>NC_092746.1:84143263-94143263 GCF_047496795.1 Chiloscyllium punctatum | reverse complement strand
GGAATTGAACCCGGGTCTCTGGCGCTGTGAGGCAGCAGTGCTAACCACTGTGCCACCGTGCCGCCCACATAACATCATTGGAGGATCTGTGACCCTTTATGAAGCCTGTCTGATCCTTTTTAATAAAAGAAGGTAACACAGTCTCCAGCCTTAAAGCGAAAGTCTTAGAGAGGGTTTTAAAGTCCACATTTAAGAGTAAGATGGGCCTGTATGAAGCACAGTCTTCCAGGTGCTTCCCTTTTTTAAGGATAAGTGA
Organism: Chiloscyllium punctatum; assembly: GCF_047496795.1. NCBI lineage: Eukaryota > Metazoa > Chordata > Chondrichthyes > Orectolobiformes > Hemiscylliidae > Chiloscyllium > Chiloscyllium punctatum. The sequence goes on along the minus strand of NC_092746.1, from coordinate 94,143,007 downwards.
AATATTGGCCTCTCTGAGATGGTGGGTGACAATCATGACTGTATGAACCATTAGGAGAAAGTGAGGACTGCAGATGCTGGAGATCAGAGCTGAAAATGTGTTGCTGGAAAAGCGCAGCAGGTCAGGCAGCATCCAAGGAGCAGGAGAATCGACGTTTCGGGCATCAGCCCTCCTGAAGAAGGGCTGATGCCCAAAACGTCGGTTCTCCTGTTCCTTGGATGCTGCCTGACCTACTGCGCTTTTCCAGCAACACATTTTCAGCTCGTGTATGAACCATTAAACATATTGAGCATCGAGCCTGACAGTATATTTATAAATGCCTTATAGAATTCACTGGGAAGTCCGTCAGGACTGGGCGCCTGTCCACTCTGAAGCTAGGCACAAATGAGGACTGCAGATACTGGCAGCCAGAGTTTAAATCAGAGTAATGCTGGAAAAGCACAGCAGGTCAGGCAGCATCCAAGGAGCAGGAAAATCAATGTTTCGGGCAAAAGCTCTTTATCAGGAATAGAGGCAGGAAGCCACCAGGGTGGAGAGATAAATGGGCGGGGGGGGGGGGAGGTGGTGGTGGTGGTGGCTGGGGAGGTAGCAAAGAGCACAACAGGTGAGTGAGGGTGGGGATGGAGGTGATAGGTCAGAGGAGAAGGTGGAGGAGAGGATAGGTGGGGAAGGAGATTGGCAGGGAGGACTGGTCATGAGGACAGTGCTGAGCTGGAAGGTTCAAACTGGAGTAAGGTGGGGAGGGGAAATGAGGAAACTGGTGAAGTCCACATTGATGCTCTCAGGTTGAAGTGTTCCGAGGCAGAAGATGAGGCGTTCTCCCTCCAGGCATCGGGTGGTGAGGGAGTGGCGGTGGAAGTGGCCCAGGTGTCCTCAGCAGAGTGGGAGGGGGAATTGAAATGTTGGGCCACAGGGTGGTGTGGTTGATTGGTGCGAGTGTCCCAGAGATGTTCCCTAAAGCGCTCTGTGAGGAAGCGTCTGGTCTCCCCAATATAGAGGAGACCACATTGGGAGCAACGGATATAATAAATGACATTGGTGGATGTGCAGGTGAAACTTTGATGGATGTGGAAGGCTCCTTTGGGGCCTTGGATGGAGGTGAGAGGGGAGGTGTGGGCACAGATTTTGCATTTCCTGCAGTGGTAGGGTAGGGTGCCAGGACGGGAGGGTGGGTTGTTGGGGGGTAGTCAACAGGTAGTCACGAAGGGAACGGTCTTTGTGGAAAGCGGAAAAGGGTGGGGAGGGAAATATATCTCTGGTGGTGGGGTCCGTTTGGAGGTGGCGGAAATGTTGGCAGATGATGCAGTTAATGCAAAGGTTTGTAGGTGGAAAGTGAGGTCCGGGGGGGTTCTGTCCTTGTTATGATTGGAGGGGTGGGGTTTGAGGGCGGAGGTGCAGGATGTGGATGAGATGTGTTGGAGGGCATCTTTAATCATGTGGGAAGGGAAATTGCGATCTCTAAAGAAGGAGGACATCTGGTGTGTTCTGTGCTGGAACTGATCCTCCTGGGAGCAGATATGGCGGAGGTGGAGGATTTGGGAATACGGGATGGCATTTAGGTCCAGGAAGGGGAGGGAGGTGTCAGAGATGGTCCAGGTGAATTTAAGGTCGGGGTGGAATGTGTTGGTGAAGTTGATGAACTGCTCAATCTCCTCGCGGGAGCACGAGGTGGCACTGAAGCAGTCATCGATGTAACGGAGGAAGAGGTGGGGAGTGGTGCCGATGTAACGGAGGAAGATGGACTGTTCTATATAGGCAACAAAGAGGCAGGCATAGCTGGGGCCCATATGGGTGCCCATGGTTACCCATTAGGTCTTGAGGAAGTGGGAGGATTTGAAGGAGAAATTGTTAAGGGTGAGGACCAGTTCAGCCACTCTGAAGCTGCATGACAGCTTCCTGCACTTCTTGCTCTGATAACGGAGCATTGAGAAAGGACTGTTGTTCGGGAGTCACACCAGGGAGCTTCAGATCCCTAAAAAGGGATTCCATTTTGGCCTGCCCCTCCTCACAATCCTCGGATTGGTATAACTTTGAGTAAAATCTCTGAAACGCCACATTAATCTTTTTAGAATCACATATTAGTTTCCCAGACCCTTCCCTAATCGCCATAATGGCTTGTGGGGCACTCCTCTTTCTGGCAAGATACACTAAGTATTTGCCTGACTTGTCACCATGCTCATATAACCTTTGCTTTGCAAAAGCCAGCTCCTTCTTTGCCATCTGCGTGAGCACGGAATTTGATGCAGACCACAGCGCCATATCCTCTGTAGTTTGACCAACGAGGGTCTGTCAAAGTAGACCTTCTCGGCTGCCTTCAACCGTGCTTCAAGGAGTTGTTGCAGCTCATCCTTCTCTCACTTCCTACTGGTGAAATATGAAATAAGTAACCGCCTAGCATAGGCTTTGGCAGTTTCCCAGAGAACGGATGAGCTATCAACCGAGCCTATGTTGATGCCTCAGAACACCCAAAATTCCCTAGACAAATACTCCACAAACTTATTATCCTTGAGGATAAAGGGATCCATTCACAAGTACCTCGAACCCCCTGTAACGTCCCTAATCTTAACCATAAGGTACACTGGAGTATGATCAGAGATGGTAATATTACCAATCATACAAGATACCACCAAATCCATAGCTACTGCAGGGGTCAGGAAAAAAATCAATCCTGGGGTGACATCTGCGCGGATTGGAGAAAAACGTAAAATCCCTACCTGTAGGGTGGAGACGCCTCCAGACATCCACCAGCCCTAACTCCCCACACAGATCCATTAACTGTTTAGTTTGTACAGAGGTATTGAGGGACCTTTGGGCAATCTGTCTACTGTGGGGTCCATGAGGCGGTTAAAATCTCCCCTATAATGATGTGCTGGGACTCGAGACTTATCAGTCTAGAAACTTCATCGACCAAAAATTTAAGGGGATGAGCTGGAGGGCAATAAACATTTAAAGCACCATATTCTTCCCCATTTATCAAGGCTTTATGAATTACAAACCTCCTGTGTGTGTCTTTAACACACTCCAACAACTTAAATGGGAGATTCTTCCTCACCAATATAGCCTCTCCCCTACTTCTGGTATTAAATGATGAAAAATAAACTCGATCAAAATGATGTAACTTCAGATGCTCCTTGTCATCCAAATGTGTCTCCTGTAACAAAGCAATATCCACCTTCTCCTTTCTCAGACTCAAGAGTACCTTCTTCCTCTTAATTGGTGAGTGACTTCCTTTGATATTCCAGGTACACCATTTAATCAAATCAAAAACCATAATCTTCTGCAATAACATTTAAATTCCAGAGAGGAGGACCCCAAACCACAAACTGCTGAGCCTTAGCGTCAAATGATCCACCAAATATAGAAACTACATAAACTAAAACCATTACATTTAACAAACCTACAAAACTATTGAGAATTAAAAACAACGAAAAACAAAAAACAAACCAACACATAAAGTGCCAACAGCGCTGAGTAAGGGAATTCACCCCCTGTCCAGAGGGGGCAACTACCCATCCCAAACTACCCATAAATAGGCATCTAACTATCCCAACCACCTTCACTTCTCCCCGCGAGAGCTGCACCGCAAACACAAGCAGAAAAGAATAACAGCCCATAGAATACCAATGAATAAAAACAGACCATTTTCAAAAAAAAGGGGAACAAATACACCACCCATGCTTTGGTATATCCCAACTTAGAAATAGAAAATGTAATCTCATCCGCCGCCAAACATAGTTTAAACCAAATTATTATCAATAGAGGAAAAATAAAGAAAGATAAAGCTCCAACAGGACTTGCTCCATTCCTTTTACAGAATGATAAACACATGCCCAAACAACACTATTTATGCATACTAAAATTGTTCAAATTAGGTTAGTTTGTCCACAAAGTCTCATGCCTTCTCTGATGTGTCAAAGAGATGTATCTAAGCTAACCCGGATACCTCAGGGAGAACTGAATCCCAAGCGCCCTCAGCCTTCTCTTGACACCGTCGTAAGATTTTCGTTTCTGGTTCACCGCCACTGAGAAATCCTGAGAGAACATGATCTTAGAGCCCTCATAAGTTAGGGCCTTCTGATCCTTCACCTGGACTCTGGAAGCCTCCATGACTCTCTCCTTATCCCGGTAATGATGGAACCGGACCAGGAGAGGACAAGGATGTTGACCCAGACCCAATCTCCGTGCTGTGACCTGGTGAGACCTCTCTATCTTCAGTCCTCTCATGCCAGCCTCCAAGTCAAGGAATTTTGGCAGCCAGTCCTCAACAAATTCCGCAGGCCACTCACCTTCCTTACCCTCAGGCAGACCGCTGATCCAAATGTTTCTTCTCCCTGTTCATAAAATCATCCATTTGGTCATGCAAATTACGGACTTGCATCTCCAGGGCTTGGATCCTATCCTTGAATGAACTGGCATCAGCTTCCACCACTGTGACCCTGCGCTCCACCTCACTTGTCCCCTTCTCCAGGTCTCCCAGCTGCTGCTCATGCTTCTGCAGCATGAAAGAGATTGGAGCCAGCTTGTCTTCAATCTGTTTCCCCAGCATCTCGCGAGATTTCAAGATCTGGTTCACCAGGGCCTGGAGAATAATCGGCTCCGAGGCTGCTGCAGGCTGAGCTGCAGGCCCGGCCTCGGATGCTCCTCCTCCCTTTTTAGGCATCTCTGGACAGCTGGAAACACAGGCAAGTTAATTTTTAGAAGTTTCTTGGGACTCCATGACCTTTCCGGAATCCCAAGATATCGCGACGGCCTGGGTTGGGCAGGTTAAAGGTTCGTCCAGCTTCTACTGCGATGCAGAGCTCTGCTGTGCACTCTTCTCAGATTGTTGCCATCTTGGATCCCCCCTCCTTCCTAATTTCTTAAAATTATCCTGTATGATCTCCGAGGTGTTCCCCCCCCCCCATCTTGTTGGTTCCCACATGAACCACAACCACTGCGTGTTCTCCCTCCCTTTCCAGAAGTTTATACAGCCATTCCATTATGTCCCAGACCCTTGCAACTGGGAGGCAACAGACCACACAAGACTCATGACCTCGGCTGTAAACTCGACTATCTAACCCTCGGAACATTGAGCCACCCACTACTACTACCTTTCTAATCTGCCTCCCGGCCTGTCTCTTTTCCAAGAATTGCCTTGGGCATCATGATACTGTGGACCCACTACCAAATCGGTTGTATTGGTGACTAAATAGGCATTTCATATCTGTTAGACAGCTCCAAGGAGTCCTCCGCCTCTTCAACCTGCCATCTCATTTCCTTTGCCATTCAGCGAAGGGTCACCCACTCACTGCCATCTCCACAGTCCTCCTTGTCTGCTTATCCCAGTGTGAAGTGATCACTGTCTGTTATGACTGTTCCTGAAACTTCTCTGCATCGTGTACAGTGTGCATTGAGAGACACTGCTCCAAATCAGCTTCATGGTGTTCAAGGAGTGCTACCCTCTGGTACTTCATGCCAATGTGACTGTCCTGGATATCTTGTAGATCCCAAACCTCTCATATTGTACATGCATGCATAACACAAGCTTTCCCAGAGTCCTTGCCATCTTTACTGGTCAAGATGATGCACACCTGCTGAGGCTGTGCTGTTTCTAAGCCACAGACAAATGTGTGTATTATCAATGTGCAGAAATCCGGCAAGGCTCTTTAGATAGCACTTTCCACGCTTGTGTCCTTTACCATCTAGAGAGAACCAAACAATATTGTGGATCTACCTATACCAAATGGACTGCGGCCAAGTAATTTGTAAGTCTCAATGAGATTACCTCGCATTGTTTGAAACTTTAGAGAACACAGGTTGAGTTTGCACAATACCTCTTCATAGGATGGTCCTGCCTTCCCGGCAACAAATCTGGTGAGCCTTTATTGTGTCCCTGCATTGGAAATAGCAGCTTTTCTGAGGTAAGGAGACCAAAACTGTACAAGATACTCCATGTACTTGAACCAATTCAAGTTCAATCTTGAACTGCAGCAGTTCAGGACACAGATCAAGGGCAATGCGCAGCAATAAATGTTAGCTCACATCCTGCCAGCACCACCCACATCCCACAAATAAAACAACTATATTGCTCAATTGCTGCTCATCCCATGAAAGCAAGCTATTTGATGTATTAAGTGGTCTCATAATGACTGAATCACAAAAACAGCTTTTGGCCAACTTGGATGTTTACTGCTTGATTCTGTTCAAGTATATGTAGCACTGAAAAAAATAAATAACACACTACATAAGTGCATCATGCATACCTGGTGTGCTCACAGCTAACCTGGTTTTAAATTCAAAATTATATTTATAACTCACCACTTATGTGAAGTTATGTGGGGAGTTTGAATTTAAAACCAGGTTAGCTGTGAGTACACCAGGTATGCATGAATTATATAATTTCTATCATTCCTGAATCATTTCCGTTTACAAAATTTCTATTATTTTTAGTGATTTATTTTATTGATGCCCTTCACTATTTGGAAGAAATGGCCCCTATTGATAATGCTAATGTTATGATGCCTCAGAGACCAATGATCTGGAGGAAGAGCAGTTTATTAGTCCCACTGTGCACATCAGAAACTCTATTAGATGCAAAGTAGGAGAGAATGGGAAGCCAAGATGATAAAACAACATGAGGAATGAACTGATGGATCTCAGAGGAGAGGAACAAACAGAGGGGAAAATAAACACAGCCAAACAGGCTATAGAACAGACGGTCTCATGTTTATGTGTTTACAGCAACATTTAAAGGTAAAACAAGGTTCTGTGAGTTGGTGCTTGCAATGAGAAGTGACAGACACAGGGATGCAACAATGGAAAGGGCAGGAATGTAGTCCATGGGTGAAATGGCAATTATGCAACTGGACAGCCCAATGTCATAAGGTTTTGTTTTGGCTTACATTCAGTATCATGTCAACAGCTCTACATGGAACAGTTAGAGCAGGACTCCTGTGCGATGTCATTCAGAATGTGATAAGATTAACATTTAACAGCAGCAAAATGAGGTAGTGAAGCCAATCACCACCTCGTTGCCCTGAAAGGATTTCCCTCAACACCTCTCCTTTCATAGAATCATATCCCTAGAATCCAAACAGAATGGAAAAAGGCCATTCAGCCCATTAAGTCCACATCAACTCTCCAAAAGCATCCCATCAGATGCCACCAACCCACAACCTAATCCAGTAACCCTACATTTCTCATGGCTAATCCACCTAGACTACATATCCCTGGACATTATGGGTAATTTAGCATGCCCAAATCATCTTTGGACTGTGGAGGAAACCACAGCACCCAGAGGAAACCTACACAGATGCAGGGAGAATGTGTAAACTCCAAACAGTTTCATTCCATTGTTTACCTGTTAAAAGCCTAGGTCTCTGCTGGATTGAATTGAATTGAATTTATTTATTGTCACATGTACCAAGGCACAGTGAAAAGCTTTGTCTTGTGAGCATTGTCTTGTCTTGCGAGGGCTTTCAATGTGACATCAGTGGCGACATTTGATATTTTGGCCCTTTAAAATTATTAATTGGTTCTTCAATATACATCTTGTCTCCTGATTGACAACTCTACTGCCTGTGCTAATAACAGCAAGAATAATTCAAGTTATGTAAAGCCTTTAAAGTCACAGTGTCCCAAGATGCCAATGGTTCAAGAAGCAAGCTCAGTTCCTCTGCCTCCAGGACAATCAGTGCTGGTCAACAGCCCATTAATTATATTTTTAAGAAGCTGCTTCAGAGGAACATTAGAGAACAAGGTTGTTACTGATCCATTTAATGAGATATTATATCAGTTGACCAAAGCGTCAAGGTGGGTTTAAAGGAGCATTTTAAATAAGGAGAGGGTGGAAGACAGAAAGTGGGATTTGGGTAGGAAATTCCAGAATTAGGGCCTAGAGAGCTAAAGGCATGGAGCAAATGATTAAAAGCTAGCATGTTCGGGAGATAGGTATTGATGGACACCAAAACCTAGGGAACTGAACGACTGATGGCAATGATAAAATAGCAAACTTTCGAATGGGCCAAACTTGCAGCCTGTAGAATTGGAGGCCTGCTGCAGGGCATTGGAATAAACAAATCCAGAAGCATGAAAAGTATGAATGAAGGTTTTACTGGATTGATGCCTGGAGGAAGCGCATAGCTTTATGAGGAAAAATTGGACAGCCTGGGCATGTTTAGAAATATAAGGTGTGACTTGATTGGTGTTTAGAAGATCCGAAATGGTCTTGACAAGTTAACATCACAGAACTGATGTTTCCTCTTGTGAGTAAATCCAGAATTAAGCGGCACTGTTTTAGGTTTAGGGGTTATCCTTTAGTTCTGTGATGAGGGGAGTTTTTTTATTTCTCTTGGACGATTGTGTGACTTTGAAACTCACTGCCTCAGAAGATGACGGAGGTGGAGCTGTTGAATATTTTTAAGGTGGAGATAGATTTCTGATAGACAGGGGAATCAAAGGTTATCAGGGCTTGATCAGAGTGTGGAATTTGTAGTACAAACAGATTAGCCACGATCTTATTGAAGGGTGGAGCAGAATTTGATGGTTGAATACCCTTCTACTCCTAATTTACATGTACGTATGAGCTAAGGCAAAGTCAAGTTCAGGTCAGGTTAGGGCATCCTATCTTGCACAGCAGCTCCATTGAGCTCATGCTTTGCAACTCCTTCATTGAACACTCCTGCTTCTTAACTTCAATATCCTCCTTCAAGATCTATCTTAAAGCAATCATCATCTTTTACTGCATTGTTTGGTGAGCTTTGCTGCTTTCTCCTTACTTTACATGGCTTAGAACATAGAACATAGAACATAGAACATAGAACAATACAGCACAGAACAGGCCCTTTGGCCCACGATGTTGTGCCAAACATTTGTCCTAGCTTAAGCACCCATCCATGTACCTATCAAATTGTCACTTAAAGGTCGCCAATGATTCTGACTCTGCCACTCCCACAGGCAGTGCATTCCATGCCCCCACCACTCTCTGGGTAAAGAACCTTCCACCCTTCACCTTAAATTTATGTCCCCTTGTAACATTCTGTTGTACCCGGGGAAAAAGTTTCTGACTGTCTACTGTATCTATTCCTCTGATCATCTTATAAACCTCTATCAAGTCACCCCTCATCCTTCGCCGTTCCAATGAGAAAAGGCCTAGCACTCTCAACCTATCCTCGTACGACCTATTCTCCATTCCAGGCAACATCCTGGTACATCTTCTCTGCACCCTCTCCAAAGCTTCCACATCTTTCCTAAAGTGAGGCGACCAGAACTGCACACAGTACTCCAAATGTGGCCTTACCAAGGTCCTGTACAGCTGCAACATCACTTCACGACTCTTGAATTTAATCCCTCTGCTAATGAACGCTAATACACCATAGGCCTTCTTACAAGCTCTATCCACCTGAGTGGCAACTTTCAAAGATCTATGAACATACACCCCAAGATCCCTCTGCTCCTCCACCTTACTAAGAACCCTACCGTTAGCCATGTATTCTGCATTCTTATTTGTCCTTCCAAAATGGACAACCTCACACTTGACAGGGTTGAATTCCATCTGCCACTCCTCAGCCCAGCTCTGCATCATATCTAAGTCCCTTTGCAGCCGACAACAGCCCTCCTCACTATCCACAACTCCACCAATCTTCGTATCATCTGCAAATTTACTGACCCACCCTTCGACTCCCTCTTCCAAGTCATTAATAAAAATTACAAATAGCAGAGGACCCAGAACTGATCCCTGCGAAACTCCACTTGTAATTGGGCTCCAGGCTGAATATTTACCATCTACCACCACTCTCTGACTTCGACCGGTTAGCCAGTTTTCTATCCAACTGGCCAAATTCACTCTATCCCATGCCTCCTAACTTTCCCCATAAGCCTACCATGGGGAACCTTATCAAATGCCTTACTAAAATCCATGTACACTACATCCACTGCTCTACCCTCAGCCACATGCTTGGTCACCTCCTCAAAGAATTCAATAAGACTTATAAGGCAAGACCTACCCTTCACAAATCCATGCTGGCTGTCCCTAATCAAGCAGTGTCTTTCCAGATACTCATAAATCCTATCCCTCAGTACCCTTTCCATTACTTTGCCTACCACCGAAGTAAGACTAACTGGTCTGTAATTCCCGGGATTATCCCTATTCCCTTTTTTGAACAGGGTAACAACATTCACCACTCTCCAGTCCCCTGATACCACCCCCGTTGACAGTGAAGACGAAAAGATCATTGCCAACGGTTCTGCAATTTCCTTTCTTGCTTCCCATATAATCCTAGGATATATCCTGTCAGGCCCGGGAACAACTTGTCAAGTTGTTCAAAATGTCCAATACATCTTCCTTCCTAACAAGTATCTCTTCTAGCTTACCAGTCCATTTCACACTCTCCTCTTCAACAATACGGTCCCTCTCGTTTGTAAATACTGTAGAAAAGTACTCATTCAAGACTTCTCCTATCTCTTCTGACTCAATACACAGTCTCCCACTACTGTCCTTAATCGGACCTACCCTCGTTCTCGTCATTCTCATGTTTCTCACATACGCATAAAATGCCTTGGGGTTATCCTTGATCCTATCCGCCAAAGATTTTTCATGCCCTCTCTTAGCTCTCCTAATCCCTTTCTTCAGCTCCCTTCTGGCTATCCTGTATCCCTACAATGCTCTGTCTGAACCTTGTTTCCTCAACCTTCTGTAAGCCTCCTTCTTCCTCTTTACAAGACATTCAATCTCCCATGGCAACCAAGGTTCCCTCACACGACCATCTCTTTCCTGCCTGACAGGTACATACATATCAAGGACACGTCGTATCTGTTCCTTGAAAAAGTTCCACATTTCCAAGACATCCTTCCCTGACAGCCTATGCTCCCAACTTATGCTCCTCAGATCCTATCTTACAGCATTGTATTTACCCTTCCCCCCAACTGTAAAACCTACCCTGTTGCACCCACCTATCTCTCTCCATAACCAAGGTGAAAGTCACAGAATTGTGGTCACCATCATCAAAATGTTCACCCACTAACAAGCCCATCACTTGTCCCGGTTCATTACCAAGTACCAAATCCAATATGGCCTCCCCTCTGGTCGGACAATCTACATACTAAGTTAGAAAAGCTTCCTGGACACACTGCACAAACACCGCCCCATCCAATCTACTTGATCTAAAACGCTTCCAATCAATATTTGGGAAGTTGATATCGCCCATGACTACTACCCTGCGCCTTCTGCACCTTTCCAAAATCTGTTTCCCAATCTGTTTCTCCACATCTCTGCTACTATTGGCTTGATGTGTAATGCAGGCACACATCAGGTTGAGATGTATCTTGAGAAAGCTCCTTTTGACTCTTTCTTTATCTATAACCCTTCAATGCTTTAGAATGTCCACAGATTGTTAAGTTGCCTTGATCTGCTTAAACATCATCCATGATAGCATTTAACCTGTAGGTGAGAGCAATTTAGGCAGCTTTGCTTGGCTTACAGTTACAATATGATGCAGTGTGGATATGTGAGCTGACCCATTGAGCTACTCCCAGCCTGAAGTGTCAGTGTACTCACTTGAAAACCCTAAACAGAACAACCTCGGTTATCCGAACATCAATTATCTGAATTTTGGATTATCAAAACAAAATCTCCAGGTCCCGTAAAAATGAAAGAGATATTACCGATGCTGGTGTGACAATCATGTCTTTTGTTTACAATGATTCGGATTACCTGTACTGAAGAACATGTGAAAACATTGGCAAATGAAACAAAAGCAACAGTGACTGGATATTTTTTACACAGCCCTCTGCAAAAGTAAGTGCTTTATTCCTGTCATGTTACTGGGCCATTCATGAAAAAATGGTAGAGAAAGTAAACGCATGAGTGAGGCGGTGCTTCTGTCTTTCTTTCATGACACTGAGTTCAGCAGAAACTGACAAATGCTCTTGTGACTTTCGAAGCTGTTCAGGGCTTTGTTTAATTCTGGGATTTCCATATTTATGTGAAGGTGAGAGTTTGGTCCTTCTCAGTTTAGCAGGACTTGTGCAATTTGCTTTTTGCAGCCTGGAATGTTGCTCTAGTATTATTCCCTGCCGCTAAAATACCAAGATACTTCTGAACAAAGCCTTTAAAAACCTGTAATTTGCAGAATGCAAAGATTAGTTCATTTAAAAAGCAGACTCATCAAAAGTATAGATTTAAGCAAACTCTCTGGTAGAGCACAGCATTAGATCCTCAAATCTCCTCAGGAAATATGTTGGAGTGCTTATGGAATATTTGAGGACTTGGCCTCCACCTCAATTAATTTTATTTACACAAACAGTGATTTTATTTGTAAAATATCATGAATTTTTAAGCAATATCCAGTGTTTGTACACATTTTATAGATTGGCTGAAATAACAACTCTGTAAACATGTTTTTTACATTTTATGTTCAGCATGGCTTCCTTTGTTTATGATCAGATCAGTTACCTGAACAATCAGTTATCCAAACAAAATACTCCCTGCCCATCTCATTTGGATAATCGAGGTTGTTCTGTGCATAAGAACAGACTTTTCCCTGCAGAGATGTGTGGAATCATCACTAATTCCAGTGTGTTTGAGTGTGAGATCTTCACTACTTGAAACATTTTGTCCTCAAAGTTAAGTTTCAAGGATTCCTAACATCTGAGACTATATACAGTCAAAAGTTCAGTTGCTTGTGAGGAATGCTTGGAGATTGCAACTTTTACACTTGTGCTTCCCCTTTGTGATATATGAAGAAGCCCCACATCTCTCACATGCGTGAGTTAGTCAGGTCCTGTAGAGCCATACAGTATGGAAACAGTCCTTTTGATCCAACTTTTTTAACCATCCTGTCTATAGAATCCCTACAGTGTTGAAACAGGTCTTTTGGACCAGCAAGTCTACACCGGCCCTCCGAAGAGTATCCCACATTTACCTCCGACTAATGCACCTAATCTACACATCCTAGAACACTGTGGGCAATTTAGCTTGGCCAATTCACCAAACCTGCACATCTTTGGATTGTGGGAGGAAACCAGAGCACCCACAGGAAACCAATGCAGACACTGGGAGAATGTGCAAATTTCACACAGATAGTCTCCCAAGACTGGAATTGAACCCAGGTCCCTGGTACTGTGAGGCAGCAGTGTTCACCACTGAGCCACTGTGCCGTCCCAATACATAACACAAACTTTAAAGAATTATGTACCTGAACCCCTAGGTCTCTCTTTTCTAGAACACTACCCAATGTCCTACCATGAATTGTAAAAGTCCTATCCCTGTTTTTTGGACCAAAAGGCAATAACTCGCATTTATTCAAATTGAACTCCATTTGCCATTTTTCACCCATTGACCCATTTGACAAGACCCCTTTGTAATCTTAGAAAACCTTCTTCATTGTCTACTATGCCACCAATTTTGGTGTTGTCTGCAAACTTACTAACCATGTTTTCTGTATTCTTCTCCAAATCATTTATATAAATGACACCCAATACAGGACCCAGTACCAATCCCTGTGGAACACTGCTGGTGATAGGCCCCAAGACCAAAAAGCAACCCTCCACCACCCCTCTCTGTCTTTGCCATTAAACCTAGAAACTATTAAACTTTAAACCAATTAAAGTAAAACCAATAAACCATTGGTTATTAGTTATTAAACCAATAAAGTATCCATTAAACCAATAAAGTATCCCATTTGCAAGCTTACCCTGAATCCTGTGTGATCTAACTTCACCAAATAGCCTATGCTCCGGAACCTTGTCAAAGGCTTTACTGAAGTCCAAGGAAATAAAATCTATTGGTCTGTCCTCATCAATCTTCATAGTGAAAATAATACTCCTGTGGATCTTGTATTGTAACAGTGCAAATGAAAATATTTTGACAAAGGTAATTATAGTCATTTCAATGCGCGGAGTGTGTTTTCTTCTTCTTCTACCACAACTACATCTAGGTGCATCCCCTGATATCCGCAACTGGAAAAGAGGTTTTTTTGTTCTGAGGTTAGCCATGTTGATTTGAAAGACTTGGGCAGTTGTCCCTTGGTGCCTTTGGTCCTAGAGTGCCCAGTCATGCTGAGAGTTCTTGCCGAGATGCACATTCACCCGGCTTGGCTTTGGGATCATGAGCACTGGGTGAGATGAAAGGTCAGGCCTCCTCTGGAACGTCCTGAGAAGACGCTTGTGGAGAGTTTGTGTCAAGACACTGTTGGGATGAGTGCACTGGAACTCAAGCATAACATAAGTTGTCACAAATGTATAAATGGCCAATTGAATTACAAAGATGGTTAGTCTGCTATCTAACATAAAGGGAATCAACACCAAGTTTCATCAATAATCAAGAAACAAAACATTTACGATAAACAAACTTATCCTTTAAAAAATGACAAGTGGATTATTAATTACTATTATGATGATTCTGCAAATTAAACCATATCCCCGTTAAATCTAAATATATACATCAATTCACAAATAGATCAGCCAAGAAAAACAGTTCCAGATAAATATCATGAGTGGAAAAGGAACTAATTCTGTAGATCAAGAGTCTAAACCATAATGATTGAATGAGGTGTATTTCTCAATGATTTCACATTGTGTTAAACTCCATCAATCCTCAGTTCCGCAGTTAGTCAATTCGACCATGGTCTTTGCCTAAGTTTGAAGTTCTTCTGTTAAGAGTCATTCTCCCCATGTCTGTGTGGGTTTCCTCAGGGTGCTCAGGTTTCCTCCACAACCCAAAGATGTGCAGGTTAAGTGAACTGGCCATGCTAAATTACCCATAGTGCCCAGGGATGTGCAAGTTAGGTGAATTGGCTATGCTAAAGTACCCATAGTGCCCAGGGATGTGCAGGTTAGGTGAATTGGCCATGCTAAATTGCCTGTAGTGTTCAGGGATGTGCAGTTTAGGTGAATTGGCCATGCTAAATTGCCTGTAGTGTTCAGGGATGTGTAGGTTAGGTGCATTAGTCAGGGGTAAATGTAAAATAATAGGGGAATGGGTCTGGGTGGGTTACTCTTCAGAGTTAAAATTCTGGATTAGTGGTGCTGGAAGAGCACAGCAGTTCAGGCAGCATCCAACGAGCAGCAAAATCAGTGATGCTGGAAGAGCACTACTCTTCAGAGGATCAGTGTGGACTCATTGGGCCAAATGGTTTCTGTCGGGATTCATTGAAGAGTCATTTAGTGCTAGTTTATTCCTAGCAGAGAGAAAGTGAGAGAGACCTGTCTTCATTTGCAGGCTTTCCAGAGGTCTTGGTGTAATTGCCCTTTCTCTCAGTTTTATGACAATCTGCAATTTAGACAGTTTTTTTTAAAGCAAAGACATCTGGTGCCAGCATGTCTCACAAAAGCATCAAAACCAGCTCCTCCAAAAGTGAGTTTAACTTAGATAAATGTGAGGTGCTGCATTTTGGAAAAGCAAATCAGAGCAGGACTTATGCACTTAATGGTAAGGTCCTGGGGTTTGTTGCTGAACAAGGAGAACTTGGAGTGCAGGTTCATAGCCCCTTGAAAGAAGAGTCGCAGGTAGGTGTGAAGAAGGCATTTGGTATGCTTTCCTTAATTAGTCAGAGCATTGAGTACAGGAGTTGGTATGTCATGTTGCGGCATTGGTTAGGCCACTTTTGGAATATTGCGTGAAATTCTGGTCTCCTTCCTATCGGAAGGATGTTTTGAAACTTGAAAGGGTTCAGAAAAAATGTACAAGGATGTTGCCAGGGTTGGAGGGTTTGAGCTGTAGGGCGAGGCTGAACAGACTGGGGCTGTTTTCCCTGGAGCGCGGAGGCGAAGGGGTGACCTTATAGAGGTTTACAAAATTGTGAGGGGTATGGATAGGGTAAATAGACAAGGTGCTTTCCTTGGGGTGGAGGAGTTCAGAACGAGATAGCATAGCTTAGGGTGAGGAGAGAAAGATTTAAAAGGGACCTAAGGGGCAACTTTTTCACTCAGAGGGTGGTGCGTGTATGGAACGAGCTGCCAGAGGAAGTGGTGGAGGCTGATAAAATTACAACATTTAAAAGGCATCTGGATGGGTATATCAATGGGAAGGATTTGGAGGGATTTGGGGCACATGCTGGTAAATGGGACTAGATTAGGTTAGGATAACTGGTTGGCATAGATGGGTTGGGTCGAAGGTTCTGTTTCCATGCTGTACATCTCTATGACTCTATGATGTGACTGAACAGCATGGATTGCACTTTTCCTCGGAGCTAAAAAATGACTGGCACATTTTCCACAACACAGCAATATCACCCTATACTATCTGAGAAGCACCACTATCAGATGGACAAACAAACTGTAGGTCTGTGAAGATGTCCCCAATTCCTCACCCAAAACTCTTTTTTTTAAAACATGATAACATTCCAGAATAACATAAGCCTTGGCTTATTGTCTTAATTTGATTAACTCCAGACTTGATTTCTGATTTTCAAATATAGAGGTTATACTAAACACTTCTTTTCAATTATTCCCATCCTTAAAGAAAGTTATGGTCAAGATTCGAGTAGTGCTGGAAAAGCACAGCAGGTCAGGCAGCATCCGAGGAACAGGAAAATTGACGTTTCGAGCAAAAGCCCTTCATGCTGAGGGACTGAGGGACCTTAACGCCTTCCCATGTTGGTCAATTCGTCAGGGGTTAAGGATGATTCTGGATTATTGGTGCTGGAAGAGCACAGTAGTTCAGGCAGCATCCGAGGAGCAATAAAATCGACATTTTGGGCAAAAGCCCTTCATCAGGAATATAGGCAGAGAGCCTGAAGTTAACTTATCTCTCCTACCTTCAGGGTCTCTGCCTGTATTCCTATTGAAGGGCTTTTGCCCGAAACATCGATTTTACTGCTCCTCGGATGCTGCCTGAACTGTTGTGCTCTTCCAGCACCACTAATCCAGAATCTGGTTTCCAGCATCTGTAGTCATTGTTTTTACCTAGGTGTTAAGGATGATGCCACTGAGTACTGACAGGGATGTAGGCTGGCAGACAGACAAGCACAGTTGTCATCTTAGGACAATCCTACATCTGCCTTACCACCCCATCGCCCCTTTTCCAGGGACCCAAATATTTCCATCAGCTCAGGCCAAGGAGGTGCCCCTGTACCCCTGTACCTGAGCTGGAGACACAAAGTACACATGAACCCTGTAGATCCCAGATTACCTAGGGACACCACCAAATTCATCTGAGGTGAAACATTAAAGCAGTGTACTATCCAAATAGATCACATCCACTGGCTTTCTTTGTCTAACCTGCATATTACTTCCTCAAAGATTTCTAATAGATTTATCAGGCATGACCTCCCCTTAAAAAAACTAGGCCGACTCAGTCCTATTTTATCATGCAGTTCCACGTTCCTCCACCATTTCTTTGACCCCTATTACTACTTTCCAGCCACATTTTCCAGTGGTCCAATGTCCACTCTTGCCTCTCTCTTACCTTTTAGATATCTAAAAAAGTTTTGTAATCTTCTTTTATATTACTAGCTAGAAGATTTCTCTTTGCTTTTTTGGTTACTGTCTGCTGCTTATTGAAGGCTTTCCCATCCTCTAGCTTCCACTAAATCTTCACCACATTAAATGCTTTTTCTTTTGTTTCTATGCTCTCCCTTATTAGCCTTGTCAGCTATGGTTGCCTCATCCTTCCCTTAGTGTGGTTCTTCTTCCTTGGGATGAATTTCTGCTGTGCCTCCTGAATTACCCCCAGGATCTCCTGTTTCTGCTGCTCCACCCTCTTCCCTGTTAGGCTCCCCTTCCAATCAAGGGCCAGCTCCTTCCTTGTCCTCTTTGTAGTTACCTTTACTCAATTGTAACACTGTTACATCTGATTCCAGTTTCTTCCTCTGAAACTGTAGGGTTAAATCTGTCATATTATGGTCACTGTCCCTAAAGGGATTACTTCACCTTCACCTGCCACATCACCAAATCCAGAATTACCTGTTCTCTAATGGGATCTATAGCAAGCCTCTCCAAAATGTAGACATTTTATGAATTTCTTTTCTTGAGATCTGCTACCAACTTTATTTTCCCGTTCACCTGCATATTGAAGTCCCCCATGATTATTCCAAAGGTGCCTTTCTTACATGTTTGTTCTATCTTCTGATTTGTTTTCTTCCCCACATCCTGACTATTGCTCAGAGACTTCTACTTAACTCCTATCAGGGTCTTTTTCCTTTGCGGTCCCTCAACTCTACCCACGCAGATTCAATGCATTCTGAATCTATACTACTATTTTCACTTTTGATTTAAGTATAATTTCCTACCAATGAAGTAACCCCATCCCTCTGTCTACCTGCTTATCCCTTCAACAGTACATCTATCTGTGAGATATTTATCGACCAGCCCTGATCGCCATGCAGCTACCTCACAGTGATAGCCACAACATCGTAACTACCAATTTCAATCTGCATTACAAACTCATTTACCTTGTTTTGTATACTGTCTGCATTTAAGATTCTCAGACATGCATTGACTGTCCCCTTTCTTTGATATTTATCCCCTTATCTGCTCTGCCTGAAGCTAGATTCCTGACACCTTCTATACTCTGTTCTATTATTTGTTCTGGAAAGTTAATAGCCTCTCCTGAACCCTCCCTCTTTTATCTTTTTCCATAATTTTTCAAGCAAATGACACCCACCCCCGACCCCAGACTTTCCCTAGGAATGTTCCTTCATTCATATCTTTAAATGCATTAAATGCAAAAGAAGTCCTTCCTTCTACTGTGACAAATCTATCCACATACATGTCAACTCATCAGCAATCAACTCAGAAAGATGAATTTCAGGGAATGCACAGTGTGTCACACAAAATGTTTATGAACTGGGCAACAGTAAAAGAAAAAAAGGAAGAGGAAAGGGACCAGCCTGCACCTCACTTTGGTTAATGCAGCTGGAGATTGAGTCATTGAGATGTAGAACACAGAAACAGACCCTTCAGTCCAACCTATCCATGCTGACCAGGTATCCTAAACTGATCTAGTCCCATTTGCCAGCACTTGGCCCATATCCTTCTATGGCAAAAGTGAGGACTGCAGACGCTGGAGATTAGAGTCGGGAGTGTGGTGCTGGAAAAGCACAGCAGGTCAGGCAGCATCTGAGGGGCAGGAGAATCGATGTTTCAGGCAAAAACCCTTCATCAAGAAACTTTCTAAACCCTCTTATCTCTCCATATCCCTCCCTGATGCCTTTTAAATGTTGTGATTATACCAGTCTCATACACTCAATACCCTCTGTGTAAAAAGTTGCCCCTCAGGTCCCTTTTATATCTTTCCCCTCTCACCTTAAACCTATGCCCTCTAGGTTTGGACCCCTCTACCCTGGGGAAAAGATCTTGGCTATTTATCCTATCCATGCCCTTTATGGTTTTATAAATCTCTGTAAGAGACCCCCTCATCCTCTGATGCTCAAGGGAAAACAGCCCCAACCCATTCAGCCTGTCCCTATAGCTCGAATGTTCCAATCCAGGCATCATCCTTGTATATCTTTGCTGAACCCTTTCAAGTTTCACTACCACTTTCCTATAGGAAGGAGAATTGAATGGAGTATTCCAAAAGTGGCTTACCCAATACTCTGTACAGCCACAACATGACCTCCCAACTCCTCTACTCAATGCACTGACCAATAAAGGCAAGCACATCAAAAACCTCCTTCACTATCCGAACTATCTGTGATTCCACTTTCAAGGAATTATGAACCTGCATTCCAAAGTCTCTTTGTTCAGCAACATTGTCCAGGACCTTACCACTAAGTGTATAAATCCTGCCCTGATTTGCCTTTCAAATATGCAGCATCTCACATTTATCTAAATTAAACTCCATCTGCCACTCCTCAGTCCATTAGCCCAACTGATCAAGATCCCATTGTACTCTGAAGTGTTGCAACATGGCGATAAACCCTTCTGCTAATTAAACCAAACACACAGAAAAGCTCACCTCACCTTGTAATCTGTTAAAGTATGAATGACAGTGAACTACCCAAATTCTATCATTTAACAAAAAAAAATCAATTTATTCTTTAATTCTAAAAGTGAACATTAAACAACAACTATTTACAATTCTCGGCCTCCTTTCTCTTAAAGGCTTGTTATCTTCCTCCCACTCTATAACAACATCATGATCCAATAAAAGCCCCTATCAAACTTGCAGCAACTTAATTTTCAAAACCAAACAGCTGCTGAAGTCTCCAGTGTCTTCCTCTGTTTGTAGATCTCTCTGGGTCGGCTTCGGTCTTCTGCTGCAAAGATGTTTCATATGAGAAAGGTATCTTTGACAGAGAGTATGGTAAATAGCAATCTTTCAATGGCAGTTGGTACTCTTTCTGGCTAACTGTCCAAAATGCTTACTTTTCTTATACCCCAAGCATTGGATCGTCTCATTGGTTCAATGTTGTCAAAACAGTAAAATTCAAATTCGATTAGGTTTTAGTATCTTGGGGCATGATTTAAACTGATTGGTTAAATTTGAACTGCTGTGAAAACAACTGAGATATCTAGGTTACAGCTAAATATTACATCTTTCAATTTTCCAGCACACTCTGTGACTGCTAGTCAGTCACATGACAGGTGCTTGCTGGCTTTCACTCTCTCTTAAAGGTACAGTACATGCCTTCAATTTCATAACAGAG
Organism: Chiloscyllium punctatum; assembly: GCF_047496795.1. Classification (NCBI taxonomy): domain Eukaryota; kingdom Metazoa; phylum Chordata; class Chondrichthyes; order Orectolobiformes; family Hemiscylliidae; genus Chiloscyllium; species Chiloscyllium punctatum. The sequence continues at coordinate 94,122,443 of NC_092746.1, read as the reverse complement.
GTAACCTTCTTCACTACTCACTGCACCAGCAATTTTGCTGTCATCTGCAAACTCACTAACTATACCTCCTTTATTCACGTCTAGACCTCAGAAAACCTTTTGTCGTTTATGTCCACAAGGCTATAAGGTAACTCCATGGAAATCAGGTAGGACAGCACCAATGCCACAGGCAGTCAAGGGCCATCTTGAGATAAGAGTTTCTAGATCAACCATTAGTTGATAAAGTTACAGGAATTCCTTTAAGAAACTAGCATTGACAAGTTCATTCAGAGAGTGGAATCCTTCTACATTCGTATAAGTAGTAGTACTGAGCATAACCCATATCTCATTAAAACATACTATACTTCTATAAGCTTCCAAATAAATAGTCTCAGAAGTCTTGTTAATCTACAAACCTGGGCTTTCCCTACAATTTAATAGGAACTCAAAAGTAATAAATTATTCTCCCTACTGAAGCATGTTATCTAAAATTGTTACGTTTTGTGCTGCTTTTGGGTATCTAAAGGGACAGACGATTTTCCTTTTTCTTCAGAAAATGGGGCATTGGTCACTGGTTTTATAGATTTACAAACACATATTTGTCTTATCTTACTAACGTCTCTAGTGTTAACTTTGCATTACTGAGTATAACATCTGAGACTAGTAACTTATATAGTTTATTTTGTCAGTGGTAGAATGCGAACAAAGATTGCTTATGAAGAACATGTCTAAATTACAGAGTGTTTCTGAGCAAAGCCTCGCTGAAATGTATATCCAGGCTATTGGGTTTCTGTTGACTGGATACTGTTTGTGCTAATCAGGACCGGTTGTTTCCCGCCCCATTTGTTCTAAGTTTTGTTTATAAACATTCTTATTTTGAGGAAGATTTATAAACTCATTGGGTTGGATCTTACCATATTTAGGCTATGTCATTGAGTTTTCTGGATGGTTTCTCTTTGTGAGGCCTATTATATTTTCTCGTACTCTTATCCCAAAGTCACTTCATTAATTTGCTACCCATCTCCTATGGTGCCCCTCTTGTCCTGCTTCGACCCTGATTCCCCCATTTACCATAGCCTGAACGGCTTACCACTGGCTGAAATCCTAGAAGAGATCACTATCCCTGGCACAGCACCATATTAAAAATGCCATTGCGCTTCCAGACAAGCGTTGGCGTTCTGGAACTGCCCTGCATGGCTTACACATTTTGGTGAACATGATGGCAGACAAGGGGAAATTGGTGCCTCTCTTTGCCAACACGAGATCCATGTGGTTTGCCAGAATAGACGATGCCAGTCAGCCCTGCCAGGTTTGTTGAGGTTGTTACACAGGTCAGTGCAGTGGAGGAATGCACAGCAATGCAGGAAGAATGACCCTTTCTGGCCTGCCAAAGGAAGTGCCACCATCCTCTCTCTGCCATCTCATAGTCACTTTATCTCAGCTACTGCACACACCCCTTGAGCTCATGATCTCCCACTCTCACGTTCGCCTGCAGTATCTTCACTCACACCCCTCTCCACCCCTGACCAGGCCCTACCAATTACTAACTCTACATGGCTTCTGCTGTGCCTACTCAATCATTCAGGATATGTTAGCACCTTTTTGCCACCTGTACCAGCCACTAACAGATGTGCCAGACAATGCCATCTCACTCAGTTCCTCCCTTTCTCTTCTTCCAAGGAAAAAAACATTAGGCTGAATATAACAAATACAGAAAATATAACCAATAAAAATAACATAAACAGTCGAAACAATAATGCCGAGAAGACCAGAATGAGTGGTGGTCATCCAACATTTAGCTCCTCAGCCATTATTATGAGGAGACAATCTTGGTCCTCACTATTGAGGAGCAGGGTAGGTCCTGTGGAGATGCAGAGATATCCATGTCCCCAAGTGAGAATCAATGTTCATCGGACTGTAACTCCCACATTAACCCAACTGCCGATACCTTTTTTATCTGCCACAACTTTTAACCCTCAGTCACAACGCTTTCTCTATTTTGAGTCTGACAGGTACCAGTGACATATCCACATTGGCTGGAGACATCCCCCCCATCATCTCTGAGGAAGAGAACATAATGTCTTAAAGGAAGCACTGGCAAAGGTGCCTTCTGTGACCTTCACCTAGCTCAGTGGGTATATTTAGCGAGAATCGAGTCATGAGCAGATGTTGACGCACATTTTACTGCCATGTCTCTGTAGCTGACCAAGGAAGGAACACCCCAGATCACTGGCACTTGGAGGACTGTCAGAGACCAGGGACCTACTCAGCCCTAGTTGGAAGATCATCCAATGGCATAGGCAATCAGTGACTCTATACAAATGCCCAAGAAAACACAGGGTCAGCAGGCAGATTGGTAGGGGGCAATGGGCCATCATAGTGCAACAGCTGTAGGAATGCAGCAATGCCTGCGGACCCTGCAGCTTCAGACTTGCGAGGGTCTGATTGCTGCCAAGGACTCATTGGTGATTGCCATGGAGAGCCAGGCACAGAGTCTGCTGGCTAAGTGCACAGACCTGCACTCCATTTGCCCTTAGCACCAATAGCAAGACAATGGGATAAGAGACTTTGATCTTATGCCAGGGGCCACCTCCTCACATGGAGAGTGGGGAATGCCAGCAGGCATCCAGCCAGAGGAGGAACTAATTACAGGCCGCCCGGAGGTTTCCTCTTAGGACATTCCAGAGGTGGTCCCTCAAAAATACAACTACACCTCAAGATGTTTCAGAATCAGGCTCATTGTTGATAAGTCAGTGCCCAGATTTTCATCAAACCTCTGTGACTCACTGTGAGCAATGCCATGGGTTACACCATCACAGTCTAGTCATTGCAGTTTGTATAAAATCAAACTTATTTTTAAAATCTTGTGTTCAAAGCAGAAAGAAGCCCTGCTCAACCCTACAGACCTTTCTGTACTTGCAATATATTGACAGGTTTAAAGAGACCAAAGAGATGTTTTTATCATTCATTTGTGGAATGTGGGTGTCCTGACAAGAACAGTGTTTGTTAACCCAGCCTAACTGCCCTGGAGAAGGTGATGGTGAACATCAGTAAGTACAGCCACCTTGTTGTTAAGATGACAGTTAAAAGACATAGGCCTCATGACAGAAAAGGAATGGCAATTTTGTTCTAAGTCTGGATCGGTGTCACCTGGAGGGGAGCTTGCGGGTGGTAGTGTTCCCACGTATCTACTATTCAGCTGCCAAGTTTCAAAAGCCTGGAAATAATAATTAACCTCTACTTAACTTTTGGACCTTTTTAGACCAAGAATTCCTCAGCAAACACTGAAGCAGTGGTGTTAAAAACATAAATCAGACTATCAGCTAAACAACTCAACAGTGTTCCGGATCCAGACAGCTCACGGCAATGCAAGTGGAAATCAACTATTAAATCATTAAAGCTCATTTGTACTCAGAGAAAGTAAATAGTAGGAAGCTTAAAATGACAGACCTCAGCCAGCATGGCAACATGAATCAGAATACCAATGTACTGTGCAACACAACTGTGGATGCAATCTTTATAACTTTGCTAACTTACCAGTTTTATTTTGTTGGGAGGAGGAGATGAATTACAAAATTTTGCTGATCAATAGATCAGAAGGGATTTGCCAGAGGTCTTATATTAGGTCACACATGCAGCTTTTCAACTCTGACAAATATATTGTCTGGAGCTAGAGAAAATTGAGAAAATATAATGTGTGCTCCCTTCCCAAAAGAAAAGGAATATGAAGGGGGTGTCTGTGATATTCAATTCAACAGTGAATTTTCAGAATGTTATAATTTTTTCCACAAAAAATATTAACCCTTGCAAGATCACAATAACACTGAGTGGAAGAGATCCTGGTAGTTGGGAATCTGGATCTTTTAACTTAACTTCCAAAAGGAATCACTTGTAAGTTTATTTTCTGCACTCCCAGCAGTTGCACATTTCTCACGTCTTGGTTGGCAATTTTTTACCCACCTCTCAATTTCATGTTGGTATATAAGGTGAGGCAATAGCCTGGTGGTATTATTACCCAACTCTTAATACGGAGACCCAGCTACTGTTCTGGTGAGCTGGGTTTGAATCCCATCACCATAACATCACACCTGTATCCTCTGAGGGTTAAAATGATGGGCTGACCTTCTGCAAATTACTCCCTAACTTCTATAGTCAGACTGGGTTACATTTCATCCAGCCTTGTTGATTTATCCACTTTCCCTTACCTTATGTTTATTATCTAATACTTCACACTCCCACTCTTTAGCCACAATATACTTCCATTTTGATATCTCACATCCACTTTGTTTCCTACATCATCTTTCTGTAGTATTGAATTCAGAGCATTGGACGAAGCTTTCCTTTTCTGGCTTATCTTATTCTAAATGCTCCTTGACATGCAGAGGGCTCTAGATTTAACCAGCCCACCTTACTGTTTTGTGGGAACCTATTTATTTTGAACCTTTCGAACTTGCCTTTAAATGCTTCCCAATACTCTGAAACGGATTTACCTTCAAAGTAACTGTTTCCAGTCGACTTATACTAAATTACTGCTCAGTTTAGTAAAATTGGCTCTGTTCCAGTGTAGAACTTTAACCCCTATCTGTCTTTGTCCTTTTCTCATAGTTACGATAACTCCAACTAAATTTGTTCGCTGCAACCAAACTCTCCCCCAGTGTAACTCCTCATACCCATTCTGCGGGCTAAACAGGTGGATTTCTATGTCATGAAGAAAAAAAAAGAGGAAACTAGTAGATATCAGGATGTTTTTTTTTCTAAAATCACTCGGATAATCTTATAAATAATTTATAATGCACATCCAATAAGAAGGGTGCAATTAAAGACTAGAATGAAAATTCACTTTTAGCAATTTACAGGCAGGACATTCCAAAAGGCATTTAGTTTTCAGAGGGGTTAACTGGAACTGCTTCATCTCGGTGATTGTTATTCTGCTTCATGTTGACATTCATGTTCGGCTCACAGCAAAGGTCCATACAAATTAATATTCAATTCAAATCTCTCAACAATAGTAGCATTCAAGAAATACTTCCTTCCTCACATATTGGAATCGGCAGATATTTCAGAATGGTTCTTTATTTCGGCTTGGAGTGAGACAAGATGAGGCTGCAAATTAGTTTAAGGAATTACAGCTGGTCTTAAACACTTTCAACTAAAACATATCGGCTTTCAACTAGAAAACGTTCTATTGCCATGGTAATTCTTTCTTAGTTCCTTTCTTCAAAATAAAAAGAAAACTCAATTCCACTATTGCTATCTTAACCTCTTGGCTGTTCTTGGTAATATATTTAAGAATTGAATTCCACTTGTACATTGAGTTAAGTGGTGATGATTGGTAAATCCCACTTAATGAACAATCTACTGCACTAACTAACATATCAAATTTTAAAAGGTACTAAAAATTCTATAAACACACTTGAAGGTACTTAGACAAGTAGACAATGTTTGACTCCTTCACAAGCATAAAACTGGTTCCACAGTAAAGGAGGTAATCATCTTCAAGTGCCATTCTGAAATTAAAGATTTTTTTTAATAATGAGTAGCTTTTTTCTGATTTCACTAACACACACTTGGCTTCTGTTCAACTGCATACAAAGTGATCAGTTAAGCAATTACTGTGTATTCACAGCTCTCTGAAACCAATTGAAATAGCACATGGAAAACTTACTTCTGCACAGTAACAAATGTAGGCTACAATCTCTATATTAAATGTCTGATTTTCTATCAAATTGCTGAGCTAGAGAACAAAATAATGTTGTAACTTACTACAAACAGCAATTGCCTTTGTCACTGAGGTTCCGTTCTAAACTACCAATCACGATCACATGTCCAAACACTTAATGAAACACCAAAATACTTTTTGAAATACAACTGCCATTGGACTGGAGAGAAACAGCAGCCAGATTACACACAGCTAAGACCCTTAAGCACAGGACTTAGAAATGACTGTCTATCAGGAATGGGGAACTGGAGACCATTCGGCACAGATCTACTCATTAATACATGCATGGCCAATCAGGTGTGGCCTTATATTCATATTCCTCAATGCACCCCTTAAAAACTTAGTTGATTGTCCATTAAATCATTTTCAAATAAATTATGAGAATTTTTATGTTTAAATGTTGTTAGTTGAAGGATAAATATTAGCCATTCTTCTCAGAATGATGTCAGCAGACGAAGGCTAAGGAATATGGTAAGTGTCTATTTTGTTAGTGTAGTGTAATGGCAGGGACAGAGGATTGGCTCACTAACAGAAGATAGAAAGGTGGGATGGAGTGGGGACTTGATTAACAACACACTCTCTCAGCTAAGTCATGACAGCAAACATTTTCTGGGATCTGGGTCAGAAATAGGTATTCTGAACCAAATTGGAAGATATGGGAGGTAGTGGTGTAGTGGTAAAGTTACTGGACGAGTAATCCAGCAGCATAGGCTAACATTCTGGGAACCCAGGTAGAAATCCCACCATATCAGTTGATGAAATTTGAATTCAATAAAATCTACAGTTAAAAAGCTTGCCTAACAGTGACAATGTAGCCACTGGTAAATATAAAAATCTGGTTCTTTACCTAAGGGCATCTTGACTGGTCTAGCCTCCTTGTGATTCCATACTCACAGCAATATGGTTGAATCCTGACTGCCTTTTTGGCAATTAAGAATGGATAATAAATGCTGGCCGAGCCAGAGAAGTTGACAACCTATAAATGAATAAAAAACTTAATTCTATCCCACCATTACCTCTCCAGGCCCCTCTGTTGTCTCTAAATGATTAGTTGGCTTGTCTGCTATTCAGTAGGTGACAATTCTGTGGCTTTAAGAGGTGCATTTTGTCCTGATTTCTTTTAAGAGAGAGATTGATCGAGAGTCTGTGGGGTAAGCAGCTTATGAGGTATTGAGTATTTTTTAAAAATTGGAACAATAGAAGCAGCCTGGATGAGTGTGGCCAACTTTCACAGACCAGGATTTCGAGTGTTATTTTTAGCAGTTACTATTGGAATCTCAACAGAGTTGGAGGCTGCAGTAAATGTCTCGTGGCTGTTACTCTTTCTGAGTTCAAATGGTTTTTTTCTCTCTCTCGAAAGCTGGATTGCATGTGAGGCAATCTGTTTCTAACTTTGCCTTTTTGCCAAGGGGTGTGTTTATAGGATGTTACTATATTGAAACAGTTAATTAGTAACAGGTACCATATCCATTATTCTAAAATTTCCAATTGAGTTAAATTATTCTAAGTTCTACCTTCTTTTATTATATTTTAACTAGAGCATTTGAATAATAACATCAAGTAGTTTGACCAGCTGAATTATATTGGAACGTATCACTTTACATTTGCCTTTAAAATAAGAAAAGTTAGGATAGAGGCTACCTTCTCAAAATATTTTGAGGGGGTCTGATTCTGTCCATAACAAGTAGTGGATGAGCAAATATTTCTTCTCATTAAACTCATTATCTTCAGTATTTGCCACAAAATCCACTCCCTAACTACTGACTATCCCTCTCGTTAGTAAATGTCTGAGACTAAGCTAAACTGTTCATGATTTTGGTGTCTTATTTGTCTCTGAGATGAACTTCTGAGCACTTATCACATCAACATGAAAACCAGCTATTTTTGTAATATTGCCTGACTGCACCCTTGCCTGAAGGACAATCTGCATCTGAAATCCTCATCTTCACCCAAGGAGGACCATATTCATTTAGAGACAGATAAGCCAGCACCAGTGCAAAGACTGCTGGGTTCTGTCAACATTGTTGGATTCGTTCAGGTCACCAGTTGTACTTACATGTGTCTTGAATAGATCAACATGTCAGGCAGCCAGGATTTTGAATAGAAAATGCTTGCATATTGTCACAATACTACTGAGGAAGTTAGAAAGCCACAAAGGGATCAGTTCCATGTTTTACTTCTCTTTCAAGGCACATTGGGTTCTCAAGGGTTAAACATTTCACTGCCAAAGAGACTCATTGCAGTATTAATAAAAAGCCAGCCCTCCTACAATATACATCTCAGTGGCTGGGGGGTGGTCTCTGTATCCCAGAGAAGTAGTCCAGTGGAGACACACATGTGAATTCCTCTGTAACCTCACAGACAAAACCGATAGCCTTTGCCACAACCTGTTAAACTGCCTCCTGCTCCCATTGTCTTACTTCCCTTCCATATTAGCATGGTATGTGAATCTCCCTTTTGAACAGGCAAACGCCCTTCTGTTTCAATCTCTTCCCATCAACACATAACCAAGAAGAATATGCTAATCAGTCCCTGTAATCCATTCAGATTTTATCACAGGACATCGACATTCATCGGGCTTTGTAAATTCATATTTACCTATTTTAAACTACATAAAGACATTTGACCATGTGATTGATAAACCTTCTGTTTAATCCCTATTAAAAATATTGTCTTTGTGTGAAGGCAGAGATTCGTGAAGAAGTGTCACCACAAGTAGACAAATGGCTACTTCTGATCACATTGAGAATCTCTCGCTGACTGTACGATAATAAAGCATCTACTTTTGAGAAGAAACTAGTGTCCTCCAGATTTGTGGAAAATAGACATCAACACTATGGCTTTAAGAGGCGTAGTTTGTCCTGTCTTTTTTTGGAGAGACATTTTAAGCGATAATAGACAAGAGACAATAGGTGCAGGAGTAGGCCATTCTGCCCTTTGATAGATGGCAAGCTGTCTCTTCCAAGCCAATAAAGTAAACAGATAGTGAGGCCTTGGGTTTTTTAAAAGTTGGAACAGTAGAACAAGCACAGGCAGCACGGTAACACAGTGGTTAGCACTGCTGCCTCACAGCGCCAGAGACCCGGGTTTGCACATTCTCCCCGTGTCTGCGTGGGTTTCCTCCGGGTGCTCCAGTTTCCTCCCACAGTCCAAAAATGTGCAGGTTAGGTGAATTGGCCATGCTAAATTGCCTGTAGTGTTAGGTGCAGGGGTAAATGTAGGGGAATGGGTCTGGGTGGGTGCGCTTCGGCGGGTCGGTGTGGACTTGTTGGGCCTATGGGCCTGTTTCCACACTGTAAGTAATTTAATCTAAAAAAAAGCATGAATGGGTGGAGTCAGGCTCCTGCACAATCAGTGTTTTAGTTTAGCTTTCAGTAGTTGTTGGGGTTTTGAAGTTGGCTGTGAAAGCTCTCCCTCTCTCTCTGCTACAGCTAAAAGCTCAGATTCTCTCTCTACTGTCAGAATCACAGGTGAGACAATCTTTTTACTGACTTTGATGTCAACTTTGCCTTTGCCAAGGGTCTGTTTATTGGATATAACTGGATTGGAATCATGCCGTTTAGTAGTTAAATAATCTGTTATTCTGTTAAATTTTCCAATTGAGTTAAAGTTATCCCAATTATTCCTTCCTTTGTTTGTATTTTAACAATAGGGTATGAATAAAGTATTTTGCTTAAAGTCAAGTAATGAGACCAGTCAAATTACATCTGGAACACAGCACCTTACACTTGCCTAAAAATAAGATAAAAGTTAGCATCTAGTTTGGGCTGGTCCATAAGAAATTGAGAGCCTTTGTCATGATCTAAATATCTAATCCAAGGTGGAGTTTAGGATTATTGGACTCAGTGGTGAGTGATAATGGTGTTTTTTGTTCGGATGTTGCATTTGGGTGGTTTAAACTGGAAGTGCCTGGGGGATTCAAGATGGATACAACCCAGTAGGTCTGCCCTGCTGAGTTCTGCACTAGAACCCACACAAAGTGGTGCACTCACCCCCCCCCCCCTCCTTTATTACCCAGTGAGGCAGAAGTAGCTATTTTTGACCCCTAGAATTGTTTAGTGCTAGTTTAAAATAGTTAGGAAAATGACTAAAGGGAAGGGACCATGAGGATTGCGACAAGCAGGGACCCCCACCTGCAATAACAGACTCATCTGTGGCCGCAGTGTCATCCTCCGTGATCGCCCCAGGGACAGAGATAATTTCCCTCCTCACCCCTATCCGCTTTCTGCAAAGACCGTTCCCTCCGTGACTACCTGGTCTGGTCCACGCCCCCCCAACAAACCACCCTCCCGTCCTGGCACCCTCTCCTGCCACCGCAAGAATTGCAAAATCCTGCACCCACACCTCCTCCCTCACCACCATCTAAGGCCCCAAAGAAGCCTTCCACATCCATCAAAGTTTCACCTGCATATCAACCAATATCATTTATTGTACCCATTGCTCCTGATGCGGTCTCCTCTACATCGGGGAGACTGGACGCCTCCTCACAGACCACTTTAGGGAACATCTCCGGGACACCCGAACCAATCAACCACACCGCCCTGTAGCCCAACATTTCAACTCCCCCTCCCACTCTGCCGAGGACATGCAGATCCTGGACCTCTTTCACCACCGCTCCCTCACCATCCGATGCCTGGAGGGAGAACGCCTCATCGTCCGCCTCGGAACACTTCAACCCCAGAGCATCAATGTGGACTTCACCAGTTTCCTCATTTCCCATCCCCCCACCTCACCCCAGCTCCAACCTTCCAGCTCAGCACTGATCCCATGACCTGTTCTACTGGCCAATCTCCCTTCCCACCTTTCCATTCCACCCTCCCCCTGACCTATCACCTCCATCCCCACCCCCATTCACCTATTCTACTCTTTGCTACCTTCCCCCACACTCCTCTCTGACCTATCACCTCCATCCCCACCCCCCCCATTCACCTATTGTACTCTTTGCTACCTTCTCCCCAGCAACCCACCCCCCCACCCCCCACCCTCCACTTATCACTCTACCCTGGAAGCTTTCTGCCTCGATTCCTGATGAAGGTCTTTTGCCCGAAACGTTAATTTTCCTGCTCCTCGAATGCTGCCTAACCTGGTGTGCTTTTCCAGCACCACTCTGACCAAGACTTATGGTGCAGGGCCTGGTCTCAGAGTTTATGATTCATTGATGGAGGACACCCAGGCCAGGCTTGAACCGATCTTGGTCATGCTGCAGAAGCATGACCAGGAGATCCAACGTCTTGGGCAACGTATCGTGCAGGTGAAGCAGCGGACCGTGGCTTCCAAAACCACAGTGGAATCTTCGGCAGTCTGATCCAAGCCTTGGAAAGGCGGGTACGGGCTTTGGAAGAGCATGTTGATGACCTCGAAAATTGAGGCCATCAGAAGAACATCCGCCTGGTGGGGCTGCTGGAATGGGAGGAGGAAAACCAACTCGTCAGTTTTTTGGAGCAATGGCTCCCGCAGGTTTTGAAGCTAGAAGTCGAGGTAGGCTGGGTGTGGGTCGAGCGGGCCCACTGGATTGCAGTGCGCAGGGCAAGATTGGATCAGTGGCCCCGCCTGGTCCAAGTGTGACTCCAGCATTATAGAGATAAACAAGTGATACTGGAAGCCTCTGGAGAACTTGGGAAGGATCCTCGGGCTCTGATATACAAAGGATCACGAATTATGCTTTTCCAAGACTTTTCTCTAGTTGTGATTTTTAAGAGGAAGGCCTTTGATGAAGTAAAAAGGTGGCTGAAGGACTTGAATATTCAGTATTCCATAAGATATCCAACAATATTATGTTTCAGCCACAGAAGGTCCGTGTTCAACTTTGACTCACCAGAAAAGGCAAAGAACTTCCTGAATACTTTAAAGTAGACTGGCTGGCCTGAATAATATGGACAATAATGTTGATCTTGTTTTTCTCTGTAATTTGCCTGGTTTACCTGGTTGTTGCGGGGTGTTTTTTTTAATATATGTGGGGGTCATAATTGTTTATATTTTCCTTCTTCTCTCTCTTCTCCCTTCTCTCTCCCCTCCCGTCATCCTTTGTTCCTTTTCCTCCTTATCATTTCCTTTTGTTCTTTTTCGTATGGGATGGCAGAGAGGTGTGCAGTTGGGGGAGGCAGAGGGAGGTTATATATTTCTGTTATACCAGGAGTGCCTAGAGTTACAATATGGAAGGGACAGGCCGAGTGCCCAGTTTTAACTTTCTTGTTATAAGACGTGTGTATTCTTTCTTACTTTGTGTTGTCTGGGGTGGGGGCATGGCTTCAGCTAGAAGGAGTCATTGAGAGGGTGAGTGGGTAGTATGAGTGCCCCCTCTGGGCAAAGGGGAAAGTCTCCTTTCATTTGTGTTATATGTTGGTCTATGGTAGAAGTAGCCGTTAGGAGTTTGATTTGGTAGTTTTAGAAGTTATATTTTTACATTTATATGAACAGTTTATTATTTTCACTCGGCGCACTATGAGTGGAGTTCTTCCTCCTGAGGGGTCACAGACTGTTTTGGATCGTTATGGCTAGCCATTCATTTAAATGATGCACCTGGAATGTTAAGGGGCATCATCCACCGATTAAGAGAAAAAAGACACTGTCAAGTCTTAGAAAAGAGAGGGTCAATGTAGCCTTGCTACAAGAAACACATTTAACCAATAAGGAGCATTTGAATTTGCAACAAGGAGGATTTGGACAGGTGATTTTCTCATCCTTGAATTCAAAAAGTAGAGGAGTTGCTATTCTCATCTGGAAGAATCTCCCATCTCAAACATTCAACCAAATTAAGGATGAATATGTGTGATTTATAATTCTTAAAGCTTTAATACATGGAGAGGAATATGAAATTTTGAATGTATATTGCCCCCATCCTCCGGCACACCTCCTTAAATTCTTAACGAATGCGCTTTCCAGATTAATGGTCCTTGGACCGCTTCATACAATTACAGGGGGAGACTTTAACTGATTTATTGACCCAAAAGTGGACAGGATGCCTCAGGGTCTTGTGGGTGGGTCCCTGCAATCCAGGCAGTTGGTGGACCTGAACAGGGAGCTGGGATTGGTGGACGTGCAGAGATGTCTTCACCCGAAAGTAGGGATTTCACCTTTTTCTCTAATCCACAGAAGTGCTATACCAGAATTGACATGTTTTTTGTCCCATCAGTGCTATCTTGCAGAATAGGGAATATAGCCATTTCCGATCATGCGGCAGTGTACATGGAGGTCAAGGCCGGTGGTAACAGGATAAGCTCACGGCACTGACACATGGACCCTTTCCTCTTGAAGGATAGCATGCTTGTAGAGTATTTTTCACTGGAATTTAAAATCTTTTGGGACTTTAATTTGGGTATGACCAATAATCCATCGGTGCTCTGGAAGACTGCCAAGGCCTACGCACGGGGTTTGACTATTTCTTATTCTGCGATCCGGAAGCGGCAGAGGAGAGAGCAGCAGCATTTGCTCAAGGCCCGGCTGAAGGCAGCTGAGGGAGCATACTTTTTCAGACCGTCTATAACCAAATTACAGCGGATTACAGCCCTCAGGGCTACTTTGAATGCTGCATTCACCCAGACAGTAAAGAGGGAAATCTCTTTTGTGAAACAGAGGTTATTTGAGTACGGTGATAAACTGGGTAGATATCTAGTGTTGAAAATGTGTTGCTGGAAAAGCGCAGCAGGTCAGATAGCATCCAAGGAACAGGAGAATCGACGTTTCGGGCATAAGCCCTTCTTCAGGAATGAGGAAAGTGTCCAGCAGGCTAAGATAAAAGGTAGGGAGGAGGGACTTGGGGGAGGGGCATTGGGAATGCGATAGGTGGAAGGAGGTCAAGGTGAGGGTGATAGGCTGGAGTGGGGTGGGGGTGGAGAGGTCAGGAAGAAGATTGCAGGTTAGAAAGGCGGTGCTGAGTTCAAGGGATTTGACTGAGACAAGGTGGGGGGAGGGGAAATGAGGAAACTGGAGAAATCTGAGTTCATCCCTTGTGGTTGGAGGATTCCTAGGCGGAAGATGAGGCGCTCTTCCTCCAACCGTCGTGTTGCCATGGTCTGGCGATGGAGGAGTCCAAGGACCTGCATGGCCTTGGTGGAGTGGGAGGGGGAGTTGAAGTGTTGAACTACGGGGTGGTTGGGTTGGTTGGTCCGGGTGTCCCAGAGGTGTTCTCTGAAACGTTCCAGAAGTAGGCGGCCTGTCTCCCCAATATAGAGGTGGCCACATCGGGTGCAGCGGATGCAATAGATGATGTGTGTGGAGGTGCAGGTGAATTTGTGGCGGATATGGAAGTATCCCTTGAAGCCTTGGAGGGAAGTAAGGGGGGAGGTGTGGGCACAAGTTTTGCATTTCTTGCAGTTGCAGGGGAAGGTGCCAGGAGTGGAGGTTGGGTTGGTGGGTGGTGTGGAGTTGACGAGGGAGTCACGGAGGGAGTGGTCTTTTCGGAGCGCTGATAGGGGAGGGAAGGGAAATATATCCCTGGTGGTGGGGTCCGTTTGGAGGTGGCGGAAATGACGGCAGATGATACACTGTACATGGAGGTTGGTGGGGTGGTAGGTGAGGAGCAGTGGGGTTCTGTCCTGGTGGCGGTTGGAGGGGCGGGGCTCAAGGGCGGAGGAGCGGGAAGTGGAGGAGATGCAGTGGAGGGCATCGTCGACCATGTCTGGGGGGAAATTGCGGTCCTTGAATAAGGAGGCCATCTGGGTTGTACGGTTTTGGAACTGGTCCTCCTGGGAGCAGATGCGGCAGAGACGAAGGAATTGGGAATATGGGATGGCGTTTTTACAGGGGGCAGGGTGGGAGGAGGTGTAGTCTAAGTAGCTGTGGGAGTCGGTCGGTTTATAGTAAATGTCCGTGTTGATTCGGTCGCCCGAGATAGAAATGGAAAGGTCTAGGAAGGGGAGGGAGGAGTCTGAGACGGTCCAGGTGGATTTGAGGTCGGGGTGGAAGATGTTGGTAAAGTGGATGAACTGTTCAACCTCCTCGTGAGAGCACGAGGCAGCGCCGATACGGTCATCGATATAGCGGAGGAAAAGGTGGGGGGTGGTGCCAGTGTAGCTGTGGAAGATGGACTGTTCCACATATCCTACAAAGAGGCAGGCATAGCTGGGGCCCATGCAGGTGCCCATGGCTACTCCTTTGGTTTGGAGGAAGTGGGAGGATTGGAAAGAGAAGTTGTTCAGGGTGAGGACCAGCTCAGTCAGTCGAAGAAGGGTGTCAGTGGAAGGATACTGGTTGGTACGGCGGGAATGGAAGAAGCGGAGGGCTTTGAGTCCTTCGTGATGGGGAATGGAGGTGTGTAGGGACTGGATGTCCATGGTGAAGATAAGGCATTGGGGACCGGGCAAGCGAAAATTATGGAGGAGGTGGAGGGTGTGGGTGGTGTCCCGAACGTAGGTGGGGAGTTCTTGGACTATGGGGGACAGGACTGTGTCAAGGTATGCAGAGATGGGGCAGGAGCAGGCTGAGACAATGGGTCGGCCGGGGCAGTCAGGTTTGTGGATTTTGGGCAGGAGGTAGAAACGGGTGGTGCGGGGTTGTGGGACTATGAGATTGGAGGCGGTGGATGGGAGATCCCCTGAGGTGATGAGGTTACCTGGCCAGAAAGAAGAATGCCCCCCAATCTATCACATCCATCAGAGAGAGTGCTGGTACTCTTACTTTCAATGCCAAAAAGACTAATGCAGCATGTAGGAAGTTTTACTCTGAGCAGTACTGTTCGGAGGGCTGTGAGAACAGACTGATGAAGATGGAATCCTTTTTTAAGACCCTGAACCTTCCGGGTGTAACTTCAGAGCAGGCGTCCTTTCTGAATGTCCCCCTGACAATCCAGGAAATACAGGAGGTGGTGAGGCAGCTCCAGAGTGGTAAAGTGCCCAGCCCAGATGGACTTCAAAGTGACTTTTACAAGGGGTTTATAGACATGCTGTCCGGGCCACTGTTGGATATGTACAACCAGTCGTACAGTCAGGACAACCTCCCATCCTCTCTGAGAGAAGCAAATATTTCTCTTATTCTCAAGAAAGGAAAAGCCCCAGAGGATTACACTTCGTACAGGCACATAACGTTACTGAATGTGGATTTTAAAATTCTGTCGAAAATTTGTTGTTAATGTTTCAGAGGGTTTGCCTTTCATTGTAAAGGAGGACCAGATAGGTTTAATCAAGGGTCGTAGGTCTACCAATAATATTAGAAGAGTATTAAATATAGTTCAGGTAGGCCAGCAAGGGTCAATTCTGGGCTTGGTCGTCTCCCTGGATGCAGAGAAAATGTTTGACCGGGTGGAGTGGCCGTACCTTTTTTATGCACTGGAGCGGTTTGGTCTTGGAGGGGTTTTTGCCAAGTGGGTGGCAGTGTTATATAGCAACCAGAAAGCAGCGGTTCTAACTAATGGTATAAGGTCGGATAATTTAAGTATCGGTATAGGCAGCCGACAAGGGTGCCCTCTCTTGCCGCTATTATTTACATTGGTGATTGAGCCACTGGCGGAGGCCATCTGGAGGGACCACAATATAACTGCTCTGGAGGTAGAGGCAGGCAGGCATAAGATCACCCTCGATGCAGATGACATTCTTCTCTTTTTAACTGACCCGATGACCTCTGTGCCCCATTTAATATAAGTGATTAATCTATTTGGTTTGATTTCGGGGTATAATATTAATGTTATGAAGAAGAAGGCCATGCCTGTGGGGGATTTACTAGAATCTCCAGTTTTGGGGATGGAACCCGTTTCCCTTTCAGGTGGTCACAGGGAGGTTTCCCGTATTTAGGCATTTTTGTTACCCCGGCCTTTGATCGATTATATAAAGCTAATTTGTGCAGTTGCTAGAGAAAATAAGGCAGGACCTGTGGCGCTGGGAGGATCTTCCGATATCCTGGTTGGGTAGAAAAGCTTTGGTCATAATGAATGTTCTTCCTCGTTTATTATATCCCAAGCGAATTCTCCCTTTGATGCTGCCTAAGCAAACACTACGGAGGCTTCACAGTTGGCTTGGTTCTTTCATCTGGCATCATAGGTGGCCTCTTATTAAGTTGGACTACGTCCGCAGGGGATGGGCTGTTTGGACTTCCTGGACTTTAAGAAATATCAATTGAGTACCTTATTATCCTATGTGGCTGACTGGGCCTGCCAGGACCCGTGATCAATCTGGCTGGACATCGAGGCCTCCCAGGCAGAAAGCCCCGTCATCAATTTGTTGTTTATGGACAAGATGAGGACTGTTATGGACCATTGCTGAAATCTGATTATCCTTAACACAGTTGAAGCATGGAGAATGATGCAGCGTAGTGAGGGCAACTTCCCCTTTCACTCCCATAGTGGGAATGTTAGGATTCCAGCTGGGGTCAATGGACTCTGGCTTTAAGTGCTGGGAGTCTCGAGGAGTCTCCTGTTTGGGAGATTTATTTGACACGGATGTCATGATATCTTTTTGAGTAGCTGAGTCAGAAATATGAGCTATCTAGGAAGGACCTCTTTCATTATTTTCAGGTTAGAGACTTTATATAAAAAAAGACTACATTGATGGTTAGTCCCTATAAGTCAGATATAGAGAGGAGAGTGCTCTGGTCTTTGGGCGCTCTCTTGGGCAGTCCCCTCTTTCACTTGTTAAGAAGTAATGTTTCAAAGGACATTGAGTGGCTATGCAGAACCTGGATTTGGGAATTGAAGGTGGAAATCTCGTCAGAGGTGTGGGAGGATATTTGGGAAAATGTAAGGAAGATTTCCATCTGTAACAGGACGCATGCTATGCAACTGAAGGTATTCCATAGGGCTCATCTGGCACCGGAGCGGCTTGTGAAATTTAAGACCGGAGCATCCCCAATGTGCCCCAAATGTAAAACAGATGTTGGCACTCTTACTCATTGCTTGTGGTCATGCCACAAGCTTCGTAGGTATTGGGATGCTATAGCAAGTGGTTTGGAAGGATTTTGGGAACTGAGGTTAAGTTGGATCGGGTGTCCCTCCTCTTGGGTCTTCCAAATCTCCCCTCTTTGGATGTGCATGGAAAGAAATTGTTTAGTATACTTTCATTCTGTGCAAGGAAGAACATTCTAATGAGCTGGATGTCGGAGAATCCCCCGGGACTCTCGGGGTGGCGTAGATTAGTTTTGGAGCACATCCCTCTGGACTTCCTTATGAGTATGGTGCACCGGAAATTGGAACTGCTTTATAGAACATGGCGACCCTTTCTAAATTATATAGATGCAGACTTGTTGGCTATATTGATCAGGGCCCTTGTGTAGTCATGAGGGCTATGTCTGGCAGTCTGGGGGCCCCGAGGGGGGGAGGTATCTTGAACAAATTACAGGTTTGCTTACTAATGCTCCCAGCGGTGGGAAACTTTGGTGGGATTGCACTGAGTAGTAATTTAACTGAATATAAGGCATTTGGATGGGTATATGAATAGGAATGGTTTGGAGGGATATGGGCAGGGTGCTGGCAGGTGGGACTAGATTGAGTTGGGATATCTGGCCGGCAAGAACGGGTTGGACCGAAGGGTCTGTTTCCATGCTGTACATCTCTATCACTCTATGACTCTATAATTTAAGTTACCTTGGTATAACTTGTTTTTCTTTCTTAGTTATTTATTGAATTGTAGTTTTTGTAGGTTTTTGTGCTCTCTCTCCTCACTGGTTGGTGGAGTATAGTAGTAGTTTGCTTTCTGTTATTGTCATTGTATTATAACATTGTTACACTATTTTGTAGTGATTTTGTAATTTTGTAAAAAATTTAGAATCTTTTTTTCCTCAAACCAGGGTGTGCCTTGTGTAATAATGGCTCTTTCAGTCATCATGAGTTTGCTGGGGGCGGAAGAATCACTTCAGGTGTTTGGCAGAAAATGACCAAGACACAACTTTCAGAACTGGCAAGCAAGCTGAAGTTAGAGTTGCCTGTCTATGAGCAAAGGGGAGATAACTATGACAATTGCCAGGAGTGCAATCAGAATCTTGAAAATTGCTAAAGTTCAATTGCAAACGAAGCAGCTTGAGTTAGAGGCAATGGCAAGAAAAAAATAAAGAGAAAAGGAAATGTAATAGTTTGAATTATGATTAAATGCAGAGGAAAAAGAAAAGGAAAGAACAGCCCTGGAAGAACTAAAAGAAAATGAAAAGATGGAAGAAAGGGAGACAGATAGAGAAACAGAGAGAATAAAGGTAGAAAGAGAGATTTTTTGAACTAATAAGTTGACAATGAAAGAGGAAAGTAAATGAAAGAGCAAAGGTAGAAGGGAAGAGCAGTAAAGAAGAGCAAACCCATCATAGTCAAAGCCTGGTGGGAATCTGTTTGAATAGGTCCAAGCATTATCAAAATTTGATGAGAAGGATGTAGAAACATTTTTCATTTCATTCGACAAAGTGGCTAAACAAATGAAATAGCTGGTGACCATGTGGGTATTGTTGAATCAAACGAAATTGGTACGTAGAACTAATGAAGTATTTGCACCACGATCAGATGAGGAAACTGGAGAGTGTAAGGAGGTGAAAAAAGCCATCTTAAGTGCATATGGATTAGTGCCAGAAACCTACAGACAACATTTTAGGAATTTAAGGGGGGAACTTGATCGAACATACGTAGAATTTGAAAAGATCAAACAAAGTAACTTTGGTAAGTGGATAAGCACATTGAAAATAGATCGGATGTATGATGCTCTTAGAGAGACTGTTATTTTGGCGGAGTTCAAAAATTCAATTCTTGAAATAGTGAGAACTTGTGGAAGAGTGGTGAGCTAAGACTGCAAGACTGGCACCAGAAGTAGCAGGTGATTTTGAGCTGGTTCATAAATCAAAGTTTGGCTTCTGAATTCAATTTCAATTTGTGAGGCAAAGGAATTGGGGAAAAGAGAATTACTCTGGTAATAAAGGAAAAGGAGATCTCATTGAAAATACTAAAGATAGTTTAGCATAGGGTAAAAAGGAAACCCATGAGGGGGAAAATAAGTAAACACCCTCAGGTGTTTTCACTGAAATTAATTAAAATGGATAAGTCAGAATTCAGAGATCACATATCTAGACGATGTATCAAATTCTAGGGAAAGATTAAATAGAGCGGGTGAGTTGGCTGGACAGCATTTTAAAATAGCACAGTATGTTCTGAAGCAGGAAGCAGACAAGAAATCAAGAAATCGTAGATTCGCAGGCGGAGATAAAAGTGTTAGTTTTACAAAGTGGTAGGTGAACATTTAAAGGCAAGGCTTAGTGGGCCTTATCAAATCAAAAGGAAATTGAGTGAGGTAAATTGTTTGATAAGAACACCAGATAGAAAGAAAACTCAAAGTATATCACATGAATATGCATAAATGGTATTTTGATAGGTAAGAAAGAAGAACATGGGACATGTTACAACTTGGAGTAAAAACCAAATTCAAATAAATTTGATTTAATATTCCTCATGAAATTGGATAGTGAGGACGTTGTCAAAAATTGGGATAAATTATTGAGTTACAATCTAGAGGAAAATCAAAATGACCTGAAAGAGTTATTACAATTACATGGAAAGATATGTGGGAATAAGCTGGGAAGTACTAACGTGATTACACATGATGCAGATATAGGAAATGCTGATCCAATTAAGCAACATCCTTATAGATACAACTCTTGAAAATTTGCACAGATTCAATAAGAGATTAAAAGCATGCTCAATGCCAATATAATCTAAGTGAGTTGCAGTGAATGGAGCTCACCCATAGCGATGATGCCAAAACCAGATGGAACCAAATGTTGATTACTGCACGGTCAATGCAGTTCTGAAAACTGAAAGAATTGTGGATGCTGTAAATCAGAAACAAAAACAGAAGTTGCTGGAAAGATTTAACAGGTCTGGCAGCAGAGCTGGGAAGAGAAATCAGAGTTAACATTTCAGATCTGGTGACCCTCCCCCATAACTGCAGTTACAAAATCTGATTGATAACCTATTCCATGGCTGGAAGACTATATTGAGAAGGTGGAACAAGCAACATATATTTCTAAGCTGGACTTACTTGGAGGATATTGGTAAGTACCTTTATCCGAGATAGCAAAAGAAATTTTTGTGATAGCGAAAGGACTTTACTGGTTTAAAGTTATGTTGTTTGGTCTAAAAAATGCACCAGCTACATTTCAAAGACTAACAAATAAATTCATTTTGGGGTTACCCAATAGTATGGTGTACATAGATGATCTGGTGATTTTTAATCACACGTGGAAGAAGTATTTGAAGCATCTATCAGAATTGTTTGACCAACTTCAGAAGGCAGGCTTGGTGATAAACCTGGCTAAGCATGACTTCACAACAGCCAAAGTCATGTTCCTAGGCCATATCACTGGGCATGGACAAATGGTCCCACGGAATGTGAAAATAAAGGTTTTTGAGGAGGAGTTTCCCATTCCATTGACAAAGAGGGAAGTTCCAGGATTCCTGGGATTGAGTGTTTTTTTTTATCAAAAACTCAAAGAACAAAGAACAAAGAACAAGACAGCACAGGAACAGGCCCTTTGGCCCTCCAAGCCTGCAGCAACACATTTTGCCCTTCTATACTAAAACCATCTTCACTTACAGGATCCGTATCTCTCTATTCCCTTCCTATTTGTGCATTTGTCCAGGTGCTTCTTGAATGCTGCTATTGTGTCTGCTTCTACCACCTCCTCTGGCAGCACGTTCCAGGCACTTACCACCCTTTGTGAGAAAACTTGCTTTGCACATCTCTTTTAAATGTCGTCCCCCCCACCCCCCACACCTTGAAATTGTGTCACCTAGTAATGCAGGAGAAAGTGAGAACTGCAGATGCTGGAGATCAGAGCTGAAAAATGTGTTGCTGGAAAAGCGCAGCAGATCAGGCAACATCCAAGGAGCAGGAGAATCGGCGTTTTGGGCATAAGCCCTTCTTCAGTGCCTAGTAATGCACCCCTCCACCCTGGGAAAAAAGCTTCATACTTTCCACTCTATCCATGCTATTCATAACCTTATAAACTTCTATCAGGTCAACTCTCAACCTCCTGTGTTTCAATGAAAACAAACAGTCTATCCAACTTCTCTTCATAGTTAAAATTCCTGATATCAGGTAACATCCTGATAAACCTTCCCTATACCCTCTGCAAGCATCCACAACCCTCTGGTTGTATGGTGACCAGAACTGTACACAAGTATTCCAAGTGCCACCTAACTAAAGTTCTATAAAGCTACAGCATAACTAGCCTATCTTTATACTCAACGCCCCTTCCAATGAGGGCAAGAATGCCATAGGCCTTTTTTACTACCATATCTACCTGTGCTGTCACCTTCAGTGATCTGTGGACCTGGGTTCTATCATTCACTCAGAGAAAGTGAGGACAGCAGATGCTGGAGAGTCAGATTCAACAGTGTGGTGCTGGAAAAGCATAGCAGTCAGGCAGCATCCGAGAAGCAGGAGAATCAACGTTTCAGGCAAAAGCCCTTCATGAGGAATGAATGAATTCCTGTTGAAGGGCCTATGCCTAAGACATCGACTCTCCTGTTGCTCGGATGCTACCTGACCTGCTGTGCATTTCCAGCACCACACTCTCGACTTCTACCATTCAGTGTATAATTTCCATCTGTACTTGACCTTTCAAAATGCATCATCTCATATCTGTCCAGATTAAACTCCATCTACATTTTTTTTGCCCATGCCTCCAACTGATCTATGTCCTGCTGTGTCCTCTAACAATCCTCCTCACTATCCACACCTCCACCAACCTTTGTATCAAGCACAAATTTACTAATCAGACCAACCACGATTTCCTCCAAATCATTCCTGTAGACCATGTACAGCAGATGTCCCAGCACTGATCCCTGTGGAACACCACTAGTCATAACCGTGCATTTCAAAAAGCATCCTTCAACCGTTATCCTCTGTCTCCTATAACCAAGCTAGTTCTGTAACCAAAGTCACTTTGCTCACAAGCTGTTGGCATTCAGATTTCTTTCTGAATCAGGTATGGATGCTGATTTCTTTTTATCTGAGGAAGCTGGGGGGAGATTCTGGATCCTCCGTTAAAAATTCTTTGTCACAATGAAGACTTCAGGAACTATTGACTTATGGTGATGTGCTCTTCCGTGAGATTATAACTCACAAACTTTGATGAGACAGGTTTCAGATACAGAAAGAAAAGGATAAAGCTTCAGGCAAGAAATCTTTATGACAGTCTGTTTTCAAATCCAATAACATGTACAAACTGGGTCATGTAATCTCCCTCTGAAAATATTTTAGTCTTAGTGACTTCAGTCCTTTGTAATTACAGCATCCTTTACTTTGCAAATGTTGTTTCTGAGAAGTCTAAGATGCAGTCATGTATCCATCAATGATGTTTTTAATATTTCTGATTGCATAAGTTCATAACAAACTGAACACAATGCTGTCACATTACCATGCGTTCTTTGTTGGAGTCAGTATGTGAAGTTTGGTACACACTTCTGAGATTTTTCCATCAGGATGTGCACTATCTTCCCTGACAGGATGAAGAAAGAATGGTTTATGAGTAGCTTGGTTTTCCTCACCTAGTCTAATATTATTCACATCTTAGGGTCATAGAGATGTACAGCATGGAAACAGACCCTTCAGTCCAACCCGTCCATGACATCTTCTTTTCTCAGTGATTCTTTCTTCTCAAATGCATCTGCTATAGAAGTGTGCTTCATGCCTCAGTGGCAGAACTGGCTACTTGATCTGATAATGTGAGAGAGAATTGTGGGCATTTCAGTCTGTTCAGCTTGTGTGCTCACAAATGTAATAAAGGGTTAGGAACTTGTCATTTGGGGTATCACTTGCCTCTCATTTTTGAAGACCTTATCAGATTGTTGAGTCTTTTTTTGCAAGAGTCACACATCCCTCTAGTCTGTTCAAAGCTGTTGACCTCTATCACCACCTCTATCCAAGCTCTGTTTGTATCTGAAGTGGTGTTTAGTCTTCCAGATGCTGGGAACCAGACCCCTTGCCTGTCTGCCACAGTCTGGTTAAAGCCTTGGGGGTTGGGGCAGAGGGAGGGGAGGTAATTGGAGAAAGTTATTACTGCCCATGAATGGTTACTATACCTGCATCAGTCCTCTAAGCACCCTGTTGCTCCATCTCATCAGTCTACGGCATGTCCAATCATGACTGTCATTTATCTTTTCAAATGATTCTTGCTTATTGAATTTACATTCCAGGCTGCAATGAATGTCACTAATTGGGCTCCAAACATGCCTCTCAACCAAATCAGTTCCTCATATTTGAAATTCATACTATTCATCCTGATTTCTGAGTTCTGAGGAAGGACCACTGGAGCTGCAACGCTAATTCTGCTTTCTCTCCACAGGTGCTGCCAGACCTGCTGGGCTTTTTCAGTGATTTCTGTTTTTGATTCATCCTGATTTAAAGTGGGATCTGGATCCAGAAATGATTCAGGGGTCAGACTCCCAACCCCAAACTGAAAATTCAACCTGTCAGCTGTAAGTACAGTCGGCCTATCTAATTCTTCATCATTAGCAATTTTTAACACATCCAGTACATCAACTGCATTCTCTTTTGTTATGACTTTAGCAGCATCTTCACCCTTGATAAAGACTGATGCAAAGTATTCACTTAGTAGTCTTTCATTCATGCCCCTACCTCAATGTGTAAATCTCCTTTGTTGGTCACTGCTCAGCCCCATTCTTCTTCTTGTCACATGTTTAATACTTATATGCCTATAGAGGACTTTTGAATTCCCTTTTTTAATGTTAGCTGTTTCTCTTTCCTCCCTCAACCTGTCATATTCAGCCTAGTTCTGAATTGTGTGATTCATCTGACATCCGCCATTATGCTCTTTTCCCATTCCATTCTATTCTCTATCTCTTGCATCAGTTTCTTTTTGCCTACCTTTCTCCCAAGTGAGGATGTTTCTTGATTGTAGAGTTAGTGATTGTAATGAGGTCAGCCAGATGAACCTCATATTTTATGAGTTCCCTGACTGGGACTGTTAACCTGTCCAGCCAGGGAGCCCTGGCCGACAGGAGTGCCAAAGATTCTGGGTTGAGAGTGTCGTGCTGGAAAAGCACAGCAGGTCAGGCAGCATCCAAGGAGCAGGAGCATCGATGTGTCAGGCATAAGCCCTTCCTCAGGAATGAGGCTTATCAGAGGTTCTGCTCATTCTCAGGGCTGGCTCTGAGGAAGCTGGATCAGTGTCAAGTACTATGCACTATAAATAAAGGGTAACTTGGTGACGGAATATCAGCCTCTGTGGAGTTATTTCAGTAGCCAAATTATTTCCTGCTTGAAGGTTGCCTATTGTTCAGTTACAGATATGCCTCATAATCTTTCATTCCAATTTAAATGGGCCAGGTCCTTTCTCACTCCACTAAAGTTGGACTACCCCCAATTAACATAGAACATAGAACATAGAACAATACAGCGCAAAACAGGCCCTTCAGCCCTCAATGTTGCGCCAACCTGTGAACTATTCTCAGCTCGTCCCCTACACTATCCCAATATCATCCATGTGCTTATCTCAGGATTGTTTAAATCTCCATAATGTGGCTGAGTTGACGACATGAGCAGATAGGGCATTCCACACCCTTACGACTCTCTGTGTAAAGAACTTGCCTCTGACATCTGTCTTAAATCTATCATCTCTCAATTTGTAGTTGTGCCCTCTCATACAAAAGCTGACATCATCATCCTAGGAAAAAGTCTTTCACTGTCTACCCTATCTAATCCTCTGATCATCTTGTATGTCTCTATCAAATCCCCCCTTAGCCTTCTTCTTCCAATGAGAACAAACCCAAGTCTCTCAGTGTTCTCTCATAAGACCTACCCTCCAGACCAGGCAACGTCCTGGTAAATCACCTCTGCACCTTTTCCAATGCTTCCACATCCTTACTGTAATGGAGCGACCAGAATTGTACACAATATTCCAAGTGTGGCCGCACCAGCGTTTTGTATAGTTGCAGCATGATATTGCAGTTCTGGAACTCAATCCCTCAACACACCATATGCCTTCTTAATAGCACTACCACCTGGGTGGCAACTTTCAGGGATCTTGCACATGGAGTCCAAGATCCCTCTGCACATCCACACCACCAAGAACCTTTCCATTGACCAAGTACTCTGTTATCCTGTTATTCTTCCCAAAGTGCATCACCTCACATTTAGCTGCATTGTACTCCATTTGCCACCTCTCAGCCCAATTCTGCAGTTTATCCAAGTCCCCCTACAACCTGTAATATTCTTCCAAACTGGCCACCACTCCACCGACTTTAGTATCATCTGCAAATTTACTAATCCATCCACCTATGCCTGCGTCTAAGTCATTTATGAAAATGACAAACAGCAGTGGTCCCAAAACAGACCCTTGTGGCACACCACTAGTAACTGGACTCCAGACTGAATATTTTCCATCAACCATCACTCACTGCCTTCTTCCAGAAGCCAGTTTCTAATCCAAACTGCTAAATCAACCTCACTTCCATGCCTCTGCATTTTCTCCATCAGCCTACCATGTGGAACCTTATCAAAGACTTTACTGAAGTCCAAGTATACCACATTAACTGCCCTACCCTCATCTACATGCTTGGTCACCTTCTCAAAAAACTCAATGAGGTTTGCGAGACACGACCTGCCCTTGACGAAACCACATTGACTATCTGAAATCAAATTTAGCTTGCTAGATGATTATAAATCTTATCTCTCATAATCCTTTCCAAAACCTTTCCTACAACAGAAGTAAGGCCCACTGGTCTATAATTATCTGGGTTATCTCTGCTGCCCTTCTTGAATAAGGGCACAACATTTGCAATCCTCTAGTCCCTCAGGTACTAAACCCGTAGACAACGATGACTCAAATATCAAAGCCAAAGGCTCTGCTATCTCCTCCCTAGCTTCCCAGAGAATCCTCGGATAAATCCCATCCGGCCCAGGGGACTTGTCTACTTTCACTCCTTCTAGAATTGATAACACCTGTGTGTAACTAACCTCAATCCTTTCTAGTCTAATGTCACATACCTCATTCTTCTCCTCTACAATACCCTCCTTTTCCTGAGTGAACACCGGTGAGAAATGTTCATTTAGCACCTCTCCGATCTCTACAGGGTCCACACTCAACTTCCCATTTCTGTCTTTGACTGGCCCTATTCCTACCCTAATCATCCTTTTATTCCTCACATACATATAGAAAGCTTTCGGGTTCTCCTTTATTCTATTTACTAAAGACTGCTCGTGTCCTCTCTTTGCTCTTCTTAACTCTCTCTTTAAATCCTTCCTAACTGATCTGTAACTCTTCATCGCCTCATCTGTATCATCTTGCCTCATCAACACATAAGCCTCTTTCTTCTTCTTAACAAGAGATGCAATTTCGGTAGTAAACCACAGTTCCCTTCCTGACAGGGACATACCTATCAAGGACAAGTAATACCTATTCCTTAAACCAGCTCCACATTTCGCTTGTCTGCATCCCCTGCATTTTGCTACCCCATTCTATGCATCCTAATTCTTGCTTAATCGCATTATAATTGTCCTTGCCCCATTGATAACTCTTGACCTCTGGCACGTACTGATCCCTTTCCATTGCTAAATAAACAGAACTGAATTATGGTCACTCTCTCCAAAGTGCTCACCTACAACTAAATCAAGCACCTGGCCTGGTTCATTACCAAGCACCAGATCCAGTGTGGCCTCCCCACTTGTTGGCCCTTCAACATACTGTGTCAGGAAACCCTCCTGTACACATTGGACAGAAACTGATCCATCCGACATACTAGAGCTATAACATTTCCAATCAATGTTGGGGAAGTTAAAGTCCCCCATAATGACCACCCTGTTCCTTTCACTCCTACCCAGAATAATGTTTCTAATCCTCTCTTCCACCTCCCTGGAACTCTGCGGAGGCCTATAAAAAACTCCAAGAAGTGTGACCTCTCCTCTCCTGTTTCTAACCTCAGCCCACACTACCTCAGTAGATGAGTCCTCATCAAAAGCTCTCTCAGCCACCGTTATACTATCTTTGACTAACAAGGCCACACCTCCCCTTCTTTTACCACCTTGCCTGTTTTTAATGAAAGATCTAAACCCTGAACCCGCAACATCCATTCCTCACCATGCCCTATCTATGTCTCCAAAAGGCCACAACATCAAAGTCCCAGGTATCTATCCATGCTGCAAGCTCACCTACCTTATTTCGGATACTTCTGACGTTGAAGTAGACACACTTCAAACCACTTCGCTGTCTGCCAGCACATTCCTGTGGCCCTGAAATCCTATCCCTGGCCTTCCTGTTCTCATCCTCCTGTGCACTGCAGTTACACCTCTGGTTCCCCTCCCCCTGCTGAGCTAATTTAAACCCATCCAAATAGCACCAGCAAATTTCCCACCCAGGATATTAGTACCTCTCTAGTTCAAGTGAAGACCGTCTTGTTTGTACAAGTCCCACCTTCTCCCGAATGAGCCCCAATTTTCCAAAAACCTGAAACCCTCCCTCCTGCACCATCCTTGCAGCCACGTGTTTAGCTGATATCTCTCCCTATTCCTTGCCTCGCTATCACGTGGCACAGGTAACAAACCATAGATAACAACTCTGATTGTTCTAGCTCTCAGCTTCCACCCTAGCGCCCTGAAATCCTGCCTTACATCTCTATTCCTCCTTCTACCTATGTCATTGGTACCTACATGGACAATGACTTGAGGCTGGTCATCCTCTCCCTTCAGGCCCCCAGAGACACAATCCGAGACATCACAGACCCTGACACCGAGGAAGCAACACATCAACCGCGAGTCTCGTTCATTCCCTACAAATCTTCTAACTGAGCCTGTAACTATTGAATCCCCAATGACTAACACTCTCATCCTTTCCCTCCTTCCCTTCTGTGCAACAGAGACAGGCTCTGTGCCAGAGACATGGGCCCCACTGTTTGCCCCTGGTAAGTCGTCCCCCTCAATAGTATCCAAAACGGTATACGTGTTTTTCAGGGGAACGACCACAGGGGATCCCTCCACTGACTGTCTTTTCCCATTTCGAACTGTCACCCTGCTTTCTTGTTGCCTAGGAGTAACTACTTCCCTGTAACTCCTATCTATCACAGCCTCTGCCTCCCAAATGATCTAAGGTTCATCCAGCTCCAGCTCCAGTTCCCTAACACAGTCTTGGAGGAGCGAGAGTTGGGTGCACTTACAAGATGTACTTGGATGGGACACTATTGGCATCCCTGACCTCAAACATCATGCAGGAGAAACGTTGCTCTCCCTGCACTGCCATCCCTTCTAGTCCCCTAGTCACAAAGTAAGAAAGAAATGCTTACCTGATACATCCCTGGTCTTTAAGGTTAGAGGCGATGGTTGGGTGGGAGGCCTCACAAAGGTAGGGTCTCGGTTTGAGAAGACACTGACTTATATAGCAGAACAGAAATAAAAATAAGAAGTCCCTCCTTTCGCAGAAACCCTCTGCTCTCTGACTTCAAGTTTAAAAGCACAAATCAGTGACTCACCGCTCCAGGCAGGCCCCTGGTGCAAGCTCCCAACCTTCAAGTTGCTGCTGCGCTGCCGCTGAAAAACAGAAATGGAGGACTCCAGCGTTCATGGTAAGTTTTTAAAGGCTCAAATCAGTGACTCACCGCTCCCGGCAGACTCCTGGTGCAAACTCCCACCCTTCAAGGTGCTGCTGCTACTACCACTGAAAAACAGAAAAAAACATTAAGTTTTTGTACTCTGTATTACTCCTTGTCCTTTTCCATAATCAAACTGAAGCTTATTATACAATGACCCTTATCCCCTAAATGTTTCCCACTGACATCGGATTGACTCAAGCCACTTTATTTGGGGCAGAGTAGGGCGGCATAGTGGCTCAGTTTCTCACAGCATCAGGAACCCAGATTCGATTCCAACCTTGGGTGACTGTCTGTGTGGAGTTTGCATGCTTTCCCAATGACTGCATGTGCTTCTGTCAGGTGCTCTGGTTTCCTCCCACAGTCTAAAGATGTTCAGCTTGAGTGGGTTGGCTATTATAAATTGCCCAGTAGTGTCAGGGATGTGTAGGTTAAAGGGGTTAACCATAGGAAATGCTAGGTTAGGGAGATAGGGCAGTGGAGGGAGGGGGGGGGGGGGAAGCTGGATCTTGGTGGGAGGCTCTTTGGAGGGTGTGATTAGCTGCTTAGCTTCTTTCTGCATCTTAGGGATTCTATGATTCTATTCTTTCCCATAATTAGATCCCAAAAAACCTCCTTCCCAATGAACTGAAAACATACTGATGTCAAAAATTATTGTGAACACATGACAGTCTCGAAACTGTTGGCCCTCTCTGCTCTTTACACTATTATTGGTTGCTCTCTCAAGAGAAATCTGAGTAGAAATTCGACAGATGTTTTCAAAATCTTAATCTGGTCAGAGCAGATTGAGTGAAGCTGTTCCAGTGGCAGAAGGATTAAGCACCAGAAGAGGCTTCCATAGAAGGCAAATCGTAAAAAGAATCAAATTCCAATGCAATTTCACCTGAATCAAAATTAAGCAAGTAAGTACATGAATACAGGAAATGCTGCAGAACCAGGTGTGAAAGCAGCCCATCCTGCCTCCAATTTTAGGTTATTTTCTGGTAAATCTAGGCCAGTGAGTTAATGACCTTAGTTAGCATTGTTTTTCTGCTATGAGGCACAATTTATGTTCAGTATAGGTTATTTATCTGACATTCTCCTTAACTTTAGCAACATCTTGAATATGGAACAAGGTTGTTCAAGCATTTAATTTCAGTGTTTAAAAATCACAATTCCTTTCTGGAAAGCACTGATTTTTGATATGGTCTAATTTCTTGGCCACACCTAGAATATTGTGAGCAGTTTTGCTCTTCTTATCTCAGGAGGGAAGTTCTTGCTATAGAAGGAGTGCATCAAAGGTTTACCATGAGTCCTGGGATGGCAGACCTGACATATAGGAGAGATTGAGTTGATTAGGAATGTATTCACTGGAGTTTAGAAAAATGATGGGGGATCTTATAGAAACTTATAAGAATCTAACAGGACTAGACAGGTTAGATGCAGAAAGGATGTTTCCAATGGTGGGGAAGTCCAGAGCCAGGGATCATATGTTATGGATAAAGGGTAAACCTTTTAGGACTGAGATGAGGAGAAATTTCTTCACCCAGAAAGTGATGAGCCTGTGGAATTAATTATAACAGAAAGTGGTTGAGGCCAAAACAAAATGAGCTTTCGATAAGGAAGTCAATATAGCTTAAATGGATCAAGGGATATGAGAGGAGGTTATTGAACTTAATGATCAGCCATGATCATTGTGAATGGTGGAGCAATCTCAAGGGGTTGAATGGCCTACCCTTGCTCCTACCTTCACTATTTCTATATTTCTATTTCTTATTTCTGGTTCACGTACCTATTCTTCATATGTGAGCCTCAATGTATCTGTGTGACAGTGCTGAAACTTATATTTCTGAGGCTAAGCCCAAAGAGTTCAAGAACCTCCCAGAGACTTGAACACATGATGCAAATTTACGCTCTAATGCTGACAAGTGCACATAGTGTCACAGGATTAATTGTGAAAATGAAACAGCATATACCTTCCCATATGAATATAACTGCTGATGATACCACTTGATGATGAACCAGTAGAGTTCTCCCCAGTGTCTTGGTCAACATTTATCCCTCAACCAACATCAATGAAATAGATTATATTGTCAATTATTTGAATTCAGTTTTGGAGACATTGTAATGCTTAACTTGGCTGTAGTTTCTCCCCACAATATGACAGGAATTAAACACCCATGGGTCTTCATTTTTGGGACATTGTTAGAATACATAAGGCATCGAGTCAATTAAAGTTCTTTCTTCAATTCTCAAGAGAGTTTTAGCAATGACATTTATTAAAGCCAGTTTATGTAGGCTAACTCCATTCTCACCCTACTGAAGTTGGTCTTTCACTTCATTCTAAATTATTGCCCTTGCACATGGCACTTTCAGTTGTGATCACAATGTTAGCAATCAAAAGAAGAGCGGTCTTGCTGGTTCAATTCTCCATTCCTAACCTGGTAGGATCAAGTGTGAAGCATGAAGAATATATTAGCATTCAAACTACTGCCTACCTAAGATCAACTCAATACAGATGTGGAGTGAACGGTGTAAAAGTTGAAGGAAGGTACCTGAGGAAGCTTGCCAAGAGCAATAGATCACCATGATTCAGAGCAGTTTACTTTTCATTTGAAGTCTAATTTTAACTGTTGATGACACTTAGGATCCTACAGAATACAGCACTCTGCAGACAGTTGGACAATTGAGGGATTTGGATTGTTTGAAATATAAACTGATACACTCAGACATGTCAGTAGAAAAAACACTAAGGAAGAAGGACTCAAATACTGATTTGTGCTATTTTTCACTCATATACAGATTATTTCATGTAATAAACATAAATCATTGGTGTCTGCATAAATAAAAATGGTACATGGAGTCATAGCTTCACAGAGACGTACAGCATAGAAACAGACCCTTCGGTCCAACTTGTCCATGCTGACCAGATACTTAAATTAATCTAGTCCCATTTGCCAGTACTTGGCTCATATCCTTCTAAAAATTTGCTATTCATAGATCCATCCAGATTCTTTTTAAATGTTGCAATTGTACCAGCCTCCACCAATTCCTCTGGCAGCTCATTCCAGACACGCACCACCCTTTGGGTGAGAACATTGCCCCTTAGGTCCCTTTTAAATATTTCCCCCCTCACCCTAAACCTATGTCCCAGTCTATTCATCCTCTCTCCCTGTAGCTCAAATCCTCCAACCCCTGGCAACATCCCTGTCAATCTTTCCTGAACCCATGATTTGGAGATGCCGGTGTTGGACTGAGGTGTACAAAGTTAAAAATCACACAACACCAGGCTATAGTCCACCAGGTTTAATTGGAAGCACACTAGCTTTCGGAGTGCTGCTCCTTCATCAGGTGATTGTGGAGGACACAATTGTAAGGCACAGAATTTAGAGCAAAAATTTACAATGTGATGTAATTGAAATTATACATTGAAAAAGACCTTGATTGTCTGCTGAGTTTTTCATCTGTTCGAATACCATGATAGTTTCACTTCTTTCATGTGTAAATCACAAAACCTTTTTTTAAAAGCTGCATTCTCAGGTTAGCTGTAACAATTGGTGTTAGCTAGACAATATGTTGAAGGTATCACAATTACCTGATGAAGGAGCAGCGCTCCGAAAGCTAGTGCACTTACAATTAAACCTGTTGGGCTGTAACCTGGTGTTGTGTGATTTTTAACTTTCCTGAACCCTTTCAAGTTTCACAACAACCTTCCATTAGGAAGGAGATCAGAATTACACACAATATTCTAAGAGCGGCTTAACCAATGTCCCGTACAGCCGCACAGCCAAAATCTTTGAGAAAGTAACAGCAGTACCGGAGTATTTCATTTTTGTAATTCTTTAAAACACTGCATGAGTCACATATTAAATGCAGCAAGTGCTCTAATTAATATGCAATTGGTCATCTGTGACAGTGAGTGAGACAAATCCAAGTATTAAAAGTTTAGCTCTGTATGATCCATTAGTAGGCCCAGCTGATTGATCATCCATCAATGGTACTGTACAGTTGTATAGCCTGACTTACTCATACCATATTACCAGAGAAAAAAAATTAATCTGTATCTTATTCCTCCTAAGCCATCTGGCTCCTATCAATTAGCTTTGTCCTACACAGGTGATCTTCAGTGTTGTTGGTATTGTTTTTGCTTTGTCATTTTAGCTGTCATTGCCATCTGTTCCTTACACGTCTCTTCTGGCTGGCATATGAGGAAGCTCGTATCCATAATCCTCATGAAAACCACACTTCACTTCTAGATGCTGATACTTATCAGGGAAAGGCATTTTCACTGGTTTGGGCAATTCTCAGGAAGGAAGGCATTCACATATCCAAGCATTTTCTGTCTTGTGAGAAAGCTGAAAACTGAAGAGACACCCAATGTTCCATTTCAAAGATATTAGCCAGCATGACATGATTCTGGTAAAACATTGATTCTGATTTAACTGATGGCAGAGAAGAATAGTGTAAACTCATTGGCAAGAAATGCCACAAGCATACGTGATAATCTTTTCATCATGCAGCGTCTGGGGCAGAACCTGTTTCTCAGATTTCTCTTTCAAGCAGCGAATGTATATTGTACCGAAACTACCTCAAATCCAAAAGATTTCATTTTCTCCATGTCCATCATTTTACGCAGACTGAAGGTTTAGATTAGATTACTTACAGTGTGGAAACAGGCCCATAGGCCCAACAAGTCCACACCGCCCCGCCGAAGCGCAACCCACCCATACCCCTACATCTACCCCTTACCTAACGCTACGGACAATTTAGCATGGCCAATTCACCTGCCCTGCACATCTTTGGACTGTGGGAGGAAACCGGAGCACCCGGAGGAAACCCACGCAGACACGGGGAGAATGTGCAAACTCCACACAGTCAGTCGCCTGAGGCGGGAATTGAACCCGGGTCTCTGGCGCTGTGAGGCAGCAGTGCTAACCACTGTGCCACAGGTTAATTGCCAAATATCTGGCAGTGAACAAAAGAAAGAATTGTATGGCTTCCATAGCTTAGGTTTATTTCAGTTAGTAAGCACTAATGACATAAATAGTATTATCAATACTGGTTTGACATATTCCTGCATGACCTCATGTTTCCAATTGCCCTAATCCATATTTGTGGCTTCAATTGTCTACAATACTCATCCATGTGGTACTTTGCCTTCCCACATCAATTAAAAAGTGAACAAACGGTTTATTAGCTGACTCTTGACTCTCAGTCAGCCTTTTCCAATTTCTAATTTTCATATAGCTATGCTTCTTCAATAGTATTAGGGCTGAACAGTAACAAATGAAATTTAATCCTGCAAAGTGTGAGGTTGTACATGAACAAGGCATGTTGAATGGTAGGATCCTAAAGGTACAGAGGATCAGAGGGACCTTGCTGTGCATGTCCATAGATCTTTAAAGGCAGGTACATTGGGTGGTTACAAAGGCATATGGGATACATGTTTTTATTCACTAAGGCATTGAATACTCGAGCAAGGATGTAACGATGGAGTTACATATGACTTTAATTAGACCACAGCTGGAGTACTATGTACAGTTGTGGTTGTATAGGAACCTTGTGATTGAACTAGAGAGAGTGCGAAGAGATTCTGGGCGGCACGGTGGCACAGTGGTTAGCACTGCTGCCTCACAGCACCAGGGTCCCAGGTTCAATTCCCGCCTCAGGCGACTGACTGTGTGGAGCTTGCACATTCTCCCCTTGTCTGCGTGGGTTTCCTCCGGGTGCTCCGGTTTCCTCCCACAATCCAAAGATGTGCAGATCAGGTGAATTGGCCATGCTAAATTGCCCGTAGTGTTAGGTGTAGGGGTATGGGTGGGTTGCATTTCGGCGGGTCGGTGTGGACTTGTTGGGCCAAAGGGCCTGTTTCCACACTGTGGGTAATCTAATCTAATTCACTAGTTTGTTTTCTGGGCTGGAGCGATTCAGCTATGAAGAGAGACTAGATAGGCATTTCCTTTAGAGCAGAGAAGACTGATGGGGGATCTGATTGAGATATACAATGTTATGAGGGGCATAAACACAGTAGATAGGGAAAAGTATTTCTCCTTAATAACAGGGTCAATAACTAGCAGTGCAGGCTTCATGTAAGGAGCTGTAGACTCAAAAGGGATTTGAGGGAAAATTTTTTCACTAAAAGGCTGTGGGCATCTGAAACATAGAAAATAGAAGCTGAATTAGGCCATTTGGCCCTTTGACAGTGCTCCACCATTCAACTCAGTACTCTGTTCCTGCTTTCTCCTGCAGCCTTTGATTCTATTAGCCTAAGAACTATATCTAACTCCTTGAAAACATTCAAGGTCTTAGGTTCAACCACTTTCCACGGCAGTGAATTCCATAGGCTCACCACTGTCTGGGCGAAAATATTTCTGCACGTAGAGACATAGAAATGTACAGCATGGAAACAGACCCTTCGGTCCAACTCGTCTATGCTGACCAGATAGCCTAAATTAATCTAGTCCCATTTCCAGCACTTGACCCATATCCCTCTAAACCCTTCCTATTTACGTACCCATCCAGATGCTTTTTAAATGTTGTAAGTGTACCAGCCTCCACTATTTCCTCAGGCAGCTTATTCCATACGTACACCACCCTTTGCATGAAAAAGTTGCTCCTTAGGTCATTTTAAAATCTTTCCCCTCTCACCCTAATGTCCTGGACTGGACTCCCCATCCCAGGGAAAATACCTTGTCTATTTATCCTGTCTAAGCCCTTTATGACTTTAAAAACCTCTTCTCAGTCCTCAGTGGCCTACACCTTTGTGACTCCCCAGGCATTTGAACATCCTTCTTGCATATGTGATAGATGTTGTGGTTCTGTTCGCCGAGCTGGGAATTTGTGTTGCAGACGTTTCGTCCCCTGTCTAGGTGACATCCTCAGTGCTTGGGTGCCTCCTGTGAAGCGCTTCTGTGATGTTTCCTCCAGCATTTATCGTGGCTTGTCTCTGCCGCTACCTGTTGTCAGTTCCAGCTGTCTGCTGCAGTGGCCGGTATATTGGGTCCAGGTCGATGTGCTTATTGATTGAATCTGTGGATGAGTGCCATGCCTCTAGGAATTCCCTGGCTGTTCTCTGTTTGGCTTGTCTTATAATAGTAGTGTTGTCACAGTCGAACTCATGTTGCTTGTCATCTGCGTGTGTGGCTACTAAGGATAGCTGGTCGTGTCGTTTCGTGGCTAGTTGGTGTTCATGGATACGTATCATTAGCTGTCTTCCTGTTTGTCCTATGTAGTGTTCTGTGCAGTCCTTGCATGGGATTTTGTACACAACCTTGGTTTTGCTCATGCTGGGTATCGGGTCCATTGCCCTGGTGAGTTGTTGTCTGAGAGAACACCGAATGGAGAATTCACCACAAATGTATACAGGAAAACCACACACACAGACCAAGTCCTGAACTACGAAAGCAACCTCCCAAACACACACAAAAGAAGTTGCATCAAGACACTGTTCAAAAGGGCCACAACACACTGCAGCACTCTAGAACTGCAAAAAGAGGAAAAAGAACACCTCTACAATGTATTCGCCAAAAACGGATACCCCCGCAATTTCATCAACAGATGCCTAAGGGAAAGAGGACATGCCACAATCCAAAGGACTAGCCACGTTACCATACATCAAGAACATTTCTGAACTGACAGCCAGACTACTACGACCACTAGGACTCATAACAGCACACAAACCAACAGCCACTCTCAGACAACATCTCTCTTCTAACTTCAACTGTAAGCATGTGTTCCATTTGTACTGGTGTTTAAAGGGGTTTGCTTATTGGGACTGTCGTGTATATTCGGAATTGTATACTTAAGTCTAGTTTAGGTAGACTGAGTTCTGTAGGGGTTCTTTATTCTGTTCTTCATGTTTCATTATGTAATTTTGTGAATAAATTTTTTGTCTGTTTTAAACCTGGTAGTGAACCTAGCTAACTTAATGCGGGTAATTTTCAGTGTACATTTACCGGAACAAATAGCAAAGTTATGATCTGGGCTGCCTGCTCAAGAATGTTTTGGGTGGTCTGGCCTCGTCCATATCAGCAACTTAAGAAGATAGGAAACCTGATGAAGGGCTTTTGTCCGAAACGTTGATTTTCCTGCTCCTCGGATGCTGCCTGACCTGCTGTACTTTTCCAGCACCACTCTGATCTCTAACATCTGCAGTCCTCACTTTTGCCTAGTTGATTTTAACCTTACTGCAAATCCTCTTGCAAGGATGACTACCTTGAAGATGTTCTCCTTCTCTCTCTACAAGAATCTCAGTGAGTCTTTCTCTCACTGCAACCCCCAGGTCATCTCCTCTGCCCTGAAGCTCTTCAACCATGTCCTGAAACAGTTCCGCTACCACAGCCACATCTGCTTCCTCAGCGCTTGCCTCTGCAACCAACTGATCCCACATGGTCTCTGGACTACATTCAAACCAGCACAGTTTGGACCCGTACAGGACAACCAGTACAGACTACAAATTCAAAATCACCGACAACTGTTCTCCTTCAGAATCCTCTGCTCCACACTTGCAGCCATGCGTTGGCACCTAATCTCTCTACAGTCAGCTATGCCTCAATTTAAGAAGATAGCTCACCTTCTCAAGCAACAGGTAACTAAGGTTGGTCTTGCTAGCTGTGGCAAAAGCCCCCAGGATGAATTTTAAAACGAAAAGTCTTCAAATTAAATGAAACAAGCGAAATGTTATTTTTGTAGTGATTCAG
The DNA here is from genome assembly GCF_047496795.1 of Chiloscyllium punctatum. Classification (NCBI taxonomy): domain Eukaryota; kingdom Metazoa; phylum Chordata; class Chondrichthyes; order Orectolobiformes; family Hemiscylliidae; genus Chiloscyllium; species Chiloscyllium punctatum. The sequence goes on along the minus strand of NC_092746.1, from coordinate 94,084,570 downwards.
AGACTTTGTTCTCTTCCTTGTAGGGTTGAGCAGGATGATATTTCATAGGCCTGAAATTGAATAGTTGAGGGAAAAGTTGTAGAGTTGCCAGTCCCAAAGTGCAGATGAGTGAAGCGGATTGTTCTGTCTTCGGTCACCCTTCCACTGCAGAACGCCACTGTCGATGACATCATCCTTCACGCAGCGCCCCGCCCACGCAGTGACGTGTTCGGTTTGGTATGGTTTTCCGGGGCGGGGCGGCAGCGCCCTTCGGCTGAGTTCGGGACCTTTCGGCAGCGGCTCGTCCGAACTCGGGACCATTCGGCAGCGGCTCGTCCGAGCTCGGGACCAATCGGTAGCGGCTCGTCCGAGCTCGGGACCAATCGGCAGCGGCTCGTCCGAGCTCGGGTCCATTCGGCAGCGGCTCGGCTGAGCTGGAAGGAGGAGCCCACGGGCGGAGAGAGTAAGTGTGTGTGTGTGTGTGTGTGAGAGAGAGAGAGAGAGAGAAGGGAGCCGCCGCCACCGCTGGACGGAGCGACGTCCCGGAGAAGAGAAACGGAGCCTGGATTAGATGTGGAGGTTGAGGAAAAAAAAGCGAAGATAAAGTGCTGTTTTGAAGCGTTGGAAGGAGGAAGCGTCTGGGAAGAACAACCGCCGCCGGGGCCACAATAAATCTTAACGGCTGTAAATATCCTTAGTCTGAGAGACTTTTGTGTTAAAGGTAAGCGGCACGGACCGGGGGTGGAAAAGCCGGTGGGAGTCTGGCTCCTCTTCACCGTCTTGTGTCTGCCCCCTGAGCCTGAGCGAGGGAAGACAGAGATATCCTCACAAGATTATTTTTCTGTTCTATCTCCAGCCGCAAAAAGGGCAGGAATGTGATACATGTCCTATTTTTGGGTGGGGAACATGCAGCTATTTTAAATATATATCTTTTTCTCCCACACATGCACAGACACGGAGGGACGGGGCAGGGGTGATAAATCTCCCGAGTGTTGTCGAGTCCAGTTTACTGCTGGAACTCGGGGGGGGGCAACTGTTTTCGGAATTTGGGCATTTCTTGTCGGCCAGATTGAGCCTTTACACACACACTCCTCCCCTCTTTTCCCCCCCCCCCCCCCCCACACACACATACACGCACAAAAACTTAGTGCCATGTAGAAGTGGCTTTCTTTTAGCTTTGATTTACGTTCTCTATCTGAATCTTCAGATACATAACCTTGAATGTTCTTAGTGGCATTTAAACAACTGGAGTTTGTTCTGAAGCATGCTGCATACCAGTCTCTCTTTTTTGGTGGCCTTAGGGCGTGTATATTGTTTAGCCTCGTCTTTTGTCTGAAAAAGATGACGGCCGTCTGAATGCCTTTTATTAATCATCTCAGCTTTAACTAGTTGGAGAAAAGGTCACACTTTGGACAGTTTTAGGGACATTTGGTTCTTTAAGATTGTGAAATACTGTGTTGTAGATATGTAAAAAGTGATATAACAGGCGTTTTTAGGGTTTGTGCTGTGCAAATGATGGACTGCGACCTATTTATACTACTAATTCGCAAATGGACAAATAAGGAAATAAGGTTCAGCAAGGTTTTGTTTCTGTATTAATGTCCGTTAAGGAAGATTAATTTTAGTTCAATTTTCAAGATTTGTTTGTGTTTAGAGAAATGTGAATCTATCTTCCAAAATGAATCAGTCAACTTAAGGATTCAGTTTTACTGCTGCCCACAAACGTGGTTCGTCTTAGAATTTAAGTCAAGAAAACATACGCTTTTGAAAAAATTGTTTGATTCTTCAGATACTATTTCTATCGCTTACAGCACTGTGCATTGACGAGTGATGGTTGCTAGATTGAAGCTGTGGGGGAAAAAAACAATTACTGCATTGCCTCTTCAATTAATTGATCTTGTCTGAAATAACAGTAAGAACAGTACTATTGATTCTGTAACAGGTAGAATTCCTCATGGAATTGTGCCTTACAGACAAGGTGCCAGACACCAATATCCACTACTGGATATGTCCTGTCCCACTGGCAAAGCAGACCCATTGCATATGGTGGCATAATGAAATACAGTAGGGCTAGTTTGTTTCCTGGAAATCCTCAACATTGATCACAGACCCAATAAAATCTCATTGCATCAGGTTCAACAGAGACAAGGAAACATGGTTGTAAGTTTGCTCACTGAGTTGGTGGGTTTGTTCTCAGATGTTTTGTCACCAGGCTAGGCAATATCATCAGTGAGCCTCTGGTGAAGCGTTGGTGTTTTGTCCTGCTTGCTATTTGTGTCTTGGTTTGTTGTGGTAGGTGATATAATTTCCGGTTCTGTTTCTGAGAGTTTGGTAAATGGGGTCCCAACCTATATGTTTGTTAGTGGGATTCCCGTTTTAATGCCAGGCCTCAAGGAATTCCCATGCGTGTCTTTATTCATCCTGTTCCAGGATGGATGTATTGTTCCAGTCGAACTGGTGTCCCTCTTCATCTGTGTGTATGGATATGAGTGATAGTTGGGCATGTCTTTTGCTGGCTAGTTGTTGCTCACGTGTCCTGGCAGCTAGTTCCCTGCCCATCTGTCTGATGTAATGTTTGTTGTAGTCCTTGCAAAGTATTTTGTATATGACATTCTTTCTGCTTTTGATTCTGCCAGCTATTAACCATGCCTCAATTTAACTTTAATTTCTGTAACTAAGAGTGTTTGAATAATGCAGGTTAGTCACCTTTCACTACATACAGAGGCAGTTCAGCACAGTGGTCCCTTAGCTGCACCTTTACTAGTAGCCCTTCAGTAGTACCACTTGTTCTGTGTATGTCTGTAGTGTAAGCTTAGTGGCACATCACTGGTCACAGGCCTCCAGTCTGAACAGCAACCCTCCACCACCATCACTCTGTCTTCTACCTTTGAGCCAGTTCTGTATCCAAATGGCTAGTTTTCCCTGTATTCCATGTGATCTAGCCTTGCTAACCAGTCAACCATGAGGAACCTTGACAAATGCCTTACTGAAGTCTATATCGATCACATCTATCGCTCTGCCCTCATCAATCCTCTTTGAACTAGAGGGCATAGGTTTAGGGTGAGAGGGGAACGAGACCTAAAGGGCAACGTTTTCTTGCAGAGGGTGGTACGTGTATGGAATGAGCTGCCAGAAGAAGTGGTGGAGGCTCGTAGAACTGCAACATTTAAGAGGCGTTTGAATGGGTATATGAATAGGAAGGGTTTGGAGGGATATGGGCCAGGTGCTGGCAGATGGGACTAGATTGGGTTGGGATATCTGGTCGGCATGGACACATTGAACCAAAGGGTCTATTTCTGTGCTGTACATATCTAAGACGAAGGCTGTGGGTGTGTGGTCCTTTAAATTCATCATGAGCTGTTTGTGTGGTGGTAGGTTTGTGGGCTATCATGATGCCTAGGGGCCGGGGTAGTCTGGTTATCATCTCTGAAATGTCTTTGTCTGGTAGCATGGCTAGAGTCTCTGGGTGTGTTGTCTTTCTGTTAAGGTTTGTTGTGCAGGAATTGGCAGACTGTGCTTATTGGGTAACCATTGTTCCTGATTATGTTGTCTAGGTGTTTTTCCTCAGCTTCTCTTTTGGCCTGTTTAAATGATGGACTGGTGCAGCTCCTTCTGTGGGTGTTGACCAAAATGACCAACTATCGTTGATATCCGTGCACACATGAAGCGGGACAGTAGTTCATCTGGGACAATACATACATCCTGGGATAGGCTAAACATAGAAATGCGTGGGAATTCCTAGAGGCCTGGTATTCAGACTGGAACTCCATTAACAAACACAGTTTTGGACTCCATTTGCCAACCTCTCAGAACCAGAACTGGAAATGATAGCACCTACCACAACAAACCAAGACACACAAATAGCAAGCAGAACAAAACATCAGTGCTCCACCGGAGCCTCACTGATGATGTTACCTAGCATGGTGACGAAACATCTGAGAACAAACCCACCAGATCAGCGAGTAAACGTATAACCTGATCCACAACCTGAGCTACAGATCTTTTCCAAAATCTCAAACGAGGAAATCTCCTGCTGATTGCCACATACTGACCCCTCAGCTGATGACTTAGTACTTGCTTCATGTGAACATTGAGTGTCCAGAATATACCAAGTCGGAAGCTTCAATATCCATTACCAAGAGTAGCTCATTAGTGCCATGACTAACTGAACTAGCTGATTTTGAAAGGATATAGCTAGTAGACTAGATATGCTGCAGGCAGTGTGGGAACCATTAAAAAGGAAGAATCAATTTAGTTTTGAAAGTAAGCGTTGGGATCCTTAGAGGATGCATCTGGAGAATTGATAACAGGGAACAGTAAATTACAGATAAATTAAACTAATATTTTGCATCACTCTTAGCAAAGGAAGACACAAACATTCTAAAGGTACCAGATAAACATGGTACAAATGGAAAGAGAGATATTTTAAGTCTCTTTCACAAGAATCAAGCAATTTATGGGACTGAAGGCAGACCAGTTTCCAAGACTCAATGACCTGCATCACAGGTTTTAAGTGGGAGGCATTGGTCAGAGTCATAGAAACATACAGCATGGAAACAGACCTTTTGGTCCAATTCATCCATGCCGACCAGATATCCTAAACTAATCTAGTCCCCATTTGCCAGCACTTGGTCCATATCCCTCTGACCCCTTCTTATTCATATACCTTTTAAATGTTGTAATTGTACCAGCCTCCTCCGTTTCCTCTGGCATTCCATGTACATACCACCTTGTGCATGAAAAAGCTGCCCTTTAGGCCCATTTTAAATCTTTCACCTGTCATCTTAAACCTATGCCTTCTAGTTCTGGACACCCCCCAACCCAGGGAGAAGACCTTGTCTATTTATCCTATTCATGCCCCTCATGATTTTATAAGCCTCTATAAGGTCACCCCTCAGCCTACTCAGCCTCTGCCTAGAGCTTAAACCCTCCAACTCCAACAACATCCTTGTAAATCTTTTCTGAATCCTTTCAAGTTTTACAACATCCTTCCGAGAAGAGGGAGATCAGAATTGCACACAATACATGTGCACGATCCTTTATCTGAAATGCTCGGGACCAGCTGTTTTTTTGAATTCAGAATTTTTCAAATTTCAGAATAAGTGACCATGAAATTCTAAAATCTCTTACCAGAGAAGCAGACTTAGTGAGTAAAACGGGCCTTGAGAGGGAATTGAGGCCTGCCAGTGCTGGGCCCAGCCCCCAACATTGCATCTGACATGCATCGAGTGGGTGTCAACGTGGGTCAACTGTTTGCACGCCAGACATCCTTATTAATGAGGAAAAAACCTTCGGACTTTGGAGTTTTTCGGATTTTGGATAAAGAGTTTTCTACCTGTGTTCCAAAAGTGGCTTAACCAACATCCTGTATAGCTGCAGCATGACCTCCCAACCCCTATACTCAATGCTCTGACCAATAAAGAAAAGCATAACAAATGCTGCCTTCACTATCTTATCTACATGCAACTCCACTTTCAAAGAACTGAGCCTGCACTCCAAGGTCTCTTTGTTCAGCAGCACTCCATAGGGCTTTTACCATTAAGTGTATACGTCCTGTCCTGATTTGCCTTTCCAAAATGCAGCACCCCTCGTTTATCTAAATTAAACTCCATATGCTGCTCCTTGGTCCATTGTCCCATCTGGTCAAAATCCCATTCTGCAGTAACCTTCTTCACTGTCCACTACAGATCATGTCCGCCTCTCTGCCCTCCTCAATCCTCTTTGTTATTCCTTCAAAAATCTCAAGTTAGTGAGATATGATTTTCCATGCACAAAGCCACGTTGACTAGCCCCGATCAGTCCTTGCCTTTCCAAATACATGTAAATCCTGTCCGTCACGACTTTTTCCAACAACCTGCCCACTACTGATGTCAGGCTTACTGGTTGACCGTTCTCTGGCTTTTCCTTACCACCTTTCTTAAATAGTGGCACCACATTAGCTAACCTCAGTCTTCCAGCACCTCACATGTGTCTACCAAATTTACAAATATATCAATAAGGGGCCCAGCAATCGCTTTCTGGGCTTCCCACAGAGTTTCAGGGTTCACCTAATCAGGTGGATCCTGGGGATTTATCCACCTTTTTATGTGTTAAAATATTTCAGAACTCTGGATTGGAGAAGGGTTCCAGTGGATTGAAAACTGCTAATATTCAATTCAAGAAAGGGAAAGGAAGAACTGTACCCTCTAGTCTGAATGTGTCATATAGTAAATGCTAGCGTAGTAGACAGTGCTAAGCAATTCCACAATAAATGAATCAAATCTAATCTCTGAAATCTCATCACATCCAAGCATGAATGGTGGACAGTTGAACAGCTAACAGGAGGAGCAAACTCCTCAAATATCTCCAGCTTGTTACAAGCATAGACAAAAGAGCTGAACTCTAGAGGTGAGGCAAGACTGACTGATGAAGGGCTTTTGCCTGAAATGTCGATTTCGCTGCTCTTTGGATGCTGCCTGAACTGCTGTGCTCTTCCAGCACCACTAATCCAGAATCTGGTTTCCAGCATCTGCAGTTATTGTTTTTACCTCTGCCCTTAATATTATGCACGCATTGTGTAGTATCAAGGAGCACAACGAAATTTGGAGTTCATGGAAATCAGAAGTGAAGTATTCAACTATGTAAAGTCATATCTAGTACAAAGAAGGGTTGTTTTGATTGTTTGTCAGTCATCTCAGTCTAGGTGTATATAATTCTGTGAAGTTATTAGGGTTTATTCTGGGCTCAACCATCCTCAGCTGCTGCATTCGTTTCCGTCCTTCCATCATGAAGTCAGACACAGGAATGTTTGCTGATGATGTCATTATGTTCAACATCATTCATGATTTATACTGAAGTAGCTTGTGTCCATGTGCAGCAAGACCCAAACAATTTGTTTTCCAGCTTGGGCTGAGAACTGGCATATACAATTTGGTGTATGTTAAGAATATACAGAACTAAACTCTCATCTTTTTACATTGAACAGAAAATTATCTCTGCTTCAGGTATCTTGCGACAGCCATTTGTAATCTTGGACATCAGTTAGTTTTTTGGATGTTTATTTTTGCATTTATATCTTGAAATACTTTATGCTTTAATATTACCAAGTAAATATTTTAGAAGATTTTTTTATAATGACTAAAGAAAAGCTCAGGTTTAATCAATGTAAACAGAGCAAATTCCAATATAGGATTGATGGACAAAGCAAATGTCATGTATATTGTCACAAAAGTTGCTTTATATTTATTTCTTCTGTAACGTCAAGCAATATTGTTTGACTGGGTTATTGGTTAACCTGCTGATAGGTGGGCCAGTAGAGCATTGCTTAGATTTGTTGGGGGCCCAGCTAATGTTTGATGTGCAGGTTTTGCACTGAGACAAGAAACGGCTTGATCCTTTTTGTAATGGCAAAAAAATTCTGTAACATCATTTGAAGATGAACAAGAGGTTTCTCTTGTATCCTGGCAAACGTTTATCCTTAACTAACATAAATTTGAATATCTTACTGTGATTTGACGAATCACTACATTTCCCCACTGGCATTGTAATCTACCTCATAATTGCAGTTGTATTTAGTCACTTCCTAGCACATGCCTTTCACATCATCTGTGCATCTGAAAGTTAGGTAACATGGCATTCAGGGAGCGCTTGCCAATTGGACACAAAATTGGCTTGATGGTCAGAGGCCATGGTGGTGAGGGTTGTTTTGGGACTGGAGGCCTGTGACCAGCAGTGCTCTACAGATCAGTATTGGGTCTACTTTTATTTGTCATTTTATATTCATGATTTGGATGAGAATTTAGGAGATTTGGTTAGTAAGTTTGCGTATAACACCAAAATTGGTGGTATAGTGGACGATGAAGTATGTTACTTAAGATCAGCAAAATTGCCTTTGTATGGAGTTGCAGAAAATTGGGGGAGATAGTAAATGAGTATTTTGATTCAGTATTTGCTGTGGAAAAGGATATGCAAGATATAGACTGTAGGGAAATAGATGGTGACACCTTGCAAAATGTCCATATTACAGAGGAGGAAGTGCTGGATGTCTTGAAATGCATAAAGGTGGATAAATCCCCAGGACCTGATCAGGTGTACCCTAGAACTCTGTGGGAAGCTAGAGAAGTGATTGCTGGGCCTCTTGCTGAGATATTTGTATTATCGATAGTCACAGGTGAGGTGCTGGAAGACTGGAGGTTTGCTAACGTGGTGCCACTGTTTAAGAAGGGTGGTAAGGACAAGCCAGGGAGCTATAGACCAGTGACCCCAACGTCGGTGGTCGGCAAGTTGGTGAGAATCCTGAGGGGCAGGATGTACATGTATTTGGAAAGGCAAGGACTGATTAAGGATAGTGAACGTGGCTTTATGCGTGGGAAGTCATGTCTCACAAACTTGATTGAGTTTTTTGAAGAAGTAACAAAGAGGACTGATGAGGGCAGAGCGGTAGATGTGATGTATATGGACTTCAGTAAGGCATTTGACAAGATTCCCCATGGGAGACTGATTAGCAAGGTTAGATCTCTTGGAATACAGGATGAACTAGCCATTTGGATACAGAACTGGCTCAAAGGTAGAAGACAGAGGGTGGTGATGGAGGGTTGTTTTTCAGACTGGAGGCCTGTGACCAGTGGAGTGCCACAAGGATTGGTGTTGGGTCCTCTATTTTTTGTCATTTACATAAATGATTTGGATGCGAGCAAAAGAGGTACAGTTAGTAAGTTTGCAGATGACACCAAAATTGGAGGTGTAGTGGACAGTGAAGAGGGTTACCTCCGATTACAACAGGATGTTGACCAGATTGGCCAATGAGCTGAGGAGTGGCAGATGGAGTTTAATTCAATGTGAGGTGCTGTATTTTGGGAATGCAAATCTGAGCAGGACTTATACACTTAATGGTAAGGTCCTAGGGAGTGTTGCTGAACAAAGAGACCTTGGAGTGCAGGTTCATAGCTCCTTGAAAGTGGAGTCGCAGGTAGATAGGATAGTGAAGAAGGCGTTTGATATGCTTTCCTTTATTGGTCAGCGTATTGAGTACAGGAGTTGGGAGGTCATGTTGTGGCTGAATAGGACATTGGTTAGGCCACTGTTGGAATATTGCATGCAATTCTGGTCTCCTTCCTATCAGACAGATGTTGTGAAACTTGAAATGGTTCAGAAAAGGTTTACAAGGATGTTGCCAGGGTTGGAGGATTTGAGCTATAGGGAGAGGCTGAACAGGCTGGGGCTGTTTTCCCTGGAGCGTTGGAGGCTGAGGGGAGACCTTATAGAAGTTTACAAAATCATGAGAGGCATGGATAGGGTAAATAAGCAAAGTCTTTTCCCTGGGGTTGGGGAGTCCAGAACTAAAGGGCATAGGTTTAGGGTGAGAGGGGAAAGATATAAAAAAGACCTAAGGGGCAACTTTTTCACACAGAGTGGTACGTGTATGAAATGAGCGGCCAGAGGAAGTGGTGGAGGCTGGTACAATCGCAACATTTAAGAGGCATTTGGATGGGTATATGAATAGGGAGGGTTTGGAGGGAAATGGATCGGGTGCTGGCATGTGGCACTAGATTGGGTTGAGATATCTGGTCGGCATGGACGGGTTGGATCAAAGGGTCTGTTTCCATGCTGTACATCCCTACGACTCTATTACAAAGAGATCTTGATCAGTTGGGTTAATGGACTGCGGAGTGGCAGATGGAATTTCATTTGGATAAATGTGAGGTATTCCATTTTGGTAAAACAAATAAAGGTGTGACTAATGCAATTCATGGTAGTGCCCTGGATGATATAGGATAGAGGCACTTAAGGGTTTAGCTACATAATGCATCACATGTAAATGGGGTGATTAAGAAAGTGTTTAGCACACTTGCCTTCATTGCTCAGATCTTCTGAGTATAGGTATTGGGATGTCATGTTGAAGTTGTACAAGAACAGTGAGGCTTTTCTGGAATACTGTGTACAGTTCTTATCATCCTGCTATAAGAAGGATATTTTCAAATTGGAGAGGGTTCAGAAAAGATCTGGCTGGATATTGCTAGGAATGGAAGGTTTGAGTTATAAAGATAGGCTGGGACTTTTTTCACTGGAGCCTCGGTTGAAGGGCATAAATAAGGAGACAAACAAGGGTCTTCCCCCTAGGCTGGGGGAGTTTAAAACTAGGGGCCGTATTTTCAAGGTGAGAGGAGATAAATTTAAAAAGGACATGAGGCAACTTTTTTTTTATATACAGGTGGTTCACGAGTGGAATTAACTGCCAGAGGAAGTAGTAGATGCAAGTACAGTTAACAACATTTTAGAAGACATTTGTAGGAGTACATGCATAGGAAAGGTTTGGAGGGATATGGGCCAAACGCTGATAAGTGGGACTAGTTTAGTTTGGGAACACGGTCGGAGTGGACTATGACTCTAGGACTAGTTCGACCAAAGGGTCAGTTTCCATGCTGCATAACTCGAAGTCTTAGCCAGTGAGTATTTTTAATTTTGTATTTTGCAGGGAAAAGTGATGGACAGGTCATGAACATCAATGAGATTATTAACAGTTGGTCTCTTCTTGCTAGTGTTGATTAAGAGACAGGTGTTGGCTGGTTCAATTCCCTTGATTCTTTTGGCTATATCTTAGAAAACTGATTCACATTTGACTGAACAAACAATTGAGCCTTGGTTTAATTGGGCAACACAAAGATGGCACCTTTGCTCTTTAGTATTACACTGATCTGTCAAAATCTGAATTATTCTCAAGGCTTTAGCCTATTTTCAACGGATTCCATTGTAGTTGGTCAAGGCTTTAGAGTTCTATCACTATCTATTAGTCTTCCACGCTGAAAAAAAGTGATACCTGCTTAATAAGTCTGCCACCGCATTTTTCCTGTTCTAAGTTTTGTTTCCCCATCCCTGATAGTCTCTTAACTATTTTGGCAGGACACAAAGTTTCCATCTCAGTCCATGTCTTCAATCTCCTGACGTTGGTCTGTACATTTGTCTCTCATCTGCTCCACCTGGGGAGGGCAATCAGCTTATACCACTCTCTCTGGAATTCTTTATATAAATATCTTAACCGTTTGTTTTAATTCCTCTCCCCTTCAAAAAGTTCAGAAGCCACCATCCTCCAACAGACCATTTGCTAATTTTCCTCTTTTTGTTTCCCTTTAAATCTTTAAATAGGAGTAATATCTGTAAGATCGCGTTGGTTATCCATCTTTAGTCACTAAGTTGTAGTGGAGGGCTCTTTCTTCAGCTGCAGTAGTTTTTGTTTCTATGATTGCCATTTGCCATGAATAACCAATGATGAATAGAAAGCAGTGTTAGTTGTTGTGCAGTTGCTTTCTTTTCCGGCATCTTTCTGGCCAAAATTTATGGTAAAGATCCTTTATAAGTGCATTCATTTTGAGAGATGCATGCTACAGGAGGAAAATGAATCTGTAAAATAATGCATTTCAAATAAATGTTTAAAACTTCAACAAATTGTGTTTCAACCTGAGTCCTAATGTTGCTTTTATAAATCATACAAGTTGTTACTTGTAATTGCTGCTTAATGAATAAGTTGTCCATCATTTTGTTTAATTTTTCTGTGCTGACTGGAGAAGAGCGTCTCCATTTTACTTCAGTGTAGTCTTCACCCTGATTTGTTGACCAAGTCGGATGTAGTGGACCTTTTTTGGATTTTGCCCCACAAATAGGGAGCACGAGGACAGCAGCAAATAGGGTACTCCCCTACAGTGTCGGGCACACCCGTGGCCGTGACCCCGACCCTGACTCCTGTGGTGATGCCCATGAACCCACTGAAACAACAGAATTTAAAACTCCAAGAAAAATAGAGTTGGCACTGGAATCGAACTCTGCCACGTGGCAGAAGTGTGAGCAGGAGATCCAAGTGCTGGATCAACACATCACTGCGGTCAAACAAAGGACCACAATATCTGAGCCCACAACGGAGAATTCTGTGTAGATGATCCGAACACTGGAAGGCCAGGTTGGGGCTCTGCTGGTCAAGGTCAGCGGTTGAGGTCGAAGGAAGAATTTATGGTTAGTTGGGCTCCCAGAACGTGGAGCACGAGAGAGCCTGGTCAGCTTCCTGGAGCAATGGATCCTGCAGTTTCTAGGACTGAAATAGAGTTGGGCCAGGTATGTGTGGAGCACGACCCCGAGATAGTGATGCGCAGGTGCGGGTTGGATCAGCACCCCTACCTAATCCTAATGCAACTCCAGTGTTACAAGGAGAAGCAAATGATGATGGAAGCCTCCAGAAGTATGGAAAAAGAGTCTCAGGCCCTGGTCTACAAGGGGTCGAAAGTTATGCTTTTCCAAGATTTCTCTGGGGCTATAATCAAGAAGAGAAAATCTTTTGATGAAGTCAGGAAAAGGTTGAGACACCTGAATATCCAGTACCCTGTGAAGTACTCAGTAGTACTGCATTTTAACCACGGACGGTCTGTTTACAATTTTGACTCAGCAGAGAAAGCAAGGGACTTCCAAAACTCTTTGAAATGATCTGGGTGAGAAAAAAATTATGGACAATGGTATATCCCTTGCTCTCTCGGTTGTTGGTTTTATATGCTTGGTATTGGTTGGATGTAAAATTTCTCTTTTTCTTTTATTAATTTCTTTTATTCACTGTGTTTTTCTTGGTGTGGGGTGGTTATCTCTTTTATTAAAAGACAAATGAGGTTGACATATGGGGTGGATGGGTTGGGCATCCACTTTTTGATGTTCATATGTGTAAATAATAGGTTTTCTTTGTCTCCTGTACTGCTTGGGTTTTGAGCACGGCCTTAGCCGGATGAAACCATGATGGTAGTAGGGATTGGGGTGAGTGCCCTGTATGGGTGAGAAGGAATCTCCATTAATTTGTTGTTTGTTAATTTAGGAGCAGTGGTGAGCTTTTTTTTTAAAGTTTTTGTAGCGGTTGTTTTTAAGACTTTATGAATCATGTTTTTTCTTTGATCGGCACACCATGATTAAGCTTCTTCCCCTCGGGCCGTGGGCCACTTTGGACAGTTAAGCCTAGTGGTACGTTTAGATGGTGCACCTGGAACATAAAGGGGAGTCATTCCCCAATCAAAAGAAAAAAGGTGCTCTCAAACCTCAGGAGAGGGTTGACATCGCCTTGCTACAAGAAACACACTTAAGTGACAAGAAACGTTTGAAATTACAGTAGCAAGGGTTTGATAGGATATTCTTTTCCTCTTTCAATTCTAAAAGTAGAGGAGTGGCTGTACTAGTACAGAAGAACCTCCCATTTCAGATAATAGCCCAAATTAAGGATGAATATGGATGGTTCATCATCCTGAAGGCCTTAATACATGGGGAGGAGTACAGTATCCTGAACAACTATTGTCCTCCGGCGCATCCCCTTAAATTCATCGTCCTATGGGAGTGACTGGGTGTGGAAAGATCTGAGGTCGATATGGCTTGACATCGAGGCTTCCCAGGCAAAGAGTCCTCTTCTTAATTTGCTGTTTATGGATAGGATGAAACCTCTTACTGAGCATTGTAGAAGCCTGATTTGTCATCAACAGGGTTAAAGTGTGGAGGATGATGCGGCAGGGCAAGGGCAACCACCATAAGACCTCACAGTTTGCCCCCTTAGTTGGAGCCCCAGGATTCAGGCAGGGGTCAATAGATTCTGGCTTTAAAGTATGGGCGGTCAGGGGAGTCTCCTGTCCGGGAGACCTATTTGAGGGAGAGGTCCTGATGTCTTATGACCAGTTAAGTCACAAGTATGAGCCACCCAATTGGGACCTCTTCTGTTATTTTCAGGTCAGGGATTATATACGGAGAAGGACCATGCTTTTAACTCAGCTCTACCAGTCCAACATGGAGTGAAGAGTCCCTCAGTGCGTAGAAAATCTTTGTCGGTGCTCTATATAATTTACAGAAGGGGGCACCTTGGAAGGTATGGAAAGACTCTCTGGAGTCAGGAACTAGAGGTAGAAATATTGTCTAAAACGTGGGAGGACTTGTGGGAGAATGTGAAAAACGTCTCGATATGCAATGAAATTGAAGATTCTCCACAGAGCCCATATGGCCTTGGAATAATTAGTAAATTCAAGAAAGGAGCATCTCCAGGGTGCCCTAAATATAAAATGAGCACTGGCACCCTCACACATTGTCTGCGGTTGTGCCATGAGATTCGTAGGTACTGGGATGCCATAGTGAATGAGATGGAGGAGATCCTGGGAATTGAAGTTAGTTTCTAGTTATAATTTGATACATAATTGAACTTAGCAAATTAGTTTAAATTAGCTTAACTTATACTAAACTAACCTAATTTAGCCTTGATTAAGTTGACCTAAATAAAATCAACTCAAATTCACTCAACTCAAACCAAAATTAAATTAAGTTACCCCACCTAGTGCACCTCCAACAAAGTTCCCATCCCACGGGAGCATCAATCATCTTACCCGCATTTATTCAAGTCCCGTTTCCACCCCCCCCCCCCCCTCCCCCAAAGGGTGGATCTATCCCTCCTTTTGGGATTGCGGAATCTGCCTTCATTATATGAACATGGGAAGAGATTATTCAGCATTCTCACATATTGTGCAAGGAAGAGCATTTTAATGATCTGGACCTCATTAGCGCACACTCAAACAAAAACTAACAAACTTAAAAGACACAGTACAACCCATGGACAAAACCAACGTCGTCTACAAAATTCCATGCAAGGACTGCCACAAACGCTACGCAGGACAAACAGGAAGAAAGTTAGCCACCAGGATACACTAACACCAACTAGCCACAATAAGACCCGATCCCCTCTCCCTTGTAGCCTACACACGGAGAAAAAAAAACACCATTTTGACTGGGACAACACATCTATCCTGGGACAGGCTAAGCAAAGATATGCCAGAGAATTCCTAGAGGCCTGGCATTCCAACCACAACGCCATTAACAAACACAATCTAGATACCATCTATCAACCCCTCAGAAAACTAACAGGAAATGACATCACCACAAACCCCAGGAACCCCATCCAGGACAAACGTGTAAATAGAAAGCAGGAGACAACAGCTTCGCTTCACTTGGAGATCGCCACTGATGATGTTACCTAGCCAGGTAATGAAACGTCTAGATATCAAACCTACAGCTCAGCGAGCAAACTTACACCCTAAACCTCAACCTGAGCTACAAACCTTTCAAACTTAGCTCTATAAACTAGAAATGTGCCAGTTTGCAGGTCAGAGGTGGAAAATACAGCCATTCCTCTTAATCTGCAAAATTACCTTTTGTGAATCTGCCTACCTGCACCAAAACATAAGTAACCAATTAACCAACATCCACCAGCTAAAATTGCATATTCACGACCACTTCCACAGCAAAAATAATTTTAAGTGGTAAGCAGCTGTACAACCCCTCACCAGAGATGCTCCAAAGCAAACATAAATGGGAGTACCCTCCCCTAGTCTGCACTTGGGTATCTCAGCATCTCCCTCTCCCTCCCCCTCCCTTCCCCTTCTCTTGCATTAACTCATTAAAATTTGTAGTGCACACCTAACTCTCACCCTCCCCCTTCTGCCCTTGTGTTACTGTGATGGCTCCCAAGCGAAATGGTCATTGTAGTGTGCCTATGCGCAAGAAGGTGGTCAGTTAGTGCTGTAGGCTGTGGGTTCAGCATCAATGAGTCTACCATATTCTAGAAATATTCTATTTCAGTATTAACATAAGGTCAGTAACACTTATTATTTTAATCCAAAAATAATAGGTGAAAAATCATAATCTTGGTGTCCAGGGTTCAGGAACCTAACCCTATTCTTAACCATAAGTGTTTAAGCTCTGTACTCATAAATTTATCATTAGCGGGGGTTTTCAGGAACAGCACCTTTGTGGATACAGAGGCATGACTGTATGTACATAGTTTTTTTTTAAATTGAATGAATTAGATAATTTGAGCAACTAATATTTTTCACATTCTTCTAGACAATTTCAAAGCATCAACTGTACCACATAACAGCAAATTATAGCACATTGGCTCAGTGGTTAGCACTGCTGCCTCACAGCGCCAGGGACCCAGGTTACTGGGATAGGAAAGGGTGGGATGCTATTCGGAGGTATAGAGTCGATCGGCCGAATGACCTCTTTCAGCACTGTCAGGATTCTACGATTCTAGATTAATAATCTTTCCAATAATACCGAAAGGTTAAGCAGGTTTAAAAATGTGAATCAGTTTCAGGCAAATATCAGAAATAGTTGTTTTTTCCCTACCTAATGCTGTTTTATGGAGTGGATTAAACGTTTTGCCACCTCGTGTAGCTTATTCCCTATCCTTCCACCCGATGGTTGAAACAACAGTGCTGTTTCCTTCTTATGCTCTGAGCAGGAAGGACATAATCAATTTTCCTTTCAATGTCCATCTTTCTGATGTCTTAATATAGTATATATCTCCCACTCTTTCTTTCCTTTCCTTGAATTTTCAACCTATCCCAGAAATGGAGACCATTCCTAATATTCAGTATAAGTAACTAAGTCTTGACACTGGTTCTGTTCGCCAAGCTAGGAATTTGTGTTGCAGACGTTTCGTCCCCTATCTAGGTGACATAATCAGTGCTTGGGAGCCTCCTGTGAAGCGCTTCTGAGATCTTTCCTCCGGCATTTCTAGTGGTTTGAATCTGCCGCTTCCGGTTGTCAGTTCCAGCTGTCCGCTGCAGTGGTCGGTATATTGGGTCCAGGTCGATGTGTTTATTGATTGAATCTGTGGATGAGTGCCATGCCTCTAGGAATTCCCTGGCAATTCTCTGTTTGGCTTGTCCTATAATAGTAATGTTGTCACAGTCAAATTCATGTTGATTGTCATCTGCGTGTGTGGCTACTAAGGATAGCTGGTCATGTCGTTTCGTGGCTAGTTGGCGTTCATGGATACGTATCGTTAGCTGTCTTCCTGTTTGTCCGATGTAGTGTTTTGTGCAGTCCTTGCATGGGATTTTGTACACTACATTGGTTTTGCTCATGCTGGATATTGGGTCCTTTGTCCTGGTGAGATGTTGTCTGAGAGTGGCTGTTGGTTTGTGTGCTGTTATGAGTCCTAGTGGTCGCAGTAATCTGGCTGTCAGTTCGGAAATGCTCTTGATGTATGGTAGTGTGGCTAGTCCTTTGGGTTGCGGCATGTCCTCATTCCGTTGTCTTTCCCTTAGGCATCTGTTGATGAAATTGTGCGGGTATCCGTTTTTGGCGAATACATTGTATAGGTGGTCTTTTTCCTCTTTTTGCAGTTCTGGTGTACTGCAGGACTTGGTCTGTGTGTGTGGCTTTCCTTTATACCTTTTGTGGTGAATTCTCTGTTCGGTGTTCTCTGTACCATCACGTCTAGGAATGGGAGTTGGTTGTCTTTTTCCACAGATCATCCACAGATTCAATCAATAAGCACATCGACCTGGACCCAATATACCGACCACTGCAGCGGACAGCTGGAACTGACAACCGGAAGCGGCAGATTCAAACCACTAGAAATGCCAGAGGAAAGATCACAGAAGCGCTTCACAGGAGGCTCTGAGGATGTCACCTAGACAGGGGGCGAAACGTCTGCAACACAAATTCCCAGCTCGGCGAACAGAACCACAACAACGAGTACCCGAGCTACAAATCTTCTCTCAAACTTTGAAGTCTTGACACTTTCTCATATGCTGCTTCTTGTAAGGACACTCCTGTTATCTCAGTTCCTCCTTCTCCATATCTATTCTGACAATGCAATCTTCCTTCTAGCACTTCTGATCTGTTTCCCTTTGCTTTGTTCCACAATTCCACCTTCTGTTTGATGAGGCCTTTGTTTGTCCAATCTATTGCATCCACACTTGTTCTTCATAATTTCCACTCAGTCCTAAACCATAATGTTGTTTGAATTCTTTCACAGAATTGGGTGTCATTGGCTAGGCTTATCCCCACTTGTGTTCGATATGGTAGTCATGAGCTGCCTCCTTGAAACACTGTAGTCCTTGTTTTCAAGAAACAGCATTTTTACAGCCTTCTGGCCTCAACGTTATTTACCAATTTTTGAAAGTAACCTCTAGCCTCATTTTGTTTTTTCTTTGGTTTGTTTTCTTTTGTTTCACTCCTGTTTCCTTGGTCTTTGAACATTAGCAATTTAGATACAATTTTTACTTGTCCTATTACTATTTTGTTTGATTTTTGGCGCCACAAAGCTTTTTGTCATTGACTGCTTTTCGCAGCTGCTGCCAAGTTGCTGAGCATGGAGTACTTTTTTTTTAAAAAAAAAGCTTGGGTGTGCATACAGGTGCCATTTATAATAATACAGCAGTTTCCAAAGAATTCAGACCATCCATGACAGGTTAGAACTCGTACATTGCACCAAAGTAGTGCTAAGGTTGGGCTGATGCAAGATGTTTCTCCACTAATCTATTTCTTCTGAAGAAGGAACTCTGACAAACTTTAGTACTGGCTTCATTACTACTTTAGTAATTTGAGCATTTGATTACATTTCTAATTTGTTTTTGAGGGTTGGTGATGTTTTCTGTCTGATTTAAGGATACTCCAGGCAAAAAGCATGACATTAATTCAGCATCTACAAAGTTTTTCAACATAAGATTGATTTTTTTCAACATTTTTAAATGGATAATCTAGATTTCTTGCACTTAGCAACACGTGAAAGTGTGACTACTTGTAATAAATATCTTGTAGACAGGTCTATCGTCTTGAGTTCTAAAACTTTTAGCTTTTTATGTTTGCTACCTCTAAAGACATACGGTTTTAATATTTTATCACTTTAGAAAAAGCTGGACTTTATTATTCAGAATTAATTTTCAAAACCGTAATATCTTGACTCGAATAAAAATGATTGAAAGCTTTCGCAGTACTACGTTGCCATATGATTTTATACTGACCTTTTAGCACCTAAGTACTTTTTACATTAAATGTTAATGTCTTTTTTATTCATTCCATGGTATGTAGCCCATGTAACACAAACAGACCAAATACTTAACTATAGAAGCAATTATCCCCACACCCACAAACAGAGCTGCATCAGGACATTATTCCAACAAGCCACAACACACTGCAGCACTCAAACTACAAACAGCAGAAGAAGGATACCTATACAGCATATTCAGGAAGAACGGGTATCCAATAAATGCAGTCTGTCGATTTCTCAACAACAGACCCAACAAGCCCAGAAACTCTAGCCCCATTACCTTGCATCAAAGACCTCTCTGAAATGACTTCCAGGCTACGCAGTCCCCTTGGCATCATGATAGCCCACAAATCCACTAACACACTTAAACCGGGGCTAATGAACGTAAAGAACACTATACAAGCAACTAGCAAAACGAATGTCATTTACAACATACCATGCTAGGACTGTAACAAACACTGCATCAGTCAAACAGATAGAAAACTAGCCACCAGAATACGTGAGCACCAGCTAGCCACCAAAACACATGACCCACTATCACTAGTATCCTTACACATAGACAAAAAACAACACAACTTTGATTGGGACAGCACATTCATCATAGGACAAGTTAAACAGAGACACGCACAGGAATTCTAGGGGGCCTGGCTATCTAACCAGGACTCCATGAATACGCATATCAATTTGGACCCCATCTACCATCCTCTAAGGAAAAAGAACTAGGAATGATATCACCCACCTTAAGAAACCAAGACATGTAAATAGAAAGCAAGACATAACACCAGCACTTCACCGGAGGCTCACTGATGATGATACTTAGTATGGTGACAAAGCATCTGAAAACAACCTTCTAGCTCAGCGAGCAAACGTACAACCAATGCGCAAATGGCAGTTAAGAGTCACTCCAGACACTGTGCAGTGTGATTGCATGTAGGTAAGAAATGTGTAAGGCTGGCAGATTTCTTTCCCAAAGGCCATTTGTGAACCAAATGGGTTTTTTCAACAATTGCCAGTGGATGTATGGTCCCCTCTAGGCCACGTTTTTATTCGAGACTTTTCTTTTTATTGAATTCAGAATTTGCCACCTGCCATAATGTGATTTCTGGTCCCTTGCTACTTGGTCTTTGTGTATAAATGATACACCTGGTTATAATTAGGCAATTACAGGAAATCCAAAATCCTTTTTAAAATTTTGAATTCACGTGGATGGGGTGGTACATAAGCAACAAGTTTACTTGCCCGTGTTTGACCTGATGCAATGAAACATCATGGGGTCCAGAATCAATTTTGAGGACTCTTAACTGCCTCCTGACTGCACACAACTGTGCTGTCAGCTATGTATCAGGGATGGTGATGATCATAGTCATACTCTCAGACTCTTACAATTTTTGCACTAAACTCCTGCTCCATCCCCAGATTTTAATTAGGGGGGATTTGCAGCGTCGATAGGTCTGTATTTGCTGCTGTTAGTGCCCGGCAGTTCATTCTGTTTCAATTCCTTTCTGGGACCTTTTAATATATTTCAATTGAGCAACTTACTGAGCCATGCAAGAGTCAACCACATTACTGATAAACTAGAGTCCCATGGAGGCTAGACCAGATTAGGTTGTTAGCAAACTAGATTTTTGTAATGCTTGATAATTGTTACGTGGAAACTATAAGATTTCTAACTCCCAGATTTTCTGTATTCAAATTCTATCAGCTTCTGTGCTGCGATTTGAACCCTGGTTCCCAGAGCATTTTTGTGTCTCTGGATTACTAGTCCAGCAACTACGTCACTACACCATCTCCCCTCACTCCCATTGCTGATCATAGTTTCCCAATTTTTAACCAGAGAGAATAACAGTTTTTTAACAAGTTACTTGACACATGGTCACCCTTGGCTCAGTGACAGGATTTGTGACTAAGTTTGGAGTGTTATGGGTTC
Organism: Chiloscyllium punctatum; assembly: GCF_047496795.1. Taxonomy (NCBI): domain Eukaryota; kingdom Metazoa; phylum Chordata; class Chondrichthyes; order Orectolobiformes; family Hemiscylliidae; genus Chiloscyllium; species Chiloscyllium punctatum. The sequence goes on along the minus strand of NC_092746.1, from coordinate 94,063,850 downwards.
ATGCTGAGCTCCAGGGACACAAGTGTATATTTTAAACTGACATTGCCAAGAGACCACTGCATAGTTAATCCTATTTTGCCCGATCTAGTAAACAGATACACATTAAATATACTTTTTTTAAAACAAGGAAAAATAGAGTTATCAATAGCTTGACCAACATTTATTTGTCAGTCAGTATCTGTGAAAAGGTGAACATATTTTTATCATTGGGATCTTGCAGTTTCTTGGATTCCTCCATTGCAGTGGTGATTGTGCTTCATTAGTAGTGTAAGACTTTCTGACATCCTGAAACACACAATCAACCATTCAAGTCTGTTCTATTGAGTTGGATCCTGATTCAATGCCATTTTACCTGCTGTTGATCCAAATTCCTTTGATATCCTGTCTTAGTCTAGGAATCTTGGCTGTGATTGATCAGTTTGACCCAGCCTTCACTTTTGGTGGGTGAAATTCCATATTTCCACTAGCCTTTGTGCAGAACAGAAATGTTTGATTTTACACACGAATGCCCTAGGCCTGAATGTAAATTGTTTTTCCGCTACCTGTTTCTCTTTTGCTCTTAAAGAACTCCACATATCCTTATAAAGGAAGTTGTGCTGACTGCTGAAGTTGTCATCTCTGTGATTGGATACATGCTTTGTACGTAGCTGTTCTTTAGATTTGGAGATAAAATTATTACTCTGCGATGTTTTATTTAAAACATTTTAGAAATTTTATCTATTCGGGGTCCCATAGACTATTCCTGCCATTTTTATCTTTCCCTTATTATTTCTTACCTCCACAGGTCTGGATTTTACATCTTCTAATCCAAGATCAGGGGCAGCATTGTTGCTCAGTGGTTACCACCGCTACCTCACAGCACCAGGGACCCGAGTTCGATTCCCGCCTCGGGTGACTGTCTGTGTGGGGTTTGCATATTCTCCGTGTCTGCATGGGTTTCCTCCCACGATCCAAAGACATGCAGGTCAGGTAAATTGGCCATGCCAAATTGCCCATAGTGTTAGCTGCAAGAATCAGGCGTAAATATAGGGTAGGGGAATAGGGCTGGTTGGGTTACTCTTTACAGGGTCGGCATGGACTTATTGGGTCAAATGGCCTGTTTCCTCACTGTAGATAATCTAATCTAATCAATTATTTTTATCAAAGTTTATACCATCCCATTCTAACAAAGCCATGCCATCACCCTTTGCTTCCAACTTGTCCTTTAAAAAGGTATCCTTTTGATATCACTGAGTGGTTGCCCGCTTTGATCTCCTTGTACCCATGTCTCTCAAATAGCTTTAAAATCATACCCATTAACCTCTTCTTGCACCATTAATGTTTTGTTCCAACAACTGTACACAAGCCTTCGTTTTGCTTTTTTTTTTCCTTTTTTTTTTCTTCTCGTTGACCCTATATATTGGTGTTTTTCTGTGTTTGTAGGCTGCCCCTTCTGGACCCACTCTGGTATCATTCCAACAACTACCCTGCAATGCTGCTATATCCTTCTGCATTGTAAGCCGATGCTTCCTTTCTTCCCTATTACCTCTTCTCTAATTAGGTTGAAGGCCTCCGAACAGTCTAGTTATTCAATTCACCAGAACACTGATCCTAGCACTGCTCAAATAAAGCCCACCATTATACCTTTCTATTCTACTATTAATGCCATTACTCCATGAACTGAAACCTGTTTCACCCACATCAACCTTTGAACCACATTTAAGCATTTAACTCCTTGACTTTATTTACCATTTGCCTGTGATTCAGTTAGTAATCCAGGGATTGTTATCTTAGAGGTGGTTCTTTTTATTTTAGCTTCTAACTGTTCAAATTGGTGATTGAGGCTGAGGCATGGAGATCCTGAGTGAACTGGACTAGACCTATAAGTACGATAGCGACAAGATTACGTCAGAGACTTTGAAATTTTGCAGCAGTAACTCGCCTCACTCCCCAAAGCTTGTCTTCCACCTGCAGAAGTGCGATGGAATAGTCCTCACTGGCCTGGAAAGGTGCAGATCCAACAACACTCAAACTTGATCCCATCCAGAACAAGGTAGTAAGTTTGAGTGGCATCACATTCCCAAGTATCCACTCCCTCCACCACCAAAACATTAGCAGCAGTGTGTAGATGGATTGCAAAAATTCACCAAAGTTCCTGAGTCAGTATCTTCCAAATCATGACCACTCGCACAGAGATTTCATGGGCAGCAGATACATGGGAATGTCACCACTGCAATTGCACCAACTCTGTAATGGCATTTCCTTCAGTAAATGATCTGCAGCAGTTTAAGAAGGTTAACTTGCCAAGCAAAACTAGGAATGGCCAACAGAAGCTGGCCCAGCCAGCAATTCCATCATCCCACAAATGAATTTTTTAAAAAATTTCAGCAGAGCCTCATTCCTGATTTTGTCAATGTTGACAGCACCAACATGATCAATGCTTAGGTTTTACTTCAGCCCCAAGGAGACTTGCTTATCCTAGCATCATGCAGACAACGCAGCCTTTGGGACATGCACCCATGGCTGCAGAGAACACTATCTAACCCCTAATTAGGGGAGGTCATAACTCCGTGATATGATCATTAGACCCAGGTAACGTTCTGGAGAGCTGGGTTGGAATCCTGCCATAGTGGATTGTGGATATCGAATGCAATGTTTTTGTAGTAGTGAATTAAGAGTTTAAAGGTGACTGTGAAACCATTGTCAACTGTTGGAAGTACACATCTGATTCTTCCTTCAGGTGAAAAACTGCCACTCTTGCCTTGTTGGCCACCATGTAACAACATCGATGTGGCTAACTCTTAATAAATAAAGACTGACAGATCACCTGCCATTGACCTAGGCCACAGAAACGACAACATGAAAAGCAGCCTATGAAGTCCTCCTTCCTAATATTTGGACACTAATGTCAAAACTAGGTCTGCTGTCTCTGACTCGTCAACCATCAACCTGACATGGTCCTACTCAGGAAATTGTACCTTACAGGCAATGCTCTAGACAGCGCTGTCACCATCACGAGATGTGTCCTTGTAGGATAGGCTCAGCAGAAATGGTGGCATATTGGTATAAAATCTGGAAAGAGTTGCCCTATGCATCCTGAACATTGAAATCCAATGGCAGCAGGTCAGTTATGGGTAAGGATCACATGCCATCCTTCTTCAGCTGATACATCAGTATTCCTCCATGTTGAATAGCACTTGGAAGCACCAAGGCTGCAAGAATGGAAGATTTCAATGTCCAGGAGTGTTTTGGCAGCAACATTATGATCAAGCTGGTTAAGTCCTAAAGGACATAGCTGCTGGACTGAGTCTGCAGCAGGTGGTTAGGGAACCAACAATGGGGAAAATCATGGGGATCTCATTCTCACCAATCTGACTGCCTTCAGTCCATCCGTCGATGACAATGTCAATACAAGTGACAGTCACACTATGGAGAAGTCTCACCTTGCATCTTGTTGTGTGGCACTGCCACCGTGCTTAATGGGACTTAGAACAGATCTAGCAATTCATGACTAAGCACCCATCACGCCCTGTCAACTATCAGCAAAATCCTATACCGACACCATCCATAACCTCAGTTTGGCATATCCCCATTTTGCCATTTCTATCAAGCCAGAGGATCAACCCTGGTTCAATGAAGGAGCAGCATCAGGCATACCTAAAAATAAGGGGTCACTTGCCAAATACTATAAGCAGCTAGGGATAAAGCTAAGCGTTTCAACAACCACCGGATCAAAGCTAAGCTCTGCAGTCCCGTAACATTTAAGTTGTAAGTGGTGGTGTAAAATTATAACTCGCTCACAAATATACCCATCCTCAATGATGAGGAAGTTCAGCACGTTAATACAAAGGAACAGGCTGAGACATTTCCAGCAATCTTCAACTGTGAGTAATAGTGGATAATCCTCCACCTCCAGAGTCCCTAGCGTCACAGCTGCTGCACACCTCCCTCCATTTCTTTCCCCCCCCCCCCCCCAACTGATGAAATATTATATAATTGACTGGGCATTTTTACACTTTTAACTTTATATATTAAAAAATTCAGAAAGCCAAAACACTTGCTAATGCAACAGAAACCAGAGTTAGAGTTTAATTACTTTGAGAAGTCCCATGATCCAATTTGTGGTAAGCAGTAAAGCTGACAGCGAGGTTTACTAGGAGAAACTGTTTTTGCCCTTTCTCTCTCCAGCTGAAATCCCTCTCTTCAAAGTTTAAAAGTTGAAAACTCATTGGAAGAACTGCTACTCGTTGTGACCAGATAAAAGAAAGTTAGTTAGCTCTGCCTGATGAAGAAAAAAATGACATTGCCTAATACTTTGTGAACATTGTGGCTTTAACTACAGACCAACTTTTGGTCAACCTTTGAATTTTATTCTAAGTTTAGCTTTTAGTTGGTGACAGCATTTAAGTGTTTATTTTTGTTTTTAGTAACCCAGAGCTTGCATGCTTGCTTTTCTTCTCAAGAAGACTAATTGTGTATATAAACTGCTAACCTTTTATTAATCTTTTGCCTGAGTAGACTTTGTTTACCATAATCTAGATCTTTATTAATAAAGGTACAAGGTTGACTAATTGCTGATACTGAGCTAATGTTGCAAAGTATGTCATTGGCAATATAGAACATTACGTTGCAGTACAGGCCCCATCATCCATCAGTATGCATCATTTCCCCTTTTTATAGTTAAACTTTGCTGTGACCATGAGCACTCGAAGAGTGGGAAAGGGAAAAAAAAACTGCATCACCCCTCTGAATGTGCTCATGATATTTTGCATGTTTCTGTAGTATCAGCAAGGTCTTAACTGCAGACAGCATTAACCAAATCAGATGGCCCCCACCAAGAGTTAGAATTATAATGTCACTGGAAAATATATAAAATGAGTTGTACCAGATTGTTCTCAAGCATTTGTCATGTTATTTTAAGTTGTCCAGTTCAGTTTTTTTTTCTCTCTTTCTCTTTTGATCTAAGCAGAATGTGATTTGTGCATAAAGTGGTAAACATTTGTGGATTTTCTTGATATGTACATAATGTTGGGACAGAAATTTTAATAAAGCATTCCTTAACTTTGTTTAATTTTTGCCAGAGTATTTTAATCTTTTAGGGAAGGAAGTTAATAAAATTCATCCAAACTTTGTGTTTTGATCTGTTTATATACATTTTTTTGTATTGTCTTTTTAGCTGGAAGAAAATGCAAGAAGGTGGAACATGGTGGGAAAGTGGTTTTACTACTCATCTGTTAGTTAAAGTTTTACATAGCCTGAGGGTCTGCAATGCTGACATTTTAAAATGGATGGTTATAATTCCAGTCATTTTAATTGTCATGTGGCATTCCAGAGGAAAAGGCTAATTACACCATCCCTGACTGGAAAATGTTACTGGAGTGGGAATCTGGTCTCCAATTTCCAGTTTGATATTTCCGTGACAAAACTAGATTGGCATTCAGAAATAAAACCAACCTACCTTGTACTGTAGGGAAAAATGGGATTTTCTATAAAAAGATAAGTTGGGAATTGTTGGCTTCTTGAGTCAGAATTTCCGCGAGCAAGTCAACAGGCCATATTTAAAATGAACCTACTAAACCTCAGATTTACTAAGAATGTCAGCAAATAATTATCAAATCAGTGCATATGATCTGATCGTCAGTTGATGCACAATTCATCAATATTGCAAATCAGTATAGGAAACACTAATTTCACCTTACCAAAACAAGAGGCTTGGATTGCGAAATTCAGTAATCAAAAATGTTTCTGTTTTATCCAAATGATTGTCTATATAGTCAATGAGCAATTGAATGTGTGTGTCATGAACAACAGGATATTATAAATATTGTGGTTACAAGAACAGGTTTAGAGGTTTAAGAAGCCTGCAGTAGGTACTTTGCCTTCTGATCCCCCAAGGCATGTCCATACTTAAGGCTCCATCCAAACTCACAAGTGTTGCAGATACATAGGAAAGTGCAAGATAAAAAGCCAAGTTTTGCGGGTGCTGGAAATCTGAAACAAACACAGAAAATGCTGCAGAAACTCAGCAGATCTGGCAACCTTTGGGGAGAGAGAAACAGAATTAACATTTTGAGCCTGAAATGACTTCAGGAAAAGAGACATCAGGCCTGCAAAGTTTCAACAGCATTTTGTGTTTTTTCCACATGCAACGTCCCTGCAAACCACTCACTATCCAGACCTGGGAATACATTGCTGTTCCTTCAGTATCACTGGGTTAAAATCCTAGGACTCTGTCTAAAAGCATTATGGGTGTATCTACACCACATGGACCTCAGTGGTTAAAGAAGACAACTCATCGTCGTCACTTCAAGAGCAACTAGGGATTCACAATAATTAGTGGCCTTGTCTGTGGTGCCCACGGACGATGAATGATTTTTTTTCTTAAACAAAAATCCTTGTGGGTTGCATTTGCAGAGGGGACGCAACCTTAAAAGGTGCTTATAATGGGCATCACTAATTTGGAAGATGTTTAGCATTCCTATTGATCAACTGAAGAACACATTTCAGTGCAAAATAGGAGTCCAAGCAGGATGCTGTTTACAAAACCTGATTGCTGGAGTAACAGAAATGCTCTACATTTCCTGTTCTCTGTGCATCAGTAGGGTGAGGGTTATTCCTAAAGTTTTGAGATAAATGCTTCTCATGGATGAACTGAGGCTGTAAAGACAAGAAATCCATAAACAAGATAGCTGATTAAAGGAAATCTACCCAACTTTGAACAATTTTTAGTTTGTAACGATTAGGGTGGTAAACGGTCAAATTTAAACCAACTGCAAGTGAAAAGGGAAACTGAGCAAATATAGTGACCGGATGTTGAGTTCATCATTTAATTTGGCGTGGGTAGGATTTTCCGTAGATAAGGATGTGGCTTTGGTGAGTGCTGAAACTAATCTGACCAATGTACAATTGAAGGAAATTGTGACTCATCAGTACCTTGATGTCAGGCGGGCAATCTTGAGTGTGTGGACGTAGAAACCTTTTCGTAAAAAGCCTACCCTGAGTTTATTTTATAACTTGAATATAGATTGGGAGAAGCAAAATACACACACATAGAATTTTTGAAAAATTCTGTCTTTTTTTAAATTATGATTCTGGAATAGCTTCAAACACTAATTGAAAGAGTTCTGTAGTTTTAGCCAGGAACCTGTACTGGGCGAAAACTTTGAGGGAGTCCGATGTATAGTAAGGAAACAGACCCCTCAGTCCACCCTGACCAGATATCCTAAATTAATCTAGTCCCATTTGCCAGCGTTGGCTCATATCACCCTAAAGCTTTGGTTACCTCAGATTACAACAAGATCTGGACCACATGGGCCAATGGGCTGAGAAGTGGCAGATGGAGTTTAATTCAGATAAATGCAAGGTGCTGCATTTTGGGAAAGCAAATCTTAGCAGGACTTATACATTTAATGGTAAGGTCCTAGGGAGTGTTGTTGAACAAAGAGACATTGGAGTGCAGATTCAAATCTTGAAAGTGGAGTCGCAGGCAGATAGGATAGTGAAGAAGGTGTTTGGTATGCTTTCCTTTATCAGTACAGGAGTTAGGAGGTCATGTTGCGGCTATACAGGACATTGGTTAGGCTGCTGTTGGGATGTTGCATACAATTCTGGTCTTCTTCCTAGCGGAAAGATGTTGTGAAACTTGAAAGGGTTCAGAAAAGATTTAGAAGAATGTTGCAGGGGTTCGAGGATTTGACTATAGGGAGAGGCTGAATATGCTGGGGCTATTTTCCCTGGAGCGTCAGAGGCTGAGGGATGACCATATAGAAGTTTATAAAATCATAAGGGGCACGGATAGGGTAAATAGACAAAGTCTTTTCCCTGGGATTGGGGAGTCCATAACTAGAAGGTATAGGTTTAGGGTGAGATGGGAAAGATATAAAAGAGACCTAAGGGGCAACATTTTCACGCAGAGGGTGGTACGTGTGTGGAATGATCTGCCAGAGGAAGTAGTGGAGGCTAGTATAATTGCAACATTTAAAAGTTAAAAATCTCACAACACCAGGTTATAGTCCAACAGGTTTAATTGGAAGCATTAGCTTTCGGAGCGCTGCTCCTTCGTCCGGTGGTTGTCTGAACCGCACTCCGAAAGCTAGTGCTTCCAATTAAACCTGTTGGACTATAAACTGGTGTTGTGATTTTTAACTTTGTACACCCTAGTCCAACACTGGCACCTCCATATCATGACATTTAAAAGGCATTTGGATGGGTATGTGAATAGGAAGGGTTTGGAGGGATATAGGCCGGGTGCTGGCAGGTGGGGCTAGATTGGGTTGGACCGAAGCGCCTGTTTCTGTGCTGTACATCTCTATGACTCTCTTCATGTACCCATCCAGATGCCTTTTAAATGATGTAATTGTTCCAGCTTCCACCACTTCCTCTAGCAGCTCATTCCATACATGCACCCTCTGCATGAAAATGTTGCCCCTTAGGGCCAATTTAAATCCTTCCACTTCCACCTAAACCTATGGCCTCTAGTTCTGGAGTCTCCCAACCCAAGGAAAAGACTTTGTTGTATTTGTTTGTCCTATTTATCCATGCCCCTCATGATTTTATAAACCTCTATAAGGTCACCCCTCAGCCTCTGATTCTCCATGGAAAACAGCCCCAGTCTGTTCAGCTTCTCCCCATAACTCAAACCATCCAACCCTGGCAACATCCTTGTAAGTCTTTTCTGAACCCTTTCACAGCATCCTTCCTTTGGGGAGGGGTGGGGGAGTGGTAGGAACCAGAATTGCACACAATCTTCCAAAAGTGACCTAACCAATGTCCTGTACAGCTGTGCACTGCACCTCTAGTTTTGGTGTCATCTGCAAACTTACTAAGTATATGTTCTCATCCGAACCATGTAGAAAAAAGGCAAAAAGCAGTGGACTCAGCGCCAATCCCCATATCATACCACTAGTCAGAGGGCTCCTGAAAAGCAACCCTCTCCACCACCACCCTCTGTCTTCTACCTTCAAGGCAGTTCTGTATCCAAATGGCTAGTTCTCCCTGAATTCCATGTGCTATAACCTTGTTAACCAATCTACGATGAGGAACCTTATTGAGAGCATTACTGAAGTCCATATAGATCACGTCCACTGCTCTGCTCTCATAAATCCTCTTCGTTACTTCAAAAAAACTCAATCAAGTTTGTGATTTGTCCTTAATGCTAATTTGGATTCTTCTTAATGCTATTTTCCAAAAGGTGGGGAGTGGTGCCGGTGCAACTACAGAAGATGGACTGTTCTGCGTAGCCAATAAAGAGACAGGCATAGCTGGGGTCCATATGGGTGCCCATGGCGCTACCCCTTTGGTCTGGAGGAAGTGGGAGGATTCTTATTTCTTAGTTCCACCCAAATAACCTCCCTGGATGTATTCCCAGGAATATCCTTCTTAAGTACGGCAATAATATTATCCTTATCAAAAATGCCACTCCCCCTCCTCTCTCCTGTGGCATTTGTCTCCTGGAACATTAAGCTGCCAGTCCTGTCCATCCCTGAGCCATGTTTCTGTAATTGCTATGATATCCCAGTCCCATGTTCCTAACCATGGCCTGAGTTCATCTGCCTTCCTATTAGGCCTCTTGCATTGAAATAAATGAAGTTTAGTTTACCTTGTTCTTTGCTTTGTTCCTGACTGTTTGACTTGCTCTGTTTCCCAGCTGTCAGTCTCCGACTGATCTCTTTCCTCACTATCTCTCTGGGCCCCACCGCCACCGCTTCCCCCCCCCCCCCCCCCCCCCCCCACACAAAAATAAATCTTACCAGTTTATATCCTCCCGAGCAGCTCTACCAAATGTCCCTGCCAGTATATTATTTCCCTTCCAATTCTGGTGCAATTCGTGCTTCTTGTACAGGTCACTTCTATCCCAGAAGAGATTCCAATGATCCAAAAATGTGAACTGTTCTCCCCTGCACCAGCTCCTCAGCCACACCTTCATCAGCTCTATCCTCCTATTCCTACCCTCACAAGCTCACAGCACCGGGGATAACCCAGATACTACTAACCCTCGAGAGCCTCCTTGTTAAATTCCTGCCTAACTTCCTATATTCTCTCTTCAGAATCTCATCCTCTTTCCTTCCTATGTCATTAGTTCCAACGTGTACAATGACCTCCTTCTGGTCCCACTCCCCTTTGAGAATGTTCTGCATCCTTGATCCTGGCACCAGAGAGGGAACACACTTATGATTTCTTGTTGTCGACTGCAGAAAAGCCTGTCTATCTCTCTGACTATAGAGTCCTCTATCACAATCAATCGCATGAAACCTGGCATACCCCTCGTTGCAATAAAATAATTGAATTGAAGTTATTGTATATTTTCAAGTTGCTATTGGCCAGAAGGTAGGTAGATTATAACAATGTTCACAATAAATTGGGCCCAATAGATTTTTCGATCTAAAGCAAAAAAATAGAAAACATAACCAGTTAGTTTTGTGCTAAAGATTACTTTCCATCAGTTATTGGCCAAGCTAACTCAGTTCTTTTAGATTTTGAGTGTTTATGACAGTAGTTGCATAATTGATAAATTTTGAAGTAGTTTATTAAGTTTAAGAGGCAATAGTTTCAATATTTACATTTTTAATTAGAAAAGGATGACCGCTTAGGATGGTTGACGGACAGGTAAGTTGTCATTGACCCAGAGACCCATAGAGAGATGAGTGTTGGTGGTTTAACTTGAGATCACCATGCCTCAGGCAAAGGTCACTGTTGAGAAGGTTGGGTCTTCATGGTGACCTCAGTTCACTGATACCAGGGGATGAAAAGGCAGTTAGCATGGAGTGTGGTGATTTAATATCGTGAAGGCAGCATCTACTGTAGCTGAAGTGTTTGGAGCTCTTCCTTGAGTTATCTTAATATCTTTTGATCCATCTTCCTTTACAAGGTTGTCCACTATAAGGTCTGACTCGGAGCATTTGTTGATGTTCACTGTTTTTGGAGCTGGTAATCTACACTGTATCAATGAGTACTGCATGACTGTACACAGTTTTTGATAAAATGTTTGACTCTTTGTTCTACCTTCATTTGAAGTTTAGTTTTCATTCTTTTTGGGAACAAAATGTTTATTTTCCTAAATACTACTTTGATAAAGGGTACATATGAGTGCTAATATTTATTTGAAGCTAGATTACGAACATTGTAACCTTAGCAATTTATTGTCACACTCCTTTTGTCATTTTGTTGAAAATTGTCTGGGGAAAGTAATAACTGCTGTAACAAGAATTACATGAGATTTCATGCTGCACAGGAATTACTAGAATGTTTCCGTTTTCAAGGGACCACAAGTTCCAGCATTTCTCCAAGACCTTAGACAATAGGTGCAGGAGTAGGTCATTCTGCCCTTCGAGCCTGCACCACCATTCAATATGATAATCGCTAATCATCCTTAATCAGTATCCTGTTCCTGCCTTATCTCCATAACCCTTGATTCCACTATCCTTGAGAGCTGTATCCAACTCTTTCTGAAATGAATCCAGAGACTTGGCCTCCACTGCCCTCTGGGGCAGAGCATTCCACACAGCCACCACTCTGGGTGAAGAAGTTTCTCCTCATCTCTGTCCCAAATGGTCTACCCCGTATTTTTAAGCTGTGTCCTCTGGTTCAGCACTCACCTATCAGCGGAAACATGTTTCCTGCCTCCAGAGTATCCAATCCTTTTTATAGATGTTGCTCTCTAGCTTTACTTTCTTTAAAAGCAGAAGTTAAATGTAGTGCTGTTCTCCACATATTGAAAGACTCGGGTGTAGGACATTGGTTAGGCCACTTTTGGAATATTGTGTACATTCTGATGTCCCTACTATCGGAAGGATGTTGTGAAACTTGAAAGGGTTCAAAAAACGATTTACAAGGATGTTGCCAGAGTTTGAGTTATAGGCAGAGGCTAAATGCGCTGGGGCTGTTTTCCATGGAGCATCAGAGGCTGAAGGGTGATCTTCGAGAGGTTTATAAAATCATGAGGGGAATGGATAGGATAAATAGATAAGGTCTTTTCCCTGAGGTGTGGGCGTCCAGAACTAGAGGGCATAGGTTTAGAGTGAGAGGGGAAAAGGGACTTAAGAGGCAACCTTTCACACAGTGTGGTGAGTGTATGGACTGAGCTGCCAGAGGAAGTGGTGGAGGCTGGTACAATTACAACACTTAAAAGACGTCTGGATGAGTATATGAATAGGAAGGGTTTAGAGGGATATGGGCCAAATGCTGGTGAATGGGACTAGATTAGTTTAGGATATCTGGTTGGTATGGACGAGTTGGACCACAGGATCTGTTTCTGTGCCTTATGTCTCTATGACTCTGTATAGAACCTCTTGCAATCTCTGCATGTCTAAGTTCTTTACATCTGATTAATTACATTTTGAAATGAAGTTACTGTCAGCCATCGAATCATAGAAAGCAAGGCAAGATCTCTCAAAGTATAAGGAACCAAATGACTAGATATTCTGATTTGTTGATGTTGTCAAAGGAATAAGTAATAGTCAGAAAAGAATCTGTCATGAATAAATCTCTCGAGCAGCAAGCAGCTGAGTATCTAAAGTACTGTCGCCTTCTCTAAGGGAAGATATGCTTGCATGGGAGGCCATCTTTGTTTGAATCTTTTCCTGTTAATTGAATTCAATTAATTATGCAAAAGTGAGTACTGCAGAAGCTGGAGATTAGAGCCAAGAGTGTGGTGCTGTGCTTTTCCAGCACCAGACTCTTAACTCAATTAATTGTGTACCTACTAAACTTCTTGTGGCTATTACTGAAATCTTAAGTTTCTGTTGAATTTTATTTAACTGCCTATGTGTCTAAGCTATATCTGCAAATTCCATGATTTTCTGTTTTCATATCATCAACAGCATTAACAGTCACAAGTTTACAGTGGTTCGCATCCACCTGTGGTACCACAATTGCATGAAGTAAATGCTGTCTACATTTCAAAAGTTAGTGCTTCCAAATAAACCTGGTGTTGTGTGATTTTTACCTTAGTCTGCTCAAGGCTTTTCATAGTCTTTTGTTCCTGGCTTCTCACTTCCCCTTTAATGCTATTTTGTCATTGTGCAAGAAGAATATTTTCAACTTTTGATCTCATCACCTCTTGGACTGTGACATCTTGTCTTTTTTTGACTTGTAAAAGAATGCTTCTGAGCTCCACCCTTGGTTCTCCTTTATCTTGAGACTTTGATAGTCTGCCTTCAATTTGTGCTCCAATCATCCGTTTTGGTAACAGTTTATTGGTTGCATATATTATACTCTTTGGGCTAAAAATAGAACACTAGAAGTTGAGGACCAGCAACATCAACTTGCATTTCTATATCACCTGTAAATGTAACAAGGCATTTCACAGAAGTTTTACCAGACAAAATGCGACACAAAGCCTTCAGCGTCTACAAATGTTTTTATAATACGGAGACTGAATGAACTGTGCACTGTAAGCATCTAGGCCGTGCAAGGTGTTGAGCAGTTAATCAACTTACTGGAGGAAGAGACTCTACAAATATCCCCATTCCCAATGATGTGGGAACCCAGCACATCAGTGCAAAATCAGCTAGGCGAAAGTGAGGATTGCAGATGCTGGAGATTAGACTCGAGTGTTTTTGCTGGAAAAGTGCAGTAGGTCAGGCAGCATCCGAGGAGCAGGAAAATCGATGTTTTGGGCAAAAGCCCTTAATCAGGAATGAGGCTGGGAGCCTTGGGTGGAGAGATTTTTTAAAAAGTCAGTGCAAAAGACAACCATTTGCAACCATCTTCAGCCGTAAGTGATCCATCTCGCTTTTCTCCAGCGGTCCCCAGCATTAGAGATACCAGTTTTCAACCAATTCAGTTCACTTCACATTTTATCAAGAAAATGTTCAAAGTACTAGATACTACAAAACCTATGTGTCTGGACAGCATTTCATCAATTGTTCTGAAGAGTTGTACTACAGAACTTGTTACACCCCCTAGTCAAGCTGTTCTATTACAGCTGTGACACTAGCATCCAGCCAACAACCTGGAAATTTGCCCAGATATGTCCTCTAAACACAGAGCAGACCAAATCCAACCCAGCCAGTTGATCGTAAGCAAAGTGATGGAGGGGGTCATCACAGTACTATCAAGCAGAATCTGGTGGTTGTCCAATTTGGGTTCTGCTACTGCTACTCAGCCCCTGACCTCATTACAACCTTGGTTCAAACATGGACAAAGCAGCTGAACACCAAAGGTAAGGTGAGAGTAACTGCACTTGACATCAAAGCCGCATTTGACAGATTGTGGCATCAAGGAACTTTAGCAAAACTGGAGCCAGTAGAAATTGGGAGGGGAAACTTTCCATTGGTTAATGTCATACCTGGCACATAAATGGTTGTGGTTGTTGGAGGACAGTCAACTCCACTTCAGGGGGATATCTCTGTAGCACATATTCAGCATAGTGTCTAGGCCCAACCATCTTCATCTGCTTTTCAGTGCCCTTCCCTTCTTCATAAGATCAGAAGTGGGAATATTTGAACAATGTTCAGCACCATTCATGAAGGCTCAAATACTGAAGTAGTCCACATCCAGATTTAGCTGCACTGAGACAATATTCAAGCTTAAGCTGACAAGTGGGAAGTAATATTCATGGCACTCAAATACCAGGCAATGACAGTCTCCGATAAGTGAGTATCTCACTGTCACCACTTTACATTCAATGGTATTGCAATTACTGAATCCCCCACTATCAACATCCTGGGAGTGACCAATGACTGGGAATGCAACTGGATTTGCCAAATAAAAACCGACTATAAGAGCAGGTCAGAGTCAAAGAATATTGCAGTGAGTAACTTGCCTCCTGACTCCCCAAAGTCTGGCCACTGTCTACAAGTCTAAAACCAGAACTGTGGTAGATTTTTCTATGATGCGGGGTTGCACAAGAACACAATCATCATATTATAGAAGAACTTCATGTAAGTATGGTATACTGGGCATAAAATGGCTGTCTTAACTGCTTACCTTTGACTCCACATGGAATTAATTTATGTAGTCTTTACTAGAACAAAATTAAGTAAAGAACTTCATGAAAACGTATTTTCATTGCTGAAGAGCATGAGAAGTTAGAGTTCAACAATAACGAATATTGTTTGCTTTTTAGCTCATCATACCAGTTTGTTTTTCTAATTAACTGGAAGTGAAGTCTGAAAGAGTATTGAAACAGTTTTTGAGAAGAGCATTCTGCAATTCAATGCTTAATAAAATTCAAAAGAAACCCATTTACAGAATTATTATCATTAAAACGTGTAACTAAGCACAAATATTTAGTCTGCTTGATTGCACCCTGCCACTGAACTGTAACAACTCACCAAATTTATTAAAATGCTCCTCTCATCTGTGAATTTCGCTACTAAGGTGAGAGCAGAAAATTCATAGTAATGCTAACACCTTCAAGTTATAATATCTTGCCTCCAGCATAGATTGTCTTTCCTTTATTGTCACTGGAACCATCTTCTGGAGTTTCCTGTTAAAACCAAGGCTGCAGCAGTTAAAAGGCCCACTCTACTTTGTTCGCTGAATGCTGGTGAATGAGTGTGGTGTCTCCAGCACCTTCTTAGTTCCTGAAAAAGTTGAGTTTTAAAAAGAATAAAACTAAATCTCAAAATGCATGTGATTTACCACTGTTCTTTCCAACAAAAACACTTGAAAATAAAAGGATAGTTTGCATCCTGAACATTCACTGAATTATTAAATTTTATGCAATTAATGTGAAAAACCAAGGTTTTCTTCCTCTTACCTATTTCCCCCAAATATGTCCAAATTAAAATTATTTTTCTCATAATAAATATCTCCATAGGCTCACATTGTCTATGTCTAATATCCATCTTGTATTTTCCCAGTCTTTCAATCCTGTTTATGACATCTTGAATACACTTTTTGTCTTATTACAATTGAGCATTTTGCTGGTTGTCATTTTCTGGATTCAATGCTGAAAATCCCTGATGTCAGTCTTGCCTCAATGTTGGCATTCTGCTTCTGAGTCAGAGGCAGCCATTAAAGTTCCAACTCTGAGACAGGTGCACAACCCATTTTGCTATTTCAGTGAGTGAGGGAGTGCTCGGCTTCAGAACTGTCATCTTTTGGTTGAGGCATTAAACTGACACCTTAGAGCAGTTCTCGCTTTTTTCATGACTAACAATTTATATTATTTCCTTTAAAATGGTTTCTATTACATTGTTTGTGGGGCTTAGTTATGCACACATTGACTGATTGCTCTGGATCTCTGCTAAACAAGTAATTACACTTCAATGTTATTTAATGACATGATATTCCAGAAGGTGTTATACAACTGCAAACTTTTTCTTGCCTCTCTCTGCCATCCACTGCCCTTCGAGATGCTTAAAATTAGCTAGTGGAACTTTCTGGTAATCCAACTGTATCTCCATTACCACCTCGTCCCTTGGCAATTTAGGAACTGTGTGAATGTTTTCTTTTGTTGCTTTATGGTAGCTGCTTATTTATGTTATACACTTTATTCAGTTAATTAATTAGAGATATTGCATTGGTTTCACTTTTTTTAACTACTTCAGGAGATCTCTGCGCACTTGATGTCCGCAAAACCGCCTCAATTATTGAAATGTCAGTAAAGAGCATTCTACCTGTAATTTACTTATCAAATGTTCTTGTCTTCAATTTTATTTGTTAATTCAATATCTTAAATTAAGTACTGCAGGTAAAATTGACCACTTTGCTGTTAAAATGGGTATTCTGTTACCATATTCATTGTAAATTGTTAAAATTGCTTTGATACTTGTCTGATAATATCTGATGCTATACTCGGTTCTATAAATCAGGATTTCTCAACTAGTGGTCAAATGGGTTGTTGGTTTGTGAAATGTTTCTAAAGAGTCCTTCAAAAGTAACTAGTACAAACTATTGCTTCTTCCATTATCTCAGTCAACCATTCTCCTGACCAGTGTTCTTTGCCTAACTCTCTTTTCTGAGCGAAATGTGGCCAGTTCGTCGTCCAGTTTACTCAGTCGTTTGGTTTTACATCATTCATCGGTATGTGGAGTTTACTGGTGGGTTTATTCGCAGGATAGAACCAAAGGATCTGTTTCCATGCTGTATATCTCTATGACTGGGCAAAGTGATCTGGTGCAGAGTGGTGTACACTTGGATTGACCTATTTGAAGGTTTCATGGGCAGCAATGAAAAGCAGATTTCCTCAATTTATTTAAGAAACAAAGGCAAATGAATCAAAATAGTTTTCTGTAGCTATGGAGTGAACAGAAAAGTGCTTCCTCGTTGCACTTGTTCACTCCGTTGGGTCATTAAAATGTGGAGTTGGAAAAAGCAGGTCGAGCAGGAGGGGTGATGTTTTAGATGAGATCGATCAGAGTATCAGCAATGCTGATACAGGACTTGTTTCTGGTCAGAGCTGGCATTGTTTATTTCTGATGTGAAAGTAATGGAAAAGAATAAAATTACGTTGAATTTGCAGTTATTAATTGAAGGCCTTACAGACTATCCCCAGGTTGCAAATGGGTTCTGTCTTGAGTCCACTTGCAAATCAATTTGTCTGCAAGTCGCAGAACAGTGCAAAGGACAATCACCTCCTAAGAAACAGTGTCAAGTATCTGAAAAGAAGAGTATTTCTTAGTTATATGACACCAGGGGCTCCAATGCTGCATACTAAGCAAGGGTTTTATTAAGACCTTGACCACCCTGTTTGCAGGAGGCAACCTCATCCTCTGATCCTACCTTTCAGTTTCAACCTCTTTCAATTACTGCCTGGAGATTTGACACTGGATTGTCTAGTCATCTTAAGAAAAAAGATGTCTGTATATTTAAGTGTGGCTAAGTTTTAAAGAGGGAAAGTATTCTTGGGGGAGGCAGGGTCTGCATAATTTTTATAATGTCACTTTGGAAGCTGTGGAAGCAAACATGTTAATCATTGCTGTAAGTGATTTTTGTAGCTAGTTCTAATCAGATGCATCCTCGTTAGACAAACAGGAAGCACCTAGACGTGGTAGTTAAGTGGCAGTAGTTGTAAATTTAGAATATGTGTAAATGCTGCGTGGTGGCTTAATTGCTAGCTCTGCTGCCTCACAGCGCTAAAGAAGCAGGTTTGATTCCAGCCACAGGCAACTGTCTGTGGAATTTGCACATTCTCCCCGTATCTGCATGAGTTTCCTCAAGGTGCTTCGGTTTCCTCCCACAGTCAAAAGATGTACAAGTTGGGTGAATTAACTATGCTAAATTGTCACATAGTGTCCAGGAATTTGTAGGCTGGGTGAATTAGGCATGGTAAATGTGGAGTTATGGGCTTAGGGTGGGGGAGTGGGTTTAGTTGTGTGGTGGGGAAAACCACCAGAGTTCTGGGGAAAAAGAGACATCCAGCAGCATAACTGTCAGCTGCAAGCTTTCTCTCTCCCTCTGAGCACATGTCACAATATTTTATATATTTCATGGGAAAATGGTTCAGATATCGAGTCTTTGTGCAGCATTGTATAGAAAACATTACAGAGTCATTGTCAGTTTCAGCAGCTATGCAGAAGTCCATCACTGCAGTAATTGGTCGTGATTGTTCTTCCTGAGAAAGAAGATAGTTTTCCATTACTGCAAATCTTACGCATGTATTAAAACTTGTATATGAGCAGTCTCGGGTAGTTAGCATTTCTGTTGCTGATGTGTATTCTCTCCCCCATCGGCCTTAGACTAACTATCATGTTCTGTATCTGTTGTGCTGGAATCCTGTTGGCCTCAGGCAGTGTCTGTGTATGCTTCTCTGTACTTTTCCACGTAATGGCTCAGCGGCCATCTTGTGTCTGTTTGCCCCGTGTCAGCATGTCCCACGTCAACTCCCACCTCAGGTGGGAAGTGGTTTGCAGGGTTAGTGCAGACTCAATGGGCCCAAAGGCTTCTATCTAAACTGTAGGGATTCTTATGAATCTATATTTAAAGAGAAATTGCTTTTAAAACTTGCTTTGTGTATTTGTTTCATGTGAAAATCTGAACAATGCTAACTAAACATATGTGGAAGCGTAATCGATTCATTCTCCAATATCAGGAGCTTCCACCTGAAGTTTACATGAAAATGATTGAAGATTTTGCATTATTGAATCCTAGAAAGTAAGTGAGGTCTTAATGAAAAATCGACAGTTATTCATATGAATATCAATCAAAGCAAGGTTCAATCCAAAATCGATCTTTGGAAATGTACCAGATTCCGGAGTAATAATCCAGTTTCTATGGCTATAAGCACAATATGAGATTATTTGGGGGTAACCTGCTGAGGCCAAAAAGCGATTGGTGCATACTTTCTTTAAAAAAGACCGACGAAGTACCTAAGGGGCAGCTTTTTCACGCAGAGGGTGGTACGTGTATGGAATGAGCTGCCAGAGGATGTGGTGGAGGCTCGTACAATTGCAACATTTAAGAGGCATTTGGATGGGTATATGAATAGGAAGGGTTTGGAGGGATATGGGCCGGGCACTAGCAGGTGGGACTAGATTGGGTTGGGATATCTGGTCAGGATGAACGGGTTGGACCGAACGGTCTGTTTCCATGCTGTACATCTCTATGACTCTAAGGAGTGATCTGAGTAACATCACTGAAATAGAACAAAGAGAGCTTCATTGTGCACTTTGCAATTCCACATATAATCCATGTACAATGGGCTATAGGTTGAATTGTGACTTTTAAATTTCACTTCGTGCTATACAGTTATTTATATTTTAATGTTCACGTGCAAGCGCCCTATTTTATAGAATAGTATAGTACAAAAGAGTCCTTTTGGTCCCTCAAGTCTGTAGTGCCAAAAATACGCTACTACCTACACAAATCCTACTTTCCCACACTAGTGCCATAACCTTGAATATTATGATATTTCAAGTGTTCTTCCTTCTTAAAGGTTGTGCAGTTACATGCCTCAAATACCCTCCAAGGTATTGCATTCCAGAGGCTCGCTACCCTCTGGGTGAAAGTAGTTTTCCTCAAATATTTCCTAAACCACCTGCCTTTCACTTGGAAATTGCACCCCACTCTTCAGCTAAGGGGAACAGCTGCTTTCTATTTACCCTACCTACGCTCCCCATAATTTTACACACCTTTTCCATGTTTTCTGTTGACCTTCTCTGCCTCAAAGAAAATAACCTGAGCTTATCCAGCCTCTCTTCATGGCTGAATTGCTTTCATGCAGGCAACATCTTGGAGACTCACCTTTGCACCTGCCAGTCTCTCCAGTGCAATTGCATCCTCCTTATTGTGTGGTGACTAGAACTGCACACAGTTCTCCAGCTGTTAACTAACCAAAGTTCTGTGCAGTTCCAACATAACCTCCCTGTTCTTTCAATCTGTGCCATGATCGATAAAAGCAATTGGTGGGAAGACATAGTGAGCCAAAGGGCCTGCTCATGTGCTAAGCTGCACTGTACTGTTCTATGTTCTGAGTGTCCTGTATGCCCTAACGACCCAGTTAACGTATTCTGCCACCTTCAGAGATCTGTTGTCAAGCACCTGAAGATCCTTATCTTCCCCTGAGTTATCTACTGCATTTTTATAAAGTGGACCCACATTAGCAGTCTGTAATTTCCTCCCTCATATCCCACAATGGCCTTGCATATGTCCAGACTGGGGATGCGTCCACTTTTTAAAATCTGTCAAAACCTTCAATACCTTTATGCTGCTTATATCAATCTGCTGAAGAACATCACAGTCCATTTTCTTTAATTCTGTACTTGCATCCACCTTCTCCTGAGCAAAGACAGGTGTGAAATACTCATTTACACTCTGCCAATGTCCTCCGTTTCATGCAGATTACCCTCTGGGTGCCTAATGGTCTCTGTTCTTTATCGTTTTGTTCTCTTCCTCTTGATATACTCGTAGAATATCTTGGGATTCTCCCTAAACTTGCCTGCCAGCATTTTTTTATTCCCCATTTGCTCTCCTATTCATTTTGGGATTTGCTCCATTTGTACCTGTTATATGTCTCTCTTTTTGTCCAGACCTCGATACCCTTGGGTATCCAGAGGTGTCCGGTTTATTGCTCCTACGTTTCACCCTAGAGGGTACATGAAGTTAAGTAGGATGTGTGACAACAAATATTAACAGATCTTCTGTATTGTACAGATAGAATGAGGGGTTTGCATTCGCTCTGATGCATGGACCATTTAAAGCAGACACTCAGATCCAAAATTGCTGCAATTAAATTGTATAATCTAATATTATGAGAGTGGTGGAAGAGTGGATTTTCAGAATTGGATACACTGTGTTTGGAGGTTCCAGGAACATTGCAAAGTGGGTCCTAGAAATTAAGAAAATAGGAGTATTCAAAGTTATTTTGGGATAAGAGAAAATTGATCTAGAGGATTGTGAAAATAAAAGTCTGGGATCTAGGAATGGAGGAGAGTTTAAGTTTCATAGAGAGGCATCATTTTTCTTTGTTCAGTTGATTTCCTTCTGAGATCGAAATGCTGTAGCAGCTGTAGAGAAATGCCTTTGTAAGGTGTTTACTGAGACTCCGTTTCAGTGTTGATGGCAACTGGAGATGCTGAGCAGGAGTTTGGATATGTAGCTTTGTAATTCTGTATTTTTCATTGTGTTTGTTTACAATTCCTTTCAGATGACTTTGAAGTATATCATTTATATTGGACTGATTTGCTGCTGCATATGGGATGGACTTGCCCAATCAGGTAACATATTGACTAAACCAGTATATCACTATGCACTTAGGTAGATATTCAAACCTGAATACTGTATTCCCTTTTAAATATCATTGTGTTCCTGATAGCCCAAGTGATTCCACAAGATCATCAATACTTCAAGTCAGCCAAAAGAGCTACCCATGGCCACTCCTTCATCACAATGCTGTCTTTTGCAACATTATCTGGAGAAATGGGTTGTCTTTCACATGTATGATGGCCAGTTCTATCTTTAACTTCTCTCAACCATACTATTGGGTCTGTGTCGTCAAACTACTTTGATATCTCCATGATGGATAAGCTACAACGTTACCAAGGTCTTTAACCTTGCCACGCACTCTGTACTTACCATTTTTTCTTCACCTTTGGCTATTGCATCTCACTGAAGCAAATTATTCAGCCTTTAAATTTTATTTGATTCTCGACTGAACTTTAAAACTCTTTATCTCTATCATAGCAACAGGACACTTGCACTTCTATACCGTTGCACAAAATCTTTTTTCCCTAAATTCTGACTTTGTCCTTCACAGAGTTGTCTGTCCAAGTGCATAAATCTATAACAATACTCTATTCAGTTCCTTGCCAACATTAAACCATTAAATGAAATTAAAAAGGTTTACTATTGTGGAAACACAAAATTATGAAGGGAATAGATAAGAGAAGCAGGGAGGTTGTTTCCAATATTGGGTGAAACTAGGACTACAGGGCTTAGTCTCAAAATAAGGAGGAGCAGATGTAGGACTCAGTTGAGGAGGAACTCCTTCACTCAAGTGGTGGAATGTCCTGCCCAGTGAAGCAGTTGGGGCTACGTCATAGAATGCTTTTAAGGCAAAGATAGATTTTTGAACAGTAAAGGAATTAAAGTTTATGGTTAGCAGTTAGGTAAATGGAGTTGAATCCATGAAAAGATCATCTTATTGAATGGCAGAGCTGGCTTGATGAACCAGTTGCCGCCTACTCGTATTTCTTATGTTCTTCTGTTAAAATATACTAAACACTGAGCTGATGTTTCCTGTTTGTAGCATAAATTTTGCTGATGACACAACTGCTAAATGGTGAAATTGTCGATAACTCTGGGGTAAATTTATTTATTCCATTAGTATTTGACACATTTTCTGTTTTGAATAACTATCCCAGGATTTTAATCTCTCCTCATGGTTCAGGTATCTTAATCTATATGTTGGTTTAGTTGGCGTTCTTTCTGACGTGGTATCTGAGATGTGTCATCCTACTTAGTACCTTTTATTGTAAATGACTAGACATGTTTGCAATAATTTAATTTACCTTTTTAAATGCAGATCTTAGTGAGTGTTTGAAAGCCAATGCCAAATCATGTGGGGACTGTATACAAGCTGGTAGAAATTGTGGATGGTGCACCAAAAATGTAAGTTTTCAAATATAGAAGTAGGACATTGTACTAGTTGTTGCTTTATCTTAAGTATCCTTAGAAAGTTTAGATAACTTTGTAGTAATGCAATATGTATAAACTATAAACATATGTGAATGATTTCAAAGTTAGAAGTTCACAGGCAGAAGTGAATTCAGCCTAAAAATCTTTTGGCAACATTAATGATTGAGTTATGCATTTCTGGCATTTTTGGCTTTAACATTTTACCAAAGCATTTAACCAACATAAAATGTTTTTTAAACTAACATTCAAATATTTTACATGTTTTTCATTCTTTAATACATGAAACTGAAAAACTTTTTTAAGAAACAGCATCACTAACCATGATCTTTTTAATTATTCTTATCCAGTCGTTGCCAGTTATTGAAGAAGAATGTATAATGTTGATTTTTTTTTAAAAGAAAAGTATAGAAAGGAATTTAATATAAGTAACAGGGTTGGAACTGGGTGTTGCATATATCTGGGAATTAAAAGCACAAGCACATGATGGATAAAAAGGAAAAGTGCAACTTGAAATTCCAGTGAAAGATCTGAAGAACTATGATTAGGAAAATAGAGAGTAATGTATAGAGTTGTTCCATGAGTTGGAGGGACAAAAAAGGCAGCAAGACGAGGATTTAAAACTAGAGAGAGTACGTGGAACAGGGCAAGTCTGTATCTTTATTTCAGATATCTGACTGCATTTCTTAAATTGCAATAATGACTGGACTTCATAACTTTTTAAAATCAATCTATTCAGAAATGCTATTACTCACCTCTGGAGCAGGTTTTCCAAATGTTTAGAGGCTAAATGATATGTGGTGGGGGAGAATAATGAGGTGCTAAATTGCTTGGCACCCCAATAGAACAGAATTGAGTACGTCATCACTCCTATTTAAAACAGGCAGTCTTGAAAATCTACCTGTTCCAAATGAAGGGATATCTGCTCCTTCTGTCTCAAGTATACATCTCCCAGCTCCTTACCTCACACTGCAATGTGAGTATAAAAATACATCAAATATAAAGAAATAATGATGATGTCAGAAATCTTAAAAATATCTTTTTTTCTGTAGAAATTTTTGCAGCAGGGAGAACCAAACTCTGCACGGTGCGATGACATAGAATCACTAAAAAAGAGAGGGTGTGAAATTGAAGATATTGAAAATCCAAAAGGTTCACAACGTGTAGATGCTAATAAAGAACTTACTGGACGTACAAGTGGCGAAAAGGTAGAGCTGAAAGACATTACACAGATCAGACCGCAGAAGCTAACTCTGAAATTACGATCAGGTATTTCTGTAGTTTGGGTTTTGTTACTTGATATAAATTGATTTTAATTTGGTATGCACTGCTATAAATAGTCGCTGAACCTTTCAAATATATGCCTAATAACAATCATGGCACATCAAAGTGGTTAGTTAGAAGTTTATCGGGTGCTCAGAACTAATTTTATATCCTGAAAAATTCCATTCCCATGAGGACACTCAGCAGCACTGCATTGTGTATGCGCCCAGTCAAGGGATTCTGGACATGTAAGCTGCCTACTCTTAATAGCATGTTTGTGAAATAAATATGCAGCTAACTGATAGACATCTCAATTGCCACAAGTTACATAATCTAAAAACTGTCCTCATTTTGATCAGGGCTTCAATATTCAAAATAGCTTGACATATTAAATTGGGAGAGCAGGCCAATTTAGTGATTTGATTTGATTTATTTATTATTATCACATGCACCAAGATAGAATGAAAAGTATTGTTTTGCATGCTATCTGGACCAATCATGCCTTACATAAGTTCATCAGAGTAATAGAACACAATGCAGAATATATAGTATTGTAACGTAGAGCAGGTGCAGAGAAAGATCAACTCTAATATGAGAGGTCTGCTCATAAGACTGATAAAAGGAGGAAGAAGCTGTTCTTGAATGTGTTGGTACATGTTTTCAAATTTTTGTATCTTCTGATGAATGACTAGTCAATGAGATGGTCCAGTTCTACTTTTTAGCAAGTGCTAGGCAGTGACCATCTGCAACCAGACAAACCTAACGATCACTCTTTGACATACAATCGCATTGCCACCATTGTTAACATCTTGGGGGTTAACATTGATCAGGAACTGAATTGGACTAGTCCTATAAATACTGTGGCCAAAAGAGCAGATCAGAGCCTAGGAATCCTTCAGTAAGTAATTCAGCTGATTCTCCAAAGCCTGTCTACCATCTACATGGCATAAATCAGGGCTGTAATGGAATACACCCCCTTTACTGGAGGAATGCAGATCCAATAACGCTCAAGCCTTTGTAATGCACTCGTGGGATGTGGGTGTTGCTGCAGGCAGTATTTATTGGCATCCTTCATTGCCCTTGAAAAGGAAGTGAGCTGCCTCCTTGAACTGCTGCAGTTCACGTGCTGAAGGTAGACCCACAGTGCCCTTAGAGAAGGAATTCCAGGATTTTGACCCAGCAACAGTGAGGGAACAGCGATATATTTGTTCGTCAGAATGGTGAGTGCCTTGAGCAGTTTGGGCCTTGTATTTAAGGAAGGATGTGTTGGCATTAGAGAGGTTCAGAGAAGGTTTACAGGAATGATCCCGGAGATGAAGGACTTGTCATATTAGGAATGGTTGATGACATCTGTATGTAATGGAGTTTAGAAAGATGAGGGAGAATCTGATTGAAACTTACAGAATACGGAGGGGCCTGGATAGAATGGATGCGGAGAAGATGTTTCTGCCTGTAGGAGAGACTAGGATCCAAGGGTGACAACCTCAGGGTGAAGGAATGACTCTTTAGAACTGAGATGAGGAGGAATTTCTTCAGCCAGAGTGGTAAATCTGTGGAACTCATTGCAGACGGCTGTGGAGGCCAAGTTACTGAATGTGTTTGAGACAGATAGGTTCTTGGTTAGTAAGGGATCAAAATTATGGTTGGTGAATGGGTTTGAGAAGCATACTAGCCATGATCGAATGGTAGAGCAGATTTGATGGGCTGAACGGCCTAATTCTTCTCCTCATAACTTTATGGTTTTATTATCTTTTACCCTGAACCTCAAAAAATTGGTTTAATTTCAGATAATCTGATTCTTTTTGTGAGGTCTTGAATTAACCTGCATCCACCACATGCTAAGGGAATGTATTCCAAACCCTAATCATTCTATTCATAAAGATGTTTCTCTCATGTCATTGGTTCTGTTGACTATCACTCTTAAACAGTGGTCTCTGGTTCTTGATTCTTCTGGTGGCAAGAACTGTTTTTCCCCTCATGATTTACATCCCCCTATCAATCTTGGAAAAACTATAGCTTCTTCAAATAATTGAAGTTCCTCCTCCCTGGAATCCTTGAATCTTTTCTGCACCCTCTCTAAAGCCTTCACATCCACCTTCCAGTTGGTGGACAGAGTGGGCACCTCCTGAGTTGAGGTTGAGGCAGTATTTTAACGTATCTACCTTTCTTTTGTACTCTATACCTCTATTTATAAAGGCCAAGAAATTATTTGCTTTATGAACTGCTTTCTCAACCTGCTGTACTGCCTTCAGTAATGGTGGGCACATATCCCTAAGGTCCATCTGCTGCTGCACCCTCTTTTTGGGATTGTATTGTTTTTTTTAATGGCCTCTCCCACCTCTTCCTATCAAAATGAATCTGCTCTCACTTTTCTGCATTAAAGTTCAGCCAGTTTCTTGTCCTTTGTCCCAGTTTATATCCCTTTGCAGTTAATGCAATCCTGTTTCCAAATTTTGTCTGCAAATTCTGAAGGTGTTCCTGTACACCCAGGTATAGGTCATTAAACTACATCAAAACAAGCTGGAGTCTAAGCAGTGATTAATAATCTTGCCGAGAGTTGAAAAGCCACCATTTACAACTGTTCTTTATTTATGTCCAATTTTCTTGGATATGAGTATCAAACTATCATGTACCTTCAGATTCTTGGAATAATCTTGCTGTCCACTGTTGATATAAAAGACAGTTTGGAGGATATTCTGCAAAGCCAGACCAAGCCTACTAATTTCTGTGTATTTAGGTATTCAATCGATTTGAATCCAAATGTGAGAGGAGCCTTCGATTTCTTAAAAGTTCAAAATTTCTTTTTGTTAATTATGAATTTGTCAAATGGGGTTTATTTATTTGGAATAGGATAGGGGGGTTATTGCATTGCATTCATTACTCTTTGTTAATGTAATGTTCCTTGATTTAGCATAAGTGTTAAAGTTTATCTGCCACCTTTCTTTGAAATGAAAATTTATTATTGCTTTATACGGTCTTCATGCCAAAACTCTACAGCTAGTTAATTAACATTAATGTTATTTTATAATTAAATGCATCAATCAATTTGTGTACTGCAAGATCCCATAAGTAGAAAAGAGATAAATGGTTTCTTGATAAAGGTTAAGGAAGGATATGTGACAAACGCACCTAATTTTCTTCAAATAGAGACCTTGATTCAATTTTCACTCCACTTCTCAAAAGATGATACTTCCTTATTACCACTTCAAAGCATCACTGAGCTTTTAACTTTAGCTTTTAGGTTAGGGCTGGCTATGTCACATGAAGCAATTTTATGTTGTCCTTACTAAACTATTTGAGGAACTGAATAATAAAATGTCTGTTTCATGTCCAGGCTAAAGTGACCATTATTGGAGTTTGTTACATTTGTGAGTAACCACTTTGTGTGTCAGGTTTTGAGGGGTTCTCATCACTGTTCACCATCTAAACCTTCTTCATATGCCACCCATTTTACTGTGCTCCTCACTGTTTTCCTAATGGATGTTGTGATTAAACTGTGACAGCTTTCAGATAATCATTTGGTCTTGGTGCTTTCTCTCTGACCTGTATTTCAGAACCATTGACTAAGGTTACTTAATTAGTAAATACAAGGTTGCAAATATCCTTGATGTGCTACTAACATGTATGACCAAATTTATTCTTGTCATCCATTTTCACAAAAAAAAGAGAAGACCATATTTGTGGTATTCCGTTGTTTGGAGTTCTCACGATACAGTGGTTGATGCTATCAGCACCGATAGAAATTTTCTTCAACAATATTAAGCTTGTGAATTTGCATTTCAAATAGCAGTTTCTAACCCATACTTTGATTTCCCCCCAGGAGAGCCACAAACCTTTCCATTGTACTTTAAGAGAGCAGAAGACTATCCCATTGATCTCTACTATCTTATGGACCTCTCCTTTTCTATGAAAGATGATTTAGAAAATGTAAAGAAGTTAGGAACAGAATTGCAGACTGAAATGCAAAAGATAACGTCTGATTTTCGAATTGGTAAAAATAATCATTTATTTTCACTGCCTTTTTTGAGATTTTGTATTTAACAGACAGTACTTCATCTTGTGAAAAACTTGTTCTTATTTAGGATTTGGTTCATTTGTGGATAAGACTGTAATGCCTTACATCAGCACAACCCCAGCCAAAAGGAAGAATCCTTGCTCAAGTGGTGAAGTATGTACTAGTCCATTCAGCTACAAAAATGTCCTATCATTGACCAATGATGGATCAAAGTTCAACGAACTTGTAAGCAACCAGACTATTTCTGGGAACCTGGACTCTCCAGAAGGAGGTTTTGATGCCATAATGCAGGTGGCTGTCTGTGGAGTAAGTGAAAATAATTGTCCCCAAATATTATTTTGAATAATC
Source organism: Chiloscyllium punctatum (assembly GCF_047496795.1). Lineage (NCBI taxonomy): Eukaryota > Metazoa > Chordata > Chondrichthyes > Orectolobiformes > Hemiscylliidae > Chiloscyllium > Chiloscyllium punctatum. The sequence continues at coordinate 94,035,226 of NC_092746.1, read as the reverse complement.
CTAATGTTTTCTGTTCTTTAGCTTATTCTGAAATTTGTACTAAACTGTTCTGAATTTATTTTCACTCACTGTATTTTATTTTTTCTAGTTGTGCTTTCATAATGGTAACTAGGATTTGCATATCATCTGCTCTTCATTTTTCTTTTATATATTTTAGTCCATCTTCTCCTGATGCTCTCTTTTCTATACTAGAAACTTCAGGATTTTTCACTTCTGCTTTTTCTGCATGGTGTTGCTGTTTTCATCTGGGCCATTTGATTCCATCTACTTCCCATTTTTCCAAATAAATCTATTGTGAAAATCGTAATAAGTTAACCAGCACAGTTAGGAAGCAATTTGGAACACAATTTAATTATTCTGTCTTTCACAGGAAAAAATTGGCTGGCGCAATGTCACTCGTTTGTTGGTGTTCTCTACAGACGCAGGATTTCACTTTGCTGGAGATGGTAAACTAGGTGGTATTGTTTTACCAAATGATGGGAATTGCCATCTTGATACACAAGGTCTCTACACCATGAGTGACCATTTTGTAAGTTTACCATCTAACCTTGACAGTGTAACACCTGAGTGTTATTTGCTGAAAAATAGTTATGTAGCCTCTCCTTGTATTTTACACACATTATTATATAATTTTCTATACAGTTCAAATTTAGCAGTAATTCTGAAATTTTGTCAACAGGATTATCCATCTATTGCTCATTTGGTGCAAAAACTTGGTGACAATAATATTCAGCCTATTTTTGCAGTCACAGAAGAATTCAAGGGTGTGTACAAGGTAAGTACAAAATGCTGAAATTTCATCAAAGTTATAGCTATAAAAATGGAGCAACAGCAGAAGACTAATCTGCCCCTCAAACACATTCTGCCATTCAGTTTATCCTGCTCTGTAATTCAACTCCATTTGCCTAAGCTTTCAAGCTATTCTTTCATGAGATATGGACGTTACCAGCAAAGCCAGCCCGTCTCCAATTACATTGAACTGAGTGCATTTTAAGGGTCTTCCAGAGGCTTTCAATAACTTTTCTGTAGGTTTGGAGTTACATGTAAGCCAGACCACGTCAAGATGTGAAGGTAACTACAAAGATGTGAGGAAGGAGCTAGCCAGAGTTGATTGGATGGGAGCCTAGCAGGGAAGAGGATGGAGCAGTAATGGCAGGACTTTGCAGTGCCAACTTGGGAGCACAGCAGAAATTCATCCCACAGAGGAAGAAATATACTAAGGGGAGGGCGAGGTAACCAGGGCTGCCGAGGGAAGTCAGGGACAACATAGAAGTATGGTGAAGGTTAGTGAGAAGTCAAAGGATTGAGAAGCCTTGAAAACCCAGCAGAGGATAACTGCAAAAGTAAAAGGGGAGAGAAAATGAAACATGAGAGTAGCTAGCTACTCTCATATAATAGAAGATTGCAAGACTTTTTAGATAGCTTTAAAAAAAAGGTAAAAGTAAGGCAAAATTGGACATTAGACCACTGGAAAATAAGGCTGGTAAAGTAGTAATGGAGAACAAAGAAATGACAGAGGAACTAAATAGATACTTTGCACCTCACAGTGGAAGACACCAGCAGTATGCCGGAACTTCAAGGGGCAGTGGTGGGTGTAGTGACCATCACAAAGGAGAAGGTGCTGGGGAAGCTGAAAGATCTGAAGGTGCAGAAATCATCTGGGCCAGAGAAAGCTAAGGAAATGGTGGAAGCACTGGTCATGAGTCAGGGAATGTCTCAGAACTAGAAAATAGTTAATGAAACACCCTTGTTTAAGCCGGGAAGGAGACAGAAGATAGGAACCTATTGGCCAGTTAGTTTGACCTCGATTTTAGAATCTGTCATTTAAGGATAAGATTGAAAGTAACTCTTCCTTTAAGGAAGAAACCAGCTATCCTTACCTAGTCTGGCCTATCTCTGATTCCAGGCTTTCAACAATGTAGTTGAATTTTAACTGCCTTTCGCGTAAGCCTCTCAATTTAGGGCATTAAGGATGGAAAGCAAACTCTAACCCTGTCAGTGATGCCCATAAACCACGAAAGAATAAAAAAAATCCGTCAGACTTGTAAGCTCAAGATCAAAGAAATCAAATGTGTTCATTTGTCCTCCTCACTTGGATCTAGTTCATCTGCACTGTATCCTTTCCCAAAGTTCTTATTCATTGACAGTGCATAACTTCTTTATTAGGTGTCCCAGGATTCAACTGCTGTGATAAAGATAACTGTCAAATGTATTATGACATTAACAATGGTTTTCAGGAAGCAGACAGATTTGTAGGCAAAATTTAAAGCAAATAGGATTGGAGATTGTGGACTGAAATGGATTGAAAACTGGTTGGCAGACAGGAGACAAAGGAATAAGTGGGTCTTTTTCCAGGTGGCAGGCAGTGATTAGTGAGTCACCACAGGGATCTCTGCTTGGACCCCAGCTATTCACAATATATTATTAATGATTCGGATGAAGAAACTACGTGTCATGCCTCCCAAGTTTGCAAATGACACAAAGCTGGGTGGAAGGATATGCTGTGAGAAGGATACAGAGAAGCCTCATGCGATTTTGATGAGTTAAGTAAATGAACAAATCCATGCCAGATGCAGTATAATGTGGATAAATGTGAGGTTATCCACTTTGGTAACAGAACCAGGCAGGTAGGTTATTATCTGAATAACAATAGATTGGGGAAGGGGGTGTTCTCGTGTAGCAGTTTGTGAAAGAAAACATTGCAGGTGCAGCAGGCAATGAAATAAGCAAATATTATGTTGGCCTTCATCGCGAGAGAATTCAGCTATAGAAGCAGGAGTCTGCCCCCAATGCATTGGGACAACCACACCCCTTATGCACTTTGGCCTTCTTTCTCTGAGGATGAATGCTCTAGCAAATGTTGGGAAAGCTCAGCAATCCTAACAACATCTGTGAAGAGAAATCAGTTAACGTTTTGGGTCCAATGACCCTTCCTCAAAACTGATGGTAGGTAGGAAAATTATGGTTTATGTGCAGAAGGTAGGGTAGGGGAAGAACAGAAAATGAGAGGTGGGGATAGAGCCCAAAGAGAGAGGAGAACAGTTGGACAAGCAATGGAGTGAATAACTATTTGGCTAGGAGAATGAATAGCTATTAAAGGACACTGTTAGTGGCTAATAATAAGTAGTGTGTAATGGCATACTGTGTGATAAGGTCTGGTGTGTGATGCCGGTGAGATGGTAGGTAAGGACAAGGGGGAACCCTGTCACTGATGTGGGAGGGAAGAAAAGGGGTGAGGGTAGAAGTGTGGGAGATGGGTCAAACCCAGTTGAGAGCTCTGTTGGCAACGGTGCTGGGGAATTCTCAGTTGAGGAAGAAATTGGACATCTCTGAGGCACCCTAGTCAAAACTGGCCTCGTCGTAACATATGCGATGGAGATGGAACTGGGAGAATGGAATGGAGTCTTTACAGGAACCCAGGATGTGTGGATGTATAGTCCATGTAGCTGTGGGAGTCGGTGGGTTTATAGTGGATATTAGGGGCCTGTCCCCATAAATGGAAACGGATGTCGGGGAACAGAGGAGTCAGAGATGTACCATGTGAAAGCGAGTGTGTGGTGTTAATTGGAAGTGTACTTTCTCAGTTCTGGATGAGAGAGGGAAATAGCACCAATGATATCAGAGAAAGTGCTGAGTGCAGGCCAGAATAGGACCTGAACAAGGAATGTTCCATATATCCCATGAAGAGACAGGCATAACTGGGCCCATGAGGGTACCCATGGCCACCCCTGCCACTTTAACACATCTGTCCTATTCCTTGGCCAACATTGCTGTCTCAGGTTTGCTGTAGTGCTCCAGCAAAGCTCAACACAAACAAGAAGAGCAACATCTCATTTTCTGCTTGGGGACCTGCAGCCCTCTGTATTCAATGTCTCATTCAATACCTCTCTCAATAACTGTCCCACCCCACACAGCAGACCTCGTTATCACACAGATGAAAGTGAGGACTGCAGATGCTGGAGAATTAGAGTCGAGAGTGTGGTGTTGGAAAAGCACAGCCAGCCAGGCAGCATCTGAGGAGCAGGAGAGTCGATGTTTCGGGCATAAGCAGTTTGTCAGGGATGTGAAAGGGGAATGAGACATCTTGGGGGGGATGGTGATAGGTGGATGCGGGGAGGTGTTGGTAATAGGCTGGAGGGGAGGGTGGATTGGATACTTGGGAAGGAAGATGGACAGGTAGGACAGGTCGAGAGGATGGTGCTGAGTTGGTAGGGTGCATCTGGGATAAGGTGGCGGTGAGGGAACATTTGAAAACTGGTGAAATTGATGTTGATGCCATGTGGTTGGAAGGTCCCAAGGTGGAAGGTGTGGCGTTCTTCCTCCAGTTGACGGGTGGATTTGATTTGGCAGTGGAAGAGGCCCAGGACTTTGATGTCGTTGGGGGAGTGGGACGGGGAGTTGAAGTGGTTGGCCACAGGGCAGTGGGGTTGGTTGGTGCACGCGTCCCAGAGATAATACCTGATCCACTCCGTGAATTGCTGTCCTGTCTCCCCAGTGTAGAGGAGACCACATTAAGAGCAATGGACACAGTAGATGAGGTGGGTCCATGTGCAGGAAAATCACCTCCGGATTTGAAATGATCCTTTAGACTCTTGGACAGAGGTGAATGGGGAAAGTGTGGGCACAGATTTTACACCTCGTGCAGTGGCAAGGGAAGGTGCTGGGTGTGGACAATGGGTTGGTGGGGAGTGTAGACTTATCACATAGTCTTCCATTACACATTACGTATCATTAACCATTAACTAGGAGCTATCACCCTCCCATCCACAGTCCTTTGTCTGTCCAACGCTCCTCCTCTCTCTTTGGGCTCTAACCCCACCTATTGTTACTGTTTTCCACTACCCCACCCTGTCTTCTGTATATAAAGCATCATTTTCCTAGCTACCATCAGTTCTGAGGAAGGATCTTTGGACCTGAAGCGTTAACTGATTTCTCTTCACAGATGTCAGAACTGCTGAGCTTCTCTAGCAACTTCTGTTTTGTTTCTGGTTTACAGCATCTGCAGTTCTTAGCTAGTACATCCTTTCATAAAAACTATGGAAAGAATTGAAATGTTTACGAGACTGATTCCTGGGATGATGGCACTGGTGTACAGGGGAGACAGTAGCGGGGGGGTCTCGTAACATATAAACTTCTTTTTTAAAAAAAGAAGGATGTTCTCAATGATTCGGAAGTACAGAACCAAGGTTCACAGTCTAAGGATAAAGATTAAGTCTTTTAGGACAAATGGGTAGAAATATTTTCACCGAGTGATGAGCATTTGGAATTCTTTGCCACAGGCAACTGTTGAGGCCAAAACATTGATGTTGATACACATCTTCAGATTAAAAGGATCAAAATGTATGGGGAGAAAGCTGGGCAATGGGTACTGAGTCAGATGATGAACCACGATCATATTGAATGGCAGAGCAAACTCAAAGGTCCAAATGGCCTCCTCCTTCATTTTCTGTGATTCCCATTTATCTAAACAGCTGCGAGAAACAGAAGTGATCTCTGATTCATGCTTTATTTTAAGTGAAAACCTTTGTGACTTGACAGTATTATCATTTCATAACATTTTTGTTCTATTGATAGGCACTCCATGATCTCATTCCAAAATCCGAAGTGGGGGTTCTATCATCAAACTCTAGTAATGTAATCAAGCTGATCCTTGATGCTTATCATGTAAGTGCTGACTATTAAATTGGCTCTTGCATCAAAATTTATTTAATTTTACCACTCCAGTTTTACAAATATATTTTTATCAACACAACTCTCATAATTCTTTTCATAGGCTTTGTCATCTGAGGTAATCCTTGAGAACAGCAAATTGCCAGAAGGAGTATCAATACATTATACAGCCTTTTGTAAAAATAATACTGTTCATACAGGGGAAGAAGGCAGGAAGTGTTTAGGAATTCAAATTGGTGATGAGGTAAGATAGTTCATTCTTTTTCTTTAATAATTTCCGTAATATTTGTTCGGCGGATACCATGATAAAATATGCACTTGCTGACACGAGGAAGATAAGTCATTATCAGTTTTTTGCATATTGTGGTTTAAACTGAAGTTATTTTCAAATTTGGAAGCTATCCTGTTCTCTCAATCCCTCTATCTTCAATTCCAAAACATGGTTTGATCATAAAACCTGGGTCTTCCTCCTACATACCGTGTAAATATATGCACCCACTATATACCTAGGTCCTGTTAGGTCTGTTTTGGTAATTTTGAAAAGTTAGTATCTGTCCAGATGTGCTACTCGGAAGACATTTTTGTGAGTATCCAGACAGGTATTGTGGAAATTTATGACTCTATCCCAAGTTGGTGTTTTTCTTCCTCTGCCCTCCAATTTAATCTGGGAGAGGTCTTGCATTTGCCCCTTTTTCTTTCCATCTGTGTAGTTTAATGTTTCATTGGGCATTCCAAGCTTACTGCTAGCACAGCAGGACTGTCCTATGAAGAGAGATCCTGCTGTACTCTTTAGAGTTTCAAAGAATGACCGGTGTTCTCATTTAAACTGACAAAATACTTAGGGCTAGACAGGTAAGACGGTTGCCCTGATTGGGAAGCTGAGAATCAGAGGGCACAGTTTCAAAATAAGGTGGATGCCACTTAGGTACCAGATGAGGTAAATGTTTTTTATTCAGTGGATTGTGAAACTTTGGAATTCTCTACCACAGAGGACTGTGGAAGCTTAGCCTTTGAGAATGTTTAAGTTAGAGATTGATTGAAACATTTCTGATTATAATGGCATACAGAACTATGGGGATGAGGTCAGTAAAAGGCATTCGTGTGATCGATCAGTCATGATCGTAGTTAATGGCAGGACTGAATAGGCTATTCCTGTTTTATCTTTCCTATGTTCCTATTCACTTTGTGCTCTTTTGGAGCAGTATGATGTGCAGCTATATATTTTTGCTGAACTGCTGTTAGTGTGATTATGTTATTAAGGGTTTCTTTGGTTTTGTAACACAGTGCCATACACTATTAATGATCACAAACAGAATAATTCTGCTAATGAAGCCTTGGGTAACTCTATTGTGTCTCTCTCTGCAAGCCTGTGAGACAGTGATTCACCATGTCTGTTTTGTGTCTTTCTGCTACTGGCATCTCAGCTGTCACAAAAATTGAAGTCTAATATGTGATACCTTATCAAACACCTTTTGAAAGTCCATTTACATAATTAGGAGACATTTGAGGTCTGCAGATGCTGGAGATCCGAGTTGAGAGTGTGTTGCTGGAAAAGCACAGCAGGTCAGGCAGCATCCGAAGAGCAGGAAAATCAATAGTTCGGGCCAGAGCCCTTCATCAGGAATGAGGCTGGGAGCCTCTGATTTGAAGAGATAAATGGGAGGGGAGAAGGTAGCTGAGAGCACAATGGGGGGGATGGACGTGGGGGGTAAAGATGATAGGTTGGAGAGGTGGATAGGTGGGAAGGAAGATTGACAGGACAGGTCATGAGGACAGGGCTAAGTTGGAAAGTTGAAACTGGGGTAAGGTAGGGGGGAGGGGAAATGAGGAAACTGGTGAAGTCCACATTGATGCCCTGAGGGTTGAAGAGAGGGCATCAATGTGGACTTCACCAGTTTCCTCATTTCCCCTCCCCTCATCCTACCCCAGTTCCAAACTTCCAACTCAGCCCCGTCCTCGTGAGTTGTCCCAGCTGTCAATTTTCCTTCCCATCTTCCAACCTATCCGCTCCACCCTCCTCTCTGACCTCTCACCTTTACCCCTTCCTCCATACACCTATTGAACTCTCAGCTGCCTTCTCGCCAGGCCCACCATCCTCCCATTTATCTCTCCACTCCCAAGGTTCCTAGCCTCGTTCCTGATGAAGGGTTCCGGCCCGAAACATCGATTCTCTTGCTCCTCTGATACTGCCTGACCTGCTTTACTTTTCCAGCAATACACTCTCAACCCTTTTAATCAAAGTCAACTGCACTTCCCTCAATCTCCACTTATTACCTTGTCAAAAAATGTAATCAAGTTGATCGAGCCCAATTTGCCATTTAATGTATTTCAGTTCGTTCCTTGTCCAAGAAACTATTATTCATTTTATGCTGATTATTGTTGCTAAAAATTTCCCACCACTGTTAAACCAGCTTGTAATTACCAGGATTATCCTTTCCCATTTTTCTGGAACTTCGGTCCATTATATGCAGTCCTTAATGTTGTGCCACTATCCTGTATCTAAGGAAAATTTTGAAGGTTGTAGCCAGTGCTTTTTCACAACTTCCATTGATAGTCTAAGGTGTGTCCCATTCAGACTGAGTGACTGATCTGCTCTTAAGTACTGCAATCGTCTTTGTGCATTTTTAAAAAAAAGTCTCATTCAGCATCCTGACAACCTTTCTTTTAGATTAGATTCCCTACAGTATGGAAACAGGCCCTTCAGCCCAACAAGTCCTCACTGACCATCTGAAGAGTAACCCACCCATACCTATTCCCCTACCCTATATTTACCCTGACTAATGCACCTAACACTATGGGCAATTTAGCATGGCCAATTCACCTGACCTGCACATCTTTGGATTGTGGGAGGAACATATGGAGCACCTGGAGGAAACGCACACAGCCCAAGGTGGGAATCGAACCTGGGTCCCTGGCGCTGTGAGGAAGCAGTGCTAAACACTGAACCACTATGCCGTCCCCTTGTTTATCATATCTTCAGAATTGTATTTTAATAAACATTTATACAAAATAAGTGTTCCATTCCTCAGCCATGCTTGCTTTCTCCTCCAATAAATCTCCATTTTGGTTCCTAATTGGTCACATGGCGCATCAGACATTACAATTTTACAATTAATATTCCTTAAGACAAGCTTGGAATTTTCTTTTGATACACAAGCATTCAGTTTTTGTATTGTCTGTCAGTATCCTTATTTCCTTTTTTACTTCTGTACTTTTTATATTCAGCCTAATTCAGCCTAATTCGTCCTTGTAGTATCATGCCATACAATCCCTTTGATACCCAGAGAACTTTAACCTTGGTTCACCATCACTACCATTACCCCCATTCCTTTTCCACTAGAGGAACTACCTGGTTTGTACACTAACTCCTCTCTCTTTAAAGGCTGCTCACCATTCTGTTATGTTGCTGCCTTCCAAACTTTGAGTACAACCTGTCCACGTCTGATTTTTGCCTCAATTTGTTGAAATTATCTACCTTCCCTTAAGCATATTTAGTTGCAAATTTAATCCAGATCATTGAGTTGTAAATCTTACTCTCTGGTTATAAGGTATTCCCTGTTGGTTGTCGATGACCTGCTTTCAATGAATTTGATAAGTTTCTCACCAACCGGTGTATGCATTCCTGAAGTATTGTTTAGTTAAGAGAGCCTTGTTCTGCATCTAACTCTCCTCTGCATCGAACTGCTATAGTATGTTGACTGCTATAATAGGTGTTCATTCCCTCCAACTAAACTTTTCACTGTACAGCATGTAGAAATTTATTAATTGCATAAAACACACTGATTGGAAAAATATAAAATTCTTTAAATTTCAAGCCAACATATGAAGGATGCAGACTATGGGTAGTTCTTCTATAAAGTGACGGCTACATTCCTGAGAAACTCTGAATTATAGAAAAATTGTGCTTTAGAAACAGTACTTAGTGTTGGCAATGTAATCAAATTACAGCCAGTGCACATTTTAAAAGTTCGCAATTCAGAAAGTGTTCCCATTTCGTCGATCACATTACAGTGAACTGGTGTTAACAAAACCTGCATAATAGCTGAACGGCCTGTATTTGTAGTGATATACCTGTAATTGCTTCTCTTCCAATTCATTAAGCAAATCAATAGTTTGGTGTGCATTTGGATATATTTTAAATTAAACAAGTGTGCAGCAGAATTGCATGATGGAAATGCTAAGCAAACTTTCAAACTAATAAAGAAATACTGTTTTGCTTTAATTCAATACAAGCTATTAATTTTGTCTTTGGAATCATACACTTTTAACCATCTCAGCTCTTCAAACTGTACAAAACCATACTAGAAAATGGATGAATCATGCTGTGATGAATGGTCATTCCATCCTTATTCCTCTTTCTTGACTGATACCATATGGCCCCCCTCCAAGTCCTGTGACCTCATGTCACCATGGCAGCTCATTGCTTCCAAAGTTGGTGCATGGGAAGCAATGCCCAATAACCCCCAAATTAGTGTATCTGCGAATAAAAATTAGTTTTGTTTACATATGTATCAAACTCCCTTTTCTTTTTTAGGTGAGCTTCAACATAAGTATCACAGCAAGAAAATGCCCAAATAATGGTGAAAAGGCAACTATTCAAATCAAACCTCTGGGATTTAATGAGAAAGTAGAAATTGATCTGGAGTTTGTTTGTGAATGTGATTGCCATAAGAAGGGAATTCCTAATAGCCCAGATTGTCACCAGGGTAATGGAACATTTGAATGTGGAGCTTGCAGGTAGGTAATCAGTTTGTTCAGGGATTGTTTATTTGTTAGAATTATCACCATGCATTATTTTTAAAAATCAGTAAAGTGGACTCCCCTTACTGTTTCTATTGTCACATTTGGTATTGAAATCCTGCAATGTTGTATTTTAGATGATTTGATTTTTCAGCAAAATTTGCTGTTAATAAAGTAAGGAATTAATTGCAAAAAATGTTTGTGCCAGATTTTTTTGGTAAGTTTGTTGAAAGTGAGTATTCTTGCTGCAGAATTGAACACAGTTAGTTTGAGGTGGCAAAAAGTAATGGCAATGTCCAAGCTAATGAATGCGTGGAGAAGAAAGAAGTTAGTTAATAATTTGGATGAAATTACACCTGAAATCTTGAGGTCTCTCGCACACAGTCTCGCGCGCTCTCGCTCTCGCTCTGTCTCTCTCTCTCACTCTCATATGCTATTAATTCCATCCCCCTAAATTGTAAAAGCTAGCTGTTGGTGACCTGTGCTTGTAGATAGAATACATACAAACAGAGGGCAATCTTTTATATAATCAGGTATGGTAAAGAAAAAATACATCACCAACATTACTTGTTTAAAATGATAATCAATGGCTACTGTATTTTTTCAATCACTAATTTGGAAATTTTTACTGGTTCATTTTCAGATGTAACAAAGGGCGGATAGGTCGATTTTGTGAGTGCAGCACTGATCAAGTGAATACTGAGGATATGGATGCTTCCTGCAGAAAAGATAATGCATCTCAAATCTGTAGTGACAATGGAGATTGTATCTGTGGGGAATGCGTCTGCAAAAAGAGGGAAAATCCTAATGAAATCATCTCAGGCAAATATTGCGAATGTGATAACTTTAATTGTGATCGATCCAATGGATTGATTTGTGGAGGCAAGTATACAGAAGAGTAAATTTATTTCAAGAGTTCTCAATACTTTTTTTCTTGAGGAATAGTTTCTGCATACTGTATTAATTAGAAACTTAACTGATTTAATAGAAACTACTGTATCTTCAGCAAACACAGTGGAAGAGGATATCCATGCTGCCAATGCCATCATTGTACACCCACATTGAACTGGAACTTGGTGCCACTGATGTGCGTGCTCTGCCCTTTGCTGCCTTCACCCTTTTTAAAGGCTTTGCTCACTGCATCTAAAGTCCCTTGTAGCTAAATAATAAATCTTAAAGATTAGCCATTATAAAATCATGTCATAGAGTTTTGAGAAGATCTGTAGTTCAGGTTGTGGTTCTGGATGTAAGTTGCTTGCAAAGCTGGAAGGTTCATTTTCAGACGTTTTGTCACCATACCAGGTAACACAATCAGTGAGCCTCCAGTGAAACACTAATGTTAGTGACCCGATTTCTATTTATATGCTTAGGTTTCATGAAAGTAATTATATAATATTGCAGCATGGCTGATAGTGGGTCGCAGACACTAACTGCATGAGCAGTGAGTGCACTCCCTACAGAGACAGCATGCGCAGCCTTTCACGGCTTAATGTTTTGTCTGAATCCAGGAACACGCATTCTAACAGCACCATGGGTCAACCCTCTGCAGGAGTTCAAGAACTCAACTCACCGCCACCTTTTCAACGTAAATGCTGGTCGAGCCAACAACTCCCATATCCCCTGAACGAATAAGCCAAAACTTTGATGAAATCCATTTCAAATGCTACTGAACGAAGTGAGCCCAAGTACTGCTTTTCACTGGAATTCACACTTGGGAACCAGCCATATTTCCACGTACAATCTTTTGTCCAATTCTTTATGCAATGTTAAGTATTTGAATTTCAAACAAAAAAAAATCAGGTCAAAATTTATACGTATAACTTCCCACGTGGAGAATTCACAATATCTGCTTTTACTGTCCATTCTTTCAACAAACTAGCAGGCAACTGCTACAAAATGTTAGATTAACCAATGGAAACAAGTATTGTCCTGTTTTAATATCTACTTCAACAGGGCTGAGTGCAGAGGAGATGGTCTAAAGCAAAAGTTTAGAGATGAACGTAAACATTTCTAAATTGTCAACATTTTGTAGGAAATGGTGTCTGCAAGTGCCGGGTGTGTGAATGCAACCCCAACTATTCCGGCAATGCTTGTGATTGCTCCCTGGATAATTCAACATGCATTTCGGAGAATGGACAGATGTGTAATGGGAGAGGCACATGTGAGTGTGGCCGCTGCAAATGCACTGATTCTAAATTCCAAGGAGCTGCATGTGAAATGTGTCCAACCTGCCCTGGAGTATGTACAGAACACAGGTAAGTGTAATCGCAAGATATAACATAGTTAATTTGTCAGTTTGTAAATGATGTTTGAGCCCCTTAAAGGATTTTAATATTAAAATTTAAATGGGAAAAGACAATCTACAGAAAGCGAGTAAAAAAATCTAAAAATACAGTAATAGCTTTGAGTGCATAAAAAGGAAGAGTGGTTGATGAGTGTTGGTACCTTGGAGGATGTGTCTGGGAATTTATGATTAGAAACAAGGAAATGGCAGAAACTTGAAACGTGTTTTGTATCTGACCTCACGTGGATGTCAAAAAAGCTAGAAGAGATACCTGTTAGGAAGGAAGATGTGTTGGACATTTTGAACAACTTGAGGATAGACAAGTCCCCCGGGCCTGACGGGATATATCCTAGGATTATGTGGGAAGCAAGAGAGGAAACTGCAGTTGGCAATGATCTTCTCGTCTTCACTGGCAACTGGGGTGGTACCAGGGGACTGGAGAGTAGCGAATGTTGTGCCCCTGTTCAAAAAAGGGAATAGGGATAACCCCGGGAATTACAGGCCAGTTAGTCTTACTTCTGTGGTAGGCAAAGTAATGGAAAGGGTACTGAGGGATAGGACTTACGAGTATCTGGAAAGACACTGCTTGATTAGGGACAGCCAGCACGGATTTGTGAAGGGTAGGTCTTGCCTTACAAGTCTTATTGAATTCTTCGAAGAGGTGAACAAGCATGTGGATGAGGGTAGAGCAGTGGATGTAGTGTACATGGATTTTAGTAAGGCATTTGATAAGGTTCCCCATGGTAGGCTTATGCGGAAAGTCAGGAGGCATGGGATAGAGGGAAATTTGGCCAATTGGATAGAAAACTGGCTAACCGGTCGAAGTCAGAGAGTGGTGTTAGATGGTAAATATTCAGCATGGAGTCCAGTTACAAGTGGAGTTCCGCAGGGATCAGTTCTGGGTCCTCTGCTGTTTGTAATTTTTATTAATGACTTAGATGCGGGAGTCGAAGGGTGGGTCAGTAAATTTGCAGATGATACAAAGATAGGTGGAGTTGTGGACAGTGAGGAGGGCTGTTGTCGGCTGCAGAGGGACTTAGATATGATGCAGAGCTGGGCTGAGGAGTGGCAGATGGAGTTCAACCCTGCCAAGTGTGAGGTTGTCCATTTTGGAAGAACAAATAAGAATGCGGAATACAGGGTTAATGGTAGGGTTCTTGGTCAGGTGGAGGAACAGAGGGATCTTGGGGTCTATGTCCATAGATCTTTGAAGGTTGCCACTCAGGTGGATAGAGTTTGTAAGAAGGCCTATGGAGTATTATCGTTCATTAGCAGAGGGATTGAATTCAAGAGTCGTGAGGTGATGTTGCAGCTGTACAGGACTTTGGTTAGGCCACATTTGGAGTACTGTGTGCAGTTCTGGTCGCCTCACTTTAGGAAAGATGTGGAAGCTTTGGAGAGGGTGCAGAGGAGATTTACCAGGATGTTGCCTGGAATGGAGAGTAGGTCGTACGAGGATAGGTTGAGAGTTCTCGGCCTTTTCTCGTTGGAACGGCGAAGGATGAGGGGTGACTTGATAGAGGTTTATAAGATGATCAGAGGAATAGATAGAGTAGACAGTCAGAAACTTTTTCCCCGGGTACAACAGAGTGTTACAAGGGGACATAAATTTAAGGTGAAGGGTGGAAGGTATAGGGGAGATGTCAGGGGTGGGTTCTTTACCCAGAGAGTGGTGGGGGCATGGAATGCGCTGCCCGAGGGAGTGGTAGAGTCAGATTCATTGGCGACCTTTAAGCGGCATTTGGATAGGTACATGGATGGGTGCTTAATCTAGGATAGAAGTTCGGCACAACATCGTGGGCCGAAGGGCCTGTTCTGTGCTGTATTGTTCTATGTTCTATGTTCTATTCCAAGACAAGTAGAAAAGGGAGGGAGGGAAATCACAAAAGAAAATGTATTAGAAAAACTAATAGGGCTATAAGCTAACAAGTCCCTGGATCTGAAGTCCCACAACCAAGGGACTCTTAAGGAATAGCTTCTGAGACAGTAAAGCATTGGTTGTGATATTCCAAAACTCCTCAGATTCTGGAAAGGTCCCAGAATATGTAACATCACTGTTCAAGAAAGAAAGAAGGCAAAGTTTTTTTAAAAAATCTATAGGCTAGTTAACTTGTGATCTAAGATTATGAAAATGCTAGAAATTAAGTTGTTAGCAGGATATTTAGAAAATAAATGTGGTTTCGTGAAAGGTATAGGTCTGGTGAATATTGACTGCATGTCATAAGTGGTAGGCACTGTTGCTGTTGAATGTTGGCGGTGGTGGAACAAGTGATTGTGGATGGGGTGCACTCGAGGCCTGCTTTATCCTGAATGACGTCAAGCTTCTTAAGGGTTATTGGAGTGGTACTGATTTAGGCATTTAGGGAGCGTTCCAGCACTTGCAGATGAACAGGCATTTGGGGAGTCAGTAGGTGAGTTATGCAGCAGGGATACCTGCTACATGATGTGCTTTTATAGGCACTCTATTTATATGGCTAGTCCAGTACAGTTTCTGGTCAATGCTAACCCCACCATGTATGGCATAAATGTTACTTGTCAGTTTTTTAGCCCAGGCCTGGATATTGCCCAAGTTTTGTTGCTGCATTTGAACATGGCCTATTTTTAAATTCCTACACATGCTTATCCCTCTCTACATTGCTGTAATATCCTTTAGTCCTACAACCTCTGAGATATCTGTTTTCATCTGTTTCTTCAGTGTTTGCAATTTAGTGCGACGTAGTGGCAGGTGTCATTAGTTTTCCAGAGCTCTAGACTAATGATTTATGCACATAGTTTTGAATTCCACAATGGCAAATGGTCAGATTTGAGTTCAGTAAAAATTGGAAATCAAAAAGCTAGTTCAGAAGTGACCATGCACCTATTGTTGATTTGTTGTAAATACCTCTGTGATTCATTCATGTCTTTTAAAGAAAGAAAATCTGCCATACTTGTCTGGTCTATATACAATTGCAGACCCACAGAAATGTGCATGACCCTTAACTGCCCTCTGAAATGGCCTCATTTGCCATTTGGTTCAAGGACAATTAGGGATGGGTATATGACTAAATAGAAAACTCATTGGTGGTGTGCCTTCTGGTGGTGCCAGCCCCTAAGCCCTAACCTATTACATCTCTCTGCTTTACTTTTTTCATTTAATGTTCCTTAAAACTAGCTTCCTTCACCAAGCTTTAGGTTATATTTGCTTTAAAGTAATTGTATAAAGCACCTTGAGAATTTTTATTATTTTAAAGCCATATAAGCTGTAGTTTTTTGTGTTATGTTCTAGTTTGGAAAAAACTAATTTCTTTTTATTGGCTCCCAAATTGAGATTTTCAGTTGTTTAATCACTCCAGGACATGGCCCACAAAATTCCTTCTTTAAATGGGCGGCACGGTGGCACAGTAGTTAGCACTGCTGCCTCACAGCGCCAGAGACCCGGGTTCAATTACCGCCTCGGGCAATTGTCTGTATGAACATATCTGCGTGGGTTTCCTCCAGGTGCTCCGGTTTCCTCCCACAGTTCAAAACAATGTGCATGTTAGGTGAATTGGCCATGCTCAATTGTCTGTAGTGTTAGGTGAAGGGATAAATGTAGGGGAATGGGTCTGGGTGGGTTGCTCTTCTTCAGAGGGTTGGTGTGAACTTGTTGGGCCAAAGGGCCAGTTTCCACACTAAGTAATCTAATCTAAACTCATGCCAAGCAAACAAGTAATTTTCAACTGTATTTTATCTAATTTCTGTCCATATATCCTTTTTCTATTGAAATTAATGAGTTTGGAATGAAAGCTGCTTCATATTTATGAAATTAGCATTCCTATCAAACGTCACAATGGAAAGTAATAAGTGCAATTATCTTATGAATCTTGTATAAATCACTTGACTCAGATTATCCAGTCTGTGATTTAATCTTCAAAGTGTGATGGTTGGAATACTTGGACCCTAACGTTTTCAATGCTTGTGTTTTATAGGGATTGTGTTCAGTGTAAAGCCTTTAATAAAGGACGCAAGAAAGAAAATTGTGACGAATGTGAGTTTGATGTGATACTGGTGAAAGAGCAAGTTGATTTGCCACCACCAAGCCAAGATTCACCAATCCTCCATTGTAAGGAGAAGGATGAAGATGATTGTTGGTTCTACTTTTCCTATTCTGTTAATGATCAGAATGTTCCAGAAGTTTATGTTACTGAAAACCCAGGTGAGAGTGGTGTGTTCTAAGCAATGTGATAAATCAGATTTGCCCTAAATGCATACTGAACTGTTCAGTTTAAGATTCAAGTGTAGGGCTCCCAATTTTAAATACAAGTAAGGAACGCACTCTGGTCAGACAACTAGTGGAATTAAAGCAAGTGTTCTGCTTTTATCAGAATTAGAAAAGAAAGTCAGAATCCCTTCATAAGACTAATCACAACACAAAAAGAAGGGAGAATAATTTGGGTTGTAAGGATCATTGTACAGGTGGTTCTCCTATAGCATGTGTTTCTACAACACAAATTGGCTGTATCACAATGGTGGAATTTAGCCTGATATTTGTAGAACATGAACTTTCCTTACCTGTATTGGCTATAACAAGATTCCAACCCCATTTCCTTAAATGGTGCTGGTATTGCACAATTTTCTTATGAAGCAAGATCACACGCGGACTGAACATTGGCATTATAAGAGAACTACCTGCAACTAAAAATATAGTTAGAATTACAAGTAAGTCAATATCTATAAGTTCAAAAGTCATTTTGGTGAGATTCTTTGCATCAGAACGCAAATAGGTTGGTGTCACTGTGCTAAATGAGACAGACTTCAAACTGATCAAGCGAGTCAAAATGGCAATTATGTTCAATCACAATCTGTAACATGATGATCCAGCATATCCCCCATTCTACCATTGACCTCCAGCCAGGCTATCACCCCCTGGTTCAATGAAGATTGCAGGAGGGTACATCAGCAGCAGCACCAGACATGCTTTAAAAATGAGGTGTCAACCAGATGAAGCCATAACACACTAGTATGCCAAACAGCGGGAGCATCATGCAATAGACATGGCTAAACAATCCCACAACCAGCAGATCCGATCTAAACTCTGATCTAAAATCAGTCCTGTCACATTCAGCTGTGAATAGTAGTGGACAAATAATCACCTAACATGAGCTAGAGATGCTCACACTAATGTAAAAGATAAGGCTGGTGTTATTTTGCATCCATCTTCAGCCAGGGATGCAAATTGGATGGTTACCATTAACTGGTCCAACTTTATAAGAACTGAGAGGGTACAAAAGCTGGTCAAAAGCTAGAAATTCTGTGGGGAGTATCTCACCTCATGTCTCCTCAAAATCTGTTCACATCTACAACACTCAGGTCAGGCATATAATAGAATACTTCCCACTTGTCTGAATGAGTTCAGCTCAAATAAGATTCAAGAAACCTGATATCATCCAGGACAAAACAGCTCACTTGATTGACATGCCATCGGCATTCACTCTCTGGCACTGATGCACATTGGCAACAGTGTATACCATTCATAAAGTGCACTACAAAAACTTGCTGAGGCTCTTCTTTTCAAAGAACCTTCCAGACCTGTGACCTCCACCACCTCGAAGGGCAAAGCAGCGCATGCACCACCCCTCAAAGCCATACACGTCCTTTGACATTTTGCTGGCTGAACATGGCTGTAGGTATCCCTGTATGATTGTAGATTTACAACGGATTAAGCTCATCACCAAATTCTCCAGGCAGTTAGGGATGCACAATAAATGTTGATTAGATAACAATGCCCGTAACCAATAAACAAATAAACAACCATTTTGTCAAGATCGGAACTGCTGTTGTAACTCATAATGAAGGGATCATGTTTTCTGGAAGAACCATTTTGGAAGGAAATATGAAAGGAATGTAGGTCTAAGTTTGGAATGAAATGCACATGTTGTAACTAAATTCCATATATTTTATTGATTTATTTTCACTTTAGTAAAAGAGGTTTTCTTCAATACAGTGCAGTTTTCTGTATTGTACTTGTCCTGTGTTTAAGGTATTCTCTATATAGAATTACAGAGTCTTACAGCACAGCAGAAGGCCATTAAACCCACTGTGCCTGTACCAGCTCCCGAAAGAGCTACCCAGCTGACTCTGCTCTCTATCCCTATCTCTTTAGCTTTCTAAATTCATCACTGTCAAATATATATCTGGCTCTCTTTCGAAATCTCTATGAAATCTGCCTCCATCACACTCCCAGGCAGCACATTCCAAATCCTAACAACTTTGAGTAAATAAGTTTCTCCTCCTTTCATTCCTAGATCTCTCTCTGACAAAATTGAAATTGTGACCCCTAACCACTGACATATCAACTAGTGGGAAAAGAATTCTCTTCTTTACCCTGTCAAAATTGAACATCTCAGTAAGGTCACCTCTTAATCTTCTCTGCTCCAAGGACAATATGGTATCATTCTTGTAAATCTCCTTTACACACACTCTAGGGCATTAATATTTTTCCTTAAATAAGGTGCCCAGAACCGAACACAATATTCCAACTAGCCAATGATTTGTAAAGGTGTAGCATCACTTCCTTGCTTTTATTTATAAATCCAAGGATCCTATAAGCTGTCTTAACTGTTTCAACTTGCCTGGCCATCTTCAGAGAATCATGCGTGTGAACTCCGAGGTCCCTCTGCTCCAGTATTCCCCTCAAAACTGTGCTGTTGAGTCTGTACTATGTCTCCATGACTTTTCTACAAAATGTATTACGTCACATTTCTCTGATTTAAAATTCATCTGCCAAGTAATTGCCCATTTGGCAAAGTTGTCAATGTCCCTCTGAAGTCATCTTCATTCACAATTATAGTCTCAATTCACGATTCTCCCTAGCTTAGTATCATTTGCAAAATTAGAGATTTTTGCCCTTAACACCCATCTCCAAATCATTCATATAAATCCAGAAAAGCAAAGGGACCAACATTAGTGGTGTTGAATCAATTTATTTTCCTCTTAAGATTGCATTACCAATGTTATCAGCTTAATTGCATCCTCCCAGGATGTGAACTATTTCAGAAATTGGGCAAAGTAACAATTAGGGTTAAAATAGACAGAACCTAATAGCTGGCAGGGTTTTATTCACTGTACACTGATCTCCATGTGTTATGAAGTGTTCTGTATGCTGCAGTTTAGTTTAATTCAGTTAATACCAGCCACACACACTGATAGGAGGGCTCTGGTCTGATTCTGAAAAATAGGTATATTTCCTGCAATCTGTGACGCAGGTGATCCCAAAGTCTTAGAATATAAATAGTGGCTTCCATTTGGCTATTCAAAATAATTCAGTATTCAAAACCAAGTTTTTACTATATTTTTTTAATATATTTTCTTCCAGAGTGTCCACAAGCACCTGACATCATTCCAATTGTAGCTGGTGTGGTTGCTGGTATCGTCTTGATAGGTCTTGCCCTGTTGCTGATATGGAAATTACTGATGATTATTCATGACAGAAGGGAGTTTGCAAAATTTGAAAAAGAGAAAATGAATGCCAAATGGGATACAGTAAGTATATTCAAATTTGGAAAATTTTCTCTCTTTGGTCACAGGCTGAACGAAAAACAAAACAAACTGCATAGCATAGAGTCCTTTCTGGGGACATGGATACCTTTTGTAATGTATAATTTTAGACTCTACTGGATTTCTAGATCCTGTTGCTAAGAATGTGAATAATGACAAACCCGTAATGTAATACGTCAATTATTAGCAGATCTGATTAAGGACTGTCGACATTCAAAAGTTTGAATGTTTTTCTAAAGGAACACTACATGAATGAGCAGTGACAAAATAATCATTGCTGAACCCATCAGTCTATCCAAGAGACATCTCACATGTGGACTTTGTTCCCTTTGGTTAGTTTGGTTCTGACCTGCTGAAACTGTTAACCATTCTGAGTCCTGAAACAAGGCAATGACAAGAATCACATACTGTTGTTTACACCATCATATTTGCATTTCTTTCTACATTGGGTGGCACGGTGGTACAGTGGTTAGCACTGCTGCCTCACAGCGCCAGAGACCCAGGTTCAATTCCTGCCTCAGGCAACTGTCTGTGTGGAGTTTGCACATTCTCCCCGTGTCTGCGTGGGTTTCCTCTGGGTGCTCCAGTTTCCTCCCACAGTACAAAAATGTGCAGGTTAGGTGAATTGGCTTTGCTAAATTGCCCGTAGTGTTAGGTGCATTAGTCAGAGGGAAGTGGGTCTGGGTGGGTTGCTCTTCGGAGGATCAGTGTGGACTAGTTGGGCCGAAGGGCCTGTTTCCACACTCTAAGTAATCTAATCTAAATTTATTTAAATTCAAAACATCTAGCCAGTGTAGAGATTAGGAAATGCCTCTTTCCTATCCCGTCCTTTCCCTAAGTGTGAAAGGAGTACTACTGGGATGTTAGAGTTAAAGCCATACGGTCTTCCATCCTAGATCATTGATGTGGTTCTACCTTCTAACCAGGAATCTGCCCTTTGAATCATTGGCTTATTGGGGTTATTGGAGCAAGGTAGAAGAATCTTTAATCTGAGTGATAGGTCCACCCAGCCAGATGGGGAAAGCAGACGCAAGCAGTATGATAAAAACAATGACTGCAGATGCTGGAAACCAGATTCTGGATTAGTGGTGCTGGAAGAGCACAGCAGTTCAGGCAGCATCTAAGGAGCTTCGAAATCGACATTTCAGGCAAAAGCCCTTCCTTTTGTCCGAAACATCGATTTCGAAGCTACTTGGATGCTGCCTGAACTGCTGTGCTCTTCCAGCACCACTAATCCAGCAAGCAGTACGATGCACACTACTTCTCATGTACAGTGCATATGTGCATTGCTACCAGACGATAGCATGGCAATGCAGCACTCTCCTTGAATGATGATACCGTTGGTTATGGATCATCTGCAGTAGCTGCTTATCTTTCTGAGACCCAATCATAGCGCCAAGGCCTGAGTATATTGTGAAAGCAGTGTTAAAGAAGGGTAACTAGACCTGAAACATTAATTCTTTCTCTCCATGGATCTGCAAAACCTACTGTAATTTCCTTTTTTGCTTCTGATTTCCAGCATCTTTTGAATGTTTTTTTCCCAAGTATGTTGTGTGTTTGCATTCTTGGCCTTCAGATAGTGTCCCTTCCTCTATCTGTAATCACTCCAGGTCTCTGGATGCTTTGTCATTAGTTATATAATTAGTTTCTCTGCTCAGCAGGGTGCTAATTTCTACCTTAATACAGCTTCTCAAATAAAAGTAAAATACTGCAAATGCTGGCAATCTGAAATGAGAAAATCCCAGCAGCTCCAGCTTCATTTGTAGAGAGGGAAAATGAGTTAATATTTCCAGTCCAATAAAACTCTTTTGAATTCATCTTCAATTTTGAGGAAGAGTTCTATCAAACTCAAAACATTATCTGTGATAAGGGAAGCAGACCTTCTGAGTTTCTGCAGCATGTTGTATTTTTTTAGATCAATTTTAATAGATTTGCTCACCATATATCTGTTTACAATAGGGTATGATAACTAATTGTAAGGCTGAATTTCTTTGTGAAGTAGCTGTATTGATCCCAGCTAATGATGACACTGAATAAGTCAGGTCCCAGAATCAAACATGGCTTGATCGATCATGTTTAATTTTGTAGTTGCTTGCCAAAGTGATTAGTGATAGAAACATATTCATGAGGTTGTTGATCTTTTAACAGAACATAACTAATTACACAAATGATATAATCAAAGCTATACTCAATTCTGCTATTTTTAAACAGACTTAAACTCAAACTCAAACTCAAAAGAAATATTACTCTTGGCTATTTTTCTTGAACTGTTAAGAGAGTTTTACTATTCCTTTTGAAAATGTTGGCTTGACTCCCTACAGTTCTAATGGCGTAAACTTTCACAGTTCTAATAACTTGAAGATTTCTATCCAGACTCTCCTAGCAAGGAAACTTCACAGACTAGAAGTCCCTGAACTGACATGAGGCCCCTGTTAGTATAAACCATTGAGCTTTCTGAGCTGAATTCTGGGATCTTCTGAACAAAAACTTTGTTCCATTTTGAAGTCAGTCTAAACTAATTGCATTAATGTGTTTACTCTGCCTTAAATCCAACATTTTATCCATAAGTACTACAGGGGTTTTCCAGGCACACAACAGCAATCACATGGTTTCTTGGAATTGATGTAGTTAGGCCACTGTTCTAGAATGAAGTGAGGACTGCAGATGCTGGAGATCAAGTTGAAAAATGTGCTGGAAAAGCACATAGCCAGTCAGGCAGCATCCAAAGAGCAGGAGAGTCAATATTTCGAGCATCATCTCTTGACTATTTGACCTTTTCAAAACAAAGCACGACTGACCCACATGTATCTGCTTCTATTTTGAAATCCAAACTGTATCATAAGGATCTAGTCTTCATTCCTTTCTGCACTGATCTACCTTAGTATTTGTTTTGAATCTTGCACCTGACCAGAAGAATGGTGTTCGTGGGCTACATTTAAAATTCTGACCCATGGGCAACACTTGCTGGATATATTTATGCAGTTTAATCTGCACCAAAACTTTGCTATCATTGAAGAAAGACCTAAGTTCCCTTGTGATTTCTCAGTAGTGTCCCAAAGCATTGTCTTCAGAATGAAAATTATTTTTAGAATGTAACACTATTTTGTGCAGTACAATATGCATACGAGATTGTTTACTTAACACCATTAGGTTGGCAACTCCTTCACACACGTAACCGTCCATGCCAAATACACAACAAAATTGGAAATAAAATTTAGCTATCAAATTTCAGTCTTTGTGAATAACTTGAAATTGTTAGACATCCCAGTAAATGTAGCAATGGGATAGATTATCCAAAACACAACAGCAATCAAATAATTCATACAAATCTGCAATTGGTGTTTTTCAAGTGAACTCTGCCTTTTGTTTGTTCCCTGTTATGCAAATGGTTGCAATCAGCAAGAAATTGCAAGATTGCAACCTGTTTGGAAGCACAAAGACTGACTTAGCCCTTTATGTTCCCAACATAGTTCAAATGTTTTAAGATAATTGGTATTATTGACCTTTTTTAGGCTGAATTTACTCTCCATGATCAAATATTTTAGCCAACTTTGGGAAATAAATATAAGAATAAGAGGTATTTGCCTAAATTATAGTGGCTATTTTAACACTGAGTCATGGAAATGTACAACAATGTTTACTGAGATCTGTAGAATTAAGTCCTTGAATATTTTAAGTCTTATTTTAAAGCACATAATTCACAATTGTCATCAAGAGGTGGCCATCAGGTACAGCAAGTAAGTGTTTATATGTAATGCAATATAACGTGCTCCAATAGTATAAACAAAATGCTGAAATCATTGTCTAACATTAATACCTCTGTCTCCTCAGATTAAAATCTCAGTAATTGAGACCAGCTCAAGGATGTGTTCAGATCTATACTAATTGTTCTTTGATTTTTTTTTGTTAATCCTTCATGTTTATATTTCTTCTCTCTGTAGCAAGAAAATCCTATTTACAAGAGTCCTATAAACAAATTCAAGAATCCAAATTATGGGCGTAAAGTTGCTTCTCTCTAAATCTGTTTGTATTATCTTATCTTCCTGCATGTTTTTTTTCTCTTCTTTGCTTTTCTGCTTGTGCCATTTTAATATATTATAGTAGCTGAAGACCTCACATTAAATGACTCTAAACCTTTGCAAGGAAAAATATTGCAATTTACTGTACTTAATATTTTGAGTATGTACTGTGCAATTGGAAGCATTTAACAAAAATTAAATTGTACCATGCATGCACCCAGAATCAAATACATTAATTTAAGCAAATTTCAGCTGAGTGTTAATCTATATCAGAACAGAAAAACCTGATTATTGCATTTACATTTTGCTGAGATTTCCTGAGAAGTCCTTCTGTGCCAAAGAGCATGGAGTGTGTCCTTTTACTAACTGTGAACACTTGCATAGCTTTTAAACAAAAATTCCTTACTTCAGCCATTTTTAAGTGTTAGTCATTCTTTACTTGAAAGATATTTACCAGAAACGAAAATTGTAGGAATGGCCAATCTAATAGGATATCTCCAATAATAAGATTCTCAGCAAATAAACACCTGGAAGACCTGGCTGTGATTCTGGAATAGTCTGGAACATGTAACATCAAAATTAAAATATAATTAATTGAACATTACCCATTTATTGCTGCAGTGTAATAGGAACATTTCTTTGAAACTGTACTAAAGAGGTCAGAGTCTAGATCATTCTGGATGTGTCTCTGTTCAATTCATTTTCTCATCTCCCCCCACCCCCCCCCCCATTTTTGATCAATGTACCCCCTCATTAGGTTGTTTTGTTCCAAGTATCAAGCTGAATTCAGTATTGGTGAACAGAGGAGCAGGCTCTCACAGATAAAAGGAATTTGGACTGTCCAAAACTGAAAAATGAGTGGGAATTTTAAAGTTAATTCAAAGTGCATCCAAATGTTTTGAATTGCATGTGTAGGATGTACATTATAGAACTAGGCCATTCAGCCCTACTAGCACATGGTCCTATTTATGCTTCATTCAGACCTCCTCCATTCCACTACTAATTTAAATCCACCCCCGTAAACATCTATTTCCTTCTCCCTTAATCCTCTATTTAAAGGGCAGCTTATTCACCAGATTTTAAAATAGTACGGAGCCTGGTATTGACAAACAGCTTGAGGCATTGCAAGCTTTCATAAGTGCTCCTAATCTTTAAATATTAATAATTCGATGGTGCTAGAAAGTATTCACATATTACTTATACCTAGTTGACTTAAGAAAACCATGGACCTCCTTAGATTGCTGTTATGCCCATAGTGATGTTGCTGACACAATGGTACTGGGCCATTTTACGATGAAGATGTTAGTTTGTTGGTGCTGGGTCCATTTATTGAAGTCTGCATGTTTTATAACTTGGACGTGATGGTGCTGCCTTCCATTTCAATTATTTCCTTTTTGCTGATGTAGGTCATGGAGGGTGCGAATAACTGATTGCTATTTTCATCTACCTTGTCGATGTAGTCTTCAGAATAGGTTAATTATTTAATCCTCCTCCAACATGTTTCCTCTGTCAAGCTCAGTTGAACTGGTCTCCCAATGCAAAGATTATCGACTTCAACCTTCAACCTTACTCGAGGTTCTCTGAAATTTTCACGTATGCTCCGACATTTGACTGTTCCAATGCTCTCCTGAGAAGCCTTGCATCTTCTCCAACTTCTAATTCATTCAAAACTATTAAAGAATGATTTTTATTCGCTTGGTACCTTTCATGACCTCTGAGCATCACAAAACATCTTGAAGCAATTGAAATATTTATGAAGCCTAGTTACTGATCATCTCCAATCCTGAACGATTCCCTCCTTGTCATTACTCCTGTGCTCTCTATGTTGGATTCTAATCTCTAAGGTTCTCCCTTTCGAAATTTCCTTGCTCCTTTCATGGTCCATCCCTTCCCAACCTCGAACACTATTATTCTGACTCTGTGCCTCCATTCTTAGTCCTTCACTTTCAACAAGTGGATGTGCGTCCACCTATTGGGCTGACGCTCTAGCATTCCTTTCGTACATTTGCTTATTGTCCCTTTCCCTTTGACTTCTCTTAAAAGCTATTTCTCTATCTGTGCTTTAGGTCATACCTCTCAATATCTCCTCTGCCTTGGCACTCACTCCTTTCCTCATAGCTCAATGAGATGCTTGAAATAATTCTTTATATTGATAGTGCTTTAACGATGAAAGCTAATTGAAAAAAACTTAATACTGACAGCATATACTAACCATTATACCTCTTGATGCTTTGAGACTGGCGTATGGAGATCCTGCTTTTTATTCCTGGCTCAACTGTGCTTTAAAAGTGTAGGAATTTACATAGAAGCTAACTTAATGTTGTGGAGTAAATTGAATTCAGTTGTATGCAGTAATCAAAGTGTGCATCTAATTTAGTTTCGGTTGATCTTGTGTATGTTTGTATATGTGGTTTGAAATGTTACTTAAGAATCGAATTTTTATATTTGTAGAAGTCTATGTGGAATTTAACTTACCTGATGTGAACAATATTCAGTGTTTATGTCTGGGATATAATAGCCAAGTTGCCAAAATTTTATATTTATTAGTCTAGCAAACCTTGCTGCTAGAAGCCACACAATAAAAGCTGCCTTGGTGGGTTCACCAACAAAAGAATTTTATTCTGTTGAGTAATTCTGAAACAGAATATTCATTCCAGTTAAATTGGTGCTGCTGCAGGCATCACCTGTGTAAGTGGAAATGCTGTCTCTGATATCCCCAGAGTACCACTATATTCTTATACTATTATTCCAAAAGAAAGCAGTCAAAGCTATATCAGTCAATCAGTCTGCTATAAATGACATTCAAATAATTGAGTGTCTGTTCCCAATTTATATTAATCTGTGATCTTATTTGATTTCTGAGCTGTAAAATGCTTAAAAGACACGGTGGCTCAGTGGTTAGCACTGCTGCCTCACAGCAGCAGCGACCCGGGTTCAATTCCCACATTGGGTGACTGTTGGAGTTTGAGCATTCTCCCACGTCTGCATGGGTTTCCTCCGGCTGCTCCGGTTTCCTCCCACAATTCAAAGATGTGCAGGTCAGGTGAATTGGCCAAGCTAAATTGCTCAGTGTTAGGTGCGTTTAGTCAGGGGTAAACATACGGTAGGGGAATGGGTCTGGGTGGGTTAGTCTTCAGAGGGTCGATGTGGACTTGTTGGGCTGAAGGGCCTATTTCCATATTGTAGGGAATCTAATCAAAAATGCAGTCATGCTTTCTTGTCACCAAGCTTTCTTAATTTGCTTCAAAACTAATTGAATTTCAGATTTTTAGTGTTTGGGCATCAGTGTAGAAAAGAATAGTTTTCATGGAGAAGACCTAGAAGCAACTTACTACATGATACCTCAAATGAAAACATTGAATTTTAAACCCACCTCCATAGAATCGAATTATAGTTGAGGCAATGTAGAGTCACCTGTTACAGGAGGAAGCCATTCAGCGTATTCCTATTTTCCAAGAGCTGCTCTTTCCTTATAACCTTGCAATACCACAAGAAATCAAAGTGGGAGTAAACCTTTTGGTTCATTTGAGCCTGTTTTGCCATTCAGTACAATCAAGGCTGATCTGGGCTTATCTCCAATTTCTGCCTGTTCTCCTGCCTGCTTTCCCCTTTGGCTGATTTTCCACCTCCTTAAAATTCTTTAATGGGATATAGGTGTCACTGGCCAGTCAGAAGTTGTTATCCATCTCCAAATGTCCTTGAACTGAGTGGTTTGCTAAACTGTTTGAAAAGGAACTTGGAGGTTACCAGTGTCATTGTAGGCCTGGTGTCATAGGTAGGCAAGGCAGGTTAAGATGTCAGAATTCCTTCCTGAAAGGACTTTAATTATTAGATGAGTTTTTATGACCATGGGTTACATGGTTACCATTTGATTAACTTGAAATTCCAGATTTTTTTAAATTCAAATTTCACCATCTGCCATGGTGAAATTCAAACCTATTTCCACAGCAACTCTGATATCTAGTGACATTACCACTATGCCATTGACCATCCTTATATTTGTACTTGAGCCTTTCTCAATCAAATCTTTTACACATCTGTGGGATAAGCTATTAAAGTACTAATCATAAGTTGATTTTATATTGGCATTCTTTAGATTCTGAGTGTTTCATCTTTCTAAATGGTAAAAATAACTGTTCCTTTCACAATGAACCTTAGATATAGTATTAATGCAGAGAGCTAGATGACAGATGAAGGTCTGACCAAATGAAACAAGGGGAGATGTAGAAGGAGCTGTCTCCTATCTTAAACTATTTTAGGGATTCAGGATAACTTGCTTCCATTTTGGTTTGATGGATTCTGAGATAGCTAAAACGTACTTAAAGGCTCCAAGACTTTATACAGGGAGTTATGAGAAAGGGATAAACATTAGTGCTTGCCTGAACTATTTTCATTCCATTAACTTAAACTTCTAAGTCTTGGATTTGCAAAATCAGAAAGAATTTAGTGCCAATAAGATAATTGCATTTGTGTGTAAATTTATGAACCTGCCCCAGTGATTAAATGCAAGATAGTGAAAATATTATGTCATTTAGAGTTCATTTGCAAATTGTTATTAATATAGCATTTATCAAAGTCTAAGAACTTTAAAGATGTGAGGTCAACCTTGTAAGTAAAGTGGAGCACGTTTCATGTTTAAGTTCTGTTCTATTTCAAAATCTAAAATTAATTTCACACTTTTCTTCCTTGCCAGGGTGAAAATCCAATCTACAAGAGTGCTGTGACGACTATTGTCAACCCAAAATATGAGGGAAAATGATGAACTTTGTGCATTTCTTTTTGTGGGAATTCCTTTTTGTTTTATTGAAATTATGGATAATGGGGTATGGAATTTTCTTTTGTAGTCACAAGAATAGCTTTAGATCACATTGCAGTGATTTACTAACCAATGTAAGTTTTTCTATGCAGAGTTTGAAATGTGTACAGTATGTGTAAAGAAAGATTGGTTGCTTTTTGAAAAAGTTTTCATTTGAAGAGGATGGGAAGGGCAGGCTTTGGATTGGAATATGTTTGTATTGATAAAACACAGCTTTATTTTAGATTTTAATGTTTTTTCAACCCAGGAATTTGGCTTTCCAAACTTTGTTAATTGTCTCAACAGTATTTGAAATTAGGGAAAACATTTGAAAACCACAAAAGAATCACCATCCTTTATTGTGCCAAAGGGAATGCTTTGGATTATTTTCTACAGTCATTTACACTGCCTGTGAGATTTCTGTAGAAGTCCAAAATAGATCCTTTTTTTTTGTAATCAATACAGACTGTGCAATTATCTATTGTGACTTAAAACTCACATTCACATTCTCTTCACTGTGTGTTGAGCACCCTTTCGAATAGGGCACTTCAGTAGCAGTCCATGCTGTTTGTTTTTGAAGCATTATGTTATGTTAAACATGTGGCAGAAATATTTTTGGCATAATGTATACACTACGCTGCCAAATATGGACATTATTTAAAATTGTAAATGGCTTTGCTGAATCATGACAGATTAAATTTAGTTTTTTTTAAGTTAGATGCAGGCCTTTGTTGATGTGTAATTTTGCAGACTTTCTAATGTAAGTACTTAACAACAACCAATAGTTTCCACTTTTTTTTATCAGCATACACGGCCATCTCTTCCATTTTTGAAGCAAGTCGTCCTTAAGTTTTGCAAAAGTTTGGCTATTAGTACTAATAAGGTGCGAGCAAATAGTAACTTGGATTCATCCTAAAGACAGCTGTTTGTATTAATTCTCCCCCATGTTGTGACCGACTTCACTGAGATCACATTCTTGTTTTAAAGTGCCTTTTTATTTTAACAATGTTTTCACTATTTCCATACACTTGAGTTATTTATTAAATAAATGACTTTATAAAAATATTGATACTGGTCTTTTAATCTAAATTTTACTGAATTATTTATTTATTAGTTTAATTTGGAGCAAATCTATGTATCCTCACACCCTGCTTCCTGTAAAGACTCTATTCTCTCAATTACTCCATCTGTCGCATCTGTTCCATTGATGCCAACTTTGAGAGGGAGCCTCTGAAATGTCCATTTTCTTCCTCAACCAAGGATTACCCGGCACCATTGTTGACCAAAGCCTCAGCTGAGTCTGACCCATCTCCCACACTTCAGCCTCACCCCCTCTCTTTCCTCTCACAGCAGCGATACGGTCTCCCGTTGTACTCACCTACTATCAACCAGCATCCACATCCAGAGGATCATTAGCCATCATTTCTGCCACCTCCAGCAGGATGCCACCGCCAGACACACATTCCCTTCCCCTCTCTTGTCAGCCTTCTGTAGGAATTGTTCCCTCTAGGACACCCTGGTCCACTCTTCCGTCACTCTCAACACCGTACCCCACAGCCACACTGTATCTTTCCCTTCATCTGCAGAAGATGTAACACATGTCCATTTACTTCCATTCTCCTCACTAGCTAAGGGCCCAAACACACCTTCCGGGTGAAGCAGTGCTTCATTTGCACTTCATGCAATCTAGTCTGCATTTGCTGTTCACAAAGTGTAGACTGGATGACCACTTCGCAGAACAGCTACGTTCTACCCGCGAAAAAGACCCTGAGCTTCCAGTTGCCTGCCACTTCAACATACTACCCTGTTCCCTGGCCAACATCTCTGTTTCAGGCTAGCTGCAGTGCTCCAGCGAAGCTCAGTACAAGCTGGAGGGACAACACCTCATTTTCCACTTGGGAACCCTGCAGCTGTTTGGACTCAATATTAAGTTCAATAACATTAGGACTTGAACTCTACCATGTCTTTACCACAACCCCCTCACACCAGAATAGGATATCCTTTTAGGATATCCTTTTATTGTCACGTGTACTCCATCGTAGAAGTACAGTGAAAAGCTTTTACGATGTCTGCCTCTTATAGAGCCATTTTAAGTACAAGTACCGAGGTACAAAAAAAGGAATAAAAAGTAGTTATATTACTTCAGAGTTTAAAAAATAAGTTAGAAATAAGACATCATTGAAGGATTGACATTACTTTCAGGTGCAAAAAAAATTCAAATCGACATTACAGTGTAGCAGCTCAGCGCAGGTCCCCTGTACGTGGTCTGACCGCTGTCCCCGCTGAGCTCCAAGCCTACAGGCTGCACTGTACCGGCATGCAGCTGCTCCAAAGGAAGTGCCAGGACTGCCTGCCCCAGGCCAGTCTTGGACTGAGCTCGCTGCCTATGGAGGATCGTTGAGGCCTTATACAGATTAACCATGATCTTTAGATTAGATTACATACTGTGTGGAAACAGGCCCTTCAGCCCAACAAGTCCACGCCGACGCGCAACCCACCCATTCCCCTACATTTACCCCTTTACCTAACATTACAGACAATTTAGCATAGCCAATTCACCTGACCTGCACATCTTTGGACTGTGGGAGGAAACTGGAGCACCCAGAGGAAACCCACGCAGACACAGGGAGAATGTGCAAACTCCACACAGTCAGTCGCCTGAGTCAGGAATTGACCCCGGGTCTCTGGCGCTGTGAGGCAGCAGTGCTAACCACTGTGCCACCGTGTCGCCCTATCCTGTTGGATAGTGGGGCAGGTTTGAGCTACTGAATGTCGTCCTCCTATTTCTGATGTGCTGATGGCTCTTACAGGATGCCAGGGCTTGTTATCACAGGGTCCTATCCTACCCTCTCCCCTCTACCTACTTTCTGCATGTAAACCGCCATTTTTCTGGCTAACATCAGTTCTGAGGAAGGGTCACTTTCTGATTTCTGTCCACAGATGCCAGACCTGCTGAGCTTTTTCAGCAATTTCTGTTTTTCTTGTTAAGTTAAACGTTAAATTTCATCATTTTTCTGCATTATCGCAGTTAACTAAATTTGTTCCTGTCTTGTGGTGATCAAGCCGAAGTTGCAGAGAATGGTTTTTGTCTTTGGATTTGGGCCCAGGTCCAGTGCATGCACATACCTGACAGTCATCACCATTTTGATTTGGAAAGTAAGTTAGTTCACTCAGTCATCGTCATGTTACATTCATGTAGGTTTCTCACAAAACGTAAAAGCATGGTATCATGGTTCACGTGGCATTTCTGAAAACCAACTTGGATAACTTTGTAATATTATGAATGAGTCATGTAACCATGTAAAAATGATAAATATCTAGGGATACCCAAAATTTAAAGCTGTTTTTCTAAGTTTTGTTGAAGGCACTGTCTTGGTTTTTCCTAAAACATACAGTGGCAACACTGCTTAGGGTATGGTCACTGCGGAATGCAGGCAAGGGAAGGGAGGGCAGGGGAATGTGTGTCTAGTCGTGGCATCCCATTAGAGGTGATAGAAATGGTGACTTACAATTCTTCGGATATGGATGCTGGTGCAGTGGTAAATGAGGACCAAGCAGACCCGATCACTGCTGTGGGAGGGAAGGGGTGAGAGCTGCACTGCAGGAGATGGGCGAGACGGCCCATCGGCCATCATTAGTTGAGGAAAAGGACAGCCTGCCAAAGGTGGAATTAACAGAGCAGATGCAATGACGACAGAAATTGGGAGAATGGGTTGGAATCCTTACAGGAAGCACAGTGTGAGGATGTATAGTTAAGGTAATTGGGGGAGTCAATGGGTTTTTAGTCTGTTGGTGGCCAGCCCATCTCCAGAAATTGAAATAGCTGTCAAGGAAAGGATGGGAGAAGTCAGAGATGGACCAGGTAAATATGACAGCAAGGTGGAAATCAGAAGCAAATTCGATAAATGTGATAAAATTCCTGTCTATCTTCCCTTAGTTCAGAGGACCAAAATTTCATATTATTCTAGCTGTAGTCTGATTAGCACCTTTGTAAACTTTTAGTTCCCTTTGAAATAAAGGCCTTCCTAAGAATGACCCATTTGTTCCTTCTGTCTGTTAACGAATTTTCAATCCACACTAATATTATCCCCAATCTCTCATGCTCCAATTTGTTTATTAAGCTGCTATATGGGACCTTGTCAATAGCCTTCTGAAAATCTAAATACACTACATTCACTAAAAAAAAGCTACTGCAGTCTTGACCATCATAATTTATTTTCCATAAATCCTATTATTTTTTCTATGTACACAATTATCACACTTTTATTACAGATTCTAGTATTTTCACTGCTTCAGTATCAAGTTAACAGGTCTATAACCTGTTTTCCCTCTCCCTTCCTCCCTTCAATAGTAGAGTTGTGGATGTAGGTTTGCTCATTGAGCTGGAAGGTTCATTTCCAGGCATTTTGTCACCCTAATAGGTAACATTTTCAGTGGGCCACTGGGCGAAGCACTGTTGATTAATTCCTGCTTTCTAATATGTCTGGGTTTCTTAGGGTTGATGTCACTTCCTGTGGTGACATCATTTCCTGTTGTTCTTCTCAGGTGGTGGAAGATGGGGTCCAACTCAATATGTTTGTTGATAGAGTTCTGGTTAGAATGCCATGCTTTCCATTGTTCAACTTTAATATCACCGTTTCAGAGTGAACTATCACAGTCAAACTTAATGAAGTTCTATTGTATTATGGTAACTATTTCCCAACAGCTCCTCTAGCTGTTAATTAACCCTTCCTCATTACATTGTGCTACTTTGGATTTAACATTGTCAATCATTGATTCTTCAAAGTACTACTACAGAAATTTCACACACCCTCAAGTAATTAATTCTGCAAAGCATTAGTGCAGATAAGGTTTACTTAGTCCATAGATAAATTAAAGTGATCCATTATTACTGTGTATTGCTGAAAGAGCCTTTTATCTGCAATATAACAAATATTGCCCGATCATAGAATCAGTTCTACTGTACCTTATTGTTGAGTCTTGTAAGCACAGGCTGATTGGATACAGTCACTACCTTACCTTGTTTGAAGTGAACATCTGAGGGGTTGTGCTCCGTCAACATTTGGGATGTAGGACCTACTTGCTGAGCACCAAACTGACACTGAAATTCACATACAATGTTGCTCATTTGTGTGACGGGCAAAATGTTGTTTTGGCTTGACTACAGCAGCCCACTAGTACACTAGAACGTGTGTTACTACTGCACCAGGGTGAAACAGCTCCACTTGTCACCCAATCAGGACATTCAACATAAATACTGCTGTCTTTTACTTAGGTGCAGTGTGTAAAAATGAAGAGTTTTCTTTAACAAACTATCTTCTTTCAGCAATACTTAAGTTTTACACTACTGAATGATCATTAATACTATAATGTATAAGTTGCAAGCAACTGTAATCGCTAGTATTGCTGTGTAGTCAGTTTATTATTCATTGAATTCAATGTGCACTCGTTTTAAATGTAGGTCTGAAATGTTGGCAAATGCTTAGTGAAATCAAAGTATGATTTAATTTGGAGAATTCACATTTGCTTTGTGTTCAGGCAGTCCTATCCATTTAAATGTGGGGATATTTTGAGTGATTCATTCTATTGGAGATAAAAAAAAGTGTTTTTAAAAGCCCTAGTTATTGTTTTTTTTCTCTCCGTACTGTGTCAAAACATAACAGATTAGAAAAGAAGCGCACACAAATTCCTGCAGATATTTAGTTTGTAAGGATTTGTGGTACTGAACTTCCGGTCAAGTTGTCCAATTTATGCATCGGAAACCAGAGAATGAATGCCACGAATGTAAACGGGATGTATATCTGGAACAGTACACTAAGGAGTTAAGTGGAGTTTGCACTGTTAGATTTGGTATTATGGAATGAGAAAGGGTTAATTAACAGGACTGCTGAAAAGGAGCATTTTGGGAAAATTGACCAGAATATGATAAAAATACACAATTAAATTTGGATATTTCCAGGCTTATATTTTGCAATCAAAACTGAAGTTGCTGGAGAAACTCGCAGGTCTGGCAGCATCTGTGAAGAGAAAACAGAGTCAATGTTTGGAGTCCGGTGACCCTCCTTCAGAATCATCTTTAGCATCGGCAGTTCTTTGGTTTATACTTTGTAATTGCACTTCCTTGCCATGTACTGAGACTCCAGTTGCTTTCGAATTTATCCTGATGTTGCATTGCTTGCAATCTAATTTCCCAGTTCTTGTCTGGATGACTTGAGATAAGAAAGCTGAAACATACATGACAAATCAACCTCTCAGCAGCCTATCAACCCCCCCCCCCCTCTTTAAAAGCCAGTGTACTTCAATGAGGTCACCTCCCATTCTTCTAAATGCTAGAGACCATGGGCTCAATGTACAAAACCCCTCACCATAAGACAGCACCCTCATCTCAAGGACCAATTCAGTGAACTTTCCCTGTACCGTCTCCAGTGCACATGCATCTTAAATATGGAGGTAAAAGATACACATGGTGAGCCCTTACAGAGCACAAAAACCCTGTACAATTTTAACAAGATTATTCCAATCTCCTTGTAGTAAAGTGGGGGAGGCAGTGGATAGTTGTAATGTTGCAAGATTAATAATCCAGAAACCCTGACTAAGGCCCTGCCCACCAAAGCAGCTAATGGCATTTTAATATAATAAATCTAAAGTATAAAACTAGTCTTAGTAATAGTGGCCATAAAACGGTCATTGGTTACAGTGAAGAAAACACCTTGTTCAATAATGCCATTTAGGGACCCTTATCTGAATTGGCTATATGTAACTCCAGACAACAATGTTGTTCACTCACAATGTGGCCAAGTAAACCATTTATTACAAGGGCATTTGGGGATGAAGAAAAACGTTGCCCTTGCCAGTGGTGCCCTCACCACGTCAATAAATAAGGAAAGTAAGCTGACATGCTATTTGCTTCCTGCAGTTGATGGTTTTCTGCAATCGTTTTGTCACCACACCCAATTATCTTGGCTGCCAGCCTTTACAAGTTTCACAGCTTCTTAAAAAAAAATTCTGCTCTCCTTTCTTACTTAGAAGCTGTTTGCTTTAGAGCCATTTTAATCTGTTAAATTTTGTTCGTGACTATCTTACCTGCTATTTTGATTTAGCCAAGTCAGTGTAAAAGGTACACACAGCTTTCAAAGGTGTGAGCCCTAAACTTGTACTTTGCACACAACCACTCTCTATGTTTTGGGTTGTAAATTGAGTTAAGGAAGTCACAGTTCCACCCAATCCAACAAAAGGCTGGCTAGTCGCAGTAAACAATGTGTATTATGATAATTGCTTAAACCACATAAGATCTTCATGTTTTATCATTTGTGAGATTACTCAATAAGACTGCAGGAGTTGCCACAGACACTATCAAATTTTAAAATTTGGAAATTTCACAATTCAATGCGAATCTAACCTATGTTTCTCTCACTGCAATGTAGTGATCATGCTTGTTGAGTTCAACTGACTGCTGTCTCCAGTTAATAATTTATTAAAAGTAAATGCAGAAAAAAATCATGTAAATTGTGGTATGAATTGCAAATCACCAACTCAAAGCCAACCTATCAATTCACTTAAGATAAGAAAGAGGAGTAGATGTCAGCCATTTGGGCCATCAAGCCTATTATAGGATGATGGCTGATCCTCATCCACTATTCCAGTTTCCCAACCAATCCTCATATCCTTTAACTCCTTTGAAAATCCAAAATATTAAATTCCGCTTGAACATAATCCACAGTTATCTGGGCCAAAATGTTGAGATTAATAACAGGAATTCTAATCCCATTCAACACCCAGACCAAAGCATATGATTAGAAACTGGCATCCCCTTAATAACTCTGCGCTTTTAATATTCCATATTTAGAATTTCTAACGTAACAAAAGATTTATTAGACTCCATCTTACTTAACTGTGAGTGTATTGTTTTCCAAAATAAGGTTTCGTTCTTAGAAGAAATGAAAACTAAATTTCTATTGGAGGTGGGCAAGGGGACAACAGTCACCGTGGAACATGAGTAAAGACCTATGGTCATTGACTGAGAGCAGTTGAACAGCATAGGTGGCCAGCTCTGAAAGTTAGGGATATGAACAGGGATAGGTGGGAAGAGATGGGAACTAGTGGACCCAGGGGCATGAACTGCTATCTTCTTGGGGAAGGCCAGGAGATTCCCGACATTGGTCCAAGGGAAGAACAAAGACCATACAACATGGCAGTGTGCTGCTTGTACTCTCCATGTGAGAGTGGCATTAGAGCCACTCTTAGCTGTTACAGATTGTATTTTCTTTCTTTATATCCAGAAGTGCTCTGACACACAACTGAGCACTTATTTTTTGTTAAAACCAAATTGGGCCATAGAGGTGTACAGCACGGAAATGGACCCTTCAACCCAACTTGTCCACGCCAACCAGATATCCCAACCTAATCTAGTCCCATTTGCCATCACTTAGCCCATATCCCTCTAAACCCTTCTTATTCATGTACCCATCCAATTGCCTTTTTAAATGTTGCAATTATACCAGCCTCCTCCACTTCCTCTGGCACTCACTCCATACATGTACTCTGTGAAAAAGTTGCCCCTTCGGTCTCATTTATATCTTTCCTCTCTCAGCCTAAACCTATGTCCTCCAGTCTGGACTCCCCCATCCCAGAGAAAATACTTTCTATTTATCCTCTCCAGGTCCCTTTATGATTTTATAAACCTGAGGTCACCCCTCATCCTCTGACGCTCCAGGGAAAACAGCCCCAGCCTGTTCAGCTTCTCCCTGTAGCTCCAACCCTGGCAACATCCTTGTAAATCGTTTCTGAGCCCTTTCAAGTTTCGAAACAGAATTCCAAAAGTGGCCTAACCCATGTCCTGTACAGTTGCAACATGACCTCCCAACTTCTATACTCCATGCTCTGACCAATAAAGGAAGGCATACCAAACACCACCTTCACTATCCTATCTACCAGCGATTCCACTTTCAAGGAGCTATGAACCTGCACTCCAAGGTCTCTTTGTTCAGCAACACTTCCCAGGACCTTACCATTAAGTGTATAAGTCCTGCTAAAATTTGCTTTCCCAAAATTCAGCACCTCCCATTTATCTAAATTAAACTTCATCTGCCACTCCTCAGTCCATTACAAGATCCTGTTGTAATCTGAGATAGAACATAGAAAAATACAGCGCAGTTCAGGCCCTTTGGCCCTCGATGTTGTGCCGATCCAAGCCCACCTAACCTACACTAGCCCACTATCCTCCATATGCCTATCCAATGCCCGTTTAAATGCCCATAAAGAGGGGGAGTCCACCACTGCTACTGGCAGGGCATTCCATGAACTCACGACTCGCTGAGTAAAGAATCTACCCCTAACATCTGTCCTATACCTACCACCCCTTAATTTAAAGCTATGCCCCCTCGTAATAGCTGACTCCATACGTGGAAAAAGGTTCTCATGGTCAACCCTATCTAAACCCC
This sequence comes from Chiloscyllium punctatum, assembly GCF_047496795.1. Lineage (NCBI taxonomy): Eukaryota > Metazoa > Chordata > Chondrichthyes > Orectolobiformes > Hemiscylliidae > Chiloscyllium > Chiloscyllium punctatum. The sequence continues at coordinate 93,996,763 of NC_092746.1, read as the reverse complement.
TAATCATCTTGTACACCTCTATCAAGTCACCCCTAAATCTTCTTTTCTCCAATGAAAACAGCCCCAAGTGCCTCAGCCTTTCCTCATACGATCTTCCTACCATACCAGGCATCATCCTGGTAAACCTCCTCTGCACCCATTCCAGTGCCTCCACATCCTTCCTATAGTATGGCGACCAAAACTGCACACAATACTCCAGATGCAGCCGCACCAGAGTCTTGTACAACTGCAACATGACCTCAGGACTCCGGAACTCAATTCCTCTGCCAATAACAGCCAGTACGCCATATGCCTTTTTCACCGCACTATTTACCTGGGTGGCAACTTTCAGAGATCTGTGTACATGGACACCAAGATCCCTCTGCTCATCCACACTACAAAGTATCCGACCATTAGCCCAAGAAGTAGTCTGGGGAGGGTGTCCTTGCAGTCAACCTCATCATGAAGGAGTCTGCGAAGAGTTCTGTCCTCGCAGTAGATGAAATATGAGATTAAGCTAGCTGATAATATCAAAGATGACTGAATTTGTTAAAAAAAATGTATGAGGTAAGAGCAAGGCAAGAGCGGACTTTGGACCACTGGAAAATGCAGTTAGTGAAGTAGTAATGGGGAACAAGGAAACAGCAAAGGATTCAAATAAATCCTTTGCATTAGTCTTCACGGTGGTAGACACCAATAGCATATTAGAACTTCAAGAGAGTCAAGGGGGGCCAAGGTGAATGTAGTGGCCATCACTAAGGAGAAGGTGCTGGGAAGCTGAAAGGTCTGAAGGGGGAATAAATTACCTGCACCGCAGGGTTCTAAAAGGAGCTTGGGAGATTATGGCGGCACTAGTTATCTTTCAGGAATCGCTTGTGAGGGAGTGGATTGGAAAATGGCTAATGTACCACTCCTATTTATGATGGGAGGGATGCAGAAGACAGGAAATTTATAGGCTGGTTAGCCTGACCTCGGTCACTGGTGAGATTTTAGAGTCCATTATTAAGAACCTATGACTGATATGGTATGATGGCAGTTCTCTTGAGAGGGAGATCTGAAATAGATATCTTCAAAATCCAGACCAATATCAAGCAAGGCTTTATGATAATCCCATGTCTTACAGAGGCCTTTCACCTTATCAATGATTAAGTGCCCCCTGGTGTGAGTATCAACCCATCGTGTACCAAAAAACTCTGTACAGGAAATTTGAGTAGTCATCGAGTGTTGGGAGAAAGTGAGGACTGCAACTGCTGGAGATCAGAGCTGAAAAATGTGTTGCTGGAAAAGCGCAGCAGGTCAGGCAGCATCCAAGGAGCAGGAGAATCGACGTTTCGGGCATAAGCCCTTCTTCAGGAATGAGGAAGGTGTGCCAAGCAGGCTAAGATAAAAGGTAGGGCAGGGGGACTTGGGGGAGGGGTGTTGGGAATGCGATAGGTGGAAGGAGGTTAAGGTGAGGGTGATAGGGCGGAGAGGTTGAGAAGAAGATTGCAGGTCAAGAAGGTGGTGCTGAGTCCGAGGGTTGGGACTGAGATAAGGTGGGGGGAGGGGAAATGAGGAAGCTGGAGAAATCTGCATTCATCCCTTGTGGTTGGAGGGTTCCTAGGCGGAAGGTGAGGCGCTCTTCCTCCAGGCGTCGTGTGGCCAGGGTCTGGCGATGGAGGAGGCCAAGGACCTGCATGTGCTTGGCGGAGTGGGAGGGGGAGTTAAAGTGTTCAGCCACAGGGTGATTGGTTTGGTCTTCGAGTGTTGCCAAAATAAAACCAGCATCCAACCCACACCTGCTCAGTCAAGTATTCCACCTCTGATATAAAACAGAGAAACAGGAGTTGGGAGGTCATGTTGCAGCTGTACAGGACATTGGTTAGGCCACTGTTGGAATATTGCATGCAATTCTGATCTCCTTCCTATTGGAAAAGTGTTGTGAAACTTGAAAGGGTTCAGAAAAGATTTACAAGGATGTTGCCAGGGTTGGAGGATTTGAGCTATAAGGAGAGGCTGAACAGGCTGGGGCTGTTTTCCCTGGAGCATCAGAGGCTGAGGGGTGACCTTATAGAGATTTACAAAATTATGAGGGGTATGGATAGAGTAAATAGGCAAAGTCTTTTCCCTGGGGTCGGGGAGTGCAGAACTAAAGCGCATTGGTTTAGGGTGAAAGGGAAAGATGTAAAAGAGACCTAAGGGGCAACATTTTCACACAGAGGGTGGTGCGTGTATGGAATGAGCTGCCAGAGGAAGTGGTGGAGGCTGGTACAATTGCAACATTTAAAAGGCATTTAGATATAGACTCTCCAGCCAGTGAGATCTGCTTATCATCCTCCTCATCACACCCTCAGAATCCTTCATCTTTCAATATCACCACTCATTCCTTGAAATTCCAGAAAGTGTGAGCTGAAAATGTGTTGCTGGAAAAGCGCAGCAGGTCAGGCAGCATCTAACCTCCAGCATCTGCAGTCCTCACTTTCTCCATTCCAGAAAGTGTGCCTATGTTGCTTGATCTCTCCTCATCGGACAACTCTCTGATCCCAGGGATCAATCTACAGAAGCTTTGTTACATCTCTTCTAAGGCAGGTACACTGTGCAAAACTCCGCAAGGTGTAGTGTAACCAAAGCACTGTACAAAGCAAGACATTACTCTTTGTACTCTAACCTTCTGCTAACCTGGTGTCCTATTACCCTTACTAATTGCTTCCTGTACTTAGGTGTTACTTTTGTGGTTCTATACAATGATACCAAAATTTTCCTGAATGTGAAATAATTTTGTTCAAAGTTTCAAAAGCTTAGGTAGTTTTTTTTTCTACCATGATGAATAACCTCATACGTACCCACATCATTCTCTAACTGCCCTCTTGCCCATTCATGTCACCTATGTTTATTCCTTTGCAGCCACTTTGAGTCTTTCTCACAGCTGACTTTATCAGTGAGCTTTGTTGAGGCCCCAGGATTGATAATGACCTACCTATCTTCATCAATGACCTCTCCATATAAGGTCAGAAGTGTTAATTCACCAAGTATTCAGCACCATTCGCGACTCCTCAGATACTGAAGCAGTCCATGTTCAAATGCAAGCAGATCTGGGCATATCTAGGCATGGGCTGACAAGTGGCAAGTAACATTCATGCTACCCAAATGTCAGGCAATGACAATCACCAATCAGGGACAATCTAACTACTGCCCCTTGACATTCAATGGGAACCCAATGACTATCCACCACTTACAAGGCACAAGTCAGGAGTGTGGTGGAATACTCCCCATTTGTCTGGATGGGTGCAGCTTCAAAAACCTTGAAGTTTGGCAGTATCTAGGACAAAGCAGCCGACTTGATTGGCACCATATCCACAAGCAATCACTTCCTCCACCACCTCAATAGCAGCAGTGTGTACTATCTGCGAGATGCACTGCAGAAATTCACTAAAGATCCTTAGATGGAATCTTCGAGATGGAAGTTGGCCTGAGTTTGGAAAGTGCTGTCTAAAAGGGGGCATGGGGGGGTGGAGGATGTGCATTGTTATTATTAGCTTACACTTATAAAATTAAGTGTCAGCAATCCAAATTGCACGGATACTGATGGGCTTTCTGGATTACCTTTGCCAAATGAGTTGATTACAAACAGTCGTAATGTCAACACATTTTACTTTGAAGAAGTGGAGAACACTGCGGTAATGGCTGGACAAGTTCAGAAGTACACTAGAAATGATCCACCGCTAAAAATAGTGATGGACATGGGACACTTTGTGGCAAGATCATAGGAACAAGATCTGAAGCTACATATTTAAAAGCCATTTGGATAAGTTTACCAATAGGAAAGATTTGGAGGGATATGAGCGAAATGCAGGGAGGTGAGATTCCTTTAGTTTGGGAACATGTTCGGTATGGACAAGTTGGACTGGAGGGTCTGATTCTGTGTATGACTCTGTGACTAGTTGGACTGAAGTGTGTGTTTCCGTGTATGACTCTGTGACTAGTTGGACTGAAGTGTGTGTTTCCGTGTATGACTCTGTGACTAGTTGAACTGGAGGGTCTGTTTCCATGTATGACTCTGTGACTAGTTGGACTGAAGGGTCTGTTTCCGTGTATGACTCTGACTCTGTCTCATGGCAGCTAGAACTGTCTGCATGATGGGAAATGAGGGTCATTGTTCCAGAACTGAGATGGAAAGTGTGTTTAATCATCTACACAAAGCTCACTGTGATACTGTCTAACTGAAGGAGACAGGAAACATCTATTTTTGGTGGCCAGGACTCGAATCCAATATTGAGGACAAAGCAGGAAAATGTGCACCTTACACAAGTTTACAACCTACCTCTGTTACACACCTGGGAACAACCAGAAACACATGGCAAGGTATCCAAGTTGACTATGTCAGACCTTTTGAAGGGTGAATGATTTTCATTGTGGTTGACACACATACATACTAAATGACATGAAATTGATAACTTCAGAGAAAATCACAGAATGACTGGGGGGAGCCTTTGTGAAGTGTGGTTAACTGGAACAACTTGGTGAGAATGGTCCACAGTTTCCATCACAAAAATTTCAGATCAGCTCCTCATCACCCAGCCATAATCGGTTTGGTCAAGAAATTTATCCAGACAATGAAACATTGCTTGAGGAGAAAGTGAGGACTGCAGATGCTGGAGATCAGAGCTGAAAATGTGTTGCTGGAAAAGCGCAGCAGGTCAGGCAGCATCCAAGGAACAGGAAAATCGACGTTTGAAACATTCCTTAAAGGTAACTCAAGAACAAGGATCATTATCCAAAAGACTGCATAAATACTGCATATTTAAGAGGGCAGTTAAGAGTCAACCACATTGCTGGGGGTCTGGAGTCACAAATAGGCCAGACCAATTAGTGAACCAAATAGGTTTTTAATTACAGTTAAGACATTTTTTTTCCTGAATTCTAATTCCACCATGATGGGAGTTGAACCTGGGTCCTTGAATTAAACTTACCTGGTTTCCAGTAACCCAGAGTAATCCAGCTACAATAACCCTACACCAGCCCCTGCTTGCATGGAACAAGAAGTCAGGTTACTTTCTATAGAAAAGCGAAGGAGCTTTTTACTTCTAGGTTTGAAACTTGCATTGTCTGGGTCACTAGTCTGAACATTACATTATTATTCTAATAACACAACCACTGAGCTACATTTTGCATGAATTATTGTTGTTGCAGGGGTTAATGATCATTTGACATTGGTATATCTATTCTACTGATGTCACACACAGTCTGTGGGGAGAGACAAAGGTTCCACTAGCTTTCGAAGGGTACAGATGTAGCCGCACCAGTTATACTGATTGCTATCATGAGAAGTGCTTGTTCTGTAGATATCGTACAGTGGTGTATCCTTAACAACGAATCAGTAGATAGGTCCAAAATAAAGCAAAGACAAAGGAGGACTCGTGACAGGAAACTACTTCAAACACAGTGCAACATACTGATAGAAGTGGTGAACGCCACATGCTACCAGGAATGGTGATCTGGGAAAATGCCACTCTACCAAGCATTCCCTCTTTCCTGTTTTGCTCTCTCGAGCTCCTTGTGTTCTGCCTCACTTCATCAATCATCATAGTTCTAACCCTGGTGTATATTACTCAGCTGGTGTGCACTCTGTATTTTCTCAGTCTAGTCTGTTGTACAACCTAATTTGGCACTGACATCCAACCCTGCTCACGTTGTCTACCAGCTATTGCTCTTTGGGCTGCAGTCCAACATTTTTTCTTCTCTAGACTACAATTTCCAGAAGTAGACTGAGTTTGTTATGAATCATAAGCTGAATATTTAACTGTGCATGTGGGTTAGCACTCCTTGCTTTAATAAGTAACCTCAAATCACTTACTTGAAGTATGTTATTTCTATCTTCACCATCCTTTCAGACAGCAAATTCCAAACTGCCCTGTGGGGAAGAAAAAAAATCACCTCAACTCCAATTCTTCTATCAATTCCTATGAATCCAAGGTCCATGATCTCACATTTCTATGCTGTATGGGTTTGAATCCCACCATGGCAAATGGTGGAATTTGCATTCAATAAAGAATCTGGAATAAAGAGTTTTAAAATGACCATAAATCCATTGTTGATTGTCAGGAATACCTGTTTGGTTCACTAATGCCCTTTAAGGAAAGGAACTGCCATCCTTAACTGGTCTGGCTTTAATGTGACTCCAGACCCACAGCAATGTGGTTGACTCTTAACTGCCCTCTGGGATGGGCTTTTCTGTTGGCTTAGTCAGTGATGCCCTCACCCTGTGAATGAATAACAAAAGGAACACCAGTGACATCTATAGTCTTCACTCTGAAGCGACCAATCACTCAAACGTTTCTTCCTGCATCTCTGAGATAGAAGCCACAGATTGTTCAGATGAAACATTAGCATGGCTACATTCTGCACCTTCTACTAGCTGAGACACAGATACCTCAATGGGTATGGGAGTTAGAGTGCAGTTGGCAGCATTCCAGTGACCCCAGCACTGCCATGTCTCTGCAGCCAGTTTGCTGGCAATGCAGAGGACAGCTCAAGACCAGGAACCTGTTCAGTACCAGGTAGGGGAGGACCCCATGGCGTTTGCCATTTGCAATATTGTCTAAATGACCAGGCAGAAACGGGGGCAGTTGGCAAGGTGGGTGGAGACACTGAGCGAACTGACTTGAAGTTTGGAGAAGTCCAGCAGAGCTGCCTCAGCCAGTCAGTGTCTGCCTGCCTGCCTCCATAGACGGGTTGGCTACAGCCAGAGAAAGGTGAAAGTTAGGACTGCAGATGCTAGAGATTAGAGTCAAGATGAGAGTGGTACTGGAAAAGCACAGCAGGTCAGGCAGAATCCGAGGAGCAGGAAAATTGATATTTCAGGCAGGATCCCTTCATCAGGAATGAGGCTGAAAGCCTCAGGAGTGGAGAGATAAATGGAAGGAGATGGGGCTGGGGAGAAGGTAATTGAGAGTGCAATAGGTGGATGGAGGAAGGGATAAAGGTGATAGGTCAGAGAGGAGGGTGGAGTGGATGGGTGGGAAGGAAGATAGGCAGGTAGGACAGGTCATGAGGATGGTGCTGAGCTGAAAGTTTGGAACTGGGGTAAGGTGGGGGAGGGGAAATGAGGAAACTGGTGAAGGGTTCCGGGATGGAAGATGAGGCGTTCTTCCTCCAGGTGTCGGGTGGTGAGGGAGCAGCGGCGGAGGAGGCCCAGGGCCTGCATCTCTTCAGCAGAGTGGAAGGGGGAGTTGAAATGTTGGGCCACGGGGTGGTGGGGTTGATTGGTGCGGGTGACCCGGAAATGTTCCCTAAAGTGCTCTGCGAGGAGGCATCCAGTCTCCCCAATGTAAAGGAGACTGCATCGGGAGCAACGGATACAATAAATGACATTTACGGGAGTGCAGGTGAGACTTTTATGGATGTGCATGGCTCCTTTGGGACCTTGGATGGAGGTGAAGGGGGAGGTGTTGGCAGAGGTTTTACAATTCCTGCAGTGGCAGGGAAGGTGCCAGGACGGGAGGGTGGGTTGTTGGGGGGTGTGGGCTGACCAGGTAGTTACAGAGGGAACAATCTTTGTGGAAAGCAGATAGAGTTAGGGAGGGAAATATATCCCTGATGGTGGGATCCATTTGTAGGTGGCGGAAATGTCGGCAGATGATGCCGTTTATGCAGAGGCTGGTGGGGAGGAAGGTGAGGACCAGGAGGTCCTTCTTGCGGTTGGAGGAGTGGGGTTTGAGGCAGAGGTTTGGGACGTGAATGAGATGCGTTTGAGGGCATCTTCAACCACTTGGAAGGGGAAATTATGGTCTTTAAAGAAGGAGGCCACCTGGTGTGTTCTGTGATGGAACTGGTCCTCCTGGGAGCAGATACGGCAGAGGCGGAGGAATTGGGAATACAGGACACCATTTTTGCAGGAGGTAGGGTGGGAAGAGGTGTAATCCAGGTAGCTATGGGAGTTGGTCGGTTTGTAAAAAAAATGTCATTATTGAGTAGGTCAGCATTGATGGAGATGAAGAGGTCCAGGACAGGAGGGAGGTGTCAGAGATGGTCCATGTGAATTTAAGGTCGGGGTGGAATGTGTTGGTGAAGTTGATGAACTGCTCAACCTCCTCGCGGGAGCACGAGGTGCCGCTGATGTAGTCGGCAATGTAGTGGAGGAAGAGGTGGGGAGTGGTGCCGGTGTACTTATGGAAGATGGACTCATCTACGTAGCCAACAAAGAGACAGGCATAGCATGGCTACCCCTTTGGTCTGGAGGAAGTGGGAAGATTCGAAGGAGAAATTGTTAAGGGTGAGGACCAGTTCGGCCAAACAAATGGGAGTGTCAGTGGAAGGGTACTGTTGGGGATGTCGGGTGAGGAAGAAGTGGAGGGCTTGGAGGCCCTGGTCATGGCGAATGGAGGTGTAGAGGGATTGGATATCCATGGTGAAGATGAGGCGTTGGGGGCCGGGGAAACAGAAGTCTTGGAGGAGGTGCAGAGTGTGGGTGGTATCTCGAACGTATGTGGGGAGTTCCTGGACCGGGGGGACAGGACAGTACCAAGGTAGGCGGAGGTGAGTTCAGTGGAGCAGGAGCAGGCTGAGACGATGGGTCGGCCAGGGTAGTTAGGCTTGTGTCTCTTGGGAAGGAGCTAGAATCGGGCGGTGAGGGGCTCCCGAACTGAGGTTGGAAGCTGTGGGTGGGAGATCCCCTGAGGTGATGAGGTTGTGTATAGTCTGGGAGATGATGGTTTGGTGATGGGGGGTGAGGTCATGGTCGAGGAGGCGGTAGGAGGAGGTGTCAGTGAGTTCAGCTGGCTTCAGCTGTGTAGAGGTCAGTGCGCGGAAGTTGCGGAACGTGTGATGTCAGTGATGACGTAGGGGGGCAGAAGTGACGAACACGCGGAGAGGGTGATGTCATAGGGGGTGGAAGTGGCTACGGTAGTGATTGCGAAGGGGCGGAAGTTGCGGGATGTGTGGTGTGGCTGATGTCAGAGGAGGGCAGAAGTGGCTGCAGCGGCGGCAACAGGAAGGGTGGAAGTGTATTCTCGGTTAGGCCGTGCATTGGTCCCGGTGGTGGCGAATCTCATGGTGATTGTGGTGGTGGTTGGTGTCCGGCAGTTTCGGTGGCTGTTATCTGGCTGGCAGTTGTGAAGGTGGCATCAGCGGCCGCAGAGAGTGACAATTATAACATTTACAGTGGTAGAGACGATAATGATAACATTTAAAAGGCATTTGGACAGGGTACATGGATAGGAAAGAGCTAGAGGGATGTGGGCCAAATGCGGGAAAATGGCATGTGTGAGTTAGGCCAAGGGGTCTGTTCCCAAGCTGTATGACTCTATGATCCTAAGTGGTCAAGAGTTCTTGGGATAGCATTTTTAGTTGACAGGAGTACTAGAGCCTTCTGAATGAAATGCCAAAACACAAAGAGGCAGAGATGCCCTGTGCATCCAAGTAGACTGAGCAGCCTGGCTGTTAAGACTTCACTCTTTATTTCATGTACAGCCAGGTACAGAGCATCCGGAAACACAGAGGTTATGCATCCGTATTCCTCGAAGGTGCCGAACACAGGTTTAAATCAAAGACATTTTTATACTTTTCTTAAAGAAGGGGACAGGCCATGATCACATAGTACATTCAGACAATTAGCAATCAACACATGATATTGCTTTATTGACAGTTACTCGGTCCAATAATATTTCCTGGGAACCAACTTTATTTTCCAAAACTCAGACCACCCTTTCTTCACTAAATGAACCATTGCACCTGCAGCTAAAGGTCAGTTAGGATGTCTAGTAATGTCTTACCTAGTCGAGTTATTTCTATGCTTTAAAGAGAGCGTTGTCTGCTAATCTCTATTGAAGCAGACTGTGGTTGGTCACTTACGCAGCTATAGCAGAATTAGCAGTTAGTAACTTAAAAGCCATTTTATGCAGCTTTCGCAGAATTGTCAGTTTACAGGCTAGAAGCCATTTTGTCTTGTTATTTGCCATCTTGTTGCCGCCTAAGTTATTAAGAACATCTGTTAAGTGGTTGCCCCTGACAACAACTCGTTACTTCAGCCTGTATTCAGGTTTCAGATCCTCAGCAGGATATAGTCTGTTGGGTGGGTGTCTGTCCCTGTGTGCAAAGTGCCTTAATGGCAGCACCATGAAAAATGTAAGAATACTCTAAAGTACAGCATTCACTAGAATGTTCCCTGCTGAGGAGGAATTATTTTATGAGCAAAGGCCAAACAGGTTGGAGCTCTACCCTCTAGAGTTTAGAAGAATGAGAGGCGATATCACTGAAGGAGTGGCATGGTGGCCACTTGTTAGCATTGCTGCCTCAAAGTACCAGGGACACAGACTCGATTCCACCCTCAGGCCACTGTCTGTGTGGAGTTTGCACATTCTCCCCTTGTCTGCATGGGTTTCCTTTGGGTGCTCCAGTTTCCTCTGTTACAACATGGGGTAAACCCTTCTGCTAATGTAAACCTGACACACAGAGAAGCTCACTCTGTTAAATTTCAAGAAGTAAAGAACTATCCCAGATTTCACTATTTAAAGTAAAATTAACTATTTTATTCCTTAAGTCCAACAGAGTACATTAGAACCACTATTCATAACTCCTTTTTCTTAAACTCATCTTTTACTTCCCACTCTACAATTTTGGTCTGATTAAAAAAAAGCGCCAATTAAGATTTACTAAAAGCTTAATCACGTTTCAAACCCAGTTAGCTTTGTGGATTCTCCTTTGTAGATTTTCCTCATTTTTTCTTCAATCTTCTGCTGCACAACTTTTCTTATGGACAGGTACCTTTCAGACAGCTATTTAGCAAGCTGTCTAGACTTGTTGGTGCTTGGCAGTCCTCCCCCTAACTGTTCAAAATGTCTGGTTTTATACCCCAAAACATTGGACCATTTCATTGTCATTCCAAACAGTAAAATTCAAATTTGATTAGATTTTAGTATCTGGGGCATAATTTAAACTGAGTGGCCGAATTTGAATTAGTTTATGTCCCATGGCAACACATCACCAGCTATTTGTGTCAACCAAATGTTACATTTTAAAATCTTTCAGCACACTCTGTGCCTCTCTGATTTCATGCCAGCTTCCACTATCTCTTAAAGGTACAATACACCTGTACACCTTCATAACACCTCACGCAGTCCAAAGATGTGTAGGTTAGGTGGATTGGCCACACTGAAGTGCCCCACAGGTGCAGGCCAGGTGGATTAACTGAAGTAAAAATGGGTTTACAGGGATAGGTTGGGAGACTCAATGGGCTGAATAACCACAATAAGGATTCTATGAAACAAGAATTCTTAAAGGGTTTGACCAGGTAAATGCTGAGAGGATGTTTCCCCTCCCAGGAGAGTCCAGAGGGCATAGTCTCAGAATAAAGGGGCACCAATTTAAGACTGAGATGAGGAATTTCTTCTCTCAGAGATTTATGAACTTTTGGAACTCCTTACCATGTGGAGCTGTGGTATTTAAGGTTGAGTGTGTGTATTTAAGGTTGAGGGAAATAGATTCTTGATCAGGAGGGGAATCAAGGGCTATGGGCAGGAAAGTGAGGATGAGGAATGTTGATCAGCCGTGACCATATTAAATAGCATTTCAGGCTTGAGGGGTGGAATGGCCTACTCCTGTTCCTATTTCTTCTGGTATTCTGGAGGTGAAGAACTGTACACAAGGTGGGGGAGATGTGCCATGATGACAGGGTGAGGCTGCTACATGTTTGATGTAAAAGAGGTAAAAACAATGGCTGCAGATGCTGGAAAGCAAATACTGGATTAGTGGTGCTGGAAGAGCACAGCAGTTCAAGCAGCATCCAACGAGCAGCGAAATCGACGTTTCGGGCAAAAGCCCTTCATCAGGAATAAAGGCAGTGAGCCTGAAGCATGGAGAGATAAGCTAGAGGAGGGTGGGGGTGGGGAGAGAGTAGCATAGGGTACAATGGGTGAGTGGGGAAGGAGATGAAGGTGATAGGTCAAGGAGGAGAGGGTGGAGTGGATAGGTGGAAAATAAGATAGGCAGGTTCGACAAGTCCGGACAAGTCAAGGAGACAGTGCTGAGCTGGAAGTTTGAAACTAGGATAAGGTAGGGGAAGGGGAAATGAGGAAGCCGTTGAAGTCCACATTGATGCCCTGGGGTTGAAGTGTTCCGAGGCGGAAGATGAGGCGTTCTTCCTCCAGGCGTCTGGTGATGAGGGAGCAGCGGTGAAGGAGGCCCAGGACCTCCATGTCCTCGGCAGAGTGGGAGGGGAAGTTGAAATGTTGGGCCACGGGGCGGTTTGGCTGATTGGTGCGGGTGTCTCGGAGATGTTCCCTAAAGCGCTCTGCTAGGAGGCGCCCAGTCTCCCCAATGTAGAGGAGACCACATCAGGAGCCCACATTGTGGTAAGGACAAGCCAGGAAACTATAGCCCAGTGAGCCTGACGTCAGTGGTGGACAAGTTGTTGGAGGGGATGCTGAGGGGCAGGATTTACATGTATTTGGAAAGGCAAGGACTGATTAGGGATCATTAACATGGCTTTGTGCGTGGGAAATCATGTCTCATGAACTTGAGATTTTTGAAGAAGTAACAAAGAAGATCGATGAGGGCAGTGATCTATATGGTCTTCAGTAAGGTGTTCGACAAGGTTCCCCATGGGAGATTGATTAGCAAGGTTAGATCTCACGGAATACCAGGAGAACGAGCCATTTGGATACAAGAACTGGCTCAAAGGTAGAAGACAGAGGGTGGTGGTGGGTTGTTTTTCAGACTGGAGACCTGTGACCAGTGGAGTGCCACAAAGATCGGTGCTGGGTCCAATACCTTTCATCATTTATACAAATGATTGGATGTGAACATCGTTAGTAAGTTTGCAAATGACACCAAAGTTGGATGTGTAGTGGAGAGCAAAGATTACCTTGGATTACAATGGGATCTTGATTAGATGGACTGAGGAGTGGCAGATGATGTTTAATTTAGACAAATGTGAGGCGTTGCATTTTGGGAAAGCAACTCTTAGTAAGACTTATACACTTAATGGTAAAATCCTAGGGAGTGTTGCTGAACAAAGTGACTGTGGAGTACAGGTTCATAGCTCCTTGAAAGTAGAGTCACTGGTAGATAGGATAGTGAAGAAGGCAGCTGGAATGCTTTCCTTTATTGGTCAGAGTATTGAGTACAGGAGTTGGGAGGTCATGTTGCGGCTGTACAGGATGGTAGTTTGGCCACTTTTGGAATATTGCATGCAATTCTGGTCTCCTTCCTATCGGAAAGATGTTGTGAAACTTGAAAGGGTTCAGAAAAGATTTACAAGGATGTTGCCAGGGTTGGAGGATTTGAGCTATAAGGAGAGATTGAATAAGTTGGGGCTGTTTTCCCTGGAGCATCAGAGACTGAGGTTTATGAAATCATAAAGGGCATGGATAGGATAAACAGACAAAGTCTTTTCCCTGGGATTGGGGAGTCCAGAACTGGAGGGCATAGGCTTAGAGTGAGAGGGGAAAGATATAAAAGAGACCTAAGGGGCAACATTTTCACACAGAGGGTGGTACGTGTATGGAATGAGCTGCCAGAGGAAGTGATGGAGGCTGGTACAATTGCAACACTTAAAAAGCATCTGGATGGGTATATGAATAGGAAGGGTTTGGAGGGATATGGGCTGGGTGCTGGCAAGTGGGACTAGATTAGGTTGGGATATCTGGTCAGCATGGACGAGTTGAACCAAAGGGTCTGTTTCCGTGCTGTACATCTATATGGCTCTCTGATACTATCTGTCATATTTACTGTAGTGGGCTGAGAAAATGCAGGCTTTACTGGCCTCTACTTCCCTCGGCCTTCTCCATGACCAGCTGAGCTTTCCGCATCTCCTCAACTCGTCAAGTGCCTTTCCAATCAGTCAGGCTCCAGAGGTCATGGGCATCAGCGACAATCTCCCGATAATCTGTAATGATGCTCTCTTCCTGTACAGGATGACCATGAAGGGGAGACAATGTTGGCAAACGAGTAGGCCAAAAAAAGAGATCAGAGTCACTACCAATCCTGCACCACAAAGTAGAGGTCTCCCAGCAAGAATAACTGGATAATGATACAAATTAAAAGCACTTTTTCTTTCTTGTATCTTTAAAAGTGTGTCAAAAACTTTCCAGCAATGCTACAAAGTCCACATGGGTTCTAATAATTTCTGCAGCTTTTGAAGTAGTTTGTTAAGATCTAACGAAGATTAAAAGGTGGATCTATCAAAAATTGTTTACAAGTTTTTAAGATAGTTTTCTGGCTAATAGAGCTACCTTCATTATCTCAATGTGCCTGAACTCCAAATGGCTTTTCCTAAACTATCAAAAGGATAACATTTGCTCTTGATCACACAGAAGCAGCCAGGCATTAACCATGATGTTTTATCCAGATGCACCTCGCTTAAGCAGCAGTCCTTAAAGGGTGATTATTTAGTAACAAAGCCCTTTTATTTTTTCTGACATCAATGGGTTTTGAGATTACCCGGCAGGGAGATTACCCTACCTAGCTGCTCATTTGCTTGGTATTCCTCCTGCATTCCAAACCCATCACTTTTAAAATCTCCATGATAAGAGATTGCTAATGTTGAATCATTCTATTCTTCTTTCTCTATGTTGTTTCACATTGTAGGATAACCCAAACATATATCCTTGTATCTAACTCTCAGCATTACAGAGGCATTTAGTCTATCATTCTCAACTGAAAACTCAGACACTTCTTCTTTACTACGTTTCATTACATACATACTTTCAAATTTGAGTGTTTGTATCATTAACACTACCTATCACCTATAATTGTAAGCTCTTCAACTCATCAAACTAGAAGACAGAATGATTTTCTGGTGTTGTAATATTGCTAAATGGAATGCTGAATGTGACAATCAGAAGAGAAGGGATTATTTTCCATTTTTCCAGTTTCATGTTTGACAGCAGCAGGCTTTTTTAAAATATGCGAAATACAGTGCTTGTCAAATCAGTGACTATTTAATTATGATGCTATGATGGTCAAAAACACACACATGCAGGCCTTCTTGTAAATCCTTAATATATAATAGTAATTAATACATCAAACCTGGACAAAGTGTAATAATAAAAACAGCCGTAACTTCAGGCACGTGTACATTCAAAATTAACGCATATAAACAAACACTGATATAGCCTATAGAGTGGAAGATAGATTAACCAGCCTTTATAAGAGTCCAATAAAAGTTAAAGGTATATGACTCTTGCAGATTGAAGACATAGTAATAGTGTCATAGGAAGGAAACAGACCCTTCAGTCGAACTAGTCTGCGCCAATCATGTTCCCAAATTAAAGTAGTCCCTTTTGCCTGCATTTGGCCCATATCCCTCCAAACCTTTCCTATTCATGTAATCATCCAAATGTCTTTTAAATTTGTAACTCTACTGCATCCACTACTTCCTCTAGCAGTTCATTCACCACATACAAACTACTCTCTGTGTAAAAAAAGGTTACCCCTCATGCCCTTTTTAAAACGTTTTCCTATCACCTTAAAATTGTACCCCCTAGTTTTGAACTCCTCTACCCTAGGGAAAAGACCCTTGATATTCACCTTATCTATGCCCCTCATGATTTTATAAACTTCAATATGGTCACAACTCAACCTCCTACGCTCCAGTGAAAAAAGTTCCAGCCTTTCCAGTCTATTTTTATAACTCAAACCCTCCATTCCTGACAACATCCCAGCAAATCTTTTCTGAACCCTCTCCAGTTTAATAATATCCTTCCTATAACAGGGGGACCAGAACTGTATGCAAGACTCCAGAAGAGGCCTCACCAACGTCCTGTAGAACCTCAACATGGCATCCCAATTCCTAAACTTAAAAGTCTGAACATGGAAGGCAAGCATGCTAAATGCCTTCTTAACCACCCTGTCTACATGTGAGATCGTTGACTTGGTGCTGAACTCAGTGGTCCTTCTGGATTCAGCATCAAGATAATTCAAAATTGTTTCAATCGATTCATATGGAGTCCGAAATGATGACCTGTTGGTGGAGAGAGAGAAAAAGAATGTCCCACTCAAGAATCCTGCCTGATCGGCTTTGGTTTTTTTGTGACCTCGAGAAAAGCCAATCCTTTGCCACAAAAGGGGATTAGTTGGTTTGTCACAAGGTCCTTGCTCTCTACCTGACCAGTGACCAAAATGTGTCATGTGTAGTAGGTTCCTGCTGCATGGTTTCAATTTGATTCAATTATGGCAGGGCGAGATCATTAGACAGAGCCTACTGCCTGATGCAGTTATATCTACTGACTGGATCATCTGGTTGTCCTGGAGAGGGGTCAGGAGTGGTGGCTCATTCACCTTCCTCTCAATGTCTTTGGGTTTCTACAGGTAGTTTGACTCAATTTTTGTGGTTTTGGAATTGTTAAGGTACAGTGATGCAAATGTTCAGCCATCTTAAGAACAATTCTTTCAAGTCATCTGAGCATCTGCATGGCCTTTCAAAACTCTACATATTTTCTGGCTAGAGACCACTGATTAAGTCATTTTAGTTACAAAATGGTAGACATTTTTTGTGGTTTTACTGCAATACTCCATTATCCAGCTAGCATTTAATTCAGGGCCAAAACTAACATTCACAGACAAAAGCACTGTTTGAGCCAATTGTCAAGGAGTGGTGCTCATTTGAGTTATCCAAATTGCTACTTGCTGATTTGTCCAAATCCATTTCTCTGTAAGCCCAACAATTACTGTTGAAGTAAACTTTAGTCATTCTACCTCCATTGACATCATTCAAAAGCTTTCCAATTTTAAGTTCATTCTGTTATATTTTTTAAAAATTAACATTGCTAAATATAAGATCATAAATGCAGCCAAATATCTTCCCACAACCTTCATGCAATGTATGGTAGAAGATACAAATTAATTGACACAGGGAATCTGGAGTAAATAGTTCCAAATATATTAATACAAATGCTGAGAAATGTGATTGTATTTTCATCTTAACATGTTCAAAGCGAACATACTTCTATCAATGACCATTCTTAATTGCCCACAAACTGAGCACCTTGCTCAGCCATTTTGGAGGGTAGTTAAAATATCGCTGTGGATCTGAAGGCTGGGTAAAGACAGCAGATTTCTTTCCCTAAGGAACATAGTGAGTCAGATCAGCTTTAACAAACACTGATTATCATTCTTGAGATTAAATTTCAACTCCTGATTTTTTTAGTTGAAGTCCGATTCTTTGGTTAGATTTGAAGTTCTGTCCCCAGATTATTAGCCAGGGTCTCTGAAGTACACAATGGCATCACTGTTTCCTTTCACGGTTTAACCATAATTTGAAGAAATATTGAAATAAGATTGGATGATCTACAGTTGTTATTTCAGCAATTTAGTTGGTTATTTTTGACCAGTGCAGACATAATGGGACCAGAGACCTTTATTCTATGCTGTAGCTCTCCCGGACACTAAGGTATTAAACGGAATGGTTTAGTCAAAAATAGTAAGGGGATGAAATTGAATATTAATCGTATTAATTACTTATAGTCAGATGGTGATTCATATAAATATTCACAGGCTGTTGGGTTCAGAGTTGAATGCTTGTTATCCATGAGTCTGTGAGCGAGTAGACTGGGCGGCACGGTGGCACAGTGGTTAGCACTGCTGCCTCACAACGCCAGATACCTGGGTTCAATTCCCGCCTCAGGCAACTGTCTGTGTGGAGTTTGCACATTCTCCCTGTGTCTGCGTGGGTTTCCTCCCGGGTGCTCCGGTTTCCTCCCAGTCTAAAAATGTGCAGATTAGGTGAATTGGCTATGCTAAATTGCCCATCGTGTTAGTTGTAGGGGAATGGGTCTGGGTGGGTTGCTCTTCGGAGGGTCGGTGTGGACTTGTTGGGCCGAAGGGCCTGTTTCCACACTGTAAGTAATCTAATGTATGCAAATATTAGCTCCAGTTCTATTTCTTTCTCAATAGGAATAGAAGAAGGTAGCAAAGAATAGATGCCTAAAAGTGAAAGTTGGAAGGTTTAAAACAAAGCAAGAAAACCATAAATCTACTAATCTCTGTGAAAGCTGACAGAAGCAAGTATAAATTGTCAGGATACAATTATCCTCTTCTCTGAATCTGAACCATATGGTCAACTGAAGATTAAAGTCACCTCCACCTGCAAGTTCCCCTCCAGGCCACTCCCCATCCTGACTTGGAAATATATCACTGTTCCTTCACTGTTGCTGGGTCAAAATCCTGGAATTCCCCCCTAAGGGAATTGGAGGTCAATCCACAGCAAGTGGACAGTAGTGGTTCAAGAAGGCAGCTCAGCACCACCTTCTCAAGGACAACTAGGGACGGGTAATAAATATTGGCCCGCTAGTGACACCCATGTCACAGGAGTGAATGAGTAATAAAAGAAAACTTACATTAACATAATTGCTGAAGAAACACATTTTGTCGAAGCAGGTTCAGCAGTTAGCAGCCAATCATCATTATCCAGTACATTCTTCATGATGCCTTCACCAATCAGAATCCACCTTCCAATCATTCAGCGCTCTTCTCTCAAACAATATAAACGCTTTTTTTTCTTCAAATGGTATTCTTGCAAATTGTCCTGATGAGCACAAGACGAAATGTTTTGACAAAGTGTGTCCATACTCCAGTTCAGTCAATGGGGGACTAAGAAAGTTAAGGAGTTGCAACTCACTCTGACAAGTACAACAACTGAGGCTTCTTCAGTGTCACCAAGGTAATATACAGACCAACACCATTGGCCTCAAGCAGTGAAGAGTAAGGATGGAACCCTTTGAGAGACAGAGAAAACATTTGGATAAATAGACAAAGTCTTTTCCCTGGGGTCGGGGAGTCCAGAACTAGAGGGCCTGGATTTATGGTGAAAGGGGAAAAATATAAAAGAGACCTAAGGGGCAATGTTTTCACACTGAGGGTGGTACGTGTATGGAATGAGCTGCCAGAGGAAGTGGTGGAGGCTGGTACAATTGCAACATTTAAAAGATGTGTTTATGAATATGAAGGGTTTAGAGGGATATGGGCCGGGTGCTGGCAGATGAGACTAGATCGGGTTGGGATATCTGGTCAGCGTAGATTGGTTGATCCAAAGGATCTGTTTCCATGCTGTACATCTCTATGACTCTATCTAAGGCTGATCCTGATGCAGAGATTAAATATCACATCCAAACTACAAGCAGCACCTGCAGATACTTAAAGATGAGAGTCTTCAGTGAACATGAGATCTGTGCTGATACCAAGATCCTTGTATATAAGGCAGTCATCCTTCCAACTCTTCTTTATTTCTCTGAAACTCTGGTTGACATGGACGGGTTGGACCGAAGGGTCTATTTACATGCTGTACATCTCTATGACTCTATGACTCTATAAGGTCTCTGAGAAGTACAATCAATGCTGTTTGAGATAGATTCTTCAAATTAGCTGAAAGGACATGCTGAACAACATCAATTCTACTGAAATCAACTCTACTGGGCCAACCACATGCTTAGGATGCTTGAGTTCTGACTGCCAAAGCTAATCTTCTTCCTCAAGGAAGGCACTTGAGTGAGAAGAGAACAAAGGATGTGTTTCAAAGACTGCTTGAAGACCTCCTTCAAGAAACACAGCTTAAATATTGACACATAGGAGATCATTGTTCCGAAGAAACTAACTTGAAGGAAGCTCCTTCACGGAAGGGACATAATTCTTCAAGAACATCAGTTGGCAAGAGGAAGTACGGAAGACGAACTGGCAAAAGGAATATCAATGATCTAAAGACTAAGGACCAATTCCACTTCCCTAAAACAGATGCCAAACGTATGGTTGGAAATACAGCTGTAGGATCAGGATCATCAGCCACACATTGACCCACAGAACCCATGACAATCGACACAGTGACTTCTAGGTGGACAATCAGACTTATAAAGGAGTGAATACTACTGCCAATAATTCCAACTGTCATAGCAGAAAAGCTTTGGAATGCCTTTTGAACACTGAAAATTCTAACATCCCTAAGGATTGTTTTATGGGAATCATTGTCATAAGTAATTTGACCAGAGTACCAATCTGTTTATTGAACCTGTACATTCAGCAGAATAGCTTTGGAATGCCTTTTGAACACTGAATTCTAACATCCCTAAGGATTGTTTTATGGGAATCATTGTCATGAGTAATTTGACCAGAGTACCAATCTGTTTATCGAACCTGTACATTTCAACTTTGTCGGTACAGTGCATGACATTGTGCCATCAAATAGGAAGTAGTCTGTAGACCATCAACTACATTTCAATGTATTGAAGCCTTGAAATAATCTTTTTCAGGCAAGTGTTAAAACAAGAGCCTTGATTGGGCAATGCCACTTCCTTGGCAGTGTAGCCCCATTGATGGTATATACTTTTCACTGTATTTTGTATTGAGTGCACCTGACAGTAAAAGATATTCATAACCCAATTATGCAGATTGATTACATGAATCCTCTCAGGAGTAGTCCAGTGCGTTCTTGATTAATTATAATAATGATATACTGCCAGTCAGTTCCTGTGCTTTTAGAGATGAATAGTCATTATTCAGTGGAAATTCTGTGCCTTCATCATTGTCCCCTATTTCAGTCTCACCTCCAGCCTTGAGAATGATAGCTTCCTCATTCCAAGTCAGTTTTTTTTGTGGCATTTGTCCCATACCTTTACAAGCAGGCACCTTGCAATGAGCCTCTCATTCTGGCTGTCATGTTGCTCTTGCATTTTGGCAGTCTTTACTATTTTCAAGAACATAATAATAGATTGAAGGCCTATATCAACGGCACCTATTAGACTTTGGCACTGTCAAATCAGCGAGCTTCATTTTCTAAATAAAAAGTTATAATGAATAATACATAAAGTTCATATTTCCCAAAACATGGCCCTGGCTGAGGTCACCATTCGTGCAGACTTACACCAGGAGGATTGGAAGTGATCTGCAATTAGTTGATTTATGTTTGTTGAGCTAAATTGTAATTTCACTAAACTTCCTACCATAGACTCTTGTTCTTGGCAGTAACCCAGTCCACAGTTGCTCAGAAAATGGTGTTGCTGGATGGAAGGTGTGAGCAGGGTTACTGCCTACAATGACATGAACTCACAGTCAGGCACATTACAATTTGCACTTTCTGACAGAACATTTCTAACAGCAGCCAAAGAACAGTTTTGGCAACAGAAATTCAAAAGACTATGTATATTCTTATTTTAAGTGGTAATCCTCCAGAAATAACTACTTTTCTCCCACTGATGTTTTCTTTCTGTTGTTCACCTCACTGGAGTCATGTGCCAATAATCAAGCACACTAGTCCTGGAGTCATCACAACAATTTTAAAAATGTATAGAAATACACAGGATTCCCCAATCTGCCATTCTTATAGACACAAGTTGCCAGGTTTCTATACCCAACAGTTAATATTTGTTGTAAGTAAATAGTTTCTAGTTACAAATAGACAACTATGAGGTGTGAGCACATAACTCCATTTCGTAAAACCCTAAGCTCTTTTAAACTCTCCTTTACGCTCTCACCCAGACAGACAGACAGGGAAGGGAGCATGGTTGATTTGTTTGGAGGGAAAGACCAGAAAAGTAGTTCAGTGATTCCAGTTCACAAATCTGCTGAGGTGATTCCTGTGTTGATCAGAGCACTCTGTCTTCTCAGTCTTCCTTCTTTGGATGCTTTCACCAGTTTGCAAGAGGCACAGGGTGGCTGGTTCACACTTAAAAGGAGTCTCTGAAGGAAAAATACACTGGTTTCCTTTAGCCTTTAAATGGCTTTTAGTGCAGAGGACAGAGAGAGCTCCTGATCTAGTGAAGACCTGAAGACCTCTCACTATCTTGTTAAGTCACAGGCTGTTCAGCTGCCTAAGGAAAAAAGCATATAGTTGTTGGCAGGCCATCAGGATCACTATTGTCATCACTAACTGGTCACTAGTCCACAGACCAGTTACCTACTTGTTGCCTGCTTAATCTCTATTTGTACACAGCCTTGATACACAATTATATACATGGTTAATGCTAGAGTTTAACCAATGAAAGTCATGCATTTTTCCAGTACAAAAATCACCAGATAGTTTTGCACTCCTTATCTGGAGTTTAGAAGAATCCTATCTCCCAGTGATAGGTTAACCTTTTAGGTTATATCCACATCAACCTTGGACACTATGAATCTGTCTGGTTTGGGTATCAGGTTTGGGTATCAAGCCTGTCACAGAGAATTGATTCAATTCCAAGCACTAAGTGATATGTACATAATTTTGGAACAGAAATAGTTCTGTCTACCTTAGATATTATAACTTTATATTATATTATAGCTTTTCTTCCTCTGTTTATACAATACCTTAGTCCTACCAGGCCATAAGGCTGCACTCAAATTAGAGTTGAAGAGTGTGGCGCTGGAAAAGCACAGCTGGTCAGTCAGCATCCAAGGAGCAGGAGAGTCGATGTTTCAGGCATAAGCCCTTCATCATTCCTGAAAACGTCACTTCTCCTGCTCCTTTGATGCACTTTCCCAGCACCACACTCTTTGACTCTGATCTCCAGTCCTCACTTTCTCTTGCTATCAAATTAGAGACAGAGACAACTCATCAAGGTGGCTTAACCTGAGGGTTACCCCACCTCAGATCAGGAGAAAGGCTGGGAAGACAAGTTCTTCATCATAATCTCACCTGGGGCAGGAATGGAACCGATGCAGTTGCCATCACTAAACAGTCATTTAGCCAACTGAGCTAACCATGACCCCATTTGTACAGCCTCACAATACTGACTCCAATTCAAAAGCTGCAAAAGTACTTTAGGACATCCTAAGGTCACAAAAGTTATGATATAAATGCAAATCATTCAAACTAATTTGAATTTCTTAATTTGGAAGCATACACAAATTATACTGAGTGAAGGGCATTTCCAACATAACATTTGTAAGCACTTCATTATAGCCAAGGAGCAGTGTCAATGATTTAGACCGTAACTGGGAAATAGCCCACAAGCAAATTGTATCCGGATGTGATGATATCCTGCAGTCTAGCAGAATCGTTAAGGTCTTATACATAAGAATTCCACATAGATCTTTAAAATTCTACGCCCTATGGAGCAACGTATCGAAATGATAGCATATTATAAAATTAGTGAGCCAGAGACATGAGTTCAGATCCCACCACAGCATCTGAGTAATTTAAATTTGTTCAATTAAAGAAATTTGAAATAAAAATGCTAGTGTCAACAAGGATATCCATGTAACCACAGGATTTTCCTAAAACCTTTTCTTTCCTAAAAAGTTTTCAAAATGTCCTTTGGACACGGGGACAAATTTCAGACCACCGACCCTCCGAAGAGCAACCCACCCAGAACCATTCCCCTACATTTACCTCTTCACCTAACACTACGGGCTATTTAGCCTGGCCAATTCACCTAAACGGCACATTTTTGGACTGTGGGAGGAAACCGGAGAACCCGGAGGAAACTCACACAGACACGGGGAGAATGTGCAAACTCCACACAGACAGTTGCCTGAAATGGGTTCATGCTGATAAACTCTGTGACAGTGGTGACATACTCGTCCAAGGTACCTGCGAACTGTTTGAACACGTTCCAATCAACCAATTCCAGACAGCACCGGAGTTGATCCTCTGCCTCCTCCAACCAGCACTGGACCTGTATCCGCGAGGGGGGGTCTCCTGTTTGAGCTTTTGCCTGTAAGCTGGGAGAAGAAACACGGCATTGTGGTTGGAGTTCCCGAAATAAGGGCAGGGTATGGAGCGGTAGACATCCTTCACAGTGGTGTAGCAGTGGTCGAAAATGTTCGAGTCCCTGGTGGGGCAGGTAAAATTACAGGGAATATACCTGCTTGTTACTAACTTTCATAAGTGACACACTAAGATGGCACACTCCTGGAGAAATGCTCTGTCCAACATTAAATGCTCTCCATTTATACTGTCATTAGGAATCCAAAGAAATTTGCAAATTTTAGACACAAAATACAATTGTTAAAATAATAATCAGTAAAACAAATTTCCTTTTGTTATATTTTAATTTGCAATTGTCATGTCCAGAGGAAGCAACTAGGTACAGAATTCATTCCAAGTGAAATATGACAATCATATTGTTAAATCATATTGTTTATGGATTCCGACCACAAATACAGAGGAACCTCAATTATCCGGCATTCGCTTATCCGAATACTGGATTATCCGGTAAGATAATTGCAAGTCCTGATGCTTGGCTAAACTATGATGTCCGGCATTCGATTATCTGAACTAAATTCGGATAATCAAGGTTTCTCTGTATCTGGTTAAAAATTTCAGCGATGTTGCTTTTCATTCAATGTAATCCTTTATCAGGGTGATTCTGCAAACTTAAAAATCAAAGTACCAGCCAGAGCCCCAGCTCTTATGATAGATCAGCAGGTTGTGTTTAAAAAGCAGCAAAAGAATCACCGGACAGTTTTCAGGGAGAAGTCATCATTCCAGCTGAATATGACTCCCTCAGAAAAAGTTAAAAATCACACAACACCAGGTTATGGTCCAACAGGTTTAGTTCAAAGCACTAGCTTTCGGAGTGTTGCTCATTTGTCAGCTAGCTGTGAAGAAGCAACACTCCAAAAGCTAGTGCTTCCAAATAAAGATATTGGACTATAACCCGGTGTGTGTGATTTTTAACTTTGTCCACCCCAGTCCAACACTAGCTCCTCCACATCATCCCTCAGAAAAGTTATTTGCTTCCCTCCAAAGAGTGAACAGAACAAGTCTTTTAACAATATTAGCTTGTGAGCATCACAAGACTATGAGGCTTTTTTTAAAATTCACTCATGGGACCTGGGCATCACTGGCTGGGCTAGCCTTTAATGTCTGAACCTAGTTGCCCTTGAAAAGATTAGAATTGATTCCCTACAGTATGGAAACAGGCCCTTTGGCCCAACAAGTCCACACCAACCCTCCAAAGAGTAACCCATCCAGAACCATTCCCCCATCCTAGATTTACCCCTGACTAATTCACCTAACACTATGGTAAAAGTGAGGACTGCAGATGCTGCAAATCAGAGTCTAGTTTAGAGTGGTGCTGGAAAAGCGCAGCAGGTCAGGCAGCATCCAAGGAGCAGGAAAATCAACGTTTCGGGCAAAAGCTCTTCATCAGGAGTTACCTAACACTATGGGCAATTTCACATGGCTAATTCACCTGACCTGCACATCTTTGGATTGTGGGAGGAAACCCGCACAGACATGGAGAGAATATGCAAACTCCACACAGTCAGCTGCCTGAGGTGGGAATTGAACCTGGGTCCCTGGCACTGTGTGGGTCCCTAACCACTGAGCCACCATGCACCTAAAGAAGGTGGTGGTGTGCTGCATTCTTTAACCACTGCAGTCCACAATGCCATTCGGAAGGGAATTCCAGGATTTTGACTCAATGACAGTGAAGTAACAGTGAGATTTTTCCAAGTCAGGATGGTGAGTGGCTTGGAGGGGAACTTAAAGATGTTGGTGTCCCCATGGACCTGCTGCCTTTGTCTTTCTCAAGAGATTGTGGGTTTGGAAGGTCCTGTATGAGGATGTTTGCTGAATTTCTGCGGTACATCTTGTAGTCAGTACACAGCTGCTACTGAGTGTGGGTGGTGGAGGGAGTGGATACTTGTACATGCAATACCATTCAAGCAGGCTGCTTTGTCCTGGATGGCATCAAGCTTCTCAAGTGTTGTTGGGCTGCACTCATCCAGGAAAGTGGGGAGTATTCCATCATACTCCTGACTTGTGACTTGTGCCTTGTAGATGGCGGACAGGCTTTGGGGAGTCAGGAGGTGAGTTTCTCACCACAGTATTCCTAGTTTCTGACCAGCTTTTATATCCACTGTGTTTATGTGGTGAATTCAGTTGAGTTTCTGGTCAATGGTAACCCCAAGGACATTGATAGTGGAGGATTCAGCCATGATAACATCACTGAATGTCAAGGATCTTTGGTTAGATTGTCTCTTATTGGAACTGGTCATTGCCTGGCATTTGTTTGACTTGAATATTACTTGCCAATTGTCAGTCCAAGGCTGGATATTGTCCAGATCTTGTTGCATTTGAACATGGACTGCCTCAGTATCTGAGGAGTTGCGAATGGTCCTGAACATTGTGTAAACATGGGTGAATATCCAACTTCTGAACTAATGATGGAGGGAAGGCCATTGCTGAAGCAACTGAAGATGTTTGGGCTGAGAATACTACCCTGAGGAACTCCTGCAGAGATGTCTTGGAGATGAAATGATTCACCTCCAATAACCACAACTATCTTCCTATGTGTCAGGTATGACTTTAACCAGGACTTGGACGTGCCAGTGTTGGACTGGGGTATACAAAGTTAAAAATCACACAACACCAGGCTGTAGTACAACAGGTTTATTTGGAAGCAATAGATTTAGGAGGGCTGCTCCTTCATCAGCGCTATGAAAGCTAATGCTCCAAATAAACCTGTTGGACTATAACCTGGTGTTGTGTGATTTTTGTCTTTAACCAGCGGAGAGTTTGATTCCAGTTTTGCTAGGGCTCCTTGATGCCACGCTCAGTTAAGTGTAGCCTTGATGTCAAGAACTGCTACTCTCACCTCATCTCTTTTGACCATGTTTGACAATGGCTACAATTAGGTCAGGAGCTAGTGGTCCTAGTGGAAACAAATTGGGTGTCAGCAGGTTATTGCTAAGCAGATGTTACTTGACAGCACTGTTGATGACATCTTCCACAATTTACTGATGATCAAGAATAGACTGATTGGAAGGTAATTGGCTGGGTTCGATTTATTCTATTTTCTTAAATACAGGACACACCTGAACAATTTTGCACATTGTTGGATAGATACCCATGTTGTAACTGTACTGGAAGAGCTTGGCTAGGATAGCGGCAAGTTCTAAAGGACAAGTTTTCAGTCCTATTGCTGAAATGTTGTCGGAGGCCATAGCCTTTGCAGTATCTAGTGCCTCCAACCTTTTCTTGATATCACGTGGAGTGAATCAAATGCAGTGAAGATTGGTATCTGTGTTGCTGGGGACCACTGGAGGAGGCCAAAATAGATCATCCATTCAGCACTACTGGCTGAAGATTGCTCTGAATGCTTCAGCCTTGTCTTTGACCAAAACAGGTAGATGATCAGACATAATCTAACTGAATGGTACAGTAGTTTCAATGGGCTGAATGGCCTGGTCCTGTGAATCTCCTGATATCCAGTGCAGTGAAACCTGAGCTTCAGTTGCTGTGGCACTTGGAGCTCTCTGTAGACAGACGGACAGACGGACATGCATTGGCCGCAATCAGTAACTCTGATGGGGTGATTTCCACTGCCCTGGACCCTCCACAAATACCACTCCTCAGGGTCACAGATTTAAGTCAGGCACACTTCGATTTACCTCTATACGTACCCTGGAAATGTTATATCAGTTGATTGTTTTATGCTAGTTGATAACTGTTATCACTCAATTAGTCGATGTAATTGAGCTAAGCACCGCAATCTTTCAATCATCACCTCACCCCGACCTAACTAACGTCCACCCCATCCACCCACCCAATCTGACAGCCACTCCCTCGTGTAAATTAAACCACCTGCCCTGACCTAACTCAAATGGTATGCACTGTTGTATCAGTCTCCCACCAACTCAACTACCCACTCACATCCCAGCAACCACTCCCTACATCCACACTCACTCCCCCCTCACTCACTCACCCTCACACACCCACTCACACACATAAACTTCCACACACCCAGACACTCACCCCTCACACACCCACTCACCCACTCCTCACACACCAACCCCTTGCGCACCCACTCACACACATTAACCTCCACATACCCACACACTCACACTTCACACACCAACCCCTCACACACCCAGACACTCACCCTTCACACACCAACCTTTTCTACACCCACCGACACCTGTTAATGTCCACAAACCCACACACTTACCCTTACAGACCAACTCACTACCCCTCACACACCAACCCCTTGAACACCCACTCACACTCTTTAACCCCCACACACCCACACACTCACCCTTCACACACCAACCTCTCACATACCCACACATTCACCCCTTCACACACCAACCCCTTGCACACCCACTCACATTCTTTAACCCCCACACGCCCACTCATTCATTAATCCTTACTAAGTACTGAAAGGCTTGAGACCTCTAAAAATAAATTTAAATGTGACAGCTAATGTTGTCAGGTGGGGGCCTGTTCTCCCTGCACTCATCTTGTAGGGTGGCGCAGTGGTTAGCACTGTTCCCTCACAGCACCAGGGACCTGGGTTTGATTCCATCCTCAGGTCACTGTCTGTGCAGAGTTTACAAATTCTCCCTATGTCTCCAGGTGCTCCAGTTTCCTCCCACATTCCAAGGATGTGCTCGGTGGATTGGCCAAACCAAATTGCCTGTAATGTCCAGGGATGTACTGGCTAGGCGGATTAACCAGGGGAAATGCAGGGTTATGGAGATACAGTCAGTGTGGGTAAGATGCTCCTTGGAGGGATGGTGCAGACTGGGTGAGCTGAATGGCCTCTTTCCACATTGTAGAGATGCTGTGCCAATTTGTTTGTTCTCTGACATCAGAGAACCTCCCCAGTTGTCATGGCTGTATAGTATGATTCTATCTTCATTACTCATTTGTCTTCTGTGGGGCTATATCTGCTGGTCCATCCCTTCTGCGATTGCAATTCCAGCCAAATTAATGCAATATGGACAAGCCATGGACATGTTTACAGACAGCAGGAATGAGACATTGTCAGCTGGAAGATCTGGAACAAAATGTCATAGTCGTACAACATAGAAACAGCCAACCAACAAAGACCAACCTCCACCAATCCCATGTCCCTGCATAAGATCTATAGCCAGCAAGCCTTGGCATTTTAAGAGCTCAGATGCTACTTGAATGTTTGTGCGGGGACCTTTCCCCACCACCATCTCAGGCAGCACGTCCCATATTTCTACCACCATCTGGGTGAAACGTTTTTTTCAGATGTCCTCTCAGCTACTTAGACACGTCTGTCATTAGGAAGAGATTCTCATGATCTGCCATGTCCATACCTCTTATAATTTTGTACACTACAATCATATCCTCCTCATTCTCCTCTGCTCCAGGGAAAACAAACCCAGCCAATCCTGTCTCTCCGAAGGAGACTTTTTGTCCCAGGCAACATCCTGGTGAATTTCCTCTGCGCCCTCTCCAGTGTAATCACATCCTTCCAATAATGTGGTGATCAGAACTATACACAGTACTCAATCTGTGGTCTAACCAATGTTTTATAAAGTTGTAACTAGACTTCCTTGCTCCTCTATTCTATTCCTGATTAAAGGTTCCGACTTCAAACATCGACTCCCTTCCTCCTCTGATGCTGCTCAACCTGCTGTGCTTTTGCCAGCTCCACTGTCTATCCCCTTCTACATTCCATGACCCAGCTAATGAAGGCAAGCATCCCATTCGCCCTCTTTACCATCCTGTGAATGCTAACAAAAATATTCAGTGGAACAAACTCCCACCCCACCCACACACTAATGCTTCCTGTTGTAGAAATCACTCTTCCTGCAATGCAAACTTTTCTGGTGAATGTAATGGGGGCAGAGAGTTTGGAAAAGGTTCCTCCAGAAGCTTTCTTCCTGCATCCCCAGGGTCTAATACATCCTTTCAGCTCTGGGTCTTCCTGGTTGTACAAAGCAAACCAAAAATGGAGAAAGTGTAAATAATATTTGAAATTTGTTGCCAGCTTAGGAGAACGGCACTGCTGGAAACTCTGAATAGGTTTCTTTCAATGTAAAAGCTCACGTACAGTAAGATATGAAAGGCTCCACCTTCTGGATTGACATTGGAAGCACAGTCAATAGTTTTTGTTTAAATACTTTCATTCATGTGACATGGGAGTCATTGGCAAGGTCAGCATTTGTTACTCATCCCTAATTGCCCTTGGGAGCAGTTAAGAGTTGACCTCATTGCTATGGGGCTGGCATCAGATGTAGCTACCAATCACAGACATCCTTCCTTACGGGACATTACAACAATTTTTTCAATGATTGATGATAGTCTCAAATCCAGGTTTTTTTAATTAAGTGAATTTGGACATTCACCAGCCACTGTGATGGGATTTGAACTCATTAAGGCATTAGCCCAGGCCTCTTTATAGCTAGTTCAATGACATTTCCACTATGTCAGCATCTCTCCATATATTTCTAAGTCAGGTGGTGAGTGGTTTGGAGGGGAACTTGCAAATAGTGGCATTTCCTTGTGCTTGCTGCTTTGTTATTCTAGCTGGTAGAAGTTACAGGTTTGGAAGGCACTGTGGTGAGTTGCCAATGTGCATTGTGTTGATGGTACGCACTGTTGTGCTGGTTGTGAGGGGTGGAATGTTTAATGTGTTGGATGTGGACTGCTTTGTCTTAGATGGTGTCAAGCTTATTGAGTGTTATAGGGGCTGCACCCACCAAGCAATGGGGAGTATTACATCACACTCCTGACTTTTAGATGTTGGAAAGGCATTAGGGAGTCAGGAATTCATAGTCCCAGCATTGCTCTTATTGCTACAGGTTGAATCAGTCTGTGACCCTATGACTAGTCTGATGTATTTACAGCAAGTAGATTTGCCATCCAGCCTGAGGTATGTGCATCAGTGATGCTGGTGTCATTCCATTTGATTAAGTCTGAAATGAGTGCTCGAGCTACAATGACATTCCAGCCCAAGGAGTGAAGGCTTGTGCTGCAGTTAGGCCCGTTGCCAGGCCATTCCATTACAGCTACAACACTAAACTCTGTATGATAAAGTGCACAGCCATATTGTGTTGTGTGCTATTGTCCACCATCATTAAGAATATACAATGAATTTCATCCTCCCATCATTGTTTAATTGTTCAACAACATTAATAACTGAGTGTAGCATGACTGCAGAGCTTCCATTGGCTTCATTTGTTGTGGGATTGTGTGATTCTGTCAGTAGAATGTTGCTTCCATAGTTTAGTGTGCATGTAGCCTGATGGTGCAATTCACCAGGTTGGCTGGTCATGTGTGGGTATTCAGAAAAATCCTGATGAAGGGCTCCTGCCCGAAACGTTGACTTTCCTGCTTCTCAGATGCTGCCAGACATGCTGTGCTTTCCCAGCACCACTCTAGTCTTGACTCTGATCTCCTGCAGTATCCATTTACGCCTGGTCATGTGTGGGTGTGACTAATGCTGCTGCTGCTGCTGTCTGTCCTCTCCTTATTGAACCAGCAGGGTTGGTCACATGGTCAGATAGGAAGGTTCAGTAAGGGATATGCCAGGTGTTGAGTTTACAGATTGGGGCAGGCATGCAATTTTGGAAGGAGAAGGTGAGGACTGCAGATGCTGGAGATCAGAGATGAAAATATAGTGCTGGAAAAGCACAGCAGGTCAGGCAGCATCCGAGGAGCAGGAGAATCGACATTTCGGGCATAAACCCTTCATCAGGAAGCCTGATGAAGGGCTTATGCCCAAAACGTCAATTCTCCTGCTCTTCGGATGCTGCCTGACCAGGCATGTAATTCTGCTCCACTGTACCTTATGGTTGCCAGGTTTAAACGACTTAAACTCTTGTCAACGTAACCCATTTAGGTGATACTGCCACACAACACAATGTTGGCATCCTCATTGTTAAGATGAGAAGAGGACTGTTAGAAGTTAGAGGTCAAATTTCACTAGTTATCTACCAGATTCCTCCCATAACAAGCCAGAGTGGTGTGGTTAAAGAAAGGACAGATGATGGTTGTGGTAGTGATAGGAGGCTCCACTTTCACTTCTCATAATAGGCTCGTTTATCAATATGATGAGGCACAACACCTCCAGAAGATACGAGGTTAGTCCCTCAGGCTAGGGCAGGAATCTTGACATCCAAATGTGACTCTGTTCTTTTTAATGGTTTTACCAATGGACCGTTCATTGAGCATTAAATGGGCTCTTGCGAAGGTGGGGGGTTAGCATTTGTGTGTCAGGAGGGTTGGGAACCAACTCCACTACTCCAGATAGCTTTCAGACATTAGAGCTTCCAACAGCATCATATCAGCTGGATACCTGAGAGTTACCTATAATATACTGGGGCACCTACCATTTGCATGTAAATAATGTCCCCTCCCATTGACACTTCAAATCCACATCGGGATATGCAGTGATGGGCACAAACATAAAAGAAGGCCTGCAGTTTCCACAAGCTTACACAACTGTAACTTGTTCATAGCATCAAAGAAAACTGATTCTGTCAATGCTTGTGTGCTCTATTGTAAATTGGCTGTCATGAATACAACCTCCAAACAGAACGTTGTATAAGGGTTACCACAATTTTCTTGGTTCCTCAAGAAAATTGGGGAGGAATTTGTCAGAGTTGTTTGAATCTAGTGAAACCAGATTTTGTTGCCCTTCAGTTAGAGGGGAGTTAAGAATCGTTAACATTGCTATGGGACTGAAGTCACATATAAGCTACACCAGAGCTGAAAAATGTGTTGCTGGAAAAGCACAGCAAGTCAGGCCACATCCAAGGAGCAGGAGAATCGAGCTTTAGATTTAGATTAGATTACTTACAGCGTGGAAACAGGCCCTTCGGCCCAACAAGTCCACACCGCCCCGCCACCCACCCATACCCCTACATTTACCCCTTACCTAACACTACGGGCAATTTAGCATGGCCAATTCACCTGACCTGCACATCTTTGGACTGTGGGAGGAAACCGGAGCACCCGGAGGAAACCCACGCAGACACGGGGAGAATGTGCAAACTCCACACAGTCAGTCGCCTGAGGCGGGAATTGAACCCAGGTCTCTGGCGCTGTGAGGCAGCAGTGCTAACCACTGTGCCACCGTGCCGCCCTTCTTCAGGCCTATGCCGAAACGTTGATTCTCCTGTTCCTTGGATGCTGCATGACTTGTTTCGTTTTTCCAGCAACACATTTTTCAGCTCTGATCTCCAGCATCTGCACTCCTCACTTTCTCCTATAAGCTACACCAGGCAAGGACCCCAAAGAGCATTAGCGAGCAAGATGAAGTTCATCAATGATAATTTCATGGTTACTATTATGAGATTAGCTTTACATTCCATATTTCTTTAATGGAATTTAAAATTCTACCAGCTGCCATTGTGAGATTTGATCCATTGGCAACAAGGAGTTAACCTGGGCCTCGGGATTACTACTCCAGTGAAAGTGCCATTATACTGCCATCACACCCGTATGTTAATTTAATGTGTACAGTTTAATGTGCATCTGTTAATAGCATTTCAATTCTTTGGGGAACAAAAACACTTTCTAAAATCTCCTACCATTTTCATGTGTTTAGACTACATATCCAAGCTGTTAGCTTACTTAAAATAAATGAGCTGAGGAATTTCACTGGACGTTTGCAACCAATTTATTAAACAGTGCTCAAAGGAATTCTGACCTCTGATACTTAGGTTTGTTTTGTGACTGGTAATGGTGCAGATTAATCTTATATATAGCTGGTTTTCATTTTTAAGGAAAGTTTAAGATTAATGACCAAGTTTGAGCAAAACTGTAAATGCATATTGAGTTTTACAAGCCAAATTAAAGTTAGTTCATGCCATGTTGTTTTAGTTTTTCACCCTTTTACCATTCTATTTCATTCATTGCTAGATGTCTGTTTTTGTTTAGCCAATTTTACATCTTCATGATAAAATTGTGACAATTAATTTGTTTTATTTCGAAATGCTCGTTATAAACTAAATCTCTTTCAATGAATGTGCTTGCCTTATTTTCATGATTGCTTGATAGGTTTTGTATCTATAATGATGGTGCCATACGCTGCTAAAATTTACCAGAAATTAGCTGTGTCGGTTCTATTGAGCTTCATGGTAGAATTCTCTCCATGAAGTCAAGTAAGACTTTTTGTGTTATTTTCCTAAACTTGCCTCATTACAGATACACCTTTTGTTGCTTCTTTTATTTTAAATAGGAGGATCAAACTTTGACCTTTAGAAAGCCATATCTTGGGGGTGGCATGGTAGCTCAATGGTTAGCACTGCTACCTCACAGCACCAGGAATCTGGGTTCTATTCTGATCTCAGGCATCTGTGTGGAGTTTGCATATTCTTCACATGTCTGTGTAGGTTTGCTCCAGGTTCCTCCCACAGTCCAACAATGTGCAGGTCAGGTGAATTGGCCATGTTAAATTATCTGTAGTGTTCAGGGATGTATAGGCTAGGTACATTAGATAGGGGAAATGTAGAGTGTTGTGGTTCTGTTCGCCGAGCTGGGAATTTGTGTTGCAGACGTTTAGTCCCCTGTCTAGGTGACATCCTCGGTGCTTGGGAGCCTCCTGTGAAGCACTTCTGTGATGTTTCCTCCGGCATTTATAGTGGCTTGTCTCTGCCGCTACCTGTTGTCAGTTCCAGCTGTCCGCTGCAGTGGCCGGTATATTGTGGCCGGTACAATGTGTTTGTTGATAGAATCTGTGGGTGAGTGCCATGCCTCTAGGAATTCACTGGCTTTTCTCTGTTTGGCTTGTCCTATAATAGTAGTGTTGTCCCAGTCGAATTCATGTTGCTTGTCATCTGTGTGTGTGGCTACTAAGGATAGCTGGTTGTGTCGTTTTGTGGTTTGTTGGTGTTCATGGATACAGATTGTTAGCTGTCTTCCTGTTTGTCCTATGTAGTGTTTTGTGCAGTCCTTGCATGGGATTTTGTACACTACGTTGGTTTTGCTCATTCTGGGTATCGGGTCCTTTCTCCTGGTGAGATGTTGTCTGAAAGCAACCACCCCAACACACACAAAAGAAGTTGCATCAAGAGACTGTTCAAAAGGGCTACAACACACTGCAGCATACCTGAACTGCAAAAAGAGGAAGAAGAACACCTCTACAATGTATTCGCCAAAAACAGATACCCCCGCAATTTCATCAACAGATGCCTAAGGGAAAGACAACGGAATGAGGACATGCCACAACCCAAAGGACTAGCCACGTTACCATACATCAAGGACATTTCTGAACTGACAGCCAGACTACTACGACCACTGGGACTCATAACAGCACACAAACCAACAGCCACTCTCAGACAACATCTCACCAGGACAAAGGACCCGATACCCAGCATGAGCAAAACCAACGTAGTGTACAAAACCCCATGCAAGGACTGCACAAAACACTACATAGGACAAACAGGAAGACAGCTAACAATCCGTATCCATGAACACCAACTAACCATGGAACGACACGACCAGCTATCCTTCGTAGCTACACACACAGATGACAAAGAACATGAGTTCGACTGGGACAACACTACTATTATATGACAAGCCAAACAGAGAACAGCCAGAGAATTCCTAGAGGCATGGCACTCATCCACAGATTCTATCAACAAACACATTGACCTGGACCCAATATACCGACCACTGCAGCGGACAGTTGGAACTGACAACCGGAAGCGGCAGAGACAGGCCACTATAAATGCAGGAGGAAACATCACAGAAGTGCTTCACAGGAGGCTACCAAGCACTGAGGATGTCACCTAGACAGGGGATGAAATATCTGCAACACAAATTCCCAGCTCAACGAACAGCACCACAACGAGCACCCGAGCTACAAATCTTCTCACAAACTTGGAAATGTAGAGTAATCGGTGTGGGAATAGGGGAATGGGTTTGGGTGGGATACTTTTTGGAGGGTTGGTCTGGACTTGTTGGGCCAAATAGCCTGTTTCCACACTGTAGAGATTCTAATTCTAATTAAAACAAACACATTTTAAAGTTTGACAGCAATACCAAAGCGAGGTAACAAACAGTAACAGATCTGCAGTGGGAATCAGATAAGTGATTAGAATGGGCACTCATGTGGCAGGCGGAACTTAAAATAGTGAAGTGTGAACTGAGGCTTTTTGACATCTTAATGTGCTGATTGTCCATCTTTAAACCAAGCTGATGTCAGAGAACAATTCTAAATAAGCAGCCTCAAGTTTCAGTCAATCTCCTGGCTGGAATTTCTTGGTCATAAGTAAATGTACCCCTTGCTCACTAGTGGTTTTGTTAGTAGCACTCTCCAGTCAGACTGTTACGAATTCAAGTCACACTTCAGGATTTGAGCACAAAAGTCAAGACTAACACACTCGTGCTGAACTGAGGGAATGCTATCCTGTCAGAGGCGAGTCATTCAGAAAAGACTAAGAATGGGGCCCTATTTGTCTTCACAGTGGACATGATCTGTTTGGAGTGAGGCAAATGAATTATACCTGGTGTCCTGACCAAGATTTAACCCTCAATCAACATCACAAACATTACTGCATTCCTGTCGGTGGGAGTTTGCTGTGTGCAAATTAACTTCCTACAGTACAAAAATGACTAAATGTTACACATATTTCATTCAATGTCAAGTATTTTGTGCTGTTCGATTGATGTGAAAGATGCTAAATTAAAGTAAGTATTTCTTTATTATGAACACATTGTCAGAGTCTCGATATTTATATCGGAAGACAGACCTCAACACAATTTCCTTGCAAGCTGAGAGAGTAGATTCCCAACTACATTGCCCTTATGAACAATAAACCCTTCTCCTCCTGCATTTTCAACTTCCTGTACATTTCTATCCAGAGCCTCAATCTGCAGATAATGTAATGCTTTTAAGTACCTAATCAGTCAATATATTAAGCCCAACCGTTGGGAGAATATGATTAATTGTCATGATCAGAGCATATATTTTTCATTTGAAATTTGTTGTTTATATTTCCAAAATCATGATGATAATTTCAACAGCAGCACATAGGATCAGGGCAGATTATTGTCTGACATTTATATCATAGTACAATTAATTTTCACTGAAATAAGGAAGGGATGTATATCTTCCACCAAATAAGTTATGTCTGTGTGGACCTGCTGATGGAAATCTGGCTTCTTTACAGAGCTTAAAACTAAAGTGCTTTATTGTAATGTACATGTCAAATAATATATTCTCTGGCTTCATACTGCAGCATATTCATTGTTTAATAGTACATTGTTATAGCAAACATCTAAAATATTTGATTGTCTGATGAAAGAATATGAGTTTTGATGAGTAAGCATTTTAAAAAGTGCTGGAATGAGCAGCATCTCTGATACAGTGAGCTCAGCTTTATGATGTCAGTTCATCTGATGGTTTTCCAGAAAATTAAACACTAGCTTCCTGGAAGAAGGTCCTGTCAATATAACTCCGAAATTGGACATAAGATCAGATTTTCAGAACTGTTTTGTAAGTTTGATAAAATCATATCAATTGATTCTAAGTTGAGATACATGAAGTAATATCCTGAAATCGTGACTTAGTTGAATAATGCTAGATCTTTAATCCGTACAGAATTATTAAGCCATCCAGATACAGACCGATACTTGGTTGTGGATAGCAGATAACCTGATCCTTTTGCTGCTTAACTGGGGATGTCAACCTTACAACATTAAAGGTGCTGGAAAGTGCAAGCAATTATAGACATGTAATTGGAGACATTCATTTATCATCAATATGTACATGAATTTCAAGGTCTGTCCTAAGTAATCATCCATGCCTTCTATGGTCTGTGAGGGTCAGGACTGAGAGGTTCCACCATAATGATGATATCATATGGATTTGTGGGCTGAGCAGTTTAGCATCTCAGATGAGTAAGACCTAACATCCAGATCCTCCTGATTTTCTCCATAACAATGTTTCTAACAAGATTTTGTGGTCATGAACGGGACTCCTGGAAGGTATGTTGCCTCCCCAGTGCCATTGTCCGGGATGTCACCGATCGGATTTACAAGATTCTGAAGGGGGATGGTGAGCAGCCAGAAATCATGGTAGATATTGGCACCAATGATATAGCCAGGAAAGGGATTGAGGATCGGAAAAGTGACTACACAGAGCTAGGTTGGAAGCTGAAGAGCAGGACGACTAGAGTAGTAATGGCAGGTTTGCTACCAGTGCCATGAGATAATGAGGTGAGAAACAGTCAACGAATGAAGCTTAACATGTGGCTGTGTGGCTGGTGCAGGAGGGAGGATTTCAGATACTTCGACTATTGGGATGCCTTCTGGGGAAGGTGGGACCTGTACATGAAGGACTGGTTGCACCTGAACTGGGCACAAATGTCCTGGGTGGGAGATTTGTTCGTGTGGTTTGGGAGGGTTTAAACTAGTTTGGCAGGGGGGGTGGGAACCAGAGCTACATGTCTGAGACAGGGGTACTTATAGATGACACAGTGACAAGATGTATTGAATCTATCTGAAAGGTTTTCCACGTGAAGAAACAAAGGGAACAGTTAAAATGTGTCTGCTTTAATGCAAGGAGTGTCAGAAATAAGAGTGATGAACTTGGAGCATGGATCAGTATTTGGGGCTATGATGTTGTGGCCATAACGGAGATGTGGGTTTCACAGGGGCAGGAATGGTTGCTAGATGTTCCAGGGCTTAGAATGTTTAAAAAGAACCGGGAGGGTGGAAAAGGAGGAGGGGGTGTAGCATTGCTAATCAGAGAGTGTATCACAACTACAGAAACAAAGGTTGTTGAGGAAGGTTTGCCTACTGAGTCAGTATGGGTGGGAGTTAGGAACAGCAAGGGAACAGCCACCTCATTGGGGGTTTTCTACAGACCCCTTAATAGCAGTAGGGAGATTGAAGAACTCATAGACTGGCAGATTTTGGAAAAATGCAGATGTAGCAGGCTTGTTGTTATGGGTTACTTCAACTTTCCCAATATTGCCTGGAACCTTCTTAGTGCAGATAGTTTGGATGAAGCCTTTTTGGTCAGGTGTGTTCAGGAGGGTTTCCTTACTCTGTATGTAGACAGACCAACGAGGGGAGAGGCCATTTTGGATTTGGTGCTCGGCAATGAGCCAGGACAGGTGTCAGATCGCACAGTGGGAGAACACTTTGGTGCCTGTGACCACAACTGCCTCACATTTACCATAGCCTTGGAGAGGGAAAGGAGCAGTTACCGAGGGAAGATATTAAATTGGGAAAAGGAAATTATGATGCTATCAGACAGGAGTTAGGAAGTACAGCTTGGGAGCAATTGTTCCACAGAAAGGGCATAACAGACATGTGGGGATTGTTTAAGGAGCAGTTGTTGCAAAGAATGCACAGATTTGTTCCTCTGATTATGGGATCCATGAAGATTTGGCTGTCTGGAATCAGAATTGGTTGGCTGACAGAAGGCAGGGAGTGGTTGTGGATGGAAAGCATTCTGCCTGGAGGTCAGTGGTGAGTGGTGTCCTACATGGGTCTGTTCTTGGTCCTCTGCTCTTTGTAGTTTTAATAAATGACTTGGATGAGGAGGTTGAGGGGTAGGTTGTTAAATTTGCCGATGACACAAAGGTTGGAGGTGCCATTGATAGTATCGAGGGCTATTGCAGACTGTAGCGCAACAAAGGCAGGATGCAGAGCTGGGCTGAGAAATGGCAGATGGAGTTCAACCTGGATAAATGCGAAGTGATGCATTTTGGAAGGTCGAATTTGAATGCTGAATATAGGATTAAAGACAGGATTCTTGGCAGTATGGAGGAACAGAGGGATCTTGGTGTTCAAGTGCATAGATCCCTCAAAGTTGCCACCCAAGTGGATAGGGTTATTAAGAAAGCATATGATGTTTTGGCTTTCATCAACAGGGGGAATCAAAGGCCACAAAGTGATTTACTCTGAGATCTCAGACTTGGGGCAGTGGCAAAGAAAAATGTCAGGGGTCAGGGGCAGATGAAAAGCCTAAGGAGAACTGGTCTCATGAAAATAGTTAGGAGACTTTGTTAAAGTTGTAGAAACTGTATAAAAGGCAGGAAGCATTAAGTAAAACTGCACAGAACAGGAATAATTCTGGAAACGATTGTGGATGAGAAGGAGACTATTATTAAAGCCCCAGACATGTTAAACAAGCAGAATTCATCTTGTAAAGCTGTATATATTCAGAATCATTTTGTAAATCTTTGATTAAAGCAGACATCAGTTACTAAGCTGCTAAAGGTGGATTCACTAAGTAAAGCCATAAAGGGAACAGGAAGTGTTTATTAATGCCATCTACAGTGGGATTTGCCCATTAGAGTTACACAAAAAAGGTGTGGAATCAACCATTTTTTGCTTGAAACCTCCATTGAGAAGGTAGTTGTAGTGATTGGAACGAGGTGGATCTTATTAACTATGAGATCCTTAATTGGGGATGTTAACCTGGGCCAATCAGGGATCC
This sequence comes from Chiloscyllium punctatum, assembly GCF_047496795.1. NCBI lineage: Eukaryota > Metazoa > Chordata > Chondrichthyes > Orectolobiformes > Hemiscylliidae > Chiloscyllium > Chiloscyllium punctatum. The sequence goes on along the minus strand of NC_092746.1, from coordinate 93,956,738 downwards.
CTGGCTGAACAATATGAAAAGGGGATTCATTATGTCTGATTGTCTGCCCCGCTTCCATGGTTATGTCCGTGCTCAGGTGTCCCTGGAGAAGGACACGCGATGAATACCAACTCCCTCGAGTTGTTCAGAGAGAGATGGACGCCGCAGGGAGTGGAATGTTTTATTTCCCCCTCCAACTCTATTGTGATTTAATCCCTACCCTCCCCTTCACTGTTTGATCACACAGCATTGCCCTTTGATGTGAAGGGCAGGGCTTGTCACTGGCCACTCGGGTGTTTCTTTTCTTCCTGGTGGTGGAATAAAGATTTGTACACCTGTTGCCTTTCACCGTGTCTCATACCTGCACACACACAACATGGAGAAAAGAAAAAACATTAGAGAGAAAAAAAGATAAAAAAAAGAAAAAAAACGATAAACAGGGGATTCATTACGATCGATTTCCTGCCCCTCTTCAGTGCCTGGGTATCTCTGGAGAAGGAGCACGCAGTATCTACCAACAACGTCGAGGTTTTCAGGGAGAGATGGGTACTGCGGAATATGAAGTGTTTATTTCCCACTCTGATTCTGTTTTGATTTAAACCCTACCACCCCCTTCATTTTTTCGATTACATAGGCATTGCCCCTCGATGAGAAGGGCACTGTTTGTCCCTGGCTACTCTGGTGTTTCTTTTCTTTCTGGTGGCGGGATATGATTAAAGTTTTCTGCATTCATTGTTTCTTCACTGTGTCCTACACCTGCACACACACAACATGGGCCCTGGGGGAAAATCAGCACTGCCACTGTTTGGTGGTAGTGTGGGATGTTTTATATATACTTTTAAAAAGAAATAAACACATATATAAAAACAGGGGATTTGTTATGGCCGATTGCCTGCCCCTCTTCTGCGGTTACATTTGGCCTGTGTGTCCCTGGAGAAAGAGCATGCAGTGTCTGCCAACAACCTCAAGGATTTTAGGGAGTGGTGGGCACCACGGGGTGTGGAGTGCTTTGTTTACCCCTCTGACTCTATTTTGATTTAACCCCTGCCCTCCCCTTCACTTTCTTTTTCATGCAGGCTTTGCTCTTAAGGAACAGGGCACTGCTTGTCACTGGCCACTCAGGTGACTTTTCGTCCTGGTGTTGGAATATGAATAAAGGTTTCCACACTCAATGTTTCCTCACTGCATCCTACATCTGCATGCACACAACATGGATGCTGGGGAAAGAGAAGGACTATTGCTGAAAAAAATTTGTATAAACAGGGGATTTGCTCCAAGCTTTGCTTGTCACTAGTTTCTTTGCCACATGGATGTTTTATTTTCTGGTGGTGGAATATTAATAAAGTTATTTACACTTGATGTTTTCACTGTGTCTTGTACCTACACACACACACACACAAATATGGGTCCTGGGGAATAGAAGCACTATTGCTGTATGGCAGTAGTGTAGGGGACAAAAAGAAGAAAATAAAACAAACAAGGGATTCAGAATCTCCTCAGTTCAGGGATTGACTCTGAGCTGGCTGGCCACAGATAGTATATTGTGCAAATGTGAATAAAGGGTGACTTGGTGACAAGATACTGGTCTCTGTGCAGTTATTTCAGTAGCAATCTTCCATTTTCCATAAAAAGCAGGAACACCCTCCAGTACAGGAATGCAGAACAGCAGAACTGTTAATACAGCAAACTGAAAGAGTTTTAAGCAAGGAAATTAAGGAATCACATTAGGAAGATATGCCATCAGAAATAATATTGCCAAGAAGATTTAACTTCAGAGATGGGTCAAATTGAACATAGATTTGGAGAAAGCTGTTCTTAAGATACAAAATGGTTTCCAAACCTATAACTAAATCAGAAGCTGAACAAGGAAATATATTTTTAGAAATAATTAGAAATTATAGTATGCCAAGATCTAATAGAAGAAGTAAATTAGTTTGAGGAAGTCCTGAAAACCTTTGACAATTATTTCAACTTAAAGCCAATAAAGGTATGGAAAGAGCAAGATTTAGTGAAAAAGTTCAGCATCAAAGGAATCCATGGATGATTTCATTAATGAGATTGATAGATCAGTGGACAAATGTGCTTAGGGCGATTTACCATCACAATTCAAAAGAGCCAGAATTGTTTTTGGAATTACAGACAAATCTTTGTCAGATATATTACAGTTCAAAGAAGACCTGACTCTGGATAAAGGCCTTATGAAGATTGAGTAAAGCAGAAGTCCAGAGGCTGCACAGATCAATAATAAGACAAGAAGATTGATCTTGGCACAGTAAGTCAGCAGAATCCATTCAGATATTAAGATATAAAACCATGAGAGATAAATATTGTCAGTGCTCCAGAGCAGAGAGGCCTTACAGGCACAGTTATCAGCAGTCCTCAATCAGTTCAGCCAGGTCCAACACAAGCAGATGACCAGGACTGTCTCATCATCTATCGGTATTGTGTCATAGGTTGTAAGACCAAAGGCCCAGCAGTTGGCCAGGAAAATATATTTTGAGCACCAACAGAATTTGACGATCATGGGTGACATACTAGCCTTTCCTGCTACACTTCATGAAGATAGCATCCTGAAGCTGCAACAGGCACACTTGGGTTCACCAAATGCAGAGCCAGAGCTCAGACACCATTTCAATGTAATTTCCCACTGTCTCCACATCACCTCACCTCATAGAATTGCTGCAATGCAGAAAGAGGCTACAGGGCCCATAAAGTCTGCATTGACCCTCCAGAGAGCATCTAACTCAGACACAACACCCTCAATACTTGTAACTTTGCATTTCCCATGGCTAACACACCTAGGTAGCCTGCACATCTTTGAACTGTGGGAGGAAACTGGAGCACCCAATGGAAACCCATGCAGACACAGGGAGAATATGCAAACTTCACACAAACAGTCACCCAAGAATGGAATGGAACCAGGTCCTGGTACTGCAACGCAGCAGTGCTAACCATTGAGCCACCATGTTTCAAGTCATTGGAAATCAATTGATTTCTGTCTTGAACATGCTCAATGATTGAGTTTCCACAACTCTCTGGGATAAAGAATTCCAAAGTTTACCCACACAATGAATGAGAGATTTCCTAAATGACCTGCTCTTTATCCTGAGATTACGCCTCCTCATTCTAAGGTCACCAGCCAGGGGAAATATCTTATTTGCAATCACCATGTCACACCCTGTGAGAATGTTTTCAGTTTCAAATGAGGCCACCTTTCATTCTTTGAAACTCTATAGAACACAGGTGCAGTTTCCTCAACTTCATCTCACAAGACAATCCTGCCATCTCAGAGATCCATTTGGTGAACATCCGCTGCGCTTTCTCCATGGCAAGTATACCTTTACTTAGATGAGGAGACCAAAACTCTGCACAGAGTTCCAGGTGAAGTCTCACCAAGGCTTGATAGAACTGTAGAATTATTTCACATTCTCTATGACTCTATTAAACACCATTACCTCAGTATGCAAATTCCCTTAAGCTGAATGCCAACAGACAGCCTGCCTTCCTAATTGCTTGCTGCACCTGCCTGTTAGAGTTTAGTGACACATGGACAAGGACCACAATATTTGTGTAGATATCTGCATTTCCCAACCATCACCATTGAAGAAATATTCTGCCACTCCGCCAAAGTGAATAACTTCACTCTTATTTCCGTTAGCTTCCATCTGCAGATTCTCACCCATTCAATTAGCCTTCATCTTGGAGCTTCCTTGCACTCTCTTCACAAATTCCTATCTGGGAAAGTTTGGTGTCAATGTCAAATTTGGAAATTTTACAATTGGTTCACACACCCAAATCTCTTGTGTGGATTGTGAATAGTTGTAGACCTGCAGTAACTTGGGTATAATGCAGTAATGGTCATAGATGTATTTGTCACAGAGGGTGTGCAGTGGAAGTTCATTAGGCTGATACTGTCCTTTGAGGAGAGATTGACTCATCTGGATCTCTATTCACTAGAGTTTAGAAGGGGATGGTTGATTGCAACATATAAAATTCTAATAGGGTTCAAAGGTTAGATGTAGGGAGAATGTTTCCACTGGTTGGGGAATCTAGAACTTGGGGACACAGTGTCAAGATACAGGATAGATCATTTAAGCTTGAGATGAATAAATATTTCTTCAATCAAAGGTAGTGACCCTGTGGACGTCTCTACCACAGAAGGCTGTGAAGGGAATTCAAAAAGATTAATAAGTTTTTGATATTTTTAAAGGTATCAAGGGAAATGGGAGATATATATGTAAAACTGAGGACGTGACATTGGCTCTAAATAAACAATTATTGTGGCCACATGTGGAGTACTATTTCCAGTTAAATTCACATTATTTATGGAATGAGGCAGTGTAAAGGGTATAAATCACTGCAACAATATTTCCACAATTTATGGGACTGAAAAACAGTATTTAAAATAATTTAACCACCTTTCATTGATACAAAAAGGGAAGTGGGAGCATGGGAGGGGGGAAGGGGTGGACCTGATCTGAATGTTTGGAAATCATTAAAGCAGCTCATGGACACAATTTTGCAGAGTCAGGAAGTAAGACCTAGACATCACGATAAGCTAATAATTACATTTTAATGCAATTTAGCAAGTTGTCTTTTCACACTTGTCAACTCAAGGAAGTGACTGTCAACTAGTGGCACAAAAGCAGACTGATTTATTGCATTTTTAAAAAGAATGGGACTTCACTAATCATCAGAGAAGGAAAACGTGGTTCCAGGGTCCGACAAGAAATAATTTGCATTCTGTATTCAAAACTGACTGAAAGAATGAGAGCAGCCATTTAACCTTTCCTCACTCCGACTTTCTGACTTGAATACCTTTAAGCCAGAGATGGACAACTCATACAACAATCAACTTGAACCATGCTAAGGGGACTGTGCAGAGTTATGGTCTGCTCCTTAATAAATCAAGTTTGGGGTCATTGAAGACAATGCAAGAGAGATTTACTGGGATAGTACCAAAACTGAAATGTTATAATGCTGTTCATGTACTCTGCCTTTAAGTGGGTTCACCTTTAAGGACTCGCTACGCTGTGTACAAATAAGGTTGTGCGGTTGTTTGTTAGCACGTTTGCTGAGGCTGTGCAATTTGCACACATTGAAATCAGTTGGATGCCTGTGTCTGCTGCATAACCTGTAAAGTGTTTTACTGGGTCAAATACACTCATCCTCGGAGTTAATCAATCCATGATAAGCAATTGATTATTACAGCATTACCATTAACCCAAAGTGAAGAAAAGCATTGGAAAGCTCTCAAGGCCTTTTGTTCTTCAATAGTCAGCAGAAGCTTGTGGTCGGCAGTTTTAAAAGACACTGAAGTGCCTGAGACAATCTGAGATGTTTTTGTTCATTACAATGTTGAAAAGAGAGTTTTCTGGTAAGCAGACAAATCCCCATCAACAGTCATGTGCTGAATTAATAATGATTGAGAGACAGTCAAGTGTATATTCTCAGATCATTCACAAAATGACTTAGTCTAAACCAAGACACAATAGATCTCTAAATAGAATTTAAAATGTTTAAATGGTATTCAGAGCTATGGTTTCTAAATTCGGGTAATTCCAATGCAGAAAAACAAACAAGGTGTAGCTTCCAGGTACACAAAAGATCATCTGAAATTCTGCCACACGTGTGTACAAAGAATAATCAACAATCTGGAATCTGACCATTTACATGACAGGAAAAAACAGTGATGAACATTTATTTCATCCTCAATTGTCAATCTCAAGCAAAATATTGATGTCATCACACTGCCTGAACTATTTGCAAAACTCAAATTAACTAACCTCTGAAATTGGTGCTTATTCGTTATTGGCTAAGATTAACATAGACATAGGGCAAGTGTCAATATTCGCAGTGCTCTGTGGATTTCAAAAGTATGTACTCACAGTCATGGCAAGCCATGATGCAACCTGTGAATGTGAACGTTTAGTGTATCACAGCCATAAATTTCTTGCACAGGATCCATAGTCCAGAAGTGTTAGTACAACCAATCCACTACTGCTGATGTACTGCATTGTAGATATTGTTGGTGAGCTGCCTTCTTGAACCACTACAGTCCATGTGCTGTAGTTGATCCACAATGCCATTCGGGAGGGAATTCCAGGTTTTAACCCAGCAGCACTGAATGAATCATGATCTATTTCCAAGTCAGGATGGCTGGTGGCTTGGAGGGGAACTTGGAGGTGGTGGTGTTCCCATGTATCTGCTGAACTTCGGCTTTGTAGATGGAAGTGGTTATTGAGTCATAGAGCTGTACAGCATGAAAACAGACCTTTGGTCCAATTTGTCCATGTTGACCAGATATCCTAAATTAATTTAGTCCCATTTGCCTGCATTTTTAAATTAGATTAGATTCTTTACAGTGTGGAAACAGGCCCTTCTGCCTAACCAGTGCACACCGACCCACAGAAGAGTAACCCACCCAGACCCATTTTCTTCTGACTAATGCACCTAACACTACGGGCAATTTAGCACGGCCAATTCACCTAACCTGCACATCTTTTGATTGTGGGTGGAAACCGGAGCATCCGGAGGAAACTCACGCAGACACAGGGAGGCTGGAAACGAACCTGGGACCCTGGTGCTGTGAGGCAGCAGTGCTAACCACTGAGCCACCGTGCCACCCGATATCCCTGTAAAACCTTCTAATGCAGTACCCATCCAAATGCCTTGACCAGCCTCCACCACTTCCTCTGGCAGCTCATTCCGTATATGCACCATGCACACGTGAGAAAGCTGCCCCTAGATTCCTTTTAAATCTTTCCACTCACACCTTAAATCTATGCGCTCTAGTTTTGGACTCCACTACTCTGTGAAAAAGACCTTGGCTACTTACCCCTATCTATGCCCCTCATGACTTTATAAACTTCTATAAGGTCACCCCTCAGCATCTGATGCACCAGGGAAAGTAGCCCCAGCCTATTCAGCCTCACCCTATAGCTCAAACTCTCCAATCCTGGCAACATCCTTGTAAATCTTCTCTGAATCCTTTCAAGTTTCACAACATCATTTCCTATAGCAGGGAGACCTGAATTGAACGCAGTATTCCGAAAGTGGCCTAATCAATGTTCTGTACAACCTCAACATGACTTCCCAACTCCTCCACTCAATGCACTGACCATTAAAGACAAGCATACCAAACACCTTCACTATCCTGTCTACTTGTAACTCTACTTTCAAAGAACTATGAACTTGCACTCCATGGTCTCTGTGTTTAGCAACATTCACCAAGACTTTACCATTAAGTGTGTAAGTCTTGCCCTGACTTGCCTTTCCAAAATTTAGCATCTCATGTTTATCTAAATTAAACTCCACCTGCCATTCCTCAGCCCATTGGTCCATCTGATTAAGATCCCATTGTAATCTGAGGTAAATTTCTTGCTGTGTTTGGACTTTCAATTTCTGAGGAGTTATGAATACACAAACATGGGCAAGCATCCCCACTTCAAATTTTATGACAGAGAAGGACAGACACTTGGAGATAGGAAATAAATGCTGGTATATCCAATCGCACTAACATTTCATGAATAAATATATTCTAAAAATATTCTTTCTTGTTCTTTCATGTAAAAGTCCTGAATGGGTATACCTCTCCTCATGTCATTACACAAGGGATTTCTGACATATGATGACACATGGTAAGGTGTGTTCTCAATGATGAAGGACTGCGAATCTCTCCCACCATTTCTGCATGCCTGGGCCTCGCATATATTAGAATGACTAGGGATGATTCATCAACCAGCTTGACCATATTATGTGTATTCCTTTCACAGGCAACAAGTCCGAGAGTGGGACATGAACCCAGAGCTCTGGCTCAGAGGCAGGGCTATCACTTATTGAAGCACAACACCTCCCTTCTCTTTCATTCTCAATCCCAATTCATACTGAATTGGGAATAGTATTGAGTTGTAGATAATGCAGAAATTATTTAGGTTGGCTGCAGTTCTTTAAAATAGAATCCTCAGTCTGTATTGGATTCTAAATCAAGTTCCAATCATAAACATCACTGCTTACTATTTATACAACTTGCAATGTGAAAGTGATCTTACACTCAGTGTACTATGCTTTATGTTGCTTTTAAATGGCACGATAAGTGGCATTGAAATTTGAACCCTGGAATTTTACAGTAGAGTAGGAATAAATATTTTGTTTAACATAATGCTGTTCATGTCCTCTAGGTCTTTTATTTAACAACCATTGAAGCTTTTTTGAATTTAAAGATTAAAGAAAAGTTTATTTATTTGAATGCATTTATCCTGAATTATGCACACTGAGCAGAATCTTATAAGGCCCTGGTAAATGTGGACAAGAAGCCTGGCAGAATGGTGAGAGAGGTCAGGTGAGGCCTTTCCTGACATCAGGAGCAACAAGCCATATTTTCCAAAGTGGTTTCAGATGCTGAGATGACATACTCATTAGTGAGTGGTGAGATACCTCAAAAGATGATTATTGCTCTTTACCAACCTAACTATGACCAAATCTCATCTCATTAACGTGCAGGTTCCTATTCTGCAAGGGAGAAACCAGACGCTGTCAATTCCCGACACTAAAGTTAGAACAGGTACCTGGAGACTTCAGCTTGTTGCTCCATTTTCCAGACTTTCACCTTGAACATTAGCACTAACACCTCAAGGCACCATCCATGGCAGCAACAGCATGCACACCACATCTATGGATGCTGGCATTCAACACACCATCCATACCATCATGGCACATCTTTGATCGACTTACAGTTCACCTCCATACTGTAATGCTGCAGATTGGTGTCCCAGAGCACCTCTCATTGAAATGCTGCTGCAAGGATACATTGTACACAAGGTTAGCCACCAACTCATAGAAAAAAATTATGTTCCCAACTGATTTTATTACTAGGCAAGTCAGATCCTAGAATGAAATTTGGCTTGATAGATCATATTATGCTTTTTTGGTTTTAATGAGATGGTCTTTCACTAAAAGACAAACACTCCATGTAACAGATCTAGTTTTCACAATAAAACAGAAGTCAATTACACAAAAATTTAAGAAAGTATAGAATAAACCAAAAATTACATATTTTGTACATTTAAGTATGTTGAATACATATGCCATTAATTCTAAAAGCAATCCATTACAGTACTCACACTAGGGAGAACTTCATAGTCTTCACATCTATTGGGGTTACTTTAACTATGCCTTCAATTCCCCATCAGCCCAACAAGTCCACACCAACCCACCACCCACCCAGACCCATTCCCTTACATTTACCCCTTCACCTAACACTACTGGCAATTTAGCATGGCCAATTCACCTAACCTGCACATTTTTGGACTGTGGGAGGAAACCGGAGCACCCGGAGGAAACCCACGCAGACATGGGGAGAATGTGCAAACCCCACACAGTCAGTCACCAGAGGCGGGAATTGAACCCAGGTCTCTGGCACTGGGAGACAGCAGTACTAACCACTGTGCCACCATGCTGCCCACCCAGTGCTGCCCAGTGGGCAATTTGCTTATCTTTCTTTTAACTACCAGCAGATACTGTTGCTGTTAGGAAATCACAGCATTGTTAATTAATCACATAATGTGGACACATTCTTATATGTGAAGCACTGCTACTCAATAGATGGCATTACACTGTTAATATTCAGAGAGCACTGAGAATAAACCCCCTCCCCCACTTCCACTTTGTCAAGACTTGTGTGTGGTAAGGGAATGGAAAGAGGGTGGAAACTACATATGCAGAGAGCCAAGGCCAGGCAAAGAAAATAACAAAAATGAAAGAGATCATCATAATATCTGGACTACACTGCAACAGATAGTGTCATAGTTAGGCTTCATTCCCAGTAATATCCAGTAATTGGTCTTATTTAACTGTCATCAACTTTCCCAGCGATGATAAATTGCTTCCATATTACTAAACTGTTTCAGAACTGCAGACGCTATTCTGTCAGCACTTCCTCTACTTCAATGCCCTTAACTGGCATGAATATGGAGGGTTTGTGAGAATTCAGCTAGACAAAGAAAACCATGTTCACTGTTGCATTAGACACTCAAAAAGAAATGTCAGCAGCAATTGCCAGCAATAATCGAATTGTTGTTTGATTAAATGACTGCATCTGTGTCATCTATTGGGCCCTCACTTGTTCGAGCATAATGGCTTCATTGCTGTCGAAGTGAAATTACATTTTTAACTAGAAAAGCATATCATTTACATTGCTGTGTTTACAGGTTATAAACTCCTACATGAAGACGTGAATAATTTCTTGGTAGTACACAACTTGAACATCGCTTGAAGAAGACAAGAGGTCAAAGACTCATATCTTGCACTCATCACCATTGGGACACAAGGAACTGACACAGCATGAGGAGAAGCTGCTGATTGGTCAGGCAATTAGTAGCAATGAACATAGAACATAGAACAATACAGCACAGAACAGGCCCTTCGGCCCACGATGTTGTGCCAAACTTCTAACCTAGATTAAGCACCCATCCATGTACCTATCCAAATGCCGCTTAAAGGTCGCCAATGATTCTGACTCTACCACTCCCACGGGCAGCGCATTCCATGCCCCCACCACTCTCTGGGTAAAGAACCCACCCCTGACATCTCCCCTATACCTTCCACCCTTCACCTTAAATTTATGTCCCCTTGTAACACTGTGTTGTACCCGGGGAAAAAGTTTCTGACTGTCTACTCTATCTATTCCTCTGATCATCTTATAAACCTCTATCAAGTCACCCCTCATCCTTCGCCGTTCCAACGAGAAAAGGCCGAGAACTCTCAACCTATCCTCGTACGACCTACTCTCCATTCCAGGCAACATCCTGGTAAATCTTCTCTGCACCCTCTCCAAAGCTTCCACATCTTTCCTAAAGTGAGGCGACCAGAACTGCACACAGTACTCCAACTGTGGCCTAACCAAAGTCCTGTACAGCTGCAACATCACTTCACGACTCTTGAATTCAATCCCTCTGCTAATGAACGATAATACTCCATAGGCCTTCTTACAAACTCTATCCACCTGAGTGGCAACCTTCAAAGATCTATGGACATAGACCCCAAGATCCCTCTGTTCCTCCACCTGACTAAGAACCCTACCATTAACCCTGTATTCCGCATTCTTATTTGTTCTTCCAAAATGGACAACCTCACACTTGGCAGGGTTGAACTCCATCTGCCACTCCTCAGCCCAGCTCTGCATCATATCTAAGTCCCTCTGCAGCCGACAACAGCCCTCCTCACTGTCCACAACTCCACCTATCTTCGTATCATCTGCAAATTTACTGACCCACCCTTCGACTCCCTCATCTAAGTCATTAATAAAAATTACAAACAGCAGAGGACCCAGAACTGATCCCTGCGGAACTCCACTTGTAAATGGGCTCCAGGCTGAATATTTACCATCTACCACCACTCTCTGCCTTCGACCGGTTAGCCAGTTTTCTATCCAATTGGCCAAATTTCCCTCTATCCCATGCCTCCTGACTTTCCGCATAAGCCTACCATGGGGAACCTTATCAAATGCCTTACTAAAATCCATGTACACTACATCCACTGCTCTACCCTCATCCACATGCTTGGTCACCTCCTCGAAGAATTCAATAAGACTTGTAAGGCAAGACCTACCCTTCACAAATCCGTGCTGGCTGTCCCTAATCAAGCAGTGTCTTTCCAGATACTCGTAAATCCTATCCCTCAGTACCCTTTCCATTACTTTGCCTACCACAGAAGTAAGACTAACTGGCCTGTAATTCCCGGGGTTATCCCTATTCCCTTTTTTGAACAGGGGCACGACATTCGCTACTCTCCAGTCCCCTGGTACCACCCCCGTTGACAGTGAAGACGAGAAGATCATTGCCAACGGTACTGCAATTTCCTCTCTTGCTTCCCACATAATCCTAGGATATATCCCGTCAGGCCTGGGGGACTTGTCTATCTTCAAGTTGTTCCAAATGTCCAACACATCTTCCTTCCTAACAGGTATCTCTTCTAGCTTATCAGTCCGTTTCACACTCTCCTCTTCAACAATACGGTCCCTCTCGTTCGTAAATACTGAAGAGAAGTACTTGTTCAAGACCTCTCCTATCTCTTCCGACTCAATACACAATCTCCCACTACTGTCCTTGATCGGACCTACCCTCGTTCTCGTCATTCTCAGGTTTCTCACATACGCATAAAATGCCTTGGGGTTATCCTTGATCCTATCCGCCAAGGATTTTTCATGCCCTCTCTTAGCTCTCCTAATCCCTTTCTTCAGGTCCCTTCTGGCTATCCTGTATCCCTCCACTGCTCTGTCTGAACCCTGTTTCCTCAACCTTATGTAAGCCTCCTTCTTCCTCTTTACTAGACATTCAACCTCCCTCGTCAACCAAGGCTCCCTCACACGACCATTTCTTTCCTGCCTGATCGGTACATACATATCAAGGACACGTCGTATCTGCTCCTTGAAAAAGTTCCACATTTCCACCACATCCTTCCCTGACAGCCTATGCTCCCAACGTATGCTCCTCAAATCCTGTCTTACAGCATCGTAATTTCCCTTCCCCCAATTGTAAAATCTTCCTTGTTGTGCGCACCTATCTCTCTCCATAACTAAGGTGAAAGTCACAGAATTGTGGTCACCATCACCAAAATGTTCACCCACTAACAAGCCCACCACTTGTCCCGGTTCATTACCGAGTACCAAATCCAATATGGCCTCCCCTCTGGTTGGACACTCTACATACTGCGTTAGAAAAGCTTCCTGGACACACTGCACAAACACCGCCCCATCCAATCTACTTGATCTAAAGAGCTTCCAATCAATATTTGGGAAGTTGAAGTCGCCCATGACTACGACCCTGTGGCTTCTGCACCTTTCCAAAATCTGTTTCCCAATCTGTTTCTCCACATCTCTGCTGCTATTGGGGGGCCTATAATAAACACCCAACAAGGTGACTGCACCTTTCCTATTTCTGACTTCAGCCCATACTACCTCCAGAGGCAGATCCCCCTCAAACTTCCTTTCTGCAGCCGTTATACCATTTCTAATTAGCAATGCCACCCCCCCTCCTTTTTTACCACCCTCCCTAATCTTACTGAAACATCTGTAACCAGGAACCTCCAACAGCCATTCCTGTCCCTCATCTATCCATGTTTCCGTGATGGCCACAACATCGTAGTCCCAGGTACCGATCCACGCCTTAAGTTCACCCACCTTATTTCTGATACTCCTTGCGTTGAAGTATACGCACTTGAGCCCATCTCTGTGTCCGCAAGTAGTCCCTGTCAGTGCTACCTTCTCCACAGCCTCCCTACAGTCTTGGGCATACTGACACACAGCTAGCTTACTTGCTGGACTACAAGTCCTGGTCCCATCCCCCTGCCAAATTAGTTTAAACCCCCCCGAAGAGTGCTAGCAAACCTACCCCCCAGGATATTGGTGCCCTTCTGGTTCAGGTGCAACCCGTCCTGTTTATACAGGTCCCACCTTCCCCAGAATGCAGTCCAATTGTCCAAATATCTGAAGCCCTCCCTCCTACACCATCCTTGCAGCCACGTGTTCAACTGCGCTCTCTCCCTATTCTTTGCCTCTCTGTCACGTGGCACCGGCAACAACCCAGAGATGACGACTCTGTCTGTCCTAGCTTTTAGCTTCCAGCCTAACTCCTTGAGCTCTTGAATGACCACCCCACCCCTCTTCCTACCTATGTCGTTGGTGCCAATGTGTACCACGACTTCTGGTTGCACACCCTCCCCCTTAAGGATTCTGAAGACACGGTCCGAGACGTCTCGGACCCTAGCACCCGGGAGGCAACAAACCATCCGAGAGTCTCGCCCATGTCCACAGAACCGCCTGTCCGTCCCTCTAACTAGAGAGTCCCCTATAACTAGCGCTCTCCTCCTCTCCCCCTTTCCCTTCTGAGTCTCAGAGCCACAGACCCCTTCACTGCAGCTTACACCTGCAGGGCTGTCCCCCCCAACAGTTTCCAAAGCTGCATACTTATTTTTTAGGGGAACGACCACAGGGGAACCCTGCACTGCCTGCTTCTTCCCCTTCCCACCTCTAACTGTTACCCAGCTACCTCTGTTCTCCAGCGTAACTATGTCCCTGTAGCTTCTATCGATCACCCTCTCAGCCTCTCGAATAATCCTCAGCTCATCCAGCTCCAGTTCCAGTTCCCTAACTCGTTCGGTGAGGATCAGGATCTGACTGCATTTCCTGCAGACGAAGTCGGCAGGAGTATCGGTGGTCACCCCTACCTCAAACATCCTGCAGGAGGAACATTCCACCGCCTGCGCTGCCATGACTGTACACTTTGTCTCCAAAAACAAGAACACTGAGTCAATAACCTGTGGACTTTAAAGTTAGGTTAGAGGAGGCCCTACGAAAGTAGGACCTGGGGTCTAGAACACACCCACTCAAATACTAATCACTTACCTTCCCGCCCAGCTATGCGCTCCAACCTCACTTCCGCTGCCCACTACAGGTAAGTAATTTTGAAACAAACTGTCTTACCTTAGCTGTAGTCTCCCGGGTTCGCTTTTCCTCGGCCGCTGCTCCCACTCAAGTGAAGAAGCAGCAAGAACAGTTCACAGTCAAACACAGTCCCCAAAGCAGGCAGCTCAACTCCGATCAATCATGTCTGACCCAGGGAATGCAGCAGACTCCATGACCCTGATAAAAGACAGTTGCTGAAGAAGTTACATGACCTTGGCTTGCTGCAGAGACCAGGCCTCCAGTCCTCGGCCTTGCCTGATGCTGGTAGCTGGGTGTTGAGTCATCGGAATCAGTGTGCGAGGAGGCAGAAGTGGGGTAAGCATGCAGGAGTTTGTGCCAGGCTAAAAACAAACCCTAGCCGGCCAGCTCTACCTTCCATTCCACTCTCCAATGTCCGCCCCTGGACAATAAACTGGACTACATCCAATTGCAGCAGGTGTCAGCGTGATTTCAGAGACCGCTGTGTCCTTGTTTTCACGGAAACATGGCTCAGTGACAGAATTCCAGATACTGCCATCCAGCTAGGCCAGCTCCCTTGTTTCATGCCGACAGAAATGTAGCTCTGTGCGGTAAGGCTCAGGGTGGGGGGGCTGTGTGTCTACATCAACACAAAATGGTGCAAGGACTCTGCGTTAGTCTCCAGTTACTGCTCATCACCGGTGGAGTTTGTGACTGTTAGGTGCAGACCATTTTATTTGCCACGGGAATTGACGACAGTCCTTATAGTCAGGGTGTTATTTCTCCCAGTGCTAAAGCTAAGAAGGCACTCTGTGAACTGCATGGGGTTATTGATTCCATTAACTTAGAGGAGTACACGGCATTGATGATTTGCTACTTTAGAAAGTGTATTGATGACGTCACTGTGTCCAAGGCCATCACTTCTCCAGAAGCCGTGGATGATCACAAAGGTGTGTCCGCTGCTGAGGACCTGTGGTTCCGCTTTCAGAGCAGATGGTAAGGTGGCCCTAACAACAGCGAGGGCCAACCTGACCGGGGCCATCAAACAGGCAAAGTGTGCACATGCACAGAGAATACGCAGCCACCTTTGGGACAGCGGCGATATCTGAGGCATGTGGAAGGACATGCAGGCCATCACCAACTACAGAACAGCATTGCCTGCTTGTGCTAATGACGCCTCCCTCCTGAATGAGTTTAACAACTTCTTTTCACGGTTTGAGGCACGAAATGACGTGGCAGCAAGGAGGTCCATCCCCCCCTCCCTTCCAATGACCAGGTGCTGTGTCTTACCATGGCTGACATGAGTAAAATTCTGTGTAGAGTCAACCCACATAAGGCTGCTGGACCAGATAGCATCCGTGACAGAGAGCTCAGAGGATGCTCTGATGTGCTGGCGAATATTCTCATGGATATCTTTAACATCTCCCTGAGCTGTGCCATTGTGCCAATGTGCTTCAAGACTGCTACCATCATCCCCGTGCTGAAGAAGTTTTCAGCGTCCTATCTGAATGACTACCACACTGTTGCGCTTACAGCCATCATCATGAACTGTTTCAAGAGGCTCGTGATGAGGCATATTAAGACTCTGCTGCCCTCCTTACTGGACACTCTGCAGTTCACATCTTGACCAAACCGCTCAACTGATGATGCCATTTCCACCACACTCCATCTGGCCCTCACCCACCTGGAGAAGAAGGACACCTACATCAGATTACTGTTGATGGACTTCATTCTGCATTTAACAGTATCATTCCTCAGCACCTGTTTGGAAAGCTGAGTCTGCTCAGCCTAAATAGCTCCCTCCCTCAGTCAGTCTGGATCGGGAACAGCATCTCCAACACCATCACACTGAGCACAGGGCAACCCCCGGACTGTGTGTTCAGTACCCTGCTGACACACAACTGTGCAGTGTTGCACAGGTCGAATCACATCAGCAAGTTCGCTGATGTTACGAATGTAATGGGGCTCATCAGCACGAATGACGAGTCAGCATACAGAGAGGAAGTGCAGCAGCTAACGGACTGGTGCAGAGCCAACAACCTGTCTCTGAATGTGGGCAAGACAAAAGAGATGGTGGTTGACCTCAGGAGGGCACAGAGTGACCACTCTCCACTGGACATCGACATGTCCCCTGTAGAGATCTTGAAGACACCAAATTTCTTGCCGTACACCTGGCGAACAATCTCACCTGGATCCTCCACACCAGCTCCATTGCCCAGCAGCGTCACTAGTTTCTGCATAGACTGAGGAAAGCCCACCTCCCACCACCTCCCCCATCCTCACTACATTCCTCAGAGGGTTCATCGAGAGTACCTGAGCTGCTGCCTGGTTCAGGAATTGCACCGCCTTGGATTGTAAGACCCTACAACGGACAGTGAGGACAGCTGAGGACAGCTGAAGAAGGGCTTATGCCCGAAATGTTGATTCTCCTGCTCCTTTGCTGCCTGACCTGCTGCGCTTTTCCAGCAACACATTTTCAGCTCTGATCTCCAGCATCTGCAGTCCTCACTTTCTCCTCCAGCTGAGGAGATCATCGGGGTCTCTCTTCCCTCCATTACAGACATTTACACCACACACTGCATCCAAAAGGCTAAGAACATTGTGGCAGGCTCCACATACCTCTCACTCAAACACTTCTCCCTCCGGCCATCTGGCAGAAGAAACTGGATTTCGGTCTCTCACGGCCAGACTGTGCAACAGTTTCTTTCCCCAAGCCATCAGGCTCCTTCACACTGCTCTTTCCCATCTGAAATTCTTTGCATGACTTTCAATTGCTACTAGAACAATGTCTATTAATTATCATTCTTTTATTAGACTGTAATTTACGTGTTTTGCACTTCTTATTCACTTTATGCAGCCCTGTGTATGATTATGTAATTTGTGTTGTCCATGTAGCACCTTGGTCCTGTCTTGTTTTTTACTGTATCAGTTGTAAATGGTAGAAATGACAAATAACATCTATTCTATTCTCTACTCTACAAAGGTGCAATGTATATGCAAATTCTTTTTGCCTACATGAAGCGCAGTCCTGTGTGTTAATACATGTAGCATCTAGTATGCAAAACTGCATCACACCAACATGATCCTTATGGGTTTCTGGGGTAATATTTTGCAAAGACTGGACTATTTAATAAATTAATTCCAATATCAGAATCCCATCTAATAGTGGACATGCTGCTGTGAGGCTTGGAAGCCTCCAAGTTCAGGGGTAGAATGTTATGGTCCCCGATCATTGTGTTTGAAGGCAAGGGGTCTGGAAAAACTCCTGCCCACCATCTGTCTTGACCTGTCTAGGGATGTGGATGGCAACCCATTTTCCTTTGGTCCTCTTGGAGACCCTTAAGTATCTCATACTGACCCTGCCTCTATATTAGCCCTGGTAAAGATAGACCCACACCACGGAAAGCCCAGCAGCTATCACTGGATGGGTTTCTTATTGACTGGCTGTTGGTGATGGTGCAGTGCTGTTATACTGTGAGTCACAAGAATTTGACCCAGTGATGACGAAAGAATGGCAAAGTCTGTCCAATACAAGAGAGTAAATGACTTGGAGGTGGAGGTACTTCCATGTATCTCCTACAATTGCACATTTCGCCAATGGAAGTCACAGATTCAGGAATTGCTGCTGAAGTATCCTCGATAACTGGTGCATCTAATAGATAATGCACACTGCACCAGAACTAGAAGAGAACATCTCCAACTGTTTTTAACTTAGGAGAAAATGTTGCCGCACAAAACTGACTAAAATTTAAAATTGGCCATTTCAGTAAAAATGTGATTCTGGGGAGCGGCAGGTTTGTAAATCCCAATGAACACTAACAAACAGACTTTTGCAAACAAAATGAAAGCAGTATTGTGTGATCAGTATTAACATAGTCATCCAACTGAGGTCAGGAATATCATGAAAAAAGTTAGCAGTAATAAAATCCCTGTAATCCATCCAATAGTTCGATCCCAATGTTCTTTCCCAGCCCTGCATATTGGTATGTTCCCCTTCTATTTTCCAGGTGAGTGCAATTAGACCACATATTTATAACATCACCATATTGCTTTTGCTGCATTCTGCTAGCTACCAGCAGCATTTCTTTATCAAAAACAGATAAGTTGAGTAAATGAATCAGCTGGTTGTTAAGTGACCAGTTACAGTGAGGCAAAGGTACACAGTTAAAGATTTTGACAAAACACAATGTGACAATTCATCAAAAGGCTGAATGATGAGCCCTGAGTTAAACCAAAGGAAATTCACTAGAAACTAAAGTATTTCCCAATTGAAGGTTTGTAAACTGCTCAGTTTTAAGCTGCCTGACTTGCTGTGCTTTTCCAGCGCCACACTTTTTGTTACCAAATAAATCCAGTGGTGGCTTGTTGCTGATCCTGCATTTCCAGCTCTTATACATGGCACACCATGCTAGGAATATGCAGCACAATCAGATGGACTGCAATGCAAGGCAGCCCAGACCAAACAAGGCATCAGAATCTAATCTTCAGGAGGGGCTGATCATCTGCTCCTTGATGGCCTTGGTTGAAGAACAGGATGTACTGTATCTATTCCTGCCCTCAGTTACGGCTCCAGAGAGTAACCGTTGTTTCCCAGTAAATATTCTCATAAGCCCTTGAAACAAGAGTTTTCAAGGAGATAGGTGTCATGGGAACCTGGCGCAGCCCTCTAAGATGTGGTAGCAAAAATTCAGAGGAATTGTACTTTTATGGAATGGAATCCTTTTCTGTTGATGAAGTCAGCTGCATTATGGTATGGTGCTCCCAACACAATGTGTGTAGAGTCTATCGTGGCCTGAAGCTGGGAAGGCCAGGCTCATTGGCCTACTAGGCGAAAGTGAGGACTGCAGATGCTGGAGATCAGAGTCTAGATTAGACTGATGCTGGAAAAGCACAGAAGGCCAGGCCGCATCCGAGGAGCAGGAAAATCGATGTTTCACGAAGGGCTTTTGCTTGGCACGTCAATTTTCCTGCTCCTCAGATGCTGCCCTGACCTGCTGTGCTTTTCCAGCACCACTCTAATCTAGACTCATTAGCCTACTGCCTGGGCTGCAGCACTACCCTCATCCCGGGGAAATGAGGTGAAGTGCTGTGATCCAGAATAAACTGCATCGATAACAGTGTCAATACATCTGTAGGTCAAATGTTGTGAGATCCTACACAGGACTCCAGTGGATCCTCAGAAGCATTCAATTGCATAAAACAACAGAGCAGTTGTCGTCCCAGGATAGGATGGCCACCTCTTCAGGTGGGTCACAGGTCCCCCTCCATCGGTTAGTATAGTGGCAATGTCCTGAGACATCCATAATTTGTTGCGGTCATTGAATCATAGAGTCATAAAGTCATAGAGATGTACAGCATAGAAACAGACACTTCAGTCCAACCAGTCCATGCTGACCAGATATCCCAACCCAATCTAGTCCCACCCGCCAGCACCCGGCCCATATCCCTCCAAACCCTTCCTATTCATATACCCATCCAGATGCTTCTTAAATGTTGCAATAATACCAGCCTCCACCACTTCCTCTGGCAACTCATTCCATACACGTACCACCCTCTGTGTGAAAAGGTTGCCCCTTAGGTCTCTTTTATATCTTTCCCCTCTTACCCTATGCCCTCTAGTTCTGGACTCCCCCACTCCAGGGAAAAGACTTTGTCTATTAATCCTATCCATGGCCCTCATGATTTTATAAACCTCTTTAAGGTCACCCCTCAGCCTCCGACGCTCCAGGGAAAACAGCCCCAGCCTGTTCAGCCTCTCCCTATAGCTCAAATCCTCCAAACCTGGCAACATCCTTGTAAATAGTTTCTGAACCCTTTCCAAGTTTCACAACATCCTTCTGATAGGAAGGAGACCAGAATTGCACGCAATATTCCAACAGTGGTATAACCAATGTCCTGTACAGCTGCAACATGACCTCTCAACTCCTGTACTCAATACTCTGACTAATAAAGGAAAGCATTCTGGACCTCTGACCCTCCTCCACATCCTGAGGGGTCCTTTAGTGTGATCTCTTCATACGGAGCTATTTCAGCAGCTGTTGGAGGTTACTGCTAGTCCTGGGCTTACTGGGACATCTCCATTTCTCTGCACCTTCATATCATTGTGGTCACAGTTACAATAATCCCTGCCATGGTGGGATCCACCCGCCGTGGTTCCAAAGAACTTTTGCGGGAATTAGTCATTGTAACTCCTTTGTAATACAAGGAGTCAGGATTTGCAGCAAACGCAATGATGTTTTAGCATAGTGCTCAATACAGTGGGACAAGGAGGATTCTGACAAGGATGGCTGTGGAATGCCTCTACATTGTCCTTTCACTTAGTGAACCTTTTTCTAACGTATTCAGCACAAGCAGGATTAAATGCAACAGAACTACTGAAACATTGAAATATTGCCTCATCAGTCATACAAAACAGGTAACATTGCACATGGTGGTAAATATTGACAATGTGAGGAAGTCAGCTCCCTATCCTTGTGCAGCTTCTGCAAGTTTGTATTATCTTTGTGAATTATGGCCTGCAGATGCCATTTTAAGGTTATTTGTGATTACTTCAGCTTCACAGAGATGATCATCATTAACTTATCATGACCAACGACATGGGCAAGATTGTTTGTGGCCACGTTTTATATCCTGCACAGTTGCTCACTGTATGCATTTCACATGCAAGGTGCTACAGTTACAAATGTCTAAAACCTATATTTCAATAACGTCTGATTAACAAAATTACCCTTCACGTTACTCACAAATGCAGCCTATGTGCTCAGATAAACAAAACCACTAACTCTCTGATCCTGAGTGTCATGGCAGCCATTTTTAAACTTATATTGTATATTTGCAATTCAGATAAGTATGGAAGTCAGCACAAAATGTGCTTCACAGAATGAGTCACAGGCTCAGCCTGGAATCTAGATTAACCCATGCTAACTGATGCCCCTCACCACCAACCCCACCGACCCCATTCCCCACCCCCTCCAAACCCCAAGTATGGGCAGAACGGTGGCTCAGTGGTTAGCACTGTGGCCTCACAGTGCCAGGGACCCAGGTTCGACTCCAGCCTTGGGTAACTGTCTGTGTAGAGTTTGCACATTCTCCCTGTGTCTGCGTGGGTTTCATCCGGGTGCTCCAGTTTCCTCCCACAATCCAAAGATGTGCAGGTCAGGTGAATTGGCCATGCAAAATTGCCCATAGTGTTTGGTGCATTAATCAGGCTGGGGCTATTTTCCCTGGAGCATCGGAGGCTGAGGGGTGACCTTATAGAGGTTTACAAAATTATGAAGGGGATGGATAGGGTAAATAGGTAAAGTCTTTTCCCTAGGGTCGGTTGGTCCAGAACTAGAGGGGATAGATTTAGGGTGAGAGGGGAAAATTATAAAAGAGAGCTACGGGGCAACATTTTCACACAGAGGGTGATACGTGTATGGAATGAGCTGCCAGAGGAAGTGGTGGAGGCTGGTACAATTGTAACATTTAAGAGGCATTAGGATGGGTATATGAATAGGAAGGGTTTGGAGGGATATGGGCTGGGTGCTGGCAGGTGGGACTAAATTAGGTTGGGATATCTGGTCGGCATGGACGGATTGGATTGAAGTGTCTGTTTCTATGCTGTACATCTCTATGACTCTATGGGTCTGGGTGGGTTACTCTTCAGAAAGTCGGTGTGGACTTGTTGGACCGAAGGACCTGTTTCCACACTGTAGGTAATCTAATGTAATCAGTGCAGCTCCCTGACTGACTTGCTGCAAAACACCCTGAACTGGTTTCATGGGACCTGCAAGAGTGATGGTAGCCTACTCCGTAGACTGTATTAATGTGGAACCCCTGACCCTAGCTAACCCAAGCAGCCAACTGAATGTGTCTACGCCCCTTGACTGAGATCAGACGCACTTCTTGACTGTCTATTGTCAGATCCTCTGACTGACAAAAGTTCCACCTGCGAAAAGAGAAATTGCTGGAAAAGCACAGCAGGTTGGGCAGCATCTGTGTAGAGAGATCAGAGTTAACCTTTCAGGTCGAATAGTTCTAAGGAAGGGTCACCAGACCCGAAACATTAACTCTGATTTCTCGCTGCAGATGCTGCCAGACCTGCTGAGCTTTTCCAGCAATTTCTGCTTTTGTTTCTGATTTACAGTGTATGCAATTCTTTTGTTTTTTTAAAAATAGTTGCACTTGTCATACCTGAGGACAGTTCCCTTTAGTTTAAGACATGGCCATTTGGCTGAAGTACCTGCAGTGTGTTTGCCATGCAGGTGGCTGACATTTTTGATATTGATATAATATGGTGCCTTATAGCAGTATATCCACCCCTTTGACCCATCACTGTTGACACTCCTAACCTTGACAAGTTGCCTGGTTGTTTCTGTCTCTGGTAAAAGGCAAGTTAAGGCAATGCAGTCTTGTTGTGTGTGTATGGAGCATGTCCTGAGATACTAGGGGACTGCTAGCCAAGATAAAGCCTGGAGGATCAAGAGGCTAGTTCAGATCTTCATGTTGGGAATTGGCCCCATGTAGTTATTCTCTGCCACAAACTGCTTATAAATGAGATGAGATCAAATAGGCCTCTTGCCACTCACAAGTGAGAGTCCTACCTTGCTGTTAAAATCTTTGGTGGAAAATTGGACTTGTTTGTTTTGACATCAACCATTTCACTTTTCATCAGATTTTCCCAACTGACTGTATTATGGACCAGACCAAAGCCCCTCAAGATATATTAAGAAGATAGCCTAGATCTAATTTTTTTCTAATTTTTAAACACAAGTGTATGGCATTGTATTCCAGATGCAATTTGATTGGTCAATTTACCAGGCTTGAAGTAAAATACATTTTATTCTTACATTATAGTTAAAATATGAACAAATGAAAGAAGAATTGGAATAACTTAACTCTATTGGAAAACTTGACGGAATAATAGATTATTTAACTCCTAAACAGCAACTGTGCCAATATAGTAACAGCCCATAAACACACCCTTGGCAAAAGTAAATTCAGTAAAATAGATTGCCTCACATGTACTTCTAGCAACAGAAAGAGAACCCCTTGTTTTTAGCTGTAACAGAGATAGGAATCATAGCTTCCAAATCCAATTTCAAGACCCCCAGCAGCTACTGAAAGCTAAACTAAAATCCTGGTTCTCTGGGAGCTCTTCATGCTGCTTCTATTGTTCCAACTTTTCAAAAAACAAAGCTAGCCAGGCTCAGAGCAGTCAGCTCAGCTCTAAGTTTGCAACACTTGGTTTCAAAAGAAACATGACAGAACAATCCTTCTTAAAGGCACATAGAGTCATAGAGATGCACAGCATGGAAACAGACCCACCAACTCATCCATGCATCTCATAAAAACTGTCATTGTCCACATCCTTCAGGGACTGGAAAAATCTAGCCCAAACTTCCTTCACCTCCCCTTCAGTATTTTGCCATTTACCTTAAATCTTACCTTAAAACCAGTGGGAAAAGGTTTCCTGACTATTTGTTGATTTATTACTTCATAGAATGCAACATTGCTGACTAAGTTCCCTAAACCATGATTTGTGAAGTATCAGAATAACTTTGTTGATTATTTATTTGCTGCTTTCAAAAAAATCTTCAATAGACTCTCACAGCTGCAAATCAGAATGTCAAACATTTTTCAGGTAGGTACAAAGTCACTGCCGAGATAAACTCTATCAAAATATTTGTCACCATGAGGGATTTTTCTTCCTTCTAAGCAAAAGCTTCTTTCACTTGTATTCATTTAGGAGTAGGGTATTGTTCACTTCTCTGAAATTATTCTGCAGCAGATTTCTCTCAGAAGCCAGGAATTACTTTATATTTACAAAGGTTGTCATAGAGATGGTGGCTTTAAATTCAGATTTGTGTATTCAGCAATGCGGGAGAATAATACAGACTCAGATTAGACTGATGGATCTATGTTCATTTGAAGTGGAAATTCAAAACCACATTTAACAACAACAAGAAACAGACTGAAATGGTGAAAGTTGCTTTTCCTATTTTTCATTACCTCTGTTGTTTACATAATCACAGCAGGAAATGGTATAAAACAGTCATCCATTTATATCCCACTCCAATTTCACTGCCACTGACTTCAGGAGAAATCAGGAACGATGTAAAAACAGGCTTCTAATTTGCTATTTTACAAGATCACCTCAAGTCAAAAATTACTCCCTCACCACCTACCACTCGCTAATGACTGAAATCAGGACAATACAAGAAAATCCAATACAATACAAGCTAGCCTTCATTTAGGTTACAGTTTTTGATTCAGTTAAACAGCAGTGTGTGTAAAGGCAGGCTGCTGATTCTCTCCCTCCTTCTGCCCTTCTGGCTTTGTAACCTGTAAGCCTGGTTTGTTTCAGTTTGACTCTTTGTGCTAAGGTATGTGTTTATTGTATCTGTTGCGAGTATTTTCAGAACAGCATCACTAAGTCGGGATAGTCAGTCGGGTTGAATAGGATAAGTTATCCGGTATTCTATTTTCTTTTCTTTCTGTTTAATTCCATAATTTTGTAAATGAATTCTGTTTGTTTGAAACTTGGCAGTCAGATCAGCTAATTCACTTCAGGCAAAGACATCTAAAACAATAGCAAAGTTACGGTCTGGGCTATCTGCTTAAAAATATTATGAGAAGTTGGGCCTGGTCCATAACTGCAAGTCACTAGTCACATTGTCAGAAGAGCAAGACAGAATAAGTTAAGAGTGAAGGCAGCAAAGATATAAACATAGATAGTAGGCCATTCAGCCCTTCAAGCCTGCTCTGCCATTCAATATGATCATGGCTAATCATCCAACCCAGTACTCTCTTCCCACTTGCATCCCATGCCCTTTAATCCCTTTAGCCCTAAGAACTATATCTAACTCCTTCTTGAAAACGTTCAATGTCTTTGCCTCAACCGCTTTTGTGGTAATGAATTCCACAGGCTCACCACTCTCTGGGTGAAGAAATTTCTCCATCCTAAATGGTCTACCCCATATCCTTCGACTGTGACTGTTGGTTTTTCTGGACACCCCACCATTGGGAACATCCTTCCTGCATCTATTTGCTCTAGTTCTGTTAGAATTAATAGAATTCCTCCTCATTCTTCTAATTTAATAGTCACTTGTTCGTACAGAATTTGAATTTGCTGTAAAAAGTAGGTAAAAACAAGAATGCTGGAAACCCGAGTCTGGATTAGAGTGGTGCTGGAAAAGCACAGCAGGTCAGGCAGCATCCAAGGAGCAGGAAAATCGATGTTTCGCCCTTCATCAAGATTGTCGTAAAAAGTGCCATTCTCTCAAAATGTTTCATTTTTTATGAATTTGCTGTAATAGTTCAGCAGTCCCAAAAAACAATCTGAGCTCAGAAGTATTCCGAGGGTGAGGTGTAATTTTGGTTGCTTGAAAGCTATGCTGGGATGTTGTAACATCTCTGTTTCTAATCTGTGAGCCAAATACTCTTGAGAAACGTTTCACATTTGACTGCACATGCCTTATTTCCCTAATCTTCCAAAAGTTGGAACATTTTCTTCCATCTGTCATCATGGGCCTTCCCACTAGAAGCTGAACTAAGAATGCCATCCAAATAACACACTATTCCACAAATTCCTTGCAAATTTTGTTCATTATTGCTTGAAAAATTCCACAGCTTGAAGAAACACCAAATGGCAGCCCATAAAAACTGAAATAGGGCCCCTGTGGGTATTAATAGACCTTGGCTCATCATCTCATTTAAGTTACAGTTGAGCAGTTGTTGGATCTGAGTTTGAAAAAGTCTGGTCTCCTGACAACATAGTGAACAGATCCCTGACGTTGGGCAAATTATCATGTGGATTACATTCTCTATCTGCTCTACAATTGCTTTATCAAGCCCACATAAGCTTACAGTCCCCCAGTTACCTTTGGTACCACTACTACTGGACTAACCCAATAACTGTGTTCAAACTTTCTGCTAATGTTCTCCATGTCCGATGTTTTCAACACCGATACTCTTTTTTTCCTCCCTTCGAGCATAGGGCACTGGACAAGGTTTACAGCAAACTCATCTAGCATTCCTCTGAACCTGTATATTAGCTTTATACAGAATCATAGAGCACAGAAATGGTCCCTTTGGCCCAACCCATCCATGCTGACCAGGTTTCCTTCACTGAACCAGTCCCACTTGCTTGCATTTGGCCCATGCCCCTCTAAACTTTTCCTATCCATGTACATATCCAAATGTCTTTTAAATGTTATAACTGAACCTGCAGCTACCACTTCCTCTGGCAGCTCATTCCATATACACATCATCCTTTGTGGGGAAAAGTGAGATTGGGAGAAGCATGTGGTACTTACCTGGCACAGCAGGGAAGGTGTATGGCACTGCTGGCCATTCCTCCAGACTGTAGAGATAACGTTAACTGGCTGGTAACCTCTGACCAGACTGCCAGGGTCTGGTGGTCCAGTCCCCTCTGCCGGGAGGACATTCTTCTCCTTTATTACCAGAATCAGAACCTCCAGGTACCTGTCAGAGAATCATAGTGACACCCTTCCCTTTGCAGGAAACATCCTTGACTAAGCAAGACAGCTTAGAACTGTCAGTGCTCACCAAGGGGCACATCAGCCTTTCAAAGATGGCACCAGGGATGCAGCTCTTTCAGCTCGTGTTGACTTAACTCTTCCTATTCTACTTCCCTACCCCCGGTTCAGACTCTTCACATTTACGTTCATAATTCTTCTGACACTTCACCGCAGTTTTACAATTCCCAATTTTCTGGTCCTAGCTGCCTCCTTGTTACCATGAATACGCCAACCCTCTATCCCCATCAGGATAGTCTGAGGTTTGCTGCTTCTTCCTGGAAAAAGGTGACAAATAATGTACCACTTTATAAAAAACACCACACCAGGAAACATTTGCACCCATCCCTGAGACCCACCATTGTTGACGCGCTCTAAACTATGCGAAAGTGAGGACTCGCATTTCTGATGATGAGTTTTTGTCCGAAATGTTGAATCTCCTGCTCCTCAGATGCTGCCTGACTTGCTGTGTCATACTAAACTATGCCTCACCCACTTCACATGTTCACCCCTTCCCTTCCCTCCCGGAGCAATAATAAGGTTCCTTTTGTGCTCACTGTCCATTACCCCAGTCTCTGCATGCATATGATCTTTCTCCACTATTTCTGTTGCCTCAAGCGGGATACCACCACAAAACACACCTGCCCCTCTTCTCCATCCTCAGCATTCCACAAGGATGGTTAGCTGTGACATCCTGGTCCATTCCTCAATCACTCAAAAGACTTCCTCGCTTCTTCATGGCAACTTGCCATGGTGACACTTAGCCATTCACCTTGCCACTGTCCAAGATCCCAAACACACATTCCTGGTGAAGCAATGTTTTCTTTATAATTCTTTCAATCTAGTCAACTGTAGTCTCTGTTCACTGTGTGGTCTCCTCAACAATGGTAAGACCAAACCTAGACTGGGTGAATTGCTTTGGGGAACACCTCTGCTTTGTCCATAGGCATGACCTTGACCTTCCAGTCACTGGCCATTTCAACAAACCACTTTGCTCCCATGCTAGCATTTTCATCCTGGGACTGTGGTGTTCCAGGTGAAAGTGAGGACTGCAGATGCTGGAGATCAGAGTCGAGAGTGTGGTGCTAGAAAAGCACAGCAGGTCAGGCAGCATCTGAGGAGCAGGAGAATCAGCATTTTGGGATAAGCCCTTCATCACGAATGAGGCTTGTGGGCTGGGAGGGGGCTAGGGCGGGGGAAAGTAGTTGGGAATGCAATAGGTAGATGAAGGTGGGGGAGAAGGTCAGAGAGGAGGTTGGAGAAGATCAATGGAAAAGCTGATAGATGAGTCAAGAGGGTGGTGCTGAGTTGGAGGATTAGCACTGGGATAAAGTGGGGGATGGGGAAATGAGGAAACTGGTGAAATCCACATTGATCTCATGTGTTTGCAGGGTCCCAAGGCGAAGGATACAGCATTGTTCCTCCAGGCGTTGGGTGGTCAGGGTTTGGTGATGGAGGAGGCCCAGGCATGTCCTTGGCAAAGTGAGAGGGGGAGTTGAACTGTTCAGCCACAGGGCGGTGGGGTTGGTTGGTGGGGATTTCCCAGAGATGTTCTCTGAAACAATCCGCAAGGAGGCATCCTGTCTCCCTAATGTGGAGGAGACCACATCGGGTGCAACAAATACAATAGATGACATTGGTGGAGGTACAAGTTAATGTCTGTTGGATGTGGAAGGATCCTTTGGGGTGGTCTTTCTACATCTGACAGAAATTTACTTGTACTTCCACAAAGGTCATCTACTGTATTCCGTTGCACTGGGTGTGGTCT
Source organism: Chiloscyllium punctatum (assembly GCF_047496795.1). Taxonomy (NCBI): domain Eukaryota; kingdom Metazoa; phylum Chordata; class Chondrichthyes; order Orectolobiformes; family Hemiscylliidae; genus Chiloscyllium; species Chiloscyllium punctatum. Next base: position 93,928,051 of record NC_092746.1, on the reverse strand, counting down.
CCTCCACATCGGGGAGGGCTTCTTGCAGATCATTTCAGAGAACATCTCTGGGACACCGGCACCAATCAACACCACCGCCCTGTGACTGAACAATTCAACTCCCCCTCCCACTCCATCAAGGACGGACAGGTCCTGGGCCTCCTCCATCACCAAACCCTAACCACCAGACGCCTGGAGGAAGAACACCTCATCTTCCACCTTGGGACCTCCAACCCCAGGGCATCAATGTGGACTTCACCAGTTTTCTAATTTCCCCTCCCCCCACCTTATCCCAGCCCCAATCCTCCAAATCAGCACCTCCCTCTTGACCTGTCCATTGTCTTTCCCATCTATCCGATCCACCCTCCTTTCTGACTTATCACCTTGTCTCCCACCTTCATCTACCTATTGCATTCTCAGCTACCTTACCCCCAGCACCCCCTCCCCTTTTATGTCTTAGACCCCGGTCGACAAGCCTCATCCCTGATGAAGGGCTTATGACTGAAACGTTGATTCTCCTGCTCCTGGGATGCTGCCATGTTTTTCCAGCACCATACTCAATGCATTCAGAGGGACTACACATTATTTTCCTCTGAGACATTCTATAGCCTATAAGGACTCACGAAAAATTCCACAACTCCATTTTTCTTACTCCTCTGTCCCTTGTCCCACACCTCATCTGTATCTTATGTGTGCCTTCTTGACTTTGCCCTCTGTGGGACTGATCCATTTTCTCTTTTTCACACCTTCATTGACTGTTCACTCACTTTATGTCTCTATCCCTCTTTAACCATCAGCAATCCCATTTGTCTTTTGTTCTAGACACCCTCACATCTGTTCCAGTTGCTCCTCTTACCCCGCGTCAACAGCATAAAAACCATCTTTTCCCAATCAGCATTCCTCGAGCCATTTCTCTTCCATGCATTACAGGCAATGCTATGACCCAGGCCAGCAACCGATGATTGTGCTTGGAATGTCTAAGTGGTTGTGCAGCTCAAGGAGAATGTTGTTTCTACCTCCTTTCCATTCTGAAGAAGTCACATCGGTTTTGAAACTTAACTAAGTTTCACGACCCACTGATGTTCCCAGACCTGCTGGGTGTCTTTCGCACTCTCTATTCTTATTTTAGGTATCCAGCATCTGCAGTACGTTGCTTTCATTTGAATTGCTAAAGTTAAAGTCGAGGCTCCAGATAGAATGAGATTCACCACAAGAGAACAACCTAAATGAGTTCAATATGTTGGAAATAAGACAAACTTTAAATCCAGGTCAACAAAATGTCAGCTGAATTAAAACAAGTCAAAATCCTAGACTGGGAACTTATCATTTGATGTCTTTCACATTGCATTACATTAAAATCATTCATAGTTGAATAGGTTCCTACAGATTACAAAGATGTTTTTAGAGACCCTGGATGCTCCCCCTGTGAATGGCATTTTAAAGTCATAGAGAGTCAGACTCTAACTCAATATCAGGTACAGCAAAAAAAAAATCAGAGTTGAGATCGAAAGCTGGGTCTGTCAATGAAGACCGGAAAGTTCTTGAATCAGAAGGTCAGCACTAAATACCTTTGGTGACACTCGATGATCATATCGCCTTCTACTGTGTGTTTAACCAGTTCCTTCTGCGCTTGGCTGGTTTTGACCCTTAACTATAATAATCGGTGTTTTCTTCCTCATTGTTCCTCTCGTCTGGAACGGAAGCCATGGTGGGAATGTTCTTTCCTCCACAACGTCTCACTTCTATGAGCGACTGCTCCATGATATGACCATTCAGGAATGGTGATGGTTTAATGGCAGTGAAATACATGGCAAGCCCAACCGATAATCTTAACATGGTCACTAATGTAATTGATATCACAATTGTGATTGTTTAGAAAGTGTTACCCAATTGCAGAAACATGTCGCATGTTGGACACATTATGTACTGAGTTTTGCAAGAACAGGTCTATGCACTGCCCTTTGCAAATGTTGATGGGAGATGCTGTTTGATATGATCTACTAGTCAGTGGGACACATGGCCTCCCAATCTGCCATCACATCATTCATATCACACACTCCTAATTTGTACCACATATTGAGGTTCCTTTTGGAGACCGCAAACCAAAATGAGAGACAGAGACGGTAAAATGGCCTTCACTTGCCTTTATTCAGAGAACTTGCTGTTACAGGTTTCTGAGCTGAAGCTACAGCATTGAGTGGAAGTGGCTTTCCCATACCATACCATAACAGACAGCTCATTAATATGATCAACAGTTTCAGGATACCGGTATCAATACAGTCATCGGGTTTTACATTTACAGGATGCTGTTATCAGTTCATTGAAAAGTATTTGAAACTGACCCATTCAGATAGGTACTTGAGAATTGTCTGTCAAGTTAAGTGATTTAGACCAAATGTTAACACTCTGTGATTACCTCCTGCTTCAAGGGCTTTTACTATATTAACCAGTCACACCTACCAGCTCTCTTTAGTTCCTTTTTTATCACTATTGTTGCAACTGGAAACTTTGATTTTGATCGAATAAAATTTCCCTGATTCAATTAATTCACCCCTTTTACGCTTTCCTGCCCTGTGGGTTTCTGCTGAACCCCACATTGCCTTCCACTGTACCCTATCCTTCACAAATGAACAAAATATGTCCACACATTGCACCTGTTCCAATGGAACTAAACCTTGGAGGACAACTATCCCCTACATGCCCCACAAAGCCTTGTCCAATCACCCTGGCTGGGGTGTCAAGAACAGAAACTTAGATGTCAACTGCTCCACAGCAACACTAATCAGAATACACTTTACTGTTTCCATTGGAATATAATTTAAATTAAAACAGTGGGCTTGTTTTCCAGACTTTTTTCTAGTTCACATGTGTCACTTACCAAAGTTTCTGAAATGCGTTCTATTTTGCAAGATTTATTGCAATGGTTAGTTATTCAAGATCACAATCTTTGGAATGAAGTGATATAAAAATATCTTCAGAAATATTTTCCAAAAAGCCTGGAATCATTTCCAACCCACTATTATATCACAGACAATTTTTATGACAGTTCCAAGAAATACTTTTTGCAGAAAAAAGACTCACACCAGTCTGACCTCATTATGAATCATTCAATTGGCAAGAAACAATAAAAGTTCTTCCTAACTGCTGTGTTTATTTTTTGGAGGGGTTGTTCCAACAGATCTCTGCAGCAGAGATGAATATTTCATTCTGAAAGATCACCTCTTCCAACAATCAGTTTGTGTTTGGGATCTGGGATGGGTTGCCGAGATTTCAATTTTTTTATTATGCAGAGGCCAAATTGCCTTGAACTATAAAACTTGTTTGGCCATAATTTGTTGCAGCAGGTCAGTTAACAGTGTCTGCCATGAGTTAGAATTGTCTTTGACTTGCAGTTGTTACTGTGGCAAGTTGCTGGCAGTTTGAGCTGACAGTGGTTCGGCAAGGGAAACAGGACATCTGGGATCTCAGCAAACAGCAAAAACCTTTATATAACTCCATAGCCAATCAGATTAAATAACTTTTCAGAGCCACAACTCTGTACTGAGAAGTATAATTTATTAATGCTAAATCATTGCTGAGAAAAGACATAAAGCCTCTTGTCTTGCACTCATCAGGACAATTTATAAGAATACAAGTGTAAGGGGGGAGTAGCATTTTGCGCTGTCTTAGAAGAGAGTGCTGTGATTGAATAGAAAGTGGATTCTGATTGAGAATACACCAGTTAGTGGTGACAGACAGTTAACAGCAAGTTTTATTTAAATTCAAACCAGGCAGTTTGATTCTAATTATTAGAAATTTTGCCCTGAGAATGGATGTTGCCTATTTTGTTCATTTGAATCAAGCACAAATATGTGCAAGAGTGCCATACTGCAAGCCTAACTGACTATCTTTATTTGGTTATCAGTGTCATTTGAAGCACATACAGGATTATTTAGCAAATGCCGAATCATATCATAAAGACAGTGTCATTTTCATTTTTCTATATTCTTGATTGGGCACTGCAATGGGAAAGAACCATTTTGGAAAATAAAAATTGTTGAAGGATTGCTGCACAAGTAACTAGACACTCATGGTAAGTGCTATGTACACAGCTGCTTGTTCAACTAAGAGTGGAGGCTTAATTTGCAGATGAGCTGGAGCCAAAGGGCATATACAAATAGAGCTTTGGCCAGCAACAAGTACCAGATTGGTCTGTGGCCTAGTGACCAATGACGAGTTGTTTTTTATTCATTAACAGTATGGGACGTCACTGGCTAGGCCACCATTTATTGTCCATCCCAGAGGACAGTTATGAGTCAACCGCATTGCTGTGGGTCAGGAGTCACATGTACGCCAGACCTGGTAAGGATTTCCCAAAAGAGCATGAGCGAAACAGAGGGTTTTTTTTCCCAACAACCAACAACAGTTTCATGGTCATCTTTAGACTCTTAATTCTGGATTTCGTTTTTATTATTGGATTCAAATTTGACTATCTACAACGGTAGGATTCAAATCTGGGTTTGCAGAACATTATCTGTGTCTCTGGATTAACAGTCCAATGGTAATATCATTAGAGTGTAACATGCCCTTGTTATTCATGACAAAGGCCTTCTGCCTGCCAATAACTATTTCATTGGCTCCCAGTGAGCTGAACAGCTTTGCTGTGTAAATGTCTTGGGAGAAACCATCAGTTATCTGGAGGTGACAGGAATGGTCTCTTTTCTCTGCAGTGAAGAATATCTCCAGCCTATTTCTGTTTTCCAGTTGGTCTAAGCTGTGACTTTTTAAATTTAGAAGCGAAAGGCCTTTATAAGTGGGATCCAGTCACCCGGTGCCTCCTGGAAACAGGTGAAAATACTTGGAAAAGGAAAATCAAGGAGCAGCCTTCTGATGAGCACAAAAATCATCTCAGCAATCCATGTGGACATGGAGCACTGAACTACCTTCCCAGTCCTTCCTCTGTCCATAACACCCACATTATCTCTCTGCCTGTACCTGCCTATACGTCTGTGTAGACGGGCGTTTATAAAGTGGTTAGGGTTTTAACGAGTAGAGGTACATCCTGATGGTTCATATTACTTATCTGAAGCTAGAATCTATGTATTTGTAACAGATAGTCATGCATGTTAAGCACAGAAACCTATTCTGTGCTTTCTGTCAACTTGGGTCTGAAAATCAAGTACATTGGGGAATTGTGTATATATTTAACTTGAAGTTTTATCTTTAATACTTTTATATTTTAAGTATCTTTAACTTTTATGCTTCTAGGAATAGTAGGGCTTGATTTCCAGTGTGCTACAGTGAGACATGACAACATCTAATGGTGAACAATGTGTTTTGATTGTAGCTGGTTGAGTAAGTTCAGTCCCTTGTCTGTTGCAAATAACCAAAGAGACATGTTGTTGATAGGATTCATCAGTCTTTGGGGAATACAGCCTATGTACTTGGCATCACACTGGCACTGAAACTCATATACCATGTTACTGATTTGTGTGATAGGTAGAACATCTTTTTGGCTTGTCAGGAGCATCCAGTTAGTGGCATACACCACATTCCTCTGTTCTTCATTGGCTTCTCACTCAGTTTCAGAAACAGCACTTTGGGCAGTACTGATGCCAGGGCCTGTTAAAGGTGAGCTGTGCTCTGACATAGACAGCAGGTAAATGCAACTTTAGAAATCTTAGGGCAAAACTCTTGTTGCTTGAATACCCCTTTGCGAATTTAGCATCTTAATCCTATCCTAACCCTAATTTAACACCCCCATCCTCACCCTTGAATCCCAAACTACCCACCAGTACAATAAGACTGTGTTTCAGACAGACAAAAGCAATGCACTGAAAGCTCATTAGCAGTTGTCAAAATTCAGTTGGAGAATACGGATAATGAGCAAGAAATAAAAACGAGCCAAAGGCCAGGCATTGTTCAGCTGTTCACAATGAACCTCTCTAGAGTGCAATAGTTCTGTTTTACACAGAGTCCTGAATTGGATGATCAGCCATGATTATAATGAATGGCTTGAAGGGCCAAATGGCCAGCTCCGGCTCCTATTGTCTTTGTTTGTATGTACATCTTTCTTGGCTATTCAGACCATGGTTTGCTGAGCAAGTTTATCATGTGTTGAGTCAGACACTGGATGATATATTTCCTGAAAGAGTTCTCTAAGGAGTGCAAAGCTCTTGTTTAGATACCGTACAGTAATAAAGATGATTATAATCTGATCACACTTATGGAGGAGCATACTTCTATATGGTGAGTGCTTCACATCCTGTGACTATGGAGTAAATACTATGTAACACTCCAAATTGAGCCCATAGATGTTTGTATTAGTATCTCTAAACAGATACAGGCAACTCATTGGTTAAGTCAGTGTTGCTGACTGAAGTAGGCATTCTCGTTTATCATCTATAGAGGAACCCCAATTATCCGGCATTCAATTATCCAAATATTGGATTATCCGGCAAGATTGCAAGGTCCCAATGTTTGGCTAAACAATGCTATCCGGCATTTGATTATCTGGAATTTGATTAACCGAATGAAATACTCCCTGCCCGTGTCCTTCTGGTAATTGAGGTTCCCCTGTACAATGGGCCCAGAACACCAAGGTCCTTTCACAGCTGGAGTGAGAAAGACACTGCTTGATTTCTTCTACCACCTTCAAAGACATAAAACTTGCATCCAAATAAGGAGTTGCCTTTATCCTGTCACCTGGAAGTAGGTGTGTGGGTGAAGATTTATTACCATGGATAGAGCTAATGTTTGGAATCCAAAACTCACGTTAGTGTAAGTTGAGGTTAAAGGTCATGGAAGACTTGGGATGCGTTAGTCTGGAGCAGATAAATAATAACCAGACTACCACAGGGAGAAAGTTGAGGGATCCTGTTCTTGAGTTAAACAAATCAAAATTGTAGTAAGAGATGGAGGAGGAAAATATGAGGAAGAACATTTTTGAACAGAGTGAGTGGTAACAACTTGGAAGTTCTTTTTCCTATTCACTTGTAGACATTGCTGGCTGGCCAACATTTACAGTTCTTGAGAAGGTGGCAGTGAGCTGCCTTCATGAACCACTCAGTCCATGTGCTTTGGGTTGACCCACAATGCCCTTAGGGAGGGAATTCCAGGATATTGACCCAGCAACAGTGAAGGAATGGTGATATATTTCCAAGTCAGGATAGTGAATGGATTGGAGGGGGATTTGCATATGCAAAGTCTTCAGGACAGTATTTACTGTCCTTGGCATTGTAGCTGGAAGTAGTCATGGGTTTGAAAGGTGCTTACTAAGGATTTTGGTGAATTTCTGCCATGCATCTTGGACTGAGCATTAATGGTGGAGGGAGTGAAAACTTTAAGAACATACTGTCAATCAAGCAGGTTGCTTTATCCTGGATAGTTTCAAACATCTTGAGCGCTGTTGGAGCTGAATCCATCCAGACAAGTGAGGAGTATTCGATCACATTCGTGACTTGTGCATTGTAGATGGCTTTGGGGAGTCAGGAGGTGAGTTACTCGCTACAATAGACCTAGCCTCTGACCTGTTTTTGTACCTGTGGTATTTGTCTGACAAGTTTAATTGAATTTATGGTCAAGGGCAACCCCAGGATGTTGATAGTGAAGGATTGAGTGATAGTAACACCATTGAATGTAAAAGAGAGGAAGTCAGATTGTCTTATCGATGATGGTCAGTGCTTGGCATTTGTGTGGAGTAAATATCACTTGCCACTTGTCAGCCCAAACCTAAATATTGTGCATCTGAACATGGACTGCTTCAGTATCTGAGGAGTCACAAATGGTGCTGAACATTGTGCAATCATCAGTGAACATCTTCCGGTGTGTCAGGTCAGACTCCAGCCAGCAGACAGTATTGCTCCTGAAACACATTGATTCCAGTTTTGTTTGGGCTCCTTGATACCACATTGAGTTGAATGCAGCCTTGATGTCTCAGGCGATCACTCTCACCTCACCTCTGAAATTTAGTTCCTTAGTCCATGTTTAAACCAATGAGATCAGGAGCTGAGTGGCCCTGACAGGAACCCAAAGTAAGCATCACTGAGCAGATTATTGCTGAGCAGGTGCTGCTTGATATCACCTTCTATCATTATACTGATCAGTGAAAGTAGACTAATGGGGCGGTAATTGGCCAGGAAGGATTCGTCCAGCTTTTTCCATACAGGGCATATCTGGGCAACTTTCCACATTGTCGGGTCAATGTCAGTGTTGTAACTGTACTGAAACAGCTTGGCTAGGGGAGCAGCACATTCTGGAGCACAAGTCTTCAGTACTTGAAGACTGACTGTGTGGAGTTTGCACGGTCTCCCTGTGTCTGTGTGGGTTTCCTCCGGGTGCTCCGGTATCCTCCCACAGTCTAAAGATGTGCAGGTCAGGTGAATTGGCCATGCTAAATTGCCCATAGTGTTAGGTAAAAGGGTAAATGTAGGGGAATGGGTGGGTTGCACTTCGGCGGGTCGGTGTGGACTTGTTGGGCCGAATGGCCTGTTTCCACACTGTAAGTAATCTAATCTACTATTGGTAGAATGCTGTCCTTTGTAGTATCCAGTGCCTCCAATCATTTTTGATATCATGTGGAATGAATGGAATTGGCTGATGCTGGGGACCAATGGAAGTGCCTGTGGTGGGTCATCTACTTCATATTTCTAGCTGAAAATAGCTGCAAATGCTTCAGCCTTACCTTTTGTACTGATGTGCTGGGCTATTCCATCACTGAGAATGGGAATATTAGTGGAGCCTCTTCCTCCAGGGAGTTGTTTAATCATCCAACACCAATTACAACTGGATGTGGCAGGACTGCAGAGCTTTTGTTTACCCCCACAGTACCGCCTAACTGAGATAGTACTTATTTTTTCCCCAGCACCCATGTTGGGTGTGTGCAGGTGTGAGACACAGTGAAAGACGCAAGGTGCACGAATCTTTATTCAGTTTCCACCACCAGGAAGAAAGGAAACACCAAGTGGCCAGTGACAAGCAGTGCCCTTCACATCAAAGGGCAATGCTGTGTGATCAAACAGTGAAAGGGAGGGCAGGGATTAAATCAAAATAGAGTTGGAGGGGGAAATAATACACTCCACTCCCTGCGGTGCCCACCTCTCCCTGAACAACTCCAGCATGTCGGTGAACATCGCGTGCTCCTTTTCCAGAGATACCCAGGCTCTAACGTAACTGCGGAAGAGGGGCAGGCAGTCGGCCCTAACGACCCCCTCCACGGCCTGCTGTCTGGATCTATTTATGGAGGACTGCAGAGCTTAGATATGATGTGTTCGTTGTGGGATGGCTTAGCTCTGTTTATCACTTGTTGCTTATGCTGTTTGGCATGCTAATAGTCCTGTGTGGTGGTTTCTCTAGGTTTGCATCTCATTTTCAGTTATCCCTCCTTTACTCTTCATTCAACCAGAGTTGATCCCCTGGTTTAATGGTAATGGTTGAGAGGGGGATATACTGGGCCATGAGATTACAGATTGTACTGGAATACAGTTCTGCTGTTGTAGATAGTCCACAGCACCTCATGGATACCCAGTATTGGGTTGCTAGATCTGTTTGAAGTCTGTCCCATTTAGCACAGTGATAGTACCACCCAACATGGTGGAGGTTATTTTCAATGTGAAGGCGGGACGTTGTCTCCAGAAAGACCATGCAATCGTCTCTCTTACCAAGACTGTCATGGACAGCTGCATCTGCAGCCTGCAGATTACTTCATCCTTTTCAAAGTATGTTTTTCCCTGTTGTTGGTTCCCTCACCACCTGCCACAGACCCAGTCTGGTAACTATGGCCTTTAGGACCCAATCAGCTCGATCTGTTGTACTGCTGCTGAGCTGCTCTTGCTGATGGGCATTAAAGTCCTCCGCCCGAAAAAAACCTTTCAATATTCTCACATTCTGTGCAAGGAAGAATATCTTGCTAGGTTGGATATCTGAAAACCCCCCCGGGCCTGTTGGGTTGGCAGAAGATTGTTATGGAGCATATTCCCCTGGATTTTCTCACAAATATGGTACACCACAAAACTGAAAATTTTTATAAGACATGGCAGCCCTTTTTGGAATACCTGGACACAGATTTATCTGCCACACTAACAAGGCTTTTATATAGCCATAACGATTGTGTTTTACGAGTCCAGTATCCAGAGAGGAGGAACTGTGAATGTGAGTGTTTTGTTTGACTGGGCTAAGTTATTGCTATTTATTAGTTTGTTGTTTATTATTAATTTAATTAAATAGCCAGTTTGGGTTTTTTTTATTCTATATTTTTCTACATATGTTTATACATTTGTACATGAAGATGGGTTGTGTTTTTTTTCTGTTTTGAACTGTACTTTTCTACTTGTAATATTAAAAAATCTGTTTTTCCAATAAAAATACATTTTTTTAAAAATCCTCCACCCAGAGTACATTCTGCACCCTACCACAGCTCCATGCCTTCTTCAGGTGTTCAAAATGGGGATGTTGCCATGGAAACAAATACAATTAATGTTTTCAAAAGGATATTGGATCAGCACCTAAGTGAAGCAATGTTAACAGATCTATGGAGATAGGGGAGGGAACATGTCCAGTAATAACATGAGTTGGGATCAAGACAAATTAGATCCCAAACTGAAATCTTTTTATTTAATGAGATGGTCTTTCACTAAAACACAAGCGCAGAATACTGTGAATCCAGGTTTTAAAATTAACAGACGTTTATTGCATGAAAGAATGTAGAATCAAATTAACCAAGCTATTTACTTAAAGCATATTTTGAAAGACTTTGAAACACATTAAAAATTTAATCCATCCATCCATCCCAAACCATCCCACTACAGTACTCAAAGACCAGAAAAAAATGCCTTTCAGCAACATATAAGTTTAATATAGCTTTTTTTAAAAACAATTCCAGTCCTGAGAGTTTGACAGCCTTTTTTTGATTAGACAGATACTGAGTTCAGAGTTTCTCACATTCAAATAACCCTATCAGGGTTCTAATCAAACACTACTAGTCTGGAATTTTCAAACTAAAACCCTTCTAATAATTCTAAACTAGCCATTTGCTTCAAGTGAAATGGTTTCATATATTTAATGTCAACCAGGGCCTCTGAGATCCAAAAAACAAAACCTTTCCCACTCTATGGAGCTTTCCTCAAAGCAAAAAAAATTAATTCCCTGATCTCTCTAAGTGAAATTGAGCCACACCAATGCTCTTTGAGAACAGAAGTAGAATTTACTGGAGAAATACACCAAGTCTAATAGCATTTGTGAAGAGAGAACAGTTAACATTTCGAGTCCAGTGACCCTTCAGATCATCTTCATTACTAGACAAGCCCCCTTATCCAGACAAGCACAATGTTCCCAATGCATGTGGCTAATTGATCCCAGTGATACCCTCAAGTTGGGGTGTCCGCCTTCTGATCCTGGACTCCATTCCTCACAAGTATGATTTAAATAGTGATATATTAGGAACTGTGGATGTACAAAGGGATCTGGGTGTCACCAGCTAATAAAGTATACAAGTTACTCAAGCAATATACAAGCATCTACTATGTCCCTTGCTCTCAATGTGGTCTCTACAGCAGGGGGGCAGGACACCAACTCACAGAATGTTTTAGGGAACATCTCCAGGACACACGCACCAAACAACCTCAGCACCCTGTGGCCAAACACTTCAACTCCCCCTCCCACTCTGGCAAGGACATGCAAGTCCTGGGCCTCCTCCACTGCCAAATCCAAGCCACCCAACACCTGGAGAAAGAACACATCTTCCGCCATGGGATCCTCCAACATCATGGCATCAACTTCAATTCCACCAGGTTCCTCATCTCCCCTTTCCCCCCCCCCACCTCATCCTAGATTCAACGCTCCAACTCACCACCACCCACTTGAACTGTCCTACCTTTCCATCTTTCTTCCCATCTATCTGCTTCCCCCTTCCCTCCGACCTATTCCCGTTAACCCCCCCACTTTCCTTCTACCTTCAAAGCCTTCCCAGCTACCTTGCCCCCCAGCCCCATCCCACCCTTCTATTTATCACTCAGCTGCTCCACCCCACATTCCTGATGAAGAGCTTACATCTGAAACATCGTATCTCCTGCTCCACTGATGCTGCTGTGCTTTTCCAGTGCCACACTTTTTGACACAAACAATTAGGAGAAAGTGAGGACTGCAGATGCTGGAGACCAGAGTTCAGAGTGGTGCTGGAAAAGCACAGCAGGTCAGGCAGGAGACAGCATCACACACAACACAAGCAATTAGTAAGGCAAATGTTATATTAGCCTTCATTTAATAGGATTTGAATTCAGAAGTAGGGATATGTCTTATTGTGTTTGTATAGGACTTTGAGACCACACCTGGAGGATCGGTCTTGCCACCTACAAACTATAGAGAGTGTGCCACAGAGGTTCATTCAGCTGATACTGGAGATGGCAGGACTGCCCTGTGAGGAGATTGATCCAACTGGGACAAAAACAGAATTCTGGAGAAATGTCTGGCAGCATCTGTGGAGAGAGAAACAGATTTAGAGGTTTGAGCATAATATAACTGTTCCACAGAATGGAACACAGGTTATGAAGAACTGCACTTTGTTTTGTTAGGAGAATTTGTGCTAACAGTGCAGAAAGAACCTGTAAAGTCTGGAATATCAATTTCCAAGTTGTGGCTAATACAAACTGAATACAAACTCTGTTCAACGTTCACGATTACAGCAGTTCCCAATCCTCAAACTGAAACATTTCTGAAATGATAAGAAAATACTTATACGATTTCTGAAGCAATGTTTTAACTAAATGATGAACAGATCAGTAACTGAACCTAGTTAGATTTTAGGTGTGATACACATGATTTAAACAACAGTTCCAGAGACTCAGGCAGGGCAGTCGGAAAACATTTGGAAGTAAAAACATTGCCCTCTACGGGAGAAGGGACTGGACCAGAATATTGTAATGCAGCTTCATGTCCACTAAGGAGCAGCACAGACCATGAAATGTTACCATCAAGCCAATTCATGAACTGCCAAATCATAGCACAATATTTTGATAAATAAATACTTGAGTTCCCAACCACTGTTGAGTTAATCAGAATTAAAACCTACATTGCAAAGATCTGTAAAAGTGAGGCATGTGATAGATTCCTGCAGGTGGGGAGGGGCATTAAGGTTTGTGAGAAATTGATACATGCAATAATTTTTATTAGGGTCATAGAGTCAGAGATGTACAGCATGGAAACAGACCCTTCGGTCCAACCTGTCCATGCCGACCAGATATCCCAATCCAATCTAGTCCCACCTGCCAGCACCCGGCCCATATCCCTCCAAACCCTTCCTATTCATATACCCATCCAAATGCCTCTTAAATGTTGCAATTGTACCAGCCTCCACCACTTCCTCTGGCAGCTCATTCCATACACGTACCACCCTCTGTGTGAAAAAGTTGCCCTTTAGGTCTCTTTTATATTTTTCCCTCTCACCCTAAACCTATGCCCTCTAGTTCTGGACTCCCCCACACCAAGGAAAAGACTTTGCCTATTTATCCTATCCATGCCCTTCATAATTTTGTAAACCTCTATAAAGTCACCCCTCAGCTTCTGACGCTCCAGGGAAAATAGCCCCAGCCTGTTCAGCCTCTCCCTGTAGCTCAAATCCACCAACTCTGGGAACATCCTTGTAAATCTTTTCTGAACCTTTTCAAGTTTTACAACATCTTTCCAATAGCAAGGAGACCAGAATTTCACGCAATATTCCAACAGCGGCCTAACCAATGTCCTGTACAGACGCAACATGACCTCCCAACTCCTGTACTCAATACTCTGACCAATAAAAGAAAGTGTACCAAATGCCTTCTTCACTATCCTATCTACCTGTGACTCCACTTTCAAGGAGCTATGAACCTTCACTCCAAGGTCTCTTTGTTCAGCAACACTCCCCGGGACCTTACCATTACGTGTATAAGTCCTGCTAAGATTTGCTTTCCCAATTGCATAAGCAATGAATGCTGAATATTATTCACTTGTCAAATGTTCATCTTGGAGGACAAGACAGTGTATAAGAGGAAATAATTAACGTTGTGATTTTTGTGGGTTCAGAGGCAATAAACTATTGTATTTTCAATATGCAGTTATTGTTTCATTTCTCTAGTAAGAAAGCAGCCCTGTGGTAAGACTATGACAACTTTACCCATTATCTTTGTTGTTATATGAATGAACAATCATAGCAGCCAGCTTGTACACAGTAAGTTGGCTAAGTGATCAGTTATGCCAAATTTGAGTTGCATTAGTTGATAGATAATTGGTGACTGGGACATTGTTCAAAGCAAACAGAGGAATCTCTCCAGAGTCTGGGTCTCTTAAATAGCCAGCTGGTTAATATCACAGTCTTATTGCACTATAGTCTCATAACATGCCCTGGAATCAGGAGCAAACTGAAAGAAACAGCTTCTCAGTCATGAACCTTGCCACTGAACCAAAGTCACAGAAATGGAGAGATGTTTATACCTAGAGGGTTGTTAGAGCCTCAGAGAGACAGGTTCACTGGGTTTAGAAAAATGCCCACATACTCTGCGATTTGGTGCTAATCCTATACTCCCATTTTGTCTGTGAACAACACTGCTACAGTGACAAGGGCAGTCCAGGGGCAAACCGCTCCCAGAAACTCCGGATGCTGCTGCTTCTAAGTTGCTTTTTAGATGTTTAAAGGTCAGACCATTCCTGGCAATCTTTAGTTTCTGCTTTTTAAATTGCCAACTCAGGAATGGCCTAAGTATATTGCAACTTTTTCAGTCACTTTCAAACATTGTGCTTCATTCAGCAGATCTCTTCAAACTCAAACCATCATCACTGATCTCTGCCAACATTCCCTCCCTCTTACCCCAATCCCACCCCACTGTAGAACCCTCTTCCCTGGGTTTGCAAGATGGCTTGTTCAGAAGCAGTCCAGAAGCTCAGCCTGATTAACATCAGACATCCTGCTCCCGAATCACCTTTTCACGAGCAGGATTCCCCTTCTACATTTCCATATCATGAAACTAGTATAACCCCAGTCTAATGGCACAATCCCAGATTGGTATAATCTGGATCACCCCGAAACGATGCATTTGGCACATACCAAGAACAAAAATCTAGGAACAATACAGCGCAGGAAAAGGCCCTTCGGTCCTCCAAGCCAGTGCCCACCAAATTAGGACCATCATGTAGTTGAAGACAAATTTTAAAATTTAAAAGAAAGGAAGGCAGGAAAGTCAATAGTGGGCATGAAAATCATTGGCAAATAAAATCAAGGACAACCCAAAGGTGTCTCGTAAGTACATAAAGATCAAGAGGAGCACTAAAGAAAGAGTCAGATAGATTAGAGACCATAAGGTAATATGTGAGAGAAAGGGGAAGATTTGGATGTGGTTCATTGTCAATATGATGGGTAGAATCTAATGAAGATTCGGGAGAAGAAAACATGGAGTAGGTGGTGGATGGTAGGGGGAGGAGAGGGGGTGGGCTGGTGGTGGAGTTAATTGCACTGGAGTGGAACCATCCAAACTACTGGGTTCAGAATGAGAAACTAAACTGGGGGCTGGCTCATAATAAACATCTCCAAATGTTGCAGAAGCCCAGGAGTACAGATCCAGTGAGAGAAAGCCAGTGTTGTGGGTGAGTGGGGAGTACAGATCCAGTGAGAGAAAGTCAGTGTTGGGATGAGTGGAGACTACAGAGCTAGTGGGAGGAGGCCAGTGTTGGTGGCAAGTGGGAATTACAGAGCCAGTGGGAGGACACCAGTGTTGGGGTGAGTGTCACAGAGTCACAGAGTTACAGAGATGTACAGCATGGAAACAGACTCTTCGGTCCAACCCGTCCATGCCGACCAGATAACCCAACCCAATCTTGACCCACCTGCCATCACCCGGCCCATATCCCTCTAAACCCTTCTTATTCATATGCCCATCCAAATGCCCCTTAAATGTTGCAATTGTACCAGCCTCCACCACTCCCTCTGGCAGCTCATTCCATACATGTACCACCCTCTGCGTGAAAAAGTTGCCCCTTAGGTCCCTTTTATATCTTTCCCCTCTCACCCTAAACCTATGCCCTCTAGTTCTGGACTCTCCCACCCCAGGGAAAAGACTTTGTCTATTTATCCTATCCATGCCCCTCATACTTTTGTAAACCTCGATAAGGTCACCCCTCAGCCTCCGACGCTCCAGGGAAAACAGCCCCATCCTATTCATCCTCTCCCCATAGCTCAAATCCTCCAACCCTGGCAACATCCTTGTAAATCTTTTCTGAACCCTTTCAGGTTTCACAACATCTTTCTGATAGGAAGGAGACCAGAATTGCACGCAATATTCCAACAGTGGCCTAACCAATATCCTGTACAGCCACAGCATGACCTCCCAACTCCTGTACTCAATACTCTGACCAATAAAGGAAAGCATACCAAACACCTTCTTCACTATCCTATCCACCTGCGACTCAAGGAGCTATGAACCTGCACTCCAAGGTCTCTATGTTCAGCAACACTTCCTTGGACCTTACCATTAAGTGGAAAAGCCCTGCTAAGATTTGCTTTCCCAAAATGCAGCAACTTGCATTTATCTAAAATAAACTCCATCTGCCACTTCTCAGCCCATTGGCCCATCTGATCAAGATCCTGTTGTAATCTGAGGAAACGTTGTTCACTGTCCACTACACCTCCAATTTTCATGTCATCTGAAAACTTACTAACTGTACCTCTTATGCTCACATCCAAATCATTTATGCAAATGACAAAATGTAGAGGACCCAGCACCGATCCTTGTGGCACTCCACTGGTCACAGACATCCAATCTGAGAAACAACCCTCCACCATCACCCTCTGTCTTTTACCTTTGAGCCAGTTCTGTATCCAAATGGCTAGTACTCCCTATATTCCTCGAAATCTAAACTCGCTAACCAGTCTCCCATGAGGAACCTTGTTGAACGCCTTACTGAAGTCCATATAGATCACATTTACCACTCAGCCCTCATCAATCCTCTTTGTTACTTCTCACAAACTTGATTGATTTTTTTTTTAAACACATGATTTCCCACACAAAAAGCCATGTTGACTATCCTTAATTTGTCCTTGCCTTTCCAAATACATGTACATCCTGTCCCTCAGGATTCCCTCCAACAATTTGCCCACCACTGAGCTATAGTTCACTGGCTTGTCCTTACCACCCTTTTTAAACAGCGTACTTCTTTCATAAGTCTATATGCACATTAAAAATGCAGCTAGCGCATTCAAGAGATAAGATCTCAATCTTACCCCGATCCAAACATGTTGTGCTGAAATGTAGACTATAGTCTACTCAGGCACATGAAAACCTGCCAAAATGTCACTTGAACATATCTTTCATAGAACATAGAAACTTACAGCACAGAACAGGCCCTTTGGCCCACGATGTTGTGCTGAGGTTTAATCCTAATATAGAATATAGTAACTTCACCTATGCACCCCTCAACTCACTGCTGTCCATGTGCATGTCCAGCAGTTGCTTAAATGTCCCCAATGTCTCTGCTTCCACCACCACAGCTGGCAATGCATTCACAACTCTCTGCGTAAAGAACCTACCTCTGACGTCTCCTTTATACCTTCCTCCTGATATCTTCAAACGATGATTCCTCATACCAGTCGATCTTGCCCTGGGGAAAAGTCACTGGCTATTGACTCTATCTATTCCACTCAATGTTTTGTACATCTTGATCAGATCTCCTCTCTTCCTCCTTCTCTCCAAAGAGAAAAGTTAGAGTTTATTCAACCTTTCTTCATAAGGCAAGCCCTCCAAGTCCAAGCAGCATCCTGGTAAACCTTCTTTGCACCCTCTCCAAAGCCTCTGTATCTTTCCTATAGTAGGGTGACCAGAACTGGACACAATATTCCAAGTGTGGTCTCACCAGGGACTTGTAGAGCTGCAGCAAAATCTCACGGCTCTTAAACTAGATACCCCTGTTAATGAAAGCCAAAACACCATATGCTTTCTTAACAATCCTATCCATTTGGGTGGCAACTTTGAGGGATCTATGTACTTGCACACCCAGATCCCTCTGTTCCTCCACACTGCCAAGAATCCTGTCTTTAGTCCTATGTTCAGCATTCGAATTCTACCTTCCAAAATTCATCACTTCGCATTTATCCAGGTCGATCTCCATCTGCCATTTCTCAGCCCAGCTCTGCATCCTGTCTCTGTCATGCTGCAGCCTGCAGTAACCCTCTATACTATTGAGGACATCTCCAACCTTTGTGTCATCTGCAAATTTACTAACCCACCCCTCAACCTCCTCATCCAAGTCATTTATAAAAACTACAAAGAGCAGAGGCCCAAGAATAGACCCCTGTGGGACCCCACTCAACACAGACCTCCAGGCAGAATATTTTCCATCCAAAATCACTGTCTTCTGTCAGCCAACCAATTCTGAATCCAGATAGTCAAATCTCCCTGTATCCCATACTTCCTGACTTTATGAATGAGCCGACCATGGGGAACCTTATCAAATGCCTTGCTGAAGTCCATATACACCACAACCACTGCTCTACTGTCATCGACCTGTCATCGACACCTCCTCAAAGAACTCAATAAGATTTGTGAGGCATGACCTGCCCCTCACAAAGCCATGCTGATTGCCTTTAATCACACTATGCTTTGCCAAATACTCATAAATCCTATCCCTCAGAATTCTTTCCAAAATTTTGCTGACCACAGACATAAGACTGACTGGTCTATAATTGCCAGGGATTTCCCTATTACCCTTCTTGAAAAGAGGAACATTTGCCTCCTTCCAATCCTCTGGAACAACTCCTGTGGAGAGTGAGGAGGCAAATATCCTCGCCAGCGGCTTAGCAACCTCCTTTCTAGTTTCCTGGAGCAGCCTAGGATAAATCTGGTCTGGCCCTGGGGACTTATCCATATTAATGTTTTCCAAAGTTTCTAGCACATCAATCTTGATCTGGTCAAGACTGTATCCCAGCTCCTCTAAGTTTTCATTTATAACAAATTCCTTTTCCTTGGTGAAAACCGAAACAAAAAACTCATTTAGGGCATCCCCCATCTGCTCAGACTCCACACACAAGTTCCCTCCACTATCCCTGATCGGCCCTACCTTCTCCCTGATCATTCTCTTATTCCTCACGTATGAATAAAATGTTTTTCACTGTGATTTACTTTTTCAGTAAATACTGTTTTAAGAAACAAAAACTAAAATTATATTGCCTAACAGGTTGGCCATATCCATGTGTTCCCTGACAGAAATACACATGTAGATAGATATTCACTTACCCAGAGAGCTGACCTGAGGTTGCCAATCTTTCAACACCTCCTGTAGCCTCTCGGTAAGCTTTATATAATAGATATCTGAAAATATATCATCCAACCCTGGCATTTTCAAATAGGTACTTTTGTATGCAGAGACATATGTAGTACATATTATGGAAGCTTTTGCTATCCTTTTTGATATTTTGTACTAGTTTTCTTTCATAATTTACCTTAGCTCTTTTTATTAATTTTATCATATCCCTTTGTTTGTGTTTGAAAGTTTCCAATCTTCCGGCCTTAGTTTTTGACTTTATATTTTCCTTGACCTCCTTGTTTAGCCATGGATGATTTTTACCCCTTTACCATCTTTCTTCCTCACTGGGAGATTAGATTACTTACAGTGTGGAAACAGGCCCTTCGGCCCAACAATTCCACACCGACCTGCAACCCACCCAGACCCATTCCCCTACATTTACCCTTTCACCTAAGGCTACAGGCAATTTAGCATGGCCAATTCACCTGCACATTTTTGGACTGTGGGAGGAAACCGGAGCACCCGGAGGAAACCCACACAGACACGGGGAGAAAGTACAAACTCCACACAGAATCGCCTGAGGCGGGAATTGAACCCAGGTCTCTGGTGATGTGAGGCAGCTGTGCTAACCACTGTGCCACCGTGCCACCCACTTTAATTGTAAGGAATTGAATAGCTCCTTAAAAATCTGCCACTGTTCAGCTACTGTCATAGCTTTTAGCCTCCCTGCCCAATTTCCTCAGGCCAAATCTAGCCTCATGCTACATAATTTACTTTGTTTAATTCCAGAACATTACCGTGGGACTCCACTTTCTCATCCCCAAATTAAATTTTGAATTCTATCATACTATGATTATTCCACCCCCGAGGATTCTTAACTATGATGTCATCAATTAATTTCTCCTTTATACACAATACCAAATCCAGAGTAGCCTGCTCCCTGGGTGGTTCCACAACAAACTGCTCTAAGAAACAATCTCTAATACATTCAATGAAATCTGCCTCCAGGCTACCCTTGCCAATTTGATTCTTCTTTTGTTCTTCCTACCAAAGTACATGACGCCACTACTGCTTAAATTTCATTTATCTATTCATTTTATCTATAATGAGGACAAAGATTGGTAATGAAAAACTTGGAAACGTAGTAAATAAACTCAGAAATTATGCCCAGCACACCCTAGTCCAGGCAAATAGCAGGTCTGAAAGAATATTCATTATATCACCAGCTTCCAGGGAACGTTACCCTGTATCTCCTTCATATTTGAAAAACAACCACTCACCACTAATTTCTGTTTTCTATCCTTTAACCTACCTTGTAACCCTGTCGCCAATAAGCCTTTAATCCCATCTACAAGTTCCCTTCCAAATCGCTTACCATTCAGACTTGGAACCAGCATCGCTGGGTCAAAATCCTAAACCTCCCGCCCTAATGGTTTGCAAGCAGACTACATCAAATGAACTGCAGAAGTTCAAAAAAAGCAGCTTACCACCCTCTTAAAGGCAGTTTGGGATGGGCCCTGCCAGCAATGTCCACATCTTTTGATTGAATAAAAAAAAAAGTCTATCATGTGTGGAAGGATACCAGTGTTGGGGCGAGTGGGGAGTACAGATCCACTGGGAGGAGGCCAGTGTTGGGGTGAGTGGGGAGTACAGAGCCAGTGGGAGGACATCAGTGTTGGGGAGAGTGGAGAGTACAGATCCACTGGGAGGAGGCCAGTGTTTGGGGCGAGTGTGGAGTACAGAGCCAGTGGGATGAGGCCAGTGTTGGGGGTGGGGGGGGAAGTGGCGTTTTACATGTGGCCAATGAGAGAAGTGGGAAACTTTACTATGGATCAGCTCCAGGAAATGTATGGGCCTTTCACTTGGTGGAAACCTACATGTATCACATACCCTTACATCCTGGTCACATCAGGAGCAGGAGAAGGTGTGACAATTGAAGTCTCTTGTTGGTTATCAACTAAATCCATAAAATCAGCAAGAGGCAGCATTAGAAGGGAAGGGTGATCTGGAGACAGCCATCCAGGGAAGACAAAGAAGATGGTCCCTGGCACAGCAGTGCACCTTCAGGGGTATAGACAAACCCCTTCTAGATGTATGAGGGCTGATGTTAGAGACTATCCCTGGATGTGATCCTTGATATTCGCCAGATGCTGCAGCACATGGATCTGCTGGGACCCTCTGACTTCACCATTTCAATCTTAGCTTTTTCAGTGTTCCAGTGTGACTGCCATACACAGATACATTCAAAAGATGACAAGTACCTCCTAACATTGTCCCAATAAGCTCACCTGATTAACCACAAGAGGATGACAGTCAGGCAGCCAGTATTTAGGCTTTGCAGCCATTACTCATTGCCCTAGAGTGTGGCCTCATTGACTATTGGAGCTCTCTGGGAACAGCCAGCATACGTGAGTCAGCAAAGATTTCAAACTGTAAATACCCAACTGGCATTTGAACACTGCTGAAGAATCATGCAGGTTTGTTCTCGTTTCCCAGTGAACTCTCAACACTCGTCTATCTTTTTTGTTTTTTACTTGTGGGACACGAAAGTCACTAGCTGGCCAGCATTTATTGTTCATCTTGAGTCGTCCTTTGGAACAGATTCTTGATGAAGGGCTTTTGCCTGAAATATCGATTTTCCTGCTCCTTGGATGCTGCCTGACCTGCTGTGCTCTTCCAGCACCACACTCTTGACTCTAATCTCCAGCATCTGCAGTCCTCACTTTCACCTTTGGAAGGTGGTGGTGAGCTGCCTTCTTAAACCACTTACATGAAGGTTGGGGCCTTGATAGAGAGCTGCCCTGTTTGCCCAAATGGCTCTCTAATAGCCTGTTGGAGCTCCTGAACTGATATCCATCAGAAATCCAACCCTTGCTGCATGTTGCACATTGTTATGATGCCAGCTGATAATCTGATTGGATGTAAGATACTAGGGTAAGTTTAATTTTTTCAATTGGTTACCATGCTGGTTAGCAAGTGAACATATTCCAGAGAGACTGCCAATGTTCTTTAACAAAAGGACAAAAGTTTATTACAAACTTTTCATGGTGTTAAAGCAATAAAATTACAAAAGTTTATTACACCGTGGGCGGCACGGTGGCACAGTGGTTAGCACTGCTGCCTCACAGCGCCAGAGACCCGGGTTCAATTCCCGCCTCAGGCGACTGACTGTGTGGAGTTTGCACGTTCTCCCCGTGTCTGCGTGGGTTTCCTCCGGGTGCTCCGGTTTCCTCCCACACTCCAAAGATGTGCAGGTTAGGTGAATTGGCCATGTTAAATTGCCCGTAGTGTTAGGTAAGGGGTAGATGTAGATGTAGATGTAGGGGTATGGGTGGGTTACGCTTCGGCGGGGCGGTGTGGACTTGTTGGGCCGAAGGGCCTGTTTCTACACTGTAAGTAATCTAAAAAAAAGGGAGAAACAAATAAAGCTCTATGTACATACTAGAAAGTTTAGCACATGAAGAGCAAAACAAAGTTTCTATTCTCTCCCAGCAAATATCCTTTACAGATACTCAATGTCACTGTAATTACTTAAGAGTGCTTAATTTCTTACTTAACTGACACTTTCCTGTATCGATGGCCTAGAGACTCCTTTCCAGTTCTGATCATAAAGTCACAGAGTCATAGAGATATCCAGCAAGGAAACAGATCCCTCAGTCCAACTCATCCATGCCAACCCGATAGCCTAAACTAATCTGGCCCCATTTGCCAGCACTTGGCCCATATCTCTCCAAACCCTTCCTATTCATATACCCATCCAGATGCCTTTTAAATGTTGTAATTGTACTAGCCTCCAACACTTCCTCTGGCAGCTCATTCCATACATGCACCACCCTCTGCTTGAAAAAGTTGCCCCTTAGGTCCCTTTTAAATTTTTTACCTCTCACTCTAACCTTATGCCCTCTAGTTCTGGACTCCCACATCCCTGGGAAAAGACCTTGTCTATTTACCCTTCCAATGCCCCTCATGATATTATAAACCTCTATAAGGTCACCCTCAGCCTCCGATCACTTCAACTCATTTCAGCTTTAACACCATGAAAACTTTTACCTAAACTCTCTCAATTTGGACGCTTCACAAGATTCACCTGCCCTTCTGAGGGTGATATTATTCTCCTGAACTTACATACCTGATTCTTATCAACAGAAATTGGAATTGAACTCAAACTATTAAAATGTCCCTCGTCAGTTTTCTCTGTATGTCGTACAAGTTTAACTTTGTAAACATCTTAGCAGTTAACAGCACAAGCACTTCATCACTTGTTGAAATTCATTCATGAGCATCACTGGCTAAGACAGCATTTATTACCCATCCCTAATTGCCCAGGGGGTGGTTAAGAGTTAAATACCTTGCTGTGAAATCCCCCTGCACCAATCCCAACCTCCCCATCAAGCCAGCGGATAAAGGGGGCGCAGTGGTAGTCTGGCGCACTGACCTCTACACCGCTGAAGCCAAACGCCAACTCAAGGACACCTCTTCCTACTGCCCCCTCGACCATGACCCCACCCCCCCCCCCCATCACCAAACCATCATCTCCCAGACCATACAGAACCTCATCACCTCAGGAGATCTCCTACCCACAGCTTCCAACCTCATAGTCTGGGAACCCCGCCCTGCCCGGTTCTACCTCCTTCCCAAGATCCACAAGCCTGACCACCCTGGCCGACCCATTGTCTCAGCATGCTCCGGCCCCACTGAACTCATCTCTACCTACCTCGACATTGTCCTATCCCCTCTAGTCCAGGAACTCCCCACATATGTTCAAGACACCACCCACATCCTCCACCTCCTCCAAGACTTCCATTTCCCCGGCCCCCAACGCCTTAGGTGAAAATCCCTCTACACCTCCATTCGCCATGACCAGGGCCTCCAAGCCTTCCGTTTGTGCCTCTCCAGACGTCCCCAACAGTACCCTTCCACTGACACTCATTTGTTTGGCCCAACTCTCATTTGTTTGGCCTTAACAATTTCTCCTTTGAATCCTCCCACTTCCTCCAGACCAAAGGGGTAGCCATGGGCACATGTATGGGACCCAGCTATGCCTGTCTCTTTGTTGGCTACATAGAGCAGTTGATCTTCCGTAATTACACCTGCACCACTCCCCACCTCTTCCTCCGCTACATTGATGACTGCATTGGCGCCACCTCGTGCTCCCACGAGGAGGTTGAGCAATTCATCAACTTCACCAACACAATCCACCCTGACCTTAAATTTACCTGGACCATCTCTGACACCTCCCTCCCCTTCCTGGACCTCTCCATCTCCATTAATGACAACCGACTTGACACTGACATTTTTTACAAACCCACCGACTCCCACAGCTACCTGGATTACACCTCTTCCCACCCTACCTCTTGCAAAAATGCCATCCTGTATTCCCAATTCCTCTGCCTCCGCTGTATCTGCTCCCAGGAGGACCAGTTCCACCACAGAACACACCAGATGGCCTCCTTCTTTAGAGACCGCAATTTCCTTTCCCACATGGTTAAAGATGCCCTCCAACGCATCTTGTCCACATCCCGCACCTCAGCCCTCAGACCCCACCCCTCCAACCATAACAAGGACAGAACGCCCCTGGTGCACACCTTCCACCCTACCAACCTTCGCATAAACCAAATCATCCGCTGACATTTCGGCCACCTCCAAAAAGACCCCACCACCAGGGATATATTTCCCTCCCCACCCCTTTCCACCTTCCGCAAAGACCGCTCCCTCAGTGACTACCTGGTCAGGTCCACGCCCCCCTACAACCCACCCTTCCATCCTGGCACTTTCCCCTGCCACTGCAGGAACTGTAAAATCTGCACCCACACCTCCTCCCTCACCTCTATCCAAGGCCCTAAAGGAGCCTTCCACATCCATCAAAGTTTTACTTGCACATCCACTAATATCATTTATTGTATCCATTGCTCCCGATGCGGTCTCCTCTACATTGGGGAGACTGGGCATCTCCTAGCAGAGCGCTTTAGTGAACATCTCCGGGACACCCGCACCAATCAACCAAACCGCCCCGTGGCCCAACATTTCAACTCCCCCTCCCACTCTGCCGAGGACATGGAGGTCCTGGGCCTCCTTCACCGCCGCTCCCTCACCACCAGACGCCTGGAGGAAGAACGCCTCATCTTCCGCCTCGGAACACTTCAACCCCAGGGCATCAATGTGGATTTCAACAGTTTCCTCATTTCCTCTTCTCCCACCTCACCCTAGTTCCAAACTTCCAGCTCAGCACTGTCCCCATGACTTGTCCGGACTTGTCCTACCTATCTCCTTTTCCACCTATCCACTCCACCCTCTCCTCCCTGACCTATCACCTTCATCCCCTCCCCCACTCACCCATTGTACTCTATGCTACTCTCTCCCCACCCCCACCCTCCTCTAGCTTATCTCTCCATGCTTCAGGCTCACTGCCTTTATTCCTGATGAAGGGCCTTTGCCCGAAACGTCAATTTCGCTGCTCGTTGGATGCTGCCTGAACTGCTGTGCTCTTCCAGCACCACTAATCCAGAATCTGGTTTCTAGCATCTGCAGTCATTGTTTTTACCACCTTGAAGGCCAGACCAGCTAAGGATGGCAGATCCTTCCCTACAGGACTTGCTTTCTTAATCACTTGTCTTTTTGGAAATTAATGTCTTAAGGTCACCGTTTCAAATGATTTTTCTGACCTCTTTAAAAAAATAACCATTTCCCTTCACAAAACTGAAAGCACACAGCTATTTTAGGTCTATTTTAAAATCCAAATATCCCAAATGACAATACAATATTGCATGATATGTTTCACATACTGTGTTTTAGATTTTCACGTAAACCATGGCCATTGGCCCAAAGCAGAAATGATTCCCTCTTCCAGTTCTACTCAAAATTAGAAACATAGAAGCACACAGAGACCATTCAACCCATCGATTCATTTAGAATACAGCTGATCAGCTGTCTCTTAATCTCATTATTCTCCAGGAACTAGGAGGAGAACATGAGGACTGCAGATGCCAAAGAGTCGAAGATGAAAAGAGTGGCACTGGAAAAAGCATAGCAGGTCAGGCAGCATCCGAGGAGCAGGAAAATTGACATTTTGGGTGTAAGGAACGATGAAGAGTTTATGCCCAAAGCGTCGACTCTCCTACTCCTCAGATGCTGCCTGACCTGCTGTGCTTTTCCAACGACACACTTTGACTATTATTCTCCAGAAGTGTATGGATTTCTGTCTTGAACATGTTTAAATGCTTGAACTTCCATAGTTCAATTAAAGAATTCCAAAGAAGCTTCTATATTTCAGTCATAAATGGCCTATCCTTTTTCCTGAGACTACGCCCCTGATTTGAGTATAACAAGCCAGGGGAAACAACTTCTACAAATCCACCTTTGTGCCCCTATAAGAATTTGGGAAGTTTTAATGAGATCATCTCACATTCTTCGAAACTCAAGGGAATACAATTGCCTCAATTTTCTTCATAATATGATGAGTCTCCACTGCACTCCTCTATGGCAAGTATATCCTTCCTTAGATACGGAGGTGGGGAGAGTTTATTGTACAGATGAAATCATCTAGGACTTATAAAAAGTAGATAAAAAGGATCCATAAGCAAAGAGACCAATAATCAATGTATAGATTTAAAGTAATTGAGAGAAGGATTAGAGGGGAGTTGAAGAGTAATGTTTTACCCAGAGGGTGGAACAAACCATAATTTTATTTTTTTTAAAATGTACCTGAGGTGCAGTACCGTACAAAGTGGATTAGATTCAGTAAATTTTTGTAGCTAATATAAACACGATGGACTGAATGGTCTCCTTCTGTGCTGCAAACAGCCTTTTGGCTGAATCTTATGCTTCTTTGGTAAAGTACTAGCTGTGTTGAGTTTTTGGAGATTTTCACCTTGAGGCTTAGCAAGTTTCCTCACTGTACCTTACCAATCTCCCCAACTTAACTACCGCATATACTCATGTAAAAGTCGATCTCATGTAAAAGTCAACCCCTCAGTTTTGGCCAAAAAACCTTGTATTTTCTATATATCTTGTGTAAAAGTTGACTCTACTATATCGCATTATAAACCTCTTTTTACAAAAGGTAACTGCATGTTCCCATTAACCCACTTAAATTAAATCGCATTGATTCATTCACTCATTGCTCTTTGTTTACTTCATTGGTGTCTCTATTCATTCACAATTCTACTTAACCTACTTGGTTTACTACACCACATTTTGATTAATCATTCATTCAGACCGGTACTATGTCTATGTGTATTGGGACTGATTGCACTTTGTTCACTATACATCCAAAAATTAATATTGTTAAAAAGTTAATTTTAATTGTGCCATTATATCTGAATAAAAGAGTGACATATTAGCTACATATATCAAATTTGTCAAAGAATTAAAGATAATGTTACTAAGGTTCATAACATGCTAGATTAAATGGGAGGGAAACAGAAAATTTGCCAGGAAAGTTAGAGATGCTTACCCATTCAGAATTTAATAAATGTTTCATTTTGAGTGTGCCATCATACCAGGCCGAGATGATGTTGAACAGTGTGATTTTGCAGGATTTTAGTGAATCTTTGACATAAATTTTCATACTCGTATGTATAAATAAAATTTACTACCAGTAATTCATTCTTGTATTTCTTGCTTTTATCCAGTAATTACCTTGAATGAAATTCATAGTGTTTTTCTTCTTTACCCAGGATTAGTTGAGCAATCAAATTGACTTCTGCTAATACAGTATTTGGAACTGCAGTATGAATTTCAGCCCCTCAAAACTAGTACCCATGTATTAGGCAACCTTTAAACCTTTAAAAATTTGACTTTTACACAAGTACATATGGAACCTTCCCTGATCCTCAGTCTATCATGCAAATAACTTGCCACTCAGCCTGGAATTGACTGTCATCCCTGGAGCAGAGCTACCTTTAAAGCCTTATTGTGTGCCTAGACAAACACTATCAGCCCAGAACTGTCCTACACAATTCCTGATATTTGGCCAAGACTTGGCAGCCAAGGGAAATTTGATATCCCTGCCTTGTGGGAGAACACCTGGAGATCCTGCAAGATGGAGTCGTGCACAATTAGGATGCCCTCTACCCCTAGGCCCAGCACAGAAGGCCATGATACCAGTTCATGCCAGTCTAGCTATCTGGAAGAATCCCCAGTACAGTAGGAAAATGGGCAATGACCTTCTCCACTCTGCCAACATAAGTGCCACCATGTCCTCATTGCTATCTCATGCTCACACTTTCTGCTTTTATAGCCACCTCCCACCAAGGCTCATGCTTTACCATTCTCACTATTGTCTGTAATATCTTCCCTCTCACTGACACCCACTCAAACTTCCCACGACCACTGTCTGCTCATTCACTCAATTCCATCACTGCACCAAAAGTAACAGCCGTGTCATGCACTTTCGATCCCTTAATCCCTACCACTCCCCCTTTCCAGGAGAAAAAAACAGCCCAACAATGCGGCAGAAAGAGACAAGACAGGTCGTGGGCTGACCAATATCTGGCTCATCACCCCTTATGTAGAGAGAATCCTACTCTCACCATCTCAAGCGGCTGATTAACCATTTCCAAGCTCTCAGTCTGGTATGGGGAGCTGCCCTTGACTTACTGAACCAGCACCCTACAAAATAAAAGCTAAATCCTTTGACATTGACAACCAACACTAACTTCCGGCTTTGAGTCTATGCTAAATGGCTACAGCAATACAGCAGTAGCGTGAGCCTGGTTTTTCTGGCAATGCAGGGTTACTGTGAGAATCGTAGTAGGCTCAGAATGATGGCAAGTGAACAAGCAGAAGGCGCAGCATGGTCTAGTCCATGAGCTGGATGCTTGTCGCTGAGTACACAATGTCTTTACAATGATGCAAGCTGGTCGAGTCTGAGGTGCAGCACTGAAGTGCAGATGTCCCCTGTAAGTGAATCAGCAATGTGCCCCCCAAGGGTTCATAGAGGCTCCAACATGGAGAGTGAATGAACCAGATGGTGAATTGAATCCACCAGATGCACACTTTAATTTCCTTGTTGAATTTTCCCAGTGTCAAGTTCATTGGGAGCAGTTGGTACATTGCGATGTTGAATATTAAATGAGGCAAGTTGTGCTGTTACCAAGGTGTTTAACAAACAATTAGCATCTAGCGCTGCCTCACAGGAATCTCACCGGTCTGCTTTTGAAAGCATAAAAGATGGCACGAGTTGTTCCTGACATTGAGATGGGGCTCACTGCACTTCTCACCTGATTCTGCCACACCCTACAATAGCCCACATCGCTGAAACCATGTTAAGATTCTGCCCACCATTTTATTTCACATCTATACTGCTCCTGAGTTTGGCCCATACTAGTCATTCAGTGAGTTGGCATGAAGAGGAAGGCAAAAAGATAGTGGGTGACAGAGCAGGGGTTACTAAGTTGGTAAAAAAAAAGGTAAAGGGTCAAGAGGATGAATGGGGAAATGGTTTGGCATTGGTGGGATAAATGGGAGTAGAGGCTGGCAAAAAGTGTGCAGAGAAACATAGTTGGAAGAAGGCGGCCTGTAGGCACTATTGAGTAAAGGCTATAATTGGTCATGAGGCTGACTAGGTAGGGCAGCATCTGTTAGCGTCGGAGGTATGAGGGGTGGGTACAGGGATGTAGGTTGGCATGAAGGTATGATGACAATCTGGGGGCGGTATAGGGATGTGGATGGCAGGGAGTACGTGGTGGAAGTGTGATGGGTAGAGGACATCAGGTGGCATGGATTGATATAAATTGGTATTAAGTTGATATGCAAGTAGAAAGGACCAGGAATGTGTTCTGGGGCATGGGTTGGTATGGAGTGTGGGACATGATCAGGGTTGGGTACAGCAGTATTAGTTGACATGAATGATGTGAGGGATCTGAGGGTAGAGGGGAAAGACGGTGACATAGTGAGTATGAACATGTCACAGGGCTGGTAGAGGCACATAGGATGGCATACAGCATATGAGGTAGCATAGGCAATCCTGAATTGGGCATGGATAATGTGTGTGAGGGGTAGGGGGTACAATGGGTATAGGATGTTTTGAGTTTCTTGGGGAAATAAAGGGAAGCCAAGTTGCCACCATCAATGTACTTCTGGCGGAGAGGAAAATGTTGTCCTGCATATCAGTCAAAGACACGGCTCAACTTCAAATATTTCCAAAGGAGTGTTTTCATTCATCCAAAAGGCCATTCTGAGCCTACGTTCCCATCTCTAGAAATGAAGCACTGAAGAGGGACTTTTAAAAAGAGGAGAAAGTGAGTACTGCAGATGCTGGAGATCAGAGTCAAAGAGTGTAGAGCTGGAAAAGCACAGCAGGTCAGGCAGCATCCGAATAGGTGGGAAAGAAGATAGCTAGATAGGACAATTCACCACTCCACCAAGGACATGCAAGTCCTGGGCCTTCTCCAACGCCAAACCCTAACCACCTGAAGCCTGGAGGAAGAACGCCTCATCTTCTGCTTGGGGACCCTCCAACCACACAAGATCAAGGTGAATTTCATCACTTTCCTCATTTCCCCCCACTGCACCCAATCCCACCTTATCCCAGAACCAACCTTCCAACTTGGCACCACCCTCTTGAACTGTCCATCTTCCTTCCCACCTGTCTTCTTCACCCTCCTCTCTGCCTTATCACCTTCATCCACTTAGTATTTTTCCAGCTATCTTCCCCTTAGCACCATCACCCCTCCCATTTATCTCTCAGCCCCCTTGGGCCACAAGCCTCATTCCTGATGAAGGGCTTATATTGGAAACGCCAATTCTCCTGCTCCTCAGATACTGCCTGACTGGCTGTGCTTCTCAACAAGGGACTTGTAATGGACAATCAATTCACCTGCATTCTCCACAAGGAGCTGAAACACATATCCTGTTCCTGGCCCAACCTTACATAGAGTTATAGAGATGTACAGCATGGAAACAGACCCTTCGGTCCAACCCATCCATGCCGACCAGATATCCCAATCCAATCTAGTCCCACCTGCCAGCACCTGGCCCACATCCCTCCAAACCCTTCCTATTCATATACCCATCCAGAAGCATCTTAAATGTTGCAATTGTACCAGCCTCCATCACTTCCTCTGGCAGCTCATTCCATACACGTACCACCCTCTGTGTGAAAAAGTTGCCCCTTAGGTCTCTTATATCTTTCCCCTCTCACCCTAAGCTTATGCCCTCTAGTTCTAAACTCCCCCAAACCAGGGAAAAGACTTTGCCTATTTATCCTATCCATGCCCCTCAATTTTGTAAACCTCTAAGGTCACCCCTCAGCCTCCGACGCTCCAGGGAAAACAGCCCCAGCCTGTTCAGCCTCTCCCTACAGCTCAAATCCTCCAACCCTGGCAACATCCTTGTAAATCTTTTCTGAACCCTTTCAGGTTTCACAACATCTTTTCGATAGGAAGGAGACCAGAATTGCACGCGATATTCCGACAGTGGCCTAACCAATGTCCTGTACAGCCGCAACATGACTTCCCAACTCCTGTACTCAATACTCTGACTAATAAAAGAAAGCATACCAAATGCCTTCTTCACTATCCTACCTGTGACTCCACTTTCAAGGAGCTATGAACCTGCACTCTAAGGTCTCTTTGTTCAGCAACACTCCCTCAGCCCTTACCATTAAGTGTATAAGTCCTGCTCAGATTTGCTTTCCCAAAATGCAGCACCTCGCATTTATCTGAATTAAACTCCATCTGCCACTTCTCAGCCCATTGGCCCATCTGGTCAAGATCCTGTTGTAATCTGAGGTAACCTTCTTCATTGTCCACTACACCTCCAATTTTAGTGTCATCTGCAAACTTATTAACTGTACCTCTTATGCTCGCATCCAAATCATTTATGTAAGTGACAAAAAGTAGAGGACCCAGCACCGATCCTTGTGGCACTCCATTGGTCACAGGCCTCCAGTCTGAAAAACAACCCTCCACCACCACCCTCTGTCTTCAACCTTTTAGCCAGTTCTGTATCCAAACGGCCTGTTCTCCTTGTATTCCGTGAGATCTAACCTTGCTAATCAGTCCCCCTTGGGGAACTTACATACTGTAACTTTAACTCATCTCTCTCAGACAGACAAAACAAAGAGAAAAAGCTTAAGTCAATCTAGAAATATTATTGTGGAATATTATTTTCCAGCCCCTGCAGATAGTTAAACTAACTGAAGATTATTGTAATGACTGGTTTCATTAGATTCAGGTAATCGCAATCCTTCAGCCCACTATCCATCATCAAGTAAAGGCACCAAAATACTACTATCACGAGTACAGGAGCAAGGCTCTGTGACTGGGTAGGAATTGTGTCTCCAGTGTTATACTTATTTAGGTACTGTATTCATTCCCTTAGCAGCATACAAAGTAGTACAATAATGAAGCTAGCACACCAGGCCAGCTGGATGATTCAGTGCAGACTGATTTGGTACAATGTGATGGTATAGATCTCCATTATCTATCTCAGAGCCCAGTTCCAAGCAAGAAAAACATTAATTAGCCTCATGTCCAGACTCTCATTTATAGAATGACATTGATCACAGCACTAAACGGCAGGCAATGAATATAGCTTCCATGTGGTAGGGGTGAGATGGGGGGATTAAAAACAGAAATTTGCTGCTATTGAAATGTTAGGAAAGAGATGTGTTATTTTGTTCTCTTGAGCAAAGCAATAATACTTGGGAAATTATTTTTTGCATTATTTGCTGACTGATACCCAGCCTTGCCCTGGCTAATTTCTGGAGAGTATCAGAGCTGCAGAAGAAAGATAACGATACCTTCCTTAGCACCTGCTTGATGAATTCTGTGAAAACCTTGCCCTTTAGAGGCTCTTTAAGTTGTCACACACTTTGTACAATGTTTCTTTATGAAATCTTGGTGCCTAAACACTGGTTGTTCAATCAATAAAGGTAATGTAATGTCTGTAAATCCTGAGGGATGCTTCTCTTTGGGTCATGCTCACGTGTTTGGACAATAATCTCTCCAAAATCAGGAGCAAAAAAAAAAGCAATCTGAATTGTGCATTCATGAACAAACAAACCAAACAGACTGACGCAGAATTAGCAAAAGCTCATAAAATGTATCAACCACTTGGGAAGGACTTTCAGTGGCGGACGGTATACAGATAGGGTTTAAATGAATATGCAGGTAAGGTTTTGAGATAAGCTGCGATTTCACTGTGATCTCAGTGCTCATTTGCTAGTGTTCTGCTCCGAGACTGGAACCTTTACACCTTTGAGTATGCTGCTCTCCAGCCTTCCCATTGTGTACATTGCAACAATGAACATAGTTTAACAGTGACTTAGAAGCCAGGCCTGAGCTTGTATCAAGAACCCATGTTAGAACCAGAATAAACAAGATAACAATGATGGAGACATCAAATTAAGAGAGACAGTGTTTGCTCTCAGTGGAGGATGAAGGAAAAAGGAAAAAGATTGAGCAACTGAGGTAAGATTGTACTGTAAGCAAGAGGAGCCTCAGAGATTTCCTAAAAATAGTCCCTTGATGGCTTGTCTGAAGTGAGGTGAAGTAGTTGAAGACTTACCTGAAGTGTTCTCTCAACTGGCAGTGAGTCTGTGCCAACTCAGCAGCCCATGCCCCATCTGAGGCCCTTTGATGCCGTCTAAGGTCTGATACAAACACTTAGATGGGAGGAGTACACCACAGTCTTACAGGCACAGAATTGCTCGAGGTGTCCATTTGAAGTAGTACCAGTTCCTGATCCATATCTTTCTATTTTCAGTGGCCTCCATTTTTATCACGTGAAGTGTTAGTGAAACTTAAACAGATTTTCAGTCAGTCCTAGCAGTAACCCTTTGTTTATTTCAATCCTGATGTGGAGGTGCGCCCTGTTGGACTGGGGTGGGTAAACTCTTGCTGCACAGCTACCTGCGGAAGGATCAGTGCTCTGAGAGCTAGTACTTCCAAATAAACCTGTTGGACTCTAACCTGGGGTTGTGTAATTTTTAACTATTTCAGTCTGACAATCTTGTTTTTGATTGTGTTCAGCCTAGTCAATGATCCTGGAAGCCATTTGTCTCAGTGACATTCCATCAGAGATTTGTACAGTGTCACTAATTCACGTGAAGATGTAGCTTTGAGGGGGAGTTCTCAGTTGAACACTCCATGCTTTATTCCCTGATTTATTGCAGTCAGAACAAGGGCTGCCCTTCATATAGGCAAGCAGACATATGAAGCAGGCCAGATGCAAAGTACAACACGGAGGAGTGATTCTGCACAAACCCAAGTCTTGTTGTGGGCTTGTCAGTAAGCCAGGCCCAAAGATGGCTTCTTTGTCCAACAACATAGCTGTAAGAAATGAGGATGCAGTAGTAACTGCCATTTGGAAATGCTGGCATTTGGTGCAAGGAAAGATGACAAGCAGTAGGATTATCCAGCAGAGAGAGAGTGTGTTCAATGCCTTCACTGTGGCAGAGTTGGACAATTTCTGCACTTTTGCAATGTGAGAACATCAGAACTAAGAGCAGGAATAGGCAATTCAGCCCCTCTAGCCTGCCCCATCATTAATATGATCATGGCTGCTCTCATCTCAGCCTCAGGAAACAATCTCTGTCTACTTTGTATATAAGATGCTAAAAGGATGGACAAAGAACAAAGAAAATTTACAGCCCAGGAACAGGCCCTTCGGCCCTCCAAGCCTGAGCCGATCCAAATCTACTGTCTAAACCTATCGTCCAATTCCTAAGCATCTGGATCCCTCTGCTACCCACCTACCTCAAGCATCTGTCCAAATGCACCTTAAATGAATCTACTGCACCTTCATCTACAACCTCTGCTGGCAACGCGTTCCAGGAGCCTACCACCCTCTGTGTAAATTACTTGCCGCGTTTATCCCCCTTAAACTTTTCTCCCCGCACTTTGAACACATGACCTCTCGTTATTGGATCCTTCACTCTGGGAAAAAACTTATCTCTGACTACCCTGTCTATACCTTTCATGATTTTGTCGACCTCAATCAGGTCTCCCCTCAATCTCCTTTTTTCTAGTGAAAACAATCCTAACCTACTCAACCTCTCTTTATAGCTAGCACCTTCCATACCAGGCAACATCCTCATAAACCTTCTCTGCACCCTCTCCAAAGTGTCCACATCCTTTTGGTAATGTGACGACCAGACCTGTACACAGTATTCTAAATGTGGCCGAACCAATGTCTTGTACAATTGTAACATGACCTGCCAGCTCTTATACTCAATACTCTGTCCGACAAAGGCAAGCATATTATATGCCTTCTTGACCACTCTATCCACCTGTGCAGCCACCTTCAGGGTACAATGGACCTGAACTCCCAGATCTCTCTGCTCATCAACTTTTCCCAAGGCTCTTCCATTTACAGTATAGTTGGCTCTAGAATTAGATTTCCCAAAATGCATCACCTCACATTTGCCTGGATTGAACTCCATCTGTCACTTCTCTGCCCAACTCTCCAGTCTATTTATATTCACCTGTATTCTCTGACAGTCCCCTATGCTTTCTGCTACTCCACCAATCTTCATGTCATCTGCAAACTTGCTGATCATACCAACAGTGCCCTCTTCCAAGTCATTTATGTATATTACAAACAACAGTGCCCCCAATACTGACCCCTGTGGAACACCACTGGTCACCTTTCTCCATTTCGAGAAACTCCCTTCAACTACTACTCTCTGTCTCCTGTTGCTCAACCAGTTCTTTATCCACTTAGCTAGAACACTCAGCACACCATGCGAGTTCACTTTCTCCATTAGTTTACCATGGGGAATCTTACCAAATGCCCAACTAAAGTCCATGTATATGACATCTACAGCCCTCCCTTCATCTATCAACTTGGTCACTTCCTCAAAAGAACTCTATTAAGTTCATAAGGCACAATCTACCCTGCACAAAACCATGTTGCCTATTACTGATAAGCCCATTTGTTTCCAGATATAAATAGATTTTATCCCTCAGTACCTTCTCTAGCAACTTTCCCACCACTGATGTCAGGCTCACTGTTCTGTAGTTACCCAGAATATCCCTACTACCCTTCTTGCACAGGGGGACAACATTAGCAACCCTCCAGTCCTCTGGCACCTCACCTGTATTTAAGGATGCTACAAAGATATCTGTCAGGGCCCCAGCTATTTCTTCTTTTGACTGCCTCAGCAACCTGGGATAGATCCCATCCGGTCCTGGGGATTTGTCCACCTTAATATCCTTTCGCCTACCCAACACATCTTCTCCCCTCATGTCAACGTTATCCAGAGTAAACAAACGTTTATCTCTAATCTCAACATTCATCACCTCCCGTTCCTCAGTGAACACTGATGCAAAGTAATCACTGAGAATCTCACCCATTTTCTCAGGTTCAACACAAAACCTTCCTTCCTTCCTTATCCTTTAATGGGCCAACTATTTCTCTAGTTACATCCTGAGATGCTGCCTGACCTGCTGTGCTTTTCCAGCACCACTCTGATCTAAACTCTGGTTTCCAGCATCTGCAGTCCTCACTTTTGCCTAGTTGGACCAGAATTATATGCAATGCTCCAAGTGTAGTCTCACTAATGCCTTGTATGGATGCAACAACACTTTCTTACTGCTATACCCGACACCTTTCACAGTAAATGGCATCATTCTATTTGCCTTCATTATCATCTGCAGTACCGACAGATTAGTTTTCTGCAATATATGCTCAAGGTCACCCCAATGCCTCTGCACCAAAGCACTCTGAAGTTTGTCTCCATTTTATAGTAATAAATTACCTTTCTATTCCTCCAACCAAAATAAATAACCTCACAACTATCCACAGTACACATCTACCAAATTTTGGTCCATTCACTTAACTTATCTATATCCTTCTGTGAACTTCTGTACAGTGCGGAAATACTCTCTTCAGTCCAACCCGTCCATGCCGACCAGATATCCCAACTCAATCTAGTCCCACATACTAGCATTCAGCCCATATCCCTCCAAACCCTTCTTATTCATGTACCCATCCAGATGCCTTTTAAATGTTGCAATTGTACCAGCCTACACCAGTTCCTCTGGCAGCTCATTCTATACACGCACCACCCTCTGTGTGAAAAAGCTGCCCCTTAGGTCTCTTTTGTCTGTTTCCCATCTCATCCTAAACCCATACCCTCTAGTTCTGGATTCCTCCACCCCAGGGAAAAGGCTTTGTCTATTTATCCTATCCACGCCCCTCATGATTTTATAAACCTCTATAAGATCACCCCTCAGCCTCCAACGCTCCAGGGAAAACAGCCCCAGCCTATTCAACCACTCCCTATAGCTCAAATCCTCCAACTCTGGCAATGTCCTTGTAAATCTTTTCTGAACCCTTTCAAGTTTCACAACATCTTTCCAATAGGAAGGAGACCAGAATTGCATGCAATATTCTAACAGTGGCCTAACCAATGTTCTGTACAGCCGCAACATGACCTCCCATCTCCTGTATTTAATGTTCTGACCAATAAAGGAAAGCATATCAAACACCTTCTTCATTATCCTATCTACCTGTCACTCCACTTTCAGGAAGCTATGAACCTACACTCAAAGGTTTCTTTGCTCAGCAACACTCCCTAGGACCTTACCATTAAGGTGTACAAGTCCTGCATTCCCAAAATGCAGCACCTCTCCTTTATCTAAATTAAACTACATCCGCCCTTCTCAGACCATTGGCCCATCTGATCAAGATCCCATTGTAATCTGAGGTAACCTCCAAATTTGGTGTCATCCGCAAACTTACTAACTATATCTCTTATGCTCACATCCAAATCATTTATATAAAATATGAAAAGTAGCCGACCCAGCACCAATCCTTGTGGCACTCCTCTGGTCACAGGCCTCCAGTCTGAAAAACAACCCTCCACCACCACCCTCTGTCTCCTACTTTTGAGCTAGTTCTCCCTGTATTCCATTCTTCATTGCAATTTACTGTCCTACCTGTTTTAGTTTTATTGGCAACTTTGGTTATTGTACTTTCTATCCCTGCAATCAAGTCATGAATATGGATTGTAAATAATTAGGCCCAAGGACCAAACCCTATGGCAGCTAACTAGTAACATCTTGCCAACCAGAAAAAGACTCATTTATCCTGACTCGTGCTTTCCGTTGGTTAGCCAATCCTCTGTCTAAACTAATAGATTACTTATAACCTACGTGATCTACCTCATGTACTAACCTTTAGTGTGGCACCTTACCAAAGGCCTTCTGGTAGTCCAGATACACTACATCTACAGGATCCCCAATATACATATTCCTTGTTACATCTTCAAAGAAATCAAGTAAGTCAATCATGATATACCCTTCCAAAAACAATGCTAATTCTGAAGAATTGAATTTTGATTTTCCAAAAGTTAATAACAGGATGACATTAATAATTTCTGAATGACACTTGTTAAACTCATTGGTCTATAGTTTCCCATTTTCTGCCTCCTTCCTGTAGTAAATAAGGGTGTTAAAATAGCATTTTACCTATCCATTGAAACTTTTTATGCATCCAAGGAATTTTGGAAACAAACAGATAATGCTGGAAAATCTCAGAAGGTCTGGCAGCATCTGTGGAAAGAAAGCAGAGTTAAATATTTTGGGTTAGGTTAACTCTGCTTTCTCTCCACAGATGCTACCAGACCTTCAGCAACTCCTCTGGAGCTATCCCTGTTATTGTGTGTCTGATAATTGAACAGGCATTGGGGCAGTTTATTTTTGAGTGAAGCTGTCGGCTGCTTCTTTAAGCCTGTCTCCAATGTTTGGACTGCTTTGTCACCAGACCTTTGGACGATGGATAGTATGGAACTGTCCTTATGTGCCAAATGCCATTAGACTTCAGGAAATATTCAAATTCCCTGTTGATAAATGATGGCCGCTTGTGACCAAAACTTCCAGGAGTCCATATATCGTGAACAATGCCTGCAGCTTCTCAAAGCATCCCTGAGTTTGCAAAATGAACTTTATGCATGTCCAATCACTTTGAATGGGCATCCGCAATGAACAGAAACATTGAGTCTCTAAAAGGCCCAGCATTGTTGACATGCAACAGAGTCCAGGGTTTACTCAGTTATTCCCATGAATATGGGGGTGCTGTTGGTGGCAATTTTTGACCTTGTCGGCATTCTGGGCACTGCCCCACCAACACAGCTCTGTCAGCATCCAACCCTGGCCACCTGACACAGCTTCTTGCTAGCATCTTCACCTTGGAAATAGCTGGATGACGCTGGTGGGGTTCAGCCAGTATCTGGTGGTGACCTTTACTCCGGCCAATCACCCTTGCTCCCCCCAGTCATATACTATTCTCGACAGTGATCTGGTCCAGAAAGGTTTCAATCCTGGTTGCAATGGCCATTCTGTTTCCCTACTACCACCAGCTGTTTTAATTTCTCTCGGACAGAATTTTTTTGTGCCCACATTTGGATATTGTCAGTGGTGACCAAAAGGGTGTCCAGGAAATTGATAACCAAAACGGCTTCTTTGGGGAGGCATCACTGGTGGAGTATCTGCCAGTGGGAGGTGGCTCAAGGCATCTGTATTAGCCTCTGGGCTTCCTGGACAGTGTTCTAACTTGTACGTGCTGAGAATTAGGGCCCAACTACTACTTCTACCGGAAGCTATGGGCAACACAGCCTTGTGTTCCAATAGTAGCCTTGGCAGGGATTTGTGATCTGTTACTATGACAACTTCCTGTCTGTAAAAGGTACTGATGGAATTTCCTTATACCAGAGATTAATGACAAACCTTTTTTCTCGATTTGAGCATATTAGTGTTTCGGTATCAGCCAAAGTAC
Source organism: Chiloscyllium punctatum (assembly GCF_047496795.1). NCBI lineage: Eukaryota > Metazoa > Chordata > Chondrichthyes > Orectolobiformes > Hemiscylliidae > Chiloscyllium > Chiloscyllium punctatum. Next base: position 93,888,112 of record NC_092746.1, on the reverse strand, counting down.
AGGAAGCATATGCGATCAGATATTCCTCTCCATTGGACCACTGGGGAGCCAACACTACCTTGATGCTGTATGGGGAGGCATCGCATGTCAGTATTACCTCTCACTTGTAGAGATTGTAGATGACGATAGCTGCTTTTTCACTTCCCTAAAGGATGGTTCTTGGCGACACAACCATTTCCAAAGCTGACCATTTTTCAATAGCAGGTGCAAGAGTGCCAAGGTGGAGGCCAGGTTACGTATGAATTTTCTGTAATAATTCGCTAACCTAAGGAAAGACCTAAGCTCCAGTACAGACATGGGAGCCGGAGCTCCTTAGATCACCCTCACTTTCTCTTCCAATGGGTGTAACTTGGGTTTTTTTGTCAACTCTGTAACCCAAGTAGGTCACTTGGGGTACCAGGAAAACACATTTTTCTGTCAAGGTGTACGCTTGCCTGGGAGAACAACGTCTGACCTGCTATGCTTTTCCAGCACCACTCTAATATAGACTCTGATTTCCAGCATCTGCAGTCCTCACTTTTGCCTAGAAATATTTCAGCACCAAGTTCTCCAAGTGTTCAGTATTGGTCTTCCCTAATATTATTAAGTCATCTAGATAAGTGGCAACCTGAGGTAGTCCTTGTAAAATGTTCTCCATGGTCCTCTGAAACAAGGCACAAGGTGATGATACCCCAAATTGCAGCCTTGTATATTGGTATAAACCCTTATAGGTATTAATTGTAGTGTACCTCAGGACTCCTCAGCCAGTCACACTTGTAGGTAGGAGTGGCTCATGCCCAGCTTCATAAAGGATAGCCTCCCTCCCCCATCCCCACGCCATACATCAAACAACATTACATACAAGTCTTCTATGTGAGAGAACAGGTATTTATCCAGTTGTGAGAAGCTGTTTACTGTTTGATTAAAATCCCCACAAAGGCGAACTGACTCATCAGGCTTCACAATCAGTAAGACCAGTGCTACCCATTCCACAAACTGCATGGTTTGATGATTCCTTCACTTTCCAGCCTCCTGATTTCCATCTCTACTTTTGCCCACAAGGGCAGGCCTTACAAAAGTTTGGAATTGCTTCCTGAACAACATGCAAAGTGGCTTTGGCCTCTTTAATCCCAAGCACTTCCTGAAATACTCCTGAGTATTTCACGAGGACTTCGCTGAGGCAGCCATTTTCTAATCGACAAATGTTGAGCCAATCTGGGTGAATCTTTTTCAACCAGTTTCACCCCAATAGGCTTGGGCCTGAGTCTTCTATTATCATCAGCGGTAACTGCACCAACTACTTCTCAGAGGAGACTGGAACCGAAGTTGTACCCTTAATCTGCAATGGTTCCCCACAGTATGTTCTCAATCTGGCTGAAGTCTTGCACAAAATTAAAGGTTGGAGTCTCGAGCAAGCTTTGTTAAAGACAGATTCTGCAACCACAGACACAACTATCAAGCATTGACCTCCATGGGAACTGAGTGACCGTTTAACCAAACGGTAATTTTAATCAGTTCCAATTTGGATGTCACTAAACAATGTAATTGTTCCAACCCAGATGTAGGGGGACTTTTCAGGGTGTGCACTCTCCTGGGTATCAGCCTACGGGTTTTCTTACTCAAGTCAGGCATTTTAGGCCTTAGCGGCCTCAAGTCTACATACCAGTAACAACTACGATGGCTTGCCAGCCCAGATCCTGAAGCACTGTTTCCCCACTTGGCCGTGGCTCAGCTTGTTGTGGGGTTCTGCTGTGGGCTTCCCTCTGCTCAGGATACGCCCTGTGTGAGGCTCTGATTGCCTGCACACAAGGGATGTTCCCTAAGCCCAATCAGACAGGTAAGGGAGTCCATTTGCCTTGGAATAGCCTGCTGGTCCCAGGCTCCACTTGCCACATTTGATAATAACAAAGCCAGCTACAGAGTCTGTTTGCAGTCCAGTTGGGCTTCAGCTAGTAGGCACTTCTGCATGGTTACATCATTAATCCCATACATCAAACAGTCTCAGCATCTCATTCAGGGTTAGCCCCAAATCACATGCCAGTCATCTTAACCTCAAAAAAATCCCAATATGGATTCCCCAGTTCTCAATAGAGAAATTAAACCAGTAACATCTCAGAACATAGAACATAGAACATAGAACAGTACAGCACAGAACAGGCCCTTCAGCTCACAATGTTGTGCTGACCACTGATCCTCATGTATGCACCCTCAAAGTTCTGTGACCATATGCATGTCCAGCAGTCTCTTAAATGTCCCCAATGACCTTGCTTCCACAACTGCTGCTGGCAACGCGTTCCATGCTCTCACAACTCTCTGTGTAAAGAACCCACCTCTGACATCCCCTCTATACTTTCCTCCAACCAGCTTAAAACTATGACCCCTTGTGTTAGCCATTTCTGCCCTGGGAAATAGTCTCTGGCTATCGACTCAATCTATTCCTCTCATTATCTTGTATATCTTGCATTAGGTGGTTTGAGGTCATAATACTCCTTAACCAACTCTTGTCAATTCTTGGAAAGTTTGTGTCTGGTGCCTCTGGGAAAGTTAAGTCCCTTATAACCAAAAACGTTGTGGGTCCACACACATTCAGAAGGATTATTCATTGCTTTTCATCTGCCCCAATGTCACGTGCCCAATATCATATTCTTTCCACATACCAGGATCCAGCCTTCAACAGCAGAATTGAGCAAGTCAAGCTTCCCAAATAAAGGCATGATGCCAGAAAGACTTACCCCAACTCTAAGATGAATATTCTTCAGGCACGTTCTGCTTTGTCCCATTACCACTGAAGTAACTGCAGAGAGGCCAGTATCCCATCACCAAGTCACCAGCTGGCCAGCCAGCTCAGAGTCAGTCACCTGGACTGAGGAGATTCTAAATGCCCCTGGTTTTTTTTTATTTTTTTTTTACAAAGTGCACAAATCTTTATTCAATTGCCACCACCAGGAAGATAGGAAAACACCCGAGTGGCCAGTGACAAGCACTGCCCTTCACATCAAAGGGCAATGCTGTGTGATCAAAACAGTGAAGGGGAGGGTAGGGACTAAATCAAAATAGAGTTGGAGGGAGAAATGATGCACTCCACTCCCTGCGGCACCCACCTCTCCCTGAACAACTCCAGGGTGTTGGTGGACACCGCGTGCCTCTTCTCCGAGGATACCCGGGTTCTAACGTAACCCCGGAAGAGGGGCAGGCAGTCGGCCTTAACGACCCCTCCACGGCCCGCTGCCTGGACCTGTTGATGGCCAGTTTGGCCAGGCCCAGGAGCAGACCCACGAGGAGGTCTTCGGACCTGCCCTCCCTCCTCCGTACCGGGTGCCCGAAGATCAGGAGCGTGGGACTGAAGTGCAGCCAGAAACAGAGGAGAAGGTTTTTGAGAAAATCAAAAAGGGAGTGCAAACGCCCACACCCAATATATACATGGTCCACGGACTCCACAGCACCACAGAACAAGCAGTTGGGCTGGGAGTCCGTGAACCACCGCAATCTGTGTTTGCAGGGGACAGCTGCGTGCAGCACCCTCCACCCCAGATCCCCGAGAGAAAGGGGGAGGACTCCCGCGTAGAGAGCCCTCCACTGGGGATCTCCACCGCCCGGTGGCAAATGGGCACGCCAAGGCGTGTCCGGACGGTGGATGAGGGAGAAGAGGTGGACGGTGTGCAGCAGCAGTCTATACAAGGCCTTCCTTTTGACATCCCTGAAAGAAACAAAATTAAAATTCCGGAGGCGGCTCAGGTTGTGGGGCACAGGCTCCCGCGGGAAGTACGGGACCTTGGGGCCAATGTGAAATTCCGTCCGGGCCGGGGTGTGCGCGGACGGGATCCCACTGCACACCTGAGCGTCCTCCAATCGGTGCACTACGTCGGGTCCAAGCACCGCCGTTTTAAGGTGTCAGATGGCGGTGGCCACGTACCGGACGTCTACCGCTGCCCTGCTAGCTATGTCCTGCGGCAGCTTCCAGCCCAGGGCCCCGGCACCCAGCACGTCCCCGACCCTGGTCACCCTCACCGCCACGGCCCTCCCCTCCGACAGCCACTCTAACCCGCGAGTACGGAGGTGCGGATTCCTGAGCAACGGCTCCCTGACGACAGCCGCTACTCCAGCCGGAGGGTAGGCGCGACGCGATTCGACCATGTTCCAGACAGTGATCAGGTCCTGGTAAAAGACAGGCAGCGTCTTGAGGGCAACCTCCAAACCGTCACAGTCGACGAACAAGAGCTGCCTGTCGTAGTTGAGGTTACACACCTGGCGGAAAAAATACGTTGCCAGGGCGCACCACCTGGGAGGAGGCTCGACGTAAAGGTATCGCCGCAAGGTCTGAAGGCGGAACGTCGCGACCCGGGTGCGGACGCACACCAGCGACTGACCACCCTCCTCAATAGGGAGACTCAGAACCTGTGCGGCGACCCAGTGCATCTTTTTGTCCCAGAGGAAGTCGACCAACGTTCTCTGGATGTCAGCGACAAAGCCAGGAGGAGGGACCAAAGTGACCAGCCAGTACCACAGCATGGCGGCCACCAGCTGGTTTATGACCAGCACTCAACTCCTGTAAGATAGCACTCGGAGCAGTCCTGTCCAGCGGCCTAGGCGAGCCGAGACTTTGGCCTCCAGCTCCTGCCAGTTGGCCGGCCAGGATTCCTCAGCCGGGCCGAGGTAGACCCCCAGGTAGAGGAGATGGGTGGTACTCCAGCTGAACCCCCGTAACTCCTCCGGCAGAGAGTCCACCCGCCACGGACCGACCAGTAGTCCGGAACATTTGGCCCAGTTGATCCTGGCGGAAGACGCCGCAGAGTACACGGCCTGGCACTCGCGCATCCTCCCCAGGTCAGCCGGGTCGGTGAAAGTGAGGAGCACGTCGTCGGCGTAGGCCGAGAGGACCACCCCCGTGCCCACGCCGCGCAGAACCAGCCCCGACAACCTCCTCCGCAAGAGGCGCAGGAAAGGCTCTACGCACAGGGAATACAGCTGGCCGGACAGGGGGCAGCCTTGACGCACTCCTCTCCCGAAGCGAAGGGGCGCCGTCAGGGACCCGTTAACTTTAACCAGACACTCTGCGGCGGCATACAAAAGTCGGATCCGGGCGACGAACCGCGTCCCGAACCCAAATGCCCGCAGAGTCCAAACCCTGGAGCTGTTCAGGGAGAGGTGGGCGCCACAGGGAGTGGAGTGCATTATTTCCCCCTCCAACTCTATTTTGATTTAGTCCCTACCCTCCCCTTCACTGTTTTGCTCGCACAGCATTGCCCTTTGATGTGAAGGGCAGTGCTTGTCACTGGCCACTCGGGTGTTTTTCATATCTTCCTGGTGGTGGCAATTGAATAAAGATTCGTGCACTTTGTGTCTTTCACTGTGTCTCGCACCTACACAAAAAGAGAAAAAAAAAAGAGAAAAAAAATAAACAGAAGTATTTGCCCTTTGATGTGAAGGGCACTGCTTGTCACTGGCCACTCGGGTGTTTTCCTATATAAAAAAAAAGAAAAAATAAAAAAATAAACAGGAGTGTCACTGTGTCTCACACCTGCACACACACACCATGGGTGCTGGGGAAAAAAAATAAGCACTACCGCAGTTAGGCGGTAGTGTGGGGGTTAAAAATTAAAAAAAAGAAAAAAAAGAAAAAAAATAAATCCCCTAGAGAGCCCAGGTGTCCACCAACACCCTGGAGTTGTGACTGGCCACTCGAGTGTTTCCTTCCCTTTGGAGATTTGGCTCAGTTTGTGACTGTGACTCTGTGTGTGTGTGTGTATGTGCAAGGACTGTCCCTGTTGCTGCTTGGGGCCTGCCTCACTGCTGCTGCCTGCGACTTGCCTTGGGGCCCCTTCCCAGGACCTCCACCACCACTGCTGCTGTTGCCTGAGGAGAGGCTTGCCTCCACAGCTGCTGCTGCCCGAGGCCTGCCTCCACCTTCGCTGCCTGGGACTCACCCTGGGGCCCCTCCCCAGGACCTCCACCACTGCTGCTGCTGTTGCCTGAGGCCTGTCTCCACCACCGCTGCCTGGGACTCGATTTTGGGGCTGCCTGGGACTTGCCTTGGGGATCCTCCCCAACAGGCCTGCCCCCCACCACTGCTGTGACTGGAGGAACTGCCCGGGACTTGCCGGAGGCCTGCCTTCCACCACCGCTGCCTGGGACTCGCCTTGGGACCCTCCCCAACAGGCCTGCCCCCCCCAACTGCTGCGACCAAGGGCCTGCCCAGGACTTGCCAGAGGCCTGCCTCCACTGCTGCTGCTGCCTGAGGCCTGCCTTCCACCACCGCTGCCTGGGACTCAATTTTGGGGCTGCCTGGTACTTGCCTTGGGGACCCTCCCCAACAGGTCTGCCCCACACCGCTGCGACCGAGGGCCTACCTGGGACTCGCCTGAGGCCTGCCTCCACCGCCGTTGTCACCTGAGGCAGGTCTCCACCGTCGCTGCTTGGGACTCTCCCAGCAACCTCCACCACTGCTGCTGCCAGAGGCCCGACTCCACCACCAGCAGCAGCAGAGTATGGCGAGCCCGAAGGTCGCGGGGCCCAGCCGCACCTACGGCGGGGTAGCCGCTGCCTTAATCTCGGCTGTCCCGACCCCGGCCGCAAACCAAACCCCCTTCAGGCACCTCACTAAACGCCTGGGGGTCAAGGCCTATCCCTACCCCAATATGAGCATCGAGGCCTGCAGCAAGGCCATGGCTAGTGTGGTCGGCCCACTGGCCATAGTCGCTGCGGCCCGGATGTACGGGAAGGCCGTTTTCTTCCTGAAGACCGAGCAGGCGGTCCACCTGGCCATGGAGAGGGGGCTCACCGTGGGCGGGACACATTTGCCCGTCGACCCTCTGGAGGTTACAGCCCAGAGGGTCGTGATCTCCAACGTCCCGCCCTTCTTTGCCAGCGAGCTCCTTCTCCCCCACCTCACCACCTTGGGGGAGATCCGGTCAGGGATCCAACCGCTCCTGCTCGGTCTGAAGGACCCCGCCCTCCGGCACATCTACTCCTTCCGACGCCAGGTGTTTATTTGCCTGGCCCGGGAGGAGGTCACGGAGGGCTCGTTTACCCTCCTCCACGAGGGCGCGGCCTACCGCGCCTTCTGGATGGCGGACGGCGTGCGGTGCCACCTGTGCCGCGAGGTGGGGCACATTAGAAAAAACTGCCCCACCCAGAAGGCTGCCCAGCCCTCGCCAACAGCAGACGGTGGTGCCGCCGCACCCACTCCCCCTCCCCCAAAGTTAACACCACAAGCCCTGGTGGCGGAGGCTTCCAATCCTCCAGCCTCCGGCAGGGAGGGGGGTGAGCGTCCAGCCGGCCGGAAGGCGTTGAAGAAGACGCGACGCGTCAGGCCCGCCCACGGGGAGACCACCCTATCCCCTTCCCCGACACCCAGCCCACAAGCTGCCCCGCCCCAGCACGACAATGCCCCTGCGGCCGTGCCAGCGTCGCCCCGGCGCGGGAACCCTGACCCCCAAAACCCCGTACCCAACCCTGACCTCACTGACCCCACAGACCCCACATCTACCCCCCACCCCGATGGAGAAACCCCTGGGGCTACGACGCCCGCCCCTGGCGCTGCAACACCTGGCCCGGGGGACCCCGACCCCGACCCCGACCCACCCAGCCACACCCTGGCACTAACCTCGGGGGGACCACCGCTGCCAAACCTCCCGCAGCGACCATGTCTCAGGGCCCCGGCCCCGGCCGCCGTCATCTGATAAACCAGGGGCAGGGCAGGAAGTGACACGGCTGACCCTCCTCACCTTGGCCACGCCCCCTGCCTTCCCCCAGCCAATCGTATTCTGGGAAAGGCTGGGGGGGAGGGGCCTCAGGCCCCATGACCACCAAGGCGGGCGGGGAGGGAACGGCCCATAAATCCCCCCCACTGTCTCTCTGGGGAAGAGGTGCTGGCCTTTGGAGGTGAGAGATACACTAGTAGTGCTGTCCCTCTCCAGGGGACGGGCCCACGGAACCTCCCAACGATCCCGCACCACGGCCTGACCTGCCCAAACCCCCAGGGGCTACAGCAGGGCTTCCTGCTACCTTGACTCCTCTGGCCCCTTTGGGGGGGGGGGAACTTTAACAATGACGAGGGCCACGGTGCGAGCGTCGACAAAGGACCCTTTACTGGGTCGCCGAGCGGCGGAGGGGAGGAAGGTGTTATCCCCGCTCCTCCCTCCTAGACTGTTTTTCCGGGGGCCTTGGCCCTAGGGGATGACCTTTTCCCCGAGGAGCCAGGCGTCCCGGTGTCGGGAGAGGAGCAGGGCCCCGAGCCGCCTCCGCCGCCTGATGACCTGAACTCGGGGCGTTCTGGGATGGGGTGCGCTGAGGAAGGTACCGCTGGTGACCCTGGGGGTGGGGTCGCTGGGGGTTCGAGGCCGGTTGGTGGCACCGGACCAGCCCCCATCCTCTTGGTGGGGGAGGGGCCGGCGACAGAGGGCGACCTCCCGGAGGAGGGTTTGGGATCGGTGGCGGACACCGGGGATGATGCGGACTCTGTCTGCAGCGACGTTTTTGAGTCCCAGGTGCCCCCTGCCGATCTCCCCCCTCATCCCCCTTGAGGAACTCTGGGAATTTGTCGAGGAAACTCGAGGTCACTGGGATAGAGCCCAACTGGCTCTCGACCCCTGGGGCTCTTATGAAAAAGTTTATTGGTCGGCCCACGCTGCTCGCCAGGCGCCTGGGCTCGACATCAACGAGCGAAAGCGAGTCAGGAACTTCCTGGGGGCACTCCTGGTGAGGGCGAGGGACTCCTGTGCCCCTCCCTCGTCCTCCCAGTAATTGATTTTTTAACTGTACTGGTGGTGGTAGCACAACGCTTCCGACATGGAGACGACTATAGCCAGCCTCAACATCAAAGGCAGCAGGGAGTCACAGCGCAGATTCCAGACCCCCTCGGTCCTTCGGGACGGGAGGTATGCAGTGTGCTTCCTGCAAGAAACCCACACTACCCCGGGAGACGAAGCCACCTGGCTCCTGGGGGGGGGGGGGTCTACATGAGTCACCTCACCCGCAGATCTGGCGGGGTGGCTATCCTGTTGGCCCCGCATTTTCAGCCGGAGATCTTGGGGGTCAGGGAGCCGGTGCCAGGCCGTTTGCTTCACCCGATGGTTTGGCTGGGGGGCGCGGTGCTTCACTTGGTGAACGTCTACGCTCCCCTGGCCGGGCCGAGGCAAGCGAGCTTCTTCGAAGAACTGTCCGCTCATCTCGCTTCCTTCGACGAGAACCAGTGCGTCGTCCTCGAGGGCAGGGACCACGGCGGTGCCCGCACTGGCTGTGCGTCGGGGAAGAGGTTGGGGGACTTGGTCAAGTCCTTCGACCTGGTGGACGTCTGGCGGAATCTCCATCCCGACTCCATCGCCTTCACCTTGGTGAGGCCTGGGGTCGGAGCGTCCAGAATCGACCGCCTGTACGTTTCGCGGGCGTACGCCTCCTGTTTTCCGAAGGCCTCCACGCGGCAGGTGTCGTGCACGGACCATCACCTGGTGTGGGCGGAACTCCTTCCGTTCGGCGCCAGGCTCGGCTCCGCGTCCTGGCACTTTCACAACCTGCTGCTGGAGGACAAGCGGTTCCAGGACTCGTTTCATCGTTTCTGGGCCGACTGGAGAAGGAAGCGGGGAAGCTTCCCCTCCCTGAGGCTATGGTGGGACGTGGGCAAGGCTCACGTCCGCGTCTTCTGTCAGGAGTACGCGAGGGGGCCAACCAAGAGGCGGAAATCCAGGATCCGGGAGTTGGAGAGGGAGATGCTCGACCTGGAGTCACGCCTCGGTCAGCCCGACGCGGACCCGGCCCTGCGCGGGGCGTACGAAGAGAAGAAGGCCGCACTCCGGGACCTGCAGCTCGTCGGGGCTCGGGGTGCGTACGTGAGGTCGCGGATCCGACTCCTGCAGGACCTGGACCACGGCTCCCCCTTCTACTCGCTGGAAAAAAGGCGTGGCACCCGTCAGCAGCTCCTTGTGCTGCTGGCCGACGACGGGTCCCTCGTCTCGGATCCGGAGGGCATCAGGGCCCACGTCTGAAACTATTACGAGGCTCTGTTCTCTCTGGATCCGTCCAGCGAGGATGCTCGCAGAGTTCTGTGGGAGGACCTGCTGCAGCTTAGCCCGGAGGACGCCGGAAGGCTTGACACTCCCGTCACTTTAGAGGAGCTGACCGGCGCCCTCGACTGGCTCTCGAGGGGCAAAACCCCGGGGCTGGACAGGCTGACTGGAGTTCCTCGGTGTTCTAGGACGTCCTGGGGAGCGACTACGCATAGGTCCTGGGGGAGTGTCTAAATGCCGGACAGCTGCCCCTTTCTTGGCGCAGGGCGGTCATTGTGCTGCTGCCAAAGAAGGGGGTCCTTCGTTCCTTAAACTGGCATCCGGTCTCCCTCCTCAGCTGGGGGCCTGGGCTGGATGCTGCCGCAGGACATAGCGAGCAGGGCAGCGGTAGATGTCCGGTACGTGGCCACCGCCATCCGACACCTCAAAACGGCGGTGCTCGGACCCGACATAGTGCACCAGTTGGAGGACGCTCAGGTATGCGGTGGGATCCTGTCCGTGCCCTCCGCAGCCCAGACGGAATTTCACATTGGCCCCAAGGTCCCATACTTCCCGCGGGAGCCTGTGCCCCACAACCTGAGCCACCTCCGGAATTTTAATTTCGTTTCTTTCAAAGATGTAAAAAGGCGGGCCTTGTATAGACTGCTGCTGCACACCATCCACCTCTTCTCCCTCATCCACCGCCCGGACACGCCTTGGCGTGCCCATTTGCCACCGGGCGGTGGGGATCCCCAGTGGAGGGCTCTCTATGCGGGAGTCCTTCCCCCTTTCTCTCGGATCTGGGGTGGAGGGTGCTGCAGGCAGTGGTCCCCTGCAACCGCAGATTGCAGTGGTTCACGGACTCCCAGCCCAACTGCTTGTTCTGTGGCGCTGTGGAGTCCATGTATATATTGGGTGTGGGCGTTTGCACTCCCTTTTTTTTTATTTTCTTAAAAACCTCTTCCTCTGCTTTTGGCTGCACTTCAGTCCCACGCTCCTGATCTTCGGGCACCCGGTACGCAGGAGGGAGGGCAGGTCTGAAGACCTCCTCGTGGGTCTGCTCCTGCGCCTGGCCAAACTGGCCATCAACAGGTCCAGGCAGCGGGCCGTGGAGGGGGTCGTTAAGGCCGACTGCCTGCCCCTCTTCCGGGGTTACGTTAGAGCCCGGGTGTCCTTGGAGAAGGAGCACGCGGTGTCCGCCAACACCCTGGAGTCGTTCAGGGAGAGGTGGGTGCCGCAGGGAGTAGAGTGCATCATTTCTCCCTCCAACTCTATTTTGATTTAGTCCCTCCCCTCCCCTTCACTGTTTTGATCACACAGCATTACCCTTTGATGTGAAGGGCAGTGCTTGTCACTGGCCACTCGGGTGTTTTCCTATCTTCCTGGTGGTGGCAATTGAATAAAGATTTGTGCACTTTGTGTCTTTCACTGTGCCTAACACTGTGTGCGCACGCGCGCACACACACACACACACACACCATGGGTGCTGGGGAACAAATAAGCACTACTGCAGTTAGGCGGTCGTGTGGGGGTTGAATAATTTAAAAAAATAAACAGGACTATATCTTCCTGGTGGTGGGAAAGAAAAAAGAAACAGGTGTACAGTGGGAATTGAATTTAAAAAAAACAGGAGTTCATATAGCGGTAAATGTAGCTGTTGTAAACTTTTTTTTGTAATTTGTTTAATTAAAAAAAAAACAGGAGTTCACTCTGAGAGCTGGCTCAGTCTGTGTGCAAGGACTCTCCTCCTTGAAGGGGACTGTCCCTGGACTAGCTGCAAAAAAAAGATAAACAGGAGTGTAAAAGGTTCTGTTCATTCTTGAGAGCTGGCTCTGAGAAGTGTCAGAGGACTCCGCCCGTGTAAATAAAGGGTGACTTGATGATGAATACTGTCTCCGCGGATTTAATTAATCTGTCATTTGTATTTGCAACATGGTATGCTGTAGTTTTTGTCTTTGTATTATCTTGAACGTTTTTGCTTTGCCATGGATGATATTTCCCCGTTTTTGGCCATTTGGTTAAAAGATTTGACTGTTGCTTTGCATAGCTTTGTCTGAGTTATATGTTTATATTTCTGAATGGTCAGTCTGATTTTGGAAAAAGCAAAAGGCCTTGTTTTATAACCTGTAAATATATAATTCAGTATAGGAAAGCAACTGAATGTAACCAGAGAGAGGAAGACCAAGGTTATAAAATGTATAAATCATTTATGACAAAACCGAAGCCGTCGCTGACGAAAACAAAACAACTTGCTGTGGAATATTCTGAGATTCGAACATAAGTTGCCCTTAATTAGTAATAAGTTTGTGCAAAGCTGAATACATTTACTTGTATTGCCACTTTATTAATCCATATAAATACATAAAGGTCTAAATTACACATTCTAGTTAAATTTCACTTGATAAATTAATGCTGCCTCCTTTGCCTTTGACCCCTGATAGTTGCTCCTTACTGTCAGAACAAAATAGATTTTACCCCACGCTCTCTCCGATCTCTACTCCCATCATCTGGTCACTCCCATAATCTATTAAAAGTCCTTATCGTAGTCTTCATTATACCATCTCCTGAACTGAAAGCATAGGAACATGAAAAGGGTTAATAACTCAGAACAAAGGGATTGTGTGTGGGCAAAATAAAGCCACCATAACAAATGTGACTCAGCAGTTTATTTATTATTAAGTTGCACAGTAGATACATTCTGCAAAACTGGTGAGATACCATCTATATCCATTGGATTGATAAGACTGTTAGTGAGGTATGGAGTGAATTCTATAAATGGGACATAAGTATCTTATGACTATAGTAAGACCTGTTTATATTGTACATTTAAAATTAATCAGGAATTAAAAAGTAATTAAGCCAGCTATGGATTTAATGGTGCATGATGTCTCTCGGCCTGGTTTCAATGAGGCTGGACTATTGCCATGATCTATGAATAAAGTGTACATTACTTTCCAAATCAATGAGATAATGCTGCCGACTCACATGTAGCATAGTGATATTATCATGGACTGGTAATCCAGAAACACAGACTAATGTTATGGGGAGCTGAAAATATGTTGCTGGAAAAGCGCAGCATTCAGGAATGAAGAAGGGCTCATGCCAGAAACGTTGATTCTCCTGCTCCTTGGATGCTGCCTGACCTGCTGCGCTTTTCCAGCAACACATTTTCAGCTCTGATCTCCAGCATCTGCAGTCCTCACTTTCTCCTAATGTTATCGGGACATGGGTTTGTGTCGACTGGTGAGCTTTATTTCAGTGAAAAATCTGGAATTAAAAAGTTAGCTTAGTGGCAATCATGGAATAATGATCAATTGTCACTAAAAAGCCATCTGGTTCACTTATCTTCCCTCCTTATCTGGTTTAGTCAAGAAGTGACTTCAGCTCTTCAACAATGTGGTTAACTCTAACCTGCCCACTGAAATGACCGAGCAAGCCACTCAGCTGTAAACTGCTGCAAAGGCTAACCAAGGGAAGTAAACTGGACGAATCTACACAACATCAGCTTAGACTCTGTTAATAGCAATGCCAAATACAATTGCCCCGTAAAAGCTTGTTCCAAAATTTACAGAGCTGTCTCACAGCCCAGCCAAGCAACAGGCTGACATGCTCATATTTGTGGATCACCATCACACACAGGAGAGGCCCACCAAACTGATGGCACAGTGGGATACAGTGTGTGTTTGTTTGTTTGTTTTTTTGTTTGTGGGGGGTGGGAGTGGGGGTGAGGGTGAGGGGGGGGGAGTCTTGGGGAATGGGGGGAGGGTGCCCTCGGATTCCTCAACATTCACTCCCAATCCCAGGTTTTCTGAATTATATTTTTTCAGCGCTGTGCTAACTAAATAGATTAACAATCATTTCAAGCAAAGCCAATCAGAAAATCATTGTATTTTAATCTTAGTAATTTATCTCTGAGATTTCTACAGAAATAAATAGCTTCTGTCAGTGTCAAATCTTCCTTCAAAGACACAGTATGGCTGATTGGACCAGGTTATAGATTGTAGCAGTGGTTGCTCCAGACCCATACATTCAGTAATTGACACTGCTTTGATTCTGCCTGAAACTGGAGCTTTATAATTGGTAATAACGTTCTTATACCAGCTTGTGCGTGAGAGTTTTGGCAGATAGTACCAGTGTCACTTGTTTCAGGTGGTACAAGAGTTAGTCCTGGCACAGTTGCTGGAACAGCCCAGCAGAATGGTTGACGGTCAAAATTCAGTTTGACTACAGTGCCTGGGTGTCAGAGTGCTGGTATCCAGGCTTCCAGTCCTGCCTGCCTCCACTTGCGTATTATTATGAAGGTGTAGGTGTGTAGTGTACTTTTAAGAGGGAGAGGAAGCTAGCAAGGACTGTCTTAAAGCACAGAATGTGCTGAACAATTTAAACATGTAATATTTGGTAGAAACAAATAGCTGGAGTTGCATAGCCATGGAACAAAAAGAAATTCAAATTCAGTCAACCAGTTTAAGTTAAGCCCCAGATACCAAAATCCAATCAAATTTGAATTTTACTGTTTGGGATGACATCAAATCAATGAAATGATCTGATGTTTTGGAGTATAAAATGGACGGTTACTGAAACAAATTGCGAAGTTATGGTCAAGGATGCCTGCTCAAGAATGTTTTGTGTGGTCTGACCTCGTCCATAACACGGGGATAGTGGAGTCCACCATATCCCAATAAATGGGTTTGGGGCTCTGGGGGCCTGCTGTGCTCAGGTTCAGTGTTAGGGCACCAGTTCAGGAGCCTAAACCTGAATTAACACAGGGACCTCTGATAATTATTGGGAACGGAATTACTTTCAGGCTGGATAAAATACATCTCAAGGTAAAATATAACGAGTCACTTTCCATTTTTCTCACACACTGACTGAACATTCTGCACATCTCAAACCTGATTACAATTTTATCATTTAGTTTGTGGGCAAACAGTCCAGCTAAAGTAAAAGATCACCCTGTGGTAATCCTCTACTGGCCTTGCTAATTCCTGTGCAAATAAGAACCACAAACCTTTGCAAAAGCAATTTGGGAAAATGCTTTGACCCACTGCGAAAAGTTATATTCTGGTGTGCATTTGGAGTCATAGAATCATACAGCATGGAAACAGACCCTTCAGCCCAACTCAGCCATGCCAACCAGGTATTTTTAAGCTGAATTAGACCCATTTGCTTGCATTTGGCATATAACCCTTTAAACCTTTCCTATCCATGTACCTGTCCAAATGTCGCTTAAATGTTGTAATTGTACCTGCCTCTACCATTTCATCTGGCAGCTCATTCCATACATGCACCACCCTCTGTGTGAAAACGTTGCCCCTCAGGTCCCTTTTAAAACTCTCCCCTCTCACCTTAAACCTATGCCCTCTAGTTTTGGACTCCCCTACCCCGTGAAAAAGACCTTGGCTATTCACCTTATCGACGCCACTCATGATTTTTATAAATCTTTATAAGGTCTCCTCACAGCCTCCTACATTCCAGGGAAAAAAGACCCCAGCCTATGCAACCTCTCCTTATAATCAAACATTCCAGTCTTGGTAACTTTTTGGTAAATCTTCTTTGCACTCTTTCCAGTTCAGGAACATCCTTCCTCTAGCAGAACTACCAGAATTGTATGCAGTATTCCAAATGTGGCCTCACTAATGTCCTGTACAGATGCAACATGATGTCCCAACTCCCGTACTGAGGAGTTGGGCTGAAGGGTCTGTTTCCATGCTGTATGATTCTATGACTCCAAATGCACACCAGAATATAACTTTTCGCAGTGGGTCAAAGCATTTTCCCAAATTGCTTTTGCAAAGGTTTGTGGTTCTTATTTGCACAGGAATTAGCAAGGCCAGTAGAGGATTACCACAGGGTGATCTTTTACTTTAGCTGGACTGTTTGCCCACAAACTAAATGATAAAATTGTAATCAGGTTTGAGATGTGCAGAATGTTCAATCAGTGTGTGAGAAAAATGGAAAGTGACTCGTAATATTTTACCTTGAGACGTATTTTATCCAGCCTGAGAGTAATTCCATTCCCAATAATTATCAGAGGCCCCTGTTTTAATTCATGATTTGGAGATGCGGGTGTTGGACTGGGGTGTACAAAGTTAAAAATCACACAACACCAGGTTATAGTCCAACAGGTTTAATTGGAAGCACACCAGCTTTCGGAGCGACACGCCTTCATCAGGTGATCACCTGATGAAGGAGTGTTAATTCAGGTTTAGGCTCCTGAACTGGTGCCCTAACACTGAACCTGAGCACAGCAGGCCCCCAGAGCCCCAAACCCATTTATTTGGATATGGTGGACTCCACTATCCCCGTGTTATGGACGAGGTCAGACCACTCAAAACATTCTTGAGCAGGCATCCTTGACCATAACTTCGCAATTTGTTTCAGTAACTGTACAGTGAAAATTACCTGGAGCAAGTTAGCTAGGTTGACTACTAGTTTTTAAAAAAAGAAACTTATTCACAAAATTATACAATGAAACACAAAAAACAGAATAAAGAACCCCTACAAATTCGGTCTAGCCAAATTAGACTTAATTATACTGTTCTGAATATACACAACAGTCCCTATGAGCAAGCCCCCTTTAAAGAGCAGTAAAAATGGAGCAAATGCTTACAGATTGAAGTTAGAAGGACAGAAGTAGAGAGATTGTTTTGCAACTTGTTTCCACACAGTTGAATTTGTAACTAGTTCTGGACTGAATTGCCCAGCTAGAGAGCTGACCCTTTCATTATACAGGTCACCTCTAAAACATGACCACTTTGGCCTGAAGTCTTATCTTCAGGCCATAAAAACAAAAAACCTCTCAATACCCTTTAATCTCTGTACCAAACCAGTCTAATCAGAACCGGGAGCATTTTCTGCCCCTCTGAAAAAAACCAAGAACACAGTATCTTTGAGAAAAGGGACAACTTTTAGAAAAAAGGGACCAGCTTTGTGACACCTCCCCCTTAAAAAATGAACCATCAATACCAAAAGATGGTTTCATTTATAAAATCCTTCAAAAACAAACTGGTTAGTAGTCTAAAACAGACACATACAATATACTAACTATATACATGCAAACATGCACAATTTACATGCGAATTTAGGCTGTGACACGCCTGTTACCGAACACCTCCATTTCTCATTCGAGTCTCAATAACGCATCAGCAATCACGTTCTCGCGGCCTGTCACATACACAATTGTCAAAGTGAACGGCTGCAACAACAAGTTCCATCTAAACAGACTGGCATTTTTGTCCTGAAATTTTTCCACAAATGATCAGTGTTATGATCAGTGTATACGATTGTCTCAGATACATTGCTGGTTGTATAAACACTGAAATGTTGTAATGCCAACACCAAGCTTAAAGTTTCTTTCTCTATCGTTAAATATTTTTGTTGCTGAACAGTCAACTTCCTGGAAAAACATCCGGTAGGTCTTTCGATTCGCTCGTCATCCTCCTGCAGGAACACCGCACTGACACCCACATCACTGGCATCGATAGCCACCTTGAAAAGCTTCATGTAATCCGGGGTGGCTAATACTGGGGCAGTGGTTAACACAGTTGTTAGGCTGTCAAATGTCTTTTGACTGTCCCTGTCCATTGAACCTCTTGGCCTTTTTTAACAATTCACTGGATGAAGCAGCCACACTGCTAAAGTTCAGCACAAACCTTTGGTAAAATCCACTCAATTCCAAGAACTGTAACACTGTTTTTTTCATTAATGGTGTGGGAAATTCCCCAATCACTTTCATTTTCGCATCCCGTGTGGCCATTTGTCCATGCTCAATAACATAGCCCAGGAAGGTGACTTGGGCTTTGGCAAATTCACTTTTATCAAGGTTTACTACCAAGCCTGTCTTCCAAAGTTGATTGAACAAGTCCAATAAATGCTGTAAATGTTCTTTCCATGACTGATTAAAAACTACCAGGTCATCAACGTAAACAACACAATTGGGTAACCCGGCAATAACCTAATTAGTCAGTCACTAAAATGTGGCTGGAGCATTTTTTGTACCAAATGGCATGCCTTTGAACTGATATAGTCCATTTGGCATTACGAAAGCTGAAATTGTCTTTGCTCTCTCTGACAGAAGTACTTGCCAGTAGCTTCTGAGCAAGTCCAACTTAGGAATGTAAATTGCTTGTCCGACTTTTTCAACACAGTCTTCCAGCTTTGGAAATGGATAAGCGTCAGTCTTTGTAACAGCGTTAACTTACCGATAATCCAGACATAACTGTTGGGGACCATCTGGCTTTGGTACCATGACTATAGGTGAGTTCCAGTTACTGTAACTAACTTCGATTATGCCATCTTGGAGCATGCACTCTACCTCCTTCTGAACCTGTGCCAACTTTAGAGGGTTATGCCTATAAGGATGTTGCTTAATCAGAACAGCATCTCCTATATCTACATCATGCACAATTAGGTTGGTACTTCCCAGTTTATTTCTGCATATCTCCCCATGTGATAGTAATAACTCTTTCAGTCCCTTTCAATTTTATTGTGGAAAGTAACTCAATAATTTATCCCAATTTTTGACAACTTCCTCATTGTCCAATTTGATTTGAGGAATGTCCAATTCAGAATCCTCTGAACTTGGATCTTCCTTCTGTGCTGTAAACGTTAACACCTTCACTTCTTGCTTTCCTTCCCTATCAAAATACCTTTTGAGCAGATCTCAGTAATCCAAGATGGAGGATGGAAAAATTTCTGACTGTAAGAGCTGCTCCTTTTTTTGAGATATTTTAGGAGCTGGATGTGATTTCCTCGAATTCCAGGAACAGCAATTACTGTTTTATATGCTGTTGCACTGTTTTGGAACTTTGGAAAAAAAAGTCAAAACAACAGCAGTTTTAAAAGGGAGAAGGACAGACAAAGGAAGCACATGGTGAAGAAAGAGCAGGAGAGAGAGAGAGAGAGAGAGAAAAAAAAAACTGACATTGCCTTTGCTGTTCTAATTCATATCGCTGGACATCGGAGTGCGTCTGGGAAAATTAACAAACAGTGAAATTCACAACTGATCTTGGAGAAAACTGGATGAAGTTCACAGCACAGAATCAGATAAGTAAATTGTTGTGACCTACAGAAAGTCTGTTGTAGTGAGTAGAGTGGGTTCTTTCTTGATTATATATTTTTGGAGCTATGTCTCTTCATTAAACTTAAAATATAAGCCATAACAATTAATTTAACCTGAGCAGGTTAGAGAAATAAGACAGTGTTATTTTCTGGTCTGTAGATTGTGAAGGTGCAAAAATAGCCTTTAGTAGAGTGATATGTGCTTCTTGTCAGATGTGGGAGTTTAAAGAGATATTAAGGGTTACTGCGGATTATATCTGCCATAAATGCTGTTGGTTGTGAATCTTATCAGATCGAATGGATCAGTTAGAGAGACAGTTAGAAGCAATGGGGAATTTGCAACAGCAACAGTAGGTGATGGATGGCAGTTATTCGAAGAGGGGAAAGTCTCAGATACAGTAACAAAGACAGGTTAATTCCAGATAAGGTAAGAGAGGCAGGCACTTAGTGCAGGAGCCTTTTATGGCTATATCCATTTCAAACAGGTATGCTGTTTTGGAAAATGTAAGGTTTGATAGATTCTCAGGGGAATGTAGCACAAACAACCAAGGTTCTGATATTAAGACTGGCTCTAATGCAATGAGAGGTACGCCGGGTTCCAAGAGATCAATTTTATTTGGGGATTCTGTAGTCCGAGGTGCAAACAGATGTTTCTGTGGCCAGCAGTGAAAAATCTGAATGGTGTGTTGCTTCCTTGGTGCCAGGATCAAGGATGTCTCAGAGAGGGTGCAGAATGTACTCACGGGGGAGAGGGGCAAGCAGGAGGTCATTGTTCACATTGGAACCAAAGGGCAAAGGTTAAGATTCTGAAGGGAGATTACAGAGAGTTAGGCAGGAATTTAAAAAGGAGGTCCTCGAGAGTAGTAATATCTGGATTACTCCCAGTGTTACAAGCTAGTGAGGGTAGGAACAGGAGGATAGAACGCTGAGGAGCTGGTGCATGGAAGAAGGATTCACATTTTTTGATCATTGGAATCTCTTTTGGGGTAGAAGTGACCTGCACAAAAAGGATGGATTGCACTTAAATTAGAAGGGCACTAATATACTGGCAGGGAGATTTGCTAGAGCTGCTGGGAGGATTTAAACTATTATGGTGGGGGTGGTGGATACAGGGAGATAGTGAGGAAAGAGGTCAATCTGAGACTGGTACAGTTGAGAACAGAAGCGAGTCAAACAGTCAGGGCAGGCAGGGACAAGGTAAGACTAATAAATTAAACTGCATTTATTTCAATGTAAGAGGTCTAATAGGGAAGGCAGGTGAATTCAGGGCATGGTTAGAAACATGGGACTGGGATATTATAGCAATTACAGAAACATGGCTCAGGGATGGGCTGGACTGGCAGCTTAATGTTCCAGGATACAAATGCTACATGAAGGAGAGAAAGGGAGGCAAGAGAGGAGGGAGAGTGGCTTTTTGATAAGGGATAGCATTACAGCTGTGCTGAGGGAGGATATTCCCGGAAATACATCCAGGGAAGTTATTTGGGTGGAACTGAGAAATAAGAAAGGGATGTTCACCTTACTGGGATTGTATTACAGACCTCCTAATAGTCAGAGGGAAATTGAGAAACAAACTTGTAAGGAGATCTCAGCTATCTGTAAGAATAATAGGGTGATTATGGTAGGGGATTTTAACTTTCCAAACATAGACTGGGACTGCCATAGTGTTAAGGGTTTAGATGGAGAGGAATTTATTAAGTGTGTACAAGACAATTTTCTGATTCAGTATGTGGATGTACCTACTAGAGAAGGTGCAAAACTTGACCTACTCTTGGGAAATAAGGCAGGACATGTGACTGAGGTGTCAGTGGGGGACTACTTTGGGGCCAGCGACCATAATTCTATTAAATTTAAAATAGCGATGGAAAAGGATAGACCAGGTCTAAAAGTTGAAATTCTAAATTGGAGTAAGGCCAATTTTGATGGTATTAGGCAAGAGCTTTCGAAAGCTGATTGGGGCAGATGTTCACAGGTAAAGGGACGGCTGGAAAATGGGAAGCCTTCAGAAATGAGATTACTAGAATCCAGAGACAGTATATTCCTCTTCGGGTGAAAGGGAAGGCTGGTAGGTTTAGGGAATGCTGGATGACTAAAGAAATTGAGGATTTGGTTAAGAAAAAGAAGGAAGATCGAGTGAATCCTTAGAAGAGTATAAAGCCTGTAGGAGCATTCTTAAGAGAGAAATCAGGAGGGCAAAAAGGGGACATGAGATTGCTTTGGCAAATAGAATTAAAGAGAATCCGAAGGATTTTTACAAATACATTAAGGACACAAGGGTAAATAGGAAGAGAATAGGGCCCCTCAAAGATCAGCAAGGTGGCCTTTGTGTGGAGCCGCAGAAAATGGGGGAGATACTAAACGAGAATTTTGCGTCAGTATTTACTGTGGAAAAGGATATGGAAGATATAGACTGTAGGGAAATAAATGGTGACACCTTGCAAAATGTTCATATTACAGAGGAGAAAGTGCTGGATATCTTGAAACGCATAATGATGGATAAATCCCCAGGACCTGATCAGGTGTACCCTAGAACCCTGTGGGAAGCTAGAGAAGTGATTGCTGGGCCTCTTGCTGAGATATTTGTATCATCAATAGTCACAGGTGAGGTGCCGGAAGACTGGAGGTTGGCTAATGTGGTGCCACTGTTTAAGAAGGGTGGTAAGGACAAGCCAGGGAACTATAGACCAGTGAGCCTGTCGTCGGTAGTGGGCAAGTTGTTGGAGGGAATCCTAATGGACAGGATGGACATGTATTTGGAAAGGCAAGGACTGATTAGGGTTAGTCAACATGGCTTTGTGTGTGGGAAATCATGTCTCACAAACTTGATTGAGTTTTTTGAGGAAGTAACAAAGAGGATTGATGAGAGCAGAGCAGTAAATGTGATCTATATGAACTTCAGTAAGGCGCTCGACAAGGTCCCTTGGGAGACTGATTAGCAAGGTTAAATCTCATGGAATACAGGGAGAACTAACCATTTGGATACAGAACTGGCTCAAAGGTAGAAGATGGAGGGTTGTGGTGGAGTTTTGTTTTTCAGACTGGAGGCCTCTGACCAGTGGAGTGCCACAAGGATCGGTGCTGGGCCTCTATTTTTTGGTATTTACATAAATGTTTTGGATATGAGCATAAGAGGTACAGTTAGTAAGTTTGCAGATGACACCAAAATTGAAGGTGTAGTGGAGGGTTACCTCAGATTACAACAGGATCTGGACCAGATTGTCTAATGAGCTGAGAAGTGGCAGATGGAGTTTAATTCAGATAAATGCGAGGTGCTGCATTTTGGGAAAGCAAATCTTAGCAGGACTTGTACACTTAATGGTAAGGTCTGAGGGAGTGTTGCTGAACAAAGAGACCTTGGATTGCAGGTTGATAGTTCCTTGAAAGTGGAATCACAGATAGATAGGATAGTAAAGAAGGTATTTGGTACGCTTTCCTTTGTTGGTCAGAATATTGAGTACAGGAGTTGGGAAGTCATGTTGCGGCTGTACAGGACATTGGTTAGGCCACTGTTGGAATATTGTGTGCAATTCTAGTCTCCTTCCTATCTGAAAGATGTTGTGAAACTTGAAAGAGTTCTGAAAAGGTTTACAAGGATGTTGCCAGGGTTGGAGGATTTGAGCTATAGGGATATGCTGAACAGGCTGGAGCTGTTTTCCCTGGAGCATCGGAGGCTAAGGGGTGACCTTCTAGAGGTTTACAAAATTATGAGGGACATGGATAGGGTAAATAGACAAAGTCTTTTCCCTGGGATCAGGGAGTCCAGAACTAGAGGGTATAGGTTTAGGGTGAGAGCGGAAAGATATAAAAAAGACCTAAGGGGCAACCTTTTCACACAAAGGGTGGTGCATGTATGGAATGAGCTGCCAGAGGAAGTGGTGGAGGCTGGTACAATTGCAGCATTTAAGAGGCATTTGGATGGGTATATGAGTAGGAAGGGTTTGGAGGGATATGGGCCGGGTGCTGGCAGGTGGGACTAGATTGGGTTGGGACATCTGGTCGGCATGGACGGGTTGGACCGAAGGGTCTGTTTCCATGCTGTACATCTCTGTGACTCTATGACATACTCTGTGAGATTTCTTCGTGTCTGTAGTCCTTATCAATTAGTTCACCTCACTCAGCTTCCTCTCGATTTGATAAGGTCCACTAAACATTGCTTTTAAAGGCTCACCTGTCACTGGAAGTAACACCAATACCTTATCACCAATTGCAAAATTGAAAATTTGTGATTTCTTATCCACTTCCTGTTTCATTGCATGCTGTGATACTTTTAAATGATGTCTAGCCAACTCTCCAGCTCTATTTAATCATTCTTTAAAATTTGACACATAATCAAAATGGGTGATCTCTGAATTCTGACTTATTAATTTCTCCTTAATCAATTTTAATGCTCCTCTTACTTCATGCCCAAAAATTAATTCAAATGGACTGATTTTGGCTGATTCATTCGGTGCATTTCTGAACGCAAAAAGTACAAACAGAACTGCCTTACTCCAATCATCTGGATAATCCTGACCATACGCCCTCAACATGGTCTTTAGTGTTTAATATTATCTCTCTAGTGCTCCCTGTGATTCTGGATGATACGCAGCAGATTTTAATTGCTTTATTCCCAAGTTATCCATAACCTCCTTGAATAATTTGGATGTAAGGTTTGATCCCTGTTCAGACTGGATCTCTATTGTTAATCCATATCCAGTAAAAAAAACATTAATTCCTTTACAATCCTTTTAATTGTGATGTTGCTTAATGAGATTGCCTCTGGAACTCTAGTTGACACCTCCAATATCGTTAATAAATTCCTACTTTTTGTTTGAGGTAGGGGGCCTATGCAATCAGGCAAAAGTGAGGACTGCAGATGCTGGAGACTAGAGTCAAGATTTGAGTGGTGCTGGAAAAGCACAGCAGGTCAGGCAGCATCTGAGGAGCAGGAAAATCGAAGTTTCAGGCAAAAGCTCTTTGTCAGGAATTCCTGATGAAAGGCTTTTGCCTGAAACGTCAATTTTCCTGCTCTTTGGATGCTGCCTGACCTGCTGTGCTTTTCCAGCATCACTCGAATCCTGACCTGCACAATCAATCAAGACTCTTGTGAAAAGTTCCTCAAATGCTGGAATAGGTATTAAAGGTGCAGGTTTTATTACTGCCTGTGGTTTTCCAATTAGTTGACATGTATGACATGTCTGGCAAAAATCAACTACATCCTTGTGTAGTCCAGACCAGTAAAAATGTCTTTGTGTTTTAGCCTGTTTTTTCCTCATCCCTAAATGACCTCCAAATGGTAGCTCATGTGCCAGTCGCAGCACCTCCTTTCTATACCCTACAGGCAAAACAATTTGATGAATCTCTGCCCATTTCTCATCTGCTTGACTGTGTGATGGTCTCCGTTTCCTCATTAAGACATCATTTGTTAAGCAAAAACACACAGGGATGCATTCACTCTCCTTCTCTGTAAATGCCTTTGATATAACTGTTTTAAGTTCTCATCTTTCTGCTGTAATTCGATAAGCTTAGTAGAGCTAAAGATACTTGCATGTTTGTCCAATTGCTCCTGCTCTGTCCCATTTATCTGATCAAAAAAGTCCCAATGAAGCTACGTCAGCTTCCTTATCTGTGCTTTTTGATCTCTCCTGGTTCAACTTGTGCCTCTATGATCTGGGAAAATTGCTGGATAAACATCCTTCATTCCTTCAGTTGCTTGTGTCTCCACTGGCTTTTCAATTAGAGTAGGCAGCATGCCTTCTGGTGAATCAGCTTTGTCATTCACAAAGACAAACTGTACTCTTGGAGCTGAGAGTTTGTCTGGTACTCCTACCACAAATTCTCCACTCTTCTCTGGACTCTCTAACCTCAATTTACATAATTTAGCACTTTTTATCTCACCATGAATTCCTGTTACCAGTATCTTTTCTGACAATAGTCCCTCAGCAGTACTTATCTCCTCATCTTTCAGCTTTACAGGCTGAGAGGATCCTGTGTGCCTTAATATTGTAACTCCTTTATCTGCTACTCCTGGCCTATATGATTAAACTTTACCCTTGTGTGTATATTTTTTAAGCAGATCTGGCACTTCTTCCTTAATCACCCCTGATCATCTTGAGACAGTTGTCTGGCTTCCCTTACCAAGGACACATTATCCTTGAGAAAAAGAACAGCTTTTAGAAATAAAGGGACCAGCCTGACACCAGGCCCAGGCTACCAGTCAATCAGAAGCCAAAAGCAACATGTCATCACCATTGCCAGGTGGGTACTGGTTGTTGGTGATATTACACCAACCAAAAACCCAGGTTCATTGTGGGACCTAAAGTCAAGGTGAGTGAGGGCAAGATAGGTGTCATGGGGAGGCTATCAGTGGAGGGGATGTGATGAGGATTTGGAGGGGTTATTTTCAGCAGCCCTTCCTTCCTAATGTGAGTCTCCACTCCCACTCCCATGACAGGGCCTGTCAGTCCTGCAGGTCAAGGCCAACCAATCTGAGGATTACCAGTACGTCAGTCAGGGGGCTGTAGTCATATCAGTCAGGAGGTTGGGCTATTGTCAGTCAGGGCTGTTCTCACAAGTCAGTCTAGGGGGTGGGTCATGGTCTGGCCCTGAGGACTGGGCGGTTAACGTCAAGGGGAACCTTCCATGCTGTGTTGGAGGAAATTGGGAATTGAATTGTGGGATTAGAGCCAGTTGCTGAGACATGGAGGGGTAATGAAGGGGAGGAGTGGGATTTGATGTAGAAAAAAGGGAGCATGGGGTACTGCAGGAGGGACTTTATTCAAGTGACCACCACTTCAATGGGTTGGGACAGTGGTTCATGACAGCATGGCAGAATTGTAGGTCAGGGGCTGTGGGGAGGTGGGGGGGGGGGCGTGGAGGGAGGGAAACATAAGGATATCAAGTGTCAAACTAAAGAGTAGGATGGGAATGTATGGAGTCTCAATTCACTGAAGTGAACACTGGAAGGTGCTGGCAGCGATGGGCAATTCCATTTCCGCTACTGCACGAGTGAATGAGAAAAATATCATGCAGTTCAGACACGTGATTAATGAGGTGAGCAACGGATGATTGTGTGAAATAGGTGGCCAAGGGCCGTGGTGAAAAATCCTCCGTGAATCTCAAAAATCTTGAATCCCAAAAATGACACTTTGCCAAGAACTGGGAAAATTCAACCAACAGAGTTATTCTGGAAGGGGGAGCTCAGATGATCCAAATGGTATTCCCCATTTGGGATTATGTAGTATTCCCCGTCTAGAATTATATAGTATTCCCATCTGGAATTGTGCAATGATTTTACAAAACCAAGCTGGTCTTTCCTTGGTCAACCACAAATGTGTTTACAAGGCTATTATATATAGTCTGTTCTGATATAACATGATAGTTCCGTTCCCGTGCGATCTGCGCTATTAGAAAATCACGTAATACCCTGGAGTCGTTCAGGGAGAGGTGGGCGCCGCATGGAGTGGAGTGTATTATTTCCCCGTCCAACTCTATTTTGATTTAGTCCCTACCCTCCCCTCCACTGTTTTGATCACACAGCATTGCCCTTTGGTTTGAAGGGCAGTGCTTGTCACTGGCCACTCGGGTATTTTTCATATCTTCCTGGTGGTGGAAATTGAATAAAGATTTGTGCACTTTGTGTCTTTCACTGTGTCTCACATCTGCACACACACACACACCATGGGTGCTGGGGAAAAAAATAAGCACTACCGCACTTAGGCGGTAGTGTTGGGGTTAATTTTAAAAAAAAAGAAAATCACGTAATAGCAACATCATTTAAACCAATGGGACTGGAATCCAATGCAGGTAAGGAAAGTTTGCATTCGACAAATAATGGTCGAAATTCTTCAATCACTTTATAGCCAATTCGTGTTGAAGAAACACGCAATATAGCAGAACTGCAAATTATTGTCCTCTTCACCTGTTTACAAACTTTAGTATTTCATAAACGTCACAAATGCAGGAAGCACCACTTCTTCATGGTACATTCCAAAGCTGTACATTGATTAGCTGCCATTTTAGAAGTAAACTCTGATTTAAACCTAATCATTCCAGCTTTCATAACAGCTCATGAAATGGGAACAGCAATAGGCCATTCAGCCCCTCGAGCATATGCCACTTGATAAGATGATCTGTCTCTGTTTCAAATTCCACATTCCCATCCATTGATAACAGATCCTTGTTCGACAGAGGTAGATAGATTCCCCTGCCTAACAAGTATCTAACTCCACCTGAAAATATTCAATAACACCGGCTTCACCACTTTCTAAGACGGCAAATTTCAACATCGTACAGCTGTCTGGGAGAAAACAATTCTCCTCATTTTGGTTCTAAAAGGACGGTCCATGATTTTTCAACAGTGGCCCCCAGATCGAGACTCATCCACAAGAAGAAACATCCTCTCCACATTCACCCTGTCGATATCATTCAAGGTCTGACACACTTCAATCAACTTCTGTGCCACCTCTGCTAATGTAGTATTCTCAGTATTTAATGTCAAGGAGAAATAGCTGTTCAAAACAAGTTGTTCAAAGTCTGTCTCCTCATATTTTATATGATAGTCTGACAAATGTGGAAATGAGAAAAAAAGCACACTTGAATTCTGAGTCTATCTTTCACAAAAGCCATTTCTGCTCAGTTTTTGTTTCTAAGAAACAATTTGGTGTTGAATGCAGCCACTGACTGACATAGTTACATGGACACAATGAGTTGCAATGGTAACCCAGGTAACACCAACCAATCCACTGTAAATTTAAATGCCTCTAGCTACTCTAAATTATAGCATTTTAATAGCATCACTGACAGTACCTCAGTGTCACAATTTTACAATTCTACACAATGCAGGCTAATACAGTTCAAAGAATTATGGAATTGACCTGACAATATTTGAGGAGCTAAGTGTAAATCACTGTCAAGTTATGATTATACTTTCTCCTTTGATTTTAGACCAAGTGATGATAATGACATCAAGAAGACCCTATGACATCCTGCCCTGTTCCTAGCAGAGTCCATGAAACTCTCATGGAGCTCAGTGTGGAGTGTACAGCCACCATGCTTCAAGGCTTCAGATGGAATTCCATTGACTCTGGAAGTTTTGTTGCTCTTCATCTGGTTGAAGGTGGTCACAGTTTTCTTCGGAGTTGAAACCACATCCTGCTCTTCCTTGACAGCTCATTGGTTATTGCCATTGATAGCAGTATTGTGTGCACTTCTAGCTGACACATGTTTCAAAGTTCTCTGAATATCAACCCAGCACTCCTCAGGAGCTTTTATGGTTTGATAAGTTGGTCCACTGACAGATTTTGGTGCTTCATAGGAACTTACTATGTTGCCTTGTTGAGTTGTTTTCTACAAATATAATCCAACAGTTATATTGGATGCTCCCCAATTTGTATTGTAGGTTGCTATATGCTGGACAATAGATTGTCTTTTTCCCTTATCTGGCTTGTTGAGCAGGGAGAGCCTGAGAAGGACTGATCTTTTTATTGCTAACAGGACATGGATTGTCAAACCAGACTGTATTCTTCTTCTTGGTGGGGACACTGATCTTGTTGGAAGTATCCAGTGCTGCGGCTTTGACGTGTTCCCAGAATTCTTCCATAATGGAATCAACTGTAAGATCAAGTGGTTCGAGTTTGGTTTGTAAGGTTCTTAGATTGTTATCTCTGCAAGATTGCTGCCTTGAAATTCCTTTGATGAGTTATCTCTAAGTCTGCTTTTGCGCCTTGGCTTGAAGTGGAAGTTCAGCTTCATCCCACGCATGCACACACCCTTAGCCTTTATTCTTTCACCCATTCACTGACATTCACATTGGCTTTAAACTTACTTTGGCCCAGTGAGTGCTATAAAAATGGGGTCGTGCTTATCTTCTCTTAACAGTCCAGCGTTACTAATTAAAGATTTCCTCCATTTCTGAAGAGGCCAGGATTAGAGAATCTGACCAGAAATGCAGAGGGGGGTGGGAAAATAGGACCAGAACACATTGAGACAGTGACTGCCACACGGAAGATGCAGACACTTCCTTTTCTAACATAGAGTGAGACAAAGGTCAGATTTTGCCATCAGCAGCAAAACAGTGATGCTCAGTGCTTATTCTGCTAAGAGTTGTCCAGACATCTTGTGAGCAGCAAATTATCAAAATTGGATGTATCCTCCACACGTTATCCTCTACAGGAGAACTAGGATCTCTGAGAATAGGATCAATAGCCCAACAGTCACCCTTAAAGCAAACTCCAGACCAAACTCCAAACTCCACTAACACTAACTCATCTTTAACTCAGATTTATCACTGGTAGGAAAGATTGTAAATGCAGGGCAGGGCTTTATCTCCTTTAAAAAATAATCATGAATTCAGGATCATTTCTGTGTCCTGACCCCACACTCACTGTCAGCATCAGCACTTACAGAAGGCTGAATTGTCTGCCAAATAAAGAAAGCAGCTAGGTTCCAGCAGCCTTGGTAGATTGTTATTCTTGATTTCAACTCATATCAGGCAAATCAGCTGCTGAATCAATGCCGTCATGTCCCACTAAGGATACTCTAGGGAGTAGTGATCATAACATAGTAGAATTTCAAACTCAGTTTGAGGGAGAGCAATTCAGGTCCCAAACCAATGTCCTCAATTTAAATAAGCGCAACTATACAGGAATGAAGAAAGATTTGTCTAAGGCAGAGCAGGAAAACAGACTTTTCTCTTAGTCCTGCCTGCAAAGTTGCCTTGGCACACTTGTGCAACTGTGCAGTGAGTATCCTATTCAGCTCTCTAGAGGTCACACATGAACCAAAATCAATTACTACGTCTTTGACAAAGGCGGTGCCTGTAGAAATTTAACAACTTAAATTACAAAAATAAAAAACGATTATTCCATGAAAATCTTCCTTCAATGTAGAGTGCAAAGAATTGTTCACTTTCACACAAAACACTCATGTAAATGCAATATGATTTGATATCTATAACAGAGACATGTTCACAAGGTTTCTAGGACTGGGAACTCAGTATGCAAGGAAATTCAATGCTCAGAGAAATAGTCAAAAAAGCAAAGGAGGTGGGTAGCATTGTTAATAAAGGATGGTGTAATATAGGTATAATAAATCACAATGTCGAATCAGTTTGAGTAGAAATAAGGAATAGCAAGGGAAAAAGTTAAGGGTTGGAGTTGTCTGTAAGCCATTGAAGAATTGCCTCATGATAGGGTAAAGCATAAATTGTGAAATAGTGGACGTTTGTAAGAAAGACATTACAATTATCAACGGTGACTTCAATCTACATGTTGACTGGACAAATCAGATGATCAAGGGTAACATGAAAGACAAATTTGTACAAGTCATCAGGGATTATTTCTTAGAACAGGACTGGGAATAGGTTATTTTAGATCTAATATGTCTACTGAGGTACTTGGTTAATAAAAGATCTCATGGCTAAGGATACTCTAGGGTATAGTAAACATAGCAAAGTAGAATTTCAAATTTAGTGTCCACAATTTAAAATAAGGGCAACTATATAGTAATGAAGAAAGAGATGTCTAAAGGAAGCCTGGGAAAATAGACTAAGGGGAAGATCATTTAATGAGCAATGATAGACATTTAAACAAAGATTTCAGAACACTCACCAAAAATTTATCCAGTCAAAAAGAAGAATTCGATGAGAAGGATTAACCACCCATTGTTAACAAAGACAGTCAAGGAGAGTACCCAATCAAAAAACAAAGCCTGCATAGCAACAAAAAATAATGGTAGGCCAGAGTTTTGGGAAACATTCAAGAACCAACCGCAGCTGATTAAAGAGTCAGTAAAATAGGAGAAAATTGATTATAAAAGTAAATTATAGGAATACATTGATATAGGATGGATGTGTTAGCACTAGAGAGGACGCTGAAGAGATTTACCAGTATGCTGCCTGGATTGAAATCTTCTCTGCGAGGACGGATTGGAAAGGCTGGGATTGTTTACCTTAGAGTAGTGATGGTTAAGAGAGGACCTGAAAGAATCATAGAAGATTGTAAGAGGCATTGATAGGTTGGAAATGAAGGCTTTTCTTTCATTTGTAAATGGGTCAATAACAAGGGGGCATAGATTTCCGGTAAGAGATAGAAGGCTTAGAGGAAGGTTGAGGAGAAGTTTTTTTTCACTCAGAGGATGGTGGGAGTCTGGAATTTACTGCCCAAGAAGAAGTCATTGAGTCAGAAACTCTCATAATATTTAGGCAGGATTTAGCTATTCATTTGCACTGCCATAACCTTTAGGCTATGGGCCAAGAGCTGGAAAATGGGTTTCAAATAGTCAGATCTTTGTGATCACTGTGGACATGATAGGCACAATGGCCTCTGTCAGTGCTGTAAATGTTTATGAGTCCATGATTTTG
Organism: Chiloscyllium punctatum; assembly: GCF_047496795.1. NCBI lineage: Eukaryota > Metazoa > Chordata > Chondrichthyes > Orectolobiformes > Hemiscylliidae > Chiloscyllium > Chiloscyllium punctatum. The sequence continues at coordinate 93,856,753 of NC_092746.1, read as the reverse complement.
GGAAAACAAAATGGGCAATAATATAGGCAATAAAGATCAGAACAACAATATGAATGGTTTAAAATGGTGTCCAGAAGAGTGAAGAAAAATATATTTACTAAAGGCACATGGATGACAGGAAAATGTAGGGTACGTAGGTTAGTTTGATCTTAGATAGGATAAAAGGTCGGCACAACATTGATGACCAAAGGGCCTGTGCTGTGCTGTACTGTTCTACGTTCTATGTAAAAGGGGAGGAGCAAATTAAACACAAATGAGTCGCCATGGATAATTAATATCAAAAGGGAACAATTTGTGATAAAGAATGGGGCAATGTATATTAAATATGTAATATCAATCAGAGGATGCATGATAATAGGGAATGCAAAAAGGTAAGGACAAGTGCAAAATAAAATTTCAGAAGAAAAAGAGGAACTATGAAATTAAATTATTAAGGAACAGAAAACTAAACAGTTAAATATTTTACAGGTACATCCAAAGGGAGGTTGGGTAAGCATTAAGCCATTGAGGAACAAATAGTGTGATACAATGGGTAACAATTTCAGAAATATTAAGTATTTTGCTTCAGTATTTACCAGGGACATGACAGTAGATAGTGGGAACAGTAATGAGATGAGGGCATTTGAAATTAATAAAGGGGATGTATTGAATACACAAATCAAACTTGGAGATGATAAAACTCTTGGGCCAAATGCAGTGCAACTTTGTATTTTTAAAGAATCTGGGGAAGAGATAGCTGAGGCATTAATTCACGTATGTAATAATTAATTAGGAAAAGATGTAATGTCAGCGGTCTGGTGAATAATGTAATTCCTAGATTTAAGAAGGGGAGGGAATAGGACATGCTCAGGGAAGTAAAAAAAAGTCAACTTAATATCAGGTGAGTAAATCAATGGAATCCTATTTAAAGGAAAAAATAGAATAACATCTGGAACAAAAAAGAATGAATAGTCAGCCTGGATTTCAAAAGGGAATATCTTATTTGGCCAACTACACAATGTTTTGAGGAGCTAACAGACAAAGGTAATGTGGTAGATGTAGTTTATATGGATTTTCAAAACCCCTTCATTAAGGTGCCCCATTATGGCTAAATTCTTTAATAACTAAAATTAGAGAATATGGGATCAGCTGATGAGTAGCAGGCTGTAGAATGAGTAACTGGCTTCAAGACAAAACCATTGTAAAAGGAATAGAAGGTAGTTGCTCAGAGCGATGGACAGAAGGAAGTGGTGAGTCACAAGCATCAGTGCTGGGACCACTGCTATTCACAACTTACGTGAATGATTTTGAATTTAAAATTAAAAACACAGATTGAGAGAAGTACGGTTGTAGGCGATTGTTGGTTATTAAGTTTCCCTATCTCTGAATTCTGGTAAGATCAGTGCCTGTGCTCATATCTGAAGAATCCCATTTAGTCAGGGTATATATAAGACCCTATTCATCAAGACATTAAACCTTCAGGAAAGGCAGAACCATCTGATAAAATAATTATATTCAAAATAATTGCAAATTATATAATACACTCAATTCAATTTATATTCAATTTACTGTGCCTACTGAACATTGGTTTAGGATTCAGCTGATTCAGTCAAGCTTTTCAAACATGGACTTGGTTTGAAATAAACCAGTTTCATTTTGAAGTAAAATAGCACAGTTTAAGTACATAGCAAAAAGCTATTGTTGAAGTAAAATCAATAATTTTGGTACAAATTAGGTGGAAATCACGGAAAAGATAAAAGTGCTCAACACTACAGATAGATGGATAGTAATTACTGCTATGTGCTCAATCTGAGAGGAAAATGCTGAGCCACTGGTAACTATTATAGCAGTCACTTGACACAGGAGGTCCGTGTATTCATAAAGGGAGATAGAAACAGACAACGGCAATTATAACCCCATTAGTCTCGCTTTCATTCTCTCTAAGATAATGGAATTGATTAACAGGAATACCTGTATAATAATGACCTACTTAAATTTTAAAAATAGCCAATACGAATTCAGAAGAAAATTATTTCAACCTCCCTGACCTTTTTGAGGAAGCAACATCCCAAGGGGACAGTGGAAAGCTTTATGACATGTGTCGAGATTTCCACAAACACATTTCACACAGTCCCACAGGAAAGGCTGTTAGTCCACCTCAAAGCTATGGAGATTCAGCATGGCAAACTTTCAAGACAGACAAGAAACTGGTTAAAGGATGGGAAAACATGATAAACAGTAAGGACGTGTTAGAGGGGTTATGTCAGGTCATGAAAAACACAGTAATCTGATGTCCCACAACGATGGAGCCATTCAATGTTTGGATAGCAGCAACAAAATTGATCTCCAAAGTGAGAGTTATGAGGATAAACTGGAGAAATTCTCATTCTTCAGTCAGGAAAGGAGGTATCTTGGGAGGCAAACTCATGGAAGTATATAAGATAGTTCAAGACATGAGGGGTCAATACATATATTACTTGAAAATAAATAGAAAATATTATAACAGGCCATACTTCTAAATTAAAACAATTTTGACTAGTATCAGACACCCAAATGGAGAACTTTAGAAATAATTAAAGAAATAGGAGAGTGTATGGATGAATTAGAACAATTGCATGTCCCTCCTCATTCGTGAATACCTTGAGATACTGTAAATCAGAAGTCAACCCAAAAAATGATTTGCACACTATCATATTTTCAGTGACAACATTGCAATAGTCATTTCAATTTGGGTTGGAAGGGCTAGTGCCACAGCGGTGTATGTATATTTTCAAAAACTCGTTCTCAATCTCATATAAAATTGTATTCATGCCAATATAAATATTATTGACACTTAATCCAAAATCTCAAGAGCTGTTTTGTTGCACATCAATACAATTGTTGAATTTTACAGAGGAGGAGGCCATTCAACCCACCATGATAGTGGCAGTTCTCTGAAAGTGTTTCGAGGAAGTCCCATTCCTCTACCCTTTCCCCACAGCCCTGCAAATGTTTCATTGTCAAGAACATATCCTGTTCCTTTTGAAAATTTCTACTTCCAGCACCCTTTAAGAGAGAGTAGAGTGTAGCAACTAGCTGCATATAAATAATTCACCACATCTTTCTTCTGGTTCATTTGCCAATTGACATCCTCTGGTTACAAGCTGACCTGCCAGTGGAATCCATTTCTCCTTATTTCCTCTTTCAAAAACCCTCGTAAAATTGAATGCCTTTATTAAATCTTTGCTCAAGGGAGAACAATTCCAGAGTCTCTGGTCTCTTCACATAATTGAAGTTCCTTAACCCTGATATAATTCTGGTAAACTTCTCTGCATTCTCTCCAAGGCTTTGACACTTTTCCTAAATTGTGGTGCCTACAGAATTTAGGTTACTGGAAAGTATATTAGATTATGGAACGTGTTACCTATTGGTACTGCAATACATTCTCTCCTTTTTTGGTCACAGCAATCACTAGGGGCATGCTCTTGAAACATCAGTCCTTACTCCAACAGTATCCTCCTGCAACTGTTTTTTGGCCTAATATACAACTTATTGAAAAAACTAAAAACCAGGCATCATTTTTGAAAGAAGTGTTTTAAGTCTGCTTCACACAGCCCTTTCTCCCTTATTAACCAAAAGGTTTTCTCTTGTTTCTTTGCGCAGACCATTTTAATTTGGATGAACAAGTTGCTTGAACCTAAATAACAATGTTGATCATGTAGACAGTCTTCAGACATTCTGCATATGAAAGGATGATGAATGGATGTCCTAGGATCATTAGTTTGTAAGTGTCCTTTGTATTGTGCATAACAGACTAATGGTGTTCAGTAGGGACTATACAGAAACTGTCAGGTAAAATGCCTAAAAGTGCATTGATGTAAAACATGCCTTCTATTTTGTAGTAAATTAAGAAACATATTCACCATGAAGTTTCATCTTACGTAAAGAAACAACTTTTCAAAAAACATTAACAAAAATGTATGACAGGATGAAATGAGTTATATATCTTGCTATGTGCATAATATTCATTAATGATTGATCTGTAAGAACAAATTTACTATCTTCACTAAAGTACAGAGACGGGCTCTAAATTTTTATCATATCCACTGTGCGTTGAAGTTGTGAAAATGCTTTCTGATTCCAGTGGTGAATAACTGGTTAAAAACCTATCCCATTCTTAGTTTAGAGGGAAAAGTGAAAAATGGTGGGAAATTTGACCCAATATAGATATGGGAAAAGAGGTGGCCAGACATGTAGTTTCACTCTTAAAACTACTCACACCAGATAACTCTCTCTCTCCTCTCTATTTCTCTCTCTCTCTCTCACACACACACACACACACACACTTTATGTGTGTATATATACATATAATTTGGATTAGTGGTGCTGGAAGAGCACAGCAGTTCAGGCAGCATCCAACGAGCAGCGAAATCGACGTTTCGGGCAAAAGCCCTTCATCAGGAATAAAGGCAGTGAGCCTGAAGCGTGGAGAGATAAGCTAGAGGAGGGTGGGGGTGGGGAGAGAGTAGGATAGAGTACAATGGGTGAGTGGGGGAGGAGATGAAGGTGATAGGTCAAGGAGGAGAGGGTGGAGTGGATAGGTGGAAAAGAAGATAGGCAGGTCAGACAAGTCAAGGAGACAATAACTGAGCTGGAAGTTTGAAACTAGGATGAGGTGGGGGAAGGGGAAATGAGGAAGCTGTTGAAGTCCACATTGATGCCCTGGGGTTGAAGTGTTCCGAGGCGGAAGATGAGGCATTCTTCCTCCAGGCGTCTGGTGGTGAGGGAGCGGCGGTGAAGGAGGCCCAGGACCTCCATGTCCTCAGCAGAGTGGGAGGGGGAGTTGAAATGTTGGGCCACGGGGCGGTTTGGTTGATTGGTGCGGGTGTCTCGGAGATGTTCCCTAAAGCGCTCTGCTAGGAGGCGCCCAGTCTCCCCCAATGTAGAGGAGACCACATCGGGAGCAACGGATACAATAAATGATATTGGTGGATGTGGAGGTGAAACTTTGATGGATGTGGAAGGCTCCTTTAGGGCCTTGGATTGGGGTGAGGGAGGAGGTGTGGGCACAGGTTTTACAGTTCCTGCGGTGGCAGGGGAAAGTGCCAGAATGGGAGGGTGGGTCGTAGGGGGGTGTGGACCTGACCAGGTAGTCACGGAGGGAACGGTCTTTGCGGAAGGCGGAAAGGGGTGGGGAGGGAAATATATCTCTGGTGGTGGGGTCTTTTTGGAGGTGGCGGAAATGTCGGTGGATGATTTGGTTGATGCGAAGGTTTGTAGGGTGGAAGGTGAGCACCAGGGGCGTTCTGTCCTTGTTACGGTTGGAGGGGTGGGGTCTGAGGGCGGAGGTGCGGGATGTGGACGAGATGCGTAGGAGGGCATCTTTAACCACGTGGGAAGGGAAATTGCGGTCTCTAAAGAAGGAGGCCATCTGGTGTGTCCTATGGTGGAACTGGTCCTCCTGGGAGCAGATACGGCGGAGGCGGAGAAATTGGGAATACGGGATGGCATTTTTGCAAGAGATAGGGTGGGAAGAGGTGTAATCCAGGTAGCTATGGGAGTCAGTGGGTTTGTAAAAAATGTCAGTGTCAAGTCGGTCGTCACTAATGGAGATGGAGAGGTCCAGGAAGGGGAGCGAGGTGTCAGAGATAGTCCAGGTAAATTTAAGGTCAGGGTGGAATGTGTTGGTGAAGTTGATGAATTGCTCAACCTCCTCGCGGGAGCACGAGGTGGCGCCAATGCAGTCATCAATGTAGTGGAGGAAGAGGTGGGGAGTGGTGCCGGTGTAATTACGGAAGATCAACTGTTCTACATAGCCAACAAAGAGACAGGCATAGCTGGGGCCCATACGTGTGCCCATGGCTACGCCTTTGGTCTGGAGGAAGTGGGAGGATTCAAAGGAGAAATTGTTAAGGGTGAGGACCAGTTCGGCCAAACGATAATTTGGTTGAGTTAATTAAGAGGCCGGTCAAGACCATTAAGCAGAGGCAGACATTTCCTCTCAGCCCATATCTCTCCCACCCATCATGGCATGGGACGCTCATGACTGCCTGGAAGCACCCCCCAAAGCAACAGACTGGGGTCAGAGGGAGGGAGGAACAATACTCCAGGATCCCTTTCTTTCCCTTTCAGTGACAATCAGGGAGCTTCTTCCACAATAATGGCCTATCAACTGTGGCCATTTATCTGGTCAAATCTTTTAAAAGTGCTGAAAGCGTGCCTCAAAAAGGAAGTGCTCTCTCTCTCTCTCTCTCTCTCTCTGTGTCTCTCTCGCTCGCTCTCTTTCTCTCTCTCCCCCTCTCTCTCTTGCTTCCAATTTCCCCCCCACCTCAACGTCCCCCTTCTCTCAAACGCACCCTCTGATCTCCATCTGGCTAATTTAGGAACAATCAGTGTCAGAGGGTGCTTCCAACACAGACCATCCCTCAAACTATTTGACTCCAATGTCGGGGTGTCGACCCAAGACACACAATTCTGTCCAAAGTTTAAATCGGACACAAATAAATAAATGATGTTAGTCAGTGGATGGTGTTCAAAATCTCTGCTTTACAATTTCTTCAGCTGTGTAAAACAATATATACACTTTCTAGCCATTTTTTTTCGGATTGAAAATTTCCTCCCCAGTACACAACTTGAGCATGACTGAAAAAAGATATGTTATCTATCTTGGACTAAATAGAATAGATGCAAAAAATGCCAAAGCTCAAAGGAAACTTGTTTTTAATACTAAAACGATGCAACATCCAGACATGATTCTTTCTCTTGCGTGGACAGTTTGCTGCATTTGAATAAATGCAGCATCTATCAAGCATAAATTGCGAGCCCAACAGATAATCTTAAATTGGTTATTATTGTTACTCCTAATACAGAGTCAAAAGGTATGTGCTGGAAAAGCACAGCCAGTCAGGCAGCATCCAAGGAGCAGGAGAATCGACATTTCGTGCACAAGCTCTTCATCAGGAAGCATATGCTCGAAACCTCGACTCTTTTGCTCTTTGCATGCTCTCTGACAAGCTGTGCTTTTCCAGCACCACACTTTTTGTCTCTGATCTCCAGCATTTGCAGTTCTCACTTTCTCCTTATTCCTAATACACTCAAATGTTGTCCAATCTTGGAATTATGTCTTGCGTTAGACATTATGTTTTAGGTTTTACAAGCACAGGGTGGCTGTGTATGGTCAATACTCTGCTCATTGTGAACAGCCAAAGGAATTTGCTGTTGAGCACATGCACCAGTCATTGGAACACAAGGTCTGTTTGGTACTGCACCAGCACTGAAATTTAATGATCAGATTAATCCATTAGATGGTAGGCAGAACATCTTTTTTTGGCTTGACAGCAGCATCTTGTTAGTGGAAATCATGAAACAGCTAGCTTTACCTATTCTTCCAATGTTTTTGAGCTATCTTGCCTTCCAGGGAACTTTGAAGTAGACTGGTCACTTTCAGTTCCAAGGATTGTGGCATCAGTCCCATTTGTAAGCATGTGTAACATGCAGCAAACAATGATCTGCTCAGGATTGCTTTGATATGCCCTATTTTGGCATCAGTTTTGCATTGTGAGAAAATGGCATGAGTCATATTGACAAGGTTGTTGATCATAGAGTCATAGAATCCCTACAGTGTGGAAACAGGCCCTTCGGCCCAACAAGTCCACAGCAACCCTCTGAAGAGTAAACCACTCAGACCTAATACCCTACCCTATTATGCTCCATTTACCCCTGACTAATGCACCTAACCTACACATCCCTGGACACTATGGGAAATTTAGCATGGCCAATTCACCTAACCTGCACATCTTTGGATTGTGGGAGGAAATCAGAACACTCAGAAGAAACCCACACAGACAAAGGAGAATGTACAAAGTCCACACAGACTGTCGCCCAAGGCTAGAATCGAACACGGGTCCCTAGCACTGTAAGACAGAAGTGCTTACCAGTGCTAAAAAGGCCAATGTTATAAGACAGGAGAAAGTGAGGACTGCAGATGCTGGAGATCAGAGCTGAAAATGTGTTGCTGGAAAAGTGCAGCAGGTCAGGCAGCATCCAAAGAGCAGGAGAATCGACGTTTCGGGCATGAGCCCGAAGAAGGACTCATGCCCGAAACGTCGATTCTCCTGCTCTTTGGATGCTGCCTGACCTGCTGCGCTTTTCCAGCAACACATTTTCAGCAATGTTATAAGACAGGCAGCTGTAGGAATCCCAGTGATCAATGAAAGTAAGCATGTGGTAGTCAGTAGTAAAGAAGCCAATAGTAATTTCTCAACGAGCACGTGAAGGAACAGGAGGACATGAGCTTAATTTCAAAGATGAATTTGCACACAGATTGGAGGCCATTGAGGGAATTACTGCATGCGGCTGCAGTTTCAAGAATTGCAAATGTATCATCTACATTTTAGAAATATGCAAAAAGTAGTTTGTCATTCCATCATAAAACATGTTTCTCATGAAAATCGATAAAAATCTCCAGCAGACATTGATCTTGAGGGAATCCCATGTCAATGCCATCTATATGGGCAGAGGTGGTCTGCAACCTCCTTATGTCACCTTCACAGCATACTCCCCCACTTATCGTTGTGTCACTTGCAAATTTAGCCACCATGCCTTTGCTTCCCTCATTTAAGGCATTGATATAAACTGTAAAGTGTACAGATGCCTGTACACACCACATCAAATCAAGAAAAGGCCGATATATGCATATCTCTGTTTTCTGGTAAGTAGCCAGTCCAAGATCCATTCAAGTGTGACACTCCCTACAACATCTGTTTCTATGTTACAAATTAATTTTTTTGGTGGTACCTGGTCAATGTCTTTAGGAAGTTCAAGTACAGGACATCAATTGCTGCCCTTTATCCAAGGCACATCTTACTCCTTCAAACAACTCCAATTTTAAGTTACATATATACTGACTCTTCCTGATTATACTTGAGTTTTTCCAAGTGCAAAGCTGAAACCTGCCTAAAGATCAATTCTAACACCTTTCCAATACAGACATCAAGCCAACTGGCGTATAGTTTTATTTCTGCCTCCCTACTTTCTTGAATAGAAGGGTTTTATTTGCTCCTTTCCAGTCTGATAGAACTTTTCCTAGTATAATTAACACCCACACCTCAAGAGCCACCTCTTTTAAGACTCTAGCTTAGTGCATCAGGACCTGAAAACATGTCAGCCTGCTAAAGGCTTCAACATATATCATGAAAAGGGGGAATTCTAGCTTTGAATTGATAACATAAGGGCGGCACAGTGACTCAGTGATTAAGACTGCTGCTTCACAACACCAGAGACATGGGTTCAATTCCAGCTTTGGGTAACCCATGTCTGCATGGTTTCCCTCTGGGTACTCTGGTTTTCTCCTATAGTCCAAAAATGTTCAGGTTAGGTGGATTGCCCATGGGGAATTACCTATAGTGTCCATGGATGTGCAGGCTAGGTGAATTAGTTATGGTAAATGCAGGCTTACGGGGCTAGGGTAAGAGGGTGGGTCTTTGTGAGATGCTCTTCAGAGGGTAGGTATGGACTTGAAGGGCCAAATGGCCTTCCTCCACACTGCAGGGATTCTATGGTTCTATAAGCTGTGGGCAGGAATTTGCCCCATAGTGACCTAGTTTCAGAAACTACAAACAGAAGTCAACTGCAAACAAGCCAGTAGCTAAAACCAGCAAGGAACGACTGCACAGGTGACACTTTTGGCAGAACCATAGTTAGCTTGTGAGGCCATCAAATGAAGTGCGCAGATTATTTCATCTAACTTCAGCAAAACTCTGAGTGTGCATTCCCAATACCCTGTCACAAATGGAAGGATGCCAAACAGCAAGGATTAAAGTTCTTGTCATGAAACTCTGGTTGCAAATTCAAGGCAATGTTGCATTAGAAAATGTTGCAGTTTATTGCACAATGCAAATAGCAGTGTGATGAACAAGGTGATAACCCATTGGGTTTCCCAATTGCCACAATTTTAAACTGACAATTAGTGTTTCAATTAATATGCCAATTTCCTAGTATTTCACAAGAAAAAGCATGATTCAAGCAAGGTTGGAGGAGTTCACTGTCTTTATCCAGTCCCATTGCTTCATTAGGAGAAAGTGAGGACTGCAGATGCTGGAGATCAGAGCTGAAAAATGTGTTGCTGGAAAAGCGCAGCAGGTCAGGCAGCATCCAAGGAGCAGGAGAATTCTGGCAGCCATAAACTCAGACATGTGACTTCCAGTAACCCTAGCAGTTAGCTGAAGAGACTGATTTCCAGTGAACAATGTCAAGCTGTTAGCTTAAGCCATATCACTTCCAGTAAGTGACTTTTATTTTAAAAAAGGTGTTCCTTCTGTGAAAAAAAACTCCATGTATATTTTCAAGACCTCAAGTTAACCAATTTTCACAGTCCTTTAGATTTGAGTCCTCATAAAAATCAAAAATGGAAACACCTTCATAACGATTGCAGGATCAGAAATTGTCACTGTAATCAATCAGCTGAGTTGTGGGCAGAATTGGAGTTTGTTGGAACGAATCGGATGGTACTATAGAAAGTTGGTTCCAGTATTTGGAAGGTTTGGCTTCAGCTGGTCACCACTAATCACCTCAGAGTAAGCTTTAACTCAGTTCAAATTCACCTTTTTGCTAATATAGGGGCTGGTTAGCTCAGTTGGTTGGACAGTTGGTTTACACTACAGGGTGATTCCAACATTGTGACTCAATTCAGATGCTGGATGAGGGTTACAGTTGAAGTTCATGCCTTCTCAACCTTGCCCTTTACCTGAGGGACAGTGACTCTGCGATTAAACTACCAATAGCCATCTCTCTTTAATGAAAGAGTGGGACTATAGTGACTTTTATCTTTATGCTAACATACAAGCATCTGTTTACTCTTGTTAGCAGCAGTTACTTCTTCTAAAGTTTTAAAAACATATAATGTTGAAGGTTGAAATTGTAAAGAGGAAATGATTGGGGTTCAAAGATTTTGCACCTGTTCTGCTCTACTCCTGCCTTATATTTAAGGCTGCATCTGTGGCCAGCACTAGGCAGAGTACAGGGTGCACATGCACAAAATAAGAGCATTGCTTTCAGCTCACATGCATGGCAAATGATAAATGACTGTGAATAAGGCCATCACAGCCACAGGTACCTTTGGGAGGAATAATTCAGGGAGAAAGGGCTTCTGACCCATCTTGCTGCCAAAATCAGTTATGACAAAAATCTCCCTCCATGTATTTGCAACCTAATTGTACAGAACATTCTTAAAATATACATGCAGTTTAACCGAAATTTGGAGTCACAATATATTTTAATTTCAGGTAGCTCAAAATGAACACTTTAATCACAGTAGATGTGGAAAACTGTTGCATGTTTGATTTGAATGAGCTTTCAATTACTACAATGATTGGTACTTGGATGGTTTCAAATAACAGCAAGTGGATTTACACACATGGTGTGACATCATGGATGTAACTGTGCAAGTGAACACGGATCATGATGCCCATAATTAATGATGGTGTCCTATTTCCTGTGTTAGGAATACAAACGTATATTTTATTGGAGTTTGCAAAGTGACCAAGAATTAGACTCTGACCTGGAGGCGTTGACTCCCGTACATAGAATCTAGCTTCCAACCTTCACTTCCATTCAATTTAACCTTGCCCAGGGAATCCTGTATCTGTTTCAATTGTGGCAGCTGACAATAAGGGAGGGACATATCCATGCTAGGATTTCCCAAGATCTTGATCCCCAAAGAGATATTTCTGAGAGCAATAATAAGGCCACTCCTGAAAAGGACATTTTTGGCTAGAAAGCAATTTAAGACATTCAGATATTGTGAAAATTAATAAACACTAGTTCTTCTTTCATTTTGAATGAGAATACCAGATGGAAGCATAGCACAGGAGAGACCAGGAGGTGGGGGCATGAGGGAGGGATATTTTACATCATAAAAGGGAATGCAAATAGAACCAAGGGAGGAGGCTGATGGAAAGCACATTTGAGCCCTTGTGTCATAAAGTAGCTACAGGTATTTTTTAGGCTGCATTCTCTACAAAACTACCAAAGTCTAACTGCTCCAGTGCTCTGAAGTCTCTTTTCCAGTCCTGTTGAAGTTCAAGAACCCACACTCCCCAACCCAAACAATCATTCCCATTTTCAGAACCTGGGAGTTTTCTCCTAATGCCTTGACCTCTAGATCTTTCTCTTCGCTTACATTATTTGATCAGAGCATTGTTATCAATATTTCTAAAACTTGACACCATCTCGCTTAATACTCCCAAAGTACAGGATCCCTCCTCCATGATCCCAGATCCCAGGAGATACCTGATTTGTCGAAGGAGCTCACCTACCAATATTGTTGAAAGCATTCTGGATGATTGTCCAGCCCAGAACATCCATACTAAAGTCTAAGCTGAAGAGTTTGCAACCACCTTCAGCTAGAAGAAACAACTGGATGATCCAACTTGGTCTCTTCCAAAAGGCCCCAGAATCAGTCATCAATTAGTTTAATTTATTCCATTCAATATCAAGAAGTGACTGAATGTACCGGATACTGAGAATGCTACATGCCTAACAACATTCTTCTAATATTACTGGAGATGTCTGTTCAAGAACTAGCAGCACCCTCTAGCCAGTTATGCTAGAACACCACTGATATGGAACATTGCCCAGAGGCCCTCAGAATAAATCCAATCCAATAAATTATAGATTAATTGGTCTACTCTCAATCAAATACAAAGTGAAAGAAGGGGTCATCAACACTGCTAAAAGTGGGCAACATAGTGGCTCAGTGGTTAGCACTGCTGTCTCACAGTACCAGGGACCCAGGTTCAATTCCAGCCTTGGGTGACTGTTTGTACATTCTCCCCAATGTCTGCATGGGTTTCCTCCAAATGCTCTGGTTTCCTCCCATAGTCCACAGATGTGCAAATTAGGTGGATTGGCCATGCTAAATTGCCCATAATGTCCAGGAATGTTCAGGTTAGGTAGATTACGTGGGAAATGCAGGGTTACACAGGAGTGGGTCTGGGTGGGATGCTCTTCAGAGGGTTGGTGTGGACTCAATGGGCTGAATGGCCTGCTCCCACACTGTAGGGATTCTATAAGCACACTTTACTCAGCAGTAATCTGTCCACTAACACTGAGTTTGGGATCTGCCAGGGCCAATCAGCTCCTGACCTCATAAAAATCAACATCCAAACATGAACAAAAGAGCTGAATGCAACAGTGAGGTGAGAGTGACTGCTCTCCTCAAGGCAGCATTTGACCAAATATGGCAGCAAGGCATCCTATTAAAACTGAAACTACAAACAAAATACAGTGGATTCTGTAAACATGAAATGGAGATTGGTGGAAAAACTCAGCAGGTCTGGCAACATCAATGGGAATCGGGCAAAACCTCTCCATTAATTGGAGTCAAACCTAGCACAAAGATCCTTGCGTTGGTGGATGTTAATCATTTCATTCCCAGAATATCTCCACACAAATGTCTCAGTTAGTTTCCTTGGCCCAGCCACCTCCTCTTTACCACAGACATGCAATCCCTTTACATGTCCATCCCCCATCAGGAAGATCTCTGGGCTCTCTGCTTCTTCCTGGAAGAAAGGCCTGAACCTCCCCTATCTACCACCAAACCCCTCTGCCTGGCCGAGGTCATCCCAACTTGAACAACGTTAGTTTAACTCCTCTCATTTTTTCCAGATCAAAGGTGTGGCCATGAGCTTCAGTCATGCCTGTCACTTTGCATGTGGAATATTTCTTGTTCCAGATCGACTCCAGTCCCCAAACACAACTCTTTCTCCAATACATCAATGATATCATCGATGCTGCTTCCCTCTCCCTCTGTTATGATGATGCTGCTCCATTAACAAGGTTAGGTTGTTCTTGCTTTTTTTCAGGAAGTTGTAAAGACATAGGGTCCAAAATGTCTGGGGTTGATCTACGTGAGGAAGCTTTTAAGTTTAAAAAAAAACACTTGTACAATTAAAGGGAGTAGCCAGTTCTCCCAGCTCAGGTTTAGGCTCAGAGCTGCTAGTCAGTTTTGAGATTGCTGGTCCAAGAAACAGCAACATGGAAGAAGGTGTTTCATGCTGAATCTCTCTGCCATCTCTCTCTCCTGTAAAGCTTTGTGTTTGATATTACCTTCTTTTGCCAAGGGGTGTTTATGGGGATTGTTGCAGGCATTTGGAACAGCATCATTAGGTTGGGATAGTCTGTTGGGTTTTCGGATAGGGTTTGTTATTCTATAATCTGTTCTCTTTTGTTTGTGTTTCATTCAGTAACCTTGCAAATAAATTCTCTTCTATTTAAAACTAAGTGGTTGGGCCAGCTGCATCTCTCCTGGAATATCCACTCTACACCTACTCAAAACAACTAGGAAAATTAGGGTCCAGGCTACTTTCTTGAAATGTTTTGAGGGAGTCTGACCTGCTCCATAACACGCTCAACTGGAAAGGTTTATCAATTTTGCTTCCAATTTTCACCCTGCTCTCATCCTCACCCAGTCCATCTCTGACTCCTCCATTCCCTTCCTTGACATCTCTATTTCCATTTCTGGGGTAGGCTGGCCACTGATATCCACTACAAACCATAGATACTTTGACTATATGTCCTCACACCTTGTTTCCTAGACTCTAAACTATTCTCGGAATTTCTCCACCTCTGTCACATCTGTTCTGATGATGTCACCTTTCACAGGAGGGCCTCAGAAATGTCCACCTTTATCTTCAAATAAGGATTCCCCAGCACTGTGGTTGACAGGGCCCTCAGGTGTCCAACCCATCTTCTGCACTATGGCCCTCACCCCATCTCTTCTCTCCCACAACAGCAACAGGGGCCCCCTGGTCCTCACCTATCACCCCACCTGCCTCCACATCCAAAGGAACATTAACTGCCATTCTGTCATCTCCAGTGGGATGCCACCACCAGGCACATATTGCACTCTCCACCCCTTGTCAGCCTTCCACAGTGACCTATGTCTGGGAAACCCCTCTTAACACTTCCACATATCTTACGGTACCATCTCATGCAATTGCAGAAGATGTAAGTCCAGCCTGTTTACTTCCTCCTTCCTCACTAGTCAAGACCCCAGACAAACTGTCCAAGTGAAGCAGTGATTTACCTACGCATCACTCAATCTAGTCAACTGTATTTGCTACTCACAAAGTGATCTTCTCTAAATGGAAAGGAAAAACACAGACCAGGTGACCACTTTGCAGAATACCTATGTTTTGTCGACAAAAATGACCCTGCACTTTCTGTTGCCTGCAGCTTCAACACACCAGCATATTCCAATGCCAACATCCCTGAATAGGGCTTGCTGTAGTGTTTCTGTGAAGGTCAGTACAAGCTGGAAGAGGGCATCTCATTTTCAGATTGGGAACCTTGCAGCCTTTGGGACTTACTATCAAGATCAATAATTTTAGGGCCTGAGCACCTCCTTCCATACCCTTTATACAGCCCTAGACCGCAGGCCTTGTCATCAGTGCTTTTGTCACAGCCGACCAAATTTCACCCACTAATGGTCCCCATTAGCAGCTTTCCTTTCTCTTTGGCTCGCCATTAGCCGTTCCTTTTTCTGCCTAAATACTGTTCTATCTCTTTGGGCTCCATCTACAAATTGTTTTCTCCTTCTACAAATTGTTTACTCCTTCCACACTCTTCCCCTCTCTCCCACTCTATCACCGAACCCGAAGTGTTGACTTCACTTTCCACAGATGCTGAATTTCTCCAGAAAATTTTGTTTTTATTTCAGATTAATGATATCTTCAGTGCTTTTTTTTTATTTTGCTCGGCTCAAGCATCATCAGCTGCTCCATCAATGACTTCTCTCCATCATAAGGTCAGAAGTAGGGACGTTCACTGACAACTACACAATCCTCAGTACTATTTGTGATTCTTTCAACACCGAAACATTTCATGTCCATATGCAGCAAGATCTGGACAACATTCAGACGTGGGCTGATATATGCAAAGTTATATTCACAGCACACAAATGCCAGGTAATGACTATCTCTAACAAGAAACAATGTAACAAACTTCCCTTGACATTTAAAGGTACTACAGTTGCAAAATCCCCACTATCATAGACAAGCAGGAGGCTGGAAGAACACAGCAAGCCAGGCAGCATAAGGAGGTGGAGAAGTCGACATTTCGGGTGTAACCCTTCTTCAGGACTGGGTGCAGGCGTAGGAGGAGTTGCATATAAAGGTTGTGGGTGTGGGGGAGGGTTCTGGGTAAGAAGGGGGCGGTGTTGTGAGGTAATGATTGGTGAACACAGGTAGAGGGTACAGCCTGCATGGTCGATGGTAGATATGAATCCATTTGGTAGCTGGAAGGAAGGGTTGGTCAGATGAATGGAAGGAAGGACCTGGGAACGAGGTTATTTAAATTGGAGAACTCAATGTTGAGTTCTCCAGGCTGTAGGCTGCCCAGGAGGAAGATGAGATGTTGTTCCTCCAATTTACAGTCTGATTTCCTGTGGTAATGGAGGAGGCCGAAGATAGCCATGTTGGAGAGGGAACGGGAGGGGGAACGTTTACTACAAACCCACAGACTCCCATAACTATCTGGACTACGCTTCCTCCCACCCAGTATCTTGCAAGAACTCCATCCCATTCTCCCATTCCTCTACCTCCGCCGCATCTGCTTGGACGAGGACACATTCCACTCCCAAGTATCCCAGGTGCCCACTATTTCGAACAACATGCTTCTCCTCCCTCTGTCATCCAGACAGCCCTCCACTGTACCTCCTCCATTCCCCATTTCACTGCTCGAAACCCCCACCCACAAACGCAATAAATAGAGTCCCCCTTGTCCTGACCAACCACCCCAACAGTCTCCACATCCAATGCATCAACCTTAAACACTTCTGCCAACTCCAACTATACCCCCACTAAGAACATCTTCCCCTCCCCACCTCTCTCTGCCTTCGAAAGGACCGTTCCCTTCGCTAATCCTTGGTTCACGCCATTCTCCCCACCAAACCCCTGGACCCCTAGGTACCTTCCCTTGCAATCGGAAAAGATGCAAAACCTGCTGGCATACCACCCCCTTCACCTCCATTCAGGACCCCAAACAGTCCTTCCAGGTGAGACAAAGGTTCACCTGCCTCTCCTGGTTCACTGTATCTGGTGCTCCTGATGTGGTCTTCTCTATATCGGAGAGACCAAACGTAAATTAAGGGAACATTTCACCAAGCAGCTCAGCTGGGCCCGCAGAGGTCAAACTGGCCTCCCCATCACTGCCCACTTCCTCTCCAAAATGACCATCCTAGGCCTCCTCCATTGCCACAATGAATCAGGCCGCACATTGGAGGTACAACATCTCATCTTCCACCTGGGCAGCCTACTGTCTGGAGGACTCAACATTGAGTTTTCCAATTAAAAATAACCTCCCTTCCCGTCCCCACCCCCTCCAGCCCTTTCCCCTCCCTTCCATTCCTCTCATTGACGCTTCCTTCTCAGCACCAACCAATCATTCCTCTCATCCATCATCCAGGTCATACCCTCTACCTGTGTTCACCTATCCCCACCTCAGCACCCTGCCCCTGCCTTCTGCAGCTCTCCTTGCACCCATCCCCAGTCCTGAAGAAGGGTTGCAGCTGAAACATTGACTTCTCCACCTCCCGACGCTGCCTGGCTTGCTGTGTTCTTCCAGCCTCCTGCTTGCCTTACTTGTCAACCCAAGCCTGTATATTGTCCCCATTTTATTGTATTTTGATATAGAATGCTTCAGTATCTGAGAGGTTGCAACAACGCTCAAGCTGCACAGCAGCATCCAGGTCAAAACACCCTGCTTAACTGGCATCCTACCTAACACCTTCAACATTCTTTCTGTCCACCAACACATTGCAGAATTCATCATGATTTCTTTGATAGCATCTTCTAAATGGGGCAGCACAGTGGCTCAGTGGATAGCACTGCTGCCTGACAGCACAGTGGCTCAGGTTCGATTCTCAGCCTTGGATGACTGGCTGCGTGGAGTTTGCACATTCTCCCCGTGTCTGCATGGGTTTCGTCCGGGATTTCCTCCCACAGTCCAAAGATGTGCAGGGGTTAGGTGAATTGGCCATGGTAAATTGCCCATAGTGCTAGATGCATTAGTCAGAGGGAAATGGGTCAAGGTGGGTTACTCTTCGGAGGGTCGATGTGGTCTTGTTGGGCCGAAGGGCCTGTTTCTGGATTGTAGGGAATCTAATCTAAAACCTACAACCTCTACCACCCAGAAGGACAACAGCTTGAGAACACCATCATATACAAACTTCTGTATAAGCTGCATACCATCCCGACATTGAAAAAACTATCTGCTCATTCACCTTGCTGGGTCAAAATCTTGGTACTCCTGAACAGCACTGTAACCATAAAAACTGAAAGAACTGTAGAAACTGTTAATCAGAAACAAAAACAAAATTTGTTAGAAAAGCTCAGCAGGTACAGTGGCTCAGTGGTTAGCACTACTGCCTCACAATGCCAGAGACCTGGATTCAATTCCCATCTCGAACAACTGTCTGTGTGGAATTTGCACATTCTCCCAGTGTCTGTGTGGGTTTCCTCCTGGTACTCCGGTGTTCTCCCACAGTCCAAGATGTGCAGGTTAGGTGAATTAGCTATGCTGAATTGCCCTTAGTGTTAGGTGAAGGGGTAAATGTAGGGGAATGGGTCTGGGTGAGATACTCTTCGGAGAGTCGGTGTGGACTTGTTGGGCCAAAGGGCCTGTTTCCCACTGTAAGTAATCTGATCTTAACATTTTGGGTGCAGTGACCCTTCCTTAGAACTGATGGCAGCTAGGAAAATGTCAGTTTTTATGCAGAAGATAGGGTGGGGGGGAGGTAAGGGTAAGGAGTAAACGATAAGTGGGGATAGAGCCCAAAGAGAGAGAATAGTTGGACAGAAAAAGGCATGGATAACAATCTGGCTGGGAGGGTGAATAGCTGTTTATGGAGACTGTTAGTGGCTAACAATGGGCTGTGTGTAATAGCAGGCGAAAGTGGGTACTGCAGATGCTGGAAATTAGAGTCAAGATTAGAGTAGTGCTTAAAAACCACAGCAGATCAGGCAGCAACCGAGGACCAGGAAAATTGACATTCTGGGCAAAAGCCCTTCATCAGGAATGTATGTAACAGCAGACTGTGTGATAACAAGAGTCTAGATTAGAGTGGTGCTGGAAAAGCACAGCAGGTCAGGCAGCATCTAAGGAGCAGGAAAATCGATGTTTTGGGCAAAAGCCCTTCATCAGGAGGGCTCCTAGGATGCTGCCTGACCTGCTGTGCTTTTCCAGCACCACTCTAATCTAGACTCTGGTTTCCAGTACCTGCAGTCCTTGTTTTTTACCCTGTGTGATAACAAGGCCTGGTGTATGGGGGTGGGGGCTAGGACATAGGAAAGTTCATACCCTAAAATTATTAAACTCGATCTTGAATCCAGATGGCTGCAGGGCCCCCAAATGGAAAATCAGGTGTTGTTCTTCCAGGTTCCCTGCAGCCTTGTGGACCCAATATCGAGTTCAATAACTTTAGAGCTTGACCTTTCTCCTATGTACTAGCTCCCACCCCTACACATCAGGCTTTGTTATCATATAGTCTACTATTACACACAACTCATTGTCAGCCACTAACAGTCTCTATAAACAACTATTCACCCTCCTAGCCAGATTGTTATCCACTCCTTTTTCTGTCCAACTATTTTCTCTCTTTGGGCCCTAGCCCCATCTATCATTTATTCCTTACTTGCTCCACCCACCCGATATTCTGCATAAAAACTGACATTTTCCTAGCTACCATCGGTTCTTAGGAGGTGTCATTGCCCCTGAAACGTTAATGCTCATTTCTCTCCACAGATGCTGCCAGACCTGCTGAGCTTTTCAAGCAATTTCTGTTTTTATTTGAGCACTGTGACTGTATCTACTCCAGATGGACAGCAACGCTTCAAGAAAGCGGTTTACTACCATCCACTCCCGAGAAATTAGGGATGGGCAATAAATGATGTGTTAGACAGTGACACTATATTGCATAAATGAATTTTTTTTAAAATAGGGGACTCCAGCCCCTCTCTAGTACTCCTGTGGTCTGAGTCTACCACCCATCCATCTCCATGCTTACATTAGGAGAACATACACCAGTAAACTAGACCATCTTCTCAGTCCTGATAAAGGGCTTTTGCCCAAAATGTCGACTTTCCTGCTCCTTGATGCTGCCTGACCTGCTGTGCTTTTCCAACACTACACTCTCGTCATCTTCTTAGTATTTCCAGGTCCAGGGTTCCTTTGAATGCAATCCCGAATAATACCACTTGACACAATACCCCTCATCTTTAACAATTGGGTGGATAAGCAGGGTTGAACTTTGATTTATTAACACTATCAGCAAGAAACAATTTGTTTACTGTGTACATCTAGTACTTTACCATTAAATTAAACCTTTCAATTTGTTTTTTTAAAACACAGTTTGCAGGCATTTTAACATGTTATTCATGAAGGTCTCAGTTGGGTGAGGCCTAAACAATAGGGGAAACCTATATTTATACTGATATTATATCAGTATGTCATTTTATTTAACAATCTGGGCTCACTTTCAGAACACAATATGTATTAACTATTTGCAGGAACTTGAAAGATCGTCTCCAAAACCCTGGTTTTCAAGATTAATATCTCATCTCCTGATCGATTTTAACCAAAATAAATAACCTTGAAATGCAGATTTTATTTACATTCTAGAAGGCAGTAAAGCACATGACGAGAAATAAAAATGCAGCCCACAGATGGTACTTTTCAATCGCCAACTACTCACAAATATCTATATAATGCTCTCTCACAAAAAAAACGTACTCTCTTCATTGCCTGAACATTCATTCCACACAGTCGCCACCCTCTTTGGAACGTAGTTCAATCCAAACTGTTCACCCTGCCGGTTAGCCTTTTTTTGCCGTAAAAAGATAAATTAAAAACAAGCTTAAAAGAGCGACACGTGCCTCCTGCAAAACACAACAAAAGAAACGTTACATGATATTTCTAAACTAAAATACTTTTAAAAAAATTCCTGTGAATATTATTGCATCATAAAAATCGACTGATCTGGGGAGGGTGTGGCTAAAGAAATGATTAAGACAAAAGCAATATAGTACCAGCAGGAGATTTTATAAGAAGATACAGTGCGATCGAAAGGATAGCACTCTCTATGAAAGCTGGATTATTGGCGGATATTTGTTCCAAAAACCTCAACTTCTGCCATTGAAAGTGAGCTCAGCAGCCATGAGCTCTCTACAGGTGATTGGTGACACTCGCCATCCAATCACACTGAGCCTATTAGCCATTGCAAAGTTGTTAACCCCAAGTCTTCTGTGGTTGTGTTTAAATCTTGGTGATAACACACGGCTGATTTCCAACCACCAACTCCCCCCCCCCCCCCCCATTACCCTACCACCTCCTATGATCAGAAAGCTCTGCTGTCAGGTGGGAAGGGCAACGGAACGTTCACAAACAGCGATCGCCTGGGCTGTTTGATATTATAAAATAGACTGGCTCTGTTGTTTCTAAAACACAACTAACATCAGATCTTCTGATAATCGCTTCGGACAGGGCTTGTCAACATCGTCCCTAGATTTAGATTGGTGAGTTTTTATTTAAAGAAAAAGAACGCATGTATAAAATTCTCATCTTCGTTAAATTTGAAGAATTCGAGCTATTTAAAATCTTGCTTCGCTGCAACTTAATTTAGATTTTATTTTGTCTTGTGTGCTGTAAATTAACAGCAGCGTGGGGAAAGATGACGAGTCTATTCCCTTTTGCTTTGGGCTGGATTCCGCCCATGCTGTCGCGTCAACCGTGGCTAAAAGATACTGATAATTGCCAGCAATTTTTAAAGAGAATGGTGTGGGGAGAGAACATCCAACATTATTTTTGCTTCAAACCTTTTTCACACAGTATAGCCGCACAAGAGTAATATCATCGATAGTTTCCAAAATAACTTTATTGGACCGAGTCGGGACTTTTTTTTTCTTCACACCCCCCCCCCCCCATTTCCAAATAGGGATAAGAGACAAAATGAGAGATCTGTGTCTGCGAAGCGAAATTCCGACGTTGTAAGATACTTTTTGCAACCAGAAGGGACAAAAAGAAACAATGTAACGTTGATTAATTTTCTATGTTGAATTCCAAGATGATTAATGTAACTCTTTAGTAATGATGATTGGGGAGGAGGTTTGAAGTGTTAAGGCACTGTTGGCTGCCCTTGGCTTTGAGAGAGGTGCTGGGTGACATCTTTAGCTGGCTTTATATTAAGTTATGGCTGGACTAATGGTCGCTGCTTTTCTCTCTCTCTCTTGCAAATTCATGTTCCGTGTTCCGCGCCATTGGTGCGAGGTCTGGAGAGCTGTCGCTCCCACCACCCCCGCCCCGCAACAAATCTATTTTCTTTTGGCGTGGTATTTTCACTCCGCTTTGATTTGGATGTTGAAGACATTTGTTTTTTAAAAAAAAAGTTGGGTGCATTTTCGGATGCATTCCGGCTTTGTATTTATTTTCTCTTTTTTTTTTGCACACGGTGAAAGATTTACCGACGCTGGGATTGTTTGCATTGACTGACTGTTGTTGGTGGCGCTGTTCAGTGCTTCTGAGGGACTTTGGATTTAATGTCGATTTGACCAAATTGAACGAAAGGTGGTGGGGTGGAGAGAGAGGAAAAAAAGAGGGGGCGGGCATTAAAAATCAATATAACATATTCTTGTTTTTTATGTTTTTGGAGTGTGAATGAGGGATCGGATTGGGGTTACTGATTAAAGAAAGAAAGAGAGGAAAAAGACTCCTAACCTTCCATTTTTGCCTTGGGATTATTGATTTTTTTTTCTCTCTCTAAATGATCTTCCGCTCATCCTCGGTGGGGCCCCTGTTTAAAATGTATTGCCCTGCTCCTTACTAGGGGCGGAGATTGGATAAATTGTGTCAAAGCAGAAACACTTTCTTTTTTTTTGACAATCCGATGGATCTCCCAATATGTCCCCTGCTTCTACTCTTTGCAAATGTTCAAACGGTTCCATGTAACTTGCTCCAACCTTTCTACTGAGTTTTTTAAAAAAAAAAGGAATGTGCATGTAACGTTACTGAGTCGGGGAGATGTATTGCTGCAGAAATCAGGTGCCATTTTTTTCTTAAGTTTTTTTTGTATTCTGAAGAGTGACGTTGGTAATAATGGTCAAGATAAAATAAAAGATTGCAGTTTAAAAATATGCCACATGTTAGTGATTTTTCTCTTTTTTTTTAAAAAAAGTAAACGCCCACGGGATTGATTTTCTGCTTTTTGTTTGAGATGAGTAGGTAGACATTCCTAAAATGATTACATGAGGTAATGCATCTTGGATTTAAAAGTCCAGGCCTTAAGTTGGAGTTAAAGCTCTGGTGATTTAATTTGCAGTATATTAGATGACAGAGTTGAAGGTGGATGTGTTTCACGAAATAAAACCCCATATTATTAAATCCCTTGCACACATGAAATTATCACCCAGAGCACTGTGCTCTGGAACCATCCTACAATGGCATTTGGATAGGATGGTGCAGGATGTGTGTAGCCATTGTATTTCCACACTTGCAAAAAGCAGTAATTATTTATAGTCACAGTTACCTTTTTTATTATTTCTGTATCATCTATCCAGCGAGAGACTAGTTCCAGTAGTTTTGAGTTAGTTATCTAGCACTGTGTCAGGATAACCCACCATGTCTGAGCAGTTTTTGAATCCCTGGAGAATGCTGGATACTGATCTTTCTCTGCAGAAGAAATAGATTTTTTTCCCTCAATTATTACTGAGAACAGTAGTCTTCATTTTCATCCTATAGACTAAATCATCTAAATCAACTAATTCAGACTAAATCAAGAAATAGCTGAAATATTTCATGATGTCAGTAGAGGCTCAAATCGTGGGCCCTTCTGTTGCTCAAGTGTTGTGTGATCATACATCTCAGTGGATGTTTATACATGTTGACGTTTGTTAATTTGTGTTCAAAGATAAATTCGGATTTGGTTTGGAACCATTCAGAAGAAAACTATATTGTTTGTTCGGCTTGCCTTGGCAAATAAGGTTTCCCTCTCACTTGTATCATGGCACAATCATAAAAATAATCCACTTGCTTCATTCTTGGTAACCAATGTTGAACATACGCTGCTAGTGATGGATCCCACCATGTAAATAGTGATTGCAGTCAGTGAAGTGAGGAACACCGATTGAAATAGTGAATTCAGATTTGCACTCTGGATCAATTTGTACAGCTGCTCTGTCTGAGTCAATTGTAAGGGTGTGTCTTTATTCACTGTGTCCAGTTTGCATGATAACTCCCATTCTGGAATTAAATTTAGTATGCATTAATTGTTGTTCCTACTTTTAAAAGTGAAAGGTGAATATTTTCAATACAAACTACAACCTTAGTGTAATATGATAATTTAAAGGGCTGTATTTTGCACACTCTCCCTTCCAGTGCTTACATTCGTAAGCACAGAACATACATACTTGAACCAGCTCCATCATTGCAGTGAAATCATTACTGCATCCTACCTCCATATCACTTATTAGCCTTCCATAACAATGATGTAACAGGCTCAGGATGGAAAGCCTCCATTTTCTTACCATTCACTGTCTTGTGGAGACAGTTGCAGATTTATTTATTTTGTATGAAAAAATAATTCTTAATTTTGTTTGAGTAGCTGGTTCTCATTTAAAGAATGTGTTTTCTTATTCTTGAAATTATTTCTTAATATTTACCTTCTCAATATTTTGAATACTTTAAACACCTCGAAAAACTTATCCTTCAAAATTATGTACCAACAGTGAAGTATATTTGTGTATGTATGTTAATGAAATCCATTCCAGACTGATTAATTGAAAATCTTCCATCAACCAGTTATATGGATTCTTAACCTGGCATTTAGTTCACAAAAACTTGTACTCTTGCACTTTATCCAATTATGGATGAAACACTGGCAATATTGGTCCCGCAGGCATAAAAATAGATAGTGTAGAAAGTGGAAAATGCCACATTACTGGAGTTGTTGTTCCTGAGATTGGAAGTAGAGGCACTTTGGTGTGAAGTAGCAACATATTTGCTCTGAATTTTATAACTGGTGTTTTATAACTCAGGATTTTAGATGACAGATTCTCAAAAGAAGAAATGTTTTTTTTAATGCCACCATATCTTCGCTTTTAAGGATTGCAGAAAAAGAATGCATGTTAAGTCTGGTATCCACCATTTTGATTCCCCTTTACTGCCTTAGAATTGCTCTGATTGAGGTCACAAGGCTCAACAGAATAGACTGGAAGTTGGTACTTAAGACGGAAAAGAAGTGCATGCTGAATTTCAGGATTTTAAATACATTTTCTTTCCTTAAAAGTCTAATTATGATTGAGTGCTCCTCTGCACTTCAATTTTAAAATCGTTTCAAGCTTCAAGAATACCATGCAACATGCTATTTTGCTTTTCTGTGCCCTCACTATAAATCTAAACTCCATGCAGTCACATTCATACTCATTCTTTTCCCAGGACTTTGGAACAAATGAACCCTTCTGGTTTATCTTGCTGACTCTTCTACTTCTCCCATTTTTAGATTTCTGAGACTTCATATTGGTATAACTAATTCATCTTGGTGTTTGCTCTGTATTTTGGCCCTTTAGCTTTTACTTTCTCAAATTTTGGAAATTAATTAAAATAAGATCTGCATGTCTTTCAGATAAACAGAACCATCGAAGAAAGGAAGCAGTTAAATTGAAGCTTTTTATTTCTGTTGCTATAGTTGTTCTCAATGACCTTCAATTAACTTTGTCCAGCGTAAAACACAAGGAGACCACTTAGCTCCTCTGCTGTATGGATAATGCGAAGAGCTTGAAGATATGTTGAACTGTTTGGACATTTTGTGGAATGAACAGGGCTTGTACCAAGATAGAAAGGAACTCATGGTAGACAAAGAAGACAGCAGCTTAATGTGGGTTGTGATCCATCTGATAAATAGAAAGTCAAGTGACTCGGATAAACAGCCATACAAAGCTTTTGGGGTTGTTTTATTGAGTTTTATTGCTCCTAATTTTTGTAAAACCTGGCTTTGGAAGAGGCAATGGGGCCTCTGTATGATGGTTGTCCTGCGTCCTTTCTGGAATTAGTTTCTGTTTTAAAACTGTAAAGTTATCCAGATAGATATAAACGTCTGAAGTTTGCAGTAAAACTGCAAGATTCTTTGACTTAATGGTAAGATCCTGGGGAGTGTTGCTGAACAAAGAGATCTTGGAGTGCAGGTTTATAGTTCCTTCAAAGTAGAGGCGCAGGTAGATAGGATAGTGAAGAAGGCATATGGTATGCTTTCCTTTATTGGTCAGAGCATTGAATATAGGAATTGGGAGATCATGTTGCGGCTGTACAGGACATTGATTATTCCACTTTTGGAATATTGTGTGCAATTCTGGACTCCCTCCTACAGGAAGGATGTTGTGAAACTTGAAAGGGTTCAGAAAAGATTTACAAGGATGATGCCAGGATTGGAGGATTTGAGCTATTGGGAGAGGCTGAATAGGCTGAGACTCTTTTTTTTTTCCCCCAGGAGAGTCAGAGGCTGAAGGGTGACCTTATAAGAGGTTTATAAAATCATGAGGGGCATGGATAAGGTAAATAGACAAGGCCTTTTTTCCCTGGTTTGGGGGACTCAAGAACTAGAGGGCATAGAAGAGACAAAGAACAAGGAACAAAGACAATTTACAGCCCAGGAACAGGCCCTTGGCCCTTCAAGCCTAAGCCGATCCAAATGTACTCACTCTAAAAATGTTGGTCAATTCCTAAGCATCTGTATCCCTCTGCTCCCCACCTATTGATGCATCTGTCCAGACGCCTCTTAAATTAATCTACTGTGCCTGCCTCTACCACCTCTGCTGGCAATGCGTTCCAGATGCCCACCATCCTCTGTGTGAAGTACTTGCCATGTGGACCCCCCCCCCCCCCCCCCCCCCTTTAAATATGCCACCTCTCAGTGTGACCTCTCGTTATGGATTCCTTCACCCTGGGAAAAAGCAGGTCTCGATCAACCCTGTCTATACCCTTCATGATTTTGTAAACCTCAAATTAGGTCCCCCCTCGATCTCCTTTCTTCTAATGAAAATAAACCTAACCTACTCAACCTCTCTTCATAGCTAGCACATTTCATACCAGGCAACGTTCTCATAAACCTTCTCTGCACCCTCCCCAAAGCGTCCACATCCTTTTGGTAATGTGGCGACCAGACCTGTACACCGTATTCCAAATGTGGCCAAACCAACATTTTCAACTCTGATCTCCAGCATCTGCAGTCCTCACTTTCTCCTCGAACCAGCATCCTGTCCAATTTTAACATGACTTCCCAGCTCTTATACTCAACACCCCGTCCAATGAAGGCAAGCATACTATATGCCTTGAGCACTCCATCCACCTGTGCAGCAACCTTCAGGGTACAATGGATCTACACTCCCAGGTCTTCCGCCCATCAACTTTTCCCAAGCCTCTTCCGTTCATTGTATAATTCACTCTAGAATTAGACTTGCCTAAATGCATCACCTCACATTTGTCTGGTTTTCAAAGTGGCATCTGCCACTTTTCCGCCCAACTCTCCAGTCTATTTATATCCTCCTGTATTCTCTGACAGTCCCCTATGCTTTCTGCTACACCACCAATCTTCGTGTCATCTGCAAACTTGCTGATCATCCCAACAGTGCCCTCTTCCAGATCATTTATGTATATAACAAACAACAATGGCCCCAATACGGACACCCTGTGGAATACCACTGGTCATCTTTCTCCATTTCGAGAAACTCTCTTCAACTGCTACTTTGTCTAGGAGATTACAGGGTGACCTGGACAAGTTAGGTGAGTGGTCAGATGCATGGCAGATGCAGTTTAATGTGGATAAATGTATGGTTGTCCACTTTGGTGGCAAGAACAGGAAGGCAAATTACTACCTAACTGGAATCCATTTAAGTAAAGGGGCAGTACAGAGAGATCTGGGTGTTCTTGTACACCAGTCAATGAAGGTAAGCATGCATGTACAGCAGGTAGTGAAGAAAGCTAATAGCATGCTGGCCTTCATAACAAGAGGGATTGAGTATAGAAGCAAAGAGGTTCTTCTGCAGCTGTACAGGGCCCTGGTGAGACCACACCTGGAGTACTGTGTGCAGTTCTGGTCTCCAAATTTGAGGAAAGACATTCTGGCTATTGAGGGAGTGCAGCGTAGGTTCACGAGGTCAATTCCTGGAATGGCGGGATTACCTTACACTGAAAGACTGGAGCTACTGGGCTTGTATACCCTTGAGTTTAGAAGACTGAGAGGGGATCTGATTGAGACATATAAGATTATTAAAGGATTGGATACTCTGGCGGCAGGAAACATGTTTCCGCTGATGGTTGAGTACCTAACCAGAGGACACAGCTTAAAAATACGGGGTAGACCATTTAGGACAGAGATGAGGAGAAACTTCTTCACCCAGAGAGTGGTGGTTGTGTGGAATGCTCTGCCCTAGAGGGCAGTGGAGGCCCAGTCTCTGGATTCATTTAAGAAAGAATTAGTCAGTGGAATTAAGGGTTATGGAGATAAGGCATGAACAGGATACTGATTAAGGATGATCAGCCATGATCATATTGAATGGTGGTGCAGGCTTGAAGGGCAGAATGGCCTACTCCTGCACCTATTGTCTATGGTCTCCTGTTGCTCAACCAGTTCTTTATCCACCTAGCTAGAACACCATGTGACTTCACTTTCTCCATTAGTCTACCATGGGGAACCTTATCAAACGCCTTACTAAAGTCCATGTATATGACATCAACAGCCCTTCCTTCATCCATCAACTTGGTCACTTCCTCGAAGAACTCTATTAAGTCGGTAAGGTACGATCTCCCCCGCACAAAACCATGTTGCCTATCACTGGTAAGCCCATTCTTTTCTAAATATAAATAGATCCTATCCCTCAGTACCCTCTCCAGCAACTTTCCCACCACTGACATCCGGCTCACTGGTCTGTAGTTTCCCAGAATATCCCTACTAATCTTGTACAGGGGGACAACATGAGCAACCTTCCAGACCTCCAGCACCTCGTCTGTATTTAAGGATGCCACAAAGACATCTGTCAGGGCCCCAGCTATTTCCATTCTTGCCTCCCTCAGCAACCTGGGATGGATTCCATCCGGTCCTGGGGATTTCTCCACCTTAATAACCTCTAGCCTACACAACGCATCTTCCCTAATAATGCCAATGTGATCCAGACTAATCAATAGGTTTAATGTGAGGGGAAGGATTTAAAAGGGACCTGAGGAGCAACTGTTTCATGCCGAGGGTGTTGCGTGTATGGAATGAACTACCAGAGGAAGTGGTGGAGGCTGGTACAATTACAACATTTTAAAAGGCATCTGGATGAGTATATGAAGAGGAAGGGTTTAGAGGGATATTGGCCAAGTGCTGGCAAATGGGACTAGATTAATTTAGGATATCTGGTCAGCATGGACAAGTTGGACCAAAGAGTCTGTTTCTGTACTGTACATGTCAATGACTCTGTGACTCTCACATCCTCCCTCAATTGAAGTAATTGGGAAGTTGACATTTCCACGTGTCAGTGTTTTGAAAGTTTTAGAAACCCTGAGAAGCTAAACTGTGGTAACTTTCCAAAGATGGGAACTAGTTTGATTTCCATCCATGTTGAAGCTTGTTTCGAAGGTTGATGTATGACTCGGTAATTCTGTTCTGTTTACAAGAAATCTGGTGGACTGTGAGGATTCATCAAATTCTAGTCTTTGTTTTTCCAGACCATTGACCAGTAAGAGTATTTACCCTTTGTCCTTTTTAAATATCATCTCTGCAGAGCCTTTGTTGTCTTTATTTCTGTTGAGATTAAAAAGGGGAATAGTTCTAATTCCAGATTATATTTTAGATGTTAACCAAATTTTTAGCACTTGTTTTTACAAATGTCTTATTTTGGAATAAGCAGGTTATCTTTAAGCCCATTAAAGAAACCTGGTGAAAGTCTCTCATTCAAGACAGCAGAACGAAAGGGAAACAGTTTTCCATTTTGTATTTAAATCAAAGCATTTTTCCTAATGGTGAGACTGGTGGAGTAGTGGGGCTTAATTACCAGCGCATTCCTTCTGAACCATTCAAAACACTATATCCTTTGTATCCAATTCATTGTAGAAAGTCATCCCTTAATTTTCTTTGGACACCCTATTTATGCAGTTCCTTGCAGGTCATTACTTGCTGCATTTTAAAAAAAAAATCTCCTGTCTGGTTTATTTATCAAATATTTTAAGTTTGTATTCTTTGGATATCGAACTACCTTCCAATAGCAAGTGTCCCCTTATTTACTCCATCAAAGTTGTTACAATTTTGAATTACTTTGTTGAATATCACCATAACCTTCTTTAGTTCTCCGGGAAAGAATCCTGGCAGTTCCAAATTCTGCACAGAACTGAAATCTCTCACTCATGGTATCACTGTGGTAGATCTCCTGTGTCTTTGTAAGGCATTTACATTCCAAGTAATGGAGAGGGGGAGCACTTAGATTTCATCTATCTTAATATTTTATGACACCTGCTGAAATGTGCAACAGTGTTGATGTCAGGCAAGGACAAGTCCAAGCTCAGCTACAATATTATTTCATTCAGTGACCTGCTAACATGTGTTGCGTAGATTCACATATGAAGGGTAACCATTTGGTCAAGATGCCAGAGGTACTACCTGTGTGTGTGTGTGTGTGTGTGTGTGTGGAATCGTACTCCCAGCATGGAGGCCTTAGCTCTCCAAAACCAGAACTGAGAACAACAGATGCTGGAGATCATAGTGGGTCAGGCACCATCCATGGAGAGAAAGCAAGTTAATGTCTTGAGTCTAAAGTGCTATCAGAGCTAAAGTGAAGTGTGTGTGTGTGTGTGGTGCTGGTGTTAGGGTGGGGGGGGGGGGAGGTGGAGTGCGTAGGGTGGAGGATGTTGATTGTTTAGATTAACTGACTGGAATGTGAAAAGGTCAGAATAATGGTGTAACCAACTGCCAGACTGGAAAGAACATAGTCCTACTGGGGTGGGGAAAGGGGAGAGAAGATGACAAAGAATGTAACAAGCAAAGCGAAAAGAAAGGGAAGGAATGGGTTCACAATTTGAAGGTGCTGAACTCCATATTGAGTCAGAAGATTATAAACGGTCGAGTTTGAAGATGAGCTATTGCTTTGCCAGTTTGCGCTGTGATTCACTGGAGTATTGCAGCATCTTGAGGACAGGCAAGTGGTTAGGGACAAAAAAGTTTGCAGATGCTGGAATCCAAGGTAGACAGGCAGGGGCTGGAAGAACACCGCAAGCCATGCATCATGAGGAGGTGGAGAAGTCAACATTTCAGTGTAACCCTCAAGGACCGACAAATGGTTGTGTGAGCAAGGTGCTATGTTAAAATGATCAGCTGTGGGAAGGTCGGGGTCATGCTTGTGCATTGACTGGAGGTGTTTTGCAAAGTGGTCACCCAGTCTGCGTTTAGTTTCTGCAGTGTAGAATAGGCCATGTTGGGTGCAGTGAATACAATGCACAAGATTGGAGGAGGTACAGGTGAAATGCTGCTTCACCTGGGAAGCTACCTGATGAAGGAGTAGAACTCTGAAAACTAGTACTTGCAAATAAAACTGTTGGGCTATAACGTTTGGTCTTGTGTGATTTTTAACTTTGTTTACCTGGAAACACTGTTTAGGCCATTGGATGGTGAACAGGGAGTAGGTGAAGGGGCAGCTGTTATACCTTCTGCAATTATATGGGAAGGTGCTGTGGGAAATGGGAGGTGTCCTGGAACTGGAATCGTCATATGTGGTACAAAGTAGCAATTAATGTGGTGCTGGAAAAACACAGCAGGCCAGGCAGCATCCAAGGAGCAGGAGCATCGATGTTTTGGGTATAAGCCCTTCTTCAGGAGGGAATACTATTTGCAAAACTATTTAGTGTTCAATGTTTTTGTGTTTAACATTTTATTCTTTGTGTAAAACCAAAGTTACTTCCATTATTCTTATTCATATGTACATTTTAAAGTTCAAATGACTACGAATAATTGACGATAGAAGGTATGTGGGTTTTTTTGGACTTTTGATTAGGAGTACCATATCTACGGGACTGGACAATGTGTTCACAAACAAAGTTTCCAGTCAAACATTGCCCTATTAATAGAATCAATTATTTAGTTTGATCAAAGTTATAACTTGGTAAGTCTTCAAGTCTACATGCTATCTGTCTCTGTAGACATTAATTAGAAATTCTTGAAATTCACCATATCTGTATGACTGTCAACATCTGTTAAGTACAGATTAATGTTTGTAGTCTAACCCTTCATCAGAACTAAAAAAATGAGCAAGTTTTTTAGTAAAATTGGGAAGAGAGAAAAGGGGGTAACTTCGATTATAATTAGTTAGTTGGATGGAATGATAGATGATAGAGTATGTTGGAGTTGAAAGTATAACTATTGTTCATGCTGGTCAGTGACAGTGGCCTTCCTTATTGCATTTGAGGTGGCTGATCATTTTTGAGAAAGAAGCCTGTAGCAATTTCCCAAGCTCTGTTTCCTTGTTACTTAATGATATTAAAGAACAAAGAAAATTTACAGCCCAGGAACAGGTCCATTGGCCCTCCAAGCCTGTACCAATCATTCTGATCAAAAATTCCTTTTGCATAATTAAGTCTATATTATCTGTTCCATAATGGAGATCACTGTTTTGATGTGAAATGATACTCTTTTCTGCTGGAACAATTATCAGGAAGGAAAAAGAACAGAGAGATTTCTTCCTTACTTTTAAAAGGTTAAGAACTGTTGATAATTTTGCCAAGTTAGTATATGTAATGATCTTGGCAAGAAAATCTGCACTAAAGCTGTGTAACATGCAACTAAAGTTTTTCTACCATGCCAGAAGCAAATTTTATGCCAATTTAAAGCTACGTTGGTATGGAAAATGGCAATATATATTTGACATCCAGTGTGAGGCTACCCATCAATATAGAACCAGGGAAGTGCTCTGTTTCGTTCAGTGTCAAAATAATAAGCTTGCAAGGATGTGAGGTTGTCACTTGGTGTCAACCTACATCATTGAGATATTAATTGGGAGCTGCTTGATTCTGATCAGATTCATTTTATCTGGAAGCAGTGCAACTGAGCCTGCATTCCTGGGTTATCATTGACTTAACTATTTCCAGCATAATGTTTTTCGTTTTTGTGTTGCAGGAATTTACAAAATTGTTATCTGACTGAGCGTGCAGTGGTGTATTTTTCTGGGTTTTGCCTGCAGATACACAGATGAAATTGTAAGGCGAGATATCCAAATTCTGTCTGATTTCTCCACATTAATATTGGAAGCTCACATAGGAACAGCTGTGACTACCGTTCCTCCATTTTAATGTTTGTGCTTGAAATATATACAGTCACTGGACTGTTCAAAAAATTCTTTTTGTTCACATCACTGATTTTGTAGTTAGGTTGCTTTGTGAAGGTCATAAGGAAGCTCCTGTGACATCGTTAAAGTTATTGTCACAAAGGTCTGTTGGAGAGTAAAATATGATCTGATTGCTGCATTTTTCTGTAGCTACACCACCACCAAGTACTTTACCTCTTGGCTTTGTTGTTCAGAACAGATATTAACTGGAATAGAAGTAAACGGACTGCTCTCAGCCATAACCTTAGACTTTCATGTACACAGTGCAGAAATGTGAGTTCTCTTCACCAGATGCTTTGACTCAAAAGATTTATGAAATATTACTGTTGCCCAGTAAAAAGAGCCAGCAAATCTCTAATGGGTATGATTGTAAGGAGTTGAAAACTATTTGTTTCATAACTTTTGGCTTTTTCTTTTGAGTGTAAGATGGGAGACAGCAATTAAAACGAATTTAAGGTGAAGATGAAATTCAGTGACATGTTACATTCAAAATGGTGATCTGAGAGCTTTGAATACTCAGGCATTTCACTGTGTGTATGAACTGTTTCCCTTTAAGATATGTACAGAAATGGAGTGTTTTGCAAATTGTTGTGAAGACTTTATTTTCTTCAACATAATAAGTAATGATATGGCTGCCTGTTCCCTTTGGTTCAATTTTCTTATCTCTTGTTTATAAAACAGAATTCAGGTTTTTCTTCCCCCGCTCATCTCCTGTGTGCTATAAATCATTTCTTGACTGGGTGCAAACATGTTTCCTGCTCCCAGGCTCTTCATGCAGCTATAAGGAAGTCTGCATCAGTGATTGAGAATTCATTGTTTGAAGACTTGTGTGTAAATCCTTATTTAGCCACTTTTAAAGTTGCAGAATTAATACATTATGCCATTGCTTGAATTCCATTTTGCCCTAAATAAAATAATTGTGATTTTAGATCATTTTTTTGACACTTTGATGCATTTATTTGTTAGTTTTACATATAAAACATTCACTGTCTCCAAGGGTTTAAATAAAATGCTTTCTGTGAAAGTCTTCTCATGTACTTATGATCCATGAGAAAATGGAAATGGTGGGACAATAACTTCTAAATTCATTTCTATATTTTGATCCAATTAATTGACTTAATTCAATCAATTAAAGACTTCAATTGATTTTGATTTGAAAAAGACCCCCCCATGTATTGAAATCTTTCAATTTCCTTGAACACTAACAAAATCCTTTTTAAATGGTTTACTGTAAATAGACTGGCTGTGATGGCTTCTGGAAAGCTTCAGTAAGCATACTGTGTGTGTGTGTGTGTGTGTGTGTGTGTGCGCGCATTTTAGATCGTAAGGAATTGTCACTCTTGAAGTTATTTTATGATCTCATCCATCGTAACCTCATTAGAGGCGACGTTTTCATATAAAGGGTGGTGAGTATATGGAACAAGTTGCCAGAAGAAGAGGTAGGGGTGGGTGCAATCACAACATTTAAAAGATATTTGGACTGGAACATGAATGGGAAAGATTTGGAGGGATATAGACCGAATGCAGGCAAATGGCACTGGTTCAGTGCAGGAAACCTGGTTGGTATGGACAAGTTGGGCCAAAGGGTTTGTTTCTGTGCTGTACGATTCTGACTCTGATTGTTAATTCATTTAATTGTTACTGGAAAAGGGCAGGGATTAGAACCAATCAGCTAGCCAAGAAGATCGACTGACTCAATAGAAGGGGGCAGAAGCCATGCTTCAGCTAAACAATACTCTGGTTAGGCCACACCTGGAGTAGGCAGCATGTTATAAGAGAAACATAATGGCTTTGGAGGTAGTGAAATGTTTGTTTGCCAGAATGTAATCTGTACTACAAGGGCTAAATTACAAAGAGATTACACAAACTAGTATTGTATCCCCTGGAATTAAAATAGTGAGTGATGTGATTGAAGGTTCTGAGATAATAGGGAGAACAGATATGATAGCTTCTCTCAATTTCCTCTGTTTGGGGAGTTTAGAACTGGAGGATATAATCTAAAAACAGTTGGGCTTTTCTGGAGTCAGGAAATGAAACATATCTTCATGTGACATCATACAGTCATAGAGATGTACAGCACAGAAACAAACCCTTCAGTCCAATTCATCCATGCCGACCAGATATCCTAAATTAATTTAGTTCTACTTTCCAGCACTTGGCCCATATCCCTCGAAAGCCTTCCTATTTGTATACCCATCCAACTGCCTTTATAAATGTTGTAGTTGTGGTTTCCACCACTTCCTCTGGCAGCTCATTCCGTACACGCACTACCCTTTGTGTGACAACATTGCCCCTTAGGTCCCTTTAAGTGTTTCCCCTCTCACCCTAAACCTATGCCTTCTACTTTCTGGACTACCCACCCCAGGGAAAAGACCTTGCCTATTTACCCTATCCATGCCCATCGTGATTTTATAAATCTCTATAAGGTCACCACTCAGCCTCTGATGCTCCAGGGGAAAACAGCCCCTGCCTATTCAGCCTCTCCCTATAGTTCAAACCCTCCAACCCTGGCAACATCCTTGAAAATCTTTTCTATACCCTTTCAAGTTTTACAACATCCTTCTGATAGGAGGGAGAAGTTCCAAACTTCTGCAAATGTGAATTTATGCCAGATCAGTTGTTAATTTTCAAATTAAAGGATAGATTTTAGTTAACCAAATGTTTTAAGGTATAAAGGGCACAGGCAGGTATGTGGAGTTTGGTCATAGATCAGCCATGACCTTATTTAATTGTGGAATTACTTAGTTTTACAGTTTGGAAACAGACCCTTCGGACCAGCTAGTCCATGCCGACCAGTTATCCTAAACTGATCTAATTCCATTTGCCAGCATTGAGCATCCCTTTAAAACCGTTCCTATTCATGTACTCATCCAAATGCCTTTTAAATTTTGTAATGGTGTCCATCTCCACTACTTCCTCTGGTGTTTTTAAAAAAAAGTTACTCCACAGCTCCTTTAAACCTTTTCCCTCTCGCCTTAACATATGCCTTCTAGTTTTGGACTCGCCTGTCCTGGGGGGGGCGAAGAGACCTTGGCTATTCATCCTATCCATGCTGCTCGTGATTGTATAAACCTCTATAAGGTCATGTCCCAGAAGCCTCAGCTTATTCAGCCTCTCCTTATAGCGTCAATCTCAGCAACGCTTTCTGAACACTTTCAAGTTTCACAACGTCTTTCCAATAGCAGGAAGATGAGAACTGAATACAGCATTCCAAAAGTGGCATCATCAATGTCCTGGACAGCCACAACATCCCAATCCTATATACACTGTACTGACCAGTGAAGGCAAGTGTGCCAAATATCGTCTTCACAAACTCTACCTGTGACTTCACTTTCAAGGAACTATGCACCTGAACATTTAGGTCACTCTGTTTGACAACATTCCCAGGATCTTATGCAGTTAATGATAAGTCCTGCCCTGATTTGCTTTACCAAAATGTAACCCCTCACATTTATCTAAATTAAACTCTATCTGCCACTCCTTGGTCCATTGGCCTACATGATCAAGTTCCTTTGTACATTGAGATAACCACTTTCACTGTCCACTGCACTTCAAATTTTTAGTGTCACCTGCTAACTTAAGAACCATATCTTCTATGTTCACATCCAAATTATTGATGAAAAGCAGCAGACCCAACACTGATTCTGGTGGCACACGACTGGTCACAGGCTTCTAGACTGAAAAACAACCCTCCCATCACCACCCCCTGTCTCCTACCTTCAAGCCAATTTTGTATCCAGTTGGTTAGCTTCCCCCTGGATTCCAAGTGATCTAATCTTGGTGACCAGTCTTATCACGTGGAACCTTGTAGAACGACTTGAAATCCATATAGACAGTATTGCTCTGTGTTCATCAATCTTCTTTGTCATGTCTTCAAACAAAAATCGGGTTAGTGGAACACAATTTCCCACACAACTTGAGGGGATAAATGATCTATTACTGTTCCTATGTCATCTGTTCTTATTTTTATAATAAATAAATTATCCAATTAGTCACACATCTTAAAAAAAACTGATCGATTGCCACCTCATGAAATTAGTTTCATTAAACATCAGAGCTAGATTTTAGCATTCCCAGGAGAAATGCATCTTCCACCCACCCTTTGGATCAACAGAGACGAAAATGTTATTTAGCCACCTGCCAGTAGGCTTAATCATGGGTGCTCCTCCAGACAAATAAAAAGGAAGGGGAAAGAATTTGATTGTAAGTACCTTGTACCTTCAAACAAAAGTGGTGGCAGACCAAAATACTCCTGTATGGATCCTTGATATAGATGTGCCCATAAGACCAACTTAGTATTTTAAGAATGTTCAACCAAGGAATGCCAGTACAACTCAACCAATGGAGTCATTTGAAAGATCCACCAGTGGCTGGGTCATTTCTAACAGGAAGACTTTATCATTTTCAGAGACTAATTATTGCAATGCCAGGAGGTCGCTCCAGGAGCTCCTTTTGTCGGTGCTTCATCAATGATCTCCCCTTTGTCAAGTGGTCTGTGGTGAGGCATATTGGTTTATTTGTTTTAGTGTGCACCTTCATGTTCAACTTCTCCAATAACAAAGCAGTCCAGTCAAAACTGTTGCAGGATGTGGACAAAATCATGGTTTGGGCTGACAAGATGATGAGTAATTCTGGATCCGTGTAAATGTCAGGGACTTATGATTGCAAATGAGAGAGAGCTCAGATTTCTCTTCACCTTCAGTGGCACTATTATACCGAAGTGCCTAACAACCAATATTGTATAAATCATCAATCAAAAGCGCAACTAGGCCAACCATTCCATCAGTGTGGCTACAAGCATATTGAAGCTGTATACTCCTACCTCCTGAATATTGAAAGCTTTTCTGAGCCTTGGATCATAGGAAACAAAATATCGTAACTCCCCCAATCCCATTCACTATTAATCAATTCATGACTAACTCAACTCCCATTTGTTTACGTTCGATCCCTAAACCATGATTCCCTTCCCTAATAAGATTCTATCAGTTTCAGTTGTGAAAATTTTAATTGACATAACATCCACAACTTTGAGGGGAGATTTTGAGATTTCCACAAACTTATGTGAGAAGAATTTTGTTTGATTTGATTGAGAACCAAAGAGTCCATTATATTTGCACCCAATACAGCTAGACTACTTTAGGCACTGTAGCTGCAGTATGTACTATTTACATTACAGTCATTCACCAAGGTAACTGTCCACATCTCCCAGCTTCATAATCTGTTATTACTGAGAAGGATTAAGACAGCAATATTGTGAAAATACTCAGTAAGACTGACAGCATCTGTGGAAATAGTAAGAGTTTCAGACCATTGTGGGAACTACCT
This sequence comes from Chiloscyllium punctatum, assembly GCF_047496795.1. Taxonomy (NCBI): domain Eukaryota; kingdom Metazoa; phylum Chordata; class Chondrichthyes; order Orectolobiformes; family Hemiscylliidae; genus Chiloscyllium; species Chiloscyllium punctatum. Next base: position 93,818,081 of record NC_092746.1, on the reverse strand, counting down.
TTGTTTAAATACAATGTTGTGGCAAATTTTAGAATGTCCTGTCTATCACCCTATAGACTCCAGGGGTTCAAGCCTACCAGCTCCTTCAGGGGATTTAAGAATAGGCAATAAGGATGGATAGTCAGTGTTGCCCATGGCTTTGAAATATTGCTTCAAATGCTTTTAATGGGTATTTTCTCTGAAAACTGATAAAGGCCAATTTTATAAGATACTTAAATTTTATATTTTTCTTTTAATTAGAGATAATTTAAGTGATAAAGAGATTCATGTAAAATAAGACTAATAAGCAGAAGTAGGTCATTTGGCTAATTGGGTTTGTTCCACCTTTCACTGAGGTCATGGTTTATCTGATAATCCTCAACTACACTTTGCCTTATCCATAACGTTTGATTCCCTTACTGATTAAAAATCTATCTATCTCTCAGCCTTGAATGTACTTAACAACCCAACTTCGACAGCCTTCTGCAGTAAAGAATTCAGATTCTCTACCCTCTTAAGAGAAGAAACTCCTCTTCAACTGTGTCTTAAATAGGTGACCCCTTACTCAGAGGTTATGCTCACTGGTCTTAGACTCTTCCCCAGGTGGAAACAACCACTCCACATCAATCCTGTCAAGAATCTGCTATGTTTCAATAAGGTCACCTCCTTTCTCTAATCTCCACATGAGTGCAGGTCCTATCTTCTTTTAAAAACAATTCCTTCATACCCAAGATCAATTTGGAGACTCCACTGGACTGTCTCCAATGTAAGACAATTTCACTTTCTATAAGGGAATCAAACTGTTCACTGTTTCTCAGCTGTGGTCTAACATGTGCCTTCTTTAATTTTTTTCCTATCTTTTGTAGTCCATTCCCTTCGAGATAATGGCCAGCATTCTTTTTGACTGCCCTACTTTCTGCTAAACTTGCACAAATCACAAAAAGCTAACATGTAAGGACCCCCAAATCCATCTGTACTGCAGTCTTCCTTGTTTTAAATAATATTGTGCTCTTCTGTTCTTCCTGCTAAACTGCATAATCTAACAGTTTGACCACTCATTTAATCTGCTATATCCCTCTGTAGATACTATTACCCTCATCATTTGTATTTCCAGCTGTTTTTGTATCCTCTGTAAACTTGGCGATTGTGCATTCACTTTCCTCATCCAGCTGATTGTTGTACATGTTAAATAATATTGGCTTCTGCAGTGATCCCTGTGCACTTCAAGTCATTACAAGTTACCAATCTGAAAATGCCCCCTTTATCCTAATGCTCTGTCTTCTATTTGTCTCCCAATCCTCTAGCCTTGGTATTATATTACCCCTAATACAATGGACTCTTATCATGAACAGTACCTTATTGAATGACTTTTGGAAATTTAAATGTTACGTCATCTGGTTCCTCACTATCTATCTATCTATCTATCTATCTATCTTACCACCTCAAAGAATTCTAATAAATTTGTCAGGCATGATTCCCTCGTCATGAAGCCACGCTAACACAGCTTGATTGCATGATATGTTTCTAAATGCTCAACTACTTGCAGTCTTTATAATAAACTCAATTTTTCTAACAGGTACATTTAATTTGAAAAATTCAGTATGTCAGGCAGCGAGCGCACCAATGCCTTTTCAAATTTACTCTTCATAACTAATCTTGGAGGAACTGAACAAACAGTGAAATTCACAACTAATCTTAGAGGAACTGTTGGGCGAAGTTCACAGCACAGAATAGTTAAGTTAATTGTAGTTTTATGTTTGTCCAAGAGAGAGGCTGCAGTAGTGAGTATAGTGGATTCTTTCTTGATTATATGTTTTTGGAGATAAGTCTCTTGATTAAACTTAAATTAATAGCTATGGCTTATATTTTAACCTGGGGCAGTGTTTGTAGAGGAATAAGACGGTGTTATTTTCTGGGTCTGTAGATTGTGAAGGAGCAAAAATGGCCTTTGCAGTGATATGTACTTCTTGTCAGATGTGGGAGTTTAAAGAGAGTTTAAGGGTTACTGCGAATTATATCTGCCATAAATGCTGTTGGATGCGAATCTTATCAGATTGAGTGGATCAGATCAGATTAGATTACTTAGTGTGGAAACAGGCCCTTCGGCCCAACAAGTCCACACCGCCCCGCCGAAGCGCAACCCACCCCTACACCCAACACTACGGGCAATTTAGCATGGCCAATTCACCTGACCTGCACATCTTTGGAGTGTGGGAGGAAACCGGAGTACCCGGAGGAAACCCACGCAGACACTGGGAGAATGTGCAAACTCCACACAGTCGCCTAAGGCGGGAATTGAACCCGGGTCTCTGGCGCTGTGAGGCAGTAGTGCTAACCACTGTGCCACCGTGCCGCCCACAGTTGGAGAGACAGATAGAAGCGATGAGGAATTTGCAACAACAACAGTATGTGATGGATGGTTGAAGTAGGAAGGAGGGAAAGTCTCAGATTCAGTCACAGATGGGTTAACTCCAGGAAGGGTAAGCGAGATAGGTAGCTAGTGCAGGAGTCTTTTGTGGATATACCCATTTCAAACAGGTATGCTGTTTTGGAAAATGTAGGGGGTGATGGATTCTCAGGGGAATGTAGCACGAACAGCCAAGTTTCTGGTATTGAGACTGGCTCTAATGCAATGAGGGGTACGTCGGCTTCCAAGAGATCAATTGTGTTAGGGGATTCTGTAGTCAGAGGTACAGACAACGTTTCTGTGGCCAGCAGAGAAAAAACAGAATGGTGTGTTTTTCCCTGGTGCCAGGATCAAGGATATCTCCGAGGGGGTGCAGAATGTTCTCACGGGGGAGAGGGGCCAGCAGGAGGTCTTTGTCCACATTGGAACCAATGACATTGGAAGGGAAAAGGTTGAGACTCTGAAGGGAGATTACAGAGAGTTAGGCAGAAATTTAAAAAGGAGGTCCTCAAGGGTAGTAATATCTGGATTACTCCCAGTGCTGCGAGCTAGTGAGGGCAGGAATAGGAGGATAGAGCAGATGAATGCATGGCTCAGGAGCTGGTGTATGGGAGAAGGATTCACATTTTTGGATCATTGGAATCTCTTTTTGGGTAGAAGTGACCTGTACAAGAAGGACGGATTGCACCTAAATTGGAAGGGCACTAATATACTGGCAGGGAAATTTGCTAGAACTGCAAAGGAGGATATAACCTAGTAAGGAGGGGGGGTGGGACCCAGGGAGATAGTGAGGAAAGAGATCGATCTGAGACGGGTAAAGCTGAGAACAGAAGTGAGTCAAACAGTCAGGGCAGGCAGGGACAAGGTAGGACTAATAAATTGAACTGCATTTATTTCAATGCAAGGGGCTAACAGGGAAGGCAGATGAACTCAGGGCATGGTTTGGAACATGGGACCGGGATATCATAGCAATTACGGAAACATGGCTCAGGGATGGGCAGGACTGGCAGCTTAATGTTCCAGGATACAAATGCTATAGGAAGGATAGAAAGGGAGGCAAGAGAGGAGGGGGAGTGACCCTTTTGATAAGGGATGGTATTACAGCTATGCTGAGGGAGGATATTCCTGGAAATACGTTCAGGGAAGTTATTTGGATGGAACTGAGAAATAAGAAAGGGATGATCACCTTATTGGGATTGTATTATAGACCTCCTAATAGTCAGAGGGAAATTGAGAAACAAACTTGTAAGGAGATCTCAGCTATCTGTAAAAATAATATGGTGGTTATGATAGAGGATTTTAACTTTCCAAACATTGACTGGGACTGCCATATTGTTAAAGGTTTAGATGGAGAGGAATTTGTTAAGTGTGTACAAGACCATTTTCTGATCAGGTGCAAAACTTGACCTACTCTTGGGAAATAAGGCAGGGCAGGTGACTGAGGTGTCAGTGGGGGAACCACTCTGGGGCCAGCGACCATAATTCTATTAAATTTAAAATAGTGATGGAAAAGGATAGACCAGGTCTAAAAGTTGAAATTCTAAATTGGAGTAAGGCCAATTTTGATGTTATTAGGCAAGAACTTTCGGAAGCTGATTGGGGCAGATGTTCGCAGGTAAAGGGATGGCTGGAAAATGGGAAGCCTTTAGAAATGAGATAGCAAGAATTCAGAGAAAGTATATTCCTGTCAGTGTGAAAGGGAAGGCTGGTAGGTATAGGGAATGCTGGATGACTAAAGAAATTGAGGGTTTGGTTAAGAAAAAGAAGGAAGCATACGTCAGGTATAGACAGGATAGATCGAGTGAATCCTTAGAGTATAAAGGAAGTAGGAATATACTTAAGAGGGAAATCAAGAGGGCAAAACAGGGACATGAGATAGCTTTGGCAAATAGAATTAAGGAGAATCGAAAGGGTTTTTACAAATATATTAAGGACAAAAGGGTAACTAGGGAGAGAATAGGGCCCCTCAAAGATCAGCAAGGTGGCCTTTGTGTGGAGCCACAGAAAATGGGGGAGATACTAAATGAATATTTTGCATCAGTATTTACTGTGGAAAAAGATGGTGACATCTTGCAAAACGTCCAGATTACAGAGGAGGAAGTGCTGGATGCCTTGAAACGGTTAAAGGTGAATAAATCCCCAGGACCTGATCAGGTGTACCTGAGACCTCTGTGGGAAGCTAGTGAAGTGATTGCTGGGCCTCTTGCTGAGATATTTGTATCATCGATAGTCAGAGGTGAGGTGCTGGAAGACTGGAGGTTGGCTAACGTAGTGTCACTGTTTAAGAAGGGCGGTAAAGACAAGCCAAGGAACTGTAGACCAGTGAGCCTGACTTCAGTGGTGGGCAACTTGTTGGAGGGAATCCTGAGGAACAGGATGTACATGTATTTGGAAAGGCAAGGACTGATTCTGGATAATCAACATGGCTTTGTGCGTGGGAGATCATGTCTCACAAACTTGATTGAGTTTTTTGAAGAAGTAGCAGAGAAGATTGAGGGCAGAGCAGTAGATGTGATCTTTATGGACTTCAGTAAGGTGTTCAACAAGGTTCCCTATGGGAGACTGATTAGCAAGGTTATATCTCATGGAATACAGGGAGAACTCTCCATTTGGATACAGAACTGGCTCAAAGGTAGAAGACAAAGGGTGGTCGTGGTGGAGTTTTTCATACTGGAGGCCTATGACCAGTGGAGTGCCACAAGGATCGGTGCTGGGCCCTCTACTTTTTGTCATTTACGTAAATGATTTGGATGCGAGCATAAGAGGTACAGTGAGTAAGTTTGCAGATGACACCAAAATTGGAGGTGTAGTGGACCGCAGATTACAACAGGATCTGGACCAGATGGGCCAATGGGCTGAGAAGTGGCAGATGGTGTTTAATTCGGATAAATGTGAGGTGCTGCATTTTGGGAAAGCAAATCTTAGCAGGACTTATACATTTAATGGTAAGGTCGTAGGGAGTTTTGCTGAACAAAGAGACCTTGGATTGCAAGTTCATAGTTCCTTGAAAGTGGAATCACAGGTAGATAGGATAGTGAAGAAGGCATTTGGTATGCTTTCCTTTATTGGTCAGAGTATTGAGTACAGGAGTTGGGAGGTCATGTTTCGGATATACAGGACATTGGTTAGGCCACTGTTGGAATACTGCATGCAATTCTGGTCTCCTTCCTATCAGAAAGATGGTTGTGAAACCTGAAAGGGTTCAGAAAAGATTTACAAGGATGTTGCCAGGGTTGGAGGATCTGAGCTACAGAGAGAAGCTGAACAGGCTGGGGATGTTTTCCCTGGAGCGTCAGAAGCTGAGGGGTGACCTTATGGAGGTTTACAAAATTATGAGGGGCATGGATAGGATAAATAGGCAAAGTCTTTTCCCTGGGGTCGGGGAGTCCAGAACTAGAGGGCATAAGTTTAGGGTGAAAGGGGAAAGATATAAAAGAGACCTAAGGGGCAGCTTTTCCACGCAGAGGGTGGTACGTGTATGGAATGAGCTGCCCAGAGGATGTGGTGGAGGCTGGTACAATTGCAACATTTAAGAGGCATTTGGATGGGTATATGAATAGGAAGGGTTTGGAGGGATAGGGGCTGGGTGCTGGCAGGTGGGACTAGATTGGGTTGGGATATCTAGTCAGTAAGGACAGGTTGGACCAAAGGGACTGTTTCCATGCTGTACATCTGGCTCTGATTCTAAGCAGGAATTTAAAAACTCCGAAAGATTTGACCTGATGTGGCCAGGGAAAGGACTCCTTTGTAGGTGAGTGGTGCTGCTGAATATTGGTATGGGATTTCTCTGATGGCCAAGGGCTGTTTTTGACAGTTCCTGAACATCGCAACTCTGAAATGGGACGAAGTGATACCTTTGGAAATTTAGACTTCGCTTGCTGTCAAAAATGTGCTGGCCAGTATGTTTGGTGGCTTGAGGCTGTTGGTTTTATTGAGAAATTGGTAAGAACTTTCGTTTTCTGTAGTTTAGTGCTTGTTGGTTGCCTTTTTAAGTGAGATGTTGCTTTTTCATGTATAACTGCAAGTCTTTGAAACTTTTTGAAGTCAAATGTTTCATTTTGAGTTGGTCATTGGGCATTTGAAAAGGTATTGCTTTCTGCAGAGATTGTGGCAACTCATTAATTATCTCGCTTAACTTCTTTTACCCATGAACAACTGCAATTGAAATGTTTACTACTTAGCATTTTGTACATAAAGGAAAAGCCCAGGTCTCTGCGCAAGGCCATCATGTAGTGACCATCCTTCACCACCCTGAAAGGCGAAGGTGGGCCACCTGCTTGATTATAGTCTGTTATTACACGCAGCAGTTTGACCTGACTGAGTGACTTGCTAGGCTTCAGAGAGCAACTAAGAGACCATATGGAAAAGGGTATCTCGTCAGACAAACCAGGTCAGAGGCAATGAACTGTTTTGCTTTTACAACGTTCCCATCAGTTTTGTAATAAATTTAACTGAGGCCCATATTTCCAGATTTTGTTTTAAACTTGAATTCAAATTCTCAAGCTGCCATTGTAAGATTTGTCTTTGAATTATCTAGGTTGTTCGTGCAGTACTGTAGGCTATTGGTCAACCAACATAGGCATGAGATTGTATTAATTTTCCAAGTGTTGACAATAATGAAGTATAATCTGTCTTGCAAAGTTCCTGGACAGCTGAGCTTGCTTCTGTGTTGAGAATGCCAGAAATCTTATTTAATATGCTACAATTAGGTCAAAATGGAAAAAAAAACCATAAGACAAACTTAGGACAAACTATATTTATTTAACAATGGAACCTTTTTTAGGAGCTGGGTATAAAGCTGATTAGAAATGGTCTCTAGCAATGAGAACTATGGTAGATCTAATGATTGGTTGACAGTTAAATTGGTTTTATACTAGAAGCATTTATTCAGAACCTCTCAGGAGACTCTGTGTGTGTGTGTGTGTGTGTGTGCATATGCAATCATGCTGTGAGAAAGATTGGCTTCGTATCTGGGCTGCAAAGTTTTTAGCTCTGTAACAATATTGGTTTAGGCACTAGAGGAACCTGGCATTCAAAGAAGATACTGCAGGGCTCACCCGGTCAAGTTCTGGCACAACCTCCACGGGTGATCAAACTAGGGAGGGCAATAGTGCAAGTCCATGTGGCGGAAGGATGCAGCGAGAGCTGATCATTACACCAGTCAGCATTAAAGGTTAATTTGAAGCCTGGCCTGCCAATCTAGGCTTTGCAGGTCCTACAGCTCCAGTTTCCTTGGGATAAAGCCATGAAAGTAACATTGCATACATTTTCACCTACTCATTACAGACTATAGTCTTGGATAAATTCCTGAACCGTTTCATACTAACTTTATCTAATGTAAAACTTTTAAGGACATATATACTGTACTTAACTACTTAACCTTGTGTTTGTTTTATTTACATTGCTTTGTGGTGCATTTGTGTGGTTTAGTTTTCCTGCAGAAATGGCACCGGAAGGCTGCTGACCTTCATTTAGAGGAGACTGCAGTACCTTGCCGATGCCACCACCTAGCTCCTGGATGAGGTTCTGGCTTCAGACTGCACCTCTTCAACATGGGTGGCAGCAATCAACTTTATTAACATAAACAATAAAAGCTTGTTCTTGCCTGTTGTAGTGGCTGACTTGGTGGGGTTTTGTGTATCTGAGGTATAGCAGAGGGAGGCTGATAGGAGAGCAGAAGGTACCTGATCCTATCACCTGCAAATTGTACCCTATGCAAGGCTGTCATCTTGAGATGTCTATGGAGGGGCACCCTTGTATCCTCTCACTTCCACAGTATCTCTCGTCATCACCTCAGTGAACTATTCCCAGCACTTTCCTCTACATTAGGTTAAAGACAGGAAGTGTGCCTGCCCCTTCTGGTTTTTGTTTGATTTCAGTTTACCTCTGCAGTGTGCAATCAAAAAGTAACTGTGATGATGTGCATTTAACTGGAGTGGTTGTCATGGCGGAATAATTGGTAGTAAATGGTGGTTGCCAGATATGGGTGAAATAGAGCATGTGAAGGTTAAAGATGAGACTGACTGACTGACTGGTAGAGATTGTTTGACCCTGGGAGTCTGGTATGTTGAGCAGTGTCTGAGGTTGAGCAGAAGGCATTTGAAGATGCATTCACTGACTCTGAGATTAATAAACATTTTTCCAGCAGTGTAGCTGAGTCCTTGGGCCAGAATCCACATGTTTAATTTCCATTGCACTGATTCTCAGTCAGATCAAAGTGCACATCTCGAGGCCTTCCTGGTTCACTGTCGGAAAATTAGCTTTCTTCATTCAGCTTCTGTCATTTGAGATCCCTTGGCTATTTTGGACAATCTCGGAACCCTTTTTTTGGCCTGCGTGTCCATTGTACCTCTTCTGACAAACGCTTCCACACACAGTTTCTGTCCCTGCAGCAGTAAGAATGCACACTCCTTTTAATGAGGCTTGAGAAACAAGCTTTAACTCATGTTAGTCTTGTACGATTGTGGGTTCCCTCTGGTGTGCAACCAGTCAGCAGTATATTTAGAGTTGGGTTGTGTTTCAACATGGAGATCAGCAAGCAGTATGAAGATTGCATGCTTCTTATTTCACATCAGCCTGGTGTAGGATAATTACATATCCCAATTTCCCACTCACAAATGGTTATGTTCAGCTTTTAACCCACTGTATCTAATGCACAAATCAGCTTGTTCCGAAGCTATAATCCAGATATGACTCTCAGCTTTTCTTAAATAAAGAACTGACTCACTTTTGATGATCAGGATAAATTTAATGATGTAAAGGTTTTATAATTGAAGTTGTATACAGTTCTGTTATGAACAATGTCTTGTATAAATTTGTATTTTCCTTAAAGTTGTATTTGCTTAAGTAGTCATTCAGTTTAATTATTGCTTGGTCAGTGAACTTTGCAAGTTAGAATATTCCCAGTTGTTTCAGATTGCATTTTAGCAGCCCCAGGATTTTGAGATTTAGTAATATTGAAATTTAGATATTATGTACTTTTTTCAGTATGTTGTTTATCTAGATTTCTTTTATATCTGCTCTTTAAAAGTCAAGCTGCTCATGATTAACCAGTGTGCACTGCACAGGAGCATTACTCTATTTAAAGCACTAACCTATTAAATAGTAGACCATTTGGGATTAGTTAGAGTGGTCTAGTAAAGAACAGCACAAACACTATAGACCAAGTGATTTGTCTTCTATCTCATAAACATATATATATATATAGATTTATCCCTTTTTTTAAAAGTCTTCAAATGCTAACAGATTATTAAATACTTGGTGAGTTTATATATCATTATTTTTTTAGATTAGGTTCCATACAGTGTGGAAACTGGCCCTTTCGGCCCAACAAGTTCACACCGATTTCCCCCAAAGAGTAACCCTCCCAGACCCATTTCCCTCTGACTAATGCATCTAACACTACGGGCAATATAGCATGGGCCAATTCACCTAACCTGCACATCTTTGGACTGTGGGAGGAAACTGGAGCGCCTGGAAGAAACCCACGCAGATGCGGGGAGAATATGCAAACTCCACACAGACAGTCGCTCGAGGCAGGAATTGAACCCGGGTCCCTGGCGCTGTGAGACTGTAGCGCTAACCACTGAGCCACCGTGCCGCCCAACTAAATACCTTGAAAGTAGTGAAGAGCTCCTCTCGAAGTGAAGTAGTTCATCTATGCAAACTTGCAGGTGCAACATGTCAGGAAGAAACCAAGTGCCATTGATATAAATGCACAGACAGACACCTCAAACTCCTGGTTTTTTTTTTAGGGCATGTGTGTGTGACTGGCAATGCCAGCGTTTATTGCTTGTCTTTAATAACCTGTGAACTGAATTAATTGCTAGGCCATTTCAAGAGGCAATTAAAATCACCCACGTTGCTGTGGTCTAGAAGTCCATGTAAGCCAAACCAGGTAATTGCGGCAGATTTCCTTCCTAAAGGATATAAGTGAACCAAATGAATTTTACGATAATCAACAGTTTCATGAGAAATAGACTGGTTTTGAATTCCAGATTTATTACATGAATTTAAATTCCACCAGGGGTGCCAGGGTGGGACTTGAACCCATGTCCATTGGCCTAGGCCTCTGGATTACAAGTCCTGTGGATACCAATATGCCATTCATGTGATACTTGATATTGTTGAAGGCAATAGTGTTGAACTACGTAGTCAAAAGAATAGAAAACATTTGAAGGAAAGTGTTGTACTTAATTTCTGACATCATCTATATTTATTTGCAATTGATGTGCACTTGTGATGACCGGCATAAAAGGTTATGGGCCAAGTGCTGGAAAATGTGATTTAGAATAGGTGGGTGATTGTTTTTGACATGCACAGACTCCGTACCCTTTAAAAGCAGAGTAGGAATAAGCAGCATGTGGTTTTTGTCGGCTTGTGACCCTCTGAAACACATTTTGATTTAGTATGGTGTTTGCTGGCATTTTGTATACTTCCAAGAGGGACTTGCAGAGGTCATTAACTGGGACAGATGTTGGTCCATAAACCAGTTGTGTCTTTTATAGACCATAGCAGTGAAACAACACAGAATGGGACCATTTGGCCCATGTTATCCATGCTGACTCAGACATGCAAAAGTCCTTTCTCATCCCAACTTCTGGCACACGGTCCGTTAGCCTTGCAGGTTATAGTACTTAAATTGCAGAATTTTAAGAAGAGTTTAGGGTCTCTACTTCATCATCAACTCCAATTTTATTGATCATCCATATGACCCCTTGGACAAGTTGCAGTTGTGGGTGGGTTGGCTTTTAATTTTCCCTCATTGGCCGTAGAATATCCTCTCTCTTCACTGGTATGTTGTTGTGAGAGATTGGGATGTGTCTAATTGAGATGGCTTCAGTTGTTGGTTCTAGGCACACTTGTTAAATGAGTTTGTCTGTTCTTGCCTGTCAGCTTCATCTGGCATGAATTAGGGGAATAATTCCCCTTTGGTTTTTTTTGTGAGGACAGGAAGAGCATTTGTATAATAAAACAAAACAAAAAACTGCAGATGCTGTAAGCCTGAAACAAACAGAAATTGCTGGGGAATCTCAGCAAGTCTGGCAGCATTTTTGGGAAGAAAGCAGAGTTAATGTCCAGTGACTCCACAAGAACTGTTGGCAGCTAGGTGAAAGTGGTATTCATGTTAAAAATTAAGTTGAGGGGGAGGGGAGAAGTGAGTACATAAGTGAAAATGGAGCCCAGAGAGAGAGAAAGAGATCTGAAAAAGGTAGAAAGAAAGGAGATCATGGGTAGCAGGCCAAGACAGGAGATGAATAAATGATCAGAGCTGAGGAATACAGCAAATGGGTAGTCTGTGCTGAAATCCAACATATAATGTGATATAACAGGCCTGAGAGTGGGTGAAAATGGGTTGGCTGTGCAAAAAGCAACCCATGTCATAACAGGACAGATTGTGAGTTTGGGTTAAAACTTGGAAGGATGGAATCAGACTCTAATGTTGCGTCCCAGAGGCTGCAGGGTCCCCAAGAGGGAAATGAGATGCTGTTTATCAAGCTTGCATTGAGGCTCACTGGAACACTTCAGCAGGCTTGTGACAGAAATGTTGCCAGGGAACACAGTGGTGTGTTGCAGAGACAGGCAACTGGAAACTCGGGGTCATTTTTATGGATAGAACGTAGGTGTTCTGCAAAGAAGTCATTCAGTCTACATTTCATCTCCACAATGTAGTGGTGATCAGACTGAACAGTAAATACAGTAGACTAGGTTGATTTGAAGTACAGGGAAGTTGCTGCTTCACCTGGAAGATATGTACCTTGAATAGCAAAGAGGGAGGAGGTAAATGGAAGGTTAAAAAGGGTTCCACCTTCTACGATTACATGGGAAGGTTATATGGGGTGCAGGTTGTTAGGAATAGAGGTGTGGACGAGTGTGTCCCAGAGAGAATGGTCTCTGCGGAAGGCTGACAAAGGAGAGAAGAATGTGTGTCTGGTCGTAACATCCCATCGGAGGTCATGAAAACTGTGGCTTACCATCCTTTTGAATATAGAGGCTGGTAGGCCAAAGTACAGGAGGTGGGTTGGACATAAATAAGGCTCTGTGTTGACTACATTACTGAGGAATCTATGGTTGACAAAAAAGGTGGACATTTCTGAGGTCCCCGTGTGGAAGTTGATATTGTGCAAAGAGATGTGAAAAGACAGAGAAACTGGTAGAATAGGATGGAGTTCTTGATGGAAGCAGAGTGTGAGGATATATAGTCAAAGTAATTGTGGGAGTCATGGGTTTGTATTGGACGTTGGTGGCCAGTCAATCCCCGGAAATGGAAACTGATATTAAGGAAGGGAGAAGTCTGAGATGGACCAGGTGAAAGTGAAAACAGGTGGAAATTTGTAGCAACATTGAATTTTGCCAATTCCAAGTGAGAGAGGGCAGTACCTCCACTGATGTTATTAATGCAATGGATAGAGTTGTGGGTGGGGCCTAGAGAAGGACTAGAACATATACCACAGAAAAAACAGGCATAACTTGTGCCCATGTGGGAACCCATGGCCATACCTTTGACCTAATGAAAGAGGGTGGAATCAAAGGAGAAGTTGCTCAAAATGAGGATGAACTTGGCCAGGTGGAGGAGGCAACTGGCGGATGGAGATGATTCACGCTTTTTCACCAGGAAGAAGCAGCAAGCATTGAGATACTCTTGATGGGGGGGGGGGTTGGCACCCATGAAATGGAAACTGAAACTGATGCGTGTTTTGGAAACCATAAGATGATTATGCCAGCGAAAGTCTCTTAGAACTTAGGCTGAAATACATCTGACATTATCTTAGGATTTATTTTGGATCAACTGTCTTTGTGCTGACTTTATTTATTTCATTCCTTACAAACTCAAATAGAGTTTTAACTGTATTTTAGATATGGATAAATATAACTATATGTTAATATTACACAGTTTAACTTATTAATTCATATTAGTCTTGTCACAATCATTACTTTTGTTATCTCTTCCACAAAGCTGCACGTGCGTTATCATTTATCAGTGCCAGTGGCGGACTGATAACTATGTGTTTCATCCTAATGGTATGTAACTCGAAATAATTTCTCCCAATATCCTGTTTGAAAAGAGAGTATTAATACTTGGAGCATTTTTGTTTGGTCAAGCAGCAGAATAAAATTTCAATCACGCGCCATATTTATTTAGAGAGCTAATTTGCTAAGGTAGTTAACGCTTGGTTCAGAATAATGCTAACAGCGTGAGTTCACTTCCTGTTCCAGCTGAGGTTGACCTTTGGACTATCCCCCTGCCCCTGAAAGTGGAGGTCATTGACCAATTACTGCTGATAAAATCATCTGCCAAAAGAAGCAGCTCAAGTTGAAACATCAGACAATAAGCCAAGGGCCGGCCTCTGGGCACAACATTCGTGGAATGCAATGGCATATTGTTATTGTGGATGATGTGAAATGTGGGAAGTGTGAGGAACATCATGTAGAACTTCAAAAGGGCACAATTTGGTAGAATGGACAGATAGAAGGCAGATGACACTCATTGCAGAGACATTTAAAGTGATTGACTTTGATAAAAAGAACATGGAGAGGAAGTATGAAACAAAGGGCACAAATTTGCAGAAGGTCATAGCTATATATTTACATGAGTAGTTGAAGGTGGCAAGACAGGTATGATGATTGTTAATAAAACATATGTCATCTTATCTTCATTAATAGGAGGATGGAGTACAAGAATAAGGAGTTTAGGTTGATGATAACAGCAAAATACTGCATATGGTGGAGACCTGAAATAAAACAAAGTGCTGGAGAAACCCAGTGGGCCTGGCAGTATCTGTGAAGAAAGAATCAAAGTGAAGGTTTAAAATCCAATTTGAATATTGGGTACTGAAGGGGGCTAGGTAAAGATGCTTTGCTGTTTATAAAGGGGGAGTTTAGGAATGGGCCAGGAGAGTGGATGAAGCCAGTGTAAGGAGTCAGAATACAAGTGGGCAAAGACTGAATGAGGAGAGGGAGAAAGAAGTCGCAACTAGAAAGGAATGGGTTCAGTGGGAAGAGAACCAGTTGAAATGATGGGTCTGCCAGGACAGTCTGTTTGTGGATTTTGAACATGTATTGGACTCTCTTCCAGCCTGAACTGGATTATTGCACCACAGTACAGGAATAGTGCGAAAGTCTGGGAGAGAGTGCAGAAAAGAATCACGAGAACTGTTCCAGGAAAAAGAAACTAGTGAAGAAGATTAAGTTTTGAAAAGTTGGGACTATTTCCTTTGTTTTAAAAAAAAATTAAGATTCAAAACTGGGGAATCTGGACATTGCAGCGAGGGAGAAATTGTACCTACTTGTGAAGAGATCAAGAAGGAGAGGGCACAGATATAAAATAATTAACAAAAAAAGACAGAAGTGATATGATAAAATATGATCTCTGGATCTGGGATGCCCTTTCTGAGATCGTGCTGGAGGCGGGATCAACTGAAGCATTCAAAGAGAGTTGGATGACTACCTAAACAGGAAGAATGTACAAGGTTAAGAGGAGAGGGCGGGTGAATGGCATCAGGTGAATCGCTCATTCAGAAAGCCAGTGCAGATATGATGGACAAATGGCCCCCTTATGCACTAATTTGTGGTTTTTGTGATTTAGCAGACTGCTATGAACTACAGTGATTTATGCTCTGCATTAAATTTGCTCCTTTTTGTTTTGTAATCATAATCTACATTCACTTTGGTATCTTTAATTTTAGATCAGCTCTCCCTTTTCTGAATTTTTCTCCTTTTGCTTTACACACTCAGTTGACTTCCAGTCAACTCTGCCATTCAGAACAATCATGACTAAACTGATCTTGGCATCATCTTGATCTTCTGGTCTCTTTCCCCCTAACTGTTGACTCACTTTATTATAGATCAAAATATGTAAACTCTGCTTTGCATATGCTCAATGATTCAGATTCCAGTGCTTTCTGGGAGAACAATAATTCAAAGATACATAACTTTGAGAGAAATCCCTTCTTGCCAATCTTACAGGGGCAACTCTTTATTCTGAAACTCTAGTTAGGATGTTTCCACTGATGTGGCGATCTTATCAGAATCTGCCCTCAGAATCTTGCAATAAGATCACTTCATGTTTTTCTAAGCACCAATGTGTTTAGGCTCAAAGCTGAATAATTACTTATGAGTACCCTTTCATCCCAGGAATAAAACTAGTGAACCTTCTCTGAACTGCTTCCAACAAGTATTTCCCACCTTTAGTAACAGATCCCAAAATCTATGCAGTGCTCTTAGTGTGAACACATTAATGCCCTGTGCAATTGTAGCAAGATTTATCTAGTTTTGTACTCTATCCCCTTTGCAATAAAGGCTAACATTCCATTTGCCTTCCTAATTACTTGCTGTATATACATGCCAACCTTCTTTATTGCATGTATTTGGAGCAGACAGTGATGTAGCAGTAATGTTACTGGCTAAGTAATCCAGAGTCCAGGTGAGTGTACTGGGAACATGGTTCAACTCCCACTATGGCAGTCTGTGGAATCCAAACTAAATTGGCAGAATACTTTGCTGTTACTGAGTTAAAATCCCAGAACTCCTTCAGTAACTGTATTGTGGGTGCATCTACACCAAATGAACTACAGTAGTTCAAGAAGGTAGCTTCCCCACCAACTTGAGGGCAAGTAGGGTTGGCCAGTCAATGCTGGTACAGTCAGCAAAGCTCTCATTCCATGAGTGCAGTTAGAGTCCGAGAGATACACAGCATGGAAACAGACCCTTCAGTCCAACTTGTCCGTGCTGACCAAATATCCTAAACAAATCCAGTCCCATTTGCCAGCATTTGGCCTATACCTCTCTCAACCCTTCCTATTCATGTACCTACCCAGATGCCTTTTCAATTTTGGAACTGTATCAGCCTCCATCACTTCTGCTAGCAGCTCATTCTATGTGTGCACCACTCTGTGTGAAAAAGGTCGCTCCTTAGATCCCTTTTAGATATTTCACCTCCACTTTTAAACCTATGCCCTCTAGTTTTGGATTCCCCCACCCTGAGGAAAGTACCTTGTCCATTTACCCTGACCATGCCCTTCGTGATTTTATAAATCTCTAAGTTCACCCCTCAGCCTCTGATGTTCAAGGTAAAATAGCCCCAGTCTATTCAGCCTCCCCCTGTAGCTCAAACCCTCCTAGCAACATCCTTGTAAATCTTTTCTGAACCCTTTCAAGTTTCACAATATCCTTCCTGTAGGAGAGAGACCAGAATTGCACACGATACTCCAAAAGTGAACTAACCGATGTCTTGTACAGCTGCAACATGACCTCCCAACTCCTATACTCAATGCTTTGACCAATAAAAGAAAGCATACCAAAAGATTTCTTTCACTATCCTATCTACCTGCGACTCCGCTTTCAAGGAAATATGATCCTGCACTCCAAGGTCTCTTTGTTCAGTAACCTTCCCCAGGACTTTACCATTAAGAGTATAAGTCCTGCTGTGATTTGCCTTTCCAAAATGCAGCCCCTTGCATTTATCTAAATTGAACTCCATCTGCCACTCCTTGAGCCATCTGATAAAGATCCGCCATTCTCTGAGGTAACCTCCTTTGTTGTCCACTACCCCTTCAATTTTGGGGTCATCTGCAAGCTTACTAACCATATCTTGTATGTTGACATCCAAATCATTATATAAATGACGAAAAGCACCAGTCCTTGTAGCACACCGCTGTTCACAAGATTCTTCAGTCTGAAAAGCAACCCTCCACCATCACCCTCTGTCTTCTACCTTTTGAGCCAATTCCGTATCCAAATGACGAGTTCTCCCTCTATTCTGTGTGATCTCATCTTGCTAACCTGTCTACCATGAGTAACCTTGTCAAACGCCTTACTGAAGTCCATTAGATCGCGTCCACCTCTCTCATCAATCCTCTTCGTTACTTTAGATTAGATTACTTAGTGTGGACACAGGCCCTTCAGCCCAACCAGTCTACACCGACCTGCTGAAGCGCAACCCACCCAGACCCATTCCTCTACATTTTACCCCTTCACCTAACACTACAGGCAACTTAGCTTGGCCAGTTAACCTCACCTGCACGTTTTTGGACTGTGTGAGGAAACCAGAGGGCTTGGAGGAAACCCACGCAGACACTGGGAGAATGTGCAAACTCCACACAGTCAGTCCCCTGAGGCAGGAATTGAACCCGGGTCTCTGGCGCTGTGAGGCAATAGTGCCGCCCACTTACTCAAAAAACTCAATCAAGTTTGTGAGACACAATTTCCCATACAGAAAGCCATGCTGACTATCTCAAATCAGTCCTTGCTTATCCAAATACATGTAAATCCTGTCCCTCAGGATTCTCTCCAACAACTTGCCCACCACTATTGTCAGGCTTACTGGTCTATAGTTCCCTGGCTTGTCCTTGCCACCATTTTTTAAATAGTGGAACCATGTTAGCCAGTCTTCTGGCACCTCACCTATGACTTTCGATGATACAAAACCTTAGCAAGGGACCCAGCAATCACTTCCCTAGTTTCCCGCATAGCTGTAGGGTCTACCTGATCCAGTCCCAAGGATTTATCCACCTTTCGGCATCTTAGGTCATCCAGCACCACCACCTCCCCTCAGAGTTATAGAGATGTACAGCATGGAAAGAGACCCTTCGGTACAACTCGTCCATTCCGAACAGCTATCCCAATCTGATCTAGTCCCACCCGGCCCATATCCCTTCAAACCTTTCCTATTTATATACCCATCCAGATGCCTTTTAAATACTGTAATTGTACAAGCTTCCACTACTTCCTATAGCAGCCCATTCCATACACTCGCCACCCTCTGTGTGAGAAAGTTGCCCCTGAGGCCTCTTTTTTTTTATATATATCTTGTCCTTTCTCCCTAAACCTATGCCTTCTAGTTCTGGACTCCCCCCACCCCAGGGAAGAGACTGTCTATTTATCTTATCCATGCCCCTCATGATTTTATAAACTTCTATAACGTCACTCCTCAGCCTCCGATGCTCCATGGAAAACAGCCCTAGACTATTCAACCTCTCCCTATAGCTCAAATCCTCCAACCCTGGCATAACATCCTTCTAAATCTTTTCTGAACCCTTTCAAGTTTTCACAAAGTCCTTCCAACAGGAAGGAGACCAGAATTGCATACAATATTCCAAAAAATAGTTATTAAAATCTCCTGTACAGTCAAAACTTGACCACCCAACTCCTGTAACTCAACACTCTGACCAATAAAGAAAAGCATACTAAACGCCATCTTCACTATCCTATCTACCTCTGACTCCACTTTTCAAGGAACTATGAACCTGCATTCCAAGGTCTCTTTGTTCAGCAACACTCCCTAGGACCTTACCATTAAGTGTATAAGTCCTGCTAAGATTTGCTTTCCCAAAATGCAGCACCTCGCATTTATCGAAATTAAATTCGATCTGCCACTTCTCGGCCCATTGGCCCATCTAGTCAAGATCCTGTTGTAATCAGAGGTAACCTTCTATGCTGTCCACTACACCTCCAATTTTGGTGTCATCTGCAAACTTACCAACCAAACCTCTTAAGCTCACATCCAAATCATTTATATAAATGATGAAAAGTAGTCGACCCAGCAACATCCCTTGTGCCACACCACTGGTCACAGGCCTCGAGTCTGCAAGCAAAAACCCTCCACTACCACCCTCACTCTCCTATATTTGAGCCAGTCCTGTATCCAAATGGCCAGTTCTCCCTCTATTTCATGAGATCTAACCCTTGCTAACCTGTCTCCCATGGGGAACCTTGTAGAATGTAATATGGACACTTTTCAAGATGTTGCTATTTATTTTCCCATGTTCTCTATCTTCTGTATCCTTCTATACAGTAAATACTAACACAAAATACTCATTTAGTATCTTGCTCATCTCCTTGGTTCCACACATAGGTAGCCTTCCTGCTCTTTAAGGGGCCCTGTTCTCTCACTAGTTACCTTTGTGTTTAATATATTTGTGGAATCTCTTTGGATTCTCCTTAACCTAATTTGTCAAAGGTATCTCTTGTCTCCTTTTTGCCCTCCTGATTTCCCTTTTAAGTATACTCCTAGAGTCTTTACACATTTTTAGGGGGTCATTCAATCTCTGCTTCTATAGCTGATATATGCTTCCTCCTTATTCTTAATCAAAACCTCAATTTCATCAGTCACCTAGTCTTCACCCTAACAGGAACATACTGTCTGTGGACTCTCGTTATCTCATTTCTGAAGGCTCCCCATTTTCCAACCATCCCTTTTTACCTGTGAACATATTTTCCAATTTAGAACTTTAAATTTTAGATTTAGATTTATCCTTTTCAATCACTGGTTTAATAACTCATGGAATTATGGTTGTTGTCCCTAAAGTGCTCCCCCACTGACACCTCAGTCACCTGCCTTGCCTTATTTCCCAAGAGTAGGTCAAGTTTTGCACCTTCTCTAATAGATACATCCACATACTGAATCAGAAAATATTTTGTACACACTTAACAAATTCCTCTCTATCCAAGCCTTTAACAGTGGCAGTCCCAGTCTGTTTAGAAAGTTAAAATCCCCAACCATAACCACCCTGGTATTCTTACAGATAACCAAGATTTTCTTACAAATTTGTTTCTCAATTTCCTGCTGATAATTTGGGGGTCTGTAACACCATCCCAATAAGGTGATCATCATTGTCTTATTTCTCAGTTCCACCCAAATAACTTCCCTGGACATATTCCCAGGAACATCCTCCCGATCTACAGCCATAATGTTACCCCTAATCAAAAACACCACACACCCTCCTCTCCTGCTCCCTGCTTTCAATCCTTTCTATCGCATCTATACCCTGGAACATTAAGCTACCAGTTTTGTTCATCCCTGACCACATCTCTGCAATTACTATGATATCTCAGTCCCATGTTTCCAACCATGACCTGAGTTCATCTATCTTACCTGTTAAGGCTTCTAGCATTGAGATAAATGCAGTTGAATTTGTCTGTCTGTCTGTCTGTCTGTCTGTCTGTCTGTCTGTCTGTCTGTCTGTCTGTCTGTCTGTCTGCTTTTACCCAACTGTACTAGTCTCAGACCGATCCCTTTCCCCACCAGCTTACCCGCCCCCCCCCCCCCCACCAACTCGTTTAAATCCCCCTCCTGAGCAGCTCCAGCAAATCTCGCGGCCAGTATATTAGTCACCTTCCAATCCAGGTACAATCTGTACTTCTTATACAGGTCACTTCTACCCCAGAAGAGATTTCCAATGATCCAAAAATGTGAATCCTTCTCCCCAGAACCAGCTTCTCAGCCACACATTCATCTGCTGTGTCCTTCTATTCCTACCCTCACTAGCCTGTGGCATCCAGAGTAATCAGATATTACAAATTTGAGGACCTCCTTTTTAAATTCCTGCCTAACTTCCTGTATTCTCTCCTCAGAATCTCATTCTTTTCTCTTCCTATGTCGTTAGTTCCTCCTGCTGGTCCTTCTCCCCTTTGAGAATATTCTGCACCATCTCCAGGAGATCTTTGATCCTGGTTCCAGGGAGGCAACACACCATTCTGATGTCTCGCAGTAGATTGTAGAATTGCCTCTTCTGTGCCTCTGACTGGAGAGTCCTCTATCACAATCAATTGCTTGGAACCTGGCTTACCCCTCGTTACAATAGAGCCAGTCACTGTACCAGTGCAACATTCCCCTGACAGTCCACTCCCCCCCCCTTCATTTTCCAAAGCAACGTACTTGTTTGAGACGGGATAGCCACAGGGGACTCCGACACTAAAAGCCTCCCTCTCCTCCCTTTCCTGGAGGTCACCCACCTAGCTGACTGGTTATCTTTGGTTTATCTCCCTCCGTGCAATTGCCATCCATCACACCCCCTGCTCCTGTAAATTTCTCATTAACCCTAACTGCCACTCCAACCAATCCATGCGATCTGATAGGATTCGCAACAAAAGGGAAACTCTCCCTAATCTCCCATATCCAACAGGAAGAACACATCACTCTACTAAAGGCCTTCTTTGCACCTTAATCTATAGACCCAGAAAATAGCACGGTTTTACTGCTCTTAAAAACACTGCTCCAGCTTGCTAAAGACATCTGTTTTAATATTTTTAAAGTTTAATCAGGAGATGGATTGCAACTAAAACATAGTCATAGAGATGTACAGCATGGAAACAGACCCATCGGTCCAACCCGTCCATGCCGACCAGATATCCCAACCTAATCTAGTCCCACCTGCCAGCACCCAGCCCATCTCCCTCCAAACCCTTCCTATTCATATACCCATCCAAATGCCTCTTAAATGTTGCAATTGTACTAACCTCTACCACTTCCTCTGGCAGCTCATTCCATACACGTACCACCCTCTGCGTGAAAAGGTTGCCCCTTAGGTCTCTTTTATTTCTTTCCTCTCTCACCCTAAACCCATACCCTCTAGTTCTGGACTCCCCCACCCCAGGGAAAAGACTTGGTCTATTTATCCTATCCATGCCCCTCATAATTTTGTAAACCTCTATAAGGTCACCCCTCAGCCTCCGCTCCAGGGAAAACAACCCCAGCCTGTTCAGCCTCTCCCTATAGCTCAAACCCTCCAACCCTGGCAATATCCTTGTAAATCTTTTCTGAACCCTTTCAAGTTTCACAACATCTTTCCGATAGGAAGGAGACCAGAATTGCATGCAATATTCCAACAGTGGCCTAACCAATGTTCTGGACAGCCACAACATGACCTCCCAACTCCTGTACTGAATACTCTGACCAAAAAGGATACCAAACGTCATCTTCACTATCCTATCTACCTGCGACTCCACTTTCAAGGAGCTATGAACCTGCACTCCAAGGTCTTTGTTCAGCAACACTCCCTAGGACATTTCCATTAAGTGTATAAGTCCTACTAAGATTTGCTTTCCCAAAATGCAGCACCTCGCATTTATCTGAATTTAAACTCCATCTGCCACTTCTCAGCCCATTGGCCCAGCTGGTCCAGATCCTGTTGTAATCTGAGGTAACCGTCTTCACTGTCCACTACGTCACCAATTTAGCCTATTGTGTGTGCGTGTATTACAATAAAAAATGAACCCATTCTACTCACTGTTGTAGATTTACAAAAGCAAAATAGTAAGGTTTCACTTTTTAAAACTAACCACTTAGCTGCTCCCATGCTGTGAGCTCTGACACGCTGGTTTCTTGAAGATCAGCTGTAAGTTTTGCTTTGTTAATTTTTGTTAGAACAAACTCCGATACGAAGAAACACTTGGAACCAAACCGCAAAGGCAGCAGTTGTAGGTTTTATTAAAAAAAGTTAAAAACTGTTCGCAGTAATGCTGACAATGAAATTATCATCAATTGTCCCTAAAGCCTTTCTGGTTTTATAGTGTTCTTCAGGGAAGGAAATTTGCCATATTTAGCTTGTCTGGCTTACATGTGACTCCAGACCACTGGTTGACTCCTAACTGGCTTAAAATGGCCTAATGTTTGCCCTTGAACTGATTTAATTTAGGGATGATTAACAATTGCTGATAATGCCCTCATAATTTTTTAAAATAAAATGTACTGCAGCTTTCTGCGGTCTCCATTTTAAATTCTGCTTTTCTTCCTCCCAATATGTATAACCTTTTTATATTCCGATTTCATACGGTCTGCTTTTCTATCCTGATTCATTTAATCTATGGTTCTCCCTTTGCAGGTTCTTTCCACCCTCCTCACAATTTTCTAGCCTACCTATCTTGTGGCATCAGCAAATTTAGCTACAATAAACTCGACCTCTTCTTCCAAATCATTTCCGCAGATTGTTAATTGTAGAGATCCCAGATTGATTTCTGTGACACCCTTTTTTTTTGTTAGTTTGGCAACCTG
Organism: Chiloscyllium punctatum; assembly: GCF_047496795.1. Classification (NCBI taxonomy): domain Eukaryota; kingdom Metazoa; phylum Chordata; class Chondrichthyes; order Orectolobiformes; family Hemiscylliidae; genus Chiloscyllium; species Chiloscyllium punctatum. The sequence goes on along the minus strand of NC_092746.1, from coordinate 93,794,925 downwards.
AGAGTGTCTTGATGATCCTGTGAGTTAGCAAACCCCCTGTCCATGCCAACATATCACCTACAACACAATGAGCTCTCCTCCTGTGCAGTAGCATTTTTTACTTGGCACCTTTTTTTTCAGATTAGATTACAGGCCCAACAAGTCCACACCGACCTGCTGAAGCGCAACCCACCCATTCCCCTACATTTACCCCTGCCCCTAACACTACGGGCAATTTAGCATGGCCAATTCACCTGACCTGCACATTTTTGGACCGTGGGAGGAAACCAGAGCACCCGGAGGAAACCCATGCAGAACACTGGGAGTATGTGCAAACTCCACACAGACAGTTCGCCTGAGTCGGGAAATGAACCCAGGTCCCTGGCGCTGTGAGGCAGTAGTGTTAACCACTGTGCCACCTTAGTCGATCTCATTTTGGAAATCCCAAATTTAATCCATCTATTAATTCACTTTTATCCACTGTGCTTTTAAATTTTCAAAGAACTCTATATTTAATCAAACACAATTTCACTCTTATATCACACAATCAAGTTTGATAATCTAAGAAACTATTATTATGTTATGATATGTGAAAGCTCAGTTCGGGTGCTTGAGGGTTACAAGGTAGCTAGGAAAGACTTAGAGAGAATGCTCAGAAGATCCAGGAGGAGACCTGAAGTTGTTTGCGGATAGGATCAGGGTAAACCCTAAGGCTTTCTATAGGTATTTAAGGAATAAAAGAATGACAAGAGTAAGATTAGGGCCAATCAAGGATAGTAGTGGGAAGTTGTGTGTGGAGTCAGAGAAGATGGGGGAAGCACTAAATGAATATTTTTTGACAGTATTCACTCTAGAAAACGACAATGTTGTTGAGGAGATTACTGAGATACAGGCTACTAGACTAGGTGTGATTTGAGGCTCACAAGCAGGAGGTATTAGAAATCCTGCAGATTTGAAAATAGATAAGTCCCCTGGGCCAGATGGGATTTATCCTAGGATACTCTGGGAAGCCAGGGAGGAGATTGCTGAGCCTTTGGCATTGATCTTTAAATCATCATTGTCTAGAGGAATAGTGCCAGAAGACTGGAGGATAGCAAATGTGATTTCCCCTGTTCAAGAGGGGAGTAGAGATAATCGTGGTAATTATAGACCAGTGAGCTTTACTTCAGTTGTTGGTAAAGTGTTGGAAAAGGTTATAAGAGAGAGGATTTATAATCCTCTAGAGATGAATAATTTGCTGAGGGATAATCAGCACGGTTTTGTGAAGGGTAGGTCATGCCTCACAAACCTTACTGAGTTCTTTGAGAAGGTGACCAAACAGGTAGATGAGTGTAAATCGGTTGTGTTGTATATGGATTTCAGCAAGGCGTTCGATAAGGTTCCCCACAGTAGCCTATTGTACAAAATGTGGAGGAATGGGATTGCGGGAGATATAGCAGTTTCTGTCAAAAGACAGAGGCTGGTGGTTGATGGGAAATGTTCATCCTGGAGTCCAGTTACCAGTGGTGTACCACAAGGGTCACTGTTGGATCCACTGCTGTTCATCATTTTTATAAACGACCTGGATGAGGGTGTAGAAGGGTGGGTTAGCAAATTTGCAGATGACACAAAGATCGGTGGAGTTGTGAATAGTTACGAAGGATGTTGTAGGTTACAGAGACATAGATAAGCTGCAGAGCTGGGCTGAGAGGTGGCAAATGGAGTTTAATGCGGACAAGTATGAGATAATTCACTTTGGTCAGAGTAACCGGACTGCAAAGTACTGGGCTAATGGTAAAATTCTTGGTAGTATAGATGAGCAGAGCGATCTCGGTGTCCAGGTACACAGATCCTTGAAAGTTGCCACCCAGGTTGACAGGGTTGTTAAGAAGGAATACAGTGTTTTAGCTTTTATTAATAGATGGATTGAGTTCCAGAACCATGAGGTTATGCTACAGCTGTACGAAACTCTGGTGTAGCCGCACTTGGAGTATTGTGTACAGTTCTGGTCACTGCATTATAAGAAGGATGTGGAAGCTTTGGAAAGGGTGTAGAGGAGATTTACTAGGATGTTGTCTAGTATGGAGGGAAAGTCTTATGAGGAAAGGCTGAGGGACTTGAGGCTGTTTTTGTTAGAGAGAAGAAGGTTGAGAGGTGACTTAATAGAGACATACAAGATAATCAGAGGGTTAGATAGGGTGGACAGGGAGAACCTTTTTTCCAAGAATAGTGACGGCGAGCATGAGGGGGCATAACTTTAAATTGAGGGGTGATAGATATAGGACAGATGTCCGAGGTAGTTTCTTTACTCAGAGTAGTAAGGGTGTGGAATGCTTTGCCTGCAACGGTAGTAGATTCGCCAAGTTTAAGTGCATTTAAGTCGTCATTGGACAAGCATATGGGCGTACATGGAATAGTGTAGGTGGGCTTCAGATTGGTATGACAGTTCGGCGCAACATCGAGGGCCGAAGGGCTTGTACTGTGCTGTAATGTTCTATGTTCTAATTATATAAGAAACTTTGAATAATTCAGTAGACTTCATATTAAATGTATGATATTAACACTTTGAACAGTTTGTGTTTTTAACCATCTTGTGTGTGGGGAAAATAGATTCTCCAATTTCCTCCCACTCCAAAAGTGTTATCGCATTAACTGATGATCATCTTATTTCAACTTTAGGCATTGTTTTCTAAAAAAAATCAGGTTATCCAGTCATTGTCACATCGCTGTTTTGTGTGCAAATTGGCTGCCATTTTTCTGGTATAACAGTGACCACACTTCAGAAGTAGGTGTGAAGTACTTAGGAGGTTCTGTGGTCCTGCAAACTTCAATGTTACTATAAGTCTTTCTTTCTGTTTAGTAAGTGCTGACTTTTGTTAATTGACATTTTTCACAACGTGCAACTTTTTTGTTTGGTATCTGGGCCAATAATTATCTTTTAAACAACGCTAATAAAATCAGTGAAATGGATTAACTGGTATCTTTTTAAAAAGAAAATTTCTGTTGCTGTTTATGGAGCCTTACTATGTGCTATTTGGCAGCTGCTTTTGTTCAAATTAAAAGATTGACCACACTTCATATACAGGCCATTGTATTTTCTGTATGACAATTTAAATGACACGAGAGCATATTAATTCTTATGTGAATGCAAGTTCAACCTTTTTTTTTGAAATTTTCCTAAAACTTATTTTGGAACACTTATGCAGCTGTTTTGTTTAAAAATGATTATGTAGTTACCAGCTGGTTAATGTACTTTATATGGACTTCTTGGCCTTCCTGAGTCCTTTACCCCAACAATGTCACAATATAAGATGTCTGACACTTCACCTCGACTGAGTTCAAAGGTTTCAAACAAACCTTCCTGTTTTCAGTCACAAATGAGGTTTGCTTCAGCCATTTTCATTATATTTGGCCATGAACCTCTTGCAACTGAAAAGCCCATGTGGTAAGTTGATTCAAGATCACCACTTCTCAGCTAGCCACTAAATATTTGTACCAAATTGATGTAATAACAGGTGCTTTCTTTTCCACGTTGCATCTGGCATCTACTCTATTTGGCATCTTGCCAAAGTGGGAGTGAAAAATATCTTACCCCGGTGCTTACCTACTTCTGCCCTGGTGCAGAGCTCTCTTCGGACATCCCCAAACCCATGGCAGATCAAAGGGCCTTCAGTTTCCAGTATCCAGATTAATTTATTGCAGATGACACAAATATTCACAGGATCCTGTTCGTTTTCACAATTCTCCTGTTCCTTATTTTAAGGCTGTTGCTTTCCATCTGTAAATATGCTATGCTTGGAAAGTTTTTAGGTTTCGTTTATTTGCTCCCCCAAACATTGTGCTTTAGCTATAAATGTGTTGTGGATTGAAATTCTAATGTATCTGTTCTGAAGCTAGAGTAGCAGGATGGCTGCCTGAAATCGAGGCTGCTGATGTGTTTTCCAGGTTGTGGTGACAAGGTTACTGGGATGGTAATAGCTGGTGTACTCTGCCTGCCCTAACTGAGACTTGCAGTGAAACAGCTGCTCCTTTTTTTGTTTCAACAGAACTGACACACCCAGGATGGGTCCTCCCAGTAACAGGCAGCCCTAACGTTGCAGTTTTGTGAAGAGCCATCCTCTGTCCTTGCTGTGTGATTGATTGATTGATTGCATTCAGCATTGATTTTTCCTGTTCCCTCGAGCATTCAGAAGTCCTTTCTAATATACCAATGACAGAACCTAATGGGATCTTTGTGGAGGGAAACAAAATCAGCCTTGACATTTTTCAATTGCTGATTTTTATTTTTCTCCAGCTTTATAATTCAGCTCAGAGAATCATATCCTAAGAAATTGTATTTTTATAGTGAATATTGAAATTCTCAATTAAATGTTTAAGTAAAGCAGAATCTGTTTCTTTAACATTTTGAGATGAGGTTTTTTTTAATCAATGCACAAGTTATTTTCTTGCAAAATGGATGCAAGTATTTTAAAGAAATATTTTAAACACCTCAAATCTGTTTTTATATGACAACAAAACATATGCTAATTTAAGGTATATTTGGTGCTAAGAAGTGTGCAAGGGCAGGCTAAATAAAGAATAGCTTTGCTGGAAGTCTCCACTATTTAAATATGATTATTTTTGTTTTATTTCTATAATGGTACTTTAATATGGCATCAAAATGGGGGAAATGCTCCCACTAGCATTGACATTTGTCTCCTGCTCTGTTACTGTGGTGCTTAATAGTAACCTAGAAATTGTGACCAAGCAGCCATGTTAATTGAGTATCTGGATGAGAGATTATTTTCCTGAAAGTTCAGGAGATATTTTTTTCTTTTATCAATTTGTTATTAACAGATGAAAAATGTAATCCCTTGTTTTTCTCTTGTACCAATCTTTGAGAGTGTAATGGTTTAACAGAGAAGATTCCAAGGCCAGAGGTGATGAAATCTTCCTCACTTTTAATACAGCCAACAAGGAGAAGCTTTGAATTTAAACCCACAACATCCTTGCAAAACTTTTTTTTTCCACTATCAAGAAATTTATGTTGACAAATCTTATGTATTATTGCATTTACTGTAAATAGCTTAGAAAAATAATATTCTTCTTACACTAAGTAATATGGAAGTAAGATTCTGGATTAGTGGTGCTGGAAGAGCACAGCAGTTCAGGCAGCATCCAAGTAGCTTTAACCAATATGGAAGTAAGCTTGAAGAAAGGTAAAATTCAATAAATTATTAAACCTTTCAGTTCATTTGAGTCCCAATGGAGAAATAAAACACAAATTAAAGTCCCAAGAACATTCTAGTTCAAAATCAAAAGGGGAGTGTTCCAAGGAGAGCTTCCATGCTGAGGTATTGAATTTCAGGCCTACCTTTGCTGTTTCCCCTATAGTAACCTCTTGATAAATTCATTTTTTTTTATGATGGTGCAGAGTAAATAGGCAAATCAAAATTAAATATTGACCATTATTGCAAGAGAGGTAAAGAATCAGGATAGCAAAGCCTTGCTCCATCTGTATAGCATGTTGGTGCAGACTGTACCTAGAGTAATGTGTCCAGTTTTGGTCTCCTTGCATAAGGAAGGACAAAGTTGCATTGAAAGCCATTCAGAGAAGGTTCATTTAAGTTGATTTCTGGGATAAAGGATTTACCTTTATGATGAAAGGTTGAGCAGGTCATGCCTGTACTGATTCTAATTTAGAAGAATCAGATGATTTTAGAAGCATCGAAAATAGGAGCAGGTATAGGCCATTTAGCCATTTAAACTTGTTCTGTCTTTCATGATGGCTCATCTTCCAACTCAGTTGCCTGTTCCTGCTTCCCCCTGCCCCATATCCGTTGATCCTTTTAGTCCTAAAGGCTATAGCCTACTTCTTGAAATCATTCAATGTTTTGGCGTTGATTGCTTTCTTTGGCAGAAAATCTCACCGGCTCCTCACTGTCTGGGTGGGGGAAAAAATTCTTATCACAGTCTTAAATGGTTTACGCAATATCCGTAAACTGTTACCCCTGGTTCTGAACACCCCCAACATCAGGAACATCTTTCTTCATCTACCTTGTCTAATCCTGTTACAATTTTATAGGTTTCTATGAAGTTCCAACTTCATCCCCTGAACTCCAGGGAATATTATCTTAACAAATAAGATTCTGAGTGGGCTTGACAGTTTGAATGTTTCCTCTCATTGTGGAGGAGAATCTGAAATTTGGTAGCACTTCTTCAAAAAAAAGAGTTCTCCCATTTGAGAGAGGGAGTAATTTCCTCTGAGAGTCATGAATCTTTTCTGGAGTAGTCTTGAGGGCCACATGGCTTTTGTGTTTCTTATGTTCTTATTGGGTCATAAAAGGCCAGAGAGGAATATTTCAACATCTGCGTATTAACTTGAACTGTGATCTCCAATATTTGGATCCCAATTGACTGATGGATTGCAGAGTGTTTGACCACTAACATTGCTGTCCACCTGCTTTTCCTCATTATGCACGTATGTTTCCTGCTTCCAGAAGTCTGGCAGTATCTGTGGAGAGAAATTGAGAGCTAACGTTTTGGCTCCAGTGACTGTTCCTCAGATCCTTCTCTGATAGCTGGAACTGAAAACCGGAAGCAGCAGAGACAAACCACTATAAATGCCGGAGGAAAGATCACAGAAGCGCTTCACAGGAGGCTCCCAAGCACTGAGGATGTCACCTAGACAGGGGATGAAATATCTGCAACACAAATTCCCAGCTCGGCGAACAGAACCACAAGAATGAGCACCCGAGCGACAAATCTTCTCATAAACCTTGAATCTTCTCTGATTTCTCTCCACAGAAGAATATGAAATTAACTAGGAACTGATGTATGAAGCCAGTGTATGACAGTAGTAGAAACGTAGGAGTCTATTCAGTCCATGCGGACTCTTTACAGGGACAGCTCAGCTGTTGGAGACATGCAGGTTTTCTTTTCTTCAGCTTCTTAACTAATAGGCCTGTGTAGGGTAAAGAAAAATTGCAAGGCGTGCTGTTGTTCCCCCATTCAATATCTGAGCAAACAAACTGATCAGGGGCAGTTGAAATCTATCATGAACATAGAAGTGACCCCCTATGCCTACACACTTGAAAGCAGCCAGTGACATTCTAGATGTTTCAGAGGCCGATTTGCAATGTGACCAGCAGCAGAGTGACGTCATGATCTATAGGGATGACCTGATAGAAGTATATGATATTAAGGGAGACGTGGATAGTCAGAGTCTCTTTCCCAGTGTGGAAATGTCAATTACTAGTGGTAATAAGTTTTAGGTGAGAGGGGGAAAGTTTAAAGGAGATGTGCAAGGAAAGTAACGGAGTACAATTCTAGTAGCCCTACAATAGGAAGGGTGTTAAACTAGAAAAAATGCAAAAAAGGATTTACAAGGGTGTTAATGTGACAGGAATGTTTGAGTTATAAGGAGAGGCTGGGACTTTCCACTGTGGAGCATAGGAGGCTGAGACGTTACCTTCTTGAGGTTCATACAATCATGAGGGCATAGATAAAGTGAATAGTCAAGGCCTTTCCCCCAGAATAGGGGAGTCCAAAACTAGAGGGCATAGGTTTAAGGTGAGAGGGGAAAGATTTAAAAATTTAGGGCCTGAGGAATAACTCTTTCTCACACAGGGTGGTGCAAATATGGAACGAACTGCCAGAGGAGGTGGTAGAGGCGAGTACAATTACAACATTTAAAAGATATTCGGACAGGTACATGGATAGGAAAAGTCTAGATTAGATTAGATTCCCTACAGTGTGGAAACAGGCCCTTTGTCCCAACAAGTCCACCCCGACCCTCCAAAGAGTAACCTACCCAGTCCCATTTCCCTCTGACTAATGCACCTAACACTGGGCAATTTTAGCTAGGCCAATTCACCTAACCTGCACATCTTTGGACTGTGGGGGGAAACCGGAGCACCCAGAGGAAACCCACGCAGACACTGGGAGAATGTGCAAACTCTGTACAGACAGTTGCCCAAGCCTGGAATTGAACCTGGGACCCTGGTGCTGTGAGGCAGCAGTGCTAACCACTGAGCTACCATGCCACCCCTATAGATGGATTTGGCCCAAATACAGGCAAATGGAACTAGTTCAGTTTAGGAAACCTGATCAGTGTGGCCAAATTAGACCAAAGGCCTGTTTTCCATGCTGTATGACTCTGACTACATAGAAGGTGTTAGGTGCCTAGAATGCGCTGCCAGGCGAAGTGTTGGTAGCAAAGTTTGAGGCATTTAGACTGACATGTGAACAGGCAGAGAATAGGGAGATATGGACCAGGCAGGTTTAGTTTAGAATAGCATCATGGACAGCATAGACAAGGCAGGCCATGACTGAACAAAGTCAGCGGCACAAACACTTAAGGAACAAGGAAGAAGTAATAACGATAATACAGGCAATGTCACATAAGTACGTCCACAGTGGCAAGATGAGTTGAATCATTGTCTGAAGATGTCTTTCAGCAACTACTGGAGGACCTGAGAGACTATGAATACTATTTGTTGTAGTTTATTGAATCCATCAACATGACCAGTGCAGTCCAGCTGATTAGTTTTTACATTCTTAAAAACCATCCACACAAAAACAAAAGAGGATCTACTCACCTTATTGCTCCTTCGAGAGACAAGGGGGTGAGGACATCTACAAGCTCAAATGGTACATGCTTGAGGAAAAAAAATTCTAATCAAGAAACTCATTTCCACCACAATTAATTTGTGCACCAGCTATTCTTGTCACAAACGTGGGCTTTGTTATAATTTGCTGAACTGTGATATCCCCTCTTTATTATCAATTTCTACTGAATAATCCACCAACAAGCATTCGGGAGTAAAGATATGAATTTTTTTTTAATCTATTGAAAGTTATTAAGATTGCAAACCCCATTTGAGTAAGAGCTCTTCAGTGTGGCTTGTTTGAAATCCTCCTTGACCAAGTCATTGCTGCCCATGGTGGACTATGATGTGACGGTGCCAGTGTTGGACAGGGGTGGACAACAGTTAGAAATCACAACACTAAGTTATAGTCCAACAGGTTTATTTGGAAGCACTAGCTTTCTGAGCACTGCTTTATTTCTTGGCTGTGTGGAGTAATCCTCCATGTAAATGTGAGCTGCCTAAGTAAAGGGAAGGTCCTGCACAGAGTTTTAGATCTGATGCTTAAAGTTGTCATTTTGCACACTTCATTCCTTGATTTAACGAAATAGCTGTCAGGCGATACATGGTGGCTTGGCTTCGGGCTCTTCATAGACATAGTTCAGTTCATCCAGTTTATGATGCTATGAACTGCAGGGAAAGATCAGAGACTTAGCACATATGATCAGTGCCGTGAATTTAAATTGTCACCCTCCCAGCTTTCTAAAATAAATGAAATACTGCACCATGAGAAGTCAGCTCATGAAGTCAGAAAAACCAAATGTTTCCCTCAGGGTGGCATGGTAGCTCAGTGGTTAGCACTGCTGTCTCGCTGCTCAGGTTCAATTCCAGCCATGGGCAATTGTCTGTGTGGAATCTGCACATTCTCCCCATGTCTGCATGGTTTCTGCTGGGTGCTCTTGTTTCCTCCTACAGACCAAAGGTGTACAGGCTAGGTGGATTGGCCTTGTTAAATTGACCATTGTGTTCAGGGGTCTGGGTGGAAGGCTGTTTAGAGAGTTGGTGTGGACTCAATGGGCTGCTTCTACACCGTTGTGATTCTATGATTCTCAAACTTTACACACCTGGGAAGATTAGAAGAATTCAAACAAATTGTCATGTTTGTCTCAAATCCATTCATTCAAGTAGACATTGTTGGCCAGCTACTTAATTCTGTCTGACTTTGGTTTAGCAAAGCAGTGAAATTCATATGAATGTAATTATTATGTAAATTGATATTGAGCTAAAAGTCAGAAGGGACAGTGATTTTTTGAATGCCCCTCAACTCAATTGACATGAAACATTTAAGGGCAAGCATTAAGGCAATGGCATGGGGCAAGGATCCAATTTAAATAAAATATCCTGAAATGGCAAGCTCGGTTGAAGAGAACTTCTAGCAGTTAGGAGATGGATTGAAAAGGACCTTGAAGAAAAGAGCAAGGAACTGGAAACCTATATGATCAAGTGCTTATGTCAGACTGCTGTTCATAGATTTCACTTCTGTATTTAACACTATCATTTCTCAGCACCTGATTTTGAAAGCTGAGTCTGCTGGCCTAAATAACTCCCTTTTGTAACTGGATCTTGAGCCTCCTGACTGGGAGACCTCAGTCAGTCCGGATCAGGAACAACATCTCCAACACCATCACATTGAGCGTGGTCGGATGGATGGGGGGGCCACGGCTGTGTGCTCAGTCCCCTGCTGACACAGGACTGTGCAGCGATACACAGGTTGAATCACTTTAGCAAGTTCACTGATACAACCGTAATGGGTCTCGTCAGCACGAGTGACCAGTTAGCAAGCAGTGTAGGTACAGTGGTTAACGGACTGGTGCAGAGCCAACAACCTGTCTCTGAACATGGACAAGACAAAAGAGATGGTGGTTGACTTCAGGAGGGCACAGAGCAACCACTCTTGCTGGACACAGGCTCCCCTGTGGAGATCGTGAACAGCACCAAATGTCTTGGTGTACAGCTGGTGGAGAATCTCATCTGGTTCCTCAACACCAACTTCATTGCCTAGTGGCGTCTTTACTTTCTGTGTAGACTGAGGACAGTCCACCTCCCACCCTCCATCCTCCCCACATTCTACAGAGGGTTCATTTGAGAGTACCCTGAGTTGCTGCATCACTGCCTGGTTCGGGAATTGCACCGTCTCCGATCGTAAGACCCTACAACAAGACAGCTGAGAAGATCATCAGTCTCTCGCCCCTCCATTATAGACGTTTACACTACATGCTGCATTGGAAAGGCTGAGAGCATTGTGGAAGACCCCACACACCCCTCATTCAAACTCTTCTCCCTCCGGCCATCTGGCAGAAGATACTGGAGCATTCGGTCTCTCACGGCCAGACTGTGCAACAGTTTCTTCCCCCAAGCCATCAGGCTCTTTAACACCGTATGATCGAACTCTTCCCATCTGAAATTCTTTGCACGACTTGGAATTGCTGCTAGAACAGTGTCTATAATTTATCATTCTTCTATTACACTGTAACTGGTGTGTTTTGCTCTCCTTATGCACTTTATGCCATGTATGAGTGTGTAGTTTGTGCTGTCCATGTAGCACCCTCGGTCCTGGAGGAACGCTGTCTTGCTTTTGCTGTATCAGTTGTATATGGTAGAAATGACAAATAAGAAGTTACTCTGCTCCCTACCCAAAGCTCAGGAAATTAAGGCATAACTGGACAGACATGGGGCTACAATGGATATTTAGCTAACATTCAATGCTACCGCTATAGATTAGATTAGATACCCCACTGTGTGGAAACAGTCCCTTTGGCCCAACAAGTCCACACTGACCTCCGAAGAGCAACCCACCCAGACCCATTCCCCTGTGTTTACCCCTGACTAATGCACCTAACACTACAGGCAATTTAGCATGGCCAATTCACTTAACCTGCACACCTTTGGATTGTGGGAGGAAACTGGAGCACCGGGAGAAAACCCATGCAGACACTGGGAGATTGGGCAACTGTCTGTGTGGAGTTCACACAAAGATGGAATTGAACCCGGGTCCCTGACGCTGTAAGGAAACAGTGCACTGAGCCACCATGCCACCCGTTCATGGGTTCAAATGTCAATCCACAGATTTTCAGATGCATAACCTCTAGGCAGAAATGAGCAGTAGTCTGAACTATCGAGTTACTTTTGCTCAAATGAGAAGTTAAACAGGAAAGTGCATTTTGAAAAAAAAATCCCATCGCAGTGTTTCAGTGAACCATACCAGAATTTTCAAGGTATCCTAGACAACAATCCAAAATAGAATATTTTGGTCATTTATAACAAGAGAAAATGCTGGAAACACTTAGCAGGTCAGGCAGCAGTATTGATGAGAGAAATATGGTTCACATTTCAAGCCATGATTTCTTCATCTTTGATCAATTATTTCTGTTTGTGGAATACTGCTATGTATCAACTGCCTACTGTATTTCCCTATATTACAATAATAGCTGTACTTCATAAGTACTGATTAGATCCCCTACAGTGTGGAAACAGGCCCTTTGGCCCAACCAGTCCACACCGACCCTCCAAAGAGTAACCCACCCAGACCCATCTCCCTCTGACTAATTTACTGAACACTACAGGCAATTTAGCATGGCCAATTCACCTGACCTGCACATCTTTGGACTGTGGACTGTGGGAGGAAACCAGAGTACCTGGAGAAAACCCACGCAGACACTGGAAGAATGTGCAAACCCCACACAGTCGCCCGAGGCTAGAATTGAACTTGAGACTCTGGATCTGTGAGGCAGCAGTGCTAACCACTGAGCCACCATGCCTCTGGCTGCAAAACACATTTGGACATCCTGAGCGTATGAGAGATGCTGTATAAATGCAAATTCCCAATATTCTTGACTCAAGATTTTAAGGACACAAATTGGGGGGTGGAGAAAGCATGTGGGGATGAATGTCCATGTTACCTGAGAATACGGCTGGAGCCATTAGAAAGGTTTTCATAAAAACAGAAATTGCTGGAGAACACAGCAGGTCTGTCAGCATCTGCAGAGAGCAAGCAGAAGTTAAATTTCTGATCCAGTGACCCTGCTTCAGAACTGATTGTGGCTAGGAAATGGATTGAGGACAGAAGGAAGGAGGTGGAGGTGGAGCTTAGAGGGAGAAACACGATTGGATAGACAAAGGAATGCATAGAATTCACCCTGGGCGCATGAATAACGGCTAATTAGGACCATTAGTAGCTGACAACAGGTTGTTTGTGGGAGCAGCCCCATGTGATGAGCCTTAGTGTAGGGTGTTGTGGTAAGGACATGGGAGAAGGTGCTCAAGCCCTAAAAAATTATTGAACTCGACACTGAGTTCTGAAGCTGCAGGGTTCCCAAGTAGAATATGAGGTGCTGGCCTTCCAGCTTGCTCTGAGCTTTGCTAAAGCACTGCAACAAGCCCGAGACAGATATTGACCAGGGAACGCAGTGCTCATTGATGGTGCTCAAACTTTAGAGCAAAGTGAAGTAAGAAGAATGCGTTGCTGGTCAGTTTTGAAGATGTTTGGAATGGTTTATGATTAGGAATAGTTCCAATATGGACGAACAGTCTAAGATGATCAGGGATATGGCAGATGTTTATAATTTGGTTGGGCCTTTTAATTCTAGAACAATATCCTTGCTATTTTGCTAGAAAGTTCTGGATCCACTTGTGACCCATCAAGCAAAATAAAGACCCATAACCTGAAGTTTAAAGAACACTCAAAGTGTTCTCACAACAATTTAAGAAACATCTGGATGAGCACTTAAAATGCCAGGACATAGGCTATTGGACCAAGTTCGGGTAAATGGGGTTAGTATAGTTTTTTGGCCCTTCGGCCCAACAAGTCTATACCGACCCTCCGAAGAACAGCCCACCCAGACCCATTCCCCTACATTTACTCCTTTCACCTAACACCACGGGCAATTTAACATGGCCAATTCACCTAACCTGCACATTTTTGGGCAGTAGGAGGAAACCAGAGCATCCAGAGGAAACCTACGCAGACACTGGGAGAATGTGCAAACTCCACACAGACAGTTGCCTGAGGTAGGAATTGAACCCGGGTCTCTGGCGCTGTGAGGCAGCAGTGCTAACCACTGTGCCACCCATAATGTTTGTTGGTTGGCATAGACAAATGGGCTGGATTCTGCTGAATGACTGTATGATTCGAGATACTGACCATAACCTAATTTTAAATCTTCCTGGAAGTAAATGGAGAGAAGAGTCAAAGGTAAAGTTATTGGATTGGAAACCAGCTTGTTTCACTCAGATGAGTGGGGGATTTTGAACAGATTCATTGCTTGGAAAACAAATAAGTCAAATGACAGACAAATGGTGAGAGATTTTAAATACAAGGTGGATAAATTTAGGTGAAATTATATTTTGATATATATGAAAAAGGCTGATTTAGCACTTATAAATGGATTAGAGCTGAAGTATGTGGTAAGTACATGATTTATGTAAAAGAAAATTGAAAAAATATAAGCATTGTAAAAAGTAAACAGGATTAAGATGGCTAATATAAAAAAGGCGAGATGGTAATTAATAGGAATTTCTTCTGTTAGAAGAATGCTAATCTTATAAAATTTATTTTGACATTAGAGCAGTGGAGGCAGGGTCATTGAGTATATCCCAGGGTGAACTCAACAGGTTTTTGATTGGCCAAGGAAATGGAGGAGAGAAAATGTTGTTAAGGCTATAATCTAATCATCAAAGACCATTTTTTTTGATTTGGTGAAGCAGGCTTGATGGGTCAGTGTCTCCTGAAGTTCCTTAAGTTTTTAAGGGACATACTGTGTATCTCTTGGGAGCTTATAAAAAGTACATTGACGGTCAAAATAAGAAAAGACATTTAAAATTCAAGCATTTTCTACTTTGGGTCATAGAGATGTACAGCATGGAAACAGACCCTTCGGTCCAACCCGTCCATGCCGACCAGATATCTCAACCCAATCTAGTCCCACCTGCCAGCACCCGGCCCATATCCCTCCAAACCCTTCCTATTCATATACCCATCCAAATGCCACTTAAATGTTGCAATTCCACCAGCCTCCACCACATCCTCTGGCAGCTCATTTCATACACGTACTACCCTCTGTGTGAAAACGTTGCCCCTTAGGTCTCTTTTATATCTTTCCCCTCTCACCCTAAACCTATGCCCTCTAGTTCTGGACTTCCCGCCCCAGGGAAAAGACTTTGTCTATTTATCCTATCCATGCTCCTCATAATTTGGTAAACCTCCATAAGGTCACCCCTCAGCCTCTGACGCTCCAGGGAAAACAGCCCCAGCCTGTTCAGCTTCTCCCTGTAGCTCAGATCCTCCAACCCTGGCAACATCCTTGTAAATCTTTTCTGAACCCTTTCAAGTTTCACAACCATCTTTCCAATAGGAAGGAGACCAGAATTGCACGCAGTATTCCAACAGTGGCCTAAGCAATGTCCTGTACAGCTGCAACATGACCTCCTAATTCCTGTACTCAATACTCTGACCAATAAAGGAAAGCATACCAAACGCCTTCTTCACTATCCTATCTACCTGTGATTCCACTTTTTCAAGGATCTATGAACCTGCACTCCAAGGTCTCTTTGTTCAGCAAAACTCCCTAGGACCTTTCCATTAAGTGTATAAGTCCAACTAAGATTTAATTTCCCAAAATGCAGCACCTTGCATTTATCTGAATTAAACTCCATCTGCCACTTCTCAGCCCATTGGCCCATCTGGTCCAGATCCTGTTGTAATCTGAGGTAACCCTCTTCGCTGTCCACTACACCTCCAATTTTGGTGTCATCTGCAAACTTACCAACTGTACCTCTTATGCTCACATCCAAATCATTTATGTAAATGACAAAAAGTAGAGGGCCCAGCACCGATCCTTGTGACACTCCACTGGTCACAGGCCTCCAGTCTGAAAAACAACCCTCCACGACCGCCTTCTGTCTTCTACCTTTGAGCCAGTTCTGTATCCAAATGGGTAGTTCTCCCTGTATTCCATGAGATCTAACCTTGCTAATCGGTCTCCTATGGGGAACCTTGTCAAATGCCTTACTGAAGTCTATATAGATCACATCTACTGCTCTGCCCTCATCAATCTTCTTTGTTACTTATTCAAAAACTCAATCAAGTTTGTGAGACATGATTTCCCACGCACAAAGCCATATTGACTATCCCAAATCCGTCCTTGCCTTTCCAAATACAAATACATCCTGTCCCTCAGGATTCCCTCCAAGTTGCCCACCCGAGGTCAGGCTCACTGGTCTATAGTTCCCTGGCTTGTCTTTAACCGCCCTTCTTAAACAGTGGCACCACGTTTGCCAACCTCCAGTCTTCTGGCACCTCGCCTGTGAATATCTCGGCAAGAGGCCCAGCAATCACTTCTGTAGCTTCCCACAGAGTTCTCTGGTACACTTGATCAGGTCCTGGGGATTTATCCACTTTTATACTTTTCAAGACATCCAGCACCACCTCCTCTGTAATCTGGACATTTTGCAAGATATCACCTGTGAAAGAGTGAAGATGGGATGGTTTTTCTGGAAGAGAAGACTAAGAAGAGATTAAGTTGAAGTTTTCAAAATTAGTGAGAGATCTGGACAGAGTAGACATGTCTGAAACTCTTCCTGTGTTTTTAGAAAATAACTTCATTTGTGGGATGTGGGCATTGTTGGCCAGCCAGCATTTATCACCCATCCCTAGTTGCCCTTGAGACAGTGGGGAGCTGCCTTGAACCCTTGCAGTCCACCTTGAGTGATTTGACGCACAGTACCATTTGGAGGGAAATTTCAGGGTTTTGACCCAGTCACTGTGAAGGAACGGCAATATATTGCCAAGTCAAGATCGTGAATGACTTGGAGGGAAACCTGCAGGTGATGGTGTTTCCTTAGATCTGCTACTATTGTCCTTTTTCGATGGAAGTGGTCATGTGGTCGGAAGGTGCTGTCTGAGGATCTTTGGTGAATTTCTGCAGTGCATCTTGTAGATACTACACACTGCTACTCTTGAGCGTCTGTGGTGGAGGGCATGGATGCTTGTGGATGTAGCACCAGTAGCAGCTTGCTTTGTCCTGGATGGCGTCCAGCTTCTTGAGTGTTGTTGGAGCTGCCCCCAACCAGGCAAGTGGGGAGTATTCCATCACACTCCTGGCTTGTGCCTTGTAGATGGTGGACAGGCTTTGGGAAGTCAGGAGGTGAGTTACCTGTTGAAGTATTCCTAGCTTCTGACTTGCTGTTGTAGCCACCATGTTTGTGATGAGTCCAGTTGAATTTATGTTCAATGATGTCATCAGAGTGGGGAGATTCAGTGATGGTAACACCATTTGAATGTCAAGGGGTGGTGTTAGGTTATCTCTGGTGATGGTCATTGCCTGACATTTGTGTGGTGCGAATGTTACTTGCCACTCCTCTGCCCAAGCCTGGATATTGTCTAGATCTTGTTACATTTGAAGATGGACAGCTTCAGTATCCAAGGAGTCACAAATGATGCAGAACATTGCATAATCCTAAGCAATCATCCCCATTTTTGACCTTATGATGGTTGGAAGGTCATTGAAGTAGCTGAGAATGATTGGGTTTAGGACACTCCGGAATTGCTGCAGAGATGTCCTGGAACTGAGATGACTGATCTCCAACAACCACTATCATCATCCTGTGTGCCAGGTATGACTGCCAACACTAAGTTTGCCTCCAATACCCATTGATTCCAGTTTTCTAAGGGATTCTTCATGCCACACTTGGTTGAATGCAGCCTTGATGTTAAGAGCTGTCACACTCACATCACCTCTGGAATTCAGTTCTTCTGCCCATGTTTGAACCAAAGCTGTAATGAGGTCAGGAGCTGAGTGGCCCTGGCAGAACCCAAACTGGGTGTCACTGAGTAGGTGTTGCTTGATAGCATTGTTGATGACCCCTTCCATCACTCTACTGATGAGCGAGAGTAGACTAATGGGATGGTAATTTGGCCAGGTTGGATTTGTCCTACTTTTTATATTCAGGATGAACTTGGGTAATTTTATACTTTGTTGGGTATTTGCCAGTGTAACTGTACTGGAACAGCTTGGCCAGGGGAGTGGCAAGTTCTGGAGCACTGATCTTCAGTACTATTGCGGAAATGTTGTCAGGGCCCGTAACCTTTGCAGTATCCAGTGCCTCAAATGTTTTTTGAAATCATGTGGAGTGAATCAAATTGGCTGAAGACTGGTATCTGTGATGCTGGAGGAGGCCGAGATGTACATAAATGGGTTGTGAACTAGAGGGGACGGGTTTAAAGTGATTTGCAAAATAAGTAAATATGATGTGAGAACAAACAATTTTTTTTCATGCAATGAACAGTTTGGGTCTGGAGTCATGCCTAGAATTGTGGTCAAGACATTCGAGAGGACATTTTGATCATTTAAATTGAGATAATATACATTATTATGGAGGAAGTGGCATTCTCCTCCCCTGCCCTATGACATGATGCTCATTCAGAGAACCTTGCAGACATGACTTGCCAAATTGGTGCCTTCTGCTTTGTTATGATTCCATGACAGTTCTTAAAAGTTTGATCTCTTAAGAGTAAGGTGGATATAATGCTACGGAGGTGCTGGAGATAAATTTGAGAGGTGGGTTTGGAAAGCAATAGTATTAAAAGAAATACTGTGGCTGAAAGTTAATAGACCCAGTTGCCATGGATTCTGAAACACTAGTGGTTGAGGTTGAGAATGAAGACAGTAACCTCCAATGCTTCGTGCATTTTTGGAATAATCTAAAAAAGAGACACACAAAATTTGATTCGGTAGCCCCAGTTGAAGATTGAGAGCCAGTATTAGTGATAGGGAGCTGAATGGATTCTGTTAGTGATGGATGATTCCCTAAATGGACTATATTTAGTATATTTTTGAAAATTGTGTGCTGTAATATATCTAAAATAAATTTAATTGCTAAAAATAGTCTTCGTTTTAGTGTGTTTTTGTTACTTTTGATTTTCTGCAGCTTTATTACAAACAATACCCCAATTTAAATTGGATCTCCACAATCTCGGGCTACGTTTTCAAAGCAAATTAGATGTGCCCATTATAAAAATTGATTGCTCATTACCTCAGAGTTTATTGATATATTACCCATGATTAATTGCATGGATATGTTCATCACGCTCAGTAGTCAAGTGATTAATTTGAGTGTTTTCGCTGGAAGTTCCCCCAGAGCATGGTGAGATAATTAGTAAATGAATAAAATTGAGATGAAGTCTTTCTGTTAGCTTCTATTCAGTGATTAAAATGGAAAGTGAATTATTCCAAAAATGTCTTGTTTCATTTTGTTGAACCAGTAGTTTGAAGATTTTTTTTTTTGTGTGTAAGACAACCTCATGTAAACACAGATAAATCATTAGACCCCAATTTGAAGTCCTGAAATATTCTGTTATCCTTTGAAGAAAATAGCAATGTCCAACAGTGATCTTAATAATGTCAGCACATTTTGAAAAAGCTGTCATCCGTAAATAGGCAGAGAAATCTGATGGCCAGAGGATCTCGGCAGGGATCAAGTATTGAGATTTTGGTGATCCAAAGTTTTCCATATTACAAATGTACATATTGTAAATAATTCCCTTTCCCCTGCCTGTTTTATAGTTTTTAAATTTACAGACAACCTCAATATCTAGTTTATTTTTTTTAACACCTAATTTCTGTGGAATTTCCCTAATTTGTTGACTGTACTCTTTAAATGATTGGCAGCATTGGGGACTTTTACGCTCCCTGAACTTGTTATTCTTCTAATTTTGCACACTGGCATTGACATTCCAGTGTTGCACATTCTGTACTAAAAGTAGTTCAAATATTAAAACTTCACAATAATAGATTTAATTATTGTTTTCTGGCTCAGTCTAGTTTTTGGCTTTTTAAAATTTTTCTTATTAACTTCTTCGTCCCCTACTCCATTTCTTCCCTTCCCATCCCTTCTTTCCTGAATGTCTCGAATTTTGCCTGGTGTGATGGGTGGTGGGCAAAGGAGTCGAGTAGAACTGTAGCTCTTCAGTACCTTTTGACAAATGGCTGATCTTCATTTTGTGCCCCCAGTCTGTGGCAAGCTGTGCAACTGTGAATAGCAGTGAGAGCTGAGCCCACACATTTCACCAACACATACATGAGCAGGCATGCAGCAGGGGTCACTCCGAAGGTGATGAAGAAGAGTAGAAACCTTGCAAACCTTTTAAAAATTCCCTGCTGATCTGAGCTGTCCCCACTGTTTCCTGACTTTAAGATCAGCTGATTTAGCACAGACTAGTAATCTTAGTACCCAAATCATTTTTTTTTCACAACAGATTGTTACTTTCTTCAGCTTGATCTTTTAGAATAATTCTTTATCCATTTCCCCTTTTTACAAAATCAAACTCACTATTTGGTTTTTGGCGTCCATTTTAATTCTATTCAACCAAAGTGTAGGAGGGAAAGTGTTGACTTAGTTATAGCCTCGATGCAAGCAGATAAAACTTATGCTGCAAATTGTGAATCTCAAGCAGAGGCTGGAGCCACTCATTGCATGGATTGCTAAATTTGCTGATTACACAAAGATAGGTAATAAATTACAAACTTAAAGAACTGCGGATGCTATAAATCAGAAACAAAAACAAAAGTTGTTGGAACAGCTCAGCAGGTCTGGCAGCATCTGTGAAGAGAAATCCAAGTTAACGTTTCGGGTCTGGTGCCCCTTCCTCAGAACCAATGGCAGCTTGGGAAATGTCAGTTTATATGCGGTGGGGGAGGGGTAAGGAGTAAATGATAGGGATAGAGCCCCAAAGAGAGAGAAGAACAGTTGAAAAGATTCGAAACAATCTGGCTGAGAGAGTGAATAGCTGTTAATGGAGATGGTGTTAGTGGTTAACAGCCGGTTGTATGAAATGGCAGACTGTGATTAACAAGGCCTGTGTGTGTGTGTGTGTGTGTGTGTGTGTGTGTGTGTGTGTTGGGGGTGGGAGAGGGGAGAGGGAGGTAGGGGGCTAGGACATGGGGAAGTTCAGGCCTTAAAATTATTGAACTCCAACATTGAGTCCGGAGGGCTACAGGGTTGAACTTAGGTATTCTGTGAAGTGGTCACTCAATCTACGCTTTGTTTCCCCAATGTAGAGAAGACCACATTGTGAGCAGTGAATGCAATAGACTAGATTGCATGAGGTGCAGGTAAAATGCTTCTTCACTTGGAACGTTTGTTTGGGCCCTAGGATACTGAGGAGGGAGGTTGTAAATACACAGGTGTTGCACCTTTGGCAGTTGCAAGGGAAGTTGCTGTGGGGCCATGGATTTGGGGGGGGGGGGGGGGGAACATGTTGAGAGTAAATGAAGAGTGAACTAGGATGTCTCAGAGGGAACAGTCCCTGCAGAAGGTGGAAAAGGGGGGGAAATATGTATCTGGAGGTGGCAGACGATCATACATGGATGCTGGTATAATAGTAGGTAAGGACAAGGGGAACCCTATCGCTGTTGCAAAAGGGAAGACTGGGTGATGGTTGGAAGTATGGGAGATGGGTCGAATCCGGGAGATGGGTCGAATCCAGCTGATGGCTCTGTTGAAAAAGATGCTGGGGAATCTTCGGTTGAGGGAGAGGGTGAATGTTTTGGAGCCTTCCTTGTTAAAGTTGGCCCATATTAGAACATAAACCACATTGGGGAAATGAAGTGTAGACTGGATGACCACTACACAGAACACCTACATTCTATCAGCAAAAGAGACCCTGAGCTTCCCATTGCCTGCCACTTTAACACAGCATCCTGTTCCCTGCCCAACATCTCTCTCTGATTTGTTGTGATTCTCTAGTGAAACTCAGTGCAAGCTGGAAGAACAGCAACTCCTGTTTCACTTGGGGACCCTGCAGTCCTCTGTATTCCATATAGAGTTCAGTCATTTTAGGGACTTACCCCCCCCCCCCCCCCCCATGACCTATTGCCCCTACCGCACCTACCAGGCCTTGTTATCACATAGTCTGCCATTGCACACTATCTATTGTTAATCACTAACAGTCTCCACTAACAGCTAGTCACCCTCCTGGCCAAATAGTTTTGACTCCTTTGTTCAACTGTTCTTCTGTCTCCTTGGGCTGTATCCCTATCTACTGTTTTCCCCCTTACCCCCACCCTATCTTCTGCACGTAAACCAACATTTCCCGAGCTGCCATCAGTTCTGAGGAAGGGTTACTGGACCCAAAATGTTAACTGATTTCTCTTTTACAGATGCTGCCAGACCTGCTGAGCTTTACAAGCAACTTCTGTTTTTGTAGGTAGGAAAGTAAGTTTTGAATAAGACATGAGACTGGAAAGGGAATAAGTAGACAGGTTAATTGGGTGGACAAAGATCTGGCAAATGGAGGACAATGTGGGGAAAGTATGAGATTGTTCATTTGAACAGAAAATCAAAAAAAAATTTCTGAATGGTGAGAGAATGCAGAGAAATCTGGGTGTACTAATGCATGAATCTCAGAAGATTAGTTTGCAGTTACAGCAAATAATCGGGAGAGATTATACAGTCGGCTTTGTTATAACACGTATTTCTTCAAAGTGAATTGACTTTACACAATTGAAGAATTGCGAGCATTATTTGTACAGCGCGAACGTTCCTTATCTGTATTAGATATAACATTATTCCAGCCCCATTAGTTTAAAAGGCATGGCTACCAGGCAGTTTTCTTATAACGTGTGATTGCACGAGAACCGAACTATTGCGTTATGTTAGAGCCAACTATAGATCGTTATGGATTATTGCAAGGGGAAATTGAATACAAAAATAGGGAGGTTATGCTTCAGTAATAAAGTGTTGGCGTAGCCCCATCTGTAATGCTGTATACAGTATTAGTCACCATATATACAGATGTGAATGCATTGGAAGCAGTTCAGATAATGTTTACTGGACTGATTTCTGGAACGAGCAATTTGTCTTTGGAGCAGACTTGATGGGCTAATTGGCTAAGTTTTGCTTCTACATTTTATGGCACTTTTGAGGAAAGACAGGTAGACTTGGAGTTTAGAAAAGTCAGAACTAATTGAACTATAGAAGATCCTGAGGGGACTTGATTAGGTGGATGTCAAGAGTGTTACCCCTTGTAGGAAAATAAAGAACTAAGGGTCATAGTTTAAAAATAAGACTGTGTTTATTTAAGATGGAGATAATTTGTTTTGAGGGCTGAGTGTCTTTGGAATTTCTTTCCTTAAAAAGCAGTGGATGCAGAATCTTTAATATTTTAAGGCACAGATTGATAAGAGCTTGAAAAATTATTGGGAATATGCAGGAATGTGGAGTTGAGGTTAGAATAGCATCAGCAATGATCATCTTGAGTAGTGAAGCAGGCTCAAATCTTTGAGCGGACTATTCTTGTTCCTTGTTCATCTGGTCATAACATTACAGTATTAGATAGTGAAACTGTAGGCCGATCAGGAGTCCTTGTATTACCGGTTATGAGATTAACTTCCTTCCAGGTAATGGTTTGTCCTGTTTCTCTCAACTGCTGTGTAGAAACATGCTTCTGGGTTCTCTTTGAACCTGCAGTCATGTGCGTAACAAGAGAGTGCATACAGAATGATTGATTCAGGCAGGTTATGTAGGTCCTGTATACTGTATATGAAATAGTGTATCATCAAATAACTTCAGAACATATACAGACCAAAAGGTGTATGAGGATAATATAAAGATTATATATCTGCTGGTGAGCACTTTGATTTAGTTTGGCAAATAGGAAGTCTTCCTATGGTCTGTTTAAAAACACCGAGAGACTTTACCTTCACCTGTTAACTAGCAATTGGAGTCAGCAGCTGGAGAACAATAGGAAAGCAAGTGAAACTTTTTACAACCTGTGATGCCACTTTCAAGGAACTGTGTACATGCACCCCTAGGTCTCTTTGTTCGACAACATTTCTCAGGCAAAAATGCGGACTGCAGATGCTGGCAATCAAAGTAGAGTGTGGTACTGGAAAAGCACATCAGGTCAGGTAGCATCCGAGGAGCAGGAGAATCGATGTTTTGGGCAAAGGCCCTTCATCAGTACAAAACTTGACCTGCTCTTGGGAAATAAGGCAGGGCAGGAGGCTGAGATGTCAGTGGAGGAGCACTCGCAGGCCATTGACCATAAAACTACTAGTTTTAAAATCGCGATGCATCCAAGAAGCAGGAGAATCGAGGTTTCGGGCATAAGCCCTTCTTCAGGAATCCCTGAAGAAGGGCTTATGCCCGAAACATCGATTCTCCTGCTCCTTGGATGCTTCCTGACCTGCTGCGCTTTTTCAGCAACACATTTTTCAGCTCTGATCTCTAGTGTCTGCAGTCCTCACTTTCTCCTAGTTAAAATTGTGATGGTAAAAGATAGACCAGATCTAAAAGTTGAAGTTCTAAATTGGAGAGAGGCCAATTTTGAGAGTATTAGGCAAAAACTTTCAAAAGCTGATTGGGGGCAGATGTTCGCAGGTAAAGAGATGGCTGGAAAATGGGAAGCCTTCAGAAATGAGATAACGAGAATCCAGAGAAAGTATATTCCTGTTAGGGTGAAAGGAAAGGCTGGTAGGTATAGGGAATGCTGGATGACGAAAGAAATTGAGGGTTTGGTTAAGAAAAAGAAGGAAGCATGTGTCCGGTATAGACAGGGAGATATCGAGTGAATCCTTAGAGAATAAAGGTAGTAGGAGTATACTTAATAGGGAAATCAGGAGGGCAAAAAGTGGACATGAGATAACTTTGGCAAATAGAGTTAAGGAGAATCCAAAGGATTTTTACAAATACATTAAGGACACAAGGGTAACTAGGGAGAGAATAGGGCCCCTCAAAGATCAGCAGGAGATGGGGAGGGCAGACACTAAACGAGTATTTTGCATCAGTGTTTACTGTGGAAAAAGACTTGGAAGATATGGAATGTAGGGAAGTAGATTGTGACATCTTGAAAAATCTCCATATGATAGAGGAGGGAGTGCTGGATGTCTTGAAATGTATAAAAGTGGATAAATCCCCAGGATCTGATCAGGTGTACCCTAGAACTCTGTGGGAATCTAGGGAAGTGATTGCTGGGCCTCTTACTGAGATATCTGTATCATCGATAGTCACAGGTGAGGTTGGCTAACGTGGTGTCACTATTTAAGAAAGGTGGTAAGGAAAAGCCAGCGACCTATAGGCCAGTGAGCCTGAAGTCTGCGATCGGCAAGTTGTTGGAGGGAATCCTGAGGGACAGGATGTACATGTATTTGGAAACGCAAGGACTGATTAGAGAGAGTCAACATGGCTTTGTGCGTGGGAAATCATGTCTCACAAACTTGATTGAGTTTTTGAATAAGTAACAAAGAAGATTGATGAGGGCAGAGCAGTAGATGTGATCTATATGGACCTCAGTAAGGTGTTCGACAAGGTTCCCCATGGGAAACTGATTAGCAAGGTTAGATCTGCATGGAATACAGGGAGAACTAGCCATTTGGATACGGAACTGGCTCAAAGATAGAATACAGAGGGTGGTGGTGGAGGGTTGTTTTTTCAGACTGGAGGCCTGTGACCAGTGCCACAAGGATTGCTGCTGGATCCACTACTCTGTCATTTACATAAATGATTTGTATGTGAGCTTAAGAGGTATGGTTGGTAAGTTTGCAGATGACATCAAAAATTGGAGGTGTAGTGGACAGCGAAGAAGGTTACCTCCGATTACAATGGGATCTTGATCAGATGAGCCAATGGGCTGAGAAATGGCAGATGGAGTTTATTTCAAATAAATGTGAGGTTCTGAATTTTGGGAAAGCAAATCTTAGCAGGGCTTATCGACTGAATGGTAAGGTCCTAGGGAGTGTTGCTGAACAAGGAGACATTGGAGTGCAGGTTCATAGCTCCTTG
Organism: Chiloscyllium punctatum; assembly: GCF_047496795.1. NCBI lineage: Eukaryota > Metazoa > Chordata > Chondrichthyes > Orectolobiformes > Hemiscylliidae > Chiloscyllium > Chiloscyllium punctatum. Next base: position 93,769,564 of record NC_092746.1, on the reverse strand, counting down.
AAAGTGCAGCCGCAGGTAAATAGGACAGTGAAGAAGGCGTTTGGTATGCTTTCCTTTTATTGGTCAGAGTATTGAGTACAGGAGTTGGGAGGTCATGTTGCGGCTGTACAGGACATTGGTTAGGCCACTGTTGGAATACTGTGTGCAATTTTGGTCTCCTTCCTAACAGAATGATGTCATAGAGATGTACAGCATGGAAACAGACCCTTCGGTCCAACCTGTCCATGCCGACCAGATATCCCAACCCAATCTAGTCCCACCTGCCAGCATCTGGCCCATATCCCTCCAAACCCATCCAAATGCCTCTTAAACGCTGCAATTGTACCAGCCTCCACCACATCCTCTGGCAGCTCATTCCATACTCGTACCACCCTCTGTGTGGAAAAGTTGCCCCATAGATCTTTTTTATATCTTCCCCTCTCACCCTAAACCTATGCCGTCTAGTTCTGGACTCCCTGACCCCAGGGAAAAGACTTTGTCTATTTATCCTATCTATGTCCCTCATGATTTTATAAACCTCTATAAGGTTACCCCTCAGCCTCCGATACTCCAGGGAAAACAGCCCCAGCCTGTTCAGCCTCTCCCTATAACTCAAATCCTCCAACCCTGGCAACATCCTTGTAAATCTTTTCTGAACCCTTTCAAGTTTCACAACATCTTTCTGATAGGAAGGAGACCCGAATTGCATGCAATATTCCAACAGTGGCCTAACTAATGTTCTGTACAGCCACAACATGACCTCCCAACTCCTGTACTCTATACTCTGACCAATAAAAGAAAGAATACCAAACGTCAGTTTCGCTATCCTATCTACCTGCGACTCCACTTTCAAGGAGCTATGAACCTTCACTCCAAGGTCTTTGTTCAGCAACACTCCCTAGGACCTTTACTATTAAGTGTATAAGTCCTACTAAGATTTGCTTTCCCAAAATGCAGCACCTCGCACTTATCAGAATTAAATTCCATCTGTCACTTCTCAGCCAGTGTTGTGAAACTTGATAAGGTTCAGAAAAGATTTACAAGGATGTTACCAGGGTTGGAGGATTTGAGCTGTAGGGAGAGGTTGAATGGGCTAAGGCTGTTTTCCCTGGATCATCGGAGGCTGAGGGGTGACCTTTATAGAGGTTTATAAAATCATGAGGGGCATGAACAGGTTAAATAGACAAGGTCTTTTCCCTGAGGTGGGGGAAGTCCAGAATTGGAGGGCATGGGTTTAGGGTGTGAGGGGAAAGATATAAAAGAGACCTAAGAGGCAACTTTTTTACGCAAGGGTGATGCGTATGTGGAATGGGCTTCCAGAGGAAGTCGTGGAGGTTGGTACAATTGCAACATTTTAAAAAGGCATCTGGATGTGTCTAAGTGCTGGCAGGTGGGATTAGATTGGGTTGGGATATCTGGTTGCCATGGGCAAGTTGAATCCTGTTGAAGGGCTTTTGCCCAAAACATCGATTTTCCTCAGATGCTGCCTGACCTGCTGTGCTTTTCCACCAGCACGCACATGACACAACACTCCTCTGGGCCCTACCATTAACTGTGTGTAAGTTCTGTGTAGGTCTTAACAAAATGCAATACCTCATTTATCCAAATTAAACTCCATCCACTATTCTTTGGCCTACTGGCCCAGTTGATCAATATCCCATTATAATCTTAGATAACTTTCTTCACTGTCAACTATACTACCAATTTTGGTGTCATCTGCAAAATTATTAACTGTGTACATCCTATATATTCATCCAAGTTGTTTATATAAATGACAAACAGTGGACCCAGCACCGATCCTTGTGGTACACCACTGGTCACAGGCATCCTCTCTGAATAACCACCCTGTACAATACTTTGTCTCCTACTTTCAAGCCAATTTTGCATCCAATTGGCTCTATCTCCCTGGATCCCATATGATCTAAACTTACTGACCAGTCCACCTTATTGTTGAAGGCCTGGCTAATATTCATGTATTCCTCTGCCTTCATCTATCTTCTCGATGTGTCTTCAAAAAACTCAATCAGGTTAGTGAGATATGATTTCCCATGCACAAAGCCTTGCTGCCTATCCCAATCGTTTTTTGCCTTTCTAAATGCACATCGATCCTGTCTCTCCGAATCGCTTCCAACAACTTACCAACCACTGATGTCAGGCTCGCCAGTCTGTAGTTCCCTGGTTTTTTCCTTTTTTTGAGCCTTTCTTAAATAATGACACAGCATTAAGTACTGTCCAGTCCTTTGGCACCTCGCCTGTAGCTGTCAATGATACAAATATCTCTGTTAGGGGCCCTGCAATGTTTTTCCCCTAGATTCCTACCATATCAAAGTATGATGATCTAGGGTCTTTGTTTAGCAACACAAGTCACAGCTTGGAAGAAAAAAAAGCCTTTTAATTTCAATTTAGGTACTTTGCAGATGTTCTGTCTGAAGCTGAGTCTGTGAAATGTTTGCTCCTGGAAGTAGTTTAGAACCCTTAAGAAAGAGAGAACCCAGTGTGAGGAGTTCAGTTTTAAAGTACTGACATGGTATAACTGTAATTGCTTTAAAAGTACTTTGTTCGTCCTCAAACACTTTGAGATGGCCTGATGCCGTAAAAGAATGTGGTGTAAATTCAAGCCTTTTTCTTACCTTTTTGTTTAGTAGTGGAGTACCTCTGCAATGTGTTAATCCATTGAAATAGCTATTGATGTGAAACTGTTTCAATCTCCTCTAGATTTACTGATGCTATGCAATTTTAGAGAATTGGTGTTCAAGTGAAAATGCATAGAACATTCCAGTGTAGTGCAGGCCCTTCGGCCCTTGATGTTTTGCCAACCTGTGAAACCAACTGAAGCCCATCTAATCTATGCTATTCCATTATCATCCATATGATTATCCAATGACCATTTAAATAATCTTAAAATCGGCAAGTCTACTACTGTTGCAGGCAGTGCGTTCCACACACTACTCTTTGAGTAAAAAACTTACCTCTGACATCTGCCATATATACATCACCCCTCAAATTAAAGCCATGTCCCCTCATGCTAGCCATCACCATCTGAGGGAAAAGGCTTTCATTGTCCACCCTATCTAATGCTTTGATCATCTTGTATCTGTCTATTAAATCACCTCTTAATCTTTTCTTCTCTCTAACAAAAACAGCCTCGAGTCCCTCAGCCTTTCCTCATAAGACCTTCCCTCCATACCTGGCAACATCCTGGTTGCACCCTTTTCAAAGCTTCTGCGACCTTTCTATAATGCGGTGACCAAAACTGTACGCAATATTCCAAGTGCGGCCGCACCAGCGTTTTGTACAGCTGCAACATGACCTCCTGGTACTGAAACCCAATCCCTCTACCAATAAAAGCTAACACGCCATATGCCTTCTTAATAACCCTATTAACCTGGATGGCAATTTTCAGGGATCCATGCACATGGACACCAAGATCTCTCTGCTCATCCACACTACTAAGAATCTTACTATTAGCCCAGTACGCAGTAGTCCTGTTACTCCTTCCAAAGTGAATCACCTCTCTCTCTTTTCTGCATTAAACTTTGTTTGCCACCTTTCAACTCAGCTCTGCAGCTTATCTATGTCCCTCTGTAATATGCTTCCATACTATCCATAATTCCACTGCCTTTAATATCATCTCCAAATTTACTAATCCATCCTTCTACGCCCTCATCCAGGTCATTTCTAAAAATGACAAACAGCAGTAGCCCCAAAGTCGATCCTTGTGGTCCACCGCTAGTAACTGAACTCTGGGATGAACATTTCCCATCAACCACCACCCTCTGTCGTCTTTCAGCTTGCCAATTTTGGATCCAAACTGCTAAATCCCCTTCAATCCCATGCCACCGTATTTTGTGCAGTGGCCTACCTTGGGCAACCTTATCAAATGCTTTACTGCAATCCATGTACACTACATCAACCGCTTTACCTTCCTGTACCTGTTTGATCACCTTCTCGGAGAACTCAAAGTTTGTAAGGCATGACCTACCCATCACAAAACCGTGTTAATGATTCTGAATCAAATTATTCTTTCTAGGCGATTGTAATCCTATCTCTTGTAATCCTTTCCAACACTTTACCCACAACCAAAGTAAGGCTAGCTGGTCTATAGTTACCAGGATTGTCTCTACTCCCCTCTTTGAACAAGGGGACAACATTTGCTACGCTCTAGTCTTCTGGTGCTATTCCTGTAGACAATGATGGCATAAAGATCAAAGTCGAAGTCTCTGCAATCTCCTCCCTAGCTTCCCAGAGAATCTAGGATAAATCCCACCTGACCCGGGTGACAACACCACCTCCTTACGGACCTCAATCCCATCTATTCTTGTAGCCTATATCTCAGTACACTCCTTGACAACATATTCTTTTTCCTGTGTGAATACTGACGAAAAATATTCGTTTAGCACTTCTCCTCTGATCTCCTTGGACTCCATACACAACTTCCCATAACTATCCTTGACTGGCTCTAATCTTACTCTAGTCATTTTTTTATTCCTGATATACCTATAAGAAAGCTTTTAGGGTTTTCCTTGATCCTACCTGCCAAATACTTCTCGTGTCCTCTCCTGGCTCTTAGCTCTCTCTCTTTTTAGGTCCTTCTTGGCTAACTTGTACCACTTTTGTACCCTAGATGAGCCTTCACATCTCATCTTTATGTAAGCCTCCTTCTTCCTCTTGATGAGATTCAACTTCTTTAGGTTAGATTAGATTCCCTACAGTGTGGAAACAGTCCCTGCGGCCCAACAAGTCCACACCGACCTCTGAAGAGTAACCCACCCAGACCCAGTCCCCTACCCTATACAGACCCCTGACTAATGCACCTAACACTACGGGCAATTTAGCATGGCCAATTCACCTGACCTAGGTAAAAACAAGGAATGCAGATGCTGGAAACCAAAGTCTAGATTAGAATAGTGCTGGAAAAGCACAGCAGGTCAGGCAGCATTCGAAGAGCAGGAAATCGACATTTTGAGCAAAAGCCCTTCATCAGGATTGCCCAAAACGTCGATTTTATTTTATTTTTTTTTCCCTGCTCCTCGGATGCTGCCTGACCTGCTGTGCTTTTTCAGCACCACTCTAATTCACCTGATCTGCATATCTTTGGATTGTGGGAGGAAACCGGAGCACCCGGAGGAAACCCATGCAGACACCGGGAAAATGTGCAAACTCCACGCAGACAGTGCCCGAGGTAGGAATTGAACTCTGATCCCTGGCGCTGTGAGGCAACAGTGCTAACCACTAAGCCACCATGCCACCCCTTTTAATAACCCACAGTTCCCTCATTTGACCACTACCTCCCTACCTGACAGATACATACTTAAAAAGGACACGCAATAGCTGTTCCTTAAACAAGCTCCACATTTCAATTGTGCCCATTCCCTGCAGTTACCTTTCCTGTCCTGTGCATCCTAAATCTTAACTAATTGCGTCATAATTGTTTTTCCCCCAGCTATAACTCTTGACCTGTGGTATATGCCTATCCTTTTCCATCGCTAAAGTAAGTCTCACCAATTATGGTCACTATCACCAAAGTGCTCACTTACCTCCAAATCTTAGACCTGGCCAGGTTCATTACAATGCTGCAAAACACAAGTAATGGGACTTTTTTTTTTCTCTCCGTTTGCATTTTTGTCTTGTGATTTATAAGTAAAGCAGCATTCTAAGCTTAAAGGAATTTGGAGTTTATCCTTCAGAAAACAGTTAACAATACTAATTATAAAATTAGTATTGACATAAGTTCAGTGAGTTTCTTAATATCCCGGTTTGTTCAGTAGTTTTTCCTCTACTTGGTTAATGCATGTGCTGATCCATTTTTGAAGAAAAGCTTCCTTTTATTTTGTAAAATTTCCATATTTTGAAAATACCTTTTCTCAGTGTTTTGGATAAGCAAGCTAATTTGCACATTTCAATGCAGAGTAAATAATCTTAAATTTAACGATCTCATGTAAAGGAATAAGGCACTCAGAGAATCTATATTGTAAAAATCTTTTACACGTCACTAAATGCAGACTAGCTGCATTTTAAAAAGTTGTTAATCCATGCAGGGTTTTATAGTGTTGCTCAAAAAGCTGCTAATCCTGGACCTGTATTTGCTTTTGGTAAGCTCACATGACACCACCCCCGCTGTAAATTGCCATTTTGTTCAGTGACCCTTTTGGCATTCAAAAAAGTCAGCTGAAACATGCAAGATTTTGAATGGTGGTCCTGTGGTGTGTGTATTAATATAGGTGGACACAGAAACCCCAGTGTTGCTTTAAATTTGTTTGCTGACATGCATCCTCTTGCTGGATGAGTTGTTAATGACCTGTCAACAGGGCAGTAGAAAATGTGACTCTTCTAGAAATGTATCTCTCTAGCCTCAAGCAGCTTCTCCCAGCTATAATCTAAACATTATAGAATGCTCTTTCCTATTTCTGTTTGGCAATGAATCTTTTCCAAAAATTTGATACAGGCATCCTTTTGGCAAGACTGCAGAAGCAAAGGCGTACCTGTTTAATCATGGAATGTTAGATAGAGGCCATTTGGCCTGTCAAGTACAAACAGCTTCTCTACAAAAACCACTCCGTTAGACCTATTCCCCTGCCCTGTATCCTATAGCTACAACTTTTATGTCTAGGTAATTCTTTAATTCCCTTTTGAACATGATTGAATCTGCCTCCATCCCAATCACTAGTGTTGCAGTACACTGTTAGTATTTGAAAAGCAATTTGAAAGAAGTCTTTTTTTTCACATTTTTAAAATGTTTCTGAAGGACTTAATGTTCACATTGCATTGGGCTCCACCTAATTCTTTTGATGTCACACACCATCTGGGAGTGGAGTCAGTGAATTCTCCACTAGCCTTTAAAGGGAGCAGATGTATCTGGAGTTATTGGAAGTCCTACTAAGTATGCCTGACTAGTAGTGTACTAATACTTGTTGGTATAATGAATAAACCATCTTGTTAACAACGAGCTGTGCTTCTTCTGTAAAGATTCCACAGTAGTGTATCACTGATCATTAGACGGCCCCTAGATAGAGACAAAGGAGGATTAATGGCAGTGAACTATCTGAAGTAACCCTTACTGTGAATTGGCAGAGATGGCACATGCCAGGAGTAGCAATCAGGGTCATATCACACATTTTGATTTATTATTTTTCCATTTTCCTTTGCATATTATGAAAATTAATGTTTCTGAAAGTGGGAACAGTTTCCTCTTACCTGTTTCATCCAAGTGCTCCATGATTTTGAATAACTCTATTGAATTGAGTATTGTTAGGAACATTGTATAACCTCAGGTTAAATTTATATTTTGTGTTTAAAGGGAGAAGTGTGACTTTTAGTTTCATTTTGAGTTGTTTTTGTGGGCTTGGAGATGGGAGTCTGGAGTCCTGTTTGTTTACCTGCATTTTTAATTAGAGTTTATACCCCCTGTAAGTAAAGAGATGGGGGTTAGAAGTTTAGTGAATCAAATGGAGGTTGCAAAACTGTGCTATTGTCCTGTGATGGGGGTCCAGGAACACAGAGGGAGACAGAAACATCTAGGAGTTGGACATCTATACATGCCAGAAGAAGGCTGCTGAAAACTGAGTTTTGGGAATTACACATTTTCTCCAAAGTCTAAGTATTAGTAAGTTTTTAGTTTGTTTTGGGTGTCTTGGAGAAAGATACCAGCTGAAGAAAAATATCATCTAGTGAATGCGCAGAGGAATGCTGGAAGGAAAACCAATTGTGGTTGTGCCAGCTGTGTGGATACAGTCTAACTAGAGGTTTTGGTGTAACTAGAGGTTTTGGTGTTTGTAAAGACTTTGCTGGCAATAAATGAAAGTCTAATTTTGACTCCTTTTTCTGGTATTTGTACTGAAATCTTTCCAACTTTTTTCTTGTCTGCTGTAGTTCATGGTTTTCTTATTCAAATGTTGATGTTCAGAGTACAGTGATAGACCCTTCTGGATGTGTTTAGAAACTAACCTCATACAGTACTTTAAAAATAAACAAAGTTAGAGTAAAATCTGGCTTATTAGATCTGAGATCTAATTGGTCCAGTATTAATATCCGCTTGGATCTCAACAATCTGTTCAATCCTTGGCACCACACCTTCAGATGGATATGGAAGTATTGGAGAGGATGCAGAAAATGTTTCCTAAATAGTTCCAGGAAGGAGAGGTCAAGCATATTGGGGCAGCTGGGGTTGTTCTTCTTGGGGAAAGTTAAGACAGAATAATTTTTGCTTTTTTTTTCCATTTGTCCATTGTACCAAACCTGACTATGTCCGCTTGTATTTCATAGGGACACAAGACACAGGAGTAGGCAGTTGAGCCCTTTGAACCCACCATTTAACATATTCATGGCTGATCTTATCCTGGGCTCAACTCCACTTTCCTCCCTGCTCCCCATAGCCCTTTATCCTGCTTTACATCAGAAACGTACTATTTCTTTCTTGAGTCTTTTGATTCTGTCTCCATTGCACTCTGGGACATAGAGTTCTGAATTTGTGGAATTCTCTGAGAGAAGTAGTTTCTCCTCATCTCAGTTTTAAACCTAGCTCCTTTCACTCCTATTTGTCAAACATCCACATAGTTCATCCTCCGTAATATTTTATGTACCTTCAATCAGATTCCCCCCCCCGCACCCCTCCATTCCCCCCCCCCCCCCACCCCCAATACTTCTCAACTTCAGAGAGTACAAGCCAAGCTATTCAACCACTCCTCATACAATAGCCCTTTCATCCTCTGGAATCTATTTGGTGAAACTCCTCTGAACTGCCTCCAGTGCGCCCATGTCCTTCCTCAGTAAGGAGACCAGAACTGGATGCAGTATTCCAGGTGTGGTCTTCCCCAGTGCTTTATGTAATTGTAACAACACTTCATTACTTGTATAATCCCGTCCTTTTGCAACCCAATTTCTATGATTCATGCACAGGCACACCTAGATCCCTCTGCAATGACACACTTTTTGAATCTGCTACCTATTTAAATAACAATTTGTTCTTTCTTTCCAGTCGTAATGGACAACAAAATGCACTTATCCACATTAAGCTCCATCTGCTAGATTCCGGCACATTCTCCTAACTTATCATTGTCTGTCTGTAAACTTTTTATCTCTTCGCCTCCTGCATGCTTTTCCACTTATTGTCGTATCATCTGCAAATTTTGCTATATTAAACTCTAGCAACTTGCAAAATACAATCCCCTTCAGAGTTCACAATACTTGCCTTGTGAGCTTTCATAGTTTATAAATGTTAGAAATATTTGACATCATGTAATACACTAAATCATATTCAAGTTAGGCTTTGACAAAAAGATTGTACTATCATGTGAAGTTTGCAATGTTAACCTGATACAAAAGCCTGCTTTATGATCATGCAGAGAGGATGACAAATGCTGTCTGTGTTCACACACACACACACACACACACACACACACACACACACACACACCATGAGAACTCTGGTCAAGGATGTCTGGCCATCAGAACTTGCCAGTGCCATGGTGAAGGCCATGGCTGTTACCAGGACAAGGCTTTCAACTCAGACTCTCAGAATTAAGGATCTCACATGGAAAAGATAAGTGCTGTTTGGGAGAGGGTCTTGTGATGTGAAGGTCATGGGAGAGGGAAGCTACGGAGGCTGGAAGGAAAGTAGTACAATTCCCCCTTCTAAAGATTGAGGCACCAGTCTCTCTTCCAAGCTCTCCTCCTTGTCCTGCCTAGAACTGGAACAATCTCAGCTTAGGCGGACCAGACCCTTGGGTGACCATTAGTTGACCACCTTACGGTCTTGTTTGTCAGTGAGGTGGGAAGGTGGAGAATAGTTCTTCCTGCTTACACCTTTAATGGAATTCCTCCCTACTTTCACTGCGTAATTAGGTTCACTTTCCACCGTCAGGCCTGGAAGATTAATCTGTAGGAATCATCTCTTGAACCAATATGAACAATGTACTTCAGGCATGTTTTGCAGATCTTCTACAACAGGGCCTACAGGACAAGGAGGACCTGCTTTGAGATTGATCCACAAACCTCTATCGCCCTCTATTTTTATGCCGTTGGCTTCTATCAGTTTATTATGTGGGTCATCAACTATATTTCACTACTTTCATTAAGTAGCTGACCAATTCCTTTTTTAAAGACCAGGGCAGAACTGTATGTTATCTTGCCCTCTGATGTTTACAACCAAATGGACAAAACATAAGACTTTGCTGCATTGGCGGTTTATCTTGAAATGACAAGAATGTTGCCATCAAGACCAGAACAGCAAACGTTATAAACTCTAATGAATGCTACACCAATAATGTGCACCCAGTGATTGATCATAAGAAAATCTTGCAGTTCTGTGCATGATACCCAGACAGCTGCCTCATGCATTCTGATTTGAATGTTCTTTAATTTGGAAAGAAGGGAATGGAAATATCTATCAGTTCTTTGGGCATAGTTATGAATGAGTCAATGCTTTTCTTGAGCTGTAAACTGACTTATTACTTCTGTGTCTGAAGACCATGTGAACGGAGTCAAGCTGTTATTATTTCCTTATCTGTTATACTGCATCCCCCATTCAAATTTCTTCCTCTTTGTTTAATTGAATATCATCTTCCGCTGAGTGCACCACTTGTGGCTGGCAACACTTAGCCTTGCTAACACATCTCCTAACCATTATTACCACGACTAGGATCTTTGGGGGAGTTATCTGTGATGTATAAGGTTGGGTGTGGCAATGGCCTAGTGGTATTATTGCTAGACTATTAATCGGGACCGTAGTAATGGTCTGGGGACCTGGGTTCGAATCCTGCCATGGTAGATGGTGTACTTTTGGATTCAGTTAAAAATCTGGAATTTACAGACTAATAATGACCATGAAACTGGTGTCAATTATCAGAAAACCCCAAATGGTTTACTAATGTCATTTAGGGAAGGAAACTGCATGTTTCTGCCTTCATATGACTCCAGATCCACAGCAACATCGTTGACTCTTAACTACAATTTGGAATGGGCAATAAACCTTCCCATGCCATGAATGAATTTTTTTTAAAAAGACTGTCGCTCTAAAAGGGCTAATCTCTAAATTCCAACCAATATATTGTCATACAGTCTTTGTCTCCACTGACAGCTCAAAACCGACTCTTCCTTTCCTCACTCAATGTGCCATCAGTATTTCTTCATTGGCTGATTAATCTCTGTAGCTCTCCCCTATTACCGGGAGAAAGTGAGGGCTGCAGATGCTGGTGGAGCCCGAGTCAAGAAGGGTGGTGCTGAAAAGCACAGCAGGTCGGGCACCATCCGAGGAGCAGGAGAGTCGACGTTATGGGTGTTAGCCATTCATCTGAAGAGCTTAGCCCAAAACATTAACTGTCCTGTTGTGCTTTTCCGGCACCACCCTTCTCAACGATTGCACCTATTACTGTCCTGTTATAAACTGCATTTTAAGAAAAGTTCTTCTTGTTAAGACCTGCTAATGGCCAATTTTCCAGGGAGATAGTGAGGAAAGAGGTCAATCTGAGTCTGAAGATTGTGTGTGCTTTCGAAACATTATAAACCTATGAATTAAGAACAGAGCAAGCTAATCGGCCCCATGACCTGCTCTACCATTCATGAAGATCATTGTTGATCAGAATTCTCATGATGAGTCACCTGGACCTATAATATTAACTCTGCTTTTCCCTACAGATATACTGCCAGACCTGCTGAGTTTCGCCAGCAACTTCTATTTTTGTTTCACATCTCCTCCCAGTGTCTGCAGTTTTTTGTTTTAATTTAGCAAAATAGTGAATTTCTGGAATGAACTACCTTAGAGAATAGTATAGGCTAGTTCAGCAGTAACAACATTTGAGAGAATTTAAATTATTATCTGAAAAGAAAGAACGTGGAGAACTGCAGAGCGGGAGAAGGTAGGAGAATGATATGAGGTAAATGGTTCAGTCAGCGAGCCAGTGTAGGCACGGAGGACTGAATAGTCTTCTTTGTGCTGTTACAAACCTCTGATTTTTATGGGCGTTGGAGGATGGATTTTTGGAACTTCTTTATAAGCAAAGGTCCACCATATTTGAAGATCTGGGATGGAATACCACAAGTATCAGAGATCTTGTTGATTTCTCATGCGTCGCTCTTCCATCAACTGTGCTTCATTCATATATTACAGGGCATTGAAGAATAGCCTAGAAGGTATAAGCTAGCACTCTGAATAACTCGGCCACAGGTGAATCCAAAATGTTATTTCCAGCATTGACAGATTGCATTGCCATCTTTTAAGAGAAACATCATTTATTTACAAAAGGATGTCTTGATCTTGATCTATAATTGGCCTTGCTGGCTTCAAAAGAGCTGTGTTTGCCATGATTCTCTCTTGAGATTTTCTTTCTCATTGCATGTTCTTTATCTCTTGGATTTCTTCAGATTTACCAAAAGATAAAGTAGACATGCAGATGTCTACTGAGATTGTACAATTGATGACCAAGTCTAAAATTTACTGTTTATCAAAAATATTACTAACCATGTTTGGCTAATCTGTTGAGTAGCACTACTATAACATCCATCAAGGAACTCTGACAAATTAATGTCAGTAGAAATGTGGAAAAGATCCCTACTGGTTGGAACCACACTTAGATCAAAGAAAGATGTTGGTGGTTGTTGGAACTCGATCTCAGGACATTTGCTGTGGGAGTTGCTTGATGTAATTTCTTGGCCAAGCCATCTTTAACTGCTTTATCAATGACTTTTCTTGACTCATAAGGTCAGAACAGGGGATGTTTTCTGATTCCACAAAAGTCAGCGCTGTTTAGCGCTCCTCAGATACTGAAACAGTCAGTGTTAATGTGCAGCAAGACCCAGACAATGTTCCAGTTTGGGCTGATAGAAGCAAGCAACATTCACGTCACAAATGCCAAAGAATAATCAATTCCAACTCCAACAATTCCTTGATATCAACATCCTGGAGGTTCCCATTTATTAGAAACTGAACTGGATCCATCATATCAATAATTGGTTATAAAAGCTGTTCAGATGCTAGGAATCCTGCGCAAATAACTCCTCTCTTGACTCCCCAACATCTGTTCACCATCTATAGGGCACAAGGCAGGAGTATGTTGCCTAACTCAAACCTGGATGAGTGAAGCTCCAGCAACAACTCAGTACTCCAGCTCAATATCATCCAGGATGAAGCAGCCCTCCTGATTTGTCACCCACTTTAGACGTTCACTTCTCACCCCCCACGCCCCCCCCCCCCCAAACAACTACCAATACACAATCTCTATCAGCTGGAAAGATGGTATTTGTTGGGAGGCAGGATTTCCACTTCTAGTACTGTTTGATGTTTGAAATGCCTGCGACTGCCACTTTGTGCCTGAGTGATATTTAGTACAACCTGTGCTCCCTGAAGGAAACTTGCTGGCTCTCCCAGATGGTGAGCTAAATTCCCATTGCCTGGATCAATATTTTGTTTCAAAGTCACAGGAAAGGTCAGCGCTTGCAGAAAGCAGCTTCGGCTGTTCCTCTTTGAGCCACACAGCATCCTGACTTGGAACAATCTCGCTTCCTTCACTGTTGCTGGGTCAGAATCCTGGAATTCCCTTCCTTCCAAATTTCCCTGTGGGTGTCCCGACATCCCAAGGACCGCTGTGTGCTGCTCACCCATCACCTTCTCGGGAAATGCGCGTGCGTCTAACTAGTGACTCTCATCCTGCAAAGATATATTTTAAAAATCAATAACCTTTTCAAAGCTTAGTCAATAGAATATTGGATTTGACCAAGATGAAGAATCTAGATAGAGTAGATGAGAAGAGTGTGTGCTCCTATTGGAGAAAGGGTTGAGAAACAGAGCCACAGTTTAAAGTGACTGGCCACAGTTAAAATTTAGAATGTGGTGGTGGTGGTGATAGATTCAATTGTGTTTCAAATGGAAATGAGTTCACTTTCTGAATTTAAAACCGAATCTATTTGCAAGACTATGAGTAAAAGCAGGTGAGTGGGACTAACTGAGTCCCCCTCACAGAGCTAACACCGACAAGATGAGCTGAATGGCCTCCTGGGCTGTAGCCATTGTACTTTTCTACAGTAAAATCTGTTGAAATAGCTGATGGAGGGGAGTTATCCTCTGTTCGATCCTACTGTGATTAAAAGTGAATACAGGAGTTTATAAGTATGAGATGAAATAAACAAGCTAAAATATTATCTATGATGTATGACAGATTGTGTAAAGACATGAAATTAGGTGCCACAGGTCTCATGATTATGGATTTATTTTTAATTCCTGTGGAAGTGTGGATGTCCAGATTTCAATTCCTTCTATCATTCTGACAGGGAAATCTACTTATCGGTATTATAATCCTAATTGGATTCTTTTGAAAACTGCGATTTGTAAGTTTATGTGCACAGGTAAGGTCAGATCTGTTCCCCATCTCTAATGTCATGATGTAGTACCTTAACTAACCTCTTTAGTTTAAGCCAGCAGCATTATGCAGGAAACGGCTACATTACCCTTTATTGTACAACATACCCAGCCTTGACACACGGACACCCGTTGTTTGCAGCAAGGCTTACATAATAGGCTACAAAGTGAAGTTGAACAAAATTGCAGGCATCAGTACATCTCTACCCAATGAACAGAAGGGCAATGAAATGCTGTCGCCCTATCCTAACGGTCTTGAATCACCCATGATGACTGCTGCAGACATTAGATCAGCCTTATCGAGAGTGAACCTACAGAAAGTGACTGGCCCAGGTGGAGTCCCCGGCTGTATACTCCGATCCTGTGCAGACCAGCAGGCAGGAGTATTCACCGACATCTTTAACCCTGTCTTACTACGATCTGAAGTCCCCATATGCTTCAAGAAGATCACCATCATCCTGCTGACAAAGAAAATTATGCAGCGTGCCTCAATTACTACCACCCATACCTCTGTCCTCCAGTAACTAGGAAGAGCTTAGGGAGGTTAGTCATGTGGGCGGCATGGTGGCACAGTGGTTAGCACTGCTGCCTCACAGCGCCGGAGACCTGGGTTCAATTCCCATCTCAGGCGGCTGACTGTGTGGAGTTTGCACGTTCTCCCTGTGTCTGCGTGGGTTTCCTCTGGGTGCTCCGGTTTCCTCCCACAGTCCAAAGATGTGCAGGTCAGGTGAATTGGCCATGCTAAATTGCAGTTTGCCTACCCGTGCCAGGGATGCCATCTCTCTGGCGTTACACTCCGCCCTGGAACATGTGGATAACAAGAGTACTCATTGTCAGGCTTCTGTTTATTGACTGCAGCTCCACCTTCAACACCATAATTCTAAGCAATCTCCCATCTAAACTCCAAGATGTATGTCTTAGCTCCCTGCTCTGTAACTGCTTACCCTTGGACTGTCATCAGGAAGAATAGGCAATAACTCTTCCTTCAAAATAATCATCAACACTGCCCCACAAAGGTGTGTATTCAGCCCGCTACTATACTCCTGAAACATTCACGAAATAGAGTTAAGGAGAATCCTAAGGGTTTTTACAAATACATTAAGGACAAAAGGGTAACTGGGGAGAGAATACAGCCCCTCGAAGATCAGCAAGGTGGTCTTTGTGTAAAGCCGAGAAAGGTGGGGGAGACACTAAACAAGTATTTTGCATCAGTGTTTACTGCGGAAAAGGACATGGAAGATATAGACTGTAGGGAAATAGGTGAACATTTTTCAAGATGTCACCATATTACAGAGGATGAAGCGCTGGATGTCTTGAAATGCATAAAAGTAGATAAATCTACTTATCTAGACCTAGACCTGACCTATACCTCTTTTTTTTTTTTGGGAAGTTAAGGAAGTGATTGCTGGGCTCCTTGCTGAGATAATTGTATCATTGATAGTCACAGGTGAGGTGCCGGAAGACTGGAGGTTGGCTAACGTGGTGCCACTGTTCAAGAAGGGTGGTAAGGACTAGCCAGGGAACTATAGACCAGTGAGTCTGAAGTCAGTGGTGGGCAAGTTGTTGGAGGGAATCCTGAGGGACAGGATGTACATGTGTTTTGGAAAGGCAAGGAATGATTAGAGGTAGAGACAGATTAGAGATAGCATGGGAAATCACATCTCAAAGTATTTTTGAAGAAGCAACAAAGAAGATTGAGGGCAGAGCAGTAGATGTGATCTATATGGACTTCAGTAAGGCATTCGACAAGGTTCCACATGGGAGACTGATTAGCAAGGTTAGATCTCATGGAATACAGGGAGAACTAGCCATTTGGACACAGAACTGGCTCAAAGGTAGAAGACAGAGGGTTGTGGTGGAGGGTTGCTTTTCAGACTGGAGGCCTGTGACCAGTGGAGTGTCACAAGGATCGGTGCTGGTCCACTACTTTTCATTTATATAAATAAATGATTTGGATGTGAGTTTGAGGTTTGGTTGGAAGTTTGCAGATGACACCAAAATTGGAGGTGTGGTGGACAGCGAAGAAGGTTACCTCTGATTACAATGGGATTTTGATCAGCTGGGCCAATGGGTTGAAGAGTGGCAGATGGAGTTTAGTTTAGATAAATATGAGGCGTTGCATTTTGGTAAAGCAAATCTTAGCAGGACTTATACACTTAATGGAAATGTCCTAGGGAGTGTTGCTGAACAAAGAGACCTTGGAGTGCAGGTTCATAGCTCCTTGAAAGTAGAGTCACAGATAGATAGGATAGTGAAGGAGGAGTTTGGTATGCTTTCCTTTATTGGTCAGAGTATTGATTACAGGAGTTGGGAGGTTGTGTTGTGGCTGTACAGAACATTGGTTAGGCCACTTTTGGAATTTTGCGTGCAATTCTGGTCGTCTTCCTATCAGAAGGATTTGTGAAACTTGAAAAGGTTCAGAAAAGATTTACAAGGATATTGTGCTAGAGTTGGAAGATTTGAGCTATAGGGAAACGTTGAATAGGCTGGGGCTGTTTTTCCTGGAGCGTCGGAGACTGAGGGATGACCTTTTATAGAGGTTTATAAAATCATGAGGGGCATGAATAGGGTAAATAGACAAGGTCTTTTCTTTGGGTCAAGATTCTATTTTTTTTTTCTCTACTCCCTGAGATGCTGTCCGATCTGCTGTGCTTTTTCAGCACCACACTCTTGATTCTGATATCCAGCATCTGCAGTCCTCACCTTTTCACAGAGTACAGTACAAGCTAGGTGACTGCTTCCCCCTCCCTCCCCCCTTCCCCTTCCCCTTCCCCTTCACCCCCCACCCCGGACCCCTTTTGACCCTCTTCACAGGCATATGAAGTCAGGTCAAAGTGAGGCACTCAACAAAGAAAGCACATCCCTTTATACAAGTCAGTTGCGATGCTTACAGATATCCTGGCCACTTCACCCACAGTCGCCTACATCTCAGGACAACTCCCAATTGCTCAATCACCTGTTACCCCAGGTACAATGGCAGGATGAGATCATCCTTGGAGATCATGCTCATGCCCTAATCCTGGGCAATTGTCACAGACGATTTCCTGACTCAGTGCTTTCCTAAGGCATTACAGGTGCGACATACCTCTGGCCAGAAAGCATTTCTAAATGGAAGAGATTGACTTGATAGTTTAACTTGATGATAGCAGGGGAGTAATGTCTAAACCAAGTGTAAATTACAATGGATAGTCATCCGCATTCTTTCATGGCTGTCGTCCCCACCCAAAGACAGTGAAGTTTTAACCCTTTAGTATTACATTAATGTCTCGAGAGTGTCCCATTTAATCGTTTAACATTACAAAAGGCAAGGGATGGGAATGTAAATTCATTACAATCTACCTGCAAGTCAGAGGCATCCCACCTTCGCCTCGGGACATCCTCTTTCATGCAGGTCAGGTGAGCAAGTTAACTCTTTAATATCACAGGCTCAGCCTCTTTGCTATTTCTCAGCTGGCAGTGAAAAATCCAGTTTTAGTGGAATGAAAGAATGCATGCAAAAGACAAATAAGTTACTTCAAAGCATTGTATATAATTATTCACATGTTTCATGGAGCTCGCTCACTCCTTTAGTTTCCTCCTACTAGAAGCCCACTTCCTCTCCTTTTGAGCCGCTCGTATACCCAGATTGATTTCCATCTGCTATTTTTTTAAAGCATGCTTACTCTATCTAGGTTCTTTCTGCTTCTAAGTGCATAATTTATGGAATCTAATAAGGGAGTCTTGCTAAAGAATTATCTCAATCTCTCCTGTTGAAACTCTAGACTATAACTTGCACAACACATTCACCTGTTTAATGAAAATACAGTAAGCTTGTTATTTCACATATAATAGATTTTATTCTTTTCGTTTGCTAAAATCTCCTGAGTTCCTGGTGCACTGCAAAAGAAAGATAGAGCTTGATGTAATAGAGCAGATTGTGATTGTAATTCTAATTTGATGGAAGTATGTTTGTCATGACAGCTGCAGTGTGTAATAATCTCCTGTGTGGATCAATTAGGTGTATGAAAATAATTACAAAGGCAAATTAACATTTTGTTAGAAATCAGATTCTTTTGTTTTAAAAAATATCTGTGCAATATTGTGTATTTTCTGAGCTGCTTCACTGCAGCTTCATTTTACACTTGGGACTATTTGCATTACACAGAATATCTGAAATGCTATAAGGCAAGGCACACAGTGAATGAAATTGAACCCACCGTGTGAGTATACCTGCATTGAGGTTTTATTTTTCTGGTATGCAGTACCAGAGGTTTACATGATGTGTAGTTTGTGCTTTTTGTTGATATTCCTGGATTTGATATCCAGTAGTGACAAACCACCCACCTCATCCCATGTCTAAAATTAGAACTCGAGTCTCTAAACTACGCAGCAATGTTACTTGTCAAGATTTCCTTCCAATTTTAATTACTGCATGTGCAGAAGATGCATCAGATTATTTTGAAAGCAGAGTTTTGTGACTGATGTGGTTAAAACGAATCATGGCTCAGTGGTTAGTACTGCTATCTCACAGCACCAGGGAACCGGGTTCAATTCCAGCCTTGGGCGACTGTGTGGAATTTGCACATTCTCCCAGTGTCTGTGTTGCGTGGGTTTCCTCCCAGGTGCTCCGGTTTACTCCCACAATCCAAAGACTTGCAGGTTAGGTTAATTGCCATGCTAAATTGTCTGTAGTGTTCAGGGATGTCTGGTTAGGTGCATTAGTCAGGGGTAAATGTACAGTAATAGGAAAGGGGAATGGGTTTGGGTGGGTTACTGTTCAGAGGGTTGGCGTGGACTTGTTGGGCCAAATGGTCTGTTTGTATACTGTAGAGATTCTACGGGACATAAGTAAACAACCATTTGGCCCACCAAGCCTGTTCTGCCATTATCATGTCTAATCTTTACTTCAAATCTGTTTTCACACTTGAATCTCACTGAGCAACAACAAAGAGGGTATTGGGTCAAATGACCAACAGTTTAGCCTGTAAGGAAGGTTTTAAACAACCACCTATGTACCTTCATTTCACCAACTGTTGGAAGGATGCTAGTTTTTCTGATGAGATGCTGGGGAAGGGAATTGTTCATTTTCCAGTGGTAGCAGTGGCAATAAGGACTCACTTACCCAATGGAATGGGTGAGTCGTGGGGAACAAAGTCAGGCCAGCAGGGATAAGTGGAGCACAAGCGGTCTGACTGCTATTTCCATTGAGTTATTAACAAGGATTCATAGAGTTGAAATGGTAACTTTCCAGCATTAAATAATCACATTCAGCATGTTTGCAATGTTACTGATACAGTCTCTGCATGTGAATGATCTTTTTTAAAAAGAAATATTCAGTCTGGGACTTGGGCATCACTGGGCCAACATTCTTGAGCTGCCTTGAGATACTACAATCCACATGTTGTAGGTTAACCCATAATGCGGTCAGGGAGGGAATTCCAAGATTTTTAACCCAGTGTCAGTGAAGAAGTAGTGATATATTTCAAGGTTAGGTTGGTGGGTGGCTTGGAGGGGAACTTGCGGGTGATGGTGTTCCCATGTATCTGCTACTGTTATCCTTCAAAGTGGAAGTGGTCATGGGTTTGGAAAGTAAATCTCTGCAGTGCATCTTGTAAATATTACAGCAGTGCTTAATGAGTGATGGTGGTGGGGGGAGTGGATGCTTATAGACATGGAAGCAATCCAGTGGGCTGATTTGACCCCAATTTATGTCCAGCTTCTTGATGTTGCAGCTGCATTGATAGAATCATAGCATCCCTAGCATGTGGAAGAAGGCCATTCAGCCCATTGAACCTGCATCAAACGTCCGAAGAGCATCCTGCTCAAAACAGTGTGTGTGTGTATATGAGTAAGTGTGTTGCATGTTAGTGGGAGTGTACGTGAGAGAGTGGGTGTTTGTATGTGTGCGCATGCTTGGTAAAGTGTGTGTGTGTGTGTGTGAGTGTGAGGGGTGTCTTTTGTGTATGTGAGAGAGAGAGCGTGTGTATGATGGACACGTTGTGTGCGTGTTTGTCTGTGTGAGAGTGTATATAGTGCAATGGGGTCACCATAGCATGACAAGAACCCAAGGTCCCAGTTGAGGCCATCCTCATGGGTACCGAATTTGGCTATCAGCCTCTGCTTGGCCACTTTGCATTGTTGCTTGTCCCGAGGCCCGCTTTGGAGGATGGTCACGCAAAGATCCGAGGCAGAGTGCCTCGGACTGCTAAAGTGCTCCCCGACTGGGAGAGAACACCCCTGCCTGGTGATTGTTGCGCTGTGTCCATTCATCCGTTGTCATAATGTCTGCCTGGTCTCGCCAACGTACCATGCCTCAGGGCAGCATATGAGCTAGATAACGTTGGCCAAGTCACGTGAGTACCTGCTGTGTACATTTGGGTGGTGTCCTCATGTGTAATGGTGGTATCCATGTCTTCACTCTGATATGTTTTACAACCTGGTCATGGCAACCATTGCATGGTGGTGTGGTCAATGTTGTCCTGAAGACTGGGCAGTTTGCTGTGAACAATGATCTGTTTCAGGTTTGGCAGTTATTTAAAAGCGAGAAGTGGAGGCGAAGGGAAGGTCTTGGTGAGGTGCTTATCCTCATAGATAATGTGTTGCAGGCTGTGAAGAACATAGCATAGTTTCTCTGCTTCTGGGATAGATTGTTCAATATATCATTTCAGTTGCATCACACTGTAATCTTTTGTTATACATTCTGTGTTTTATGATCCTGCTCCATAGCTACCTGATGAAGGACTATAATCTGGTGTTGTGATTTTTAACTTGGTCCACCCCAGTCCAACGCCAGCTCCTCCACATCTTGGTAGAATGGACAGTGGGGAGCATAACGAAGAAAAAAAAACCAAGGGAAAGAATGAGTAACCGAAAATAGCTCATGCTGAAATCAGTTTTCGCGTGTCATGTGCCTATATTTAGGTCTTGTTTTGTGTTGTCAGCTTTTTTCTAAATTATTGGTCAGCGCTTGCTTTATTTTTTGAGGTCGCCACGTATGGCTGTGTATAGAACCGAGAATGTGATTCAAGTCTTTGCCTGTTAGCATGAGAGTCTGAAAGAAAAGCTGGTGGAAGTAATCCAAGCTGCAAAGTTATAAAAAACAACAATGCAACAAATACAGAGGAAGTGAAGGCACAAGCACCACAAAACAAAATGGAGTGTGTGCAGCAAGGTTGGATATGAAACAGGGCATGTTGATTGGCACCAGACAAAGCGTTGAAAATTTCACAAACTGTACTTTTGTAAATTACAAGGTTTTCTAAAAACAAAATTTGGAAACAATTTTTTTATTCCAAGGTTTGCTTTTGTGGGTGATCTCATGCTAACTACTGTAGCTGAAGATTAAAACTCTCAATGCCCAGAGGAGCCTCCAGTCGTTTGGTGGGGAGGGGTGTTGGCGTTGGGAGAGGGAAATTTATATAAACATCTGAATAGCTCTGCTAACACTAAAGGCTGGGAAACGAATAAATGCTGTGTCTTGCAGTGAAATGTTGTCTAGCTCCCCCTGGCTGCTGGATATAGCATAGCTTAAATGTAGCTGAGTGTTTATTCTTTGTAAGGCTCTGTTGTCAGGAAAAAACAAATTCTTGTAGAACACAAACATTGTAGAATTGATTTTGATTTTTCAGGCAAAGTTTGTAATGCAGATCCCTCATTGTTTTGCTTCAATGTCATAATTTTATATTAAATCAGAGTTTCCCCTGGCAGTTTAAAAAAAAATGACTGATGGCCATTTACCTTTTACACAATTGCTTACAGACCTTTTTTTTTCCCTAACCAGTTTTTCAGTGATAAGCAACAGTGTCAGATTCAGTGCAGCTTGGTCTACGTTAGTTGTGGCATCAGTTGGCAGGGGCAGCAGGAGTGATGCTCTTTCTCAGCTTGAGATATTACATATTGGGAAGACTGATTTACTTTTTTGCTTTTGATTTCAATTCCAGACTGTTGCCCAGCTATCAGCTCATTTAACTACTGAAAGCCTCATTCATGCCTATTGATTCCTGTAGACTTGAAAATTCTGACACGTTTTGGTTGGTACCCTACATTCCTCCCTTTGTAAACTTGAGGTCATCCAAACCTGTACTACCCATGGCTTACCTTGCAGCAAGTCCTGTTCTCCTGTCACCTGTGTTCGTTGACTTGCATTGACGCCTGACCATGCAACAGCTTAATTGCAAAATTCTCAGTCATGTTTTTATCCTCTTTATGGCCTTGCCTTCCCTGTCTCTGGAATTGTCAACAGTCTGATAAGCCTACGAAGTATATGTACTCGAATTGTGACTTATTGTACATTTTGGTGTTTGGTGTCCTTAACCAAGCTCTGAAATACCCTCCTCTTTCCCTGTTGGTGCTGCTTTTTAAGAAAGTTCCTAAAAGTTGGTTAACATCTGATTAATATGGTAAAAACAATGACTGCAGATGCTGGAAACCAGATTCTGGATTAGTGGTGCTGGAAGAGCACAGCAGTTCAGGCAGCATCCAAGGAGTAGCAAAATTGACGTTTCGGGCAAAAGCCCTTCATCAGGAATAAAGGCAGAGAGCCTGAAGCATGGAGAGATGAGCTAGAGGAGGGTGGGGGTGGGGAGAAAGTAGCATAGAGTACAATGGGTGAGTGGGGGAGGGGATGAAGGTGATGGGTCAGGGAGGAGAGTGCTTTAGGGAACATCTCCGGGACACCCGCACCAATCAACCACACCGCCCTGTGGCCCAACGTTACAACTTCCCCTCCCATCTGCTGAGGACATGGTGATCCTGGGCCTCCTTCACCGCCACTCCCTCACTACCAGACTCCTGGAGGAAGAACGCCTCATCTTCCGCCTCGGAACACTTCAACCCCAGGGCATCAATGTGGACTTCAACAGTTTCCTCATTTCCCCTTTCCCCCACTTCACCCTAGTTCCAAACTTCCAGCTCAGCACTGTCCCCGTGACTTGTCCAGACTTGTCCTCCCTGCCTATCTCCTTTTTCCACCTATCCACTCCACCCTCTCCTCCCTGACCTATCACCTTCATCCCCTGCCCCACTCACCCATTGTACTCTATGCTACTCTCTCCCCACCCCCACCCTCCTCTAGCTTATCTCTCCACGCTTCAGGCTCTCTGCCTTTATTCCTGATAATGCGCTTTTGCCCGAAACGTCGATTTCACTGCTCCTTGGATGCTGCCTGAACTGCTGTGCTCTTCCAGCACCACTAATCCAGAATCTGATTAATATCTTCAATGTGGCTCAGTATCATACTTTGGCTGGTAATACTTCTTTGAAGTGCCTTGGGGCATTTTATAACAATAAAGGCATGATTTGAATACAGTAACTACAAGGAAGCATAAATTACATTCAAATACTGCCTCAGAAACAAAATAACATTTGGGGAATGCAAATAAGATGGAGAGAAAGAGATAAGACAAAAATGCTGCGATATTAATTATTTTGACAGAATAAAACTGCACACTTCTAACATTTTTATTTTGTCAAGACCAAAAAGATTCTTCAGCATAATTTATTACTTTTTATGCTTTTTAAAAACTCACTCCTGCATGTGTTAGCCTTAAGTTTGTCAGCCATCCAATGTGGAACTTGTGGATGGATAGATAGCCTACTGCATGGAAACAGGCCCTTCGGCCTAACAAGTCCATACAGACCCTCTGAAGAGCAACCCACCCAGACCCATTTCCCCCACCCTATATTTACCCTGACTAATGCACCTAAGACTATGGGCAATTTAGCATGGCCAATTCACCTGGCTTGCACGTCTTTGGATTGTGGGAGGAAACCGGAGCACCTGGAGGAAACCCACGCAGACACGGAGAATGCGCAAACTCCACAAAGATAGTCGCCCGAGGCAGGAATCGAACTCTGGTGCTGTGAGGATAAATACTCAAGTTCACACCATTATGGTAATTTCAGTATCCGGTCTATTGACCTGGTCTGAAATAATACACTAAGTAGAAGCAACAAGGGTATTCTCAGCAACATCCAGATGTCTTTATTTAATTGAACAAGTGATTGCTGCTGGGAGAAAGTGAGGTATGCAGATGCTGGAGATAAGAGTTGTGTGTTGCTGGACAAGTACAGCAGGTCAGGCAGCATCTGAGGAACAGCAGAATCGATGTTTCGGGCCGGAGCCCTTCATGAGGAACGTGCTTTTCCAGCCACACACTTTGAAAGTGATTGCTGCTGGCCTTATCATTCTCATATTGCATAATCCAATCTAGTTCAATAGTCTATTAACACACTTAATACCAATGTAAAGCAGATACAGAACTTCTGAAGAAGGATCACTGGATTTGAAACATTAACAATGATTTTTCTCCCAGATACTGACAGACTTGCTGAGTTACTCCAGTGATTTCCTTTTCCTTTTTCTGTTAGTGTAAGATATAGGAGCTGAATTAGGCCGTATATATCCAGGGAAGTTATTTGGGTTGAACTGAGAAATAAGAAAGGGATGATCTCCTTATTGGAATTGTAATATAGACCCCCCAATAGTCAGCGGGAAATTGAGAAACAAACTTGTAAGGAGATCTCAGCTTTCTGCAAGAATAATAGGGTAGTTATGGTAGGGGATTTTAACTTTCCAAACATCGACTGGGACTGCCATAGTGTTACAAGGTTTAGATGGAGAGGAATTTCTTAAATGTTTACCAGACAATTTTCTGATTCAGTATGTGGATGTACCTACGAGAGAAGGTGCAAAACTTGACATACTCTTGGGAAATAAGGCAGGGCAGGTGACTGAGGTGTCAGTGGGGGAGCACTTTGGGGCCAGTGACCATAATTCTATTAGTTTTAAAATAGTGATGGAAAAGGATAGAAGGTCTAAAAGTTGAAATTCTAAATTGGAGAAAGGCCAATTTTGACGGTATTAGGCAAGAACTTTCGAAAGCTGATTGGCAGATGTTTGCAGGTAAAGGGACAGCTGGAAAGTGGGAAATTTTCAGAAATGAGATAACTAGAATCCAGAGAAAGTATATTCCTGTCAGGGTGAAAGGGAAGGCTGGTAGGTATAGGGAATGCTGGATGACTAAAGAAATTGAGGGTTTGGTTAAGAAAAAGAAGGAAGCATGTGTCAGGTATAGACAGGATAGATCGAGTGAATCCTTAGAGTATAAAGGAAGTAGGAATATATTTAAGAGGGAAATCAGGAGGGAAAAATGGGGACATGAGATAGCTTTGGCAAATAGAATTAAGGAGAATCCAACGGGATTTTACAAATATATTAAGGACAAAAGGGTAACTAGGGAGAGAATAGGGCCCCTCAAAGATCAGCAAGGCGGCCTTTGTGTGGAGCTACTGAAAATGGGGGAGGTACTAAATGAGAATTTTGCATCAGTATTTACTGTGGAAATGGATATGGAAGATATAGACTGTAGGGAAATAGATGGTGACATCTTGCAAAATGTCCATATTACAGAGGAGGAAGTGCTGGATGCCTTGAAACGGTTAAAGGTGGATAAATCCCCAGGACCTGATCAGGTGTACCCGAGAACTCTGTGGGAAGCTAGAGAAGTGATTGCTGGGCCTCTTGCTGAGATATTTGTATCATCAATAGTCACAGGTGAGGTGCCGGAAGACTGGAGGTTGGCAAATGTGGTGCCACTGTTTAAGAAGGGTGGTAAAGACAAGCCAGGGAAAGCAAATCTTAGCAGGACTTATTCACTTAATGGTAAGGTCCTAGGGAGTGTTGCTGAACAAAGAGACCTTGGAGTGCAGGTTCATAGCTCCTTGAAAGTGGAGTCACAGGTAGATAGGATAGTGAAGAAGGCGTTTGGTGTGCTTTCCTTTATTGGTCAGAGTATTGAGTACAGGAGTTGGAAGGTCAAGTTGCGGCTGTACAGGACATTGGTTAGGCCACTGTTGGAATATTGCGTGCAATTCTGGTCTCCTTCCTATTGGAAAGATGGTTGTGAAACTTGAAAGGGTTCAGAAAAGATTTACAAGGATTGCCAGGGTTGGAGGATCTGAGCTGAATAGGGAGAAGCTGAATAGGCTGGGGCTGTTTTCCCTGGACCGTCAGAGGCTGAGGGGTGACCTTATAGAGGTTTACAAAATTGAGGGGCTTGGATAGGATAAATAGACCAAGTCTTTTCCCTGGGGTGGGGGAGTCCAGAGCTAGAGGGCATAGGTTTAGGGTGAGAGGGGGTATGGAATGAGCTGCCAGAGGATGTGGTGGAGGCTGGTACAATTACAACATTTAAAAGGCATTTGGATGGATATATGAATAGGAAAGGTTTGGAAGGATATGGGCCGGGTACTAGCAGGTGGGACTAGATTGGGTTGGGATATCTGGTCGGCATGGACAGGTTGGACCGAAGGGTCTGTTGCCATGCTGTACATCTCTGACTGTATGACTCTATATGGTCCATCGAATCTGCTCTGTTTTTTGATTACGGCTGATATGTTTCTCAATCCCATTTTTCTGCCTTCTCCCCATAACCTTTGATCCGCTTACTAATTAAGAGCCGATATATCTCTGTCTTAAATACAGTGTGTGTCTTGGCCTCCACAGCCTTCTGAGTTCACAAAAATTATGTTTGAATTCTGTCACAAGAAGGCAATGTTAATTTTGTTTTATTGTTAACAATGACTTGCAATATGAATGGTATATAATGTAGAAAATGGTTTATTTTCACTTAAGTGTGCACTTGAGAACCATTAGTACTTGAGTAATCATTTGAGATATAAAGGATTATATTCCAGTTGGTATATAATGCTGATTAAAGTAACTTCTTGTTTATATTGCATTATCCGTATGAATGAATATGACCTGAAATTGTTACATATTTGTCCACCTGAATATTTAAGTTACACATGATATAAGTTTAATAGTTAAGAAATGCAGACAAATTTTGCTGTTTACTCATTTGAACCTTAAATTAGTTGAAATTAACTTCGCTGTAGTTATATTGCACAATGGCAAAAAGAAGTGTTGCTGAAATGAGTTTTTATATTTACAGGCTTTTCTTTTCATTACAATACACAAGTTGGTGTCTTGAGGGAAATAATATCAACTTGCTTTTTCAATATGGATTGGATATTATGGGTTAATTTTAATGGAATCCTTGATGATCCCGCGAAAGGATACATGCTTGGTAAGTCTTCCCAAGTCCTTACGTACATTAAATTTAGTGTGTGCCATGCAAGATTTTACACAAAGTTAACACTGGGTACTCTAATGTGGTGAAATTGAAGCTACCTCAAGTTTGCTAATATTAAAGTGACAGGATTTTTAAGATGAAAGATAGTCCACTTCTGAATGCTTTAATTCTAACATATGCAGATTCTCTTGAGCAGTTTTATTTCCACCAATATTCCATTAGTTGTTGCTTGAATTGTTTCACATTGTACTTTTATAAGCTTTGGGATAATTGCTTATTGTTGCATTGTTGGCTACAATGGATTTATTAATTGTCAATGTTATCATTGCAACATAAGATCTAATGTCAGCCTTGTTGGAGGATTTCAGCCTTTTTAAACATAAAAGCAAATACAGTTTTCATTGATGGATTTAAAATATTTGTATTACATGGTGTAATGTGAATCATTTCATTTATGGGCAATTTTTCAGGCAAAGTAATGTTCAGGGATGTGTAGGTTAGATGCATTAGTCGGGGCAAATGTAGAGTAATGGGGAACGGTTGGGTGGGATATTGTTTGGACAGTTAATGTGGACTTGTTGGGCCAAAGGCTCTGCTCCCACACTGTAGGATTCAATAGAAACTCTACTCTGAGCATTGGTATTTCCATCAATGTGAAACATTATAGAATTTGATCTGAAATAAAAAAAACCTTGCATACTATGCCTAGAGAGAGAGTCACAAGTAATACACTGAAAGTACAGACTAATAAAAGTATTTAAACAAAAAGTGTACAGTTGGTTTTGTGGTGCTGACCATTGATTAGAATTCAACATTTAAACATTCTGAGCAATATTTAATCGTGATTGTGAATTCTCGTGTATTTTTGGACTTTCCTAGCATTTTGATTACTGTAGCCAGCAGTACATGTTGATTTAATATTTCATGGGTATGTTTTTATATTGGGCCTCAGTACCAAAATAATTTGTTGACTTGACTAGTTTCTCAATGAAAAATAATGAGATGATGCTGGAGTTGAGCTAAGTTTATGCTTGTTGATTTCAATCATCCAGAGGTGAAATGTGATATTGACATCTAAATCTTAGTAAATGTTAATTGTTTATTCACCAAAACAATTCTTTCCTATGGTATCTAAGTCACATTTTGCATTATTGTGAAGTCTTGTGAGGAGAGATTTTTATTGTTGTAAGCTGATTTATATTCCAATCTTGTTTTTCTCTCAAATTGGCTGGTTTATTATGCACAGGGAATTTTTTTTTAATTTAGAAATAGAAACAAAAGCAGTATCAGGGAGTTTGATTTGATTTGATTTTGATTTGATTAATTATGTCAAATTACTTGCTGTTGTGCACTATTATTAATACAGGATGGTTTGTCTGAAGTGGAATCTTTTTGATGCATAGAACAGTATGTGTATCCTAAAAAAACTGCATCATTTAACATGAGAAGTCATAACTACTTCACATCATCAATTTCCAGTGTAAAAAAATCAAATGTCTACAGTGCTGCATTGCTGTATGCTTGCTCTGCTATTGGCAATGTTCCACCACTGTGCCTCTTTACAAATGAACTGGAGACCTCTACATGCAATGTAAGTGTACTGCAATCTCAGTCAAACAAAACATTTTATAATTCAGTCATCCTTTCAATAAACGTACTATCTTTATTGAATGTATGATTCAAAATAAATGATAAAGGCAAGGAGCCACTCATGGGAGTGACATATAGGTCCCTAATTGTACTCCATCCAATCATGTGGTTACGAAGGAAGAAATAATGGAAGCT
The DNA here is from genome assembly GCF_047496795.1 of Chiloscyllium punctatum. Lineage (NCBI taxonomy): Eukaryota > Metazoa > Chordata > Chondrichthyes > Orectolobiformes > Hemiscylliidae > Chiloscyllium > Chiloscyllium punctatum. The sequence continues at coordinate 93,740,380 of NC_092746.1, read as the reverse complement.
TGTCAGAAAGACATGTCAATAATCATGCAAGATTTTAATCTACAATATGTATAGACTGGAAAAATCAGATATAATAAATATCAGAAATAAGCCATTAGGCTGCTCAAACTCCCTCACACACAGGGTTGTGAAAGTTTGGAACTTCCTCAAAAGTTGGTGGAAGGAGAGTTGTTGAAGAATTTTAAGACTGAGACATAGATTCTTGATAAATAAGGGAATACCAAATTATTGGGAAAAGGTGGCAATATGGAGCATTCAGTCCAGTGTCTACCTTATTGAATGGAGGAGCAATCCTCCAGGGTCTACTCTCAATTTGAATGTTTGTAAAAATCCATGCAACTCCACAATTGGGACACTCAGCCTCGTTAGGACATACAACTAATGACTCTATGCATGCAAGGAATAGGAGCCTTTGATAGCTAAGGGAAAGGGATCATTATAAGGCCTAGGAGTAGAAAGCCATTCAGCCCGTTGAGTTTACTTTGCCGTTCAATGACATCATGGCTGATTTGATAATCCGCAACTTTGCTTTCCTGCCTTTTCTATATAACCTTTGATTCCATTACTGATTTATTTTTTTAAAAAAGACTATCTATCTCGGACTTGAATATACTTAAAAATCTAGCCTCAACAGCCTACTGCAGTAAAGAGCTTTGTAAAATCACTACCCTCTGAGACCAGAAATTCCTCCTCATATTTGCTTTAAATGTGTGACCCCTTGGTCTAAGGTTATCCCCTCTGTTTCTATATTCTCCCACAGGGGAAAGCAACCCTGTCAAATCCCCTAAGACAGAGGTCAGAAGCAGGTCACAAACCTTTCGAGTTATAAAAGTAAAATGTTGGAGATGCTGAAAATCTGAAATTGAAAAATTAAACACTCAAAGGTCAGCAGATCTGTCAGCATCTGTATACAGAGAGACAAATAACTAATGGCTCCTTTAAGTTTCAGGCAGTTTTCATTGGCATAGAATAAGGGTACAGCTAGCCAGCCCCCACACATCACTCCACCTATGTCAGCTCTTTTGTTTTGGTGCAAGGTTCAAACACTGCTTATACTTTTTAGTGGAGTCATGCAGGGCCTGGGACAGTGGGATGCATCAGGGCCCAGTAACCAGGATTGGGTTGGGATAAAGCTCAATGTGCTCGGGCTGAATGAGTTAATAGCCCAGGCCAGGAGCAGCAGCTCCAGGGCCCATAATTTCTGCCCTTCCCATTGGAGTCAGGTTGCTTCTCAAGAGTCGCGGACAATGGCCTTGCGGAGTCATCAACTAAAACAAAAGTCATCCGACATCAAAGTATATTGGCCGTCTTATTTTCTTGTAAAGCTGTCAATCACTCCCAGCCATTTTTAATGTAAATTATTAGAAGCTTTAGTATACTTCAGATCCTTCAAGCATGTGGAAATAGACACACAGTGAAAAAAAACTCCAAAATAAATGGGTTAGAGAAGTGAATCAAATGGAGCTTTCACTCCCTTCTGTAGCTGGATAGATATTACTTATTGAGGTCTATGTGCATTAGCCATTCTTGAAACTTCATTAAACATTCATGATGAGGTCATCTATTTGGATTGCTACTGTTAACGCTGTTGCCATTTTGTTTCATTATTGGGTGTCTCAGATTTCAGCAAGTAATATTTGATAAATGGTGATTGTAGTGGTGTAGGACATGGTATTAATCAGGAGATTCAAGAAGCATGTATCATGGGTATTGAAGTATGTTTGGCTGACTTTAATCTGCATATAGTTTCAGTGACACCAATGAGCAATAATGGCAGAGGATCTGTTTCCAGATTGTGTTGGGATGGTTTTCTAGTATTCTGAGGAACTGACTAGCATACAAACTATTTAGATCTATTATTTAACAATAAAGGGCTAATCTTGTTGTAAGAATCCTTTTAGGCTTGAGTGGCCATAATATGATAGAATTTTATATTATTCAAACTTCAGAGTTTGATCTTAACAAAGGAAATTATGGAATTGAGGCACAAATTGGCAGGGGTGGAGTTTGGACAATTTGAAAGAGTGTGACAATACATCTGCAATGCATGGTCTTTAAAGATCAAATAGAAAGTTTACAGCAACTATACATTCTTCCATGGTGCAAAAAACCCCAAAAGGTCAGTTGACCATGGCTAACAAAGTAAATTAAAATTGAATAAGACTGAAAGGAAAGGGCTATAGAATAGAAATAGGCCTGAATATTTGGACGATTTTAGAACACATCCGTTTCTTGATTCTCTTTTTTCTAAGAGATTAGAATATTAATCTAAGATAGCAGAAATCATGAAAATTGGATCATAAAAACTTGTATGGCGACATTTAAAGTAAAGGTTTGGCTCGGACAAATGTGGATATGTTACAGGCAGAGTCACGGAAATTCATAAAGGGGAATAGAGAAACGCTTGCTTTGCTTTGTCTGTTTTCACAGGAAGATACCAGAAATCTCTCAGAATGATCGAGCCAAGGAACTAGGGAGAGTGAGAAATTGAAGGAAAATAGTATTAATAAGAAGTTGAGTTGAAGAAATTAATGTGACTGTAGTAGAGAAATTGCTAAGACCAGATATTCTACACCCCAGTGAGTTGAAAGGTCTGGCAATGGAGAAAGTGATTCACTGATGATCAACCAGAATTCTACAGATTGTAGAATGGTTCCTGTAGATTGGAATGTAGCAAGTGTCACCCCACTCTTTTAAGAAGGGAGGGAAAGAGAAATGGGGAATGAAAGAACTCTTAGCCTTCCATCAAAAGTAAGGAAACTTCTAGAATCTATTATAAAAGAACATGGTAAATAGACACTTGGATGGTAATGATTTGATTGGCCATAGTTAGCGTGGATTTGAAAATGAAAAATCCTATTTGAATCTGTAGAAGTTTTGTTTTTGAGGATGTTATTAACAGAAGTGATAACACAGATTCTGTGGTTAGAGTATACTTGGACTTTTAGAAGACTTTGATAAAGTCCCCCAAAAAAACTTTGGTTGGCAAAAGCAAATGGGACAGGATATAATGTGTTGGTATGGAGTAAAGATTCGCTAAAAGGCAAAAATAAGGAATAAATGGGTCACTCTTGTCTTGGCAAGCTTTGACGAGTGGGTTGCTGTGAGGATCAATACTTGGGACCCCAGCTGTTCACAATAATATTAATGATCGGGACCAAAGGTAATACTTTCCAACTTGCAAGTGACATGAATCTGGGTGGCACTGTGCTATGAACAAGAGACAGTGGCTTCAAGAGGATTCAAATGGATTTAATGAGTGAGGAAGAACAAGGCATGTGGAAAAAATGTGAGGTTATCCATCTTGATAGAAACAGCAGATGTGCGCAACATTTCTTTGATGGTAAGAGGTTTGAAAATCTAAATATACATAGTCCTTGTTCATAAGTCACTGGAGGCTGACATGCAGGTATGCTGGTGATTAGGAGGGTTAGTAGTGTTTTAGTGTATTGCATGAGTACTGGAGTAGCAATAAGGGCTTATGAAGAAGGGCTTAATGCCCGAAATGTCGATTCTCCTGCTCCTTGGATGCTGCCTGACCTGCTGCGCTTTTCCAGCAACACATTTTTCATTCCTGCAACAGAGGTACTCAGAGGATTGTGAATCTTTTAATTCTCCGCCCCATAGTCATCTTAGTCATTGAGTTTGTTTCAAGATTGGCGAATAACAACCTGTAATGTAGTGGGTTGTAGTTGATTAGCCCTGATTGTATTGAGTAGTGGAAAAGGCTGCAATGCTAAAAGGTGTACTTCTGTAATGTTCCTTTCCAGCTGGAAAGGGAATAAATGGTTTATTTGTTATTTCTCTAACCTTGTAATAACATGCAGTTTCTTTGAAGAGTTTTTTGTTTGTTTTCACAAGGTTAAGAAGTCTGAAGCAGGTGAAAGATTCTGTTTTTGATACGATAAATATCTGTAAAAGATCAACACTTTTTTTGAGGTTGTAAGCTGCAATGCACTTTTCAATGTATATCTTGAAAGGATGTTTGTTTAATGTGCCAGTTTCAGGCTTATTTCGAAGACTTATCAGTTTGGTTACTGGTTCACTATACAGTTGAAATAAAGAAAATGGGTGTGGAGGAGACATGGTAGATGTGACAGAGCATGGAGGGGCAAAAGAACCTGAGGGAATTTGGAAAATACTGAAACAGACTTGGAAAATTTGAGGAGGAATTTAGAGGTTAAAGGGGGTGGAGGGGGAACAGGAGCCCATGTAGGTCATTTGTAGTTGGAAGTGGAAGGTGAGGGAGAGCAGTGAGGGCTTGAGGCCTGACATTTCCTGAATTCATTGGGTTGATGTCCCAGTAAATAGAACTGGCCATTTTTGCCACTGCCCACTTCTGTTGCCACCTTGGCCGTACCTCCATCTAACTTTTGCCTCCTAACAGCAAGATTGACTATAATTCAACCTGTTTTGACTCTACACTTGAAGGAAAGTTATTCCTATTATTGTCCTTTGGTGTCCTGCTGCCATACAAGGAGAAACAACAGCAGGTTTTCCAGTCCTTTTACTGCTTAGATAAATATTTGGACATGAACAAGTTCAGGCAGGAAGTTGAAGCTGTACAAAGTAGATATCTTATTTAATTTTATTGAATATCCCTTGTACATAAAACTTTGCATTAGAGAAGTTCATATAAAGCATCTATTGGTGACTACTTGATTTTTAATGTCCCTTTCAGCAGTCATTGGGACCATTGTGACACAGACAAAAGCTATGAGGAACAGTAATCAAAATTACAGTTCCTAATATTACTCGCACAACTAGCTTTCACAGATTTGAATCTAAAACTTGATTTTACCAGGACATTCATTTATTTTTATTCATGGGATGCAGGCATCACAGGATGAGTGCCACAGTATTTATTTCCTATCCATAGCTGCCCAAAGGGCAGTTAAGAGCCAACCACATTCCTGGTGGAGCTGTAGTTACATGTAGGCCAGACCAAGTAAGGACAGCAGTTTCCCTTCCTAAAGGACATTAGTGAACCAAATGGGTTTTATTTACAACAATCAACATTTGGTTTCATGGTTGTTAGACACTTCATTCCAGATTTATTATTGAATTCTTTGGCACTGAGCCTGGCACTGTTGCTCCGAAGGGAAGGGGGGAAAATAGAAAAGCACTAGTGGTAGGGGACTCAATAGTAAGACTGATTGATTGAGAGAAGATTTTGTGGTTAGGAACGGGACTCCTGGAAGGTATGTTGCCTCCCCAGTGCTAGGGTCTGGGATGGCACTGATCGGGTTTACAAGATTCTGAAGGGGGAGGGTCAGCAGCCAGAATTCATGGTAGATATTGGCACCAATGATATAGCCAGGAAGGGATTGAGGATCTGAAAGGTGACTACAGAGAATTCGGTTGGAAGCTGAAGAGCAGGACGAGTAGAGTAGTGATCTCAGGTTTGCTACCGGTGCCACGAGATAGTGAAGTGAGGAACAGACAGCGAATGCAGCTTAACACGTGGCTGTGAGGCTGGTGCAGGATGGAGGGCTTCAGATACCTAGACCATTGGGATACCTTCTGGGGAAGATGGGACCTGTACACAAAGGATGGGTTGCACCTGAACTAGAGGGGCACAAATGTCCTGGGTGGGAGTTTTGCTTGTGTGATTTGGGAGGGTTTAAACTATTTTGGCAGGGGGGTGGGAATCAGAGCCACATGTCTGAGAGGGGGTCAGTTGTAGACAGGGCAGTGACAGGATGTATTAAATCTATCAGGAAGGTTTCCCATGTGATGAGACCAAGGGATCGGTTAAAGTGTGTCTGCTTTTAATGCAAGGAGTGTCTGAAATAAGAGTGACGGACTTAGAGCATGGATCAGCACTTGGGGCTACGATGTTGTGGCCATAATGGTGACATGGGTTTCACAGGGGCAGGAATGATTGCTTGATGTTCCAGGGTTTAGAACGTTTAAAAAGAACAGGGAGGGTGGAAAAAGAGGAGGGGGTGTCGCATTACTAATCAGAGAGTGCATCACAGCTACAGAAACAAAGGTTGTTGAGGAAGGTTAGTCTATTGAGTCAGTATGAGTGGAAGTTGGGAACAGCCACTGCATTGGGAGTTTTCTATAGACCACCTAATAGCAGTAGAGAGGTTGAAGATCTCATAGGTGGGCAGATTCTGGAAAAATGCAAAAGTCGCAGGGTTGTTTTTATGGGTGATTTCAACTTTCCCAATATCCACTGGAACCTCCCTCGTGCAGATGGTTTGGATGGAGCCATTTTTTGTCAGGTTTTCAGGAGGGTTTCCTTACACACTATGTAGACAGACCGGCGAGGGAAGAGGCCATTTTGGATTTGGTGCTCGGCAACGAACCAGGACAGGTGTCAGATCTTGCACTTTGGTGAAAGTGATTACAACTGTCTCATATTTAGTATAGTCTTGGAGAATGAAAGGAGCAGTTACCAAGGAAAGATATTTAATTGGGGAAAAGGAAATTATGACGCTATCAGACAGGAGTTGGGAAGTACAGGCTGGGAGCTATTGTTCCACAGAAAGGGCATAACAGACATGTGGGGATTATTTAAGCAGTAGTTGTTGCGAGTGATGCACAAATTTGTTCCTCTGAGACAGGTAAGAAGAGGTAAGATTAAGGAACCTTGGATGACAAGAACAGAGAAACTTCTCATCAAAAGGAAGAAGGCACCTTACGTAAGGTAGAGGAAGCAAAGATCTAGCACAGCTTTAGAGGATTAAAGGCTTGCTAGAAAGGAGCTCAGAAATGGACTGAGGAGAGCAAGGAGGGGGCATGAAAATGGCTTGGCCAGAAGGATGAGGGAGAACCCAAAGGCATTTTACTCATATGTGAGGAATACGAGAACGAACAGGGAGAAGGTAGGGCCGATCAGGGATAGCGGAGGGAACTTGTGCATGGAGTCTGAGCAGATGGGGGAAGTCCTAAATGAGTTTTTTGCTTCTGCTTTCATCGAGGAAAGGGAACTTGTTGTAAATGAAAACTTAGAGGAGCTGGGATACAGTCTTGACCAGATCAAGATTGATGTGCAAGAAATTTTGGAAAACATTAATATGGATAAGTCCCCAGGGCCAGACCAGATTTATCCTAAGCTGCTCCAGGAAACTAGAAAGTAGGTTGCTCAGCTGCTGGTGAGGATATTTGCCTCCTCACTCTCCACAGGAGTTGTACCAGAGGATTGGAAGGAGGCAAATGTTGTTCCTCTTTATTCAAGAAGGGTAATAGGTAAATCCCTGGCAATTATAAACCAGTCAGTTTTACATCTGTGGTCAGCAAAGTTTTGGAAAGAATTCTGAGGGATAGAATTTATGACTCTTTGGCAAAACATAGTGTGATTAAAGGCAGTCATCATGGATTTGAGGGGCTGGTCATGCCTCACTAATCTTATTGAGTTCTTTGAGTAGGTGACAAGATAGGTTGACGACGGCTGAGCAGTGGATGTAGTGTATATGGACTTCACCAAGGCATTTCATAGGGTTCCCCATGGTAGGCTCATAAAGTCAGGGAGGTTTGGCTATCTGGATTCAGAATTGGCTGGCTGACAGAAGGCAGAGTGTGGTTGTAGATGGAAAGTATTCTGCCTGGAAGTCAGTGTTGAGTGGGGTCCCACAGGGGTCTATTCTTGGGCCTCTGCTCTTTGTAGTTTTTATAAATGACTTGGATAAGGAGGTTGAGGGGTGGGTTAGTAAATTTGCAGATGACACAAAGGTTGGAGGTGTCGTCGATAGTATCTAGGGCTATTTAAAGACCGGATTATTGGCATTGTGGAGGAACAGAGGGATCTGGGTGTGCAAGTACATAGATCCCTCAAAGTTGTCACCCAAGTAGATAGGGTTGTTAAGAAAGCATATGGTGTTTTGGCTTTCATTAACAGGGGGATCGAGTATAAGAGCCGCGAGGTTTTGCTACAGCTCTACAAGTCCCTGGTGAGACCACACTTGGAATATTGTGTCCAGTTCTGGTCACCCTACTATAGGAAAGATAGGCTTTGGAGAGGGTGCAAAGAAGGTTTACCAGAATGCTGCCTGGACTGGAGGGCTTGCCTTATGAAGAAAGGTTGAATAAGCTTTGACTTTTCTCTCTGGAGAGAAGGAGGAAGAGAGGAGACCTGATCGAGGTACACAAGATAATGAGAGGAATAGATAGAGTCAACAGCCAGAGACTTTCCCCAGGGCAGGATTGACTGGTACGGGGAGTCACAGTTTGAAGATATTAGGAGGAAGGTATAAAGGAGACATCAGAGGTAGATCCTTTACGCAGAGTTGTGAATGCATGGAATGCATTGCCAGCTGTGGTGGTGGAAGCAGAGACATTGGGAACTTTTAAGCGACTGCTGGACATGCACATAGACAGCAGTGAGTTGAGGGGTGCATAGGTTAAGGTAATATATTTTACATTAGGATTAAACCTCTGCACAACATCGTGGGTCCCAGGGCCTGTTCTGTGCTGTACGTTTCGATGTTCTGTGTTCTAATTAAAGTTTCTTTGTGTGCTGTGGTGGGATTCGAGCCCAGATCCCTAGAACATTATCTGGATTACTAATCTAACCAGTAGGGCATCAAAAAATATGAAACCAAGGTTGCATAAATGTTTCTCAATCACTTTCATCCCATGAAAAAGAAATGTTTACATGAGGAAGGTGGCTCTAATAGAGAATTTTACCCAATGATATTTGCCCTTATCCACAAATGTTCATGTAAGACCATTTTCCCCAAAACATCTTCAGTGTTGATTTGCAAATCTTCAAAGCAAGATACTACAGTGAGACCACTTCCTCATTAAAAGGATGTTGGAGAGAAGTAACAGATGAAAATAAACTTTTACTTTTTGCCTCATTGGTACATGGAGGACACTTCTTTTTTTTTATACCAATATATTGTATGTTATTTTGTATGATCTCATGGAAAAATTGGCATAACACATTAGTATAAATGGATATGGATATTGTAGTACCTTAAAAGGAAAGTTTTGAAAAAATTACTAGTTCCTTGCTGCCATTGAGAAAATGTGGTTGAAAAATACAAGTCACATAATTACATGGTAGCCCTACTTGGAATTAACACTCCCTTAATATGTAGCTTCCTACTGGAAAAACAAGATCAGTGGATCATCCTAATATTGAAATTGACCTTCTTGATCTGATCTTGACCTTGAAAATTACCTTTGTACTCTTTGAACAAAGTTGGTAGATGTGCTTTGTTTAATGTTCATTGTTCAGAAACCGCTTAGTAAATTGCTCTAATCTGAGCATGTAGTTTCTGGTTTTGAAAGCCTTATAAGCATTCACTTTACTGCTGCATATAATGCTTGAGTAGTTCACAAAATATTGTATTGGTGGTTAAAAGATTTATAAAGACAACCTGAACTGCTGGAATAAAAATGACATTTTTGGTTTTTGTTTCATGTTTATTTTGCAGCATACAAGATCAGTGCCAATTCAGTTATGATTGCAAAATCATTTTGATAAGAAGAATACGTCTTAATCCCAGTTAGAATATTTCACTGAAAAAGTAACCTTTGATCGACTTCAACAATTTAACTTTTATGGTGTAGATAGAGGCCATTCAGCCTATTAAGTCTGCATTAACTGGAGAGAAACCATCCACCCATTCTAGTCATGCCTACCAGCCTTGGTTTAAAGCCTTGTGCTCCCCTCTTTAGCTCAATCCCTTCTTGTCTTTTACGAGTATGTTCTGAGTAGATGATATGAATGTGTTTTTGTTCTTTTTTGTTGGGTTTTTCATTAAATTAGTAAAAGTAAATCATTTTTTAAAATATAAAACTGAACACTGTATTTTGAACTATGGTGTTAACATCTCATGACTTAATCTACAGCTGGTAATGTGTAGAAACCAAGATTCTCTTTTTCTGGGAAGCTCCATGCATGCTGATTGGCTGCATAGATTCAACCTCCTTTTGCTGTGTGGCATGCAAGTAGACCTTTTATGGAGGTTTATAAAGTCATGGTGGGCGTGGATAAAGTCAATATCCATGGTCTTGCCCTTGCATGGGAGAGTTCAAAACTGGGGTCATTTTTTTCAGGTGAGAGAGAATGACTTAAAGGGGACAGAAGGGGCAACCTTTTTACGGAGTGGCTTGTGGGTGGAATGAACTGCCAGAGAGAAAGTGGTGGATTATGCCGTTTAAAATACATTTGGTTAAGTTCACGGATAGGAAAGGTTTGGAGGGATATGGGATAGGCTCAGGCTGATGGGACTAGTTTAGTTTGGGAATATGGTCGGTGTGGACTGGTTGGACTGAAGGGTCTGTTTCCATGCTGTATGACTGTGTAGTCATGTATTTAGGCTGCAGAAGGTTGGTACCACTTGTTTAGGTATTCCTGGTGCTGCTCCCAGTATGCCATCCTATACACTACATTGAACTGGAGTTCAGCTTCTGGCTTGGTACTAACAGTAGAGTGGGTGATATGCCGGGCCATGAGGTTGCTGATTGTGGTTGAATGGCCGCAATGCATCCTGGATGTCCCTTCTTGAATTGCTCGACCTATTTGAAATCTGCCCTGATTAATGCTACACTAAATGGTGGTAGTGTTTAACATAACATGGTGAAAGACTTCTTCCAGGTGGTGGGGAGCTGCCTTCTTGAAAGCCTACAGTCCATGTGCTGTAGGTAGCCCCTCAGTACTGTTAGGGAAGGAATTCCAGGATTTTGATCCAATGACACTGAAGGAACAGTGATATATTTCCAAGTGAGGATGGAGAGTAGCTTGGAGGGGAAGTTGCAGGTGGTGGTGTTACCATATATCTGCTGTCATTGTCCTTCTACACGATCATGGTTCTGGGTTGGAAGGTACTTTTTAAGGAGCCTTGGAAAATGTTTGTAATCTTGTAGTGTCTCAACTGGACATTGGTGATGCAGGAAGTGGATATTTATGGATATGGTGCCACTCAAGCTGACTCCTTTTACTCTGGCTTGTATCAAGCTGCTTGAGTGTTGTTGGAGCTGCACTCATCCAGACAATTGGGGGAGTTTCTTGTAGATGGTTCACATGTTTTGGGGTGTCAGGAAGTAAGTTACTTGCTGTGGTATTCCTAGCCTCTGACCTGCACTCATAGCCATTGTATTCATATGGCTATACCAGTTAAGTTTCTTGTTAGTAGTAAGCCCCAGGATGTTGATAGTTAAGGATTTGGTGATAGTGACACTGAATTTCAGGGGATGATGGTTAGCTTCTCTCACTGGAGCAGATCATTGCCTGCCATTGTGTGGCATGAATACTAATTGCCATTTTTCAGCCCAAGCTTGGATATTGTGCAATTCTTACTACATTTCAACAAAGACTGTAGTAGCGTCTGAGGAGTCATGAATGATGGTGAAATTGTGCAGTAATCAGTAAACACCTCATTTCTGACCTTTTCATGATGGAAAAAAATCACCTGAAGTAGCTGAACATGATGGCTTGAGGACACTACCCTGAAGAACTCCTGCAGAGATGACTGACTTCCAACAAGCACAACTATCTCCCTATATCTAACCTGGAAAGCGTTTCCCCCTGATTTCTATTAGTTCCAGTTTTGTTAGGACTTCTTCAAGCACTGTGGTTAATTGTTGTCAAGGGCTGTCACTCTCCCCTCACCTGGAATTCAGTTATTTTGTCTATGTTTGAACCAGGAGGTCAGGAGCTGAGTGGCCCTGGTGGAACCCAAACAGGGTGTCACTGAGCAGGTGCTGCTTGATAGCACTATAGATGACACCTTCCATCACTTCACTGATGATCGAGAGTAGTCTGATGGGTTGGATTTGTTCTACTTGTTGCATACAGGACATAACTGGGCAATTTTCTACATTTTGGGTCGGTGCCAGTGTCGTAACTAACTGTACTGGAACTGCTTGGCTAGAGGAGCAGCTAGTTCTTGTGTACAAGTCTTCAGTACTATTGCTGGAATATCGTCAGGCCCATAGCCATTGCAGTATCCAGTGACTCAGACCATTCCTTGATAGCGAGTGGAGATAATCAAATTGGCCAAAGACTGGTATATCTGATGCTGAGGACCTCTGGAGGAGGCTGACGTGGATCATCTGCTTAGTAATTTGGCTGAAGATAATTAGAATTAGAATTCTTACAATGTGGAAACAAGCAACCTTCTCTTTTGCACTGATATATTGGGCTCCCCCATTACGGAGGATGAGATTTGTCTAGAGCCTCCTACTCCACTGAGTTGATTGTCATCCACCTTTTTATAACTGTGTGGCAGAACTGTGGGTCTTAGGTCAGGTCTGTTGATTGTGAAGTCACTTGGTTCTGTCTATCATTTGTTCCTTTATGCTGTTTAATGTGCAAGTAGTCTTGTCTGGCAGCTGCTGCAGGTTGACACCACATTTTTAGTTATGTCCTTCTGCATGCTGGATTAAACCAGAGTTGATCCCCTGGCTTGATGTTACTGGTAGGGTGGGAGATCTGTCAGGCCATGAAGTTGATGGTTGATGGTTCTGCTGCTTTTGACCACCCACAAAGCCTGATAGATGCCCAGTCTTGAGTTGCTACATCTGTTTAAATTCTGTTCCATTTAGCATGGTTATAGTGCCACACAACACAATAGAGGGTATTCTGGATGTAAGTTTTATTTGCTGAGCTGGAAGGTTCGCTTTCAGACGTTTCATCACCATACTAGGTAGCATTATCAGTGAGTCTCTAATGACGCACTGGTAGTATGGCCTCTTTTTAATTTGTGTCCAGGTTTCCTTGGTTTGGTGATGTAATTTCCTGTTTTTCTTTTCTTGGGGGGTGGTAAATGGGATCCAAGTCAGTGTTTGTTGATAGAAGGATGGCCCTCCAACCAGAACACTAGGAATTCTCGTGCTTGTCTCTGTTTAGCTTGTCCTAGGATGGATATGTTGTCCCACTTGAAGTGGTGTCCTTCCTCATCTGTATGTAAAGATATTGTGAGAATCGGTCATGTCTTTTTGTGGCTAGTTGATGTTCATGTATCCTGGGGGCTAGTTTTCTGCCTATTTGTCCAATGTAGTGTTTGTTACAGTTCTTGCAAGGTCTTTTGAAAATGACATTAGTTTTGCTTGTTGTCTGTATAAGGTCTTTCAAGTTCACTAACTGCTGTTTTAGTGTTGGTGGATTTGTCGGCTATTAAGATACCAAGGGGTCTCAGTAGTCTGGCAGTCATTTCTGAGATGTCTTTGATGTAGGGGAGAGTGGCTGGGGTTTCTGAACGTGTTTTGTCTGCTTGTTTGGGTTTGTTGCTGAGAAATTGGCGGACTGTGTTCATTGGGTACCCGTTCTTTTTGAATACACTGTATAGGTGATTTTCCTCTGCTCTGCGTAGTTCCTCTGTGCTGCTGTGTGGTGGCTCATTGAAATAATGTTCTAATAAAGCTCTGTGTGGGTGTTAGGCTAATTGCTTCTGTAGTTCAGTGTTTGATCTGTATGTGTTGTTTTCCTGTAGACACTGGTTTGAAGTTGCCCATTGGCTGTTCACTCTATTGCAACATCTAGGAATGGTCGTTTGTTGTTGTTTTTCCTCCCCTTCAGTGAATTTTATGCCAGTAAGGGTATTATTGATTGGTCTTGAGGCTTCCTCAAATTTGTTTTGTTTAGTGATGACAAAGGTGTCACCCACGTAGCAGACTCAAAGTTTGGATTGGATGGCTGACAGAGCTGTTTGTTCAAGTCTCTGCATTACTGCCTTTGCTAAGAACCCTGATATCGGAGATTCCATGGGTGTTCTGTTGGTTTGTCTGTAGGTTGTTGGTGAAGTGGATGATAAGGCATAGATCCACTAGGTTGACAATATTATCCTTGCTGATGAAGTTGATGGTGTTTGGTGCATGTGTCTTTGGTTCTTCTAATAATGTAGTCAGTGTTTTCTTGGTTGGGTTGATGTTGATGGATGTGAATAGGGCTGTTACGTCAAAAGAGACCATTACTTCATCCTCTTCTATTTTGGTATCATTTTGGTCTTCAGGAATTCTTGAATGGAGCAGCGTGAGTCTTCTACTAAGTGTTTTAGTCTTTGGTGTAGCTCCTTGGATAATCTGTAAGTTGGTGTTCCAGGTAGCGAGCCTATGGGTCTGAGGGGGACTCCTGGTTTGGATAATTCGTAGAAGCGTGGTGAGTTGGATCCATCTGGTTTTTATTTTTTTAGAATTCGGTCTTAATGTCTCCAGATTTGAAGGTTTTTTGAGTAGGGCTGTGATTCGGTTCTCTAGTTGTGGGGTCGGGTCTATTGTTGGTATCTGTAAGCAGTGCATTCGCTTCTCAGTATAGGGGGGTCTCTGACATAAAATGGCTGTCAAGCGTCAGCAGGTAGGAGAACAATATTTTGGGTAGAGGGTATTCTCCATGTGAAGTCAATACTTTACCTCCACAAGGACTGTGTGGAGGTCACTCTTGCTGATACTGTCATGGAAAGATGCATTTGTGGCAGGTGGGTTGGTAAGGATGAAGTAAATTCTGATGCTTGACTACTCTGAAACAGCCCTCCTTATTTTGGTATGAGCCCTGAATTGTTAGAAAGGAGGATTTTGACACTGGCAGGAAAATTGACAGGGTTGTGTTTTCTGCTGTTTCCTGTGCCTAGGTTGATGTCAGGTGGTCTGTGTCCAGCTAACTCCTTTTTTTGGAGACTGTCTGTCGAGCAATTGTTACAATGGAGGCCATTTCAGAGAGTAGTTAAGAGTGAACCAGATTGCTTTGGGTCTGGAGTTGCCTGTATTTGATTTGATTTTATTGTCATGTGTAATGAAGTACAGTGAAAGTCTTTGTTTACGAGTGGTACAGCTAGATCATACTAAGCAGGGATGTATAGATCAAAGGCTGTAAAAAAAAATCTGAGGCATACAGGTTATGTTGCACAGGGCATGCACTAGGCGAGATCAGTATCATTTTGAGGTTAGACAGTCCATTCATCAGTCTAATAACGGCCAGGAAGAAGCTGTTCCTGAACCTGTTAGTCCATGTGTTCAAGATTCTGTATCTTCTGCCTGATGGAGGAGGTTGTAGGAGGTCATTACTGGGGTATGGTTGGTCTTTGATAATGTTGGCAGCCTTTCTGCAGTAATAAGATGTGTAAATGGAATCCATGGATGGTAGATTGCCTTCCGTGATGGTCTGGGCTTTGCATACAACCCGCTGTAGTTTCTTATGGTCCTGGGCAGAGCAGTTGTTATACCCGGCTAATGCCTGAAATGTTGATTCTCCTGCTCCTTGAATGCAGTCTGACCTGCTGTGCTTTTCCAGCACCACACTCTTGACATATGCACCCAGACAGTATGCTTTCAATAATGCATCTGTAGAAGTTAGTGAGGGTCCTTATGGACATGCTAAGTTTCCTGAGCATGAAGAGGTGTTATTGTGTCGCCTTGACTGTTGCACCCATGTAGGAAGTCCAGGACAGGTTGTCAGTTATCATCACTCCAAGGAACTTGATGCTGTCCACTCTCTCATAGGCCAGATCAGGTGAGTATGGTGGATTTCCTTTTCTACAGCATATTAGCAAATGTGATGAGTTTTTTTCTGATAATCTACACTGGTTTCATGGTCATCATTAGACCTTTTATTTTAGGTCAGTAATGGTGCTACCAAGCCACTCTTGGTAGACTGAGGTTTCCTAGTTAGAGTACCCTGTACCCTCCTTGTGTGCCCAAATAATGTTTAACATGTTAGAGAACTGTTTGTCTGTGAGGAGAGATGGTAGGTTGTAATCATTTTACTGCTATTTGACCTGATTCAGTGTGGAATCCAGAGTCAATAACACAGCAACTCCCTCACTGCTATATATCGTTGTGTGATAACCTCTGGTGAATCAGTCATGTTGCGGGGATAAGATCGTCAAGGATGGTGGTTGTAGTGAGTAGTTTTCTTCAACTGGTTGTAGAAAGGTGTTGCAGAATTTTGATGTATTTCCAAATTGTGATGGTGTGTGATTTGGAGCTGGTTTCTGTTATTCTTCTCCATGGTTGTGGTTGTTGGTTTGGGAACTGCAGTGCACCTTGGGTAGCAATGACTGCAGTATGACCTATCCCACTCCTTTCTAAGGACAGAGGTAGTCTGCACTCGTTGGATGGAGCACTTTAAGGATCTCCAAGTCCAAATCTGAATTTAATTTCATTGCCATCAGCATCTCAGCACAACCTTAGCCTGACACGGTTGAAAGGCCATCCGATTGCTGAGAACCAACCAGTTCACTGGTGCAGATGAAATCCTCAACTGAAATACTGTAATATATTCAAGAAATCCGTTTGACATAAATAACTGATTTCTTCTTCCTCATCTGGAAGGTGGATTTCAGCAGATCTTCAAAATGCCAAAATTGTGGCCAAATTCGACAATGGTCTTTGGACTGATTTATGGTGACTGCAGACAGGGTCATTACAAAAATTCTTCACTAGTCACCTTCTGGCAATAGCTGAATAGGTCTTCATGGTGCAGATTCCAACCTTCATGAGTGTTAATGTCATCTCAATTTTCCCCCCTCAGTTGAAGCAAAATGCTCAGAGACACAGTGTAGTTTTACCTCCTTCACCTTTATTCCAGGCGCTGGAGGGAGAAAGAATGATCGCCCATGTGCACAGAGACATGAGTTCTCTGTCTTGGTTTCTCAATTAATCATATAGTCATTTTACAGGGAGGAACATCCAGATAAGGCTATATTAATTGGATGACCGTTACAGTGAGCAAGTATCAATAGTAAAGATTAAGCCATCTGCTGTTACACAATGAATACTGGTTTCATGTGATGAATACTTAACTGACTTTACATACTGAATGTTTCTAATATTGTTAAATAGCTTTACATAATGAATGCTTTTCCACCTTGTTAACCCATTACCCTTGCCTCCAGCACCCCATTGTTAACTACGAGTTCTTATCTGATCTGAGTCATGCTCAGGTGAACCTTTTTATTTCACAAAACCCAGAACGTAACTCTTTCCCTACCTGCTTATACCCTATACACGCTCTCATTAAGGTCACAGCTGATAGTAATCCTGGATATGTTGGATCCCAGGATGAAACTAGGTTTGATAGATCATAAATGTTTTGCAGTTGTTTCATGTTGTGCTTTGTTATTGAACCATATTCGCATGAGGCTGCAGATGATCTTTAACAATGGAACATAAGCTTGCTTGCTTTTGTGTTATAGGTTTGTTACAATTAGAAGCATCAAAACATAGTTTTATCATAATCAAAACATTATCCATTACAAGGACTCAATCCCAGAGAAACATCACTTTCATTTCATCTTCCTGTTACTGACACAATGCAGTTTTTTTTCTTTTGAATTCCTTTCCTTACCATTCGTCTCAGTCCAATTTCATAAAACTTTCACAGTTCTGATGGTCTAAATTTTCTCAGTTCTAACAACTTGAAGATTTTCTATCTGAATTCTCTTGTTTTAGAAACTACTTTTGCTGAAATTTCTGGTTCCCCAGAACTGAACTGGAAAAAACTTAGCTCAGAGAAACCAAACTACCTTCTAAATTGAACACTGGATTCTTCTGAATTAACTTTGAAACCTTTGTTCTGAAGTTAAAACTAAACCAATTGCCTCAATGAATTTATTCTACCTATTATAAACCCAGCAGAGTAAATAATTTATCTATTAACACCACAGGAATTTGCTAGGCAGTGAACTCAATGTTCTTCGAAATTGTGTAGTAAGATCATCTGTCCAAATGACTTCCTGAACAAAGTCCTTGCAGAACTGACTACAATCTCACTACATCATTTTAAAATTCAGTTTCCAAAAATACAATGCACCTTTTCAGTACAAGAAGCACAATAAAACTGATCTTCACAGCGAGAGTTGAAGAACAATTGGCATAGCATAGTTGGGGGCAGTGATGCACAATGAGAGCCAACTAGTAGAAAACCCTTTTCTTGCTGATATTTAGCTTAAGACCCAGTCTCTCATATACCTCTGTAAACATGGCCTATGAATGCACACACATGTAAGCATGGTCTGAACAGAGTAGCAGAAATCGTTTTATATATGGCCCTCTTGGACTTCTCAAAGGTGTTCAAATTTGTCAACTTGGAAAAACGATACTGTTCTCCTTAAATTTGGCTGTTCACAGAAAGAACAACATTGTCTGCCTGTTGTACAACAAGTATTGTGGAGGTGCTGGTGTTGGACTGGGGTGGACAAGGTCAGAAGTCACACGACACCAGGTTATAGTACAACAGTTTTATTTGAAATCACTAGCTTTGTCATCTGACAAAGAGGAGTAACTCTCTAAGACCTTGTGATTTCAAATAAACTGTTGGACTATAACTTAAGTCAGAAGTCACATGACACTTGCACAACAATGTGCCAGCTCTTGATCCACTGCAAATCCAATTGGTGTACAAACTGGGATCAAACAAAGCTATGTTATCATTCCAAAATCCTTCTCCATCTTATCCATGCAGCTCATGCTGGAGTGAGCTTCTCTCTCAGGTTGAGTGTGAAACTGTTCTCCTGCATCATTCCAGTCAAAGTCATTTGAGCTGCATTGGACAGACTGTGCATACATGAGAGCACTTTCATCGGCCATGTTTACAGAGTTATGAGAGACTGGGTCTGAAGCTAAATTTCAGGAAGAAAAGGGGCTTCTACGAGCCAGCTCCCACTGTGCATCATGTAGGCAATGCTGGATGACTGGAGAAATTGAGGTTTTGTTCAAGAATAAGAAGGAAGCATATGTCAAGTATAAACTGATATCAATAGACAGATTCCTTAGAGTGTAAAGGCAATGGGAGTATACTTAAGAGGGAAATCAGGAGGGTAAAAAGGGGTCAAGAGATGGCTTTGGCAAATAGGGTTAAGGAGAATCCAAAGGGATTTTATAAATAAATTAAGGACAAAAGGATAACTAGTGAGAGAATAGGGCCCCTCAAAGATCCGCAAGGCAGCCTGTGTGTAGGACCACAGGAGTTGGGGGACATATTAAATGTTGGTGTTGGATGTCTTAAAATATATAAAGGTGGATAAGCCTGATCAGGTGTACCTGAGAACTCTGTGGAAAGCTAGGAAAGTGATTGCTGAGCCCCTTGCTGAGATATTTCTATCATTGATAGTAACAGATGAAGTGCTGGAAGACTGGAGGTTGGCTAACGTGCTACTATTTAGGAAATGTAAGGAGAACCAAGGGAACTCTAGACCGGTGAACTTGATATCAATTGAGTTTTTTTTTTGAAGAAGTAACAAAGTGGATTGATGAGGGCAGAGTGGTGGACATGATCTGTATGGACTTCAGTAAGGTGTTCAACAAGGTTTCTCATTGGAGACTGGTTAGTAAGGTTAGAACTTATGGAATGCAGCAAGAACTAGCCGTTTGGACTCCGAACTGGGTGGTGGAGGCCTGTGACCAGTGTTGTGCCACAAGGATTGGTCCTAGGTCCACTGCTTTTCATCACTTTTTATATAAATGATTTGGATGTGAACATAAGAGAAGTAGTTTCAGTATGCAGATGACAGCAAAATTGGAGGTGTAGAGAACTGTGTAGGTTACCTCAGAGTACAGTGGATCTTGATCAGATGGGCCAATGGGCTGAGGAGTGTCAGATGGAAGTAAATTTAGATAGATGTGAGGGGCTGCATTTTGGGAAGGCAAATCAGAGCAGGACTTTTGCACTTGATGGTAAGGTCCTGGGGAGTGTTGCTGAACAAAGACCTTTGAATGCAGGTTCATAGTTCCTTGAAAGTGGAATCACAGGTAAATAAGATCATGAAAAAGGCATTTGGTATGCATTCCTTTATTGGTCAGAGCATTGAGTATAGGAGTTGGGAGGTCTTGTTGTGACTGTACAGGACATTAGTCAGGCCACTCCCAGAATACCGTGTGCAATTCTGGTATCCCTGCTAGAGGGGGGGATGTTGTGAAACTTGAAAGGGCTCAGAAAAGATTTACAATGATGTTGCCGAGCACCAATGGAGGGTTTGAGCTATAGCGAGAGGCTGAACAGGCTGGGGCTGTTTTCTCCTGAAGCTTTGGGTGCTGAGGGGTAACCTTATAGTGGTTTATAAAATCGTGAAGATCATGGATAGGGTAAATAGACAAGCTGTTTTCCCTGGGGTAAGGAAGATTAGAACCTGAGGGCATAGTTTTAAGGTGAGAGGAGAAAGATTTTGAAAGGGACCTAAGGGGCAACTTATTCATGCAGAGGTTGGTGCATGTATGGAATGAGCTGCCAGAGGAAGTGGTGGAGGCTGGTAGAATTACAATTTTAAAAGGTGCCAGGATGGGTACATAAATAGGAAGGGTTTAGAGGGCTATGGGCCAAATTTTGGCAACTGGGACTAGATTAATCTGGTCAACATGGACGAGTTGGACTGAAAGGTCCATTTCCATGCTGTCCATCTTCATGAGACGTGGACAGAACACTGCAGACATCTCTAATCTTGAGAGAAAGATCATTAGTGATATCTCTGTAAAATCTTACAAATCCAATGGCAGGATGGATGTCAGTGTCACCCCTCAAGCCAATATCCCCAGTATCAAATCAATGCTTATTTGTCAATCAGAGTTGAAAACTGTGGTGCTGGAAAAACACAGCAGGCCAGGCAGCATCCAAGGAGCAGGTGAATCAACGATTCTCCTGCTTCTCGGATGCTGCCTGGCCTGCTGTGTTTTTCCAGCACCACATTTTTCAACTTTGGTACTCCAGCATCTGCAGTCCTCACTTTCTCCTTTATTTGTCAATCAGCTATGTTAGGCCAGCACACCAACAACATGCCTGACACCGGACTTCCAACAAAAGCTGTTTATTCTGAATTTCATCTTGGCAAGCAGGTCCCAGGAGGGCAGAAAAAGTACCTCGAGTGCCCTGACAGCCTCACTGCATGAATACAACATCCCCCTCCAATCTTTTGCCTTGGATCGTAAAAACTAGAGAAGAAGTATCTGTGCAGGTGCCAATAATCTTGAGCATCTCTAAAAGCCCAGGTAGAGGCCAAGCACAAACGGTGGAGGGAGTGGGTCTAAGATTGTGTTAGGGGATTCTCTGGTCTGAGGTAAAGACAGACACTTCTGTGGCCAGCAGTGAAAAATCAGAATGGTGTGTTACTTCCCTGGTGCCAGGATCAAGGATGTCCCAGAGAGGTTGCAGAATGTTCTCACGGGGGAGAGGGACCAGCAGGAGGTCATTGTCCACATTGGAACCAACGACATTGGAAGGGAAAAGGTTGAGATTCTGAGGGAAGATGATAGAGAGTGAGGTAGGAGTTTTAAAAGGAGGTCCTCAAGAGTAGTAATGTTTGATTTACTCCCTGCTCCATGCGCTAGTGAGGGCATGAATTGGAGGATAGAGCAGATGAGTGCATGGCTGAGGAGCTGGTGTATGGGAGAAAAATTCACTTTTTTGGATCATTGGATGCTGTTTTGGGGTAGAAGTGACCTGTACAAGAAGGACAGATTGCACTTAAATTGGAAGGGGACTAATATACTGGCAGGGAAATTTGCTAGAGCTGCTCGGGAGGATTTAAACTATTAAGGCAAGGGTGGTGGGACCCAGGGAGATAGTGAGGAAAGATTTCAATCTGAGACTGGTACAGTTGAGAACAAAGGTGAGTCAGTCAGGGCAGGCAGGAACAAAGCAGAGAACAAGGTAGGACTGATCATTTAAACTGCATTTATTTCAATGCAATGGGGCTAACCGGGAAGGCAGATGACCTCAGGACATGGTTAGGAACATGGGACTGGGATATCATAGCAATTACAGAAATGTGGCTCAGGGATGGACAGGATTGGCAGCTTAATGTTCCAGGATACAAATGCTACAGGAAGGACAAAGGGAGCCAAGAGACGAGGGGGAGTAGCGTTTTTGAGCTGTGCTGAGGGAGGATATTCCTGGAAAAACATCCAGGGAAGTTATTTGGGTGGAACGGAGGACTAAGAAAGGGATGGTCACCCTTATTGGGATTTTATTATAGACCCAGTAATAGTCAGAAGGAAATTGAGAAACAAACTTGTAAGGAGATCTCCGTTAACTGTAAGAATAATAGGGTGATTATGGTAGGGGATTTTAACTTTCCAAACATAGACTGGGACTGTTAAGTGTATACAAGAAAGTTTTCTGATTCAGTATGTGGATGTACCTGCTGGAAAAGATGCAAAATTTGACTTGCTCTTGGGAAATAAGGCAGGGCAGGTGACTGAGGTGTCAGTGGGGAAGCACTTTGGGGCCAGAGACTATAATTCTATTCGTTTTAAAATAGTGATGGAAAAGGATCGACAAGATCTAAAAAATGAAGTTCTAAATTGAAGGAAGGCCAATTTTGATGGTATTAGGCAAGAACAATCAAAAGCTGATTGGAGGCAGATGTTTGCATGTAAAGGGACGGCTGGAAAATGGGAAACCTTCAGAAATGAGAAAACGAGAATCCAGAGAAAGTATATTCCTGCCAGGGTGAAAGGAAAGGCTGGATGACTAAAGAAATTGAGAGTTTGGTTGAGAAAAAGAAGGAAGCATATGTCTGGTATAGACAGGATAGATCGAGTGAATCCTTAAATATAACTCTTACTGCCTTTATACTCTGAGAGAAATCAGGAGGGCAAAAAGGGGACATGAGATAGCTTCGGCATAGGGTTGAGGAGAATCCAAAGGGCAGTAGGGTAACTAGGGAGAGAATAGGGCCTCTCAAAGATCAGCAAGGCAACCTTTGTGTGGAGCCAGAGGAGATGGGGCAGATACTTAACGATTATTTTGCATCAGTATTTACTGTGGAAAAGGACATGAAAGATATAGAAAGTAGGGAAATAGATGGTGACATCTTGAAAAATGTCCATATTACAGAGGAGGAAGTGCTGGCTGTCTTGAAATGTATAAAAGTCGATAAATCCCCAGGGCCTGATCAGGTGTACCCTCGAACTCTGGGAAGCTAGGGAAGTGATTGCTGGGCCTCTTACTGAGATATCTGTATCATCAATAGTCACAAGTGAGGTGCCAGAAGACTGGAGGCTGGCTTAGTGGCGCCACTGTTTAAGAAGGGCGGTAAGGACAGGCCAGGGAACTATAGATCAGTGAGTCTGACGTCAGTGGTGGGCAAGTTGTTGGAGGGAATCCCGAGGGATGGGATTTATGTGTATTTGGAAAGGCAAGGACTGATTAGGGATAGTCAACATGGCTTTGCATGTGGAAAACCATGTCTCACAATCTTGTTTGAGTTTTTTGAAGAAGTAACAAAGAAGATTGAGGGCAGAGCAGTAGATGTGATCTATATGGACTTCAGTAAGGCATTCGACAAGGTTCCCCATGGGAGACTGGTGAGCAAGGTAGATTTCATGGAAGACCGGGAGAACTCTCCATTTTGGATACAGAACTGGCTCAAAAGTAGAAGACAGAGGGTGGTGGTGGAGGGTTATTTTTCAGACTGGAGGCCTGTGACCAGCGGAGTGCCACAAGGATCGGAGCTGGGTTCCACTACTTTTTGTCATTTATATAAATGATTTGGATGTGAGCATAAGAGATATAGTTAGTAAGTTTGCAGATGACACTAAAATTGGAGGTGTAGTGGACAGCAAAAAAGGTTACCTCCGATTATGACAGGATCTTGATCAGATGGGCCAGTGGGCTGAGAAGTGACAGATGGAGTTTAATTCCGATAAATGCGAGGTGCTGCATTTTGGGAAAGCAAATCTTAGCAGGACTTATACACTGAATGGTAAGGTCCTAGGGAGTGTTGCTGAACAAAAGAGACCTTGGAGGGCAGGTTCATAGCTCCTTGAAAGTGGAGTTGCAGGTAGATAGGATAGTGAAGAAGGTATTTGGTATGCTTTCCTTTATTGGTCAGAGTATTGAGTACAGGAGTTGGGAGGTCATGTTGCGGCTGTACAGGACACTGGTTAGGCCATTGTTGGAATATTGCGTGCAATTCTGGTCTCCTTCCTATCGGAAAGATGTTGTGCAACTCGAAAGGGTTCAGAAAAGGGTTCGGGGTGACATGGTGGCACCGTGATTAGCACTGCTGCCTCACAGTGCCAGGGACCCAGGTTCAATTCCTGGCTCGGGCAACTGTCTGTGTGGAGTTTGCATGTTCTCCCCGCGTCTGCGTGTATGCTCTGGTTTCCTCCCACAGTACAAAAATGTGCAGGTTAGGTGAATTGGCCTTGCTAAATTGCCCATAGCATTGGGGTAAATGTAGGGCAATGTGTCTGGGTGGGTTGCTCTTCGGAGGGTCAGTGTGGACTTGTTGGACAGAAGGGCCTGTTTCCATACTGTAGGGAATCTAATCTAATCTTTAAAAAAAAGATTTACAAGGATCTTGCCAGGGTTGGAGGATTTGAACTATAGAGAGGGGTTAAATGGATTAGGACTGCTTTCCCTGGAGCATGGAGGCTGAGGGGGTGACCTTTTTAGAGGTTTAGAAATCATGTGGGGCAAAGTCTTTTCCCTGAGGTGGGGGAGTCCAGAACTAGAGGGCATATGTTTATGGTGAGACGGGAAAGATATAAAAGAGACCTAAGAGGCAACTTTTTCATTCAAAGGGTGGTACGTGTATGGAATGAGCTGCCAGAGGAAGTGGTGGAAGCTGGTACAATTGCAACATTTAAAGAGGCATTAGGATGGGTATATGAATAGGAAGGGTTTGGAGGGATATGGGCCGGGTGCTGGCAGGTGGGACTAGATTGGGTTGTGAGATCTGGTCGGCATGGACGGGTTGGACTGAAGGGTCTGTTTCCACGCTGTACGACTCTAAACCTGAGCATTCCACACACCGCTACCTACAGCAGCTGGGTGGATTCAGGATTGGCCTGTTTAATCATCTACGGATCTACAACCCTATAGTGGGGGAAAAAGTCCTCTTTGTTCTCAAGGTACAGTCTAAGAAGGGAAAATAAATTTAATGCCACTCACGCAGGTTGCTTTGTCCTAATTGGTGTCCTGTTGCCTCGGTGTTTTTGAGCTTCGTTTGTCCAGACAATTGGTGCACTTTGCATAACTCTCTTAACATCTGGCTTGTAAGTCATAGAAAATCTTCAGTGAGTCATTGCAGAATGCTGGTGTCTGACCTACATTTGTATTTATATAAAATAAAAGCAAAATACTGCAGATACTAGAATCTATAAATAATGTTCAGAAAATGTTGGAGAAACTCAGGTCAGGCAACATCTGTAGAAAGAAAGAACATTAATATTTTGAGTTTGTGACAATTCAAACTGCAATCAGCTGGGAGATAGTTATTTAAATGCAGTTGACAGAGGGCAGAAGGAGGAGTAAGTAGGACAGATGGTGAGGATGGCCAGAGCAAAAGAGAAAGGGAGTGCTAATGGTGTTAAAGGTGAGATTGAAGTGTAAAATATATGTAAATAATAGTTGTGAAAAGGAGAAAATAAGTCTGCTCTGCTTACAGCAGAAAAATCCTGACACAAAGTGTTCGGGGTGGGGGATGAAGAGTGTATAAAAGAAGAGAATACCCATGTATTAATGTAAAGTATATGGCTGGTCCAGTTAGATTTTTGTTCAGTGATGCTTTTCTCTTACTTACTGTCTTTCCTCCTTTTGTGCTCGCTCTTCTTTTCTTTCTCTTCTTTCTTTCCTCTTTTCTGTTACTCTTTCTTTCTCACACTTGTCTCGCCCTTCTTTCTGTCTCACTCCTTTCTGTCTTTGTCCATAACCTGGTATTTGTGAAACATAAATGTTCATTACTTGGCACCAATCAGCCCAAACTGATGAGTTTCTGAGGAATGGTGTGTGGGACCGAAGACCGTAATCATTGTTGAATTTCCCCACTTATTACCTTATGATGGGAAAGCCATTGATGCACTTGAAGATGGTTGGGTCTAAGACTGCCTTGAGCTTTTGAATGTGTGAAGAGACTGCCAACTGATGTAAATAAATCCTGCACTCTTCCATTAGTATATAAATATTAATAGTAAAAGTGTGGTACAAGAAGGGTGGGCCAATTAGAGACCAAAAAAGGGATTTATTCATGGAAACATTGCATCAATCTTTAGCAAAAGAAGAAATACTGCCCAGATTGTGGTGAAAGGAGATAATTCAAATACATGAAGAGGAGCCGTTGGAGTTACTGCCTTTATTTACAGTTGATCAGGCCTCAGGATTGAAAAAAAGACATCCAAAGTCACCAAGGGAAGTGAGAGTAGAAATTTGAGGTATTGGTCATAATTTTCCAGTCCATTTTAGACCTAGGTGATGCCAGAGGACAAACTAATTGCAACTTGTTTTTAAAAAAACCCATTAAAGGTGAGTTCAGAAACTGTATGCCTATTAGTATAATCATGTTGGTGGCACAGCTTCTAGAAACAATAATTCAAGTCAAAAATCTCTTGGGGAATCTGGATTAATTAAGAAATGCCAGCATGGATTTGTTAAGGGATAGCTTTGCTTAACTAATGTTAGACTTTGTTTTTTGAAGAGGTAGTTGAGTAGGTCAGTGAGGATAATGCTGTTGATGTGGCACAAGTGGATGTCCAGAGACATTTGAGACAGTGCCACAATGCCAGACTTATGAACAAAGTTTCAGCTTAGATTACTTAGTGTGGAAACAGGCCCTTCAGCCCAACAAGTCCACACTGACCCTCCGAAGATCAAACCACCCAGACCCATTCCCCTACACCTAACACTACGGGCAATTTAGCATGGCCAATTCACCTAACCTGCACATTTTTAGACTGTGGGAGGAAACCGGAGCACCCAGAGGAAACTCACGCAGACAGTTGCCTGAGGTGGTAATTGAACCCGGGTCTCTGGTGCTGTGAGGCAGTAGTGCTAACCACTGAGCCACCGTGCTGCCCGCTCTTAGAGTAAAAGGAATAGTAACACATAGATCTGAAAATAGCTGAGCAATGGGAAATATTAGCATTCAATGGATGTTTTTCTGACTGCAGGAAGATTTATGGCTGGACTCTCAAGGAATCTGTGTTATACCATAAGATAGGAGCAGAATTAGGCCATTTAGTTCATTTGAGTCAGCTCTGCTATTCAAACGTAGCCTTCTTCCCTTGATCTGCTTACTAATCTAGAATCTATGTCAAAAGGTATGGTGCTGGCAAAGCACAGCCGGTCAGGCAGCATCCGAGGAGCAGGAGAATCGATGTTTCAAGCATAAACTCTTCATCAGGAATCTATTTATCCCTATCATAAATACACTCAATGACGTGGCCAATGTCGTATAAGGTTGCGATGAATTCCACAGATGTACCACCCTCTGGCTGAGAAATTCCTCCTCATACCTGTTCTAAAGGGTTTCCTCTTCACTCTGACGCTGTGCCCTAGAGCCGGAGTAGAATTGGGGTGTGGATCTGGTTGGGATGCTTTTCAGGGGATTGGTGGGAACTCAATGGGCCAAATGGCTTCATTCTAAATTGTGGGAATTCTATGATTATAGAAACATCCTCTCCACAACCACACTCTTTCTGGACCTCTCAATAGTCTTTTAAGTTTCATTGTGATTTCCCCCCACACATCCTACTACCCTCCTCAGAGTACAGACCCAGAATCCTCAACTGCTCCTCACGTGACAAGCCCTTCATTCCCAGCATCCTTCTTGTGAACCTCCTATGGACACCCTCCAAGGCCAGCATATCCTTCCTTAGATACCGGGCCCAAAACTATTCTCCATATTCCAAATGTTGTCGAACCTGAACCTTAGCAGTTTATTCCTGCTCTGAGCATTCATTTCAAGAGGGCGAGAATACAATCATTGCATTTAGCTTCCTAACTACCAACTGAACTTGCATGTTAATCTTAAGAGAAATAGTGTATGCCTCTTAATAAAGAGCAAAACCTCACACTTTCTCACATTGTATTCTATCTACCACTTCTTTGCCCACTCTGCAAACCTATCCAAGTCCTTCTGCAGGCTTCCCTCTTCCTCAACACTACCTCTCCTCCACCTATCATTATTGCTAAGTTTGCAGTTGATACAATGCCCTTAGTTACTTCATCTTAATCATTAATGTTAATTGGAAGTATTCTGAACAGTGAGGAGAATACTGTAGAACTTCAAAAAGACAGAGTTTGATGGAATGGCTAGAAAACTGGCAGATGAAATTTAATTCAGTGAAGTCCGACCTGATTCATGTTGGTAGCATGTTGGCTCCGTGGTTAGCAATGCTGCCTCACAGGACCAGACACCCAAGTTCAATTCCACAGTTCGGTGACTGTGTGCAAGCACAGACATTCTGTGTCTGCATGGGTATCCTCCAGACACTCCGGTTTCCTCCCACGGTTCAGAAATGTGCAGTTTAGGTGGATTGGCAATGCTAAATTGCCCACTGTGTCCAGGGATGTGTAGGTTGGCCATGGGAGTTGCAGGGATTGTGGAAAGAGGGGAATGGGTCTGGGTGGGATGTTCTTTGGACAGTCTGTGTGTACTTGTTGGGCCGAAGGGCTTGTTTCCAGACAGAATAGAGTTGAAATTGTACTATCTTCCTTTCTGCAAAATTTAACTCCAGTTATTGGATAGTTTTCTCCCTAATTCCAGTTGACTTCTTCAGTTTTCCCGAGACCCTGGTGTCATGTTGGTCAAGTCTTGCTTTGATATCAAGGGCAGTCATTTTCACCTCACCTGGAATTCAGCTCTTGATCCATTTTTGGCAAAGACTATTAAATGTGGAGTTCAGTTCCTGGCAGGACACAAGCTCTTATCAGTGAGTAGATTATTGGAAAGTGAGTGCTGTTGGATAGTGTTGTTGATGATCCCTTCCATCAATTTTTGCCGACTGAACGTAAACTGATGGTGCATTAAACAATGAATCACTTAAGGTATTACAACCAATTCAATGTCAGTAAAATGCTGCTTTCTATATTTATATGTTAAGCACATTGGAGCTATTTTTGCAATGAGTTTACGCTGTCAATGTTGTACAAACTATTGTGAAAGAGTTACTAGATAACAAACTGCAAAATAAGATTAGCTTGTATATGAAATATTGGAGCAAATTGAAATTAAATATTCAGTATACTTCTGTATCAGTCCAATCTGATAAAACCTTACTGATGTTCATTACTGATTTCTAGAACAGACTTTGGATTTTTTATTATTAGTTATAGGTAGTTTAAATTGTCTGCATGTTTTTATGTAGAAATACCATACTTTGTATGAACTGAGTTTTTCCATTTTTCACTAGCAAATCATAACTTTTGACATGCCTTTTAATTATTTTGTATGTAAACGCTTGATTGGTGTTATACCGAAAATGTTGATAGTACCCTAAATTCTACACTTCACAAAATGACAATATTTGAACTTTTAAAAATAAAATTGCATATTGGTGTGGAATCATACAAACTAGAAGTAGGACATTCAGCCCCTCTAACCGGCACCACCATTCAATGAAACGACCGATCTCATTGTGATCCCAAATCTGCCATCTATCTGACAGCAATGCACCCCCTTTTGCTTAACAAGAATCTACCTATCTTTGCCTTAAATAAAGAATTGTTGTAAATTACTGAGCGGCATTGTTTTTGGATTTTGTTAAAATGCCAATTTGTCTAATGGTGCATGGTGAAATATTTCAGAATAATTTTTTAAAATGCTCTAAAACTTTTGTGCTAGGATGAATTCTAAAACCAAAATCTAATTTTGTGGGCATTGACTTATTTAATTTGGTTATTCAGGTTATCATATACTTTACCAGATTTGCCTTGTACAGAACATCCCTTCTTTTGATTTGAGAAGTAACCTTACTGTCTTTTGGCAGTACAAATAAACAAGCCTTGCAATTGTTTACTCCGAGTTGCGCAATACCCTGTGTGACAGATTACAACCTGCCCATTGAGTTTTGAACTGTAGTTATTATTGTATGAGACATGTGACATTTCCCCTTTTCCCAACAGACCATTTACAAAAAAAAACCCAAGCGCTGGCACTTTGAGTGTTGTTGTAGAGGGCGCCGTTTCCAACAGCTTCTTGCAAAGTTGTTGTGACTGAGGGTATCCATGTTGTGGCGTAGTTGAATTAGGAAGCGAACGGGGGGGGGGGTAAGTGAGAAGTGAAAAGAAAACGGTCAATCGTCGTGATAAGGATCTCGCATTTTGAAATAAAAACGAGCCTAAAAACACAGTCTCCGATCGAAAGCGGAGTTTTCGTTTTCCGTGGAGCCGTTGGTAAAAACGGGTGGTGGGGGTGGGGGATGGTGGTGAGGAGAATTCGAAAAGATTTGGCAAAGGTAGGAGGAGAATCGGAGATGAGAGGGTTTTATACAGAATATCCTACAAAGGCGAAGGGTGGGCAGGTTGACTTGAAGCCAGGCGGGGAGAGAAAATAATAATCCTTCATAAATTCAGCCAGCAGCAGCAACATCCTCCTGCCGTCCCAACCGACCGCCGGCCGGTTGATGGGAGGGGGGGGGGTGGGGATTGCGCGCGCAGCTCGGCCGAGCCTCGTCCCTGTTGCTGTGCATTGTGGGATGGCTGGACTTTAATGACCGCCATGTTGGCCATGGCGTATTGAAGTCGACAAAAGGAACCTAAACGGACCGGGGGAAAAACCGCCTTTCTTCCGCTTCCAACCCCCGTTTTTTCTTCATGGAATGGAACTAGGAGCTCCAGTCTCTCATCCATGATAGGTTCCGGGCGGCTCCGTGTAGGTTTTACCGGGTGTAGGCGTCAACATTTCATCAGCGACTAAAAAAAAACGCATTATATATATTTATATATTTCCTTCCAACTACAACCACCCCCTCCCTCCTTCCCCTCCTCTCTGTCTCTCCCGCGGTGGTGTTTGGGTTTCTAATCCGCCGCGAACACGCACATACAAACCGAGGGAGAGCCGAGAATAATGAGCAAACTGTCGTTTCGGGCAAGGGCGCTCGATGCATCGAAACCCCTGCCCGTGTATCGGTGCGAGGATTTGCCGGATCTGCACGAATATGCCTCCATCAACCGAGCGGTGCCCCAGATGCCCACGGGGATGGAGAAGGAGGAGGAATCGGTAGGTGTACACGGGGCGGGTTTGGACGGGCGTGTTTTTTTTTAACATGTCCGTTCATTTTTGCACAAAGTGTTTTAAAAATTAATTTTATTCGGACGTGTTTGTTGGCCGTGGTCGGTTTTGGCGGGGGGGGGTGGTGGTGGATAGTGTTGGGTTGCTGGGAGGTGTTGCCTGTGTGCGCAGGTTGCGCGGCCGCCATTACACGGCTCTCGCTCGCTTCCTCCCAAACATGGGGCCGGGCCGCGGAAACGGAGAGACGGGGCTCCCGGAACCACCCACACTTTATCCCTCCGCTTTGGAGGAAGGCCGTCCTTCTTCTTGTTTCTCTTTATTATTCGAAAAACAATCGATGGTACAGTCACGTCGATTTTGTTTCACCTCCCGCCCCGGTCGCCGAGCGGATGGAGGAAACAAGTATATTGTTCCTTGTATATGAAAGATATTATTTTTACTCCCTCGGTGTACAAAAGATCACGTGACTGCCGAGGCAGCCATTTTGTTGTGTTTCTCTCTGGGTTGGGCCCGAGTTTAGCAACTGCTAACTCCAATAGGAGGGTGGCGCTAGAGAGCCTGAATTCTTTTTGGTTTTTGGGGGGGGGGGGGATTGGTGTTGTCCCGTAGACGAGTCTGTACTTCACTCAGTTCCAGGTCTCTGCAATATATGGGCATTGTTTTTCTACGCTTTGCTTTTCTTTTGTACGTTCAGTGCATAAGTTGATTTGCAACATGGTCCTTCACTACGTGTCACTGAACAGAGACCATTGTGGAAGTAGCACTGTTTTTAGTCTCAGCACGTGCACGAGTTATGACCTGTTGTGCAGTGCCATAGCGTGGACCAGCGGGGAGACTCTTCCTTGCATTGCAAATTACTGCTATAACTAAGTCCGTGCAGAGACCATTAGTCGTATGTAGTCGTATGTTTTGTGCTGTGTCCGTCACATCTACAGTCAGTTTGAATGGTAGTCTTTTGGACGACATGCAAAATTAAGTTTATTCTTAATTTACACTTGATAGTATTGCTTATAAGAATTCTAGAGGTTGAATATCGCCGTGTTTTGATGATGATTTTGGAAAATCTCCTGAATAGTGATCTTTAAAAGCAAAATGTTACACCAATGGTTATAGTGGTGAGGCTGTCAGTGAAAATCATAGTCTCTGACCAAGATTCAGTATTGTAGTTATGGTTTGATTATTAGGTATACTGAAATTGTCAGGCAAGATGTTAGATTAAAGTCAGGGATGGCTTATTATGTGAATATGAAATGTCACAAGATTCTGTTATTGTCAAAAATGTGAAGTTGCTGGAACTTGCCATTAATCTAAGCTATCTAAAGAGAGGAGCAATGTATCCCTTAATTGCTGTCACCAAACTTTGCTGATTTGGTAGCAATGTACCGTAAGCTAAATCAGTTATTACCAATTAAGTGTACTTGTGTGAATTTCTGAAGTTGCTGTTATCATCAGTATGCAGCTTGTTAGGGGTTCAAAATATTTTCAACACGTGGGCAAGACAAAATTGCACTGTTCCTAGTTTGAATGAACTTCTTGACGACAAAGAAATAAAAAGCATTTAGGCTATACTTAAGATGACAGTCTGGATGTTCATCAGTGTAACAAAAATATGGATTGCAGACAAAACAACACCAAGGAAATCATTTCAACTCTGCCCAACTAGAGTACTGAGCTGAAAATGTGTTGCTGGAAAAGCGCAGCAGGTTAGGCAGCATCCAAGGAGCAGGAGAATCGACGTCTTGGGCATGAGCCCTTCTTCAGGAATGAGGAAAGTGTGTCCAGCAGGCTAAGATAAAAGGTAGGGGGGAGGGGCATTGGAAATGTGATAGGTGGAAGGAGGTCAAGGTGAGGGTGATAGGCCGGGGTGGGGGTGGAGAGGTCAGGAAGAAGATTGCAGGTTAGGAAGGTGGTGCTGAGTTCGAGGGATTTGACTGAGACAAGGTGGGGGGAGGGGAAATGAGGAAACTGGAGAAATCTGAGTTCATCCCTTGTGGTAGGAGGGTTCCTAGGTGGAAGATGAGGCGCTCTTCCTCCAACCGTCGTGTTGCTATGGTCCAAGTCCCTCCTCCCTACCTTTTTATCTTAGCCTGCTGGACACACTTTCCTCATTCCAGAAGAAGGGCTCATGCCCAAAACGTTGATTCTCCTGCTCCTTGGATGCTGCCTGACCTGCTGCGCTTTTCCAGCAACACATTTTCAGCTCTGATCTCCAACATCTGCAGTCCTCACTTTCTCCTCCAACTAGAGTAGTGGTTGTGGATTATTTGTGGATATCTAGTGCTACTTCATTTCACTTGTAGTTTTTCACTTTTCTTTCTCAGTAGTTATTCATTTCATTTTATAGTAATGGTGATGTCTTCCTTAGTTTATTTTTCATTCATTCATAGAATCTCTACAGTGTGGAAACAACAGGTCATTTGGCCCAACAAATCCACACTGACTCTCTCTAGAGAATAACCCGCCCAGACCCATTCCCCTTTTCTAGGAAATTAGGTTTTTTCATATATATTCATTGGAAAAAACTTTACTGTTTTACAAAAAGTTATGAGTACAGAAAAGTAGAAATAATCATATTATAGTGATGTTAAGAATAAACTCCCTACGATACAATCGCAAACTAAGTTTGGTTATCAGGTTAGGATTTTAGTTTTCCAAATAATTCTAACGCCTATTTGTACTTGGCTTCATAGATCAGCTGCTGAAAAATAGTAAATATGATTAATCTACATGGCACTGGTGTTTTCCATTTCAGCCCTTGAAAAGTAATGCATTACAAAGGTTTTCAAATATAGAGGAACACTAGCAACAGTCTCATACAAGGGGCAACACTGACCTTAATGTTTCAGTGATTTTTGAGCTTAATTATTCATAAGCAAGGGAAAATGTTTTTATTTTGGATCTTGGGCATGCATTAGTTGCACCACTTTTTGTCTTAGTCGATAGGCTTTGGTGAAGTTCTACATGAGAATATTTATTGTGATTTATTACCTTTCATTGCAGTATTGAGGGTGCAACACTCTCTTCGGTGGATGTGCCAGATTTTTCATGTTAAACCTAAAATCAGACTTACACATGAATTCTAAGCTACATGTAAAGAATTATTTGGCATTGATGGAGGATGGGATGGGAGGATCTCTCTTCCTGCATTGGCAAATGTTTATATGTCAGCCAACATCCTCAAATAGTTTAATTGACTTTCTAGAATCCAGAATCCTTGAGAGACCATGTAATTTATTGTACCTGAGAGGGCAGTTATTTTTGCACTGGAGTGTCAGCTGAGCTTCTCCACTCTCATTTCTGCAGTGACACTTTGTGGTACTGTTAATAGAGTCATAGAGATGCTGGATATGATGAATAGCCAAAGTCGTTTTTTTCCCAGGGTAGGGGAGTCGAAAACTAGAGAGCATAGTTTTGAGGTGAGGCAAAAGCTATAAAAGGTCAACTTTTTCAGAAGGTTGTGCATGTATGGAACGAGTCACAGTTAATGTGCTGCCACTTAAGCTGGGACTAACACTTAGAAATGTGGTCCTCATGTTTGCCTAACTAGGTATAAATAATCTTGCTTATTTTAATATTGTTTCAGTGCTCGATAGCAATTTAACTTGGTTCAGTTTTCAATGTCAGTGGCCTGAAATGGGGCTTGTTTAAAAATTGACACCAAAATTTTTCCGTTGCTTGTCAAATTTTTTTGAATTGCAGGCAAATCCATAATTAGATGACCTCACTTAAGGTATAGATATAAACCAAATAAACATTTTGGTACGCTGAACTAACTTTTAAATTGTTATGGTCCCAGTATGCTGCTTTTGGGATTTGTGAATATGTCGTGATTCTTCTTTTAAGTTTGTTTCTTCTGTTGCACAATACTCCACTGTCATAACTGCTGTGCTGTTTAAAAACTGACAGTTGCATCACAATTAGGCTATAATTGTAATGGGCAACACTTAAGGTCCAGGTGAGGTTTTTGTAACAAGTGTATGAAGTGTCATTCCATTATGCAGTGTTTTTGAAACTTCGTTTGACGAGTACCAAAAATTCAGAAATTTGGTTGCTGGAGGGGCAACATCATCATCCTTCTCCTCCTCCTTTGCTCTTCTTCCTTCCCCCCCCCGATTTTTAATAACTGTTTGAATTTACAGTCTAAAGTAGAGACAACTTTAGAAATGCTTGACCATTATGAAATTATCTGATTTCTCTTGCAAATTAGATTCTGAATTGTATAGTCCATTTTGAATTTGTCTTTAGCAATTTGTTGGAGATTTAAAGGTTCGCTAGATTAACAATTAGAAATATTCTTTCTAATCCTTAGTCTTGTCAAATAATTTTATGGCCACTTCCTTTCAGAAAGCTGGTCGTATTGGGACAGCTAACTTGTGTCTGAAGTATTAAAAATAATTGAACTCCAGGAATGTATAAATTCAACTCATGTATTAAAATGTTAGTACAATCAATTTATTTTGCACCAAAACCTGTTACTGTTTTACGTCTGGATTTTTCATTTAATGCTTGCATGTCTCTGATTTTTAATTTTTCTTTTAATTTATTTGTAGGATGTGGGTGTAACTGACTGGTCCATCCCTAGTTGCCTTTTGAAGGAGGTGATGAGCTGCCACCTTGAATTACTGCAGATAGTGTGTTCTTGTTAGATTCAAATGCTGGGTCACAATCCTGGAATTCCCTATCCAACAGCAACAATGAAAGAATGACAATATATTTTCATGTCAAGATGGTGATTTGACTTGGAGGGGAACTTGCATGTGGTTGTGTTCCCATTATCTGCTGCCTTTATCCTTTCAGATCATAGTGGTCATGGTTTAGAAGGCACTGACTATCCATTCTCAGCAAACGTCTTCAGTGCATCTTTTAGGTGATGTACATTTCTGTTCTGAGTAATAGTGAAGTGGCAGTTTATGGATGTGGTACCAATCAAGCAGGTTGCTTTGCCCTGATTACTGTCAGGTTTCTTGTGTTGTCAGAGAGGATAGAAGTGTCCCATGTGTTTTTACCTACCATTGGCAAATTGACTGGTTGCTGACTCCTTCTACGTTTAAGCTCTTTAGACAGCTTAGTGATTTATAATTTAAAGATTGTAAAGTGCCAGGAACTTGCCTGTTACTTTCTGAAAATATGCAACGACTGTGGAGGGAATTTTAAAGCCACATGGGAGAAGATGTTCTGTAACTAATTGCCTTTTGAATTTTTCCAGTTACCACTTTTAACCTTATGCAATTGCACAAAACTAAGGGGTTTATATTTTGGAGTTGATTTCAGAACCTTTGCACAATTTTAAAAACTTAGTGCACTAATAGATGATCATTGAGATTGTAGTTGGTTATGTATCATGATGAATGTTAAATAACCATATAGTTGTCGGACATCTAGAATAAGTCTTACCAGGGATGATATACATTTGCAAAGCTCTCAATTATAAGTATACTTGTTTCACAATCAGGTATAGCGATGAAAGCAGAATTGTGCATTTAGATGTATTGACACGTCAGTTATTTAACAGACTGAGATCCATTTCTTCACAGAAACACCAACTGGAGCTGAAAATGGTTAGGAATAAGCTTTTTTTGGGGGGGGGGGGGGAATTGTGAAAATTTGAGAGAAGGGCAATATACAATAAAGTCTCCACTATTCATCTTGTCCATTCTCCTTGAACTCGCTTACCCACATAAGGTTTATTATGCATGTACTTGCGCACTGCATGTGTGATCTTCAGCTAATTGCAGTTCTGAAGAAAACAGTGTGACAAATTTACTACTTAGAGTAGAAAGTGAACACTGTATATTTTCTAGCTGCACATGCACAGTCAGCCCTGTTTGTCATTTGCATATATTGGAGTTTGAGAATTCCTGGGATGGATCACAACATAGTACTTGTCAAAGTAAGTTTCGACAACACTATATAATGGGATGACACTGAATGCACTTGTAACAGAAATCTCACCTGGACTTTATGTAAGTGTTGCCCATTGCAATTATAGCCTAATTGTGATGCAACTGCTTGTTTTTAAACAGCTCCGCAGTTATTATAACACTATTTCTTGAGAGGAGAGACCAACTTATAAAGAAACTGTAGTACTTTACTGAACTTATTCTCTATTAGAATACATTTGATCCAGTGCATCAGTTTT
Source organism: Chiloscyllium punctatum (assembly GCF_047496795.1). NCBI lineage: Eukaryota > Metazoa > Chordata > Chondrichthyes > Orectolobiformes > Hemiscylliidae > Chiloscyllium > Chiloscyllium punctatum. Next base: position 93,703,399 of record NC_092746.1, on the reverse strand, counting down.
GTTTCCTCTCCATATCATTTTTCATTTAATCCAAATGGTTCTTCATGATATAGTAGGTTGGAATGATGGTGCATATGTTCATTTTGCAAGTAGGTATGACATGCCCTTGTGTAGTTGGGAGAAAGAATGGGGGTGCTGTGGAGAAATAAATGTTTATATTTTAAAACAAACTTGTGCACTGGGGATTTTTGAAGACTTGTGTGTTTTTTTTTAGTTTTTCATTGCAACAAACAGACTTTTGGTACATGTTGTTTCTTTATAGAATTTTGCCCAGTTAATTTTGCATAATAGCACAGATAGATAGGTACTAAAGAAGATTTGCTACCCAGAAACAGAAATATACTCATGTGCGTATTGGACTAATATGGCAGTAAGTTTATCAGCTCAGTTTCCCCGTTATCTATATAAATGACTGTCCAGGTACTATTCTAAGCGTCAGCCAGTAATCTACAATTCATTCTGTGCATTTCACTTACAAATTTCATAACAAAGTTACATGCTCCATTACATTATTAACATTTTCAGTGTATGGCTTTCTTGGTCTCACATTTGTCCCTTTTCAACTTTTGTTCAGGTATTTGGTTTTACTGTGATGCTTAATGTAATTACAAACTAAATATATTCCTAAGCTTTCTTTGATGAGGGACAAAGTTAAATTTGCATGGGGGAGGTGGAGGCAACCCACTTTTTTTTTGCTCCACGAAGATTTGGTGACTCAAAGTACACATCTAAAACCTATTTCCCCATTGTTGTATTCAACAAAGCATAAAGCTTTATATGACATACTGCTCAATTAAAAATGTTATGCTGAATAAAACATGAATGAAAAGTACATTTTTAGTGAATAAAATTTGGCACTACCTTTTTTAGTTTGGAGAGAGTCAAAATTTTGAGTAAAGTGTATATTTTGTAAGCGTATATTTGCATAAAGTCAATATTTCTCTCAAATAGCTGAAACAAATTATAATGGAATTGAAATTTGGTTTTATTATGAAGTACTTAGTCACTTAGCATATTTTCTGAGCATTGGTGTCAACAAACAATAGAACTAATATTTGTTGCACCTGGTTAGGAATGTTACTTTCATGGGGTTGGGGCTGGAAAAGCAGTTGCAAAATGTCATAAGGATTAAGGAAATCTGAAGAAATGGAGAACTTTTATCTCTGTAGCTCCTTTGCAATAATGAGACATTTCAATGATTTCGAAGCGTTGTCACTATTTGCAATAAAAAGAAAATTACTGTAATTTAATGATCTTATTGCATCACAGGGTCCCACATCGCAACAATGATGACAGTATCTTAAAATAATTAACATTACTGTGCTTTGGGATTTCCAGAGGTTGAGGAAGAGTGCTATGCAAATGAGAACTGTTTTATACCATTATCAATGATCAGCTGATCAATGCAGATTTTTATTTATTATTAAATAAATATTGTCACTACACAATAAGAAATTCCTAGCCCTCCTGTCCAACTGAGAGTGAGAGGAGAACTTTATTTAGTATCTCATTTAGAAGTCGTGCATTGTTTCTCCTCAGTACTGTTGCTGAATCCTAGTTTGTGTTTTGAAATCTGAAATGAGTGCTAATACTAAGCCAAGGTTGGCACCTTGGAGATTAACAGATTTTCTTTCTTTTCTTGGAGGTTTGAAGTGCATTTAGAGTCCTACAATATGGAAACCGATTTTCGGTCTATACTGACTGTGTTCCTGTACAAAACTAGTCCCACCTGCATGCACTTGGTCCATAGCCCTCTAAACATTTCTCATTGATGTACTTAACCAGATATTTAAACGCTGTAAATGTATCTGCATCACCCCTTCTTGCAGTTTGTTCTATAAATGAATCACTTTTTAAAAAAAAACCCAAGTCTTTTTAAAATCTTTCTATTACCTTAATACAGGCCTATAGTCCTGAAATCCCCCACCCCAGGGGAAAACGCACCTACCCTTTGTTATCTATACCCCTCATGATTTTATGATCCTCTAAGCGCCTCAACCACCTCTACTCCAGTGGAAAAAAAATCCAGCCTCTCCCTATAACTCCAACTTTTCATCCCAAGCCATGTTGCAGTAAATTTCTTTTGAACCCTCTCCAGCTTATTTTCCTTCCTATGACAGAGCAACCAGAACTGGACACAACTCCAGGAAAGGACACCCCAACATGTGCAACCTCAACTCCTATACTCCAAAATGACTGAGTAATGAAGCAAGAGTGCTAAATGCCTTCTTAACCACCCTGCCTACATGTGATGCAAACTTCAAAGAACTATCTAACTGAAACCGTAGGTTTCTCTGTTCTACAGCACTACCCAAGGTCCAACTTCTAATTGTATAAGTCTTGCACTTGTTTTTACCAAAATGCAGTACCTCTCATTTATCCAGATTGAACTTGATATGCCACTCAGCCCATTGATCCAACAGATCAAGATGTCTTTAAATCTTAATTACCTTCACTGTTCACTGTACCACCAATTTTGGTGTCATCCACAAACTTATTAATATTCTCATCTAAGTTATTCATATAGATGACAAACAAAAATGGACCTAGTACCAATCCTGTGGAACACTCCTGATAACTGGCCTCTAAGTCCTGCAAAACAGCCCTCCAACATCACTCTCTCCTATTAAGCCAATTTTGTATCATCATAAAACCCATGTGATCAACTTTTCTAATTAGTCAACCTTGAGGAATCTTTTCAGCTTTACTAAATTACAAGTAAATAATGTCTATTACTGTGCCCTCATCGATCATCGTTACTTCCTAAAAAAACTCAGGTTTGTGAGACACGATTTTCCTTGCACAAAACCGTATTGAGTGTCCCTAATCATTCATTGCCTCTCCAAATGCATATAAATCCTATTTTTAACAATCACTTCCAACAACTTGTCCAGCTCAATTTGATATTTTTATTTATATGCATTGTGTATGATTTGGATTTTATGTCTAACTTATCTAACATTAGATAAATTTATGACGTGTAAAATAGTGTCACTGCTGTTTGTTATTTTCTGCAATGGTCCTTGACTTCTATCCTGATGTTCTATTTTCTTAACTCCTTACAACAGAAGTAGTTCTCACCACCATAATGAAATAAGGGTTGGCAAAGTCTGTAACTGATTTTTTTTTTTGTCCAGACGTACTGAATTTCAAAAGACAAATGTACGTTGTAGTGTCCCCACCCGTAGCACTTTCAACTGCTGAGTTTAATGTAGGAATTGAGATAAGCTGGACTGCAGTTAATTCTTGGATTCAGAATCTTGCATATGTTTGAGAAAGTACTTGCATGTTATAAGATTCTATGCTTTGCTTTACACATAGATAAATAACAGCCAACTGAGATAATTGATAGGGTTACAACTTTTTGGGCATGTAAAACGATGAGTATGTTGCATTTTGGTGTTAGGGTTGAGACAACAAGGAATAGATGATGGAATGGCTGCACATGAGAATAGGTTCTACTTGCAGCTTAAGTTGTGGTGTCTGTTGCAATTGTCTTTTTGAAATAAATCCTACTAGGAACTTTAACTGCATGATGTTGCACTTAAGAGTCATAGAGATTTATTGCATGGAATCAGAGCCTTTGTTCCAACCCGTCCATGCCAACCAGATATCCGAACCCAATCTAGTCCCACCTGCCAGCACCTGGCCCATATCCCTCCAAACCCTTCCTATTCATATACCCATCCAAATGCCTCTTAAATGTTGCAATTGTACTAACCTCTGCCACTTCCTCTGGCAGATCATTCCATACACGTACCACCCTCTGCATGAAAAAGTTGCCCCTTAGGTCTCTTTTATATCTTTCCACACTCACCCTAAACCTATGCCCTCTAGCTCTGGTCTCCCTGACCCCAGGGAAAAGACTTTGTCTATTTATCCTATCCATCCCCCTCATGATTTTATAAACCTCTATAAGGTCACCCCTCAGTCTCCGACGTTCCAGGGAAAACAGCCCAGCCACTTCAACCTCTCCCTATAGCACACATCCTCCAACCCTGGCAACATGCTTGTAAATCTTTTCTGAATCCTTTCAAGTTTCACAACATCTTTCCGATAGCAAAGAGGCCAGAATTGCACGCAATAGAGTATTTCCAACATTTAGCAATAAAGCACTCTAAGCTTATAGGCAGCAAAGTCTTGATTTAGTGTTTTTGTGCCAGTGAAGTAGAAGGGGCAAAGTAGTTGTTAACACATTGAATTTGTAGCCAGCTCCTCTAGTAATTGGAGCATGGCAGTTGCGGATAAACTTTAGGGCCGATCGTTAGCTGTTGGCATTCCAATGTTGAAAGTGGGCTTCAGCTTGAATTGTGGAACATAGTTGACATCTAAGTGGGGAAAAAAAACACTACGATTACATATTGACATGGGTAACTGTTTTAGAATAACTGAGATCTGTATGACCAACGTGGCCTGAAATGTGTGTGCAGGAAATGGTTACAGTTAGGTTTTGTCCAAATTAAATTTTGTGGAAAATGAACTTTTAATTTTGACATTGTGAATTGGACATACAAGTATCTGGCATTGAAGAAGTTGCAATAGCTGGGGGCTTGACCTTTTCAAAGGCTGACTGCAACTGTTGTTCAAGACATTTGGGGCTCGTTTTATACATTGAAATAAATCCTACTAGGAACTTTAACTGCATGATGTTGCACTTAAGAGTCATAGAGATTTATTGCATGGGATTTATCTCATCCAATTCAACAATCACTTGTTTTAGTGTGGCACAAGTCTTATTGAGTTTGGGGTGCTTTGATCTGTGCACAAAATATTTTAAAGTCTCAATCCAGGAAGTTCAGTGCATAATCTATACTTTGACATTGAAATTCATTGCTGAGGAACTGCTGTTTTTTGAGATACTTGAATTGAAAAGTTGGTTATCATTTTTATTAGACATAAAATATTTCATAACACTAATATTTGCAGAGGAGCAGGAAGACTTCATTTTTTCTCATCAAGCTACAGCATTTGGGGGGGGTGTCACGGGGAAACTATCCTGCTGATTCTGTATGGGGAAAATATGAAGATTGGACTGATTTCCTACCCCTTAAGTGACTATTCCTTTTGGATATCTAAGCTTTAGCTGAACAGTCAAGTACTTGTGATTGAGCTGAGCATAAAACATTCTGAAATAAGGCCATTAAGATTAGATTAGATTAGATTACTTACAGCGTGGAAACAGGCCCTTCGGCCCAACAAGTCCGCACCGCCCCGCCGAAGCGTAACCCACCCATACCCCTACATCTACATTTACCCTTACCTCACACTATGGGCAATTTGGCATGGCCAATTCACCTGGCCTGCACATCTTTGGACTGTGGGAGGAAACCGGAGCACCCGGAGGAAACCCACGCAGACACGGGGAGAACGTGCAAACTCCACAGTCAGTCGCCTGAGGCGGGAATTGAACCCGGGTCTCAGACGCTGTGAGGCAGCAGTGCTAACCACTGTGCCACCGTGCCGCCCACTAAGCTTAACAGTTGTGTCAAATATCTGTGCCATTCAGCCAGTTATGCTTATGCTATCCACACTTGGCCACTTCCTCAGTCTGCCATAGCAGAATAGCTGTATAAGAGCAAGTATGGAAACATTTTCCAAATTAAAAGCAGGAGTAGGCTATTCAGCCCCTGCAGCCTGCCCTGCTATTCGAATCAGTCATGACTGACCTGATTGCAGCCTCAACTCCACATCCCAGCCGATCCCGATAATGTTTCATTCCCTTGCTCATCAAGAATCTATCCACCCCATCTTTAAAAAAGGGTGGCCGCTGTCTAAACAGCAACCCTTAGTTCTAGGTTCTCCCATAACAACAGGACTCATTCTCCACATCTATCCTGTCAGATGTCTACAGATTTTGTTTCATTCAAGTGGCCTTTTATGCTTCTAATTTGCAGTGCATTGTGCATAACCCTAACCCCTTTCTTTTTAACCTCTGCTGAGCACGCAGATTGCTTCCATTAATGTCCCCAAATATGCATTTTATCAGTGCCATTTAAAATTTACATTATCCTCCTTTTCTGCTTGTAAATAGCAATGTCTTTATGAAGTGTATTTGGAGTCCAGGTCAGCCAACTAACTATTTGGAATCTGCTTATATATTCACAGTCCTACGGTGAAGGTCATTCCTCCCATTTCTACTCTCTTTAATTTTACTGGAAATTTATAATTTTGCCCTCAAACTTGATTTGAACAATATATGAATTTAAATAGCTGGCTTACTATTGGAGGTCAGTTTACTTCTTACAGTATGAACCTTTTTAGCCATTTATTTTCTAGAGTCTGTTTTCCAATTGTTCTTTTGACTGGAAACTCATTCGTTTAGACCATGTTGAATATTCTTTGGCAGTTCCACAGGGTCTGACTTACTTTCACTCTGGGTGGGGTGGTTTCTGTGGTGGAACAGTCTGATCCCAGAGTTGTAGACTGTTGCAGGTGGCATCAAGAGGAGGCTGCTGAGGTTGTTCAGGGGCTCACTATGGATCTTGATAATCGGAAGATAATGTAAGCAGGAATGGTCATTCTATGATGTCTCTCAAAGTGTCAGGAATGACTCATCACTTGGTTTCTGTAAAATGCCGCCATCGTCTACATACTGCAGCTCAATAACAGAAGTTGGGGTAGTTTTGCCCTGGAAACGTTGAAGGTTGAACAATTTCCTACGCGTCCTGTAGGTTTAGATTAGATTACTTAGTGTGGAAACAGGCCCTTCGGGCCAACAAGCCCACACCGACCCGCCAAAGCGCAACCCACCCAGACCCATTCCACTACATTTACCCCTTTACCTAACACTACGGGCAATTTAGTGTGGCCAATTCACCTAACCTACACATTTTTGGATTATGGGCGGAAACCGGAGCACCTGGAGGGAACCCATGCAGACACTGGGAGAATGTGCAAACTCCACACAGTCGCCAGAGGCAGGAATTGAACCCAGGTCTCTGGCGCTGAGAGGCAGCAGTGCTAACCATTGTGCCACCGTGCCGCCCACTAGGTTATAGGTTAGCTTCTTAAAGATGAAGATGGAGACAGACATTGATACGATGCCACCCTGCTTGATCTCAGTTTGCACGTGTTGTCTGTGATGGATCTGGTGAGGGTCACGTCTTGCATGTTTTTTTTAAGCTGGTGGAGAATGGTGACAAATGTCTGAGCAGATGAATTTGAGCATGATATTTGGGATGGAAGGGAACATTGATCGTTGCATCAACTCTGGTAATGATGGATGAGATCTTTTGAAGGGTCATCAAATGAGGCCATATGGGTCTTGGTCCTTTTACAGATCTTGTGGTCTTGGTCATACAGATATACAACACTGAAACAGATCCTTTGGTCCATGCCAACCAGATATCCTAACTTAATGTAGTCCCATTTGCTAGCATCTAAAACCTTCCTATTCATATACCCATCCAGTTGACTTTTAAATGTTGTAATTGTACCAGCTTCTGGTAAGTTCTTTTTCTTGAGATCCTTACACACTCGATGTAACTGCAACATGCCAACTTCTCTGAACAACCAAATTTTATTAAGCAAAGTACAATACAAACTTTCCAGAGGAACTTTTAACATACCTCGCAGGGCTTATGGAGTCAGGTCAAAGCTCTCCCTGAATAAAGGAAATGATCCTGTCTTTATACAAAGCTTTACATCACAGTAATGCCCATGAGAGAACCTCCAGCCATCCCTGCCACAGTCACATGCTACTCGAGACACCATGCTGTGACCTGACCACCTCCAGAAACAAAAAAAAGAATGTAAATCATCCCTTAATGTTCAAATCTGTTGCAAATAGTTTTTTTTAAACTACAGGGAGTTGTCAAATTCCAACTGTAATGTTCTTGTTGATCTCTGAATAGGGGATGAGAATGTAAGTAGTAAGATTTAACAATATAAATGGCTCTAAATGGTGAGTTGATAATGTAAATTTCTTACAATCCCTCTAAGTCCGAGGCATCCAACCCTAGCCTTGGGACATCCAATTTCCTGTAGGTCAGCAGAGCAAGTTAACTCTTCAATATTACACCACCTCCAATTCCTCTGGTAACTTCCATATTTGTACCATCCTCTGCATGAAAATGTTGCCCCCCCCCCCCCCCCCCCCAAGATCCTTTTTAAATCCTTCACTCTCCCCTTAAACCTATGCTGTTTTGATTTGGACCCCCCCACCCTGGGGAAAAGACCTTGTCTACCCTCATGATTTTATAAACCTCTAGAAGGTCACCCCTCAGTCTCTGCTCCAGAGAAAACAGCTCCAGTCTATTCAGTCTCTCCTTTTAAACCCTCCAATCCTGGCAACATCCTTGTAAATCTTCTGTAATTCCTTTCAAGTTTCACAACATTCCTCCTATGGCCGATAGACCAAAATTGCATGTGGTATTCCAGAAGTCGCCAACCGATATCCTGCACAGCCATAATGTGGCTTCCAACTTCTACACTCAATGCACTGACCAATCAAGGCAAGCATACCGAACACCACCTTCACTATTCTATGTACCTGCAACTCCACTTTCAAGGAATTATGAATCTCATCCTTCTTGAATTGCTCAGGAAGTCGGTGAACCTGTAGATCTGCATTAGCTGAGGCAATGCTATTGAGAATGAAATCACTTTACTTGGAAACAATCAGAACCATATTTTCCCTACAGCTTGCTTTGTTATCGTTTGAAAGTAGATTCCTGATGAATGCCAGACAAGTCTCCTGCAGCAATTTTTTTCTCCTTTCAGCAGTGTTCATGTTTTGTGCTACCGTGTAACTGTTGACATGAAAAATATTGTGGGAATACAACTCTCCTCTGCTTTCCATGAGCCTATGATAAATTAGTATTACATTGTATTGGAAGCTTGAAGAGTAAGCCTGATTTATTTTGACGAAATACTTTTATCCCTTGCTTTCTTCATTCTTTACGTGTTTATTTAGTGTCTCTTGCCCTGATTCTGTGAATGTTGTAAATAATATCTTCTTAAAAGCACTGGTAGTGTTTACTTGTATTTTGAGAGAGAGCTGAATAAGGTTAGCTCACTTTTTATTGAAGTGCTGGCCTTCAGTTATATCACCCTTTTCAGTTCTTAATAGAACCAGCAAGTAAAATTGATCTTGTCTAAACCAGTTATATCAGCCTTAGAGGCAGCATGTTGGCTCAGTGGTTAGCACTGCTGCCTCACAGCACTAGGCACCCAGGTTCAATTCCAGCCTTGGGTAACTGTCTGACCTATGTGGTGTTTGCACATTCTCCCAGTGTCTGCGTCTCCCAATGTCCAAAGATGTGCGGGTCAGGTGAATTGGCCATGCTAAACTGTCCATAGCGTTAGGTGCATCATTCAGAGGGATATGGGTCTGGGTGGACTGCTCTCGGAGAGTCGGTGTGGACTTGTTGGGCCGAAGGGCCCTGTTTCCACACTGCAGGGAATCTAATCTAATCAAGGACAGCCATTCTTGTAGCTGTCATTCCTCCCACAATACAAAAGATGGGCACATCCGGTGAATTAGTCATGCTAAATTGCCCATAATGTTAAGTGTATTAGTCAGGGGTAAATATAGGGTAGAGGAATGGGTCTGGGTGGGTTCCTCTTTAGAAGGTCGGTGTAGACTTGTTGGGCCAAGTGGCCTGTTTCCATACTGCAGGGAATCTAATCTACTTCTGTACGACCAGTTATATTGTAGGGGCCATGTTGCATATTTACTGACTGGGTGATTTGTTAATGCAAGAATAAAATATCAATAAAAAAAGAATTGAATAATCTGTTATTCCACATTTAATATTACTCATGCAAGGCATATATTCTTTTGGCACTGCAGATACAATAGAAGAAAAAAAAATTATTATAACCTTTCTTGCTTTGGAGTAAGTGAGATGAATCCAGAGATGTTAATGTACAGCAAAGGCAATTAGCTAAGTTGATAGAAATGTAAAGCTGAAAAGTTTTTACCCAATGTTATATAAGTTATCTTGAAGAAAAGTGACAATGTAAACTGTACTCTGATAAAACTTAATATGTTGTACAGCTTTTAGTATGCAGAATGCCGTAGTTGATTGCCATAGAAGACATTGGCAGATGCTGGTCATTAGTCAGCTAACATTTTGATTGAAACGCTAACAATGAGAACATAGTAGTACGTCTGATCCAGAAATCTGTAAGATCGTTAATAACCGACAAACACATAAATGGACTCTGCACCCAATATAGTGAGTATAGTATGGTGGAATAATAAGACACCCAGCATAAATCTAGGTACCAAAATCTCTGCCAATATTATCTGTTTAAGGCTACAAACGTGATGCTCCCCGAAGTTTTGTATTAAGCAAACCCTAATTGGAAGTGAGAATATTGAGTTGGATAAACTGACTTCTTAAAGGCAAATCCATGTGAACGTTCTTAATGTTAGATAGGCATGGAAATTATGCAAGTGTTTGTCAGTTTTGATGAGTCTATTGTTGTGGAGTAAGAACAGTAATTTGGATTCATTAATGACAATTTCTCGGGTACTGCAAGTGCCCTTAGAGATCCAAAATGGCATTCATGGTGCATGCACAGTAGTGTGCTGCATAATTCACTTCTCATATTGGTGTAAGTTCAGTGAATGTGTTGTGGAAGTATACATAGCAGGTAGATTGCAACATCAGTAATGTACAGTTCTCATTTGATGCCAGCAATGTTATTTTGGGGCTAAATCCTCTTTATCCCCTACAGCTGAATGAGTTTGGCAACAGGAAGATTGCCCTTTTCTCTTCTACCTCTCTGCAGTTTTAAATACCTCTGAACAGGATGGTCAGAAATATTATACATCTTCTGGAGCAAGTGGGACTTGGAATTCAGGTCTCCTGTCTCAAAGGTACGGACACTGCCATTGCACCACACAAACTCCCTACTCCTCCCAGCAGTTTTATTCCAAGATGGTCAATTATTATCTGTTAGCTGCTGAATGCTTTTTTTATTGAATTGTAACTTGGAGGGTGTCACCAGCCACATGGAGTAATTGGAGCATGGGGCAGGAGGACTTTTATTTTGTCTAAGTGCTTCATGAATTCTACAGAGAGCAGCAACCAAATAAGCTCTCAATTCTCCAGTCATCAACATTCCCATATGTTATCTTCCTGCTCACTGACCATGGCACCATTTTGCCAAATAAGAGACAGTTGGGATAGAGTCATAGAGATGTACAGCACGGAAACAGACCCTTCGGTCCAACCCGTGCGTGCCGACCAGATATCCCAATCCAATGTAGTCCCACCTGCCAGCACCCAGCCCATATCTCTCTAAACCTTTCCTATTCATATACCCATCCAAATGCTTCTTTAAATGTTGCTAAAGGGTACATTTTCAAAATGACAACCTGTAACTAGTGAAATGCCACTCTCTGATTAGTGCTGAGGCCAAGATGATTACAATAGATGTTAAATGTCTAGGGCCAGAGGGCATAATCACAAAATAAGGGGTCACACATTTAAGACACAGGTGGGAGAGAAATTTCTTTAGGGTGGTGGATGCTGGTCAAGATGGTCAGTAAAGATACCAAGAGTTATAGAGAAAAGGCAAAAAAATGAAGTTGAGGGTCATCAGGTTGCATATGGTCTTATTGAATGGTTTACTTCTGCTCCTATGTTTCACTGTCTTTATTCATTCCACTCACTGCAAGTGGAAACATAGATACTGATTCCTGGGGTACTGGGATTGGCATGTAGTGTGATATTAAATCAGTTAGGACTGTATTCACTAGAATTTAGAAGCATGTGGTGTGCCTGGGAGGAGAATGTTGTTAGAAAACTATAAAATTCTAACAGGAACAGATAGCATAGATGCCGGAAAGATGTTCAAAGCCAGGGGTCATAGCCTAACTACAGTGGTGTAGGTCATTTAGCACAGAGATGAGGGTGGTGAGCCAGTAAAATTCTGTTACAAAATATTGTTTTCATGAAGGAGACAGATATAGAGATGTACAGCATGGAAACAAATTCTTCGGTCCAACTTGTCCATGCTAACCAGATATCCCAACCCAATCTAGTTCCACCTGCCTGCACCTGGCCCATATTCCTCCGATCCCCACCTGTTCATATACCCACCTATCCAAATGTCTCTTAAATGTTGCAATTGTACCAGCCTCCACCACTTCCTCTGGCAGCTCATTCCATACACTTACTACCCTCTGTGTGAAAATGTTGCTCCTTAGGTCTCTTTTTATATCTTTCCCCTCTCACTCTAAACCTATGCTCTCTAGTTCTGGACTCCCCCACCCCAGGGGTAAGACTTTGTCTATTTATCCTATCCATGCCCCTCATAATTTTGTAAACCTCTATAAGGTCACCCCTCAGCCACCTCCGCTCCAGGGAAAACAGCCCCAGCCTGTTCAGCCTCTCCCTATAGCTCAAATCTTCCAACCCTGGCAACATCCTTGTAAATCTTTTCTGAACCCTTTCAAGTTCCACAATATCTTTCCGATAGGAAAGAGACCAGTATTACAGGCAGTGTTCCAACAGTGGCCTAACCAATGTCCTGTACAGCCTCAACATGACCTCCCAACTCCTATACTCAATAATCTGACCACCAAAGGAAAGCATACAAAGTGCTACCTTCACTATCCTATCTACCTGTGACTCCACTTTCAAGGAGCTATGAACCTGCACTCCAAGGTCTCTTTGTTCAGCAATACTCCCCAGGACTTTTACCATTAAGTGTATAAGTCCTGCTAAGATGTGCTTTCCCAAAATGCAACACCTCACATTTATCTAAATTAAACTGCATCTGCCATTTCTCAACCCATTGGCCCATCTGATCAAGATCCCATTGTAAATACTTGGGACTGAATGGATCAAAAGGTATGTGGAGAACGTAGGAACAGGTTACTGAGTTGGATGATTAGCCATAATTATTATTGAATGGCAGAATAGGCTCAAAGGACTGAATAGCCTACTTCTACTCCTGTACTTTGATAGATTGCTGAACCTCTGTGATGTGCCCTGCAAGCTACTTTGAACACCTGACTTCACAGCTATCTGAGCTTTCATGGCAACAAACTGACCTTACAAAAAAACTGCAGCATTGAAATACTTTGCAGCTTGTGCTTCACTGGAACCCGCAACAGAGACCATCAGATGCTGTAATATTTGCACTCTCAAGTGTACACCTTTCCATTTGCAAAAGATGGTCTCCTGACTTCATGCAAAGTCCTGAATCATATTATTCTTTCTTGCTGGTGATTGCTGCGAAACTTTTGGCAGGCCTTATAGTACTTCAAGCATTTAGTTATATGCCACATCAATTTTATTTTCTGTTGGCTTCCATTTCAAAATTCTCATCCAATTTCTCTGTTCAAGCTGTGTGCAAAGCTGCCTCCTGATGAGCTGCTCCTGCCTAGCTTTTCTCCATGTGCAGATGTTGCATCTGTGTTTTGTAAGTTGAGGAAAAATCCTGATCTTTGCTGCAAGTTTTGATTCAAAATTGTAATTGTGCTTTTATCTTGTGATGGAGGAGGGAGGGAGACGAAAGGGAAGTATTATCTTACACTTTGCAGCTTATGGAACAGAAAACAAAAAGTGGAATATAAGGAGTAGGATTCATAAGAGGACATGAGTGGTTTCAGTATGCTAGTACACATGGTCGCAGTAGTGGATGTCCATATAATGGTTGGCCCTCTCTCTCACGGTTGGGTTTGCGTTGTGTAGTTTTACTTGTTCTCCTGTGGGTAATCTGTGTTGCTTCTGTTTGTAATCCATCTTATGTAAGAGAGGAAATATATTGCTGAGTATTGTGCAATATGAATAGCTGATGTGGCTGTTGATGTAGACTAGTTTACCACGCAAGCTTTGAGATGTTGACATGAGACTTGCAGTGACCTAATATGTGAGAAGATGAAGCATGTGCACATTGGTTGTTATCTGATGCTGGTGTAACTGAGGCCATTGAACTTGTTGCCAGGTTCACTGGCTTGATACGTGGCATTGACCTGTGACTTTCAGCTTTCACTTTTTTTTAGCATTTGTTTGGAATCCCACGGTTCCCTGCAAGTGCAGACCATCTCTCTGATTCAGAACCTCCTTCAGGACCTTTTCTGCTTGTTTGGAATTTATAAGATTTGTTACTGTTTTGTGTCTGATCCAGTTGCTTCATGACTGCTTGTTTGCACCAGTGTCTGTTGCAATGCATCTCTTGTCAATACTTTAACTAGTGCTAGCAAGTTAAAATTTTGTATTCTGTATTGAAGCATACAGCCAGTGAACAGTTGCACTTAGTTTGGATTATTCAGATGAGCAGGCGGCACAAATTGATGTCCTGTCTTCATTGCAAACAACAGGCACAGAATGAAACTTGAGCCCTTTTTGGGAGGAGGCTGGTCTTTTCAATTTAGCCCCATGGGGATTTAACTTGAAATTGCACTAGTTTGAATTTAACTTTTTAACCGAAATAACACATTCCAAAATCAGATTCTGACAGGAGGACTTGTCTTTATGCACAAGGTACTATTTGAGAAGTGAGAAGAATTGTTAAGAATATTATGTCCAAATAATAAACAGTTTAATAAAATTACCTCAAAGAACTGTGCTCACTTGTTAGATTATGAAATAATGATTTGTTTAAAGGAAAACTCCCAAGTTGATTCTAGATTTGCATTTGGGCTTGATAGAAATAGAATTAAATTGAATACTGATGACGTTTTTATGCATTGTGCATACAATGCGTTGCGTAGTTAAAGGAGCAGTAAATTTCCTTTAATACATTAAATAAAGATGAATATGTCCAGTCAAGCAGTAGATTCCTGAGGGCGGCACAGTGGTTACAACTGCAGCCTCACAGTGCCAGAGACCCAGGTTCGATTCCAACCTGTGGTGACTGAGTGGAGTTTTGCATATTTTCCCCATGTCTGTGTGGGTTTCCTTCAGGTGCTCAGGTTTCCTCCCACAGTCCAAAGATGTGCAGGTCAGGTGAATTGGCCGTGCTACATTGCCCATAGTGGTAGATGCATTAGTCAAAGGGAAATGGGTCGAGGTGGGTTACTCTCCGGTGGGTCAATGTGCACTTACCATCCCTCTCAAAAATTACACAAAACAGATACACAGGTGCAAAAGATAATAGGCTATTGGAGTACTGGTCTTCATCCCTAGGCAATTGAAATTTACAAAAAAAAGCAACACTTCAGTTGTCTGGAGCCTTGGTCAGATGCAATATGTATTGCATTCAGGTTTGGGTATTTAAACTAAGGGGGAAATATACAGGTGTGAAATGTGCACTAATTATATTCACTAGAATAATATCAGGATTGAAGACATTAAGTTATCAATGAAGCATTTTTGACTATGAATGTGCCCTTGACTTTGAATGTGTACTACTTGTGCTGCTGTCATAATTGCTTAGCAGAAGGACTTGCTTTCTAATTTTCGAATGTTTTGATAGCTCAAATGTAAGATATCTGAAATAAATAGATTTTATTTATTACAAATAAATTCTGGAAATAGGACCTAATTGGCAGAAAATGTCTTGTGTAATATTTTGCAGTTTAAACAACAGTGGCAATACTAAATTTTTCTGTTTGTTTCTAATGTCTAAAGATTTTACAGAATCTTTCTGGTTGATTAGCACTCATAGGCATTCTTTCAACCATTGTTGTAATGTGGTTAAGCATATTACCACCACTACCTAGTGTATGAGAACATCCTAATTTGGAAGTGCGTCGTTCTTTGTCAGGTCACAATTTTATACTTTTCTCTCATTTCATGATATAACTGTACTGCACAATTACAGGATTGTGATAAGGATTCAGTTGCCCAAAAGAGCTTCGTCCATAGATTTTTAATCGGTGGTTATTTGGGATCCTAATGAAGTATAAATTATGTCACCCAATTGCCCCGTCTGAAATTTAAATGACAAGCTCATGCTAGATTGGGAAGCTTGGAGTTTTAATAGTGTGTGAAGTCGACGTTGTGTTGTGATGTTCGTCATGTCAGTATATTATTCAGTGAGATTTACTCTGCAGTTTCGCATTCAGTCATTGAAAACCTTGGGTTTCATTTTCCCCACCAGGTTGGCATTTTATAGAATTAAAGAATTGTACACCGCAGTAAAGGATAATTTGGGCCAACAACTCGGCTGTTTTTGGGCAGCAATATAGTTAACCCCATTTAATCATCTTTACTCATCTTCATAGTCTTGGAATTGTTTTGTACTTATCCAATTACCTTGTGAAAGCAAGTAATTGTATCTTTAGTGTCTGTATTTCACACTACCAAGAATGCAAATTTTCATGTTAATGTGAATTTCTTTAGTAATGCTTTTATTCCAGTGTTGGTGTAGTAATTCAAATATTCGAGATCCAATGTGCAAGAGTGTTAATGTTCCTCATTAACCTATTTTCCCCAATAGATTTGTGTATGGCAGCTTTTCAAATTGTCTTTCACAATTTATCGATAGGGTTGGAAGCTAATTTTTAATGTAGATTTTCAATTTGCATGTGAATAGTGTTGGATCTTATTGCATGCATTACCAGTGATATTTGTATTTGATGTGTGAGCACTGTTTGATCTGTTGAACCCATTTGTTGTGGTTGAATTTTAAAAGCATTAAAGTGATTACTGTAACTTGTGCTTTTTGCCACTGCAACCCCAACCAGAGGTGGTCAAGATCTGAAACTTTTTTGAGAATGATGCAAAATACAAGCTTAACCATACACATTTTACTATAGCAAGTATAAGGACTGTGTTGACTTAAATGAAATAAAATTAGTGAAATAATACTCCTCATTAGCTTGTACATACTCTGGTTGCAGATGGTAAGTTACAAATTAGGGTGGTTTACAGGGAGAAGGTTGGCGGGGGGGGGCAATGGGGAAAGATGGTGGGAGGTGAATCTTCAATATAAAAATTATGTTCAATAATTCAGTACATACATGACAAAGTAATGTTCATTTGGATGCCACATAGCAATTTCTTTGTACAGTCTGGAGAGAAGTTCTTAATCTGAGGTACTAGAGTAGTGCCATTGTAGAATATTATAATGGGGCTCAGTGGTTAGCACTGCTGCCTCACAGTGCAAGGATCCAAGTTTGATTCCAGCCTCTGGTAACTGCACACTCCAAACATTCTCCCTGTGAATGCGTGGGTTTCCTCTGGGTGCTCTGGTTTCCTCCTGTAGTCCAGAGAGGTGCAGGTTAGGTAGATTGGCTATGCTATATTGCTTTCGTGTTCAGAGATATACAAGCTAGGTGGATTAACCTTGGGGGAAAATGGGGGCTTAGAGGGGTGGGTGTGGGCAGGATGCTCTTGGTAGGGTTGATGTGGATTCGATGGACTGCTTCTTCACTGCAGGGATTGTATTTGTGTTAAGGGATCTGTTGCAAGCATTTCCTCTGCAGCATGTCGGAAGAGCTATCCAGTTAATCCAACTCCCTGCTGTTTCTCCATTGCCCTAAAATGTTCTCTCTAGTGTTAAATCCTGATTTCTTTAGATATTGAAGCTGCTTTAGGCACTTTTTATTTTAAATGGCTGTAATTCCAAATCCTCGCTCATTGCATAATGTTTCACTCAAGCCACTGGTTATTTTGCCAATTATATTCATGAAAAAAACTATTTCTTCTTTATATTGTCAACCCTATATAATTTTGAGCGCCAGTATGAAATCTCCCCTTAACCATCTCTACTGAAGGCCAGATTTATTATCTAGAGTCCGGAGAAACTAAAGATTTTCGTTTCCTGCACCACACTTTCAAATTTCCTCTCAACTTTTCCATGATTGTATTTATGTGCCAGAAGGAAGATGGCCACAGTTTTCCAGATGGAGCCTAACCAGTAGCTATGATTTTGTATAGCCTTGCTTCCTCCTCCCAATGCCAGAAGTATCAATTACATGAATTTTTTATTTTTAAAAAGAAACCCTTCTGTGGAAAGAAGGAACAGGCAGAAGCAAGATGTTGATATCTTTTCCGATTTCAAGCAATTATGGACAAGTGATGCCTTTGCAGCATCTTGTAGACTTGAACGTTGGTTGAGAGGACGAAAATAATTGGTAAAGTTACCAAGAGAGGACTTGAATGCCTTCTATACATTAGATTTAGAGGCTTGGCCTAACTAATATTTAAACTAATTTAAAATATTTATTTTTAGTAAATTGCTTGCTGACATGACATTTTCAAACTTGTCGCAGGAGTACTTGCAGGAGGAACTGTTTGTAGTGGTTCCAAACAAAGTCTTGTCTTCGGACATTTTTTTTTTGTTTCTACTTTTAAACATGTCATTTAACTACAACTTTCTTCTGTTGTAGAGTGATACAGCAATTGTAGAAGTCCTCTTTTGGAGAAATCTGAAGACTTTTCATTTATTGTAATGCATGCTGTCAAGATAATAAGCTTTCACCTGTGTATCCGAGAAGAAAGAAGCCTATTTGTAACCACAGCATTAATTGAAATTAATTTGTTTATGTTAAGAACAACAAACAAATTATCAGTGAGCAGTATCATTGCCAACAAGTAAATCCCCCAAATACTATCCAGTTATCAGGAAGCAAACAATAGATGCTACCCAGCCAGCAAAATACAAAATTGCTGAAAATGGTCAGGCAGCATCAATGGAGAGAAAAAAAGTGAGTCAATCTTTGTAACTGTGTTTCAGGACTGTAACTTTGAATTTGCAGATATTTCTGATTTATTGGGTTTTTTCATGTTTTTCAATCTTTAACTTATGTTCGGCAGTGATATTCATTTCATTTTGTGATTGCCTTCATTAAAAAGAACATGGATAGAAAAATGCATAGAAATAGTTTGCAAAAAATATTAAGCACCCCATGCAATTATTCTTGATATGTTTGAAATCCCTAAAGCAGCCTTGCGTTCACAGACTTGCCATGATCGAATGGCTTCCAAACTGTAATTTCTGTAATTCACAGTGCTCTCCTTTTGTCCTTTAGCTTCTCTGAGAATGGGCAGTTGGTAATGGTTTAGAGCTGCCAGAATGTAAGACTTCATATGAGCATCCCAGTGCGTGGTAGCATGCTTGGGTGCAGTAAGGTCTCTCCATCAGTAAAAAGATGATAGTCGGTGAATCTTGTTTGAGAATTCTCCTTTCCTACAAAAACATGCCATGTGACTTCTATGCCCATTTAAAAGGAAAGAATAGCCTCTGTTTACCGCCATATCTGAAAGATGGCATGTTCCATAGTGCAGCCATCCTCACTGTGCTGGAGCAACAGCTGCACTTTTGATCTCCAAATAGATTTCCACAGACAGCAGTGTGATCATGACAAGATAATTTGGAACTCGCTATGTTTTCCTGCATTAATGGCAGTGCAAAGACAACATCATCTTTGTAAAGTTTATTGTTGCTTGACATGACTGGTCCCACTTTCTTTCCCATTTAGAAGTGAACACTCTTAAAATCTGAAACAGCAGGCAGTGTGTCCCTAAACCACCTTTTAAATGCCACTGTGAAGTTGACTTGCAAAGTGTGCTTTGATACTGCCTGAAAAATTGTTAAACAAAATAAACTATATATTTTTGCCTTAGTTATGTTGTTTCTGAATTATGATATGGAATGTATTCAGTTTAGTGTGGTTGGGGGTGTGTTAATATCAGCAGTGCCGGTTCCTAGGCCAGAGATACAAGTTGATTTAAAAACACTCATGCAAGCCATGGAAGTTTGATCAGTGGACAGACAAAATATTAGTAGGTTAGTGTCATCAAGCAATTAAAACACCCTAAAATGTCCAAAGCTTGTACTGGCATTGTCACCACAACTTCCAATGCATTTTGGACAGCTTGCTGGACTAGATGGAACTGCACTCATCCACTTAAACAGTTGAAGCCTCAACATCCAGAACAAAGTGCAGATACATGGGATTAATTGTTTGGTGTTTATTGGTTGGCATAGATGTGGGTTCAACAGCCTGTTCAGATGCTGTATGGCTGTGACTCTGAGCTCCGGTACCATTATAGTATGTGAAGAGAGAAGCAGTTGAATTTTCAGGTCAGTGACCTTTCCAAATATACTGCTGAATGCAGCTTGATCTGCTTGCATTTCTAGCATTTCCTATTTATTTCCAGTTTACAGGATCTGCAGTTCTTGCTTTTCTAGAAGACTGGCAGCTACTTTTGCCATTCGTGCTGTGATGTATAACTTGGAATTTTTTCTAATGTTCCTGTGGATAAACAGAAGAACTGGGTACTTGTTCCTTTGACATAAAAAATAATCACCGTAAGAGTTACTTGGGGATTTCTGCACAAACATGGCATTTGTGCTATTTTCTGTGATTTGATGGACCGAAGGCATGTCAAATTATTTTATTAAACCATGTCAAAATATTATTGTCTTTCTCCTTACAACTCCACACTCAAGACTCAGTAAATCTTTGTAAATAAAGTTTTCACCTTGTTTCTGTTATTAATTATGTACATATGCTTGATTTCATAATAGTACAGATATCACGTCTAATTTTACAACCTTACGTTAAGATTTTAAGACTTATGAATCGAAAAAGGGAATGCCATAGAAATATGCACTGTGATAGAAATTTGAATGTGCTAAAGTGCATATGAATGTGATGAATATCAAACCAATTACTGTGAATGGTGCATTGAGTAAAGCTTATTGGCAGTTTGTATATGTATTGAAATGGGGTGATGAATGCCCCTAAATTTATTGAAGCTGTTGCAGGTTATTGCTTTAGAGCAATGTTTATTTATAATGCTTGAGGATTTCAGTTGTCTGACCAACAGGTGGTTGATTTTGAATTCTCAAGTTGTTTCTCTAGCTTTCATACAGAACAAAAATGTTAAAAGCCACTTCACAGGGAAAGAAGTCAACAGATGTTCAACCTTTTGCAGGAAGCTTCAGTCATGGCTAGAAGCTTGATAGAAGGTGGAGAGGGATGCTGAAAAGGGTAGGGGTGAGTAAAGATCATTTGCATAAGTAGTGCAAATGTTGGAAATGTGCACAAGCGTGTAGCACATGGACAGGTTAACATCAACACTGGACTGAGATAGCTGAATTATTGTTGAGAATTTTAAGTTTATTCTGCCTTGCTGCTGAGCTGGTATTAGTTAGTGTAGAACTGGTTTTGGTTAACTATTTTTGAATGATTTTGGGAATTGTAGAGGCAGGTAAGAGGGTCAGAGGAAGGTTTTGGCTGTAATGTCAAATACCAAAATATAAGGGGATCCCCAACTTATAAGCACACTCCTATATGGGATCATAATTTTAAAGACCTGACATACAAACATGTCATGTAATTGTAATATAATGCATGACAATAAAACACAATTTGCAAACAAACTCCAGAACCCGCATGTTCGTAACCAGAGGACTGCCTGTAAGCGTTTATTGGTAGGAAAGATAGAATTGAGTAGGAGGTTCAGCTTTGGGTTAAACTGAACATGGTAATTGAGAGTTTGCAAGTATCTTTGTTTCTTCTTAACCTGGGATTCTTGGCTATTTCTGTTCCTTCAATTTAAGTAAACATAATGTCAGTCACCTTACTTTCTTCCTTTCTACCTCCTTTCCCTGCCAATATCCAGACACAATAAAATAAAACAATAGGGGAAATAAACAAAATAAACTCTTAAAGGTAAAGAACAGGAGATGACAGCAAATTAACCAACTGGAAGCTGTGTGGGAAACAATAAACATAAGATAGGTGGTCTCAGGAAGGAGTTGCGGCTCTCAGCAGTGCTGTGTGAGACAAACTAAACATGGCTCCAGAGCACCCAGATGTACATCTATCTACAAATTTGATAACGTAACTTGCAGAAGAATTTAATTACACAGTAGGTTTTGATGTTCTTCCCAGTCTGTGTTCTGGAGATGGTTGTTTGCTTGTCAGCATGGTTTCATAGATAATGGTTGATCGCTAGGCTTAGTCTGATTCCTTTCTAATTGCTGCCTGATCACTGCTTACCTGAATAAACTTGAGATAACTTGTTGATCAGCCACAGCATATCTGTCAGAGACCTGACTTGTAATCATTTTCAAATGAATTGGACTGAAAGGATAGGAAAGAATTCAACTTTGGGGAGAGTTGGTGATCTGTAATCTTGCCGTTCTTATTTGCATTTAATGCAGTTATGCATTAAGATCAGAAGTCTTGATCTTGTTAACATTTTGCATTTGAAATTCCTATATCCACTAAAATGGAGATTTAGATATGATGTGTACACATGTGAATATTTTGCATGTTAGTGTCTCTACAGTACATTTGGAAATTATTCTAGCTATTTACACTCTGAAACACATGAAATCTGTATGTTCCTTGAGCTGCACAATTTTAATTATTAGACAGATCAACTTTGCTTCTTTTCTCCCTGCTCTGCAAGTTCTGCTTATTCTGTAATTAAATGGCTACTTGATATATAAATGTTGCATTTAAGTCCTAAAGCATTTTGGCTCTGAATTTTTAGTGTTATATTAAACCCGCTTTTTTGCTAACACATCTCCACAATCTCTTGGGATTTTCACATCTTTATTTAGTAAATTATGTCTATAACTTGCGTGCCATGCTTAATGTAGATATTGGATTGACTAAAACCAGTTTGGAATTCTGCTTATTTTGGTGAGTATGCAACTTAATAAATTTCCACGTGGCTGCTAAATAGCTTTCGCTATGATAGAGCTTTGCTTTCCTTTTGAGCTATATTTCATTTACCAATCACACAAATAGAAATGGGGAAGTCTGACTGGAAAAAATAATATTCTAAAACTTGTAACAGTCCCAACAGTCCTTAGGCTGCATTTGTACTTGCCATTCCCCATAGTTTGGAACACAGGAAGGTGACCACAGTATGCCTGTACAAATTGAAATTTGTTGCTGAATGCACAAGTTATTTTGTGCAGCTTTCAGCACTGCACCTATGCACTGTTTTGAGATCAGCAATTGTACACTCGATCCATTTTCCTACGAAACCAACTTTTTGAATTTCAACCAGTTTGAACATAAAATCTCAGGATTTTCGTTTGGCAAATTAATAATTTTTAAAATTTATTTGTGTAGCCAGCTGCAAGAGGTCCAGATATAAGTTGACCACACTATCCTAATCTAAAAGTGATTTAGATATAGTCATAGTCATACAGCATAGAAACAGGAAGGTTCATTTCCAGACATTTCGTCACCCTACTAGGTAAACATCTTCAGTGGACCTCCAGGCGAAGCACTGCTGATAATTCCTGCTTTCTATTTATATGTTTGGGTTTCTTTGGGTTGGAGATGTCATCTCTGGTGGCGGAGGACAGAAAATGACATCAACCCAAACATATAAATAAAAAGCAGGAATCCTGTACAGTGCTTTGGCTGGAGGCCCACTGAAGATGATACGTAGTAGGGTGACGAAACTTCTGGAAATGAACCTTCCAGCTTAGTGAGCAAACCTATATCCAGAACCTCAACCTGAGCTACAAATTTTCTCAGAACTTTGTAAGCATAGAAACAGGCCTGATGAACCACAATGTCTGCGCCAGCCACAAACAAAGTATACTAATTCCACTTGTGTGCATTTGATCTAGTCTACAATGCCGTGGCATTTTAGCTGTTTGTCCAGATAATTAGGAAATGTCGACCCCACCCCCCCAAAAATCAAACAACACTGAATTTTCATGTCATCTGCCAACTTACTAATTATAGCTTCTACATTCGCATCTAACTTAATGTGCCTAACAAACAGCAAGGGTCCCAGCTCTCTTCCTTGTTTCATACTACTAGTGTCAGGTTTCAAAACCCAACCGGCTACCATCACTCTTTGCCCCCCACGTGCAAGCCAATTTGAGCTTGTGCATTTGGGACCAGCCTTCCATATAAACCTTGTCAAAGGCCTCACTGAATTCTATGCAAACTATATTAACTGCACTTATCTCATCAATATAGTGAGTCACCTTTTTCAAAAATAAACTCAATTGGTCAAACAGGATCTCCCGAAAACACATCCCATGCTGACTATCCGTGATCAATTCCAGCCTTTTGAAGTATAGATTAATCCTCTCGCTCAAGTTTTTCAATAATTTCTCTATCAATGGCATCAGACTAGCTGGTCTCTAATTATCTGGTCCATCCCTGTTGTCCTTGTTGAACAAAAGAGCCTAGTTAGCTAGCCTCCAGTCACCTGGCACTTCATTGGCCACAAATGAAGTATTAAATATCAATGCCAGATCCCAAGCATCTGCTCTCTTACATCCCAGGCTTCTTCAGGAGGCATCTCATCAGGCCCTTGGGATTTATGCACCTTTTTATGCATGCTAAAACATCAAATATTTCCCCTTTATGAATTTTAGCATGCTTTAGAAACTTACCATGTCTACGATGTCTGTCTTCTCTGAATGCACATGAGAAATATTCATTCAAGACTTCACACACTCGCTTTAATAGATCACGCTTTTCCCCTGGTTTTTCCTTCTTCCTGTCTGCCAAAGATATTTCATGGACCCTCTTTGCACTCCTAATTTAATGGTCTGTGCCTAATATGCTTCGTTTTATTTCTTTATCAGACTCTCTGGATATGCCTTGACTTCAGGGTTCTCTTGGACTTGCTGCCCTTGCCCATCATTCTTAAAAGGAACAGGCTGCCCCGAACACACACTGTGCTACTTTTAAAACACTGACTTTGCAAATACAAGACCTACCTGCAAGTAGCTGCCCTCAGTCTGTTTGCCAAATCCTCTAATGTTATTGAAATTAGCTTTTTTCCCATTTTAGATGCTTCTAAATTATCATTAGACCTTTCCATACGTCTTTGAAGCTTCAGTGGTATGGTCCCAAAATGTTTTTAAATTGGCTTCATTTCTTAGGATTAGATCGAACACTGTCCCATCTCGATAGGAGTGACTGCATACTGGCACAAAAAAGCTCTCCTGGAATCACTTCAAAACTTCCACCCATCTAATTGTTCACAAAGTGATCTCTGTTAATATTGGCAAAGTTTTTAAAATCCCCTTATACCATAAACCTTTTCCTCTCTCACCTCTGATTTACTTGATCCTTTATTTCCCTCTGACTGTTGGAATGCCTGTAATGTAATCCTAGCAAAGTGATCTCCCTCTTTTATTTCTTAGCTCTA
Source organism: Chiloscyllium punctatum (assembly GCF_047496795.1). NCBI lineage: Eukaryota > Metazoa > Chordata > Chondrichthyes > Orectolobiformes > Hemiscylliidae > Chiloscyllium > Chiloscyllium punctatum. The sequence continues at coordinate 93,678,392 of NC_092746.1, read as the reverse complement.
CTCAAACTGCCTTATTTTGCAGAGCTTTCTAAGCACTCTTCCCTCATTACTTTGCCTTTACTTTGAGAACTTCTCCCAAACATGATAGAGCTAGGACGTATGATCTAGTTGTAGAATCTGGTATCTTGCGCATATAGATCAGCAAAATTAAATTAAGTAGCAATTTTAAATCTATCTTGCTTTTGTACGTGTAGTTTGAGACTGGCTGAGATTTGGGAAAGTGGGCGTAGGATTTAGGTCTGTTCAGGGTCGATTTTGTTTTCTAGTTATCAGTTGATGTGTGTTGTCAGTCTTAAATATTGGTAGCAAGTAATATTCTAGTATGTGACTCATAAAAACTGTTTGTATCTGACCTTAAACCGACTTGACTAGTTGGAGAAATCACCCTGAAATGTCATTTTTGATGTTTTTCAGCTTTTATACAGGCAAAAAACACTTCAAATAATATCATTTTTTGCATGTGTAAGTACTTTACGCTTTCCCTACAGGAAATGTTAAATGTTAAGTTTTCAAAAGTTCAGTTTGTATCTGATTTGGAAACATTTAATTCAGCAGTCTGGTGTGAGAATGTCTTGACCATAATTGAGGTATACCGCATGATGGTATACTCACCCATGAAATGCCAACATTGTAGGTACAAGAGATGTAGAAATCTTGGCACATAATAGATTGCATGAATAAAACAAAATTGGCAGCCAGGTGAAAAGAAACAAAGTCATCCACTTTGACAGGAATAAAAAAAGAACTGTATATCGTTTAATAAATCAAGTAGCATGGAGTGATCTGAGAGTTCCTTTAAATGAATCTCAAAGTCAGTATGCAGGTAAGGAAATGAATTTAAAAAGCAGTGCAATGTTGACTTTTTTTTTTGCAAGTATGTAGAATTTAAACATGGAAGCCTTGCAGCTATATGCACATCAGTGAGATCATACATCTAATACTGTGTACATTTTTAAAAAAATATATACCTGCTTTAGAAGCAATTCACAGAAGCTTCACTCAGCTGATCCGTGGCATTGTGAGGGATAATTGCAGAGGATGTACCAATTTGTTGGGAAGTAGTTTTTTTAAACAAGATTTTGAAGTTTGGCAGTGTGGATGTTATAGGTTTGTTTCCTCGTGGCAAAATCTATGCAACCATAGTTTAAGAATATCCTACTTAAAACAGATAAAGATTTCTGCTCCTGAGTTAAAGTTTGGAATTTTCTTGCTTAGCAAACAAACGAGAAGGGTCATTGAATGTATTCAAGGCAGGTTCGACAGATTTTTAATTTACCCAGGGAGTCTAGATGATGAGTCCATTATCAGTCCTAGTGCTGATGTCACTTCTGAGATTTGAATTCTGTGATAAAAGGGAAAGTCAGTTCCATCTTTTAATTGGTGCCAGTATAAAACATTTAGTGAGTTTGCGATTGGCATGAATTGGCTCCACATTCTCGTTACATTGTTTTACATTTATTATGCAAGTGGCACTGGTGCACTTCAAATCATATTTGCTATTTCTCAAAGTAAACATTCTCCTTCATTACAGCTGAGGGCAATTTGATCTTTAGTAAAGATTTCCTCAAAAAAGGCAAAAATATAAAATCTGAGGTATTTTATCACTTATCAGCTGCTACTTTCGTTGTCAATGCTTGATGCTCTCTGAACCCGAACACAATTGTGCAATTCTCTTAGAATTCTCTGATTCGCAATGTGGAAAAGGTGTTGATATGAAGTTTTTCATTAACTTATTCACCATTCTTGTTGCATTTGAGGATCAGGGAGAAACAAATGCTTTAACATGTTGATTTGTAAATGAGCAGCTCATTCCTCTGCCTTTTTCAGTCACACCTGGGTTGTAGTTTTGATTTTAAATTGAATAATTTGAGTTGGGCAGCCTATTTACAGTATGAAATATTTTTTGTAGAGCTTTTGTTAGAATGAAAATCCAAAATACCAGTTGAAGCTAGGTCCAGCACCATAATTGAAGACAGACACAGGTCACTTTTCACTAGACTGAGAAGAAAGAAATGTGTACGAGATTTTTAGCCAAAGGAGGAGTGTGCGGAAAGGTTCATGGAGAACTAAGTTGATATGGGGGAGGCTAGGGAAGATTGATTCATGCTCAAATGCAAATAATGCAAGTGCTGAAAATCTAAAATAAAAACAAATACTGAGTCGGGTCAGTCAGCATTAGTGGAGAGAAAGACAATGTTTCAAGACGATTGTGAGTCTTGTCAGAACAAATATTAAATACGATTGTGTGATGCTATGGCCAGTAAGACTTATAATGTTTATAGGGAAGAAAGAGAGGTTGCATCCAAACTAAGAACTGATTGCAATGTAAAGATCTATCTGCAACATGAAGGGATAACCAAAAGGCAACTTTTTTTTCATTAATTTAGTTTTGTTCCAGTTTGTCAGAAATGTTTCTTACCAATCTTCGCATCTAAAAGAATGCTTCCTTAATATATAGTGAAACAGGTTTTTAAAAAGACACTTGTATCAAGCTCTACTGCAGAAACTGGATAATATGTTAGCTGCATATATACAGTTTAGCAAAAATAGGTCCAACTTAAATTTATGGTGGATCAACTGGACATGAAATTTGAGACTAGAGACAAAAACAACTGCAGATGTTGGAATCCAAAGTTGACAAGCAGGAGGCTGGAAGAGTATAGCAAGCCAGGCTGCAATGGGAGGCGGAGAAGTCGACATTTCTGGTGCAGTCCTTGTTCAGGAATGGAGATGGGAGTAGGGAGAGCTGCAAATAGAGAAAGGGGAGATTGGTTATGGGTGGGGAGGAGGCAAAGTGGTGAGGTAGTGATAGATGATAGGTACAAACTGGTAAGTTGATAGGAGGAATGAATCTGGTGGCAGCTGTAGGGAGGGGTCAGTTGGAGGGATGGGAGGAAGAAGACAGAGGTAAACAGCGGGTCTGGGAATAGGTGGGAAGGTTATTTGAAATTGGAAAGCCCTTATGTTGAGCCCTCCAGTCCAGGCAGACGATGAGATGTTATTATTCCAATTTAAGGTCTGATTCACTGTGGCAGTGGAGGAGTCTGAGGATGGATTCTTTTGGAGAAACAGTGGGAAGGGAAATTGAAATGGACAGTGACTGGACGGTCAGGTTTTCCCTTTACATGCCTGACTGAGATGCTTAACAAAATGTGCTCTTTTGTTTATGTTTGGTCTCTCAAATGTAGAGAAGACCACATCAGGAGCATCGGCTATAGTAAACTAGGTTGGAGAGGCAGGTGAACCTCTCTCTTACCTGGAAGGACTGTTTGGGGTCCTGGAGGGAGGTGGTGTGCCAACAGATTTTGCATCTTTTACAGTTGCAGGGGAGGTACTGATTGGAAGGGAGTGTGCCCTGAGCCAAGGAATAGTGAAGTGAAATTTGAGGCTGGCAGCCTTAATTTTCTCCACTAACAGTGAAGTCACACATTATCATTTATATTGATTAATGTACCCGGATTATCTAACTATAAATGGACTTCCTATACATGGTAGCAAAATCTGCATTGTATCAATAATACAACCACAATCTTGTCATACAGCATGGAAACAAATACTTAAGTCCAACAAGTCTGTGCCAGACATAATTCCAAACTGAGCTAGTCCCAGTCACCTGCTCCTGGCTCATATCCCTCTAAATCTTTCATATTCACGTATTTATCCAAATATCTTTTAAATTTTGTAACTGTACCCACGTTCACCACTTCCGGCAGTTCATTCCACACACAAACCACCTTTTTTTTTAAAAAAGAAATCTGTTTGCACCTCATGTCTGTTAAATCTTTCTCCTCTCACATTAAAAATGTATTCCCTAGTCTTTAAATTCCCCCATGCTTGGGAAAAGACACCCATTAACTCCATCTATACCCCTCATTATTTTATAAACTTTGGTAAAGTTGCCTGTCTATGCTCCAGTGAAAGAAGTTCCAGCCTTCCTTCATTAGTCAAGCCTTCCTTCATTAGTCAAACCTTCCATACCTGACAATGTCTTGGTAGATCTGAAAAATGTGTTGCTGGAAAAGCACAGCAGGTCAGGCAGCATCCAAGGAGCAGAAGAATCGATGTTTCAGGCATAAGCCCTTCAGGAATCAATGAAGAGAAGTATGCCAAACACTTTTTTAGCCACCTTAGACACAAACTTCAAAGAATTATGTACCTGAACCCCAGGCCAATCTGTTCTACAACTGTCCAAGGCATTAACATTAATTGTATAAACTTTACCCTTGTTTATTGTACTACTAGGTCATTCTTCAAATTGGGAGTCCAGTAATTTGCAAAGTAGCAAGAAGAATTGAGGTTGTTCTGTTATGTACAAATGTTTTGTTTGATTTTTGCAGTTGTGAAGTACTCAACAAAAGAAGTTAGGTTGTTTTAAGTTGAGACTCTGGGTGAACCTTTATTTAACAACTATGTAGAAACTGAGATGCCCAGCTTGCTATGATACTATACAGAACATAATCTGGCAACTTTTGCTAGCTGTATGGATGTTGGGGGTTGCTGTGTAATTGTTTTTCTTTGTGTGTTTATAGCTGTTGCAGCTGCCACCTGTGGTTCTAGAAATTTGTTTCACATTGGCACTGCTTTTTGATGGTAGCTGAAACTTTTTTGTACATATTAAGGAAAATGTCAATTTTGAAGGCTTTCTGAAGACTATAGTTGAATATTAAAAATAGTATCAGTACAGAATAAGAACAGGCCCTTGGCCTGCCATGCCCATGTCGATCTGAGATATTAAACGGTTAATTTGCTCTGCTAACCTGCAGGAAATTAGATGTCCCGACGCAAAGGTGGTATGCCGCTGTCTTAGTGATATGTCTCTGCCTTACAGGTAGAATGTAAGGAATTTATGTTCCCATCCTTTGCCATTCAGAGTCATTTGCATAGTCATTTCCTAGTTATTCAGTGTAAAAGAATTACATTATCATCCCCTGAGAATCTGTGTGTATAGGGTATAAGAATGCAAGGAAAAAGTTAAGTACTGAGCCCCTATTCTGAAATCAATAAGAACATTGCAATTAAAATTTTGACTATTCCCTGCAGTTTAAAAAATATTCACAACAGATCTGGCCATTAAGGGATGATTTACGTGATATTGTTTCTGAATGATATGATCACTACAGTGTCTTGAATGGCATGTGACTGGGGGAATGGCTGGGGCTCCTCTTGTAGGCATTACTAACTATAATGTGAAATTCTTGTACTGTATAAAGGAAGGATTGTTTCCTTTTGTTCAGAGGGATCCCTTGACGTGACTTCACAAAAATTGCAAATAGTTAACCGTTCCTCCGCAGCTTGTACTTAATAAATTTTGGCTGTTCACTCAAGAGAAAGAACCCAACAGACCATGATGCCATTCTAAACTAATCCTATTTGCATGCATGCATCAAGCTTTTGCTAACGTATCTGCTTCTCGTACGTTCCAGGCCTCGACCACCTCCCGTGTCTTTAAAAAAACTTGCTTAGCTCATCCCATCTCATCTTAAACTTGCCCCCTCTCACCTTTTTTAACCATGCTCCCTACTATTTGACATTTTCTGCCCTGGGAATGAGACTCCCAACTATCCACCCTATCCATGCCCCTCATAATATATATTTGTATTAGATCCCTTCTCTGCCTCTGACGCACTAGTGGAAATAATCCATGTTTATCCATCCTATCCTTGCAGTTAGTACTTTCCAATCCAGGCAGTATCCTGGTAAACATGTTTTGTAATCTCTCCAAAGCCTTCCTATCCTCCTTCCCATAGTGTGGGGGCCAGACTGCACGCAATCAATTTCTATCCACTGTCATGCAAGCGTTTTGTCTTAAGCTCAGCTTGACAGTCATGATCTGAACTCCCTTTAACCTTAAGTTAAGCATTCTGTATAAGTACAAGTTTTTTAAAAGTCATGGTTATGCAGGAGTGTGATTATAATTTCTTGCTTTACTCTTTCCCTCTAAAATTAGAAAGATGTAAAATAGACCTAAGGGACAACTTTTTCACGCAGAGTGTGGTATGTGTATGGAATGTGCTGCCAGAGGAAGTGGTGGAGGCTGGTACAATTGTGACATTTAAAAGGCATCTGGATGAGTATATGAATAGGAAGGGTATGGAGGGATATGGGCTAGGTGCTGGCAAGTGGGACTAGATTAGGTGGGATATTTGGTTGGCATGGACAAGTTGAACCAACGGGTCTGTTTCCGTGTTGTATGACTGTATGACCTGCATTTTACGAGCAGTGATTCTAAAATACTCCTAATTGGTACATCAAAAATGGCTTGCCTTACTGATCCTGTTTGTAAATGTTGTTTGAGAGTTTTTTTAACTTGATTTTCATTACAAGAAAATTCCTTCTTTCTTAGATACCTGTAAATACATTCGCTTTAAAAAGTGTGATAATTATTAGATTTGTACTGCTTCTGCAGACTCCACAATACCATTATCCTGCCAAGTCTAGATAGTTGACTTTTGTAGTGATTTGCCAGTGTTTAATCTACTAGTCAATTAATTCTAGTATGGAATGCTTTGTCCTTCATCTCTTTGCCCTGATGGCCTGGTTAAGAGAGTGAAAGTTTTTCTTACCTTACCATCCTATAGTAGTGCATAGGTAAATAAGCCACACAAATGATCAGTATTCAATTGCTTGAATTTTCTGCATGAAATCTCCACTTTCTTGTATTTGAGTTTTATCTGAAGTATGCAATGTCAACTGTTGTAGGGAATGTTGTGAAATATTTAATTTAAATGTTTGTTTTCTTTCTGTGGCTTTATCACAAGTGTTACCTCTACTCTTCCACGTGTCCATCACCCTGGGTTCGTTCTTAGAGTAGCTCCCAGTTCCTGAATGTGTCATTAAAGTATTTGTGTGGCAGTCAGTTTCTTGGTGGCTTTCCCCTCTCTGGGTAAACCCCACCCCACAAAACTAAACTTCCGTTCATGACTCTTGTTTTAATTCTAGCTAATCACTGGTAGCCTTGTTTTCAACTAATTAATACCTCATTCTGAAATTCTACCATCATCTCCCCCCTCATTTTGAATGTCCCTTCAAACTGTAACTTTGTTCAAAGTAAAATCAAAAGATGTTGTAAATAGTTGATCTTTGAAAAGAGAAACAGCTAACATAAATTAATGCTCTTATTTGTGAGAATTCTAGCATTTGTTCATCCTACTTCATATCACCACCTTTTGCTTAGTATTTTGTTATGACTGTGCAGCCTCACATGTTTGTTGGTCGTTTCTAGGCTAAACTTCCAATGATAAAGAAAGTAACACTGCTGTTAGCAGGTCTCTGACTAGGCCCTGATGTTTACTTTCCTGCTCCTCCGATGATGCTGCCTGACCTTTTCCAGCACCACACCCTCAGCCTACTTCTGCTCTTATTTCACTTTTATGTCATAAGAGACTAAGTTTTTGAGGGTTTATACAATGCTGAAAAATTTGCCTAGCTTTAGAGTAGCAAAAGGCATCTCCATATAACCATCAATATGAAAGTCATAGAAGTTATCTATTTGGAAACTGAAGCAAACTGTTGGAAGCAAGCATATCTTTGGAATAATTCTTGGAGAATGAAAAGCCCTGTAAAGTGTGGGATAAATGTGCAACTGTGGAGGTCAATTTTTTTGCACGTTAGCTCTGGAATAGTGCTTAGATGCTCTTAGTTTATTACAGTATTAGTCATCATTTGAAATCTTGTGTGACCCTTTCAGTCAGTCACTGGAAATACCTTTCTTGCAAGTTTAGTTATTTCTGCAGGGATCATAATGATATCTAGAATTAAGTAAGATGCTGATTCTTTGCTCACTTTGAGTGACTGAGTAGACAAATAAAGTTGCTGGTTGCGGATCACCAAGTAGGCTTCAAACCTGTATATTTAAATATTTAGCCATAAATGGCAATAGCTGCCAGTGAGGATAATTTTTGATTTGAATTATATAGACTTTCATAGCAGCTGCTCTATCTCAAGCTAACAATTTGGTTGCATCTTCCATTTCGTTTTAACTACTTAATTCAAACACTACTTTTTTCTTCCTTTTATAAGATATTTGGGTTCATTGCTAGTTTCTGATGTACTACATGTTCAAACAAAAATCCTGACCTCCCATTTTAATCCTGTTTCCTAACTCTCAAACTTTTCTATCCTAATGGATCATTTTATTTTAAACTGAAGGCCTCCTTTACCTTCCTAAAGTAAAATGGCTAAAAGAACCACTGTGTTCTAACTCCTAAGAGATTTTGTTTAGTATTAGTGTTACAATGAATTGGCTATTATACAAGGGTACAAGAAAATGTAGTTTTTATTCTTGCAGCTTTATCATTTTTTTCAATATTTATGAACTCTGTTCTTGAAAGGTTTCACAGTTCTTTATGTATTTTCTTTTACCTGTAGTGTATCTCCTCACTGTATTTGCTCCAATCCACTGACCTGTCTTTCCTTCATCTTGGTTAATAATGCAGTCACTCAGTTACAACATTCTGGGTTAAGTCCTATTCCAGTGTTAAGTTTTTACTGCTGAGATTCTTACACACTTGATGCAACTGCAATGCACCAACTTCTGTGAACAAGCAACAGTACAATATAAGCTAGGTGGCCCGCTTTGACCCTTTTAGGTATGCGAAGTCAGGTCAAAGTGAGGCACTCAACAAAGAAAACACATCCCCTTTTATACAAGTCAGTTGCAATGCTTACAGATATTCTGGCCACTCCCAAGTATATGCCAGTCAAGACAACCCCCAGTTACTCGGTCACATGTTACCCCAGGATGAGATCATCCTTGGAGATAATGCTAATGCTCTAATCCTGGGGAATCGTTACGCAGACTATTTTCTGACTCGGTGCTTCCCTAAGGCATTACAGGTGTGCCATACATCTGACCAGAAAGCATTTCTAAATGGAAATGATTGAACTGATAGTTTAGACATTATTCCCGTGCTATCGTCAAGTTAAACTAAATGTAAATTACAATGGATAGTCATCCGCATTCTTTCATCCCCATACAAAGACAGTGTAGTTTAACCCTTTAACGTTACATGGATATCCAGAGTGTCCCATTTCAGCTTTTAACATTACACCAGGGTTTCAGTTTTTAAAAAAAGGACTGCTGTACTGATAAAGGCACTGTCCTCCTGATGAGGCCTCATTGCTTGTGCAATCAATTACAGTTCAATGGTATTCGAAGAAGAGCAAGGGAGATAACACAGATCAAAAGTTATACTTTGATCGACATCTCAAAGAGCAGTTAGTGTGAACATTGCCACAACTATCACATTTTTTCTCCACCAGTTCTCTACACCAACCCCCCAAAAAAAGTAGCATAAATGTTGCCACTCCCACACCTCTTCAGCTCTCATGAAGCGTCGTCTAGACTCAACACTAGCTTGCTCTCTGTCCATGGCTGCTGTCTGACCTGCTGTGATCTTCAGCCTTTGTTATATTCAGTAACTGGCCAAGTTAGATTTGTCATATCAGTCTATTCTCAATCTTCAGCAGTGATGAAAAGGTTAGTTGAATGCTATTGAGCAGCACTTGCCAAGGAGTAATCTGTTTGCTGACCCTTAGTTCAGATTCTGTTACAAGCACTCTATTCTTGACCTTATTGCAGCCAGTTCTGAGCATGGACAAGCTAGGAGAATGGCTGACTGATCTTGATTAGATTAGATAACCTACGGTTCACCGATCCTCCAAAATGTAACCCTCCCAGACCCATTTCCCTCTGACTAAAGCACCTAACGCTATGGGCAATTTAGCATGGCCAGTTCACCTGACCTGCACATCCTTGGACAGTGGGAGGAAACCGACAGACACTGGGAGAATGTGCAAACTTCCCACAAACAGTCACCTGAGGCTGGAAATGAACCTATGTCTCTGGTGCTGAGGCAGCAGTGCTAACCACTGAGTCACCATGCCATCACTTGATGTCAAGATAAAATCTGACCAAACACCGCAATAAACACTTATGTCTAGATCATTAGCGTGGACCAGTGCAATACTAGACCAGTGAGATTGATGCCACCGTGCTCATGGAGGTTTCTGGAGTTGGAGTAGACAGCAAATAGAAGGGAGAAGCTGTGGCAAGATTTGAATAGTGGGTGCTCTTTACATTAAGACACTGCTTAACTTGGGGACAGGAGGGGAGGAGTGGGAATTAAAGGTCAGTGTGTTATGTTTATGATTGAATGGAACTTGATGCAAGTTTTATGATATCAAGTCTGAAAGTGAATATGGAAGATCCTCTACAAAAAATTAAAATAGTTGAATCAAGAGGAAACAAAGGATAAGGAGGCAGGCTTCATTCTAAATGTAACTGAAGTTATAATTGCCTGGGGAAGAGTCAGATAAAGGGGCTTAAATCTTATGAAAATTTTTTAAATTTTAGTTATGGAATGTTAATTTTTTAATAATTTTACTAAAGTTTATTTCATTACCATAATCCTGCATGTATATCACAATTGTTGTTCGTCCCTTGTAAAATATTACTAAAAGTTCAGAGAACCTCCCAGATTTGTTGTCTGAGTGAATACTTCACTGTAATTCATTGTTTAGCACAGATGAAATTAGTTTCAACATGTGAGACATTATCTTTGTGGTAGCTGTCTGTAAGAGCATCTCAGCTAATTCCATTCTCTTGTCCTTCCATCTTTAAGTTTTTCTGTCTTTGGGGTTCTTTTCTAATTTTTTTAAAGGAATTTCCAATTTTTGAAAGTCCCAATTGAATCGGTCTCTGTCAGGCATTGCATTCCAAATCCTTAGCCCTTGCCACAAAAAATTTGTCCATGTTGAAACTGTTAAATTTCCTGAAATTCAAGTTTTGAATACCACCAGTTGTTCTTCAATCATGATTTATGTCTGTAAATTATAAATGCTGAAGCTTCAAACCTATTACATGCAATATTTTCTGCAAAAGTCTTAACTAATTTAGCAAGATTACTAGCTTTGAGCACAGTGGCCTATTGATTTCAAGTTACAGCTTCACTGTCTTTATATCTTTAACAAATAATTCTGTCCATTTAAATTTAATTTTATAACTGTCCATTTAAAACTGTTTTTACATCCAGGTAACTGCTGTGCAGGTAGTTAGTGCACTTGTTTCTTGCATTTTTTTTGGCAACAACTTGCCTTAAAGGCACTCAAATATAATAGTCTAATGCATTCTGCTGTAAAGACATGGGATGATGTTCATGCTTGTCCAATTATTTTAGAATTGCAGTGTAACGTGTGGAGCATTTTCTACTTGGTCTACAGTTATTGTTGAATCTTCTCTATAATATAATGCAAGACATTTTTGGCAACCAATATTTTCAACCGCTTGTATCTACTCTAATAGCTTAATACTGTTGTCAGGAATATTTCTTTTAACCATACAGAATTCTGTCTCAAAGCAGTTGATTATAATTGCTTCTGACAGGGTTTCTGAATGAATGTGTTTAAAGTCTGGAATCAGGAATGCATGCATAAGAATTAGTAGCAGGACTAGACTATTCAGCTCCTCTCGTCTGCCATGCTGTTCAGTAAAATCGCATAATTTGATAATGGCCTGAACTCTACATTCTTCCTTACCTCTAAGAATGTTTGACTCCCTTAATCAAGAATCTGCCTCAAATAAAATACAGATGACTCTCTCTGCCTCTCTGTTGGGGAAGATTCTAAATGTGCAACCTTTAACTAGGGGGAAAAACTCAAGTAAACTGTCCTTGTATTTAAAAATGTATCTTCTCGTTCAATGCTCCTACAAACAGAAACATCCTTTCAGAATCCACCAATAATACCCCCCAGGATTGTCTTAATTCAGATCGTGTAAATTCCAATGGATATGCACCCAGCCTGTCCAATATTTCTCAAGATAATTCTTATTTTGGGTGTCAGTTGTGTGAAAAAAGGAGAAAGTGAGGACTGCAGATGCTGGAGACCAAAGTTGAAAAATGTGATGCTGGAAAACACAGCAGGCCAGGCAGCATCCAAGGAGAATCAACGTTTCTGGCGTAAGCCCTTCTTTAGGAATGAGGCTGGTGTGCCAAGTGAGCTGAGATAAAAGGTAAGGGGGAGGGGTGCTGGGAATACAGTAGATGGAAGGAGGTGAGGGTGATAGGCCAGAGAGGGGGTGGGGGCGGGGGTGGAGAGGTCGGGAAGAAGATTGCAGGTCAAGAGGGCGGCACTGAGTTCGCAGGTTGGGACTGAGACAAGGTGGGGGAGGGGAAATGAGGAAGCTGGAGAAATCTACATTCATACCGTGTGGTTGGAGGGTTCCGAGGCGGATGATGAGGCGCTCTTCCTCCAGGCGTCATGTGGTCAGGGTCTGGCTATGGAGGCGCCAAGGACCTGCGTGTCCTTGGCGGAGTGGGAGGGGGAGTTAAAGTGGCTAATACCCGCAACCAACCCAACCGCGCTGTGGCTGAATACAACTCAACACAGACATTTACTACAAACCGACCGACTCCCATAGCTACCTAGATTACACCACCTCCACCCTGCCCCTGTAAAAACACCATCGTATATTCCCAATTCCTTCGCCTCTGCTGCGTCTGCTCCCAGGAGGACTGATTCCACTACCGAACAACTCAAATGGCCTCCTCCTTCAAAGACCGCAATTTCCCCTCTGACGTGGTCGGCAGTGCTCTCCACCGCATCACCTCCACTTCCCGCACTTCTGCCCTTGAACCCTGCCCCTCCAATCGCTACCAGGACAGAACCCCACTGGTCCTCACCTTCCACCCACCTCTGTATCCTCCTCTGTCATTTCCGCCACCTCCAAACAGACCCCACCACCAGGGATCTATTTCCCTCCCCATCCCTATCAGCGTTCCGGAGAGACCCCTCCTTTCGTGACTCCCTCGTCAGGTCCACACCCCCCACCAACCCAACCTCCACTCCTGGCACCCTCCCCTGCAACTGCAAGAAGCACAAAACTTGCGCCTACAACCCCCCCCTCCAAGGCCCCAATGGATCCTTCCATATCTGTCGCAAATTCACCTGCACCTCCACACGCATCATTTACTGTATCCACTGCACCTGATGTGGTCTCCTGAACACTGGGGAGACAGGCCACCGACTTGTGGAACATTTCGGGGAACACCTCTGGGACACCCGCACCAACCAACCCAATCGCCCCGTGGCTGAACACTTTAACTCCCCTCCCACTCCAAGGACATGCAGGTCCTTGGCCGCCTCCATCGCCAGACCCTGACCACACAACGCCTGGAGGAAGAGCACCTCATCTTCTGCCTAGTAACCCTCCAACCACAAGGGAAGAATGTAGATTTCTCCAGCTTCCTCTTCCCCCCCCCCCCCCCCCCCCCCCCCACCTCCCACCTTATCTCAGTCACAACCCCCGGATTCAGCACCATCCTCTTGACCTGGAATCTTCTTCCCGACCTCTCCGCCCTACCCCCTCTCCGGCCTATCGCCCTCACCCTCACCTCCTTCCACATATCGTATTCCCAGCACCCCTCCCCCCTACCTTTTTATCTCAGCCCACTTGGCACACCAGCCTCATTCCTGAAGAAGGGCTTATGCCTGAAACGTCGATTCTCCTGCTCCTCCGATGCTGCCTGGCCTGCTGTGTTTTCAAGCACCACATTTTTCAACTGTCAGTTGTGTGAATGAATCTTCTCTGAACTGCTGCTAACGTTAGTTACATCATTTCTTAAATGAGGTCAGAGCTATACATAAGTATTCCGTATGTGGCTAGAAGATGAATGTTTGACAGAGGAATTGCACCACAAGTACTTGGAGAAGTAATTAAATGAGGTCCAAGTATAGTAATGTACATCTGTTTGGTAGTTAAAACTGTAATTACACCACTTGCAGTCTTGTAGTTAGTGTAGACTCTCACCTCTCAGGTGAATGTCTGTGTGATGGTATGGTCTGATAACATTTGTCATCATACTTCTAGCCTTGATGCTTCAAAAGTGCGTTAGTTACAATGTGATTTACCAAAAACATTATTGCTTCAACAAAATGTGGCATAACTGCAGCTGTGATTGCATGGTCTATAAGAGCTGCTACTACCCACATTTTAGGTCTCACTTTATCACCATCAGAATGATTGCAACCACAAGTTCAGATCCTACCATTATTTCATAATACAGTGTAATCCTTGGCCCATAGAACTGACTAGGATTACTATGGATATGAATTAAGGTGGGGAATAAAACTTCAGGAAAAAATGTCATGTATGCCTAAAAATGTGGTGCCAACATGTGGAGCTGCAACGTAGCACTACCTGTACTAGATAGCAAAATTGGCCTACAGTAGATTGATTTTACAGCAGTAGGCAAAGCAGTACTCCAGCCACTGAATCTGATCAAAGCTTTGTAAACCTGTCACGTTCAGTTGACTACTTTAGTGGACAGTTCAATCATGGGATGAGGTGGCTCCATAAACTACTTTCTGCTCAATTATGGCAGAGTCCAGCTCATCGTGCACATTATAAAGCTGAAACATTTGGTACTTCCAGTTAAAGGTGGTTCTTGGCCACCGTCTGAGGTCTCCGCATCTCTCATGCCTGTCTTCAGTTCGATTCACTACATGCAATGTCATGAAATGGCTGAAAGTCATTAAATGTGATGGTCCAGACTTTGCTTGCCTTTGTGACTATGTATGGCTGAAAGTTATCTTGGGTATTGAAATCAATTTCAGAGGTCCTAGATGACGGAACACGAGAGAGGCTGGACCAGCCGCTATCTCTGGATGAACTGACCAAGGCCCTGGAGTCCTTCGAAAAGAATAAAACTCCCGGAAGCGACGGCTTACCGGTCGAGGTTTATTCCGCTCTTTGGGACTTGATCGGCCAGGACCTGCTGGAGGTGTATGTCAGTATGCTTCGGGCAGGTACCATGAGTGAATCCATGAGGAAAGGCATCATCACCCTCGTCTACAAGCGGAAGGGGGAGAGGGAGGAAATTAGAAATTGGAGACCGATCTCACTGTTAAATGCAGACTACAAAATCTTGTCAAAGGTCATCGCCAACCGGGTCAGGTCTGCTCTGGGATCGGTGATCCACCCGGACCAAACCTGTGCTGTACCGGGCAGGAAGATCTCTGAGAGTCTCGCACTCCTCAGGGATACGATCGCCTACGTGCAGGACAGGGGGGTGGACACCTGCCTCATCAGCCTGGACCAGGAGAAAGCCTTTGACAGGATATCGCATACATATATGAGGGATGTCCTCTCCAAAATGGGCTTTGGGGAGGGAATCGGAAATTGGATCAGACTGCTCTACACCAACATTGTCAGTGCAGTCTCAATCAATGGGTGGGAATCAGATAGCTTCCCTGTAAGATCTGGAGTCAGGCAGGGATGCCCCCTCTCACCCGCCTTGTTTGTGTGTTGCATAGAGCCATTTGCCGAATCCATCAGGAAGGATGCGAGCCTGAGAGGGGTGACTATTCCTGGCAGCGGGGGCCTGCAGGTTAAGGCCTCCCTGTACATGGATGACGTCGCTGTTTTCTGCTCGGATCCGCTGTCCGTGCACAGACTCGTGTGCATCTGCGACCAGTTCGAACGGGCCTCGGGGGCCAAGGTAAACCGAGGCAAGAGCGAGGCCATGCTCTTCGGGAACTGGGCCGACCAATCCTCTATCCCCTTCACCGTCAGGACTGACCACCTGAAGGTGCTGGGTATTTGGTTCGGGGGGGCTGGGGCGTGCGCCAAGACCTGGGAGGAGCGGATCAGGAAGATGAGACAGAAACTAGGCAGATGGGGGCAATGGTCGCTCTCCATCGCGGGAAAAAACCTGGTCATCAGGTGTGAGGTACTCTCAGTATTGCTATATGTGGCACAGGTCTGGCCTATCCCCAGGACCTGTGCCGCCGCAGTCACCCGGGCCATCTTCCAATTCATTTGGAGATCAAAGATGGACCGGGTCTGAAGAGACTCTATGTACAAAGACCGGTGCAATGGGGGAAAAAGCACGCCCAATGCCACCCTCACCCTGATGGCCACCTTTGTGTGTGGCTGCATCAAGCTGTGCGTGGATCCCCGGTACGCAAACACCAAGTGTCACTACGTACTGAGGTTCTACCTGTCCCCGGTGTTGCGAAGGATGGGCCTGGCCTCGCTGCCGCGGAACGCTCCGAGTAGTTGGACCGTTCCGTATCACCTGTCCTTCGTGGAGAAATTTATGAGGAAAAACACCTTTGACCACAAGTCCATCAGGAAGTGGTCAGCACGTAGCGTCCTTGAGACCCTTCGGGAAAAGGAGAGGGCGGATCCTGTCGAGCGGTTCCCTGAGCAGACTGTCAAAGCCATTTGGCAGAATGCCTCATCGCCAGAACTTTCCAACAAGCACCAAGACGTGGCTTGGCTGGTGGTGAGAAGGGCTCTGCCCGTGAGATCCTTTATGCACGCCCGGACTCTCTGCCGCACCGCACGCTGCCCTCGAAGTGGCTGCGGGGGGGACGAGACTGTCACACACCTCCTTCTGGAATGTGCCTATGCAGAGGAAGTCTGGAGAGGAATGCAGTGGTGCTTGTCGAGGTTCGTCCCGAGCAGCGCCGTGATGCGGGACTCCGTGCTCTACGGCCTGTTCCCCGGGACTCACACCGAGACGAACATTAACTGCGCCTGGAGGATCATCAACTCGGTGAAGGACGCTCTCTGGGCGGTCCGAAACCTGTTGATCTTCCAGCTGAAGGAGTTGACCCCGACCGAGTGCTGCAGACTGGCACATTCCAAGGTCCAAGACTACGTGTTGAGGGACGCGCTGAAGCTTGGGGCAGCTGCCGTCAAGGCACGGTGGGGAAAGACCACCGTGTAAGATTGGCCTGCCTAAAGAAGAACAGGGGGCCCATACAGATGTTTTTTTTGGGCTCTGCTGATGCCTCAGCCAAATATATGTATATATACAAGATTGAAAAATGCACAGGATTGTAAATGACAAGGATAAAGTCGAATCTGTGTTTGTAAATATGGACATATGTATGGCATGATCCAATGTACAGACCATCAAATCATTTATGAATAAAGTATATTTTTGAAATAAAAAAAAATTGAAATCAATTTCAGAGCCCAGTCTATTTCTACCTGCAACTTGAAATAATTTTAGGCTGTAAAATGGGATTGGAAATCTAACTTGGCTGATGAGTGTTTAATATTTGATTTACTTGCAAGTATGTTATCTTTTGCATCATAACTTGGACTTTGTGCATGTGTGGGATGTGGTTTTTAAACTTATGTAGATTAACATTTTCTAAACCACCTGCAAGTTACCTTCTGAGGCTATTTTCTGGCAGGAATCTAGATAAGGGTCTTGAACTGTTTTTAAAATATTTTAGCTTGTTTGTGAGTATCCACAATTCTTCCATGCTCCGGCAGCCTCTACTGCTTAACAGGGCTGAAATTTCTGTTAACGCCACAATGTAAATGTATGCGTGGGTCTGTTTCGACCTAACTTGATTCAAAGGAAAGCTGTTCATTGAATAAAGAAGATACAGTTGCAAATACTGTAAAGTGGGAGAATTTAGCTGTGAAATTACATAACATTGCTGAAACTTGTGATGAGCAGTAGGTTTAGTTTATATTTTAAATTTAAATTCTGTTAGTATGGAGTAATATATTTTTACCCTGATTTATTTTAGGTGAAATGTTGTACACTGTTATTTTACCTATATTCTGCAAGTGGATAGTTCGTAGTTGCCTTACTTTGGAGCACTCTGCGTAGGTGGCCGTTTCTAGGACACACAACATTATTCTGTCTAACTATCATCTTTACTATCTGTGTTGTGTTCTTGTCCTGATGGATATTTGGTCCTTTTTTAGTATCCTCAAAATAGCAATTGCATTACTTCTCATTCTTTTTTCAATGAGAACATGTCCAATTTAAGTAGCTGTTCAACATAGTTCAAACTCTCAATTATCCTAGTTGTACTCTTGAGTTCTTTCAATACCTATCATCAACCAGCAATCCGCACTGTTCAAAATGTGGTTGCATTGATCTGTATCACAGTAAGAATGTATTGTTCTTTTAGATTGATATTGATGTTTTAACATATCCTGAAATTTGATTTGATTTACTCCCTCTCACCAAGACTTGTGGTAAAGTTTCAGTTAATTTTCAGTTGGGCTTCCAAGTCGTCTTGTTCCATAAATTGTATTTTCTTTTCTTTCAAGTAAATGATCTTGACCTCTTCTTTTATCTTCATGAAACACATAACATTTAATGCACAAAATATAATGTGCTGCCTCTGTGCAGACACCAAAAATGTTAATGTCCTCCTGTAGATTGCCCTGTTCAACATTGGAGTTCATCATCTTTATAAACTGGAAATCTAGTAAAAGTTCAAATGTGCTTATCACTACTGATTCCAGGTCATTTATGAAGATAGGTAGAGTGAACAGACCCTGTTAAACTCTACTGGCAACACTCCCTTAAACTGTGGGCAATGCCTCGAATACCACCATCTGAGTTCTGTTGATGGAGGTGTCTTCAGCGTACACTTGGAGGCTAATACCATAATATATCTGTAGATGATGTCAATCAAATTCTTGAATCATGCTCTTATTCAAGATTCAGCCTCCTTATAGTATAATGCTGCATTTGGGTTTTCTGTTTGAATTCATCCTGCATAGGACACTAGCATTGCGCATAAATTACTTCATGATAACTGTTTTGTTGCATTCATATTTTGATATTTGGATGTCCTAACTCATCTGTTAGATCTGCATGATTTATTATCCTTATTAGCAGATGGTATGGGAAACTATTAAACTGGAGGAGATGGAATTACAATGCTATTAAGCAGGAACTGTGGAGCATAAATTGGGAGCAGATATTCTCAGGAAAATGCACGACCGAAATGTGGAAGTTGTTTTGGGGAGTACTTGCTGAGAGTGCTGGAAAGGTTTGTCCCACTGAGGCAAGGAAGGGCTGGTAGGGTGAAGAGATGTAGATTAAGCTAATTTGTCCTGAAATCTTTACACACTTGATGCGACTGCAGCATGCAACTTCTGTGAACAAGCAATCAAATTTTATTAAGCATAATACATTACAAGCTGTGGAGAAGATCTTAACATTCTTTGCCATGCTTGCAGAGCATGTCGAGAGGTCTGTCTGAACAAGAAGGAAGCTGACTTAAGATTGAGGAAGCAAGAATCAGATAGGGCTCTAGAGTGTTAAGTTATTTTACTCTTGAGAATTGTACACATTGGAAGCAACTGCAACACACCAAACTCTGAACAAGCAATCAAGTTTGATTTAAGCACAGTACAGTACAAGCTTTGGAGAAACCCTGAACACTGCCATGCTTGCGAGTCGTGTCTAGGGGTGTCTCAGGAGAGACTTTTAACACACACCTCGCACGGCTTGTGGGGTCGTGGCAAAAGCTCCCTCTGAACAAAGGAAACAATCTGTTCTTTATACGAAATACTAATCATCACAGTACTGCCCACAAGACAACCCTCAGCCATCCCCTCAGTCATATGCCACTCAAGATGCAATGCAGTGACTGCCCACCCCCAGAAACAATGTAATGCAAATCATCCCTTAATGGTCAAATCTGTTGCAAATTGTTTTTGTAACTATAGAGAGGTAGTCAAATTTCAACTGTAATGTTCTTATTGATTTTTGGCTGAAAAATCTTTCCTGAATGGCAAGGAAATGGCCATGTAAACTGCCCACATTCCACCTATAAGACAAAGACATACCACCTTATCCCCAGGGCATTCAATTTCTTGCAGGTCAGCCAAGCAAATTAACACTTTAATATCTCAAGCGGGTTACAAGGTAGTCAGGAAGGAACTGAAGAATGGATTCAGTAGTGCTACAAGGGGGCATGAAAAAGCCTTGACTGGTAGGCTTAAGGAAAACCCCAAGGCATCCTACACTTGGGTGAGGAGCAAGAGGATGGCCAGAGTGAGGGTCGGGCCGATCAGGGATAGTGGAGGGAATTTGTGCCTGGAGTTGGAAGTGGTAGGGGAGGTCCTTAATGAATACCTTGCTTCAGTATTCACTAGTGAGCAGGACCTTGCATTTTGTGAGGACAGCATGAAATGAGCTGATATGCTCAAACAGTTTGATGTTAAGAAAGAGGGTGTATTGGAAATTTTGAAAAACATGAGGATAGATATGTCCCCTGGGCCAGATGAGATATGCCCATGGTTACTATGGGAAAAGAGCTAAGAGATTGATGCGCGTTTGGCGATTTATCTTTGCGTCTTCGTCCACTGGCATAGTACCAGATTGGAGGTTGGCAAATGTTATTCCCTTGTTCAAGAAAGGGACTAGGGATAATCCTGGCAATTACAGATCAATCATTCTTATGTCGGTGGTGGGCAAATTATTGGAGAGGATTGAGACAAGATTTATGATAGTCAGCATAGCTTTGTGAGGGGCAGGTCATGTCTCTCAGGCCTTATTGAGTTCTTTGAAGATATGCCAAAACACATTGAAGGTATAGCAGTGGATGTGTTGCATATGGATTTTAGCAAGGTGTTTGATAAGGTTCCCCACGGTAGGTGCATTCAGAAAGTAAGGAGGCATGGGATATAGGGAAATTTCTGGATACAGAATTAGCTGGCCCATAGAGAAAGATAGTAGATGGAAAGTATTCAGCCTGGAGCTTGGTGACCAGTGGTGTTCTGCGGGGATCTGTACCGGGACTTCCTGTTCTGCTGACATGTAAGAAAATTGCATGAATCCAGAATGTTATGACCCACATGAGGATGCAACAAAGTGAGCCATATAAATGTTGGTCGATGTATCATGCTGATGTTCTTTTGTTCTCCATTTATTATGATTAAAATTGCTAATTCAAATGGGAAATATTGGAATTCTAGCTAATTAATTCAAATATTTTTACTTTGACCAGTGAGCGAAATAACAAATGGACATTCATGATTCTAAAGTTGATTTTCTGGGATTTAACTGAGCAGCTTTGCTTCCCTCTTAATGAGAGCATATTGCTTAGTCAAACACTGACTTAGATTCTACCAAGTAAATTGCAAAGATGGCAAATAAAAGAACCATCCTTTCTACCAATGAAGGTAGTCTCCAAAGTGTTGAACATTTGCTGAACTATTTTGCAACAGATGGAAAAATAAATTTCGGTATGTATTTATTTTGCTGTTTCTGCAGGAGTTGAAGCAGTATATAATTATCAAATTTAACTTAATTTTGCTCAAAAGTTATTAAGTTTGTACAAAGGATGCAAGTGGAAAGTGTATGAAAGTACTATCTGTTCTACTTTGTTTTCCCCACAATGTAGACCTCCAGCATCTTCCCTGGTCTGAACTATGTTTAGGAGGTCATTGTTGCTAAGAGGCCATTGCTGCTGAGAGAGTAGTTTTTTGGAGCACTTCAAATTTGAATTATTCATATTAATTCCCCCATCTTCTGTTTCTCTGTATTTGGTTTTATTATCCCCTTAATCCATCCAGTCCCCAAACTATGTCCCTATCTGCTCTGGTAATCTCAGGATTACTACCTCAGCTACGAGCTAATTGGTATAGAGTCAACAAGATTAGAGGTAAAGATTGGTGTGGAAGAATTGGTTTGAATTCATGGGACTTTTGGCACTAGTACTGGGAAAAGTGAGCTGTTCCAATGGGATGGGCTCCATCTGAATCCTGATGATTCTTGCACCTTGGTTTATAGATGGGACTTTAAACTACATAGTAGGGGTGTGAGTTCAATTGCATGGAAAATTGTGGAAATGTTAAAGGGGAGGAGGGCTTGGGAAAGCTTACTGAAGCTTCCAGTGGGAGGAAGTAATAGGGCAAACAATGGGAAAGGGGCACAAATCTTAACTTCAGGTAGTGCAGATATGAGGACAGATATGAGGGTGTTATATTTAAATGCAGACCGTATACAAAACAAGATTAATGAGCCTTAGCACAGATTTGAAATTGGCATGTTTTGGGCATCGCACAGACTTGGCTGCAAGGGGATCAGGGCTCGAAATTAAACATCCAAGGAAAGCATCCAATCAAAAAGACAGGCAGGGAGTGGGATTGCCACCTTAAGAAATTGAATAGCAAGAAGCAATATAGGGTCTGAAGTTGCAGAATCTATGTGGATAGAGTTGAGGAACTGCAAAGGTAAATTGGACTCGTGGGAATTGCGTATCGGTCTCTGAGTAGTAATGAGGATATGGGGCTCAAAATAGAAAAGGCATGGAAGTAAGGTACTAGTACATTAATCATGGTGGACTTCAATATGCAGGTAGGCTGGGAAAATCAGGTTAGGGCATCCCAGGAAAAGAAATTTCTGGAATGTCTCTGAAAGGCTTTTTGAAGCAGGTCATGGTAGAGCCCACTAGGGAACAGGCAATTGCAGATTTGGTAATATTGCAATTGTTAGGGTTTTTTTCCTGAGATTCTTACATACTTGACACAACTGCAGATGCCAATTTCTGTGAACAACCAAAATTTTATTAAGCACAGTACATTAACTAGCTTTCTGGTGGAATGCTTTAGCACACTTCGTAATGCTTGCGAAGCCATGTCAAGGGATCTCTGAACAAAGGAAAGTCCTTTTATACAAAATCTTTTTATGCAAGTTTTTAAAAAGTTAGTAACTTTTTTTCCTGAGATTCTTAGAGACTTGATGCAACTGCAATATGCCAACTTCTGTGAACAACAACCAAACTTTATTAAGTAAATACGGTACAAGCTGTGGAAAAACTCTGAACATTCTTCACCTCTCTTGTGAAGCGTGCCGAGAGGCCTTTCTGAACAAAGGAACAGTTCTCCCTTTTTATACAAAATCTTTACATCACAGTCAGTTATGTCCACAAGACAATCCCCAACCATTACCCCACCATCACATGCCACTCAAGACACCATACAGTGTTTCATTTTCTGGAAATGGTGTGTCAATGTAAATCATCCCTTAATGGTCAAATTTGTTGTGAATCGTTTTTTTAAACTATAGGGAGTAGTCAAAATTCCAGCTGCAATGTTCTTACTGATTTTGAATAGGGGGATGATGCAGTTCTTTTACTCTAAATAACTAGGTGATGTAAGTAGCTCTGAATGGCAAGGGATGGGAATGTAAATTCCTTACAATCTACCTGTAAGTCAAGGCCATCCCATCTAGCCTTGGAACATCCCCTTTCCTGCAGGTCAGTATAGCAAATTAACTCTTTAATATGTCATTCTCTCCTTTTTTTTTATCCTTCCATGATAGCCACCTAGATGGCACTACCAGCTTATTCATAAGAGTCTGACAGCCAGCAAGCTTGAGGCAAATTTGATTAGGGAGCTATTAAAATTGACTATAACTACAAAGGTACGAGAGAGGGGCTGGCTAGCATTGATTGGATGGGAGCTTAGAGGCATGATTTGATTAGATTAGATTACTTAGTGTGGAAACAGGCCCTTTAACCCAACAAGCCCACACCGCCCTGCTGAAGCACAACCCACCCAGACCCATTCCCCTACATTTATCCCTTCACCTAACACAGGCAATTTAGCATGGCCAATTCATTTAATCTGCACATTTTTGGACTGTGGGAGGAAACCGGAGCACGCGGGGGAAACCCACGCAGAAACGGGAATCACCTGAGGTGGGAATTGAACCCGGGTCTCTGGCGCTGTGAGGCAGCAGTGCTAACCACTGTGCCGCCCACAGAAATAGTCCCTTCACAATGGGAGTTTCAGGAATAATTTGGGAAGCACAGAAGATCATCCCAAGGATGAAACATTAAGAGGAGAATGAGACAACAGTGGCTGACTAGGGAAGTTGGGGGACAGCATATTATGGTGACATTTAGTGTGAAGTCAGAGGATTGGGATACCTTTCAAAACCTGCAGAGGATGACAATAGCTGAACGTAATATTACTGGGTGTAAGCTAGTTAGTAATACGAAAGAAGATTGTAGTGGCTATCACCTGAAGTGAAGGTACTGAGGAGCTGAGGTGTCTGAAGTTGCATATATCACCTGGACTAGATGGACTACACCCAGAGGTTCTAAACATAACAGATTGTGGAGGCATTAATAATCATTCAAGAATCAGTGGAGTGAGGACGCTTGAAAATGGCTAAGTTAACACCCTTGTTTAGGAAGGAAGGGAGGCAGAAGACTGGAATCTATAGGTCAGCTAACCTGACCATACTCGGTAAGATTTTAGAGTCTGTTATTAAGGATGGAATTGCAGAATATCTTGAAGTGCATAGCAAAATAAGTTTGATTAAGCACAGCTTCATCAAGGGGAGGTTAGACCTGACAAATCTGTTGGAATTCTTTTGAGGTAATGAGCAAGTTAGACAATGGAGAGCCAGTGAGTGAGATTTATTTTAATTCTGAAAGCCCTTTGAGGAGACACCTATTCAGCACCTTGTCAATCAGTTAAGAGCCCATGGTGTTAGGGGCAAAGTGATGTCATGGATAGAGGATTGGCTGACAGGCTGAAGGTAGAGAATGGGGATAAAGGGATCTCTTTCGGGATGACTGCCAGTAATTAGTGTTGTTCAGTAGGGGTTAGTATTGGGACCACAACTCTTCCAGTTACATATTAATGATCTGGTCAAAGGAACTGACTATATTGTTGCTAAGTTTGCAGAGGATACTAAAGATGGGTGATGGTGTAGACCTTGTTGTGAAGCTAGGGCGCTGTATTATTTCATAAATGTTCTCTGATCTGGTCCTGCCACGTTTAATGACTTATATATCTCAGCTCCTATGTGCCATTTGGAATTGTATCCTTTATCTTATTCTGTCTAGTGTCCTTCCTGTCAAAATGAATCAGATCTTCACTGCATTACATTTCATCTGCCAATTGTCTGGTCATTGCATCAACCTTCTTATGCCCTTCTGAGGTTCTGCACTATTCTCCTCAAAAGTGCATAATATTTCCAAGTTGTGCATTAACGATCAGGAAGCAGGAACTTGGGGCCTTCTTGCTGAGTTTGCAGGTAACAGCAAGATAGGTGTCTTGTTGAGGAAGTGGATAGGCTGCAGAAGGAATTGGACGTGTTTCCAGAAAATAAATGGAGCTGCAGGACAAAAACGTTAATCAGTCCAATAATCATGGACACTGGTCACTTTTCCAGGTGAAACAAATAACTTTCTTAACACAATTTGCAATAGCTGTCCAACTTGATATGTTAAATTACTCAATGGAACCAAAAGTGACTGGTGAGATTAAACCACTCCATTGGCAACACCTTCAAGGTTAATATTAACTAGGAGAGAAGCAAAGTGGCAGCAGATGGCATACAATGTGAGAGCATGTGGTTGTGCACTCTTGAAGGAAGAATTGAGGAGAGGACTGTTTTCTAAATTGGCTTCAGAAATCTAAATCACAATGGGACTTTCAGGATTTTCTTAAGGCTAATATGCAGGTACACTTGGCAGTTAGGAAGGCAAATGCAATCTTCGCATTCATTTTGTGAGGGCTAGAATACAGAAGCACGGATGTACTGCTGAGGCTATATAAGGGTCTGGTCAGACCACATTTGGAATATTGAAAGCAGTTTTGGGACTCCTATCTAAGGTAAAGTGTGCTGGCATTGGAGGGGTGTCCAGAGGTGATTTACAAGACTGATCCTAGGGATCTGGGTTCTGTCTTTTGAGCAGAGGATTCTGGGTCTCTACTCTTAGTTTACAAGAATGGAGGTGGTGGGAGTGGAGAAATGAAACTTGGAGAATACCGAGAGGCCTGGCTAGAAACAACATGGAGAAACTGTTTCCACTTCTAGAAGAAACTAGGACCCGAGGGCGCAACCCTATCAGAACAGAGATGAGGAATTTCTTCAGCCAGAGGGTGGTGAATCTTTTGGAGCACGTTGCCACAGAAGGCTGTGGAGGCTAAGTTGTTGAATGTATTTAAGACAGATGGATAAGTTCTTGATTTAAGGGGATCAAAAGTTACAAGGAGAAGCCAGAAGGATGGTGTCAAGATCCATATCAGCCATGATGAATTGGTGGGGCAGACATGATGGGCCAAGTGGCCTAATTCTGCTCCTGTATAATGGTCTTATTGCATGTGAAGAGAGATGGGGGTGGTGATGGGTGCAGTAAGAGCATAAATGGTCTGATTGGATGAAAATCAGAAAAGGTTGAATGATGAATTGGTGCTTAATCAAAGGAAGCAATAAAGAAATACAAGATGTCTGGAGAAAGATAGAATAATTTATGCTGTCTGAAAACTGAAAAGATCGAATAAAGTTGGTCTTTTCAAAATTCTTTCAAAGCATTGCTTGCAGTCCAGTATTTTGTTGCCTGTCCCTCATTGCACTTCAACAGAGAACTGAATGATTTGTGACATCATTTTAGGAGGCAATTAAGAGGTAACCACATTATTGTGGGTCTGGAATCAAATATAGATAAGACCAAGTAAGGTACGAGTGAACCAGGTGGATTTTCACAGCAATTAATGGCCATTGTTTACTCCATTACTGAAATGAGTTTTGTATGCCAGATTACATTCATTGAATTTAAAATCTATCCATTGCATTTTGAACCTTTTGCTCCAAAGCAATAGCCTCGGCTCCTGGATTAATAGTGCTGGCACAGTACCACTGTACCACTATCTCTCCTTTACCTAAGTTGGCTAAATGGCTATCAGGCAATTATTGAAAAAGGTTATGGTATTCCTGACTCCTTTTTAGTTCTTCTGAGTTACATTGTGCAGATTTTTTTTTCCAGCTCTTGTTGCCTTCTAGAAGGGTGCAAAGGCATTGCTGTCTTTCACTGAGCGCCTCAGGAATGTACTGTAGCCAGAATTTTACTTATGGCGGACACTGTGAAACCACCTTGTGCATTGCAAGTGGGTGACTGACTTCCCCAAACCCCAAGTTGAAAAAAGTCCTGCGTCACCTTGTGTTTACCTAGAAGAGAGTAAATATAAATCGAATGGCCAAGTTCCACTTTGTAATGTTATGAACCAACATTGTTTCAGTTTGACATGTTACAGAAACCGAGCACTGCTTTGCTAATATTCTGTAAAATGACTGTTTTTAAATGTTATTTCTGTCCTGATTTGAAGTGTTTGAAATTGACATAAGCAAAATGACTGGCAGCAGTAGTGATACATATTTATTTCTCTTGAATTAAGACCCTCAGTACATCTTTTAAATTTTGTTTTGTACACCTTGTAGATGTTGTTGCCAGGTGCTTGAGTTTGTTGTTTGAGCAAAGTGAAGGCAAGTTAAAACAATATTAACTTTTCCATGTAGTGATGCACCAATTTAGTAATCTGAGTTTAACTCTGTAGAAGAAAATCGTACTTAAATATCCAATTAATACTCAGTTCCCACTTTGCATGAAAATGTAAACCTTCCAAAAATAATTGCATTACAAACAAACCAACACTGTGAAGGATGTCTTAAGTACCAATGCTTGCTAAACATTTTAGTATATGTTATAAGTGTATTGTCTAAGGAAGTAATTATCTGAAGTAATTTCTGTAATTTTCTGTAATATTTTGAATTTTTGAGAACGTTAAATATCAAAAGTATTTGGCTTAGTTACATTTCAAGATTTGTCAGCCTTTTGCTTGCCAGGTAGTTGCTCAGCTGAAAAATGTTCAGATATGTCTGGTCTAATATTACTTCTGGGTGTCTAGAAATTGGAAGGATTTAACAGTATCTATTATGGCAGAGGATATTGATCATTCCCATTCAAGATTATTGTTTGATCACCTCCTCCATGTGGAATACTTCATTTGCAAATGCAATCACTGGGGGATTCTGGTGCTTCCAACTGAATATTGTCACTTGGACAGAGTGTAAAGTTTTTCATGACATTGTATCTCTGAAGGACCCAATTCCTTGCATTGAAAAAGAGTTGGAAAGTCATTTTACTCTTTTGCACTGCCAGTGGGGGGATCGAATTTAACTGATATTGGATGCACTTTCCTTGTCACTGAACAAATTGCAGTCCTGCCCACTTATGTAGTGAGAGATTAAGGAAATGTTCAGGAATTTGACAAGTTTATTTTCCCCGATTCCCATTTAATAGCCTCCACCCCCATAGTGGTTTGGAGATTTGTTTTATTGATTTACTGTATTGGATCTGATTTATAGTTAAACAGATTCCACAAATGTGAGGTGTTATAGGATATATTGCATAATTGCCAATAAAAGCCTGACTTTACGAGCCAGTACAAGTTTTGGTTTGAAAGATGCTGTTGTCCCAGAAGTGATATCTCATTAACAAGTTTTACTATGCGTTAATAAATTTTTCTTCACCCTTTTTCAGGAGCACCATCTCCAGCGGGCAATTTCAGCACAACAGGTTTATGGAGAGAAGCGGGATAACATGGTTATTCCTGTCCCAGAGGCAGAAAGCAATATTGCCTACTATGAATCTGTCTACAGTGGGGAGTTCAAGATGCCAAAGCAGCTTATTCACATACAGCGTGAGTATTAAAACTGGAATTTTTAAGCAAGAGTATGCAGTATTTCCAAGATCAGATGAGTCATAGAAATGTACAGCATGGAAACAGACCCTTCAGTCCAGCTCATCCATGCCGACTACATATCCCAACCTAATCTAGTCCCATTTGCCAACACTTGGCCCATATCCCGCTTAAACCCTTCCTCTGGCAGCTCTTTTATGTCTTTCCCTTCTCACCGAAGCGTATGGGCTCCCTCAGCCCAGGGCAAAGACTTTGTCTATTTACCCTATCCATGCCCCTCATGATTTTATAAACTTCTATAAGGTCACCCCTCCGCCTCCAATGCTCCAAGGAAAACAGCCCCAGCCTATTCAGCCTCTCCCTATAGCTGAAATCCTCCAACCCTGGCAACATCCTTGTAAATCTTTTCTGAACCCTTTCAAGTTTCACAACATCTTTCTGATAGGAAAGAGACATAATGATTAAATGGAACCATCAAATGAAACTTGGCTCCTCTCTAATAACTTCTGCCTCCTGATGATAGGGACACAGGCTGCTGTACAGAACCATATTAATCTGCTTCGTGTGCCCGTCATGCATTGAACAAGGCGATCATTGAGTGTGAATCTACTCTTGTCTGAAGTCCATATGTGTTAGCAGCAGTAAATAAGCAGGATATCGAGAAGTAGTCATTATGAATAAATTTAAGAAAACAGAAGAGTGCAGCACAGGACCCTTTGACCCTCCTAAGTCTGGGCTAACACGTTTTGCCCTTCCATACAAAAACTTTCTTCACTTACAGGATCCATTCCCTCTATTCTCATTATTTGTCCAGATGTTTGTTGAATGCTGCTATTGTCTGCTTCTACCATCACCTCTGGCAGCGTGTTCCAGGTAGTCACCACCCTTTGTGTGAAAAATGAGCTTCGCACATTCTTTTAAACTTCTTTCCTCCCGACACCTTGAACCTTTGTCCCTTTAGAAATTGAGCTTAAAAATGTTTTGCTGGAAAAGCGCAGCAGGTCAGGCAGCATCAAAGGAATAGGAGAATCGACGTTTTGGGCATAAGCCATTCTTCAGGAATGAGGGTGTGCCAAGCAGGCTAAGATAAAAGGTAGGGAGGAGGGACTTGGGGGAGGGATGTTGGGAATACGATAGGTGGAAGGAGGTTAAGGTGAGGGCGATAGGCTGCAGAGGGGGTGGGGCAGAGAGGTCAGGAAGAAGATTGCAGGTCAAGAAGGCGGTGCTGAGTCTGAGGGTTGGGACTGAAAAGGTTGGGGGAGGGGAAATGAGAAAGCTGGAGAAATCTGCATTCACCCCTTGTGGTCGGAGGGTTCCTAGGCGGAAGATGAGGCGCTCTTCCTCCAGGCGTCGTGTTGCCATGGTCTGGCGATGGAGGCGGCTAAGGGCCTGCATGTCCTTGGCAGAGTGGGAGGGGGAGTTAGTGTTCAGCCACGGTGTGGTTGGGTTGGTTGGTGCGGGTGTCCCAGAGGTGTTCTCTGAAACGTTCCGCAAGTAGGCGGCCTGTCTCCCCAATGTATAGGAGGCCGCAGTGGATGCAGTAAATGGTGTGTGTGTGGAGGTCCAGGTGAATTTCTGATGGATATGGAAGGATCTCTTGGGGCCTTGGAGGGAAATGAGGAGGGTGGTGTGGGCGCAAGTTTTGCATTTCTTGTGGTTGCAGGGGAAAGTGCCGGGAGTAGAGGTTGGGTTGGGTTGTGGATCTCACGAGGGAGTGGTCTTTCCGGAACGCTGATAGGGGTGGGGAGGGAAATATATCCTCTGTGGTGGGGTCTGTTTGAAGGTGGTGGAAATGATGACTGATGATACGATGTATCTGGAGGTTGGGGTGGTAGGTGAGGACCAGTGGGGTTCTGTCCTGGTGGCGATTGGAGGGGTGGGGTTCAAAGGCGGAGGAGATGTGGTGGAGAGCATCGTCAACCACGTCTGAGGGGAAATTGCGGTCGTTGAAGGAGGCGGCCATCTGGTTATTCAATATTGGAATTGTTCGTCCTGGGAGCAGATGCGGCGAAGGCGAAGGAATTGGGAATATGGGATGGCCCTTTTACAGGGAGCAGGATGGGAGGAAGTGTAATCTAGGTAGCTGTGGGAGTCAGTCGGTTTATAGTAAATGTCCATGTTGAGTCGGTCGTCCAAGAATAAAATAGAGATATCTAGGAAGGGGAAGGAGTCGTCTGAGATGGTTCAGGTAAATTTGAGGTCGGGGTGGAAGGTGTTAATAAAGTGGATGAACTGTTCATCCTCCTCGTGGGAGCACAAGGTAGCGCCGATACAGTCATCGATGTAGCGGAGGAAAAAGTGGGGGCTGGTTCCAGTGTAGCTGCGGAAGATGGACTGTTCCACATATCCAACGAAGAGGCAGGCATAGCTGGGGCCCATGCAGGTGCCCATGGCTCCTCCTTTGGTTTGGAGGAAGTGGGAGGATTGGAAAGAGAAGTTCCTCAGAGTGAGGACCAGTTCAGTCAGTTGAAGTGTGTCAGTGGAAGGATACTGGTTGGTTCGGCGGGAAAGGAAGAAGCGGAGGGCTTTGAGGCCTTCGTGATGGGGGGGGTGGAGGTGTATAGGGACGGATGTCCATGGTGAAGATAAGGCGTTGGGGGCCGGGGAAGCGAAAATCATGGATGAGGTGGCGGGTGTGGGTGGTGTCTCGAACGTAGGTGGGGAGTTCTTGGACTAAGGGGGACAGGTATGCAGAAATAAGTTCGGTGAGGCAGGAGCAGGCTGAGACGATGAGTCGGCCGGGGCAGTCAGTCTTGTGGATTTTGGGCAGGAGGTAGAAATGGCCGGTGCGTGGTTGTGGGACTAAGGTTGGAGGCAGTGGATGGGAGATTCCCTGAGGTGATGAGGTTATGGATGGTCTGGGAGATGATGGTTTGGTGGTGGGAGGTAGGGTCATGGTCAAGGGGGCAGTAGGAGAAGGTGTCCGCAAGCTGGCATTTAGCCTCAGCAATATAAAGATCGGTGTGCCAAGCTACCACCACGCTTCCCTTGTCTGTCGGTTTGATGGTGAGGTTGGGGTTGGGGTTGGAGTGGAGGGCTGCACGTTGCGAGGGTGAGAGGTTGGAGTGGGTGAGAGGGGTGGACAGGTTGAGGCGGTCAATGTCATGGCGGCAGTTGGCTATGAAGAGATTGAGGGCATTTAAGAGGCCAGCACGCAGTGTCCAGGTGGACACACTTTTTCCCCCCCCAAGACCCCAAGGGATCCTTCCACATCCATCAGAAATTCACCTGCACCTCCACACACACACCATTTACTGCATCTGATGTGGCCTCCTATACATTGGGGAGGCAGGTTGCCTTCTTGGGGAACGTTTCAGAGAACACCCCTGGGACACCCGCACCAACCAACCAACCCAACCGTCTCGTGGCTGAACACTTTAACTCCCCCTTCCACTCTACCAAGGACATGCAGGTCCGTGGCCGCCTCCATCACCAGACCATGGCAACACGATGCCTCATCTTCTGCCTAGGAACCTTCCAACCACAAGGGATGAATGCAGATTTCTCCAGCTTTCTCATTTCCCCTCCCCCCACCTTTTCTCAGTCCCAACCCTCCGACTCAGCACCGCCTTCTTGACCTGCAATCATCTTCCCGACCTCCGCCCCCACCACCTCTCCGGTCTATTGCCCTCACCTTAACCTCCTTCCACCTATTGTATTCCCAACGTCCCTCCCCCAAGTCCCTCCTCCCTACCTTTTATCTTAGCCTGCTTGGCACACCCTCCTCATTCCTGAAGAAGAGTTTATGCCCGAAACATTGATTCTCCTGTTCCTTTGATGCTACCTGACCTGCTGCTCTTTTCCAGCAACACATTTTTAAGCTCTGATCTCCAGCATCTGCAGTCCTCACTTTTTCCCTTAGAAATTGACCCCTCTCCACCCTGGGAAAAGTCTCCTACTTTTCACACTATCCATGCCATTCCCAGTCTTCTCAGCTTGTATCAGGTCGCCCATCAATTTCTTGCATTCCAGTGAAAAGAAAGCCAGTCTGTCCAACCTTTTTTCATAGCTAAAATCCCCCACACCAGGCAACATCCCACTACAAGTTGATGGTTCCAGTAAAGGTTTGTTATTCAAAGCAAGTTATTCATGAGCTTTTTTAAATGTTTTGCACTACCTAACATTACAGCTAGATTTGCTCAGTATCACTATGGCTATTGTGTGCCCAAACTCTTGTCTCTGTGGTCATTCTTGGCACTTCAACCAAGCAACCAGTTTTGTAATAAATATCCTTTTATAGCCTTCATAATTTTGAAAACTTCTTCCATTACAGCTTTCTCTTTCCACTAAAAATAGATCCCATTCCCCAAACTGACCATCCTTATTTCTGATAATTCGAGCAAATGTTCATTATAATTTCCAGAGGTTAACATCTTTTCAGTGTGTGAGAAGAAATTGCATGCAACTCCCCCAAAATGTTCTATGCTGTTTCTCTCTGCGGTTTTCCTTTTCTCCTCTTTCACTGGTTTTCTTTTCGTTTGTCTTTCTGCTTTTTTTTCATTCTATCCTTTTTGTCTTTTCCTCTGATTTCACTCACCTATTGCTTCCTCGGTGTTATTTTCACACTCTCACTACAAGTGAAGAGTTCTTAGCTTTGTCCTGTTCATGTTCTGGGCTATATCTGATGAGTTTGTCAATGATTTGGATATTAAATATTGAATGCAGTAGTACTGTGGAGTAAATTGTGAAATTGGCATTTTTAGCCTCCGCATCAAGATCTGTACACTCTAACAATTCTGTTGACCGTCAAGTCTTTGTGTTGGGTTGTTTGACATTTTGCACTCAACTATCTATTCACCCTTTCAACTGAACTTTTAACACATTGCATACTCCATTGCCATGAAAGCCTTCCCTAACTTTTTAGGGTAAGCTAATTTGCCCTTGTCCCTATTCTTTTGCTGCTGAATTCATGGTTGAATTGCTTCCTGTTTCCTGATTGTGTTTTCAATAATTTTGCTTTAGCTTATGGAGTATAAATATTGCTGCCACAGTTGTAATTTTATTTTGCTTGCCTAGTTTTCTTTGAAGGTCTTAGGCTGCCTTTTTGAACTGTTGCAATGTATGTGGTGATGGTACTCTTAACAATACTGATAAGTTCATTTCCCAAGGTTTTACACACGAGATGCAATTTGCACACATAGCTTCTGCAAGCAATTAGTTTATTAAAACCTGTACAAGCTAGGTGACCCCTATGACACTCTTCACAGGCATGCAACTCGAGTCAAAGAGGCCCTGAACAAAGAAAACGCATCCCCTTTATATAGGTTCTGGATTAATGGTGCTGGAAGAGCACAGCAGTTCAGGCAGCATCCAAGTAGCTTCGAAATCAACATTTCGGGCAAAAGCCCTACATCCTTTATATAGGTCAGTTGGCAATGCTTACAAGTGCATTGGCTACTCCCCTGCCCCCAGGTACAATGTTCAGGTGAAGTCATCCTCTGCAATAAATGTAAATGCCCTAATACTGAGGAATCATTGTATAAATGGTTTCCTGACTCGGTCATTCCCTAAGACAATGTAGGTGTGATATGTCCTGGCTTTGGGGGATGGCCATGAAAGCATTTCTGAATGGAAAGGACTGAATGAGAGTTTAACTTGATAATAGCAGGAGAGTAGTAGTAAATGGCTGGCCACATTTAAGTGAGTCATCCTCATTCCTGCATGAATGTTGCCCCCACCCAGGTCAGCACAGTTTAACCCTTTGAACATTAATGTAATGTAATGTTAGAGTACAATTTAATCTTTCAACATTTCACTGATGGGTAAGGAGTTCCAGAACTTTGGCTTCCTGATAATTAAAGAATGACTGTAGCTGCCCAGTCAGCATGAAGAGAAAAATGGTCTTCTCATTCAGCTTTTGTTCAGTGGTGAGTGTGGGCAGTATTGATGAAGTGACTATAGAGCTTTGCTGAAAAACATATTCCTATAGATAGTATGCACTGCAGCCATATATTTTTATGTCCAGGGCCACTTCTCTAGAATTGCTTTCCTAAACTATTTATTACTTTTCCTTTTCTAAGATTCTGCTTAAACCTAACTTCTCTGCCCAACGCATCCCACACCTTTTCTCCTCTTCAGCCGAGCATGCACCTTTTGTTTGAGTTGGGGACACATTGGATTCAGTCTAGAGTACACCATTAAACAGTCCTCTAGATTCACATCTTGCGGAACCTTAACTGCCGTCTTGTCAAGTTGTCTGAGTGCCAGTTTTGACAAATGTAACTCTTGCCTTGTTGAAGCCTGGTGAATCATCCTTTTCCAGGAGTATGGATTCAAAGTCCCACTCCTGACATTGACCTTTTAGGGTTGTTGATGGTACAGTGCTAACTCCTTTCCATTGGATCAGGGTTCAATCCCCATCTGTCCAAAACACATGTAGCGAACATGTTGATTCAAAATGCCTAATTTGTCTGATTATATCTCCAAGCATGGTGGGCTTTTTTGTATTAATTGAAAACAACTGTGCTTGGCACCAACATGATTTAATTTTTTAAAATCGTTCACTGGATGAAGGTGTCACTGGCTAGGCTAGCAATTTTTTCTGACATTGAACAACAGATTTGTGGACTCCTGATGCCAGATTTTCATCGAACTCAAATTCCATTACCTGTGGTGTGACTTGAATCTGGGTCCCCCAGAACATTACCTGACTCTCTGGATTAACAGGCCCTAAATGATGATGAGAGAGTGGGAACTAAGAGTCAGATTGAAGTAAAGGCTTTATGGTTTTAAATTTTAGATTAGGTCAAAGAAGTAGTAATAAATACATTTCTGATGCATGCTGCGTAGGTTTTTTTTCAGTATCTGAATGCAGACTAAACCTGCCAGCATTCTAGTTGATTATCTGAATCATATGCATTCAGTTCATTAGTGTTTTGAAAGTTATGTCCAATTAATTTGAAGTAAAATGTTTCATAGATTTGTTTTAAATGTATAACTTTCATGCACACTAGTTGGTTGCTTTTAACTGCAAGCAATATTGCGAAACCTAGTTTTCTGAACGAGATGGGCGGGCACTATTTCATTCAGATAATTTATTATTCAGTTAATTGATTCATTGCCTCTCCTCTGGGGCTCTTGAGTGTTTGGACATTCCCTTTTTCCTCGTTCTGCCTGCCTTGCTCCCTCTCTCTGTCTCAGGGTTTGTTTCTGAGCAGAGGTTGTTAAGAAAGCATATGGTGTTTTGGCTTTCATTAACAGGGGGATTGAGTTTGAGTCGTGAGATCTTGTTGCAGCTCTATAAAACTTTGGTTAGACCGCACTTGGATTACTGCGTCCAGTTATGGTCACGCTATTATAGGAAAGATGTGGATGTTTTAGAGAGGGTTCAGAGGAAGTTTACCAGGATGCTGCCTGGACTGGAGGGCTTATCTTGTGAAGAGTGGTTGACTGAGCTTGGACTTTTTTCATTGGAGAAAAGGAGGAGGAGAGGGGACCTAATTGAGGTATACAAGATAATGAGAGGCACAGATAGTCTCTGGCTATCGACACTATTTCCCTGGGTACAAATGACTAACACGAAGGGTCATAGTTTTAAGCTGGTTGGGGGAAAGTATAGCGGGGATGTCAGAAGCGGGTTCTTTACACAGAGTTGTGAGAGCATGGAATGCATTGCCAGCAGCAGTTGTGGAAGCAAGGTCATTGGGGACATTTAAGAGACTACTGGACATGCATATGGTCACAGAAATTTGAGGGTGCATACATGAGGATCAGTGGTCAGCACAACATTGTGAGCTGAAGGGCCTGTTCTGTGCTGTATTGTTCTATGTTCTATGTTCTAGACACACTTGTGTAAGGGACCTGCAGCATTGCTGAAGGC
This sequence comes from Chiloscyllium punctatum, assembly GCF_047496795.1. Lineage (NCBI taxonomy): Eukaryota > Metazoa > Chordata > Chondrichthyes > Orectolobiformes > Hemiscylliidae > Chiloscyllium > Chiloscyllium punctatum. The sequence continues at coordinate 93,642,297 of NC_092746.1, read as the reverse complement.
TTCCGCACCCCCACCCCATCAGTTCAATGGGATTGACACAGGAGGCACTTGCTCAGCCTGCTCTCCGTTTAGGAGAGTAGGTGGCAGCAGTGTGCAAGCCCTCTCCCCTTGTCCAAACCCTGCCCTGTCTGACATCTTCACACACGCATGCAATTGGTGTTGAAATGGCTCTTTGGTATAATGTTTCTATCGGGACCTCCTATCTCCTTCGGATAATCCGATATTCAGATAATCGAGGTTCCTCTGTACTTACACTTCACTGCCTGGGAAAAGGAATGAGTTTTATTCTTAGAGTTTTTGCCATACTATTTATATAGAATAACTCCTTGTAAAAGAAAGTGAATACACTTGATCATCTTCGTACAAAATTGCTTCAGCAGTACCTCTTCCTTATGCCCTCAATACTGTAAAATCTGCTTGGGATTGGGTGTACCAGATTTTAAAGAAAAGAGGAGTGACTGTTGGACACTCAGTATAATCTTCCAAAGTTCTCTCTCTCTCTCTATTTGGGAACAGTTTGTTTAAATTGGAAAATTGTTTCACGTGGTAACTCATGCCAGTATTTAAGAAAGGTGAGGGAGACAAACCAAGAAACTATGTAATTAAATATTATAAGCCAATTAGATTAATCTGTTACCAGGATGTTTACTTAAGTCTAAAATTAGAGATAGTGATTAAACACTTAAATTTCACCTGATCAGAGAGAGAAGAACGCAACTTTACAAAGGTTAGATCATACCTAAAGAACCTGAACTGAAGTGGTGAATAAAAAAAATCCCTTTGGGGCTTTTGCTGGGCGTAATGTCTTCTCAAACTAACCACTTTATTCTTGATATTTGCTTAAGTGTTGTTTTTCTTCGCTTCATAATTATGTGAATTGCATTATATTGTACTTAATTAGTTTCCTATAACCATATCTAATACTGTGCTATCTTTGGGCTCGAGGAATGTTGATCAAGGAAGCTCCCTTGTACACGTGAGAAATTTCTTTCCATCCCTAATGTGGGCTCCTCTTGCTCAGTCTGTATTAGGCAATTTGAAGTCCCTAAATGTTGCTGTTCTTTTGCATACCTTTGTGTTCCACAAATTTTATATATCTCATTGTTTGGAGCTGTGTAATAAAGATGAAACCCTAGAAAAATGATTCCTCACCCCATCTTTTTCTGTTTTTAATTATTTGGGATGTGGGATTCACTGGCTGGGATAGCACCTATTGCTCATCCCTAATTATCCTTGAAGGTGGTGGTGGTGGGCTGCCCTCTGTTTTGGTATAAGTACAGTGTAGCACTGTTAGGGAAGGAGATCCAGACTGTTGATTCAACGATGCTGAAGGAACAGCAAAATATTTCCAAATCAGGTGTTGTAGGTCTTGGTGTTCCCATCTATTTGTTCCATTGTCCTGCTAGATAACAACTTTGGTTTTGATAGGTGCATCTAAGAATCTTTAGTGAATTTCTACATTGAATTTTGTTGACACACTGCTGGTACTGTATGTAGGTTTTGAAGGAAGTGGAATGTTTGTAGATATGATACCAGTCCACCAGGCTGCTTTGTCCTGGGTAATGTTGAGCTGCATTCATCCTGGCAAGTGGAAAGTATCCATTCACATTCCTGACCTGCTTTGGGATGTGATGGACAGGAGTTCAGGGGTAAGTTACTTAATACTGGATTCCTAGCCCCTCATGCCAGATATTTATGTTGCTCGTTCAGTTTCTGATCAGTGGTAGCACCCAGGGTATTGATATTGCAATTAACCATTATGGCACAATGGTTGGTTAATCTATAACAAAAACAGAAGTTGTGTTTGCAGACAGCAAGGTCTGGCAGCATCTGTGAAGAGAAGTCAAAAGTTCATGTTTTGGGTCTCGTGACCCTGCTGAGCTTTTCCAGCAACTTTGTTTTTGTTTCTGATTTACAGCATCTGCAGTTCCTTTTGGTTTTGGTTAATCTGTAATTGGAGATGATCACTGTCTGGGACTTCGGTGGCATGAATGTTACTTTCCATTTGTCGGTCCAAGCCTGAATATTATTTAGGTCATGCTCTATTTAGATTTAAACTGCTTCCATATCTGATTAGTTGCATGTTATGTTCAACACTGGCTATCCTCAGAAAATATTCTCACTTCGCAGTGACTCTAGTTTTACAAGGGCTCCTTAATGCCATGCTCTAGTCAAATTCTGACTTCATATTTCTTAAGCACAATAGATTTAGTTCCAGAACCCTCTAGTGTATCCTCCTGATTTATAACTATTAATGTTTAATGTCCTCCTTAAACATTCCTGCCACATCCCTATGATGATTTTTCCTGGTCTGTCAACCGTCTTGTGAATACTGAAATCTTGCTGATGGCAAATTTGTGCCCAGTTCAAGTTTCTAAAACATTGGCAATTTTGTTCCACATATCATTCAGTTTCACCAGTAATTAATCTCAGCTAGAGCATGATGTCCTAATAGTTCTGTCAATTTGACTAAGTCAACCATTTTATGCCTTGTCTGTGTTTTACAATTGGGTTGCAAATATAAAAGTGTACAAATGTTGAGTTTACTACTTGTGAAGTTGGTGAAAGTTGGGAACTAAGCACAGCATGTTGCCACTTTTCACATCCAAGGATTGTCTTCATATTTCATAATGCAGAAGGCACTTTGGAAAACACTTGGGTGCTTTCTATGTTTTGTATTGATATTGTAACTTGGAAATATATTTCTGAAGTAGATAGCCATTTGTATAATGTCCAACTATTAATGCTGGTAATTCCATTTTTCATAATTGATTTAATAACACTAGTTTTAGGAATCGGCTCTGAAAAGTTGAGCTTCTCTGATCCTGAATTAAAATAAAGGTTCTTTGATATTAAAAATGAACTCCCTTTATGGTTTTGGAACCTTGGACGTTTCATGTCAAGTATATGGGATTGTTTCGTAATTCATCGATTATTTCTTATAAAACGTTTGCATTGCAATTAATGTTTGTCAAAAATGTGACTTGTGCAACTTTACATTCATTTATTGAAGCTGACAATTACCAGAGTAATTAAGATCAAATTCATTGTGTTTTGTGATCATTCACCAGCATCATAAGATATAGAGCAGCTTTCAGACAACTGTAGGTGGTGTTGAGCTCTCCCAGGCCAGGTGCTACATAAGCAACCGCATGATAAAGCTCCCTCTGGTGCACCAATGAGATATTTTCATAACCAGTAATTGCTATTTCTGTAACCTCTGAATGCTGCAGACTAAAGAGGGTGATGTTGTGCTGAGGTTAATAGTGTGGTTATGGTTGGGGATTTTAACTTTCCAAACATAGACTGGGACTGCCATGGTGTTAAGGGTTTGGATGAAGAGGAATTTAAGTATGTACAAGAAAATTTCCTAAATCAGTATGTGGCTGTACCTACTAGAGAAAATATAAATGAGTCCACTTTGCGGCCAGTGACCATAATTTCATCACTTTTAAAGCATGGTTGAAAAGGATAGACAGGATCTAAAATATCAAAGTTGGCCTTCCTCCAGTTTAGAGGGGATTAGGTAAAAGTTTTTTCATAAGTTGATTGAATGGATGTCTGCAGGTAAAAGGATGGCTGGAAAATGGGAAGCCTTCAAAAATGAGATAATGTGAAGAGGCAGTATGTTCCTTTTAGGGTGAATGGTAAGGCTGGTAGTCATAGTCATAGAGATGTACAGCATGGAAACCGACCCTTCGGTCCAACCCGTCTATGCTGTCCAACCCATCCATGCCGACCAGATATCCCAACCCAATCTAGTCCCACCTGCCAGCACCCGGCCCATATCCCACCAAATCCTTCCTATTCATATACCCAGCCAATGCCTCTTAAATGTTGCAATTGTACCAGCCTCCTCCACATCCATACACATAGCACCCTCTGCGTGAAAATGTTGCCCCTTAGGTCTCTTTTATATCTTTCCCCTCTCACCCTAAACCTATGCCCTCTAGCTGTGGACTCCCCAACCCCAGGGAAAAGACTTTGCCTATTTATCCTATCCACGCCCTTCATAATTTTGTAAATCTCTATAAGGTCACCCCTCAGCCTCCGCTCCAGGGAAAACAGCCCCAGCCTGTTCAGCCTCTCCCTGTAGCTCCGATCCTCCAACCCTGGCAACATCCTTGTAAATCTTTTCTGAACCCTTTCAAGTTTCACAACATCTTTCCGATAGGAAAGAGACCAGAATTGCACACAATATTCCAACAGTGGCCTGACCAGTGTCCTGTACAGCCGCAACATGACCTCCCAACTCCTGTACTCAATACTCTGACCAATAAAGGAAAGCATACTAAATGCCGCCTTTACTATCCTATCTACCTGCGACTCCACTTTCAAGGAGCTATGAACTTGCACGCCAAGGTCCCCTTGTTCAGCATCACTTCCTAGGACCTTACCATTAAGTGTACAAGTCCTAAGATTTGCTTTCCCAAAATGCAGCACCTCGCATTTATCTGAATTAAACTCCATCTGCCACTTCTCAGCCCATTTGGTCAAAATCCTGAGGTAACCCTCTTCGCTGTCCACTACACCTCCAACTTTGTTGTCATCTGCAAACTTACTAACTGTACCTCTTATGCTTGCATCCAAATCATTTATGTAAATGACAAAAAGTAGAGGGCCCAGCACCGCTCCTTGTGGCACTCCACTGGTCACAGGCCACCAGTCTGAAAAAAACCCTCCACCACCACCTTCAGTCTTCTACCTTTGAGCCAGTTCTGTAGCCAAATGGCTAGTTCTCCCTGTATTCCATGAGATCTAACCTTGCTAATCAGTGTCCCAAGGGGAACCTTGTCGAACGCCTTACAGAAGTCCATAGAGATCACATTATTGCTCTGCCCTCATCAATCTTCTTTGTTACTTCATCAAAAAACTCAATCAAGTTTGTGAGACATGATTTTCCACGCACAAAGCCATGTTGACTATCCGGAATCAGTCCTTGCCTTTCCAAATCCTGTCCCTCAGGATTCCCGCCAACAACTTGCCCACAACCGAGGTCTGGCTCACTGGTCAATGGTTCCCTGGCTTGTCCTTACCACCCTTCTTAAACAGTGGCACCGCGTTTCCAAACCTCCAGTCTTCCGGCACTTCACTTGTGACTATCGCTGATACAAATATCTCAGCAAGAGGCCCAAGCAATCACTTCACTAGCTTCCCACAGAGTTCTCGGAGACACCTGATCAGGTCCTGGGGATTTATCCACCTTTACCCGTTTCAAGACATCCAGCACTTCCTCTTCTGTAATCTGGGTATTTTGCAAGTTGTCACCATCTTTTTCCCTATAGTCTATATCTTCCATATCCTTTTCCACAGTAAATACTGATGCAAAATATTCATTTAGTATCTCCCCTATTTTCTGTGACTCCACACAAAGGCCGCCTTGCTGATCTTTGAGGGGCCCTATTCTCTCCCTAGTTACCCTTTTGTCCTTAATATATTTGTAAAAACTCTTTGGATTCTCCTTAACCCTCTTTGCCAAAGCTATCTCATGTCTCCGTTTTGCCCTCCTGATTTCCCTCTTAAGTATATGTCTACTTTCTTTATACTCTTCTAAGGATTCACTCGATCTATCCTGTCTGTACCTGACATATGCTTCCTTCTTTTTCTTAACCAAACCCTCAATTTCTTTAGTCATCCAGCATTCCCTATACCTACCAGCCTTCCCTTTCACACTGACAGGAATATACTTTCTCTGGATTCTTGCTATCTCATTTCTGAAGGCTTCCCATTTTCCAGCATCCCTTTACCTGCAAACATCTGCGCCCAATCAGCTTTTGAAAGTTCTTGCCTAATACTGTCAAAATTGGCCTTTCTCCAATTTAGAACTTCAACTTTTAGATCTGGTCTATCCTTTTCCATCACTATTTTAAAACTAATAGAATTATGGTCACTGGCCCCAAAGTGCTCCCCCACTGATACCTCCGTCACCTGCCCTGCCTTATTTCCCAAGAGTAGGTCAAGTTTTGCACCTTCTCTAGTAGGTACATCCACATACTGAATCAGAAAATTGTTTTGTACACCCTTAACAAATTCCTCTCCATCTAAACCTTTAACACTATGGCAGTCCCAGTCGATGTTTGGAAAGTTAAAATCCCCTATCATAACCACCATATTATTTTTACAGATAGCTGAGATCTCCTTACAAGTTTGTTTCTCAATTTCCCTCTGACTATTGGGGGGGGTCTATAATACAATCCCACTAAGGTGATCATCCCTTTCTGATTTCTCAGTTCCACCCAAATAACTTCCCTCGATGTATTTCCAGGAATATCCTCCCTTAGTACAGCTGTAATGCTATCCCTTATCAAAAATGCCACTCTCCCTCCCCTTTTTGCCTCCCTTTCTATCCTTCCTGTAGCATTTAGAACATAGAACATAGAACAATACAGCACAGAACAGGCCCTTCGGCCCACGATGTTGTGCCGAACTTCTAACCTAGATTAAGCACCCATCCATGTACCTATCCAAATACCGCTTAAAGGTCGCCAATGATTCTGACTCTACCACTCCCACGGGCAGCGCATTCCATGCCCCCACCACTCTCTGGGTAAAGAACCCACCCCTGACATCTCCCCTGTACCTTCCACCCTTCACCTTAAATTTATGTCCCCTTGTAACACTCTGTTGTACCCGGGGAAAAAGTTTCTGACTGTCTACTCTATCTATTCCTCTGATCATCTTATAAACCTCTATCAAGTCACCCCTCATCCTTCGCCGTTCCAACGAGAAAAGGCCGAGAAAATCTCAACCTATCCTCGTACGACCTACTCTCCATTCCAGGCAACATCCTGGTAAATCTCCTCTGCACCCTCTCCAAAGCTTCCACATCTTTCCTAAAGTGAGGCGACCAGAACTGCACACAGTACTCCAACTGTGGCCTAACCAAAGTCCTGTACAGCTGCAACATCACCTCACGACTCTTGAATTCAATCCCTCTGCTAATGAACGATAATACTCCATAGGCCTTCTTACAAACTCTATCCACCTGAGTGGCAACCTTCAAAGATCTATGGACGTAGACCCCAAGATCCCTCTGTTCCTCCACCTGACCAAGAACCCTACCATTAACCCTGTATTCCTCATTCTTATTTGTTCTTCCAAAATGGACAACCTCACACTTGGCAGGGTTGAACTCCATCTGCCACTCCTCAGCCCAGCTCTGCATCATATCTAAGTCCCTCTGCAGCCGACAACAGCCCTCCTCACTGTCCACAACTCCACCTATCTTCGTATCATCTGCAAATTTACTGACCCACCCTTGGACTCCCTCATCTAAGTCATTTGTATCCTGGAACATTCAGGTAGGTGTTGGGAATGCTGGATGACTAGAAAGAGGCTTTAGCCAAGGAAAAAGAAGCAAATGTCAGGTATAGACAGAGTTAGTGAATCCCTAAGAGAGCGTAAAGGCAGTAGGAGTATACTTGGACGGCACAGTGGTTAGCACTGCTGCCTGTCAGTGCCAGAGACCCAGGTTCAATTCCCACCTTGGGCAACACTCTGTGTGGAGTTTGCACATTCTCTCCGGGTGCTACGGTTTCTTCCCATAGTCCAGTGATGTGCAGGTATGGTGAAATTGGCCATGCTAAATTGCCCGTAGTGTTTGTTAGGTGAAGGGGTAAATGTAGGGGGATGGGTCTGGGTGTGTTGCTTTTCGGAGGGTCGGTGCAGACTTGTTGGGCCGAAGGGCCTGTTTCCACACTGTAAGTAATCTAATCTTAAGGAAAGCAGGAGGGCAAAAAGGAGACATTGTTTTTGCAAATAGAGTTAAGGAGAATCTAAATGTATTCTACTTGAACAGTAAGGACAAAAGGGTAACTATGGGTGGAATAAGGCCCCTTTAAAGATAATCCAAGTCCACTGATCTGTGGTATTGCAGGGTTAGGTGAGATACTGTGGAGAAGTATATGGAAGATAGAATGTGGGGACATAAGTTGTGCCGTCTTGAAAACCGTCCATATTAGAGGTGGTGGTGCGGGACGCCTTAAAGCTCATAAAAGTGGATAAATCCTTGGGATTTCATAATGTGTGCCCAAGAGCTCGGTCGGCCATAGGGAAGTGATTGCTGTGCAGTTTGCTAAGATATTTGTATCATCGATAGCCACAAGGTGAGGTGCTGGAAGACTTGGAGGTTGGCTAACGTGCTGCTATTTAACCAAGGTAGTAAGGAAAAGCTGTTTAGTTCTTTTTCCTGAGATCCTTACATGCTGGATGCAACTGCTAACTTCTTTAAACAACAACCAAATTTTATTAAACAAGTACAATATAAACTTTGGAGAAACACTGGACGCTCTTCGCCATGCTTGCGAAGCATGTCCAGGGATGCGCTCTGAACAAAAGAAGCAGTCCTTCCTTTATGCAAAATCTTTACATCAGTCAGTAATGCTCACAAGACAACCCCCAGTCACTCCATCCGTAACGTGCCACTCAAGACAATGCAGTGACAACGTCATCTCCAGAATCAATGTAATGCAAATCATCCCTTAATGGCCAGATCTGGTGTGAATTGTATTTTTTATAACTATAGGAGTAGTCAAATTCCAACTGTAACGTTCTTATTGATTTCTGAGAAGGGGATGAAAATGTATATATAGGAGCTAATAATATAAATTGCTCTGAATGACAAGGAAATGGCCATGTAAATGGCTCTGAATAATAGGTGATAATGTAAATTTCTTACAATCTTGCTGTAAGTGAGAGCCATCCCACCTTAGCCTCAAGATATCCAGTTTCCTGCAGGTCAGCAGAGCAAGTTAACTCTTCAATATCTCAAAGCTATGGGATTTTAGACCGGTGAGTCCTACATTGGTGGGCAAATTGTTGGAGGGACTTCTGAGGGACAGGATGTACATGTATTTGGAAAGGCAAGGACTGATTAGGAATAGTCACTATGGCATTGTGCATGTGAAATAGTGTCTGACTAACAAGTTTTTTGAATAAGGAACAAAGAGGATTGATGAGGGCGGAGCAGTGGACATGATCTATCTGGACTTCATTAAGTCTTTAACAAGGTTCCTCATAGACTGGTTAGCGAAGTTAGATTATATAGAATACTAGAAGAACTAGCGATTTGGATACACAACTGGCTCTAAGATAAAACAGAGGGTGGTGGTGGAGGGTTGCTTGCTGCCCAGCACTGGCAGGCCTCCATTCTGTCTCAGGGCCCGTTACTCAGTGAGTCTGCTGTTCAGTTAGGTATTTTTTAAAATTTCACCGTTGAACTATCACTTATTCAGAAATTCTAAAAATTCCAAAAACCACTTGGTACCAAATGTTTTGGATAAAGGATTGTGTACCTGTACAAGGATATTGCCAGCATTGGAAGGTGTGAGCTGTAGGGAGAGGTTGGGGCTATTTTCCCTGGAGCTCCAGACTCTGAGGGATAACCTTGTAGAAGTTCATAAAATCATGAAGAACATAGGTAGGGTAAAGAGACAAGGTCTCTTCCCCAGGGCAAGGGTCTCTTCCAAAATTGGAATGCCCAGGTTTAAGGTCAGAGGGTACAAATTTAAAAGGGATCTAAGGGGAAATTCTTTCATGCAGAGAGTGGTGTGTATGGAATAAGTTGCCAGAGGTGGTGGAGGTTGATACAAATACAACATTTAAAAGCATTAAGACAGGCATATGAATAGGAAGGTTTTAGAGGGATATGGGCCAAATGCTGGCAAGTGGGACTAGATTTACTTACGATATTTGATCAGTTGGACTGATTTCCATGCTGTATGTCCCTGAGACTATGACCCCATACCTACTGACAATTGGATTCCAATTACCTATGCATTTCGTTAGAGCTCCTAGTATTTATTCCCTAACCGTTCCATCATGCAGTGTCTTTGTATCAGAAAGCTGCTACTTTTTTTTTTGGCATGATGTCTTATCTTAGAGTCCTAGAGATGTACAGCATAGAAACAGACCCTTTGGTCCAACTCATCCATGCTGGTAAGATATCCCAACCTAATCTAGTCCCATTTGCCAGCTCTTGACCCATATCCCTCAACCCTTCAATATTCATATATCCATCCAACTGCCTCCTAAATGTTGCAATTGTACTAGCCTCCACAACTTCCTCTGGCAGCTCATTCCATACACGTACCACCCTCAGTGAAAAAGTTGCCACGTAGTTCCCTTTTTTAATATCCTTTTTTGTATATCTTCCGCTCTTACTGTATACCTTTGCCCTCTGGTTCTGGACTCCCTGAACCCAGGTAAAAAACTTTGTCTATTTATCCTATCCATGTCCCTTATGATTTTATAAATCTGACATGACCCCTCCGCTTCTGATGCTCCAGGGAAAATAGCCCCAGCCTGTTCAACTTCGTCCTATAGCTCAAATCCTCCAATCCTGGCAACATCCTTGTAAACCTTTTCTGAACCCTTTCAAGTTTCAAAAAATCGTTCTATTTGGAAGGAGGCCAGAATTTCATGCAATATTACAAAAGTGGATGTAAGCATAAGAGGTATAATTAGTAAGTTTGCTAATGACACCAAAATTGGAGGTGTAGTGGACAGCAAAAAAGGTTACCTCCGATTACAACGGGATCTTGATCAAATGAGCCAAGTGGCGGAAGGAATTTAATTTAGATAAATATGAAGTGCTGCATTTTGGGAAAGCAAATCTTAGCGGAACTAGGGAATGTTGCTGAACAAAGAGACCTTGGAGTGCAGGTTCATCACTCCTTAAAAGTGGAGTCACAGCTAGATAGGATAGTGAAGAAGACTTTTTGGTATGTTTTCCTTTGGTCAGAGTATTGAGTACAGGAGTTGGGAGATCATGTTGCAGCTGTACAGGACATTGGTTAGGCCACTGTTGAAATATATTGCATGCAATTCTGGTCTCCTTCCTATCGGAAAGATGTTGTGAAACTTGATAAGGTTCAGAAAAGATTTACAAGGATGTTGCCAGGGTTGGAGGATTTGAGCTATAGGGAAAGTTTGAATAGGCTAGGGCTGTTTTTCCTGGAGCATTGGAGGCTGAGGAGTGACCTTATCGAGGCTTATAAAATGATGAGGGGCATGGATAGGATAAAAAGACAAAGGGATAAGTCTTTTCACTGGGGTCGGGGAGTCCAGAACTAGAGGGCATAGGTTTAGGGTGAGGGGAAAGATAAAAGAGATCTAAGGGGCAACTTTTTCCCGCAGAGGATAGTACGTGTATGGAATGAGCTGCCAGAGGAAGTGGTGGGAGGCTCGTACAATTGCAACATTTAAAGGGCATCTGAATGGGTAAATGAATAGGAAGGGTTTGGGGCAAGATATGGGCCAGGTGCTGGCAGGTGGGCCTAGATTGGGTTGGGATAGCTGGTCGGCATGGACGCGTTGGACCGAAGGGTCTGTTTCCGTGCTGTACATCTGTATGACTCTAAGCAGCCTAACCAACACCCTGTACAACTGCAACATGGTCTCTCATCTCATATACCCAATGCTTTGGCCAATAAAGGAAGGCAAACCAGGCTGCTTCACTATCCTATCTACCTGCGACTCTTATTTTCAAGGAGCTATGAACCTGCACTCCAAGGTGTCTCTGTTCAGCAACACTCCCCAGGACCTTACCATTAATGTATACGTCCTGCTCTGATGTGTCTTTCCAAAAATGCAACATTTCTCATTTATCTAAATTAAACTCCATCTGCCACTTAGCCCATTGGCCCTCAAATCAAGATCCCATTGTAATGTGAGGTAACCTTTGGTGTTCACTACACCTCCAGTTTTGGTGTCATCTGCAAACTTAGTAGCTATACCTCCTACGTTCACATCCAAATCATTTATATAAATGACGGGAAGTAGTGGACCCAGCACCGATCCTTGTGGCACTCCATGGGGTCACAGGCCTCCAGTCTGAGAAGCAACCCTCCACCACCAATGTCTTCTACCTTCGAGCGAGTTCTGTATCCAAATGGCTAATTTAGATTCAAATCCCTACAGTATGGAAACAGGCCGTTCGGCTGAACAAGTCCACACCAACCCTCTGAGAGTAACCCATCCAGACCCATTCCCCTACCCTGTATTTACCCCTGACTAATACACCTAACACTATGGCAATTTAACATGGCTAATTCACCTGACCTGCACATCTTTGGAATGCCTGAAGGAAATCCACACAGACATGGGCAGCATGTGCAAACTCCACACAGTTGCCAGAGGCTGGGGTCAAGCCCGGGTCCCTGGTACAGTGGGGCAACAGTGCTAACCACTGAGCCACTGTTGTGCCGTTTCTCCTTGTATTCCATGAGATCTAACCTTGCTAACTAGTCTCCTATGAGGAACCTTGTTGAACGCCTTATTTAGCTCACATCCATTGTTCTGTCCTCCTCAGTCCTCTTTGAGTTTTTTGAAGGAGTAACAATCAAGTTTGAGAGATGTTTTCCCACGCACAAAGCCATCCCTAATCAGTCCTTGCCTTTCCAAATACATGTAAATCTTGTCCCTCAGGATTCCTTCCAACAACTTGCCTACCCCTGACATCAGACGCACCGGTCTATAATTCCCTGGCTTGTCCTTACCACTTTCCTTAAATAGTGGTGCCACATTAGCGAACCTCCAGTCTTCTGGTGCACATCACCTGTGACTATCGATGATACAAACATCTCAGCAAGGGGCCCAGCAATCACTTCTGAATAGTGGGAGATGATAATGTAAATAGACTTTGAATAGTGGGAGATGACCATGTAGATTTTTTTTACATTCTACCTGCAAGACCGAGAAACATACTACCCTACCCCAGGGTATCCAGTTTCCTGAGGGTCAGCAGAACACATTACCCCTTTAGCATCTCATTCCCTCCTTATCATCTCATGATAACAAAAATGGAAGCTGAAAAAGGTGCTATCAGCTTATTCATAAGAATATTACCCAGCCAGTATTTAAACAAGTTATTGACTCCAACATATAATGATTATAACAACAAAAGTTGCTCATCCATGCAGTAGGTAGGACCCCCAAGATTCTCCCATGTGGAAATAAACTTTCACCAGTAAAGTTCTTAAATTCAATCCTTAGTGACCACTCCACATGCTCCAAAGTTAAGTGGAAACGAGTCAGTTATCCAAAATCTCCTTCAGAAATTCTAACCTGAAAAAAAATCCAGCCTGTCCTTGCACACCTCTCCATGGAGAAATGAATTTTATGGATAAGGGCAGTTAATACTTAACACAACTGACGAGACTTCCATCATCATGGAGATGTTTCACATGGAGGATACCAGCGCATCAGAGCGTGAAGTGTAGCAGCAGGGTAGGTGAACGCAGCAGCCTCTGCTGCTCCAATGCAACAAAGACCACTTTTTTTTGTGAACATTGCATTTTTTAAAAAAGCATCAATTTTAATACAATGCTCTCATCTGGCTAAAGCATGACCACGGAGTTGTTTTTTGAAGCTGGCATTTGTAGAATTTTAAACAAATCAGGGGCTCAAGGTCCTTGATCAATTTGTTTTAAGGTTACATGTTTGATCATTTTAAAAATGACTTAATGTTGTGTAATATTAATGTAAAAACAAAATCTGCCCTATTACATAGCCCACAAAGCACATTGAATTGAGATCCTAATTCAAATAAGGCACAATAGTTACTTGATTTTGGGGTTTCCCCCACACTCTGTGAAATAAAACCAGTTCCCTGTAATTACAAATATTCTGCCAATTCACTCCCTTTATCCTGAATAAAGACAATGCTGTTGTGTCAGGTCATCATTCTTTGGTTTTAAAAAATCCTGGAAGCCTGTACATGGCTTTGCCATACAGTTATAATCCTTGCTGTTTTGACTGGTGTGAAAAACATCTTCATATCTTCACCATACACAGTGAACACAGACAGCTAAAGCTTAAACCAGCAAAGAGGTATCATTTTAATATTTCAGGAACAAATCTGCACCTTGATTGGCATATTGTCAGAATTGTCACAAAGCTAGTCCCTTTTTTCTAAAAGCTGTTCCTTGGCTCAAGGAGACTCTGTCCTTTTATTTTTTTGAGGGGCAATAAACTGGGCCGGGCTCTGATCAGTCTGTTTGGTACAGAGGTGAAAGGGATTTTGAGAGGCCTTTTGTTTATATGTAAATAGCTAAGACTTCAGGCCAAAGTGGTCATGCTTTAGACGTGACCTGTATAAAGAGAGGGGAGTGGTCAGCTCTCTAGCTGAGCGGAGCAGTTTTAGTTCCATCTTGAACTGGCAGGTTCAGCAAGGAGCTGTGTGGAAACCCTCTCTTTTCTGCCCTTTAACTTCAACCTGTAAGTATATGTTCCATTTATACTGGTTTTTAAAGGGAGTTTATTATTGGGACTGATGCGTATATTCTGAACAGCATAATTAAATCTGTTTCATTGTGTAACTTCTGTGAATAAATTTTTGTCTATTTTAAAATCTAGTTGTCAATCTTGCCTATCTTACGCTGGGTAATTTTCACTGGATACTTTTATGAAGCAAATTGCAAAGTTATGGTCTGAGCTGCCTGCTTAAGACTGTCTTGAGTGGTCTGGCTTAGTCCATAACGATCATCAATCTTTTCTATGTGAATTTCCTATCTGTCAGATATCAATAGCTTATTGTTTAAGCCACAATAACAAAACTCAAGAGTTCTGACTAGGCTTATGCAAATAAAAGACTCTTGCATTTAAAACCTGTAATAGGAATGCTTGTCCCATTTTAAAGTCTCCACTTCCTAAGTTGACTCTGGACTGGTATATAGAGACCTTAGTTTCCACATTCACTTTAGGGTCCTGACCTTCGCGTGGGGGATTTCCCCTCTTCACAACCGGTCGAAAATAGGGTGATTGAGACAGACACAGTATGATAGTGCATCTGATAAAGGATAACTATGCTCCAGAGCCTCAAACCTCACTATTAAAGGACTCTAATCTCCGAATTCCAAGGGGACTCTAACCTCCCTTTCCAGTAACTTATGATTCTGAGGACTATAACCTCCCTTCCTGAGAATTTATAGTTCTGAAAGCGAACTCATCGGCGTGCAAGTGCATAAGTTACCTCAAGTTCTGTCACTACAGAGTCGTGAAGGACAGGATGTTGACTGAGTGGTAGATTAAGGAAAGAGATAAAGGTAAATCTTAACCTCGTGGGCCCATCTGTCTCATGCAACCAATACTCCGGATCACTTATTCAGTCCACCTAGAAGTTCTGTATGTATTGGAATCTCACTGCTGCCACCAAATGTTAGGTTCTTTTTCTTAAGATTTTTACACACTTAATGCAACTAAAATATGCCATCTTCTGTGAACAGTCAAAATTTATGATGCTCATACTAATATGGAGGATCACTGAACACTTTGCAATGCTTGTGAAGCGTGTCAAAATTTTTACATCAGTCAGTAATGCCCACAAGACAGCCCCCTGCCACTCTCCCACAGTCACATTCCACTCAAGACACGCTAACTTGACCATTTCCAGAAACAATTAATTTGGATCATTCCTCAATTGCAAAGTCTGGTGTAAATAGTTTTTTAAACTACAGGGTGTAGTCAGAATTTAAATTCCAGTGTTCTTATTGATTCTGAGTAGATGATGATGTCACCTTATTCTGAATAATGGGAGATGACAATGTAAATTTTTTTTTACATTCTACCTGCAAGACAGGGAAACATACCACCCTACCCCAGGGCATCGAATTTCTTGCAGGTCAGCAGAACACATTAACCCTTTAACATCTCATGGGAAAATAAATCAATGACTGGAGGCCATGTTTCTGGTGATCAGTTAGGCAAATGTTAGTGATCTTCTGCTTCTTTACCTTGAATTCTCTTTCATGTCTGTTACCTCTAGATTCGATTATTCCATTGTGTTCTTGCCCAGCTTTCTATGTTCTACTCTTCATAAAACATAAGGTAATGAACTCTACACCTGTCCTTATTTTGTCAAGTCCCTAACCTTCTATGATTGCTCAATTGAGCAAAGGCTAAAGTTTAAATTCTTGTCTTTGCTTTTAAATTTATTACTTCACCTCTCTATCCCTGTTATTTCCTTCAGCCCCCTAATCCCTTAGAACCAAAGGAGTGCTGATATCCTTGATCATTTCAATATGAATAGTTGCAGTAAGACTAAGAAATGGAATTCAGAAGATGCCATTGAGCCCCTTTGACATTCTGCACATCTGTTTTCCTGACTTTTCCCAATCTATTTAATCTGATTCGACAACTCACCTTTCATATGCTCCATTTGGATCATGGAGAAGTCCCATACAAGATCTCAGTCAAATTAAAGTGTTAAATTTGCTACTTTTCTCTGCTTTCCAAACATATTCTCTGTCTATCTCAAGGCAGTGTGTTGCTGATCCTTCTCATGCCTATTATAGGTAGCTATTCTCAAACAAAAAGATAGCAAGTGCAGGAAGGCTATTCAAACTAAAGGAGCATGACAACTGGTCTTCCAATATGAGCCATAAGGCCATAAGAACAAAAGAGCAGGAGTAGGTTGTTCAAGCGAGCTCCACCATTCATTAGGATCATGGTCAATCTGACATTCCTCACATCCACTTTCTCGCCTTTTCCCTCTAGCCATTGATTCTTTTACTGATCAAAAATCTATCTCCACCTTGGTGTATGTTTAAGAATCTGCCCCTGGTGCTCTGTGGTAAGGAGTGTCATAGACTCTTAAACCCCCTGAAGGAAGAAATTTCTTCTCTCAGTCTTAAATTGCCATCCCCTTATTCTGAAGCTATGCTCTTTGGTCTTAGACCCTTACATGAGGGACGACCTCCTGTCAGCATTTACCCTGTCAAGTGCCTTAAGAATCCTATAAGTTTCAATGAAGTTATTTCATTTTTCAAAAGTCCACTGTGTAGAGTTCTCACCTGTTTAGCTTTTGCTCATAAGACAATCCCTCCATACAAAAGATCATTCTAGTGACTGTTCTCTAAACTGCTTCCAATGGTCGAGAACAAATGTTTATTAACTGGCACCTATGTGACCAGCAGTGTACCAGTTTATCAAGAGGCCCACATAATCAGTATAAAAACACCTACTAAGTAATATAAACATAATGCAGGGCGTATTCACACCACTGCTATACTTTATTTAGTATAAATCATTTTTATTTAAGGCAAAGTTAATTAACTCTTACCAGCAGAGCGCCTTCTCTCACTCACCCTCAACTGACTACTTGGATACAGCAATAATGTAGTGAACTTCTGGTATTTCAAATATACAAGTTTTACTGGTTTATTAAGTGCCAGTTCATAAAGTGCTGATCAAAACAAAATTGGCTGTATTATCTTTATCTGAACTGTTACACCACAGTCTCCCTCTTGCTTCCATTAAAACCTGCTTTGACCAAGCATTTGATATTTTGCCCTGAGAGCTTCGTACTGTTCATTGTCACATTTTGCTTTCTAACAATTCTGCAAAGCACCTTAAAATGAGAAGTTTTATTGCATTGAAGGTGCTCTGTAAATGCAGGTTGGTTCTCATCCCTGCTTTCTCGTTCACTTCCATCATATTCCTTACCTCATCACCATTTGAAAGCAGGTTGCCAAAATCGAGCAATGCTGTGAAAGCTAATAAAAACAAGGGGAATGAGAATAAACCAGCCAGGGATGTCGAAACATTTGTAAGAAAAGCAAATCTTAGCAGGACTTATACACTTAATGGTAAGGTCCTAGGGAGTGTTGCTGAACAAAGAGACCTTGAAGTGCAGGTTCATAGCTCCTTGAAAGTAGAGTCCAGGTAGATAGGATAATGAAGGAGGTGTTTGGAATGTTCTCCTTTGGTCAGCGTATTGAGTACAGGAGTTGGGAGGTCATGCTACGGCTGTAGAGGACATTGGTTAGGCCACTGTTGGAATATTGTGTGCAATTCTGGTCTCCTTCCTATCAAAAAGATGTTGTGAAACTTGAAAGGGTTCAGAAAAGATTTACAAGGATGCTGCTAGGGTTGGAGGATTTGAGCTAAAGGGAGTGGTTGAATGTGCTAGGACTGTTTTCCCTGCAGCATCAGAAGCTGAGGGGGTGACCTTATAGAGGTTTATAACGTCATGAGGGGGCATGGATAGGATAAATAGACAAAGTCTTTTACTTGGGGTAGGGGCGTCCATAAGTAGAGGGCATAGGTTTAGGGTGAGAGGGGAAAGATATAAAAGGGACCTAAGGGGCAACTTTACCCAGCAGAGGGTGGTATGTGTCTAGAGTGAGCTGCCAGAGGAAGTGGTGGAGGCTGGTACAATTGCAACATTGAAAAGGCATTTGGATGGGTATATGAATAGAAAGGGTTTGAAGGGATATGAGCCAGGTGCTGGCAGGTGGGACTCGATTGGGTTGGGACATCTGGTCAGCATGGACGAGTTGGATTCCGTGCTGTATATCGCTGATCTTTTTGAAGTATATAAAAGAGTAGTTAAATTTTGGTCTTTTGGTCGTGACAGGAGATATTCAAATGGGAAATTAGGAACTGAAACATATGGGACAAGTATTTTTTCTTTAGTTGAAGACCTGGATACGTACCATAATGAAAAGATAAGATAGAGTCTTAAGCGTGAGAAGCTTAAGGTAATTAATGTCAGGAGCGAATTAATCTTGTAGAAATTTGAGGGACTAATCCCGCCAGTCCTGGGATCTGAAGACCTACCTTGGCTTCTAAAGAAGTAACTGCAGAGTTAACGAATGTATTACGAATTAATGAATTACAAATATAATGCCACTAGTCAAGAAAGGGATTGAGTAGGAAGCGCAAAACTGCAGCGTGGTTAACCTGATATTAGTTCTACGGAAAGTACTGGAAACCATTATTGAGTATGGTTTTTAATGCACTTATTTTCCTAAATATATTATGAATTATGACATGGTTTTATGAAAATATAGTTATTAGTGTTTTAATTTACATACATCCTCAGAGGTTAATTGTATAGATAAAGGTGTAAGATTGGATTTCCATAAGGCATTTGGTAGATGAAATATGCAAGGTTAATACATAGCTCATGATTTGGGAATGATAGACAATATTGGTTAACTAGCAGGAGTAAAGGAATGTGGATAAATGGGCAATATTCAAATTGGCAAGTTGTGACTGGTGGAGTGCAACAGAAAATCAGTGTTGGGGCCTCTGCTATTTGTGATCATTATTAATGATTTAGGTGAAGAGAGGGATGTGTCTGAATTTGCTGACAATACAATACTTTATAAGGGAGGGTGGTGCAAAGGCTTCAGAAAGTGACAGACTGGTTAAGTAAATGTGCAGAGTAGCACGTAAAATATAGGAAAGTACGAGGTTATTCCCTTTGGTAACTTTTTTTTAAAAAGTTTAAATATTGTGAACTCAGGAAGTGATCACAACTATCTGAATGTACTTTTACAGGGAAGAAAAAGTTATCACCTAAGGTTAGGAAGTAATTAGGAAGACAAGTGACATCGTGGAGGTTGAAGTACAGCAAAATAAGGGAGCCTTACTACAATTAAACAGAGCTTTTCTGAGATTCAGAAATATTGGAATCCACTGTGGCCATGCACATTGCAAGTGTGGTAATTTTGTTTAACAGCTACTCTGTGGTGTACCTTTAGGAAATGAATTTGCTTTAGAAGTTCATTCTTCGTTATACTGATATCATTTTAGTCAAGGCTGAAAACAGTTTTTAGAATTGTAACAGTCCTTCTTAAAAAAAAAAATGTTGGTTTTCCACAAGAGTTTTAAAATGTAAATGCTAATTCTAGAATACTGTACATCATAATTAAAAGGAGCGAACTGTTAAACCTCTTGAACTATCCCACCATTCGTTAGATCACAGCTGGTCTGTACTTCAGTTTGATACCCCTCTTGATACTTTTGCTAAAAATCTATCAACTTCAGCATTTAAATTTTCAGTTGACCCAGAATATTCTGGGAGTAGAGTTCCAGATTTCGAGTATCCATTATGTGCAAAAGAATTTCTTTCTTTTTATTCTAATTTTAAAGTTTTATGCTTAGTTCTGAAACACCTTTTTGAGTTGCTTATTCGTTATAAACATACATTTCCCATCTCCTGTCAACCTTCTAAACTGAAGTGACTGCGTACTTAATGTATGCAGTTTCCCACAGTATAAATCACTTTGAGAAACCCTTTGAGTACTGTCTAGACTGAATGCTTTTTTTCTACCCTGTTCACCCTGCCCACGAAGTACTGTCATTAGACTTCCTGTCTTTCTTTACGTCTCCATTATTGTTTTGAATCTTTGCACAGATGTTATTTTTCAACCTCTCAAAATGATGTTACTTGAATCTTCCTCTCCATTTGTACCTTATTCCACAAACAGCAGCTTCAGGCCTGTCACCCCAATAACCTTATAACCTCCTGGTACTTTGATTTACAGGAATCCAGGAGTTCCTCATGTTGTTTTTCATGACATTTTCACTAGTAGGCCCCAAATCACAACACATGCACCCTACATTGCATAGCAATTTGGGAAGATATAGATATCTAATCTGTGCATCCAGAAATTTGAGTTTGAGGATGATCCTTATTTGTATTTGGTCATAGCTTATCTATACCTCTAGTGGCAATTAAATACTAGGAGAGAAAAATCGTAAATTCTGTTGATCATTTCTGTATTACATGATATCTCAGTTTGATGCTAAATTTGCAAAGTAGCAATTTGCATTCGTCATTTTAATTTACTTGGAACTACAGTCTGTCTTTTGAGTAACCGAGGAACCAACTGGCTTTAGCCAAAGCCCATACACTTAGAAGAACAGACTATGTGCAACTTCTTTATCACGATAGTTGCACTCCTGTGTGATCTCATATTATATAAAATTGTGTAATAAAAATAACTGGGCTTATCAGAAAAGCAGGGTTGGGGCACACCACCAAAAATAACAGTAAAAATCTAAACAAAAATAGTTAGCCTAACACAGATGATAGCACAGTCTAAGTAAATGTTAAAATCATAGCTTTTAATGAAATTATACAATAAATTTGACACTCTACCCTGATAAGCTGGAAGATAACTTGAAGTGTTTGCTGAGATACAGTACTGTATTAAGATAAAGGCTGAGGGTGGTCATCACTTTCAGATGCAGCTCTGGGTGTAAGATTATAATTTTTTTTAAAATTTAGTCCATTAGTGGTGGCTGTGGTTTGTTGTCCTCAGACTATTTCTTGGAGGTTGGCTTTGAAAAGTTGTCTCTTTTTGTTTTGCTGCTTTGCCATCTTTCTTCTTTTATGAAGGAACTGTTCATAGGGTGCCAGATATAGCTTTTATGTCACAAGCTGTTATCCTGCTGTGTTCCGCATTGTAGACATTGTCTTCTAAGAGCTGCAACTGCTTCTCAACTTCCCTCAGTATAGAATTCAAAAGAGAAGTAAAAAACTCTTGTGCTATATCCTGGACTTCATGTCTTCATCTCCAGCTTTAATTTCCCCTGCAGCAACAAGTTGTTGTAGATCAGTTGTGGAGAAGTCTTTACAATGGGGCTCAACTAGTTCCTTGACATCTTCAGTCTCCACTTTATCAAATCCAACTTGTTTTGCAGGAACAATACAATGTTCTTTGACTACTGGAAGCTCCTCAGACAGTTGAACAAGAAGAAAGTCTGGGAGAAGCTTCTGCATGCAAGCAGTCAGTCCTTACTGACATCACCCCAGGCCTCCACAATGATGTCAATAACATTTTTAATGTTAAAGCCCTTCCAAAATTGAAGAACACTGTACTCATTATCCCCTCAGCTGCAATCAGCTTCCTGACTATTTGCCTTAAATAATAAGCTTTACAAACTGCTATTGCACTTTAGTCCATGGGTTGAATTAGTGGTAGAAATAGCATTTTGATGTTTTTAGAAAGCTGGTGGGAGGATGGCTTGGTGCATTGTCCATAGTGAGGAGAATCTTGAAATCCAATTCTTTTCTCCTGCAATGATTTCCAAAAAAATCCTCAAATGTCACCAACAAGGTCAGAAAAAAAATTTCCCCATCATCCAACCTCTTTTTGCTTGACCTCAAGTAAATGTGGACTTAAAGTAACCTTTTCAAGACTTTAGGGATGGCAGAGTGGTACGTCTTCCTCCTGTCTCCTCTTTCACCCCCACCCCCCTCCCGTCGAATCAAAACGCTCAGTCACAGTGTAGTTTTACCTCCTTCATCTTTGTTCCAGGTTCTGGAGGGAGAGCGAACAATCACCTGCGTGCACAGAGATATAAGTTCTTGGTCTACTCTGGAATGGCAGTTTCTTAATGTATTATATAGTCTTTTTAAAGGGAGGAGCATCCAGATAAGGCAACATACATATTGATTGGGTGATCGTTACAATCAGCGAGTGTCAACAGTAGAGATTAAGTCATCTGCTGTTAAACAATGAACGTTTTTAACCTTAACTGGCTTCACGTAATGAATACTTTTTGCCTTGTTAGCTGACCTTGTATACCGAATGCTTCTAATATTGTTAAATGGCTTTACATAATGAATGCTTTTCCACCTTGTGAACCCATTACCCTTGCCTCCAGCACTCCAATGTTAACTAAGTTCTTATCTGATCTGAGTCATGCTTAGCTTGAACCCCTTGTTTCATAAAACCTAGAACTTAACTCTTTCCCTACCTGCTTGTACCCTATACATATTCTCGGTACACCACCACAGGCTTAAATTTTAAGTCTCCGCTAGCATTGACCCCCAACAATACAGTTTTACGATCCTTTGCTACCTTAAAACCTGGTACGTATTCTTCATTCATAGAAATCTAGGTTCTGAATGCTTCCTGTCAACATTGTTGCAACTTTGTTTTCCATGCATATGGAAGTACAAATGAAATTTTTTTTAAAAGACTGAAACTTACTTTTTGTACAGCACTGTACCTTTGAAGAAGCACTTCACAAAGCACGCAAGCTGGTTAACCATGTGATGTCGACATGATTCTCAGCACACATGGCACCTAGTGTCATGGATGGAATTGTGTAACAGTCAATGGGAGTTTGCATTTTGAAAAAATGTTTTTAATTCACCAGTTACATTAGAGTCAAATCACATTGTGCGTTATAAGAGAACAACTGGTATAAATGTTTTCAACATGAGCGGACTGTGATGCAACTGCCTCCTTCTTCATTACATCAGTTCATTTTCCCCAACACCTCGTCAAATCTCTTTGTATCGATACAAAACCTTTTTGTTCTTCAAAACGAACAAGATTTTTAGTTTCAGTATTTCTACTGCAACTGTATTTTTGCACTAGCTTGTTAGATTCCTAGAATTTGGGAGGTCAGCAATGTTTGCTGCTAACTTAGAGAATTAGTATCAACAGAAAGTATTGTCTCCTGGGCAGTTCAGAATTCAAATGTTTTAATTTTATTTCATTTAGTACTGCTGTACTACTTCTGTAAGCTTAAGTAAAACCATGAAGTTGATAACTTTTTCTAGATAGCCTCATTACAAACACACCAAATTTAAAATCTGGTGTTTGGTAATGCAATAAATCAGTTTGATTTGTTTAATGTATGTACCTGACACTGCAGTTGTGTAGTATGCTATCTACAAAGAAGAAAAATGTCTACTGTTAAAACAAGATATTTCTTTGTTACTCTAATGTTAATTACAAGCAAACTCCCAAATTCTGCTAATTATGGATAGGGAGAGCAGTTTTTTATTTGACAGTTGAAAGGCAGTTCTCATTTGAATAGGTTACAGAAACATGGTATGTATTATGCATATTGTGT
The DNA here is from genome assembly GCF_047496795.1 of Chiloscyllium punctatum. NCBI lineage: Eukaryota > Metazoa > Chordata > Chondrichthyes > Orectolobiformes > Hemiscylliidae > Chiloscyllium > Chiloscyllium punctatum. The sequence goes on along the minus strand of NC_092746.1, from coordinate 93,618,693 downwards.
TTTGGAATGCTTTCACTTAAGCCTGTTAAAGGAAATGCTTGGATTTGAGAGGGGTTGAAAATGATGATTTTCAGGTATGTGTAAAGTCTTGAATTTGCTAACGACACAGGCTTAACAAATATCCAAGAAGGGCTGTGATAAAAGACTTTGAAGAAGGCAGAGAATAGCCTTTGCAATTTGATTTGGCTCGTTTGTGGTAATGCATTTTGAAAGGAAGAGTAAAGAATGGCACTTTATACAGCTTAGTATTGGCAGATCACAAGTGGATATAGCTGTGAAAATATTCAATTTTGGATCTTAAAAGGTGTATAGAGTTAATTCGTGTAACCAATTAGTATGGAACATTGGATAGGTTGCGATTGGGTGGGGTATTGGGGGTAATTTTTATCTTCCCAGAAGAGGTAGAAACCTAACTTGATAGATCATAATTTTTTTTCATAAAAAGATTGTCTCTGAAACTAAACTATGCTGTAGATTTTAATTTAACAAAATTTGGCTTTATTTTGTAATAAGCCATGATCAAATAGAATAAACCACACCAGCCAGTTATAATACAGCTAAGATTTTTAATCTCTCAGTAAAAGTAAATACCCAAAACCTATCCCTGGTACAGTACTGAAAACATGACTCATGCAGTACTGTTACTAGTGTGTCTGTCTTAACATTTCGGAAATTTAAGTCACGCAATTTCAACGTTTAGACTGGAACTGCAGCTTCATCCTGGAGCTGTCGTACAGCTGAGCTTCAATGTACTGTCCTTGCCACTGCAAGGATTTGTCCTAACCCTTCTCATCTGGGACTAACCCGAAGACTTCGCTGTAAGGTAACCTTGTTCTCTTTGTATTCTTCCCTTCTCTGGAGTTCTGCTCTATACAGTCATCCTATACTGAGGACTTCACAGGATTGCTCCAAACTCAGAAAAGGCTTTTTGTTTTGAACCCCTTTTGCTCTTGCTCTCCCTCTACGCAATAGGTGTTACCCTAAAGCTTTCTAAAAACAATCCTCTTCTAACTTACTTTAGCTGGAACTTGTTGCTGTTTTTGTTCATGAAATTCTATCAATTTAACCAAAAAAGGTACAGCAAAGCCTAAAAAATAATGTTGCAAAGGAAATCGTCATGACTGCAGAAATAGTTGCAAGTTAATAATTAATTTCAGACATACACAACTCAACAATTACTAACTCAACTAGAAATTTAAACTCTAAATAAATATTGAATGTGTATATATTAGATATACACTTTTAAAAATTACAATTTACGTTGCATCTTGTATAGAAAATAATTGGGAAGTGGTAAATGAGAGACGGGCACAATCCATCCAGTTAATCTACTATACTACCACCCTGACATGATACAAAAGATGTTAAATCTAAAGTGTGTGAATTTACTAAGTGGGCTGTGACTGGGATTGGGGCAAAACATGATAGGGTAATTTCTACTGAAGCAGAAAAGATGCAATTTAAATTTATCAAAGGTTTTGAAAATGAAAACTCTTGTCTAATTTGGAAATTTATGACCTGAGCATCAATTTAAAATTCTCCTAAAAAGGCTAGGAGAAACTTGCACAGTTATAGGTGGTGGATAACTGTTTGAAGCAAGTGAACCTAAACATTCTAAGGAGCCATATATACACCACTCTGTGGAAACATTGCCCATCAAGTCCCTTTAAATCTTTTCCCTCTTGGCTTAAATCTATGCCTTCTAGTTTCAGACTCTCCTTTCCTGGCTATTCCCCTTATCTTTTGTTTCATAGAGGTTTATAAAATCATAAGGTCACTCTTCAACCCCATTCACTCCAGGGGGAAAAAGTCTCAAAACTATTCAGCCTCGCTTTTAGAATTCATGCCTTCTAGGTGTGTTGGACTGAAGGGTCTATTTCTGTGCAGTGTGACTTTGAGGCATAGTTCACTGGCATTAGTTTTGTGTTGCGCTTTCAGAACTGCAGGCAATGGGGTACTTTCTCTTCTATAATATTACTTTGTAGCTTAACTTCTGCCAGAAGCTTTGAATAGTATGCAAGTACTTTCTTAATGCATAACATAGCATTTAAACGTAGCCCCATTGTCAGTAAGAGTTGTCTCTTTCCTATTAAGCAAACTTTTTGGTAGAACTATCCAGGTTTTGCCTGCCTGTGTTTTCTTTGTCTGTAGCCCTGCAAAGTTCTTGATGTTTAATTCCTTTTTGACAATTACTGTTGAATCTGCTGGCACCATTTGGGCAGTATACTGTAGCACATGTGATGGCCATAATGTTTTTGGACTGGGAAATGAAATGGCAAACCAATAGTTCAGTAAACAAAACAAAAACTATTAATGTGTGAAATATTTTAAGTGCGTTGTAAGAAGGAAAGGGCGTATCTAGTTTGGAACAGTAAGTGGTATAGGAACTGTTGTAAAAGTAATTGATATATGGAAGGTTGAGCAGTTATCTAGTGATTAAAAATTAAAGAATAAGTACTGAGATGTAAGATTTGAGATTTAAGTTGTCAATCATTGGAGTTATGGGCCTGCATGCAGTGTTCTGCTTAAAATTGGGCCTTTTAATAGCTAATAGAAGCTTCTACTGTGAAATTACTAATATAGGCAAATAATTGTTAACACTGGCCTCTTGCATTAAAATTTTATTAATTTTATTGTTTTAGGATTCAGCAAAAAAAATTGATTGCCAAGTCTTTCTGCTCTAGACAAGATAGAAAAACAGTAGTGACTACCAACACATTTTTACTTAAGTAATTTCAATTCATCAAATTGTTAAATTTGCCCATAAATGATTTCTCAAATAAAAGCTTTGAGGCTCTTTGAATTCCCAAACTTAATTGTTTTCTTGATTGAACTCTGAATGCAATCTTTTATCCAGCTTTTAGCTTGGATGCCGAGCAACCAGACTATGATATGGACTCGGATGATGAAGTGTTTGTGAATAAACTAAGAAAGAAGATGGACATTACCCCTCTACAGTTTGAGGAGATGATTGATCGTCTAGAAAAAGGCAGTGGCCAGCAGGTAGGAAAAATAATTAAATTATTACATGTCTTAAGTTAGTGATCTACACCTTTTATGTAGATCTAATATGATTGCTTTTGATCTTGACAAATGCATATCTGAATAATCTTGTCCAGCAAGACGGGATAGCAACAGTCAGCACCTTTTCATAAGGTGCTTTTTTGGAAAATAGATGGAGGAATTGGGCTGTTGAATTTGTTTTTGAATGAAGTTATACAGAGTGTGATATTTAATTTTAGTCAGCATTTTTACCTGGAATTTTGATTTGTTTTGTTAGCTGGTAACTCTCCAGGAGGCAAAGTTACTATTGAAGGAGGATGATGACCTCATCTGGGAGGTATATGAATATTGGATTCGGAAAAGGAAAACCTGCCGAGGATGTTCACTTATTCCAACTGTTAAACAGGAAAAACGGGATGGTTCCAGTACCAACGATCCTTATGTTGCCTTCAGGAGAAGAACTGAAAAGATGCAGACCAGAAAGGTTTGTTTGCTACTGTCTGATTGACAGTTGAAATGTCGTCTATTTGGAACCTGATTATACTTCTCTCTCGTTAAAGATCATCTTTAATATGAGATGTTGATGTTGGAAATACCTTGATGAGTTGATGTTTCAGCTGTCTTGGGCATTTACAAAGTTGCTTTTATTAAATGGTACAAATTTTTAGATTTCAAGACTCTCCTTGGCTGCATAAATTAACTTTTTGTTTTAGTTATAAATTTGAACATATTATTGAAATGCACCATTATCTTACAAAGATTTATTATACCACCATTTTGTTGTTTGAACTTTTGAGCATCGGTTATCAGTTATCTAAAATATTGGCTTAAAATGCACTAAATGAGCTATAGAAAATCAAAGTTCATGTTTTTTTTAGTTATCTTGTTTACATTTATCATTTGTTTAAACTAGTAAATTCCTGACGTGCTGCACACAGTTATTTTCATTCAAATCCATCAGAGTAAATTTAAACTTTATTTACAGGCAGTTTTAGTTGTTGTAATAGCTCTATAACAACCTATTGGTTAAGTCACTTTTGGAATATTGCATGCAATTCTGGTCTCCCTGCTTTAGTCAAGAAACCTGAAAGGGTTCAGAAATGATATACAAAGATGTTTTCAGGGTTTGAGCTATAGGGAGAGTCCCAACCTATTCCGCCTATTTTCCCTGGAGTGTCAGGTTGAGGTGTGACCTTCTAGAAGTTTTATAAAATCATGAGGGGCATGGATAGGCTAAATAGACAAGACTTTGCCCCAGGGTGGGGGGGATTCATAAACTAGAGGCCATAGGTTTAGGGTGAGAAGGGAAACATTGACGAAGGACCTAAGGGGCAACTTGTTTTACACAGGATAGATGAAAGTGGCCTTTAAGCTCACATTGAATATAGGAATGGACGTGCAGGAAGTTAAGGAGTATAATCTGCATTTTGGTGCTGTACAGTGTGAGTTTTCTGTTTACATACATGTGCAGAGTGTGCTGCAAAGTGTGGGAGAATGACTGCAAGGCCAATATGTTTTGAGGCCTCTAGCATTTTGCCAGTTTTTAAAAGAGAAGCTCTGGAATTAACAAGGAAACAGTAATGAATGACAATAAATTAGGGACGGAGGAGGTGTAATGAGGCCTGAATGGTGTGCTGAAGGTGTGCAGGTGTAACAGGCAGTATAGAAGGTAAATGGTATGTTGGTCTTCATAACTAGAGGGTTTGATGTCTTGTTGCATTTGTATAGGGCCTTGGTGCGACCACACCTGGGGTATTATGTGTAATTCTCGTCTCCTTATCTGAAGAAGGGCGTTCTGGCTATGGAGGGAGTGCAGTGAAGGTTTGCCACGCTGATTCATGAGGTGGCAGGACTGACCTATGAAGAAAATCTGGATCGTTTTATTCAATGGAGTTTTGAAGGACAGGGGAATCTTGCAGAAACCTATAAAAATCTAATCGGACTGGGCAGAGTAACTGCAGAAGGGATGTTCTTGGTAACCAGGAAGTCCAGAACCAGGATTCACAGTCTAAGGATATGGGATAGTCCATTGAGGCAAGGAGAAATTTCTTCAGCGAGAGTAGTGAACCTGTGGGATTCTTTCTTACATAAAGCAGTTGATACCAAAATCTTTTCAAGAAGAAGTGATTAAAGATTATGAGGAGAAAGCGGGGACAGAGTCCAGAGTTCGATGATTCACCAGGTTCATAATGAGTAGGAAAGCAGGCTCAAAGGGCCGAATGCCCTCCTGCTATTTTCTGTTTACTGAATTCTAAAGCGAAGGCAATTGATTTGGATGATAGAGCAAATGTGTTTATTTCTATTAAATAATTGGCTAGCATTGCCAGTAAATAGAGTCATAGAGATGTGCAGCATGGAAACAGACCCTTCGGTCCAACCCGTCCATGCCGACCAGATATCCCAACCCAACCAATCCCACCCGTCAGCACCTGGCCCATATCCCTCCAAACCCTTCCTATTCATATACCATCCGAATGTCTTAAATGTTGCAATTGTACCAGCCTTATCATGGGGAATTTTTCAAAGCAATTCTCACCTGCATTTCTGTGCATTAATATATTCTGCATTGCCTTGCTGTTAAGTGCCATATGCCATGAAAAAAACTCCATAACAAAATGCGCAGGATGCTTGTAGAACTGGAATCTGTTATATGTAGCATGCAATGGACAAAAACATTTTGGATTGAAGGAATTATCGGAGACTTATCTGTTTTGGGTCTTCCTGAAAGAATGGTCATGGGTGCTATAAAGTATTTTTGCATTGTAACAGGGAGAAAGCGCGCCAGAGACCCAGGTTCAATTCCCATCTCAGGCAACTCTCTGTGTGGAATTTGCACATTCTCCCTGTGTTTTCATGGGTTTCCTCCGGGTGCTCCAGTTTCCTCCCACAATCCAAAAATGGGCAGGTTAGGTGAATTGGCCATGCTAAATTGCCCATAGTGTTAGGTGAAAGGGTAAATGTAGGGGAATGGGCCTGGGTGGGTTGCGCTTCGGTGGGTTGGTGTGGACTTTGTTGGGCCAAAGGTCCTATTTCCACACTAAGTAAGTAATCTAAAGCTTTTAAAAAAAATACATAAGTTTGACCACTTTTTCATGCCCCATTCTGTGATGCCTTTGTCTGATTCCAAGAAATACAAAGGCATTCAATGTTGACACTTAAAGATGTGTCTTTTTTTCTTCCTTCATTTGAAGATTGTCGCATCTTTATTTTTAATTCTCACTGAATGCAAAAAATCATAATCACTCAACTTGAATATGTAATTGCATGCACAACTGGCTTAGATTGTTTTTACGCTGACAAATTAGTCAGTTAATAAAGACCCAACTAATGATTTTAAGAATGGATTGATCATATTAGTCCATAATTTTTGTTTCTTTATAGAGATGATTCTGAATTTAATTATATATGTATGCTCCATTTCATATTGGCAAATTGACATTGCCAGAATTTATACTTGTTCGCCTTTTCTTTAATGTAAAATGAATGAAATGGTCTTGTCTTTTCCACAGAATCGTAAAAATGATGAAGCTTCATATGAAAAAATGCTGAAGTTAAGAAGAGACCTGAGTCGAGCAGTAACTATTCTGGAGATGATAAAGCGAAGGGAGAAAAGCAAAAGAGAGCTGCTCCATCTAACATTGGAAATTGTAGAGAAAAGGTTAGTATAAACGGTGTTCTAGAGTAAAGCTTACTTTTCTTTAGTAATGGCATAGTGCGAGGATTTTTCAAACTAATCGTAGAGTTTGCATGTCGCCTGCTAAATTGATGAGATGGCTCTTAGTCAACCACAAACTTATACATCTAAGGGACACTGCATTTATATTACTATGTACATGTTATAGAAAAGAAGGATCCTAGTGTGGGAAGGTTTATTGTGTTGGTAGTCTGCTGAAAATGTTGCACTGCTTCTGTTGGATCATTCAGACCCTTTGTACATTTCTCTTTTCACTATTAACCAAGGTTTCTGTAACTGATCTCTTGTGATGCTCAAAAGCAATATTAATTTTAAAATTTTCTGTAAACTGAATATGCTAAACATCTACCTTTCTGCTCAATTTTTTTTACATCTAATGTCCATTTCCATATTTTTCTTCTTGCCTCTGCCTTTCTGTCTTGGATCTCTTCCCCTGCCTCCAAATAGATTGAATCTGCTATTCCAGAAATTTTTAGAATATGGGTTGGTTGTCTGGCTTCCAAGCAGGATAATGGGAATTCTAACTGCATGGCTGCAAACTGTCACTACCACAGACCAAAATGCTCATCAGAGATGGAACTGAGTGTTTACCTCCTCTAACTATAGATGGTGTGTTTTGCTGACCAAATACCCTTGTGCTGTTTCTGACCGGAAAATGTTACAATTCTGGTTGTTATAAAAATTCAGTATTATTGTAAACTAATTATGATACTTTTGAGTATCCAAGTGCCAGTGTTCGGAAGACTGGTAACCTGAGTATAACAAAGAGCTGCTTATTTTGTCTTTGCTGTTTTTTATCTTTTTTCCACAAATAATCCTTATTGAGTCTACTTGCCAGTACTACATGATAAAATAAGCATTTATTGTAATCTGTAAGAGTAATTTGATTGATATTGTGCTTTACGTTCATAGGCACAGCCTGGGTGACTTCAGTGGCGAGATTTTATCTGAGGTTATGGCACAACGGCAGCATGTAAAACCTACCTATACTGTGCCCATCATTCCAATATCTAATAGCAATCAGTATAAACATCAAGAGTTTATGGAGTTCAAAGAATTTAAAGTTAATAAGGTGAGAACTTAGTCACTTTGTCATAATGGTCAGTTGAACAGTTTGAAGTGATGTTTATAAAGGGCAAACAGTGCTCCTTAGTTAAAAGTTACACAAGAACTTGGAACAGGACTAGTCAATTCAGCCTTTCTAACTTGCTCTGCCACGATGTCATTATGGTTGATCTTGTCTAGGTCTCAACTCTGCATTCCTGGCTGCTCTTCATAACCCTTCGAACCAATGTTAATTAAAAATCTATCTATCTCCTCAAATTTACTCATGTCCCAGCATCTATCACACTCTTGGGTAGTGAATTCCACAGATTCATGGCCGTTTGAGAATCGGGGAAGCAGATTTAAAATAGTGGCCTCTCATTCTACATTGCCCCACATTAGAAAAACATCTACATGCTTGACCCCCTTTAGCATCTAGTAAACCTCAATTAGATCTCTTCTGATCCTGTAAAGTTGAGGCAATCGCTTTAAACTGCTCAATCTGTTCAAAAGGCAAACTCTTCATCTCTGTAATCAGTCTCGTGAACCTCCTGAATTACGTCAAATACAACTATATCCCTTTTCCAGTAAGGGAATGTATGCAATACTCCCCAGTATGGTCTCACTAAAGCTATTGTTGCATCAACACTTCCCTATTTTTATTACTAAAGGAATAAAGTATAAATGTCAAAATTCCATTTGTCTTCCTTTATTTCCTGCTGTATTTGCATATTGTTTTCTGCAATTCATGCACGAGGGTAGTGAAATCCCACTGCACCAAAGCACTCTGAAGTTTCTCTCCATTTAGGTAATTCGCCTCTTTCTATTCTTCTGACCAAAATGGATAACCTCACACTTAGTCAAACTAAACTTCTGCCACATTTGGTACGTTCACCTAACCTATCCATATCCACTCAAATTTCTCATTTTTTCACCGCAATTTACTTTCCCACCTATTTAAATGCCATCTGAAAAATTGGCTGTAGTGCTTTCTGCTGCCACCCCCACACCCAAGTTATTAATATAGATCATAAATAGTTGAGGCTTGAGGACAAATCCTGTGGTACCCCACTAGTAAAAATCTTGCTAATCAGCAGAAGACCCATTTATCCCAACTCTCTGCCTTCTGTTGGTTAGCCAGTCTTCTATCCAAGTTAATCATCCGTAATTCCCTGTGATCTTACCTTGTATATTAACCTTCAGTGCAGCACCATTATCAAATGTCTTCAGGATATCCAGATTATACTACATTGCTTGTTACGTCTTCAAAAAAAGGTCTAGCAAATTAATCAAACATGATTTTACCCTTGGTAAAATGCTAACTCTGCTAGATTGTACTTTGACTTTCCAAATATGCTGTTACTTCCTTATTGAATTCTGACAAGTACCCCAACAACACGTTAAACCTAACTGGTCTGTAATTTGCTACTTTTCTGCAACCCTCCCTTTTTATGGGTAAGGGTGTTATGTTAATATTCTTCCAATCCCCTGGAATCCATCCCACATCCAGTGAGCTTTGGGATATTCTCATCTATGGATCCACTATCATGGTTGCCACTTCTGCTCAGACCCTAGGCTGTAGGCCATGAGGACCTGAGGACTTTGTCTGTCTTTAGTTCCAGTAATTTGTCAAGTACTCTTGCCCGAGTGATGGTGGTTTTAAATTCTTCCCTTTCTATACACTCTATTATCTGTTACTATTGGAGTGGTTCTAGTGAAAACTGAAGGAAAATATTGACACTAGTCACTAAAACATTCTCCAAAGGACCAGCATTCACCTTAGCTGCTCTCTTCCCATTTATACGCTTAAAGAAGCTGTTACAATGTTAAATATTAATGTTTAAAATAATTTCTTTCTGGTCCCATCTGTTAATGTGGTCTCGCTGAGATCATTGAGAATTTTCAGTTGTGACGTGACTAATTTGGCACTGAAAAGTAATTGATTTAAGTTAACAAGGCTTGGTTTCTTGTCTGTCAGAAATGCAAGGTTTCAAAACACATTTGAATTATTGCGGTCTCAAATGGCCTACTACCATTCCTATTTCTTAGATTATTTGCTAGTTTACAAGAAATCCTATTTTTGTATATATACATTTTGAATTATAATTGCAAAACAAGGTCTTTGGTACAGTATTTGTGACTAATTACTATTAATAATCTTAGCCTGGCCATTGCTTTTTGTTACATCGATGTTTCTTGTATGCCAATTGCATTGTAGCAAGAGAATGTGGAGATTATACGACCCAAGAGAAAGTATGAGAAGAAAAAACACAAAGTCTTACAACCAACTGCTGCTGCACCTCAGCAAACAAGCCCTGCTGCACTGCCAGCCTTTAATGCAAAGGACATAAACCAGTATGACTTTCCCAGCTCTGATGAGGAGCCGTTCTCGCAGGTATGTATCGGGATTGATGAAATGAAATTAAGAGGGTAATTTCAGTAACAGCTGTTTCTTATGATCTAACATGATGTTGGAGTGTCCTTGTTTTATAAATTACTTTAAATTTTATACTGGGAAAGTTTCTTAAATAAGAACCATATTCATTTTGTAGTTCGGGCAGATGAGATGTAACTCCAGTTGGAGAACTGCAGTGTAGAGGTGCTGATGTATAGAGTAGTGGAAGGTTTCTGCTTAGAGTAGAAAGTGGGATGGGTCGTAAACCTGGGCTGGATGATGTTGAATGCTAGTTATTGGGAAGCAGAAAAATAGATGAGAGTAAAAGACTTAGAACAAGAGGTAGCATAGAAGTTACGGTTAGAGGCTGGGAGAGGTTGTAGAGCTGTGTCAGACTGCAGAGGGGATGGTAAAGTGACATTGAAGGTTGAGCAGGAAGATGAAGTGGAGTAAAATGGACCAATGAGAAGAATATGGGCAAGATAAAGAGAAATGATGCAACATAGGTCAGCAGAGTCAGGTCCCTGGGGGGGGGGTGTGAAGCGGGTAAAAGAATTTGATGCAAGAATGGAGTTGATTTAGCCGGCAATACTAAAGCTAATGAGTAGTGTCAATTGAAATAGGAATATAAATAAGAGACCAGGGAAGAGAGAGTGTACAAGATAAAGAATGTGAAGAGGCTTCAGTGGTACTGTGCATGAAGAGGAAAGACAAAAATATCTGAAAATATTGATACATCTATCACCATTCATTTGAAATATTGAGCCTTGTTGTAAACAGGGAGGTCGGAAAGAGTGCTGGTCAGTGGCAGTGCACAGTACTCAATTGGTAGATTATGTTCACTAGGTCCCTGTATGATCTATTTCCAAAACTGGAATTTTATAGCCTGGGCTTATTACTCCAACTGATACTTTGGGAAACAGTAGAAAGCATATGAAAGTTAATGCAGGTGCATGGTTGAGAGAAGTAAATCAGAAGTAACAGAAAAACAGTTCACCACATTCATGTATGCCTTTTTGAAGCTGAATTACAATCTAAGAGTCCTGTTTTTGTTTTTGTGAAGGTCCATTCTGCATCCTCCGAAGCAGAGGAAGAGAATGATCCAGATGGTCCTTTTGCTTTCCGGAGGAAAGCAGGTTGTCAGTACTATTCTGTAAGTGCCTAAAATCAAATGCTGTCAAGGATACATTTTGTTTAAAGGTGGTTCCATGTCATCAATGTTTTAATGATCATATTTGTGGTTATGTTTTTCACAGCATGTAGTTTAACTTTGCTTGACTTTTTCTATTAACGTGTTATGAGTTGTGTAGTCTTAAAGTTGTTTTCAATATCACAGTATATTATCGTCTGTTTATTTTAGAATAAATTAGTTGTTATCTGTTAATTCTAGGCTGGGTTGTTGACCTAAATCAATTGGGCATGCATCAAGAAAATCTCCAAAAACGTCTCTATCAAACTGAATACACAAACAATTCAATAATATGCTTGATTGAATTGACATTAAATGATAATTCTGATACTAACTTTTTACAATCAAGCAATAGATTTTGTCCTGATGTAGATATTCATTAAAATTGCAAATTTCACAAATACTTTTCTCCTTTTGTAGCTGACCACAACCTAAAAATGAATGATACGTAATCTTAATCTGTTACTATTAACATTCAGACTGTAATATGTACCTTAATTACTGTATTTAGTGTAAGCTACCTGATCTCAATTGATCTCATGTCTTTTGGGAACAGATAAACTGAGCAAAATGATTAACGCAGATCGATTTGGATTTAAGTAATCCAAGTTGTACGTTAAATCTTTCAAATACAAACAAAACTTTTTTAGTAGTTCAGTAAAAGTTTACTTGGTTTATTCAGACACTGTAGTAATCCTCCTCAAATCTACCAAATTTTGCATTGTCAAACGTTAATAGATTTTGATTGATAAAGGGAAATCTTAAAATGTATGACATCGCAATATGATTTGTTGATGTTGGAAGTTTTTAAATGTCTAACCTAAAGGGTTAAAGAATGATGCGGAAAAATACACTTTCATTCAAATAGTGCATGACGAATCCTAATGTTTCTGAACCAATTAGGTGCATGTGTCTGTCAATTTAGAGCTTACTAAACTGTACTAGTTCACTAAATGAAGAGTTAGTCTGTTTTACTGTTGTTAATTGAAGAATAAGTATTGGCTTGGACACTGAAAACAACCACCTCCTTACCACCAGCAAGCTCACGCTCTCTTGCTCTCTCTCTCTGTTTCTTGCATGCTGTCTCTGTTCCACACCACCCCCCTCCCCCAACATATATTTGACACATACCTGAGCAGCCGTAAGCTCGGGTTAGTTTACAGTGCAAAGGACCATAAATATTATAGCTCTGTTATCTTCGATTACGTTTGAACACTTCAACCTACAACCTGACTGAAAAGGATCAATGTCACTGAACCAAGCAGCTAATTTGACCTTAAATGCATCCTGCATCTTCCTGTAAAGATTGCACCTTTCCGTCAACCCCACGAGCTCCACTCTTGTTAAACTATTGAATGATCATCATCTCTCTCATTGTGAAGATTCCAAACATTTAGATACTTGTGAGCTGCTCAACTTCTACATAGTTGTATTCTATGCAAAATCTTTTTAAAAATAAATGTTGCATTTGATGCAGATGTTTTTTGTGCTTACCTGATGTCTCCATTCATCAAGTAGCTATAAATTATAACCACCAAGTAGGGAGCATACTAATAACAAGGCAAAAGCAAAGTAACCAGTTACAAATTTCAAAATAGCTACAAATCAAAGGTAGGCTATTAAGAGGATTGCCAGGGTCATTGCACTGCTCTTTCAAAGAATAAATTGAGTAAGTACAGGTTCAGTGTTTAAAGGATACAGGAGCCCGCTTTAAAATTTATAGTGCTGTGGGGTAGAGCGGGCATACTTCTCAGGCTGCTTAAGGGAATAATCTCCTTTTGGTGATGTAAAAATTCTTGTGGATAAACTGAGTTGTAGGCCAAAATTAAATATATACAATTTTCTTAGAATTTTTTAAAGCAGCAGCAAAGGTTGAGAGAATGGACCAGAATGTTTCTTGTAACCTTATCTTAATTGGAGAACTTCTGTAAATGAAGATATTCAATAACTTTTTTAAGAAGTAATGGATTTGTTTTCTTTGTTCAGGACATCATATTAGGTGGAATATAGATGCCTCTTTTTGAGGTAGCTCTGTAAAAATTGTAACTTAGTTGACCTACTGTGATATAATCAATAGGTACTGCAAAGCTCTGCAGTGAAGTGAAAACAAACCAGCAGGCAGTAAGTTGAGCGCACAGTTTCAGCGTATATCTGTTGTATTTGGAAATTACTAAGAAAAACTCATGGTATAATTAACAAATGAAATTTTAATATTGCTTCATAATCTGTATGAATTGCTTCTCTAAATTAAAGGAAGCCCCTATATTAACTAAACATGGTGTTGACCTGTATAATAGTGTTAGGTTCAATGCCGGATGTATTAGATGTTGCATTAATGGGAAAGGAAATATTTCTAAACTGCAGATATTTTGATTCGTTCAGGTGATTTACTGTTTTTCATTTTTCAGCCTCGGTTGGACCAAACAGGGAACTGGCCGTGGTGTAGTCCGGAAGAAGGAGGATTAGGAGATATTCGCTACAAATACTGCCTCACTACACTGACAGTACCCAGGAGGTGTATTGGTTTTGCACGAAGGCGTGTTGGACGAGGTGGAAGGTCAGTAAAGATAGTTGATTATTTTAAGCTGCTTATATGAGGGCATTTTGTTGCAGTTGTTGATTAATATTCATTTCCTTAATCATTAAAACAGTGACATAGAAATAGCCTTCAATTTACAGATATCTAAATCATGGGTTTGAAGAAAGTTGCTCCTTTTCTAAAGGTTATATGGTGAAATTGGCAACCATTCAAAATTCTACTGAAATCTTAACTATGTAATAGATAAATGATTAAGGTAACAACAGAATTTCCTGTAATCTTAGACCGCCAAGTTGTAACTGTCAAATTAGAATGCAGTAAGATTGTAAACTGATCATTGGTTGTAGGGGAATAATGCAGGCTTTTGAGGTTCAGCGTTTTGTTGCAGACAGTATCACAATGTAACCTGTCTGACAAGTTCAGCAGTTAATGGTGTGATTTGACTATTTTGAGTAGTGGAGAACATAATGTCATTAGTGCTCTCTAATGGAGAGAGCCAGTACAACTATTAACATAATATTACTTGTAACTATATTAGTCTTACTGTCAGATTACTTGACAGAGCATGTAATTTGCAAAGCAATTAGATTTAAGCAATTGAAGTGAAATTAAATTGGTTAAATTAGTAACTTTGTGTTGATATCTCACTTTTAAGAATCATTTCATATTTGAGATATAGTTTAACAACTTTGCTTATTCTAAATGAATCACTCATCATTTGGTTTACATTTGACTTTCGGTAAACCTTACAATGTGTCATAGTGCATTCAGATTCACTAATATCTGAATTCATAAGATTCTTTCATTTCTTTTGGTCATAGGATTTTATTGGACCGAGCGCACACGGAAAATGATGCTGTTCTTCATCAGTTGGATCCTGAGATACTCTCTTCCCCACCCCATTCTCCATTTAACGAATTTGCCAATACCTCACAAATAAATACCTCGGATCATCCCTCTAGAGACCTCACTCAGATTCTAGCAAACATAAAAGCATGCCGGTGGCGGCATTTCAGACCCCGGTCACCATCCCTTCAGGACAATGATGGTGATGGACTCTTCTCCCGAAAGCTGTATCGGGGTGTAAATCGAATCGTATCAGCACAACCTGGGACCCAGCCATGTAGTACCTCTGTCTCCAGCAAAAGCAGTGGCATTGGTTCAACACAGAATAGTGGTATGTGCTGTAATTATTCAAACAGTAATTTATCCAATAAAAGTATGATTGCATTGCAATTCAGGCATGTAATATTTCATTATTTTGAGAAAACCACTGACTCTCTTCTAAATGTAGCTCTGTTCAAAGTCATATTAGAGTATTTCAGAAGATGTTAATAAACTTTATAAGTTGACTATCATTGTGTGGCAACTTGAACGTAACCCTTTGTGAAAGTACATTTAAAAAGAGGTATATGTGAAAACATTTGCTTTTTCTGAAGCAAAAATTCTTTTTTATTTTTGGCTACAGGATTTTTTGCAAAATTATAAATGGAATTAAATGGTTAATACTGAAGGGAAGCATTTCTCTCTTGCTTTTAGGAACCATGAAATTTTGATTAATATTCGTTGGTAGGCTTTAAAGTTTGTCCTGAAACTTTGGGGAGGCAGGGACTTTATTCTAGTTAAAAGCTGCTGTGAATTTTGTACATGCTGAGAGTTGTAAGCACTACACATTAGAATGCAGACGCTCTTGCTCTCACCCCCTCTTTCCTCCCCTTCCCCCCAATACTATTTTATTACTAAGGATGGGTCCATTTAATTAAAATGCTGTGAATCCTTATAAGAATACCTCACTTTTTGGAGAGATAAATGTACGGTGATAATAAATATTACTTGACAATGTAACTTTGACTTGGCGACATTAGTATCAACGCTTACTGAAAGTTTTTCTGATAATCTTAAAAATAGTTACTGTTGAGCAGTTTTTTTATTCGTATGTGGGACTTGGGCATCGCTCGCTGGCCAGAATTAATAGCTGTTCCCAATTTGCCCTTGAGAAAGTGGTGGTGAGCTGCCGCCTTGAATTGCTGCAGTCCACTTGCTGTGCGTTGACCCACCATGCCGATAGGGAAGGAATTTTAGGATTTTGACCCAATGACTATGAAGGAACAGCGGGATATTTCCAAGTCAGGGTGGTGAGTGGCTTGGAGGGGAACTTGCTGGTGTTCACAAGTACCTGCTGCCTTTGTCCTTCTAGGTGAAAGTGGTCATGGGTTTGGAAGATGCTGTCTAAGAATTTCTGCAATGCATCTTGTAGACAGTACACACTGCTGCTACTGTGGTGGAGGGATTGAATGTAGATCTGGTGTCAATCATGCGGTTTGCTTTGTCCTGGATGGTGTCAAGCTTCTTTCTTAAGTTGCACCCATCCAAGCAAGTGGGGAGTATTCCATCACAGTTCTGACTTGTGTCTTATAGATGATGGATAGACTTTGGGGTGTCAGGTGGTGAGTTACTCATTGGAATATCCCTAGTCTCTGACCTGCTCTTGTAGCCGCTGTTTGTGTGGTGAGTCCAGTTGAGCTTCTGGTCAATGGTAACGCCAAAGATGGTGATAATGGAAGATTCAGTGATGGTAATACAGTTGAATGTCAAGGGGTAGTGATTGGAGTGGCTGTTATTGGTAATGGTCATTGTCTGGCATTTGTGTGGCCCAAATATTGCTTGCCATTTGTCGGCTTTCACCACCTGCCAGGTGTCTTGCAGTTACATCCTTTAGGACCCAACCAGCTCAATCAGTAATGCTGCTGTAACCAGGAAAGGTTTGTTTGCCCATGTTTAACCTGAAGCCATGAGACTTCATGGGGTGCACAGTTGATGTCAAGGGCTCCCAGGGCAACTCCCTTTTGACTGTGTACCATTGTGTTGCCACCTCTACTGGGTATGTTCTGCCGGTGGGACAGGCCATATCCAGGAATGGTGATGGTTATCTGCAAGGTAGTCATTCTTACAGAATCGTATGTTAGGCTATTGCTTGACTAGTCTGTGAGACAGCTCACCTAATTTTGGCAGTAGCCCCCAGATGTTGTTGAGGTCTTTGCATGATCAACAGGATAGTTTGTGTTTTTGCTGTTGTCTTTTCCGGTTCCAAAATTGATGCCAGGTGGTCTGTCGTGTTTCATTTCTTTGTTGTGACTTTCTAGTGATTGATACAATTGAGTAGCTTGCTAGGCTGTTTCAGAGGACAATTGATGTAGCTCTGGAGTCACATGTCGGCCAGACCAGGTAAGGATGGCAGATTTCCTTGCCTGAAGGACATTAGTGAACCAAATGGGTTTTTGCAACAATTTGGCAATGGTTTCATGGTCATCGGTCGAATCTTAATTTCCAGACTTTTTTTTTTAAGTTCAGATTCCATCATCTGTCATGGCAGACTTTGAGCCTAGGTCCCCAAACATTATTCTGGGTTTCTGGATAAACAGTCAAGCCATAATACCACTAGGCCAACGCATTATTGAGATACTAAAAATGCCATTGATCATATTGGAAAGATAACATTCTGAATGGTGGATTTTTGGGGTGATGTTTCATAGTTATGGAACCATAGCACTAAAGAAGCCCTTCAGTCCATTGGATCTGCACTGACCTATCTACACTAATCTCTCTTTCCAGCACTTAGTCTTGAACATTATCTCGTTTCAAGTACTGGAGTTGAGATTTTCTTAGTGTATTCCAGATTCACACCACCTCTGTGAAAGTCTTTTTCCTCAAGCCCCCCCCTCTAAACCTCTTGCCCTTCACCTTAAAATTATGTCCCTTTTGTTATTAGCCCTTCAGATCGGGGAACCGCTTCCTATCTACCCTGTGCTCCTAGTAATCTTAGACCTCAATCAACTCCCGCACCCACCCTCTCCGCTTTCTCTGTTCTAGGGAAAACCTAAACCTATCCAGCCTCCCTTCATGACTAAAACATTCCAACCTAGGCGACATTCTGATGAATCTCCTCTCCACACCTCCAGTACAGTCACGTCCTTCCTTATAATGTGGCAACCAGAGCAGCACACACCACTCCAACTATGGCCTAACCAAAAATTCTGTACTGCTCTAAAATGACCTCACTGCCATTATAATTTTTGCCAAGACTGACAAAGGCAACTGTTGTGTATGCCTCCTTAACCACCCTGTTAAATTTTCCTGTCATTCATTGAGTACTGCCTTGTCTTGTTGGTTCCAAAATGCATTGCTGCACACTTATCAGAGTTAAATTGCATCTGACCAACCCATCTGTATCTTCCAGTAACTCCAGACCAGCTTCACTATTATGTCAGGAAGAACAAGGAACACAGTGCTGATTCTTGTGGTACGCACCTGGACATTGGCCTCACAAACAACCTTCTGTCTACCCTCTGTCTCCTCTCACTAAGTCAATTTTGAATCCAATTTGCCACATTACCCTGGATGCCAGTGCACTTATCGTCATGATCAGTTTCCCATGTGGGACTTCGTC
Organism: Chiloscyllium punctatum; assembly: GCF_047496795.1. Classification (NCBI taxonomy): domain Eukaryota; kingdom Metazoa; phylum Chordata; class Chondrichthyes; order Orectolobiformes; family Hemiscylliidae; genus Chiloscyllium; species Chiloscyllium punctatum. The sequence continues at coordinate 93,600,382 of NC_092746.1, read as the reverse complement.
ATGGGAAGTCCCACATACGCCTTGGAAAAATACTAACAAATTTGTTAGGCACGAGTGTGCTCTGAAGAAGCCATGCTGACTATCCCATATCATCAAGTAGAGATTCATTTTCTCCTTCAGAATTGTCTCCAGTAGTTTCCCTACTACTGATTTTGAGACTCACCTGTTTGTACTTCCTTGGTTTATCTCTCCAACCCTTTTTGAAAAATGGCATCACATTAGCTGTCCTTCAGTCCTCTAGCACCTCCCCTGTAACAAGACGGGATTGAAAACTTTGGGTCAGACAGCCACTGTCATTTCCTCCCACAACTGAATGCTTGCTTGTGTTTTCTGTTGAGACAATTTAGAACTAGGGTTCACAGTTTGAGAATGTGGGTTTTTCTTTGAAACTTAGTTCAAATCTAGCCCAAAGCAGTGAGACGTTTTCTTTCTAGGTGTAGATGGTCTGCATGGTATCTGTCCAGTTCTTGGTTGGTTCAAACTTGACCTGGTTTAGTACAGGTAGGCAATGTCATTTGGATAATTATTATACAAAATTTATTTTTATGCAATAGAATGTTTGAAGGTTAGTTTTAAGGTTTACTTTTGGGCATGGTGCATGGAGGTTTGCTCTGCTTCTGCCTGCTGTATTCTGGTACTGGTACCTAAATCACCAATTGCATTATGAATTACAATTACCTGTCGTTTTAACACAAGTTACCAAAGTGAATACCTAGGACTGGAAGTAGCAGTGGTGTGTTATTGGTTGGGAAGAAGAGTGCCATTTAGCACTTTCAACCTGCTCTTTCCATTAAGATCATGACTGGTTCTGGTTGTGATCTTAATTCCATTTTCTGCCTACACCTTTTCGCACTGGACTCCCTTGCCTGTCAAAAAAATCTGGTATCTAGCATGAGTCATTTGTAAATTCAGTGATCCAGCCTCCATTACTTTTTTAGGGAAGAGAATTATTCCATGACCCTCAGAAATCTCATCCTAGACCAACTGAAACGGTGTCTCTAGTTATCATCTTTTTCCGCAAGCGGAAATATCTTAACAGTATCCACTACACCAAGTTCCCTTAGGATCCTAGATCTTGAAATCACATCTCACTCTTCAATCTAATGTGTAAAGTCTCAACTTGAAATCATGCTTTCTTCAAAAAGTAAGCCTTTCATCTCAGGAATGATTCGTGAGTCTTCTCTGAACTGCTAATACAATTCTGTTTTTGTTTCAAATGCAGGGAACAAAGCTATGCCCTCTTATAGATGTTGTCTCACCTGTGCCTTATACGACTGCAAAGCCTACCTAATTTTACATTCCATTGCTTTTGCAATAATCCCATTTCCATTAATCCTACTTGCTTGCTCAACCTGCATATTAAAATTTGTGATGCAAACACCAGGGCGCCCAGACTTCACTTCAGTACGTTTGAGTTTCATACAATAAACTGCATTGAGTAAGATGTTAACCACCCCACCCTCACCCACCAAATTCTTGAGCTCAAAAGGTAGACGAGATTTCCAGGATGAACAACAAATTGAAGAATTTGGGCTGACAACTTTGGAAGGAAATGGCGCTAAATTATTGCCAGGAATGTGTGTGCGCACATTTCAGTGGGAATCTGACTAGACTAGGTGATACTTACCGAACAGATTATATTCATTACAATGTGTGCTGGGAGACTTGAGGCCAGTTTTGATGGGCCTTTACCATATTTGACCATAGTTGATTGTTTAATGTCAAGCCCAAAATCAGAAAAATACCTAAATGTATGAGCAACTATCGATTCATTAACCCATTTTCGATTTTGTGTAAATAACAACATTGATTGTTAGTACTTTGAGAAACAAAAGAGAAGCATGTTTTTATAGTGTTTTTCTCAGTTATGATGTACTTGGAATATAATCACTTTGACGATAAAAGGTAATATAAGCTTAGCAACCAGCTGTTACACAGCAAACTGTCACAAATTGCAGTATGAGTTTTTTTAGTCTGGGTTTTTTGTGATGTTTATCTCAATCAGCGATCAGTTTTCCAATAATGCCTGTAGTTGTCTTCAAATTTGTATAGTGGAATCTTCAGAATCCACCAGAGAGAGGGCGGACAATCCTATGTTCACCTGGAAGTCTGCATTTCTGATCGTGTGATACTTCCTCTGTATGTGTTGGAATATCAGCTTCTTTTGTATCCAGGGGTGATGCTTACCGCACTTATTCAGTATAGAGCAATCAGCAAGCACTCAGAAGATCAAGCCTAGCCACCCAGCCTTTTGTTTTAAATGATCCAACTGAACTGTGGAAGACCTAATGATACAGTCCTGAAAAATCTGCATAAATGCTAAGCTTGCTGAAGGAGAGAGGTAAAAACAATGACTGACTGCAGATGCTGGAAACCAGATTCTGGATTAGTGGTGCTGGAAGAGCACAGCAGTTCAGGCAACATCCAAAGAGCTTTGAAATCGACGTTTCGGGCAAAAGCCCTTCATGAGGAATAAAAGCAGTGAGCCTGAAGAGTGGAGAGATAAGCTGGGGGTGGGGACAAAGTAGCCTAGAGTACAATGGGTGAGTGCTCCCATGAGGACCAGTTCCACCACCGAACACACCAGATGGCCGCCGCCTTTAGAGATCACAATTTCCCTTCCCACGTGGTTAAAGATGTCCTCCAACGCATCTCATCCACATCCCACACCTCCACCCTCAGACCCCACCCCTCCAACCGTAACAAGGACAGAACGCCCCTGGTGCTCACCTTCCACCCTACCAACCTTCACATAAACCAAATCATCCGCCGACATTTCCACCACCTCCAAACAGACCCCACCACCAGGAATCTATTTCCCTCCCCACCCCTTTCCGCCTTCCGCAAAGACCGTTCGCTCCGTGACTACCTGGTCAGGTCCACGCCCCCCTACAACCCACCCTCCCATCCTGGCACTTTTCCCTGCCACAGCAGGAACTGTAAAATCTGCGGCCACACCTCCTCCCTCACCTCTATCCAAGGCCCTAAAGGAGCCTTCCACATCCATCAAAGTTTAACTTGCACATCCACTAATATCATTTATTGTATCCGTTGCTCCCGATGCGGTCTCCTCTACATTGGGGAGACTGGGTGCCTCCTAGCAGAGTGCTTTAGGGAACATCTCCGGGACACCCGCACCAATCAACCACACCGCTCCGTGGCCCAACATTTCGACTCCCCCTCCCACTCTGCCGAGGGCATGGAGGTCCTGGGCCTCCTTCACCGCCACTCCCTCACCACCAGACGCCTGGAGGAAGAACGCCTCATCTTCCGCCTTGGAACACTTCAACCCCAGGGCATCAATGTGGACTTCAACAGTTTCCTCATTTTCCCCTTCCCCCACCTCACTGCAGTTCCCAACTTCCAGCTCAGCACTGTCCCCACGACTTGTCCTGACTTTTCCTACCTGTCTATCTCCTTTTCCACCTATCCACTCCACCCTCTCCTCCCTGACCTATCACCTTCATCCCCTCCCCCACTCACCCATTGTACTCTATGCTACTTTCTCCCCACCCCCACCTTCCTCTAGCTTATCTCTCCGCGCTTCAGGCTCACTGCCTTTATTCCTGATGAAGGGCTTTTGCCTGAAACGTCGATTTCAAAGCTCCTTGGATACTGCCTGAACTGCTGTGCTCTTCCAGCACCACGAATCCAGAATCCATTGCTAAAGGAGAGAGCTGAATGGTATGGCTCAGGTTTAACTTTGGGACCATAACTGTTACCAATTTGCAATTGGATATTTGATTTGGAAACAGGATATTTTCAGATCTTGCAAAATTAGTAAGGATAGTGATAGTTTTACTGCCTCCAGTTGATATATTGTAATTTCTTAAATGCATCTGAGTAACCTTGTGTAACGTGGTTTGTAATGGATAGTAAGTTAGTTGATTAGGGTGAGGGTTTTGGGAGGGCATGTGCTTGCGAGGAGGAGGAGAACTGGTAAAGGATCGGCATGGCAATAGTGCAGGTTAGGAATACATGAAATGTATTCACGTCTTGTGAGATAGGAAGGAATACAATGCTTAGAGTATGAGTAAATAAGAAATGCATGAGTAAATAAGAACATTAAGATATAATTAAAAGCTCGCGCTCTCTCTCTGATTTCATGCACCATTTGTAACAAGATGCATGAATAGTGCACATAGAAATAAAAGAATGTGAAGTTACTCTATGAAACTACTCACCATAGAATGGTAGTTGGAGTGACCAAGTCTGGGAATTGCTTATTCAAGGGTATTTGACATTTTTTGGAAGGAAGGAAAGTGGTGGGTTATCTTTAGATTAGATTACTTAGTGTGGAAACAGGCCCTTCGGCCCAACAAGTCCACACCACCCCGCCGAAGCGCAACCCACCCATACCCCTACATCTACCCCTTACCTAACACTACGGGCAATTTAGCATGGCCAATTCACCTGCACATCTTTGGAGTGTGGGAGGAAACCGGAGCACCCGGAGGAAACCCACACAGACACTGGGAGAATGTGCAAACTCCACACAGTCGCCTAAGGCGGGAATTGAACCCGGGTCTCTGGCGCTGTGAGGCAGTAGTGCTAACCACTGTGCCACCGTGCCGCCCACAAATCTTGTGTTAATAAAGAATGAGACCTGTACAGTTGTGAGAAATGATATTTGCTTACATGATCAACTTGTTGAATCAGTTTGGGTGGAAATAAAAGTTAGCAGAAATTTAAGATTCAGTTAAATTTATGGTTAAAACTTTAAATTAGATGGGGAATCATGTGTTATTGAGAAACAGCAGGGAAGTGAAGTTGAGGGTTGTCAGATCAGCCATGATCTCATTGAGCAGATTTGGTAGACTGAATGGCCTACCTCCTGTTTCATGATTCATTTTCAGATGTAAAATAGCCCTCTCCCTGGTTAATTCCAGACAGTTTGTTCTAAAAATCTCTCTATGCTCCCCATGGTTCTGTTTTCAAAGTCCACAGGTTCTTAACCAATCTGAAAACATGGAAATTTTGCTGAATCATTCGATGCACCCAAGATCAATTCGCTCAAAATGGTTTCTTCAACCATTTATGAAATATAATCTTTCTATAAAAATTCATGTATTCCAGTTTGTGGTTATAGGTTTGTACTTGAAATTAACTGTGAATAAGAATTGCTGCCAAATGAACAGAAAATAATCAAAGTAGAGCTGTTTTAACTAAACCTGTTGTTGCAAATTCATTCTTTGTTAACATTGATTATGACTGCATTATGTTACTTAAAAGTAAAAGCTTTTTTACTTTTTATAAATAGTGGAAAGGTTAATTTTTGTAGCGACAGTACAGCATGCCAGCTTTTGACTCCATTTCACATTTGGTTTACTATTGCCTTCTACTCAGAAGTTCCTCTAAGTCGAAATAAATATGTATTTTTAAAAATGCTATCTTTTCTCAAATAATGTGTTTAAGTATTGCCCATTTATTCCATCCACTAAACATTAGGCCCATGATGACTATTACGAGACACAGACTAAAGAAACTACTATCGGTAGAAGACCTGATATTGCCAGGCCAATGATAACAATTCTGAGATACAAAGCTAAAAACCCCACTACATCAGGTTATAATCCAACAGTGCCACAACCACGTGATGAAGGAGCAGCACTCCAAAAGCTAGTGCTTCCAAATAAACCTGCCAGACTATAACCTGGTGTTGTGATTTGTAACTTTGTACATCCCAGTCCAACACTGGTGTCTACAAATCAATGCTGAGATACAAGTTCCAAGCACTAAAGGATTTACCAATGACTCTTGCCTATTCGGATTCATGTGGGCAAAAATATGACACTGGATTCCCTCAAGATCTTCTAATCCCCTCAGCTCCAACCCTGGGACTTTCTGACTTTGTCTTCTGTTTTGGGTTCTTGGGACTGAGCTTACCAAGAAGACAGGGTGTGTTTCTCTGTACACAATTATTGTGGCTTTGTATTGGGAATGATAAGTAAATGGACATTAACAAAAAGAATTACTCCTTAAATGACTAAAATATCTAGCCTGCTTTAAGTATCGTATTTGTCATTAATGCCAGAGTAATACTTTGCACCATTTGCTTGATATGGGCAGTTCTCTGGATAAGTTGGAATGGTGCGAGAGTTGGGTGACTGTTACTTTTTAAAACATTAAGTGGATCGTGATTAAGATTGCATGACATTTTACTGCGGCTTTGACCTAATTGCTCCCCTTGCTGTTGGGGTGCAGTTTAACCCAAATCGCTACTTACTATACAGGGCTATACAGGCTTACTATACAGCTTCTACATTTCTCTCTCCTTTCTACTGCCTGTTCTATGCTTGGTCTGTCTCGTCCTGACCCCCTCACTCCCATGCACATGTACCCTGCACACAACGCCAGGGTCCCAGCTTCGATTTCAGCCTCTGGAAACTGTCTGTGTGGTGTTTGCACATTCTCCCCGTGTCTGTGTGGGTTTCCTCCCGGGTGCTCCGGTTTCTTCCCGCGGTCCAAAGATGTGCAGGTTGGGTGAATTGGCCATGCTAAATTGCCCATAGGTTAGGTGCATTAGTCAGAGGGAAATGTGTTTGGGTGAGTTACTTTTTGGAGGGTCGGTGTGGACTTTTTGAGCCAAAGGGCCCGTTTCTACACTGTAGATAATCTAATCTAGTCTAATAGATGATTGTATTTATTTTACAATAGAGTGTAACTTCAACATTCTACTTAATTTTTACCTCTGAAACGCTCTAGGCTGACTAAGATCTTGATAAAGAGTGCAGATTTTGACTCTGTTGCTTTCTTCAGATTAGGAAGGCAGTTAGAATTATAAAGTTTATTCACCAATATTATATGTTTTAATTTGGTCGTGCTGAAGTATTTTTAAGACAATATTTGGAAAAGTCATTACTCTCTACGAGCACTTGTTTCACCTTAATGTCAAAATACTTAATCAATTCCAAAATATTTTGGAAACCTTTACAATCTGGTAGTTTAGATTTTCTTTAAGATTTACAGTACGGCAAAAACCTTTTTGAGCACAAATTATTCACTAAATTCTGCTATTGGTACTTTAGAGAGATTTGTACTGAGGCTGCCAATCTAAAATCTGACCAGAACTTGTGTTTTCCTGTAACTGAAGGCAGCTTCCATCGTACTAATGACATCAGAATTTGACTCTACCTATTTTAGCACCTAACCAATATTTATTTTTAAGTGCTGAGAAAGTTAAAGGGGCCCTATTTCACATTTTGTAAGTACTTTGTTATGACATTGGATCTGTTTCCTAATGTGGTGGTGAGAAATAGGGCAGTTTTGCTAAAGTTATACATGGTACTGTTCAGAGCACAGTTGGAATACTGTGAACCATTTTGGACCCTTTATCTAATGAAAGATATAGGGATTAGAAAAAGTCCAGAGAAGCTACCAGTCCAGTGGACAGGTTGAGTAGACTATACTACCTCATTGGAATATAGAAGAATGAGAGGTGACCTCATTGAAAGGTACAAGTTTGGAGAACTTGACAGGTTAGATGTGGAGAATTTGTTTCCTCTTGGAGAGAATAGGACAACTGGGCATAATCTCAGAATAAGGGGTCACACATTTAAGAATTCTTTGCCACAGAGGGCAGTTGAGACTGGGTCATTAAATACAATCACAAGTGCCATAGACCTTTTAATGATGGAGTGGAGGGGGGACAAAAGTAGGAAACTGGAGTTGATGGTTATCAAATCAACCATGCTCTCATTGTTGGAGTGGACTCTGACTTGAATGGGATGGCCTACCCCTACTCATGTTTTATAGTATTAAAGTAAGCCCTTCCAGGCATAAATTTTCAAAAACTACTTCAGAAATTTGACTGCAAATGAACATTTATGAGGGGGGGGGGAAGGCACTGCTTTTATTGATATGTAGTATTATTCAATTACACTGATGAAATTATCACAGAAATTTGTCTTGACTCTGTGTGACTGTTTGATAATTAAGTCAGTGTTGTGAAACTCCTATTTTCAAAAAAATGGTTTTTGGGGGGAAAAGTTCTACAGAAACTATCACCTCATGTTTTGGCAGTTTCATCAGGTCATTGTCCAAGATTGCAGCTGCGATGTTTGTAGTCTTTTCCGGCACGGTAACTTTTTTTTTAAAAAAGTGGGCGATGCTGAGTGCCTAGGCTGCACTTCTTAGCTTTTTAAAAGGAACTGCTATGTATATGCACGAGCTGCATGTAAAATGGTAGAGTTTAAAAAGTTGTGATGCAGAAAATATTCCACTTCAAAAATTTTCTCTTGACAGCTAAGTAGAGAGTTAATGTAAACAGCAGCTGTGGTTAAGATGTTAAATATTTATTTGGTGTGGAGCCAAAGCTGGCTAGTCTTCTAAGTGATATAGGCACGTTCAAATTATTCTGCTTCCTATAAATGATTATCTTCAATTTCTGGTGAAAAAGATTTGAAGTAATTGTATGTGATTACAATAAAACAGGAGTTGTATTTTTAAAAACTTTTATATCCTGTGCTTTAGTGCAAGTTAAATGATATGCTGCTTGCTTAAACACTTGTGTTCCATGATGATCGTAGCTAAAATGGAAGAATTTTTAAAAACTCATATCCTCTCAAGGACAGTAATTCCAGTTTCATTCTGTTAGCATTGTGAAATTACTCAAAACAAAAGGACAATCCTGCAATAAATAATGGAAATTAGCACCTAATTATGTGGCTGATAGCACTTCTACTAATTATATACATTAACCAATAACTTGACCTACAGATATTATTTTGAGAATTTCTGTGGATAATGATCCCATATGCGCTTGTACCAGGGGCTTCGGGGCTTTTGTGGATGATTAAAAGTTGGTTCTAATTCCCTCAGTGCAATAATCCATGCTACTATTGAATGTAAGGCTTCCCATTGTAAAATCTAAGGACTGTTACTTGACATGGAGAATTCCAATCAAATTTGACTTTTTTTTTTGAGGAAAATGCACTTTTTTTCAGTTTTGTTCTTCTCATCACCTTGACTGGTGATTTACTTGAAATCCAAAAGGGGAACAGGGAATTTTTCTGCTCCTTTCTGTACCTTCCCTTCTGTTTGCTCCCCACTCCCGCTCCAAGCATCCTAACTGATCTACAAATGGTGAGACAAAATTCAACATTGCAGCTATTTCCTTGGTTGTGTCTTAATATGTCTAGCACTCCAGACTTGAATCTTGTATGAACGGGTATGAAATGTTTATAGATTATCATATGATAAGAGTGCAGATGGGAGTTTGCTCTGTTGTCAAAAGTATCTCCTCCTCTTGTTTTTATCTTCAGTTGTAGTGCAGTAAATGTTGTGTAAACTGAATCCGACTCAATAATTGTTGAGGTGGCTAGCCTTGCTTCAGGAAGAAAATTGACCTGTCAAATCACTTGCATCCTTCTTGCTTGGAACTGGTATTACCAATGCACTTGAAAAGGTTGTGGGAAGTGGAAGTAGGGAGGTTTGTTGAATCAAGACTACTGATATGAAAATTATTTCTTGATGAATCAAGGTTTCTGGTGTGAACATTGTTTTTGTTTGATATTTAAGTTGTATGTAGAATCTAAGACTGTAATTGAATCTGTTTTCATTATTCTCTCCTTTGCATCAAATTTGCCTTAATAAATTAATTTGTGTTCAGCATTTACAGCAGAACAATACCAGCAACATCAACAGCAGCTAGTACTGATGCAGAAACAACAACTTGCACAGATTCAGCAGCAGCTAGCACATAGTAATTCAGGCTCCAATGCTTCACAGGTAAGAATGAGCAGAGCTCTGTTCAGAAGCAAACTTTAAAAGTAATAATGTAATCCACATCAAATTTGACAATTGGAAATGAATATCCAGAGCCTTTACCAGGTCAGAGTACTTATAATACAGAGCATCATTATCAGAATTGTTTGTAAGTTTCATATGTTTGCATATAATTAGTCATTTTGCTTCCATTGGTTTTTAATATTGCTTAAATAATGCCATCATTGAATGGCGGCTGATGCAAAAAAAAACTGTAGGGAGTAATGTTTCAGTTCAGTTCAGTTTTGCTTGTTCAACAATTCACTTGGATTGAGGGTTGAAAGCATCAACTCTGTCAGAAATGAATAATTTGTTTGACTTTTGCTTGAGCAACTTATGTTTTCTCAACTGAACCTAACTGCAATTGTATTTAAAGATTGTGGTACAATTGCTCGAATTTAGAAGTTTGTAATTAAAATTTTTAAGGTTTGGTTAAAATCCTGTAATGAAGCTGATCCAAGTTGTATAAATTATTCATAATTTTGTAAAATATTTCTATATATTTTCCAGTGCGTATATCCAAAGCTGGTTAAATGATCAGTACTTTTTGGCTTGTTATAAACCCTACGGGTCAATTCAATAGAGCAGTATGGCATTGGTGCTTTCATGGAAGACGTTTTGTCCAATTCAGTGCTTCCATGCAGTTCACTGGCTTCAATCAGTCTTGCTGTTGTTGGGTTCTGCAGTGTGTGTATTTAAAATATTACAGTGCCTATCATCATCATGTGAATGAAATCACAGTAATTGATTTTGGGTTGTTTGCAAAAATTTCTAAGGTTATGATATGATATGCGTATATATTTTTGTGACAGGGTTCTGTTTCAAAAACATTGGATTCAGTTAGTGCACAATTTGCTGCTTCAGCTTTGATGACATCAGAACAGTTGATGGCTTTCAAGGCAAAGGAGGAAGTAGTGCTTGGAATCAATGGTGTCCTACAAGCCTCAGGTGAGTAGATTTTTGTCTCATGTGGTTAGGGGAATAAATTTAGAATGTGGATTACAGGTGTTTACTGAAGTGAAAGTCAAACTCATGATTGATCAGCCATGATCATATTGAATGGCAGGGCAGGCTCAAGGGCCTGAACAGCCTATGCCAGTTCCTATGAAGTAAAATGTTGAAAATGTAAACTGTAAAGAATAATCATTCATTTTTGTCTTCGCCTTTCTGTTGTGCTACATACGTCTGTTCTTGAAAAATCTTGGTAATGTTGTTAGTGATTTTTCTGTTCATATTTGCAGTTTTAGGAAATATGAGTGAATATGTTGGGCCAACAATTATTTGCATCAAAATAATGGTGAGGCTGATGGCACTGCTCATTATGCACACATGGCACTGTTGTTTCAGGCAAGGACAGAAGCAGAGTTAGATAACAGTATCTACAGATCCTGTCCCAACATCTACCACTCAGGTGTCAGATTCACAAAAGTTACATCTTGCCATCTTACTGACTGATTAATTGAACAGCACAAAAAGACAAACTAAACCTAGCATAAAGTTGTGCATTGTCCATTTTGATGAATGCATCCTCTGAAAAAAGCATTAATTGCTATCATTCAATACCTGGCCCAAAAAATACTTCTAATAATAAAATGAGAAGTCTCATTCCCATAGGCTTTAATTGTAAGGGAGTTTTTTAAAGTATCAAAAGTTTTGTTTAACTTTTCTGTGTCTCTGAATTAAATTGTTCTTTTAGTGTATGTCGTGTGTTTGACTGGCTAGGCCAGTATTTGTTGCTATTGAAAAGATGGTGGTTACCTACCTTCTCAAGCTGGTGTACATTTCTGATCAAGAGAGCTACAGGATTCTAACCCAGTCACACTGAAGGGGAAGTGATATATTTCCAAGTCAAGGATGAGTGACTTGGCGGGGACCTTGCATGGTGTTGTCATCAATCTGCCACCTTTTGAGATGGTGCTGGTCACAGTTTTAGAAAGTTCTAAGGAGCCTTAGTGAGGTGTTGCACTGCCACTTACAGATATACACTATGTTGGTGGTGAATATTTGTGGCTGTGATATCAAACAAGCAGGCTGCTTTTTCCTTGATGGTGTGAAGCTTCTTGAGAGATTTGATCTGTGCTCACCCAGGCATTCCACCACGCTTTCTCAACTTGTGCTGTAGAGATCATCGGAAGACTTTAGGGGGTCAGGAAGTGAGTTATTTGCTACATGATTCTGAGCTTCATATTATCCACTTGCAGTCACAATATTTATAAAAGCTAGTCCAATTGAGTTGCTGCTCACACCCAGGATGCTATTGAGAATCAAGAGGTGATAGTTAGTTTCTGTTTGGTTGGAGATGGTCATTAAATCTTGTCTGGTGCAAACTTGTCACTTGTCAACACAAACCTGAATGTTGTCCTATGTTTGCTGCATTTTGGACACTGTCTGTCTTCAGTAGGAGTTGCTAAGAATAGTGCCCAATATCGTGCATTGTGGAAGGAAGGTCATTGAAACAATTAAAAAGAGTTGGGCCTAATTGGTAATGTCTTGAAGCTGAGATGACTGGTCTACATCAACCGCAGTTTGTGATAAACCTTGCTCTAGGGTTTCTTGATGTTGCAGTCAGTCAAATGCACCTTGATGTCAAGAGCAGTCACTTTCCCCTCATCTCTTGAATTCACCTCCTTTTGCCTATATTTGAACTAAGGATGTAATGAATGTCAGTGAGCAGGTTATTGCTAAGCAAATGCTGCTTGATAGCACTGTTGATCATCCCTCCCATCACTTTTACTGATTGAGTAGGTTGATGAAATGGCAATTGGCCAGGTTGGATATATCCTGACTTTTGTGTAGGACCTATGAGCAAATTTTCACATTAGCAGGTAGGTAATTTTGTAATTGTGCTAGAACAGCTTGGCCAGGAGAGCAGCAACTTGTAGAATATGAGATTTCTATACTATTTCCAGAGTGTTGCTGTGTCCTTTGCGGTCTGTAGTACCTTCAGCCACTCCTTAATATCACATGAAGTGAATGAAATTGAAGACTGGGGAGTAGGAGATATTTTTAATGTGAAGATGGAACTTTGTTTCCACGTGAATTATGCACTGATCACTCCAGCCAGTACTGTCATAAACCAATGCATTTGTAACAGGCAAATAGGTGAGGGCAGAGTCAAGTATGTTTCCCCTCTTGTTCACCCAACTGACCTAGACCCAGACTAGCAGCTATGCCTCTTGGGACTTGACCATCTTGGTCAGTAGTACTGCTGCCAAGCCACTTTTGGTGATGGATAACAAAGGTACTGTGGGTTTGTCTTGCCAGTGGAAAAGGTCATACACCGGGTCAGTGGTGATGTTATCTCGGATATGGTCTGCACAGGATTACTGAGTATGACTATTCAGGCTGTTGATTGGGTGAGAGACATGTCTCCCAATTTTCTCACCAGCCCTCAGAGGGGTGACTTTTTCAGTGTATTCTAGATGCATGGAGCAAGTTGCCACAGGACGTGGGGGGAGGTGGATCTAATTGCAACATTTAAAAGGCATCTGGTTGGATACATGAATACGATGGGTTTAGATATGGGCTAAATGCTGGCAAATGGGACTAGGTCAGATTGCAATGTCTGGTCGGTGTGGACGAATGGGGCTGTAGAGTCTGTTTCTGTGCTATATAACCCTTAAGGAGACCTTAGGGGGCGACAGGGCTGACTTTGCTGTTGTGCCTGCTAGGTGATTGCCCTGTTTTGTTCCTTATTCATTTTACACCTGTTTTGAAATTGAATTGGCCTATGTAGATTATGCCACTTCTTGATCCAAGATTGTTTATTTCCATTATACTTCAATCTATTGGCTAAGGAGATAAACCATTGCTTGTCTTACTCGTGAGTTCCAAATACTATTCACCTCTTATAGTATTATCGTTATTTTGAACGATGTTACTGCAAAAAATGTAAAACCTAAGTGTGCATGGATATACATTGCAGGTAATGTCCTTTTGTAGTAGGAAAAATCTGATTTATGCTGATCAATTGAATTTTTAAATGATTTTGAAGTTAGATTACAGTTCTTAACAGAGCAATAGGTTTTTTTTGTCAAGATAGCATGCAGAATGTAAGTATTGTACATAAAGTTTTGTGAGGTAAAACATGAGCATCCTATTCCCAGGGGCCTTTGAATGGGTTACTGTCCTAGTAAGACAACATTTCCAAAGACTGGAATTCGTGTTCATGCTACATTCCATTTTACACTCCTGTAATATTTGAAATAATTTTCCTATTGATTTTAGCTATTCATGCTGAACAGTTCATGCTGATTTTTAAAAACAAGCATTTGAATAAGGTAGTTTAAATTTTGTGCAAGTTTCAATTGAAGTTTCCATTTAAGTATTGGTGGAAAAGAATAGTATATTTGGAACAGGTTGGTTGAGTAAGGGAGCTAAAACTAAGACGAAGCTTTTATGAGAAAGATGCCTTGTAGTTAAACAATTATGAATGAAAATCATATTAAACTAGTTTGCTTTATGATTAGACTTCCTTGTCCTAGCCCAAATCAGGTCAGTGTTCTAGTGATGTTGTCATTTTTCTTTTTCTTCAGGATCGTACAAGGGCTTACACCTCACTAGTACCACGCCTACAGCACTTGTACAAACCAGTCAATCATCAGCAGGTTCAGCCTTACTGCCGCCCTGCAGCAACACACAGACAGCAACTTCCCTCAGTGCACTGAGTCACCATGGAAATCCTGCAAACTCAAGTCCTCAGGTTCTGCTTGGCAACAGCCTTCGTCTAGGTGTACCTAGTTCAGTAGCTGCTGTTAATTCTGTCACCAGTCTGAATGCACGTCATATACCTAGAACTTTAAATACTGTTCCAACATCTGCCTTAAAACTGGCTACAGGAGCAAATTGTCAGGTGCCCAAGGTTCCAGGCTCCACCTCCATGGATGGAGTACCAAGGTAAGCTTCATTATCTGAAAGCTTGTATATACTTTACAGTAGATTTATTTACTTCATTTGAGCCCTGATATTTACCAGTAAATTCATAGTTAATAGATCTCATTAGTCATGATTTGATTGAACGTGGGCTCTGTCAAGTAAAAAAGAGTATTACCTATAACAACCTATTCCCTTGAGTGCTGTAGTAAAGATAAATTTCATTCTGTAGTTTGTCTGGATGGTGACATTTTTCATTCATGCAGTCTCTATGACCAATGAATGGATTATTACCCAATCCTGAAAGGAGAGAGTAGAACAAATGAGATTTAATGAAGTTGTGAACTTTCAGAATTCTTCAGTTATATAGTCTTTACTCTTCTAGTTTCATGACCCATTTTGAGATTTTCTACAGCAACCATCTAAAAGGTATCACCTATTAGTGGCAAGAAATTCAATTGAAAAGCACCTTGTAATATCTAATTTCATGACCGGTCCAAATCCTTTTATAATTTATATTTTTCAATTCTAATCTCTATGTAATTTGAGCTAGTTGTTTTGAATTTGTGCTTTTGTGTGGTCTTCACTTTTAGCTCAGTTTTATACTGGTGTGCATGCTGGTTTCGCTTGGGGCAACTAAAGTGGTATTGCAGTTGACCTTGGATCAGAAAAGGGCAAGGAGGGAAGTAGCCAAGATTTCACCTACACATTGCTATTAATTCTTATTCTCCCCAAGTTTTTTATTCATTCATGGGATAGGAACATCACTGGCCATGCCAGTATGTATTGTCCATCCTGAATTGCTTAGAGGGCTGTTAAGGGTCAACCATATTGCTGTGGTTCTGGAATTGCATGTAGGCCATACGAAGGAATGGTGGCTGTTGCGTCTCCTAAAAGATGTTAGTTAACAAGATGGGTTTTTCCCAACACTCAATAATGGCTGCATGATCATTTTCAGATTCTTAATTCCAGATTTTTGTTGAATTCAAATTCCACATTATGCCATAGCGGAATTGAACTGGCTCCTCAGAACACTACTTTGGTCTCTGGATTAATAGTCCAGTGATAATACCACAACGCTTCTCCAGGTTAGAAGTATGTATGTGAGAGCATGAAGTTAGATTCAGGGTTGACTGCAGTTGCCTTTGACCCTTGATGGTCAATCACGTATGTATCATGATGACTTGGAGAAGATATTATAGATGGTGTAAATAAATGTTGTGCAGTCTACCTGTGCAATTTTCAACAGCTTTACCAATATAATACCTTTATTTGAAATGGTAAGGAGACCCAAAAAAAAATCTGCAGACTAGTTAGCTTAACGTTATTGTGAAAATGGTGTTCATCATAATGATATAATAGCATTTGAAATACCTATTATGATAAAGCAGAGTTAGCTTGGTTTTACAAAGGAGAAATCATGTCTGATAAATTTATTAGAATGTTTTGAGGTGCTAATAAACAGCAAGATAAAGGGGAGGCAGGGGCTGTAATGTATTTAAATTTTGAAGGTGTTTATTGAGGTTCCATACATGAGACCACTAAAGCCAATGGTGTTGGGGTCATTTATTAGCTTGGATAGAGAGTTAGCTAACTAACAGAAGTAAGAGAGTTGGGCGAAGGGAGGTAGTTTCAGGGTGGCAGTCTGTAATTAGTACAGTGGCACAGGGATCAGTACTGGGGTCAGTACTGATTTATGGTAATGATTTGGATGAGGAAATTGCAAATGTGGCTCCAGTACATTCAGATTATGCAAAAATAGGTGGAAAGGCAAAGAGGTGAAGAAGGCAAAGTCTGCAGAGGGATACAGATAGGTTAAGCAAATGGGCAAAATCTGGTAGATGGAATATGGCAGGAAGAAGAAGAGCTGAATATTATTGAAATGGTGGAGGTATATTGCAGAAAGCTACAGCACGAGGGATTTGGGAGTCATTATGCATAGATCACAAAGTTGGCCAATTCAGCAGTTATTAGGGAATACAGATTTAATGTTGACCTTCATTGAAATAAAGGCCAACATAAAGTATAAAAATAGGGCTGTCTTGCTGGAACACTGATCAGTTTTGGACCTTCCATCTAAGGAAGGATAAACTAGCATTAGAGGCAGTCCAAAGAATGTTCACTTGCCTGATCCTTATGGATAAACTGTCTTGTGGGGAGAGGTGACTGTTTTGGGCCTGTACTCCTTGGGTGTGTTGCTGGGAAAGCACAGCAGGTCAGGCAGCATCCAAGGAGCAGGAGAATCGACGCTTCAGGCTTAAGCTCTTCATCAGGAGTGAGGCTTGTGGGCTGGAGCTGAGAGAGAAAGGGAAGTGGGGTGGGCTGGGTAGCTGAGAAAGTGAGAGGTGAATGAAGGTGATAGGTCAGAGAGGGGAGTGATGTACAGGTTCAGAGAGGGGTGCTGAGTTGGAGGCTTGGGACTGTCTCTGGGACACCCACAACCCATCAACCCTACCATCCTGTGGCTGAACACTTCAACTCCCCCTCCCACTCCGTCAAGGACATGCAGGTCCTGGGCTGGCCTCTCCACCAAATCGTTACCACCTGACACCTGGAGGAAGAACGCCTAATATTCTACCTTGTGACCCAGCAACTACACAGCTCAAAGTTTGTGAGAAGATTTGTAGCTCGGGCGCTCGTTATTGTGGTTCTGTTCGCCGAGCTGGGAATTTGTGTTGCAGACGTTTCGCCCCCTGTCTAGGTGACATCCTCAGTGCTTGGGAGCCTCCTCTGAAGTACTTCTGTGATGTTTCCTCCAGCATTTATAGTGGTTTGTCTCTGCCGCTTCCGGTTGACAACCGGAAGATTCAAACCACTATAAATGCTGGAGGAAACATCACAGAAGTACTTCAGAGGAGGCTCCCAAGCACTGAGGATGTCACCTAGACAGGGGGCGAAACGTCTGCAACACAAATTCCCAGCTCGGCGAACAGAACCACAACAACTACACAGCTGCGTCATTCATATTTCACGCCCCCCCCCCCCCCCCGCTTCATTTTCCCAGTCTGAAGCATCCAACATGGCACCACCCTCCTGACCTGTCCATCACTCCCCCCTCTGACTTATCACCTTCTCCCTCACTTTCATCCACCTATCGCTTTCTCAGCTACCCACCCCACCCCACTGCCCTCCCATTTCTGTCTCAGCCCTGGCCCACAAGCCTCATTCCTGATGAAGGACTTATCCCCAAAACGTTGATTCTCCTGCTCCTCGGATGCTGCCTGACCTGTTGTGCTTTCCCAGCAACTCTCGACTCTGATCTCCAGTCCTCACTTTCTCCCTGTGCTTCTTGGAGTTTAATAGAATGAGAGATGATCTTATTGAAACATATAGTCTTTGGGAGTTGGTAAGATGCAGATAGGTTATTTGCCCTTGCAGAGCATCCAGGACTGGGTTATAATTTAAGAAAGTATTGTCCTTTTAAGAAAAAAATAAGGAATTTTTTTCTGAGTAATGACTTTGAGGAATTCTTCCCCATAAGGCCTCGGGGGTGGTTATTAAGTATATTCAGGATTGATATAGACTGATTTTTAATCAGTAAGGAAATCAAGCATTAAGGGGAAAAGGCTGGAAAATGGAGTAGAGTATCAGATCACCTGTGGAGAGACTCGATGGGTTGATTGGCTTGCTTCTGCTCCTATGTATGAAGAAAGTTGATAATGTCAAAATTACACCAATCTAGTCCATTTGTTTTGTCCATAACAAAACCATTGGATAAACTGTGCATAAATAGGCAGTGGAATGTTTCATTTAGTAGAAATGTTTTCAAGCCACCAGCAAAGTCAGAAAAAGTTGAATTCAGAGGGCAGTGCTTCAGCAATTTTGTACTTAAGGTAGGCTTTGAATCAACTAAAATCTCCCTGTCTTTGTTTTCTACTATTTGAGAGAGTTCAATTGAATATAGTGATTGGTGGAGAAAAAAAATGTTTAGTTGTTTTGACATGAATGTATTCTTTTGCATTTAGCACCTATATGCGGTGCTGTGGAGTGGTTACTTCTGTGTTTTGCCTTATGTCAACCCTCTTTTTAGCCTTCAAGAGCATTATAGATAGCAGACATCATAAAAAGATGATGCATTTTTGTAGATTTTTTTTATGATGGCTGAATCTTAATGAGCTGTATCTCCAATGATTCTTTCTCGACTCTACCTTCCCTAAGATTGTTTCGATCATTTGTGTGGAGATTGAAGCACAGTTAAAGAAAAAGGCTTCAAAATATAAATGATATCTCTTGATCAGTACCCTTTTTCACAAAGGTGAGTGAATATTTGAGGAGCTGGCTTGAAGGAGTTATCAAGCCCAATGGTGTGATGTCACAAAACTTGCTGTTAAAGTGGAAAACATCTCTGCCCTGCCACATATTCTGAAAATTTAAGTTAATCATAATTTGATGGTTTGATTTTTTTTTATATATGTAAAAGGGTACTGATGATGACTCACTCTTTAAACATCACACCTGCAGGAAGTGTCTCTCCATAAACACGTCATTGGCCCTGCAATTCATTGCGCCATAGAGACGTGATGTTGCCACCCAGATGGTGAAATAGGAGTCATAAAAGGAGACTTTACTACAGCACATCGGGAAACTTTAAGGGTAGGAGCAGGAGGTTGGGAGGCAAGTAAAGTGCTTTTGTTTTTTTATATTTTTTTAAGTGAGCAGTTGGATCATGTCCCTTTTTGGGGGAAAACCCCTTTATTTTCATTTTTAAATCAATGGCTAAAATAGCCTCAAATATACAAATATATTTTGATATGAAAACCTGCTTAAGTTATTGTGGCTGATGTGGAATTTTGAAGACCATCATTCAGTAAGTCCAGACAGTTGATCTTTAGTATTTTTAAATTGTACGTAACACAGCGAAGAAATGGCCTTTATCCATGTAGTTTGAACTCCCATTGTATGTCTTCATAGCTCTTCGTAGAATATTGATATTAAAGCTATTTTAGTCTTATATATTCTTTAATGTAATGTAAGTAATAACCAAAACACACACTTCTTAAGAATCATATTAGCAAGAAGTTGATTAGTGGACCAGTCATTCTTTTTGACTCCGTACCTGTTCAGTGCTAAACCAAAAAAGTAGTGGAACTTTCTCCAGAGTGTACTAAATGTTTGCTGACCCTGGATCTCTCTCTTGATCCCCCTCATTCATAAAGAATAGAATGGATGTGCAGTATAGCTATGTGATGTAATAAATATGCACACATGAATAGAAATTGTCCTAAGTGGAATAGTAGGAAGAATGTACAGCAAACTTGCTTGGCAATAATTGTTAATCTTTACAGGGACATCAGTTGATCATTGCTTAACAATTCTAGGGGACGTTGTATTCAGTGGAGTGTTCTGGAACTCATTTGGTCATCTTTTGAGGATGGGTAGGAGGAATTTTCTCGAGATTTCCCAAAGTCGCCCTAGATTTGTTTTCTTTGGCAGTACATAAACTGGTGTATGGTTGAGTGAATAGAATGGGGTGATGATGTCAAGAAGTTGCTCTGAGTAAAAATAGAACACATCCAACAACCCAGCTATAGTCCTCACCTGTCTCTTATCTCATTTTGCACTTTTGTGGTTGTCAGACAAAGACTATTGTCATGCTTCATTTTAATGCTAAATTTTAAGGTTTCACTCTTATTGCAATGAAATTATTTTTCACCGCACAGTTATTGAGAAGTCATTGCAACATTTACTGGTCAATTCTTGACCATCTATTTAATTTTACAAGTTTTGGCATAAATTGTTTCCTCATAAATCTTCCAAATCAATGTGCACCACTTTTAATGCACATAATACCTTGTTTGGTATTTATTGTTTCTCTTCACATTGTAGTTTGTATACTGCATAACTTCGTAGTTTCTGCCATCACATTTTGAAAATGCTTGGCAGTAATCCAAAAGGAAGGATGACTTGGATGGTTCCCTTCCAGTAAGACTGCCATTTTCTGTTTACATTGAAAAATCCAAGGCCCAAATTTTGTTGCCTGTTACTCTACTATAGTTAATGAAAATTAGTCTTTCACCTGTGCAGTAGTATGCATATGACATTCTCCCATTTTGGGTAGAACAGTTGCTGTCACTCGAAGCTACCACTCTTAACGTGTGTTCATTATGATGACCCTCTTGAAAATATTGAATTGCAATGGCGAATACTCCAAAACACTTTGCTGTTAACAGTTACAAATCATTTCAACTATTGAAGTGGGTATTTCTTCCTAATGTGTATAAATATTGCTATCTTTTCCACTTCTGTACCTTTTTTCATTGAAGCAAGTAGAGTGAGAAAGTAAATTATGATAATCTATCTGGGTAGAACTGTTCACTGAAAGAAACTTGTTTGCCAGACATTGTAAGTAAGGGTTGTAGAAATCTTTGGGTCATGTTTATTAAACAAAGTATATGTAACATCTTGTAAGTCAGCGCTCAATTTGTATTCTTAAGTAAACTGAATTCCTTTAAATTTGTCTACCTTGATTAAAAACAAGAGGTTTTCCTTCAAGTTGCACTCCCATTTTGGAGGTCACCAAGTCTAGTTCTTGTCTATTCCTTTTTTAGTGACAATGTAATTTGACTGAAGACTTGGTTACATGTGTGGAGTGTGGTAGTTTACTGAGGTCCTTACTAATGTTTGACTTAACTGATAACAAAATATTAGACAGTTAATAGGAGAAATGTGTTTATTGCATAAACTGACAACAGGGGTAAAAGGAATAAATTGTGGATCTTGCCGTTCACCTACATAGAGGAAGCAAAATTTCGAACCAGGTTGAAGTCTATGGATGGGCTTGACTGAAAATGGAATGCTTGTATCAAAATATTCTACCAGATATGCGAGTCACAGAACAGGGACCATAGAGTCAGACATAGTTCTTTTTGAAAGGTTGCTAGATTTCTCAAATTTTATTTCATAAAATCTACTTTAAATGTGGCTTACTGCAAAGCTCATAATAATGCATTGCTGCCATTATGTATTTTTAAATGTTAAAGAAAGATATGAAAAATAATCAGTGGCTAACAACCTATTTCTTTTTATTTCTCCAGGGAAAACCACGACACAGAAAAGCCAGCACTAAACAGTATAGCAGACAATACAGTGGCAATGGAAGTAACGTAGTGTCCACAAAGATAGCTGCAGCCTTGGGAACTCATTTAGGTGCTATGCATCAATAGCGTTTGTGAATGCAAGGGATGGCGGAATGCAGCACATTGCGTTTCCATGGCAGCTCTGGGGACTTGATGGCAATGCACATCTCATGCTTTTTTTGTTACTGTTAATAGGAATTGACATCTGTAAATTATGATACAGCAATTATCTGTACAGTACTGCATATTTGTAATACACTTGTATATATGTTACTTGAATACTGAACTGTTCATTTGTGATGCTTTGCACTTGAAAAAAAAACAAAATTGCAACCAGTAAGAGTGAGATGTGAGAGATCTATAGAGATGAAGTGTCATCACATCATGTGCATGGTGCGGAACCTGCTGTTTTATCTATTTATTGTGCTGTGTTTACAGTTTTGTACACTGTACCTTCATTGGTTCCTGTGCTGTAGTAAATGTGTTAGGTAGCTGTGGACTCCTCGGTATTTTGTATATGGTGAACATACTTGGTTCCCCTCTGGGTCCCTGAGTTTCTGTGTATCATGTAAAAATGGTGACATACATACAGATTTGAAAATTAAGGCATCAGTTTGTAAATGGGGATGGAACTACTTCATGGAGACATAGGGATCTTCCACTTATTTGTTCTACCGCAAGTAACAAGCTGGAAATGAAGTCACACTTTTTCAGAAGCAAGGATGCTTCTGCAAAATTATTTTAGCACTAATTATTTTCTATGCTGCTTAGTTTTTTGCTCAATTGAGTTTAAACAAATTGGACCTCCTTCAAAACAAATCTGAGCTGTATCAGAGTTTCCCAAGCTTTTTTTCATTGTTCATTCATCATTCAGTTATTTTTGTATCTGTTAAAGTTGTAATTTTCTTGTTGATTTTTGTGCTCCTGTACACACAGACTTCATTCTTCACTTGTTCACATGAAAAAGAGAAGAAACAACAAGGAGATAAGGGAGATGAATGCAGTAGTTGCTGTACGTGTATCATCATTCCAGTTTCTGAAACAGCCAGCTTTTACTTTCAGATTCTTGTGAAGGCTATAAGGCCAGAACCACGATATCGGGTGCCTTCCTTTGGAAATAATAGACCTCTCTTCTGTGAAGAGATTGGTACTTAACAGACTACTACTAGTGCTTTGTCAGTACCTGAGTCTGAATGCCCAGTCCAATGGCATATATATCCTCAAGGTTTTTAATCCCACCTGGAATTGTGACAGAACTCTCACAAAATAAACCCAGGGCATTATATGTTGACCAACAGCTGTGTTTTTTTTTAAATTTTGTATCGTGTGTTGGAGTTATTTTTCTTGCTACATTAGAAAGAAAAGTAATTTGTGTATTTACAGTATTTTGTAATTGAAGCATTATGAAATGTGAGCTCTCACCATTTTACCATGCTGGTAAGTTAGATATTAAAAAAAAATCTTGGGGGGTAATTATGTGGCTGGTAATGCTTTGAGGAGGTAACTTATTGGACCACTTCATAAATAACTTAAGTTTATAACACATCTTTTTCAAGACCTAATGCTTATATTGAAGAAAGTAAATTGATCCTTGTTTGAATTTCAGTAATTACTTTGTTCTGATTATTTTCATTTTACTACTTTATTGGATTGCACAATTAGATCAGTGGAAAATAATTGCCTCTTGGTCAAACATAAAAGTAATGACCGTTGTGACAATCACACCATTCTTTCTCCTTTGTGAATCTTCCCCATTTAAAGAGGATATTGCTTTCTTTTTTGAGAGGATCAAACACTTTGGGTCAGTAGCCTTGTAAGAATTTTGTGCCACCTTATACCCATCTTGACCCAGTAATCTGCATTTACAAATATTTATACTTAGCATCATCAAGACATGTTCTGCCCTCAAGCATGTTTCTTTTGTACATAGTCTTTGATAGAAGTTTTAAAATTGCCACCATATTAATATGCTCCACTTCCAAAATTCCTTAGCAATCATTTGTATCTCACTACTGGCTCAATAGATTGGCTTTACTCCAGTTGACTTCACCCCACTCGGTTACTCACCGTCAGCCTGCTGCAGCTTTTCCTTGATTATCGATTGTGCTATGATCCATTTCCGTGTTTTCTTCATTGTTGAGTTTAAGAAATGTCAGACCTGCTCAACCCTGCCAATGAACTCCACATATAGAGTTTGCTTCTCATGGCCACCTGTTTTCTTCTTCTGTGGAAATCTGAACCTTTTGTTCTCGTTAAATCAGTATCAAAGTTGATGTATAACAAGAAATGTATTTTTTAACATTAAAATCTGCATTGAAGTTCTCATAAGTAAAGCAAGCCTCATCCAAATTCACAAGTAAACTTCCAAATAGTTTTCTAAATTGTTGTATGTCAGATGTTCTCCTTTTATGCAATCAGTGTACGTATCAGTTTTTTGAAGGAGCTGTCCAATTAGTTGCATCATCTTCAGTGTTTTGTTTCCAAATATGTATCCAATTCCTTTTGAAAGCAATTAATCAAAACACATGCTCATTGTTTAAAATTTTTTTCCTTGTTATCCTTTGGCTCTATGATAGATCTTTTCTTTAGTGGATATGTACCCATTTGGAAGAAAATGAGCTTATCAGTGATAGGCAGCATAGTTTTGTACAGGGAAGGTCATATCTTACAAACCTAATAGAATTCTTTGAAGAGGTGACAAAGTTGATTGATGGAAGGGATGTAGATGTCATATGCATGGACTTCAGTAAAGCTTTTGGTAAGGTTCCCCATGGTACGCTGATTAAGAAGGTGAAGTTGCATCGGGTCCAAGGTGTTCTAGCTCAATGGATAGAGAACTGGTACGGCAACAGGAAACAGTAGTAAATGGAAGGGAGCTTCTCAAAATGGAGACCTTTGACCAGTGGTGTCCCATAGGGATCCGGGATGGGACTCTATTGTTTACGATATACATAAATGATTTGGAGGAAGGTGTAAATTGCCTCATTAGCAAGTTTGCCGATGACACGAAGATTGGTGGAGTAGCAGATAGTGAAGGGGACTGTCAGAATACAGCAGAATATAGATAGATTGGAGAGTTGGCAGAGAAATAGCAGATGGAGTTCAATCTGGACAAATGCTAGATCATGCATTTTGGAAGTCGCAATTCAAGAGCGAACTATACAGTAAATAAAAGCCCTGGGGAAAAGTGGTGTATAGAAAGATCTGGGTGTTCAGGGCCATTGTTCCCTGAAGGTAGTAGCGTGGGTCAGTAGAGTGGTCAAGAAGGCATGCTTGCGTTCCTTCATAGGACAAGGGATTGAGTGCAGGAGTTAGCAGGTCATCTTATAATTGTATAAGACTTTAGTTTGGCAGCATTTGGAATACTGCGTACAGTTTTGGTTGCCGCATTACCAAAAGGATGTGGATGCTTTGGAGAGAAGGTTCACCAGGATGTTGCCTGGTATGGAAGGTGCTGGTTATGAGGAGAGGTTGAATAGATTAGGATTATTTTCATTGGAAAGAAGGCAGTTGAGGGGGGACCTAATTGAGGCCTACAAAACCATAAGCAGTGTAGACAAGGTGGGATAGCAAGGAACTTCCTCCCAGAGTGGAGGACTCAATTACTCTGAGTCGCAAGTTCAAAGTGAGAGGGGGAAAGTTTAGGGTAGTTATACATGGAAAGATCTTTAAGCAGGGGGTGGTGGGTGCCTGAAATGTGTAGCCAGCCGCAGTGGTAGGGGTGGGAACAATAGTGTCATTTAAGATGTATCTGGACAGAGGCCTGAATGGGCAGGGAGCAAAGGGATACAGATTCTTAAAAATAGACGGCAGATTTAGATCGAGGATCTGGCTCGGCACAGGCTTGGTGGGCTTGAAGGGCCTGTTCCTGTGCTGTAGTGTTCTTTGTTCTAGTTACTAATGGTAACTTATGGTAGTCTATCAGAATCCTTCATGAGTTGAAAATCTTTTATCAACTCTCCCCTTAACCTCTGCTTGGAGAATAAACCAATTTGCTCTGCACCTTTTCAAAAGACCTTGATCAGAATTAACCACTACTTCAGCTGGGGACAGGCCAGTGTTGTGAAGGCTTAGTTTAATATCCTTGCTGTTTTATTCAATTCTTGCCACAAACATATGCATAATGTCTACCTTTCTAATGGTCGCACCGTATCCTGCCAGTGGTTAGCACTGCTGCCTCACAGCACCAGGGTCCCAGGTTCAATTCTTGCCTTGCCAACTGTCTGTGTGGAGTTTGCACATTCAACTGACAGTGTCTCTGTCAGTTTCCTCCCATGGTCCAAAGATGTGCAGGTCAGGTGAATTGGCCGCACTAAACTGCCCAGAGTGTTGGGTGCATTAGTCAGAGGGAAATGGGTCTGGGTGGGTTACTCCGGAGGGTCGGTGTGGACTGGTTGGGCTGAAGGGCCTGTTTCCACACTATAGGGAATCTAATCTAATCTAATCTTCAGATTTATTATAAATACACATCCAAGGACCCCTCTTTTTAATCCTCTTCAAAATTTTATTTAGTTTTAATCTTTTACCATAGTAAAATAGTTCTTGGTTAAATTTCATCAGCCATGTGTCTGCTCATTTCAACAGTCTGTCTGAAGTATGTTACTGTTCTGTAACATTTTGTTATTCTGTACTATTGTGTATAAAATTTCAGTTAGACCACATCCGGAAAATTATGAACAGTTCTGGTTGCCACACTATAGGAAGGACGTGGAGGCTTTGGAAAGGGTGCAACACAGGTTTACCAGGCTGTTACTTGGATTGTTTTTGCTAGAGTGTCCGAGGCTGAGGGGCAACATGATAGAAGTATATAATATTATGAGAGACATGGGTTGGGTAGAGTGTCTTTCTCACAGGGTGGAAACGTCACCTACTAGGAGGTGTAAGTTTAAGGTGTGAGTAAATGTCTGGAACGTGCCGGGGAATGTGGTAGAAGTAGCTACCGTAGCGAAGTATACGAGGCATTTAGTTAGGCACATGAACAGGCAAAGAATGGAGGACTATATGCAGGCAGATGGTGTTAGTTTAGAATATTATGGTTGGTACAGACATGGGCGGAAGGGCATGTTCCTATGATGTACTGTTCTATGTTCTGATCAGTATTACATGAGTGCGATTGCATTTGCAGTATCTGAAATTATACCTTGTTTGCCATGGTCAGGTCACATGAGAAGTTTGGCCAAGAAGACATGAATTACTCCATCAAAATATGCCTTCACTGCTGTCTGCTTTGTCTCTCAACTAATTACATATCTAGGAGAAAGTGAGGTCTGCAGATGCTGGAGAACAGAGTCAAAGAATGGCACTGGAAAAGCACAGTAGGTCAGGCAACATCTAAGGAGCAGCAGTGTTGACATTTCGGGCATTCCTGATGAAGGGCTTATACCTGAAATTTCGACTCTCCTCCTTTAGATGCTGCCTGAACTGTGCTTTCCAGTGCAACACTTTTTGACTAAATGTCCATGTAGCTACTGTCTCATTTAGCCCAAGGGTTTCAGTTTTGCTAACAAGTGTGTTACCTGCCACTTTTATCACTCCCTTTTGTAATTTCAGTACTCCATCAAAAAAACTTCAGAATCAGGTGTGGTTTCTATTTATTGACCCATAGTTCTTCAAGTGGCATATTTTGTTTCAAATTAGTCTCAAAGTTTCTCACAGCAAGTGATGAGCTAATATTGCCAGATTTATCCCATTTCTGTGAACAAATATAGTAATTGGAAGCTTCCAGTTGTCTGGGTGCTTTTAATACTAAAAGCAGTGCTAGCCCTTTTTAACCTTCATTCTTTTTGTGTTCCCTTCCATTTTACTATTTGTACTGTGTGTTCAGCATGATTCTCCACTGAATTGGACAGTTAAATCATAAGTTGCTCTCTTTCTCTTTCACTGTGACTTCTACCTTTAGTCATTCAGGGAGTTGCAGTTTTGATGCCTTTTTCATTCTTGGGAACATGTAAGTGAGCTTGTTACCCTTTTTTGCAAAGCTCCAAGTGTTTGACCAACTAGATCTGGGTTCCAAATCAGCTAGGCCAGATCTGTCTCAGGAAGAAATTGGCTACCTTCCAATTAATTTTTTTCAATTTTGATTTTGTCAAATCAAAAACATTTGTACAATTACTCTAAATTTAAATTACTCTATTGTTTCTGAAATGTCTTCCGAAGGAACATGGTTCTGCTTGCCCCACTTATTTCCCAGAATTAAATCCAGTGCTGCTTATTAGGCTGGAAATATTGATCAATAGTTCACCATACATTTTAAGAAACTCCCCATTTCCTAAAGTCACCCATTATCACAGCTATGGCTATACTTTTGAAATTTGCACATTTATTGCACTTGAAAGTGGTGGTGAACCATTATGATGGAGGGAATGAATATATAATGGAAAATGGGGTGCCAGGCACGTGGAGAGTATTCTATGTTGCTGACTTCTACCTTGTAGATGATATGCAGGCTTTGGGGAGTTAGGCCGTGAGTTACTCTCCACAGAGCTCTGAACCTCTGATTCCTTGTAGTCACAGTATACGGTTGATCCGGTTCAGTTTCTGCTCAAAGGTAGGAGTTTCACTGATGATAATTGAATATAACGGGGCAGTGGTTAGATTCTCCTTATTAGAGATAATGATCACTGGTCTGGTGTGAATTTTATTTGCAATCTAATCCTGAATTGTCCTAGCTGCATAGGGAAATGAACTGCTTCTGTATCTGAGAATTCATAAATGACACTGCATTGTGCAATCCTCAGAGTATCGCCATTTCTGACTTTATGGAGAAAAGGTCATTGAATCAGCAAAAGATGCTTGGGCCTAAGGCACCACCTGAGGAGCCCCTACAATGATGTCTTGGACTGATGTGATTAACTTCCAACACTCATGACTCCAAGCAGTGAAGGTTTCCACTCAATTCTCATTGCTTTTGGTTTCGTTAATGTGGCCTTAAGAAGCCATTAGTGCAATAATACATTACAGCACTTCAGACCTGCTCTGCTGTTCAGTAAGGTCATGGCTAATCTGGTTGTGATCTCAACTTTCTGTAAAATGTTGCCTTGATGTTATCAGCAGTGATTCTTCATCCTTGTCTCATTTGTGTATGATGAGGTCTAAACTAGTATGGAGCTGAATGGCTCTGATGGAACTTAAACTGAGCATCTATTAGCAAGTTAATGCTGAACAAGTGCAACTTGATTGTGCTGTTGGTGATCTGCTCCATCATGATTTGGAGGTGTTTGGTTTGGACTGGGGTGTACAAAGTTAAAGATCGCGCAACGCCAGGTTATAGTCCAACAGGTTTATTTGGAAGCACTAGCTTTAGGAGCGCTGCCGCCTGATGAAGGAGCAGTGCTCTGAAAGCTAATGCTTCCACTCTATCACGTTGCTGTTTGTGGAAAAGAGGGCCTGGAATTGGCATGTTTGGACCTTTCCTGTTGTTTGTGGGCAAGTATACTTAGGAAATTTCCAAGAGAGTAATTGTCAATGTCATTGTGTTGGGACAGCTTGCTAATGAGGTGACTAATTCTGGAACAAATCTTCAGCATAGCTTTTAGAATGCTATCAGTATTCACGTGAATCCTCCACATAGCATTCATTGCTGAAGACGGTTCCAAATGCTTCCACCTTGTCTTTTGCACTGATGTGCTGAGCACTGTTATCATTTGTCCACTATCAGTCATAAATGTAGCAAGACTGCCCAGCTTTGATCTGATCTAGAAAAGAGCAGGAAGGTGGAGAACCCAGAGATAAGATGGTAGTGTCCAGAAGAGCAAACCAGTCTGATGCTTAGCTCAAGCGGACTGACCATGTTATGAGTCAAACCAAAAAAACAAAGTGAGTGTCTTTGGAAAGTAGGTGGTTAATTTGGGGAGTATTTATAAATATTCTTTCATTGTTTAGAAATGTACAATTTCTAAATTTACTTATTAGAGTTTCTCGTAGAGCTTCAATTGAGTGGTAAGACCTATATGGCATTCGACCAGGTTCCCCATGGGAGACTGGTTAGTAAGGCTAGATCTCATGGAATACAGGGAGAACTCTCCATTTGGATACAGAACTGGCTCGAAGGTAGAAGACAGGGTGGTGATGGAGGGTTGTTTTTCAGACTGGAGACCTGTGATCAGTGGGGTACCACAAGGATCAGTGCTGGGTCCTCTACATCTTGTCATTTATATAAATGATTTGCATGTGAGCATAACAGGTACAGTTAGTAAGTTTGCAAATGACACCAAAATTGAAGGTGGACAGTGAAGGAGGTTACCCTCAGATTGTAACAGGATCTTGATTGATGGGCCAATGGGCTGAAGAGTGGCAGATGGAGTTTAATTTGGATAAATGTGAGGTGCTGTATTTTGGGAAAGTAAATCTTAGCAGAAATTATACACTTAATGGTAAAGTCCTGGGGAGTGTTGCTAAACAAGATGATCTTGGAGTGCAGATTCATAGCTCCTTGAAAGTAGAATCGTAGGTAGATAGGATATTGAAGGTAGTGTTTGGTATGCTTTCCTTTAATGGTCAGAGTATTGAGAACAGGAGTTGAGAGGTCATGTTGCAGCTGTACAAGACATTGGTTAGACCACTGTTGGAATTTTGCGTGCAATTCTGGTCTCTTACCTATCGGAAGTGAAACTTGAAAGGGTTCAGAAAAGATTTACAATGATGCTGCTAGGGTTGGAGGATTTGAACTATATGGAGGTTGAATAACCTGGGGCTGTTTTCCCTGGAGCACCAAAGACTGAGGGGTGACCTTTATAGAGGTTTATAAAATCATTAGGGGCATGGATAAGATAAATAGACAATCTTTTCCCTGGGGTGGGGAGTCTAGAACTAGAGGGTATAGGTTTAGGGTGAGAGGGGAAAGATATAAAAGAGGCTTAAGGGGCAGTTTTTTCACGCAGAGGGTGGTGCGTGTATGGAATAAGCTGCCAGAGGAAATGGTGGAGGCTGGTGCAAATGCAACATTTAAAAGGCATCCGGATGGGTATATGAAATAGAAGAATTTGGAGGAATATGTGCCAGGTGCAGGCAAATGGTATATCTGGTCAGCGTGGATACATTGGACCGAAGGGTCTGTTTCTGTGCTGTACACCTCTGACTTATTTACTATTTCACTTAACTGGTGAATTCCAGTTGGTCAATAGAACATTTCTGGAAACGTTCCAGAAGCATGTAAGCACAGGCAAGACTAGAAACATTATTTCTTGGATTAAATCTTTACAATAAAGATGTCAGATCTGATGGTATGCATTGGCTGGAGAATGTAGAATCTTATGAACACCATGTGATTCAAGGCAAAGATGCCTGCAGCATCTTCAGCACAGAATCATTGACCTGGAGTCCGAGCTGTAAATTCAGTGACTTATCAGGATGAGGAATGTTACCATGACACCTGATCCCAGAGGCAGTGATACCCCTTATAACAGGATTGTCTGATTTGGTCCATAGGCAAAAGCCATGACTTTTCTTGGTGTAGATGAAAAGTTGCTGTAGATTGGAAGTTGGCCAAATGCAAACCCATGAAATGAGAAAAATTGATTTAATCATGGATGGAATAAAATACTGGTAGGGTTGGGCAGAGTCAACATGGATTTATGAATGGGAAATTATGGGGTAAACATGTTAAAGCCTTTGAGTATGTAACCAATAGGATTGATCTGGGGAAGCTTGTGTGGTCTATTTGGATTTTCAGTAAGTTTATGGTAAAAATCCCAAATGAGTTTAGAAAATAAATGTGGAGCAAGTGGAATTGTGGGTAATTGGGGGCTCACATACTGAGATAGAAATTACTTGCAGAAAATATTAGGAATAATGGGATTGTTCTCAATTTGGCAGGCTGAGCCTAGTGTGGTACATCAGGAATCCATGTTTGTAATTTGGACATTGGGATCAAATGTAATGTTTCCATGTTTGCTGATGACCCAAAGCTCAGTGAGAGTTGTTAAGTGTAGAAGGTGCCCTTCTTAGCCCATTGTGTCTTCGTTGGCTGCAACTAACATCATTTTAGTGCCATGTTGCCCAGACCTTTGGCTGATTATTTGAATTAAAATAATGTGCAATGTCCTCCTGAATGCCTCAACTGAGCTTGTTTCATACACTCTTCCAGACAGTGCCTTCTAGATGACTTGCACGTGTGAAGGTTTTATTCTCTTGCATCATATCAGCTACACTTGCGAATCACTTTAAATCTTTGTCCTCTTCTTCATTTTTTAACAAACAAAATTAGTTTCTCCCTATCTACTCTGTCCAAACCCCTCATTTTGAAAATATAGATCGTATCTCCTCTTGGCATTCTTTCCAAGACCAGTTCCAATCTCCCCAGTCAATCATCAGAACTGGTTTCTCATCTTTGGGGCCATTATTTTCTGCACTCATTTTGGTGTATTCATGTTCTCCCTATAGCATGGTACCCAAAACTCTCTGCGTGCGCGCACACACTTGTTAAGGTCTAACAAATGTCTTGCGTAAGTTCAGCATAAACTCTTTGATCTTGTACTCTATGCCCTGTTAATAAAATCTCGGATTTCTAATGTTCTGACCTGTCCTACCTTCATTGATCCATGCAATGCACTCAGACCTCTCTGGTGCTGCAAATCCTTAAACATTATGTACTTCTGTATTGTCTGCCCATGTTCTACCTAATAAAATACATCAATTCTCATTTCACATGACCGATGAGGATGCTCAAAGACTTGAGGGGTTTTAGGCTCAGTGGGCAAGAACATAGTGGATGAAATATAATGTGGGCAAATTGTGAAGTCTTACATTTGGCGAAGAAAAACAGCAATGCAGAGTATCTCTTAAATAGTGGAAAAACTGAAATCCTGATTTTCAAAGGGATTTGTGTCTTTGTTCATAGTCACTGGAAACTAATGAGCATGCGCAACAAGCGATTGTGAACTTCTTATTACAACATCATTTCAGTTTTGAGTCCAACATGACTTCAGAATTGTTGTTCCTCTCTTCACAGATCCTGCCAGACCAGATAAAAGTGTTTGTTTTTATTTCAGACATCTGGCATTCGCAGTATTTTTCTTTTATTTGTAGGATGTACCTTCTTTTGGAGGGAGTGCAGCAAATATTTGCCAGGTTCATCGCTAGGTTGGCAGAATTGTCCTCTGAGGAGACTGAAGTTCAGAAGAATGAGCTGTGATCTTATTGAAGTGTATAAAAAGTTTTACAGGGATCCACAGAATAAATGTAGGAAAGATGGGTTTCTCCCCCCCCCCCCCCCCCCCCCACCCCCACTCTCCAAGGGGCCCAGAAATGGGGAGAGGCAGTTTAGAGCTGAGTAACTACCAGACTTCATCTTTGGAATTTTCTATGTCTGGATGTTTAGTTGTTCAGTATGTTGAAGATAGATGAATGATCCCCAGGTGTTAAAGATGTGAAGGGGTATCTGGATAGTGCTAGAAAGTGGTGGTCACTTTAAAATATCAGCCTTTATTGAGTTGAATGATGGATCAGACTCAAGGGGGGCCTGTTCCAATATCCTCTGATCCATTTATTGTGGGATTGATTCGTGCTTTTTTTTGCATGCTTTTTCTGTTCAGTCCTGTGCTGTAACTTTGCCAGTTTGACACGTTATTTTTAGAAGGTGTTTCTGATGGCCTCCTGCACGCTTCTTTGAACCCAATAGTGTGACCCAAGAAATGTGACTGCTCTCTATTCCTTAATTCTAACTGGAAACTGCCTTTGTTCAAGCATCATCCTTATAGGAGTAACTTTGATCAATATGCCCCTAGCTTCCTTTTCTTCATTGAAAATATTCCTGGCTGTGATTTTTCCATTCCTCCTTTGTTTGACCTCAGTTATTATCCACTGTATCATCATCCTTTGTAGTTATGTGTTTGCAACTCAGTAAAATTACTTTCATTGTTCTGGGCATTCCTGTCTGTTCACTTTTAATCCAGCCTAGTGAAATTTGCAGTTTACACATGTTGGAATTCTCCTATTTTGAAATTATTATTTATTCTCATGCTATTTGTCTTCAATCTGCTGAGTGTGTTTCATGCTTCATCAGATATCTATTTCCCCCGCGAGTTAACATCCAACTAGGGATATAGGTTTTCAGCATTGAGATGCAGTGCATTCACCTTGCATAATTCTTCCTACCACAATTTCTCCAACCGAGCAGTAGCATACCTTGTCTTGCTGCTACTACGCTTATTGACATGTGGCACAGGGAGTGAAACAGAGAGAACCACCTTTTTCGAGTTGTTTCTGTTTAATGTCCTTTCTAGTTCTTGAAACACTTGGAAACTTTTTTTTTTCCCCCACCATCCTCCTGACTCACTTCCTCAAGATGTTGCCACAGAAAAATGGATTGAGACTACCAGGTGCGCACTGGAGGGAAACTGGTATACCTTCTGGTCTGCTTTGAAATGTGAGTTTGGTGTTTGAAAAGCCACAGACAATTTCTGTGCATGCGTCCTTGAATACCCACGTGATGCAGGGCTGGCAGCCAGCAGGTCTCAATTGTTTAACAGGTTTTATCTTCTTGCTACACTTGGTTATTATTGAGTATTCAATTATATAATAGGTTTTTACTTGATAATTCCAGTGTCTTTCAATGTTATCATCTCCTCTAATTTTAATTTATTCTGTTACGTTAAATAGGTTATTCTGGTTATTGTCATCTCTTAGTTTAAAGCATGTAGCACCTCCATACTCCACTCCCCCTCTCATTTTAAGAAGTCCCACTCATACCAATTCCTGTTACCATTGTGTTTAGTTAGTTTCACAGTTTAGCAGATTTACTTCATTCTGGAATCACAATGTATCTGGAGTTGTCCATATTTTTCAGAACAGAAATGCAGTCTATTTGGTTTGCATGAAGAAAATGTGCTTTCAATACACTCTTGATCTTTAATCTGTAATGTCTGCAGTACTATTCAATTGGGATTATGACTTTCAGGAATGTGTTGATATGCTGAGTTGGGTAAAATAACCTAGATTTTCACAGCTTCCCTTTCCCTAATATAGATAGCTGTAAAACAGTGAAGGAGAACATCAGACAGCTTCAAAGTTGTTCACTTCACTGGTCATTTTCATATTTAAGATAGTGATCTGCAAGTTTAAATGCCCCAAAAAGTGAAAGAATTTGATTTTTTTTTTTGGGGGGGGGAGCAGATATGTGTATGCAGAAGCTTTACAAAGTCAGATAATATTAACACGTACAAAGTTTACCTACATGGTGTCATTGAGACACCAGCTAATTAATCAAAATATGGCTATTCAGAAAGCGATACTTGTTAAAAATCTGCATGTAAAACAATACTGGTCTAGGATGTGTTCAGATTCTTGGTGAACTCCAAAGAAGAGTGGGATTACTCTTTAATATAAAGGGACAATTATCACCCAGCTCAGTGGTGTAAATGATCGTGTTGCAAGCTAAAGGTCTTCTGCCCGAAACGCAGGTTCTCCTGCTCCACAGATGCTGCCTGATGTGCACCACACTTTTCAACTATTAATCCCTGAAGGCAATTCTTTTTAAACAAAACGTTCAATGCCACAGATCAATGATATAAGCTTAGCAGACCAATACAGGATTTCATGGTGCTATGACTTAAATTCAGTTACAAATGTCAGCGAACTAGAAACAATCAATTTTGTCATTGACCTTGTTTGTAGGTTCTCTAGTGCTTAACCGTTCTGGTAAGTATAAAGAGATCCTGGATACCTAGTGTTGGAAATTATCAATTTGGTTGCATAGAAATGGAGTTAAACTTCAGACAAGTAAGTAGTACCAGGAAATTTCTCGTTTGATAGCTATTTCCTTGGGGGCAGTGGAAGTCCAAAATTTAACTCTTCTTGCATTTGAGTATCAAAAGGAAATTTTTTGCAAGATTATTCAGTTAATCCAAGGCACTCATTGTAGACTACAGAGATGTTTGTATAGTATTAGGAAGCTCAAGAAAATACTTGTTCTGAAGAGGGATTACTGGACCCAAAATGTTAATTATGCTTCCTCTCCACAGATGCTACCAGACCTGCTGAACTTTTCCAGAAACTTTGTTTTTGACTTCCAGCATCTGCAGTGCTTTGTTTAGAAAGCAGTTAAGGTTTAGTGCAAAAAGATGATAAAACTTTATGCACTAACTTGTCAGCACTTGTGTTGAACCCGATACATGAATGATCTCAGGCTGTTAGATGTGCATAGTTATCATTGTACCGTTCAAGGCAAAGGCACCATAAATTCTTAGGCAACTTTCTCCTGAGAATAAATAAAGTTTTATGTCAAACAAACATAGGCATTTATATATGCTTTTAACATGGAAAACTATCCAATTGTGTAGACAAAATGTTGAACCAATAGAAAAGTTATGATTTCAATATACATCTTTAAAGGCTAAGATGGAGATATTTGGGGAGTGACCTCCAGGACTGGGCTAGATCTGAAACAAGGTTCCAAGACTGGGGTGAATAGAATTGCATAAGAGGCCAATGGGAGGAATGCTGAGTTCTAAGGAAAATTGTAGGGCTGGAAAGATTGGAGAGATTGAAAGGGCTGCGTCTTAGGAAAGGTTTAAGCAGAAAAATAAGTATTAAATGTCATGTGTCAGATGACTTCAAGCTAATGTCCCTCAATGAACACAGCATGTGGACAAGTGAACAGGATTCTGAGATACGTAATGACTTTGGAGTTTTAGATTTTCTGAATGTTATGAAATTGGGTGAAGAATATTCGAGTGGGCATTGGAACAGCCAAAAGTCGATCCACGTGTACCTCCTGGTGTCATACTACTATCTCCTAACCCACTCCTTGTAAAAACAAGTTATTGGAACTCCTTGTGAGTTGGCAGCAGATGGGGTTTAAACAAAAGGAATCAAGAGGATTGTGGACTTATAAATGCTGTAAAAGTTATAAACTGTCTATTTCACTCAGATTATGTTCAAGGAGGGTGTTGTAGTTGGTGATATGGGTAGAGAGATTGTGATGGGGCCCAGGATCTCTTTTTTTAAGTAGACTTGAGTACCAGCAATGGTCACCCTGTAGTATGATTTCCTTCAATACTCTAGGATTGTTTGATAATCGAAGTGTAATAGAATATGAAGCTTAACATGGTAATAGCCATATTTTCAAACCTTTGCAACAGGCTTTGTATAGAAAATGTTTTTGGCATCTTCTATAAAGTCACTGTGGACCAACAGTATCCCTGGTTTTGAGATGTATGCATTATTATGACTCACTTGGCGAAGTGAGCTGATACTCAAGCCCTGCTATAATCCCAGCTTCACCACGAAGTTGAAACCAAGTCTCCAATTTGCCTGGCTGATGGAATCAGGTTAACAGAAAACACTTCAGATTGTCCTACTTAAAAAGGACTACTATTTATAACGCATTCATTCCAGGCACAAATTAACAAAGCTACAAATAATCCATGTTTATCTCTTCCCTTAGAAACTCCAACTCTCTTTTTAGACCAAACACCACCCCCCTCTCCCACCAACACACATGCAAGCAAAAGAACATTGGTGCTGTGGGTGGAGAATTTGGATTTGATTATGTTCCTGTTGCTTCTCAAGACCTTCTGTTCTCTGATCTCCTTTCTAGATTACTTCAGTACTTCTTTATAAAGGCTGTTAGTTATTGGATAAAGGCAACAACTTCCAGCTGGTGAGAGAAAAAACTGGCTTTCTTCAGGCTTTGCTACTGTAAAAGTAACCAATGTGGACTTTCTGCCTCTATCTCCCTCACATAGTTGTTCAGCTGCTCAGGATCCAATAAGTGACCTGTTGGCTGTCTGATGACCTCTAGCATGTATAACTGGTCACAATTGAACAAAGTAATCTGTTGACAGCCAAACCTCAATCTACATGCATCTCCTGGTGTCCTACTACTATCTCCTTACCTACACCTTGTAAAAACAAGTTACTGGACCTCATTGTGAGTTGTGTTTCTACTGTTGTTTGTATGTGCAGCAATTTGCCATGGTCCTTTTTGGTTTTACAACTGTCCTTTTTCCCCGTTTCAGTCCACAATTAAAAACACGTAAAATTAAAAGATGACTTTCAAGCATACTGCATCCTATTAAAGGTTTTTGCTTTTGTGTCTCAAGAGTTATAGAGTCATAGAGATGCACAGCATGGAAACAGACCCTTCAGATTGAATTGAATGACTTATTGTCACTTGTATTTAACAAATAAATAGTCAAAAGTGTAATATATTGCCAAGATCTGGCACTATCTGGAGTTACAGAAGATACAAAGACACAATTAGAATATAACTAAAAACAGTCCATCCTCCCTCTTGTGCTCTGCTTGACGTTGGGTGGTTTTTACAATGGGCTCCATGCCTGTCAATGCCTCCTCATCACAGCCCATTCCAGGAGTAATGCTCTAGGGCTATGACCGCTGCTACTGCTCCACTGCCAGGCCAACCATTTTGTAACTGAAGCCTAACATCCCAATTACGAGGCCAACCACAAATGCTGCCTTTGCCAATCACAGAGGCTGCCCTGCTGTTGCTGTTGTCTTGAAAGCCAGTGCTGCTGCCACTGCCTCGAGTCCTGTGCTGGAATGTTGAAATTGCCACACTCTGGCATCATCTCTTGCTGCTAGGACCATACTCAATGCTGTCAATCTCCTCTGTGCTGGGCTGCCTTTGCCTGAGAAGCGGGCTGTGTCGTTGCTGCTGCCATACTTGCTCAGGAGGCCAGCCTCCCTCTCGCCCTGCTGAAGGCACTGAAAAGGCTTTTTAAAGAGAGTAATAGAGAAGAGCAAAAGTGAAAATAAACAGAAAGCAGATGGAAGTGGGCCAACAGTGGTGTTGGCATCTTGGAAATATCAGCCTCCGAATTGGCCTTACCAGCCATCTCCTCTCGAGCAACCTCAACAATTATCATCAGTGACATAGCAAAATGTTT
Source organism: Chiloscyllium punctatum (assembly GCF_047496795.1). Taxonomy (NCBI): domain Eukaryota; kingdom Metazoa; phylum Chordata; class Chondrichthyes; order Orectolobiformes; family Hemiscylliidae; genus Chiloscyllium; species Chiloscyllium punctatum. The sequence continues at coordinate 93,561,822 of NC_092746.1, read as the reverse complement.
CTCTGTCCACAGACCCTGTCACATTTGGGTACTTCCAAGCATTTTTCTTAAATCTTCTGTTAAAATGCCTTAAAGATTATGCATACAAGAATTCTAACTACTTTTTTTTGCTTTTCTCTTGGATTTTACTACTTACATTGCTAAGTGATGCTTCTGCTTACGTGAGGTTATTTGTGGCGGTGTAGTTTTCTCAAAGTTGATGTGATCACAAGTGGGTCTGGACCCATAGACTATGACTGTAACCATGGGCATGCTTGACAGGCCTTGTCATCCTTAGGGAGACATTTTAACACCACTTTGAACCTGGACAGTTATTAATGGCATTTAGGTAAATATGTATAGATGAAAACAAAAAATGCTGGAAATCACAACTGGTCAGGCAGCATCCATGGAGAGAAATCATGCTTACGTTTTGAATCTAGGTAATTTTTCTTCAGAACATATATGTTCCAGTAGCTTTATTATCAACAATGTTGTTGGAATGCCAGTGACTACCCGTCTTCTATCGAGGTACTAACAAGCACCCTCAGGTTAGATCTGTCCACACATTGTCCATTGGTGTAAAAGGCAATGAGTTTCTAATAATTTCTAGATCAAAAGGTTTATGATATTCCACAGTAATAGCCTTGAATTTATTATTGAACTGATACAGCAAATGTCTAAATACCTTCTTCCCCATTTTACAATGAGTATCAATGACCAGGATTCTGCTGAGTGGCAAAGTGATGGTGATTGGCACTAAAGTCCTGAGAGAGTACCCACAAAGTTCCAGAAATCTTCGTGTGTTTCACTTTCCCAAAATTAATTTCATTCTGGCATGGTGTCCATCATGGTACTGCCTTGAAACAGACTCTCAAGGCTCCAGTGGAGCAATGATAGGACCTCAATTTTTGCGTCACAAAGCCTGGATGCAATTTTATCAGAGTGGAGAAATTTGATGTTCCATTAATGGCAAATTAAGTTTTTTTTATTTATTTGGGCCAGCGAGATTGTTCAACAATATCAAAATTTGGTTAAGATCGTATTGTTAAGGAGATACTATTGTGAAAGTAGAAATCCACATCATGTTAGTAATTTCCAATTGATTTTAGTTGATGGTGTCAACATAAATCTTGTCCACCTTTTTGAAGCGCATTTAAATGTCATTGTCTTAAGTTATTTAAATTCCCTGCTCTTTAAACATGAAGGGCAAATAGGCCAGTCTGAGCAGTGACAGACCAAAGAACAGTGACCCTGGGGATGAACAGGGATAACAATAAATACCTGAGGAGCGAGGTCAGTCAGATTAAACCCGGGGAGAATCTAGGGATGGAGCACTGGGGGTTGCATATTGCCTCCAGTGACTTAGGCTTTGCAGACTGAGTGAGTGGTTTCTGGAGAGGAATAAAGTATTTACTTTTTGTACTTGTAGTCTGCCAGGAATACAGAGAGTGAAAGACCTAGGTTTGATGAGTGGGCAGGTTGTGTTATTAGTTTGTGGATTATTGTCTATAGTTGGTAAGGTTGATTTGGTTGATAAGGTTCAAAATGGCAGGAGAACCTGACTCCATGGAATGATCCTCCTAAAATATGTGGTAAAGGCAGTTAAGAAGTAAGGCAGTGCAGGAGCCCCCTGTGGCCATTTGCCCCTCAGTCAGGTATACCATTTGGATACTGCTGGGGGGAGGTTTGGCCTCTCTGGAAAAACAGCAGCCAGATCAGTGGTATCACGACTGACAATGTTGTACAGTCGGGGGAAGGGTGGTAGAAGTGAAGGCTCTACAGTGAGGGGCACAGACAGCAAGACTCCAGGGTGGTATGTTGCCTCCCTGGTCAAGGAATTCTCTGAATGGGCATAGGATATTCTGAAAGGGAAGAGGGAGCAGCCAGAGTATGTGGTCCATATTGGTACTAATGACAGGCAGAAAAAGAAGTGAAGTCCTGCAAAGGGAATTCTGAGTTAGATAGGAAGTTGAAAAGCAGAACCTCTAGGGATTACTTCCAGTGCCATGTGCCAGAGAGGCTGGGAATAGGAAGAAAGTATAGTTAAGTAAATGGTTAAACAGCTTGTGTAGAAGGGAGGGCTTCAGGCATGAGGATCATTGGGATATCTTCCAGGGCAGGTGGGACATGTACATGAAGAATGGGTTGCACCTAAATGGGAGGAGTACCAGTATTCTGGCAGGGAGGTTTGGTAGTGTCACTTGGAGCAATTTAAAGTACTGTGGCAGGAGGACAGGAACCTGAACTGTAGGTCAGTAAGTAAAATGACTGATGAGTCAAAGACCAAAACCAGTGAGTCAAAGAACAGCAGATGGGGAGAAGTTACTGAGCACAACAGGACTGGCAGTCTAAGATGAAGTTAGAGCTCTTGCATTAATATGTATAACTACAATGTTGCAGCTATTACAGAGACTTGGTTAAGAGAGGGACAAGACTAGCAGCTTGATGTTCTGGGATTTTTGTTTCAGGTGAGATTGAGAGGGATGTAAAAGAGGTGGGAGAGTTGAGTTACTAGTAAGGGAGAATATCACAACAGTACTGAGGGAGGGCTTGGAGGGCCTTGGAGTGAGGCCATATGGGTAGAGCTCAGGAGTAGAAAGGGTGCAATCACTTTGGGATTGTATTACAGCCTCCCAACAGCTAGCGGGTGTTAGAGGGACAGGTTATGGAAAAATGTGGAAACAACAGAATTGCTTTGGTAGGTGATTTTAACTTCCCCTATATTGACTGGGACTCGCTTAGTGCCAGGAGCTTGGATATATAGGTGGTGGGGGGTGGGGTAGTTTTTTAAGAACAACATGTAAATTGCCCAACTAGAGAAGGGAAATAGTGAGGACTGCAGATGCTGGAGTTGAAAAGTGTGGCGCTGGAAAAAGCACAACACGTCCGGCAGTTTCAGAGGAGCAGGAGAGTCGCCATTTTTCGGGCTTCATGAAGGGTCCTGCCCGAAACGTCGTTTCCTGCTCCTTGGAGGCCGTCCAACCTGCTGTGCTTTTTCCAGTGCCACACTGTATCACCTAGAGAAGGGGCCATATTAAAATTGGGGAATGAACCCAGCAAGGTGATCAAGGTTTCTGTGAGGGAGCATTTCAGAAACTGACCACTTTTAAATTTTTTTTAAATTTTTGTAATTTTTAAGTTACTTATGGATAAGGGTAAGAGTGTTCCTCAAATGAATATACTAAATTGAAGGAAGCTAACTACCACAATATTAGGCAGCAACTTGGGAGTATAGATTGGGGCTGTTTGAGGCTGCATGTGGGAAGGTTTTAAAGGCCAGTTCATTCGAGTCCAGTACCAGTGTGTTCCTGTGAAAATCAAGGATAAGGATGGCAAGATTTGAGAACCTTCGATGATAACAGAAATTGAGAGCTTGGTCAAAAAGGAGACACTCACACAAGATTTAGGGAACTGAAGACAAAGCCCTCAAAATCCAAAGATAGCAAGAGACAACTCAAATGAGGAATTTGGAGGGCTACAGGGGGCATGAAATATTTTTGGCCAAACAGGATTAAGGAATATCTCAAGGAGTTTTATTCATATGTAAGTAGGGAAAAGGTAGGTCCACCCAAGAACAAAGGAGGGAATTTATGCATGGAGCCAGAGGAAGTGGATGAGGTTCATAATGAGTATCAGTATTCACTAAGCAGAAGGATATGGTAGATGGTGAGTCTTGAGAGGGGTATGTTAATGTTCTGGGGCATATCAACACAAAAAAAGAGGAAGTGTTGGGTGTCTTTTAAAAAGCATTAAGGTAGCCAATTGGGATCTATTCCAGAATGCTAAGGGAAGGCAGGGGAGTACGTTGCTGGTGCCTTGTATGAAAACTTTGTACTCTCTTTCGTCACAAGAGAGGTCCCAGAGACTGAAGATTAGCCAACATTGCTCCTTTGTTTAAGGAGAGTAACAAGGATAATTTGGGAAATTACAGGCCAATGTGCCTTACGTCAGTGGTTAGGAAATTATTGGAAAAGACTCTTAGGATAAGATTTACTCTCATTTAGAAAAATATAAAGTTAAAAACCCACACAACACTAGGTTATAGTCTAACAGGTTTAACTAGCTTTCAGACTGCTGCTCCTTCAGGTGGTTGTAGAGTTTCCAATTAAACCTGTTAGACTGTAACCTGATGTTGTGATTTTTAACATTGTACACCCTGGTCCAACACCAGCATCTTCAAATCTTGGGAAAAATATCAACTTATTAATAATAAGTGTATTGGGGAAGGTCATATCTCTCAAATTTGAATGAATTTTTGAGGAAGTAACAAGGATGATTGAGGGTGGGTTGGTGGATGTTATCTATATGGACTTTAGCAAGGCCTTTCACAAGGGCCCTGGTAGGCTGATACAAAAGGTGAAGTCACATGGGATCTGTGCTGAGCTGATAAGATGAGTATAGAACTGGCTTAGTCATAGAACACAGTAGCGGTGGAAGGGTGTTTCTCTGACTGGAGATCTGTGAGCAGTGGTGTTCTGCAGGGATCAGTGCTGAGACCCTTGTTGTTGGTAATATATGTGTGTATATGGTTTGGAGAAGAATGTAGATGGCCTGATTAAGTTTGTGGATGAAACAGACCGGTCTACCAGATCAGGAAATTTTCCAACTCAAACTAATTGGCTCCATAGCAAAAATCCAAGCCAAGTGTCTATGAGTGAACATTTGATTAACACTGATCATTGTATAGTGTTCAGACTCATCATTCCGAAGAGAAAGGAACAATCAAAAGTAGAATGTGTGAAATTGTGACTATTTCAATGTGATGAGGGATCTAGCTGGAGTAACTGTAGCTAAAGCCTGTTGGACCAAGTGATCCTTGAGGAAGAGATTTCAATGAGGGGTGAAATGAAGGGGAACCAAAACCAGGACTCATTGGATAATGAGAGAAACTGACAATATGATGAAACAAAACAAAGAAGGGTGTATGATGCACATCAGGTGAGTTTCACAAGCAAGAACAAGCTTAAATGGAATGGTTGGAAAATAAAACTTGTAATTAAATAGTTAACACTATCTACCAGCAGATCAGTCAAGATGGTGCATTAGAATCAAGGATGACATCGGTCAGATGTATTTTAAGCTGATTTGAGGTTTGCAGGTTTTTCTGCAGTTGGACCACATTGTTGCATGGTGAAGTGAAGTTTTCAGTCCCACGTGCAGAATTTGGCAGCTGTGCAGCTAGACTGACCGCTAATATTTTGCTTCAGGCCAGAGTTGCAATTCTTGAAGATTGCGATCACTGTTATATTGCCCACATCTCACTCATGGCAGGAGCAAGTCTTACCAGAGAGTTCTAAGCAAAAAACATTCGCGTATCAGAAATTACAGGACGTGGAGTTACATAGCCATAGGTAACAGATCCTAGTTGTTGAGGAACAGTGCCCAGTGACCCCAACCCACCCCTGTTGTCCATATGTCCTCAACCCATGGAGAAGGAATGCTAGCAATTGTTACAACCATAAGTAAAACCATGGATAGTGGTGTAGTTAAAACCATAACATGTCCCAACTTCATCGATCCTTTGCATATTGATCTACACTTTATCCCTCACTGTCTTCTCATGTACAAACCATTAATCAGTTAATCATAGTCACTGGATTCCTCTGTCCCTACCCTCTCCTCTTCTGTATCTCCATCCTTTTCCCTTTTGTTTTTTCAGATACCTAACAGCTGCTCACTAACCAAACAATGGGATCATCGTTGGTACTTATACTGATGAACAACTTGTTCGCCCCAAGGAAACTGGAATAGCCAGTGGATTTATCTTCAACAGCTGCCCCCATTTCAATTCCTCCAGTAATTGCCTAATATTATTGTAAGTAGCCTTCCCCCATAAGTTAGCACTTTCACCAAAGGACTAGTCTTATCCATATTATCCATATCCTTACAGAAAAGGATATCTTAAAACTTATAAAATCATGATCACTGTTCCCAAAATATCCTCCAGTACAAGGGTTAGAATGGCCCCTTCCCTGCTTGGGCTATCTACTTATCAAGAATCCCTCCTGGATGAACATACAAATTCTGCTGCATCTAAACCCCTGGCACTAAGCCCAGCGTAAATACTGGGGAAACTGAAATCATCCACTATTACAACCCTTTCATAGTTTTCTCCACAAACAAAAGGAATATGTCCAAACCTTGCACTTGTATCAGATTAGCTCAGAGCTTCAGGAGACTATTGTTCCCTTCTGCTTTTTCCATGGAAACACCGCGGTCGATCACAATCTGTTTGCCGACCAATCAGCACACATATATTGATCTTTGCCCCACTAAGATCATGAACTGTAAATGGGCTTGTGGTGCATTGGTAGTGGACCTCCCTTTGGGCTGGTTGGGGGTGATGCTAGGTTCAAGTCCCACCTGCTCCAGAGCTGCATAATAACAATTCTGAACAGTTTGATGAGGAAAATATCCACAAACTCTAAATGCTGTTATATAGACATCTTATAATGTTAGAGTTTACTCAGTTTGTAGGTCACAATCTAGTGTACTGTTTTCTCATTCTCAATGGTTACCTCAAAGTTATGGATCTTCTGGCTCCTGCAATCACACTTTTTAAAATAATATTTATTTCTGTTTTAAGTTGGATACAGAAATCCAAGGATTATTGAGACGAATGACAGGAAATGGGTGTGGGATTTAGTTACATTAATGTTTTCTTTCATTTATTTTTCCAGACAAATGTTGGCACTCAGCTGATGTCTCAACTATCAGCATTGTGGGTTATGGTATAATTATCATGCTCTCTGAAGCATAACTGTGTGGAGCACATAGTGATTGCACAATCAAATGCTTTGTTAGCAGAGCATCAAACTCACAAACTGGGATTCCATGCAGGGGCTGTTTGTTTTAAACCTCCAGTAACTAGTGAGAGAGACCAACAGGAAAGCAAAGTTAGAAGAATGGAACTGCTTATTACTTTTCTAAATTAGCAACCAATTAATCACTAATCTAAATAAATAAGGTTGTATGGACATGGCAAAGTAGGTGGTGTTCCATTATCAGAATTTGTGGGAAGCACTGCAAATCCAGACAGGCAGATCCACTATAACTGCCTGCACTTTGAGAATCTTTGTTGAGTTGGAGATAATGTGTGGTTTCAGGAGAGGGGAGAACTACGTGTGTACTTTGTTCCAGGAGGTTGTTACATTCCTTAGGTTAAATAGAACTTTTAAAGTTGCTTTCTGGTCAGGGATAGGAGGGTGGGGCCACAAGTGAGTTCTATGTGAGTTCCCCTCTTTCTGGAGGAAATGCCCACCCGCTACTAATCTGCCTTTATTCTTCCTCACATAATGGATTACCCACTGGTCCCCGATAGCGCCGGCCATTTGATTGGTAAATTAATCTCAGTCAGATTTCTACCCACATGGGAATTCGTCTGTTAAAGGATTTAGGTTATGGGTTGAAGGGGACAAAAGATTTTGCAAAAGGACTAGATTTTTACAGCAATTGATGGTATATCTGTAATCACTATTACTAAAATAAGCTTTCAATTCAGTTGCTTTAGTATTTGAATCCAGATCTTCACAGCATTCACCAGAGTGTCTGGAATTCTAGTCTATTGACATTCTCACTCCACCACCTCCCTATTTGTAGAAACTTTTAAGGCACACTATGGAAGCAAGTTTGAATTGAACCTAGGCCTTCTGGACCAGAGGTAGGGACACTACCACTCTGCCACAAGCTTCTTTAAAATGAACCTAATCAGGTCCCACCCTCAGGATATATTATAATATATCTGAACACCCAGATCCACTAGGCAGGAAGTAGGGACACTACTGCTGCATGATAGGACTCAATACCTCTGTTTGTAAAGTTATAAATATAACACCTTATTTTAGAAAGAAAGCTGGGAGCTAGATGCCACTTAGTTTATCAGCTGTAAAAGGCAAATTATTAGAACATATTATTAGGAACATGATAACAGATCGCATAGAAATTCACCAAATAATTTTCACAGAATCACAAGGTTTTAATAATGCAGAAAGAGGCCATTCAGCCCATTTTGTCTGTACCTGTTCAGAATCTTTTGACTTTGTGCCAATCTCCTGCCTTGTCCCCATTTCCCTGAACAGAGTTTCTATTTAAATAAGCACCTAATGCCCTCTTTAATGCCTTAATTTAACTTGCCTTCACCACATACTTCCAGAAGGTGCATTCCACACCCTGACTACTCACTGAGTGGAAGCAGAAATCCTAATTTCAAGTTTGCTTTTTTTTCCTAGATCCTTTAAGAAATGGCATCAAGGGAGAACGCTGTCTCCCTATCTAAAATAATTTTGAAACTTCTATCTTCTAACTTCAGCATAGTCTGCCAAAGAGTCTCCTTCTGCTCCTATTTCTTATCTTCTCATATTGTATGCTGAAGAGGTACAGTGAAAATTGAAACAAATGAAGAGACTTCTTGGATGTGACAACTGATTAATTTCTTGGTAGTTTATTATAATGATAAGAGTTTGTCTGACATGTTGGTATCATTCATATACAATGGAAAAATCTATATTACAATGTATATTAATGTAACCATGAAATACTGTCAAGAATGTATTTTTGAACAATAGTTCTGTGGGTTTATGCTATTACCCTATAGAAATAATATCTCAATGCACAGCAATGTGCCGTGTAATAGCATTGCTCAACATTATTATCTGAAGGTTTTTAAAAGTTAAATGAATTAGTTATTTTACATTAAACAAAAGTCTTTTCAATTCTCAGCCTAGTAAGGTCCAATTAAATGCAGGAAAAAGGATTTATTAACATGAAGTAAGTGGATTGCATCAGCATTACATGATTTTGGAGGGTATTGTATATGTTTGGGGTTTTACTTATTCAGTCAGAGACTTCCATCCACATCTTAACTGATGAATTGCAGATTGTAGACAAGCTATGGAAAGTGAGCAGGTGGATTACATTCCTCAGAATTCCAAGCCCCTGACCTATTCTGTAGCTGCAATATTCATCAAGCTGATCTAGTTCAGTTTCTGGTCACATCCTGCAGCTCCTTTTGAAAGGGGTCGGGGTTTTCGCCGAGGCATTGCTATTAAATGTCAAGAGGAACTTTTGAAAAAATTCTGTCTTGTTGGAGATGGGTATTGCCTTGCAATTGCACAGCATTAACACCTCTTATGACTTATCAGGTGTTGTGAACGATGAACATTGTGCAATTATCAGTGAACAATTTCACTTCTGACCTTACAGGGGAGAGGCAATCATTGCTGCAACGGCAGAAGATGTTTTGGCTCAGGAGATTACCCTGAGGAATTGCAGCAGCAATGTCCTGGAACTTGGATGATTAGCCTCCAGCAAGCACATCAAGGTTTCTTTGCAGTGATTATGACTCAGACAAATACTAAAAGTTCTCCCTGATTCCCACTGCCTTCATTTTTTGCCAGGGTTTCTTGATACTGCATTAAATAAAATATTTCATTGATGTCAAGGACAATCACTCTCACCTCTTCTCCAGCAGCTCTTTTTGCATCTTCAGAGCAAGGATATGTGAATGTGTGATTTCCTGATCCTGGTGAGGTAAAACGGTTAGTTTGGGGATTAAAATTTTTAAATGTAAGATTAAAAAAAGCATCTGGTTTGAAAGCTGTGGGATAAAGAATACTTAAAAGGATTAGTTTTAAAAATTCTTATTGAGTAAAGTCCTAGTAGGAAAATGAAAACAGCAAACGAAAGGTTGTCCTCTCTCAATTTTGCAATGGTGCCAGTGAATCGGGTAGGATTGCAGATGTCCCTAGCAGAGATATAAATTATTCATATCATTTCCATAGATCAAGGAATGTTGGAAAGCAACTGCTAAAAATAGGAAGGTCTTAAAGTTTCCATATAGTTTCTAGATAAAAGAACAGGTGAGGGAATTTTGGGTTTAAAAACTCTATCCAGGACATCTCCGTTCACATGGGTGCACACTGCTTTGAGGGTAGATAGGAGAATGGTACTTTTCAGTGACAGGAAGGGTTGTGGCTGTGCAATCACCGGGCAGCACTGAGACAAGCAGAGAGTGAATCTGCTCGAAGCTGTAGACTAACAGCAGATGTCTATCAGCAACCACAAGTATTTTCTGACATAGAGTTACTGAGGAAAAATGAAGCTTGAGCTAGCAAGTCCATAATCATCAGGTATTGATGGAAATTTGGAGGATTACATAGCCAATTGCTAGTGGAAGGCAGGCCCCAATATGTCTCCGACTTCAGGGAATAGTGGGAACCCTGAAAAGCATCTAAGTAACTTCCTGAAAGCTGTGGCATATCACCAGTCCCAGTCTCAGGATTTGGGACTCAGGAGAAGAAACATTTCTTCACTCAGGGGTGGTCAATCTTTGGAGACTGGGTTCCTATATATTCAAGAAAGAGACTGAACAATGTTTGGATATTAAAGGCATCAAGGGGTAGGGAGAGAAAGTAGAAGTAATGGAAATTAGGAGGAATGGAATTAAGCAAGAGGATCGGCCGCAACCATATTCATGATGGAACAGGCTCAAAAGGCTGATTGGCCTACTCCTGCCCCTAGCTTCCATGTTTGTATACCTTTGTTTTATTTGTTATTTATTTGATTTATTGTTGTCACATGTACCTAAGTACAGTGAAAGGTTTTGATTTGCAAGCAGTACAAGCAGATCATAACATCAACATCATAGGGTGTTTGAACAGAGTGAGGCATACAGGGTTATGGCTACACAGGAGGTCCACAAAAGCAAGATCAATATTAGATTTGAAATTTGAGAGGTTCATTCACCAGTCTGATAACAACGGGGAAGAAACTGTTCTTGAACCTGTTGGTACATGTGTTTAACCTTCTGGAGCTTCTGCCTGGTGGAAGAGATTGAAAGGGAGTATTATCGGGATGGGAGGGGCCTATGAGGTTGGCAGCTTTTCCGCAGCATTGAGAAGTGTAGATGGAGTCCGTGGATGGGAGGTTGGCTTCCATGATGGTCTGGGCTGTGTTCACAACTTTCTGTAATTTCTTACGGTCATGGGCAGAGCATTTACCATACCAAACCCTTATGCACCCGGATAGAAGGCTTTCTATAGTGAGGGTCCTTATGGACATGCCAAATTTCCTAAGCCTCCTGAGGAAAAGGAGCTGTTGCTGTGCCTTCCTGACTGTCGTATCTTCTTGGGAGGTCCAGGACAGATTGTTGGTGACCATCATTCCTAGGAACTTGATGCTGTCGTCCCTCTCCACCTCCACTCCGTTGATGTAGATAGGGATGTGTCCTCCTCCAGTGTTCCTGAAATCGATGATCAGTTCTTTAGTTTTGCTGACATTGAGGGAGAGATTATTATCTTTGCACCATGACACTAAACATTCTGTTTCCTTCCTGTATTCTGACTTGTCATTGTTTTGTATCTGGCCTTCAATGGTGATGTTGTCAGTGAACTTGTAGATAGCGTTCAGACAAAATTTGACCACACGGTTATGAGTGTACAGGGAATGCCGTAGAAGGCTGAGTACGCATCCTTGCAGGGTGCCACTGTTGAGGATTAGCGTGGAGGAGGCACTGTTGTCTATCTTCACTGAACCTGTGGATCAGGAAGCTGAGGAACCCTGGTTTAGTCCCGATAGAAGTGAAGGAATCCTCAGGATCCTATAAAGAAATGGGGAACTATGGGAGGAAGTAAAACAGGGAATATGCTTTTTCAATATACATATATTTATAAAATATTGTTAGTGAGTGTTGCGAAGATTTGTAGCTCAGGTTGAGGTTCTGGATGCAGGTTTCCTTATTGAGCTGGAACATTTCAGCAAGCAAACTTAATCCATAAAATATTGTTATGTTAGCAACATTTGCTTTGTTTGACTCTTGTATAGTAAAGCTTTTATTGTGCAAACTGTGAAATCTTGTGTAATTCTATAATGAGGAGTTTGAATTTCTTTTTAAAAGTTACTAATCACAAGGAAACTGCTCTGTCTCATTTGATCAACTTCTTTCTTACTGTTCCTGCCTTAATGTCATTTCCAGTGCATGAGTTGGATTGAAATAGTCAAACATACACTTTCTAGTTTAGACTCTGCTTGCCTCAGTAACCAACCTGCTTGAAAAGTCACAACCTTTGCTTGTCCTGTTCACACAGATCCCCTGTAAAGACTGCTGTGCTGTTTCATCTCTCAAGATGCAGCAACATCAGTACAACCAAAAACAGAAATTGCTGGAAAATCTCAGCAGCTCTGGCAGCATCTGTGGGGAGAAATCAGAGTTAACATTTTGGATCCAGTGACCCTTCCTCAGAACTGATGGCAGCTAGGAAATTGCCAGTTTACATGAAAGGGTAGGGTGCAAGGAGGAGGTAAGTAGTAAACGATAGGGAATGGAGCCCAAAGAGAGAGGAGAATAGTTGTACAGACAAAGGATTGGATGACAATCTGGCTAGGAGGGTTAATAACTGTTAGTGGGGACTGTTAGTGGCTAACAATGGGTTGTGTCTAATAGCAGACTATGTGATAGTGGTGTATGGAGATGGGCAAGGACATGGGAGAGTTCAAGCCCTAAAGTTAGAAATTAGATTACTTTCAGAATGGAAACAGGCCTTTCGGCCCACCAAGTCCACACTGACCCTCTGAAGAGCAACCCACCCAGACCTATTCCCCTACATCTACCCCTTCACCTAACACTACAGGCAATTTAGCGTGGCCAATCCACCTAACCTGCACATCTTTTGACTGTGGGAGGAAACCGGAGCACCCGGAGGAAACCCACGCAGATACAGGGAGAATGTGCAAACTCCACACAGACAGTTGCTCGAGTCGGGAATTGAACCTGGGTCTCTAGCGCTGTGAGGCAGCAGTGCTAACCACTGTGCCACCCCTAAACTTAAGGAACTTGATACTGATCCAAGAAGGTTGCAGGATCCTCAAGCAGAAAATGAAGTGCTGCTCTTCCAGTTAATGCTGACCTTCGCTGGAGCACTGCAGCAAGCCTGACACAGAGTTGTTGGCCAGGGAACAGGATGGTGTGTTGAAATGGCAGGCAACTGGAAGCTCACAGCTTTTGCAAAATCAGTGCAAATTTTAGTTGCTTCTGCAAAAATTCCACAGTAGGTTTAAAAGTAATGAACAATGAATTTGTTTGTTGTTGATGAAATCCAGACTAATTACCTATTCCAAATTGAAGATATGTGCATGATTATTTAATCTTATTCTTATGTATTGAGACTGTGGGCTGAGTTTTACTGCTTCACCCCCTCCTCCTGCTCATGGAATCCAAGCTGAGGGACAACTAAAATGGAGCAACAATATTACCCATTCTTCTCCTGCCTCAAATGAACAGATTGTAAGGATGCCTAGTTCAAGCTAGCACATTTCTCTTGAAATATGAACATCAATAAGTAAGGAACAGAGCATCTATAATTGACTGACTTAATTTGAACACATCACCTCCCCAAGCCTGATGACTCTGAATTTTTGCAGAAGCATCTAAAATTACAGACAAGAGAATGTCAATGGATGCTTGTCATATGGATTTCCACTCGGCATTTAATAAAATCCCTGATAATACAGTTAACTAAAACTGAAATTATGGAATTGAAGGCAAATTGAATGGTTAAGAAATTGGCTGAGTGAAAGGAGACTTGAATTGGTACTGTACTTTGAAGGATATGACAAGTGATGACCCATGTTAAGGCTTAATCTAATCAATGCATTCATTAACAACTTACACAGAAACATAGAAAATATGAGCAGGAATAGGCCATTCAGCCCTTTGAGCCTGCTCCATCATTCAAGATGATCATGGCAGATCATCCAGCTCTATACTCTGTTTCACTTTCTCCTTGATCCCTTTAGCCCTAAGAACTATATCTAACTCCTTGAAAATATTCAGTTTTGGCCACAGGCTCACTACTCTGTCTCACTCCTTATCTCAGTCCAAAATGGCCTAACCCACATCCCACCACGTTAACCCCTGGTTCTGGACTCTCCAGTCATTTGGTGTTTATCCTTGTTTAGTCCTATTAAAATTTTAAGTATTTCTCTGATATCCCCTCTCATTCTTACAAACTTCAGTGAATATAGTCCTAACTGTTCCAGTCTCTCTTCATACATCAGTCCTGCCATCCTAAGAATTAGGCTGGTAAACTTGCATTGCACTTTGTCTGTAGCCAGAAAATTGTTCCTCAGATGAGGAGACCAAAACTGCAAGCAATACTTTAGGTGTGATCTCACCAAGAGCTTGTACAATTGCAGCAAGACATCCCTGCTCCTGTACTCAAAGCCTTTCGCTGCAAAGGCCAACATATCATTTGCCTTCTTCACTACCTGCTAACCTGCATAAGTACTTTCATTGACTGATGTATGAGGACACCCTGGTCTCGTTTTTAGTGACTGTAATGCAATCAGCCAAGTGGACCTCATAGAATAAAAGCAAATTACTGCAGATGCTGGAATCTGAAACCAAAAGAGAAACTGCTGGAAAATCTCAGCAGGTCTGGCAGCACCTGTAAGGAGAGAAAACAGCTGACATTTTGAGTCTAACTGACCCTTTGGCAAAGCTTTGTCTTAGCTTTGACAAAGGGTCAGTTAGACTTGAAATGTCAGCTCTTTTCTCTCCTTACAGATGCTGCCAGACCTGCTGAGATTTTCCAGCATTTTCTCTTTTGGACCTCATAGAATATTAGTTCTCTGATTGGACCAAGTTAACAGGCCCAATTAGGGAGCCATGGCTGACAGATATTAACAGGACTGTCAGAGGTTCTGTTCACTCTGAGATCTGGCTCTGAGGAAACCAGACCAGTGTCAAGTACTATGCACATGTGAATAAAGGGCATCTTGGTGACGGGACACTGGCCTCTGTGGAGTTATTTCATTGTTGCACCTTTATTTCTATCACCAGTCAGGTAATAATCTACCTTCCTGTTCTTGCTACCAAATGGATAACTTCACATCTATCCATATCATACAATATCTGCCATGTATTTTCCCACTCACTTAACTTGTTCAAATTACACTGAAGCAACTCTGCATTTGACCCACAGTTCACCTTCCCACCCAGCTTTGTATGATTTACATACTTAGAGATATTGCATTTAGTTTCTTCATCTAAGTCATTAATATGTATTGTGAATAGCTAGAGTGCAAGCATTGTTCCCTGTGGCACCCTATTTGTCACTGGCTGTCACATGTGCTTTGAGTTTGCATGCTAATCTTTATGGACTTTATCAAAAACCTTCAAAAAAAATCCTAGTAAATCACATCCAGTGGCTGCCCTTTATCCACTCTACTAATTACATCCTTAAAAATTCCAGTAGATTTGTCAAATATGATTTCCAAATACTCTGCTATTGAATCTTATATAATGGACTTGAGCATTTTTCCCACTACAAATGCTAGACTAACCAATCTTTAATTCCCTGTTTCTCCCTACTTATCTGTTTAAACAGTAGAATTGCAATAGCTTCACTCCAATCCACAGAAACTGTTCCCGAGTCCATAGAATCTTGAAAGATGACCACTAATGCATTCGCTATTTCTAGGGCCATGTTCTTAACAACTAGGATGTGGATTATCAGGCTTTGGGGATTTATCGGCCTTCAATCCCATCAATTTCCCCAGCATCATTTCCCTAGTTAAACAGATTACCTTCAGTTCTTCCATCTCACTAGATCCTGCATTCCCAAACATTTCTGGGACATTATTTGTATCCTTCTTTGTGAAGACAGAACAAAAGTATGGATTTAATTGGTCTATTATCTCTTTGCTCCCCATTATTGCTTCCACTGTTTCTAACTGCAAGGGACTGACACTTATCTTCACTAATCTTTTTCTTTTCACATACCTATAGAAGCTTTTCCCTGCAAACGTTCTCTTTGTACTGTATATTTCCCTTCAATCAATCTCTATGCCATTAACAGCTGAACAGATGTTATAAATGGATGTTTTGACCGAACTTAAGTGACATCCTAATGAATGTCACCTCAAAGTGGATCAGAGTTTGAGGCCAACATAGTGTCTGCTGAAGAGAGGTCCAGCTGCCCTTAAGTACACCCTGAAAGTCATAGTGGAAGAGCTGGGAAAGAAGGGAATCACCAAGGAAACAACAATTCCCACAGACTAGATTAGCAGCAGCATTGTAGCAGTGAAACAACTCGGAAAACTATGACGATGCATTCTTCCAATGATCTCAATAAAGCTTTGAAAAGATCTCACTACCCCATGCCAAACATTGAAGAAAGCTTGCTGCAACTTGCCAAGACAAAGGTTTTTTCCAGAGAGGTCGATTACTGGCTAGTGAAGTTGGAAGAAAGAAACAGTCTTCTAGCTCTGTTTTGGATACTATTCAGGAGATACAGATGGTTGTATATGGCATTTGGCATTTCCACTGCTCCAGAAGAATATGAACACAAACAGCATGAGGGTGTTAGTGATGTTCCTGGACTGGAAGCTATATGGATGATCAGTTAGTTTATGGATGAGGAGATACAATGCTGCCATGATTAGAATTTATTGCGATTGTGAGAGAGAGCTCAGCAGATGAACGCAAAACTGAACAAGAAAATGATGCAGTTGAAGATGCAATTACATGGGTCAAGTACTGACAGAAAAAGAACACCTACTGGACCCTGACAAAGTGAGAGCTCTAGCATGCATGCAGCAACAGGTTAGATTTGAAGGAATGCATCAATTTGTGAACTAGTTCACAAACCTTTTGCCTAATTTGTATGCTCTGCCTCACAGTGCCAGGGACCCGGGTTTGATTCCCAGCAATTGTCTGAATGTTTGCACATTCTCCCCATGTCTGCTTGGGTTTCCTCTGGGTGCTCCGGTTTCCTCCCACAATCCAAAGATGTGCAGGTTAGATGAATTGGCTGTGTTAAATTGCCCATAGTGTTAGGTGTATTAGTCAGGGGTAAATATAGGGTAGGAGAATGGGGCTGGGTGGGTTACTCTTCAGAGGGTCAGTGTGGACTTATTGGGCCGATAGGCCTGTTTCCATACTGTAGGGAATCTAATCTTGTCAACAGTGTATGAAACACTATGCAAGCCTGCTAAGGTACTGGGGCAATGACAAGAGGAGCTTTCACTAGAATCGAACAACTATTGATGTCAAGGCTGGTGTTGAGGTACTATGATGTCACTGATGAGATCACCTTGTAGCATAATGCCAGTGAGACAGGACTTGAAGGAATATCATACAGCAAACATAACCTGTTGCAGGTACATCCAAGGATTTAATGCAATCTGAACACTGCTACACTCCGTTTGAGAAATGGACCGTGGCTATTGCCTTTATTTGTGAGCATTTCCATCAATACCTGTTTGGGAGTGGCAAAATGATGATGGAATCCAACCACAAGCCACCATGGAACATCTTTTTCAAGCCTCTTCCATCTACTCTAAAGTGTCTACAAATAACATTAACTAATTTGCAAAGCTATCATCTGGGTACTTCAAGAGAAATGTGTACATGGCCAACATGAAGTTACAGCAATAATCCCTATGAAGAAAGTTGAGGATGCTCAGACAGAATGTGAAATCTTCCAGATTTCAATGAAAAACAACAGGTCTACATGCTCTGGAAGTCATCAAACCAACAAAGCCAAGTCACTGAGTCTGAATATATAAACATATACACATACAAATAAGAAGCAGGAATAAGGCTCTTGGCCCTTTAAGCCTGTTTTGTCATTTGAAAAGATCACGGTGAATCCAATTACTCCACATCTTTGCAACACCCAATTATTTTTCATAAGTGTCTTGCTCAATTAAACAATGCCCCAAAGAGCAAATCTCCAATTGCTGCAGGAAATGCTGATGAAAGGTTGGCCTGAAAGCATCAAGGACATACCTAGTGATATAAGAGATTATTGGGTTTACAGGGATGCAATGATAACCCAAGTTGGCAGCTTGTAGAAAGGAAATTGAGTCATAATACCAAAGTGATGTTGAAGTACATCTACAAATACCATCAAGGAATTGAGTCTAGTTTAAGAACTGCTCTAGGCGCCAAACATGAACAATGAGATTGAGGACCATATCATTCTCCATGTTGCAAGTGTAACAAGTGCCAAGTCTACTATAACTATTCTTTTTACTTTGTATACAATCATTGTGATAATGTTGCGAGGTGATGATGTCTATAAAGTTATATTAATGTCAATCTACAATACTGAGACCAAAGGCTTGATTTTAACTCCATTTTGCCTGTTGTCTGTTATCCAACTTCTCACTTTTTCTTCCAGCTGTGGCCATTTTTAAGTATACCCTTGAAAAGTGGGCTAGGTCTTCCCTATTTACCTGAGTTCACGGTTTTGCTTCTTCCATTCCTGTATAATTTTATAACATTAGAAAAAAAACCACTTCCAGTTTGAATCATTTGGTATAAAGAAACCTTCTTACTGTTGTAACTGTTTGGTTCACATCTGAACTACAACAAACTAATCATTGTATGTAATTCTGAAAAGTGTGCAAATAATTTGTATGCATAGAGCTAACTGTTGCATTTTGGCCTAGATTCCAAGCCTCAAGCACTTCAATGATTCATGAAGGCAGTTCACTACCATAGTTTCAAGGACAATTAGAGATAGACAATAAATGTTGGTGTAGCCCATAGCCCATTTTTACAAATCCCAAGTTCTCAGACACAAAGCATTATTCCAGTTTAATGCAAAGAATAAGTATTGGTCAATTCATCTTTCCCCAGAATCACAGGAGTTCACAATTTTTAGAACACCTTTTGATAGGTATTGTTTCCTTAGATTACCATTTTGATTATCTGTCAACCAGGGTATATTCCAGCAATTTATCGATCATATCTTTCATTGTATTCAGTTCTGGGCATCTTATTTAAGGAAGGATGTTAAAGCGCTGGACAGAGTTCAAAGAAGATTTACTAGAATGTTGCCAGAAATGAGGGATTTTGGATACAAGGAAAAATTAGAGAAACTGGGCTTCTTCTCTTTGGAGTAGAGAATATTAAGAGGTGGTCTTACTGAAGTGCTCAAAATAATAAACAATTTTGACAAGGTAAAGAGAATATTTTTTTTTCACTAGTTGGTGTGTTAGTAATTAATGATCACAATTTCAAAATTGTCAGCAAGAGAGCTAACAGTGATATGAAGAGAAACCTCTTTACTCAGAGAGTTGTTAGGATTTGTCTGGAAGAGTGGTGGAGGCAGATTCCATAGGAGGTTTCAAAAGAGAGCTGGATATATAGTTGAAAGTGATAAATTTAGAAGGTTACAGAGATAGAGCTGGAGAATGGGGCTAGCTGAATAGCTCTTTTGGGAGCTGTTACAGACACGATCAGTTGAATAGACTTCTTCTGTATTGTAAAATTCAATGATTGTATGATATCAGCAAGAATCTACTAAGTTATCTCTCTATCTTTGATGACACTGCAGTTCCTGAAATAACTCAATATGAACATGGTGCAAACTTCAAATTGCTCATGACAACTGCAAGAAATCATGGTCTTGTTCTCAACAGTAAAAAATGCCAAATCAACATGAATTAATTCAATTTCTTTGGTTTGGCCTACTCATCAACTGGCATCAGACCTGATCTTACCGAAGAACAGAGGAGAAACCTACACTGTAAGACAAAGACGATTTCCAAATGTCTTGAACTTCAGACAATAACGTGCACAACAACTTTTGACAATTTCTCAGAAAAAAGGTGTGTCTGTTGTGCAATAAGTATGTTAGGTATTCTGCATTTGTGCGATGTTGCACTGAATTATGGATTTATAGGCTCGCGTGAAGTTAAATCCAATTTGTCTGAATTCATGTTGAATAGGACCTTTACAATGGAGAAGTAGAGTGGGCCTCATCCAATGAGTTTGGAATGAATTTAATGCTAGCTCCCAGAACTGATGACGTGCCAGCACTCTTTGAGTGTGGATATTGTAATAAATAGTAGAAAGGTTTGAAACAAAAGACTTGCATGACATGTGCAGAGTAACAACAAACGTCAGCTTTGGTGTAATCCTCAACACTTGTAGCTATAAAGATTCATTTCAAAGTCAAAGCACAAAGTCACTGACATCTCAAATTGTTTCTAATGTTGGCACCTGGCTAAAAACACACTGATTCTAAAAATTCAGAGATTCGTTACAATGTTCTTCACTAAGGTCTTATGTTCACCAAAGCTGCATACAACTAACCGACCACAAGCTAAAGGCTATAGTTACCAAAACCTGTGCATGGTTACAAATTACATGGTATCTGCCCAAAGAAAGAGCTCTTGTGTATGGTGCCCACCAGACATGAGAGCTCTGTGCATGGTACCTGCTTTGACAGAGTGCTCTGAGCGTGGCTGTTATCTTACAAAATAATTTTAAGTGTAGAATCCAGATGGAAAACAGTTTCCATTTTCTGAAATATAAACAAAAACTGTTGGAAACATTCAATCGGTCTGGTGATAGCTGTGCAAAATGAATCAGAGTTAACATTTCAGGTCAATGACCTTTCATCAGTAAGGCATCAACTGATGCCCTGAATGTTCTCCAGTAAGCTTCAGGTATTATTCATGCGTGTAACAATTCAGTGAGTATATTTTGGTATGGAGCCTGCATTTTTCAGGTTTCCAGCATATTACATTTGCACAGGAATTCACATTATAGTCTCAGAGCCTCTACGTGAGCTTGTTGATGCTGTTGGGAGATAATCAGTGTGGACCACAATGAGAATAAATGGCATTGCAGTACTGTATATCTATGACTTGCACTCATTTTACCAAGGGTGTGTTGGCAGTTTCACTGAGACGCTGCTTTGAATCAACAAGAAATAGGTTGGATAAGTGCACTATAAAGGCTGTTCACTAGCAATAAAGATCTTAATTTGCACAGCTTTCCTTCTGTGTAACTGGGCACCTCTTCACGTAATTATGAGATTAGTACTGCCTGCAGCTGATGCAGGAAATGGAAAAAGAAAGCTTCCTTCTTCATAAACATCACCATCTGCTATTTATGACTTTTAACTACTTAAAGAATTGTCAAGTTGTTGAGGACTGTAGATAGGTATATTAAAATATTGCTTTTACACTTTAGATTACTTACGGTGTGGAAACAGGACCTTCGGCCCAACAAGTCCACACCAACGCACACCCTACACCTAACACTACGGGCAATTTAGCATGGCCAATTCACCTAACCTCCACATTTTTTTGGACTATGGGAGGAAACCGGAACACCCGGAGCAAACCCACGCAGACACGGGGAGAATGTGCAAACTCCACACAATCAGTCACCTGAGGCAGGAATTGAACCCAGGTCTCTGGCGCTGTGAGACAGCAGTGCTAACCACTGTGCCACCATGCTGCCCACTGTGCCACCTACTTTAATGGTGCTGTGGTTATAATGGGAGCTTTTCCTACAATGGAATTCTTTTGAAAGCGTTTACTTAAACAGAAAATGGAAAGATCTATGTAAAGTTGAAACAATTATGCAAAATGCCAAAGACCTTTTGGAGCAATTTTGATGTGTAGAGTTCTTTGAAGATTTAACAAGCATGGTGAATAGAATGGAAACACTGTAAAGGTGCGTTTTGGATATCCAAAAGATAAGGTGTCACATAAAAGTTTACTACAGAGTTAAGGACTTATATTGTTGGACTGCTCTATTAGTATGGACAGAAAACTGGCGAATTAACAAGAAACAGTGAGTTGGGATAAATGGATCATTTTTCAGGTTTGCAAGCTGTAACTAGTGGAGTGCCAGATGGATCATTATTGGGCATCAACTATTTATGATCTACATTGAAGATTTGGATGAAGGAACCGACTTTTTTAGCCAAGTTTGTTGATGATTCAACGATGGATGGAAAAGTAAATTGTGACGAGAATACAGAGAGTCTGCATAGGTTATGTGTGAGTGCAAAAAATATAATGTCGGACAATGTAAGGTCGTAACTTTGGCAAGAGGAATAGAATATTAGAATATTATTTAAATGCAGAGAAGCTACAGAATGCTGCTGCACTGAGGAATCTGTGTGTCCTTGTACATGAAGCATAAATGTTAGCCTGCAGGTACAGACATTTTTAGGAGACAAAGGTAATGTTGGCATTTATGTTGGCAAGGGGGATGGAATATAAAAATAGAGAAATCTTGCTACAGCTGTACAAGGCATTGACACATGTCTATGGAGTACCAGGAAAACAATGGCCTGCTGGTATTTTTACTAGATGATTAATCCAAAGACCTGGGTAATATTCCGGGGATCTGGGTTTGAATATTGCCATGGCATTTGATAGAATTTGAATTTACTTAAAAAACAAATCTGGAATTAAGAGTCAAATGGTGACCATGTAGCCATGTCGATTCTCAGGAAAAGTTTATCTAATGTGCTATAGGAAAGGAAATCTGATGTCTGATATGTGACTCCAGACCCACAGCAATGTGGTTTGACTCTTAACAATCAGGAATAGTGGCCTAACCAGCAATGCTCACATCCTGTGACTGAATAAAAAAGAATACAGTTTTAGTTGTCTTACTTACAGAGCAGCATACTGGAATAGAAGCAATTCAGTGAAGGTTCATGAGGCTGATTTATAAGATGAGGAGTTTATGAGGAAATGTTGAGCAGATTGAGCCTACAATGATTTTAAGAGGATGGGAAGTGATTTTATCAAAAGTCTCATGAACACATATCATAACCCCAGATCATCTGTAGACATATTGAACTTGTAATTGTTTTTTCACAAATGGGCTGTTATAGCTAAACATGTGACTGCAGATGTAAATTCAGTGTCTCTCTGTAGAGACCCTGGAATGTCACATTTGATGAAGTGTCAAGGAAGCTTCAAAGGGGATGAACCTAAAGGAGGAAAAATGCATAACAAACTGAACTGTAATCTCCTAGGAGTTATCTCAGATTGCGAATAGATAGGAGTAAACACAGCAGTCTGGGCAAGACTGGTGTTGTATCTTCCCTATTCAAGAAAACACAAGTGCAGGGTTTGCAAGCCAGTTCAACCGTATTTAAGTGTGCCTTTGGAATAAGGTATGCCAGTGGAAGGAGGTTTGCTTGTGAGCTGAGTGGCTGCTGTGTGCCAGTGTGCCGAGGTAATAATGTGGACTGGCCTGGGTTTCAGTCTTGGGCTGCTATGAAGGTCCCAATCAAAGAACCATCCACTCGTCACCCTTGTATTGTAGGTAAAGGACTCATTCTTTCTGAATTTTAGAAGCTAGCCAACAGGTCAGTCAGAAGGAAATAAGACAAAAGAATTTCAACTAACCCACAAAGCTAAGGATCCAAAAATTGATTGCTCAAATAATGTTCTACCCTTTACACTTAATAAGTGTCCTGGAGACTGAGACATATGTCTTCTAAATTTTAACGTATAATCTTTTTATTGGACTGGCTATTCATTTCTAATCTGTGTGTATATGTGTTGTATATGTGTTTACATATAGTAAGTCATAAATTTTCTCTTTGTTAACTCAAAAGAAAACCTGATTTAATTGGATCCTTTTTAATTTTAAAGTTAATTTTTAAACTCATTTCCCCTGAGAGAAGGGTGTCCACAAGGGATAGATCCTTTATAAATTAACCTTGTGACCAACCAAGGGGTTGGGTGAATATAGAAGGAGAGCTAGCTTATCCCACGTGAGCTGAGAGCTTGACCAGTTGGGATATCTATTTGGAACCTTAATGAATTGGGGAACATCACCCAGGGTCTAGCTGTAATGAAACATATTAGATTCTGAAGGGCCTCGACAGGGTAAATGGTGAGAGACGATTTTGTCTTGTGGGTGTGAAGATAAAGCTAGAACAAAGTGGCTGTGATTCAAAATAAGCCATCTCCCATTTTAGATTAAATGTGGCTGAACTTCTCCTCTTAGAGGGTCATTAGCATTTGGAATTCTCTTCCTCATCAGCAGTAGAGGCTGGGAGATGGAATATATTCGAGATTTTTACTTGATGAGGGAGTCAACTGTTCTGGGAAGCAGACAGGGAAGTGAAGTTCAAGCCACAATGCAGTCAGTCATGATCTTCCTGAATAGCAGAGTAGGCTTGATGGGCTGAAAGGCCTACTTCTTCTCATGTTCCCTATGATCTTATGTTCTTATTCACCCACCTATACACATATAAACTGGAGGAAGACTCACCAATAGAAATATTCTTTTACTGTAGAGATAACAAACTGCAGGGCCATTGATATTTTTCAGAATGTCCACACAATATAAATGATAACTAACCTGGATGATCACTAATTTTTGCCCTATAGTGACTGACACAGTTAGGCCACATTGTGTGTTTGTGGACTTTAGATTAAGTATATAGTGGGAGTACACCTCTCAACCAATTTGTATTTTCATTTCTAATCTTTCTTTGTCCAGTGGTTTAAGTGTATTTCACAGGTGGAAATTCAGATGCTGCTTGTGTTGTGGTTGTAGGAACAGATTTTTTTCTCTCTGTCTTTTGGTAAAGTTACTGCAGAGATTTAATACACTGTATTTCCAGCTATTCAATGCACCTGGCAGAAATGGCCTTCATTTGTTAATTTTCTACAAAAAAAAGGAAAACTATCCATCTGGGATTACATTGGGTGTTGGTGATTTTACTGATTACTGAAGGCCATTATGAGATTGGTGCAGTGAACAACCAGCTGGCAGAGCTAACTGAGTCACAAGCAGCAAGATCCCTGCTGGTATTATTAGACAGCAATGCTATTAGCACTTACACTCCCACCCTCTCTGCCAGCATCTTAGACAAAGAGCATTTCTACCATTCCCTAGGTGACATTCTGGGAAACATTCCAGTTGGCGGAAGGCTAGTCGGCCTGAGTGACTTCAGTCACCGTGAGCTAGCCAAGATCGACAACAACGGACAAAACCTTCTTGAGTTCTGTGCCCTAAATGAACTCAGCATCACCAACACCTTTGTGGAGGATGGCCACATAGCATCATGGTGACACCCAATGTTTGAATATTGGCACCAACTAGATCTTATCATCATGACAAGGCATGATCTCCCCAATATTATCCATATCTGCACCTATCACAGTACAGCTTGTAATACTGACCACTCGCTTCTCTGCAGCCTAGGCCTTTGAAGATTTTTTTTTATTCATTCATGGGGTGAGGTATCGCTGGTTAGGCCAGCATTTATTGCCCAACCAAACCTGCAGTTAAGAGACAACCACACTGCTGTGAGTCTGGAGTCACATGTAGGCCAGACCAGGTCAGGATGGCAGTTTCTTTCCCTAAAGGACATTTGTGAACCAGGTGGGTTTTCCAACAATTGACATTGATTTCATGGTCATCATTAGTATCCCAATTCTAGACTTTTATGAAGTCAATTTCCACCATCTGCCATGGTGGGATTCAAACATGGGTCCCCAGAACATTAGCTGGGTCTCTAGATTAACAGTCAAGTGATAATACCTTTGGATT
This sequence comes from Chiloscyllium punctatum, assembly GCF_047496795.1. Classification (NCBI taxonomy): domain Eukaryota; kingdom Metazoa; phylum Chordata; class Chondrichthyes; order Orectolobiformes; family Hemiscylliidae; genus Chiloscyllium; species Chiloscyllium punctatum. The sequence continues at coordinate 93,536,504 of NC_092746.1, read as the reverse complement.
ATTGTCTCCCTGCTGTTTCAAACACACTTCATTAGTCCTTGTCTAAACTTTAATTACAAAATCCCTAAAGTGCAGAAAGAGGCCATTCAGCTCATCAAGTCTGCACTGACCCTCTGAAGAGCGTCCCATGCAGACCCATCCCACCATTCTAACCCTGTAACCTACCAAGCCTGCACATCCTGGACATCATTGAACATTGCCAATCTGTCTAACCTACACATCTTTGGACTGTGGGAGAAAACCAGCAGAAACTCACTTAGATACAAGGAAAACATGCAAACTCAACACAGTTACCCGAGGATGGAAGCAAACCCTGGTCCCCAGTGCTGTGAGACAGCTGTGCTAATTACTGTGCTAATTACCACCATGCTGTCCTAATGCCAAAGACATTGAGGTTTATCAAATCATGACGAACTGCATAAGGTCAATGACATTTTCCTTAGGGTGGGGGGGTTCAATACCAGGGGCATATTTTAAGGTGAGAAGAGAAAGTTTTAGAAAGGTCACGAGGGACAACTTTTTCATCCAGAATGATTTGCATGTGAAGTGAACTGTCAGAGAAAGTGGTGGAATGCAGGTACAGCTACAACATTTAAAAGACATTTGGATAAGTAGATGAATAAGAAAGGTTTGGAAGGATGTGAGCCAAGCACATTCAGATGGGACTAGTTTAGTTTGGGAGCAAGGTTGGTGTAGAGTAGTTGGAGCAAAGGGTCTGTTCCTATGCTGAATGACTCCATGACTCTGTGATTCTGTGGCTAGCAATTCAGACTCTCACTAGAACAATTGCTTTCCACAGTAGGTTTACCAATGAGTGCTGATCCTAATATTGATGGAGTTTGTAGTCACACAGCTTAATGACCTATGAAGCATCACTTGGTAAAGATAGAAACCCACATCAAGGACTGGTCTGAAACCTCCTCAACTGCCATCTGTCACTGATGCTAAAATAAAAGCTGACTAGATACCCAACAGAAACTCAACAATGAAACACTACTTGACCTGCAAGTGGCCAAGACAGCTGTGATCAAGAGGGGGAACTCCTTCTCAATTAATTACTGGATCGACTCATGTCAAAAAGTTCAAACCACCTGAACTAATGGAGATCAATGAGCTATGGATAAAGGGATTACAAGTGTATTTTGTTGTACCATCACCACATCTCCCTCATGAAGCTTTTAGATGGTAAGTAGGTACTTTGGACTGGGCTGGGAGCTGTACTCCCTGTCCATGCTTCACGTTTGCCACAGCTTCCTGTCCTGGATGAGTTAAATAAAGAACATTCCTCATGGGAGCTCAAGAAGGCCACAGGCTGCCAGGTGAATAGAAGGGCAACCAGGTAAAGGTGGAATTCCAGCCAAACTGCTTCAGCACAGGAAGTCCCAACCACTGACATATCTTTATCACCCTTCTTCTGGAAAGTAGGCTCCTTTCCACAGGAAGTAAATATCACAAAATCATCACATGATGCAAGAATAGTGATGACAGAAGCAAATGCAACAGTTACAAGAAAATCTCACTGCTTAGCATGATGAAAATGACCTTTTCTAGAGTCATATATTTAAAGGATCTGAATAAACCCAGAAAGACAGTGCCAGCAAATCCATTGTAGCCATGATCTACATAGGGCATGTGCATACATCCTTGAAGTGAAGTTTTGGGCATCCCACTGGTCATCTGGCTCCAGCTACCAATCCAGAAAGTCTACATAGAAGAATCTACTTTCATGATTAGATTAGATCAGATTCCCTACAGTGTGGAAACAGGCCCTTCGGCCCAAGCAGTCCACACCGAACCCACCCAGACCCACTTCCCTCTGACTAATACACCTATCCTCTGACTAATACACCTATCACGGTGGGCAATTTAGCATGGCCAATTCACCTGCACATCTTTGGACTGTGGGAGGAAACCGGAGCACCTGAAGGAAACCCACGCAGACAGTCACCCAAGGCTGGAATCGAACCTGGGACCCTTGTACTGTGAGGCAGCAGTGCTAACCACTGAGCCACTGTGCCGACCAATGTGTCAACAGAACAGGAGCCCACAGGTTTTGAGGGAAATTGTCCACCCACTTACGCTCCTCAATCTCGTCCATTCTTTCCATGACAACAGCATTGTACAGTTTGATGGCATTTCTAATAGTTTTCATGTGAAGAACAGAGTGAAACAGGGCTACATCCATGTTTCACTCTGTTTGGCATTTTATTCTTCAAGGTCCTGACTTTCCCTTCCCTGCAGCTGTGGAAGGAGTCTTCTAGGTCAGACAGCATGCTCTACAATTGATCAACAAAGTCAAAAATACATCTCATCCTGATTAGAGAACTGCTCCAGACGGATGATCCTGTGTGAGTCATCCACACTGAAAGTCGGCTACAAAGATTCATGAACTGCTTCTCCCAAATCTGTAACTTGTTCTCCCTGACTGGAAGAGTCAAGAAAACCATAGTCACACGATAAGGTGTGGCATCACCAGCCCTGGTTACACTAAATAACATCCTGCTGGAAATGACCAGCAAATCCTGCTGCTTCAGATGCACCATGGCACACAGTCAGATCATCATTCACCCATTAGTAAAGATAGCTACTGCCTGTGGTCAAGGTCACAAAATGTGTGAATTGACTTTTAAGTTGGTGGTTAGGAAGCCTGCATTCTCAACACTTCCCTAGATGGCAGTGAAACAAGGGCAACATTCAACTATCTACACAAATATCTCAACAATTTCCAACTCTGTTGTCTACAGTGATAATGGGTACATCCTGGCAGGGCAAACATCCTGATTGTGTCACTGCTAGGGTTGGAGTTGCGTGGTTTTGGTTGCTCAAGCATGAGTGATTTCAGTAGCTAGTTCATATCCATAGACTGGAAGATACAAGATGGTTGCATTCAGATACTTTCTGGATTGGTAGCTGGAGTCAGATGACTAGTGGGATGCTCAAAGCTCCACTTCAAGGATGTTTGCACATGCCCTATACATCGAATATTGCAGCTTGGTGGGTCACTAATTTAAGACAGAGGAAAATAACAGTCCCCTCCTGTGGCCTGGGATACACCATGATGACAAGTGCCAACAATAGATTGACAACAGACACCATTGCCTTAACTAGCAACCCACCGTGGCACTTGGTACCTTCATGTGAGGAACCTTCTTGTGGCAGAACCTGCCCCTCTAGATTAGCCTCTTCAGCCCTGGTCTAAAGTGGATTGTTCGCTGCATATCCATAATCTATGTTAAATGGAATGATGCTACCACTCACTGATACTTTATACAATCATTCTATGCATTAATTCACATTTTAACCCTTCCATCCATAGTTTTGCAAGCCCCATGCCCCTTCTCTCTCATCAAATTCCAAGATCTGCTGAACCCCATAATCCCTCCTCTTGCTCCAATGTTCTAAGCCCACGAGTCTGTATTCTGCATTTTTAACTCAGCTTCTCCCTTTAAGTAATATGTCCACCTAATTTCCAGGGTGAATATTTATTCCAGAGCAAGAACACAAAACATCTCCAAGTCAGAAGCAGCAGCGCCATTCTCAAAGTAGAAGCCAATACTTGGCCCAGAACTACAATTCAGCTTCCAATTAGGACTGTTGTGTAGAACATAGAACATAGAACATAGAACAATACAGCACAGAACAGGCCCTTCGGCCCACGATGTTGTGCCGAACTTCTAACCTAGATTAAGCACCCATCCATGTACCCATCCAAATGCCGCTTAAAGGTCGCCAATGATTCTGACTCTACCACTCCCACAGGCAGTGCATTCCATGCCCCCACCACTCTCTGGGTAAAGAACCCACCCCTGACATCTCCCCTATACCTTCCACCCTTCACCTTAAATTTATGTCCCCTTGTAACACACTGTTGTACCCGGGGAAAAAGTTTCTGACTGTCTACTCTATCTATTCCTCTGATCATCTTATAAACCTCTATCAAGTCACCCCTCATCTTTCGCCGTTCCAACGAGAAAAGGCCGAGAACTCTCAACCTATCCTCGTACGACCTACTCTCCATTCCAGGCAACATCCTGGTAAATCTTCTCTGCACCCTCTCCAAAACTTCCACATCTTTCCTAAAGTGAGGCAACCAGAACTGCACACAGTACTCCAACTGTGGCCTAACCAAAGTCCTGTACAGCTGCAACATCACTTCACGACTCGAATTCAATCCCTCTGCTAATGAACGATAATACTCCATAGGCCTTCTTACAAACTCTATCCACCTGAGTGGCAACCTTCAAAGATCTATGTACATAGACCCCAAGATCCCTCTGTTCCTCCACCTGATTAAGAACCCTACCATTAACCCTGTATTCCGCATTCTTATTTGTTCTTCCAAAATGGACAACCTCACACTTGGTAGGGTTGAACTCCATCTGCCACTCCTCAGCCCAGCTCTGCATCATCTAAGTCCCTCTGCAGCCGACAACAGCCCTCCTCACTGTCCACAACTCCACCTATCTTCGTATCATCTGCAAATTTACTGACCCACCCTTCGACTCCCTCATCTAAATCATTAATAAAAATTACAAACAGCAGAGGACCCAGAACTGATCCCTGCGGAACTCCACTTGTAACCGGGCTCCAGGCTGAATATTTACCATCTACCACCACTCTCTGCCTTCGACCGGTTAGCCAGTTTTCTATCCAATTGGCCAAATTTCCCTCTATCCCATGCCTCCTGACTTTCCGCATAAGCCTACCATGGGGAACCTTATCAAATGCCTTACTAAAATCCATGTACACTACATCCACTGCTCTACCCTCATCCACATGCTTGGTCACCTCCTCGAAGAATTCAATAAGACTTGTAAGGCAAGACCTGCCCTTCACAAATCCATGCTGGCTGTCCCTAATCAAGCAGTGTCTTTCCAGATACTCGTAAATCCTATCCCTCAGTACCCTTTCCATTACTTTGCCTACCACAGAAGTAAGACTAACTGGCCTTCTTCCAATTACCTTAAAATTATGCCCTGTCATTTCTGACCTGGGGAAAAAGTCTCTAGCTATTTGTTCTATGTATGCCTCTCACCATATAGTACACCTGTATAAAGTCACCTCTCATCCTTCTTCGCTCCAATGAGAAAGGCCCTAGCTCCCCCAACCTAAGACATGCCCTCCATTCCAGGCAGCATCGAGGTAAATCTCCTCTGTACCCTCTCTCAGCTTACACAGCTTCCTGTTGTGGGTCTGTTCGCCAAGCTGGGAATTTGTGTTGCAGACACTTCGTCCCCTGTCTAGGTGACATCCTCAGTGCTTGGCAACCTCCTGTGAAGCACTTCTGTGATGTTTCCTCTGGCATTTTCACGACACATCTTCCCTAAAATTAGGTGACTAAAAGTGAACACAATATTCCAAGTGTGATCTAACCAGTACTCCATACAGCTGCAGCATAACCTTGCAGCTCTTAAGCTCAATATCCCTGCTAATGAAAGCCAACACACCGTCCACCTTCGTAACAACCTTCTCAACCTGGGTGGCAACTTTGAGCGATCTATGGACTTGGACTCCAAGATCCCTCTGTTCCACCACATAGTCAAGAATCCTGCCATTAACCCCATAGGTTGAACAAACAGAGGAGTTTGGCGAAATGAGAATCATTAGATAAATGCTACTGAGCGAACTGATGGTGCTATGGGCTGGCAAATCTCTGGGTACAGGTGGACTTCATCATAGAATTTTAAAAGGTGGCTAATGAGTTGATATTTGCATTAATGTTAATTTTCCAAGATTTATCAGATTCAGGCAAGTTTTCCTCAGACTGGAGAGTAACATATTTAATACTTCTGTTCTCGAAGGGAAAGATACATCATGGAAAATGTGGTCCCTTGAGTCTATGGCAATTAAACATTTGTTTTTGAATTAATTAAGGAGATTATAACCACCATGTCAAAAAGCTCGTGGTAATTTAAAAGAATCAGCATGCTAATATGAAAACGAAATGTTGTTTCACCAATTTATTCATAGAATTGCGAGAATGTAGAAAGAGACCATTTGGCCGATCAAGTCCTGCACCAACCCTCAAGTGCATCCCACCCAGATCCAGACTGCCACTCTACTCCCGTAACCCTGCATTTAGCATGGCTAACTCACCTAGCTTGGACATCCAAGGACATTACGCAATCCAGCATGGCTAATCCACCCAACCTACACATCTTTGGACTGTGGAGCCCCCAGTGGAAACTCACAAAGACACAGACAGAACATGCAAATTCCAAACAGATAGTCGACTCAAGGCTGAAATCAAATAGGTGTCTCTGGCCGTGAGAGGGAACCACTGTGCCACCATGCTGTCCTCAAGGAATTCTTTGAAAGAGTATGTAAATTGAAGCCTGTGGATATACTGAACTTGAATATCCTAAAGGTGTTTGACATGTTTTCACGAAAAGCATATTGCACAGAGGAGCTCATGGTGTAAAGTATAGTTATAGAACATCAACTGACTGGCAGAAAACAGAATATGCAAAAATGTTTCTTTTGTCAAATTGGTTGTATTTGACAATGTATGGTGGGGTTCCAACAGGCATCTCTGCTGGCTCCTCAACTTTCTACAATTATATAGATGACTTACAGGAGGGGATCAAAGGTATGTGGTTACATTTGCAGACAACACAAAGATAGATGGAGATGTACATTGTGGGGATGACATATCAATGATGCAAATTGATAGATTGGTTAAATAAATCAGCAAAACTCTTGCATGTGGTGTACAATATGGTAAAATGCAACTTGTTACCTACTTGGAGAACAACTGCATAATTCTGAGATGCAGAGGGATCCGGGGGACTTGCAAATAAGTCACAAGTTAGAATGCAAGCACAGCAAGTGATTAGAAAGGCCAATGACATAAATGTAAGGCGATTATGCCTCAGTTACAGAGCAATGGTGGGACTACATCTTGAACATGGTGCTCAGTTTTGATATCCTCATCTAAGGAAGAATGAAAATGCATTAAAGGCAATTCATAGAAGGTAAAGTAGATTGACACCCACAAAAAACAGACTGTCGAATGGAAAATCATGAGACAGACAGGTCTGACTTTCAACCAGAGTTTGGAATAGCAAGGGGTGATTTGATTGAAGTTTCTATGAGCCTGAATGGTCTTCAAAAGATGGATGTTGAAGGATGTTTACTTATTGTTGTGAACGAACAATTAGATCACCCATTTATAGAGTCATAGAGATGTACAACATAGAAACAGACCCTTTGGTCCAACCTGTCCATGCTGACAAGGTATCCCAACCCAATCTAGTCCCACCTACCAGCACCCGGCCCATATCCCTCCAAACCCTTCCTATTCATATACCCATCCAAATGCCTCTTAAATGTTGCAATTGTACCTGCCTCCACCACTTCCTCTGGCAGCTCATTCCATACACATACCAACCTCTGCGTGAAAAAGTTGCCCTTTTGGTCTCTTTTATATCTTTCCCCTCTCACCCTAAACCTATGCCCTCTAGTTCTGGACTTTCCAACCCCAGGGAAAAGACTTTGCCTATTTATCCTATCCATGCCCTCATAATTTTGTAAACCTCTATAAGGTCACCCCTCAGCCTCCGATGCTCCAGCAGCTCAAATCCTCCAACCCTGGCAACATTCTTGTAAATAGTTTCTGAACCCTTTCAAATTTCACAACATCTTTCCAACAGGAAGGAGACCGGAATTGCACGCAATATTCCAACAGTGGGCTAACCAATGTCCAATACAGCCGCAACATATCCTCTCAACTCATGTACTCAATACTCTGACCAATAAAGGAAAGCATACCAAATGCCTTCTTCACTATCCTATCTACCTGCGACTCCATTTTCAAGGAGCTACGAACCTGCAGGCAGGAGATGGGAGCAATACACAAAGGAATAAATGGCAGTCTTGACTCAGTTTTGCCTTTGAAAAGAGATGGGTTGGGAAAGCAGAGGGACAGCGTGATGGTCACATTTTCTCTGAAGGCTCCCTGCCAGCCCCTGATCATGGCTATGGAGGGCCGTCGATCAGGCCTTCCCTCCTGCTGGATAAAGAGTTCCAGTGAGCTACACCAAGAAGCCCTGTCTGGAGGTGACCCTAGATTCCAGCAGCCTGAAGTTTCCCTCAAAAGTTCCAAACACATCGAATCACAGAACTGTTACAGGGCAGAGGAGGCTATACAACCCATCATGTCTGTTCCAGCTCTCCAAATGAGCATCTTACCCAATGCCATTGTCCTACCTTCTCCCACTTCCTGCATATTATCCTTCTAAATGCCTCGGTTGAACCTGCTTCCACCATTCTCCCAGGCAGTGCATTCCAGACTCTAGCGACTCGGAGCATGAAAATGTATCACTGTTACTCTTTCTACAAATTAATTTTAAGCTGTGCCCTTTCGCTCTTGATTTGTTCACGAGTGGGAACATTTTCTCCCTACTTGCTCTGTTTTGAGCTCTCATTCCTATTCATTGAATATTTCAATCAGATTGCTACTCAGAACTTTCTTCTCCAAGAAAGAAACAGCCCGGCTTCTCCAACTGCAAATTCTCTAATTTATTTTTGCTGTAGTGAAACTCGTCATTCGTGGAGCCATCCTTGTAAATGTCTTCCATTCTCTGTCGAACACCTTCACCCCCTTTCTAAAGTGTGGCACAGAGAACTGCACACAGTGCTCCAGCTGAGGCTGAACTCGTGACTTATATAAGATTGATGTAATATCCTTGCTCTTGTAGCCAATCCCTCAATACTATAACCTAGGATACTGTAAAATCAAGTCTTTTTTCTAATAATGGCAGCTCTGTGCCACAGCATCAGCAACTGAGTGTAAATGCTATTAATACACCCTTTTCACACTGCACTCAGGAGCTTTAATGATTCTCACTGTGATGTTGATAGCTGTATTCAAAGGTCTCCCAGACTCTCCATGTTCCATTTATAAATTGTCATCTGTGCTCCCTATAACTATTAATGAGCCCAATTAGCAAGTAATTATAAACAAGTAAGTTCCTGATACTTACTACCTTCCTATAACTTCCTTGATGTCCCTACCCCCCCCTTCACTGTTTTGATCACACAGCATTGCCCTTTGATGTGAAGGGCAGTGCTTGTCACTGGCCACTCGGGTGTTTTTCATAACTTCCTGGTGGTGGAAATTGAATAAAGATTTGTGCACTTTGTGTCTTTCACTGTGTCTCACACCTGCACACACACCATGGGAAGAAAAAAAAAAAAAGAAAAAAAAAACTTCCTTGATGCCGATAACCATAGAATCCCTACCCACTGGAAGCAGGCCATTTGGGCCTTTGAGTCCTGACAAAACCTCAGAAGAGGAACTCACCCTCTACCCTATTGCCCTGCATTTCCCATGGCTAATCCACCTAACCTGTACATAGAACATAGAACATAGAACAATACAGCACAGAACAGGCCCTTCGGCCCATGATGTTGTGCCGAACATTTGTCCTAGCTTAAGCACCCATCCATGGACCTATCCAATTGCCGCTTAATGGTCGCCAATGATTCTGACTCTGCCACTCCCACAGGCAGCGCATTCCATGCCCCCACCACTCTCTGGGTAAAGAACCTACCCCTGACATCCCCCCTATACCTTCCACCCTTCACCTTAAATTTATGTCCCCTTGTAACACTCTATTGTACCCGGGGAAAAAGTTTCTGACTGTCTACTCTATGTATTCCTCTGATCATCTTATAAACCTCTATCAAGTCACCCCTCATCCTTCGCTGTTCCAACGAGAAAAGGCCGAGAACTCTCAACCTATCCTTGTATGACCTATTCTCCATTCCAGGCAACATCCTGGTAAATCTCCTCTGCACCCTCTCCAAAGCTTCCACATCTTTCCTAAAGTGAGGTGACCAGAACTGCACACAGTACTCCAACTGTGGCCTTACCAAGGTCCAGTACAGCTGCAACATCAACTCACAACTCTTGAATTTAATCCCTCTGCTAATGAACGCTAATACACCATAGGCCTTCTTACAAGCTCTATCCACCTGAGTGGCAACTTTCAAAGATCTATGAACATACACCCCAAGATCCCTCTGCTCCTCCACCTTACTAAGAACCCTACTGTTAACCAGTTATTCCGCATTCTTATTTGTCCTTCCAAAATGGACAACCTCACACTTGACAGGGTTGAACTCCATCTGCCACTTCTCAGCCCAGCTCTGCATCATATCTAAGTCCCTTTGGAGCCGACAATAGCCCTCCTCACTATCCACAACTCCACCAATCTTCGTATCATCTGCAAATTTACTGACCCACCCTTCGACTCCCTCTTCCAAGTCATTAATAAAAATTACAAACAGCAGAGGACCCAGAACTGATCCCTGCGGAACTCCACTTGTAACTGGGCTCCAGGCAGAATATTTACCATCTACCACCACTTTCTGACTTCGACCGGTTAGCCAGTTTTCTATCCAACTAGCCAAATTTCCCTCTATCCCATACCTCCTGACTTTCCGCATAAGCCTACCATGGGGAACCTTATCAAATGCCTTATTAAAATCCATGTACACTACATCCACTGCTCTACCCTCAGCCACATGCTTGGTCACCTCCTCAAAGAATTCAATAAGACTTGTAAGGCAAGACCTACCCTTCACAAATCCGTGCTGGCTGTCCCTAATCAAGCAGTGTATTTCCAGATACTCATAAATCCTATCCCTCAGTACCCTTTCCATTACTTTGCCTACCACCGAAGTAAGACTAACTGGCCTGTAATTCCCAGGGTTATCCCTATTCCCTTTTTTGAACAGGGGCACAACATTCGCCACTTTCCAGTCCCCTGATACCACCCCCATTGACAGTGAAGACAAAAAGATCATTGCCAACAGCTCTGCAGTTTCCTCTCTTGCTTCCCACATAATCCTAGGATATATCCTGTCAGGCCTGGGGGACTTGTCTATCCTCAAGTTGTTCAAAATGCCCAATACATCTTCCTTCCTAACAAGTATCTCTTCTAGCTTACCAGTCCATTTCACACTCTCCTCTTCAACAATACTGTCCCTCTTGTTTGTAAATACTGAAGAAAAGTACTCATTCAAGACCTCTCCTATCTCTTCCAACTCAATACACAGTCTCCCACTACTGTCCTTGATCGGACCTACCCTCGTTCTCATCATTCTCATGTTTCTCACATATGCATAAAAGGCCTTGGGGTTATCCTTGATCCTATCCGCCAAAGATTTTTCATGCCCTCTCTTAGCTCTCCTAATCCCTTTGTTCAGCTCCCTTCTGGCAATCCTGTACCCCTCCAATGCTCTATCTGAACCTTGTTTCCTCAACCTTATGTAAGCCTCCTTCTTCCTCTTTACAAGACATTCAACCTCCCTCGTCAACCAAGGTTCCCTCACACGACCATCTCTTCCCTGCCTGACTGCTACATACATATCAAGGACACGTCGTATCTGTTCCTTGAAAAAGTTCCACATTTCCACGACATCCTTCCCTGACATCCTATGCTCCCAACTTATGCTCCTCAGATCCTGTCTTACAGCATCGAATTTACCCTTCCCCCAATTGTAAAACCTACCCTGTTGCACACATCTATCTCTCTCCATCTTTGGACTGTGGGAGGAAACCGGAGCACCCGGAAGAAACTCATGCAGGAATGAGGAGAATTGTAAACTCCATACAGAGAGTCGTCTGAGGCTAGAAGCGAACTTACATCCTTGACACTCTGCGGCAGCAGTGCTAACCACTTAGCCACCATGTAAATCAGGAAAACCCAACCCAACCCTACCCCTAAAAGGCACTTCCCTACTCTCCCTTCCCTACTACCACAAAATGCTGATGTAAAGGAGATGTGATTACAGATTGTTCTCTAGTTCTCTAGATTCTGTTCAACTGGTTCCTGTAATTGAGTGTTTTTTCCTCTCTTTGACAGAGCCTCTTGCTGCAATTGAGCTTGGCCTCACACTTTATTTGCTGGATCCCATGTGAAAATTCAAAAGTCATTTGTTTATAGGATGTGGGTATCACTGCTAGGCCAGCATCAGTGAACCTGAGAAGGTGTTTACTGCTGCTTAATGAGCCAATTAGCACAATCGGGCAAGATGACCACTGGAGGAGCCTTTTAAAATGGCAGCGTGAGCATTTTACATTAGGAAATGGACATTCTAAAGTGAGGGATGTATTTAAGTGACTATCCATCCCAATTCCCATTCCTGACCTCACATTTGAATCAAAGTCTCACCTTATTACTATTAATTTGCCTTCAGTCTCAAATAAGCATGTCATGGCTAAAATGGAAACATCATGAAAGCTCCCTGGATAGAGATGCTGACCTGTATAACACAGTGCTGACTGTTACTGACTGGTTGTCCAAGAATGGTGTGAAATACACATTCATGTAAACTACTGCATTATAAGGAATGGTTGAGCGGGAACAAGGAGACCATCTATCATCCCTTGTACTTTAGAAAATTCAATAATCGTATGGAACTGAGAAGTCCTGTCATTCTGCGTTCATTGATCCTGGGCACCAGGCACCAGTTTAATAAGTTAATGGGCAGCAAAATGACTGATATGAACTGTGCTCGCCCAGAGGAACCTATAGAATCATACAATCCCCCAGCATAGAACCAGGCCATTCAGCTAATGGAGTTCCCACTGACCCAATGAAGACCATCCCACCCAGATCCACCACCTCCCTATCCCCATAACCCTGCATTTCCCATCATTAATCCACCGAGCCTGCACAGCCCTGGACATTTTGGGAAATTTAGCATAGCCAAGCCATCTAACCCACATATATTTGGGCTGTGGAAGGAAACCAGAGCACTCAGAGAAAATCTATGCAGACACAAGGAGAATGTACTAACTCCACATAGTCACCCAAAGGTGGAATCAAGCCTGGATCCCTGGCACTGTGAGGCAGCTGTGCTAACCATAGAGATACCGTGCCACCCAGGTGTAGCCAGGTGACTGTACCAACTCACTATAATACTAACACATACACAATCCAACCTCAATCTGTCTACAATTTTAATAAAATACACTTTCCTGGGTGTGAGCATGGCTGGAAAGACAATATGTAACACTTGTTCCTAATTGCTTTTGAACTAAACTATTTCGGAGGGCAACTAAGAGTCAACCACATAGCTGTGAGTCTAGAGTCCCGTGTAGGCCAGACCAGACCAGATAAGAATGGCAGATTTCCTTCCCTAAAGGGGCATTAGTGAACTGCACTTTCTTTTAACAACTTGTTGAGACTAGTTTTATTTCCCAGATTCATGAATTGAATTTAGGTCCCACCAGCTGCTGTGGTGGGATTTGAGTTCCTGTCTCCAAATCATTAGCATGGGCCTTAGAACTATTAGTCCAGTGACAATATTAGTCTGTTATTGTGTACCCAGAGCAATAATTTCAAAACTGGCAAAAACTGAGAAAGAAAAATCACACATTATCTCTCAATAATATCCCTTTATTACTGATCAGTTGTAATTCCCAGGTACATTTTGCTCTGTGATTTTACCACACCACCATTAATGGTCAAAGTGAATATTAGATTGATTCCCTGTTGCTCATCTAGATTTATGCTCTGATACTATGAGTAGAATTAGTAGAATTCATAATCTATTGTGTGGCTGGTGCACTGACACAGCAGAGAGATGGAATAACAATGGTGTTAAACATGTCACTGATACAAGGCCTGAAGCTATAGGATAGCAAATGACTTATTTTATAGGTAGACCAATTATGTTCAGCAGTGGATTACCTTGGAAATAATACATGATTCTAGCTGAGAAACAAGACTGTGGCTGTTTCGAGAATATTTCTGGAATTATAAATTGAGGGTCGTACTCAAGCTGCTTTGAACAGTGCAAGAATCACAAGATTCAGTTATCAATTTCTGCTTCTGAGTTTTTTTAAAAAATATACAATGTGTTATTTTTAGCTGTTGAGAGAAGATTCAAATTTGAATAACTTGTTTGGATTTATGTTACATAGTAACATAAATTTGTTAATGTTTTATTTCATTGTTAAACTGAGGCCACATCTCCCTTCAGGGAGAAAGAGAGGAAACCTAAAAATAGCCATTTCATTATTTTGAAATAATAAGTACGTTTATGTCCAAAGTCCTCTTTTGCTTACCTGAAGACATTATCCCATTGTTTGTGATGTCAATATTAGCACATTTAGCAACGGAGCCAAAAACAGTCTTATTGCTTTTGTGTGTGGGGTTATTTCTCTGAACTACTTTAAACTCATCAGTGCAAATGTATTCATAATAATTGTTCAGAATAAAGATCACGTCTTCCTCTCTTTGCTAATTGAAAATTAAATTGTTCAGAAACTTTGATCTAAATGGGGAATTGCAAAGCACAAAGGGATTTGGGGTCTGCTACACAAGGTATTGAAAGCTGGTTTGCCGGTGTAAAAAGCAATCAAAAAAGCTTAATAAAATGCTGGCCTTCATTATAACAGGCAATATATGTAAGAAAAACAACGTGGTAATAGAATTTACAGAGTGTTGGTAATGTTTGATTTAGATTATAGTCTTCACTTCTAGAGATATTCTCTGTTAGGAAAGAGAGTCACCAGGCAGAAAGTCTAGGAACTATTCACTGAGGTAATGTTCGAGATGAAAGGACTGAGCTGTGATAACAAATTCTTAAACATCAGATTCTTTGGTCGAGAAGTGAGGAGGACAAAATGTGAGTTGTTCAAGTATTAAAGAGAATTAACAAGGCAAGGGACATAGCCATAAAATTCAAGTTAAGTCATTTAAAACAAAGGACGCATCATACAAAGAGAGATACATGGAAAGTAAGATCAGACTTTTTAACAAACATAGGCAATTCCTTGGAAAGGTGATGAGGAAGGATAATAGAAACGTCCCATTGAGCGATAAGATTGGCAGCAGCACTGCTGCCTCACAGCGCCAGGGACCCGGGTTTGTTTCCAACCTCGGGCGACTGTCTGTGTGGAGTTTGCACATTCTCCCTGTGTCTGTACGGGTTTCCTCCGAGTGCGCTGGTTTCCTCCCACAATCCAAAGATGTGCAGGTCAGGTGAATTGGCCACGTTGAATTGCCTATTGTGATAAGTGCATTAGTCAGGGATAAATATAGGTTAGGGGAATGGGTCTGGGTGGGTTACTCTTCAGAGAGGGTTGGTGAGGACTTGTTGGGCTGAAGGACCTGTTGCCAAACTGTAAGTAATCTAATCTAATCAAAAAGAGCAGAGATCATGGGGAAATTACAGGTAATTCAGATTAAAAAGAGAGTATTGCCAATAGTAGCAATAAACATGTCTTGTTCCCTTGCAGTGATCATATAATCAAAGTTCAGAATGATAATAAAAATCCCAAATGGACAACTGATGATTTTTACTAATGATCAGAATGTTGATCCCATCCAAAAAATGCATTAATGAATAATAATGAAAAGTGCTGAATCCAAGTTGTGTTTGCAATATGTCAGTAAGGGCTTTAGTAATGATCTACTGCATCAGTAAATAAGACATTTACTCCATGTTAGTGAACTGAATAAATGGAAACAGTTTGAGGTATTGTCACATGTCCAGAGGGTGGTTCAGGTGGTTTGATCCAATCACCAGAATTGAAGGAAGTTCCTGTAATATTTAAAGAGAGAGAGGTGAAGTGGAAAAGGGAGAGAAAGAAAAGCAGAACGAGAGAGGGATTGAGGGCCTCTTGGAGTTCTCTTTCTCTTTGCTTTGAAATAGTATCTCAGTTAAATGCATGAAGTTCTCCCTTTATTATGAACAGTATTAAACTTAAAATGTTCATGTCATCAACTATGATGCTAACCAATTACAGAAAAGCTTAACAAACAGGTCCACATTCTAAATGCAAACTACGTGTAATCACATGAAAGTCAAATCTAATAAGTAGTAGGCTAACTTGCACCTCGAGTGCAAAGCAGATGAGAATTGAAAATATTTACCATATATTAGATCCACATAGCTTGATTGGAAAACTATCAGATATAGATAGATCATGGCAAGCATGTGCCAACTTTAGCTTTTGCTGTGGGTCAGTCGATAATTAAGCATAACGAGGCAAGGTCACTTTGTAATAATTTTATGTGAGAAGTCTTCAATTATCAGCCTGAACATGTTTCTTGCTGGAGTAGGGCCGAGTTGGATGGTCATCGAAGGACATGGCATGACTAAGCTATAAATGTGAAATGGATCTTCACACAACACTTTCTAATGTATGTTTGGGCCTCGTAGCTGGCTTTGTTGGTTATGTATCATCACACTCTCCTCTTGAGGAATTTGTAGGAGGATTCACTGACTGATAGACATGGTATCAATGCTTCTTTCAAGGTTGTAATTCCCTTTATAAACAGTGCACAGGGTAGTTAGTCTTATACTGCAGAATATTTCATGTACCTTCACAGACCATACAATGAATCAGAGCAATACCACCAACAACCACCAGGTGTTAACCCAGAATTGATTCTGGTGCTTGTGAGATTTGATTAGTGTTGGTTTCAAACCCTGACAACTCGGCAGAATTGTTAACACTAAACGAAGTCTTGCTCTGTATACATCTGATAAATGGTGAATACTGTTGCATTGGCAGCTATTTTTAAATGTGCCACTTGCCCGTTGATCTCACATGCAGGTTATATGGGCAATATATGCAGTAATGAACTAGATTCCCACATCCTCTTACACAGCAAGACCTGCCCTTTGCTAGCCATCAAACATAGTATTTGTGCACTTCACCTTTTGCCCACTTGCTAGCAGACGCCACTCCAAGAGAACTGTATGAGCCAACACTGCAAAACAGCGAATCAAAATAACAAAGTGCTAAAATGTACTTTATGAATTAAAGTTAAAAATTATCATACAAGACTGTACTTGAAGAAATTTCAAAATACTTGACTTGTACTGTCTGTCTGACCGCAATAAGATTTTCTGTCTATAAGCTGGAGTTAGTAGTCATGATGTAACAATCAGTACTTTGTTGAGGTTGAGGGGAAGTGGGGAGTAATCAAGCACAGCAGCACTCCACGTGTTTAGGATAGAGCAGTTGAATTAACTGGTGCTATTTCCCTTTGGTACAATACTTACATTTTCCATCACTTTTTTTTTCTATGGGCAATTTAACATCGCCAGTTTACCTGAACTGCATAATCATGGTGGCTCAGTGGTTAGCACTGCTGCCTCACAGCATCAGGGTCCCAGGTTCAATTCCAACCTTGGGCAACTCTCTGTGTGGAGTTTGCACATTCTCCCCGTGTCTGCATGGGTTTCCTCCGGGTGCTCCAGTTTCCTCCCGCAGTCCAAAGATGTGCAGGTCAGGTAAATTGGCATGTTAAATTGCCCAAAGTGTTAGGTGTATTAGTCAGAGGGAAATGGGCCTGGGTGGGACTCTTCGGAGGGTTGGTGTGGACTGGTTGGGCTGTAGGTCCTGTTTATATGCTGCAGAGAATTTAATCTAATCTAATCTTTGGACTGTGGGAAGAAACCGGACGAAACCCACACAGACATAGGGAGTCACCCAAGACTGGAATCGAACCTGGGACCCTGCTGCTGTGAGGCAGCAGTGCTAAACACTGAGCCACTGTGCCGCCCACACATTTTCCATCACTAGCATACGGAGGCTGCAGTCTGTATAATTGACAGAAGATACTGCAGTAACTTATCAAGGTTTCTTCCACAGCACCTACCTCCCCTGTGATGTCTATCACCAAGATGGTTGAGAACAGCAATGCTGTAGGCACACCATCCCCACCAACTCAAATCTCCATTCTGTTGAAGTTATTGCATAGTATCCTTGAATTCATTGGGGAGAATCCTTATAGGGGTCTAATTGACATGCATTATGGCAACAGTCGTGGCAGAATCGGATGAAAACTCCAATGAGGCAGATCTCAATGTGGTGAGACAGGTTTCTCATGAGGCAGCTTTATCTTTTGTACTTACTCATCCTTTTGTACTTCAGTTTTTCCATCATAAAAGCAGGAAGCTTGTCATGGATGTCAGCGGGCCTTGGTCAAGTCAAGAGAGATAGCCTTCAGTCAGAGAGTCCTGGTACAGTAATTCAAGGACAGCATCCAATATCAGTTCAGGGTACAGTCCGTCAAACACGCAGGGAGGTCAAGTTCAGGATACCCATGACAGAAAAGGTGAAGAACTAAATATCAGGCAACCCACCACCCATCTTGAACCTTTCCATTCTATTGTGGAATGTTTTCCTCCTGGAATGAGAGAGTGGCAGGTATTACATGAGATGAAAGTGGATGGCACAATTATTCCTCTTGGTGTTGGTGAGGAGGTGCCTCAAACAAGTGGGTAGACAGCACAGAGGGCATGCAGGGTTCCTGCTGTTATTGGGGTGGGTGTCAACAAGTGAAAGTAGATGTTGCAAACGATAATGAGACTGATAGAGCATGAAGTGGGTATAGTAGCAGAGTTGAATTGAGTGTGATTTATCAGAGAGGAGGTGGTGGCATTTACACTGGCAGAGCGGATAAGGTGATTGACTTTCTTGCTGCAGTGCTGGGCCATTCCTCCTGATGGTTAAGACTGGTCCAACCTAGTTGGCAACCATGGACCAGGTTGGCATGGTTTGCTGTTGTGACCTCTGACGCTGATCCTGGGGGGGATGAGGAAGTCCCACCTCCACGCCATCCCATCCAGCTCTCTGTGGCAAGGATTTCCAAAGACCAACCAACCTCCAAAAGAAGGAATTCCTCCTCATCTCACACTTAAATTGGTGTTCCTTTATTCTGAGACAATGCCCCCCGGTCCTGGACTCTCCCATGAGGGACACATCCTCTCAGCATTTCACCTGTGAGATGTTTCAATGAAGTCACCTCTCACTCATCTCAACTCCAAAGAGCAGAATCCAAAACTCACTTAGCCTTTAAAATCATTTTAAGACCCTTTTTATAACTTGTCGGACACAGCAGATGGCAATACAAAGAGCTATTTTTATAACATATGAAGTGAATCTAGGAGGTACAGAAGTGTGAAACCACAATCACATTGAACATGCTCTTCACTGTCCATTCCCAAACTTGAGAGGGACAGACAATGAGGCTAAAAATCACACAACACCAGGTTATAGACCAATGGGTTAAATTGGAAGCACACTAGCTTTCAGAGCACCGCTCCTTCATCAGGTGGTTGTCCCGTTGGACTATAACCTGGTGTTGTGTGATTTTTAACTTTGCACACCTCAGTCCAACACCGGCAACTCCAAATCAAGACAATGAGGCAAGTGCTCAGAGATATGTGAAGGAACATACACACTAGCAGCTCATCCAAATGAACAAATTGAACCTGAGGCTCAATTAAATAAAACTCTGCCATTTCCAAACTGGACCATGATCACTATGGATTCATAGAATCAAAGAATCGTTACAGCACAGAAGAAGGTAATTGACCCTTTGTGGCCATCTCAGTTCTCAGCAAAAGGAAATGAGATAGCGCCCCCTCTGCCAATATTTAACTCTGCAAACATTTCCTCTTTACAGAAGAAGTAGATGCAGGATGAGGCCATTCAGTATAATCATGGCTGATCAACCAATTCAATAACTTCTTCCTGCTTCCCCCCATATCCTTTGATTCTCTTTAGCCCCAAGTGCTATATACAACTTCTTCTTGAAATCATACAATTTCAAAAGATGTAAAGATCATCAAAGGGCCACAAAGCATCTTATAAGAGCTACTAAAAGTGATTATGAAAGGGACATCAACATCGATGAGATGTTATAATTAAATAGACAGTGGATAATCAGGAACAATGTTGGCCCACTAAAGACTGAAAGTGGGAATATTGTTAACAACTATGGGAAAATGGCTCAGCTGCTTTTTCTGGTGGTGAATCCTACAGTCTCACCACCCTCTCAATGAAGAGCTTTCTCTTCGTCTCAGTCCTAAATGGTTCCTTAGACTGTAACTCCTAGTTCTGGACTCCCCCACTATCGGGAACATCTTTCCTGCATTTACCCTGTCTAGTCCTGTTTGAAGTGTATGGGTTTCTATGAGTAATCCCTTACTCTTATGAGCTTCAATAAATACAATTCTAACCAATTCAACCTCTCTTCATACATTAGATTAGATTACTTACACGGGGAGGACGTGCAAACTCCACACAGTTAGTCGCCTGAGGCAGGAATTGAACCCGGGTCTCTGGCGCTGTGAGGCAGCAGTGCTAACCACTGTGCCACCGTGCCGCCCATATCAATCCTGCCATCTGAGAAATCAGACTGTTTAACTTTCGCTGCGTTCCCATAATAGAAAGAACATCCTTCCTGGAATAAGGAGACCAAAAATGCACACAATATTCCAGATGCAATTTCACCAAGACCTAATACCACTGCAGCAAGATATTCCTGCTCTTGGACTCTCACTGTCAGCAAACATAGTCAACTGCACCTCCTCCACAATAACACTCAACATTGGAGCCCCCCAAGGGTGCGTCCTCAGCCCCCTCCTGTACTCCCTATACACCCAGGACTATGTTGCCACATCCCGAATGCATCATTCACAAGTTCACTGACAACACCACCGTGGTAGGCTGGATATCTAACAACAATGAGCTGGGGGAAATAGAGAGCTTGGTGACGTGGTGCAGTGAGAACAGCTCTCTCTCGTAACACTGGCAAAACTAAAGAATTGAACATTGATTTCAGAAAGAAAGGAGGAGAACATGTTCCTATCTACATCAAAGGATGTGAGGTTGAGAGGGTGGAGAGCATTAATTTCCTCTGAGTGATGATAACCGACAAACTATCTTGACTTCCCATGTAGATATGACAGTCAAGAAGGCACAACAACACTTCTTCCTCCTCAGATGGCTCAGGAAATTTGGCACCAAATTCTATAGATGCACCATTGAAAGCATACTGTCTGGGTGCGTAACGGCTTGATATGGCAACTGCTCTGTGCAGGTCCGTAAGGAACTACAGAAGGTTGAGTGCACAGCCCAGACCATAACAGAAGCAAACCTTCCATCCATGGACTCCATTTACATGGCTCACTGCCGCAGATAGACTGCCAACATCATCAGAGATCTATCACAACCCACTAATGCTCTCCTATATCCTCTTCCCTCTGGCGGGAGAGACAGAAGCTTGAGCACACACACCAGCAGGTTCAGGAACAGTTTCTTCCTGACCATTATTAGACTGATGAATGGACTCTCTAACTTCAAACAATGATGATCTGCTCATGTTGATCTCACCACTGTAAGCCCTGTGCAACATAACGTGGTGTATGCTTCTGTCTAAGTTTTTTTTCCAACCTTTGATCTATACATCCCTGCTTACTATTATTTACCTGTATTGCTCATAAACAATGCTTTTCACTGTACTTTGGTGACAATAAATCAAATCAAATCAAATAAGAATGGCTGACGTACCATTTGCCTTATTGACTGCCTGCTGCACACTTAACTTCAGCGTTTGGTGCACAAGGACACCCGAGTCTCAATGCATATTTCCCTCCCAATTTATAGCCATTCAGCTAATAATCTGATTTTTTTTAGATTAGATTCCCTACACTTCCTGTTTTTATTCCTTAAGTAGATAATGTCATGTTTATCCATATTAAAATGCATCACCACTCACTTGTCTAGTCACTCAGCCTGTCCAAATCACACTGAAGGATCTCTACATCTCCTCACAGCTCACCTAACTTTGTGTCACCTTCAAATTGTGGGATATCATGTAAAATTCCTTCATCCAGATCATTTATATTATGAATAGCTGACATAAGAACATAAGAACTAGGAGCAGGAGGAAGCCGTCCAGCCCTTCGAGCCTGTTCCACCACTCAATAAGTTCATGGTCAATCTTCTCGTGGACTCAGTTCCACTTACTCACGTTTTCACCATATCCCTTAATTCCTTTATTTTTCAAAAAGGTATCTACCTTAGCTTTAAAAGTGATGACTGAAGTAGCATTAACTACTTCCCTGGGCAAGGAATTCATAGATTAACATCTCTCTCGGTGAAGAAGTTCAGTTCAGTTTGAAACTTGCTCCCTCTAATCTTGAAGCCATACCCTCTTGTCCTAGTCTCATCTACCAGTGGAAACAGCCTCTCTATTTCTATTTTATCGATTCCCTTCATAATTTTATATGTTTTTATAAGATCCCCCCTTATTCGTCTGAATTCCAAAGAACATAATCCCAGTCTACTCAGTCTCTCCTCATAAACCAATCCCCTCAACTCCAGAATCAACTGAGTGAACCTCCTTTGCACCACTCCAGTGCCAGTATATCCTTTCTCAAGTAAGGAGACCAAATCTGCACACAGTACCCGAGGTGTGGCCTCACCAGCACCTTCTACAGCTGTAACATTACCTCTCTGCCTTTAAGCTCAATCCCCTTAGAAATGAAGGACAAAGTTCCATTTGCCTTCCAAATTATTTGTTGTACCTGCAGACCAATGTTCTGCGATTCATGCACAAGGACACCCAGGTCCCAAAGCAAATCATCATGCTGCAACTTTTTACCATTCAAGTAATAATCTATTTTGTTGTTACTCAGACCAAGATATATGACTGCACATTTAGTAAAATTGTATTCCATTTGCCAGACATTTGTCGACTCACCCAATGTATCTATGTTCCTCTGCAAAGTTTCACAATCCTCTGCACATTTTGCTTTGTCATTCATCTTAGTGTCATTGGCAAATTTTGACATCGCACATCTGGTCCCTAACTTCAAATCATCTTTATAAATTGTAACTAATTGTGGTCACAATACCAATCCCGAGGTACACCACTAGTCACTGATTGCCAGCCAGAATAACACTCATTTATCCCCATTCTTTGCTTCCTGTAAGTCAATCAATCTTCTATCCACACTAATACTCTACCCGTAATGCCATGCATCTTTATCTTATGCAGCAGTCTCATGTGTGGCACCTTGTCAAAGGCCTTTTCGAAATCTAGGTACACCACATCCACTGGGTCCCCATTGTCCACCTTGCTTGAAATGTCTTCATACAATTCCAAAAGATCTGTGAAGCATGACCTGCTCTTCATGAACCCATGCTGCATCCTGTACAATGGGACAATTTCTTTCAAGATGCCCTAGTATTTCTTCCTTGATAATAGACTCATGCACCTTCCCCATTACAGAGGTTAAGCTCACTGGTCTATAATTCCCCATCTTTTGTTAACTTTCCTTTTTAAACAGTGGTGTCACATTTGTATTTTCCAATCTGCTGGGACTGCTCCAGAGTCCAGTGAATTTTGGAAAATTACTGCTAGTCCACTTGCTTTATTTCCGGCATCTCTTTTAGTACTCAGGGCCAGGAGACTTGTCTAACTTCAGTTCTATTAGCTTATCGAACACTACCTCTTCCGTAATAATGATTGTTTCCAGGTCCTCACCTAACTTCATCTCTTCGTCACTTACTGGCATGTTATTAGTATCCCCCACTGTGAAGACTGATGCAAAGTACCTGTTCAATGCCTCAGCCATTTCATCATGTCCCATAACTAACTGGCCCTTCTCATCCTGTAAAGGACCAACATTTACTTTAGCCACTCTTCTTCATTTTATATATTTATAGAAACTTTTGCTATGTCTTTATATTCTGTGCTAGTTTTTTCTCATACTCTATCTTACTTTTCTTTATAGCTCTTTTTGTGGCTTTCCATTGACCTTTAAAGGTTTCCCAATCTTCTAGATTCCTGCTGTTTTTGGCCACTT
Organism: Chiloscyllium punctatum; assembly: GCF_047496795.1. Taxonomy (NCBI): domain Eukaryota; kingdom Metazoa; phylum Chordata; class Chondrichthyes; order Orectolobiformes; family Hemiscylliidae; genus Chiloscyllium; species Chiloscyllium punctatum. The sequence goes on along the minus strand of NC_092746.1, from coordinate 93,512,867 downwards.
TGTATGCCTTCTCTGTCACTTTGATAGCCTGCCTTATTTCCTTCGACACCCCGTGGCAGATTACCCCTCCTTTTACAGTCCTTCCTTCTCACCAGAATATACCTTATGCTGAGCACTTTGAAAAATTTCTTTGAGGGTCCTCCACTGCTCATCAACTGTTGCACCATACAGTCTCTGTTTCCAGTCTACTTTAGTCAGGTCCTCTCTCATTCTATCATAGTCCCCTTGTTCAAGCACAGGACCCTGGTATTGAATTTTATCTTCACACTATCCAGCTGTATTTTAAATTCACCCATACTGTGATCGTTCCGTTCAAGAGAATCCCTGACTATGAGGTCATTAATTATTAATGTAGTCTCATTACACAGGACCAGATCTAGGATAGCTTGCTCCATCGTCGGTTCCATTTCATACTGTTTAAGAAAACTATCACGGATACACTCAACGAACTCCTCCGTAAGGCTACCCAGACAGAGCTGGTTGACCAATCTACATGCAGATTAAAATCCCCCATCATAATAGCTGTACCCTTTTTGCAGACATTATTAGTTATTTCCCTTTTTATTGCCTGCCCCAAAGTGATGTTATTATTTAGTGGCCTGTGGACTAAGCTTATCAGAGGCTTTTTCTTCTTGGAATTCCTAATTTCCACCCAAATGGATTCAACCTCATGCTCCATATAACCTATAACATCTCAGCACTGCCCTGATGTCACCCTTGAATATCAGAGCTACACCACCTCCCTTTCATTCCTGTCTGTCCTTCCGAACAGTCTGGTACCCCTGGATATTTATTTCCCAATCATGACCATTCTGCAACCATGTCTCGATGATGGCTACCAAATAATTTTCGTTCATGGTGATTTGTGCCGTTAACTCATCAACCTCATTAGGAAGGCTACGAGCATTCAGGTAAAGTGTCTTTATGTTAGCTTTCTTACCCTCATGATTCACAACTTCTCTAATATCTTCTGAGTTATCCTTCATTTTTGCTTCTTTCATAGTCTGCCTTGAGCTTAAACCCTCCTGTATACATAATAAACCTGCTGCTTACCTTTTAATTTATCACCACACTTCCTGTTGCTTTCGCTTTCCCTTGCCCCCCCCAACTCACAAGTTTAAAGTCCTAGTGACCCCCTATTTATCCTTTTCACCAGAACACTGGTTCCAGATTGGTTCAGGTGGAGACCGTGCCATTGGTACATATCCCCCCAGTTCCAAAACTGATGCCAGTGCCCCATGAAATGGAACCCCTCTTTCCCACACAATTCCCTTAACCATGTGTTTACTTCCCTAATTTTCTAATCCCTAAGACAATTTGCACATGGCTCAGGCAGTAATCCAGAGATTATGACCCTCAAGTACCTGTTCCTTAATTTCGTTCCTACTGCTTGATAATCTCCAAACACGTCCTCCATCCTACCCTTGCCTATGTTGTTAGTCCCAAAGTGGACCACAACAACTGGATCCTCCCCCTCCCGCTCCAATATCCTTTCAAGCCGGTCAGAGATGCCCTGTACCCTGGCACCAGGCAGGCAACATACCGTGTGGGACTCCCGATGTGACTTGCAAACGATACTATTTGTCCCCCTAGTTATAGAATCCCCTATAACTACCTCTAGGCATCCTGGCAATGATCCCTATAGTATCCCATTCATCACTGCATGTCAGTTGAAAAAAGACCTGTTTAATCCTGATCTTTGTTTATCTGTGTGCCAACCAGTTTTCTACCAATTTCAGTATATTATCTTCAATGCCATGTGCTTTAATTTGCTGCAGACACTAACAGGACCTTGCATGATTAGGTTGGAGCTTTAAATATAAAGTAGTTTGGTAATGGGATGCTAGAGTTATCATTATCATAAAGTTCAGATCGTGTAAACTTTAATATGCAATTGTGAGTTTCTGTGAAAATGAGTATAATTGCTACATTTTCACATGAAAGGAAATCTTTCCCAAGTGCTCACCAAACACTTTCAATATAAAATAGATGCATTGTCAGAATTCTTTTATAATTGCTCTTTCCTGAACAGAAATTGTACCTCTTTCAAAGTGAATTACAGGCTGGAAATCCACGATATTTCTTCAGAGGAAATGATCTCCTTGAGTGATATGAGTAGCCCAGTCACTTTCAGCTGGGTCTTATTGATTTGATATGCTACTGGGGGGAGGAGTGTGCTCTGTGGTGCAGTGGTAGTGTCCCTACCTCTGGTCCCACCTGCACCAGAAACGTGTAATAACATCTCTGAACAGGTTGTTTCGAAAATATCTCCCAGTGCTGGGATACAATGCAATAAAAATATTAATGCTGGGTGCGACATGAGATGAATTAAGTTGGATAATTATTATTAAGGTCAGTGAATTGCTGTCATTATAAATAGGGTTCTTTTGTTTAAATTACAAGATACTAACTGCTTATCTGTAATTTCTACACCAGTAATATAGTCAGCAGCATTCTGGCCTCACATTTCCAAAAGTGTCTAAAATTGCCCAGAATATTTGTGAGGACAGCAACTATGATGATAATCTGTTTGCTTAAAAATACTTGCTTTTGATTCTTTAAGTAATATTTATGTTTACCTCAGATAATAATTTTTTTGTAGAACAACGTTCTCCCCTTTCACTTCCCTGCGGACATAGGAGGTTGGTTACAGTGCTGCTGTCTACTAATTGATGTACTGCTGGCTGAAGTCATGGTAAAGTTTCCCGAGATTCTGTTTGGTATTCAGCTCACTGCTTACCTCTCAGTGTGACTTTCAGAGCCTGCTTCAAGGACCGAATGGTGCATCTGTAACATGATGAAAGGTCATTTGAGACTTACAGCTACTTGGGTACACACAGGCAATATTTCTCACATTTTGTTGCATACTATTGATAAATACAATAGAGAAACAACTGCACAAATATGACGAGCAGTTTCAATTCCACAGACTGGGAACATGCTCCTGTCCTTCATCTTACCAACATTCTCCACTGCTGACCTTTGTGGAAATGAAGGCTGTGTTCTGATGGGTCTCCTTGCCCTTTGTTCTTCTGTTTCATACCCTCTTTTATTCTACCATGAGGCAAACATATGCATTGAATAATTGGGAATATTTTGCCGTGCACTTTAGGTTGAAGCACAGATTTACACATTTTTCTTGATAAAGTACCTTGACTCCATAATGTCTTGGAGAATGGTTATGACTCTACTGAATTAATTTTATATGAGAACAATTTTAGGTAGTTTTCAACTTTCATCATCTTCATCTCTCGTCATAGTCTTTTTAGTTTGGCTTTGTGCAGCTCTTCTAGTAGGTTACTGGGTCAATGGTCTGAATTTTTCCATTTTTTGGCAGTGTCTTTTCCTGGTACCTGCATTGTCAAGGCCCACTTGACTTTCCCTTGCAATCCTCCTTTGCTGCCCACCTCATGGAATTATGAGTCACCATAGGGCAAATACTCCCTGAATATCTACATGGCTGTCACCATATTAAAACCCCAGCTCACAAGCTGCAAGTCAGGGTGTGCCCAGCACTTGGGCCATTCCTATTGAGATATGGCCCAAAAAAGGAAAGCTTGCACCCCAGTTCACCAACAAGGTCCTTGAGACATTGGTGTCCAGGATGATGGGGAAGAGGGCCATCCTTCTTCCTGAGGACCACAAAAAGAGGTCATGCCATCAGACACAGCCATCCTGGACCAAGGTATTGGCCCTGGTTAGTGCAGTGTCCTGGGTATAAGGCAATGAATAGCAGTGCAGGAAGAAGATGAATGGTACTGTGCACTTGACTTTGGCAAGTGCTTCCATTTTCTCTCTGCTCCCTCACACTTACAAGGCCAGCACTCTCTCTAACTCTACCATCCCACAAGCCTCTCGTGCAGACACACTGACTGTAATTTTAATTATTGCAGGGAGATCTGAAATTCAAACAAGAAATGCTGGAGGAACTCAACTGGTCTGGCAGCAGTGGGAAAGAAAGAAACTTAATGTTTTGAGTCCAATATGACTTCTTCAAAACTGAGAAAAGGGCTGAAAATGGTGGTCTTTATGCTGTTGACACGCACAGAGGAGGAGAGAATAGAACAGATAGTGATGGAACCCTGAGTAAGGGACAAAGTGAATGATAATGTTGGTGGAGGAATAGTTGAGTTTTCCCCTCATTCCCATTGACTCCAGTTTTGTTTGTTCTGCTTGATGCCACACTCAGGCAAATATGATCACTTGCAAGTTCCCTCCAAGCAACTCACCATCCTGACTTTGAAAAATATCACTGTTCTTTCACTGTTGCCTGAACAAAACCCTGAAACTCTCTCTCGAAGGACGTTGTGGGTCAACCTATCTACAGCTTGTGGACTGCAGCAGTTCAAGAAGGCAGCTCACCACCACCTTCTCAAGGGCAGCTAGGCCCAGACAGCAATGCCCTCATCCCATGAATGAATTTTAATAATGTAATGACCAAATATTGCTCAGCTCCCACAAGCAACCGGCTCCTTGAATGCAGACAGCCACAAATGTCAGGAATCCTGAACTGTGACATTGGTGACTGCAGCAAAGTCAGTGCAATGTCTTTCCTGCAGTAGTCGGGTTGCATAAATCATTCACACTCACCCCCACCTGGTGAGTGAGGATTTGCACTCAGTGGATTCCACACAACTCTGGAGGCAATGCTTTATTCTGTCAGCTTCTGAAGAGAGTGCACTGCTATATAGTGCTCGAAGGTGCACAATGGGCAATTCACAGCTCCACTCTTCCTTGTAGCTCAGTGATCTGTTGACAGAAACTGCACCAAGTGCTGCCTCTCTCAGGTTAAACACTGTATTGCAGGATGCTCAACCACTTCAGCCCAGCGGAGCAGTCCCCACGCAGTCTGAAGCATTACAATTGCAGTTGATTGAAGGATGAAAAGGAAATGTCTCAGGCTTGCCCTGAAGCCACTTCTACTCTGAGGGACATCGCTGAACTAATCTCCAATATCAGATGCTTACTGCAACCTCGAAAACTACCTAAACTCAGTGTGATGCAATCTGATCTTATTGCTCTGTCCCACTGCTACTGTTTTCGTCTTAATGGTTAGTCAGACATCTAAAGTGTGTTTCAAGATGGGGAAATCCAAAAACATTAAATGTGCAATCAGATGATAAAAACACAATTATTCAGCAACAAGAACATTTAGCAGCTGCAAAAAAAGACCAACTACATATCTCTTTTGGACTGGCAGGAGCTCTTGCGATACAATGATAGAAAGTTACATTATTAAAGGAAGTCCAAACCACGTTCATTCAACTATCAGGTGGCCAGGTGGCTCAGTGGTTAGCACTGCTGCCTCACAGTGCCAGGGACCTGTGTTTGATTCCAGCCTCGGGTGACTGTGTGGAGTTTGCACATTCTCCCCGTGTCTGCATGGGTTTCCTCCAGGTGCTCTGGTTTCCTCACACAGTCCAAAGATGTATAAGTTAGGTGAATTGGCCATGCTAAATTGCCCATAGTGTTAGGTGCATTAGTCAGGGGTAAATATAGTGTGGGGAATGGGTCTGGGTTGGTTACTCTTTGGAGGGTCAGTGTGGACTTGTTGGGCTGAAGGGTCTGTCCATACTGTAGGGAATCTAATCTAATCTCTGGATGGGTTTCAGTTAGCAAATTTCCAACAGCAGATGCTAGGGAACGGGTCTATGATTCAATAGCTTCACTCTCTCATCTTTCTTAAATATTGAAGTCAGATGCACAGTTTTCCATTCTAAAGGAGTGTTTCCTGAAGCAAATGAACTTGGAAGGTTATAGCTAAGGCATCAGTGATGATCTCACCTTCTTCATTTGAAACTCTGTCAATCTGTAGTCCATTAATTCTTCATTATTCTGATTTCATTGTATTAAATTTTCTGAATTACTGTACCTGATCCAGACAAATTTTCCCTGGGATTGAGATGTCCGTTATATTGCCTTCTTTCTCTCCTGAAAGTGCTGACACCCTGTAATTATTCAACGTTCCTTGTTTGCATTTACAAAATAATCATTGTAACTTCTTGTAACAACCTTGCTACTTTTATTTTTCTAATCCAGTCACCTTCTTTAAAATAACATGAGTAGCTTCTTCAGTACTTTACCAGTTATAACCAGGATCTTCCACATCTGCTAGACTCTCTGATACTCAGTCGTTTTTAATTCGCTCTTGGGACATTGAAAGTGGGCATTGTTGGCTGGGCCAGCACTTATTGCCTGCCCCTAGTTGCCCTTGAGAAGGTGATGGTGAGCTGCCTACTTGAACTACTGCAGTCCATGTGCTGTAAGTTCACCCAAAATGTCCTCACAGAGGAAATTCCAGGAGTTTGACCTGGCTACAGTGAAACAAAGCTGAAAATGTGCTGCTGGAAAAGCGCAGCAGGTCAGGCAGCATCCAAGGAGCAGGAGAATCGACGTTTCGGGCATCAGCCCTTCTTCAGGAATGTCCTGAAGAAGGGCTCATGCCCGAAACTTCGATTCTCCTGCTCCTTGGATGCTGCCTGACCTGCTGCGCTTTTCCAGCAACACATTTTCAGCTCTGATCTCCAGCATCTGCAGTCCTTACTTTCCCCTCCTACAGTGAAACAAAAGCAATATATTTCCAAGTCAAGATGGTGAGTGTCTTGAAGGGGAACTTGCAGATGGTGGTGTTCCCATATATCTGCTACCCTTGTTCTTCTAGATGAAAGTGGTCATGGGTTTGGAAGATATTGTCTGAGGATCTTTGGTGAATTTCTGCGGTGCATCTTGTAGATAGTACACACTGCTGCTCTGAGAGTCAATAGTGGAGGAAGTTAATACTTGTAGATGTGGTGCTAATCAATGGGTTGCTTTGTCCTGGATGGCATCAAGCTTCTTGAGTGCTGTTGGAGCTGCACCCATCCAAGCAAGTGGGGAGTATTCCATCTTGTGCCTTGTAGATGGTGCACAGGCTTTGAGGTGTCAGGAGTTGAGTTACTTGCTGCAGTACTCCTAAGATATGACCTGCTTTTGTAGCCACTGTGTTTTTATGGCAAGTCCAATTGGATTTATGGTCAATGGAAACCCCCAGGATGTTGATAGTGGGGGATTCAGTGATGGCAACCCCATTGAATGTCAAGGGTCGGTGGTTAGATCATCCCTTATTGGAGAAGATCATTGCCTGGCATTTGTGTGACAGAAATGTTAGTTGTCATTGGTCAGGCCTAGATATTGTTGCATTTGGACATGGACTGCTTCAGTATTGGGGGAGTCACGAATGATACTGAACATTGTGAATCATCAGTGGATGATTCTTAATATGCCTTAAAATTGACTATAAACTACAGAACTTTTGCCTGCCAATTAGGATTCCAAGAACATATTATCTTTACTTGAACCTCAAAATCAAACACAGACCTTTCAAATGCACAACATAATAAACCAAATTTACAGGCATTGTTAACACAAGCCCCTCAATGGACCGATGGACCAATAATAGGGATGGGTAATAAATTCTGGCCTAGCCAAGAGTGCCCTCATCCTGGAACTGAATTTTTAAAAGTCCAGAGCTTCCTGCAAGGACTCCATTCCATTCGCCCACATTCTTGTAGCAACTGTTAATAATGGGTCAAATCTATTTGAGACATGCAGCAAAAAGATGGTTTTATCGTGTTGTACTTTTTATCTAAACAAACATAATTCAGAAATGTAGAATTCCGATATTCGGATATTGTGGGATGTTGGCAAACCAAAGCCATGCAAGCATGATATAAACAAGAAACATAGTTGAGAAGTGTGGTGCTGGAAAAGCGCAGCAGGTCAAGCCGCATCCGAGTAGCAGGAGAATCAGCATTTCAGGCATAAGCCCTTCATCAGGAATTATCAGGCTTCATCAGGCTTAAGCTTGAAACATTGATTTCCCTGCTCTTCGGATGCTGCCTGATCTGCTGTGCTTTCCCAGTGGCACACTTTTCAACTCTGATCTCCAGCATCTGTAGTCCTCACTTTCTCCAAGAAACATAGTTTATAAACAATAAACTGTGATTTTAAAATGGCAACAATAAAGATTATTTACTTCTGTTCATGTTTTAATTAAAATTTTCTCTCTATAAGTGTGAGAATTGGCATAAGCTGATTTTTAAAATTTATGTTCTTAAATTCAAATGTAGTTCCAGGAATAAAAATTAATTTGGGTCTGGTATCATCATTGATGCTGCTTGCAGCTGTCATCTGGAATTGGAAAAATGAATCAGTTTTACTTCTAAATTCTACCCTCTCTCATCTTCATATTGTCCATTTCTGATCCTTCGCCTCCCTTCCTTGATTTCTCTATATCCATTTCTGAGGATAGACTGTCCATGACGATCTGCAGTAAACCCATTGATTCCTTCACTACATGTCCTCACACCCTGCTTCCTTCAAGGACTCCATTCCATTCGCCCACATTCACCTTTCTCTCACATCTGTTCTGATGATGCCACCTTCCACAGGGATGCCTCCTTTTTACTCAGCTGATAACTCCCCCCATCTGTGTCTGCCCCATTTCCCACAGATATGTCCTCTCCTATTCCTTCCCTCCCTCCCAGAATAAGGACAGGGTTCCTCTAGTTCCATCTAACCAGATTCTGTATTCAAAGCATTCCTGATGAAACATCAATTTTCCTGCTCCTTGGATGCTGCCTGACCTGCTGTGCTTTTCCAGCACCACTCTAATCTTGACTATAATCGCCAGCATCTGCAGTACCCACTTCTACCTATTCAAAGGACCCCCCAACACATTTCCGCCACCTCTAGCAGGATGTCACAACCAAACACATCTTGCCTTCCCCTCCACTATCAGCATTCCACAAAGATCATTCCATCCACAGCACCTTTGCCCAATCCTCCATCACACTTAACATTCACTCAATGCCTCCTTGATACCCCCCCATTCAATTGCGGAAGGTGTAATACTTGCCTTGTACCTCCTCACTGTTCAAGCTTCCAAAAATACCTTCCATGCAGCATTTCACTTGTTATAACCAGTTGCTTATGGAAAACAATAAGTTGGACCAGGAATGCAAGTTCTAAACTAGGCAGAGCCTAATTTTACTAACATGAGACACAACTTGGCCGAAGAGGGTTGGGAGCAGCTATGTGCAGGGAAGACTATGTCAGAGCAGTGGGAGGCATTCAACCAGGAACTAACAGGATGATTACATGACAATATGTCCCCATAATGGAACCAAGACCAGAGAACCCTAAATACAAAGGAACATAAAGATTAAGATTAAAAAAGAAAGAGAAGTTTATGGTCAATACCGAGTACATAATGTATAGTGGATATTTCGGAAGGAAATTAGGAAAGCTAAGCAAGTGCAAGTAGAATAAAGGAAAGTCAAATTCTTTTACATAAGCAAGGCAAGGGAATAAGTAAGGAAAGAATAGGCTTCATTAAGGAGCTTAGAGGTATTCCACATCTGGAATTCCTCCTCATCTCTGTCTTAAATGGTTGACCCCTTACTCTGAGATGATGCCCTCTGATCCTAGACTTTCCCATAAGGGAAATCAACTTCTCTGCATCTACCTTGCCAATCTCCTAAATAGCCTTATACATTTCACTGGAGTGTACTGGCACCCCCAGTCAGCCCTGCCTCAGCTGAGGGCCACACTCTCTCAGAATTGCAAAGGACCCACTCTGTACTACATCCTCAGGAGAATTCATACTCTCAACAAACAGTATTTCAATTCCATCTCAAACATCAAAAGCTGTAAGTACAACAAACTTTTATCCACCCACTTCCATAACCAGCGCTCCTCAAACATTCCAGAAGATTCCCCTGGCCTCGGAACCTATTCCACCATTAACCATGCAGCTGATGCAGCTGCCACCCCACGCTGATTAATGATGTCACTTCCGCCCCCATCATGGCCACTCCCACAGCCACTTCCGGCCCTCACAATTCCTCATGCATCACACCTGACATCACTTCTGCCCTTCACATCATCGCTGATGCCACATGCTCAGTGACTTCTGCCACCCCTACTGCCATGGTCACCACCACTTCCACCCCCACCAGCGCCACTCACCTGCATTCTGCTGACATCCCCCCACAGAGCCCACTGTCATATCCCCACCCCCCGGAACCCCGAGGGGAACACTACCCCTGCTCATGACTCCACCCCCATTCCCCCCACCATCACACTCACTCCAGTTTCAGGTTCCGCCCCCACTCCCAGCTCCACACCCACACCAGATCCCTGCTCCCAGCCCTGCCGAGTTTTCACCATCCCCCAGACCTCCCCCTCACTGAGGACGAACGATCAGTCCTCAGCAAAGGACTCACCTTCATTCCCCTCCGTCCACGCATCAATGAATTTAATACACGCCGTGATGTCGAACAATTCTTCTGTCGCCTCCACCTCCGAGTTTACTTTCACAATCAGGACTCCTGCCCACCTTCCGAGGACCCCTTCGCCCACCTCCAACACACTGCATCCACCTGGACACCCCGCGCTGGCCTATTACCTGCCCTCGACCTCTTCATTTCCAACTGCCGCCAGGACATTAACCGCCTCAACCTGTCGTCCCCCCTCCCCCACTCCAACCTCTCACCCTCACAATGCGCAGCCCTCCAATCCCTCTGCTCCAATCCCATACTCACCATCAAGCCAGCGGATAAAGGGGGCGCAGTGGTAGTCTGGTGCACTGACCTCTACACCGCTGAAGCCAAACATCAACTCGAGGACACCTCTTCCTACTGCCCCCTAGACCATGACCCCACCCCCCCATCACCAAACCATCATCTCCCAGACCATACAGAACCTCATCACCTCAGGAGATCTCCCACCCACAACTTCCAACCTCATAGTCCGGGAACCCCGCACTGCCCGGTTCTACCTCCTTCCCAAGATCCACAAGCCTGACCACCCTGGCCGACCCATTGTCTCAGCATGCTCCTGCCCCACTGAACTCATCTCTACCTATCTCGACACTGTCCTATCCCCCCTAGTCCAGGAACTCCCCACATACGTTCGAGACACCACCCACGCCCTCCACCTCCTCCAAGACTTCCGTTTCCCCGGCCCCCAACGCCTCATCTTCACCATGGATATCTAATCCCTCTACACCTCCATCCGCCATGACCAGGGCCTCCAAGCCCTCCGTTTTTTTTCCTCTCCAGACGTCCGCAACAGTACCCTTCCACTGACACTCTCATTCGTTTGGCCGAACTGGTCCTCACCCTTAACAATTTCTCCTTTGAATCCTCCCACTTCCTCCAGACCAAAGGGGTAGCCATGGGCACACGTATGGGCCCCAGCTATGCCTGTCTCTTTGTTGGCTACGTAGAGCAGTTGATCTTCCGTAATTACACCGGCACCACTCCCCACCTCTTCCTCCACTACATTGATGACTGCATTGGCACCACCTCGTGCTCCCGCGAGGAGGTTGAGCAATTCATCAACTTCACCAACACATTCCACCCTGACCTTAAATTTACCTGGACCATCTCTGACACCTCCCTCTCCTTCCTGGACCTCTCCATCTCCATTAATGACGACCGACTTGACACTGACATTTTTTACAAACCCACCGACTTCCACAGCTACCTGGATTACACCTCTTCCCACCCTACCTCTTACAAAAATGCCATCCCATATTCCCAATTCCTCCGCCTCCGCCGTATCTGCTCCCAGGAGGACCAGTTCCACCACAGAACACACCAGATGGCCTCCTTCTTTAGAGACCGCAATTTCCCTTCCCACGTGGTTAAAGATGCCCTCCAACGCATCTCCTCTACATCCCGCACCTCTGCCCTCAGACCCCACCCCTCCAACCGTAACAAAGACAGAACGCCCCTGGTGCTCACCTTCCACCCTACCAACCTTCACATAAACCAAATCATCCACCGACATTTCCGCCACCTCCAAAAATACCCCACTACCAGGAATATATTTCCCTCCCCACCCCTTTCCGCCTTCCACAAAGACCGTTCCCTCCGCGACTACCTGGTCAGGTCCACGCCCCCAAACAACCCACCCTCCCATCCTGGCACTTTCCCCTGCCACCACAGGAACTGTAAACCCTGCGCCCACACCTCCTCCCTCACTTCTATCCAAGGCCCTAAAGGAGCCTTCCACATCCATCAGTTTTACTTGCACATCCACTAATATCATTTATTGTATCCATTGCTCCCGATGCGGTCTCCTCTACATTGGGGAGACTGTGTGCCTCCTAGCAGAGCGCTTTAGGGAACATCTCCGGGACACCCGCACCAATCAACCACACCGCCCCGTGGCCCAACATTTTAACTCCCCCTCCCACTCTGCCGAGGACATGGAGGTCCTGGGCCTCCTTCACCGCCGCTCCCTCACCACCAGATGCCTGGAGGAAGAATGCCTCATCTTCTGCCTCGGAACACTTCAACCCCAGGGCATCAATGTGGACTTCAACAGTTTCCTCATTTCCCCTTCCCCCACCTCACCCTAGTTTCAAACTTCCAGCTCAGCACTGTCCCCATGACTTGTCCTACCTGCCTATCTTCTTTTCCACCTATCCACTCCACCCTCCTCTCTGACCTATCACCTTCATCCCCTCCCCCACTCACCCATTGTACTCTATGCTACTTTCTCCCCACCCCCACCCTCCTCTAGCTTATCTCTCCACGCTTCAGGCTCACTGCCTTTATTCCTGATGAAGGGCCTTTGCCCGAAACGTCGATTTCGAAGCTCCTTGGATGCTGCCTGAACTGCTGTGCTCTTCCAGCACCACTAATCCAGAATCTGGTTTCCAGCATCTGCAGTCATTGTTTTTACCTTTCATTGCAATGTGCACTCACTAAACAAAGAGGCTTGAGACTGAGACTATTCTGGTCTGTACAACTTGGTCAATACCGAATTTGTTAAGTGAGCACTGGAGACCTCCAATATGTAAAATTATTGTAAAATGGTCTCATTCTCAGGCTAAAAGCTTGCTAAAGTGAGGAATGACATGATACTTTAATGTGTTACTGGAATGTAACTGTAAAGTCTGAATTAGCACTGTATCATTAACCTACCAGCCACACAAATTCCTTAAAGCACTGTTCTGCATTATGCAGTCCCTTCCCGTGGACTGTATTTCCCTATTTGTTAAATATCAATAGTAACATGTTGAGCTGGGGATGTGCCAAAATACAATGTCAAACTTAGTCTCATGTCGTGTGAATACAGATAATAGCATCTGCCTACACCAATGTTACTGTGACTGGCAAGCTGGAATTAATGAAGCAATTTTTAAAAAAAATACAAACTTCATGTAGTATTCATTGAGTGTGATGAACAGACTTGACCAGATCTTGCATTCCAACCACTGATGGAGACTTCTGTGTTTTGATCTTCCCCTGACAACAATGAACCATAAATCAGTCCCTTGCGTTGGGCCCTGTTGTGTAGTAAAACTAAGGACCCAAATTTCCACTCCTTAGCCAGGAGCGTGGAAATTCCAGAAAACTGACTCACGGGAATTTGCCCTGAAGACCCCAATTTCTATTTCAGCAATGGTGAGCTCATGACTGCTGGAAATAATTTGGAGGTAGGCACTGGGGCTGCTGAATGTCTGGGTCATCTGTATAAAATGCTCACCAGGTTCTTTGGGAATTTGTGAAATTAGTAAAACTCTCTATTGTTCACTCCTCACATAGACTCACTCCCCTCATAAATTGCCTGTTTTCCACTCACGTTAACTCATGTTCTCATTCACCAACCATCATGTTACCTTTTACCCTGCGCAGCAACTTTTGTCGCTCTAGCCAAATCCCATGGCCCCTTATAGTCATTATGCTAACAGTGCCAACCTATGCCAAACATTTCCCCCCACACTCCACCCTCTGCTGTTGAACCATCCACACCAACTCACCCAGTATCCACTGTGGGACCACAGGAGCCATGCTGAGCTAAAGAAATTGAAGTCCTGATTACCTATTCTTAATTTCAATGGAGGCATTCAAGAAGTATGATTCTTTAAGGAGAAACAATCAGCAGGGTTACATGTGAGAGGCAAGGGATTGGCACTCAATCAATATTCTCAATGGGCCAAATGGTCATCTCTATACCGTAACAATTCTGTGATTTCACTCCAGAAAAAAGTCACCCCCTTGATTTAAAAAAAAAGCATTTAAAACCCTTCAAGTGTCTAATAGTTTATAAAGCTAAAAATCCAATTCTGGATTAGTGTGCACAAATAATTTCACAACCTCTATTGTCACAGTAGGATTCCTACCATATCAGTTTGATGGTAATATAAAGTAATTATAGAGACTATAAGAGAGACTATGAATTGCCATGCTTATTTTTTATACAGGATTATGCAGTTGAAAGCATGTAAATGTAGTGAGTGAGTTTTCCAATAAAATCTGCAGTATACATTTAAAGAACTTGAACTTATTTCACTTCAGTTTAAGTTATAAGGTCAGGCCATGATGGATACTAGTTAGATTCACATGTAGGTGTCAAGGGCTAAAGTTAGTGTGTGGGTCAAGTTTATGAGGGGTCATGGGGGATGTGTGGGGAGCATGGATGGGCCATAGAGAATGTATGAGGAAGGATAGAATGTAAGAAGTGACAGTCAAGAGGACATTTGATATTTTATATTTTCCTTTTAAGTTTTGGACACAGTGCCAGAACTGGAGTAGGATTTCCTCCAACTCACCTCTATGCCGAGCAGCAGGTTCTGGGATCCCCAATACACATCCTGCAGAGCCCAGTCTCCCAGAATGATATTCCCTGATTTCCAGGCACTTTCTCCCAGGGCAGGTTTACAGAGAAGGTAAATATCTCAGCTTGTGTGTGAAAATCCAGGCCCATAACTACAGTTCTAAAGCGCTTCCCTCATTGGTCAGATAGCACTCTGGGATGTCATGAGATCATGAAAGGTGCTATATAAATACAAGTTTGTTCTTTCCTTATTTATTTTCAATGGGGTGATTGCAGTGCTAGGAACAGAGTTGGAGATATTGAGCTAAGTGGTATTTGCATACAAATGGAAACTACCCTCAAACATACAATGTCACTGAGGGATAGGGTTAATAAGGACAGTTAAGAGCAAAGGATGAAACCTCAGGATATTTTGAGGGAGTTGCAACTTCCTGCTTTGAATTTGAGGTAAAAATAGACCAAGTTTTAATGTTGCCTCAATTATAAATTCAAATCTGGTTAGAATGCTGGAGTTAGATTATCTTCCAAATAATTGTTGTATCTAGTAGGTACAATATATGCATTGATGAAGTATTGTTCATTGTACCAGAATAATGTAAGATGATTAGAACTGGTTTTATGCATTTATTTTAAAGAAAAATAAAAGAGTAAAGTTTTGTGAATTTTGGAAGTGCCTTCCATGTCCTTACATCTCAAATGTTGTAAGGTCGGGGAATTTAGCAGCAAGATTACAAAAACGCGTATTGGGATAAATTATATGATAGTCTGATTTTAATTGTGCTTTCAGAAGGATAAATGTTGGTCACTGGGGTAGCCCTTCAGGTCTTATTAAAATACTGAATTAGAATTGTTCACATTCACCTAAGAAGCTTACACGGCCTCACTTTAACAGCCATTCAATAAATTGGCACGTCTGACAGTGCAGCACCTCCTCTCTGCTGCATGAAGTGCAGCCTGGATCCCGTGCTCAAGTCATTTAGGCAAATACTTTCTTCCACTCTCTTCCACTGGGCAGAAGTTTGAAAACACACACCAGTAGATTCAAGAACAGCTTCTTCCCCGTTGTTATCAGACTTAGGAACAGACCTCTTATATATTAGAATTGATCTTTCTCTGCACCTTCTCTGGAGCTGTAACACTATATTCTGCATTCTGTTCTATTACTCTGATGTATTTAAGGTATGATTTGCCTGGCTAGCGCACAAAACAATACTTTTCACTGATGGCGATATTCAAGATGGTGACAGAGGAGGACTGAGCCCGAGGCTTGTTCACTCCCGCCTGCTTTCTTTCTCACTTTTCTTTCTTTTTTTTTCTTTTCTGCCTTTACTTTTGCTCTTTATCTTTTTTATCATAATTCTTCATTTTGTTTTCTTTAAATTGCAGCCCTTCAGCAGCAGCAGCAGCAGCGAGAGTGGGCTGTATGTGGAACTGGGGTAGCCTCTTGGTGGTTTGTGGTGGCAGTGGGATTGGAAGCAGTGGGATTGGTGGCAGTGGACTCCCTGGCTCCTCTTGGCAATCAAAGGCAGCAGCAACACCACCTCGGCAGCGAGAGTGAGCCTTTCTCAGCCCTCCCAGCTGCCCTGGCGATTGGACACAGCAACAACATGGTTCCACCCGGTGATCGGAGGCGGGTCTCACAGGTTGACCTAGACTCCCGGCTGCGGCTCGGCCTAGATACCTGCATCGGTGGCTGAGCATTCTATACACCGTATGGAGCTAAGACGTTAAACTTAAAGATGTGGGTGTTTTCTTACCTCCCGGCACTTCTAAAACAGATTTTCTGCTTTTGTAGAAAGCATGGTGCGACACGGTGGCTCAGTGGTTAGTACTGCTGCCTCAAGCACCAGGGACCTGGGTTCAATTCCAGCCTCAGTTGACTGTCTGTGTGGAGTTTGCACATTCTCCCCGTGTCTGCATGGGTTTACCCCAGGTGCACTAGTTTCCTCCCACAGTCTAAACATGTGCTGGTTAGGTGAATTGGCCATCCTGATGAAAGGCTTTTGCCCGAAACGTCGATTTCGCTGCTCGTTGGATGCTGCCTGAACTGCTGTGCTCTTCCAGCACCACTAATCCATGGTAAATGAGCCCATAGTGTTCAGGGATGTGTCAGTTAGGTGCATCATTCAGGGGGAATGGATCTGGGTGTGGACTTGTTGGGCCAAAGGGTCTGTTTCCACACTGTAGGGATTCCATATATAACCTCAATGTAATCATCAACAGGTCCAGGCAGTAGGCTGTGGAGGTGAGGGGGTCAGAGCACCCGACAGACTGCCTCTCATCCATAGGTGTCTAAGGCACCAGGGGTAGGCCAGAAGTCTAGAACATTTCCCTGTTATTTAATTGATTTCAGGGAACCATAAACTAGGTTCTTTAAATGAGAAAAAGTAAATGTACATTCCAAATCAGTTTTTCTTGAATTTCCACAAAACTCAGCAAGTTCATAGAATCTTATTGAGATACAGCTGCAGAAAGCTGGCCATTTGGTAAGTACAGATAAATTCCTATAGCAAATAAAAATGCTTAGATTTCTTGACCCACTGTGAGGAACACCATAGCACAGCCAATCAAGTGTACTCACTGAGTAAACTGACTCACTGGCTGAACAAAGTTATAAAATCACACAACACCAGGTTACAGTCCAACATGTTTAATTGGAAGCACACTAACTAGTGTGCTTCCAATTAAACCTGTTGGACTATAACCTGGTGTTGTGTGATTTTTAACTTTGTACACCCCAGTCCAACACTGGCATCTCCAAATCATCACTGGCTGAAGACTGCAATAGGACATAGATTTCCATCAGATAGAACTATTATGCCATCGTGTGGCTATTAGGGAAATTGCAATGTGTCAAATTCCATCCAACGTTTATTTCCAATTAACGTTTGTAAGATCAGTTTCACAAAATTATATTATAATTAGCTGTGTTTAAATTAAATGAAATTAATTCTTAATTAGTTTTCTTAAAGGCTTTATTGATTAGATGTGAGTTATTTTAATTTTTTTGAGAATGAATAGCAAATACCTGTAATACAGATTGATTTTGAACTTTGTGCAACATTACCAGGAACTATAGCATCCTAATTTGAAATGTTTCCTGCTGCTGAAACCCTCACCCATGCCTTTGTTACCTCTAGAATGGATTATTTCAATGCATTCCTGGCTGTTCTCCCATATTCTACCCTCTCCTAACTTCAGATCTGCTACTTGTGTCTGGCCCC
Source organism: Chiloscyllium punctatum (assembly GCF_047496795.1). Classification (NCBI taxonomy): domain Eukaryota; kingdom Metazoa; phylum Chordata; class Chondrichthyes; order Orectolobiformes; family Hemiscylliidae; genus Chiloscyllium; species Chiloscyllium punctatum. The sequence goes on along the minus strand of NC_092746.1, from coordinate 93,495,030 downwards.
TCCCTGTTTTGAGTTTGGGGTTTGAGTTTGATTTATTGAATTGTCTCAGGACTTATACCCCTCTGACATATCCATGCTCCTCTAATTCTGAGCTTTTATTTATTTCCTATCATAATACCTTCACCATTGGTGGCTGTGCCTTCAATCTAAGGCCAAGCTCTGGAATTTAGTTCCCTATATCTATCTCTCTCTCATTTCCATCCTCTAAGGCACCTCTTAAAATTACCTCTTTGACCAAGCTTTTGGTCACCTGATCTAATATCTCCTTAATAGCTTGGTGTCAGTTTCTTTTATAATGCTTCTATGGAATGCCTTGAAACAGTCCATTACATTGAAGGTGCTATACAAATATAACGTTGCTGTCGCTAGAAGTGTTCCACTTTGCAACTTTCATTTATAGCTCGCCATATGATACATCTTTAGTCATCTATAGATATGAGCTTTGTCTTTTTTGCCCATTTTCCTCCTTTAGCTTTTGATGAACATGTGCTTCCCTTCATAATTGGGAGGATGTTAAAAATATTTCCTCAAATTAACAGTGAGATTAAAACAAAGTCAGAACTTTAAAGGGAGACATATGCAACCACTAACAGTACTGTAGAAAATCATAATGTAGAAAGGGCCTCAGAGAGGTGAAAAGGGATATTAGAACAGCTAAAAGATAACATTAAAAAACAATAGTAGATAAAAGATAAGAAAACAGTAACACTTTTTATCCAATTCTAGAGATTAAAATCATAGTTAAGAAGTTTAAGCTTCTCTCGAATGGAAGGGCAGTGTTATAATCTTTCAAAATTATCAAACAGGACCAGTCAGGGAAAACACAAGACTGATTTTCCTGAAGACTGGGAGTGCCGAACCAAGGCTTTCTAGAACATAGAACATAGCAAAGTACAGCACACAACAGGCCCTTTATCCACGGTGTTGTGCCGAGATTTAATCCTAATGTAAAATATAGTAACTTAGCGTACACACCCCTCAACTCACTGCTGTCCATGTGTGTGGACTTGTTGGGCCAAAGGGTCGGTTTCCACACTGTAGGGATTCCATATATAACCTCAATGTAATCATCAACAGGTCCAGACAGTGGGCTGTGGAGGTGAGGGGGTCAGAGCACCCGACACTTAAATGTCCAGCAGTCACTTAAATGTCCCCAATGGCTCTGCTTCCACCACCTCAGCTGGCAATGCACTCCATGCATTCACAACTCTCTGCATAAAGAACCTACCTCTGACGTCTCCTTTATACCTTCCTCCTAATATCTTCAAACTATGACTTCTCGTACCAGTCAATCCTGCCCTGGGGAAAACTCTCTGGCTATTGATTCTATCTATTCTTCTCATTATTTTGTACACCTCGATCAGGTCTCCTCGCTTCCCCCTTCCCTCCAGAGAGAAAAGTCCGAGCTTATTCAACCTTTCTTCATAAGGCAAGCCCTCCAGTCCAGGCAGCATCCTGGTAAACCTTCTTTGCACCCTCTCCAAAGCCTCTGTATCTTTCCTATAGTAGGGCGACCAGAACTGGACACAATATTCCAAGTGTGGTCTCACCAGGGACTTGTAGAGCTGTAGCAAAACCTCACGGCTCTTATACTCGATCCCCCTGTTAATGAAAGCCAAAACACCATACGTTTTTTGAACAATCCTATCCACTTGGGTGGCAACTTTGAGGGATCTATGTACTTGCATACCCAGATCCCTCTCTTCCTCCACACTGCCAAGGATCCTGTCTTTAATCCTATATTCAGCATTCAAGTTTGACCTTCCAAAATGCATCACTTCGCATTTATCCAGGTTGAACTCCATCTGCCATTTCTCAGCCCAGCTCTGCATCCTGTCTGTCGCGCTGCAGCCTGCAGTAACCCTCTATACTATTGACAACACCTCCAACCTTTGTGTCATCTGCAAATTTACTCACCCACTCCTCAACCTCCTCATCCAAGTCATTTATAAAAAACTACAAAGAGCAGAGGCCCAAGAACAGAGCCCTGCAGCACCCCACTCAACACTGACCTCCAGGCAGAATACTTTCCATCTACAACCACTCTCTGCCTTCTGTCAGCCAGCCAATCCTGAATCCAGATAGCCAAATCTCCCTGTATCCCATACTTCCTGACTTTATAAATGAGTCTACCATGGGGAACCCTAACAAATGCCTTGCTGAAGTCCATATACACCACATCCACTGCTCGACCATCGTAGACCTGTCTTGACACTTCCTCAAAGAACTCAATAAGATTTGTGAGGCATGACCTGTCCCTCACAAAGCCATGCTGACTGCCTTTAATCACACTATGCTTTGCCAAATAGTCATAAATCCTATCCCTCAGAATTCTTTCCAAACTTTTGCAGACCACAGATGCAAGACTGACTGGTCTTGTAATTGCCAGGGATTTCCCTCCTACCCTTCTTGAAAAGAGGAACAACATTTGCCTCCTCCAATCCTCCGGTACAACTCCTGTGGAGAGTGAGGAGGCAAATATCCTCGTCAGCGGCTTAGCAACCTCCTTTTTCGCTTCCCGGAGCAGCCTAGGATAAATCTGGTCTGGCCCTGGGGACTTATCCATATTAATGTTTTCCAAAATTTCCAGCACATCAACTTCATCAATCTTGATCTGGTCAAGACTATATCCCAGCTCCTCTAAGTTTTCATTTACAACAAATTCCCTTTCCTTGGTGAAAACCGGAGCAAAAAACTCATTTAGGGCTTTCCCCATCTGCTCAGACTCCACACACAAGTTCCCTCCACTATCCCTGATCGGCCCTACCTCCTCCCTGTTTGTTCACTTATTCCTCATGTATGAGTAAAATGCCTTTGGGTTCTCCCTCATCCTTCCTATCAAGTCTTTTTCATGCCCCCTCCTGACTCTCTTCAGTCCATTTCTGAGCTTCTTTCTAGCAAGCCCGTACTCCTCTAAAGCTGCGCTAGATCTTTGCTTCCTCCACCTTACGTAAGCTGCCTTCTTCCTTTTGATGAGAAGTTTCTCTGTTCTCGTCATCCAAGGTTCCTTCTTACCTGACTCAGAGGAACAAATTTGTGCATCTCTCGCAATAACTGCTCCTTAAATAGTCTCCACAAGTCTGCTGTGCCCTTTCTGTGGAACAATTGCTCCCAGTCTGTACTTCCCAACTCCTGTCTGATAGCGTCATAATTTCCTTTTCCTCAATTAAATATCTTCCCTCGGAAACTGCTCCTTTCATTCTCCAAGGCTATGCTAAATATGAGGCAGTTGTGATCACTTTCACTAAAGTGTTCTCCCACCATGAGATCTGACACCTGTCCTGGCTCATTGCCAAGCACCAAATCCAAAATGGCCTCTCCCCTCGTTGGTCTGTCTACATACTGAGTAAGGAAACCCTCCTGAACACACCTGACAAAAACGGCTCCATCCAAACCATCTGCACGAGGGAGGTTCCAGTTGATATTGAGAAAATTGAAATCACCCATAACAACAATCCTGCTACTTTTGCATTTTTCCAGAATCTGCCCACCTATGAGATCTTCAATCTCTTTACTGCTATTAGGGGTCTGTAGAAAACCCCAAATGAGGTGGCTGTTCCCTTGCTGTTCCTAACTTCCACTCATACTGACTCAGTAGACAAACCTTCCTCAACAACCTTTGTCTCTGTAGCTGTGATGCACTCTCTGATTAGCAATGCGACACCCCCTCCTCTTCTTCCACCCTCCCTGTTCTTTCTAAACGTTCTAAACCCTGGAACATCAAGCAACCATTCCTGCCCCTGTGAAACCCATGTCACCATTATGGCCACAACATCGTAGCCCCAAGTGCTGATCCATGCTCTTAAGTTCGTCACTCTTATTTCAGACACTCCTTGCATTAAAGCAGAAATACTTTAACCAATCCCTTTGTTTCATCATGTGAGAAACCTTCCTGATAGATTCAATATATCCTGTCACTGCGCTGTCTGCAACTGACCCCGTCTCAGACATGTGGCTTTGATTCCCACCCCCCTGCCAAACTAGTTTAAACCCTTCCGAATCACATGAGCAAAACTCCCACCCAGGACATTTGTGCCCCTCCAGTTCAGGCGCAACCTGTCCTTCATTTACAGGTCCCACCTTCCCCAGAAGGTATCCCAGTGGTCTAGGTATCTGAAGCCCTCCCTCCTGCACCAGCCTCGCAGCCACGTGTTAAGCTGCATTCGTTGACTGTTCCTCATCTCACTATCGCGTGGCACCGGTAGCAGTACTGAGATCACTACTCTACTCGTCCTGCTCTTCAGCTTCCAACTTAACTCTCTGTAGTCACTTTTCAGATCCTCAATCCCTTTCCTGGCTATATCATTGGTGCCAATATGTACCACGATTTCTGGCTGCTCACCCTCCCCCTTCAGAATATTGTAAACTTGATCAGCGACATCCTGGACCCTGGCACTGGGGAGGCAACGTACCTTCCGGGAGTCCCATTCCTGACCACAAAATCTCCTGTCAATCCGTCTAACTATTGAGTCCCCTACCACAAGCGCTTTTCTATTTTCCCCCCTTCCCTTCTGAACCACAGTGTCAGGCTCAGTGCCAGAAACCTGACAACTATGGCTTTCCCCTGGTAGGCTGTTCCCAGCAGCAGTATCCAAAACGGTATACTTATTGCTGAGGGGAACGGCCACGGGGGGGTCCCTGCTCTAATCGTTGGTTCCCTTTCCTCCCCCTGACAGTAATCCAGCTGTCTTTACCCTGTGTCTGGGGAGTGACCACCTCCCTGTACATCCTCTCAATTTCCCCCTCAGGCTCCTGGATGATCTGTAGTTCATCCAGCTCCAGCTCCAGTTCCCTAACTCGGTTTTCGAGGAGCTGGAGTTGGGTGCACTTCCCACAGATGTAGTCAGCAGAGACGTGAAGTGTCTCTCACCTGCCACATTCTGCAGGAGGAACATGCAACTGCCCTAATATCTATATCCGTCTACTCTGAAAGCCTGCACAGAACTAAACAAGGGAAGAGAAGGAAAAAAACAGAAATCTGAAAACATACCTAGTTTACAGACTCTTAGTAAGGTTAGAGGACGTGGGTGGAAGGGAGGCCCTACGTTGTAGGGTCTCGGGTTTAGATCTCATCCACTTAAAAACTTCCCAGAATTCCTTCACTCCTCCCTCGCACCTCTCGGCAAATGGAGGCACTGATGCCTGAGGCAAGTCTTATAAACGGTTAGATTCATCTTCCCAGAATTCCTTTGCTCCTCCCTCGCGAAGGATACAGGATAGCTCATTTAGGGCTGAGTTAGGAGGGATTTCTTTGCCCAGAGAGTTGTGAGCCTGTGGAATGCTCTGCCACTGAAAGTGTTTGAGACCAAGATATTGAATGTTTCAGAATGAATTAAATATAGTTCTTAGGCCTAAAGGGATCAGAGCATCTGGGGAGGTAGCAGAAATTGGGTTTCTGAGTTGAATGATCAGTATTGATCATTCTGAATGGCAGAGCAGACTCAAAGGGCTGAATGGCCTACTCTTGCTTCTATTTGCTATAATTCCATGTTTTAATGAAAATAAAGCCTTGCATTTATAAAGTTTCTCTCAGAGCCTCAGGATTTTCCAAAAGGCTTTATAGCCTTCTTGCCAGATGATACCCTGATTGTCCCATTTGCTGTAGTCAGAAGTGTTCACCATTGCTGGGATGTCCTGGAATCCATCAAGCTGGCACCATATTGAAAAGGCTGTTGGGGCACTCACCTGATTAGGTATTGGCAGTCCGAAGCTTTCCAGTACAGTTAGAGTCATAGAGTCATAGAGATGTACAGCATGGAAACAGACCCTTCGGTCCAACCTGTCCATGCCGACCAGATATCCCAACCCAATCTAGTCCCACCTACCAGCACCCGGCCCATATCCCTCCAAACCCATTTATGCTACATGTTGCAGGCAAGGGGAAATAAGTGATCAGGGACTAGAGGACCCGATGAATGGGATGGTGCAGAAGACGGGTGTCCTCTTCCACCAAACTGGCAGAGGACCTCATGTCACCAGCCATTGCCAGCCTAGTCCAGGTTTGTCAGTGTGGTCTCAAGTGTTTGTTGGAATACCCAATAATGCTGCAAGGTCAATGACCTTCTCCTCTCCACCATTTGTTCTCTGCTCCTTCACACTCACTCCATCGCTGCCACTGCTGCACCCATCTTCCATCAAGGCTTTCTACCGCTTTCACCAATGCATGTAATATTTTGCTTCTTTTGCTCTCACCCACCACAACCCCTTCCCCTCACTAAACCTGCAAGCCTTCTGTGTTGTCTATTTATTCATTTGGAATGTGTCCCAACCTTCATCAGCTTTCATCTCACTCAATCCATCTCTTTCTCTCTTTCAGGAGCAAATGGCTCATAATAAGGCCGAAGGAGCCAAGAGGAATGGTGAGGTGCCTGGCATTAGGTTCCTTACCCCCCACTATCAGGAAAGAATCTTGGCCTTCATTGGTAACAACCAGGACTGGTCCTTTGGGGATATCCATGTCCCAGTAAATGAGTAACAAACATTGTTTCTTGTTGTGTTTTATTATTCACTCATGGGACGTTGGTATCGCTGGCTGGCCAGCATTTATTAGGTAAAAACAATGACTGCAGATGCTGAAAACCAAATACTGGATTAGTGGTGCTGGAAGAGCACAGCAGTTCAGGCAGCATCCAACGAGCAGCGAAATCGACGTTTCGGGCAAAAGGGCTTTTGCCCGAAACGTCGATTTCGCTGCTCGTTGGATGCTGCCTGAACTGCTGTGCTCTTCCAGCACCACTAGGCCAGCATTTATTGCCTTTTCCTAGGTGCCATTAAGAATGTGGTGACAGGCTGCCTTCTTGAACTGCTTCAGTCCACCTGCCCTTCGAATTCTGGGATTTTGATGCAGCGACACTGAAGGAATGGCAATGTATTTCCAAGTCAGGATGGTGAGTGGCTTGCAGGGGAACTTGCAGGAGGTATTGTTCCCATGCATCTACTGCTCTTGTCCTTCTAGAGGAAAGTTGCTGTGGGTTTGGAAGGTGCTCCCAGGATCTTTGGTGAATAACTGCAGAGCATCTTGTAGATGGTACACACTGCTACTACTGAACATAGTGGAGGGAGTGGGTGTTTGTGGACATAGTGATAATCAAGCAGCTTGTTTTGTCCTGGATGGTGTCCAGCTTTTTGAGTGTTGTTGGAGTTGTACTCATACAAGCAAGTGGGGAGTTTTCCATCACACTCCTGACTTGTGCCTTGTAGAAGCTAGTCAGAGTCTGGGGAGCCAGGAGGTCAGTTACTCATTGCAGTATTCCGAGCCTCTGACCTGCTCTTGAAGCCACTGTGTTTATATGGTGAGTATATTGTCAATGGTAACCACCAGAATGTTGATAGTGGGGGATTCAGTGTTGTTAACACATTGAATGTCAAGGGGCAGTGGTTAGTTTGTCTCTTATTGGAGATAGTCATTGCCTGCCATTTGTGTGGCGTAAATGTTACTTGCCACTTGTTAGCCCAGACTAGATACTGGTGGGCAAAAGTGAGGACTGCAGATGTTGGAAATCAGAGTCTAGATTAGAGTGGTGCTGGAAAAGCACAGCAGGTCAGGCAGCATCCGAGGAGCAGGAAAAATCGACGTTTCGGGCAAAAGCCCGTCATCTTCCAGCACCACTCTAATCTAAACCCTGGATATTGTTGGGTTTGAACCCTTACACAATGTACAATATTTACAGTGAGATGGCAGAAAACAGCAGTCACTTCTCACAGTGTGTCTCAGAGTCAGCCCCTTTCTGTTAGTGAATACCCAAACATAAACAGCACTTCCTTAGTAGCCTTCTGTATCAACTCCACAGGCTTTGCATTTTCCCAAATCACCGACCAACCCAACTATCTATGTCATACTTTGCTCACTTTAGACTCCAGCCCCAAGTGTTTCAATAAAACTGTCTGATCTAGTGGTGTACTGTCCTCCCATGGAACCCAGGCACTGCTTACAATTGATAATCCATCCTCCTGCATTACTCTTTCAATGCTCTGTTGTTACCCCTCCTTATATATGAATCCGACTCCCACCACCGACAGCTGTCCCTCTGATAACCACCCTTTGACCTTTTAGTGGACTGAACCCCCCTGGGCTGACAGTGGCCTACACCTGAGACTGACATCCCTAGGTATCCCTGAGAATGACATCTCCAGTTACCCCTGAGATTGACAGAGCCAGATACACCTGATCCTGACATCAGCAGGTATCCCTGAGAGTGACATCTCCAGGTATCCCTGAGAGTGACAGAGGCAGACACATCTGATCCTGACATCTCCAGGTATCCCTGAGAGTGACAGAGGCAGACACATCTGATACTGACATCTCCAGATACCCCTGAAAGTGACAGAGTTAGATACCCACAGTTGTACCTGCCACACAGTGTCTTTAAATTTGTTTTATTCAGCAAAGGAACTGTGAGTCAACTCTTCTAAACAATAATATTTGTTTATTGAACACAATTAATATTAAAACAATAAAGTAAACTATAAACTAATGAAAAACACTACAAACTATCTTATGCTTGAACTTAACTTTGCATGATCATATACCAGCACACGAAAACATGGCTGGTCTCCACGTGGTGATGTCTTCTTCTTCTTCCGATGGTCTTGGAGGTGTCTTCTCTTTTGGTGCTTATTCTCAGGTTACTGCCCTGAGAGGTTTTGCGGCATTTCTTAACCTTCTGAGTCTTCGCGCCCTTTTAGGAGGGTCTTGAGGATCTTTCAATGGATTGATCAGGTTCAATTACCCTGATCAATCAGACCCAACCAGGTGTTGGCACATTGATGGCAGGGTGGCTCTTAGTTGTCCATTATGGTAGGTGCTGGGTGTATGTAACCTCCTCCAAATAAGAGTGCTTGGCACTTCTGTGTCTAGTGGATGACTCACTGCTCCTGATTATCCCAAGGGTGACACATTCCATTGTCGCATTCAAGTCCAACTTCAGATGTGGATTGCAGAGTCTGCAGTTGTCAAGTTTGTTTGCAAGCTGTCTATGGGCAGCTGCAGCCTGCCTAGACTCTGCAGCATGTGGATTAGCACAGTCCCTTTATTCAAGGCCGGGTTCTATTTCCCAGCATGCTTTAATCATTTTCCATCTTTTGTAACTCCACGGTAAGCTTATTATTGTCCATCTTAAGTTCATTATTTCAAGTGGCCTGACTGGCTACACCCCTGAAACCAACATTACCAGGTACTCCTGAGACTGACCAGACACCCTGACTGATATCCCCAAATAACTTTGTCGTGACTCTTGGGACTGGTTGCGCTGGAGTGACAGAGCTGACTATGTCCCACTCCCGGACTGTAGAGCTATCGATCCCCTGACCTTGACTGTTCCATGTCCCAAGCCCCTGGACTGATATTGGAGGCTGCCCCGACTATGCTGAGACTCTCGGACCAATGGGTAACTCCCTGACCGAGACTGGTCCTCCTGTTTTGGCAGCATGGCTGTTTGTTCAAAGTACATGCAATGCTTTCTGTGAGTACGGGGCTGGTGCCAGGGTAACAGTGACATAGCACAGGGTCACATAGCAACATGCCCACCTCTCCAACTGACCACTGCTCACAACCTTGATAAGGAGCCTGGCTATGTGTCTGTGTTAAAAAGGCAAGTCAAAACAGAAGGGCTGTGAGTACTTAAGGTACAGTGCAGGTGACAAAGTGTGAGAAGGCAAGGCAGGGGTGTTGTGAGCATTGAAGTGGGCACAAAGAAAATAAACTGCCCTGAGCTACAGCCTGGTCCAATCCACGAGCTAGGTCCCTGACCCTGTGCAGAAAGTCTCCTTGCTGTAGGATTGCAATGAGAGGTCCTGGAGTGCCCCAACCTGCAGCATTAATGTGTAAAAATGTGCTGTGCATGGATCAGAGATATGCCACGATGGTGCAGCAAGGTGGGTACTTGACAGATGTTAATGTCCATGGACATGGGGTGGTGCAGTTGTACCCATGGAGTGTGACCTGAGATCTTTGTGCCAGTGTCAAAGATGGTGTAAACAGTGGGCTGGAGTCATCAGGTACCAGCTCTGACTTTCGTGTTGGGAATTCTCAAAGCCTAGTTTCTATTTGAGGCGTCGCTGAATGCGAGACTGTACGTTCTTGAGACAAGATTAAATAATAATGAGTGATAATCCCTACTAATTGGTCTCTTGCATTCATAAACAAAAATCTCTTCTCAACATCCAACTCTTGGTTGGAAAATGCAACCTTTCAAAGTCAAGAGAGGCCTTATTGGGTTCATCCAATTTTCTCAAATTTCTCACCGGACTGCTTTCACCAATGAAACATTGGGAAGCAGGAATAATAAAAATATACATTAACCGTTTCTTACTGCAAAGAAACATTTGGAGCTTTGTTACATTTGAGGTGCCCCTGGCCACTTGCCACATAGTGCCTACAGAGGTGGGGGATTGGAGTGGTGTTCATGAGATTACTTACAGTGTGGAAATAGGCCCTTCAGCCCAACCAGTCCACACCCCATCCAGACACTTTCCCCAACACTACAGGTAATGTAGCATAGCCAATTCACCTAACCTGCACATTTTTGGACTGTGGGAGGAAACTAGAGCAAACCCACAGAGACAATATGCAAACTCCACACAGTTTGTCACCTGCAACAGGAATTGAACCCGGGTCTCTAGCACTGTGAAGCAGCAGTGCTGACCACTGTGCCACCATGCCGCCCATTCAGAGGTACATACCCCACATACTCTCAAAGACTTTGAAAACGCAAGATATATGATTGCTGTAAATGGACTGATGCAACATCACCTTATAAAATTGCTGATTAAAAGCACAGACATCATATTTGTTATTCACTCATGAAACAATATTTGTGATGAAGGAAAGTGACCCCAGTTATTTGAAGGATCACGCAACGAGTTGTAGTTCTAGTACTTTTGACTTGCTTGTACAAAGGCTTAGTTGTTGGAAGCACTGTAGAGAGTTTGGAGCAAATTGGAAGGATTTTCTGACAACAGGAAAGCAGAAAATAACATTACCTTGTGTAGGTATGGTGTAGATCCGCAGCATCAACTCTGCAACATGCACACAACAAACAGAGGAGAAAACTGAGAGAGGAACTTCTGTGAGGTGGGAGAAGAAGCGGCTTTTAGCTGGTCTTACCCTCAAAGGCTCTTTTAGGAGGACCAAACTTGTGTTGCAATGAACCAGGAGCAGGGTCTTTACTGTGGAGAAGGTGATGAATTCATTCCACTTTCTGGAACCTCAAATCAAGACGAGATCTGGAAAGTCACTGTCACCCTTACATGAACCAGCAACATCAGGAACATGTGTACAGAAACATCAGGGAAATGACAGCGACACTGTATACGAGAGGGAATCTCATCCTCTTCACCTTGAGGAGAAAGGACCAGGTTGATTTAATTTGATTTGATTTAATTTATTATTGTCACCTGTACTTAGATAAAGTTATGTTTTGTGTGCAGTACAGGCATATCATACAATACAAAGTGCATCAGGGTAAAAGAACTGAGCAAAGAACACAATATTACAGCTACACAGAAAGTGCACAAAACGCTGTCTCAACATTGAATTTAAAATTTGAGACGTCCATTCAGAAGTCTAATAACAGCAGGAAAGAAGCTGTTCTTGAATCTGTTTATATGTATGTTTAAGCTTTTGTATCTTCTGTCTAACAGAAGAGATTGGAAGATATTCTATCTTGAGTGGGAAGGGTCTGTAATTATGTTGGCTGCCTTTCTGAGGCAGTGGGAAGTATAGGTGGAGTCAATGTATGGAAGATTGGCTTACGTGATGGACTGGCCTGTGTTCGCAACTTTCTGTAGTTAGTTATGCTCCAGGGCAAAGCAATTACCATAACAAACTCTAATGCATGGATCCAACAGGATAGCAGGCTTCCCAATAGTGCAGGGTGGGACTCTTCTTTTCTCTCAATAGTTTGGCAAAGATTATCAAGCAGCCTACAGTGCATTGATGCAAATGCCTTTTAAATGCACTGCCTTTAAAAAACAGAAGCCTGTCTGTATCTTGTGGCTTCCTCAGAGTACCAGTTAGCTCCCTGTGGTATGCAGAGGATTCTTGGAGACCAGCTCAGTTTGGAACACCCTTGTGGCCATATTACCATGAGGGAAATGAGATTGATATGTGTACTGGTCACCTTATTTACAACCAGGTCATGAATCATAACCCCGACACTGAAAAGCCCTGGGCCAGAAAAATTTCTAGTGCAGGACTTTTTCACAGAAGGCCATGCTGGAGGTTATTCTGTTTAACGCTGGCTCAGTTCTAAAAATGTACATTCTATTTATAATCCAGTACACACAATGCCACTCAGCATCAATCATAGCTTCTAATTTTATATGCAAACCATTACTAAATTTTCTCTGCAGGATTCTTCGAATAACTTCCTTGCATGGTATGATATGTCAGTATAAGAGGGTCATAGAATCATGAAGTGCTTAAGGAGACCATTTGGCCTATTACGCTTAGGCGAGCTCATTGTAAGACTTATCTAGTTAGGCCACTTCTTCTTCCATTGATCTGTAATCATTTCTGTCCCTATATATTTACTGTATGGCCAATTATTCAGTTTTCTATTGAAACCATTGAGTCTCCTTTCAGACAGTGCATACCAGATAGGGCAGTCAATAGCCCAGGCTACTTCCCTGGAGTCATGAGATTAAATGGGTGGCACAGTGGCTCAGTGGTTAGCACTGTTAATTCACAGCACCACAAACCCGGGTTCGATCCCTGCCTTGGGTGACTATCTGTATGCAGTCTGCACGTTTGCATTTTGTCTGTGTGGGTTTCCTCTGGGTGTTCCAGTTTCCTCCCACAGTCCAAAGATGTGTAGGTCAGGTGAATTGGTCATGCTAAATTGCCCATAGTGTTAGGTGTATTAATCAGAGGGAAATGGGTCTTGGTATGTTACTCTTTGGAGGGTCAGTATGGACTTGTTGGGCTGAAGGGCTTGTTTCCACATTGTAGGGAATCTAATCTAATCAATTTCCACCATGGCAGCTGGTGAAATTTAAACTAAATTAATAAATAGGAAATAAGAAACTAGCCTCTGCAATGGTGGCCATGAAATAATTGCCAGCTGTTGTAAAAACCTATCAGGTTCAATGACCATTACCAAAGGAAATCTGCTCCCCTTCCCTGGTCTGACCCACAGCCAATAAAGCTGACCTTCAGAGACATGGTGAGAATGGCTACTCTTAATACCAACATAACGTTCAACCGAGTACAACATCAAGGAGTCTGACCATAACTAAAGTAAATAGCAATCAGAGAAAAGCTCTCCATTGGTTGGAGTCATACCTGGCACAACGGAAAATGGTTATGGGTTGTTGGAGGTCAATCATGTCAGCTCTAGGACATACTGTAGCTGTTCTCCTGGATAATGTCACAGATCCAGTCAACTTCTGTTGCTTCATAATGGCTTCTCTTTATCAAAGGTCAAAGTGGGGATGTTCGCTGAAGCTTGCCCATCTTCAGCACTGTTTGCAATTGCTCAAATACTGAAGCAGTTCATGTCCACATCAATGAAGATGAGGACATCATTCATGCTTTGGCTGATAAGTGGCAAGATACATTTGCACCACACAGATGCCCAGGTGTTGACCATCTCCAAAAAGAGAAAAGTTAACCATTGCCCTTTGAGATTCATGGGCGTTAACTTCAATGAAGCCCAATACTACCAACAGCCTGAGGGTTACCATTAACTGGACCAGCTGGGTGTGGCTACAAAAGCAGGTCAGAGGCTAAGAATTCTGTAATGTGTAACTCACGTCCAGATTCCCAAAGCCTGTCTACCATAAACATTTCTCCACTGGCCTGGATGAGTGCGACGCCAAGAAGAAACTTGACACCATTCAGGAAGAAAACAGTTTGCACGGTTGGTGTCACATTCACAAATGTTCAGTCTTCACCCCCTTCACACAAAGTGGCAGCAGTGTGTACCATATAAACAATGCACTGCAACTACCCACCAAGACTCCTGTGACAGTGCATTCCATACCTGCCATTGAGAAAGACATGGGCAGCAGATAAATAGGAATATTACCACTACAAGTTTCCCTCCAAACCAAACACAATCCTGACTTGGAAATATAACACCGTTCCTTCAATATCACTGGGTCAGAATCCTGGAAAGCTTTCCAAACAGCATTGTGGGTCTCCTTAAATCCCATGGGCTCCATCAATTTAAGACAGCTCATCAGCACCTTCTCGAGGGCAATTAGGGGCAATAAATGCTGATGCAGACAGTAAAGCCCACATTCCAGGAATGAATGCTAGAAGAAACGAGTTCAGAGCCACAGCAATGTGCTTGAACCCTAGCTGCTCTTTGAAAGGGCAATTAGGGATGAGCAGTGAATGTGGATATTGCCAGTGATGCCCACATCTCATTAAAATATTTTAAAAGGCCTGTTGCTGAGTAAGCATATCTTGTATGGCATGCTAGCCTCTTTATTAGACAGTGCAGGGATTATCATTAAACAATTTGAACATCTAAAATAAAACATTGTCAACCACTGGAAGCAAATAGTTTTCACTTTAACAGCTGATGGGAAAACTCATGATCAGCTTGTAATTAAATCTGATAGTTTGTAAGTTTTAAACAGCAAAGCTGAGCACATGTGCGTTAATAATGGGGCGATTTCTGAAATGATGTTCCCCTTTTTGGGAGAGACAAGAACTAGAGACACAATTTAAAATTAGATGTTCTGCCACTTTAGATGGAGATGAAAAATATCTTTCTCACAAAGGATTATGAATCCTTAGAATTTTCTTCCAGACAAAGTGATGGAGGCAAGGTCATTAAACTCTTAAAGACAGGGGAAATTAATTCTTGACTAATAAGGATTCAAATATTATTGGGGAATAAGCAAGAATGTGAAGTCAGTGCCACAGCTGGATGAGTGAAATATTCTCTTACAGTGGTTCATCAATTCCCTGTTCTTTTCTTGTGTAGAATTAATCAATATACACACATGTACATACATTATTACAAGTCTGTTCAAAGTTGATATTACATAAGATCTAAAGCAAACAATTTTTTTCCTATTATTTATGTTACTCACTATTGGATGTAGGTTTGCTCGCTGAGCTGGAAGGTTTATTTCGCGACATTTCGTCACTCTACTAGGTAACATCTTCAGTGGGCCTCAGGCAAAGCCCTGCTGATAATTCCTGCTTTCTATTTATATGTCTGAGTTTCTTTGGGTTGGCGATGTCATTTCCTGTGGTGATGTCATTTCCTGCAGTGAAATCACTTCCTGTTCCTTTTCTCAGGGAGTGGTGGATGTGCCAACACACACTGCAGCACAGAGAAACTATGCAGAGCAGAGGAAAATCACCTATACTGTGTATTCAAAAAGAATGGGTACCCAATGAACATAGTCCACCGATTTCTCAGCAACAAACCCAAACAAGCAGACAAAACACGTCCAGAAACCCTAGCCACTCTCCCCTACATCAAAGACATCTCAGAACTGACTGCCAGACTACTCAGACCCCTTGGCATCATGGTAGCCCACAAACCACCAACACACTAAAAC
The DNA here is from genome assembly GCF_047496795.1 of Chiloscyllium punctatum. NCBI lineage: Eukaryota > Metazoa > Chordata > Chondrichthyes > Orectolobiformes > Hemiscylliidae > Chiloscyllium > Chiloscyllium punctatum. The sequence goes on along the minus strand of NC_092746.1, from coordinate 93,479,508 downwards.
AGCAGCTAATGAACTTGAAAGACCCTATACAGACAACAAGCAAAACTAATGTCATTTACAAAATATCGTGCAAGGACTGTAACAAACACTACATTGGACAAACAGGCAGAAAACTAGCCAGTAGGATATATGCACACCAACTAGCTACAAAAAGACATGACCCTTTCTCACTAGTATCCTTACAATGGATGAGGAAGGATACCACTTTGACTGGGACAACATATCCATCCTAGGACAAGCCAAACAAAGACACGCATGAGAATTCCTAGAAGCATGAGATTTCCGGTTGGAATGCATCAACAAACACATCAAGTTAGCCCCCATCAACCACCCCCTGAGAAAATGAACATGAAGTGACTTCACCATAGGAAATGATGTCACCCTGGGAAATGACGTCCCCAACCCAAAGAAATCCAAACATATAAATAGAAAGCAGGAATTATCAGCAGTGCTTTGCCTGAGGCCCACTGAAGATGTTACCTTCCAGCTGAAATGAACCTTCCAGCTCAGCGAGCAAACCTACATCCAGAACCTCAACCTGAGCTATAAATCTTCTCAAAACCCATTACTCACTATGTTTAGCTAATATTTACAAGATTCATTACCTAGCAAACATGCAGGCTGAGTTGTTTTACTCACTTTCCAGTCCCCTCGTCGACAAGATTTCATATTTTGTTCCCCAAATTACACAAAATTATGAAATTAAAAACCATTTTGACTTGAATATTGCAGAATTTGCAATAATATTTGACTTACCTTAATTGGTGGCTTAATGGTCAGCACTGTTACCTCACAATGCCAGGAGCCTGGGTTCAATTCCACCCTCGGGTGACTGTCTATACGGAGTTTGCACATTCTCTCTGTGTCTGTACAGAATAGAATCTTTTATCATTCTCAGATGAGCCTCAACAAAACTACTACATCTCTCTCCAGACTTTCTTTAAGGAGGTGTTCATTAAGGAGGTGGACAACACACTCTTTCCCACAATAACCATTTCCACGGCAACATGTGGGCTGAAGGACTTTCCGGGAAAGGCTTTTCCCACCATCAACCAAGCTACAATTTGGTGCACATTTTGTAAGTTCTGGCAATGAGGCATTCTGCCAAATGAATCTGACAGTTTGCTTGGGAACCATCCAATCGTACCTACCATTTAGTTTTCTGCAGGGCCTCAAGGATGTTGTTTGCTGACCCCTCCTTGATGGACACATGGTCAAATGTTTTTTTTTTATCTGCATAAGCTACTAGAACTGTATAAAAAAAACCACAGAATGACAGAAAATGAGTTGTTGCTGTTCGCGTGTTCCACATGTTGTGTCCTCAATCTCAACACATATTGTAAGGAAGTATCAAGCAGAATCGTTTCTTATTCAGTCACAGATGTGGACATGGCTGGCTAAGACAGCGTTTGTTATTCATCTCTAATACCACCACCTTCTTGAACTGAGTAGCTTGAACTACATCAGAAGGAAGTTCCAGGATTGTGAGCCAGCAATATTGAAGGCACAGCAACCTGCTCGGTCCAAAGTGTTTACTTTAGGTCATGGTCTCTTGGTGACAATGTCAAGTCCAACATTTGTTGCCCATTTCTAATTACCTTTGAACTGAAAAGCTTGAAAGGCCTTTGCAGAGGTTAACGTTTGGAGTCACTTTTAGGCCAGGCTAATTAAAGACAGCAAATGTTCTTCCCTATAGAATGCTAGTGATCCTGGCAGTTTTTTTTAACTTATTGATCATCAGTTTCTGGAATGAACTGCATGTTCCAGATTTATTAAATTTAAATTCCACCATGGTACGATTTGAACCATGTCTCTCATTAGTTTGAGGCCCTCTCAATTACTGGTCTAATGACATTACCACTACACCACCATGTCCCAAAGCTCTTATCTCTTACAGAGGTTGATACTGTTGGTATGAAGGTTCTGCCAGCATATTTTTAAGGTGAGAGGAGAAAGATTTAAAAGGACATAAAGGACAACTTTTTACACAGAGAGTAGTTCATGTGTGGAATGAGCTGCCAGAGAAAGTAATGGATGTAAGTATATTTAAAATGTTTAAAAGACATTTGGATAAGTTCATGAATAGGAAAGGTTTGGGGGGATATGGGCCAAGCACAGGCAGATAGGAACATGGTCGGCAAGGACTGGTTGGACCAAAGAATCTGTTTTCATGCTGTATGACTGGATGAATGATTGCCATGCATCTTCTGTACACCATTGCTACTGTGGTTCATTGATAGGGAGGGCGATTCTATCACTCTCGTATAGATATACCAACTCAGGACAATAGAAAGAACGATTTGAGGGAAAAATAAACTAATTTCAGACTGTGACTTTAAACCCTAAGCCACCAAGAAGCTCTAATAAATCTTTTTCTAAAATGATAGCAGGATGGGTGAGCTAGGTAAACAATTGTTAATTTTATTCAAGATGTCTTTCACTGTGGTGGCATATTTGAGGTGAGGCAATTAGATCACTAAGCATCGCATCACATTTTACATAATTCAGTTTGCAGTTTTAGTAATTAATCCACTTGAAATCATAGTGTCAGATTGTTTGTTGTGAGCTATTTCCACATAGAAGGGTTGGAGCTCTTTAGCAGCTAATAATTGGTACATATCAGAATTACTGAGAAGTGTGAACCTGTTTAAAAATTTCTTTCTGGGGATATGTGCAGTGCTCATTGTCTGGTAGTCCTTATGAAATTATTTTGTGAACATTGTATCAGAAATCTTTTATACTTTAGGACAAACAAACTTACAGGCAAATAGGATCTCTTGTGCTCTATTAATAATAAAAATTAACAATCATACTCAACTGTTCAGAGTCTTGATCCACTGCATATGATTCTTCAGGCTGCTATCTAGCTCTGCCTCTTGGTCTGTCCTTCAAGTGAGTAAGTGCTCAAACATTTACTGGCCAATCACATGTGATTGCTGAACTGAAGGTTGGGGAAGGTAAAGTGCATCACAGTTTCATAACTTTTCATATAGATCACAGAAATGTAAGGATTAGCAACTCAGTATGACATATGGCAGGATTCCCGAAGATATATTTTGCATTTGACCAACCTTATGTTATTAGAATGTCACAATACTTCTTATAATTGTTGATCTCTGGAGAGATAACAATACGTTGAGACCCATCTTCCTACTGCGTAACTGTTCAGTTGTTTCCCTTGTATGCAATCTAAGGAAACAAATTGTTTTATTATAGCAAAAAGATCAGTTTGCGCTATTAAGTGTGACAGTAATGCACAATAATTTGGAAATCTTTGGAAGGCACACGTGATTGGCCAGTAAATGTTTGAGCACTGACTCACTTGAAGGACAGACCAAGAGGCAGAGCTAGATAGCAGCCTGAAGAATCATATGCAGTGGATCAAGACTCTGAACAGTAGGGTCTGAATGTTAATTTTTATTATTAAAAGATCACAAGAGATCCTATTTGCCTGTAAGTTTGTTTCTCCTAAAGTATAAAAGATTTCTGATACAATGTTCTTAGGTGATTTAAGAATAGAAAGAGGCATATTGGCAGGTAGAGACAACTGGGAGGAGTGAATCCCTAGAGGAGCATAAAGGCAGTAGGAGTATACTCAAGACCAGTGAGCCTGACATCAGTGGTTATTGAAGGGGATTCTGAGGGACAAGATTTACTTGTGTTTGTGAAGACAAGGTCTGATTATGGATAGTCAACATGGCGTTGTGCATGGGAAATCATGTCTCATTAATTTGATTGAGTTTTCTTGAAGAAATTACAAAGAAGATTGATGAAGGCAGAGTGTTGGATGTTATCTATATGGACTTCAGCAAGGTGTTTGACAAGTTTCAGCGTAGTAGACTGGTTAATAATGTTAGATCATCTGGAAACGAGGGTATCTAGCCAACTGAATACAAAATTGACTTGAAGGTAGGAGACAGAGGGTGGTGGTGGAGATTGTTTTTCGGACTGGAAGCCTGTGACCAGGAGTGCGTTGCAATGATCAGTGCTGAGTCCATTGCTTTTTGTCATGTATATAAATGATTCGGAAGTGAATATAGGAGGAATGGTTAGTAAGTTTGCAGATAACACCAAAATTGATGGTGTAGTGGACATTGGAGAAGGTTATTTCAGAAGACCCTGAACAGATGGGCCGGTGGGCCAATGAGCAGCAGATGGAGTTTAATTTAGATAAATGTGAGGTGTTGTATTTTGGTAAGGCAAATCAGGACAGGATTTACACACTTAATGGTCGGTCCTGGGGTGTTTTGCCAAACAAAGAGAACTTGATGCATAGTTTCAAGAAAGTAGAGTTGTAAGTAGACTGGGTAGTAAAGAAGGCATTTGGCATGCATGTCTTTATTTGTCAGTTAATTGAGTAGAGGAGTTGGGAGGTCATGTTTTGGCTGTACAGGAAACTGATTAGGCCACTTTTGGAATACAATGTTCAGTTCTGGTCTCCCTGCAATAGAACATTCTATTGAAAGGGTTCAGAAAAGACTCACAAGGTTGTTTCCAGGATTGGAAGGTTTGAGCTATTGGAAGAGGCTGAATAGGCTGGGGCTATTTTCGAGGTTCTTCCTCTCTTCCAGACTGCTGTATTCTTTTCATTATGTTCACAGTCAGAGATAACTCTCAGAAGATTACACTACTGTTTGTAGTGTGCTTTGTCTCTATGAAATCTCAGGTTTGTCTCCAGGCAAACACTGGATTTACATCCACAATCATTTTGGCTTTATCAATCTTCATGTTGGAATGTTGGAAAGGTGGAGTGGACTCGATGGGCCGAATGGCCTTACTTCCACTCCTATGTCTTATGGTCTTATGGTCTTAATTTAAAAGTTTAACATATCCTTAGGTGTTCCAGGGTCCTGATACACCTTATCTGGTGAATTGTATTCAGTTCTGGGTGTCAAACTTTAGGAAGCATTTGAAGACATTAGAGAAGTGGCTAAAAAGATTCACAAAAGGTATGAGGAATATCAGTTACTTGCATAGGTTTGGAGATGTTGGGGCTATTTGCCCATGGGGACAATATGATTCTGAGGAGCAAAAACAGAAATTGCTGGAAAAACTCAGCAAGTTGAGCAATGAAGAGAGGTTGAGTAGGTTACAATTGTTTTCTTTAGAAAAAAGGAGATTGAAGGAGGATCTAATTGAGGTCTACAAAATCATGAAGGGTATAGACAGTGTGGAAAGAGATAAGCTTTTTCCCAGGGTAACGGATTCAATAACGAGAGGTCACGCGTTCAAGGTGAGAGGAGAAACATTTAAGGGGGATACACGCAGAAAGTACTTTACTCAGAGGGTGTAGGTGCCAGGAAAGGGCAGTAGGTGCCTAGAACGCATTGCCAGCAGTGGCAGGCTTGGCAGATTCTTTTAATATGCATCTGGACAGATGCATGAGTAGGTGGGGTGTAGAGGGATACAGACCCTTAGGAATTGGACGATAAGTTTAGACAGTGGATTTGGATTGGCACAGGCTTGGAGGGCTGAAGGGCCTGTTCCTGGGCTGTAAATTTTCTTTGCTCTTTGTTCTTTATCTGGCAGTATCCATGGAGATAAAGTAGTTATCATTTCAGGTCCAGTGACCCTTATTCTTTTGATATTTGACCTATCATGTCTGCATCTGCTCCCAAAAGAGATACCTAGCCAGTCCTGTACTCCAGCCCTACCTCCATAGCCCTCTAACTTCATCAGTTTCAAATCTACAACCAGCTCTGTTTTGAAATCTTCTATGGGATCCACCTCCACCACTCTCCCCCCAGGCAGCACATTCCAAATCCTAACAACTGTCTAAGTAAAAAGGTTCCTCCTCATCTCACCCTTAGCTGTCTTGCTGACAATCTTGACATTGTGAGCTCCAGTTACTGACATACTAACTAGAGAATAAGCCTAATTTCTCTAATCTTTCCTTGTATCTGATAGCCCTAATTCCCGGTATCACTCTAGTAAGTCTCCTTTGCACTCTCTCCAGGGCTTAAACATATTTTCTTAAAACAGTGCCCAGAACTGAACACAGTACACAAATGTGGTCTGACCAATAATTTGTAGAGGTGTGGCATGACTCCTTGCTTTTATACTCTATGCCTCTATTTATAAACCAAAGTAACCTGCAAGCCTTCTTCATAACTGTTTCAACATGTCTGGCTACTTTCAAAGAATTATGCACATGAGTCCAAGGTCCCTCTACTCCTGTTCTCCCTACAAAGTTGTGCCATCATGCCTGTATTGTCTAACCATGTTTCTTCTATCAAACTGTATTACCTCACATTTCTCTGCATTGAAATTCATCTGCCCAGGTGTCTGCCCATTTAGCCAATGTGTTCCTCTGAGGTCACTCAGCATCATCCTCACAATTCACTCTTCTTTCTACTTTAGTGTCATCTGCAGACGTAGCCCTCAAAACCCATCTCCAAATAATTTATAGAAATCAGAAAAAGCAAGGATCCCAACATCAATCCTAGGAACACCACTTTCAACTTTCCAGTGTGAGGAATGCCTACCTTCTGATTCCTATCTTTTAGCCAACTTCTAACCCATGTTGCCAAGGACCCATCAATCCTGAACCTTTATAATGTGCCAACTAACCTGCCATATGGCACAGTATCTAATGTAATCAGTCCATGATTGTATTAAAGCACTTGCTTACAGCATAAGTTTCCATGAATGTAATTTACTTTCTGTAAATCTTATATTTCCATGCTTTTTCATTATGATATTTTCATTTGACCATCACAACAGCCTGCCACATACCATAATGTTTAGATCTAATTATGTCCCTTCAGCTTATGTTTGAGGCTGGATACTTGGAACCATTATCCTCCACAGCTAACACCTGAAAAGCTGCTAAAGACGAAGCTTCTCATCTGAGCTAACTTTGTTCTCTCAGTTGAGTGATTTCTTTTCGATCACTGTGCACGTTACAGTGGGTCACTTGCCCATGTCAAGCAACATTTTCAATCCGAACAACCAGGTTACCCCCAATACATTCATTAATTCTTTCCTAACAGTAACACAGCATGTCAGTGTCCTGTAATTCCATGACTCCACCACTGCTGGTTATCCCACAACCTTGACAGCTCCCTTCCCATACCTACAGTAGCATACCTCACTGACCTCATCATAATCCAGACGATACAACCGTCCTCCCACTCACTGTCACAAGCTGCTATAGCCAGAACCCTGAGATACTAATAATAATTATTGTTATGCTTAAATGTGTCATTCAGTGGTACCCATTTTAAGTTAAACTGTCCTACCCCATCAGGATCCCACAACTCTAAATAGAAAACTTGCATTCTAAATTGCATTTTGATCTATACAATTTTCTCCAGCTTCTTACATGCACTATTATGCTGATTGCTCTCAAACGCTAAGGATGTCCTTTGGTATAGTCCCAAACACCAGAAGCTCTTCCTACATGTTGGGAATGTAGCACTTCATTCCTAACTCTTCCATTCCCCAATACCTCACCATAGCGCAAATAACTACAAAATACCTTAATTTCCACTGTTATTGAATCCCACCAAATACCACTGCTTAAGAATTTTAACACCGACTTTCAATAACCCAAAACCCCAGCATCTCTGATACAACCATAGCATTGACAAACAGCATCAAAACAAGCACTATGTTGCTTCTAGCTAAACCACATGTTGCCTTTTACTTCCAAAACTCACAACTTCCCTCAATCCTCACTGCTTCTACATACTTTGTACCTGTAACATTCAGCACCTTACCTACCACCTTACTGTTTCCCCTGTAATTTAAAAGATGAATGAAAATAAATTAAGCTCATAGTGTTACAACCAGTCCCTATGCCAGAGTCCCCAGTTTACTATTGCAGGTAAAAAGGGAGGAACTGACTTCTCATCTTTATTCAACCAAACCTCACACAGCCCCATTCTCAGTTAACTTAAAAACAAAGGACCCCTTTTCTTGTTTCTTAATTCTAATATGCCTATTTTTTAAAGGTGCTAATTTAACCAGGCTTTCTTGAGTTAAATAAAACATGTTTGTTACAAAAATGTGAATAATGAGTAGATTGCTGTTCTATGAGTAGAATCTGGTGACATGCAGTTAGAGAGCCCGGATAGGATCCGAAAGGTCTAGGGTTCCTGTCCCAGGGTAGGGAATAAGCCTAGCCTAAGATAGGAAAGTTTAGAATATTTAAATTTGAAGGGCAGCACGGTGGTTCAGTGGGTAGCACTGCTGCCTCACAGTACCAGGATCCCAGGTTCAATTCCATCCTTGGATGACTGTTTGTGTGGAATTTGCACATTCTCCCCGTGTCTGTGTGGTTTCCTCCCACAGTCCAAAGATGAATTAGCCATGATAAATTGCCCATAGTAGGGTATGGTAGTTAGGTGCATTAGCCAGAGGGAAATGGGTCTGGGTGGGTTGCTCTTTGGAGGGTCATTGTGGACTGGTTGGGCTGAAGGGCCTGTTTCCACACTGTAGGGAATCTAATCTAATGCAACACACACCATGTAGATTAGAAGTGAATTAAAAAGATATTTGAATCAACTTTTGTCCATGTGGAGTAGATTAATTACAGGAACAAACAGATGCAGCAATGGGAAAACGACAGGATTTGCCTGAATAGAGTTTTCAAGACAGGACGAAAGACCTTCCACATCTGGAATACTTTGTGAACAAGAGCCTCTTGAATTTTCCTTTAATAACACTTGTATTGAAAGGGAACTATGATTAGAAATTAACAACAGTTTACTTTTTCAACAGTTCAAACTGCTGCATTATAAATGAATGCCTGGAGTTTGTTTTTAGTGAATTCCAAAATGTTTGACCAACAGTGTAACCAGGGGAAGGGTTGTCACGAGTGGCCTTGTGATGTTTGCAGATTGGATTCAATGAGGTGAAATTAATGTGTTGAGCCAAAACTCGACACAGAAAACATACATGAAAAAAAATGCAACATTAGGAACAGGGTAATAATTGTTGTTTGTTTTCAATTTTGTTTAACCTATGACAAATATGTGCTCTGCACAGCACTTCAGTATACAATAAAGATTGGCAAATTCTGCTATTAAAACTCTAAGTATTGATAATAAAGTTAATCACCAGCTAAGATTTACAAATTGCAAATTGCATATTTTTATTGCAACAAACAATTTTCAAAATTTCTGTAATAATTTCATCACTGAACAGTACAGAATATCTGAGCAATTATTAGTATATTTCCTGATACAAAAACCCGTAGGAACAAATTGACAACTAAATGTCACTAATTCCCCTCGCACTTAGAATAGTGACAAATTGACGGAGATGAACACAAACCAAAAAACTCCTAGTTTCAATCTCCTTTGGATTTCAGTTGGTGTAGGCAAAGGGTTAGCCCCAGCACATCACCTAGGAAGTGGAAACTCAGCTTTATTATGCTGCAATTGAAGTTGCTTGTCAATCAGCATTGGGTGACAGATATGATTCCCAATAATGCAATTTGTTGTTTTCTATATATAGTTGCCCATGTAGCACATATCAGTTGAGTCAGATATCGAGAAATTTATTTACCACACTAGCCATTTACAAGGCTAAGATATCACAAACTTACACACAGTATAGGTTCTGTACTTACTGATGTTATTATGTATTACCTGCCAAAGCTGACTGACTGAAGATACTAACTGAATCCATGATACAAAGGCAGTGGGTTCAAAGATGGCAGCAGAGTAGGATGCTCCAGCTGGAGCACGTCCACTCTGCCTGTTCTTTTCTTCTTTTTCCTCTTAGTGTTTGTTTTTCTTCTTCTCTCCCAGCCTCAGACGACAACTTCCTCCTCCAGCGATGACTCCCAGTCTCCGGCTGACTCACAGCCTCTGACATCTCCTGGCCTGGTGTGGTGGTCTCCAAGCCTGGCTTAATGGCCTTTCAGCCTGGCACATTGGCCTCCCAGCCTGGCGACCTCCTAGCCTAGTGCATCACCTCAGCGGTGGCCTCCTAGCATGGTGGTCCACCCCCAGGCATAGTAACATCCCCACCTATTGTAGTAGCCTCCCATGGCAGTCTCCTGGCATGGGATCCTCTCGGACCACCGTGGCAGTGTGAGGCAATCACCCAGCCTCATGATCCTCAAAGTGAAGCCTGGTGTGTTCTGGAGCCAGGGGCCATTGTAGACTAGAGGCTAGGTACCATTATGGCCTGGGTTGGAAGACTGTTGTTCTGAACTTTTATTTCTGCAACGCTGGATATTTTATTTGTCTATTTTCTAAGATCTTGTAACTAAAGAAGCTATACCTAGATACCCTTGTACCTAAGATATTGCTGTAAGTGGTGATATATAAACTTTTCACTGTATTCATTCAGTATTTGTGACCAGAAAGCCAATTCATTTATTCAGATGAAGTCGGTATCTTTATACTGGAAAATCACATGTTGTGAAGTTTTATAATCATTTTAAAGGTACAGCCTCCTTTTTTTCTTTAAAGAATTGTAACACTTTTCCAATGATGTGCACGAGGATGCACATAGATATACTGGGTCTACTCAGGTAACACCATAAAACAGAAACAGATTTAGTTCCTACATAGCTATTACAACTTGGTCAATTTTATATGGTCCAGCATACATAGAGTTCACAACATTATGACATGTTTGCCTTTGAAGATTACATTTTTGCATTTTTCTGTTTGATCTCTGAATGTCCAGACTGAATAGTCTAGTGTGCATTTAGGCCACTATTGATGATGACCTTCTTTGATTGTTGCAGCTGGTCATCATCTGACAGAGCTTGCTGAGTCTGTTTTAATTGGCTATGACTAAAATAAATGAGATTGGTGTTGCAGGCTGGAATTTTTGATGTTGCTGCTGATGGATTTGTCACAGTAATAATATGTAGATTCATGTATGCTAGTAGACCAATAACAACTGATACATACAACGATATAAAATATATATTCTTCCAAACCAAAAGTAAGCAGTTACCTTGTATGCTCTATACCACATTGTGCCAACTTCTTGAATAAATTTCATACAAGATGGGTAAAAGAATGATATTTGCACTTGCACCGGTACCAATATGGTGCACATCACCCATCCCTTTTGGGCATGTCATCCAGACTGGGCACATGTACAGTATCAGGTTTACCACATGTACCATCTAACTGCAATATTGCAGTGTCTTGCTGACATTTGTTGACATGTTTCTATGTCATGGATGGAACTGAGGCAGCTTCTTTGGCGTTGTTGCTTGATTGACTGTTCTTCATGTGCTGCAGTCAACATTGTTTTGGACTTTCCCTGGGCAACTGCACTTCCTACACATTTTAGCCCTATGTCTTTTATGTAAGAACATAGGAACTAGGAGCAGGAGTAGGCAAGTCAGCCTCTCAATCCTGCTCTACCATTTAACATAATCATACCTGATTTCATCATGTCCTGAACTCCATTTTCCAGCCCAATCCCCCATAAACTTTTAATTCGTTACTAAATAAAAATCTACCTCCTCCTTAAATTTATTCAATAAGCTGGCATCCACTGCACAATGGATTAGGGAATTCCATAGATTCACAACTGAGAGAAGTAAATTTTCATCTCCGTTTTAAATCTGCTGCCCTTTAGTCTAAAGCTATTACCTCTTGTTCTAGATTATCCAAAAAGGAGAAACAGGACATAGCTTGCATCTATCATGAAATGGTATGACACTGCATTGGTGACTGAGACAGACACATTACATGCAAAGATTGTATGTTCCACTGACCCTGTTGATGGCTATAATAGTTTTTCCAGTCTCAAGCATTTCCAGATAGAGTCATAGAAATGTACAGCATGAAAACAGACCCTTCAGTCCAATGCGTCCATGCCGACCAGATATTCCAATCCAATCTAGTGGCACCTGCCAGCACCTGACCCATATCCCTCCAAACCCTCCTATTCATATACCCATCCAAATGCCTTTTAAATGTTGCAATTGTACCAGCCTCCACCACTTCCTCTGGCAGCTCATTCCATACACATACCACCCTCTGTGTGAAAACGTTGCCCCTTAGGTCTCTTTTATATCTTTCCCCTTTCACCCTAAACCTATGCCCTCTAGTTCTGGACTCACCTGCAATTGTTTAAAACCTGCACCTTTCTTCTTGTATAACGTCAGTGGTATGTTTCTTAAGTTTGCCAAGAATGCCTTTCAATTATTTAAAAATTGTTGAAGAATGACCAATTTCAATACAGGAGGATTTAAATCTTGTTAACCCTTCAATGCCCAAAATGAGAAAAGGTTTGACTGTCTGTCATTCTTTTAAGTTAAAAATCACACAACACTAGTTTATAGTCTAATAGGTTTATTTGGAAGTACAAGCTTCCGAAACGCTGCTCCATCATCAGGTAGCTAGTGGAGTAGGAACATAGGACACAGAATTTATAGTAAAAGATCAAAGTGTCATACAACTGATGTGATGTATTGAACAACCTTAGATTGCTGTCAAGTCTTCAACCACTTGGAACGGGGTAGCAGGTTTCAATTCATTAATATGTAAATCCCAGAAATCCTTTCAAGTCGCATTCCCGAGATAACTCAAGGTTTTATATTAAAAAAGTGACATCTCAGCTCAGACAATGCATTAAAGGTGTGAGGTTGGATTCTGTCTGTACCCAACCTAGAGTCAGAATGGTTCTATTTACAAAGTAAGAATTGATAAAAGGTCACATGGACTGACTGACTACAGATTGTGTGCTTTTTGAACAAAACAGAATGTACCTGCAAATACAAATTCACCCATAGACTTATATGTGAATGCGTGTGTGTGAAGGGGTGGGGGGAGAGAGAGTGTGTGTGAGGGAGAGAGGGAGAGAGCATGTGTGTGTGTGTTGGGGGGAGGGGGAGAGAGAGAGAGAGAGAGAGCACGCATGATTGAGTGTGCACATGGGTGTGAATGTGAATGTGGATGTATGTGTGTATGATCCTGCCCACTAGTTACCTGAAGAAGGACCAGCACTCTGAAAACCAACAGGTTTATTTGTACTTCCAAATAAACCTGTTGGACTACAACCTGGTGTTGTGTGATTTTTAACTTTGTCCACCCCCGTCCAACACCGGCACCTCCACATCATCCTTTGAGAGTTATCTGCTGTTCCATGAAGGTTAACGTTTTCTTTAAATACTGAAGTCCTGTTAGAATGCAGGATTGCCTGCTTTCTGCCTTTATTGAGTATCATTCAGATCTCTAAAATGCCAATACAAATACTGGACCTTTTACTTCTCTTAGAACTGTAACTGAAGAAGCTGTACCCAGGGACCTTTGTACCTAAGGTAGCACCATAAGCGGTGACTTGTACTCTTTTCACTGTACTCATTTGAGTACATGTGACAATAAAGTTTATTCTAAGTGTAATACTTTTCAGCTCTTTCCTTTAGAAGTAGGGTACAGTGCCGTGTTTATTTATTTCATTGACTGATGTTACTGCTCTCTCCATTCACTTATCTTCTTTAAAAGCAGAAGACTGGAGCCTTTGTACAGGTCATAGTTATGTCTTGAATAGTTTTTTGGAGCTTTTGCACCAGGGGTTTTGTTAAAGAAAATGCAGAAATGACTGATTTCTATGCAGATGAGGACCTGGCAACATAAAGAGCATTTGTGTTTTTCAAATCTGCCTGTGCTCACGATGAAGATAGTTCTGTAAGGATTCCAGCATTCTGAAAAGGGAAGGTTACTAAGAGGAAACATAGCAGGACAAGGCCACCAGAAAGATTATAGAAACCTGACCTTCATCAAAGGCAAAGTACTTAAAAATTATAGATGCTTAGAACAAAGTTGCTGTATTTCTATCTTGGTTTGTTTTTATTAACTTCAGCTGTGAACACAGATTGATGGACATTTGTTAGAAAGAAAGATTTTCACAACTGCCATTTTGCTGTCACCTTTCCAGACTTTAGTATCTAATTGCTACGACTAACTAGCTGTCATCACTAACTTGTAGTGCTCACTTGCTACAACCATGATATTGCTGTGTTTTCTATATATGTTAGCTCACAAAACATACACCACAGATAGCTGAGCTCTGTATCTTGAAGTTTACTTGCAACACTAACTATTTAAACATCACAGACTTACACACACAGTCTGGGTTCTGTGCTTACTGATATTTCTGCATATTACAGACCATAACTGACTGAAGACACTAAACTCACTTAATGACACAGAGAGATTGACTGAATGAGATGAGGATTACTTTACAAGATGTGATGTAATGAAACTTCTTAAAATTACAGATATCTGTTTGGGATTTGTGCCATAACACAACACCCTTCAAAGTACAAATATTCATGGTATTAGCTCTCAAGTGGTCACTGGGATGCAGTGTCAGACAGTAACAGATAAAGGAACAATAGAAGAAACGTGGTAACAAAGAACATAAGGTGAATAATACATTAGTTCACTTTTTTGCAAAAGTGTTTACAGACCAGAAACAAGTGGAGAAGCACTTAACCAGGTCCCATGTCAAATTCAAGCACCTCACACCCCATGATTTTGGGGTATACCTTCTGTAGTTTAGAAATTTTGGAATGCCATATGTGCGGATCACATATTTTCATTCTTCAAAATTTTATTTGTAGCTGCTTACCTTTTTGGAGATGAAAGAATAAGCTTAAAAGTTAATATTAAACTTAGTTAATTAGAACATGAATAAAATACAATGATGATTCTTATGTTGTAATTTAAAATGTAAGTTCTAATTTTGACCCTTCTTTTGACTGTAATTATGGAGAATAATCTTTTTTTAAAATCAGATCAGAGCAATCATGCTCTGATTGTCAGATTTTTAAGGTATCAACTGAGGTTCTTTGTTGTCATCTAATAAATATGACGTAATACAATGGAATGATATAAACCCAATACAAAAAGAATGTAGAAAATGACCAGACAGTCTTCCTGTAACAACTGTTTAAAATAAGAAACAGAATATTTTACTTGGAAGCAGTGCAGCTGATCAGATGGTTGTTGGTTACTGCTGATGCTGTCATTTTAATAATTTAATCATTCTGCATCATTCATCCCTCATATTTCAAATACTAGAACCTGACTTTTTAAATGAGAATGTCCTTACAAGGTACAAGGTGCAATGCCTATGTTTTGTCTGTGTACAATATGTAATAGAGTTCAATAATTTCAGTGATTGTAAAAAAAGAGAGGAAAAACAAACTAGAAGACTGATGCTGGGATAAAATAAATTATTCTGGAAGTCTGAATCTGCCAGACCTTTGTGTTCCTAATAATAGTGGCTGGTAAAAGTGGTAGCTAATGGTAACACCAGATCCCAGTCCAGTTTTGTCAGTGATTTCCTTCAAGTTTTCCAAATCAGGATGACAGCTTAATCTGGAAAAGTGAGTTGAGATTATAAAGGTAACTAGTAATGGACCAATTATAGTACTTGGAGATTACGACAAATGAGAAATTGACAAATACTAATGACTCTATTGGTAGGGCAGGGAAGGGATTTCCAAAATTAGGATTGCAGCAGATTTCAATCATATCCCTGTACATTAACTGGAAATTTTGGTAAATGAGGTGGTGCATTTGTCCTGGATTTCCACAAAATCATTTCAACACTTTGTAATTGGTTTCCATACTGAATTATTTACCAAATAGATAAAATGGAATTTTGAGATCCAAACATCAGTGCAAATGTTCACATTCAAATCTTAATTTCAGCAGGCGGCAAATCTGTGGAACAAGCTCCCTCGAGAGACAACTGAGTTTTATGGCATTAATTCATTCAACCATACACAGATAAACTTCTTTCACAAAACAATTTTTTGGGATACAGGATATGAATAATTGGAGATATGGGATATGGCAAATGTATCATCTTTAAGAGGAACAAGTGACTTTGGAATATGTTCTTCACTTCATGTCTGAACCTGTTGGAGATTGAATACGAGTACAAGAGGCTACTCTAGTTTCTATGTTTCTATGCTTGATTGTATAGAAAGTATACAATATTTAGACCCCCACTGCAATATTTCAGTTAACTAATAAACGTTGAAGGAATAGAAAAAAATATCATTGCCCTGTGATTTTTTTTCTCCTGGGTTGCTCACAGCTCTGATATAATATTAAACTTTAAATTGTGGAGACTGTTAGGATTGGTAACCCTATGAAAATTACATAATCTCTTTAAAATGGAATTAGGCCATTGCTTGAAAATGTGAAATAATAAAGGGGATGAGGAACAGAGTAGGATCGCTGGATGGCTTGTGGAGAAAACACCACCTGATAGGTCAAATAGTTTGCTTCTGTGCTCCAATGTTTTATGGTTCTTTGATAATTAAATGACTGTGGTCAATTTATTCAATACTGTCATACAAACATAGGATTTTATGGACAGAACAAGGTCATACTTGTTGTGGTTCTGTTCGCTGAGCCGGGAATTTGTGTTGCAGACGTTTCGTTCCCCTGTCTAGGTGACATCCTCAGTGCTTGGGAACCTCCTGTGAAGCACTTCTGTGATGTTTCCTCCGGCATTTGTAGTGATTTGAATCTGCCGCTTCCGGTTGTCAGTTCCAGCTGTCCGCTGCAGTGGCCGGTATATTGGGTCCAGGTCGATGTTCTTATTAATTGAATCTGTGGATGAGTGCCATGCCTCTAGGAATTCCCTGTCTTTTCTCTGTTTGGTTTGTCCTATAATAGTAGTGTTGTCCCAGTTGAATTGATGTTGCTTGTCATCTGAGTGTGTGGCTACTAAGGATAGCTTAGTAGCCACACACTCAGATGACAAGCAACAAGAGTTTGACTGGGACAACACCACTATTATAGAACAAGCCAAACAGAGAACAGCCAGGGAATTCCTAGAGGCATGGCACTCATCCACAGATTCAATCAATAAGAACATCGACCTGGACCCAATATACCGGCCACTGCAGCGGACAGCTGGAACTGACAACCGGAAGCGGCAGATACAAATCACTACAAATGCCGGAGGAAACATCACAGAAGTGCTTCACAGGAGGTTCCCAAGCACTGAGGATGTCACCTAGACAGGGGAACGAAACGTCTGCAACACAAATTCCCGGCTCAGCGAACAGAACCACAACAAGTATGACCTTGTTCTGTCCAAAAAATCCTATGTTTGTATGACAGTATTGAATAAATTGACCACAGTCATTTAATTATCAAAGAACCATAAAACATTGGAGCACAGAAGCAAACTATTTGACCTATCAGGTGGTGTTTTCTCCACAAGCCATCCAGCGATCCTACTCTGTTCCTCATCCCCTTTATTATTTCACATTTTCAAGCAATGGCCTAATTCCATTTTAAAGAGATTATGTAATTTTCATAGGGTTACCAATCCTAACAGTCTCCACAATTTAAAGTTTAATATTATATCAGAGCTGTGAGCAACCCAGGAGAAAAAAAATCACAGGGCAATGATATTTTTTTCTATTCCTTCAACGTTTATTAGTTAACTGAAATATTGCAGTGGGGGTCTAAATATTGTATACTTTCTATACAATCAAGCATAGAAACATAGAAACTAGAGTAGCCTCTTGTACTACTCAAGGATGTCATGGCTGATTTTTGATTTAACATCATCCAAATGGCTAAGAACAGCCTGGTTACTTGTGACTGGCTTAGGCAACTGTAAGGAGGGTATGTTGGCAATCAACGGCAGAAGTGTGTAAACATAAGAAATTGTAGTAGTAGACCATACTGTTTTTTAATCCTGTTCCGTCATTCAATCTGATGATGATTCATTATCTGTCTTAATTCCATGTTCCCACCTGCACCCCATATCACATATGCCGAAAGCTGTTGGATGAAACTTTCAGGAATATGACTTGCCATGGGTAATATCTCGATGCAAACTTTGTTACAGGGAATGCCACATTTTAACTGTTCTCATAATGAAACCGTTTTGAACACTCCCCTTCATTGTGTGGAATAAAATGACAGAACCAACATGGATACAAAATTACAAAATTAGCCGAGTGACAGAAAACTGAGGATAGTGGTTGCTTGATGTGTTTTGGTCTGGAGAAAAGTTTGTAGGGAAGGACCCCATGGATAGGTGATAGAACCATTGCTGTTCCTGATACATATTAACCACCTAGATCTTGGTGTCCAGGGCACAATTTCAAAATTTGCAGGTGATACAAAACTAAGGCTAGGATAGAACTTCAAAATTTTGTGGAATGTGGCGGATGAAATTCGGAGAAATTCGGAGAAATATGAAATATGAAGAAATATGATTTCATAGGAAGAATGCTGCCAGATAACGTAGTATAAAGGATTCAATCCTGACAGAGGTGAAGGAACAAAGGGACATAGGTGTATGATGGATTAAGAACATGGTTAAAAAAAAAAGAGTATGCAGCATCACAGGCTTTATAAGTAAGGGGACAGAGTACAAAAATAAGAAATTTCGATTAACTGTTTGTATAGAACACTGGCTTGGCAGTAGTATTGCAAACCATGGGTCTCACGATTAATCAAGGATAGCATTAGTGCAATAGGTATGTATGACCATTGTTCAGGAAATGAGGGTGCAGAATAGGTTTGGATGGAGGCAATAATCATGGATGATTATAATATATATATATAAACTAGAAAAATCAGATCGCTATTGGTGGCCAGGATTGAAAATATATACAATGCTTTCGAGAGCAGTATGTTCAATCAGATAGCAGTTTATACTAGACATTGTATTATGTAATATGGAAGGATTAATTAATTTTTCAGAGTAAAGGCACTCCTAAGTAGCAGTGGCTACAATATGATTGAAATTTACATTCTGATTGAAAGAAAGAAGTGTGATAGCAGTTCATTTTAAATAAGGGCAACTATGTAGGTAGAAAAACTGAGCTAGATGAAATGAACTTGGATATGAGGTTAGGAGACAGATTAACAAAGAAGCCGTGACAGATATTTAAGGAAATGTTTCAGAACACTCAAAATATTCCTGTTACAAAGAAAAATTCTAAGGAGAGGACTCACTACCATCAATGGCCAACTACAGTAGGAAAGCACCAAGAAAAAAGTATATACTTGCACAAAGATAAGTAGCAGGTTTGATGATTGATCAGAATACAAAGAATAGCAGATAATGAATATAAGATTAATTAGAAGAAAGAAATTAGAATGTGCGGGGTAGACAACCAGAAATACAACAACAGCAAGAATTTATACAGGTATTTAAAAAGGGAAACTGTAAGTGAAATGAGTTTTAGACAGTGAGAGAATGAGGTGTTAACACTAAATCATATGGAAGTGGAAAAGAAAATGAAGACATATTTGTATGTCTTCACGGATGAGGAGAAATAAGCATTCCAGTAAATGAGGAGGTGGAAGAGAGAGAGGAACTTGCTGAAATTACAAATCACTAGGTAGTGAGCAAACCGATATAGTTGCGAGCTGATAAATATCTGTTTCTAATTAACTTCCTTCTTGTAAAACAGGACATTTGAACACACATTTGGCCCAAAGATCATGAAGTAGGGATTCTTTATTCCACTGGCATCAGGACATTACAGACAGGAAGGAGAAATTAGGATAAACATGTACATTGAATGACTGTCTGAGTTATGTTAAACTTAGAAATTCAGTTGTCTGTCTCTATCCCTTCCCATTAACACTATCTTGTACCAGCAAGTCCATTTGACTGCTCCAGCTGCTCTCCCACTCTATTGCCACCTATTGGTGGACATCACACAGACTTGTTCAACTTTCTCGCGCTGTGCGTACCCTCATTGTCACAACCAGTGACTGGAGTTCTAGGGTCTTAAAAGAGGTGGCTAATGAGGTAGTAGATGCATTGGTATTAATTTTCCAAATTTCCTTAGAATTAGTAAAATTCCTATAGGACAGGAAAATAGCAAATATAACCGTTCTGTTAAAGAAGGGAGGAAGAAACATGAAACTTTCAGCTAGTTAACTTGACATCCGTCATGGAGAAGCTGTTACAATTAATCATTTATGAGTATACAGGATACTTTCAAAACACAAGGAAATCAGGAAGAGACTTGTGAAAGAGAAATCATGTTTCATTAATTTACTGAAGTTCTTTGAAGGAGCAACATAAGCTGTGAATAAAGGGGAGCCTATAGATATAGAAGAAGATATAGATATAGATATAGATACTGAAGAAGCCTAGGTAAATGCTCCGGACATGTTCCGATCCCATCACAGCAGATGAAGTAATTGAATTCAATTCATAAATTCAGGAATTATAAAAAGCTAGATGCAATGTACTCAACACTTCCAGAAGGAATTTGACAAGGTGCCACATAAAAACTGTTATGATATGGGGTAACCAACCCCCCGCAAATTTAAACCAGCAACACTGAAAAGATTTACCGGTCAGTAATCTGTGAAAAGTCAAACTAGTACTATAGAAGGAAAAGTAAAAGATAGGTTAAAGGAAGGAGTTGTAAATAGGTGATAGTTAATTGTTCTCTATTATACTTTAAGAAATAAAGTTGTTAATTTTTACTTTAAAAGTGACCTTTGGGATAGTTCTTGGATTTCAAAACTAGCCAGCGGGCGAATCTTCTCTTTATATCTTCCTCTGTAGATTTACCCTCCAGGTCGGTGTTGATGTTTTGCTCTGTGCAAACTCTTTTTCCGGACAGGTACCTCTCAGAGAGTTCTGACTAGATGCCTACATCTGTTGGTCTTTTGGCAGTTCTCCCCCATCAGATGTGTCATTGGTTTTTAATATTGTCAATATACTAAATTCAAGCTTGATTGGGGTTCGGGTTTTTTTTAGGTATAATTGAAACTGATTGGCCTAATTCAAATTTGTTTTTGTCTCCAGGCAACCAACTACCCTAGCTGCTGGTCCACATGTTACATTGTATCTTATTCAGAACACTTGGTGCTGCTAGCTTTTATCTTTCTTAAAGGTACAGTACACCCACATCTTCACAACACCTCTCCTATTAAGAAAAAATGAACCACCATAATGAAAAGATAGCTTGTTTTTTTCTCTATTCCTTTAACACATTATCCTAACATACTGATAACTTTAATCTAAGTTCACTATAACTTCTTCCCATCTAACTGTATGTGTATATAAAACATTAAATAACTACAAATCTCATCTAAACTTTATCAGTTAAATCAGTGATAACAGCATCTGCAATTACATTCTTACGACCCACAACATGTACGATTTTAAAATTAAAAGTCTGTAACATAAGACTCCAATGAAATAGTCTTATTTTCTTGTCTTTAAAGTGTTCTAAGAATGGAGGAGGATTGTGATCCATGTACACCACCGTCTCCGACACATTGTTCATGACATACACAGTAAAATGTCGTGAGGCCAGTACCAAACTCAATTGTTCTTTTTTGATTGTGTAGTATTTCCTCTGATGGATGTTGACCTTCTTTGAAAAGTAACCAATTGGCAGTTCAATCCCATCCTCATCTTCCTGTAGTGGTACAGCTCCAACTCCTATGTCACTAGCATCGATGGTGACTTTCAAAGATTTTGAAAAGCTTGGTGTAGCAAAATCTAGTTTGGTGGTTAATATGGCTTTCAAATGGTTGAATGCCTCCTGGCATGGTTCTGTCCACCATAACTTTGTGTTCTTCTTCAGCAAATCGGTTAACGGTGCTACTACGCTGCTGAAGTTTGGAACAAACTTCCAATAGAATTTGCTGTGCCCAAAGAACTGAAGCACCTCTTTCTTCGAAGTTGGTCATGGAAATTCCTCAACAGCCTTTGTCTTTGCATTCCATTGGGTCAACCTTCCATGGCCAATATTATATCTAACGAACGTCACCTCTGCTTTCGCGAATTCAGTTTTATTTAGGTTTATCACCAGTTTTGCTTCTTGTGGTCGTTCAAAGAGCTCTGCCAACTGTGATCTTTCCAGGACTTATTAAAGATCACTACATTGTCCAAATGGACAGCACAGTTTGTTAATCCAGCCACAACTCTGTTCATGAGTCTTTGGAATGTGGCAGGTGCATTCTTAATTCCAAAGGGCATTACTTTAAACTGATATAGAGTCAAGATTAGAGTGGTGCTAGAAAAGCACAGCAGCTCAGGCAGCATCAGAGGAGCAGGAAAATTGACATTTCGGTCAGGAGGAAGCATGTCCTCCTCCACCTCCATCTGGACCCATCTGGCTTTGAAAGGATTAAACCGATAGGGGTATTGGTTTATTGGAGCAGTATTGCATACGTCTACTTCATGTACAACAGTCCTCCCCATCTGATTTTACTTATGTCCTTATACTGAAGTAACAAATCTTTCAATTGTATTCTGTGCTCCTGAGACAGATAGCTTACTAACCTATCTCACTCCTCAAGGCCTTCTTCATTTTTTAATCTATTTTGAGGCACATCAAAATCCACATCATCTGGATTTGATTCCTCACTCTGCAGGATAGTGACTAACACCTGTTTCTCCAGTTCTTTCTCTCTAGTATAATATGGTTTCAACATGTTAACATGACATACCCGATACTTTTTAAAAATCTATCTGGCATCTTTACTAGATATTTCACCTACTCAACTTTGCCTCAATTTGATAGTGACCACTAAACCTGGCTTTGAAGGTGAAGCCCTGAAACCTGAGGTAACTAGTTGTTGTCAGGAACAACCGCTCAACACATGCTCTTAGGTGGCAATAAAATGGCTTCTCAATATAAATACAATGACAAAATGGCTTCTAGGCTGCAAATTGACAATTCTGCTAAAAGCTGCATAAAATGGCATTCAATTCTGCTATAGCTGCATAATTGACTAAACCACAGTCTGCTTCAAGAGATTAGCAGACAACGCTTTCTTTACAACATAGAAATAACTAGACAAGACATTACCGACCATCCTAACTGACCTTCAAATGCAGGTGCAATGGCTCTGTTAGTGAGATAGGGTGGCTTGAGGATTGGAAAACAAAGCTGGTTCCCAGGAAATATCATTGGACCAAGTAACTGTCAAATAAAGGAATGTCGTATATTGATTGGTAATTGTCTGAATGTACTATGTGATCATAGCCTGTACCTTTCTTTAAGAAAAGTATAAAAATGTCTTTGTTTTAAGCCATGTGTGCAGCTCCTCCGAGGAATAAGGATGTATACAACCTCTGTGTTTCCAGATGCTTTGTACCAGGCCGTATGAAAAAATAAAGAATGAAGCCTTAAAGAACCAGACTGATTGTGAGTGCTTATTGACCAATTACGGAACAGAGAGACGTCCCCCACCCCACCTCCCAAACCGAGGGGTCCAGATCTTCAAAGGGATCTCCTACCACTGGTAACAGTACTAACACGTCATCCCCTCGGGAAAACGTCCGAGTCTCAGAGCTTTTATCTGCCACCTGCTTCATTCTACACTGTGCCCTTTTTATGTGCTGTTTAGCTACTCATCTACTTGATTTAGTCTCTCCCTTACCTCTGATACATAATCTAAGTATGAGATCTCAGACTTTGGGCCTGTCAATTTTTCTTTAATTAATTTCAAAGGGCTTCTCACTTCATGCCCGAATATTAATTCAAAGGGAGTGAACTGAATAGATTTATTTGGGGCCTCTCTAATGGCAAACAATACGAATGGGATACCTTTAACCTGATCATTCAGGTAATCCTGACAGTATGCACTCAACGTGGTCTTCAAGGTCTGATGCCACCTTTCTAAAGCTCTCTGGGATACAGGATGATACGCACTGGATTTAAAGTGCTGCATACCTAAGCTATCCATAACCTTCTTAAAAAGCCTAGCAGTAATAATTGACCCTTAGTCTCTCTGGGTAGCCCATACCGTGTAAAGAAAGCTACCAACTCCTCTACTATCCTTTTTGCCTTGATACTCCATGATGGAATTGCCTTCTGAAATCTAGTTGACACATCCAGTATGGTTAACAAGTACTGGTTCCCACTTTTAGTTCTCAGGAAGGGACCTACACAATTAGTTATAACCTGCGTGAAAAGTTCTTCAAATGCAGGAATTGGCAATAAAGGCGCTGGTTTTATTGCTGCCAGTGCTTTACCTAGCATTTGGCATGTATGATATGTGTGGCGAAAGTTAACCACATCCTTGTGCATTGCAGGCCAGTAAAAATGGTTATGTACTTTAACCCAAGTCTTTTGAATCCTTAGGTGACCTCCTACAGGTAGTTCATGTGCTACCCATAACACCCCTTGTCTGTATGCTACCAACAACACAATCTGGTGCAATTTGCCCATTTCTCCTCTGCACTAACCTGCCGTGGTCTCCACTTTCGCCTTAGGATTCTATCTTTCAGATAATAGCCCTATAGAATATTCTCTGCTTCCTTTTCAGATTACGCATCCACATATATATCTTTTATTGTCTTGTCTTGCTGTCACAAGTCTCTTAGTCTTTCAGGGGTAAACAGTTCTGTTTGACCCTCTGCATGTTCAGGTTTTTCCTGCATCATTACGTCAAACAGGGTGTCCACTAAGTGAACCTCAACTCCTTCACCTTTCTCTTTACTTTTTGCTTCGTGCTGTGACTTATGATAGTGGGATCTAGTTACCACACAGTCTGGGAAAATGCCAAGATATTTCTGTTTTAACTCTTCAGTTTCTTGGTCTTCCTTCGGCTTCTCCACAAGGGGTGTCACTCCCACCTTGGATCCTGCCACATCATTCCCAAGAACAAACTGAATTCCTGGAGCTGACACTCTGTCAATCACTCCCACTGTAACTTTCCCAGTCTTAAGTTGGTACTCCAACCTGATCTTACATAGGGGAATGCTAAATTTCTGTCCATCTATCCCACAAATTACCACACTCTTGGTTAACAGATCAGAAAGAGTGCATATTCGCTCATCCTTTCTATTAGCAACTGGTTAGATCCGGTATCTCTCCCTGTTCTTTCTGAGTAAACTTTACCCACACAGGCAAATTTTTTGTAGAGATCAGGTACTAACTCCATACCCAGCCCCTGCTTGGGTGTGCACTCTCCTGCAGCTCCTCGGCTCTTCTTGGGGTCTCCTTTACCACCTTCACTAATGCCACTGACTTAGCTGCTTTTATCACATCTTTTCCTACAGTGCCTTTCTTTAACGACCAGCACTATGACTTTACATGTCCCACTTTACCACAGTGGAATCACCTGAGGCCTTTCACCTCCTTTCCACCATCTTGAACTTCCCTTTTTATCCTGTGCTAAATTCTTACCAGTGCTCTCTACTCTTGGTTTTGGAGTGTAAGATCTCCCAGTCTCCTAATTTCTATTCCTCATGGGATGAAATTTTGGCTGGAAGCTTGTCTTATGCAACAACATGTATTCATCTGCTAATTTTGCTGCCCTTCTCACATCCTGGACTTTCTGTTCCTCCATGTGAACTCTTACCATCTCTGGAAATGAGTTTTTAAACTTCTCCAGCAGAATATCCTCTTGTAGAGCCTCAAAGATTCTAGCTATTTTCAAAGCACACACCCATCTATCAAAATGACTATGTTTAATTCTTTCAAATTCAACATAAGTCTGACCTGGTTCTGTCTTTGAGTTTCTAAACCTGCTGTCCATATGCTTCAGGTACCAATTCATAAGCATTTAAAATAGCCTGTTTAACCTCTTCATAATCTCTTGACCCCTCATATGACAGCACTGCAAATAACTTACTAGCTCTGCTTACCAGTTTAGTCTAAACTTACATTACTCCTAAATCCTCAGACCACTCCATCTGCATAACCAATTTTTCAAATGAAATAAAGAAGGCTTCAACAATGTTCTCATCAAAATGTGGCAGAGCTTTGACATATTTGTATATATCACTATCATCTCTTTTACTCTCCATCCTGCATTTATCTGTTTCTCTAACACACCTAAGTGTTTGAGTAAATCTCTTACAATTTCAGTTTTACTTTTTCCTTGGTTCAGCCCAAATCTAATTTCTTTGCTAATTCTAAAAGTTTGGTTTTTTTCTTTCCTTCTAAACTTTCTTTGCAAATTTGAGAATCATCTTCAAATCTGAGAACCTCTTTAGCAATTTTCAGAGCCAATTCTCTCACTTTTAACTTAATCAACCACAAGTCACCTAAAGTAGACAAATTGCCACACCTATGTTTTATTTAAATATCTAGGACATTAACCTATGAGTGTTTAAATCTGCTGGGATTTTTCATACCCTGAAATCTATTCAAATCTGTCTAAACCAGTTCAAATCACAAATCCAAGACCCAAACTGTTCAAATCACTGACAAAAGCTCCTCAAACCGTTCAAGTTTCGGATGAGCCCCCAAACTGTTATGACATGGGATAAACCCCCCCCACTAATTTAAACCAGCAACACTGAAAAGATTTACTGTACACTAATCTGTGAAAATTCAAGGGGCCAAGAACTATTCCAAAGGTCACTATTTAAAGTAGAAATTAACAACTTTATTTCTTAAATTATAACAGAGAATAATTAACTAACAATTATTTAAACTCCTTCCTCTAACCTATCTTTTACGTTCCCTTCTATAATACTAGTCCGAAAAAACCCCCTCAAGTAAGATTTACCAGTCATCAAATCTTAGCTTTGTCTTCCTCTGTAGATTTGCTCTCTAGGTCAGTGTTGACATTTTTCTCTGTGCAAACTCCTTCCCCAGACAGGTACCTCTCAGAGGGTTCCGACTAGCAACTTACATCTGTTGGTCTTTTGGCAATCCTCCACCAACTGTTCAATTTTTCCCAGTCTTATTCCCCCAAAGCATCGGATTGTTTTGGATGTAGGTTTGCTTGCTGAGCTGGAAGGTTCATTTCCAGATGTTTCATCACCCTACTAGGTAACATCTTCAGTGGCCCTCCAGGCGAAGCACTGAACATGATTCCTGCTTTCTATTTATATGTTTGGATTTCTTTGGACTGGTGATGTCATTTCCTGTTCTTTTTCTCATGGGGTGGTAGATGGGGTCTAACTCGATCTGTTTGTTGATAGAATTCCAGTTGGAATGCCATGCTTCTAGGAATTCTTATGCATGTCTCTGTTTGGCTTGTCATAAGATGGATGTGTTGTCCCAGTCAAAGTCTTGTCCTTCCTCATCTGTATGTAAGGATACTAATGAGAGAGGGTCATGTTGTTTTGTGGCTAGTGTTCATGTATCCTGGTGGCTAGTTTTCTGTCTGTTTGTCCAATGTAGTGTTTGTTACAGTTCTTGCACGATATTTTGTAAATAACATTATTTTTCCTTGTTGTCGTATAGGGTCTTTCAAATTCATTAGCTGCTGTTTTAGTGTGTTGGTGAGTTCGTGGGCTACCATGATGCCAAGGGGTCTGAGTAGTCTGACAGTCACTTTCGAGATGTCTTTGATGTAGGGGAGAGTGGCTAGAGTTTCTGGACGTGTTTTGTCTGCTTGTTTGGGTTTGTTGCTGAGAAATTGGTGTACTCAGACCCCTTGGCACCATGGTAGCCCACGAACCCACCAACACACTAAAACAGCAGCTAATGAACTTGAAAGACCCTCGACAGACAACAAGCAAAACTAATGTCATTTACAAAATACTGTGCAAGAACTGTAACAAACACTAATTGGATGAACAGGTGGAAAACTAGCCACCAACTTGCTACAAAACGACATGACCCTCTCTCACCACTATCCTTACATACAGATAAGGAAGGACACCATTTCGACTGGGACAAAATATCCATCTTAGGACAAGCCAAACAGAGACATGTGCAAGAATTCCTAGAAGCATGGCATTCCTACGAGAAGTCCATCAACAAACACATCGAGTTAGACCCCATCTCCCACCCCTTGAGAAAAAGAACAGGAAATGACATCACCAACCCAAAGAAATCCAAACATATAAATAGAAAGCAGGAATTGTGTACAGTGCTTCGCCTGGAGGGCCACTGAAGATGTTACCTAGTAGGGTGACGAAATGTCTGGAAATGAACCTTCCAGCTCACAAGCAAACCTACATCCAGAACCTCAACCTGAACTACAAATCTTCTCAAAACTTGCGAAGACCTATGGGCGCATCAGATTGTGTCATTCGCTTTTACTGTTGTCAATATACTAAATTGAAACTTGATTGGAGTTTGGGTTTTTTTGGGATATAATTGAAACTCATTGGCCTAATTCAAATTTGTTTTTGTCTCCAGCCAACCAGCTGCTGGCCCATGTTACATTGTATCTTATTCAGAACACTTAGTGCTGTCAGGTAGTTCTGCTAGCTTTTAACTCTCTTAAAGGTACAGTACACACACATATTCATAACAAAACATTTCTGTGCAAAGTAGAATCTCATGGAGTAGCGGCTAACATATTAGATGGATGGAAGATTGGCTGGCAGAAAATAGAACGTATAAATGGATCTTCTACTGATTGGCAGAATGTAACATGTGGAATCCTATAGAGGTCTGTACTGAGGCTTCAGCTTTGATAACTTATATCAATTAAAAGAGGGGAGCACAGGCATGATAGCTAGACTTGCAGAAGATACTAAGAAAGCTAGGAAATGTTGTTGTGATGAGGACGTGGGGATGCAGACAGATATAAATAAGTTGAGAGTGGACAGAAATCTGGCAGATTGGAGTATAATGTAGGAATACAGGGAGTTGCTAAAGGTGCTGAATGTCTTCTGCTCTTAATTTATATTTAGGTCTTGGTGTCACACTTTATAAAAGGCAAGAACACTTTAAAGAGACTATTTTAAAATTCACTCGTGGCATTTGGGGATCACTGTATAGGCAGCATTTATTACTTGTCCCTAGTTGCCCTTATGAAGGTGGTAGTGACCTGTCTTCTTGAACCGTTGCATATGCTATAGATACATCAACTACTCTGTTAGGGAGGAGTTCTAGGATTTTGATCTAATGACAATGAAGGAAAGGTAACATATTTCCAAGTCAGGATGATGAGTGGCTTGAAGGAGAACTTGTCACTGATGGTAACTTTCCATGTATCTGCTGTCCCAGTCCTTCCAGGCAGAACTGGGTGTGGATTTGGAAGGTTTAAGGTGCCTTGGTGAATTTTGCAGCTCACCTTGTAAATGGCACACACTGCTGCTATTGAGTGTTGATGGTAGAAGGAGTGGATGTTTATGGATGTGGTGGCAATCAAGCCAGTTGCTTTATCCTGGATGGTGTCAAGCTTTTTGAGTGTTCTTAGAATTGTACTCATCCAGGCAAGTGAGACTATTCCATCACAATCCTAACTTCTGCCTTATAAATGGCGGACAAGCTTTTGGGAATCAGGAGATGAGTTACTTACTGCAGTTCTCCTGTTCTTGTAGCCACTGGATGTTTGTGGCGAGTCCAGTTGAGTTTCTGGTTGACAATAGCCCCCAGAATGTTGATAGGTGGGGATTCAGTAAAGTCAATGCCATTGATTAATTAGATTGGTGGTTAGATTGTCCCTCATTGAAAATACTAATTATTTGGTATTTGTGTGACATGAATGTTACTTACCACTTTTCAGCC
The DNA here is from genome assembly GCF_047496795.1 of Chiloscyllium punctatum. NCBI lineage: Eukaryota > Metazoa > Chordata > Chondrichthyes > Orectolobiformes > Hemiscylliidae > Chiloscyllium > Chiloscyllium punctatum. The sequence goes on along the minus strand of NC_092746.1, from coordinate 93,450,179 downwards.
TAAGCCTGGATATTGTCTATTTTTAATAAGACTGCTTGAGTATCTAAGGAGTTGCAAATGGTGCTGTATCTTGTTGCAATCATTGGTGTACTGAATTCTATACCATTTGTCAAGGGCTGTCACTATCACCTCACCTATGGAATTCAACTCTTTTGCTGATATTTGAACCAAGACTGTAATGAGGTCAGACACTAAATGACAGTGGTGGAACCCAGACTGGACAATGAGCAGGTTATTGTTGAGCAGGAGTTGCTTGATAGTACTATTGATGACAACTTCCATTACTTTACTAATCATCAAGAGTAAATGATGATCAAGGTTGCAGAAAGGAATCATGAGAATGATTCCAGGAATGAAAAGAACTTCAATTAAATAGATAGATTGGAGAAGTTGGGGCTGTTTTCTTCTGAGAGGTTTGGCAAGAGATTTAATTGAAGTATTCAAAATCACAAGCAGTCTGTATACAGTATAGAGAAAAATAAGTGCTATTCATAGAGTATTTGGAAACAAAGCAAAGTAGACATAATGTAGTGAGCGACTGGGATCTGATCATATATAGGTTGAGAGTGGTGGAAGCAGGTTCAATAACGTATTTAAGAGGAAATTGGATTTTAATCTGAAAAAATTGCAGATCTTTGGGCAAAGAAACAGGCATATAGCAATAGATAATTTGTTCATCGAAGAGAAATTAGATTAAATGGCCTTCTTCTGTGATATAATAATTCCGTGATTCTGATTATTCACTTTGCTAATCAGCATAATCCTCCAGATTGTCCTGGAGTCTACATAAACGAATGCTTGATATTCAAGTTGCTGTTATGACAAATCATAGGGGCATCAATAACAATTGTCATTGAATCTAATCTAATTAAATGGCCTTCTTCTGTGATATAATAATTCCGTGATTCTGATTATTCACTTTGCTAATCAGCATAATCCTCCAGATTGTCCTGGAGTCTACATAAACGAATGCTTGATATTCAAGTTGCTGTTATGACAAATCATAGGGGCATCAATAACAATTGTCATTATAATTTTTAAAAAACTTTGTTTAATAGTTATAAAGGCATTAGAACTCGGAGGTAGGCAGAGGGAACTGAATGGATGAAGAGTAAGCAACAGGATGTCATATGATGTAACCTTTACAGAGCACAGCTGGTAAACTTATTAGTTATCTATTACTGTTGTATAAGTGCTTCAGGACCTTGGAGCAACTGTGCAATGATATTACAGGTTTTCACATCACTGAGTAGAAAGAGCAGCACGTGGGTGGAGTCTCGAATTACAGACTGGACAGCACACGAGGAAGAGGTTACCAGGTGCATAATAGCTTGGTATGGCAACTGCTCTATCCAGGATTGTAAGAAACAACCCAGACCCACATGGAAGTCAATCACAACCTCCATTTACATAGCTCATTGCCATGGAAAGACTACCAACATCAAAGACCCATCACACTCCAATAATAGCCTCCTGCAACCTGTTCCACCAGATAGAAAATACAGAAGCTTGAACACACACACACACACACCAGAAGGTTCAGGAACAGCTTCTTCCCAGTTGTTATTCGACTGATGAACAGATTGTCTGGCTTCAAATAATGCTGATCTTGCTAATATTGATCTTGCCTATCTCACATGCCACATGACATAACCTTTATGGCTCAAATCTTTTTTACTCTGTGATCTGTATGTCCTCACTTACTTGTACCACTCATAAACAAAGTTTTGCACTATACTTAAGTACATGACAATAAATAAATTAAATTAAACTTTAGTCTATATCTAATATTTAAAGTCTGTTGGATCTATGATTACCATGTACAGCCATACTTAGTTTAGTATATAATAAATAATACTACATTGAAACCTAAATCTGGAGACAGCTTTTAACTTTGCCTTCTCCATCATTGTCTTGAACCCAAACTCATTGTACGATATCAAAGCATATGATAACCAAATTGTAGAGTTTTTACAAGATGCTTTTCTGTTCATCACTGGACATCAAACTCTGGATTAGTGGTGCTGGAAGAGCACAGCAGTTCAGGCAGCATCCAAGTACCTTCGAAATCGACGTTTCGGGCAAAAGCCCTTCATCAGGAATAAAGGCAGTGAGCCTGAAGCGTGGAGAGATAAGCTAGAGGAGGGTGGGGGTGGGGAGAAAGTACAATGGGTGAGTGGGGGAGGGGATGAAGGTGATAGGTCAAGGAGGAGAGGGTGGAGTGGATAGGTGGAAAAGGAGATAGGCAGGTAGGACAAGTCACGGGGACAGTTACTGAGCTGGAAGTTTAGAACTAGGGTGAGGTGGGGGAAGGGGAAATGAGGAAACTGTTGAAGTCCACATTGATGCCGTGGGGTTGAAGAGTTCCAAGGCGGAAGATGAGGCGTTCTTCCTCCAGGCGTCTGGTGGTGAGGGAGCGGCGGTGAAGGAGGCCCAGGACCTCCATGTCCTCGGCAGAGTGGGAGGGGGGGAGTTGAAATGTTGGGCCACGGGGCGGTGTGGTTGATTGGTGCGGGTGTCCCAGAGATGTTCCCTAAAGCGCTCTGCTAGGAGGCGCCCAGTCTCCCCAATGTAGAGGAGACCGCATCGGGAGCAACGGATACAATAAATTATATTAGTGGATGTGCAAGTAAAACTTTGATGGATGTGGAAGGCTCCTTTAGGGCCTTGGGTAGAGGTGAGGGAGGAGGTGTGGGCGCAGGTTTTACAGTTCCTGCGGTGGCAGGGGAAAGTGCCAGGATTGGAGGGTGGGTTGTTTGGGGGCGTGGACCTGACCAGGTAGTCGCGGAGGGAACGGTCTTTGCGGAAGGCGAGGGAGGTGTCAGAGATGGTCCAGGTAAATTTAAGGTCAGGGTGGAATGTATTGGTGAAGTTGATGAATAGCTCAACCACCTCGCGGGAGCACAAGGTGACGCCAATGCAGTCATCAATGTAGTGGAGGAAGAGGTGGGGAGTGGTGCCGGTGTAATTACGGAAGATCAACTGCTCTACGTAGCCAACAAAGAGACAGGCATAGCTGGGGCCCATACGTGTGCCCATGGCTACCCCTTTGGTCTGGAGGAAGTGGGAGGATTCAAAGGAGAAATTGTTAAGGGTGAGGACCAGTTCGGCGAAACGAATGAGAGTGTCGGTGCAAGGGTACTGTTGGGGACGTCTGGAGAGGAAAAAACGGAGGGCTTGGAGGCCCTGGTCATGACGGATGGAAGTGTAGAGGGATTGGATATCCGTGGTGAAGATGAGGCGTTGGGGGCTAGGGGGGCCCGTGGACCAACATTTCAACTCCCCCTCCCACTCTGCCGAGGACATGGTGATCCTGGGCCTCCTTCACCGCCGCTCCCTCACCACCAGATGCCTGGAGGAAGAACGCCTCATCTTCCGCCTCGGAACACTTGAACCCCAGGGCATCAATGTGGACTTCAACAGTTTCCTCATTTCCCCTTCCCCCACCTCACCCTAGTTCTAAACTTCCAGCTCAGTAACTGTCCCCGTGACTTGTCCGGACTTGTCCTACCTGCCTATCTCCTTTTCCACCTATCCACTCCACCCTCTCCTCCTTGACCTATCACCTTCATCCCCTCCCCTACTCACCCATTGTACTCTATGCTACTTTCTCCCCACCCCCACCCTCCTCTAGCTTATCTCTCCACACTTCAGGCTCACTGCCTTTATTCCTGATGAAGGGCTTTTGCCCGAAACGTCAATTTCGAAGCTACTTGGATGCTGCCTGAACTGCTGTGCTCTTCCAGCACCACTAATCCAGAATCTGGTTTCCAGCATCTGCAGTCATTGTTTTTACCTCACTGGACATCAAACGTCCACTTGTTCTCCTGTTCCAGTAGAATCATAGAATCCCTGGCAGACCATTTCACCTATCGAGTGCACACCGACCCTCCTAAAGGTACCCCACCCAGGCCCCCTACCCTAATCTCTGATACTCTGCATTTCCCATGACTAACCCATCTAGCCTGAACATTCCTGGGCACTGGGCAATTTAACATGGCCAATCCGCCTATCCACACACTTTAGGACTGTGGGAGGAAACCCACGCCGAAACAGGGTGAATGTGCAAACTCCACACAATCAGGCTGGAATCAGTCCCTACCACGAGCATTCACTCCCTTCTTAGGTGGGCATTTATTACAGGTAGCCCGGCAAAAGATGGATCTTATTTGCAACAAATGCACCCCTCCAGTTCTAGAACAAACCACGTGGCTCAGCTGCCCACGTTCAGCCATTCCATGGTACGTCCCGCGCCCGCCTGCTGACGTCAGTCCCGACCCCTCCATCACAAATAGGCGCGTTTTTACCCATAATGCCCGACGAGCGTAGGCACCAAGAAGGGATCTTTTCCCTCCTACTGGGATAGCAGCCTTTTTTTGAGGAGGGGGGGAAAAAACAAAATTAGCGTTGTAAAAGCCTTAAAGAAACACAGCAAGGACAATGCCGGTGAAATCTTGCTGTTGATTTGGCCTTGTCTCTCCTTATTACCATAAACTGCCGATGCCATTGGGAAGTGTGGGGAATGGAAGGCACGGCGCATGCGCAATTGGTTGGGAGCGCGCGTTAGCTTGATCTGCAGATGTGACGTCAGACCCCAGCCCCACTCGGGCGCGCGCTGAATGAGAGCGAGGCTGCGGCCGGGAGACGCCGGTTTAATGGCGGCCATGCTGGATCGGAAGTGAAGTGGAAACGAGAGAGAGGGGACAAAAAAAATAGAAACTCTTCAGTCAGGAACGGAAACCGGTTCTCCGCCGTTCCCCGGAGAAACGGTACCCACTGATCCGGAGGACAAAAGGCACCCACTACTTTTAAGGAGAAGGGGGGGAAGTTTGACTTGTATTTTTTATATTTACCCCCCCCCCCCCTTCCTCGCTACAATATATAAAAAAGGACAATGGCGGATCCGGCAGAGTGCAGTATAAAAGTGATGTGCCGTTTCAGGCCGCTGAATAACTCGGAGATCCAACGCGGGGACAAATATATCTGCAAATTTCAAGGGGGTGAAACCGTGGCGGTTGGGGTGAGTTTTTATTTTTGGTTTCCTACGCTGTTATTCTTTGTTCTTTCTGAGGCCGGATTTTGTTCAGTGTTATGTGTTAATATCGACTATATTAACTTTGAGATGTGAGTGAATCCCCTCTAAGTAGGAGACTTGAAAGTGATTGCGGCTGTTTATTTAAAAAGTGCGTTCATCTGTCAAGGCGTCTCCCCGAAGTGCGCCTGTTGTTTCAAAACTTCTCCCAGGTTTGCTACTGCTTGCCTTGGTGTTTTATTTTCTTAGTACAAATCAATTTATTTATTTTACTGTCGAATTTTTAGAAATTGCCACGTCTTATTTTAGAGCCATAGGGAGCATAACGTAGGGTGTGGAATTTTAAATCGACAAAAAGGAACCGTAAATCTTCCTCTTGAGTAATTCTTAGTGCTTCAGGCGAATGGGATGCGCCATATATTGACATTCGGGAGGATCTTTTCTGAATGCTTCTTTTGAAGGGTGGGGGCAATAATTATAATTCAATACAAATATGTCTTTGTCGTGATCTTAATTGTTTAAAAAGGCAAGTTCATACATTAATTAGAAGTTGAAGTCAACCTGGTAGTTATGAATTGTTTTCGGATTGAGATTATGACAATCAAATAGTACATATTGAAGTTGAAATTCTAACTAGTTTGGATATGCTGTTGACCTGGAGTGATTTTCCCCACCCTAAAAGTGGTAATTAGTTATGATGTAATTTGTGTTTTAATGGGTGTAGATTGGTAAATATTGAGTATGAAACATGTTTTAAAATTTTATTTATTGGTTGGTTTGAGTAAAGATTGATCTCTTGTGCTGTTTCATGGCCTTTGTTTGTCTTGGAACTGCTGTGTAAGAATGGTACTCCAGGGTTATAATTCCAGCAATGCTCACTTAACTTCTAGAATCCCTTTTTAAAAATAAATCCTTAAACGTCAGAATTTAAGCAGCGTCCCTTTTCAACAAGGGAAGCTGATAATTCAGAACTTCTGAAATGAATGTTATCTGTACAGAGATTCATTTGCAGGTCTTTAAAACAGGCTATCATTTTCAAGGTACCACCTGTTATGTAGAGTAACTGCTGGATATTTCCTATCTGAAGTCTTAACAATGCTCTAGATATTTTAAAAATATGTAAAAACAGAAAATGTTGGGGAAACTCAGCAGGTCTGGCAGCATCCCTGTGTGGAGGGAGAGGGGAGGGGATAGACAGCTAACGTTTCAAGTTCTATGTGAATTTTCTTGAACTTTCTACTTTTGTCATTATTTAAAGCATTGTAAAAGCTGTTCAATAATGTGTATTTAAATTAAAGAACAGTGAAATAGTTAAAGTAAATCAAGTGAAACTGTACTTTTATTTCTGGGTTAACTCTTGTGTAATGTACACAAGCTTCCTGTCACATCAGAATGTTTTTAAGCAAGGGTGACTTGTCAATTAACAAAAACAAACTACTGTAATGCTGGAAATCTGAAATAACAATGTTGGCAAAACTCAGCAAGTCTGGCAACATCTCTGGAGTGAGAAACCGTTAATGTTTAAAGTGCAATATGATTCTTCAGAACTGAAGAACATGTGTTCTGAAGTAGTCATATCAGACGTGAAACGTTAACTGTCTTTCTCTCTCCAGAGATGCAGACAGATCTGTTCAGTATTTCCAGCTTTTATTGTTTTTGGATTTTTTAACCAATCTTTTCAGACGTGTGTAATGTATATCTGGAGCAAGTGGAACCCTCCTGGCTCAGAGGTGGGCCAAAACACCTTTTAAGCCATCAATACTAGTTACTTGTTCCCTTGAGCTGATGTACTTGAGGCATTGGTTATAGAATAATTGAATTGTAGCATAGTTTTCTGAAAATGTACCTCTTCAAATTTTGAAACCTCATTGATTTAGTTTATCACTAAAATGGTCTTATTCATATCAAATATATGGTTCATTTTGGGATAGAAGCTTGGAAAATAAATCAATCTGAGAACTATTACAATAAGCTGATTTGTTCCTTAAACACTGACTTCTTGTGTGGTTTTGTTAGAGGAAATAGTACAGTTCTGATGTTAGGCATTTATAATCCCTTAACCTTGTCCCAAGATGTCAGTTGAGTTTAGACAACTTGGTGTCAGTTTCTATCTAGAAAATTAAAGGAGATGTTTTCTTCATGTATAATTATAAATAATCTCTATCTGTAAGGTGGTTTGTTTCGGAATATTTAGTTGTAGCTTTCTGGCAAAAAGCTTAAGCTTTTTTAAAAACTTGCTGTTCACCTTAACTTCTGAGTTGGGTGTACTTTTTCAGAATTAATATTTTGGACAAATTTTAACATTTGTTATTCTTTTTCCTCTTTTCCCCACCCCTAACATGAAATTGGTACCTGGTGCTTTGTAGAATTTTAATACCTTTCTATTGTCTATTCATACTTGAAAGCTTTAAATAGTAATATCACTGTGCTGATCAATTTTTGAGGTTGTTGAAGTTGAACAGGATTCTTATCTGCTGTCAAAACATGCAGTGACCAGGAGGGGTTACTTAAATAGAGTTTCAATCATATTTTCTATTAATTAAATCTGCCATTTTTTTTCCCAACTTGGGCCACATATACTAATTATGCTCCCGCTGATGTTTTGAAAAATTTCATGCCTGATTAAATGGATAAACTGAGAGATACTCATTTTCACAGTTGTCTTGTTTAGTGTTGAGATTGAGCACTGGCCTGTTTAACTGAACACTGACCCCTTAAGTCTAGGACTGGATTGGTATAGCATACACCGTGGTCTGGGCAAGGTCACTGTCTCTCTTTCGCCTTTCCTTTAGGCCTTCTATGGTTAAACATATCCTACTTTTGATTGTTGGAAGTTTTTTTTTATTCAACTAGCTGATGTAATTGGTAGGATTTTTTTAGAGTAGATTACTTAGTGTGGAAACAGGCCCTTCAGCCCAACAAGTCAAAACTGACCCTCTGAAGTGCAACCCACCTAGACCTATTCCCCTACATTTACCCCTTCACCTAACACTACGGGCAATTTAGCATAGCCAATTCACCTAACATGCACATTTTTTGGATTGTGGGAGGAAACCGGAGCACCCGGAGAAAACCCACACAGACACGGGGAGAATGTACAAACTCCACACAGACAGTTGCCTTGAGGTGGGAATTGAACCCAGGTTTCTGGTGCTGTACGGCAGCATTGCTAACCCCTGTGCCACCGTGCATGTGGTTAGTCTGTTTGTTTGTGCCCCACATTAGGATTTGAGCCTCCAGTGCAGTTTGTGGAAGTTGGATTTATTTTTCTTTGAATAGAGTCATAGAGGCCTACAGCACAGAAAAAAACTTTTTGGCTTTTAAAATCTCTGTAGGTTTAAAAGAACTTTCTACATTATCATCCTATTTACCAGCGGTTGGCCTGTGGTCTTGTATGTTTTTGTATTGTAGGTGTACTTCTAACATGTTGTGAGCTCTTCTGTTCCTACCGCGCTTACAAGCAGCAAGCTCTAGATTCCTACCACCATCCAGGAGGAAGAAAAGCTTTCCTCTCATCCCCTGTAAACGTCCTGCCCATTACCTTTAAATCTATACCCCGGTCGTTGATCCTTCCACCAAAGGGAAAAGTTTCTTCCTGTCTACCCTATTTATGAAACCTTAAGCTATCATCTTGTCAACTGGTTCTGAGAAGGTTAAAGGTATTGAACCTATTTGAAAAGAGTTTGCACACTGTCCAGATGAAATTTACTCCTTTCAACCAACATTAAAAACTGATTATTTTGCGATCACAGTAGGGAAGAGCTTTTCTGAAGTATATCTTAGGTTCATGATTAGCTCTGCTGAGATTGAATTGTTCAGAAATGCAAAATCAATTTGCTGCAGGCATATTTCTCAAACTTGTATTTCGTTGACAAATTTGGAATTAAAAGAATTTTAAAATTGAGCAGCAAGCATTGTATACTAATTCCGCCTAAAAGCAAAGTTTTTAAATTAATTTATTTCAAACTCTGCACATTTCCATGTGAAGTTATTAGAATAACTTGCAGTTGAGGCATAGATGACCGATCTTTCGTTTTGACTTGATCTCATAAAATAAAGCTTAGATTCATGTTGCTTTTGGATTTTGCAGCTCTTTCCTATTTCCTGCAGCTACAGAGCATCACATGGTAAATAGGGATGAGGGCCATATTATCCATTATACCTTATCTAACTGAGAAAAGATCGTAGCTCCACTTGTTAGCCGTCCTAAACATCATTTGAGTGTTTTTACACATTATGCACAAAAGAACTGTTTTTGGGCCCAAAGCCACAATAGATAAATTTCTTTTGACCTAGTGTACATATCTAATTGAGTAGTTGCTTGGCTTTGTATATCTTCACTACTTATTATCTTGTATGACAGTGTGAAATCAAAGATCCTCATCATTCAGATTTTTGCGCATTGATCACTGATTCGTGTTTATTTTAACACTTTGTCCTGACTTTACCCATGTTTGAGGATAGCATTCTATTATGTAGTCAATTCACAATATAACTCATCTATTTGTACAAATTGGACATGTTACATTCCAATTTGATCCTATAATCTTAGTGTTGTTTCAAGGACCATATTCTGCAATGTTTTCATCTTGTGAAATCCAGTTAGTGGACATGCTCATATCCCAGTCCTTTGTCACGAGTGAGCAACCTCAATCTTGGAGGCTGATTGTCTCTTGAGGAAATCCTCTGACTTAGTCCTTTATAAACATGATTTTTGAATTGTTCTCCATCATTTGTTTTAAAGAACCATACAATCTAATTTCAATCCAGTTAGATAATACAAATTACAGTTTTAGTTTTCATGCAGGGCAGTTGTGCAATGATCAATGTTTGCCTGACTTTATGGCACTATATAGTCTCTAGGTCAAAGTGGATTAATCTGTATTACAGCTAGCTACTGATTTTTTAAATATATTTTCTAATCAACCTGTTCAGAGATAGTATTGCACACCTCTGGAGTGGATAAGATATGAACCCAGCTCTCCTAGTCCAGAGGTAGAGATTTGATACTGGTTAGCCGGCCAGCCTAAAAATCAGTGGTTTAATCATTGTGCTTTTTCTAAAGAACAAAAATCACAACTGTCAGGGTCTTTTGTTACAGGATTATTTGATTTTAAAATTACTGTTTATCTGTTAATTGTTCCCTCAACCTGCATGTTGCACTGTAAACACAAGATGTGCTAGCAGTATTGTATTGAAATGATTTGTAAACTTTCCAACAATGCCAGTGAATTAAAAGTAATATTTGCAACAAATATTAACAATTGGGATTAATAATTTTTGCATTTTGTGACAACGCTGTGGCAAACAACACTTTCAAATTGTCAAGGATGTTGCTGATGAAATAACAGTATTTTTGCAAGGATATTACACAGCAAAATAACTTGTGCTCTTAAATTAGATTTAGCTTTGATTTATTGTTTTGATCTGGGTGTTTTGCTGGAAAGGCCAAAATTGATTGTCTATCCCTAATTGTCTTTGAAGGTGGTGATTGCTCGAGTTCTGCTATATAGACCCATATGCAGTCAGGGAGTGTTCCAAGATTTTACCTGTGCAAATGGTGAAGCTAGGGGTAATCTAGTTCCAAATGAAGATGGTGGATAGCTTGAATTGTCCCTATTTATGCTAAGCATTTTGCTCATTAGTTGCAGTGTTAAATGTTGAGTACAATAAGAAGGACATGAAAAAGTCTCTTTTTTTAAAAAATCGGTTTTGCATCATCCTGACTGAATTTAAATTCCTACTTGCAAAATTCATCACTTGCCATTATTATAAAATAGTTTTAATTTTGCTTTTCATAATTTGTGGAATTTCATTTTGCTAAATATTATTCTTGAAATAATTTAAGGTAACAGAACTAATAGCAACTGGACTTTTTACAGAGCAAACTGGAATCTTGATACTTCAGGATAGTAGTTTCGCTCAATACATGGATCCACAGTATGTTTGCACTGTTTGGAGTTTATTTTTGCACTTAATCAAGGTCAGTACTGGAAAGTAGAATGTGGTCACTGAGTTAGCATCCAATGTTCCTACTGGCTTTTTGAGATTGGGTCTAGCATGGGTAAATACAGAATTATTGATAATTTCAAAATTCAGACATATCTAGTGTCTATGATAATGCTTATGTTTTGCATATCAGTTTTCGGCAGATAGTTTATAAGCATATTGAGTTGTTAGTAATATAACAATGACCCTTTCAGAGATTTGTTTGGGAGTAGCTGGCATTACATACATGGCATTGGTTCATTTGTAACAGTGGCCTGTATCATGTAGTATGAAGTGTACATTGTTTTTTAATTATTGAATGATTTTCAGGTTAATGTTTGCAGTAGCTAATGTGCAAATATTCAAGTTTCTTTTTAAGAGCCAGTGGTAGAGAGGACGTAATCAGTTTTAATTCAGTGTAGTAAATGTAGATGTTGGTGATGATTGCATTGATTTTTTTTTCCTCTATAATCCTTCTGCAGACACTGTTCATTCTTTCGTTAGGTCTCCATACCCATCCTTTTCAAATATGTTTAATCGAACATTTTAATTCGTGTTTGACATGTTATTGTGATTTATTGACCTCTTTATATTTTAGATCTCAGAAGTTTCAAAGAAAACCGTTGAAGTGGAGTTGCACAAGTCGTCACCTCGTTGTATACCTCACTTAGCATTTGTGATAGGGGGTCAAAAAACAATTTCGTGGATAAATTTGGCATATAAGTTGTCTTAATTAGACACTTCAGTTTACATTCAGGCTATGTGAGCAACTTAAAATTAAAATTTTAGATTGTTTAACTGTGGAATGAGAATTTTTTTGTTGTCATGCATTAAATTAATTTAATTCTGGCTTCTGATCATCCACTATTTTAACCCATTGATTGTACCTTCAGTTCTCCTCATCTTTGGAATACCCTCTCTGCACCTCTTTATTTTTTCCACTTTGATATTATTCCTTATTAAACACTCCTTAAATTGCTGTTTTAACTAATATTTTAGTCATCTGGTCTAATATTGCTGAATGTGATGTTCTTTTTCTTTGTTCCTGTGAAGCACTTTGGGGGAGTTTTTTTTCCAATTTTACTGTATGTTATGACTTTAAAATTTGAGATAGGAGCAGAGATGGTAGTTTCAAAGGTTGGGAGAATGTAATGGCGGATGAGATATTAAAGGGTTAGGACATATATCAGCTATATTTATAACTCTATATTAAGCAGAGTTTGTGAACATGGTGATGGTTAATTTTAATTGTCGTCATGTCTAATGAATAAACGTTGGAGTATAAATATAGAAGCAGAGGCCGTAAAAGTGCTTGTTCTGGTGTTTTGGCTCTTTAATCTGAAGTTAATTCTCACTACTCACCTAAGATATTTTGTCCTGGGTGCAGTGAGTACCCTGATTCTTTGACTGTTCACATGTTTGTTTTCAACTTTCCCCAACAATGTATCTGATCAAACTCCGGAGTTGTGATGGTACACAACTTTCATTTGTAATTTCGGCTTTCCAGCATTTCAAAGCCCATTTACTTGGGTGTGAAGCAGTTAAAACATGTTTACATAATCATATTCTTCAACCCAAAGTGACCTACTTCAGAATCATTTGCATTTTTATTAGGTGCTGTTTCTGTTGGGTAAGCAAACAAAAAGCCAGCTTACATATCAGGGTCCCAAAATGACACAATTAGTGGCCAGCTAAGATACCCTTTCTTTGGTTGTATTGTGAGTTGAATGTTGCCAGTTGCACACAAGTCTGGGCTTTGATTATTGGTTTGGAATCTCTTGATTTTTGCCTAAATAGGAATGGGAAACTCTTGTATATTGCATTTGAAAGGTACTGTTTCCATTACTCTCCTGAAGCACTTATAGGATGATTTTTTTAAAAAAAATCTAAAGATGAGTAACAATGACAAGGAACACCCCAATATGCCTAAGAAGGCTCATGCTGCATGTTTCAATGGTGACCACCTAACTTTGGTCATGAAGTGCTTTTGAAAGGCTGCTCGTGGATTAATCAACTCCAGCCTCCTCACTACTCTTGACCCACTCCAATTTACCTATCGGACCAACAGACCCACGTCCAATGCCCACATCACTTGCTCTTCACTCCTCCCTAGAATATCTTGACGCCTAGAACAGCTGCCTAAGAATCCTACCTCATTGACTACAGTTCAGCCTTCAACACTATTATCCCCTCGAGACTGATTACTAAACTTAGTGGTCTTGGACTAAGGTAAAAACAATGACTGCAGATGCTGCCCCACTCTCTGCAACTGGTTCCTCAGTTTCCTGACCTGCAGGCCATAATCAGTGAAGATTGGGGCCAATATTTCATCCCCACTAACGCTCAACTCTGGAGCCTCCCAGGGGTGTGTACTCAGCCCCCTACTGTACTCACTGTATACCCATGACTGTGTTGCCAAATACCAGACAAATGCCATTTACAAGTTTGCTGATGACGCCACCATAGTCGGTTGAATCTCCTATGACGACAAAACAGACTACAAACAGGGGTTGGAAGATCTGGAAAAATGGTGCACTGAGAACAACCTAGCTCTCAGTGCCAGCAAAACCAAGGAACACATTATTGACTTTCGGTGGGATGTTAATCATACCCCCCCCCCCCCCCCCCCCCCCGACACGCCAGACATGCCGCTGGAACGAGTGTATAGTGTCAAGCTCCTGGGAATGGTCGTCATCAACAAGCTTTGTTGATCTCTTCACGTGGACGTGCTGGTTACAGAGGCCTAACAACGTCTCTTCCTCAGGCAGCTGAGAAAATTTGGCAATAGGCTAATACCCTTGTCAACTTTTGTAGGTGTGCCATTGAGAGCATTCTGCCACCGGGTATGGCAACCGTATCATTAAAGATCGGAGATGGTTACAGAGAATGGTGAACTCAGCCCGGATAATCAAAGGTCAACCTCCCATCTATAGAATCGATCTACCAGGTCTGAGGTCAAGGAAAGGCCACCAGGGTTCTCAAAGATCCATCCCACCCTACAATCTCAACCATCAGGGAGAGAAGGTGCAGAAGCCTAAACAAGCACTAACTGGTTTCGAAACAGTTTCTATCCTACTGTGAAAATACTGAATGGGTACTCGAACGCTTAGCATTTGCCTGTACCTGTGTTTTTGTTTTGCTGCTGTTTACCTATTATTTACTTATCTGTGCTATTTACACGTGATCTGCCTGTATTGCTCGAAGACGCAACTTTTCACTGCGCCTCTGTACACGTAACAATCAATTCAATTCAAAGTAGTTGGACTGTTCCACATCACTTGTTCTTAAGAGAAATTTGCAAAAAAAACCACTTTTTTTTTTGACCACCAGTCCATCAGGAAGTGGTCAACAGTGTCCTTGAGACCATGAGGGAAAAGGGCAGGGTGAATGGATCCTCTCACAAGGTTACCTGATCAGACTGTCAAAATCATTTGGCAGAATGTCTAATCAACCAGAAATTTCCAACAAACACCAAGATATTATTTGGCTGGTGGTAAGAAGAGTTTAAGTATGACCGGTCAGTCCGTGCTACCGCACACTGCCCTGGAAGTAGCTGTGACGAGGGGGGCTGTTGAGATTGTCTTGGATCTGCTGGAATGTGCCTTTGCAAAGGAAGTTTGGAGAAAAATTTAGTGGTTTTTGTGGCAGTTTGTCCTGAGCAGCTCCATGACGTGGAACTGTGGTCTGCAGTCTGTTCCCTGGGTTGCAAACCTCAGTTGCGTCTGGAGGGCCATCAACTCTGTGAAAGACTCTTTGGTCCGCCCAAAACTTGTTGGTCTTCCAGACCAACAGGTTGAACCCGATTTTGAGTGTTGCAGACTGGCACATTCCAGGGTTCAGGACTACGTGCTGAGTGCATTAAAGCTTAGGGCGGCCTTCACCAAGGCATAGTGGGGACAGACCACTGTCTGACATCTTCCTGCTGATGGCAAGTGGGGGTCTGTTCAGTTATCGGACCCTCCCAGTGTCTCAAGTATATGTAAATATTAGTATTGTCTGTTTGAGAGGGTTTTGGTTTTTGGTTTGAGTCAAAGTTCATTTGTGACTGTGTGTGTATTTTTGAAGTAGAAAGGGAAACCCTATCAGTCTCTAAGGAATTAAAGGTTGAATTGCATAATATCGAGAATTATAGCATCATAGAATGACATCAGCTGTGATACTGGCACTTGGAATTAAATTATTTGGATAGTCTTCTCTGCTCTATTTCCAAATCATTTAAAGCTTTTTCCTTCAAATGATTATCAAATTTTCCTTTTTAAGGTTACTATTGAATCCAGTTTCCCATGATTTCTACACTGAATTCCAGATTACAATTATTAATATCTTTGGAAAAGATTTCTTGTGATTCTTTTATAAGTCAACTTAAATCTCACTCCTCTGCATCTGGCATGGGTTATTACATTGGGAGCAGTGAAGAAACTATCCAACCTTCATGATATTAGTATCCTTTAAGTCTTTCAGGAGAGCAACTCCAGGTTTTACACAAAACTGAATTTTCTTATGATTGGGACCAATTTCAGACAAGTTTTCTATGCATATCCAAAGCCTTGACATTCTTAAGACTTCATCTGGCAATGTTTTACAAAGACATTAGATAACCTCTTTATTTTGTGCACTTGACAAAGCCAAGGATTGTATATGTAATTTGGGCAGAAAAGGATCTTCTGAAATTGTACTACTTTCAAAAAATTGGTGTATACATCTTAGGGGCCTCTGTTTCTGCACTCCTTTATAATTTATATTGCTATGGAAATTCAGTGGGTCAAGTAAATGTAATTCATATCTTCTAGGTAAACTTTCAACTGTTATGTGTCTATTGTTTTCTCAGGTTCCTTAAGTTAGATACTGTCCTCATTGTTTACAACATTTACAAGTTTCATGTCATCTTCAAACTTTGTAGTTAGTACCATTTTTCTAATCAACCGATTTAGATGTAATTACAGACCTCTGGAGAGGGTGGGACTTGAAACCAGGTCTCCTAGTCTAGGGGTGGAGAAGCTACCACAGTGTTGCATGAGGGCCCTATAATTAGTATCCATCTCTGGGTCATTAATAGATGTCACTTGTGGTCCTAATTCAGATTCTTAGGGACCATAATTTCCCATAGAAAAAGAAACAACTGTTCATCACCTGCCTTTAGTCAGTTTTGGTATCTGTGGTCTCTTTTTAATCTGATTAATTTTAGCTTTGCTAACGATTCTATATGTAGACCTAAGCATGCATGGTGATAGGATTTGTTGAATTCCGTTCTGCAATTGGCCATGGGGAGATTTGAACACTCATGTTAAATCAGTACAATAATAGACTAAAATGTTTATGTGCAAATCAAATGGGGTTGGAAGCCTCAAAATTCTAGTACTGGTGCTATTATCGACAACTGAGCGGCTCTTCTGTAAGTCTGGCTGATTTGTCAATAATAGCGTGGAATATTTTCTCTCTTCAGTCCAGCGTTCTGCTGCATACTTTGATTTTTCTAATTTTTATGCCAGAGTGTTGCTACTATCAGAATGGTAATTCTTGTATCTAGAATACTTCCAAGGAAGTTTGAGCTTGAATTGGTAACAATCTGCTCTTGCTCAGTGTATCCTTTTGAGGAGGCCACCAGTTAAAACACACTTCAAAAGTGGTGATTGTCCTTCCAGCCCTCTGAGGTTTGCTGTAATCATTTTGATTGCCATAGTGATGACACAATGACCATATCGTCTAATTAATTATGAAACTGTTCCTTCAACTCCTTATTACTGATGCATTACCACTCATGGTTATAGCATTCTGATTAATACCTGACTATCATAAACAATGTCCTTTCGCAAACTAGCAAAAATGTAATGGTGAATCATTCAACTTATTAGATTTATGTGGTGATCAATGATCTAGGTCAACGAGAAAAGCTCTGCATGCTGGGTATGAGGAACTAGGCTCTAAATTGATAAACAGGCCCTCCATTGTTATAATCTGTAAGTTATCAGGTGGGGATTTGAGTGCGTTAAGCAAAATAGCTGGGGCCCGTGATCAAATGTGGAATGATATGGTATATCAAAGAGCTGAGACAAAGTTAGAGGAAAATAATATTCTGGGGAAATGAGGGATGAGGAATGACTGAAACAAGTAAATTAAAACCTAGGAATACATCAATCTGGTCTAGCTGTTAAAAGGATAATAGTCAAAACTAAAAGCTCTGCATAGTATTCATAACAAATTGGTAATCCACATTGTATTTACTTCAATCTCAGTCATTCCAGAGACATGGCTTCTGAATGACAAATATGGGATCCTGAATATTGAGAAGTAAAATACTTTTGTTTTAAAAAAGTGAATAGAATTAGACTTGTCTCTATCTATGGCCCTCAATTTTGTACACTCCCCTCAGAATTCTATAAGAAAATAACCCCACATAAAAACAAGGTCTGCAGATGCTGGACACCAGATTCTAGATTAGAGTGGTGCTGGCAAAGTACAGCAGGTCAGGCAGCAGCCAAAAAGCAGGAAAATCGATGTTTCGGGCAAAGCCCTTCATCAAGAATAGAGGCAGCCTGGGAAAATAACCCCAGCCTATCTAGTCTCCCTTCACATTTGAAATGCTACAGCCCAAGCGACATCCTGATCAACCCCTTATACACCCTCCCTGGTGCAGTCGCATACTTTCTGGTGACCAAAACTATACTCAGCTATCCTTGTTATTGTATTCAGTGCCTTGATGAATAAAAGCAAGTATCCTATATGCCTTAAGCACCTGTTCAAATGATTTATTGCCTTCGAAGATCTGTAAAGACCCAGGTTCAAGCCCCACCTACACCACAGATGTGTAATGACTTTTCTCTGAACAAGTTAATTTAGAAGATATTTGTGGATGTGCATTACAAGATCTGTCTGATCCTCTGTACTTCCATGGGTCCTACTATTCTACCATAAACTCTTTGCCTTGTCCCAAAATGCATCACCTTATGGGTGACAGAATATAAAGAACAATGGAGAATGCCTGACAAATTTAGTTCTTCTAATGAACTAATTTTATGTGAGGAAGCTAGCTAGGAATGTAAAGACTGGAAAGCAAGATTTTCTACAAATCCTGAAAAAGGAAGAGTAAGTGAAATGAGAGTTGGTCCTTTAGACAGTGAGAATATGGAGTTAATACTGGATAATCAGGAAATGGCAGATGAATTAAGCAAATATTTTGCTTCTGCCTTCTCTATACAGTATATAAAAATATTTTCTGGTAATGGCTGTAAACCAGGGTGTGGAAGAGGAGAGGAGTTTAATGAAATTAAGTGTGAGCAAAGTTTTACTAAGCAAATTGATGGAACTGCCGATTGACAAATCCTTAGGTCTGAATGAGTTGTATCCCCAGACTGCTCTAGAAAATGAGGGAGGAAACTAGAGGGACCTTGATCCAAATTTTCAAATCATCTCTGACCGCAGGAGTGGCACCAGAGGACTGCTAATGTTCCAGTTTTCAAGAAGGGTGTTGTGCCTAACATCAGTAGGAAAACTATTGGAGAAAATAGCAGAAAATTTAATCCTCATTTAGGCAGGCAAAGTTTGATCAAGGATAGTCAATATAGCTTTGACAGAGGGAAATCATTCTTCATAAATCTAGTGGAAATTTTTCAAGGTGGTGACCAAGTGTTCGTTTGAGGGTAGGGCGGTTGATGTAGTTTGTGGATTTTGGCAAGGTCCCACATGGGAAACTGGAAAAAGGTAAAAGGTCATGGGATCCAGGATAACCTGGCAAGTTGGATTCAAAATTGGCTTAGTTAACAGGATACCGTTGGTGGAAGAAAGTAGTTTGTCTAACTAAAGCTTGGTGTGCAATGGTGTACTAAAGGAATCTGTGCTCGATCCATTATTACTTGTGATTATTCATAAAAGATGTAAATGGGAATTGGTGGTGGAGGAAAGGGTGTTGATAAGTTTGTGGATGACACAAATATTGGCTGTCTCGTTGATAGTCTGTCTCGATACCTGTCAGAAGAAGGAACGTGATAGCAAAGTATTCAATAAATGGCAAGACGCTAGGAAGCTGAGGAACAGAGGGATCTTGGTGGGCTTGTCCACAGATGCCTGAAGCTGGCAGGGCAAATCAATAGGGTTAATTAAGAAAGTGTACGCAGTGCTTCCTTTTATTGGTAGTACATTTTTGGCAATACAATCTGACTTGATTGGCTGAAATCTGGAAATGAGAGTCTAAGAGATACTAGTGAGGTAGTAGGTAGTGGTTAATTTTCCAAAGTTCCTTAGCTTCAAGAAACTTTTCAAGTCTGCGTGAATCTAACCAATAAAACCCCTCTAGTCAAGACAAGGGGGATGCAGAAAACAAAAAAAAACTATAGGCCAGTTAGCTTGAAATCTGCTGTGGGGAAGTGTTGGATTTGATCATTTGAGTTTACTTTTTTTGTAAACATGCAGGTATAATCTGCAAGAGTCTGCATAATTTTTGTGAAAGAGAAATCATGTTTAACCAATATATTAGAGATCTTTTGAAGGAATAACAAGCACTATGAGCAAAGAGAAGCCTGTAGATATACTAATATGGATTTCCAGAAAACGTTTGATAGGCTGACATATCAAAGTAGTGGGTCATAGATTACCCCACAAAGCGAAACATCACTTAGCAACCACTCTGCAGTTTCAATAAAGAGCTCTCATTCTTCTGAACTCCAAGGAGTATGGGCCCAACTTACTCAACCTCTCATCGTAAAGTCCCTCTGTACTGACATTAACTTAGTGAGCCTTCCCTGGACTGCGACTAAAGCAGGTCCTTTTCTAAAAGCAATTTTTTGGGGAGTGGAACTAAAATAGTTCACGTTTTCAGATCTTCAAAGTTTGGGAGAAGATTTGTAGCTCGGGTGCTCATTGTTGTGGTTCTGTTCGCCGAGCTGGGAATTTGTCTTGCAAACGTTTCATCCCCTGTCTAGGTGACATCCTCAGTGCTTGGGAGCCTCCTGTGAAGCGCTTCTGTGCTGTTTTCTCCGGTATTTATAGTGGCCTGTCTCTGCCGCTTCCAGTTGTCAGTTCGAGCTGTCCACTGTAGTGGCCGGTATATTGGGTCCAGGTCGATGTGTTTGTTGATAGTCTGTGGATGAGTGCCATGCCTCTAGGAATTCCCTGGCTGTTCTCTGTTTGGCTTGCCCTATAATGGTAGTGTTGTCCCAGTCGAATTCATGTTGCTTGTCGTCTGTGTGTGTGGCTACAATAGACAATAGACAATAGACAATAGACAATAGATGCAGGAGTAGGCCATTCTGCCCTTCGAGCCTGCACCGCCATTCAATATGATCATGGCTGATCATTCCTAATTAGTATCCTGTTCCAGCCTTATCTCCATACCCCTTGACTCCACTATCTTTAAGAGCTCTATCCAATTCTTTCTTAAAAGAATCCAGAGACTGGGCCTCCACTGCCCTCTGGGGCAGAGCATTCCACACAGCCACCACTCTCTGTGTGAAGTAGTTTCTCCTCATCTCTGTCCTAAATGGTCTACCCCGTATTTTTAAGTTGTGTCCTCTGGTTCGGCACTCCCCCTACTAAGGATAGCTGGTCGTGTTGTTTCGTGGCTAGTTGGTGTTCGTGTATAAGGATAGTTAACTGTCTTCCTGTTTGTCCGATGTAGTGTTTTGTGCAGTCCTTGCATGGGATTTTGTACTATACATTAGTTTTGCACGGAAAACAGTGTTGCAGCATTTGGCCCATATTCCTTGAAATGCTTCATACTTATCCTCCAGATGTTTTTTTAAATGTTGTAATTGTACCAGCTTGCACCACTTCCTCTGGCAGTTCATTAATCTCTGAACAAGTTGATGAGAATTTTATTTATACCTCCCATAAGGTGTAGGGTCAATACGAATCACAGATCATTTCTCAGAACCTCCTAAATTTGCCACCTCTTTCATCCAGAAAGCTGATGGCAGCAACCATATGGGGGACACTACTTACCAGTTACCTTCCAAGCAATACACCATCTGGACTTGAACAATCTCACTGTTCCTTTACTGTCACTGAACAAAATTGTGGAATTGCCTCCCTAATGCACTATAGATCTACTTGCACCTGCAGTTCCAGAAGGCAGTTCATTACCACTTTTTTTTATATAGGCCAATTGGGATAGACCATATTGGCCTTTCTAGTGATGCCCATGAAAGAATTTAAAAAATAAGTTGACTCCCTATCACTGACTGAAACCTGTCTTACAGGTAATGACTCATTCCCATCCTTTTAGTTTAGCTGTCAGGCTGCATTTTTTGTCATCGCCCACAAAGTCCAGGTGTGGCTGTCAGCACATTAGCCTAATAATGTATCCTTTATGCAATAATTTGACTTATTTATTACGAGTGCAGTCTTATCACTTGCGCTCAGGCCAACAAGAATGGAGTAAAAGCTGACCTTGTCAGTGACTCTATCTTCAGAATAAATTTATTTTTTCCTTGACCTGTAGTTCTATTTTGATATCAACTTTTTAATGTCCCCTCTGATATTAGTTTTTTCCCTGACTTCACCAGTCTTTATCACAGGAGATTATCCTTGACCATTTCATTGTCTTGCCATTCTTGCCTAACTCTCATTTCCCTCCTACACCTTTACTTTTAGAAAATTGGCGCTACACACTTACTAGTTTAAGTCCCTCATTCTTTTGGTACTTGACCATCATTGTCACTACCCTGCTTACCAGCTTTTTTTTTACTTCTAACACAGGTGTCCATGTCATCACCCACAAAGTCCAGTCTTTCAAGTCTATACCATGTTCTGATGTTCACTGAAATTTGCATTGTCTGAGATCCACATCCTGACCCCTCCAGTGTTTTCCTGTTAAGTAATTGAGCATCTAACTCCCTGCCTCCAATTAACTTGTTTTCTTCAGGGATCATCTCCTTCTTTATCTGGTGGTGTCATCCCTTTTTTTCTTTAAAAACTTCTATACTTCACAGTATTTAGTCTTTTTAATGACCAGCTTTTCCTTTTGAGACTGGAGTGTTCATTGTTCAAGGAAAGAGTTTCAAATAGCTATCTGCTTGTTAGCTTGGCAAAAAAACAAACCATTACCTGAAACTCTTGATCACTTTTTAAAATTTTACTTTGGCGATATAAACTTAAAGCTATGATTTGCTACATCCTTTCCAGGTATGCATCTGTATCAGATATATTTTGAAGTTTTTGTGTCAAACACAATTTATGCGCACCGTTTGTATGTGATCTTTTACTGGTGTGCCAACAAACTAGTGACCATAGCAAATTGAAGACATTGTGCTGTGTTGATATATGGGGTATTAAGAACTAGTTGTGACATTGAATACACTGTGTTGATAATTTCCTCATGGGAATAATGCCAAACTAGTTTCTTTCTCAGATTATTTAGTGGTTCTGTATCTTGCGACAGCATTAGTGAATGAGTACCATCATATTGTCTTAGTGCATTTCTCTTTGTTTGACAGACCTTTATTTCATTGGTCTATGTAAATACTATTCTTGTCAGACAAATTCTGATGTACTAATGAAGTAACATTTGTATCCTTACACTTCACAATAACCCACCACATTTATTTTTAATTTATCCACTCAAACAATTGTTATATCTGTTGAGTAGCTACTATTTTGGAGATGGTTTTATTGCATCTATGAAAAATATTTGTTTTCAAAGGGCATAGTAACTTCTGGGCATGGAGCTACCTTGATGAGCTCAGTGTACTGTTTATACACTTCAGTTTCTGGTCATTACTTAATTATCGCATGTCAAAATAGTGTTGGAAAGGGATGGAAAAGTAACCTAGATTCTTGCTTTTATTGGCTGTTCAATAACTTCTAGAAAGTGTTCCCTAAAACGGTAGACAGAATAATAAAGGATAAGCGGCAAATAGGAACACAGTACAAACAAAAGTTAGAATGATGAAAAATGGGAAAAGGACAAGCCTATAGACTGGTATAAATTGAGGTAAATGGACTTGATCTTGTAGCCATTGCGGAGACATGGTTATGGGATCAGTACTCGGAACTTAACATTCAGGAGTATTCCATCTTTTGGAAAAGTGGGGTAGATGAAAGGTCTTAAGAGGTGAAATGAGGACAATTATGAGAGATGATGTGGGATTAAATGGGAGGAGCTAAATAAAAACAAGGAAACAAAGACATTGATAGGAGTGGTATATAGGCACTCAAACATTTCCCACAGCCTAGGAAAGGGTATAAATCAACAAATAATAGCTTGGAAAAAGAAGAGTAATAATTATTGGTGGTCTTAATCTTTGTGTTGATTGGATCGATCAAATTGGAAAGATATGCCAATGAATTTATAGATTGCTCTCGGTCACTCTCCCTAATGCACTCTATCGGGGAGCCAACCAGGAAACAAGCTGTCCTCTATCTTGTATTGGGTAATGAGACCTCGGTTTTAAAAAAAAAATCCCCCAGGAAATAATAATCATAACAAGATAAATTTTAAATTCTGTTAGTGTGAGCAACTTAGATTGGAAACAATTGTGTTTAACTTAAAGGGAATTGCAGTGAAATGAAGATGGAATTTAGCTAAAGTGGACTGGGCAGATAGATTAGCAGGAAAGACAGTAAGCAAGCAGTGACCGACATCGAAGAAGGTATGTCATGACTCTTACCAGAAGTACGTACCAGTAATGAGGATATGTTCTGAATGGGAATACCCTTTCATGTCTAACTCAGGAAGTTAAGGAGAGTAATAAATTAAAAAGCATATAAAGGGGCAAAAGTCAGTAATGACCCCAAAGAATGGGATAAATTTAGAATTTAACAGAGGAGGACTAAAAAGATAAAGACAAAATAAACTGCAAGGGGAAACTTGAGGAATATAAAAAAAACTAATAAAGGCATCTTTTAAATATATGAAAGGGAAGAGGAGAGGTCAAAGTGACCATAGGCTGCTTAAATAGAACTGGTGAGATGGTTATGGAGACTATTAAAGTGGCAGAGGAGTTAAAACAGATACTTTGCTTCACTCTTTACGGTGGAAGATATTTCACACATCCTGCTAATAAAGAATAAATGGGAGGAAAAGGTACCATCAATGGAGAAGTACAATCAAACAAACTAATTGGGCTAAAGGCTGATATGTTCGCCATCCTGTTGGCTTTCACCTGAGGATTCTAAAAGAAGTAGCTGCAGAGATAGTGGACATATTGACCCATCTGATTGAAAAATTTATAATCAATGAACTGAGTAGTTTAATTTAGATAAATGTGAGGTGCTGCATTTTGGTAGGGAAAATAAAGGCAGGACTTGTACACGTAATGGTAAGGTCTTATGGATTATTCCCGAACTCAGACCTTGGGCTACAGGTTCATTGTTCCTTTGAAAGCAGAGTCAAAGTAAACAGGGTAATGAAGGTGTCGTTTGGTACGCTTGCTCTTATTGGTTGGTGCATTGAGCTTAGGAGTTGGGAGATTAGTCAGGGGTGTCTGTTAGACCACTTTTTTTTTTGGAATGCTGCATTCAGTCCTGTTCTCCCTGCTAAAGGAAGGGAGTTGTGAAACGTTAAAGGGTTCATAAAAGATTTAAAAGGATGTTGCCAGAGTTGAAGGCTTGAGCTATAGGGAGGAGCTGAATAGATTGGGGCTATTTTTCCTGGAGTGTCTAAAGCTGTGGGGTGACATAGAAGTTTATAAAATCATGAAGGGCACAGATAGGATAAATAGCCAAAATCTCTTCTGCAAATGGGTAAAAGTAGTTCTGGCTCAAGCTATTAACGCAACAAGAACGAGAAGTGGATTTTGGATGACTGGAAATAAGAAGCAATGTACTCCAACAGAAGAATGTGAAATGCTTTACCACGTTATAATCCCAATTTAAGCATGTAATTCCTAAAATGACAGGAAAAATGGAGAAAAATGCAATTAACACAGAGCACCTATTTCAACCATGAGTGGATGTTATCACTTTTTTTTTTGAATGTCTCAAATGTTCATATAATAACTAGACATTGTCCTTAATTAAGCTATTTAAAATATTAGGATAACTTTGATCTCTCAAATTCATTGGATCACAAGGCTTTGTGCAATCTTAAATGAAGGGTTTAACCCTTTGCCATAAAATAGGAGAAATTTAGGAATTTGTAAATGTCTCTTACCCTTTAGAATTTTTTTTTTAGAATTAGAATTCCTACTGTATGCAAACAGGCCCTTTGGCCCAACAAGTCCACATGGATCCTCTGAGCAACCCACTTGGACCCATTCCCCTACCCTATATTTATTCCTGACTAATGCACCTAACCACTATATGGGCAATTTAGCATGGCTAATTCACCTAATCTGCACATTTTTGGACTGAGAGGAAACCGCCATCAAGCACAAGGCAGACTATTTGGCAGGCTTCAAAAAGAATGTGTCGCATTCTGTGTTGGCAGCAATGTTGTTTAATCCACGCATGTATTTTCTCATTATATTTTCCTCAAAGGAGGAATAGAATGATCTAGTCTGTTATACAGACTAGCCATTCAGGACTACACTGATTTTTGTGTATAGGATCTTGTTTGGTAGTCAACTTCATTCAGTTCATTTTTGTCCACTGGGCGTGGTATGTTCTGTTAGTACGTCTAACACTATTCACTTTTTGTCACTTTTTTTTTTGAAACATTGGAGATGAGATTAGAGATTAGCTTCCCTACACTGTGGAAACAGGCCCTTCAGCCCAACAATTCCACACCGACCCTCCGAAGAGAAACCCATCCCCCTATATTTACCCCTGACTAATATACCTAACACTACGGGCCAATTTACCTAACCTGCTTAAATGCATTTTTATTTGGAAGTCATCAACCTTTATTTTGAAGTTGATCTTGTTTCTAAGGTTAGTTTTTAGTTTTGTGGACTTCAATGTGTGTTTCAGCAAACTTGCGATCAAGGCAGGTGGCTGTTATATTTCCACATGTAATTGAAAGTAATATACTTTTAAATACAAAGTTCTGTGCAAAATATTTTTCAAATTTTATTTCAATTTTTTTCAGGGCAAGTCTTACGTATATGACTATGTTTTCTCTTCAAATGCAACACAAGAACAAGTGTACAATGCCTGTGCAAAAAATATTGTCAAAGGTAAGTCATAGTGACGAAAAGCAAGTGTTTTGAATTGGGGTTTGCAAATTTCCATTGCAAAGTATTAGCAAAATTTAGAGTTGCCCAATATGTTTTAATACGTTAAAGTTAATGCTGGTTATCTGGCCACATATATATTAATCTGCATACAGTTGGTGGAATTGTTTGACTTCACGAACCACAAATATTTTGTATATGAATGCTTTACTTCTGTATGCACAAAATCTCAAAGAAGTAACTCTCAATCCACAGATCTTGTCCAAGTATTTATTCTTGTGTGAGCCTTTGTGATGGCTAACCTCCGATCAAATGGCAAAACCCTTTAAAAATGAAGAGATTTTATAAAAGAATCATGTTGCATTTTTTTGCAGATATTTATTAACCATATAGATTGGCAATTGATTTGAGGACTAATTGAATAGAAGGAACTGTGGCAGCATAGATACTGAATTGGTTTAGTGACAGGAAACAGTAGTGTTTGATGTGTTTTGGGCTGGCAGAAGACTGTGTACAATGCAGAATTTCAAAGTTTGCGAATCATGCAAAACGTGGAAGCATTTGTGAACTGAGCATGATTGTAGAACTTGATAAGGATATAACAAGTTAGTGGAATGCGGACAAATGTGAAATTATTCCTTTTTTTAGTAGGAAGAATAATGGAGATTTTTTTAAAATTAAAAAAGATTACTTTCTACAAAGGTTGCAGGACCCCTTACGTGGATGCATACGTCATATGTCTCAACCCAGCACACACTCCTTCCTTCAAGGGTTAGTAATCGGGATGAAGATTCATGACAACTTTAATCTCCAATGCAGGGATTCTGACACTAATTCTTAAGCATTTGTACCAAGAGTTGTTTACACAAATAGAAATTAATGACTTGATAGATACTAGATGTTTTTTGCGGGGTTACCAGGACTAGAAGCTTGATATTCGAGGGTATTCGATGTTTGATTAGATTAGATTTTCCACAGTGTGGAAACAGGCCCTTCGGCCCAACAAGTCCACACCAACTCTTTGAAGAATAACCCACCCAGACCCATTTCCCACTGACTTATGCACCTAACACTATGGGCAATCTAGCATGACCAATTCACCTGACCACAACTTTGGACTGTGGGAGGAAACCCACGCAGATATGGGGAGAATGTGCAAACTCCACACAGACAGTCGCCCAAGGCTGGAATTGAACCCAGGAGCCTGGTGCTGTGAGGCAGCATTGCTAACCACTGAGCCACCGTGCCACCTGATGTTCCAGAAAAATAAGCACAAATCAGAAGAAGATGCGGTTGTCAATAATGGAATGTATCAGTGCAGTGTTGAGTAGTGATTTTGAGGCTAAACAGCCAACCATGTACAGTTGGTTTTGGTAGAAAATAAGGTATCACAACGGTAAGAAGTCGCACATGGGAGTCATTTGTTGAGAGCTATAAAGACCTGACATGAACAAGTATATCAGCTAATGTATTATAGAATGGCAGGGCAGGCTTGACAATCTGAATATTGTACTAATTTCTTATGCTGTTAATTCAGATTTCCTCACCAACAATCTGCCTTGGATCCTGGTGTGCAGCACTGACCACATGCACTTCTGTTGAAGCACCTGGATGTTTTTAACAAATGTTTAACAGACAAAATGTGTCATCAAGTCACAATTACATCTCCAGTTAAGTGGTGGGTTTTTGGATGTCCCATCCTCTGGTAGGGCATACCAGATAGATAGTTGGAAAGAAGTGGCCCAGGGAGTCCTTAATATTGATTCTGGTCCTTGTGATCTTTTATCAGGGTAAACATAGGCAGGGAATTATCCTACTGATAATTACCTTCTATTCTAACTGGTTGATATATCCGTGCTTCTCATGTTGAACACGGAGGGTATAAAAATATATTCTGGATTGGGGACTCCACTATCCAGTGCAAGAGTGGTCTGATAGCACCATTACTAAATCTGACCTGATTTGGAGATGCCGGTGTTGGACTGGGGTGTATGAAGTTAAAAATCACCTGAGTAGGAGCGTCACTCCAAAAGTTAGTGTGCTTCCCATTAAACCTGTTGGACTATAACCTGGTGTTGTGATTTTTAAACCTGACCTGGTAGAGACCTATAGGGCATAGTTGCCAGATGTGAATAGCATCAACTCCAGTACATGCCACCTTTTATACCCTCAAAAGGGATTGCAGGTGAATCTCTGCTTGGCAGTATTGGTAGGAGTAACTTCTGTGTAGTTCTTGTGGGCAAAAACATTCTCATCCATTGTGTTTGTGGCTTTACCACCATACTAAATGGGTTAGATTGAGACAGATCTAGCAACTCAAAGCTCTGCATCTCCCAAATGTTCCTCACTAGCAACAGCACTATTCTACTATACTTTGTAATCTCAGATCTTAAAGGCACTCCTTGGGCTTGTTGTGCATTTTCATTGAGACATTCAAGTGGGCATTAGATTGTTTCTCTTTCAGTAATGTGGAAGGGTATGGGGAAAAGGCAGAATCACTGGGTCATGATGCACGTTTCATAATTCTTTGCAGAAACAACAGATTTAATGACCACTTCCTGCACTAATGTTTGTGATTCTGTATATTCTCGTGGCCTCAAGTACCCCTTGGTCTGCCATTACCTTAGAGCTAGGAGATCCATCTTGGCTCAATGAAAAGTGTAGAACAGGTACTTGTAAAAATGAGATATTAGCCCTTTATGAAGTTAAAACAATACTGTCTAAAAGTTAAATTTAAAGATGCTGTACAGAACTAAAGGATTCCACATGTAGCTGATCAGGTCAAACCTCTGCAGTCTTGCCATTTTGAATGGTGAGCAATTAAACATCTAATGGATGGAAGAGGCTGCACTATGAATATCACAATACTAAAAAGATATCAGCTGAGTGCAAAAGATGAGACTGAAATGTTTACATTTGTTTTGCATTTCTGTTTGAATATAAATTTTGGTTGTCTTTTCCGGACCCCACTAAAATGGGTGCCAGCTGTCAGCCAATTAATTTCACTCCACTATATCCAGAAACTGCTGAATGTAGATTATGGTTTCCAGCAGTATCTGGACTGTTGTGCTAAAACTTGTACTACAGAAATAACCAGATCTTTAACTAAATTGTTTAACCAAACCACTGGCATCTGCCAAACAAAATTGTCCCAAATATGTTGTCTCTAAAGACTGGTCAATCCATTCAATTACTTCCCATCAGCCCCTCTTGTCAAGTGGTAGAAAAGGTTTGTAATGACATTTACTCACCGATAATCAGATATATAGTTTAAGTTTCACAGGACCATTTGCTCTGGACCTCATAATCTTGATCCAATGGGTCAAAATGTCTTAGTTCCAGAAGTAAGGTGAAAATGATTGTCTTTGATTTTAAGGTAGCATTTGATGCAATAAACCATATACATCCTGTGGCCAGGAGAAAGTGAGAACTGCAGATGCAGGAGATCAGAGTTGAAAAGTGCTGGAAAAGCACAGCCAGTTAGGCAGCAGCCGAGGAGCAAGAATTGAAGTTTTGAGCATGACCTCTTCATCAGGAATGAGAAATGAAAATAAAATTGATCCTTACATTCTGTGGCTACAAAAGTAGCACAGAAGCTGGCATTCTATTATATATAACTCTCTCTCCTTTTTGACTTACTCAAAGCTTTTCTGCCATCAACCAGGCACAGGCTCTATACCATCCTAAACAGTGGTCCACTTGATTGCTAATACATTCAGTGTAAAGATGACAGATGTATTATCTACCATCTACAAGATGCATAGTATCAACTTGGCACTATTTGCTTCTGTAGCATCATAGAAACTTCTGGAAAAATAAGGCTGATGAAAAAGAAAGAGAAAGTTGTCCTACATGATCTGAATGATGGAATATGTGGTCATCCCTTCAAAACTTATCACTTCAAAATTTTTAAAAAATTGTTATCTGGCATTACTGTGGGAATACCAATACCAACACCAACCCGGATACAGTTTAGGCAGACAATTCCAGCATCTTTAGGGTAGCTAGGGATGGGCAATAAATGATGGCCTAGCAATGATACCCACATGCCATGAACAAACAAACAAATCCCATGAAACATCTGTGTTTGTTTTGATCAGATTGCTTGTCATGAGTCCATTACAAATGTAAGAAATTTGCTTTGAGCTGCTGAATCAAGGCTATTTAGAAGCAGGACTGCAACACTCATTGACACATATGCATATTATTGATTTTGTAAATATACCTTTCTAATACTGAATTTTATAATAATCTCTGAACCAAAGGAGACAGATTTAACCTTGGATGATCTCAAATCCATTCTGACATGAAGTGGTGCTGGCTCATAGTTGCATCTTAAGTGTAGAGTCATGGAGATGTACAGCTTGTCCAACTCGTCCATATTGATCAGATAGCCCAACCGAATGCTGTCCTATTTGCCAGCACTTGGCCCACATCTCTCTCAACTCTTCCTACTCATATACCTTTCCAGATGCCTATTAAATGTTGCAATTGTCCCAGCCTCCTTCATGTCCTTGTCCTCTCCCAAGCCCAGCTTAACAGTTTGTCATGATCCTATAGAATTGTGTTTCAAAGTTGTTATGGACCAGACCAAACCCTCAAAATAAAATGTATTAAGATTAGCCTCTACCCTAACTTTTCCATATCTTAAAGACCAATTCCAAATGTGCGTTTTGGATACAATTCGATTGGTTAACCAATCAGTCTTGAAGCAAAACACTTCATTTATACACTATAGTTAAAATACAACAAAACAAAAGAAATTGGAGCAACTTAACTCTTCTGGAAAACTTAACAGAAAAATAGGTTATTTAATGACTAAGCAGTCAATGATCTAATATAGTAACATCCTATAAACACCCCCTGAGCAAAGATTAATTCTGTAAAATTCTCACATGCAGTTGTCCAGCCTAGGAGGAAGAAAGTAAAGAGTGTTACTGGAAAAACTAAAACTCAAAACCTGGTCCTTTTGTGGGAGTTTCAACCCACCCATTCTTAAAACTACTGCCCCTCAAACTGTTTGTTGGATCTTTCGATTGATCAGAATCTCTGTCACAACCTTTCTTCAATTGAAAAGGACAAAATACACCTCTGAAAACCATAATAAAGTTGATTTCAGAAAAATATCCTCTATATTCTACTAGTGTTGTAATATCACGTTGAAAATATTTAAAGTTGGGAAAAAGAGTGTTCATGCCTTGGAATCTAGGGATATGGTGAGTATGAAATAGTGGAGTTGAAGCCCAAGATGACAATGATCGAGTTGAATGGAGGAGCAGGCTTGCAAACCAAATACTCTGCAAATACTTTAGCACGCAAGAGATGAGCAATGAGATTTGTGGTCAGTTGTACAAATTTTATTTTGTTTTTTTTTCATTTTCCAGATGTACTTGATGGATATAATGGCACAATATTTGCATATGGCCAGACATCATCTGGTAAAACTCACACTATGGAAGTAAGTGTTTTCCTCGCTTGCCTGTAAGGCCACCCAATAGAATGTGTGCCGAGTATTCACCTGTCATGTTACTCCATGCCCTCATTAAGTTTTGGCCAAATTCCTTGTAAAAGGAGCAAAAATTTGTTTTAAGCAAATAAATAATATTGCTAGTACACCCTCTGGACTTCTGGCTTATGACAAAATTTATAAAGGTACAAAAATATTCAAGAGCTTCCACGCATTTCTTGAGCGAGATTAAGGACCTAAAAACAGAACTCTGGATAATGTGCAGGGGGACCTCGATTATCCGAACTTGATGGGCATGCACTATTTCATTCGGATAATCAGTTATTCGGTTAATTGATCAAATGCCTTTCCTCTGGGCTCAGAGCTTTTTTAAAGTCTGCTCCCTTTCAGGAGACTGCAGCAGCACACAGTGCGTGAGACTCTGCCCCCAACACCGCCCCCTGCTCCCCGGCCCTGTCTGCACCTGGTCCTTGGCCCCCTGTTCCCCAGCTCTGTCCAGCACCCGGCCCCCCTCTGGGGCAGCTGAACTGAACACCAATAACAACACTGCTGTTTCCTTTGTGGGGTAAGTCTCCAAATAGCGCGCACATAGCCACAGCTGCGCGTGCACAGCCCCACACAACTGTTTACTGCAACTTTTTTTGTCAGTTTCCATATTTGCCCTGTACAGGACAATGTTGCAGAGATTATCTGGGGAAGGATGGGTGGGTTAGGGTGCACCCCTCTGTAGAGCCCCAGGGAAAGTGTGGGGGGAGAGACTGTCATTTGGAGACAGTGCCTATTTAATCACTGTAAGCCTAAGACGCGATCACTGTTGGAAAAACACGTCTTCGTAATGTTTCCAACAGGACCACGAGATCTCCTTCAGATAATCCGATTTTGGATAATTGGTATTCGGATAGAGTTTCCTCTGTAAATCAGAAACAAAAACAAATTACTGGAAAAGCTCAGCAGGTCTGGCAGCATCTGTAAAGAGAAATCAGAGTTAATGTTTCTGGCCTGGTGACCCTTCCTTAGACCAAATACTGAGTTGGGAAAACTCAACTTATTCTCTCACTCTGTAATGGTAGCAACTGAACTGCTAACTGTAGCTGCATTCTGAAATGTTAATTTGTTTGGTTTAGCAAAATGTACATTGGCTATTAGGTGTCACTTAAACCATAATTCTACTTTTAATTGCAGGGTTCACTCCATGATCCTGATTGTATGGGAATAATCCCCAGGATAGCCCAAGATATTTTTAATTACATTTATTCCATGGATGAAAATTTGGAATTCCACATAAAGGTAAAAATGACAATGCAACAAATTGTTTTCTCTTAAACACGCGCTCTCGTGATATGGCCGTCATTGATAAAGCTGGAATTTCTTGGTGATCTCTAGTTACCCTTGAGAAGGTAGTTCTGGATTTTTAAAACTTGTGTAATGTTTCTATATACTTGAGTAGCTTGAGATTGGATAATAGCTAATTCATTTATTGGCCAGACTCTTTAGGAATGACCAGGTTTCCACCCTGAAGAACAGAAGTGAACCAGTTGTCTTACGCTGACAGCAATGCTCACTTATTACTGGCTTTGTATATTTGCAGATTTTATTTTTAAGAACAGAATTCAAATTCTAAAATGGTCCTGTGGAGTTTGAACTGTCGTTTGCAGGAATAAAAGAATTGTTGAAAATAGTTTCCATAAACACCCTTTAAGTGTATTTTCTGTACATTTCAGTTTCTGTGAGATTAACTAATCGTTTAAATTGTATGTTCTAGGTTTCGTATTTTGAAATTTACTTGGACAAGATTAGGGATCTTTTAGATGGTAAGATGTTTAATTTGTCTGATATGGTATTTGTAAATATTTTGAGCAACTGGGATTTCTTTTTATGCACAAATTCTATATTTGGAAATTGGAAATATAGAATCTAAGCAGTTGCACTCAGCAGAGTGATAGCTATTTCCATCACAATAGCATTGTGAATTTTACAAGAAAGCATTGTGAATTTTAATAGCAGTCATTGTGAAGTGAAACTAGCTGGTTAAGGTTCTAAAAAATAAGTAAACCACTTTTTTCACAACTGGCACTTGATCCAAATGAATTTGTATTTGTCTATCACAAATTGTTTACTGTGTTGTCAGATTAGTTAAAATAGACTTTAGTCCTGAACACCTTTCTGTAATCATAAATGTAAAGTTTTTTGCACTGTCGCTCCTATACAATTACAACTTGCTTCACTTACTAATGCAATTTTATAGAAACGTAGACAGGAGCAGGGATAGACCTTTTTTGACCTGTCTAGCCTGCTTGCCATTTAATATGATCCTGGCTGATCATTGAGCTCAATACTCTAATCACACCCTTCACCAAAATCTTGATCCATTTAGAGGTATATACACTCCTCCTCATACCCCCACCTCATTCTTGAAAACCCCAGAGAATATAATCCTACTGACTGACATTCCTCTTATATCAGTGCTGCCATCCCAAGAACCAATTTGGTAAACTTTCATTGTAGTCCCTGTATAGCAAGAACATCCTTCCTTCGAAAAGGAGGCCAAAACTGCTAACAACATTCCGCCTCTGGCCTCAACAATGACAGCAAAGTATCCTTGTTCCTGTATTTGAAACCTTTTGCTATAAAGGTCAGCATTCAGTTTTGCTTTCTTCACTGCCTGCTGCATCTGCGTTTGCTTTTAGTGACTGGTGAACAATCCCCCCTCAATTTGCAGCCATCCAAATAATAATCTGCCTTTCTCTTTTTACTACCAAAGTGTATGACATCACATTTATCATGCATTTGCTTACTCCAGCTGTCCAAATCACATGACATACTCTGCATCCTCATCCTGGCTGACGCTTCCACTGAGCTTTATTTTATCTACAAATTTTGAGACATTTAGTTCCCTCACCTAAATCATAACATTGCGAATAGCTGTGGTTCTAGTACTGATCCCCATAAGTTGCTGCCTGCTAGTCACAAAAAGACCCTATTTATTCCTACTTTGTTTCCTGTCTACTAACCAATTTTCTGTCCATCTCGAGACACTACTCCCAATCCCATGCATTTTAATTTTACACATTAATCTCATGTCTGATTTTGTCGAAAGCCTCCTGTAAGTCCAAATAAACCACGTCCACTGGTTACCCCGATCGATCCTATGAGTTATATCCTTGATGAATTCCAATAGAGTTGTCTAGCATAATTTCCTTACATAAATTCATGCTGACTGTCTAATTCTACTAATGTTTTCTAAGTGCCCTGCAATAAAGTTCTTGATGGAGTCTATCATTTTCCTCACTACTTCCATAATTCCCCATTTTCTTTCTCTACCTCTTTAAGTAGTGGGGTTACCTTAACTACTCTGCAGTCTGTAGAAACTGTTAGTCTAAAGAATCTTGGAATTCGGCCACCAGTGCATCCATTATTTCTAGGGCCCACTTCTGTAATAATCTGGAATGTTGATTAGTCACTGAGGATTTATCAGCCTTAAATTCTGTCAGTTTCTCCAACACTGTACCTCTAATAGAATTGTTTCAGTTCCTCCTCTTCATGAATCTGTGCTCGTCATCTTTTCTGATAAGTTATTCGCAACTTGCTTTGTGAAGACAAGTGAAGTATGAATTTACCTCATCAGCCGTTTAGTTGTTCCCCACTTATAAATTTCCCTGCTTCTGACTGTAAGGGATCTACATTATTTTTCACCAATCTTTTTCTCTTTATATACTTAAAGAAGATTTTAAGACAGTTCTTGTGTACCCTACAAGCTTACACTCATACTTTTTTTTCCCCCCTCCTTAGTGAATCTTAGTCCTCCTTTGCTGACCACTTCTAAAACGTTCCCAATTCTTAGGTCAATTGTTTTTTCGTGCCAATTTGTATGTTTTTTTCACATCTAATACTAACCCCCCAATCCCCTCATAAACCATGGATTTGCCATTAGGAGATTTTTTTGAAACAACATTATGGCAGCTTTGTGAAGAAATTTTAAAATAAACAGTTGTATCACTGAAAGAAATATTTTATGAAAATCAAAATGTAAACTTCCAGTTTAAGCAACAGAATTAGCAAAAGTGGCTCAGGTCTTTGGGGAATTTGAGAGAATCCACATGATGGATGTAGGTGTTGGCATTTGTCATGAGAAATACTTGAATCTTTCTCTTTTTATTTTATGCTTGTGTTTTCTTTCTGTTTTTCCTGTGAGTGAAGGTGTTGTTAATGAAGAGTGAGCTTAATCCCACTGTTTAGTGAACACTCTACTTGTTCCAGACATTCTCACCATTGCAAAATTAATGAGTAAGCTCAATCTCCATTATTTTGAGTTGGTTCCTTGTGAATGAAGATGAACTTTACCCATACTTGTTATGAGTGAAACCACTGTAGTAATGCTTTGTTTTTACTGAAACGTATTGGTTTAGTTGGCATAAGTCTGAGAAACACTTGACTTGGATTATGCTGACAGTCCTGACCCATTTGGTCATTGTCATAAAACAGTATTTTTTGAAGTATTAATGCTAAACTTTAAAGATTGAATAGTTTATAACACTGCACAGGTTTGCAGTCTTTTTGACACTAGCGAATTATCAATATGCAATTTATTGCCTTCTATTTCTCATTTTTAGAAAAAGCTGTTGGTGAATGTCAAGGATCAATGTACCATTAACTCTTAAAAAATCTACAAAATAAGAGCAGCAGTAGACTATTTATCCTATTGAGACTACTTCACCATTCAATCAGATCACAGTGATCTGTGTGTTTTGAATTCCACATTCAAAGGTTATCAGGAATAGATAGGTTTCCCCTGCTTAACAAATCTCTATTTATCTCTGCCCAAAAAATATTGAGTGACTCTGCCTCCACCATCTTTCAAGGCAGAGATCCAAAATCGCACACTGTTTGGAATGAAAAAAAAAATTCTTCTCATCTTTTGTCCTGAGGGGATGATCCTAATTTTACAAGTGTTTCTAGTTCTGGATTTGCCCACAAGAGCATCCACCTTAAGGTCATTCAGGATCTATCTTGACTTCAATCAGGTCACCCTCGCTCTTCTAAACACTGGTGGGAACAAACCAAGCCTGTCTGTGACAACCCACTCATTTCCAGGTGCCAATCTAACAAATCTCTTATGAACCACCTTCTGATGGATTTACAATCCTTCCTTAAAAAGGCAGACCAAAACTGCACACATCTGAGATATGGCTTTACTAATGCTCTGTATAACTTAAGAATAACATTCTTTATGTTCAATTCTTATTAAGGGATAGCATTCCACGAGCTGTCTTCATTACATGATGTACCTGCATGCAAACTGTGTGACTCATGAATCAAAACACCTAAATTATAGACAATAGGTGCAGGAGTAGGCCATTCTGCCCTTTTGAGCCTACACCACCATTCAATATGATCATGGCTGATCATCCTTAATCAGTATCCTGTTCCTGCCTTATCTCTATAACCCTTGATTCCACTATCCTTGAGAGCTCTATCCAACTCTTTCTGAAATGAATCCAGAGACTAGGCCTTCACTGCCCTCTGGGGCAGAGCATTCCACAAAGCCACTACTCTCTGGGTGAAGACGTTTCTCACCATCTCTGTCCTAAATGGTCTACTCCATATTTTTAAGCTGTGTTCTCTGGTTTGGCACTCAGATCAGCAGAAACATGCTTCCTGCCTCCAGAGTGTCCAATCCGTTAATAATCTTATGTCTCAATCAGATCCCCTCTGTGTTCTAAACTCAAGGGTATTCAAGCCCAGTCGCTCCAGTCTTTCAGCATAAGGTAGTCCCGCCATTCCTCTACTCTTGGAATTTCGCAGTCGTCGTTGTTTATTTCACACTGGTGTCAGCCTGAAAATTGGCTAAGGCATCAATTAAAGTATTCCCTCTAAAATAAAGTATCAAGGAGATTGTTACAGCCTAAGTTGAAATGCTTATTGATTGAGTTCATTATTTTGAGCATCCCTGAATTATGCACAAAAGGGGTTATCTTGAATTGCTGTTTCATTCTCACGGAAAACCTGCCTCCTGTTTTGATAGGTAAAACTGGGCTGTTGCTATAGCAGTTGAGCAGCCTTGTAAGACTATGAATTAGTCATTTAAATAAATGTTGATATTTTAAAGCATAATTGCACTTGACATAGCAGTCAGTCATACAGCACAGAAATAGACCTCTTGGTTCAACTCCTCTGCGCTGACCTGACATCCTAATTTGACTGAGTCCCATTTACCAGTATTTGACCCATATTCCTCTAACCCTTTCTGTTTAA
Source organism: Chiloscyllium punctatum (assembly GCF_047496795.1). NCBI lineage: Eukaryota > Metazoa > Chordata > Chondrichthyes > Orectolobiformes > Hemiscylliidae > Chiloscyllium > Chiloscyllium punctatum. Next base: position 93,412,396 of record NC_092746.1, on the reverse strand, counting down.
AATTTATCTAGCCATCCAGACACAGTTTTTAAATGTTGTAATTGTACACACCGCTACCACCTCTGGCAATTCGTTTCATACACTCGCCACCCTCTGTGTGGAAAGAGTTACCCCTCAGGTCCTTTTTTTTTTAAAATCTTCCCCCTCACCTTAAACTTATTTCCTCTAGCTTTTGACTCCTCTCACCTGAGGAAAAAGACCGTGGCTATTTTCCCTAATGATTTTGTAAACCTCTATAAAATTACCCCTCAGTCTCCATAAGTTTTGCTTAAACTGGTTACATAATTTTTCTTGTTCTTGGGCAGTCTTGCAGGTTTGGCAACTGTTACAGCATACGTGGGCAAGCTGTGTATTCTAAATACACTGAATATGGAAATCTTACTGCTAGTGGGTAGTGCCACCTACTGGATTAATAGCTTATCACCAGTTTATCTTGTCATTAAAGGAAGTTTAGTAGTCAAATTATTAGAGTGGGAAAGGTAACTTAGTATTTGCAACGTTTTGTTGATTTTTGCTAATATAATATTCCTTCAAATGATGGAAATTGGTAGTTATCATGTAGGTATCACAACTGGGACTGTAATGTTATTCCTTTAACTATGTTATAACTGTCTTATTTTAGATACTAATGCTACTACTTTTCCTTTTATTCCTCTTCTGTATCCAAGATTTGTACCTAGGTACTTATACCAAAGATGGTACCATTTTCACTGTACCGGAGTACACATGGCAATGTGATATTTTATTCTAGGAGATCAGGGTTGAGAACTAAATGTTCAAGGATACATATCGTATTGAAAAGACTGGCAGTTGGACAGAAGGTGAGGGGTTGTCCTGTTAGTGAGAAATGAAATTTAAATCAATAGCAAGAAGTGATTATAGGTGGAAAGTGTAGAATCTGTGTAGGTAGAGTTGAGAAACTGCAAAGAAAGAAAGTTCCTGATGAGGGTTGTGTGCGGGCATCCTAGCAGTAGTCTGGATGTGGGAAAGGAAGTAAATCAAGAGATAGAGCAGCTATGTAAGAAAGGCACCATTGGAATAATTGTGGGGGATTTCAATATGCAGGTTAATTGAGAAATCGGGATGGTGGAAGCTCTCGAGCATTTGTAGAATGTCTATAAGATGGGTTTTTGTTTGGAGCAGCTTGCAGTGTACCTCACTAGGGAACAGGTCAGTCCTGGATTTGGTGATGAGTGAGTCTTGATTGGGGAGCTTATGGTTCAGGGACCCCGAGGAGGCAGTGACCTGCAGATGAAATCCGATGTAACAGTTTTACAGTTGAGTAAATGTAACTACAAATGCATGAGGGAGGAGCTGGGCAGCATGGGAACCCAGCAGAGAAGGTGGTAGAGCAGCAATGGTTGGAGTTTTTGGAGGTAATTTGGGAGGTGCAGCAAAAATCCATCTCAGAAGAAGGAACATGCTAAAAGGAGAATGAGACAATAATGTCTGCTGAAAGGAGGTCAGGAAAAATATTATAAACAAAAGAGAACGCATACAATGTGGTGAGAGTTGGGGAGTATTTTAAAAACCAGAGGACAACTTTTTTAAAAAAAAAAGTCATAGATGGGGAGAAGATAATGAGATTAAGCAAGCTATTAATATAAATGAAAATTTTTAGAGTTGGTGAATTGTACAAGATCTGGAAAATTGTAATCCCTTCTGCTTTAATGAAATTTTATGATCCACTATGGTTTTAATGTCTGGACTAAATTGCAATGAAATCTGTGGGATCTGTCATGATTGCATTTGTTATTTGATGTCTGCTGTGGGTTGTTCAGTTTTACCCACTTTTGTCGCATGTTAGTTCTGGATTTTAAAATAAGTTGTACATGTAGATTGTACAACTGTTATTGTATTATAGTACATTTTTTATTGTTTGTCAGTGCCAAATCTTGTGGCTTTATTCTGAGTAGGTCCCCTGAATCTTTCTTTTTTTATTTTAAAAGTAAAAGTTACTGATTTCTAACCAGATTGTGTACTAGAAGTTTGGCCTGGTTCAGGATATGAGGCGAAAGTGAGGACTGCAGATGCTGGAGGTCAGAGTCTAGATTAGAGTGATGCTGAAAAGCACAGCAGATCAGGCAGTATTCGAAGAGTAAGAAAATCGACATTTTGGCCAAAAGCCCTTCCTCATTCCTGATGAAGGGCTTTTGCCCAAAACGTGGATTTTCCTGCTCCTTGGATGCTGCCTGACCTGCTGTGCTTTTCCAGCACCACACTAATCTAGACTCTGGTTCAGGATACTAACTACATTGTAAATACTAGTTCAACCACAACTGTACTACTCTATCTAGGTCTAGATACCACACTTCAGGAAGGATGTGAAGATGTAAATGGGGCTTAGAAAGGTGGAAATAAGATGCATGAGAGTGGCTTAAGGGATGAAGGTCATCAATTACTTTGAGAAGCTTGGACCATTTTTCTTGGAGAAGAGATTTTAGAGATTCAAAATCTTGGACAAAGATGGGGAAAATATTTCTATTGATGGAAAGATTGCGAATCATATGTTGCCAATGGTGACATGGGCAAAAATTGTTAATTCTTCACACGGTTAGGATTGGAATGTGCCTCTAATAAATGTGGTGGAAGCAGTTCAACTGGGGTTTTCAAAATACACACTCAAAGGGAAAACATACCGGAGCTCATATAGGCTCCTTCAAAAAGCTAGCAGTCACATAGCCAAATGATCTCATTCTGTGCTGTAACTATGCTATGACGATATGACAGAATTATTAGGAAAAGGGAGGGGAAGTGTTAGTCAACCTCTTGTATTCTTTGTGCCTTCCAGCTATAAACAAAGTGGCTTAATTTTGAGAAGTCAGATGTTTTTCAAACCCCTGTTTGTGAGAAGTAAATTTTAAACTGTCACGACCATACTCTTAGATTTAAACCAGGAGATTTGCTCATCCATTTGTTCAATCCTGGAATGGTTTTATGCAACTGTGCATGCAGACAAGATAGACAAACTCCATTACAAGTCTATCTATGATTATTAACTGCTACTATTTTGGTTTTATCAGATCACTTTATGATCAGAAATCAAATAGCTAGAACCAGCAGTTATAATTCCTTCAGAGTTTGAGATAAGACAGTTTTGGCTTTCATTAACAGGGGGATTGAGTTTAAGAGCCGCGAGGTTTTACTACAGCTCTAAGTCCCTGGTGAGACCGTACTTGGAATATTGTGTCCAGTTCTGGTCGCCCTCCTATAGGAAAGATAGAGGCTTTGCAGAGGGTGCAAAGAAGGTTTACCAGGATGCTGCCTGGACTGGAGGGTTTGCCTTTTGAAGCAAGGAATATCCCTGAAGTATTGAAAATTAATGTATTGATCTGAATTGGAGGGCATATTGGATTATATATAAAACATTATTTGTGTGTTTGCAGTGTCCAAGACCAATCTTTCTGTCCATGAAGATAAAAATAGAGTCCCTTATGTGAAGGTGAGTAAAATATACTAAGTATGAAATGAAAGCAAAACAGTGCTGGAGAAACTGACAAGGGGTTAATTGTTTTCCTCCCTTCAGGTGCTGCCAGATCTACTGAGTCTCTCCAGCACTTTGTTTTGGCTTCAGATTTTCAGCATATAGTTCTTTGCTTGTACATACTGAAAGTATTTTGTTTACAAGTTTGGTCTCTGTTTTTGTCCTTCTGGTATAGGGCTGCACAGAGCGTTTTGTTTGCAGTCCTGAAGAGGTCATGGATACAATTGATGAAGGAAAATCCAACAGACATGTAGCAGTCACAAGTAAGTGTTGATGTAGTGGGTTGAAAACGAATCCATTTTAAACTAAATGTGATCCTGCGATATTGTGTTGGAAGAAGGTGATCGAATTTTTTTAAAAATTGATTCAGCTCTGTTTGTGGAACTAATTTTGGGCAAATAATTTTAAAAATACATTGTGGATCTTGTGGAATTTTTATTTATGTTTTGATCAAGACATCTGTTGGTCTTGGAATAATCTAGATGAGGATATCCTTGATTTTGGTTAACTTAGATAATTTAATTAGATTTAAAAAGACATTTCAAAACATAAGGTGCCCACACATCCATAGATTATGGCAAGATGAGTAGTCAAGGTAAGAGTGATGGCTTGAACCTGGACTAAGGATGGTAGAATAGGAATACGCAGGTTGTTTTTGGGTTGTCAAGTTTTAACTGGTATGTTTTCAAGATCAGCACTTTGGTCCTCTGACAATCTATATCAATGATTTAGCTTAAGGGACTGAGCATGTTGTATCCAATTCTGCTGACCTTGCAAAGCTAGGTAGACCAGCAAGCTAGAAGGTCACAGGCCGTTAAAGAAATCTTGTGCACTTCAATAAATCACTGCTCATTCTTTTAAATTCCAATGATTACAGTCCCAAATTCCTCAACCTTTCCTCAAGGTAATCCCTTCATTCCAGATTCAACCTGATGAGCCTTTTGAACTGTCTCCAGTGCAGTAAGGTTCCTTAAAGTTAAGAGACCAGAGGTGTATACTGTACTTCAGGTGTGGTATAGTCAGTTTTTGTACAGTTACAGCAGGAGTTGCTGTTCTCGGGAGCAGGAGAATTGACGTTTCACGCATAAGCCCTTCATCAGGAATGAGGCTTGAGGGCTGTGGCTGAGATAAATGAGAAGGGGTGGGGTGGGGGGGGTAAGGTAGCTGAGAAAGTGATAGGTGGATGCAGGTGATGGAGAAGGTGATAGGTCAGACAGGGCAGTATTAGTCAGGTCCGGAGGGTGCTACAGAGTTGGACGCTTGGAACTGGGCTAATGTTGGGGGGAGCTGTTGAAATCCGCACTTATCCTGTGGTCGCAAGGTCCCAAGGCGGAATGTGAGGCGTTCTTCCTCCAGGTGTCTGGTGGTAACGGTTTGGCGGTGGAGGAAGTCTATGATCTGTGTGTCCTTGATGGAGTGGGAGGGAGAGTTAATGTTCAGCTATGGGGTTGGTGGGTGCGGGTGTCCCGAGATGCTCTCTGAAACGATCCACAAGAAGGCGACCTGTCTCCTTGATGTAGAGGAGACCAGACTGGGTGCAGTAGAGGAGAGACCATTCCCTCCGCAACTCCCTTGTCAGGTCCGCCTCACCACCACCACCACACCACCAACGAACACCCCACACCCCACTCCTGGCACTTTCCCTTGCCACTGTAGGAAGGGCAAAACCTGCATCCACACTACTCCCCTCACCTGCGTCCAGTACCCCAAGGGATCCTTTCATATGTCAGAAATTTATCTGTATCTGTACCTCTACCAATGTCATCTGTTGCATCAGTTGCACCAATTTGGTCTCCTCTACATCAGGGAGATGGGACGCCTTGTGGATCATCCCAGAGAACATCTCTGGGACACCTGCACCCACCAACTCCACTGCCCCGTGGCTGAATACTTCAACTCCCTCTCCCACTCCGTCAAGGACATGCAGGTCCAGGGCCGCCTCCGCTGCCAAACCGTTGGCACCCGACGTCTGGAGGAAGAACTCCTCATTCCGCCTTGGGACCCTGTAACCACACGGGATAAATGCGGATTTCAACAGCTTCCTCATTTCCCCTCCCCTCACACTATCTCCAGTCCTAAGTCTCTGACTTGTCACTGTCCTCTGGACCTGTCCATCACTCCCTCCTCCAACCTATTGTCTTATCCTTCATCTTCATCCACCTATTGCTTTCTCAGCTACCCTCCTCCCATTTATCTCTCAGCCCTGACCCACAAGCCTCATTCCTGATGAAGGGTTTATTCCTGAAACGTTGATTCTCCTCCTGGGATGCTGCCGGACCTGTCCTCTGCCAGCAACACACTCTATACTCTGATCTCCACCATTTACAGTCCTCACTTTCTCCTCCCTGCTCTCATCCCCCTTCTAATTAAGATTAATATTCTATTTGCCTTCTGAATCACATGCTGCTTGCTCACACTTAGATTTGTACCTGAGGCAACTTTGTAAATCCACAATCTCTACCAGATAGAACGATAAGGGCGGCAGATGCATGGGTTTGACAAGTTAGTTGCAATAAGTCTGTTTCCCTGATTTAGAGAAGAGCCTTAAATCTTGTTTTTCTTCTATTCATTCATGATATGTGGGCCATTCTGGCTGGGCCAACATTTATTGCCTGTCCACAATTGCCCTTGAGATATTGGAGAGCTACCTCTTGAACTGCTGGAATCCATTTGGTGTAGGTCCACCCACATTACCAGTAGAGAGCCAGTTCCAAGATTTTGACCTTGTGATACTGAAGAAATTGTGATATTTCCAGATCAGAGTTGTGAGTGGTTTGGAGGTGAGCTTGCAGGTGATGGTGCCCCCCCCCCCACCTTTCCAATGTAGGTTGTAATCTCTGGATAAGGAATTAAACACTTTAGGACTGGGATGAAAAATTTCTCCACTTAGTTTTGAATGTTCGTTGGAATTGGGTGCATTTTTCAGTTGATGAATGTGTTCGTTCAAGCCAGGAGACTTTTGAAGACAAAAGATGGAACAATGCAGGGATAGGATTTGAAAGTAGAGTTGAGCTAGAAGACCGACATGATCTCACTGCCTGGCAGAGCAGTGTTGAAGGATTGTGTGGCTTAATCCTGTTTCTAATTTTGCGTTGTAATGCAATGAATTGGAATTCTCAGGTCTACACTTGTATAATAACTAAATATGAACTTTGAAAGAGTTCCAGGATTTTGAGCATTGATCATTGCATCTAGAAACAGTTTGTCTATTTTAATTGTGACACTCCATTAAGTATTTTGTTTCTCTACTAGCTCTTGTATTCTCCCCACCTCAACATATTCTGGATATACTTAAATTCTTTAATCTCACCTTTTCTGATCATATACTTTTATTTATGCTTTGCAGGGAATTTGATTTGCTACTTTGCTGACTGTTTCTCTGTGGCTGCATAAAAGTGCTACAGAATTGTAAACAAAAGTTCTGTACTTCACAAAATCATATCTGCTGTGCTGAGAAGATACCCTCTTGCTCCCAATCCACTGTGTCATGGTTTCTTTGTATCATGCATCATCCGAAGCTAATAAACCTAACACGTGATAACGTGCTAGATGATCAATTTTGGCCTGTACTTAAAATGTTCAGCTACTGGGTTTGCAATTGCCCTGAAAAGTAGGGAACCAATTGATTTGGATGTGTAGGAGATATGGTTAGTAAATTTGCAGATGACTCCATAATTAGTGATGTAGTGGACAACCAAGAAGGTTACCTTAGTACAACGGAATCTTGATTAGATGAGCAAATGGGCTGAGGAGTCACAGATGAAGTTTAGATAAATGTGAGGTGCTGTATTTTGGTAATGTAAATCAGGGGAGGACTTACACGCTTTTTGGTAAGGTCCCAGATCTGTTGCCAAAGATACGTTTGGGGTGTAGGTTCATAGTTCCTTGAAAGTGGAGTCTCTGGTAAACTGGATAGGGAAGAACATGTTTGGTAGACTTGCATTTACTGATCAGTGCATTGTGTAGGAGTTGAGAGGTCATATTGCAGCAGTACAGGACACTGGTTAGGCCACTTTTGGGATACTGCTTTCAGTTCTGGTCTCCCTGTTGCAGGAAGGATGTTGTGAAACTTGAAAGGTTCAGAAAAGATTTACAAGGATGTTGCCTGAGTTGGAGGGTTTGAGCTATAGGGAGAGACTGAGTGAGTATGCTGGGGCTATTTCCCCTAGAGTGTTGGACATGGTTAGGGTGAATAGCCAAGTCTTCTCCCAAAGTAAGGGAGTGCAAAGTGAAGGGGGCATAGTTTTAAGGTGAGAGGGGAAAGATTTAAAGGGGACCTGAGGGATAGCTTTATCTCAGAGGGTAATGTGTGTATGGAATGAGCTGCCAGAGGAGATGGTTGAGGCTGGGACAACTAAAACATTTAAAAGGCATCTGGATGGGTATATGAATAGGAAGGGTTTAGAGCAAAATGGGAGGAATGCTGGTAAATGGGACAAGATTAATTTAGGATTATCAAAATCCAAAGGGACTGAAGGGTTTATTTCTTTGCCTTAAAACTCTTTTGCTCCAAGTTAAAGAAACCAAGCTACCACGTCACTGTTTTGTTTAGAAGTTAGACAAAATGCAAATTTTTAATCAGTGCCTCGCTCTCTTTCAGATATGAATGAACACAGCTCACGTAGCCACAGTATCTTTCTCATTAATGTCAAACAAGAAAACACTGCAACAGAGCAGAAACTAAGTGGTAAACTTTATCTGGTTGACTTGGCAGGTAGTGAAAAGGTATGCTTTAATGTTCACTTATCGTGCTATATCTTAAGTGTTCATCCAGCAGTCATGTTGAAGTAGGTTTCTGATTTCTAGATCAATTGAATGAAGAATATGCTTTATGTCAGCATAATTGTTTTCCTAAAAAAATCATGGCATCCTTATGTCAAAATTAACCCCCAACATCATTTTTATATAGAGATTTAAGGAGAGGTGCACAATACAGTTTTGGACAAAAATGTAACCACATTTGTAGCACTTTTCAAAAAAAAAAATTGATTACTTCAGCCCTTGTTTTACAGATTAGTTTTACTAAAAACTTCAGCAGCAAGATAACAGTGCCTAATCCTGTTGAATACCACCTGCTTTGAGAATCCCAAGCATCTAATGGTAACAAAGCAGTAGCAGTCAAGTGAAAGATATTTGTGTCAATTTGAAAATAAGATTTGGCCATTTAATGGATGATGAGTTATAAAAGGACATTGTGAAATTGTGTTGCTCATATCTGAATGGATCTCCATATTGAATGTGTCCGAATCCAGATTGGCATCATTCTTTAGGAAATAAAATCTTTGGTCTTCACTCAGTTGGATGTGTGTGACTCCAGAAATGTGGTTGATTCTCAACTCCCCTTTCCAATGGCCTAACTAGCCACATATTTGCATTTAAGGATAATAGTTCACCACAGTCTATCAAGGGCAGATTGATGTAAACAATAAATGTTGACTTGCAGTAATGTCCATCTCAAGAATATTCTTTCTTTAAAAACTTGAGGGAGTGTTTGAAAGAAACAAGGTATCTCAGGGGCCTGAAATCAGATTAGTAATCCATTAGCTGACAAAACTACAACATGTCAAGATAGTTAGTTCATTGACCGTTGCGTCCTAAGTAAAAATTAAATCAAACTAGGCAGCACAATGATCTATCTTGTTTGCCAGAGTTTATGACAGATGTGAGTTTCCATCATTATGCAGTTCCTGGCACTGTTCCACAATGTAATAAAGTGCTGTTTGTCCTTGTTTTTGGAAATTTGATGTATTGATTGCCATTCAGAAGGAAATGCTGGTATGCCTTACACATACTTGTCAGACGTGCATATTTTGTGAAATGGATACTGCAATATTTCTAACTTCAGTAGCCTAAACTAAATTCAAAAAATGTAAGGTTTTATCCCAACACAACAGTTCGAGTATTAGGATTAAGCTGAAAGTAAGAACTGAGATCAGTTTAAACAAAACAAAACCCCAAAGCTATCTGATTGCTTTTAAGAATCCTACCTGTGTGACTGTATCCTTTAGAGAAAAGCTTTACTGATCAGGTCAATTTGTGAATCCAGTCCCACAGTGACACTTGACCATGAAGTGACTTAGTAATCCATTTGGTTGTATCAAATAACAATATTGTGGGGGTGAAAAAAACATTTACCGTATTGAACTGCAGGATTTGGGAAGTTAATTGAACTTCTCACAGCAGTTAAGGATGGGTTATAAATGATGGCCTTGTCGGCAGTGCATTGATCCAAAAGAAAAGCAAACAGTTGGCCCCCTGAGCATTGTCAAATGTCCAAAACTTGACTTTCACTTACATCTGTTTGTCTGGCTTGAGGAAGAGTCCATGAATGTGATTTACTGTGATAATTAGTGTTCAGTAGAAATCGCATAATACAGCAATCGAATATTTCTATAAAATAAAACCTTTTGTGGTAAGAAGTAATGTGAAAGGAAGAAGGAACAAATTTTTCAAAAAGCAAATAATTGGACTAATGCTATAATATGTTGTTTTCCTTTTGTTGAAAATCCATCAAGGTCAGTAAAACTGGAGCAGAAGGGGCTGTACTAGACGAAGCCAAGAATATCAACAAGTCTTTGTCAGCACTGGGGAATGTAATTGCTTCTCTGGCAGAATCAAGTGTGAGTAAACCCTAACAAATTATAGATTTTTAAAGGCATCAGAATTTATCAACCAACCTAATTTTACTGCTGTATCATTTATTGAGAGAGGAAATTAGTATATGCAAGTATATCCACTTGTGCGATGCTGCTTTAACTGATGTGCACTGGTTGTCAGTTATGTCCTGTGCATCAGTTTTTAGGATCCTTCTCTACAAATCCCACTATAGCTTTGCTCTGCCTTGTGCAGCTTTGCATCTCTGTGCTGCCATTTTCTTTCTTCCCACTGTGCCACTATTAACTTTATTTCCTCTCAACTTGTTCTTGCTCACCACCGTCCCTCGCTGTTGGTCGCACGCTGCACGCCCCTGCTCTCCAAACCCCCCCCCCCCCTTACAGGTTCCCCAAAATGCCCATCTCTTCAACTGAGTTTCTCAAAGACCAACGCGTCTTGTTAACTACTTTTGCTCCTCACCCTGTGAGGTCCGACAGGATGTTTTCAATGCCAAGTACTATATGAATGCAAGTTGAAAAACTGGCTAATGGATGTAAAAATGTTTTAGATAATGTATAATTTTAAAAATTGTTTTCAGACATATGTACCATACCGTGACAGCAAAATGACCAGAATTTTACAGGATTCACTGGGTGGTAACTGCAGAACGACGATAGTTATTTGCTGTTCTCCATCATCCTACAATGAAGCAGAAACCAAAAGTACATTGATGTTTGGTCAGAGGCAAGTAAACTATTTTAGCAACTATTATATAAGAGGATAGTGTCCTGGAAGACATTTGTGGGAGAGGGTGTTATCCTGTGTTTGCACTTGAATATAGCCCAGTTTCTTTGGAAGGAGAAAGTGAGGACTGCAGATGCTGGAGAACCAAGCTTAAAAATGTGTTGCTGGAAAAACGCAGCAGATCAGGCAGCATCAAAGGAACAGGAGAATCGATGTTTCGGGCATAAGCCCTTCAGGAAAGGCTGAAGAAGGGCTTATGCCCGAAACGTCGATTCTCCTGTTCCTTTGATGCTGCCTGACCTGCGCTTTTCCAGCAACACATTTTTAACCATTTTCTTTGTAATACTTGTTTCATAGTTTTCTTTCAAACCACTGGAATGTTCTGCTTGACTGAGCATATTCTACTGCTTCATTCACTTTTTTAAAATAACTTTTTGTAATTGTTTTTTTCCCTGAATTTGTAAAGATGAAAATAAACACCTTTTTCAACCAGTAAAATTATCACATTTTATTCTACTGGTTTTAATTTGAAAGTCACTTTTTTTCTCATTTTCCACCCTTCCAAATAGTTTCTTACTGAAATTGTTGGGTATGTACTTGATTGTGTATTGAGAATTTGTCACCATCATCGACCTTCCGCATGTATCAATATTTGAAGCGCTGGATTGTTGACTGGTGACCATTATAGATGAGCCAATCATCTGTTTTCAGTAGTGTGTACTATGTTTATATACTTCAATCTGGGGTTATATATGAGCATCAAGAATTGGAACTCATGCTGAAATTTTTTTTTTCCCTCCCAACACTCAGAAATATCCCACAGAATGTTTACTTGCATTGTCACACTATTGACCTTTGCAAAGTGGTGTTTATCTTAAATCCAATTTGAGCATATTTAGTCTGAATGGACTACAATGGTTCAAGAAGGCAGCTTGTCATTACTTTCTCAAGGACTCTTGGGGATATGCAATAAATCCTGGCCTTGCTATAGAAAGTAATTCCCCTGAAAAGTTTCTTAAACTGGGCTTCTGTTTTTGGAAGTTTGACCTGGAAGTACTGAATAGCATAGTTCCCTGGTAAAAGACATTATGGAAGAGGCAATAAACACCTGGCAGGGGAAGGAATAATCAAAGCTGTAAAAATAGTATTTAAAAATCTGGAAGTACTCCGCAGGATAGATTGGCTTCTGTGCTGAAAGAAGCTGCTGACTATTCAGGTTGAACTTGCATCATTCAACTGAGACTTGACTCTGCTTCTCACTAAGGATGCTGCCAGGTCTACAGTCCGATGTATTCAGCATTTTTTTCCTTTTAAATTTCAGATTCTAGCATGTGCTTTTCTTCAGCCAAAGTTGTAGTTTGTCATTACCTCATGTGCAATCTGGTTTGGGTGTCAAGAACCACTGTTAAGCAATTTAAAACTATCATTAAGGCGACATAGTAACACATTTGGTGAGCATGGGATATCTTGCTACAAAACTGTTAAAGATCATTTGGAGGAAAGTTCAGCTAAACATAAAAAGCATAATAAAATGCAAGTCTATGGAAGGAGAGAGAAGACTCAGTACAGCTGTTTTGAGTTGAGCGACATAAATTTTTTTTCATCTATTTAAACCGTTCTGGGTTTACTTTGTGCCATGCTAAACAACTGCAGTGTGCATGTGGATGAGGCCAGATTATTCAAAGAGCAAAAAGCTTGTGTGGAGGTATTAATGTACAACATTTGGTTAACAAGTTAGGGAAGATCTGTGCTTTTTCTTTAGACCAAGTAAACGAGTAATTTGTTCACCCCTTTTCTGTTTCTGATAGGGCCAAGACTATTAAGAATACTGTAACCGTTAATGTTGAGTTAACAGCAGAACAATGGAAGAAGAAGTATGAAAAAGAGAAAGAGAAAAACAAGACTTTAAGAAATACCATACAGTGGCTTGAAAATGAACTCAATAGATGGCGTAAAGGTATGTAAGCTTTCATTAGTAAAGTTGAACCACACATTACGACTTGAAAAATGATTTAACTTGCGCCAGTTAAGATTTGGAAGGGACTCTGAGTTACTGTTAGTTTTGACTTGTCCATATCGATTTCTGTGAGACTACTTCACCTTGACCAGGACTCTGGGCATCCAAATTCATCCCTGTGCACTGTTTCAGATGCATTAGTGTGGTCTATAAGTGACATACAGGGCTTAGCCTTGCTTTCAACACCTTTTCTTGAACTAGTATGAACAGAGGTGCCATGTCTCTGATGGTTTTGTCCGCTCTGAAGCGGAACTGACTGTTTTGGGGAGAGCGGGGGTTTCTTCACAAGATGGTTGGCACAAGCCTGTTCAGAAGTATTCAGGCCAGGACTTTCCCAGCAGTAGGAACTGAGGTGATCCCTTGGCAGTTGATCAGTCTGATGTTTCCCCTTTGTTTTTATACCAAGTTTTCAACTCTGTATAGTTTCTGTATACTCCCTTCCATGCCAACTCTGAAATTGCCAAATATGACAGTTTTGACCTTGGGAAGTGCATTTCGGATGAGTTCATGTAGATAGAACCCATCAATGTCAGCCTTATGGATTGGAGAAAAAACACAGATTTGACTTGTAGCCTGCTAGTCTCAAATGAAATGGTGAATAGATATTGGCAGACTTAAGTTTAGGGGCTGAAGTCGTCATCACTATGAAGGAAATGCTGAGGATACAATGTTCATCTTCAGGCCTAAATGACCATGGCAAGTGTAGTCAATATTGTCTTCTGAGCTAAGTCTTAGTCTGAGATGCAAACCTTGCTCACAGGCTATTACATAGCTATCCTGTATAGCTAGCGCATGAGCCACCAAACCACTATTGAGTATCATTGAATGACTATTGCATTCTGAGTTGTCCAGTGTGTTCAGGCAGGCCTGTTTCAGAATTTTTCTTTTTCCCTGTTTTGAAATGACGTTTTTGAGTTCACATTTTTTTATTATTGCTTACTCTGATTTAAGCTGGCAATACCAGCATTTGCTTCGGTCCTTCAAATCAGAATTAAGCAGTGCTGTCTTTCAGAAAGGCTGCTTGGTCACTCAAGGTTCTATTGGCTAATGAAGTCATTGTCACTGGGCTGTTGTCAAAATAAGCAGTATCCTGAGCCACTGCGTGCAGTGTCATCTTGCATCTGTGTTTTTTTTACATCTTTCCCAACACTGTAGTATGAACTTGTTTCAGGTGGAGTGAATATTTTTTCCTACCTGTCTGTGGTTGCAATTTAAGTTGGAGTACAGCTTTGCCAATTGATCCCACCTTTGAAGTCTGGAGCTCATCTCTCATGGCCAACAAACTAGGATGATGGTAGTGAAGTCATGGGTTGAATTGGGAGTTTGAGACTTGATTGGCAATCCACCTGTGCAACAAAGGCCCTGCCTGTCTGCAACCATTCCATATTTAGCTGGTATGCCAACAACTGTATGGTATGGCATGTTTTTGATCATCTGTTTTGTTTCAGCCATTTGGCAGCCTACTGCCCTGGTCATCTCTCTGCCTAGGAGAACTTGTGCATAAGTGTTTGTCACTTCTGTGCTCACTACAATTTGCAAGTCAACTGCTACAGTGTGTCTTAGTATGGTATTTGTAGCCAGTAGTGAGAGTTGGGTGTCAATGAGGATATGATTCCTGTCCAGTTTGTGTATGCAGTGTTCCCTAATGAATGTTTTTGCTACTGCACGGGCCTTCAACATCAGTGCAGCAGCAGCAGCCAGAAGCAGAAACCATACATTGGTTTACCAATTGGTGTGTGGAGCTTACCTGCAGCCATATGACCATGCAGCAACTAGGATGCAATAGCAAATGACACTTTAGCCAAAATAATTGTTGTTCATTCTTGGGAAAAAAAATACAGCATGTCTAGATTGCTTTCAGTCTGGCTACCTTGGATTGGAACCTTGGAACACCTAGACTCTGTTGGAAGTCACTAGACAGGTGTGTTTGCCCCTGTCTCTTCAGATGTAATTTGTTCAGGATGTTGACAGGATATTTTACAGAAGCCCTTCAGGGAGGCTAGCTTATTCACCTTTTCAGCTCTTCCACAGGACCTTTTACGTGGGTTCCTCAAAGATAGCAGTCTTATTTCTTACTGGATACATCTTAACTGTATCCCAAAACAATGAAATAACCATACTCCTGACCAGCATTAACTCTGTCAGCTGTGTGGGCCTCTGAAGTCTGTGTGCAGCAGCGACTTCGCAAACTGGAAGTCAGTGCTTCAATCAGAAAATTGATAAGCTTGGAGGCAATGTTGCTCCTCATGGTCATGAACCCAAAGATGATTTTTGGTATAGGAGTTGTGATGTCAATTTGAGGTTGTACAGGATGTTGGTGAGGCCTCTTCTGGAATACTGTGTCCAGTCCTTGTCACCTTGTTATAGGACTGATGTTATTAAATTGGCGAAGATTTAAAATGATTTACCAGGATGCTGCTGGGAATGGAAGGTTTGAGCTATGAAAATAGGCTGAGACCTTTTTCACTGGAGTGGAGAAGATTGAGGGGATACCCTTAGAGGTTTATAAGATCACTGGGGCTCGGATAATATGAATAGCAAAGCCCTTTCCCTAAAGTAGGGGAGTTCAAGCTAGGGTAATATTTTTAAGTTGAGAGGAGAAACATTTTAAAAAGGACCTGAGGGCCAACTTTTTTTTAAAGTGGTTCGTATGTGGGACTACCAGAGGAAATAGTGGATGCAGGTACAGTTACAACATTTTAAGTCATTTGGATGAGTACATGAATAGGAAAGGTTTGGCGGGATATGGGCCAAAAGCAGGCTAGTGGTACTAGTTTGGTTTGGTTTGAGAACATGGTCAGCATGGACTTGTTGGACTGAAGTGTTTTTTCATGCTGTGTGACTCAGTATGATTAGGGATAGTCAACATGGCTTTGTGCGTGGGAAATCATGTCTGTCAAACTTGATTGAGTTTTTTTTTGAAGAAGTAACAAAGAGGATTGAGGGCAGAGAGTAGATGTGATCTATATGAACTTCAGTAGGGGGGTTCGACAAGGTTCCCCATGGGAGACTGATTAGCAAGGTTAGATCTCATGGAATACAGGGGAACTAGCTATTTCGATACAGAACTGGCTCAAAGGTAGAAGACAGAGGGTGGTGGTGGAGGGTTGTTTTCCAGACTGGAGGCCTATGACCAGTGAAGTGCCACAAGGATCAGTGCTGGGTCCTCTACTTTTTGTCATTTACATAAATGATTTGAATGTGAGCATAAGAGGTACAGTTAGTAAGTTTGCAGATGACACCAAAATTGGAGGTGTAGTAGACAGCAAAGAGTGTTACCTCAGATTGCAATAGGATCTTGACCAGATGGGCCAATGGACTGAAGTGGCAGATGGAATTTAATTCAGATAAATGTGAGATGCTGCATTTGGGGAAAACAAATCTTAGCAGGACTTGTGGTAAGGTCCTAGGAAGTGTTGATGAACAAAGAGACCTTGGAGTGCAGGTTCATAGCTCCTTGAAAGTGGAATCGCTGGTAGATAGGATAGTGAAGGAGGAGTTTGGTATGCTTTCCTTTATTGGTCAGAGTATTGAGTACAGGAGTTGGGAGGTAATGTTGTGGCTGTGCAGGATGTTGGTTAGGCCACTGTTTTAATATTGTGTGCAATTCTGGTCGTCTCCCTATCAGAAAGATGTTGTGAAACTTGAAAGGGTTCAGAAAAGATTTAAAAGGATGCTGCCAGGGTTGAAGGATTTGAGCTATAGGGAGAGGCTGAACAGGCTGGGGCTGTTTTCCCTGGAGCATCGGTGGCTGAGGGGTGACCTTATAGAGGTTTACAAAATTGAGGGGCATGGATAGGGTAAATAGGCAAAGTCCTTTCCCTGGGGTCAGGGAGTCCAGAACTACAGGGCATAAGTTTAGGGTCAGAGGGGAAAGATATGAAAGAGACCTAAGGGGCAACTTTGTCACACTGAGGGTGATATGGGTGTGGAATGAACTGCCAGAGGAAGTAGTGGAGGCTGGTACAATTGCAACAGTTAAAAGGCATTTGGATGGGTATATGAATAGGAAGGGTTTGGAGGGATATGGGCCGGGTGCTGGCAGGTGGGACTAGATTGGGTTGGGATATCTGGGCGGCATGGACGGTTTGGACCGAAGGGTCTGTTTCCATGCTATACATCTGACTGTTTGTTTGTTTGTTTTTTCAAAAATAGTTTTCCACTGTATTCCTTTAGTGTTTTTTTAAAAATAGGAATAGACACATCTACCTACACCTCAAATGAGCCAAATTTTATCATTCAGAAAAAAAAAAATTCTAATGGGGAAGAACTGATTTGCTTTATATCTTCAATGTATTCTTTTCTAAAGGGGAGTCTGTGCCTATAGAAGAACAATATGACAAAGAGAAACACAAGGAGGCACTTGAGATTGTTCTCACCAATGACAAAATTGAGGAAACTCCGACTGTTAAACTCACTGATGCCGAGAAGCAAAAGATGGATTCAGAAATTTCTAAACTGTATAAGCAGCTGGATGATAAGGTGTGTTAATTCCCCTTCCCCAACTGTACTGCAAGAGTTGATGCATTTAAATTGTTTCTAGTGTTTTTTTTGATATCGAAAGCAAATTAGTTTTACTGTAATAGATTGTTCCTTTGATTCTTAGTCCCCATGAGAAAGCAAAATTCTGTGACATTAGTGAAATAGTTGACCTATTCTAATTGAATTGGTCTCTTTTAATAGTTAGAGTACTAACTGTGAGATATGAAGCAGCCATTTTAAATTGAAAGGACCAAGTTTAAAAACAGGCTATCTCCATTTTTACTTAATCTATCTCTCTCTTAACCAATTAAGTGAGTATATTCTGAAAAGTGTTCAAGGTGAATTATTTTAAAATAAGTCTGTTACATCTTGATGGTACTTGATGAAAAACAGTTTGGATATGGAGCTGGTTGGAGGATAAATGCCATCAACCATTTACAATCATTGAGGCATATCAACTCAATTAACTTGTTGTTTTCAGAGGAGGTAAAATTGAGAACTGGCAGTTTTAAGGTACTGTGAATTGTTTATTATTGATGTAATCAGGTTAATTTGAATAGTGGTTATATGCAATACAAATCGACTCCAATGGGTACCTTTTCCTTCAGGCGCTAGCTTTGTAAAAGAAATTTTAAATTGTAGCTAAATTAACTGTTATTTCGTTTCTGAATAAGGAAATTGGTCAATTATCTTGAAAGGGTATTGACAAATAAATTGAATTGAATTTATTGTCAGGTGTATCGAGGCACAGTGAAAAGTCTTGCGAGCAATAAACGCAGATCACATAGTTAAGTAACATAGCATAAATAAAAGGATGGACATGGATGAATCAAAATTTGCCTTTGCTCTCTTCAGGTTATAAGACTGTCACTTTGCTATTTCATAGGCTGGGATAAATGATGTCAGGTTACTCTTAAAAACTGCATATTGTTTGCAAGAAATTGAACACTTGATGAAAGTTATCATTTAGTACTGATACAATTTTAAAAATTACTTTTACTTTTCAATGATCATACGTGAACAAAGGTCTAATGTTTGGTTGATAGGAAAAGTGAAGTATTTAAATTATGTTCTGATGTATCTTTGCAGGGGGTGTTTTTCTTTTAGTGTACTGTTAGTATTGCTGGTAAATCCATCTAAATGTGAATTGATTGTATTTTAACTCTGATTATAGGATGAGGAGATCAACCAACAGAGTCAGCTGGTGGAAAAACTTAAGCAGCAGATGTTGGATCAGGAAGAAGTAAGTCTGATCAAACTTGCTAACATTGTTTTCATCTAGTTGTATTAGACAGGCTTTTACTTGTCAATTGATTGCACCCTGCATGTCGATGGTCTCATCAACAGCCTATTCAGTTTCTGTATTTTTGAGCAGAAATCTAATGTAACCATTGAGCCTGACACTTTTTTTTTCTTTCTGCTTCATAGCTCAGGGTATTAAGACCATTTGTGCTGCTAGTCCTACAAATATATTACTACCTAATTCAAAATAGATCAGAGATCCTACCTGAAGTCTTTCTCATTTCTATTCTTAACGAACATTGTTATGAACCCAACATTGCCGGCTGTGTTTACACATTGAAGCATTGGGAGATTTTGAACTCCTTCGCTGATTTATCTTGCAAGTATTAAATATATCACTGAAGGATTTATTAAACTTTAAGAATAAAATGACTGAAATATTGCAGGTGTAATTAGCCAATTTTTATATAACTAAACCTGTAATACAGTAAACATGAAAGTAATAAAGTGCTTTCATTTATCTGGTGCTGATTTTACATCTTTATGTAGCTTCTGGCATCCACCAGACGAGACCAAGACAACATGCAGTCAGAACTTAATCGCCTACAGGCTGAGAATGATGCCTCTAAAGAAGAAGTGAAGGAGGTGCTGCAAGCATTGGAAGAACTTGCAGTCAATTATGACCAGAAATCACAAGAAGTTGAGGACAAGACAAGGGAATTTGAGCTACTAAGTGATGAACTGGGTCAAAAATCGGTAAGGAGTTGCTCTAGGTGAAAGCCTTTCACAATTGTGCACCATGTTTAAAAACAGCTGGTATCTTCCTTGAATATTTTGGTGCTGTGTATGGATTAGGTAGAGAGGTGAACTTTAGAGGTTAATAAAATTGTGAGGAGTATAGACAGACTTAATGATAGGTGTCTTTTCCCTAGGATGGGGAATTTCAAGAGTGGGGGCATATTTAAGGTGAGAGAAGAGAAATTTAATAAAGATGAGGGGAAAATTTTTTTAAGAGGATGGCATGTGGAGTGAATGTCCTGAGGAAATGGTGGATAATGACGCAACTGCAATGTTTAAAAGATGCTTTAGTAAGTACATCTTTTATTTTGCAGAGATATGGACCAGAGCAGGCAAGTGGGTCTAGTTTTTAGTTTGGGATTGTTTGGTATGGACCAGTTGGACCCAAGTGTCTGTTTCTGTGCTTTGACTCTATAAAAGATGAAATTTTTGCTAAATAATTGTAAAGAGACTTTGTAGCCTGTTGAAAGGGTATTTTGTTTCTTGATTGGTTAGATGCAAATTAATTGTGTATGCTTGTGTCAAAGCAACACTTTACATCCTGGTTCATATCTGATTCTCAATCTGATTCTTATTAGCTTAAATAACTGCTTAAATTTTTGCTTTGCTTGTTATGAAGATGATTACTTCATTTCTGTTGATGCAGGCTACATTAACGTCCATTGATGCAGAGCTGCAAAAACTGAAGGAAATGACCAATCATCAGAAGAAACGAGTCACTGAAATGATGACGTCATTGTTAAAAGATCTAGCAGAAATTGGAATTGCAGTTGGCAACAATGATGTTAAGGTAAGCAATACTATCTTGAAACATTGATTTGTGGCTGTCTGCCAACAAGCAAAAGCAATGTTATTGTCAGGGGAAACATACTTTTTGATCCTTTTTTATCCATTCCTATCTCTAGGAATTTGAAAAGTTAACATGCTACTGTCAAACTCAAAAATTCTGCAATTAGTTTTCAGACCGCTTCAGTCAGTCTTGACTGTGTATTGAATGTTGCCTACTCCGTGCAGTGGTAACTTTTTTTTTTAATCAAGGTAATCATTTTACCTTTCTAAACATGATCCTTTACCAGTAGCGTTGCCAACTTTAGAAGTAAGTTTGTTGTCACGTGTAAAGTACAGTGAACGACTTCACCGTTCCTGGTGCCATCTTAGGTATAAAGGTGCCAAGGTACAAAATAGAAAAAGAAATGTCAAGAGTTCAATATTACAATTGTTCTGTAGCCATGGGCCTGCAGTTGCTCCACGCTGGGCTTTCCCATGAGGGGTCATGTTTCCCCATATCGGGCCCACACTCCCCACTAAGGCATGCTCTCCCCCCACACTGGGCTGAGTCAATTGCCATCCTGGCTTACCAACCGCCTCGCTGCTGACCATCATTCAGCTTTGCTTACTATACTGCTTAAATATTCTAGTTTAAATTTATACACTCACACTACTTTTCAAGGATAAAATGCTTAGTTTCTGTAGTTCTTCCTAATCAAATGAATTGTCCAGTATGATCCAGTAATAAACTGCGTAGAATGTAACTAACACAAGTGAGTCATTCTTCAACCTGACAAGTCTGTGCCGTTGATTCTGCTCTGTTAGCTGTCTCCTACACCTCTGCACTAACACTGTTAGCTATATAGAATAGAATGACCAAAAGACAATGCGGTGATCACTCCTGATACAGGCTCCCAATTTTCAAAACCACCTACTATATGGCTGCAACTAGACCAGTAAAGAGACAAAATAAATGCAGATGCTGGAATCCAAAGTAGACAAGCAGGAGGCTGGAAGAACACAGCAAGCCAGGCAGCATCAGGAGGTGGAGAAATTGACATTTTGGGTATAACTAGACCTGTATGGCCTGTTTGCTGCTTAGAAGAAGGAAAAATAGGTTCAATAGAATAATGCCAATCTGTTTCACTCCAGATTTGGGCAGACTTGAGATTCTTAATCTTGTGGAGCACAGTCAGTATTGTATATCTGCAGATAGATTGATTAAATATGTAGATTTTCCTAATTGGGACACCTGGACTCATCTAAATCCTATGTTAGTTAATATGCTATTGATCTTCAATTGCTAAACTGTTGGGCTCAAGGATTGTAATGTGTTTTGAAGCTGAAACTAGTTCTTAAGATTCCTTTTGTCAGCATAAAGTTTTGTCTCAATTTACTGGAAAGACATTAAAGGTAAATTATTGAAAAGAAATATAGTTTGCTTTATTATTGTGAGCAATCAGTTGTAGGCTAGGTGCTTCCTGTTATCAGATGTCTAGCAAATACATTTAGAATATATGTAAAAGAATTTTGAGACAAAAGTCTGTCTAAAGTTTAGACAGTAAGCTAATTTTGAAAATATGCACTCAAGTTTCATTATAGAATTTCAAGTTTCAGAAATCAAAAAATGGGCTCCTGGGTTTCAAACAAACCTACAAATTTGAGAACTTCAACCTTCTCTGGTATTTTTCTTAGTCTTTTTCATCTGATTAACTTTAACTTTAAAAAAGTAATTGATTTATTTTATGACTAGACTTGAGCAGGGCTTTCCAAATAATATGTACTTAAAGTGAATGAATTGTTTAACACCTTTTATTGAAAAAGGGGAGGCAAGAAACAGGTAACCATAGGTCAGTTAGCCTAATACTTAGGCAAAAGTGAGGACTGCAGATGCTGAAAATCAGTCTAGATTAGAGCAGTGCTGGAAAAGAGTAGTAGGTCAGGTAGCATCCGAGGAATAGGAAAATCGACATTTCGGGCAAAAGCCCTTCATCAGGACTGAAACGTCAATTTTCCTACTCCTCGGATGCTGTCTGACCTGTTGTGCTTTTCCAGCACCACACTAACCTAATACTTACCCAATTACAGATATTACGGATCTAATTGTAGAGCATTTAGAAATGCATGATCAGAGTATGGCTTCGTGAAGGGGAACTCATGCCTGACAAATTTACTAGATGACTTTGAGGAGGTAACAAGCAAGATAAATAAAGGAGAAGCACTGGATGTAATATATTTGGATTTTCAGAAGGTGTTTGATAAGGTATCTCATTCTGACAAAGCTATCTTATCATGATAAGAGGCCATGTGATAGAGGTATGTTTCATAGTTGGATATTTGGGTATCTAAACAGAGATGGAATAAGGGGGTCTTTTTCAGGATGGCACCCTGAAACTAGTGCTGTGGCCACAATTATTGACTATATATAGTAATGACTCAGATGAAGGAAGTGAATGTATTATAGCCAAGTTTGTATATTATGCAGGAATGGGTAGGAAGGCACATAGTGATGAGGGTAGAGTCTGCAAAGGGATATACACAGGTTAAATGGAAAAACTTGGTAGATGGAATAAACTGGGAAAATTAGAGGTTATTCACTTTGGCGCAAAGAATAGAGGAGCAAAATGTTGCTTGAAATGGAGAACGATTGCAGAAAGCTGCAGAACAGATTTGGGCGTCCCTGTGCATGAATCAGAAGTTCAGGTAATAAAGGAATGTTGACCTTACTTCAAAGGGAATGGAGTATAAAAGTAGAGAAGCTTTGCTGAAACTACACAGGGCACTAATCAGATCACACTGGAATACTGCAAACAGTCTAATAAACCAACCCAAAGAATTTTCTCTGGACTGGCTCCAGTGCCAATATAGACGGGCAGGAGGCTGGAAGAACACAGCAAGCCAGGCAGCTTTAGGAGGTGCAGAAGTCAAATGTTTTGGGTCTAACCCTTCAGGACTGGGGGTGGGTGTGGCGAGAGCTGCAGATGGAGGCTGGGGCAGGGTGGTGAAGTGGGGATAGGATCCATTGCTAGTTTGACCTCCTTTCAATAAGGGGGCCTAATCTGATTGCAGTATGTCAGCTGTGGTCTGACGTGTACCTTTTAAAGGAAACCACCCTACTTCTATATTCTATTCCATTTGATGTAAAACTGAAGTTGATGCCAGGTAGATGGAGCCTGTCCCACAAGGAGCGGTTGCGTAGATTGGATTGGATTCATTGTAGTTTTGAAGAATAAGAGGTGACCATATTGAAACATACAAGATTCCTTAAGGGTCTTGACAGAATAGATTTGGAGACGTTTTTCCTTGTGGAGAACCTGGCATCAGGAGATATAAGGTCAAGCATTTAAGACACAAATTTCTCGAGAGTTGTGTATCTATAGAATTGTTTATAACAAGGGTGTGTCATTAGAATATTCAAGGCTGAGATGGACAGATGTTTACTTAGGGAATCACCTGGCTGTGGAGGGAAAAGCAAAAAAAGTAAACTTGATGGTTGCCAGATCTCATTAAATGGCAGAGCAAATAACACTGGCTACACGGCGTACTTTTGCTCAAGTGGACAAAGGAAGGTTGCCTTATTACTAAGAAATTAAATTTAGTCAATAGTAAGAAACTAAGTGGGTCGGATGGTGTAGAATCTGTTTGGGTAGAATTGAAGAACCATAAAGGTTTTAAAAAGAAAACCAAAGTTGGAATTATGCACAGGCCTCCAAATAGGAGGAGCTGGGGTGCAAGGTACACCAGGAGATAGAAAAGATGTGTAGGAAAGGCAAAGTTAGTGATCTTGGGGGATTCCAAAATGCAGGTGGACTGGGAAAATCGGGTTGGTAGTGGATTGCAAGAAAAGGAATTTGTGGAATGTCCACAAGATGGCTTTTTAGAGCAGCTTGTGGTGGAGTCCTCTAGGAACAGGATTTAGTGTTGTGCAGTGAGGCTGACTTGATAAGGGAGCTTAAGGTGAAGGAACCCTTAGGAGGCAGTGATCATTTATATGATTGACTGACTTTATCCTGCAATTTGAGAGGGAAAAGGTGGAATCAGAGGTTTACAGTATTACAACTGAATAAAGGCAACTGCAGAGGCATGAGGGAGGAGCTGGGTAGAATTGGCTGGGGGAGGAGCTTAGCAGGAAAGACAGAACAGCAATGGCAGGAATTTCTGGGAGAATTCAGGCGACGCAGCAGAGATTCGTCCCCATGAAAAAGAAACATGACACAGGGAGAATAAGGCAACCGTGGCTGACTAGGGAAGTCAGGGATAGCATAAAAGCAAAAGAGAAAGCATGTAATGTGGGAAAGGGTAGTGAGAAACCAGAGGATTGGGAAATGTACAAAGACTAAGGGCAACGAAAAAAGTGAGGGAAAAGATTAAATAAGAGGGTAAGCGAGCCAGTAATATAAAGGAAGACTTAAGAATTTCTTTCGATTTGTAAAGGGCTGAAGTGTACACTGGGCTGTTGGAAAATGATTCTGGAGATGGTAGTGGGGAACAAGAAAATGGCTGAATTATTTACTTCGTGTCAGTCTTGTCTACGGCAGACATGAGTAATATCCCAAAAATTCGAGTGAGGGGGCAGAGCTGAGTATAGTGGCCATCGCCAAGGAGAAGGTGCTAGAAAAACTGGCTTGAAGGTGGATAAATCAGCTGGACCCAATGGACACACTCTTAGAATTCTAAAGGAGTGGTAGTGGAGGCATTAGTGGTGATCTTTTGAGAAATTGATAGATTCAGGGAGGATCCCAGAGAACTGGAAAATCGCTAACGTGACACTCTTGTTTAAAAAGGGTGTAAGGCAAAAGACAGAAAATTACAGACAGATTAGCCTAACCCCAGTCGTGATCCATTGTGAATGAGATTTCTGAATACTTGGAAGTGTATGGTAAAATAGGGTAAAGTCAGCATGGTTTCATCAGGAGGAGGTCATGCATGACAAATCTGCCAGAATGCTTTGAGGAAGTAACAAGCAGGTTAGACCAAGGAGAGCCTTTTGGTTTATCTACCTGGACTTCAAAAAGGCTTTTGACAAGGTGCCACACAGGAAGTGACTGAGTAAGATAAGGGCCCATGATGTTAAGAGACAAGATGCTAGCATGGATAGAAACTTGGCTGTCTAGCAGAAAGCAGAGCGTGGGGATAAAAAGGTCCTTCTCACGATGGCAGTTAGTGACAAGTGGTGTTCCGCAAGGCTCTGTTGGGACTACATCTTTTCACTGTATACATTAATAATCTAGCTGAAGGAACTGAGCATTCTGGCTAAGTTTGCAAATTACACAAATGTAGAAGGGACATCAGTGAGGAGTCATGGAGGCTACAGAAGGATTTGGACAGGTTAGAATGGGCAAAAGAAGTGGCAGATAGAGTACGTTGTGGGCAAGTGTGAGATCATGCACTTTGGTAGGAAGAATAGAGGCATGGACTCTTTTTTTTCTAAATGGTGAGAAAATTCAGAAGTCTGAAGTGCAAAGAGACTTGGGAGTGCTAGTCCATGATTCTGTCAAGGTAAACTTGCAGGTTGAATCAGTAGTTAGGAAGGCTAATGCAATGATGGCAATTTTGTTGAGCGGAGTTGAATGTAAAACCAGGGATGTATTTCTTGGTTCAATAAAGCTCTGGTCAGACCACATTTGAAGTATTGTGTGCAGATTTAGGCCTATCTCTCAGGAAGGATGTACCGGCACTGGAGTGTGTTCAGAGGAGGTCCATGAGAATGGTCCCAGGAATGAACAGCTTAGCATTTTGAGGAATGTTTAAGGACTCTATACCCTATGGAATTTAGAATGATGAGGGGGGATCTAATTGAAACACACAGAATACCAAATGGCCTGGTCAGAGTAGATGCTGGGAAGATGCTTCCATTTGTAGAAGAGACTAGGATCCAAGGACACAGCCTTAGAGTAAAGGGAAGATGTTTTAGAACAGATCAGGAGAAACCTTTTCAGCCAGAGTGGTGAATCAATGGAATTCATTCCCACAGAAGACTGTGGAGGCCAAGTCATTGAGTATATTTAAGACTGAGAGAGGTTCTTGAGCATCAAGGGTTATGGGGAGGATAGTGTTGCAACACCAATCAGCCATGATTGAATGGCAGAGAAGAATCGATGGGCTGAATGACCTAATTTCTTATCCTATGTATTGTAGTCTCCGAGGTATTAGGAAAATGTTCAGGTTTAGTCACAGTATGTTGCAGCTATCTTTTTGACCAAATTTTAATGATGATTCTTTATGGTGTCTAATTTTGTTGCCTGCTGTTTGTGAAGTGCCTTGGGGTGCTTTACTATATTAAATGTGCTGTAGAAGTATAACCTGTTATTTAAGGATGATTTCACTTTTGAGAACAGTAAAACTATTTTAGTTACCTCCTGTTCAATTCTGTTTGTCCCAATAATTTGGATTAATTATTCCCCACATATCTTTTCTTTAATAAATTTGCAGATCTTTGTCTGAAAGTTGTGCTGATATTGTGACAAACTTTATAACTATAATTTATTTCTCTGCAGCCTGAGGGAAGTGGCCTCCTAGATGAGGAATTTACTGTGGCACGGCTGTACATTAGCAAAATGAAATCTGAAGTGAAAACCATGGTAAAACGCTGCAAGCAGTTGGAAAGTACACAGGTCGAGAATAACCAGAAGTTAGAAGAGAATGAAAAGGAACTGGCAGCTTGTCAACTTCGCATTTCCCAGGTAATTGATGTAGTAGTCTCAGAATTGCTAATTCTTTGTGCTGTCCTACCTGTAGCTTCAGTCCAAAGGGATGTCAAAGAAGAACACTTTTTTTTGTTTTTTACAGAGCTTCAACAAATCATTAAAAAAAAGGTTTTAGAGTCCTAGAGATGTACAGCATGGAAACAGACCCGTCGGTCCAATCCGTCCATGCCAACCTGATATTCCAACCCAATCTAGTACCACCTGTCAGCATCTGGTTCATATATCCCTCCAAACCCTCCTTATTCATATACCCATCCAAATGCCTCTTAAATGTTGCAATTGTACCAACCTCCTCCACTTCCTCTGGCAGCTCATTTCATTCATACCCATATAACCCTCTGTCTGAAAAAGTTGCCCCTTGGGTGTGTCTCACATCTTTCCCCTCTCACCCTAAACCTATGCCCTCTAGTTCTGGACTCCCTGATCCCAGGGTAAATAGTTTGTCACACCTCAGCCTCTGCTCCAGGGAAAACAGCCCCAGCCTGTTCAGCCTCTCCCTGTAGCTCATCCTCCAACCCTGGCAACATCCTTCTAAATCTGTTCTGAACCCTTTCAAGTTTCACAACATCTTGCCGATAGGAAGGAGACCAGAATTGCACGCAATATTCCAACAGTGGCCTGACCGATGTCCTGTACAGCCGCAACATGACCTTCCAACTCCTGTACTCAATATTCTGACCAATAAAGGAAAGCATACCAAACGTCGCTTTCACTATCCTATCTACCTGCGATTCCACTTTCAAGGAGCTATGAACCTGCACTCCAAGGTCTCTTTGTTCATCAACACTTCCTAGGACCTTACCATAAGTCCTGCTAAGATTTGTTTTCCCCAAATGCAGCATCTCACATTTATCTGAATTAAACTCCCATTTGCCACTTTTCAGCCCATTGGTCCATCTGGTCAAGAATTTGTGTAATCTGAGGTTACCCTCTTCACTGTCCACTACACCTCCAATTTTGGTGTCATCTGCAAACTTACTAACTGTATCGCTTATGCTCTTATCCAAATCATTTATGTGAATGACAAAAAGTAGAGAACCCAGCACCGATCCTTGACACTCCACTGGTCACAGGCCTTCAGTCTGAAAAACAACCCTCCACGACCACCCTCTGTCTTCTACCTTTGAGCCAGTTCTGTATCCAAATGGCTAGTTCTCCCTTTATTCCGTGAGCTCTAACCTTGCTAATCGGTCTCCCATAGAGAACCTTGTCGAACGCCTTACTGAAGTCCATATAGATCACATCTACTGCTCTGCCCTTATCAATTCTCTTTGTTACTTCTTTTAAAAAACTCAATCAAGATTGTGAGACATGATTTCCCACACACAAAGCCATGCTGGCTATCACTAATCAGTCCTTGCCTTTCCAAATACATGTACATCCTGTCCCTAAGGATTCCCTCTGACAACTTGCCCACCACTGAGGTCAGGCTCACTGGTCTATAGTTCCCTGGCTTGTCCTTACTACCCTTCCTAAACAGTGGCACCACGTTTGCCAACTTCCAGTCCTCTGGCACCTCACCTGTGACTATCGATGATGCAAATATCTCAACAAGAGGCTCAGCAATGCCTTCTCTAGCTTCCCACAGAGTTCTCTGGTACACCTGATCAGGTCCTGGGGATTTATCCACCTTTACCCATTTCAAGGCATCCAGCACTTTCTCCTCTGTAATATGGACATTTTGCAAGACGTCACCATCTATTTCCCTACATTCTATATCTTCCATGTCATTTTCCACAGTAGATACTGATGCAAAATACTTATTTAGTATCTTCCCCCCCATTTTCTGCGGCTCCACACAAAGGCCGCCTTGTGGATCTTCTCTCTAATAGGACCCCTATTTTCTCCCAAGTAACCCTTTTGTCCTTAATATATTTGTAAAAGGGAAAATTAACAAAGTGAATTTCACAACTAATCTTGGAACCGGTTTGGGCGAAGTTCACAATACAGAATCAGATAAGTTAATTGATGTTTTAAGTCTGTCCAAGAGAGAGGCTGTATTAGTGAGTACAGTGGGTTCGTTCTTAATTGTTTTTGGAGATAAGTCTCTTGATTAAACTTAAAATATAAGCCATAGTTCTTAATTTAACCTGGTGCAGTGTTTTGTAGAGGAATAAGATGGTGTTGTTTTCTGGGTCTGTAGATTGTGAAGGAGCAAAAATGGCCTTTGCAGTGATGTGCACGTCTTATCAGATGTGGGAGTTTAAAGAGAGTTTAAGGGTTACTGCGGATTATATCTGCCATAAATGCTGTTGGATGCGAATCGTATCAGATCGAGTGGATCAGTTGGAGAGACAGATAGAAGCAATGAGGAATTTACAACAGCAACAGTATGTGATACATGGCAGTTATAGGAAGGGGGGGAAAAGTCTCAGATACAGTCACAGATGGGTTAACTCCAGGAAGGGTAAGAGAGGTAGGCACCTAGGGCAGGAGTGTTTTATGGATATACCCATTTCAAACAGGTATGCTGTTTTGGAAAATGTAGGGTTTGATGGATTCTCAGGGGGACGTAGCACAAACAGCCAAGTTTCTGGCTCTAATGCAACGAGGGGTACGTCGGCTTCCAAGAGATCAATTGTGTTAGGGGATTCTGTAGTCAGAGGTACAGACAACGTTTCTGTGGCCAGTAGAGAAAAAACAGAATGGTGTGTTGTTTCCCTGGTGCCAGGATCAAGGATGTCTCTGACAGGGTGCAGAATGTTCTCATGGGGGAGAGGGGCCAGCAGGAGGTCATTGTCCACATTGGAACCAATGACATTGGAAGGGAAAAGGTTGAGACTCTGAAGGAGATTACAGAGAGTTAGGCAGAAATTTAAAAAGGAGGTCCTCGAGGATAGTAATATCTGGATTACTCCCAGTGCTGCGAGCTAGTGAGGGCAGGAATAGGAGGATAGAGCAGATGAATGCATGGCTGAGTAACTGGTGTACGGGAGAAGGATTCACATTTTTGGATCATTTGGAATCTCTTTTGGGGTAGAAGTGACCTGAACAAGGACGGATTGCACCTAAATTGGAAGGGGACTAATATACTGGCAGGGAAATTTGCTAGAACTGCTTGGGAGCATTTAAACTAGTAAGATGGAGGGGGGGGGGGGGGGGGGGGGTAGTGAGGAAAGGGATCGATCTGAGACTGCTACAGTTGAGAACAGAAGTGAATCAAACAGTCAGGGACAAAGTAGGACTAATAAATTAAACTACATTTTATTTCCATGCAAAAAGGGGACATGAGTTGGCTTTGGCAAATAGAGTTATATAGATAGAGTTAGAGATGTACAGCATGAAAACGGACCCTTTCGGGATATCACGGTGATGTGAAGTGAATTGGCTGAAGACTGGCACCTGAAGATTACTTTTCATGCTTCAGCCATATTTCTTGCATTTGTGTTAGGCTCCTCCATCATTGACGATGGGGATAGTTGTGGAGCTGCTTTGGTGTCTTCCAGTAGGTTGTTAAATTGGCTACCGCCATTTAAAATGGACTTTGCAGTTTAAATAAGATCTACCGATTGTGGTATTGCTTAGCTCTGTCTATTACTTAGGCAAAAGTGAGGACTGTAGATGCTGGAAATCAGAGTCTAGATTAGAGTGGTGCTGGATGAAGGGCTTTTGCCCGAAACATCGATTTTCCTGCTTCTCAGACGCTGCCTGACTGGCTGTGCTTTTCCAATACCACTCTAATCTAGACTGTCTATCACTTGCCAAACAAAAGCAGCATTCAAATAGTCCATTTTGGTAAGGTGACTCCTAATTTTTTTTTTATTCTTTAGTTATGCCTGGTGCTGTTCCTGGCATGCACATCAGCACTCCATTGAATTTAATACTCAATACTGATTGACCTCCTAGACAGTAATGATTTGAGTAGGGGATGTGCTGGGCTATGAGGTTGTAGTGCAATTCTTCTGCTGATGGCCCACAGAACTTCATGCTTATCTGTTCTCGAGTTGCTAGATCCGTTTGAAATCTGTCCGACTTAACACTGTGATTGGACCACACAACACAGTGGAGGACATTCTCAATGTGATGGCAGGACTTTGGCTACACAAGAATTGTATAGTGGTCACTAACTGATATTTTAATGGATAGATGTATCTGCAGCTGACAGATTGAGGCCAAGTTTTTTCTCATTGGTTTCCCTCACCACCTGTTGCAGACCCTGTGTAGCAGCTATTTTGCAAATATGTATTTTTAGGCTTTGCGGAGCACGCGAAGAGCCAAGTTCATGAATAACTGGACTGCAATTTGTCTATTTTGTCTCTACCATGCTACATTTCTCTCTCTTTTAAAAAGTAAGGCTGGGAATTTTGGGTCATTCAACTAGTTACAATCAATCATAATACAGCATTGTGCATAAACATGTGCCATTGAGATCAAAAGCTTGGAATCTAAATCATTATTAAAAATAGTGCAGATTTTGAGCTGAAAAAACAGATTTTCAACTTGGAAAAGGTGTAAGAAAACAAATTCAAGAGGAAAACTAGTACTTATATTGCTCGAACACATTTGGGTGCTAAATGAGCTCTGGCAGAGGCATTACCATGGATAATGTGCCCATCAATGCTGATTAACAGTTAACGGCCAGGTTTTGTTAAATTTTAAACCAAACAGGTTTACTCCGGTCAGGGCATTACCCAGACAAATGAGCTCGTAAATAGCCTGTCATCTATTTTGTTGATTTGAAACAACAGGCACAGTTGCTTCTGTCCAGAAAGAACTGGGTCCTATGTATTAATGTATAAGCTTACTGTGCATACAAGCACATCATAACAACAAGCTCAGCTGAACATCCTAAATTTAGTGTTGCGAGTTTTGCAAGTGTGGGCTGATAGGAAAGGTACTGATTGTAAACAACTGAAGTGGAATTCTGTTTGATGTCAGTCCTCCAATCTTTGGGGGACACAGCTTCATACCTGACATAGCATTGCACCATCACTAAAATTCCTACTCCACAGTATATATTTGTGCTGTACACAGAATGGCTTTACGACTTGATGGCAACATCCTATTAGTGGTAGAAACCATTCCAGTTACTACTGGTATAGCTTATGGTGGACATAATCTGGTGTTGCTTGGGATGTTGTGTCTTATAGATGAACGTCCCTGATAGGTAGTGGCCTCTAGAAATATTTGTTCATTTTTTTTCTATCCTCTTCTCTCATGTTATATTCTGTCACTTTTTCAATCTATGTAATTCTGCCATGATTGGAGTGATTTTTGATCTTGACTATTCAGCGGACTGTAGTATGTTGACTCTCAATGTGGTCAACTGTGATATTTTGAGGGGGCGGGGTTACAATTGCTGTCCTAGGACATAAAACAAATTGGCAGCAATTGTATCCTATTTTGCTTCAAGTTTAAAAATCTTTTTATATTCAGATTAATTAATACACAACCATTTAGTTTTTATATCCAGTCATGGAATATATGTCCGTAACTAGATCAACACATCAGCATCTTCAAGGACAATGGAGGATAGATAATGAGTTGTCTTCATCCATTGCAGCACTTCCCAGTGCTGTTTGGATGAGAATTCCAGGATGTTGACCCAGTAGCAGTGAAGAAACTGATATAGCTGCAAGTCAGAAAAATTAGCGTATTGGTGGGAGTATCAGGTGGTGCGTTCCTGTGCAACTGCCATTCTCGCGAATCATAAGGGGTCATGAGTTTAGAAGGTGCTGTGTGAGAAGTATTGGTGTGTTGAGACATTACATGTTGTTGGACAAACTAATGTAATTGTATATTGGATTTAAAGGTGGTGTATAGATAGCTAATAAGTGGGGCTGAATGGTGTTGAACTACTTGTATAGTTTGAGCTGTACTCATCCGCACAAATAGGAAATATTCCATCACTATGATTTAGTTGATGAACCAGCTTTGGGGAGATGGGAGGTCAGTTGCTCACTGCAGAATTCCTAACCTTTGATCTACTCTTGTCGTATTTTGTTTATGATTGGTCCATTTCAATTTCTGGCCAATGCTAAGTCCCAGATGTTGATAATGGGTGATTCAGTGGTAATTCCATTGAATATAAATGTTACTAATTGCAAACAACTTTCATGAAAAGTTTGCAGTTTTACTGTTTCTATTTCCTGGATCTATGTTACCCATTCACTGTCCTCCTCTTCAAGTATGTTTTTCTACCTCCTGCATATGAAATTTATTTCTGGCCTGTTGTAGTTATAACTGTGGATCATTGGACTGCAAAAACACACAAGCCTACAAATTAAAATGGTAATATTCATTTGTTTCATTTCATAACAATATCCAAAAAGAAAGCTCCACAAAAATTATTACGTTGTCTCTCTTTACCTCAAGGGAAAAGAGACTTGTTCATTTTTATTTAAACTATAATTTTTTCTTTTAAATCAATGATACTAGCATGAAGCAAAGATCAAGTCACTTACAGAATATCTACAGAATGTGGAACACAAAAAGAGACATCTGGAAGAGTCTGTTGATTCATTGAATGAAGACTTGGTCAAGCTTCAGGCGCAAGGTATGTTTGAGTCTTAGTTCTGAGCAAGGGTATGTTTTGTTGTACCATGTAGCATTTTTGTAGAAATCTTAGAAGTAGAATAGTTTTGCGGTTTGTAGGAATATTCTGATGCCAAGTGTTCAGGTGCACTATTGTAAATTGTTTGCTTGATTTTTTAAAAAAAATTTCTCTTCCCCGGTCCTAACTACCACCACCTAATTTCCCCTACTTACCTGTGCAGTTGTCTACATTTTGCCAAGAAATTGTTTATCGTGGTATAAATTTGCAACAGAATTGTAGTCTTAAAATTTTGAAAGCAGAATTTTTTGAAGGGGTGGGTGGGGGAGGAGTAAAATGAGGCGGGTAACTATGTAATTTCATGCTACTGGTGTCCACATCATTAATGGAGTGAACTGCTCACAGTTGGTGAACATCCTCTTCAGTTACTTGAAAGGCCAAGATTGAGAGGACTACTAGAATCCATACAGACTTTGACCTTCTCCCCCTCCCCCCTCCCCCTCTCTTTATCTTGCTGCAAAAGTTCGAAGTACTAAATGCTAAAACTTAGATAGAGATGTCCTCTTATTCCTTTGCCTGCAGTGGCAGAATGCTGTCTCTTCTATGCTGGCCATTCAAATTTAAGAGCTTACCCACTGTCAAGGGCGGCACGGTGGCACAGCGGTTAGCACTGCTGCTTCACAGCACCAGAGACCCAGGTCCAATTCCCGCCTCAGGCGACTGACTGTGTGGAGTTTGCACATTCTCCCCATGTCTGCATGAGTTTCCTCCGTGTGCTCCGGTTTCCTCCCACAATCCAAAGAAGTGCAGGTTAGGTGAATTGGCCATGCTCAATTGCCCATAGTGTTAGGGGAATGGGTCTGGGTGGGTTATGCTTCGGTGGGTCGGTGTGGACTTGTTGGGCCGAAGGGCCTGTTTCCACACTAAGTAATCTATCTAAAATAATCTAAATTAAGGTAAAACTTGGGTGACTGCTTGCAATATGGTGTGGCAGTAGGGCCCCTACTTGATTCCAATGTCAAAAATGCAGCTCAAATTGTCCTTAGGTCTTGAGTAAATTAAGTCTTCTCTCCTTTTGCATCTTTCTTAAAAAAAATTAGAGCTCTTAATATTTGGCTAGTTGATCTTGGTCTCATGGCATCCAGTGCCTGGATTAGGCACTGTATTTAATCAGGTAGATTGAAAGGGCAGGAGGAAGCTTGTAATTACTTGATAGGGAAAGAAAGGTAAATCTGGTAGATGGGGTTAGTACTGCAGATAATTTTGTCAGTGGGGTCAGCTGGGCTCTGCAATAATTCTCCATTTCAGAGGGTAAACCGACAGACATAGCCAAGTAAAATTTTAACAAGGGAGGTGGGGGTGTAGCAAGGTATTGTTCACAGCTAGATGTAGTGATGGTTTGGATTTCAGAGCCAAAAAAATTCTTTGAGGTGGGGCCAAAGTCAACTCTCAGCAAGATGGTTGTAAATTGTTTCAGCTTGCTGAGGAATAGAGGCTAGGAATTTATGCAATTGGTTGCAAAACAGGCCAAAAACATTATTGAAAATCTGAATTCTATTATAGATCCAATCTATCATCAAATATGACAGTTGAGAGAAAACGTAGTCATGAAAAACACATTAATGTTCAACAGTTTATATTTTGAATTTATCAAGTTTCTGTAATTCAGATTTGATGAAATTTTAAAGGATTCAAGTAATGAACTTTTTGAATTTACAGAAAAAGTACATGAAATGGAAAAGGAGCACATGAACAAAGTGCAGACTGCCAATGAAGTGAAGGTAACTCCTTCCTTTGGAACTGTAGGAATTAATTCTTTGTGTACTATTTTGCTCTGGTCCTTTGTGATTATTGTGCAGGTTGTATGTTCACTTATCACTTGTATCACAATATTTTGACTGTGTATATTGTTAAGGCCTCACCTTGATAAATAATATTTCTACTATTCATTTCTAACTACAGAAAGCTGTAGAACAACAAATGCAGAACCACCGGGAGGCCCATCAGAAACAGATCAGCAGTTTGAGGGATGAAATCGAAAAGCAGGAAAAACTCATTACTGACCTTCAAGAGTATGTGTTTCATTAGTATTTAACCTGCAATATTTGAATTTATAAACAAATTAGTTGAATTTTTTTTGTAGGTTTTCAGCAACACTTTTTGGTGTATGGTAGTTACCTTTTTCTGATCCTGGGCATCACTTGGCACTTGCTCATTGATTTAAAGTCGAACTGTAATGTCTTAGACATGCACACATACAGTTTGAAATGTTGAATGAAGTATTGACACCCCATATTATTAAATTTCAAAAGTCTCATTCAATAAAGTTTGCTATTTTGGGCATCTTTTGTATCAAAATTTGTTGCATTAGCAGAGCAAATTAATCCATTCTTGCAACAGATCCTCACTTCCCCAGAATTACCTTATATGTTGGCTGAGATTTTGAATAAAAGCTGAAGTTATCCTGAGCTGGCCCCTCTGTGGAATTACTGACTATCAATAATTTTCTCCTGATTGAAGTGCAGAAGAGAATATAAAATCTTCAGACCTCGCTAGTGTTTTTTGCTGCTTAT
Organism: Chiloscyllium punctatum; assembly: GCF_047496795.1. NCBI lineage: Eukaryota > Metazoa > Chordata > Chondrichthyes > Orectolobiformes > Hemiscylliidae > Chiloscyllium > Chiloscyllium punctatum. The sequence continues at coordinate 93,376,494 of NC_092746.1, read as the reverse complement.
TAGTTCTGGATTGCATTAAAATTGTTTACAGCTAAAACAAAACATTCTGTTCATTTTCTTTTTCCATTTGACAACAGCCAAAATCAGAAAATGATGTTAGAGCAGGAGCGTCTACATGTAGAACATGAAAAGCTAAAGACTGTTGATCAGGAAAAAAGCCGCAAATTACATGAACTGACGTAAGTAATATGAATGTTTTCAAATGAGTGTTTTCATATGAACGTGTAGCTGAATTACAGCACTACTTTTTTTTTTAAAAATCAGATTTTGAAAAATTACTTAACTCAAAAGTTATACTATTGAAATCCGTTATTTTGAAACAAATTTTAGTTAACATGTTAATGTACTAAAATCACAAAGTGCTCAACCACTTCTCTACTTTTTAGACCAAGAATAAAGCTTGATATTTATTCTAGAATCATTGCTAGTGCATGTACTATGTCTTCATTCATGTAAATATTCTGAATAATACAATGTATTGCGATGTAGGATTATGCAGGATCGACGAGAACAAGCAAGGCAGGACCTCAAAGGACTGGAAGAGACTGTGGTAGGTTAAGTTGAATATGCAAGTCTTGGGTTTAGATTTTATTTTAGAAATTCATTCTTAAACTTTTATTGGGCAAGGATTAATCTGTATGCTGTCACTTTTTTTATTTCTGTAGGCAAAAGAACTCCAGACGCTTCATAATCTTCGGAAGCTGTTTGTTCAAGACTTGGCGACCAGAGTTAAAAAGGTATGGAAACAGTGACTTTGATTTCTAGGTCAGTTGTACATTTGTTGGAACATGGAAAGGGAAGCCCATTCACAATTTGTAAACTAATTATATTTTCTCTCCTATCATGGGTATCAATTAGAATGTACCGAAGTAGAACAGAGCTTAAGCAGTATGTTGAAAATTTGAATTTGGATCATTAAAGCTGGCCTACTAAAGCATGTTTATTGAAAAGTAGCTCCTTTGCAGACCAGAAGAGACAGGAGTAGAAGTAAGTCATTGGAATGTCATGTCTGCTCCACTGTTTAATAAGATCATGGGTAATAATAATCTTCAACTTCACTTTCTTGCTATTGCTAAGTAATCCTTGATTTGCTTACTCATTCTGTAAGGAGCCTATATTCGCATTGACCTTTTTTTTTTAAAAGGAGCCCCTATTTGCTTTTATATAGCTTTCCTCCCTTTTTTGGCTATTAATGTTGGCTTTTAAAACCTTCTCAATCCACCAATACAATATGTACAGATCTAGCCCTTGTGCAATTATCATGATTTGTATATGTAGCTTTGACTATTTGTTATCATTTTGCATGTGCTATGGCTAGTCATATACAACTCAGATTTGTAATCTGCCACAATTTATGATCAAACGCTTGTGAAACCGTGTCATGTGACCTAGGCTGAACATAACATCGTAGTGTCTTTCACATACCGTACAAAGATCTCAAACTATGATATTTTACCTTAGTTCAAGTTAGGATAACTTTGAATTTTCATTGATCATGCTGTTGTACCATTTATTCCTTTCCAACAATGTGTTGTGTGAACGTGGTTCGGTGGTGACAGTATATGAGGGACAAACTGTGTGGATCAGTCTTTCAAACCTAAGAGATGCTGGTGAGGGCAAGCTATTACCTTGAGAAGGAACAAGTAGATTTATAATGGCTATCCAAAATTTTTGGTTAGCAGCTTTGTATTTAATAATTGTGGTTTTCACTGGGCAGGAAGTGCATGGTGTAAGACCATTACCACCTCTTTTCACTATCCTCAGTCTAATGTGTTGAGCACTCCGGTTCTCTTAGGTATTGTGGAAGAGTGCACTAGTGTATTGCAGGCTGTTGTCATACTCAATTTGATGATGAACACCAAGCATACTGAATATGGCAATTAAATCTGTCAAAAGCTGTTGCACAAGTGGTATCTTTGATTTGTCTCTGAAAAGGGAATTTCATGAAATAGCCAGTCACCAGGATGTAGTCATGTCCTTGGACATGAAAATTTTGGTAGTGACCTTGCACTACATGTCAGATGGAATTTTGTGTGGAGTCAGTTAATCTGTATGATGGCAAGCCACTAGATTCATATGCAAACCTCTTAGTTCACACAGATGCCAGAGCTTATGTGTATGTGGTCAAACATGATTTAGTGCAGAGCATTGGATTAATCACTCGTTTGCCTTAAAAATTACATTTTTGCCACGTTCTAGTTCATCTCTGGTTATAAAAAATGTTTGTTCAAGGACTTGCCCAATGTGTTTGAGCAAACAGCCGATAATCATTTTGAGCTGTTGCAATTGGATAGCATCAGGCATGACTTGCTGAATTAGTACTGCTGGCATTGGCCGAAATGAATGAGATTGCTGTGGAGATTACCTTCAAACTCTGATTTGACTATCTACTTGTAAGTCTAGAAGAATACCTTCATTCTTAGTAGAGTTTAGAACTCTGCCGAAACATCAAGAAAAATCCTCAGAGCTTGGTTTTAATTATACTTTGAAAATCAAAGGATGCGATTTCACAATTGGATGGTATAGTCTTGGAATACATGAGAATTTTTTGACAGGTCATTTCCAATGGTTTGTGCTTTTATAATCAATGAGTCACTGAAAAAAAAATTCAAAATTAATAGCAAATGGAGGGTGTAGGAAATGTCGGTAATTTTTTTTTTAAATTTAAAAAAACACTCTGTACCTGAATTGACATGCCACAGCTGTTACCATCTTATATCCTTGGTATCAGTAGCTGAAACTACATTTTAATTATATTGCATGAAATGCTTGTTGAATAGGTCCATGTGGAAACTTTGTATTTCGCAAAGGGGAGCAAGTGCTTATTTTTTGGATTTTGGAGTCTGAACTATTGTAATGACTTGAGAACCAAATGCAATAAGCTTGTTACCCTGTAGTAGACATATTCTGAGGCCTTTCTGGAATGTGTTTATTTCCACAATATTGAAGAATATACTTATTGGGTGATGAAGCATTTTTGAGAGATTGAGATATATGTTGCCCTTTTCAGTCTTCCTGTATGGTGTGTCTTTGCAGAGCAAATCTCAGGAGATAAAATTTAGAATATAAGGAGGTAAAAAGTTCAAGATTCAGTGATATTTTTGTAATTTGCCTTTGTCTTGTGGTATAATTTTCTATTTTGGTAACATCAGACTTGATACTTTTTGAAGAATGTATCAATGCAAAGAAGTTGACTTGCCTTAATATAAAATTTTTGGCTGCTGAAAGCTTTTATCTTGTTTTCTTGCAACCTCAATGAGCTGATGGCAGTTTGTATCAAGTTGTTGATTAGTTTTCGCGGGAACTGGAATGTCTTCTGCAATAGAGACAAGCTCGTAAATTGTCTAATACGATTCATGTTGTTGGAATATGTCTCAGCGAACAGATAAGTCAAGCCAATCCCGAAAGCTATTTTAAAAGTTTTGAGTTCCTGTGTCTTTAGGGAAAGATGTATGGACTGATGCTTATTCTCAGCATCAAGCTGGAAAGATACTTTGTGTCTGGAAAAGTTGGGATTAAGATCTTGCACGAACTTATTTTTTGTGCATTGTTGAGTCACCTTGATGTAAATGTGCAGTGTGTTGTGGACTAGACCAAACCCTCTTTAAAATATATCAAGGAGATTAGCCTAAATCTGAACTTTTACCTTGTTAAAGATGAGTGTTAGGTGCCGCCTTCTAGATGTGATTTGATTGGTCAAACAACTAGGCTTTAAGCAAAACACTTTATTATTACATAACCGTTTAAATACAAGCCAAAACAAGAATTGGCATGAACTGTATTTTAATTCTATTAAAATAATTAACTAAATATATAACTGCTACTCCAACATAGCATCATCCCATAAAGGGATCCTTGGCAAAGGCAAATTCAGGAAACTATTTCCCCACTTGCCATCTCCTCCTTCAGTCTAGGCAAGACAACATTGACAGAAGGAATCTATCAGCAGAGATCATTTCAGCTTTCTGTTGCTGCAAAAACTTTAACTAGCAGTTTCAGCCCCAAAACTCCAATTTCTAGAATTGAAAGCAAAAAAAACCCCAGGTCTGTGAGACTGACTCCATCCACTCCTGCTGCTTTTGTTAAAGAAAAAGCTACTTGCTCTTCTTTCCATGAAGTGGATATCTTAGCACCAGGTTTATAACATCTCTCTTCAAGAGAAACAGGACAGAACAAATGACTCTTTGGTGTAATTCTATGATTTATGTTTGAAGATGGCACTTGTGACGAGATGTGCCTCAATCTGTGTGATGTTTGACTTTCTAGATCGAGTTCCAGTTTGAGCTTATCCTGACTGTAAATGCTGCGCTTCCAGTGCTTGTTTGGGCAGTCTCTTTCAGATGTGGTACTGCATCACTATTTCAGTTTGCCAGAAGAGTACACTGGGATTATTGATTCATTAATACAGTTTGGGACCTATAGTGTTGAATGGATATATTTGTTAACTTTTGGATCATAATATGGCAATCTGTGCATGATGGAAGGCCCCATTGGAACAGCATGAAATACTTCAGAGGTCCATCATGAGCTATATTGGCATTAAAATACAGAATGCCAATGCATGAGATGGAAAATCCATTATAAATAGTTAGAAGCACAAGAATAGGAGGAGTCTGTTCAGTTCATCAAACCTGCCTCATTACTTAATATGATCGTGGCTGATTGAATACTTCAATGCCTTTTATCATGTCTCCAAAACCCTTACTTTGTTGATAATCAAAAAGTTATCAATCTTTAAATACACTCAAAAGACTGATTTTCCCCTATGAAGTTGAATTCCAAAGATTTATCACCCTTTGAGTTAAAAAGACATTTTCCTCCCCTCAGGACAACCCTTTATTTTGAAATTGTGCTCTCATTTCTAGATTCCCCAACTAGGGCAACATTATATCTGGCATTAACACTATTCCTTAAGCACTATGTAGACTTAAATGAGAACCCCTCTCATGCTTCAAAACTCTGGAGAATGCAAGTCCAATTTGCCCAGTCTCTCTCCGTAGGTCTTTGTCATGTTGGATTTCAAAACATTGTGCTAATTTCTCAAGAGCATCTCATGGAAGATGCATAATGGGATAATATGCATTCTTGGACCAATATGTCACTCTTGGCATGTAGCACATTTTGCCATTTTCATTGGGCTGTGCCACTTGGATAGAGGTGAAACGTTTAGATTTTCTGATGGCATCCATGTGTGTCACCATATACTTTGACATGTTGCAGTTACCTCTTTGTCTTTTAATGAGCCTGTTCACTTGGATGGAGCTTTGAGAATACATTTGGTAATGTCCTTGGTTGGCAGTTGTTCACATGCTGTAGTGGAGAATTGTATTGTACTTTTGGTTTCTGTGGCCACTTCAATTTGCATTTAGTACAGTGTCATCTTGTAGACCAGAGCTTGCACATGGCACAAAATGTTGGACACTGGATGAGACAGTCCAAATCAAGATTTGAATATACTGTTCTTGATGGATAATAGTTGCAGCATCAAGTACCTACAGTGGCTTCAATAAACGTTTCTCCTCCTCTTTCCTCCCTCTCCCCCCCACCCCCCCAGCAGTATGTTGATGGTATAATCTTGAGCATTGCCCAGAAGTGCCTTTCGGGAAGGTAGGGGCAATGACCAGTTCCACCAGCTGTTCAGCTAGGTTATCTTTGGTGTAACCACATGTCTGATTGGTACGCATATATTCATTGGATTTTTGGTGTATGACATGGCCTCAAGGGTTTGCCTTAAGTTGATCTTCTAGGACTTGGAAAACCTTCCTTGAACCTTTTTGGTACCAAATTGTTGTCACCACCTTCTAGTCCCTGCTTGCTTTTCCTACTTGTGATTTTCTGTGTGAACACATTCCCCTCAGTCAGGTTCACATTGGCTCAGGTATCTGAAAGTTTATTGATAACTAAATGTATACTCAAATAAGTCTGAATGTCATATTAATAAATTCTGGGTTATATGCTTATTTTCTATTTCTGTTACATAGTTGGCTAGCAGGCTGACACACAAATAAATGTGCAGAGGACTAGATCTGTGGTTATCTAGTTGTCTTGGTGTCTTTCCGAAATATGTGCAAGAGTACATGAGATATAGTATAATTTCTATAGCAAATTTAAACCAGTAATTTTACCCATTAATTACAAGAGTTTTGATGTTGATTTCTTAGTCAGACTCTCAAAAGCACTCAAATCTATTTGTAAACTTTGATCATCAGAACAGGGTATCTTGTTCCTGTGAGTGGGATAGTTTCTAATTCAAGTACTCCATTTCTGTATCAAAAACCAATTGGCCAGGTGTGAATTTGTTCTAGCCCATTCCCAAAAGAGTAGCCTTTACTACACCATAGCAGTAATTTATTTTCTTGTGATTGGTGATCCTGTGACTGATCAGTGGTGCTAGCTTATTTGCGTATGCGAGTACAGAGGGCAATTTGCATTGTGAACTCTGTCCCACTAAGAGCTGTTTCGAGGCTGTCCAATTTTTTGGTACACTTGATTTTTATTTGCTGGCAAGTGAAGTCAGTGTTAGCCCATCAGACAAGACTGGTTTGAAAACCACATTCCAGAACAGAGTATGGTTTCTACCTATTCATGCCGTCAAGTTGCTTACGTGTTTTATCTTTAATGGTATAAATCTTAATTGTAGAGGCCCTGAGTGTTTTGTTTACTAACACTCATTAATTTAAAATGAGTTGTGTAGATATTGCACTTCCTTGTAACTAACTATAACTTTTAAAAGCGCCTAAATAAACCATGAAATGGATATATGGTATGAAGCCTAGTAGCTGATTCAAGTTTCATTAAAAAATGAATTAAATTTTTTTTATTGAATTTACTATTGTCTAGTAATGTAGAGATCCTCTGGTGTTCAGGATAAAGTATTCATAAGTTATAGAAAACAATGTTATTTAAGCGGGATGATCTGTGACTTGCACAACTCCTTTTTATGTTAGCTGAGACGTAATATTAAATTGCAAGTTTGCTTACCATCTTTCAGGTTATCTTCTAGATGAAATTTCTATTAGTGAAAATATTGATTATTTGGGCTCTTGCTGTGTACCTTTTTTTCCTGTTGGATAAATTTTTATTCTCAAGATTTTGGATTTTCCTGCTGCTGGCTGAATTGCATTAGTTGTAAAAGTGTTGCTGCCCAGTGTTAAAATTGAGCTGTTTCAGTTTGAACATTGCAGTTAATTTGTGTGACCCATTTCCAGTTTGAAACAGCTGGTTCAATTCCGAGGCCAGAAAGTGTTTAGAACTGAAGAGCTGTATTGGGTAAAGACGGACGGCAGATTTCCTTTCCTACAAGAACTCATTAGTTCTTAAAATCTGGCAGCTTCATGGTCACATTTAGTGATATCAGTTTCTTGTAACAAAGTTATCAAACTGCCGTGATAAAATTTGACCATGGATTCTCTAGATTATTAGCTCTGAAGCACTGACCCAATAACATGCCACTGTGCTGCTATTAGTTCAAAGTGACTTTTACTACTGCATTTTTAGCCCTTGTGGCCACTGATCATTTTAATTAATAGCATTTGGAATGTATTTCATAGCACTTTTTAAATGATGAATTACTCAGTTTAGTATGAAGTCCAGTTTCCATTTTGTACAAATTAACATTAAAAATTATTGCTTGATACCATAATACTCCCCAATGAATCTTCTCATTTGTTCTTAATCCTGAAGAATTTTACAAAAGATTTGCAAGGATGCTATCAGAACTGAGGTGACACTCGCCCGGAAAGGTTGGGGCTCTTTTCCTTAGAAAAGAACACTGAGGTGTAGCTAGTGGTCTTTGAGTCAACCCTATCAAATTCCTTTTACAAATGAAGATATTTTTCCCAATTTGTGGAGAGTCTTAAAACTGGAACTCATATGGAGGGAATTTTGGAGAAAACCTTTACCTAAAGAATGTTCGAAATGTGGAGCATGCTACTGCAAGGAATCATTGACCATAGCTAGCATAGATGCATTTAAGTGAAAGTTAAATAAGCATTCAGGAGAAAGTAGTAAAAGCATATGCTGATAAGATTAGGTGGGCGAAGGCTTGTGTGAAGCACAATTATTATGTACATCAGATAGAAGGAATGGCCTGCTTCTATGCTGTAGATGCTATACAGATGTGCAGTTATCCTCTTGGAAGTAACTTTGCATGGACAGTTTATTTTTCAACTAGTAGACTCAATGTTAAGTGTACTGCAACATTGTTCAATCTGTCACCTGCTTTCAGTTAGTACAATAAATCGCTAATCTAAATGTTACACTTTTTGTTACCTTTACAGGTTGGTCTGCTATAATATGTGTTTAGTTAACCCGATTGAGGACACTGTTTCTAAAGTGCAAACTTTTAAAAAAACATGTTCACTGTAACATGATTACATCACCAGCAATTTAAGCACTGTTTCTAAAGTGCGATTTTTCTATGATGCAGGGTTGCACAAGAATGCAACTATTGCATTATAGAAGAACTGCCTTTTTAATAAATTATTATATTGTAATTAAGTTGTTTTACAGTATTAGACTTCCAGTTGAAGATGTCTGAATAAGTCTTTATCCCTGTTTTATTCCAGAGTGCTGAAATGGATTCTGATGACACTGGTGGTAGTGCTGCACAGAAGCAAAAGATCTCCTTTCTTGAAAACAACCTTGAACAGCTCACAAAGGTTCATAAGCAGGTAAATCAAAGGTGTTAACATTTCTGCAAATGTTTTTACTTAAACTCAGCATCAGATCTATTTATATGCTTGTTTGATCATTTGTATTTAGAAAACAGCAGCAATAACAGCTTTAAAATTGTGGAACATGCTAATGGGGACTGGATGCCATGAGTCAAACTTCCAAAAATTAGAAACTGACTTAGGCTTTTTTTCCCTTTTTAAAATTCATCTTCATTAGATGGTGCTATTAAATCACAAGATTTACAAGAAAAAAAAATCAACTTGTACAATAACTATTTCGATAGGATATCTATCGAAGTAACTTTGCATGGACATTTGAGAATGTTGCATAAATTCATTGCAATTAGCCAAAGATTTATGTTGCAGCCTATAGCTGCCAAGATCCACCTGCATAACTACAGCAGCTATAGTTTTTTTTGTCTGACACAAGAACAATAATTCAGCGTGCCAGGACTTGCATTTAACTCTACTAATTTCAATGCTAAATTACTGAACAAAACCCCCAGGGAAACCTGTTTTAAGAATAATCAGAAACAAAAACAGATTGCTGGAGAAATGCATCTGAAGAGAAAGCAGATTCAATATTTTGGGTCCAGTCACCCTTCAGAATTGATTGTATCTATGGAAAGTTATATATGCTCAAGATCATATGAGCTAAAGGAGTAAATGATAGGTGGAGAGCAAGTTAATGCTGTACAAATTTAAAACTGCTTTAAATCAGAAGGGGTGTTTGATTTGGAAATTAGAATCTACGAACAGTAACAACTGATCCTCTTGATCTTAGTTTGTAAGCACCTACAATTATTTTGACATTGCTAATTAGATTAGGATTTGCACTCTATGTAGTCCTAGGTGTGGCTTCTGAGTTGTGACATTTAAAGCCTCAAAATTAAGGTACCATTGTCCTTTTTACATTTGTAATTCTTTCTTCTGGTTTGTCCTGTTTGTTTTTGTCCTGGAGGTAAAGAATTGCCTATTAGCTGTTTTGCTTCCTTGATGGACAAACCCTGAAACAGAACACCTGAGACTGTAACTAAATAACAGGTGATTGTGGTTTTAAAATTCGAAGAATCCAATAATATGTTCAGCCCAAAAAAAGCTTGACTGTTTGAATTTAAACCATTTCCCCACAAAGACAGGCCAAGTTAGTAGTTATAGAAGCAATTAAATCCATCAAACTGTGCAGTATGCAATCCCTTTTTTGTCTTTCAAGATTTGTTATTTAAAGTAAAGCTGACTCTTTGAAATAGAAACAATGCATTTAAAATATTGTCATTAAACAATGAGCAATGGTTTAAATTGTACTTTAATATTCACATTGCAGTTAACTCATGACTGCCAATAAAATCAATCTGAAGAGCAGAAAAATCAATGTTTTGAGCAACAGTCCTTTTCTGCTCGTCTGATGCTGCCTGACCTCCTGTGCTTTTCCAGCACCGTGCCCTTGACTCTAATCTCTAGCATCTGCAGTCCTCACTTTCTCCTAATAAAATCAATCTCCCAAGTTTAAAAGTAGCTTATTTTTCTCTCACTTGTAATCAATTAAAAAGTGGCAACTTCATAACATTATGAATTACTGTTATCCCATCTGAAATGTTTCAGCTCCCTGGTGCTTCATTTGAACCATCACAAAATCTTAGTCAGTAGGGCTTCATATACATCAAGGATTAGGAAGCAAATTGGATATCTTGAATTTGCAACAAATGAACCAGGTCAAAATCTGTCACTGTATTCATTCTGTTATGTGCAGTTATTTTCCAATTACTTGCCTTTAAGTTGTAATTCCTTGAAGTCCTGATACAACCTGATCATGTTCTTAGGTTTATTAATATTAAGATGTTGTACTTTCCTTTAGTTGGTACGGGATAATGCAGATCTTCGTTGTGAGCTTCCCAAACTAGAGAAACGTCTCAGAGCCACAGCTGAGAGAGTCAAGGCTTTGGAATCTGCATTAAAGGAAGCCAAAGAGAATGCACTTAGAGATCGCAAGCGCTACCAGCAGGAAGTGGACCGTATCAAAGAAGCTGTGCGAGCAAAGAACATGGCAAAGAGAATGCACTCTGCTCAGATTGGTAAGATAAGTATGGTACAACATTGTAGATTCCAACAAACTATCTAATGGCAATTTGTGCAAGTTGTCTTGACTGTAAGATGGAAAGCTTCAACAGAGTGCCGTTTTCCTAGCAGTATTCGAGTCCTGTGCTATTAGACAACTATAACTTAGCAGTCATATCTTGTTATCATTATCTTAACTTTTCTAAAATAAGTTGAGGTTGTCATATAGTTAAATTGTTGCTCATGTAGAGAGCCATCATGGATGTGACAGGCAAATGTCTCCTTATGTGGTGTAATCATTCTGATTGAAATGCACTTAGTACTTTAGGTTGTTAATTTACATTTATCTCAATTTTAAAATTATTTCTGTCAAGTATGAGTCTCCTTGCCTAGACCAACAATTATTGCTCTTAAGTAGGTGTGGTGAGCTGCTGCCTTAAACTATGCATTCTTAAGATATGGGGGCTCCCACAGAGCTAATAGCAAGGAATTGAATTTAAAGCTTTGTCTTTGTGAGCGATACAGGCAGATCACATAGCATAGATAAGTAAATAATAGGCAAAAACAAAAACACAGGTACAGGCGAATGCTAAGAGTTTGAGTCCATTCAGTCTTCCTATAACAGTAGGGTCGAAACTGTTATGAAGCTAGCTGGTGCATGTAGAGCATCTGTACCCTCTTTCTGATAGTATAGGTTGTAGAAAAACATTGCCCGGGTGGGATGGATTTTTGAGAATGTTGGTGGCCTTTCCTTGACAGCGGGCCTGGTAGATGGATTCTATAGATGGGAGGCTGGCCTTTGTGATTGTCGGGGCAGAGTTCACTACTCTCTGTAACCATCTCTGATCTTGAATGGTACAATTGCCATACCAGGTAGTGATACATCCAGACAGAATGCTTTCAATGGCACATCTATAAAGGTTGACAAGGATATTTGCCGTTATGCCAAATTTCCTCAGCTGCCTGAGGAAGAGGAGATGTTGGGTCTTTGTAACCAGTGCATCAACAAGAAGAGTCCAAGGAAGCTTGTGGATGACTGTGCCCAGGAGCTTGACACTCCCCACTCATTCCACCTCTGTGCTGTTAATGTGTAGGGGGGCATAAGTAACATCCCGTTGAAAGTCAATGGATTCCTTGGTTTTGCCAACATTTGAGAGCTAGGTTGTTCTCAGTGCACCATTTTCCCAGGTTTTCCACCTCCCGTCTGTAGTCTGTTTTGTCACCATCTGAGATTCGACCGACTATGGTGGTGTTATCAGTGAACTTGTAAATGGCATTTGTCTGGTATTTGGTGACGCAGTAATTGGTATACAGCGAGTATAATAGGGGGCTGAGTACGCATTCTTGGGGGGGCTCCAGTGTTAGTGAGGATGAAATATTGTCCCCAATCTTCAGATTGTGGCCTGTGGGTCAGGAAACTGAGGATCCAGTTGCAGACATTTGGGCTTAGTCAGAGATCACCAAGTTTTGTAATCAGTCTTAAGGAAATAGTATTGACTACAGTTCAGCCTTCAATGAGTAGGATTCTTAGCTAGTTGTTCTTGGTGTCAAGATATTCTAGGGAGGAGTGAGGGGCAAGTGATATGGCATCTGATGTGGATCTGTTGGTCTGATAGGTAAATTAGAGTGGGTCAAAAATAGTGAGGAGGCTGGAGTTAATGCCACAACCAGCCTTTCAAAGTATTTTGTAACGACTGAAGTTAGGGCCACTGGGCAGTAGTCCTTGAGACATGATGCATGAGCCTCCTTAGGCACAGGGATGATATTGACCCTCTTGAAACAGGCAGGAACAGTGGCCTGCTGCAGGGAGAGGTTGAAGATGTCTGAAGACCTCTGCCTGGTACTCGCTTTCCTTGGATTCACATGAAGGAAAACTGATCTGACCTTTTGATGCAGTGACTGTTGGGATAGGTTCGTCAGGACTTATCGGAATAGGTGTTACTTCTCTGCCTAAATTCTGCGCAAAGCGAGCATTGGCTTTGAGACAATCTGGGAGGGATATATCATCGTCTGCTATTTTACACTCTCTCTTTTTTTGAACATGTGATGTCATTCAGTCAGTGCTTGCCAGAGTCGCTCGGTCTCTGTCTGGGTATCTAGTTTGGATCGGTTTTGGTCCTTGGCTGTCTGAATGGCTCTGTGAAGGTCATACTTGGATTCCTTATTTGAGTGGGTTTTCTGATCTGAAGGCCTTACATTGGTTTTTGCCAGGTTCTGCATGTCCTAATTCATCCAGGGTTTCCTGTTGGGATTGACTTCCTTGGTATGCAGTCCTCCACGCACGTACTGATTTTAAGCCTGTGACAGTGGTGGCGTACTCATCCAAGGTAGTTTGTTTGGGCCAGGTTCAATCAACCAATTCCAGACAGCACCAGAGTTGATCCTGTCTCCTCCGACCAACACTGCCCCTACATCTGTTAGGGGGTCTCCTGCTCGAGTTTTTGCCTGTAAGTTGGGAGAAGAAACATAGCATTGTGGTCAGAGTTCCCAAAATGAGGGCAGGGGATGGAGCGGTAGGCATCCTTCACAATGGTGTAAAATGTTCAGGCCCCTGGTGGGGCAGGTAATGTTCTGGTGGTACTTGGGAAACACCTTTCTTAGATTGGCTTGATTTGAAGTCGCCAGTTACAATAAACAGGGACTCGGGGTGTTCCATCTCGAGTGTTAGTGGTGGAGTACAGCACATCCAGAGGTTCCTTAACCTTTTTCTTATGGCGGTATGTATATAGCAGCAGTAACCTTCCTTGGTAGATAGAAGGGGTGGCATTTGATGGTGAGGAATTCAAGGTTTGGGGAGCAATGGCTGCTCAGGGTTGTAGTGTCCGTGCACCACAAGTTTTAAATTAAAAAGCAAATCCCTCCACACTTTGTCTTACCTGAGGACGCTGTACAGACTATACAATGGATAGAAAAACCAGCTTGAAGTGCGCAGTCAGGAATGGATGGAAGTTCACTATCCAACTGTAAAGGAGCCTTGAAGAAGGTGCAGGTCAGAATGTGTGGGGCTTGGAAAAACTTGTAGGTTGGGGTGTTCCTATGCAGCCAGCCCTTCTGGGTGGTAGATACTACAAGTTTGGAAGGTGATACCAAATGAGTAGATTTAGTTGCATAAATGATATAATTCAGGGCAGACTATACTTTCACTGAAATATCAGCTGAGGTAGCTTGAGCAGCATTATGACTGGCCTTGATGCTCTTGAGCTGGAAACAGTAAAATTAGTTTGAATTGAATGAGTTATTGTCACTTAAATCTTAATTAGTATAGCATTTTTAGTAAAATACTGGTACACTGTGGTTTACTGAAGTAGGAGAAAATAAGATTAATAAAACTAGAAAACAGGTTAACCATGAAGCTAGCAAAAGTTAGCGTTAATTGATTTTTCTGCAGTCGAAAGGTTTGTTATATCTTGATTAGACAGCACTTGCATTATGGAGTAAAATTCTGATTGCCATGCTGCTAAAAGGATATTGAGAACTTATTTTTAAAAAAGTGACAAGGATTTGACCAGACGGAGAGGGAAAAAAACCATTGGTAAAGTTAAGCAGACTAGGGCTGTTTTCTGTGGAAAACAGATCCTATCGAGGTCTTTAAAATTAAAATGGAGGATTAATGAGAAATAGTTTGCACTTGCCTAATCTAGAGTAAGAGGCTAGAAATATGATTGCCACAGATTCTGTAGCAGTTAAGATTGTTGGACTCACTGCCACATGGAGTGTTGAAGCAGAGGTAGCATCGATCCACTTGAAGGAAAGACGTGAGTGAGAAAGGAATAGAAGGATGAGAAATCCAAGTTGGTAGAGGTAATGAGCAGGTTTGTGGATTGCGTAGACCGGTTTGGAACATGGGACAGGAACAGTAGTAGTCTATTTAACCCCTTGAGCCTGATTCCAAATTGTGCTAGATCATGGCTGATCATCTTTCTTACTGTCATTTCCCCACATACATTCTATCCTTGATATTTTTAATATCTGGAAATCTACTGACTTCTATTAAAATATACTGACTTGAACAGGTTTGTCAAATATTATTTTTCTTTCCAAAATTCATGTTGACTCTCCCAATTCCTAATCATAGTTTTTATGTTTACTAAAAATTCGAAAGGACTGTGGATGTTGGTAATTGGAAACAAACAAATTGCTAGAAAAACTCAGGTCTGGCATTATCTGTGGAGAGAAAAGTTAATACTTCAGATCCAGTAACCACAAAGGTCACTGTACCTGAAATGTTAACTCTCCATAAATGCTGCCAGACTTGAGTTTTACAGAAATTTGTTTGTCTTGTTGTTTTAGTGCCCAACTGTCATATCCTTTTTTATTAATATTTTAATAATTTCCCTGTGATAGGTATCAGGTTACCAGGTCTGTATTTCAGTGCCGCCCCCCCCCCCCGCTCCAATCGCCACCAGGACAGAACCCCACTGCTCCTCACCTACCACCCCACCAACCTCCATATACATCATATCATCCGCCGTCATTTCCGCCACCTCCAAACGGACCCCACCACCAGGGATATGTTTCCCTTCCCTCCCCTATCAGCGTTCCGAAAAGACCACTCCCTCCTTGACTCCCTCGTCAGATCCACACCCCCCACCAACCCAACCTCCACTCCTGGCACCTTCCCCTCCAACCGCAAGAAATGCAGAACTTGTGCCCACACCTCTTTCTCCCCCCCCCCCCCCCCCCCCCCCCCCCTTACTTCCTTCCAAGGCCCCAAGGGATCCTTCCATATCTGCCACAAATTCACCTGCACCTCCACATCATTTACTGCATCCGCTGCACTCGATGTGGCCTCCTCTATATTGGGGAGACAGGCCACCTACTTGCGGAACATTTCAGAACACCTCTGGAACACCCGGACCAACCAACCCAACCACCCCGTGGCTCAACACTTCAACTCCCCCTCCCACTCCACCAAGGACATGCAGGTCCTTGGACTCCTCCATCGCCAGACCATAGCAACACGACGCCTGGAGGAAGAGCGCCTCATTGTCCGTCTAGGAACCCTCCAACCACAAGGGATGAACTCCGATTTCTCCAGTTTCCTCATTTCCACTCTTCCCACCCCCCCCCCCCCCCCCCCCACCTTGTCTCAGTCCCAATCCTCGAACTCAGCACCACTTTCCTAACCTGCAATCTTCTTCCTGACCTCTCCGCCCCCACCCCCACTCTGGCCTATCACCCTCACCTTAACCTCCTTCCACCTATCGCCTTTCCAATGCCCCTCCTCCCTACCTTTTATCTTAGCCTGCTGGACACACTTTCCTCATTCCTGAAGAAGGGCTCATGCCCGAAACGTCGATTCTCCTGCTCCTTGGATGCTGCCCGACCTGCTACACTTTTCCAGCAACACACTTTCAGCTCTGATCTCCAGCATCTGCAGTCCTCACTTTCTCCTCATAACTTTGAATATGGGAAAAGCTCCAGCTAATGCTTGACTTCCCATTTTTTACCTCTACCCAAACTGATCTAAGATTTACACATTCTAACTTCCTCATCTAAGATGCTGTTTCATCAATGTGTTGATCCCATCCTTTATTATTAGCAGTACCCATCTCCTTTTCTTTCTTGCCTATCCCCCCACTCCTATTTATCTCTCATCCTCCTCCCCCACTTCACATACCTGATGAAGGGTATATGCCCAAAACACAGATTCTCCCACTCCTTGGATGCTGCCTGACCTGCTGTGCTTTTCCAGTGCCACCCTTTTCGACTCTGACTTCTCCAGCATCTGTAGTCCTCACTTTCTCCTATTCTTCCTAAATATTGAATACTCTTGAATATTCCAGTCTGAGCCTTGGTCATCTGCAGTTACATCTCCATAATGGCAGTTAAATCATACCTGTTTGACTCCATTCATAGAGTCACATGGTCAGAGAGTCCTACAGCATAGAGGCAAGCCCTTTGGTCCATGCCAACCTAAATGCCTATCCATGCTGACTTCTATACTCTGCCCTGACTGATGAAGGCCACTGTGCCAAAAGCCTCCTTCATTGCCCTGTCTATCTGTGACTCCAATTTCAGAGACCTGTGAACCTGAACTCCAAGATCCCTCCATTCCATTACAATCCTTAAGGCCCTAACATTCACCATGAAACTCCTAACATGATTTGGCTTTCCAAAATGCAACACTTCACACTTAGCTATATTAAACTCCATTTGCCATTTCTCTGCCCAATTCCCCAGTTGATCAAGGTCATGTTGCAATTTCTGATAACCTTCCTCACTGTCCGTGGTGCTGCCTGTTTTAGTGTCATCAAACTTGGTAATTTTACCTTGTACATTCTCATCCAAATCATTGATCTAGATAACAAACATCAGAGGGCCCAAAACCAACCCCAGAGGCACTCCACTCGTCATAGACCTCCTGTCTGACAAACCTCCTTCCACTATTGCCCTTTTACTTCCTACAACCAAGGCAATTGTGTATCCAATTTGCCAGCTCGCCCTAGATTCCATGCGATTTAACCTTCCAGAGCAGTCTATCCTGTGGAACCTGATTGAAGGCCTTCCTGAAACCCATATAGACTCTGGATAAAAGCAAATTACTGCGGATGCTGGAATCTGAAACCAAAAGAGAGAATGCTGGAAAATCTCAGCAGGTCTGGCAGCATCTGTAAGGAGAGTAAAGAGCTGACGTTTCGAGTCTAACTGACCCTTTGTCAAAGCTAAAAAAAAAGGGGAGCTTTGACAAAGGGCCAGTTAAACTTAAAACGTCAGCTCTTTTCTCTCCTTTATAGATGCTGCCAGACCTGCTGAGATTTTCCAGCATTTTCTCTTTTGGTTCCATATGGACTCTGTCTACTGCACTGCCCTCGTCAACCTTCCTGGTCACTTCAAAGAACTCTAGCAAATTTTGTGAAGCATGATCTCCCACTCTCAAAGCCGTGCTGACTACTCATAATCAAACCCTGTCTTTCAAAATGCATGTATGTCCTATCCCTCAATCTTTTCAAATAACTTACTGGTGTTAAACGTGCTAGTCTAAATATAGTTCCAAGGCTTTTCTTTGCAGCTCTTGAATAATGACAGCATTCACTACCCTCCAATCTTCCGGGACCTCACCCATGACTAACGCTGATACAAAACTATCAGCCAGGGCTCCTGCAATTTCTTCTCTAGCCCTTTGCAGTGTTCTTGTATATATCTGGTCAGGACTAGGAGATTTATCCACCTTTCATACATTTTAATGCATCCAACACCACTGTGATACAGACTGTCCCCAAGATATCACCACTAACTTTCCCAAGTTGTCTTTCTGTATGATAAACACACAGGAAAATATTCAAGAACCTTGCCCATCTCCAGTGATTCTAATATACATGTCCATTTTGGTCCTTGAGCATCCCTATTCTCTTCTGTTACTTTTCTTTCAATATATTTAAAGGACCTCATTGTATTTACCCAAATCTTCTCAGCCAAGGCTATCTTGTGCCCCTTTTACTGAAGGATTTCCTTCAGTAAAATCCTGGTATTGCCAGTATATCTCCAGGGATTCTTTTGATCCCAGCGCCTGAACCTGTGCCATCCCTCCATTTTTCTGGACAAAGCCTCAATATCTTGTCATGTCATCCAGGGTTCCCTACTTCTGCCAATCTTTCCCTTCACCCTCACAAGAATCTTTTAGACCTTGAACTTTAAGTATCTCACTTCTTTTAAAGGCCTCCCAGTTGCCAGAGGTCCCTTTGCCTGCAAGCAAACTACTCCAATCAACCCCAGCAAGCTCCTGTCTAATTCCATCAACATTTGCATTGCTCCAATTTAGAATTTTAATCTGTGAATCAGTTTTTGTCCCTTTCCAAACTATTTTAAAATCAATAGAGCTATGGTCACTGGCCCATGTGTTCCCCTACTGTCCCCTGTCCTGACCTATTTCCCAAGAATAAGTTGAGTTTCACCCCTTCTCATAGGTCCCTCTGCTTGAGGAAACATTCCTGAACATACTTAACAAATTCCATTCCTGGTAATCTCCGTTTATGTTAGGAAAACTAAAATCCCCTACTTTAACAATCCTTTTGCAAGTCTCCCCAGACTCCCTGCATATTTATTCCTCTAATTCTTGTTGACTATTTGGGGCACATAGTACAATTGCAATCAGGTCACCATACTCTTCTTATTTCTTAGCTTTCCCCCACCAAGCCTCACTGGATAATCCTTCAGTTACTTCATCTGATTACTGCTGTGATACTCGTATTAATCAAAAATGCAGCTTCCTCTCCCCTCCTTCCACCACCTCTGTCCTGTCTAAAGCACCTGTACCCTGACACATTAGGCTGTCTTTCCCTTAACCATGTTTGTGTAATGACTATAATATCGCAGTCCCACATAACTATCCACGTCCTGAGTTCATTGTCCTTATCTGCCAGCCCTCCTGCATAGAAATAAATACAATTTAATCCAACAGGCGTTCCTTGTTCCCGGTCATGTTCCATCCAGCCTGACCTGTCTCTTCAACTTTTTTTTTTCTGTTTACTGTATGCCCTTCGAGCAAGTGCCCTTGCATTTGCCTCCCTGCTAATGTGGATCCCATCCCCATGGCAATCTAGTTAAACCCTGTCTTGCAGCACTGGTTCCCCTCCAGTTTAGGTGCAATGTGTCCCTTTGAACATGTCACATCTGTCCCAGAAAAGAGTCCAGTGATCTCAATCTGAAACCCCTCTCCCTGCACCACCACTTTAGCATTCATCTGTGATAACCTCTTGTTCTTACCCTTGTCAGCACGTGGCACTGGAAGTGATGTGGAGATTATCACCAACAAGGTCCTGGTTTTTAATTTTTCTCCTAGCTCTCTATACTCCCTCTCTGCAGGATCTTGTCCCTATTTCTACCCATATCATTTGTGCCAGTCTGTGCAGTGACCTCTGGCTGCTTCTCCCTCCCCTATCCCTCCACTTCTCTTTTGGGTAGAGGAGGTGGGAAAGAGGAAAACTCTCGATGTAGTGTTTGGGCCTTATGCACTCCTCAACACGAGGCCCATGATGACCTGCTCTTCAGTGCAGGTGGCTGCTTGTCCTTGGGGGGTGTCTTGCTGAGGTCCTCCCTCTGGTACTGGTGACTGTGCTGATGTGTACAGAGTCCACCTACATTGTTTCAATTCTACTATCCATTTGGATAGAATTCCTTTAATTTATTTTGACACCCTCTCGCCTTACCTGCTGGTGTGGTTTTACTCTTAATTTAGGAATTATGGTCAGTTTCTTTGTAGATTCTGTAAATCTAATGCAATTCAAAGCATAATTCCTAAATTGTATAAACCTTTTTCTTGTTTGTATAAGCGTAGCAAGGTGTTTAAAGTGTAACGTTATGACTATGGCTTGAAGCAAGACTTAATGTTTTTACAAATGCTTTTCCTTTTGTTTATCTAGCTAAACCAATCCGCCCTGGGCAGCCCCCTATGGCTTCCCCAACTCACCCAAGTGCAATTCGTGGGGGAGGTGGCTTCTTCCAGAACAGCCAAGCAGTTGCAGTCCGTGGAGGTGGAGGCGGTGTAAAATCAGATAAGTTGTATGTATCGTGCGTGTGAAAATTTGTTCTTGGAATATTCTAATAAGTCAAATACTTTTGACTAAACTTGACTATTTTCAATGCTTTTGTTGTGTGCTCTGGCACACTAATAATTTGTACAGCCTATTTTAACAAGTTCCAGGTTTTACAAATCTGCAGAATTCTGCTGGTGCTCTCATTGTAATACCTATTCCCATGATTAAAAATCTCAACACCAGATTATATTCCAACAGATTTATTTGGAAGTTCTAGCTTTTGGAGCACTGCTCCCTCATCGGGGTAGTTCGTGGGGCAGGATCATAGGATGACTTATAGCAAAAGATCAAAGTATCATACAACTGATGCAATGTATTAAGCAAACCTAGATTGTTAAATCTTTCATATTTTAGAATGGGTTGCAGGTTTCATTAATATGTAAATCTCAGAACTTCTTTCAAGTCACATTCCTACGATAACTTAAGGTTTTATTAAAAATTAAATCTTTTAACAGCGGGTTATTTGGAAGTGCTAGCTTTCAGACCGCTGCTCCTTCATCAGATGGCAGATACATTTTACTTTGTTCAAAAAGCACAATCTGCAGGCAGTCAATCTATGTGACATTTTAGAAATTCCTACTTTGGAAACGGAACCAGTCTGACTGAAGACTGGAATACAGACAGACTAACCTCACACCTTTTAATGTATTGTCTGAGCTGAGATGTTTTTTTTATATAGTAAAACCTTAAGCTATCTCAGGAATGTGTCTTGAAAGAAGTTCTAGGATTTACATATTAATGAATGGAAACCTGAAACCCATTCTAAATGATAAAAGATTTAACAGCAATCTGTTTGTTCAGTATATTGCATCAGTTGTATGATCATTTGCTATAAACTGTCCTATGATACTGCTCCATCATTTACTGACAAAAGAGCAGCACTCCGAAAGCTAGTACTTCCAAGTAAACCTGTTGGACTATAACCTGGTATTGTGTGCTTTTTACCTTTGTTCATCCTAGTTCAACACTGGCACCTTCACATTACTTTTCCCATTGAACATTGGAAGTGCTATCTGAATTGAATTAGCTTTGTCTCATGTACTAGAGTACAGTGAAAAGTTTACAAGTTGCCACTCATGGTGCCATCTAATGTTCAAGATACATAGGCACAGATTCTTAAGTATTTGATATAAGATAGAAAAAATAAAAAAAACCTAGCATGTAGAAAAATAAAAATGCGCAATTTAGTCCTTCCAGCCTCTAGACCATACCGGACTTCGAAACTCCAGGCATCATCTGCAGTCCACAAGGGGCCTTGCCTCTCCATGAAGGGGACTCACCTTCTTCCGATAGGCTCTCCTTCACTTCCCTGCAATGGCCTCCAGTCTGGGGACTTGCCTCATGTTCACACCAGGATCTCACCTCCCCATGACTGCCTCCAATCCGCACGCTAACCTTGCCACCATTCCCAACCAGTTCTGTCTGAATAAGTTTAAAAAGTTCAAAAAACGCAGACAAAAGCAAAGCAAGAGGATAGAGCAGATGAGCTGCTCTGCTGTCATCTTGAAGTGGAGAGAATGAATTTTGTGTATACCATTTATTATTGGTCAGAATAGTGGCACCATCCTCTTCTAGCATGATGAAGAGAATCCCTGTCCCTCAGTGAAGAATTACATTATGTGGCAAGTACTACTTCTTAATATGTTGGTCTTGTTCATGGAGTTTATCAACATCCTGGAAACTGAATGAAGACTAGGATTAGATAAACAATATAAATTGCTTTTAATATTTAAGTTGCAAGGTTGAAATTAAATTTGGGCATTTACTATCTCCATGCAGTAACAAGCGATAATATATTGAGTCTTCTGTAGCCAAAATGTTACTGATAATTAGTATAATTGGTATTGTGGATAATTAGACCTCTGAGCAGGAGTAGGCCATCTGATCCTTCGAACCAGCTCCATCATTCAATAAGACCGTGACTGATCTTTTCATGGCCTCAGCTCCACTTATCCACCCCCTCACCATAACCCTTAATTTTTTGATCAGTAAAGGAATTATCTATGTTAGCTTTAAAAACATTCAATGAGGAAACCTCAACTACTTCACTGGGCAAGGGAATTCCACAGATTGAGGTGTGAAACATAGAAATTAGGACTGGCAATAGGCCATTTGGTCTTTTGTTCCTGGTCTACCATTTAAGATGATCATGGCTAATCCAACTCTGTATCCTGTCCACTTTCTCCCCTTTTAGTACTAAGGACTACACCTGACTCTTATTCAATTGACCTCAACTGCTTTGGGATGTCATGTTGAGGCTGTACAGGGAGTTGGTGAGGTCTCTTAGAGTCACACAGCGTGGAAACAGACCCTTTGGTCCTACCTGTCCATGCCAAACATAATCCCAAACTAAACTTGTCCCACCTGCCTGCTCTTGGCCCTTCAAACCTTCTGGAGGACTGATTGTAGTTCTGGTTGCCTTGTTGCAGGAAAGATATTAAACTGGAGAGGGTTCAACAATGACTTAAGATTTTGCTGGGACTGAGCCTTTGAGTTGGATAGGCCTGGACACACTTCACTGGACCATGGGAGTTTGAGGGGTGACCTTTTATAGAGGTTTGTAAAATGGTGACGGTCATAGATAAGATGAATAGCAAAGGTCTTTTCCCAAAGGTGGGGGAGTTCAAAACTAGGAGGCATATTTTTAAGGTGAGGGGAGAAAGCTTTAAAAAGAACACGAGGGGCAACTTTTTTTTTTAAACAGTGGTTCATAAGCTGCCAAAGGAAGTGGCAGATGCAGGTGCAATGTTTAAAAGGCATCTGTCAAATAGGTGAATAGGAAAGGTTTGGAGGCATATGGGTCAAAACCAGGAAGATTAGACCAGGGTGGGAAGTGGTTGGCATGGACTAGTTTGACTGAAGAGTCGATTTCATGCTTTGTGACTCTGCTTTCTGTAGCAGAGGTGTCAACACTCCGGGCAAAGAAAATTCTTAGCTCAGTCCTAAATGGCAAACCCAGTACCCTTGGACTAATTTTGGTCACTCGGAACATCCTGTGCTTACACTGTCTCGGCTTGCTAGAATTGATGGGTTTCTGTGAATCCCTGTTCATTCTTGGAATCGAAATTTTAATAACTTATTCTTTTGACTGAAATACAAAATCTGGACCATGTTACTGACGATTGGAAGAATCAGTTGAGTTTGATTAAGTTATGTCTCTAACTGATTGCATGGAGTATACAATACAGAAACAAGGCCATGGTCAGAAAGTAGATGTGGAGCTAAACTCTGATTTCCCCAGGACCCATCAGCAGAAAGAGCTGAATGATTGTCTCCTGTAGTAAGAAAGTTTGAGACTCTAATGAGGCAATTTTGTTGAATAACTTTTCCTCTGAGATTAGCTGATTGTACAATAAATTTACAAGGAGGTATTATTTTTATTTTAGAAATGTTCATATGATCTAATTTCACCTTCATCTTCATCTGAGAAGTGGAATAGTTTAGCCCCCTGAAAGGAAGGGGGCATGAATCTTACGTAAGCATCTGATGATCTAGTTGACACATTTTATTTGGTGAAATGAATCTAGCTTGAATGTCAGTCAGATTTGAAATTGATCTTTCAATATCCTTTCATAGGATGTGGGTATTACTGGCGTTTGTCCAGCTGTATATCTATCACTGAAATTCTAAGGCCTATGCTTTAATTGCTTTCTTGATTCTACGTTTTACACAAAACTTTGAATCTTTCAAGATGCTGTATTTCCAAGACTGTATAGTGTGGATGAACAAGATCGTGGTAATTGTAACAACATGAAATTTTGAAATGCAGTTGTTATATTTGTCTAAGATGAATTGCTTGAGGTATAAAGTATCACTATATTTTAAGAGGAATTTTACAATTTAAATTTAACTAAATCCATTACAGCCAACATAATCAAAGACCCCTCCCACCCCTGTAATCTTCTGCCTAATGGAAGAGTATATAAATGTTTAAAAACATGTATCAATAGATTCAAGAACAGCGATCACATGCAAAACAATACTTTTCACTATCTCTATTCATGTGATAATAAATCATTGAAAGTGTTCAAGGAATAGAAAATATTAAGCATGGCACTGTATTGGTAGCTGCTATCTTTATATGATTGCACATTATTATGAAATGATAACTGTATTTTGGGAGATGTGGTAAATTCAGGAAGGATGTTCTTGGTAATCAAAAGGGGAAGTGGTGTAATGGGTAGTGGTGACCACAGTGATCAGTGATCTGGAACTAGGCCTCTGTCTTAATATGGTGTCGTCTTCTCTGATTAGATTATTGTGCTCTTTTTTTTAAACTGATGTTTTTGTTCCAGATGGGTAAGTGCTGTTTGCATACAGCTATTTCTGAATGCAAACCAGTGTTGGGGCAAATTATTGGGCCAGCTAGGCAGAAATTGAAAACTGTTCAGTTCCTCTCCTTTTTATATATATATTTTTTTTAAAATCCCCATTTGGGAGTTTGGAATATAATAGCTTTTTTTTGTTTTGTAGTGTTGGTGGAGGGATGGCTAATAATGCTGAAATTGGAGACATTGGCTTCGTGCCTTCATCTGTTAAAGGTAAGCTACCTTGATGTAATATGTAAGTTTATTACTTATGTAAGCTGGAGGTTAAGGCAGTGTTTTAAATGTCGTTTCTGAAGAATATTGGGTATGTTCAGAATGATCGAACAAATAGTTTATATTTAGAATGTACAGTGCATGTGGCCTTGTATATAGGTATCTGAATACCTGTGATTCATAAGCCATTTTGCTTACATAGCCCATGCAAATAAAAAGTTGTGAATGATCATTTGCGTTGAAGCACAGATGAATGGATCTTGCAGTATTTATGACAATGAAATGGTCAGTCATTACTTTTCTTAAACTGACACCAACTTCTTTAGTTCATATTTGCAGTTTAAAACAAATATTCAGCTTCTGTCTGAAATGCTTGAAAATAACTATGCCTTGTTGAATGAAGTATAACTAGTTTATGATTACTTTTGAACAATCATTCAAACACTGAAACAAATTTTATTTGGACAATGTCAATTTTCTGTATTATGGTCAAAAATGCACAATTTAAAAAAAAGATATACCAGGTTTCAACTTAATCCCATGTGCATGTCCCGATCATCTAGTTACCTATTTAACCTTCATTTTCATACCATTCATTTTACTACTAGATTCGCAAAATGTGTTGTTCGGTGTGATTGACTGCCCACCAAGTTTGAGGTCGTCCTTATTGCTGAATGCTTGGGATCCCTATGACTTAGCTTCAGGTTTAAGCTAATACTCAGAAGGGGAACATCCAGGCCAAAAAGCTTAACAAATCTTTGTGAATAGTTTTCTTTTGAGCTCAAGCCAGCTTTGGGGCTTTGCTGACCACAAAATGCAGCCTCCAGTCTGATGGTGCAAATATATTGATTTATTTTTTACACTTAGTGTAAAAATCTTGTGTAGAATGTTGATTTGACAAAGACTGCCTTGTAGTAAATTAACTTGTTGCCTTTACATTTACAAGATCATACTTTTTTTTTCTTTCGATGGTTATGCAAATATAAATTACTTGACTTTGATATACATTCCTGCTTTGCCAACTGGTATAGATGGGTTTACTCCACTCAGTGGATGTAAAAGCTCTTCATTCGAAGTATTGTTTCTGAAACATTGTATTCTTTTCAGGAAGCATTCTTC
Organism: Chiloscyllium punctatum; assembly: GCF_047496795.1. Classification (NCBI taxonomy): domain Eukaryota; kingdom Metazoa; phylum Chordata; class Chondrichthyes; order Orectolobiformes; family Hemiscylliidae; genus Chiloscyllium; species Chiloscyllium punctatum. The sequence continues at coordinate 93,350,568 of NC_092746.1, read as the reverse complement.
CATCTTACCTACTCTCCCGATAATAGAACATTCTTTTCTGCAAATTCCATTAACTTTACTGTTGCATTTTTTTTCTCGCTACTGGATATACATGGATCTTGCAGGTGACCTGAGAGATATAAATGACAATAGGTGAATACATAACCTCCTATTCTTACACTTGTGATAGATAATTCCTTCCCACAGACTTTTCCTAATCCTATAGATTCTGAATGATCCTTTTGTGTATTTGAAATGATTTAAAATAATCCCTTAGACTTTATCTGTAACTTTTTTGTCCTTTTTACTCCATACCAACATTCAAATCGGAGTAGGGCGGAGCAGGAGTAGACTCGTTGGCCCTTCAAGCTGGCTTGCCATTTAGTAAGATCTTAGCCGATAACTCCGCATGTGACCACCTAGCCCCACACCACCTTGCTTCAAGAATCTATGCACATCTGCCTTAAAAATATTCAAGGACTTTTCCTTAAAAGGCTTTGGAAGCAGAGTTCTAAATAGTTGCAACTCTGAGAAAAGATTATTCTTATCTGTTAAATTAAATCTCTGTCACGCTTTTTGTAAAAGTGGTTCTCTACATCCTTTTTATATGGACCCCATAAGCCAATAAAATTGCATATTAACAAGCTAGTTACAATTCTCCATCCAACCCATATGTACTGAGCCTTCCTAAGTAATTGCTTCCAAGACTGGGCTTTATTATTTTGTGTATGTGAGATCACTAGTTGTCATTGTTCTTGCTATGCGTGATTTCAGCATGTAGTAATTTTTTGCATTCTACTTTTAAGTGCCAATTTGACCCAACACCCTACCTTTAAGACCAGGCAGGCAACAGCACCTGCAAGCTAACCATTTACATTGCTTTCCAATTCGAACAAATTTCAATGACCCACCTTAAAATCTCAAACTAGTTGTTTATAGCTCTACTAGGTAAGCAAAGGTAGAATAATTGGTATTTTCTTAAAAGTATAAACTTTGAATGGAGTTCATTAAAGTTTGAAAATGGTTAGTGAAGTTTCAAAATATTAGCTTTGTATAAAAGTTTTATTCTTAGTGGTATATTACCAAGAGACTACTGTTTGTCTTCCACAGTGAGCTTTTAATGTAATTTGTCTGTTAGCCCATCATACTGTCACAATGTGGTGAGCAAATCTTTTAATTTCCCTGTATGTATATATAAGTCTACGTTTAACACATTTTTGAATTTCCCAAGGTCAGGAATTGAAAGAAAATCTCTCTTAAAATTTTAATAGATTAATTAGTGATTAAACATATTATCATTTTGCTATACATTTCATTCCATGATAGATATTATCCAGTAGAGAAAAGTAACTTTGTTTGGTTGCTTGCTTCTTTCACTAAGTGCTAGGAAGAGGAGCAGGCTAATCAGTGAGATCATGGCTGATATGTATCTTAGTTGCATCCATCTCGCCTTTCATGATATCACTTTATATTCTGGGCTTGCAATGAGCCTTTTTAAAGATATTGACAAAATATTTGAAATTTAAAGATTAAATCGAGTTAAATTGGCATTACCACCCTGTGTGAAGAAAAGTTCATGTTTCATGCAGTGCTGGGTTCTAATTTTAAATACCGAAACAAGATATAGTTGAATTTAAATGTAAAGTGCCTACTTTAAAATTAGAATTTCCAGTTATAGCTCTTTGATTCTTCCTATCTTTCCTTCTAGACTTCCATTGAGAGTTTTGTTTGTTAACGAAAATAAAAAATGCTGTTTTATGATTTCAAAACCACTCAACACATGGATTTGACTAGGTTTTATAATACTGATTTCATTTTTTTCTTTACAGCTGCTAAAGCAACAACATAATCAAAGAGGTATCATCCAAACAACTTATCATTCCAAAGCAGTGAACTCTCCAACTAGACTTTTCACAGGATTATTTTTGAAAAATTATATTTAAAAAAAAAGCCCTGGCCTGTACAGCTCCACCCTTGGCAGAACCTCCTTACTGATCTTCTTGCAAAACAAGAGTGCAATGTAGGCGCCTTGCAAATAACTACATTTAATTTAATGTGTAGCTCCATTGCACAGTACATTGTCATTCATGTCTTACATTTAGTCTGCACTGTGCCAAGTTGAATGTACGTTGTTGCAGGAAAACTTTAGCAGAAGCAATGAAGCCTAATTTGTGTACATTTCATTGTTTTAGGACTTGTGAAACAATGTCGCCAAGTAGATTTGATAAGCTTGTTTTACAGTGAAAAGTGATTTGGAGGAACGCAGCTATCACCCTTGTGTAAATTAAGATAGTACTTGAAGTTTTTTTCTTGAAATGGATTTTTTTTGGTTTGAGATGAAGAGGAGTAGAACAATTTGAATACTGAAGGTACATTCATGACAGTATATGGTTAGAGCAGATTTAGGGTAGTACAGAATAATAAGCTGCTAACAGTAAAATACAGAAATGTCTAATGAGACTGTAACATAAATATATTGTGGCATTGTCTGACTAAGTTTATGGGAGAACGCTAAAACACATTATCTGAGCATAAATATGGGGGTAAATTAAAAGGCATTATATTTTGATTTGGAGCACGCAACATAGTCTGTCCGGATTTTGCCATTGCTTTTTATGATAAACTAAAGATCAGTATTTCGTCTTTAGGCTCATTGCACAGGGAGAGCATTATTTAAAAGTATTTGAGTTAAAACATTGCACTTTTACTGTTTTTAAAATAGATTTCAGGAGAAGTGCAAACACTCAATTTAAAAATAAATCTAATATTTGGCCATTGCTTGAACATTTTATCCTAATCTGTTTTTTAATACCTGGAATATGCTATTAGTCACCTATTCAATGATAACTCAAAATGCAAAATGGCTCATTTGAAAATACCCACAAATGGAAAGTAAGTGTAAATTTGTGAAGTATTATTTTGCTATAATTGGCCTTCGTTAGGAAAGCAAAATACTGATGTTGAGTCTAATATTTTAAAAAAACTCCCCAGGAGGAAAAACTGGTTCAGTCCTGGCACTTGTCCAGAAACCCTGTTCACAGTATAGAAGGTTATTAACATGAATGGGGAAAGATGAGAACAGACTAAATGCTGGATAAGGTCACATAGCCAGCTAAGATTCTTTAGTGGGATAAAGTGAGTAAGCAATATGCAATGAACAAAACTTCAATGAAGTGTCTCCATGGAGCTAATAGTCTAAATTTAGAACTGACTTAAACATTATTGAGGCATATTTTTAAGTGGTGCATCCCCTAAAATGCCTTTGTTTTACATACCACTTATAATTTCAAAAAAGGGTGTGTCCGCTTGTCGATTTGGTTAGTTACTTGTGGAGTATTATTACTTGTGACTAATCAGCAAGGTATATCCTTAACCTGATGGATCAAGTCTTCTGGCAAGATATTGGCTACGGTATTGAATATTTGAGTAGGTGGATCATTTATGTGCTAAAGAAAACAACTTTACAAGGAACCAACCAAATTGACAGGAAGTACAAATGTGATCTGAATAAATGATGAATTGATGTGCTAAATTAAACAGGTGATTGTTTTTAGCATTGTGTGCTCTCTCTCTTCCTTGGCCTCCCAATTTTCCAGCTCTGTTTTACTCGCTGACTGGAGGCTGACCAACAAATTAGCTAATAATGCAAATCTGAGTTAAACATAGTGCTGAATGTACTTTGACCACTTTTGAAGGTCAGTTTTGAATCTAATAATACTTGGACTTGTTGCTCTGATACTGATTTGACCAGTTTGTCTATCAGGGCATTTGATCACCAGGCCTCCTAGATGATGCAAAAAAAAAACCATACTCCATTTGCATCTGAAAAAAGGAATATTTGGTCCATCAGATTTATTATTTAAGATGAAAGTTAATTGCTTTTGTATGTTTGTTGTCTTGATAATATAAAAAACCATCTGATTTTGCATATTTACTTGTTAGATATTCTTTTCAGATATTGGGTCTTATGTGCCTAACACTCTATACTGGCCATTAGGTGCAGTCACTGCACTGGAAACATAACTGGTTTAAGGACCTGTTTATTGTATTTCAACTTTCTGTGCAATTTCCAATATGTGATGTTAATCAAAGTTGCCATGGCAAATCATCTGGACAGGACTACACACAAGGTGTTGAATATAAATTTGTCATTTGAATAGTAAATGCCTTGTTATCCTGATTGCATTGCAGTGTACCCTTCAAGTGCTTATTGTGAGCTTGTTCCTCAGATCTTGTAGAAATGAATGATCTTGAGCATAAATGCAATTGAATAAAAATCTAATATTTATTCATGGTGATCAACTAAATTATTTGCATAATTTAAACAATGCTAAGGAAATTACTGTACTGTTCTCAATTTGACATGAGAAGACACTAAGGTTTCCGCCTGTGGAACGTGGTGCAGACTAAGTCGGACAGGAGAAGGCACATAAAATGTTTTTGTTAAGCCATCATTTAGTTTTGACTGACTGCATGCTGTAAATGTATTTTGTGTTTAAATAAATGAACTTTATCTGGGAATTCAGTGAACATTTGAGTAGAAACATTTTTTATACTTAAAAAAAAACTTCAGTCCAACACACAACTAATGGTTGCAAATCAGCAGTAATGAGTGCAACTTGCAATAGTTTATCCAGAGGAAGGTGCATAGGGGTATGGTTATAGTTCATTAAAATTCAGGTCTGGGTTTAACTAAGCGGTTTGCAAATTAAAATATCACTGCAGACGATGACTTTTTGTGACTTGAAAGTTTGTTAAAGCTGATAGGCTGAACAGTGGTAAATGGAATTTAATCCTGAAAAGTGAGTGGTGATGCTTTTAACAAGACAAGCAAGTATATCCTGAATGGTAGGACTGTACAAGGTACTGAGGGACCTTAGTGTATCTGCCCATACATTCTTGAAAGTAGCAGAACAGATGGATCAATGGTTAAGAAGACAATGGCACATTTGCCTTTATTTATCAAGACATTGAATACAAGTGCAAGTAGGTTATGATGGAACTGTATATTAGTTCAAAGTCTTGGATCATGGTTGCTGGTGGAGGACTGTGCAGTTCCAGTTGTCGCATTATAGGAAGGATGTGATTGCACTGGAGAGGGTGCAGATGAGATGCATGAGGAAGCTCCCTAGGCTGGAGAGATTTCACTATGAAGTGAGACCAGATGGGCCAGGGTTGTTTTATTTAGAACAGTCATCTGAGGAGGTTCTGATTGAGCTGCAGAAGTTGAGCATATATAGGGCAGATGGGGCTTAGTAGAAGGATTAATAACTAGGGACATAGTTTTAATGTAAAGAGCAGGAGGTTTAAAGGTATTTGCGGAGAAGATTTTCCATGATGGGTATCAAGAATTTGCTACCTAAAAGAGTCATCAAGATAGGAACCCTCAAGGCATTTAAGAATTCTTTAGATGACATTGAAATGCCAAAGCATACAAGGCCAAGTACTGGAAAGTGGGATTAGAATGGATAGATGTTTGATGGACACAATGGGCCAAAGAGCCTTACTCCATGCTGTAGAACTCTGACACTGATAGGAGCTATATTTGAGGCATGTAAATTTTCCCATAAAACTACATAAAAGCTGAGTGTTTCAACATTGGAATAAGACCTCGTTTTAACTTATGAGTGGAATCTTGTCATATGTGAACATGCTGAAAATCTTGACTTTCAACATGATTTTAATGTATTGGTAACTAAAATTGTCCCTCCCACGAAATGTAATAGCACAGAACAGATGACTTGCATGACCATGAAATATTGTAATCATATCTGTAGTATATTTAAAACTTAAAGTTTTTCAAGATTGCTGTTGAGTAGAACTGCATTTTGTTTTTCCTATGTCCTCCCAACAAACAACAAACTCACATCATCTTCTAGCAGGATCCTGAAGTATCATTGCTTTGGCTGAAGTTGAGAACTGCAAGTTGTTCTGTTGGAGATGATAGAACGGATATGTATGAAAGATCATTCTACCACTGATTAGCTTGATTCCTGATGTCACTAAATCTAATGATTTGAAAATTCAACATTGCAGGCAGTCCTGCAAATAAACTTGTACAAGAATGATTGTGGTTTGTTGTTATTTGTGTGCAATAAACAGGCATTGTTGCAGAAGACATGACATAAGCATACTTGACAAATAGCATTTGCTTTTTTAAAATTAAATGAAAATGAGGACTTGACCAGCTGATTTCATTTTCTTTTTTTTAATAAAAAGACTGGGATTGACTTGTATATGTTGCTTGTATACCACAATGTCTGAAAACTTGAAACAAAATTTGACACTCGGCACAAAGCAACATGAGGTCAGATGACCGAAAGCTTGGCAAAAGAGGTAAATTTTAAGACTTGTCACCAGGAAGGTGAGGCAGAATGGTTTAAGGAGGGATTTTCAGAGTATAGGGCCTTGGTAACTGAAAGCCAAACCTCCAACAGTAAGGCAATTAAAATTGGGCATGTTCAAGAGACCAGGACTGAGGAGCACACCTTTGGGTTCTGTGAAGGGTCACTGGACCCAAAATGTTAACTGATTTCTCTTCACAGATGCTGCTAGACCTGCTGAGCGTTTTCAGCAATTCCTGTTTTTGTATGACTTACAGCATCCACCATTTTTATTCAGTTTTTATTTAATGTGCATGTTTTTGTAGGGCTGTGAGAGGACCAAGCCCACGGAGGGCTCTGAAAGTGAGAGTGGAGGCATTCCTTAACTGAGGAGGTGGGTCTGTGAGCAGAGGATGACTGAACTGGATTTTACACAAGTTGGGAGATAGACAGCAGAGTTTGGAGAACGTATTATTTTAGAGGTTAGATATGTGGATCATGGTGGCTAGTCAAGGCTGCATCAAGTCTTCAGATAACAAGGTGCAATGGATGAGCAGAGATCTGGGGTGAATTTGGGTAATGTTTTATTGAAAATAGCTGGTTGTGATGAAGGTGCAGATGTGGTCAGGAACTTATGGCACCAAGGTTTGAACAATCCAGATCAATTTTAGATTTACCATTGAGTGGTGGTGTGGGTGACTAGAAAATGTGCTATGACATTCGTGTTCCCATTATTTAAATGGAGAAAATTTCAACAGGGTTGGATACCTGACAATTTAGAGAGAGCAGAGGTAGCTAGAAAGGTGTTGATAGGGAGTGCAATTGCATCAGTAAATATGTGGAAATGAGTGCTGATGGTGGCATGGCAGCATGTAGATGAAAATTGGGAAGAGATCAAAGATACATTGGGAAACACCAGAAGCCAATACAAGCATTTCTGTCCCCAATGGGATAGATAAGAACAGGGTCAAATGAGCATATACCACTAAGTTTTTAAAAATAAATTCACTTATGGGATGTGGGCGTCATAGGCCAGGTGCACATTCATTGCCTGTCCCAATTGGTATGGAGTCACACACACGCCAGACCAAGTAAGAACAGCAATTTCTTTCCCTACAGGGCATTAATGAACTGATGGGTTTTCCCCAAAAATCGACAGTGGTTTCACAGTTACCATTAGACGCTCTTAATTCTTATTGAATTTACATTTCACTATCTGCTATGGTGGGATTCAAACTTGAGTCCCCAGAGCATTACCTGAGTTTCTGTTTAATAGAGAAACTTTTTAACTGTTTAAACTCAGTGTCCAAATAGTTCAATATCTTTTTCTTTCAGTCCATAAAAGATAAAAGGATGTCATTTATTGCAGTATTGAGAGAAGGAGATATAAAACCTCCATTTGAGAGATTAAATAGATTATTTGGTTCTTAAAGGCTACTTAGACAGTTTGAGCAAGTATTTATTGCATAAAGTAGGTTAGTTTTATCATGCAAGTTAAGTCACATACAATAAAGAATATAAAGCAATGGAAGCAAAATATTGCATATGCTGGCAATCTAAAAAAAGAACTTGCTCAAGTAAAGGTCATGTTCTGTGAATTTAATATATCAATTGTGATTCCTACTGTAAAGATAAAATATTTGAGTTTGGTTGTTCATTTGCCATTGTCATTTTTCTGTCTGTACTTCAAAAGAACTCTTCCTCTCTTTTTTTACATTCTTGCATAGTTCCTGCAATCTTTTTATTTTATATCTTCTCATTCTATTTTCTTTCCCTGTATAACACAAATTCTTGGTCGTCTTTTGGTGAACATTAAATCATTTGCAGTCTCAACTCCATCACTCTTTAGCAACTTGGTCAGGCATCTCATTTTAATCTAGTACTGTACTATTCCAAGCCTTTCGACTTGGGCATGACTTCGCTACTTTCCTAGTGGAGTTTTTATTTCTACAGAGAATGTATGTTTGTTGTCATACAGCACAGAAACTTGGACTAATTTGTCCAAGCTGGCCAAGTTTCTCCGAACTAAATAGTCCAACTTGCCTGCATTTGGGTTACTTAAGAGGAGTTAATGGCCTAGTGGTATTCTCGCTAGACTGTTAATCCAGAGACATATAAGGATAGGCTTGGACACTTTCATTTTAACTCAAACCCTCCAGTCCTGGCTACATCTTAGTAAATCTTTTCTGAACCCTCTCCAATTTAATAATATCCTTCCTAAAGCAGGGCAGCCAGAACTGTACACAGTACTCCAAAGTTGGCCTCACCGTAGTCCTGTACAACTTCAATATGACATCCAAGCTCCTATAATCAATGACCAGAGCAATTAAAGCGGACACGCTAAATTTTGTCTTAATCCCCCTGTCTAGCTGTGATGCAACTTTCAAAGAACTATGTACCTGAACCCCTTGGTCAAGTGCAATTTTTGTATACCCAATAGTTGTGGTACTGAATCAAATTCCTCTAAAATATAGAAACAAACATAAATGATTAATTTCAAAAAATTTAAAGGTTATAAATTTGTTTTGGTACCTTACTTAGACTGATTCTAACTTAGACTGGAACTCATTCTCAAAATTCCAAAATGCTTCATGGCCAAATATTTAAAATATCACTTTTTATCATAGAGTGTGGGTGTCATTGGCTGGGGTAGTAATTTATTGCTCATTTGGTAATTGACTTTTGAAGGAGTAGTAAAAGTAACAACTGATTTGACTGCAACAAAGTCCTGTAAAGAACATTGGGATAAATAAATGATTGGTTCATCAATTTCCAGTTGGTTGGTTGAAGGATAATGTGAGAGAGCTTCTCTGCTTTTCTTTGAATTCTGCCTTGAGGTATTTCCACCTTTTCAATGGATTTCGATTTGACATATCAGAAAATTGATGTGGCATTCCCACAGTGCTGCAGTAACGCATCAGCTTAGGTTGTGCAGAAACTATTGTAAACTTTAAACCTTTTCACGTCTCGCACCAGAACATAGTGTCACTACTGAACGAACGTGATGCTTGAAAATGGCCAGCAAAAAATTAGTTACAAATATAGATTATTGACTTGGATGAGGAAAATGAATGTGCTATCAGTTTGTAGATGACAAAATAAATAGGATGGTGAATAGTGAGGATGATAGAGACTGCACAGGGATATAGACGGTGAGTGGGCAAAAACCTAACAGTTGGAATATAATGTGGGAATATGTGAGGTTATGAACTTTGTTAGGAGAAATAGAAGAGTGCTCCATTTAAATAGAGCACTACTGTAGAAAACTGGATAAGAGGAACTTAGGAGTCCTCTTCCATGAACCACAAAGATAGCATTCAAGATTAGCAGGTTACAGAGAAAGAAAATGGAATAGAGTCCTAGAGACGATAGCGTGGAATTAGACACTTCAATCCAGCCTGTCCATGCTGACCAGGTATCCTAAATAAGTCTAGTCCCACTTGTCCCAACACGTCATATTCATTAACATCTAAGGCATTTGGATGGGTTGTAATTCTACCTACCACCTCCACTTCCTATGACAGCTCATTCTGCACACTTATTGCCTTCTGTGAACAAATTGCCCCTTTAAAAGTTATACTGTTTAAATCTTTCCCCTCTAACCTTAAATCTTTTCCCATTAGATTAGATTCTCTAGGACTTGCCTACCCTGAAAAAAAAAACACCTTGGCTATTCACCCAATCAAGTAATCTCTTTGGTTAGGCCACTTTTGGAATTCAATTCTGGTCTCCCTGCTGTAGCAATGTCCTCTACTGCTGCCACATGACATCCCAACTCCTCTATTCAATGCAATAAAAACAAGCATACCAAACACTGCCTTCACTATCCTATCTACCTGCAACTCCACTTTCAAGGAACTATGAACCGGCAACCCAAGTCATTCATCAACACACTCCAGGAACCTACCATTGTGTAGAAGTCCTGTCCTGATTTGTCTTCCCAAAATGCAACACTTCACATGTCTAAATTAAACTGTCTGCCATTCCCCAGCAGATATCTCAACAAGGGGCTTGGCAATCACTTCCCAACTTCCCACAAAGTTCTGGAATACACCTGATCAGGTCCAGGGGATTTATCCACCTTTAAGCACCACCACCCCTGTATTATAAACACTTCTCAAGGTAAGTATTTATTTCTCCAAGTTCCCTTGCCATATCCTTCTCCACTGTAAAAACTGATGTGAAATACTCATTTAGTATCTCAACCATCTCCTGCAGTTCCACTCACCGATGGCCTTGCGTATCTTTAAGGACCCTATTCTCTCCTGAATTATTCTTTTGTCCTTAAATATATTATAGAATCCTTTTGGATTCTCCGTAACGCTATTTGCCAAAGCAATTCCATGTCCCTTTTTTGTCCTTCTGATTTCCCTTTTGAATATACTCCTGTTTTCCTGTTGTTATACTAAGAATTTACTCGACACCCTAGCTGTCGATAACTGATATATGCCTCCTTTTTCTTGACCAGAGCCTCAATTTCTCTAAGGTAAAAACAATGACTGCAGATGCTGAAAATCAAATTCTGGATTAGTGGTGCTGGAAGAGCACAGCAGTTCAGGCAGCATCCAACGAGCAGCGAAATCAACGTTTCGGGCAAAAGCCCTTCATCAGGAATAAAGGCAGTGAGCCTGCAGCATGGAGAGATAAGCTAGAGGAGGGTGGGGGTGTGGAGAGAGTAGCATAGAGTACAATGGGTGAGTGGGGGAGGAGATGAAGGTGATAGGTCAAAGAGGAGAGGGTGGAGTGGATAGGTGGAAAAGAAGATAGGCAGGTCGGACAAGTCAAGGAGACAGTAACTGAGCTGGAAGTTTGAAACTAGGATGAGGTGGGGGAAGGGGAAATGAGGAAGCTGTTGAAGTCCACATTGATGCCCTGGGGTTGAAGTGTTCCGAGGCAGAAGATGAGGCGTTCTTCCTCCAGGCGTCTGGTGGTGAGGGAGCGGCAGTGAAGGAGGCCCAGGACCTCCATGTCCTCGGCAGAGTGGGAGGGGGAGTTGAAATGTTGGGCCACGCGGCGGTTTGGTTGATTGGTGCGGGTGTCTCGGAGATGTTCCCTAAAGCGCTCTGCTAGGAGGCGCCCAGTCTCCCCAATGTAGAGGAGACCACATCGGGAGCAACGGATACAATAAATGATATTGGTGGATGTGCAGGTGAAACTTTGATGGATGTGGAAGGCTCCTTTAGGGCCTTGGATAGAGGTGAGGGAGGAGGTGTGGGCACAGGTTTTACAGTTCCTGCGGTGGCAGGGGAAAGTGCCAGAATGGGAGGGTGGGTCGTAGGGGGGTGTGGACCTGACCAGGTAGTCACGGAGGGAACGGTCTTTGCGGAAGGCGGAAAGGGCATGGAAGGGAAATATATCCCTGGTGGTGGGGTCTTTTTGGAGGTGGCGGAAATGTCGGTGGATGATTTGGTTGATGCGAAGGTTTGTAGGGTGGAAGGTGAGCACCAGGGGCGTTCTGTCCTTGTTACGGTTGGAGGGGTGGGGTCTGAGGGCGGAGGTGCGGGATGTGGACGAGATGCGTTGGAGGGCATCTTTAACCACGTGGGAAGGGAAATTGCGGTCTCTAAAGAAGGAGGCCATCTGGTGTGTCCTACGGTGGAACTGGTCCTCCTGGGAGCAGATATGGCGGAGGTGGAGAAATTGGGAATACGGGATGGCATTTTTGCAAGAGATAGGGTGGGAAGAGGTGTAATCCAGGTAGCTATGGGAGTCAGTGGGTTTGTAAAAAATGTCAGTGTCAAGTCGGTCGTCACTAATGGAGATGGAGAGGTCCAGGAAGGGGAGCGAGGTGTCAGAGATAGTCCTGGTAAATTTAAGTTTCTCTAGTCATCCAGCATTCCCTATGCACGCGCACACTTTTCCCTTCACACTAACAGGAACATACTACCTCTGGACTTTCCTTTTTATCTCAATTTTTGAAGGTCTCACACTTTCCTGTAGTCACTTCACCTGGGAATAGCCTTTCCCCAATTGAGAACGTATGCAAAGGAATTTCTGAGGGTAATGAACCTGTGGAATTATTTACTACAGAGGCTGTCAGGACTGCATCATTGAATAAACTTAAGACTGAGAGATTTTTTAATCAGTAGAAGAATCAAATGTTATGGGGAGAAAGTAGAAAAATGAAGATGAGGATTATCAGGTAAGCATTGAATGGCATGGCAGACTCGGATTGAATTATCAACTTCTGTTCCTACATTTTATGGTCTTAATCTTATGACGATACTTCCTGAGGAGCCTAGCTCTAGTTTTACTTTCATGCCCTTTTTTTTGGACTACCAAAGGAAATTTTGAGAACAGGTGAGTCATGAACTCAGGCCCTCACCATTGTGCCACAAGACCCACAAGTTTTTTTTCTAACCACTGATTATAATTGTGATTAAGCATCTTAATTAGATCAGTCCTGAGACTCAGAAGTACGTGCCACCTAAGGCAATATGTCCTTTGAGATTCAGTGCCAGAACTGAATACAATATTCAAGGTGTAGGACATAATCTTCAAAGCGTCCTCCAAGACAGCCTTCGAGATACACAACAATGTGGAATTGCCGAGCAGAAACTGATAGCCAAGTGTCATACCCGTGAAGACCGCCTCAATCGTGATCTTGGGTTCATGTTGAGCTACATGTAAACCCACCATACTATTTTGGGCGGCAAGGTGGCACAGTGGTTAGCACTGCCAGAGACCTGGGTTCATTTCCCGCCTCGGGCGATTGTGTGGAGTTTGTACTTTCTCCCTGTGTCTGCGTGGGTTTCCTCCGGATGCTCCGGTTTCCGCCCACAATCCAAAAAGAAATACGCAGGTTAGGTGAATTGGAAGTGCTAAATTGCCTGTAGTGTTAGGTGAAGGGGTAAATGTAAGGGAATGGGTCTGGGTGGGTTGCGCTTCGGCAGGTCGGTGTGGACTGGTTGAGCTGAAGGGCCTGTTTCCACGCTGTAAGTAATCTAAATCTATTCTATATTTGTAAAATCTTCCTTACTGTCCTGTTTTGACACCATCAGATTGATAACTTATGATCTCTCAGTTAGTACAGTTTTGGATTACTTCAGTAAGGTATTTGACAAGGTTCCCCATGGAGACTGGTTAGCAAGGTTAGATCTCATGGAATAAAGGGAGAACTAGCCATTTGGATACAGAACTGGTTCAAAGGTAGAAAACAGAGAATGGTGGTGGTGGGTTTTTCAGACTGGAGGCCTGTGACCAGTGGAGTGCCATAAGGATCGATGCTGGGTCCACTACTTCATTTATAGAAATGATTTGGATATGAGCATAAGAGGTATAGTTAGTAAGTTTATAGATGACACCAAAATTGGTGGGAAAGTGGACAGCAAAGGTTACCTCAGATTACAACGGTATCTTGATCAGATGGACTGAAGTGGCAGATGGAGTTTAACTTAGATAAATATGAGGTGCAGCGTTTTGCGAAAGCAAATCTTAGCAGGACTTGTACACCTTAATGGTAAAGTCCTAGGGAGTGTTGTTGAACAAAGAGACCTTGGAGTGCAGGTTCATAGCTCCTTGAAAGTGGAGTCGCAGGTAGATAGGGTAGTGAAGAAGGCATTTGGTATACTTTCCTTTATTGGTCATAGTATTGAGTACAGGAGTTGGGAGGTCATGTTGTGGCTGTACAGGACATTGGTTAGGCCACTGTTGAAATATTGCATGCAATTCTGGTCTCCTTCCTATCGGAAAGATGTTGTGAAACTTGAAAGGGTTCAGAAAAGATTTACAAGGATATTGCCAGGGTTGGAGGATTTGAGCTATAGGGAGAGCCTGAATAGGCTGGGGCTGTTTTCCCTGGAGCATCAGAGGCTGAGGGGTGACCTTATAGAGGTTTATAAAATTATGAGGGGCATGGGTAGGATAAATAGACAGTTTTTCCCTGGGGTTGGGGAGTCCAGAACTAGAGGACATAGGTTTAGGGTGAGAGGGGAGAGATATAAAAGACCTAAGGTGCAACTTTTTCATGCAGAGGGTGGTGTGTATATGGAATGAGCTGCCAGAGGATGTGGTAGAGGCTGGTACAATTGCAACATTTAAAAGGCATCTGGATGGGTATATGAATAGGGAGGGTTTGGAGGGATATGTGCTGGGTGCTGGCAGGTGGGACTAGATTGGGTTGGGATATCTGGTTGGCATGGATGGGTTGGACCGAAGGGTTTGTTTCCAGGCTGTACATCTCTATCACTCTACGTGTTACTTTAGTTAGACCCTCAGCATCCAACTCTTAAATCGATCGTTATTCCAGAATTTGGTTTGTTTCCAGCACCACCTTATTTTTAGTTTTTTGAAATTCTTTCTCTGCCTCAGTTGGATTATATGTTATCCCTTCACTTGCTACTCAGCTGTTGACACTTTATTCACACTGTTAGACACTCCTGATCACCTGCAGAGACTTATTATTCAGTCTATTGACTCTCCGCTCACACCATTTGTATGATCTTTTGATCTCTCTTTCAATTAAATTATGTGCCTGTATGCTTCAGTTCACTCCTTCTGATGATGGAGCAGCAGATTGAAAGCTTGTGATTTCAAATATGTTGGAATATAACCTGATGTTGTGACTTCTGATCTTGTCCACCCCAATCCAACACCACTACCTCCACATTCTGACTATTCTTGACACCACCTGCCCTTGTCTTACGATCTGGCCCAGTATACTATGTTGGCTGATCAAGTATAAGAGGCTTGTTTTGAGAATTATCTATCTCTCCTTTTCACCTCACTCTCATATTGTCATTCTTCATGACTGTTCGCTTCTAACACAATTGCTTCCCCTTGTCCTCTTCTCTGCAATGATACTGTTTCTGATATGTAAATCCTGAACTTTTATAAAGTGACATTCTCAAGTGAACTTTAACAATAGGTGCCATGTTAACTCAAATAATGTATTGAAGGTGTGAGGTAGCCTGTCTGAGGCTGTCTGTGCCCCAAATGTTCAGACTGATTCTATTTCTAAAAAAGGGAATTTTCAGAATCAGGATTCATGCAGTTTTTGAGTAAAATAAAATGTAATTCTGCAAGTACAAATTCATCCCACAACCATGTGCGTATGTTTTGGTGGGGGAGGGAGTATTATGAGTTTGAGTGTGTGTGAGAGACAGTGTCAAGGGATATAAGTCTGAGAGTGTGTGTGTGTGTCTGACTGAGAGTATGAGGATATGAGAGGTGGCCTGCGTGGGTGTATGGATCTGAAGGAGTGTGTGTCGTGCACTTGGGTCATCTGTAGTATGATATGAACCCAAGGTCATGGTTGAGGCCATCCCTCTGGGTACTGAACTTGGCTATCAGCTTCTGCTCAGCCACTTTGCATCGTTATGTGTCTTGAAGTTTGCCTTGGAGGATGGTCACCCAAAGATCTGAGGTCAAATGTCCTGGACCGCTGAAGTGTTCTCTGACTGTTGTGTGGTGTCCATTCATCCCTTGCCATAGCCTCTGCTTGGTTGGTCAGTGTACCGCGTCGTCGGGTATTCTTGCCTGCAGCGTTGATTAAATTAGATTCTCTACAGTGTGAAAACAAGCTGTTTGGCCCAATGAGTCCACACCACCCCTCTGAAGAGAAACCCACCCAAACCCATTCCCCTACCCTATATTTACCCCTGACTAATGCACCTAATACTGTGGGCAATTTAGCATAGCCAATTCACCTGACCTGCACGTCTTTGGATTGTGGGAGGAAACCGGAGCACCTGGAGGAAGCCCACGCAGACATGGGGAGGATGTGCAAACTCCACACAGACAGGTGGGCATCAAACCCAGGACCCTGGTGCTGTGAGGCAGCAGTGCTAACCACTGAGCCCCTGTGCTGCCCGTTGGCAGAGTCACAGGAATACCTGCCTCACACATGGTGGTATCCATGTTGACACTGACATATCTTGCAGCATCAGCTGTGACAGGGTTGTATGCTGTTGTCCTGAAAGTCAAGCAGTTTGAGGTTTGGTGGTTGTTCAAAAGGCCTTGGTGAGGTGCTCCTCCTCATTGAGCATGTGTTGCAAGCTGCCAAGAACATAGTGTAGTTTTTCGGCTCCAGGGAACTACTGGACAATGAAGGGTACCCTGTCGGTCCCAGCTTGTGTCTGTCTCCTAAGGATGTCCTTATGGTTTCTTGCTGTGGCAGATTGGAATGATGACTTTACCAGAGCACATAGGGCAGCCCGAGTATTTACAAGCAAATATAACAGAATGGGCAAACATTGTACAACTAGTGTTTTTAGTGGTCAATGAGTTGAGCATGGTATCCCATTCTCATGAGGGCATCCTTGGGTACTTCCAAATGCCTGTCACATGAACTTAGGCTTATGTCACACTACAGATGACACAAGTGCACTACACACACTCCTTCAGATCTATACACCCACGCAGACCCTCTCTCATATGCTCCCTCTCTCTCACACACACACTCTCTCAGACTTATACCCCTTGACACTATCACATACAGACTCAAACTCTGACTACTCCCTCCTCCCCAACCCAAACACATGCACGTGTTTGTGGGATGAATTTGTACTTGCAGAATTACATTTTTGCTTGGGCTGTTTTGGACACTCAGACAAATGCTGTTTTGATGTTGAGGGCAGTTACCTCCACTTTCCCTCTGGAATTCAGGTATTCTATCAGTGCTCCAATGAATGCAGTAATGAGATCAGGAGCTGAGAAGCCAGGCAGAACTCAAACTGGGTGTTATTGAGCAGGTAATTGCTGAGCAGGTGCTGCTTGATAGCACTGGCACCATCTTTCATCACTTTACTGAGAATTGAGAGGTAATCGGTGATGTTAGATTTGTCCAACTTGTTATGAGCAGGTTATACCTGGGCTATTCTCCATATTGGTGATTTGACATCAGTGTTGTAATTATACTGGAACGGTTTGACTAGGGGGCACACTAGTTCTGGAGGTTGTCTTTAATACTGTTGCTGTATCTTGTTGTGGATTATAGCTTTTGTTTTATCCAGAGCCTTCAATCATTCCTTAATATCACGTGAAGTGAATAAAATTGGCTAAGATTGGCATTTATGATGTTGGAGATCTCCAGAGGAGGCCGTGATGGTCCACTCAGCACTTCTGGCTGAAGGTTGTTGTGAATGCTTCAGCCTAGCCTAGCCTTTGCAGTGATGTTCTGGGCTTCCCCATCATTGAGGATATTGGTGGAGCTTCCACCTCCAATGGGTTATTTAATTGTCTACCATCATTCATGACCCGATGTGGCAGGACTGTAGAGCTAATCTATTAGTTGCGAAATCACTTTCCCCTGTCTATTGCATGCGGCCTGAACTGCTTAGCGTGCATATAATGTTGCAGGTTCACCAGATTGTCACTTTTGTTTTAGGTATGGCTAGTGCTGCTCTTTCCATGCCCTTTTTCACTCTTCATTGAATCAAGGTTGATTCCCTGGTTTGGTGCTAATGGTAGAGTTGGGAGGGGGAAGGGAGCTGAGAAATAGAGGGAGAGGGTGGGGCTAGAGGAAAGGTAGGTGGGATGGTGATAGGTAGATGCAGGTAGGAGGTGAATGGGATTGGTCAGTGTGAAGGATGGAGTGGATAGGTGGGAACGAAGATGGACAGATCAGATTAAGTCAAGGGGGTGGGATGGAGAGAGAATGCTGAATCTAGAATAAGGTGGGGGGGTGGGGAGATTCAGTAGCTTGTGAGTTCTATGTTAAGGCCATAAGATTGTAAGCTCCTGAGGCAAAAGGAGGTGTTCTTCCTCCAGTTTACATATGGCCTTATCTTGATGGTGGAGGCGGCCCAGGTTGGTCATATCAGACTATTGAGTACTGGAGTTGGGAGGTCATGTTGTGGCTGTACAGGACATTGGTTAGACCACTGTTGAAATATTGCATGCATTTCTGGTCTCCTTCCTATCAGAAAGATGTTGTGAAACTTGAAAGGGTTCAGAAAAGATTTACAAGGATGTTGTCAGGGTTGGAGGAATTGAGCTACAGGGAGAGGCTGAACAGGCTGGGGCTGTTTTCCCTGGAGCATTGGAGGCTGAGGGGGTGACCTTATAGAGGTTAACAAAATTATGAGGGGCATGGATAGGATAAATAGACAAAGTCTTTTCCCTGGGAGTCCAAAACTAAAGGGCATAGGTTTAGAGTGAGAGGGGAAAGATATAAAAGAGACCTAAGGCGCAACTGTTTCACGCATAGGGTGGTATGGGTATGAAATGAGCTGCTAGAGGAAGTGATGGAGGCTCGTACAATTGCAACATTTAAGAGGCATTTGGATGAGTATATGAATAGGAAGGGTTTGGAGGGATATGGGCCAGGTGCTGGCAGGTGGGACTAGGTTGAGTTGGGATATCTGGTTGGCATGGACGGGTTGGACCGAAGGGTCCGTTTCCATGTTGTACATCTCTATGACTCAATGGCAACTGGGAGGTAGGATAAATTGAAATGTACAGACCAAAGATGTTCCCTGAATTGGTCCCCGAGTTTGCACTCTGCCTCTTCGACGCAGAGGAGACCACACTGGGAGCAACGGATGCAGTAAATCAGGTTGGAGGAAATGCAGATAAATCTCTGCCAGATTTAGAATGTTTCTTTGGGGCCTTGGATGGAGGTGAGAGGGGAGCTGTGGCAGCAACTGTTGCACCTCCTACAGCTGCAGGGAAAGGTGCCTAGTGTGGAGGGGAGTTTGGTGGGGAATGTGGACCTAATGAGGGAGTCACAGAGGGAATGGTCCCTATGCAAAGCAGACGGGGGTGGGGAAAGAAATATCTTTTTGGTGGTGGAGTCAGACTGCAGGAGGCAAAAATGACGGAGGATTAAGCATTTGATTTGGAGATTGGTCAGATGAAATGTGAGGACCAAAGGGACTCTGTTCTTGTGGTTGGAGGGGTTGGAGTTTGAGGGCAGAGGTGTGGGAGATGGAAGAAATGTGGTTGAGGGCATCATTGATCACGGGGAAGGGGAAATTACAATCCTTGAAGGAGGAGGACATCTGGGATGTCCTGGAGTAGAATCACTCATCCTGGGAGCAGATATGGTGGAGGCAGAGGTATTGAGAGTATGAGATCACGTTTTTGCAAGGGGGTGGGTGTGGGAGGAGGTGTAGTCAAGGTAGCTGTGGGAGTCAGGTTTGAAATAGATGTCAGTGCTAAGTAGGTGCTGCTTGACCTACCACAGACATATGCATTTTGTTTGTTCCCTCATCCTGCAGTCTGACACTTGTGTCTTTAAGACCACACCAGCTTGGCCACTAGTGTTACTACTCAATCACTCAAGGTGACAAATATTTCAGTCCCCAACCTGCAGAATATTCCTTGCCTTTGCCACCCTCAGTGCTTTCTCTCAGTGGTGTTCAATATGGATAACTGATTCATCAGCTGATGGGAAGGGGACAGTGGGCAAGTGAGTTTGTGGGTGGTTTCCTTGCCTTTGTTTGGCTTCATGAGATGTCATAGGGTCTGAAATTAATGTTGAGGACACTAAGACAAGTCCCTCTGTACTTGTATTGCAGTATTTTTGAGTTGACTGTAAAATTTCACCATATGCTATAGTGGGATTAAAACTCATGTCCCAAGAGCATTAGCTGTGTTTCTGATTTACTTGTCCAATCATATTGCCTACACTACCATCTACC
Organism: Chiloscyllium punctatum; assembly: GCF_047496795.1. Taxonomy (NCBI): domain Eukaryota; kingdom Metazoa; phylum Chordata; class Chondrichthyes; order Orectolobiformes; family Hemiscylliidae; genus Chiloscyllium; species Chiloscyllium punctatum. The sequence continues at coordinate 93,330,683 of NC_092746.1, read as the reverse complement.
CAATATTTCTGTCAAATTCACCTTGTGTTTCCACAAATTGAGCTCTCTTTGACACAACAGAGTTCAACAATAGGGATAGTGGTTTGAGAAAGTGAGACAAGAAAGACTGAATGAAGATGGGTTAAAGTGAGGTGACACCGACCACAGATGGTTGGTTCCTGTTCACCCCCTCAGATGGAGTGTGATCAGGAAACACTGGACTTATGAGAACAATGGATTCAGCTCAAAGGAAATGAAGTCATAGGAAACAAAGTACACACGTTTCCTCTAAGTTGCACAGCCATTGGTGCACCAACACCATTTGCGGCATTGATTTCCAGTTCCATAAGTTGCTGCCACACACGGATCTCTGAGATCCACACAGGAATAAAATATACAGGAATGACAGAAGTAGGTAATTGGAAAGTAAAAGGGGATGGGAATGAATGAGCACGAAAAGATAGTGCTGATAGGATTAACAAGGGAAAAAATTGTGAGAAGCCACAGAAATTGCAATTGTCCAGTGGCTGCTATGAGGAAACATGGCTGATGACCCCAACCGGCCTCCCTTCCTCACAATATCCTCCAGTCTTTTACAAGAAGATGAAAGACCAGGAACAATTTACTGATTACTGACAGGAGCTAGAAATTCTTTAGTTACAAAGTAAACAAGGCAAAGTTCAATGTAAAGTTTCATTTGTCACAACAGGGAGGTAGATTGGATTTAGCATTGAATTGCACAAAAACAATTACCCTATCCCTTGATCTTTTCCAGTGCACTGCCTGGATGGTACCAACTGGCTGTAGTTGGATGAGATTTACAATCACATCAACACATGAGGATATTTTACTTGTGCAATTTGTAATGACAATGTCCTCAAACCTTTCAATTTTTATGAATTGATCAATGTGACAGTCCTGTCCTTTCAATTCTGCCTTTCAAAATAAAGTTGAGGTTAGGAAAGAAGGGGAAATCCTGGGATGTCTTTGTTTGGTACTAAACATTGTGGTTTACTGAGGTTTGTTGGTTTAAGGTTTCTGGTGAAATCCCATAGCTTTTGACACAGCCAATGAAACTCCTTTTTCTCTGCTGACAGGAGAACAAAGGCTCATTTAATAGCCTATGCACAGTTATGTGACTGAATTGCAAGAACACATGATTGTAGTGTGGTAAATACTAATTACTGAAGTCTGATTAAAGGTTAATCCTTGGTAATGCCCGGGATGATACAAGTGGAATGATTTTAATGATTTATATAGCAATAAAATTATATAGAAATAAAATAAATAAAATTCATGACAGTGCCAATAAAAGCATTAGCTCAGGAAAAATTCACAAAGCCTTATGGTGTAAAAGGAATCTTATCAAGAAAACCTGCCTCCTCCATCTCCCCCTACAGCTGAAAAATAGGTCTGCACAACAAAGAGTGAAATCGCAATAACTTAAACTTGGATGACACAAATTTCTTTTCATGTCGAAGTTGTCAGCCATTCCGGTTGGCAGAATAGCAAATTGTATAAAATGACACCCCTAAAGAGCTGAAATTCCACACTGGTATCTCTGGAGTAGCTGAACTCGTTTAAGCTTGTTATGTGTCCATGGTTTTTGGAATCTGACCACAACGAGAGTGGGAAGGCATAGAATGCTGGACAAGCTATCTTCTCACAGCTCTGTGAAGGTACATGCAAAACCTGGGGGTAAGGTGAAACCTGTGAGAAAGTTTTTTAAAAAAAATTGTTAATTGGAGAGGTCAAAAGTAAATAGAGAATTAGATTTCATTGTCATATATATTTTAACAATAAAAATACAATGAAAAGTGTTCTAAGTCGCCCTATCATGGCACCTACAATGACAAAAACACAAGTTACAAAATTAAGTAAAAGTTAAGTTAATATAACAAAGTTCAACAAAGTCCATTTAAAGGCTCCTGGTCTCGAAGAAAGCAGACCCATGATGAGAACGACATGACGGGACAAAAACTGAAACGCTGGACGCCACATCACTGGGTCGAAAGCCTCTAAAGAAATACCGCCGCCAAGAACACCAGTCAAAAAAAATCGCTGGGCCATCGGATTGGTGGACCGCCACCCACGGACAAAACGAAATGGTGAGATATCAGAAAACCAAGCCAGAAGCACTCAACGAAGATCCAGATTCAAGCTGGACAGCCGTCAAGATCACACTTGGGACAACCGCTTCAACAGAGACCGCACCACACGTCGATAAAGACTGCCAGAAACAACAGCTACTCAGGAGAAGCTCACGGATGAAGCCTTCAAGATAAAGATAAGTGAATTTCAACTTATCTATATCGTATGTACTAATGGAAAGACCTTAAAAACAGAAAAAGAGGAAAAGAAAATAGTAAAAGCAAACTGAGTAGATAAGCAACGGGCTCCTGGGCTGCTACTCCACTACCGCGTGTACAGTGCAACAGGAACTGGATACATGTATTGTGAAATAATGAGAGATTACATCATCAAATTTGACCATCATTCTGAAACAAAATGAGCATTGGGACAGTTTCACAAACAGGTATTCTTTCCAGCAGGGAAAAGGATTAGATCAGCGGTCTAGCCTGACACTGAAGATGATCTGGGTCAAGGCAGCTCGAGCACAGGATTCCCTTCTTCGGTCCAGTCCTTCAGGAAAGGGAGTTGCTGTGGTCAAGAGTCTGGATTATTACAGGTTCATATAGTCGTACAGAAAAGGCCATCAGACCATCCAGTTTGTGCCTACCATCTACACTAATCACACTTTCCAACATTTCACTCATAGCCCAGAATAATATGATACTTAAAATGCTCATCAACGTTGTTTTAAAGGGTCATGAGGTTTCCTGCCTGTACTCACCTCCCAGGCAGTGCATTCAAGATTCCCATCACCTCGGGGTGAATAAAGTTTTCCCGGTGTCCCCTCTAAGCCTCCTAATCAAAATTCCGTGAAATTCCAACATGACCTCCCTGCTCTCATAATCTATGCCTTGATTGATTATAACAAGTGTGTCCTATGCTGCCTTAACTATCCTATTAACCTGTCCTGCTGCCTTCAAAGATCTGTGGAGAAAGTACCCCACAGTTCCTCTAATCTTTCTAGTATCCTGCCAATCATTGAGTACTCCCTTGTCTTTTACTTCCAAAGTATATCACCTCATTTTTCAGAATTCAATTTCACCCACCACCGATCTGCCCGCCTGACCAACTCATCGATGTCTTTCTGTAAGCCATCTTCCTCACTACTAACCAGCCAGACAATTATCGTGTCATCCACAAACTTAATTATCATATACTCCCATATTCTCATCATTAATATACCTCACAAACAATGAGAGTCTCCGCACTAAATCCACTGGACTTCAATCACACAAACATCACCCATTTTCCCCTATCACTAAGCCAATTTTGGATCCATCTTGCCAAGTTTCCCTGGATCCCATGTGCTTTTACCTACTTTATCAGTCTCCCATGTGGGGTCTTCTTAAGTCCATATAAACTTCCCAACTCTCATCACTTAGTCTTTGCCTTGAAAAATTCAATCAAATTTGTTAGGCATGACCTCCCTGATCAAACCTTGCTTCTCCAATTTTCTCTTTCGGAATTTTCTCCAATAGTTTCCCTACCACTGATGTCAGACTCACTGGTCTACAATTCCCTGGTTTATCCTTATCACCCTTCTTGAATGAGAATCACATGAACTGTCCTCCAGCTTTCTGGCATGTCTCCAGTGATCATTGAGAAATTAAATACTTGTGTCAGGACCTCTATAATTTCCTTCTTTCCCCCCACAGCAGCCTGGGATACAACCCTGTTTTATTCCTAAGCTCTACCCACAACGTCTCATTTGAAGGCACCTCCAAGTATCGTATCTCCTATGGCAGTAACTGACTCATTAATTAATAATGCAACACCATCTCCTCTTTTACACCCTTCAATGAAGATTCTATATCCCAGACTGTTGAGTTGCCAGTCCAGCCATTCCCTCAACCATGTCTCTGTTATGGCAACAATATCAATTCTACATATCAATCTTCACCCTCAACTCATCTATTTTACATATAAAATTTCCAGAATTAAAGAGCAACCAGCCTCGACTTACTCCCTGGAATCTCTTCAGAAGCTGGACTCTGTCTTGGTTCCCTTACTATATTATGCTGTGTCACCTCTTTCTGAACTAGTTTAAACGTCTCTCTACACTAATTAATGACCAGAACAATTTCATGGCAAGATACAGCACTACCTTTGGTGCAGTAAATAATGAGGGTGCGACAGTTACAACACAATGAAAGGTGATTGTCTCCAAAATGATCTTGCCTATCTCTTGAACAAGTATGCACCAAGGGACATTTTAACATCAAATGAAAAAGGACTGTTTCATCATCCTTCGAAAGACTGATTTTTGATGTTAAAGGTGAAATATGTAACGTGGAACCCGCGTGACTGTTACGGTCTACACTTCTAATAAGAGGGAAGTCATGGAAGTCGTGGCAGCCATGTTGCTTTCCAAATGTCAATCACTAACTACACAATATGTGGCTAACAAACCCACCTGGAGCACCTCCAATATTTTTGAAGCATTCAACTTTTCAGAAAAGTGGATTAAATGTATCTGCAAGAGAAAGATTATCAAAGTTATAGACAGCTTCCCTGCATATTCAAACATTGTTGGCCTTGATTATGTGCTATTAATATTAGAATTGGAGAAGTTTTTAACAATTACACTGTATTCATTTACTGCTTAATGCAGAGATTGGGATGTAGTTATGGAGACATTTAAAGTTGAAAGTGCAGAGGGAGTAAGTAGACTGTTGAAGTCAATGGTAGTCTAGATTTTGTGGCAGCATTGATCAAACCAGCTTTGTGAAGGTCTGTCAGTTCCATGGATGGCAGCTTTGGTCAAACCATCAGCAGCAACAAACAACATAACTCATTCTCAATTAACTAGATTTTGCAATGAGCAATAATGTTGCATGATGAGAGGAGTAGCTCTTACCTGGCCTCATTTGCACACTCTGGGTTCCAGACACCACGAACTCCAAAATCTGTTTGAACCGGAGCTGCACATGCATGACCCATGAAATGTTCTCAGGAAAATAAGAAATGCTGGGTTTGAGGATGGGACTAAGAATATTGAATGTCTTCTGCCATTTTGTCACAATGGAAAGGATCTCTGTCATGGCAGAGGTAGACTCTTTGGCTCCTCATTCTTGATCTGCAATTCACCAGGATCATGGCTGAACTTGTGTTTAAACTCTACTTTCCTGCTCCTACTTGTATCCTTTGATTCTCTGGATGACTGAACACTTGCCTATCCCAGCCTTGGATATGATCAATTTTGAAGGAGCTGCAACCATCTGGGGTAACAAATTCCAAAGAATCCTAACTGGTTGACCATAAAATATAAGAGCAGACTTAGGTCATTGGATCCTGACTAATAGGTTTCTCAACCCCATTCTCCTGCCTTCTCCCAGTAACCCTCAATCCTTCCCCAATGAAGAACCTATCTCTATCTTAATACACTCAATGACTTGGCCTCCACAGTCCTCTGCAGCAATGAATTCCACAGATTAACCACTCTGTAGCTGAAGAAATTCCTCACAGTTCTAAAGTGATATCCCTTCAATCTGAGGCTGTGCCTTTGGGTCCTAGTCTCTGCTACTAGTGGAAATATCTTCTCACATCCATACTATCCAGGCCTCTCAGATAAACCTCTAGGTTTAAATCAGATCCCAACCCCTCCCCTCCCCCCAACTTTCTCTCATATTTCATCATCTCCCTACCTTACTGATTTTTTTTTTGCTTTAAATCTGCTGGTTTTTAAAGGCTTCCTAACCATCTGGCTTCACACTAATCTTAACCACATAGTTTGCTTTTCTTTTTGCTTTTATGCTGCCTCTGACTTCCCTCGTCAGCCACAGTTGCCTTGTTCTCCCCTTAGTAGGTTTCTTTTTGCTTGGGACAAGTTTCTGCTGCACCTCCCGAACCACCCTCAGAAACCCCTACCATTATTGATCCACTGTCTTCCCTTCCAATCAACTCTGGCCAGCTCCTCCCTCATGTATTTGTAGTTACCTTTACTCAATTATAATAATGTTACATCTGATTCCAGCTTATCCCCTAAAATTGCTGGGTGAATTCTATCATTTAATGGTCACTGACCCAGGGATTTCTTTACCTTAAGCTCCCTAATCAAGTATGCCTCATTACACATCACCAAATCCTGCACTGGGATCACAAGCAGTTCTTAAATTCTAAACCTAGGATGTGACAGGTGCATGGGGTCTTATGACAGAAAGGGGAGACAGCACTGCTCACATCCCAATAAAAGGAATTTTAAAACTTGCCATACTCTAACTTAGACTAGTGTACATTGATGTTGTGCTGAGATGTTTGTAATGCACAGTGAGAACCAAAACATGGATGGTGAAAATAGCACAGAGGAAAGAAGTGCAACTTGTCTCAGCTTGCTGCCACAGATAACAAGATATGAAGTTGCCTATTTGATTCCCAATAAGAAATATTGATAATTTAATTCATACCATTAGGAACAAACAAACAAACAGAAGGCAAGCATGTTCACACTGGTACAGAAGAATCTGGAGATAGATATGCTGCAGGTATGTATATTGATTACAGTGAACAGCTTGCAGCTTGTGGGCGGCACGGTGACACAGTGGTTAGCACTGCTGCCTCACAGCACCCGAGACCCGGGTTCAGTTCCCGCCTCAGGCGACCGACTGTGTGGAGTTTGCACATTCTCCCCGTGTCTGCGTGGGTTTCCTCCGGGTGCTCCGGTTTCCTCCCACAGTCCAAAGATGTGCAGATTTGGTGAATTGGCCATGCTAAATTGCCCGTAGTGTTAGGTAAGGGGTAGATGTAGGGGTATGGGTGGGTTACGCTTCGGCGGGTCGGTGTGGACTTGTTGGGCCGAAGGGCCTGTTTCCACACTGTAAGTAATCTAATCTAAAAAAAAAACTGGCACAGTTCGAACAGTAGACCACCTGTGATTTTGTTTGAGAAGATTTGTAGCTCAGGTTGTAAGTTTGCTCACTGAGCTGCAAGGTTTGTTCTCAGACGTTTCATCATCTTGCTAGGTAACATCAGTGAACCTCTGTTGAAGCACTGGTATTCTGTCCTGCTTTCTATTTATGTGTCTTGATCTATTAAGGTAGATGGTATCATTTCCAGTTCTTTTTCTCAGAGGTTGGTAAATACCAAATCAATGTGTTTATTGATGGAGTTCTGGTTTGAATGCCAGGCCTCTAGGAATTCCAGTGTGTGTCTCTGTTTAGGCTGTCCTAGGTTGGATGTGTGGTCCCAGTCGAAGTGATGTCCTTCTTCATCTGAGTGTAAGGATACTAGTGATAGCTAGTCATGTCTTTTGATGACTAGTTGGTGCTCGTGTATCCTGGTGGCTCATTTCTAACCTGTCTGTCCAATGTAATGTTTGTTGCAGTCCTTGCAGGGTATTTTGTATGTGACATTTGTTTTTCTGGTCATTGGTACAGGGACCTTTAGGTTTATCAGTAGCTGTTTCACTGTGTTGGTAGGTTCGTGGGCTACCATGATGCCCAGGGGTCGGAGTAGTCCGATAGTCATCTCTAAGATGTCTTGATATTTGGCAGTATGGCTAGAGTCTCTGGGTGTGTTGTGTCTTCTTGTTTGGGTTTGTTGTTTAAGAATTGGTGGACTATAGGCCAACTGTCACTTTCAGACTAGAAAACGGTCTCTGGAAATTAACCTTAAAACATTAAATACCAACACAATCCAGTGTGATTCATTTCACATACTTTAGTGTTAGACACCAAACTCTGAAACACAAAGGGCAAATTAGCTGGGTCCCAAATCCCCAATCCAGAACCCACTTAGGAAACACACAAACAGGAGTATGCCATTCAGCTCCTTGAGCCTGTTTCATCAATGAGATAATTGCTGATATGTGGCCAAAATCCTCATATCTACCTTCAGCCCATTTCGCTTAACACCTTTGCCTAATTAAAACCTATCTCAGATTTAAAATTAATAATTGATTCTGCATTGACTGCTGTTGGTGGAAGGAAATTCCAAATCTTTACTATCCTTTAAAGAAGTGTTTCATAACATCTCTTCTGAATGGTTTAGCCCTAATTCACAGACTTTACCCTCAATTTCTCGAATCCCCAACCAGCAGGAAAGGTCGATTTTTATTTACCCTTTCGTCCCTCTTAATATCTTGAAGACTTTGATTAGATCATCCCTTCACCGTCCAAATTCTAGAAAATTGGGCAACCTAAGCAGAAATGTGACATAGATATAAAAAAACCTGGTGAATTTCTATTGAATTGAATATTTTAATAAGTTAATCAAGTTCTAAGAGGTTGACAGCATGGAAACAGTCCCTGCAACCCATCTTGCCTTCCAGTTATCAAAATTTAAACTAGTCCCATTTGCTTGCATTTGGTCCACATCCCTCCATACCTTTCCCATCCATTTACCTGCCTAAATATTTCTTAAATGACAAAGTTGTACTCACTTCCACCACTACCTATGGTAACCTGTTCCAGACACTCATCACCCTCTGTGTGAAAAAAACTGCCTCCTCTGGACGCTTTTGTATCTCTCCCCTCTCACCTTAAACTTTTGCTCTTTAGTTTTAGACTCCCCTACCATGAGAAAAGCTATCTACTTTATCTCATGATTTTATATACTTCTGTAAGGTCACTCCTCAGTCTCATACACTCAAAGGTAAAAAGTCCCAGTTTATTCAACCTCTCCTTATACCTCAAACCTTCCAGTCCAGGTAGCTTCCTAGTAAATCTTTTCTGCACTCTTTCTAGTTTAATAATATTCTTTCTATAGTAGAGTGACTAGAACTGCACATAGTACTCCAAATGTGGCTTCAGCAATGTCTTGTACAGCTGTAACACGAAGTTCCAACTTCTGTACTCAATGCTGTGGTTGATGGAAGCTAGCATACTGAAATTCTTCATCAATATAATGTCTCACTTTATAGTGACATCCTTTTCCACAATGTATAACAATTACTGCTTTATTTGTTTTGCTGGTTATATAGCGTGGCAGAGGGATCAAACACCTGTTTGTGCTTGTTTAGCATGCAAATATTTAAATGTGTTTAATTACTATGTACATTAGCCTATGTGAATGGATGAACATATATTTACTCCAAATATTAATTCTGGAAAAGGTATTTCAATGAAATGCTCTCTTCACTGCTAAAATAAATTGGTTTTGGACATTAACATTGTACAGATCTTCAGTGTAAAGTCGGTCACTGAATTTTAGTTTAAAAAATGAACATAAATTCAAAAAAAGAGAGAGAATGTCATGCAATTACAAAGGATGTGGAAAACAAAAAAAACCACATTCTTTCATACTCTACCGCTGATAAAAGAAAATATAAATTCCTTGTGGATGTGCAAGCCCAAAACTTAAATGAAAAAGTTAATATTGTTACACTGTATATTTATCTAAAATTACTATTTTTTTTAAACAAGTTCAAAGAATGCAAGTGTGTTTCTCTTCCAAAGAAGACAGTGTGCCTGTATTCCAGGAAATCTAGCTTAATTCAGTTAGGTCCTCTTTTTTGCAGATCAACAGTTTGGGACCCTTTAACCTGAGCCTTCAATAGATCTCTCTTGTGTGTTCAAATTGGCTAACTGAAAATAGTCAAGCACTGGATTGAAGTCATGAAGTGTAATTTTGTTATTTGATAGCATAATTAAGATTAATTTGCTCTGTTTCTTCAAAGGATAAGAAGAGTGGAAGGTAGAAGGATATATCTTCAATTTTTCTGAAGCCTGAAGACAGTTAATTTTACAGAGCTCAAGAAATATTTTGGTCAAATATTTACAATGAAATTGCCATGAAATGTAGCTTGAGACAATATCCTGTCTTCCATTCTTCACAAACTTGAATTCATCTAAAGGTTTGGCCTGAAGACTCGGGATAATTCCCGATTCCTTGAACTCTACATTAAAAAATGTGCCCTATAAAGTTCAGATTTTAATTTCTGTGGAGGGAATTGATAAAAGTGGAAATTGTGACCACCATTCCAGAAAAGAGTTCAAAGGCGGGGGTTGCCTGGTGCATAGATGGGCTGTGCAAAGCTAGCCTCTGACCTACAGCACTTTATTGAAGTTGTAAGAAGAATTAAACAAAATCAGCCTTCTAGTCCTCACCCCTCACACTCTATCCATACTATCATATTCCTCCTATGCACTTCTGCTTTGCCCTTCATATCCTCCATGTCAAAACATGCCCCTCTATTAATTTTCATGGCCTTTTTACAGTGTCTATTACTGCCAACATTTGCTCCCCCTTCATTACCATGTCAACTTGGCCAGTATCCACCATGAACAGATCTCAGGACCCATGCTGACATTAAATAAAGTTCTTAATTGCTTATTAATACACTGTCATGAAGATGGGTTATATCAAATTTGAGTTTTCATTTCATCGGTTGAATTGATAGTTTAGTTAATCTTCTTTCCATCATAAGGTCAGAAGTGGGATGTTTACTGTTGATTGCTTGTGATCAGCATCATCCATGACTCCTTAGATAATGAAGCAGGTCATGTCTGACTACAGGAAGATCTGGACAATATCAGAACATGGGGTGACAAGAAACAATTGCCAGGCAATGAGCAACTCCAGTGAGAGAGAATCAGTTTCAGAATCGGTATTAACATTTCTGGATTCCCCCATCAACAGCCTGGGATGGTTAATATTTAATAGAAACTCTACTGGACTAGTCATGTAACTACTGTGGCTACATAGAAGCAGTCTAGGAATTCTACAGCATGTAACTCACCTCCTGATTTCCACATTTACAAGGCACAAGTGAAAAGGAAGTTGCTGGATGAATGGAGCTCCAACGAAACGCAAGCAGCTTAATGAGATAATCATGCACAAAATGTGGAAGACTGGGTCAAATTTCCTTATTCCTTGATTTCTTATATTGTTGATTGACTATTGCCAGCATATTATCACTTGTATTCTAAAAGGATATTTGTGTGGGTGCAGAACGTTTTCCCCTCCTGTCCTTGAGCATCCGAAAAGTCTCTTTATCCTTACTAATTATTGCCCAAATTTCTCCTTTTTCTGCATGCTGTCACCTTATAAAGTATTCAGAAATACTCTTTTACACCAGGAGGACTATGTTTTGAAAGTAATGTGATCAACTATAATTGTAAATTACATCACCATTTTTGGAACAATTCAAGGAAGTTGTACTTCCATGGGAAACCACATTGGATTATGTAAATCAGGAAGATGGGATTGTTGACAGATAACACAGATATTAGTGTCCCTATCCCTGGACTAGGAGTCCTGGGTTCAAGTCACCTCCCAACCGCATTAGCTCTCACTTTTTAGGGTTGAATTTCATTTGCCACTGCTCTACCTATCTAACCAGTCCACTGATGTCATCCAGCTATTCTCCTCACAGTTTGTCACCTTGCCAATTTTCATATCATCCATGATCTTGATTATACTCCCTATATTTAACTCCACTGGAATTAGGGTTCTTGCCACAGAAATGTCCTTCTCCATGAGCTCTCAGCTAACTTTGTATCCAGTGTACCACTTTGCTTTGGATCCCATGGATTCTTACTTTTTTGATCAGTCTAAGAAACTTTAGTAAAAGCTTTGCTAAAGTCCATGTAAAACCTCTGTAAATGTGTTACCCTAATCAATAGCCCTGGTTATCTCCTTAAAAAAAATTGAACAAATAGGCTATAAACAATCTTACTGTAACAAATTCATGCTATACCCGATTAATCAGTGTCTCTCCAAGTCCTGTTCCTCAGAATTCTTTGAGAAGTTCCCCAAAAAGGAGGTTAGAGTGACTGTTTTATAATTTCCTGGAATATCCTTTTAACAGTGAGATAATGTTAGCAGTGCTGTGGCACATCACCTGTTGCATAAGATTAGAAATTACTGTCAGACCCTTGATATTGCCTCCCTCAACAGCCTGAGATTCACTTATCTCATCCCCTCCCTAACAAATTCCTTACTATTATTACCGTCACACTTCTCCCAACCCACTGAGCAGCTGGACCACCGCAGTGCCATTGTGTTTGTGCTGGTTGGCCTCCTCATAGGAAGTGTAACTCTCATCACTTTCCAAGGCTAAAAGATGGTTTGCAAGTATGATGCACTCAGGGGATTCTCTCACTACCTAACTTGTCCCCTTTTTTTTGTGCAGCAATCACCAATTCCTTCTCTGCCTGCATTTCCTTAAGCTGTTAGTTGATCATGAAACATGCTATCCATGAATCACTCAAGTCTCGTGAATGGACCATCGTGCTCCCAGCAGGCACGGAAATTCCAAAACCCCCAAGTCTGAGTTGCTCCAGCAAGTTGTGTTTGTACACATAGCCATCCAGACAATCTGGAAAGTCTAGGCCTTTACCATATAGTGCAGGATGTGCATATCATGGGCCTGAGGTCCCCTGACATGGTTTAACTGAACAGGATGTAGACACCCTGCTTTTCTTTTACCCTTACTTCAATTTTTTTTCCCCAAGTAAATACCTTTCTTGTGTATGTCAGACAAATAACCCCTTGATTGTGTCAAGCAAATTAGTTTTGAAGCTCTAAAATCTTAATTATCAGTGTAAAGTTTTTACACTGTAGTTTCAATCTTAACTTAAATCAATCACAAAAGACAACAGAAATACTCACCAATTACCTACTTGCTCCAACGTTGTTCCCTTCCCAATGTGGTTGCTTCCTTGCACTCACTCCTTTTAATCTCACTGCCTTCACTCCCAAGTCCCAGATAGCTCCACTTCCCAGTCTGCTTCAAGTGCCTTCCCCACATTCATTCTTCCTTTTTTAGCCTTGCTTACTGCACTCCCAAGTCCCAAACAGCTCCACCGCCAGTCTGTTTGCTTCTGGCATCTCGCTGCTGTCAGTCCTCCTTTCAAACCTTGTACAGCCGTTCCCATGTTCTAAACAGGCCACTACCGGTCTGACTGCTTCTAGGTCTTCACCTCAACAGATCCTCTCTTTTTGAATGGATCATTTAGAAACTGCAGGATCCAGATCTAGGTGCATACCTTTATGAAACATTAACTAGTACTTCCTTGGGCCACACCCTGTGTACTAGGATTTGTTGAAAACCAACCATTCGTTTCTGAAATATATTGTTTAAAGACAAATGAACTAACAACCAGTGGAGAAATATCACACTACCATAAATTGGAATACTTTTAGCCTAAAAAAACTACTTATGGTTATTATTAAATATTTCAAAGGAAATTCTCTGTTTCATTGCAACTATGCTTTAAATATTTTCTATCAACACTCTGCATATAACTACACACCTCTTTTGTCAACATATCTTACGACTGTCATCCTGCAGCAGAAGAATGCCAGACACACCCTCTGGCCATTTCTGCTCTGCAAACTGTACTTCTGTTAACATACAGCTGGTGTTCTAGTATAAAATACAAGAGGTCGTTAACAAAAGAAAGGTTAGGTGCAGCTCATTAAGAGTGCGTAAAGACACTTGTATGTACAACTTTGTTACGGAAATAAATTAAGAAATTCAGCAAATAGCATTTTAATATTTTCTCAATAACAACTACAAGTTTGATTTGTCACATTATTTGTTAAATAATGTTAATATATTAATGTTCAACCAATTATGAGGCTGTGTGTTGATTTATCCTATTGCGTTTTTAGTACACCTGGAATACCAGGATAATAGTTTTAACCGAGTTCATCTAGATACAATTATAGTTTTCATATTATCAATTCAGTCAATTTCTGTGCTTCACATAGATATGCTGCATCAATTATTTGTTCAATAAATGAAAAGAATGTAAACATTTCAAAAAGATTTAGGATTTCCCTCAATCCCAGTTAAGACTGATGGCTTTTCACGTTTTGTTATGCTTAAAGAGCACAGTGATAAATGTCTCCACCGCTGATATCTTTCATTTGTGATAGAATTGCACTGTTATTACAAGCTTTCAACAGAAGAAATTGTGCTTTTAATATTGGAAGCTATGCTTCCGAATTCTTATTACCTTCCAATATATATGAAACTTTTTTCATCTGAAGGAATACATTTAGCATTGTTGTGCTAATTGTGATTTCCGATAAAGGGCTGATGCCCGAAACTTCAATTCTCCTGCTCCACAGATGCTGCCTGAGCTGCTGTGCTTTCCTAGCAATACACACTCTACTCTGATCTCCAGAATCTGCAATCCTAATTTTCTCATTTTTGTTTACTCTCTATGGTCAGCAAGATTTCTTTGCAAACCAGATTCTACCAAGACTTACTGTTTACCAGAATTCAAGTATAACTTCATAATCAGGTCAAAGAAAATCTTAAAGCTTTTTGAAAATGGATTTTTTAAAAAAAATGGACAGAACAGGACAGACTGAAAAACTAATTCTTCTTCCCTTGATCATAATCGTGGTAGTTTAATTTTTATTAGGCTGAAGTGTGTTAAAAAAATCCATTTGCATGTAGTCAGTTTTTACAAAGTAACCAGCCACCTTACACAGATAATTTAAAAAAGGAACATTATTCATTACTAGGTTATAATTTCATGTGATTGTAGTCAGTGAGAATGGGGAGGTTTTCTGAAGTTTAAGATGAATCCGGAGAGTGAAAACGATATGCTTTACAGATTTTTTTGAAATAAAAGATGCACAACATGCAGTGTAGGAGAGTTTTTCCTTACCAGGCAAATATGGAATATTTTGGAACATGTTCTGAGGAGGCTTTAATGTTAAAGCTCTGACGCTTGGTAAGATGGGATAGCCAATTTCCTTCAATGACACTTCTATTGTTATTTCTGCCACTTGCCACAAAGCAAGCAAACATTTACAATAAAAGACTTTCAAAAAATAATAAAGTTTTGGCAGTGTGATGGCTTGCCATTGAAACACAATGGAATGCCATTGATAGTTTGTTCATATTAAACTCTTACGGTTAAAAGTATTGACATACAACACAGGCAGATCAAGGTCCTTAGGAGATCCTTGTGCATTATCAGTTTCATTAGCTCTCCTCTGCTTCATGACAGATTTGGAGTCAGAGTTTGTTGTCATTGTTGCTTTAGGACAAGTCCTGAGAAGGGCAAATGTGATGTTCCACAAGCATGTTACCTAATCATGTCCATAGTAATCCACTTTTAAAGATATCCAGAAGCTTGCACAACTTGCAGTTCCAAATGTCAGTGACCAGTGGGGTGCCACAAGGATCGGTGCTGGGGCCTCTACTTTTTGTCATTTACATAAATGATTTGGATGCAAGCATAAGAGGTACAGTTAGTAAGTTTGCAGATGACACCAAAATTGGAGGTGTAGTGGACAGCGAAGAGGGTTACCTCAGAGTACAACAGGATCTGGACCAGATGAGGTAATGGGCTGAGAAGTGGCAGATGGAGTTTAATTCAGATAAATGTGAGGTGCTGTATTTTGGGAAAGCAAATCTTAGGAGGACTTATACACTTAATGGCAAGGTCCTAGGGAGCGTTGCTGAACAAAGAGACCTTGGAGTGCAGGTTCATAGCTCCTTGAAAGTGGAGTCACAGTAGATAGGATAGTGAAGGCGGCGTTTAGTATGCTTTCCTTTATTGGTCAGAGTATTGAGTACAGGAGTTGAGAGGTCATGTTGCAGCTGTAGAGGACATTGGTTAGGCCACTGTTGGAATATTGCATGCAATTCTGGTCTCCTTCCTATCGGAAAGATGTTGTGAAACTTGAAAGGGTTCAGAAAAGATTTACAAGGATGTTGCCAGGGTTGGAGGATTTGAGCTGCAGGGAGAGGCTGAACAGGCTGGGGCTGTTTTCCCTGGCGCGTCGGAGGCCCAGGGGTGACCTTATAGAGGTTCACAAAATTAAGAGGGGCATGGATAGGATAAATAGACAAAGTCTTTTCTCTGGGGTCAGGGAGTCCAGAACTAGAGGGCATAGATCTAGGGTGAAAGGGGAAAGATATATATTTTTTAAAAAAAGAGACCCAAGGGGCAACTTTTTCACAGAGAGGGTGGTATGTGTATGGAATGAGCTGCCAGAGGATGTAGTGGAGGCTGGGACAATTGCCACATTTAAGAGGCATTTGGATGGATATCTGAATAGGAAGGGTTTGGAGGGATATGGGCCAGGTGCTGGCAGGTGGGACTAGATTGAGTTGGGATATCTGGTCGGCATGGACGGGTTGGACCGAAGGGTCTGTTTCCATGCTGTACATCTCTATGACTCTATGACCTGTGGAAGCCACCTCAAATGATTTAAGGATGCTCTATTGAAAACTCAAATGGCCTCATGTCCACTCATCATGACCACTTATATCGTCTCGGACCGTGTCTTCAGAATCCTTAAGGGGGAGGGTGTGCAGCCAGAAGTCGTGGTACACATTGGCACCAACGACATAGGTAGGAAGAGGGGCGGGGAGGTCATTCAAGAGCTCAAGGAGTTAGGCTGGAAGCTAAAAGCTAGGACAGACAGAGTCGTCATCTCTGGGTTGTTGCCGGTGCCACGTGACAGAGAGGCAAAGAATAGGGAGAGAGTGCAGTTGAACACGTGGCTGCAAGGATGGTGTAGGAGGGAGGGCTTCAGATATTTGGACAATTGGACTGCATTCTGGGGAAGGTGGGACCTGTATAAACAGGACGGGTTGCACCTGAACCAGAAGGGCACCAATATCCTGGGGGGTAGGTTTGCTAGCACTCTTCGGGGGGGGTTTAAACTAATTTGGCAGGGGGATGGGATCCGGACTTGTAGTCCAGCAAGTAAGCTAGCTGTGTGTCAGGATGTCCAAGACTGTAGGGAGGCTGTGGAGAAGGTAGCACTGACAGGGACTACTTACGGACACAGAGATGGGCTCAAGTGCGTATACTTCAATGCAAGGAGTATCAGAAATAAGGTGGGTGAACTTAAGGCATGGATCGGTACCTGGGACTACGATGTTGTAGCCATCACGGAAACATGGATAGATGAGGGACAGGAATGGCTGTTGGAGGTTCCTGGTTACAGATGTTTCAGTAAGATTAGGGAGGGTGGTAAAAAAGGAGGGGGGGTGGCATTGCTAATTAGAAATGGTATAACGGCTGCAGAAAGGAAGTTTGAGGGAGATCTGCCTCTGGAGGTAGTATGGGCTGAAGTCAGAAATAGGAAAGGTGCAGTCACCTTGTTGGGTGTTTATTATAGGCCCCCCAATAGCAGCAAAGATGTGGAGAAACAGATTGGGAAACAGATTTTGGAAAGGTGCAGAAGCCACAGGGTCGTAGTCATGGGCGACTTCAACTTCCCAAATATTGATTGGAAGCTCTTTAGATCAAGTAGATTGGATGGGGCGGTGTTTGTGCAGTGTGTCCAGGAAGCTTTTCTAACGCAGTATGTAGATTGTCCAACCAGAGGGGAGGCCATATTGGATTTGGTACTCGGTAACGAACCGGGACAAGTGGTGGGCTTGTTAGTGGGTGAACATTTTGGTGATGGCGACCACAATTCTGTCACTTTCACCTTGGTTATGGAGAGGGATAGGTGCACACAACAAGGAAGTTTTTACAATTGGGGGAAGGGAAATTACGATGCTGTAAGACAGGATTTGAGGAGCATACGTTGGGAGCATAGGCTGTCAGGGAAGGATGTGGTGGAAATGTGGGACTTTCTCAAGGAGCAGATACGACGTGTCCTTGATATGTATGTACCGATCAGGCAGGAAAGAAATGGTCGTGTGAGGGAGCCTTGGTTGACGAGGGAGGTTGAATGTCTAGTAAAGAGGAAGAAGGAGGCTTACATAAGGTTGAGGAAACAAGGTTCAGACAGAGCAGTGGAGGGATACAGGATAGCCAGAAGGGACCTGAAGAAAGGGATTAGGAGAGCTAAGAGAGGGCATGAAAAATCCCTGGCGGATAGGATCAAGGATAACCCCAAGGCATTCTATGCGTATGTGAGAAACCTGAGAATGACGAGAACGAGGGTAGGTCCGATCAAGGACAGTGGTGGGAGACTGTGTATTGAGTCGGAAGAGATAGGAGAGGTCTTGAACAAGTACTTCTCTTCAGTATTTACGAACGAGAGGGACTGTATTGTTGAAGAGGAGAGTGTGAAACGGACTGATAAGCTAGAAGAGATATCTGTTAGGAAGGAAGATGTGTTGGACATTTTGAACAACTTGAGGATAGACAAGTCCCCCGGGCCTGACGGGATATATCCTAGGATTATGTGGGAAGCAAGAGAGGAAATTGCAGTACCGTTGGCAATGATCTTCTCGTCTTCACTGGCAACGGGGGTGGTACCAGGGGACTGGAGAGTAGCGAATGTTGTGCCCCTGTTCAAAAAAGGGAATAGGGATAACCCCGGGAATTACAGGCCAGTTAGTCTTACTTCTGTGGTAGGCAAAGTAATGGAAAGGGTACTGAGGGATAGGATTTACGAGTATCTGGAACGGCACTGCTTGATTAGGGACAGCCAGCACGGATTTGTGAAGGGTAGGTCTTGCCTTACAAGTCTTATTGAATTCTTCGAGGAGGTGACCAAGCATGTGGATGAGGGTAGAGCAGTGGATGTAGTGTACATGGATTTTAGTAAGGCATTTGATAAGGTTCCCCATGGTAGGCTTATGCGGAAAGTCAGGAGGCATGGGATAGAGGGAAATTTGGCCAATTGGATAGAAAACTGGCTAACCGGTCGAAGTCAGAGAGTGGTGGTAGATGGTAAATATTCAGCATGGAGTCCAGTTACAAGTGGAGTTCCGCAGGGATCAGTTCTGGGTCCTCTGCTGTTTGTAATTTTTATTAATGACTTAGATGAGGGAGTCGAAGGGTGGGTCAGTAAATTTGCAGATGATACAAAGATAGGTGGAGTTGTGGACAGTGAGGAGGGCTGTTGTCGGCTGCAGAAGGACTTAGATATGATGCAGAGCTGGGCTGAGGAGTGGCAGATGGAGTTCAACCCTGCCAAGTGTGAAGTTGTCCATTTTGGAAGAACAAATAAGAATGCGGAATACAGGGTTAATGGTAGGGTTCTTGGTCAGGTGGAGGAACAGAGGGATCTTGGGGTCTATGTACATAGATCTTTGAAGGTTGCCACTCAGGTGGATAGAGTTTGTAAGAAGGCCTATGGAGTATTATCGTTCATTAGCAGAGGGATTGAATTCAAGAGTCGTGAGGTGATGTTGCAGCTGTACAGGACTTTGGTTAGGCCACATTTGGAGTACTGTGTGCAGTTCTGGTCGCCTCACTTTAGGAAAGATGTGGAAGCTTTGGAGAGGGTGCAGAGAAGATTTACCAGGATGTTGCCTGGAATGGAGAGTAGGTCATACGAGGATAGGTTGAGAGTTCTCGGCCTTTTCTCGTTGGAACGGCGAAGGATGAGGGGTGACTTGATAGAGGTTTATAAGATGATCAGAGGAATAGATAGAGTAGACAGTCAGAAACTTTTTCCCCGGGTACAACAGAGTGTTACAAGGGGACATAAATTTAAGGTGAAGGGTGGATGGTATAGGGGAGATGTCAGGGGTGGGTTCTTCACCCAGAGAGTGGTGGGGGCATGGAATGCGCTGCCCGTGGGAGTGGTAGAGTCAGATTCATTGGCGACCTTTAAGCGGCATTTGGATAGGTACATGGATGGGTGCTTAATCTAGGATAGAAGTTCGGCACAACATCGTGGGCCGAAGGGCCTGTTCTGTGCTGTATTGTTCTATGTTCTATGTTCTATGTTCTATAATGCTACTTACAAAATACACCCTAATAAGGACAGCAGAATTTGTCAGCATCAGGCCAGAATTTATCATTTAAAGAGTAATTTGATTTGCAAATAACCCAAAAAGTGTATAGGTAGCTTTTCTATAATGTGCGCTTAGCATGAATTGGTTTTAATGCAATTGATGAATTGTGGACATTGCTTGCGTGAAGGTAATATTCTGAACGGGTATACTGAGTTTTCCATAGTGCAATCTTCTACAATGTGATTTCTAGAAGAGTTTCCCATAGTGCAATTTTGTAAGGCGCAAGGTTGCAGAGGAACACAACTGTTGTTATAGTAGAAAAACATAAATAGAAAAGCTAGTAAAACTATTGTTGAAGGAGATTGCTTCTTTGTAATCACTTTGACACTGCCACATCTATATTTTCTTGACCTAATGCTGACTCAACATTATTAGCTCCCTTTCTTCACTCTTCAAAAAAGCCTCGATCACCCAGCTACTTCTCACAAAAGCTTTGAGTCTTCCATTACTGAGACTACTGATCCTTTTTTTTACAATTTTCTTTTTAAGGTCATCAAAACAGCTCTGTGCCCAATCCTTCCTTTATTTTCGTCTGGTTTCTACACAAACTGTAGCTCCTAATAGTGCTCTGAAGGCGGCACAGACACCACCCTTTGTGGATATTCTTTAGTAGCACTCATTCGTGCTGAATGCTGTTGGGAGGACAATCAGCTCATCTTTCTACTGTATCTCATCTAAATATGTAGTTATGATACTAGATTTGCAACTCAGAAGTCATGAATTCCCTCTATGGCAAACTGCAAAGTTGAACTTAAAAATTCTTGTCATATGTAGGCTAGCACAAGAAAATATGTTCATAAAAGTTGGTGACCTATTCTAAACATCTAACTGGTTCACCAGACTAACAAGAATGAGAACTTCTCACTTCTACTTAGGTTTATCCTAAACCTTACTCCAATCTAGACCAGATGAAAAATAGAAATGTTCTTTCAGTTTAGCAAACCATTCTGTTGGCAATACATATAGATTAGGCAGCAGTTCCCACATCCCAAAAATAAATGGGAAAAACTAAATTGGTTTCAATATGCACAAACTCCACTTGTTGAAATGGCTTCTTCTCCTGAATTAGGTTTGTAGTTTCTTTCTGACCCTCCTATTCCTTGTCTACTGTTACCCTTAGTGGCAACATCCATAAATTTGCATGAAAATTTTTCATGAAAAGGTCTCTCTCTCTCTCTGCTACCCTGCTGTAGCTGAAACCTTTGTCGATGTCCTTGTCACTTCAAGGCTCAACAACTGGAATAGTACTCATGTTCAAGTTTCCTGCTACATGGTTTTGAATTAATTCAGTAACTCATCACAACCTCTCATTAAGTTCTGCTTCACTCTTTTTCCATCCTATACTTGCTCCATCTTGTGGTGCAGTGGATAGCCTCTGAATCAGAAGTTCCAGGTTCAATTCCTATACGGGAATTGATCACCAAGGAAGGTACAATTGTAACATGTTCAAATACATTGATTATCAACCTGCAAATTGATAGTGAACTTCAATAGAAGCAGCTAAGAGTGCAGAGACTCATCTGCTAAGTTATAGACGAAAATCACAGCCTCTGCCATAACTATCCATAGCTCCAAATTACACCATGCATGTTCCCATGGCAACCTGAACACCCTGGATGATTTGACGTATGCCAGGATCACCATTGAATTTAAAATCTTTATGCTTATCTACAAGTCTCTTCACATTCTCACCTGTTCCTTTACCTGCAAAAAAAAATTAGCTTTATGTTCCGGTTTACATTATCCCTCTTTCAACATTTGTCTTGTTTGCAATACTTTCTTCACTTGGGTATCAAATCTTCAACTGTTTTGGCCCCAATCTCTAGAATGCTTTCCCTAACTCTGCCTAACTTTCTACCACTCCACTCTCCTTAAAAGGCTCCTAAATCATACCTTTTTTACTTTAACTAAAAGACATACTTTTATGTAGCATCATTCATGATCACAGGGCATCCCAAAGTGCAATACAGCTAACTAAGCATCGTGTAATCGTTGTATAGTAAGAAACAAACACTTGCCAATTTGTGTGCAGCAAACATCTACAATGCAATAATAACCAAACTATTGTGTGATTTTGATTGAGGGATAAATATTGCTTCTGAAAGATGACACCTCCAAAAAATACAGCAAGTCCCTCAGTAATACACTAGAGTGTGAACTGAGATTTTTGTTGTGTCATGGAGCCCACACACTTCTTACTTAGTGACAGCATTGACCTATTATGGAACTGCTATTAAGTCTCTGATAATTTCCAGGTTTTTCTTCCGTGAAATGATATTGGATATCTGATTAAAAGCAATCTATAAATGGAAGTTGTTATTGTGTCATTGTCACCATTTTGATCACAACAATATAGTAATTATTCTAATGTGATTAATTTCAATGCAATGCTTGAAAGGGAGATATGAAAAACAGCTCCCAAACATCTTGGGGTTTAATAAGGTTGACTTCAATGAACTATGACTGACCATTCACAGGAAGCTCAGCAAATCGGTTAGTGGATGAAAGGTTAGAAAAATCAGTGACTGATACTTAAAAAGAATTTAAAGTGATGGATCACAAATTTATATCTTGAAGGTGACAACTCTATACTCAAAAACAGACAGACAATCATTGACAACTGAGGAGGTAAGATTCAATATAAAACTAAAAAGAAAAAGCACAAAAGAGCAAGCAAAGATCTGACAAATGGGCAAGAGAAAAAAAGCAAAAGGTGACAAAAGAGCTAGTACGAACCTCAAAGGTAATATGAAAGCAAATTTGGAAGAGTATCAAAATCACCACAGAAAACTTCACAATTACATAGTAAACAAGAAAAAGCTCAGTAGAGCTCAGACATTCAGCATTTTGTGCAAACTCAAAGTTATTATGGTTATGCAGCTTGTCTTTTGTTTCCCCCCCATGTCTGGCCTCTGCTTTGTAGCTTCAAAACTGAAAAATAAGTCTTTCAATTAAGAGTTTCTATCTCATGGTTGAGACTCCAGGCCAATCCATCCACATTTCATAACCTGATATGAAAACTGCTCACATTTTGACAACTGTGAAAACCATGAAAGGCAACAGGATAGGGAAAGCGAGCAGTTAATAAAGAATACAGTATCAGAAGTGGTAAACTTGTATACAACACTAGTTACACATCAGCTGGAGCATGGTGTATAGTATGGGGGCAATGTTTTAAGAAAACGGATTGCACAGAGTGAGTAGGAGGTTTACAGAAATGGTTAGTGTTGAGAAATTTCAATTATGGAGATAGATTGGAGAAATTGGGACTGTTCCTTGGAGAGGAGAACCCAGTAAAGAGATTTGATAGAAGCTTGCAAAATCATGAGGAAGGTGGACACAGTAGAGCAGGAGAAACTGTTCCCTCTCAAAACGGTTATGAATGAGATAATTTGCAAAGTAAACAATTGAGATGTGAGCAAAGACTTTTTCACACAGCAAACCATTTAGAATCTAGAATTTACTGAAATATGTTAGGCAGGTTCAATTTAGGCATTCAAGAGGCACTGGATGATTACTTTTAGAAACAATATTTAGGATGATGAGGATAAACAGGAGAATGGCACCGAGTCACAATGAATATTCAGAGATGTTGCAGACATAATGGGCTGAATAGCCTCCTCCTGCACTGCAATAATTCTGTGATCCTCAGCAGTTGAGACAATCCACAACATTCTTTAAAAAAAAGTTCATTTATTCTATCTCCCAATGTCAACTGTTATGTCATCATACAGATTTTTAATCTTTAAAAAAATTAAATGTTTCAGTACACAGCTGAGTAAAAAGGCCAAGATTTCACGTTTTACAACTTTTATCGACTGAGCATTATTTTCTTTCTGGAGGCAACGTATTCTTTAAATTACAGATAGGGATGTTCCATTTTTATGTTTGTTACATATTGGACTTACCCTGAAATTCCAGTCCTTATTATAATCAATCCACATTGGCTGTCAGCTTTCAATAGTTTTCTGTATCCCTATTTTGCTAAGTAGCAACTTCAACTGACAATCTTCAGGGACTTTCTGGAGTTTCTTAAATCCACCATCCTCAGTAATGCCTTTTCTCCAATCCATAACGGGACAAGCAGACTTTGCTCTTTGCTGACCACACAAAACTGCTGTTGTCAGAGGTATTGGTGATTGGTAGGGAAGTCTGTAATCTGAACTCAAAAATGACTTTCTATGCCCTCTTTTACATGAAAGACATTAAATTTTTTCCACGTAGAAATATTCATTCGCTAATCATGACCACAACTCTTAACTAAGAAGTAAAAGGGCAGTTTACAATGCAAAACATTTTCAATGAGCTAACTTCAACATCTTTAAGGGACCTTAGGAGACTTGCTATAGGGTGAGCATGGAATGGAGAGAATGGAAAGTCAACGTGCAAGGTGCTAAATTAGGCAGGATGGGAAATCCAGATTTCTTGATGGCAGGTTGAGAAAGAGATCAAGACAGCAGCATCTTGAGCCTCATACTTGAAATACACTTGCATCTCATTTAAAATTACATTCTACCTTCAAGAAAAAAAATCAACTCATGAAGGAATTCACTCAGCAAAAGTGAAGGAAAAGCAATTTAGTCTTATGCCATTCTTGGAAAGGATTTTAAAGGTGCTGGTACACTCATGCCCTTTCCTTCCAGATGGTAAAGGTTACAGGTTTGAAGTGACTGTCAGAGGTACTGAGCTGAGTTGCTGCAGTGCATCTTGTAGATGATATACATATACTATTACCAATGTGTGCTGGTGAAGACTATACCTATTAGGAGGGCTCCTTTGTCCTCCCTGGTATTGAGCTCCTTACATCCATCCAGGCAAAGGGAGAGTATTCCATCACATTCCTGACTAGCACACTTTAGATATTGGACACATGGCAGAGACAGGTAGGTGACTCACTGCAGAATTCCTAACTCTAATCTTCCTTTTCAGGCAGTGTGTTTATTTGGCTAGTCTGGTTTAGTTTGTTGAAGACGGTCATCGCCTGGAACTGATATAATGTAAAATGTTGCTTACCATTTATAGACACAAGCCCAGGTCTTGCTGCATAGCGGGACTGCAGAGTTGTGAACAGTATTGAACAATGTGTAATAGTCAGTGAACATTCCCATTTCTGACCTCAATGATGATGAGAGTTGAGCCTAGAACACCACCCTGAAGAACTCCTGAAGGGACAATGATCGATCTTCAATAGTCACAACCAATTTCCTTTGTATGGGTATGAACCCAACCATGCAGAGATTTTCCATTGACTCCAGTTTTACTCGGGATCTTTTGATATCATACTTCCAAGCTGCGAAATAGAAAAGCAGATAATATCTAGACAATTTTCAGATAAAAGTAAAAGTATTAGGATAGTGATAGCAGGGGATTTCAACTCCCCTAACATTAAACAGAGGTGGGTTTACAGAGAGCAACATTTTTTTTTAAATGCAACCAGAATGTTTTTTTAAAAAAAAAATCAGTGGGTAAAAGTTCCAAGAGAGGGATTTCCTGAACTTAGTCATGGAGTCCTACAGCATGGAAAGAGTCTTCAGTCCAACTGATCATTCTGAACATAATCTCAAACTAAATTAGTCCCACCTGCCTGCTCCTGGCCCATATCCCTGCAAACCATTCGTATTCATATTGATCTAAACACCTTTTTAAAATGGTAATTATGCCCACATCCACCATATTCCATAAGTGAACCACCCTCTGTAAAAAAATTGCCTCTCATATCTTTTTTAAATCTCTTTCCTTAATGTCCCCAAGTCTTGAAATCCTCCATCTTAGGAGGAAAGACACCTACCATTAACCTGCCCTATACTCCTCATGATTTTATAAACTTCTATACCTCACTATTGATTACACCGCCCTAACAAATCTGCCACTAAAGAGTATCCTGTACTTGTGAATCATGCCACTACATTTAATGGATTGAAATCGCAACAGGATATATTCTCAGTCCTTGACATTGTGAATGGGTTCTGTGAAGGAAAACAGTATATATGGATCTGGTTACCTCAGGGATTCCACTACAGTCCAGCCATATTTCATCACTATAGTTAGCCAAATTGATTTTACCAACACCTTGTTGTCTCAGTTGGTGGAAAAGAACATATCTGGATAGTACTTCATAGAATCCCTGGTGTGGAAGCAGGCCATTCAGCCCACAGCCCATGGGTCCTAGCCTCCCTACCTAATGGAAACAACTTCCCAGTGTCCACCCTTTCTAAGCCATGCATTATCTTGCAAGTTTGAATTAGATCTCCTCTCAACCTTCTAAACTCTAATGAATACAATCCAGGATCTTCAGCTGTTCATTGTATGTTAGGCCTACCATTCCAGTGACTATCTATGTGAACTTGTGCTGGATACACTCCAGTGCCAATATGTCCTTCCTGAGGTGTAGGGCCCAAAATTGGACACAGTATTCTAAATGGGGCCTAACTAGAGATTTATAAAGTCTCAGAAGCACATTGGTGTTTTTATATTCTAACTCGAGATAAATGACATTACATTCGCTTTCTTAATCACAGACTCAACCTGCATGTTAACCGTTAAAAGAATCCTGCACGAGCACTCCCAGACTCCTTTGTACTTCGGCTTTATTAATTTTCCCACCGTTTACAAAATAGTGCATGCCTGTATTCTTTGTTCCAAAGTGCAACACCTTGCATTTGCTCACACTGAATTTCGGCCATTTCCTGGACTACTCTCCTAAACTATCTAAATCTTTCTGCAGCCTCCCCACCTCCTCAGTAATACCTACCTGTCCACCTAACTTCATATCAGCAGCAAACTTCGCCAGAATGCCCCAGTCCCTTCATCCAGATCATTAATATATAAAGTGAACAGCTGCGGCCTCAATACTGAACCCTGCGGGACTCCACTTGTCACCAGCTGCCATTCTGAAAAAGAACCTTTTATCCCAACTCTCTGCCTCCATCAGGCAGCCAATGCTCAATCCATGCCAGTAGCTCATCTCGAACACCATGGGCCCTCACCTTACTCAGCAGCCTCCCGTGAGGCACCTTAAAGGCCTTTTGGAAGTCTAGGTAGATAACATCCACTGGGTTTCCCTGGTCTAACCTACATGTTACCTCTTCAAAAGAATTCTAACTGGTTTGTCAGGCACGACCTCCCCATACTAAATCCATACTGACTTGTTCTAATCTGACTTAGAAATCTCATACTGAATGACAGATTCTAGAATTTTACCGACAACAGAGGTTAGGGTAATCGGCCTATAATTTTCCGTCTTTTGTCGTGATCCTTTCTTGAATAAGGGGGTTACAACAGCGATTTTCCAATCATCTGGGACTTTCCCTGACTCCAGGGACATTTGCAAGATCACAACCAACGCCTCCGCTATTTCCTCAGCCACCTCCCTCAGAACTCTAGGATGTAGCCCAGAGCCAGGAGATTTATCAATTTTTAGACCTTTTAGATTTTCTAGCACTTTCTCTTTTGTAATGGCTATTAAACTCTTCCCTTCCACCCCCACCCCCCCATACCCCTGAATATTGTTTATATTTAATTACCTAATGTCATCTCAAATGCCTCAATTGAACTTGCCTTCACCAGTGTCCCAGACCATTACTGATGGCTACATACAGAAGTTTTTTTTCTCACATCACATTTGCTTTTGCAAATTATGTAATAACTATACCCTCCTGTTTCATCAGTGGGAAATTTCTCCCTATCTATTTTGTCCAGACCAGTTATCCTTACATCTACTGTCAGAAAATTATGTAATCTTTAAGGTCAGACTGTAGATCAGCCATGACCTTATCAAATTTTACTCCTGTAATGATTGCGGATTTGTAATGCTGGAGTACATTCTCCCAATTCCGAGATAATAGAAGTAGTGCTTCTACATTTGGATTTTGGTTCACAAAAGGATTCTGAACACGTTTTTGGGCAATCTCAGATTATTTCATTTGCCAACATATTTCTTAACCTATTTTGACTTTATTCCTATTTACCTACAGTGCCAGAATAATTCCCTTTGGCAATTGAATGTTTATCCAAGCATGACAATAACGATATTTTGATTTATTTCAGAGGGTCCTGTGATTTATAGGATGATTATTCATAGAAGCTTAAACAAAACCCAGTGCTTCTTGCAGTCTTAATTCCTTTTCTGTAGATGGTTGAATGTAAACATAAATAGCGTGACCTCCTTCAAAAGATCAGTTTAAACATCAACATCTTGATATATATTAAACCTGAAAGATCTTGTTCCTTATACAAGTCCAGATACAGCTGGTTTAGAAGATAACCCGCTCTCTCCAGTTCCAATTAGACGTTAATCCTGAGACTTTAAAGCTTATTTCTTTTTATTCACTCGTGGGGCACCGGTGTTGCTGGTTGGCTCACATTTAGTACCCAGCCCTAATGCGCTTGGGAAACTGGTGGTGAGCCGCTCCACCTCATATTTTGTATGTTGACCCACTATGCCTGTTATGGAGTGAAATTCTGTGTGTGTGTGGAAGGAAACTAGTTTAGCAAGAGGAGAAAACCACTTTGCCCATCCAGCCTTTCTGCTATTCGGCATCATCATGGCTAACCAGGTTGCGATGTTAACTTAACTTACATGCCTCCATAGCCCTTGACTCCCTTCTACGCTGTCACAACTCGCTGGAGTAACGCCATGGAAATCGAACCCCGTCAATTCCAAAGTCTTCACAAAAGTTTTGATGAGCCCCTTTTCGGTTCACGATAGTCGTCTCCATTGCTTCACCAACATGCCCCCCGCAACGCCAACACGAGCTAAAAAGGGTGTATTTTTCTGAGCGGGAGACATAAGGAGGACGGGAGCGGCTCACTATCCCTCGCCACAATAAATTTTACCTTTCAGGCGAGAGACAGTTCCCGCCAACAACTACCTCTGACAGCTGGAAACGGGTCGCCACTCGATCGCCTGACCGTGCGCACGCATCACGTCACATTGGGGGGGGGGAGAGAGGCAAAGGAGCAATGTAAGGGGGTGGGGCAAAGTCAGGTGGGAGGGCGCGAGGAAAGGAGTGGGACGGTTAGGCGTGGCGGGAGCGCGAACGTGCGCGCGGATAATTGGAGATGCCCGGCGGGATCGCGCACGTGCGCCGGGTGGAAACGAGGCGAAATCTGGTTTGTTCCACTGCAGGGAGTGGGAGGGGGATGGGAGGGGGATGGGAGGGGGAAGGGAGGAGGATTAGTATCATGACATATATTGACAAAAAGAATCAGATCTGTAAGAGAGACTTCAGTTTACAGACATTAAATAAGATCTCCAGGAAGTTTAACGTTCCCCTATCGCCTGTGTCTCTCCCCGGCTGCTGTGCTCATCGTCCGAAGCAGGTGCGTGGTGGGTTTTTCTTTATTTATTTGTCAAAGTTTGGAGTGTGAAGTGCATTCGTAGCGAAAAGTTTCTCCGGTCTCGCTGTTTGCTGCGGATACGTTCGCAAATACGAGACGATCGCGTTCCTCTTCGCCGTGGGGTGAGCAGTGTGTAGGTGGGGGAGGCCGGGGCCAGGGCCTCGGTTAAAACGAAGGAGGAAACAGCAACCACAAGGAAACCTCAGATTTACTCAGTGGCCGCCCTTACCCTTTATAGATTAGACACAGTAAATCACAGGGAAATCGCCCGCACCGTGACAGGCGTAGCGTCCTGACCCTTCAAACACAGCGACTCTGTAGAACCCCCTCACTGCACACCCATCGCCCCTTGTCCGCGAACACCACCCCCCCCCCCCCCCCATGCAGCCCCTAACCCTCTTAAAACACTTAACGCCACCCAGTCCCTAACCTCCTGCCCACACAACAGCATTATCCTGTTACCTACTTATAGATCAGCACACAACCCCTGCGTAGCCCAGTTATCTTCACAATCACCCATACTCACCCCAAACGTGACACACAACCGCCACATCGCCCCCCTCGATACAGCCCTACTGTCCCCACGCAATCCCTGCTTAATCCACACAGCCATAACTCCCTTCTTGTCCATTTCCCCGCACAATGTTCAAACGCATGCCTCCACTCCTCCCCTCCGCAACATGTATTTGTTTTAAATTGACCGATATGGTTGAAGGCTGGGGAAAGGAATCAGTAGATTTTCTCAGTGTATATATACAGAATAATCACTTTCCCCTTTGCCTAGTTGTTATTTCATTTCTGGAGCCACACGATTTTTCTTTGTTCATTTGCATTGTCTACAATTATATTTATTTGTGAAAGAAGTTATTGCTCTCCTGAAAATTGTAATTGCTAGTTTAATGTAGTGATAAAACGAGTTATAAGTTATGTACGTTGCCTATAGTTTACATATTGATTTATAAAAGCCTTGCCTTATTAAAACAACTGGGAATGTTTTACTGATCAGGAATGAACTGGTTGACAAGTTATTACATGACCAGCTACACAATTTTTTACATTGCAGGTTTGTCATTTTTTTCCCAAGATGCCTCCAATGTAGTTAGCTTGCTAGGTAGCTCCTCCTCACTGTGCACTTTAATCCTTGCCCAATCTCTGCCACACTTGGCCTTTTTTCTGCAAAATTGTGTTCCACTATAAGTTCCCTTGATTGTAATAGCAGACAATTAGCCCTAAGGTTAAAGTAATTGCTGTTTCAATTGCTATTTCCCTTTCCCCAGCCACAGGTTCCCACTGAATTCCTTCCAGCAGCACGGAATTATTACAACACAGAAGGGGACCATTTGGCCCAGCAAATTCGCGGCATAGTGGTTCAGTGGTTATCACTGCTGCCTCACAGTGCCAGGGACCTGGGTTCGATTCCAGTGTTGGGCAACTATCTATATGGAGTTTGCACATTCTCCCCGTGTCTGCTTGGGTTTCCTCCAGCTGCTCCGGTTTCCTCCCACAGTCCAAAGATATGCAGGCTAAAAGTGCCCGTTGTGTCCAGGGATGTGATGGTTAGGTGAATTAGCCATGGGAAATGCAGAGTTATAGGGGTAGGGTGGGTGGTGAGTCTGGGTGTGGTGCTCTTCGGAACATTGGTGTGGACTTGTTGGACCGAATGGCCTGTTTCCCTACTAGGGATTCTGTAGTAATGCTGCTTTGATAGAGGGTCTCTGTCTCTTTGGTGTTCGTGTTTGGACTATTCTGGTTTGTCAGCTTTAGCTAAAGCTTGGTTACTACCCAGCAATATACCACGCTGGACTGGCAAATGCATTTCACTGTTACTGCCAGATCATGTATTGGCCTCTAACCTTACTGTTATCTTTACACTTTAACTGGTCCAAACATCTCTGGATCCTCATTCCAACAGGAATTGCTGTGCATTCTGTGATGCTCTAGCCCAGATAACTACTTCATTCTTTTGCACGGTACACCAAATTTTAACAAGGGTTCATCAGTACTCCCTGCTGATTCCATCCCACTGCAGAAGTTAAGACTTTGACTTTTGACTGCTATCGTCGCCTCTGCATTCCATATTTGTTGCTGCTATATGCAAGCTAATTAATGATACATAACCAGCTGACATAACAGAAGCTTTCCCAATGATCATTTGCACGTGTTCTTTGCCCGATGACCCAGTTGTGAACCCAGTGCTTTCTTTTCTACATCGTTGTTTCCTTTGTCTTTCAATCTTTTTTTCTCTTTGCCTATTCTAGATCCCTTCTCATCTGTCATTAGACTTCCTTTCATTTCTGCTCCTTCAGGTGCTGTGCTTTTCCCAGTCCGTGCCTCGACCCTTCAGATGGTCTTACTCTTCTGTTGGCATTCCAGACTTGACTGCATCTGAGGTTAGGCATAAATTTATGAATGTGCCTAACTTGGCATTTTTAAAATGTTGTATCAATCCTGTCATGGCAGTGACCCAAGCCCCCTCATCCTCAGTGCTATCTTGCTGGCCTCCTTATTCTCACCCAGCATACTGGCTAGGTGTTGGTCTAACCAATCTCATTTCTTTCCAACTCCACTTACCTGCCTGCTTGACTTGCCTCCAGTCTTTGATACAGTTGACCATGTCACTCTGTCATTGAGCTGAGTGGAATTAAACTTTCTTAGTTCCATTTATATCTGTCTAATAATAGCTATGGAATCACCATCAATATCTTCATTTGCTGTTCCCACATCATTGGCTCTGTTCTCTCCCAAGGATCTATCCTCATCCTATTCCAATTTCTTGTCTTCAGTCCATGCTGCACACTCTTTGCTCTCACCACCAATTCCATTCCTGTCCTGGAGGCTGAACTGACTTTGCAACCTAATTTTCATATTTAACTCCAAGATGAAGTTTCAGCCAGGTAGCTGCACTGTTAGTATTTCACCTTTCTGTAAGTATCTGCCCTGCCTCAGGTCATCTGGTGAAACCTTCATCATACCTTTGTTACTCCATACTTAACTATTCTAACCCATCTTGCCCTGCCTCCCACACTCTATCATCCATAACAATGAGGTAATCCAAAACTCTGCATTTGCATTCTAATTTGCACCAATTGGTGAAGTAGGCTGACCTGTGATTAAACAGTAATTATCTTTATTTTAAATTTCCATATTTTCAGTCGTTTGGCAATCTAGTCCCCCACCACCATAAATTTCCCAGATATCTATGCTTCTTTAAGCCCAGTGTCATGCATGCTCAATTTTAAAAGCTGCAACATTGGTCGTATTATTTGACTATATAAGCTTTAAATGCAGGAATTCCTTCTTCACATCTTCTCTTCTGTCCACTTCACTTTCGTCCTTAAAACTTTTTTTTGGCCAATCTTTCAATCGTATGTCCTAATAAAGTTCAGTGTTAAATTTTGTTTAGCTAGGAATCCATGAGGTGGAGTGGTGATCAGCATCAGCAGAGTTGTATTAATCCACAGTCAGTAGTTCAGTCTGAGAATACAGTAGACAAGCCTGAAACATTTCCAACAACCTTCAGCTAGAATCGTTGAGTGAATAATCTATCTTGAACTCCTGTTAACCCCCTCAATCAACACATATGCTAGTCATCAACCAGTTCATTCAACTCCATGTGATATTTTTTGATATTACAGAGTCACCTGATAGTGTTGCAGCTATGGTGCTGCAGCTCTGGTGTCCTCCAGAAGTAGTTGAAATTCTAGCCGAGTTGTTTCAAAACTGCAATAATGCTAGCATCTACTGACTCTGGAAGTTGCCGGGTAAGGCATATCCACAAAATGTAGGACAAATTCATTCCAATCAATTATGGCTGATGGAAGGTGTAGTTGACAGTGCTATTAGGCAATTCTCATTCATCTGTTCAGCAACACTAGTTTGATTCTGTGTGCAGAATTCATGATCATCTTCAATCACGCAGTGTCCAGAGGTGAGGCAAAATGGACTGACTGTCTTTGACATCAAAGTAGCTTTTTGCTGAATTTGACATGAAGGAACCCAAGTAAAAAATGAAATAGGAATTCTGCCAGTGGGACTCGCATGAAGATAGTTGTGACTTTTTTGAAGTTAATTATCTAATCTGTAGGAGAATGTTATTCAGCTGTAAGAAATAGAAGTAGTCCATGTGGCCATTGAACCTGCTGCATCTTACCAAAACATCATGGCTGCTCTGATCTTAATCACAAAGTCACTTTTCTGTTTACTCCCTAAAACTCTTGATTTCCTTGATCCTAAAGAATATATCAGTCTCGATCTTCATTACTGTGGCTGCAGGAGCAGACCATTAAACCAGGTGTTCTGTCCAACTGGCAGGACATGTCCAGTAGAAATACTTGCTCAGTGGTATACAGTCAAGAGGAGGTGACATTGAAAGTGGCAAGGAGGAGCACTGAAGGTGGCAAGGTGTAGAATGTACTCTGGGAGTTATCAGATGTCCTTCACCAGGAGTGGTTCATTAGCACCATTGCTGACTGTGCTGATTGAGCCACAAAGGGCATAGTATCTAGACTGGGTCTGCAGCAAGTCGCGAAGAAACCAGCAAGAGGGAGAAACATACTTGACCTCACCTTCATCAATCTGCCTGCCGTAGACTGTCCTGACAGTGTTGACATCAGTGATCAGTGCATGGTCCTTGTGGAGAAAAGTCCCATTTACATGTTGAAGATATTTTCCACTATATTTTGTGGCACTAGGTACTACCATTGTGCTAAATGCAGTAGATTTCAAACAGATCGAATAACTTTGGATCATGAGCACCAGTAGAATTATATTCCAGATACTCCATCCTCATGGCCTAGCTTATCCCCCACTCTACCATTGCTATCAAAGCAGGGAGTCAATCTTGGTCAATGCAGGAAGGTGCGCCAGGAGCAGCACCAGGCGTATCTAAAAATGAGATATCACTCTGAAGCTACAACACGGGACCACTTGAGTGTCAAACAGCATAAGTAGCAATTGATAGGATTCAAGCAATTCAATGACCAAAGGGTCAGATCTAAGCACTACAGTTCTTCCATATTCAATCAAAAATGATGGAGGTTAATTTAAAAATAAACTCATCGGAGGAGGAGGGTCTATATATGTGCCTATCCTGAATAATGTTCTGGGAACTGGATTTCAAATCACGTCGAGGAAGATGGTGAAATTTGAATTTGATAAAAATCTGGAATTAAAAGTCTAATGATGGCCATGAAACCATTGTTGATTGCTTGGTGAGTACCACTGATGAAAGGATGAGGTGGATCTGAATTAGTGGTTCCCAGTTAATTAAATGCTTCTTTCGCATCAAACCCTTCTCAGGGAGGGCTTTTAAGTTCTGTCCATTATGCTCAAAATGCTTCTGTTTGTACCTCATGCTGCAAGTATACATTAATTGACATTTATTTGGCAGTTAAAGCATAACTGCAATCTTTGAGAAGATCTTTCATGAAATTTCAGAGATGGAAGGCTGCTGAATCTTTCCACCATGCTTCTCCAACCCATTCTGTGCTCACAAAGCATTACCTAAAGTGCCTAGAATTGGCTGTACCTCAAATTGAATAATCAAAAGACACTCTAGCTTCAATACCTATACAATATTACTGGTCTTCCCTAGTACATCCATGTATACTTCCAAACAGAATTAAAACCAGTCTGTTGTAAATGAAATCAGAAAATGCTGGAGAAACTCGACGTGACTGGTAGCATCTGTGTAGAAACAGAATTAACATTTTCAGTTAGATTATGACTTCTTCTGAATTCCAGAATATCAGAACTAGTTAACATATAATGATGATTTTATAATTTTTGTAAAATTATGAAACTGATAACAAAACTTGAGCTTAAAAATGCCATGAACACACCTTGAACAAGTGAAATCATATTTTAATATAGATGAAATAAAGTCCTGTTCACTAAGCAACCCACTTAAGATCAACTAGTATATATTGTACATGAAAATATTACATCAAGCAGACTTTACCACACTTCACTGTGAATGCATAGATAAAAGGTCAGAGTTTAAAGCTTATATCTTTCTTGTGCTTTTAGTAAATTACAAGTAAATATTGGTTGTTTAAGGCTGTACTTACTTCAGTCCAGTTAGACATTGTGGCTTTTGAGAACCATAATTGTCCCAAAGAAGAATAATGAACACATATGCATGACAAGTCCTTGAACTACCAAAGTAAGTTACCACTATACATAATTCACAATTCAAGCATGAATAGTCAAAATTAGATTGACTGAAAGTAGAGATATCAGTGTTACACAGCACAAGACTCCTGTATTTATAACGTAGTGTTTTGTCTGATTGTTTGAGAAATGTTCAATCTGCTGGATTGTAAATATTACCATTGTACCTGAAAATCTAAACCCTGATTTGTAGTTTCATTGAATAGTTTTCTTGAATTCACCTCTTGTATTTTCCTTTTTGTTGCTGTTTGTTATTAACAGCTTAATGATAGGCTTTTATCACTTTTTTTTGCACGGTATTATCTAAATTGTATTCTTTAACATCTTCTCTAGGTCTGTCTCAGTGTTTAAGTTGCAACATATATAGGAGAAAGTGAGGACGGCAGATGCTGGAGATCAGAGCTGAAAATATGTTGTTGTGGTTCTGTTCGCCGAGCTGGGAATTTGTCTTGCAAACGTTTCGTCCCCTGTCTAGGTGACATCCTCTGCTTGGGAGCCTCCTGTGAAGCGCTTCTGTGCTGTTTTCTCCGGTATTTATAGTGGCCTGTCTCTGCCGCTTCCGGTTGTCAGTTCGAGCTGTCCACTGTAGTGGCCGGTATACTGGGTCCAGATCGATGTGTTTGTTGATAGTCTGTGGATGAGTGCCATGCCTCTAGGAATTCCCTGGCTGTTCTCTGTTTGGCTTGCCCTATAATGGTAGTGTTGTCCCAGTCGAATTCGGTTGCTTGTCGTCTGTGTGTGTGGCTATTAAGGATAGCTGGTCGTGTCGTTTCGTGCCTAGTTGGTGTTCGTGTATACAGATCGTTAACTGTCTTCCTGTTTGTCTGATGTAGTGTTTTGTGCAGTCCTTGCATGGGATTTTGTACATTACATTAGTTTTGCTCATGTGCAAAACTAATGTAATGTACAAAATCCCATGCAAGGACTGCACAAAACCCTACATTGGACAAACAGGAAGACAGTTAACGATCCGTATACACGAACACCAACTAGCCACGAAACGACACGACCAGCTATCCTTAGTAGCCACACACACAGACGACAAGCAACCGAATTCGACTGGGACAACACTACCATTATAGGGCAAGCCAAACAGAGAACAGCCAGGGAATTCCTAGAGGCATGGCACTCATCCACAGACTATCAACAAACACATCGATCTGGACCCAGTATACCGGCCACTACAGTGGACAGCTCGAACTGACAACCGGAAGCGGCAGAGACAGGCCACTATAAATACCGGAGAAAACAGCACAGAAGCGCTTCACAGGAGGCTCCCAAGCACTGAGGATGTCACCTAGACAGGGGACAAAACGTTTCCAAGACAAATTCCCAGCTCGGCGAACAGAACCACAACAACGAGCACCCAAGCTACAAATTTTCTACCAAACTTTGAAAATATGTTGCTGGAAAAGCGCAGCAGGTCAGGCAGCATCCAGGGAACAGGAGAATCGACGTTTCGGGCATCAGCCCTTCTTCAAGATTCCTGAAGAAGGGCTGATGCCCGAAATGTCGTTTCTCCTGTTTCCTGGATGCTGCCTGACCTGCTGCGCTTTTCCAGCAACACATTTCCAGCTCTGCAACATATATAGTACAAGTTAACTATCATGGAGTGAAAACTTGTTTTAAAAATAATTTGTTGTAAAATGATTGTGATTTGGTAAGAGATTTTATTCAATTCTGACCAGAGCAATAATTTTAAGATTACATGAGAAAACTGATACACAGTTGCATTGGGTTTTAATGTCAGGGCTTCCCAATCTTTCGGTGATGACAACCATTGGATTGCCAGCTGAAATTTTGGAGCCTTGAACTCTGAGATAATAATAGCAGTCATGGAGCTACAATCAATTGATAACCTTCAGTATACTGAGGATAAACAAACAGTACTTAATGTGTCTTTTTTCCCTTCAGCTTTAGCGCAACTTTGAAAACACATCATGTGGATTAGTGCCAGCTTCAAAAAGTGAACAATAATTAATTTTGAGATGGCTGAACAGGACGGAAAACTGGATATATCTATCATTCCAGGACAGATCTATATTGAAGTGGAGTATGATTATGAGTATGAGACAAAAGATCGAAAGATCGCAATAAAGCAAGGTGAAAAATATATTCTGTTGAAGAAGACAAATAATGATTGGTGGCAGGTTAAGAAGGAAGATGGCTCGAAGCCTTTTTATCTTCCAGCGCAGTATGTTAAAGAACTACCTCGGAAGGCATTGATGCCACCAGTGAAACAAGTACCTGTTTCTGTTAAAATCAAATCTGCTAGTTTAAGTGCAGATGCCAAGCTACTGCAGGTATCCACTGAAAATCTTTCCAAACCACTTGATTACTCCAGTTCTTTCAAATCTTCTATGGGACAATTGCAGGCTCAGACTTCTGTACAAAACCAGATGAAAAACCAAAGCACAAGTCAAACACAGAACCAGGCTTGTGTTCAAGGGAGAAGCCACTTGTCTTCTGGAGTCCAAAGTAGTGCCAAAGCTAGTGACCATAGTAAAGGGCTTGGAGAAAGTACATCACAGTATTTAAGAGATACAAATCTTAACCGAATTTCAGGTCAATCACAAGATTTTGAAACCCCAGATGTAGAGAAAATAAAAAATTTGGTTCATGAACCTTCATATGACTGGGCTCCAGAGAATTCAGAAAGGCACCGTCAAGACTCTGAATCTGGAGACGAGCATAGTAGCAGTTCCACAGAACAGTTTCAGGTATGAATTGCACATTGTCACATGGATTATGATAATTTTGCTCTTTATTACAAACTGAGTAAAAATGTGTTGTTTCAAATTCATATTTTCACTAAGACTTGCACCTTTACCAATTTGGTTTTTAGTTATTAGTCTTACATCAAGTTGATTTTTTTAAACCCCATGACTCTTTTGGAGGGGAGTAAAGTGATTTTTTTGATGGCAAGTTACATATTGGTAATAATGATCTTTTCATACTGCATTGTCTGCTATAACCATGGCAGCAATTGCCATAGTAACTCTACTTTGCAATTTCCTAATTTGCTAAATATCAAGTCACTTGTCAATTATAATTTCTGAAAATTAGAAGTGCAATAATTTTAAGGTTCCTGAAATAATGTATTTGCTTGCAGAATAACAATAGTAAAAAATACATGCAGTTTGCCGAAACATTGTTGATCAAAGTATTAAGTGATTGAACCTGTTTCACTAGCAATGACTAAACATATTCTGATGTTGATACATAGTTACTGGGTTGCAAGAATACATCCTGAACTGTACTTTGAGATATCCTTTAAGAGCCATAACTGACAGCTTACATTCATAATGTTGAAAAAGAGTATATTTTGTTATATTGGTGATCCAGTCATTTTTATTATGACAAACAGTTAGTGATTTTGTCAAATACTATTCCTGTGAAATGCTAAATTCATTGTTTAATTATGTAGATTAGTTGAAGATATTAATGGTTTACTTAAATTTTGAGAAGAAAATTATGGTGCATATGTCTATCAGCATTTGAAGATCTTTTCTTTAATTGATTATCAGGCCAGCTTGACCATATTGAATTTTATTGAGCTGCAGAGTAACTGAATGATTGAGTACAAGCCTAATCCATAAGTGTCAGTTTGCAATTTGGGATATTTTTTAAGCAGATGCTGCAGAAACTCTTAGCATACTGAAGGAAAACTAGAGGGTGTATCTCATTTGTAGTCACAGAATAAATCAAGTTCCTTTTCATTGTGTGCTTTTACTAAGCTGCTGGTGTTTGTGCATCAAATGCTACATTTTCTGCTCTTTCGCTGTGAATGAGACAAATTTCATTTTAATTAAATGGACTATTGGGATTTTCTATATTTGGTTCTTGTATTCTGTGGTTAGTTTTTCTTTGCATAGCTGTGATCTTGGCCATGCACAGTAATCTTTAAATTTTTCCTGGGACTGAAGCTATCAAACAGTGATGTCATGCATCGATATCCTCATTGGGTGATTGGATTGTTTCATTGTAAAGAAATGCATATTAGAATGTACAAACTGTAAAATCTCCCAGTTGTCCTTCCTGAAATAGATCTGATCATGCACTGATTGCATAGTTCTTTTAAAGTAAGAAAAGTAAATGGATTTTTAATTAAGTGTTCACATTTTTCCTTCATAATTTGCAGTTTTACTGGGCATAGAGAATATAATGGTCTGGATTTTGTGGAAATTGCAGTAATGCATTGCATTTACATTTGCCTACAGACTTTGTTATTGTACTGGAATATATGATTATTAGGAATCAAAATCAGCACAGCTCCTTGACAGGACATCTGGTACTTGTGAGGTGTGCATACAAACTCTGTGCCTCCTTAATTAGATTGGACAATGTTGATTGTTTACAGACACCAAGTTAGGATGTGTAAGTTAGATTCTTTTAATTCTGCACTATTATGTGCAAAAAGCAAAATGGACACGGGAAGAAAGATGGGACTAAAAGAGAGAAATTGTAGGCAAAACAAAAGGTCTGCTGCAATAATACAGAGTAATCTGACTGTACAGTTTTTAAAAGTTACATATTTACCCCGTGATTAACATCCCAGTGGTTACAACTGACCAGTCACTGACTGGAGTAGCCATATAAATACTGTGGCTACGAGAGGAGGTTGGAAGCTAGGAATCTTGCAGTGAGGAGCTTGCTTCTGACTCTTCAAAGTCTATCTATCATTTACCAGGCACAGGATCAGAATTGTAATGGAGTTGCATTCATCCTCACTTGAAGGGTTTCTGCCTGAAACATAGATTCTCCTGCTCCTTGGATGCTGCCTGACCTTCTGTGCTTTTCCAGCACCATACTCTCAACTCTGATCTGCAGTCCTCACTTTCTCCTCCTTCATCCTCACTTGCCTGGATGAATGCAACTCCATCAATATTCAAGCTTGACACCATTCAGGCAAATGTGGTCCAACTGATTGGCACCACATCCATGAATGTTTACACCATTCATCATCAACGCTTAATTGCAGCAGTGTGTGCCATCTACAAACGACACAGCAAAAATTCACCAGGGCTCTTTAGATAGCACTTTTCAAACCTTCTAGGAGGGCAAGGCAATAGATATATGGGAATAGCATCACCTTCAAGTTCCCCATCCAAGTCACTCACCATCCTGACTTGTAACTATATCACTTTTTAAAATGTTATTAGCTCAAAATCCTGAAAATTTGTCTGAACATCATTGTGGTGTACGTATACCAGATGGATTGCTGTGGTTCATGAAGGAAGATCACCACCGCTTTTTCGAGAACAACTGATATTGGAGAACAAATGCTGTTGAAAAAGCGAAGCCTGAATCCGATGAATGAATTATAGTAAAACTAGTGGGAAACGAATAAAAAATATATATTTATCATTGTCTTACGTTTTGCTGCACATACCTACCTATTTTTCAAATCTCACTAAAATGATAACCAGCAAGTAATACGGCTAGATGTTCATACAGTGGACTTAAACACCCTAACATTGTTTTGAGAGAATATTATCGTTCAAATTTTAGTACAAGCCCCAGAGACAGTGCATTAATTGAATATCAATTGCATCCAGCTGATGAGTATTATCTGGGGACTTGTGTTATCTCCTACAAATAAACACAGACTGAATCTATGGTTTGAGGAAGGGTCACTGGACCCAAAATGTTAACTTTGATTTCTCTTCACAGATGCTGCCAGACTTGCGGAGCTTTTTCAGCAGCTTCTGTTTCTGATTTATAGTGTCTGCAGTTCTTTTGATTTTGTATTCATAATTTGTTGGCATTAAGGTGAATGCTTATAAAGTGTAAATATAAATAAATAAATGTTGAAAGCTTGACTTTTTTATGCAAGAACATTGGATTATTTACATGCATCACAGTAATATTTCATCTTTTGGAATTAATTCCTTAACAATTGAAGCTTTTTCTGCTGGAATAATGAAAAATAGTTCTAGGTCATTGATAGTGAATGGTGTGATGAGATATTTGATATCCACTACATAAATCGACTTCTTGACATTTTTCATTTTATTTTTCCTTGAGTTGATATTTACTTTCTCTTCAAAATCTTTCATTGTGACTGCTCAGAGCAGGCTCAGGCTTTGTTAGTCTCAAGCTAGCCATTAGAATTTGACTTATCCTATATTCCTTGTGGGGAGTTGTTTACACTGCACTCATCTCATATAGCACTTCTAGCTGAGGTTACGAATTATATGTATAAACTGTGATCAAGGATCTGGCAAATGGAACATCATGGACTGAAAGCTAAACTGTGACTTGGTTTTGTTTGTTCATGATGAACTGTTTGTTCTCTGAACTTTAAAATTGCATTTACGTTTCATTTACTGTAATGTTTTCTCTTTTAAATGAGTCGCCACATTAACAAAAGTAAAGATTTTCTCCATTTTGAGAAATAGATTGGCCAATCTGCCTTTGTGGTATGTTGTTTGACAGATATAGACCAGTTTTAAAAGTCTAATTTATAAAAAAAAAGCCTTTCCCCATCAATTCAAGGCAAGAATATGCAAGTTTAATATGGAACAACTTACTAAAGGTGCTTAGTTGAAAAGGTAGAACACTTCGTATTCATGTAAAGTTCATAGTAGCTTCAGTTGTTTCATGTTTAAAAATGTCTTCAGTAAAG
This sequence comes from Chiloscyllium punctatum, assembly GCF_047496795.1. NCBI lineage: Eukaryota > Metazoa > Chordata > Chondrichthyes > Orectolobiformes > Hemiscylliidae > Chiloscyllium > Chiloscyllium punctatum. Next base: position 93,288,813 of record NC_092746.1, on the reverse strand, counting down.
CAACATCAATGAACTCTTACAATTTATCGAAGAGTCCAAACATTCCTTGGCCTTCTCTGGCGATACAAGGTTGTACATGGACCCTTCATGGCTGAAGCATAGCGTAGCTGGGTAGCACAAGGAGTACTGAATGTTTAAGTCCCTTAAACGCTTCTTCGCTTCGTCAAACGCCTTCCTCTTTCGGACCAAAGCTGGGGAAAAGTCCTGGAATAACATAATCTTGGATCCTTTATAAATCATGGCTCGGGGATCTTTCCCAAGATTTCTGGAAGCTTCCAAGAGCATCTGCCTCTCCTTGTAGCTCTGCAGCCGGAACAGAACCGGATGGGGGCGCTGGTTCGAGCCAGGCCCGCGCACTGCAACCCGGTGGGCCCATTCCACCCTTACCTGGCCTGATCCAGCCTCCAGGTTTAACAGCCGTGGAAGCCACTGCTCGAGGAACACTGTAAGCTGGCCTTCCTCTTCCCGTTCGGGAAGGCCCAGCAAACAAATAATCGAGGTCGTCGATGTGATTCTCTAAGGTCCGGACTTGCTGTTCGAGAGTCCGGACCTGATCCATGGCCGATTCTGCTATAGTCTTGGAGGTCACGGCCTTTAGCTCTGCCCCTCCGACGTGGTGCTCGATTTCCTCAATGTCTTGGTCGTGCTTTTATAGCGCAGCCAAGAGTGAATTCGATCTGCTCTGGGACTCTTCGATGAGGCATGGATCTTCGGGTCAAGTTTGGAGATTATTTCCACGAGGCTTGCCACCTTAGGTAAGTCCCCCGGGGCGGCTGCGAACGCCCCTGCTGCAGCTGGGGAGGGTGGGGGAGGGGCTCCTGCCTGCAGGGAACTGCGGGCTCCTTTCCCCCTAGTCATTTTTACAGGAGACTAGACTGTTTAAATTTAGTACTGAGCAACTCATTACATTAAGTAAAAACTATTTTAAATGATTTGGTAAGTGTGGTAGAGGTGGGTGGCCCACTTTGCCCAAGTCTTGGGAGAAGCACTATAGACTCAGACTTGCTGGGTCGCCGCCATCTTGGATCTTCCCTGTGCTCTATCATTTTTATAGTTCTTTGGGAGGGCTCACATGAGTTCCTGGAGGAGTGTAAAACTGTGTTCCAACATTTGTACTTAAAATATTTGTTGTATGAGTTTGGGTAGTTCAGTTCAAATTTGGACTTGCTATATAAAATTACCTGAAATACTTTGTTTTGACTATCTTGTTACATTTGTTATCTTTTAGACTAAAGATTAATGTAATAGAAAATGGTGTTGCTGTTTATAGTTCATTAGAAGAAAATGCGTGTATTCTAACTAAACACTATGACCCTATACTTAAGGCATATCTATCAGAGCTACACCAGGCAAGTATCTGCTTGTAATTTTTAAAAAAGTTTGAAAACTACAGCATAAATCAATTTTACAGACTTGGAAAATGCTTTCAGTTCTGGCCTCTTGCCCCTACATGCTTGAAGATGTTTCTTCTCTGGACTGTTTTCATATTATAACTTTGAAGGTTTTCTTATTTATGTTTGTGACTCACATGTTCTTTAGTCATTGCATATTTGAGGAATCACAATGTTTCATGATTTTGTTTGATTTTCTAGTTAAATTTAATTTTGCTGCATATGGCACAATGCAAACCTGAGTCTTTTGACGGTTAGTGACATAATTTTTCACTTAGTTATTTTCTAAATTTCTGTATTCCTTTTCGTCCTCCGTTGTTCTGATACATCTGATCACTCTTCAGTAGCTTGTACCTTTTGTCCCATTAAATCCTGAAGACCCCCACCTTCATTCTGTTAAACCCAACTAGTGTAGATTTGATTATAATTCCACACTCGGCTGTTTAAACATTCATAGTTAGAAATCGCACAACACCAGGTTATAGTCCAACAGTTTATTTGGAAGTACAAGCTTTCAGAGCACTGCTCCTTTGTCAGGTAGCTAATATCAATACTTCCAGTTGTCCAGACTCTAAGCTTGAATTTCCTCCTTAAATATTTTTGTATCTCCTTTTTCTTTTTCAGATGCCACTTAAAGCACTGAAGCTTTGGTCATCTGTCCAATTATTTCACTATTTGGCTTTGTTTAATTTGTCCGATTATGCTTTTGTGAAATGCCTAGGTACTTCTTACAATGTCAAACATATATGTTGCCAGTTTTACAGTCAGAACAAATGATGGAAATAAAGAAGTTTAACAATTGCTGTGAGACTGGAATCGTATTCACATTGTTAGCTTTCAAAAGGTTATGAATATTGAATTTTTAAAAATTTTTCACAGGTTGGGAATTGGCAAGGCATTTGTTGGCCAGCTCTAATTATCCTTGAACTGAGTGGCTTGCAAGGACAGTTCAGAATCAACTAATTTGTGTCTACGTCCGCAAAATAAACTCAAATGTAAAGAATGAATCAATGAAACAATGAATCCTGCCAACGTTTTGCGTTGTGACCTTACATCGATACTATCAATGCAAGCGTACGACTAAGAAACAAGCTGCAAACTGCATTTTTCAGTGTAAGGCTTCTACCATAGCAATCATAGTGGCAATTTTGTTTTGTTTATAATTTCATTATCATCCTTTTATTACTTTTTCAGAAACAGATGACCATGTAGACTACTCTTTTGCTATCCCAGCTAGGATGCATGTTGCATATTAAATATCCCATGGCTTAAAACTATCAGAATCTTAAGTATTTCTGTTATAGACTGCTACATCATTATTTTTTGTGTATATTCAGGAGGACCCATGGAAATTACAGAAAACATTCTGCAGTGAAATACTGAAGGTTACAGATTAATGCTTGGCTGTTTTATTTCTATAGAGATAAATATTGGCTAACAATAAATCCGTGCTGCTTTCTTACAAGGTTATAGTAGTGGAATTGATACGTGACAAAAATAGTTACTCCATCTGGCATTGCTAACTAAATCCATCTCAATACACTGATCTGCTAATACTTACAAACAGGAATCAGTTGTACAGATTTTATCTCTGTCCCAGTTTGCCTTCATTATACCTTCCCCTTTTTACAAGAAGGCTAGCCATTTTCTCATTGGAACAAGTTTTAATAGTTTGTGAACATATTAACTTCTATACAAAGTATAAGCTAAATTTGTGATCCTAGTACTGAGGAAATGCTACACAGTCAGAGGTGTTGGCTTTTGGAAGACTTTTCTTTCACCCTCTTAACATCGTCACTATGCTACTATACCCTTAAGTGCAAATAAAGGCCTGAATCAATGATCTAGAGACATGAATTCAAACCCCTTCACTGCAGCTGTGAAATTTAAATTCAGTTAATTAATTTAATAATTTTTACTGAAGAAAGTATAAATATGGTGGCCATGAACCTGCCAGATGTCGTAAATTTCTGTCTGGTTTACAAATGTCCTGTAATAGGGGAAATTGGTTCTTGCCTGGTCTGCCCTTCTACGTGACTTCTTACCCACAGAAATGTAGATGCCTCCTAATGATGGCTGGGACATCTTCTCTGATATAGCTTAAAAATCCTTGTATCAAAACTGCACAAAACTAAAATATGAATAAAACTGGTCAGACCATCCAAGATTGATCTTGGTACTCGATTTGGATGTGTTAACCATCACTAAGTTAGCTCACTTGGCACTGAAGCCAAAGAAACGTGTCAGCCTACAAAAATGCAGGCCGATACCCCAGTGCTTTACTTGAGGGAGTGGAATGTGCCTTTTTTTTTCCATTAAGTATTAAACTGAGTCCCTATCTAATGTCTGAAGTCTATGTAAAAGATACCATTGTACTATTTTAAGGAAGCGCATAGTAAGTTTGCAGATGACACTAAAATTGGAGGTATGGTGAACAGAAATGAAGGTTACCTCCGACTATAATGGGGTCTTGATCGGATGGGCCAGTAGACGAAAGAGTGGCAGATGGCATCTACTTTAGATAAATGTTGGGTGCTACATTTTGGAAAGGCACACCAGGGCAGGAATTGTACGCTTAATGGTAAGGTTGTAGGGAGTGTTGCTAAACAAAGAGACCTTGGAGTGCAGGTTCACGGTTCTTTGAAAATGGAGTCGCAGGTAGACAGGATAGTGAAAAAGGTGTTTGGTATGAATGCCTTTATTGTTCAGTGCATTGAGTACAGGAGTTGGGAGGTCATGTAGCAGCTGTACAGGGCATCAGTGAGGCCACTTTTGGAATCTTGTGCAATTCTGGTCTCCCTGCTGTAAGAAGGATGTTGTGAAACTTGAAAGGGTTCTGAAAAGATTGACAAGGATGTTGCCAGGGTTGGAGGATTTGAACTATAGGGAGAGGTTGAATAGTCTGGAATGCTAAAGGCTGAGGGATGTCCTTATAGAGGTTTATAAAATCATGATGGGGCTGGATAGGATAAATAGACAAGGTTTTTTGTGGGGTGGGGGAGTCCAAACTAGATTTAAGGTGAGAGGGGAAAGATATAAAAGGGACCTAAGGGACAACTTTTTCACGCAGAGGATGGTGCTTGTATGGAATGAGCTGCCAGGAGAAGTGGTGGAGGCTAATAAGATTCCGACATTTAAAATGTATCTAGATGGGTATATGAACAGGAAGGACTTAAGGGGGTATGGGCTAAATGCTGGCAAAAGGGAGTAGATTTATGTAGGTACCTCGTTGGCATGGATGAGTTGAACCGAAGGGTCTGTTTCTGTGTTATGTCTTTATGACTCTGAAAGAAAAGGAGAGTTATCCCCAATGTTCAGACAAGTATTTATCCCATAGTTGACACTATTAAATTGATTATTTTGCCATTATTACACTGCTGCCTATAAGAGTTTGACGTGTGCAAATTGGCTGCCACCTTTTCTGTATTCCAACAGTGACTACATGTCCAGATTGGCTGTAGAATATTTTAAGATGCCCTGAATGTGTAAGCAACACCACGTAGTTGCCAATATTTTCTCTCTTATGACACAAGCATACTTAGTTCAAACAATAGGTTATGGTTTTCATAAGCTCCCTGGATTCTAGAACGGCCATAGTGAATTTAAAGTTAGTTAATATATCACTATTCAAGAAACAAACACATGGGGAAGAAAGGAAATGGCAGACCAGTTAATTTGACTTCTGATGTTGGGAAAATGCTGGAATCTATTATTAGGCTAGCCTTACCAATGCTCTTAGACAATCGGATTATGGTTGGATAATGTCAAGATAGCTTTACAATTGGAGAAAACTATTTTTGACATATTTATGAGATGTATTTGAGGATATAGCTAGTAGGATGCAATCATTTGATGAAAATAAATCAATATATGTCATATGCTTGAATCTACAATTTGTATGGAGTTGCAGGTAGTATGTTAGCATGGATGAGGAATTGATAAATGGAGAAGAGTAGGGATAAAACATGGCAATTTCAAGTTGAAAGCTACAGTTCTGGCATACTACAAGGATCGGTGCTGGGCCCTCAGCTGTTTACCATTTATACTTATGGCTTGAATAAGAGACACAATTGTATCTAAGTTTGCTGATGGCGCAAACTGTTGAGAATGTGAGCTGTAAGGATAATATTCAGACTGAACAGCGATCTAGTTAAGTGTCAAAAAGTGTGGCGCTAGAAAAGCACAGCAGGTTAGGTAGCACCTGAGGAGCAGGAGAGTCGATGTTTTGGGCATAAGGCCTTCATCAGGAATGTAGGGGGGGGGAGCTGCCAGGGGGCTCAGAGATAAATGGGAAGGGAGTGGGGCTGAGGGGAAGCTAGATTGGGAGGCAATAAGTAGATGAAGATGTGAGGTGATGGTGATCAGAGCAGAGGTGCAATGGATAGGTGGGAAGGAAGATGGACAGGTAGGATAGATCAAGAGGGCAGTGCCTAGTTGGAGGGTTGGATCTGGGATAAGGTGGGGGGAGGGGAGATGGGGAAACTGGTGAAATTGACACTTGTGCCATGTGGTTGTCTGTGTTGGGACCCTCCAATGAGGCATTCTTCCTCCAGGTGTCTTGGAATTGGCGGTGGAGAGGCCCAGGACTTGCTTGTACTTGGCGGAGTGGGAGAGGAAGTTGAAGTGGTCGACCACAGGGTGGTGTGCACCTTCTGAACCGTTCCACAAGTTGGCGTCCTGTCTCCCCAGTGTAAGTGGAGACCATATCGAGAGTGATGGACATAGTAGATGAGGTGTTTGGATGTGCAGGAAAATCTCTGCCAGATGTTGAAGGATCCTTTAGGGCCTTGGATAGAGATTAGGGGGAGTTGTGGGCGCAGGTTTTACACCTGTTGTGGTGGCAAGGGAAGGTCCTGGGAGTGGTGGTGGGGGGCATGGACCTAATGAGGGAGTTGCGGAGAGAATGGTCTCTGTGGAATGATCTCAATGTAAAGTGAATGGGCAGGTGGAAGACCTGAGATTATTTACTTCAAGAATAGAAAATCATAATGATTTTAAATGTTGATGTTCAATGGGACTTATTTGCATTAATAAAAATAATGTGTAGGTCACACAGGTCATTCTATGCCTATGTACGTCCTCCAAATGTCCTCTTATTATTTTTCTTCTCTAAATTTATCATCGTGAATAGCGCTTCTCCCTCATATGCTTGTGTAGATTCCCCTTAAATTACACCTATATTAATTGCTTCAACCTCCCTGACCATAGAGAATTTCACATTCTTGCCACTCTGAAGAAATTTCTTCTGAATTATTTAGAACGTAGAACAGAACAGCACAGGAACAAGCCTTTCAGCTCACCATGTCTATGCCAACCATGATGTCATTCTAAACTAATCCCATCTGCCATACATGGTCAGTATCCCTTATTCTCTACCTGTTTATGTCTGTCCAAATGCCTTTTAAACATTGCTATTGTAACTGCTTCTATCACCTCATGTGGCAGTGCATTTCAGATGCTATCTACTGTGTTTTTAAAAAAAACCACCTTGCACATCTTCTTTAAATCCCTCCCTCCCCTTAAAAACTATGCCCCCTAGTTTAGGTTGATGACTGTCTTACATTGATGACCTCTAATTATGCTCTTCAAACAGGAGGAAGCATTCTCTTTTTATTCACTAGTAAGTTCTTTCATAATATTCAATACCTCTAATAGATCACTCCTTGCAGCCTTTTTCGGAGACCTAGGCTGTCAGTCCTTTCTTGATAAGCATATGCACATGTTTTTAGTTTCATAATGGTGTATTTTGTCTGTACCATCTCCACTGCCTCCATATCCTTTCTATATAATATGGCAATCAGAATACCAAGCATTATGCTTAAATGTGAAATAAAATCTAATATATATTACAGGCTGCAAAAACGGTTAGTGGAGAAAAGAAAGATGCTGCAATAGTGGAAGCGGGGTATGCAGAGAGACTGAAAGAGGTAATAGTGATGAGAAGAAAAAACCTGCAAGGTTGGATAATTAGGAGAGAGAAGGAAGGTCTAATGGACCGGGAGAGAACAAAGGGAGGGCATGTTGGGAGAAATGAGTTGCTAGCCAGGTGATGGAAGAGGGAGAAACTGCAAGAGGGAAAGAGGGATGCTTCTATGTAATGGATACTTCCAGTGTAATGAACACTCAGTTATACTAAAAACTGTATTTGAAATTTGAGGTACACTAAAAAGGATAGTTATTAATTGCCTGATTAAAATAATCTGGCTTTGTGTGTATATGATGGGAACACATTAGCTGTAACTTCACCAGTTTATGGAAAGTGTGTTTAGGGTAATGACTTTTTGTGTGTAGTGTACGTCGGTTATGTTGAAAATATATTGCTGCTAACTCCTACTTGTCTTTGCCAATTTAATGCTTTCCTCAAATATTGTATATTTAATGAAGGGTTCAGTACTCTATTTATTTCTTCTAATTTTGCAAGTCCAAATATCAAGACAAGTGCAGAATGTTACTATTTGACTGCATCATTTTCTTCCTGTTTATTCATGGGATATGGACATTGCAGCCAGCATTTATTACACATCCCTAGTTGCTGTTTAGAAGGTGGTGATGAGCTGCCTTCCTGAACTATTGCAATTCATTTGGTGTGGGCATCCCAGAACTGCTGTTAGGAATGGAATTCCAAGAATTTGTAGCCATACTGAAGGAAGGCAGTATTTTCCAAGTCAGGATAGTGAGTGGCCTGGAGGGGAATTTGTGGGTGGTGGTAGCTGGAACTGATTAGGGGATTGGAAGGTGCTGTTTAAGATCATTGGCAAATTTTTGCAGCTCATCTTATAGATAGTGTACACTGCTGCTCCTGAGCATTGGTGGTGGAGAGAGTGGATGCTTGTAGATGTAGTTCCAATCAAGTGAGCTGCTATATCTAAGGAAGTGTCAAGCTTCTTGAGTGCTGATGGAGCTGCAGTCATCTAGGCAAGTAGGGGGTATTCCGTCACACTTCTGACTTATGCCTTGCGGATGGTAAACAGCCTTTAGGAATCAGGAGTTAAGTTAGTTACTGCAGTTATTCCTAACCTCTGATTTGCTCTTGTCGCCTCAGTACTTATATGGCAAGTTCAATTCCATTTCTGGTCAAGGGTAATGCCCAGAACGTTGATAGTGGGAAATTCAGCAATGGTAATATCATTGAATGTCAAGAGGTGGTGATTAGATTCTCTGGTTGGAAATGTTCATTGTCTGGTACCTGTCAGCCTAAGCTTGGATATTGTGCAAGTCTTTCTGCATTTAAACATGGTTTGCTTCAGTATCTGGGGAGTTGGGAATTGTACACTCGTCAGAGAGAATTTCCCATTTCTGACCTTACGGACAGAAGTGGTTGGTGAAAACAACTGAAGAGGATTGGGCCTACTACGCTACTTTCAAGTCTTGTGGCTGACCTCCAACGTCCACAAACATCTTCCTTTCCTGATATCATGTGGAGTGAATAGAATTGGTGGAAGACTGGCATCTGTGATGCAGGGAACTGTCAGTGCATGCTTAATAGATGTGTTAGTAAAAATGGAAAAGAAGCATTGAAAGAAGTATTGAAAACCACAAAGAAGCTTCCAATTTTTAAAACCAAATTGTACCCTAGTTTAAATGCAAAATTATGCATTTTCCTGGTTTGTTTACTGGTTAGAAAATGTGAAATTACTGCAACAGCATGCACTTAGTGTTTCATCAAATAGTCACTTGAGTAGCAATCATTATTGTGAATAGTCTGGAGAAGTATTGCAATTTGGAAACTCTGATTTACACATCACCATATACAGTTTTGCTGTCTGATTTTCTTCACCACCTTTCATAACTTTGAGCACTAATATGTACATTGTCATTCCCAAATCCAAAATCTGGCTGTTATCGTGAGACATTAGAACTTCAGTAGCAAGGAGCCTTCTCCAGTGTTTCTTGTGGACCCACTACCTATTCCCCTCATTTAAGTTTTTTCATAATATTCTTAGCTATTTTGAATATAAATTTTGATGGGTAATGATTAGAACTGGGACCAGGTGGTGGAAGGCAAGCAAAGTAGCTCGAACCATTAGCTAAGGTTTTTAGAATTTACACGTATAATTCAAGAATGTTTTGCCTCCGCATTCCAAACTGTTCTTGATTAGTATTAGTTCATTTCTGGTGCTTACATATTTAAGTAACTTAGACATTTAAAAACTTGTGACATGAATGTTTTCACCAGTAACTAATTTACTTTTGGAAACAAAATAATAATTTATTGTGTGCATCTGGACAATGAATAATGAAAAGACTGTAATGATGTTAGGTTCTTTTTCTTGAGATTCTAAAACAATTGATACAACTGCAATAAGTCAACTTCTGTGAACAGTAAAAATTTATTAAGCAAGTACAAGCTTTGGAGGATCACTTAACACTCACAATGCTTGCGAGGCATGTCAAGAGAAGTTCTCCGAATAAAGGGACCAGTTCTTCCTTTATACAAAATTTTACATCACAGTCAGTAATGCCACAAGACAACCCCCAGCCATCTACTACTCCAGACACAATGCAGTGACTTGACCATTTCAGAAACAATGTAATGCGGATCATTCTTTAATGGCAAGATCAGGTGTAAATCATTTTTTTAACTACAGGGTGTAGTCAGAATTTTAACTGCAAATGTTCTTCCTAATTCTGAATAGGAGATGATAATGTAAATTTACTCTGAATAGTAGGAGATGACAATGTAATTTTTTTTACATCCTGCCTGTAAGACAGAGAAGCATACCACCCTACCACCAGTGCATCCAATTTCTTGAAGGTCAGCAGACCAAATTAACCCCTTAACATCAGAACAATACTGAAATTTAATTATATTTTGAACTTTATGTACAAGGAAATAAATGCTTTAAATCTGCCTTGTAAAAATGAATAATTATCTTTTCTATATCTTTTAATACTGCTCTAAAAATGTAGCCAAAAATACAGTACTATTAAAGGAACAATCCTTAACATAAAATAATTTTTCTTTGCCTCACTTTGAAGGTAACCTTCCCAGACTGACTGTCATTGGTATTGCCACACTTAGATTTTCAATGTCAAAAGTAAATACTGACTCTGTAATATAAAAATGTATTACAGAAAAGTTCCTAACACATTTGTTGTGGGACATCCTGGTTTCCAGCATTGTTCTGTTTTTTTTTAACTCTGCCTGGTGATTACAATTGTTTTTAGGTGGAGGGTGGGGCATCATGGCTGATATTGAACTCTGCCTTTCCCAATGTTGAGACACCCCTCCTTCATGATCAGAAACACAAAATATCATCAGAATTTAACCAGCAACCCCTACATATCATGTTGAATGAGTTAACTGAACATAGACTAAAAGTGAATTAGCATTAGCCATCTTGAGATGGTGAAATGTGAAAATTCAATAGAATGTCAAAAGAACAAGTTATTTTCTTGAGTTTACTTTGAACAGTCAAATGCCTGAATACATCGTTAATTAAAATTATAAATTTACGTAAGATACTAACTAGATTGTAAAAGAGGAAAGATAATTTCATTTCATGGATAGACAACTAAGGCACGTTGCTTGCAATTTCTGCATCATGTGGGAACTTCACACTTCATGTGAATAGGACGGGCCACGTGTGCTTTTGAGTTCATGGTTTCTGAGCTTGAGGGTCAAGTGCATTGGGGAGGATGAGGTCCTTATTCACCAAGTTTTGGTACATATATAAACATGCATTGATTCTGAAACTGTTTTTAAATTCATCAGTCCTTCTTAGTCTGCTTCTAATATGTATCATATGTTGCAAGAGATGGCACCTACAGAGTTCAGCAGAGTAGATGGGGAGGAGGGCACAGTCTGCTAGAATATAGGCAGAAAGTGAGAGTTTTTAGAGTATGTACTACACTCAAACCATTGTTGGAGACTGCTGAGAATGACTCTTTTAAAAAGAGTATATCTCAGGCTATGGTCGCAGTAGGAAAGAGACTGCACAGTGGAGAATGGTAAAGCAAAGACATGCAGTCATGATAGTTACCACTGGCGTCTGATGAATTCTACAGTGTTACCTCCCTGGTGCAAGGATACAGGGTATAGTGAAAGTGCAGCGTATTCTACAGGGACAGAGAACCAGCCAGTAGTGTTGCACACATTAGTATTAACAATGTAGAGAGGCCCTTATATGCCCAATACAGAGAGATTGTTGCTACGTTCCAGAAGGACCCTTTCAGTTAGTGCCCTCTATTGGGAGAATGCTCAAAAGGTCTCAGTCTGTAATAGGACGTGCGCTACACTGTTAAAAGGTCTGCACAGGGTTCATCTGGCGAAGTTTAAAAAAGGGGCATCTCCAATATGCCTCAAATGTAAAAGAAGTGTAGGTACTCTTACCCACTGCTTCTGGACATGCCACAGGCTCAATTATTATTGGAGCGCTGTGACAGGGGAGATAGGGAGGGTATTAAGGACTGAAGTTTAAGTAGACCTGATATCTCTCCTCTTAGATCTACCGAATTTATCATCTTTAGACAGGTATGGGAAGAAACTATTTAATATTCTTGCATACTGTGCACGGAAGAATATTCAGATGAACTCGGTGTCTGAGAACCTGCTGGGATGGCGGAAATTAATTATGGAGCACATTCCCTTGGATGTTTTTACAAACATGGTGCACCACACAACAGACCATTTTTATAAGACATGGCAGTCTTACTTGAGTTACTTGGATATAAATTTGTCATCTACCTTAACTAGGGCGTTTGTTTAACCAGGATGGTTAGGTTTGTCAAGCCCTGGGCCCTAGAAGGGGCACTCCTGAGTTAATACGGGAACTAAAAAAAAACACAAAATACAATACAGCTATACTAAGCACAAAACTCCCAAACAAAACAACGGGAGCATATATATATATATATATATATATATAATGCTCCCGTTGTTTTGTTTGGGAGTTTTGTGCTTAGCATAGCTGTATTGTATTTTGTGTTTTTTTTAGTTTTGCTTTTCTTTCCTTTTTTGATCTATTAGTCATTTACTTATTTATTGGTGTTGCTTTGCGTAGTGTTAGGGTTTGTTTTGTATTATGCGGTAGGTTAGTAGTTAGTAGACTGTAGTTGTATTGTAATTTGTGGGTTTTTTTCTCTTTCTTTATTATACTGATTGTATTTTTCAATAATTTTATATGTTTGTAAAATTAATAATTGTTTTTTTTTGTAAATATATTTATTAGCAATGTAGAGAGAACAAATGTTGAGGTCCAATTGTCAAACTTCCAGAACTGGAGAAGAAATGAAAAAGGAGGATCTTGAAAATAGTAATCTCAACTGCTGCAGAACCACACACTAACAAAGTAGGGGAGATGATTATATGACTCGAGACATGGTGCAGATGAGAGGGCATCAGATTCTTTGGGCAGTGGGGCCAGGAGATGAAGGTAGCCTTTCAAAAGGGGCAAGTTGTGCCTCACCAGATGGGACCAGAGCCGTTGAGAGGAAGTTTACAAGTAGGACTTCACAAGTATGAGTATTTAAGATAAATTAAATTACCAGAGGGGTGTGGGTCAGAATTAAACAAAAGAAGAGGAATAAGTCCTTGAAGGAGTAAGTGCTGCATAATACTAGAGAAGGAAGAAATATCATTTCTTCTGAAGACCGGTTCATTTGAGGCATTCAAGAGGGTATTGGATAATTATTTGTTAGAAATGGTGTCCAAGGATATAGGTAAAAGGCAGGAGATTGGCACTAGGTAATAAAACCAGTGTAAGCACAATGAGCCTGTGATCATATTGAAAGGAGTTTCAGAAGGGCTAAGAGAAATACGAGGACAATTTAAAATGTAAACTTTTTTTACTTGTGGAGTGTGGCATCACTGTGTCATTCTGTTTCTCCCGCCACCCCTCAGTCGAAGCAAAACACTCAGCGACACAGTAAAGTTTTACCACCTTCATCTTTATTCCGGGTCCTGGAGGGAGAGGGAACGATCGCCCATGTGCACAGAGACATGAGTTCACGGTCTTCTCTGGGACAGCAGTTTCTCAACGAACTGTATAGTCATTTTACAGGGAGGAGCATCCAAATAAGGCAGCATACATATTAATTGGATGACTGTTCTAATGAATGAATATCAGTTGCAGAGACCAAGCCATTTACTGTTATACAATGAATGTTCTTAACCTTGTTAACTTGATTAATACAACGGATACTTTTCCCCTTGTTAGCTGACCTTGAATACCGAATGCTTCCAATATTGTTAAATGGCTCTACATATTGAGTGCTTTTCCACCTTGTTAACCCATTACCCTTGCCTCCAGCGCCCCGTTGTTAATTGTAAGTTAGTATCTACCTGAGTCATGCTCAGCTGAACCTCTTGTTTCTCAAAACTCAGAACTTAACTCTTTCCCTGCCTGCTTATACCCTATATACATTCTTAACTGGCTGGGCTGGCATTTTATTGCCTATCCATAGTTGTCTTGGAAAGGTGGTGGTGAGCTGCCTTTTTTTTTGAACAGATACAATTCATGTATTGATTGTAGACTCAAAAAGCTGGTGGGAGGGAATTGCAGGATTTGGTTCCACAATATTGAAGCAACACTGATGCATTTCTAGGTCTGGATTGTGAGTTGCTTGGAGGGAAACTTGAAGGTGGTAGTGTTCCCACATATCTACTGCCCTAGTTCTTCTAAATGGTAGTGGTCATGTGTTTGGAAGTTTCATGAGTCTTGTTGGTGCTGCTTTCAGGCAAGAAGGGAGTATTCCATCACACTCTTGATTTGTGTCTTGTACATGGTGATTCGGCTCTGGGGAGTCAAGAGGTGAATTAGTCACTATAGGATTCTGATAGCTTCTTCTCTTGTAGCCACTGAATTTATATGGCTAGTCCATTCAAGTTTCTGGACAATGGTAACCCTTAGTGCGGTGTTCATGATGGTGGTACCATTAAATGTCAAGGGGTAATGGTTAGGTTGCCCTTTATTGGAGATGGTCATTGCCTGGTGTTTGTGTGGCACAAATTGTACTTAACACTTGTTACCCAAGCCTTGATATTGTCCGGGTCTTGTTGCATTTAGATATGGACTGCTTCAGTATCTGAAGTCATGAATGGTGCTGAACATTGTGCAATCGTTAGAAAACATAATGACTTCTGACCTTTTGAATGGAGGAATGGTTTTCCTTCCGAAGTCCATCGACTCCAGTTTTGCTCAGATCCCTTGATGCCACAATTGCTCAAATGTGGCTTTTATGTGCAGGCACTCACATGAGGTGAGAGCAAGTATGTAACTGCACCATGTATGGTGAATAGGTTGATGAGTTGCAAATATAAATAATATGAGTATGATGTAGTGTCAGTAACAGAAATGTGGCTAAAAAAATCACATTAGGTACTTAATATTCAAGCCTTCAAACTGTAAGGATTAAAAGGCAGTACTTCAATACATTGTAGTTTTGGAGCTAGAAAGGCTAAGGATGGAGTTCGTTTGGTTAGTGCTGAGAACAAAGAGATATAATCACTCTACAAGAGGTATTCTGTAGGACTCCAAATAATGAAAGCTGGAGGGGCAAATTCTGGGAATTCAGAGGTGTGCCAGATATGATGATTTGAGAGTGACAAATGTGAAGCCATTATTCAAGAAAATGCATAAGGGTATTCCTAGTAACTCAGTTTACTCACCACTGATGGGGAATGGGACTGGAGGGTTTGAGTTAGAGGGAGGCTAGATAGGCAGGGACTTCTTTCACTGGAATATAGGAGGATGAGGAGTGGCCTTACAAAATCATGGGAGGCATAAGTAAGGTGAATAGCAAAGGTCTTTTCCATCAGGTAGGGGAATTCAAAACTAAAGAGCATATTTTTAAGGTGAGAGAAGAAAAATTTAAGTTGTCCCTCAGGTTCCTTTTTTTCCTACGCACACTGTGGTTCATATGTGAAATGGACTGCCAGATGTGGTAGGTGTAGGTATAGTTGCAACATTTAAAAGGCATTTGCACAGGTACATGAATAGGAAATGTTTAGATCAACACACAGATAAATGGGTCTACTTTTATTTTGGGAAACTTGGTCGGCATGGACGAGCTAGACTGAAGGGACTGTTTCTGTGCTGTATGACTATAAATTTGAGAAAGAAACACCCAAGGAAATAATTTAATAGCCACTGTGAACGCATTTTTGTTAATTGTGATGAATAAGCATGGATTTGTAAAGAGCAGATCTTGTTTAATTTAATCTAATGGAATTTTTGAAGTAGCAGAGCAGCTTGATTAGGGGAATTTAGTGAATGGTATTTTTAGGGGATTTCAAGGAAATTTAATTTTTTTTCATGTGATGTGGATGTCATGAGCTAGACCATCATTTATTGCCTATTTCTAATTGCCCAGAGGTGTGTAAAGAGTCTCATTGCTGTGTTTGACAAAGCACCACAATTTTGGTTAACAAAATTGAGGCTCAAGGAATGGGAAGGGTCAGTCATAACTTGGTTAGAAAATGTGCTCAAGAACAGAAAAGAGTCATAGTAAGTGGTTGTCACTAAAGGATAGTAGACATTGGTGTCTGTCATAGGTCAGTGCCAGGACAGTGTGTGTGTAACAAAAATGTAGTTATTGGTATATTGTTTAGAATAAAAGTAAAATGTGATGTTGCCAAACTTGAAAGAGTTGCAGACAATAAGAATGATACCAATTGACTTCAACAGGACTTTGGTTAGTAGAATGGGTTGACAAGTGACAGATGGAATTCGATACATGAGAGTGCAAGCTGATGTATTTTGACAGACAGGATGGGACCGGACATACAACTCCAAAGAGTGTTAGGAGATAGAGAAGCATATAGGGTTCATGCATATAGACCGTTACAAAATGGCTGAATGCTGCGATTGTACTTTCTAACTAGTGGTACTAGGTCCAAAATCTTTCATGTAGCTTTTTCCTGGTCACAACTTGGATATTGTATTCAGTTCTAGTCACAACGCTTTAGGAAAGGATTTGACCCAACAACTGTGAAGGAACGGTGATATATTGCCAAGTCAGGATAATGAGTGGCTTGGAGGGGAACTTGAAGATGGTGGTGTTCTAATGTGTCTGCTGCCCTGGTCCTTCCAGATGGATGTGGTTGTGCTTTTGGATGGTGCTTTTTGAGGATCTTTGGTGAATTTCTGCAATGCATCTTGTAGATGGTGTACACTGCTGCTATTGACCGTCAGTAATGGAGGGAGTGGATGCTTGTGGTAGCAGTGCAAGTCAAGCAGGCTGCTTTGTCCTAGATGATGTCAAGCTTCTTGAGTGTTGGTGCTGCACTCATCCAGGCAAGTGAGGAGTATTCCATCATAGAGGAGAAAGTGAGGACTGCAGATGCTGGAGATCAGAGCTGAAAATGTGTTGCTGGAAAAGTGCTTTTCCAGCAACACATTTTCAGCAGTATTCCATCATACTCCTGACTTGTGTTTTGTAAATGGTGGACAGGCTCTGGGGAGTCAGGAAGTGAGTTACTCGCTGCAGTATTCCTTGCCTCTGGCCTGCTCTTGCAGCCACTGTGTTAATGTGGTGAGCCCAGTTGAGTTTTTGGTCAATAATAACCCCCAGGGTGTTGATAGTGAAGGATTCAGTGATGGTAACACCACTGAATGTCATGGGATAGTGGTTAAGTTGTCTCTTCTTGGTGATGGTCATAGCATGGCACTTGTGTGGTGTGAATGTCACTTGCCATTTGTCAGCGCAAGCCTGGATATTGTCCAGATCTTGTTGCATTTCAGCGCAGACTGCTTCATTGTCTGAGTTGTTGTGAATGGTGCTGAACATTGTGCAATCATCTGTGGACAGTTCCACTTCTGACCTAATGAAGGGAAGGTCATTGATGAAGCAGCTCAAGATTGTTGGGCATAGGGCACTACCCTGAGGAACTCCTGTTGAGGTGACTGACCCCCAACAACCGCAACCATCTTCCTGCGATTGCCTTCTGACTGATTGTGGCATAAAAGAGACAGGCCAATACAGGTAAATGGAAATCAGGAAGATATCTCTCCATTGGTAGGAGTCCTGCCCAGCTCAAAGGGGGAGACATGGTTGTTCTTGTTGAAGACCAGTCATCTCAGACCAATGGTTTTGTTGTAGGACTAACTTAGGGCAGTATCCAGGCAAAATCATCCTTCGCTGCTTCATCAATATGTATACATAAGTTCAGAATTAGATGATTACACAGTTTCAATCCAATTGTATCTCCTCCAACAATGAAGCAGTCCACCCCCGCCCCCCAGCAACAGCTGGAGGAATTTCGACAAAAGTTAGAAGCACCCTTTGATATTCAGTGGCATTACCCTCGTTGAATCATCCAAATGGCAATATCCTAGATCTCCCAATTGACCAAAAACTTAAATGTCCAGCCTTACAAATACTGTGACTACCAGAGCAGGTCTGAGAGAGAATTATTGACTCCCCTACCATCCTTATCTACATGTGACTCCATCCCCATAACATTATGGTTTACTCATGATTGCTCCCAAGGGCAATTGTGGATGGGTAGCAAATGCCTACATCTGTTTGTGGGTACTGTATTAGTGATTAAATCAAATCTTCTTCCTGCAACTCTGGGAAGACGGACTGTAATATTTTAAGGCCATCTTCTCAAAGACAATTAAGGATGGAAATGCTGGATTTTCTACTGATATTGAAATCCTGAGAACAAATAGATTTTAATTGCAATAATAGAATTGGTTATATGTTCCTTGTTCTATTTGATTACACATGTGTGTATGCGACGGGTGTATCAAGTTGTATAATCCACGTAGGGCCTATAAAACACTTTTTTTCAAATTGAATGTTTTAATGTTGTAACTCAATGTACACCATGACTTCCTCCTGCAATGTTGCAGTATTTCATTTTTGCCACTAGAGGCCCTTGAAACAAACTTATTTTAGTATATAAATGACGTAGATTACCATTTGCTTTTTTGCATTCACAGTTGTACAGCATGGAAAAGGATGCATTGTGTCCAGGCCAGTCATTCTGCACTAATCCTAATTTTCAGCACTTCACATTTCCCTCTTTCTCTTGCACCCTCCCTTTTCCTTCTCTCCTTTTTTTTCTCTGCTTTTTTTCTCTCTATCTCTCTCTCTCTCTCTCTCTCTTTCTCTTCTCTGTCATTTTATTTCTTTTCTCACCCCTTTTTTCTCTCTCTTCTCCACCCTTCCTTCCCCTTTTTCTCCCTCTTTCTATCCCCCTTTTCTCCCTCTCTCCCTTCTCCCATTTTCTCCCGCGTTCTCTCTCTCTCTCTCTCTCTCTCTCTCTCTCTCTCTCTCTCCCCCTTCTCCCTCCCTCTTAATGCTGTTAAGGTGGGGCCTGCAAGGTCCCAGAAAGACTGAAGAAATAGAAATATATTTCCTTGTCAGGGTGCATGTGGTTGGAGGGAAACTTGCAGTTAATGGGGTTTCCATCTATCTGTTTCCCTTGTCCTTCTAGGTAGTAGTGATCATGGCTTTGAAAGGTGCTGTGTAATGACCCTTGGTAAATTGTTGCAGTGTAACTTGTAGATGGTACACATAGCTGCTACTGTCCATCAGTGGTGGAGGAAGTGAATATTTGTGTATGTGGCACCAATCTAGTGGGCTACTTTATCTGGATGATATTGAGGTTCTTGAGTGTTTTTGAAGACACCCAAATTGGGTGGTATCCTATTATGCTCTTGACCTATGTAGGTGGTGGCCAAGCACTTGGGATTCAGGCGATCAATTACTTGAAGAATTCCTCCGATCTAACCTACTCTTGTTCCCACAGTAGAGATGGTAGGTCAGTGGGTTAACTCTCTCCCCATGCCCAAGAGATGTTAGTAGTAGGGGATTGAATGATAATGCAACTGAATGTTAAAGATGTGCAATTAATTCAAACTGCCTTAACTCAGATTAGTATTCATCTAATAATTGACCTAACATTTAAGTAGTGAGAAGATATAAATAATGCTAGGGCTCTGAATTTAAGATTAAGGGGAGAATGCCTTTTTCTTTAATAGACTAGTAGGCCGATCTGTTTAATCTGTACAGAATCAGATTCCTGTTGGCTTTCCTGAGACCAGTAGAATGCACTGTTGCTACAGTAGCTGTGCAATCCACAGAATTATGACATTTTAGACAAAGGAAAGTTTCCAAACTCTTTACTGAACCTTTCCTATGGAGAGTCATAACATTTTAGGAATAGTATTTTATATGTGTAATGTTGGCGAAGTTGTGACCAAAAATACTTTAGTTTTAATAGCGTGAGTGGTTAATCTGCTATTCTCCATTATATTTTAAGAGTTTAATCTGAGGTCCAATTATGAAGCATGAACTAATTGACTGGGTAATTGTATTGATTTGATATCCCAGTTAATGATTTTCCTGGAAGTGTGCAGTTTTTAACGTGCTCCTGCTTCCCTGGAATTAGTGAGAAATTGTGCATCTGATGATGCATAATGACCCCACACCTCCCATTTTCTCTCTTTGTGAGCCTTGACCTGGAATCCAAAGTAAGTTTTTTTTTAAACCATCACTATTGTTTCCTCCTTCAAATATTGATCCTTGGTTCTCAAAAGTTTGAAAAAGGATCAGAATTTACTGTCAAAATAATAAGACATTTGATCAAGAACATGAACAGGAGAAGTTTTGAGGGATGTGGGCCAAACACAGGTAAATGGGACTAGTTTAGTTTTGGAAACTTGGTAGGCATGGATCTGTTTCAGTGCTCTCTAATTCTGACTCCACTCACCACCATTTGTGTAAATGACACAGTAAGATAAGATGCAAAGCAGATGTGTAGTTAAGGACCAATATCCAAAGGTGGTTATTCCCTTCTTCAGTCACCTTGACAAAATTGGTATTAGGCTGTCAGGCTCACTTTTGCAGTGTATTGAATGTCATGAAGTTGATCCTAATAGTGTATAGTTAATGAGACTTAAATTTGTCTTAGAGGATTAGGAATTGTCATTACAAGCATAAGTGCCTTTATAACAACATGATAACTTTTAATTAATGCCACCTAAGTCTCTGGTACTGAAAATTCATTATTATAAGTATCTAACTTTTTTCTTTCAGTGGTAAATATAAAATGTCAAATGCTCACTTCCTTCACCTTGTTATTCATTTATTTTTGTCTCTGTCAATCTAATTTTACCCCTACCCCTTACTTTTTTATTTCTTTTTCTGTACTTGACTTGATCATGACTTCAGTAGCTTTGTACTCCATTCATTTTCCTATTTTTGTTTATTTCGTAACCATTCAATCTGATTTAATGAAAATGATGCACTCTCAGTTGCCCAGCTCACTTGGTCTTAGTTTGCTCACTGCACTGTTATCAGCTCACAGCTCGAGTATCCTGAGGTCATGAAAGGGACAACGTAAATACAGGTTCCTCTAATACTTAGCAATTCTCTCTACTTTGTCCTCAATATCTAACGCACAGGCCTCCTAAAAGTGATATAATAGAAAAGTGTATATTTCTAGAGCACCTGTCACAAGAAATGCTGTAAGTCACTTCCAAACATATTTGCTCTTAAAAATTCATCAGATTGTGGGCATTGTTGGTGAGGTCACCATGAGCCATTTCTAGTTACATAATACAGAGGCTTATTAAACCAAGAAGATAACTAAGAGTTAACCATGTTGGTTAAATGCATAGGCCAGACCAGGTAAGGGTGTTACTTTTCCTTCCTGAAAGTACATTAGTGAGCGAGTTGCTTTTTTATTACAATTGGAAAGCTTCATAACTACTTTTGCTAATTCATAATTTTTATCTGAAAAATACCAAAAATTTCAATTCTCAAATCCACATAGTAGAGTTTGAACTCTCATGCCCTAGATTACTGTTAGCATACAAGCACAAGTCCTAAATTACCTAACCCTACATTACAGGTGCTCATAAATATCTGTTGGCGTATAACCTGGTGTTGTGATTTTTAACTTTGTCCATCCTGGTCTAACACCAGTTCATAAATATCTGAATCATAGGAATTATCAGAGCAGGTTGAAAAAATAGCATCACTGTAATTTCCATCGTTCCTTTTATATAGGTTTTCCAACTAAAATCATCATGTCAGGTATAGGGTCTGAAGCTAATAAGTTCAATATGAGATCACTACTTTGTGTTAAGTGATGGGGGATATATTTCTATTCTAAATGTTAATTATTTAAACTATATATAGTATTTAATCTGAAATTAAAAGACGTGCTATAGTTAGGAGTCCGCATAATAATCGACTGAAGTTGCAAGTTAAACACAGCATTCAGTGATGATTAACATTTTAAATATATAAATGTTTTTTAAAAAACACTTTACACATTACTTAATGTTATTTTTAATATAAAAAGTTTTTTAAAAATTCTAGTCAGCAAATACAGCATCTTCCTCAAATTTAAAGACCCATGCCTTTGAAGTGTCATCAATAAATGTGGGGCAATGCAGCAGCCAATATTTACAGGAACCCTTCAGAACGTTTTCCACACCAACATGATGTAAGGTATTTTGAAGGAGGGACTTCTCTACAAGGACTATGCAATGGTCACTCTTACTAATACCATCATGAGAAGATAGACCTATGGTAGACAGATTGGTGAGGATCAGCTCAGATATATTTTTTTCCATATTTTTGGTTCTCTTACCACCTTATGCAGACTCAATCTAGCAGCAATGTCCTTTATGATTTGACCATCTCAAATAGTAGTGTTGCTGCTGAACCTTTCTTGATTGTGAGCTAGCCATATACCTTCTTGGTACACTTGGAATCTGTAGAAAGTAATTTACACACGAACTGTCTAATGTTCAGTTCTTGAGAGTTGTTGGAGCTAAATTCATGCAGTCAAATGGAAAGTACTTCAATACTATCTTGATTTGCATCTTACTAGTGGTGTCAGGTATTGGGGAGTCAGTGAGTTATTTGCTATCAGATTCCAAGCCTCTTATGCGCTGTTATGTTACCACAGCCCAAGCCTGATTTTTAAAAAAAAATCCAGATCTTGTTGCATGCGAGGAAATATCTCCACTTCTGACTTAATGTTGGATGCAATATCATTGAAGCAGCTGAACATGATTGGGTGTAGGAAGCAATTTTGAATAACACTTGTTACAATATCTTAGTCTGAAACGATTGCTCTCTAACAGCCATAATCGCTCAGATGACTCCACTCTAAAGAGTTATCTGGTTGATGCCAAACATCAGAGTTTTCCACCTGTGAGGACTGTCTTTTCATTTTGATTATTTTAAAAATCAAACTGAAATGAGAGAGAACAGTTGCAAAACCCATGATTGAAAGGGTGTCTTATTGTTCAAAATAAAGTAACCTGACCTCCATGCCAAGACCTATTTGAAGAAGCAGAATTGAAGTTTGAATTGCAAATGATTTTAGAGCTGAGGGAGTGCACAGATGCAGTTTTTGTTGGTAACAGCAAGTTAATTAATCTCTGGTCTAGTGACCTTTTGCAGAGACATTTTGGCCTACCAACAACTATGTGATTGATTCTCGGTTGACTGAACAGCTTGGCGTTGGAAATGTACGACTCTAAGTTACAGAGTGAGGCGTTCCGTTCTTCCCATGGGAGCAGTATTTCTGTTCTCTGCAGTCAAAACTGGCTTTAAGCCTGAAGAAAACTGGGTTATCTTTCCAGTGGTTGTAAATTGTGACTTTTAGCTGATAAGTCAGACTTTTTTAAAAAAAGTGAATAGCAGCTTGTGTCTCTCACCAACCACTGGAAGCATCTGGTGAAAGGCAATTGAAGCAATGTGCTGGCCAACAGGAAAGTCAAAAGGAAAAAAACCTGAGAACAAAGACAACTGAACTGTAATTCCAGTTTTCCCCTCTGCCTCATAACCTATTTTTCATGCACGTAGAGTGGAGTTTATATGAGGATTAAAGTTTTAGTTGGTAGTGTTACATGCCAACGTTTATAACTATATATCTGTAGTGAGAGTCTAATGACTGCTAATAGATAGCATTTCTTGTTCAGTGTGAAAACCTTGTCCGTGCTTTCTGTTAAACTGAAGGCAGGTACATTGGGAAACTTTGCTGGACTGATCCTTTGTGGAATAGGTCAGCTCAGTCCATAAGTTGAGAAATAAATATTTATCAAGGCACAGAAAGCTTTAATGTTCTTCGGATAGCACTACAGTCCGTCGAGAAGGGTCACACTCACTTAGAACTGCACTGCTCTGTTTGCCTGGATTTCATGCTCCAATCTTGTACCGGTAAGACCATTTTCTTATATTATGGAAATAATTAATTACTGGTTGTATTCAACTAGCAGAAGCATAATTATAGATAAACTACAGTGTTGGCTTTGTCATCTTTGTTAAATATTGTGAGCAGTACTAAAGTAGGTTGGAGATTTTGATACTGGTATGATCTAACTATAGTCAGAGCCAGTCTGATTAAATCCTTTTCTAAAGGCCTATAGTTGAAATTTATCCCTTAAATGCTGATTTGGGTAGAATTATACAATCCTTTGAGTAGAATTTATTTGCTGCAGTGGCACAATGATGGATTATTGACCATTGCTTTATCATCAGTTTGTCGAGAAAATTCTTGCCATCTCAGCTGTGATGTCCTGCTTACTGAGTTGATTTACATCTGTAATAGCATTTCAGGCACAACATTTAGAATGGTTTTATTAATGTTATGATGAAATAGACCAGAACTAATTAGCTTTTTAAAATTGTCAGTCCCCAATTAAAACTCCCCAATCTCTTGCCAGAACACACTCAGGAGTGTGTAATCTTAATTTTGCTTGACATGTGGTTATTAGCTTTTTTCATTGATGCTTGTATACATATCTAAATATACTTATCAGACATTTCATTTTTTTAAAATCAATTTTCCTTTATTTGCTTATAAAAACAATAAGTAGGTACAAATTTGGTTTACTAATTCAGACTCTGTTAACATTAAGTGGAGAAAACAAAGAACACGAGTTACGTGGCTGTCAAGTAAAAGGCACCCAAAAGGAACTTTTGAACAAAAGCGAGTTGCACTACGGAAAGCTTAATTCAAAGAATAAATATTGTTGATCATGAAACTAATGCTTTAAGAGAAGTATTGGTCCAAATATTGCATTTCCAACTAATTTGTTACAGTGGTTGAATCACTATTTTGCCTGGCAGTTGAATTACCAAACATGGCTAATGAAAAGTTCTAGCATGAAAAATTCACAAAAAAGGTATGAGATAAAGTGTTGAAGGTATAAAATTATAATAGTGAAAATTGTGTTGCTAATGCTTCCAATTTCATAAACATAAATTGACATGAATATAGACAATTGTCTGACATTTGTACAGATATTTACAACCTTGAGCTGTCAGCTTTGATCTGTTTATTTACACTTTTGGATAAGCTTACTATTAGAAATCTTTGGAGCTTTATGAGCAAAAGACCCCCCCACCAACAGCATTAAAATTGAGTTTACTTGTCTTCAAACATTGTAGGTACAAACTCTAGGAAAATCTTTATTTCATTGTTACACTTATCCTCAATAGAACAGCCACCGGAGTGAACGTATTTCATGATTGTTTTTTTAAAAAATTGGAATGAGCGCAATCCTTCACTAAGGTTTAAAATGGAGGAGTGGAATCTGCAAAAAGTGTGGCAACTGTCTTTTGTTAAGAAACCAATTAAGGTGAAGATGAAAACCCTGGTAGCTGATGTATGCAACATGTTGTCAAGAGGAAAATCTAATTTCCTGTTACTTCCGGTGTCAAAATAAGCAAGCAGTTCTATATTGAAAAGCAAGAAGGCATTCATATTTCGCTAGGCAAGATGTTAACATTGTTAACATTCTGTTGCCTGGGATGGGACCCAGGGAGATAGTGAGGAAAGAGATCAATCTGAGACCGGTACAGTTGAGAACAGAAGCGAGTCAAACAGTCAGGCAGGCAGGGACAAGGTAGGACTAATAAATTAAACTGCGTTTAATTCAATGCAAGGGGCCTAACAGCGAAGGCAGAACTCAGGGAACATGGGACTGGGATATCATAGCAATTACAGAAAAATGGCTCGGGGGTGGGCAGGACTGGCAGCTTAATGTTCCAGGATACGAGTGCTACAGGAAGGATAGAAAGGGAGGCAAAAGAGCAGGGGGAATGGCATTTTTGATAAGGGATAGCATTACAGCTATGCTGAGGGACGATATTCCTGGAAATACATCCAGGGAAGTGATTTGGGTGGAACTGAGAAATAAGAAAGGGATGATCACCTTATTGGGATTGTATTATAGACCCCCCCCCAAAATAGTCAGAGGGAAATTGAGAAACAAGCTTGTAAGGAGGTCTCAGCTACCTTTAAGAAAAACAGGGTAGTTATGGTAGGGGATTTTAACTTTCCAAACATAGACAGGGACTGCCATAGTGTTAAGGGTTTAGATGGAGAGGTACTTGTTAAGTGTGTACAAGACAATTTTCTGATTAAGTATGTGGATGTACCTACTAGAGAAAGTGCAAACCTTGACTTACTCTTGGGAAATAAGGCAGGGCAGGTGACTGAGGTGTCAGTGGGGGAGCACTTTGGGGCCAGCGACCATAATTAGATTTAAAATAGTGATGGAAAAGGATAGACCAGGTCTAAAAGTTGAAGTTCTAATTTGGAGAAAGGCCAATTTTGACGGTATTAGGCAAGAACTTTTGAAAGCTGATTGGGGGCAGATGTTCACAGGTAAATGTACTGCTGGAAAATGGGAAGCCTCAGAAATGAGATAACAAGAATCCAGAGGAAATATATTCCTGTCAGGGTGAAAGGAAAGGCTGGTAGGTATAGGGAATGCTGGATGACTAAAGAAATTGAGGTCTTGGTTAAGAAAAAGAAGGAAGCATATGTAAGGCATAGACAGGATAAATCGAGTGAATCCTTAGATTACAAAGGAAGTAGAAGTATACTTAAGAGGGAAATCAGAAGGGTAAAAAGGGGGCATGAGGTAGCTTTGGCAAATAGAATTAAGGAGAATCCAAAGAGTTTTTTCAAATACATTCAGGACAAAAGGGTAAATAGGGAGAGAATAGGGCCCCTCAAATATCAGCAAGGCAGCCTTTGTGTGGAGCTGCAGAAAATGGGGGAGTTACTAAATGAGTATTTTGCATCAGTATTTACTATGGAAAAAGATGTGTAAGATATCGACTGTTGGAAAATAAATGGTGACATCTTGCAAAATGTCCATATAACAGAGGAGGAAGTGCTGGATGTCTTAAAATGGGTAAAGGTGGATAAATCCCCAAGACCTGATCAGGTGTACCAGAGAACTCTGTGGGAAGCTAGAGAGGTGATTGCTGGGCCTCTTGCTGAGATATTTGTATCATCGATAGTTACAGGTGAGGTGCCGGAAGACTGGAGGTTGGCTAACGTGGTGCCACTGTTTAGAAAGTGTGGTAAGGACAAACCAGGGAACTATAGTCCAGTGAGCCTGACATCAGTGGTGGGCAAGTTGTTGAAGAAAATCCTGAGGGACAGGATGTACATATATTTGGAAAGGGAAGGACTGATTAGGGATAGTCAACATGGCTTTGTGCATGGGAAATCATGTCTCTCAAACTTGATTGAGTTTTTTGAGGAAATAACAAAGAGGATTGATGAGGGCAGAGCAGTAGATGTGATCTATATGGACTTCAGTAAGGCGTTCAACAAGATTCCCCATGGGAGACTGATTAGCAAGGTTAGATCTCACGGAAGAAAGGGAGAACTAGCCATTTGGATAGAGAAGTGGCTCAAAGTAGAAGACAGAGGGTGGTAGTGGAGGGTGGTTTTTCAGACCGGAGGCCTGTGACCATGGAGTGCCACAAGGATCGCTGCTGGGTCCTCTACTTTTTGTCATTTACATAAATGATTTGGATGCGAGCATCAGAGGTACAGTTAGTAAGTTTACAGTTGACACCAAAATTGGAGGTGTAGTGGACAGCGAAGAGGGTTACCTCAACTTAAAACAGGATCTTGACCAGATGGGCCAGTGGGCTGAGAAGTGGCAGATGGAGTTTAATTCGGATAAATGCGAGGTGCTTCATTTTGGAAAGTAAATCTTAGTAGGACTTATACACTTAATGGTAAGGTCCTAGAGAGTGTTGCTGAACAAAAAGACCTTGGTGTGCAGATTCATACTCCTTGAAAGTGGAGTCGCAGGTAGATAGGATAATGAAGAAGGCATTTGGTACGCTTTTCTTTATTGGTCAGAGTATTGGGTACAGGAGTTGGAAGGTCAAGTTGCAGCTGCACAGGACATTGGTTAGGCCACTGTTGGAATATTGTGTGCAATTCTGGTCTCCTTCCTGTCGGAAAGATGTTGTGAAACTTGAAAGGGTTCAGAAAAGATTTACAAGGATGTTGCCAGAGTTGGAGGATTTGAGCTATAGGGAGAGGCTGAACAGGCTGGGGCTGTTTTTCCTGGAGCATCGGAGGCTGAGGGGTGACCTTATAGAGGTTTACAAAATTATGAAGGGGATGGATAGGGTAAATAGGCAAAGTATTTTCCCTGGGGTTGGGGAGTCCAAAACTAAAAGGCATAGGTTTAAGGGTGAGAGGGGAAAAATCTAAAAGAGACCTAAGGGGCAACTTTTTCACAGAGGGTGGTACGTGTATGGAATGAGCTGCCAGAGGAAGTGGTGGAGGCTGGTACAATTGCAACATTTAAAAGGCATTTGGATGGGTATATGTTTAGGAAGGGTTTGGAGAGATATGGGCCGGGTGCTGGCAGGTGGGACTAGATTGCGTTGGGATATCTGGTCGGCATGGGTGGGTTGGACCGAAGGGTCTGTTTCCATGCTGTACATCTCTATGACTCTATGCTGCAAAATGCTTTTGAACTTCAAAAAGGTGGCTGTTTTAATTGCCCAGGGAACTTTGTTTATTTTTCATTAGTTTACACACTGGATAAAGAAAGGGGAAATTGTAACTGCGTATGAAATGAATGAAGCACTATACTCTAAGCTGTATGGATGTGTGAGCACCTATCAGTCCAGGCAGACTACACACAATAGGTGGTCCCTTTTGTTGAATTGCGTATGTACAACAGTCCTGAAAGCACTGTACAGTTTGTGCATAGTAAAATGAAATTAGAAGAACCATTGAATCACATTCAACTAATGGGGTACAAGGTAGTTAATATGCTTCAATCCGAATGTGATTTGATGATGAATGCTCCAGGCTATAGAATCTGTTGAAAGGACAGGAACAATTGGGAAAGAAGGTGAAATAGATCTATTGAAAAAAAAAACATGCCACAGTTATAAAAATAGCATAATTATTATGGTAAAAAGGATCATTTTTGTTTCATTGAAGGTGACCAGGCAGTGGAGTCAGCATTGACAGAATTAAGAAACTGCAAAGTATTCAAGACCAACAAGTTGACTACAGGTCTTTTGATAAACAAAATTTTGTTTGTATACTTTCAATTTGATTTATGCAAGAGTTATGATCTTATCACAGTTGTCTGAAAAGCATGCATGTCAGAACTGATCTCTAATGGAATAGTTTTACCCCCTTGGAGTGTTTTGGACTTTGACATCGACATTAACTGGCTTATAATATATTCAGAACGGAAGTTGCATAACTGTTCCAATATTGGAGTTCAACTACAATAGTGTTCAGCAATTTGTTTAAAACATTTAATGGCTGCAGTATTCCAGGAAAGGACCTAATTGTTTAAATAAGGGAGTTCACATGATGAGTAGACTGGCCTTGTGGGACTTGTGAAGAGTAATTCCTAGCATGTTTTGAATGGCTAGTTTTGCTGTATGCCAAACATCTAGAAATTATATTAACAAGTGACTGTGTTTCTTCAACTACCAATGAAGAATTAAGAACGTGCATGCGTTCAAGATTCTGACTGCTGTAGGACAGATTTCTTGTGGAAAAGCTGCCCCTATCATTTTAAATACAAAAAATTATATCTGGGTTTAATCACCTGATTGCAAACTTTGTATTTTATTTCATTTGTTGTGAGCTTTAACAAATTGGCAGCTAATGTGATTCTCAGATATTTCAATTGCTTCACTATTCACTGATTTATTATTTGATAGAAAATTCTTAAACTAGCTAAAATATCTAAAACCTGATTTTATGTTCCAGCAAACTGACTATCGTTTTCAATATTTTCATGTACTCTTTTAAAAAAAAGTACACAGTGAAACCCATTGAATCACTTTCTTGTATATTTAGTTTGGTGATCTCCAAAGTAATCGAACAATTTGAGCAGAAACAAAATTCTGCAGATGTCTGAGATTTAAAATGAAAATAAAACTGCTAGACAAACTCAGATCTGATAGCATTTGTGGAAAGAGAAACAGAGCTAATATTCTAAGTACAATATTAGCCTTCTGAGTTTTTATTTTGAATGACCAATTCAACATACACTATAATGTTTTACACATACCAAAACTTTTGTTAGTGGGTATAACAGATATTGTTGAACAGCTAGCGTGCTCCGTTCAATGCAGACTGAAATCTTACTCATTATGCAATGACAAAACATGGTTCATTGCTGAAAGTTGTTTACAAAGATCTAACAAAACTGTGGCGTGGAATTCTCCTGTCTGGTGCCAAAGTAAGGAGCTTTCTAGGCGTTCAGTGGGTGGGGGTCATATGGCATGGAAACAGACCTCGTCCAACTCAACCGTGGTGACCAGACATCCCAATCTGACCTAATCCCACTTGCCAGCATTTGAACATATCATCCTTAACCTTCCAACTCCTATACCTATCCAGATGCCTTTTAAACATTGTAATTATATCCACCTCTACCACTTTCTCTGGCACCTCATTCCATACATGCACCACCTTTTGCATGAAAATGTTACCCCGGGGTCATTTTAAAATCGTTCCCCTCTCACTTATCCCAGGAAAAAGACTTTAGCTATTCAGCCTATCCATCCCCCTCGTGACTTTATAAGCCTCTATAAGGTCACCCCTCAGCCTCCAGTGCTCCAAAGAAAAAAAATCATGGTCTATTTAGCCTCTAACTATAATTCAAATCCTTCAGTCCTGGCAACATCCCTGTAAATCTTTTCTGCACCCTCTCAAGTTTAATAGCATCTTTCCTAAAGAAGGACCACAATTGTATGCAGTATTCTAAAAATGGTTTCACCAGTTTCATGTACAGCCACAATCATACTCCGTGTTCTGACCAATAAAGGCAAGTCTGTCAAACACCACCTTCGCTACTCTGCCTACCTACAACACCATTTTTCATCAAGCAGGCGAAACAAACAGTTATATGGAAGTATTGTCATATAGCAAACCATGTTTACATTCCAAAAATCTAGTTGGTGTAAGATAAAAGTGGACCCAATCCTTAGACACTGACGCACAATTTCTTTTACAGTTACATTTGAAAAATACACTGCTAAATCCAATAATTTACAGTTTTATCTGCCTAATGATGTTATAAACATTTTCCAATCAACTTGTTCAGAGATATTATTACTCACCACTGGAGCAGATGGGACTTAAACCCAGGTCTTCTGACTCAGAAATAGGGACACTAAGAGCGGCACGGTGGCTCAGTAGTTAACACAGCCTTGCCGTGTGGAGTTCGCACATTTTCCCTGTAACTGCGTGGGTTTCCTCCGGCTGCTCTGGTTTCCTCCCACAGTCCAAAAATGTGCAGGTTAAGTGAATTGACCATGCTAAAATTGCCCATTGAGTTCAGGAATGTGTAGGTTAGGGGTATTAGTTAGGGGTAAATATAGAGTAGTAGGGGAATGGGTCTGGGTGGGTTACTCTTCAGAGTATCAGTGCGGAATTGTAGGGCCAAATGGCCTGTTTCCACACTGTAGAGATTCTATAATTCTATACCACTGAATCACAAGAGCACCCTATTGGACTTGTTAAAAGTTTAACCTATTTTTCTAATTAACCTGTTCAGAGATTTATTACACACCTCTAGAGCAGGTGGGACTTGAACCTGGGCCTCCCTGGGGCACTACTACCGTACCACAAAAAGACCTTCCTGTCGTCCTGTTGCCATTGCAGTTGATGCAACCACTCAGACACAGTTTGGCTGTACCATCTTCATCTTTACTCTGAGCCCTGGAGAGACAGTGATCGTCCATGTACACAGGACATGGGTTCTCAGTCTTCTCTCAAACAGCGGGTCCTTAAGGAATTATATAGTCACTTATAGGCAGCAGCATGCAAATAAGGCAACGTCTATATTGATTGGGTGACCTTTACAATCAGCAAACATCAACAGTAAAGGTTGAGCCATCAGGCATTACACAATGGATGTGCTTCACCTTGTTAAGCCACTACCCTTGCCTTCAGCACCTCATTGTTTACTGCAAGTTCTTATCTGGTCAAAGTCATGCTAGCTGAGCCTTTGTCAAGCAACCCTAAACTTAACTCTTTCTCTACTTGCTCATACCTTATCCACTTTCTCATTCCCTCCTTTTATCATTTCATGATAATCACCTTGATGAAACTACCAGCTTTCATAAGAATCTTACTGTCAGTACTTAAGCAAGTTATTGACACACAACATGCAATGATTATAACAACAAATAGTTCACCAGTAAAATTCTTAAATTGACAGTCCTTAGTGGCCACTCCACTACCTCCAAGTAGTGTGGAAACGGGCCAGTTATCTAAATCTCCTTCAATAAAGTCCAACCTGAAAACAAAATCCAGTCTATCCTTGCACACCACTCTATGGAGAAATTTGAATTCTTGGATAAGGGCAGTTAAATACTTAACAAAACTGACAAGAATTCCATCCTTGCGGAGATGCTTCAGATGCAGGATATCAGTGCATCTGAGTGCGCAGTGCAGTAGCTGCAACTGCAGGCTGCGTGAATGCAGCATTCTTTGCTGCTTCTGCTTCCGCTCTGCTGTCGAATGTAACAAAGCCAACTGACTGTTTTGATGTAAGCTTGATCAGTGAACATTAGTATCCCTTAAATGATCGAAAGAGAAAGTAAGACTCACATGTTTTAATGTCCATGGGAAGGCCACTGACAAAGTGTATGAACCTCCTCTTCACAGTTGTTACCTTC
Source organism: Chiloscyllium punctatum (assembly GCF_047496795.1). Taxonomy (NCBI): domain Eukaryota; kingdom Metazoa; phylum Chordata; class Chondrichthyes; order Orectolobiformes; family Hemiscylliidae; genus Chiloscyllium; species Chiloscyllium punctatum. Next base: position 93,256,516 of record NC_092746.1, on the reverse strand, counting down.
TTCACTTTTTTTGTGCTCATGACTGGGGAACTAGTTGAATCTGTTGGATCAGGTTTTGGAGGGGTGGGCAGTGGTCTTGACGGTGTGCTTTACCTATGAATAGAGAAACTGTAGAGACAATGTTAGCTGCTGAAAGTATCTTTGCATTTCCTGTCTCATTCGTTCCTTGCCAAAGCGATTATTGGTATGAAGACAGGCACACATTTAACTACACTAGATTGTGTCTGCCTATTTCAACATTCTCAATTGTTTTGAAGTCTGTTACTCTGTTCACTATTTATGACATTATCAAGTTTTATACAATCCATAAACTTCTAAATTATACTGCCGAAACAATTCAGTCATTTATAAACAACAATCAGTCGTCCTAAAATCAAGCCCTCTGGGGACCCCATTCAGGGAATTCAAAAATTATTTTCCTTTGACAAATTAATACTTGACTAATGTGAAAGTTGTCAGGAAAAGTGTTTCAAAAATCTGGAATAGCAAGAAAACAACAAAATGTTTCCTGTGCTATAGCCATTGAAGAGGCAGTTTCAGTTCAGATTTAAATCTCAAATATTCGTGGGAAGTAGATGCTGAATATTTTAAAATGTGTTCTCCAAATGAAACTTCCCAGATAAAACAGCCAGAATTACAATGGTTACAGACCAGTAACCGTATAACTTTGCTAGAGGTCAACATTCTTTGAATTTGCAATATGAAGGGGGCCAATGAAGTGTTCACAATATTGGAAAGAACTTAAACAGCTCAGCCTCAAATTCTAATATTCTCTAAAGTTTCAACAAACCATCAAAATCAAAATGGATTCTTCTTTTTGTGAACACTCTGCATTAAAAACAACAATAATACAATACTCTCATTTGGCTTAAGCATGACCACTGACACAATTGTTTTGTTTTAAACAGGCATTGTAGAATTTCAAACAAATCAGCTGCTCAAAGCTGTCAATCAATTTGATTTAAGGTTATATGTTTGATAATCTTACAAAGGACATAATGTTGTATAGTAATGTAAAAACAAAATCTGCCCTAATACATAGCCCACAAAACACATTGAACTGAGATCCTAATTCAAATAAGGCAAAACAGTTACTTAAAAAGATTTTCTGAACCAGTATTTTAACAAAGAAAAAAAATGTAACTATCAAACACTTAAGAGTATGGCATAATTTATATTGAAACTTCCTTTTTTGATCCAAGTACTAGTACAACCTTAATTTCAGCATTTCTGTTTTTTTCATCCTCTCAATGAAATTACACTTTCAAAAAAAGAGCAGTGAACCACATGTCGCTGCAGTCCAAGCCACTCCCACTCTTTCCTCCCCGCCCCCCCCCCCCCCCCCCCCCAAGAAGAAAGACTTGCCAAGTCGATTCCACAGCACAGAAACTGAGACCCCCACAACAAATGCTAGGACAAAGCTTCTCTGGTAGTCAACGCACTTCACTGTTGTGATCCGAGTGGACTGGCTCTACTTTCTCCCTCTTTTCCCAGTGACGCCATACTGTCCTAAAAGTACCTCTAAAGGAAGGTGTGGGGAATAAAGGCGATAACTTTAAGAAATACCAGATTTTGTTTAGATGTTTTTCTTTGAAGTTCCTGGTTTCTAACTTTTTTTTAAAGCTCCAGAACCTCAAACGTCACCACTAGAGGAATCCAAACTCCTTTTTCCAGGGGACTTTAACCCCCTTTTACTTAGGAGACCTGAACCCCTTTCTCACTTTACTTCTCACGGGGACTCGAACCCCTTTTCCTACTCTATGTCCAGGGACTCTAACCCCAGTTAAGGCCAGGGTACTCAAATCCCTTTTTGTAAGCGTGTTTATGAAACCGTGCCTCTTGACTGAACTAATTACCATTCGAGAAGTCCGTAGAATAGAAAGCGATTGAACAAGCGGACTGTTCCCAACACACAGGAATATCAAGAGGGACCAAGGTTTAAAATCTTATCCTGTGGACCCATCCATCCTGACAATTTGGTGTTCCGGGTGATCACTGACACTGTCGGATCATAACTGTTTGGACTCCTAACTGACTCGCCAATATTGTCATCCTGTTTTCGTATCAGTCAAAATACACTCTGAGATATAGTTTGGCTGTACTTTCTTCAGTCTTCATTCCGAGCCCTGGAGAGATAGCTATCGCCCATGTACACAAGGACATGAGTTCTCGGTCTTCTCTCGAACAGCAGGTTCTTAAGGAATTGTATAGTCACTTACAGGGAGCAGCATGCAAATAAGGCAATATCTATAATTATTGGATGACCTTTACAATCAGCAAGCATCAACAGTAAAGGTTAAGCCATCTGGCGTTACACAATGGATGTTCTTCACCTTGTTAAGCCACTACGCTTGCCTCCAGCATCTCAAAGCATGGTCAAAGTCATGCTAGCTGAGCCTTTGTCAAGCAATCCTAAACTTAACTCTTTCCCCACCCAATCATGCCTTATACACTTCTCATTCTGATTGTTGTTAAAATATCCAGTTCATGCTTATGAACTACATACAATTAAATACAAAATAAAATTAACAACAAGTAAAAGCCATTCCATCCCATCAATTATAAACTGAGTACTTTCCCAGGGTACCAAAAATCTATGAAATAAGTATTCACTTTATAATTGCAGCAGATCAAAAGAAATAAAGGCAAAATTGTTAACAGTGGCATATAGAGAGTGAACAGGAAAAGAGTTGTGTAAATAAGTTGATATTTGGGACAGAACATAAGGTTTCTCATGGTTGATTGGTTAGTGAGGTTAGATGACTCTGAATAGAGGGAGAATTAGCCATTTGGATACAGAACCGGCTTGAAGTTAGAAGAATGAGGGTGGTGGTGGAGGAGAGTTGCTTTTCAGACTGGAGGACTGTGACCAGCAGTATGCCACAAGGATCGGTGCTGGGTCCATTGTTTTTTTATTATTTATATAAATGATTTGGATGTGAATGTAGGAGGTATGGTTAGTAAGTTTGCAGATGAGACTAAATTTGGAGATATAGTGGACAGGTGTAGTGGGGCGGCACGGTGGCGCAGTGGTTAGCACTGCTGCCTCACAGCGCCAGAGACCTGGGTTCAATTCCCACCTCAGGCGACTGACTGTGTGGAGTTTGCACGTTCTCCCCGTGTCTGCGTGGGTTTCCTCCCACAGTCCAAAGATGTGCAGGTCAGGTGAATTGGCCATGCTAAAGTGCCCATAGTGTTAGGTAAGGGGTAAATGTAGGGGTATGGGTGGGTTGCGCTTCGGCTGGTCGGTGTGGACTTGTTGGGCCGAAGGGCCTGTTTCCACACTGTAAGTAATCTAATCATCTAATCTAATCATCTACAATGGGATCTTGATCGGATGGGCCAGTGGGCTGAGGAATGGTAGATGGAGTTTGATTTAGATACATGTGAGGTACTGAAGGTCCGGGGAAGTGTTGCTGAACAAAGAGACCTTGGAGTGCAAGTTTATAGTTTGTTGAAAGTGAAGCTGCATGTAGATAGGATAGTGAAGGTGGCACTTGGTATGTTTGCCTTTATTGATCAATGCATGGAATATAGGAGTTGGGAGGTAATGTGTGGCTGTACAAGACATTGGTTTGGCCACTTTTGGAATACTGTGTGCAATTCTGGTCTCCCTGCTATGTCGGAAAGATATTGTGAAACTTGAAAGAGTTCAGAAAAGATTTACGAGGATGTTGCCAGAGTGAGGGTCTGAGCTTTAGGGAGAGGCTCAATAGACTGGGGCTGTTTTCCCTGGAGCATCAGAGGCTGAGGGGTGACCTTTTTGAGGTTTATAAAATCATGAGGGGCATGGATAGGGTAAGTAGACAAGACAAGGTCTTTTCCTCAGAGTGGGGGGGGGGGGCTGTCTCTCTCACACACACATAGTCCAAAACTAGAGGGCATTATTGGTTTAAGGTGAGAGGGGAAAGACATAAACGGGACCTAAGAGACAGCTTTTTCAGAGTGGTGCATGTATGGAGTGAGCTGCCAGGAGAAGTGGTGGAGGCTAGTACAATTACAACTTTTAAACAGTATTTAGATGTGGATACAAATAGGAAGTATTTAGAGAGATGTGGGCCAAATGCTGGCAAATGGAACTAGATCTGGTCAGTGTGGACGAGTTGAACTGAAATGTTTGTTTCCGTGCTGTATATCACTATGATTCTTGAGTTTGAATTAGAATTTATATACATTACAAACTATTTGAAGGGCTTATGGATAGACTACAAAATTATATTTCTGTGCCCTCACTTAACTAATAATTTGGTCTAATGTTTTGAGATCATTAAACTATCTGGCCCTTCTTATGAACGATTTGGTGCAATGTCATGTTCTCTGCGAAGCTATTAAAAACATAGATTAAGAGAATAAATACAAGTAAATTAGTGATTCCTGCTAGGTCTTCATTTCTTACCCTTTCCTAATAGATCTCAAAAAGATGGTGATGAGTTGTTGTGTTGAACAACTGCAGACTACACAGCGTTGGCACTCTACAGTACTAATTTTAAAGTTCCAAGATTTTGGCCCACCAACAGTGAAGGAATTAGATTGCCATTCCAAACCATGATGGAATGTAACTTGTACATGGTGGTTATCCCATGCATCTGTTGCCCTTATTCTTTTTATTTGACAAAGGCACAGTTTTGGAAGGTGCTGCTGAACAGGTTGCTGCAGATGATTTTCTATACAGTGCGTGTTGTTGCCACTGTGGTAAATAGTGTGAATGTTTAAGGAGGCAGATGCTGTTTTTGGGCTGCTTTGTCTTGGATTGTCTTGAGCATATTGAGTATTGTTAGTGCAATGCCCACCCAGGTAAATAGAGCAAATTTGATTCCACTCCAGGCTGGTGACCAATTTAATCCAAAAGATATTCAAAAATTGCAACTTATTGTACTCTTTGCCTTAGCTATTGAGCCGTGGCAGTAACCATAGTAGCAAATCAGCTTATTTGCTGCATTGGATTGGAGTTATCATTGGATACCAGTAATGCTGTACTCTTGAGGACTTATTGACTGTATTACTGTAATCTCCCAACACAAATGTAATTTCTTCAAAGCTTTGTATTTTTTTACTTTTCAAGTGGAGCCTGTATCCATATTGTCATGTACATTCTGGATTTATGAACTCAAGCATCAGATTGTATCCAATTAACTCTCTGTAGTAACACTAAGTCTTGCAGCTTGTGGGAAAGTTTACGGCTCAGTAAATATAATTTGGACTCTATTCTCCAACACTGAACTTCTTGTGCCCTAACTATAGGCAAATTTAGGATCTGGCACAAGCGATGGGAATTGAGAATTCAATTATCTTTTAAATATTTCATAGTAATGTAGAAAGAGAAAGGGACCATTTGGTTTATCTGTGTCTTGGTATCATGTCCTAACTTTTGCGTATACTTTATATAAAAAAAGCAAATCAAATAAATGTGAGCTTTCATTTTAAAGCTGTTGCTTCTGTAGCTACATTTGCCCTAGGTATTCAATGTCCTAATGGCCTTCTGTGAATAAGACATTTGAATACAATGTAATAACTTGTGTATAATTATGAAAAACAGCCAACACTAAACATTTTTAGCGCTTCTTCATTGAGCTTATTGTTAATGTTTTGTTTGAAATGAATAGTGCTGAGGGGAATTTTTCTTTACATTCTTAAAATGGCTGTGAAGACGTTCTCAGCAGGAACTGAGCCAAGTCACTAATTGTGGCATTGTCTTTACCTAGACCATCATCCCAATATTCTTCTCAATTTCTTACATTTGGTTTATTTTCAGCTAACTGCATCTTTGAGCCGGGACAAATTGTTATGGTTTGGCTCAGGTCCATAAACTTGGCCTACTTTTTTTTTAAAAAAGGTGTGAACCCAGAAGCAAACTAAGAGAATAAAGCAAGGTAAAAACAATGACTGCAGATGCTGGAAACCAGATTCTGGATTAGTGGTGCTGGAAGAGCACAGCAGTTCAGGCAGCATCCAAGCAGCTTCAGAGAATAAAGCCTCAAGTACCTTAACTTTGTTTTAATTTTGAATTTTCAAATACAACGTGACAATCTATAACATGTAAACACTTTTATACTCTTAACATCCAGAATTAATATGGTTAGCAGATAAAATGTGGTCAGACAAATCACAGGACATACCAAATAGTAAATGCAGTCAAGATAGTTGCCTCCAATCTTTCAGTAATCCCCAGACTTTAGTGGTAATATGGATCATAAAATCTCATTGAAACTTTGAGTCCTCTACAAAAGATTCTAATTCTTCAATATTTATGATCTAGCTTTGCAACTCATTCAAAAACCACTTTGTCACAGACTGCCTTAAATACTGCTCACATCCTAATAGCTCACTCACTTTTCCTTTTCTGGGATTGCACTCCTTCTGGATTTTGGAAACGTCACTCCAGTGCCTATCCACAGACACAATTCTAACTTGTCAGCCGACAGCCAGCTTTACCAAAAACAAAAACAGAAGTTGCTTGAAAAGCTTAGCAGGTCTGGCAGCATCTGTGAAGAGAAATCAAAGTTAACATTTCGGGAAAGTTAACACTTCCTCACAACTGGGCTGAGATTTTCAGCAACTTTTGTTTTTGTTTCTGATTTACAACATCTGCAGTTCTTTTTTTTTTGTTTACCCAGCTTTACCAAGTTGGCAGTGCTCGAATCATTCTCAGCTGTAATAAGCAACTACCGCATTTGAGCTTTGTTCGCCTTCTGTCTTAGTTGCACTAAACTATAAAAGGCTCATAGGCTTCTCTTGAAGATAAACCCTTACTCTCACGGCTTTTTCTGAGTCTTAACTGCTCAGGACCAGCTTGGTAACATTGGATACTGCTAAGGCTACGCACCTGACAACATTCCAGCAATAGTACTGAAAGCTTTTGCTTCAGAACTTGCTGTTCCAGTGCAATTACAAAACTGGCAGTAAATTGATAATGTGGAAAATTGCCCAGGTATGTCCTGTACATAAAAAGCAGGACAAATCCAATCCAGTCAACTAGCATCCCATCAGTCTACTTTTGATTATCAGTAAAGTGATAGAAGATGTCATCAATAGTGCTATCAAGCAGCACCTGTTCAGTGACCCCCAGTTTGGGTTCTGACAGGGCCACTTAGCTCCTGACCTGATAACAAGCTTGTTCAAACATGGACAAAAGAGCTGAATTTCAGAGGTGATGTGAGAATGACAGCCCCTGACATCAAGGCAGCATCGATCAAGTGAGGCATCAAGGAGCCCTAGACAAATTGGAATCAGTGGGTATCTGGGGCAAACTCTGCACTGGAGTCATACCTGGCACACAGGATGATGGTCTGAGGTCTCTGCTCCAGGACATCTCTGCAGGAGTTCGTTAGGATAGTGTCCTAGACCCAAGCATCTTCAGCTGCTTCATCAATGACCTTCCCTTCATAAGATCAGAATTGGGGATATTCACCAATGATTGTGAAATGTTCAGCATCATTTGCAATGACTCCCCTACTAAAACAATCTAGGTTGAAATGCAACAAGAACTGGAAAATATCCAGGCTTGGGCTGACAAGTGACATTCATGCCAGGCTATGACCGTCACCAATAAGAGACAACCTAACCACTGCCCCTTGACATTCAATGGCATTACCATCTCTGAATCCTCCACTATCAACATATTGGGGCTTAGCATTGACCAGAAACTCTATTGGACTCACCATATAAACACATTGCCAACAAGAGCAGGTGAGATGCAAGGAATACTGTAGCGAGTAACTCATCACCTGACTACCCAAAGCTTGTCCACCACCCCAAAGTCAGGAGGGTGATGGAATACTCCGCACTTTTCCTGGATGAGTGCAGCTCCAACAACACTCTAAGCTTGTCACCATCCAGGACAAAGCACTGCATACACAAGTATCCACTCCTTCTACCTCCGACGCTCAGTGATAGCAGAGTATACTGTCTACAAGATTCATTGCATAAATTCACCAAAGATTCTCAGACAGCACCTTCCAAATCCATAACCACTTTCATCTAGAAGGACAAAGGCACCAGATACATGGGAACACTACTACCTTCAAGTTACCCTCCAAGCCACTCACCATCCTGACTTGGAAAAATATCTCCATTCCTTCACTGTTGTTGGATCAGAATCCTGGAATTCCCTCCCTAATGGCATTGTGGGTGAATCCACAGCAGGTAGACTGCAGCTGTTCAAGAAGGCAGCTCACCACCATCACCTTCTCAGGGGCAACTAGGGATGGGCAATAAATGCTGGCCAGTCAGCAATGGCCACATCCCACAAATGAATTTTTTAAAAAGCTGCTACAACAACACAATGTTTAGGATTGAGCCTCCTCACCCAACTTGCAATTGTCTGACTGACTAGCAGCCAGAAGGTAGCAACCTTCTACACCCATTAGCCCTGGCCAATTAACTAAAATGGAGCCTGACCCTGATTGATTGATCTGGATTATCTAATGAAAACCACATAACAAGCCCCTCATTTTGTTTCAAGGCAGGATTTAATCTACTAATCATTGTAATAACGTTTTTCCTGAATATTACAATTCTCCAGCTAACTATTTCTCAATAGCTGCTAACCTAGAACACTTTCAACACAATTCAAACAAAATTGTCAGAGTTGCTAATAACCATACTTGTATTTTACTAAGTATTTTTTAACATTTTGTAATGAAAATATTCGTATTGAGAATGTAATACATCTCTTTTTTTTAAGGTAGAATGAAGAAGGTAGTTGCTTGGCAGTACGGATCCTATATTTCCTAAAAAAACCGAAAGTTTTGTCTTGTGTTCATCAGCACTGAAATACAAGAAAGCCAATATAGAAATCAATAATTAATTTATTGTGGATAAAAATATGTCCACATATTGCACCTATTTCACTGAGGAAAAGACCAACAGAGATGGCAATCCTCATAGGATCACTCCGTGTTCGCTTGCTTGGTTTGAATTTAATCAATTAACCGTTCTTGCTGTATCTCTATGCCAACCATAGTTCAACTAATGAGCACCCTCTTCTCATCCTGTAGAAATTGTTAGTTCCTTTATAAAGTGACTTTTCTTACATTTCACTGCTCATGAATAGAAGGCAAAAAAACTTCAACTTCATCTCTCTTTTTAGCAATAAATGCAAGCAGTATTACTAACCACAAAAAGTGAGTAACTTTGGATTCTGAGAGAAATATATGTCAAAACTTTCAAATCTAAACTAGATGTGCCACTTTACTTTTAACAGAGGCAGTTTGAAGGTTGGTAACAAATGCAGTCTCAGGAGACAAGTCTGTTGATTAAATCTTTTAAGAAGGCTGTGTTTTTCCATTTCAACAAGATTTCTATTTGTAAACAGCCAGTTGGGTTTCATCGGCTACAATTAATGTCAGATTAAAAGGGACAAGAAGAGTTTGAAGGGTCACTTAAGTAATTTTAAGTGATTTTACACTGTTGCTTCTGGTATAGTTGAGTTAGAATTATTTCATCCTGGTTCATCATGCTAACCTGGAAGCCCCTGGCCCAAACATCTATCAAACACACATCACTTCTTGACACCCTGCAATTACAGACTCAACATATGATTAACAGCAGAATGCTTCTGTTCCCCAGTTGGCTGCAAATACTCAGCACCCCTCCCACTGACATACAGCCAGCTTATCATTCAAATATAAATACCCTGAAGTTAAAATACCACAAGAAATAGTTTGTGTTTTGAGGGGTACAGATACTAGTTTTTGTAATGTCACCATAATGATGATGGCCACAGTACTTCAAATCCTGAACAGTTGCATTGTTTTAGTATATAGTGTACTATAAAATTGTCTATTAAATTTATTTCTAAGGCTGAAGTTCTGTGACCTGAAAATAGATTTCTATCTCTTTAATTGTAAGAATTTGTATAAAAATTCTCTCTCATATACCATCTATTTCATGAATCTTCTTTCAAATTATTGCTTTGTGTTGTTTAGAGAGGGTGTTGAGATAAAATCGTTAATTAGTCACATGATCATGTACTAAAGTACACCACAGCTCTGCTTTGCAGAGCATATTCAAGCTAGTTTGCATTGGCTAGGCTTTACTTAGAACTACTGGTTTTGCGAAGTCATAACTTCCACATCAGTGTTCATTCTCCTTTACCATATGAATCCGTCATCCGCACAGACACAAGCCTCATGCAGTTTTCGACATTCAGGGGTATCAGCAGAGAGGAGGAAGAGGATGATGTTTTTGTTTGCAGTTCACCTTTAAAGGTATAGTTTTTAAAAAATAAATCTTGACTGCAAGTCAAACTGTGTCTCAGCAGGAGTGTACAGTGTTTGTTTCTCTGTGCACTCTGTAATCCAGCTAATATTTAATTATGCAGCAACATTTTCAAAAACAAATGTAATTTGGTTGCTTGTTGTGGAAGAGGACTGCAACTAGACAAAGTAGTAAAGTTTCAAAATATTCTGTAATTTGTGGTATACAAGTTGAGTCTTTTTTGTTTTGCAATATGAAAAGGAAATAAAAGCAGTTTGTTGTAACGGCTTGCTCAGTATGTTTGGATTTCATCATGGTAGCACTGGAATTTTTAAAGATGTCTGTTGGAGGGACAAAATTGTAATTTTTAAATTTCCTTTTGCACTTCCATTTGCTGTACGTAAATTAACTGATTTTACTGTTTTCGGAAAACATTTTAAACCTGATGCTAATTATTCTGATTGTTTAAGCTAATCTGCCAAATATTTAGTGCTAAACTGCTGGTATTTTGGCTTGCAAAGCAAAATGGAACAAACCAATGCATAGTATATGGTAATTTGTGTTACTATGTCTGAATGTTTGTCATTTGCTGACCTGCAATATGGAAAACTCTGGCCACTATATTAATTAATTGTGCACGATTACAGACTTGTGTTTAACTCAGTTCAGATAAAATCTAAAAATGTGATATATTGATGACAGTTACAATTACCTTCAGGAATTGTTCATTGAGGTTGCTTTCAGTGATTAGCTGTGGAAAAATGCAAAGTTCATTGCTGCTGAAAACATTATAGAAATGTGCCATGAAACTTCAAACTGTTTTGAGGAGCAAGAATAAATTTTATTATGAATTGTAATATTTTTCTGACTGAAATGTATTAGAAATTACTTTAGATTTACCTGATTTAAAAAAAAGCTAAATTGACAAATATTTGGGTAATTCTATAGATCTGCTGTGTACCAGGTTGTTTTTGGTAGCTAATACTTTTGTTTTGGCCATGAAGTCAACTGTTTTTATTTATCCCCTCTAGCCTCCATAAAAGAAAAGGAACAAAAAATTGAAGAGCAAAAGAATAACAATATTGTCACGAACGGCTAGGAAGTCTGTTGGAAATTTAGCCCCACTAATTCAGGTGATGTCATAAATATGATAATTTGACTAAACCACCAAATTTCTCCAATTCTATCTGTCCAATTCCATTTAAAAGAATAAGTGCACTATATGTACTTATTTTAATCCAACTGTTGTAACCAATGGCAAATACATGGATTTCTAGCATAAGTTATAACTAAACCCTACCACTTTCTTAAAATACCCAGACACACAGAGACAGGACATAAATATTATGGGTGGGAAGCAACCTTTCTCCTAAGCTGTGCAAGTGCACAGCTGTTCCAAAGTTCCACATGGAGCGATCAGTGTCAGCATGCTGATCACTGCATTGCGCCATGCATAGATCTCAGAGGTGCATGATGCTGGGAAGAAAATTAAAGGGAATACTGGTGGGGAGGATGGTAACAATTCAGGAGTATAGGTAGTTCGCCTAAAATACCATAGTTGCGTTCCAGCGGAACCTTGCTTAATGGAAATATTGGAGCCTGTGGGAAATGTGAGGTATGGGGCAGACCAGCAGAAAATGTCGCTCACAATTGCTCTAACGCAAGGTATAGCATAGCCTGAATGAAAGTTGAAACCATATCAATGAAACAAAATAAATTTAACACAGTACATTTAAAAAAAATGTAAGAAAACTGCTCTCTGTACAGTACCTGTCACAGAAAACTGCTCTGTCAGCGCATGCGCAGTACGGCAGGAAGACCGGCACTGACATCGTGCATGTATAGAATGGTGCAGAAACTTTGGTGTGGACATCTGCGCATCCGCAGAACATCTCGAAACCTGCACCAACGCTGCACATGCACAGACACCGCCGCATGGACAGAATGGCAAGAACATCGTGTGCTCAGAACAGTACAGAGATTTTGGTGTGCAAATCGGCGCACATGCAGAACAAAGTGTGTGAACCGATCCCTGCTAGAATTGCAGTATCGCCAACAGAGGTAAGCGTTCTCCAAAATACTGCTCCCTAATTATTCAGTGACCTTCTAGCCAAATCTTGATGCCAAAATGTGTGTTAATGGATACTTTGGATGAACCAGGAAATCCACTGCCCACTGAAGACCAGGTGTGTGGCATTCAAGTCAGATGCCCCAAACCTTTACAGCAAAACAAGATGTGATCTCTGCAAGGCCATGAGACATGCTGAGATGCAGTACCGGATCAAGTTAGAGGCTCAAACTAACCTTAGATACCCACTGCCTGTGACAAGGCCTACATGACATAAAAGGATACAAATGAAGCTGAACAAAATAGCGAACAAAAACACATCCCTCCCTGATGCACTCGATGCTTTTTAAGCTCAGTTCAAGCATTGTCATCTGCCCCAATAGCACCGGACACATCTGTTCCCTCAGTCACCACTGCAGATGTCAGATTGGCCTTCTTGAGAGTAAACCGAGGTAAAGCTACTGGCCTACTTGGAGTTCTCAGATCCTGTGTGGACCAGCTGGCAGGAGTATTCGCTGACATCTTTAACCTCTTCTTGCTACAATCTGTAATCCCCACTACTTCAAGAAGACCTCCAACATCCCAGTACCAAAGCAAGCATATCCAAAGTGCCTCAAAGACTACCTCCTGGTAGCTCTGACCTCCATAATTGCGAAGTGCCTTGAGAGGTTAGTCATGGTCAACATCAACTCCAGCCTCCCAGACTGCCTTGATTGCTTGCAATTTGCCTACCGGTGAAACAGGTCCACAGCACATGCCATTTTTCTAGCCCTACATTCATCCCTGGAACATCTGATTGATAAGGATACCTACGTCAGCCTTCTACTAATCAAGTACAGCTCTACTTTCAATATTATAATCCCAATCTGCCCTCTGCAACTGGACCCTCAGCTTGCTGACCCATAGATTACAATCTGTGAAGATAGACTACAGCACCTCCTCCATGGTAATCCTCAACACTAGCACCCTGCAAGGATGTGCACTCAGCCCTCTTCTGTACTCCCAGTACACTCAACTGTGTGGCCAAATTTTGTGCGAATGCCATCTACAGGTTCACTGACAACACCAAAGTAGTTGACCGGATATTAAACAATGATGAGTCAGAACAGGAAGGACTTGGTGCAAAGATAATGGTCTCTGTCTCAATGTTAGCGAAACAAAAGAACTGATCATTGACTTAAGAAAGAAAGGAGGACATGCCCCTATCTACAGCAGTGGAGAGGTTTGAGAGTGTCAAGTTCCTAGGAGTGACGATAACCAATAATGTGTCCTGGATCTCCCATGTAGATATGACAGTCAAGTAGGCACAACACTGCCTCCTCTTCCTCAGGAGGGTTAGAAATTTAGCATATCCATAAGGACCCTCACCAGCTTTTACAGATGCACCATAAAAAATTCTGTCTGAGTGTGTAATAGTTTGGTACAGCAACTGCTCTGCCCAGAACCATAAACTACAGAAAGTTGTGTCCACACCCTAGACCATTCACAAAAGCCTACCTCCCATCCATGGACTCTATCTACACATCTCATTGCTATGGAAAAGCTGCTAACATCATCAAAAACCCCTCCCACCCAGGTTATAATCTCTTCCAACCTCTTCTGTCAGGCAGAAGACACAGAAGCTTGAACACGTGTACCAACTGGTTCAAGAACAGCTTCTTCCCTGTTGTTAGACTACTGAATTTCAAATCTACCTTGCTCTTATGCACCTCCTGTGCAGCTATATGTCTCGTTCTTTGTGATCTGGGTGACCTTGTATTGTTATGATCTGCCTTTACTGTTTGCAAAACAACCTTTCACTGTACTTTGATACGTGTTAACAATAAATCAAATCAAATTGAAGGTAGGAGACAGAGGGTGGTGGTGGAGGATTCTTTTTCAGACTGGAGGCCTGTGACTAGTGATGTACCACAAACACCTGTGCTGGGTCCATTTTTTGTCATTTATATAAATGATTTGGATATGAATATAGGAGGAATGGTTACTAAGTTTGCAGATGATACCAAAATTGAATGTGTAGTGGACAGTGAAGCAGGTTATCTCCGAATACAACAGGACCTTGATCAGATGGGCCAAGGAGTAGCAGATGGAGTTTAATTTAGGTAAATGAGAAGTGTTGCATTTTATCAAGGTAAATCAGGGCAAGACTTATACGGTTAATGGCAGGGTCCTGAGGACTGTTGCCAAATAAAGAGAACTTGGGGTGTAGGTTCATAGCTCCTTGAAGGTGAAATAACAGGCAGAACGGCTAGTAAAGTGAGTGACACAGTGGTTAGCACTGCCTCACAGCCCCAGAGACCCAGGTTCAATTCCCACCTCAGGCGACTGACTATGTGGAGTTTGCACATTCTCCCCGTGTCTGCGTGGGTTTCCTCGGGGTGCTCCGGTTTCCTCCCACAGTCCAAAAATGTGCAGGTTAGGTGAATTGACCATGCTAAATTGCCCGTAGTGTTAGGTGAAGGGATAAATGTAGGGGAATGGGTCTGGGTGGGTTGCGCTTCGGCGGGTCGGTGTGGACTTGAGGGGCTAAAGGGCCTGTTTCCACACTGTAAGTAATCTAATCTAAAGATGGTATTTGGTATGCTTGCCTTTATTGGTCAGTGCATTCAGTATAGAAATTGGAAGGTCATGTTGTGGCTGTATAGGATGTTGGTTTGACCAGTTTTGGAGTACTGTGTTCAGTTCTGGTCTCCCTGCTGTAGGAAAGATGTTGTTAAACTTGAAAGGTTTCAGAATGTTGCCAGGGCTGGAGGGTTTGTGTTATAGGGAGAGGCTGAATAGGCTAGGGCTTTTTTACCTTGGGGTGATGGAGGCTGAGTGGTCACCTTTATGGAAGTTTATAAAATCATGAGGTGCATGGATAGAGTGAATAGCCAAGGTATTTTCCCTGGGCTGGTGGAGTCTAGAGGGCATAGGTTTAAGGTGAAAGGGGAAAGATTTAATAGGAATTTAAAGAAGCAACTTTTTTCACATACACTGTGGTGCGTGTATGGAATGAGCTGCCAGAGGAAGTATTGGAGGCTGGTACAATTACATCATTTAAAAGGCATCTGGGTTGGTACATGATAGGAAGAGTTTAGAGGATATGGGCCAAATGCTGGCAAATGTGACTCGACCAGTTTAGGATATCCAGTCGGCATGGATGAAGGGTCTGTTTCCATTCTGTTCATCTTTATGACTCTGCGTCCACTCTGTCAGGACCCTTCAGGATCTTGTATGTTTCTATCAAATTGCCTCTTGGGTTGTCTAAACCCCAGCAGATGTGAGCCTGGTCAGTCCAATCTTTCCTCATAAAGCAACATTCTGAACTGTCTCTTGTGCATTTTAGCCCTTCATTTGTTTAGATGGGGAAAAAAGGTCAACTTGGTCAGATGTGTTGAGATAACTCTGGACCAGGTGAGACTTGGATCCAGACCTGCTGGTTCAGAGGCAAGGACACTAATTTTGTGCCACAAGACCACTTTCATATAGATGCAACGGAGCTGTTAAATAGGTTGGCATCACTTAAAGTTATCCAATTAGATAGGACACATCCTAAACGGCGAGGAGAGCTAGTTTCTGTACAGCAGAAGCTCTGATCATAATTTTTCAATCCTTCTAGTTTATGGAAATGGTGCCAAAAGACTGGAAGATTACAAATTTTACATTATCCTCAAAAAAGAGAGGTAAACATGGTAACTACAGACTAATCAGTAATCTAAATGCTGAGAAACTTTTGGAATATCTTTGGTTAAATAATGACTGATGCCAAATATTTGTAGGCAAATTGTGTTGGTTACTGCAGTGAATGTCGCATGTTACCATAAACATGCCATTGTACACTAAATACAAAAAGAAGGAAGTGATGCTAAAGCTTTACAAGTTGTTGTTGCAACCTCTGGGGTATTGTGTAAAATTCAGAGCACCACATTTTAGGAAGGATGTCAAGAACTTGGAGAAGAAATGGAGGATGTTTACCAAAATGTTACCAGGGATGAAGTACAACATTCATTTGTGGAAGTTGGAATCGTGTCCTTGACCCAGAGAAGGGTGGCGGGGGGGGGGGGTGGGGGGGGTTTGGAATGTAGAAAATAATGAGGGGTTTTCAAGTCATTAGAGATGTACAACACAGAAACAGACCCTTTGGACCAGCTTGTCCATGCCAACCAGATATTCTAAATTAATCTAGTCCTATTTGCCAGCACTCTGCCCGTGTCCTTCTCAACCCTTCCAGATGCTTTTTAAAGGTGGCAGCTCATTCCATAAAAGCACCACCCTTTGCGTGAAAAAGTTGTCCCTTGGGTCTCTTTCAAATCTTGCCCCTCTTACCTTAAACCTATGCCCCATAATTCTACTCCTCTACTCTGGGGGGAAAAGACCTTTGTATATTTACTCTATCCACGCACGTATTTTATAAACCTCTATAAGGTCACCTCTCAGCCTCTGACATTCCAGGGAAAATAACCCCAGCCTATTCAGCTACCCTGTGTAGCTCAAATCCTCCAACTCTGGGAACATCACTGTAAATCTTTTCTAATTCCTTTCAAATTTCACAAAATCCTTCTGATAGGAGGGAGACCAGAATTGCACACAATATTCCAAAAGTGCCCGAACCAATGTCTTGTATAGCTGCAACTATGTGACCTTCCAACTCCTCTACTTAATGCTCTGACCAAGAAAGGAAAGCACACCAAACGCCACCTTCACTATCCTATCTACCTGTGACTCCATTTTCAAAGAACTATGAACCTCCACCCCAAGATCTTTGTTCAGCAACACTTCCAAGGACCTTACCATTAAATGTACAAGTCCTGCCCTAATTTGCCTTTCCAAAATCACGTTTATCTAAATTAAATTCCATCTGCCACTCCTCAGCCCATTGACTCATCTGATCAAGATCCTGTTATATTCTTAGGTAACCTCCTTCGTTGTCCAGTACACCTCCAATTTTGATGTCATCTGCAAACTTACTAACTGTATCTCCTATGGTTTTGCTGAGAGTAAGTAGTTTTATTTTGCAAGTTGGGTGGAATCCGATTCCCCAGAAATTTTCAAAAGTCAGTGGACATGCATTTGAAAACTCATTTGTGAAAATGTTTGTGATGTGAAATTAATGTCTTCAAAGAGCTGGCACAGACACAAAGAATTGAAGTCCTGTTTGGAATTGATAGAATCCCTACAGTGTGGAAACAGGCCATTGAGCCCAGCAAGTCCTTATTGACTCTCTGAAGAGCATCCCACCCAGTGTCAGGTGGGCAAACCTTTTTTTTGCATAGTTTTACTGGGTTCAAATTCTAAACTCATTTGATCCAATTTTTTAAGTGCCTTCATCCAGTCAGCATTTCTCATGAACAATGCCTGTCTGAAATGTTTTCTTGGGAAATGTTTTATGCTTGAATAGCATCATCGGCTTTTTGCCACATCAGATCGAAGCAGTAAGCTCTGGATTCTCACGGAAAAGTTATTTCTTTACAAGATTTTTTTTCCCCACCAATCTTGGTAAGGGCTTGCTTGGCAGCATGTCAAAGTTTCATCCATATTTCCAATGCAGGTCGATCAATATGAATTTTTCTTTTAGCATGACAATTGGATGACTTTATTGTCAAAAGCAGGTGGTAGTGTTAGATCCTTTTCCTGAGGTTTCACATTCGAGATGCAATTCACTTCTGCAAACAGTTAAAGTTTATTAAAGCCTGTACAAGTTAGGTCACCCCATGACCCTCTTTGCAGACGTGCAAAGTCTAGTCAAAAGAGGCCCTGAACAAAGAGCAAACATCACCTTTTAAAAAGGTCAATTAGCCATGCTCACAGATAGTCTGGCCACTCCCCCCCAGTCACATGCCAATCAAGACAACCCCAGCTCCTCCCTCACAGTCACATGTACCGCAGGTATAATGGTAGGATGAGATCGTCCTCTGAGATAATGCAAATGTAAATGCCCTAATCCTGGGGAATCACTCTACAATTTCCTGACTCAGTGATTCCCCAAGACAATGAAGGCGTGATATGTCCTAGCTTCCAGAGGATGGCTATGAAAGCATTTCCGAATGGAAGGCACAAAATGATAGATTAATTTGATAATAGTAAGGGGGTAGTAGCAATTGACTGTCTAAATGCAGTGGGAGTCATCCGCGTTCCTGCATTAACGTCATCCCCACCCACTTCAGAATGTTCAGTCAGTGCAGTTTAATCCTTTAATCTTACATTAATGTTCAGAGAGATATTCCAATTTAATATTTTAACATTACAGTAAATACAGTAATTTTTCTATTCTGACTGCTTATAAAATGTGCGTTTCATAAGTACGGGGTGATATATAAGAGTAACCTAGAATTCTGGAATTCCATCTTTCTTTGCTTCTGAAGGCAGTGTGTTCAGTGCTTTTGCAGGTGACACGATGACCATTTTTCTGATGCTGTTTCACCCATTAACTTTTTCTGCATGATTGTTATTCTTCCTCAAAGGCATTATGTTACTATATGATAATGTAGTCCTGTGACTTGGTTGTGAGACTGCTGCTGGAATTAAGTAAAGGAGAAATCTAAAGAGCCTGTAAGTGCTTTAATTTAATAAAATGTAGGGATTATGATCAAGTTATTATTAATCACACCACTGTTTAACCCTGAGAAACTAAGTGGAATTACTCTAGATATATAAAAGATTAGACTTTTAGGCCAAAATTCGTGGGGTTGACTTTTGCAAGTGTATGTATGGTAGTGTCTTTAATAGAAAACTGAGTGAATGAATGATTTATTGTCATATATGTCTTGAAGATGCAATGAAAAACGTGTTGTGGCCACAATCTGGCACTATTTTGAATTATTATAAGAATAAAAAGAAATTACTTAATTAAGAGTTTGTCTTCGTTTAAATTGGGTCTTAAACATGGGTTCAGGGCTTCTGCAAGGTCTATGTGAAGAGTTCTGGTCCTCAAGGAGTCCCACTGTGGGAACAGCGACAACAGCATCAATGTCCCAGGAAACCCCAGCCACTGCCACTGCGAAGAGTCTGTGGATGATATGAAGTGGACTTCATACTCAAATTATTTATTATAACCTGCATAATTTTAGACATAAAGGTGGAACTTTGATCTAACTATATTTTTATAGGTAGCCCTTAATGACTTTAAAAAAGGAGGGGATTTTTCCACTACAGCTTTAACTGTAATTGACCTTTAAAGGAATAGCATCTGGAAATTAGATTATGATATCCACCACTACAAGGATTTACTGGTATCCTGCTTTCGTTTTCTGTAATGGTCTTGCACAGTCTACTAAGACAGTATTGAATGTTTAATTGATGCTTAATTTTTCTGCAATCCTACATGCCCAACCATGGGAATTTCTTGTGCTACTCACAATATCTCCTTAAGATATTTGAGAGACACCACTACCTGATGAACAAACATCCATTTCTTACCTGCAGGGCTGTGAGGATGTGATGAAGTACCCTCTTTCACTTCCTTACTAAAACTGTTTCCCAGAGTGTTATTATGTAAAAAAAACAGTTAGCTTTGGTTGATTTTGTTAACTTGATTAACTTTGGACTTGCTTTGAGTCTCCATTATAGAAGTCATACTAAACACTTTTTTAAAATTATTCCCATCCTGAAAAAAAAAGTGTTTTGACTATTGTAACATCTGTCTGATGGAGTACATTCAGCCATGCTGTGGTCACCACACATGTTGGGAAAAATGCCTGGAATTTGTTCTGTCTCTTTAACTTCATTTGGACTTCATGTTTGGAGGCAAAGCTGTAACTTCCTTTGCAACCAAACCATTATCTAGGAGCAAGTGCACTCCATCCATGGGTAATTTCTGAACTGCTACTCCTACCATAGTTTTGGACATTAAGTTGCATTATAAATTCACTATTTTTGTACAAAGGAATGGATTTGAACTCTCCACTTATTTATTAAAAATTTGGCTTTCGCAATACTCTGGGGGAAAATCTATGTCCCTCTTCAACAAGAGTTTGCATACCTCCTGTATCTCCCAATGTAGTTATGGGTATAGTTGTATCACTTGAAGACAAAGCCAAATTCCTTTCATCTTTCATCTGTCTTATTTTGCTGTCCTGCATTCTTAGCAATGTTTACATTTGGTGTCATAGTTGTAGTTAAAGTTAACATTTAATCCATGGTATTTTCCTTGACTTCCATTTTCAGGGGAGCTCTTACGAACCCCAATAGTTCTCATATGTTTCCCATGCAATTTGCAACATTTTGAACAAAGGTGACCTACAATTGGTACAGTGCAAAAACTCAAGCTTACAGCAGTCACTTCCGATTCTGAGTAGCTTCCTTTCTGGTGTCAGGTGGAGATCTTAAGGCATTCCCAGCAGTTCCTTCTTTACCCGGTCTACTTGTCTTTGTTTTGTTCCGCCACCTTCTATCCTTTATTGGGTTTTATAGAGGTGAGGGGAAAAAAAGATTGCGTTTTATGGATCAGCTCAATTGTCAACTATTCCTGCTACCAGTGTCGCCCTTACAACCCTTTGGTCATCAGTGAGGTTTCTAATTACTAAAGGTAATTGGTTTTTACAAAATTCTTCCACGAGAATAACTTGTTTGAGAACTTTACATGTAATATCTACTCCTAATGCCCATATCCACTAGTCAAAATTTCTTTACCATTTCAAATTTAACGTAGATTGTCCAGGCTGTTACCTTTTAAGTCTTGAAACTTTTGCCTGTATGCTTCAGAAACTCCTAGATCCAGAGTAACCGTTTACAGTAATATAATTCATTCAAAACTCTTCTGACAGTGATTCATAAATTCCATGTGCAGTACCCATCCAATCTACTCTGCCTGGGCAATGTCCAGTTTTCCTTTGGCTATTTTATTTGATTTGCTGCCTTTTTCTAAATGACATTTTTTTTAAAAATGCAACACATATTCTTTTCTCAAATTTTGGTGGGCATTATGCAAATTTAAGCAGTCCCTTACTGAACTTTAGAATATGGATAGCATTTTCTTAATCAGAACCCCCTTCTGTATCAGAGGTAGCCTATTAAGCTGGTATTCTTTTATCAATTCCCAATTTTTTCTTTTTCTCCTCCCGAATCTCTTGTACCAGCATCTTAAATGATCTTTGCCGCCTTTTTCCACCAAGTTGAATTTTTAAAATCTCCATATCCATCCATTTCAATTCCAATGTCCAGTCCTTTTCTCTCAAGCTGCCTCATTTCTTTTTCATGTTCAAACTTCTGTAACTGTAACTCAGTTCTAGCAATGTCTATGGTTCACTGCTTGTCTCTCTAATCTGAAATGACTGCTAATATTTCAATTATGTCTGCATTCTTAGTTTTTGCAAGAAATTCTATCTTTAACTAATTTGTCTATTCTATGGCCTTAGCTGCAGTCATGTCTTGTAAAACAATTGGAGTATTTCCCCTTTCTGTAGGAATGTTTTAGTTGCTTTCATTGCCATCTTATTTTACATTACATTATCTGCCCTTTTTATCCTTTTACCAATTATCTTACTCCAGATCTAATCTCGCATTATCTGCATTCAGAGGTCCTGTACCAAGCCCCCCCCACAAAGCTTTTGTCAGGTAGAGTGCACTGGATATGAAGTTCCACTATTCCATGAGTTATCACAAATGTATGAGTGACCAATTTACACACTAGGCTGGTTAATTTGCCTGATTTTTGACCACTAAGATAAAACAAACTCTCATTAAGTTTTATCAACTAACAAGAAAACAAAATGCATTTATTATAACAAATGTGTCCTTTACTTGGTAAGATAGTTTTAATCTGTAGCAATTAACAATCTATGTTGCTTTTCAATATCGTTCACAAATAGGGCAAGCAGTTCTGCAAAAATATGAGTGGCAAACATAGACAAAATTCTATGAATCCAGTGTCCGTCCCACAAGGATAGATGATATAACTTTCTCAGTTATTTTGGTTTTTGGTAATGATTTTACATTGTCAACCACAGCGGATCCTCAGTCTTTAACTGGTGAGTTGGATCTTGGTCTTGCTTGAATGAGAAGTTTTTGCTTCCCGAATCTTTAAATGCTGTTTCTTTTTGAATCTGAGAGAGTATGAGACCCTTATCTTGGCTCGCAGGCTTTCCTGAGGCCTGAATACAACAATACCCTTCTCTCAAATTAATGATAATTTGTAACTTAACTATAAAAAGCTGTTGCTAGACAGTTTTTTTTTAATGCAAAGACATTTGGTGCCAATGTATCGCTCAGAATGAAATCCAGTTTCTCCAAAAGTTACATGATTTTGGGTAAATGTTCCCACTTTTCACTCTATTTGTAAAAGAAATTAATTCTTAATTTTTACAGTTTACATTTCAAAGAAATATATGTAGTCCTGACAATATTGCATTCTCTGTAGAATTGCACCATATCTATTCAGAATTTATGTTTGGTTTTATGTAGAAGCAGTTGAAGTTTATTGAAGTGTTAACTTTGAATATGTTTTGCTAGCAAAATGCTAGTATTGAAACACCAGTGAAATTGAAATTGAAATCAGTTGAAATGCCACTTTGTATTGTTTGTCATGATTTGGAGATGCCGGTGTTGGACTGGGGTGTACAAAGTTAAAAATCACACAACACCAGATTATAATCCAACATGTTTAATTGAAAGCACTCGCTTTCGGAGTGCTGCTCCTTCATCAGTGGTTATGGAGGACACAATTGTAAGGCACAGAATTTATAGAAAAAAGTTTTTGCACAATGTAAACTTTTGCCATAAATTCTGTGTCTTACAATTGTGCCAAACATAACCACCTGATGAAGGAGCGGCGCTCCGAAAGCTAGTGCTTCCAATTAAACCTGTTGGACTCTAATCTGTGTGGTGATTTTTAACTTTGTATTGTTTGCTATTTGAGCAAGTTATACTTAGCTGCATTAAAACTACTGATCAGAAATAGAGAGTTTAGGCAATTTAACTTAGAATCCCTACGGTGTGGAAGCAGACCATTTGGCCCATTGAGCCTGCACTGACCCTCCAAAGAGCATCCCACTTAGTCCCATCCCCTAACCCTGTAAACACCATAGCCAACCCACCCAACCTATACATCCCTGGACATTATGGATAATTTAGCATGGCCAATCCACCTAACCTGCACATCTTTTGACTGTGGACGAAAACCGGGATACTGGAAGAACGCACAAA
Source organism: Chiloscyllium punctatum (assembly GCF_047496795.1). NCBI lineage: Eukaryota > Metazoa > Chordata > Chondrichthyes > Orectolobiformes > Hemiscylliidae > Chiloscyllium > Chiloscyllium punctatum. Next base: position 93,233,130 of record NC_092746.1, on the reverse strand, counting down.
CTCTTCACATTACAGTCGCCCAGGGGTCGAATTGAACCTGGTGCTGTAAGGCAGCAGTGCTAATTACTGAGCCACCATGCTGACCCTCTACTGCTTTCCCTTCACTCCAGCACAGCCTTCCCATGTACCATTTGTAAAGTGAATGTATCTAAGTATTTCCATTGCATCATTTAGTGTTGTGTCACTGCTGTTGTCAAAGATATGTCCTGCAGGGTATTGATGATCTTTTATTTATGAAACGAAAAATGGAAATATTAATTGTGTGGTTTTAATGTTGCAATTGGATTCTTACTTCCAAAAAGTGAACCTTACCATAGCTCTATATTCACAGGTGGCTGAAGATGATTTTCAAGTTCAAGTCCCTCATTGACCCTATTCCTCACCTCTGTACTGTCCTACTGGTCTACAGCCCTCCAAGAGATTTGTGTCCCTCAAACTTAGCTCTGTTATGCATTCTGCTATTTTCCTACCATGGTTAGCTGTGTTTTTCTCCACTTCTGAATTTCATTCCCTACCTCATCTCCTGATTAAAAGATTCCTCAAAAATGTACCACTTTGATCAAATTTTTCATCACCCATTATAATATTTGACGGAGTTCAATTTTTTACAACTCCTTGGGAAGTGTGCACTCTATAAAAGATAATTTTGAGGTATTAGCCAAATGGATCAGTAATGTGTTGCAATTAAAGAATATGGACATTACAGAAATTACTTTTTCTAGCTGTTAAAATACCTCTCAGTAAATTTAGCATGAAATCTATGCCTTTATCTGGAATTTACTGGTGCAGTTATTGATTTGGGTACCCTATTTAAATGGAGTTCTGTTTTGCTCACTGCAGGCATTATGTCAAGCCAGTTCATTTTCTAAAATCAAATCAGAAATTGCTGGAAAAACTCAGCAGGTCTGACAGCATCTGTGGAGAGAAAGCAGAGTTAACATTTCAGGCCTGAAGACGGGTCACTGGACCTGAAACATTAACTCTGCCAGACCTGAGTTTTACCAGCATCTGCAGTTTGTTTTCCCTTTTCCAAAATCATTTGTCTCTGGAATTGGCAGTTAGCAGATAGCAGGCTGTTTCATCATAAAAATCCACTTACTGCTAATTTCAGTTGTCTTTTGTAATTTCTGTTCGGTATCATTTAAAATTTCCTCTGAGTTGGGAATGATGTGTAATATTGTTATATTACTAAAAAGGAATGTTTAATTTTGACTTTTTAAATGATCAAATAGCTACTCATGATTAGATTTTTTTTTAAGGCTTAGCATATGTACAACTTTCAAATACTCAGACTTCCTTTTAGGGTGTGTATGTTCAATTGCTATTGGCTAGACATTTGTTAAATTGACTAAAATATGTAGGAAAGTGTCTATCACTACAAATGACAAAATTCTTCCAAATAATTCCTCTAGATTATAATTTGCAGCCTTAGACCTTTCAACAGTGTCTGGATGAGTTGGACTTTGCCTTACACATTTTAAGTTTTTACATTTTTACATAAACTAATAACAGCTCAGCGAGGCAAGTAATGAATCTCAGACCTAAATGAAAAGAACAAGCATAAGTGTATCTCTTTTAACCGATCAGACTGAAGAACACTGCAGTTAACAGTACAAGGACTGAGAATGGAGTGCAAATTAGAATGCACTTTGTACATGACCGTGAGCTTCAACCACTGTAGTTGATGTGGTGTGAGTGCTGTTAGGAACAGAGTTAAGGCTTTTACACCAGTGACAATAAAGTAATGGTGTTGTTGTTCCAGATCAGGTCAGTGAGGGTCTTTGAGGAGAATTTAAAGGTGGTTAGGCTTCTCTGTGTCTGCTGTTTTATTTTCCTAGGTGGTAGAAATTACAGGGTTGAAAAATGCTTTTCAAGGAGGGTTGGAGAACTGTAGTAGTTGGTTTTGTGAATGGTACCTACTTCTGTGTACCATTCAGTGCATTTCACTGGTGAAGCAAGAAATCAAATGATCTGTGGAAAAGCAGCGTTTGGTTATCCTTGTTTAATTGTACGTTTGTCACATGCCTACAATTGCTATACAGTTATGCACAAGTACAGGTGAGCACTATTAGTTCACTAATATCTTAACAACAAAGTCTGTTGTTTGGGTCATAATTATAGAAAGGCGAAAGTGAGGACTGCAGATGCTGTGGCACTGCAAAAGTATGGCAGGTCAAGCAGCATCCCAGGAGCAGGAGAATCGACATTTCCGGCAAAAGCCCTTCATCAGGACTTCTCCTGCTGTGCTTTTCCAGCATCACACTCTTGATTCATAGTTGGGATTAGACTAGATTCCCTACCGTGTGGAAACAGGCCATTTGGCCCAACAAGTCCACACCGACCCTCTGAAGAGTAACCCACCCAGACCCATTTCCCTCTGACTAGTGTACCTAACACTGTGGGCAATTCAGTATAGCCAATCCACCAGCGTTGCACATCTTTGAACTGTGGGAGGAAACCCGCACAGACACTGGGAGAATGTGCAATGTCCATGCAGACAGTCCCTCGAGACTGGAATGGTACCCGGGTCCCTGGCGCTGTAAGACTGCAGTGCTAACCACTTAGCCACCATGCCACCCAATTGTAGAATATCAATTGTTTGAAGTAGTCATTATTATACGTAATACATAGGTATCTTCTTTGAAAAAAAGAGCAGCTAGAGATCAGCAAATCTGCAAAAACCTTTTTTAGTGGTAAGTATGATGTGGAGGAGCCGGTGTTGGACTTGGATGGACAAAGTTAAAAATCACACAACACCAGGTTATAATCCACCAAGTTTATTTGGAAGTACTAGCTGTTGGAGTACTACTACTTCATCAGGTAACTGTGGAGCAGGATCATAAGAAACAGAATTTATAGCAAAAGGTTACAGTGTCATGCAACTGAAATGATACGTTGAACAAACTAGATTGTTGGTAAGTCTTTCATCTTTTAGAATGGGTTGCAGGTTTCGGTTCATTAATTTATAGATCCCAGAATTTCTTTTAAGTCATAATGTCGTGATAACTTGAGGTTTTGCAAAAAAAAATGACATCTCAACTCAGACAATGCATTAAAGGTGTGAGATTAGAGTCTGTATACCAATCTTCAGTCAGACTGGTTCTATTTCCCAAATGGAATTTACTAAATATTACATGATTGACTGCCTGAAGATTGTGCATTTTTTTGAGTAAAATAGAATGTATCTGCAAATATAATTCTGCAAACACAAATTCACCCCATAGATTTATATGTATATGTATGTGCATGAGAGAGAGAGATTTTGTGTGTGAGTGTGTGTGTGTGTGTGTGTTTGAGTACACATGAGAGAGTGTGTTTGCATGTGTGCAAGCTTGGTAAAGTGTGTGTATGAGTGTGATGGAGTAAAAACCGATGAGAGGGATGTGTATGAGTGTGAGGGATTTATGTGTGTGTGTATGAGAGAGAATGCATGTATGAGGGTCTGCATGAGTGTGTGAATATGTAAGAGCAAGCGTGTGTGTGTATGAGAGAGAGAGAGATAGTGTAGTGGGGTCACCTGTAGTGTGACATGAACCCAAGGTCCTAGTTGAGGCCATCCTCATGGGTGCCGAACTTGGCTGTCAGCCTCTGCTTGGCCACTTTGCATTGTTGCCTATCCCGAAGTCTGCCTAGGAGTAAGGTCATCCTAACCTCGCACCTTTCATTCATTGTCTGAGCTGAGATGTCACCTTTTTATAAAGGTTAATTGATCTCAAGATTATGACTTAAAAGAAGTTCTAGGATTTACATATTAATGAACCGAAACCTACAACCCATTCTAAAAAATGAAAGGCTTAAGAACAACCTAGGTTTGTTCGATTTCAGTTGCATGACACTGTAATCTTGCTTTAAATTCTGTGTCTTATGGTCATGCTCCACAACTACCTGATGAAGGAGTAGTGCTCAGAAAGCTAGTGCTTCCAAATCTGTTGGACTGTAACCTGGTGTTGTGAGTTTAACTAATGCTAAGTAGTACCACAAGTGGAAAGGTGAGGTTTCACTCCTTCACTGTGTTGAGGTCCTGATCTGGGCCAGAAGTAGTGGAATCTTTAAAATCACCCAGAAGCCAACACAAATATTGAAACAAGGTTTCTTATCTGGGTGGTTGTTTACTTTTTAATATGAGAATCAGGCTGACAATCAATATTATTGTCATTAAAATAATGTTGAGAGCAGGAAAATTATTTAATAATCAAATGGAAAAAATATGGCGGGCAATTTAAAAAAAAAAAATTCCTGCTATCTAGATCCTAAAAATGATCATGAGTTGTACAGGTAATTCAAATTATCTTTTGTTCACTAAAAGATGTTGCTTTAACTTTTGCAGACAATGCCACCTGCCAGACCAGAATCTCCAGTGTATGCAAATTTGCAAGATTTGAAAATAACTCTAGCCCATTTACCCCCAATTCCCACTAGCCCTCCCAGGCAAATCCATGGTGAATGGGAGGTGCACAAAGATGCAACAGGACGGTTTTACTACTACAACAAGGGATCACAAGAAAGAAGCTGGAAACCACCCCGATTGACCAGAGACTCTGTAAATAGAGAACATGATAGCCAGGAGGATTCTGTAAATCATGGAGTAAGTACCTGCATTTAAAAAAAATGTAATTTAGTGATTGTTACTGCTATATTATATTATCTACAAAGTTCTTATTGTTTACATTGTTGTTGAGATTGAAATAGTATTTTACAGTTGTTGTGGACAGTTATGAGTGGCATGTTACTTTGAGTGAAGTAATAGCAGTTCTCATTTGAGGCAGAATGATCTACTACTTATGCTTCACCAAGTTATACGAGCATAGCAGCTGCACTAATATGATATTTTTCATTAGATATCTTGAAAAATCTTAAGTGTGATTACCAAGTTGGTAGTGATTTTTTGTAGAATTTTGTAATAGGAGTCAGCAGCAAGTTTTCAACAATCCCCAACTCCTTTTAAAACATTTACAGTTGGCTGATAGAGCAGACATTATATGGTAAGAGTGCAACTAATCCATCAAAATAGCTAGTACCCATCTCTTCTAAATTTCCTCAAAAAAGGTAATTACAATTATGGAACTTTTTTTCTTGTAAAAGTGCTGAAAATGATTCTTACAAGTTTTAATGTAAAATAGACATCTTGATAACTTGTTCATGACCTATATTTCAGAGGTTAATCAGCTAAGTGTTTGATTTCAAGACTTTTAAAACTTACTTTTTTTGTAAATCTATAAAAGTGAGGTTGCAGTTTTTATATTTTACTGAGATTTCTCGATTGAATTTTAGTATAAAAGATTGGTATTGAGCAGTAGGACTGTGCTAATGCTGAGTTTTTGAGCAGTGTTTTGCATTTGCTTTTAGGTATTTTTTGGGTCTTTCGATTGTTAAAAGGGACAGAGATGGCTTTTAGTAGTGTGATGTCCTCTTCAGTCGGATGTACGAAATCAGGGAGTATTTAAATATTCCTAGAGACTGTCTGTCTGTCTGGTTGCAAATCCTATTGGATAGCATGGGTTAGTTGGAGTGGCAGTTAGAGGCAATGAGGAATTTACAGACGTCAGAGGATATGATGGAATGCAGTTTCAGGAAGGTCAAAAATCTTCAGATATAGTCAGGTAGATGGATTACCGCTAGGCAGTTATTTCTGGAGTCTCCTGTGGTTATTGTCATCTCAAGCAAGTATGCTGTTTTGGATGCTGTAGTGGGTGATGGCCTGTCAAGAGAATATAGCACTGACAGCCAGGTTTCTGGTACCCCAACTAGCTGTACTGTAAAGAGGGGTATATCAGGTTCGAAGCAAACAATTGTGATAGGGGATTCTGTAGTCAGGGCACAGATGGATGTTTCTGCAGCCGTCAGTGAGACAACAGAATGTCTTGTAGCCTCCCTGTGTCACAGTCAAGGATGTCTTGCAACAGGTGCAGAACATTCTAAAAGGAAATTGTGGCCACCAAAATGTTGTATACAATGCTACCAATGACATAGGTAGAGAATGAGCTGAGGTTCTGCACAGAGAATGTAGGAAATTAGGCAGGAGGATGAAAAGTAGGCCCTTGAGGCTAGTAATATTTGGATTCTTTCTGGTGCCGTGTGTTAGTGAGAGTAGGAGTAGGATCTAGGTCAGATGAAAGCGTGGCTAAGGAGCTGGTGTAAGGGGCCAGAACTCCCATTTTAAGACCATTGGGATTTCTTCTGGGGTAGAAGCGACTTGTATAAGAAGGATGGGTTGCACTTGAATTGAAAGGGGACCAGTATCCTGGCAGGGAGATTTCTTCATGCTACTCGTTAGGCTGTAAACTAATGAGGGGGAGGTGTGAGACCCATAGAGTTAAGTCTAAGCCTGGTACATTAGATAGGGGGAGCAAGTTGAATAGTTAAGACAGGCAAGAGCATGGCAGAGAATGAGGTAAGACTGATAAATTAAACTGCATTTATTTCAGTGCAAGAGACCTGACAGGTGAACTTAAGACATGGTTGAGAACATGGGGCTGGGATATCATAGCTATAACAGAAACATGGCTCAAGGAGGGGCAAGTCTGGCAGCTTAATGTTCGGAATATAGTTACAACAGGAAGGATCGAAAGGGAGGCAAGAGAGGAGAGGGAGTAGTGCTTTTGGTTAAGGATAACATTATGGTTGCACTTGTGGAGGATATTCCTTGAAGAATGTCCAGTGAAGTTATATGGTGGAACTGAGGAAAAAGAAATATTTCAATAATCCAAAATTCGGTGGGAAATTGAGAAGCAAATATGTAAGGAAATCCCACATATCTGTGATAGAGTTGTAATGATAGGGGATTTTAACTTTCCAATCATAGACTGGGACTGCCATGGTATTAAGGGCTTGGTTGGAGAGGAATTTAGGTGTGTACATAAAAGTTTTCTTATTTCTACCAGAGAAGGCATAAAACTTCTCTTGGGAAATAAGGCAGGGCAAGTGACTGAAGTATCAATGGGAGAGCACTTTAGGACAAGTAATCATAATTCTATTTGGTTTAAAATAGTTATGGAAAAAGATAGACCTGCGCTAAAAATAAAAGTTCTAAATTGGAGTAAGGCCAATTTTGATGGTATTGGGCAGGAGCTTTCAAAAGTTGATTGGGGGAGGCTGTTTGCAGGTAAAGGTACAATTGCAAAAGGAAGGCCTGCAGAAATGAGATCACGGGAGTTTGGACATAGTATGTTCTTGTTAGCGTGAAGGGCAAGGCTGGTAGGTGCAGGGAAGGCTGGATGACAAGAAAAACTGAGGTCCTGGTTAAGAAGGAGGCATATGTCAAGTTTAAACTGCTAGGATTGAGTGAATCCCTAGAAGAGTATAAAGGCAGTGGAGTATACTTCAGAGGGAAATCGGGAGGGTAGAAAAGGGACATGAGATAGCTTTGGCAAATAGGGCGAAAGAGAATCCAAAGAGATTCTACAAATATATTAAGGTCCTAAGGAGAGAATAGGACACCGTAAAGATCAGTTAGGAAGTCTCTGTGTGGAACCACAAGTTAGGTGAGATACTAAACAAATATTTTGTCAGAATTTATTGTGGAGAAGAAACTTGGGGAAATAAACAGTAATATCTTGAAAAGAATCCACATTACAGAAGAGTACATGCTGGAGGTCTTAAAATGCATAAAAGTAGATAAACACTCTGGACCTGATCAGAGACCCAGAACTTTGGGAAGCTAGGGGCAGAGATTACTGGGCCCCTTGTTAAGATCTATGTATCATCGACAACCATGAGTGAGGTCCTGAGGACTGGATGGTGGCTAATGTGGTAGGAGGAAGTGAGGACTGCAGATGCTAGAGAGCAGAGTCGAAACTAAGCTAGAAAAGCACAGCAGATCAGGCAGGATCCTAGGAGCAGGAGAATTGACATTTCACGCATAAGCTCATTCCTGATGTGGTGCCATTATTTAAGAAAGGTGATAAGGAAAAACCAGGGAACTATAGACTGGTGAGTCTGATGTCATTGGTGTTCAAGTCGTTGGAGGGAATTCTGAGGGACAGCATTTACATGCATTTGAAAAAGCAAGAACTGATAAGGGATAGTCAATATGGTTTTGTGTATGGGAAATTGTATCTCAACAACATCATTGAGTTTCGTGAAGATGTGGCAAGGAAGATTGATGAAGGCAGAGCAATAGGTGTTGTCTGCAGGGACTTCAGCAAGCCTTTCAACAAGGTTTAGCATGGTCGACTGGCTCGCAAGATTAGGTCATATGAGGAGGAGCTAGCGGATTGGATACAAAATAGGCTTGAAGGTAGGAGATGGGGTAGTGGTGGAGGGTTGTTTTTCAGAACTGGAGGTCTGTGGCCAGCGGTGTGCCGCAAGGGTCAGTGCTGGGTCCACTCGCTTTTCCTCATTAATATAAATGATTTGGATGTGAATATAGGAGGTATGATTACTATGTTTGCAGATGATACCAAAATTGCTGGTGTGATGAACAGTAAAGAAGATTATCTCAGTGTACAACAGGACCTTGATCGTATGGGCCAGTGGTTAGAGCAATGTTTAGATTAGTTTAGTTTAGATGAATGTGAGATGTTCTATTTTGGTAAGGCGAATCAGGGCAAGACTTGCATACATAATTGTAGGGCCCCTAGGTGTGTTGCCGAACAAAGAGACCTGGATGCGTAGACACATAGTTCCTTGAAAGTGGAGTTGCAGGCAGACTAGGTGATAAAGAAATGTGCTTTGGTTGCTTGCCTTCATTGGTCAGTATGTTGAGTATTGGAGTTGGGAGGTCATGTTGCAGCTGTGTAGGGCATTGATGAGGCCACTTCTGGAATACTACATTCGATTCTGGTCTGCCCACTGTAGGAAAGATGTTGTTAAGTTTTCAGAAGTTTTACCAGGATGTTGCTGGTGTTATCCTGTTTCTCACCACCCCAGTCGAAGCAAAATGCTCAGAGACACAGTATAGCTTTACCTCCTCCATCTTTATTCTGGGCCCTCGAAGAAGAGAGAACGATCGCCGATGTGCACAGAAACGTGAGTTTACAGTTGTCTCTGGAAAAGCAGTTTCTTAATGAATTATATAGTTATTTTACAGGGAGCATACATATTGATTGTTACAATCAGCAAGTATCAATAGCAAAGATTAAGCCATCTGGTGTTACACAATGAATGTTCATAACCTTAAATGGCTTCACATAATGAATACTTTTCACCTTGTTAAATTGACCTTACATATTGAATGCTTCCAATATTGTTAAATGGCTCTACATAGTGAATGCTTTTCCACCTTGTTAACCCATTACCCTTGCCTCCAGCACCCCACTGTTAACTGCACGTTGTCATGCTCAGCTGAACCTCTTGTTTCACAAAACTCAAAACTTAACTCTTTGCCTACCTGCTCATACCCGATACACATTCTCACTGGGTCTGGAGGGTTTGAGTCTTAGGGAGAGACTGAATTGGCTGGGGCTTTTTTTTCCTGGAGTGTCAGAGGCTGAGGGGGGAACCTTACAGAAGTTTATAAAATCATGAGGTGCGTGGATAAGATGAATAGTCAAGGTCTTTTTCCTAGGGTAGGGGAGTCTATAACTCGAGGGCATTGGTTTAAGGTGTGAGAGGAAAGATTTAAAAGGGACCTGAGGGCTACTCTTTCATGTATAGGGTGGCTGTGTGAATGGAATGAGCTGCCAGAGGAAGTGAGTATAACTATAAGATTTAAAAGGAATCTGATGGGTACATGAATAGGAAGGGTTTAAAGGGATACGGCCAAATGCTGACAAATGGGACTAGATCAGTTTAAGATGTCTGGTCAGTGCAGATGACATAGCGACAGTCTGTCCAATGTTGTGTAATTCTATGATGCTATAAATATAACGTGCAACTGTAATTATTTTTAATCAATATGTTCAGACATGTTATGACCCACTTTCAGGACAAGTGTGACTTGAATCTAGATCTTTTGATCTGGAAGTTTTGGATACTAGCACTGCCCTGCAAGACATAATGGGCAGCTATACATTGATATGAATTAGAAATTTTAAGAAATTGGCTAGTTAATGTTAAGTACGATCAAATATTAAATTATTGAATTAAGTTTAAGCTGCTAAAGGTATATGTATGTTTTGTCACTCTGCTTTCCCTATGTACATTTGGGTTTGGATATTGGGGTTCAGTACCCTAATGGCTGTTGTCCTACATTAGTAATCAAGATATCGGGTGAAATTCCACTTTTTGAAATGTAAAATTGGATTAAGTAACTCAGAAATGGGCATGGCTTTAATTTATGCAAAATCCGATTGTTTGTTGAGAGTTTATATCTGGACCAATAAATGAATGGGCATCTTACAATTTGCCACTTCTTCATGTGAGACCGAACTCATTTAGTAATATCCTTCAGAGAAGTGAACTTCGCTGGGCCAGGATGTGACTCCCCTCCCCCATCAGTTGATTCTTAATCTCCTTAGGCAATAAATCTTGTGTTTTAGTTTTGTCGACAATCTAGGAAAATTGTGGAAAACAGGAAAAAGGACATAACCAAGTTAAGTTGGAAACGAATTGAGATGGAATTTAATGCACAGAAATGTGAGGTGATACATTTTCGGAGGAAAAGCAGTTAATAATGCAAAAGTACTGATGAGATGAATGGAGAGATTAAATTATGAACATACAATTTAGTGTTCTTGCCAAAATTCACATTTAAGAGAAAAGCTACATTTACACTATTTAAGAGGAGTTTATTGATTGGATGGACTCTGGAGGAGATGGTGTCATGGCGCATGCACTAATAATTGATGATTTACACTTAACTGTCACAATTGGTTTACATTTTTAAATCAGCAGGTTGACTATAAGTGGTCAAGGCATTGCCCTGATTAACCTGTAAATAGGCTGTCACCTGTTATTGAATTGAAGTAAGTGTTGTGAATGTACTTATTTAATTCATAAGTGTTTTAAGGTCTGTTGTGGTGCCAACAATTACTATGCTTGTGAGACAGGAAGCAAGGGTTTAAGTCCCACCTATTCCAGAGGTATGCCATAACATGTCTGAATAGGTTGATTAAAATAGCCATATTTACTTTGAAAGTGTAAATGAAAGTAGATAAAGACACAAACGTTCCATTTCAGGATTTGCATATTGGTTCACAGTAGAAAAGTGGTAGTCAAGGATCATTTTTTTCACAAGTACATAATTTAGTGAAAGCTTGATGTTGAACGTAATAGTCTCAGTTTGGCACTGTACAACCTTCTGTACTCAACATTGTATTTTTTTCTCCTTTCCTTTTCTGTTGAATTGATTTTTATCTTATTTCTATCTTTATCCCTACCTGTTATATTCAAATCGATTTTTAAGTCACAATCTACACTGCATTTGGACACCACCTTTGTCTCTTCACTGTATCCTTTATCACTATTTCTGGTTGTTACAGGATTGGAATATTTTGTTATTTAATTTCCCCTACCTTCCACCCTGTCGTGGATCATCCTTGATTTCCTGTTTGCCTTTCTCTCATCCCACTGGCTTAAAGGCTATTACATTTCTACATTTCTTCAGTTTTTAAGAAAGGTTACATGGAATATTTACTCAGTTTCTGTCTCGGATGTTGCCTCACCACCTGAGATTTTCCTTCCTTTTTTGTTCTTAATTATTGTTCTGCATCAGAGACAAGATTTCTACCAAGTTTATTTTTAAACCCATATTTAGCTTACTTATCCCAGAAACAGCATTATTTGAAAGGTTATTTAAGAAAGAGATGAGGTCAGAGCTCAGAATAATGCATGTCTACTTCACTGTGAGACTTGTTACTGTTTCCTAGTGCTGAAGTGTTTTCATGTGGAGCAACATTGTGACTTTGATTTTCTGTGATTGTTTGTGGCTAAAAGAATGAGTTGTGCTTTGTTGACATTGAATATTTTAGCTCATGAGAGCTTTGTTTCTTAGAGTTAATGATAAAAAAATTTACAAAGAAATAATTAGCACAGAGTTTGCCAAACTCTAACCGGAAGGGGATGCAATAGCATTTCTGCAATAACGGTACAAGACATGCAATGATAGAATCTGGGTTGTTTTGTAACGATCAGCATATGGTTATACATTGTCAGAGAGATTATTTATAAATAAAGACAATGGCTAATCTGATTACTCCAGATGCTGCTACCCCGATAACCTATTACTTACATGTTTATCAAGAATCTATTCACTCTGTTTTTAAAAATACTCAGACTCTCTTCCCCAAATGGCAGAAGAAACTGAGTTCTAAAGATCTTTAAACCTTCGAATACATTTGCCTCATCTCTCATGGTGCCACTTCACAAAGGTGGCTCAGTGGTTAGCAGTGCTGCCTCACCACACATGGATCCATGTTTGATTCTAGCATTGGGTGTCTTTGTGGAATCATAGAATCTCCACCGTGTGGAAATAGATCATTTGGCCCATGGAGTCCACATCAACCCTCCGAAAACCCAGATCCACACGTGGCTTAGATGAAGGGATCAAAGGCATGGCGGTTAAGTTTGCAGTTGGCTTGAAGATGGGTAGAAAAGAATATTGTGAAGTTGACATAACAAAGATTATGGGTCGACATTGGTATGGTCAGTTACTTGGCAAAAATCTGGCAGATGGATTATAACATGGGAAAACGTGAAGTTGTTCCATTGGCATTAAGACGTTTGAAAAAAAAGAAGTATTGAGGATTTAGATGTTCTTGTGTATGAGCCACAAGTTAGTATGGAGGTACAGCAAATGATTAAGAAGGCTAATGAAATGCTATCCATCATTACATGAAAAATTAAATATAAAACTAAGGATGCTGTGCTTCAGGGTATTGGTGAAACCACCTCTCAAATACCGAGAAAAGTTTTGGTCTCCTTATTTAAGGAGAGATGTAAATATGTTGCAGATAGTTCAAAGAAAATTTTTTAGGTTGATTTGTGAAGTTGAGGAAAGATTGGAAAGGGTGGACCACCTTTTGCTAGATTTAAGGTTGGTGGTGGGTGAGTCCAGGTCTGGAAGAGACTGTCTTAAATTTGAGAATCACCCTTTTAGGTCAGAAGTCACTGGATTTTTCCTGAGGGTTATGTGACTTTAGAAGGCATTGGAAGCAGTCATTGGATATTTTTAAGATATAAGTAATTTTTTATTTGACAGAGAAATCCAAAATTATTGGAGATAAATGGGAATGTGGAATTCTGAACGGAAATGGATCAAATATTGAATGACAGAGCATGTTTGAAGGCCAAAATGACCAACCTCTCCTATTAATTCATATGGTCGTATGTATATATGTTAATCTAGCCAGCCTGAACTGGCAAATTAGTTCTGTTTTCATGCCTTCACAATTGCCTTTACTTAAATTTAAAATACTAACCTTGGACCTCTACCTCTTTCCTCCAAACTGAATGTAAAATTCAATCATTATGGTTACTGCTACCTGGGGTTCCCTTCATTATGCGACTTTAGTTTAATCTTCTCTCAATGCAAAATATCTGGTCTTGTACAGACTGTTCTCAGAACACGATTTGTTTTAACTCTGCAGTGTTTGGTTGCTTGCATTGTAGGTTTGGTATTGGTTAGATCATAAGAGCAGAAGTAGACCATTCAGACCTCCAATCTGTTCCACTACTCAATGAGGTCATAACCGATAATCCGTACCTCCACTTTTCTGCATTATCCCCTTAACACTTGATTCCCTTATTGACTAAAACATTGTCTATCTTAGCCTGGAATATACTAATGACCCAGTCTTGAGAGTCTTCTACCCTCAGAAGAAATTCCTTCTTGTCTCTGTTCTAATTGGGCAATTCCTTGCTCTGAGATTATAGTCATGGATGCTTACATAAGGGGAAACAACCTCTGCACATCTATTCTATCAAGACCCCTAAGAATCTTTAAATATTTCAATAAAGTTGCTTCTTGAGGTTTTGAACTCCGCTGAGTACAGGCCCAACATACTTGACCTCTTCTCATGAGAAAATCCTTCCCTACCTGGAACCAGGGAAAAGGTTGTGGAGGAAAGTACAAAGAAAACGTTTGAGTGGAAGGCATGATGGTGTTGTGAAAAAGGGAATGGTACTGGTACAGTTAAAGAAATAAAGAATGTGTCTGGCAGAGGTGGAATGGAAAAACGTAACCATTATCAAGAACTGTTCTTTACAAAGATCAGAGCAGAATTTTCAGGTTTTCTGAATTTGTTGAAGTAAGTGAATGTGGAAGACCTTAGTGCCTAATTAAGATAAGGTGTTTCTCAAATTTCTGTGGAGCTTACTTAGAGCACTGTACGTGAGCCAAGAATGGAATTCTGAGTGTAAAGAGTTCAATAAAAAGAGTAACGATGAGAAACCCAGGATCAAACTTGTGAACTGAACAATGGTGTTCCATAAAGCAATGACCCAAATTCATATGATCATCCGGATAAATGAAACAGCTGTGTGTGAAATGAATGCAGGATACAAAATTAAATGAAATTGAAGTAAATAATTGCTTCACCATGTCTCCACTAGGACCATGTCCAGTTGAAAGGCAGGAGGTGAAAGACCATGTGTTGCAGTTCCTATATTTGTATAGGAAGATGCCATGGAAAGTGGAGAAGTTGGCGGAGTGAATGAAGAGTGGTCCAAAGTGTCATAGAGCGAACAGAGGCTAATGATTGCAAAGGGGAAATTGATGTGGTGGAGATTTTGATGTAGTGGTGATATCACTGGTCTAGTAATCAGGGTTATTAGGCTATTGTCCTTGAGACACAGGTTCCAATTCTGTCACTGCCTCAGCAGAGAGTGCAATTTGGGTTTCAAGAAGAAGGTTGATCTAGTTCTTAGGGCTAAAGGTGGCAATAAGGTACTGAGTTGGATGATCAGTTATGATCATATTGAATGGTGGAACAGACTCAAAGGGCCAATTAGCCTACTGCTGTCACTATTTTCTATGTTTCTATGTGCCAAGTGGTGCCATTAGACTGGAGTTGAGTGGTACACAATAATGGAAATTTTATGATGCTTTCAAAAAATGAGATACCACAACATTTCTAATGTTGCTTGAGACTTTATGGAATTCATAGAATTTGAAGAATTGACACTTCTATAACTCTTTAAAACTCAATTTAGTTATAAAGACAACAAAAATTGCTTAGGGGTGTTATTTGAATATTAAACTGAATTTTAAGCAAGTGCTTTCCTATCATGCAAATTGCTTATTTTTATGCTGATATTATATTTTGCATTTAATGCAGTGGAAACTATAAACAACGATTGATGTGTGCATACTGACAAAATAAATATGTTTAAGTATGCATGGCATTGAGTTCTGTAATGTTTCATTGATAACTAGAGAGATTCAACAGTGTTGATTGTATGTTGTGCTTAAGCCTCTCATTTAATAGTACACATATCTTGCATCTGTTAACCGAAGTATTGATATTTGCTGAAACTTAGATGTGAGTTAAGAATCAAAACCTATTTAGTACTTAAAGTGGTAAAGCTTGATTTTGAAACTATGCAAATGCTGTGGGATACTAAGCCAGAGCATCCAAGGATTGATCCTAGTTCTCTACTGAGCTAGCTGGTTTCAGCTATCATGCTTTTGATGTTCCTGGGAGAGAAGGGAAATGA
This sequence comes from Chiloscyllium punctatum, assembly GCF_047496795.1. Lineage (NCBI taxonomy): Eukaryota > Metazoa > Chordata > Chondrichthyes > Orectolobiformes > Hemiscylliidae > Chiloscyllium > Chiloscyllium punctatum. The sequence continues at coordinate 93,217,596 of NC_092746.1, read as the reverse complement.
CTCAAAATTCTGCTTACAGTGACACTTGAGTGAACTCTTGGAAAATATGTGTTTGTAAAAGGCAAACAAATATAGGATTGCCCTCATCGTTGAATTGCCAATGGATCTTTGTCCATAGCCATAGTGGATGGTTCAATTGTTTGAGCCTGTTTGCCACTAGTGAAATTATGGCTGATCAGTTTTCAAACTCCATTCACCTGCCTTTGTTCCAAATGCTTTCATACTGTTGTTTTCAAAAATCTGTTGATTTCAGATTGAAAATTGTCAATGTAACTCTTTATCTGTTGTTTGTAGTCTGAGTCTGATGGCAAGGTTATATTACCTTGTCCTGGACTCTGCCAGTTCCTCTCAGTAGTCATCAAGTATTTTTAATATCCTAAAATCACCTCTTAGATGTTATTCCAGAGAGTACAAGCCACTGCTTCAAATTCGTATTTATATTCATCATCCAGACTCTATCCTTTGCCTTCTAGTAAATCTCCTAACTAGGTCAATAAATTTCTTCTGTGAAGGGAACCATAATGTTAGTTAACAGGCCTTTTTTAGGATCTTTATCAAGGGCCTTATGAGTGTCCAAATAAACTGTATCCATAGATATTTTGACCATAAGATGTGGGAGCAGATGTAGGCCTTTGACCCATCAAGATCATGGTTGATCTGATTACCCTCGATTCCACTTTCCTGCCTTGGGCCATAACCCTTGATTCACTTATTCAAATGTATTTAAAATGCCATCCTTGACAGCCCCCTCCAGTAAAACGTTCCAGATTCACTAACCTCTGAAAGAAAGAATCCCTCTCATCTCCGTGTTAAGTAGATGACATCTAACTCTGAGATTATGCCTTTCATTTGTTGACCCTTCCATAAAGCAAACAAATTCTCCACATCCAACCTGTCAAGACCCCTAAGAATCTTGATTGCTTCAAGAAGGTTGCCTTACAATCTTTTTAACTCCTGTGATAATACAAGAGGCATTTTTTTTTTTGAAGAGACGTTGAAACAGAGGTGAGGAGCGGTCTGTTCCAAGACAATAAAGTAACAGTTTGTGAGACCTTAGGCTTTTTTTAAAGAAGTTGGAACAATAGAAGCAGCATCAAGGGTGCACAAAACCATATAATCCCTATAGTGTGGAAGCAGGCCAAACTTCCCAACCAGACCCATTCTTCTTATAACCTTGCATTTCCCATGGCTAATCCACCAGGATTTTGCTGCTGAGTTTCAGAAGCTACTGTACATCGCTCCCTGCTATAGCAAAACTCATTACTTCATCATAGATTCATTAGTTTATATGTGATTATTATATCATAATGTATAATGTGGTCACTGTACCCTACCCCTTATTCTATACATCCAATCCTGTGAAGTCCCTAATCAATGATGGACACACCTATAGACAGCCCTAGGTTCCCATGATCTCATGACGTTTGACAGCCATAGCAGACACCAGGCCTTAGGATCTTGCCATGTATCCTATTAATTCCAATTCCAAAATTACTGACTGTACTCCTTCAGACATATCTTAGACTTGCTTATCAGAAGGACTGCTTGAATTCTGTTGTTCATTGTATTCATTTGCTATCTTGTTCAAATTCTGTTATTCATATTTTCCCACTGCCTAATTATGTGTAAAAATACAAAAGACAGTTGGTTCCAAATAACTGCTATAAGATTCATAATGCTAATTTCTATTATAAAGTTAGTCATATGTAATGTTTTTTATCTGCCTTACTATTATCACTCTTTAGCTAATGAGTTGCGAGCAATTTGTTTCTTAGAATACACCAGGCATTCCTTTAGTGATAAAGAAAAGCTTCTTGAGGTAATTAACTTTCACACTTATGTTTGAATCTTTTCTCCTAATGCTTTTAGTGATCTTTGTATTTTGTTATATTGTTGAAATCTGTCTCTGTGGTTATCTGAAGAATCTTTAACTAGAACCTAATTCTTAATATTATGAATAATTCCAATGAAACAATTAATTTTGGCAAAATATCTTTATCTGCTGTTTTCATAACTGCATGATGACTGTCATCTGGGGTGATTTACACCCCTCATCCTAACTGTCTCTGTTCTGTCCTTGGATGTTTCTTATTAAACTCTCTCTAGCAAATCTTCTTGCAGCTGTCATTTGTAAGGCTCCCTTTTGCCTCGCAATAATCCCTTTTCAAAGGTACCATTGTGTCTCACTTAAATGCTGGAGCAGACTTTTAATTTTGTTTAACCACTTGTCAGCCATTTTGTGTAGGAATAGAGGGACAGCTTAGTTGCCAGCCATCTTGTGTCTCTCAAATATGAGCATCCCTAACAATAATGGACTATTATCATGTGTAGTAAATGTATTGGTTCCCCTTTATCAGTCCTGCTTGTTGTCTCCTCAAAGAACTGCAATGAATTTGTCAGATATGATATCCTTTCATGAAGCCAATCATTTTGATCATTTTATGTATTTCTAAATGATTTGGTATTTTGTTCATAATAGACTCTATAACATTTTCCTAATTACCAACTCATATATATTAAAACCTGTCTCTTGTCTGCTTTCCTTTTTGAATAAAGGTGTTACATTGCCAGTTTTACAATCCTCTGTGATTATTCCCAGAATCTTTAGAATTGGGAGGATTACTGCCGGTGCATCCACAATCTTTTAGATCTTTGATTATTTAGTACTTTTAGAATACTAGTAATGTCTTCTGCTGTGAAAATTGATGTAGAGTATTTATTAAACTCCTTTGCGTTTTTCCGGTTCACAATTTTTAAAATTCAATCATGGGAAGTGAGCATCACTGGTTGGGCTCTCATTTATTCCCTGTCTATAATTCCCTTCGAGAAGGCAATGCCTTCAGGAACCACTGCAATCTATGTGCTATAGCTCGATCTCCAGTGCTGTAAGGAATTCCAGAATTTTGACCCAACAACATTGAATGAATGGTGATATATTTCTGAGTAGGGATTGTGAGTGATTAGAGATAAACTTGCGCTGGTGGTGTTCCCATGTATCCCATCTTTCAGATGGAAGTGATTGTGGGTTTGGAAGGTGCTAAGGATCTTTTTGATGAATTTTGTAGGTGGTACAGTCGGCTCCTACTGAGTGTCAGTGGTAGAGGGGGGAAGATGTTTATGGATGTGACGTTTTGACCTGGAAGTTGTCAAGCGTTTTTAATGCTGCTGGAGCTGCACTTGTCCAGACAAGTGCGAAGTAAACCATAAGACATAGGAGCACAAATAGGTCATTCAAGCCACCAAGTCTGCTTTGTCATTCAATGAAAGCATGGCTCATCTGATAATCCTCAATTCCATTTTCCTGACTTTTTCCCAATGATATTTGATTGCCTTACTGATTTTTTAAAGATCTGTCTATCTTATCCTTGAGTCTACTTAATGACTCAGCCTCAACAGCCCTTTATGGTAAAGAATTCCATAGATTCATTACCCCACTAAGAGACAGAATTCCTCCCCATCTGTGCCTTAAATGTTTGACCCCTTATCCTGAGATTATGCCCTCGGGTCTTAGACTCTTCCACAAGCGCAAGCAACTTTTCTTTATCTACTATGTCAAGTCCTCTAAGAAACCTGTATGTTTCAATAAGGTCACCTTTCATTCTTTGATATTTCAGTCAGTACAGGCCTAATCAACTCATAAGAAAATCCCTCCATATTTGTTATGAGTCGAATGAACCTTTCTCTAAATAGCCTCCAATGCCAGTATATCTTTCTTTGGGTAAGGTGTCCAAAACCATGCACAGTATTTCAGCTGTGGTCTGACCTTGTATAGCTTTAGCAAAATAAACCCTAAACCTATGCTCTCTAGTTCTGGACTTTCCCACCCCAGAGAAAAGATCTTGTCTGTTTACCCTATCCATGCCCCTCATGATTTTATATATAAGGTCATCACTCCGCTTCCAACACTCGAGGGAAAACAGCCCCGGTCTATTCAACCTCTTCCTATCGCTCAAATCCTTCAACCCTGGCAATATCTTTGTAAATTTTATCTGAACCTTTCAAGTTTTACAACATCCTTCTAATAGGAGAGAGAACAGAATTGCACACAGAATTCCAAATGTGGCCTAACCAATGTGCTGTACAGCTGAGAGATGACCTCCCAACTCCTACACTTTTTCATTGCAAATTGTATGTCGTTTCTTTCAATCTCTTGCTATCCTTAACTTCACTGGTTAATTGTGATTGGCTTTATCCCCTTCCTAAAATCTTTCTTTTGGTGTATGACTTTGCTGTGAACTATGAACGTTTTTTAAAAATTGTCTGCTTATGTCCTTCAGCCATCTGTACTGCTAAACTCCCAATCATTCCATTTAGCTGTGCACTCAGTCCATTGTAATTTTCTTTATTTAAGCTTAGTACAGTTGTTTCCAACCCAAGTTTCTCCCCCTCAAACTGAATCCTAAAATCTAAGAGTGATGGTTATTCTTTCCTAAGGGATCTTTTAAACCTGCCTAATTAGACGTCACCAGATCCAAACACTCTGATCCCTGGTTGGATTCGCGACATATCATTGAATTAAACTATTCTGAATACACTCTATGAATTCTTCCTAATGGCTGCTTCTGCCAATCTGACTATCCCAATCTACATGAAGGTTAGAGTCACCCATGATTAATGTGCTGCCTTTGTTAGATGCCATTTATCTCCTGATTTATTCCCTGTCCCAATGTATAGCTACTTTTTGGGGACTTATCAACTACTTTCCCTTTTTATATCTCCACCCATATGGATTCTGTATTATCTGCTTCTCAATTCATTCTTGCTCTCATACTTATTTCACTTTATATTAACAAAGGTACTCTTCCATCTTTCCCTTCCTGTCATCCTTTTCAAAAATCACATACCCTTGAACATTCTAGTTCTATCTTTGATATCTTTTAACTGTGTCCATGTCATAGCTTATAAGATCATTGCATTTCCCTTCCTAAATGCAAATTAATGGCAATGTTAATATTTGTTTAGAGCGGTACTGCTGAGGCAGTGTAAAGGCTCTAGTCAGGCTGCATATGGAATATTGTGAGCAGTTTTGGGCTCCATGTCGGAGGAAAGATGTGTTGGTCTTGATCTGGAGGAGATTTACAAGAATAATCCCAAGGGCTTGTTGTAGGACTGGTGAGCATTCTGGGTGTGTACTCTATGTAGGATGGGGGACGGGGAGATCTCATTGACGCTTATAAATTACTGAGAAGCCTGGGCAGAGAAGATGTGGAGATGATTTTTCCACAAGTAGGAGAGACTAGAACCTGAGAGCACAGCTTCAGAATGAAGGGATGACCCTTGAGCTGAGGAAAAATACCTTCAGCCAGAGAGTGGTGAATTTGTGGAACTCGATGCTGAAGAAGATTATGGAGGCCAGTCATTGAATGTTTTTAAGACGGAATGCAGGAGCAAATTACTGCAGATGCTGGCATCTATACTGAAAACAACAAATGCTGGTGATCACAGTGGGTTGGATAACATTCATGAAGAAAGCAAGCCTAGATGACAAGCCTAGATGTTTCAAGGCTAGATGACTGTTCATCAGAGCTCTGAAAACTTGTGACTTCAAATAAACCTGTTGGACTATAACTTGGTGTCATCTGACTTATGACTTTCAGTATTTAAGGCAGAGATAGGTCCTTGATCAGTAAGGGGATCAAGGTAACAGGGAGAAGATATGACAATGAGGTTATGAAACACATGAGCTTGATCGAATGGCAGAGTAGGTTAGATGGGCCGAATGTCCTATTTCTGTATGTGTATTTTAGGGTCTTATTCAACTCTATTTGTGACATTAATTTTATTTTTATTCTGAATACTACTTGCATTTACCTAAGGAGTAATTAATGATGCCTTTTCACCTACGTGAATTGGAGTGTCATATTGGCAGTTTTCCAATTCTCAGGTACTTCTCCAAAATCCAGGAATGTTTGGAAAGTTATAACGAACACATCTACTATTTCTGTAACTGTTTCTTTTAGGTTCCAAGGATGAAAGCCATCAGGGTATTTAACTGTATTTAGTCTAATGCAACTGCACTCATAATAGTGATCTTAATTCCTTTCCCATTTTCTTTCATTTCAATGGGATGTTTGAAGTATCTTCCATAGTTATACCAGATGCAAAATATCTACTTAGCTCCTCTGCCATTTCTTTATTCCATATAATTATCTCACCAGATTCATTTCTAAGGGGTCCATGTTCATTTTGACCTCTTTTCTTTCCTTCTGTATATAAATAATTCAGTTTTAACTGGAACAGAGCTTTCTTAAATGGTGAAAAGCTAGAAATACTGGAAATTCAAAAATGAATTTACCACTGACTTTTACGTCTTGAGAAATAGAATGCAAGAGATGGGGAGGGAGCAGTATTGAATTCATTCTTCAGCTATATGAAGACGTGAATTAAGGAAGCAGTTCTGGGCACCACACCATAGGTACAGTAGCTTTGGAGGGAGTGCAACATAAGTTTACTTGCATGATAGTAATGAGGAGAGTTGACACAAAGTAAGATTGCATTCCGTGATGTTTTCAGGGATAGATGTTGTTGATTGAGAGAAACTGTTTCTGGTAGTTGGGGAATCTGAGATCAGTAGGTACAATTTTAAAAAATTAACAAGCTTTTTCAGGAGAGAGTCAAAGAAATATTTCTTCACACCACATGTGATACAAGTTTGAATCTCTCTTTTCTGTGATTCTTGTATTAATTTTGGAAGAACTTAGAATCATAGTATCCCTACAGTGCAGAAAGAGGTCATTCAGCCCATTGAATCCACACTAAACCATCAAAGAGCATCCCACCCAGCATTCCCCCATCCTATCCTCCTAACCCTGCATTTTACCATGGCTGTTCACCTAATCTACACATCTTTGGACTTTGAGAGGAAACCAGAGCATCCAGAGGGAACCCAGGCAGATACTGGGAGAATGTGCCATCTCCACACAGTCATGCAAGGCTGGAATTAAACCCAGCTCCCTGGCACCCTGAGGCAGCTGTGCTAATCACTGAGCCATTGTGGCACCCCTGAGAATGAAGTGTTTACTTCATTTCTCAAACCTTTTAATTGAGGGGATAGTATTTATCAAAGGAAAATTAGTATTTACTTCTGTATTTTTTCAATAACAACAGCAATTCTCAAATGCCTGAAACTTCCATAATCAAACACATAAAGCACAACATGTTCCTTCTCTAAATGCTTCTAGCATCACATCACTGAAGAGAACTACCGCAGCATTTACTCCAGCCATACAGATAATCAATTTGATTTACCTCCACGTGGTTGGTCAGAAGAAATGGATGAGCGTGGCCAAACTTTGTATGTCAATGAATATACTGATGAAAAGGTACTTTGATTTCTTATCTTCAGATGACTTGCTCCTTAGCTGTCTGCTGTTACTGTATTCTTTTTCTAAAAGGAACTGTAGCTCTTATTAACATAAATTATAGTTGCGGAGTTCAGTATTTGGCAATTTAATTCAATTAAGATTGAAAATTAAATACTATTTTCAATTGACAATGGATGAGTTACTATTGTTAAGTACAGGGAAATCAGAAGTATCCATATCAACAAAACATTTCACATACTGTGCCATTTGATATAAAGAGTTTCGCATGACCTAATAGTTTTCTGTTCACCTTGTATTTCAAGAAGTTGAGGTAATTGTTTCTAGTCTGGTAATGTTATTAAATTATTTGTATTTGCTGATGAGAGTATAGCAGCAAAATTTGAGAAAGTACTATGTAACCATCAGTCAGGTGACAGTAAAACCTTTGACTCACTCTCATCAGAATTTCAGTTTGAGTCTCAACTTTTTCTGAAACTGAAGCTTATTTTTGCTGATTTTCATTGTCCCAATTTCAGAATTTGTTATCAGCCCTAGAGAAGTTGGGGTAAAACTTTTGTGGAAAATAATAATCATGATTAATAATAATAATCATTTTCCTTTTTGATAATTAAGGTAGTGCTGAGTCCTACAATGTACCAGAGTGTAAAACAATATCTTTGTTTTCAGTGGATGAAACATATTGATGATCAAGGCCGACCATATTACTACCGGACAGATGGATCCAAATCTGAATGGGAATTGCCACAGGTGAGTATATTATACTCTCAAACACTGTGCAGTGATTGAGCGTTTAATTTTTATTCTATGTACGTGGTTGATTTTGAAGTTTAAGCCAACTCCAGAATGTTATTTTCAGTTGTGATCTCATATGGTTGGACCCTGACAAAGGGATTTGAGTGTGTTTATTGGCATTTATTGATAACTGTATTATCCAAGCACTTCGTGTGATCTGCCTTAAGAAACAAGTCATTTTAGCAGTCAATGTATAGCTGTACCACAAGCAAAAATGAGCTTTTTGACAATCATCCTGGGGAGAAGAGAGGGATCAGTTTTTTTTAAATCATACATGTATATCTGACTGTATATATTTGATTGTAGATTGTTAGAACCTTCCCCAGACAAGGTTCCCAAATTCTTATTATGGTTCTAGTCAGGATATCTTGTCCAAATTAGTGATCTGGAGTATGACATTTTCACTGCACAACTAATGACAAATGTTTCATTCTCACATCATTACAAACAAAAACCAAAATAGCACAAAGCAATAGACAGACATATGCTTCCATTTATTCTTGTAGCCTTGGTCAATATTACCTCTTCATTTTTAGAACATAGAACATTACAGTGCAGTACAAGCACTTTGACCCTTGATGAACCTGTGTAACAAATCTGAAGCCTATCTTTGCTGCATTATTCTCTTTTCACCCACGTGCTTATCCAATGACCATTTAAATGCCCTTAAAGTTGACTAGTCTACTACTGTTGCAGGCATTGCGTTCCACGCCCCTCCATTTCGCTGAGTAAAGAAACTACCTCTGCCATCTGTCCTCTATCTATCACCCCTCAATTTAAAGCTATGTCCCCTCGTGCTAACCATCACCATCCGAAGAAAAAGGCTCTCACTGTCCACCCTGTCTAACCCTCTGATTACCTTCTATGTCTCAATTAAGTGACCTCTCAACCTTGTCCTCTCTAACGAGAACAGCCTCAAGTCCCTCAGCCTTTCCTCATAAGACCTTCCCTCCATACCAGGCAACATCTTAGTAAATCTCCTCTGAACCCTTGCCAAAGCTTCCACATCCTTTCTATAATGCAGTGACCAGAACTGTATACAATACTCCAAGTGCGGCCACACCAGAGTTTTGTATAGCTGCAGCATGACCTCATGGCTCCGAAACTCAATCCCTCGACCAATAAAAGCTAACACACCATATACCTTCTTAACAACCCTATCAGCCTGGGTGGCAACTTTCAGGGACCTATGTACATGGACACAGAGATCTCTCTGCTCATCACTACCAAGAATCTTACCATTAGCCCAGTGCTCTTTATTCCTGTTGCTCCTTCCTAACTGAATCACCTCACACTTTTCCGCATTAGACTCCATTTACCGCCTTTCAATCCAGCTCTGCAGCTTATCTATGTCCCTCTGTAACCTGCAACATCCTTAAGCACTATCCACAATTCCACTGACCTTAGTGTTATCCACAAATTTATTAATCCATCCTTCTACGCCCTCATCTAGGCAATTTATAAAAATGACAAACCGCATTGGCCCCAAAACAGATCCTTGCGGTACACCACTAGTAACTGAACTCCAGAATGAACATTTCCCATTAACCATCACCCTCTGTCTTCTTTTAGCTCGCCAATTTCTGATCCAGACACCCTCAATCCCATGCCTCTCTATTTTTCTTCAATAGCCTATCATGGGGAACCTTATCAAACACCTTACTGAAATCTATATACACCTCATCAACCGCTTTACCCTCATCCACCTGTATAGTCACGATCTCAAAGAACTCAATGTTTGTAAGGCACAACCTACCCTTCGCAAAACCATATTGACTAACCCTAATCAACTTGTTTATCTCTAGACGATTATAAATCCTATCTCTTACAAGCTTTTCCAACACTTTACCCACAACCTAAGTAAGGCTTACTGGTCGATAATTGCCAGCGATGTCTCTACCCTCTTCTTGAACAAGGGCACAACATTTGCTATCCTCTAGCCTTCTGGCATTATTCTTGTAGTCAATGACGACAAAAAGATCAAAGCCAAAGGCTCTTCAATCTCTGCCTTGTTTCCCAGAGAATCCTAGGATAAATCCCAACTGGCCCTGAGGACATCTATTTTCACACTTTCCTCAATTGCTAACACCTCCTCAGGTTTCTCCTGAACAACCTTGTCTTTTTCTAGTGTGAATATTGATGAAAAATATTCATTTAGCGCTTCGCTGATCTCCTCTGACTCCACCCACAACTTCCCACTACTATCCTTGATTGGCGCTAATCTTTCTCTAGTCATTCTTATATTCTTGATATATCTATAGAAAGCTTTAGGGATTTCCTTGATCCTATCTGCTATGACCTCTTCTGGCTCTTGTTAGCCAGGAATGACCTAAAGAGAGAGCTAACTTGCAACTCACAAGTGCCCTAACTGAGCCTTCACGTCTCATCTTAACTTAAGCCCCCTTCTTCCTCTTGACAAGAGATTCAACTTCCTTAGTAAGCCATGGCTCCCTCGCTTGGGCACCTCCTCCCTGCCTCACAGGTACGTACTTATCAAGGACATGCAGTAGGAGGATGGGTGGGAGACCTACCTAAGTAGTGTTTCAGGTAATGCAACCACCCAAATATATTGCTTCACTTGCTCAGCAGTTCCATGTCTGCTCCTACTCAGCGTGCACTCCGCCTATTCATGAGTTAGGTTTTTAAATCGGTGAATTAACTTCCAGTCCGCTCCCTGGTTGACCCTCCCACTCTTCCTGCTGCTGAAAGGAAAATGGAGGGCCCCAGCACTCAAGGTAAGTTTTTAAATCAATGATTCACCTTCCCATCAGCCTCAGGTTGATGCTCCTGCAGTTCCTGCTGCTGAAACAAAAGTGGAGGAATTTTTACTCCAGTTTCTCAAGGTTTTGAACAGGGCATCTGCAATCACATTTGATTTCCTGACCATTATTTTTAGTGGTGTAGTTGAAAGAACAAACTTCAATGGGATAATCTGGTACTCTGTCTTAAACTTTTCCACAACAATTTAACATATCATGTTCAGCATAGATTATAGTCTCTCTCTCTTAATTTGCAGTATGTATCTCAAAGTGTTTGAAAGCCAGAAATAACTAATTGCTTTCTTCTCTATGGTGGAGTACTATTTTTGATGCTGCTTTAACTTCTTAGAGGATAACTCATTGGTCTCTCTAATCCAATTTGTCTTCCTGAAGGAGCACAGTTCCTCTCCAATGTCATTTGCATCAGTGGCTACTTTAAATGCTTGTTTAATCCTGCAGATACGCTTATAAAAATAGTCTTTCAAAAACTGTTTGACATTTCTCAATCCATACTACTTAAAGTCTTATAGTCATAGTGTCACAGAGATGTACAGCACGGAAACAGACCCTTTGGTCCACTCATCCATACTGACCAGATATCCTAACCTAAACCAGTCCCATTTGCCAGTATTTGGCCCATATCCCTCTCAACCCTTTTTCATGTACCCATCTAGATGCCTTTTAAATGCTGTAATTGTACCAGCCTCCACCATTTCCTCTGGCAGCTCACTCCATACACGCACCACCCTCTGTGTGAAAAAGTTTCCCCTTAGGTCCCTTTTTGTATCTTCCCCTCTCATCTTGAAACAATGCCCTCTTGTTCTGGACCCCACACCAGGGAAAAGATCTTGCCTATTTATCCTATCCTTGTCCTTTATGATTTTATAAACCTCAAAAGGTCACCCCTCAGCCTCCAAAGCTCCAGGGAAATCAGCCCCAGCCTGTTCAGCCTCTCCCTGTAGCTCAAACCCTCCAACCCTGGCAACATCCTTGTAAATCTTTTCTGAACCCTTTCAAGTGTCACAACATCCTTCCAATAGGAAGGAGACCAGAATTGCATGCACTTTATTTACTGTGGCTGAAGTTAGCTTACTAACCCTTTCAATACTCTCTGTCCTGTTAGTTGTTCTGGAAACTTTAATAACCTTTCCTGAGCCTCCCTGCCCTTAACTAGTTCAAAGTCCTTATGACCGCAAGTTGTGCCAGCAATTCATCTACCTTATTCTGAATGCTTCGTGTATTAAAGACAAAGTCTTTCCCCAGTGTCGGTGCCAATAACCTATGAATTTGAATCCATTTCTCCCACACTAATCTTTGAGTGAAGCAATTACCTCTTTCATCTTGTACCAATTAGTTTATGGCTCTGGTATTAATGTGGAGGTTATTACTTTTTGGATGTGCTTTCTAATTTAGCTCCTAGCCGCTCATTTGGCGTCAGAATTTCTTTCCTCATTCTACCTATGTCATTGGTACCTAGGTCAACTGTGGCAACTGGATCTTTCCCCTCTCACTCAAAATTCCTCTTCAGCCTAGATGAGATAATCAACCTGGGCACCAGGCAACAACTCAACCTTTGGGAATCTCAATCCTGGCCACCGAGAACAGTGTTAATTCCCCTGACTCTACTACTCCAATTACGATTCCATTTTTCTTTAGTCCCTTCTCTCGAATGACTCCTTGTATCATAGTGCTATGGTCAGTTTGTTCATCCTCCCTACATCCCCTGCTCTCATCCACACAATGAACATGAATCTCAAACCTGTTGGACAAGGTCTGACGCTCCTTCAGCTGTACTTCCTGGATTCCTCTACCTGCCTCCTGTGCCTGACTACTTACAGAATTTGTGGAATTAATCTAAGAGGTGATTGCCTCCTAAAGCAGACATCCAGGCAACTCATCCCCCTCCTTCATCTGTCTCATCAACTTTGAGACAGATTTCTTCAAGCAACCAATACCCACTACATATATGGTTGCTATGAACCACAATAGGGTCCACCAACTCCCACATCATGCAGGTACAACACATTGCCTGGCCCTGAATCTTCTTTTCATTTACTTAACTCTTTATTTATGTTTTAAAAAAAATTCTACTCCTCTTTTAGTTTTTAATCTATAAATATTTCTCCTGTTTACCTTCAATCTGAAAGTAACTTATAGTAGACTGTCAAATTAGCAGCTATTACCAACCAATGATTATGGTTATCCTGTGATGTCACTCTTTTTGTGCTAGGCCCCGATTTTGGGCTTCAATTTTATCCTGTCAAAAAGACCTTAAAAACGATGAAACAAGAAACAAGCAAAGGTGTACTTCTTCTAATTTTGTCTCCTGAGTCCCTCAACTATACAATCGTGCAGGCTGTGTCTCACTCCAGATATGACCTCTCCTTCCTGACCATGCAAAGATTACTAATCATTGCTCTGTCATAGAATCTACAACTCAGCCTCAAGCTCAATGACTTGGCTAAACTCCTCGAACTGCAAATGTGTGTGCACATGTGTTTGCCCTGAAATGCACTGATATCCGTGCTATAACCTTGACATGTCATGTGTCCTTTCATGATTAATTCTCTCTTTGACTGTTGTGGCTAGTTGATTTATGAGTTTATCCCTCTTGCCTAAATTGTAAATGGGAGAAAAAAATTCAATCCTCCAGTTCTCTAGTACTCTGATATCCAAAGAGATTTGAAGTATTGTGGCTGGACTTACAGCTGTCTCAATTCTAATTTTCTTCAGTGATATATGTTGCATTATACCTTAACAGGATGAGTTGTTAACTATGAAATAGGTTGACATTATTTAAAGCTTTCTTCTGCTTTGTTCCCTCTACAATGTGTCTTGTCACACCCATACTCCAGTGATCCAGTCATTCTTTTTCTTTATGAAGATTGATATAAAACACTCATTTCAGAACATCATTAATGCCCTCAGTCTCCACAAGATTTCACTTTTTGACTCTAATCAATCTAATCATTTGTTTATTTTGAGTACATTTATTGAAGAGTTTTGGGTTCCCTTTGTCATCAACCAAACCTCTCATACTTTCCTGCCTTTCTTCTTCATCTTCATTGTCATCGTCATCTTTTTTGTGCCTTTAATTCTATTCATCCTGTTTTATTATATTCTGCTCCCAACTTTTGTCATAAAGCTGTTCTTGGTTTATTGTCAACAGTGCATTTTGCTATGTTTTTGCAAATGCTGGAAGGAAATCAAAGGTGGGAAGAGAATTGTAAACAGATTGTCTTGTTCACGATAAATGTTATGGATCTTATAGAAGAGTCATCTTGCCATATGGCACTTGTTCCTTTGTAATGCAAAGCTACAGGGTTCTAAGGAGCAATTATGTAATTATTTAGAAACTTTTAAAAAAATTGTAGCCAATTCTACAGTAACACCACAGTAACAACACAAAATGATGTTATTGCTACTCAAATGCAGCTAATTTTAATTAAAGCTCATTAAAATTAATGTTGAATGCTACTCTCAGGAGCAAGAATACATTCTACCAATTGCAAATGTACTCAATTACTTCACTGTTATTTGTAGTGAAGTCCTTGGAAACAGTGTAATTTGTCAATTAAATGCACGTAGCAAATATGGGAAGGAGGTGAAAACACACTGGTGCCAAACAATTTAACAGCTCCTACAGGATTGTGTTGGCATGGCTGTAATGTTACTGGACTGGTAATCCAGCACCTCGGCTAATATTCAGGTGCTATTGGTTCAAATGCCATGGCAGATGGTGAAATGAATTCATTAAAAATCTGGAATTAAAATCTCGTCTAATGGTAACCATGTAACTATTGCTGGTTTGTTATTAAAACGCTGTTTGTCCTTGAGCAAAGAAAATCTGCTACCCTTATATGATCTGGCCTACATGTGACTCCAGACACAGATTCTTAATCACCTTCTGAAATCGCTTAGCAAGTCGCTCAATTCAAAGCTGGTAGGGATAAGCAATTAATGCTTTTCCAGTTCCATTGTAAATCTATTTCTTTTTGTTCACTGGAAAAACAAAAGGATGCATTTCAGTAGAAACACAGTGCTTTAATGAAATACTGTATAAATCTCAATTGAAATTCCCAACTGAACTGAGTTAAATTTCTTCAAGGAGTTGATCCCACTACATTTACACTCTGGATACAAGTAAACTAATCCCACTGGCCCTCACATGGTATGTATCCCTCTATTTCTGGCCTGTTCATGTATCTGCCTGAATGCATTTTAAATGTTGCTATCATATTTGCTTTTATCACCTCCCCTGGCAGCCCATTCCAGACATCTACCACCTTTTATGTAAACGACTTGCCTCACTCATGTCTTTTAAATTTGCCCCCTCTCACTAATGTTCCCTACTATTTAATATTTCCACTCTGGGAAAAACAGTCTGACTATCCAACCTATTCACGCCTCATAATTTTATATACTTCCATTTAGTCATCCCCTTTGCCTCTGAAGCTCTAGTAAAAACACTCCAAGTTTGTGCAACCTCTCCTTACAGCTAATACACTCCAATCCAAGCAGCATACTCTAAAGCCTCCACGTTCTTTCTGTAGTGTGGTGAACAGAACTGCACGCAATACTCCAAATGTGGCCTAACTAAAGTTTTACACAGCAGCAATTTGATTTACAACCTTTCATACTTCAGCCCCAACCGATGAAGGCAAGCATGCCGTGAGTCTTCACCACCTCATCCATCTATGTTGCTACTTTCCAGTAGCTGTGGTTTTGCATCCCCAAGATCTCTGTATATCAATGCACCCAAAGGAACTGCCAAAGGATGTGCAGGTTTCGGTGGATTGGCCATGTTAAATTGTGTATAGTGTCCAGGGATGTGTAGGTTAGGTGGATTAGCATGGGAAATGCAGGGTTACAGGGAGAGCCTAGATGGAATGCTATTCGGAGTGTTAGTGTGGATTTGTTTGGCCAAATGGCCTGTTTCCACATTGTAGGGATTCTATGTTTCTTTGGTTTACTGTATGCCTTCCTCCTGCATTTGACCTCTCAAAATGCCTCACCTCACACTTGTCTGGATTAAATTTCATCTTCCATTTCTCAATGTTCCAACTGCTCGATATCCTTTGATAAACCTTTCGTAATATCCACAACTACTTCAATTTTCATTACTAATCAGATCTCTGAGATTTTCATTCCAAATCATGTATATTACAAACAGAAAACTGTCCAGCACTGATCCTTGCGGAGCATCACTGGTCACAGACCTCTAATCAGAAAAACACCCTTCCGTAATGACCCTTTGTCTTTCACAACCAAGACAATTTTGTATCCAACTTACCAACTGACCATGGATCCCATGTGACTTCATCTTCTGAATCAGCCTATCTTGAGGGATCTTGTCAGATGTTTTATAAAGTCCATGTAGACAACATCTGCTGCCCTACCCTCATCAATCATCTTTTAACCATTACAGCCAGAGAGATGTACAGCATGGCAACAGACCCTTTAGGCCAAATCGTCCATGCCCACCAGATTTCCCAGATACATCTAGTCCCACTTGCCAGCATTTGGCCCACATCCCTCCAAGCACTTCCTATTCATATACCCATCCAGATGCCTTTTAAATGTTGTAATTGTAACAGCCTTCATCACTTCTTCTGGCAGTTGATTCCATATATGTGTCACCCTCTCCATGAAAAAATTGCCCATTGGGTCCCTTTTAAATTTTCTCCCCTCTCATCTTTAACCTATGACCTCTAGTTTTGGACTCCCCCAGTCTGGGGGGAGGGGGGGAAGACCCTGTCCATTTACCCTATCTATGCCCTTTATGATTTGACAAACCTCTATAAGGTCACCCCTCAGTCTCCAATGCTCCAGGGAAAATAGACCTAGACTATTCAGCGTCACGCTAAAGCTCAAACATTCCAGCCCTGGCACATCCTTATAAATCTTTTCTGAACCCTTTCAAGTTTCACAGTAGCCTTCTATATCAGGGAGACCAGAAATGCATGCGGTATTCCAAAAGTAGCCTCACCAATGTGCTGTACAGCCACAACATGACCTTTCAACTCCTATATTCAATGCATTGACCAATAAAGGCAAGCATACCAAATGTCGCCTTCACTATCCTATCAACCTGCGACTCCACTTGCAAGGAATTATGAACATGCACTCCAAGGTTTTTTTTGTTCAGTAACCCTCCCCAGGACCTTACCATTAAGTGTATAAGTCTTGCCCTAATTTGCCCTTCCAAAATGCAGCATCTCTCAGTTATGTAAATTAAACTCTTAACTGCCACTCCTTGGCCCATTGGCCCATCTAATCAAGATCACAATGTACCCTGAGGTGACCTTCTTCTGTGTCCACTACACCTCCAATTTTGGTGTCATCTGCAAACTTATTAACCATACCTACTATGTTCACATCAAAATAATTTATATAATTGATAAAATAAATGGACCCAGCACCAATCCTTGTGACAGCACTGGTCACAGGGCTCCAGTCTGAAAAGCAACCCTTTACCATCACCCTCTGTCTTCTACCTTCAAGCCAGGTCTGTATCCAAATGGCTAGTTCTCCCTGTATTGCATGTGGTCTAACCTTGCTAATCAGTCTACCATGAGAAACCTTGCCTTACTAAGTCCCGATAGATCACCTCCACTGCTCTGCCCTCATCAATGTTCTTTGTGATTTCTTTAAAAAAAAACTCAATCCAGTTATTGAGACATGATTTTGCGCACACAAAGCCATGTTGACATCCCTAATCAGTCCTTGCCTTTCCAAATCCTTCAGGATTCCTTCCAACAACTTGTCCACCACCAATGTCAGGCTCACTGGTCTATAGTTCCCTGGCTTTTCCTTACCACCTTTTTTAAATAGTGGCACCACGTTAGCCAACCTCCAGTCTTCCAGCTCCTTACCTGTGGCTATCAATGATACAAATATCTCAGCAAGGGACCCAGCAATCACTTCTTTAGCTTCCCTCAGAGTCCTAGGGTAATCTGATCAGGTCCCAGGAATTTAAACACCTTTATGCATTTTAAGCCATCCAGCACCACCACCTCTGTGATACGGATATGTTTCCAGATGTCGCTATCTATTTCCCCTTCCTCAAAAAACTCAAATTTGAGAGACAAAATTCCACCATTCAAAGCTTTGCTGACTATCCCTAATAAGTCCATTCTTTTCCAAATGTAAGTATATCTTGTCTCTAAGAATCTTCTCTAGTAATTTCCCTCCACGGATGTAAAGCTCACCGACCTATAATTTCCTCCTTAAACAAAGGAACAATATTGGATAATCTCCAGGCTTCTGAGACCTCACCTGTAGCTAAAATCCTTGGCGACTTAGCGTGTTACAGCCGCAGAGAAAGTGCAGAGAGAGAGATCAGAATTAACATTTGAGACATCTGTTCTGAAGTCTGATAACAATGGGGAAGAAGCTGTTCTTGAATCTATTCATATGTGTATAAACATTCTTCTATCTTCTGCCCAATGGAAGAGGGTATAGCTGGAGTGGGAGGGGACTTTGAATTTGTTGGTTGCTTTCCCGAGGCAATGGGAAACTTAGATGGAGTCAGTTGATGGAAGGAGAAAGTGAGGACTGCAGATGCTGGAGATCAGAATAGAGAGTGGGGTGTTGGAAAAGGAGAGCAGGTCAGGCAGCATCCGAGGAACAGGAGAATTGCTGTTTCGGGCAAGAGCCTTTCATCAGCCATTCCCGATGAAGGGCTCTTGCCCGAAATGTCCATTCTCCTTCTCCTCTGATGCTGCCTGACCTGCTCTCCTTTTCCAGCACCCCACACTCAACTCAGTTGATGGAAGGTAGGTTTACATGATGGACTGGGCTGTGGTCACGATACTTTAGTTTCTTGTGGTCTTATGAAGAGCAGTTGCCAACCATTCTGAAATGCATCCAAATAGGATGCTTTCTATGGTGCATCTATGCAAATTGGTAAGAATCCTTGTAGACTTGTGGAATTTCTTTACCCTCCTGAGGAAGTAGAGATGTTGTTGTGCTTTCGTGACCATTGCATCGACTTGGATGGGCCAGGACAGATTGTTGATGATCATCACTCCCAGGAAGTTGATGTTTTTGGCAATTGCCACCATTGACGCAGACAGGGGCGTACCTGCCATTCCGCTTCCTGAAATCAATGACTGGCTGCTTCATTTTGCTGATGTTAATGGTGAGATTGTTGTCTTTACAACATGCTGCAAAGCACTCGATCTCTATTCTGTCTCATTGTTTCAGTTCTGACCTACATCGTTGTATCATAAGCAAACTTACAAATGGAGTTGAGGCGGAATTTGGCCATACAGCTGTGACTGTATAAGGAAAATAGTGAGGGCTGTATAAAGAGGATAGCAGGGGGCTGAGTATGCTGCCTTGCAGAGCACCATTGAGGAAGAAGTCTTGTGTGCTAATCTTACTTATTGCGGCCAATGAGTCAGGAAGTCGAAGATCCAGTTACAGAGTGGGGAACGGAGACCTAGGTCTTGGAGTGTAGAGATAAGCTTATTCAGAATCATGGTGTTGAAGGCAGAACTGTAGTTAATAAGTAGGAGCCTGTCGTGGATATTGTTATCCAGATGTCCCAGGGTGAGCGTAGAGCCAGGAAGATGGCGTCTGCTGTGGACCTGTTGTGCAGGTATGTAAACTGCAAAGGATCAAGGCAATTTGGCAGGCTGGAGTTGATGTGAGCATGACTAACCTCTCAAGGCACTTCATAATTATGGAGATCAGAACTATTGCGACACGATGCATCATTTTCCTTTGGCACCAGGATGGTGATCTTAAAGCAGGTGGGGATTTCAGATCTTACTTCCTGTGGGATAATGCATACATTCCCTGCTTTATCCTTGACTGGACCTCCCCTGTCTCTAGCTACTCTCTTGCTCTGAATTTACATATAAAATGCATTGGGATTGTCCTTAAGCCTGCTTTTCAGTGTGTTCACATTAAAGCAGCCTTTTTATATATTAATTGGAATAATTTACTCATTGCTTTTACCTCTTTGTCTTTTGGTTTATGCTTTTCTTTTTTAGTTCATATATTTAAAATATTTTACTATTCCAACTGTGTGGTCACTGATTTATTGGAGTTTATGAAATGCTTTGACAAACACTAATTTATATTATCAAATTTCTGATGCAAGTGTAAAGATTATCTGATCACCAAGTGTGATATTTCTTTTAGTCTATGCTGTTGCTAATATTTTGAAAGAAGCATAAATTCTGGAGCTCTTCATTTATTACTGCTGTATTGCTTGCAATAAATCATTGTGCATAAATAGCCTGGGATTAGCTGCATCCTTGGCCTACAAAATTTCCTTATTGGGCATTGTGTGTCCGGTCAGTCAGTTGTGCTTAAGAATTCCTTTGTTGAGCTAGGAGATGTGTAAGCCAACAGGTGTTTCCTGACTTTCAACACCCTTTCCTGTGCAGTCAGTCTCCATGATATTTAAAACGTAGCTGTATCCCAAGGCACAACAGAGCACAAAATGAATAGAAAACTCCCACTGTTTATGCAGTACTCTAGATATGAGTTGTTTCTACGATGCAAAGTGTGGAAGGTCATGAAAGCCAAGATGCCTGTAATTCCTTGGAGGAAATTTTCCAACAATCGTTATTTCTGAGTCATTCTCACCAGAGAAATAATTATTCACAGATCCATCATTTTGTTGAGGGACTTTTAAAAGATAACATTTGAAAGAAAAAGATAAGTACTTAAAATAGTATATACAAGTAAAATTTGAACAGACTTAATATTCAAGCCTTGAACTAAGAACCTGATGCTATCCACAAGAAGTAATACTTCCAATAATTGTTATGGCTTTAAGGTGTCTTTACTTTTTCACAGTGGATACTTTTGCGTTAATGCTTCAGATTCATGCTCATAGATTAACCCTAAGAAAAGTGTAGAACTTATAACCAGCTTGTGACTAGTGTGACAGTCATTTATTTGTAGAGCTGATTAAAGGCATTGATGATTTTTTTTTCCTTCAGAGGATCATGAGTCTATAGAACTCTCTTCCACAATATATAGTGGAGGAGGATGATTGAAAATTTTGAAGACCGATGTGTAGATTTATGATTAATGAGAGAGACCGAGGTTATCAGGGATAAGCAGGAAAGTGGAGGTGCGGCTAAAATCAGCCATGATCTTATTGAATAACAGAGCAGGCTTGAGGGACCAAGTTGCCTATTCCTGAGCTTAATTCATTTATTCACAGGAACTGAACAGGAAATAGTATACAGATAGAGAACAATTATTTTTGTGTGTACTGAAATATCATTGGTTCAGCTTCTGCATTTTGCCCATTTCTTAACTTCATATTTTCAGATGCATGTGAAGGTTTTAGAAAGAGTGCAGTAAAAGTTTATACACATAATTCCGTTATGTGTTTATTTTTAAAATTGGGATAATTCTACTTGGAGAAAAAGAAGTTGAGGGGTGATTTGATTGAGTAGAGTTTTAAGAGATCAAGGAAAAGCATATGGAGAGGAATTCTGTGATTGGTGAAGGGTTGAGAACCAGGGGACAGCAGTCAAAGATGTTTGACAGTGACAATAAGGTGTTTGATAAAAAAACTTACAATGACATGAAAATCATATGCAGCAAATGATTATGACCCAAAACGTACAAGCTGAGAAGGTGGTTGAGGAAGATTGAATAGTGGCTTTCAAAAGAGAATTAGCTAAGCATTTGAAGAAAGAAAATTTGTTGAGTTACTGTAAAAATATACGGGAATGTGACTAGATTAGATTACTTACAGTGTGGAAACAGGCCCTTCGGCCCAACAAGTCCACACCGCCCCGCCGAAGCGCAACCCACCCATACCCCTACATTTACCCCTTACCTAACACTACGGACAATTTAGCATGGCCAATTCACCTGACTTGCACGTCTTTGGACTGTGGGAGGAAACCGGAGCACCTGGAGGAAACCCACGCAGACATGGGGAGAATGTGCAAACTCCACACAGTCAGTCGCCTGAGGCAGGAAATGAACTGTGAACATTTAAACTGGTGACTAGGATGGTGGAGAGTCATTGTATAGTTAGAATGGGAGTTACTCACTGCTGAATTCTAAGCTTCACTGGGGCTTTAAGGCAGCAGTGCTAACCACTGTGCCACCGTGCCGCCCACTAGCTGAGTTGCTTTTGCAGAAAGCAAACATGGATGTGATGGACCAAATGGTCTCCTCCTCCTGTGCTTACAATCATTTTATGTTTCTAGTGTGAACATCTCTGATACGGTGTTGATTCTCTAAATAGCTTTGGAGCATTCACTGAAAAAAAAAGTTAACTAGCACCTTCAGTTTATTTCAGTTGTTGATTTGTTTTGTGATTTCTTCAGACCTACTCATTTTTCATCAATACCATCAGATGTTGTTTCAGGTTTTAACTGTCAAACTAAATTATGAAAGTCATGCAGCATGGAAACAGATCCTTTGGGAAGAAGGGGGGAGAAAACTGCATATACACATTTTCAAAATGTAAGCTGTTTTAACAGCAGTACTTTCAAGCTATGGTCATTGTTTTATGCAGGAGGCAGCTTGTGCTCATCATGATCTCACAGATAGTGATGCAATGTGTTGTCCAAAATACTAATTTACAATATCATGTATATTGAAAATTGTGCAAAATATAATGGCTATCACAGCAAATCTGTTGCATGTGCAAGGAACAAGTTGCTTACAATTTTCATTAGTTTCAGTGCGTGATCCAGTTTATTTGTGGAAGTAGATGCTGGATTTGAATAAGCTTGAGATAACTTTGCTCTGTCTTTTTTCTGAAACTCTTCTCATCAAAGTTTGAGTTATAAGTACAATGAAAAACTTCATCACAAATAGAGGATTCCTAAAAGGAGAATTAAAAACTTGGCGTAACTGTCTCCAGAAAAGTAAATTCAGTCAGCCATAACTGAACCATGAAGACATACCAATGCCAACTGTAAAATGCGATTTCCCCTACAGACCCATGTTTGGACAATTTGTGAATAATTCTTTTAACTGTTACTTGTCAAAATTACTTTTAAGGTAATATGCTGCAGAGTTTGAGTCTTTCCCAAACCAGGAGCTTGTATGTGAGAGTTTTAAAGAATGGTGTCTGGACATATTGGCATATCTTTAAACGTTTGGTTAATTTTTATGTTTTTGCTTGATCAAGTTTTGTTTGCAAAAAATTAGTTATTTACTTGTTGTTTAAGGAACCCAGCTGATTTGTTCCTGATACTGAGCTATATATAGTCTGGTATAAATTGGCATCATCCTCTCACCAAAAAATACTGGAGGGACAGGATGGGTCAGAAGCTTAGAATTCAGCAGTGAGTAACTCCCATTCTAACTATACAATGCCTCTCCACCATCTACGAAGCACAAGTCAGGAGTGAGATAAAATAATCTACATTGTCTGGATAGTGCAATTGCCAACAATTTTCAGAAAAAGCTTGACACTAACCTCATTGGTATCCTAGTCACCGGTTAAATGTTCACTCTGTCCTCCACCAATCCACAGCGGCAGCATTTTTTTCCATGTACAAATTGCACTGTAGCAACTTGCCAATGCTCCTTTGTCAGTACTTCCTGGAAGTTTGACTTATTCTACCTGGAAGCATGAGGACAGGAAATACATGGGAAAACCATCACCAGAAAGATCTTCAAGACACACACCATCCTGACTTGAAACAATATCACTGTTCTTTTGAGTGCCGGTGGCATAACATTTCTAGATTTCCCTAGCAGCCCTGTGTGTAAACCTATCCACAGTTCATAAAACTGGCTAACCATCATCAGGCAGACAGAGATGATTAGAAATACTGGCCTAACTGGTGACGCTCTACATCTCTATGATTCTATCTATCTTCCAGTACTTGTATCGAGAGATCAGGGACTTTTGTGAGAAAACAACAATGAGAGTTTGTGTCCCAAGATTTACTTGGTATTTGAGTCATAGTCATGGAGATGTACAGCACGGAAACAGACCCTTCAGTCCAACCCGTCCATGCCGACCAGATATTCCAACCCAATTCAGTTCCACCTGCCAGCACCCTGTCCATATCCCTCCAAACCCTTGTAGATGTCATGATGCAGGTTTTAACAATATGTTTTCTTTGTGTTATTTATGGTCTGACTTTCTTTTTAATATAAAAGAATTCTCAGTTCCAGATTTACATTTCCAACTAGGACCTTTCTTTTTCTGTGCAGGAAATGAAATGAAATTTCTGGCTCTCTGTATCCACCTAGTGGCAAAGAAAGGACTCTGTATGCTTTTTTCCTTCAGGAATGAAAACTGTTGAAGCAAATCCTCAAAGTAACATTACTCTCGCAACTGATGTGTCCTTAAAAAGAAAAACCCTTCACATCCAAAGGAAAACAAATCCTCATTCTCTATCAATTTAATATTTAATTTAAATATTACATCTCATTTTCTGTTATGCAAAAGAAGTGAATCAGTACCTCAAACCTGTTCCATCATTCAGTTAGATGATAATTAATGTAACTCAGCTACATATCACTTAGCATATACAGTAAAATACTGAGGACTTGGAATAGTTCTATAGAACACCACTTATTTCATACTACTAATAGAATATATAATGTAGCCTTACTCTGTGAATGTAAGTTTGCTCACTGAGCTGGAAGGTTCGTTTTCAGACGTTTCGTCACCATACTAGGTAACAGCCTCCGGTGAAGCACTGGTGTTACTGACCCACTTTTTATTTATGTGTTTAGGTTTCCTTGGGTTATTGGTGTCATGGTGATGCCATTTCCTGTTCTTTTTCCAGAGGGTGGTAATTGGGGTCTGAGTTGATGTGTTTGTTGATAGAGTTCCGGTTGGAATGCCATGCTGCTTGGAATTCTCGTGCATGGCTCTGTTCG
Source organism: Chiloscyllium punctatum (assembly GCF_047496795.1). Classification (NCBI taxonomy): domain Eukaryota; kingdom Metazoa; phylum Chordata; class Chondrichthyes; order Orectolobiformes; family Hemiscylliidae; genus Chiloscyllium; species Chiloscyllium punctatum. The sequence goes on along the minus strand of NC_092746.1, from coordinate 93,192,881 downwards.
GCTTATCCTAGGATGGATGTGTTCTCCCAGTCGAAGTGGTGTCCTTCCTCATCTATATGTAAGGATACTAGTAAGAGTAGGTCATGTCTTTTTGTGGCTAGTTGATGTTCTTCTTTCCAGGTGGCTAGTTTTCTGTCTGTTTGTCTAACCTCGCGTTTCTTACAGTTCTTGCAAGGTATATTGTAAATGACGTTTAGGTTTGCTTGTTGTCTGTATAGGGTTACTCTGTGTCCAACCTCTCAACCATGCTACAAGTAATGTCCTATGATTTGTACTGGTTTTGAAACATAGAAAATACTTGGTTGACTCTGACTCTTGGACAAAACTCCCCAGTCCTCACCTTCCATCCCATCAGCCTCCGTATACATCACTTCATCCTCTGCCATTTCCGCCATCTACAAACAGACTCCATCACCAGAGATATATTTCCTTCCCACCCCTATCCGCTTTCCGCAACTCCCTCGTCAGGTCCACACCCCCCACCCAACCACTGTCCCCTCCCAGCACCTTCCCCTGCCACCGCAGGAATTGCAAAACCAGCGTCCACACTTCCCCTCTCACCTCCGTCCAAGACCCCCAAGGAGCCTTCCACATCATTCAGAGTTTCACCTGCTCATCCACACATGTCATTTACTGTATCCATTGCTCCAAATGCAGTCTCCTCTACATTGGGGAGACAGGATACCCACTCGTAGAGCACTTCATAGAACATCTCCGGGACAACTGCACCAACCAACCCTACCGCCCTGTGGCCAAACACTTCAACTTTCCCCCTCCCACTCCACCAAGGACATGCAGGTCCTGGGCCGCCTCCATCACCACTCACTAACCACCTGACACCTGGAAGAAGAATGCCTCCTCTTTTGCCTTGGGACCCTCCAATCCCACGGCATCAATATGAATTTCACCAGTTTTCTCATTTCCCCTCCCTCCCACCCGCATCTTATCCCAGATCCATCCTTTCAACTAGACACTGCCCTCATTACCTATCCATCTTCCTTCCCACCTATCCGCTCCACCCTCCCTTCTAACATCACCATTACCACCACCTCCATCCACCTATCACACTCTCAGCTACCTTTCTCCTAGCCCCACCCACCCCCCTTCCCATTTATGTCTCCACCCTTAAGACTCCAGCCTCATTCCTGATGAAGGGCTTTTCCCTAAAACTTCGATTCTCCTGCTCCTCAGATACTGCCTGACCTGCTGTGCTTTTCCAGCACCACACTCTTGACTCTGACTCTTGGTTGACGTGACCTCTGTTTCTATCTCTATATATACAACCAGACCTACTGAATGTCTCTAGCACTTCCTGTTTTTTATTTCAGATTTCCAACGTCTACAGTATTTTGCTTTTGTTAAAACAATCTTTACCTCTTTAATTCAAAGAAACAATGTACAATGAAATGTCAATATATAGTGAGATGGAATAATGGTAATTGGGTTCTGTCTGTTTATGTATCTGAATTGTACTCCCATCACTGCCCTTGTGTGCAGTCAGTGGAAATGTAGGCTACAATTTTCCATACAAAGCAAGCGACTATCTCACCATGATTTTATCACTTTATATAAGTGCCCCAAATTAACTCTAATTTTCTCCAAATGTGACAATGAAACCACAAGACTAGCAGAGAAAGATGTACAGGAAATATTTCACATGCAATTATAGATCTGAATTAAACATAAGTGGAGAACTAGATTTGGATTTCCTAATAGACTGCTAGATATTTACAGTTAGAAGGGGGCCATTCAGCCATCGTGATCAGGCTGGTCAAAATGAGCTGACTAATCCTCTGCTGTATTTGACGTTAAGGCAGATGTTCATCAAAGTTCTGTAACCTTTATAAAATTAAAATGAAATTTTAAAATTTAGAATTAAATCCCATGCTAGTTTGTTACTGCACTTATAGGTACTGGTTATATTTACAATATATATTGCATGCTCAGCATTCTATGGTGCTGATGGCTTGAGAGGTTTTCAACAAATTTCAGCCCCTTTGCGTGCTTTGATGAGACAAAAATAGATCTCCTGTGAACCAATGTGATGACTACCCTGAGTTGTGTGTCCCTACCCCTCTACATTCTAAAAAATATTGATCATTATAGTTGAAAACAAAAACTGTTGGAAAGCACAGTGGGTCAGGCAGCATCTGTAGAGAGAGAGAGAGCAAGCTAACATTTTGATGACTTCATCAGAGCTCTCTCTCTCCACGGATGCTGGCTGGCCAGCTGTGATTTCCAGCATTTTTTGTTTTCAGTACAGATTCCAACATCTGCAGTAATTTGTTCCTACTGATCATAATTTTAGTTTTGTTCAACTCACAATGTCAGTTCCTTCGTATTCTTTTTTACAAAAATGGCAACCAGAACTGTACAAAGTACTTTGTGTGGTTGAATTATTCTTTCAATAATAGAGCCCAGAGTTGAATACATTCTTCATTGCAGATCCTCATGTAAATTTGTGGTTGCATTCCTGAAAAATCACGATTATTAAGTGAATTGGATTCCCATTGGAATCCATTTTAAAACCAGAGTTTGGTCTCATCAACTCTTAGCCAGAAAAACAGTTTACAAATTCAAAGACTGTACAGTACATGCATGATATTTTGCACCAACTGAAATAACTTAAAGTAAAATACATCATTGAATACAAAAGAGATATAATATACATTTTTAAAAAATACTTTCCATACATACTTTCGAACAGCTGTAGTGGCTGAAGTTAGCGCATATACTAGTATATTGGTCGATCTCATGTATAAAGTCGACCCCTTATTTTGGCCAAAAAATCTTGTATTTTCCTCATACCTCATGTATAAGTCAACCCTAGTTCTTCACAGTTACAGTTAAACATTTATATGTCAGTGTGCACTCCCCTCTGGCTTTCCAGTGTGTTGGCATACCACTCTGTTCCAAGTCTTCCAGTCCGCCAACCGTCATGCTCTACCCCCAGGTTTTCAGAATTGCTGTAACTGATAGAGTCAGTTTCCTCAGGTACCCACGGTTTACCAGCACAAATATATTACAGAGTACTTTCCAGAACCAGGGACCGGGAAGGTGCATTTCCTATTTTAAATGACCATATAGATATTGACTTGTTTGTGATTGTCTTTCTCTGGCTAATTCTTAAAAATGTGTTACTACTCAAAGATGAAATGCAAGTGATAATCAAGACTTGACTACAAACTTTCTCTTTACAATGTGTCCTATACTCAACCACTGTAAATATAATACTTTCATATTATACAGGTAATAATTGTTTTAACACTTTGTACAAGACGGGGCCATTTTACTTTGTTTAACTTTGCTAATGTCTAAGAAACACAAACAATATAAAAGTACAAGAGATTTGAGATCAGCATTTGACTGATTTAATTGCAAGTCGAGAGTGTGGTGCTGGAAAAACAGTGGGTCAGGCAGCATCCGAGGAGCAGGAGAATCAACGTTTCTGGCGTAAGCCCTTCATCAGGAATGAGGCTTGTGAGCCAGGAAGTGCTGTGAGATAAATGGGAAGGAGGGGTGGGGTTGGGGGTAGTTAGCTGAGAAAGCAATAGATAGATGAAGGTGAGGGAGAAAGTGATAGGTCAGTTGGGAACGGATAGATGGGATAAGTGATGGACAGGTCAGGAGGGCGGTGCCGTATTGGTCAGAATATTGAGTACAGGAGTTGGGAGGTCATGTTGTGGCTGTACAGGACATTGGTTAGGCCACTGTTGGAATATTGCGTGCAATTCTGGTTTCCTTTCTATTGGAAAGATGTATAGATTAGATTACTTACAGTGTGGAAACAGGCCCTTCGGCCCAACAAGTCCACACCGCACCCGCCGAAGCGCAACCCACCCATACCCCTACATCTACCCCTTACCTAACACTACGGGCAATTTAGCATGGTCAATTCACCTGACCTGCACATCTTTGGACTGTGGGAGGAAACCGGAGCACCTGGAGGAAACCCACGCAGACACAGGGAGAACGTGCAAACTCCACACAGAGAGTCACCTAAGGCGGGAATTGAACCCAGATCTCTGGCGCTGTGAGGCAGCAGTGCTAACCACTGTGCCACCGTGAAGCTTGAAAGGGTTCAGAAAAGATTTACAAGGATGTTGCCGGGGTTGGAGGATCTGAGCTACAGGGAGAGGCTTAACAGGCTGGGGCTGTTTTCCCTAGAGTGTCGGAGGCTGGGGGGTGACCTTATAGAGGTTTACAAAATTATGAGGGGCATAGATAGGAAAAATAGACAAAGTCTTTTCCCTGGGGTGGGGAGTCCAGAACTAGAGGGCATAGGTTTAGGGTGAAAGGGGAAAGATATAAAAGAGACCTGAAGGGCAACTTGTTCACGCAGAGGGTAGTACGTGTATGAAATGAGCTGCTAGAGGAGGTGGTGGAGGCTGGTACAATTGCAACATTTCAGAGGCTTTGGATGGATATATGAATAGGAAGGGTTTGGAGGGATATGGGCCGGGTGCTAGCAGGTGGGACTAGATTGGGTTGGGATAGTTGGTCGGTATGGACGGGTTGGACCGAAGGGTCTGTTTCCATGCTGTACATCTCTGACTCTATGACTGGGATAATGTGGGGCGTGGGGTGGGGAATGAAATTCACATTTACCTCGTGTGGTTGAAGAGTCCCAAGGCAGAATATGAGGCGTTCTTCTTCCAGGCATTGGGTGGTAATGAGGTAAATACAATGACTGCAGATGCTGGAAACCAGATTCTGGATTAGTGGTGCTGGAAGAGCATAGCAGTTCAGGCAGCATCCAAATAGCTTCGAAATCGACGTTTCGGGCAAAAGCCCTTCATGAGGATATTCCTGATGAAGGGCTTTTGCCCGTAACGTCGATTTCGAAGCTATTTGGATGCTGCCTGAACTGCTGTGCTCTTCCAGCACCACTAATCCAGAATTGGGTGGTAATGGTTTGGCGGTGGAGGAGACCCGGTCCTGCATGTCCTTGATGGAGTGGGAGGGGGAGTTGAAGTGCACAGCGATGGGCCGATGGGGTTGATGGGTGCAGGTGTCCTAGAGATGTTCTCTGAAACGATCCACAAGAAGGTATCCTGTCTCCCCGATGTAGAGAAGACTACATTGGGTGCAATGGATGCAGTAGGTGACATTAGTAGTGGAGACCACATTAGATGTGATGGATACAGTAGATGATGTTGGTAGATGTTGTCTTTTACCAATGTCGTCTTCTATCTCTGTTGCACCCAAAGTGGTCTCCTCTACATCAGGGAGACAGGACATCTTCTTGCGGATCATTTCAGGGAACATCTCTGGGACACCTGTACCCACCAACCCCACAGCCCTATAGCTGAACACTTCAACTCCCCCTCCCACTCCGTCAAGGACGTGCAGGGCCTGGGCATCTTCCACCGCCAAACCGTTGCCACCCAACACCTGGAGGAAGAACGCCTCATTTTCTGACTTGGGACCCTGCAACCACACAGGATAAATGTGGATTTCAACAGTTCCCTAATTTCCACCCACCCCCCCCCACATCATCCCAGTCCTAAGCCTCCAACTAGGGACCGCCCACCTGTCCTGTCCATCACCTTTCCCATCTATCCACTCCACCCCCCCCGACCCATCACTTTCTCCCACACCTTCATCTACCTATCGCTTTCTCAGCTACCTTCCCCCAAGCCCCACCCCACCTCCCATTTATCTCTCCGCTCTCCCCAGCCCACAAGCCTCATTCCTGATGAAGGGCTTATGCCCGAAACGTCAATTCTCCTGTTCTCCCTGCTGTCTGACCTGCTGTGCTTTTCCAGCACCACAGTCTCGACTCTGATCTCTAGTACCTGTAGTCCTCACTTTCTCCTGATTTAATTGCAAGTCTTTCTGCCGAATAATATCTGCCTCAACTATCTAAACAATTCCTTGCATTTCAAATTAGTTCTAAAAATTCAAAATGGTGTAATTTACTCCACTTATACACAGAACAGCGTTAGATATGCTTCTGTGGCAGGTCTTGGAACATACCCTCTGCGGGTACAGGGGACTACTGTACTATTCTACCATAGCAGGCAGAATGAAGGTAGTTATTCTGTAGATAAATATTCAGTAATCCTTTTGTTTATTATTTTATATAGAGATCTGGCTCTTGTTTGCCCATTTTTTTGACTCCTACCAAGCATGAATTTCATCCCCTCGAAAACAATACCTCATTTATTAGTCGACCCTCTAATTTCAACTTTTAAAAAGTCTTCAAAATTCGACCTATACATGAGTATATACGGTAGTTTAAGTTGGTCATTTCCTTGCTTTTGTTCATACAATATTCTCCCAATGCGTTAGAATTTCATTCATTCAATTTGTAGACTTTCTAACTTGAGCTGCCAACTTTAAATATCTATGAACCCAAATGTCTCAATCCTGTCTTTAAAAGCCAACTTCTTTCGTTATTTTCTTTCCATCCTTTCCCCAGTTGCCTAACTTCATGCTTTGGACTTAATAACTGATTTATGAAACTAAACAATATTGATCTTTTAGGTGCATGTACTATTTAGTATTAGGAAGTTAGTTAGCTCAGTTGGCTGCAAATGCAGAGTGATTCCAACAGTGTGAGTTCAGTTCTCTGTAGGATTATGGCAGCTTGCTGGTCAGTATGCTGCAGCGTTTTATTGTTTGAGAATGAGCGACAACAGTACACTGCAGAAATGTAATGGGCATCCTAGTATGAAGGTTATTTGGCAGAATGTTTTATCCCTAGAGTTTACAAACAAGCAGAAAGGCATAGCTAGTGGTGAGAGACAATGTCTTGGTCAGATCCTTCCCAGGTTTTACCATCTTTGTATGCAAGAAACATTGCTGAGTAAGTAGTTTAGTTCTCTCTATGGACTCTTTTGGATCCAGTGTCCATTTGCCCAATTGTTGCTGAAGAAACTCATCAAGGATTCAAACATTCCACCTGTGTTCCCTTCCCTGTGATTCTTGAATGATTCCAATGTGCATTGGAGAGAGTGCAGAAGGAACTTAGAAGATTGGTTTCAGGTATGAAAAGCTTCAGCTTTGAGGATACATTGAAGAAATTGTGACTGTGCTGCTTGTAGAGAAGCAGCTGAGAGGAGCTCTGATTGAGGTTTTCAAAATCTTGAGTGAGCCAGACAGACTGGATTGGGTAAAGCTGTTTCTGCTTATAAAAGAGTCAAGAACAAGAGGGCATGGATTTGAAGTGATGTGCAAATGCAGGAAGGATAATGTGAAAAAAGACTTTAACACAGTGAGTTGTTAGTTTATGAAATGCAGTGCAGAGAAATGTGTTGGGGCAGGTTCAGTTGAGGTAATTGAGAGGGCATTGGACTTGTTTTCCACAGCGCCCTTGTGAATATTAAAGGCTGAGATAGATAGTATAATGTCCAATTTGGTAGCAAAAACAGGAAGGTAGATTATCTGAATGGTGATAGATTGCACTGTCAGTCATCTTGCTCAATGAGTTCTGATTGTCCTTCTACACCAATACACCTATAAGCATGTGGATACACCAGACAAAGAGAGCAAATGGTTTGTTGGCCTTCATAGCAAGAGGATTTGCATGTAGGAGTAGGAATGTCTTGATGATGATAAATTCCTTCATCCAGAGAGTGCTGAGCCTGGGAATTCCCTGCCACAGAAAGTGATTGAGGTAAAGTAATTTTTATTTTTCAAGAAGGAGTTTGATATAATTCCTGGGGGTTGTCACAAAGCTAGTCCTTTTTTTTTCCCGGAAAGCTATTCTTGGCTCAATGAGACTCTGTCCTTGATTTTTTTCAGAGGAGCAATGAACCAGGCTCGGTTCCGATCAGACTGGTTTGGTACAGGGATGAAAAGGACTTTGAGAGGTTTTTTGTTTATATGTAAACAGATGAGACTTCAGGCCAAAGTGGGTCATGTTTTAGAAGTGACCTGTAGAATGAAAGGGGAATGGTCAGCTTTCTAGCTGAGCAGCTTTAGTTCAGTCTTGAACTGGTTGGAAGTTCAACAGGGAGCTGTGTGGAAACTCACTCTTTTCTGTCTTTCAACTTCAACCTGTAAGCATGTTTTCCATTTCTACTGGTTTTTAAAAGGAGTTTGCTAATTGGGACTGTTGTGTATATTCAGAACAGCATAATTAAGTCTAGTTGGATTGGGTGAGTTCTGTAGGGGTTCTTTATTCTGTTCTTTGTGTTTCATTGTGTAATTTTGTGAATAAATTTTTGTCTGTTTTTAAAATCTAGTAGTCAACCTGGCTAATTTTATCTGGGTAAGTTTCACTGTACATTTACCGAAACAAATTAGCGAGTTTTGAGAAGATTTGTAGCTCATGTTGAGTTTTTGGATGTAGGTTTGCTCACTGAGCTGGAAGGCTCATTTCCAGATGTTTTGTTACTCTACTAGGTAACATCTTTAGTGGGCCTCAGGTAAAGCAATGCTGAAAATTCCTGCTTTCTATTTGTATGTTTGGGTTTCTTTGGGTTGGTGATGTCACTTCCTGTTCCTTTTCTCAGGGGGTGATAGTTGGGGTCTAACTTGATGTGTTTGTTGATGGAGTTCTGGTTGGAATGCCATGCTTTTAGGAATTCTCGTGCATGTCTTTGTTTGGCTTGTCCTAGGATGGATGTGTTGTCCCAGTCGAAGTGGTGTCCTTCCTCATCCGTGTGTGAAGATACCAGTGAAAGAAGGTCATGTCTTTTTGTGGCTAGTTGGTGTTCCTGTATCCTGGTGGCTAGTTTTCTGCCTGTTTGTCCACTGTAGTGTTTTTTACAGTCCTTGCACGGTATTTTGTAAATGACATTAGTTTTGATCATTGTCTGTATTGTGTCTTTTAAGTTAATTAGCTGCTGTTTTAGTGTTTTGATGGATTTGTGGGCTACCATGATGCCAAGGGATCTGAGTAGTCTGGCAGTCATTTCCGTGATGTCTTTGATGTAGGAGAGAGTGGCTAGGGTTTCTGGACATGTTTTGTCTGCTTGTTTGGGTTTGTTGCTGAGAAATCTGCAGACTGTGTTCATTGGGCACCTATTCTTTTTGAGTACACTGTATAGGTGATTTTCCTCTGCTCTGCGTAGTTCCTCTGTGCTGCAGTGTGTGTTGGCTCATTGAAATAATGTTCTGATGCTGCTTCATTTGTGGGTGCTGGGATGATTGCTTCTGTAGTTCAATATTTGGTCCATATGTGTTGTTTTCCTATAGATGCTGGTTTGAAGTTGCCCACTGGCTGTTCGCACTACTGAGACATCTAGGAATGGCAGTTTGTTGTTTTTTTATGCCAGTAAGGGTATTATTAATGGTCTTGAAGGTTTCCTCTAATTTGTTTCATTTAGTGATGACAAAGGTTTCATCCACGTAGCAGACCCAAAGTTTGGGTTGGATGGTTGGCAGAGCTGTTTGTTCAAGTCTCTGCATTACTGCCTCTGCTAAGAACCCTGATATCGGAGATTCCATGTGTGTTCTGTTGGTTTGTCTGTAGGTTTTGTTGTTGAAGGTGAAGTGTGTGGTTAGGCATAGGTTCACTAGCTTTATGGTACTGTCCTTGTTGATGAAGTTAGTGGTGATTGGTGTATGTGTCTTTGGGTCTTCTAATAGTTTGGTCAGTGTTTCCTTGGCCAGGTTAATGTTGATTGATGTAAACAAGGCTGTTACATCAAAGGAGACCATTATTTCATCCTTTTCTACCTTCGTGTCTTTGGTCTTCAGGAATTCTTGGGTGGAGTGAATGGAGTGGAGTGAGTCTCCTACTAAGTGTTTTAGTCTTTGGTGTAGCTCCTTGGTCAATCTGTAAGTTGTTGCTCCAGGTCCTGAAACTATGGGTCTGAGGGGTGCTCCTGGTTTGTGAATTTTGGGTAATCCGTAGAAGCTTGGTGTGTTGGATCTGTTTGGTTTCATTTTTTGGAAGTCTGTCTTATTTATTTCTCCAGATTTCTGAATGTTTTTGAGTAGGGCTGTGATTTGGTTCTCTAGTTGTGTGGTTGGGTGTATCGCCACTTGTTGGTGTCTGTAAGTAGTGCGTTCACTTTTTCATTGTAGTCTTTTCGATTTAGAATGACTGTCAAGCGTCCTTTGTCTGCAGGTAGGATAACAATGTTTTTATCTTTTTTTTCGTCTTTTTAGTACTTTCCTTTCTTGTGTATTGAGTATGTTTCCTTTTTTCTGCTTAATGTTGGTGCGACTACCTGTCTGATGGTTTGCTGGGTTTATTCTGTGAGTTGGTCATCTTTTAGTATTGTTTCTAATGCTGTTAAGAAATCTTTCTTGTCTGCATCCTGGCAGTTGTAATTTAATCCTCTTACTAAGACAGTTTTTTCTGTCAGTTAAGGGTCGGTCAGATAAGTTTTTTTTAAATCCATGCATCTGTGTTGTCAATTTGTGTAAATTTGTCTAGTTTTTTTCTGCAGGTCTAGTTTTTTCATTTTCTGTGTTTGTCGCTGCCTAATATCTATGGCTCGTTGTACTGTGTTTGTCCATTCATGGTCTGTTATATGACTGAGTAAAGATTTTTGATGCAACATTTCCTAGTTGTATTTATGGAGTCTGTTGTGGGCATCATTAATGATTTCTCTAAGCATTCTGTGGCTGTTTAACTCTGCTATTCTTATGGCTAGTGGGATGTTAAGGGGAGTTTCGTATTGAAGACATTTTATGTAGTACCTGTTTCCTTAGGCATTCGTGCAGGAAGTACAGCTGTTCGCAGGTGGCACTCTGTCAGATGGCATTCATTTCCCATTTCCCATCTACTACCGCCTGAGAAAAGGAACAGGAAGTTACTTCACCGCAGTAAATGACATCACCAACCCAAAGAAACCCAAACCTATAAATAAAAAGCAGGAAATTTCAGTGTTGCTTCGCTTGAAGCCCACTGAGGATATTACCTAGTAGGGTAACGAAACATCTGGAAATGAACCTTCCAGCTCAATGAGCAGACCTTCATCCAAAACTGAAACAAATTGCAAAGTTATGGTCTGAACTTCCTGCTTGAGAGTGTTTTGAGTGGTCTGGCTTAGTCCATAACAGGGTAAAAGGTATGGGGAGAAAACAGGAACAGGTCACTGATTTGGATGATCAGCCCTAATCATATTGAATGGTGGAGCAGGCTCAAAGGGCCAAAATGGCCTACTCCCAGCTCCTATGTTCTATGTTTCTGTGATGGGCATTATTACACTTGTTTCTGATCCATCAAATGTCTGTGCACGCAGAAAGCACCAAAGAGAGATCAAATTGAAATCAGCAAGCTCGTGATCATAGGAAGTGGATACAACAGCTAAATATTAATGATTCCTGACTAGAACTGTAGCTGTATGAAAATGTCTGCTTTTCCACCAGATGTAGCTGTTCTTAACACTAAAAACATAAATGTGGCAAGAGAAAGCCATCTGACATCTTGTTGTACCTTCAGTGTAATTATTATTTCACAGGCCTTAAGGTCTATATTGAAGGACAGTTTTTGAGTTTTTTTTGCACCAGAAACACATTGATTGAAGTATTTGCTAGTTTTAGTAGATTTGGTGAATCATTTTTAAAATATGATTTCCTTTTCATAATAGTACAACATTGCAGCAAAGCGGCAAGAAGTTGTTAGTAAAAGCAGAAGCTTGGACAGGAAGCCAACTGAGTCTGTATTAATGACAAATTGGAGACATAGCACATATGGAGTTGGGCAATTGGACCTTGATAAGGTAGGAAATTATACCTCCCATTGTACTGATATTTCTTATGGTTAGTAAATAAAACCACTATTCCTAACATCATGTTCATTTTTAATGCCGACATGTTATGAAGTAATTACATAGCTGTTTGGAACTTTGTTGTGTGCCTATTTATTGCCAAGTTTGATGACCAGGATGGTACTGCGCCTTGACGTTTAAAGCACTGTAGATTGTTAAAGAACTATACAAGTAGGACTTTTTCATCTGTTACAGAAATATTCAAAATATAAAAGCAAAAAGCTGTGAATGTTTGTAATCTGAAATAATAACAGAAAATACTAGAAATACTCAACAGCTCAGGCAACAACCATGGAAGGCGAAACATAGTTAATAGGGTATATTTAACAATTTCCCAACACATTGACCAAGAAGTCTGTCTGGTGCCATGTTAACCAGTCAAAGGACAGCCTTAATTGATTTAGAGTGGAACTTCCACCCCCACCTGAGAAAGGTTAGAGAAGATTCCACTCTAGAAAGCTGCCAGTCAGTTCGTTAGGCAAGTAGCTCATTGTTTCAAGTCTATAGAACTATAAAACATAGAACGAAACGTCAACCATTCAGCCCATTGAGTCTATTCGGCCATTCAATAAGATCATGACTGATTTGATAATCCTGAACTCCACTTTTCTGCTTTCTCCCTACAACCTTTGATTCCCTTAATGATTTGAAAACCTATCTGCCTCCACCTTGAATATATTTAATAATCCAACCTCTTACAAATAGGAATTCCACAGACTGACTGCACTCTGAGAGAAGAAACATTCCCCTCACTTTGTTTTAAGTGGGCAAACCAATTACTCTGTGATTACGCCCTTTGGTCCTACACTCTCCCACCATGTGAAGCTGCCGTTTTGTTTCTACCTTATTAAGTGCCCGAAGAATCTGCTATGTTTCAAGACAGCTGGTGAATGCCACTATTAATACACTGTGTTTAATTGTGTTTCACCATTTTGACAGTTATCCAGCCTGATGGAATAAATACCAGGAGCTCAAAGGCTCTGTAAAACAAATAAATTAACTTAAAAGTAGATGTGAAGGTTGGGTAAATTTGGGTAAGATAAGATAAAGTTCAAATGAAATGATTTCAAATAAAAGCAAAAAACAAAACTGAAAAAGTGTCATTGGAAATGAAACATGAACTGTGTTTCTCTCTTCACAGATGCTGCCAGACATGCTGAGTTTTCCAGCACTTAATTTTTTTATTCAAGATGAACCCAGTAAAAATTAGGATTGTGATCCTTACTCCCAATCCCACCTATGATTGGACATAATGCTACGTACACTCAGGATCCCATAGATGCAATCATTGCAGAAATGGTGTTGCAGGAGGTGGTTGCAAAGCTAGTTGTCTCCTCCTACTAGAACTTAGAAATTTTAATGATTTGAAACATTGATTCTTGCTTCTCTACAAATACTGTCTTAACTGTTGAAAAGTGATTGCTACCAAAAAGGGAAACACAGTTGTTTTTCTATCCTTTTTTTATCTTTGTAAGTGTTTAAAGAATTTAAATTTATTTAGAATTTGGAGTAATCTTGGTTTTGGATAAATGGTTACATTCTGCAAAATTCAGTGTTGGGTGTAAATAATGAAAGTGGCAGATAAGATTTGGAGTTCACACAAATACTGAGCAATCTGTAAACTGATTAAGGTATTATTATATCTATGCACAAATGAATGTCAGCAACGAAGTGTAACTTGATCTTGAATATTTTGCAGCACCATAATTTTAATAAAAAGTATTATTGCATTTAAGATTTTAATTAATGGCACTGTACCATACATGAAGTGAAAAGATATAGGATGATGCAGCACAGTGTGAGGATGGTCAGCCCATCATCATCATGCAGGCTGTTTGAAGGAGCTATTCAATCAACCCCTTTCTCCTTTACTTCACCATAGCCCTGTAGATTTTTTTTTCCCCTTGAAGTGTTAATCTAATTCTGCTTTGAAAATTATTGAACCTATTTCCAACACATTATCAGGCAAAATATTCCCAATCACTTTTCATTACTGAAAAAAAGTTCTTATCTTTTCTTCTAGTTCTTTGGTTAATTATCTTTAAATTTGTCCTCTGATTACTGAACTCTGCCACTGAAAACAGTTCCTTCCTACTTGCATTATTGAAATCCTACATATTTAAGAAGACTAATTCCAGATTGTCTGGCGTATCATTCCTGTTTACAACTTAATAGACCTCTTTCCCTTTTCTAAATCTTTAACATCCTTCCTAGAGTGTGGTAGCCAAAATTTGACATGATGCTCTAACTGGAGCCTAACCTATACTTCATAAGGTTTAGTATAATTTTCTTTCTTCTATACTCTCTAATCTCTGCTTCTAAATCCAAAGATTCTGTGTCTTTTTTGTGGATCCTAGTGGCTTGTCCAAATGCCTTCAAAGATTAGTAAACACACACTCTTAGTTTTCTCCATTCCTGCTCACCCATCCCAATCTTTAAAATGTAACTTGCATTATTCAAACCAATGAGAAGAATACCTGAATATGAATCTATTCTTATCCACTGAACTCACAGAATATATAGGAAAAGCATTTTAACTACTGCAACCATAAACAATTTTCAGTATTTCTTGATATGGATGTTCAGTTCAAATACTGGTTTTCAGATGTTTTTTCTCTCAATATTCATTAATGATGGAGTAATTTGGGAAATTGAGCACAAGCATGCCACTCTTTGAAATAGCCGTATATTAAAAAGAAATCAAATGTTATTCCAGTAAAAAAAAGTACATTCTTTTACCCATTTATCATATTTTTGTTTCTAGATTATATTTTTATTTATAATGATACTCTAATTTTAAATGAGATATTCTGTATATTTGTAATAGTTCTAATATCTTAAATTTACTTTTTGCTTAACAGAATACTGCAGTTAACTCTGTACTAAATCCAGTTTAATTTTAAGATGCAAAATATTGTGCAAATGTAGAAAGATTGGTGAAAATTGTGTTATGCTGGAACAATAAAAATAAATTTGAAAATCTGTAACACTTCAAAACATATAATGCACTCAATTGTGACATAATGCATAATTAACCTCATTGTATGGTCTGCATACTCTTTTTTTTTAACTAAAAATACTAGTTAACCATCTGTTTCGTAATCCACATCACATAGTTTAGTAATTTGAGGGATATAAATGCATTTTGAGATAGTAATGTTCCATTATAACAACAAATGCAAGATAAATTCTGAATTAGAAAGTATGCTTACTTGAGGTTAGCACCAAGTTATTGTCCATAAAAATAGAAGCAAGTGAACACAAGACTAAGAAAAAGAGAATTCCGACATCTTCCACAACTTTGTTGGAAGCAGACTGGGGCAATAATTTTTTTATGGTGAGGACATCCTTGAAAATTTTCCATATTGCTTCTAGTAATGGCCTGGCTAGTGGTGCAGCATGTTATAAAGCCAAGTCTTTACTGCTACTACCAGATTGTTGTTAGAGACAATAGATGATGCTCTATCTAGTGGCTTCAGTCATTTTAAAAAATATCATTTGGAGTACAGTAAAACATGGTATCTTTGATATTGGGGACCTCAGGAGGATACAAAAATGGAACTTAGCACTTCGAGTTAAAGTTGCTTGCAAATCCTCAAGCCTTGTCTTTTGTATTGATGTGCTGGCTCCCCCACCATTAAGGACAGGGACATTTGTAGAATGTCCTCATCTTGTGTCGTTTTGTTATCCATCACCATTGATAATTGCATACAGCCTGTGGAGGTTTGATCTTGTCTGTTGGTTGTGGGATCATGTAACTGTGTTTAGCATCTTCATATTGATGCCTTTTTTTAGATGTCAGATGCTGGTTCCAGCAAGTTCCAATACAAGCACAATAGCAAAGATGCCTTGCTGCAATTGTATGGAACCTAGTTGAGACTTCACCTGGAGTACTGTGCATTTTTAGTCTTCCTATCTAAGGAAGGTATGCTTGACAGTGAGGGAGTGCAACAGACCTTCACAATAATACTTCCTGAATGGCAGGATTGTCTTATGTGGAAAGATTGAGAAAACACCCATTCTAAAGAAGGGTCACTTGACCTGAAAAGTTAACTTTTCATACTGTCCACAGATGCTGCAAGACTTGCTGAGTTTCTCCAGCAATTTCTGTTTTTCTTTGAGGAAACTGGACCTGTATTCCTTTGGGTTTTGAAGAATAAATGCTGCTGTTATTGAAAATTACAAAATGTTTAGAGGATGACAGCATAGATACAGCCTGATATTTCCCTTGCTGATGAATCTAGAACTAAAGGACATGACTTCAGAATAAGGGTTATGTCATTTAACACTGAGATGAGCAGCAATTCTTTCTACCCATAGTGTAAGATCTTTTTAATATGCTCATTGAAATCCAGGTTGAACTTTTTTCCTTTACTGAAGGCTAATGACATTGAGTGATATGCAGATGACATAGGAAAGTGGCATTAAGGTAGATGATCAGCTATAATCTAATTCAATGGTGGAGCGAAATCAATGGGTTGATTGATGGGTTGACTCCTGGTCCCGTGTTCCTAATTTTAAGACCCCTAAGATACATGTTGTTCTAGTACAAAGTAGCAAGGCAGCAAACTGTAATGATCACTGCTGCCCAGTTTGGGTTCCTGCAGGACCACTCAGCTCCTGACCTCATTACAGCCTCGATTCAAACATGGAGAGTAGAACCGAATTGCAGAGGTGAGGCAAGAGTGATTACCTGCTTGACATCAAGATCCCATTTGACAGAATGTGAACTCCTATGACACCAGGCTATAATCCAACAGGTTTATTTGAAATCCCAAGCTTTCAGAGTGCAGCCCCTTCATTAGGTGCGGTGAGAGAGCAGGGCACAGAGCTTATAGGCAGAGAGATCTAAAAAAGTGAGTGGAGTGTCAGATAATACATCTCTGCTGGTGAGCAAGTGTTAGACCATGTGTAAAGTGTTTATAAAGTCAGTGTCAGTGCTGTGCTGTCATGGCAGTCAGGCAGAGCGATAGGAATATAGAAAAGGTGACATCTCAGGTCAGATACTGAACTGTAGGTGTGAGGTTTGATCAGAATCTGTCTGAGTTGTAACCTAGAATCAGACTGGTTTTATACTGAAACCTAGAATTAATAAGATGCCATATTGACTGACTGTGACTACAAACTTTTTTTTAACAAAATAGAATGTATCTGCAAATAAACATCTTGGATGAAATGATTCACCTCATAGATGTATATAAATGTGTGTGAGGTAGTCACAGTTCATCAATGTGGCATCTTATAAATTCTAGCTTGAGGCACTGTTACAGAGATGAATGACCTCCAACAACCACAATCTGTGTCTGCTATAATTCCAACCAGCAGAGATGCTTCTCATCATCCCGGTGATTTCTATGGACTCCAGGTTTGCTATGGGACCTTGATGCTACACTCTTGCCCAACTATCTTCAGCTGCTTCATCAATAACTTCCTCTCTGTCATCAAGTCAGAAGTGGAAATGTTTGCTGATGATTTCACAATGTTCCATGCCATTCATGACGACTCAGATACTGAAACAGTCCCCATTCAAATGCAATAATACTTTGATAATATCCAGGCTTAGCCTGTCAAGTGGCAGATAACATTCATGCCACACAAATGCTAGCAATGACTATTTCTAGTAAGGGAATATCTACCCATGTCCCTTTGACATTCAATGGCAATACCATCACTGAATTCCCCACTATCACCATCTTGAGGTGTTCCTATTGAACAGAAATTCAACTGGATTCATCACACAAATACAGTGGCTGTAGGACTATGTAAATACAGTGACAACAAGACTCTAGGAATACTCCATTGGGTAACTCACCTCCTGACTCCCCAAAGCCTGTCCAACATCTACAAAGTACAAGTCAGGAATGTAATGGAATACAACCCACTTGCCTGGATAGGTGAAGCTCCAACAGCAGTCAAGAAGCTTGGCATCATCTTCAGCAAAGCAGCCCACTTGATTGGCACCATATCTACAAAAATCCATTCCTTCTAATCAACCTTCAATAGCAGTGTTGTGTACTATCTAGAAAAGACATGGCATAAATTTGCCAAAGATCATTAGACAGTGCCCTCCAAACCCAAAAATACTTCCACCTAGAAGGACATAGGCAGCCAATACATGGGAACACAACCATAGGCAAGTTCTCATTTCAGCCATTCAGCATCCAGACTTGAAAATATATTACCATTCTTTCAGAGTCAAACTCCTGGAATTCCCTCCCTTATAGCATTGTGGGCCTGCATACGCAGGTGGACTGCAGTGGTCTAAGAAGGCAACTAAGGATGCTGGCCCAACCAGCAATACTCACATCCCATGAGAGAATAACAAAATACTAAAAGATGTGCATGTGCTCCGAAGTCAAGTGGTGAACTGTGTTCCAAGTTGGAGATGTGCCATGATGTGCCGTGATGAAGCTAGCGCATTTGTGATGCCGCCTTCTGTGGTCAAAGATGAAGGTGGTCAGTGCCCTCCGATTTCGGGGAAGGCTGGCCAAGATGGATACCCAAGGGAGCAAGCAACTAGTTAGAGTTTGCCTTTGGTGTTGGGAATTGTTGCCATCTGGTTTCTCTTTGCTCTGTGGGAGAACAGTAAATTGCATATAATTAAGGTGAGAAAAGATAATAATGTTCGATGTTAATGAATGTAAATTGATTCCTTGCTACTCACTAATGAGATTCTGTTAAAACCTTGCTGTTAAAATTGGACTTTGCTTGATGTTGTGAATCACCTTTTCCGATCTTTTCCCAAGTCCAGAACTAGAGGGCATAGGTTTAGGGTGAGAGGGGAAAGATATAAAAGAGACCTAAGGGACAACTTTTTCACACAGAGGGTGGTACGTGTATGGAATGAGCTGCCAGAGGATGTGGCGGAGGCTGGTACAATTGCAACATTTAAAAGGCATTTGGATGGGTATATGAATAAGAAGGGTTTGGAGGGATATGGGGCGGGTGCTGGCAGGTGGGTCTAGATTGAGTAGGGATATCTGGTCAGCATGGACAGGTTGGACTAAAGAGTCTGTTTCCATGCTGTACATCTCTATGACTTGCCATGCAGGAGCTGATAAGGTTCCACTAGTATAAGCAAAAAATACAGTATAAAATATTATCATGAACTGGCAGCATGGGTCTCGGGAGAGAAACTCATACTTTGACAGAAATCTATAACTCCAATGTATTGGATGAAATATATTCTCAAAAGGTATTTGATAATGTATCAATCACAGAACAAACTAATGAACAATTAAGTGACTTAAAAACCAGAAAATAAAGTTCAAGGGCAGAGGTTCTCAATTCTGAGTCAGGAGTAGGAAGTGGAATTCCATGAGGATTAGCGCTGGGACTCCTTGTTAACAATTAATATTAAAAATACTTAATTTGTTCTTAGATGTGGCCATCGTTGGCTAGCATTTATTGCTCACTTCTATTTGTCCTTGAGAAGGTAGTGTTGAGCTACCTTCTTTGCTGTTGCAATTCACATGCTGTAAGGAATGGAGTTCTCAGAATTTGACTCAGCAATATTGGAAGGAATGGTGATCTGGTTTGGGGGTGAATTGTTAGGTGATGAGGTTCCCATGCATCTGCTGCTTCCTTCTTTCTAGATGGTAGTGTTTTGGGTTTGGAAAGTGCTGCTAAAGAAGTTGGGGTGAAATTTTACATTTGTTCATTTGGGTGTGGGCATTGCTGGCTGAGCTAACATATTTGTAGTCCGTCTATAATTCACCTCCAGAAGATGATGGTTAGCTGCCTTGAAGTGCTACAGTCCTTTCAGTGTAGGAATACTTGCAGTGGAGGGAGTTAGAACATAGAATAGTCAAACACAGAAATGGCCCTTGTCATTCAAAACTAATTCCATTTGCCTGCACATGGTCCTTATCCCTCTGTTTCCAGCCTGTTCATGTGTCTGTCTGAATACCTTTTAAACATGCTATTATATCTCCCCTGGCAATGTGTTCTAGGACCAACCACACTTGTGTTTTAAAAAAAAGACTTGCATCGCACATCTCCTTTAAACTTGCCTCATCTCACCGTAAAGTTTTGCCCCCTAATGTTTGACAATTCTACTTTGGGGGCAGAGGTAAAGACTATGACTATCCATGCCCCTCAATTTTATATACTTCTGTCAGGTCGCCCCTTAACCTCTGATGCTCTAGCAAAAACAATCCAAGTTTGTCCAACCTCTCCTGATAGTTCATGCAACCAAACCCCTGGTAAACTTTCTTTTGCATCTTCACCAAATCCTCCACACTTGCCAACTTGTATACTGAGTGCCCTGACCAGTGAAGGCAAGCATACCATATATCTTCTTTACTATCTTATCCACTTTTGTTGCCACTTTCAGGGAGCTATGGACTTGCATCCAAATATCCCTCTGCATATCGATTCTCCTAAGGGTCCTGCCATTGACTGTATACTTGCCTCTTGCATTTGACCTCCCAAAATGCATCACCTCACTCTTGTCCAAATTAAATAGCACCTGTCATTTCTTGATTTATCCTTTGACAGCTTCCTCACTTTCCTCAACTCCATCAATCATCCTCAGACTTATTAATCAGATCACCTACATTTTCATCCAAAACACTTATATATTACAAACAACAGAGTCCAGCACTAATTCTTATGGAACATCACTGGTCATAGACCTTCAGTCAGAAAAACACCCCTCACAACTAGTGTCTGATTCTATGACCAAGCCAATTTTGGATCCACCTTACCAACTCACCATGGATATCATGTGACTTAATCTTCTGGACCAGCCTACCTTGTCAAACCCTTTATTAAGGTCCATGTAAACAACATCCAGTGCTGTACCCTCAATCATCTTCATCACTTGCTCAAAAAAACTCAATCAAATTTGTGACAAGAACACCCCCTCACTAAGCCATCCTGCTTATCCCTATTAAGTCCATTAGAGTCATACAGCATATGAATAGGCTGTTCTGCCCATGCCAACCAACAGTAATCCCATTTATTCTCAGTCAATAAACCTCTAGGCCCTGGCATTTTAAGTAGTCATTCAGATACTTCTTAAATGTCACCTGAGCACCTGCCTCTGTCACTCTCAGAGGGTGTTATGTATATCGACTACCCTCTGGGTGGGAAAAACATACTCATTCCTTCTAAATTACTTGCTCCTCACCCTAAATATATACTCTATAGTCTTACGCATATCTGCTGTGGGGAAGAGATTCTCGTGATACGCTGTGTCTATGTGTCCCATTTTCTTTCAAATATGAGTAAATCCTGTTCCTAAGCATCTTCTCCAATAATTTCCTTACCATTTGTCTGCCAACCTCCAATCTTCTGGCACCTTACCTGTGACTATCGATGATACAAATATCTCAGCAAGAGGCCCAGCAATCCCTTCTCTAGCTTCCCACAGAGTTCTCGGGTACACCTGATCAGGTCCTGGGGATTTATTCACCTTTAACCGTTTCAAGATATCCAACACTTCCTCGTCTGTAATCTGGACATTTTGCAAGATGTCACCATCTATTTCCCTACAGTCTGTATCCTCCATATCCTTTTCCACAGTAAATACTGATGCAAAATATTCATTTAGTATCTCCCCCATTTTCTGTGGCTGCACACAAAGACCACCTTGCAGATCTTTGAGGGGCCCTATTCTCTCCCTATTGCCCTTAATATATTTGTTAAAACCCCTTTAGATTCTCCTTAATTCTATTTGCCAAAGCTATCTCATGTCCCCTTTTTGCCCTCCTGATTTCCCTCTTAAGTATACTCCTACTTCCTTTATACTCTTCTAAGGATTCACTCGATCTATCCTGTCTATACCTGACATATGCTTCCTTCTTTTTCTTAACCAAACCCTCAATTTCTTTAGTCATCCAGCATTCCCTATACCTACCAGCCTTCCCTTTCACCCTGACAGGAATATACTTTCTCTGGATTCTTGTTATCTCATTTCTGAAGGCTTCCCATTTTCCAGTCGTCCCTTTACCTGCGAACATCTGCCTCCAATCAGCTTTTGAAAGTTCTTGCCTAATACTGTCAAAATTGGCCTTTCTCCAATTTAGAACTTCAACTTTTAGTTCTGGTCTACCCTTTTTCATCACTATTTTAAAACAAATAGAATTATGGTTGCTGGCCCCAAAGTGCTCCCCCACTGACACCTCAGTCACCTGCTCTGCCTTATTTCCCAAGAGTATGTCAAGTTTTGCACCTTCTCTCGTAGGTACTGAATCAGAAAATTGTCTTGTACACATTTAAGAAATTCCTCCCCATCTAAACCTTTAACACTATGGCAGTCCCAGTCGATGTTTGGAAAGTTAAAATCCCCTACCATAACTACCCTATTATTCTTACAGATAGCTGAGATCTCCTTACAAGTTTGTTTCTCAATTTCCCTCTGACTGTTAGGGGGTCTATAATATAATCCCAATAAGGTGATCATCCCTTTCTTATTTCTTAGTTCCACCTAAATAACTTCCCTGGATGTATTTCCAGGAATATCCTCCCTCAGCATAGCTGTAATGCCATCCCTTATCAAAAATGCCACTCCCCCTCCTCTCTCGCCTCCCTTTCCATCCTTCTTGTAGCATTTGTATCCTCGAACATTAAGCTGCCTGTCCTGCCCATCCCTGAGCCATGTTTCCGTAATTGCTATGATATCCCAGTCCCATGTTCCTAACCATGCCCTGAGTCCATCTGCCTTCTCTGTTAGGCCCCTTGCATTGAAATAAATGCAGTTTAATTTATTAGTCCTACCTTGTCCCTGCCTGCCCTGACTGTTTTGACTCACTTCTGTTCTCAGCTGTACCCGTCTTCGATTGATCTCTTTCCTCACTATCACCCTGGATCCCACCCACCCCCCCCACCTTACTAGTTTAAAGGGTGAGAGGGGAAAGATGTAAAAGAGACCTAAGGGGCAACATTTTCATGTGTATGGAATGAGCTGCCAGAGGATGTGGTGGAGGCTGGTACAATTGCAACATTTAAGAGGCATTTGGATGGGTATATGAATAGGAAGGGCTTGGAGGGATATGGGCCGGGTGCTGGCAAGTGGGACTAGTTTGGGTTGGGGTATCTGGCCGGCATGGATGGGTTGGACCAAAGGGTCTGTTTCCATACTGTACTTCTCTATGGCTCTATTCAGTTAATCGATTAAATGCCTTTCCTCTGGGGCTCAGAGTTTTTAAAGTCTGCTCCCCGTTCAGGAGGTAAGGCAGCATCACAGTATGCAAGGCCCCACCCCCAACACCGCCACCCCGCCTCCAACCCCGCCCCTGATGCTGTCCAACAAAGCCCCCTACCCTCAACTTCGTGCAACACCTATGCCTGCACCTAAAACTGCCGCAGCAACACTCCCCACCCCCGCCCCCAACACCACCCCCCCCCCCGCTCCAATCCTGTGCATCACCTCCCCAACACCATGCAACACCCCCCCGCCCCCAACCCCGGGCAACACCTCCACCCACCCCAACACCTCCCCCACCTACAAACCCCAACCCTGTGCAACACCTCTTTTTCCCCCCCCCCACCAACCCCAAAACCGTGCAACACTGCCCATCCTCTCTCTGGGGCCGCTGGACTGGACACCAACAACAACACTGCTGCAGTTGTCTTTGTGAGGTAAGTCTTCAAATAACACACATACACTTACTGCAACTTTTTGACAGGTTCCACGTCTGCCCTGTACAGGAATGTTGGAGAGATTATCTGGGGAAGTGGGGATGGGTTTAGGGTACACCCCTCTGTAGATCTCCAGGGGTGAGAGAGGCGGGCAGTCAGTTATTTGGAGACGGTGCCTGCTTAAACAAAAGACGCAATCACTGTTGGAAGTATGTCTTTGTAATATTTCCATCGGGGCCTCGAGACGACCTTCGGCTAATCTGATTTTCAGATAATTGGTATTTGGATAATCGATGTTCCTCTATAAATTGTGAATAATTGCGGTCCCAACATGGAACCCTGAGGCACGCTATTAGTCACTGCCACCCAGCAAAGCACTCATTTATCCCCACTCTTTGCTTCCTGTTAATTAATCCTCTATCCATACTAATACATTGTCTGAAACACCATGGATCTTTATCTTATGCAGCAGCCTTTACTGTGGCACCTTGTTGAATGCCTTTTTGAAATCTAGGTATACCACATCTACAGGGATCCCGTTGTCCACCATGCTCGTAATGTCTTTATGGAATTCCAGTAGATTAGTTAAGCATGACTTGCATTTCATGAACCCATGTTGTGTCTGTCCAACAGGACAACGTCTATCGAGATATCTTGCTATTTCTTCCAGGAGAATAGATTCAAGCATTTTTCCTACTCCAGAAGTTAAGCTAACAGGCCTATAATTCCCCATCTTTTGTCTATCTCCTTTTTTAAATAGTGGTGACACATTTTGCTGTTTTCCAATCTGCTGGAACTGCCCCAGAGTCCAGCGATTTTTGTAAAATTACCATAAGTGCATTTGCTATTTCTCCTGCTGTCTCTTTTAGTCCCCTAGAATGTATTCCATCAGGGCCAGGAGACTTGACTACCTTTAGCTCCATTAGCTTGCCCGACACTACCTCATTCGTCATGATTGTTTCCGGGTCCTACGTTCCTTTGTCTCCTTGTCATCAATCACTGGCATGTTATTTGTGTCCTCCACTGTGAAGGCCGACTCAAAATATCTGTTCAGTGTCTTGCCATCTCCTCATATCCGATTACTAAATCCCCCTTCTCATCCTGTAAAGGACCAATGTTTACCTTAGCCAGTCTCTGTTTTATATATTTATACAAACTTTTGCTATCTGTCTTTATATTCTGAGCTAGTTTAATCTCATAATCTTACTTTTCCTTTACAGCTTTTTTTTTGTAGCTTTCTGTCAACCTTTAAAGTTTTCCCAATCTTCTAGTTTTACTTCTGGTCTTTGTCACCTTGTATGCCTTCCCAATTAATTTGATAGCCTCCTTATTTCCTGAGACACCCATGGCAGATTACCCCTTTTCACTGGTTATACTTTTGCCGAGCACTTTGAAAAATTATTTTGGAAGTCCTCCACTGTAAAGTTTTTGCTTCCATTCTACTTTTGCCAATGCCTCCCTCATCCTACTGTAATTTCCTTTGTTTAAGCACAGGACCCTGGTATTGGATTTTATCTTTGCACTTTCCATCTGTATTCTAAATCCAACCATACTGTGATTGCTTCTTCCAAGAGGATCACTGACTATGAGGATATTAATTATTCCTGTCTCATTACACAGGACCAGATCTAGGATAGCTTGCTCCCTCGTGGGAGAAAACTTCAAGAAAACTATTGCAGATACATTCAATTAACTCATCCTCAAGGCTACCCTGACTGACCTGGTTCAACTACCGCCCTGTAGATTAAAATCCTGAATGAAGAATGCCATACTATTTTTACAGGCTTGAGTTTGAATTCCAGTCAATGGTGACCGCATGATGTTGATGGTGGAGATTCAGCAATAATAATACAGTTGAATGCCAAAGGATGATGATGATTGGATTCTCTTGTCGAACATAGTTATTGCAATCAATTGTGTAGTGCAAATGTTGCTTGCCATTTATCAGACCACAAATATAAGGAGGACCTTTTGCAGGATAGTAGGACGTGGTTTTTTTGTGTTTTTCTATGCTGCTTAGCTCGGTACTGGTTTGTCCATCCAATTTTTTTTATAAACTTCATAATGGTTTGGTAGGCTATATTAGTAGGTATTTGGTAGTCAGTTACATTGCTGTAGGTCTGAAGACACATGTAGACCAAAACAGGTGGAGAGGGTAGATTTCTTGCCCAAAAGGACATTCATGAACCAGATAGGTTTTTGTAACAACTACCAATTGTTCACTCTCACTATAACTGAGACAACTTCTTGATTCAAGATTTATTAAATGAATCTATGTCCCCAAAACATAAGCCTGGGACTTTACTAGTCCAATGGCATTATCATCATCCCACTGCCTTCCCTGTATTCATATTGTTAGTTTAGACTTTGAAATCAAAAACATATTGTCTAAGTTTTAAGCAACTTCAAGTTGGGAGGGGTAGTTGATGCCAATGAGATTCCAACAACTTGCAAGAAGTCATTTATAAACTTAATAAATGGGCTTATAATTATCAAATAATAGGGTGTGAAGTATTAAAATTTTGGTACAGAAAAATAAGAAGCTAAGTAAGATATGAGCTAACATATGTTGGAAAACAAATGCATAAATACTGCAAATTGCACTACAGACCAATAAGGCCATAATAGGTGCTGCACTTGAGGGGCTGGATTGTCTACTCCCTCTCCTAATTCTTATCTAGCAATAGGAAACTAATCACCAGAGTTCACTTTTAGAGAAATAGAATTGTGAAGGAAAAACGCTGTGCTAAATTTCTGGAAAAGGTAGAAAAATAATTTACAAATAACTCCAGAACTCTGAAGTTAAACCTATTCGCAGTGGACAAAAAGCCTGAATCAACAAGGTAAAAACAATGACTGCAAATGCTGAAAACCAAATACTGGATTAGTGGTGCTGGAAGAGCACAGCAGTTCAGGCAGCATCCAACGAGCAGCGAAATCGACGTTTCAGGCAAAAGCCCTTCATCAGGACTCCTGATGAAGGGCTTTTGCCCGAAACGTCGATTTCGCTGCTCGTTGGATGCTGCCTGAACTGCTGTGCTCTTCCAGCACCACTAATCCAGTAAAAAGCCTGAATCCCCTAGTCATGAAAAGAGAAAATGGAGTAACGGTACAGCAATTGGGGAGAGAAACGTTCTACAGTGTTAAGGAAAGTAAATCTGTTTGCCAAGAGTACTGTAACATAATTCCTTAATTTACTGTTTTTGGAATGTTTTCCCCATGGATAGGTTTTATTATGGAGGATAAGTATGTTATAACATTTTGATGGATTATTTTTTAGAAAATGATAGATTAAATATTTTAAAATACAAATAAATGTTGGGGAAAAAAAACAAAAATTGATTAATCCAAGCTGGGGAAAAGTAAAACAAATACTGTTACTCATTTGTTTATTTGAAAAAGATGCAAGTCTTTTAATCTATAAATCAGCATGATTCAGTAAATTGAGGGTTGAGTAACCAATGAGAAAAATATTGATTTCTTTCAGTTCACTGCAAAAAAGCACAAGCGTAATTCCTCTGAACATCTCTGTGCTTCATCATCATTGCTTCCACAGCATCCTGATCAAGTTAGTATTTTATTTTAATCTAAATTGTCCTGAATCACCCTTTAGGATAAATATCTCTTAAATTTGTGTTACTTGTAATTTTTAATTGTAGTTAGTCTTAATGAATTTAATTTCTTTTACTAGTAGCACTTAATTTGAAATCAAGTTCCTTCTCCTGTGAGGGTTCATCTGTTTGATTTGGCATTTATATTGTGATTGGCTAATTCTCATAATCATTTTGTGTGATTAAATTATGGAGTCATGACTTGCAATTCATTACAGTAATGTATTGTAATGAGTATTTCAGTTTCGTTTCTCTTCTGATAATTTATTGCCCTAGTAAGTAACAATTAAGTTGGTACTTTTTCTATAGTGGTACAAATGTGTCTTTGATTATAGCAATTATGTAAACTTTGAGCTGAGCATACAAGCATTGGTATACTTGAGTTTGTTTAGCTACTGGGGAGATGATGCATTTAAAAGCTTTGATATAAGCAAATGGAATCATGTATTTCCTTCCAATTTCTTGTGTTGTTTAGATGTAGGGAGATTTAAGCAGGTTTTAAGTTATCATTTGATTATGTAACTTTATGTAGAAATTAGTCCTTGTCCAAGTTGTGTATTACACATAATATTGAAATTAATATTGAAATATTAATTAATATCTTAAACAGTTTTTTTTTAGTCTTAGTTGAAATTGTTTATTTATCTTTGATTTATTTACTAAATAATAAGCTTTCGTTTTCTTTGTCCACAATTGTATAGTTAACTAATATACAAATTCCATTGAATTGAAGAAACTTCCCATTTCTCTGTACTGTTTTGCAATTATATGGTAAAATAGCTTTCAATAATTTGTTTAGAAAATAATTATTTTGATTACTCATGGAATATATTCTAAAAAATATAATTACATTCTCTTTTTAAGCTATTAAAAATTACTAGCTTGATGTCTGGAATAGCAGATTTTCTTATGAGGATAGTTTGGACAGGCTGGGCTTCTTTCAACTGAGGTTTAGAAGGGTGAGGGGTGATGTAGTTAAAGTGTATAACATCCTGAATGGTCTAGATAATGTGGACATGGAAAAGATATTTCCTATTGTGGTTCAGTGCTGAACAAGGGAGGGGCACTGTTTTAAAATTAGGTGTCATCCTTTCTATCAGGGGGTTGTTTTGGAACTCTTTGCTTCTGGAGGTGAAGGATATGAATATTTTTATGACAGTGGTGAGTAGATTTTTATCAAGCATGGGAATTGAGGATTATTGAGGTAGCTAAGAACATTGAATTCGAAATGCAAGAAGATCAGCTGTAATCTTATTTGTTCAGAGAAAATCCAGGTGGCTAATTGGCTTACAGCTGCTGCAATTTTGTATAGTCATATGGACTCTTTGGAATCTTTTATTGGCTGCTGTTTCTCTTGAAGAAAGCAAGCAAGTAATCCTTATGTCTTTAGCAATGCAGTGGTCATCTCATTGCTAGGCAAACAAGAATTGTTCTATAACATTAAAGGCAAATAGCTGTTCTTTTCTCTTTTGCTGTTGCTTCCTCATACTTACAGTCCACATCAAGTCAATGCATCCTATAACTTTTTAAACAGTTTTTCTTGCGATGAGAACTATGCAACCTGCCCCAACCACTAGTTATGCCTTTTCATGCCACTGCACCAATATCATGCTGTTTTCTTTGGGTTTTTCGACCTCTTTATCAATGTACTTCTTTAAACACCATTTCTATCTAATGACCTAACAGCCTATTCTATCTCATTACTATTAAAGGATGAAAGGACTTTGAGAACTATTGCCTGTGCCTGTTTTTTAACTGCTTGATTCTTCATTCTGATTGGAGGATATCTTGATACTACACGGAATGCACTAAGCATATCACCTTGCCTGATGAGACTGCAGTGAGTTGGGCCCCTACTGCTCCACCACCACCACCACCACCTACGCTTTCACAAACCTGTTCTCATCATACTTATCAATGCCAATTTTACGGAATCTGTTGGAAAGCATCAGCCCTATTTGTGTTAACAAAAGCAAATGGTAATGGGAAAAATAATCCACTCCCTTGTAGCCAGGTGATCATGTTACTTTCACTCAAACCTTTAGCCTGTCTGGGAATGTTTTGCTCGTCATTTTAAGTTTTGAGGACTTCGACTAACAAAAAGCAGAGGTGGTTGTAATGTCCAGCCTTCCTTTTAATTTTACGTCCTCGCGATCAACAATGACTTCTAAAACTGGAAGTCGATGTTGTGATTCACATCAGTGTGCTGATTACCACATGTAGATTAGAGAACACTGGTAATGTCACTGAACTAGCAGGTCAGAACCTTAGGCCAATATTCTTGGGTCATTGGTCTGAATCTGACCATGATTGGTCAAATTTGAACTGGTAAAATCTGGAATGAAAAGCTGATCTAATAATGACTGAGTAACTGCTGTTTATCTTTGAAGTATTATTTGTCCTTTGTACTTTCTGCCCTTTTCATTCTGTAATAGTGATTGTACGTTTGATAGATCCCGTCGAATAGGACTTGGGAAGTGGTTGCATAGTCCATCTTATAGAGAATGAATGTTTAAGATGCTCGAAGCGGTGACAATCAAGCAAGATTGTTTTGCCCTTGTTGGTGTTGAGCTTTTTACTTTTGGATGTGCTCTCATCTGGGCTAGTAAAAAAAAAAATTATTAGATCTCACTTCTCTCTCATTCATGGTAGATGGTGGAAAGGCATTGGAGAGTCAGATGGTGAGTCAACTCACTTTGACCTCCTGTTAGTCTTTTATTGGAGATAGCCTGACCTGGTTTTTGCATCGCATCAGTTTCCTTGCATTTTACTGGCCCTTGCATGGGGTTTGTCTTGGATTTGTGGAATGAGGGCAGAGTCTGCTTTCATACCTGAAATGTTGAAATTGAGACTGAACATCACCCAGTCATACTCGTCTGACATTACTGAGGGGTGACAGTTGATGAAAAAGCTGAAAATGATTAAGGCTAGAACAATCCTGACCTGCTAGGAGCCTGGGTAGCTCAGTTGGTAGAGTACCAGCCTCTGAATCTGAGGATTCAGAGTTCAAATCCCTTTTCTGCATGCTGTCTTGGGCTTTTATGATGCAGTGGTAGTGTGTATACCTCTGATCCATGAGACCAGAGTTCAAGCCCCACTTGTTCAGAGATTTGTAATAACGTCTCTGAACAGGTTTATTAAAAGAAAATTGTCCTAATCTACTTTAGAGGTTTGAAATAATGTCTTTGAACAGGTTGATTAGAAAATATTTGGGCTGAGGATCTGCTGCACTTGATGTCCATGAGTTGACATAATTGGTCTTCAATAACCATAATCATCAGCCTTTGTGTTAGGTATGACTCCATTGTGTGGAGAGATTTTCCTGGTTCCCATTTTCTTCAATTTTGCTAAGTTATTTGATCCCATCCTCAGTCAAGTACTACCTTAATATCCACTGCAGTTGTTCTCATTTTGACCTGGAATTCTTCTTCACTTCTGGATCATTTGCCACTCCACTCTGGGTCTTCCAGTCTGACAGTCATCAGACCCCGCTCTGGGTTTTCAGATTTAGCTTAATTTTTTAAAATGTATTTAGTATAAACACATAGATACAGTATGAGTTTTGATGGGCATGAATTTCAGCCACTCGAGTCCATGTAATAATCGACCCCATAAATTTAACATTTAAAAAGTAGTCAAAATAATTTGACTATTATTTGAGTATATATGGGAAACCTCAAGTAGGTCGCCTCTCGGCTTCTGACACTCCGGGGAAAATAGCCCCAGTCTATTCAGCCTCTTCCTATAGCTCCAACCCTAGAAACATCCTTGTAAATCTTTTCTGAATTCTTTCAAGTTTCACAACATCCTTCCTAAAGCAGGGAGACTAGAATTGTACACAATATTCCAATAATGGCTTAACCAATGTCCTGTACAGCCACAACATGACCTCCTAACCCCTATACTCAATGCACTGACCAATAAAGACAGGCCTACTAAACTCAGCCTTCACTATCCTATCTACCTGCGACTCCACTTTCAAGGAATTATGAACCTGCACTCCAAGGTGTCTCTGTTCAGCAACACTCCCCAGGACCCGCCTATTAAGTGTATAAGTCCTGCCCTGCATTTCCAAAATGCAGCATCTCACATTTATTTAAATTAAACTCCATCTGCCACCCCTCAGCCCATTGGCCCATCTGATCAAGATCCTATTGTATTCTGAGATAACCTTTCTCGCTGTCCACTACACCTCCAATTTTGGTGTCATCTGCAAATTTATTAACCATATCTCCCATGTTCACATCCAAATCATTTATATAATTGACGAAAAGCAGTGGACGCAGCACCGATCCTTGTGGCACACCATTGGTCATAGGCCTCCAGTCTGAAAAGCGACCTGCCACCATCACCCTCCTGTCATTACCTGCGAGCCAATTCTGTATCCACTCAGTCAGTTCTTCCTCTATTCTGTTGTGATCTAATCTTGATAATCAGTCTACCATAAGGAACGTCCATAGAGATCATGTCCACCACTCTGCCCTCATCAATCCTCCTCATTATTTCTACAAAAAACTCAATCCAGTTAATGAGACACTATTTCCCATGCACAAAGCCATGGGTTGACCATCCTTAAGCAGTCTTTGCTTTTCCAAACCAATGTAAATCCTGTCCCTCAGGATTCCCTACCACATCTTGCCCACCACTCATGACAGGCTCACTGATCTTTGGTTCCCTGGTTTTTCCATAACCACCTTTATTAAATAGGTGGCATCACGTTAGCCAACTTTCAGTCTTCCAGCACCTCTCAAATTAAGAAGGGGAATGATGTACAAAAGCATAGAGGTAACGTTAAACTTGTACAAAACACTTGTTTGACCTCTGCTGGAGTATTATTTACAGTTCTGGGTGCCACATCATATGACAGATGGAAATGCAATGGAGAGACAGTAGAAGCAATTTACAAGAACAAGAAACTTCACCTATGAGGGCAGATTGAAGAAATTGGGACTGTTTGGGAGTGAAGGCTGCACCCTGGAGATGTGACAGACAACAAGGTGTTAGGATACAGAGTGTAGGTTCAATTGAGGTATTCAGAAATACGATAAGTATTCAAGCATTTGAGAGAAAGTATTCCATCACCTTTCAAACTTGCATCTTGTATAATGCTCAAGCTTTTAGAAGTCACAGAATTTGATACTCAGAATTTCCAATCTCTGACCTGCTCTGCAAACATGAGAAATTTGTGTGTTGTGAGTGGGAGAAGGACTTGGATATTGAGGAGAGGGATCCAGTAATTGTCATCCAAGTTGGTAGCAATAACCTTGGTCAGGCTAGAAAGGAGATTCTACTGAAAGAGTTTGAACAGTTAGGAGTTAAATTATAAAACAGGACCTCAAAGGACGGCAAACTGGCATATGATAAATAAAATCAGCAAGTTAAATGCATCAATCAAAGATTGCTGTGGGTGAAATGGGTTTTAGTTCATGGGGCACTTCATTAGTAGTGGGATAGAAAGGAGCTGTTCCAGTGGGATTTTATGGAGAAAGAGATTATCATTTAAGGTTAATAAACTTGTACTGAAGAAAAATGATTTTTTTTTAATTTGAGTCATTTTCTAGGTTATTTAAGCAGTATGCCACAGCTTCTGCACACTTTAATTTCAGCCTTACTTTCAGTTTCAACTCCTGATAGTTGTTTATCAAAACTTGGTTAATTCCTGTAAATTACTCTTATGATAAATATTCCTTTTCCAGAGAGGTTGAAGCAACAGAGAGCCATTTTCATTTCCATGTGTTCTAAAACTCACGAGGGAAATCTTAACCAGCCTTAACATAAGCAAATCTCGACACTGGTGCTCACCTTCCATCCTACCAACCTTTTGCATAAACCAAATCATCCGACGACATTTCCGCCACCTCCAAACAGACCCCACCACCACAGGGATATATTTCCCTCCCCTCCTTCCGCCTTCCACAAAGACCGTTCCCTCCGTGACTACCTGATCAGGTCCACGCCCCCCAACAACCCACCCTCCCGTCCTGGCACATTCCCCTGCCACTGCAGGAATTGCAAAACCTGCGCCCACACCTCCTCCCTGAAATCCATCCAAGACCCCAAAAGAGCCTTCCACATTCATCAATGTTTTACCTGTACATCCACCAATATCATTTATTGTATCCGTTGCTCCCGATGCGGTCTCCTCTACATTGGGGAAGCTGGACGCCTCCTAGCAGAACACTTTAGGAAACATCTCTGGGACACCCGCACCAATCAACCACACTGCCCTGTGGCCCAATATTTCAACTCCCTCTCCCACTCAGCCGAGGACATGGAGATCCTGGGCCTCCTTCACCGCTGCTCCCTCACCACCTGACGCCTGGAGGAAGAACGCCTCATCTTCCTCCTTGGAACACTTCAACCCCAGGGCATCGATGTGGACTTCACCAGTTTCCTCATTTCCCCTTCCCCCACCTCACCCCAGTTCCAAACTTCCAGCTCAGCACTGTCCCCATGACTTGTCCTATCTGCCTATCTTCCTTTCCACCTATCCACTCCTCCCTCCTCTCTCACCTATCACCTTCATCCCACCCCCATTCACCCATTGTACTCTATGCTACTTTCTCCTCACCCCCACCCTCCTCTCATTTATCTTTCCAACCTTCAGGCACTCTGCCTGTATTCCTGAAGAAAGGCTTATTCCCGAAACGTCGATTCTCCTGCTCCTTGGTTGAACCACAGGGTCTGTTTCTGTGCTATATGACACGAAGAAACCCCAAATTCTTAAAATCCTGGACCAGACCACCAAATGATGAAGGGCTTATGCTCAAAACGTCGATTCTTCTGTTCCTCGGATGCTGACTGACCTGCTGTGCTTTTCCAGCACCACATTCTCAACCCAGACCACCAAATGTATGGCAGAGTTTGGTTCAGGACCAGTAGCATTTTTTTTTAAAACAGTAGACAAAATGTGAGATCTAGGGGATCAGTTAAAAAGAAAATCAAGCCACAGAATTCCATGGATTTGAACAAACAACAGTAAACTTTGCTATATGATGTTAGAATGATAATATAACAATAAATAATTTATAGTGAATCTTAAAGCCATTATTATTAAATGTGTATGTCATTAATGTAAGTTGACCTTTCATATTAATTCTGCACACATAAATAACATTGGACTGTATCAATTCTACCTATCTATACCTTTTCTTTTATATCAGCCAATAATTTTAAAGGTGTTCCATGCTGAATCTTTCTGACATCTCTCTCTGACATCTCTCCTGTAAGAACCAGTGTTTGATTTTATCTTTTCTTAATGCCAGGGGATGTTTTTGAAGATTGTTGCAAGTACTGTATTTGGAACAGCACCATTAAATTGGGATAATCTGTTGGGTTTTCGGATAGGTTAAGTTATTCTGTATTCTGTTCTCTTTTGTTTTTGCTTCATTCGGTAATATTGAAAATAAATCCTGTTTTGTTTGAAACTAAGTGGTTGGGCAAGCTGCATCACTCCTGGAATATTCACTTTACACCTGCTTAAAACAACTAGCAAAGTTGGGGTCCGGGCTACTTTCTTGAAATGTTCCGACGGGGTCTGGCCTGGTCCATAACAGTTCCCAGCCCCTGTCTAGACTGTGCACTCTCCTGCAACTCCTTGACTTTGTTGGGTTTTCCTTTACTATTTCCACTAATCCCACTAGGTTAGCCTCTTTTAACACGTCTTTTCCCTCAATGCCTTTCTTCAGCCACCAACACTGTGATTTTGTGTGTCCCACCATTTCTCAGTGGAAATCTGAGACTTTTCACCCTCTTGGGCTTCTTTTTTCACCTCTGGTGAACTATTACCAGTGTGCTGCAATCTTTATTTTGTAGTGAAGGAGCTCCCCTTCTCCCGATTTCTACCCCTCACATGATGAAAGTCCTAACGGAAGCTAAATTTCACCTTCTGCATCAATGCATATTCATCTGTCATCTCTGTCGCTCTTAAAATTTCTTTTCATTCACCTAAGTTCTTATCATCTCTGGAAGTGAGTTTTTAAACTCTTCCAGCAGAATAATCTCTCGTCTATTTTTCAGGCCCTCACCCATCTATCAAAATTGCTATGTTTAATTCTTTCAAACTCAACATAAGTCTGACCTGGTTCCTCCTTTGTTTCTGAACTGCTTATATGCTTCTAGAACCAATTCATAAGCACTCAAATAGCCTTTTTGACATCTGCATAATCTCTTTACCCCTTATCTGACGGTGCTGCATATACTTCACAAGCTCTGCCTACCAGCTTAGTCTGAACTAGTATTACCCACAAGTTCTCTGGCAACTCCATCTGCTTAGGCGAAAGTGAGGACTGCAGATGCTAGAGATCAGAGTCAAGAATGTGGTGCTGGAAAGCACAGCAGGTCAGGCAGCATTCGAGCAGGAGAATTGGCGATTCTTCTGCTCCTCGGGTGCTGCCTAACCTGCTTTTCCAGCACCACACTCTCTGCTCCATCTGCCTAGCCCACTTTTCAAATGAAGTCCAGAAGGCTTCGACATCTTTCTCATCGAAATCTGGCAATGTTTAACATGTTTATATATATCCCTACCTTCATCCTTCGTCTCCATCCTTGACTTTGCTGACTAATTCACATATTTTGAAGTTCAAATCTCTCTCCCTTTCTCTTTGTTCAGCCAAGAATCTTTTCTCCCTTTCTTTATCTTTTATCATGGCTCTTCTTTCCCTTTCTTTGTCTTCTATCTCCATTTGCCACAATTACAATTTAAGTTTTTCTAACTCTACTGCACCTTTCTGTTTCTCTACACCTAAGCGCTTGACCAACTCCATGACAATTTCACCTTTCCTTTTGTCCCTTGTTAAACCCAATTCTAACCTACTTGCTAATTCTAAAAGCATATCCTTCTGTCTTTATAAACTTCCTTGGCAAGTTTGGGAAGCATCTTCAAACCCCAGAACCTCTTCCGCGATGTTAAGAACTATTTCTCTTACTTTTAATTTAACCAACCATAAGTAACTGAAATTAAACAAATTTTCTCACCTAAGTTTTATTTAAAGATCTAGGACACTTAGTCGCCAAGTGTTTAAATCTGATAGGTCCTTTTGTTCTCCCAAATCTGTCCAAATCCCTGACTGGAACAGTCTAAACCTATCTAAATCTTGGATGACAAGCCCCCAAAGTGTTAGGACGTGGAGGTCGAACCTTTCTGTAAATTAAAACCAAACACTCAGAAAAGCTTGCCTCACCTCATCATCTGTTAAAATGTAAGCATGTGACAGAGAACTCCTAAATTCCACTATTTAAAGAAAAGTAACAATCTTTATTGTTTTCTAACTCTAATAGTGAACATGACACAAAAAGCTATTCACAAATCCAAGCCCCCTTTCGCATAACTACTTAATGTCTGACCCCAGCTCTATAAAATAATATGCTGTTCCAATAACACATTTATTAAATGCTGCATTAACTTAATCTCAAGACCCCACACTCTGTCTTGGAAGTTTTCACTCTTCCGGCTGCTGATCTTCCTGGGTTGTCGTCTTTCTTTCTTTACTGTGAATATGTTTCACATGAAAATGTACCTTTGATTGAGATTGTTTTCTAATTTCTTTTGAGCAAGATATCAGTTGGGCAGTCGATGTCTGACTCTGATCGATGGCAGTTGCTCTCCCTCTAATTTCCAAAATACCAAGTTTCTATACCTCCCATGACACATTAGATTCTTAAAATCTGATTGCTCTCCAGGTGTCAAAACAGTAACATTCAAATTCTATTGGCTTCTTGTATCCTGGGCATAATTTAAATTAATTGGTTAAATTCAAATTGTTGTCAAAACAACAACCAAGTCTCGGGTATCCATTTAACAGCCAATTGTTACATTTGGAACAGCCTGATCTTTAGCTGGCAGCTGTGGCTGTACTTTAAATTCAGAAAAGCACTTTCTATCTTAAAGTGATCATACATGCTTTTGACTTTGCAACACAGGATGATCTACTTTTTGTTTTGCAGTGAAGGATCTCCCCTTCTCCCAATTTCTATCCTTCATGGAATGAAATTTCTGTTGGAAGCTAAATTTTGACATATTCATCTGCCATCTCTGCAGCTCTTCTCACTTCTTGAACTTTCAGTTCATCCATAGAAGTTCTTATCATCTCTGGAAGTGAGTTTTTAAATGCCTCCATGAGAATGATCTCTCTATCTCTTGTCTATTTTTAAGGTCCTCACCCAGCTATCAAAGTTGCTATGTTTAGTTCTTTCAAACTGAACATAAGTCTGACCTGATTCCTCTTTTGTTTCTGAACTGTTGTCTATGCGCTTCTGGTACCAATTAGTAGGCACTCAAAATAGTCTGTTTGTCGTCTGCATAATCTCTTTACCCCTCATCTGATAATGCTGTAAACACTTAACAAGCTCTGCCGACCAGTTTAGTCTGAATTAACATTCCTCCAAGTTCTCTGACCAATACATCTGCCTAGCCAATTTTTCAAATGCAATAAAAAGGCTTCAACATCTTTTCATTGAAATGTGATAATGTTTCAACATATTTGTATATATCCCTAACTTCTCCCTTCATCTCCATCCTCTTAAGTTGGCTTTTCTGACTAATTTGCAACTTATGAAGTTCAAACTCTCTCTCTTTTCCTTTTTACGCAACTAAAAATCTTCTCTCCTTTTTTATCTTCTGCTTGTAATCGTAATTCAAACAGTTCATTTCCTTTTCTGTTTATTTTTCTTTGTCTCTAAATCAATCTGCTTTTAGCCATTTCCAAAGATTCTGATGACTTTTCCAGCATATTTAAATGTCAAGCTATTTCTCTGTAACTGCTTAGTTCTTCACACAGTCAACTCCAACTTTTCTGCCAACTTCAGTAGCATTTTCTTGCTTACTTTTTGTAAAACTCCCAAAATCACTTCTTCCACCCACAGAAAACATCGGGTAACTGTGCCATTTCTCTCACTTTTAATCTAACGAACCACAAGTAACCAAAATTAAACTGATTTTCTTACCTAAATTTTATTTAAAGATCTAGGATACTAATCCCCAAGTGTGTTTAAATCTGCTGGGATCTTTCCTACCCCAAATGTGTTGAAATCTGTCCAAATCCATCCAGATCTGTTTGCGCCCATCCAAACCTGTCTAAATCCTGGACCCGAGCCCCCAATCTGTTACAATGCGGAGGTCGAACCCCTCTGCTAATTAAAGCTAACACCCCAGAGAAACTCGCCTTGTTTTGTAATCTCCTAAAAGTGTGAGTGACTGAAATGAAACCCCTGATGTCAACTGTTTAAAGAAAAACTAACAATTTGTTTTCCTAACTCTAACAATGAACACTAAGCAAAAACTATTAAAAATTTCAAGCTCCCTTTTTCTTAACTAATCACTATCTGCCCCCAACTCTATAAAAATACTGCTCCAGTAACACAATTATTGAACATTAAATCAACTTAATCTCTCAAAGTCCATACAGTCTCTTATGCTGTCTTCCTTCTGATTCCGCTATCTTCTCCCTGGGTCATATTCTATGTTTTGTTTTGATCCGTTTGATTGATAGTGCCTTCTAAGATTTCTTTGAAACAACATGCTCTCATGTTCAGTGGGCAGTTAGCTGCGATTTTCAAAATTCCCTTTTTATGCCCCCCACATCCTACTCATTGGCCTGGTGTTGTCAATACAATAAAATTCCAATTCAATTGTTTTTTGGTATCCGGGGTATAATCTAAATTAATTGGTTAAATTCAACTCTGGTTGCCCTAACATCAGTTCAAACCCCAAGCTGATTCTTACATATGATCAATTCTCAGCACTCTCTGTACCTGTCAGCTAATCACAGACACATGTGTTATAACAATCTCTCAGTTCTGAAAAGGCACCTCTCTCTTAAGTACACTCTTTCAAAGTCATAACATGTGGATATCTTAGCAATTTCTCAAATATGTCAGCATGGACGGGTTGGACCGAAGGGTCTGTTTCCATGCTGTGCATCTCTATGACTCTATTTGAAAAAGACCCATTATCATCAATTCTCATTAAACTTAAGGGATCAGGGGGTCAGGGAGTCCAGAACTAGAGAGCATAGTTTAGGATGAGAGGGGAAAGATATAAAAGAGACCTAAGGGGCAACTTTTTCACGCAGAGGGTGGTACGTGTATGGAATGAGCTGCCAGAGCAAGTGGTGGAGGCTGGTACAGTTGCAACATTTAAAAGGCATTTGGATGGGTATATGAATAGGAAGGGTTTGGAGGATATGGGCCAGGTGCTGGCAGGTGGGACTATATTGGGTTGGGATAGCTGATCGGCATGGATGGGTTGGACTGAAGGGTCTGTTTCCATGCTGTATATCTCTATGACTCTAACTCTTCATCTTTTCCGACCTGACCTTGTTATTCCCTTTCAAGTCATTCTGATTGCTTTCACTCTTTCTTTCTTTGGTCTAATCTCCCCTGATATCTGTAAACTGCACTCAAAAGCAGTTGCATGTATATACCTCCAGCTATTCACATGCAGCTAGCTTCACGGAGCCAGTTTTTTTTTCCTTGAGTTCCGATCTTGCTCAGTTGCATCAAACAAATACACCTTGTGAGCTTTTCAACCCCCACTCACTCAGCTGCATTAAACATTAATATAAGCAGTCATCTTTCAAGCCCCTCAGGTTTTCCTCGGATCAAATGTCCCTCGAGCTTGGACTCTTCATAGAGTCCCCTAGACAGATTTTGTGTAACTTAGCTGCCTTCCAAGTAATACAGCTCACTTATGTGCTCCTAACACTTAGTTTTCTCATGTCTGTCTCTCATTTTCACTCACTGCCTATAACCTTTCAACTGCAGTGACCCCTGAACTGTCCTATTGAAAATGTTGCAATAGGCCTCTCTCATTACTAGGCAGAACTGAATGTAACCACCCAGCAACAGTTTGGACCGGGTGTGCTCTGAACATTATAATTTGCAGATTGCTGGCTTCTGTGTGTAACAAGCTTAAGAAACATTCAGCACAGTTTAAAAATATAATTTTGAAGGTATGAATTGCAGGCATAGCTTGAATATCATGAATAATTCTTTGAATGTCTCTCAATTCTTGCACAAGTCTCGAAATGTCACTGAGCAGAATTATGTAAGGTGAGTTAGGCTGATTGTATTTTTGCCACGTGCAATGCCTAAGTCAATGATGTGCAAGATTGTACACTTAATATAATTCTTTCCAGCGGTTTGGGCTTGCCTGATCATTTTGGAGGGCATTTAACAACAACCTTACTGCTATGGGTCTCGAGTTGCGTATAGGGCAGAACATTTTGTTTTGTGTATCTATACTTAATACGACATTACTAGGTAAAATAAAAATTCTAATCATGGTTTAACTTGCATGTTCTTTCTTTGAGTCAGTTACAATGTTACTACATTATTTCTGTCTTTTTAGGAACCTCCAACTAGTCCAAAATCAACTCATGATAGCAACAATGAACCCCCCTCGTCACCACCAGTTGTAAGTATACATGCAGCAGCAACCAAAAAGGATTTCCCATTAGGAGCTGTTGTTGTGTAGTGGTGTGCACCTATCTCTAGGCCAGAAGACCTAGGTTCAAAAGCCAACTCCCGATGTGCTAGATACAGAAGTGTGCCATAACCTGTTCAAAGCTTAGATTCTTAAAATAAATGTCTATTAAAGTGGATCCAAATATCAGCTGTCGAAATCAATAATTTGTTTTAATGAAGGGCCATGAATTGACTTAAATAGAAATCATTTAAACAACACCATTGCTTATTGTTGATGTGCAATGCAAAACAATTTTTTTCATTGCATTTGCAGGTTTCAGAAAAATATGGATTACTTTATGTAACAAAGATCACAGAGAATGGCAAGAAAGTCAGGTGGGTAGATAAGACATTGGCAACTGATTTGAAAATTCAAATCATTTAGTGTTTGCTGGTGATGTTGGCCTAATGGTAAACGCAACAGCTAAATGAAAAAAAACACTCGTCATAAACAGACGATAAAATGTTTCCAATTTGACATGATATCCTAACCAATTTTTAGTCCTAACATTTGTAATTGATGACCTGCTTATTACTTTATAAACGGGCTATTATTGGAAATGCATACCTCAAGGCAATTTCACCTATATCGAGTTTTCATATGTAAAAGAATTAAAGACCCCTGTTTAAAAAAGTATTGGATCCTTGTCTTTATGAACAAAGACACTGAGGACTTTGAAAGACCAAAGGATGAGTGGGAAGTTTAAAAGAAAACCATTCATTATCACAAAACCATCTTCAACTGTGTCCATTTGCAGATTTATTGGACGCAGATCAGAGGTCACTAATCCACTCTTAAGAACCAAGTTTCTCAGTAGAAGCTTTTAAGTCAGCTGTGTGCCTTTCTTTTAACTGGAGTTTTATTTCAACACTTGGAAGCCATGTTTCCCTGGAGCTTGGGAAAATCCGTCACATAGAAGGAGACATAAGGGCTGAACCCCCAGGATAAATACTCTTGGAACAATATGTACTCTAGACCCAACAAGCGCACCTTTTTCAAGCACATGTTTTTTTCCTAGACAGCTGGCTATAAGTTTAAAGGTGGAAAAGATTTATAAGACATCCTGCAGTTAACTTCAATAAGCCATCTGAGGAAACCAAATCTCATGAATTTCCTGCCTGAAATTTGCCAATTTCCTGCCTGAAATATGCCTATTTCCTCCCAGACCTCAACCTCCAAATTTTCTGAAGTTCATATTTTGACCATAAAGTACAAAACAAGGAGGTTGTAAAGATATCAATGCCTTAAATGGACTAAGTAGATCTTTTGTAATGACAAAGTGATGAAAAGTCAATGAAATAAGGAGAAAAGAAACTGTTCCGGGGTAAAAAGATCAGAAAAAGTAGAGAAAATAAATTTAAGATAATTAGCTAAGAAATGCAAAGACAAGCTACAGGAATGTACTTGTGTAAGGATGGTGGAATCAGATTTGATCTTTTTCAAAAGAAAATTAAATTCTGAAATGGGGAGAAATATGCAGCCCTCTCTCTCAAGGCTGGGGGTCAGAACTGTTTTCAGAGAGTTGGCATAGTGGCTATCTTCAATGCTGCTACTTTTTATCTATGTAGGGATGCTGAATTCAGTTCAGATTAGGGTATGGATTGAAAGCATATTGGGTACAGGGTATAAGTTGAAAATAGATCAGAAACACTGGCAGGGTGTTGAATTGTGCACATGGTTGGAAAGGTGTATGGTGAATGGCTGGGTTTGAGGTCATCAAATATTAACCACTGGCACCATCTAGCCATTTGTTTCTGTTCACTCAACAAATTATAGAAATATCATTGCAAAGGCCTCTATAATTCAATTTATTCTCTTTGAAAGGAATGATATCTTGATTGAAAGGATTGCGAAGATGATTCAGGAGAAGAGTGACAGTAATAGGGTGATTGTTATGGGAGACTTTAACTTTCCTGATATTGATTGGGAAAGCTATAGCTCAAGTTCGTTAGATGGGTCAGTGTTTGTGCAATGTGTGCAGGAGAGTTTCCTGACACAATATGTAGATAAGCCAACAAGAGGTGAGGCCATACTGGATTTGGTTCTGGGTAACGAACCAGGCCAGGTATTAGAACTAGGGGTAGGTGAGCACTTTGGGGACAGTGACCACAATTCGGTGATTTTTACTCTAGTGATGGAGAGGGATAAGTGTGTACTACAGGGCAAGAGTTATAGCTGGGGGCAGGGAAATTATGATGCGTTGAGGCATGACTTAGGATGTGTGGATTGGAAAAGTAGATTCCAAGGCAAGAGCGTAATTGATATGTGGAACTTGTTCAAGGAGCAACTATTGAGTGTCGTTGATAAGTACGTACCTATCAGGCAGGGAGGAAAGGGTCGTGTGAGGGAGCCGTGGTTTAATAAGGAGTTGGAATCCCTTGTTAAATGGAAGAGGGCGGCCTTTGTAAAGATGAGGCGTGAAGGTTCAATAGGGGCGATTGAGAGTTATAAGGTAGCCCGGAAGGACCTGAAGAGAGAGCTAAGAGCAGCAAGGAGGGGACATGAAAGGTCCTTAGTTGGTAGGATTAGGGAAAACCCTAAGGCTTTCTATAGGTATGTTAGGAATAAAAGAATGACTAGGGAAGGAATAGGTCCAATCAAGGATAGTAATGGGAAGTTGCGTGTGGAGGCTGAAGAGATTGGGGAGGCGCTGAATGAATACTTTTCGTCAGTATTCACTCAGGAACAGGACATTGTTGTCGATATGAATACTGAGGCACGAATAAGTAGAATGGATGGCTTTGAGATATGTAGAGAAGAGGTGTTGGAAATTCTGGCAAGGGTGAAAATAGATAAGTCCCCTGGGCCTGATGGCATTTATCCTAGGATTCTCTGGGAAGCAAGGGAGGAGATTGCAGAGCCATTGGCCTTGATTTTTGTGTCCTCTTTGTCGACAGGAGTAGTGCCAGAGGACTGGAGGCTAGCAAACGTGGTTCCCTTGTTCAAGAAGGGGAGTAGGGATAATCCTAGTAACTATAGGCCAGTGAGTCTCACTTCTGTTGTGGGCAAAGTCTTAGAGAGAATTGTAAGGGATAGGATTTATGCACATCTGGATAAGAATGATGTGATCAAGGATAGTCAGCATGGTTTTGTGAAGGGCAGGTCGTGCCTCACAAACCTTATTGAATTCTTTGAGAAGGTGACTAAGGAGGTAGATGAGGGGAAAGCGGTAGATGTGGTATATATGGATTTTAGTAAGGCGTTTGATAAGGTCCCCCATGGTAGGCTACTGCAGAAAATACAGAGATATGGCATTGAGGGTGAGTTGGAGGTTTGGATTAGGAATTGGCTCTCTGGAAGAAGACAGAGGGTAGTAGTTGATGGCAAAGGTTCATCTTGGAGTGCCGTCACTAGCGGTGTTCCGCAAGGATCTGTTTTGGGACCATTGCTGTTTGTCATTTTTATAAATGACCTGGAGGAAGGGTTAGAAGGTTGGGTGAGCAAGTTTGCGGATGATACGAAAGTCGGAGGAGTTGTAGACAGTGAGGAAGGATATGGCAGGTTACAGCGGGATAT
The DNA here is from genome assembly GCF_047496795.1 of Chiloscyllium punctatum. Classification (NCBI taxonomy): domain Eukaryota; kingdom Metazoa; phylum Chordata; class Chondrichthyes; order Orectolobiformes; family Hemiscylliidae; genus Chiloscyllium; species Chiloscyllium punctatum. Next base: position 93,149,028 of record NC_092746.1, on the reverse strand, counting down.
AGAGAAGCTGCAGAGCTGGGCAGAAAGGTGGCAAATGGAGTTCAATGTAGCTAAGTGTGAAGTGATTCACTTTGGTAAGAGTAATAAAAAGATGGATTACTGTGCTAATGGTAGACTACTTGGTAGTGTGGAAGAGCAGAGGGATCTTGGTGTCCATGTACACAGATCTCTGAAAGTTGCCACCCAGGTAAATAGTGCAGTGAAGAAGGCATATGGCGTACTGGCTTTTATTGGTAGAGGAATTGAGTTCCGGAGTCCTGAGGTCATGCTGCAGTTGTATAAGACTCTGGTGCGGCCGCATCTGGAATATTGTGTGCAGTTTTGGTCGCCATACTATAGGAAGGATGTGGAGGCACTGGAACGGGTGCAGAGGAAGTTTACCAGGATGTTGCCTGGTATGGTAGGAAAATCCTATGAGGAAAGGCTGAGGCACTTGGGGTTGTTTTCATTGGAGAAAAGAAGGTTTAGGGGTGATTTGATAGAGGTGTACAAGATGATTAGGGGGTTAGATAGGGTTGACAGTGAGAACCTTTTTCCACGTATGGAGTCAGCTATTACAAGGGGGCATAGCTTTAAATTAAGGGGGGGTAGATATAGGACTGATGTTAGGGGTAGGTTCTTCACTCAGCGAGTCGTAAGTTCATGGAATGCCCTGCCAGTAGCAGTAGTGGACTCTCCCTCTTTATGGGTATTTAAGCGGGCATTGGATAGGTATATGGAGGATAGTGGGTTAGTGTAGGTTAGGTGGGCTTTGATCGGCGCAACATCGAGGGCTGAAGGGCCTGTACTGCGCTGTATTCTTCTATGTTCTATGTTCTATGATGTTCTGCCAGTGTTATCATCAGAAAGTACCATGTTTATTTTCTCTAAGCAGAAAATCACCTTTGGGGATGTTAATCCAGTCAGATAAAGGTGTTAACCCTTTATCTGAGTAAAGCAGGAAAGGAAGATGTAGGAGCAAATTATTGCAGATGCTGGAATCTATACTGAAAACAAAAAATGCTGGGGGTCACAACAAGTCAGATAGCACCAAAACATTATCTTTCTCTCAGTCCACGGATGCTGTCTGACCTGCTCTGATCTCAAGCATTTGTTGCTTTCAGGAGAAGAGGATGGTGATGTGAGTGCTGTTGCAAAAATAACAGGATATTGAGCAACAAACATGAGTGTGGCAGAAGCTGAAAAAGTAGCCTCAGCAGAGCCATTATTTTCTGTGGCTATGGTTGGGACAGTCACCAAGAGGTGGGTCACGAGTGAGACATAGATTGAAATGTCATGCTTGAGAGCTTGAGAATTGACTTTGTTATTGTATATGGCACATTTTGTTTGGTTGAAGTGCATTGTTATCTTCAATTAAACAATAAGTTAAGAAATGGTTCTGGGATTTAGTCGATCATTAGGACAGTGGTGTCAGTTTTTGGAACATGACTGAAAGGACACTACTATCACATGTTTGTAGGCCCAGAAACTAATTATATAAACAAATGGAATAGCTTTTTTCAAAATAGAAATATTACAACTATTTGAAAATGAATACAATGATTAATAACTATATTTCATGCTGCTAGCTCAGGAATTATTCATTTGCTTAGTAAATTGAAATGCATAAACTATGTGCATTGAATACGCAAAGTTTTAATGCATGCTTTTTAATTCTAACTTTGTTAAAATAACTCTATGTACTTTAATTTTAACACATTTGCTTGTAGGAAGAATTGGACATCGTCTTGGACAGTCTTGCAAGGGTCAACTCTGCTATTTGCTAAAAATCAAGGCAGTGGAAGTGGCTGGGTAATTAATATTTCTGCCATGTTTTTTAATGTAGTGCATTCATAGTATCCTTTAATTGTCATAAAATTATGTGGAGTAATTTTACTGCAATGTTAATAAATTGTTTAAATCCAGTTGGCCCAATAACAGTAATGAAGTTATGCACCAGCAATGTGTTATACTGTAAGCGCATTACATTGCCTATCATTTTCAACATGGATCGTTGAAAAATCATTATAATAATTAGTGAGTGCCAATGACAATATCTGACTTCTGAATGTATATTTCTTCTTAGCCACTTCACAGATAGCCATTAAATTACATTGCATTGTATTGCACTTTCTAATTCATGATTTTAAAAAATAGCTTTTGAAATATGCCACTACTGACACAACCTATTTCATATGAACCAATATTATTAAGTTTTCATCAATTTGTAATGTAACCATTTGGGTCAGCTAGTTAAGCAATAATTTATTATAGTTAAGTTTTCTGGGATTTTCATCCACATTGTTGTTGTATGCACTGTTACATAGCTTTCTTTCGCAAACAAATTAAATCTAGTAATGTTTTATATGTGTATGGATAGGATTAAGAAAGTAGCCAGTACAGTGTGTATTTAGTTTCAAGATATAAATAGTAATTTTTTTTCTTTTAACGGCAACTCAGCTGAGCTATATCTAGTTGATAGTGTTATAATACAATGAGCAGCATTTTGCTGGGTGACTTCTCATAATACATTTAACAGCTTTATTGCATTCCTTTTATTTATTTGTTCTGGTGCAGGGTAGTAGTGGGGTTAACAGCTAATTAAAAAAAAAATGTTTGATAACATTGTTCAGCAATAAGAACATAGTGTGCATTTTGCTATTTCAGCCGAACTAGTTGTACATAATGCACCCGGACTTCCAAATGTTCTCAAGTTTACTGAATAATGGATTTACACATTTAGATTTGCTACTTAAGATATTTTAAATGATCAGTTTCTTCCAGTATTGATCAACAGTCTATTTGTTCCTTCACAAAACAGCTTGATAATCATCCATATCATTGCCTTTTGAGAAATGTGGATGAGAAAGCATGCATGCACTACCTATGCACATAACAATAGTAGCTGCATTTCAAAGTGGTTCCTTGATTGTTGATACTTTAAAACATTCTAGACTTGATAAAACTAAAATTGCAGTATTTTTGAAACTCATGACACCGTTACATTATTGGAATATCTGATATGTGACTCAATATAAATATGTTTTTATAGATGTAACCCTGTTCCATCATCTTACAAATGCAGTTTATACTTAAATTTTTGTTGATCAACCTGTAAAATCTAGAACATGAAATTCGCACTGCCTGAATGTGTGGTAGAGCCTAGTTCAATCTATAAATTCAAAAAGGAGTTAGACTGTTATTTGATAGGAATATGTGCAGGGTTATCGATACAGGTAGATAATGGCTTAAAATGAAATGCTCTTTCGGAGGGTCAGTGCAGACACAACGGGCTCAGTGCTGTAATAATTGAATGATGTTAAAGATATTTATTGTTAATTAATATGAATAAATATGAAGGTATTTCTGTTGAAGTGGTCACAATTATTTTCTCCCCTTTTGTTTTGCAATTCTTTCCCTTTTACAATCACTCCTGATCAGTCTATAGAGCAGCACGGTCGCTCAGTGGTTAGCATTGCTGCTTCACAGCATCAGGAACCCGGGTTTGATTCCATCCTCAGGCAATTGACTTCATGGAGTTTGCACATTCTCCCTGTGTCTGCATGGGTTTCATCCAGGTGCTCTGGTTTCTCCCACAGTCCAAAGGTGTGCAGGTTAGGTAGATTGGCTAAATTCGATTTGATTAATTGTAATCACATGTGCCTAAGTACCTTGAATTGAAATTAATTGAATTTATTGTCACATGTGCCAAGGCACAATGAAAAGTTTTGTCTTGCAAGCAATACAGGCAGTTCACATAGTTTAATAGCATAGATAAGTAAATAGTAGGTAAACAGTGGCAAAAACAAAAAACACCGGTACAGGTGAATGCTTAGAGTTTGAGTCCATTCAAAAAGGAGTTAGACTGTTTTTGATAGGAATATGTGCAGGGTTATGGGGATATGGGTGAATAAAGATTTAAAGTGAAATGCTCATTCAGTAAGTCAGTGCAGACACAATGGGGTCAGTGCTGTAATAATTGAATGATATTTATTGTAAATTAAAATGAATAAATATTGCTTTGCGAGCAGTACAGGTAGATCATAGCAACAAACTTGACTCTGTCAACCTTCTCCACCTCTGCTCCATTGATGTAGATAGGGATATGGAGTGACCTCCTTCCCTCTTTCTGAAATCAACAATCACTTCTTTTGTTACGCCAGCATTGAAAGAGAGGTTGTTATCATTGCACCACAACATCAAGCCCTCTGCCTCCTTTCTGTATTCTGAGTCATCGTTGTTTGATATCCATCCTATCATGGTGCTATCATCAGCAAACTTATGGATGGTATTTGTACAAAACTTGTCTACACTGTCATGAGTATGCAGGGATTACAATAAGGGGCTGAGAATGCATATTGTGTGGTTGGGTGGGGATGGGGGTGGGGGTGTCCAGTGTTGAGAGTTATCGTGGAGGAGATGCAGTTGTCCATCTTCACTGATTATAGTCTTTGGGTCAGGAAGCTGAGGATCCAGTTGCAGATAGCGGAGCCAGGGCCTAGGTCTCAGAGCTTTGAGATTAGTCTGGAGGGCATTATGGTGTTGAAGGCAGAACTGTAGTTGACAAGTAAAAATCTGTCCTTTTTATCCAGATGTTCCCGGGATGGGTGCTGGGCTAGAGAAATGGCTAGTCGACCTGTTACGTCGGTAGGCAAATTTCAGGGGATCGAGGTAGGCAGGGAGGCTAAGAGTTGATGTGGGCCACGAGTCTAGATTAGAGTGGTGCTGGAAAAGCACAGCAGATCAAACAGCATCCAAGGAGCAGGAAAGTCGATGTTTCGGGCAAAAGCCCTTCATCAGGAACTTTTGCCAGAAACGTTGATTTTCCTGCTCCTCGAATGCTGCTTGATCTGCTGTGCTTTTCCAGCTCCACTCTAATCTAGACTCTGATTTCCAGCATCTGCAGTCCTCACTTTTGCCAACCTCTCAAAGCACTTCATGATTATGGAGATCAGAGCCACTGGACAGTAGTCATTAAGGCACGTTACATGTGCTGTCTTGAATACTGGGTTGATGGTGGTCTTGCAGCAGTTGGGGACTTCGGCTTGTAGGAGGGAAAGATTAAAGACATCAGTGAATACGTCTGCCAGCCGGTCCACACAGAGTCTAAGTGCACTGCGGGACTCTGTCTGAGCCTGTTGCTTTCTTGTATTGACTCTCAGGAAGACTAACCTGACATCTGCAATGGTGACAGAGGGAACAGCTGTATCCAGGGCTGTTGGGGTAAGTGACACCATAACTTTGGCATTCTACTCGAAATGAGCATTAAAAGCATTCAGTGCATTAGAGGCGGATGTGTATTTGTCCATTATTTTGCTCTGCTTCATTTTGTATCCTGTTATGTTGTGTATGTCTTGCCACAGGCAGCACATGTGCTTATTTTGGTTTGGGCCACTAACTTGGTTCAGTGCTATCTCTTGCCATCTCTAATGGCTTTGCGGAGGTCATTTCTGGATTTTCTATATAGATCTGAGTTGTCCAATCCTGTACACGTGGTCTGCAATAGGCAGTGGATTTCCCAGATTATCCAAGATTTCCGGTTGGGGGAACACCTGGATTGACTTCTTTGACTCACAACACTCCATGCACTTACTAATGAAGTCTGTGACATTGGTGGCGTACTTGTCTAAGAGTTGCTGAGTTCTTCAAAATGGTCCAGTCGACCAATTCCAAACAGTCCTGAAGAAACTCTTCCCCTGCCTCAGACCAGCATTACACTATTTTCTGCGAATGGTCCTCCTGTTTCAGCTTCAGCTTGTAAGCTGGGAGGAGGAACTCAGAATTATGATCTGATTTTCTGAAGTGTGGATGAAGGATGGAGCAGTAGGTGTCTTTAATAATTATGTGACATCAGTCCAGGATGTTTGGTCCTCTAGTGAGGAAGGAGATGTGTTGATGCTATTTTGGCAGCACCCTCTTGAAGTTGGCCAGGTTGAGGACACCAACCATGATGAATAAGGCCTTGGTGAATTTCATCTCCAGAGCGTTTGTAGAGGTGTAAATTTCATCCAGCGTAAATTGCCCCTTGTGTCCAGAGATGTGCAGGTTAGATGGGTTAGCCATGGTATAAATGCAGGGATACACTGGGTTTGGGTGGGATACTGTTTGGAGGGTTGGTGTGGACTCAATGGGCTGAATGGCTTGCTTCCACGCTAGGAATTCTATGAAGTCGTAAGCTCTTGTGTGAGAAGGAGTCACTGAGTGTATAGCATTCTGTGTCTTTTTGTTGCTGTGAGAAACTGAATAGCATCCAGGATTCCTCTGAGGAACTCTATAAACATATGCTTGTAATTTATCAATACTTTGCAAGTTCTTGTCCCCAGTATTACATTTAGCATTTCAGAAGATAATTGAATAATTTTTCTACTTCAATTATAGCCACAGTATGGCCTTTTGCCTAGGATTTGTATCCCATACAAGAAGGGACTGCTACTAAAGTATTACTGAAAAGTTTGGAATTGAAATTCCAATATCTCTAATAGTATCAGTTGTACATAAAAATATTTGTGTACAGGAGCTCTACACAGCATCAAATGACAACAATATGATGGTGTGAGACAATGATGTCACAGTTATCAACAGACTAATAAAGCACACACATACGAGCTTTGGCCTATGAGTATAAACTAAACTTTTTATTAATGTGAACAAGAACAGTTGACCCTGTTCTGGGGCTATATAAAATATCACCCAAAAGTTTTCAGCTAAGGTCATAGTCATAGAGCTGCACAGCACGGAAACCGAACCTTCAGTCCAACTTGCCATGACAACCAGTATCCTAAATTAATCTAGTTCCATTTGCCAACAGTTGGCCCATATCCCTCTAAACCCTTCTTATTCATATACCCATCCATATGCCTTTTAAATGTTTTAGTTATACCAGTCTCCATCACCTCCTCTGGAAACTCATTCCATGCATACACCACCTTCTGCATGAAAAAGTTGCTCCCCAGTTGCCCCTCCAGTCTTTCCCTTCTCACCCCAAACCTATGTCAACCAATTCTGGACTCCCCCACCCTTGGGAAAAGACCTTGTGTATTCACCTCATCCATGCCCCTGATGATAAGGTATTTTTGACTTGCTAGTATTCTGACCAGGTTGGGGAGAAGTACGAAGATCAATTGCTGCAGTGGGAGTATTACAGTCTTTAATATGTATGAGACCAGTAATGCAGTGCTCATTACACTATAGTTGAAATCTCATTGAGGAGAAGACCAGGAAAGGAAAGAGGATGATTCTTAGGTGGTATTGTATTGAATGGCAATAGATTGAGAAAGAGGAGATGCAATATGACCCTGGTGATTTTGTACACCAGTTGCTGAAAGTAAACATGCAGGTGCAGCAGGCAATGAAGAAGACAACTGATATGTCGGCCTTCTTGATACAATTGTATCAAGAACTTGGTATGATCACACCTGGAATTTTGTAAGCAGTTTAGGTCTGCTTCTCTAAGGAAGGATGTTCTTGCTTTGGAGAGCATTCAAATAAGGTTAACCCATCTGATTCCTGGGATGGCAGGACTGATGTGTGAAGAGAGATTGGATTGAATCGGATCCAATTTTGGAGTTTAGAAGAATGGAGGTGGATCTCCTAGAGGTCTAACAATTTGAACAGGACTCAATAGAGCACATGCATGATCCAATGACTGGGGGAGCCTAGACCAGCGGCCACAGCCTGGGATATTGCAGCTTTATGGAACTTTAGTTGAGCCACATTTGGACAGTTCTGGTCACCACACTGCCAGACTATGTGGCCTGGTTTAGAGGATATTAGCTGTGAGGAGAAATCGGACAAAATTGATTTGTTTTCACTTGAATGTTGAAGATGAAGAGAGATCTGATTGAAGTTTACAAATTGAGAAGCATAGATAGAATGGATAGTTGGAATCTTTTTCCCAAGATCAAAATGTCACATATAAGGGACATCGGTTTAAGGTAAAAAGGGGGGTAAGTTTAAAGATGTGAGAAGCAAGTTTTTTTTGCACAGGGTGGTAAGTGCCTGGATTGCACTGTCAGGGGTGTTGATGGAGGCAGATATGATAACAATGTTTAGGAGTCGTCTTGATAGATATATGAATAGTCAGGGAATGAGGAATATGAACTGCATATATGCAAAAGATTTTTAGTTTAGAAAGGCATCATATATTGGGCGCAGTCTTGGTGGGTCAAAGGACCTTTTCCTGTGGTGTACTATTCTTTGTTTATGAGGTAAGCCATTTAAGACCGAGATGACGAGAAATGTCTTCACCCATAAAGTGGTGAACCTGTGGAATTCTCTGTTACAGACAGCAGTTGAGGACAAAACATTATATGTTTTCAAGAATGAGTTAGACATATTTCTTGGAGCTAAAGGGATCAAATGTATGGAAAGAAAGTGGGAACAGCGTACTGAATTGGATGATCATATTGAATGGCAGAGTTAGCTTGAAGGGCCAAATGGCCTACTCCTCCTCCTATTTTCTGTGTTTCTATGTGTCTACATTGGAATGAGCAATGAGTAGTGTGTAAATAGGCTTTACAAAGTAGGTGGTAACAAAGCATCATTGCCTTTACAAAAATATGGAACCAGGGTGGGGATGATCCTCTTAGTACCAGTGAAAATCACTGTTGCTGTTTCCTTTTGCACAACTAATTCAGTACTGGCTCAGTAACATCTGTCAGGTTAGCATCCATTGAACTGTGCAGAAGATGACAGAGGCAACCTGCAGGAGAAGAGATTATTTTGTCTTGTTTCATTTCCCAGAAGAAAGAAGACCAGGATGAAAGAGCATGTGAATTCACTTTGATAATGGACTTCCTGAGGGTCCCGTTAATCACACCCTCATGGTTGTCATTCTCATTTGTGAATAACTACTATCCTGTAAGCATCAGCAGTCTGCACTATTGATGAACTTCAGGCTTGCTAGACAAATAAGAGGTGGTTACTTGGAGGCATGGAAATATTCCTTCCATATATGGCTCTAACCCTCTTCCATCATCACAGGTCAGAGGGCCTTCAACAAGAGTAATGGAACCATAAGTCTGCTGAAGAAAACACTTTGCTGCCTGCATCAGTCAAGGGGTCTCTGTATTGCATGCTAAAAAAAGGTCTCAATGTTTCTAGTCATATTTTATATCTGCCATAACCTTCCTAATTTGGGGACCCAGCCACTACTTTCTGAAAAATGCCACATTGGACATAAGAGGAAGTAGAGAAGAATGAAGGAGGAAAAGACCATATAACAGGCTTCGTTGCAGTAAAAACAAACCTCTCCTATGTCCGGATTGACGAGGTGGGTGGCAGTGAGAGACTCCGTTAACAGGTCCCCTGCAGGTTGTGGTGGAGGTGAATCAGCCCAGCAGCGAAAGATGACGCCCATGAGGTTGGCAACTTCGACATTAGTTGGGTCTGGCATAGATGACAGCGATGCGGTGTAGTTCTAAGTGACTGGGAACTCGAACTTCGATGGACTTCTGTTTAAGCTATATCTCTTCATTCTTCTTTTTTTCTTAAACTATCAAAATGGCGCTGTATTGTGGCAACAAATGAAAGCTTTCCACTGTATTTTATTGTATTTTTCACTAAAATACACATGACAATAAAATCATTCATTCGTCAAAATCATTCATTCACTTCTTTCTTTAATGCATTGGACTGATGTTGGTTATCATTTCCCCTTATTATAAGGTTAAGCCAGTTCACTTTCTTTTTAAAATTGTTTTGCCAAAGTTGTATTGAAGCTACCAATGAAGATCTGTATACACATGTAGCTGACAGACTGCATAATTTAAAGATGAAGCATTGTATTAATGCAGGATACCTAATATCACTAATGTGTGATAAGTCTTAGTTTTATCACTTAATCTTTCAGAAAACATATATTGTAAAATATTATCTGTGGAGATTTTAGTTGTAAAGCTACAGAAAATATTGCTACTGTATTTATTGTGCATTTCATTTATGACTTCCATTTGTGACTTCACTTTTCTTCCCTCTTTCCACCAAGTCATTCTACCATTGGAGCTCAGTTCCAGAGCTCTTGCTTTCTCTTCTTGCCAAGTGGAAAAGTGCTGTCAAGTGTCGACCTGCAGTCACCTATGTAAACTGTCCAACTGCCACTGTATGTTTTTTTCTGCATGCACCTTGACATAGTTAAAACGTATAATCACATTTCATCAGCATTTCATGGTCTACAGTAATTTTGGGTGTGCTTCACTAGAAAATTTCATGTCTGCTTCGTTTGCTTCTTGCATGTTTCTGGTAAGTTTAAGCGGTTTGTGGATATCTTTGCTGCACTTTTCAATTTTGCAATTTTTAAAAAATGCATTAAATTATTAGACCTTTTAACATCACTTAGAGCTTACTACAAATAACTGTTTCATTGTGTTGTAATGAAATTTATTTGTTGTCTTCTTACACACTAAATAAGCAAATGGCCATATTACTCTTTTTTTTACAGGAATGCATGTGGCTGCCAGTAGTCCTGTTCTGTATTAGGATATAGTCTTGTAAAGATAGATTAGTGTTAATTCTGTTGATGCACCCTTCACCACCGTAGAACTTGGAGTTCTCATCAAGATCAAGCTGAAGTTATTCAATTATGGTATTCAACCATGAAAATTTCTACCTCGTCTTTGCCATGGTAGTTTGGTTTCCATTTTTGGAATTGTCATACTGTCCCACTATACTTATTCTAATAATCAGCTTAAAACTATGTATGACCTAGTAAAACTTGTAAGAAAATAAGGAACTGAATTGATGCTTTACACAGTATCATTAGAACATGCTGAGAACAACATTGTAGGAATATAGAAGGTAATTGTTCTTTCTTTAATCAACTTAACAATTGTCATTGAAAGGATAAAAGTATCACCAAATCCTTATCATTTTTGCTGTTTTGGTTTACGTCGTTTTCTGATTTGGAGGACACTTCGAGGAGAACTTGATGATGATGTCCTTCTACCTGGCGTAGGTTGTGGGTTTTGGCACATACTGTTAAGTGTTCTTGGACAGTCGATTTTGCCTCATCTCAGGAACATAGAATTTGCATGGTTGAACCAAGGCTGTAATGAAATTGGAAGCTGAATGGTCTTGGTGGATTCTAAAATGAGATTTGCTGTGCAGATTATTGGTGATTAAGTGCAGTTTGATGATGGTGTGGCTATTACTTGCATCAATCTGCTGGCGATTAAGCAGACTAATAAGATGGCAATTAGATTTGTCTTCCCTTTTGTGGATAGAATATAATTACATAGTTTCCTATATTGTTGAATGGATGCCAGGGTTACCTGTACTGAAACATTTAGCCAACTGAGGAGTGCACAACTATAGCACTATAGCCTGGAAGTTGTTGAAGGGTATACACTATAACTGTATTCAGTGTTATTGACTGTTTCTTGTTGTCACATAGAATTAATCAAATTGGCTGAATAGTGAGTTCGTCAGGAGGAAGTTGAAAAAGATCTTTAATTCAGCATTCCTGGCTGAAGAGGGTTGCATACATATCAAGCTTTTTTTTTGGACTCAGATTCGAGTCTCCACAGTCATTGAGGATGGGAATATTCATGCAGTCACCTCTTTTCATTAGTTGCTTAATTGTCCAGCACCACCATAACTGGATGTGGTAATGTTTGCAAGCTTTTAGTTATGAAATCACCTTAATTCTGCCCATGGCATATTGCTTTCACAATTTAGCACATTTCTTCTGTGGTAATTTCATCACAGTGGCATCTCATTTTCAGCTAAATTTGGTGCTGCTTTCATTTAGCAGCCCTCTTTTGAGTGAGGTTACTACATTTGGCTTGGTGGGGATAAGAAAGTAAACTTCTCAAATATTTATTCGTTCACAAATGTGGCCATTACAGGTTGGACCAGCATTCATTGCTTGTCGCTAATTGCCCATACGAGAACAGTGGTGAGCCTTCTCCTTGAACTGCTGCAGTCCATGTAATGGAAGTAGAATCCATAGTGTTGTTAGGAAGGGAGTTTTAGGATTTTAATCTAGTAACAGTGAGCAATATCATTGTAATTCCAAGTCATGATAGTGTGTGGCTTGGAGGTGATGGTATTTCACTGCAGTTGTTGCCCACTTCCTAGATGGTAAAAGTCAAAAGGACTAGATGATGCTGGATTATGCAATATGCAGCATGGTAGTGTATAATTTTGTTGCTGCTGATAGTTTGATGGATGTCCCAACTTTGGGCTGTAAAATGCACTACTAATCTATAGTGTGGTGGCAATGCTACAAAACATAGTAAAAAATGTTCTCAGTGTGAAAATGGGTCTTTGATTCTACAAAGACAGTCCAGTAGTCACTCCAACCAATGCTGTCATGCCCAGATTAACTTGCAAAAGTTAAATTGGTGAAGGTGAAGTTAGAGTGAACTTTGAACAGTCTCTGGGTTATTAAAATAATTCATAAATTATGTTAATAAATAAATCTTCCCTTCCATAATTTACCTTCTGTCCTTCCTGGGAGATTTCCTGGGAAATGACCATGCAATAATCATCTATTGTGTATAAAACTCTAGTTCTTTATTGCCTTTGGGGAAAGAAAGCTGCAGTCCTTGCTTGTCTACACGTGACTTCATATCCACAGCAAAATTCCCCTCAGAAATAACGTAGCAATCCACTTACTGCCAAATAAACTGCTAAAGAAAAGTCGCTGAAGAGTCGACAGGTGGGCTATAATGGCTGAAGAAGAAAGCTCAACACCACCACCTTGAGGGCAGTTAGGGATGGGTAACAAATGCTGAACTTATCAGCAACACAAGATGTAAACCTATGTCAAGGGAATTTTAGTCTACTATTTTGTTTCAAAAGCTAGAATCAATCCTACCATTCACATTCACCAATGTCACCTCCCTCACAGTGACTCTGGTGACTCCCTTGAGACAAAAACAGTCCTTATTATATGTGGAGGTTGAAATTATTTTGAAAAGTATAATATAGCAATATGTAATTGAACAGTCATTTGTGATTTATAGTTAAGCACACATATTTGAGAGTTTACAATCATAGGTCTCTTTGCATTTTGAAGTATCCAATGAAAATTAAGTTTTAATGCAATTAAAAGTTAGATACAGGTAGTTAGTAATTTTAAGAAATTTTGTTTTTACTAGGGCAGAATAAAACAGAGACTATGGGTGTAAATTATGCCATTAGAATTCCATTAAATTCTTATAATAACTATCACAAATATGGTTTCAGTGTACATTGGTGGAACCTGGGAAACAGGTGAAATATGCTCAATGTAAAGACCATTTTCTCGCATTAATGACCATTATTTTATCGTCTTTGCACAATTCCATGCCCCTAGTTATGCCGTTTTGACTAGAGATAATATCTAGAAATGAATGCTTGAAGTTTGCATGCTAATGAGGACAGATTGCATTCAACTTGATGCCACACAGATGTTAGATTATAAGGGCTAACCCTTGAGAACATACTTAAGAATGACCAGCGCCCAGAAAATGCTGCCTTATTAAGAGGTCAATGACTTCCGAAAGGGAGGGGACCAGATTGATGAAAACAGAAATGGATACATGTTTTGGTTTTTTTAAAATCCAAGTGAATGTTAACAATTTCAGTTTTTGAAATTTTAGAAATTTGGTGGCAACCAATCCAAACCAGAGTTCACTGTGGATCTAAAGGGAGCTACAATAGAATGGGCTTCAAAAGACAAATCCAGCAAGAAAAATGTAATTGAGGTAAATATTTTAATTTATAACCACAATTTTCTATATTCTATGTTCTAAGCATGTAGTCCACCTATTGGTTGGCACTTTGTCACCACATTGTTACTCACTAGTCCTTTAAATCAATACCTCCTGGTTATGATAACAATCAAGGATTTTTTAAAATTGTTATTAGATGTTTTGCAATATTACCCTGATCATTCACCTCCGTAATCAGTTTAAGTTTCTGATACTTAACGAATAATTATGCAGCTGTATAAAAGAAAAAAAACTGTGAATGGTGGAAATTAGAATGGCAAACAGAAAGTCCTGGAGGAATTTAGCATGTCTGGCAGCATCTGTGGGGAGAGAGAGAGAGAGAGGCGGAGAATTACCTTTTGAAGTCCAGTATGACTGTAATCTAGCTCTTTGTAGGGTTTTGACATTTAGTCAGCAATTTGTCCTGGATTTAGTGTATCTTTTCAATGTTGTATAGTCTTCAATGAAATGACTGAGCAGTGTCAGTTTCTGTTCCCAGTAGATTTGGAACCTTGACTAAAAAGTGGCAGTCTTATTTGGAGAAACTGATGACTCAAGATCAATTAAGATGTTACACACCAGTGCAAAATAGGATGCTCATTTCAGAATGAATAGAGTTGAGTAAATGTAGCTTACTAATTGATACTACAAATTTTAGATCCCTGAAAGTGACAACTCAAGAGGGATAAGGTGGTAAAGAAGATGTATAATGTGCTTGCCTTCATTGGTCAGGGCATTGAATATAAACGTTGACAAGGACACCACTGTAAGAAGGGTGTAGGGGCTTTGGAAGAGTGCAAGGGATGTTTACCAAGATGTTACCTGGATTGGAGTGTGTTGTTTATAGGGAGAGATTGGACAAACTTATTTTCACTAGAATGTTGGAGGCTGAGGGGTGAAGTATATAAACGTATGAGAGGCATGGATAAGGTGGATCATCGGAGTCTTTTTCTCAGAGTGAAAATCTCAAATAGTAGGGGGCATAGGTTTAAAGTGAAGGGAGTAAGTTTAAAGTTGTGTGAAAGAGGCTGGTAATTACCTGGAACTCGTTGCCAGGAGAGGTATTAGATGCAGATACCAAAGCAATATTTAAGAGGCATTTAGACAAGACACCTGAACAAGCAGGAAAGAGTGTTACAGACTGCATACAGACAGATGGGATCAGTTCAGAATGGTGTCATGGTTGACGCAGACATGGTGGGCTGAAAAATATGTCCTTACGCTGTACTGTTCTAAGTTCTAATTGCATTTCTGGTCATCATTCAAATTTGTCAGTTGAAGCATATTTTCCAGTAAAATTCAAAATGCTAGTAAACATATGAGTTCGTAGTTTTGAGAAATATCTTGGGAGGCAGCATCATTTGTTTTCCAAATCAAGTAATGGTATTGACTCAAATCCATTTAACACAGAAAGGGCTATGACAATTTACCTTCATAAAAGTAGAAACATTAAGGCAAATTGGCTGGTTGAGACAAGTGTGACTGAGTACTCCATTCTGCAGAGTTAACAACATTTTGTTTCATTATACATTGAATTAACTAATTATGTTTTCTCTGAGCAATTTTTCCTAGCAATGGCACAAGATTCAAATGTTCTCTTTAATTTGAAACATTGTGATATGTATTATTTTGTTGTGCTTACATAAAAGGAGAATTTGAAACCCTGGTTATCATGGACAGGAAAGTGGCCAGATGATTGAAATCTGAATTGTGAAGTCTGCCAAAAGGACAACATGAGATTAACTTGGTCTTTAGTTCTGCAAGACATTTGGATTATGTCGCTCTTTAGTAAAAAGAGATGAAGGTTTAATAACACTATTTTTTTTCCCCATAGTGTTTTTAAGTTAGAGCTTGATGCATTCTAGTTCAGAACTTAACTGTGTCTTGTATAGTCTTTACAGTCAGAGTATGTTTACATTAGGGAACATTCAACGCAACATGAATCCCTGATGAAGGGCTTATGCCTGAAATGACAATTTTCCTGCTCCTTAGATGCTGCCTGACCTGCTGTGCTTTTCCAGTACTATGCTTTTTGACAACTTGAATACAATAAAGATGGCAGAGCAGGTGATCTGTTGTGACTGCAGGATGTGAGAGCTCCTGGAATCTAGATTAGATTATTTAGTGTGGAAACAAGCCCTTCGACCCAACGGGTCCACACGGACCCTCTGAAGAGCAACCCACCCAGACCCATTCCCCTACATTTACCCCTTCATCTAACACTACTGGTAATTTAGCAATTCACCTGACCTGCACATTTTTGGACAGGGGGAGGAAACCAGAGCACCCGGAGGAAACCCACACAGACACTGGGAGAATGTGCAAACTCCACGCACAGTTGCCTGAGGCAGGAATTGAACCCGGATTTCTGGCGCTGTGAGACAGCAATGCTAACCACTGTGCTACCGTGCCACCCATCTAGTTTGATCTAGGGCAAACATATCTGTAGTATTTGTAGCTCAAGGAACCTAGCCTCAGATTTTGAGGTGGAGGGTGGGGTTGCAGACACTGCAATGATTCAGAGAAGGGAAAAGAGACATGGATATTTTATTCCGGGATATTCCTTGGGATAGGTTCTTCTGATTTGGTCTTTGATCAGGGATGAGAAGATGTAAGGCGGTAACATAGCTATGGGAATCCAGGATGTTTAGTTGAGAACGAAGGCTGCATTGTGAATGAGCTCACTGCCCATGGCACCATGGTACGTTTACGGTGAAGGGGTAAATGTAGGGGAATGGGTCTGGGTGGGTTGCACTTCAGAAGGTCGGTGTGGACCTGTTGGGCCGAAGGGCTTGTTTCCACACTGTAAGTAATCTAATCTAGATTCCAGGAGCTCTCACATCCTGCAGTCACAACAGATCACCTGCTCTGCCATCTTTATTGTATTCAAGTTGTCAAAAAGCACAGCAGATCAGGCAGCATCTAAGGAGCAGGAAAATTGTCATTTCAGGCATAAGCCCTTCATCAGGGATTCATGTTGCGTTGAATGTTCCCTAATGTAAACATACTCTGACTGTAAAGACTATACAAGACACAGTTAAGTTCTGAACTAGATTGCATCAAGGAATGTAATTATGGTCATACAGCACAGAAGAGGTTCATGAAGCCTGCATCGATCCATCTATACGAACCCCACTTTCCAGCGTTTGGCTCATACCTTTGAAAGTTATGACATTTTAAATGCTCATCCATATACTTTTTAAAAGTTGTGATGGTTCCTGCCTCTATTACCCTCCCAGTCAGTGCATTCTGGATTCCACCATCCTCTAAGTGAAGAATGTTTTCCTCAAATATCCTCTAAATCTCCTGCCCTTCACCTTAGACTTATGCCCTTCATTATTGAGCCTTCAACTAATGGGTACAGCTGCTTTCTAACCCTGTGCCTCATAATCTTATACACCTCAATCATGCCCTCACCTCTCAGCTTTTTCTACTTAAAAGAAAACCACCCAAGCTTATCCAGCTTCTCTTCATAACTAAAATGTTCCAACCCATGCAAGATAGAGTCATAGAAATGTACAGCATGGAAACAGACCCTTCGGTCCAACCCATCCATGCAGACCAGATATCCCAATCCAATTTAGTCCCACCTGCCAGCACCCATCCCATATCCCTCCAAACTCTTCCAATTCATATATCCATCCAAATGCCTTTTAAATGTTGCAATTGTACCAGCCTCCACCACTTCCTCTGGCAGCTCATTCCATACACGTACCACCCTTTGTGTGAAAAAGTTGCCCCTTAGGCCTCTCTTATATCTTTCCCCTCTCACCCTAAACCTATGCCCTGTAGTTCTGGACTCCCAACTTTGTCTATTTATCCTATCCATGCCCCTCATAATTTTGTAAACCTCTATAAGGTCACCCCTCAGCCTCCGACGCTCCAGGGAAAACAGCCCCAGCCTGTTCAGCGTCTCCCTGTAGCTCAAATCCTCCAACTCTGGCAACAGCCTTCTAAATCTTTTCTGAACACTTTCAAGTTTCACAACTTCTTTCTGATAGGAAGGAGACCAGAATTGCACACAATATTCCAACAGTGGCCTAACCAGTGTCCTGTACAGCTGCAATATTGAGTGTACAGGACATTTGGGAAGAACAGGAAGTCAGGAAAATGAGGGGTGGCCCTGTTAATTAATCATGGTTTTCACAATCAAGGAGAGACTTAAGATCAGGAAAGCAGGTTGTACAAAACGTTTGAGTAGAAATGAAAAATGATAAAGGCCCAAAGTCATTTGTGGGATTGGTATTAATATTAGAATTTAGAATTTATTGTCATAGGTATTTTTACAAGAAAAATACAATCAAAAGTGTTCTCAGTCACCCTACCATGGCACCTATTATTAATGATAGAAGTTGTGGTAAATCATAAGTTACAACAAGTAAATATAAGACAAAGTTAATCAAAGTTCATTTAAAGGCTCCTAGTCTTGAAGAAAGCCAATCAAGAGAAAACAGACACAGGTGGAATGAGAACATAATGGGAGCTTGTCAAAAAGGTATAGGAATAATCAGAGGGGATTTTAATCTGTGTAAAAACTGGAAAAGTAGCTGGGCAAAAATAATCTAGATAGTTCATGAAATTGTTTTGGGATAGTTTGTCGGAATAGAACATTCTAGAGCTGACCAGAGAGCAGGCTTTCCAAACCTGGTATTGTATGGTAGGATTAGTCAATTATCTCACATTGAAGGTGCATCTAGGTAGCAATGACAATGATATGATTGAATTTTATCAGGATTAACAGATTGTTGGACATTTATACTAAAATAATGAGGCTCCATCTATAGAACAGGAGAGTACAAGGTAGTCCAAGAACTGTATTAAATTAATGTTATAAGTGATAAAAGAACTGTAAGTATTAATGTGAACTTGTACGTTTCTTTTATGAAAAGAACTTGCTCTTTTCCAGCTTAAAACACGTCAAGGAACAGAGATATTGATTCAGTTGGACAATGACCATCTCATCAATGAGTGGTATAAAGCTCTTGAGGAAACAATTGGTAGTCAGGTACATAGTCAGATTGAACATTTTACTTTGTGTCTTTTGTTGTGCACAGTAATAATTTCTGTTATTTTTACGGATTTGCCAATAAACTGTTAACCATGCATAAAAACTGATCTGCAACCGACAGCCAATTTCATTGCAGATGGTGGAATCTGATGAAGCTGCTGAAGATGATATGCCAGAGTCCCCAGGAATTGAAAAACATGATAAGGATAAAACTAATAAAGATTTAAAGAAATCACGGCGTAAGTTATAAAACACAATAATTTCATAAAAGCAGACTCGATATTATGGTTTCGCTCCACAAAATGAAGGTGGGATTGATTCTAGCTTACTGTTCTTCCTACAAGAACAATCTTTGCAATAATTAGTGTTGAAATCCCAATTATGCAATATTAACAACAAATATATTTGTATGAAATTTTTCTCCATTTTTTATGAAGTACAGGTAGACAGCCCTTTATCCAAAATCTGAAAATCTCCAAAATCCGAAGGTTTTTTTCATGAAGTTTTTAATCTCATTAACAAGATTGTTTGACATGCAAGCAGTTAAACCAACTCCACACCCACTCGATGCATGTCACTCAGATGTGACTTGGGTAGGCATGGCCCAGCACTGGCAGGCCTCAATTTTGTCTCAGGGCCCGTACTATTCGCTGTGAAGCTGCAGTTTGGTAAGATTTTTAAAAATTTCATAGTTGAACTGTTACTTATTCCAAAATTCAAAAACTTCTGAATTCTGAAAACCAGCTAGTCACAAGTGCTTCGGATAAAGGATTGTGCGTCTGTATTTGCAAGAATAGTGAATAGTTTCATTAGTAGCGAAGATATCTTATATGCAAGAGTAATCAACTAATTACCCATACAACACTGCTCCATTTAAACGTGATTAGACTTTTGATAGTGAGTTTGTAAATTAATGTTCATCATGTCCCACGTGTAAAATGTGTTAACTGAAGTAAGAGTCCACATCTGTTTTCTGTTATTAAAGGTACATTGGCCTGTTGTGATTTAATTTCTGTGATGACTGTGATAAAGAAAAGCTTTATTAAGGGTCAACACTTCCTTTTTTTCCCTGTATTACTATGCAAGATTGATTTCACTTGTAGTTGGGTGCTTGTAAGAGATATGCATTTATATTTTCATGGGGGAGAGAAGTAAAGCACATACCTATGTACAAAAATTCATTAGTCCCACAACACTAGGCGATAGTCCAACAGGTTTATTTGAAATCACATGAGCTTTTGGAGCTTGGCTCCTTCGTCAGGTGCAGTGCTTCAAAAGCTTATGTGATTTCAAATAAAACTGTTGGACTATTGCCTAGTGTTGCATAACTTCTGACTTTGTCCACCTCAGTCCAACACTGGCAACTCAACATCACAAAAAATCATTGTCCTACAGAGGATAATAGCAACTATCCTTCACATATTGACAGCATTACTACTCTTGAGATTGAGAGTATTATTTTGCATAATCTTGTATGTTATTTATTATCAAACATCTCACACAATATATGCAAATAATAAAAAATATTTTCTGCGTGTAATTAAAATGTTTTTAACTTAAGAACTGTTTTCATTCCTTACTGCTACTGTACACCTTACTCTCTGTGCACAATTACTGTTAAGCCCGATCTTTTTGTCCAACTTTTTTTAAAAATAAGAAGCATGCATTGCTGCTGTTTTGTTACTTTGACTCTTCTTTTTAGATTTCTAAATCTGATTTTCACTCAGTCACTTTCAATCATCTTCTCCACGCACTCCCTCCCTCCCCTCTCCCTTCCAATAAACAGCTCTCTTTCCTGCTTACTGATGCCAGTGACCCATACATTGAAACACTCTTTTCCCCACACCACTCTTTGAGCCAATTATTTAATTGCCTAATCTGTTTGACACTACACCATCTGAAGTGGGGCTTCAATTCCAAAGATGATTACCATTGATGTTCTGTGGTTTAATTCAAACTCTTTACTTGGAATGATATTCCAAGTACTACCTATGTTGTTGGTTCAATTAGATCCACCCCTGCCAATACTAATTTATTCTACAACTGCAATCATGTCCTTACCTCCATCTCCACTGTATCTGCTCCTCAGAGGAGCAGTTCCACTCCAGAACATCCCAGGTGGCCTCCTATTTCGAGGACTGAAGTTTGCCGGCCTGGGTGATCAATGCCCTCCAGCGCATCTCCTCCACTTCCCGCACCTCTATCCTTGAGCCCCAACTGCAACTAGGATAGAACACCCCGGGTCCTCACCTTCTACCTCACTAATCTCTGGATACAGCGCATTATCCTCTGCCATTTCTGCCACCTACAATCAGACCCTACCACCAAGAGATATATTTCCCTCTCCACCCCTATCTGCGTTCTAGAGAAATTGTTCTCTACGTAACTCCCTCGTTAGGTCCATGCCCCCCACGTACCCACCCTCCACTCTCAACACCTTCCCTAATACTATAAAAGGTGTAAAACCTGCACCCACACTTTCCCCTCCCCTCCGTCCAAGACCCCAAAGGATCTTTTCCCATCCGGCAGAGATTTTCCTGCACATCCAAACACCTCACCTACTGTGGTCGGTTGCTCTCGATGTGATCTCCTCTGTATTGGGGAGACAGGACACCAATTTGCGGAACGTTTTAGGGAGCATCTCTGGGACACATGCACCAAACAACCTGCTGCCCTGTGGCCAACGACTTCAAATCCCTACCTCCACTCCGCCAAGGACATGCAAGTCCTGAGCCACCGCCTCCACAAATCTAAGCCACCAGACACCACGAGGAAGAATGCCTTATCTTCTGCCTTGGGACCCTTCAACCACACGGCATCAATGTCGACTTCACCAGTTTCCTTATCTTCCCTCCCCCCGCCGCATCCCAAATCCAACCCTCCAACTCAGCACTGTCCATCCTGTCCATCTTCCTTCCCACCTATCTGCTCCATGTTCCCCTCTAACCTATCACTATCACCACCCACCTGCATCTACTTATCGCCTTCTCAGCTATCTTCCCCACCACATCCTCGTACTTATCTTTCAGACCCCCACCCACCCTACCTGACCTCTGCCCCGTTCCTGATGAAGGGCTTACGCCCAAAACATCGACTGTTCTGCTCCTTGTATTTTGTATCTGTCACAGTCAGAGATTGCGGCTCCTCCATTACAACTTGCCAGGTCCCATACATGACTTGTCACATCCTCCTGCATCAAATATTGACGTACTCTTAAGATTCTACTGTTCTTAAGTGATGTGACTAAAGTGACCCAGTACGTTTCACCCTCCCTGAAGCTCAAAATTCCCTGCAACTCAAATTCCACTTCAACGCCCTTAAGTTGAAGTTGTTCAAACCACAAGCCTTTACTGCAATTATGGTTGTCCAGACTGCAGTGCATTCCAAACATTCCCACACATTGTAGTCATAGAGTATGGAAACAGACCCTTCGGTCCAACATGTCCCTGCCAACCATGTTCCCAAACTAAACTAGGTCCATTTGCCTACGGTTGGCCCATATCACTTCAAATCTTTCCTACTCATGTTTAAAAGACATTTGGTTAAATACATTGCAAATGTACTTGCATTCACCAGTTTGTTCTACCCACAAACCACTGTATATTAAAAACAATTTCCCCAGATGTCTTTTTTAAATCTTTCTCCTCTCACCTCAAAAATATGGCCCCTAGTCTTGAAATCCTGTACCCTAGGGAAAAGGCACCTGCCATTAATACTATCTGTCCCTCATTTTTTCTAAATTTCTATAAGGTCACCCCTCAACCTCCTACACTTTGAAAAAATCTCAGCCTATTTTTATAATTTTCTCAACCCTCTCCAATTTAATAATGTCCTCCCTATAGCAGAACTGCTCATAGTACTCCAGAAGAGGCCTTACCAACATTCTGTACAGCCTCAACATGATATCCCAGCTCCTCTACTTAAAGGTCTGAGCAATGAAGGCAAGCTTGCTAAACACCTTCTTAACCACCCTGTCATGGGACGCTACAATCCCAGTTATATTTGCCTAAACTCATTTAATAACCAATTGGCTGATAAATAATCTAATCAGCTAAAGTAGTAACTGTGGATTGTTGGTGGCGTGAACCTGACGAGGTAGTCGTGGAGGAAACAGTCTTTACAGAAAGCGGATGGGGTGGGGAAGGAAATATATCTCTGGTGGGCAAAAGTGAGGATGGCAGATGCTAGAAACCAGAGTTTAGTTTAGAGTGGTGCTGGAAATGCACAGCAGGGCAGGCAGCATCAGAGGAGCAGGAAAATCGACGTTTCGGGCAAAAGCCCTTCATCCTGATTTTCCTGCTCCTCAGATGCTGCCTGACCTGCTGTGCTTTTCCTGCACCACTCCTATCTCTGGCAGGATCCGTTTGTAGGTGGCGGAAAGGCGGTAGGTAGGTAGCATTACCTCCTTTTAAGGTCATGTGGTTACCTTTAGTTAGCATCTTGGACTCCTGCTGTCCCTTGTCTTCCAACCTTTCAATTTTCACTTTCTAACTAATACATGTGTACTATTGATAGCAACTTCCGCCAAAGTTGTCAATGGTAGTGTCATGCAACATCATCCTCCGAGAAGGAACATTTAAAATTTTACATCCATCTCTTAAATGTGATATGAATATTTTGTAATGTTATTGACTTTGCAATTGAAGTTTTAATT
This sequence comes from Chiloscyllium punctatum, assembly GCF_047496795.1. Classification (NCBI taxonomy): domain Eukaryota; kingdom Metazoa; phylum Chordata; class Chondrichthyes; order Orectolobiformes; family Hemiscylliidae; genus Chiloscyllium; species Chiloscyllium punctatum. The sequence continues at coordinate 93,125,693 of NC_092746.1, read as the reverse complement.
TGTTTTTGTTTACAGCAGTAAAATCTAGTAGCATAGATAATGCAGATCAAAAAAAGACAAAAACAAAATTGAAGAAGTTCCTGACACGCAGACCAACACTCCAAGCTGTCCGAGACAAAGGTTATATAAAAGGTAAGGAAACTTAAAGTACCATAGTTTCCATGAGGCCATGTTAGCAATATGTTGTATTTCTGAGTGTGCATGAAAGAGACCCTGTTATTTTTGCTATAAATGTTTCAGTGATAAAATACTACAGACTTTTTTGGTGTATCTAATGAGTACATGCAATTTAACTATTTCTACCTTTCTCTTAATAACAGTCTCACTGGGTCAGGTACCAAATAAAACAAAGGACCTCCTTTAAAAAGTCTTGCCAAAACTGTTTAACACACTGCAAGAAAATGCATGTTTTTCTTCAAATGTCTTCTGCTCACTTCCCTGTAATAAAGCATGGAAGTTCATCAGTGAACCGAGTAATTCATTTTGATAGCTTTGGATTTCCTGTATGTTTACTGAATTCTAATATTTTAAAATTTGAAACTTCTAAAACACTTTTTCAGTAAACAACAATTTATGAATTAAAAATTATAATTAGCTATGCATTGTTTATTTCACTTAATTAGCCAGCACACATTTCTGTTTCAGATAATAATTTAATTTTTTGCTTGAACTTACCTCACCATTTTTAGGTGATGTGAAACAAAAATGTTTTTTCTCTTGTAGCTATTTCTATATTTGCCAATTATCTTAAATCCACAAGGCACAGGAGCAGAAGTAGCTATTCGGCCTATTTAGTCTACTCAACCATTCAATGAGATCATGGTTGATCTGATGATCCTCAACTCCACTTTCTTGCCTTTTCGTATAATTTTTGATTCCATTGCTGATTAAGAATCTGTCTGTCTCAACCTTGACTCAGCCTCAACAGCCAGCTGTGATAAAGAAGTCCTCAGAATCGCTATCTGCTGAGAGAGAATAAAAAAACTCATCTGTCTTAAATAGGTGACTCCTTATCTGAGATTATGCCCTCTGGTTGTAGACTCTTCCACAAGGGAGCCCCTCAGTGTTTACTCTGTCAAGCTCTCTTAGAATCTTTTATGATTCAATCAGATGTCCTGTTAGTCTCCTAAAGACCAATGAGTACAAGCTCAAAATACTCAACTTCTCCAGATAAGAAAATCCATCCATACCTAGAATAAATTTAATGAAGCTTCTCTAGACTGCCTTCAATGTTACTATTATCTTTCCTTAGATAAGGGGATCAGTGCCATGTAAAGTTTTAGCAAGACCTTCCTTTTTTTATACTTCATTCCCTTTGAAAGAAAAGCCAACATTACATTTGTCTTCCTTATTACTATAGAAAGGCATGCTAGCATTTTGTGATACTTGCATTAGGACCCCCAAATCCCTCTACAACAGCTTTCTGTAGTCTTCCCCATTTAATTAATATTCAGCTCATCTTCCAGCCAAAGTCCATAACCTCACAAATCCTCACATTATATTCTATCTGCCAAGTTTTTGCCCAATTGTTTATATCCCTCTGCAGACAGTATCATCCTTGGCACTGGTTTTCCTGCCTATCTTTGTGTCATCTGTAGACTTGGCTGTGGTACATTTACATTCCCCATCCAACTCTATATGTTTTGTAAATAATTGTGGCCCTAGCACTGATCCCTCTGCCACTCCACTATTCGCAGGTTACCATCCTGAAAATGCCCCCCTTTTCCCAACTGTCTTGAATTAGCAACTCCTTGATCTATGCTAACATATAACTCCAACACCATCAGCTTCTATCTTACTACGTAGCCTAATATGTAGTGACTTATCAAATGCCTTTTGAAATCGAGCTATTACATCAACTGCTTCCTCTTTATCTGCCCTGCTTGTTACCTTCTCAAAAACTGGCCTACAGTTGCCTTTTCTTTTGCCTCCTTTCCTTTTATGAAATAAAGGTGATACATTAGCAGTTTCCAATCCTTTGAAACTTTTCCAAGATCTAAGGACGGTAGGAAGATTACCACCATTCTCACTGTAGCTACTTCCTCTAATATCCTGAAATGCATCTCATCACTTCTAAGGGATTTATCAGTTTTTAGTGTCTTTAGTTTACGTGGCACTTTTTCTTTCGTGATGATTTTTCTGTTTATTTCCTATATTCTCCTTCCATTGATTATTTAGTAATATTGGAATGATTTTCAGGTCTTCTACTGTGAAGACTGATGCAAATTATTTATTCAATTCCTCTGCCAGTTTCTGGTTCCCCATTATTATTTTCCAAGCCTTGTTCCCTAAAGGTCCTATGTTCAATTCGACTTTTTTCGTTTGATACATTTCAAGAAGCTCTTTCCGTCTCATTTAATGTTGCTTTTAAGTTTGCCCTCACAACTTCTCCCTCTTTATTTTTTCGTCACCTTTTGTTGGTTTTTAAAACTTTCCTTCTGGCTTTTCATTAAGCTTTGCCACATTCCCTGTTTATTTTTCAATCTGATGCTATCTTTAACTTACCCATTCCTCGAATTCTTCTTCATCACAGGGATGTGTCTTTGCTGTGACCTATTAACTATGTCTTAAATGTCTGCTATTGTTCCTTAATTGTTTTTGCTACTAAACTGCTTTTCCAGTCCACTTCAGCCAGCTCTTCAGCTATGGTCACTATTTTCTGGGTATCTTCTACACTGAAGTTATTTATTAAACCTGCCTCATTACACATCACCAGATCTAAAATAGCCTGATCCCTGTTTTGACTCCGAACTTATTGCTTTAGAAAACTGTCCCAAATATACTCACAGTAGTTCCCTGCAGCTACTTCTGTCCATCTGTCTATCCCAATCTACATGAAGATTTAAAGTCATGCATGATCAATGTATTGCCTTTGTTACCTGTCCTCATTATTTCTTTATCTATTCCCTGTCCCACCATATACCTACTATTACAGTGCATGTAGACTCCTACCAGTGCCTTCTTGCCTTCACCTGTATGGATTGTATGTTTTATGATATTTATTCCATCCCTTGCCAACAGTGCTATCCCACCAATCTTTCCTGTTGCTTGCCATTTTGAAAAGTCACATATACCTGAATATTTAATTCTGTTTTGATTTCTTTGTAAGCATGACTCTGTAATGACTTGAAGGTCAGACCCATTTAACCATTTTTGAGCCATTATTTTATTCTGAATACCACATGCATTCAAGTAAAGAACCATCAATTTTACCTCTTTACTATATTTTAATCCCTTTTGATTCTGTTCACTGCTTGGTTTTCTCTGTTTGTGTACTCTGTCCCTTCCTGTCAAGTTCTGGATATTGTTATCAAAATAGCTTGTTGTATCTACTTGCTTTATAGCCTAAACTGCCATCTCTAAATTTTTCCCCTTATTGGCCTTTCCACCTGTTTTTATGTCATCCACAAAGTTGGTTTTTTTAAGATTAGATTACTTACAATATGGAAACAGGCCCTTCGGCCCAACAAGTCCACACCGACCCGCTGAAGCGCAACCCACCCATACTCCTACATTTACCCCTTAGCTAACACTATGGGCAATTTAGCATGGCCAATTCACCTGACCTGCACATTTTTGGACTGTGGGAGGAAACCGGAGCACCCGGAGGAAACCCACGCAGACACGGGGAGAATGTGCAAACTCCACACAGTCAGTCGCCTGAGGCGGGAATTGTACCCAGGTCTCTGGCGCTGTGAGGCAGCAGTGCTAACTACGGTGCCACCGTGCCGCTTATCACCTTGTCAATACATATTGTAAATAATTGTGGCCTCCGCACTGATTCCTTTGGCACTCCATTAGTTACAGTTGCTGCCCTGAATATAGCCCTGTTATCCCAATCCTCTGCCTTCTATTAGTTAGCTAGTTCTTTATCCATATCAATATACTATCCTCAATATCACGTTTTCTTATTAAGTAGCTTTCTGTGTGGTACCTTATTGAATGCCTTTTGTAAATCCAAATATATTACATCTACTAGTTCTTCTTTATCTATGCTGTGTGCCACTTCCTCAAGGAAGTGTAATAAATTTGTCAGGCATGATATCCTCATCATCAAACAATGCTCACTCTGCTTGATTATACTGTGGGCTTCTAAATGCTCAACATTTTCCCAACAACGTGTTAAGCTATCTGGCATATAGTTACCTTTTTTTTAAATCTCAAAAGCATATCCTCTGGTACTTAGTTCTTCCAACAGTGGGACCAGTTTATTCCCATGTACTCTGTTCACATCCTTCATAATTTTGATTATTTCTATCTAGGGAGAGAATAGGGCCCCTCAAACATCAGCAAGGTGGCCTTTGTGTGGAGCCACAGAAAATGGGGGAGATACTAAATGAGTATTTTGCATCAGTATTTACTGTGGAAAAGGATATGGAAGATATAGAATGTTGGGAAATAGATGGTGACACCTTGCAAAATGTCCATATTACAGAGGAGGAAGTGCTAGATGTATTGAAAGGTGGATATAATCCCCAGGACCTGATCAGGTGTACCCTAGAACTCTGTGGGAATCTAGGGAAGTGATTGCTGGGCCTCTTGCTGAGATATTTGTATCATCGATAGTCACAGGTGAGGTGCCGCAAGACTGGAGGTTGGCTAACCTGTTGCCACTGTTTAAGAAGGGTGGTAAGGACAAGCCAAGAAACTATAGACCAGTGAGTCTGACAGTGGTGGGCAAGTTGTTGGAGGGAATCCTGAGGGACAGGATGTAAATGTATTTGGAAAGGGAAGGACTGATTAGGGATAGTCAACATGGCTTTGTGCATGGGAAATCATGTCTCACAAACTTGATTGAGTTTTTTGAAGAAGTAACAAAGAAGATTGATGAGCAGTAGATGTGATCTATATGGACTTCAGTAAGGTGTTCAACAAGGTTCCCCATGGGAGACTGATTAGCAGGGTTAGATCTCATGGAATACAGGGAGAACTAGCCATTTGGATACAGAACTGGCTCAAAAGTAGAAAACAGAGGGTGGTGGTGGAGGGTTGTTTTTCAGACTGGAGGCCTGTGACCAGTGGAGTGCCACAAGGATTGGTGCTGGGTCCTCTACTTTTTGTCATTTATATGAATTATTTGGTTGTGAGCATAAGCGGTACAGTTAGTAAGTTTGCAGATGACACCAAAATTGGAGGTGTAGTGGACAGCGAAGAAGGTTACCTCCGATTACAACAGGATCTTGACTAGATGGGCCAATGGGCTGAGAAGTGGCAGATGGAGTTTAATTTAGATAAATGTGAGGTGCTGCATTTTGGAAAAGCAAATCTTAGCAGGACATATACACTTAATGGAAAGATTCTAGAGAGTGTTGCTGAACAAAGAGACCTTGGAGTTCAGGTTCATAGCTCCTTGAAAGTGGAGTCGCAGGTAGATAGGATAGTGAAGAAGGCGTTTGGTATGCTTTCTTTTATTGGTCAGAGTATTGAGTACAGGAATTGGGAGGTCATGTTGCAGCTGTACAGGACATTGGTTAGGCCATTGTTGGAATATTGCGTGCAATTCTGGTCTACTTCCTATCGGAAATATGTTGTGAAACTTGAAAGAGTTCTGAAAAGATTTGGAAGGATGTTGCCAGGGTTGGAGGATTTGAGCTATGGGGAAATGCTGAACAGGCTGGGGCTGTTTTTCCTGGAGCGTCGGATGTTGAGGGATGACCTTATAGAGGTTTATAAAATCATGAGGGGCATGGATAGGATAAATAGACAAAGTATTTTCCCTAGGTCGGGGAGTGGAGAACCAGAGTGCATAAGTTTAGGGTGAGAGGGGAAAGATATAAAAGAGGCCTAAGGGGCAACCTTTTCACACAGAGGGTGGTACGTGTCTGGAATGAGTTCCTAGAGGAAGTGGTGGAGGCTGGTACAATTGCAACATTTAAAAGGCATTTGGATGGGTATATGAATAGGAAGGGTTTGGAGGGATATGGGCCGGGTGCTGGCTGGTGGGACTAGATTCGGTTGGGATATCTGATCGGCATGGAAGGGTTGGACCGAAGGGTCTGTTTCCATGCTGTAGATCTCCATGACTCTACGACTCTAAATCTCCTTTCTCAACTTTCTTTTTTCAGATTCTGTAGTCAGTCTTCATAGCTGAAATCTCTCAATGTGGAACTATTGCCTTGACATCTTCCTTAATTTGTTCCTCAATTTTCCTCAATGCAATACTCTAGTTGAGACCAAACCAGTTTCCTATTTTTCCTATTTTTAAGAGCCAAGATCCCTAATGCTTTATTAACCTGTCCAGTCTTTTGAATGAGTTGTGCACATAGACATGCAGATGCCTTTGCCACTGCGAAAGTATTTTGAATTGGACCCTTTATCTTTCTAACTCATTTTAACAAAATGAATCACTTCACATTTCTTCCTCTTTAAATTTCATCTGCCACTATATTACACTAACCTATCCATGTCCTTTTGAGCTTCTACACTATCCTGTCAGTTTTGAGATTGTGCCCTGTATTCCAAGCTCTAGCTCATTAATATGCTTTGTTATGTTTCATAATGAATAGGGGTCCTAATACTGACTTTTCAGGAAATTCCCTATGAGCCCTTCTCCAGTTTGATGAAGAACCTTTCAGTATGACTGACTCTTTCTTGCTATTCAGTCAATATATTCATATTGTTACTGTACCTTTTTATTCCTCGAGTTCAAACTTTGCTTGCATGTTTGCTGTATGGCACTTTATCAAATGCCATTTGGATCAAGACTGTTGCCCTCATCAGTCTCTGTTGTTGCAGCAAGACATTCAAGCATGTTTTTGAAACAAGATTTGCCCTGAATATGCTGACTTTCCTGACATTTGCCCAAGTGACTCTTGTTTCTAAAAGCTTGCTCCTGCTAAGATTAAACTAACTGGATTTTAGATGCTGGGTTTATCTTTACATCATCTTGTAAGGATGAAACATTTGCATTTCTCAAGTGTTTGACACCAACCAAATCTAAGAAGACTTTGAAAATTGGGGCCAGTGAGTCTACAATTTCCTCTCCCCTTCCTCTGTAAGAACCAAATATATCTGGTTTAAGAACATTTGTTTTCTTCAGAAAATTGTGTAGTAATTGTATTCTGAGAATGTTATCGTAGCAGAAAAACATTTTGTCAAAGGGCTCATGGTTACCAAAGAAACTCGTTAAGAAAATAATTAAATTCATGGTTTCCTAAACTCAATAAATCTGAATAGGAAAAGTGATATCAAGGAAATATTAGTCCCAGGTTTTGTAATCGTTGGCAGCTGAACAGCATGGACAGTTTATTGCGCTTACAGTTACTCATTGGCTTTCTTTGGCCACTTACACAGCAATTTGCAGTTGTCAGGCAGTCCAGTACTGTCTACCAGGGATCTGGGGTCCGTGCAAAACGGGTAACAAACAGGATGGATGCCATATTGTCAAATCTGAATGAAGAATTCTTACTGAGTTGCAACATCTAAACCAGAAAATATAAGTTAAAATATTTAATTCAGTACGAGGCTGTATTCAGAAGTAAGAGTGGGATTAAGAGAGACTGTGATAAGGGACAGGAAGAAAAAGCTTAAAATCTCTGATATTATTTAAAATCAGACTAAATAAGACTCTAAACATAACCATCTGAAACTGAAAATATTGTAGTAATTAAGTTTTGCAGACATAAAATTTGCTTTACACTTGAATGGAAAGGACCTAACTTCTCTGGTGTTTTTAATGGTAAGTGCCCCAACTTCACAACTGCTTTATATTTGAATGCTATGTTTCTGGGAAAGATATCTGACAGATGCCTGTCAAGCAAAAGGGCATCTTAACTAGCAACTTTCTGACTTTTGCAGTTAACTACACATTGCTGGTGCCACAGTTATTTTCTGATTTATCCCTTAATTGTGATAATCACTGTTGCCCTCAATTTGGGCTGTTATCTGAAAATGAATTACTTTGCCTTTCACTTTTGTTTTATACAGATCAAGTATTTGGATGCAATTTAAGTAGTCTTTGTCAAAGAGAGAATTCAACTGTACCAAAATTTGTGATGATGTGTATTGACCACGTGGAGAGAGAGGGTATGGCATTCTAAGAGTTGATTCTTCAAAAGACAATAATTTAATTTGTAAAACTTCTCTAATACAATCAGAAGTATTACCCTTTCAAAGTAATGGCACAAAATTCTAAAATAAAATGCTATCTCAGCGCTTTCATTAATTTGAAATAAATTTCAGTGGATCACATTTTATTCTAATACATCTTCATTGTATCAAAGAAAATAATGGAAATCTGAAAACATTACCTATAACATTTTCACAATTCAGGTCTCTTAGTCTAGAATGAAACAAAGATTTGTGGATGCTGGAAACTAATCAAGCTAGAAATTGCAGGAGAAACACAGGAGGTCTGGCAGCATTTTTGAAAATTCATTCACAGGATGTGGACATTGCTGGCTGGGCCAGCATTTATTGCCTATTCCTAATTGCCCAGAGAGCAGTTAAGAGTCAGCCACTTAGTTGTGGGTCTAGAGTCACATGTAGGCCAGACCAGGAGTTTCCTTCCCTAAAGGACATGAGTGAACCAGATGGGTTTTTCCGACAATCAATAGTGTCTTCATGGTCATCATTAGACTCTTAATTCCAGATTTTTTTAATAAATTAAATTTTATTGAATCTATGTAGAGAGAAAAACAATTAACGTTTGAGACCAGTAACCATCATTCAATTCTATGTTTCTTCAGCAATTTCTGCTCTTGTTTATTTTTCCTAGCCCAAGAATTTGTTGTTCTTGAAGTCCTTGCCTGAACTTACATTTTTCATCTTATGTCATTAGGCTTAAACGTTGATGGTTTGTATAGAGTGAGTGGTAACCTGGCTGTCATACAAAAGCTTCGCTTTGCAGTCAACCATGGTAAGACATTTTATAAAGCACAGCATCTTTTTAAGGTGCCATTGTGTATAGTCAGCAAGAGAGCCTAATGTATGTAAATTTGGATTAGCACACTTGCAATTTCAGGGTATTTGAATTTTTTGCACAGAATGCAAGAGGTTAGACTTCCTGGTCATTGGTCAGACCACATTTGTTCTGGGTCCCTTATTTAAGGAAGGATGTGAAGGGAGTAAAAAGAAGATTTACTAAAATGATACCAGGAATGAGGGGTTTTAGACAAAAGATTTGAGAAATTGGGCCTATTCTCCTTTGAGCAGAGAGATTAAGAGGTGACTTTACTGAAGTGTTCAAAATTATGAACAATTCTTACCGGGTAAAGAAGAATGTTCTGTTTCCATTAGCTGGTATGTCATTACCTAGGGGTCACAATTTCAAGATTATCAGCAAGAGGGTTAGGAGTGAGATGTGGATAAATCTCTTTATTCTGTTGTTAGGATTTGGTATACACTACCTGGGAGAGTGGTGGAGGTGGATTCCCTAGGAGGTTTCAAGAGAAAGCTAGATTTATATTTGAAAGTGATGCATTTAGAAGGCTACCGAGGTAGGGCTGGAGAATGGGACCTAGCTGGGTTATTCTTTTGGGAGCCAAATGGCCTATTTTTGTACAGTAAAATTCTAGGATTGTATTAGGTATGGAAAGTAATTTACTTTCAGGTCTCTACTAAGGATTCGCTAGATCAAAATGTTGAAGTGTGGAATGATGCCATGAATTTAGTTGCTCTCAGACTGTTCTTCCTTGTATACAACACCAAGATCAAAGAACCCTGACAAAATTAAGAACAACTTAATTAAGGGTATAAACCTGTAAAACAAGGCATTATGTTGCTGGTAGCATTTTTGTTTTTTAAATAGCTGTAGACTCAGAAAAGTTGTTCATGAGCAGAATTAGATGTAATTATAAAGTGAGCTGTATATAATTATAAAGCTGAAGTGAGGAAGACGGACGTTGATAGTAATTTATGTGTCTATCAAGAAAGATTTTTTGATACCAAATTATACACATGAACCTTAGCATACTTAACATATTAACAAATATGAAATTTCTATGGAGATAATTACTGAATTGGGTTCAAGTGGCATAAATGTTACCTGACACATGTCAGCCCAAACTTGGATTTTACCAGTTTCATCTATAAACGAGCCTATGTACACCAGTTCCCTTTTATTCACAGCACATGTTAGTTCTTCAAAGAACTCCAATGAATCAGTTAAACATTGGCCATGCACAGGATAAATTCAGAGTAATCAGACAGAGTAAGCATGGTTTTGTGAAAGTGTAATCTTGTTTGATCAATCTATTGAAGTTGTTTGAAGAGGTAATGCATGCTGTGGATATCATACATCTAGATTTCCAGAAGGCATTTGTCAAGTGCCACATTGGAGTTTATTGTGGAAAATAAGAGCTCCGGGTGTAGGTAGTAACATATCAGCATGAATAGAAAATTAGCTGGCTAACAAGTGTTACAACACGGATAGCAAACCAAACCAATCATCTCTGGATTCACAATGCAGTGAAATTAAAACATTCAATGACCTTCAAAATTGCTAAATTGTTCCTAAGCTAACTTTACAAATAACAGACCTTGGATGCCAGAGTTTATAACTTTCACAAAAGCTTAACAATTTATTTTAAGACTAATTTGCAGCTAAAACATTTGTCCTTGAATAACTTCAGCCATCCACTTTTACTTGACATGTGATTCCACCATGGAAGGGTTTTCCTTTTTAACAGGCACTTAATGTTTTCCGGTTGTTCTGTTGAATGGGCAATTTTAAAGACCCCAATCAAGGAGGAATGGCTAAATGGAAAGGGTTGGTGATCTATAATGAAAATCCATGAAACAGATCCATAAATAAAAATGTACAAAAGACCATCTTTTTTTTATTCACTCATGGGATGTGGGGTATTGCTGGCTGGGCCAGCATTTATTCCCTGTCCTGAGGTGCCCTGGAGAAGGTGGTGATGAGCTGCAGCCTTGAACAGCTGCAGTCCATGTGCGGTAATTGGATCACAGTGTCCCTAGGGAAGGAATTCCAGGATTTTGACCCAGCAACAGTGAAGGAGCAATGATATAATTTCAAATCAGAATGGTGGGTGGCTTGGAGGGGAACTTGCAAGTGGTAGTGTTCCCATGTATATGCTCCCCTTGTCTTTCTAGGTGAAAGTGGTCATGACTTTGGAAGGTGCTTTCTAAGCACCTTTGGTGAATTTCTGCAGTGTGCCTTGTACACGGTACATACTGCAAAACATAACATATGTTTAAACAAAACACTTGCAACCAGGTCACATTGTAACAGCTACTAAAAGTCAGCGGTTTGTGCATGAGCATACATTAGTATTTTTTAAAAAGTGATTTGAGCTGAATTTCAAAAACATGATGATCACAATTCCTGTTGAGACCTAAGCAGAACTAGCTGAATGCCTTACCAGAAATCAGAAAATGGGGAGGGAAATCTGATTGTCACAAATGTTTTCCGTGAAACTCTTTTCCAGTTTTGGGGACTGTGGAAGATGGTTGAGAACTGTGTATCCACCTGAGGCCCCAAACCTTTGAAAATGAAAATTGATCCTGGAAAACATTGATTACCTACAGTAATGTTTGGTTGCCTGTGCATCTGAATGTTCGAAAGAATATAAATTCTGTACTGCCTTTGCTGGGCCTGTGCATTGCCAAAGCCAGTGGGTCTGGGTGAGATGCTTATTGGAGAGTCTGTGTAGACTTGCTGAGCTGAATGGTCTCTTTCTGCACTGTAGGGACTCTGATGATTGTACTACATGAGCATTGTGAAAAATTGGAAAATTAATCATCTTTTTGACTCAAGTCAGATTGTTGGTTCTTTCCTGATTTGGAAGATTTGCTTAATAGAAAGCGCTGGAGAACTTCAGACCTGTTCACCTGAAAACAGAGCTAATGTTTCAACTCCAATATGACTGGAGTTCAGAATTGAAGGGGGTGGGGTGTGGATAAATTATGGTTCCTATGCTGTAAAACAAAACAGAGGGTGCCTGAAAAAACAGATAAAATGTGTATTCCAGAGGAAAAAGCAAAGGGAAAATGGTGGTAGTGAACAATTTGATGAAGCGTAGAATTGGCTGATGGCAGAGAGTTTGGATGGGGAGGGGGGCGGGGTCTCATATGGTATTAAATTAGGGAAGAGAATTTATTGTTGAAATTGATCAACTTCATTTTGAGCCCTGAAAGTTCTAAAGTTGCAAGTGGAAAATTAAATGCTCTTCTCATTCAGTTTGGCTCAGCTTTGATCACAGCCAAAAATACAATATGCCTAAAAAGTGCTATTTAGTTTTCAGATATAACTTGTTAAAACTCAGAGGATTGAAAATAGCATTTCACAAACAATCTTAAACTTACAAATGAACTATGCCTTCCTTACAGATGAGAAGCTGGACCTGAACGACAGTAAATGGGAGGATATCAATGTCATTACTGGGGCTCTCAAGATGTTTTTCAGAGAACTACCAGAACCTCTGTTCACATATCATCTCTTTAATGACTTTGTCAATGCAGTTAGTAAGTGAAAATCAGAGGTTAATGGTGTCTTCATCACATTTTTAAAATTGCTGATTTAGACGAAGTTATGATTGTTTGATCATAGTGTACTAATCTTGACTCAATGTACAGCAGTCTTAATACCAAGACCAACTTCAGAACATGACTACAACAATCTGGGATGACCCTCTTCTGCAGCACTGGGGCGTACTGTACTTTCAATGGAGATGTTAAGCCAAGACTCTTCGGTGTTGTTTTAAAAACAAAACCACAGCATTACTTCAAAGAAAAGGGGTTACCCCATAACGAATATCACAAAAACAGGGTTGGTTAGTCATAATCACACTACTGTCTTTGGGAGTTTGCTGTGTACAAAGTGACTGCAGGTTGTCTGATGTGAAACTGACTTCGCAGTTTGAGGGGGACAAAATACTCCAAGACTTTTATTCACTCTTGAGACTTTTTATGGAAAATTGGAAGTTGGTAATTGATAATAGAATGCAAAATCACTTGCACAGGTTATAATACCATATATACCCTCAGTTTGATGTTGACAGTCTCGAGGTGAAAATGAAATAAATGGTTGTAATTAAGCAGAAAGCTTATTCCAGGGAGGTCAGAAGAAAATCTTTTGCATCAGAAATGATATCTGATTACACGTAAGATGTTCTCAGTTGCTGAAGATCAATCTTCCAGGAGTCAATCCTCATTAGTACTTTTCCAGGGATCTTCCCTGTCTTGCAGTCAGTTCTGAGCCAGTGATACTCTGACAGGCCCAGTGAATGGACAGAAACATGGCAGATGAAATATAATATGGAAAAATGTGAGACTATCCATTTTGATGGGAGGGACTGACCCATGGAGAGTATTTCTTAAATATTAAGAGGTAGGGAGTATAGATGTAGAAAAGCATCAATTTGCAAACTAAAAGATTAGCCTTTTTCACAGAGATTTGAGGAAGATTGTGCTTCGTTTGTACATAGCTTGGTTAGTCCAGACCCGGAGTACTGCCTTAGTAGGGTTGTGATGATGGTTCAGCAGACTTGTTCCCTGGATTGAAAGAGGGGAAGGTACTATCCTGTGAAGAGAAATTGGGCACTTCAAAGCATGAAACCAATGAAATAATTAAATGGTTAGATGAAGACAAGATGTTTCAGCTGGTTAGGGGAGTCTAGAACTAGGGGACACAATTTAAATATAAGGGGGATGGCCCTTGGGTCCAAGATAAGGAGCATTTTTTCACAGAGTTGTAAAACTTGGAATTCTCAACCAGAGAGGTCTGTGGGGGCTCAGTTTTTGAGATGTTTAAGGTAAAGATTGGTAGATTTCAAATTATCAGGGACGTACAGGGTTATGGTGATGGGGTGGCTGAAAATATTGAAATGTTTGATCAGCCATGATCGTGTTGATGGGTGGGGCAGGCACATAAGACTCTTTGGCCTTCTCCTGGTCCTATGTTCCTCATTAAAACCATCTTCATTTGTACTAAACATACAGACCCATGTGTATGTGAACATATAATGGGGAGTAGGCCACTCAACCCCTTTACCTTGCTTCACTATTCAATAAGATCGTGACTGGTCTGATTACTTCATTTTATCATCTACTTCCAAAAAGCTGTCATCCTTGCTTATCACGAACCTATCTACCTCTGCCTTAAAAGTATTCAGAGATTCTGCTTCCAATACCTTTTGAGGAAGAGAGTTTTAAAGGCTCACAATCCTGGGTGTCAAGATCATTTTTCTCAAAGGATGCCACTACCCCACTGGTTCCCAAAATTTCTAGAATCATTACTGGAAAGTGTTATCACTCATTTAATGAATTTGGTTAATTTTGTAGCATTTGTCATTATTCAGTGATAAACTGAAATTGTACCTTTTAGTAAAATCATCTCTTCTCAGTTTTACTGGTCGGTGTTTTGTAAGCTTGTATCAATGTATAATCATGTTTTACAATGGCTTGTAATGCACAGTTTGGCCACAGAGAGGCATTTGCAACATTCCATTAAGTTCCAACTACCTTGACCATGTTTAGCAGAAGATCCATCAATACCTTTCCAAGGGTAACTGGCAAATGACAAATGCCAGTCTTACCAGTGGCATCAACATCCTGAGAATGAATTTTTTGGGGGGAAAAATTGCCAATATAAATTTTGTATTTTAATCTTTGCATTCATTGTTAGCAAGCAAGTGCAATATAAAATCTAAAAGAGTACCCAGTTAATTTGTTAAACAGTAAGTGATAGAAATACAAACTGGGTCAGTAAACATCTGTGATGAAACAAATCAAGGTAATCTTTGAAGTAGATATCTACCTTTTTTGTTCAGTTGACCTTTGTTGATGCTGTGATAAACCTTTATGAAAGCTAATCCTTAAAGAGGAACAATATTCTGTTCTTAAATCTACAGAATTGCTTTTACTTAAGAGATAGACCACATTCTTGTCCAGTCTGGGCTAATTAATGCATGAAGTGAGTTCTGTTGCAGAGGATAATTAGTATTATGTACACACAAAAGGGCATGTAGGGGAACCACCCTTTCTTCCATTGACTCTGTCGACACTTCACCCTGCCTCGGGGAAGCAGCCAACGTAATCAAAGACCCTCCCACCCTGGTTATACTCTCTTCCATCCTCTTCCATTGAGCAGAAGATATAAAGGTTTGAAAACATGTACTAATAGATTTAAGAACGTCTTCTTTACTGCTGTCATCAAACTTATGAACGGTCCTCTCATACATTAGAGTTAATCTTTCTCTGTACCTTCTCTGTAGCTGTAACACTTTATTCTTCACTCTGTTCTGTTACCCTGAGGTATGATTTGTCTGGTTAGTATGCAAAACAGTTGTTTTTGCTGTATTTAGGTATTTGTATCAACAATAAATCAAATCAAATAAATTCAGTTCTATTTAATAAATTTCAGAAATTTCAGACTACAAGCAGCGTGTTGAGGCTATCGCCGACCTAATCAGGCTCTTACCTAAACCAAACCATGACACTATGCAAGTTCTATTCAAACACCTTGTGAAGTAAGTGTCCATTAGTTCTCAGCTGTGATTAGTTTTCTTACGGTGGTGCATAGCTGTGATTTAAGAGTATGTATTAATTTTAACTGTCATAACTTTCGGCTCTGTTTAGTAATTTTTAGTAAAAGCAAGCCCTTATCTATAACAAGACATATATTTAAATTCTTTGCTTGTTTAAAATGTTCATTTTTACATAAAGCTTTGTTAAATCTCAAAACTTAGTGTAAATACTAATATTTACATCTGACCCAGTAGGACACCTTGTGGCAAACATATTATTAGACTTGTTTCTGCAGGTTTAGATCTTTTAAATGTTTGTTACAAGTTGCTGACATTGTGAGCTCGTAACAGAGGATAAAAAAGCTCATAGCTTTAATACTTGACATTTTAAAAATCATCTTAAACAACTTAAAAGCAGAACATGGAACATTACAGCGCAGTACAGGCCCTCCGGCCCACGATGTTACACCAACCTGTAGAACCATTTAACCTACACTATTCCATTCTCATCCCATGCCTATCCAATGACCATTTAAATGCTCTTAAAGTTGGCAAGACTACTACTGTTGCAGACAGTGCGTTCCACGCCCCTACTACTCTCTGAGTAAAGAAACTACCTCTGACATCTGTCCTATATCTATCACTCCTCAATTTAAAGCTATGTCCCATCATGCTGGCCATTGCCATCCGAGGAAAAATACTCTCACTGTCCAACCTATCTAACCCTGTGATTATCTTATATGTCTCAATTAAGCCGCCTCTCAACCTCTCTCTAATGAAAACAGCCTCAAGTCCCTCAGTCTTTCCTCATAAGATCTTCTCTCCATACTAGGCAACACCCTAGTAAATCTCCTCTGGACCTTTTTCAAAGCTTCCACATCCTCCTGTAGTCCAGTGACCATAACTGTATACGATACTCCAAATATGGCTGCACCAGAGTTTTGTACAGCTGCAGCATGATCTCATGATTCTGAAACTCAATCCCTCTGCCAATAAAAACTAACACACCTTATGCCTTCTTAACAACCCTATCAACTGGGTGGCAACTTTCAAAGATCTATGTATCTGGACACCGAGATCTCTCTGCTCATCTATACTATCAAGAATCTTACCATTCGCCCAGTACTCTTCATTCCTGTTGCTCCTTCCAAAGTGAATCACCTCACACTTTTCCGCATTAAACTCCCATTTGCCACCTCTCAGCTCAGCTCTGCAGCTTAGCTATGTCACACTGTAATGTACAACATCCTTCCTCACTATCCATAACTCTACCAACCTTAGTGCCATCTGTAAATTTACTAACCCATCCTACTGTGCCCTCATCCAGGTCATTTATATAAATGACAAACAACTTTGGACCCAAAACAGATCCTTGTGGTGCCCCACTAGTAACTGAACTCCAGGATGAATATTTCCCATCAACCACCATCCTCTGTCTTCTTTCAGCTAGCCAATTTCTGATTCAAACTACTAAATCACCCTCAATCCCATGCCTTCATATTTTGTGCAATAGCCTACCGTGGGGAACTTACTGAAGTCCATAATGAAATCCATATAGACCACATCAACCATGTTTCCCTCATCCACCTGTTTGGTCACCTTCTCAAAAAACTCAATATGGTTTGTGAGGCATGACATACCCTTCACAACACCGTGTTGACTATCCGTAATCAACTTATTCATGTCTAGATGATTATAAATCCTATCTCTTATAAACCTTTCCAACACTTGTCTATAATTTCCAGGATTGTCTCTACTCCCTTCTTGAACAGGGAACAACATTTGATCTCCTCCAGCCTTCTGGCACTACTCCTGTAGACAACGACGACATAAAGATCAAAGCCAAAGGCTCGGCAATCTCCTCCCTAGCTTCCCAAAAAATCCTAGGATAAAATCGCATCCGGCCCAGGGGACTTATCTATTTTTACACTTTCCAGAGTTGCTAACACCTCCTCCTTATGCACATCAATCCCATCTAGTCTAGTAGCTTGTTTCTCAGTATTCTCCTCGATCACATTGTCTTTTTTTAGTGTGAATACTGAAGAAAAGTATTCATTTAACGCTTCCCTTATCTCCTCTAACTCCATGCACAACTTCCCTCTACGATGCTTGAATGGTGCTAATCTTACTCTAGTCATTCTTTTATTCCTGATATAGCTACAGAAAGCCTTAGGGATTTCCTTGATCCTATTCGCCAATGACTTCTCATGTCCCCTCCTGGCTCTTCTTAACTCTCTCTTTAGGTCTTTACTATCTAACTTGTAACTCTCAAGCACCCTAACTGAGCCATCACACCTCATTCCAACATAAGCATTCTTCTTCTTGACAAGAAATTTAACTTCCTTAGTAAACCACGGATCCTGCGCTCAACCACTTCTTTCTTGCTGTCTGGGTCATACTTATCAAGGACCTGCAGTAGTTGGTCCTTGAATAAGCTCTACGTTTCTATTGTGCCCATCCCCTGCAGTTTCTTTCCCCATCCTATGTATCCTAAATCTTGCCTAATTGCATTGTAATTGCCTTTCCCCCAGCTATAACTCATGCCCTGCGGTGTATACCTATCCTTTTCCATCTCTAAAGTAAACATAACTGAATTGTGGTCACTATCACCTACCTCTAAATCTAACACAGGTGGATGAGGGAAAAGTGGTTGATGTGGTCTATATGGATTTCATTATGGACTTCAATAAGTTCCCCACGGTAGGCTCTTGCACAAAATACGGAGGCGTGGGATTGATGGTGATTTAGCGATTTGGATCAGAAATTGGTTAGCTGAAAGAAGGTTCATTACCCAGTACCAAATCTAATGTGGCCTCGCCCCTTGTTGGCCTGTCTACAAGCAGCATACAAACCACATTTCTTTTCTAGCTATTTATACTGTATGCAAGAGAGTGACGCTCATTAACAAAAATCATGTTAATAAGGTACTTCTATTAGTAATTATTAAACTGAGCTTATTCTGGACAGTTTGATGAACAATTCATGTGCAACCGCAGCATCTTCATGAAAATCACATGACTGTTAAATGCAAGATATTGTTTTCACACAGCTAACGGAGCAGTATAAATTAGCCAGCGTGTTCTGGGCTTTCACAATTTATGAAGTATCTTTTCCTCACTAAATGTTGTAGCAGATTTATGCACTACTAACAAACATTTCTTTTCCTCACCAAAACTGACTAAATATTACTCATTGTGAAAGTTATTTTCTCACCTAACAAATGGTTGTTAGGGACATCAGTTCCAGTTAGGTTGTGGGTATGCTGTTTCAGCTGTTGGACTTTATTTTCAAGGCTTCAAACCCATTGAGATAATTTTCAGAAATGAGATTTTTCTCATCATAAATCTTTCCCAGGTCAGCCATAGCATATTATTTAGACTGGATGCTTTTTATATTTTGCCCCAACAATGTGCCCGACATTCTAGCTCAAAAGTGGGTGTTGTGCCAGTATAACATTTTAACACATTTGTAAAAGTACTATTGACACTATCATGTTGCAGCGTGAGAGTGTTTAGATCATCAAAACAAAAAAAATTCATTTATCTGATAATATTGTAACCTTGTAATTTGTCTATATTCAACCATTTATTACTAAGCTTAAGAAAAGCTGCAAGATATATGTCACTTGAAATAATAGATCAAAGGCTTATAATAATGCAAACATTTAGATATCAGTAACATTGTCAATCTATTATGTACATGTTATTAGTAACTGTGTAACGTTTGCCTGTGTGTGTGCTCGTTTCTAGAATTTTTGTCTTTAATTTTTCACAGGGTCATTGCCCGTTCTGAAGTAAACCGAATGACCAATCAAAGTGTTGCCATAGTATTTGGCCCCACCCTCCTGAGGCCAGAGAAAGAGACAGGAAATATTGCAGTTCACACAGTATACCAGAATCAGATTGTGGACTTGATCTTAACAGAGTATGAAACCATATTTGGAAGAAGTTGAGAGAAATGAGCACATGAAATACAACTCTACCAAAACCCACTATGTGAAAATATAGTACATTTTAAGTTTTATTGTACCTTAAATCAACTAGAATATTGGTATGCTTTGCACTTGTTTTCCTCTGGTTTTTAAATCTATCTGTATTTGTTTCCAATGGTTATCAATCTTGAAAGCAGATGGCTCTACTGCAGATGCTTTGCATAACACGTAGAACAGACAGATGCAGGGAAGCATGTCTCCTGGTAATAACAAAAAATAGAGACATGAGTATACCGTAGTTATACACTGGGTTCTTTTGAAACAATATTTGCCTGAGGGTCTTAGCAGTACTTTTTCTGTACGTGTCAATATTTTTAGGCAATTTCAATTTCACGCACATAGTTGGCAATCCTATCTTGCAATCTGTTTTACTATTTAGTATAGTAGAAGTCCTAATATTGTATGTTGTCGCTGAGTCCATACAAAACAGTGACCAGACTTTGTTTAATTTATTTTTTTTTACAGATTTACTCAAAAGTAAAAGCTAAAGTATTAATGTGGATTCTTCCTGGTTGATGAGTATGGACTCAAAGCGGTCCTACACCTGCTGTTAATACAGAGGTCATATGATCACACTTAGTGTTTCAGAACACTAGTGATGTACAGATAAATAAAGAGCATAATACAATAAATAATATGGCCTCAAGCAATGTATATATAATCTGTGTATAATTTCTTAATGTATGTTTTACATACGGTAACATTTTCTAATACGATTTTGCCAACTTGTAATCAATTACTGGTTAATCTACCAGCGAAGATCAGTGCTAAGAGCTTTTTGGGGTGTTTTATGACAGGCAACATGGGATATTCTTAGTATACTGAGAAGGTGTGTGCACTTTTTAGCTATTGGCAATTACAATGCAGGGCAAATCATAACCATTTGAATTTCAAATGGTACTGGAAAGTATTGTGCAGGCTTGTGCTTTCTAGGTGCACTACCATAAAAGTGGTTTATTTAAATGTACAGAGAAAATTTGAAAAAACTCAGCTTAGCAATTTACTGTACAATAAGTGCTAACATTTAAAATTTCATGTATGCATTGATGGGTATTAAAGCAGATTCACTTGATGCGAAATTCAATTTTTCCATTTTATTGATGTGGACTGGTTGTATAAGAAGGTTTCTTTGGAATACTACCTGTTTCTGGGCACATGATCTGAAGATTTTTTGAATGTATTTTTTTTAAAACTAACTGCTGTATGGCGATATGCTATGTCTAATCAAAAATTAAAACAAATGATAAAAAGCTGTCTTTCAATTTATGTCAGAGTGCTAAATGTATTTGCTTATTAATGTTTCAGTGCAATTGTTTAATGATTCTGGTAAGATTATTAGAAATTGGAGCAAGAGTAGGCTATTTGGCCCACTTTGCCATTCAATACTATCATGACAAATTTGATTGTGACCTTAATGACACTTTTGAATCCCTTTATACGATAAAAATCTGTCAGTTCAGTATTGAATGTATTCCGTATTCTCCATTGCTATCTGGAGAAGTGAATTCCAAGGATTATTAAGCACCTTCATCTTGGTCTTAAATAGGAGTGCTCGCATTTTAAACCGTGCCTTATGGAATCAATTTCCTTGCAAGGTGAAGATCCTCTCATGGTATACCCTGGCAAGCTCCCTCACAATCTTGTGTTTTTCAATGACTATTTCTCAATCTTCTAAACCCAGTGAGGATAAACTCAACATGTTCATAAGGCAAACCGTTTAATCTAGTAATTGGCCCAGTGAATCAGACTAATGTTATAGACGCAGGAAGGACATTTCCAGGGTTCATGGTCTGGGGATTTAGGGCAAACTATTCAGGAATGTAATGAGAAATTTCTTCACCCAGAGTGGTGAGCCTGTGGAATTTGCCACCACTGAAAGTAGCTGAGGCCAAAACATGGTCTTGATTTTCAAGAAGTAGTTCGATATTGCAGTTGGGGGCTAAAGGGATCAAAGGATATGCGGGGGCTGGTGGCGGGGGCAGGTATGGTGGGATGAAGCTAATGAGTTGGATGATTAGCTATGTTTGTGGTGAATGGTAGAGTAAGCTTGAAGGGTGAATGTCCTACTCCTATTTTCTATGCTTCCAGTGTGAATATGTTAAGGCCATCACTTTTGATGTGGTAAAGTGCCAAGCCTACCCTGATTTCCCCAGAAAGTTGGGGTATGTCAAGGTTTAAGCAAATGGCAAAGTTAGTTGTTTTACCTTGCTGTCATGCAGAAGTGGTGTTTATAATTGGTTGCTGACACTAAGCCATAAAATGTATACATTTCACACCGGCAAGGAATGTGATACATGAATTCCTGTGCTGGTGTAATCCCAAATACTGGCAGACTTATCAAGCACCAATGTGTTGGTTGTTGCAACAAGAAAACTACTGGCCATACCCAACCAACCTGCATTTGCAAAATTATCAGTGCAATGAATGATATTAGATATGCTTCTGCAATTGGACAATGTGGGAAAAAAAACTATATTGACAGTCCATTCCGGATCATAGTCAGGTTCTCCGTATACTGAACTCAGATAAAAATAAAGTATTGCAGATGCTGGAGATCTGAAATGAAATTAAAATGCTGGAGAAAACAAGAATGGAGAGAGAAATGGAATTAATGTTTCACGTCATGGAGATGTACAGCACGGAAACAGACCCTTCGGTCCAACTCATCCATGCCAACCAGAAGTCGAGTCACATTTGCCAGCACTTGGCCAAAACCTTCTCAACCCTTCCTAATCATATACCCATGCAAGTACCTTATAAATGTTGAAATTGTACCAGCCTCCACCACTTCCTCTGGCAGTTCATTCCATACACGCACCGCCCTCTAGTTCTGGACTTCCACATCCGACGGAAAATACCTTGTCTATTTACCCTATCCATGCTCCTCATGACTTTATAAACCTCTTTAAGGTCACCCTTCAGCTTCCGACACTCCAAGGAAAATAGCCTCCGCCTATTCACCCTGTCCCTGTGGTTCAAACACTCCTAACCTGGCAACATCCTTGTAGTTCTTTTTCTGAACCTTTTCAAGTTTCATAACATCCTTCCTATAGGAGGGAGACCAGAATTATACCCACTACTCAAAAAGTGGCCTAACTAATGTCCTGCACAACTGCAACATGACCTCCCAACTCCTATACTCTGTATGACTGTTTGTGAATCAATCAGCACTCTTCTCTCATTTTAATATTTACTTGGGTTTTTCTTGCAAACTGTCCTAATGAGTTTAAGATAGAAGGCTTTGGAATAATATGCTTTTTTCCCCAATGATATTCAAGTTTTGTACTACCAAATGACAAATTGACAATGTACATTACAACTGCATCACTACGATCTTACCCGTAGAGTAGCTCCTGAGCATATGCAACCTAAATGTGATATCAGATTCAATTGCAAGTAATTCACTACCTCAATCATTTCAAATTTTTCTAGTTTCTACATAGCTGTTCTATTATTATTTCTTTCCCTCCCCTGCAACCTTTCATCAACCTCACTTGCAGCCTACCACTCTCTGCAAGCAGCAGCCTCCCAGTCTCTTCTACCTTCCCACCCCTTCTCAGCCTCCCTCTGAATTCCAGTTCTTTTGTGTCTCCCTTATCCCCAGATCCAGCTGGCACACAGGTGTTTTTGGATGTGCCCACCTACATTGCCAAAAGGGCTCTTGAACTTGGTTCCACCTCCTAATCTTAGCAAAACAGTGGTCAGCTCCCAGTCTTGGGCCACCCGCTCCCAAATCTTGCAATTTTAATTGTCCTTAGCTACCTTTTTGAGCTGCTGCAGTCCATTTGGTGTAGGTAGACCCACGATGGTATAACTAATACAGACTCGAAGGGCCAGAGGACATTTTTCTGTGCTGTAGATCTCTACCACTCTGACAATATCATTAAGGAGAGTGTTCCAGAATTCTAACTCAGTAACAAGGAAGGAATAGCAATGTATTTCAAAGTTCGTATGGTGACTGACTTGAAGGGGAACTTGCAGGTCTTGGTTCCCACTTAGCTGATGTCCATGTTCTTCTAAATGTTAGTCGTTGGTTTGGAAGGTGTTATTTAAGGAGCCCTGGTGAATTTCTGCAGTGCTTGTTTCTGCAGTTTCATGCAGTGATGCACACTGTTATTGGGCATCTGTGGGGAGGGAGTGAATGTTTATGAATGTGATGTGACTCAACTGGGCTGCTTTGTTTTGGATAGTGTCAAGCTTCCTGGTGTTGTTGGAGTTGCAGTCATCCAGGCGAGTGCAAAATATTCCATCACACTCCAAACTTATGATGACAATGTATAGGAGAAGAAATAGGCAATTCAGCCTATCAAGGCTCTACTGTGCTATTCATGGCTGATCTGATGATCCTCAATTTAACTTCACATGCCTTTTCCCCATAACCCTTGATTCCCTTACTGATTAAAATCTGTCTCTATCAGCCTTGAATTTATTCAATGACCAAGTCTCAACCACACTCTGTGGAAAAGCATTCCAAGATTAACAATCCTCCAAGAGAAGAGATTCTTGCACATCTGTGTTTTAAATGTGTGACTCATTCTGGGATTATGCCCTCTGAACCTAGACTCTCCCAGAAGCAGAAACAATCTTTCCAAATTTATCTTGTCAGCTCCTCTAAGAATCTTTTATGTTTTAATAGGGTCAATTGCCATACTGTTTTATACTGAGTACAGGCATAATCTACCCTGCTTTTATGGAAGACAGCCCTTCCATACCTGGTAAAAGGTATCGTCACTACAATCCTACTGGACAATAGGGCTGCTCTCAGACAGCAGATGGTGGTTTGACCAAAGAGTCGTCATGCCTCAGGCAAGGCAAGAGGTTGAGGAGAACCCTTCATGGTAACCTCAGCCTTGGCATGAATTAAACTCATACTGTTGGCATCACTCTGCATCACAAACCTGCTAGGCAAAAGTGTTACGTTGGCAGTTTTCCAAACCTCTGGGACTTTTCCAGAATCCAAGGATACTTGCCGATTACTATGAGTGCATCTATTATCTCTGTAGCTACTTCTTGTAATAACCTAGGGTGTATGCCATCAAGTTCAAGAGGTTTGTCAATCTTTAGACTCAGTGTCCTTAGCATTTTTCCTCTAGTGATAGTTATTGTATTTACTTCCTGTCCTTTTTCCTTTGAATATTTAGTGATTTTTGTGAAGACTGATGCAAAGTATTTATTAACCTCATTTGCCATTTCTGGTTCCTCATTATTATTTTCCCCAGCCTGTTTTCTAATGGACCAATGTTTACTTGACTTCTCTCTTTTTCTATATTTAAAGATGCTTTTGCTGTTCATCTTGATATTACTTACAATATTATCCATGTATTTTCTCCTCATTAATTTTTTGGTTGTCTTTTGTTTTTTTAAACTTTACCAATCCTCTAGCTTTCCACTAATCTCTGTCACATTCTATGTTTTTTTTTCCCAATCTGATGCTATCTTTAATTTCCTTGGTTAAGCATGGTTGGCTTATCCCCTTCCTCAAATCCTTCTTCCTCTCTGAACTTGTGCCTCGTTGATGGTGGATAGGCTTTGAAAGTCAAGAATACATTGTTTCATGTAGGATTCCTAGCCTCTGACCATAGAATTTATATGGCTGGTCTCGTTTAGATTTTGTCAATGATAATACCCTAGAATGTTGATAATGGGGGACTCAATGTTTGTAATACATTGAATATCATGTGGCAACATTTAGATTGTCTCTTGTTGAAAATGTTGCCTGGCATTTGAGTGGCATGAATGTTACTTACCACTTCTTAGCCCATAGCTGATTAGTGGGAATTAAGTAGATTTTACAAAAGGTTTCACAACTGTAAGAAGATACTTTATAAACTAGAGCTGTAAAGCACATTTAGCAAGTGTGAACTCTTGAACACCCTAAGGATCCACGTCAGCAGAAACAACTGGAGAGGAATGTTGTACACCCTAATTATAAACAAATTTGTGTAGACAGGATAAGAGAAAGAAATAGGATGAAGGATTTCTGTTTGTTGTACAAAAATGAATTACAAACAAAGTACTCATACGTGATCATGGGAAAAAAAAATGATTTTTTTTTGTATGGATCAGACAGAGTGGGACAAATTATCAGAAAGAATTCTGATTTACAAGTCCGACTCTATCTCTTAGATTGTTTGCCTGAGGATTCCCGAATAGTGCTGAACATTGATCCTGTCTCACACATTATAGATTGTCAACATAAAAATGATCCACTTATCCCAATTCTATTTCCTGTTAATTAGCTATCCCTTTATCTGTGCTAATATATTACCCAACACCATAGCCTGTTGTACACTGATCTTTAGTGTATACCAACCTGAAACTTATTTCTCTACTTAATCCAGTAATCAAGCATGTACCCCAAATGCTGCACTTGTAGGAGATGCCTTCATTAATGAAAAGATAACATAAATACAGTTTGAGGCAAGAAACTTGACTTTTCTCTAAAATGTCAGTCACATCTGCATGTACTTTAAACATGCTCCTCTTACATTTCATTTTCATAGAATATTTACAGGGGCAAGTGGTTTTGAAAAGCATTAATAATTTGCCATCCAACTATTTATACATACTTCTGGAAAAATATTAAAGCATGAAAAACAAAACATTGACATCCTTTGAAGCTGACAATTATATTTGTATATTTAAAATTCCAATATGGAGATGAAGTCTTGGTAGTAAGAAAGTTACTTTTACAATTTGAAGATTTTTTTTATCATTCAGGAAGGAACCTAATCCAGAAAATCAATTTGCTGATAGAGCAAAGAAAAAATGCTGTCTGCAAATTCAAACAATGTACTGTATGCAACCATTAATGTTAAAGGAGATGAGAACTAAAATTATTGAAATTTTAACTGATATTTTTATATGTTGCTAAATTTGAGAAATTCCTGAGGAGTAAAAATTCATTGCTTGAAAATAATATTAAAGTTATAGCATAACAAAGGTGCTTCAGCAAGATAAAGGAAATAGTATCTAGTAAAACAAAGATATTCACATTATTGTGAACTCAAGGGAGATCATTAATGTTTCAAAATGAAATTCAAACCCTAGTTATTTATTCAAACAATGTTGACATCAAGTTTAAAATGTTCAAAATGAATGAGTTTTACGATCAATACTCAGTAAAGCAGACTACTTAATAGGTGGTAGGTATTTTATGTAGAAAAGCACAATGAATCAAAATAAAATTCTCAACTTGAACCTTCCCTTTTCTACTGTGACTTTCCCCCATGGCATGCAACTCCAGGACCAGAAGCTACCAGTTGTGTGGCCGGGTGTAAGGCTGCCGTGGCCTTACAGCTCTAACTTATAAGGTATCTTCTTACTGCTGTTGTAAAACCTTTTGTAAAGAAAAAGCAGTTGACATATTACAGAGCTTTTAACAATGCATCACACTTGAGTTAGAAGCTGTGAAATGGGCGGTGATGTGTGGTGTGAGACGGGTTCTTGCTTTTAAAACAAAATGGTATAATTTGATTCAATTTTCACTTTTACAAATGAGAAATTTGGTTAACAGATGTTGGGTGGGTTTGATCTCTGAAAAGTAAATGAATTTTTGTATCCAAATGGCCCTTAAATCGACTAATGCGTATTTTCATAGAAATATTAAAACATTACAATACAAAAACAAACCATTTGGCCCATCATCTCCTTCCTAGACAAAAGGATTACGTATCTTTATCTCACTTTCCAGCTCTTAATCTGTTGCAGTGCTTCAAGTGTGTAACCAACTATTGTTTTTGAATGCAATGAAAAATGTTGCCTGTATCAAACTTTGAGGCATGCATTCCAGATACCCACCACCCTGTGGGTGAAACATCTATCTTAACTCCCCTCTGATTCTTCTACAAAGTAGAATCCCTTTAAATCCATAATCCCTGTCTATTAACAGCTATGTTAATCAAAGTGGATCCACCTTAGGCCATTCGTAATTTTATATCTCAATGAAACCTCATCTTGGCCTTCTCTGTTTCAAAGAAAACACCAGTTTAATGGTTAAACTTCTCCCTTTCTGGCAACGTCCCTGGTCTCTCTCTATCAGATTCTTCCTGTAGCACGACCTGAATGATACAAAGTACTATGGCTGTGACCTTACCGGTAGAGTTCTAACATAATAGCACTATTCTTATTTTCTACACCTTAGCTAACAGAGGAAAGTATTGAGCATATTTTCCTAGTTACGTTATGTACTGTTCTAAAAGCAAAATACTGCAAATGCTGGAAATAGTGAACAAATACAGAGAATGCTGGAGAAATTCAGTAAGTCTAGCAGGATCTCTGGCGAGAGTTTCTTCAGCATTGTCTGTATTTGTTTTTTATTAACTTTTCTTCTACTTTTAGGTCTGTGTGAACCAGTGCTCCAAGATTTCTCTACATTTCTCAGCATTCCCCCAATCTTCTTCCTCTTGTCCAATTTGCCTTCCCCCAAATGCAACATCTCTCACTTTGCTCATTGTTACATGTGATGAAAAGCACTGGATCTGGTACTGAGCCCTGTGGAACCTCACAGGAAGCAGTATTTCAATTGCTAAATCATTCTTCTGACGTTACTATTGCTCCCTGCCACTCAGCCTGTTTTGCATCCATCTTGAGACTTTCCCTTAGACACATGGGTTTCTAATTTTCTGACTAGTCTCGCATGTGAACTTCATCCAGAATCTTACTAAACTCCATGTGCAAAACACAGAATCTGCTACCCTCATTGACTCTGTTTGTTACCTCCTCAGAATATTCCGTCAAGTTAATCAGTCACAGTTTTCCTTTAAAAAAAACCCATGCTGCCTGTTCTTGATTAACCCATGTCTTTCTAAATGATGATTTATACTGTCTGTCAGGTTTTAATGTAATAACATATTTGGTGGATTAGCCTGTATTTGTCCTGTCTATCCCTTTCTCTCTTTGTAAACAATATTACCAGTCTTTCAGTCCTGTATATACCCTGATGTTAATCAGGGTCCAGGAAAGGAGGATATGCTGTCCTTGGGCATTCAGGGATGCCCAGACCAGAACTTGTTAAAGAGTTAAAAATGGGAGATGTAGGCGAGACAATGGATAAGGTGCATAGTAACAGGCAGGTGTTTTCTCCCCTGGATCTGGTATCAAAGATTAGAAATTGAACTGAAGCACAACTTGCAATAGGTATAAGTCAAATGTTTAGATCAGAGTGGTGCTGGAAAAGCACAGCAGGTCAGGCAGCATCCGAGGAGCAGGAAAATCGACATTTCGGGCAAAAGCCCTTCATCAGGAATGGCATTTTTGCAGGAGATAGGGTGGGAAGAGCTGTGGGGTCGGTGGGTTTGTAAAAAATGTCAGTGTCAAGTTGGTCATCATTAATGGAGATGGAGAGGTCCAGGAAAGGGAGGGAGGTGTCAGAGATGGTCCAGGTGAATTTAAGGTCAGGGTGGAATGTGTTGGTGAAGTTGATAAACTGCTCAACCTCCTCGTGGGAGCATGAGGTGGCACAGAGCAGTCAACAATGTTGTGGAGGAAGAGGTGGGGAGTGGTGCCGGTGTAACTACGGAAGATGGGCTGTTCTACATAGCCAACAAAGAGACAGGCATAGCTGGGGCCCATACATATGCCCGTGGCTATCCCTTTGGACTGGAGGAAGTGGGAGGATTCGAAGGAGAAATTGTTAAGGGTGAGGACCAGTTCAGCCAACCGAATGAGGGTGTCAGTGGAAGGGTAATGGTGGGACGTCGGGAGACGACAAAACGGAGGGCTTGGAGGCCCTGATCATGGCGGATGGAAGTTTAGAGGGACTGGATCTCCATGGTGAAGATGAGGCATTGGGGGCCAGGGAAATGGAAGTCTTCGAGGAAGTGGAGGGCATGGGTTGTGTCTTGAACGTATGTGGGGAGTTCTTGTACTAGGGGGGATAGGACAGTATAGAGGTAGGTGGAGATGAGTTCAAAGGAGCAGGAGCAGGCTGAGACAATGGGTCGGCCAGGGTGGTCAGGTTTGTGGACCTTGGGAAGGAGGTAGAATCAGGCGGTGTGGGGTTCCCAGATTACGAGGTTGGAAGCTGTGGATGGGCGATCTCCTGAGGTGATGAGGTTGTGTATGGTCTGGGAAGTGATGGTTTGGTGATGGGGGGATGGGGTCATGGTCAAGGGGGCGGTAGGATGAGGTGTCTTCGAGTTGGCGCCTGGCTTCAGCGGTGTAGAGGTCAGTGTGCCAAACTACCATTGCACCCCATTTATCTGGTGGTTTGATGGTGAGGTTGGGATTGGAGCACAGGGAGAGGAGGGCTGAGCATTGTGCGTGTGAGGTTGGAGTGGGGGAGGGGCGTAGACAGTTTGAGACGGTAAGTGTCTCGTCTGCAGTTGGAAATTAAGAGTTGGAAATGACAAGTCAAATGTTGTCATGGAAATGAGATGGTTTCGAGGGCATTTTCACATTGTTGTTACCCTAGAAGGGTATCCAGTTACGGATAACCAAAGAACGCTTGAACGCTTGCCCCTTCAATCCATTTTAAATCTTTCTCCTCTCACCCTTAAAATATGCCCCCTAGTTTTAAACTCCCCCACCTTCAGGAAAAGACTTTTGCTATTCACCTTATCTATGCCCTTCATGATTTTATAAATCTCTATAATGTCATCCCGCCACCTCCTACATTCCAATGAAAATGTCCCAGCCTATCCAGCCTATTTTTTTATAACTCAAACCCTCCATTCCCAACAACATTCTGGTAAATCTTTTCTGAATCCTCTCCAATTTAATAGTATCTTCCCATAACAGGGTGACCAGAACTGCACGCAGTACTCCAGATGAGGCCTCATCTCCTATACTGAAAAGTCTGAATAATGGAGACAAGTGTGCTGAATGCCGCCTTAACCACCCTGTCTACTTGTAATGCAAATTTCAAAAAATTATGTACCTCAACCCTTAGGTCTCTCTGTTCTACAAGGACTGTACCATTAATTGTATAAATCCTGCCTTTGTTTGTTTTACCAATATGCAATACCTCACATTTATCCAAATTAAACTCTATCTGCCTCTCCTCAACCCATTGGCCCAATTGTTTAAGATCTCTTTGTAATCTTAGATAACCTTCTTCACTGTCCCTATGCCATCAATTTTGGTGTCATCTGTAAACATACTTGTTAACTTACTTGCATGCCTCCTATATTCTCATCCAAATCATTTATATAAATGACAAATAAAAGTAGACACAGTACTGATCCCATGCAAGAGGAGACTGTCAGAGAAGACCTTCCCCATTCCCTAAGTATGCTCATAGCCTAACCCATCAAAGTTTGGCACTATAACACTTAGGAGTCCCACCCCACCCCCCACCCCCCCCACCTCCCTCCTTCCCTCCCTGCCTCTCTTCTTCCCCCCCCCCCCCCCCCCCCCCCTCTTGTGTTGATGAAGACCTCGCAATAGCAGATTTGAGAATAATATTCAGGGCTACGATGAAAGATATCTCTCAGCTACTTATATTAACTGTACTCCTTGGGCTTGTAATTATCTAGAGCGCCTTTTAGAGAAGAGCGATTCAATTTGTTTTGTGGCACAGGTGGTCACTGCACTTTTGAGAGAATTGACTAAGCTTCCATAATAGTCTGCTGTTTCCATTACTGTGAGTAATATGATCATTTTACACTGTCCTGTTTTTAAAGATAATTAAGCTTTTGGGTATTGGTAAAAAATATTTCATGAACATAATAGTCAAAGTAGTGATATTTTCTAAATTCTGCCAAAGGATCTAATGTACTGAATTTGTTATATATCTTTTGGGATAAAGTCTGATCTAGTAACTATTAAACATTACCTTCCCTATTTGGTAGTTATTCCCATATCCTGGAGACTAATGTGCCACAAACAATATAAGTACAATAAGATACTTAAAATGTTGTCTATTTTCACTTTGCTGCATTGAAAAGTCACTTTTTCTTATTTTCACAAATTTAGAATCATA
Organism: Chiloscyllium punctatum; assembly: GCF_047496795.1. Lineage (NCBI taxonomy): Eukaryota > Metazoa > Chordata > Chondrichthyes > Orectolobiformes > Hemiscylliidae > Chiloscyllium > Chiloscyllium punctatum. The sequence continues at coordinate 93,094,351 of NC_092746.1, read as the reverse complement.
TATTTTCTCTATATTTTCCTCAAATGGGCAAGGGATATGTTTTAGTTGGACTCATTATAATGGTATTGACACTGTCCTCACTACTTTCATTAACACAAAACGTATTTTTTAAGATTAGTTACATTATCTACATGAGAAGGCATGGTGGCACAGTGGTTAGCACTGCTGCCTCACAGTGCCAGAGACCCAGGTTCAATTCCCGTTTGTGTGGAGTTTGCACATTTGTGGGCGGCACGGTGCCACAGTGGTTAGCACTGCTGCTTCACAGCGCCAGAGACCCGGGTTCAATTCCCGCCTCAGGCGACTGTGTGGAGTTTGCACATTCTCCCCGTGTCTGCGTGGGTTTCCTCCGGGTGCTCCGGTTTCCTCCCACAGTCCAAAGATGTGCAGGTCAGGTGAATTGACCATCCTAAATTGCCTGTAGTGTAGGTAAGGGGTATGGGTGGGTTGCGCTTCAGCGGGGTAGTGTGGACTTGTTGGGCCGAAGGGCCTGTTTCCACACTGTAAGTAATCTAATCTATCTGTAGATGTTTTAAACTTAATTTAAAACGTGGAGCATTGCAGTGTCTGCTTTCTTGGTGTAGGGGTTGCAATTTTATACTTCTCAATATGGAACTGCAGCAGTTAGAGCATGTTCTTTGAATAATTCCCAAGGTTTCCGGTTCTATTGATTGCCACTTAGTCCTAATTTGTAACCTCAGTTATTAATGTTAGTTGTTGAGATCCTATTACAGATGAAAGACTCAAACCTCTGAAAGTTCATTCAAGTTGGCAAGATAAGGCTTCCCAACCACTGCTAAAGCTTCATCAGGACCCCATCCCAAATCCTGAGAACTGAATTATTAGAATAACTGAGGCTGGGGAGCATACATTTAGGAGGACAACAGATGGAGCAAAACCACTCTGCCACTAAATCTCAGAATAGTGCCCAGCTACTTCTGTACACATTGAGGCTGTCTGACAGTCTGAAGAGTAAGATTAGATTACATACAGTGTGGAAACAGGCCCTTCGGCCCAACCAGTCCACACCGACCCTCCGAAGAATAACCCACTCAGAACAATTTCCCTCCTAACACTAGGACTAGTGGGCAACTTAGCATGGTCAATTCACCAATGCACGTTTTTAGACTGTGGGAGGAAACCGGAGCACCCGGAGGAAACCCATGCAGACAATGTGCAAACTCCACACAGACAGTTGCCTGACACAGGAATTGAACCCAGGTCTTTGGTGCTGTGAGGCAGCAGTGCTAACCACTGTGCGGCAAAAAAAAGTATCACCCTGCAACAAATTTTGCCTGCCACTTTGAACATAGTTTTTCCAAAGCCTGTAAATCATCTTCAAGTTCACAACTAGCAGAACAGGTGGAATTCACTTGAAATCCTAGGAAATCTCAATAAATCTTCAACTTATCTCTGGTTTGAATTTATGGGTTAAATTATATGCGTCAAGAATCTTAGCAGTTCTTAGTTTCTCCACAAGTTCAGGACTACCCTGGTCCTACTCCAATTCTTCTCCCCTTGAGGAATTAAGAAGGACTCAGTAGATACATTGGCTAAATGGCTCGTGGTGATTTTGACTAAATTCCTGTTCTGATTGTGGTAGACTTGGAAACTGCCTTCTTGCTTTGTCCCTGAGAGTGCAGGGCAATAGGAGAGTAGCACTGAAAAAAAGAGCCAACAAATCAGCTCTGGATGAATCATCAGCAAACAATAAGCCAAGGACCTGCTTGAAGCAGAGGACATGTTTGAACAGATCACATGACACAATGGGATCTTCTCTCCCTCTGAGCTAGACACTCTGGGTCCAGTCCCACACCAGGACTTGATGGCCAAGGAAGATACATTCCTCATGTTGCCAAAGCAGCTTCAGTATTTGTAAATCTTTCTAATGTACAGTACTGGCAATGGTCAGCCATGTGATGGAAAGAATATCGGACCGTCTCCCATCGTTGTTCTTGGCTCGAGACTACACGATACATGTTGCTACAATTCTGACTCCTTGCGGGTGGAGTGTTAAGATTAGGATTCTTACCCTACTTCTTACCTGACTTCTTACCCTATCTGGGATGGTGATCATGGTTATGTGGGTCAGATCTGTCCACCAGACAGAGAACTCAAGAAGAAGCAAGTTAGAATTGTAAAATTATTCAGTTTGTGGATTAAATGCTGCATGGAACCACTCTTAAAATGTCTTCAGAAAAAATTATTCAGATATTTCAAATAGAAGATTTAACAAAGTAAGTGTTGGCTCTACAGAAAATGAGTCTTGGGAATTAGTATTGGAGGAAAAGAGATGGCAGATGAGTTGAACATATATTTTGTGTCTTCGCTCAAGAGGATACAAGTAGCATCCCGGGAATAGCTGTAAATCAGGAACTGAAAGACAGGGAGGAACTCAAGGAAGTTACAATAACCAGGGAAGTAGTACTGAGTAAATTGTTGGAACTGTGAGTTGACAAGTTTCCAGATTCCAGGGGGTGGCACGGTGACTCAGTGGTTAGCACCATTGCCTCACAGTGCCAGGTTCAATTCCCACCTTAGGCGACTGTCTGGTGGAGTTTGCACATTCTCCCTGTGTCTGTGTGGGTTTCCTCCCACAATCACAAAGATGTGCAGGTCAGGTCAACTGGCCATGTTAATTGTCCATAGTGTTGGGTGCATTAGTCAGGGGTAACTATAGGGGAATAGGTCTGGGTGGGTTACTCTTTGGAGGGTAGTTTTGTACTTGTTGGGCTGAAGGGCCTGTTTCCATTCTGCAGGGAATTGAATCTAATGGAGTTGATTCTCAGGTCTTAAAAGAAGTAACTAGTGAGACAATTGATGTATTGGCTTTAATTTTCTAACGTTCATCAGAAGAAGGTTCCATTCATAAAGGGTGGGAGGCAGAGAGTAAGAAAATACAGGCCAGTTTGCCTGGCCCAGTCTTTCTTCGAACTTATGCTTCTGTTTTAAATGGCTTTCTGACCTCTTTATAAGAAGTTATTTTCAGCGAACTGAATCCAAAATCCAATTGCCTTGGTTTAAAAATTCAAAACGACAAAAATTATAATAACATCTTCCACATCTTCGTCACACTTCATACCACAATCGTCCATTTACTATATCAGCTTCGTTTTCTCTCCAATCAACAACACTTTTAATTTTCTCTCAGGTTCAGCCATTACTTGTAGTGTTTGAATATCCTCTCACAGGGAAATCATAACATGAAATGTGGGCTTGCCCACAGCTTGATGATTTCACGTTCTAGCATGGCTAACTCAGCTCCAATTTATTGGTATGGTCACATACAATTTTGTGCAAGTTCGGCTTATCTAGAGTTACAATTCAGAACTTTGTTTTCTGACAAGCATTGCTTGTTGGGAAATACTGACAACTTCAACACAACTGAATTTTTGGATTATCCAAATTTAACTCATAACAATTCACTATATTCTTGCAAAATTCTGTTTACGTTATTTTGCTTTTGCAGTAATCTATGCCATAGAATCTCTACAGTGTGGAAGCAGGTCATTCAGCCCATCAAGTCCACACCAATCACCAAAGAGCATCCCACCCATATTCACCCCATGCTTGTAACCCTGCATTTCCATGGCTAACCCACTTAGCCTACATATCCCTGGACACTATGAGTAATTTAACATGGTCAATGCACCTAATCTGCACATCTTTGTGACTGTGGGAGGAAATTGGAGCACCTGGAGGACACCAATGCAGACAAAGGGAGAATGTGCAAACTCCACATAGACAGTTGCCCAAAGGTGGAATCAAACCCAGGTCCCTGGTGCTGTGAGGCAGCAGTGCTAACCACTGAGCCACCGTGCCACCCATTTAGAATAAACTGCTATTCCAATACATCTTTACAAATCTTGAAAGTTTGAATGAGAAAAATATAAGCACAGTAAATTACAAAACTACTCCAAGGCAGTCAGGAATGTAGTCTTCAATTCTGAGAACAAGGGAGATATGGGAAGAGGTAGCACAGTTGGAATGTAACTGGACTAGTAATCCAGAGGCCAAGGTTAATGCTTCAGGGAAAGTAAGTTTAAATCTCACCATGGCACCTGGTGTAATTTAAATTCAGTCAATAAAATCTGTGGTAGAAAACTAGACTCACTAATGGTGACAATGAACACTGTAATTGATTGTTATAAAACTCATCTGATTCACAAATATCCTTCAAGGAAGGAAATCTACCATTCTTACCTAGACTGGTCTAGATGTGACTCCAGATCCACAGATTAATTGGTTTCTGAAATGGCCCAGCAAGCCACTTTTAGAAGCTTTGTCAGACAGTCTGTCTCTGTTCAAATAGTGTTTTAAATTTCCAGGTAAAGTTACATAAATGCTCAATCGTTTTGAAACATTTAGGTGACTTGATTATTTTTAAAACTTACTCGGTGGCTACAGTCCATTCAACAAGGTTTATTTAATATAAAACAGAATGGATTTCCATAAGGCTACTTTTGCTGAAATTCCAAAAATTCCATCTTAATACATCAGTAACATTGTGAAGTATTTACAGTGTACTTGTAATATTGTAAAATGTTCGTTGGTGCTTGGCAGGCGAATTATCAAACAAAATTTGAATTGTGCTGCATAAGGGCAGATGCTAAAGCATTAGGTCAGATGCTAAGGTTTGCAAATGACACTGAGTTGTGAGACTGAGTATAGATGGGGGCAGACAGTTACAATGGGACAAAGAAATTGAGTGGGTAAAACTCTTGGAGCTGGAGTTCATCCAGTTTAGATCCAAAATCAAGAAGATTTTCTTCTGGAGAAGAAAAGGGGTTAAGACCTCAAAGCAAAAATTACTAAAAATGGTACAGAGGCATGAAATTCATCAAAAATACTCATGGAATAATCATGTTAAATCTCAAAGAAGGTAGAATACAAAAATAAGAAGGGTTGCTCCTGTTTTACAGAACATCAGTCTGACCCCAACTAAAGTACTGTGCACAGTTTTAAATACTGAATCTCAGTTCCTGGACATGAACAAGGTGCAATGCAGAATTACCAGGAGCTTTAAGGGTGTAAGTATGAAGTCAGGTTGTATCAAGTCTTTTGGAATACCCTTGAATTTAGAAGATTAAGAGATTATCTAATCACGACCTTCAAAATAAATAAAGAGGTTGAGACGAATAATGAATTTTCTATGGTGGGAAATTGTCAGAAAATAATCTCAAAGATACAGTTAGAATAATTAAACAGTGATAGGACAGAGGCAGGCCAAACATTCCTTTGAGCCAATCTAAAGTTGTGCAGGAGCAATTTGGCCAATTTCACTCCTCTAGCCCTGCAATAATTTCCCAACAGCTGCTTATCTTATTCTCTTTTGAAAGTTGCAACTGAATCTACCTCTCTTACACTCTCAGGCAATGCAGTCCAAATCCACAACCACTTGCTGTGTAAACTAATCATCATTTACCTTTGGTTCTTTTGCCAATCACCTTAAATCTTTGTCAACCCATCTATCAAAGTTTCTCTCCATCCACTCTCTCTGAATGCATCTACTTAACATTATTGAACACTTCTACTAAATGTCCCCTCAACCTTCTATTTTCCAAGGGGGACAATCACAGTGTCTCCAATCTATTCATGCAACAAAACATCAAATGCCTGGAACCATTCTGATAAATTTTCTCGGCACCTTATCTAAGGCCTTCACAACTGCACAAAAATAGGAGGCCCAGAATTGGACACAATATTCCTGTAGATGCTGAACCAATGTTTTGTTTCATCCATGTTTTTGGACTTATTGCCACAAAATATGAAGCCCAGGATCTCGTCACTTTTAACCAGATCTTAACCTTATCCTGTTGTTTTCAAAGATTTGTGCACATATATTCTCAGAGCCCTCTGGTTCCTGTGCCCCCTTTTAGCATTTAACAAAACCTACTTTTCAACAAAAATATTATGGTAATCTGAAACATTCTTCCACAAAGATGTTGGAAGCTCAGTCAATTAAAATGTCTAAGAGTGAGATGGATAGATTTTTGGTAAAAAGGATATGAGCAAAGACTGGTAAATGGAACTTGAGGTGGCAATTCACCACAATGTAATTGAATGTTAGAACAGGTTTGAGAGGGCTAATGTTCTACTTCTGTATTTTCTAATTATGCCAGGAAAAAAAAACCTAATATTAATTTAACCATGACACCTTATACAAACAAAATATTCTTTACCATGGATAAACAACTTATAAACTTATTTCCTCATAAAGTGGAAAATAAAATGTGGAATTGTGTGCAATTCTCCATGAGCAAACAAAAATAGAAATTGCTGGAAAAACTCAGCAGGCCAGGCAGCATCTGTGGAGAGAAATCAGAGTTAATGTTTCGGGTCCAATGATCCTTCTTCAGAACAAGAAATGTTAACTCTGATTTCTCTCCATAGATGCTATCTGACCTGCTGAGTTTCTCCAGCAATTTCTGTTTTTGTTTCTGATTTCCTTATCCACAGTTCTTTCGGTATTTTGACTCGCCATTAACAAAGACTTGAAAGCAAAAGCAAGCAAGACAGCAAGCTGTATCAATACTGCCACATATGTAAGAGCAGTTTGGAGATACTACTGCTCTGTAAGATTGATTAATGTGAAAGGGGCTGAGCAAATTAAATTTACCCCTCAGACTGAACAGTGGAACTGACAAATTTTCTTTGGAAATTGAGAATATGTTAGAAAGTCCTCTGCTCTTAAATCTACTTCGTGATTCTTTGTTGTAGTTATTTTAAGAATACTGAACATTGCCACAGTACAACCAGAACATGCTTCTCAAATAGAGAAAAGGTTATGATTTAACGGCTATGCCAACAGATAAAAGTATATCCCTTTGATGTACAAGTTTGCCTGATACCATGGTAAGTAAAATTTAAGACACTAAATTCAAGTGCAGATATCAGCACTGAGGTGAATCCAGGAGCAGTGGATCTGGGAGGGACAGAACACATCTCTGTAAGTGATGACTCACCATTGACTGTCCTGAAGGAAACATGATTTAATCAGAGCAAGACAACCAGATAATCCATGTCAGTTCATAAGGACAAAGTCAAGAAACATTGAGACACATTGCTCACTATTAGAATACAGCCCTTAATCCAATTAATAGAATGACTATTTAATGTTGTTAAACTTGCCAGATAGGAAATTTGTTACAAAGTAATCATTGACAAATTACTGAGATATATCTTGGTTGGCACGGTGGCACAGTGGTTAGCACTGCTGCCTCACAGCACCAGAGACCTGGGTTCAATTCCCACCTCAGGCGACTAACTGTGTGGAGTTTGCACATCCTCCCCATGTCTGCGTGGGTTTCCTCCCACAGTCCAAAGATGTGCAGGTCAGGTGAATTGGCCATGCTAAATTGTCCATAGTGTTAGGTAGGGGTATAGGTTGGTGTGGACTTGTTGGGCTGAAGGGCCTGTTTCCACACTGTAAGTAATCTAATCTTCTTTTGCATCCTTATCTACTTTGTCAGTTTTGTCAGATCAAATTATTTAACGTTTAGTTCTTACTGTGTTTCTGGAGTTAATAATTATTTGTTTAAACATAGCATTGTGCCATGAACTTTTGATAATTGGGAATAAAGGGTAAATTTTTTTTGAGGATTTTAGTGGGAGATTAGGATGTAAAAGCTAATATGTTGAATTAATTAATATAAAATATTTTGACAAATCAAATATTAGCATTAATAACACGGGTGCAAACTTGATGATAACTTACAAAGGTTTCCTTGTGGAACAGAACTCAGCAGAGAGATTCAGCAGGTTTTATTTTGGCTTTTGTTGAATATGCTTGTTAAGATATTGATCTCGTGATCTGTGTGTTCTTCCAGTATGTTAGAATGGAATTAACCTTTTACTAAAGTATATTTTGTTGTCACTCACACAGTAATGGAGTGCAGTATTTGCTGAGCACAATCTGATCAATGCCTGGGTAATAATGGTTCTCTGTGAAACCTGCTGCTGTAAATGATTTGGCCCTTGTATTTGCCTCCTTATTTATGAAAGATTAAATAGTTTTTTTTAAAAAATCATTCTGATTAGAGCTTATTTGAGCCTCAATTAAGCCATCGATCAGACTTCATACAGGACTGAGCAAATGACTATGTTTGCATTAAAGGCATCCTCTCCTCTTTTGAAACAAACCAAGAAGACAATTGGTTACATTAGGGCTGCTTAGTAACATCTAACCAATCAGCACAGTCATAATAAATGACAGCTTCCAGACTCCTAGGGGTGTTAAGACACAAAGTAATTATTGTTCCTGAAAGCTGAAAACAGCAGGAATTCCATTTCCTTGTATATCTTAGTTTTCCATGATTGCTGGCACTGAGATCCACTGATTATAACTAAACATTAATTATCCCTGCCACTAATGTGGTAAAGTGGGATTGTTCCTATGCTTAAATAATTTACCTGCATTCCTTGTGCCTATATGGCTGTACTCCCCAATTTCCTTTTAGATTTGACTGATATGTACTCAATATGTAAGCAAGACTTGATTTTGAAATTCTTTGTCTCAGAAAATTCTATGAACATAGTACATTTTTAGAATGAAATCAATCTTTACTTTGGTCAATATTTTTTCAGCAACTTATTATTTCTGGAGTTTGCAAATGGTCAAAATGTGAGATACCCAATTTCTTATAGTTTTTTAATGTTGCAGAAGTGTGACATAAGATCCAGTAAATCACAGAGTACAATGTCTGACATATGCCAATATAACATTTAAAGCTCTTTACCATCTTTGCTAGCAGATGTGATTTATTCACTTTGCAAAATCTCCATTCTGTTTCCAACACTATTGCGTATTATGTTTCCAATTCACAATGAAAAGATTAACTTTAATATTTTTGATTGTTTGATTAATATTATTCTAATGGAAAGAACGCAAATGGGTCCAAACCACCTTGAGGTTTGAGAGTTTACCAAAGTATCCCATTTCCATTAATCCTGCCTAACAAAAAAAATTTATCAGTGTCAGCTTTATAATTTGAAATCTCCTTTCAGTTAAAGAGAAACTGTTTCCACTGGCACCAACACAAATTTAAGCTGATTGGCAAAAGTATCAGAGGGGAGATGGAGTGATTTTTTTTCATGCAGTGAGTTGGTATGACCCACAATGCACTGCCTGAAAACATATTGGAAACGGATTCAATAGCAACTTTCATCAAAGCATTGAATAAATACTGTACTTGCAAAGGAAAATGTAGCAGGGCTGTGGGGAAATAGCAGGGAGTGTAATTAGACTTTCAAAGGGCTGGCACAGGCATAATGGCTTGAATGGCCTGAGCTGTATGATTCAATGACACATTTAATTCAACTTAAGAATTGATTCAGCACAAGATTATTGAAGCATGTTCCCTGTGCTAAAGACAGGATATTACTGAGTGGGGCTAAATCCATAGCACTGTATTTCACATCTTGCAGAAAGTACTGCAGACATTTCCACAGTCAACTATGTTAGGCATTCTATTACCACATTAGTCACTTGACTATTGCTCCTATGTAATGTCTAAATTCAGATTTAGTGGGTTATTTTCTCTTTCTTTTTACACCATTTTACTTATAACACAAACATGTAAATGGATATTTGCATATTTAACCCCGGGGTAATAAATTTTAATAATGCCACCAATATTACAAAAACATTGCCTAAAGTAGCATTAAGTTGTTAAATACAGAAAACAATCAAAATGTTTTCTAGCATTGTGACGTAAAGATGCATATAATGAAATCAATATGCACAGATGTTGAAATATCTCAATGTATTTGCACTTCATGTCTTTTTGAAATGAAGTAACTGTCATGTATGCAGCAAACATAAATGAACTGACTGTCAGTGACATGTACAAATCTCCTTCCAGTCTGGGTTTATTTCAGTAAAGATCCTATGATTAAGCTCTTTAAGGTTTTTTTGACAAACTGACTAAAACTGAATTACCTTTTCGGCTATTGACTAAAGATCTGTCCACAATATTGAAAATGAACAGAGTTTTAATCAGTGCATAAATCAATAGAAGATAAAAATTAATGAATTACTTTTTGTGTCATGTTCAATATTTATATTCTTCAGGTTCCATCTCGATGGGTGCACTTCCCATGTTTTCATCATAAATAAAGTCAAATTTCTTTATAATGATCATTTCATACAAATACATCAATGTTTTTTACTCATATAAGAAGTTTAAACATCTTACGAAAGGATGAAATTAGCTTTCATCTCAATTTTAAATCCTTCTGTTCTTAAACAGACCCTCTGGATTGAGGAAATTTCCTTCCTCTCCAATTTGCTGTGTTCTGAAATTGCTGCTAAGTCTAATACACAATCTGCAGACTCTGCTAAATATTAGGCAGGGGATACTTGAAGGGTTGAGTGCATAGATTCTTTGGAAGTCTGTATGCTGCTTCCAACACCTCAACCTCGCTTCTGCAAATTCCTGACAAAGTCTCCAAATGCAATAATGCCTCCTCCATTTTGGGTCAGTCAAAAGATATGATCTTCCATGAGTTTGTGGAAATGTTTGACTTCTTCAGGAATGCTTCAGAACTTCCTAAATTGCTCCGCTCTCTACCTAGGAGTCTCCTTCAGTGAGTTACTTTAGGAATCTGCTGCCAGGTGCAGTCGAGAGTGCAGTGCTGGAAAAGCATGGTCAGGCAGCATCCGAGGAGCAGGAAAATCAATGTTTTGGGCAAAAGCCCTTCATCAGGAATGCCCTGCCATGTACGTTCTTACCATGTCCTGAAGTTTTGGATGATGAGTCCTTCAAAGCTGGTAAGTTGACCTAGGATGGTATGCTACTGTTGGACCACATTTTTGCCACTCAATCTGAGGAATGTGTAAAGGCACCACTGTGATACTTCCATAACAGTCAGATTAAGAGCATATGTAGACCATTTGGGCCCTTGAACCTGCTCCGTGACTCAATAAGATCAAACTCCACATTCCCAACCACCCCAAATAACCTTTGATTCACTTTCCTCATGAAAATCTATCTCCACCTTTAAAATATTCAAATAGCCCCGCCTCCAGTGCCTTATGAGACAGCTATCCAAGTCACATTGTCTTTATCTCTGTCCTATTATAGTGACCTATAATTTTCTCATAGTGCCTTCTAGTTTTGGAGTCATCCAAAAGAGGAATCATTCAGACAAGCATAGATGTAGGAGAAGAGTAGGCTATTTGGGCTAATGAGTCTGCTGGGTTATTCAATGGGATTATGGCTGGTCTGATAATCCTCCACTTCATTTTCCTGTCTTCTCCCCAGAATCTTTGATTGCCTTTCTGACAAAAAAAATGCCTATGTGAGCCTCAAATATACTTAATGATCCTCAACAGCCTTCTGCAATGAAGAATTCCACAGATTCACCACTCTGACCATCCTTTTCAGTTCTGTTTTAAAAGGACAACTCCTTACACTGAGACTGTGCCCTCTGGTCCTTCACTGGGTCACAAGGGGAAGCAACCTCTTGGCATCTACTCTGTCATCTACCCAGTTAGAGTCATGGAGATGCACAGCATGGAAACAAACCCTTTGGTCCACCATGTCCATGTCAACTAGATATCTTAAATACATCTAGTCCCAGTTGTCAGAATTTGGCCCATATTTCTCTAAACTCTTCCATTCACATATCCATCCAGATGACTTTCAAATGTTGTAATTGTACCAGCCTCCGCCATTTCCTCTAGCAACTCATTCCATATGCGCACCACCTTCTGCATGAAAATGGCCTAACCAATGCCCTGTACAGCTGCAACATGATCACCTAACTCCTATACTCACTACACTGACCAATAAAGTTTCAGAAGACTCTACTGTTCAAAGATATCATGAGCTCATACTTTGCAGAAATAACTTATTTGTGGCACCTTATATGTGGCCTTGTAGAAATCTCAATACAAGATGCCTACAGACTCCCTTTACCTACAGTGCACATTTTCTTTTAAAATAACTTCAATAAATTGGTAACATTTCACAAAACTATGTCAATTCTTTCCAATTATGTTGAGTTTTTCAAAATGTCCAGCCATAATCACCTCAATGATTGATTCTATCACATTCACCACAACAGTTGAAAGCACTTCCTGCAACTGTAGTAGACTCACCAACTTCAAGGATATTTAAATGGACATTAGGTAGGCATATGGACGAGAATGGAATAATGTAGGTTAGATGGGCTTCAGATTGGTTTCACAGTCTGGCACAACATTGAGGGCCGAAGGGCCTGTATTATGCTGTAATGTTCTATGTTCTAACAGACATCAAGCAAACTTGTCCTATAGGATCCAGGTTTCTGTCCCTATCCCTTCTCGAGTAAAGAATTTCCTATTTTCCTGTCTGATGGAACCTTTCTAGAATCTAGCAAATTTGGGAAAATTAGTATTAACGTTTTACTACCTGATTTGCTGACACTTTTAAGGATGAAGTTAGTACTCAGATCCATCTGTTTGCTTAATACCCCTTTCCTCATGACTATAATTTTACTGAGCTCCTTTCTTGTTGATTTACAGTCGTTACTGGAAAAGCATACTCAGCAGAGAAGACAAAATCAAAACATTTGTTCCTTTGAGATACCATTTCTGTACAATTTAGTTCTAACTTCCTATTCTCACTGAGGATTAACATTCGCTACACTGACCCTTTTTCTCATTAAAAGCTGAAGAGTGACACTATAGAGGTTTATAAAATCATGAGGGGCATGGATAAGATAAATAGATAAGGTCTTTTCTCTCAGGTGGAGGAGTCCAGAACTAGAGGGCATAAGTTTAGGATGAGAGGGGAAGCATTTAAAAGGAACCTAAGGAGCAACTTTTTCACGAATAGGTTGATGCATGTATGGAATGAGCTGCCAGAAGTAGTGGTGGAGGCTGGTACAATTACAACATTTAAAAGGCATCTAGATGGGTATGTGACGAGGGAGGGTTTAGAAGAATATTGGCAAAGTGCTGGCAAATGGGACTAGATTAGGTTAGGATATTTAGCTGGCTTGGACGAGTTGGACTAAAGGGTCTGTTTCTTTGCTGTACATCTCTATGACTCTAAGTACCTGTCAAACATCTTGCTTCCATTCTTTATATTCCTAGCTAGCCTTCTCTCATACTGTCAGTTCTTCCTTCTGATTAACCTTTTAGTCATTCTCTGTTGTTCTTTATTTTCTGTCCCAACATCTGACCTGTCACTCATTTTTGTACAATTATTTTTTTCTTAATTTTGAAGCTTTTCTTAATTTCTCTTGTTAACTATGAACGGTAGGCCCTCCCCTTAGAAATTTTCTTTATAGTAAGGTATACTGACTCTAAGCATTTTGAAATATCCTCTTAAATGTCTGACACTACTTATCTATTGATCTATTACTACAACTGAGTAAGCTAGTTCACTTCAGCTAACTCAGCTTTCAAATCCATCTGGGTGTCCTTATTGAAGTTTAAAATACTCATTTCAGAACCACTCTTCTTCTTTTCAATCTGATTGTATATTCAATTATATTGTTGTCACGGCTACCTCAGTGAGCCTTAAGTCTGAGGTCATTTATCAATCCTTTCATATCACACAATACCAAGTCTAATATCACCTGCTCTCTGATGCTGCTCTAAGAAGCTATCTCAAAAGCATTCTATGAACTCCCCATCAGACAACAACTACCAATCCGATTTTTTCCAGTTTATGTGTAGATGGACATCATGCATTATTGTATCATGTGTTTATCACAAGTACCCAATATCTATTTTTGTATACTTCACCCGACACTGTGCTTACTATTAGGGGGTTTGTCAATTACACTAAATGTTCACCCATTAAATGTCATTACGATACTGACTCTGCCCAGTTTTTCACTTCTATTGCTTGAAATCTGTCTTAGATATGCATTGCCTTTGAACATTGATTCGAATAAAACAAATTTGATTATTTGTTACATAATCAGATACCAGTTCATTTCGGTAACCCAACAAAGTACTCTGGTTAGATATTTCAGGAACAGTCCAATCTGTGACTTCTTTCCCAACCTATTTGACAACTTCATCGAAACCAATTGGAGATCCTGATATCCTGAACCAAGGCCATCTCTAACTATTGCCCAAGTGTTGTCTGGATCAACAGCGCTGCCCTTCCATCTTCACCTCTTCATCTTCTTCCATAGTGGCTATTAGATCAAATTTACTTGCTTCAGTGTACACCATCGATTCATTTACTTTGACGTGATTGCTTTGTGCATTTGAATATAAAGCCTTTAGTTTTGTTTTCTTGATATCTTTGTTAAACCTAATCTTGACTGATGTTGTATTAGATTTATTCTCTCTCACCCTTCCTGCCATTCTCTAGCCTTCATCTCCCATGTTGCTCTTTTGCTGTCTTGCTGTGATGCTCCCCCTTGATTTGCACACTGACCCAAGCTTAATCCCTCACCACTGTTGTTTCATTTAAAGCTGCTTCCCTACCTCTGCAGTGTTTTGGAGTGCCTGCTCTAGGTTGTCCAAGTCTCTGAAGTATGTAGCAGTGGGGGGATTGCTGCAGCCCGGTAAACGATATCCTTGATCCGGGGTTTGATATACCCTTTTCTTCAATCAGCCAAGGCAAGGAGGTGATGATGAATTTTGTCAATCTCTGCCTTCATTGAGAGGTGGGTCTGAAGATATGGCAAAGTGGTTCTCATTTCCCAGGATCTCACTCTAGATCTTAATTGATTGAGGGAGGTTTTTTGCTGCGAGGGTTGGTTAGAAGAGACCCTTTGGTTTTTGAACACTAGTTGTAAGTCTGATTTTCTTTCAGAGATGGTGTCAACAATGACGTGGAGCATTAAATAGTGATTTCACCTGCCTTGGTTGACCTGGTAAGGCCATTAAAATTCTTAGTGCTTTGTCCTGGTATGTTGTGGGGTGGAGATAAAATTCACAGTAATTACCACAACTTTCCATTTCTCTTCAATTGCTTTCCTTAGAGTTATGTAGTACTGGCCAAGGAGAAGTCCACTTTTCATAGCCTCTGTTCTATGATGTGGAGAGATTGGGTGGGGGGGGGGGGGGCGATGCGGATCTGTAACTTTATTTTATAAAGGTTTTTTGATTCGGAAAAATTCTGTGCATCATCCTTTATGCTTTTACAGCTCTCAAATCCTGTAGGAGCATTTGATGAAATCACAGGGTGAAATCTCTGTAATTTACACTGGATATTTCTCCAAGAAAACGAGACTGATCCAAATACAGGCTGTTCTTGCAACACCTAACCAGAATACTCACACCACTGTGTTACTCAAATAAATTGGTGTCTGACTATGTCACATAAATAGCGAATCAAATCAATATTCAAAGGTAATGCATATCTAAAACAGTTTTGAACCAATGGAAGTGAGAAACTGAACAGAATCAATATCCTAATGACATTTTAATGGGTGAACACTATGTAATTGACATGACTGGTCAAAAAGGTGCTGTTGCATTCTTTTTAAAACTATATTCTTCTATTTACTGTTTTTGGAAGCATTTTTCAAACATTGTAATAGAGAAATCCATCTCTCATCTCATTTTCAACCATTAGGAAAATAAACTTTAGTTAATGCTTTTTTTAATGGAATAATATGGTGAACCGTTAGTTATTTCAATAATCTTACAGTTTGTTATTTGATCACATGATTTGTCTACTTTTTTTTTAGTCCAGTGTCTTGTTCAGTGCAGTAATATGTTCTTTGAATTTATTGGAATGTAGAAATATTGGGGAAAATGCCATTATTGCTTCATGATACATCATAAATTATAGCTAACTTTGGAATTTTTCACTAGGCTTACAAATGTATTCAACCTACAAGTTTATATCTGGTGGTAGAGATTTTAATCAGTTCACTGGTGCATGGTGCGTTTATGTTCTGAAATATTAAAACATGCAAAGTTAGTTAAGTTAATTGGATCTATCTAATAATTCATTAAATCAGTATTTTCAGTTCAACATTAATCATGTAGAACAGTATTTGGCATTTATTATAATGTGCAAATTGGCTTTAACTCAGTTCAAATTAAATGTCATAATGTTCTAAGAAGCACTGTTCTGGCTTGAGATAAATGGGTACAAATACATGCCAAATATTTTCCATGTCATCTCTACTAGTATATGAAGCAAAATAGGAAAAAAGGTTTATCAAGGAAAAGGTATTTGTGTGACTATCCAGACTTTCACTATCCAGAACCCTTTTATAATTATTCTAATTTGTACGCTCTTCACCCTCACCGAAAGCTCATCCCCTTTTCATAGAAGGGTGAGATCCTTTCCTTAATACAAACAGAAAGTGCTGGAGAAACTCAGCAGGTCTGGCAGCATTTATGAAGAGAGAATCAGAATTATTGTTTGAGTCCAATTACTTTACATAGAATCCCTACAGTATGGATACATGCCATTTGGCCCATCGAGTCCACTTTGACCCTCCGAAGAACCTCCCAGCCAGACCCTTCACCCTGTCACCCTGCATTTCCCATGGCTAATTAACTGAGCCTGCACATCCCTGAACAATGTGGGCAATTTCAGCACGGGCAATCCACCCTAACATGTACATGTGGATTATGGGAGGAAACCAGAGCACCAAGTCCCTTAGAACTTCCTTTTCCTCTGAACTTTCCTTTCCTTAGTTTATTTACATCCCCCTTTTGTTGTTTAATCCAATAAATGCAAAGGATCCCGAGAGGTTTGCAAGGCATGAAATGTTGCTTTTAAATCTCATGTTAACTACATTCCTTTTAAATATTTATTCACAGCATACCACAAAATGGCCTTGAGCATTTTCCTAGCAAACTGTAATACAATTATACTCTTTATATTTTGGAATTGTGAGGCTACCTTTGCTAACCTTGAAATCTTTAGAGATTGCTCCTGGAGACAGTTTTTCCACATAGTTGTTTCAGGGTCCACTGGTATTGGAAGTAACAACTTGTCAGGTATAAGTATCGAGCTACAGATTGATAAGTCCCCAGGACCAGACCAGATTTACCCTAGGCTACTCTGGGAAATGAGAAAGGAGGTTGCTAAGCCGCTGTTGAGAATATTTGCCTCCTCACTCTCCACAGGAGTCATACCGGAGGATTGGAAGGAGGCGAATGTTATTCTACTTTTCAAGAAGGGTAATAGGGAAATCCCTGGCAATTACAGATCAGTCAGTCTTACATCTGTGGTCAGCAAAGTCTTGGAAAGAATTCTGAGGGATAGGATTTATGACTATTTGGAAAAGCATAGTGTGATTAAAGGCAGTCAGCATGGCTTTGTGAGTGGCAGGTCATGCCTCACAAATCATATTAAGTTCAATGAGGAGGTGAGAAGACAGGTTGACAAAGGTCGAGCAGTGGATGCAGTGTATATGGACTTCAGCAAGGCATTTGATAAGGTTCCCCACAGTAGGATCATTCATAAAAGTCAGGAGATATGAGATACAGGGAGATTTGGCTATCTGGATTCAGAATTGGTTGGCTGACAGAAAGCAGAGTGGTTGTAGATAGAAAATATTCTGTCTGGAGGTCAGGGTTGATTGGGGTCCCACAGGGCTCTGTTCTTGGGCCTCTGGTCTTTGTAGTTTTTATAAATGATGTGGATGAGGAGGTCGAGGGGTGAGTTAGTAAATTTGCAGATGACACAAAGGTTGGAGGTGTCGTCAATAGTATAGAGGGTTACTGCAGGCTGCAGCGTGACAGAGACAGGATGCAGAGCTGGGCTGAGAAATGGCAGATGGAGTTCAACCTGGATAAGTGCGAAGTGATGCATTTTGGAAGGTCAACTCGAATGCTGAATACAGGATTAAAGACAGGATTCTTGGCAGTGTGGAAGAACAGAGGAATCTTGGTGTTCAAGGACAAAATCCCTCAAAGTTGCCACCCATGTGGATAGGGTTGTTAAGAAAGCATACAGTGTTTTGGCTTTCATTGACAGGGGGATCGAGTTTAAGAGCCGCGATGTTTTGCTACAGCTCTATAAAACCCTGGTGAGACCACACTTGCAATATTGTGTCCAGTTCAAGTTGCCCTACTATAGGAAAGATATTGAGGCTTTAGAGACAGTGCAAAGAAGGTTTACCAGGATGCTGCCTGGACTGGAGGGCTTGCCTTATGAAGAGAAGTTGACTAAGCTTGGACTTTTCTCTCTGGCAAGAAGGAGGAAGAGAGGTGACCTGATCGAGGTGTACAAGGTAATGAGAGGCATGGTTAGAATCAATAGCCAGAGACTTTTCCCAGGGCAGGATTGACTGGTATGAAGGGTCATAGTTTTAAGATATTAGGAGAAAGGTATGGAGGGGATGTCAGAGGAAGTTTCTTTACGCAGAGAGTTGTGAATGCATGGAATGCGTTGCCAGCTGTGGTGGTGGAAGCAGAGACATTGGGGACATTTAAGCGATTGCTGGACATGCACCTGGACAGCAGTGGGTTGAGGGGTGCGGAGGTTAAGTTATTTTAGTTTACATTAGGATTAATCCTCAGCCTAACATCGTGGGCCGAAGGGCCTGCTCTGTGCTGTACTTTTCTATGTTCTCTATGTTCTATGTACAGTGACCGTTGTGTGTTTTCTTTCATCCACAATGACTTAGAACAGCATGGACTGGGGATCTCATAACTTCAACCAGCGTTCTGATTCCCAGGTTGTTGTGGACCACCTTTATGCAGCTGATCCACTGTTGTAACAGTTTGGACAATTCTCTGCCAAAACAGGATGGCAGCACCTCTACTGGCAGTGGACATATAACCATTGAGATACAGAACATTGAAGTTCTAACATGATCTGTGTGGCTTCCTTCTATCAGTCTGCCTTTTCTTCCATTCAAAATGTTTGGGATTCTCATTAGTGACACCAACGGAACTATACAATAAACAAGCAATGAAACAAAAATCAGAGAAAGATAGCACCAAGAATACACCGTAAATTAGATGGAATATCTGCGTATACAGAAAATGTCAGTTTATATTTAATGCAGCAGAAGTAGAAAGGACTGTCGAGAGAATAGTAATATTTATGACAGTGTCTGTCCTCTGGAAATCAGTGGAGACTGCATCATCTGTTAGGATAACTGTAAATGGGACACAGCACAAGAGCGACCCTGCCATTGAGATCTTTACTGATTCAAATTTCAAACTCTGTTACCTTGGGATTTAAACCCATATCCCCACTTTGGGGACTACATTACCATTTCAGTGTCATTACCAATACATTAGCAACTCCTGTTTAAATGATTGTCTTGTACTCTCAGTTAACAGATATTTTTCTAATCCACTTTAACCAAATGTCTCATAATCTTGTATCAAATCTCCCCTCAAAGTCCTTTGTTTCAAGAAGAACAAACTCAATTCCTCCCACTTAACCTTGTGACTAAATGCCCCATCTCTACTACCATTCTAGTAAATCTCTTTTCTTCTGCATCTTCTCAGGGACCCTCACATCTTAATGAGTCATGAAAAGAAATAGATGCAGTCCTCTATGTGGGGCCTAACCAGAGCTTTAGAAATGTTCTGCATAATGTCCTGTGTTTTGTACATGACTGAGTTTACGAAGCCCAAGATCCCATATGCTTTGCTAACCCTTTTCTCAGTATGTCTTGCCATACTCAAAAACTGATATGGCAGGGTAGTAATTGTCCATTACCCAGAATTGTAAACTTGGGTGACATGTTATTGTGTGCTGTAAAGCCATTATTTCCAGGTAAAAGTTGTTATACTTGAGTAAGAGCAACAGATAGCATTAAACAACAGTTAGATTCAGACTTTGACTACCTGCCAAATTCCATACAAATGTCTGTGAGCTGTTCTGCATTGCAGAATCTTTTTGATCTCTGTGCATCTTGATCTGAAAGGACTGCCCAGCAGCTTCCTCAAGTTATGCAGCATTATTCTGTGGTAGGATTATTCCTCTGAAAATGACAGCAGAAATTTGCCCAGAACTAAACTTGATTTATCAGTATGAGCCTGTTGAAGTTAAATAGCTTGATTTTATAGAATCATAGAATAGGTTCGTGCTGAATCACCCTGTTGTGGTTTCCCAAGACATCATCAATGGTTCATGTGATTTAGAGTAGAATTCTTTAAAATGTTCAAATGAGCAGTTGTATTGACACCCTCTTCCATGTTAAATAAAGAGTTGAAAATATAAAAATCTAAATATAAATTAAGTGGATGACATGAATCATCAGTTTTTGGATTAGTGGTGCTGGAAGAGCACAGCAGTTCGGATGTGGCCTGAACTGCTGTTCTCTTCCAGCACCACTAATCCAGAATCTGGTTTCCAGCATCTGCAGTCACTGTTTTTACCTAGATGAATCATCAGTTAACATGTGCAACCAATGGTGATCTTTAAAAATCTGGCTAAGTGTTCATTTATCAAATTAATATCCCCATTATAATACATGGCAGTGCAGCTAATTACCAAGCGATGTTAAATAGGGTTGACAATTCACTTTGCTCCCAGAGAATCTTTTTCCTGTATACATAAAATATTTTAATAATAGAATGCCTGCAACAGCATAAAATATTCATTCTGATCCCCAGCTGAGATACCTTATACAATATGCACTAGAGGAAGAAAGTTCACTGCATCTGACTGAAAGATTGAATTGGAGCTTCATTCAGATAAATAAACTGCAACTGTTCATATCTCAACACAATGTTCATTGTCAGCACCTGCAGATCGCTTTCCAATGGAAGTTTAAATATGCTTCAAACAGATTTGGATTTTATCAGAAATCATTTGAAGAATTAGAATTCTTGATGTGCACATGGGCTTTTTAAAAGTGTATGAAACATTCTTATTACCATTATCAATGGGCCGAGTGAAATTCTTGATACTCCTGCCAGAGAAAGGCTTTAACTTTTGATGAAGGGAACTTGTCATGGAGCTTAAATTCTAAGATATCAAAGATCAGGTGGCAGCAGAGATGCAGGAATAGCTAAAGGATGAAAAGCGGCGAGTAAATGAAATAAAAACACAAGGTGCTGGAGAAACTCAGCAGGTCTGGTCACATCTGTGGTTAGAGAACCAAAGTTAATGTTTCAAATCCAGTGACTCTTCTTCCAAACTCACTGTTCCAAAGATCTCCTGCATCTGCCGTGTTTTGTCTTTATTTTAGTAACATTAAATAAATGTTTCTTGGAGTCGTTCGATGTAAATAATAATGTTCTCCAGTGACTTGCGTATTTTCATTGTCTTGAGTCGGAGCATTGATTTTAGTAATTCCAAACTTTTGCATAATATTGTAAGGGCCTGAAAAGGTTAACGCTGATGAGTGCATTAAGCACCACCCCTCATGATGTTGTCACATGAAGGGACCAACTTTGAATCTTGAAGGAGTTAGACTCTCATAACCTCAGTAATAATCTCTATCATATCAATGGAACTTGTACCTGATTGCTACCTGCAATAAACTACATCTTGTTTAAGGCAAGAACTGCTTCTCATGAGACTACCAGGTGTTCTTCTTTTGCCACACTAGACCAAGCAAGCCCTTTGGATCCTGATCAGGAAAGAGAATGGATCTTCCAACAAGATGAACTGTGGTAAGGTTTCATCTTACATCTTAGTAAACAGGTTCAGACTCCATTAGCTCGACGTTCTCAGACACAATTTTAATGAAGTTGCTCACACGGATATAAGGAGCTAAAACAACTGAACTTTCCAAAACCATGCAAATTTACTTGCTGGAAACAAGAATATTCCACCTTATTTGCAAAATGTTGGAATGCTTCATATTGACTGAACATGATCAGGAAAACTGTCATGTATAGCAGTAACATTGCTAGACTGCAAAATTAAAAACTTTTAAATCAAGGAGAATAAATACTCACAATAGGAAGACAAGACAGTAGAACCAATATTGCCAGGAAGATTTAATTTCTGCAATATGTCAAGGAGAACACAGGATTGCATATCTTAGAGGAAAAAATTCTTAAGGTAGAGAATCTAGATACTAAATTTTAGGCTGAGCAAGGAAAATATATTTGTTTAGGAATATAGTCACAGGCAAGGTGCCAGAAGACTGGTGGTTGGCTAACGTGGCACCACTATTTAAGAAAGGTGGTAAGGACAAGCCAGGGAACTATAGACCGATGATCTTGAAATCGGTGGTGGGCAAGTTGTTGGAGGGAATCCTGAGGGACAGGATTTGGAAAGGCAAGGACTGATTAGGGATAGTCAACATGGTTTTGTGCATATCTCACAAACTTGATTGAGTTTTTTGAAGAAGTAACAAAGAGGATTGATGAGGGCAGAGTGATGGACGTGATCAATATGGACTTCAGTAAGGTGTTCGACAAGATTCCTCATGGGAGAATGGTTAGCAAAGTTAGATCTCATCGTATACAGGGAGAACTAACCATTTGGATACAGAACTGGCTCAAAGATAGAAGACAAAGGGGGGTGGTGAAGGGTTGCTTTTCAGACTGCAGGCCTGTGACCAGTGGAGTGCCACAAGGATTGGTGCTGGGTTCACTACTTTTCATCACTTATATAAATGATTTAGATGTGAACATAGGAGGTATAGTTAGTAAGTTTGCAGATGACACCAAAATTGGAAGTGTAGTGACAGGGAAGAAGGTTACCTCTGAGTACAACAGGATCTTGATCAGATGGGCCAATGTGCTGAAGAGTGGCAGATGGACTTTAATTTAGATAAATGCAAGGTGCTGCATTTTGGAAAAGCAAATCCTTTACTGGTATTGAGTATAGGAGTAGGAAGGTCATGTTGCAGCTGTACAGGACATAGGTTAGGCCACTTTTGGAATATTGCATGCAATTCTGGTCTCTTTCCTATCAGAAAGATGTTGTGAAACTTGAAAGGGTTCAGAAAAGATCTACAAGGATGTTGCTAGGGTTGGAGGATTTGAACTTTAGGGGGATGCTGAATAGGCTGGGGCTGTTTTCCCTGGAGCATCAGAGGCTGAGGGGTGTCCTTATAGAGGTTTATAAAATCATGAGGGGTATGGATAGGATAAATAGGCAAAGTCTTTTCCCTGGGGTCGGGGAGTCCAGAACTACAGGGCATACGTTTAGGGTGGAAGGGGAAAGATATAAAAGGGACCTAAGGGGCAACCTTTTCACACAGTGTGGTACATGTATGGAATGAGCTGCCAGAGGAAGTAGTGGAGACTGATACAATTGCAACATTTAAAAGGCATCTGGATGGGTATATAAATAGGAAGACTTTCAAGGGATATGGGCCAAGTGCTGGCTAATGGGTCTAGATTAGATTAGGCTATCTGGTCGGCATAGATGAGTTGGACCGAAGGGTCTGTTTCCGTGCTGTATATCTCTATGACTCTATGACTCTATATTATAGCTTGCCAAGTAGTAAAAGAAGGAATAGGTGTTTGCGATGAAGTTCTGAAAGTTGACAATTACTTTAATTTCAGAATAAATAAAATCCTTGAGAAAGCCTTCTTGACCACTCTATCCACCTGTGCAGCCACCTTCAGGGTACAATGGAGATGAACTCCCAGATCTCTCTGCTCATCAACTTTTCCCAAGGATCTTCCGTTTACAATATAGTTGGCTCAAAATTAGACTTCCCAAAATGCACCACCTCACATTTGCCTGGATTGAACTCCATCTGCCACTTCTCTGCCCAACTTTCCAGTCTATCTATATTCACCTGTATTCTTTGACAGTCCCTTATGCTTTCTGTTACTCCACCAATCTTTGTGTCATCTGCAAACTTGCTGATCATACCAACAGTGCCCTCTTCTAGATCATTTATGTATATTACAAACAACAGTGGCCCCAACACTGATCCCTGTGGAACACCACTGGTCACCTCTCTCCATTTCAAGAAACTCCCTTCAACTACTACTCTCTGTCTCCTGTTGCTCAACCAGTTCTTTATCCACCTAGCTAGAATACCCTGCACACCGTGTGACTTCACTTTCTCCATTAGTCTACTATGGGGAACCTTATCAAACGCCTTACTAAGGTCCATGTATATGACATCTACAGCTCTTCCTTCATCATTCAACTTGGTCACTTCCTCAAAGAACTCTATTAAATTGGTAAGGCAAGATCTGCCCCGCACAAAAACATGTTGCGTATCACTGATAAGCCCATTCCTTTCCAAATATAAGTAGATTTTATCCCTCAGTACCTTCTCCAACAACTTTCCCATCACTGATGTCAGGCTCACTGATCTGTAGTTACCTGGAATATCCCTACTATCCTTCTTGTATCGGGGACAATATTAGCGACCCTCCAGTCCTCCAGCACCTCACCTGTGTTTAAGGATGCTACAAAGATATCTGTCAGGACCCCAGCTATTTCCTCTCTCGCCTCTCTTAGCAACCTGTGATAGATCCCATCCGGTCCTGGAGATTTGTCCACCTTAATATCCTTTAGCCTGCCCAACACATCTTCCCTCCTTATGTCAACGTGATCCAGAGTAAACAAACGTCTATCTCTAATCTCAACATTCATCATGTCCCTCTCCTCAGATGCAAAGTAATCATTGAGAAAAACACCCATTTTTTCAGGATCGACACACAATCTTCCTTCCTTATCCTTTACTGGACCAACCCTTTCTCTAGTTACCCTCTTGCTTCTTATATAAGAATAAAAGGCCTTTGGATTCTCCTTAATCCTGCTCACTAAAGTTATTTCATGACCCCTTTAAGCCCACTTGATTCCTCACTGAAGATTGGTCCTACTCTTCCGATATTCCTCCAAGGCCTGCTCTGTTCTTAGCCTGGACCTTGTGTACACTTCCCTTTTCCTCTTGGCTCGTCACACAATTTTTCCTGTCATCCACGGTTCACGAATCTTGCCTTTCCTATCCCTTGTTTTCAAAGGGACATGCTGGCATGGTGGCTCAGTGGTTAGCACTGCTGCCTCACAGTACCAGGGTCCCAGGTTCAATTCCAGCCTTGGGTGACTGTCTGTGTGGAGTTTGCACATTCTTCCCACGTCTGTGTGGGTTTCCCCCAGGTGCTCCAGTTTCCTCCCACAGTCCAGAGATATGCAGGTCAGGTGAATTGGCCATGTTAAATTGCCCATAGTGTTAGGTGCATTAGTCAGAGGGGGGGTGGGTTGCTTTTTGGAGGATCGGTGTGGACTTGTTGGGCCGAAAGACCTGTTTTCACACTGTAGGGAATCTAATCTAATCCTGCACTATCTTCAACCTATCTTTGAATGCCTCCCACATATCAAATGTTGACTTCCCTTCAAATAGCTGCTCCTAATCCATATTTCCCAGCTCCTGCCAAATTTTGATATAATTGGCTTTGACCCAGTTTAACATGCTTCCCTTAGGACCACTCTCATCATCTTTGTCTACGAGTATTCTAAAACTTACGGAATTGTGATCACTATTCCCAAAGAAATCCCCCACTGCAACCTCTACCACCTGGCTCATTCCCCAACACCAGGTTCAATATGGCCCCCTCCCTCATCGGACTATCAACTTACTGCTCTAGAAAACTTTCCTGGACGCTTCTTACAGATTCTGTCCTATCCAGACCTCTGATACTAAGTGTATCCCGGTCAATGTTGGGAAAATTAAAATCTCCCATCACCACCACCATGTTGCCTCCACATCTTTCCATAACCTGTTTACCTATTTGTTCTACTACCTCACGCTCACTGTTGGGAGTCCTGTAATACAGCCCTAACAATGTAACTGCATCCTTCTTATTTCTCAGCTCTACCCATAAGGCCTCACTGCTCAAGCTCTCCACAGTGTCCTCCTTTAGCACAGCCGTTATATCATCCCTGACCAGCAATGCAACTCCTCCTGCCCTTTTACTTCCCTCCCTGTCCTGTCTGAAGCATCTATATCCTGGAACATTTAATTGCCAATCATGCCCTTCCTTCAACCAAGTTTCTATGAGCAATAACATCATACTCCCAGGCACCAATCCAAGCTCTAAGTTCATCTGCCTTACTCATTATGCTCTTTGCATTAAAGTATATGCACTTCAGGCCACCAGTTCTTTTGCTTTCATCTGCTCTCTGCCTACTCTTCCCCTTGGTAATGCTGACTTCATGATCCTTACAGTCTCTAGTACCTGGTACTAAGCAAAATAGTTGTGCTTGTTGGAGGTCAGCCATCTCAGCGTCAGAACATGTCTGCAGGAGTTCCTCAGGACAGTGTCCAAGGCCCAACCATCTCCAACTGCTTCATTATAACCATTGCTCCTTGACCTTCAATGGTGTTAGCATCACTGAACATTCCACTATCAAAGTCCTGGGAGATATCATTGACCTGAAACTGAACAGGGAGACCTATATAAATAGAATAGTTACAAGAGCAGGTCAGAGGGTAGCAAACATAGGAACATTGGAAAAGGAATAGGTCATTCAACTCCTTTAGCCCATTCTGCCATTCAGTAAGATTGTGGCTGATGTGTGGCCTAACTTCATGTGCCTGCCTTGGGCCCATACCGCTTGAGACCTTTGCTTAATAAAAAAATTGTTTACCTCAGATTTAAATTTAATAATTGAATTAGCATCATCCGCTGTTTGAGGAAGAGAACTCTACACCTCCACTTCTCTTTTTGTGTAGAAGTGCTTTCTAACATCTCTCCTCAATAGCCTCACCCTAATTCTTAGATGAAGGTCTACAATCTTAGATTCCAACTTTGATTTATCTGATATTGTCACTTGTACCTACATACAGTGAAAAGTGGATAATGTTGCTACATTCTAGCACCATCTTGGATTACAGAATAAATTACTGAATAAATGGTAAAATACTGAATAAATTAAATTACATTGATATTACAAAAACTGAATCAGCATCAAAGGTTCATCTTTCCCTTTCCGTAGAATTTGCCTTCTCTGCTCCTTCAGTTGTTGCCAGTGGAAATACTTTATCTTTATCTACACTGTCTTTCACTGTTAATATCCTGAAGACCTCAATTACATCATCCTTAATCTTCTAAACTCTAGAGAATAAAGGCCTAATTTGTTTAAGATCTTCTGTAATTTAGCCCCTGAAGTCCAGGTATCATCCTTGTAAACTTGCACCAGGGCCAAAACATCCTTCCAAAGGTATGGTGCATAAATCTGTTTACAGTGCTCTAAGTGAGGTCTAACTAGGGTTTTGTATAATTGCGGGAAAAATTCTTCTTCCCCATATTCCAGCCCTTTAGACATGAAGGCCAACATTCCATTGACTATTATCTGTCCCTGCCATGGTATTTTAAAGAGCTGTGCACCTAAGTTCCCAAATCCTGTTGGACACCCATTGTATTCTATTTTTTACCTTCTAAAAATTGTCCTAATCCATCCTTTCTCAGGGCAAAATGGGTAACTTCACACTGGCTTATATTAAACTCTATCTGCCACATCTTTGCCCATTCAGCTAAACTATCAATATCCTTTTGTAATTTTATGCCGTCATCAACACCATCTACAGTGCTGCCCAACTTTGTGCTACCAGCAATTTTGGATATTTGGCTTTTTATGCCATTATCCAAGTCATTAATGAATATTGTGAATAATCAAGGCCCCAACACAAATCCCTATGGGACACCATTAGTCACATCTTGCCAATTTGAATACTGTTTCCTGCCACTGATTCAATTTCCTATTCATGTCAGTAATTTGCCCCCAATTCCCAGGACTTCCATTTTAGCTGATTGGGAATGCTGCAGCAAGTAACTCACTTCCTGATTCTCCAAAGCCTGCCTAAAATTCACAAAGGACAAGTCAAGAGTGTGATGGAATACTTCCCACTTGCCTGGATGGGCACAGCTCCAACAATAGTCAAGAAGCTTGACACTATACAGGACAAAGTATCCGGCTTGATTGGCAACAAATTGACAAACGTCCATCCCCTGCACCACCAACACTCAGTAAGCAGCAGTGTGGACTATCCACAAGGTGCACTGCAGAAATTCACCAACACTCCTTAGATAGCACCTTCTAAACCTCAACAACTTTCATCTAGAAGGACAGGAGCAGCAGATACATGGGAACATCACTACCTGCAAAGTTTCCCTTGAAGCCATTCACCATCCTGACTTAGAAATGCATCACAATGCCTTCATTGTCACTGGGTCAAAATCCTGGAACTCCCTCTCTCAGGATGTTGTGGGTGAACCTACAGCATGTCGACTACATCAGTTCAAGAAGGCAGCTCATCACCACTGTCTCAAGCGCAACTAAGGATGGGCAATAAATGCTGGCCCAGCCAGTAACAACCACACCCCACAAATGAATAAAAATAATGAAAAACAAAGAGGTGTCAGAAAGTAGAGTACATTTACATAGTTCACAATCAAGAATTCTCATTCTCAGGCATTATACATTTTCACCTGAATTTTCTTCAAATGGTGAACTGAGTAAAGTTAAAACCAAGAAAGTTCAAGGCACAGTTAGGAAACAACAGGTTAAAGAAATTCTGCTGTCTGAACTCTAGTCAAGGAACAACTTATAGTAGATTATATAGGGTTTCCTAGACTGACAGTAGAAACTAGACCAAAGACAGAATCCATTAAAATTATTTATTTTGGCATAAGGAATTTGTTTCACACTGTCAGAAAGATGGAATTTTATATAAATATAATGGCAGAAATATTTTCCACATCTATCAAGCGTTGAAGAGATTTTGTGCTGCAAGATTCAGCAGGTTTATGAGGAAATGCTAAAAAAAAAAATCAAGAATGAACGGTATGCCCCGACAAAGCTCATTGAAGAATCAAATCCTCAACTGATATAATTCTGACCAAGTTACAGCTCAGTAAGCTAATGGTGATGGTGACAGTTTTAAATCTGATGTCAGATGCTGAGAAGATGTGTGGCTAAGCAGAACATTTTGTCTTTGTATCTTCCCAGGAATCATCAGTGCTACTGGTTGCAAAGATCAGACCAAGCAAGAAGCAATCCTCAAGGAGAACAACGAAGGAAGAGAACACATTGTGGGGGGGGTTCACAAATAATGTAATCACTCTGAGCAAATGAAAGCATCCAAACAAATTGGACAAAATGAAATAAAGTGTCTAAACTTCAGCACAGATTTGCCAGCAAATTGATAATAAAAACATTGTCCCCTCAGATTGAGAATGGGGTGCATACAAAGAAAGGGAAGTCACCATTGAGTAGGGATGCTGAATGCCCATAGATTCAGGTCAAGGTCAAGAATAAATTGCCTGGCTCAGAAGAAACGACCTGGTGATCCAGGATTTGGCACAAAGCAAAGTAACTATTTTAACTGAATAGACATCCTCCACAACAAAGACTCCAGTGTATAATACTGCAATTCTCTATTCAACAAGAAAGGACTCTTTTGCAAAACAGATCTGAGTGATAAATGGTCCTCCAGTTTAAATGGGCTCTCCAACTTCATTCTGTGTAAAACAGCATCTGAGTCAACAGTCTTCAGCTGACCAGTCTTTCTTATCTGAAGGTGACATGTTCTAGGAGAACGGGAAAATCTCCAAACCACTTTCATTTGTAAAGCTGGAGACCTGATGAGAGCTGGGATAGTGGTAAATGTAAATATATGCATGGAATTATAATGTTAACAATGAAGGAATAGCTTGCAGGGAGCTGGTGTATAAAAGTGTAAAGGTCTGAAAAGATTGCTTTAAGCGGAGCCCGATATGATAACGTCACATGGGCTCAGGCAGACCAGCTTTGGAACTCAAAGGAGTAAGACTTGACATCATAGCCTTGGTAGCAATGTGTATCTTAATATTGCTTGCACTGAGTTGTTTTCCTGCAATAAACCACATCTTGTTTAAAACAAGAACTGCTTCTGGTTAGACTACCAGATGGTTTTCCTCTACCAAGTGTATAGGTTGGACTTTAGATCCCAACTAGGAAGGAGGATGATGATAGCACGTCTCCCAAATGGATCTTAAACTGCGATGAGCTGTGGTGACCTTATAATACAGACCTTAGTTACAGCCTTCATTTTCTTTGCAGCAAGTGGTGCTGTAATGGGAATGAATGTATTGATGTCTGGGAGACTCAAAATGGAGTTCACGTTTTAGGTGTAGCCCATTGGTATGAACACATGTTTTGGCATCATGAATGAATTTCTTTTCTTTCTGAAGCTGACAGACCTCCTGTGATTTTCTATGTTTTCTGAGGAGATCTTTTGAACACTACCAGTTGTTTTGATTTCATCTACTCACCTTTTGTCCTGCTGCAGTCCCTACATTACCTTTTCACTGTGCTATCTACTCGCACGCTCTTTTTATTTTTTTTAATTGCTTGGCTGAGATAATCACTCTGACAAAAAATTATTGAGTATAGAGTGACAAAATCAGAATTGTACAGCACAGAAACAGACCCTTTGGCCCATCTCGTCCATACCGACCAGATATCCTAAACTAATCTAGTCTCATTTGCGAGCATTCAGCCCATATCCCTGTAAACCCTTCCTATTCATGCACCCATCCAGATGTCTTTTCAATGTTGCAATTGTACCAGCCTCCACTACTTCCTCTGGCAGCTCATTCCATACATGCACCACCCTCTACATGAAAATGTTGCCCCTTAGGTCCCTTTTATATCTTTCCCTTTTCATAAAATCCCTGCAGTGTGGGAGCAGGCCATTCAACCCACTGAGTTCACACCAACTCTCTGAAGAACATCCCATCCAGACCCACCCCCCACCCCCCAACCGATTCCTGTAACCCTGCATTTCTCAGACAAACCCACGCAGACATGGGCAGAATGTGCAAACTCTATGCAGACGATCATCCGTGACTAGGAATCAAATCGTGTCCCTGGTGCTGTGAGGCAGCAGTGCTAACCACTGTACCACCATGCCACTCTCATCTTCAATCTATGCCTTCTAGTTTTGGACTCCCTTACCCTGGGAAAAAGACCTTGGCTCTTCACCTGATCTATGCTCCTCAAGATTTTATGAACCTCCATAAGATCAGAAATGTTAACTCCTTTCCCTCTCCACCTGACCAACTGAATAGTTCTACATTTTCTGTTTTTTTCAGGTTTCCAGCATCCACATTATTTTATATTCTTAAATCACTTATTTAATTTAACTGTTTACATTAGGCATTTCACAGCTCATTGAATCCATTAACTTCTGTTGTAATTAGAGCATCTGTTACTTTGCTTTCATTCTTTGCTTTTTCTCTGGTTCAGTGCCTCAAACAGGGAGACTCAGTATTCCAGAAGGGCAGCTCCAAGGTGAGTCAGCTATTCCTAGATTACACCTCTGCATATCGATGCAAACCCTGCCCAACAACAGCCCCAGCCCCATCACCCACTTTAATTAAAGCAGACCTTAGAAACAATTCATTCCTGATGTGGTGCTTTGAATCAATCAAGTTGCTAAGTTTGGTCACAGGGAGTCAGGAAATTAAAGGAGGAAAATGGTTACTTCAGTGTGTGCAAATCCCCAACTTGTTGTTTCCCTCTGAGACTGATACTAATGTTTATCAGTGTTTAAATACGTTGGAGCACTGCCAGCAAAACTAATGTCTTGCATCCAAGCCTGTTTAAGCATCCAGCATGGCACTGATTTCAAAGCAGATGGTCAGCAAATCCTCGCATCCTCAAGTGGCTGAAGGTGGCAGCAAGTAACCTTGTTAAATCATTACGTTCACAGATGGATTATTTTTATGCAGTGATCCAATGTTGGACCATTTATTTTTCATAAACCTTCTCTTTAAGAAATCCAAGAGCAATGTGAACGATTAAAACATTTCAATGACTGTACGGTTACTACTCCGCCATGGGGGTCACTGCAGCACAGCCTAATCTTAGTCATACAGAAACATTTCCATTAGCTCAACCCTAGGCAATTCTCTCCTCCCCACCTCATGGGGGCAGGCTCAATCATACACCAGCTTCAACTTGAGACCTTCCCAATCTGCCCATTATTTGTCACTTGTTGCTTGAGATGACCTTTTCACCTACAAAAATAATAGAGGGAAACAATCAGCAAAACATTTATATGTACAGCTCAGCTGCTCAGTCTCTTAAATAGCTGTGACTGGCTGTGGAAGCCTGTCTTTTGTATAGATTTCTGTGCAGATTATTATTGTGCAAAAATAAATTATGTTGTTGAGGAATAACCGGAATCAATGTAGTTTAGTTTTTTTCTAATAGGAACATAACAGCGTAAGAACTAAGAGCAGGACGAGGCCATCAGGCCCATCGAGCCTGCTCCACCATTCAATAGGGTCATGCCTGAGCTTTTCGTGGACTCAGCTTCACTTACCTACCCACTCACCCTTCATTCCCTTACTGTTCAAAAATCTATCTTCTTTGCCTTAAAAACATTCAACGAGGTAGCCTCAACTGCTTCACTGGGCAGGGAATTCCACAGATTCACAACTCTTTGTGTGAAAAAAGTTCCTTCACCAGTCAGTCGTAAATCAGGGACCTCTTATTTTGAGGCTATGCTCCCTAGTTCTAGTTTCACCCAACAGTGGAAGTAACCTTCCTCTTCTCTGCTATCTGTCCTTTTAATTTTATATGTTTCTATAAGATTCATTCTTCTAAATTCCAATGAGTGCAGTCCCAGTCTACACAATCTTCCTCATAAGGCGACCTTCGCAATTCCAGAATCAATCTAGTGAACTTCTCTGCACCCCTTCAAGTGCCAGTACATCCTTTCTCAAGTGAGGAAACCAAAACTGTACACAGTGCTCTGGGTAATATCATAAAAATATTAAGATCATGTGATGCAATGGTAGGTCAGGGCACAACTTTTTCTCTCCAAGGAGGTCATTTAGTCATAGAGTCGTGGAGATGTACAGCACGGAAACAG
Organism: Chiloscyllium punctatum; assembly: GCF_047496795.1. Taxonomy (NCBI): domain Eukaryota; kingdom Metazoa; phylum Chordata; class Chondrichthyes; order Orectolobiformes; family Hemiscylliidae; genus Chiloscyllium; species Chiloscyllium punctatum. The sequence continues at coordinate 93,061,675 of NC_092746.1, read as the reverse complement.
AACCTTCAGACTCTGACCAATAAAGGATTTGTTTTTCTAAAATGCAGCACCTCGTATTTATCTAAATTAAACTCCACCTGCCACCTCTCAGCCCATTGGCCCATCTGATCAAGATCCCGTTGTAATCTGAGGTAATCTTCTTGACGGTCCACTACACCTCCAATTTTGGTGTCATCTGTAAACTTACTAACTATATCTCTTATGCTTGCATCCAAATCATTTATATAAATGACGAAACGCAGTGGATCCAGCATTAATTCTTGTGGCACTCCACTGGTCACAGGCCTCCAGTCTGAAAAACAACCCTCCACCACCACCCTCTGTCTTCTACCTTTGAGCCTGTTACTCTTTAAAAAGTGGGCGGCATGGTGGCGCAGTGGTTAGCACTGCTGCCTCACAGCACCAACTGCTGCCTCACAGCACCAGAGACCTGGGTTCAATTCCCACCTCAGGCGACTGACTGTGTGGAGTTTGCACATTCTCTCTGTGTCTCTGCGTGGGTTTCCTCCGGGTGCTCCGGTTTCCTCCCACAGTCCAAAAATGTGCAGGTCAGGTGAATTGGCCATGCTAAATTGCCCGTAGTGTTAGGTGAAGGGGTAGGGGAATGGGTCTGGGTGGGTTGTGCTTTGGTGGATCGGTGTGGACTTGTTGGGCTGAAGGGCCTGTTTCCACACTGTAAGTAATCTAATCTAATCCCTATCTACATCAATGCAGCTGAGGCGGAAAGGGTCAAGAGGGTCAAGTTCCGACATCAACAATCTGTCCTGAACCTGTCACAATGATCAAGAAGGCGCAACAACACCTCTTCTTCCTCAGGAAGCTTAGGATTCACCAACGTTTACAGATGCACCATAGGAAGCATTCTATAGGGTGCATAATGGCCTGGTATGGCAAATGCTCTGTCCAGGATTTAAGAAACTACACAGAGTTGTGAACACAGCACAGACCATGCTGCAAGCCAACCTCCCATCCATCTACACTTCTCGCTGCCTTGGAAAAGCAGCACAACATCATCAAAGACCCCTCCCATCCAGTTATAATCTCTTCCAACCTCTTCCATCAGGCAGAAGATACAAAAGCTTAAACATGTGTACCAACAAGTTCATGAACAGTTTCCTCCCCTATGTTATTAGACTTCTGAATGGATTTCTCAAATTTCGAATCTATTTTGATCTTGTATTTTGTAAATCTTCTTCACAGCGTAACTTTGCATTTGTTGCCCTGATCTTTGTACGTTCTGATTTGCCTGTACCGCACGCAAGACAAAACTTTTCTAAGTACATGTAACAAAAATAAATCAAATCAAAAGGTGGGTGGAAACAGGTCACACGAGGGGCTGTGGATGGTAGCTGTGAGACACGGAGCATCAGCAACACAAGCAGTGTTTGACACACCCACATTGCATGATGGACAAGAAATTGGGAAAAATGAAGCAGACATCTGAGAAACAACAAACTCCATCTCAAACACTGAAAATGTGTTGGCAATTCAGTGGTCAGTGAACATCAAGCCAAACAGTAGTTTCTTGGAAATCACATTAATTTTTTTATTCAGGCATGGAATGTGGACGTCATTGGCTAGGCCAGCATTTCTTGCCTATCCTGAGTTTTTCTCAAGCAGGTAATGAGCTGCCTTCTTAAGCTGCTGCAGTCCATGTGTGGAAAGGTGATATCTTTCCAAGTTGTGATATCTTTCCAAGTCAGAATAGTGAGTGGCTTAAAGGAGGACTTGCAAGTGGTGGTGTTCCTATGTATCTGCTGGATTGTCCATCTAGATGGAAATGGCTGTGGGTTTGAAAGGTGTTGCCTAAGAATCGTGAGTTTGATTAAGAAAAAGAAGGAAGCAGATGTCAGGAATAGACAAGATAGATCAAATGAATCCTTGGAAGAGTATAAAAGCAGGAGGAGTATACTTAAGAGGGAGATCAGGAGGGCAAAAAGGGGTCGGGGATAGCTTTGGCAAATAGAGTTAAGGAGAATCCAAAGGGTTTTTATAATTACATTAAGGACAAAAAGAGTAACTCGGCAGAGTATAGGGCTCTTCAAAGATCAGCAAGGCGGCCTTTGTGTGGAACCACAGGAGATGGGGGAGATATTAAACAAGTATTGTGCATCAGTGTTTACTGTGGAAAAGGACATGTCAGCAAGACAGTCGGGAGTGAGATGAGGAAACTCCGAAAGCTAGTGCTTCCAATTAAACCTGTTGTGTGATTTTTAATTCCTCTGGGATCACCCTCCACCTCTCTCCCAGGTAGCACTTTCCAAATCCTAACTGTGTAAAGATGTTTCTCCTCATCTCACTCCTAGATGTCTTGCTGACAATTTTGAAATTGTGATCCCTAGTTACTGACATATCAAATAGCGGAAACACAGTGTCTCTGTTTGCCCTGTCAAATTGTTCGCGAATTTTGGATATCTCAGTAAGGCCATTATTATTCTTCTCTGCTTCAAGGACAGTAAGCCTAATCTCTCTAATCTTACATTGTATCCAAAATCTCTCATTCCTGGTATCATTCTAGTAAATCTCCTTTGAACTTTATCCAGGGCTCTCACAACCTTCCTTAAATAAGGTGTCCAGAACTGAACACAATACTCCAAATGTGATCTGACCAATGATTTATAGAGGTGTAGAATCACTTCCTTGCTTTTATACTCAATGCCTTTATTTATAAACCCAAGGATCCTATAAGCCTGTTAACAACTGTTTCACCTTGCCTGGCCACTTTCAGAGAATCATGCATGAACTCTGAGTTCCCTCTGTTCCTGTTCCTGTACCATTGAACCTGCATTGTTTCTTCTGCCAAATTGTATTACCTCATGTTTCTTTGCATTGAAGTTTATGCTTCAGGTGTCTGCCCATTTGGCCAACTTGTTAATGTCCTTCTGAAGTTGCTCAGCAACATCCTCACAATTCACTATTCTCCTTAGCATAGTATCATTTGCAAATTTTGAGATTTGCATTTAGCACCCAGATCCAAATTGCTTATATAAATCAGAAAAAGCAAAGGTCCCAACACCGACACCTGGGGAACACCACTTTCAACTTGTCTCCAATTTGAGAAATGTCAATCAATATCTTTTAGTCAACTTTTAATGACAAATGTTTATAATTCTGGTTTCCCATTAACCTCCAGAGCACAGGTTTCCTGCTTAATTTTAATAACATATTGTACTTAATATCAATGTCTCCTAAATTGTTGAAGAGATGTCCAGGCAGGTGGTCCATGATTGTTCCAGTAACAGTTGTGTTTTTTATTCAGCTAGAAATATTGCCTGCAAGATTTTTAATTAGGTAGCGTTTCATGTAGGAGAAAGTGAGGACTGCAGATGCTGGAGATCAGAGTCAAAAAGTGTGGTGCTGGGAAAGTACAGCTGGTCAGGCAGCATCCGAGAAGCAGGAGAATCAACGTTTTGGGCATAAGCCCTTCATCAATTCCACATAGTTTTTCATGTACATCTGTATCTTTAATAGAAGAGATGTGCTATTCACTGCTGTATATAACCAATCTTCTCAGTATTGATTGTCATTTTTTGCAAAATGTGTGAGGCCTTATCAAAGTATTCATATCAGCTGTTGAATGAGTTCCATCTTGTGGAGTAGTGGTAGTGTCCCTACCCATGGACTGAGAGGTCTGGGCTCAGGTCCCTCCTGCTCCAGCGGTGAGTAATAATATATTGGAACTGGTTGATTAGAAAATAGGCTAACTTCAAACAAATGCAACAGTGCAGAGCACATAATTTGTACCTTGATGTTTACTGATTACTTTGTTCTAATATGAGTTACATCTTGTATTGAAACTAAATGAGGAAACTTTTATGTTGAAGGTATTTACTTTCACATGAATTCAGATTTTCCATTAAGACTATTCTCACTATGAATCAAATGAATGTTAACACCATCCTTTCATGTGGAACATTATGGTTACAGCCGACTTGCTTTTTCCTTTAGCCTGAGGCATTTCAGCTGCTGACTTTGCTATTTCTTGTCATGAACATTTATTTCATGTTTGTTTAGTCTTTTGGGGGTCTTTTTATACTCACTGACTCACTTACCTACACTATAGCTTCCACTATACCTTGTTCGGATCTAAAAACTGCCAGAGGCAACCCAAAGTCAATGAAATAAATTATTTTTTAATGAAATTCTTGCTGCAACTTCCAGAAGATGTGGGCACTATTAGCCAATCAAATACAAATAGAGACTTTACAGTGCATTTGTAGTCTAATCTCTCTAAATAAAATCCTCTCCCCAGCACCTCCGATATTGCATTTCAGTTGATTTACAAGAGAAAGGCCACCTCAAATATGTTCTTTGCCTTCCAGCACTGGGGTGCGTCATTCCAGTTTAACCCTACAGGTTATATAACACCAAAAAAAGATGAAAAACCTTCAAGAATTCCTGACCCACTGAGAAAGGTGACATGCAACGGATTTAGTAAATTTGTTATGCAAAGACACGATTGGATTTGGAGTGTTCAGGTTAGCTGTCACCTGGGGTTTGCTATGATTTGCTTTAGTGTCCTCAGAATAGGAAGCAATCAGAGTTCCAACTTTTAATTACCATCCCGTGGCCTGTATTGGAAGGTGAAGATGTGTGAATATCAGGAGATGTGTTTATCTCTTTTTGTTAATTCAAGGGGAGCTGAGACATGAGTAAGCCATTGTGCGTGGACAGGAAGAATCTCTCCGGACAGCTCCTCTGCACAAGCCAGCTTAGAAAATGAATGCAAATTGCGGAAGAGAATTTGATTTGTTAAGGTCTTATAAAAGGCCCACCATGAAAATGTGCAGATGATTGCCCACACTGAGAATAAAAGTACTTAATTCTGAAAAATTATTGGTGGAAGTAAGAACCTCAGGAGATCTGTTTCACAGCCTTAGTTCCTACATTCATAGAAATATTTCTTGATGCTATAGAAGTGAGAAGTGGCTGAGAATTTCAATACAACTTAAAGAACCTAGAAAGTAAAAAGCTGGTGTCAGTAACAGTGACAACAATATAATTGCGTTGCAAGATAGGCTTTAGGGAAGGTTGCTTGCTCCCTTTACCCAATCTGGACCTATTGTGAAATTCCAGACTCACATCAACATGGTTGAGTCAATCCTCCTTTCTGAAGTGGTCTGGCGAGGTACTCACTCCTGAGGGATGAGAAACAATGTCAACTTCAGGAGCAATGCTGATGTACAGAGAATTAATTATTAAATGTGCAGTTTAAGCATTTCATAACATTATGAGCTGCACAACTGGATGACTGACCTTTTTAATATTTGTACTGATTTTAAGTGGCTGCCTGAAATACTTTTTATATCATTCCGAGAAATAAACTTTCATTAAATGTATCTGTGCAATTAAAACTAACATTCCCCTGCTATGCTGGGCAGTTCATAATTACTGAGGAAAATGCATCTGATCTCCTTTGAGAAAAAAATTGGAATTGACAGGATACTGATGTGATCGCTCTAGGAGTCAAATAAACTGACAACACTCACATCTGAGCTCAGATTCAGGATATTATTATCAATCCAGAGTTCCAGCATTATGAACAATATTATGTTCAGGAGCATACAGAAGAAACTGGAGAGTATAAATTCTCAGTCAACCACTCTTAGTGAACAATCTACACAGTATGAACATACAAATAAGGAACGAGACTAAGCAACTTCTCCTATCGAGCCTGCTCTGCCATTTGATAATGTCATGGGTGATCTGATTGTAGCAACATCAAATCTACATTTCAGCCTCTTTCTGATAATATTTCACCCCCATGCTCAACAAGAATCTATCCCACTCTATTTTTAAAAATTCAAAGACTTCACTTCCACGATCTTTTCAGGAAGGCAGCTCTGTGATGATACTAGGTCTTTTGTCCTGGTTTCTTTCAGAAAGAGATTGAGATTGACGAGCAGTCTATGAGAAGATAAACAGCTTGTGAGGCCTTTGGGTTTTTAAAAAAGTTGGAACAATAGAAGCAGCACCAGAGACCCGGGTTCAATTCCCGCCTCGGGTGACTGTCTGTGTGGAGTTTGCACGTTCTCCCTGTGTCTGCGTGGGTTTCCTCCGGGTGCTCCGGTTTCCTCCCACAGTCCAAAGATGTGCAGGTCAGGTGAATTGGCCATGCTAAATTGCCCGTGGTGTTAGGTAAGGGGTAAATGTAGGGGTAAGGGTGGGTTGCGCTTCGGCGGGGTGGTGTGGACTTGTTGGGCCGAAGGGCCTGTTTCCACACTGTAAGTAATCTAATCTAATGTAATCTAAAGCAGCCTGAGTGGGTGTGGTCAAGCTCTCACAGATCCAGGAGTTCTAGTCAGCATTCAGCAGTTGTTCCTGGGGTCTCAGCAGGGTTAGAAAGCGGTGAATCTCTCCCAGAAGCTCCACTTTCTCTCTCGCTCTGAATTGTTTTTTGATATTCTTTCCTCCTGGATTGAAGAACTTCATGTCAGAAAATTTGTTTCTGCATTTGACCTAGAGTGTGTCTATGGGGTGTTACTATACTGGAACAGTTAATTAGTAATAGTCACTTCTATCTATTATTCTGTTACGTTTTTCAATAGAGTTAAGTTATCCCAAGTTCTTCTTTCTTTTATTGTATTTTAACTGCAGTGTTTGAATAAATTGTGTTTTGCTTAACATGGAATAGTTTGACAAATCGAATTGCATCTGGAACACAAAACCCGATATTTACCTTTAAAATAAGAAAAGGTTAGGGTCTAGGCTATCTTATTTATATATTTTGAGGGGGTCTTGTCTGATCCATAACAGCTCCAAATATTGACAGCAGGCAGGCAGGAGGCTGGACGGACACGGCAAGCCAGGCAGCATCTGAAGGTGGAGAAATTGATGTTTCAGGTGTAACCTTTCTTCAGGACTGGAAGTGGGTGTGGGGGGAGCTGCAGATAAAGGGGGTGGTGGGGGCAGGGTGGTGAAGTGGGGATAGGTGAAGACAGGTGGAGGGTACGACCTGGTTGGTCAATGGAAGGAATGAAACCGGATAGTGGCAGGGAAGTGTGGAAGGAAGGGGGAAGGGCTGGGAAGGATGTTGGGGGATGGCAGGGGAGGTTATTTGAAATTGGAGAACTCAATGTTGAGTCCTCCAGGCTGTAGCCTGCCCCGGCAGAAGATGTGGTGTTGTTCCTCCTTGTTGTGGCAATGCAGGAGGCCAAAGATGGCCATGTCAGAAAGGGAGTGGGAAGGGCAATTAAAATGGGTGGTGACTGGGAAGTCAGGTTGGCCTCTGCGGGCCAGGCTGTGATGCTCAGCGAAATGTTCCCTTAGTTTACATTTGGTCTCCCCGATGTAGGGAAGACTACATCGGGAGCACCTGATGTAGTAAACTAGGTTGGAAGAGAGGCAGGTGAACCTCTGTCTCACCTGGAAGGACTGTTTGAGCCCTGGATGGAGGTGAGGGGGTTGGTGTGCTGGCAGGTTTTGCATCTTTTCTGATTTCAGGGGAAGGTATCTGGGGGTTCAGGGGATTGGTGGGAGAGTGTCACGATCCAAGGATGTCAAAAGGTATGGTCCTAGCAGAAGGCAGAAGAGGAGTGAGGAGGGGAAGATGTTCTTGGTGGCGGGGTCTAGTTGGAGTTGGCGGAAGTGTTTAAGGATGATGCGTTAGATGTGGACACTAATGAGGTGATAGGTGAGGACAAACAGGACTCTGGCTTTATTGCGTTTGGAGGGGGGGGTGGTTTCGAGCAGTGGACTGGAAGTGGTGTGGTGGGGGGCTGTCTAGATGACAGGGGGAGGAAAAGCATATTGTTCAAATAGGTGGACATCTGGGATGCTTGGGAGTGGAATGTTTCCTCATCTGAGCAGATGCGGCGGAGGTGGAGGAATTGGGAGAATGGGATGGAGTTCTTGCAGGATACTGGGTGGGAGGAAGTGTAGTCCAGGTAGTTATGGGAGTCTGTGGGTTTGGAGACTGTTCGTCTGGAGACTGTCACCGGAGATGGAAGTGAAGAGGTTGAGAAAGGGGAGGGAGGTGTCTGAGGTGGACCATGTAAATTTGACGGCGGGGTGGAAATTGTGGGCGAAGTTGATAAACTGTCCCAGTTCAGCCAAGGTGTAGGATGCTGCACCGATGCAGTTATTGATGTAACAGCGGAAGAGTTGGGACACACTGCCTGTGTAGGTATTGAAAAGGGACTATTTGATGTAGCTAACAAAGAGGCAGGTGTAGCTGGGAGGCAGGTGTAGCTGGGGGCCATCTAAGTAACCATGGCCACTCCTGGATTTGGAGGAAATGGGAGGAGCTAAAGGAAAAGTTGTTGAGGCTGAGGACCAGTTCGATGAGGCAGAGGAGAGTATTGAGAGAAAAAGATCTGTGTTACCTCTGGTTTAAATGGGCAACTTGTTATTTTTTAACAATGACCTCTAATTCTAGATTCTCCCATAAGATGAAACATCATCTCCACACCTACTCTGTTAGAATGCCTCAGGTCTTACATGCTTAAATCAGGTTGTCTCTTACTCCTGTAAACCCAAGAAGATAGTGGATTAGTGGTGCTGGAAGAGCACAGCAGTTCAGGCAGCATCCAAGTAGCTTCGAAATCGACGTTTTGGGCAAAAGCCCTTCATCAGGAATAAAGGCAGTGAGCCTGAAGCGTGGAGAGATAAGCTAGAGGAGGGTGGGGGTGGGGAGAAAGCAGCATAGAGTACAATGGGTGAGTGGGGGAGGGGATGAAGGTGATAGGTCAAGGAGGAGAGGGTGGAGTGGATAGGTGGAAAAGAAGATAGGCAGGTCGGACAAGTCCGGACAAGTCAAGGGGGCAGTTACTGAGCTGGAAGTTTAGAACTAGGGTGAGGTGGGGGAGGGGGAAATGAGGAAACCGTTGAAGTCCACATTGATGCCCTGGGGTTGAAGTGTTTTACCTCTTTTAATCCAAGAAGATAGCCTGTTCAACTGAATCTTCATAAAATAACTTTTCCATTCCAGGTATTCATCTGCTAAACCTTCTCTTAACTGATTCAATACAGTTACGTCCTTCCTTAAATAAAGTGACTAATACTGCACACAGTAATTATAATGTGATCTTGCCAGTACCTTGCATAACTCAAATGTAACTTCCCTACAATTTAATTCAATTACCCTCACAATAGTGATAACATTGTATTAATTTTCCTAATTACTTGAGGAACTTGCATAATTGTCGTTTTTGAGATCCATGCTCTTGGATACCTAGATCCCTTTGCATCCAGAGCTCTGCAAGTTCTCACCATTTAGATTACCTGCTGCTTTTTTATTCTTCCTGCCAAAATGCATAATTTCACTTTTTCCAAGTTATACACCATTTGTGAAATCTTTGCCCACCCATTTCACCACACCATATCTGTTTGTAGTTTTCTTGTGTCATCTGTATCAGCAAGGGAAGGTGGTGGTGTCGAGGTAAAATGTTATTGGTCTAATGGTGACTATGTAACCACTGTTGGTTGTTGTCAAAACCCCTCAGGTTCACTAACATTCATTAGGGAAGGAAGTCTGCTATCATTCTCTCAGCTGGCCTAAGTGTGACTCCAAATCCACTGCAATGCAATTGACTCTTAACTGGCCCCTGGGCAATAAATGCTGGCCTAATGAGTGATGCCCACATCCCATAAATGAATAAAAATAAATTTGGCAACTATCCCTTCATCCAAGTAATTTCTATAAAACAGCTTTTATTTCTTCATTCGCTCTCAGGAGATGGGGATGGGGCTTTGTTGTGTGGCCATCATTTATTGCTTATCTCTAATTATAGTATATAATTATACTATATAGTTATATATATAGTATACTATATAGTAGTGAACTGCTTCTTGATTCATTGCAGTCTATGAGTTGACCCACAATGCCCTTCGGGAGGAAATTCCAGGATTTTGACCCAGTGAGAGTGCAGGAACGGCGATATACTTCCAAGACAGAATGGTGAGTGACTTGGAGGGGAACTTGCAGCTGGTGGTGTTCCCATGTACCTGCTGCTCTTGTCCTTCTAGATGAAGTGGTCATGAGTGTGGAAGGTGCTGCTTAAGGATCAGTAGTGAATTTCTGCAGTGCATCTTGCAGATAGTACACACTGCTGCTACTGAGCATCAGTGGTGGAGGGAGTGAATGCTTGTAGTGTCAATCACGTGGGCTGCTTTGTTGTGGATAGTGTCAAGCTTCTTGAGTGTTACTGGAGTAGCACCCATCCAGGTAAATGGGCAGTATTCCAACACTCTTGGCTTGTGCCTTGTGGATGGTGAACAGACTTTGGGGAGTCAGGAGGTAAGCTACTCGCGGCAAGGTTCCTGGCTTTTGACCTGCTCTTGTGCCACAGAACTGATTAAGAGATTAGTATCAGTTCCTATGGCATTCCAATGGTTACATCCTGCCAACCCAAAAAAGACCCATGTATATGTATTTACTGTTTCCTGGTGGCCAGCCAATCTTCCCTCGATGCCAATATGTCACCACCTACACTGTGAGCTTTTATTTTCTGCAATAACATTTGATGTGGCACTTTAACAAATGCATTCTGGAAATCCAAAGATTACCTGCAGCCTATACACAATCTAAATAAAAGCATTTTGAGGAATTAGCTTTTAATGTAATACTCACCTTTTATCTGCTTTTATCATTCGCTTATATACACATGCAACACTTCTATTAGCCAGTCTGTACATTCCTCAACTCAATCAGCAATATTCTGAAATCCCAATGATTTATTAGATTAAAACTAAAGGTAATAAAAGTGAAACATATTCTGTAAAAATAACAGAATGGTTCACCTGGTCACCTGAACTACCATCAAAAGTTAATTGTTTAGAGTGGATTAGTCATACATGGGCCAGGAAGTATAGGAATGGTCCAGTGAAAGGATTAGTTTTGGTTACTTTTTTAAATCAAATTCACAAAGCTTATGACCTGTAGTTGGTGCATTAGTATCTTGACATATCCAGCTTTAAATCTGGTGATGTGGTGTAGATTCTCCTGCAATACACAGTGAAGACTTCCTAACATTATAATTTTTCACGTCAGTGTGTTAAACTGGGCAATCACTCAGACCCTAATTCTTAGCTGAGACATTACCGGACCCAGTCCAAGACCATTTTATCTCTGTCACTAAAGTAGCTATTCTGTCTTAAAAACTATACTCTTGGGTAGATATAAATCATTCCCAGATCAACTGCTGGCTCATAGATTTTAGAACTGCAAAACTGCTCGATGTTTGTGTGCTTGACAGCACAACCTGCTGACTTGGTGAATCAGGATACCACATCTATGTTATGGTATACTGTACTGATTTAGATACTGTTTAAAGGAGAGATGAAGTGGGAAAGTAAGTGCTTTGTACAGAAATCCGTACAACTCCAGTGTAAACTTTAATCAGCACAATAGTTCAGGTGGGAAGAGTTCCAAACAGTTAGAAGTTCACACTTGTTCATCCTAGTGGCAGATCACTTCAGTGGCAGCGTTGTCATCTCTTAAACCAAAAGTTTTAAAGCTCAAGCACCACTGCAGGATTTGAGTGTGTAGTTCAGACTGGCACTCCAAAATAGTAGTGGGAGTGTGCTACATTGTCACAGATATGCCATATTTCAGCCAGCCACAGGATCTAAGAGGAAAGTCTACTTTATTATGTTTGAAAAGCTCTAAGTTATTAAAGTAGCATAATTCTACTGGATAGGAATGGAATTTGAGATGAAAACTTGATATACCATAGCTTACTCTACTCAAACACATACAAAATTTCAGTAGAAGTAGTGACTAGTTGAAGATGTGCCTATCTCCACACGATATGCGTGTACAAACATAAGGATGACAAGGAATCTGTGTTGAAGGTGGGAAGTTGGGAAAGTGGTCAGAAAGGCACAAGGGTATTGGTTTAATAATTAGAGGCAAAGAAAAAATGCAAGGAAGGTATGATAAAACACTGATTATCTTCAGCTGGAGTACTGTGTCCAATTCTAGGCAGTGTACTTTTGGACGGAAGTAAAAGATTTAGAGAGATTGCAGAAAATATTTACAAGAATGGTTCCATGGATGAGAGATATGGATAAGTTAGAAAAGATGGGTTTTGTTCTCCTTAGAGATGAAAAGCTTGCAAGTAGCTTCAATAGTGGTACAACATCATGAGAGGTTGAGACAGAGTTGATGAAGAGAAACTGTTCCCTTTGGTGGGACAGATTAGAACCAGAAAATACCAATTCAAGAAGAATGACAAAAGACAAAATGGTGACATGGAAAAACAACTCACTGTGCAACGAGGGTTAGGATCTGGAACCATAGAGTTTAATAATGTAATGGAAGTCAATGTAATTAGGCTTTCAAAAGAGAATTAGGCAAGTGCTTGAAAAGAAAATAACTGTCAAAGCTATGGAGGAAAGGTGGGGGAAGGGAGACCAATCCTTGCATAGACTAGCTAATTGGCCTCATGCACTGTCATCATTTTGTCTGCTCCTGACCATTGGCCACATCGGAATTTGCACATGATCATGCACAGAGCTTCAGTCTTACAGCAGAGCCAAAACTCCCAATTGACCTGCAAAGCCTCAGATGTTAGACTGAGGGCCTGCTCTGTCAAGACCACGAGGCAGTCTGTGTGTAACACTCAGCCCATGTTAAAATAATCATACACAGGCATCTTGCACTGGTCAAAGTGAAGACTGGGAGCTGGAACATTAGGACCGTCACAGACAATGCCAATAGTGATTGAGTTTAGCATTGCACTAGCATTGTAGCTTGTGCCCTTGACATTGCTATTGATACGGAGTGAAAGAGAAGGGCATCTGAAGGAACAAGGTAGCAGGTACACATGTTTACATAGCAAGGCACCTCATTGGGAACATGCAGAGATGAAGTCAAGGGGTCAGGTGGATGGCCTTAATCTCCAAATACTCCATGTACCTGACTATCCTAGAACAAGCTGTCCTTCATTAGACAGAGTTAGCTGTCTCAGACACCATCAGCTGGAAGGGAAACACGTCATCAAGTGCCGAAGAAGAAGGCATAAAGAAATTTTGTCTTCTTCACCAATTGTAGTTGGTTTTGTTTGAGGAACAAAAACGTAAATGGTGCTTAGCTGTTATTTCTTCGAGACCAAACCATCCCATTATCCCAAACACTGCATTCATAATAAGGCATTTTGAACCTAATACATCTTTGACATCAGTACAGTGGCTCATCATGACCACGGTGATTATTGTGATTTTCCTGTCAAGCCAGGAATGTAAACAGTTAGTGCTGGAAATACTCAGTATGTTTGACGGCATCTGGGGAGACAGAAACAAGACTAACCTTTCAGGTTGACGACTTTATGCCAGAATTCGGAAAATATAGAAACGTAACAAGTGAGCTATGGGAAAAGAACAGAATCTAATCTGTTAAAAGGTGAAAAGCATAAGAGATTTAATGAGAAAAGGTTTCAATAGTGCATCACTAAATAGGTGTTAATGGGACAGATAAGGAAACAAAAGATATACCTAGTTTGTTTTCTATGTTCATAGAAGGCAGGTTACACCTGTGACACAGTAAAATGAAAACTCATGCTGCACAGGAAATACTACATATGGAATCCTGAAAGAGTTCGCTTTTAACTTGATTTGATTTATTGTTGCCACATGTACCTAAGTACAGTGAAAAGTTTTGTTTTGCGTGCAGTATAGGCAGATCATAACATACAAATTATGGGATGATTGAACAGTGTGGCATACAAAGTAACAGCTGCACAGAATGTGTACAAAAGCAAGATCAATTTTAGATTTGAAATTAGAGAAGTCCATTTAGAAGTCTAATAAGAGTGAGGAAGAAGCTGTTCTTGATCCTGTTGATAAATGTGTTTAAGCTTTCGTATCTTCTGCTTGATGGAAGAGATTATAACCAGGGTAGGAGGGGTTTTTGATGATGTATAGATTGTGTCAATGGTTGGGAAGTTGGCATGCATGATAGCCTGGGCTGTGTTCAAAACTTTGCGTAGTTTTTTATGGTCGTAGGCAAAGGAGTTGCCGTACCAAGTTGTTATGCAACAGGATAGAATGCTTTCTATGGTGCATCTGTAAATGTTGGTGAGGGTCCTTATGGACATGCCAAATTTCCTTAGCCCCCTGAGGAAGGACAAGCGTTGTTGTGCCTTCTTGATCGCTGTATCTAGATGGGTGGTCCAGGACAGATTGTTGATTATTATCACTTCTCGGAACTCGATGCTTTCAAGTCTTTCTACCTCAGCTCCATTGATGTAGATAGGAGCATGTCCTCCTCCTTTCTTCCTTAGGTCAACGATCAGTTCTTTTGTTTTGCTGACATTGAGGGAGAGATTGTTATCTTTGCACCATGTCATCAAGCATTCTATCTACTTCCTCTATTCTGATTCATCATTGTTTGATATATGGCCTACAACAGTGGTATCGTCAGTGAACTTGTAGGTGGCATTCATATGAAATTCAGCCACACAGTTGTGAGTGTACGGGGAATACAGTAAGGAGTTGAGTATTCGTCCTGTGGGGCACTGGTGTTGAGAATCATCGTTGAGGAGGTGCAGTTGTCTGTCTTCACTGATTATGGTCTGTGGGTCAGGAAGCTGACAGTCCAGTTGCAGAGGGCAGAGCTGAGGCCTGGGTGTTGGAGTTTGGACATCAGTTTGGTTGGGATTATAGTGTTTAAGGTGGAGCTGCAGTTGATACGTAGAAGCCTGACCTAGGTATCCTCACAATCGATACGTTTCGGTGAAGAGTGTGGGGTAGGGAACTGGTGCCTGCTGCTGACTTGTGGCATCAATAGGCAAATTGCAAGGGATCGAGGCAGGCTGGGAGGCTAGAGTCAATGTGAACCATGACTAGCCTCTCGAAGCATAACTATGATGGTCAGAGCCACCAGGCAGTAGCTGTTAAGGCACATTTAATGTGTTTTCTTTAGTAGTCTAGATTAGGGTGGTGCTGGAAAAGCACAGCAGGACAGGCAGCATCCGAGGAGCAGCAAAATTGACGTTTCGGGCAAAAGCCCTTCAACAGGATTCCTGATGGAGGGCTTTTGCCCAAAACGTCGATTTTCCTGCTCCTTGGATGCTGCCTGACCTGCTGTGCTTTTCCAGCACCACTCTAATGTAGACTCTGATCTCCAGCATCTACAGTCCTCACTTTTGCCCTGTTTTCTTTGGTACCCAGGGAATCCCAGTTTCCTGGATAATAGTCTACTGAGATCGGTTTGATTGATATCACACTTTGTGATCGCTTCTGTCAATTGCATAATGTTTATTTGCACAAGATAAAGAGTTGTCAAGTGCTTGTAATTTTTGCTATTTAAATTGGACAATTGACATTTTTATAGACCTGTGATAGACTGAGTTTTTTCTAGTAGAAAGTTATGAGTAAATGACTACCTTTTTGAAGCGTGTCCACACGTGCTATTATAATTGGGAAATTATCGCAGGGGTATTATCACTGGATTAATAATTCATAACCTTACTCAATTAGTATTCCAGAGGCTCTGGTTAACTCTCCATTGGACACAGGTTGGATTAGTGGTGCTGGAAGAGCACAGCAGTTCAGGCAGCATCCAACGAGCAGCGAAATCAACGTTTCGGGCAAAAGCAAACGTTGATTTCGCTGCTCGTTGGATGCTGCCTGAACTGCTGTGCTCTTCCAGCACCACTAATCCAGTGTTTGATTTTCAGCATCTGCAGTCATTGTTTTTGCCTCATTGGACACAGGTTGACTACCTTCACCATAGTAATGAGTGAATTTTCAATCTGACTGATCAAGCTAGAATTTGTTTTATTTACAGGCTGTCCTGCTATAACGTGTGTTTCCTCAAAGCAAATTCAGTATAATGTGTTTGAAAAATTGGGGATATTATTTGTAAAGCACAAACTTTTAAAATGTGTGCCAGCTGTAACACAATTACAGCGCCAACACCATAAGTGTTGTTTCTAAAGTGTGATTTTTCTATAACATGGAGTTGCACAAGAATGCAACCATTGTGCTATAGAACTACCTGTAATCATTTTGTGTGATGTGGGTATCGTAAGCTGGCCAGCATTTATTGCCCATCCCTAATTGCCCTTGAGAAGATGGTGATGAGCTGCCTTCTTGAACAGCTGCAGTCCACCTGCTGTGGGTTGACCCACAATGCCATCAGGAAGAGAATTCCAGGATTTTGACCCAGCGACAGTGAGGGAACAATGATATATTTACAAGTCAGGAGCATCAGTGACTTGAAAGGGAACCTGAAGGTGGTGGTATTCCCATGTATCTGCTGCCCTTGTTTTTCTAGATGGAAGTGGGCATGGATTGGAAAGGTGCAGTGCATCTTGTAGATAGCACACACTGCTGCTACTGAGTGTGGTCTGTGGAGGGAGTGGATGCTTGTGGATGTGGTGCCAATCAAATAGGCCAGTTTGTTCTGGATGGTGTCAAGTTTCTGGAGTGTTGTTGGGGCTGCATTCATCCAGGCAAGTGGCAAGTATTCCATTACACTCCTGACTTGTGTCTAGTAGATGGTGGTCAGGCTTTGAGGAGTCAGAAGGTGAGTTACTCGCCACAGCATTCCTAGCTTTTGACCTTCTCTTGTAGCCACAGTGTTTAAATGGTGAGTCCAGTTGAGTTTCTGGTCAATGATAATCCTCAGGATGTTGATACCGTGGGGGATTCTGTGATGATAATACCACTGAATGCCAAAGGCCAGGAGTTAGATTGTGTTTCATTTGTGATGGTCATTGCCTGGCATTTGCGTGGCATGATTGTTACTTGTCACTTGTCAGTCCAAGCTTGGATATTGTTCAGACCTTGCTGCATTTAAACATGGACTGCTTCAGCATCTGAGGAATAGCGAATGGTGCTGAACATTGTGCAATCATCAGCGAACATCCCCACTCCTGACCTTGTGATGGAGGAAGGTCATTACTGAAGCAGTTGGAGATGATTGGCTGAGGACACAGAGATATCCTGGAGTAGAGATGCCCGATCTCCAACAACCACGACCATCTTCCTATGTGCCAGATATGACTCCAATCACTGGAGATTTTGCCTCCTGATACCCATTGATCCCAGTTTTGCTGGGGCTCCTTGATGCCACATTTAGTCAAATGCAACCTTGATGTCAAGGGCTGTCAATCTCACCTCACCTCTGGAATTCAGCTCCTTTGTCCACATTTGAACCAAAGCTGTAATGAGGTCAGGAGCTGAGTGGCCCTGGGGGAACCTAACATGGGTGTCACTGAGCAGGTTATTGCTGAGCAGGGGCTGCTTGATAGTACTGTTGATGACATCCTCCATCACTTCACTGATGATGGAGAGTAGACTGATGGGGCAGTAATTGGCTTGGTGAATTTGTCCTGCTTTTTACATTCAGGACATACTTGTGCAATTTTCCCCGTTGTTGTAACTGTAGTGGAACAGCTTGGCATTTGGGGAGCATTTACCCAACAAAGTGCAAACCTGCAGAGCAAATCCAACACGGCCAATTACGTCCCCATAGTCTACTCTTGACCATCAGTAAAGTGATGGAAGATTATCAACAGTCTGTTCAAGTAACACCAGCTCAACAATAACTTGCTCAGTGATGCCCAGTTTGGGTTCCGCCAGGGCATCTCAGTTCCTGACCTCATTATAGCCTTGGTCTAAACGTGGACAAAAAAGCTAAATTCCAGACATGAGGTGAGTGTGACATCCCTTGATATCAAAGTTGCATTGGACCCATTGTGACATCCCTAGCAAAACTGGAATTAGTTGGCTTCGGGGGCAAATTCTCTGCTGATCAAAGTCATACGTGACACATAGAAGATGGTTGTGGTTGCTGGAGATCAGTCATCTCAGCTCCAGAATATCTCTGCAGGAGTTCCTCAGGGTAGTGTCCTTGGCCCAACCATCTCCAACTTCTTCATCAATGACTATCCCTTCATCTCATAAGGTCAGAACTGGTGATATTTCCCTATGATTGAACAATGTTCAGCACCATTCATGGCTCCTCAGATACTGAAGCAGCCCATGTTCAAATGCAACAAGATCTGGACAATATCCAGACTTGGGCTGACAAGTACTGGATTAGTGGTGCTGGAAGAGCACAGCAGTTCAGGCAGCATCCAATGAGCAGCGAAATCGACGTTTCGGGCAAAAGCCCTTCATCAGGAATAAAGGCAGTGAGCCTGAAGCATGGAGAGATAAGCTAGAGGAGGGTGGGGGTGGGGAGAGAGTAGCATAGAGTACAATGGGTGAGTGGGGGAGGAGATGAAGGTGATAGGTCAAGGAGGAGAGGGTGGAGTGGATAGGTGGAAAAGAAGATAGGCAGGTCGGACAAGTCAAGGAGACAGTAACTGAGCTGGAAGTTTGAAACTAGGATGAGGTGGGGGAAGGGGAAATGAGGAAGCTGTTGAAGTCCACATTGATGCCCTGGGGTTGAAGTGTTCCGAGGCGGAAGATGAGGCGTTCTTCCTCCAGACGTCTGGTGGTGAGGGAGCGGCGGTGAAGGAGGCCCAGGACCTCCATGTCCTCGGCAGAGTGGGAGGGGGAGTTGAAATGTTGGGCCACGGGGCAGTGTGGTTGATTGATGTGGGTGTCTCGGAGATGTTCCCTAAAGCGCTCTGCTAGGAGGCGCCCAGTCTCCCCAATGTAGAGGAGACCACATCGGGAGCAACGGATACAATAAATGATATTGGTGGATGTGCAGGTGAAACTTTGATGGATGTGGAAGGCTCCTTTAGGGCCTTGGATAGAGGTGAGGGAGGAGGTGTGGGCACAGGTTTTACAGTTCCTGCGGTGGCAGGGGAAAGTGCCAGAATGGGAGGGTGGGTCGTAGGGGGGTGTGGACCTGACCAGGTAGTCACGGAGGGAACGGTCTTTGCGGAAGGCGGAAAGGGGTGGGGAGGGAAATATATCCCTGGTGATGGGGTCTTTTTGGAGGTGGCGGAAATGTCGGTGGATGATTTGGTTGATGCAAAGGTTTGTAGGGTGGAAGGTGAGCACCAGGGGCGTTCTGTCCTTGTTACGGTTGGAGGGGTGGGGTCTGAGGGCGGAGGTGCGGGATGAGGTTCTGTATGGTCATCATCTCCCAGACCATACAGAACCTCATCACCTCAGGAGATCTCCCACCCACAGCTTCCAACCTCATAGTCCGGGAACCCCGCACTGCCCGGTTCTACCTCCTTCCCAAGATCCACAAGCTTGACCACCCTGGCCGACCCATTGTCTCAGCATGCTCCTGCCCCACTGAACTCATCACTACCTACCTTGACACTGTCCTATCCCCCCTAGTCCAGGAACTCCCCACATACGTTCGAGACACCACCCACGCCCTCCACCTCCTCCAAGACTTCCGTTTCCCCGGCCCCCAACGCCTTATCTTCACCATGGATATCCAATCCCTCTACACCTCCATTCGCCATGACCAGGGCCTCCAAGCCCTCCGTTTTTTTCCTCTCCAGACGTCCCCAACAGTACCCTTCCACTGACACTCTCATTCGTTTGGCCCAACTGGTCCTCACCCTTAACAATTTCTCCTTTGAATCCTCCCACTTCCTCCAGACCAAAGGCGTAGCCATGGGCACACGTATGGGCCCCAGCTATGCCTGTCTCTTTGTTGGCTATGTAGAACAGTTGATCTTCCGTAATTACACCGGCACCACTCCCCACCTCTTCCTCCGCTACATTGATGACTGCATTGGCGCCACCTCGTGCTCCCGCGAGGAGGTTGAGCAATTCATCAACTTCACCAACACATTCCACCCTGACCTTAAATTTACCTGGACTATCTCTGACACCTCGCTCCCCTTCCTGGACCTTTCCATCTCCATTAGTGACGACCGACTTGACACTGACATTTTTTACAAACCCACTGACTCCCATAGCTACCTGGATTACACCTCTTCCCACCCTATCTCTTGCAAAAATGCCATCCCGTATTCCCAATTTCTCCACCTCCGCCGTATCTGCTCCCAGGAGGACCAGTTCCACCATAGGACACACCAGATGGCCTCCTTCTTTAGAGACCGCAATTTCCCTTCCCACGTGGTTAAAGATGCCCTCCAACGCATCTCGTCCACATCCCGCACCTCCGGCCTCAGACCCCACCCCTCCAACCGTAACAAGGACAGAACGCCCCTGGTGCTCACCTTCCACCCTCCAAACCTTCGCATCAACCAAATCATCCACCGACATTTCCGCCACCTCCAAAAAGACCCCACCACCAGGGATATATTTCCCTCCCCACCCCTTTCCGCCTTCCGCAAAGACCGTTCCCTCCGTGACTACCTGGTCAGGTCCACACCCCCCTACGACCCACCCTCCCATTCTGGCACTTTCCCCTGCCACCGCAGGAACTGTAAAACCTGTGCCCACACCTCCTCCCTCACCTCTATCCAAGGCCCTAAAGGAGCCTTCCACATCCATCAAAGTTTCACCTGCACATCCACCAATACCATTTATTGTATCCGTTGCTCCCGATGTGGTCTCCTCTACATTGGGGAGACTGGGCGCCTCCTAGCAGAGCGCTTTAGGGAACATCTCAGAGACACCCGCACCAATCAACCACACCGCCCCGTGGCCCAACATTTCATCTCCCCCTCCCACTCTGCCGAGGACATGGAGGTCCTGGGCCTCCTTCACCGCCGCTCCCTCACCACCAGACGTCTGGAGGAAGAACACCTCATCTTCCGCCTCAGAACACTTCAACCCCAGGGCATCAATGTGGACTTCAACAGCTTCCTCATTTCCCCTTCCCCCACCTCATCCTAGTTTCAAACTTCCAGCTCAGTTACTGTCTCCTTGACTTGTCCGACCTGCCTATCTTCTTTTCCACCTATCCACTCCACCCTCTCCTCCTTGACCTATCACCTTCATCTCCTCCCCCACTCACCCATTGTACTCTATGCTACTTTCTCCCCACCCCCACCCTCCTCTAGCTTATCTCTCCATGCTTCAGGCTCACTGCCTTTATTCCTGATGAAGGGCTTTTGCCCGAAACGTCGATTTCGCTGCTCGTTGGATGCTGCCTGAACTGCTGTGCTCTTCCAGCACCACTAATCCAGTATTTGGTTTTCAGCATCTGCAGTCATTGTTTTTACCTTGGGCTGACAAGTGGCAAGTAACTTGCACATCACACAAATGTCAGGCAATGACTATCTCCAATAAGAGACAATTTAACTCCTATCCCTTGACTTGCATTGGTGTTACCATCACTGAATTCCCACAGTATCAACATCCTTGGGGGTTATCATTGACCAGAAACTCAACTAGACTCACCACATAAAAATAGCATCTGCATAAGCAGGTCAGAGGTTAGGAATAGCATGGCCAATAACTCATTTCCTGACTCCCCAAAACGTATTCTACAAAGTACAAGTATGGCACTTGCCTGGATGAATGCAGTTCCAACAATACTCAGGAAGCTTGACACCATCAAGCACAAAGCAGTCCATATGATTGGCACCACACCCACAAGCATCCATTCCCTCCACCACCAATGCTCAGTAGCAGCAGCGTGTATAATTTACAAGATACACGACAGAAATTCACCAAAGATCGTTAGACAGCTCTTTCCAAACCCACAACCACTACTACCTAGAAGGACAAGGGCAGCATATACATGGGAGAACCACCACCTGCAATCTCCTTGCCAGGCCATTCACCGTCCTGAATTAGAAACATATCACCACTCCTCCAATGTTGCTGTGTCAAAATCCTGAATTCCCTCTGTCAAGGCTTTGTGGATAAACCTACAGCAGGCGGACTGCAGTGACTCAAGAAGGCAGCTCAGCACCACCTTCTCAAGGGCAACGAGAGATGGGCGATATTAATTGGCACAGCCAGTGGGGCCCATGTCCCACAGATGAATAAAGAAAAGGCAGAACATTCCTTGTTCCAGTTCTACTCAGGTTCATCTCTCATGTCTTCATGATACATCGATAACTGTATTTTTGCTGAGTCCAACTCTGATCTTGAATGGAAAAATTTTATCAACTTCGCTTTCAATTTCCAACCTTCTTACAGTCTATCCTACTTTTCCTTTCTCTATGAGCTTTAATTTTCTGGCAGCAAGGACTCCTGGGAGTGATCTGGACGTTTCCTTTACTTTTGACTGTTTCTTTTATTTTCTGCTTCTGATTTTAATCCTGACTCTTGTTTACTAAGCTGGCACTGAAGAATGGCTTTATACACTTTTCACTCTACTCCTATCTTCTTGTACTCGAATACACATGAAAAATAAAATCTAAATCTAAATCTAAATCTGCCCTCATTTCCAGAAATAAGCTACCAACCAACAATAATCACTGTAAATTCACTGATTCACACAGCTATCTCAGCTTCACCTCCTCACCCCCACTCAGTTTCTCCATCTCGATTGCATCTGTTCTGATGATGTATGCATCAGTATTAATACTTCTGATATGCCTTCAGTTTTCCTCAGCTGACTCTTGACTGCATTTGCCATGTTTCCCGATCTCCTGCTCTCACCCTTGTCTTCCCTCACGGAACTCTGCATTGTAAAACTCCCCTTGTCCTCACGTTGTACCCATCCAAATTTCCATATTCATTGGATCATTCTCCATCATTTCTGCTCCCTCCAATGTGTGATGCAAGCACCAACCAAGCCTTCTCTTCTATCCTTTCTATGATGTGAAAGAACTTTTGCCTCCACACCATCCTCACTCACTCCTTATCCACATTTAATGCCCCCCCCACATCCAAAGACCCTTTCCAAAGAAGCACAGGAAATGCAATATATTTCCTTTTAGCTCCTCCCTTCACATTGTTCAAGGTTTCAAACCTCCTTCGAGATTATTCTTATTTTATTTCTCTACCTCGCAAACTATGATTTCTCTGCCTCCGCCTGCCCCAGCACCCCACAGTAACTTAACATCTAGGTACATGTTTTATTTCCATATTTGTTCCATTAACATAATGCACTACTGAAACCTTTTTCTCATTAAATCTCTTCTGCCTTCCACCCTATTACAAAACATACTTTTGGTTTTTTTTCCCCATAATTTACTGTTACTCTTCTACATTTTCTAAATTATGATGTAAAGTCTTCAACCAGAAAGGTTATCTCTGTTACTCTCTCCCCAGCTGCATATTTCCAGCACAAACTGCTTATACTCCTGGCTTAACAGAAAATGTCACAAGAATCACCAAGGTCTTGATGAACTATTGAACTTTTGTCAAAGATGCACTAGGTTCAAAAAGCCTTATTAGAATGCAGTGTTTGGGATAATGGGCGAATTGGTCTTAAAAGGAGTGACAGCTAGCCTTCAAACGGAGGTGGGCAAGGGGACGATAGTCATCCTAACATCATGAGCAAGTGTTCATGGTAATTGGCCGAAAGGATTCAGACAGGTCAATGACACAGCAAAGACTATCAACCCCCAGAACAAGGTACATCAACAGGGGCAGATGGGAAGTGAGAAGACAGGCAATCCAGGAGAATTTACCATCACCTTCGTTCAGTTCCTTTATATCAGACTGAAGGCTGAACATAGACTGTCTCCAGCAAAGACTGTGAAACATCAGGAGTAAACACCTGACCACTCCAAATCACAGCAATCCATTTCCTCTGCATGTACAAAATATCTTTAGGATCGGTAAAGCATTCTCATCATCATATATTTATTTTCTTTATCTATTTAAATAATGTAACATATCTAAACTGCTACTTCTTAACCAATGCAATAAGCTATGTGAAAATTGCTTACACACAGTTGACTGCCTATATTGGGTAATGTGATTACAAGCACATCGTACTGCCAATTGAGGCTTTTAAATGACCAAATATAGTCCTCACCCACTGCCTCTCAGCCAAAACAATGTGGCCAGTTGAAGTAGGGTAGAGTTCCTCAATCAAAGGCACATAGTATCTGAATGAGACTGGAGATTTGGACGTTGGAGGCGGGGTAGATGCTGCTGAGAGCCTCTCCCTAACAGCTGGCCTCCCTGAATGCCTCACTCTCGACCCCCATGTGCAAATCCTCACGATACTTACCTGGGTTAATCTACAATGCTGGGATGCTTTTCCTGCAGCAACCAGAGCCTCACAGTAGTGCTGCAGACCAAAGTGAGAAGAGAGTTGGTGGCCTCTGGCCAAGTGGTGACTGTCAGCAGTAAGACTTGACCCAGGTGTCTTGATTCCAGGGAAGGCCCTCCATTAGCTTTGCCAATGCCTCATTGGCATGTAGTTCACTGGCCTTCTGAAAAGAGGCAGCATGGGTGTCTTGCTAGCTCTCCAGCCAACAGGAAACCCAGATATCTAAACAAGCTTCCGCCTATCATTTCTCGTATAATAGAGACACACCAGGAGCTGTAAGAAAGGGAACGTTTTAAAAATCCATTCCCAACTGGGTCACCCCTTATTCTGGGATTATGCAGGAAGTGTGCACGATGTACTTGGTGGATCTCCAGCCTGCAAACCCAGATTGATCTTCCTTCCTGCTCCCTCACTCTGATGGAGTCACTATACTCAAAACATTAACTCACTTTCTTCCCAGAAATGCTGCGAAGCCTGCTGAGTTTCACCAGAAATTTCTGTTTTGGTTTCAGATCTCCAGCATCCTCAGTTCATTGTTTTATATTACTGTACAATGTGCACCTTCTCTCCTGCTACTTTATGCAACCACTTCCCCCATCCATTCTAAACAGTATTTAACAGATTAAAGCCAATGAGATATTTTATGCCCCTCCAACTGGGGTTTGCTTGGCCCTCAAGTCAATTTGGGGGCAATTGTTGCCTATATTTGAGTTTCCCTCCCATCTTTATGTATCTGAGTCTGGTAGGCTGTGTTAAGACAGTATGTATACTTCTGGCTATTTAAATTAGCTTTGCATAGAATTCACAAAAGGGATGTACCGCAAAGATCCTGATGTCAAATCAATCAACACCAATAACAGCAGTGGGCTGTCAGGCCCTTTCGTTAGTGGGTATCATTGGCACTCGATGACAAAAAATGTTCCCCCCAAATCTATTAAACACCTTTCATTAATTCCTATTCTGATCTTTATTCAGACTCTCCTGTTGCCTTTTCTTTGATCCCAGTTCTCCATGAGTTTGTAACAGAATTTTCCTAAATCAAGTTTCTCCAGATAGACAGATGCAAAGTCGCTTTGAGGAAATGGAACTCAACTAAAGTTAAGCAGAACTATAATCCATCCTGTCACGTAGGTCACTATTTGTTCTGCCTTTTCGCCAGCTACAAAATTGAAAGCATGATTTGATCGTTAACAAGAGATGTATCACTGTGGTCTGCCTGGCTGGGAATTGTTCATGCTGTCCCACAACTTAGTAGAAAATATAAAGTTTGCTTTTTTGCCTTGAGCGTGCTCGGAACATTGCATGGTTAAGCGACAGGTGCCCTGTCTACATAGATTTATCTTCCAGCAGTAGGAGGCGCTCACAGCCCAGGAGGCATAAGGACAATGTTTCAAATTGTCTGACAAGCTGTCAGTTTAATTTGGGTCGGCTCCCTAACAAGTCAGCCATTTCACAAGCAGAAAGCTCTGTGCACATGTGACTGTTCCTGAGGGCTGGCTTGTATAAAATTGTTGACATCACTTACTGAAATATTATTGAGTGCTTATTTACTACCTGCCGATAATGTATATTTACTCTTTAATGTTTGCTCCCTCATGTTCCTAATTTATGCTCATTTAATTTAATGTACTCATTAAATTGTCACATTAATGCATTGTTGACATTAACAGTTAGAATTCCACTTTTTATCTTGAGGTAAGCAGCAGTCACCTTTCAAAGATTTTCTGTTTACTACACTGCAGGAATAGAGTTTAAACTAAGGGGAACTTCAAATTGCTACTGTCACCATGTGGCTGCACATTATGTTGTGTTCATCTGTGTCATTATCCTTTATATATCAATATGTGCACAATTCTTTGGATTTTGGTTAGCTTAGATTAAAGTAAACAAACCTAGTTATAGAGTCATGGAGCTGTACAGGATGGAAACAGACCCTTTGGTCCAACTCGTCCATCCAACAAGATATCCCAAATAAATCTAGTCCCAACAGCCAGCAAAAGGCCCAAATCCCTTCACCCAGATGCCCCTCAAATGTTGCAACCTTATCAACCTCCACCATCTCCTGTGGTAGATCAGCCATGATCTCATTGAGTGGTGTAGCAGGCTTGAAGGGCCGATTGGCCTACTATATGTTCTTATTTTCTAGCAGAGCAACAGGCCATTTGTTCAACTGACCAGATTCAAGTAATTAATTAGATTTGTAGGGTTACACAGCAGAGAAACAGGCCCTTCAGCCCACCATGTCTATGCCGACCAACACCAAATCCTATTTACCTGTGCTTGGTCCAGAGCTTACTGTGCCCCAGTGTTTTAAGTGCTCATCCGGATGCTTCTTAAATTTTGCGAGAGTGTCTGCTCCCACCACCCTCTCAGGCAGCATGTCCCATATACCACCCTCTGGGTGAGAAAATTGTCTGTCATATATCCACTAAATCACTTTCTCCTCACCTTAAACCATGCCCTCTGGTCTGAGATACATCTGCCATGGGAAAAAGATTATCACGATCCAGTCTATACCTCTCACTATTTTGTATCCCTCAATCAGATCCCCCCTTAGCCTCCTCAACTCTAAGGCAAATGAACCTAGCCTAGCCAGTCTCTCCTTTTCACTGTGATTTTCCATCCCAGGCAACACCCTGATGAATTTCTTCTGCACCCTTTCCAGTGCAATTGTATTTGGAAATATTGTTCTTCCATCATAACTTACAACATTATATTATCCTCCCATTCTACTTTATTTAACCCAATCAATTATATTTCAGATGTCAGTTCCCTCTCAGTTTTAATATAACAACCACCAACAAGAGAGATAGTTTTAATCTTTCTCAAGTCACTATGACAGGAGCAGTGACAATGCAACTCCCTAAAGTCGCAATAGACGATGCTTCCAGCCATCTCAAAAGAAAATACTTTGAAAATATATTTACAATTAATTGGAAAGAATGATAAAGAGATTGCCTTAATGTAAAGTGCTTCCTCTTGCCAGTTGTTGGAATTAGATTTCAAAGACTTTTCACTTATTTAATGCTGACAATGACTTGGTGCTATATCTATACTCGCTGCCTGCCAATGGAAGGAAAGTCAGACAGGGCATTCACTGAATGGGTATGGATTAATGTCAGCTGCAAATAGCTTGTCTGTGCAATGAACTGGATAAGTTGAAATTTCATACCAGGATCCAAGACTGATTGTTCTTGTGGCTTTTCATGAGTAAATAAATGGAATTACTGATAGTTTTCTCATCCATCTCCTCAGTAGATGCAACTCCCACTTTCCAAAGTGACAAACAAGATGGGATTGGACAATAGTGATTTTATACACTTTTCACTGCACTCATGAATTCCTATACTTGAGTACCCAAGACAGTAAAATCAACTTCTAATTTTAAACATGTACCTCATGTGTAGAAAGTGGATGTTCTGTTCTCAAAGTGTCACCAAGTTACTTGGCACAGAATCATTCAAGATGTAAGGAACTCAGTAGGATACCTGAGTGAACATCTATTCAGACATGGTTAAATAATTATTTTTACATTTGCACATCATGTGTAGATGGCTTTGGCTTGAATACAGACCCATTTGGCAGTGAGTTCTTTAGCACAGAATCTACTCTCGAGCAGTGTCCATTTAGCAATGGTGCATGAGATGGAGCATCACTGATATGCAATTACTTAGACATGACAAGGAAGGAGCTGGCTGTAACCAACTGCAGAAAAGGGGATTAGTTGGAGGGAACAGCAAGAGGGACTGGAGGAAAGGGGAATGGACATTACAATCCAGGTTTTGAGAAATTAAGCACATGAGGGATTGTACCAACAGGTTGTGTTCGAGATTTTATTTGACAAGCTTGTGTTTTTTGAGATTGTATTTGGAACAGTTTCAGGAAGGAAATAAACAAGGGAAATGACTTACATAGTTATGGCTCTTTTCACATGCCAGGATGAACAAAGCACTGGACAACCAATAGCATGTTTTATATGCAGTCAATATTGTAATGTAGGAAATTAGATACAGCAAGATCCCATAAACAGCAATGAGGTAGGCTAGGTAATCTGTTGTTTGGGAATTAATATTGGCAAAAAACACCAGGGACAATTTCCATGATGTTCTCCAAAAAGGAGCATGGGATATTTCACATCTCCATACAGGGCAGACTATGACAGAAGGTCTATATGTGGACATTACTTTAATCTGAGTCTTTGCAGTTTCATGTCTGCCTCCTGGGATTTGTCCTAGTTGCCGACATTTCTTCTACTACAATAGCAAAGACCATCGCCTTCAATATTCTATGTGGTTCAGTTGGCAGCACTCAAACTTTGTGGGTTTGAGTTCCACTTAAGAGTTTGGGTTTGATCATCTAAGCTGCTCTTCCAGCACCACTAATCCAGTATTTGGTTTTCAGCATCTGCAGTCATTGTTTTTACCTTGATACCTACCACTGTTGTACCAAGACAGTGTTGTAATGTTGGAGGAACTATCTTTTGTATGATACATTTCAGCCCTCTCAGGTGGTTGTACAATGTCCGCTGGCACTATTTCTAAGAAGGGCAACAGAGCTATCCTCATTTCTTGGGCAACATTTACCCCACAATCAACATTACAAAAAACAGGGTTGCTTGTAGTTATCTTATTGTTGTTTGTGGAACTTTTCTGCGAGCCAATTAACTACCAATCTTCCCACTTTACAAAAGTGACTGCACTTAAGAAATTACATAAAGGCTGTAAAGCATTTTGGGATGGTTGGTGGTAAGGAAAGGCAGTTGTAAATGCAAGTCTTTCTTTACTCTACACTGCCCAACATCAAAAAAACTAAAGCAAAAGGGCATGGAAAGAACAATTTCATGCATTGAAGACTGGTATTTATTTCTGTTGTTATTTCTTCCCAACCTCTTGTCTGCTCTTAAATTAGCCACAGGCATGAACACCTTCTGTGGCGTGTTGCATCAAGAGGATGGAATGTGGAACTTCACTCGTCAATGCCACTGCCAATGACAACAGCAGTCTGTGGTTACCCTGCACACAAAATATTTAATCAGATTCCCATAATCCTTTTCATGGTTGGCTCAGAAATTTAGGGAATTGAATGTGTCAAAATGCTGGAACGCCCTTCCGAACAGCATTGTGGGTCTCCTTCACCTCAGAAACAGCAACGGTACAAGAAGGCAGCTCACTACCGTCGTCTCCAGGGCAATTAGAGGTGGGTCATCAATGCCAGAAACTCAGACAAACCACTCATGAATGTTCCTGCAGGATAATTGTTAAGGCCAAAAGTTATCTTTTCTGGGAAAAAGCCACTGGACCATCCACCCCCATTTTAACGTAGATATCTCACAGCAGCCAGGTTAACAGCTTTCTTTTACTGGGCCGAAGGAGAAGGAACAGCACTGTTTTAGCCAAATAACATATAATGCAGGGAGACCAGCTGTCAGATGAGGCCCGTTTATTTTTTAATCAACCTGTTCAGAGATATAATTACACACTTCCCGAACAGGTGGGAATTGAACACATGCCTCCGGGCTCAGAGGAAGGGATACTATCATTATGCTACAAGACAGTCCAAATGATGCCTACAGGTATAGGGGAGATGAACTACAGTTACTGGGCCTTATTGGTATTGTGAACGTTATTGGCAATTCTTGGTGGTTTTCTTATTGTTTCTTCCTCACCAACCTTCCATCACCCGCACTTTCCAAACCTGCAATCATTACTACTCATAATGATGAGAGCAGTAATAATGACAAGCAAAACACCACCACATTCAAGTTTCCCTCCAAGACTCATATGATCCAGACTTGGAAATGTAGCAGTGTTCCTTCACTGTTTCTGGGTCAAAGTCCTGGACGTTTCCTTTCCAACAGCATTGTAGCCTCCATGGACTGCAGTCATTCAAGAAGATGCAGCATTTCCACCTTCTCGAGGGCAAATAGTGATTGACAACAAATGTCAGCAGAACTCAAATCCCAGGAAAGAATTATTTAACAAGTCCACAGTAACGGTGGGCGGCACGGTGGCACAGTGGTTAGCACTGCTGCCTCACAGCGCCTGAGACCCGGGTTCAATTCCCGCCTCAGGCGACTGACTGTGTGGAGTTTGCACATTCTCCCCGTGTCTGCGTGGGTTTCCTCCGGGTGCTCCGGTTTCCTCCCACAGTCCAAAGATGTGCAGGTCAGGTGAATTGGCCATGCTAAATTGCCCGTAGTGTTAGGTAAGGGGTAGATGTAGGGGTATGGGTGGGTTGCGCTTCGGCGGGGTGGTGTGGACTTGTTGGGCCGAAGGGCCTGTTTCCACACTGTAAGTAATCTAAACAGAGCTGCAGCAATAATACTATTATGAATAAAGCTTCTCCAACAAGCCTTTTGGCTTTGTTTGTACTATGAATGCTGAAGTCGTCATGATTTTCTTTAACCAAAGGGCAAGACAGGAATAATCCCAGCATTCACTCCTACGAATAGACCATGAAGACCAAGAAAGAGAAGTCAAAAAAGGTGAAGAGAAACAATATCAAGGTTCAATCAAACTAAACCTAGTTCCACTCCAGGAGTTGCTCCAGCAGCAGAGAACCATAAGAGTTTGAACTATTTCTAGATGCCACATATTTGGGTTTTAAAGATTATTCAGTACACATACATTATACACCAATGAGTGGTTCCACAGATTTTCCTAACAAAAAAAAAACAAAGAGAAATTCAATTAGGACCCAGCTCTTCTCAAACGGCTGCCCCCAATGATTGCCATATATTAATATCTACATGACAACTGTACATAGCTGAAGCTCTGCACAACTATCCCAATTATTTTAATCCACAATGGTATGACATTCCCAGTCAAAGGGAGGGGTTGTTTGGAATTTATACATGTCTTTTTTTAAAGCTAAAGTGGTTATTGGAAAAATCCGTTGTAAACAATCTAAAGTAATAAATGCAGAAATGCTGTGGAGCTTTTTTTTAATAAGCAAATTTTAAAAACCCTTCAATACTGCTTGAAACTTAATTTTATGACAACTTTCCAGTTACTCATATTTTCACATTAGTGATATTGGTGGAATAACTAGCAACATGCAAATGTAACCATCATATTTTCCTCATATTGCTGAAGAAATGACTGTTGAGATCTTTGGAATACTCATTGCGGTTTTATTTCAAATTACATGACACAATTCAAACCAGAATATTAAAGAGCTGGTGTCTTTCTGAAAAAGGTGTATGGTGAATCTGTCATTGTGTGTTTATAAATGACAGACAGCCTAAGCCTCATTGAAACCTATTATTGTGTCACTTGCACATTATATTATGGTAATGAAAGGGACTCTTCTCCCTCCTCAAGCAAAGAAAAAGAAGCTTGCAGACCATACTTAGCATTATTTGAATATCCTCATGGAAATCTGTTTAGAGGGCTGTACTCCTACTACTGTGGTTTTAACATATAGATTGCTTTAAAGATGTTCGTCTAAGACGATACCATGAAAAAGATGCATTGTTATTTATGACTGACAAAATAACGGCAAGTACTGCAGATTCCAAAGATTGCTGTGCACTGCTCAGAAGCTACCACATGAGTGCGCTATGAATTCCATTGGGGAAGGTAAAAACAGTGAAGGTTAATGACAGATGAGCTCTGTGAGGATCATGCTACACAAGGGAAGGAGAGAGCAGAAGATTTAGTGTCTAATATTTCTGGGAAAATGTAAGGGTGGAGCAAATCAGTCTTCTGGGAGATGGAATTGTTTATGTGGACAAGAGGTTAGACAAAGACAAAATGGTTGAGGAACTAATGGAGTGGGAAGAGAAGAAACAGCTTAAAAGGTCCCTTCGGCAGTGAGTGTTCAACGCGAGCAACAAATCTGTCAAATCCTCAGTTAAACAGACCAAGAATCCTAACAAAGTAACACATCTGTCAATACTGGCACTTTTCATCGTAACCTTGCACATGACCATTATATATCTGACTTCCCTGAGCTCAAACAGGGTTTTGAAATGTGTCAAATGTTACAGGGATAATGGGCTTATATTTATCAGAATGCATTTCTACCTTTCGTTTGAACACATATTTCTCTGTCATTCTTGGGTAGTTTTTCCTTTTCCCCCCCTTTCCCCTCCTCTATCTTTATTTAATCTGACAAGGCACATGAATGGATCAAAGCCTTTCTCACACATGCTGTCACTGTTGTCACTGAAGGGAAACATGTTCTCTGTGGAACCGCCAGAGAATGTTGATTTTTCAGTCCTTAAGACTACAATGTTACACTTTTAATATACAAGGCAGATTGAGATTTTGTTTCATAATTTAGTTTGAAATATTAATGCTTGTGCTGACTACAGGACCAATGTCACATTTTAGTTCCTCGTCAGTCAGATAAATTTTATTCCTTCTGGGCTGATTTGATTGGGAGATCCCTGAGGTAAACAAAGGGTATTCTACTACAAGCCTCGTGCACAAAAGCAGTTTAACATCAGCATAAACCATATCAGGCTGTCAATCTGATCAAGCAGCCCTGGAAAAAAAATAGAGAAAAACCTTTGACACTCAGAATTCAGGGATGTTAGAATTTCAACCTGCGAAACCGAGCAGAGGACATTGCAGGAATTATTCTTAAGCATCCTTCTTTGTTATTTATTTTAAAGACATTAATATTTCTAAACATACATCAAAGATACAACTGTAAGGCTTAAGGATGCTATAAACCAAACCATTACATTAACCTATTTATTTTAAAAGGACACACAGATTTTGTAAAAGTTCTATTTTATCGATTTCATCTGTCTCCAATGTTGCCAGGACTGGGGTGGAGGGTATTTTAAATTTAGGACTCCAAGCATTTCGCACTCTGTTACCATGTATTTGGTGCTACAGCAAATGTTATTATTAATAAAAAGAAACATTAATGAGTGTTGCTGAAAAGGTTGTGATAATTCAGCAAGAGGCTTTAGGTCATAGTTTCCATTAATGTACATGAAACTAATGAGCTGCATATCTAAATTTAATAGAACTTCTCCTGAGTGGCACAATTGTGGTACTCTGCACAGGAGCATTAATGTACTGGGCTGTGAAATGCAGAGATAGCAGCAATGTAGCTCCAGTTCTCTACATAGAGTGTTTGTGTCTACAATTGTCCTTCAAGCAGAGGCAAAGGTAAGGCAAATTGAAAGGGAAAATGAGCAGCTCTTAGAGACTAGTTACAGGGTTATTGCTGATAGATACCTGGAAGCAGGCTTGTCCTGGTTATGTGGAACCTTTGACGAGACATAAGGACATACTGGAGAAAAAAAATTGCAAAAGAGAGATGAGAACACTTATTGAGTGAACCATCATTAAAGCTGACTGAATGCAGGAAGAAAAGCCATAACTGCAGCAGGAGTCACTGGGGTTGCTTAAATGTGGGAAAGGACAGTCAATGCTTTCAGATCGTACCCTGATAAAATTTCAGGAGGTGAAGAGCTTGAGCTCTCATATTTACTCCTGGGGTTTATGCTGGGCTCCAGGGGTAACGCAATGACTGTAAATTCTATTAAACCAAACTTAATATTATTGCATTTAGGATTAGCTATTTTGACAAGACAGATCCAATGCTAAACTTAAAAGAAATTTTGTTACTTTCACTGATAACTAAGACGCTGTCAGATCTATATCATTATAAAGATGGGCAAAGTTATAATGTCAGTGCATCCTTCTGTGAATTAAATTTTATATATGGTAAGTTTTTAAGTTGTGGGATGTATGCCTTGCAGTCTGTGGCTTGGAAGGGAACTTACAGATAGTGGTGCTCCCATATATATCTGCTGCTTTTGATAATCTAGATGGAAGTGGTCGTAGGCTTGGAAGATGCTGTTTGAGGATCTTTGGTGAATTTCTGCAGTGTATCTTGTAGATAGTACACACTACTGCTATAGAGTGTCAGTGGTGGATAGAGCATACACTGGTGGATGTGGTGCCAATCAAGTGGGTGTTTTGTCCTGGATAGTGTTGAGTTTCTTGAGTGCCGTCGGAACTATACTCACGCAGGTAAGTGGGGAGTATTCCATCACACTTATGACTATCATCTTGTAGATGATGGACAGGTTTTGGGGAGTCAGGAGGTGACTTACTCACTGCAGCATTCTTAGTCATTGACCTGCTCATGTGGCCATTGCATTTATATGGAGAGTCCAATTCAGTTTCTGGTCAATAACTCCAAGATGTTGATAGTGTAGAATTCAGAGATAGTAATGCCATTGAATGTCAATGAATCATGGTTAACATGTCTCTTATTAGAGATGGTAATTGCCTGGCATTTGTGTGGCATGAGTGTTACTTGCCACTTGTCAGCCCAAACCTGGATATTATCCAGGTCTTGCTGCATTTGAACATGGACTGCTTCAGTATCTGAGGAGTCTCGAATTGTCCTGAATATTGTGCAATCATTGGTGAACATTCCCACTTCTGACCTTGATATGGAGAAAAGGTCATTAATGAAGCAGTTGAAGATGGTTAGGCCGAGGACACTACCTTGAGGAACTTCTGCACAGATGCCCTGGAGCTGAGATAATTGACCTCCAACAACCACATCTATTGTGCTGAGTAATTGCTTTTGAGAGCACTGTTGATGACTCCTTCTGTCAATTTACTGATGATTTAAGAATAAACTGATGGAGTGGAAATTGATCATCTACATTGGGTGGATGCCAGTGTTGTAGCTTTCCTGGAACAGCTTGGCCAGGAATGCAGCAATTTCTGGAGCACAAGCCTTATATTGCTGGAATATTGTCAGGGCCCATTACTTTTGAAATACCTAATGCCTTCTGCCATTTTAATATACCACAGGAAGTGAATTGAATTGGCTGAAGACTGGTATCTGTGCTACTGATGACCACCGGAGGAGGCTGAGATGGATCTTCACACAGATTTCTGCCTGGAGATTACTGTGCATGCTTCAGCCTTGTCTTGTACACTGATGTATTGGGCTCTTCCATCATTGAGAATGGGGATATTTGTGGAACTTCCTCCAGTGAGTTGTCCACGACTATTCATGACTGGATGTGACAGGACTGCAGGCTTAGATCTAGATCATTGGTTGTAGGATCACATAACCTTGTCAATCACTTGCTGCTTAAACCATATGGCATTCAAGTTAGACGTGTTTTGTGGTTTCATCTAGGGAGCACCTCATTTTTAGATATGTCTGGCATGCCTTCCTGTACCCTTCACTGAACCAGGGTTAATCACCTGGCTTATGGTTAAATGGGGATATGCCCAGCCATGAGGTTGCAGATTAGGCTACAACACTTCATGGAAACCCAGTCTTTAGTTTTTACTACTTTTATTCAAACTTGGTTCCATTTAGCATGAGATTGATAGAGTCAGAGAGTCATGGAGATGTATAGCACAGAAACAGACCCTTCAGTCCAACTCGTCCATGACAACCAGATATCACCATCTAATCCTGTCCCATTTGCCAGCACTTGGCTCATATCTGTCCAAACCTTTCCTATTCATATATCCATCCGAATGCCTTTTAAATGTTGCAATTGTACCAGCCTCCACCACTTCCTCTGGCAGCTCATTCCATACACCCACCACCCCCTCCATGAAAAAGTTGCCCCTTAGGTCCCTTTTAAATCTTTCCCCTCTCACCTTAAACCTATGCTCACTAGTTCTGGACGCCCTCACCCCAGGGAAAAGACTTTGTCTATTTATCCTATCCATGCCCCCATGACTTTATAAACCTGTATAAGGTCACCCCTCAGTCTTCGACTCTCCAGGGAAAACAGCCCTAGCCTATTCAGCCCCTCCCTGTGGCTCAAATCCTCCAACCATGGCAACATCCTTGTAACTCTTTTCTGAACATCCTT
The DNA here is from genome assembly GCF_047496795.1 of Chiloscyllium punctatum. Lineage (NCBI taxonomy): Eukaryota > Metazoa > Chordata > Chondrichthyes > Orectolobiformes > Hemiscylliidae > Chiloscyllium > Chiloscyllium punctatum. Next base: position 93,025,892 of record NC_092746.1, on the reverse strand, counting down.
CTGATAGGAAGGAGACCAGAATTGCACGCAATATTCTGAAAGTGGCCTAACCTATGTCCTGTACAGCTGCAACTTGACCTCCCAATTCATGTACTCAATACTCTGACCAATAAAGGAAAGCATACCAAATGCCTTCTGCACTATTTTATCTACCTGCGACTACTTTCAAGGAGCTATAAACCTGCACTCCAAGGTGTCTTTGTTGATAGTGCCAAACAACGTGACAGAGGGTATTCTTAATGCAAAGGCAGAACTTTGTCTCCACAGGACTGTGCGGTAGTCACTCAAATGCATCTGCAGCTGGCAGATTGGTAAGGATTAAGTCAAATATGTTTTTCCCTCTTGTTGGTTCCCTTATCACTTGCTGCAGACCTAGTCTAGCAGCTATGCCCTTTAGGACCTGAGCAGCTCAATCAGTAGTACTGCTGAGCCAGTCTTGCTGATGGACATTGGACATTGTATCCTTACCACCTTCAATACGTCTTCAAGTGGTGTTCAATAAACTGACTCATCCTCTGAGGTTTTCTGGCCCATATTTAATCTGAAGCCATGAGATTTCATGATGTTCAAAGGTGATGTTGAGGACTCCCAGGGCACCTCCCTCCTGACAGTATCCCACTGTTAAGCCCCTTCTGCTGGATATGTCCTGCTGGTGGAACAGGACATATCCAGGGGTGATGGTGGTGCTGTCAGGGACATTGTCTCTAAGTCATGAATTTGTTCGTCTGACTATGTCAGGCTGTTGTCTGACGAGTCTGTGAGACAGCTGTCCTAATTCTGGCACTAGTCCCCAGTTGTTGTGAAGGAGGATTTTGCAGGGTTGACATGTCTGAGCTTACTGTTGTTATTTTGGTGTCTTAGTTGATCTCAGATCACAGAGTCAATGAGATATACAGCACAGAAACAGATCCTTCGATCCAACTTGTACATGCCAACCAGATATCCCAACCCAATCTAGTCCCATTTGCCAGCACTTGGCCCATATCTCTCTTGACCTTTCCTATTCATATACACATCCAGATGCCTTTTAAATGTTGCAATTGTACCAGCCTCTACCACTTCCTCTGGCACCTCATTCCAAACACACAACAGCCTCTGCGTGGAAAAGTTGCCCCTTAGGTCCCTTTTATATCTTTCCCCTCTCACCCTAAATCTATGCCCTCTAGTTCTGGACTCCCCCACCCCAGGGAAAATACATTGTCTATTTACCCTATCCATGTCCCTCATCATTTTATAAACCTCTATAAGGTCACCCCTCAGCCTCCGGCACTCCAGGGAAAACAGCCCCAGCCTGTTCAGCCTCTCCCTAAAGATCAAATCCTCCAACCCTGGCAACATCCTTGTAAATCTTTTCTGAACCCTTTCAAGTTTCACAACATCTTTCTGATAGGAAGGAGACCAGAATTGCACGCAATATTCCAAAAGTGGCCTAACCAACATCGTGTACAGCCACAACATGACCTTCCAACTCTTGTACTCAATACTCTGACCAATAAAGGAAAGCATATCGAGATTGGTCAGAGGTTAATAAAACTGACTGTCTTGCTGAGTTATTTTAGATGGCTGTTAGAGTCACAGTTGTAATAGGAATTGTGGCAGCCAATTTGCACAAAGTAAGATCATATAAATAGCAAATAATGACCAGAGAATTTGTTTTTAGATGTTGGTTGAAGGATAACTATTGCCCATAACTTAAACCAGGGTCAATAACATCCATTGCAGAATTCCTAAGCAGAGCCTGGTGAAGAGCAGTGAACTCAACACTGATAGTAGACTGAGATTGGAGGCTCATGTTTGGCACTGCAACAACTTCTAAAGTGTAAATGCTTAACTACCAATATCTCAATGTTAGTATGAGAAAGGTTTGACGGACATTTGCTCCATCACTTTTATGCTAGTTCTTTGCTAGAGTAATCTAAAACAGCACTCTTCTAATAGTCTAATGCCTTTCTCTGCATTGAATGCCCATTTCTCTCTGAAAGAACGGTTTAAAAAATTTATTTCTAGCTTAATCACGCCCTGTGGCAAAGCAATCAAATTCCAGGACTTTCTTTTTTCCTAACTCTCTTCTCAATCTCTTAATAACAGTATTCAATTCAGGACTGACTTCACTGACTCATTCACCATAAACAGTCTTTCTGTAGTCACTGTAACAAATCAGAATGTTCAAAACAATTGTGAAATGAAATTCAGTGGAAATAGTTACTTTCCCATTTGGTTTCCAACCACAGGAGTTGATGATTCTGTTGGGTGTTTGCAAGATGTATGATAATCGTTGTTTAAACACTGGAACTAGATATGTTGTTAAGTTGAATGGAGGAAATTGTAATATGGTGCTGTGGGGTAACTGTGTCATCGGTAAGATTACAGTCTGGTGGGATGTGCGATTGTTCCAATGACTCACATGTAGTTAAATCTCAAAACTCTAAAGGAGGCAGAAAGTAGAAATGAGGCAGATCCCTAGTGAGATGAAAAATTGGAGGTCATGTCACCTTGAACAGTCACATTTTTTTTAGTAGGAGATAAAGAACAGCAAAGGCCTGCAAATAAATATTGTAAATCATTTGAATGAAATTCTCACCATTTGATTCCTGTTGAAATAGTGGAATTATATATTGAGTGGGAATCTGTTAGAAACTCTTGGAATGGATGATCAGCTTGCATCTCTTTTCTCTGTGAGAAAAGGAAGACTGGGGCATGACCTAATAAACACCTTTAAAATTATGAAATGTTTATTACAATGGATTCGGAGTAAAGGTTTCTTGAGGAAACAGCTTCTTAATTTGGGAGGAAGGGGGAAGACAGTGTTGGGGGCTTGCTGATGAGGGCACTAGTAAAACTCATTCAAATGTTTCAAAATTTCATTAAGTGGCATGTGGAACACAAGTCTTCCTCAATACAGAGGAATCCGAAGAATGGTTTGATGGATGGTAAGCAGTATGTTTGCTTCTCCATGTTTGACCTGATACTTTCACGAGGTTGAGAGTCAATGTTTAAGACTCCCATCGATCTCCCACTCAATTGTATGTCAATGAACCACCACCTCTGATGAATCTGTCTTGCCAGTTGGAAAGCACATTCTGAGGGATGGTGATGGTGCTTTCTGAAACATTGTGTGTAAGGTATGATTCTCTGATTCAGGTTGATGCTGGAATAATCTGTGGGACATATTCACAGTTTTGGCAGAAGAACCCCCAGATGTTCACAAGAAGGACTTTGCAATGTCAGCAGGGCTGGGTCTGCTATTGCTGCTTCTGGTGCCTAAGACAATGCCAACTGGTCATCTCGTTTAGTTCTTTTCTTTAAATACTTGTAATGGTTTTGGAACAACTAAATGGGGTACCTGGTCATCTGAGTGGGCAGTTAAAAGTCAACCACATCGCTATGGGTCTGGAGTCACATGGACGCCAGACCAGCTTACGTCAGTAAACCAAGTAGGATTTTACAATAATTGACAATAGTTATGCGGTCATCATTAGACATTTCATTCCAGGTTTTATTGAAATCAAATTTCAACATCTGCCATGAGTCTGAGGCTTTGGATTTCTAATCCAGTTACCTCAAGAGGGTTGGAATATAAAAGCAGAGATGTACTACTAAGACTTTATAAAGCTCTGGTTAGGCCCCATTTGGAGTACTGTGTCCAGTTTTGGTCCCCACACCTCAGGAAGGACATACTGGCACTGGAACGTGTCCAGCGGAGATTCACACGGATGATCTCTGGAATGACAGGTCTAGCATTTGAGGAATGGCTGAGGATACTGGGATTGTATTCGTTGGAGTTTAGAAGATTAAGGGGAGACTTAATAGAGACGTACAAAATAATACATGGCTTGGAAAAGGTGGATGCTAGGAAATTGTTTCCGTTAGACGAGGAGACTAGGACCCGTGGACACAGCCTTAGAATTAGAGGGGGTCATTTCAGAACAGAAATGCGGAGACATTTCTTTAGCCAGAGAGTGGTGGGCCTGTGGAATTCATTGCCACGGAGTGCAGTGGAAGCCGGGTCGCTAAATGTCTTCAAGGCCGAGATTGATAGATTCTTGTTGTCTAGAGGAATTAAGGGCTACGGGGAGAACGCTGGTAAGTGGAGCTGAAATGCGCATCAGCCATGATTGAATGGCGGAGTGGACTCGATGGGCCGAATGGCCTTACTTCCACTCCTATGTCTTATGGTCTTATGGTCTTATCACTTCACCATTGCCTCCTCCTCACTTGGTGACCTGGAAAGTTGGTCCTCTGCCAGTGAGAGCCAGAATCCTTGATTAAAATAGAATGCAATGATTTCTTTGAACATTTCAATATCTTACCAAGCTGTGCATATGGGTTGACTGCTTCCCTTCAAACCCACGCAAATGGATCTGAGAAGATGTGTAAGGATGCCGGGCTCACACCTAATGTCACTTTTAGAAGAGTTAACCCAAGGATCCATCCAAACCCACCTCCTCTTGCCTCTCAGAAATCCATCTGCTGTCTTTGATTAAGAGTGAGAATTCACTCTTTCACAGGAACCATTTCATCAGAATTGATTCAAACTTTCAGAATTAATAACCTTTGAGTCTCCTAAAAAATAAAGTCCCATGATCTAGTAGCAAATACTGTGCATTTTCACCCTACAAGGATATGGTATAAGTACAAACAGGTCTAATGAACCACCCCATCACCCTACCAATTCCAATTCCCCACTATTGTCTGCCTCCACCCCCCAGCCTTCCAAATCAGGTATTTGTCATCTTATCCACTGGTCCACTTCTGTGCAGCACAAATTTGATCATATTTTTAAGCACTTTGTTAATTCTCAATACAGAGGTATGTTTAACACAGAGGACCCAGGAGGAGAATTGAAAGTTCCAGTCTCGTTGACTCATTTGTTTATGGAGAGCAAAGTGTGACTTGAAACATTCACCATCAAAAGCTGACGCAACCTGCTAAATAGGTGCTATTTCCAAACTCTCAGAGTTTTGCATGGTCCCCAGCTGGGCCAATAAAACATTTAACTAACCTCTCACACATCAGCAGGTTTATGAAGTCAAACTAGTTCCCACAACTACATATAAATGTGGGAGTAATTTTCCATACTATATTGGCAAAGATGTTTTCCATTGTCCTCTACAACCTCATGCAAAGGTTCTTTTAAGGCCAAGACATCATCCAATGGTACTTAGTGTACTTAACAAAATTATCCTAAACATTGTCTGAATTAGTTCAGTGGTTATTTTAGAGTCCCTAATTTAGACTTGCTCCTGTACGAAAATTAGTTCAATCCAATTGCTTATATTATGTCTGTTAACCCTAAAGCTGGAATCGCTGTAAGGCAGCATGATTTTGGGTTGTCTAGATTCAGGTCTAAGTAAAATGTGAGAGTAACCTCTGTCCAACTGTTCCACCATTTGGTATGACTTCATCTCTTACTAATGCACAACATATCAAGTGTGAAATATGATCTCATTCCAGAATGAAACAGCCAATCTTAATGTCTGGTCCAATTACGATAAAGCCAAGAATATTCAACCTTCCAGCATTAGCAAAAGCCCAATTTAGGAATTGGGCTTTTTCAGATTGCACAAGTACAGTAGTGATACCTGCCATGAACTAACTCTAGTCAGTTGACAAGATACATGTTTTACAAACTGTGTCCAGGTGTACATTGAATACCTGACCTTATACATTGACTAAACCAAAAGACTCTGGATGCAGGAAAACAAAATCTTTCCACAGAAGACAGCATTTTGTAATGACAAGTGTTTAAAGAGCTGTAATTTAAGACTGAAAATCATTGCAGGTCTGTATCTATTTGAGGTAATCAGGCTCTGTTTCATCTTCCCTGTTTTAATACCCAAAGTCTAAAATGCTCCCTATGTGGACTGCATGGTGGTTCAGTGGTTAGCACTGCTGCCTCATAGTGCCAGGGACTACAGGTTTGATTCCAATCTAGGGTGACTGCCTATGTGGAGTTTACACATTTTCTCTGTGTTTGCATGGGTTTCCTCCCACAGTTCAAAGATTTGCAGGCCAGCTAAATTGCCCATAGTGTTAGATAGATTGGTCAGAGGGAATTGGGTCTGGGCTACTCTTTGGATGATTGGTGTGGACTTGTTGGGCCAAATGGCCTGTTTCCACAAAGTAGGGAATCTAATCTTTAAAAATTAACCTGTCCCAGATGAAAAAGTCAAGCATTAGGCTAATTTTGAAACTCAGGAAAAAATAATGGCACCTATTCGAAATATTCCGCAGAAACAAAATAGAGAATGATGTTAGCTTAATGTGTTAGATATGACATAGATAAGCCATGTTGTCCATAACTGAATTTTCAAGCCACGACACCAAGCGATTCCTTACATGCAGTCATAATTTTTAAAAATTAATTCATGGGATGTGTGCGTCACTGGTTTAACCAGCATTTATTGCCCATTGCCCTGGGACTGGAGTCACATGTAGGCCAGGCAGGGTAAAGATGACAGCTTCCTTCCCTAAAGGATATTAGTGAACCAGTTGGGTTTTCCTGGCAATCGGCCGTGGTTCTATGGTCATCATTAAACTCTTAATTTCAGAATATTATTGAATTCAAACTCCACCATCTGCCATGGTGGGAGTCAAACCCAGGTCCACAGAACTGGGTCTCTGGAATAGTAGTATCGTGATAACACATCTAGGCCATCACCTCCCCTATGTGTAGATTACATGTTGGTTCAGTGATTAATTAGATCAAGTAGTTCACCAATAATGTTATCTAGACAGAGAGGTGGTGCTCAGTGTCCTAAATGCAGCCTTATCTTAGATACTAGCAATTGCAAAATCTTATAACTTTATAATGGCTAGATAAGTGAAACCTTTTATAGACAAAGTAGGTAGAATGATGGTTAATTTGAGATTATAACATTGTCAGATTTCAGTTATTTATTTGGAAGCGTAGGTCACAAATCAAACAAATATCTAAAAGTGAAAAAAGGAATAATTTTAATATTGTATGTTGCTTTGCTATAAGGCAAGTCACACTGAAATGGAATGATGCGCTTTACTTTTTATCAGTACCTTCTGCAGTGTAACCTGCACCACCTCTGATTTCTCACACCGCTTGTCTGAGCTACAGAAATTTCTTCCAATTAAATATTGGAAAGACAAAGGCCACAAAGTTCATTTGCTGGCCAAAGATTCGTTGCTTAGTTGTCAATAGGAGGCTGGAAGAACACAGCAAGCCAGGCAGCATCAGGAAGTGGAGAAGTCGATGTTATGGCTTATTCTAAAAACATTGACTTCTCCACCTCCTGATGCTGCCTGGCTTGCCATGCTCTTCCAACCTCCTGCTTGTCTACTTTGGGTTCCAGCATCTGCAGGCTTTTTTTCTGTAACCAAAGAATTGTTGCTTTGCCTGGCCACTCCCCCAAGGCTGAACCAGACCATTCATAATCTTGGAATCTTACTTGACCCTGAGGTGAGCTTCCAACCACGTATCCTCTCAAACATCAAGTTGCTGACTTCCAATTCTATTACAGTGCCCAGTTACACTTGAGAGGGACCGTATTGTTGAAGAGGAGAGTATGAAATGGACTAGTAAGCTAGAGGAGATACTTGTTAGGAAGGAAGATGTGTTGGGCATTTTGAAAAACTTAAGGATAGACAAGTCCCCCGGGCCTGTTGGGATATATCCTAGGATTATGTGGGAAGCAAGAGAGGAAATTGCAGAGCTGTTGGCAATGATCTTTTCGTCTTCACTGTCAACAGGGGTGGTACCAGGGGACTGGAGAGTGGCGAATATTGTGCCCCTGTTCAAAAAAGGGAATATGGATAACCCCGGGAATTACAGGCCAGTTAGTGTTACTTCGGTGGTAGGCAAAGTAATGGAAAGGGTACTGAGGGGTAGGATTTATGAGTATCTGGAAAGACACTGCTTGATTAGGGACAGCCAGCACGGATTTGTGAGGAGTAGGTCTTGCCTTACAAGTTTTATCGAATTCTTTGAGGAGGTGACCAAGCATATGGGTGAGGGTAGAGCAGTGGATGTAGTGTACATGATTTTAGTAAGGCATTTGATAAGGTTCCCCATGGTAGGCTTATGCGGAAAGTCAGGAGGCATGGGATAGTGGGAAATTTGGCCAGTTGGATAGAGAACTGGCTAACCGGTCGAAGTCAGAGAGTGGTGGTAGATGGTAAATATTCAGCCTGGAACCCAGTTACAAGTGGAGTTCCGCAGGGATTAGTTCTGAGTCCTCTGCTGTTTGTAATTTTTATTAATGACTTGGAAGAGGGAGTCGAAGGGTGGGTCAGTAAATTTGCAGATGATGCGAAGATTGGTGGAGTTGTGGATAGTGAGGAGGGCTGTTGTCGGCTGCAAAGGGACTTAAATATGATGCAGAGCTGGGCTGAGGAGTGACAACCCTGTCAAGTGTGAGGTTGTCCATTTTGGAAGGACAAATAAGAATGCAGAATACAGGGTTAACGGTAGGGTTCTTAGTAAGGTGGAGGAGCAGCGGGATCTTGGGGTCTATGTACATAGATCTTTGAAAGTTGCCACTCAAGTGGATAGAGCTTGGAAGAAGGCCTATGGTGTATTAGCATTCATTAGCAGAGGGATTGAATTCAAGAGTCGTGAGGTGATGTTGCAGCTGTACAGGACCTTGGTAAGGCCACATTTGAAGTACTGTGTGCAGTTCTGGTCGCCTCACTTTAGGAAAGACATCTTTCTGGAGAGGGTGCAAAGGAGATTTACCAGGATGCTGCCTGGAATGGAGAATAGGTCGTACGAGGATAGGCTGAGAGTGCTAGGCCTTTTCTCATTGGAACGGCGAAGGATGAGGGGTGACTTGATAGAGGTTTATAAGATGATCAGGGGAATAGATAGAGTAGACAGTCAGAGACTTTTTCCCTGGGTACAACAGAGTATTACAAGGGGACATACATTTAAGGTGAAGGGTGGAAGGTATAGGGGGGATGTCAGGGGTAGGTTCTTTACCCAGAGAGTGGTGGGGGCATGGAATGCGCTGCCTGTGGGAGTGGCAGAGTCAGAATCATTGGTGACCTTTAAGCAGCAATTGGATAGGTACATGGATAGGTGCTTAAGCTAGGACAAATGTTCGGCACAATATTGTGGGCCGAAGGGCCTGTTTTGTGCTGTATTGTTCTATGATCTATGTACACTACTGATTCAGGTCATCTGCAGCTCAACCATTCATCCATATTTTATTACCTTCAGACTCAGTTATCCTAACACAACCTTGGCTGTCTTCCCATCTTGTGCCCTTCATAAACTTGAGCTGAAGTGACACTGCTGCACACATCATCCCTCTCCTCACTGGTGCACATTGGCTACTAGTCCCAGCAACTCTTTGGTTTTAAAATTCTTACTTTTGTTTTGAAGTGCCCTCATGACCCTGTCTTTTCCTCACTCTGTAATCTCCTCCAGCACTTTTAACCTTAGATATTTTGGCATCTTGGTCATCTCTGATTTTTAACCCTTCACCATTTTTTGTGCAGAATCCCCACAACTTGGAAAGAGGCCATTTGATCCAACAAGCCCACACCAACCCACTGAAGAGCATCCCACCCAGACCCATGGCCCTTCCCTGTTCCCATAAACCCCACATTTCCCATTGTTAACATTCCTAACCTACACATCCCTGAACACTATGGGTAATTTAGCATGGCCAATCCATTTAATCTGCACATTTTTGGACTGTGAGAGGAAACCAGAGCACCTGGAGGAAGCCCACTCAGACATGGAGAGAATGTGCAAACTCCACACAGACAGTTGTCCCAGGGTAGAATCAAACCCAGATCCCTGGCACAGTGAGGCAGCAGTACTGACTACTGTTGCTTTCTGCTGCCCAATCCTTATACTGTGGAATTTCCTCACAATAGCCTTCTAGGCTCGCAACATTTCTTCCCTCCTTAAGTTGCTTCTTAAAACATAGTTTTTGACCTGGTTTTTGATCATCTGCTCCAATGCTCCTTATGCGGATTAGTGTTAAATTTTGCCTGATTGCACTAATGTGAATTGCTTCAGAACATTTTACAGTGATTCTGTATAATTGCTCGTTGTTGTTATGTAATATATAAGAAAATGTCCCAGATTTTGAATGCTCTTATTAAAAGGTCACAAACCCATATATTGTTTACAAGGAATAGATTATAGAAATAGATAAATGTGTAAGCTGCTCACCATCATAAATTGTCTGTATTGAAACACTCTTTGCTTCTGTCTATTCTCCGTGTATCTAATCAATTTAAGCACAACTTTATGAGCTATACACTGTAACATGGCAGAAATTGATTCCATTGCAAATGAAAATTTAAATATTTAGTGGCAATATTAATGAGGCAACATTGCATTGAATTCAAGTTGTATGAAACAACCCATGCTCATTAATGACTAACTGGGATAATGCATTACCAAATTAATAGCTTGATAGCAATTACATAGATCAAAGCATCCAAAATGTTATCAAGAAACTTGTAATGTGTTTTACTGTTGGTAAAAGCAAATGTCAATCATATGGTTCAACTGCCATTACTTAAAAAAATAACATTTTATTTCATCTAATAACGGGGGCCCAGTGAATTCCATAAAACTGCTTAAATGAATTTTTGGCAATCATTTAGTTTCAACACTATCACAGAAAGAAAACTAATATTTTTCTCCTTTGTTTATCAGTGATCTGTGACCACTGTTAACTAAATAATCTAACAGAAAGTCATGAACACAAGAAAAAATGAATTCCTTTAATAGAGAAATTAATTTGTTATTGAGAAGACCATTAAAGCAATAATCATTAAATGATCTGATTCTTGCCTATTACTTGATAGAACCAAGTGATACCGAGGGTGGAATTATCCCTTTCAGTGTTAAAGCTTGTTGGTAGGAATATTAGACTCTGGCATATCTGACAATCACCACGGTGAATTATTTCACCCAATCATGTGATTTTCAGCTCATTATCTTCACAGATAAGATGTTGCAATAATTACTGAATGAAGTGTGTGGTGAGCAAGCTGGGGATGCTCGTCACTCGCTGGACATTCCAGTTTCACAAGATTTGCTGCCATATTTAAAGGCCAAATGGACATCACTTCAGTCCCTGCAAGCTAGGACCATCACCTCAGGTGTGGTGGTCATTCTTACAATACAAGAGATGCCAACAAGAAAACTTCCACTGGTTTTTGCTTCATAATGGTTCCATACAGATGTTTCTGGATGGGATCACAGAAAGATGGTTCATTCTCTTCCCATGAACAGAGTCAAGAGGCCATTACATTGCACCTGCCCAGTGTGGACAACAATGTAGGGCAGTGCAGGTGAACCACACAAAATGGGTAGCAAACAACGTTGGAAAAAAAGTCTATGATCTCCTGTACTCCGCAAAGGTAGGAGCTAGGAGACACGATGAAATGAAAAGGAGAACAGTGAGACAGGCAGTCGACAGCAACTAGAGAAGAAGGCAAGTATCTCAAAGACCTTCTTTACCACTTTATCTAGCTTGCCCTGCTGCCTCCATAGAGCCATGGACATGCATGTCAAGGCCCCTCTGATCCTCTGTACTTCTATCATTCACTATGTATTCCCTTATCTTGTTAGTCCTCCCAAATGCATCACCTCATAGTTTTCAGGATTAAATTCCATTTGCTACTAGTCAGCCATCAATATTGTCCTACAGTGTGAGATTTTCCTTCTTGTGATTTACCACATCACCAATTTTCATGTCATCGGTGATCTTACTGAACACATCTCCTGTATTCCAGTCACACAAACACCCTCTGCCTCCTGTCCCTGAAACAATTTTGGATCCAATTTGCCTGCTGCCTATGGGCTCTTAGCTTCTTAATTATATGAGTCTGCCATGTGATTAGATTAGATTCCCTACAATGTAGAAACAGGCCCTTTGGCCCAACCAGTCCACACCGACCCTCCGATGAGTAACCCACCCAGACCCATTTCACTCTGACGAATGCACCTAACACTACGGGCAATTTAGCATGGCCAATTCACCTGACCTGCACATCTTTGGACTGTGGGCCCGGAGCACCCAGAGGGGGGCCAATGCAGACACGGGGAGAATGTGCAAACTCCACACAGACAGTCGCCCAAGACTGGAATCGAACCTGGGACCCTGGTGCTGTGAGGCAGCAGTGCTAACCACTGAGCCACCATGCCGCCCACGGTGAACTAAAGATTAGGTCCAGTGAGTTGCAGTGGCAGAGGGCATGTCGATTTGAGGTTACAATCAGATTAGTCATGATAGCTAAAGAGACTGAATTGCCTTCTCCTGCTCCACTTCATATATTTGTGTGTATATGCCTTGATCCATTGCCTTGTTCAGAGATCAATGGACACAATGTCCTTCAAATTATCCCTCCATTGCGCATTTCACAAGTGGCTACTCTGATGAACACTGATGTTTACATTAACTATAAATTAAACGCAGATTAATAGCATTGCTTTACCACTGGATTATGCTTGAATTACATTTGAACAATCCTCGGACTGACTTGGAATGCCAACCTTGACTGACTACGGCACACCCTGGACTGATATTGCAATTGGATCCTGAATGACAAATGTGTTAAGAGAAACAGGGTTAACCTTTCTTATCTAGTGACCATTCTAGAACTGCTTTAATTTATCTGCCAGAAATAACCATGGCCTGATCCATGGACTATAACAGTATGGATCCCTGAGACAACATTGTGACAGATTGTGGCCAACAGAAAACTGTACAGCTGCTGGGCTGACTGTGTGAGGGTACCCTTGACTGACTGCAGTCCGATCTGAAATGGCACTCGTCCCTTTAACTTACCAACATCACTTTCTTTCATCAAGCACACTCTGCGATGGAAGCTGCTGGTACAAGCTGCACTTCTGATACTGATGCAGTACCATCCTGCACAGTGACATCTTCCTCCCTACCCCTCGCAATTACATGTCTCCTTTCCTGGTTCCTACAGCAATAGCCTTTTTGTCAAGTGTGTGTGTGTGTGTGTGTGTGTGCAAATGCGTTTAATTTTTGGCCACCTGATGATGGGAATTCAATATCTCTCTCTCTCTCTCTCACTCTCTCTAGGGGGAGAAGTTAATTCTGAGATTTTTCTTCACAGTGAGCAGTTGATTTTTAGGCTCTCTCCTGATTAAGTTGTCATGCTTGCTGTTATTCTTGACACCTCTAGGGAGGGAAAAATCACATTCTGAGCATTTGAAAGAGTTCAATCAGGTTGCACAATCTATTTAAGAAATATGCTACATGACACAACAATACCAGGATAGAAATGTATCCAAACTATCCATCACTCTAAAACATGAGAACATAGACGTATAAATAACCAGAAGATCCTCCTGTAGCCAGAATAGGAAAGCCCAAATATACTTGCTACTCCATTTTGCCACTGCTTGCCATTTGGCTATTGGGATCAAGTTTAAACAGCTGCTGTCCGAGCTGTTACATAGAGAGATCTGTCACTATGAGAAGAATCTCTATCTTACAAACGAAGGAAAAATATGTGGCATAGTTGAGTCACCGAATGGCCTCTATCTGCGCTGTAGGGATTCTACAATTCTGTAATACAAGTGAATGTCCAGAGAGTGTTGTGACAACTGTTAGTGAGTAGGCTGTGATTTGGACAGTAAAAAGACATTGAAAAGTTTAATTTTGCTTTGTTCTAATTAATGTATCACTCACCACACATTATTGCCTTCTCTCTCAGACACCATTTTAAAACCTTTTATATCTAGTGAGCATTTTCCGTCCACTACACATTTCCTAATGGAAGTTTCTTTTGCCAAATAAATGAAAAGGCAGCAAATGTTTTTTTTCTTCTTAGCATGCAGAAGTCTGTAGAAGCAGGACTGTCTAACCACAATATCTCCTACCTGTTTATTAGTCTCTCTGTAAACATTGCCAGGGTTCTGAATAACAATCTCTCACTTTTGAATGAAAACCATCAATATCTGGTTATTGATGAAATTATCCAGCATCTAAAGGACTTAGCTTAACCTTAGCAGCTGAATAATACATTATGCATTACAGCTGTTTCTCCTTATAAAATAGCATTCTGCCAACTATATAGGAGATTAGCAAGAACTATGAGATAAAATAGAATGTACATGTGCACTTCCTGACCATTACACTTCAGTTGTTTGTCATACATTGTCAAGGGGAGCAGATGTAATGGGAACACCAGCATCTGCAGGTTCCCATCCAGATCACATACCAATCTGACTTGGACCTATATAGTTTTTTCTTCACTGAGCCAAACTTCTGGAACTCTCTCCATAACAGTACAGTGTTATATCTCCAACAGATGGATTACAGCAGTTCGGGAAGGCAGCTCACTTGCATCTTCACCCAGGCAATAAGGAATGAGAAATTAAAACTCACCCAGCCAGCAACGCCCACATCAGTTTAAAAAAAATGCAATTTTTGTGCCACATTAAAACAAAACATTTCATTACATTTCATAGAAAACAATCCAAGACATTAAAATACCAGGACTGTTTAAATGCCCCTAATGTGGCTGAGTTAACTACATTGGCAGGCAGGGCATTCCATGTCCTTATCACTCTCTGAGTAAAGAACCTGCCTCTGACATCTGTCTTAAATCTATCACCCCTCAATTTGCAGCTATGCCCCCTTGTACAAGCCGACGTCATCATTCCAGGAAAAAGACTCTCACTGTCCACCCTACCTAATCCTCTGATTATCTTGTATGTCTCTATTAAATCCCCTCTTAGCCTTTTTCTCTCCAATGAGAACAGAACCAAGTCCCTCAACTTTTCCTCATAAGACCTTTGCTGCAGACCAGGCAACATTCTGGTGAATCTCCTCTGCCTTCTTAACAGCACTATCAACCTGGGTGGCAACTTTCAGGGATCTATGTACATAGACACCAAGATCCTTCTGCACACCCACACTACCAAGAATCTTTCCATTCACCCAGTATTCTGCCTTCCTAAGTGAACCACCTCCCATTTATCTGCATTGAACTCCATTTGCCACCTCTCAGCCCGATTCTGTAGTTTATCCAAGTCCCCCTGCAACCTGCAGCATTCTTCCATTAATATGTAAATCTCAGAACTTATTTTAAGTCACATTCTCAAGATAACATAAGGTTTTATAAAAAAAAGGTAACATCTCAGCTCAGACAACGCATTAAAGGTGTGAGGTCTGAGTCTGTCTGAATCCCAATCTTGAGTCAGACTGGTTCTATTTCCAAAGTGGAATCTATAAAATATTATATGGATTCACTGTCTGCATTGACTGCCTATAGGTTGTGCATTTTTGGAGCAAAATAGAATGTTTCTGCAAATACATATTCACCCCATAGACTTCTAAGTGTGTGCACATGCAGGAGAGAAGGAGAGAGAGTGAGTGTGTGCAGGTGAGAGTATGAGTGCATGTGAGAGAGTGTATATTTGCGTGTGTGCAAACTTGGTAAAGTGTGTGTGTGAGTGTGATGGGGTATAAGCCTGTGAAAAGGTGCATGCGCAGGTATGAGTGTGGGGGTGTATCTATGTGTGTATGAGAGAGACCAAGTGTGTGTGTGTGCAGTACAGTGAGGTCACCTGTAGTGTGACATGAACCCAAGGTCCCGGTTGAGGTCATCCTCATGGGTACCGAACTTGGCTACCTGCCTCTGCTCGGCCACTCTGCATTGTTGCCTGTCCTGAAGTCCGCCTTGGAGGACGCTCATCCGAAGATCTGAGGCCAAATGTCCCGGACCGCTAAAGTGGAGGGAATATCCCTGTCTGGTGATTGATGTGTGGTGTCCATTAATCTGTTGTCGTAGCATCTGCTTGATCCGCAAGGATCTGTTTTGGGACCATTGCTGTTTGTCATTTTTATAAATGACCTGGAGGAGGGGCTATAAGGTTGGGTGAGCAAGCTTGCGGATGATACGAAAGCCGGAGGAGTTGTTGACAGTGAGGAAGGATGTGTCAGGTTACAGCGGGATATAGAGAAGCTGCAGAGCTGGGCAGAAAGGTGGCAAATGGAGTTCAATGTGGGTAAGTGTGAGGTGATTCACTTTGGTATGAGTAACAAAAGGATGGGGTACTGGGCTAATAATCGGATACTTGGTAGAGTGGATGAGCAGAGGGATCTTGGTGTTCACGTACACAGATCTCTGAAAGTTGCCACGCAGGTAAATAGTGCAGTGAAGAAGGCATATGGCGTACTGGCTTTTATTGGTAGAGGAATTGAGTTCCGGAGTCCTGAGGTCATGTTGCAGTTATATAAGACTCTGGAGTATTGTGTGCAGTTTTGGTCGCCATACTATAGGAAGGATGTGGAGGCACTGGAACGGGTGCAGAGGAGGTTAACCAGGATGTTGCCTGGTATGGTAGGAAGATCGTATGAGGAAAGGCTGAGGCACTTGGGGCTGTTTTCATTAGAGAAAAGAAGGTTTAAGGGTGACTTGATAGAGGTGTACAAGATGATTAGGGGTTTAGATAGGGTTGACCATGAGAACCTTTTTCCACGTATGGAGTCAGCTATTACAAGGGGGCATAGCTTTAAATTAAGGGGGGGTAGATATAGGACTGATGTTAGGGGTAGGTTCTTCACTCAGCAAGTCATAAGTTCATGGAATGCCCTGCCAGTAGCAGTGGTGGACTCTCCCTCTTTATGGGCATTTAAACGGGCATTGGATAGGCATATGGAGGATAGTGGGCTAGTGTAGGTCAGGTGGGCTTAGATTGGTGCAACATCGAGGGCCAAAGGGCCTGTACTGCGCTGTATTTTTCTATGTTCTATGTTCTCACCAATGTACCATGCCTTGGGCAACTTTGCCTACAGCATATGAGATAGACATCATTGGCTGAGTCACATGAGTACCTGCGCTTACATGGTGGGTGGTATCCCCACGTGTAATGGCTGTATCCGGGTCGATACTCTGACACGTCTTGCAGTGGTTGCCATTACAGGGTTGTATGGTGTTGTGGTCAATGTTGTCCTGAAGGCTGGGTAGTTTGCTGTGAACAATGATCTGTTTAAGGTTTGGCAGTTGTTTAAAGGCGAGAAGTGGAGGTGCAGGGAAGGTGTTTGCGAAGTGCTCATCTTCATCAATAACACTCTGTCTCTCTCTCTCTCTTGCACGCGCACACAGATATAAAACCATGGGATGAATTTATATTTGCAGAATTATATTTACAGATACAGAGGAATCTCGATTATCTGAACGACACAGGTGGGGAGTATTTCGTTCGGTTAATCGAATGCCGGATAATCGATGCCGGATAACATAGTTAGCCAAGCACCAGGACCTTATGATCTTGTTTGGATAATCCGAAATTCGGTTAATCCAATGCTGGATAATCGAGGTTCCTCTGCACAGTCTATTTGCTCAAAAAATGCACAACCTGTAGGTGAACTGCTACAGTGCAACTTATAGATGGTCTATGCTGCTGCCACTGTGTGTTGGTGGTGAAAGAGTGAATGTTTGAGGAAGTGATACCAATTAAGTGGGCTGGATGGTGTTCAACTTCCCCAGTGTTGCTGGAGCTGCGTCAATCCAGGTAAGTGGGGAGTATTCCATCACACTCCTGACTTATGACTTGTAAATGGTGGAAAGGCTTTAGGAATCAGGAGGTGAGTTTCTTGTTGCAGAATTCCCAATCTGTTACCTGTTTTTGTAACCACAATATTTATATGTCTGGTCCAGTTCAGTGTCTGGTCAAATGGAAGTCCCAGATGTCAACAGTGGGGATTCAGTGATTATGTATATATTATGTACTATTATATTAATATTTTATTATTACGCTAGGGTTATTGATGTGAAGGGACAAGGTTGACATTGAAGATAGGAGCAGACGTTGGCCATTTGACCCCTTGAGCCTCCTCCATCATTCAATATGATCATGGCTAATCACCACAAGAGCTATATCTAACCACTTCTTGATGTTTTGACCTCAACCTTTTCTGTGGTAGTGAATTCCACAGATTCACTACTCTCTGGATGAAGACATTTTTCATCATCTCAGTTCTAAAAGGTTTGTCACCTTATTCTTAAACTATGGCCCGTGGTCTGGACTTGCTCGCCACTGGGAACACCCTTCCTGAATTTAACCTGTTTAAGTTCTGTTAGAATTTTATAGGTTTCTATGAGATTCCCCACCCCCATTCTTATGAACTCCAGTGAATACAATCCTAACCGACTCAATCTCTTCTCATACATCAGTCCTGCCATCCCAGGAATCAATCCAATAAACCTTTACTGCTCTCCCTCCACAGCCTGAAAAACCTTTTTCTGATGAAGAGAGCAAAACTACACACAATATTCCAGGTGTGGTCTCACCAAGGTCCAATACACATGCAGCAAGAAATCCCTGCTCATGGACTTGAATCCTCTTGCTATGAAAACCAACAAACCATTTGCCTTCTTCACCACCTGTTACATCATCATCCTATGTTCAGCAACTGTGCATGGGTAACCAGATCTCATTGTACCTCCCACTTTCCCAATCTATTATCATTCGGATAATACTCTTCCTTCATGTTGAGTGGATAACTTCATATTCAACTACATTATACTCCATCTGCCATGCATTTGCCCATTCAATCAAATTGTGCAAATCACACTGAAGCATCTCTGCAGCCTCCTCACAGCTCAACCTCTTTGTGTTGACTGCAAACCTGAATATATTACATTTAGTTCCCTCATTTAAATCATTAATATATGCTGTGAATAGTTGAGGGCCAAGCACGGATCTCTGCAGTACCCCACTGCCTGCTGTCTGGAAAAAGATCCATGTATTCCTACTCTTTGTTACCTATCTGTCAATAAATTCTCTATCCATGTCAGT
Source organism: Chiloscyllium punctatum (assembly GCF_047496795.1). Lineage (NCBI taxonomy): Eukaryota > Metazoa > Chordata > Chondrichthyes > Orectolobiformes > Hemiscylliidae > Chiloscyllium > Chiloscyllium punctatum. The sequence goes on along the minus strand of NC_092746.1, from coordinate 93,007,108 downwards.
ACACTAACTCCCAAATTCATAACCTTCAATTTTACATGCCAATCCCTAATGTGGAACCTTTTCAAAAGTTTTCTAAAATCCAAGTAAACCACATCCATCGGTTCCCCCTTATCAACTTTACTTGTTACAGCCTCAAACAAATTTCAGTAGATTTGTCAAGTATGATTTCTGTTTCATAAATCCATGTTGACTCTGCCCAGTAATGTCACTGTTTTCCAAGTGCTCTGCTATTAATCTTTAAACTTTAGCATCTTCCCTAATACCAATGTCAGGCTAATCAGTTTATAATTTCCTGTTTTTGTGCTACCTCCTCTGTTTTGAATAGATGTGGCTACCTTCGATCTTTAGAACTGTTCGAGAGATTATAGAACTTTCAAAAATGTCAACCGAACCAGCAGTTATTTCTAGGGTCATTTTCTTTTTTCATATCCAGAAGCGCTCTTACATGCAATGGAACATTTTTTTCCCATCACCAAATCACCCTTGATGTATTTTTTTCCCATCACCAAACTGTTCTTGATGTATTTTTTTCATCTATTAACCACCACCATCCATGTTCATCCATGTTCTCCAATTGAATAATTGCCATACAAAGCCTGTTAAAGGTGTGGGTCACTTCCTTAAGTAATTTGGGAAATAGATTACCAGCCCTGGGGATTTATTGGCCTCAAATCCCATCAATTTCTCCAGCATCATTTCTCAATGAATACTGACTTTCTTCAGTTCCATGCTCTCAGTGCAGCCTCTGTCTCCCAATATTTTTGGGGTGTTATTTGAGTCCTGCTTTGTAAAGACAGAACCAAAATATGTCCTTAATTGGTCTGTCATCTCTTTGTTCCCCAATGTAGTTTACCCAGTTTCTGACTAACATTTGTCTTCACTACTTTTTTTCTTATCATATTCCCAAAGAAGCTCTCACAATCAGTTTGTATGTTTCTGGCATGCTCACCCTCATATTCTATTTTTCTCCTCTTTATCAATCCCTTTGTCCTCCTTTGCTGAAATCAAAAATGCTCTCAATCTTCAGGTCTGTTGCTTTTCTCTAGTCAATGTGCTTGCCCGTTCCTTGAATCTAATACTATCCCTAACTTCCTTTATTTGCCATGATCAGGCTACATTTATAGTTTTATTTTTGTGGCAGACAGGAATTAACAGGTGTTGCCATTCCTTCATGTGTTGTTTAAAGTTTTTGCCTTTGCCTATCCACTGCCTTTCATTTAAATAATGCTCTCCAGTTTATCACAGCCGGCTCACACCTGATACCATCGTGGTTTTGTTTATGTAGATTCAGAACTCCAGTCAGGAGCCAACTCTGGCATTCTCTGCCTGAATGAGAATTCCATCCTTTTATGGTCTTTCTTCCTCAAACAGCCTTGCACAGCTAGATTGCCAATTGTTCATCTCGTTATACAATGTCTTCGATTGGGTTTCTCAACAAATTGATCCAGAAAACACTCCAGAAATTCCTCCTCTATATTAAACTAATATTGTTTGCCCACTCTACATGCAGATTAAAGTCATCTATAAGCATAGCTGTACACTATTGCTTGTGTCTCTAACTTCCTGTTTAATGCCTTCTCCAACATTACTACTACAGTTTGGGGGTTCTATGTACAAACCTTCCTGTCATTTTCTGCCTTGAGGATATGGTAGAACTGCAAAGTTTCAATCTGATCAAAAAGAGTGGAGTTGCTTAGCTCTGAGCTGTTTTCATTTGGTCTGCAGGTTGTAGCTTTCCCAAAGGGGAATTCTGTGATGCTGATAAGAAAACATTTCAAGGACCGTTTATGTAATCATAATTCTATTTTGCATAAAGTCTCAGAATTAGGTATCACACAACTCTTTTTGTCCCTCTCAAGTAGATTTGCTGAGATGATTTAAGTGGTAGTTCATTTTTAAGAAATTCAATATATATTGAATGATGACTGAGTGGAATGAATGTAGATGGGAAATTCAAACTTGGTGGAAGTTGAGAAAAAGACAGCTTGAATTTAAACATGTTTGTTTTAAAAGGTTTAATTAAACAAACCTTCTTTCGAATGCTGGCTGTTGGTGCAGAGATTGGAAAGATGCAGTTAGTTTAATGTTTTCTTATGAAAACACTTTTTTACAATGAAAAGTAAGATTCCACATCCTCAAACAAAAAGGACAGAGCCATTTGAAGGAGCAGACAGGAAAAAAAATAACAGTTCTGGTGGTTTGCAGAGAAATCAAGGGCTATTACTTTCATGTCACTGCTGGAGTTTAGTTCTTTAGTCACTGTATGGACCACGGCTGTTAAGTCCAGAGTTAAGCAATATTCGAGAGAGCATCATGTACCACAAACTGATTAGCAGATGGTTTGTGAATAAGTGCTAGTTAATAACACTGTCGCCAATCACTTTACTGCTGAGGGTAATTGTCTGGAATGAATTTATCTGGTATTTTTTTGGTTGGGACAAATCTATGAACTTTTCCACTTTATCAAATAGATGTCAGTGTTGTAGCCAGAACAGCATGACAAAGAATGCAGTGAGGTTTCAAGCATAGCACTTCAGGCTTGCAGCTGGGATGTTCATGGGGCTCAGAGCTCTTGCTTGTCAGTGAGTTCAGCTGTTTGTTAGTATCATGAGAAGTGAATCAAATTGGCTGAAGACTGATATTTCGGCTGGTGGAGCCCTCTGGGGGAGGCCAATGTGGATCAATCATTTAAATAAAAAGAAAATAGTTTGGATGCAGGAGATCTGAAGTAAAGTTTGAAGTAAAGTGAAGTTTGAGCTATAGGGAGAGTTGAACAGGCTGGGTCTGTTTTCCCTGGAGTGTCGGAGGCTGAGGGGTGACTTTATAGGGGTTTATAAAATCACAAGGGGCATGGATAGGGTAAATAGACAAGGTATTTTTCCTAGGGTGGGGGAGTCCAAAACTAGAGGACATAGGTTTAAGGTGAGCTGGGAAGATTTAAAAAGGACCTGAGGGATAACATTTTCATGCAGAGGGTGGTGTGTGTATGGAACAAGCTGCCAGAGGTAGTGGTGTAGGCTGGTACGATTGTAGCATTTAAAAGGCATCTGGATGGGAATTTGAATAGGAAGGGTTTAGAGGAATATGGCCAAATGCTCATATATGAGATTAGGTCAGATTGGGATGTGTGCTTGATGTGGGCCAGTTGGACTAATGGGTCTTTTTCTGTGCTGAACAATGCTATAACTCTATAAAAGCAAAAAAGTGCTGGAAAAACATAGCAGGTCTGGTAGCATTTGTGGGGATACAAATAAAGTTAATATTTTGAGGCTGATATGACTCTTCAGGCCTTTACCTGGACAATTGCTGAGCTTCCAAATTCTGTCATTTCCCTACAACTCCTAACTTCATCCAAGTGTTTAGATGGTTTGACATCGAAAGCTTAATTTCTACACTTCCCTTCACACTTTTTCCAAATTCCTTTTCAAAAGGTCACAATCATCCTGTTGTTTTATTGAGGAGGGCTGCTTCACAGTGTAATGGAGCATCATTAGTTTCCTCTGTCACTGCTGAACAAAGATGATTCAAACATTTCTGTATAACAAGGAACAATGATGACAAAGAATGACATACAGAGGTTCAGTGATTTCAGTTCCCTTACAGCAAAGACCTGTAATCACCTGTCTTCATCCTCATACTGGAATTGACCCTGGACACTGAAGCTAAATGCTAGCTGGTGGAAAGAAACTCATGCTTCAGTCACAGTCTGGAATCTGAAAGAACAGACACTGCAGCTGCTGTCTCCAGAATAAGCTAGGTTTCCTTGTTATTAACCATGATGTCAGTAAAGCTGTCTGTCAAATCAGATGAAATCTTGGAATGGGTCTGCTATCACAAGCCTGTTGCTCAGCTACTTTAAATTCCTTGAACCTTACTGACTTGTGGTCTGTTTTTAACTCTTCTTGCTGCTGAAATGGTCTCTCTCTCTCTCAGTACACATGAACCTCATTGATACTGTTTGAAAAAGCACCCATTAACAAGATTCTTCATAGTGGTAATCCTTCCTTGCTCCTTCCTACATTCTGTGCTGCTGAAGTTCCTACATGTGCTTTTATTTCCCATCCCTATATGTATCTCTAACTTTCAGTCATCGAGCACTTACTTGTTGCTGACTGATGTTCAAGCTTGCCTTGTTCCTTACAGCTTCTTGCCTTTCTTTCAAGCACTGGGCACTTTTCCAGAGCTCCAAGACCTGCTGCAGCATTTTCCGTCTTATCCTTGTCCCATCCCGGTGCTCTGCTGTGCTGTGGGCCTTTCTCACACACTCATATTGGTCTGACTGATTTTGGAGCTACCCTCCTCACTGTGGGATTTTCTGGGGTGAATTCCTATTCTGGCTCACTGCCTCTGGAGCTCTCTGTCTGAGGTGGTTGCAAAGTTCTTTTGTTCTCTGCATTATATTCAATAAAACCCGCTAATATTTACTTGGCTGCTGCCTAGGTGTCCTGGCTCTGTGAGTTGCTGCCACCCTGTAATAAAGCCAGGTCAGCACTCAGGTAAACATTAGCAGGTTTTATTAAACATCTCACAGTGACAGAGGGCAGAAGAGGGCCTGCCTGAATGCTACATACTCAGACCCTGGCTCTATCATGGCACCACAGATCATATTTATAGATTAGATTCCCGACAGTGTGGAAACAGGCCATTTGGCCCAACAAGTTTACACCGATCCCCCAAAGAGTAACCCACGAGACCCATTTTCTCTACATTTACCCCTGACTAATGCACCTAACACTATGGGCAATTTAGCATGCCAATTAACGTGGGTGGCACGGTGGCACAGTGGTTAGCACTGCTGCCTCAGAGCGCCACAGAGCTGGGTTCAATTCCCGCCTCAGGTGACTGACTGTGTGGAGTTTGCACGTTCTCCCCGTGTCTGTGTGGGTTTCCTCCGGGTGCTCTGGTTTCCTCCCACAGTCCAAAGATGTGCAGGTCAGGTGAATTGGCCATGCTAAATTGCCCATAGTGTTAGGTTAGGGGTATGGGTGGGTTGCGCTTCGGCAGGGCGGTGTGGACTTGTTGGGCCGAAGGGCCTGTTTCCACACTGTAATGTAATCTAATCTAATCTTAACCTGATTTACACATCCTTGGATTGTGGGAGGAAATCGGGGCACCCACGCAGACACAGGGAGAATGTGCAAACTCCACACAGATAGTCGCCTGAGATGGAAATCAAACCTGGGTCCCTGGTGCTGTGAGTCAGCTGTGCTAACCACTGAGCCACCATTCCACTCCAAAGATCAGAGTACCAGACTACCAGACTACCAATAAGTGGAAATTGTGGCTTGGTCCTTCACCAGAGGAAAAAACCTTGTCACAAATTATGAGGAGTATGAAAAAAAACATTAGAACTCAAAGATAGGAATCTTCCCAAACACACAAAAAAAACGCTATTATTGAAATATTTCCAAGTTGATACATGAATGCATATATAATTTAAAGTAATAGGGCAGAAAAAGTTATACATGCTCTTTTTTGGAGCAGTCAGAGGCCAGGTGAAGAGTCACTGTGAGTATGCCACTCTGACTGGTGCAATCAGAGTGACTAGCCTCCTACCCAGACAGGGATGGTGACATTGCTGCCCAAACATCAGCATGTGTCAGGTTTCACTCATCCTGAATAAAATGTCACAAACTGCCATTCACTTCAAATGATTTCAAAATTTGGGAAAAAGGAATTAGAGATTCAATGACTTCCTTACCCTGTTTTTCTAACATTATTCAGTAAGTTTTTATAACCTGTGATGTATTGCCTGACAGGACTTGAAAGTAACATTCAAAAGACCACTGTATAAATAAGTGAAGGAGAGAAAATTGCATGACTATAGGGAAAAGCAAGTGAATGGGCGATATTAGGTAGCTGTAGCTGAAAACAAAGCACAGGTATATGGCCTAAATGGCCACTTCCTGTTTTGTAAGTTTTGAGAAGGGAAACTAAACCACTAAATGCAGAGAGAGTTATTACCAATGAAAAATGAAAATTAATGATTTATATAAATATTACTATATGTAAGTATAGTCAACAGTGATTTGGAGTAGGGGCACCAAAATATGAATTATAGTTTGACTTGTAGAACATGGGTTTATGGGCGGCACGGTGGCACAGTGGTTAGCACTGCTGCCTCACAGCGCCAGAGACCCAGGTTCAATTCCCGCCTCAGGCAACTCTCTGTGTGGAGTTTGCACGTTCTCCCCGTGTCTGCGTGGGTTTCCTCCGGGTGCTCCGGTTTCCTCCCACAATCCAAAAAAAATGTGCAGGTTAGGTGAATTGGCCATGCTAAACTGTCCATAGTGTTAGGTTAAGGGGTGAATGTAGGAGTATGGGTCTGGGTGGTATACGCTTCGGTGGGTCGGTGTGGACTTGTTGGGCTGAAGGGCCTGTTTCCACACTGTAAGTAGTCTAATCTAAAAAAAAGTTCTGAATGAAAAGGGAGGTTGCTCTTAGGTCAGTTGGCATCAACAAAGAATAGTTTGAGTGGGAATGCATGTTTTTATATTCATATCTGATTTGATAAAATCATGCTTAATCTTTACTCTGAACGTGGATTTATATTTTAAGTAGATTTACTTTTTGGAAGGGATGTATAATAGGTTGGTTTTGTTTTTTTTTTGTTAGTTGTTTTTCTCAATGCAAAACAATAGCTCTCCTGTGAAGATTAACATCTACATTACACGGAAATTCAATCTGCATTTCGCACTCTTGTAGAATTGTTCTAAACGATATTTACATGAAACCTGTGGAGGATCTATGGCCAAAATATTCATTGCATGTTCTCTTTATACTTCTGCTGTGTATCTGCAGCATTTTGAGTTTTTATTTAACATTTGTGCATTATAACTAGGGGCAAATGTCTTGTGTTTTGGACTCTTTGTTGGCTAAATATTCCATCAAATTAAAATTTCAAGAGATTTTGTCATTTAGCAAGATTTCTGTGCAACCCAAGTATCAGCATTTTAGTTTGTACCTCATCCACTAAGAACATGTTAAATGATGATTTGGAGATGCCGGTGTTGGACTGGGGTGGACAAAGTTAAAAATCACACAACACCAGGTTATAGTCCAACAGGTTTAATTGGAAGCACACTAGCTTTCTTAAATGATAGTAGGCTGCAAATTTGCACAACTCTGCTTGTGTCTGCTTTACGTGTGTGATGGCATTGCTACAGTATTGGTCTATTCATTTTCACTTTGTGATTTATTTATATTCAAGTTGTTTTTTTCTGGCATATGAAACATTTTACAAAGTGGCAGTACCAAATGATGACTCATAGCCGAAAGATCAGCAGTCCCTCAGCAGTAGGAACTCTCTATTAGGCTGGCTGTCTTACTCAGTTCTGTTGTAAATCTTCTGGGATGGTAATTCCCCACTACCTGCTTTGTCGTGGGGTAGTTTGCTGCTGCCAAGTGAGTGTCAATGAGAGGAGGCTCTTGTCTTAAACACATTGGGCAAAATTTGACCAGAAACTCAAGTGCCAAATGTGGAAAGAGAGGCCAGTAGTTCATTGCGTATTGTGGTCATATTCTCTTTTCCTATGCTAAGATGAGAAATGAGCTATGATATCATATTGCTCAGGCACATTTTGAAACTGACAGGTACAAGAATAGGAAAGGTTTAGAGGGATATTGGGCCAAATGCAAGTAAATGGGGGTGGTTTAGTTTGGGAAACCTGGTCAGCATGGATGAGTTGGACCGAAGAGTCTGTTTTCCTGCTGTATGACTCTATGACTCTAAATCAACCAAATGGCAATGTTGACAAGTTGCATGGAGGGTGAGCCCATGTGAGAGTTTTCACACCATTCTCCAAAACACACCTTATTCCCTGTGCACCACGGCTTTATAGCATCCTATTCTTCCTCTTGCCAGAGGGGGACAGTACTCCCCATTGCTGGATTCCAGGGATCCTGGCACCAGTGCTGTTTTTAAAGCCCAGCCACGTACCATGTCAAGTACTGGTTGATAGTAGGAGCTGTCCTTAACCATGCACGTGGTCAGAGGGCAACCAGATAAAACTCTCCCGAGAGCACACAGAACAGCCTGGCAGTTCTTTGCAAATAAAAGCACACATTCGTAATTGCAGAAGCTGCACAGGTTAGGGCATGGTGGCTCAATGGTTAACACTGTTGCCTCAAAGCACCATGGACCCGGGTTGATTCCCACCTTAGGTGACTGTCTGTGTGGAGTTTGCACATTCTCCCTGTGTCTGTGTGGGTTTCCACCAGGTGCTTCTGTTTTCTCACAATCCAAAGATGTGCAGGTTAGGTGGATTGGCCATGTTAAATTGCCCATAGTGTTCAGTGGTGTATAGGCTAGGTGGAGTAGCCATACACAAGGTCAAAGACATGTGTCTGGTGAGGTGCTTTTCGGTGGGGGGGGAGGATGTGGACACAATGGGTCAAATGGCTTGCTTCCACTCTGTAGGGATCTGTGATTCTTGCATTATCCCATCTTAAACACTTTCTTATGGGAGTGATTCCTTTTCCCAAATGCCCAGTGCAATTGCTTTGTTCAAGGTGTGCCCATCATATTCTGAAAACCCTTCAAAATGGTTGAAGCCCTTCAACCATTTTATTCAGGAACAGCAAAAGCATAGGGGAAAAAAAGACCCAACATATAGAAGTTGTACTTGCCTATGGGAACAGACAGGGACCTCTTGCCTTTTGAGCTGCAATGAAATTGCAGTCAATGAGTGCTCACTACACCCAGATCTCATCGACTGGAACCAGGAGTTAAGTCTTGTCTGGTTTGTTGAACCTCAGGCTGCATCACTCTGTCATGTTGTAGGTGATTGTTATGGACCAGACAAAACTTCCACAAAATAGATAAGGAGATAGCCCAGACCCTAACTTTTATCTTATTTACAGGCAAGTGTAAGGTGTCGCATTCCAGATGTAATTCGATTAGTCATAAGAGTCATAGAATCATAAAGATGTACAGCTCAGAAACAGACCGTTTGGTCCAACTCGTCCATGCTGACCAGTCATACTACTAGGCTTAAGCAAAACACACTTTATTCTTAAACAACAGTTAAAAATATAAACAAAAGAAAGAAGAATTGGTATTACTTTAACTCTATTGTAAAACTTAAGAGATTAATAGATTATTTTACTACTGAACAGCAACTGTTGTAATATAGAAACATCACATAAACATACTCTTGGCAAAGGCAACTTTAGTGAAGTAGGTTTGTCTCGCATGCAATGCTTCTCCAGTCCAGGAGATAAGGACACGAAGAAAAAATTCTGTCAAAGAGAACGAGAGAACTCCAGCTTTTTGCTGTGGCCGAGAGAGATGTCTCGAAGCGTTCACAGCCAACTTCAAAAGCCCAATGACTACTGAAAGCTAAACTAAACTAAAACTCAGGTTCTATGGAAGCCTGACTCCACCCATTCAGGCTGCTTCTCTTGTTCTAACTTTTAAAAAAACCCAGGGCCTCACAAGCTGTTTACATTATTGGGTTGGAAGAGACAACTCTGAACCTACGGATCATAACCTCTCTTGATTTAAAACAAAACCGGGACAAAATACACCTCTTAAAGCTGCAGTATTGTCACACATTCCCCTTTAAACAAAACCCATCAGTATACAAAGATAGCTTCATTTTTAAAAACCTTTTTTACAGTTACACCATTAATACAACATAATACATATGCATTACATTGACTTCAAGCAGGCATAGATTTACTTCTACAATCCATTTCAATTTGTTTCTTCCGCCACCAAACATGGTCATGGAAATGTACAGCACGGAAACAATTCCTTCAGTCCAACTCATCCATGCCAACCAGATAACCCAAATTAAGCTAGTCCCATTTGTCAGCACTTGGCCCATATCCCTCTAACTTCTTCCTATTGTTCTTCTCATCCAGAGAATGTTGTAATTGTAGCAGCCTCCACCACTTCCTCTAGCAGCTCATTCCGTAGATGCACCACCCTCTGCGTGAAAAAGTTGCCCCTTAGGTCCCTTTCAAATCTTTCCCCTCTCACCCTCTAGTTCTGAATTCCCCAACCCCAGGGAAAAGACTTTGTCTATTTAACCTATCCATGCCCCTCATGATTTTACAAACCCCTCAGCATCTGATGTTCCAGGGAAAACAGCCCCAGCCTGTTCAGCCTCTCCCTACAGCTCAAACCCTCCAACCCTGGTAACATCCTTATAAACCTTTCCTGGACCCTTTCAAGTTTCACAACATCCTACCCATAGCAGGAAGACCAGAATTGCACACAATATTTCAAAAGTGGCCTAACCAATACTTGCCAGCATTCTTTGAGTGAGTCCAACTTTGAAATATAAATTAGTTGTCCCATCCTCTCAATTCAGTCTTCCAGCCGTGGAATAGGCCATCTATTTCGTAACTGCATTAACCTTACGGTAATCAATACATAGGCATTGAGTCACCATTTGGTTTTGGCACCATCTCTATGGGTGAGCTCTATTTGTTGCAACTCATTTTAGTTATATCACATTTGAGCATGCCTTCAACATCTTTTTGGACCTGTGCCAATTTTAGGGGTTTAAATCTATATTGCTTAATTGGAGCAGCATTTCCAATGTTTACATCATGTGTAATCTAATAACATCCCAATTTTTGAGAACTTCTGCATGGTCCAACATAATTTGAGGAATATCAAATTCAAATTTGTCTGGATTTGGTTCTTCACTGAATTATAACAAGTATCACATTCTCTTTCCTTCCCTTTCAAAATACTATTTGACCATATTCACATGACACACACTATGAGTTTTTTTCCTATCTGGCGTTTATATCTAATAATTCACCTCACTTAATTTTCTTTTGATTTGATAAGGCCGACTCAACATTGCTTTTAAAGGTTCACCCACCACTGGTAGTAATCCTAACACGTTATCTCCTCTAGTGAAACTATGAATTTTTGATTTTTTTTGTCTGCTTCCTATTCCATCACATCCTGTGCTACGTTTAAATGCTATCTAGCCAACTCATCCACTCTATTTAATCTTTCCCTAAAATTTGACACATAGTTGAACTCAGACTTACCAATTTTTCCTCAATTAATTTCAGTTTTCGACTCAACTCATATCCAAAACCTAATTCAAATGGACTGAACTTAACTGATTTAGTTGATATTCCTCCCACTCAATGTCTTCATCTTCCTCCTCAGAAGGTCAGGCAGCATCCAAGGAGCAGGAGAATCGATGTTTCGGACATGAGGAAACTGATTCCTAAAGAAGGGCTCATGCCCGAAACCTCGATTCTCCTGCTCCTTGGATGCTGCCTGACCTGCTGCGCTTTTCCAACAACACATTTTCAGCTCTGATCTCCAGCATCTGCAATCCTCACTTTCTCCTTCCTCCTCAGAAGGCCTTGTTTCTGCTTTCACGGCTCTTCAGCGATCATCACATTCACTCTTTGCCTGCTGTGGTTGCTCCCAGCATGGTGTACTGAGACTTTGCAGTACACTGTGTCTGGACAAGATCAGATTCTCATCTGCAAGGGCCCTATCTACTCCATGATGGCCCTTGTCAAAAACTGGCAGTACGGTATCTATGCTCACTCAGGCCTTACTCAAGGGGTTGCAGAGTGTAGCTGTTGTCTCCCAGTAACCATCCTTGTAAGATATCCTTGAAATGAAGCAAGAACATGAGGGTTCTCAAGAATATAGGAATCATGGTAGCTCTCACGGAACCAAGCACAGCCGTCTAAGATGTGGTGGTGAAAATCACAGAGGAGATGGAATGGAATCCTTTTCTGTTGATGAAGTCAGCTGCATTATGATATGGTGCTCCCAACACAATGTGTGTACAGTCTATAGTGACCTGAACTTGGGGAAGGCCAGTCTCATCAACCAAACCTACCGAGCTCGTCCCAGGGAAATAAGGTGAAGTGCTGCGATCTGGATTTGTGAAAACAGCCTTGATACATTTGTGATTTGTCAAATGTATTGTGATTTCACACAGGTCCTCAGTGGATCTTTAGTAGCGGCTGATTGTACAAAAGATTACAGCAGCTGTCACCCCAGGGTACGATGGCCACCTACCCCTTCAGGTAGGTCATAGGTTCCACTTCAGCAGTTGGCATGGTGACAGTGTCCCAGGGCATCCTCAGTCTGTCTATTTGGAGGATGATTGACTCTGGGCCTCCTGCACATTCCTGAGGGAACCTTCACCCTGAGCTCACTGGCACTTCTGTAGTACCTCAACTTCCCTGTGCCAACTGACCATAACCAAGACTCTGGACTGATATCAGGTGCTGCCTTTGACTTCTTGTTCTTGCACCCCCCTGACTGAAGGCCATCTCCCTTGTCCTGACTGAGAACTATTCCCCTGAGAGTATTAGACATGTCCATTTGGTGTTTCAGTCTGTTTGTTACACATTTGTTGGTGGTGCATGGTGCATGTGTGAAATTGATATAACACAGCATATCATACAGCAACTTGTCCAGCCCCTAGTTTTGTGTCTGTGCTAAAAGGCTGAAGACCAAGTACCATGAGCCTTTGAGCTCTTCCTGAGGGGATGAAGTGCAAACAGATAAGGCAATTCAAGGCAAAGTGACTCTGAGAGTCAGAATTGATGCAAAGGGAGTGAGTGTTAAGAGAAAAACTGAGCAAATAAGTTACCTTTGCACTGAGGAGCCCCTTGGTCCAGGCAGTGAGATGGCTGTATGTCCCTGTGACAAACTATTCTGGCAGCAGCATCCCAATGAAGAATGCTGGATTGAATTGCAGTATTGTGGGTGATTCAGAGATACGGTGTCCAGGCCATGGTATGTGTGCTGGGGTATTGGTGTCTGCTGTCCCATGTTGGAGACTTGGAGAGGCAAGTGTGATCTGCAGTCACCAGGTACCTGCTTGAACTTTCATTTCAGGAATAATCACCATCAGGTTTCGGTGGGTAAGAGAGTGAAAAACTGTAAACCAATGAGGTGACATTAGCAATAATGACATGTTAATGTATTCAAATGGATAAAAATAGATTGCTCACCACTGGCTAGCGAGATTCTCATCTTGCTGTTCACTTGATTGGAGAATTGCACATTTGCTTCTTGATACGAGAACCACATTTTTACCAATCCTATCCTATTTTCCCGACTAATTTATCAATGCCCACTGTGTCTGGGGCTGAGAAGATACTGCCTAATGTAATTTATTTCAGGTATATTATCAAAATAGACATTATTACAAAGACTTTGAGGAAACCTAGGATATACGTCTTCAATTCACAAGGCCCTAAGCTGTTGAATGTTATCCCCAAGCAAACGTGAATGGCATCATCAGATTGGGTGGAGCTCAATACAGTCTTCAACATTGTCCCTTTCAGAACCACATCTTATACTATACCACCGCCAATCCTTTCTTTCCACAGTTAGCATTAAACATTCATTCATTTAACTATTTCCTCCAAGTTCACCTCTCCCAAGTTTCTGATTCAACAAATTCAAGTGAGCTGGAGTTTTCACAATTCTCTCTTCGATCTTGGGCACTCAGTAGGACTTTGGTTGAGGACTGTTGACCTTGAATATGTTCTTGACCCGATGTAGTCTGTGAAGTCTCACTATACTAGAGGATCTTTTAACTCTTGGATTTGCTGATATCTTCCTGTTGAAGGGCTTATGCCTGAAATGTCGATTCTCCTGCTCTTCGGATGCTGCCTGACCTGCTGTGCTTTTCCAGCACCACACTCTCGACTCTGATCTCCAGCATCTGCAGTCCTCACTTTCTCCTATCCTTTGCTAAGAAAGTTCTGCTAAACCAGATAGTTGGTGTGTTAGCTTATCTGGAAGACCTTTCATCTCCTGAATTTATATAGTCTTCCCTGTTGTTACCACTTAAGATCACCTGGGGGATCTTTAATCCCATGAATTCACTACGTGGAAGATGTTGAAACAGGCATTTTCTTTGTTTGTAGTGTCACAGACATTTTGACCATGTTCTGAAAATGTGGACATATTGCATCTGAAGTCCATCTTTAATCTGTGTGAGCACATTTTTATTCTCAATAAACTGATGGATCTGTTTTGAAATTCTTTACATTAACTTGTAGGTTAGATTGAATGTTTCCAATCACTCTCAATGCTTACTGGTGAACGCAACATCTTCACAACCTCAGTCATGCTGCTTGACGATTACTGCTGACTTTATCACTGGCACTAATAATCCTTCCTGGAATGAAAAAGAATTGAAGTATTCCTTGAACCTCTGCCATTTCTATATCTGACATCAAATATGTACCTACTATTACAATTTGCTCCCCAGGTTGTATTAGTGTCTGACTAAATTTCAATTAAAGAATGATCAATAAACTCAAGTGGACTGTACTACTCATTGTTTTTCTTCTCATCTGCATCTTCTCACAAACTTTGATGGTTCCTGTCACCTGACTTTTCTTTAGTTAATTGTTTTCTTCTAAACACTGGTAAGTCATTGATGATTGTGAAATGCTGTCTGTATGTGTTCTCAGCCAACACAATGGACTTTTGGCTAGGCTATGCTTCAACGCGATATCAGTGAATGGTCAGTCTTTTGTTTTTGGTGAATTTTGCTTGCGCGTATTTTGGCTTTCAAGTTGCTGGTTCTTCTCGGCCATATAAAACACATTAATTTCCTGCCATCATGGCTAAACTCAACTGATTTTGTCTTCTTGGCCCTGCCACGTGACTATGAAGCCCAGTGACATCTACTACTAATTGTTCCTTGACCAGTTGTTCAACAACTGATTGCTCCTGGACAAGTTGTTGTCTGACCAGCTTGTCATTGGATAGACTTGACACAACTTAGTCTTTCTTAGCCTGTTCACTATCCATCATAATTAGATGAACTTCTTCTATTAATTCAAGAAGCTTGTGATCAATACGTATATGCATGCTTAAAAGTGAGATTTCTTGAATATGAATCACAGGAATATTCTCTGTTATCTTACATCCTTGTGTTGCAGTGTTACGTATAGCATACCCTTAAACTGTTCTACCTGGACCATGTAGCTTCATCTCTAATTTAAGCTGCGAAAATTTAGGTTTCTTTACCCAAGGATCTAATAAAACAGTGAAACTTGCCGCTGCATCATGCTTAAAATTAATGAGATGATCATGGAGATCTTGTCAAATTTAATGTGGAGGTGCCAGCATTGGACTGGACTGGACAAAATCAGAAGTCACACAACACCAGGTTAGTCCAACAGGTTTATTTAAAACCACAAGATCTCAAGAGAGACTAAAGATCTTATAATTCATTGTGAAATACTTACGGGATTGTCAGGACAGGAAAACAATAACCTATGGAAAAGTGAGATGACAGGAACCATCAAAGTTTGTGTGACTTCACCTGATAAAGGAGCACTACTTCGAAAGCTTGTGAATCAGTTGGATCACCAAATCCCACTAGGAATGCTTTGGGTATCATTTCTAATGCTGGCCTCTCTACGACATTAATATCCTTATATGAGTAACCATTTAACGTTTTGCTGCTCTGTAATTGTGTCCTAGTTATACACATTATAATTGTCTCAACATAAGACAATGAGGAGACCAAGAATGTAGACCTTCACTGTACAAGATCTAACACTTTTCTGCCTTGTCCCTACCGAAGCCTGTATAACATAATCAGAATAGATAGAGCTTAATGCTGTCTCCAACATTAACCCTTTTAGAACCATTACCTTGTACAATAAGTACAGTAAGTTCTGGCAGTGAATGAAGGGTGTGGACCCTGGAGAATGAACTATCCACCTAAGGGACAGAGCAATGTTTAACAGTAGAGGAGAATTTTCCAACTCAAATAGAAATTATTTCAATAGTTCAGAAGATGAACCATTTGTTTTGTTTAATCATTAGCAGGAAAACAACGAATTCCCAAAACCTAATGGATGCTCTGACATTGTTTCTCAGCAAACAAAAGATAACTTCCATACAAAGGACAAAGTTCTAAATCATTCTGCTGTTCACGGAAGATAATGAAAGGCAGGAAACATGATGTGAAACAGTTTAGCTGTTAGTTAATGAAACAATTTGTATTGATACATAATGGAATAGCTTCTGCTGCTGCAGATTCTATGTTTTCTTAAATTAATTTTCAGGATGTGCCCACCTTTACTCATTTCAAAAGGGCTAAAATAAAAGACCAGGGAGATGAACAAAGAAAAATACAGCACAGCAAGAGGCCCTTCGGCCCTCCAAGCCTGCGCCGATCCAGATCCTCTATCGAAACCTGCCACCTATTTTCGAAGGATCTGTTTCCCTCTGCTCCCTGCCCATTCATGTATATGTCTAAATATGTCTTAAATTACAATACCATGCCAGCATCTACCAGCTCCGCTGGCAATACATTCCAGACATCCACCACTCTCTGCATGAAGAACTTTCCATGTATATCTCCCCTAAATATTTCCTCTCTCACTTTGAACTCATGATCCCAGTCCTCCACTCTGGGAAAAGATTCTTGCTATCCTTCCTGTCTACACCTCTCATGACTTTGTAGCCCTCAATCAGGTCCCCCCTCCATCTCCTTCTTTCCAATGAAAATAATCCTAACCTACTCAACCTCTCCTCATAGTTAGCACCCTCCATAATATCCTGGTGACAGGCAACATCCTGGTGAACCTCCTCTGCACCCTCTCCATAGCATCCACATCCTTTTGGTAATGTGGTGACCAGAACTATACGCAATATTCTAAATGTGGCTGAACCAAAGTCTTATACAACTGTAGAGCTGAAAATATGTTGCTGGAAAAGCACAGCAGGTCAGGCAGCATCCAAGGAGCAGGAGAATCGACGTTTCGGGCATGAGCCCTTCTTCAGGAACGAAACGTTGATTCTCCTGCTCCTTGAATGCTGCCTGACCTGCTGTGCTTTTCCAGCAACACATTTTTAGCTCTGATCTCCAGCATCTGCAGTCCTCACTTTCTCCTCTTATACAACTGTAACATATCCTGCCAGCTCTTGTACTCAATATCCCAACCGAAGAAGGAAAGCATGCCGTATGCCTTCTTGACAACTCTGCTGACCTGCGTTGCGACCTTCAGGAAACAATGGACCTGAACACCCAGATCTCTCTGTACATTAATTTTCCCTGGGACTTCTCCATTTAATGTATAGTTTGCTCTTGAATTGAATCTTCCAAAATGCATCACCTAACATTTGTCCGGATTGACCTCCATCTGCCCAACTCTCCAATCTGTCTATATTCTTCTGTATTCTCTGACAGTCCCCTTCACTCTCTGCTACTCTACCAATCTTAGTGTCATCTGCAAACTTGCTAATGAGGCAACCTACACCTTCCTCCAAATCATTAATGTACAACTGAGGCTGTATAAGGCTCTGCTCAGACTACATTTAGAATATTGTGAGCAGTTTTGGGCCCCAGATCTAGGGAAGGATGTGTTGGTGTTGGAGAGGGTCCAGACGAGGTTCATAGGAATGATGCTGGGGATGAAGGGCTTGTCATAAGAGGAGTGGTTTAGGACTCTGGGTCTGGACCTGATGGAGATTATAAGGATAAGAAATTTACAGAACATGGAGAGACCTGGATAGTGTGGATGTGGAGAAGATGTTTTCACTCATGGGAAAGACTAGGATTCGAGGACACAGCCTCAGGGTGAAGGGATGACCATTTTGAATTGAGATGTAGAGGAATTTCTGCAGCCAGAGAATGGTTAATCTGTGGAACTCATTGCTATGGAGGGCTGTGGAGGCCAAGTCATTGAGTATATTTAAGAGAGAGACAGGTTTTAGATTGGTAAGGGGATCAAAGGTGATGGGAGAAAGCAGGAGAATGGAGTTGAGAAATATAATTGAACAACGAAACAGACTTGATGGGCCAAATGGCTAAATTCTGCTCTTATATCTTATGGTCACATGGTTAAGCAGCACCTGTGGAAAAGGAAAGAAGTTCACATTTGAGATTGACTACCTGTTTTATTAGGTATTATGTGAGGTGGTGTACCAATAACTGCTGGTTACAACTTTGCCAAAATGCCCTTAGACACAAGCAACATTAGCCTTATGCTTAAATGATTCTTTGCTGTTGTCACATGATTTTACAGGGGGTGTTTATTTAGATGTGAGAATCGATGGCAAGCTGTTCTTGTCTTGCTCACCTGAGACCTAAGACAGAGGTGTGCCAAGTTCTCATTGGAGACGTGCTCTATGCTAATGATGCTGCACTGATAATCCACCCTGAAAATTCACTGGCCAATGATTGATTGAATCATTTATTGTCATGTGTATTCAAGATAACCTTTTCACTGTATTTTATACTGTCGCCATTCTTAGTAACTTAAAAATAAAATAACAAGTAAAGCTCCGAGCTACACCAACCCACACCAGACTCCCCGCTCCGGGCTACACCAACCCACACCAGACTCCCCGCTCCGGGCTACACCAACCCACACCAGACTCCCCGCTCCGAGCTACACCAACCCACACCAGACTCCCCGCTCCGGGCTACACCAGTCCACACCAGAGTCCCCGCTCCGGGCTACACCAGTCCACACCAGGGACCCCACTCCGGGCTACACCAGTCCACACCAGGGACCCCACTCCGGGCTACACCAGTCCACACCAGGGACCCCACTCCGGGCTACACCAGCCCACACCAGAGTCCCCGCTCCGGGCTACACCAGTCCACACCAGAGTCCCCGCTCCGGACTACACCAGCCCACACCAGAGTCCCCGCTCCAGACTACACCAGCCCACACCAGAGTCCCCACTCCGAGCTACACCAGTCCACACCAGAGTCCCCGCTCCGGGCTACACCAGTCCACACCAGGGACCCCACTCCGGGCTACACCAGTCCACACCAGGGACCCCACTCCGGGCTACACCAGTCCACACCAGGGACCCCACTCCGGGCTACACCAGCCCACACCAGAGTCCCCACTCTGAGCTACACCAGCCCACACCAGAGTCCCCGCTCCGGGCTACACCAGCCCACACCAGAGTCCCCACTTTGAGCTACACCAGTCCACACCAGAGTTCCTGCTCTGGGCTAGACCAGCCCACACCAGAGTCCCCGTTCTGAGCTACACTAGCCCACACCAGAGTCCCCACTCCGGGCTACACCAGCCCACACCAGAGTCCCCACTCCGGGCTACACCAGCCCACACCAGAGTCCCCGTTCTGAGCTACACCAGTCCACACCAGAGTTCCCGCTCTGGGCTAGACCAGCCCACACCAGAGTCCCCGTTCTGAGCTACACTAGCCCACACCAGAGTCCCCGCTCAGGGCTTGACAGGTGACTGGGCAAAAGTGAGGACTGCAGATGCTGGAGATTAGAGTCAAGATTAGAGTGGTGCTGGAAAAGCACAACAGGTCAGGCAGCATCTGAGGAGCAGGAAAATTGACGTTTTGGGCAAAAGCCCTTCATCAGGTGACGGATTCTGTAGAGACGCCATCACTCCAGATCCTGTCAAAACTGTCTTCCTACTGAAGATCTCTGTTTAAAAGGTAAGTTTAAGCAAAAACTAAAAAAAAACTGAGTAAAGGAAGAAAGGGGAAAAAAAGAAAAGAAAGGAAAAAGCAGATGAAGTGTACAAGCCCTGGCAACGGAGCCTGGAGACAGCCTACTCTGCCGCCGCTATCTTGTTTTGTATGAACAGCATTGCTAATGTTTGTAAAGAGTTTGGCTTGACCAAGGGCATCAAGAAGACTAATGTCATGGTCAAGGATATGGTCATACAAAATATATCAGTATTGACAAAGTGATGCTTCAATTGATGATAGCTTCACATAAGAAGGCTCCACAATCAATTATAATCTGTTGTAACAGATGCAAAAATGCAACATACACATCACAAAAACTACACTTATGTCCAAGATCAGTAACAGAGTGTGGAACAACAACCTGACTGCCAACATCATACCATGAGTCTCCAATACAGGGCTGAGACCTGGACAACATATGGCAGGCAGGTGGAGAGGCTGAACAATTTCCACCTTCACTGTCTCAGGCATATCTTTGGCGACTTTTGGCAGGACAATAACACCCCAACTCAGAGGTCCAATAGGATCAGCATGCACTCATTGCTAACTCAATGAGATCTGCACTTGTCCAGCAACAATCATCAGAATGATGATGACTTTATACCCACAAACCGTCTGGAGAGTGAATGCACCAGGGGAGTATGACCGCCTGGGTGTCTATATCCCCACTGCAAGAACACTGTCACATGAGACCTGAGGCATTGGATGTTGACACTGATAACTGGGAGACAGTTGCTGTCAGCTGTGACCTCTGGAGGTGATTGTTTAGAAGGGTATAGCGAGAGGCAAACAGAAACAAAAAGCCCATGAGTTGAGAAAAGGGCCCAGAGAAAACAAAGGCCATTTTACCACATATCTTTTCAGCCCCACTGTCTTCCTGTGCAAGTGATTCCTAACACAGACCTGACAACCAGAATGCAAACTATCATCTTAACAGGCCAAAAGCTGAGACAATTGTTAGTCAGGGAACCATATCCTTATTCAGAGGCTGGCCAAACTGATATATTGAATACTGCCCTGGTTTTGGAGATGAAGTACTTGCAAAGTAGACCGTGAGTATAAGTAAGGAAGAGGACATAGAAGAAACATGTTATTCTGTTTATTGATGGCTCTTACAAAGCAAATATTTAAGAAAAATATATTTCCAGATACTTCTAATTCTGAAAACCAATGTGAAACAATCCCACAGAGGCCAATATCCTATCGCCAAGTAACTCTTTACTTACACATAGAAAGCCAGCCCTCAGAGTGTACAGAACATCTGACACTCTTGAATATTTTATTAGAGTCAACAGGATGTCTAACACTCCTGTTTCTTCTTTCTCTTTTATTACCCCACACTACCACCTAATTGCGGTAGTGCTTACTTGTCCCCCGTATCCATGGTGTGTGTGTGCAGGTGTGAGACACAGTGAAAGACACAAGGTGCACGAATCAATATTCAGTTTCCACCAGCAGGAAGAAAAGAAACACCCGAGTGGCCAGTGACAAGCCCTGCCCTTCACATCAAAGGGCAATGCTGTGTGACCAAACAGTGAAGGGGCAAGGATTAACTCAAAATAGAGTTGGACGGGGAAATAATGCACTCCACTCCCTGCGGCGCCCACCTCTCCCTGAACAACTCCAGGGTGTCGGTGGACACCGCGTGCTCCTTCTCTAGAGACACCCAGGCTCTAACATAACCGCGGAAGAGGGGCAGGCAAGACACTCTTGATTTTTTTTTGTGTGTGTGTGTAGATGTGAGACACAGTGAAAGACACAAAGTGCACGAATCTTTATTCGATTGCCACCGCCAGGAAGATATGAAAAAACACCCGAGTGGCCAGTGACAAGCACTGCCCTTCACATCAAAGGGCAATGCTGTGTGATCAAAACAGTGAAGGGGAGGGTAGGGACTAAATCAAAATAGAGTTGGACGGGGAAATAATGCACTCCACTCCCTGCGGCGCCCACCTCTCCCTGAACGACTCCAGGGTGTTGGTGGACACCGCATGCTCCTTCTCTAGAGACACCCGGGCTCTAACATAACCACAAAAGAGGGGCAAGGCAAGATACTCTTGATTATATCTGTCAGTCAGGACTCCCTGATTGGACAGGTTAACAACCCCAATCAGGAAACTCTCATTCTCGGTACAACCTGTCCATGCCGACCAGATATCCCAACCCAATCTAGTCCCACCTGCCAGCACCTGGCCCATATCCCTCCAAACCCTTCCTAGTCATATACCAATCCAAATGCCTCTTAAATGTTGTAATTGTACCAGCCTCCACTACTTCCTCTGGCAGCTCATTCCATACACGTACCACCCTCTGTGTGAAAAAGTTGCCTTAGGTCTTTTTTATATCTTTCCCGTCTCACCCTAAACCTATGCCCTCTAGTTCTGGACTCCCCAACCCCAGGGAAAAGACTTTGCCTATTTATCCTATCCATGCCCCTCATAATTTTGTAAACCTCTATAAGGTCACCCCTCAGCCTCCGACGCTCCAGGGAAAACAGCCCCAGCCTGTTCAGCCGCTCCCTGTAGCTCAAATCCTCCAACCCTGGCATCCTGTGAATGAATTTTTAAAAAAATTGATACTAAGTCTTATAAAGAAATAATGAGGCAGATGCTTGAAAGCTTAGTATAAGAGACAGCTTTTAAGAAGCATCTTATAATGGAGGACAGCAAGGTAGAGAGGTGGCAATTACATAACTTAGGTCCTGGGTGTCTCAAGGCCAGGCTGCCAGGAGTGAACAAATTATACTATGGATGCATTAAAGGTCGGAGTTGGAGCAACATGAAGATCACTGATGATTGCAAGTTGAGAGGACATTATAGAGAGACGGGTCTGTAAACAAGAATGAGGATTTTAAAATTCAGGTAATGCCTCAGTGGAAGCCAGTGCATGTTGGTAAATACCCCAGGAGTAATGGGTTGACAGGATTTGGACCTGGATGTTGTGCTTCCTTGGTGGTGACATGGCAACCAGGAGAGGTTTCCAATTGGGTATTACTACAACAGCACCATGCTCAGCATGAACTGCATCCTACCATCCCAGATTCCTTCTTAGAACTCATTGATTGGAGTGCCCACCCACTGTTCCTCCACAGTTCTAATTATTTTCCCTTCTAGTATTTACCTAATTCTTTTGAATCTGCTTTCACCACTCTTTCAGACTCTGCAGATTGAAACACTCACCATGTTTAAAATGAAAAGTTTCCTCATGGCTCATCTGGTTGCCAATCGCACTAAATTTATGTCCTTTTGGCTACTGACCCTTCTGCCCCTTTATGCATTCTATGCACATAGTGTCAGAACTGGTCAGGATTCTGAACATCTCTACCTAATATTCTTTGCTGTAAAGACCTTCTCCAGTCTCTGTGAACAACTGAAGTCCTTCATCCCTAGTACCATTCTAGTAAATCTCTGCTACACCTTCTCGAAGACCTTGACATCCTTCCTCCAATGTGGTGCTCAGAATTAAACTCAATATTCCAGCTGAGGCCTCATCAATATTTTGCAAAAATTTGAACAAGTTTCCTTGCTTTGTACTCTTCCTCTATAAAGAAGGCCAAGAATCCAATGTGCTTTCATACAGCCATCCTCTCACATTTAAAGATTTAAGCATATACATTTGCACATCTCTCTGTCTTCCTGCATCCCCTTTAAGATTTTATAACTTTCCTCTCATATTAGTACTCCCCATTCTTCATACCAAAATGCACCATATAACACAACTTTATGGTGAAATACTTGTGGTGACATCAATGCTATTTTTGTCTCTGAATGTTTTATTCCTGATTCTCCTCTGTGGATTGGACATCAGGAGTCCCTTGTTTGATGACTTAGAATGACTCTATTCTTACTCACAATGGCAAGCACTGCTTTAGCTATTCTAGTGCTAATTAACACTTCTACACAAAGCCCTTGAGTTTAGTATAAAACAACCTCCAACATTAACCTAACCCTCAACTCCACATGTCAGCAGTAATGGTGTCTCTGTCTAGCAGGAAATTATTTTCAGTTTCAAATAGTATTGAATATTTAGGGATCTGAAAAATTAGACTTTGGGATTGATAAGAGGTAGAATTCACTTGACCTTATATTGAAATATTTTAAGGCGATTTAATAGGACATTGGTTTTTAATCATTTGTTCATGGGATTTGAGCAGAACTAGCCCATTAATGTCCATCCTTTGTTTCTCAAACTCTTCTTAATATGCTTTGAGAAGTCAGAAGGTGCCTAATTTGCTGCAACATTCCTAGCCTTGGAGCTGGCCTTGTAGCCATTGTATTTATATGGACCAGCTCAGTTCCTGATCATTAGTAACCCTAAGATGTTGATAATTGGGTTTCAGCCATGGTAATGTTATTAAATGGTCAATGGTTGGATTCTTTCTTGCTGGAGATGGACATTGCTTGGCATTTGTCTGATGCATAGGTTACTTGCCATTTATCAGCCCTAACTTGGATGTTGGTTCATGACAAACATTATCAGTTACTGTAACTCCAACTCCATTCTGTGATTTCCCAGTGAAGAACACTGCATTTGGGCAGAGCTAGATTGCTTGGTGAGACTTATTTAGCAGTCAGCAATGAATACCCTAGTTTTGTCCACCTGGTCACTGGCTGGATGTCTGCAGGATGAATTAATCACTATTGGAAATTTCCACTACTGTAATCCTTTGTTCAAGGAGCCATTAAGAAATAAGGTGAATTTTTCTTTATTTATTCTTTCCTGGGATGCACATGTAGCTGGCAAGGTCAACATTTGCTGCCCAACCCCAATTGCCCTTGAACTGAGTAACTTGCTGGGCCACTTCACCACATTGCTATGGATTTGGAGTCTCATGTAGATTGTAGATTGCAACAGCTTTCCTTCCCTGAAGGACATTACTGAATCAGATTGCCTTCATAGTCACCATTACTGAGGCCAGCTATCAGTCCCAGATTTATTGAGTTTAAATTCCACCAGCTTCATGTGGGATTTGAGTATATGTAGACTGGGCTTCTGGAATGTTAGCCTAATCACATTACCACCTCCTACTAAGGGTACAAATAGGCAAATTCTAAAATCTGTGGACTATGATCTTTTCTTTAGTGTTTAAAAAAAACCTATCATACTCCAGCATCACTCGAAAATTGTTCTGTATCTTTTAAACATCACTTAAGTTCAGGATTCTTGCAGGAGGTAGGTAGTGATTAAAATGCAATTTTAATGACATATTTATTTACACACACACACACACACACACACACAAACTTAATAAACTGCACAAAATTATCATGGCTTTAAAAATATTCCTTGAGATAATAAAGAAAATTTAAAAATTAACGTTTTGTGATCCTGCTTGTTTGCCCCGCTTCTTGCCAGAGGATGCATTCAGCAACATACGCATGAATTTCATGGAAACTCAAGAAAAAAAAGATGTACTTCTCAAATCTGGTGCTACTTTGCATGTAGTTTGCAATTTGTACCAAAAGCAAAAACTCTAGCAACTGATTTCAATTCAGTAAACCTTGATTTAGAATGTGCTTGACTGGGTGAAGTGAGGATAGAAGTAGGAATGATGTGAGATAAGAGATGTTCACAGCCAATTAGGTTGCTTAACTTGCACAGTAGAGTTGCAGTCAGCTGAGTGAAGTATTAGAGACCAGGATCATATCTGCTGGCGCTGCCTCCCCAGTAACTCCTCCCGGACTTTGTGGAATAAATGGGAGAGGGTAATTCACTTCCAAAGTGAGTCAAGATTCAAAAGAACAACAGAAGCTGCCATTTACAGAGTTGGGTGGGTGGAGTGGGAGTACAGAGCTCCCTGATCAGTGAGGAAACAACTTTTTTTCAGTAGACCATGCATATAATGTTATGGGGTCTGGTGTGCCCAACCTCTCTCCCAGCAGTCACTGAAACAGAGAGGCTTTGAGAGACCCAGTGGGAGAGATTTCCAAGCCAGTCTTACCCATGACCCATTATTTGCCTTGTCCTCAATGTCAATCTGAAGCAAAAATAAAAAAGGATCAGAACTACCCCACAATATTTTATGCTTGAGGTCAGAGCGAACAGTTTAGAGAGAACTCCTTAGGGTCTTAAGCTTTCTGCAAAACATACTACACCATCTGAATGTTTGATTTAAACAGTGTTGTGTATTTATTAAGACACTACTGCAGTGCAGTTGAAGAGGAAACCCAGCTGACTTATCTTCAACTGTAATGTTGATATTTTAAAAATATCCCAACACATGGCCAATTATACTAAATTATGTTTGTAGTGGGAAACCCTTATGTCTCTGATGGTGGATAACAATTTCATGCAATTAACACTTGCACTGTTATACATGTTTATTGTGCCAGCATATAGAAAGATTTCCAGCTAATGAATGGAAACTTTAAAATGCAGTTTCAGCTGGGAGCATCATAAATTATCTTCGAATGTAAACAACACGATAACAGATCAAGTCCAACCTGACAGCCCCAGTGGATATTCATTGAGCAGTGATTGATGTGAAAAAAGCTGGAGCTGCAGTGATCCTGCATCAGTCACAGTTCTCTGCTGGCTCTGGAGCTGACCCTGTTAGCATAGACTGACTCAGATCATTTGTTTCAATGGCACAGAGGGATTTCAGAACAGCTGTGTATCACTCCATTGCACTGACTGCACTGCTTGTACTGTGTGTATTTCTTCCAGGTAGTAGACACACAGAGTATACAAATTAGGGCTGCCATATTAAAAGAAAATGTAGTTTAGTTGTTCTGACAAAATTTTACCATAGATATAGAACTTTAAATTATCTGTAATTACTGTAAGCTTCTTAAGCAAATGTTAATCTTGAAATTTGATGAGACAGAACAAAAAATTTAATCTTTTAAATGTGTTGCAGAAAAGCTTAATAATTGCTAAGCACTGTTGGATCTTTCTCTGTTAGTAAACCTTATTTCAAAGGTTATGTTAAATAATTCCACACATTCCTGCATATGGATCTTGTGAAAGTCCTGGATTGATTCGTTTATACAGTACAAGGCAAGAATGCAAACATTTATACCAACCATTTTGGTGTTTCTTTTTCAGCTGAAATAAAATATGCTGGCCACACAATACGTTTATGGAGCTGGAGTAAAATATGTTATCAAATATATTGTAGAATACAAGGGCTGCAGGACACCTGCATTAGGTTACGGATTCCATGCACCATTTATATTGGCATTTAAACAAGAGCTAACGCAGCAGAATTTCAAGGTTCTGTCATTCAGCTTTTCAGTACCGTAGTTTGCTGATTAGGTTGTTCAGAACAATTGTTAAAATGCTGTTGGTTTTCTATAATTAGCAGAAGATTGAAATATAAATTTTAACTGTCAATTAATTTTAATTTCAAAAACAATTTTTGATCTTGTACATTATAAATGTACTTTCTGATTCTGCATGTAAGGAATATATATTGTTTGGGTAGGTGGGTGCTGTACAGAGAGATTCAAATTTAGTTAGGTAGCTGAAGGACCAAGTCCTAATTTCAGGAAGTGATCTACCCTCTAAAACTGTTGCATCCATTCAAAATATTTGTTGCATATTTGATTATCTCTTTAAATATTGAAGAAAATCTTTCATTTATTGAGGAATCTATTTTTCTTAAATCAGCATTGCTTTCACCTCTGGCTGTGATAAAAGGTTTCCTAAACCATGCTTTGCTATCTTCAGTCACATTTGAAAAGGTTTGTCTGGAGGACATTAGGATTTTCCACAGGTCTAACTAGTGTGGCAGGATTTCTAGTGTAATAATTACTATAAAATTCTGACGTCATTAGTATTCACCTTGGTGAAATCAGACTTCAGAGTGAGCTGCACACTTGTTTTAGAGTGCAATGTGGTTAGGACATTGAACTATGGTGTTAATAAGAAATAAAGAGCAGGAGTAAGCCATTCAGCCTCTCAAATCTGTTCTACTAGCACAAAAGATCTCACCAAGGCACCTGGAGAGAAGCTCTTCAGAAACTCACCAAAATTGACACATAGGACTGAATTTCACCAGAAATCAGCTATGTTATGATAAAATCACCCCCCAACAGTAAGCTGTTCAAACAGTTTACAGAGAATTATTGAGGGGATAAGAAACTGAACCAGAAATTGGCAAATGGAGTATAATGCGAGCAAGTGTTAAGTTATTTATTTTTGAAGAAAGAACAAAAGAACTGAATATTATTTAAATGGAAAAAAACTGCAGAAAGCTGCAACACAAAAGGACTTAGAAATATTTGTGCACAAAACACAGAAAGCTAGCGCACAGGTGCAGCAGGTAATCAGAATGGCTAATTGAATGTTGGCCCTTATTTCAAGAGGGTTGGAGTATAAGAGTCAGGAATTCTTACAGCAACTGTACAAGGTATTGGTGAGACTACATATGGAATACTGTGAGCAGTTTTGCTCCCTTTATTTAAGGAAAGGTATCAGTTCTTTGGAGGCAGCTCAGAGAAGATTCAGTAGGCTGATCCATGGTATAGAAGGACTTTACTCACTGAAGTTTAGGAGAATGAAAGGTGATCTCATTAAAATATATCGGATTCCTAACGGGCTTGACAGTGTAAATGCTGAGAGGATGTTTCTTCTCATGGAAGTGACTAGGACCAGACAGCATCGTCTCAGAATAAGGGGACACCAATTTAGGACTGAGATAAGGAGGAATTTCTTGTCTCAGAGGGTCTTGATTCTTTGTAAGTTGTTGCCACAGAGAACTGTGGGGGCATACTACTTGTGAACTCAGGTGGCTAGATAAGCTGAACTAGATTCTTGATCAGTCGGGGAATCAAGATTAGGGTAAAAGGACAGAAAAGTGGACATGAGGAATGTCTGATCAGTCATAATCCTATTGAATGGCAGAGCAGGCTTAAGGGGTTGAACGACCTACTCCTGTTCCCATTTCTTATGGTCTTATACTGTTTAATCTTTCTTTAGAAGTCAACTCCTTCCTCGCATGAATAAACTTGGTGACCATCCTCTGAACTGCCTCCAATACTGTTTTAACCCTCTTAACCAAGAGACCAACACTGTCTACAGTATTGTATTCCAGATCTGTTCTTACCAATGCCCTGCACAATGCTAGTAAGACCTCCTAACTTTAATTTTACATGGCCTTTACAATGAAGGTTAATATCCCACATGCCTTCCCAGTTAATTGTCATATCTGCATTTTACTTTTTTTGAGATTCATTTACAAAGGTACCAAGATCTCTCTCTATCACAGCATTCTATGGTTTCTGTCTAGGAAAATAATATTCTGCTTTTCTATTTGTTCCACCAAAGTGAACTAGTTTACATTTTCTCAGATCCTGTTCCATATATTGATTGTTTGATAGTGTATCATTTACCTATATCACTATTTTGACTCTGACCTTTTATTTGTTCATGAAGTGCCTGTTTCTTGCCTGTTCCAGCATTCCTTGTCCATCAGTGATTGGTTTGGATGTGGTGATGGGGAGCAGACTTCTCAAACTGGCACAATTCTTTGTGGGTGCTTGTCCTCCTTGTGCTGTTAGGAAGGGAGTTCCAGAATTTTATTCCAGCAACAGTAAAGAAACAGTGGGATAGTTCCAAGTCAGGGTGCTGTGTGACTGGGAGGGGAATTTGCAGGTAGTGGTGTTCACATGCAACTGCCACACTGTATTGACATTGTGAGCATATAAGGTGCTGTCAAAAGGAGTCTATATTCTCCACATGAGTGGCTCTCGTACCTCTCTATTCATCATTTGCAAACTTCTTACAATGCACTCACTCTCTTCATCCAAATCATTAATATGAAGTGAAAATAATTGAGGCCCGGTATGGATTCCTGTGGTACACCAGTTTGCCAACGTAAAAATGACATGATTATCCAGACTCTACAGACAGAATTTTATCCGAGCTGGACAGGCTTGGGTAATGGTAAAATTATTGGGGAAAAGATGGCAAGAACAAAAAATCCCAATCCCAACATTGTATGCTGATGCTGGAGAAACAATGGCTGAAATGTACATAATCTACAAAATGCACTGTTTTAAATTGACAAGGTGTTTTTTGAAAGTACCTTCCAAATCTGCACAACTTGGAAGGACAAGGATAACAGATGTATTCAAGTATCACAACCACAACTACTTCTTTCAAAATCCCATGCCATCCCAACTTTGATTTGAGGATTATAAACAGAACAGTGATGTATGTTTAAGACCTGATATCACCACTTATCAATTATGCGGAAGCACATTCATCACATAAACCATATCCTTCAGCTTTAAACAATAACTTCAGAATCTCAGCAGTGAATGATGTTATTTGCATCCCATGAATGCCTCAACTCACCTTATTTATTATATACCACATCCAATTCTCCTCTTATTCCCAGAGAAAGTGGATGGTGCAAATTCCTGACGTGAACATTAGAGTGAGTGCTCATCGATTGCTTATCCGGGCCACCTTTCTCCTCACCACAATGGCCCTACCTGCTCCACGGACAGCATCCTCCTCCACCTTTCACCTTTTCAAGTCAGCATTAGCAAACCACTGATGTCACAGCATCATCACACCAGCTTTCAATCCAACTGCCTTACCCAGGGACATATACATCTTCCATTATTCTGCCAGGTCACCTTCTGCCAGGGACACATATGCATCTTCACAGGATGCATCCTTTGGCTCTTAGCTTCATTGCTTAGCATTCATTCAATGTTTACATATTCGGACACCTCTATGGCTTAAATTCATTTCAGTGCAGAGGAAGGGGCAGATACCTTGTCATGGTTGGCAGCATTGATAAATCAAAGGTGTGGACACATTGTGGAATGGCATTGTGCTATGCCATGTTAAAAGTACAGTTTGTGGCAGGTTATGCATTTAATATAAGAAATAGCCATATCTGAAAACCAATGGGAAGAATCCTTAGTAAGGTTGAGAGGTGGAGCTGTGGCAGACTATACTCAGTCAGTAAAGGGGGCTGGGCATAGTTAGTCAGAAACTTGACTCAATCAGTTGTCTGAACCAAGAACCTTGCAGTCCTGGCATTTGTTGGTTGTCAGATTGTCAAAGGTAGACATGAATGTGCATAATATCAGGTTTAATGGAACTATCCAGGTATTTAATCCTAGTGGAAATTTCAAACGGTTAAGGCATTTAAATCTCCTGCCCTTAAATTTGAAAAAAATACAACAGTGCTAGGTATTACATACATTCTGACTGTTGACACAAACCTCAAGGGTGTCCTATAGAATTCATACTGCATGACTGAATTCTGTCCAGTGACGGTTATTACTGCAAATGGGATGCCTGCCAATTTACAATTTGATTAACAGACCCAAGTGTTATGAAGTCTTTGACATGGGGCTCAGAGTATTAAGCAAAAAGCAATTCAATGAAATATTTGCAATTATAGAAGGAATTTAGTAAATGAGAGGATGTAAATGTGGTGATTGGATCTTTAAATAATGATATTGTTTGTTTTCTTTAAAAAGTGAAGTCATCAAATAGACACTTCGAACTCCATTTTATTTCATCTCCTCATGGCTACTAAGGTCTGCCGCAAGTGGATATTTGATCAGTTGACATGGTGACTACAAAGGTAAAGGATGGAGGGTACAAAATCGTGTGTTGGTTTTTATTTAATTAATACCTAGGCTGAAGTTACAGATCAGCCAATGGTACCTTTTGTGTAGCACATTACCCCTGTTTGCCCCTTTTGTTTCCTCAACCCAAACTGTTTGTTTAGGGTATGAACAGGGTCTTGGAAGCAATCAAGCTTTTTTTTAAAAGAGAACTTTTGATTAAATATGTTTATAAAGTGAATATGAAGTTGGGTGGAAAGAGGTGGAGGTGGTACTGAGGGGATTGAAAACATTTGTCCTTTTAATAGAATTTCAAGAATATCTCAAATTCTTTTAGCCTAATATATTTATGAATTGCTGGGAGTAGAAAAGAGCTTGTTGACCTGCACTCTGGAGTCTGCTCACTTCAGGTCTGAAGTAGGCAAGCCAAAACAGGTAGTGGACTTAGCTATAGGCCTCAGGGATGATAAAATCATATTCCCCGGCAGCCTGAAGATGGAAACAGAAATATAACTGGAGTTCAATCCCAATTCCTGCCTCCCACAGGAAACTATCCATGAGCTCTTATCCTATGTCACCCACGTGCATGCATTTTGGAAATTCAAATCCACATCTCCTAGCTCCCCTTTATCCAACCCAATGAGTATATCCTCAAAGGATTGTAATAAATTTCTTGAACATTACTTCCCTTTTATAACACCATGCTGACTGCTTCATTGTACTATAATATTCTAAATGGTCTGCTATTACCTCCATAATAATAGATTGCAGCATTTCAGAGTGCCTAATCCTAAGGTCTCTAGCCCAGAGTTTCCTGATTTTTGACTCCCTCATTTATTTCCTATTACATTTGTAGCTTTCTAAAATCTATAGGATTTTGTAAGATTACAACCTATGTTTCCACTACCTCTTCAGTCAGTTTTTACTTTAGGAGCCTCGCATTCAGGCCAACAGGTTCATTAGTTTACCTAAAAATATTTCACTTGTGACCATGGTTAGTTAAGTTCCTCCCTCTCTGCTAGAGGGTCTCTTGGATATTTAACTAGACTTTTTAGTATTCTAATAAGGCTTTTTGTACCTTGTATTATGGGCAGTGATACACAATAATTGTTCCAATTCTCATTTAATGCATGCCATTTAATGCCCCAGTGTGTTTCAACTTTTTTTTTTATATACACATGCAGTACTTAGTGTTCCTATAATTTTTTTCTAATTTACTCACATTCTAATTTCTTCTTCTACTAACATTTTAAAATCAGCCTTTACTGGTTTTATTTTTTAACATTTTCCCAATCATCTGGCTCACCCACTAACCTTGTCAACATTGTCTATCTTTTCTTTCCATTTGATATCACCATTAGCTTGCTTAATTAATAATGATGGCACATCTTTCTTGGAGACTCTTTTATCCCCAACAAAATATGTACCTCAGCTGAGTCATAAAAGATGCACTGCTGATCAGCTGAAGTCTCACTTTCTAATCGATTTTCCCAGGTCACTACAGCCAACTTGGTTTCCATATCTTTTTTGTTATTCTATTATGATTTGGATATTGGTTTCAGACCGATGTTTCTCATCTTCAACTCAATAAAATTTCTCTTTCAGTTTAGAGCATTGTGGACAATTATACCATTAGCTAATTAATTTGATCTCATTAAAAACATTACCAGATCTAAAACAACCTGTTCACTGGTTCATTGGAAGGTGCAATATCTTAAGAAACTGCTCCAAATGTAAGTTTATGAGCTTATTCTCAAGGATGCCATTTTATCTAATTTATACTAAATTAAAAACATCCATTATTGTGGTTCCTTTCTTACAACGTCCCTCCTCCATTATTTACTGATGTATATTTTGTGCTACAATAGTTACATTAGGTTTATTAACTACTCCCATCAGTGCCTTTATCTCTTGCTATAACTTCTATTTCTAAACTGATAATACATCGTAGTCTTCCAAGCCAAAGTCATTGCCCACTAGTGTACAGAGTTCCTTTATTAGTCAACCTACCTTACCTACTTTCTCCCTGTCCTTTAAAAATATCAAATATCTTTGAATAATCAGTTCCCAGTCTTTGTCACTTCACAACTATGTCTAGGTCATATCCAATTTTTCCCATTCATGCTGTCTATTCAGGCATCTTGTTCCAAATGTTGTGTGCTCTCATAACCATGAGCATCATTCCCTTTCAACTGTGCGATCACTGGAGTTTCTGCATTTGCCCATCAATGTGCAGATACATTGGCTTCCACTAGCAGATGCCACTGCTATATACGGATCTTAAACAGATTAACACAACAGAAAACAAATTTGAGGGAACATTGATAACGCCACTAATTTTGTCACCCTTACCATTTGCCCCTACTCTGACAGAATTTGCTGATTCCTTTGCATGCTCTGGTACTTGCTGTGACGCTATAGTTATTGTTACTTTGCACAATTGCCTTGTCCCATATCATTTAATTTTTAAACCTCCCTACCTATGAGAACTCCCCTCCCCAGCTCGTTTTTTTGTATCTTAAAGCCTCCCTGCAGTCCTTGTTATATGATTCAATAGGATGGATGTTGCTCCTAGGGCAATTTGAATGAAGGCTTTTTCCATGGTCCAGTTCTTTCTTTCTCTCTGGGTTAAGAACTTTTAATATATATAATATTATAAAAGGTTATATAATATTGACATATTATATAACCTTTATGTTCTTTCCTGCTGACTACTATCATATACTTTGTTGAACCAATTACAGGCCACAAAATGGATTTGGAAACAGTGCTCCTCTGGGTAATTTTTGATCACCTTCTGTGTAAAGAAATCCTGAGGCCCAGTTGCCCTGATAAGCAAAAGTAACACTTTGATTTAAAAACCTTACAATATACTTGCATTTTTATGGTACTTTTCACACAAATATCTAGGTGCTTAAAAAACAAATTCAGTACTTTTCTAATTGTAGTCAAAGTTGCAATATAGGAAATGAAGCAATGTTTTTGCACATATGAGAGGTTTTAAATGTTTTATTCAAGAGAAATATCATTAAAGACACTGGGACAACTCAACTTTTCTTTGAAACCTTTCTGGCCACGTAAAAGGCCAAAAAGAACTTTCACGTAATGTCTTATCCAAAAGACAGGGCATCCAACGGTGCAGCACTGTCAGGAGAGCACTTAAGTCTGAATGTTGTGCTAATGTCTCTGGACTAGGTCTGGGAATTAACAATCTGCTAACTTAGGCAAGAATGCTACCATTGAGATACAAACAACATTTACACAACTCTTTAAAAAGCTGAGGTATACCTGTCCTGCTGTGCTTTTCCAGCAACACATTTTCAGCTGAGGTATACCTGTATAAAGCTGAAATGTCTCAAGTTGTTCCTCCTATTTCCACCGCATGACTCAGGGACTAGGTTTGTTGTTTCCTGGAGGGGAAAGGGCTTGAAAGCTTATACGGCAACGACTAGAACCTCACTCCCAACTTTGGTCTAGTCGTGCCACATTTCATTACGGCTTGCAGAAATGGAAAGTGAATTGATTTGACAACAGGACCTATTGGATTTATTCACTTAAATCACCTTGAATACTCTGATGTGAAACCTGACAAGTCAATTAGTATCCTTGGATTTTTATTTTCAGCTGTCCTGGGTAAGCTCCATCCTACCTTTGGCATATGCACAATTCCAATTTCTTACACGTTAAAACAGGTACCAAAGACCAGTGAAACAATAGGATTTGTAGATAAACTCTCTTCGCTGAGTTTAACTGGTTCCAGTTAGACGGGCAAGGGAAACTCCCATTAAAATAGCAAGGTCCAACATCAGGACAGTACATTTCCCAGCAAAGAGCTTAATGCTGGATTGGCTAGTGCTCCACAAGGCAGACAGCTTCATTAGGCCCTATTAATGACCACTTCACCGAGTTGCAGGACCTTGTGAATGGTGAGTTCGAACCCTGTTTCACAGGACAGGCTGCAAGCTTCTTGGACATAAATTTTCTGCAGGAGCCCGAGGTGTTATTTGAGTTGAAGTGTCCACGGCCACAGGAGGGCTTAGTGAATTAAAAGAAAACATAGTCCCCATGGCTGCATTAAGGGAGGGGTCTTCCCTTAATCTTAGGTCTGCCCCTCAAAACCCAAGTTTTGATTTTTATTAACCTCCGAGGTCAATGAATGGCCTCAGAAACCACTCCCTCTAGTGGTGCTGACCCTTCACAGTGGGTCTGCAGACAGCCAGTTAGGTCAGAGCTTGTCGCAAAATTGACGAGTCAATCCAATTACTAGCAACATGGGCTCATGACCTGCCTTCTAGCCTGATGTCACAGTCCAAAAATCTGCAATAAAAGACAACTCTTAGAAACCACAATTAAAGAAATAGAACTGGCTCAAAAGGTAGAAGACAGAGGGTGGTGGTGGAAGGTTGTTTTTCAGACTGGAGGCCTGAGAGCAGTGGGGTGCCACAAGGATCGGTGCTGGGTCTACTTTTTTTCATTTACATAAATGAATTGGATGCGAGCATAAGAGGTACAGTTACTAAGTTTGCAGATGACACCAAAATTGGAGGCATAGTGGATAGTGAAGAGGGTTACCTCCGATTACAACAGGATCTGGACCAGATGGGCCAATGGGCTGAGAAGTGGCAGATGAGGTTTAATTCAGATAAATGCGAGGTGCTGCATTTTGGGAAAGCAAATCTTGGCAGGACTTATACACTTAATGGTAAGGTCCTAGGGAGTGTTGCTGAACAAAGAGACCTTGGAGTGCAGGTTCATAGCTCCCTGAAAGTGGAGTCGCAGTTAGATAGTGTAGTGAAGGCGGCGTTTGGTATGCTTTCCTTTATTGGTCAGAGTATTGAGTACAGGAGTTTGGAGGTCATGTCGCGGCTGTACATGACATTGGTTAGGCCACTGTTGGAATATTGCGTGCAATACTGGTCTTCCTATCAGAAAGATGTTGTGAAACTTGAAAGGGTTCAGAAAAGATTTACAAGGATGTTGTCAGAATTGGAGGATTTGAGCTATAGGAGGCGGCTAAACAGGCTGGGGCTGTTTTCCGTGGAGCGTCAGAGGCTGAGAGGTGACCTTATAGAGGTTTCCAAAATTATGAGGGGCAAGGATAGGGTAAATAGACAAAGTCTTTTCCCTGGGGTCAGGGAGTCCAGCCAGAACTAGAGGCCATAGGTTTAGGGTGAGAGGGGAAAAATATGAAAGAGACCTAAGGGGCAACTTTTTCACACAGAGGGTGGTAGGTGTATGGAATGAGCTGCCAGAGGATGTGGTGGAGGCTGGTACAATTGCACCATTTAAGAGGCATTGGGATGGGTATATGAATAGGGAGGGTTTGGAAGGATATGGGCAGGGTGCTGGCAGGCGACTGACTGTGTGGAGTTTGCACATTCTCCCCGTGTCTGCGTGGATTTCCTCCGGCTGCTCCGGTTTCCTCCCACAGTCCAAAGATGTGCTGGTCAGGTGAATTGGCCGTGCTAAATTGCCCGTAGTGTTAGGTAAGGGGTAAATGTAGGGGTATGGGTGGGTTGCGCTTTGGCGGGTCAGTGTGGACTTGTTGGGCCGAAGGGCCTGTTTCCACAATCTAATCTAATCTAATCTAATCTAATCTAGATTGGTTTGGGATATTTAGTCGGCATGGACGGGTTGGACCGAAGGGTCTGTTTCCATGCTGTACATCTCTGACTCTATGACTCTAAGGGCAGTTTAGAAGCATTTGGAATGGGTTAATGAAGAAAAGCCTGCAAAGATTTGTAACAAAGTTATTTGACATAGTCAGTTTGTTTGGTCAAATTGACCGAATGAAGACATGCAATAAATGTAATGTACACAATCAGAAGGCATTCCGTAAGATATCTCACAAGAAGTATAGAAGTAATTGGGTAGTGATAGTGGGGTATTTCAAACGCTCAGCATTACCTACCCAAGTTAATGTGGAAAAGGCTTGGATGCAGCACAATTTTTAAAAATGTATCCATGAGAGATTTTTAAAACAGTACATAGAAGTACCTACAAAAGAGGGAGTGGTCCTGGACTTAATTTTAGATAATTAAAGCAAGTGGTTGATGTATCAGCGGGGGAGCATTTTGCAGATGGCAACCATAACACAGTCACCTTGATGATTATGAAAAAGGATAAGGATCAGCCTGAAACCAAAGTTCTAAACTAGGAGAAGACCGATTTTAATAAGATCAGGTATGGTTTTGCTAGAGTGCACCAGAAGATGATATTCTCAGGTAAATCTTGTCAGAGCAATGGAACACATTCAAGGAGGACATACAGAGGAGTACAGGGCCAACATATTCCCATAAAACCAAAGGATCGAACCACAAATCCAGTAAACCCTGGTGAGAGGAATGTACAAATTTGGATAAAGAGAAAAAGGCAGGCTTTGGCAAATACTGAGGACTCAAATTAGCAGGAGCGCTAGAGGCGTAAAGAGGAACTTCAAAAGGAAATTAGGAGAGCAAGAAAGGGGGGCATGTAAGGATAATGGCAGGAATAGAGAAAAACATTTACAACTACATTAGCGAGGAACAGGATAACTAAGGAATGAATAGGGCCCATTAAGGATCAGAGGGGTAATTTGTGGATGAAGCCAGAGGAAGTAGGTAGTGCGCTAAATAAATACTTTGTGTCAATGTTAGCAAGAGAGAGAGTCAATATGGGTATAAAAAAAATCTGGAGGACTGTGATACACAAAGAAATTAGTATAGACAGAAAGGAGGTTCGGAGTGGTCCGGCAAGTTAAGTAGTAGCTAAATTCCAGCACCGAATGAGATGTATCCCAGGTTTTTGAATGAGGCAAGGGAAGAAACAGCAGGGGTGCTGGCAATAACTTTTAATTCCTCTCTGGCCACAGCTAGAGTATGGTGTGCAGTTCTAGAATCCACATTATAAAAAGGACGTGTTGTTTGCACTGAAGAGGGTGCAGATGATATTTACGCTCTCTGAGCTTGAGTGTTTCCATTACGAATAAGAGATTGGATAGACAGAGGTTGATTTCCTTGGAGCAAAGGAGATTGAAGGGGGACATGATTGAAATGTCTAAAACTGAGGGATACAGATAGCATAGACAAGAAAGGGCATTTCCTCTTTGCAGAGAGATCAATGACCAGGAGGCATAGATTTGATGTAAGGGGCAAGAGGTTTAGGAGGAGATGTAAAGAAAATATTTTGCAACCAGAGTGACAGGCTCAATTTGTGTAAAGTATAAAGAAATCCATTAATAATGGTGAAAGCTTAAGGAGTCCTAGGTGGGGGGTTTTGGGGGGAGGAAAAAAAAAGAGGTGGAAAGAGTGGGAATGAGGGGCCCATTCTACTGATATCAGAGCTGGACAGTGCTGCATGATTGTCTATCACAGTGACACACAAAAAGAGTGAGTGAAATACAGAATGAGCAGTTGAGACCCAAAGAGTGAAAGACACACAAGAGTGATAGAGACACAAAGAGCAGGAAAATGACAGAGACAGGTTGTGATTTGAGGAGTGGGAAACAGCAGCTCTTCATTCACATGAAAGATAGGAACAATATAGAGTTAGAAAATGCAACTGGATGTCTTTGGGTCAGCATGGACAAAATGGGCCATATGGCCCTGTTCTGAATCATTGCTTCAGTTCTATGCATCAACAATAGAGCCCTTTAATAACATTTCCCCAATGCTATTTTGTTACGATGACTGCTTGAGTTTCAACAGCTACATATATTTCAGTAGGATGTTGTGTTTAGTTTAAAGAGGCTACTAAAAGCTTATGTCTTTGATGCAGGGTCTAAATGACATTTTCTTTTATTTTTAACCATCTGAAGAGTGTTTAAAAAGCTGGTGAATAGCTATGGAGTTGGTGTGAAGGGGCCAAGGTAGGCATGGGGACAATGTTAGTTAGAAACTGTTAATCTGAGAAAATCTAAGCAAGCCAAGGACAGTCTTCTAATCAGCCAACCCTCAGTACTTTGTCACCCTTGTGGCTGTCTAGGATCAGCTTCTAGGTTAGTGAGGCTGACTTAACAATGTTCCTTCCACCCCATAGTGAAAATTGGGTCTCATGGGGTCATTTAAACCAAGGTGGCTCTGCTCAGTCTAAAGTTACCCAACTCCTGTTCCAGTCTCAATTTAAAACTTGTCTGAAGCATTGGACAAGTGGAGAGAGCAGTTATTCAAACATCTAGTATTCCTGGCTTCGTTAATAAGAGCATAGAGTATAGAGGAAGGAGGTGATGTTGAACTTGTACAAGACACTAGTTACAACTCAGCTGGAGTATTGCGCAGTTGTGAGTGCCATATTCTATCAAAGGTGTGAAGGTACTTGAACATTATAGAAATGATTAACAAGAATGGTTCCAGGAATGACAAGCTTCAATTATGAGGCTAGATTGAAGAAATTGAGACTGTTCTCCTTTGAGAGAAAGCTGACGGGATATTGGATACAGATATTCAAAATTATGAGTGGGCTGGATAGCATAGGTTGGGAGAAACTATTCCTGCTATAAAAGAAAAAAAATGCGAGGGCATAGATTTAAAGTGATGTACAAACAAAACAAGGGTGATGCGAGAAAAAAAATTTTTCATACAGCACAGTTAGAATACAGAACACAGTGCCTAGAAATGTGATGGAGGCAGGTTCAATTGAGGAATTCAAGAGGACAGTTGATGTTTATTTGTATAAAAATGAAAGCAGGAGATTGGAACTAGGTAATAGAAATGGTGCAGACACGATGGGATGAATAATCTCCTGGGCCATAACAATTCTGTTATTGAGGGCTTGGAAGCAGCGAACTCTGGATCTACTTTTGTACTGAAAATATATAAATCATTCAGAGTTGAGTAGAGAACGAAGTATCAATACTTAGCATACCTGTTAATTTTGTGCTGTTGATAATTAATAAGGGGTGTTGAAACATCAGAAGGCAAGTTTGTGGGAATTGGGCATACAGATGGAAAGATAAATACAATCCCAACCACTTACACAGCTTGCACTATTTCAAAAACAGCTACCTAAATCAGGCTTATTATGCCAATTATTAATACCACAGGCCCCAATTACAAACAGAATGCTTAAAAAGTGTCAAGAGTTTTGTGGATTTATTTGCACAGTTCAGATATACACATCCTATACTTATCAATATAAAAGCTGTACCTTCAGGCAGTTTCAATCAGCTGTTTGCACCAGGTACAATTATAGGAGCATTGAAGTTTCCAATTTCTAACTGCCTCCTGTGGTTGTTAACAGTGTGAACAGTAGATTGAAGCTGCCTGCAGTATCTACCAGTTCACATTGTTAACAATTACATATTAAGAAAAGACAACAGGTTCCACATGTCCCAATTCATCAGTTTCCCAGCAGTCAGAAAATGGAGACTAAAAGCAGCCTCTGAAATCATTTCACTGCATTGATTTTAATAGCCATTGTATAGTTGGCACAGAAATGCCTGTACAAATGCGGTGGGGACTACATATGTAAGTGTGAAACTAAACAAGGAGTGGTGTATACATTTCATAAAGAAAAGTAATTGACAATACAGAACAGAGATCTAGAAGTTCAAGATTAATGCCCTGAAAGTACAGGACATATTAAGGCTAATAGAATTTGCAGTTTTATAAATTTGAGTCTAGAATATAAAGGCAAATAAAAATAAATTTATGCAAAATAGCTAACCCAGAGCTGGAGTCATACAAACATATGACTCAAACAGGAGATTATTCAATCCCTTAAACCTGCCACACCATTCAATAAGATACCATAATTGTTGATCTATTTGTGTTTCAAACTCCACATTCCCATCTACACCTAATAGCCCTGCCCAACAAGAATATTTTTAAGACAGACTTGGATATATTCAACAAACCTGCCTCCTCCACCTTCTGAGACAGGGAGTTCCAATGACTCATAATCCTCAAATAAATTCTTTGGGCAACTGAATGCCCCCTTAATATATAAAAAAAATTCAAGCCACACAGCTTTACAGGGAGAAACGAACATGAAGAAACTAGATGCAGAAACTACAGATCTGAGAAGAGATGAGATCCCCATCATTAGATGATAAGAAACAGGAATAGGAGTTGGCCATTTGGTCCCTTGATTAGATTACTTACAGTGTGGAAACAGGCCCTTCGGCCCAACAAGTCCACACCGCCCCGCCGAAGCGTAACCCACCCATATCCCTACATCTACATCTACCCCTTACCTAACACTACGGACAATTTAGCACGGCCAATTCACCTGACCTGCACATCTTTGGACTGTGGGAGGAAACCGGAGCACCTGGAGGAAACCCACGCAGACACGGGGAGAACGTGCAAACTCCACACAGTCAGTCGCCTGAGGCGGGAACTGAACCCGGAACTCCAGCGCTGCGAGGCAGCAGTGCTAACCACTGTGCCACCGTGCCGCCCACCGAGCCTACTCTCCCATTCAACAGAATCATGGCTGATCCAATAGTCCAAACGTTTGCTTTCCTGCCTATTCCCTGGACTCCCCTACTCATCAAGAATCAATTTCAGCCTTAAATACACAAGGTCTCTGCGGCAAGGAGTTCCAAAGAGTCTCAACCCTTGGAGAACCGCATTTCAGTCCGAGCGGAGTAGACTAGAAGAGATCGAATTAAGCTGTTAAAATAGTGAAGAGCTTTATTAGCATGATAGAAGAATACTGTTGACATTGCTGGGCTATATCTGACTGGGAGCTATCCACTTAAAATGATCCCTTTGGCATAGTGATTGGAGAAAACAAAAGACTTCTGTATCCTTAAACAAGAAAATGGGACAAACATTTGAAGCTAATAGACTATGGTGAGACACAAACGAAAAATTATTTTGGGTTATCCAGCAAAGCAGTACAAGAAACCTAGCTTTGATTTGTTGCAATGTAAATCTTCTTAGTTCAATGGCACCACATCGAAAATAAGTGCACTTACGGTGAAATGCAGATCATATTTGATTCATGTAGTACCATTTTCACTAAAAATGTACAACCCTTTCTCCCCATGAATAGTTTACCAACACAAAGGATGTGAATCATTGGCATTCCATCACATATGCAAAATTTTAAATGAACAGGTCACCCAGGATTGTGTTCTTTTAAATACCATCAGATGGTGAGTGTGTTAAAATAAGTCATCAAGAACACAAAGCTATTTTTGGATTTTATTTTATTCAATGTTCTCAGACAAAACCTCCAACAGGATCGCCAACCAGCAACAGGAAACCTGGTTAATTTTCCTTTCATTTCCCTATCTTCATGTTCAGAGTCCAATTGTAATGTCTTCTACTGCCACCTGGCTGAGATCAGCATAAACTATGCAGTCTGTACTCTTGAGTTAGGTATTGTATTCACCATGTGTGGCACTGAGCAAGCATAATGGAATATTTCTGATTTTCGAGCAATGTCACTAATGTGAAAACATAGTGGTTCACTTTGAGAGCTCTGTTGAGGAAAGAGCTAGAAGAAATAAAGAGCAGAAAGAGGCTTTGGAGTTATTGTGTATTTGTACCCAATATGCTGTGCAACACAAGAGCAGAAATGAGATTCAGATGAATTATTTATGTCGATAACTGTGGGGAAGTTGGTTAATTTCACATGGGGGAATTATGTGAGGACTTGGTGAGTACTTCAATAAAGAAGGTAAAAAACAATGACTGCAGATGCTGAAAACCAAATACTGGATTAGTGACCCAACATTAGGGAGTTATTGTCAAATCTAGAAGCAATGCGCTCGTTATCTTGAAAAGAGAAAAAGATCATTCAAAACATGTGCCTACTATTCTTCAAACTGTGACACGGACAATATAATATTCAGTACAACCTTTTGGACCAAAACCACAAGGAATTGGACTGGTACTAGCCAAATTCTTTTCACCTGTTAAAGTTAACAATAGGAAGGAGATTTGTGGTCAATTTGAATTAAATCTATCTCCTCTTCAAAACCTAGGACTAGGC
This sequence comes from Chiloscyllium punctatum, assembly GCF_047496795.1. Taxonomy (NCBI): domain Eukaryota; kingdom Metazoa; phylum Chordata; class Chondrichthyes; order Orectolobiformes; family Hemiscylliidae; genus Chiloscyllium; species Chiloscyllium punctatum. Next base: position 92,964,199 of record NC_092746.1, on the reverse strand, counting down.
TCTGGTATTGAGATAGGGTTTTGACAGATAGGGTTAAAAATGGTTGAAAACTTCAAGTCAGTAGTAGACACTGATAATTTATCTTTTGTTGAGGTAGTGATTGGTGACAGAGCCTTGCATTTTCAAAAGGTATTACATTGACCAGCATTATGAAAAAGTTCATGTGTATTAGCAGTATGTTATCCAATGGATAAAATACTCTTCATCAAACAGTACTGAGATTCAGATTTTATGTTAACTGGACCCTCTGCTTTGATCTTTGCTTGGACTGACAGAACAGCCTTTGCAGAAGCAGAAGGCGGAATGCTTTAACAGGTCAGTCATCTATTCATCCTTTCAAACAGTTCAACAGATAGTCAACTCAAAGCAAAATACTGATGCTAGAAATCCAAAATAAAAGCAGAAATGCTAGAGAAAAATGAACAAGTAGGGCACGATTTGTGGAGAGGTAAATAGAAGGTTCTGAAGAACAATAGCTGATTTTGAAACTTTAACTGTTTTGCTCTCTCCAAGATGCTGCCAGACCAGCTGTGTTTCTCCAGCACTTTGTTTTCACATCAGATCATTATCTGTTCTATTACATCAAAGGCAATAATGTATTCATTAGAGTTGTGCACACAGTTGTGTAATAAAAGCTTATGAATGTTTTGCTGAGTTCTATACTAATGGAGTTTTATGAATTTCTAAGAGATTGAGATGCATAAAATTGAGAGGCATAAACAGGTTAGAGAAGAAGAAACGTTTCCCCTTGATGGAGGAATCAATGACGGAGGTGGGGGGGGCATAGATTTAAGGTAAAGGGGCAGGAGGTTTACAGAGGATGAAATAAAATTAAAATAGTTAGGTGATTTGTTTTAACTGATACAGATGCAATTAACTGAAGAGTCTGTGTGTTATAGATTTCTATTACTCTATGACAATGACTCCTCAATCACACGGCTCCCGAGTCTGTCCAAAGTGAATATAGGGTGAGAAAGAATAGAGTGGGCAGGGTTGGAGTTGGGGATTGGGAGTTCACAAGATGAAGGTTAAGAGGCCCAACACTCAAGTATTGAACTAGACTGATATCCAGGTGAAAGGAAGCAGGTTTTCTAATCTCTCCATGACAACATTCACCGAGCTCGGTTTCTGTTTTGGGTGATGGCAGTCTCAACCCATCCCAACCCACCATGAAAACAGCCTGGGCGGCAGTACCACATTGGGTGGGGGAATCACAATGTCAGGAAAACCTTCAACGTATTATTGTCTCAAAGGGCATACTTTTGGTCATAGACAACGCAAGTATGGAAGTGAGCTTGCTTAAAAGTATATTTGTAAAGCTATTGATCCCAGAAGTTAACTGGGCATACTCACCTGTCCATTTCCTGGTGAGCCTTATGGCTTGGAAAACATAATTGCCTCAGATACATGCTACATTTTTGTGAGAGATTCCAAAATCGAAGATCGGAACTTGACATTTAAAAAGCTAATTAAATTGCCCTTCTTTTAATATTCCAACCTAACTTAATTTTAAGGGACATGTTTGGTTCACAGGTCAACAGTAACCAAATACAACGATGCTCTGATCCTGTATGAACAATTATAAAAGTACAGGCCATTCAGCCCCTTCAACCTTCTCCATCACTCAATAAGATCATGCCTGATCAAACCCATACTCCTGCCTATCCTGAAAATCTTTCAGCCATTTGATTAAGGAGAATCTATTCACCTTTGCCTTAAATATTTAAAAGCCTGCTTCCACCACGTCAGAGACACCCCCACATCCCCATTCTAGAATCTTCCATAAGAGGAAACATCCTCTCCACATCTACCCTCTCAAGATCCCTCAGGATTTGAGGTGCTTCAATCAAATCATCTCTCACTTTCCTAAATTCCAGACGATATAAGCTTAGCCTGTTTATAAGACAAGACACTATTATTCTGGTAAACTTTTAAACTGTCTCCCAACAAAAATAAGCTGAGGTCCCATTAGAATTCCAGCCATTCTGACTAATAAGCACCACCATTTGTATGTGTTCTAAATATACCTTGCCAAGAAAATCATGTTGCAACATTTGATTCCTAACTTCAATTGAATGGCTGGCATATTAAAAGCACATCAATCTATACAAGCCTATTAACTACTACTCTCCACCACCAGCTAAAATAATTGATAGCTAGACACTAGATCTGCATGGACATTTTGTTTCTTTATCATTCAAACCCTTCACGAGATAAACATTGATTCCTGGCTTTTCCTTTGAAAATATTGCCTTACACACTTGTCCACTTCAACTTTATTTTTAAATTCATTCATGCAATATAGCAGTGACTGGTTGAGCCATCATTTACTGCCCATCCCTAGTTGCCATTGAGAAGAGGATTGAGAGTAGCCTTCTTGAACTGCTGGAGTCCATATGCTACAGGTACATCCATAATGCTGCTAGGGACAGAGTGCTAGGTTTTTAACTGAGCAACACGGAATCAGTGGTGATAGACCTTTATCAGGATGGCGAGTGGCTCAGAGAACTTGCAGGTGTTGGTGTTCGCATATATTTGCTGCTCTGGACATTCGTAATAGTAATAGTTGTAGGTTTGGATGATCTTAAGGAGCCTTAGGGAATTTCTGTAGTGCAATGGCGGTTAACACTGCTGCCTGACAATATTGGGGACCTAGGTTCGATTCTAGCTTTGGGTGACCGACTGTGCGAAGTTTGCACATTCTCCTGGGTTTGCGTGGGTTTTCTCCTGGTGTCCTGGTTTCCTCCCACAGTCCAAAGATGTGCAGCTTAGGTGAACTGGCCACGCTAAATTTCCCCATTGTGTCCAGGGTTGTGTAGGCTAGGTGGTTAGCCACGGTAAACATGGGGTTACATGGCTAGGATGGGTCTGGGGGTGTAGGGTGCTCATTGGCAAATCAAGTCTGCAACAACCATCCAAAAGGCCTCTTTCAGCATTGTAGAGACTCTATGACCAACTTGTAGATGGTGCACACTACTACATCAGTAATTGAGCGGATGTGGTGCCAATCAAGTGGGTTGCTTTCTCCCCCCCAAATGTTGTCAAGCTTCATGTGTTATTGGAGCTGCATTCATCCAAGCAAGTGAAGAGTAAATCATCACAGTCCCAACTCAGATTTTGTAGATGGCGGTTAGGCTTTGGGGAAAGAGGTGGAGAGTTAGATACTGCAGCACTCCTGATCTCTGACCCACTCTTGAAACCACAGGATTTATACGGTAGGATTGGTCAATTGTTGGTCAATAATAATCCCCAGGATGTTGATAATGGGGGAATTCAGTGATGGCAATGCTACTGAATGCCAAACGGCAATGGTTAGATTCTCCCTTGATGGAGATAGCCATTATCTGGCACTTGCGTGGCGTGAATGTAATTTGTCAGCCCGAACCTGGATATTGCTCAGGTCTTCTAGCATTTTGACACACTGTTTCATTATCTGTGTTCCATATGGTGCTGAACATTGTACAATTATCTGCAAACATTCCCAATCTGACGTTATGATGGAGGGAAGGTCCGTGATAATGCAGCTGAATATGGTTTGGGCCTACAACTCTATCTTGAGGAACTTTTGCGGAGATATCCTGCAGCTTATCTAATTGACCAACTACCACAATCATCTTCCTTTGTGCTGTTGCAACTTGAACCGAGAGAGATATCCACCAATTCCTACATTTCCTTGCTGCCACACAAACTTTTCTTTTCTACTTGTCTATATGTTCATTAACCTCTCGTGGGCACCTTCATCTTTTGTATTCCTCCTCTTCATTTGTCAAATCGGAGTGTGGTGCAGACAGCGGTCAGACCAATGTGGAGGCCCCTGCATTGGTCTGCTGCAGAGCGCCTTTGGAGAGAGACTGTGATGTTTGCCTTTTTAACTTTACTAGTTTTTTCTGACTTATGGTCATACTGAGTATAGCTGTAATGTAATTTTTTAACTTCATTTTTCTATTCTGTAACAAGGGATTGTACCTAGGCACATTTGAACCTGAGATGGCGCTGTAAGTGACGATATAAACTTTTCACTGTATTCATTTGAGAACGTGTGGCAATAAAGCTAGTTCAATTCAATTCCCTACATCGTCTGCAAACATTGAGATTGCACTTCTTTTGCCAAGCACAAAATATGTATGGTCAGTAAGAATGAAACATGGATTCACTATTGACACCTGGGGCAATTAGCCCTGTTTATGAAAATAAATGATGTTAATTAATGCTTTAAAATGTACAAATAATAGTTACCAAACGTTAGGAAAGATTAGATGAATCTGAATTCCCAATCTCCTATTTATCACAAATAATGCTGCCAGTTGATACTATTCCTCAAATGCCATATACATTCAAGAGGCCAGATCAGAAATGGTAGTAGCATGGATAAGCAAGCAGATGACTTACCTTGTTGACCATAATTGTTATGCCTTAAGAAAAAGGATATAATAAGGATTCTATCCATATCAGTGAACATTGGTAAACAACTGATTGGCTTGAAAATCCACGAACAGGTAAATACGCACAGTCACCATTAACCTTTACTGATTAAGATATTGTTAACATATGGTCATTCTAATGAACAGCAAGATGATTTCACGAAAGATGCAAATTATTCAGTAATTTGAAAAAAAATGACATGTATTTGGGGGTATCTTTGTACAAGAATCTAATCACAAGCCCATGATTTCAAAAGTCACAAATTAGCCAAAATCTTGAATAATATACATAATACGATGTCTATAATATTTCTGGAACAGAATTAACACAGCAGTGAAGTCACATCTTCAAACAGTTTGCTGATGCATTTTATTGTGAGATGGGGAGTTTGGTATAAAACTAGAAAATGACTATGTAACTAGGCAATTAAAAAAAAACTTCTGGTTTGTATCAGATGTAGACTAAAACAAACTGGCACAAAGCAAAAAATGTTCCCAACACTGCGCATGACTTCGTAATTTGGCTCATTGAGGATAGTAATACAGTTTCATGGTTACACAGTAATTTAAAAAAACTGCAAAAATACCATGCTGTACATTATATTTGAAATTCAGTAGCCCAACGTTCTAAAAGTGAGGCAGGGCAAATAACAGAATTCTGAATGTAAAATTTATACATTCCCATTTGATACTCTAATTCTACAGTCCAAGGCAAGTAGTATTGTTACATAACACTTAAACAAAATCTCATTGCAAGAGAACCAATTGTATTTCTGCTTTGAATTCTTATCAACCTTCCAAATCATTTTTTCTTACTAAAATATATTATTGTATTAATACAAACTACAGTATTATACACTACATTGTGTAATAAATAATAAAGAAATATAAAAATAAGACACATAAATATAAAAGTTTTCTAAAACTAAAAGTTACACGTGTCAGTAAGTAGGGTATTAATACTGCCAGGTTCAAGGACATACAGTACAAAATTTGCACAAACATAGGAAACTAAGTTGTCATAATTTGAATTAAAATAATACTGAAATAAAAATCAGCTAACACTGTTAATAACTTGCACCAAAGCTAAGGGCTGGTTACAGCCACATTTCCATAATACTGTTTTGTAAAATGGCACTTGCAGCACACAGGTCTTGCATAAGGCCAGGGGGATACAAAGCTCCATACCATAATCCTCATTTATCTAATTAACACTGTCACTCAAAACACTGACTTTTGTTCTCTCCAACACTAATACTGTTAGTTCTTACTTTGAAGACTTGGTAACAAACCGCTATACATCTAACTACAAGTCTTACCACATCCTTCTCAGTTTTATTTTCTAGTAGCTGCTTTAAGGCTAACATTATGCTTCAAATGAATTTATAATCTAAAATAAGGTCAACTAATGTTATCAATAACTAACCTCTAGTGCGATACTGATAAAGGTAGACAATAATACTTAGGAGTATGTTAGATACAAGTATAAAGGGAATTCTGTAGTGCAGAAATTTTCACATCCTTTCAAACCAATGAAACACTAAGGTTCAGCAATGGAGTAGAGAACTGTAGTACTACAAGTCTACAATTAATACTTGCATTTGCAATAGAAATTTTCATAGAAATCTCTCCCAGCTGTACAGTGTTGAAGTTAATGGGATACATGAACGGCAAAATGAAGAGCAATACAGGTAAACAGATAATACAGGATGACTGGTAGCAAATTCTTTTAAAACCTGTTGGTTTGCCTTTTGAATCAAGACAGTTTATGCAATTTATCACTTGCAATTTTTTTTTGCATTTTAATACAAATATCATTCCTAATATCTTGACAGTTCATATGGTAAATTGTTAATTGTTGAGGTTCAGGCACACCAGGGTTTCTACACAGTAGTGAAAACACAGTAATTGAGTGTTTCTGGAATTTTTGTTTTACATGGTACAATGTTAGGTGCAGAATATTTCTTCTCCAATTTAAATTCCTGATCAAGTATTCATTACATTTTTTCTGCTGTATTAACTTCCAAAGCCTTCAGACTATTTACTGTATTTTCCTGTTCCACATCACTCATTACATCTGTCCCATTTGCTTCTCCTTCTGCTTCCACTTCCTCCTCCTCCTCCTCCTCTGATTCTTCTCTCAATTCCTTTGCACAATTATCCTGCATTTCATCACTTTCTTTTTCTTCCTCCTCCTTTTCACTTTCATCTTCCCTTGCAGTGCTGTCCTTGTCATCTGAATCCACATGGGACGGAGAGGTCCTGTTGTCTGTATACTCACTGTTGTTCAGTGAATCAGGCCCAATCTCCTCTTGCTCTGCTCCTTCCCGTTCTTCAGCTTCTCGCTTACAGTATGAGTAACGGTGGTTCATGTGCTGAGAGTAGGAGCCGGAATGCGAGAAACGTTTGCCACATTTATCACACTGATATGGTTTCTCTCCAGAGTGCAGTCGTGTGTGTTCGATCAAATGATGTTTATGTTTGAATGCTTTCTTACAAATCCCACATTGATGAGGTCGCTTACCTATTCAAAATGAACACATTAGAAATAACCAAAACTTGCTAGAAACAAAAAAAAATTAAGCCATTGATTTCAACTGAACAGCCTCATTACTGCAATGTAACCTCTGTAAAAATATAACTGAAAATATTACTTCGGTATGTCTTGATTTTTCTATTTGGCATTTCATCTGAAAATGGATCAGTGAAGTTGGGCTCCATTTTATTTGAAATACATTTCAAATGAGCTGTCAACCAGTTTACAAACCAATGTTATTTCAAGAGATCCATGTAAAATTTAAAATGAAGTTAAAAATGGAATATAAAGGAACAAGATGGCTGACTAGTTGACAAGGAGAGTTCAATTAGGTCACATTACTAACAGTACCTTGGGGATTACTAGAAGAGGGTTGGGGGTTAGTTCCAATTCCCTACCAAGTTCAAAATGCGGAGACAGCACGCATACATAGGAAAGTCCAAATCCCATAGCACAATATAGATGTGGATGCTCATTAAAGTCAATTAAATTCAAATGATTTAAATCACTGCCTTTTAAATTTGAAAAATAACACCCTGCTTTGAACGATTATGTCTATTTGTCAATATGGAGTTGTAATTTGATTGTACATAATGATCAAGTAACAGACATTAATATTTTCATCTGTTCATTATGGTCATTTTAAGTTACTACTATTACACTTTGCAGCTGCATTTCTGTTTGCCAGGTGAGATATGCCAAATTGCATCAGGCCAAACCAAGATCATGAATTTATCTATAACTAACAAACGAGAGACCAGTTTATAGCTGAAGTGTTGAAACATACTTCGAAGTAAAACAGTTTTAGGTTTCAAGATGCAGTTCTTTGGCCCTAAATTGACAACTTTTCAATTTAAAATGTACTTCGAACAGAAACAGTCACATTTGTTTCAAATATGTAATAAACCTATACATTACTTTGGAATTAAGTCCTATAATTCCTGCAACCTTTGCTCACAAAATAAATCCAAGAGTTGTAAACCTACTGTATCAATTATAGCTTTGTAGCACTATACAGTTTGGCAGCAAAAATCTTAAATCCCATCTTAAATGGGATGGGCAGCAAAGGGAAAAGGAGGAAACTATTAAGCAGCCTTTCAGTGCGCCTTTGCATTTCAGGAGACAGTCCCATATAAGGTGTGTGCATTAAGAATAAGCCTCAAGTGATGATGGATTTGCCCCCAACCTCAAACATTTGCTGTTCATTTTGCATCGCAGATAGGGTGGTTAAGAAGGTGTTTAGCAAGCTTGCCTTCAATGCTCAGACCTTTGAGCATAGGAGTTGAGACGTCATGTTGAGGTTGTACAGGATGTTGGTGAGGCCTCTTCAGGAGTACTGTGTGCAGTTCTGGTCGCCCTGCTATAGGAATGATATTATTAAATTGGAGAGGGTCCAAAAAAAAATTTACTAGGATGTTGCCAGGAATGTAGGATGAATTATAAATATAGGCACTGGAGCATAGGAGGTTGAAGGGTGACTTCATAGAGATTTATAAAATCATGAGGGACATGGATAAGGTGAATAGCAAGGGTCTTTTCCTGGGGTGGGGGCCTACTTTTAAGGTGAGAGGAGAAAGATTCAAAGAGGACATGAGGGCTTTCTTTTTTAAGCAATACAGTGGTTCGTGTGTGGAACGAACTGCCAGAGGAAGCGTTAGATGCAGATACGGTTAGAACATTTAAAAGATATTTGGATAAATATGTGAATAGGAAAAGCTTGGAGAGATATTTGCCAAATGCAGGTAAGTGAGACTAGTTTAGTTTGGGAATGTAGTTGGCAAAGACTACTTGAACCAAAGGGTCTGTTTCCATGTTTATGATTTTATAAAATCATAAGGCAACAGAAGTCACTACTGGAACCAATTCAAACCTAAAAACCTACCAATGCAGAGCAACAAAAGTCTCAAGAGAAATAAAAGCAGAAAAATGCTAGGGAAAAAAAACTGTTTCCCTCTCCACACATGCTGCAAACATTTGAGTTAACATTTTATATCTACCCGTGACTATTAATCAGAATTGAGAAAACTGAAAAACTTATTAGGTTTTGAGCAAGGAGAAGAGATTGAAAGATAGAAGAGTTAGACAGGCACGCAGCAAGATGATTCTTACCTGCCTCTGAGCAATTAGGGTAGGCCCTCCTATGATGCAGCCGTAGTATCCCTACCCTGGAACCTGGGTTCAAGTCCCACCTGAGGTGTGTAAGAACATCTCTGAACAGATTGATCTGAAGAATAGGTTATGGGCGGGTAATAGATGTTGGCCTAGTGAGTGAAACGTTTAGTTCATGAGCAAATTTAAAAATGGTTTTGCATCTATGGAGTGACGAGACAATACCTCCCAGGTGTTGACCTTTTAGCAGAATCATGACTGCAAACTAAACTAGTCTCACTTACCTGCATGTGGCAAATATCTCTCCAACCCTTTCCTATTCACATATTTATCCAAATATCTTTTAAATGTTCTAACCGTATCTGCATCTAACGCTTCCTCTGGCAGTTCATTCCACACACGAATTAAAAAAAACACATGAAACTTCAAATTGGCAGCTTTTTTTTAAAAAAGTAAACGGGCAACATTTTAATAGCTTTTAGGTTGAAAACACCAGGCTCCGACTGAACCATGCAATTTAAGCATTAGTCAATAACAAAAAAAAGTGAATAGCTCAACTCAAGTTAGCTATTTGCTCTATTTAACTAGTAAAAAATTGCTTCATGAACAGACTACTTCAGTGCAGAAGACACAAGTGTGGCTTTTTATTTTTCTCTAAATGTAACCAATTTTTCTAATCAACTTGTTCAGAGATTTATAACACATCACTGGAGTAGGTAGGACTTGAACCCAGGTCTATTGTTCCAGAGATAAGGACACTACCATTGCACCAAAAAAAGGGCCGCCTTTTCATTTTTTTTAAGCCCTCAGGAGTGAATGCTTTTCTTTTGTCTCTAATTGAGTGAGCTGTTAGCATGTTATTACTCTAATGAATTAATAATAAATGAGATAAATTAGACAATGACAACAACTAAATTGGAAAAAATAATATAACTAATCAGGTACAGAAAAAAGTGGGACCTGGAGATCCAGACTTTAGTTTTGGAGGAGTCTCCGTCCTTGACCTTGACAAACTGGTGCAAAGTACTTAATATTTGTGGATAAGAACAACATCTGAAAAGGTGCAATGGCAGAAAGTAAAGCAAGAAACGCGTCAATACTATGGTCTGCACTGACCAAGATTGGATCAAAAGCTGCTGCTTGTTGTGAGAGAAAAGACCAAGAAACCAAAGTGTTTTATGACTGCCAGAGCACTATACATGAAGCCACCTGGAGCACTTCAATATTTTTGAGATATGGATCAAGAAATGGACAAAACAGAAGAAAATGACCTTTTTCTCACACTGAAGCTACAAAAGGCCATAGAGGTGCTCCGGGATTTCATTTTATGCACCACAAAGTTTGATTATACTGACAACATGGAGGGCTGAAAGGCAGCCCGTTAAGCAGAAAAGTTAGTTATTCCAGCAACTCCCAGATTATTTTCAATGCCTTTTGTCGTTCAATGACAGATCACTGAAAGTTGTGAACAAATTGAAAAATAAATTTTCATATATTTGCTTTCATTCTTTTTGAGTGAATCCAATTATTTAGAGGTTTCTTCACCCATCTTAAAGCTCCATTTTATATGAATTTGTGGGCATGCACATACAGCAAAATTCGAAGTCAAATTGTATGTTTACAAAGAGGTGATGGGAGAATTGAGTGTAAATTCAAACCTAGCCAAGATAATCTCAAGGCTCTGCAGCAGAGCGCTTTAGAATAGGATGGTGAAAATAGCAAATTCAATAGGGCATTAGTGACTGAAGTACATTAGGGAAATTAAGAAAATGTCAGATCTATAGGCACTAAATATGCAAAGCTTTTGCAACAAAGTCCACACATTAACAGAACTGATAGAAATTGAGGCTTCACCTAATAGCCATTCCAGAAGTCTGGCTACAACGTGAGCAAAGTCCAGACCTAAATATTCCAGTATTATGCAGCCTGATAATAAAATGAATGGAGGGGGGTGCGAGAACAAGAGCAAGAGAATATCTTGGCCCAGAAGATTAAATTGAACATAATATTTCTTGGTTTCACCTAAACTAAGGGTCAGAATTCTTCCAGAATTCCTCAACCCCAGATCAAAATCAATTGATTCATGATCTCTGCAGCTATCTCTTAAAGCCCATGGGTACAAGCCAAAACCAAAGGATTCGGTGTCAATTATCATCATCGGGTCAAAAGGTGTGGCGGTGGAAAGGCACAACTGGTCAGGCAGTATCCAAGGAGAAGATTTAGCATTCGAGCATAAGCTCTTCATCAGGAATGACGTCAATAATGCCCATTAATGTCTTCGGTACAATTTCTTATATGGACTCACATTCTCACTAGATCCTTGGTTCCACATTATTCCTGGAATATTTATACCTTCCATAGTGAAGACAGATATACATGATTTATTTTAATGCCTTTGCTATTTCCTTACTCCCTATAACATTTGCCCTTGCCTGTAAAAGGCACTATTTTTAAAATTTTCACTAATTGCTTTCTCTTCACATTCAGATAACCATTTATAATGTAGCCTCTTGTATTTTCTCTCATCTTTCCTTATCAATTTTTTGATTCTCATTTACTGAATTCTAAAATCTCTGTGGTTTATGGTGCAGTGGTAGCATCCCCACCCCAGAAATATTGGGTTCAATTCCCATGTCAGAACTCGTGGCCATAGAAGGTGCATTTATAATGTGGTAAAACATGCTGATTGTCAGCTTATAAATCATTTCAATATGCCTGATGGTAGACAGTAGTAGCGAGAGTCATACCAGGTCAATCATCCTGCACAAGGCATGGTAAAACACTCCAGTACTTTAGCAATATAGCATGGAACAATCTAGTGGAAGTCTGAGCGTGGTGCTGGAAAGGCACAGCAGGTCAGGCAGTGTCCGAGAAGCAGGCGAATCAACGCTGATTCTTCTGCTCCTCGGATGCTGCCTGTCCTGCTGTGCTTTTCCAGCACCACATCTCAACTTCGATCTCCAGCATCACCTAATGGAAGTCTATGGCCAAACACTCAAACAAGAATGGGAGAAAAGACAGACTACGAATAAAATCTCTTCAATTCTCAAGCTTACTATATTTTCTGGCAACATTACAAGCATCTCCAATGGACCCTATTTTCCACGAGAGTTTTTTGAACCTTAAAGGGATGTGTTTTCATTGCAAATAATGTGTTAATTTTGATATAGCAGAATCGGATAGATTTAAAGAGAGAAATACTGTTTGACAAATCTGAGTGCTTTAGAAATGGAACTAGGAACACGTGGGGTTGGGGGGTGGGGCGGGGAGAAGGAATCAGTGGATCTGTTTTTATTGAATCCTATGTAAATATCCAAATTGCCAGCCAAAAGGCTAGGACGCAAAATCAGGACTCACGGGACTGGAAATCATGAATTGAAAACTGACGAATGGTTACAAAACAGAAGGAATAAATAGGACTTTTTTTACATCGACAGACTACAACTAACAGGGTAATGCAACAATCATTTCGATTCGATTAGATTCCCCACAGTGTGGAAACAGGCCTTTCAGCCCAACCAGTCCACACAAGACCCACTTCCCCTCTGACTAATGCACCTAACACTATGGGCAATTTAGTATGGCCAATTCATCTAGCCTGCACATCTTTGGATTGTGGGAGGAAACCCAGGCAGACATGTGCAAATGCCACACAGACAGACAGTCACCAGAGGCTGGAATCGAACCTGGGACCCTGGTGCTGTGAGGCAGCAGTGCTAACCACTGAGCCTCCGTGCCTCAGGGTTCATCCGTTCACAAATTATTGCTGACTTTTGAGGAGGATAGGGAGTGTAATTTATCAAAGGTTTGCTATCAATACAAAGTTGTGAGAGAAACTAAACAGTAAGGAGCATGGAAAGAAGCTGCAAAGAGAGACTGACCTGAGTTGTTAACATTTCTCCTCTCCACAAATGTTGCCTGACCTGTTTAGTACTTCTAGGACTTCATTTTTCCAGTATCCAGAATTTTTCTTTTTAGGGACAATAGTTAATTGGGTGAGTGGGCAAGAACATGGCAGATGGATAGAATTGATCGGTAAAAAGTTATCAATTTTTCTGGCAGTTATAATTCATTTCTTTTAATGGAGTGGCACATTTTTCAAATGCTTGTATTCAGAGAGAATTGGATAAGAACCTGAGTAAATTTACCTGTAGGAAGCAAATCAGTAAAGCAAATTGTCTGTTAACCTCTATTACAAAGGGACTGGAGTAGAAGTTAAAATAAATCTTACTACAATCATATGAGGCCATGCCTGACACACTATGTGTAGTTTGGTCTCCTTGCCACTGAGGGAGTGCAATGATGATTCAACATTCCTGTAAAGAAAAGACTATCCGACGAATAGATCGAGTAGTCTAGATCTATAATTTATAGATTTTAAAAGAATGAGAAACGAAACATATTAAATACCTAAAGGATTTGACAGTTTAGATGTAGAGATGATGTTTCCTCTAACTGAAGAATCTAGAATAGTCACAATCTCAAAATAATGAGGTTAGCTATTTAAGTGAGAGGACGACAAATCTTTCCACCCACGTGGCTGTCAATCCTTATATTTCTCTATCACAGAAAGCTATAGATGCTTAGCCTGGGAATTTTCAAGAGATACCGTAAGTACCTGAACCACTAAGGAGACTGAGGACATTGGAATTGTATGGGAATGTGGAGTGAAAGTAGATGATCAGTTTATGGTCTTGCTGAATGGTGCTGCAAGCTCAAAAGGGCAAAGGGGCTACTTCGGCTCCTATTACATTCGCAGCTAAGGTATATTAGTTGCTTTGCTATGAGTGCAGTACAGCAAAAATGTTGGTTTAAAAATAAATTACATCAATTGTGTTTCAAACTGAAAAAAAAAAGTTATACAAAATGGTTATTTCTCTTACCTGTGTGCTCATACTTGTGTCTAAGAAGAGAGCTGCTTTTCTGAAATATTTTATCACACAAATCACAGGCATACATTCCATTCTCTGTCTTTTTGATTTTCTTACGAGGAGGCATAGAGTCTGAATCATTCTGATCATCAGTATTGGGCACATCTCCGGAACTTGTCTCTTGCTTTTCCTGCTTCAGGAATACAATCACCTTTCGTTATGCATTTTTATGTGACTAAATTGCATTTGTTTGGTACACTGCACCCTTTTTAATTATTGCGTTACTTCACAATTCTACAAAAAAGTGAACAGCTTACACCAACTTATTAGAAATGGATAATAAGAGAGAGAAACATGAAATTCAAAATATTACACAGAAACAAAAAAATTAAACAAACGAGACAGCTAATTTTCAGAAGAGCATAGAATTTCTACTAATCTCCAATTTTTTGTCAACAGTACAAGAGTAAGGTTAAAGTAAGGAGGAGGAAGTGAGGACTGCAGATGCTGGAGGTCAGAGTCAAGACTTGAGTGGTGCTGGAAAAGCACAGCGGATTAGACAGCATCTGAGAAGCAGGAGAATCAACGTTTCGGACAAGAGTCTTTCATCAGGAATCCTGATGAAGGGTTCCTGCCTGAAAAATCAATTCTCCTGCTCCTCGGATGCCACCTGACCTGCTGTGCTTTTCCAGCACCACACTCTCAACTAAGGTTAAAGTGATTTCAGATACACTAAATAACTTAACAACATAATTTAAGGTATGCCAATGCAGACAGCTTGAAGTGTGAAACATTTTGGGGCCCCTTACTGAACGAAAGATATATTGGCATTGGAGGCGATCCAGAAAATTTTTTAAACTTGGATGATGCCAGGTAAGCAGGGACTGTCTCAAAGACAGGCTGAGTAGATTGGGCCGGTACTTGTTGGAATGCAGAAGACTAAGAGGTGACCTTATTGAAACACACAAAATTCTTAGAGAACTCAACAGGGTAGATGTGGAAAAATTGTTTTCCCTTGTGGAAGTGTCTGTGGCAAAATCTCAGAAAAAAGGGTCACACATTTAAAACACAGATGAAGAGGCATTTCTTCTCTTGGAGGATTGTGATTCTGTTGAGGCTGGGGCATTAGGTATAGTCAAGGTTGAAACAGATCAGGTTTAATTAAGAAGGGAATCAAAGAGTTTTGGGGAAAATGGAATTATCAGATCAGCTGTGATCTCACCAAATGACAGAGCAGAGCCAATCGGCTGCTTCTCTTCTTATGGTCTGAGTGGAATGGCCATCCTGTGACATGTGGGGAAGCTGTGGATACATCTCCTGACCCAGTCATTCAAAGCGCAAAATATGTCACCACCTGCACAAATTAGAACCCCTGGCTTCAGAGCCTGATTAGTGGCTAGAGACACCAAGTGCCTTGAAGGCAAAGAATGGCAGGTCTAAAAACATGTTTGTGGCAAGCAGGCAGAAAAGGAATGGATGGCCACCAGGCAAGTCAAAGAAACAAAGTCAGGTAGTGCAGAAGTCCCCAGAGGTCCCACTCACTAACTGATTTACTGTTATGGATACTGATGAAGGTGATGGATTTGTGAAGGAATGCAGCAATAGTGATGCCTGTGCTGCCATGGGTGGCCCAGCTGTACAGGAGTTGGTGGGAGTGGGAGTGGGTTAAACGGCAGAACTGATAGGGGATTTTGAGGTTAACACAACAGGCAGGTGTTTCTCCAGCCATCAAGGTAACTTCAGGATGCTTTGGTGCTAGTGTCAGGGATATTGCAGAACAGCTGGGAGCAGACATTATTCTGCGGGAGGGTAAACAGTCAGCAGGTGTAATCCATATTAATACAAATGACAAGTAGAAAAAGGAAACTGAAATTGAGAAAGCCTTGTGCAACTGAGTACACAAATAGGAAAATAGGTGAATGATTTGCTGGACAATAGTGCAGGAAGGAAGGTTTTAGATTCCTGGGAAAGGCTCGGGGGGAGAATGGCATCTGTACGTGCTCAACAGGTTACATCTGAACAGGGCGTGGATTGAGTTCCTTGTGGGGCGTTTACCTAATGCTGTTGGGACGGTTTAAAGTTGCTCAGCAGGGATATGAGAACCAGGATAAAATATTACAAAGTAATACCAGGGTGCACAAATGCTGGGAGAGGCAGAAAGTACTAAAATCGAGAACAGAGTCAAACAAGGGGAAAAAGTCACGAAGTCTAGATCAGGGCTACACTGCATGTTTGTGAATATTGGAGGTACAATAAATAAGTTTGAGGGGTTACATGCAAAGATTGCCTAGTGGGATTTGGATCTTTAGGCGATAAGGGAGTTCTGGCTGAAGGAAGGACATATCTGAATATTGAATATACTTAGTTACAAGGTATTTAGAAAAGATAGGAAAGGATAAAAGGGGAACGATGGCATTCTTAGTTAAAGAGAGCATTGAAATACTTGAAAAAGATACTTCAAAGGGTGCAAGAGCAGAATGATTTGGCCAGAGCTACAGGATAGATGAGGAGGTGCCAGTGTTGGACTGGGGTGGACAAAGTTAAAAAATCACAAAATACCAGGTTATTGTCCAATATGCTTATTTGGAAGTACTTCTATAACCTGGTGTTTGTGATTTTTAATTAAAAGAATAGAAGTAGTGCAATTATATTGATCAGTGTAATATGCAGACCACTAGCTATGGTAAGAATATTTAGAATCAAATGTGCAAAGAAATGAGAGGTTTCTACACCATACAGTAGTTCGAAAGGGCAACTAGGATTATCTGAAAATTAGAGACATAGAATATTGACTGGGATAATGACTGCGTAAGAGACAGCAACGGATGTCTCTAGATCGAGTTCTGGAGTCTTCTGTACACCAGTGTGTCCAGATGTGGGTCAAACAGATCAAGTGACAGTGAGGGAACATTTGGGGGACAGTGATCATTGTATCATAAGATTTGGATGAAGGTAGAAAATTATACTGGTCAATGCAAAGAAAGAATAATCAACAAGAGAAGACTAAATTTTAACTGGACAAGAACAGGGCTGGGCTGGATAAACTAGAACCAAAGGTTGGTGGGAAGAACAGGAGCTGAACATTGGGCTAACCTTCAAAGAGAACTTGGTTTGGGCACAATTAGGGAATATTGCCTCAAAATGAAAAGGTAGAACAAGCAAACCCAGAACTCTCAATGATAAAGGAGATAGACATTCTTCTGACAAGTGTCAGGTAGAAGACACAGTTAAGAACCAAACTATGTACAGAAGGTTTAGAACGGTGGTTAAAAAACAAATACAAGAAGCAAACAGGGATAATGAAAACTACTGGGATCTAACATAAAAGGAAATCCCAAAGTCTTCTCTAAACACATCAATAATAAAAGGGTGGTAAAATGGAAGAGCAGGGCCGATTGGGGACCAAAATGAGATTGACACAGAGCAACAGCAAGGCTGAGGCATTAAATAAATGTTTTGTATCAGTCTCTACCAACGATGCTGATGCTGCCCAGGCCAAGGAGACAAGAGGAGGAAACCCAGTCACTAGAAGGGTTTAAAATTGATAATTGATGCAAAGGATGATTTTGGATAAGCTGTCAGTATTTAAGCTGAAAACACATCAGGATTGGATGAGATTCATCCAAGAACTTGAAGGGAGTAAGAATAGAAATTGCAGAGGCACTGACAATTATTTTTCAATCTTCCCTGGATTCAGATGTGGTGCCAGAGAACTGCAAACGTTTGGCCCTTGTTCAACAAATGTCATAAGGATTAAGCCCACATTTACAGACCTGGCTGTTTAACTTTGGTGGTGGGAAAATGTCTGGAAACAATTTCCGGTTAGAATTAATAGGAGAAATTGATTAATACAGATTTCTTCAAGGAAAATAGCTTCTAAATAGCTGGAGGTTTTGAATAAGTAATATAAAAGGTTGAAGAGGAGAAGGATGTTGGTGGTGTACACGGACAGATTTAAACGTTACACAGCATGGTCTAAAAAAAAAGGACATTAACAAGCTGGATACAAAATAGGCAGTGATATGGTAAACAGACAGTAACAGTTCAATCGATACAGTGGCACAGTGGTTAGCACTGCTGCCTCACAGTGCCAGAGACCCGGGTTCAATTCCCACCTCAGGCGACTATGTGGAGTTTGCACATTCTCCCAGTGTCTGCGCGGGTTTCCTCCGAGTGCTCCGGTCTCCTCCCAAAAATGTGTAGGTGAGGTGAACTGACCATGCTAAATTGCCTGTAGTGTTAGGTGAAGGAGTAATTGTAGGGGAATGGGTCTGGATGGGTTGCGCTTTGACGGGTCAGTGTGGACTTGTTGGGCCGAAGGGCCTGTTTCCACACTGTAAGTAATCTAATCTAATCTAATCATGTCTTGATACTTTTAGGCTGGAAGTCGTTTGTTGTGGAGTTCTTTGGGTATTAGTACAGTATTGATACATATAAAATTATGTGGACCTTGACACGCAGAGGACAATTTCAAAGTTTGTGGATGACAAAACTTGAAGGAATTATAAACAGTGGTCAGCGCATCATAAAAGTTCAAAATCCTCTTGGTTGCCATCAGGTGTGTTAAGATAGCTTTGTGAATTTCTTGAAGATTGGACACATTGGTGGTGTGGGCAGATCCATGGTAGGTGAAGTTCAATATAGAGAAGTATGAGGTGAAGCTCTTAGCTCTTTGGTACCAAAAACATGGTCACACAGTAGAAAGAGCACTATTCTAAGGCGTGTGCAGAAGCAGAGAAACTTGGGTGTATACATATAAAAGGTCAGTGAAGGTGGCAGGACATTGCAGTTAATGAAACATACAGGACCCAGCCTTATAAATAGGGGCTGAAGAGTTCAAGAACAGGGAACTTCTGATGAACTTGGATAAGACACTTGTTAGACTTCAGCTGAAATGTAATGTACAGTTCGGAGTGCGACACTATAGATGGATGTGAATGCATTGGACAGAATGCAGAAGATAGTTACAGGAATGGTTCCAGGGATGAGAAACTTCAATTATGAGAAATATTGGATTGGTTGGCATGGTTTTCCTTGGATAGGAGGAGGCTGAGATTTGATAGGAATTTTCAAATTCATGAGCAGGATGGATAGAGTCAATAGGGAGAAATGGTGCCCATTTGTAAATGGATTCTGAACCATAGGCACCATAGTTTAAGTGTTTTGCAAATGAGAGGTGAATAAAAACTTTCACACAGGTAATGGTTAAGGCATGTAATGCACTGCATGGAAGTGTGGTGAAGTCAGGTTCAATTGATGCATCCAAGAGATTAAACAGTTAAGGAGAAATAATGTAATGAATTACAGGGAAAAGGCAAGAAATTGTCACAAAACTAAAATGCCAGTGCAGACATGAGGAGTCATATTGCTTCCTACTGCACTGTAACAATTCTGAGATTCTGTAAAAACTATATTCAGCTTTATAAAAAAGGAAGAAACTGTGAAGTATCCATCCACTTTCTTTTGAAAAATCTATTTAAGTACTAGATAATGATTTGTAAAAGATCTGTAATAATGGTACACTTACTGCATGATTTCCATTGGCTTGAATTGGTTTCTGTTGTGATTCAGATCCATTTGAATTGGTTGATTTATATGTGTAGGCCACCTGTGGAATGAAGCCGGCCTGCTTTATTGTAGCTAAGGCTCTGAGACATGGAACACTGTTTTGGCTTGAAATGGCAACAATTGTGGGTATTTGAGTTGTATTTGTAGGGATTGCAATACTTATAGGTTTGGCACTTGAGTTTCCTTCTGAATGATCATTTTCTATTTGTTCTTTTTTTAAACAAGATAGGTTTAAGGGCTCCTCTTGAACATAATGAACACTGCTGTGGTAAACACTGGTTATTGTGGGTCTTTCAAGTCCCTCTTTTTGCTGTCGTGGAAGTGACAGATCAAGAGGTTCTAACTGTAAATCCTCTTGGTTGCCATCAGGTGTGTTAAGATAGCTTTGTGAATTTCTTGAAGATGCAGAAGAGAGATTTAGAGGTGATGGGGAGGGAGTATTACTCCTTGAAGGATCTGCCATCACATTAAATGGTGTACTTGTAGTTTGAGATTCAGTCACCTTATCAACAGCTTCAGAATTTGCAGTATTGCCTTGTAAATCACTAACAGGTGAAGAATCTGTATGACTGACAAGTAGATTTGGTTTGACCTCCTTGTTGCTTGGTGTGGGAGAGGAAGGACAAGATGGCTCAACTGGAATCTGGCCAGTTTGCATTTTCTCAAACCACTTTTTCACCTTTTCTAGTGGTAGGTTTACAGCAACAGAAATTTTTGCTAATTCTTCTGATGTTGGTTCTGCATTCAATGCATAATATGCCTTAAGAAGTGACAACAGATTCTTCAATGGCTCTTGATCTGAAGAGATGTTCTCCTCTGTTGATACAGAAGCTCCGGAGATCTTAATATTGGCTTCTCCTGAATGAGATTCAGTTTTAAGTTGATAGTGCTTTAGTTCGTGAAGTGCATTTAATCCACCAGGACATTCATTACAAAGCAGACATGTGTTACTAACTCCTTCAACACTGGTCTCCATTTTCTCAGTTTTGACTGTGAGGTCTTCTGGTGGCTTTTCATTTGTACAATTGTCTGCTAGGTTAGCAATCTCCTTTTTCAAATTTTGAGGTACAGCTTGAAGTTGACTTGGCTCCAAGCTGTAGTTGATGATGATTTTGGTTGTTCCATCCTGATCAATCAAGGGAAGACTGATTGATGAAATAAGGGAATGACTGTTTTGTTGAACTGATGCAGAAGAGACTGTTCCTGGCTCTTTGGAAGGGAGAGTGACATGATTATTTTCTAATACTGCAACTTTAAGAACATTCTGAATGTCACTTAGATTTATGCTAATAGGAGAGACAAGGCCTACAGTTGGCAACACAACAGCCTGAACCACACTCTGAGGTGATGTTGTGACCTGGAGAGGGTTATTGCCACTAAACCCTCCATTTTGGAAAGAGCTTGCACAGTTGATACCAGAGGTCACGACCATAGTTTTGTACTCATAATCCACAGGCTCAGTTTTGATTTGGTTTACAGTAGGCTGTTCTTGTAAAGGTTTACTGTTTTCTAGCTTATGACGAAGTTGTGTTCTAGCAGGGCTATTAGTTGATGGTGAAAGGGATGGAGAAGTGCCTTGAGGTGTCTTGATTCCTGAACGAGCTCTACCATTAAGTGATATAAGACCAATGCACTTCTTACTACTGATGTGTGAACTGTAAGAGCCAGAGTGAGAAAACCGCTTCTTGCAGTTAGGACATTCATATGGCTTTTCTCCTAGACAGGGAAGAGAAAGAAGACAGCAACTTAAATCTCACATTCTTTTATGTTATACACAACTCCTTGCAATTTTAGGTCATAAAATGCTTATTCTCTCAAGGCAATTTTAGATAAAACCTACAAATTTAAAATGTACTTCAGCCAGCAATCCCTCCTAGAAAAGGTCATTCTAATGTAATAAAAGCAAAATCCTGGAGATTTGAAATGAAACTCAGTAGGTTAGAGAGAACTTGTGGAGAGGGAAAACAGAATGAACATTTCAAGTTGTACATGACTCAATTTTTCTAGCACTTTCTGTTTATATTGCCATCTGGATGTGTAAGTGTAAAAACTTCCACAGAATTTGAACTCAAGCTAATTATTAAGACATGGGTTAATGCATCCCATCACAGATTCTGAATCAGATAGTGGAAAGATTTCTCTTGTCAACAGGCACCAGAAGAACCCAAGCTTACTGATGTATTCATAACCTCCTAATGGCTGATTCATTTGAAATGGGCTCTGCTCTGCGGTTCATTAAAATGTGACAAGATCATTTTATATCTTTTGTGTATTTGATTAAAACGTTTCTGCACATTCAACTGCATATAAAGAAATGGTTCATTCATAAAGTCAGGAAGTATGGGATACAAGGAGATTTGGCTACCTGGATTCAGAATTGGCTGGCTGACAGAAGGCAGAGAGTGCTTGTAGATGGAAAGCATTCCACCTGGAAGAGAGTGTTGACTGGGGTCCCGCAGGGCTCTGTTCTTGGGCCTCTGCTCTTTGTAGTTTTTATAAATGATTTGGATGAGGAGGTCGAGGGGTGAGTTAGCAAATTTGCAGATGACACAAAGGTTGGAGGTGTTGTCAATAGTATAGAGGGTTACTGCAGGCTGCAGCGTGACAGAGACAGGATGCAGAGCTGGGCTGAGAAATGGCAGATGGAGTTCAACCTAGGTAAATGCGAAGTGATGCATTTTGGAAGGTCGAACTCGAATGCTGAATACAGGATTAAAGACAGGATTCTTGGCAGTGTGGAGGAAGAGAGGGATCTGGGTATGCAAGTACATAGATCCCTCAAAGTTGCCACCCAAGTGGATAGGATTGTGAAGAAAGCAAACGGTGATTTGGCTTTCATTAACAGTGGTATTGAGTTTAACAGCCATGAGGTTTTGCTGCAGCTCTGCAAGAGCCTGGTGAGACCACACTTGGAATACTGTATCCAGTTCTGGTCGCCCTATTATAGGAAACTTACAGAGACTTTGGAGAGGGTGCAAAGAAGGTTTACCAGAATGCTGCCTGGACTGGAGGGCTTGCCTTATGAAGAGAGGTTGAATAAGCTTAGACCTTTCTCTCTGGAGAGAAGGAGGAAGAGAGGAGACCTGATCGAGGTACACAAGATAATGAGAAGAATAGATAGAATCAATAGCCAGAGACTTTTCCCCAGGGCAGGATTGACTGGTATGAGAAGTCATAGTTTTAAGATATTAGGAGGAAGGTATAAAGGACACATCAGAGGTAGGTTCTTTACGCAGAGAGTTGTGCATGCATGGCATGCATTGCCAGCTGAGGTGGTGGAAGCGAAGTCACTGGGGACATTCAAGCGACTGCTGGACATGCACATGGATAGCAGTGAGTTGAGGTGTGTGTAGGTTGTTACTATATCTTACATTAGGATTAGGTCTCAGCACGACATCGTGGGCCTAAGGGCCTGTTCTGTGCTGTACTTTTTTTATGTTCTAAACTGCAAACTATCTGCCAAAACCTCAGTTCAGTTTTGCATCAACTATAGGAGAGAGGCAGGAACATTTGTCACAATCTTTTCATATATCATGATCAGAAATTTTACAAATTACTATACTATGAGAAATAAACCTTGCAGCTTTTAGAAATTAGCCCTTAGAAATTGAGTAAATCTCGGTTATTTTCACACATGGATTGCAGTATCTTACTTCTGTGTAATCTGAATACTTGTGAATAATATTGTTGAAATTTCAACCTGATAACTTTGTAAATTCCACTATTAGAGACAGCACAAGTACATGACCAGCAAATGTGGAAATGTTATTAACAGCATTGTGCATCTTGTTCCAAAAACGTGATTGCCATGTATGCTGATCTTGTCCACATATGAAAACTTCAGTTGACTCAAAGCACTGGGACAGGAGTAAAAAAAACCCACAATACAGCAAGTATTAAATCAATACCAAATATTCACGAAGACAGCTCACGACCAGTGTCTCAGACAACTACAAATGGACAATAAGTGCTGACACAGCCAGTGACACACAGGTCCCCTGAATGAATATGTTAAAAATGCAGGGAAGACCATTTGGACAGTTAACATTTGTGCAGGCTCTTTGGGAGAACTGAGCTGGCTCTCACTTCCTCAGTCTTTCCCCATAACCATGTAAATTTTCTCTTCACAAAACAATTCAGTTCCTTTTAAAAACTCCGATTTTATCACCTTCATCACAAAATTAGATTTGGATTTCAGATCCTAACCACTTACATCCCCTGACCTACAAAGCTGGCATAGGTTCTTTTGGAATGTAAAAACTAGGAGCAGGAGGTAATTCAGCCCCTCGAGCCTGCTCCACCATGTGACAGAATCATGGCTGACCTTATATTTGTCTCAAACTCACTCACTCTCCATAACCTTCAACCGATTACGGATTAAAAATGTATTGCCTTCTTAAATTTACTTAATATCCCAGCATCCACTGTACTCTGGGGGGTACTGACTAAGATTTACGATCCTTTGAGACAATTAATTTCTCTTCGTCTGTTTTAAATCCATGAACCCTAATCCTACAACCAATATCTCTTGTTCCAGATTTCGCCACAAGGAAACATCCTTTCTACTTTGTTAACTCCTTTAACATATACATACACACCTCAATTATATCTCCTATTATTCTTCTAAACTCTCGTCTTTATAGGCCATCCTGCTCAATAACAAGACAAACCTCTCATCTCTGGAATCAATCTTGTGAGCTTCTTCTAAACTGTCTCCATTTCAACTACATCCCTCCCCAAATTCGGCAGCTTTCCAGGTGTGATCTCACTAATGTCATGTACAGTTGCAACATTTCCCTCCTTCTATACTCTAGTCCTTTAGCACTAAATGCCAAAATTCCACTTCCCTTCATCATTACCTGCTGTACCTGCATAGTGGTTTTTTGCAATTCATACACAAGATCACCCATATCCCTCTTTACTGAAGCTTCTCCCCACTTAGATAAAGAGTGTGCCTCTCTATTCTTCCAACTAAAATGGATAACCTAACATTTATCCATGTTAAATTTCATGCAACGAATATTGGTCTATTCACATAACTTATCCATTGTCATCTGCTAATTTTTTATTTGTTCATTGCAACTTACTTTCCCACCTTTAGTGTCATCTGCAAACTTGGCTATAGTACTTCCTATCCCTGCATCGCAGTCATGAATCTAGATTATAAATATTAGGGGTCCAAGGACTGAATCCTGTGGCACCCCTCCAGTAGACCCATTTATCCTAAATTCTCTTATTTCTGCTGGTTAGCCGATCCTCTTCCTACAGTGATGTACTGTATTTGTTGCACCCAATATGGTCTCCTCTACAATGGGGAAACAGGACCCCATTCTTGATGAAGGGCTTAGGTCAATTCTCCTGCTCCTCTGATGCTGCCTGACCTGCTGTGCTTTTCCAGTACCACACTCTCGACTCTGATCTCTAGCATCTGCAGTCCTTACTTTCTCCTTTTCCAGCTAGTTAATTACCCCTGACCACACATGATCATAACTTTGTGAATTAATCTTTGTTTGGCACCTTATCAAATGCAAATTTTGCTAACCACCTTGATTGTGTTCCCTCAAGTTTGTTCTGATGAGGTCACAGGGACTGAGAATATATTTGCTTTATTTGTTTTATCCCTTATTCTTACAACTCCTCCATTAAATTTCCTGTCAAACGTCTCTAAGGACAACAGGACCAGTTTCTACTATCTACATAACTGAAGCATCTCATCCCAGAACTAACCCTGTAATCTTTTACGCCCAGAACGATCACATCATAGACCTAGTATTATAGCATATTATAGTTTGTTTGGTTGACTTGACAGTTAAGTATCGATCACCTTAAAACTGAACAATGCTGGTAAAAGTTATTATATACTTTTAAAATGCTTAATGCATCTCATGCTTAATTTTGCAATTAAAAACTACATTTGGTTAAAAAAGTAATTTTCAACATTTTCTCCCCACCCTAAAAAAAATGTTCGTGGTACATTCATGTCCTCATCCACTGGACTCAAAAATATTTCAGTTAGTTCAGTACTTTTGAAAATGTGGCAGTCACCTTTCATAGGACAAGCATAAAAGACCAGAAACTCTGTTTTATGATCCAGTCTGACAGTTAATATTGACATTGGAGACAATGTCCCGCTCTTTTTGGACATAATACTGTGGTATATTTTATAACCTTCTGAAGGGACAAAAGAAACCTTATTTTAACATCTCATTCCAAAAGTTGGCATCTCCAAAAGTATAGCACTCCAAGTACTGAACAGATTTTCAGCCTTGATTTTTGCCAAAAAATCCTGAAATATGTCATGAACCCATAAACCTGTGACTCAGAAGTGTGTGCTCCCAACCAAACCATGGTAGACTTAGATACAAAAACAGAAACCAGGTAATGACTATATTAATCTCATTTTAGTGATATTATTTGAAGGAGTAAATTTGGTTAGAACTTTAGTCCCTCTTTAAAATGTCATGGGATTTTTCACATCCACCTAAAACATGTATAGGAACTTACAGCCTTGCTAGGTTGATGGAACTGGAGATGATCAATGATTTCAAAAGGAAAGTGTGGAGAACTTAGAAGAAACATGCAGGTGTACATGGATAGAAAGGGATTGGCACTAATTGGATTGCTCTACAGAGGGATGGCTTGAACCTAAAAGCCTCTTTTGGGCCATAATGACTAACTCTCTCAGAAAAGGCAGATCTCTCATGTGATGGGCAGTAGTTCCAACAATGGAACAATCCATCAATATTACATGACAGCATAAGAATGATACTCTGCTCCAGGAGTCTGACTTCAACTCAATTTTTGACTTGGAAATAGCAATAATGCCAAAATGACAACTTCAACACCAGAAGTATTCGAAATAAGGTAGTAAAGCTTGCAGCAAGGATAGGTACTTCGGACTTCGATGTTGTGGCCATTTCAGAGATATGGATAGAGCAGGGTGAGGAATGGATGTTGCAGGTTCCAGGGTTTAGATCTTTCATTAAAAACAGGCAAGGTGTGGCCTTGTTAGTCAAAGATAGCATAATGGTGGCTGACAGCACTTTTGATGAGAACTTGTCTACTGAGGTAGTGTGGGCTGAGGTTAGAAACAGGAGGGGAAAGGTCACACTTCTTGGAGTTTTTTTTTTAAATAGGCCTCCACAGAGTTCCAGGGAGGTGGGAGGGAGGATTAGCAACATTATCCTAGATAGGAGTGAAAGGAACAGAGTGGTCATTATGGGGCACTTTAACTATCCCAACATTGATTGGAAATATTATTGCTCTAGTATGTCAGATGGATCAGTTTCTGTCCAATGTGTACAGGAGGGTTTCCTGACACAGTATGTCGAAGGGCTGACAAGGAGGGAGGCCACACTGGATCTCATGCTTGGTAATGAACCAGGCCAGGTGTTTGATTTAGTTGCAGGCGAGCACTTTGATGAGAGTGACCATAATTCAGTTACATTTAGTTTAGCAATGGAAAGGGATCAGTACGTGCCACAGGTCAAGAGTTATCGATGGGGCAAGGACAATTATAATGCGATTAGACAAGAATTACGATGCATAGAATGGGGTAGCAAAATACAGGGGATACATACAATCGAAATGTGGAGCTGATTTAAGGAACAGATACTACGTGTCCTTGATAGGTATGTCCCTGTCAGCCAGGCAGGAAGTGATAAGGTAAGGGAACCATGGTTTACTACAGAAATTGCATCTCTTGTTAAGAAGAAGAAAGAGGCTTATGTGGTGATGAGGCAAGACGGTACAGATGAGGTGGTGGAGAGTTACAGATCAGCTAGGAAGGATTTAAAGAGAGAGTTAAGAAGAGCAAAGAGAGGACACGAGCAGTCTTTCGCAACAGAATAAAGGAGAACACGAAAGTTTTCTATAGGTATGTAAGGAATAAAAGGTTGATTAGGGTAGGAATAGGTCCAGTCAAAGACAGAAGTGGGAAGTTGAGTTTGGGCCCTGCAGAGATTGGAGAGGTGCTAAATGAACATTCCTCATTGGTGTTTGTTCAGGAAATGGAGAATATTGTAGAGGAGAAGAATGAGGTACAAGTTTTTAGACTAGAAAGGATTGAGGTTAGTTACACATAGGTGTTATCAATTCTAGAAGGAGTGAAAGTAGACAAGTCCCCTGGGCCAGATGGGATTTATCAGAGGATTCTCTGGGAAGCTAGGGAGGAGATAACAGAGCTTTTGACTTTGATATTTGAGTTGTCATTGTCTACGGGTTTAGTACCGGAGGACTGGAGGATTGCAAATGTGCCCTTGTTCAAGAAGGGCAGCAGAGATGACCCAGGTAATCGTAGACCATTCTGTTGTAGGAAAGATTTTGGAAAGGATTATAAGAGATAAGATTTATAATCATCTAGCAAGCAACAATTTGATTTCAGATAGTCAACATTATTTCGTCAAGGGCAGGTCATGTCTCACAAACCTCTGAGTTTTTTGAGAAGGTGACCATGCATGTAGATGAGGGTAGGGCAGTTGACGTAGTATACTTGGACTTCAGTAAAGCCTTTGATAAGGTTCCACATAGTAGGCTGATGGAGAAAATGCAGAGGCATGGGATTGAGGGCGATTTAGCAGTCTGGATTAGAAACTGGCTTTCTGTAAGGAGGCAGCGAGTGGTGGTTGATGGAAAATATTCAGTCTGGAGTCCAGTGGTGTTCCACAAGGATCTGTTTTGGGACCATTGCTGTTTGTCATTTTTATAAGTGACTTAGACGCAGGCATAGGTGGATGGAATAGTAAATTTGCAGACGATGCTAAAGTCAGTGGAGTAGTGGATAGTTTGGAAGAATGTTACAGGTTGTAGGGGGATTTGGATAAATTGCAGAACTGGGCTGAGAGGTGGAAAATGGAGTACAATGCAGCTAAATGTAAGGTGATGCACTTTGGGAAGAATAACAGGAAGGCAGAGTACTGAGTCAATGGAAAGATTCTTGGTCGTGTGGTTGTGCAGAGTCCATGTGCACAGATCCCTGAAAGTTGCCACCCAGGTGGATAGTGCTTTTAAGAAGGCATACAGTGTTTTAGGTTTCATTGGTAGAGGGATAGAGTTCCGGAAACGCAAAATCATGCTGCAAATATACAAAACGCTGGTGCAGCCACACTAGGAATATTGTTACAGTTCTGGTCACCCCATTACAAAAAGGATGTGGAAGCATTGGAAAAGGTGCAGAGGAGATTTACCAGGATAATGCCTGGTCTGGAGGGAAGGTTTTATAAGCAAAGGCTGAGAGACTTGGGTCTTTTCTCATTGGAAAGGAGGCGGCTAAGGGGGGGGATTTGATAGAAACATATAAGATGATCAGAGGATTAGATGGGGGGGGACAGAGAAAGACTTTTTCCTAGGATGATGACGTCAGCTTGTACGAGAGGGCATAACTACAAATGGAGGGGTGCTAGATTTAAGATTGATGTCAGAGTCAAGTTCTTTACTCAGAGTGTGGTAAGGACGTGGAATGCCCTACCTGCTAAGGTGGTCAACTCAGCCACATTAGGGAGATTTAAACAATCCTTAGATAAGCTCATGGATGATTTTGGGATAGTGTAGGGGGACGAGCTGAGAAAAGTCCACAGGTTGGCGCAACATCGAGGGCCAAAGGGCCTGTTCTGTGCTGTATTGTTCTATGTGTATAAATTGACCCCCTAATTTCAGCTTTAAAACGTTCTTCAAAACTCGACCTATATAAGTACATAAGGTAGTTCTTTGTTCTGCTTTTAAGAAACCTGCTATAAACAGCAGTCAGTCAGGAGAATTGGTCATTTTGGTGATCTCATTGGAATTTCATACATTGATGATACACTTTGCGATCGCTTGTGGACCAATGTGTTTATTGGTCCACATGTCTCAGCTTAGGTATTGTGTGAAGTTCATTGAATGAAGAAAATGCATTTTGTCAAGTATTTCATAAGTTATTTCACTTCATGTTAAATATTATGATCCTGAAATAATTCCCGAAACAAGACACACCCAGAATCTTAAGCAGCTGAGTAATTTCAGATCTTTCAAACGAGCGTTTGGTGGTACACAAGTGCTAAGAAAATATGCTATGAAAAATAAGAATGTATTTTCATTCTCAATCCAAATTTACAGATTACAATGAGCCTCCTTGAGTCAGTAATATGCAAAATATCTTTAAATACTCAGTTCAAACAATCATAAAAGCCAGAGTGGGAATGGATCTTGCCAAAGATGGTGATGGCATTCATTGCCTCAGGTCAGAAATATTAGTCTTAAATTAATGCCTCTATCAATCCAAAGGCGAAGCGCATTTCACTCAGTCACTTCTAACCATACTGGTGAAACTCTGAATGATGCTGTTAATATCTCGGGACAATACATTCTCTGTTGGAACAAATTACTGACCTAGTGACTTTAAGATTTGAAAATTTCATTGAATGATGTCCAGTGCAAGTATATTTTTGTCAGCTGTGCAGACTTGGTTTGCAGTCAGGCACCATTACAGGATACATATATCGTATGCATCTTGAGCTGTCAGCAAATCACAGGGTGGCACCCGGAACTCAGCTGAGCCATGGTGAAGGTAATGGTTGCTGCTGAGATATTATCCCCAAAACCCAACATGGAGAATCAGAGCAAGAATGATAGGTGTTCTTTGTGCGTGTGCGTGTGTGTTGGGGGGGGGGGGGGGGGGGGGGGGGGAGGGGTTGAGACTTGAGGGTGATGGAGGGAGGTTGACAGGGAGACTGGAAGCTAGGGCAGACGGTGGCACTGTCAGATGAAAGCCCCGGCCTAGGTCAAATCCCTTGATATTACTAGAGATTGAGAAACCACACCCTTGCTAACTCCTAGTCTGCCAGCAGTGGTTTGGCAATAGGTAGGCCAACTTATTCTCTTCCTGTCTGGAAACAAAGTAAGCAGAGTCAAGTGAGAGGAGATGCTTCAGTGGTCATTAATTGACTATTAACAGGCCTCAAATAGCACTGGGTATGGACTTTTCCATCCAGACTTAATTGCCATAACTACCTGTCCTTCAGTCAATGACAGGTACATTCCACCCTCAGTATTTTCCCCTTGATTAAAAGCATTGAGGTTGAAAAAGAAAAAAGAGTGAAGTTCAAGAAAAGTCACAATTCCTTAGATACACAAACACCTTGATTCAATCAATCATTCTTTCAAACTACTTATTAAGCTTTGTGACCAATTGATTCCAGTTTTTCAAATTATGTACTGTTGATAAAAAAAAACATATTACCATTTCCTTTTCCATACATCAGGGTATTTGCAAGAATACCAATGTAAGACATCTCCAAGACTGCCAAATTGTCCCAAACAGCAGGTCTATTTGACAGTTCACAACAAGCAAGGTATATCCTTCCAGCCAGTGCTTGGAAAACATACCACTGTGTGATTCCAATTATTTGATAACGTTCTGAATAACCCTGACTGTTTACATTTAACAAAATAGCCAACAGCCATTCTCTGGTTCTTACCTCAGGACAATTCCTTGATCAGAGTGAACCTGCTATATTTAAATTTAAAAAGTTAGCTGTCAGTTCTCAACTAACTGGTGCATTCTCCTGGCGAAATCTCTTCTAATCAGACTACTTGACAATCACTCACTTTTCTCATACAGTATGAAATGTTGCTGTTCTTTACATTTACATTGTTGTGAATCATCATGATGAGTGCAAGATAAAAATGCAACCATTTGTACCCTTCAGGTTACTTGCAATAACTGCAAAGTTCCCATTTATTTGATTTGTTCAAGGCATCTGAATCATCCTTGGTGAACCTTCTAAACTAGGGTCGCTAGAATCTCTACATTCATCTGTTTACTTTGTTATAAAGTTGAAGGCATG
This sequence comes from Chiloscyllium punctatum, assembly GCF_047496795.1. Taxonomy (NCBI): domain Eukaryota; kingdom Metazoa; phylum Chordata; class Chondrichthyes; order Orectolobiformes; family Hemiscylliidae; genus Chiloscyllium; species Chiloscyllium punctatum. The sequence goes on along the minus strand of NC_092746.1, from coordinate 92,932,872 downwards.
TACTGTATCTTTAAGACAGAGAGAATGCTTTCCTGAATTGAGAGATTACAAATACCTGTGAATACGACTAGGTGGTAGTCCCAGAGTGTACTGGAAAATTGAAAACATGTAACTTTTGGCTGAGAAATGGATACCTCTTTTAAATATGCCTTAGGATACTAAAACCCAATAGAGTTTGAATTTGTTTTGCCCACAACGATCCAATGAGATGATCTGACGTTGGGGCAGGTATAAGAATGCTGACATTTTGAAAACTGGTCAGAAAACAACTGCTGTAGGGAGAGCAATTGCCCATCTAACATCGTGCCCATAAAGAAATCAGAAAAACCCCTCTCTACCAAAGATACTTTTTCATGTAAAGTCTATTCGTAGTGAAAATAACAAAGATAATCCAGGTGATCAGCAGCAGAAAAACGGAATACAGCAGGGAAGACAAAGACAGTGTAGTTTTGAGATTAAGTAATTTTAATAAGTGCCTCTTTGGAACAGCATGTTTTTATAGAATTGGGTCAGATAGTAAGTAGTGTAAAGAAAGAGGGACTTGGATTTGAGAGTTTTTTTGTTTAATGTTCACTATTAGAGTTAGAAAAGTAAATTGATATTTTTTCTTTGAATACTGGAATTTGAAAGTTCTATCACTCACGTTTTAACAGATTACAAGGTGAGCTTTTCTAGGTGCTTGGTTTAATTAGCAGAGGGGTTCGACCACCGCGATATAACTTGCACTAGAGTCTGATCTTGTTCCAGTTCCAACTATAGTCTTCCAAACATTGACAAACATATTTATTCTTCTATTGATCTTTTTTAATCACTGTAGAATCAATTACAGCATCACATATGTATACAAGAAGTCACTTGCCAATCTGAGATGGCAGTTGAGAAAGGTAAAGTTGCCACAGTCCCAGAGTACCACTGAACTGCTTTCTCAGACAAAGGTAACTATTGGACACTTTAATCAGAAGGGTACCATGCCTCTGGTACAGGGCAAAATTGAGAACATAGAACATTATAGTGCAGTACAGGTCCTTCGGACCTCAACGTTGTGCCGACTTATGAAACCAATCTGAAGCCCAATCTAACCTACACTATTCCATTCTTGTCCATATGCCTATCTAATGACTATTTAAATGCCCTTAAAGTTGGTGAGAAGGTAGGAGCTTCATGCTGTGCATTGCAAACTAGCCATACAGCCAACTGAGCTAACCAAACCCCTGGCAGAAGAGAAAAGGGCACAGAAAAACAAATCAATAGATGAATGGCTGCAAGCAGTTTGATATTTGGAGGATGAAGTATGTTGCATCAAAAGATAGAAGATGGGAGTAGGCCAAACTCTCAAACCTGCTCTTTCATTCAACAGGGTTGATCATCAGACACAAATCCCAACTCCACCCCCCCCCCCCCAAATGCTGTATCGATCTTCTTCTTGGAAACACAATGGTTTTGGCCAGAACCACTTTCTGTGGTACTTAGTGCCACGGACTCACAGACATTTTCCCTCTCAGTTGTAAAAGTTTTACTGCTTATCCTTAAACTATAACCCCTAGTCCTGGTCAATCGACTCAATCTCTCCTCTTATGTCAGTCCTGTCATCTGAGCAAACAATCTGGTAAACCTTCACTGCACTCCCTCAATGACAAGAGCATCCTTCCTCAGATACAGAGGTCAAAACTGCACAGAGTTTTCTACATGTGACCTCGCCAACATCCTGTATGATTACATTAATAACAACCCTCTTTTGCCATCTACTTGAAGCAGTAAGAGACTAAAAATAGTTCTGTACTTACCACTGTGGATGCGTAAGTGCTCCTTTAGATGATGCTTGTATTTAAATGCTTTTCCACATTCAGTGCACTTGAATTTCCGGTTTCCACCTGTCTGCGTTACAACATGGCGCTTACATGCGAATGAAAAGAGAATGGTCTGAATAAAAATCGTTGTAACAGGTATTTTAGATTTACCAAAAAAAGTTACATAGCCTCCAAATTTCAGTGACCAACCCTATCCAGAACTCTTCAGATGTCCAACAAGTCATACCTGCATGCACCAAGACCCGGATAATATCTCATCCAGTTTTTGCTATTAAGTGGAAAGAACATATGTACTGTCTAACCAAGATAATGACTATCTGTAACAAGAAAGTACAACTATCACCTCTTGATAGTCAACAAATTACCCTTGTCTAGATATCACCACCAATATTCTAGCAAAGATGTATCCTTGACAAGAAACTGAACTGGACCTATTAAAGTAGGCTAGATTTAACACATTCCCTGCCCCTCATCCCCATTACAATGTCAGTCACAGGCCATCCAAAAAAAGTCATTTTATGCTCCTTAAAGCCACATTCAATCAAATATTACCTTGATGGCAGAGGCAATCCAGCTTGCCTTACAAGTTCAGCTCTTCTACTCACGTTTTCATCAAGGCTATAATGAGGTCAGGATCTGAGTGGTCTGGTGAAACCCAAACGGAGTGTCATTAAGAGATGTTAAGGGGTTAATTTACTCTGTTGCCCTTCAAGAAATTGATGTCCCAGGGGTAGGATGGTCTGTTTCTCTAGGTGGGAGTACTGCAGATGATGGAGATTACAGTCGACAGTACGGTGCTGGAAAAGCACAGCATGGTCAGGCAGCACCCAAGGAGCAGGAAAATAGATGTTTTGGGTAAAAGCCCTTCATTCGTTGGGCAAGAGCCCTTGCTATTAAGGAATGATCTACATCACATTATTTCCAGAAACAATCAAATCACTACATGGTGTCTTGAGTGGCATGTGACTATGGGGGAGTGGCTGGAGGTTGTCTTGTGGGCATTACTGACTGTAATGTAAAATCTTGTAGAAAGGAAGAACTGGTCCCTTTGTTCAGGGATATCTCTTGACACGGCTTCCCAAACATTGCAAAGAGTATTAAGGGTTCCTCCAAAGCTTGTACTTACTTCATTAAATTTTGGCTGTTCACAGAAGTTGGCGTATTACAGTTGGACTGAATGTGCAAGAATCTCAAGAAAGAGAACCTAACAATTGAACTGGTTATTGCAGACTAAGTGCTATTTGAGAACAGTGTCAATGGCCATTACCATCACTTCCATGATGAGCAAGAGTGAACAGATAAGCTACTAATTGGCTAGGTTTGATCTGTCCTGCTTTTCTGGATAGTAGGGACTTGGCTAATTTTCTACCTTGCCAATGATAATGTTGTAGCAGCACTGGAACAGTTTGGGTAGAGATGACCAGAAGTCTTCTTTACTGTTGATAGAATACTGTCAAGGCCCTGTGTTTATCCAGAGTCTTCAACCATTTCTCAATATCACATGGAGTGAATCGGTTGGGTTAAAGGCTGATTTCTGTTGAGCTGGGGTCTCAACATGAGGCCAACCATCCACAGGACACTCCTGGCTAAAGATGGTTGTAAATGCTTAATGGATGTGCGGGGCTCCTACATCTGGAGAATAGAGTTATTTGGTGGAGACTCTATTCCTATCAGTTGCTTAATTTTCCACCAACACTTAACTGGATATGAAGACTATAGAACTTAAATCTGGTCCACCATGGCCTGATTACCATCAGACAGAGGATTATCGAATGGAGAATGTTGGGAAGAGGCCAGGAAATACACTGGGTGCACCTAAAAAATGAGATGCAATCCTGGTGAAGCTACAACACAGGGTTAGCCGAATGTCGTAGGCAAAACAAAATGAACTGTCAACCAATTGGTCAAATAAAGGATAAAGACAAAGCATTACAAACATTTCAGCATGAAGGGCTGAGTAGATAGTTCGGCTTGCCTAATCTTGAAGTGCCAACTATCAAAGATGCTAATTTTAGTTTGATTCACTCCCAGGTGATATTAAAAAAAACTATTGAACACACCGAATACAGTAAAGATTATGGGACCCGACAACACCTGGATGCAGTGCTAAAAACCTGTGCTTCAGAACTGGCTTAGTTTCTAGCCAAGCTTTGAAGTATAACTACAATACTTGCATCTATGCAAAAAGTAGAAGACTGTCTGGGTACGTCCTGTTCACTAAAACCATAAAGATCCATTCTTACCAATTATCATTCCATTAGCCTTCTTTTAAATCATTAAAATGATGGAAAATGGTGTCAGAAGCATTATCAAGTAGCACTTACTAACAATCTGCTCAATGGTGTGGAGTTTGGATTCCACTCAGACCGCACCATGTCCTTGATGTACGCATGGACAAGAACTGAACTTCAATGCTAAGCTGAAAGTCACTGTCTGGTCAGCAAAGCACTGTTTGACAGAGTGTCACATTATAGAACAAGTAAAATCACAAGTCAATAAACATCAGTAATAAAACTCTTTACTAGCGAGCACAAAGGAAGGTGCTGGTAGGAGCTAATCATTTGTTACAGATGTTCTTTAATTGTTTTATTAATAACTTTACTACCATAATAAAGCCCAAAATAAATAGTGAGAATGTTGTCTGACAGTTGTGTTCCATACAGTTTGGAAATCTTCAGATACTGCATTACCCTGTCCATATCCAGAAAGGTCTGATAATACTCAGGCTTGGGCTATAACTGGCAAGTCACATTCATGTAACATGCACAAGGAAGGCAATGACCACCTCCTAAAAGAATGACACAGTCTGCCCACAATATTATTCAGCATGACCATAATAATCCCCCAAGATCGGCATCCTAAGGGACACAATGGATCAGAATCTGAACTGCATCAACCATATAAATATGGTGACTAGAAGAGTAGGTCAGAGGGTGGAAATTCTAGAGCGAGTAACAATCTCCTGTCTCCCTGAAGCCTTTCTGCCACCAGTCAGGTATATGACGAATGCAGCTCCACAATACACAAGAGGCTCAACAACGTATGGTACAATACCAACTTAATTGGCATCTTATCCACTATGGTTAGGAGACAAAAAAAACTGCAGATACTGGAATCCAAAAAACAGACAGGAGGCTGGAAAACACAGCAAAATAGGCAGCTTCAGGAGGTGGAGAAGTTGATGTTTTGGGTGTAACCCTTCTTCAGAACAGAGGGTGATTGTAGGGGGAGCTGCAGATAAAGGGGGTGTTGGGGGCTGAGTGGCGAAGAGGGGGTAGGTGAAGATAGGTAGAGGGCACAACTTGGGTCGTCAGTGGGAACCTCGTCCATGGTCAGAAGGAACCACACCACAAATTGGAGTAACACCACCTCATCTTCCGCCTAAGCGGCCTACAGCACAGAGGACTCAATATTGAGTTCTCCAACTTCAAACAGCCTCCTTTCCTATCCCCAAACTCCCTTCTCAGGCCCTCCGCAACCCTTCCACCAACCAGATTCATTCCTTCCATTGACCAACCAGGTCATACCCTCTACCTGTCTTTTCCTATCCCCAGTTTAACACCTTGTCCCTGCCACCCCCTTTATCTACAGCTTCCCTTACATATGCTCTCAGTCCCAAAGAAGGGTTACACTTGAAATGTCCTAAGGCTGCCTGGCTTGCTGTGTTCTTCCAGCCTTCTGTCTGTCTATCTCATCCACGACCAGCATACAATAATCAGGGACCAATGTGGCACAGTGCTAGTGTCCTTAACTCTGATCCAGAAGGCACAGACTGAAGAGGTGCTCCAGAGGTGGCACAACATGTCTAAAAAGATTGATTTTAAAAATCTACAAAGCAGCAGTGTGTACCATCCAAACTACACTGCAGCAACTTACCAAGGCTTCAACAGCACAAACCAACCTGAACCTCTACAGCCAAGGAGGACAAGGGCAGACATTAACAAACACCATCAAATTTCCCTCTGAATAACTCCTATTCATTGGATACTCAGGAGGTCAAATTCCTGGAACTGCTACTGAATACTACTACTGAAACACCTGAACCACATGACTACTGCAGTTCAAGAACGTATCACAATTAACTGCACAAGTGCAGTTAGGGATGGGCAATAAATGCCAAACCTTCCAACAACATCCAAATCTCAAGGAAGATTTTAAGAACAGGTGCTGGAAAATATTTTTTCTATATTTTAACCTGAACTACTCTACAAGTGCTGGATGGATCCAGGCAAGGCTGAAAGGGATCTTGCATGATATTAGGCCCTGACTTGGAAAGAAAAATTCAACTCATTGGGCATTAATTGTGTTATTTATTTTACTCAAGCCAATCACCTGAAATGGTGGGAGGGAAAAAACAGATGCCAAAAAGGGCCCGAAAAGCAAAAAAAAAATCTTGATAACAAACACTCCTTATGAGACCAGGAGGTACAATGATGATTCCACATATGGACTGCAGTGATTCAAGGAGGCAGTTCATCACCACCGTCTCGAGGGCAATGAGGGACAGGCAATAAATGCTGACCGAACCAGCAACACCTCTACCCCATGGGTGAATTTTTAAAAAATCTGTGGGGAAAGGTTGCTCCTACGTATAAGCTATTCAAGAGATGCACTGGCATTCCAGGCCAGGAATATTTCAATACCTCTTGCAAAGTTTTCAAGCATTTCAAGGCAACTCAACAGACTGTGCACTCTGAAATACTGCAGGGACAAAGGAGGGTGAAAGGAATCTTCTCAGGACCTGTCTTGACCTATTGTTCTCTTGAAACTGGTGTATGCACTCACACAGTTTCAGAGCTGCATGACAATAGTGCCATGATGTAGGTGTACATTCTCACTGATGCTTTTTCCCTCATGGTGTTGAGGGAGTTTGGTATAGCTGCTTTAACATTAGTTGATTTAAAGACATGGGTATGCCCTTTTATACCAAGGCAGGCACTGCCTGCCAGATGAGCATATTAAATACAAAAACAAATCAAGTCCGAACCCAACTCATTTACCCTAGAAGCTATATAGTCCTGTCTGGCAGACAAGCAAGAGGCTGGAAAAACAGAGCAAGCCATGCAGCATCACGAGGCAAAAAAGTCAACGTTTCAGGTCCTGAAGAAGGGTTACACCTGAAAAGCTGACTTCTCCACATCCTGATGCTGCCTCGCTTGCTGTGTTCTTCCAGCCTTCTGCTGGTCTACCTTGGATTGCAGCATCTGCAGTCTTTTTGCCTCTAATAAAGTTCCCCTTGGCCTGTTCAATATATTGCTCCATCCTCCTCTCATGGAAGGACCTCACCTTTATCGTCAAAGAACTGCTCTCATTTTCCCATTTTGTCCTTACTCAGGACATCCCCCCACTTTTTTTGGCACAAGCAGTGATGGGTGCCGCATACGACAATGAAGCAGGACACCCCACGTGGACTATCGTCAAATGCACCAGATCTGCCCAGGCATCAAAACTTCATCGACAAGATATCTAGGTTTGTTTCACTATGGCACTAGTGAAAGAGTGAGCAGCACTGCACCTTTGTACTCCATCTGTGGATTTCTGAAATGTGTCACAGGCCAGGCTTAGAAGGAGTACCCTGGTCTTCCAGCAGCTGTCCTGTCCAAGGACTTTCAAAAGGCAGGCACCAGAGAGTGCTAAATATATGAGATTTGTATCTCAGAAAGGGAGTCAGTTAGCTCAGCTGGCTCGATGACTAGTTTGCAATGAAATGTAACACCAACATTGCAGATTATTTACCACATGGGTTGAGATTACCATGAAGGCCCCTCCTCCTTCTCAAACTCGCTCCTCACCGGAGGCAAAGTGACCCTCAAATTCAACCATCACCAGTCGCCTCTAAGAGCACAGCCCTATAGTCCTCTAGGACAATGGTGACTTTACCTTTACTATGGTATCTCCCAGGATATTTGGTGCAGACCTCCAAAATTTGACTTTGACAATCACAAATTATTTTAACATTAAGGGAGTGGAATCCCTTCCTATTCACAAAACTACTAGTCGATGACTGAGTACTTTAAAAGCAACAAAAATGCAATTTTAACACCTAAGAAACCCATTGATGGAGAATCCTAATGCCCTAGCTATTTGATTCTCTATTCAGTTAACCTTAAATGAGGAGGTCAGTTCTTCAGTATGACATCAGTAAAATCCTGAACTCATAAATGGAGGAATTGGGAGATGCCACAAAGGTCCCCAGTTTCTCCCTAAAATGAGGTGCAAGTATATTGCATCCAAAGCTTTCACTGCGACATTGTGTGTTAAAAGGAATGCTCCAATTCAGAGGCTGGCTGTCCTCCAAGAAAGTGGAAAAGATCTTGTGCACTAAAAAACAAAGATCCATGACAACACAAATAATCCTACACAGGTGCATGAGATAGTTGGCTGTCTTTCAGTGTAAAACAATCTGCCAAAAACACGAATGTCCTGGATGGACCTCAATTCCAAAGCAGATGTTGTGAAACCACAGAGTGGCAGCTGAGTTGGGTCAAGATGGAGCATGAATATTGCTGAGAGGCTGGTGCTTTGATGCTGGTAAAATTGGGCAAGGTCAGCAAGGTTTCATCAAGGGAAGGTCATGCCTGACAAATATGCTAGAATTATTTGAGGAAGCAACCAGCAGGTTAGACCAAGGACAGCCAATGGATGTTATCTACCTGGATTTCAACAAGGCCTTTGACAAAGTGCCACACAGGAGGCTGAGTAAGACAAGAAAAAAAAACTAGGAGAAAGTGAGGACTGTAGATGCTGGAGATCAGAGCTTAAAAATGTATTGCTGGAAAAGCGCAGTAGGTCAGGCAGCAAAGGAACAGGAGAATCGATGTTTCGGGCATAAGTCTGAAGAAGGGCTTATGCCGAAACATCAATTCTCCTGTTCCTTTGATGCTGCCTGACCTGCTGCACTTTTCCAGCAACACATTTTAAGCTGAGTAAGACAAGAGCCTATGGTGTTAGAGGTAAGATGCTACCATGGATAGAAGCTTGACTGTCTGGCAGAAAGCAGAGAATGGGGATGAAAGGGTCTTTCTCAGGTTGGCAGCCTGACAAGTGGTTTTCTACAAGACTCTGTTGGGACCACAATTTCTCACTGTATACATTAACAATTTAGATGAAGACACGGAGAACATTCTGGCTAAATTGCAGACCATACAAAGATAATTAGAAGGACAGGTAGCATTGAGGCAGCAGGGTGGCTGCAGAAGGATTTGGACAGGTTATGAAAGTGGGCGAAGTAGTGGCAGTTGGATTAAACATGGGAACGTGAGGTCATGTGAGGAAGAATAGAGGCATGGACTACTTTATAAATGGGGACAAAATTCAGAAACCTGTAGTGCAAAGAGACTAGGGAGTCCAGTCCAGGATTCTCTCAAGGTAAACTTGCAGGTTCAGTCAGGGGTTAAGAAGGCAAATACAATTATAGCATTTATTTAGACAAGATTTGAATATAAAAGCATGGATGTATTTATGAGGCTCTATAAGGCGCTGGTCAGGCTACATTTGGAGTATTGTGCACAGTTTTGGGCCCCATATCGCAGGAAGAATGAACTCCTCCTGGAGCGTGTTCAGAAGAGGTTCACAAGAACACTCATAGGAATGAAAAGCTTAATGTGCGAGGGTCAAGTAAATTCCTAACAGGAAATCCATTACTTCCAAATAATTTATTGGAATTTTTTAACTCTGCAATAAAATCTTTCACAATTTCATTTTCCACTAACTGTCAGAAGGCTCCATTATTTGGCTTGTAGCACCTTTTGAAATGCATGCAGATTTATAGCTAAGCTCGAGCCATGCCCACTGATTATATCAGTGTTTCTTGATGGTAGGAAAGTGGCAATCTAAAATACTGGATACAATCAAGTCTTGATGACATCTTCATTAAGACACCCTCACTGACATGAGGACTGCAATTGCACTGTCAATTGAACTGAACAGCTCAAAAACATCTTGGAGCATGTTTCAGGGTACATTCAACATGTGATAGTTGTGTTTCATTTTGCTTTTTCAATACTACTCAAAGATGGACTATTTTTGGTAGGAAACTCCAACTCTCAGCATCTGTGTGCATATATCATAGTTTGAAATTAGCAAAAGAACTGTGATCAATGCTGCATACACGAACCACTAACACTGCTTACTTTCCCTTCAGCAATTGTGAATCTAATCCATCACTTCATGGATTTCTTAGACATTCTTGTTACAGCAATTTTATTTATCCATACACCGCATTCTATTCTCTTCACTCCAATTCTACAATAATACTCCTTTTGTTCCAACACTGGAAACCAACCTTTCAGTCACTACGAATTTGTTCTTAGCAGCTCTCTCCCCTAAATAAATCAACATACCACTTTCTCCCTTTGTTCAAAAGCCTTCTTAAAAGCCAACAACCTGTGCAATTTACTCACCACCTTTGCTTCCCCTCTCAAGCGCTGTGAACTGCAACACACAATATATATGCTGTAAAAAAATGCAAGCTATTTTTAATCAATACTTTTGCCCGTAGAGACTGGCCATTTTCTATTTCTTCAGTCCTTTGGGAACTGTCCAGCTGGCTCATATACAAACATCAATAAGCACCTCCACAGGAAATCCCACAGATCAGAATCCCTTCAGACACACATACTAATATGCTGGATTTGCCATTGAGTTGTTCAATGCAAGTTAAAAAAAAAGAGTCAGGGAAATGCTCCCCAAGAAATGATAAACCCAAGCAACAAATCCCCAGACTGGAGTCAAGTTCACCTTTTCCAAGTGGGCAATCTGTCTCTCTAGGTAAAAACAATGACTGCAGATGCTAGAAACCAGATTCTGGATTAATGGTGCTGGAAGAGCACAGCGGTTCAGGCAGCATCCAAGGAGCTTCGAAATTGACGTTTCGGGCAAAAGCCCTTCATCAGGAATAAAGGCAGAGAGCCTGAAGGGTGGAGAAATAAGCTAGAGGAGGGTGGGGGTGGGAGAAAGTAGCATAGAGTACAATGGGTGAGTGGGGGAGGGGATGAAGGTGATAGGTCAGGGAGGAGAGGGTGGAGTGGATAGGTGGAAAAGAAGATAGGCAGGTAGGACAAGTCCGGACAAGTCATGGGGACAGTGCTGAGCTGGAAGTTTGGAACTAGGGTGAGGTGGGGGAAGGGGAAATGAGGAAACTGTTGAAGTCCACATTGATGCCCTGGGATTGAAGTGTTCTGTCTCTCTGTCTGACACCCCACCAACAGCCACCACTGATTGTAAACAGGATTAATAAATAATGGGAGGGGGAGGAGGGGGGGCAGTGGGGGAAGGAAGGAGAATGCGAGGGCGGGAAGGGGGGGGGGGGGGGGGAGAAAAAAGAGAAGGAAGGAGAGGGCGAGGGCAGCAAGGAAGGAAGGAGGGGAGAGGGCGAGGGCGGCAAGGAAGGAGAGGGTGAGGGAGGAGGAAAGCACGAAAGAGAGACAGCGAGTAAGAGAGCTAAAAACGGAGAGCATGTTGTCATGGGCCTGGTGTCAAGGAGTGCTTAAGGCCCAAACACTACATCACTGAAGTGTTTCCCTCCTCATTCTTGAACAAAAATAGAAGTGCTGGGGTAAACAGATGTGCTTTTGCATAATTTGAAATAAGTGCAAAAAGTAAGGATCTGGCTTGAGGGGCTTCGGAGAGCAGTGGCTCAGCAAGAAGGTAAGCTCAGTTAAGGACCTTTTAATTTTCCTTTCTAGTTTTACAGCAGTTAGGGCAGTCACATGTTCCTCCTGTAGCATGTGGGAGCTAAGGGAGACTTGCATCATCCCTGATGATTACACCTGTGGAAGTGCACCCAGCTGTAGCTCCTAGGAGCCCATGTTTGGGAGTTGGAGCTGGAGGCACTCAGGATCATCAGAGATGCTGAGTGCTTCATAAGTAAGAGTTTTAGTGAGGTGGTCACACCTAAGGTGCAGGCAGAGTGTAGCTGGGTGACCACCAGGAAAAGGCAAAGGGAGCAGGCAGAAAATCCCCTATGGCCATTCCCCTCAAAAACAAGTATACTGTTTTGGATACTGTTGGGGGTGATGACCATTCAGGGATACAGAGCAGTAGCCAGGTTGGTGGCATTACGACTGGCTGAGGCACAACAGGAAAAAAGAGTAACGATAAACAGGACCTTAGGTGATCAGAGACTCCATAGTTAGGGGAACAGATAGGAGGTTCTGTGGCAGCAAATGGGAATTCAGGATGGTGTGTTGTCTCCCTGGTGCCTGGGTCCAGGATGTCTCAGAGTGGCTGCAGAACATTCTCAAGGGGGAGGGTGAGCAACCAGAAGTCATTGTGCATGTGGGCAAATGACATAGGTAGAAATAGGGATGAGGCCCTGCAGAGTGATTATGGAGAGCTACAAAAAGAAGTCATTGGTGATAATCTCTATATTACTTCTTGAGCCACTTGCTAGTGAGGGTAAGAACAAGAGGTTATGGCAGATGAATGAGTGGCTGAAGAATTGGTGTGGGGGAGGGATTCAGATTTTCAGGTCACTGGGATCATTTCTGGGGCAGAGGTGACCTGTTCAAGAGGTGCGGGTTGCACCTGAACTGGAGGGGGACCAATATCTTGACACCAAGTACTACAAGGGAGGATTTAAACTAGACTGGCAGGGCGTTAGGATCTTCAACAGCAGGGAGACAAATGCGAGGCTCGAGGGAGATACAGAAATCAAAAATAGGCTGGAACATGACAGGGAGCAAGAAATGCCTGATGGATTAAATCGCATCTATTTTAATGCAAAAGGGCTAATGAACGCAGGATAGGTATGTGGGACTGGGATATTATAGCCATTACAGAAAATGGCTAAGGGAGGGACAGGACTGGCTGCTTAATGTGCCAGGGTATGGGTGCTTTAGGCTGGACAGAGGTGGTGGAAGGAGGAGTTGCATTTTTGATTAAAATAGAGTGTCACAGCAGTAATCAGACTTGAAATAACTGAAGGATTATTCAGTGAGGCTTTGAGGGTGGAGTTAAGAAATAAGAGCATGGTGACATTATTGGGGTTGTATTATAGGCTGCTAAAGAGTCAACAGGAATTAGAGGAACAAATATGCAAGGAGACTGGGGAGACTTGCAGGAGCAAGAGGGTTGTCATAGTTGGGGATTTTAATTTTCCTAAAATAGACTGGGACTACCAGAGTATTAAGGACTAAGATGGGGTGGAATTTGTTAAATGCACTCAGGAAAGTTTCATCAAGCAGTATATAGAGGGTCCTACTCATGAAGGGGCAAAACTCAACCTACTCTTGGGAAATAGGGCAGGGCAGGTGACGGAGGAGATAGTGAAGGAGCACTTTGGGATCAGTGACTGTAATTCTATTAATTTAAAAATAATTATGGAGAGGGACAAAACTGGTTCAGGTTCCAAATTGGACCAAGGAGAATGTTGACAGGAGCTTGCAGGGGTTGATTGGAAGAGTGTGTTTGCAGGCACAGGCCCCTCTGGCAAGTGGGAGGCCTTTAAAAGTAAGGTAGCAAGAGTTCAAGATGTATATGTTCTTGGAAGGGTGAAGGGCAAAGTTGGTAGGAATAGGGAACCCTGGATGGCAAGACACATTGAGGCTTTGACCAGAAAAAAGGTGGCATGGCTCAGGTAAAGGCAGCTGGGATCAAGGGAACCTCTGGAGGTATACTGGGAATACAGGAATTTACTGAAGGAAATCAGGAGAGCGAAGAGGCACAAGATAGCCTTGGCTGAGAAGATTAGGATGAATCCAAAGAGGTACTTTAAGTATATTAAAAGGAAAAAGAATAATGCGAGAGAGAATAGGGCCCCTCAAGGACCAAAGTGGACATGTATATTAGAATCACAGAAGATGGGTGAGATTCTCAATGAATACTTCTCCTCCGTATTTACCATGGAAAAAGACAAGATGACTTGGGAATTTGGGGAAGTTAGTGGTGATATCTTGGGGACAGTCCATATCACAATAGAGATGGTGTTTGATATATTAGAATTATGAAGATGGATTAATTTCCTGGTCCTGAACAGATATATTCAATAACACTGCAAGAGGCTAGAGAAGAAATTACAGGGGCCCTGGCTGATTTTTTGCATCATCGTTAGCCACAGGGGAGGTCCTGGAAGATTGAAGGGTAGCGAATATTGAACCATTATTCAAGAAGGGCTGCAAACAAAAGCCTGGGAACTATAGATCAGTAAGCTTAACATCCAGGGTGGGTAAGTTACTTGAAAAGATTCTGAGGGATAAGATGTACATGTGTTGAAAGACAGGGTTTGATTAGGAGTAGTCAGCATGGCTTTGTATGTGAGAGATCATGCCTCACAAATTTCTCAGGAGTTCTTTGGATGAACAGACCAGGAAGGTTGACGAGGCAGGGCAGTAGACATGGTCTATATGGATTTTAGTAAGGCCTTTGATAAGTTCCCACATAGTAGGTTGCTCTGGAAGGTTAGATCGCATGGAATCTAGGGCAAGCTGGCAAATCGGATACACAATTGGCTTGATGGCAGGAAGAAGAGGGTAATAGTGGAAGGATGCTTGTCAGACTGGAGGCCTGTGACTAGTGGAATGCCTTATGTGCTGGGTTCATTACTGTTTGTTATCTACATCAAATGATTTGGACAAGAACATACAAGGCATGATTACTAAGTTTGCTGAAGACATTAAAAAATAGGCGGTATAGTGGACAATGAAGGAGGTTATCAGAAATTTCAGCAGGACCTTGATCAGCTGGGGAAGTGGACCAAGAAATGGCAAATGGAGTTTAATATATCTAAGTGTGAAGCCTTGCATTTTGGAAAATCAAATCAAGGTAGGAATTTAATGATGAATGGTAGGGCCTTAAAGATTGTATTGGAACAGAGAGACCTAGGAGTTCAGGTTCACAATTCTCAGAAAACGGAGTTACAGGTGGACAGGGCAGTGAAGGCAGCTTCTGGCACACTGGCCTTAGTCAGTCAGGACATCAAGTATACAAGTTGGGAAGTTATGTTGCAGTTGTACAGGACATTAGTGAGGCCGCACTTGGAGCATTATGTTCAGTTTTGGTCACCTTGTTCTAGGAAGGGTATTATGAAACTGCAAAGAGTGCAGAAGAAATTTACAAGAATGTTGCCTGCATTCAATGGTCTCAGCTATAGGAAGAGGTTAGACAAGCTAGGACGTTTTTTTCTTTAGAGCGTGGGAGACTGAGGGGGTACCTTGTAGAGGTGTATAAGATCATGAGAGGTATGGATAGAGTGAATGTACTTGGTCTTTTTCGAAGGGCTGGAGAATCAAGGCCGAGAGGGCATCAGTTTAAGGTTAAAGGAGAAAGAATCAAAGGGAACCTTCTTTGTTTACAGAGAGGGTGGTATGCGTACGGAATGAGTTGCCAGTGGAAGTGGTGGTTGAGGCTGGTACACTAGCAACATTTAAAAGGCATTTGGATAAATACATGGAAAGGAAAGGTTTAGAAGGATATGGGCCAAATGCAGGAAAATGGGGTTAGCGTGGATGGACATTTTGGTTGGCATGGACCAGTTTGGGCCAAAGGGCTGTGGTTAACTTGTTCTAGGAAGGATATTATGAAACTGCAAAGAGTGCAGAAGAAAGTTACAAGGATGTTGCCTGGACTCAATGGTCTCAGCTATCGGAAGAGGTTGGACAAGCTAGGACGTTTTTTCTTTAGAGCGTGCTGTAGGACTTGATGAGAGCTAGAGAGCGAGTGAGAGAACAAATGAATTTTAACAGAAGCAGCCATGTAAATACTGTGGCCACAAGAGCAAGTTAAGGCTTGGAATTCAGTGAATAACTTGAATTCCAATTTGATGACGGTAGCCCAGCAACACTCAAGCTGATTCTATCAAAGGACAATGATGTCTGCTTTAAGGATAACTGTGGCACCAAACTTCAACATTCACTCTGTCCACTACCAACACACATTGGCAGCATTAGAATAAACAAAGATGCACTGCTGCAACTCAGCAAAGGATCTGTTGGCAGCCAACTCAATCTCTACCACCCAGAAGGGCAAAGTCAGCAGACACACTAGAACACCACCACCTTCAAGGTCCATTTCAAACCAGATACACTTCACAAAGAAATTTGCCATCCTTATTTGGATTGGTCTACATGTCTTCATACTTAGAGCAATAGGACCAATTCTTAACCACCCTTTGAAATGGCAAAGCAAACCAATCAGTTCAACGGCATTTAGGTATGGGCAACACATGCTACACTTGTCACCAATGTTCTCATCTCACAAAAAGATGAAACAAAAGCCATTCTACAGATGCATCGGTTAGTCAACATTCCACACTACAAAGGGCAGAGATAACAAAATACAGCAGGGTGAGTTAGATAGGGCAGAAGAGAATAGAATAAATTCAAAGCATTATGAGCTTTTTAAAAATAAATTTTAAAACAAACATTATGCTGGAAATGCTCAGTAGATCAGGCACCATCATTGAGCAAAGAAAATCAGCAACATACAAAGGCCAGAACTGGAAAACTCACACAAATGAGTTATTGAGGAAGTTAAACACAATACAGGAGAATTTTAAACTGAAGGTCTTAAAGGCCTAGAAGCCAATGTACTTCAACGAGCTCTGGGGTGAAAGGTGAACAGAATTTTTTGCAAGTTAGGATTTGAGTAGAATTTTGGATGAGCTTATACTTATAGAAGGTGAAAAGATGGGAAACCAAACAGGAGAGTGTATGAATTCAAGTCTGGATATAACACAAGAATTGATGGAATTCCAGAAGATGGTGGGCTGAGGCAAATGCGAATTTTGGAAAAAGAAAATCCCACAGCAAAATGAAACAGATCCATATTTCAAAGTTATGATAGTGAACATGCCTTACCAATCAACAGGGTTCAATAAACAAGTTTGGTACAGATAAATAATCAATAACACTTGCTAATATGACTTGTACATGAATACATAATTGCCACTTTCAAATTACCTGATCTCGTCCTGACTTATGTGAAGCCATGTGACGATCCAGTTGTGTCCTGTAGGCAAAAGTGTAGCTGCAAATGGAGCAGCTGAAGTTGTCTTCATTTTTTTCATGCCGATATTTAATGTGCTCTTTAAGAGAAGTCAAGCGCTTGTAGCCTCTATCACAATATGGGCAGGTAAGTAGCTGAGCAAAAGCATCTGGTGTTCCTAAAAACGTAAAATAATACCCATGTAAATCCTCAATTCTAATATATTTCTAAGATAGAACTGGCTACTGTAGGCTCTGGTATGCCTGTAATATATATTTTTGCAGTATTTTGTAGATACTGCAAAAATATATATTACAGCTTGTGTGGCATCTAAAGGTTAAAAACTAAAATGATCATGGTACTATTTTGATCCAGCTAAGTGAAGGGCCTTTTCCTTCTGCAATAGAAACCAATTTCAGAACATTGCAGGAAATATGCCGCAACCTTTAAAAGGGACAACACAGCTTTACCTGAATGATCATATAGAATGAGAGTATATTGAAAAATAAGACATTCTGTTAAAACCTTTTGTCATGCATTGACCAAGTTACTTGCAAGGTGTAGTCAGAGTCATAGAGATGTACAGCATGGAAACAGACCCTTCGGTCCAACTCATCCATGCCGACCAGATATCCCAACCCAATCTAGTCCCACCTGCCAGCACCTGGCCCATATCCCTCCAAACCCTTCCTATTCATATACTCATCCAAATGCATTTTAAATGTTGCAGTTGTACTAGCCTCCAGCACTTCCTCTGGCAGCTCATTCCACACATGTGCCACCCTCTGCGTGAAAAGGTTGCCCCTTAGGTCTCTTTTATATCTTCCCCCTCTCACCCCCAACCTATGCCCTCTACTTCTGGACTGCCCCACCCCTGGGAAGAGAGTTTGTCTATTTATCCTATCCATGCTCCTCATGATTTTGTAAACCCCTATAAAGGTCACCCCTCAGCCTCTGATGCTAGAAAAACAACCCTAATTATTCAGTCTCTCCCTATAGCTCAAATCCTCCAACCCTGGTAACATCCTTGTACCTCTTTTCTGAACCCTTTCAAGTTTCACAACATCTTTCCGATAGGAAGGAGACCAGAATTGCATGCAATATTCCAACAGTGGCCTAAGCAATGTCCTGTACAGCTGCAACATGATCTCCCAACTCCTGTACTCAATACTCTGACCAACAAAAGAAAGCATACCAAACGCCTTCTTCACTATCCTATCTACCTGCGACTCCACTTTCAAGGAGCTATGAACCTTCACTCCAAGGTCTCTTTGTTCAGCAACACTCCCTAGGACCCTACCAATAAGTGATTAAGTCCTGCTAAGATTTGCCTTCCCAAAATCTTGGATCACAATATCCCCAAATAAAAAGGCAACAACACTTTACACAACATGAATATTGATCGGCAAGTGAGCTCTGATTGGTTTTTCCACAACACCACTTCTATGTATCAGTATTTTGTCTTCTCATACAGTATAACAAGTTGGTTTCACAAAGCTCCACCTTCACTTACAACATGCCCAAAGGTAAAAATCACAGAACACCAGGTTACAGTCCAACAGATTTATTTGGAAGTTCTAGCTTTTGGAACGCTGTTCCTTCATCAGGTGACTTGAAGGAGCAGTGCTCTGAAAGCCAGTGCTTCCAAATAAATCTGTTGGATTATAACCTGGTGCTGTGTGATATTTAACTTTGTACATTCCAGTCCAATGCGGCTCCTCCAAATCAAAACATGCCTGAAGCGGCAGTCAAAGGCATGGACCAAAAATGGTTCCATGAAAAAAAAACAAGCAGCACAAGGGCCAGATAAAGCACTGGAAGGAGAATTACAGCCTCTACGTCTGCAAGGTGCTAAAGCAGGTCCACCCAAAATTCAGAAATTCCTCCTCTGCCACGAGTGTCATCAATTCATTCATCAATGACATTTTCAAGTACAGTGCATGCAAGGCCTTCCGCCTCATCCACTACTGCAAGCGGCAGACCATCTGCTCCCGGGAGGTCCAGTCTGTTTCCTGCTGCCAAGGAAGCTGGCCAAGCACTAGGCAGCCACTAAATACCCCAGCTGAAAATGGAAGTAAAAATTTGGTTTCCTTTCCTTTGGTAACTCTTTCTAATGTCCTGATGAGCACAAAATGAAGCTGTTACCTTTTCTGCAATACTGAAGCATGGCATTTACATTCTATTAAGTAATTACAATATTTATGCAGTTTCCTTGTACTCAGAGTTCAACATATATGAAATGTTATTTACAAAGTTTACTTTTCCTGTTACACTGCTTCTAAAGCCCTTTTTCTAGTTGCTAATTAATCATCTGCAGCATTGGTCATGAGGTCTGCTGCACATTTTGTAATCTTTACTGTGGTTCCATTCTAATCTTGAGAAAAATTGATTTTTGTCAATTTATTAGTGACCGGGATAGAGGAAATAAGAATATGATTGAGCTGTTCAGATTTTTGGTTCTCAAATGGATTTCTATCAAAGGCTATATTTAGAAGAACTGTATCCTTAAACTATACAGATCAGAAAATTAAGACGTGATGCATTCACAACATCAGAATACAGCAATGTATTTTGAAAATACAAGGGGCACTTTGAATGCAAGGGCTTCAGATACCACGTGCCAATACTTTAATTCAGTGGATGAACTGCTCATTAATCTGTAGAAAAGATATAGCTCCATCTTTTTGAATTTTACTTAGAGGCACCAAATGCATTTTTCTGTGTAAGTTAATTAATATCTCCCATCATAAACATATTACTTTGGATAAGCATTTTTCTTTGCTCAGTTTTGAGCATCTATTCTCAATTGCATGTTGATCATTTTTCTAGAAATGCTACAAATGTTCCAGCACCTGAGATGTACAATACTCGAGGAGTGCCAGCTGCTTGGATGGTAGGAAGGTCAATTAAAGGGGGCCAGTGCTGACCAAAGAAAGAGAAGATCAAAAAAAAACCCTAAAGAATAAACGTGTTCAGACTTTTTTAGGCAGAAGGCAAAGATGTAAAAGCTGCTGAACAGAAAACGAGAGCACGCACAAACGCGATTCATGTGGCCTGGAACGTTTGGGTTCAGGAACCCTAACAATTCCAACATGCTGGCTCTGCCATTGTGGACAACTTTGATGAAGCTCATTATCCAACGGCTGCAGGGAGGTTTAGCAATCACCGTATGAAATTTTTCAAGGGGACTGTCCAGTTACTACTATTATTTACCCCTTAACGGTGTCTGTCTGACTGGGGGCCTATGTTCAAAGATTGGGTTTAAATCATAGACATTAATTTGATTACATTATTTAATTTTGCTCTGCTAAAGTTATAGTATTAATAAATTGTTAATTCCTTTTTAAACTATATATTTGGTATCTAATATCAGTTATGCCTAAAATTTGATCACGAATAATTGGGTAATTTTAAAGGGCCATTGAATTTTTAATTTCACTGTGCTGGAATATCTAGCATTAGCAAGTTTAACTTGACCTGACCTTTCCCTTTGTGTAACAACTTTTTTTCACATTATCCTGTCGGTACATCGCTACAAAAAAAATGTCATGGTACTACTTTTAAAAAATACAGTTGGTTTTTACAAGCTATGTAGTACACTCACTGAACATGAACTGTATCAACAAATTGTCTCCAATGATGGAAATAAACAGAGGCAGAGAAATGTAGTAATGATGAGAAGGAGTGGTGACTATAGAAAGATTGAGAATAAAAGTTTTGAAAAGGCTTTTGAAAAAGAGGCGGTGGTGTAATGGTATTGTCACTGGATAAATAACCCAGAGACTCAGGCAATGCTCTGGGGACGTGTATATGAATTCCACCAGAACGTGTGGTTAAATTTGAATTCAATTAATAAATAACTTGAACTAAAAGCTAGTCAAAATGGCAATCACAAGGTCATTGTCAATTATCGTAAAACCCATCTGGTTCACTAATATTATAGAAAAGAAAATCTCCAACTCTCACGGACGGGGCTATAAGGGTCTCTCAATCCAGAGCAATATGGGTGAATCTTAAAATAACCTACAAAGTCTAATCAAAGGAATTAAACAGAACAGATGCTCAACATCAACCAAGGCAATGATGACGCATACAGTCCCACCATCCCTGCAAAATCCTCCTAACATCGAAGGGCTTATAATCAAAATTGGAAGAAAAGTCCCACAGTCTATTTAAGCAATAGCCTAACATGATTTTGTGAAAATGACTACTTCCCACACACCATCTCCAGTCCTCTGTTTGCCCTGTCCTACTGACAGGTCAGGCCACCAGGGTTGAAGGCCCAATTGTGTACAGTTGAGAGGGTATGTTGTTATAGGGGATTTTAACATGTAGGTAGACTGGGAGAATCAGGATGGTATTGGACCTCAAGAAAAAGAGACTTTGTGGAGTGCCTCAGAGATGGATTCTTAGAGCAGCTGGTGCTGGAGCCGACCAGGGAGAAGGCAATTCTAAATCTGGTATTGTGTAATGAACCAGAATTGGTCAGAGACCTCGAAGTGAAGGAGCCATTGGGAAGTAGTGACCATAATACATTAAGCTTCAATCTGCAATTTGAGGGGGAGAGGGAGAGGGTACAGTCAGAAGTGACAGTACTTCTGTTGAATAAAGGGAACTATGGAGCTATGAGGGAGGAGTTGGCCAAAGTTCAATGGTGCAATACCTTAGCAGGGATGACCATGGAGGAACAATGGCGGATATTTCTTTGTATAATGCAGAAGTTGCAGGATCAGTTCATTCCTAAAAAGGAAGAAAGATCCCAGGAGGAGGCATGGGCGGCCATGGCTGATGAGGGAAGTTAAGAAACATATAAAGTTAAGAGAGAAAAAAGTATAACACAGCAAAGATAAGTGGGAAAACTGAGGACTGGGAAGCTTTTAAAGAACAACAGAGGATTACTAAGAAGGAAATACGCAGAGGAAAAATGAGGTACGAAGGTAAACTGGCCAATAATATAAAAGGAGGATAGTAAAAGCTTTTTTAGATATGTGCAAGGCAAAAAAATGGTTAGGACTAAAATTGGACCCTTGAAGACAGAAACAGGGGAATATATTACGGGGAACAAAGAAATGGCAGAAGAATTAAATGGGTACTTCAGATCTGTGTTCACTGGGGAAGACACAAGCAATCTCCCTGAGGTAACAGTGGCTGAAGGATCTGAACTTACGGGAATTTATATTTGCCAGGATTTGGTGTTGGAGAGACTGTTAGGTCTGAAGGTTGATAAGTCTCCGGGGCCTGATGGTCGACATCCCAGAGTACTGAAGGAGGTGGCTCGGGAAATCGTGGATGCGTTGGTGATTATTTTCCAGAGTTCGATAAATTCGGGGTCGGTTCCGGAGGATTGGAGGGTGGCTAATGTTATACCACTTTTTAAGAAAGGTGGGAGAGAGAAAGCAGGAAATTATAGACCAGTTAGTCTGACCTCAGTGGTGGGAAAGATGCTGGAGTCTATTATAAAGGATGAAATTACGGCACATCTGAATAGTAGTAACAGGATAGGACAGAATCAGCATGGATTTATGAAGGGGAAATCATGCTTGACTAATCTTCTTGAATTATTTGAGGATGGACGAGGGAGATCCAGTAGATGTAGTGTACCTGGACTTTCAGAAAGCTTTTGATAAAGTCCCACACAGGAGGTTAGTGAATAAAATTAGGGCGCATGGTATTGGGGGCAAAGTACTAGATTGGATTGAAAATTGGTTGGCTGATAGGAAACAAAGGGTAGTGATAAACGGCTCCATTTCGGAATGGCAGGCAGTGACCAGTGGGGTACCGTAGGGATCCGTGCTGGGACCACAGCTTTTCATAATATATGTTAATGATATAGAAGATGGTATCAGCAATAACATTAGCAAATTTGCTGATGATACAAAGCTGGGTGGCAGGGTGAAATGTGATGAGGATGTTAGGAGATTACAGGGTGACCTGGACAAGTTAGGTGAGTGGGCAGATGCATGGCAGATGCAGTTTAATGTGGATAAATGTATGGTTATCCACTTTGGTGGCAAGAACGGGAAGGCAGATTACTACCTCAATGGAATCCATTTAGGTAAAGGGGCAGTACAGAGAGATCTGGGTGTTCTTGTACACCAGTTAATGAAGGTAAGCATGCATGTACAGCAGGTAGTGAAGAAGGCTAATAGCATGCTGGCCTTCATAACAAGAGGGATTGAGTATAGAAGCAAAGAGGTGCTTCTGCAGCTGTATAGGACCCTGGTGAGACCACACCTGGAGTACTGTGTGCAGTTCTGGTCTCCAAATTTGAGGAAAGACATTCTGGCTATTGAGGGAGTGCAGCGTAGGTTCACAAGGTCAATTCCTGGAATGGCAGGATTACCTTACACTGAAAGACTGAAGCGACTGGGCTTGTATACCCTTGAGTTTAGAAGACTGAGAGGGGACCTGATTGAGACATATAAGATTATTAAAGGATTGGACACTCTGGCAGCAGGAAACATGTTTCCGCTGATGGGCAAGTGCCGAACCAGAGGACACAGCTTAAAGATATGGGGGGTAGACTATTTAGGACAGAGATGAGGAGAAGCTTCTTCACCCAGAGAGTGGTGGCTGTGTGGAATGCTCTGCCCCAGAGGGCAGTGGAGGCCCAGTCCCTGGATTCATTTAAGAAAGAATTAGATAGAGCTCTCAAAGATAGTGGAATCAAGGGTTATGGAGATAAAGCAGGAAGAGGTACTGATTAGGAATGATCAGCCATGATCATATTGAATGGTGGTGCAGGCTCGAAGGGCTGAAAGGCCTACTCCTGCACCTATTGTCTAGTGGTATTGCTCTGGGAATTCTTAGCATCAATTCAAAATCCCATGGCATTAGATTAATCATGGGAAAGCATACCTCCAGATTGCCATGTGCCAACCCCCATCACATCTTCATCGCCTGATGCATTAGTACTCCTCAATGTCTGTGACGAAGCTGTCAGTTGAGAAAAAGGTTATTTTGTCCTTGGTTTTTTTCAAGATAGGCAGTAAAGGCAGAGTGCCGAAAAGTCCCAGAAGAGGCTATTTTAACAATGGAAGGGGAGTGGCCAATTCTCCCAGTTCAAGTTTTTTGCCCGAGTTTGGTTTAGTTGTAACAGTCACAAGATGTGAGGGTCCAGGGCATTTGCAAGCTTCAGTAAAGAATTCCTCTGACTTCCTTCTGAAATCTCTCTATGGAAGTTGTTCCTGCCTGATTGTAAGAGTGTGTTTGAATTTATCTTTTTGCCAAGGGGTGTGTTTATGGGATGTTACTGGATTGGAACAGTTAATTAGTTTAATTGCTATATTAGGTCAGTTTAGTTTTCCAGTAGTTAAGTTGTTCTAAATTCAGTTTTCTTTTGATCGTGTTTCAATAAATAAATTCTGCTAATCTTAAAGCCAAATGCTTTGACCACCTGGAATATCCACTACACAACTGCCTTCAAAAGTAGTAGTAGTTAGCGTCGAGGCTTAAAATATTTTGAGGCAGACTGGCCTGGTCCATAACATGTCACACAGAGAAATAAAAATAGGACAGTGAGAAAAGGGTGAGCTTGTGGCTTAGTGGTATTATCACTAGACAACTAATTCAGAGGCCCTGGGTTCAAATCCTGCCATGACAGATGATGGATTTTAAATTCAATAAAAGGGTCTAATTGATGACCATGAAACCATTGACAATTGTCTGAAAAACCCATCTGGATTCTTTAACAAAGGAAATCTGTCATCCTTACCTGGGCTGGTCTACAAGTGACTCCAGACTCTCAGCAATGTGATTGATTTTTGACTGCCCTCTAGGCCATTAGGGATGGTCAATAAATCCTGGCCCTGCCACTGATGCCCACATTCCTTAGCGAGAGCGAGAGAGCGAGATCTGCTTTTGCCTCCCATTTGTTTGTCATGTATTGAAAGAAACTTTTACTATCATTTCTAATATTACTGGCCAGCCTATCTACATATTTGATCCTCTCCTTCCTTATTTCTCTCTTTGTTATCCTCTATTTGTTTTTGTAGTCTTCCCAATCTTTGATTTCCCAGTGCTCTTGGCCACTTCATAGGCTCTCTCTTTTTCTTTGATACATTTCCTGATTTCTTTTATCAGCTATGTCGTTGAATCCGCTCCCCCCCACCCCCGTAACATCATTGGGATATCAGCGGACGACACAAAAATTGGCCATGTAGTGCACAGTTTGGCTCCAATCTCCAAAATGATATAGATGGATGGGTGGAGTGGGCAGGAAAGTGGCAGATGGAATTCAACTCTGATAACATTGAGGTAATGCATTTAGGGAGATCAAACAGTAAAAGGGAATCCAGAACAAACAGGAATATACTGATAAGAGTAGATGAAGTGAGACAGCTTGGCGTGCAAGTGTTTAGGTCTCTAAAAGACAGCAATATAGGAAAATAAGGTTTTAAAGATGACATGTGGAATATTCTACTTCATTGGCAGAAGCAGAGAATACAAAATAGGGATATGCTGCTGAAACTCTAAGACGTTTGCAAGGCCACAACTGGAATATTGTGTGCAGTTTTGGTCACCGCATTACAGGAAGAACTAATGGATCTGGAGAGAGCGCAGGGGATTTATTGGAACGTTGCCAGAGCTGGAGAATTGTAGCTACGAGGAAAGATTGGACAGGTTAGGCTTGTTTGCTGTGGAACAGAGAAGGCTGAGGGGTGACATTATTGAGGAATACAATATTGAGTGAGGGAGAGATAGAATAGACAGTAGGAACTGGTTTCTTTTGACAGAGTTCAAAAACCAGAGATCATCGATTGAAGCTAAGAATTAGAACCCTACAGTGTGGAAATAGGCCCTTCGGCCTAACAAGTCCACACCTACCCTCCGAAGAATAATCACCCAGGCCCATTCCCCCACCCTGTATTTACCCCTGACTAATAACCTACATGGCCAATTCACCTAACCTGCACAGCTTTGGACTTTGGGAGGAAACCAAAGCACCCGGAGGAAACCTACGCAGACACAGGGAGAACGTGCAAACTCCACACAGACAGTCACCTGAAACTGGATTCGAACCTGGGTCCCTGCCACTGTGAGGCAGTAGTGCTAACCACTGAGTTGTCGTGTGGCCCAGTTGTAGAAGGATTAGAAGGGATGTGAGGAAAAGGATAATGGATGTCTGGAATTCATTGCCTGAGTTGGTGATGGAGCATAGACTCAACTCTTAAAACTTACTTGGATGTGCACCTTAAATGCTGTAAACTGCAGGACTATGGGCCATGTGCAGCAAGATGGGTTTTGAAAGGGCATCTGGGTCACCATGATTAAGATGGACTCCATGGTCCCCTTCTGTCGTCTATCGTTTATATGGTTCCATCGCTACTAACAGGAGCTAAGAATAGTTGAAAATGAGTTGACTGTGCTGGGAGCAACCCACACAGAACAGGAGCTGGGGTGGTCTCAGGCCTGCTGCAGTACTCCAGTTAAGCTGGAGGAACAATACCTCACAGCCCTGAGGACTTAACATTGTCAAACTCAAAGTCAAAGCAGGAACACCTTCCTCCACCGTCATTACCCACACTGACAACCTCAAGTCAAAGCTGGAGTAAAGAGCTGAACGCCAGAGGCAAGGTGAGAGCAATTGCATTTGACATCAACACAGCATTTTACCTCATGTGACTTCAAAAAGCCCTAAAAAAAAATGCTATTCAATGGGAATTAAGGGAACACTTTCCAAAGGTTAAGAGTCATACCATTCACAAAGGAAAATGGTTGTTGCTGTTTGAAGTCACAACAGTATTCATTCAGTACAAGATCTGAATATTTGATTTCACTGGAGTGCATCGTCTTAACATGCAGTTAAAAATAAACAATAAATCTTGCTTTTAGAAAGTATTCGAAATAACCTCATGTTTTAGAATCAATCCTTTAAATGCATTTTTTTTAAATGAAGTTACCATTTTCTTCTTGTCCACAAGCTTCAGGTGTACCTCGTCTATGCTGCTCTTCTGGTGCTTCAGGGAAAATGACAGCTGTGTCTCCTTGCTGAAGGTATTCTTGAACGTTTGGATCATGTTCATTGTTCGGTTCATCTCCTGCAGTTGAATTGTGAAAGCAGTTCTCTCCATCGGAATCACAGCCTTCTTCATGAAATATCAAAATATATTTGCTGTTATTGAAAAGCACATTCCCAAAACAAATAAAACCTAAACATTACTGAACCCATGTATATGCTTCAAAAGCATATTTAATAAACCTAATTAGAGTCTAACTGGTAAAATAGCCGAAATGTATACCATCAATTATTATGTTTTATTTTAAATTACCAGAAGTTTGGTTTTAAACAGTAAATGTCTAAAATATTTAGTTGAGTGTTCATGCTTTGAAGAGATTCTAACTTCAAACTGCATTCACGATTTTAATCATAATACTTCTATGATATTTCAGTGGAACATGGAATGTTGCAATGCTGAAGATGTCATCTCATGACTAAATTATAAATTTGGGTCTCAACAGAATATGTTCTGTTGTGTATTGAAGAGCTCATGGAACCATATCAATGAATTGGGTATGTTCTGGATGTCTCAATTTTTTTTTAAAACCTTGTTGACTATTTAAATGCATATTTTTTCTGCTCAAAAGAACGACTGCCATATATATGGAAGCAATACAATGCATATCAAATTTTGCAAATCAGTTACAGGGACAGTATGGGCTGTGGTCAAATTTTAAACAGTATTCCTGCAACACTATTTTTGCCAGAAATTGACTAATTAATTTTGGAGTTTTAGATTCATGTTCTTCACAGTAAGGATTTGGAATTGAGCTATATTCAAATGTTGTGTGTCTGACAAAGTTCATTTAAGAATAAAAAATAAGCCACAGGATACAGTGAGAATGCTTCAATAATTGCACAGTCAGCTTATTGAATGTTGCAGTTTATTGCTTATTTCAAACTGATATCAGGGTTAATTAAATCATCCCTGACCTATTAAACAAGGACTTACTTTATTAATTTTGAGACCAGCAAATGACGCTTTATTTAAAACCTGAAACCGGGGTGGAGGAAGTGAAAGGTAGCTCCAGACAGTTACAGGAGAATCATGCGCCATTGAAACATTAATGCTTGGCCAGTGGAAAATGCTTTTTGTGCAAGACTACTATTGAATAAACACAAAAAGTGAAACTAATTATAACACTTTCTCAGCACCCAAAAGACAAATGAAAACATTAGTGTATTTTGCAGTGTTGAACTAGAAATCAAATCCAAGGATAACTAAAAACACTAATTTATGACATAAGCAGTGTGAATAAATAATCATACAGGTTTTCCCATTCACTTCCTAACTTGGGCTCAGAGACGTGAAGGTGATAGGAAATGTTCCTACAGGAGACAGAAAATGGGCAGCAAAGTCCTCGACACAACTGTAAGAGCAACAAAAGCTCTCCTATTCAAATTCAGTTACTTTCTTTCCTCCCTCTAATGGGATGCTTAGAAATTGTGTTTTAATCAAACTTAATTTATTCTGCTATTTCTGAAACAGTGTGGCAAGATTACAGATTAGATTTTCAATGGCATCCAACTGCTCTCAAAGGTCAACTGACTGCCCACTATAGAGAGAATAAATTCAAATATTTAAGATGCAGAAAGTTGCTGAATAAGCAACATTAATAATGTTAGGTAATGTTAGGTATGGAATTGCAGAATAAGTAGTAAGCTACAATATTGCTAGTGTGAAGCCACCACAATTTTAATTCCAGAGCATCATTTTAATATATGATTGAATGCTGCACTCCTGATCACAATACTAAAATGGACCGTCTTTAAAAGCTTCTTTAAGGTGACAATGTCATGCTGAAATTAAGGCCATATTTCCATGTTATTCCATTGGACGATCATTAGGAAACGGATCCAAAAGATTCCTGCTAGGATTTCTAATGCCTCAAAGGAAACAAACAGTTTTTTTTCTATGGTCTGCATGAAAATCCTCAGGGCCACCATCCAGCAGATTTAAATAAAAGGTAGCTGACATATTCAGGATCTTGCTTTAGATCAAGAAGAACTTTAATAAGCTCTCAAATGTAGCGAGGCTCTATCACCCTCTACCTGACCGGATAACTTCAACCCATTCCATGTTAATCTCATTCACTCCTTTGTTTAACCATATTCTTCCACAAACAACAAGGGCACTCTAATTGTCCTTGCTGACACCATCTCTTCTTATTTAATTTCTTTTAAGCACAACATACTAAAACTTGCCATACATATTACCACCATCAAAATCTCCAACAACTCCAGTCATTTCTTTACTACATGAGAAATGTGTGTCTTTAAATTCATCACCTCCTCATTTTAGTTCTTTTACAACCTTCAGCATCAAATACATAAAGTTATATAAGCCTCACACATCTCCACTGATTGAGTGAACAAATTCCTTGTGCAGGCAGAGAACCAGGACAAGTGGATAAGTTTGTAGTATCTCCCTCATTCTGGCAGAGTCATGGTTAATGAAGATAGATGATATAAGAGTACTTCCAAGGAGGATACCTTTATCTCATATCTACACATTCAACTAAAAACATGTAGCAAACTTCACTACTTCAAACTATACGCTCATAAATGGTGCCTGCTGATGCCCAATTTTCCATGACCATTCTAACTTTTGGGAAATAAATCTTTTTTATCTCTTACATGTTGGAGAGTTTTGCATTTTTATAGTAGCTGTGTCTACACTGCCAGCCTGTTATTATGATACAACTTATCTGAACAAACAAACATTGAAAACATTCAGGATGAAGGGAATGGTGAAGAATGTATTTGAAGAACATTAGATCTACTAGAGTGGAGTGTAAGAGTCACCAGAATTGCTTAGTGATGAACTCGTCGTTCACATCTCTTACTACATGATATCTACCAGTCTTCCACATCCAATGAAGACTGCTGATGCAGCATCTCTTTCAAATACAGCTTTCTCTATATGGTATTTGTACAGATGCAGCCAACTAATATAACACTGAAGATCTACTGTGGACATTTATCATCAAGAGCACTTAGACTGATCTAGATAGCTGAAGTTTTGCTTCTGTAATGCAAATAAGTGCTTAATAATTATCCTTCTGGTTCCACGGTCTGAAGTATACATTGACTGAGTTGCATCGGGTCCTCATGAGTCATGTGTGCAACTGGAGGTTCCTCAACACTTGGAAATGATTCTGTCAGGTGTGTGGAAGGGTTGGATGGCTCAGTATTATCAGATAAGAACCCATTAGCTACCAGAGTACCACGCAAACATTATGCAATCCACGTTACACAATAGGTCCATATTAACTTAATTTGCGAATGTTGCTGGCTAGTATTTTGGTGCTCTGACAGTAATATGTCCAATCAATTACTTCAAAGACATGAAGGAAACTCTACACAATGTATATCTCAAAGTTCTTTTATGTCGCCAATTGGAGTTGATGGGAAGGTGATGATTAGTCCTGGTAAACAAGATTCTAGTGAATGACTGCTTAATAATGTAGTGTATTGCAAACTGAGAGATGTCCTCGGAAGCAGAGTGTAGGGAACCAGGAGGTAAGGAAGTTAAAGGGTTGTGGTGGCCCTCTTGGTGCTGCACTGATTTTTTTTTAAAATAGCAAGCTTGAAGAAGTGCATCCTCAAAGATGTGACTCAGATAGAAAGGGGCTAGTTCCAGGTCCAGTTGGAAATAAAGTTGAAACAGGAGTAGGCCATCTGGCCATTGAGCACCAGCCCTCAGCATTCAAAACTATCATAAAATGAAAAAAAACCGCAGACGGTGAAAATTAAACAAAAACAGAAATTGCATGTGTGGGAAGAAAGTGGCGTTAATATTCAAGTGCAGTGATTCTTCATCAGAACTGCCTCCTCACTTAGCTGTTGGATCCAACTTAACTTTCGCTGGAATCAACAACCGGAATACCAAAAATCAGTCATCCACCCAACCCTTCTAATCTCAGCAGCAGATTGCATACTGGGAAGGGTCAGGAACAGGATAGGATTTGCCAAGACTGGTCAGACTGGAGGCCAAAGACAATCAGCATTTAGAGAAACAGTGGCATTGGAGCCCTAGGCAAAAGGCTCTCTTTTGCTTAAGGTGGGTTTTTTCAGGGGAACGTGCACGCGAAGAGAGGGGAAGGAGGTGGTGTTCAGCTCACCATGCTCAGTTTGGCGAAGGTCCAACATTCCATTAGACATCCTGATTACCTGCTGCACCTGTGTGCTAGATTCCTGGTATTTTTGCACAAGCGCAGCCTTTGCATTGCAGTTCTCTGTACTTTTTTTCCAGTTAAATACTGTTCTTTTGTTTTCCAAAATAAAGTTAATATTTTTCTATATTATATTCCATTTGTCAACTTTTGCCTATTTGTCTAACTGATCAGTAACTCTAAATTGTTTACATCCCTCCCATAGCTCGACTTTCCACTGTTGTCGTCTGCAAATTTGGCCACAGTACATTAATTTCCTTTCTCCAGGTCATTAATATATCTTTTAAACAATTGTATAAAGATTGAGCCTGTACCTGTGCAACCATCACTGCGTGTCTGAGCTTCAGGCCCCAGGTTGTCTGCATTTTCTTTCCTTCCTAAAACACAAAGTGATTGGTGTCAAACCCCAAAACAAATGGTGATGAATACAGCTCAATTAATTGAAGAAGTGCATCTTTCTCTGTTCTGATGAACATTCAATAACAAAATCAGCTTCCTGGGTATTGCCTTCAAAACTCGTGTCTACTCCACTTTGTTGCTTATATCTGTACTCTGTTGCATTAGGTTTTAACAGAACAGAACACTCTAAGTAGTAGTCATCAAGCCATACTGACTTCAGTTCTGGTACCATAATGAAGCACTAACATACTATGGCAACAGGGTTTAGAAATTAAAATCCCACACTGCTATAATTAAATGAAGTATGGAAAAATTACACGTTATTCTGGAATAAGGAATAAGAACAGCTTTGCAAAATCGTATTGTATTATCCATTGCTCATCCAGTTTGCAATCAGTTTATATGTAAAGTGCTTGAAAACTGGTTTAGTTTATGTAAACTATTTATTTTACAGAAATACTAATTACAAAAAAAAATCAGTGAACTAGATTGAATTTTCCTAATCTTTAAACTTTTCTAGATGTTAAAACACTTCTGTTGCAAGGCACTTGAAATAAATACAGCCGCAAAACGTTTCAAACACAGCAGCTGACGTAAAAGTGTGCAGATATGTAGCAGTCTTGTGACCTTCATAGCAATAGATTACGATGCCAGTGACATAACCTGGAAACCTGCTTCTTATGAGGCAGGCCCATGTGAAACCATTTCACTGCAGCTGCTTCCTTTCTTTTAGGTTTTTAAGGTGAAAGCCTGAAAAGGTAGCACTTGACTTCAAATCGGAAGAAAATATTTAGTAAGACTTGCTATATATATGATTTGGAGATGCAGGTGTTGGACTGGGGTGTACAAAGGTAAAAATCACAACACCAGGTTATAGTCCAACATCATAGATATCACCTAATAAAGGAGCGGCACTCCAAAAGCTAGTGTGCTTCCAATTAAACCTGCTTGACTATAACCTGGTGTAGTGTGATTTTTAACTTGCTATATATAAGCATCCTACTTTTTAAACTGCACTCTTATTTATCCTTATTAATAAGTTATTTTAAAAATCCATTTTCAGGATTTTATTGCATTTGATGCACTTAGTGGCAAGTAGGGACCTTATTGAATTCCTGCAGTCTGTCCCCTTTAGCTTGATACATAAGTGGTTTGCAGTCACATACAGTCTAGAGGACAATCTAGATTAGAGTAATTAGACAGTTTCACTGACAATCTTACTGATGCATAGCTTTTAGTTCCACAATTTTTAAATTCTGAAACCATGATGGGGTTGAATTCATATTCTCCAAATTTTGAATTCTAGTCTTTGAAATCACAAGTCCAATATTACAACTATCTCAGCATTGATTCAACTGCATTAAAGTTAATTGAAAATAAAAAAAGATAGAAGGTGCAGAGACTTTCCATTATCCTGGAATATGAATCAAAATGCAAGTTACCTTCAAATCCATGGTAACATTTCAGAATAGATTATGACTTCTAAATATATATATTTTTTGTTCCATACACTTTGCAAAGTTATAGTTAACAGTCATTTCTCAAACTGCCAAAAATATAAGTACTTGGAATTTCTGAAGACACAGCGGTGGTAATATTTTCTGTGCCAACAGAACTGAAATGCAAGTGAAATGGCATGCAAGTGCCTTTTGTGCCTCCCACAAAGTTTCCACATGAGTCATTAAAAGTAACGCTTTTTCGTTGGTGTATGAACCATATCCATGCCAGGTAACAAGAATTACTCAACCACTGTTATAGGAAGAAACAGAGAGTGCCTATTATGGAAGAATGGCATGAAAATGTTTCAATTAATTGGCAGACTGAAATAAACAAATAGCTACTTACAAAATGCTATACTGCAACACACTTTTAAGTTAATGTTTTACCAGTAGTTAAAAGCCCTCATACCTATCACCTTTCATTTAATACTACAAAGATGACATCCTTCGTGGCAAACAACACCTTCCACAGCATTGAGACATGACTCAACTGGCAGTCTTGCACAGAATTTTGACCAAATAGTACATGCTATCATTGAAGGGCAGATCTTGTTATTTAGGAGGGATTACAAAAGCTGCATTTTAATCAATTCCGCTAAAAGCAAAACCTATGCGAGAAAAAACAGCAGTTGAGTTACTTATGCTATTTCTTCTGTTGTCGGAACTTTCCACTTTAGATGGAATAATAGAACACTTATTCCTTGCCTATCAAGGGTAATGCAGATATAACTACTGGTACAGAACATAGTTGCAGGAATAAGCATTAAGCTTACACTTTGCCAGGTAGTACTCCTGTAACAATCTACACATCCTTTTTTCTATTACCTGAAGCCATCAGGTCCAATTTCATGAGACATGCGGCCTTAAACATGATTTAAATCTACATTTGGTAGACAACCCAAAATTTTAAAAGCTTGGGAATTGCATAAATTACTATCTACAGGGATGCACATATAGTCAAAAGTTACACAAGGAATATGAAAACCTCATGCATTTGTATCATGCCTTAAATATAATGAAACATTCAAAAGTCTGCACATAAAGATTATAGAACAAAACATGACACAGATAATGTTTTACAGGAATGAGGAGAATTCTAGGGAAAGGATTTGAGACTTGAGGACCTAGACAATTAAAGACACGGCCACTACTGGCAGAGCTATTAGAATAGGAAATGTATAAAAGCGCAGAATTAAAGGAGTACAGATATTTCAGGTGATTTGAGGTGATGTCAAGTGATTACAGGGATATGGAGAGGCAAGGCCACAAAGGAATTTTAAAAAGGGAATTTTAAAATCAAAATGTTGCTTGACCAATATAGGTCAGTAAGCAAAGAAGTGATTCAGGACTAGGACTTGTTACAAGTTAAGACATCAGCAGCTGAGTTTTAGATTGCCTCAGCTTCAGGGTAGAACATGGGAAACCAACCTGGAGTGTGATATAACAGTTATAAGTCCAGATGTAACAAAAGCACAATGGCTTGTGCAGATCAGGTGAAGTAGAGATGAAGTCAAGTGATTGTCTAGGAGGTGGAAACAGGCAGTCTTAGGAGAGGTGAGAACATTATCTCAGGGTCAAATGTGGCACCATGGGTGTGAAGAGACTGGCTTAATCTCATACTATTGCTAGAGACAAGGATGAAATCTGTAGCCAGGGATGGGAGTTTGAAGCAAGGATTCAAAACAATGGCTTCAATCTTAGCAATATTCAAAAGAGGAAATTTTGCTCATCCAGTACCAGATGTCAAATAAGAAGTCTGAGAAAGTAACTGAAAAATAGGAATGGCTAAGGACTGATCCTTGGGGATAGTAGAATCAAATTATCCCTGAATCTGACATGGTTTGTCACTTTCACAAGAGTTCTCCAAATTGCAAAATAGCTGAAAGATTACAGAATCTGCTCCATATATTTCAAAATAGACTGAATACTTAAACAAAAAAACTTCAGTTAAAGCCAAAAAAATTAAATAATTTACTTGGTTTCCTCCCCACTTGTCTCATGAATGATTCAGCTCCTTTCTGAAGTATGATTCCACAGATGCTAGTTAGCCACCAGTTTCCTGATCCATTCGATTTTATTCTCAAATGATCCCTCATTGTAAATATTTATCATTATTCATGTTTTGTTGGCAATAGCCCAACTACTTCAGGGAAGCAAAGTAAAGTTGGGTGGAAAATGTTACAGATTCTTACAAGTATTCCCATCATCACTGAATTCAACAAAATGGGTTCAGGACTGCTGTATGGATCAAATACTCAAGAATAAAGACTAAACAGCCATGCATACATTTCTCAAATTTCAACTTCAGGTTTACATGGTGAGTAAAAGGATAATCAGCAAATAGAGGAAAGCTTGGGCATGATCTATGGCTATCATTACAATCAAATCCAAAAGGACAAAAATCCCTATCTTTTCACACCTTCAGTTTGTACAAGTTCTTTTTGGAAATTTTTAAACAGATCTTTTTTTCCCACAATTCAACATGTACTTGGCATGCAATAAAGTTATAAAGCAACAAATCAGGCACACTTCAAAGTTCATTTAAATTCATTCAAGACAAAGGGAAAGCTTTACGAAAGGTGAAAAAAAAGTCCCAAACTTTGCTACATACTTGAGCATGCAACCAAATAGAACAAGGTACATGGACTGAAAAGAAAATTACAGTTCTTTTCAAAATGTGGTTGTGCAATACAGATAGCCACATTTTAAAAGATCATAGTTCTCAGTTAGTTTTCTATCAGGGCTGATCACTGCTGACTTGGACAACTTAGAAAGAAAGAGCTGTTACATTCTGTCAGTTCTTCACTTTGATGTTACTGTTTTCTGTAGCAAAAACCACAAACTTATCATTATGGCCTCTCACAGAGCAGAGATTTAACAGGTCAATCTTGGCTATTGGCCCACAATGGGGGAAATCCATTTTTGACAGAGTTTGATGGTCCACTGTCAGACTTCCCATTATTCTTTGATATAAATGGGTCTTTCAATCCTCCTCTTCATACAACAAGTTTTGATTGAAGTCTTCATTCCAACAAACCTGTAATCAAGAAGTGTCAGTCCCCCAGAAACATTGAAGGTCTCATTATCAGCAAAACATTCCAGATGAAGAATTTTAATGTTCAGATAATTATCCTTGGACACCCATTTCAGGGTATGAGAAATAGTTTCAGCCATGTTATTTTGACATTGCTTTTAAGTCCCCATTGAACCTCGCCACTTTCCGGTGACTTCATCTCAAACCAAATTCCAAGGCTTTTTAGTTAGCTGATGAAATTTAAACATTAATAAATAGTTTGCAGTTCACATCAGCATGGCACTAATAATTATCAAAACACATTGCATACAAAATTATAAATTTGATTAGATTACTTAGTGTGGGAACAGGCCCTTCGGCCCAACAAGTCCACACCGACCCTCCGAAGAGCAACCCGCCCAGACCCATTCCCCTACATTTACCCCTTCACCTAACACTACGGGCAATTTAGCATGGCCAATTCACCTAATCTGCACATTTTTGAACTGTGGGAGGAAACCGGAACACCTGGAGGAAACCCACGCAGACTCAGGGAGAATGTGCAAACTCCACACAGACAGTTGCCTGAGGCGGGAATTGAACCTGGGTCTCTGGCGTTGTGAGGCAGCAGTGATAACCACTGTGCCACCATGCCGCCCCATGCTTAGTTTTAAATGCTCCAAGCTTTTCAAGCTAAATATTTAAATAAATTTATGCACTGATAGAAGTGCATGGTGAATTGAGGGCATGCATTATGTAATATTACAAGGCAATAATCAATTACACCTTTTTCATACACAATTTACATAGTCATGTGATCATCTATGGAAGTCAGTGGAGACTTTGGTTATTTTTCAGTGTGGATATGAAATTTCAATTGTGCTTATTTTGGAATTCTGGAAAAGTCACATTAAATTCACTCTGTTAACTGTTTCATTCTCGACAAATGTTATCAGATCAAGATAGTTTTTATTTCTGAAATAAATGGAGAGAGTTTTAGCTTTTCCAGCATCTCTACTATCTTTCTTTTATTTTGCTTAGTTTTAAATTTATTTTAAAGAAAGGAGCAAAAATATTAGAAGACACTTCAGAATGTAGCTTAGCAAGCATGTAGTAATATTGGGCAGGGTTAATATTGTCTATGATGCAAGTGTAGTAAGGACAGTTGGCTAGAATACTGACAATCAATTTTTCATTGCAAGGATGTAAAATATATATTTCAGTTTCTGAAGTATTAGAATGGCCTTTAGGGAATGTCAAAAGAGTCAGACAGCATTCGCTGGTGGTAGAATACTAACTTTTAAGGATCAGTGTTTGGGAGCTGATGAGTAAGAACAGTGGGAGGGAGGGATAATGTGGAATCACTTAAGAAATTAAAGTTATGTACTTGATAAGGTTTATGAAATTAAGAGTGATGGGAAAAGGGCCTTCTTTTCTGGGGGAACAAATTATTTTTCCAAACATATTAGAAACCTTAATTTGCATGCACTGTGCCAACTCTTGCCATTTTATATGTTCCTACATCCATATTTACAATGTAATTATCTATATAAATATGCAATCAATTTTTAAAATGGTCATAATTAGGAGTCACTGCTGTGTCTGTGTTGGCTCTCTGAAGGAAGAATTCACCCAGTGTGATTCCCTTGCATTCTTCTTATAGCCTTGTACATTCTTCCCTTTCAAATCCTCTTAAAATTCCTCACCTGATCGGATTTCCATCACACTTTCAGGTAATGCATTCCAGATCCTAACCACTTGATGCTTGAAATCGATTTCTGTTCAAGTCACCATTATTTCTGCCAATTACCTTAAATCAGTTCCCTCTAGTTCTCGATTCTTCCACTAACAGCAACAGTTTTGCCTCATTTGCTGTGTCCAAATCCCTCAGGATTTTGAATAGCTCTATTAGATCACTTTTCAGCCTTGTCTTCTCCAAGAATATTCCCAACTACTGCAATCTACCAATGAAAGTCCCTCATCCTGGAAACCATTTCAGTGTACCTTTTCTACAGTCTCTCCTTTCACATCACGAATTTTATGCCCAGACCTATCCTGCCACTTTTTAAGATTATGCCATTTACATCACCCTTCAAAATTGCAACGTTCAGTTTATAATGTCTTTCCACATTCTTTCTCCCAAAACAAATTACATCTCTCACACTCTGCATTGAAGTTAATTAGCCATTTGTAAGTCCACATCCTTTTGAGTACTGCACCAACTACTTGACAGTTCACAATACTTGAAAATTTTGAGCAATGTGCAAGACTAATATAAATCAGCAGGAGGTCCTAACACCACCCATTGGATACTCCATTATAAACACTACTTCACTCCAAATAAAAAGTACAGTCCAGGATTGCTCATTCTTCAGTTCTTCAAAGTATTGGTCCAGAAAATCATCCCACAGGAACTACATGAATTCCTCCTTGAGGAATGCAGTTACAAGTCTGATTTGCCCAATATATATGCAAATTAAAAGCATCCATAATTATAGATATTACTTTATTGCATGCATTTCTAATTTCCAATTTAATGCCATTCACAAATCACCCTAACACATCAATGCACACTGCCACTAACTACCTTTTTGCCTCCTGGTGTTTCTTAGCTAAATCTATACGGATTCCACATCGTCAGAGCTAATATATGCTTCCTCACTTCTGTGTTCATCTTCTCTTTCACCTGCAATGCAACTCCACCACCTTTTTATTTCAGTCTGTTCTTCCCAAATATGGAATACCCCTGGATGTTCAGTTCCCATCCTGGTCACCCTGTAGCCATGTCTCCAAAGTCTCAACTATCACACCTATTTTGATCTATATACCATTAGTTCATGTAAATTTATTGTGAATGTCCCTTGCATTAAGGCACAAAGAAATGTCTCATCTCAGTCCTATATGGCCTATTTCTTGTTTGGAGTTTGATTCAAAAGCCCCTTCCCTGAAGCAGGGAAATCATCTGTCCTCCCCCAAACAGGGAAATCATCTGTCCTATTACTACCTTCTGGAGCCCTGTGACATTTCGTATGGTTCAATGAAACCATTGATTACTGTATATACTCATGTAAAAAAATCAATATTTTTAGACTATTTATTAAGGTTAAATTATGGAGTCGACTATGACATAAATACTACTTTTGAGGGGCTGAAATTCATGAGAGTCCAAAATACTACCTTCCAAGCATATGCTCAATTGATCTCAAAATGAAAAGAGAAAAGAAAATCAAATTATGGTAATTACCTGATAAAGACAGTAGAAACAAAAATGAATTAGTAATTATTCTGTCCGGAACTTACCTTTGAGCAGTGATGACAACATTGGTGCAGCTGAGGACCAGAACCAAGTGGGACAGCCAAATAAAATATGAATTTAATGTTCATTTGACAATGAACTGAAGAAATCCGTAGCCTAATGTTGCTGTTTTGTGTTTTAATGTACAATTCACAGCAAGAGAAAGAAATTCATTTCCTCACCGTAATATTATCTACTCATGACTCACAAATATTGATCTGTTATCTGTGAGGAACTAGGGTCAACTTTTATACGCGATACATGGAAAATTCCAGATATTTTGGCCAAAAAAATAGGTGGTCAACTTTTACTTGAGACCAACCTTTACTCGAGTATTCTTCTAAACTGTAGAGATTAGAGGCCCAGCCTACCCCACCTCTCCATACAAGACACCTCACCATTACAGAGATCACTCTGGTGAATCCTTGTTGCACTCCAGGTATTGCAAGTCTGTCTTTCCCAAAGGCAAACCAAAACTGTACACAATCTTGCTAAATCTCATTCCATATAAATTATAGCAAGTCGTCTTTAATTCTTAATAAAGCGGTCTTGGAATAAAGGTCAACACACAACTTGCCTTGCTAATTGCTTTCTACACCTGCATGTTAGCATTCAGTGACTTTATGAAAAACAACACCCAGGTTGCTTTTAACAATTGCTTCATAAATCAGGATTCAAGAAATTTCAGGTTTTCGTAACAAAATAGATGAGTCATTTGATAGTCCAATGCTAAAATGGTTATTAGCATTATTCTTCAATGTCCAACACTAGATGCAATTCTGCAATTTGACATTTGTTGGACAATCCTGCATGCACAGGGCATTACGTAGATAACCAATTTGTGTACTGAATGCTACACATATTTATCCTAAAAAAAAGTTCTTTGTTAAGAGAAAGAACATGTACATGCACTGTGCTCATTTCAACTCAATCAAGTAGGTGATAGCTATTCATTGGTTTATTTTTTAGGACAGTGGTCTGACCAGCAGCAACCTGCTTGGTTTTAAATTTAAACAAAGTTTGGTAGTTAATTGTCAATCGGCATTAATGGACGCATTCTCCATGGCAATGCCCCTACCAGAGTTTACTCATAAACCGACAAGCATTCTCCTCTCATGCAGTATTAATGTCGATTTTCCCCTTGAATTGCCAGTTTTGCCAATTGTCCTGGTGAGATCCAGGCAAAGAACTTTGGCAAAATGTGTCCTTACTCAGTAATATGAAGTTGATAATTTTGTACTTATACATTAACTTCAACTCCCAGTCAACTTCAGGTATACTGATCAGTACAAGGCAGCCATTTCGCCCATCATGGCTAATGTACTAATCCTGAACTCCAGTTTCTGGACTTAAACCCGTAACCTTCGATTCCCTCACCTTGAATATGTAGAATGATACAGCCTGAACAGCACTCTTATGTTCAACAGACTCACAACCCACAGAGGAAATGCCTTAACTTTTTTTTATTCACTTGTGGAGAGCGAGTACTGCTTGCTGGCGAGCATTAATCACCTGCCCCGAGGTGTTGGTGGCGACGAGTGGCCTTCTTGAACCTCTGGCGTTCACATGCTGTAGGTTGACCCACAATGCCATGAGAGGGGGAAATTCCAGGACTTTGACCCAGCAACAGTGAAGGAACAAATATATTTTAAAGTCAGGATAGTGAGTGACTTGGAGGGGGACTTGCATCTGGAACAGGGGCAACAGATACATGGGAACATCACCACCTGCAAGTAGTTGAGAGTTTGAAGGTTGAACCTTTAGGAATTCCTGCAGTGCATCTTGTAGATAAAATACAAATTCTGCTACTGTGCATCAGTAATGGAGGCAGTGGATGTTTGTGGATGTGGTGCCAATCAAGCAGGCTGCTTTGTTCTGGATGGTGTCAAACTTCTTGATGGCTGCCAAAGCTAAATTCATCCAGGAAAGTGGGAAGTATTCCATCACACTCCTGACTTGTGCCTTGTAGATGGGGGAAAAGGTTTTGGGTAGTCAGGAAGAGTTGTTCACCGTAGTATTTCTAGCCTCTGACCTGCTCCTGTAGCCATTGTGTTTATGCAGCAACTGAAGCAAGTTTCTGGTCAATGGTAGCCCCCAGCATGTTGATAATGAAAATTCAGTGATCGTAACATTTAATGTCAAGCTGCAGTGGTTAGATCACCTCTCATTGCCTAGCATTTGTATGGCACAAGTGTTACTTGCCAATTGTCAGCCCAAGCCTGGGATATTATCCAGATTTTGCTGCATTTGAACATCAATTGCTTCAGTACCTGAGGAGTCATGAATGGCACTGAACATTGCGCAAACATGCCCACTTCCGACCTTATGATGGAGGACAGGAGATGAATCAGCTGACTGTAGAACACTATCCCATTGGACTCCAATAGAGATGTCCTGAAGCTGCGCTAACTGGTGCCAAACAACCACAACCATCTTCCTTTATGCCAGGCATGATTCTAATAATCTCATCTTAAATGGGAGACATCTGACTGAGAATATGCTCGCTGCTTCTTGACACTCTCACAAGGGCACTCTTACAACTTTAAAAACAAATTAGTCCCTTCGACCAGATGGGATTTATGCTAGGATACTCTGGTAAGCCAGAGAAGAGATTGCAGAGCCTTTGGCTTTGATCTTGTCTACAGGAATAGTGCCAGAAGACTGGAGGATAGCAAATCTTGTCCCCTTGTTCAAGAAGAGGAGTAGAGAAAACCCTGGTAATCATAGACCTGCGAGCCTTACTTTGGTTGTGGGTAAAGTGTTGGAAAAGGTTATAAGAGATAGAATTTATAATCATCTAGAGATGAATAAGTTGATTAGGGATAGTCAACACTGTTTTGTGAAGGGTAGGTCATACCTCACAAACATTGAGTTCTTTGAGAAGGTGGCCAAACAGGTGAGAGTAAACCAGTTGATGTGGTGTATAAGGATTTCAGTAAGGCATTTGATAAGGTTTCCCAAGGTAGGATATTGCACAAAATACAGAGGCATGGGATTGAGGGTGATTTAGAAG
Organism: Chiloscyllium punctatum; assembly: GCF_047496795.1. NCBI lineage: Eukaryota > Metazoa > Chordata > Chondrichthyes > Orectolobiformes > Hemiscylliidae > Chiloscyllium > Chiloscyllium punctatum. The sequence continues at coordinate 92,890,748 of NC_092746.1, read as the reverse complement.
ACAGAGGATGGCATTGATGGGAAATATTCACCCTGGAGTCCAATCACTAGTGATGCACCGCAAGGATCTATTTCGGGTCCACTGCTGTTTGTCATTTTTATAAGTGACCTTGATAGGGGCATAGAAAGATGGGTTAGTAAATTTGTGGATGACACTAAGGTCGGTGGAATTGTGGATAGTGACGAAGGATGTTTTAGATTACATTGGGATATTGATAAGCTGCAGAGCTGGGCTGGTGGTGGCAAATGGAGATTAATGTGGATAAGTGTGAGGTGACTCACTTTGGAAGGAATAACAGGAATGCAGAGTACTGGGCTAATGGTAAGATTCTTGGTAGTGTCAATCAGCACAGGAGACCTCAATGTCAAGGTACATGGATCCTTTAAAGTTGCCACCCAGGTATATGGGGTGTTAGCTTTTATTGGTATATACAAAACGCTGGTGCAGCCATACACGGAGTACTGTGTACAGTTCTGGTCACCCGCATTATAAGAAGGATGTGGTAGTTTTGGAAAGTGTTCAGAGCAGATTCACTAGGATGTTGCCGGGTATGGAGGGAAGGTCTGACAAGGAAAGGCTGAGGGACTTGAAGCAGTTTTCATCAGAGAGTAGGCTGAGAGGGGACTTAATTGAGACATACGATAATCAGAGGGTCAGATAGTGTGAACACTGAGTGCCTTTTTCCTTGGATGGTGACGGCTAGCATGAGGCGACACAGCTTTAAATTGAGGAGTGATACATTTAAGACATATATCAGAGGTAGTTTATTTACTCAGAGAGTAGTAGGAACATAGAACACACTGCCTGCCATAGTAGCAGACTCACTAACTTTAAGGGCATTTAAATGGCCATTGGTTAGGCATATGGAGGAGAATGGAATAATATAGATGAGATAGGCTTCAGATTAGTTTCACAGGTTGGTGCAATATCAAGAGCCGAAGGACCTATATTGCACGTTCTATGTTCTAACATCTCCACATCTACCCTGTCACTTTCCCTAAGAAGTTGGTATTTTTCAATAAGGTGTCCGCTAATTCTTCGAAACTCCAATAAGTACAAACCCAACCTACTCAACCATTCCTTACAAGAAAATCCTTTCCTGCCCTGAATCAACCTAATGAACCTTCCCTGCACTATTTATAGGAATGATCCTAGGGATGAATGGCTTGTCATATGAGGAGTGGTTGAGGACTCTGGGTCTGTACTTGATGGTGTTTAGAAGGATGAGGGGGAATTTTATTGATACTTACAGAATACTAAGAGGCCTAGATAGAACATACGTGGAGATGATGTTTCTACTAGTAGAAGAGACTAGGACAGACGGCACAGCTTCAGAATGAAGGGACAAACCTTCAGCATTTAGAGGAGTACAAATTTCTTCAGCAAGAGGGTGGTGAATGTAAGCAACGCATTGCCACAGAAGCTGTGGAGATCAAGTTATTGAGATATTTGGCAGAAAGATAGGTTGGTTCTTGATTGGCAGGGACATTAAGGAAACGCCTGTGACAGTTCCCCTCAGTAACAAGTATACAGTTTTGGATACTGTTGCAGTGGAACAACTGGGGGTAAGCCAGGGGTACAGGTCTCTGGCACAGAGTCTGCCCTAGTGCTCAGAAGGAGGCGGAGGGTGGGTGGATGAACAAAGCATTTGTCACTGGGGACTCCATAGTTAGGGAGACAGATAGGAGGTTCTGTGGGAACGAGAGAGAGACCTACGGTTGGTGTGTTGCCTCCCAGGTGCCAGGGTTCGTGATGTCTCTGTTTTCTGGATCCTTGAGGGAGAGGAGGAGCAGCAGCCCCAAGTCATGGTCCACATTGGCACTAACGACATAGGTAGGAAAAGGATTAGGGATTTAAGGTAGAAATTCAGGCAGCTAAGGTGAAAGCTTAGTGCTAGAACAAATAGTTACGTCTGGTTTGTTGCCTGTGCCACATGCTAGTGAGGCGAGGAAAGGGAGAGTGAGGAGTTGAACACATGGTTACAGGGATGGTGTAGGAGAGGGGGGTTATTTGGATAATTGGGGGTTATTCTGGTGTAGGTGGGACATCTACAAACAGGATGATCTACACCTGAACCAGATGGGTACCAATATCCTGGGAAGTATATTTTCTACTGCTATTCGGGAGGGTTTAAACTAATTTAGCAGAGAAATAGAAACTTAAATTGTAATTCCAGTGTTCAGGACATTGACAGTAGAGAGGTCAGATATATGGTTGAGGTCACAAGAGTTCTCCGGCAAGCAGGAAGGTGGTTTGAAGTGTGTCTACTTCAACACCAGGAGCATTTGGAATAAGGTGGGTGAATTTGCAGCATAGGTTGGTACCTGAGACTTTGATGTTGTGGCCATTTCTGAGACATGGATAGAGCAGGGACAGGAATGGTTGTTGCAGGTTCCAGGATTTAGATGTTTCAGTAAGAATTGTAAAAATGCTGAAAGAGGGGAGGTGTAGCATTGTTGGTCAAGAACAATATTATGGTGGCAGAAAGGACATCTGAGAACTCGTCTACTGAAGTATTATGGGCTGAGGGTAAAAACAGGAAAGGAGAGAAGTCACCTTGTTTGGAGTTTTCTATAGGCCTCCAAATAATTAGAGATGTAGAAGAAATGATAGCAAAGATAATTCTGGATAGGATCAAGAGCAACAGGGAAGTTGTAATGGGGACTTTCCAAATATCGACTAGGAATAGTATAGTTAGAGTTCTTTAAGTAGGTCATTTTTGTCCAATGTGTGCAGAATGGTTTCCTGACAGTATGTAGACAAGCCAACAAGAGGTGAGGGCCATTGGACTTGGTACTGGGAAATGAACCTGGCCAGGTGTTCGATTTGGAGGTAGGTAAGAAATTTGGCGATAGTGACCACAATTCGTTTATGTTTACTTTAGTGATAGAAAGGTATAGGTATAACGCAGGGCAAAAGTGGTTGCTGGGAGAAAGGTAATTATGATAGGATTAGGCAAGATTTAGGATGGATAAGGAAATTGCAGGGGATGGGCACAATTGCAATGTGCAGCTTATTCAAGGAACAGCTACTGCGTGTCCTAAGTATGTACCTGTCAGGCAGGCAGGAAATGGTTGAGCGAGGGAGCATGGTTTACTAACAAAGTTGAATCTCTTGTCAAGAAAGGTGGCGACAATTATTAGCATGAGACGTGAAGGCTCAGTTAGGGCACTTGAGAGTGACAAGTTAGCTAGGAAAGACCTACAGAGAGCGCTAAGAGGAGCCAGGAGGGGACATGAGAAGTCATTGGCAAGTAAGATCAAGGAAAACCCTAAAGCTTTCTATAAGTATATCAGGAATAAAAGAATTACTAGAGCAAGATTACGGCCAAAGATAGTAGCGGGAAGTTGTGTGTGAAGTCCGAGGAGATAGGGGAAGTACGAAATGAATATTTTGTTTGTCAGTATTCATACTGGAAAAAGACAATGTTGTCGAGGAGAATGCTGAGACACAGGCTGCTAGACTAGATGGGAATGACGTTTGCAAGGTGGTGGTATTAGCAAGTCTGGAAAGTGTGAAAATAGCTAAGTTGCCTGGGCGTGATGGAATTATCCTCAGATTCTCTGGGAAGCCAGGGAGGACATTGCAGAGCCTTTGGCTCTGATCTTAATGTTGTTATTGTCTACAGGAATAGTAATTTCTCCCCACCCCCACCCTCCTCTCATTTATCTCTCAACCCTTCAGGCACTCTGCCTGTATTCCTGATGAAGGGCTTTTGCCTGAAACGTCAATTTTCCTGCTCCTCGGATGCTGCCTGAACTGCTGTGCTTTTCCAGTACCACTCTAACCCCCTCTACAGGAATAGTGCCAGAAGACTGGAGGATAGCAAATGTTGTTCCTCTTGTTCAAGGGGAGTCGAGGCAAATCTGGTAATTAGAGACCAGTGAGTCTTATTTTGGTTGTGGTAAAGTGCTGGAAAAGACTATAAAGAGATAGGATTTATCATCATCTAGGAGATAAATAAGTTGATTAGGGATAGTTAACACTTTTGCGAATGGTAGGTCATGCCTCAAATACAGAGTTCTTTGAGAAGGTGGCTAAACAGGTGGATAAGGATAACGCAGTTAATGTGGTGGTATATAGATTTCAGTAAGGCGTTTGATAAAGGTTCCCCACAGTAGGCTATTATACAAAATATGGAGGCATGGGATTGAGGGTGACTTAGTAGTTTGGATCAGAAATTGGTTAGCTGAAAGAACAGAGGGTGGTAGTTGTTGGGAAATGTTCATCCTGGAGTTCAGCTACTCATGGTGTATCGCAAGGATCTGTTGGGGGCCACTGCTGTTTGTCATTATTACAAATGACCTAGATGAAGGCATAGAAGGATGGGTTAGTAAATTTGCAGATGTCACTAAGGTTGGTGGAGTTGTGGATAGTGCTGAAGGATGTTGCAGGTTACAGAGGGACATAGATAAGCTGCAGAGCTGGACTGAGGTGGCAAATGGAGTTTAATACAGAAAAGTGTGAGGTGATTCACTTTGGAGGGAACAATAGTAATAGGGTATACTGGGCTAATGGTAAGATTATTATTAGAGCAGATAAACAGAGAGATCTCTGTATCCATGTGCATGGATCCCTGAAAGTTGCCACCCAGGTTGATAGAGTTGGTAAGAAGGCATATAGTGTGCTGGCTTTTATTGGTAGAGGGATGGGGTTTCAGGGCCACAAGGTCATGCTGCAGCTGCACAAAACTCCGGTGTAGCCGCACTTGGAGTATTGCATACAGTTCTGGTCACTAGATTAAAGGAGAATGCAGAAGCTTTGGAATGGGTGCAGAGGAGGTTTACAAGGATGCTGCCTGGCATGGAGGGAAGGTGTTATGAGGAAAGGTTGAGGGATTTGAGGCTGCTTTCATTAGAGAGAAGGCAGCAGAGAGGTGACTTGATTGAGACATACAAGAGAGTTAGATAAGGTGGACAGTGAGAGCCTTTTTCCTCGGATGCTGTTGGCCAGCATGAGGGGACATAGTTTTAAATTAAGGGGTGATAGATATAGGACATGATGTCAGAGATAGTTTCTTTACTTAGAGAGTAGTAAGGGCATGTAACGCACTGCCTGTAACAGTAGTAGACTCGCCAATTTGAAGGGCATTTAAATGGTTATTGGATAAACATATGGATGAAAATGGAATAGTGCAAGATAGATGGGCTTCAGATTGTTGCACCGACCTGTGGAACCATCGAGGGCCAAAAGGCCTGTACTGCAAGATAATGTTCTATATTCTATTCAGGATTGTGGACATAAGTTTGCTCACTGAGCTGGAAGGTAACGGTTTCAGATGTTTTGTCACCATGTTAGGTAACATCATCAGTAAGCCTCTGGTGAAACACTGGTGTTATGTCCTGCTTTCTATTTATGTGTTTATATAGAAAGCAGGATAACACCAGCGCTTCACCGGAGAGTCAATTATGATGTTCCTTAGTATGGTGACAAAACATCTGAAAACGAACCTTCCAGCTCAGCGAGCAAACTTACATCCAGAACCTCAACCCAAGGTACAAATGTTCTCAAAACTCGGTGATTAAGGGCCTTGTGGAGGAAGTAGGAGAATGGTATTGAGAAATGCATCAGTCATGATCGCATGGCACAGCAGACTCAAATGGGACAAATGGACTAATCCTGTTTGTATGTTTCATGGCCTTCAATACCAGTACATATTTCCTGAGAGAAAGGGATGGAGACTATTCACAGAATTCCTGGTATAGCCTTGAATAGTTTTAGCAAGACCTCCCTATTTTAATATACCATTCCTTTGAAATAAAAGACCAACAGGTTATTTGCCTTCCCTATTACCTGAACTCAGATGCTAGCTTTTCATGATTTTGCACGACAATCCCTGTGCTGCAACTTAAGATTTTTCTCCCCAAATTTAATATTTGGCTCTTCCTGTCAAACTGCACAACCTCATTTTCTCTACATTATACTCTATTTGTCAAGTTGTTGCTGTCTGAACAGTTTATATCCTTCTGTAGATGCTTGTGTTATCTTCACTACTTAACTTGCAACTAATGTTTGCATCATCCACAATCCTGGCGACAGTACATTCACTCCTGGTCATGCAAGTCATTAATATATATTGTAAACAACTGTGTCCCCAGTAATGATCCCTGCGGCAACCCTGAAAATATCCCCCTTATTTCAATTTTGTGTACTCCATTTGTTAGTCAATCCTCTATTGATGCTAATATACTACCCCAATCATGAGCTCTTATCCTACTAAGCAGTCTTTGACAGAAAATACAGATATTTGGAATTCCCAATTTCTTACATTTACTGGATCCACTTGACCTATCCTGCTTGTTGTCAAACATGATTTTAATACACCATGCTGACCGTTTGATTTTATTGTGCTTCTAAATGATCTGCTATGACATCCTTCGTAACAGAGTCTAACATCTTCCCAATGCCTTATGTCAAGCTAACAGATCTGCAGCTAACTGTGATTTTTGTCTCCCTTTTTGAATGAGGGTGTTAAACTGGCAGTTTTATAATCCTTTGGAACTTTGGGCCAAACTTCAATTTAGCCTGTTAACAAATGATCTAAAATTGCAAATCCAATAGTTGCTAGTTGTATGAAGAACTAGCCACAAATTACTTAAGGCAATATTTTTCTAGACAGAATTCAAGAAACTTGCAGCACAGGAGGTTGCCACTTAATCTATGCTTAATCTATGCACTTTGAAATAGCTGTTCAATTCAGGCTCACACTCTAGATTTTTCCTCAGAGCCATTCAACGTTTTCCTCCTATAACCTTTTGAAACTTTCTATCCAAACTGCTTCCACCAATTTTTCAGATAATCCACCACAGATAGTGACAAAATGACATTTGTCTCTGGAAAATCAAATCTAATTTCCCCTCAGTCGTTTTGTCTATTATTTTAGATCTTGGACCTCTGGTTACAAATCTGCTTGCAAAGGAAATGACGTCACCTCTCTTGGTCCAGAGAGGATCCTTCACAATTATGAATACCTTGATTAGATTTAATCTTTCTTGTTCAAATGACAACCATCCCAATATCTCTATCTCCCAGATAAATGAAGTCCCGCATCCTTGGTACCTTATGGATAAACCTCCTCTGCAGCCTTCCCAATGTTTTGATCTCCTTTCAAAAGTATGCTGCCCATAATTAACAAACTGAAATTTAAGATTTAATACGACTGTCTCAATTTTGTATTCAATGTTGCTATTTGGTTTCTTAACTATCTAATCAATTTCCTTTGCCATCTTCAAAGATTTGTGAATACACTACAAGACTCTCTGCTGCTGGACACCCCCCAAATAGTACTATTTAAAAATACTGTTGTGTTTCATTCCTCCTAAATGCATCATAATACATATGCATTAATTTTCCAAGCCAGAATTTGTCGTCCTTGCATAAATGCCCTTGAGGAGGAGGTGGGGAGCCATTTATTGAACCACTGCAATCCATCTGGTGTAGATGTGCCCGGTGTTGTTACAGGGGGAGTATCAGGATTTTGATCCATTGATAGTGAACAAATGGCAATATCTTTACAAACCAGCATGGTGTGATGGATGTCCGCCCATAAACTTTCAAATCAGTTAGAATAGCCTACATAAATTATGCACCTTTTGCTGCTTTGTTCACGTATAGCTCTTCTGTAAAATTACTGAAGACTTGTCCGAAAAAAGTGAAGCACAATACACTTGGCCAATTAGTCTGCACCAATTAGTGGAAAAAAAATCATGCAATGAAATGAAAAAGAACAAATGATTAAGAAATTCTAAAATAAAAAGACATTATTATGAGGCAGGATTTTACCACTAACATCCTGTTGATCAATTGCAAAACGAATAATGCAATGGTCTGGAAATGACAAAATCACTTAAGTACGTAGCTAGCATTCGTAATATTCATTGTAAACATTTCTTTTCAATGTAGCACAAAATTAAATTGCCGTTTCTGCTTTCCATAGAAAGCAATGTTTAAAATGAAATTGGTTCAAATGAAATGTGATGTATTGGGACAGCAATCATGTCGGTTTGAGCACATGCCGGCAATAAATTTGTAAACTTAATACTCTGAGCACAACACAAACAGGAGAAGAAAAAGAATGACAAGACGACTGTCTATATTCTCAATGTGTGTTCAATGCTGTCTTATCTCAAGCAAAACAGAAATTAATTTTCCCAGCACCACTCTCCCCATCAAATGTGCAAATGCTGCAATCCAGGGATTGGGGGATTTGGGGGATTTGGGGAGGGGGTGGAGTCAGGGAAATTGAGTTGGAGCTAAAGTGGGAGTTCCGGTTAAATAACTGAGATATTACCAAACCAGGAAATGTATTTAGTTTGAAGTGAAACTTGAGTGATAGTGTTCCCTTTTTATGCTGCACATCTCCTTCTAGGAGGTATAGGTCAAAGGATTTGGTGCATTTGTTATTATTAAAATTGCCACAATAGAAATTTTTACATCAATGGACTTGGAACTGACATTTAACCATTGTAGGTGAAAATGAGGATTGCAGATGCTGGGGATCCGAGTCAAGAGGGTGGTGCTGGAAAAGCATAGCAGGTCAGGCAGCATCCAAAGAGCAGGAGAGTCGATGTTTTGAGTAAAAGCTGAAGGGCCTTTGGCCAAAACACAGATCGCCTGCTGCTTGGATGCTGCCTGACCTGCTGTGCTTTTCCAGCACCATACACACAAATTTAACCATTGTTCCAGGCAAGGCAGTCCAAATCCCAATAACCATAACACCATGCTAGATTAAATAGACAAACAGTGTTATGCTTCAAAGCACTAATCCCAAAGTACCTACCATCATCTATCCAATTGGTGCTCTCATTTTCTTCATCTGTCTCCTCTTTTCTTGATAATACTGAACGCTTTGTTGGCAAATCATCTTCTAATGCATTTGTATCACAATCTCCAGCATCAGTCGCACTCTCATCTTCCACAATATGCAATTTATCTTCATCATCTGTATCTGAACTTGCTTCAACCACATTGTTATAGTTGGTGACTGCAACAAAAACAAATGATTATGCTAACATCAGTGATTACGCATATTTGGATCCTTGTGAGTCACGCTGCTATGTATTAATGGAAGTCACTTCTAACAGATAGCTACTACAGTATCAAAATCAAGAATAGCACTGTATCTCAGACACACCGGAATTGGGAATGGGAGTAGACAATCCTATCCATCAAGTCACTTCACCATTTAATATGATCATGGCTGATCTTATTCTAGACTCCAATTCACTTTCCTACCTGCTCCCCATAGAACTTAATCACAATTTTCCATTGGGAACATTTATTTATTTCTTGAATCTGTGATTGGTTCTGCTTCCACTGCATTCTGGAGCAGTGAGCTCCACAGCTGCACAACCCTCCAAGAGAAGTAGTTTCTCTCATCTCAGTTTTGAGCCTACTTTCTCTCACCCTGTATCTGTGATCTTTTGTTCAAGACTGAACCTGCACTCCAAGGTCTCTTTGTTCAGCAGCACTCCCTAGGACCTTACCATTAAGCATATAAGTTCTGCTAAGGTTTGTTTTCCCAAAATTCATCACCGCGCATTTATCTGAATTAAACTCCATCTGCCACTTCTCAGCCCATTGACCCATCTGGTAAAGATCCTATTGTAATCTCTTCGCTGTCCACTACACCTCCAATTTTGGTGTCATCTGCAAACTTACTAACTGTACCGCTTATGCTCACATCCAAATAATTCATATAATGACAAAAAGTAGAGGACCCAGCACCGATCCTTGTGGCACTCCACTGGTCGCAGGCCTCCAGCCTGAAAAGCAACCCTCCACCACCACCCTCTGTCTTCTACCTTTGAGCCAGTTCTATATCTAAATGGCTAGTCCGCCCTGTATTCCATGAGATCTAACCTTGCTAACCAGACTCCCATGGGGAACCTTGTCGAACGCCTTACTGAAGCCCATATAGATCACAACTACTGCTCCGCCCTCATCAATCTTCTTTGTTACTTCTTCAAAAAACTCAATCAAGTTTGTGATACATGGTTTTCCACGCATAAAGCCATGTTGACTATCCCTAATCAGTCCTTGCCTTTCCAAATACATGTACATCCTGTCCCTCAGGATTCCGTCCAACAACTTGCCCACCATTGACATCAGGCTCAACATGCACAACAAATGTGGAGGTTGTTTAAGGAGCACTTGTTGAAAGTGTTGGATAACTTTGACCCACTGAGACAGGCAAGGAGAAGGAGCCTTGGATGACAAGGGAAGAGGAGTTTCTCATCCAGAGGAAGAAGGAAGATTACTTAAGGTTGAGGGAAAAAGGATCTGACACAGCTTTGGAGGATTACAGGGTACCTCGGGAAGAACTCAAAAATAGACTGAGGAGAGCTAAAAGGGGGCATGAAAAAGCCTTGGCGGGAATGATTGGGTAAAACCCAAAGGCATTCTATACTTATGTGAGGAATAAAAGAATGATCAGAGAGAGGGTAGGGCCGATCAGGAATAGTGGAGGGAAGTTGTACCTGGAGTCTCAAGGAGGTAGGGGAGGCCCTAAATGAGTTTTTTGCATCAGTATTCACTGGACAGAGGGACCTTGTTGATAAGGAGAACACCGTGGACCAGGTTAATAGGCTTGAACAGACTAATATTAAGAAAGTGTATGTACTGGATATTCTGTGAAGCATCAAGATAGATATGTTCCCAGGGCTGGACCAGATATATCCAGGGTTACAATGGGAAGCAAGGAATGAGTCTGCTGTGCTTCTGGCGATGATCTTTGCAATCTCACTCTCCACGGCAGTAGTACTGGATGATTGGAGGGAGGCGAATGTTCCTGTTCAAGAAAGAGAATAGGGAAATCTTTGGGAATTACAGACCTGTCAGTCAGTCTTGTGTCTGTGGTAAGAAATGTATTAAAAGGATTCTGAGAGATAAGATTTATGAGACTATTTAGAAAAAGGCCTTAAAGTTAGTCAGCATGGCTTTGAGAGGGGCAGGTCATGCCTCAAAAGCCTTAATGAGTTATTTGAGGATGTGACGAGACAAGTTGACAAAGGTTGAGCAATGGATTTGGTGAAAATGGATTTCAGTAAGGCATTTGATAAGGTTCCTCATGGTAGGCTTATTCAGAAAGTTAGGAGTTATGGGATACAAGGAAATCTGACGGTCTGGATACAGAATTGGCTGGCTGAATGATGACAGCAAGTGGTCACGGAAGAAAAGTAAAGTATTCTGCCTGGAGATCGGTGACCAGTGGTGTCCCACAGGAATCAGTTCTTGGACCTCTACTCTTTGTAGTTTTTATAAGTGACTTGGATGAAAAAGTGGAAGGGTGGGTTTGTAAATTTGCTGATGACACAAAGGTCGGTGGTGTTGTAAATAGTGTCAAGGGCTGTTGTAGGCTACAACAAGACAGTGACAGGATGGAGATCTGGGCTGAGCAATGGCAGATAGAATTCAACCTGGATAAAACGCAAAGTGATTCATTTTGGAAGGTTGAATTTGAATGCTGAGTACACGGTTAAAGACATGCTGAGTACACGGAACAGCAGGATCTTGGGGTCCACGTATATAGATCCTTCAAAGTTGCCACCCAAGTGGATAGGGTTGTTAAGGCAGCGTATGGTTTTTGGTTTTCATGAACAGGGGGACTGAGTTTAACAGCCATGAGGTTTTGCTGCATCTCTATAAAACCCTGGTTAGATCACACTTGGAACATTGTGTCCAGTTCTGGTCGTCTCGTTACAGGAAGGATGTAGATACTTTAGAGAGGGTGCAGAGGAGATTTACCAGGATGCTGCCTGGATTGGAGGGCTTGTCTCATGGAGGGAGGTTGAGTCATCTGGGATTTTCACACTGGAGAGAAGGAAGAAAGAGAGGTGACTTGATAGAGGTGTACAAGGTAATGAGAAATGTAGATAGAATAGATAGCCAGAGAAGTTTTCGTCCAGGGCAGAAATGGCTGTTACAAGGGGTGATAATTTTGAGGTGATTGGAGGAAGGTATAGGGAGATGTCAGAAGGAGGTTCTTTACACAGAGTGGTGGATGCGTGGAATACACTGCCAGCGTTGGTAGTAGAGTCAGAGACATTAGGGACATTTGAACAACTACTGGACAACTACATGGTAGTAAATTAAGGCATGTTGAGTTTAGGTTGATCCTAGATCAAGATAGATGTTTGACACAACATCATGGGCCGAAGGGCCTGTACCATGTTGTTGCAGGGCCTGCAGTTCTAAGTAGTTAAATCTTATTAGAAAGTTTGGTAAAAACAGTACAGAAGAAAGTTAAAAATTACCATTATACATTACCATTAATGTCCAATACAGAATATTAAATAATATAAATGGTTTCAAGAACTATTACTGCAAAAAAAAACCAAAGTATTGGATAACTAACAAGAAAAATTAATCAAGGTTACTAAAGTCCATAAAATAATGTAAAATTATGAATATTATCTTGCAGAAGCCACTAAAATCAAGAAGGAACATAGTTTAACAAATTTGCAAAGCTTAATTTCTGCCCTATATCATTGTAGTATTCAGGTATGGGATAACATTGTGAAGTACATATTAACAGCACCTTGCCTGAATAAATAGTACCCTGCAATAGTCATGCAATTCTATTATATCAGCAAAAGAAAATGACACATTCCACACAATAAATGACAAGATGAAGCAGAATTTGAACTTCAATAAATGGCTATAACAATAACAAAAGTAACATTGTACAGCTGCAGTTCTTAAATCAGGCTATTTAATAATGATATTTGGCATTTGGAGTTTCCTTTGATATTGCAAGTTTGGGTGCATTTTTTATGTAACAACGTAAAATATGTTATAAGCCAGTTACAAAATAGAAGATGAACAGTATCAACGAATTTGAATAATCTTTTATTAAATCTAATTCATGAGATCAATTACATTATTCACCATGATCACTAAAATACTCAAGAACCAGAAGTTTCACTGTATGTTATGCTCTCATTTCAATAACCATTCATTTTTGTATTGTTTGCAAATATCAATCCTTCCAAAAATTTAAGTTTACCATGTCAGCAGTTTCTTAATTCAAAGCTATGGCCTCAGTTCACAGAACTTATTGTTCCAAATCTTTTGTTTCTCATGACACAGATACAGAAATCAAGATTCCCAATACTAATTGCTGCAAATCAACACAAAAATGGATTATTGATTTCAATCAAGATCTGCAAAACCTATAATGACTGTTTAGATAACAATACTATAGCAGTTAATTACCATTTGATAATCATGATTTGGAGATGCCGGTGTTGGACTGGGGTGTACAAAGTTAAAAATCACACAACACCAGGTTATAGTCCAACAGGTTTAATTGGAAGCACACTAGCTTTCGGAGCGACGCTCCTTCATCAGATGAAAGACTTAACAGACAATCAATTTTTCAATGTATAATTTCAGTTACATCACACTGCAAATTTTTGCTATAAATTCTGTGTTACAATCGAGCCCTCCACAATCATCTGATGAAGGAGCGTCACTCCGAAAGCTAGTGTGCTTCCAATTAAACCTGTTGGACTATAGCCTGGTGTTGTGTGATTTTTAACATTCGATAATCCATTTTGTGCTTCCTCCAAGTTGAACAGAATCTCTTAAACTTCATTAATTGACTGAAATATTGTAGTAAATGTGTTATTTTCTATTTCTTTAGTGCATTTCTTGCAACAAATGGTTCCTTCTGACAATTTTAAGTGTCATCAACCTTAACGCAAGGGTCCTTGCATTTCACTTTAAAAGAGAAACAGTAAAGTCACTAGTCCCACCACACTGTCGGGCTGTTCTTTCATTCGACACACGACTGGTGGTGGCTTAACATGAAGGTCACCACACCTCAGGTAAGGGAGGAGGTTGAGAAGGCAGGATCTTCATGGTAACCTTAGCCAGCATGGGAAATGAACTAACTCTGCTGGCATCACTCTGTATTGTAAACCAGCCCTCAAATCAACTGAACTAACCAAAGAAAGAAAGAAAATAGGTAATTACAAAAAAAGGAAACAATGTTAGTTGCTGAATTAAGTGCATGTTCAAGATTATCACTAAATCTGCAAGCATGTAAAATAATTCACAATGTGTGAGAAAGTGCATGGTAGCATACCACAATAATTTAATAGCATAGAAGTTCAGTATAGCTGATAAATCATAGTCTGTGTTGCCTAAAGGCATTAAATGCCTTTTGAGTTTAAGTTATGAACTAAGAAAAGGGACAGTAGCCATGTGGGTACAAATTGGCTGAGGGACAAGCAGTAAAAAGGTTATTTTTTCAACTGAAAGTTGTGCAGTGGTGATCCCCAATGGTCATTATTGGGATCCTTGCTTTCGCTGTTCTATAAATGATCTCTACCTCAACTTGCTGGACCCAATTTCAAAAATTAGAGATATCACAAACCTTGGGAGGATTGTAAACAGGGTAAAAGACAGAAGTTCAAAAGGGTTGTTGGTGGAGTGGGCAGATAGATGGCAGATGAAGTTTCACTGGTAAAGTGAGGGACAATTCATTTTGGTACAAAGAACTTGGACAGACAGCATTAAAAAAGGGAACTGAAAGGGTGTGCAAGAGCAGAGAAACCTGGGTACCTAATTGATTATTAATGGCAAGTCCGGTAGACAGCACAGTTAATAGAGCATATAGTATTCTAAGCTTCATTATTGGAGACAGAACAGGGAAATGATGAAAAACTTATAAAGATCCAGATGAGGTCTCATCTGGAATATACAACATAGAATTCTGGGGTGTCACAGTTTCGACAGGATTTGATGTACTGGAGAAAAATGTAGAAGAGGTTCACAAGAATGGTTCCAGGGATGAGACAGGAGAAAATGAGGAGTGTAGATGCTGGAGATCAGACAGCATTAAGGGAGCTGAAGAGTCCATGTTTTGGGCATAAGACCTTCACCAGGAATGTACTGCAGGGATGAGATACCCTCATTATTAAGCGTTTTCCTTGTTGTAAAAGGTTAAAAAGAGATTTGATAGTTTTCAAAATCATGAGGTCCCTCGAAAGTAGATATGCAAAGCTGTTCCCATTTCTAGATGAATTGAAACTAGTCCACAATTCGCAAGAGACAGATGTGAGGCAAGAAAAAGAAATTCACACAGTGAGTAGATAGAGTCTGAATGCATTGCCTGGACGTGTGGGAGAGGTAGGCTCATTTAAAACATTTATGAAGGCTCTGGATGATTATTTAAATAGAAACAATATGCAGGGTTACAGGGAAAAGACATGACACTAAATGAATATGCTCAGAGCTGGTGCGCACACGATGGACCAAATGGCGACCTTCTGCACCAGTGCAATTCTGTGAAGAGTACTGTGCAAATCAAATTGATGCAGAAATAGACAGAAAAATTAAGGGCAATTTTATGCATGCACAGCTCTACCTGTTAGAAAAATGACCAACTAATGACCAGGTTTGAGGATAGTCCCAATAATAAACATAACATGACTCAGTTCTGGTGAATGGTTATTGATCCAAAACATGGACTCAGTTTCTCTTCACAGATACTGCCTGTCCTGCTGAATCTCTGCAGCTTTTTAAAAAAAAATTGTATAGTATTACCCTTCTTGACCATGGTAAAAGAGATACTTCCAGGCATAAATCACTGTCCACTACGTACTGAAGGTATTATCCATACACTGATGGAGCAGGACTCATTTATTAAGATGCTGCAATTCAAAACACAAGGTGCTCAAAAAGATGGTCTTGAGCATCAACTAATGCTGAATCCATGAAATACAACAATATGTTGACTGAAAGCCAAGGAATAGTGGACCTAAGCCAAAGGCTCTTCTGGGGGAAGACTGAAAAGAATATATTAAAAATAATGGGTATGACAATGGCAAAAGTTAAAAATAAGGCTCACAAAAGAATAATGGAAAAGATGCTACAGTCCTATTTTAAATGATTCTATGAATATGCAATGATTAATAGCAGCAGCAAAATGAGCAAAATAAATGCTCTCTAGCATTTAGTAGGCTGGATTGCTGTTAGCAATAAAAGAGAGAATGAACTAATGGGGTGGTTAAATAAGTGGATAGGCATCTCAAGAGGAAGGCAACATGAAAGATAATAGCAGGTGGCAAATGTCTTAGAGATCTGTATTTACAGGTAACAAAAGAAAATGTAGGGAGAAGTTAACAAAATCGGATTTTAAAAACGCTAGTAATTCTGGAAAATGTTGAGACTGGTTTTAAAAAGTATTAAAATATATGTTTTCATTCAACAAAACCCCTGAATAAACTCCTTCAACTTTATTCATCATGATCATCTGTGTTTGGGTCAATTAAGCAGTTACTGAACTGTATTAGGAAGCAACTAGTTTCAAGCAGACAGTGATTACTTCAACCTGGAAATCAAGGGCCATAAATGGTAACTAGACAGCATTAGCTGCACTTGAGAAATTTCCTGATTAATGACTTTAAGTTACCCTGTGCAAATCTGCCAAACCTAACAGCCCTTTTCATGATTTAGAAGAACAAGCACAAGAATGTTCGCTGGCAAGTCACCAAAACACTTCAACACAGGACCATCACGGCTCATGAGCACAGTTATATTTACAATAGTTGGTCCCTGATTTTAAAGTATGATATTTGAGACACAGCCCATAGGACAAATGTTACCCAGAAGCCACTTTATTCCTTCTCATTTTTCTTGGTTTCTTTTAGCTTTGAACACAACTTCAAAACCTTCAAACACTTCAAAATTTCCATGCCATCTATTTGGGAAGGGAAAGGGTAAAAACTGTGGGTAAATGAAGGATGGGAGAGAACAGAAAAGGATTGAGCATACATAAAGTAAGGAGAATGAGCATATAGGGGTGAAAGAGAAATTTGAATGCACAGAGCGTAGAAATATGAGGGCAACAGGTTAACGACGAAAACAAGAAAGCTGTTAAAATCAGAAGACAGACATGTTTCTCTTCCTCATAAAAACAAATCAAAAAACTAAGAATTAACAAAATTTGGGGGGGAAAAAGGGAAAGTAGATGAGTCAGACCGAAAGACTAATTTTTCAGCACACAGACTGCAGTATTTGAAGTCCAGCTTCCTAGTCCCATAACACAGGGGATTATTCATATGTTAAAAATTGAAAATTTAAAAACTGAAGTATTGAATCAGTTCTCGTAAAAATGGTATAAAAATGTCATGCAGCAATAATAATGCTGTCACCAACAGTTTGGAGGTGCTTTTGTAATATTTTTTAAACTTGAGCTATACTGGAGCCAGTCTGATGTCCAGTACAACATACATTGCAAAGTTAACTATAGTTAATGTTAGAAATTGCTCTTGTGCACTGGCTTCATGGCATAATTAGATATCAATAAACAGAGTCATAGTTATACAGCTTTTGCAGTTACAACCCTCTGACTTAAACAGAGTTGATAAACCAATTCCAACTCTGGCCTCTCCCCTCCTTTCCAAACTGACCACTGGTCCCAGCTCACATTCAACATCTGCTTGAGCATAAAGTTTCTCCGAAACCCTAGTGTCTATAGTGCATTATTTGTAAGAGAAACAACCTGTAATTAGCTTGCTGGCCTGACATCAATTCAATTAACAGCTCGTTTGTTCTCTTTTTAAATACAAAATGCTGCTCGTGGTCCA
The DNA here is from genome assembly GCF_047496795.1 of Chiloscyllium punctatum. Lineage (NCBI taxonomy): Eukaryota > Metazoa > Chordata > Chondrichthyes > Orectolobiformes > Hemiscylliidae > Chiloscyllium > Chiloscyllium punctatum. The sequence goes on along the minus strand of NC_092746.1, from coordinate 92,873,151 downwards.
AAGGTCATATTTCCGTTCATAGTTCCAAACCAAAAATAATAAAATAAAACAATTTTTTAAAAAAATGTCCTAACATTAAGAAACCCTTTAACATACCAAGGTAGACAGATGTTCGCATTTCTTTCTCCTGCAAACAGCAACAGATGCTGGAATCTTTAAACTTTTAAACAGAAATAGGGTCATCCAGCAAAGAAACAGACACGATGGTCCAACCAGTCCACACCAACCAAGATCCCAAAGTTAAACCAGTCATACCTGCCCGCACTTCGCCAATATCCCTTATACATTTCTTATTCAGCTTATCCAAAACATCTTTTAAATATTGCAACTGTACCTGCATCCACCACTTTGTCCATCATTTCATTTGACACACGAACCAGGAACTTAGTATAACTGAAGCAGAACTTTTAACATCCTGCATTTTACTCCTCTGGTTTATAGGCCAGCATTTCATCAGCTTTTTTGATTATTTACCGGTTAATTACATTTTGTATCTGGAGACCAACTGCCCCCACCCCACTGTCCACTATCTTTGGAGATTCTTCGTTTTTACCTTTTCACCACTTAAAGTACCCTCTTCTATACTTTTAGGTCCAATATGGATGAATTCACATTTTCTAACACCAAAATCTGTTTTGCTTATTTACTTAAAATTTGAGATGTCAACAGATTGTGTCTCCATCTAGCTTGGTTATAATGCCACCTAATTTTGCGGAACATTAAGCTATGTGTTAAATTTCATCACGAGTGAAGCAGGAATATGAGGAATGGTTGAGACCCCACACATCCAGCAGAACCACTAATCACATTTGGCCAATTAGATTACCCGTTTACCTTCTGCTGCTCAGCAAATTTGCGAACGAGGCCAATAATATCCTCAATTTCCATGGCTCTAACTTTAGGTAAACATTTTCTATGAAGAGCTTTACAAAAGGCCTTCTACAAGTTGTGTATGTTCACCTGACAAGTAATCGCTTGGCATTCATTTATCAGCTTAACTTCCTGTTTCTCCACCATCAGTACAAAATGGCTGACATGTACACATGGTCTAAAAGATGCACCGCTTTAAGTTGACAAGGCTTTTTTGATAGTCCCTTCCAAATCTGCACAACTTGGAAGGACAAGGATAGCAGGTGTCTTCAAATATCACAACCTCAACCACTTCCTTCAAAATCCCATGCCATCCTTTATAAAGTTTTAGGAATTCAATAGCAAAAATTCTATTGTAATGGCCTATCATAATGTTTTAGAGCATTGGGAATTCAACAATTAAAAAACCTCTATTATAGTGGCTTATTATAAATTTTGACTGTGTGCCTGCCCTCTGGCAGACTGAGGCCAGAAGTCATTGTGGGGTCTAGTTATGGCATTATCTGGAGCCATAGGTGTGTATTTTGCCCTCAGCCCTCAAGCAAAGCTATTTGTTTCTCTGTATAAGGCAATCAGCCCTGGTTATGGATCTTATTAGCTACCTCCTGTTTATACTAACAAGAGTATGTGAAGACCAACAATGAGGACAATACTGGATCCTATTATGTTCCTCTTACCTACTGACATAAGATTGTGAATAATACATTAACAGGCTCATGTGAACAATTTGATTGTTGTCACTGGAATGTAGCAATCACTAGTCATTTTAAGATTGAGAAATACCTGTTTTAACAATATAATAGCAATCAGCCATGTGATGTTAAGAACCCGACCACGATATAAAACATGTAATGTTCAGAAATTCAACAGGAGTACCAACAGACACCCCAAATACAATGGATGATATGCTATTGTAACCAAAAATGGTTTTTGGATTCTATACATCAGATCCTGGTTATTATAACGCAGAGCAGAATAGATGATTATTTTCTCAAACCATCAACAAGCATTCAAATTAGAATAGAAGAGTCATCAAAGACACTTGTCACTATAGTTCACAGAAAATTCCTTGACAATTTCCTGGAGCAATGGGTTGTGAAACAAACTAGGGATAAAGCTATTTTAGATTTTGTAATGAAGCAGAGTTATTTAGTAAAGTCATAAAGATATACTGGGAAACAGCAATCACTGGTAAGACAGAAAATGATATATTTCAATCATTGAGCTTAAACAAAGCCAATTATACTGGTACAAAGATGGCAATGGCTACAAACTAATTCAATGAATAGACTGAAATGTATAGTGGTAAATAAACAGTGGAAAACATTGAAAGAGAACTCAACATGTTCAGGAAAATATATTCCACGAAAAATAGCCCCATGTGTAGCTCACCCAAACTTAAAGATAGTGCTAGATTAGAAGAGGAGGCTTATAAAATGCTGTCCAGAACAGTATTAAGACTGAGGATCAGGAGTGGTTTAGAAACAAGGGCGACAAAACTTGGTAAGGGGGGGGGAAAAAAACAATAGAGGAGCGTAAACTAATTATGAACTTCAAAGTGGATTGTAGGAGCTTTTGCAAGTATATAACAATTGTGTGAATATAACAGTTCCTTTAGAAGCAGCAGAAATTATCATGGGGAACAAGCAGATTGATTAAAGCATTTAAACAAATATTTCACATCTGCCATGACAGTAGAAAACAAACATACCAGAAATAGAGGGAAGCCGAGAGAATTTTTAAGAAAAGGAAGTTAAGCTACTATCAGAGAGAAAGTACTGGGGAAAGTCAAGAGACCTAAATCCGATATATTCCCAGGACCTTATCATTGTAAAGGAGATAATTGCAGAATTAGTGGCAGAAGTGGCTTTGATTTTCCAAATTCCAGATTCAAAAATGGTTCTATTACATTTGAGAGTAGCAAATGTAAACTACTTTTCTCTTCAAGAAAGGAAAAAGAAAAACCAGGGAACTACAGACCACTAAGGCTGATATAATCATCAGGAAACCATTGGAATCTATTAGAACTGTCTTAATAACACACATGGAAAAGCACTGCGTGATTAGAAGTCAAAATTAGTTTATCAAAAAGGAAATCTTGTTTGATGCATTTCTTTTTTTTTATATAAAGTAGATTAGATTAGTGTGGAAACAGGCCCTTCGGCCCAACAAGTCCTTACCGACCCGCCGAAGCGCAACCCACCCATACCCCTAACCTAACACTATATGAATGGGCATCAGCAAATATAATAAATAGGGAAGATGGTAACATCGTGACTCAGTGACAATGTCATCAAACTAGTAAACTAGGGGACATCATGGCACTCAATTTATATTAAAGTACCAATTCTGGAACATGAAGCCAGTTTGAGTAATGAAAGCCATCAAAATAGTTATTGATTATTCTAGAACACCACCTAATTCACAGATGTGCTTCAGGGAAGGAAATATGACATCCTTATTCGATCAAATCTACGTGACTCCAGCCTTAAGAAAGTGGTTGTCTCTTAAATGCCCTCTTCAATGGCATTCATGTCAGTTAAAACGTAGTTAGGAATGGCATCAATGCCTATGCCCCAGGAACTTAAAACAAAATATCTCTATTGTCAAAAAGCATTTGATACATTGCCACAGAGAGAATGGATTTAGTAAAGAACAGAAACCAAGGGCAGGGAAAAACAGACAAAAATAGAAGCTGCATAAGAATCTCAGCAGCTCTGGCAGCGTCTGTGGAGATATGTGAAGAAAAGTCACTGGACTCTCGATGTCAACTGTTCACCCACCACAGAGGCTGCCAGACCTACTGGGTTTATCCAGCAATTTCTGATTTGGTTTGTTTCAGATCTCCAGCATCCACAGTTCTTGGTTTTATTTTAAACACAAACAGGGTATTCTCAGGTTTGCATACGGTGATTAGTGGAGTGCCCAAGGATTAGTGCTCAGAACTTGGCTACTTACAATCCAAATAGATAACTTAAATCAATTCTGGCTGGAAATCGAAGATGCAAGGAGGACACATATGCACCAAGGAATTGTAAGAGTAGGGAAATTTGGTTATAGAACAAGCTTAAATGCTTAGTCTCTGAATGCACAAAATTAAATGAGTTAACAGCAAAATAGTGCTAAATGGGTATGATTTGGTAGCAATTCTGGGAGATATTGTTACAGGGAAATCCCAGTTCTGGAAATTAACAGAGTACATTTTGGCTATTTTTTAGAAGGATAGGTACAAAACAAAAGGAGCTTTGTTAGTAAAGGTCAGGATCATACTGCAATGAGGAATCATATCAGCACTGGAGATTAAGACATTGAATCTATTTTAGTTGAAATAAAGAAATATCAAAGACAAGAAACTCTTGGTGGGAATAATCTATAGACGCCCTAACAGTATTGCCGCAGTCAGTCACAATATAAACCAGGAAATACTGAGGGCTTGCAACAAACGTACAGCAATAATCATTGGGGATCTTAATATGCATTATAGACTGGATTAAGCAAAGTGGCAAGGGCGGTCTCAAAGAAGAGTCCATTGCATGTACGGGAGATAATTCCTTGGAGCAATTTGTTTGGAACCAACTAGGGAGAAGGATATTCAGGATTTGGTATTATGTAATGAGATGGAATTAATTAATGATCCCACAGTAAAGGATCCTCTTGGGGAAAAATCATAGCATGCTACAATTTCAAATTCAGTTCAGGGATAGAAACTGGAGCCATACACAAGCATTCTGGAGTTAAACAAAAGGTAACTATATTGGCAAGAGGACAGTTTTGGCCCATGTGGGTCAGACTGGAAGGCTAAAAGGTTGGACAGTTATTCAGTAGTGGCAGATGTTAAAGATGATACTCAATTGCTTCCAACTAAAATATATTCCAGTGAGGAAGAAAGGTTGTAACAAAGGGAAAATTCATCCATGGATCAGCAAAGAAAATAATATAAAGACAAAAACTTAGGCATAGCATATTCCAAAGGCCATAGGCAGGACACTTAAAGATCAAGGGTTACTAAAATAAAATAATAAAAAGAGTTATTATAAAAGACAGCTAGCATAAAATATATAAAACCGATAGCAATAGTTTCTGTAGGTATGTAAAAGGAAACAGTAGTGAAAGAGAAGGTTGGCTCCCTTCTGTGTAGGTTGAGGAAAGCCCACCTCCCACCCTCTATCCTCACCACATCCTACAGAGGGTTCATTGAGTGTACCCTGAGCAGCTGCATTACTGCCTGGTTTTGGGAATCGCACTGTCTCAGATCTTAAGACCGTACAACGGATAGTGAGGACAGCTGAGAAGATTATCAGGGTCTATCTTCCTTCCATTACCGACACTTACATCACACGCCGCATCCAAAAGGCTACGAACACTGTGGAAGACTCCACACACCCCTCACTCAAACTCTTCTCCCTCCTGCCATCTGGCAGAAGGTACCAGAGCATTTGGTCTCTCACGGCAGACTGTGCAACAGTTTCTTCTCCCAAGCCATCAGGCTCCTGAACATTGTATGATCACACACTATACCATCTGCAATTCTTTGCATGACTTTTCAAATTGTTGCTAAAGCAATGGTTTATTCATGATCATTCATTATTACACTCTAATTTGTCCACTACTGTGCCTATTGCCTTGCCTTGTCAGGAATTACCGTGTTGTCTTGTGTGTTTTGCACTTTTCTTATGCACTTTATGCTGCCCTATGTATGACGGTCCTCTCATGTAATTTACGTTGTCCACTTAGCACCTCTTTTTTTTAAAACTGTATCAGTTGCATATGGTAGAAATAAGGAACAAAGCTACTCGTGACTCTTGAAGGAAGAGACTGGGGAGTTAATAGTGGGGAACTGGAGTCACTAAATCAATGTATTGCTTCTGTTTTCATGGTGGAGGACATTAGTACCACCCCAACAGTAACTGATAATGCACATGTTATAGGAAGAGAGCAATTTATAAAAATCACCAGGGGGGACAAAAAAGTACTGAACAACTCTTGGGAGTGAAGATAGACAAGTCCCCAAGGCCTGATACCCTACATTGAATGATCTTAAAGCAAGTGGCAACAGAGATAATGAATACATTGTCTAAAATATTCCAAATTTCCCTGGATACAGGAAAGATTCAAGTGATTGGAAAATGGCAATACAATGTCCTTATTCAAAAGGGAGGGAGCAGAAAGTAGGAAGAGATAGTAAATGTTAGTTTAACATCCATAATTGGGAAATTGTTAGAATGCATTATTAAGTCAGTAATAACAGTACATTTGCAAAGTCAAAACACAATCCAAACTCTGTGTGGCTTTTTGAAGAGTAAATAGTGTTTGAGTATTTGCTAGAATTCTTTGAAGACCTAACAAGCAAAGTGGATATTGGAGATCCAGTAGAATGTAGTTTATTTGGATTTCCAGGAGGCATCTGATACAGAGTCAAGCAAACGGTTATGGATCACATGGGGTTAAGGTCAATTTACTTAACCAGGAGAGAGACTGACTAACCAACAGAAAGCAAGAGTCAGGATAAATGGGTATTTTTCTGATTGGCAAGATGTAAAACAGTTGGGATGCCTCAGGGTTCAGTTGTTGGGGCCACAACCATTTACAATTCACATTCATGACATGGATGCGGAGATAGAAAGTGCAATAGCCAAATTTGCGGATGACACTAAAACAGATGGGAAAGTAAGTTGCAATGAAGAACTAAGAAATTTACAAATGGTTATAGGTAGGTTAGGTGAATGAACCACACTCAACTTAAAGTTCTTCTGCCAAACTATGTGAAAGGTTGTCCATTTCAGTTGCAAGGGGAGAAAGGCAGCTTATCTGAATACAGCGAAACTTCAGAGTGCTTCATTTGAGGGATCTGGGTGCCTGGTGTATGAATCACAGAAAATCAGTTTTCAGGTACAGCAACTAATAAGAAAGGCAAAAACAATTTTGGCATTTATTGCAAAAGGACTAGGACATAAAAGTATGGAAGTGTTGCTGCAACTGTACAAGGCATTAGTAAAACTGCATGAGGAGTACTGCATATAAAACTTTGGCCTCCTTACTTGAGAAGTGGATGTCATTGCATTGGAGGCAGTTCAGAAGAGGCTCACTAGATTAGTTATAGAAGAAATGAGGAGCTTGTCTTATGATTGGAGAGACTGAGCAGTTTATGACCATACTATCCAAAGTTTAGACGAGTAAGAGGCAGCCTAATTGAGGTATATAACATGCTAAAGGAGATTGACAAAGTTGAGAGATGTTTGCTCATGTGGACCAACATAGAACTATAGGCCAATTTTAGGATAAGGGATAGCAGATTTAAAACAGATGAAGATAAGTCTCCCAGTCACAAATCTGTGGAATTCACTACCTGAGTGTGCAGTGGATTTCGGAATATTGAGTAAATTTGAGGATTTTTCTTAAAATAAGTAATGAGTTAAAGGGTGATGAAGAGCATGCAGGAATGTCGACTTGAGGCAGAGATGATATCAACCATGAGAAAGTGAGGACTGCAGATGCTGGAGATTAGAGTAGAGACTGTGGTGCTGGAAAAGCACAACAGGTCAGGTAGCATCCGAGAAGCAGGAGAATCGAAGTTTTGGGCATAAACTCTTCATCTTGATCAACTGAACCCCGTGGTATCCAACTGTTTACATCTTGCCAACCAGAAAAAGACCCATTTATCCTGACTCTAACTTTGTTGTTTTTCCAGCACCACATACTCGGCCCATGAAATCAACCATGATGGACATGACCTTTTAATGGCTGAGCAGACTGGAGGGGCTCAATTGCTGACACCTGCTCTGAGTTCTCATATTTCTATGTCAACTTATTGCCATTAAAGAAAACTACAAGCTGGGGCAAGCTTAAACCGTGAAAACTGATGGCAAGATGAAGGAAGAATATGTTAATATTTTAGGGCATGCTGATATTGAAGTAGTAGTGATATTTGGTGTCTTGAGAAACTGGAGAACAGCCAATGTTATTCCTTTAAGAAGGACAACACTGTTAATCCAGGAAAGTACAGGCTGGTGAGCCTTACATCAGTATTATGGAAATTAATGAAGACTTTTAGGGACAGGATTTACTTGTATTTGAAAAAGAGCAGACTTGTTAAGGATAGTCAGCATGGCTTTATACAGGAGATGTCTTGTCTCACAAATCTGTTTTAAGATTTTGAGAAAGTGACAAGGGTGATTTATCAGGGGCAAGGTAGTGAATATTTTTTACACAGACTTGACTAAAACATTCAAGGTCCCTCACGACAAGCTGGTCCAGATGGTTAAGTCACATGGGACACATGGCAAGTTGCAGAGTTAGATACAAAACTGACTTGTTCATAGAAGACCTGGTCACAGTAACTGTGGAGAAGAGGTTTTCTGACTGGAGGTCTGTGTCAGTGGTGTGCTGCAAGGATGAGTGTTGACCTCATACATTAAGGACAAAAGGGTAACTAGGGAGAGAATAGGGCCCCCTCAAAGGTCAGCAAGGCGGCCTTCATGTGGAGCCGCAGAAAATGGAGGAGATACCAAATGAATATTTTGCATCAGTATTTACTGTGGAAAAGGATATGGAAGATATAGACTGTAGGGAAATAGATGGTGACACCTTGCAAAATGTCCAGATTACAGAGGCGGAAGTGCAGGATGTCTTGAAACGGGTAAAGGTGGATAAATCCCCAGGACCTGATTAGGTGTACCCTAGAACTCTGTGGGAAGCTAGAGAAGTGATTGCTGGGCCTCTTGCTGAGTTATTTGTATCATCGATAATCACCGGTGAGGTGCAGGAAGACTGGAGGTTGGCAAAAATTGTAACTCTGTTTAAGAATGGTAGTAAGGACAAGCCAGGGAACTAAAGACCAGTGAGCCTGACATCAGTAATGGGCAAGTTGTTGGAGGAAATCCTGAGGGACAGGATGTACATATATTCGGAAAGGCAAGGATTGATTAGGGACAGTCGACATGGCTTAGTATGTGGGCGATCATGTCTCACAAACTTGATTGAGTTTTTTTAAGAACATAGAACATAACAGCACAGTACAGGCCCTTTGGCCCTCGACGTTGCACCGACCGGTCATACCAATCTGAAGCCCATCTGACCTACACTATTCCATGTACGTCCATATGTTGTCCAATGACAACTTAAATGCACTTAAACTTGGCGAATCTACTACCTTTGCAGGTAAAGCATTCCATACCCTTACTACCTTCGGAGTAAAGAAACTACCTCTGACATCTGTCCTATATCTATTACCCGTCAATTAAAGGCTCTCCCTGTCCACCCTATCTAACCCTCTGATTATCTTATATGTCTCTATTAAGTCACCTCTCCACCTTCTTCTCTCCAACGAAAACAGCCTCAAGTCCCTCAGCCTTTCCTCGTAATACCTTCCCTCCATACCAGGCAACATCCTAGTAAATCTTCTCTGCACCCTTTCCAAAGCTTCCACATCCTTTTTATAATGTGATGACCAGAATTGTACACAATACTCCAAGTGCGGCCGCACCAGAGTTTTGTACAGCTGTAGGATAACCTCATGGTTCCGGAGCTCGATCCGTCTATTAATAAAAGCTAAAATACTGTATATGCCTTCTTAACAACCCTGTCAACCCAGGTGGCAACTTTCAAGGATCTGTGTACATGGACACAGATCTCTCTACTCATCTACACTACCAAGAATCTTACCATTAGCCCAGTACTTTCCATTTCGGTTACTCGGACCAAAATGAATCACTTCACACATGTCCGCATTAAACTCCATTTGCCACCTCTCAGCCCAGCTCTGCAGCTTATCTTTGTCTCCCGTTAACCTACAACATCCTTCATTACTATCCACAACTCCACCGATCTTAGTGTCATCTACGAATTTACTAACCCACCCTTTTATGCCCTCATCCAGGTCATTTATAAAATGAATGAACAGCAGTGGACCCAACACCGACCCTTGCGATACACCACTAGTAACTGGAGTCCACAATGAACATTTCCCATCAACCACCACCCTCTGGTCTTCTTTCAGCAAGCCAATTACTGATCCAAACTGCTATATCTCCCACAATCCCATTTCTCTGCATTTTGTACAATAGCCGACTGCGCGGAACCTTATCGAACGCTTTGCTGAAATTCATATACACCACATCAACCGGTTTACCCTCATCTACCTGTTTGGTCACCTTCTCAAAGAACTCTAAGGTTTGTGAGGCACAACCTACCCTTCATAAAACCGTGCTGACTATCCCTAATCAAATTATTCTTTTCAAGATGATAATAAATCCTCTCTCTTATAACCTTTTCCAACACTTTACCAACAACTGAAGTGAGGCTCACTGGTCCATAATTACTAGGGTTGTCTCTACTCCCCTTCTTGAACAGGGGAACCACATTTACTATCCTCCAGTCTTTTGGCTCTATTCCTGTAGACAATGACGATTTAAAGATTAATGTCAAAGGCTCGGCAATCTCCTCCTTGGCTTCCCAGAGGATTCTAGGATAAATCCCAACCGGCCCAGGGGACTTATCTATTTTCACACTCTGCAGGATTTCTACTACCTCTTCCTCGTGAACCTCAATCCCACCTAGTCTAGTAGCCTGTATCTCAGTATTCTCCTGGACAACATTGTTGTTTTCTAGAGTGAATACTGTCGAAAAATATTCATTTAGTGCTTCCCCTATCTCCTCTGACTCCACACACAACTTCCCACTACTATCCTTGATTGGCCCTAATCTTATTCGCGTCATTCTTTTATTCCTTAAATACCTATAGAAAGCCCTAGGGTTTACCCTGATCCTATCTGCCAACAACTTCTCATATCTCCTCCAGGCTCTTCTGAGCTCTCTCTTTCGGTCTTTCCTGGCTACCTTGTAACCAACAAGCGCCCTAACTGAGCCTTCACGTCTCATCCTAACATAATCCTCCTTCTTCCTCTTGACCAGAGATTCCACTTCCTTCGTAAACCACGGCTCCCGCGCTCTACAGCTTCCTCCCTGCCTGACAGGTACATACTTATCTAGGACATTCAGGAGCTTTTCCTTGAATAAGCTCTAATTTCTAATGTGCCCATCCCCTGCATTTTCCTTCCCCATCCTATGCTACCTAAAGCTTGCTTAATCGCATCATAATTGCCTTTCCCCCAGCTGTAACTCTTGCCCAGTGGTATATACCTATCCCTTTCTATCACTAAAGTAAACATAACAGAATTGCGTTTGCCATCACCAAAGTGCTCACCTACTTCCAAGTCTAACACCTGGCCAGGCTCATTACACAGTACCAAAGCTAATGTGGCTTCACCCCTTGTTGGCCTGTCTACATACTGTATAAAGAAGCCCTCCTGCACACACCCATCTATAGTGCTCGTACTAGTGTTCCCAGTCAATGTTTGGAAAGTTGAAGTCCCCCATGACAACTACCCTGTCTCTCTCACTATCGTGAATCATCTTTGCTCTCCTTTCCTCTACATCTCGAACTATTCGGAGGCCTATAGAAAACTTCCAACAGGGTAACTTCTCCTTTCCTGTTTCTAACCTCAGCCTATACTACCTCAGTTGACAAGTCCCCTAACATCCTTTCTGAAACGGCAATACTGTCCTTGACCAACAATGCCACACCTCCCCCTCTTTTACCATCTTCTCTGTTCTTACTGAAACATCGAAATCCTGGAACCTGCAACAACCATTCCTGTCCTGCTCTATCCATGTCTCCGAAATGGCCACAACATCAAAGTCCCAGGTACCAACACATGCTGCAAGTTCATCCACCTTATTCCAGATGCTCCTATAACAAAGGGGATTGATGAGGGCAGAGTGGTAGATGCGATCTATATGGACTTCAGCAAGGCGATCGACAAGGTTCCCCACGGGAGACGGATTAGCAAGGAAACAGAACTGGCTCAAAAGGTAGAAGACAGAGGGTGGTGGAGGAGGGTTGTTTTTCAGACTGGAGGCCTGTGACCAGTGGAGTGCCACAAGGATCGGTGCTGGGTCCTCTACTTTTTGTCATTTACATAAATGAGCATAAGAGGTACAGTTAGTAAGTTTGCAGATGACACCAGAATTGGAGGTATAGTGGACAGCGAAGAGGGTTACCTCAGATTACAACTGGATCTTGACCAGATGGGCCAATGGGCTGAGAAGTGGCAGATGGAGTTTAATTCAGATAAATGCGAGGTGCTGTATTTTGGGAAAGCAAATCTTAGCAGGACTTGCATGCTTAATGCTAAGGTCCTAGGGAGTGTTGCTGAACAGAGACCTTAGTGTGCAGGTTCAAAGCTCCTTGAAAGTAGAGTCGCAGATAGAGAGGTGTTTGGTATGCTTTCCTTTATTGGTCAGAGTATGGAGTACAGGAGTTGGGAGGTAATGTTGCGGCTGTACAGGACATTGGTTAGGCCACTGTTGGAATATTGCGTGCAATTCTGGTCTCCTTCCTATCAGAAAAATGTTGTGAAATTTGAAAGGGTTCAGAAAAGATTTTCAAGGATGTTGCCTGACTTAAGACCATAAGACATAGGAGTGGAAGTAAGGCCATTCGGCCCATCGAGTCCACTCCGCCATTCAATCATGGCTGCTGGGCACTTCAACTCCACTTACCCGCATTCTCCCCGTAGCCCTTAATTCCCCGAGACAACAAGAATCTATCAATCTCTGCCTTGAAGACATTTAGCGTCCCAGCCTCCACTGCACTCTGCGGCAATGAATTCCACAGGCCCACCACTCTCTGGCTGAAGAAATGTCTCCGCATTTCTGGAGGATTTGAGCTATAGGGAGAGGCTGAACAGGCTGGGGCTGTTTTCCCTGGAGCATCGGAGGCTGAGGGGTGACCTTATAGAAGTTTACAAAATTATGAAGGGCATGGATAGGATAAATAGACAGTCTTTCCCTGGGGTTGGGGAGTCCAGAACTAGAGGACATAGGTGTCTTTTATATCTTTCCCCTCTCACCCTAAACCTATGGGGCATCTTTTTTCATGCAGAGGGTGGTACAGATATGCAATGAGCTGCCAGAGGTGGTGGTGGAGGCTGGTACAACTGCAACATTTAAAAGGCATTTGGTTGGGTATATGAATAGGAAGGGTTTGGAGCGATATGGGGCAGGTGCTGGCAGGTGGGAGCAGATTGGGTTGGGATATCTGGTCGGCATTGACGGGTTGGACCGAATGGTCTGTTTCCATGCTGTACATCTCTATGACTCTGTGGAAATTTGGGCTGAAAAATGGCAGATAGAATTTAATCCAGATATTGGAGGTATGCATTTTGGGAGGCCAAATGCAAGAGGAAAGTAAACAAGAAACTGTAAGACTCTTGCAAGCATTGACATACAAGTTCATACCTCACTGAAAGCAGTAACACAAGTGGATAAGGTAGTGAGACACATACAGCATATTAGCCTTCCTTGGTAGTGGTGGTGAAGAGTATGATGCTGGAAAAGCACATCAGGTCAGGCAACATCCAAGGAGCAGGAGAATCTATGTTTCAGTCAAAAGTCCTTCATCAGGAAACAGGCTCATGGGCCGGGAAATAAATGGGAAGGGAGGTGGGGTTGGGGGTAAGGTAGCTAAGAATGCGATAGGTAGATGAAGGTGGGGTAGAAGGTGATTGGTTGGAGAGGAGGGTGGAGCGGATAGATGCGAAAGGTGATGGACAACTCAGGAGCGAAGTGCTGAGTGGAGGTTTGGGACGAGGATAATGTGGGGGGAGGGGAAATGAGGAAACTGGTGAAACCCACATCAATCCCATGTGGTTGCAGGGTCCCAAAGTGGAATATGAGGCATTCTTCCTCCAGGCTTCAGGTGGAAAGGGTTTCACGTTGGAGGTGGCCCAGAACCTGCAAGTCCTTGATGGAGTGGGAGGGGGAGTTGAAGTGTTTAGCCACGGGACGGTGGGTTGGTTAGTGCATGCGAGTGTCCCAGAAATCTTCTCGGAAGCAATCTGCAAATGGGCATCCTGTCTCCCCAATGTAGAGGAGACCACATTGGGTGCAATGGATACAGTAGATTACATTGGTGAAGGTACAGGTAAATTTCTGTTGGATGTGGAAGGATCCTTTGGCAACTTGGACAGAGGTGAGGGGAGTGGTGACGGCACAGGTTTTGCACTTCCTTCGGTGGCTGGGAGTGGGGTGTGGGCTGTGGGCTGTTCAAGGGCATGGATCTAACAAGGGAGCCCTGGAAGGAATGGACCTTCCAGAACACTGATAGGAGTGGGGAGGGAAAAATATATCTGATGGTGGGGTCTGTTTGAAGGTGGCAGAAGTAGCAGAGAATGATGAAAGTTGGTGGGGTGGAAGGTGAGGACTGGGGAAGGGGGGTTCTGTCCTTATTATGCTGGGAGAGGTAGGGTTCAAGGGCAGAGGTGCCATAAGAGGAGGAGATGCACTGAAGGGCATCGTCGACCACTTGGAAAAAGGGAAACTGCTATCTTGGAAGGAGGCCATCTGGGAATCTTTGGTTGGGGTACTGAATATATAAGTTGGCAAGTCATTATGTAGCTGTACAAGACTTTAGTTAGGCCACATATGGTCTATTCTGTGTAGTTCTGGTCACCACACTACAGGAAGGATGTGGAGGCTTTGGAGAGGGTGCAGAAGAGGCTTATCATGACCTTGTCTGGATTGGAGTGCATTAGCTATAAAGGACAGGTTGGAAAAAGTTGGATTGTTTTCACTAAGCTGATGGAGGCTGAGGGAGCAACCTGATAAAAGTACAGAGGAATCTCAACTTTCAGACATTTGATTATCTGAATATCTGATTCTCTGGCAGGATCACAAGGTTGAAAATGTGTTGCTGGAAAAGCGCAGGTCAGGCAGCATCCAAGGAGCAGGAAAATCGACGTTTTGGGCATAAGCCAAACTTCAGGCTTATGCCCAAAACGTCGATTCTCCTGCTCCTTGGATGTTGCCTGACCTGCTGTGCTTTTCCAGCAACACATTTTCGGCTCTGATCTCCAGCATCTGCAGTCCTCACTTTCTCCCCCAGGATCACAAGGTCCCAATGCTTGGTTAAACTATGTTATCCAGCATTCAATTAACCGAACCAAATACTCCCCATTCATAACCTTCAGATAATTGAGGTTCCTCTGTATGGAAAATCATGAGAAGCATTGATAGGGCGAATGGTTGGAGTCTTTATCCCAGGACTAAAATGTCAAATACTAGAGGGCATAGGAAGGTAAGCTTTTATTTTATGCAGAGGGTGATAAGTGTGTAGAATGCACTGCCAGGGGAGGTGGTACAGCAGATACACTAGCAATGTTTAAGAGGCATTTAGACAGATACGAACAGGCTGGGAATAAAGGACAACAAATCATGAGCAGGCAGATGCAATTAGTTTCAAATGGCCTCATGGTTGGCACTGATTTAGTGGGCCAAAGGGCCTGTTCCTGTGCTGTACTGTTCTATGTTCTAAACAAGGATTAACCATACTGCTAAGTGCTATTTCAAGAGCATTGCGTGTCCTCATACAAAGAGGAAAGTTAGCATGCAGGCTCAGCAAGCAAATCAGAAAGGAAATTAGATGATGCCTGAATTGCAAGGGGATTAAAGTTATAGAAATAAAAAAAGAAAGCTTTGCTGCCTGCTCTTGTACAAAGTTTTAGTGAGATCGCAGTGCGTGGGTTTTGGTCTCGAAATTTAAGGAAAGATATGCTATATTTGATTTGGGACAGCCAACATTTACTAGATTGGTCTCTGTGATAAGAAAGTCCTATGATGAGAGATTGAGTAAATATGATTTATATTCTCTACAGATGACGATAAACTCAATCTAAACATTCAAGATTTTGAAGAGCTTTGTAACATAGATGCTGAGAAACTATTTCTGCGGGTCTGGGAATCTAAAACATTAAAGGGCATATTCTCTGGATAAGGGGTCAATCATTCACGACTAAGATAAGGAGAAACTGTTTCACTCAAAAGGTTGCAACTTGTTTACCCTAAATGAATCAAGGGATATGGAAATCAGGTGGCAAAGTGAAGTGGCAACCCAGGATTAGCCATAAACATATTCAATGGCAGAGCAAGCTCAACAGACCATTTGGTCTAGTCCAGCTCTAATGTATTATTCTCTCAAAAACACACAAGATAAGAAATAGGAGTATTGAGAGAGAAGAATATGCAAAGATGAATCGGAGATGGTTTTCAACAAACACATTTCACAAAGGATGAAAATAACAGGATAGCACAATGGCAATAACTGAATTTCAATAAAGGTTATGTCATAGTGAATTACAGATTTTATGAGCAAAATGGATGAAGAAACCCAGGTGTGAAACACACAACTCTTCATTTGTGAAAGGAAAAAAAACAGTCCCATGGGAATAGGAAGATGAAAGTATGAGATCCAAAGCTGAAGTCCTCACATACCAAATTAATGATTTCACTGACAAAGCTAAGAGCATCAGAAAAGACAGTGCAGCAGTAACACAAGGTACAGAATGCCTACCTCACCTGACTAACTACAGGTCATTCTTGCAATAAACACGTTTCATCAGTGCGAATTGGCTGTAATGCGATTGAAGAATTGTGGACATTGTTTGGGTAATGCAAACTTTCTACTGAACAGGTGTAGCGATTTTCTATCAGAGATCTTTTATAGCACGATTTTCTATAGCAGTTTTCCATACATTATTTTCTATAGCAGGAGGTTGCAGAGGAACACAACTGTCACATTATAGCACAGCAACCTGTCATGCAATTGATGACTTGTGGACATTGTTTGGGCAATGCAAACTTTCGACTGAATGGGTCTCATGATTTTCTATTAGCGATCTACTACAGTACAATTTCTACAGCAGTTTTCCACAGCAAGGGTGCAGAGGAATACAACTGTTGCATTGTAGCCAAACAACTTGAATTCCAAAATCGACAAAACTGCTTTTGTTCAATTTACTAAAAATTAATGTATAGGCTCATGAAAGCATCAATGAAAACAATGACAGAAATATTTTAGAAGTTGTATTTGGATGCAGGAAAAAGCTTTTAAGATTATCTTAAGGCCAATCAGGAATACAAGTTGGATAATTCAGTTAAGATCATTCAAAACAGTACAATTGAGCAATATTATTGGCTTGTCCAGAACAGCAGTTAAATGTGGCTTCATTATAAAAAGGTACAAAGAATTAAATATTAAGAACAAAAGGGCAGATGATTAATTTATTCTGACAGAATATCCTTGCCTCTGGGCCAGAAGGTTTTGGGTCGTGTCCTACCAGCCCAGAGGTACTTCATCACATGCTCAAGCAGAGTAATTAAAGTCACTATAAATAGGCACAGACCAATCATCATACAAGTCTGAAATATCTGATCTAGTCTCAGTTCGGAGACAAGTGAACCTCAGTCATACAGACGGGGTGGAAGTCCAGCCAAGAACAGCAGCTACAGTAGGATACCTCGCAAAATATATAAACAGACACTGACTAAAACTTAGTGAGGGGATGGCATTATTAAGCACGTGGAGATCCTGGCATTGTGATAGTGTCTTTGGACAATCCAGAGACCAAGGTAAAACATTGGAAACTCAGTTCAAATTAAGTCTGGAGTTGCCTTCTTAAAACACTCAGTACTCAGGGTAGGCAATGGCCTCATGGTATTATTGCCAGACTATTAATCCAGAGACCCAAGTAATGCTCTGTGGACCTGGGTTTGAATCCTGCCAATGGCAGATGGTGGAATTTGAATTCAATAATCATCTGGAAATAAGAGTCTAATGACGACCAGATGGAGGTGGAAAGATTCTTGCTGCAAAATTTCTAACTTTTGACCTGTTCTTGTAGCCACAGAATTTATATGTTGAGTCCAGTTTAGTTTCTGGTCAATGGTAACCCCATTGTGTTTTAGAGTGTGGGATTCAGTAACAGTAATGCATGGATAGATTCTCACTTTTTGGAAATGAGAATTGCCTAGCACTTGGAGTCAAAGATGTACACAACTGAAATAAACCCGTCAGTCCAACACGTCCATGCCAACCAGATATCCCAACCTAAGCTAGTCCCACTTGCCAGCACCCAGCCCACATCCCTCCTTAACCAATGTCCTGTACAGCTGCAACATTACCTCCCAACTCCTGTACTCAATACTCTGACCAATAAAAGAAAGCATACCAAACACCTTCTTCACTATCCTATCTACACGCGACTCCACTTTCAAGGAGTTATGAGCCTGCGCTCCAAGGTCTTTGTTCAGCAACACTCCCGAATACCTTACCAGTAAGTTCTGCTCAGATTTGCTTTCCCAAAATGCAGCACCTCGCATCTATCTAAATTAAACTCCATCTACCACTCCTCAGTCCATTGGCCCATTTGCTCAAGATCCTGTTGTAATTTGAGGTAACCTTCTTCACTGTACACTACATCTCCACTTATGGAGCATTCCCTCAGAATGTAGTTTTGTTAGAGATGCTTGATCAAACATGCCTTTAATATCAGGGGTAGTCACTCTCAGTTGAATTCCGGAATTCACTTCCTTTGAGATCAGGAGCTGCATGGCACTAACAAAATTTTAACTGAGCAATGAATAGTTCACTGCCAAGCGAGTACTCCTTCAGAGCACTGAGGAGTACCCCTATCATTTTGCTAATGAATCATAACAGGTGGGTTCATACCTGGCCATGTTGGATTTGTTTTGCTCTTTGTACATTGATCATACCTGGGCAATAATCCCTATTGCTGGGTAGATGTCAGTGTTTTAGCTGCATGGGAACAACTGCGAAGGGCAAGACAAATTCTGGAGCAGACATATCGGAGTACATTTCTGTCGTTCTACTGGGGCCCAAAGCCAGTGCAGTATCTGTTGCTTTCCATCTCTTCTTTACCATGTGGCATGAAATAGATGCCAGTCTTCAGTCAATTCGGTCATGCTAGGCACCTCCAGCACAGGCAGAGATGGATCATCCACTTGGCATTTCTGGCTGACAATTATTGCAAATGATTCAGCCTGCATTTGCATACTGATTGCTTTCCTCCCCCTCCCCTCAACTCACCTCGCCATCATGGAGATAAGGGATATTTTTAGAGTCACCTCTTCCAATGAACTGTGACAACATGTGGCAGGACTGAAGAGCCTAGATCAGATTGATTGATTGTGGAATTGCTTTGGTCTGCCAACTGCTGCCTATGCTGTGTGCATGCAAGTACATCTGCATTGCACCTTCAAGGTGACAACCCGGTGCTGCTCCTGGAGTCCTTCTGTACTCTTTATTGAGCCAGGGTTGATCCCTATGTTTATGGCCACTTTTACATCAGCAATTAAGGATGGACAATAATTGATGCCCCAGCCAGTGAGGCTCACATTCCTTTCAAAGATAAATAAAAGTAAAGTATTCATAATTAAATAAAAAGCATGTCCAGATTGACTGTGGTCCTAATATTGACCAAACTAGCTTCCTACAATACTGCATGGGTGAGATGGAAGGATCCCAGCCATAAATGCACCTCATCACACACTTGTGAACTTTCAGTGCAACCGAGACAGAATTTGCTTCTTCTAATGAGTCAACCCCCAAACTACAAAACACACACATTCATAACAAATTAAAGCCACAGAACCATTGTGTTCTCAGAGGAAAACTCTCAAGTAGGTACATGTTTATCATATGTCCATGAAACAATGGGGTCACAAGGCCAACTTTTAGTGCCCATCACCAACTGCTGTGAAGGTGTTGGCAGAAAACTGCGTTCTTAAATCAATGCAGTCATATGGGAAACATATTGTACGGTAGAGTGTTCCAAGATTTTGACCTAGCAACAATCAAGGAACATTGGATATATTTCCAAGTCAGGATGATGTGTGACTTGGAGGTGATGGTGTTCCCCTGTGTTTGTTCTCTTTTCTAAGTAGTAAAGTTCAGACTTTTGGAAGGTGCTGATGAAGTCATATTCACAAGTTGCTACAGTGCAGTTTTAAATGAAACACACTGCTGCAATAACCTGTCATTGGTGAAGAAAGGAGCAAATTTTAAGGTGATTGGGATCTGATTCAATTTCTGATGGTGAACTTACATTTAAAAGGCTTGCTAAAAACAATAATGGTAATTCAGATCCTGATCTCACCCACAGTCTTCAATGTAATTAAATTAATAAGCTTAATTGATTAGTTGAATACAAACTTATCACTGAAATCTTATACTGCGTATTAGTTAACGGTACTGGATTCACAGATTAAAGTACCAAACTAATCTCATGTCTGCAGTTAGTTAAATTCTGAGCAACTAAAAGTAATACAAAAGAATCTCCATAACTGTGTTGTTTTAACACCAATGTTACTTATCCACTGATGCCCATTTATACCTTTTCACGAAAAGGTCTTTGCCAGGACACAAGTCATATGAAAGCATTTTTAAGTAAAACATTGTTCTGAAATTAAAATGGGTGGACATAATTCTAATTCTACAAAAGGGAAAACGTACATTTGCCAGCTTTCTCGCTGAAAGCAAGGAAACAAAACTCATTATTCGCTGGCAAACACAAAAGTCTTGAAAATGTGCTGTCTGTGGGATTTGTTGTAATGTTGAAGTCAACTTTAGGCTGTTAAACAAAACCTACAACAGCCAGTTAGGTAAAGAGTGTAACAGAATCAGTAAACATCTTTACTATCTTTTATTCCATGAAATTTGACAAATCTGAACACAAAGAATTATAAACCTGAATAAGTAATCATGGTGGAAATGCACAGCAAGTCACTCAGAACCTGACAGAAAACAATTTGGCAGCTTGTCTTTTCTGTCACAGACAGAGTGACAAATTATGTCTGCATCAATACCATTGTACTAATGTCTTGCAATGAAATACAAATGGCTGATCAGCCGAAGATAAATGCGTTGGTGAGATTACAGGACAATTATGTAGTGCCTTAGAATTAAGCATGGTATGACAATATAGTTTGAAAATTTACAACAAAACATACTACCAGCACAGAATTCATTGATGAACATTTCTCTAAATTGGACTTCAAAATGAATTTCTACACTTAATGTTTTAAAGAACAGCAACATGACGCTCTTAAGAATTAAGGATCGAAGTGACCATAAATTAAAATATGCTAGAAGCTCAAGTCAAAGAATGCTCCAAGTAACTTTTTGGACAAAACCAAATTTCTCAATCACAAATACAGTTCATTTTCGATAAACAACATCCATCCATGTCAAAAGAATGAATTTCCAAAAACATGACAAAATTAATAAATCCTTGACAACTTGATTAAAAAAAACCATGACCATTCTAGAACCAATTTTTTCCTCATACTCAAAGTTAATATTAATGTTTTTTTAAAAAATCACTGTTGAAGTACTGCTGCATATTTTATAAATCTTTAGTATTGCTCAATGATGCTACATTACAAATCTCTTTCAGGTAGGAATTTCCTTCATTTAAAATACATTACAACCATACAGTTTTCAAAGTATTAATAATGTCATTTTCTTGCATGTTGGTGGGAGAGTAAAGACGATTTATTATAGTCGTCTTTGGAATTTCTTTTAATTTGGAAATATTCCAACAACGCACAGCAAATCGCGGCACGGTGACACAGTGGTTAGCACTGCTGCCTCACAGCGCCAGAGTCCTGGGTTCAATTCCCGCCTCAGGCAACTGTCTGTGTGGAGTTTGCACATTCTCCCAGTGTCTGCGTGGGTTTCCTCTCTCAATCCAAAAATGTGCAGGTCAGGTGAATTGGCCATGCTAAATTGCCCGTAGTGTTAGGTGAAGGGGTAAATGTAGGGGAATGGATATGAGTGGGTTGCTCTTCGGAGGGTCGGTGTGGACTTGTTGGGCTGAAGGGCCGGTTTCCACACTAAGTAACCTAATCTAAGTACAGCACTAACTGGTAGAAGGTTTAGTCCACGTGCGCCCGTCCTCTGTATTTGCAAGAATTTTAGGTATTTGCGAAATTAAACTATTCTTTCGAAACACTGAAGATGATTATTTGAATTACTAAATAGGCATACTGCTCAGAACTGTGCAACAAATGTCATTACAGGCTATGAAGGAAGTGGACAAGTAATACAAGTTGTGCCCAGTGAAACTTTACTCTTCATAGTGAAATTCTGGGAATTCCCAATTTCTAGCTATTTAAATCAGACCAACTATAAACAAGCACAGAATGCTGAAAGTTGTTGCTGTGGCTAGTAAAAATGAACTGACTTTAATATTCCACATTTACAAGATAAATGGTAATCGTAATCAGAAGCGAAGTGAAACAGAGAATGAAAGAGGAGTTTCAGCACCACAGTTTTGTCCAGAGTCAAAGAGAAATGGCTAATTTAGAGAAAGAAAATTAGGAAGGAAGGAAGTAAGTGTTAGCTGACAAAAAACAAAACTGTTAAATTTACTGAAGTGATAGACTGTAATTAAATTCTCCTTGTGTAACTGGACAGCTTTTTTTGGTGCCAGTAACCTTGCTGTAAAATTACATGACCCATATTCCAGCATGTGCAAGTAATGTCTCACTTCATTTTAGAAAACCTCAAACAAATCTCTGTTGTCAGTCAGTATTCTGGAAATGAAAAATGAACAAGTGTTTACTTGGCCATGTGAAACTTTAAGTATAAACATAATTTCCTTGTTATGACATTAATCTGGGAGATGGTTGCAACCATAAAAAAGGCATACAAAATGCTTGGCTGAAAATGAGAAATGAAGGTTGATACATGTTGACAAAATAAGATTTTTCTCCCAATTATCACCACCCACAAAAAAATTATATTTTTACACTTGCTAGAAAATGCAAGCTTCCATGAACCAGAGAACTGTACTGCTAAAAACATCACAAAAATTTTCAGTTGATGGACTACCTTTGTATTTTTTATTAAAAACAGAAAATTCCACTTTTTACCTGCCGAAATATTTTCTTCAATTTAGATGGTGGCCTCCAATATTATCTCCAAATGTTCATACTGACTGTTTCATGTAATTGGTCCACTATCATATATCAAACACTTGAATGTTTCTCCATGTCAAACTACGTTCAACTAATTCTTACTTAGAGCCAATAATAAGTGGCATAGTTGAAATCAGGGTTGCACTGCAAGAGCCAAAATGCAAGACCCCATGGTACCACTGCATTAATTGCATCTTGACACACAAATTGTACAGTTAGTCAAAATTATTTTAGTACATTAAAAACCTCAACATATTCAAAAAATAAATAGCAATACTCATTCTATTCAAGCAAGTGTTTGAATGTATGACTAACCGGGATAAATAATCCTTACAATTACATCAAGTCAGGCATGTGGACAAACTGCTGCAGTAGCTTAATAATTTTCTAATCAACCTCTTCAGAAACATTACTACACACTTCTGGAGCAGATGAGGCTTCATAATTAAGATACAATATACATGAGTTACTTCAGTACTATGTGAATCATAGCAATGACAAAGTACTGGATAAAGTATATATAAACTTGTAAAGCTCGTCAGATGACATACTTAAATGCATATACCTGTGGTCTGTAATGTTCTCACTATTATAAATAACATGTTACATCACCAGCAATAAACTATGCTTTATTTAATAGCAAAATTGAAGACTGACTTTAGAAACGAATGCTATGCCTGTGCTGGAAGGATTTGGTTAACCACAAATATTCTCTACTGGATTAGTGGTGCTGGAAGAGCACAGCAGTTCAGGCAGCATCCAACAAATATTCTCTGTCAGCTAAGTGAAACAGCATGTATCACGGCAGAACAGTAAACACCAGTTTTACCTGAGTAAAACTTAGATGATAAAACCAACGAAAATTTGTCACAAAATCTTTAAAGGTAGATTAACAATTTGGCCGCAATCCAATCATTGCTGACATTTCCACAGTGTAAATTATTCAGGCTTATGCCTACCACTGCCCACTGAAGTCAACTGCTCCTAAACCAAGTGCCAATGTCATCTGTAATGACTTAGCTACCAAATGGATAAACTTCAGAGTAGATGGAAAGTCAGTTTCAACACATCAACGTTTCATAATATTAATAATGAGCGTAATAACTATTTTGAATAACTGAAATATTGAACGCATACTTCCAATGGAAGGTTCAATACCAAAAAGGGGAGGCAGTGGTGTGGTGATCACATCACAAGTTCTGGGGAAACTAGTTCAAATCCACCCATTGAATATGGTGAAATTTTAATTCAGGAGAAAAAAAGTACAGGTAGTTCTCCTATAGTGCCATAGTTGCGTTCCAGCAAAACCTCACTTAAGAGAAATAATGGGGCCTATAGGAAAAGTAGGGGTGGGGCAGGCCAACAAAACATCACTCCCAATCGCTGAAACAAATTACCCAAAAGTCTAATGCAAAGTATAGCTCAGCCTGAAGGTTGAAAATATATTTATTAATGAAACAAAAGTAAATTTAACACAGCACATTTAAAAAAGAAAGAAAGCTGGTCTCGGTACAGTACCTCTCATAGAAAGGTGCTCTGTCAGCAGCTGACACTGGCGCATACGCAGTACAGCACGAAGACTGACACTGACGTCGTGCATGAGCAGAAACTTCAGCGCAGACATCTGCGTATGCTCAGAACAGCACAAAGACTGGCACAGACGTCATGCATACACAGAACTGCATAGACATTGGCAAATGCACAGAATGAGAAATCACACTTATTGTGAACAGTGCCAAACTTTCTTGAAAATACTGCACCCTAATTCTTCCATGACATTATAGCCGTAACTACTTGTGCAAGGATTACAAGGAATAGTACAACACAGGAATTAGGCCCTTCAGCTCATCAAGACTGCACTGAAACATGTTGTGTGATTTTTAACACCACCAGGTTATAGTCCAACAGGTTTAATTGGAAGCACACTAGCTTTCAGAGCGATGCTCCTTCATCAGGTGATAGTGGAGGGCTCAATCCTAACACACATAATTTAGAGCAAAAATTTACAGTGTGATGTAACTGAAATTATATATTGAAAAATTGATTGTCTGTTAAGCCTTTCATCTGTTAGAATACAGTGATAGTTTCACTTCTTTCACGTGTAAATCACAAAACCATTTTAAATTAACAAGTTGCATTCTCGGGTTAGCTGTTAACAATGGTGATAGCTAGACAATATGTTGAAGGTGTTAGCCCCCTGTGTTCTGTCTATGCCATGATGTTTAGATTGATTCTAATCTAAAAAGTGAGATAACAGTTTTACATAAATGCATGCAGTTTTTGAGCAAAGTACAATGTAACACTGCAAGTACAAATTCACCCCACAAAATATATGTGTGCATGTGGGTCTTTGTCTGTCGGGGTTGGATGTTGAGCGTGGGAGTGTGAGCGTGGGAGTGTGAGCGTGGGAGCGCGAGCGTGGGAGCGCGGGAGCGGGAGCGCGTATAGCAGTGCCTGTGTGTGTGTGGGAGTGTGTGTCTGTGTGTATGTGCGTAAAGCAGTGCCTGTGTGTGTGTGTGTGAGAGAGAGAGTGTGCGCGTGTATAGTGTAATGGTGGTCACCTATAATGCGACATGAACCCAAGGTCCCGGTTGAGGCCCTCCCTATGGGTACCAAACTTAGCTATCAGCCTCTGCTCGGCCACTTTCCTCTGCTGCCTGTCCCGAAGTCCACCTTGGAGGATGGTCACCCGAAGGGCCGAGGCTGAATGTCCCGGACCACTGAAGTGTTTCATAACTGGGAGGGAACCCTCTGGTCTGTTGATTGTTGTGCGGTGCCCATTCATCCGTTGTTGTAGCCTTTGCTCGGTTTCCCCAATGTACCATGCCTCAGGGCATCCTTGCCTGCAACGTATAAGATAGACAACATTGGCTGAGTCACGAGCACCTGTCATGTACAAGGTGGGAGGTGTCCCCACGTGTAATGGTGGTATCTATATCCACACTCTGACACGTCTTGCAGCGCCTACATGACAGGGTTGTATGGAGTTGTCCTGAGAGCTTGCTACGAACAACGATCTGTTTGAAGTTTGGCGGTTGGTTAAAGGCAAGTAGTGGAGGTGTAGGAAAGGTCTTGGTGAGGTGCTCATCCTCATTGATAATGTGTTGCAGGTCACGAAGATCATGGCATAAATTTTTCAGCTCCTGGGAAATACTGAACAACGAAGGGTACCCTGTCGGTTGCAGCATGTGTCTGTCTCCTGAGGAGGTCATTACAGTTCCTTGCTGTGGCACGTCGTAACTGGCGGTCGACAAGTTGAGCATCGTACCCTGTTCTTGTGAGGGCATCCTTGAGTACTTCCAGGTGTCCATCACGTTTCTCCTCATCTGAGCAGATCCGGTGTATGCGTAGGGCTTGTCCATAGAGGATGACTGTTTTAATATGTTTTGGGTGGAAGCTGGAGAAGTGTAGCATTGAGAGATTGTTTGTGGGTTTGCTATCACTGTATTCTAACAGATGAAAGGCTTAACAGACAAATCAATTTTTCAATGTATAATTTCAGTTACATCACACTGTAAATTTTGTCTCTAAATTCTGTGTTAGGATTGAGCCCTCCACTACCACCTGATGAAGGTGCAATGCTCCGAAAGCTAGTGTGCTTCCAATTAAACCTGTTGGAATATAACCTGGTGTTGTGTGATTTTTAACTTTGTACACCCCAGTCCAACACCGGTATCTCCAAATCCTGAAACATGATGCCTTTCTAAAATAAAATCTTTTTGCCTCTATATGGTCGGTGTTCTTCTATTCCCTGCTTATTCACGAATCTGTCAAGACGCCTCTTAAATGCTGCTATTGTATCCACCTCCACCACCTCCTCTGGCAGTGCATTCCAGGTACTTGGCACTCACATTTTTAAAAATAAACTTGTCTCACACATCTCCTTCAAAACTTGTCCCCCTTTACGTAAAACCAATGCCCACTGGTAATTGACAATTCTACCCTGGGGATACAAAATCTGATTGTTCATTCTATCCATCACTCTCATAATGGTGCAAATTTCCATCAGGTCATCCCTCATCCTTCGACATTCAAGTGAAAACTAAGTTTGTCCAATCTCCTCTCATAGCTAATGCCCTCCAAACCAGGCTACATCCTGGTACCCTCTTCAAACCCTCCAAATCTTTCTTGTAGCGTTGCAACCAGAACTGTACACAAAAGTGGTTTAATTAAAGTTCAACACAGCTGCAATATGACTTAGCAATTTTTACATTCTATGTCCTGACTGATGAAGGCAAGCATTCCATATTCCTTTTGACCACCTTTATCTACCAGTTGCCACTTTAAGGGAACTGTTAATCCTTATGGCTAGATTCCTATGAATGCTGATACTATTTACTGTAAATCTGGAATTTACTGTAAATCTGGAATTTAAAAACTGGTCTAATACTGTCAAAAATATTCATTTGGTTCACTAACTTCCTTGTGGGAAGGAAATCTACAACCATCATCTGGTTTAACTTAATCCAGACTCTCAAGCATGTGGTTGACTCTTAAATGTCCACTGAAATTTCCTCACAAGCCACTCAGTTCAAGAGCAATAAATGCTGGTTCAGAGAGTGATGCCTCCACCCCAAGAGCAAGTAAAATATCCTTTTCCAACTTAATTCATTATGTACATTGTTTCTTAGAAAAATTATGCATAGAAAAGGTATTTCTTCGTCTGACTGCCAAATTATATTCACATCTCTGCCATGTTACCATCCTCCCATGTGCTCAAACAAACTTGAAATCAGAAAAGGATATTTTTTCAAATTCATGACTTAGAATCTGAACAGCAAGGTTCCCAAAGTAGAATTCTAAAAGTTCACTGAACACTCCAGTCTTACCTTGTTCACTTTCACCAGCCACTACCTACCTTTGAGTGCCCAAATAAGATTTAATCTGTCGAGCATCTAAAAATAAATTTCGGTCTATGTGAAAAGAATGATTATTCCAAGTTCATGAAGAAATAACACAAGTTTCCAGTTCTCCCTTTTTGAGGCAGTTGGTCAATATTTCCAACTGTACTACAAGCTGTCACCAATCTATTTTTAAGAACTTGTTCTTAATTTTACAATAGGTTTCTGCAGACAGAGCACAGGATGATTCTATACTCATCTCCACAGTAAAAAAATGTGAACAGCCCTGGGAACAAGTTGCAAACACCAAATAAAGAATGAGTCACTGAAGGTAACAACGGAAACCAACAACACAGCAAAAATGAGCCACAGGCCTCAATATCGTAGACCGTAAAGGCCACATTTCATAAATTCCACAAATCTGAGCTTCCACTTTGATCTAACTCATCACCAGAGTAAAAGAACAAACTGCTTTGACTATTAGCATAACTTTTGTGAAGCACAGGTTGTAAGTTTGCTCACTGAGCTGGAAGATTTGTTCTCAGATGTTTCAAGACAATGTTAGGTAACATCAGAGAGTCTTGATTCCTACAACAGAGGCTCACTGATGATGTTATCTAGCATGGTGACGAAACATCTGAGAACAACTCTTTCAGCTCAGCGAGCAAACTTGCAACCTGAACTATTAGCATAAGCATAAACACAGCCACAACCAAAAAGCAATGACTTTTACTGAAAGCATTAATCAAGGTATACAAAAGGATTTCTAAAATAGATTAGTACATTAGCATTAGTACATGCAAATGGTTAACAATACAACAAAAAGGTTCACTCATGTTTAAAGTGTACCAGTGCAGAAAAATAAATCAAAGCAAGAGTTGACTCTTCAGCCCCTTAAGCCTACCTACTATTTAATAAGATTGTGACTGATTGGATTGTAACCTTAAATCAGTATTTTTGCCTGCCCCTTGTAAACTTTCACACCTTCACTTAACAAGTATTAAAGCATTCATGGAACTAAAGTGGCCAAAAAACTGTAACTGAACGAAATGACCAATTCTAACCTTTAAAATTTCAAATAAATGCCATGTACAACCATAGCTAATTTTTTTTTAATGTATTTACAAGTGAAAACAAGTGAAAATTAATATTTGTATTAATAGACTTTAGTCTACATATACATCTACATGTGGAGTATTAACATGGTTTCATTTTTCCAATAAGCAAAAACAATGCATTCGTTAATTTTTAGATAAAGCAGATACGTATCTACAAACCTACACAATTGGAGGACCACTGGAGCCTGCTCTGCCATTGAAAAAAAAAATGATGGTTGATCGGATTACTCCATATTGTTGCCTACCCACGAAAGCCTTGCACTCCCTTGCTTTGCTTCCATCAACATTGGAGTTCCAAAGGCTCAAAACCACATAACTTCGCCCCACCCCCAATCTGTCTTTAATGTGCAACTTCTGTTGTTTCAAACAAAAAGTACAGCTGTCCTTATTTCCAGATTAAAGCCTCCAGAATTGAACACAATATTCCAAGTGTGGTCCCACCAGGGCTCTATCGAGCTGCAGCATAATCTCACGGCTCTTAAATTCAATGCCCCGCTAATGAAAGCCAACATGCCATATGCTTTCTTAACAACTCTAACAACTTGGAGGGATCGATCGACATGGATCCGAAGATCCCTCTGTTCCTCCACACTACCAAGAATCCTGCTTTTAACCTTGTATTCTGCATTCAAATTTGATCTTCCAAAGTGAATCACTTCACACTTTTCTATGTTGAACTCTATCAGCCACTTATCAGCCCAGTTCTGCATTCTGTCAATGTTCCACTTCAACCTACAACAGCCCTCCACACGATCCACAACTCCACCAACCTTCCTATCATCGACATGACTTGCCCTTCACAAAGCCATGCTGACCATCTCTAATCAAACTATGGGTTTGCAAGTAATCACAAATCCTGTCTCTCAGAATCCTCTCCAATACTTTGCCCAGTGATGTAAGACTGATTGGTCTGTAATTCCCAGCATTATCCCTACTCCCTTCCTTGAACAAGGGAACAACATTTTCCACCCTCCAACCCTCTGGTACTACTCCGGTAGACAGTGAGGATGAAATGATAATCGTTAAAGGCGTCAAATCTCTTTCTTCACTTCCTGTAGTAACCTTGGGTAGATCTCATCTGGCCCAGGGGATTTATCTATCCTTACGTTTTTCAAAATTTTCAGCACATCCTCCTTCCTAACATTAATCTGTTTTAGTATATCAGTCTGTTTCACACTGTCATCAGAAATATGAAATCCCAGCTCGTAGGGAATACTGAAGTATTCATTGAAGGACCCCCCCCCACCTCCAACTCCAGGTTCACGTTCCTTCCACTATCCCTGATCAGCCTTACCCTCAACCTGGTAATCCTCTTGTTTTTCACCTGTGTTGAATGCCTTAGGGCTTTTCTTAATACTACCCACTGAAGCTTTTTCATTGGCCCTTCTAGCTCTCCAGAGGCCATTCGTCATTCCTTCCTGGCTACCTTGTAATCCTCTAAAGCTCTGTCTGATCCTTGCCTCCTCAACCTGAAATAAGTTTCCTTCTTCCTCTTGACTACATGTTCTACATCCCTGGTCAACCTAACATCCTTTCCTGGCCTCAGTGGGACAAACCTGTCCAGCACTATCAGCAAGTACTTCCTAAACAGCCTCCACATTTCTGGTGTGCACTTCAGAGAACAATTTTTCCCAATTTAGGTTCTCCAGTTCCTGCCTAGTAGCATTGTAATTCCCCCTCCCCCAATTAAATACTTTGTCATACCATCTTCTCCTAGCCCTCTCCATGAGTATAGTAAGGTTCAGGGAGTTGAGATCACTATCACTGAAATGCTCTCCCAAGAGATCTGACACATCGCATGGTTAGTTGTCAAGCACCAAAACCAATGTGGCCTCCCTTCTAGTCAGCCCATCTACTTATTACGTCAGGAACCCTTCCTGGACACACCTGACAAAAACTGCTCCATCCAAACTATTTGAACTAAAAGGAGGCTCCAATCAAATGTTAAGAAAGTTAAAATCACCCATGACAACAATCCGGTTACTTCTGTATCTTTCCAAAAGCTGCCTCTGAATCTGCTCCTCAGTATCTCTGTCGCTATTAGGGGCCTGTAGAAAACTCCCAGTAAAGTGACTGCTCCTTTCCTGTTTCTGACTTCCACCCATACTGACTCTGTAGATAAAGCCTCCTCAATGACCTCTCTTTCTGCAGCTGTGATACTAACCCTGATTAGCAATGCCACTCCCCCACCCCTTTTACCTCCCCTCACCTATTACTTTTGAAACAGCTAAACCCTGAAACATCCAACCATTCCTGCCTCGGGATATCCAAGTCCCAGTAATGGACACAACAGCACAGTTCCAAGTACTGATCCATACTCAATCTACGCAGATGTGGGAAAATGTGCAAAATCCTTACAGACAGCTGCCCAAGGGCAGAATTAAACACAGGTATCTGGCACTGAGCCAATGTGCTGCCCTAACATGCCTTTGCCCATGCCATCCTTTGAGCCACATGTTCAAAAACTGAATAGATATTTCAAAAGTTAAATTTTCTGGCATTTGAAAACAAGTTTTGTGAAAAAGAAAGATGTTTTGGTCTAATTTGAAAGTTAGACTATGGCAGTTAATTTAATATTAACTGATTGTGTGAAAAATATTAAACAAATTTTTGAGCACATTATAAAAAGGGTTGGTTTGGAATTCCTAATGCACTAAAATCAGGAAAATACATTTAAAAATTAATTATTTTCTTCCACAAGCCTTCCACACTATTAACCTAAGAAAATTACTTTCATTATCATAAAATAAATTTTATTAATTTGCTTATATTATTCATCCAGTTCATTCTGCAGGTTTCTAGTACAAAAATCAACAAGGAAACAAAGCAGAGTTCATGTAAAGTTCAGTTAACATATGGATAAATCTTATCAAGTTAGTGCATGTAAATTGCAACACAGCCTTCGAATGCTTGCTTTAATTATTTTCGCAGGAGAAAAGGAAGCATTAAAGAGGTGGTTGTGATGGCCACATAAAGCTTAGCAATTATTGTTCATTTGGGAAGAAAGATCCATCAAAAATATATTGTGAGCTTACTTTGTAAATGTTACAATAAAATTTTAACATAATCTATGTTAGCTTTCGAGCTTAATGTAATATACAAAGTATCAGAGACAGAATTTTGCCATTCAGACCCTTCAGTTTGTTCCACCATTCACATAAGATTTGACTAACTCATTGATCTGATCAGTATCTCAATTTTATCTAGCCACCTCTATTTCATAACACTTAATATGATCTTGCATTCATCACTCAACATGCTTGAATTTATTTTAGCCTAATTCAATAGGGAGAAATTCCAAGTATGTGGAAAATATATAATGTCTGATGCCATTAGAGGTAAAATGGCTCATAAGTATAAGGTGACTACACGGTCTAATCTGCTGACTTTAATCCAAGTTAAGATTTTGAGCAATACTTGAAATTGTTCAAACATACTCAATATGTACATGCACAGCACATTCAGCCAAAATCAAAGGGACAAGACAAGTGAAGTGATTTTTAAAAAAGCTTCAGCAAAGTAAACTTGAAGCAGTTATAACTTTTTACATTATAATTATTGCAAAATAATGATTTACTCCAGAACAGTGATACAAATCAAGTACCAACAAATGCTACAACAGAATAGTCAGATACAGGCTTCAGGTATGCCTCAGGATTTACACAAGCACAATAATGGAACTAGTGAAGAACCATAACAACACACAGCAACAATGAAAGAGGGCTCTTCTGGTGCAGTCGTATTGTCCATACCTAAACCTTTTCAGACTTACCACAAATTCCAGTATGGTGATGACTATCTATTTTCTTCTGCATCAACACATCATACTTTTTCCTGTTCAGATGCTGTGCAAAGTGAGGACTGAAGATGCTGGAAATCAGAGTCGAGAGTGTGCTGCTGAAAAGCACAGCAGGTCAGGCAGCAATGGAGGAGCAGGAGAATGTACATTTTGGGCATAAGCCCTTCATCAGAAAAATAATTTGCTTTTCTAGCACTACACTAAACCCTAAAAGTTGGAAGGTCTGAATTCAAGTCCTAACTGCTCCAGTGGTGTTTCGTAACATGCCACTTTCAAAACAGCTAAACAAGGAGAATGAGGAAAGCGTTGCTCATGTTACAGATCAAACCCAAACATCTTTGGGTTCTCGTACCAACGTGGTAGTGTCTCTATCTCAGAGCTAGAATGTCTGGGTTCAACTCTCACTTGCGCTGGAGCTGCATTATAATGAGCTGATTAAAAGTTTGTATTGGAGACTGTGGAATAATGGTAACATGACTGGACTTGCAATCCAAAAGTCCAGACTAACGTTCTGGGGCCATGAGTTCGAATTCCACCACTGCTGGCTAATTAAAGGCAGTTGGAAACCTGAAGGCACGCATTGTCTTGTCACCACTGATCCAGTGCTTGTGTCTCTGATCCAGAAGGCCTTAGTTCAAGTTTTACATGCTTCAGGAGATGTGTCATAATGCATTTGAACAGATTGATTAAAAATAAGTATTAACAGAACTGAAAATCTATTCTACATTACCAACCGTTATGAATTTATCTTTACATCAAACTACCATTCCACCTAAGAGAGTTAGTGCACAAGGTCATACACAAAATTTGGGTGTGGAAATATATTGGTATGGATCGAGAATTGGTGAGCTGACAGGAAACAGACTGGAATAAAACTTTTTTTTGGAGTAGAAGGTGGTCTCTACTGGAATATCAGAAGTATCAGTGCTTACAGCCTCAGCTAGACTTCATAAATATCAAGGATTTGGAGGAGGGCATCAAAATGCAATACTTCCAAGTATGCTGACAACAGAGTATTTTGAGAAAATTAAAAAAGGTGGCGAGAAGGAAATAAGAGGCTTCAAAGCAATTCTGACAAGTTGAGTGAGCAGATAAATACATGGCAGATGCAGTAAAATGTGGATAAGTTTGAAGTTGCCCACTTCATTAAGAACAGCAGAGTGGCAGAATATGATTAAAAAGTTGATAGACGAAATGCTGATGTACAAAGGCACTTTTGTATCCTTGTACACCAGTCACTAAAAGCAAGCACACAGGTGCAGTAAGCAGTTTGGAAGGCAAATGTTATATTGTCCCTCATGTAAAGAGGGTCCGAGTGCAGGAGGAAACATTTCTTGTCACACCTGTACAGGCCCTTCGAGAGACCATATCTGACAGTGTTGTAGAAAGTTCACAGGGATTTTTGTGATGGCAGGTTTGCTGTATGAGGAGAGAGATTGGTTGCCTAGGCCAAAGAAAAAGGCACCTCATTAAAACATAAAACTCTGACAGAGCTACACAGACTGGATAGTGGGAATATTTTCACCCCGGCTGGGAGAATGCATATGGGATTACACTCTGAAGGCACAGCATAGGCCATTTAGGGTAAGATAAGGAGAAATTCCTTCACTCAGTGGGTGGTAACCCTTGGAATTCTCTATCACATCAGGCAATGGAGGCCAAGGTGATTCATATTTAACAAACAAATGAATAGGTTCTAGACAGTAAAAGGCATCAAGAGTTAAGTGAGAGCAGGAGTAAAGCACTGAATTGGAAGATCTGCCCTGATGATCTTCCAATAGCAGAGCAGGCTCAAAAGGCCTACTCTTACTATTTTTTTTCGGGTTCTAAAAAGTAGGTGTTTGCCATGTAGCTATTACAAAACTTGGGATAAAATCTGCTGAATACAATTGCTGAGAGGCCAGGAACAAGAAATTCTTCTCAAGGATCCATTATTCCCAGCCATATTTCTCAAAGCAGCAAGTTTGGAATATGAAACCTTCAAAGACAAAGTGAAACAAAAACTAATTTGCTTCAAGAAAGAAATGTGCTCAAAATCTCATCCTCATCTTTAAGACTCTTCATGTCTTCATCCCTTCAGTACCTCCACTAACTGCAAACATCACCCTGCATACCCCAAACCTTGGCCTCATTATTTCCTACTCATGGTACCACTGTCTTGAATTATTTTTTAAAACCCATGTTCGTGGTCAAGCTTCATTGGTTTGATATCAACTTCTGATTATGCTTACAGAGAAGACTTGAGAAAAATATTTTAGCAAGTCTTACACAAACCCCTTTTTAGGAAACAAATTGCTGGGAATATACCAGAAACAAGCCACCAACTTCACTATTCACCAATTCTTTTGTGAAACTTAAATCTTCATTCTAGATACAGCTACAGAATTCGTACTCCTGGCAGGCCCAAGAGGTTTCCGTCCTTGCACAATGTGCAGCGTTATGACAGGACATGCTCTGTTCAAATGTCTATTTTGCAGCGGAAGGATTCAATCATTTACAAAACAGTGTACCTCAGTGGTGGTGTGGTACAAAAAGAACCAGCATGGGATCCGTTATGTTGCCATTAAAAAGGGAGCTATATAATAGAGAGAAATACCACCAAGAGCAAATACACCAGCTCCACACCAATAAACATGGTGCTATTAGTGGGCTTCAGACAGACAGGATCACAAGAAGCTCGACAAGCCACTGGATGCAGTCGAGAGTTGGGGTGAGGACTGGTGTGTGAGCTTTCCCATGCTTCAGCCTTCCTGTAAATGAGTGAAAATAAAACTTCACGCCATATCTTGAATGCTTTCAGATACTCAAGATTCTTTTCATCTCAAATTGGTAGCCTGGGTACATGCTCACCTCTTGAAAATATCACCCATATCTCATTTGGTACTTGAATAAGTGTAACCATATGACATTAGCAGCCAATGTGAAGACAGATTAGAGACCAATAATTTACATTGTATCCTTTTTATCTCCGTGACATTAGCACCCTATCAGTTTGCTTCGTTTAAAATGAAAACTTCTACACCGAGGTACTATTTTGAGACAAACCCATCTAATTAACCCACTGGTAGTCACATACAATCAACAGAGCTGCAGACAAACCATGGCAATTAGTCTTTTTAAATTGGTTTACAATAGACAGAGAACACAAGGCAGAGAAACCTCAAGCTTTTCAGGAACCATATATCCAATGTCACCTGCTCTACTCCAATTGCTACACCTGTCACAAGTAACCCCTTCAAATTCAGCATATATGGTGTTCCATATTTTAAGCGGAAAAAATTAATCCATTTTACATTTGAATTAAATCAATAATATGTTTCCACCATGAGTGTAGATCTATTTGCAACTCAGAAATAATTTGCTAACTTTAAACCCCTGCGATCAGTCTCTGCTCCACAGACTCCCAACTGCGACTACTGTGACAAACTAGATTCAATAATGCAATCCAAATGTTAGGGACACTGAAAAAGAAATCTTACACAAACATTATTACTTGGTTAAAGCATACATAGAGGGAGATTTGGAAAATTCAATCAAAATGCCAAAGAAATTGTTTAATTTTTTTCCCCTCAAGTCAGTCAAGTGTAATGGCTGTCCCTTAAAAAATTAGGTATAAACAAGCCAATGCAAGAAAACATTCATAGCTTGGGTATGCCAAGTTCAGTAAAAATTAAACATGAATAATGCAAACGATGTCATCATGGGATGTGCAACAAAGCTTTAAAATGTTGAGCCTCAGGCTAAGGAACTACACCTGCAATAGATGAATGAGGTGCATTTGAATTATTTGATTTAAACAATTAGTATACATTGTATCTTCAGTTAAGGACAAAAATATCATTTATTTTTAATTGGAAGACTTGTAAGTTTGAGAGTTTATTCACAAACCTTTTTTCCAACTAAACGTGACAACAGAAATCATGAAATGGTTTGTAGTTGAAACAGATGATTTTCAGTAGCAGTCCTCTCTTAGGACTAGACAGGATAGACGTATGAAAGATTCCCAAAGACCAAGGAATCCAGAAGCAGGGGTCAGTCTCAGAATGAGGTAAACCACTTAGGACTTAGGGGAGGAGAAATGTCTTCACCCAGAGAATGGTGAGCCTATGGAATTGTCTGTCACAGAAAAAGTGATTGCAGCCAAAACACTGAAAGTTTGGGGAGTTAGATACAGTCCTTGGCCTGAAGGGATCAAAAGGATGAGGTTAAAGCAGGAATGAGATACTAAATTGGGTAAGCAGCTATGTTTATACTAAATTGTGGAGTGGGCTGAAAGGGCTGAATGCCCTACTCCTACTCTATTTTGTGTTTCTAGGATATGGTTTGTTTTGTTAAATTCAGTTAATTGCAAATCTAGTGATATATAACCAATATTATTCAATGAACTGCAGGAAGTATTTACTTCTTGTTACATGTAATGGAAATCTACATTTTCACTTTCCACAAATGTCAAGTAAGTGATGTTGTAATACTGGATGACTTAACTACAAAATTTATTTATTAAAAATTATTCTGCTAACACATTGTAGTGAATTATAATTTCATATTAGGCATTTCAAAAAAATACTTCTGGAAGGTGGAGGAATAGGATTAAAAAAGCAATCATCCCCCAAAAGAAAATATTTTAGGTGGCTGCATCATCCCCCGGTCCACATTTTGTTTAATGGGCAAACAACAAAACAAATCTCACCTAACCTACATGCGTCTCTGACAGATTCTGGCCACACTGGATCAACAAGATAGACAAACAA
The DNA here is from genome assembly GCF_047496795.1 of Chiloscyllium punctatum. Taxonomy (NCBI): domain Eukaryota; kingdom Metazoa; phylum Chordata; class Chondrichthyes; order Orectolobiformes; family Hemiscylliidae; genus Chiloscyllium; species Chiloscyllium punctatum. The sequence continues at coordinate 92,835,938 of NC_092746.1, read as the reverse complement.
TACTGTATACTTCAGATTTAATAGCAATGTTTAATATAGTACAGTATTGCATATTTTACTATACCACGTTTTAGTCGGTTTTAAAATTTCTCAAATTGAGATTGTCAAGCTAGTAATAGAAACATCCATTAATGCTTCATTTCAAACTTATAACGTCAGACAAAGCTATTTTTCAGGCAAATACAGCTTTCAAATACAGCCATATGCATCTGTGCTTATAACCACCCACACATTTCGTTTTCTCAGCTAGGGCTTCCCCAATGAAATTCAGTGTATATCATCACTCTGCAATGTAATTAGGGTATGTCGAAATATGTAGGCTGCGGAAATCCCAACTTTGGTTCATACTTTCCGTTCTCATTGCTTCTATTATAACACCTTCACAATTGCTATAATGATCATAATCGTGATTATTTGGCAATATACATGCATTACGAAAACAGTTCAAAAAATATACATGAATAATGCAATATGCGTGCATGACGAAAATTGTACATCTAGTCTGTACTGTTTAAGTTGCGAGAGTGTCCAAGGCAATGGGCCAAAAGCTGGATTAGTTAGCTGGATCTTTGTTGACTGGCACAGACATGATCAGTCAAATAGCCTCCTTCTGTGGTGTAAACATCCATTAGTCTATACTTTAAACCTTATTTTTGAACAAACCCCAACATGAAACTTTTGATTTTTTTCTTCATTCTGATATGGCTAGAATGCTGGTTAAAAACCATTCTGGTTTCAATTTCAAGGTTCCATGCTTTTCGGTGTAGGTATGTGCCCACAAAAGTATTTTTTTTTAAACTGTTTTCCAAGTATCACGGATTCTGTTCCACTCATGATCTTGAATGAGTAAGAGTTGAAATACACTGTAATTTATGACAATACAGAGAGATTATTAAAGGAAAATTGTGTCCTATTTTTCTGTGCTTCAATTATCACTTCTCCCACGCCAAAGTAGTGCTCCTCTTACTCACCATCAACTCCCATATTCCACATATCATGCCTCAAAATGACTCCAACCACCAACATACCTTGTCCACTCTATTCACCCTCTGCTACTAGGAAGACCATTGTCAGATTGGGGTCTGCTTAGCTCAACACCACTATTCTGAATGCAAGAGACACATCACTAATCCAAACACTTAACACTTCCTTGTCCCACTCCAATGCCAACATCTTACCCATTTTTTTTTGCACTATTCCAATGCAATCTTAAAAGAATACCACAACTTTGCTGTTTATGTATTGTGGACAATTCCAGCAAGACAATTTATCAACCATTTCCCCTAGATGCCCCAACGTGATGGCGGTGCTTGTGAAACAGTGCTTCTGAGGTTAATGCACTCACTTCAGATGGACTAACAAGTTGAATGCAAACCACAGGGAAATTTCATGAGGCTTACAACAGTAAGAATCATAGCAAGCAGGGTAATTTAATTAGGCAGGAACTAAAATTTCCCTTTCCATGACAGTAGGTTCAAATTTAAAGAGCAATTCAGTGGAGTGTTTGCAGTACAATTGGGCCACATTGACTCAAAGTAGTTTCATATTTGTAATGACATGAATACGCCAACATATTGTATAGAGTCATAGAGATGTACAGCACGGAAACCGACTCTTCGGTCCAACTTGTCCATGCCGACCAGATGATATCCCAACCCAAATCTAGTCCCACCTGCCGGCACCCAGCCTATATCCCTCTAAACCCTTCCTATCCATATATACCCATCCAAATGCCTTTTAAATGTTGCAATTGTACCAGCCTCCACCACATCCTCTGGCAGCTCATTCCATACACGTACCACCCGTTGTGTGACAACGATGCCCCACAGGTCGCTTTTATATCTTTCTGCTCTCACCCTAAATCTATGTCCTCTAGTTCTGGACTCCCCCACCCCAGGGAAAGACTGTCTATTTATCCTACCCATGCCCCTCATGATTTTATAAACCTCGATAAAGGTCACCCTCAGCCTCCGACGCTCCAGGGAAAACAAAACTAACCTGTTCAACCTCTCCCTATAGCTCAAATCCTCCAACCCTGGCAACATCCTTGTAAGTCTTTTCTGAGAAAGTCAGAGTTAGGAATCATTTCCTGAAGCTTACAACCCTTCTGGGACCCAACCAGCTACTACTGCTACAGCTCCAAGATAAACTAGAAACCCTGACCTGGATAAACTGGTCACTCCCATTCCATTGTTAGAACTGCTTTAAAAAGAAACAACCTGAAGGCCTCTTAACCTACTGACTTAGGCAGGGTGCAGAGGACACTTCGGCACCTCTGCCTTTACAACCTCCAAAAGCAACCCTGAACAAAATAACCTTAAAGTGACAGCATCATCACACTATTCATCTTATCTATGCCGCTCATGATTTTACAAACCTCCATAATGTCACCCCTCAACCTCTTACACCAATGAAAAACGTCACAGCCTATCCAGTTCTCCTTATAACTCAAACCCTCCATCCCTGACAACATCCTGGTAAATCACTTCTGAACCCTCCTCAACTTAATTACCTTCATGTAGCAAGGCAACTAGAACTAGACTCAATACTCCAGAAGAGGCCTTACCAATGTCCTGTACAACCTCAACACGACATCTCAACTCCTATACTCTATGATCTGAGCAATGATGGCAAGCATGCTAACCATCATCTTAACCATCTTGTCTACCGGTGACGCAACTTACAAATAACTATGTACCTGAACCCCTGGATCTCTGTCTGACATTTCCCAGGACCTACCATTAACTGTAAAACTGGTTTGTTTTACAGACATATAATAGCTCGCATTTATCCAAATTAAATTCCATTTGCCACTCCTCAGCCCAAAAAGTAGGCACTGTCAAAGGATCTTGTTTGGTGGGTAACTGCATATTGAGATGACCATTACTGTTCCCTTTTCAAGGCTTATTTACTCTGGAACTGGTCTGCAGTTTTCAGGCTTCTTTTTTACTGCTTTACCAACTCTAGCTACACACAAGTACTTTCAGCAAATGTATAACCAGCACATTTAAACACCCGCACATTTATGCTGTTATCCTGATTAGAAGATTAACAAAGCATGCACAGAGCCCATTAAAATCTAACCCCAAAATCATAAAGCTACTGCTTTGTGAAATTTTACACACTTCATTTAAAAACCAAACTCTACATTACATTGGTTCACTTAGGATAAGCTCTAAGAATCTGTCCTGAAGCCCAGCTCATTCCTGCTGAAGTGTTTTTGCCCGAAACATCAATTTTCCTGCTCCTTGGATGCTGCCTGAGCTGCTGTGCTTTTCCAGCACCACTCTAATCTTGTCTCTGATCTCCAGCATCTGCAGTCCTCACTTTCGCCTATCCTCTCAAAAAGGCAACACACAATATAAATTAAATGGCTCATTAAGCACAAGTGAATTTTAAAAACTACCAGTAACTGAGAAAATAAAACAAACAATCTGAATCATGTTGTCACAACAAAGAAACGTACAGCATGGGAAACAGGCCCTTCAGCTCACCAAGCTTGACACATGATGACTTTCTTAACTAAAAACCTTGCACCTGTACATGGTTTGTATCCCTCTATTTCCTGCCTATTCAAATCTACCAAGATGCCTCTTAAACACTTATTTTTTCTGCCTTCACCAGCAATGCATTCCAGGCACTTAGCACCTTGCTTGTAGAAAAAAAACACTTTCCGCACCTTTAAACTTGCCTCCTTTTGACATTAAATCTACACTCCGACCAACTGGCATTTCTACCCTTCGAAAAAGACTACCACTGTCCATTCTATCCACTCCTCTCTTGACTTGTAAACTTCTGTCAGGTCCTTGCTCAGCTTCTGACATTCAAGTGAAAAACAAACTAAGTTCGTCCAACCTCTCGTCATTGCTAATATCCTCCAAACCAAGCGTCCTTGTAAACCTTTTCTGTACCTGCACCAAAGCCTCCACATCCTTCAGCTACTGAGATGACCAAAACTGCATGCAATATTCCAAATGTGACCTGAAGTTCTATACATGCGAGTGTTCATGCTCTGTGTCCTGACCAATGAAGGCAAGCATATCGTAGGCCTTTTTGACCACCTTATCCACCCATATTGCCACTTTCAGGGAACAATGGATCAGTACACCTCTGTATTTTAATGCTTCCAAGGGTTCTTCCATTTATTTTACACTTGCCTCCTACTTGAGACCTCCCAAAATGCATCACCTCGCATTTGTCTAGTTTAAAGTCTATCTGCTATTTCTCCTCCCAAGTCTCCAGCCTACTTATACCCTGCTACAATGCTCCTCATGAGCTGCAGGTCTCCCAGTCAGTGTCTTACTAATCAGACCAAATTATTTTTATACACTACAAACAAAAGGTCCAAGTCACAGATCTTCAGTCAGAAAAACGTCAGCAAAATCAGTGTTCAGTGTTCATTCTTATCACACTTCTGACAATCACGTGCACAGATAAAAACAGAAATCGAGCAGCTTGTCTCATTCCTCATGAAGAGCATATCCTCAAAACGTTGACTCTCCTGCTCCTCGGCTGCTGCCTGACTGGCTGTGTTTTTGCAGCACCACCCTTTTTGAGCTCATCCCACCATGTGCTCAAGATGAAAATGTTAAAATAATTTGATTTCATTTGCACTTGCACTGCTTACATTTTAATTTGCAAAAATAAAAATCTCACTATCTGTGGTGTGAACGAGTTTTAGTGCAGTACTTAATCAACTAACATTTATTGCTGAATTGGGTGTCAGTTAGCTTGTTTGTCGGCTTGCAATACACAGTTAAGCCAACAGCACAGCTGAGGTTACCATGAAAGATTCTCCTTCTCAGTCTCTGACCTTACCGGAGGAATGGTGATCCTTAGGTTAAACCACCACCAGTTGTCTCTTTCAGATAAGAGAGCAAACCAATGGTCTCTGGGACTATGGTAACTTCACCTTGATTGTTGAACCATATCCTGGCCCCAACAATCAAAAAGGTCTTCAACGTGAAAGTGCCAGCTGATCCTCTATCCATGCATGTTATCTGACATGTTCAATATTAACACTTCAGTTTTTGTTTATAATTTCGTTCCAAAAGAATTGAACACCTCTGGAATAGAGTATCAGTTTATGTGCAAACTACTGATTTGCTGAACTTCTTCAGGCTGTACGTTGAATTACACTTGACAATAACTGAGGTTTTGCAAAATTGATCATTTCTAGACATGGCCTCTGCTATTGGCAGGACAGTCCCACAAGAGATGGCAGTTCAGCAGCATACAGTCAGGAGGGAATTTCCAGACAAGTCCTCAACAATGCCTCCGGATCCCTTAAAATCTCATGGTATCAGGTCAAGCATGCTTTCTAACAGTACTGGTAAATACTGCTAGGAGAAAGTGAGGACTGCAGATGCTGGAGATCAGAGCTGAAAAATGTGTTGCTGGAAAAGCGCAGCAGGTCAGGCAGCATCCAAGGAGGAGATTCGACGTTTCGGGCATAAGCCCATCTTCAGGAATGAGGAGGGTGTGCCAAGCAGGCTAAGATAAAAGGTAGGGAGGAGGGACTTGGGGGAATCATTTCCTTATTTCCCCTCCCCCCCCCCCCACCTTATCTCAGTCCCAACCCTCTGACTCAGCACCGCCTTCTTGACCTGCAATCTTCTTCCCGACCTCTCTGCCCCCACCTCCTCTCCGGCCTATCACCCTCACCTTAACCTTCTTCCACCTATCACATTCCCAACGCCCCTCCCCAAAGACCCTCCTCCCTACCTTTTATCTTAGCCTGCTTGGCACACCTTCCTCGTTCCTGAAGGGCTTATGCCCGAAACGTCGATTCTCCTGTTCCTTGGTAAATACTGCCACCGTATTGGCTCATGAATCAATGTTTCTCCATGCTTAACCCCACATGTAGTGTTAAAACGTCATAGGTACCAAATGTATTTTGGGTTGGGGGACATCGTTTATCACAAAGGAGTAACTTGACAGCTAGTTCTGTCAGTAGTAGTACTAAGTCCTAAAGGACAGTTATTAGACTGGGTGGTAGACTACAAGTGGTGAGGGATAAACAAGAGGAAATAAAGTCAACTTGATTCATCCGCACCAATTCAACCTGTTGCAGATACACCTGTTCATGATCATATCTGGAATGATCACCATACCATACTTGTGCAGACAAAGTCCCAGTTTCATACTCAATTTTCCCTCACCATTGTCTTTGTCACTACCTCCACGTTGAGCTGGCAGACATTATATTTTATCAAATTTCACTTACCTCTCACATTTCCTTCAGGGTCATTAGCTAAACTCCTGGTACTCCCTTCTGAACAACAGTATGGGGTGACCCTAAACCCCAAAGACAGCATCAATTCAGAGGCAGCTCATCATCACCTACTCCAGAGCAAGTAGGCATGGACAATAAATGTTTGCCTAGCTACATTCCATGAAATCAAAAAACCAAAAGCATTTAGGAAAAAAAAACTGAATTAACTATGGCATATTCATTGTAGTAATATCAGAATTACATGGGTTTAGAACAGAAATGACAATATTCAGAGCTGCTACAATAAGTATAGTAGCTGAGGAATATGGGAGGAGTAAAGACACTGGGCCATTTCAATCCATCTGAGGGGACAGATCAAGTCTCAGTTTAACATCGCAATCAAAAGATAGAATGGCAGTACTCTCGCAGTAGTGCAGTAACCTGGGACAATTTTTTTTGAGTGGGACTTCACCCTCCAAATATCAGTGCTAAAAGCCACTGAAGAGGAGTTGACATTTGGAGCCATGAAGTAGTATGAACTTTTGGGGGCTCCTAGAATGAAAGGGATGATGCAGCATGTTTTTTTTGGTGCTGTGCCGACAGATTTGAAGAGTGGAGGCACTTTACTCAGCATGATTGGCAACACAGTCAAAGATTTTGGTCAACTGCTGTTGATCAAGAAATATGTTCACCATTGTTACAAAGAGATTGGTGAACCTAGTTCTGTTTGAAGCCAGGTCCTATAGTGCTATTGCTGACTTGATTATTGACCTCTGGGACCTTGGGGAATAATAGCTTCCTCTTTGCCCTGGCATGGTCTATAAAAACCTCCTGAAAGACATCAAAAAGCTCCGGAGGCAATTCTGCAAATCATGAACTCCGGCAGAGAGGTGCTCAATTTTGTTATGTCTTTAGTATGGACAAAATGCAACTTTCCTGCAGAGATTCATTCGTTTTAAGTAGAAGTTGAGCAACAACTCAGTCTAATTACCTTCAGAAGTAGTTATAAACCACATTCAAATGAGGCCCCCCCCCCCCCAACAAGTTAAAATTATCTGGTTCTGTCAATTGTGACAAATCAGAGGTGGTTCCTTTTGAGTTAAATCTAGAGCTTCAGAATTTGGACCAGGAATCTGCGTGCAAAGGAGAAAAGTAATTGCAGGGTGAGTAAGCAATGGTCTCCTGATGATTATCCAGTGACTCGTGCTGGCTAGTCCACAAAAGACGAAGACTGGGTTGAGCTGGCTGTTTCACAAAAATGTCAATCACAGGCTAACAATAATAATTGTTGAAAAAATTACTTTGATGAATGACAACCACAACAAGCAAAGGACACCCAGTCTTCTCAGACATTCACACATTAGTTAGAGGAGAGAAGGAAGGATTACAATACTCAATCTAGTGACAGATAAAACAGTAGAAAGGCATGAATTGTCAAAGCAATGAAGTATTACCATTTATTTTTAAAGCAGACATGCCATGCTTAAAGATAACTGAGCAAAATCTCTGCTTTAACTGAAGAGCCAGAAACATTGATTTCACATCTTTCTTGATATGCTGCTCACCAATCAACTTGCACGCACGATATCAGAACCTGAACAATGCAAACCTCCTTCGTCTGCAACTTAAAGTGCATAGAATTATTTCAAGATTAAAAGTTAGCCAAATCTCAGTACAACTAAGGTAAATAGGCAAGTAGTTTATTATGAGCTCTACATTATTCAGACAGTTACAGGTTGTACATGTTTCATCTGGATAGATTTGATCTGAGCAGTTCACAAGCAGATTCATAGATGAACTTGAATTCTTATTTTTGAACTTCTAACTTTGATGCAACCCCATTATATCAATTGACGTTGCACAATAACAGAATACAGTTTCCCCATGATAGAAGCTGAAGTCATGGGCTATATGCAAGCTTAAATTGCAAGTTTACATGCCCACAATAAGTGAACAAAAGCATACAAACCAGGAGTTTATAGTCATGGAAACTCAAGTGGCAACTAGCCTAACAAAAGAAGCCATTCCAATCCATTATCATAAATACTTCACAGTTTTGTCTGCATTTAGTCACTTTATTCACACGAGTGTGGGTGCAAGTGCATTGCTACCTGGAACTTGTTCATCACATAATAAATTGATTTTTAAACCTCATCAGATAGGCTTCCTTATACACAAGAGCAGCACCTCAACATGTAAGAAATCATCTCTCCTTGCATAAACATATAAGCTTAAACCTGGAACGTGATGTTTAATAACAACTGTAGTTTCAATGCATTGTAAGCATGGCAGCAGCTTACCCCCCACTGACAAATTTATTGAATGAACAGATTAAATCAAAAACAAAATTATTAAATATAGCAAGTGATGCTTAAAACTAAACATAAAACAATATCTAATTCTATCAAGCCTTTTATAAATAACTTCAGTTTTACAAGCTATTTTCAAAACTAGAATGTTTTACCCTAGAAAACAACTCAACTGGTTATAAATATCTTCAGCTTTAAGTGCCAGACAACCATGTCTGTTCTCTTCCAAATTCAAGTGTTGAACGACAGGTTAAGGTATCACAGATTTGGGCTACAACAGCAAGTCAGTTACGGCACAGCTGTGAAGTCCTCTGTTACTTAAACCAAATACTCAGAAAAACTCACCTCACCTCATAATCTGTTAGAACAAGTGACAGAGAACACCCAAATTCCACTATTTAAGGAAGATAAAAACAACTTGTTTTTACTCCAAAAATGAACATTAAACAATTATTCACTACTCCCAGCCCCCCTTTCTCTTAACTGATTACTTGCCTCCAACTCTATAATAATACTGTTCCAATAAGACACTTATTAAAATTATATCAATGTAATTTCAAAACCACACAGCAGCTGTCATCTTCGGTGTCTTTCTTTCGGCTGAAGATCTCCCCGGATCGTTGGTCTTTCTTTTTACTGCAAATGTGTGTGTTTATGTATATATTGTATATATTGTATATATGTTCTTGGGTCTCTCTTGATGGCAATTACACGGTCTCCAACTTTCAAAACTTTTATATCACCAACATTACATCGTCTCATCAGATCGATGTTGGCAAAACAATAAATTCAAACCTCAGCTGGTTTTTAGTATCCTGAAACATAATTTAAACTGATTGGTTTAAATTCGAACGGTCGTCAAAACACCAAGCAACTCAGGTATCCATTCCACAGCAAAATGTGACATACTTTCAATTTTCCAGTAGACTCTGATACTACCATCTCATCATATACATAGATGCTTGTAACCTCTCAGTTCAGAACAGCATTCACTCTCAAAGGTACAGTATACGCCTCAACTTTATAACACAATGACTATGTATAAACAACAGTGCTGATGAAACTTTGCAGATCTGGCAGCATCTGTGGAGACACAAAGGATGTTAACGTTTTAGTACAATATGTTGCCTTGGAAACTGAACACTGGAGTGGATAAGTGAAAAAAGTAGGGAGGAGCAAATGGAACAGAAGGACAGGTCAGAAGAAAGTTAGCGAGTGAACAAGATTAAAGATCACAGATAAAGGTCGTTCTGCTATAACCCAACATTTGTGTTCCTCTGCAACCCTGTGCAATACAAAATTATAGAAAATCACGCTCTTCAAGATCGGCTAAAATTTCTGTATCGGTTAAACAGAAAGTTTGCATCAAAACAGCATCAACAATTCATCATGTTAGAGCCAATTCATGCTAACAAAACACATTATAGCAGAACGACCTGTATCATAAAACAAAAAGGCAAAAGGAAAAAGTAATGGCTGTCAACAAGAGAGACAGATCCAGAGGTAGGTGTTTGTGGAAGAATATAGTTTCTCTCTGCTGAGAACAACAAGAAGCAAAAACAAATTAGAACTAAAGAGTCATTATGAACTTGAAATGTTAACCCGGTTTCTCTTTCTGCAGATGCTGCCAGAACTGCTTCTCCAGCATTTTCTGTGCTTGTTACAGATTTCCAGCATCTGCAGCACTTTGCTTTTACAGAAGGAGCATGCACTGGGAAATGGAGGACAGACTTCATGATTTGAAGTTGTTGAACTCAAATGCAGTAGGCAAAAGAACACTGTAGCAGAATTAGGACAGAAATGTGAGCACAAGTACAAGTACAAGGTGGTATATTAAAATGGTGAGTTCCCAAAGAGATCAGGATCCTGCGTGCAGACTGAGCAGAGGTGCTCAGCAGTCACTGAGTCTGTACTTGGTCTCCCAATGTAGAGAGGACTGCATTGTGAACAAAGAATTCAGACTAGATTCAAAGATATACAAATAAATTATAGCCTCAGCCCTTGCATCACAGTACGTTTTTCCCATACCCAAGTTTTGCCAGAATAATTAAAGCATCTACTAAATAAAGTGGAAGACCGCCCAAGTTTATGCAATTAAAAAAAAAACAAATTCAATCCTGGCCAATTACACCATGATAAGCCTCCTTCCAATTAAGCAATTGATTCACCTCCTTACTAATAAACTGCTCACTGAATCTTCCACCAGAATGATTTGGCTTCGAAGAGGATTACAAACTAAATCTCACTCGGGCCTCAAGAGTTCAATTACATAAAAACATCATTCAAATTATGGAAAGTATCAAATAATCCTAACAAAACAGAAGTCAACATCAGTCAAGACAAAAGTGAAGGCCACCTGATACAAGGTTATATCTGACTGTTCGAGGTCAATCACCATTGCCCAAAGACATTGCTCCAGTGGTATATTCATGAAGAGTCCTTGGCAAGATGAAATTCAGCTATCTCCCTTGAATTTTAATTGCAGCACAACTGCAGAGAGAGATTTTCTCCAACAACTTGGGAGTCATCACTGATTAGAAACTTTATCCAGTGCGCCAAATTTACAAGAACTGCGGCAAAGACTACGTCAAGTGTCTCATCGACAGATCCCTTAGAGGTCTATCTATATCTATCATAATAGTGGAGTCATGATCTGATGAAATCATCCACTTACCTGGTTGAGTATTGTACCAACAATACTTAAAATACCTCCACCTTGATCAATGCACTATGGCAACAATATGCATATTCTATAGAATACATTCCACGATCAGAGGTTAATTTTGCAGTGCTGTCATCCCATTCAGCCTCAAATCAGCAAGGAACAGAATCAGCAACTGTGTGCTAGAACCATCAACTCCATTTCCAAGTCTTCCTTTCCTAGCATTTCATCCTCATCATTGGTTCCATATCCAAGAAATCCCTAATGAACACCACTTTAGGAGAATAATGCTATAAGGACACCAGGAGCTTAAGTTCACCACCTTATTGAAGTAATCAAACGGACCATCAAATGCAGCTTTGCCATCCTGCCCTATATCTGTACAGATACAATTTAGATATCTTTCTTACACAAACACAATAAACATCAGCTTTTTCTCCAAGGGAAAAACATTCCGACATTACATACAACACTATCAATCCTAAATAAACGCTCGAACCAGCATATATGAAGACCATCACTAATAAGAGACAATCTAACCACTAACTGAACTAGACTCACCACAAAAATACTGTGCCTACAAGAGCAGGTCTAATGCTAGGAATCCCACAGCAAGTGATTCGCCTTCTGAATCCCCAATGCCTGTCCACCATCTATAAGGTACAAGCCAGGAGTGTGATGGCATACACCCCACATGCCCAGACAGGTGCAGCAAGCCTCACACCATCCAGGACAAAAGCAGTCCACTTGGGTGACACAACATCCACTACCAATGCTGAGTACTGTCTACAAGATGCCCAACAGAAATTCAAAAGATCCTTAGACAGCAGTTTCCAAACTCATGACGACTTCCATCTAGAAGGACAAGGGCAACAGATACAAGGGAACACTTCAAGACAATCATCCTAACTTGGAAATATTTTGCCATTCCTTCAGTGTTGCTGGGTCAAAGTCCTGGAGTACCCTCCCTAATAGTATTGGGGGTCAACCCACAGCAGGTGGACTGCAGCTGTTCAAGATGGCAGCGAACCGCCCTCACCATCTCAAGGGCAACTTGGGACAGACATCAACATGCTGGCCAGCCAGCAATAGCCACAGCCTACAAATGAACAAAAAATAACTGCACTATGATTCCTTTTAACAATGCCATCTTTTGTTTCATTGTGACATCCGTCCATGAGTTAATGGGACCATTATTGCCTTCTGCATGGCAAGATTCAGCTTAACATAGATTGCCCTCAGTCTGAATTAGGACTGCATATCTAATTAGGATTTGTTTCAAGAAGCCTTTCTCGCTCCATAATCCATTCTCTTGCTGTCAACTCTCCAGTTTGCAGCCTCTCCTGCTGACCCTGTGAAGGTGCAGATTACAAAGCAGGAGAAGTACCAAGCTGGGGCTTTGAGAATTTACTTTTTTTTAAAATTCTGCTCCTACTCACCACTCCGGAACTCTTAATGTGCAAGGATCTGAATATGAGCAATGAGAAATAGACAGAATCTTCATACAGGTTGTGAAAGACTTAGCAGAAGACATTTACAAGAACCAGTCCAGAGAAGACAGGCTTCAGTAACATGGAACAATTATCGAGCAGAAATTTGATCATCATGCCATAATCGTGAGGGGGCAGGAAAGAGTAGGAAGAAACTAACCACATGTTTAGGATCTGAGATTCACATTCTTAGACAAGTTTTGGTGGCAAATTCAAATGAGATAAGCACATGAAATGGAAATATTTGAAGGGCCACAGGACAAAGTTGGAGGAATGGGATTTGCTCGGTTGGGTCAGAGTTACTACAAATCAATAGGATGAATTACCACCCCCTGTGTTGTAAACATTGCATGATTCGAAGAAGCCTGCATCTCTTAGACTTAAAGGTTTTTAGATTAGGTCTGTAATAGGGTTTGATCAAGCAGAATAATAGATTTAGTGAGCACGAGGACATTAGAGAGGGAAGTGTGTGTGTGTGTGTGTGTGTGTGTGTGTGTGTGTGTGTGTGTGTGTGTGTGTGTGTGTGTGTGTGTGTGTGTGGTGGCGTAGATCAGAAGAGAAGAGTCACCTTACCAAGATGTTACTTCACAGATTACTTAAAATGTTTAAATCAAGAAATGCAAATTTAGCTGATTTTTGGCTGTTTCCAATGTTTCTACTATTTGTTTTTGAAAATTAGTTTGTAAAAGAATAAATTCGCTCATGTATAAATTGTAATTTGTGAACGTAACTAATTTGTGATATGCCACATTACCTGAAATGGCCAAAATCCAGATGGCAACCAGAATTCAAGCTATTTCTCTTGCTTTGACTGGGACTAAAATGTTTTTCTAGTCATTGGCCATATTTTGAATCCTCCTGTTTCACAAGACAGCTTGAAAAATTAAGACAAGCCCCTTTTTAAAAATAAGCCAAATGTAGCACAAGGACAAAACTGACTTCCAACAGAGAAAACGAAAGACAGTTATTAAGTAGAGAGAGACCTCACAGAATTCAGTAATACAAAGAGATCAGAATGTCTGTGTGTGTGAGGCACAAAAAGCTAACATGCAGCTACAGCAAGTAGTTATGAAGACTGATTCTTGGGATGAAGAACAAATTAACATTTCAAGAACAAATTAACAGTTGGACTTCATGTTATTGATACTCAGAAGAATCACAGGTGATCCTAATGAAACACAAGAGCCAGGAGGGTTGACAAGGGAGATGCTAATAAGATGTATCCCCTCATGCTGGAGTCTAGAGGGCAGTACCTCAAAATAATGAGTCGCCCATTTAAAACAAAGATGAGGAACAATTTACTCTCTCAAAAGATCATTAACCTTTAGAAGTCTCTCCCCAGAGAACTGTAGAGGATGACTTATTGAATTTCTTCAAGGCTGACGAAGACGGATTTTTGACTGAAAATGGAGTCAAGGATTACAGCAGGCAGGCAAGATAATGGAATTCATGCTACATCAGATCAGCCATGATTTGACTGATTGATGGGAAATTATTTCTGCATCAATTTCTTATGCTTGTTTAATAATGGAGGCTCAAATGTAGAGATAACTGCGTCTAAAATATGGCATTATAAAGAAGGTCAAAATTAGCACTTCAATTTGTATTTTATCAATGGATTCAAAACCAAAGAACATATTTTTGTCTTTATCCACTGTGTCATGGCTACACACCAAAGTCTATTTATGCTCCATTCCATTTAAAGGACCAGAACAATTCAAAGCACTAGTGTGGAGCATTTATTGTTCTCATCAGCACCTCATCGTTCTCTTCAACAGTCAGTCCATGACCTCCCCTGGAAAGATCAACCCAATCTCTCACTGGCTCTCTAGCTGACAGGCAAGATGCTCAAACTCTCAACAAGATACCACCCAATAGCCTTATTTCTCTCTGCATAAGAACTGCCAGATCTGCTGAGTATTTCTAGCATCATCTCACTTCAGCACCTACTTGCAGCTGAGCAGAGTTTGATTAATCAGGTTATTTGATGCAAATTCTCCAGTGCCATTCCCATCTACAGCACTTGGTTGCTCGCCATCTGAGCTTGACAAGAGATTGAAAATATTGCTAAATTCCATTCTCATGATCAAATTAGGAAGTGAGTCTAAGCTTTTGCCTTAGCCCAATCTACTAAAAGATCTCCTAGAATTATAGCTAATAGTATCATTGATCATCACAGTCAACTTCCTTTACACATTTTTATCATCCAAGATACTATCAAATAAAGGATTTTTCATTTAGAAAAAAAACTCACTGTGCACCAAAAATAAAAACCTTGCTTTCTATGGCAGCAAGTGAACCTTCAGTTCACGAAAAGTGATAGGGTGACTCATCTTTAAGACATAGCTGGCATTCATCACTGTCCAGTTGATGTCAACACAGGAGTCAAGTTAACTTTAACATCTCCACAACGTACAAATGACAGCTAGGACAAAGACAGAGGTTCTGCAGAGTTAGTAATAAGAGCGAAGCACAAAATAAATTGGAACATCAACACTCAATATTTACATTGTAATTTGCATTTGGATCAGATAACAAAAAAAAGCAAAATCAGATTTCATGATTGAATGCATGGCTCAAAGACTCAGCCTAGTGGGCTCTTAAAGCACAGAAGACCATTCAATGTATTGTATCTTTGGTCAAAGTTCAGACTACATTTATTCCATTTTCCATCTTTTTACCGATAACCCTGGAGGATATATGACTGTACAAGTGAATATCTTAATAATGCTTAAATGATACAAGAGTTTCAACCATCTCTTTAGGCACCAAGTGCCAGATACTGACCTCCCTCTGGGTGAAAAAAAATCTCAACTCTATTTCAATTCAAGCTAACAGGTAAAAGGCTATGCCCTCAGTTATTGAACACTTTACAAATCAAAAAGTGCTTTCCTATCCACTAAGAATGCTCTTCAATCTCATGTACCTCTGGAGGTCCCCTCACAACCTTAAACAAAAAAAACTCAAAGATGGATATGGGATCAAAACGCTAACTCGGTCTTCTCTGCATTGATGCAGCCAAACCTGCTGAGTTTTTCTGGCAATTTCTGTTTTTGTGCCCCTCTCAAACTTTGCTGCTCCAAAGTAATCCCAGCCTACCCAATCACTCCTTCTAGCTCACATACTCCAGCCTTGAATCCAAGAGGAGAGTTGAGATTTTTTTTCCATCCTGGTAAACTTATCCTGCACCCTCTCTAGTACATTCAATTAAGATAGTAAGTAGAACTGCACACAGTACTCCAGTTGTAGCTTAACTCGGATTTTACAGTTCCAATATAAAACTTTCCTACTTACATTCTATGCCTTGGCTGATAAAGCCAGTTATCCAATAACAAACCAACTTATCTACTTGCCTTGCTACCTTCAGTGATTTGTGGATACACACACCCATGTCCTTCTAATCTTCAGCACCTTCGAGGATCCTACCATTCATTGTATCATGCTTGCCTTGTTAACTCTCCCATGTGCATTACCTCACCTTTCCACACATGACCAGTCCATTGATATCTTTCTGCAGTTTGGCTATCCTCTTCACTATTTATCACGCTACCAACTATCATGTCAGCTGTAACCACTTTTAACACACCCCTACAGTTAAATCCAAATCACTACACCAGAGCAAGGAATCACAAAAAGTTAACAGATGCAGACACAGACACAGCAAGTAATGACAAAAGCTAATGTAATGCTAGGATTTATCCTGAAGGAAATGGACTACTAAAATAGACAATAAAAACAGAAATTGCTGGACAAAGTCAGCAGGTCTGGCACCATCTGTTAAAAGAAAGTAGAGTTAAAATGGCATTTTGTGACCTTTCTTGAGAATTGGACTTGAAATGTTAACTTTGCTTTATCTCCACAGATGCTGCCTGACCTGCTGAGTTTCTCCAGCTATATATTTCACATTTCCAGCATCCACAAATCTTAATTTGATTTTTCTAAAACAAACTGGTTATTCTTCCATTATGCAAGACACTGGAGTATTGTGCACACTACTCATTACTTTAATTCTAAGCATGCAAATGTTTGTGGCAGGTCAGAGAAAAAACACCAAATCAATGTCTGGGAAGACAAGTTTGTTTTATGAGGCAAGGTTGGACAGATTAGGTTTATATCCATCTTCTTGTGCTTAGGAAAAAAGAAGAGGTGAATTGACTGAAACATACAAGATCTTTCGAGATAGATGTGGAGAGAACATGGTCTCTTGTGAGATAATCTAGAACTAGGGATCACTTTTCAAAAATCAGGTGTTAGCCATTTAAAACAGATCAGATTAACACTTTTCCCATCGAAGGGTCAAGGGACTAGGCTTCCACTATCTTTTCAAGTAGTATTCCAGAGTCCTTAAGTTTTTTTTAAGCCAGAGACATTGTTAGTGAGAGGGTGAAAGGTTATGCAGACAGGCAGAAATGCAGATTTGAGAAAACAATCGGATCGATTATCTATTTGACTGGTGGAGCATGAGACACTGAATTACCTCCTCCTTCGATGCACAAGTTGACAGAGGGCATTTGAACTCTCAAAAGTAAAATTAGTATTCGTGAATATCCTCAATAATAATCAGTCCTCCAATTAAATTAAAACCACAACATACAAGCATTAACATCTTTGACAATTTTAAATTGACACAAGACATAGAAAACTTTATCACAAACTTTATTCGAAATAACCACGACATGTTGTTTCTGCATACAAAAAGCTATCAATCCATATATACCTTCCACAGATTGGTAGGTCACAGCTAACATGCTTCCATTGCATATGTGCAAATAAAAAGGAACATTTTAATGAGGTAGTTCTACTCTTAATGCATTTTGGATTTAAATTTAACAATTGACAGTGTTCATCATAATAGCACATTTTTACCTCTACAATAGCACCTGAACACATGTTGCCTTAAATTATATGTTATGTCTTCATTTGTGAGGAATTCATTGCCTCTTTCTCCTCCCTTGCTTACTTCTTCCAATCCCACAATACCCTTATAGACTCCTCCTCTCGCTCTCTCAGCACCCAGAGCACCTCCTCCCCAGCAAATACCACTCAAATGATGCACAAAAACACATAGCATCTATAGCAGACTGATTCTTCCAACCCCTCATTCAATGCACAACTTGCTTTCTCACCGCTCATTGGTCTACCAGACAAAAGATGCTTTCCCTCCCATTGGTATCAAGCACAAGAGAGAACTGGTCTAAGTTTGAAGCAGCAACCTCTCAAATTTGGCCACTGCTCCTTGCTTGTGGTGAAAGAGGAGAGTGGTGACTTTTTGGACTGATTACCTGAGTGAAGGATTTTTGCCAGGTATTTTGGAAGCAAAACTGCTGACTGTTCATTTAAAGCATGAAAGTTACATTAGATACCTCAATCTAGTTTATTTCGCTACTTACCTATCTATTTAGCAAACTTCACACATTCTCCTTCCAACTGAGATGAGGAGGACCTTTTTCAGCCAGTAGGTGATGAATATGAGGAACTAATCTCTGCAGAAATGTGGAGGCCAAGTCATTGAGTGTATTTAAGACAGAAAGAGATAGGTTATTGACTGTAAGGGGGATCAAGGGTTATGGGAATAAGGCAAGAGAACAAGGTTGAGAAACTTCTAGCATGATCATTTGGCACGGCAGACCTGTTAGGCTGAACGGCCTAATTCTGCTCTTCTATCTTATGGTCCCTTGCAAACACTGAGTCCAACCATAAAACTGTCATCCATTTCAGTATCTTTAGTTTTTGCAGCATCCTTCCTTGCCCACACCATGTCTTTTTTTTTGACTGTTTTATTCATAATATTTATTCTTAACCCTGTGGACTTGAGCATTTATTCTTCTGCTCCTCTAAAGAATTACAACTCTGCCACACCCTTTGCAAGGGCTTAAGTATGAATTATGTTCTAGTGAAGCACATTATGTTCCAAGTTTCAGAGTACTCCTAAACTAAGCGTATTAGAAAGCTATCTGAGTAATAAAACAAGTGAGACATCAGCATTCATAGTGTTCAGCAGACAAAGTCAATATCATTGAGAAAGACAGATGAAGAGAAAAATTTCTAAGGGAACTCATGAAACCGCAATGCAAACTTGTCACTAATCATGATTGCCAGAAAAACTATTATTTTGCAGAAACAACATCACAAGATGAGACAAAGTACAGATTATTCTGGAATTTAGTGGAAATGTGTTCAGTTCCATTTGTCTGTATGAATCAACTAACTTGCCACGATGCAAAATAACCAAATTGTGCAATACTATTTAATCTGGACTTGAAGGGCATGTTTGAACTCAAACGTTAGAGAAGTCCTTACATTTTTATGCCTCACCATAAGTCATGTTCTAAAACCTATCCTAATGCTTGGAACAGTTTCTTGCATGTGAGCAAAAGGACATTTGGAAATGTTAGTGCCTGTACAATTAACAAGATGCATTCACGTGGTATTTTTAAATACTCAAGGGATTTCATTGAACAGCTATATAAAAGTAGACATCAGGGAAAATAAACCCAAGCTTAAGTAAAAATGAATATCTTAAGCAACAAAAAAAAAAGTTTAAGGTGGGAATTTCCAGAGCTGAGGACTTGCAGATGTGGTCAAAAAACAAATACACAGTGGAGCAAGGAGCAAATCCATGGAGAGCATTAAAAACAAGGATCAGAATTCTGAAAGCAAGAATTGCCAGACTGAGAACCAAGTAGGAGCAAATTACTACAGATGTTGGAATCTGAACTGAAAACAAAAAAAAATGCTGGCGGTCACAGCGGGTCCGGCTGCATCGGAGAGAAAGCAAGTTCGTGTTTCAAGTCTCGATGACTTCAGAGCTCTGAAGAAGAGCCATCTAGACTTGAAATGTGAGCTTGCTTTCTCTCCATGGATGCTGCCTGACCTGATGTGATCTCCAGAATTTTTTGTTGTCAGATTAAGAATGGAGTTATGTCCACATGCATAGGTGTGATGGGTGCATGGGACATGCAAGCTGTGATGAGTGCAAAATTTTGTCCAGGTTCCATATTCATTTAAGTGAATTGAGAAGATAAAATAATTTTTTTCCTCTTAACATACATAAAACTGCATTTGACATTCTGTAACAAGTTGAACTGAAAGAAAGTTAGACAATATTTCAAGACTAAAGGAACAAATCAACAGGAAGCTGCCAGAAGTCAGTTCTGCTGGTGCACGTCATGTTAATTACTTAGCTTAATGAGCATAAAAGACAAGTAAAAACTTTCACTGTAAACCTTAAATCAACAACTATCAAGCACTTACAAACAAAACTTCCTTAGCGCCAGATAAACATCAAACAGATGCAGTTACTAAAAGCAATACAAGTTTTAATTGAATTAGCAATGGTGGGAGCAGAAAGAGTCACATTTTCATACCCACTAAAGAAAAGTATTCTATTCACCTGCTTGTGCCGTATGTTAAAATAGCTGTTTTATGTTGATTAAGAAACTTCTATCCAACAAAGATGATCCATCTCATGCAGCTTCTGCCATCAAAATTATTTTGCACATAATTTAGTTAGATAAAAGTTCCTGAAATAGGGAGAAATCCAATTATTGGATGTGAATTTGGGCTCATTAAGTGCTCTTACAACTGTAAATATTTAGAGGGAACAAAGGAGACCTGAGTGAAACAAAGGATTCTTGATGAAGTAGGTGCAAAGAGGCTGTTTCTCCTTGCGAGTGTACGAACAGAGGGATTATTCTCAGTCAGGCATCCCCTATTTAAGGCCAAAACAGTTGGATTCTGGATTAGTGGTGCTGGAAGAGCACAGCAGTTCAGGCAGCATCCAAGTAGCTTTGAAATCGACGCTTCGGGCAAAAGCGGTTCCTGATGAAGGGCTTTTGCCCGAAACGTCGATTTCGAAGTTACTTCGATGCTGCCTGAACTGCTGTGCTCTTCCAGCACCACTAATCCAGAATCTGATTTCCAGCATCTGCAGTCATTGTTTTTACCTCCAAAACGGTTGGAGTCATACCTGGCAGATAGGAAGATGGCTGTAGTTGAAGGTCAGTCATCTCAGCTCTAGGGTATCACTGCAGGGGTTCCTCAGGGTAGTATGCTAGACCCAATGATCTTCATCTATTCAATGAATAACGTGCCCTCCATCAGAAGGTCAGAAGTGGACGTTGCCAATGACTTTACAGTGCTCTGGTCCAGCTGAATTCTTCCGTCTCTGAAACAGTCCATGTTCAAATGCAAGGCCAAAAGCCTGGGATTACCTCCCTCATGGCATTGTGGGTCAACCAACATGTGGACTGCAGTGGTTCAAGGAGACAGCTTGCCAAGGATGGCTAGAACAAGCAATAAATGCTGGCCAAACAGCAACACTCAGATGCAAATAAACAAAAAGGGATATGACAATCATGAACTTTTACTGGATGAATCAAACACGAAAGCTAGGACTGATGAGTGGTAAGTAACTAACACCACAGAAAGTGCCAAACAATGATCACCCCTACAAGACAATATAATTATCACCCTTTGACATTCAATGGCATTGCCATCACCAAGCTCCCCCATGCCCAAGATTCTGGTAATTACCACTGAGCAGATGGTAAACTGGGCTAGCCATATAAATGCCTGTGGCTACGATCACTAAAGTTAGACGCTAAGAATTCAGAGGCATATAACATGCCATGTGACTCCACAAAGCCTGTCTACATTCTACAAGGCACAAGTCAGGAATGTGATGAAATATTCCCCATTTGACTGAATGGGTGCAACTCCACCACCACTCATGGCGCCTGACACCATTCAGTTCTAAGCAGCCTGATTGACTGTCAACCCCAATAACCAAATTGTAATATTCACTCTCCACCATCAATGCACAGTGGCAGCATTATGGGCCTAACGCAAGGTCCTATGCAGCTGTGATGATGCTATCACTCTAAAAAAGGTTATTTTGTCCTTTTTTAAATTGAAGAGATTGTAAACGCAGAGGTGCCGAAGAGTTTAGTAAGTGTATAGTTTAACAACAGAAGGGGAGTGGCCAGTTGCCCCAGTTCAGGTTTTTTTCTATTTTGTTTTTAACTATAGCAGTCACAAGATATGAGTGTCCAGGGTAGTTGCAAGCTTCAGTAAAGAACTCCTCTTACCTTCTTCTGAAATCTCTCAATGTTGTTCCCTCCTGTCTGCAAGAATGGGTGTTTGAGTTTAGCTTTTTGCCAAGGGGTAGGTTTTTTATTGTATTGGAACTGTTAATTAGTAATGGTTACTTTATCAGGTAGGTAACCTTTTCCAATAGTTAATTTATTCTAAGTTCCATTTTCTTTAGTTTGCATTTCAATTCTAGGTGTTTAAATAAATTCTGTTTTGCTTAAAGCAAGTGATTTGACCAGCTACATCACACCAGAGATATCCACTTCACATCTGACTTTAAAAGAAGAAAACGTTAGGGCCTAAAGGGGGGGGGGGGGGGGGGGAGGAGGGGGAGAAAGAAAGAGGGTCTGGTCTAATCCATAACAGCAATTTGCCAAAACTTCCTCCAACAGCACTTCCAGACCCTTAACTTTGACGACCTCAAAGATATGTATGAGAACACAGCCAATTGCCATGACCCCTCCAAGCTACATACCATCCAGATATTGCCATTTCTGCAGTGCTGCTGCATCAATAAAGTGTTTGAAATTCCCTTTTTAAACAGCAAACCACATGGTCCACAGTGGCAAGAGACAACTATTGTTGTCTTGAAGAACAATCAGAAATGGCCGGCTCAGTCAACAAGATCCATATTCCGTGGGACAAATGGTTTAAAATAGGAAAAAAGGGCCAATGAGGAATTAAAAGAGGTATTTTCCTGAAATGTATTGCTGAGTTATCTGCAAAAATTGACACAGTGTCTTCCAACCACAAACTCTACACCTCGAAGGACAAGAACAACAGATGCATAAAACCACCCGAAAAGTTCCCTTCCAAGTTACACCATCATCCTGACTTGGAACCATATCACCATTCCTTCAATGACTTGATGACAAAATCCTGAAACTCCCTTCCCTGCAACACAGTGCATATTCCTACAGCTAAGATCACCTTTGCTAGGGCAAGTAGGGATGGGCAATAAAAACTGCCCGAACCAGCAACACCCACAATTGATGAATGAATACAAAAAAGGAGCAGTGAACAGGAAATTGAAAGAGTTAAGCTAAGAATTGATAGACTGGATGAAAGACTGACTGTGCTTAAAAGCTATAAATCACTAGGACCAGATGGAATGCATCCCAGTTCCCTGAGATCACTGAACCTTGGGTTACATGCATCCATATTCTTATAGCTTCATTCCTCACACTGACCGCCACATATCCACTCCCACTATGTTTTCAGTAGAAGATTGAAGATGAACTGCTGTTATAGATCATTTCCTACTTGCCATTTCCTCATTTAAAACCCAGTGTCCAGAAACTCGGGGGCTCATTCTTTCCACTTGTCCTGCCATTCCTAAAATTAGGACTTACAGCCCAAATGGCCACCTTCCCCTTTGTGTCTTCTCTACCATTGAAAGATCATGGCTGACCGGATGGTAATCTCAACGTCACTTCTCCTGCTTGTGCCTCATAACCCCAGACTTTCTAGAATTACAAAAATCCGAACTGATTGCCAGGCTAATTAACCTATATGGTATTACCATGTTGCAAATTTGTACCCCCTGCCTTATGCAGTTGGGGGAAACAGCAAGGTCAATGACGACACCATGAAATGACCAAACAAGCAGGTTGGATGAAATTGGCCTGCTGCTTCTATTGCATTGAACATGCCCAGGTTAATAAAGCCTATGATGACTAAGTCCTAAATGATGCATTTCTTTAAGGAATAAACCTTTTTAGTTTGGGCAATCTTTTTAAAACTTATTCATGGGGTGTGAAAATTTGCAGCTTGTGGTATTTCCATGCGCTGTTATAATATCCTGCAATATGCAGCTTCTGCTTCCCTGTAATTGCAACTGGCTAGAAGGACAAGGAACAATTTAGAAGCTGTGCAAAACGTATTGGCGAGATAGCGAAATACATCTTGTGGATGGTAGACACTGCTGTTACTATTCACTGGAGATGAAGAGAGTGAATGTTGCAAGTGGTGGATGGTGCTCCAAAGTGGGATGCTTTATGTCGGATGGCATCGAGCTCAAATGTCATTGGGTCTGCCCTCATTTTTCAAATTTAATTGCAAGATAATTAAAGGTTCCGGGTTTAAGAACTTCATCAACAAACCAAAAGTAATCGCAATTTAAAAATGCATCTTCATTAAAAAGTTTGATGGAAATGTGAATATACTAAACAATAGGGGGCCACACACTGAAGATTTTTTGAGTCAGATGCCTATACTTATCTGCATAAGAGGTTTAAATTATTCATAAATCTTCCCAGAATAAAAGAAAAGGCTTGGAATTGGCAGTTTTTTCATCTCTATCACAGATATCCCAGGTGAGCAATGTTGCCTAGGGAGAGATCACAAGGGCCTTTAAAGGGGCTCTTGTGGCACTATGTGCCCCTTACTCTGAGCCAGAAGGCCGGAGCTCAAGTCACTTGTGCCCCAGAAGAGCGAAAACAAGAGGGAATATGAAAGTAGCAATGCGCCACCAGGACCAAGGCTATTGTCTGATTTGGAACCACAATGCATGAATACAGTAGAGTTAGAACTAGAAAGTGCACAAACAAGTGTTAAACAAGCCAAAGGTCACTAAGCATGAATGTAGTTGGACCTCAAGAAAGGTCAACCCTCAGTCAATATAGTACAGTACTGATCACTTGATCTAAGAACGAATGCAAGTAAATTTGCAGCAGTTGAGAGATGTTTATCTCAAAGGAGTGGATTATTTTGTGAAGAAAAAGGTGACTAGGACAGTTAACTCATGCAGGTTTCCTCTTCAGATGTAAAAAGCTAGAGTTCAATGTTTAAAAATCAGGGATCCCCATTTCAATCAAATGATGCAACTTTGTTTTCACCCCACCACTCATGAATCTTCAGTTTCTTCCTGAAAAAGGTGGTGGAAGCAATTCTTAAATTTTTGTAAAGGTAGAGGTAGATCAATTTCCTTTAAGAACAGGTCAAAGGTAATCAGAAGTAGGCAGGAACGTGGATTTAAAGTTAGTCAGATCAGCAATCATCCTATTAAAATGGCATTGCAGATTGGCAGAGCAAATGGCCTATTGCTGCTTGTTGTGCATAAATTTATATGAATATTAGAAACACAGGTACTGAGTAAAATCAAGTCAATTGCTGAGAGTTGGGACACATTTCGGGTTGGCCCCAGAAGCGAAGGAACCCTCAAGATGCTGTGAAGTATAGGGAAATTCGTGAGAGGTCTTGAAAACAAAACAAAAGGTTACACAGCTTAAAATTGCAACTGAAAAGTCCAACTATAAATGGACTTAAATTATGTGTAACCTTTATCGCAACAGGACTTGAATACAGGAGGAGTGAAGTCTTGCTTCAAGTGCAGAAGCTTGGTTGGACCACATCTGGAAGGATACATACAATTTTGGTCACCTTACCTCAGACAAGATATTTTAGTCATAAGGGGAGTGCAATGATGGTTCCCACATGGGCATATATGGAGGAAGCGTCCCCCAGCAACTTCACCTAAGTCCAAATCAACAATGGACTTTGTTCAAATACAAGCTCTATAACTATTTTTACATTTTAAGTTAATAAAACCTGCAGTACAGTGGCCCACAAGCAACTCGTTCAGAAGGAGGACCACACAAATATAAGACAAGCTTCAATATGGACTAAAAATTGGCTACACTAAAGGAACAGAAAAGAGTAACTGAGAATGCACCAACACAGCAAGTAGTCAATGTAGGAGCACCACAGGAATGTACAATTTCTGCTCATAAAATGGTTTAGAGCTGAGGACAGCAGCAAAAGAAGAAATTTACAGATTCCAGCACACTAGGGAGCAAGGGAGTTTCAAACAACAACAAAAAAAAAACGTTCAAGCGCCCTGAACTATGAAAAGGTGGACTGATGAATAGCAAATGGCTTTTAATATGGACACATTACAGGTAATGAGTCTAGAGACAGGAAATAAGCCATGCTAACGTTAAACAAATAGGTATAGGCCTCAGGAGAACAGAAGAATCGTAGATACAATCAGTTGATAGCTCAGTGAAACCAGTACCCCAAAAGCTATGAATCCCCTGAAACTTCCTAATGTTCTTTCTGCTTCCACTGTAATTCTGCTGGAGTACAAAGCTAACACAGTGCGAATAAATATATACATGGCTCTGGCACAAGCATACCAGTAATTCATCATACACGTTTAGTCTCAAAACTATTAAAATACAAAAATAAAATTTACATTTAGCTGAAAACATTTCAATTGATGTGAATCCTCAGGAGCTATTCTTAAAACTTTAAAAGTCTTACAGAACTAGTAAGCTGAATGCCAATCATTTTACTGCAGAAACAGGATGATCAAGTGCAAAAATCAGAAGGTGCAGAATTTAGGTTGAACAAGCAGTGACAAACAAAAACACAAGAACTGTCCAAAACAAATCAGAAAGTAGGAGGTCATCATTCAGTCCAAGCCAGCTCCACCATTCAATTTTATCAAGATTGATCATGCAACTCTATCCTGTTCCACTTTCTCCCTTTAGCCCTAAGAACTAGCCCTCAACTAAAAAAGGCAGATGGTACAGAAGAATTGAGGAACTGGAATTTACCAGCCTGACAAAAGTGGAAAATAGCAGCAACATGTTGTATTAAAAGCTTAGAATTACACAGCATGTCTAAATTTTTCAGTAATAAGTTAGTTTATGCTGCTCAGTGTTGTTTGCAACTGTACAAGTGCACCAAACCAGAAACACACATGTACACAATTCCAGAACAATTACGTCACATAGAATTCAGATGATGTCATTCGCAAAGGATCTGCACATTTAAGCAGGGTCTAGTTCTAGTGAACACAAGCTGTGTAGCACGCTTACGTGTGGTGTCAACAAACAGTGAATACTTAGATCAAGAGCTAAAATCATTAAAACTGAAACTGAACAGCAGTTGGCCTTTCAAAGGTGCAGTCATGCAACTAAAACCCCGTGTTGACATTCAATTTATTCTTAAAAGGTCTTTGAAAGGCTTTCACAATTCACTGAATTCTTTGCCAATTGCATAACTATAACGTAGGTTTAAAATTATTACTTCTCAGCATTTAACATGACGTATACATATAAACACGAATAACCCTAACACTACAGAAGCATCAATTTGAGTCAGCATTCCTTTTCGTTTCACAGAAATTTGAAGCCCAAGGAGAGCTGTATATTATAACCTAACTTCTACTGTGGCAAAATTATGTAGTACAGAACACCAATTCAACACATACTATTTCTCCTAAAATTAGCAAACTAAGGAGAAGTCTGCACGAAAATATGATTTATGTATTATTTAGCATTAACTCATCTTGGAACCTCATCCACACAAAATCTACAAGTGCAGCATTATACAAATACACAAAAGTTAAAAGCAATAACAAAATTGTTAAAGATTGAAATTTTATTCAAGATTGCTTTGGTTTTATAGAAAAGGTCAATTACGTTAACTTGCTACATCAATATCTGTCGTCAAAAGTCTCTTATGAAAGTAGTACTTGAACCCTTCAGTCTTCCTCCATAAACCACTTCACTTGCAAATTAGCTTGCAGCTGTCTCCAGTGTCATTTGAAGACCAGCTCCTGTGGTAGCCTCATCTTTAATACCAAAATACAAACCAGAGTAAGACATTAATTTTAACAATTCTAGCAAAATACAAATAATCCATATCTACTCTATTTTGATTCAGCATTGGCAAATGCTGCAGAGAAATAAATTGGACGAACGGATACAGTAAACATGGCAACAAACAGCCTCAGTTGTGATTTTGGTAAGTGATGGAGAAAATAAATTCAAAACACATGTGACCTTAACTAGGAGTGCAACATCCTAATGAATGCTTTCTATTGGGCATAGGCATTTGTCATGCTCTATCACATTTCCTCCACACCCTTCCTCACAGATGCTTGCCTGTAGACGAACAGTTTCGATGGGTTTAGTACAGAAGACCTTGTACCATATTCTAAAATTAATGCAATATCAATTTACCCATCAAGCAAAACTGAAAGCAAGCGTCCCCTAAGGCAGTTAATCTGTCATTCACTATCTGTACCAAGTTCAGATACTATTCCCTGCTATGTTTTAAACAAAATGAAAAGGTGAAAATCTCTTTAGCACAATAAACCATAAAAATTCAAAATTATACAACTAAGATAGTTCAATTCAGAAAACTAGTTTAAATTTTGCTACATGTACTAGAAGTTTATTTTATTGGGGTAAATTAGCACACACACGTCTTCTAATCTTAAATGATTCCTCAAATAAAACATGAATACCTTCAATATTATGAAGGTATATCAAGATTTTTCCTCCAAACAACACAGCATCAATATTGATGCAATTCACTTCTATACAACACAGAACACATCAGGTACTCAAATCACACAGATAAATAACAACATCTTATCGTTAGTACAGCCTATACAGATTCCTCTATTTTGTAGATAGATAGCAAAATTGAAAACTCAACACTTAAGAAAATTAAATTGGTCTTTAAAACATAGCCAGAATTTAAAAGACATCCCCCAGAAGGGGGATGAGACCAGGGGACTAAAATTTAGAACCATGCCTGTAGCATTATTTATAATGCTTAACCACCAACCCATGCCACGATACTGACAGCAGCAGGGAAGGCATGAAGTAGCTCACTTGCCTATGGACAAATCAAAGCCCAAGTGACGAATGACTTGTTGCACAACTTTTGGGATTTCAGTTGTTGCAAGGGAGACCCACACCTGGCCACCAGGCTGTCCCCGAAAATCTAGCAAACCTTAATGCTGGGTTGAAGGTTTCCTCCATGATAAAAGCAGAGTCCAGTCGAAAAGGTAAAAAGGATGATACCCTACCATATTCTCACACTTGTTGCAGTCACCTGTGTCTTGACAGTCTGGCCCAGCAAGACCCTGAATTTGACACTAAGATCAGTTCAAAATCACAGTTTGCTTCTCCCTCAAACTTGCTCCAGGTGGGTTCTACTGAGCTATCACAAATGCCAGCCATTCGATTGGTTAGGGACTCCAAGGTGGTCCAGTCATCAAATCTCCAGCCAATTAAAGGGCTGATGACCAAGTGGACTAGGCTTAAACTTGCAATCTAAAAGGCTTAAGGCCATTATGTAATTTGGGTCACCTTCCCACAGATTACACTGCATATGGCTCTGGGTCAGAAACGTCCAAAGTTTCAATGCACAAACTAGAGTCTAGCATTGTACTTATGGAGTTGATTTATTAAAGTCTAATTTTTCAGCTGTGTCATTAAACAGCAATTTTATACGTTTTAAGCTGCAATGCAACGATAGTGAGATTGATGGTCTAGAAGGATAACATTATAACTTGAAACAGATTTCATCCACATTCATCTCTCAATATTCAGCAAGCCAATTCCCCTTAACCTGGAACTTTCCAAAGCGAGAATCGCGGCTCGAGGTGGTTACTAACTCAAATTTCTGATTCGAAGTACTGTAGTTTTCCTTTCCCCCACACTCTCATAACACGTCTGACCCCTACACCTGGTTTAAATGTCCTTCAACTTCACCATCTTTCACTCCCAGTTCTGAGAGTTCGGGACAATGTTCAAGCTCAAAATGGGGACACAGTGGAACCAGGTTTCTAAGTACCACCTCTTTTGGTTACCAGCAGTTCCTTTTTTTCGTTCCAAAAATCAAAAACTGCATTTGCTCCCAGGCGGAATAACTGAGCTGATTTTAAATTGTAAAATCTGTAACATCACCATATCCTTGAACAATCACTCAAATGAATACATTGACATTAATACATGATTCATCTACTTGGACAAAAAAGGGAAAGAAAGTTGGACTCGGTATAGTTGTTGCAGTCCAGCTGTTTTTAATGGATTTCAAATTTCACTATCTGCCACAAGACTGGAACCCAGGTCCCCAGAACATTACTTGGGTCCCTGGATTAATGATAATATCACTAGACCATTGCTGTTGCTGCAGTTGAAGTGGTATACATATACCTATACTGCTGTTAAGAAAAGCATACATGTATATAACTACAGAACACACAGAAGTAAATATTTTTATGGAACCCATCAATCCAACGTATTAGGTGTCATTCGCTCCTCAGAAGACCTCCAAAGGCAAAGAAGGTGTTTAAACTCAATTGAAGTTAACGCTCCAGCAAATTATTCATGGCAGGCTACAATGTCAGAGCTGCCATCTTTCACATGAGAAATTAAACAAATGCCTCTGTTTTTTCAGATCTATTTAAAGAACAGTAAAGAATTCTTTTAATATCTCGGCTGTCTTTCAAACAACATCACAGGATATTGTAAAAGCTGCTTGGAAACATTTCAAACTTTGTTTTATCATGTGGCAGAATAAAACAGCATACTAAATTCAAATATTGACCAGTGTATCACTTCAGTGTTATCAACAGCCATTCAAAATGACTGAATTTTAACGACTGGATAGCATGATAGTGACCCGGTTGGTTTAATCTGTTAGGTAAACATGCTGAGTAAATAAGCTTGTTATTTTCATTTCAGAAGTCCACTCTTCTCTTCCTTACACAAACAAAACATCTAAAATGTTCTTCCTCCTCTTTTAAAATACCAGACTGAATTCAGTCGTCAAGTATATTCGGTTTGGTTTACAAATCAGAAATCACACTATTTTCTAAATCAAAATCCACAAAACACATTCCACTAATGTGGAGAAGTGAGCAACCAACAAGAACAAGATCAGCCACAGATTCCTTTATTTCCACGACTTTGCAATATGCAACCACAGTATAATTTGAGCAACAATTTAAGAGAGATGACTACTTTGATCAGAAGGGATCAAAAAAAATAGAACTTGTTCAAGTTCTTGATTGTGCAATGTTAAAAAGGTCAAATGAGCTGCCAGAGGAAGTGGCGGAGGCTGGTACAATTGCAACATTTAAAAGGCATTTGGATTGGTATATGAATAGGAAGGGTTTGGAGGGATATGGACTGGGTGCTGGCAGTTGGGACTAGATTGGGTTGGGATATCTGGTCGGCATGGACAGGTTGGACCGAAGGGTCTGTTTCCATGCTGTACATCTCTATGACTCTATAAATAAAGTAGTGCAATAACCACACCAATTACTGACCAGCTTCCTTTGTACTTTGCAAGTGCATTGTGCTGTGCAGTGAGTTCAACAAAAAGAGCATGCAGGGTCTCCAAACTGTATTTCCTTTTCAGTTTCCTTATCGTAGCAATAGATATGCTAACCAATTTTATATCTGGCTGGCTAGTTTGATGTTTCTAATTATTGCCACCAATTTCACTGTTCTAAAATACATGACATTTGAGTTAAAACCCATGACAGTATTCAACAGGATGTAGAGCAGAATCTTCCGATTGCAACCTCAAACCCCTTCCTAATCAAAATATTCAGAGGACCCACTAAATGGAAACCATTTACATCCACCAATATCCTTTCCAACAATGAGCTATAGATATCAAATAATTCTGGAATCTACAAGAATGGTCAGTGAAGCACTACTAGGCAAGTTGACCTTGCATTGAATAATTATTCATATTTATAACAAAAACAGAAGTGATTCGATTGTACTTCAAAACTGAAGTTTAAAAAAAAACCCTAGGGAGAGAATTCATATGGTGTAGCTTCCCAGATCATTCCCACAGCATGAATTTTTCCAAACAATGAGAAGTTCAACTGAAGGAAACAACGCCATGAGATGAACCATGACAATTGCAGCACTTGATTGAGAAAACTCCAATATTTACATATGAAACTGACCCTGGAAAATACAGTTTCAAACTTTTTGAAATCGTAAAAGCACTGAAGCTAACAATCAAATATTTTGAAAATTTAGGATTAACTTTTTCAGCTTTATTAAAAATTATTTTTCAGAATGTGGGCATCACTGGCTAGGCCAGCATTTCTTGCCCACCCATCCATTTCTCATGTGCAGTTACAGGAAACTTCAAATCCTTCTAATTTCCTCTTTCTGTTCCTTTCCTGGTTGAAATTAATTTGGTCATTTCCACCTAGCAGCTTTAACTCTACCCACAAAGATCAGTAACTGGCCACGCTGAAGCCACAAGCAACAGTTAGGGTGGAATGTGCAAAATAATGTCACATTGTGCACTAGGGGGTGCTCCAAGGCTGAAGTTCAATCAGATTAAGGAAATAACACTTCACCCTGCATTGGAAAAATGCCAAGTATTTAGCAAGTAAAATGATTACAATTACTTAATTACATCATGTTAATACCTAGAAAAATTCTGCTCTACACACTTTGCCACAAATCAAAATCATGAATTTTGATTTAATATCTATTTAGAGAAAAAAATCTGCCTACTTTTACATAAATTTTAAAACTTTGGACTGAACTTTCCTACAGAAAAAGAAAGTTAGTCATTCACAGTACATATACAAAGAATGGATAAGCAATCAGTTTGAATCATTGTAGTATATTTACCCCACAACCTCCATCCCTTTTGCCACCATAAGGTAAATTTTTAAATTTTTTAAAAAATTACGGAATCTAAATTATGTTTAATGGTTTAGTGTTGAATTTACATTCACTATTTTTCAACATAGTCAAACTTTCCACAGTGATGAATAACAATACTGATGTGCAGTGACCAGATCATTTGCCGTCAGAAAATACAGCTTTCACACAAAAAAATGTGGAAATCTACAAGATCCAAGTCAGAAAATTTGACTCTGCATGTAACTTAAAGTATATTCTGTACAGTATTGCATGTAACGTAGGTCTAGTCACAAGTCACACAACTAGATAAATAGATATTAAACACTCAAGCAGTATCAGTCTTTCAAGCATTAGATATCAACTTTCATGACATCAGATATTACAGCAGGTTGACAAAATCAAATTCAAATTCTGAACTACAGATATTTCATCTGTAGCAATATTTTATGGTAAAGTGGATGCCTTAGTCATTGAGATACTTAGATTTTCCATGAACAATTGCTGTCCTGTTCAGACAAACTAGTCAACATACGTTTGCAACATAATAGTAATCCATAATTTTAATTTCTTTCTACTTTATGTTGTAGCTGTAAAACAAAACCCTGTTGCTTTAAAATTTGAAGATATTCAGTACATCCATTCTTCAGATAACAAGACCACTACATTTAGGTTTTTGTGTGACATGCAACTTCTTAAAGTGACAAACCCATATAAACGAAAAATTTAATTTCAGTTATACTGTGTTACCTACAGTCAATTTCAGGACACCTTTTCAACATT
Source organism: Chiloscyllium punctatum (assembly GCF_047496795.1). NCBI lineage: Eukaryota > Metazoa > Chordata > Chondrichthyes > Orectolobiformes > Hemiscylliidae > Chiloscyllium > Chiloscyllium punctatum. The sequence goes on along the minus strand of NC_092746.1, from coordinate 92,802,957 downwards.
AACTGACGAGATTCTTGACCATTATAATAGGTCATCGCACTATGTTGTGAATAGGGCACTCCTTGAACACAAAATGAACTGTGGCTCATCAGGTTGATAGTTAACTCACGAGGATCGTGAACATCACTTGGAGTTCAGCCAGTAATTTGCAAGGTAATGCATCAAGTGCTATAAAAAGTGGGATAAGCTGTTGGGACAGTGTCAATGTAATAGGTCAAATGTTGTCCATCCTTGCTTTAGATTTCAGGATTTGATTTCTACCAGTTTGCCTTATTGCATATGGTTTTTTAGGTCTGTCAGCTACATGCATTTACACATCAGCATGCATGTTTTAGGTATTAGCCCCTTTATTGTGCAAAAATAATATTCATTCATACAACTTAAGCTATGCTTTAATAGCAAAACTCACTAGTAAAGTGACAGATGAGGTTTGAGTACAGGCATACAATGTGTGGAATGATAGATGGTACTTTAAGTCATAAGTTGAGTCATGAAGCATAACACTAATTTTATGCACAGTCTACAGTTAAGTGATCAATCCTTATCCCTTTGTACCCCTACCCATTTCCACACATTGTCTCTTCTCTTGCTTCTGTCAGTTTTTCCAAATTGTTTCCATGATTGACAACAGTCCTTACTATTATTACTGTGAAAATGCTGTGGGGACTAAAAGACTTAAATATGACAGCCATAAATCATACTTCCTCAGAATCTTAGTTTTGAATGAAGCTTGACTAAAAAGTCTAGATTATGTATAACAAGAAAAACAATGTTAAAAATCACACAACACCAGGTTATAGTCCAACAGGCTTAATTGGAAGCACACTAACTTTCAGAACGACGCTCCTTCATCAGGCGATAGTGGAGGGCTTGATCGTAACACAGAATTTACAGCAAAAATTTGCAATGTGACGTAACTGAAATTATACATAGAAAAATTGAAACAGAAAAATTGAAACAGACAATTTTTCTACACCCCAATCCAACACCGGCATCTCCAAATCAAGAAAAACAATGCCTCAATAAAGCACTGGAGCACCTCACAGCCCTTTACCAGTCTCCTCAGAGTACAAGGGGATCTTGATCAGATGGACCAATGAGCCAAGGAGAGGCAGATGGAGTTTAATTTGGTTAAGTGTGAGTTGCTGCATATTGGAATGGCAAATCAGGGCAGGACTTATACACTTAATGGTTAGGTTGGGAGTGTTACTGAACAAAGAAACCTTGGAGTGCAGGTTCACAGTTCCTTGAAAGTAGAGTTCTAGGCAGATAGGGTAGTGAAAGTGGAGTTTGGTATGCTTGCCTTTGTTGCTCAGTGCATAGTGACCTGTAGGGAGAACATCCTGCAGTTATACAGGGTATTGATTAGGCCAGTGTATTTGCATAAAATTGCATACTATTCTGGTCACCCTGCTTCAGGAAGGATGTTGTGAAATTCGAAAGGGTGCAGAAAAAAATTTACAGTCCACATTGACCATGTTCCCAAACGAAACTAGTCCCATTGGCCTGCGCTTGGCCCAGATCCCTCCAAACATTTCCTGTTCATGAGTTTATCCAAATGCCTTTTCAATATTGCAACTGTACCTGCATCCACCACTTCCTCTGGCACTTCATTCCACACATGATGCATATGTAAAAAAAGCCACCACTCCTGTCCTTTTTAAAATCTTTCTCCTTTCACTTTACAAAGATGACCCCTAGTTTTGAACTCTTCTCCCCCCCGCCTTAGGAAAAAGACCTTTGCTATTCATTCTGTGTACCCCTCATGATTTTATAAAGCTCTATAAAAGTAATCCCTTAACCTCCTATACTCTAGTGAAAAAAAGTCCTAGTCTATCTTTGTATCTCAAACCCTCCAATCCCGATCACATCCTCATAAATCCTGTCGAGACTTACTCCAGTTTAATAATATCCTTTCTATGACTGGGTGATCAGAACTGTGAACAGAACTCCAGAAGAGACCTCACCAATGTCCTGTACATCCTCAACATCAACTCCCAAATCCCATACTTAAAGCAATGAAGGCAAGCGCGCTAAACACCTGCCTGTGACGCAGATTTTGAAGAATTATGTACCTGAACCCCTCGGTGTCTCTGTTCTACAACTGTACCCAAAGCCCTACCATTAGTTCTATATGTCCTGTCAATGTCTGTATTACCAAAATGCAAACTATAATTTATCCAAATTAAACTCCAACTACTGCTCCTCAACTCATTGACAATTGATCAAGATCACTTTGTAATCTTAAATAATCTTCTTCACTGTCCACGAGATCACCAATTTTCGTGCCATCTGCAAACTTACGATGCCTCCTATATTCATATCCAAATCATTGAAATAAATGACACAAGTGGACCCAATACTGATACCTGTGGAACACAGCTAATCATAGCCTACCAGTCTGAAAAACAAGCTTCCACCCAGAGGTTAATGGGTACACAATTTTCATTTCTGTGAAGGAAGGTTGTTCAAGAAACAGTAAGGTCAGAAACTTTTTTTCCCCAAGAACTGGTCAAACAGCCTTACCAATAAATCATGCAATTTAACTCAAAAGTCCAAATCTTTCACCATGTGGCTTGCTTGAAGATTTAAATTTTAGAGAAATAAATGAAGGGATATTCTAGAAAGGGAGGATGAGCAGCCAGAGCTCATGGCCACATTGGTACTAATGACATGGCAGAAAAGGGAGATGTGGTCCGGCAAAGGGAATTTAGGGAATTAGGTAGAAAGTTGAAAAGCAAGACTTATGGGATTATATTAAAAGAAACAGGAAGATAGTACAGTTGAATACATGACTACAGAGGTGGAGGTGGAGAAAGGACTGAACCATTGGGATCTCTTCCAGGGCAGGTGAAACATGTACAAGGAAGACAGGTTGCACCAAAACTGGAGGAGCACCAACCCAGAGGGTTTAAACGAGAGTGGCAGGCAGGGTGGGAAACAGAGCAGAAGATCCATATATGGATTAATTGAGAAGGGAGATAAGTCAATTAAACCCAACAGGAATGACAGGCAAGGCCAGGTTAATGAACATGGAGGGACTGGCAGTTTGAAGTGTATTTATTTTAATGCAAGGGATGTAACAGATAAGGCATATGATCTTAGAGCCTGCCTAAGTACTTGGGGCTACAATGTTGTAGTTATTGTGGAAACACGCTTGAAAGAAGGGCAGGATTGGAAGCTCAGAGTTTCAGAAGTTAGAAGTTTTAGGGGAGATAGAAAGGAATGTTAAAAGAGGTGGGGAATTGCATGACTGATTAAGGAGAATGTCATAGCTATACTATGAGAGGACAGCTTGAAGGGCTCAGCAAGCAAGGACAGAAGGGTAAAACTCAGTTATTTAACCTTTCTTATTCCTATGATGAGTTTTTTTTAAATTCAATCACAAGAGGAGGGGGAGGTCACTGGCCAAACCAGCATTTATTGCCCATCCTAATTGCCCAGAGGGCAGTTAAGAGTCAACCACATGGCTGTGGGTCTGGGGTCACATGTAGGCTAGACCAGGTAAAAATAGCAGATTTTTTCCTTAAAGAACATTATTGAACCAGATGTTATTTTTTCGCCCCAACAATCGACAATGGATTCACAATCATCATTGACTCTTCCTTCTACACCAAGTCAAATTACACCATTTGCCTTGGTAGGATTAGAACCCAGGTCCCCATAATATGACCTGGGTCTCCGGATTAACAGTCTCAAAATAGTACCACTTAGGTCATTGCCACCCCACAAGGGTGATACTGTCGGCCTCCCAATAGCCTGCAGGCGATTCAGGATCAGATAAATCGGTAGATTGTGGGAAGGTTTAAAAACAACAGGGTCAGTTTAGTGGGTGACTTTTAACTTCCCCAGTATTGACTGTGCCAATATTAATGCCAGGGGCTTAGACAGCACAGAATGTGTTACATGTATCCAGGATGGTTCTTGAAACAATATACTATACAGGCAGTCCAAGTAGGGAAGGGGCTGTACTAGATCTTGTATTGGGGAATGAGCCTGGCCAAGTCAAAGTTTCAGCAGGGAAGCATTTAGGGAACAGTGATCATATTTCCTTAAGTTTTAACATAGTTATGGTTTTGTTTATTTTGTTTTTCATTTGTGCAAATGTTACAGGAACGTAACAGTCCAAAGTCAAATGGGACTTTTATTTGATTGATAGCAATTATCAAATTGCTATCAAATTAGTCCCAAGGGTGAAACTGCTAAATTGAGGAAAGGCTAATGACAATTGTATCAGGTAAGAACTGGAGAAATCAAATTGGAGGGGGCATGGAGGGTAAATCCAGATTTTGCAGCTTTTAGAGGAAATCTTTTAAAGACAAGCTGATCAGAGTTCAGGAAACGCATGTCCCTATGGAGAATGAAAGAATAGGATGGCAAGATTCAGAATTTTAGACAACAGGAGTAATTGAAAAGTTAGCCAAAAGAAAAAGAGGAAGCATTAGTACAGGAAACTGAAATCAGATAAAGCTCAAGCAATATAAAAGGAAGCAGAAAAGAACTTAATGAATTAGGAGGACTAAAAGGGGCCATGAAGCAAGTAGGTTTAAGGAAAAGCCCAAGATATTTTATATGGTATATGAGGATGAATAGGGTAGCCAGGGAAAGGATAGATTCATTCAAAACCAAAAGGAGGGAACATATGCATGGAGCCATAGGAAGTGGATCATGTCTTTAATGAGGACATCGCATTGGTATACATCAAGGAAAACAACATAATGATTTGGGACAGGTATGTTAATATTGACATGCCGGAGAATATCTAGATGGAGATGGTGTTGGGTGTCTTGAAAAGCACTAAGACAGACAAGTCGTGAGATTTTGATGGATACTAGGATACTGAATGAGACAAAGGAGGAGATTCCTAGAACCTTGACCGAGATCTTTGTATCGTCTAACCACAGGCGAGGTGAACAATAGCCAATGCTGTCCTTTTGTTTAAAGGAAAGGACAACAGAGCTGGTGAGCCTTATTTCAGCGGTACAGGAGCTATTGGAGAAGATTGTTAGGGAGATGATTAATATGCATTTGCAAAAGAATGGAGATATGAGGGATAGTCAACACAACTCTATGCAGGTGAAGTCTTGTCTCTCAAACTTGACTGGGTTTTTTGCTTTTGAAGATGAGTGAGGAAGGTAGGACAGTGGTGTTGCCTACATGGACTAAATAAAGCATTTCATAAGGTCCCTCATCGTAGGCCAGGTTGAGAAGACTATGACAAATAGGATACATAATGGGCTTGGCTATTAAGACAGAGGGTAATTGTCGAGATATTCTCTGACTGGAGGTCTGTGATCAGTAGTGTGCTGCAAGGATAAGTGCTGGGACCTTGGTTTGAAAAGATGTGGGTGAAAATGTAGTTGGTCTGATTAGTAAACTGGCCTCGTGTAGGGTGCTGGAAAAGCAGAGCAGGTCAGGCAGTATATGAGGAGCAGGAGAATTGATGTTTCTATCATACTGAATCCTGATGAAGGGCTTATGCCCGAAACATCGATTCTCCTACTCTTCGGATGCTACCTACCCTGCTGTGCTTTTCCAGCACCACACTCTCGACTCGGATCTCCAGCGTCTGCAGTCCTCACTTTCTATTGATTAGTAAACTTGCTGACCACACAAATTGGAGGAGTTGTGGACAGTGAAAACACTTACCAAAGGATACAGCAGGATGTAGACCAGTTGGCAAAATGAGTGGGTAAATGGCAGATGAAGTTTAATTCAGACAAGTGTAAACGGATGCATTTTGGGAGGTGAAATGCAGAAGGAAAATATACCGTAAAACATAATTTTGGGCTTTCCTGGCAACTACCATTATAGTGCTGCAGCATGGTCACTATGCACTCGGAGCCACACCCAGCTCATCAACTCGACCAGGCTGCATTTCTAGGCTCTTTGTTCGCTGTCATAATGGACAAATAGCATAAGATGTAGGAGCAGTAGACCAGTCGGCTCCTCAATTCTGCTCCGTCACTCAATCATAGTCGATACCAACCCCACTCTCCTGCCTCCTTCTATAAACCTTGATCCCCATACTAATCAAGAATCTCTCTCTATTGACCTCATCTTCCTTTATTGCCAGCCTGACTGCAGGCCACTCAGGAGCACTGACATACTGAAGGATCTCAGGGTATTAGTTCATAGCTACCTGAAAGTGACAACACAAGTGGATCAGGCATTAAAGGTGATATACAGCATGCTGGCCTTCATCAGTCAGGGCATGAAGATAAAAGTTAGCAAGTCATGTTGCAGCTGTATAAAGCTTCAGTTAGGCCACGTTTGGAGTTGTGTGAGCAGTTCTGATCAGGTAGGACAGATGTGCAAGTTTTAAAGAAGGTACAAAAGGAGGTTTACCAGGATATTGCCTAGATTGGAGGGTTAAAACGACAAAAGGAGAGGATGGACAAACTTGGGATTGTTTTCACTACAGCATCTGAGGCGGAGGGGTGACCTGATAGAGGCATGGAAAAGGTAGGTAGCCAAAGTCATTTTTCCAGGGTGGAAATATAAAATACTAGGGGGCATATGTTTAAGTGAGAACAACAAAAAATTAAAAGGAGATGTGTGAGGAAAGTTTTTTCTTTGACAAGACAGTTGTAGGTGCCTAGAACATGCTGCCAGGAGACATGGTAGAAACAAAGATGACAACAATAGTTAAGAGACATTTTGACAGACACATAATAGAGGGATATGGACTATGTGCAGACAGATGGGATTAGTTTAGTATGGCATCATTGTCAGCTGAGTGTGAGTGGGCTCAAGGGCCTGTTCTTGTGCTTACTGTTCTAGGTTCTATATGCTAAGGGGTGTCACAAAACAGATCCAGTTCAGTCAGAAAGATCCATACCAGGAGAAGGACAGTTTAATTTTGGCAGTCTCCAGGTTAGAGCTGGAAAGAGGTCTTGCACCGTTTTAGCAGACCAAGTTAACAAGTGCTGGAAAAATCCAAGTTTTTCCTCACAGTTCAATGAAGAATGTCAATAGGTATGACTGTGTATAACAGGAAAAGATAGTAACAGAAAATCACATCTGGTGAATATGCAGAAATTCTCCAAAAGCAAATGCTTGCCATCATTAATGAAGTGGAGAGTAAAGATAGCAGCAATACTTCACTAGGGTTGAATGTCAAGAAAGGAGTATGTTGGGACCGAATCTTTTGTTGCTCATGATAAGCTCCAAGTTCTTTCTGTATATATGCACATAATATATTTGTCTTGTTCTTGCTTTTCTTTTGTATAATTTTTTTGTTAAAAGTACACTGACAACTTTACCTGAGTACATCACTGACTAACCACCATGGTAACCAAACAACAAAAACAAAAGCTGTTCAAGCTGAGATCTGACTCGTTAATAATTCTCCTCTGCAGGGATAACAACACTATCCTTTCAGAAGCCTGAAGCATCATATCACCTCTCTGCCCATTCATGTCCTGATACAGACAACTTGTACTGTTCAAAAGTTTGTCATTTTTGGTATCATCATCACTATCTGGTGTACTCCAAACTAAAAACTTAATATTTACCATGACTAGCTCTTTTTCAAAAAACAAAGTGCAAAGGCAATGGACTAGCACTATTATCATGGACTGTTAATCCAGAGACCCAGAGAATGTTCTGGGGAGCCAGGTTTGAATCTTGCTGTAGTAAATGGAGGAATTTGAATTCAATAGATTTCTGGAATTACAAATCTAATGGTAACCACGAATCCAATGCCAATTTTGGAAAAACCCACCTGGTTTACTAATGTCCTTTAGGGAAGCAAACTGCCATCCTGACCTGGTTTAGCTGAAATGTGACTCCAGACCTATGACAATGTGGTCGATTCTTAACTGCCTTTTGGGCAATAAAGGACAGGCAAAAAATGCTGGCCTGGCCAGCAACACCCTCATCCCGTGAATGAATAATTAAAAATGTTTCACTTATGCATTGTATATAATGGCTGGCCGGGCCAGTATTTTGTGCCCAACACCTGTTGCTCAAGACCAGTCCATGTGCTGTAGGTAGATCCACAATGTCCTTAGGAAGAGAATTCCAGGATTTTGACCCAGCAAGAGTAAAGGAGTGGCAATATATTTCCAAATCTAGATGGTAATTGGCTTGGAAGAGAACTTACAAGTGGTGGAGTTCGCAGGTAATTGCTGCCCTTGTCCTTCTAGATGGAAGTGATCATAGGTTTGTAAGGTGCGGTCTAATGATCTTTGGTGAAATTCTACAGTGTATCTTTTACATATACACATTGCTGCTATTGAACATTGGTGGTGGAGGTAGTGGAGGTTTGTGGATGTGATGCCAACCAAAACAGGCTGCTTTGTCCAGGATGGTGTTGAACTTCTGGAGGGTTGTTGAAGCTGAGCTCATCCGGGAAAGTGGGAAGTTTGCGATCACCGCCCTGACTGGTGCCTTGTAGAGGGTGAACAAACTTTGGGGTTTCAGGGGCTAAGTTACTCATGACAGTATTTCTAGCCTCTGACCTGCTTTTGAAGCTACTGAATTTAGATAGTGAATACAGTTCAGTTTCTGCTCAATGGCGACTCCCAGGATGTTAATAATGGGAGATTCATTGATGCTAATATCATTGAATTCTGGATTAGTGGTGCTGGAAGAGCACAGCAGTTCAGGCAGCATCCAAGTGGTGCTGTGCTCTTCCAGCACCACTAATCTAGAATCTGGTTTCCAGCATCTGCAGTCATTGTTTTTACCTAATATCATTGAATGTCAAGGGGCAGGGATTAGAAGATTTTATTGGAAATGATCATTAACAGGCATTTGTGGGGCACAAATGTTACCTGCCACTTGTCAACCCAAGCCAGTATCAGTATCTGAAGAAGCATAAATGGTGCTGTTCGTCCTTGAGCCTCTTTTCAGTCCAAGTTGATAGTGACGCTCCAATTTCACAATCGACTTTTTAAAAAAAGTACATGTTTTATCAGTTTCAGAACTTGCAGTTTGCAGGTTCCAGCTGCCTTCCCTTCACCACAGATATGCAATCCCTTTACACATCCATCCCCTATTGGGATGGCCTCAGGGTTCTCTGCTTCTTCCTGGAAAAAAAGGTCTGAACCAGCCCATCCACTGCCACCCTCCTCCACTTGGAGGAGTGCATCCTCACCTTGAGCAACTTCTCCTTTAACTCTTAAACTTTCTTCAAGGCAAAAGGTGTGGCCATGGGTAAGTACATAGACCCCAATTGTGCCTGTCCTTTTGTGGGATACATATAACATTCTTTGTTCCAGTCCTACTCTGGCCCCCACCTGCAACTCTTCCGCAGGTACAATGATGACATTAGTCCTGCTTCCCCCCTCATCGGGAAATTGGAAAAATTTCCACCCTGTTCTCTCCCCAACTTGGTTCAAGACATCTGTCTACATTTCTGGGGATAGACTGTCCACCAACATCCACTACAAACCCACTGACTCCCACAGTTACCTTGACTGTATATTCTTCCACTGTGCTTCCTGCAAGGACTCCGTTCCATTCTATAAATGTTTCCATCCTATCTGTTCTGATAATGCCAGGTTCTACAAGGGGCCTCCACAATTTTATTTCCTCCTTCCTCAATGAAGGATTTGCCACTATTATAGTTGACAGGGCCCTCAGCCATGTCCAACCAATTGCCCAGACTTCAACCTTGACTCCTTCTCATTTGACCCTACACCAACAATAGGGTCTCCCTGGTCCTCATTTATCACTCAACCAGCATCCACATCCAAAAGGATCAATCGCTGTCTTTTTCTGCCATCTCCAGCAAGATGCCACCACTAAACATAACCCTCTCCTCCCTTGTCAGCCTTCCACAGGACACCTTGGTCCTCTCCTCATTCACTTCTAATTCCTCCCAAAATCCCCAGCAACGTCCCATAATCAAAGAAGGCGTAACATCTGTCTTTTTACATCCGCCCTCCTCACCATCCAAGTCTCAGACACACCTTCCAGGTGAATAGCAATTTACCTGCACTTCACTCACTCAATTTAGTTTACTGTATTCACCACTCAAAAAAGTGGTCGGCTCTACACTGGGGAGACAAAGTACAGTCTTGGTGGCCAGTTTGCAGAATGCCTATATTCCATCCTGAGCTTCCTGTCACCTGCCACTTCAACACACCGTGTTCCCTGGTCAACATTTGTGTCTAGGCTTACTGCAGCATTCCAGCAAATCTCAGTGCAAACTGGAAGAACAGCGTCCCATTTTCCACTTGGGGATCTTGCAGCTTTTTAGACACAGTTCAAAGAATTTTAAGGTTTGAGCACTTCTCCAATGTCCTGTCCCCAACCTCCATACACTAGATCTTGTCAACACATGGGCTGTTGCTACAAACAACCCATTGTCAGTTACTAATTGTCCAAGGCTGACCTTGACCCATCCCTTTGTCTGCCTACCTACTGTTTTCTACCTCCAGGTTCCATCTCCTCTTATCATTTACTCCTCTCCCTATCTTCAGCACACACACCAACCTTTCCCTAACTACAATCCATTCTGTAGTCGTCTCTGAACTCAAAACATCAGCACCACTTTCTCTCCACAGATGCTGTCAAGCCTACTGCGTTTTGCCAGCAATTTAGACCAGAAGATATTGGCCCAATTCCTGCCCCTTTCAGCCCATCCAGTCTGTTCTGCCATTGAATCATGGCTGATTAAGTTTCTCAACCCCATTCTCCTGCTTTCTCCCTAGAACCCTCTATACTCAAGAACCTATCGATCCCAGTCTTAAATATACTCAATGACCTGACCTCCACAGCCTTCTGTAGCAATGACTCTCTGAATGAAGAAGTTTCGCCATATCTATGTTCTAAAAGATCTTCCCTTTACTCTCAAGTTCTAGATTAGAGTGGTGCTGGAAAAGCACAGCAGTTCAGGCAGCACTGAGCAGGAAAATAGACGTTTCGGGCAAAAGACCTTCATCAGGAGCACCAATAACATCTCTGGGACACCCACACCAATTAACCACACCGCCCAGTGGCCCAACATTTCAACTCCCCCTCCCACTCAGCCGAGGACATGGAGGTCCTGGGCCTCCTTCACCGCCGCTCCCTCACCACCCGACGCCTGGAGGGAGAACGCCTCATCTTCCGCCTCAGAACAATTCAACCCCAGGGCATCAGTGTGCACTTCACCAGTTTCCTCATTTCCCCTTCCCCCACCTCACCCCAGCTCCAAACTTGCAGCTCAGCACTGTCCCCATGACTTGTCCTACCTGCCTATCTTCCTTCCCACCTACCCAATCCACCCTCCTCCCTGACCTATCACCTTCATCCCCTCCCCCACTCACCCATTGGACTCTATGCTACTTTCTCCCCACCCCCACCCTCCTCTAGCTTATCACTCCACGCTTCACGCTCTCTGCCTCTATTCCTGATGAAGGGCTTTTGCCCGAAACGCCGATTTTCCTGCTCCTCACAGCCTGAATTGCTGTGCTTTTCCAGCACATTCTAATCTAGAATCTGGTTTCCAGCATCTGCAGCCCTTGTTTTTATCTTTACTCTCAGGCTGTGCCCTCAGGTCCTAGTCTCTCCTATCAATGGAGGCATCTTCCCAACATCCAATCTGTCCAGGCTGTTTAGTATTGTGTGTTTCATTTAGATCTCCTTCTAATTTCTGTCTCTGTTTTGGATTTCCAGCATCTATTTTTTATTATATAAATCTAGTCTAAGCATGGGCAGCCTCTAATTTCTCCTGTCTCTCCATTTTTTGCTCTAACCTTTACTCCATCTGCTTTAGTCAATCCTGAACAAGGGTTATACCCAAAATGTTGACTTCACTTCCTATTGCTGCCTGGCTTGCTGTGGTCTTCCAGCCTCCTGCCTGTCTACCTTAAATCAGCCTCCTCTTCTTCATTAGTCAACACCAACACAAAGTGCTCCTGAAGTATTAAAGACTCGCATGTCTATAAACTTCTTATCACTCTGTGATCCTAATAGAACCCACTCTAGTCCAATGATCCACCTACAACTTACATGCCAGATCATGATTTTGGGTACAAACAACTCTCCATCTTCGCCACCTGTAACATTGCATCATTGGCTATATAGCCAAAGAGCACTCAATTAGCTCCAAAGCATTTGGTGTAGGCTGTTACCAAAACATTTGGATACAAATCATGTTCTGCACTGGTGAGCTGAATGGCCTCTTTGCAACTGTAACAATTGTGATTTGAAGATAAGCAATTCTAGCTCAGTTCAATAAATAAACTTACGTGAGAGGTATACTGGCAACTAAATGGTACAAACACCCTATTTCCTAGGTAAAAACAATGACTGCAGATGCTGAAAACCAAATACTGGATTAGTGGTGCTGGAAGAGCACAGCAGTTCAGGCAGCATCCAACGAGCAGCGAAATCAACGTTTCGGGCAAAAGCCCTTCATCAGGAATAAATAAAGCCTCTCCTTGATAATGCTGTATGGTCCTCTACTGGGGAGCAACAACTCAATTTTCTTCAAGAGGTTAGTCTGTGCATTGAAAATATAAATCAAGGAAAACCTTTAAGCATTTACATCCAACCCTAAATTCACCAGCTTCAGTTTAATGAGCAAGCATGAACATCTCCCATATAATCTACAATCTTTCCTCTGGAAAGAAGTTTTAAGAATATGAGCTGTTAACTATAGTAAACCAATCTGTGAGACACCAGTTTCTACTTACTGAAGCACAACGTTAAATTAGGGACACACAGACCTCAAGCAAAATGGTCAAGTTCCAAATGTTTTGACAGCACAGTTTGAACAACATGGTTATAAAACTTCTTCCTAAACACAAATGCAATAGTGCTGTATGCTGGCAAACTCCAACCCAACACTTGGATGATAATTACTGAAAACAAAAATGCTGGAAATCAGTGTGCCAGGCATCACTCATGACAGGCAACAAGCTAATATTTCAAGTCAAGATGACTCTTCAAGTCTCCGCCCCACACCTTTGCAAAAAAAAAGCTGCCTCTTCATTCATGAGAGCTCTGAAGAGTGATCTAAACGCAAAACGGTAGCTTACTCTCGCTCTCCACGAATCCTGCCTAACCTGCTGTGATTTCTAGCATTTTGTGTTTTCAGTACAGATTTCAGCATCAGCAATAAATTGCTCCTACTTTGATGATAATTTATCAAGTCTACTCCAGATACAAACCAACCAGTATATACAAATTCACTGTTACTTCAACGGGTTTTCAGTCACAAAACAAATAAAAGAACGTGACAACGTACTTGCAAATACTGTTCTTCTGTTTTCTCTCCATGTGGGAGCCCAACCAAAAAAGTGCTCAGACCAAACAAAAAGAATAAGTTGATCCAAACTGGCCCAAGGGCATTGATTTTGGTCGGGAATTTGATCAGTAATCATTCCAAATGAGCATCCAAAATTATTTAATGCATGCTGTCTTCAAAAAATTGTTATAGCTAAGAATAGAAGTCTTCATTCCAAGTCTGGCAGATATTTGCCTGCATTTCCTCCAACCTGATTTACTGCATCCGTTGCTCCCGATGTGATCTCCTCTACATTGGTTCAGGGAACATCTATGGTCCACATTCTCCAAATCGACCCCATCTCCTGGTTGCCAGCCATTTTAACACCCCCCCCCCCCCCCCCCAGACAGCATGCCCATACTGGGCCTCCTCCACCATCAAAGTAAGGCCACACAAACTGGAGGAAAAACACCTTAAGCTCCTGACTTAGAAGTTACAACTTTATGGCCTTAACATGGAAAGCTGGTGATTTCCAATCTCCCCAACCCCCACCTCATTCCAGGTCCAGCCTTCCCTCTCTACCCTGCCTACTTGACCTGACCTAACATGTCAATCTTCCTTCCCACCTATCCACTCCACCCTTCCCAATAACAATCCCATTCACCTCCCAACTGCATCCACCTCTCGCCAACCCACCCTTTCACCAGCCCCATCCCCTTCCAATTATTTCTCAGCCACCTTCCCCCTCCCCAGTCCTGAGGAAGGGTCCTGCCCAAAACATTTGACTCTCCTGCTCTTCTGATGCTGCTTGATCTACTACTTTTTTCCAGCTCCACATTTTACTCACTGACATCTGCAGTCATACAGTCATATAGATGGACAGCACAGAAACAGACCCTTCAGTCCAACTCATCTATGCTGACTAGATATCCTAAATTAATCTAGTCCCATTTGCCAGTACATGGCCTGTATCCCTCTAAACCCTTCCAATGCATATGCTCATCCAGATCTCTTAAAATGTTTTAATTGTACCCTCACTATCTCCAAGATTCAACTGCTGAAAACAAAATCAGTTTTTTTGCCAAATCATAAGCAGGTAAACAAGTTTACTTTTATTCAAAACTAGTTGACAATAATAGACTTCAGGTAGTATAGTTCACTAAGTGAAGGGAACAAAATTATTTGTTTCTCTCCCTGAATTTATAATAATCGTAACAGAATCCCTAGACTGCGGAAAGAGGCTATGATTCTATGATTCACTGGTTAAAAAATTGAAAAGGATCTGAAAGGCCACCCATCTTATGACCGACTTGAGGGAAGTATGTACAGTAGGCAAGAGTTCTAATCCCATTCATGTCTTGAGCATCAAAAATGAATATGCACATACTTGGGTAAAAGCCATAAGTCAGACTGAACGCAAAATAAAGGGTTGTCCGGACATGAATATTTCACAGGGTTTACTTTCAACTAAAATCTTAATAGAAGTCAATGAGATGTGGTAACACCTTGACCAGCAGTCATCATTTCAATTTGAATGATTTATATTTATGAACAATTCTAAACCACAAACTTAATTCACTTCTAAACATAGTGGCCTGGTTTCATAGGTCGGTGCAACATCAAGGGTCGAAGGGGGCCTGTAATGTTCCATATTCTAAATCAATCATTCATGTATTAGATAACTAACTAGTCATCATCATAATTCCTTTGAACTTCAGATGGAGCTCTCAATGGTAGAGGTAGCATGGCACTCAATGCCAGTGATTGGTTTAACTGCATCCAGATGTTTTACAACAATATAACCCATCAATGTGGTGCTTCCATCAGTATCCCAGAGGCTCCAAACCGAAGCCCATTCCATGATACAGTTTCATTCCATTTCAAAAACAAGCCTCAAAACCCCCACAGCCCGAGAGAGGAAGCAGCCGGGCATGCAGTTTCAATGCTGCTGAAGGTTGGGGGAAGGGAAGGACCACACCAATGGAGCATTTCATGCAGATATCTTTCAATGAATAACAAACCTAAGCATATGAAAAAAAATTTAAAAATTAAAAATACTGGCCAAAGATCAGGAGTCAACCTTTAAAGTTACTGCAGTAAATGTGAAAATACCACTACTACTTATTTCACTAAATATGAATTCAGGACTCTGATCTACAGGCGATTTTTTTTGGTCTAGTTTTTTCAATTTTAAAAATAAAATTTAAAACTAAATAGACACAAACAGCTGTTCAAGAAACTGGGAGAAAGAAAGCGATAAGGATTTTAAAAATGCCAAAATACTTCTGTCCTAATTTGGTTCAAGCTAAAAGCATGAGTGTAGCATTTCCAACTATTTCATTTTTCTATTATTTCATACATGCAGCTTTGTTGTTAAGGTCACATGAATGGTTGAACGTACAACCAAAACAGACTGAATTGACCCAGCTTTCATTTGAAGTCTTCTGTCCCACATATTCCATCTCAGCCAAAAAAATATGTACAGAGGTAACAAAAAATCCATTCCTGATCCCTATCCCAATGACTCAGTTCAAAAATATGAGTCAAATGAAACTAAAAGAGTGTCTTTTTAAAAATTAAACAAGATGTTCATGATCATTTCTGACATCTTATTTTTAGAAAGGTGATTTGGCTTTCATAAGAAACATTCACTGCAAGATGTATGCATCAGTGGTCTTCATTGCCATGTCCAATTGCCTTCAAGATGACAGTACTAGGTCACATTTCTGACTTGCCACAGCGCATTTTAGGAAGGAGGTTCTGAAATTCTGGTCCAGTAATCATAAAGGAGTATGCAACGTGTGTCAACTTGGAGACAAAGGTACTTCCATTCCTCTGCCATCTTTGTCTTTCTATGTAGTAAAGGTTGAAATCTTTGGATATGCTACACACAAAAAGTGGTTTGCTTATCACATCAGTAAATCCTGTACATAGTATAGGCATAGTTCTCTGGTGGGTAGACAGGAACATTGTGGCACTTATTGAGTCTGTGTGTCTGCGAAACCTTTTCGGCCAAGTGAGAAGTTTTCCACTATATTCCAGGTTTGTGCCTTAGGTGAAAAGACCAGGGGTCAAAGTGGTGATTGCATCTGAACATGGGCAACTCACCACTGAGTAATCAAGCTTGTGACCTTCTTCATTGTGATTGCATTTATATGGCTCTTTGAGTTATATTCAACCGTAACCACACTGAACCAGTTACCAGTGTCTGACATTAATTGGCAACGTCCACAAATGTTGTTACATTCTCAGTTGTTGGTAATTATTTAACATAAAATGTTAGTTGCCATTATCAGCCTTAGCCTATTTATTCAGATGACTTACTGCACATGACCATGCACTTATTATTCAGAGGAATTGCAGACAAAGGTGAACCCTATGCAATCACAAATAGCTCTACTGTTAACCTTATGATGGTCAAAATTTTGTAATACTTGACTGTCCTGAACATCATCATCAGGAACTAAAGTGACACTGCTGGACTGGGATGATCACATTGTTGTAGGCCATACATCTCCCTTTTTAACAAGAATAATTCAAACCACTATAGAACTTTCTTCAATTCCAATTGAATACAATTATACCAAAGGACTCCTTGCTGCCAACAGTCAAATTCTACCTCCGTCTGTTGTCTTCCCCTTTCCTTGGGAATGATCCTTCAAATCAATTTAAGGACTGAAACCTCTTTTATATTATTTCGGACATCCTACCTTTGAAGCTATTAGTTTGATTTCTGTTGAAAAAAATTGTCTCATGACATAAATACTTCAACTTTCCTAATCAGTGTACAAAATATCACCAATTGTACAGATTCTGGATGAAGGAAGAAAATGGACTAACAAAAGGAATCCAAGTTCAGAATCTATCACAGATCTAATTCTAAATTACGATCCCTCAAAATTTCACCTCGTGTCTTTGCAGTTACTTGGCACAATTATCACATTTTCCAATGAAGCCAGTCCAATGGATAAACTGACATACATAATACTGTACAAGTGACTCTTCAAAAGGACTTCAATTTAAATCATGACGTAACTTGCATAGGTGACTAGATTGTTCATCAGTAATGATTTGAAAGGTATAAACAGGTTGTTTGACCAATACAGCCAAATTGGGAAAACAAGGTTTTTCCTCCATGACATGTTTGAAGTCTGAAGTCACATCAATACTAACATCTGCTCTAAATAATGTAGCTATTCTATTCAAACACTATCATCCTTCTTGAAATTAAGAGATATCACAAAAATATGTTGCTCTTAACATGTAAAGATCTCAATTGCAACTTTCATGGCATAACACTAATTCAAGAATTGTGCATAAACTTGGAGTATTTTCCCACAAACAAAATGAAAAGAGTCACCCCAGCCTAATCAGAAACCAGTGAATAGACCCTTTCTAAGGCAGAAACTCTATGTGGTATAGTGAACAAATTCCAAAAGGTAACTGCAATGTTCTGTTAGTGTTTTTCTACACGTAGTGTACAATAGTTGAAAAACCTCACTAAATTCACACTGACCAACATAGAAATCATGCCAGAGACAATTTAAGGCTTAGCCAAAAACAAATAAGTAGTTATTAGACAAAACAGCTGCCAACTTTAAACTCAGTCATACAGGAACAAAAATCTTTACAGTTTTCAAAATAATTACAAAATAAAAGGATTGGTACAATATTTATTTTGGAAGATGGTCAACAACTCTTAGTAATTTTTCAGACCAAGTCGAGAGATTTGTAGTTAGATTAGATTCCCTAGTGTGGAAACAGGCCCTTTGACCCAACAAGTCCACAATGACCCTCTGAAGAGCAACCCATGCAGACCCATTTCCCTCTGGCTAATGCACCTAACACTATGGGCAATTTAGCACAGCCAATTCACCTGACCCACACATCTTTGGACTGTTCACCCGTAAAGCCAAATAGGTCAAACAAAATGATGCAAATTACACAAAACAAGCTCATCTACTTGCCCAACCTTCCTGTATATTTTCTAAATTAATAAACAATGTTTTTTCTTCTCCCACCCTATTTTACCCAAATATTAGGCTTACTTGATGAACTAGTCAGTGATCTGCTGAAGTGTACGGAGTAAGACAGCAATACCCTAAAATGTCATACAGAACATTAACACTGACCCAGACTTTGGATGTGCCAAGCACCTTGCTAGGGAAAAAGAGAGAAATCCTGCCCCATTCACCACAAAATGAAAATAAACACCAGGATAATGCTCAGGATGACTTTATGGTTTGCTGTTTCTTCAGGCACATATAGTGAAAAAGGTCTAAACACACATCCAATTTGACGAGCATTCAGGTTGACCAGGGAAGTAGTGAAAGTGAAATCATACCCAAGGCATTCAGAGTCTCTAGTCGAAGGTCAATGAACAGCACCTCACATGTTTGCTTCCTGCTTTTAGATGAATTTTTTTTCCCCAGTACACAGACTTTTGTAAAAAAAAATCTGAGTTATAAACTATGTTCAAGACACGTTTTCTGTCCAAATTAGTCCTTTGAATTTCAAGTTAATCAAATGTTCCTTATCGTACCCATTTTAGAAAAAATCAACCTTGTTGCAGTTTACAACTTCAAAGTTTATGAAACCGATAAATATGAAAGCATTACCAACACAAAGAAGCTTCAAAACAAAAAGAGCATTCAGCAGATTAAGGATTGAACATGTGACATTACATTTCACTTCTGATACCCAAGTTTCATTATAATTCAGTGACAAGACCGCAGCTGGTCCCACAAAATTCAGTCCTTCGAATATTAAGGTGCACGAAGCTCCAGGTAGGACTATTGTGGGTGTCTAGTGCACTGAACTGTATTTTGCTTTGCTTGACAATGACATCAAGTTTCAAAAAGAAACAATGCATCTTCTGTGCCAACATACTTATGATATAAATGTTTTCAAAATCAAATTAAATAGCCAAGTTCATTCATGTTCAAATACTTCAGCTACTTTTCTGAAAGGAGAAGAGGATTCAAACCACAGAAAAACTTGATCTCCAAGATAATTTTATGTAAAAACAGAAATCAGTTGTCTTGCATCCCCTATTTCGTCAGCCAGCGATGGCGTGGCATTCTCCAATTCTTTGATTCTCAACTCTTCAGTATATTGGTGAAATCATCACTTTCATTCCCTACCCTAAACCTACAACTTCCCACAAGACATTTTAGATTAATTAGTTCTATGAACTTGCAATTTCTCAGCACCTTTAAGTGAAGTTCAGAGAGCACTGTTTGCTGGTAAACCCAAGTACACTTTCTCAAAATAGGAAAATAAACAAGGGGAAATCCATATCTAAGCATCCTTCATTTTCATTTCATAGGAATTAAAACCCACTTGTGAGAAATGTAAGTGCCATACTGGTACATGGAACAAAACCATGCCAGATAACAGTAAACTTATATATTTTTTTAAAAACACCTATTAAAAGTTGAAGGCAGCATTCAGAGAAACAGAATCTGAATTAAGTCTCCCAGTGCAGAGAGTTTTTGATATTCCAAGGCCCAAAACTACATGCTGAATGATGCACTGAAGTTTAAAAACATCACAAAGACTCATTGAGGAAAGGGCACCCTCACATCTCTCAGCAACAGTACCTAGGGGCTAGAAAATAGCTAAAAACCCTTGGGCTGTATTTTTGACATGTTATGAATATTATAAATATTAATTCCAAAGGGAGTAACAGTATTATTCCAAGAAACTGATTTGGTTTGCACCTTTATGCAAGCTGAATTTTAACAGTATTATCATGCATCTCGTAAGTTTTAATAAAATATATTTTGGGGAAAAAAAGAATGTGCAACAAACAATGATTAAATTCTGAAATCTCCAATTTGTGAAAGAAAATCTGAAAGCCAGTAGCTTTAATCTGGACAGAATTTTTTTAAAAAACAAAACTACCCTAGTGGGCAGATAGAGTAAACGCACACACTCGGGAAAAAAAATTAAAGATTTATGACTGCTCCAATAGGATTAGCGATACAGAGCAGTCGTTTAACACTATGTGCCACAATCAGTTAACCAGATTTGTTTTTTTTCTGTATATGGCAGGACACGAGTGATTTAAACGGATGGAACAACACTTTAAGCTTTAAAAAAAAGGTTCCCTGCGCCCACCGCATTTGTTACCTGTGCGCACGTCCTACACAAAAACCTCCACCCAACATAAACACATTCATTCTTACCCCTCCTCCACTCGCTTCTCCGCAGGAGCTTCCAGGCGTCAATCTAATCAGATATTAACGACTGAACACCCCTCCCCAACATACATAAAATGAAGGGAACGACACACCGAGGGGAAACCAGGGCGTGCATATCGAGATTAAAATATACAAAAAGGAGATTGGACATGGAATACCAGCTGCCTCCTTTCTAATGTGCAATTTCAAAATCACATCTAAAAAGGCTTGGATTAAAAATGTGAAGTCCTTTCAACGAATTATGCCCGTGCAAAAACACAAAGGAAAGTAACCTTACTGCAACCATGGTAAATAAATCTCTCCCAGGAGACTGAAGCAAACAGAGGGGGCTGAAACTAACACCATTTCTACCTGCACAAGTTGCCATTTGCTGCAGCCTAGTCAGCTCGGCTCGACACGACAATCAGGAATCGTTTTCTCCTGCTGAAAGGAAATACTTTTCTCTTTTTAAAAATCCGCTTCAATCCCACATTGTTACTTGATTTTTAAAAGCACACACTGAATAAATATGCAGGCGCCAGGTTTTCTTGCCATTTTTAACAACGTAGCGGTCCCATTTTTCAGGTAAACATGTTTACATCGCTCTCCCTCCCTTCTCTTCTCGCTCGCTGTGGCAGGCGCACATGTCACAATTTCGTCAGCAGGAAAAGCCCATCAACTTAGCATCAACCATTAGGACAACATTTTAAATGAAAAAAAAACTATAATCACTCTAAAGGCATAAATCTTAATAGAAAATATTATTTTAATTTGTATTTCAATTGCGGTAATTACACAGGAAAATACATAAAAACATCAAAATGCGGGAGGGGAAATGCTGTCACACCGTTAGCTTGTATTTCCTGAAGGGGGAAATCTCTACCTTCCTAAGTTTAAAACGAACAAAATAATTTCAACTCTAGGACTAAATTATAACCGATGCGCTTAAAGTACTGATCCTCCTTACAATGAATGATTCAAGAAACCTAACGCGCGCGCACACGCTCACAATAAAAGTTTAAATAAATAAAGGGGGAATCCAACTCCTTCCCGGCTATAATGTAAATGTATTCCTTATATAGCGCTTTCAGCCGAGAGTCCGAGTGCGCGAAGCGGGCCAGAGGCCCCGTAATTCGCTCGAACCGTGACCACCCATTTCGGCACCAAACAGGTAGCCGGGCGAAAACAAAAAAAAACGACCAACTCAGCCTTTTCCTGGAGTAAAACATCGAAAAGAGAAGAGAATTTAAAAGAGTGTGTGTGTGTGTGTGTGGGGGGGGGGGGGGGGGGGGAAGAGAAGAACTTCACCAATCTGTTTATGTTGACACCAGGGAAGGGAGGAGGGGGAAGAAACATAGAAGCATAAAAAGTCTCGTTTCCTCTTTTCAACACTTTTCAACTCTGCGTCAGGTGTTCATTTTAAGATTATGGTACAGTTCAGGGCGACCCAAAAGAAATAAAGAAACGGCCCTCACCGCCAAAAGCACCCTGCATTTTAAATAAAAGGGCAGCAAAGTGACGGAGTTTTTAATGCACATTTTATAAAAGCAGCACTGGAGAATTCTCTGGTCTAATTCGCCCTGGGGTGGGTGAAAGGAGAGAGAAGGGATTGGGGGGGTGGTGAAAAGAGAGAGAGAGAGAGAGGAGGAGGCGGCTCTCTGACTGACGAAGCAGATAAAGAGCTGGGAGCGGCAGCGTATAACGGTCCAGGGCCATGAACCGCTAGGCGACGGGCGAGAGAGGCCAGGGAGCAGGAGCAGGTAATGATCTCACCCTGACAACAGCAAGAACTGTTCGCCTCCCAACTTTCTCCACACTTTGCTCTCAATCCTCTTCCCCAACACCACCTCTCCCCCACCCCCCCCCCCCCGCAAAATAAAACGACCCACCACAACCAAAGTCCAAACAATCATCAGAGAGAAAAAAATAATAACCCGCACTGGGACTCCGCTCTCTTTCTGCCGAGTTCCCGATCTAAAATTCAACCACTCTCTTTCTCTCTCGCCCAGCCGAGTTTCTTCGAGTTAAGTTTTTCTTTTGTTTCTGTTCTTTTTAATCCAGTTACACTACCTCCCCCCCCCCTCCTCTTCCTCCCCTCTGTTTACCCCTGCTCTTAAAGAGTAAAGAAGAGGTGGTGGTGTTGTTTGAAAGGTGCGATTGGTGTGAGGGGAGGGTTGCGGGGATCTTTCTTCAGCCCCTTGCCCTGCCTTTCCCCCCCTACGCCAGCCCGGTGGAAAGCTCACCGTTTTTCCTCCTCGGGTTTGCCTGTTTTCTGCGCTTACACCTGGGGCCATCCGCCATGATCCGCTCGCTCTCTCGTTTCATTGATAAGCGCTGTCAAATTCCAGGACGCGTGCAACCACCCCCAGCCTTCTTTGCGACACTTTTATTTTTCTTTGCGACACACCTACCTTTCCGCCGCCCCCTTTTTTTTTGCGCTCCTCGCGCTCTCCACCTCCACCACCACCAACCCCCTCCCCTCCCCCCTCTCCTGCCTCCAACCCCACCGCGCGCGCGCTAGCGGCCGGCGCGCGCCCCTTACTATGGGAACGACAGGTTACCCTGGAGATGGATTTTCACTCCCTCCCTCTCTCTGCTCCTTCCCACCCTCCCCCTCCCAACTCCATCACCTTCCCTCTCTCTCTCTCTCTTCTTCACCCCCCCCCCCCCCCACAACAATTCTCTCATTAAACATTTGGGTTTGCGGCAGGATTTGAATCCAGCGCGGGAAATTTAAAACTAGGCAAAGTCGCCCAAGGTAGGAGACCAGGGTGAGGAAGAGATTGCAGCGTCTTCAGCGCCCCCAACAATCTCTGAACCAAGAGGAACTGTTATTCATTATTATACAGGGGGAGAAGTAGCTGCACAAAGACAATACAGATAAATATTTAATTAGATATGTGCATTATTGATATAAATATCTGGAGATGTTTTATACACTAACATGTGACTAATTTACTTGCAGTCTGCAACCAAAAACAGCGAAGAGGATAGTGTGCGATTGCAAACTTTGGTCGCACGCTATTTTATGAGTAGTCGTGTTGCATCAGTTACTTCACATTTTTAACATCTTTTTCTCTGCCCGCCCAGTGTAATATCTACTTGGAAAGTAAATTATGCAGTGCGAAAGGCTGGTGAAAACATTGACCACGCATTCATCTGATAATCGTGAATAAAGTAATTTTCAATGGTTATTAGTTCTTGAGAATCGCTTCTGGGACAATAGGTAACGATAACGTTGTGCGCCATTCCGTGGCATGATGATATAAACGGGTAAAGAGTAAAAATTGAAATGCATAAATTATTTTATTAGTGTCTTGTAGTAAATGGTGATTATTTTCCTAATGTACAGGTAGGCCTACTTTAACAGTGTCTTTTACCAATGCAATGAGAATCACTGCATAAATGTTACTGATCATAGTTTACAGCCTTTACTAAATCTGCTGTTTATTTCCAATTTGTAGGCGATCGATGATAGCTGGTGTTGTTTAGTAATTATTGTGTTCATGCTGGCTAAATACTGTTCAACTCCATAAATAATAGTATCTATAATTTGTTAATTATTAATCAGTAAAAATGAAACGTTTTAAAGTTCGTACAGTGTAAAGTATAGTAACTATGGTTTTGAAAATATTCGAGGGTAATCCAAATTATCTGAAAATGTAGGGAAAAAGTTGTGATCTGCTGTCAGATTGTATCATTCAGTAGTAGTATTCTACACGACAAAAGTGTAAATGCAGCAACAAAAGCGTGTGAGGGTCAAGTCAACTACTATAATGCACTTTATTTTTTGTGCAACGGTATAATATCCAAACTGTAATAACTACCCCAATATTTTGTTTGTTGGTCTCTTTTTTATTACTTCTATACCGTATTAAAAGTAAAAATGACAACACTGATATGAATGAGGATAGATGGCAGGAGTGAGAACTGTTCTCCTTGGAGAGAGAAATGCGAAGAGGGAGGTCTGGTAGAGGTTTTCAAAATCGTGATTGGGCTGGATAGAATAGATAAGAATAAACTATTCCCCTCTCATTAAAAGAACAGAACAAAGAAGCGAGAGTGAAGTGAGGAGAAAGTTTTGCACTCAGCGAATAGTTAAGATATGGAAATCGCTACTGGAAGTGTGGCAGGAGCAAGTTCAAGATAGCATTGGATGATGTGGATAAAAAATCATGAGCAAGGGAATAGGGAAAAAACAAGGAAATTTACACTTGGTAGTGGTGCTCATTAAAGGTGCAGGAACGATGGGCCGAACAGTACGTTATGCTTGTGCGACGTTATGTTTCTGACTGGACTGTTTCCTGTAAAGTATTAATTCTGTATAAAAGAACATGTACTTGATTCACTGTACACGTTAGCTTTCATATAAATTGTTCTACTCCTTCAGGCATCTTCTAATAAATACAGGTTTCTGGGACTAAAACCGAAACTGTGGTTGAATTTTATTGCTATCACGCTACTAACAGTATTCAAATTGTGCCTTATGCGGTGCTGTAGACGGGGGAAAAAAGCTAGTCTTATTCAGAGTTCATTGCCCATTTCCCGCTATGGCACCAACCCACAAGAACAAAATTTTGCTGAGTGGCGTCATGTCATGCTGGCAGGTGAATTCCGATTGGAAGAAGTCGTTGCCCACGGCCTAGGATCTGCAGAGTGAGGGATCCTTCCCAATCTGCATTCACGGGAATGGGGCGAAAAGCTAAACTGCTTTCAGTGACAGGACCTTCTTGATCACTGGGAGAGCGCCAAGTAATGAGCTCCGAAATCCCGCTAGCTCCCTGTTTGTTTAGCACGGTCCATTTCGCACAGTCACACACGTATGTGAAATGCTTCACTTCAGTGTTAGATCCCATGTAAATGACAGGATCAGTTTGTCAAATCCCAGCCAGCACGGTACAAGGGCAGTGCGCTCAGGTTGTCCATTTTAAAATGGCCGTTTAAACCAGTCGTGTCCTGTCCCCACCGGGAAAACTCTCCTTAAAACAAAGACGAAACTGAAAACCAGCTTGTGGGAGCCTACATCTGCACATTTCTGAGTTGATTTGCCGTGTATTCGGGAGCCGTCAACGCGCGTCGCGACCAATGAGTTACTTTTGAAGTGTCATTAGTGCTGTTATGTAAACAACCGTCCCAGCAGGGTGCCGCAAGGAGCAACCCAGATGAATGAGCCACGGTTTTGTTTTGGTGGGACTTTCGTTTTTTTTAACCATTGCAGTTGAAGCTGTGCACAACAGTTTCGGAGCATTGCTTGGTAGGGAGGGAAGAAAACGCTCAACTTGTGTGCTTGTGCCGCGATCCAAACGCCCAAATTTGCAATACACAACCTGAAGACAGGCATTATTTTACACTTATCTCATCTGTCTCGCGTAAAAAAAGATAGCAGCGCGACAGGGCTGCTCAGACACACCACATTACTCGGATTCTCAAAGTACAGGGGCTCGAATAGATTTTTCTACTATTGTCCTTTTTTGCCACGGTCTCTGGAGTATTTTCGTAGATCACCACCTGGCACTTTATAGTATTTGCCATTTCTACCAGTACGCGGTACTGGATTGTTCGAGGGTATTCAATTCCACTAATCCCCCCCTTTGGCTTTGCTTTGGTGGGCCTATGTATTCATTAGTGATCGGGGATATACAGAAGAGGTACTGTTCGTGAGTAACAGGTTTATTATAACAATATTTGATGGAGTATAACTACTAGGTCTTGCAAAGCTGGGACACATACTTTTACCCCCATCAGAAAGTTAGAATGGTTTCCTTGCCACCACCCCATCAGTAAAATATTTGGAGTCTACGTAGCATGAATATTAACCATATTGGAACCATTACCTTCGTCAAGATCTTCCTTGTTGCATTATTTCTCTTTCCTTTCTAAAGATCTTATTGGTTGCAATGATGAGCTCTCAATTGTAGAAACATAGAAAATAGGAGCAGAAGTAGGCCACTCAGCCCTTCAAGCCTGCTGCAACATTCAATATGATTATAGCTGGTATCCAACTCAGTACCCTGTTCCTGCTTTTTCCCACCCCCTATCCTTTGATCCCTTTAGCTCTAAAAACTATATCTATCTCCCTTTTGACAACATTCAAATGTTTGGCCTCAGCAATTTTCTGCAGACAATTCCACAGATTCACCATTTTCTGTGTGAACACATTTCTCCTGACCTCCGTCTTAATGGCTTCCTTAGACAATGATTCCTGGTTCTGGACTTCCTGATGTTAAGAAACAACCTTCTTATATTTACTCCGTCTTGTTAGAACTTCAAGAGTTTCTATGAATTGTGTCATTCTTCTAAACTCCAGCGAATATAGTCCAAATCGATCTGGCCTTTCTTTATGTACTGGTCCTGCTATCGCAGGAATCAGTTTTGATTAGCATTTGTTTCACTAGTTCATATTCTGAATATCCTTCATCATACAAGGAAACCAAAACTGCACACTGTACTCCAGGTCCAAAACATGCCCAGCTTGTGATCCAGTCTCAGTAATAGCTACTAAATCTTATCCTTCAAACTGACTTTCTGTTTCCATCTCCAATATTCTTTTCATGGTAGTTGTCTCCTGCCTATTTGTCCTGTTTTTCTTACATTCTTTGACTTCCTAGATTGATATCCACCTCCCAACCTCTTCCTACATCTGGCTATAAATCTACATTAACATGAAACAATAATTGTGTTTGTCTCTCCGCAGATGCTGCCTGACCCGTTGAGTCCAAAATATTTTGTTTTTATTTCCAATATCCTGCCTGCAAAATATTTTGATTTGGTGTATTATAAATTATAAATCTTTCTCCATTGCCATAGTTACACATTCCACAAAACATGGATATATCTGTGGCTTAAGTGAAGGTTGTGTCTTTTGTCTAGTCTTTCTTTACTTTAAATATGATCTGAGTGCACTAGGTATCTAAAACCTTCTCCTCTACCACATATGGATATTTTAACACTCTTCCCCTTTCTAGTCCAATATGTGGCAATAGAAGTAATCCAGAAATTTCCATTTTGGAGATTCTGCTGCTTTAAATTAGAAGAGTAGTCATTCTGTTATTGACCCCCTCAAGAATCTGAAACTTTGCCTGCTTTGCGTCCCATTCCAGAATCTTTTTTATTCACTCGGGAAGGTCCTAAGCCCTTGAATCTGGAGTGCAACATATCATTCGAAACTCTGGACCACAACTGGTGGCACGGTGACTCAGTGGTTAGCACTGCTGCATCACAGCACCAGGGACCTGGGTTTATTTCCAGCCTCGGGCAACTGTCTGTGTGGAGTTTGTGCATTCTCCCCATGTCTGTGTGGATTTCCTCCAGGTGTTCCAGTTTCCTTCCACAATCCAAAGATGTGCAGGTTAGGGGAAGTGGCCATGCTAAATTGCCCATACTGTTCAGGGATGTGTAGGTTAGGTCCATTAGTCAGGGGTAAATGTTGGACAATAGGGGAGGGGCATGTGTCTGGGTGGGTTCCTCTTCGGATGGGTCGCTGTGGACTTGTGCTAAAGGGCCTGTTTCCAGACTGTCGGGGTTCTTTAAAAAACTATCAGGCCCCCTGATTATTGAATCTCCCACATTTGCTAACTTGCGTTTTCTTGCTATGTTATCTACATCGCTTGCTGGGGCATCTGATCAACAAATGTTTCTCCCTGCAAAATGTTGCAGAGTGAGGGATCCAGTTGACTCTGAAACTGTGAAACCTTCTGCTGCAAGATAACAAATCTTATACACTTAGTATGTATACAATTAAGATTTATGACAATAGGTCTTTAGTCTGTAACAATAACTTTGCATATCTTAGACCATAAGACACAGAAGCAGAAATTAGGCCATTCAGCCCATCAAGTCTGAACCACCATTCAGTCATGGCTGATAGGTTTCTCAACCCCATTCTCCTGCTTTCTCCCCATAACCTATTTATCTCAGTCTTAAATATACTCAATGGCCTGGCCTCCACAGCCCCTCCATGAATGTTGCCCACCCTGCTGAATATTATGAATATGTTTAATTTGGATTTGCAACATCTGCAGTACTTTGGTCCTATTTTTGAACATTCTGAGAACCATCTCAGATTCTGGTCCCTAGGTGGTTTACTGAAGTATCCAGAGTGAGCAAAGACTTGCACTGACAACCAGTTTAGGATTACAATGTAGCACACCTGCGTGCACTGGAAGCTGAATATATTAATACACCACTCCCAATTCTTTGAAATCAGAAAGAACATGTACATATGCTGCATCTGTTTCAACTTAACAAAATCAGTGACAGCCTTTCGTTGGTTCATTTCTCAGGGCAATGTCTTGTCTAATTCCAGTCAACCTGTCTGACCTAAATTTTATATATATTTGCAGTTAACTGTCAGTCATCACTAACCAGTACGTTGCTCACAGCAACATCTTAACCACAAAGAGTCCACTTGCCAACCAACCAGCACTTTGCTGTAAATTTTGGTTTTCCCCTTAACTTGGTATCTTTGCAAATTGGCCTGATGACTGCAAGACAAAAAACCTTCAGCAAAAATGTGTCTTTTTCAGCAATACTCAATATTATCTAAATAACAAGATTTTGGATTTATTATACAGACAAATCTGGGGATTTTGATGGATAATTTATAGAAACCAAGAAAACAGTGTGTGTCAGGAACAATGCTCAATAAAAGAATTTATAGCCAAAGATAGACCACAAATATTAAGTGATGATAATGAGTCTGTGCAAGACATTGATATCAGTCAAGATTAAGTGTTGCTGGAAAAGCACAGCAGGTCAAGCAGCATCTGAGGAGCAGGAAAGACGACGTTTCAGGCAAAAGCCCTTCATCAGGCTTTTGCCCGAAACGTCAATTTTCCTGCTACTTGGGTGCTGCCTGACCTGCTGTGCTTTTCCAGCACCACTCTAATCTCCAGCATCTGCAGTACCCACTTCCGTCAAGACATTGGTACGTTCACTCCTGAAGTACTGGGCACAATTCCAGTTGTGTACGACAGCAAAATCAAGGAATAACAGAATTGTGATGGTGCAGAGGAAACCATGCCTGCAACCAGCTTTTCAAACAAGCTGCATTACCCAGTGCCAATCTCCAGCCTTTTCCCCATACCCTTGCACATTCTTTCTGTTGAAATTATCATCCAATACCCTCTTGAATCCTTCAGTTGGACCTGTCTCTGTCATGTTTCCAGAAAATGCATTCCATACCTTAACTATTCACTATGATAACGTTTTTTTCCCTCATTACCCTTGCTGCTTTTGAACGTCATATGCTCTCTTGTTATTGGTCCTTTTATGAACAGGAACATTTTCTGAAAATCTGCCCTATCTAGCCTGCTCATAATTCTATAATATTCTATAAAATCTCCTCGTAACCATCTTCCCTCCAAGGTGAATAGTCTCAACTTCTTTAATCTATCCTCATAACTGAAGTTCTTTATTCCTGCAACAATTCTTGTAAATACTTGTGCACCCTCTCCAATGCATTCAAATCTTTCCAATAATGTGGCATCCTCACTGTAAGCATTATTCAAGCTGAGGTCTAACAAGATCAACATCACTTCCTTGCTCTTGTACACCCTGCCCCAATTAATAAAGCACACTCTGTATGCTTACGAACTGATCTCTTTTCCTGTCCTGCCATCTTTAATTATCCATGCACACACTTACCCAGGACCCTCTGTTCCTGCACTCCCTTTAGAATTCTACCATTATTTTATATTATCTTTCAATATATTTTTACATCAAATTGTATCATCTCTCACTTCTCTATCTTGAACCTCATTTGTCAGCTATCTGCCCACTCCAACAAGGATATCCATGCATTTGATATGATGCAGTAAAGGGCCTGAAGCTTTCAAGCTATGTTAGAATGTTGAAGAATGTGGGATTATTTACTCTGGAACAACAAAGTTGCAAATGAAAAAATACGTTATTATCTAAGTATTCGAGATACTACAGATAATGTAAATTAAATTCTGATATGTTTGAGAAATTAGTCAATTCTAAAACCAAGGGAGTTCAATGTGGGTAAGTGTGAGGTGATTCACTTTGGTATGAGTAACAAAAAGATGGGGTACTGGGCTAATGGTCGGATACTTGGTAGTGTGGATGAGCAGAGGGATCTTGGTGTCCATGTACACAGATCTCTGAAAGTGGCCACCCAGGTAAATAGTGCGGTGAAGAAGGCATATGGCGTACTGGCTTTGATTGGTAGAGGAATTGAGTTCCGGAGTCCTGAGGTCATGTTGCAGTTGTATAAGACTCTGGTGCGGCCGCATCTGGAGTATTGTGTGCAGTTTTGGTCGCCATACTATAGGAAGGATGTGGAGGCACTGGAACGGGTGCAGAGGAGGTTTACCAGGATGTTGCCTGGTATGGTAGGAAGATCATATGAGGAAAGGCTGAGGCACTTGGGGCTGTTTTCATTGGAGAAAAGAAGGTTTAGGGGTGACTTGATAGAGGTGTACAAGATGATTAGGGGTTTAGATAGGGTTGACCATGAGAACCTTTTTCCACGTATGGAGTCAGCTATTACGAGGGGGCATAGCTTTAAATTAAGGGGTGGTAGGTATAGGACAGATGTTAGGGGTAGATTCTTTACTCAGCGAGTCGTGAGTTCATGGAATGCCCTGCCAGTAGCAGTGGTGGACTCTCCCTCTTTATGGGCTTTTAAACGGGCATTGGATAGGCATACAGAGGATAGTGGGCTAATGTAGGTTAGGTGGGCTTGGATCGGCGCACCATCAAGGGCCAAAGGGCCTGTACTGCGCTGTATTTTTCTATGTTCTATGTTCTAAGACCATAGAAATAGAAACAAGAGCAGGCCGTTTGGTGTGTCTCAGGTTTTGAAGATAAATTTGGCACTGTTTAGATTTAGCTACTTTGAACAGAGGATGTTAGCTGTTTAGGGAGGAAGTGAATGGCAAAGTTAACGATGACTGGACAGGTCTTTGAGAAAACACGATTACATGGAGTTAATTCTTTTTGACTGGCCAGATGGCTCACAGTTTTCAATAATTGTTACATAATTAGTTAAATTTCTTGTCTCTGTTTCTTCACAGTAGATAAAGATATTTCTGTCTGTCTACCAGTTTGTAAACTATATTAGCATTTAGATCATAGATTTTTTTCCAATTCTCCCAAAATACTAACAGTACTGTAACAGGAGAGCAGGGTATATTTAATAATAACTTTCAATAACAATACAAATCATTTTCTGGAATTTATCTTCTTTTTCTTTCCCTCTCTTGCTCCCCCCTCCCTCTTATAAAACTTCATATGTTTTAGCTTATATTCCAAGGAATAGCAGGAGATCCGATTCAACACACCCACAGCAAAACCCTTAAATCGCTACAAGTAGCATTTGACCTGTTTTGAATCCTGCCTCACCGGTAAAGTGGTAAACATACAGCAAGGAGAGACAGGCCTGAGGAATCCTCAGCATGACCCTGGAGTCTCATAAAACTAGGCCCAACATCAAAAAGAAAATCTCTTATTTATTGTCATCTGCAGCCTTCCTCAGCTGATGCATCGTTCTCCTCCATGTTGAACATCACTCAGAAGAAACACTGAAGGTAGCGAGGGCACAAAATGTACACAGGGTGAGGATACATTCTTTAATGACTGACTCAGTAGCAACATTACTGAATGAACTGGTTGAGACTTACATGGTATAGCTGAAAGGCTACAGCAGACAGTAAGAGATCGAACATGAAAGGAAAATGTATTTGCTTCTATCTTCATCAGTCTACCTGACCTAGATGCATCTGTTCATGAGAATATTGAGAGGAGTGACCATTGCAAAGTCCTTGCAAAGATGAAGTCATGGCTTTATGTTGAGCACATCCTTAATTGTGTTGTATGACACTATGACTCTGTTCTGAGTCTGGGATAGATTCAGAACAAATCTAGCAGGCCAAACTTTAGTATTCATGCGGCACTGTTCCCACAAGCAGATGCAGAATTGTATTCAAGCACATGGTGTTACCACATGGTTCTGACTATTCCTGATTCTACTATTACTATCAATCAAGAGACTGAAGCTGGTTCAATGAGGAGTGTCAAGAGCCCCATTAGGAAGATCTAAAAATTAGATGCCAAAAGCATAACAACGTGCAACTCACTGTGGAAGAGGCATGTGATAGACAAGGCTAAGTGATCCCATGACAAATGAATCAGATGAAAATTCTACGGTCCTACTACATCCAATTATGTGTGTGATGGACATTTCAACAACTAACAGAAAAAGTAAGCTCCAGGAGCATTACCATCTTCAATGATGGTGGAACCCAGCAGGAATGTAAAAATCAAAGCTGATGCACTTTCATTCATCCTCAGGCAGAGTGCCAATGGGATGGTCCATTTCAACCTCTTCCTGACCCTCCTCCAAACATTCAATTCACTTTGGTATAGCAAAGGCAAGAGGCACAACAAAATCCTAGCTGTAGTGTTGAATACATAATTCCTGAACTAGCCATCTCTAACCAGCCATTCCAATGCAGCCACAACATTGGCATGAACCCAACTAAGATAAAATTGTTGAATTATGTCTTGTCCAGAAAAAAACACAAGAGAAACCAATTAGCATCCCATCTATTTATTCTCAATTATCAGAAGTGTGTTGAAAGATACTATAAACAATGCTAGCAAGCTTATCAATACTCTGCTCACCAGTACTCATTTTGGGCTCCAGCAGGGCTACTTACCTCAGAATTCATCACGGCCTTTGTCCAAATGTGACCAAAATAATTGAATTCTAGAAGTGAAGCGAGACTACCTGCCCTTGATATTGTTTGACCAAGTGCAACATTGAAGAGAATGGTAAAGTTCAGATCAATGGGAATCAGGGACAAAGCTCTCCATTGTCTTGAATCATACATGGCATAAAGGAAGAAGACTTTGTCGTTGGAAGCCATTAATCTCAGTCCCAACATATCATCAAAATCTTTCCCTCTACCAAAAGGCACATGTCATGCAACAGAATTTTCTCCACTTGCCTGCTCGAATGCAGCTCCAACAACATCCAAGAAGCTCAAAACCATTCAGGCCAAAGCAACCTTGTTGACAACATTCATTCTCTCTACCACTGGCACATTAGGACTGCGGTGTGTATTGGTGCAAGATATATGTTAGCAACTTTCCAAGGCTCCGTCATTGAAGTTGGGAATGTTCATAGATCTGCCTTTTTCTGTTGGTTAATTGTCCACCAACATTCATAACTGAATGTAGCAGTACAGCAGAATTTTCACCCGATCTATTTGTTGTGGGGTTACTTAACTCTTGTCTATCATATGCTTCTTCCATACATTTAACATATATGTTCCTGTGTTGTAGCACCTCTCATGTGCACAACCTCTACCACCGAGAAGGGCAAGGACAGTTGACTCATAGGCACATGCTGCCACCTGCAAGTTCTGCTTGAAGTTACACACCTTGCAAAGCAGTTCAGTGTGTTAAAATCCTGGAACTCAGTTCCTCGTGGCAGAATGAGAAGGATTTCATTACATGGAGAGTTCTGACTCAAGAAGCTAGTACAACATTTCATAAGCAACTAGGGACAGCCAATAAACATTATCATTTCAGGTGACACCCAGATCCTATGAACAAATACAAACAGTTGTAACAAGTTGAAGGTATGAAGAAAAATTGGAGCAGCTGGTTAACATGGCATTGGCTAACACAATCGATGAAGAGTCTGTGAAGGGAGAGAAATTTAAAAGTACCACTTTATGATTTCTGTATGAGAGAAGTTTTTAAGGGTGATGATTTTAGTGGGAGGAAAGCTAATTGAATTACTACCTGGCTGAAAGGGGTGAAATCTAAGGGTTAAGGGTTTGTTTTAGTGTATCTTAAAAGAGGCAGTTATGACCCACAGGGTTCAGTTTCCAAGGCCACTTTTCTTCACTGTGCATATCAGTTATTTGGATGTTGTTCTAGAGGCATTATTATCTAAATTTTCAAACAACATCAATCAGAGGTGCAATTACGTCTTTAGACAACCAAAAGACAGTGCAAAGGGACTAGTATGGTAAGGGAATGAGCTCATAAAAAGCAGTGATTTTACTGTCATTAAAATGGCTTATTTATGAACATTAATTGATAACTAATAATATTGCAAGTGAACATTTTCAGTGCATGTTCTTCACAGAACATCATCAGAAATCCTCTACAAACACCTAAAGAACATAAATGTTAAGAACTAAATATGACAGAAGTAACAATTAAATGCAATTTAATTAATATTAAATTGTGCTATAATTCAAGTATACAATTTCCTTTGTGCCAATACATATCTTGTGCTGTGAGTGATGACAATTAACTGGAAGAACTATTCCTAGTCAAAGTCTATCGCTACTGTTTTTCTGTCTATTTTCAGAGACTGCTTTTCTGTAAAAGAATGTGTTTGCTGGAAAGGGTGGAAACACAAGGTGATAGCTGGTGATAGCGCATGTAAATTTTGTGGTTGTGTATTATTAAACGTTGTTTTTCAATATTGAGGGAAAATCAGATCAATTATCCAATTGTTTTAATTCACCAAATGAAATATGATGCTTCTATCATTTAAGGTAAAATAACCTATAAAGGCAAATTGAACTTTACTGTGAAAGTGCTGTATCATTTATTTAGAATATTTACCATTACATCTGAGCCTCAACCTAAGATAAGTGGGCTATCACTAACTCAGCAGTAGATAGAAAAGCTGAGGGAAAAACCCAGCTGCAGTTCTGAATTTACTAGCAGAATATTACTGCCTATGCTAGGGGGAATGGTAACTACATCGAGAAAATGTTACGATAAGCTAGTTTTTTTGCACCTTTTCAACACTTATGATGTATTGTTGTACAGTAATTTCATAACTGAATTTGTTACTCTGGGAAACAGACTGGCATTCGTCATTACATTTATATTTTAAGGCATTTGACGTAGAGACTAAGCTGCTCAAGTATATCCTAGGACGTTGTGGAAAGCTAGGGAAGGAATTGCAGGGCACTGAGCAGAGATATTTGTATCACTGACAGCCATGAATAAGGTGCCAGAAGACTGGAGGGTGACTAATGTGCCATTATTTAAGGAAGACTGCAAGGAAAAACCAGGGAACTACAGACCAGTGAGCCTGATGTTAGTGGTGGGTAAGGCGTTTGAGGGCATTCTGAGGGACAGGATCTACATGCATTTGGAAATGCAAGAACTGGTTAGGGATAGTCAACATGGCTTTATGTGTGAGAAACTTGGGTGAGTTTTTTCAAGAGGTGACCAAGAAGATAGATGAAGGCAGAGAAATAGACATTGTCTAAATGAACTTAAGCAAGACCTTTGAACATGGTAAACTGGTTACTAAGTCCAGATCACATGGGATCTAGGGAGAGCTTGCTAATTTGATACAAAATTGGCTTGACAGTAATATGGTGGGAGAGGGAGATGGTTGTTCAAGCTGGAGGCCTATGACCAGCCACAAGAATCGGTGCGGGGTCCACTGTTGTTCACCATTAGTAAACATTTGAATGAAAATATTGGAATCATGGTTAGTAAATTTGTGGATGACACCAAAGTTGGTGATATAGTGGTCACAGAAGAAGATTATCTAAGAGTACAGCAGGATTTTGATAAACTGGGCCAGTGGACCGAGCAATGGCAGATGGAGTTTAATTGAGATAAGTGCAAAGTTTGCATATGACAAACTCGGGCAGGACTTGCACAGTTATTGGTAGGCCTTGTTGTCAAACAGAGGGACCTAGTTCCTTGAAGGTAGCATCTCAGATAGATAGGGTGATGAACAAGGCATTTGGCCCACTTGCCTTCATTAGTCAAACCATTGAGTACAGAAGTTGGGATGTGATATTTTGGCTGTCCAGATGGGAAAGATGTTATTAAACTGGAAAGAGTGCAGAAAGAAAATTTATAAGGTTGTTACTGAGACTGGAGAATTTGAGTTATACGGTGAGGCTGGATAGGCTGGACATTGCCTCCTGTACTGACCTCATAAAGGTTTATAAAATCATGAGGGGTACAAATAAGATAAATAGCCAAGGCCTTTTCCCCCAGGGTAGAGGTGTCCAAAACTAGAGAGCTTAGATTTAAGATGAGTTGGGAAAGATTTAAAAGGGACCTGAGGGACAATTTTTCACATAGAGGGTTGTGCATGCATGGAACAAGCTGCCAGCAGAAGTAGTAGGAGATAAATACAATTACAATTTTTAAAGGACATTTGGACAACGTTTAGTGAGATATGGACCAATCGTATGCAGACTAGTTCAGTTTAGGATATCTGATCAGCATGGACAAGTTGCGCCGAAGGGTCTGTTTCATGCTGTTTGACTCACTGTTGTTAGTGCCACTCAGCTGTTGGTGGGACAGTGTCCAATCTTGAAAGCTGATGGAAGTCTGACTCTTTTCTTCAGGGTTTTGGCTGAAAGTGAAATTTGAATTTGATAAACTATCTTGAATTTAAAAAGTTAGCCTAGTGATCACCATGTAACCATTGCCAAGTGCTGTAAAAACCTATCTGGTTCTCTTGAGAAAGAATTCTGCCATCCTTATTTGTTCTGGCTTACATGTGAGTCCAGACCCACAGCAATGTGGTTGACTCTATACTGCCCTCTGAGATGGCCTAGAGAAATAATCAGTTCAAGGGTAACTATGGATGGCCAACAAATGTGTCCATATTCAATTCAAGAATTAAAAGACATTTTAACAAGGGTAATGTCAAAGAAGAATTTGACCATTGAACTGGGGAGAACTGAATGCTTATCCAAAACATGACGTTATGTTCAAATATTTTGGAAATGTGGGGTTTAAAGCTTTGGCAATTAGAGAAAATGAATCAAATGCCAGCCTTTTGAGGAAGGGATGATGCAAAGGTTTCTTTGAGAGAAACACAAGCCTATGGTTATTGGAAGCATATCGGTTGATTAGGAAATAGTTGCAGGAGGAGAGGGTTTTGAAGGAGGTATTTTGTGTAAAAAGAAAAATAAGAATATCGGTGATGAGGTGAAAGATGTTTGTGGCAAGAGAAAGGACATAAGAACTAGGAGCAGGAGTAGGCCATTCATCCCCTTGAGCCTGATCATGGCTGATATCATCTCAGCCTCAATTCCGCTTTCCTGCCTGCACTCCATAATCCTCTAACCCTTCACTAATTGAAAATCTGTGTATGTTTTCCTTAAATTTACTCAGGGTTCAGGCATTCACCACACTCAGGGTAGAGAATTCCACAGATTTAGGACAGTTTGGGAGAAGCGGAAAAGAGAATATATCTCGTGGCCAGGACTAAATTGATGTGGGAAGAAGCTCAGGTGATAGCTAACATGTACATAGAGATGAATGTCTGAGTAAACCTTAGATTACATAACAAGAGGTGCCACATCAAAGGTGACTACACAAATAAAGGGCTACACATTAACATGAATAGAGGATTGGTTAACACACAGGAAACAGAGCAGACATAAATGAATTAGTTTTGGGTTGATAAGATGGAAAAGATATGATGAGTGGAGTGTCACAGGTCAGTGCAGACTCTTGTATTTGCAACCTATTTCAATGACTTGGATGAAAGGACAAAATGTAGGGTTGCTATTTTGGCTGATGACACACCGATAGCAAGAAAGGTAAATTGTGAAGTAGACATAAGGAGTCTGTAAAAGGATCTACGTACGTTAAGTGAAGAGTGAAAAATTGGTAGATAAAATCTAATGTGGGAAAATGTGAAATTGTCCACTCCAGGAAGAATGAAAAGACAGTATATTATTTAAATATAGAGATTAGAATTAAAAAGGGATCTGGATGTCCTTGTACTTAAATTGCAACAAGTTAGCATACAGGTACAGCAAGAGATTAGGATGGCAAATGGAATGTTGTTATTTATTGCAAAGAGAATGGAATATCTACATAGTGAGATTATGCTTCAGTTATACACGCTTTGGTGAGACCACGTCTGGTATACTGTGTACATCTGGTATACTATGGGTTGTCTTATGAGGAAAGCTCGGATTGGGTGTGTCTCCATTGGAATTTAGAAGAACAAGAACTGATCTTATTGAACCATTTAAGATCCTGAGGGGATTTGCCACGGTATACGTTAAAAACATGTTTCCGTCACACAAGGCATTAAAACTAGGAGACACCATTTTAAAAATAAGTAGTTTCCCATTTAATGTAGAGCTGATGTAAATTTTTTTCCTCTCAAATGCTTGGAAGAATCTGGAATACAGATGCATTAAATAATTTTAAGGCAGAGGCAGAACATTTAGTCATAGAGTCATAGACATGTACAGCATGGAAACAGACCCTTCAGTCCAACTTGTCCATGCCGACCAGATATCCCAACCCAATCTCGTCCCACCTGCCAGCACCCACTCCGTATCTTCCAATTCATATATCCATCCTATTCATATATCCTTTCTATTCATATACCCATCCAGATGCCTTTTAAATGTTGCAATTGTAGTAGCCTCCACCATTTCCTTTGGCAGCTCATTCCACACACATACCACCCTCTGCGTGAAAAAGTTGCCCCTTAGGTCTCTTTTATTTCTTTTCCCCTCTCACCCTAAACCTATGCTCTCTAGTTCTGGACTCCCTCACCCCAGGGAACAGACCTTGTCTAGTTACCCTATCCATGCCCCTCATGATTTTATAAACCTCTATAAGGTCAGCCCTCAATAGGGAAGTTAAAGGGTAAGTTAGATAGACCGGAAAGTGAAGTTGAGACCACAGTCAATTCAGCCCTGATCTTATCAAATGGGACAGCTTCAAGGATCTGAGGGTTCTACTTCTGCTCCAATTCAAATGTTAGGATATAAGAACCAGGGAGTTAGATATAACAGTTAGAGGAATTTAGGAAAGTGAACAGAGGAAACCAGTGTAGTTAAGAGTCTGTGAAGAGTATAAAGAGCTCCATGGGTTACAAAAATATTAGAGTGTTTTGGATAGTACAAGGAGGATTGGGAATCTGGGATTTGAAAGTATAGTCAAAAGGCCTGGAAAGACAATCAAAGGATTCATCATCTGCAAGGACAACAAAAAGTTCATGACTTGAAAGTGTAATCCTGTAGTTTCGGCATGCGAGAATTGTTATCGGATTTTAGGACTGTAAAAACAGTCAGAGGTGTCTGGTTCTTTTTCAAGTACAAATACAGTTCTATGAAGACAGTTGCAAGCATGTATGTGAATATAAAAGCAGGAGCATGTGTAGGCCATTTAGCAGCTGGAGCCTGCTCTGCCATTTGATAAGATCATGACTAATCTGATTGTAACCTCAAAGATACATTCCCACCTACCCCAATAACCTTTGCTTAAGAAGAATCCATCTATCTCTGTTTGGAAAATATTCAAGGATTCTGATTCCACCACTTTTTCAGGAAGAGAGTTCCAAAGATTTGCAGCCTTCTGTGAAAATTATTGCACCTTTTCTTTGTTTTAAATAGGTAACCACTGATTTTTAAACAGTGACACCTAGTTCTAGGTTCTGCCATAAGTAAAAAAAAACCTCACCACAACTATCGTAAAAGCACAAAAAAAACATTCAGAACAGCAAGCTGTATTTGCAGGATTGGACAGCAAAGTTGCTGTTAGTTTTAGAATTATCCAGAGTCAGGGTTTAGAATATCTTCTGACTGGCTTAGAAGAAAACTCCAGAAGTGGGAAAACTGCTGGAAGC
Source organism: Chiloscyllium punctatum (assembly GCF_047496795.1). NCBI lineage: Eukaryota > Metazoa > Chordata > Chondrichthyes > Orectolobiformes > Hemiscylliidae > Chiloscyllium > Chiloscyllium punctatum. Next base: position 92,762,975 of record NC_092746.1, on the reverse strand, counting down.
TGGGTGTATGTAATACTCATATATTTGTTTTGAAAGTTTTCTGAAGTCAGTAAGAAGAAAGCTTGAGAAACCAATTACAACCATGGCAACTGCATTTGGTTTTTAAGTGGAAATAGAGATACCCATCACTGAGGTTGAGTATCTGTAAACTTGTTGGTGGTAAATGAGTTGAGTTCTCATTTTTGATTTTTCTAATAAAACCATTTTAGCAATCTTGTATAATGGAAAATGGTTCATTTTTTGTGTTTGAGTTATTAATTTTGATAATCTTTTGCGAAAAGTATTCTATCATCCTCTTGTGAATATGTTCAATTACTTACCTCCATAGTGAACAAATAATGAAAATAAAACTTATCGTCTCTCAAGCCAGGTTTCACTCTTCACCAAAACAAGCATTTGGATAATCAAAGAAGCCAATGGGATATGGGAAGTGGAATAGAAGTTTGCGGAACTCATAGATACTTGGTTGAAGTTGACAGAAAGGTGAGAAATGTTCATATACATCATATTGTCCCATGGAGGAATGAACAAAAACAATCTTTTTGATCATCAGTGCATTGCTAGGGTCTGAAGCACTAATTTCTGAAAATGAAACAGATGTTTCTTTGAGTACTGATCTGACACCATATAGTCCAAACCCTGATTCGACACTAAAACTTGTAAGAAGATCAGGAAGGCTTCATAAACCAGTTTCTAAATATGATTTGTAGATGTAGTTTTTTAAAAATAAATTGTAACTATGCCAAGTGTACACATTCATAAACATTTATTTATTTGCATTTCACTGCTGCAGTTGTATAGTTAGTGAAACATGGAATTTAAAAAAAACTTGTTTTTGAAAGGGGAAAGCTATGTAATGTGTTTATATATTATGAGCATGTGCGCTATACAATTACATCATTAAACACATGAACAGTTAACTTGGTGTCCGTCTTTCATTGCAAGTGCATCTCAATGTGTAACAATGAACTATTGTTCTGAACCTTGGGCCAACTGTTCCACGTGGCTAGCTCAAACTAACTGAGGAGTATGCATCACGTTCACTTCAAAAGAGTTCACTTTCTAGCCCCACACCTTTATCAGAATGGGAGCAGTCTATTCAACTTGAAAATGACTGATCTGTATCTGAAGTCTATTTATTCACCTTTGCTCCATATCCCTGAATTGTCTTGTTACTTTAGCTCTCTAATCTTTACCAGATTTAGAAACCCTGCATCCCTTGTTGTGTCCTCTAAGCTCAGAATCTGGTGTAGTTCCCTCCCATTTCATTGGATCACACTTTTCTAACCCCTCAGCTCCCTGTTTTCCTTCCAAAGTATATAATTCACCTCAGAGTGCATTGTAACAGGAATAGACCATACAGATTATTGAGCCTAGTCAGCCATTTAATACAATCATATGCTGATCCCACACTATCCTTAGAACTCTTTACTCAGTTGGTAACCATAAATCAAGCCATCTCTACTTTAAACATAATCAAAGGCTGTGGTAGAGAAATCTAAAGGTTGACAAAGCTCTGAGTAAAAAAATTAAATCCTAATCCCAGCCCTAAATTACGTGCAATTTATTTTTAAACTGTGCCCCAGTTTTAGATTCCCCAAGCAGAGGAAACATCTGTAACTTCCTTTCTACCTATTTTTCTAATCAACCTGTTTAGAAATATTATTGAAGAACTCTGGAGCAAATGCGACTTTAACCCAGGCCTCCTGTTCCAGGGATAGGGACACTACCACTGTGTCACAAGAGGGTTCTTCAAATGTTGATAATTAGTTTATTTTTCTAATTAACCTGTTTCCTTTTCCATCACTTCTTTAAGTCTTTTGAAGGTTTCAATGAGATCACCTCTCAGTCTTCAAAGCTCCAGAGAATGCAAGCCCAGTTTACCCAACCTCTCTGCATAGGACAGCCCCGCCAACCCCAGAACAAGTTTGGTGAACCCCTGTTGCATTTCTTCTCTGAAAATCATATTTCTCCTAACCTTGTAAAAACTCAGTGTATATTCCTCTTTTTTGAGATGTACCCACATTAAAGGTTCCAATTAAATCTTTATTCTCCACTCTCACCGGTTGTTTCTTTCTGTCTGATTTTCTTTGGCATCTAATCTTTCGAGCTCCACACCTCCAGCAAAACTGAGCATAAGAGAAAAAGTGGCTTCAGGAAAATTTCCAGCCGTAACTTTGCTTTCAAAAAGATAAATCTTTTATATGTTTGACAATATAAGTAGATATTCAGAAGTCATTTTAACATTAATGAACTATTTCCCACTATTGACTTTGAAAAGGATGCATTGGACGAATTCTTCATTAGCATCAAATTGCCTATTTTTGGCCACAGAATAAACAAAACTTGGAGATTACCTTGCCTCCCTGTTACATGATGTACTCTTGCACTTTCTGTGCCTCAGAGATGATATTCCTATACAAAATCTATGTTATCACAGTTGCTTAAGCGCCACTTTTCTGCACTGGCTACAGGTGAGGTACCATTTGCCTTCTTAGAAAATGAATGTCACCTTAGTTACTGTTTTGAACAATAACAATCAGACAAAATCTTGTTAGTTGAGCAGTCCTTCAGAGTTTTATGCTAAAGGAAAGGAGAAACTCCAGTGGGAAGATTTTTGAACCAGTAAAGTAATCCAACAATCTTTCCATTCTCAAATCCAGCCCTGCACAGAATCAAATGAGTACAATTATTGGCATGCCTGTATATTTAAGGCACTTGGCATAAGAAAAAACAAACAAGAAGCAATGGTGAATGTCAGGTCTGTGAAATAACATCAGGAAAGGAGGTGTAACATTTGTTCGTGCATCTGCAGCAAAAATGTAAAGTCTCCAGAGAACAAAGAACATTGCAACTAGAGACTAAGATTTTCTCAGCAGTTGGTCTTTAAAAGTCTGGAGCCATGTGGAGGCCTGGAGCCATGAAGGGGGCCAGAAACTATGGGAGAGGACAAGAACGGTGGGGGAGGCATGGAGCTGTGGGGCAATCTAGTTCCATGATCTGTCACCATAAAAGTGACAACACAGAACTTTCATGCATCGGGTTCTTTTCAGGGAGTAACTGAGGCAAATGTCTGCCAGTTGTCTGAGCACAGTTACGTAGCACGTATCATTAGCACAAGAGTAGAAAGGGTCAGTACATTTAACATTAATCTTGTCCCTGATTAAAAATCTATAGTTCTGCCTTCTCTTACTCCCACCAATTATCATAACAAAAGAATGCTAAACAATAACACAGAGAACCACCATTTGTAGTGCCCCAGTGCCAATATTTACATGTGAACCTATCTATTGTTACTGCTATGTCATCCGAATCCTTTTCCCACTGTGCCTACTTCTGTAACCAGTGGTTAGGTTAAGATGCAGTAAAAGGATATAGCAGCAAGGCAGGCAATGAGATTACGACTGATTCTTAGGTGAAGCTAAATGGTCACAGATCGATGGAGCAAAGCAACCTGCTTTCTTGCAGCAATTTATGTGTAAGTAGATATTTGTGCTGTTTGAATTTGTATCCTTAAGCATTTTGCATAAATCCTTAGGAGATAAGCAGGGCTACAGACAACAAGTAGCAGACACTGTGTGCCTGCAAGTAAAACAACAGACCAGAGATTCATTCCTATCTTTTTTTTGATCAGATTGTTAACTTCTGTAAGGTGTTGAAGCCATGTTCTTTGTATTGTTGTTGCCAAATTGATAGGCTTGCCAATCTTGTCATGCTGTTTTGTCTCTCCATTTTATTTGTCTTTCTCCTGAACAATGGATATAGAAATTATCACCTTGTTTCAACCGCTTGCAGTAGATACTCTCAGATTTTACTATTGAAATAACATGCAGAGTCCAGTCTGAGGGTCATTCACAGCAGCAAATAAAACTTTTGATGGTACAGTCATGAAAATCGTGACAGGAATTCAGAAACAAAAACTCTTTCAAAGCTTGAAAAATCCACACAAGTAAGCAAACTTAGACAAGGCCTTTAAACCTTGACACTGCTGCTAATTGCCTGCAATTTAGCAGGCAGCACACCCAGAACGTCTGGCTTCACCATTTGGAAACTGTTAGAAGGTTTTCAGTGAAATATATTAGAAATTCACCTCACATGTTTTCTGCAGTACTACTATTTCCCATACATACCTGTAATTAGTGTACAGGAGCTAAAAATGTTTAAAACAAGGAGCATTAGCTAAATAAAAATCATTAAACACCCAATATTTCTGATATGATATCCTAGTCAATGTAATATACATGTAGAAGGACATAGCATTAATAATAAAATAACTCCAAGAAGGCCGGTATCCTGTCACCAAGTCAGCCTTTACTTAGACATACACAGGACATGACACTAACCGAGCTAGCTCAGAGCTGGCTCCTAAATTGAACAGAACTCCTGACAGTCCTATTTATATCTGTCAGACTCCAGATTAACTGCCCCAATCAGAGAACTCATGTTCAGTTAGATTCACCCGGCTAACCTCAGTACAATTACTACATCCCCCCCCTCTCTAAATCCTGGAATGTAGGCCCGTTCTTCTTGCTATGGCTCCTCGTGGGGCATTTTCGTACCAGCTCCAGTTCCTCGTGTACCAGACCATAGCCTGCCTCTTGCACCTGGAGCATCACAGTCGAAATTCGTGTTCAGGTTGTAACAGTGTCAAGGCTAAAACATTTCCCATGTCCATCTCATCCTCAGACGTTTCTTCAATATTAGGTGGAGCAGGAGAACCCACAGGTTCTGACATCCTTGCTGGATGTTCTGAGGAGTCAGCTATGTTTTGCTCCTGCCCTGTTTGTGAGGTTTCAGCTTTGATGTGGTCCACATGCTTCTTCAGGACTGCCTCTCCTTCCTAACCTCACATTGACCATGCCTCTTACCCATGAAGGGCCATTGCCATGGTTTTGACACCAAATGTTGTCCGTGGAGTAAATTGCCTCTCTCACTTCATGGAGTCTTGTGTCCGGTATTGATGTTCCTGATGCCATGTCACCCCTCAATCTTTGTCCCTGTGTTTGATGAAGTAACTTTATGCACATCCAACCTCTTTGAATGGGCATCCACAATGACTAAAAATATAGACCGCATGAAAAGATTGGCATAGTTGCTGTGTAACCGAGTCCATGGTTTACCCAGCATTCCCACAATTGTGAGACAGCTGTTGACGATAACTTTTGTCCTTGTTGACACTCTGGACACTGTCCACCAATGCGACTCTGTCTGTATCGAATTCTGGCCACCCGACATAACTTGTCGTCAACATCTTCATTTTTGGAACCCCTGGATGACCCTGATGGAATTACAAAGAACAGAAGAACAAAGAAAATTTACAGCCCAGGAACAGGCCCTTCACCCCTCCAAGCCTGAGCCGATCCAAATGTAATGTCTAAACCTGTTGGTCAATTCCTAAGCATCTGTATCCCTCTGCTCCCCACATACTCATGCATCTGTCCAGACGCATCTTAAATGAATCTACCGTGCCTGCCTCTAACCACCTCTGCTGGCGACGCATTCCAAATGCCCACCACCCTCTGTGTGAAGTACTTGCCGTGTGCATCCCCCTTAAACTTTCCACCTCTCACCTTGAAAGCATGACCTCTCATTATTGAATCCTTCACCCTGGGAAAATGCTTATCTCTATCCACCCTGTCTATACCCTTCATGATTTTGTAAACCTCAATCAGGTCCCCCCTCAATCTCCATTTTTCTAGTGAAAATAAACCTAACCTACTCAACCTCTCTTCATAGCTAGCACCTTTCATACTAGGCAACATCCTCGTAAACCTTCTCTGCATCCTCTTCAAACCATCCACATCCTTTTCGTAATGTGGCGACCAGAACTGTACACAGTATTCTAAATGTCTTGTACAATTTTAACATGACTTGCCAGCTCTTATACTCAATACCCTGTCCAATGAAGGCAAACATACTATATGCCACCTGTGCAGCAACCTTCAGGGTACAATGGACCTGCACTCCCAGATCTCTCTGCCCACCAACTTTTCCCAAGGTTCTTCCATTCATTGTATAATTTGCTCTCGAATTAGACTTGTCTAAATGCATTACCTCACATTTGTCTGGATTGAAAGCCATCTGCCACTTTTCCACCCAACTCTCCAGTCTATCTATATCCTCCTGTATTCTCTGACAGTCCCTTATGCTTTCTGCCATTCCACCAATCTTTGTATCATCTTCAAACTTGTTGATCACACCAACAGTGCCCTCTTCTAGATCATTTATGTACATTACAAACAACAGTGCCCCCAATACCCACCCCTGTGGAACACCACTGGTCACCTTTCTCCATTTCGAGAAACTCCCTCAACTACTACTCTCTGTCTCCTGTTGCTCAACCAGTTCTTTATCCCCCTAGCTAGAACACCCTGCACACCATGTGACTTCACTTTCTCCATTAGTCTACAATGGGGAACCTTATCAAACGCCTTACTAAAGTCCATGTATATGACATCAACAGCCCTTCCTTCATCTATCAACTTGGTCACTTCCTCGAAGAATTCTATTAAGTTGGTAAGGCACGATCTCCCCTGCACAAAACCATTTTGCCTATCATTGATAGGATCTATTTATATTTAGAAAAGAATGAGCTTATCTCTCAGTACCCTCTCCAGCAACTTCCCCACCACCAACGTCAGGCTCACTGGTCTGTAGTTACCTGGAATATCCCTACTGCCCTTCTTGTACAGGGGACAACATGAGTAACCTTCCAGTCCTCCAGCACCTTGCCTGTATTTAAGGATTTAAGAATTAAGTCAATATCTGGCAGTGCACTTTGCTTGGGTCAATCACTCTTGCACTCAATAATAATATGTCATCCTCTCTGGTGATCTATTCTCACCAAGTCTAGAAGCAATTCTGGTTGTAAAGGCCCTTTTGTTTCGTCCATCGCCGCCAGATGTTTTAGTTTTCTCAGGACAGGATCTTTTTGTGTTCACAGTGTGATATTGGCAACAGTGATCAGAAGTGTGTCCAGAAAGTTTAAAACGAGAATAGACTCTTCCAGTAGTGATACCACTGGTGGTATATCGACCTGAATTCAACCTAAAGCTATGGGCATTATGGCCCTGTCGTCTTTAAGTAGTCCTAGCAAGGATTTGTGGTCCATTATTATTACAAATTTTGTCCATAAAGGTATTGGTGGAACCGTCTCACACCAAAGATAACCGTCAAACCATCCTTCTCTATCTGGGCCTATCTACATTCGGCATCAGCCAAAGTCCAAGAAGCATATGCTATCGGGCCTTCCTCGCCATTGGGCCACCAATGAGCCAACACTATCACGATACCATATGGAGAGGCACCGCATATCAGCACCACGTCGTGCTTGGGATCATAATGTGCAACATCTTAAATGACAATAGCCACTTCTTTATTTCCCGAAAGGCTACATCTTGGGCCATTTCCAAGACTGACCGTTCTTCAATAGTGAATGTAAGGGTACCAGGCTGGAGGCCAGCTTAGGTATGCAGTTTCCATTAAAATTCACCAAACCAAAAGACCTAAATTTTGGTACAGATATGGGAAGCAGGGAAGCAGGAAGCAGGGATTGCCTCAATTTATCTTCCAATGGGTGTAACCCACTCTTATCAACTCTGTAGGCAAAGTAGGTCACTGGGGGTACCTGGAGCACACAGTTTGCCCTCCGAAGGTAGACACCTTCCTTGGAGAAATGATTAAGAACTATACTCAATGTCTTGAAATACTCTTGGCACTCCTGTTTATTATTTTTTCTTTTCTTTTTAGTAGTGCTTATTTTTTCCCCACATCACCTGTGGTTATGTATGTAGTGACTCAGTAAAAAACAGGAGAATCGACGTTTCGGGCATCAGCCCTTCTTCAGGAAGAAGGGCTGATGCCCGAAACGTCGATTCTCCTGTTGCTTGGGTGCTGCCTGACCTGCTGCGCTTTTCCAGCAACATGTTTTCAGCTCTGATCTCCAGCACCTGCAGTCCTCACTTTCTCCTCAGTAAAAAACACACCACTATATAAGAAGACAATCCTGTTTATTTATTTTTTCTTTTTTTTTGTGAGAGACACAAGGTGCACGAATCTTTATTCAATTTCCAACACCAGGAAGATAGGAAAACACCTGAGTGGCCAGTGACAAGCCCTGCCCTTCACATCAAAGGGTAATGCTGTGTGATCAAAATGGTGAAGGGGAGGGGAGGGATTAAATCAAAATAGAGTTGGAGGAGGAAATAATGCACTCCACTCCCTGCGGCGCCCACCTCTCCCTGAACGACTCCAAGGTGTTGGTGGACACCGCGTGCTCCTTCTCCAAGGACACCCGGGCTCTAACGTAACCCCGGAAGAGGGGCAGGCAGTCGGCCCTAACGACCCCCTCCACGGCCTGCTGCCTGGACCTGTTGATGGCCAGTTTGGCCAGGCCCAGGAGCAGACCCACGAGGAAGTCTTCAGACCTGCCCTCCGTCCTCCGTACCGGGTGCCCGAAGATCAGGAGCGTGGGACTGAAGTGCAACCAAAAGCAGAGGAGGAGGTTTGTGAGAAAATCAAAAAGGGAGTGCAAACGCCCACACCCAATATATACATGGTCCACGGACTCCACAGCACCACAGAACAAGCAGTTGGGCTGGGAGTCCGTGAACCACCGCAATCTGCGGTTACAGGGGACTGCTGCGTGCAGCACCCTCCACCCTAGATCCCTGAGGGAAAGGGGGAGGACTCCTGCGTAGAGAGCCCTCCACTGGGGATCCCCACCGCCCAGTGGTAAATGGGCACGCCAAGGCGTGTCCGGACGGTGGATGAGGGAGAAGAGGTGGACGGTGTGTAGCAGCAGTCTATATAGGGCCCTCCTTTTTACCCACTGGAAGGGAACAAAATTAAAATTCCAGAGGTGGCTCAGGTTGTGGGGCACAGGCTCCCGCGGGAAGTACGGGACCTTGGGGCCAATGTGAAATTCCATCCGGGCTGGGGTGAGCGCGGACGGGATCTCACCGCACACCTGAGCGTCCTCCAACTGGTGCACTACGTCGGGTCCGAGCACCCCCGTTTTAAGGCGTCGGATGGCGGTGGCCATGTACCGAACGTCTACCGCTGCCCTGCTCACTATGTCCTGTGGCAGCGTCCAGCCCAGGGCCCCAGCACCCAGCACGTCCCCGACCCTGGTTACCCTCGCCGCCACGGCCCTCCCCTCCGACAGCCACTCGAACCCGCGAGTACGGAGGTGCGGATTCCTGAGCAACGGCTCCCTGACGACAGCCGCTACTCCAGCCGGAGGGTAGGCGCGGCACGATTCGACCATGTTCCAAACAGTGATCAGGTCCTGGTAAAAGACAAGTAGTGTCTTGAGGACGACCTCCAAACCGTCACGGTCGACGACAATCCTGTTTATATCTGTCAGCCAGGGCTCCCTGATTCGACTGGATTAACAGTCACTATCAGGAAACTCATATTCTCTGATATCCACCTGGCTGACCTCATTACAGTCATAGAGTCATAGAGATGTACAGCATGGAAACAGACCCTTCGGTCCAACCCGTCCATGCCGATCAGATATCCCAACCCAATCTAGTCCCACCTGCCAACCACCGGCCCATATCCCCCCAAACCCTTCCTATTCATATACCCATCCAAATGCCTCTTAAATGTTGCAATTGTACCAGCCTCCACCACATCCTCTGGCAGCTCATTCCATACACATACCACCCTCTGTGTGAAAAAGTTGCCCCTTAGGTCTCTTTTATATCTTTCCCCTCTCACCCTAAACCTATGCCCTCTAGTTCTGGACTCCCCAACCCGAGGGAAAAGACTTTATCTATTTATCCTATCCATGCCCCTCATAATTTTGTAAACCTCTATAAGGTCACCCCTCAGCCTCCAACGCTCCAGGGAAAACAGCCCCAGCCTGTTCAGCCTCTCCCTGTAGCTCAGATCCTCCAACCCTGGCAACATCCTTGTAATCTTTTCTGAACCCGTTCACTATAAGCAATTCTATTTTCTTTCCATTGAGCAGGATTTCTTTTGAGTGACAATCAATAATAGCATAATCAGAATAGTTGAACTTAAGTTTTTCTTAAGCCATATATATAGTCCTTAAAAAAAATTGAAGAAACAACCTAAGCGTTGCTGCTTCATTTTTTTTCACAATTTACAGTGCTTAACTGTTTTACAGAAGAGAGTGGTGCAATTCTTGGAAAAGGAATTGTTTCAAAAATATTTTGAGTCTTGTCTGAAAAGCACTTTAATCTTGTGTTTATGCCTATTGTACCACGAAGGCCTCTCATTCTCAACTTCTCCCCACTGCCTGACATGAGGTGACTCTCAGGTTAAACCACCACCAGTTGTCTCTATTGAAAGAGCAGCCCCATCATCTTGTAAAACTGTGGTGACTTAACCTTTACATTATGTTATCCCAGTATTCAGTATTTGTCACATGTGAGCCTGGCAGAGTTTCAGCCATTCCTAATAAGGTACTTATGGACTTTGTGAATATGACACTTATATCACAGCCACTAAACAAAATCTTCCAGTTTATCTGTTTCTATGACACTGTTTAGGACAGTGCATTTGTAGGACAGAGTTTGTAATTAAGTCAAAAAAAGTATTGTGGAGATTGAGATGCTGGATTTATTTTGGAATTCGACAGAGCTTGTTAATTAAAAGTGAAACATGATTATTAAACACAGCCATCTTCACTGATACTATTGTGGATTGCTCATCTTTAAATGATTAATCAATAGTGTATACAATTGAATAATGACGCTCATAGTTTTATCCCTACCACTGAAGTACTTTATGAAGTTCTGGGAAGGGAAAGTTACATTCATAGAAAAATAGTAGTAAATCAACCAAAGAATTGACATTTTGCTTGTAATGCTTAGTGATTTCCAAATGTCAGGAATGTCTACCTTAATGCAGTTCATTCCGGGAAATTTAAACAGTAACAATCCAATACATTTGAAATATCATTAAAAAGAGCCATGTCAGCTAGCCTGTACCTCAAGTGAATGAAACCAAACCGTTAACTTGTAAAAGATGCCTATTGATTTAAAGGAACTGCTTGGTTTCAAGGATGGAAAAACACTACAGCTCTAAGTGAAACCAACAATTGACTGTACCACCTAAATATTTACAATACATAGACAACTGATAGTTCCCAGAAGTCCACAGCTGATTAAATTCTGGTAATCTTGCAATGATTATGTCACCAGTTTAGTCTCTCATGAAGGATGTTATCACATACTGCTGAAATAGAGCATCCTGCTTGTTGGTTTCAGCCATAACATTAGTTTATTGAGAAAAGAAAACACTCTCCATATTACAGTTAAAAGAATGATTCTGTACTATTTATATCCAAATCTTAAAAAAAAGGGTTTTGCATCTTGTCTGCACCTGGAATACTTTAGCTGTCATGAGGCCAAGGTCAGGCCAGAATGCATTTTAAAAATTGAGATTTTGTGTGGCATCACTGGATCACTTCTGAAATGCATTGTGATTTTCAGGGGAACAGCAAGAAATAAAAGCAAACACTATGAATGCCGGAAATCTAAAATAAAAACAAGAATCACTGCAGAAACCTGATATGTCTGGCAGCATCTGTGGAGGTAGGAACAGGGTGAACACTTCTCAAACTTTATGACTATGGGTTCTGAAGAAGTCATGTTAAACTCGAAACATTTACTCTGTTCCTCTTTCCATAGATGCTGCCAGACCTGCTGAGTTTCTGTTTTATTTCTTTATGGGAGTGTGATGGATCCTCAGACGTCCAATTAATAAATTGCTGACTTGTGGAACTTGTATTCAGTCATTGGAGCAGCAGTTTGCAATTTTTAATCCGGAGGAAATGGAAAAATGGAGGGTTTAGGCTGTTTGGACCAAGCAGGACCCATGGGGGTTCATACTCAACTGTTGTGAGAAAGAGCAATTTAAACTCAGCCCCTCAAGTTACCTTCTCTGACTTTAAGATGGCTCTATTCATGTTCAGTGAATGTTTGGGTTCTTGAGAGGGATATAAGACTGCTAATGTCACTTGGGACTCCAAGGTGGTAGACAAAGCTCTGGTGAAGGAATGAGTAGCAACTAAAGGAGTTAAGATGAGAGCAGGTTCTCTGACATTGGGCAGATTAACAAAGCAAAGCTACATCAAATACATCCTGAGCACAGACAGGGGCTGCAAGGAGAAGAGCATGCCAGACAAGACACCAGGTATATGCCCCAGAGCTCATTGCTTATAAACTACTGAGTGCCAATGCTATAGGAGACTTCAACTTTCCAGGCAGTTGATCTTAGGCATTTATGTTCTGGTTCACAATGACCCAAAGTCTTGTAGCCACCATGGCAGTCCCTAATATGCTGCCATTAAGGTCACTGCAGCGTACAAAATTATACATCCAGATTATTTTATGGATCAGTTGCAAACCTAGGTGACATCTTGCAGTTAGTAACCCATCACAGCATCTGGCAAGTGACAGATGCCCTCTTTCATTGGGTAAGGTTTCTATCCATTTTGAGTCAGATAGTCTAGTACAGACACAGAGGACATTGGTATATGTCACCCTTGATGGATTCCCTCAGGTCCAGGAGACCATCAATCAAACCCACACAGCCTTTAAACACCGGTAGGCCAGCTAGACAGATTATTAAGCAGAAAAAGCTTCTACGTATTGAATGATCAGAGAACATGCATCTTACACATCTGCATTTGGTTCCTGGGCAGCTGTCATATTGCCTTTAGCCTCTTCAGGTCAACCATTACATTTTATAAAGAGACTGATAATTTTAAACAAGTAGTATGAATAAACAGTGATCAACTGAAACGATCATGTTACAAGATTTCAAGTTTTAAAACTTTTACTGGAACAAATGAGTTAAAAACATTGGTTAAACATTATTTAGGAAGAAACTAACACTGTAAGCTACAGAAAAAGATTTTGTTGTACTTCATTGTTCAATATCTGCTAAACTGCAGTTTTTACAAGAACCAGTCTAGTATCATTTCCAGCTTGCAATCAGTTCGCTCTGTCCATTTTGACAAATTGTGTCATCAATAACTATTAAAAGGTGTTTGTCTCAGTTTTCTGAGATAGATCAAACTGACTACCAGCAGTTAGGCCTTAATGGTTGTTCTATCTCCCTAATCACCCCAGGAAAAATCTTCCATAACTATTAGTTTTTAGAAAATTGTTATTGGGATTTACGTATCACTGGTTCTCAGGATCCATCCTTGGGAGTTCTGACAAAATGATGTCTGACAGCCTGTGCTATGCAGATCAAAACTTGAGATGGTTGCTATTTTAGTCTTGATGAGTCATTGTTCCATACAGCAAAGTCAGTATTGCTGGAATTTCTTGTGTTGTCCTTCCAGACTCCTGTTTTCTCAGAATCTTTGAACTCTAACACCTTAAGAAGGCCTATTGTGTTGCACTAGAGTTAATCAAATTCTAAATACCTTCTTTTTGTGATTGATGCTGAGATGACACAGAAGTCTCTCTGCTTTTTAGTTGACAATGACTCAGTATAATCAATCATGTGACATCTGAGATCCATCTCGAAAGATGCTGTATGTATTTTCAGAAGTCAGATAAATGTTATTTACAAAATGTGTGACATAATTACACAGTTGTACCATCATTAATATGCACGAATTACTCATAGGCTTGATGAGCAATACAATAAAAACATCACTAAGGGACCTAAAGAGCATCAAAAGCCATAGCACCTTGCATTCCTGTCCACTTTTACAGCTTCATCCCCACCTTGAAAATGCAGTAACAGCAACATGTTTCCTTGTCTCTGCTTGTGGCTGAGATATCTCTGGCTTTCATCTTTGTTATGAAGGTACCTTCACAGCTCCTCCAGAAACATCTGACTGTCATTGCAGGGGCAGTCTCTGTCACAGGGCCTTGTTTAAGCTATGGTTCCTTCGTCAAAAGGGCAGAGGAAATGAAAAGTGATGGTTGGGCACATTGAGGGATGGTCCCATGCCAGCATCTTCAACTTTCTCAGCCTTTTCATTTCATTGTCCTCTTGCATGCTCGGTGAGGCCACTGATTAGATTACATTACATTACATTACAGCATGGAAACAGGCCCTTCGGCCCAACAAGTCCACACCGACCCGCCAAAGCGCAACCCACCCATGCCCCTACATTTACCCCTTACCTAACATTATGGGCAATTTAGCATGGCTAATTCACTTGACCTGCAAATCTTTGGACTGTGGGAGGAAACCGGAGCACCCGGAGGAAACCCACGCAGACACGGGGAGAATGTGCAAACTCCACACAGTCAGTCGCCTGAGGCGGGAATTGAACCCAGGTCTCAGGCGCTGTGAGGCAGCAATGCTAACCACTGTGCCACCGTGCTGCCCACTGACTGGCATTATGTCTTAACACCTCTGACCCAATGGCAACACTGAGCAGTGTCCATGCTACAAATATCTAGTTTTTCTGTGTATTGGTCCAGTGGTTGGGGAGGGTGGTAGGGGAGGATGCCAGGAAAGGTGGGTGGGTTGTTGGGGGGCGTGGACCTGACCAGGTAGTCACGGAGGGAATGGTCTTTGCGGAAAGTGGAAAGGGGTGGGGAGGGAAATACATCTCTGGTGGCGGGGTCCATTTCGGGTGGCAGGAATGTCAGCTGATGATTCGGTTAATGCGAAGGTTGGTAGGGTGGAAAGTGAGGACCAGGGGGGTTCTATCCTTGTTACGGTTGGAGTTTGAGGGCGGAGGTGCAGGATGTGGATGAGATGCGTTGGAGGGCATCTTCAACCACGTGAGAAGGGAAATTGCGCTCTCTAAAGAAGGAGGCCATCTGGTGAGTTCTGTGGTGGAACTGGTCCTCCTGGGAGCAGATACAGCGGAGGCAGAGGAATTGAAATATGGGATGGCATTTTTGCAGGAAGTAGGGTGGGAAGAGGTGTAATCCAGGTAGCTGTGGGAGTCGATGGGTTTGTAAAAAATGTCAGTGTCATGTCGGTCTTCCTTAATGAAGATGGAGAAGTCCAGGAAGTGGAAAGAGGTGTCAGAGATGGTCCAGGTGAATTTAAGGTCGGGGTGGAATGTGTTGGTGAATTTGATGAACTGTTCAACTTCCTCACGGGAGCACAAGGTGGCACTGATGCAGTCATCAATATAGCGGAGGAAGAGGTGGGGAGTAGTGCCGGTGTAACTACGGTCTAAACTCTTTCACTGGAGTCATTCATGCATACAAAGTTTTGAGCCATCGTGGAGCATATGTGCTGCAAGGAGTTTTGTCTATGGTTTTGAAATGCCTCAGAGGTCTCCAATAGTTGGAAACTCATCTGCCAGTGATACCCTCCTTGATTGTAACTTCAAAGGCCTATCCCATGAAAAGATGAAACAGCCCACTGATGACTCTGCCTCACCCACTCCCGTTGCTAACCTGTGATCCCTGTCCTAAACTAAACTGAGGCCTAACAAAGATGTCTGTGTGTGTCAGCATTGGTGGGAGGTGCAGAGGAATAAGATGACCATCTCAGTCAACCTCAGGAATATTACTCTTCACTAAGGAGGCCAGTGATGATTGAGCTGCTACATCTTCCTGCCCTCCTCAGGAAGGTAGGTTTGAGAACTTGACGTAATCAAGTGCTTCAGTACCATTCAATTGATGACAGGATTTGTATAACATCAGTGCACATTGAACCTTGCTTTGTTTCCTACCGCTAGATTGAACTATGAAATGACACTGTTAAATGGGTGGCAAGGTGCTGCCTCACAGCGCCAGAGACCTGGGTTCAGTTCCCGCTTCAGGCAACTGTCTGTGTGGAGTTTGCACATTTTCCCTCTGTCTGTGTGGGTTTCCTCCCATAGTCCAAAAAAATGTGCAGGTTAGGTGAATTGGCCATGCTAAATTGCCCGTAGTGTTAGGTGAAGGGGTAAATGTAGGGGAATGGGTCTGGGTGGGTTGATCTTGGGAGAGTCGGTGTGGACTTGTTGGGCCGAAGTAAGTAATCTAAGTAAATGATCTCCTGCCTCACCCTCACCATTTTCAGATCACTTCTCCATGGGGGTCAGGGAATAGAGTAGTAGCACCAGCACCAGAATATCCCCATGGAATGATGCATTCTCTTCTGTCGGATGAAGAGCGAATGATTTATGAAAAGATAACTCACCCTCACCTATTCCAGCTTGATGTTCACATGAGATGTTGCATTTCTCAATGATGTCTCTTAACTGCACTCCAAATATGACGTTGGCTGATGGCTCAGTGATGCAACTGACCACTTGATCAGGAGAATGATGGGCTCTCAGTCTGCTCAGTTTGTTTGTGTGTTGGTATTCACAGAGATGGAGGCCCAGAGTGTCACTTGTCATGCTTCTTTTCGGATTATTGAAGCACTTTCAGTGTTGCGCTCTCCCCTTGACTTCCTGACTGCTAACTTCCAGACCCAACTCTTTGTCTGCCATGGAGGGAAGACCACATCTCTCCTCTCAAATAACAAGTCCATCAAAGTCTCAAGGGAAGCATCAGAAAATGTGGAACCACCTAAAGACATACTTTGGGCTCCTTGTGTTCCATTCCACCAAACAATGACAAGCTCATTTCTGAGTAATTTGTCCAAGACACTTCTGCACATCATCCTTACTCGTACATGAGGAATAAGAGAATGATCAGGGAGGAGGTAGGGCCGATCAGGGATAGTGGAGGGAACTTGTACGTGGAGTCTGAGCAGATGGGGAAAGCCCTAAATGAGTTTTTTGCTTCGGTTTTCACCAAGGAAAAGGAATTTGTTGTAAATGAAAATTTAAGGAGCTGGGATACAGTCTTGACCAGATCAAGATTGATGAAGTTGATGTGCTAGAAATTTTGGAAAACATTAAGATGGATAAGTCCCCAGGGCCAGACCAGATTTACCCTAGGCTGCTCCAGGAAGTGAGAAAGGAGGTTGCTAAGCCGCTGTTGAGAATATTTGCTTCCTCACTCTCCACGGGAGTTGTACCGGAGGACTGGAAGGATGTGAATGTTGTTCCTCTTTTCAAGAAGGGTAACAGGGAAATCCCTGGCAATTACAGACCAGTCAGTCTTATGTCTGTGGTCAGCAAGGTTTTGGAAAGAATTCTGAGGGATAGGATTTATGACTATTTGAAAAAGCATAGTAAGATTAAAGGCAGTCAGCATGGCTTTGTGAGGGGCAGGTCATGCCTCACAAATCTTATTGAGTTCTTTGAGGAGGTGACAAGACAGGTTGATGACGCTCAAGCAGTGGATGTGGTGTATATGGACTTCAGCAAGGCATTTGATAAGGTTCCCCATGGTAGGCTCATTCATAAAGTCAGGAAATATGGGATACAGGGAGATTTGGCTATCTGGATTCAGAATTGGCTGGCTGACAGAAGGCAGAGAGTGGTTGTAGATGGAAAGTATTCTGCCTGGAGGTCAGTGTTGAGTGGGATTCCACAGGGCTCTGTTCTTGGGCCTCTGCTCTTTGTAGTTTTATAAATGACTTGGATGAGGATATGGAGGGGTGGGTTAGTAAATTTGCAGATGACACAAAGGTTGGAGGTGCCGTCGATAGTATAGAAGGTTACTGCAGGCTGCAGCGCAACATAGACAGAATGCAGAGCTGGGCTGAGAAATGGCAGATGGAGTTCAATCTGAAAAAATGCGAAGTGATGCATTTTGGAAGGTTGAACTTGAATGCTGAATATAGGATTAAAGACAGGATTCTTGGCGGTGTGGAGGAGCAGAGGGATCTGGGTGTGCAAGTACATAGATCCCTCAAAGTTGCCATCCAAGTGGATAGGGTTGTTAAGAAAGCATATGGTATTTTGGCTTTCATTAACAAGGGGGTCGAGTTTAAGAGCCGTGAGGTTTTGCTGCAGCTCTACAAGTCTCTGGTGAGACCACACTTGGAATATTGTGTCCAGTTCTGGTCTCCCTACTGTAGGAAAGATACAGAGGCTTTGGAGAGGGTGCAAAGAAGGTTTACCAGGATGCTGCCTGGAAGGCTTGCCTAATGAAGAAAGGTTGAATAAGCTCAGACCTTTCTCTCTGGAGAGAAGGAGGAAGAGAGGAGACCTGATCAAGATGTACAAGATAATGAGAGGAATAGATAGAGTCAATAGCCAGAGAATTTTCCCCAGGGCAGGATTGACTGGTACAAGAAGTCATAGTTTGAAGATATTAGGAGGAAGGTATAAAGGAGATGTCAGAAGTAGGTTCTTTATGCAGAGAGTTGTGAATACATGGAATGTGTTGCCAGCTGAGGTGGTGGAAGCGAAGTCACTGGGGACATTTAAGCGACTGCTGGACATGCACCTGGATAGCAGTGAGTTGAGGGGTGTGTAGGTTAGTTACTATATTTGACATTAGGATCAAAACTCAGCACAACATCATGGGCCAAAGGGCCTGTTCTGTGCTGTACTTTTCTATGTTCTATGTTCTACATCAAATTGTGCACCAAACATATTTCCAGGCAGTTAAGGACTCTGGAGGTCTCAATTATGTGACATCACAAAGGCTGAAATGGCACAGGATTGGGAAGTGATCTGAGCATTGGGTTCCTAGCCACATATAGAAAATCTGTCTCCATATTTCCAAGCATCAAAAGCATTTTTAAAAAGCCAAATAATTCAGTGAGTTCTTCACTTTGATATCTTGACTTCTCCCCAATAGCAGGAGCTAGAATTTTATGAGTTACAGAGATATGGAAACATCCAGCAGAAGTTTACTTAGTAAGTTTGCAGATGACACCAAAATTGGAGATGTAGTGTACAGCGAAGAAGGTTATCTCAAATTACAACAGGATCTTGATCAAATGGGCCAAAAGGCTGAGAAGTGGCAGATGGAGTTTAATTTAGATAAATCTGAGATGCTGCATTTTGGGAAAGCAAATCTTCGCAGGACTTATACACTTAATGGTAAGGTCCTAGGGAGTGTTGCTGAACAAAGAGACCTTGGAGTGCAGGTTCATAGCTCCTTGAAAGTGGTAAACCTAGTGGTTGAAGGTGGAACAACCTGTTCAAAGTAGGGAAAAGAAACAGGCCATGAAACGTTAGACGTTATTACTATTGCAAGTAAACTTTGAAAAGTAGGTGAAATCAATAAATATCAGAAAAGCATGGCATGGCAAAAAATGGACTTTTCAGCATCTTGTTGTGCTTGACAAATCAAGTCTTATTTCCTAAGAAAACTCACATCGTATAAATAAATGAAGGTATATATGGATTCTCATAACACATTTAATGATGTGTTTTCTAAAATACTTGTCATAAAGTCATGCAGGGAAGATAGTAACTTCTGTAGCATGGTTAAAGAACACAAAGCAGAGAGTTAGTGCAGATGGATCATTTTGGATTTGCTGCATGTAAGAAATTATGAATTTATGCCAGGTGTCTTCTGTTTCTATTTGTATAAATGGCTTGGGTGACCAATAACATTTTTAAGATTTGGTCTCTAGTTGTTAACTGAATGAAGGATCCAGCAAGATTTCACAGTCTCAGATTTTAAAACTAAAGCAAATAACTAAAAATCACTATTGATTGAACACTATTTCCTTTTAGTTTAAACCTTTAGTTTAACAGTAGAAAGTGAGGTTTGCTCTTGTGTACTTATCACCCATTGCACTGTTTATGGAATCAATTGAAGTGTTTTATTGAGTAAGACTAATGATGCTCGGTAGGACATGTCTCACAATGACTTTTCTCACACATTCTTCACCTCGTGAATTATGCAAATGATCTCATTGCACCCTACTCCTGGATTTGCATGGTAAGAGAGCCAGATGTTGTTGGTGCTATCTTTAAAACCCAGGTGCATGCCACTTGAAACACTACAAGCCAGGAACAAGCTGGCACTCTGTGATGTTTGATCTTTATCACTAAGGACATGGACCAGAAAGGAAAACTCACACTCCACTTCCAATTCATGGACTGGGATCTGGCAGTGCTGATGGTTGTGATGGGGAAGAGGCAACCTATAATTGAATAGTAAACAGCCTGTGCTCTAAAAAGCAATGTTTAAGACACAGACGCTGGCAGCTTTCAAGTAAGCCCAAAGTAAGTGAGTGCTAAGAAAGCAAACTAGAATATTGAACATAGAACGTAGAAAGGTACAGCACAGAATGGGCCCTTTGGAGCACGATGTTGTGCTGATGATTAATCCTAATGTAAAATAAAATAACTTAACCTACGCACCCCTCAATTCACTGCTATCCAGGTGCATGTTCAGCAGTCGCTTAAATGTCCCCAATGACTCTGCTTCCACCACCACAGCTGGCAATGCATTCCATGCATTCACAACTCTCTGCGTAAAGAACCTACCTCTGACATCCCCTCTCTCCCTTCCTCCTAATATCTTAAAACTATGACCCTTCATACCAGTCAATCCTGCCCTGGGAAAAGTCTCTGGCTATTGACTCTATCCAAGCCTCTCATTACCTTGTACACCTCGATCAGGTCACCTCTCTTCCTCATTCTCTCCAGAGAGAAAAGTCCAAGCTTAGTCAACCTCTCTTCATAAGGCAAGCCCTCCAGTCCAGGCAGCATTCTGGTAAACCTTCTTTGTACCCTCTCCAAAGCCTCCGTATTTTTCCTATAATAGGACGACCAGAACTGGACACAATATTCCAATGTGGTCTCACCAGGGTTTTATAGAGCTGCAGCAAAACCTCCTGGCTCTTAAACCTGATCCCCCTGTTTATGAAAGCCAAAACACCAGATGCTTTCTTAACAACCCTGTCCACTTAGATGGCAACTTTGAGGGATCTATGCACTCGAACACCAAGATCCTACTGTTCCTCCACACTGCCAAGAATCCTGTCTTTAATTCTATATTCAGCATTTAAGTTCGACCTTCCAAAATGCATCACTTCGCATTTATCCAGGTTGAACTCCATCTGCCATTTCTCAGCCCAACTCTGCATCCTGTCTATGTCGTGCTGTAGCCTGCAATAGCTCTCGATACTATCGATGGCACCTCCAACTTTTGTGTCATCTGCAAATTTACTAACCCACTCCTCAACATCCTCATCCAAGTCATTTATAAAACTACAAAGAGCAGAGGCCCAAGAACAGAGCCCTGCGGGACCCCACTCAACACTGACCTCCAGGCAGAATACTTTCCATCTACAACCACTCTCTGCCTTCTGTCAGCCAGCCAATTCTGAATCCAGATAGCCAAATCTCCCTGTATCCCATATTTCCTGACTTTATGAATGAGCCTACCATGGGGAACCTTATCAAATGCCTTGCTGAAGCTCATATTCACCACATCCACTGCTTGACCATCATCAACTTGTCTTGTCACCTCCTCAAAGAACTCAATAAGATTTGTGAGGCATGACCTGCCCCTCACAAAGCCATGCTGACTGCCTTTAATCTTGCTATGCTTTTTCAAATAGTCATAAATCCTATCCCTCAGAATTCTTTCCAAAACCTTGCTGACCACAGACAAAAGACTGAACATCATATCACAAATATAAGATAAATCTTCACACAGATAAAAGCAGGAATATATGGTTGCATTAATGATAAAAGGATAGGCAATTTAAGCTTTTTTTCTCCACTGAGACAGATAAGTTTGATGGACAATTTAATGGATCTTTTCAACATTATAAAGGTTGACAATTTGTTGGGAGGATTCCTCAGTAAAGTGAAGGCAGAAGGTTTAGAAGGGATTTGAGGAAAACGATTTTCACTTCGAGTGTGACAGTGGTCTGGAATGCATTGCATAGAAAGGTAGTTGGGTAAGGTAACCTCGCAACCTTTACAAACACAGTGTAATAACATTCAAAGCTGGGTGACACAAAGCTGAGTGGCAGGGTGAAATGTGAGGAGGATGTTAGGAGAATACAGGGTGACCTGGACAGGCTAGGTGAGTGGACGGATGCTTGGCAGATGCAGTTTAATGTGGATAAATGTGTGGTTATCCACTTTGGTGGCAAGACTAGGAAGGCAGATTACTATCTAAATGGAGTCAAGTTAGGTAAAGGGGCAGTACAACGAGATCTAGGTGTTCTTGTACATCAGTCAATGAAAGCAAGTATGCAGGTACAGCAGGCAGTGAAGAAAGCTAACAGCATGCTGGCTTCATAATAAGAGGAATTGAGTATAGAAGCAAAGAGGTCCTTCTGCAGCTGTACAGGGCCCTGGTGAGACCGCACCTGGAATATTGTGCACAGTTCTGGTCTCCAAATTTGAGGAAAGACGTTCTGGCTATTGAGGCAGTGAAGCTTAGGTTCACGAGGTCAATTCCCGGAATGGCGGGACTATCTTATGTTAAAAGATTGGAGCGACTGGGCTTGTATACTCTTGCGTTTAGAAGGCTAAGAGGGGATCTGATTGAGACGTATAAGATTATTAAAGGATTGGACACTCTGGAGGCTGGAAGCATGTTTCCGCTGATGGGTGAGTCCCGAACCAGAGGACACAGTTTAAAAATAAGGGGTAGGCCACTTAGAACAGAGTTGAGGAGAAACTTCTTCACCCAGAGAGTGGTGGGTGTATGGAATGCTCTGCCCCAGAAGGCTGTGGAGGCCCAGTCTCTGGATACTTTCAAGAAAGAGTTGGATAGAGCTCTTAAGGATAATGGAATCAAGGGTTATGGGGATAAGGCAGGAACAGGATACTGATTGAGGATGATCAGCCATGATCATAATGAATGGTGGTTCTGGCTCGAAGGGCAGAATGGCCTACTCCTGCACCTATTGTCTATTATCTATTGGCCTAGTTCAGGAAAGGTGGACAAGTGTCAGTGGTAGTGTAATTGTTGGTAGTGCAGACTCAGTGGACCAAAGGGCCTCTTCTGTACTATGTAATTCTATGATTCTAATCCCCTGGAAAAAATATGTTTAATAACAATAAAGTGATATTTTTTAAAAAGAAAATGCAGAAAAAAAGCAAGGAAAAGGCAGAGCCATGAAATTATACTAAACTGCTTCAGTTGACAGATGTGTTAGCTTTATTGGCTACATGAGTTCAAATGAATACAGTGAAAAGTTCAAAGTTTGTGAAAAGATTTGTAGCTCGGGTGCTCGTTGTTGTGGTTCTGTTCGCCGAGCTGGGAATTTGTGTTGCAGATGTTTCGTCCCCTGTCTAGGTGACATCCTCAGTGCTTGGGAGCCTCTTGTGAAGTGCTTCTGTGATGTTTCCTCCGGCATTTATAGTGGTTTGTCTCTGCCACTTCCGGTTGTCAGTTCCAGCTGTCCGCTGCAGTGGCCGGTATATTGGGTCCAGGTCGATGTGCTTATTGATTGAATCTGTGGATGAGCGCATCGACCTGGACCCAATATACCGGCCACTGCAACGGACATCTGGAACTGACAACCGGAAGTGGCAGAGACAAACCACTATAAATGCCGGAGGAAACATCACAGAAGCGCTTCACAGGAGGCTCCCAAGCACTGAGGATGTCATCTAGACAGGGGACGAAACATCTGCAACACAAATTCCCAGCTCGGCGAACAGAACCACAACAGTGAAAAGTTTGTATGTCGCCACTTACAGCACCATCTTAGATACAAAGTTACCTAGGTACAGCTTCTTTAGTTATAAGATCTTAAGAAACAGAGAAATAAAATGTCCAGCATTGCAGAAATAAAAGTCCAGAAAGCAGTCTTTCAACCCAGTGTGGCACATAAGACTCCAGTCCGCATAGGGACCTGGCTTCAGATAGCGTCGGGCTTCATCTTGAGAATCATGAGACTGGGAGATTTCTCTGGTATCGCCACAAGACCAGGAAACCATGCTGAGGCCATGCCTAGCCAAGAGGCTGCCACACCAGAATTCCACGCCAGCAGGGAGGACACCACACCAGGCCAGGACACCGCCATGCCAGGCAGGGAGGACACTACACCAGGCCGGCAGGGTGCCACACCACGCCAGGAGGAAGCCATGGCTTTTGTCTGAAACATCTATTTTCCTGCTTCTTGGATGCTGTCTGACCCGTTGTGCTTTCCCAGCACCACACTCTCACCTCTAATCTCCAGTATCTGCAATGTTCACTTTCACCTAGGAAACTGCCACACTAGGCCGGGAGCTCAGATGGAATCAGACAAATTACCTCTTTCTGTGCAACAATTCTGCGACATCCATTTAACTCCACTTCCCTTCAGGTAATAAACATATGACTATTGATCTTTGAAGAAATTGTTTAATCGATCCTATGTGCTAAGTGTCAGTCTTATGTTACTACTTTTGAGTAGCACTTGATAGCTAATTACATTTTAAAAAATTGACCCAGAAAATGATCAGTTAAGTGTGCCCAGCTTTGAAACCATGATCACTCCCACCAGTAGTCTCGAATACTGATGTTACCAGTAGAGTTGGGTGAAGACCACTGAATTTACATGAGGCCAATAGTCTTAACCTGGACCCTTTGATGCCCTAGGCTGCTAGGAAATCTAACCACAAGCTTCACAGGCTAGGTGCCAGAGGGAGGGGTGGGAAATGGGTGGGGATGCATGTGGAGCATAAAGTATCATTTATCTGGTCTAAAGGAACTCCCCTTTTGTAAGAGAACAGCATTAAACTCTCCATCTTTGGTAATTCTTCAGGAATTTATTTTGTTTGCCTGCACTGGATCCCTGTCTCAGCGGCATATTAGCTGATATGCTTCTCATTACTCCTAAGAACTGTGACATGAAAACCAAGCCTCTAACAAGATGGAGATTAGAAAACATCCCATCTGAAAAGCCCTTACCCTGAGGAGCAGCACTTCGAAAACTTGTACTTACAAATAAATCTGTTGGACTGTAACCTGGTGTTGTGTGATTTTTAACTTCAACATTAGAGTGCTGCTGGAAAAGCACAGCAGGTCAGGCAGCATCCAAAGAGCAGGAAATTCAGTGTTTCAGGCGGGATCCCTTCATCAGGAATATGATACCTGATGAAGGGCTCCTGCCCGAAACGTCGATTTTCCTGGTCCTTGGATGCTGCCCGACTTGCTATGCCTTTCCAGAACCACTCTAATCTTGACTCTGATCTCCAGCATCTGCAGTCCTCACTTTCACCAAGTTGATTTTTAACTTGGTCCACAGGATTATGATAACTCAAAGCGAATGTTACACCTTAGATCCACATACTGCAAAGAGCAGAGGTGCATTTTAACAACTACTTTCTATTAGTTAATGTATTAATTGACAAAAGATCCCATCGATTAAATGTGAAACCATAAATTATGAGGCAAGTGCAACTGGGTCTGTGTGGAGGAGTTTCTTGTAAAAGCTGCTGTTACATACTTTCCAGTTCCTCTGCCTGATCTTCTAACTAGACACTCTCCAACATCCTATTTGGTGGAAGCTGAACTTCCCAATAGAGGGAGGTTGCCTGTGATCCATCGGGAATGTGATTTGGAGAGTTTTACATGGAGTAATACCTCCAGTAGGTTTGTAAATCATCTCACAGACTCTCAGGCTGCTTCTAACGTTTGCAGTTTGGGTGTTTCATATATATGTTAAGTGGTTTAGCACGGCCTGTGCTTCAATATTTAAAGGAACTGCTACTCAACTTCTGGCTGCGTTTGAGTCACATGCTTTTAATTGTTG
Source organism: Chiloscyllium punctatum (assembly GCF_047496795.1). Lineage (NCBI taxonomy): Eukaryota > Metazoa > Chordata > Chondrichthyes > Orectolobiformes > Hemiscylliidae > Chiloscyllium > Chiloscyllium punctatum. The sequence continues at coordinate 92,737,508 of NC_092746.1, read as the reverse complement.
GCAATCCTTTATGGAAGGAGGTGGAGGACACAGGCAAATCAGAGGAAATTCTTCTAGTCTACTCCTGGAATACAGATTGGCGGCCATTCACAGCTCCTGGGTAGACACCATCTGTCAACTACTTTACACTGGCTGTTTGCCTCATTTTTGTAGTTATGTTCTTACCAGTGTGAACCTGTTGAGAGAGTACACAGTGTCAGTCCATGCAGTTATGCCCTTCCTTGAAATCAGAAGAACTGGGAGGCATAGTTGACAGTGTAATAACGAGTGTCATGTAAAATGATACATTTCCTTTTTCTCTCTGTATCATGTCAATATTCATGTCTCTTTAAAAAGGGGCATTTTAAAATGTATTTATTGGATATAGGCACCATTTGTTGGGCCAGTAGGTATTGTTAATCTCTTGTTGCCCTTGAGAATGTGGTGATGAGGTGTCTTCATATACTGTAGGTAGACCCACAATGCTTTTAGGGAGCAAGTTTTATTATTTAGTTGTATCAATCTAATTATCAAATTTAAAATGCCAATGCTAATAATTAACATCCATTAGGCACAAAAAAGACAAGACTCACATGTATATACCATTCACAACCACAAGACATGCCAAAGCTAAAGCACATTATCACCAATGAATATTTTTGATGTGAAGTCACTGTGGTAATATAAGAAATGAGGCATCCAATTTACACACAACAGCTCTCACAAACAATGTGATAATAATGATGAGATAATCTGTGTTACTTTTAAGATGTTGAGGACAGATAAATGCTGACTGGACACTGGAATCTGGGGAATACTGATATCCTTAGTTCCAAGGCTGAATGAAGAATCATACATCATGCAGGTTCAAAATTGAAGGACCAAAGTGGGTGACAGATGATTCGGGACTGAATAGAAGGAATCCTCCAAAACCATGACGACTAACTTTTTAATGTTTGTGAAAGGATCTGACCTCCACAACCCCATCCGCACTGACTTTGCCTCTAAACTTAATACATTCAGGATTTTTTAAAAACAGGTGAACCTATGAGTAGTTGAGTAATTTTAAGTATATCCAGTAGAAGTGGTCAGCATAAATTCAATTTAATTGGAAAATGAGGACCTTGTGCATCTTTCTTAATGTCAGCAATAGCCAATCTGTGCTTTTTACTGCACCATCGTGATCTTTTCATCTTCCATCACTTGCTATTGGTCCTCTTTTCAGTCAATGGTGATACCCTGCTTTTTGTTAATATTGTGCAGAATAGGTCATGAGGAATTGCAAAATGAGAAAAGACAAGTTCCAAGGCTGCTTTCTGACATCCTGGGAGTTGAATGATACCATGATAGTGGAGTCATTCATTAATCATTGTAATCAATCGCCATCAGTTAATTAACAATAGATCCAGATTTAGGAACATAGAACAGGAATAGGTTATACATTTCCTTAAGCTTTTTCTTCCATTTAATTAGATCATAGCTGATCATGTTTTACACCACTTACCACTATGGTTCCATATCACTTACTACCATGGCCTATCAAAAATCTATCAATATCATCTTTCCAATTTTCAGCAGGTTTGGGTGAGCTCTTGCTGAGAGTTCATCCTGACATTATCCTGTCCTCTTTTAGAATTCTCCACATCGGGTTTAAAGGTAAGTGGGGAACCTCTGTGTGGTTGTCAGGTAAGATATTTAAAAATTGAAAGGGGTCATTAAATTCATTTTTAACCAAGGATTTTGGTTTGATCAGTCAATTGATCTGTTTCTTGAACTGGCAGCAAAATGTCAGGTTCACAAAGATGAGTGTACAGTGGGGTATGGTTCTTCAGTGAAGCTGAAGAGCTGCAGAGACGGTCATGATGGAAGGTTGCTGCTGACAGCATTTCTTCTCAGAGAGTGCTTTTGGACTTGGCAGGAGATTGGCAACTTCTTGGAAGTTGTTTCATATATCTTTTTCTTCATTCATCTTCAGCCACACTTCCTTGCTGTTAACCTTCAGTGCAACACAAAAGCAGCTTGTGTATCTCTACCTTACACCTTTGATGAAAACTACAGTGGCATCACCGGCAACACCCAGGAGCAATTTAACACCAGCAACAGCTGTCTTCTCTTGTGCCGCATGCCACTTCGTAGAATAAAACAGATTGACATGGAGATCCACCTCCAAGAAGGTGAGATACCAGGATCGATGATCAACTGTTTTCATTATGTGTCAGTACATGTGCCTGAGGAGACTCAAGTTTTCAGGCTGCTGATCTTGCTGCTAACATCTGCAGCCTCCTCAAAGAAGACCTCCTTCCATGGGACCAGGTTGCCATGTATTGTCAGTGGTTAACACGGTTCTTGTCACTGGAATACAATGTCCAGGTCTTTGCTCCAAGGTTGTGTGCACTTCCGTTCAGTGGTGTCTTAGTGACTTGTCTGTGGATGGATGATTAAAGGTACATAATTTACATAGATATTAATATCATTTTGAGAATTTGTATTTCAAAGTAGAGGCAGTTGGCTAATGGTTTCATCTGTGAAGGGTTTTCTTTCAAAGAAAGGCTAGAGTCCTTATGGAAAGATTTGGATGAGAATATATAAGGCATGGTTAGTAAGTTTGCAGATGACACCAAAATTGGTGACAGTGAAGATGGTTATCTAAGATTACAAAGGGATCTTGATCAATCAGGTCAATGAACTGAAAAATGGCAGATGGAGTTCTATCTGGATAAATGCAGAGTATAACATTTTGGTACAACAAACAGGAGTAGGGTTTATACAATTAATGGTAGGGCTTTGGGTAGTGTTGTAGAACAGAGGGACCTAGGGGTGCAGGGACATAATTCTTTGAAGTTTAAGTGGTTAAAAAGGCATTTTACATGCTTGCCTTCATTGCTCAGTCCTTTGAGTAAAGGAGTTAGGAAATCATGTTGAGGTTGTACAGGACATTGGTGAGGCCTCTTCTGGAATATTGTGCCCAGTTCTGGTCGCTCAGTTAAAAGGAAGGATATTATCAAGCTGCAGAGGGTTCAGAAGAGATTTACCAGGATGTTGCTGGATATGGAAGGTTTGAGTCATAAAGAATGGCTGGGACCTTTTTTCACTGGAGCATGGGAGGTTGAGAGGCAATCTGAAAGAAGTTTATAAAATAATGAGAGGTATAGATACAATTAATGGTAATTGTCTTTTCCCTAGCGTGGGGGATTCCAAGATTAGGGGCCACATTTTTAAGGTGGGAGGAGAGTGATTTAAAAAAGACATGAAGTGAATTTTTTTACACAGATTTTTTTACTCTGTGTAAAAAGATTCACCTCATAACTAATAACTAATGAACTTCCTGAGAACTAATGAACTTTACTCATAACTAATGAACTTCCTGAGAAAGTGGCGGATGCAGTTACAATTACAATGTTTAAAAGACATTTGGATAGATATGTGAATAGGAAAGGTTTGGAGGGACATGAGCCAGGAGCAGGCAGATTGGAGCAGTTTAGTTCAGGATTATGTTTAGCATGGACTGGTTGGACCGAAGGGTCTGTTTCTGTGCCATATGGCTCCATGACTCTATAATGGCAATTAAATGTCATAGTTTTCAGAAAACAGATGACTGCAGCCCCCTGTGATGTTGTTGGAAAATCATTTATAGTGGGTTTTCAAAAAGTAGGGCGAGCATTTAAAGTCATTAGCTTTATCTTCATTCAGAAGAATCTAAGATTGAACAGGTTTTTAAATTCAATTCAGATGACATGTATTGAGTTTAGAAATGCTCGGTTTCTCCCCTAGAGGCAGTTTAAGGCTTTACTGGAAACAAGTCCCCTTAGAAGGAGCATTCAGTTTGTGAAACTTCCAAACCAGGTGAGAATTCTGCAGATTATGAGAACTGAGAAAGTTTAGACTCTCAGATTTGTGATAAATTCATATTGTTAGACTTGAAAAAGATTCACAGAAATGTCTCCATAGTCAATGGCAAAGTAAGTAAGGAGTCAGTTATGTAAGAACCCTAAGGAGTGAGATAGGGTTGTAATTTCTCTGGACTTTGGTTTCTGTAACAAGAACGTCAGGAGATATGTTGAAATTTTGTTTCGCTGTGTGTTTTCAGATCTTTGTGGCTGTCTTTTATAATTAGGTAGCCTTTTTTTTTACAGTATGAGCGAGAGTGCAGAACAGTATAAAGGCCTCACTGAAATTCAAGTATAGTATATATATAAACTTGCTTATATCAAGCTCCTTTATCACATGTTCAAAGAAAACCAATCCTTTAAATTTTCACAATGGCCAACCTTCTTGAATAATTCAGCAGCACAATTTTGATAAACTCTTTGAGCGGTAAATTCTCTACCAGTGCAAACAACTGAGGTTGTATTTTTCTATTCCAAATTTCCATTGAATGGCAATTCTGATTCAACGTTTGTCTCACCACACCTGATCTTTGTTGGATAATGGAGGTGAGGTGTGATGTTTCAAACAAAGTTGCACAATTTAATTGTATTGCCAAAGATTCAGGCCTCGATCTTCCAAGTTTACAACCCATCTTGTAATTCCACTGATTTTGCTGAGTTCTGGTCAGGCAGGTCAAAGAACTGCTTGAAGGAGCAGGTCATCCAAAACTGCCAGCATTATACTGGGAGCTTTGGAATTACATTTTATATTCAAAATTACAAATGTGATTTAAAAAGAAAACTAGAATTTGACACTAGCAAGTCAGACAGCATCTATGGAGTGCAAAGACCAGCTTTTTAATGTATCGACCCTTTATTAGGAGGGATTGATGAATTATATATCTTTCGCATTGCAGTTTTAAGTACTGCTGCCAGTTAGGCTAAGGATAAGCAATGAGAGCCTTGTTTGTAGAAAATGTTTATGAGACAATCACAAATGATTAAATCTGTCTCCTGCTGCAGTCAGGTAAACACCATTAAGTGTTCCTGTCATGTATGCAGACTTGGCCATTAACTATTATTAAATTATCCATATAGACAGAGGTGATTCAATCACCCATTTGAAATGATATTAACACATGGCAACAAAGCGTATTCTACCTATTCAGTCAAAAAGTCTGATTCTAGTCAGTAGTAAACAAATTGATCACAATTGGCATGAGATTAAAAAGTACAAAGAGAAGTATGTTCATCAGAGAATCTCACCATATCTCTATGACATGCAATGCCATTGCTGTCCCTGAATACCATGTGTTGACATCATAAGGGTTACCTTTGATCAGAAACAGATCTGGACCACAATGTAACAATTGTGGCCACAGGAAAAGATCAGAAGTTGGAAATTCTTCAACTCAAATCCTGACTCTTCAAAGTCAGTCCACTCTTTACAAGGCACAAGTTCAGAATGTGATGGAATAGCCTCCACTTTTTTGGCTTATGTGGCATAGTGGTTTTATCAATTGACCAGTGATAAGGTCCAAAGATCCCAGCTAATGCTGTGGCGCAAGGGTACAAAATCCTGCCACAGCAAATTCCATCAATAGATATAGCATTTAGAAAAGTGAGTTTAATGATGTTTATGAGATGTAGTAAATATGTAGGTCCTTCAGTCCATTAGCCATTCAATATGATCTCTTGTCTCAATTCCCCACTCCTGCTCTTTATCTTGACACCTTCTGTGTCTAGCAATCTTTTTCTTTCTTAAATGTATGCAGTGACTTGGCCTCCATAACTTTCTGTGGTAGAGAATATCATTGGTTCACCACCCTGTGAGTGAAAAGGTTTCTCCTTATTGCAGTCCTAAATGGTCTCCCCCATATCCTGAGAATGTGATCTGCTGATGTTAACGCTCTGCCAGTCAGGGGAAACAGCCACCCTGTCAGAATTTGATATGTTTAATGCGACTGCCTCCCTGCCCTACAGGAATAGTAAGTCAACCAGTACTTGACACCTGAAGCGTCTGGGAAATCCCAGTTGGCGGAAGACCAGTTTTGACGGTACGAGGCAAGAACTTTCAAAAGTTGACTGGGGGCAGATGTTCGCAGGTAATGGGATGGCTGGGAAATGGGAAGCCTTGAAAAATTAGGTAACAAGAGTTCAGAGACAGTATAATCCTGTTAGGGTGAAAGGAAAGGCTGGTAGTTATAGGGAATGCTGGATGACTAAAGAAATTGAGGGTTGGTTAAGAAAAAGAAGGAAGCATATGATCAGGTAGAGACAGAATAGATCGAGTGAGTCCTTAGAAGAATATAAAGGCAGTAGGAGTAGACTGAAGAGGGAAATCATGAGGGCAAAAAGAGGACAAGAGATAGCTTTGGCAAATAGGGTAAAGGAGAATCCAAAGCATTCTTACAAATACATTAAGGACAAAAGGGTATCTGGGGAGAGAATAGGGCCCCTCAAAGATCAACAAAGCGGCCTTTGTGTGGAGCCGCAGGAGATGGGACAGATACTAAAAGAGTATTTTGCATCTTATGTTCACTTTGGAAAAGGACATGGAAGATATAGAATGTGGGGAAATAGATGGTGACATCTTGAAAAATGTCCATATTACAGAGGAGGAAGTGCTGGATGTCTTGAAATGCATAAAGGTGAATAAATCCCCAGAATCTGATCAAATGTATCCTTGAACTCTGTGGGAAGCTAGGGAAGTGATTGCTAGGCCTCTTGCTGGGCTATTTGTATAGTCACAGGTGAGGTGCCGGAAGACTGGAGGGTGGCTAGCGTGATGCCACTACTTAAGAAAGATGATAAGGACAAGCCCGAGAACTATAGACAGGTGAGCCTGACATCAGTGGTGGGCAAGTTGTTGGAGGGAATCCTGAGGGACAGGATGTATATGTATTTGGAAAAGCAAGGACTGATTCAGGATAATCAACATGACTTTGTGCATGGGAAATCATGTCTCACAAACTTGATTGAGTTTTTTGAAGAAGTAACAAAGAGGATTGATGAGGGCAGAGTGGTAGATGTGATCTATATGGACTTCAATAAGGCGTTCGACAAGATTCCCCATGGGACACTGGTTAGCAAGGTAAGATCTCATGGAATACAGGGAGAGCTTGCCATTTGGATATAGAACTGGCTCAAAGGTAGAAGACAGAGGGTGGTGGTGGAGGGTTGTTTTTCGGACTGGAGGCCTGTGACCAGTGGAGTGCCACAAGGATCGGTGCTGGGTCCACTACTTTTTATCATTTATATGAATGATTTGGATGTGAGCATAAGAGACACAGTTAGTAAGTTTGCAGATGACACCAGATTGGAAGTGTAGTGGACAGCGAAGAAGGTTACCTCAGATTACAATGGGACCTTGATCAGATAGGCCAGCGGGCTGAGGAATGGTAGATGGAACTTAATTTAGATAAATGTCAGGTGCTGCATTTTTGGGAAAGCAAATCTTAGCAGGACTTATACACTTAATGGTAAGGTCCTAGGGAGTGTTGCTGCACAAAGAGACCTTGGAGTGAAGGTTCATAGCTCCGTGAAAGTAGAGTCGCAGGTAGATAGGATAGTGAAGAAGGCATTTGGTATGCTTTCCTTTATTGGTCAGAGAAATGAGTACTGGAGTTGGGAGGTCATGTTGTGGCTGTACAGGACATTGGTTAGGCCATTTTTGGAATATTGCGTGCAATTCTGGTCTCCTTCCTATCGGAAGGGTGTTGTGAAACTTGAAAGGGTTCAGAAAAGATTTACAAGGATGTTGCCATGGTTAGAGGATTTGAGCTATAGGGAGAGGTTGAATAGGCTGGGGCTGTTTTCTCTGGAGCATCAGAGGCTGATGGGTGACCTTATAGAGGTTTATAAACTCATAAGGGGCATGGATACGATAAATAGACAAAGTCTTTTCCCTGTGGTGGGTGAGTCCAGAACTAGAGAGCACAGGTTTAGGGTGAGAGGGGAAAGATATTAAAGGGACCTAAGGGGCAACTTTTTCACACAGAGGGTGGTATGTGTATGGAATGAGCTGCTAGAGGAAGTGGTGGAGGCTAGTACAATTGCAACATTTAAAAGGCATCTGGACGGGTATATGAACAGGAAGGGTGCTGGCAGGTGGGACTAGACTGGGTTGGGATATCTGGTTGGCATGGATGAGTTGGACCGAAGTATATCTGCTCATTGTGAACCATGAACCAGATGAATGTGGTCCATGTTTGAGCTGGGAGCTCTGTGCCTCCCATTAATTGAAATATCAGCATGACAAAATATATATGTTCAGGTATGGTGTGTATTATTCACTGTGCAATGACAACTGTGTTTTGTTATAAAGTGATATAGGCAAGTTCTGTGTGGCAGAGGGCCTGGGGATGAAGGGAATCACTTCCTGTGTGACAAGGGGGTTGAGGGGAGGGGCACCTCCTGTGTGGGAGAGGGATTGGCAGGGCTACTTCCTGTGGTATCTGCAGACATCAGCTTCTCATTATGAGGTCAATTTCATTACTACAGCCTCTCTTTCCTGCTGCATGCTTCTCTCTCTAAGCTACAGACACAGCAGGTTGAGTGTTAGTCTCAACAGCATGTTGCTGGTTTCAGAATATATAATTTCCCCTATTTCTGGTGGCATCTTCAATGAGTTCTTCAGCTATGCATGGGGGACATCATCGCTCGTGCTATCCGATTCATGTGTTGCAGCATGGGGTGTGACAGTGTTGTTTTCTAGTGCAGAATATACTGCGGAGGTTTTGTGTTGCCAAGCAGCAATCCAGGTGCATCTACAGTTAGAAGATATTTAGAGATTTACCTGTGTGCACAAGATCTTTTACCTTAAAGAACAGATCCTAGCTGCCTAACAACACTTATTGACAGAAGGCTAATAGTTAGTGTTTCTCTGTGCAAACAGCAGACAAGTTATTTCTTTCAAATCTTGTTCATTTTTGTGATCTAAATATCTTGCACCAGCAGGTTATATTAAATCAAATTTTATTGAAGGCCTGTAAATGTTATCAACTTCAGGTGGTCAACCTCATTTTCAATCACTTTCAAAGACTCCTGTTTCCAGTGAACAATTTAAATACATTCAGATACATCTCAGATATGTGGACACCTTTATCAACTTCAGACCAGCTGTCTCCCGACTGATTCATTTCAAGGACTCCAACTTGCTGCTTGTAGATAGCAGCAAAGAATGACACAGTACTCAGCAAAATGTGATTAATTTCAGGCAGGACTGAGATAACAGCTTTCATTGAATCAACTTCAAGTAGATAGTAGAGACCATAGACAGAATCTTTCCCAATACTGGGGAGAAAGTTGGAAAAATCATGTGAGATGACCAGTGAGGAGCATCACGATATTGAGAGCAAGAAGTCCAATTTTCCAACCAAGTATTGAATTGCAAGTCAAAATTCTCACTTATGATTGGCAAGAAGTCTTATCATGCATTAACATCTCACTATGATCTAATCTTGCCTCCTTTATATGCAGTATTTTCATTCTCCCATATATCAGGTACAAATTAATTGGTGATAACAATTCCTAGCATGAAACTTAGAGTGGCTACCTGGTGACTGCAGCACAAACACCAACACGAGCACTCCATGCTCAGTGACTGTGCAGGCCATCCATACACCTGGACATTCGACATGTTCCAACCTCACACATCGACATGGCACATCTCCAATCCACTTGCACCATGCGTCTATACTTCAATAATGTATTTAGAACACACCAGGCTCCTTTAGTGAAGTTCTTTATCAAGGATATTGTACGCAGGGACAGGTATCTGGTTCATAACTTGGACTATGCTTCGTCACAGGAATCCTCACTTTCCTTTTAAACATTCACTTTGCACCCATTTTGATGCTCACAGCATCCCTGCCTTTTTAGCTACTTTGGCCCCTCTGCCAGGGCTTAAACGTTCACAGTACATCTCTCTTGATTTGCATCTCAGTGCACTCACTAATTCATGCAGCTTGTCATGTTTGCTAAGAATGATTTGTTGAAGGCATGCACATGTTGCTGAATGGCACCATGCTACATCAATCTCACACCTGCACCTTTACACCATCCACATACATGCCAAACACGTTGTGTGTGTATCATGTCTTAAGGTTGAAGTGCAGTAGTTCCTGATGAAGGGTTTTTGCCCGAAGTGTCAATTTTCCTGCTCCTCGGATGCTGCCTCAGATGCTTTTCCAGCACCACACTCTTGGCTCTAATCAGTCAAGTCAAAGGATACCCTTCAATTAGGAGGTCTCAACACACAAGATCAAAGGCAATCTCTGATATCCAGTACAAGGGACTGGACATGGTCAGGCAGCCACTTGGGGTGTTCAGGGACTGGGCTCCATGTCTATCCAGTCCAGGAAGTGGGCCACGATCAGCCATGGCAGTACCCTCACCCCCGGGAGTCAGAACAAGACAGTTGTGGAGCTGCACAGAGGTTAATTGTCAGTTGGGGCTTTGCTCCCCAAAATTGTTCAAAGGGGAGGGCCATGGTCTGTCTTGGGGTCTGTCCACTAAAAAAACAGCAGGGCCACTGTCACTGGAGAAAAGCTGGGGAACTCAGTTGAGAGAATTGTAAGCAACATGCTGGGATGCTGATGGAATAACCATTGTGAATGGGAACAATTGATACCATTGACCAGAAACTGAATTGGCCCAACCATATAAATAGAATGGCCACAAGAGCAGATCAGAGGCTGGGAATAGAGCAGCAAGTAACTCAGCTCCTAACTCCCCAAAGCATGTCCACCATGTATAAAGCACAAGTCAAGAGTGTGATGGAATACTTCCCAATTTCCTGGATGGCTGCAGCTCCAACAACATTCAAGAAGCTTGACATCGTCTAGGACAAAGCAGCCAACTTGATTGGTACCACATCCACAAACATTCAGTCACTCCACCACTCAGTAGCAGCAGTGTATACTACAGGACATTCTGTTATAACGCGCGTTTTGTTAACGCAAATTCACTGTAACACGATTGACAAATTGGGGATATTGTTTCTAAAGTGCGAACTTTTAAAATGTGCGTTGACTGTAACACGATTACATCGCCAACACTTTAAGTGCTGTTTCTAATGCGCAATTTTTCTATAATGCAGGTTGCACAAAAACACAAGCATTGTGTTAAGGAATAACTACCTTTACCTACAAGATGCACTGCAGAAATTCATCAAAGGTCCTCAGACTGCACCTTCCAAACTTATTTCTTCTTCCACCTAGAAAGACAAGGGCTTCAGATACATGGGAACTCCACTACCTGCACGTTTCCCTCCAAACCACTCTCCACCTTGGTTTGGAAATATATTGCTGTTCCTTCATGTTGCTTGTCAAAGTTCTGGAATTCCCTCCCTGACAGCATTGTGGGTTTGCCGACAGCACATGGACTGCTGTTGTTCAAGAAGGGAGCTCACCACCACCTTTTCAACTGGGGATGAGCAAAAGATGCTGCCCAGCCAGCAACACCCATGTGTCACAAGTGAATAAGAAAAAAGCTCAATATCTGACTGTGGTTGATGATGAAGCATTGGAGGGAAAGGAGTAGCACAGGAGAAGAGGTCACCGAAAGTCAGCAATACCCTAGCTTCAACAGGGGAAAGAGTACAGTAATATATTTAGTGTGGAGCTGCCAGTGTTGGACTGAGTTGGACAAGGTCAAAAATCATATGACATCAAGTTATAGTCCAATGGGTTTATTTGAAAACACAAGCTTGCAGAGCCTCACTCCTTCTTCAGGTGCGAGTGAGAGACGGAGACCCCAAACACAGAATTTATAAATAAAAGATCAAAGGGTCATACAAGATGCAAATGAGTTGAACGAACCTCAGATGGCTGTTAAATCTTTATTCAGTTAGAATGGAGATGCAGGTTTCAATTGATTAATATGCAAATCCCAGAATTTCTTTCAAGTCACTGTCCTGAGATAATATATGGTTTTATCAGTCTAGAAGAAGTGACATTTCAGGTCACTTTAGTGCATTTTAGGTGTGAGGTCTTGTTTAGAGTCTATCTGTGTCTTAAACTGGAATCACATTGGCTTTATTTGTAAAGTAAGAATTAATAAAATGCCACATTGACTGTTTACAAATTTTATACTTTTTGAACAAAATAGAATGTATCGCCAAATACAAATTAGCAAATGCAAATTCACCCTGTGTGTATGTGTGTGTATGTGTGTGTGTGTGTGTGTGTGTCTTGAGTTCATGTTGCACCATAGGTGATCCCACCACACAAGACACTCACACACACGCACACATATGCACATACGCACACTCTCTCATACAGACATACTCACACACTCACGCAGACACTCTCATTCACACGCTTTCTCAGACACAATACAAACATATACTCCCTCACATTCACACACATTCTCTCTCAAGCACACATAAATGCACATACACACAATCACACACACAGTCTCTCTCACACACACACACACACTCTCATGCACATACAACAATGCACATACATACTATCTCTCACACACATTCATACACACTCTCACTCTCTGTCTCTCCCTCTCTCTTCCCTACCCCCCCCCCCCCCCCCCACCTGTCCCTCTCACACACACACACACACACAAACACAGATATAAATCTATAGGGTGAATTTGTATTTGCAGTTACATTCTATTTTGCTCAAAAAGCACACAATTTGTCGACAGTCAGTCAATGTGACACTTTATAAATTTCTACTTTGGAAATAAAACCAATATGATTCCAATTTGAGACACAGATAGACTCTATAAAAGACCTCACACCTAAAATGCACTGTCTGACCTGAGATGTCACCTCTTCTAGACTGAAAAACCCTTAAGTTATCTCAGGGCAGTGACTTGAATGAAATTCTGGGATTTACATATTAATCACTTGAAACCTGCATCTCCATTCTTACTGAATAAAGATTTAACAGCCATCTTAGGTTTGTTCAATTCATTCATATCAGTTGTATGATCCTTTGATCATTTATTTATAAATTCTGTGTTTGGGGACCCCCTCTCTCACTCGCACCTGAAGAAGGAAGCTCTGAAAGTTCATGTTTTCAAATAAACCCGTTGGACTATAACCTGGTGGTGTGTGATTTTTGACCTTATAAAACTGGCAAATTGACTCAATATGCCTGATATTGAGGGGTAAAGTGACGAGATGAAGAATTGAACAGACAGATTGGGTGGGAATGTGAGGATGTTTCAAGCCAATTGTGTTGATGGGAGGGCTACTAAGAAGGGAATATGTACAGTATGGGGTTCAGCGAGGATAAGGTTCTGAGCTTGACCCTCACTGTGTGAAACACAATTACTGTTTCCTCCCATGGTGATGGAAATAACAAGTGCACAATGGAGCTATAAATGACTGTCTCCACGCCCAGAGTGGGCGGGAGTGTGTTTCATTCTGTGGTGTGATGCCCTTCAAAGGTCAACTGCATTTCACAGACACCCATACAGTACAGGTGAAAGTCACCTGTAAGTACTGCATGGTTTGTGAATCTTAGGTATTAACTTACTGTGTGGAGTGCAAATCCTGGCCCCCAAGACCTCTTGACCCTTTCATGCAGCATCAGGAATCAATCCCAAATAATGGCTGTAATGCAGAAGCAAGATATTGTAACATGGAAAAACTCACCCTAGCTGCCAAAGTAGCAAACACCTTCCAACTCCCCATAGACTCATGAACTCAAAGATGTTTATAGCATAGGAGGAGGCCAGGACCTTCCAAGTCTGGCTTTTCCAAAATTCTTGAGAAGATCTGTAAAAGTTTTGGATAGTGTAGAAGGTTGTCAAAGGATACAGCGGGATATAAATCAGTTACAGATATGGGCGGAGAAATGGCTCATGGAGTTTAATCCATGTAATTGTGAGATGCTGCACTTTGGGACATCAAATAAGTTTATGGAAACATATACAGTTAATGGCAGGACCCTGAACAGCATTGATGTTCAGAGGGATCTTGGGGTTCAAGTCCATAGTTTCCTGAAAGGTGCCATGTAAGTAGATAGGGTGGTAATGAAACCGTTAGGCATGCTTACCTTTATTGATCGGGGAATTGAGTACAAGAGCCACGATGTTGCATCTTTATAAGACTTCGGTTAGGCCTGGATTAGAGGGTCTGAGCTCTAAGGAGAGGCTAGAAAAACTTCAGCTGTTTTCTCTGCAGTGGTGGAGGCCGAGGGGACACTTGATAGAAGTCTACAAAATTGTGGCACATAGTTAGGGTTGACAGTCAGAACCTTTGTCCTGGGCTTAAAACATCTAAACTAGGAGGCATGTACTTGAGGTGAGAGGGGAAAGTTCAAAGGAGATGAGAGGGGCAAGCATTTTCCACAGAGCGTGGTAGGAGTCTGGAACATACTGTCAGGGTGCAGGTGGACGCAAATCCATTAGGGCTGTTTAAGAAACTTTTCGATAAGTGCATGAATATGCAAGGAATGGAGGGATATGGATCAAGGACAGGTAGAAGGGATTAATTTAGTTTGGTGTCATGTTCGGCACAATATCATGGGCTGAAGGGCCTGTTCCTGTGCTTTACAGTTCCATGTTTTAAATGTTCTATGTTCTAGGATTGGGAGAAGACAGCAAACCGAATTTTTATGGCACCCCTGCTTTACGGTAAGTTTAGGTACCCAGTCTTTGAATCTTAGTGAATGGATGAGTGGATGGGTAAGTTGTGCGAGGTAAGGGAGACAGTGGGTAGAATAAGTGGGTGAGTAGATAGCTGGGTAAGAAGGCCATAGGGTGGTCAAATCTAGTCAGACTGTAGTTAGGTCAGGAGCGTGTGCAAGGGCTGCTTAAATGTGGTCAAGTTAATCAGATCAGGGCATATAACTGGGTCAGGTTGGTGGGTAATCAGGAAATAGAACATAGAACGTAGAACATACAGCGACCAGAATATTCCAAATGCGGCCGCACTAGTGTTTTGTATAATTGCAGCATGATATTGCGGGTCCGGAACTCAATCCCTCTACCAATGAAACCTAACACACCATATGCTCTCCTAATAGCACTATCAACCTGGGTGGCAACTTTCAGGGATCTATGTACATGGACTCCAAGATCCCTCTGCACATCCACACTACCAAGAATCTTTCCATTGATCCAGTACTCTGCCTTCCTGTTATTCTTCCCAAAGTGCATCACCTCACATTGAACTCCATTTCTGCAGCTTATCCAAGTCCCCCTGCAACCTGTGATATTCTTCCAAACTGTCCACCAATCCACCGACATTAGTGTCATCTGCAAATTTACTAATCCATCCACCTATGTCTGTGCCTAAGTCACTTATAAAAATGACAAACAGCAGTGGTCCCAAAACAGATCCTTGTGGCACACCACTAGTAACTGGACTCCAGGCTGAATAGTTTCCAGGGAATCACATTACGGTAAGTGGTGATAGTTTGAGCACCTTTGGCTCAGTTTTGCTGAGCTGGGTTTGAGGTTGTGGATATTGGGAGACTTTAGAGAGAGCAGAGTTACTTGGATACTTTCTCCTGAGAAGCAGTCACATCTCTTCGGCTAAGTGTTGCTTTTGGGTTTGACAATGTCAGCAACGGGAAGGTGCCACTGCAGTCAGGCACATCTAGAGTTCCAGGATATAGACATTCCATAAGATCATGGCATTGCTCTGTTTGGATGTTGTGATGGAGAAAACTCAGCCCGAGATTGGTGTGAGTTACAAGCTCCCCAAGGATTCAAGGACAGATCAGCAAATGGACCATGATATCATGTATGCACTATATGTGGCATGGGTGAAAAGGAGTGTGGTCGTTGTTGTGGCAACTGTTAGCAGCATGTTCTGGCTTGTCTTGGATGTTGGCAATCCACTTCTTTGGTCTAGCTAATAAACATCCCAAAATCAGGTAAAATAATCAATACAATGTCAATTATAGAGATACTGAATGAGTATTGCTATCAGAGCTACTCAAAGCCTTCCATGTCCTTCCATTGACTTTGTCAGACTGACAGTGTCTATCCTTGTTATATATACAACAGTAACAGAGGACAATAAAGTCAGGAGATTGATACTATTCTCTACAGACACATCTGGGAGTTCCAAGGATTGTGTTGCTTGTTCAGTGCCAGTGTGAAGGATAGCTCACAGATGGAAATGAATTTGGAATGGATGGGAGCATCAAGTTGACATGGTGCATATAACATAGAACACAGAAAGGTACAGCACAGAACAGGGCCAGTGAGCCTGACGTTGATGGTGGGCAAGTTGTTGGAGGGAATCCTGAGGGACAGGATGTACATGTATTTGGAAAAGCAAGGACTGATTAGGGATAGTCAACATGGCTTTGTGCGTGGGAAATCATGTCTCAAAAATTTGATTGAGTATTTTTGAAGAAGTAACAAAGAGGATTGATGAGGGCAGAGCAGTAGATGTGATCTATATGGACTTCAGTAAGGCGTTCGACAAGGTTCCCATGGGAGACTGATTAGCAAGGTTAGATCTCATGGAATACAGGGTGAACTTGCCATTTGGATACAGAACTGGCTCAAAGGTAGAAGACAGAGGGTGGTGGTGGAGGGTTGTTTTTCAGACTGGAGGCCTGTGACCAGTGGAGTGCCACAAGGATTGGTGCTGGGTCCACTACTTTTTGTCATTTACATAAAGGATTTGGATGCGAGCATAAAAGGTACAGTTAGTAAGTTTGCAGATGACACCAAAATTGGAGGTGTAGTGGACAGCGAAGAGGGTTACCTCAGATTACAACAGGATCTTGACCAGATGGGCCAATGGGCTGAGAAGTGGCAGATGGAGTTTAATTCAGATAAATGCCAGGTGCTGCATTTTGGGAAAGCAAATCTTAGCAGGACTTATACACTTAATGATAAGGTCCTAGGGAGTGTTGCTGAACAAAGAGGCCTTGGAGTGCAGGTTTATAGCTCCTTGAAAGTGGAGTCGCAAATAGATAGGATAGCGAAGAAGGCATTTGGTATGCTTTCCTTTATTGGTCAGAGTATTGAGTTCAGGAGTTGGGAGGTCATGTTGCGGCTGTACAGGATATTGGTTAGGCCACTGTTGGAATATTGCGTGCAATTCTAGTCTCCTTTCTACCGGAAAGATGTTGTGAAACCTGAAAGGGTTCAGAAAAGATTTACAAGGATGTTGTTAGGGTTGGAGGATTTGATCTAAAGGGAGCATCTGAACAGGCTGGGGCTGTTTTCCCTGGAGCTTCGGAGGTTGAGGGGTGACCTTATAGATGTTTATAAACCATCAAGGGCATGGATAGGGTAAATAGACAAGGTCTTTTCCCTGGGGTGGGTAGAGGGGAAAGATACAAAAGAGACCAGAGGGGCAACTTTTTCATGCAGAGCGTAGTACATGTGTGGAATGAGCTGCCAGAGGAAGTGGTGGAGGCTGGTACAATTGCAACATTTAAACGGTATCTGGATGGGTATATGAATAGGAAGAGTTTGGAGGGATGTGGGCCAGGTGCTGGCGGTGGGACTAGATTGGGTTGGGATATCTGGTTGGTATGAACGAGTAGGACCGAAGGATCTGTTTCTATGCTGTACATCTCTATGACTCTATGACTGGTCCAAACTTAATTCTCAGACTATGCCTCCCAGTTCCAGAAAGAGAAAGTAACAGGAGTGAATAAGAATGAAAAACTGGTAATGAATATCATCAAAGCAAAAATGCTGGAGAAATGGAAGGGACTGAAATTTAATAAATATCTTGTATTTAACAGACTACACAGTAACAACTTATCTTTTTGAAAAGAAAAAGCAGCAGGAAAAGTGAATACTATATTATAATTTTCCAAAATTCCCTAGATTCAGCAGATTGGAAATTAATAAATCTGACATCACGATTGAAGAAAGAAGGGAGGGAAATCACATTCTACACACCAATTGTCAGGAAAATGCTGGAATGCATTGTTAAGGAAATCTTAAAAATATGCTGGGAAAATCACAATATGATCAGATAAGGTCATCTTTTTATTGAAAGAAAAGTCATACTTGACAAATTTATTAGTATTTATTGATTTTGTAACCAGTCGGCAGACGAAAGGTAAAGAGTAGATAAGATTAGATTAGATTAGATTCCCTACAGAGTGAAAATAGGCCCTTCAGCCCAACAGGTCCACACCGACACGCTGAAGAGCAACCCACCCAGACCCATTTCCCTCTGACTAATGCACCTAACACTATGGGCAATTTAGCATGAGAGCTGAAAATGTGTTGCTGGAAAAGCGCAGCAGGTCAGGCAGCATCCAAGGAACAGGAGAATCGACGTTTTGGACATCAGCCCTTCTTCACCGAAACGTCGATTCTCCTGTTCCTTGGATGCTGCCTGACCTGCTGCACTTTTCCAGCAACACATTTTCAGCTCTGATACTCCAGCATCTGCAGTCTTCACTTTCTCCTCGCAATTTAGCATGGCCAAGTCACCTGACCTGCACAACTTTGGACTGTGGGAGGAGTATAGTTGGATTCCCTGAGTTATTCAATCCAAGACGACAGTGCTGGCACTGTAGATAGTGTTCGCATTCCTGAGCTCATCCAATTTTGGCTGGTCTCATTCTTCTCTTTCTCTTCTTTTCTTCATCTTCTGATGTTATGGTGAAGCTGGAGCATGGGCTCAGCGTGTTGTCAGTTGCAGCGGTGGCAGTGCCCGGAACATGGACTCCTGGATGAGGGTATATGGAGCGTGGACTCGGTGGGTTATTGGCTGCAGCAGTGGTGGTAGCAGAAGCGAGGACTCCTGTCTATGTCAGATCTGGTGCAAGGACTCAGGGACCCAACTGGTCGTCGTCTGCAGGGGTGGCAGTGCCCAGTGTGAGGACCCCTGGCTGCAGTAGGCCTGAAGCATTGACCCAGTGGGTCGTCACTTGAAGCGGTGGTGGAGCTCAGAATGGAGACTGTTGATGGTGGTAGGGAGTCGCTGTGGCAGTGGCACTGCCTGGAGCGGGGCCTCCTGGCTGCAGTAGGCCTGAAACGTGGGTTTCCTTGAGGCCCGTGACATCTTGCAGAGACCTTGGAGAAGTGCTGGAGCCATGTTTGAAGGCCTCTTGTACAGAAGATGACCTCTACTTATGTAATTTATTTTTATTATTTTTGTAACTCAAAATGGTGCTGGATTGAGGTAACAAAAC
Organism: Chiloscyllium punctatum; assembly: GCF_047496795.1. Lineage (NCBI taxonomy): Eukaryota > Metazoa > Chordata > Chondrichthyes > Orectolobiformes > Hemiscylliidae > Chiloscyllium > Chiloscyllium punctatum. The sequence goes on along the minus strand of NC_092746.1, from coordinate 92,718,562 downwards.
ACTTTTCACTGTATCTTTTTACGTACTTGTGACAACAAAAAAGTGCATAATTACCTCATAATACAAGGTTAATTTAGAAGGTGTTGGTGGGAATTTATTAACAGGGATAGTGGTTAATGGACAGCAAGCAAAGAATAGAAATAAATGGGCATTTCAAGTTGGAAGATTATGACAAATGAAATGCTTCAAGGATCACACTGGAATATTAGTTATTACCAATCTATATTAATAGATAATGAACCAGACAGTACCTAATGTGTTAAAACTTTCTGACAATACATTAGGTCGGAATAAAAATTGTGAAGGGGGCAGCAAGAGCTTCCAAAGTGGTAGTTAAGTGAATGGGAGCAATGTAGACAATAGATTAGATATGGGGAATTGTGGGTTAAATTAAGGTAGGACAGTGGATGTTGTCTACATGGACTTTATGAAAGCATTTGACAAGGTCCCTCATGATGGCTGGTTCAGAAGGTTAAGTCACAAGGTGAGTTAGTAAATTGGATACAAAATTGGCTTGGTCATAGAAGACAAAGAGGAGGGATGTTTTTCCTGACTGGAGGTCTGTGATCAGTGGTGTGCTGCAAGGTTCAGTGCTGGGACCTCTGTTGTTTGTAATATATATCTAAATGATTTGGATGAAAATGTAGGTGGTCTGTTTTATAATTTTGTAGATAACACGGGAATTGATGGAGCTGTGGACAGTAAGAAATTTTGTCAAAGGATAGAGTAGGATATCGATCAGTTAAAAAGCTAGCAGAGAATTGGCAGATGGAATTTAATCCAGAAAAGTGTGAGGTGATGCATTTTGGGAAGTCAAATGCAAGAGGTACATATAAAGTAAATGGCATGATTCTTAGGAGTATTGATATCCAGGTGGATATTGGGTACAAGTCCATGGCTCCCTGAAAGAGGCAACATAAGTGGATAAAGAGGTAAAGAAGGCAAACAGCATGCTTATCTTCATTTGTCAGGGCATTGAGCATAAAAGTGGGCAAATTATGTTGCAACTGTGTAAAACTTTGGTTAGGTCATATTTAGAGTATCATGCGCAGTTCTGATTGCCACACTATCGGAAGGATGTGGAGGCTTTGGTGAGGGTGCAAAATAGGTATACCAGGATATTGCCTGGATTGGAGTTAATTAGCTATCAGGAGAGTTTGGACAATCTTGGGTTGGTTTCACTTGAACATCAGAAGTTGAGGGATAGCCTAATAGAAGTACATAAAATAATGAAGGACAAGGGTAGGATAGGTAGTCAGAATCTCTTACCGGGGGTGAAAATGTGAAATAATAGGGGCATAACTTCAAGGTGAGAAAGGGAGGTTTGAAGGAGATATGTAAGACAAGTTTGACACAAGTTTGGTAGGAGCTTGGAACACACTGCCAGGGGAGATGGTAGAAACAAATAAGATAGCAATGTTTAAGAGGCATTTAGACAGATATATGAACAGGCAGGGAATAGAGATGTATTTTCACATATGGAAAGAACTTTCCGAGGAAGTGGTGGAAGTGGGTACAATTACAACATTTAAAAGACATTTGGATAAATACGTGAATTGGAAAGGTTTAGAGGGATATGGGCCAGGAGGAGACTAGTGAGACAGATTTAGTTTGAGGTAATGTTTGGCATGGACTGGTTGGACTGAAGGGTCTGTTTCTATGCATATGACTCTATATGACCATATGCAGGCAGATGCATCATGGTTGGTGCAGACATGGTGGGCCATGTATATCCTGTGCTGTACTGTTCTGTGTTCTATGAAAGGTGGATGGGGTTATAGAGAAGGTGAAAACTCATGATTGAAGGCACAGCTGCTCATGATGCAAATGAAGGGATAGAAAAATGCACAACTACAGCAGCTTCTTTAATGTAGTCAAATGTCTGAAAATGCTTCACAGAAGTTAAGCTAAAACCAAATCAAATGAGACGTGAGGGTAGGGATCAAAATCTGGGTAAAAGAGATAGGTTTTATCGACTGCATCAAAGAATATGATAGTTAGAAAGATATTAAGGAGGAACTTCTACAAGTTAGGGTTGAGGCAACCAAAGACATGCCTCCCAAAGTTATGATGAAGGGAATCAGAGACACAAAAGAAGCCAACATTAGAGCAATGCTGAGTTGTCAGAGGATTAAAGGGCTGGAGAGGGTGATGGAAGCTGGAAAGTGTAAATAGTGGAAAGGTTTGAAAGCAAGTCTGCAAATTTTAAAATTAAGATGTTTCAAAGAATCCCTACAGTGTGGAAACAGGTCATTTGGCCCAGCAAGTCTACAACAACCCTCCAGGGTAAACCAGCCAGACCATTCCCCTCCCTACATTTCTCCAGATGAATGCACCTAACCAACACATCCCTGAACACTATGGGCAATTTAGCTTGGCCAACTCACCTAACCTGCACATCCTTGGACTGTGGGAGGAAACCAGAACACACCCACACAGACACAGACATGGGGAGAATGTACAAACTCCACACAGACAGGCCCAAAGTTAGAATTGAACCCAGGTCTCTGGCACTATGAGGGCAGCAGTGCTAACCATAGAGCCACCATGCCACCCAGACTCACATGCTTGTGGTGTTGATGAGTGCTTCAATTTTGATGCAAGTCTGGATAAATATGGCAGAGCTTTTGGTAAACTCAAGATTATGGAGGATGGAAAGTGGGTTGTTGCCCAGAAGAGCATTGAAATAGTCCAGTCATAAGTTAATGAAAATATGATTGAGTGTTTCACAAGCATATAGGCCGAGGCAGAGGAAGATGCAGGCTAAAGTGAAAATAGGGGGTCCCAGAGATGAAAAAGAGAGGTCAGTCACCTCTCTCAGGGTCAATTAAAGTGACAAGGTTGTGAACAAACTTGTTTAGCCTGAGACAGTGGACTGAGAGGAAAATGGAATCATTGATGAAACACCAGAGTTTTTAATGGGGCCAAATACAATGTTCTCCCAGTTATCTCTCAGGCCCCTTGGGCCACTCCTCATTCCTGATGAAGAGCTTATGCTTGAACTGTCGATTCTTCTGCTCCTCGATGCTGCCTGACTGGCTGTGCTTTTCCAGCACCACACTCTTCAACTATGATCTCCAGCATTTGCAGTCCTTACTTTCTCCCACTTTCTTCCAAATATAATGTTATCAATTATCTGAAAACTTCATTGGGGCACATTTCACATATTCAGTCTTGGAGATTTACAAGGAGTCTGATAATACAGGGCCATAACTGGGTGAAATGGGTGATAATGAGGTTGAGCTGTGCGCTGTCAACACTCATTGTCACCCATTCCACCCACTTATGGCTCTGTGTTATCAACTGCTTGTAAACCTCCAAAACTGAATGTGTATAAATGTGGATGCTGATGTACTATTTAATGATATCACCAGTGTTTTTTATTGGAATAGCAGAGTGTCATGGATCAATCCTTATGGGGTTCCAAGGACTGGAATGTAGGTGCATGAAATCCTCTGGCTATAACTGAATAGATGAGGATGATACCAGCCGAGTACAATCATATTGAACTGTACAACAGAGGAGAAGCCTTCACCTGTCTCTAAAATGACTTATCTGGTTGCCAGGAGACGTGTAGAGGTGCATTTGCATTAGTTGTAGACCAAGGATCTGTTTGCATTATTTCTAATATTATAATTATAGTGGTATCAGTTGCATGCAGTACTGCTCACTTCAGAGTAGATCCCATACTGGGTTTATTCAGAAACAGATGTATTCATTTAGCTTTCTGATGTATCAAAAAGTTGTATTCAATTATTGAACAAAAATAGAATAATTGAGACACATGTGCAGGGGAAGGAGAGAACAGTTTGCAGTAGACATTTTCAGTTGGCCATATATTGCATTAAATGATCTCAGTCAAAGAATTGAACCTGTGAATATTGAATTTAGCTACAATACATACACCATTAGTACTTAGTACAGATCTTATGCTGTCTGCTGTAAAGCTATTTCAGTCAGATTTCAGGCTCAACAATGCATTGATTAGTGAACCTGATCTGCGTGGTAATATCGCAGAGTTGCAATATTTATTTTATGCATGAGGCTCAATTCTGGAAGAAAGCTTGCCTCCCTCTTCAGGAGGTTTGCTGTCTAAACCTGTAGTCTACAGTAACAATCAATACGAATTCATTCACCCCACCCCCACCTTGAACTCCTGCTGTGGTGCTTATACTAGCACCAAGTTAAGTTGGCACAATATCAATATCAGTCTGCAGAAATACCAGAGTCTCTGATCTGTAGTGTGTCTCCAGGCAATGAGAATTTCTGTGCAGTGCCACCTGTTCTGGCCAACTGTATGTATGACTTCATTTCAAGTCTCTTGTTTCTGCAGAAGTTAAATGCTGTAAACGCTGGAACTACACTTGGAATATCAGCAAATGACTCTCTTATTCAGCCTATCAAAATTGCAAAGTAATCCTTAAGAAGTTGAATTTTCCATTAGCAAATTTTAGCTGAAAATAAGTTTTTTGAAAGTATTGTGTGAAAGTATTTTGCACTTATTTTAGGATTTGTTTGTTGGTATGCCATCTCCAAAACAATCATTTGTTTGAGTTTGAAACTTTCTAACAAGTTTCTCCCTCTCTCTCTCTGAAGCATTTTTATGCATGGTTTTAAGCTTGAAGTGCAAAAATATGCTTCAAGTTACACTTTAGGGCCCTCAGTTTCAATGGAGTTTGTCCTATTCTTTGGTTTACCAAAAATGGCAGACTAGCTACAACTAATGTTAATTAAGTGGGAGATGAGAGACACTCTGAATTTCAGGACCTGCAAAACTGCTGCTAAAATATGAAAGTTGATTCTCACTTAATTTGTATTGATATTCTATTCAAGTTACCGCAAAGAAAATCTCTAATTCAATTCCAGTGAAAGTCTGTGGACAACGTAGCAACAGCTCCAAAACAGAAAAGTAAATAATGCCAGGATTACGCAGTCCAAAAGATGGGATGCATTTACTTTTGCATGTCAGGATTTAGTGATGTAATTTCCTCTTCTGGCACTCTATTATGGAAATATTAGTCCAAGTGAAACCAAGCAAGTACCCATGGGAATGCTTCAATTTCAGTCTGGACTTTGCCAAACAGGCTTCAAAGCAGTCCCATGTCACTAATCAGAATACTTGTAGGAGCCATCAGGAGCCTGTCCTGGGAAACTGGGGCCTCCAGGCTAATATTATTGAAATAAATTTGTGATAACTGTTGAAAGATTGAACTGAATAAAAACTAACTTAGAAATAATAAGTTTCTTTTGCTTTTCGAATCATAAAATATCAGGAATTTTGCTACTCTGTCAGACCTGGCATTTAACACAGGATGAGTGGGAATTTCTGTTTCATAAGTTGTCTAATAATTTTAGCTCCAGTACTAGATCTCTCCTTGTGATTAAATGACCGTGGGGGTGGATGGGAATCATTGGAAGAATTGTTGGACCACAATCCTCTAGCCATAATCATGTGGGGCAGGCGTGATCGGCAATTTGTCCTTTTCCTGTCTGCAATTTCATGTTTCTCTGTCGTGGAAGAAATCTTTGCCACTACAACAAACATTTCATTTAAACTAATATCATGGGAATGGAAGATACAAAAACTTAATATTTGTTTTCAGGTTTTACCCCATGTTAGCTATGCTTATCTCCATTTGTTTTGAGAAGCTAAAAGCAGTCATTATCCTTCAACCATGTTAATGATGCATCCACAAATATTTGTTTTGAAGTTCCAAGATTTTGGCTTTGCGGCAATGTGGGAAAAGTGATATATGTCCCAATTCAGACGGTGTGTTTGAAGTTTTCAATTATCCATGATCGTATTGAATGGCATGTCAGGCTTGAACGAGGTGAATGGCCTGTTGCTGTTCCCTTCTTCCTAATTATGGGAAACCTGCAGGAGATTGTGTATTTCTTGGCAATGGAGACAATGGGGCTGGAAGGAGAATGAAGGTAGATAAATGAATTACATATCAACCATGATCTAACTGAATTATAGAATAATAGAAATAATAGAATGGCATCTTTCTGTTAATATATTGCTTGGATTCTAATAGGATGCTGTTAAACCATGCTTTGTCAGCTCTTGCAGCCTGTTCTTTAGATTATACATACTGGTATTCCAATGATATCTGCTCTCAGATACAAACAAGATTGTTTTGTCTTGGGTGAGGTTAAGCTTCTTGAGTGTTGTTGTAGCTGAGAATGGCATACCATGTTAAAGTCATAAAAGTAATGCAAGATACATCCATTCAAAAGAAAGTAAGCAAAATCAGCCAAATATGTGATCAATCAATTTAAATTTAAGCCTTCAAGCTGCAATATCACCTGGAATGTCTTGGCAGCAGTCACATTAGACAAGCAATAGGCTGAGTCAGCAAAACCTACATCTCAAAATGAATTGAAATAAAATTCATATTCACAGAACTTCTTTTCTAACCTAAACAGAATAACCAATTTATGGTATTAGCAGAAGTTAGACAGCCCAATGCTGGAATTTTGAAATAAAAACAGTAAAGCAGATCAAGGCATGAACATGCAGGCCAGAGGAAGGCCAAGGTATCCAAACAGAGCCATATTTCAATCTATAGGGCAGAATCCATAGTTGCTGGGACAGTAAAGTGATACTGAGGCTGGTCAAGGATAAAGGAGGGAGGCTCCAGGTTGACACAGGACGATTGAGTATTGAGGGTAAGAGAGTCAAGGATCATTCACTCCTGAAGAAGGGCTCATGCCCGAAACGTCGATTCTCCTGCTGCTTGGATGCTGCCTGACCTGCTGCGCTTTTCCAGCAACACATTTTCAGCTCATTCACTCTTGATCAAGGGTACTGATTAGAGGCTACAGAATGACTTGAGGAAAGGGAAAGGTGATATTATGAGGTTTCAGGAAAATGACAGGTGCTCGAGGATGACAAAAGGAAGGTGGAGATGGATGGGCTGTCGCTGCAGGTTCACAGTGTCCATGTCTATCAACATGGCTGTAAATAAAGTTTGAATTTATGGGAATAAGTGGGAGGATGCCACTGTGAGATGGAAGAGGTACTAGATGTGTACTCTGGGCTATGCGTTCCCATTTATAAAGTGAAGCTGTTGTATTCCTGAAACTTATGCAAGCAGAAGTGTTCATATTTTTTGCCTGCTCTCTGCACAGTCATTTTGTGAATTAATAATGGGTCTCATGCATCCAATATTAATAGTCATTTGAGTATTGCTGATAAACACTTTGTCAAAGCTTTTCATCTTGCACTCATCTGGACATTGTGCAAGAATACCAATTCAAGGGTAGATCAACATTTATATTTTTTTTCTTTTATATTGCATGAGATTGCTGATTGGTGAACAAGTAAGCACCAATTAGCAGTGGCTTTGCCATGGAAAATGCACCCATTAATGCTGATTGACAGTTAGCTCTCAGGCTTTGTTTAAATTTTAAACTTGGCAAGTTGACTGGTCAGAGTACTGCATGAGGAATGAGCCAGGATATCATTGTCATCTATTTTGATGAGTTGAAATAGATGCAGTCTGTGTACATATTTTTCTGTCTGCACCAAACAAGGTTCTGTGTATTAATATATGTAGCTTCCAGTACAGAGTGTGGTGTTGAAAAAGCACAGCAGGTCAGACAACATCGGAGGAGCAGGAGAATCAATGTTTCGGGCAAAAGCCCTTCATCATTCCTGACCTTATGCTGGAATGTCAATGCTCCTGCTTCTCAGATGCTGCCTGACCTGCTGTGCTTTTCCAGTACCACACTCTCAACTCTAATCTCCAGCATCTGCAGTCCTCACTTTCACCTAGATTCTCGTACACACAAGTGCACCACTATGAATCTGACTTATAATCCTAAATTGGTTATCACCATATTACTTTTCACACTCAGGAATACTCAGAATTGCTAAGAGGAGAATTGAAATTGAATTTATTTTTTCTTGCATTCATCACGGTGCCATGGTGGTTGGCACTGCTGCCTCACAGTGCCAGAGACCCAGGTTCGATTTCAGCCTTGGATGACTCTCTGTTTGTACATTCTCCCCATCTCTGCCTGGGCTTCTGCTGGCTGCTCTGGTTTCTTCCCACAGTTGAACAATGTGCACAGTGAGTGGATTGGCCATGCTAAACTGTCTGTAGTGTCCAAGAATGTGCAGGCTGGATGGATTAGCTTTGGTAAATGTCAGGTTATGAGAATAGGCTGGGGCATGATTCTTAGTGGGATGGTCTTCAGAACGTTGGTGCAGTCTCGATCAGCCAAATGGCCTATTTCTGCTCATAATGGATTCTATGAGTCTGTTCTATAATCAGAATGAGGATGCAAGAAATAGACTTGATAAAAAGAGACACAGTTTTATTCAGGATGAGTGGAGGATGCTAATTGGTTGGGCCTTCATGGGGATGGAGTTGCAGCAAAAGCAGTTAACTGCCAATATTAATTCTCAGAGTAGGCAGGTAGATTCTGATTGGGCAAAGTGTTACCATGGTTTTACAGCAGTTTTGGAAAAAGTGTAATGCATATACATTTTTTTTGCCTACAGGTTCCTGAGCACTTATATGTGTAGCTTCATGAACGCACAAATGCATTACACAGTGAGCCTAGTTCACAATTTTAAATTTGTTTTCATTGCAACTCTTAGCATAGTCTGCATTATTGAATAAATGATCTCCAGTAGCAGAATCACATTAAATGATGGATATATTTTTGAGGCCAGTTGAACATGAATGGCATGTTGCCAGCTGCCAGTGGTGTTGTTTAATATGATCCATTAGTCATTGGGATTTGTAGTTATGTATCTGGCTTCACACTGGAGCTCATCTACCACATTATTCATTTGTGTGGTATGTAAAACATCTTTTTGGCTTGATGGCAGCATCTCATTCAGTCGAGACTTATGCAAAATACCAGTTCATCTGACATCTCATTTCCACTATTAATTCCCCAGACTTACTTTCTATAAGCTCACTTTGTTAACCTTTTTCTTTAAAACTATCTATCGAAACTCTTACTATTTGTCTTTATAGTTCCAACTAGCTTTCTCCTGTACTCTAATTTTGCCTTCTTGTTGATCTTTCAGTCACTCTTTTTTTTAATATACTGTCCAATCTTCTGGCAAAACATACTTGTATCATTTAAGTTTGATACTATATTTAATTATGTTAATTAACCATGAATGGTGAGTCCTCCCCTTGGAGTGTTTATTTCTTCTTGGAATGTATTTATTCTGTGTTTACATAACTATCCCCTTAAACATCTCCCACTGCATCTCTATTCAATTATCCCTTAAACTAATTTGCCAGTTTACTTTAGCTCATTCTGCTTTCATGCTTATAATTGCACTTAAGCTTATTATACTAGTCTCAAACTCACTTTTCTCTCCCTGAAATCAAAAATTATGAATCATATTATGATGGGCAGGACGATTGCTCAATAGTTAGCATAGCCTCACAGAGCCAGGGACACAGCTTCAATTCCAGCCTTGGGTGACTATCTCTGTGGAGTTTACACATTATCCCCCTGTCCACTGGGTGCTTTGGTTTCCTCCCACAATCCAAACACATGCAGGATAGGTGGATTGGTAAATTGCCTGTATCCATGGATGTGGAACCTGGGCAGGTTAGCCATGGCAAATGTGAGGTTACAGGAATAACGTGGAGGACTTGGACTGGGTTTGGGGTGGGATTCTCTTCAGAGGACTTGATGAGCCAAATGGCCTCTGGCCACATCAAAGGGTTTCTGTGATGATCAATGTTACCTAACATTAACTAATCAATCATATCTCATTTCACAAATACCAGGTCTGGTGTAGTCTGCTCTCTGGTTGACTCCAGAACATGCTGTTCTAAGAAACTATCCTGAAAGCATAGTATGAACTTCTCATTTAGGCTATCTTTGCCCACCTGATTTTTCCTAAGTATTTGTAGATTAAAAATATCCCATGCTCATCACCATACCTTTCTGACAATCTCCCACTACTTTTTCTTTAACAGTACTTTGTACCCATGTGGTTATTGCTGTTGAACCTGTAACAACTCCGACAAATAACTATGTCTCATGTAAACTCAAAACTGCTTCTACATTCTGCTTCCCTAAATTTAGTCACCCTTCTCTATTGTGACAATGCTCGAGTTCATTAGCAGAGTCACCCCTGCACCTTTTTCTAACTTCCTGTCCTTTAATGTTGTGTACGCTTCAATATTTATATCCCAATCTATGGAGGAGACATGGGTTGATTAGGAACCAAAAAGGGATCTGGACATGGAGCTAGAGGGTACAGTTAGATACCAAATGAGTACTTTGTAGCTGTCTCTTCACCAAGAAAGAACAAAATATACAAACAAAGTACAGGTTTAATGTTCCTGTAACTTTTCTTTTGAGATGCTTACATCAGTATTCAGCAAACTAATAATCTTTTTTTGGAGAGTCCACGATAGGCCTAAAGAGAGCTGTAATTTAAGAAATATTCTATTGGTTGAGAAAGAACAGTAAAGAAGTGAGTTTTCTGAAGATTTGTAGCTCAACTTGAGGTTCAGGATGTAAGTTTGCTCACTGAGCTGAAAGGCTCATTTTCAGATGTTTCATCACCATACTCGGTAACATCATCAGTGAGCTTCTGGTGAAGCACTGGTGTTTCTATTTATGTGTTTAGGTTTCCTTGGGTTGGTGATGTTATTTCCTGTGGTGACATCATTTCCTGTTCTTTTTCTCAGAGGGTGATAAATGGGGTCCAATTCCATGTGTTTGTTGATTGACCTCAGGTTGGAATGTTATGTTTCTAGGAGTTCTCATGCATGTCTCCGTTTGGCTTGTCCTAGGATGGATGTGTTATCCCAGTCAAATGGTATGTAAGGATACTGTGATAGTGGGTCATTTTTTTGTGGTTAGTTGATGTTCATGTACGCTGGTGGCTAGTTTTCTGCCTGTTTGTCCAATCTAGTGTTTGTTACAGTTTGTGCAAAGTATTTTGTAAATGAAGTTCAATTTGCTTTATGTCTGTTTAGGGTCTTTTAAGTTAATTAGCTGCTGTTTTACTGTGTTTTAGGGTTTGCAGGCTAAGGGCTTATGCCCGAAACGTTGATTCTCCTTCTCCTTTGATGCTGCCTGACCTGCTGCGCTTTTCCAGCAACACATTTTTAAGCTCTGATCTCCAGCATCTGCAGTCCTCACTTTCTCCTACCTGACTAGTCTGGCAGTCATTTCTGGGACGTCTTTGATGTAGGGGAGAGTGGCTATGGTTTTTGGATACGTTTTGTCTGCCTGTTTGGGTTTGTTGTTGAGAAATTGGTGGACTGTGTTTATTGGGTACCAATTATTTTTGAAAATTAACAAACACATTGACTTGGACCCCATTGACCACCCCTCTGAGAAAAAGAACAGGAAATGACATCAGCAACCCAAGGAAACCTAAACACAAATAGAAAGTGGGTCATAACACCAATGCTTCTGTTATTTAGTATGGTGATGAAACATCTGAAAATGAACCTTCCAGCACAGCAAGCAAACATCCATTCAGAACAGTAAAGAATTCAACATGAACAACAGAAATTACTGGAGAAACCTGACAGGAACAGGGAAGGGGAGCAATTTATGTTTTCAGTCCCGTGTCTTCTTCACAACAGTATGGAATTCATGGTACACTAAACATGTGAACTAAAGCAGATATGAAATAAAAAGTGTTTGAAAAGCCCAGGTCAACAATTCTTTTGGATTCAATGTTAACTCTCTTATTCTCTCTATAACTGTTGCCAGAACTGCTGAGTTTCTCCAGCACTTTTTAAAAAAATTGTAAATTACTGGGATTTTCTCAGCAATTTCTGATTGCTTGTTTTGATTTTGAGTAAAGCGTTTTAAGGATATGTGGATGTTTACGATTTTAAAATAAACAAGTGCTGGAGTAACTCACCAGGTCTGGCAGCATCTGTGCAGAGAGCAAAAGTAAACGTCAGGACTTAGTTCTCTCTGCACAGATCCGTTGAGTTTTTCCAGCACTTGTATTTTTCCCCCGAAATGACGCACACGAAGATCTTAAAAACGCATTAATCAGAAGCAATATGCTCGCTTTGGTTGAATAAGCGTGCTGGTGGGTTGTTGCTCCAAAGTGCAGTCAAGTGTGTGCTGCCCAGTGAATAGGAGCAGGCTGCTGGTTGCAGCCTAGGCCCGGCCTGGGGGCCGCCCCGCTCCTTTCCCATTGGAGTTCATGGACGGAGTGAAACAAGATGGCGGCGCCCAGCTAGAGCCGATCATGGCGGATGCCTCAAGGTGCAAGCACAGAAAACAGGCGAATCCGAGGAGAAAACACGGTCAGTCCGATTGCATTTTAACTCCTATCCCCATTAGAGAGAAGGTACGAACCTTCCTGAAGTTTGCCCGAGCCGGAACTCTTTGTTTTTTTTTATATAAGATCTAAAGAATAAATATGTTCGCTGTGACCTAGCCGAGGATGCGGTTTCGGTTTTGGGAAAACTAAAACGGGAATGAAACAAGCGGCTCGGCCTGCCTGCACTTCTTGTAGCGTCGCCTATCTACCTCTCTCTGAAGACCGAGCTTCCCTTGCGATTTCTGTTGAACCAAAATAAGAAGGGGAAGGGCGGGGGGAAGCGCTCGTCTGCTGCCAGACAGGACATTTTCCTGCCGTTGACCGGCAGTTGTGGCCGCGGTGAGGCGGGCCTTGTGGCGCGGGACTGGGAGGGAAGGCCTAGGGCGGACGGACGGCCGGCCCAGGGCTGTCTCTGTCTGTCAGACCCGCGGACCGGCTCCTCCTGTGTGTTTCCTCAGAGGAGGGAGAAGCTGGAGTTTACAGCACTCACCGACCCCGAACATTTTATTCCATTGCGGGCCAGCGTGGGCGTGTGACGTGCAGCTGCAGCGTCTCGTCTCCTAAAGGGTTTCTCTCAGTTTTTTCTCTCTCTCAACACACAGCCTTTCCATTGTGAAGGCAGCTGATGTGTGGGTTCTTATCTCTCCTCGAGCCAACAACTCATTTATTACAGATAAATGGCTTATTGTGCTTAAATTCATTGACACATTGGCGATGGGGTAGGCAAAATGACAACGGGGAGTCGCTGGAATGGATGAATTTTTAATGCCCCACGATAAATGAATGCAGATCTGCCAAGTCTTGGGCCCTTCTTTCAAGTTGGGCAATCTTCATGTATGTAACACATCAAAATAAAGATGAATTTGAAATTGTTTTCAACATTGATTCGCCACTTTTGAATATATAAAATACTCTAAGCATGCTTGCCTCTACTGTAAAACTTTCCAAATAATACTCACGTTTTTAATCACCTTTCTGAATTTAGAATTACATTATATAAGTGGAGGGTGTTATTACCAGCAATGAAAAGTGAATATCTCAAAAATAAACTACCATCTTATATCAGTTATTTATAATTTAATTCCTTGTTAGGATGTTCTAATACTTATAGGCTAGAATAGAGCAGTGCTGGAAAATTTGTACTCTATCTCAATGTTAATTTTCTAGCTATATATTGCAAATTATTTCTGAATATTAAGAACATATTGGAATTTAGCAACAATATTTCTGTCACCTGTGTATACACTTTGATTTTTGGGATAGATAATTTGGTGGCATTTTCATGTTCATAGATTCTGATCACCATTCTGGGTGATATAGAGTTTGAGTATCAATTTTATCACTGGTATTGATGTAATTTAAGTTCTCAAATCACCTTTTTCCTGAATTTGTGTGTTCATACAGCAGTTGGTTACTGAGTGACGCATTAGAGAAAACCCATCAGGTTGATCATCGCTAAAATGTACTTATTTTCTATTGATCTGCTGGTAGTTCTTTTGTTTATTTTAGCTGTTGATTTACAGATGTAGTAGGCTAAAACAATTGCATTTCTTAAATATATCTGATTTATGTATTGTGCAAATTCAGCTTGTTTGAGAGGATACTTTTGGCAGCAGTTTGTGGAAAATAAATGTTTGGACTATCTTATGAGGATAGGTTGGTCGCACTGGGCGTGTTTGACTGGACTTTAGAAGAGTGGGGGAATGATTTGATGCAAGTATCCTGAATGGCCTTGACAAGGTAGATGTGGAAATGTATTGATTCTTTGGAGTTGGGCTTCACTGGCCAGGCTGGCATTCATCACCGATCTTTGCCCATGAAAATATGGTGGTGAACAGTCGTCTTCAGTTTACTACAATCTGTTTGGTGTAGGTACTTTCAATGGTGTTAGGGAGGGAGCTTCAGGATTTAAGACTGAGATAGATTGGGGAATCAAGGGTTTTGGGGAAAGGGCAGGAAAGTGAATATAAGGAATGTGTGGTCAGCCATGATCCTCTAGAATGGTGGAGCAGGCTCAAAAGGCCAAACTGCCTCCTCTTTCTATTTCTTATGTCTTAAAGAAAGATTCTTAGTCTGTGATAGCAAAGGTTGTCAGGACTGATCTGTAAACAGATCAGTTGTGATTTTATTGAATGGCAGAGCAATGTTTGCCATTTGTTTTATTTGTTCGTAAATATCTTGAGTGGGTCCACGAAGGAGAGTTTAGCTTGAATGCTGTTGTGCATCGTGTTTGAAGTTACAGGTAGTTCTTGTGCAACCCTGTACTTGATAAGAATCACACAATAAAAGTAGCACTCAATGTTGGCAATGTAATTGTGTTACAGCCAACACATATTTTATAAGTTGTTTCAGAAGCTGCATCCCCCATTCATCCATTGTGTTACAGCTAATTTGCGTTGACAAAACGCATATTATAGCAGAACAACCTATAGTTTGTACATGAAGAGTTCAGCGACAATTGTAATGTAGCTCAGGAAAAGTGGGAATAAAACAATTAACATTAATGTAAACAATTTCAAGGGAATTTGAGGATTTATTCAGTGTTTTAAACCTTAAGTGAATACATTGCAATCTGCTTTGCAACATCAAGGGCCGAAGGCTCTGTACTGCTCTGTAATGTTCTATTTTTTTATCACCTTTTGTGCTCCCATTAATTTTAGATGTCTGAATTATGTAGAATCATAAATCTACTGGCTTTCATTCACTGCAATAAGTATTTTTCATTCAAACTCTAATTATGGGGTCTGGGTAATGGAATGGGTTGGGTATTAACTATAGCTACTGAGATGGAAAATTTCTTTGGAAGGATCCAATATGACGTTATTTTGGACTGTCTTGATTTGTTGAGTTGGTTTGCTGGTCAAAGCTGCAGCCAATTGCCATACATTAGCAATTTAATTTAAAATGGCTTGTGTTTTAAAAAAAATGGGTGGGGAAATACAGCATTGGTGCAGTAGAAATGATCTTTTGGGTTCAGCATTGTGGCCTCTGGTGCAGAGTAGAGGACATTTTTCTGTTTCCAGTCTCCTGTAATTGATTTTGGGGCTTGAAATGATTGAAAATTGAATTCCACAGCATTCACATTTTCTTTGGGTATATATAGACCCTTCCGTCCATGCCGACCAGATATCCCAACCCAGTCTAGTCTCACCTGTCAGCACCTGGCCCATATCCCTCAAACCTTCATATTCATAAATACATTCATATATATTCATAAATTCTTTTAAATGTTATAATGTTGAAACTGAAACTGAGATACTGCAATGTTGTACCTGGTTCATTTATGTTCTAATCTAGGAAGGAACATATTGGAATGCGGTGCTAATGGAATTCAGTTAAGTCTGAATATCTAATATCTGGCTCAGGATATAATAGTGCTCATTAATTGTACCAGTGAATAGAATCTGTTTTGGGAGTGATGCCCTCGTCTTGAGGATAATTTTTTTAAAAAGTGGAGTGATTATGTGTGTGTTTGTGCAGTCATTTGCCGCAAGGGAAATGCCTAAATATGTCTAGGTTATTGAAGTCAATTGATGAGTAGAGGCTAGACATGTCCCTGGAGGAAAGGAAAATTTCTGGGCTAGTTACCCTGAGATGTTATTAATGCCTTCAAATGAGGAATGGTCTGCATCATGAAAAAAATCTGAAATTGAAAAGAATTCAATATTTGATTTAAGCAGTAATTAAGAACCAAAGATGCAATGGTTTAATTGGAATTTTGTTTTTTGAATGTGGATAAATGACTAAACTACAGAACAGGAATTATTTTCATAATTTTGTCTATGTATAATTTCATTTTTTTCCAAACTCTATTGATGCATTTAATGGAAAGAAAATGAAGGTCAACTCCCACAGATTTCTAGGTGGTTTTGTGCAAACCATTGATATAAGTGTAACTAATATAGTATTAATATTGTCAGCTGTTATTATGAACAGAGCGCTATAATGACAACAAGGTTTGTCTTTAACTGTGCAGTTCTGTTTGCTGTTTTTGATCCATGTTCTTGATCAAGTTTTATCAAGCTATGTTGCAATTTACAACCTTGGGATCATTCATCTGAAATCGAGACATACTTTTCTAAACAACACCTACTGTCCGAATACACATTGATATTGAATTCTCCAGCCACCTGGTCTAGTCCTGGAGACCATTAATGTGATGAGTTATTTGGGGATGAGTCATGTAGACTCCCTGCTGGTCCTAACACTAGTTTAAACTCTGGTCTTGTTTTTCTTTTCCTTTTTATGTGATGGTTTTGCAGCCCTGGTTTTTAAGTAAACAATTACTATTGGCCAGAACACGGTATGTACAAACTCCATACAGAAAGAACAGAGCTGGTAAGTAAAGTCACGATAGAGGTGGGAAAGTACCTGGCTTTTCCAAGACTTTGTAGAGCCCTAGTTCAGACAGTATGAACATTTTCATGTGGGGAGAGGGGGTGTGAGAAAACCTATTTGTGTGATTTTCCATTTGCAATAAAATGATGTTTGACTGCACGATATGTTTCAGAGTTTGAAAAGATATGTGAAGTGTAAAAGGCACAGTGATGTGAAACAAAACAGAAATTGCTAATGTAAGTCAGTTGGCCCAGTAGCATCTACAGAGACAACAGAATTCACTTTTTGGGTCCAGTAACTTTTCATCAGAACCATGCAAATGGGATGTTATGAAGTGAGTTCAAGGTCATAGTTCTCTATTTGGGAGTTTGTATTTCAACCATTATTCTAAGAAAAAGTGAGGACTGCAGATGCTGGAGAGAGTTGAGTGTGTGGTGCTGGAAAAGCTGGGCAGGTCAGGCCGCATCCAAGGAGCAGGAGAATTAATATTTCTGGCATCAGGAATGAGGCTTGTGGGCCGAGGGTTGCTGGGAGATAAATGGGAGGGGGTTGAGTTGGGGTGGTGGAGGGTAGTTGAGAATGCGATAGATAGATGAAGATGGGGGAGAAGGTTATAGGTCAGAGAGGGAAGGTGGAGCAGATAGATGGGAAAGGTGATGGACAGGTCAGGAGGGTGGTGCCGAATTGGAGGCTTGGGACTGGGATAATGTGGGGGGAGGGGAAATGAGGAAGCTGTTGAAATCCACATTGATCCTGTGTGATTGCAAGGTCCCAAGGCAGAATTTGAGGCGTTTTTCTTCCAGGTGTTGGGTGGTAAGGGTTTGGCAATGGAGGAAGCCCAGGACCTGCACGTCCTTGGTGGGGTCGGACGGGGGAGTTGAATGTTCAGCCATGGAACGGTGGGGTTGGTTGGTGCAGGTTTCCTAGTGATCTCTGAAATGATCTGCAAGTAGGCATCCTGTCTCCCCGAGGTAGAGCATCAGGGTGCAATGGATTCTGTAGATAACATTAGTGGAGGTACAGGTAAATTTCTGTCTGATGTGGAAGGATCCTTTGGGACCTTGGATGGCAGTGAGTGGGGAGGTGCGGGTGTGGGTTTTGCACTTGCTGTGGTGGCATGGGCAGTGCTAGGAGTAGGGTGTGGGCTGGTGGGGGGCATGGAAATGATGAGGCAGTCATGGAGAGAATGGTCTCTGGAATGCTGGTATGGGTCGGGCGGGAAATATATCTCTGGTGGTGGGTTCAATTTGTAGATGGTGGAAGTTGTGGAGGACGACGTGATGTATAAGGAGGTTGGTGGGGTGGAAGGTGAGGACTGGGGTGGGGGGTGGGGTTTCTGTCCTTGTGTTGGGAGGGGTGGCGTTCAAGAGTGGAGGTGCGGGAAGCCAAGGAGATGCGCTGGAGGGCATCATTGATTACATGGGAAGGGAAATTGTGATCTTGGATGGAGTAGGCCATCTGGGTTTCTCTAAGGTGGAATTGCTCATACTGGGAACAGATGTGGCAGAGGTGGAGGAATTGGGAAAGGGGATGTCATTTTTACAGGATATGGGGTTGGCGGAGGTGTAGTCTCAGTACCTGTGGGAGTTGTTGGGCGTCCATGTCGGTTGCCGGAGATGGAGAGGTCCAGGAAGGAGATCCCCATCCACAGCCTCCAGCTTCATCATCCGTGAGCACTGCACCGCCCAGTTTTAACTCCTGAAGAGTCACAAACCTGACCTGCCCGGTCGACCCATTGTCTCAGCCTGCTCCTGTCCCGCTGAACTCCATTCTGCATACCGCTCAGTCCAGGAACTTACCAGCTGTGTTCGGGACACCATCTATGCCCTTCACCTCCTCCAAGACTTTCGTTTTCTGGCCCCCAATGCCTTATCTTCATCATGAACATCCAGTCCCTGTACACATCCATCCACCACGATGAAGGCCCCCAAGCCCTCCGTTTCTTCCTCTCACACTGTCCCAACCAGTACCCTTCCATCCTCCTGGCTGAACTTGTCCTCACTCTCAACAACCTCCCCTTCCAATCCGAGCTGAAAATGTGTTGTTGGAAAAGCGCAGCAGGTCAGGCAGCATCCAAAGAGCAGGAGAATCGACGTTTCGGGCATGAGCCTTTCTTCAGCTCATTCCTGAAGAAGGGCTCATGCCCGAAACGTCGATTCTCCTGCTCCTTGGATGCTGCCTGACCTGCTGTGCTTTTCCAGCAACACATTTTCAGCTCTGATCTCCAGCATCTGCAGTCCTCACTTTCTCCTCTCCTTCCAATCCTCCCACTTCCTCCAAACCAAAGGGGTAGCCATGGCATCTGCATGGAGCTCAGCTCAGCCTAGATTAGAGTGGTGCTGGAAAAGCACAGCAGGTCAGGCAGCATCCGAGGAGCAGGAAAATTGACGTTTCGGGCAAAAGCCAATCAATTAACCCCAGTCACCTTAACTACTACTTATATTAGCATATTCTACTGTTTAAGCAAAGTGTTTCTGAAAACATGATGACAATCCTTGATCAAAAGTAATCAAACGTAAGCATTTTTTTCCACATTCAGTATTATAAGACTAACACAATATATTTTTTCAGATTCTGTACAATACTCCCCTTTCTTCCTTTGAACAAAAAAAGATTTAATCAGAAAGTGACCCAAACACACACTGACATTTTTTCTTTTTATTTTAATCACTCCTCACAGCATTGCGGTCTGTCTTTGAGATCTCGGATAATTTGTTGGAGCAAGTGGCTTTTTGTTGTGAAACAGTATGACAACTTATGACTTGCATCAGTCCAGTTCATTTTGGGAATCTTTTCTTTCTAACACTGTCTTTGTACAAGTAATTTCAATCTTCAACCTTTCCTCAGTGATGCTGTTGGTGAAATGTATATTGTCCCAAAGTGAAAAGTTTTCACATAACATGTGAGCAGAATTTTCTCAGATTGTCCCTTTTAAATGGTTTCATTTTGAATATTGGATAAATAGACCCCTGGACCTCTGGCTTCTACTCATGCCAGTGTTTCAGCAGCTTAGATACTGAACTACCATTTCAATTTTCTCATGACTTTCCAGGCTAATTGACAACAGTTCTCGTTCTTATCCAATAAGAATATGATAACTTTTGCTGGGCCTGAAGAACAAACTGAAAGGTTGGCATATGTAACTTTATTTAAAAGACTCAATTCATTTCTTCTGGGTCAGGCAATGCTAGAAATCGAAGCTTGCGTTTTTCTGAACTTAATTTCTTGAATGTATTATTTGCACTCGAGACTTCATCAATAGTTGCTTCATCGTACTCTGTTTCAAATATTATAATTGACATGGAGTCTTGTTTGACTGTATAATCGATTTAACTGTGCAATCAAACCCCTTAATTGGTCTGTGCCTTCCCTGGATGCAAAATCATTTTTCTGATGTTAACTGCATCCAGATAAATTGGGCTCAAGTTCCAAGTGAGACTGTTGATCCAAAGTTACTCCTGACATATTCTGCTTTTTGTATAAACCTATGTACTTAATGGCCTTAAATCTGATTTTCAACCTTAAATTCCCTTTTTATTTTATCATTGATCCATCACTCTAATTCCGAGGACCCCACCCCAAAGGAAATTACCAATGTGTGTTGTAAAGCTATCTGCCAATTTACCTCTGTGATACTTGTCGAGCATTGTTGCATCTGTTTTAAGTTGAACACAACCTACTTTTGTTGAACTGAAGTACTATACTGTCACTACATCATCCAGTTCATCGCCTTCTTGTTTAATTTCTGTATTTTCCCTTCTATATCACTGGCTTTTACATAGTCAAATAAAACTTCTATTCATTAGTAGCCATCAAAATAACTCAATCATTTGGGCCCATATGTGTTATGGTGTTCCCACCCTGATCATAGTTCTTTTATTTGTCAAACTACAACCTCTACTTGCTGCCCCCACTTTATTCTACAAATATCAACACAATTTCTCCATCTGATGAATAGAATTCCCTTTGTAAGTTTGTTATTTTTTCCTTGGGCAATAATCACTTCCAGTTCCAGAACTTGTGTTTTCTGTCCTTGTATGTTTGATCTAGTTTTTCCCATTTATTGATCTTACCTCCTATCACTGAGCTGACGTTTGTATTTGCTGGCTTTTCCTGCCTCCATTTAATAGTGGCATTGCCCATTCACACATTCTCCTTTCACCATTGTGTCAACTTGCTGTTGTTGTTCTCTGGGAAAATAGCCTTGTCCTAGCTGTGTATCATTTTGTCCTTGTTTACTCACCCCTTTGGCCAAAACATGGCCCTTTATAATTATAAGGATATATGTGTAAAGGAAGTGCATTATGCTTCGTCACTTTTTGTAACTCATAGAGATTTTGTAGGTCTGTAATCAGTGCTAGTTAAGCTCTGGGAATGCACCCTAACAGTTTGTTGGCGCGCTGTAAAATCATACTACCTTACCCAGACCTTTCTGTTCTTGCTACATGTCTATATTGCCAGGTACCATGTCCTTCAGATAAGAATTCATTTTGATTGGCCTTAGATGATAGTGAACCCTTCCCACTGTGCAAGGCATTCAGATGCTAAGAAAAAGTGAAGCTAATTGTAGGTATTCCCAAGTCAAAGGTGATCATGATGAAGGAAATTTTGAATTTCTCCTAAAACACAATTGATTTACTTTAGAGACCACAAGCATTTTTAGTGATTTCTTTGCACAGACTTCCCATGCCAATGCAGATGTAGTTTTGGAACTGTGTTGGTCTGTGTTTATGAAGCATGTCATTTATTATTGTGTGAATTCTTTCAAACAATCCATTATTAAAGAGTTTTCGTGCTGCAGAATTCATTACCACATTGTCCATCGTTGCATACTGTAAATTCATCACTGACAATCCCCCCCACCCTGCCCCATTATTCATTCGGAATTTAGCTGGTGCCAACTACTTCTCCACTGCCCAACCTATGCCACTAACTAGGGTGGCACGGTGGCACAGTGGTTAGCACTGCTGCCTCACAGCGCCAGAGACCTGGGTTCAATTCCCGCCTCAGGCGACTGACTGTGTGGAGTTTGCACATTCTCCTTGTGTCTGCGTGGGTTTCCTCCAGGTGCTCCGGTTTCCTCCCACAGTCCAAAGATGTGCAGGTCAGGTGAATTGGCCATGCTAAATTGCCCGTAGTATTAGGTAAGGGATAGATGTAGGGGTATAGGTGGGTTGCGCTTCGGCGGGGCGGTGTGGACTTGTTGGGCCGAAGGGCCCGTTTCCACACTGTAATGTAATCTAATCTAATCTAAAATTTGCCTGTTGAAAGGGGCAACTTTGCACTCATTTTCCACTTCTTGACTAACAGTACCAGAGGCTGTGACAATACAAGTGAATGTCTACATGATTAGATTAGACTAGAATAGATTCCCTTCAGTGTGGAAACAGACCCTTCAGCCCAACGATTCCACACTGACCCTCCGAAGAATCAACTGTGGGTGATTGTTGGCTAGCTTTTAATTTTATACTTTTTATTGAATTAAACTTTCATCATCAGTTTTTTTTTGGAATTCAAACCAATGGCTGCAGAGTATTAACATAGAACATAGAGCATTACAGTGCAGTACAGGCCCTTCGGCCCTCGACCTGTCATACCAATCTGAAGCCCATCCAACCTGCACTATTCCATGTACATCCATATGCTTGTCCAATGACAATTTAAATGCACTTAAAGTTGGCAAATCTACTACCGTTGCAGGCAAAGCATTCCATACCGTTACTACCCTCTGAGTAAAGAAACTACCCCTGACATCTGTCCTATATCTGTCACCCCTCAATTTAAAGCTATGCCCCCTCATGCTCGCCGTCACCATACTTGGAAAAAGGCCCACCCTGTCCACCCTATCTAACGCTCTAATTATCTTGTATGTCTCTATTAAGTCACCTCTCCACCTTCTTCTCTCCAACAAAAACAGCCTCAAGTCCCTCAGCCTTTCCTCGTAATACCTACCCTCCATATCAGGCAACATCCTAGTAAATCTCCTCTGCACCCTTTCCAAAGCTTTCACATCCTCCTTATAATGCAGTGACCAGAACTGTACACAGTACTCCAAGTGCAGCCGCACCAGAGTTTCGTACAGCTGCAGCCTGACCTCATGGTTCTGGAACTCAATCCCTCTATTAATAAAAGCTAAAACACTGTATGCCTTCTTAACAACCCTGTCAACTTTCAAGGATCTGTATACATGGACTCAGAGATCTCTCTGCTCATCTACACTACCAAGAATCTTACCATTAGCCCAGTACTTTGCATTCCGGTTACTCCGACCAAAGTGAATCACCTCACACTTGTCCATATTAAACTCCATTTGCCACCCCTCAGCCCAACTCTGCAGCTTATCTTTGTGAGCTGGTATTATCCTGGTATTCTGGATTACTAGCCCAGTGACATTGTCACTGTGCCAACACTTTCCCTGAAATTGGACAAACAGCCAGAACTACTTAATTCAATCAGGCAAAATTAGTTAGTTGTAAATGATTAATTATGTAATTGAAGTTTTTAGCTGTGCTTATGGTTTCTCTTTATTGTAGATTGAGTAAATCTACTTTCCATGTCATCGAAAGTATAGGATAATGTACAAAACACTTTTTGTATTCCAGAAATTTTAGTAATCCAGAATACCAGGCTAATACTCTGCAGCCATTGGTTTGAATTCCAGCCATTGGTTTTTGCCCTTATTACTATAAGAATCTAAGTAAGGTTTTAAGTAATTCACACACTGTGTAAACTCTTGCAATGGTGGTTGTAGTAGATGGTGAGAGGAGATCTGTAGAAGTGAAAGGAATGGCCTATCTGTTGAAGATGTGATGTGGAGGTGCTAGTGTTGGAATGGGGTGGACAAGTCAAACAAGAACAGAGAAAGCTCCCTCTTGGAATGCTCAATCCCAAATTTTCAGCTGACTTGCAGTCTGGACCATACTTTGGAAAGCTCTTTACAAGAGCAAATTCAGTCCTACTGTATTATATCATTTTGAAATTAGAATTGTTGTAGATGTTGTTAGTTCCAATTTCCCATCTGAGAAGACAGTTGTTTTGAAACCTCTGAAATTCATGTCTTTCATAGCAAGAAAACAATCAGGTAAAGGTAAATGCCACAACGTATTTAGTGAAACTTTTCTCGAAAGTGAATTTAATATGAAACCGCGATTGTAGAAAACATTACTTCAATCAGTAAAATTTGCATTCGTGTTGACTGCAGTGGAAGAGAATATGTGGAATATCTCGGAGTTCTATTGGAAGGTAATCAACCTGGAATATCTTGTTGAATATTTCCTGCATTAACTGTTTTGTATTCTATATATAGAATATTATTGTCATTTTGATTTTAAACTTAAGTTGCCTTTTTTTCTCTGAGAAGCACCTGCATGTTCTTGGAGGTTTTTAAATTTAAAAACGTAACATAATGCCTTGGGGAAAGGAAAATTAATTTTCAGACTCTGATTAGCAGAATAGACAGTCAGCAAGCAGACCGGCAGGAGGCTGGATGAACACAGCAAGCCAGGCAGCATCAGGAGGTGGAGAAGTGGATGTTTCAGGTGTAACCTTTCTTCAGGACTGGGGGTGAGTTTGTGAGGTTGGCGGAGGCAGGGTGGTGAAGTGGGGATACATGAAGACAGATGGAGGGTACGACCTGTCTTGTCAATGGGAGGAAGATCTTGCTGTAACTGTGTAAAATGCTGATGAGACCACATAGAATATAAAACAGTACAGCACAATACAGGCCCTTCAGCCAACGATGTTGTGCTGAGCATTGATCTTAATCTAAGATCAACCTAACCTACACACCCCTCAATTTACTGCCATCCATGTGCTTGTCCAGCAGTTGCTTAAATTACCATGATGTCTCTGACTCTACGACACCGCTGGCAGTGCATTCCATGCAACCACCACACTCTGTATAAAGAACCTATCTCTGACATCTCCCAAAACTTCCTCCAATCACTTCAAAATTATGGCCCCTCGTGACAGCCATTTCCGACCTGGGAAAAAGTCTCTGGCTACTTGATCAGTGCCTCTCATTACCTTGTACACCTCTATCAAGTAATCTCTCTTCTTTGTTTGGAGTACTATGAGCAGTTTTGGTCTCTTATTTAAGCAAATATACTATTCCATTGGAAGCAGTTCAGAGAAGGTCATGAGGATGCTTGGGAGAGGATTTGTGTGAAGACATTGTCTGAGGAGCAAATGCTGAACAGGTTGGGACTCTACTCACTGGAGTGAGAAGAATGAGAGGTTATCTCATTGAAACATATATAATTCTTAAGGGGTTTGATCGAGGAAGTGCTTAGATGTTTCTCGTCATGGGAGTGTCTAGGACTAAAGAACATAGGCTCAGAACAAAGAGGTGCCATTTTAGACAGAGGTGAGGAGAAATTTCTATGATGAATGAGTCTTTGGAACTCCATTCCACAGAATGCTATGACGGCAGAGTCCTTGTGTGTTTTGAAGGTCGAGATAGATTCTTGTTCAGTAGGAAATAGAGGGTTATAGGGAAGGAGCAGGAAAGTGCATATGAGGAATGTCACATCAGCCATGATCCTACTGGATGGTATTGCAGACTTGAGGGACCAAATGGTCTTCTCCTGTTCGTGTTTCTTATTATCTTATAGACTTAGATTTCCAGCATATGCATATTTCGCCATTACTTGCAAGTTCAAGTGAATTTGGTGAGATGGATTTGGGGAAGATGTTGGCTAGAGATTCAGTGCTCTTTAAATGGAGCCATATGATGGTTATGTTATGAAGATGTAAGTGTACTGTATCTTTTTAAGATAGTTGAAAGCTAGCAAAAACTACCCGACAGCACCAAGTGTTCTGTAAAAAGATACAGTGTAACACGTACTCCAGCTACTGGGATGGCTAGGGTAGCTGGTTGCCTGGAAATAACAGAACAGATTCAAATAAGGCCAATCAGTTTAAATTATACCCTGAAAAAAAACCAAACTGCAATCCCATTTGAATTTAGTATATTGACAATCTTAGAAGCCAATGACACAATCTGATGCTTTGAGGGTATAAGACCAGGGAAAAGTGACCAGCTTAAAGGAGAACTGCCAAGCTACCAGCATGTAAAGACTGGCTGAAAAATAGCTCTCTTAAAAGGTACCTTTATTGATCAGTAAAGTGTGAAGCAGAAATCTCCAAGAAGAAGAAAAGAAGACAGGAATACAGAGAAAACTGAAAGCTGCCTGGTTTTGAGATAAGAAGTTTTGTTTTGCAAATCTTAATCGGGGCTTTTATCAGAGTAGTATTATAGAAGGGAAGGTAAAAGATAGGTTAGAGAGGAGTTGTAAATAGTTGTTAATTATTCTCTGTTATACTTGAAGAAATAAAGTTGTTAATTTTTACTTTAGTTCTTGGCCTCTGGAATTTTCACAGATTACTGCATGGGATAAATCTTTTCTGTGTTGCTGGTTTACAGTAAGCAGGAGAGATTACCCTGTGTCATAACAGTTAACTTCCACTGGGAGCCATGTCAGAGCATGGTACCTCAAACACTTTGGGTGCCCATGAGATTAGAACCCAGTGATGGGGCTGAAGCTTGAACCAGAGTTAAATGTGTCATCGACTATGGCAAGAAGAGTCACTAATTGAATTGGTCCATTATACATTTCAACATATGTTAGATTTTTACTGAACATAGCAGTGGATCACTGATTTAAATACCTGTGTTCTTGTTTTTAACAGAATGTTTTTCCACTGTGCAAAATTCTTTGTATTTAGTGCATATTTTAATAATATGAGAAGCTTGCAGCCTGAAATAGAGAATCAACTCCTGTGAAACAGATTTTCTGAACTGAAGTTTGTCGAAGATTCATCTTTAACTCAAATCGTTAATTCTATTTCTTTCTTGCTGGTTTTATTTATCTAATCTATACATTGATGTTGGACTCTATTTTGAGTGATGGATATTTACATTCAGGAGAAATTATTTAGTTCTCAAATTGAAAGATTAGGGAATCAACTTAAGTCAACAAACAGCAACATTACATTTGTGTATATGTAATTGAAACATGAGCTTTTAACGCACCAGATTAGTGTGAACAATTAGGTTATGCAACTGATTGTTTTTTTTCCCCAAGAAATGCAAAGAAAGGAGGACTTTCCATTTTATGCTGTAGGTTCTCCTAATCTGATAGAATCCTCTCAAATCTGAATATTTTCATTCTTTTTATTTGTGGAATTTGTTCTTAAAATTGCTATCACGCGAAGATAACGTGGTTAGTCCTGTAGGGATTACTTATTGCTGTAAATGGACGAAGGCAAATGGAAGTAGCATTAAATGGAGTTTGAGATTTTTTTTATCTCGCCAACAATTGATGCTTCCTTGCTATCCATGACTTGCAAGATAAAAGACTGCAGCTGCAAAGTACAGTACTACATGGGGTGTAACATTGTCTGGAGTATCTCGTTCAGATGCTTGGCAATGACGGTAGGTGCTGTGGTGATAGCATTGGTCAGGGTATCATATTGCAGGTGAAGAGAAACATAACCATAGAGATATGAAAACAAGAAGGCAATGTGTATTACATTTGAGTAAATCATGAATATGTCAATGGTAAAACTGTTGTGTCAATGAATTCACTGTCAATACTATTGTTTACATAAAGTTGTCACCCTGTACTTCAGCCTGGTCACCAGATGGCATGTAATTGTCACAAATTGTTAAAAATACTTTTTGAAAAATTTTGATCTGCAATTTTATTTGTAATATGACATTTCTGATGTCCAAAGGTAAAAGCTTGTGCAAAATAAAACGGAACACTGCTCACCAGTAGTAGTTACATTTATCAATTGAGTTGCTTCTCGTGACAAGCGAAGATCTACTTTTCAAATAGGGAGTGCATCAAATGTTGATCAGTCTGATTCCTGGGATGGCAGGTTTGTTGTATGAAGAGACATATAGACTTCTGGAGACTATAGGTATCAAAGGGGTATGGAGAGAGCATGTGAATATGGTGTTCAGATAGAGGGTCAGACCAAATTATTATGTTGAATGGCAGAACAGGTTCAATGTGCTGAATGGCCTAAGCCTGCTTCTATTTTGATGTTTCCATGTGACTTTATGCATTCTTTTTGATGCCTGAGGTGTTGCATCAAAGCCAGAGTTTGCACTGAATATGATTGTTACAAGAAGTTAGGTTTTGATAGTCAGTTCCTCTAGTTTGCCAGATCAAACAGTATGTTTGATTTTCATGTGAATGGAATTCTAGGTTGCAGTCTTTTTTTAAGAAAGATTTTTCTAAGAGACAAAGTTCCTTTGTTTTGGTTTACAGTCTGAGTAGGGAGTCTTTAGTGGATAAAGCTGGTCTAGTAATCAGAGGAAAATAAAGCAAAATACTGTGGATGCTGAAATCTGAAATAAAAACAAGTTGCTGGAGAATTTCAGCAGATCTGCTATCATTGTGTGGAGATGATGGTATAATGGGTAATGTCACTAGCCTGTAATCTAGAGACTTCACGCTAATAATCTGGGCATCTGGGTTCAAATCCCACCATGGTAACTTGTGGAGTTTGAATTCAATTCATTAAAAAAAAGCGGATCTTAGTAACACAGCAGCAATTACTGAATGTTTTGGGTGGCACAGTGGTTAGCACTGTTGCCTCGCAGCGCAGGAGATCGGGGTTCAATTCCTGCCTCAGGCGACTGGCTGACTGTGTGGAGTTTGCACATTCTCCCCGTGTCTGCATGGGTTTTCTCCGGGTGCTCTGGTTTCCTCCCACAGTCCAAAGGTGTGCAGATTAGGTGAATTGGCCATGCTAAATTGCCCATAGTGTTAGGTGAAGGGGTAAAATGTAGGGATTGTGGGTCAGTGTGGACTTGTTGGGCCGAAGGGCCTATTTCCACACTGTAAGTAATCTAATCTAATCTGTGGAGCGAAACAGAGTTAATAGTTCAAGTCCAGTGATTCTTTGTTTGAACTCAACTTCAGTTCTGAAAAGAGCATTGGTGAGTTTTGAGAAGATTTGTAGCTCAGGTTGAGATTCTGGGTGTAAGGTTAGGCTAAACATGATCTCCTTTCTCTCTTTGCAGATGTTGCCAGTTAGCATTCCCCCTCATGTTTAAGGTGAGGATCTGCATTAGCTCACCGTCAGAGGTGTGTGGATTCTCAGTATGCACATCTTGGAGAGAATGCTGCCAGACTTGCTGAGTTTCGAGAGCACTTAGTGTTTAGATTTTATTAATTCAGACCAATGGTCTGAAGATGTGAGCACGTGAGACATGGATATCTGGGGAATTGAATTTCAGTTAATTTGTCTCTGTACCTCCACAAATGTCATGTACAGTATCTGTTGCACCCGATGTGGTCTCCTCTACATCAGGGAGACAGGATGCCAACTTGCGGATCGTTTCAGAAAACATCTCTGGGACACCCGCACCAACCAACCCCACTGTCCCATGGCTGAACACTTCAACTCCCCCTCCCACTCTACTAAGGACATGCAGGTCCTGGGCGTTCTCCATCACCAAACCCTAACCACCCTGGACACCTGGAGGAAGAAGGCCTCACCTTCTGCCTTGGTACCCTGCAACCACATGGGATTAATGTGGATTTGACCAGTTTGCTAATTTCTCCTAATCCCCAACCCAACCTTATCCCAGTCCCCCTCAGCACTCAGTCTAACTCAGCACCACCCTCCTGACTAGTCCATTGTCTTTCCCACCTATCCACTCCACCCTCCCTCACCTTCATCTACCCATCGCATTCTGAGCTACTTTACCCCCAGTCCCAACCCCACCTTACATTTATGTCTCAGTCCCCCGCCCCACAGGACTCATTCCTGATGAAGGGCTTATGCCCAAAATGTTGATTCTTCTGCCTGTTGGATGCTGCCTGGCCTGCTGTGCTTTCCCAGCACCACACTCTCGATTCTGATCTCCAGCAGCTGCAGTCCTCACTTCCTTCTCTGAAGAGGCATGCGTAAACTTTGTCACAACTATGGAATTGATGGAATAAGTACTTCGTGTGGGTAAGATCATAAACATGTAGATTTGTTAATTAAGTTACTGGGAGATGTTTGGCAAGTCAATTTCAATGAAAGTAGGTGTGAAGTAATCCATTCTTGACCAGAAGTGGTTGGAAATGAGCATTAATTTTGTGACAAGCTGGGAACAGTTTGAGATCTAAGGGATCTAGAAGTCGGTGTGCACAAAGTACAAAAATGGTGTAGTCAGGTACAAAGAAAAAGACTCAAAAATGGAACAAGCCTTTAGAACCCAAGGCCTAAAATAAAGTGTGAAAATATTGCAACAGCTGTATAAACTGTTGGTTTGACCACATCATGTGTACTATACTGGACATTATACTGGGGAATTTCAGCAAGATTGTTTTGAAAGGAATGCAGCACAGATTGAGTAGAACGTTGACAGGACTTCAACAGTTGGATGACATAACTGAAGCTTGGATTCACTATCATCAGAAGGTTGTCAGATGATGAGATTCAGATTTTTAGAATTTAGAAAAGAATTGATAGGGTAGATGGAGAGAAGTCTTTCCTGTGGGGTAATAGGTCAGATTCTGGATTAGTGGTGCTGGAAGAGCACAGCAGTTCAGGCAGCATCCAAGGAACTTCGAAATCGATTTTTCGGGCAAAAGCCCTTCCTTTTGCCCGAAACGTCGATTTCGAAGCTCCTCGGATTCTTCGAATTCTTTCTCCTCTTTAATTCTTCGAGGAGGTGACCAAGCATGTGGATGAGAGTAGAGCAGTGGATGTAGTGTACATGGATTTTAGTAAGGCATTTGATAAGGTTCCCCATGGTAGGCTTATGCGGAAAGTCAGGAGGCATGGGATAGAGGGAAATTTGGCCAATTGGATAGAAAACTGGCTAACCGGTAGAAGTCAGAGAGTGGTGGTAGATGGTAAATATTCAGCATGGAGTCCAGTTACAAGTGGAGTTCCGCAGGGATCAGTTCTGGGTCCTCTGCTATTTGTAATTTTTATTAATGACTTAGAGGAGGGAGTCGAAGGGTGGGTCAGTAAATTTGCAGATGATACGAAGATAGGTGGAGTTGTGGACAGTGAGGAGGGCTGTTGTCGGCTGCAGAGGGACTTAGATAGGATGCAGAGCTGGGCTGAGGAGTGGCAGATGGAGTTCAACCCTGCCAAGTGTGAGGTTGTCCATTTTGGAAGAACAAATAAGAATGCGGAATACAGGGTTAATGGTAGGGTTCTTGGTCAGGTGGAGGAACAGAGGGATCTTGGGGTCTATGTACATAGATCTTTGAAGGTTGCCACTCAGGTGGATAGAGTTTGTAAGAAGGCCTATGGAGTATTATCGTTCATTAGCAGAGGGATTGAATTCAAGAGTCGTGAGGTGATGTTGCAGCTGTACAGGACTTTGGTTAGGCCACATTTGGAGTACTGTGTGCAGTTCTGGTCGCCTCACTTTAGGAAAGATGTGGAAGCTTTGGAGAGGGTGCAGAGAAGATTTACCAGAATGTTGCCTGGAATGGAGAGTAGGTCGTACGAGGATAGGTTGAGAGTTCTCGGCCTTTTCTCGTTGGAACGGCGAAGGATGAGGGGTGACTTGATAGAGGTTTATAAGATGATCAGCGGAATAGATAGAGTAGACAGTCAGAAACTTTTTCCCCGGGTACAACAGAGTGTTACAAGGGGACATAAATTTAAGGTGAAGTGTGGAAGGTATAGGGGAGATGTCAGGGGTGGGTTCTTTACCCAGAGAGTGGTGGGGGCATGGAATGCGCTGCCCGTGGGAGTGGTAGAGTCAGATTCATTGGCGACCTTTAAGCGGCATTTGGATAGGTACATGGATGGGTGCTTAATCTAGGATAGAAGTTCGGCACAACATCGTGGGCCGAAGGGCCTGTTCTGTGCTGTATTGTTCTATGTTCTATGTTCTATGTTCTATGACATTTCACTGCTCGTCCAGGTAATGTTTTAAAGGTTGTGAGGATTCCTGCCTCAACTACCCTTCCAGGTAGGACATTCGAGATTCTGGGTGAAAAAAACTTTCCCTTAAACCCCCTTCTCAACCTTATGTCTTTTGGATTAGAATTGTGCTCCCTTGTTATTGACACTTTAACTAAGGGGAACAGTTGCTTTATAGAGAGGCATGTTGTACGTGCCTCTCAATCTTATACACCTCAGTCAGGTCCCCTCTCAGTCTTTTCTGCTCTAATGAACGCAATTCAAGCATATTCAGCCTTTCTTTAGAGATAAAATACTCCATCGTAGGTAACATCCTGAATTTCCTCTGCTCCTCGAGTGCAATCATGTCCTTCTGAGATTGAGTTGACCAGAACTGCATACAGTACTCCAGC
This sequence comes from Chiloscyllium punctatum, assembly GCF_047496795.1. Taxonomy (NCBI): domain Eukaryota; kingdom Metazoa; phylum Chordata; class Chondrichthyes; order Orectolobiformes; family Hemiscylliidae; genus Chiloscyllium; species Chiloscyllium punctatum. Next base: position 92,686,648 of record NC_092746.1, on the reverse strand, counting down.
TGTACACTAACCAAAGTTTTGTACAGTTCCAGTATAACCTCCCTGTTCTTAAAATTAGGTGCCGCAACTTATAAAGGCAAGCGTCCCATATGCTATCTTAACTACCCAACCTGTTCTGCCACCTTCAGGGATTTATAGACAAACACCCGAAAATTGCGATGTTCCATTGAGTTTCCTAGTGTCCTGCTTTTCATTTCATACTTGCTTGTCTTATTATTTCTTCCCAAGTACATCACCTTTCACCGAACAGGATTAACTTCCATCTGCCTATTTGACAAATCTTTTTATATCCTCCCACAACCTTCTTCCTAAGACCTTCTTCCTCATTGTCAACCAGTTAGCCAATTTTTGTGTCACTGCAGAATTATTTGACATCCAGATATATAAACAGCCTCCTACCACTGTCCTCTGTCCCCTGCCACCAAGCCTGTTGTGGATCCTACGTGCCATGTTACCCTGGGTCCCTTGTGCTTTTAACATCTTTTATCAGTCTCCAATCTGGGATCTTTGCTGAAATCCATAAACTACATCAACAGCACTGCCCTCCTACACGCCTGGACACTGCATCAAAAATAAAATCAATCCAATTTGCTAAGCATGATCTTCCTCTGACAAAACTGTGCTGACAATCTCTGATCAAACCTGGTCTCTAAGTGGTGATTAATTTTGTCCTTCAGAATTTTTCCAATAAGTTCCTTAGCACTGATGTGAGACTCACTGGCCTGTAATTGGAACACTTCCACAAATACCAAAGGATGAGAGCCCGGTAGTTTAAATCTGAGATTGACATATTTTTGCTCGCTCAGGATGTAAAGGGATATGAAGCCAAGTCAGATGGATAGTGTTAAGGTTACGAACAGCTCTGATCTCATTGAAAGGTAACAAAGAGCTCAGGGAACTGGAAGGTCTACTCCCATTGCTATGTTGCTTAATTTCTGTTAAAGATTTCTATCCTGGCTCTTCTGTTAATTTAAACATGACTTTTGGGATCCTGCATCCCTATCAACCTTGAAATTGAGCTCCTTTTAAGTTCCTTGTTCTATGGACATACAGACATGACAAAGATCTCCCATTTCCAGCCTGTTGGGCCTCCAACCCTGCCCCAGCTCATGTTACTCAGCACTGTTACCGATCGTATCTTACACAATATTCCACTTATCCTCTGTTTTCCATGCAGACTCCCTGAGTTGCTAATTTCCTCCTTATATTTGAATCAGTTACCTAACTCATCTTTTTAATTTGCCTTTGCTCTACCACTATTGGATTTCAGCCTAATTCTCTGGAATTCTTTCCCAAAATCTTCCATGTTACTGAATCCCTACGATCAACATCCTTGAAGTTACCATTGATGATAAACTTAAAGAGTCTTGCCACAAATACATTGGCTACAAGAGCAGATCAGAGATTGGGAATACTGCGGTGAGTAACTCATTTCCTGATTTTGAAAACCCTGTCCACCATCGGCAAGGCACAAGTCAGGAGTGTGCTGGAATATTCACCACTTGCCTGGATGGCTGCAGCTCCAACAACATTCAAGAAGCTTGACACTATCCACAACTAAACTGCCTGTTTGATTGGCACCACATTCACAATCATCTACTCCCTCCACTACTGATGCTCAGTAGTAGCAGTATATACTACGTACAGATGCACTGCAGAAGTTCACCAAAGCTTCCTCAGACAACTTCCAAACCCACAACCACATCCATCTAGAAGGACAATGTCAGCAGATATATGGGAACACCACCACCTGCAGGTTCCCTTCCAAGCCACTTACCATCCTGACTTGGAAATATATCGCTGTACCTTCAGTGTCGCTGGGTCAAAATCCTGGAATTCCCTCCCTAAGGGCATGTGGGTCAACCTACAGCATTTAAATGCAGCAGTCCAAGGAGGCAACTCACCACCACCTTCTCAAGGATAACTAAGGATGGGCAATAAATGCTGGCCAGCCAGCACTGTCCATATCCTTTGAAATAATTTTTTTTACAAAATAAGCATTTGCGTGAATCATGCCCGATATTGAAAGAAATCAGCTCTTCACTTGGAAATTGCCTGTACTGTTGCTAAAGCAAAAAAAGCACTCTTGGAGACTGGACCCTCATTTGATGCTGATCAAATTGGTGCAAGATCAACTTGTGTTTCTAACAAATGAATTATCATAGGGACTAGCTTCACAGGAATATTTGGCTCTCTCTCACACCCTTTCAGTGCTCAGTTTTATCCAGGTGTTTTTCTTACAAAAAGGCAAGACCAGATTTTAAGGGCTTGTGTCTGTTGAAACATTTGAAATGTTTAACTGTGCTATCAAATCCCTTTACATCCTATGAATGTCAGTAGTTGACTTGGTAAATTATGTTCCATCTTGCGAACATCTGTCTAAATTTGCACTTTGCATCTTAAATCATGTCTTGTTTTGCAGTACCAGATCAGATTCAGATGTATATGAATACACCTGCTAATCGTAAAAGTAAATACTTCCTAGTTAAACAGTACAACCATCAGATTTTTGTTGAAGCACACCAAATTTACTACAGATTTTCACATTCAGGGTGTTAATACTCTTGACCTCTCCTGGGCTCTCCTTCTCTCATCTTAGACCTGGTAAAATTCATTCTAAAATAAGGTGATATTCAATACAAATGCTGATTGTTTGTCTTTGCACAAGTGTTGGGAACAGAAAATTGCAATATGATTTGTACTTTGAGGATCCAGTGTTATTATTTTAAAATCATGTCCTGGTATCATCTGTTTGTGGGTATCTTCAGTTTCTCTTTATGTCGTGTGTTTCACAGTTATACAGCCACAGAGATGTACAACATGGAAACAGACCTTTCGGTCTAACTCATCAATGCTGACCAGATATCCTAAATTAATCTAGTCCCGTTTGCCAGCACTTGGCCCATATCCCTCTAAACTCTCTTCCTATTCATAAACCCATCCAGATGCCTTTTAAATGTTGCAATTGTACCAGCCTCCACCACTTCCTCTGGCAACTCATTCCATACACGCACCACCTTCTGTATGAAAAAGTTGCTCTTTAGGTCTCTTTTATATCTTTCCTCTCTCACCCTAAACCTGTGCCCTCTAGTTCTGGACTCCCCCACTCTAGGGAAAAGATTTTGTCTATTTATCCTATCTATGCCCCTCATGATTTTGTAAACCTCTATAAGGTCACCCCTCAGCCACCTCCGCTCCAGGGAAAACAGCCCCAGCCTGTTCAGTCTCTCCCCATAGCTCAAATTCTCCAACCCTGGCAACATCCTTGTAAATCTTTTCTGAACCCTTTCAAGTTACACAACATCTTTCCATTAGGAAGGAGACCAGAATTGCATGCAATATTCCAACAGTGGCCTAACCAATGTCCTGTACAGCCGCAACATAACCTCCCATCTCCTGTACTCAATACTCTGACCAATAAAGGAAAGCATACCAAATATCATCTTCACTATCCTATCTACCTGCGACTCCACTTTCAAGGAGCTATGAACCTGCACTCCAAGGTCTCTTTGTTCAGCAACACTCCCTAGGACCTTACCATTAAGTGTATACGTCCTGCTAAGATTTGCTTTCCCAAAATGCAGCACCTGACATTTATCTGAATTAAACTCCATCTGCCACTTCTCAGCCCATTGGCCCTTTATAAAATCATGAAAGTTAAGGTAAATAGACAAGGTTGTTTCCCTGGGTTGCAGGGGAGGGGTGGGGAGCGGGGAGGTGCGCAGGACTAGAACCTTTTTTTAAATACTACTATTATGTTGCCAACCTCCAGTCTTGCGGCACCTCACCTGTGACTATCAATGATATAACTATCTCAGCAAGGGGCCCAGCAATTCCCTAGCTTCCCAGAGTTCAAGGGTACACCTGATCAGGTCCTGGCGATTAATCCTTCAAGCGTTTCAAGAAATTCAGCATCACCACCTCTAATATGGACATTTTTCAATATGTCACCATCTATATCTTCCATGTCCTTCTCCACTGTAAACACTGATGCAAAATACTTGTTTAATATCTTCCCCATCTCCTAGGGTTCCACACAAAAGTTGTCTTGCTGATCTATTCTCTCCCTGGTTACCCTTTTGTTCTTGGTGTATCTGTAAAATCCACTACGAGGAAATGACGACTGCAGATGCTGGAGATCAGAGTCGTGAGTGTGACCCCCTTTTTGCCCTCTTGATTTCCTTCTTGAGTATACTCGTACTGCCTTTATATTGTTCTAAGGATTTACTCAATCTATCCTGTCTATATCTGATATATGCTTCCTTTTTTTTCACCAAAACCTCAATTTCTTCAGTCATCTAGCATTCCCTACACCTACCAGCCTTTCCTTTCCCCCTAATAGGAATATACTGTCTTGGCACTCTTGTTATCTCATTTCTGAAGGCTTCCCCTTTTCCAGCCATCCCTTTGCCTGCAAACATTTGCCCCAATCAGCTTTTGAAAGTTCTTAACTAATACTATCAAAAATAGCCTTTCTCCTTCCTTCTTGACTTGCTTCTTTTCTCAACTGAACCAGTCTCAGATTGATCTCTTTCCTCACTATCTTCCTGGGTACCACCCCAACCCCCCGACACCTTACTAGTTTAAATTCTCCTGAGCAGCGCTCTCAAATCTCCCTGCCAGTATATTAGTCCCCTCCCATTCAGGTGCAATCCATCCTCTTGTACAGATCACTTCTACCCCAGAAGAGATTCCAATGATCCAAAAATGTGAATCCTTCTCCCATACACCAGGTCCTCAGCCACACATTGATCTGCTTTATCCTCCTATTCCTACGCTCACTAGCTCGTAGAGTAATCCAAATATTGCTACCCTCAAGGACTTCCTAACTCTCTACATTCTCCCTTCAGAATCTCATCCTTTTCCCTACCTATGTTGTTGGTTCCAATGTGTACAATGACCTCCTACTGGTCCCTCTCCCGTTTGAGAATATGCTGCACCCTCGCTGAGACATCCTTGATCCTGGCACCAGGGAGGCAACACACCATTCTGATTTTTCGCTGCTATCCACAGAAATGTCTGTCTCTGCCTCTGCCTAGGGAGTTCCCTAACACAATCGATCGCTTGGAACCCACCGTACCCTTATTATATGAGAGTCTGTCTTGACACCAGAAAGTTGACTGTTAGTGCTACATTCCCCTGAGAATCCATTCCCACCCCACCCCCCCCCCCCCCCACCACTATGTTTTCCAAAACAGCATACTTGTTTGAAATGGAGATAGCCACAGAAGACTTGTGTACTACCTGCTTACCTTTGTTACCTTGCCTGGAGTTCACCTATCTGTATGACTGCATCTGCAGCTTTTCTCCCTATAACTGCCATCCATCGCACTCCCTTATTCTTGTAAATTCCTCATTGACTCTAACTGTTGCTCCAACCGATTCACTCGATCTGATAGGATTCGCAACCAACAGCATTTATTGTAAATATAATGCTCAGTAACCTGTGAACTCTCCCTAAACTCCCACATCCGACAAGAAGAGCATATCACTCTACTAAAGGCCATTTTTGCTTCTTTCAATCGACAGACACCGAAAATAGCGCTGTCTTATTCCTGTGTAAAACACTGCTTCAGGCTAACTTGATACTTATGACTTAAGAGACATATTTCAATAAAACATATAATCAATAAGAACCCAATCTATTCACTATTGTAAATGTAAAGCAAGGGTCAAACTATTCACTTTTCTGTTTCTGTGCTGTGACCTCCCCAAACAGGTTCCTCCAAGATCAGTTGTGAATTTCGCTGTTTAAGTTTTCCTAAATGCACTCAGATGTCGAGCGATGCATGAATTCAAACAGCAAAGGCAGTAACTGTGCAGGCTCACTGCTGTATCAGTTAGCAGTGTAGGTCTTTCTGTCTCTCTGTCTCTTGCACTGACCATGTACTACTTTTGTCTGTCCTTCTCCCTTTTAAAAGTGCCATTGTTTTGACTTTTTTCCTCCAAAGTTCCAAAACAATGTAACAGCATATAAAAAAAGTAATTGTTGCTCCTGGAATTTGAGGAAATCACCTCCAACACCTAAAATATAACTGATTTTTATGAATATGCAAGTTGATTTATGATCAGTCACTGAGGTAAGATTTATAGACAGTTGTAGCTGCCAAAGTAATTTAACTAAACTTTTAACTTCAGCTTGGAACACATTAATGTTTCTGGACTAATGCTTAACTAATTTACCAAAATTCTTTTCACTGGGATGACCATTGTGTTTACACGGTGATTTTTCTCCCTTTTCTAAATGGGAAGATATATTGGAATTTTTACTTGGATGCATGATCTTGTGATCTTGAAGAGTCTTGACACAAGTTGGAACAGGACAAGGAAAATAGGTTTTGTTTTTGTTCCCTTTTTACATTGCTGAAATTACACTTTGTCTGATCTGTGGAACTTGAAGGACCTAAACCAGCCATTACTAAATGGGTTACTGTTACAAATTAACTCTTAAGTACCAACATGACACTCATGAAACTGAGTAATGTAATCAATCCATTCATTCACCAAAGTGAATCTTATCCGTTAACATTGGTGGAAAGTTATAGTGTATGAGAAACTGAGATGTATAAGCACTCTGTAGCAGGAATAAATTACGTTGTTTCTTGTCATACCTTTTTTTCATTGAACTTGATGTGGGATTGTCTTATTCTCTCTTTTCAGTCCCTTAAAGTTTGCATTGGCAATAACTGCAGTAAGTTTAGTGTAGTGGAAGAAAGAAAAATTAATGCATGGTTATTTTTCAGAACCTCCAACCATCTCAACAGCATTTTCCACCCAAGTATTTTCAAAGTGTAGTCACTTTTGTAACGTAGGAGACGCAACAGCTGATTTGTTGTAGCAAATTTGGACAAACAGCAACGTGTACTTATTGAGGGACAAATATTGAGCAACGGTCAGGGGATAGCTTATGCTAATCTTTTGAATAGTATAATGGGACTTTTATCTGGGGCATCTGAGCAGGAGAATGGAGCCTTAATTTAACATCTTATCTGTGAGATAGCACTTCTGACATTGCATCACTCCCTTCATGTTGCCCTGGAGTGTCAGCCTTGATTTCTATGTTTGAGACCAACCATCATGCTAACTGGATAAATTCTGTTCAAAATCTATGTTGCAATTCAAACCTTGGCGTCTTTGAGGCTGTGTGGGCAATCAACAACAGCACAAGTGTACACAGCCACAATCTGTAACCTATCATAGCACCCGCTGTACCACTTAGGTGGGAGATCAACTGCCATTTCAATGCAGAGTGCAGGAGGGCATGCTTGGAGCACCATAATAGATACTGATAATGTGGTGTCAATCTGATGAAACTACAAATCAGGACTACTTGGTATACTTAAAACTCAATTGCAGAATAGAAAAATCTGTACCAATATGCCAACTGTCAAATTGTGTTGATTCTAAAAAAAAGTTGAATGATTCATAAGTTGTAGAAGGTTATATAGTGAAGTGGAAACTATAACTATCCGGTGAGCTTTACACCTGACTGGAAGTGGAACAAGGTGGTGGGTGGAAGTCACTACCAGTGAAACAGGTGCCTTTTCTCCACATTACATGACTTTCTTGTGCAGGTGGCTTGTGCTCTACATGATTCACTTTATCATCTGATCTAATTAGACAGTGAAAACAAGCTTCAGAAGTGCTGCTATCCTACTACCTGGCAACAGTCAACGAGTGTTTTGTTTGACAACACAGTCAATGAGTTTGTAACAATATTAGGCAACCTTTCATGCCTAATGCAGGTGGTTAGAATATTGATGACTGGCAAATGCAGAAATCTTGGAGTTCTCCACACTGAATTACCTTTTAACATCTCTTTCAATGGAATAACAGTCATTTGCACAGATGATCACCAGATATCTTAGAGAATTATTGTGATATTTCTGATTTCCTATAGCTATTATAGTTAACAGCAAATCATAAAATATCACACCATTGACGAAGATTGTAATCCTTGTTCCAAAGCAAGTTGTTATTTGAAGAGTAAAAAAAACTTTAAATCTGTTGACTATTAGCAGTCCAAATGATTTTTAAAAAACTGCGTAAATATTCACATTCATCTACCCTGGAGTAAGTTTACTATTTTGAATATTTTGAAGGAGTGGATTTCTTTTTATATAAAAGACCAAATGGTTTCCATGTGTTCACATTCTCCAGCTTTCATCTCCTTTCATCCACCCACACACTGTAGATGGAATCTGGAAAAAGCTGGTTCGTTTGTTCCAGGAATCATCTGAAACTGCAATATGGGTGATGCAATGTGACTCAGTAAACTAATTTGATAAAGTTTTGTTTTAAAACATTGTGAACCTATTGTGAGTGATGAGAAGATTTATTCTTCCAGCGCTCTCAAACTGTATATTTTCCAGCATTCCAATGGGAATTTGGGAAAGTTGACTTATGACTAATGCAAAGGAAATGCGATGCAAGATATGAGACATAAGCTAGCAGAATAAGAAAGGGAATGAAAACTAGCATTCACTATCCATTTCTACTTGAACAATGAATACATCATGAGGTGTAAAGGCTGCAAAAGGCAAACTGGCAAGACTTTCTCCACCAGAAGTCACAATCCAGAAAGATCCACATCTGATATCTTAACATTGTAATGCAATTTTACAAATTCAAAACAGAATGACAGCGCTGAAAATTGAGATGGGAGAGTTGATGTTTAACGGTCAATTGTCTGCTAACCTTTTTTATATAAAAAAACAAGCTTAATGTTACCTTTGCCAAAGCACAGGTGTTTGGAGGCGGTTTGCAGAAGTCTGCACAATAAGCTTCCTGTGTGTAGGAGGACAGCAGTATTGCTGTTTGAATAGTCAACCGAATGCATCTCACTTGAATTGCACATGGTCCGCACCACGTTTTACTTAGAAGTCAGTGGACATTGGTACCTTCAAGCGTGAACTAATTAACTCTCCTGATAATAAACCACTTAACAAGGACAGCAGTGACTGAAGGGACTGAAAACAAAATGTATGTGCCGTTCTGTAGTGAATTGTGCTGTCCTGATGAATTCATTTGAAGCTTTTACTGCTGGATTATAAATACGATGAAACATCAATATAAAAATGAAAGCACGAGGATGAACAATTTACAGTTTAAATGTGGATCGGCAATTACCCAAAAAAAGCTAAAGTTAAAATAATTGAGCAAGTCATAAAGGTTCTTAGTGCTATTTGGTTTTCTTTTCAATGTGACATCAAGTTCCCAAGCAACACTGCAGTGTGCCTTTTGAGCTTGTAATAACTTGGTCGAGTGTGAGAATGCCTACATTGAAGGAATAAAATCATTAACCATTTATCATATGTGCTTTATACCTGTATTTTATATCTTACAAAACGTTTTATGTAAAATCTGATGAAAGGTCAACCACCCAAAACATTAATTGTTTCTCTCCACAGTTAGTGCCTGGTCTGCTTAATCTTCCCAGCATTTTCTGCTTTTATACAAATTTATGAATCATTTTAGTTAACTTTCAGAATTGAGATGAACTGGTCAAACCTGACATTTTCATCCCAAAATCAGCTGAAAGTTTCATTGAAATTTGCAGAGTAAATTGGCTTTTACTTGTATACTTTTCAATCAAATTATTCACAATAATTTAAAAAAACATTAATTTAGAAAAATACCTTTTCGAACAATGAACAGAATAATCACAGTACTTAAAGAATGCCTTCATTCTCTTTATGGTGTTGCTGCAACACGTTAAATAAAGCCTGAGCAAAAACATGCTTTTGGACAGTCATGAAGATTAGTGAGATAAAACTGGACAGCAGAAACTGGATTGGCATTTACATGTCATAATGAATTAGTTTTAGTTAAACTTTGAGAAATAAGCGAGCTTTCTCTTCAACAAAACTTATTTTTAATCAATATCTTAATTTAAGGTACGAATGCCATCAGCTCTGTGTTGAAGAATTTAGGAGGAGACTGACTCACAAGTAACCCATTAATAGAACCAAAAAATTCTGGTGATACTAAGCAGTTCTGGCAATATATGTGGACAAGAAACATAAACATTTCAGGTCAATAACGGAAGGTCATCAACTGAAACATTGATTCTCTTTCACTGCTGGCTGACTTGCTGAGTATTACCAGTATTTTCAAATATTACTTGAGATTTCCTCAGGGAAATTTTGTTCCTCAGGGAAGTACTGTTTTTGCAAATTCTTGTTGTCAAAGCGAAGCATTCAATACAAGGAAATGTTCATTTACACCCAGTGGTCAGCCTGCAGATAGAGCTCAAGAGTGAACCTTGCCCGACTGCATCAGCCCAGGTGTCCTATGTCAGCTTCTCTGAGAAACAAACCCTTGATATTGTACAATAAACCTGGTGAAAATGAAGCCACAAATTCCAGAAGGAACAGGAACAAAAAATATAATTTTATTAGGTCCAATAGATTGAACCTAAAGTGTAAAATGCAAAAGATTAATAATGGGTGGCACAGTGGTTAGCACTGCTGCCTCACAGCGCCAGGGACCTGGGTTCAGTTCCCGCCTCAGGCAACTGTCTGTGTGGAGTTTGCACATTCTCCCCGTGTCTGTGTGGGTTTCCTCTGGGTGCTCCGGTTTCCTCCCACAGTCTAAAAATATGCAGGTTAGGTGAATTGGCCATGCTAAATTGCCCATAGCCTTAGGTGAAGGGGTAAATGTAAGGTCTGGGTGGGTTGCTCTTCGGAGGGTCGGTGTGGACTTGTTGGGCTTGAAGGGACTGCTTCCACACTGTAACTGATCTAAAAAAAAGTAAGTGATCTAATTAACGTTCAACCCACAGCATCACTCAAGATCCCAAGCTCGGAGATAACTTGGATGCACACCTCTTTCTTATTCTAGGGAGTATAGTCAGCACGGAGTCTGCTAAAACATTAATCTCATTCTATATTAGTAAATGCAGAATGGTTAAAGAATTCGTTCAGCGCATGATGGATTCCTACTTCATACTGTCAAGACGTCTTGAGAGTAGATGGTTTGCGAGATGCACTTCCTTTGCTAGAGAATAACTTGGGGTATAAACATTTCTGCAAGACATAAGCCAAGCAACGTTGTAGAGACACGTTTTGTAAGTCTGCATTTGCAAGGAATTGACAAATTCTAAATTTATTGGTGATAGTTGGAACTGGAACAATGTTGCATCGATAAGGCCATTCATTGTTTTTCAATAAAAGATCGAACTTGACTTAAAACTTAGGTCCCTCGCCCAAAATCATCGTGTTACTGGGAGAAAAGACCATCATTCAGTCTAAAATGGCAAAGAGACTGTAATTTTCAATAACACTGAGTAGATGCTTGAAATCCATTTTGTAAGATGTAAACAGTGCAAGGAACTTTCAAGTAGATTGAGAAACACTGGAACATGCATCCACGTGTCCTTGATTAAAATTTGAGACCGTGTACAACCAGAAAATAATTACACATTTAACACCTGTAGCTTACTTTAGATTTTTCTTAGATCCTCAGTATGATTGACGATATATCAATATATGCAGTTCAAGTTACAAATTTATCTCGGCTTGAGTCTTACTTTCACACATCTTAACGCTATATTTAAGGGGATTTTGAGTTGTCAGCTTCTCCTAGATCTCTTGGTTGACTCATTTTCTCTTGTTTCTTGTTAAATACTTAGTATGTTACCAAATGACTAGAAAATCACAAATTAGAAACAGCCTTCTCTGCTATTTCCATATTCTGGAATATAACATGAGCATGTAAACCACCTGCTATGGTCAAATGTAAGAAACGAAAAGATTTTTTGCATGTTGTGGAAGCACAGACAATGATTAAAGTAAATACATTTAGTAATAAATGAGTACCTTTGCTTGCTTTTTTTTATAGAGTCATAGAGGTGTACAGCACGGAAACAGATCCTTCAGTTCAACCCGTCCATGCCGACCAGATATCCCAACCCAAGCTAGGTAGACCTGCCAGCACCCAGCCCATATCCCTCCAAACCGTTCCTACTCGTATACCCATCCAAATGCCTTTTAAATGTTGCAATTGTACTAGCCTCCACCACTTCCTCTGGCAGCTCATTCCATATATGTACCACCCTCTGCGTGAAAAAGATGTCCCTTAGATTTCTTTTATATCTTTCCCCTCTCACCCTACACCTATGCCCTCTAGTTCTGGACTCCCCCACCCCAGGGAAAAGACTTTATCTATTTACCCTATCCATGCCCCTCATGATTATATTAGATTTTTAAAAAAAAATATATAATATATATTAGATTATATTACCTACAGTGTGGAAACAGGCCCTTCGGCCCGACTAGTTCATACCAACCCTCTGAACAGTAACTCACCAAACCCATTTCCCTCTGACCGATGCACCTAGCACTATGGGCAATTGAGCTGGCCAATTCACCTGACCTGCACATCTTTGGACTGTGGGAGGAAACCGGAGCACCCGGAGGAAACCCATGCAGACACTGGGAGAATGTGCAAACCCCACACAGACAGTCGCCCGAGGTTGGATTCAAACCTGGGACCCTGGTTCTGTGAGGCAGCAGTGCTAGCCACTGTGCTGCCCCTTTATAAGGTCACTCCTTAGCCTCCGATGCTCCAGGGAAAACAGCCATAGCCTGTTCAGCATATCCCTATAGTTCAAATCCTCCAACCCTGGCAACATCCTTGTAAATCTTTTCTGAACCCTTTCAAGTTTCACATCTTTCCGATAGGAAGGAGACCAGAATTGCATGCAATATTCCAACAGTGGCCTAATCAATGTCCTGTCCAGCCGCAACATGACCTCCCAATTCCTGTGCTCAATACTCTGACCAATAAAGGAAAGCATACCAAATGCCGCCTTCACTATCCTATCTACCTGCGACTCCACTTTCAAGGAGCTATGAACCTGCACTCCAAGGTTCAGAAACACTCCCTCGGACCTTATCATTAAGTGAATAGGTTCTGCTAAGATTTGCTTTCCCAAAATGCAGCACCTCGCATTTATCTGAATTAAACTCCATCTGCCACTTCTCAGCCCATTGGCCCATTTGATCACAATCTCATTGTAAAGTGAAGTAATCTTCGCTGACCACTACACCTCCAATTTTGGTGTCATCTGCAAGCTTACTAACTGTACCTCTTATGCTCCCATCCAAATCATTTATATAAATGACAAAAAGTAGTGGACCCAACACCGATCCTTGTGGCACTCCACTGGTCACAGGCGTCCAGTCTAAAAAAGAACCCTCCACCAACACCCTCTGCCTTTTACCTTTGAGCCAGTTCTGTATCCAAATGGCTAGTTCTCCCTGTATTCCGTGAGATCTAACTTTGCTAACCAGTTTCCCGTGGGGAACCTTGTTGAACGCATAACTGAAGTCCATATCGATTACATCTACTGCTCTGCCATCATCAATCCTCTTTGTTACTTCTTCAAAAAACTCAAATCAAGTTTGTAAGATATGATTTCCCACGGGCAAAGATCTGTTGACTATCCCTAATCAGTAGGGAGGAGGAACTTGGGGGAGGGGTGTTGGAAATGCGATAGGTGGAAGGAGGTTAAGGTGAGGGTGATAGGCCGGAGTGGGGGTGGAGGCGGAGAGGTCAGGAAGAAGATTGCAGGTTAGGAAGGTGGTGCTGAGTTCGTGGATTGGGACTGAGATAAGGTGGGGGGGAGAGGAAATGAGGAAACTGGAGAAATCGGAGTTCATCTCTTGTGGTTGGAGGGTTCCTAGGCGGAAGATGAGGCGCTCTTCCTCCAGGCGTCGTGTTGCTATGGTCTGGCGATGGAGGAGTCCAAGGACCTGCATGTTCTTGGTGGAGTGGGAGGGGGAGTTGAAGTGTTGAGCCATGGGGTGGTTGGGTTGGTTGGTGCGGGTGTCCCAGAGGTGTTCTCTGAAACGTTCCGCAAGTAGGCGGCCTGCCTCCCCAATATAGAGGAGGCCACATTGGGTGCAGCGGATGCAGTAAATGATGTGTGTGGAGGTGCAGGTGAATTTGTGGCGGATATGGTGGGTGAGGACCAGGAGGGTTCTGTCCTGGTGGCAATTGGAGGAGCTGGACTCAAGGACGGAGGAGCAGGAAGTGGAGAAGATGCATTTACCACCCTACCAACCTCCATATATGTCATATCATCCGTCGTCACTTCCGCCACCTCCAAACGGACCCCACCACCAGGGATATATCTCCCTCCCCTCCCCTATCAGCGTTCCGAAAAGACCATTCCCTCCGTGACTCCTTCGTTAGGTCCACATCCCCCACCAACCCAATCTCCACTCCCGGCACCTTCCCCTGCAACTGCAAGAAATGCAAAACTTGCGCCCACACCTCCCCCCTTACTTCCCTCCAAGGCCCCAAGGGATCCTTCCATATCCGCCACAAATTCACCTGCATCTCCACACACATCATTTACTGCATCCGCTGCACCTGATGTGGCCTCCTCTATATTGGGGAGACAGGCCGCCTACTTGCGGAACGTTTCAGAGAACACTTCTGGGACACCCGGATCAACCAACCCAACCACCCCGAGGCTCAACACTTCAACTCCCCCTCCCACTCCACCAAGGACATGCAGGTCCTTGGACTCGTCCATCGCCAGACCATAGCAACACGACGGCTGGAGGCAGAGCGTCTCATCTTCCGCCTAGGAACCCTCCAACCACAAGGGATGAACTCAAATTTCTCCAGTTTTCTCATTTCCCCTCCTCCACCTTGTCTCAGTCCCAACCCTCGAACTCAGCACCACCTTCCTAACCTGCAATCTTCTTCCTGACCTCCGCTCCCACCCCCACTCCGGCCTATCAACCTCACCTTATCACCGTCACCTTAACCTCCTTCCACCTATCGCATTTCCAATGCCCCTCCCCAAGTCCCTCCTCCCTACCTTTTATCTTAGCCTGCTTGGCACACCCTCCTCATTCCTGAAGAAGGGCTCATGCCTGAAACGTCAATTCTCCTGTTCTTTGGGTGCTGCCTGATCTGCGCTTTCCCAGCAACACATTTTCAGCTCTGATCTCCAGCATTTACAGTCCTCACTTTCTCTTAGAAGATTTTATCCTTAATCAGTCCTTGCCTTTCCAAACACATGTACATCCTGTCCCTCAGGATTCCCTCCAATAACATGCTCACCACTGATGTCAGGCTCATTGGTCTATAGTTCCCTGATGTCCTTACCACCTTTCTTAAACAGTGGCACCTGAATAGCATTTGAACTTTGCTTCAAGTTGTGTGTGTGTGTGTATATTTTCACTTTTGTTGTAGATTTTGCTTTTCTGGATGTATGTGGTCTTGCAAATGGAATGGCATGTACCGTTAGCAATGCCCCAACAAATACCAGATGCAACCTACATAGAAGTTTTCTACCCCTTCTGGGAAATAGTGTGGACTGTGCCTCCTCCTACATTCAGCTTGGCTGAAAATCCAGCAATTAGTGATGTGTTAAAATGAACCTGTAACCTTCACTAAAATTACAGAGTATATTGATATTTTGCTAGCAACAGCACTGTTGTGAATTAACAGTCTGGATACAAGCAAGATGACAATCAAAAATTAAATTGCAATTACAAAATAATTCGTGTTTGTTGTGGTTGTGCTCTCCCCTCCAAAGCATACAATTCCACTTCAAGCCCTGGTCCAGTGATTTCAAAACCAAGTTCCAAGGTTTTGGGTACCACAGGCTATATTGGCATGCATTGCCCATCCTTGATTTCTCTTGAGCAGCTTGTGGTGAACAGCCCCCTTGAACTACTACAGTCTATGTGCGGAGGTCATGAAATCGTAATCAAGAGACCCAGAGACCCCAGCCAAAGATCTGAGGACATGGGTTTTAATCCAATCTTGACACATCTGAAATTTCAATTCTTAAAACAAAATCTGGAGTTGCTGACCATGTAACCACTGTCAATTTTTGTAAAATCTATCTGGTTCCTGAACTCCCTTTAGCAAAGGAAATCTGAAATCCTTACCTTGTCTGACAAACGTAATTCCATCAGCATGACTCTTAGCTACTCATTGAAATGGCCTGAAGAGCCAGATTGATGAAAGGCTGGACTTGCCAGTGATGTCCACATCCTAAACGAGAATATAAAAAGAAAGGTATTCCCTCAGAACTGTTCAGAAGAAAATTCCAGTATTTTGACCCAGCAACAGTGAATAAACAGTGATATAGTTCCAAGTCAATTTAGTGGGTCTTGCAGGATATGCAAGTAGTGGTGCTCCCATGTGTCTGCTCGTCTTTCCAAGTGGTAAAGGTTACCTGCTTGGAAATTGCTTTGGTGAATTCTTGCAGAGCATCTTGTGGATTGTGCACACTGGATGATATGTTTGGAACAGTTTCCTGGACCAATATGTTGTGGAACCACCTAAGCATCAACCTGTTTTACATCTCATATTGTGCAATGTGGCAGGATTAATGAGTCACTTCAAGTAAAACGCCCACTGGGAAACCATGATCACAATGCCATTGCATTCTACATTAAGTTTGAAAATAACATACTCTAATCTTAACCACTATGTTAAACAGAGCAAGTTGGTTAGTTACGAGGGGAGAGCTGGCTAAGATTAATTGGATGATTAGAATAAAAAGTATGGTGAGAAATAAATAGTATGGAACATTTATAGGAGCAATTCAAAATGTTCAATAAGAATTAATTTCATTTGATAAACAAAAGCTCAATAAGGAAGATCCAGCTGTGACTTAGTAAAAGGTTCAAGATAGTGTTAGTCAAAAGGAAAGAACAATTAAGTCACAATGAATCAAAGTTTGATAACCTGAAATTTAGGTTGAGCAGAGGTTGCCTGTTAATCCCACTTGCAGGATAGCAATCCCAATACCTTGGATGAAATGAAGTTCCACACTGGTAATTCCAGTTGAGATGAATTTGTGCATAATTGTCATGTAGCTGTGGCATCCGTTCGAGTGGAGTTGGACCATACTATGGTGTGAAATGTTAACATAGAGGTCTTTCTATGAAATCATGCGAGTATGGCTAAACCTGAGAAAAAGTTTCGAGTGCCGTCACCTGGAGACGAAGTGAAGTTGATACAGCAAGTGCAAAGCCAAGTGGATTTTGATAAGAAGTAGGAGATTCCACCATTGTTCTACTACTTGGTAATTTAAATGTGTGTGAGAGAGCAATTGAATGAATGTGAGACAGTTGGAACACTTAGTATTTTATCTTAGATCACTGTTAAATGGATTAAATGCAACTCACTTTTCTTTTTAACACTTCAAGGAAATGTTAGAAGTCACAACACTGAAACAGTTGAATATTCATTAGTGAATGCTTTAGGAAAGACATTTGTTATTTTAAGAAGGGAGCTATTCTACCTCTTGTCTCCAGTCATAATATCTCTTAGAGATTTCCTCCCAATTTTTGGTTCCATTTTACTCTGGCTAGATTCCCTTTTATACCTTTGAACTTATTCCTCTTCTAATTTAAAGATTGTACTTAAGCTTTTTTTCTTGCTCTCCTTGATTATTTATCCAGAATTTTATGATTTGATGAACATTCTTAGTTCACTGTTCTCTACAATGGTGGCACGGTGCTCAGCACTGCTGCCTCACAGCGCCAGAGAGCTGGGTTCAAATCCTACCTCAGGCAACTGTGTGTGGAGTTTGCACATTCTCCCTGTGTCCATGTGGGTTTCCTCTGGCTGCTCTGGTTTCCTCCCACCATCCAAAAATGTGCAGGCCAGGTGAATTGACCATACTAAATTACCCGTAGTGTTAGGTGAAGGGGTAGATGTGGGGGAATGGGTCTGGGTGGATTGCTCTTCGGAGGGTTGGTCTAGACTTGTTGGGCCGAAGGGCCTGTTTCACCCTATAAGTAATCTAATCTAACCTAGTCTACAAGCACTTGTCAGGAATTGTTTGGTAACACTGGAATCAGCAATTTCTTCTTCTCAGCTGGACTGACAGCATAACGAATAGGATAACATAAGTGGGGCAAGTGTAGGCCAGTTTGCCCCTCAAGCCTTCTCTGTCATTCAGCAAATCTAAACTGATTTGCTCCTGGCCTCAGCCAACCTTTTGTGCCAGCTCAGCATAACCATGAACTCCATGATAAATTTTTGAACTATTTGCTTCTTAAACGCTTTGCGGTCTCCCCCCTGCAACATTTTCGGGTAAAAAATACTGGACAATGAAGCTTTCCTGAACATGTGTCAGAAATTGCTTATCCCTTTTCTCAATTACATTAGTCTCATCTGACTGGATTGCGTACAGGAACATGAGGTAAAGTTCAAAGAAGTGGGCTAAAGAGATGATTGAACCCCAGTGTTCTTTCTACTTATGTAAGCATCAATTTTATTAAGCATGTATGTGTACTTGCACAATAATGTTCCTTCCTTTGTCCTACTTTTGTAATAGGAAACCCATAATTCAACCTGAGGCAACACAAATGGTCTGTAAACATTCATAATAAGTAGCCGCATTGAAACACTTAACTGTTCATGAACAAAACGCTTTTAGTAAAATAGTTTTCCTTTGTTTAGTTTCAACTGATGTTTCTAATGTCCAAAGGTTTTTAAAACTTTTTAAATGAACTATTTACATAGTGTGATTAGATTTACTTGTTGAACACTTGTATACAATTTTATGAAAATTGACCTATAGGCTTTTAAAATTGTGTCCTTTAAGTTGATAGTCCTATCATCAGAGTTAAGTAAAGTTTCCAGCCATATCTGTGAATTCTGAGCCTGTGTCACCTACACGTTTCCCAGCAGCTTGATGGATGTGTTTGTTCATTCTATGATGGGTTGTGTCTTTTGACTTTTAGAAGTGATTTTGAATAAATTGCAGATTGTATCTCCAAGTGATGAGTTCAAATTACTTTTAAGGCTACAAAAGGGGCTGCAAAAAGTTCAAAGAAGTGGACTAAAGAGATAAATAGCTGAGATATGACATTTGATTGGATAGATGAAGAGCAATTGAGATTCATTCTCTCTTCTTCCACATAAAACTGTTTCCCGCTGTCTTCCTGATTCTCTGAAATCTTGCAGTCCTACTCAATCCCACACTGACTCTGTCTCTACTTTCTCTCATTGCCAGTTGTAGCTATTGGTGCTTGGAAAGCAAATATAATTAACATTGCTTTACCCCCAAACTAGTGAATCTCTCTCTCTCTCTCTGTCTCCTTCCCATCCCAAACCACAGCCCTTATTTCTCAGTGAGCCAGGATTGCAGCACTGCCCTGTGTCTAATGCCAGTTTCCTAAATAGCCTGACTTGGCATAACACACCTGGAATCAGAAAATGTACAACTTCCCAAGTTCTGCTCACTAATTGGTACAAAATCAGACAGGCTCCATTGTATGCATGTGCTTCTCTTTATTGAATTACCCTATAGATGTTCTTCTCATGATTTTTACGTTTGGACTTGAGGGGAAAATAATTCTGTTGTTATTTATGTGAATGAATTCATGGATTTGAATTATTTGCAGTCTTGCCCTCTGCCATTAGAGTGTAGGCATTGGGCAAAAATATGTGATCGTTTTTCAAATGTAAATGTTAGTAACTGATAAGTTAGAATTGATGTCTCGTAAGAACACAAAGATTTGTGCTTTCCCAAAGTCAAGATTTGGTCTTGAGGTAAAGATTGAAACTGTTCTATTCTTCTTGGCATCGCCGCTTTCTAACTGTCTGTATCAAGTGCTAGATGGAAATTTGTGACTATAATTTGGCAAGCAAAAATGTGTTTTAGCATCAGCTATGCAAACATTTGGTCTGGCCTTGGAAATGAACTCTGAAGGCAGGTTTTCTTAACGGTATTCCAGACTTCATGTCTGGAAATCTGTCTCATTGGTTCATCTGTACCTGAAGGACAACTAAGTTCACACTGAATATTTGTGGAGCTGGAGAGCTCGACAAATGTTTTGTTTTTGCAAATTATGCATGATGTGAGCAAGGTAAAGTGGAATATATAGTTGATATCTAGTTACTAATCCAGGCAGATATTGTTTTAAATCGAGGCAAAATACTGTAGATGCTGGAAATATTAAACAAGCACGGAGAGCATTGGAGAAACTCAGCAGGTCTATCAGCACTTGTGCAGAGAGAAACAGAATTAATGTTTTAAGTCCAGTATACTGTTCTTCAGAATGGTTTTCATATTTCTGGATCTCCCATCAAATCTGCAATGCTGAAGTGACACTGAAATGATGTGCTTTTAAACTGCATTGTAATATATGAAACAAAAACAAAGTGCTCAAGAAACTTGGGTCGCAACTGTGGAGAAGGGGAAAAAGACCCAATGTTTTACAATCCGTGACCCTTGTCATATCAGTGTTTGGTTGGTATAACATGAACTGGCCAAATAGTAGATGAACTGTTAGAACCAGATGTGAGTACATGGTGAAGGATTCCTTCATATTTGCAAAGACCATGCAGAACTTGGATATTGCTATAATTATCCATGTCTATGTGCTTTTAGGAAGCCATAAACATTTGCACTGCATACTTAGATAATGGGGATCAAAACCCGCCACTGTTGGGTGAATCTGTTTATTGAACTAATGACTTTGCAGCTTGTGCAGTGAGTTCAGTTAATGGGATCCCAATTAAGCCCAGTGCTCAAACATTTTTAGTGGGTTTAATGAGAGATGTGATAGAAGATGCCTAACCACAAAACCCCTGACATTTTTCTCATAGATGGATGACATGTTTGCTACATTTGAATCCACAGCTGCACATAAGAAGATCCTGACGTGTCTGAATGGTTTTCATCCTGTGCTGAAATTTACCTTTCAAATGGAACAGTCAAAATGAGCTTACTTGCCTTCAAGTCCTATTTGAAAAATTAGTCAGTGGATTTCCTCCTACTGTTTACTGCGAGCCTGACTATGCTCGTCTGTATATGTATTGGGATGGTGGATGGCTAGTCAGTACTGTAATTGAACAGTGGCTGGGGGTTCCTTAGAATATGTTTTCATGTCAGAGAGGTGATGGATAACGTTAGAAGTAGATTTTTGAAGTCTTTGTGATGGAGAGAATATGAAATACAAAGCTCAGCTTAGGGTCAAGTAAATTGCAAGGTTTCTAACAGTCTGGTTCAGCCTGAGTCAACTTCGAGGGGAAATTGCTAGCAATGTGACGAATTTATGGCAGTGACCGAAGCCAATGTTTTCTCTTTTACCACAGTTTTACTGGATAAGATTGTTGTGAAATTCTGCAGAGAGCTTGTCAGTAGGGAGGCAGGAAGTTAGAATTTGGTTTTTGTAAAGTGCTGAGGAGGAGTGGGAAGTATGCATGGTCCCTTTAAAAAATCATGTGCTTTTTCTGTGTTTAGAGGTTTAAAGTAGATGTCTGTGAGCAGCAGCTTGAAAGTTTGCAGGGGTACACAGCGAGCACCCGAATTGAAACATTTTTATCGAAGGGCCATACAGTTAGTAATCTAATCAGTTTTTACTGAGACAACAGACTTTTGAATTTAGCCAATCAATTTGAACTAGGTACTTAGCAAAACCTATTCAGTTTTAAATCTGATGGTTTTGACAACATAGGACCAATTCTATTGTAAGAAACATTAATACATCATCACAGGTTAAGAAAAAAAGGGACAGTTGGACAAAGACCCCAGACCTAGCTGTCACCCATGAGCTAAAGGCCCTCAGCTTTTGAGAGATTTGCTGGCTCTCATAGCCTCCTCTATGTCTTAGAGAAAGCACCATCTAAGTAACAATGGTACCAACAGCACAGCTAGTTAATATTCCTGACAGAAGAATTGACAGAAGGCATAGAACATTGTGGAAGACGTAACCTGGACATGGCTGTAATTTTGAGAGACTAAATTCTTTCTTTTATGTGTGGGGCTTGTATTTATTGGAACAGCATACCTTTGGAATCTTGCTTTATTCAGGAATAATTAGTAGTTAGAAGGGATTTATTCAGTTTGTTAATAGTTCAGCTAATTTGTTCACTGTTAGATAAATAAATTGTTACTTGTTTTTAAAGTGAGTGTCAGGGATTTATTTTATTTAGATTAGATTAGATTCTCTACAGTGTGGAAACAGGCCCTTTGGCCCAACCAGTCCACACCGACCCTCTGAAGAGTAACCCACCCAGACCCATATCCTTCTGACTAATTGACCTAACACTGTGGGGCAATTTAAATGGCCAATTCACCTGATCTGCACATCTTTGGACTGTGGGAGGAAACCGGAGGAAACCCATGCAGACACAGGATGGAACAACTAGAAGTTGCTGAAAACAAGTTACACCATTTTTCACACTGCTTTTACTGATAATGGTGTGAGGTGCTCCTCTGAGTGTTTAGGTTTCAGTTCTTGGTTGGGGGAGGTGAGAGAGGGCGCGGGGGGGTTGGGGAACTGTGTGTGTGTGTGTGTGTGTGTGTGTGTGTGTGTGTGTGTGTGTGTGTGTGTGTGTGTGTGTGTGTCTGTGTCTGTCTGTCAACCTTCGCTTTCCAACAATATGAAATGGTACCCATCCAAGACTGGCTATCAGGCAAGTAGTCTGACACTGGAGACAGTGAAAGGGCTGAGAGAGAAGCTGGAGAAATTAAGTTGCACACGTGTAAGTTACCATAGTGCTTGAAGGTTATGTAACTTTCATTGGGGTAGCTTTAGTACTGTGACAGCGACAGAATCATAATTGGACTGACTTAAACATGGTGTTGGTCGAAAGACAGACACTATTTCTCTAGCAACCACCGGTCATGTAATCCATCTAACATGGAAATTGAGTTTAATATTATCCAAGTTCATGTTATGTATGACATTGGTTCTGTCACAAAAAAAGGTTGTTTCTATCCATCATAGGAGCTCAATGCATTAATGTGCTTCAGGCTGCAATTGTTCATTTTCCATTCAAGCAGGTTTATTGTGTTTTGCCCAAGTCAACTTGTGACTCGAAAGCTACCATAATCTGTAATCTTGAACCATTCCTATTTGATCTTCTTGATGCAGTGTTCAGTATTTGTTGGATTTCTTTATTTGAAGTGCAATTTCCTCTTACGCCAAAGTGAAATGACCTTTATGGTGTCGTGATCTGTTATCAGGCAAAGTGCAGAAGACTGGTGTCACAAAATAGATTGTTAAGCCTGTTTCCTCTGTTGGTAAATCTTTCATACCAGAAACTGGGGCTGTATTACAAAATTTCTTTGTGCAGTGGGAGCTGAAGTTCTAGCTACAGTTATATGTAGGTGTGGTCTACCTTGTATACATTTCCCCTATTGCTCATTTCCTATGTGGTGGAAGTTCCAGAGAGATTTACAGCGGCCTACAAAAAGTTATTACTGGCATAAGCATGAGTTGTACGTTCCTGGGCCTCTGTATCATCCTTCAGGTGGGAGGGGTAAGTGGAGAAGAGGGGGAGGAAGAAAGGAATGAAGTGTGATTTTCTGATACCATCCTATTTTTAAGGGATACTGCTTTTGGAATCTTCCCTGGTTTTGGGAGAGGGAGATAGAGCCTGGAAAGTAATTGGCTTTTACTTTAGAAACTTAGTGAAAGTCAGTAATTTTCCATGCCATTTCACGAGCCCACTTTTTGTTTTATTCTTCTTCAAGACTTTACTTTTTCCTTCAGCTGAACTGCCTCGAAGCTGCTGGCTGTGCTGTATATAGGCAGAACAACCATGCATATCAGATTTAAATTCTTTTAGTCAGCTGTGCAGACACAGATTTACTTCATATGTGTCTGTGGAAGAAAATGGAATTATTGCACTACCTCTAATTCCCATATGGAGTTTGCAGGTGGTGGGACATGAATTTTAACTTCAACTTTGGGAAAGACCTACTCAAAGCTGGCCAGATCTCTGTTTTGTACAAAAAAAATGACGTTTCTGGAATTAAACTCGATTTGGGACAGGACAGCCTCTCCAAATGTAAAGTGTAAGCATAAAATGTATATTACAGAACATTGCTTTTCTTTAGCCTTTAAACTAAGCATGACCCACAAACAACTACTGACAAACTAGTAACCTTGAGCGATTGCATCTTCCTATCCCTTCATTCCCATTCTCTCTTCATCTCTCCCTCTCAAACTTTTCCCCCCATTCTCCCCCTTTGCCCCTCACACAGATGTGAGTTCCACTGTAATTGATCCTGAGGGATCTTGAGAGGGTAGATGCAGGGAGAGTCTAGAACTAGGAGTCACTGATTAAAAATTCCATTTATAACAGACACTAGGCAATTTTTACCTTTCAAAGAGTTGAGAGCATTTGTAACCCTCTTCGTGAAAGGGCAGTGGAAGCAAAGTCCTTGAATATTTTTTAAGGCAGAGGTGGGATAGAATCTTATTAAGTAAGTTTGAAAGGTTATCCGGTCAAAAGTAAAGGGATTTAAGAAAAGTAGCAGGCAGGATGTTCTATATGATCTTTTATACCCTTTGAACACATGCTTGTATACAGTGATGGTACCATGACCATACTCTTAAAGGCTCACTGACCGACAGACTGTCTGTGAGAGGAAGGACATCTCTCCCATGCTTCCACCCCCCCCCCCCCCCCCCCCCCCCCCCAACTCTCTATCCTCCTCTCCACTGCACCCTCCGTGTCTCTCTATTTCTCAATGCAACCCCATACTTGCCTCCCCTTTATCCTGCAACCTCCTCTCTCTCTCTCTCTCTCTCTCTCTCTCTCTCTCTCTCTCTCTCTCTCTCTCTCTCTCTCTCTCTCTCTCTCTCTCTCTCTCTCTCTCTCTTTTCCCCCCCCCCCATCCCTTGCCATGCATTTCCTCTTTCTATTTATATATCTTTATTTCTTTTATTCTCGTCACTCCACGCTGTCCCTTGCTCCCCGTTTCGCCACGCTCTCCCTCGCCCCCTCTCCCTCGCCCCCCTCCCCACGCGCTCCCTCGCCCCCCCCCCACGCTCTCCTCTCACTCCCACGTTCCACCTTGCCCCCCCCACGCTGTCCCTCTCGTTCCCACGCTCCCCCTCGCACCCACTTTCCCCCTCGTTCCCCCCACGCTCTCCCTCACCCCCCCCCCCCCTCCAGGCTCTCCCTCCCCCCACCCCCCCCCCCCCCAGGCTCTCTCTTGCTCCCACCAAGCTTTCCCTTGCTCCTCCAAGCTCTCCCTCGCTCCCCCGCACACTTCCTCACTCTCCCTCTCACCCCCCAATGCTCTCCCCTTCTTGCCCTCCTCAAGCTCCTCCCCTCTCGCGCCCCCCGGTCTGCCCCTCTCACCCTCCCCACCCAGCGGTCTTTCCAACTTGCCTCCCGCCCCCCCCCCCACGCACTCCCCCTCTCGCCCACCCCCCAACGCTCTCCCCCTCTCTCCACACACCCCCACGCTCTTCCTCTCTCTCCACCTCTCACACGTACTCCCCCTCTTGTCGCCCCCACACTCTCTCCCTCTTGCCCTCACCATGCTGTCCCCCTTCCTCCCTCATCCCCCTTCTCCTCACATTCCCTCTCCCACATTGTTCCCCCCTCCCTAGGTTGAATATATTTTTGATGTGCCTGTCACATAGCCCATATTACAATGTCTTCTCCTTTAGGTGCTCCCTGTGTGCTCCAGGCTCTCTGTACCGTATTAACCTGTGAGAAAGGAATGGGCAGACAAAAGCTATGTTATGAGGTAGTTTTTGTTTCAAAATAAACATCCTTGAATGTATTTACCTCCTGTTAATTTGGTCATCTGTTGATTTATTTTGAAGGCAATGGTCTTTTTGAAATGTGTCATTCAATGCAATAGACTGTTGTGAATGTACTGTCCACGTTCAGCACTCCTGGCTGTAATCAAGTGCTCATGCCAGTGTTCTGTAGCTGTTCACAAACTTGGCTCTGGTTGTTTGGTTTTCTCCCTGCTAAATTATATCATTTTTTTCCCAGTATTCTCTGCCAGTTTGATCTTACCATAACATGGAGGCATCAACTAAGGTGGTGCCAATCCACAGGTGGTGAGGGATTTTTGGAATGTGTTTCTGGAAATCATGTTAATATTTCCAAACCTGTAATGCTAGTGGATTGCAAATGCAATCAGGTCAAATTTCTCTATTAATACAGATTTCTAGAAAGACACATCCTGAGGAAAGAGACACAAACTACATATTCTACTGGATTGGCCCGCTTGAGGATCAACATTGATTTGTCATTCGTTGTGAATTGGCAAGTAAACTCAACTCCCAAGGGTACTACCAAACTACTCTCAGTACTTAGTTCTTGCCAGCAACAAATATGCAGCACTCCGGCAGTGCTAATGCACCAACAATGACACACACAAACGTGGTCAAAGAAACCTTTTATGATGACAAAGAGACCTTGGAGTAC
The DNA here is from genome assembly GCF_047496795.1 of Chiloscyllium punctatum. Classification (NCBI taxonomy): domain Eukaryota; kingdom Metazoa; phylum Chordata; class Chondrichthyes; order Orectolobiformes; family Hemiscylliidae; genus Chiloscyllium; species Chiloscyllium punctatum. The sequence goes on along the minus strand of NC_092746.1, from coordinate 92,660,467 downwards.
AGGTTCATAGGTCCTTGAAAGTGGAGTCGCAGGTAGATAGGATAATGAAGAAGGCATTTGGTATGCTTTCCTTTATTGGTCAGAGTATTGATTACAGGAGTTGGGAGGTCATATTGCGGCTGTACAGGACATTGGTCAGGCCATGTTTGGAATATGACATGGTTGTGAAACTTGAAAGGGTTCAGAAAAGATTTACAAGAACGTTGCCAGGGTTGGAGGATTTGAGTTACTGGGGGAGGTTAAATAGGCTGGGGCTGTTTTCCCTGGAGCGTCGGAGGCTGAGGGTTTAACTTAGAGAGGTTTATAAAACTACGAGGGATGGATAGGATAAATAGACAAAGTCTGTTCCCTGGGGTGGGGGAGTCCAGAGCTAGAGGGCATAGGTTTAGGGTGAGAGGGGAAAGATATAAAAGGGACCTAAGGGGCAACGTTTTCACGCAGAGGGTGGTACGTGTATGCAATGAGCTGCCAGAGGAAGTGGTGGAGGCGGGAACATTTGCAACATTTAAAAGGCAACTGGCTGGGTATATGAATAGGAAGGGTTTGGAGGGATATGGGCTGGATGCTGGCAAGTGCAACTAGATTGGTTTGGGATATCTGGTCAGCATGGACGAGTTGGACCGAAGGGTCTGTTTCTGTGCTGTACGTCTCTATGACTCTATGATCTATTCAGCAGCATTAGAGAAGCAGTACACCAGAACAAATTAATGAATCTTGGTGTTTTCAATGACTGTATACTGTTGAAGGCAGCACTGGGATACAGTGGTATTTGTAGAGTAAACACCTAAGGCTACCATTTTCACGTGTAACTTTCATCTCACCATCACAAGCTAAGTCTTCCATCAAGGTTGTAAACATTAAAACTATATGGATTGACCCCAGCTGAACATTGGTACACTTTACTTTATCGTATGAAAGAGTATCTTCAAAGGTGTACTCTCCTTCGTTCATGTTCATCAGACCATTAACTTGTCAGAAACATGATGTCCTTGAAGATGACACCTAAAAGTCTGTGATAATGTTAAATCATGAAGGAAGGTTGATGTAGCTACACTGAAAGATATGGTCAAGAAACAGGAACTGAAACAAAAATTAGCTGTAAAATAGAAATAACATTGACATTGAAGCTACTCTGTTGTGAATAGTAAAGGGTCTCCTGTTATGAGGAGTAAGTGAAAATGTAGCACCTGAGATTCTTGGATTTGTCAATTGAAGCACCAAGGTTAATTTGACAAGAAAATCCAAGCTACTGGATGATGTGTACAATGTTTGCAGATCCTACATATCTGGCACATTCAATTTGCAGCAAGAGAAGGCAGATCCCATCCAACAAAAAGACAAGCTGTAGCTGAAACTAAGCTGAGAGTCAATTATGGGAGAACGAGGCTTCACAGCTTTTGGAAGCTACTGACAAGTATGATTTGGTGGCTCAACATGAAGTTCTCTGATCTGTTCATGGTTCAGTGTAGCACCTGTCCTCATGATGCTCAAAGTACTTTAATACTGTCCTGAATCAAGAGTTCACAGTGAACTGCTGAATTGCTTGTATAGCATTTTGTTCTCGGTGACCTTCCCCTCAATCCATCTAAAACTGAGGTTGCTGGCAAGTTTCTGGGAGCCAATAGCACCCCACTGAAAGTATTCAAATACAGCGAAGCTCATATTGTTAGCAAACTCCCCTCGCCTTTTCTGCTTAATCTGGAACCATAGTATTGGGTCCTACAATTCCAAGGATGTTTCTCAAATTTACCTGTACAAACAGAAAGGAAAAATCCCATGTGTCACGATCATTGTGGTGTTTTGCTTCTCCCTATAACAGGAAAAAGTCTTGCAAAGATTATTCTCAACAAGATTATTGTTCCATTTTATAGACAGTTCAGAATTGCAGTGTCTTTTGTGCTTGGGGAGGAATGGTCAATGTGATCATTGAGGCACATCAAATGCAAGAAAAGTCTTGGAACAAAACAAGGACCTCAACATGGTGTTTTTTTTATTTCACTGAAGCTGCCTTTTTATTAAACCATGAAGGCCCGTGGAAGGTGCTGTGCAACATGACGAGCCTGAAAGGATGATCAAGACCATACACTTATTTCATGATGGCATAATGCCCAGTGTGATACAGAGCAGCATCTTATCGGCTGCTTTTTCTGGCATCATGCAAGACGTTGTAATGACTCCAGTTCTATTTAGCATTTACCTTTTGGCTATGCTCTTGTACGCCCACACAAGTTTTGAAATAGGCGTACATATTTAACTCAGGAAAAACCGCATTCTGTTCAATCAGAAAAGACTGCAGGCTTGTGCAAATATCACAGGACAGTGACTAAGTGAGCTCCTGTTTGCTGATGGCTCTGTTTTTGTAACAAACATGATGCAGGGCACCCAGCTGCTCGTTGACTGTTTTGGACTGACAATAAATTAGAAAAAGATACATCTTACACCATTCTGCCCCTGACAACAAGCTCCAAGACTCCATGACATAATCAACAGTACTCAGTTCAGAATTCTGTATCTTGAGAGTACCCTCAATTTATGTACAAAAGAAATAATATTTAATAAACAGCTGCATTTTGCCTTTCCATCTTGGGATGCCAGTTTGTAATTTTGTTTCATTGGCACCACTGTCTTGTTCTGTTCTGCTAACTGAAAGTCTTCTGTCTTTGGTCTTAGTTCTTGTGCATCAAGCCACTAAAATAGATGCCATATTTCCCATTGCAGGCCATTACCCTCTGCACACAACCGACCATTTCTGAAATAACTAACATATCAGAGGACAGTTCGTAGTCAATTTTAGATTGTAGTTCATGCTGAATTTCTGATTGCCATTACTTTTAAAGAGGCCAGTGCTGGTGACATCATTTCCTACTGTTTTCTCATACATTGTTTCACATGCCAATCATTTAAATCATCTCCTCTCGAACAGTTTATCTCTTCTAAGTTAAAATACCATAGACCTATATCAAGCTAAGGTGTCACCAAGAAACAATTAATATGTTGGACAATGTAGTGTTCTCCACTTGAGATTAACGAAGATATCCCAATTATCCAAAATCGATGTGTGACTTCACAATTTTTGAGACCTAAAACAAATCACAGTTCAAACTAACTATACAAACCAATGTACATTGGCCTATTATATAATGTTCCCATTTTAAACCATAGCTGTATCTTTCAATAAAAATTGTTTGTTAGCTTAAATTTACATTAACTGAGCCATAAAACATCATAAAACCATGATAAACCATGCTTTTGACTCAGCCATATGGTTTCGTCTCTGCAAAACCTCTTTAACAGTTAACCACAATGAAACATAGTGTAATCTAATTCCTCACTTGCTTAGTCATCTCAAAGTTATTAATTGAAAAATATTTCAATCCTCCAGAAACATTGCATAAAGCCAGGCCTCCTGCATTGTCTTCATTTTTATGATCATCGAGTCATAGAGATGTACAGCATGGAAACAGACCCTTCGGTCCAACCCGTCCATGCCGTCCATATATCCCAATCCAATCGAGTCCCACCTGCCAGCACCCGGCCCATATCCCTCCAAACCCTTCCTATTCATATACCCATCCAAATGCCTCTTAAATGTTGCAATTGTACCAGCCTCCACCACTTCCTCTGGCAGCTCATTCCATACACATACCACCCTCTGCGTGAAAAAGTTGCCTCTTAGGTCTCTTTTATATCTTTCCCCTCTCACCTTAAACCTATGCCCTCTAGTTCTGGACATCCCGACCCCAGGGAAAAGACTTTGCGTATTTATCCTATCCATGCCCTTCATAATTTTGTAAATCTCTATAAGGTCACCCCCTCAGCCTCCAAACCTCCAGGGAAAACAGCCCCAGCCTGTTCAGCCTCTCCCTGTAGCTCAGATCCTCCAACCCTGGCAACATCCTTGTAAATCTTTTCTGAATCGTTTCAAGTTTCGCAACATCTTTCCGCTAGGAAGGAAACCAGAATTGCATGCAATATTCCAACAGTGGCCTAACCAATATCCTGTACAACCGCAACATAACCTCCCATCTCCTGTACTCGATACTCTGACCAATAAAGGAAAACATACCAAACGCCGCCTTCACTACACTATCTACCTGCGACTCCACTTTCAAGGAGCTTTAAACCTGCACTCCAAGGCCTCTTTGTTCAGCAACATTCCATAAGGACCTTACCATTAAGTGTATAAGTCCTGCTAAGATTTGCTTTCCTAAAATGCAGCTCCTCGCATTTATCTGAATTAAACTCCATCTGCCACTTCTCAGCCCATTGACCAATCTGGTCAAGATCCTGTTGTAATCGGAGGTAACCCTCTTTGCTGTCCACTACACCTCCACTTTTGGTATCATCTGCAACTTACTAACTGTACCTCTTATGCTCGCATCCAAATCATTTATGTAAATGACAAAAAGTAGAGGGCCCAGCACCGACCTTTGTGGCACTCCACTGGTCACAGGCCTCCAGTCTGAAAAACAACCCTCCACCACCACCCTCTGTCTTCTACCTTTTGAGCCAGTTCTGTATCCAAATGGCTAGTTCTCCCTGTATTCCATGAGATCTAACCTTGTCGAACACCTTACTGAAGTCCATATAGATCACATCTACTGCTCTGCCCTCCTCAATCTTCTTTGTTACGTCTTCAAAAAACTCAATCAAGTTTGTGAGACATGATTTCCCACGCACAAAACCATGTTGACTATCCCGAATCAGTCCTTGCCTTTCCAAATACATGTACATCCTGTCCCTTAGGATTCCATCCAACAACTTGCCCACCACCAAGGTCAGGCTCACCAGCCTATAGTTCCCTGGCTTGTTTTTACCGCCCTTCTTAATCAGTGGCACCACGTTTGCCAACCTCCAGTCTTCCGGCACCTCACCTGCGACTATCGATGATACAAATATCTCAGCAAGAGGCCCAGCAATCACTTCTCTAGCTTCCCACAGAGTTCTCAGGTACACCTAATCAGGTCCTGGGGATTTATCCATTTTTAACAGTTTCAAGACATCCAGGACTTCCTCCTCTGTAATCTGGACATTTTGCAAGATGTCACCATCTATTTTCCTACAGTCTATATCTTCCATATCCTTTTCCACAGTAAATACTGATGCAAAATACTCATTTAGTATCTCCCCCATTTTCTGCGGCTCCACACAAAGGCCGCCTTGCTGATCTTTGAGGGGCCCTATTCTCTCCCTGGTTACCCTTTTGTCCTTAATATATTTGTAAAAACCCTTTGGATTCTCCTTAATTCTATTTGCCAAACTATCTCATGTCCCTGTTTTGCCCTCCTGATTTCCCTCTTAAGTATACTCCTACTTCCTTTATACTCTTCTAAGGATTCACTCGATCTATCCTGTCTATACCTGACATCTGCTTCCTTCTTTTTCTTAACCAAACCCTCAATTTCTTTAGTCATCCAGCATTGCCTATACCTACCAGCCTTCCCTTTCACCCTGACAGGAATATACCTTCTGTAGATTCTTGTTATCTCATTTCTGAAGGCTTCCCATTTTCCAGCCGTCCCTTTACCTGTGAACATCTGCACCCAATCAGCTTTTGAAAGATCTTGCCTAATACCGTCAAAATTGGCCTTTCTCCAGTTTCGAACTTCAACTTTTAGATCTGGTCCATCATTTTCCATTACTATTTTAAAACGAATAGAATTATGGTCGCTGGCCCCAAATTGCTCCCCCACTGACACTTCAGTCACCTGCCTTGCCTTATTTCCCAAGAGAAGGTCAAGTTTTGCAAATAAATCTACAATTTGCGATTTAGTTTAATATCACATATGAAGTGACATCAACCAATTATCCAGATATTTAAATTGAATAATTTTGACAAAGCACATCTCATTTTGAGAGATTTCTATTTCAACTAAGAAAATTTTACTTACATAACTTCATATCATATTATCCAAAATATTGATGCACAAGCTTAATATTTTCTTGTGCCATTTATACAGATTAAGTCATCATCACTTGTGCTCCACCATTAATGCAGTTATAGCTCCAGTAAACTTGGAACAAGGATATGAAAATTGTAGTTTTTGGTGTTGAGAAGCCATAATATGGGCTTAAATTTAAGGTAGTAAACAGGATAAAGGCATAAAATTGAAATTGACCAAGCCTCATTATGGAATGAAACTAAAAGAAAGATAAGAGTATAATGAGGCCATTTGACCCATGGATGTCAGTAGTGTCCTTCTATCACAAGACTGAATAAATGGTACCTTCTGGGTAGAGCCATAGTGCAAAATACTGCAATAATGGAAGAAACAGTTGGATGCTGCTATGAATTAGTGGGCGAATACCACTAGTATATTTGAATTTCTGAGAACAGTTGTGAAGGACATGAAATTTGTATTATTAATTTTAGTAAACACTTTATTTTGTTCAAAGTTAAAAATCACACAATACCAGGTTATAGTCCAACAGGTTTAATTGGAAGCATACCAGCTTTCGGAGCGATGCTCCTTCATCAGGTGATAGTGGAGGGCTCAATCCTAACACACAGAATCTATAGCAAAAATTTGCAGTGTGTTGTAACTGAAATTATACATTGAAAAATTGATTGTCTGTTCAGCCTTTCATCTGTTAGAAAACAGTGATAGTTTCACTTCTTTCATGTGTAAATCACAAAACCTTTTTTTAATTAACAAGTTGCATTCTCGGGTTAGCTTTTAACAATGGTGATAGCTAGACAATATGTTGAAGGTGTTAGCCCCTTGTGTTCTCTGTCTATGACCTGATGTTTAGATTGATTCTAATCTAAAAAGTGAGATAACAGAGTTTTACATATATTCATGCAGTTTTTGAGCTCAGAGTTCTACATGAATGCATGCAGTTATTGAGCAAAATGCAATGTAACTCTGCAAGTACAAATTCACCCCACAAAATATATGTGTGCATGTGGGTCTTTGTCTGTCTGGGGTGGGGTGTGTGTGTGTGTGGGTGTCTGTGTGCGTTTCTGTGTGTACCTGTATCCGAGTGTGTGTGTGTGTGTGTGTGTGTGTGTATAGGTGTAGGAATATGTGTGTGTGGGTGTAGTGCAATGGTGATCACCTGTAATGTGATATGAACCCAAGGTCCCAGTTGAGGCCCTCCCTATGGGTACCGAACTTAGCTATCAGCCTCTGCTCAGCCACTTTCCTCTGCTGCCACCTTGGAGGATGGTCACCCGAAGGTCCGAGGCTGAATGTCTCCAAATCATGACTTTTTTTGTTGTTCTTCTTGATTTTAAAATTCTCATCCATGTTTTCAAATCCCTTTGTCGCCTTCCCCCTTCTTTATCACTGTAATCTCCGCCAACTGAGATTTCGGGGCTCAGCTAATTTCTGGCCACTTATCCATTGTCAATTATAATTGCTGTAAAATTGATGGCTCTGCTGCAAGTTGCATTGATCCCTTAAGCTATGAGATTCCCTTCTCTCAACTCTCTGCCTCTTGGTCACTTTCCAACTTTTGGACTCTCCATAACTTCTACCACTGACAAATTTTTTTGGTCATTGATCCTAATATCTTCATATGTGAAAGCAGTCTTTACAGGGTCTGTGTTATATTTGTTACTAAGAGGGTTGGTTTAGCTGCGTTGACTGGATGGCTGGTTTGAGATGCAGAGTGACGCCAGCAGTGTGGGGCCAATTTGTATTGGCTAAGGTTAATATGAAGGACTCTCCTTTTCAATCTCTCTTCTCATCTGAGGCATGGTGGCTCTCAAGTTAAACCACCACCAGTCATTTGCCTTTATTGAGCGGGCAGCCCTATGGCCTGGTAAGACTATGGCAACTTTACTTTTATTTGTTGCAATAGGTTGTTCAATTTTCATAAACAGTGTAATTGCTCAAACTATGCATCAAAGTGAACAAGAGTTAAAAACTAAAATGTTTTAAAATTATGAAAACAATTGGAAAAGTATTTGGTAACCACTGGGAATTATGTTGTTAATCACCTGCTTTGAGGGATCTTGCCAGATAAAAGAGAATTTGGTATAAACAGGAAATGTGTGTTTAGGTGGGAGTTGGCAGGAATGCTCTCTGAGTGACTGTGGAGACCTTTGGAGAGGAAATGGGAAAAACTGCATAAATACCTGAGTCAGTAATGATTTCATAGAGTTCACAAGACACGCAACCAAGTTTTGGAAATTCTTCAACATTCTGCTGCATTACTGAGTTTTCAATCTTTTGAGTGAATTTCTGCTTCCGTATTAGCACCTTTTGCTCCAAAGTTAAAACCGACTTCAGTCATTGTACCAGAATTTCTGGTGGACTGCAATCGTTAGCTAAGTGACAAGTTGAATCAAGCAATGAGGCAGACAGTACCATCATCATTGACAGGTTAGCAATTATTCAAAATTAATTTCAGCTTCACTATTAAAATGATAGATTTTAAAAATGGCAAGAAAGCACCTGAGACACACTCCGTGTGAGCAAATCTGTGATGGATCTGGAGAGCTGTTTTGTGTCCTATTATGTACTTAGTGATACTTGTATGCATGAGGATGCATTTATTGTATGCAGCTGGAGCAACAGATGGGGAGCTAAAAATGATGGCAGAATTTAATCAACATTAGAGAGTATCCAAAGAGCTCTGCCCCATGAGTGAATTAATGCTAGCCATTGACTATCGCTACTATTTGGCAGGGATTCCTGAAAAGCCAATCTGAGAGGGGACGCGAGAAAAAGAGACCAATGAAAATGTGTATCCCAATTATGTCTCAAAATTATCTTAGAGAAATTCAAATATAATGAGTTACTTGAAAATGCAATTACTTTTGTGTGGCAACTGTTCTCTACAGTGCAAGATCCCCAAATCACTATTTGGTTCAATAATCAGTTAATCTCTATTTGTGGAGATGGTTGAGAAAAAATGTTGAGCAAAACACCAGGACAACTGTCTTGCAAGATTAACAGGTCTTTGATTTGCTTTCTTATTTATAAGCTGACAATTTCGACAGTATAGCAAACCCTCATGGAGTATTTTACATTTCTCGAAAAAAACCCTGCATTTTCTTTATTGTATTTTGAAGGCTAATAGGGTTATATTATCGCCAAGTTATTTTAATTCTAGCGTTTCCTGTATACCATTCTGCATAGGAATGCTGGGGTTAAGTCAGGTTTTTATGAAGGGTTGGTTTGTAATGACTAGATGCAACCATTAATAGATTGTCAAATGAGGTAAAAATATCTGTATGTAAAAGAATTCCACATTCGTGACCCTAGTGATCATAAAATAAGATTGCCCAAGCTAACTTTGAGATCAAATCTGTTGTTTTATTATTTTGAATGTTTTGAAGTGCACAGGAGGAATTAAAACTAAGTACTTTGCAAAGAAAAATGAGCAAGAGCTGCACTTTTTTAAATTCATTCAGAGGATATGGGCATCACTGGCCAAGCCAGCATGTAATACCCATTCCTAATAGCCCAGAGGGCAGTTAAGTGACAAATACTTGCCAGGATTCTGGAGTCACATGTCGGACAGACAAGGTAAGGATAACAGCTTCTTTCCCTAAAGGACATTAGTGAACCCGATGGGTTTTTCTGAGTATTATGGCAAAAAAAAAGCAACTCCCCCTTCCCTCCTCAAAACCCAGCACTCTCTGGTGTAATAATTTTTGTGCTGACTCCTCTTGAATTAGTCAATTGAGTTAATTTCCACACAAACTTGAAGGAGTTGATGAGAGTTTCATTTCCAGAGCATTACTTGACATTCAGATTCCCTACAGTGTGGAAACAGGGACTTCAGCCCAACAAGTCCACACCGACCCTCCAAAGAGTAACCCACCCAGACCTATCTCCCTCTGATTAATGCACCTAGCACTATGGGCAATTTAGCATGGCCAATTCATCTGACCCGCACAGCTTTGGACTATGGGAGGAAACCAGAGCACCTGGAGGAAACCCACGCAGACGCAGGGAGAATGTGCAAACTCCACACAGTCGCCCGAGGCTGGAATTGAACTCCGGTCCCTAGTGCAGTGAGGCAGCAGTGCTAACCACTGAGCCACCATGCAACTTTTCTCACATCAGCCTCAGGACAGAGAATTGAACCTTCTGGAAGCAGTGGCTAATTTTAATTGAAATACCATAGATGGCCAATTAAAGCTGGCCTAGACTGTGATGCTCACACATCATGAAGGAATGTAAAACCGAAGCGCTGGGACTGTTTTGACCACTAAGGGAGGCAAAGAGTATGAGGAACTGGCTGGGAACGTGGAATTGAGGTAGACGACAAACCGTCATCATACGAAATTGTGTAGCAGGATCGAGGAGTCAATTGCCTACTTTTGTTCCCATTTTATTTATTCTTATGAAACAGTGACCATTTTAAAAACCCGTTCGAAATCATCAGATTGCCAAAATATATTTAGCTTTCAAAATAATGTGACAATCTTCTCCCTTTTGTTGCTCTCTTGCTGTCATTTCCCATTGAACATTTAATTGCAAGCCAAACAAGCCTGCCAGCCTTCACAGACCTGTGTACGTTTTCTGTTCATTGTGTAGAACACAAAGCCTCTCCATTATATTCAAACCAAGTTAGGAACTTGCTGCATAGAATGGAAGTAAACTCAGATCCTACTTCTGTATGCTGCAGTGCATTAGTGCTTAAATTTATACCTTTGCGAGGCTTGTATACAGGTTAAGTCTTTAATCTCTTGAGCTTCTTGACTTATCCTTTGATCATGTTGTTGCAGTAGATTCTACTAGTCTTCAAAGCCTATGAGACATTAAATATTCCCCTTCATAAATTAGACCAAAGCAGAATAAAGAAATCTAAGGCAATTCAACTTGCTTGATTTTGAGTTCTAGAAAGTATACTTGAGATATTTCAGTTAGTATTCTTTATAAATAGATGCAAGCTGGTGTTTATCTCAATGCAGCTTACTCAAGCCTGAATTAGCTGCTATACCTCCCATTTTTGAAAATCACAACTTGTTGTTCTGTGTTAGTTTTAAACCAATTCTCTTTTTCTTAGTGTTTTCCTCCTCTCCAGCAAATATTTTCTTTTGAAGATTTTTTTGCAAACTTATTTTTGAAAGGTAGTGAATTACAGTGCGAAGGTCATTATTCGAACGGTTCTGATGAAGATTCATTGGACTCAAAACATGAACTGTGCTTTCTTCTGGCAGATACTGCCACACCTACTGAGTTTTGCTTTTGTTGAACATCTTTTTATATATGTTGCAGCCATTCACAGAATCAGGATGGTGGTGGTCTCTGCCACTGCCACTCTTGAATCACTTAGTAAGAGAGAAAATATTAGATCCCGACAATCTGGCTTGCCTTCCAATATTGCTTAGCACAAATTAGCTCAGAGTGATAAATCACTGCGCTTAAAAGTAATTTCTTTTGTGTATTAATGAGATATTTTGAGATTTGGGAAGTTACTTTATATATGCAAATTTGACTTTATTTTGTTAGTTTTTGTTAGAATGCAGTTATGGAAGATGATTAGGAAGGCAAATGGAATGTATTTATTGCAAGGAGAATGGAATATGAAAGCACGAAGCTTGGCTACAGGTGTCCAGGGCACATTGAGACCACATGGAGTATTGTGTTTGTTTTTGATATTCTTATTGAAGAAATAACATAAATTGCATTGGAAGCAGTGCAGAGAAGGTTCATTTGATTTTCAGTGACAAAAATTATCTTATGAGGAAAAGTTGGGCCTGCACCTAGTGGAATTTAGAAGAATGACTGGCAATCTTAATAAAATCTATAGGATGCTGAGGGAACTTGACAGTTGAGACGCTGAAAGGATGTTTCCCTTCGTGAGAGAGACTAGAACCATGGGACACAATTTTAAACCTCCCTTTTGAGACTGAAATACAGGTAAGTCTTTTTCTGAGGATTGTTAGTGAAATTCTCTTCCCCAGGGAACAGTGGATGTAGTGTCTCGGTATAGAAGGTATGAGAAGCTGGAGGCCACAATCCATGATGTTAACAAATGGCTGAGCAGTCTCAAGGACAGAATGGCCTCCTTATCCTAAATTCCTTCCCTGTTCCATCAAATAAGTGATTGGTATATGTTCAGAACGAAAGCTACAGTGGGCAACATTAGAAGCCAAGGTGCAAGGAATCACCTTTATCATGCTGCACGGTATCTGTGTATGGCACAAGTCCACTATTGCCACTGCTACATTAAATGATTGCTTCCCACTTGCACACTATTACTTCTTTTCCTTAGCGCCTCATATTTCTCACTTACACATCGTTTTCCACCTTTATGCTGGCAACACCTTGCTTCACCTCCTCTCCACCTCTGTTGGTCTCTGTACTGTATATAAATAGGTTGTCTTTGTCCAGAATCTGACACTGGATGAGTAGCAGTTTCCTTCAGTTAAATATTAGGAAAATGCAACTATCGCCTTTGGTCCCTGCCACAATCTCTGTTCCCTTATCCTTCTCCCTGCCTACTCTCTGAGGCTGAAGCGGAAGGTTTAGTCTGCTTCAATCTCATGTTCTCTCTTACCTCTGAGGACATTCATTTCTTTGAATGCTACCATGTCTCATTTTCCTTTTAGCCTAAATACTGAATGTCCTTAGATATTCACTTCCCAATCTTGGTCACCCTGTGGCTATATTTCTGTAATGGCATTTAAATCATACTCACTCATTCACCTCAATTCATGAATTCCAATTAACAATCTTTTCGTGAAAGCTATATGCCTTCAGTTGCTTATCTATGTTTCATCTGTCTTTCGTTTTCTACTTTTCTACACACTTTTACTAGATTTGGTTCTCTTGAATTGACCTCCTTCTCGGGTTCCCATCTCTCTGCAAATCTATTTTAAACCCATCCCAGCACCTCTAATTAACTTCTATGAAAGGATATTATTCCTGGTCCTGCTCTGTTGCAGTGCATTCCATCTTGAACAGGTCCCACATGTCCCAGATGTCTCAAAAATCTTATACTCTCCCTCAGAACCAGTTCTACAACAAGGTGTTCAATCTGTCAGTTTTCCTATTTTTGTGCTCACTAGTACGTGGATCGAGAAGTAATCTTGCAATTACTGTCTGGAAGTCAGGCCTTGCAAACTTGTGCCTAGTTTGTTGAAATCTGCTTTCAGGACTCATCCCATTTCCTACCTAATTATGAAGAACATCCTACAATTGCCGTGTGACATCCTTGACCCTGGTAGCAGAGCGGTGACACATCCTAGACCACCAAAATGTCTTTCTGTCCCCTAATTATCAAATCCTTTATTTTTGTTACTCTTTTCTTTGTTCCCACCTGTACAGCTGAGTCAGCAGTGGTATCTCAAAATTTGTTGTGATTGCACTCCTTAAAGGAACCAATATCACGACTAGTATACAAAACCAAAAATGGATTAAGGATTAATGAATGAGATCTTGGGGAGAATTCTGCAGTGGTTATTATTACTGGAACCTACATGCTTCTCTTGGACCTTTCTGGCCACTTGTTCCCTTTCTGTTTCCATGCTCCTCCTCTACAGAACAGACATCTGCCTGAATGAGCTATCCACATATCTCTCAGCCCTTTAGGTGTGCCACAGTGATCCAGCTGCTACTTGAGTTCTGAAACCTGGAACTTAGGTTTCGCCACCTGATAACACTTGAGAAGATTACGAGAAGATTACATTACAGTGTGGAAACAGGCCCTTCGGCCCAACAAGTCCACACCGACCCGCCGAAGCGCAACCCACCCATACCCCTACATTTATCCCTTACCAAACACTACGGGCAATTTAGCATGGCCAATTCACCTGACCTGTATATCTTTGGACTGTGGGAGGAAACCGGACCACACGGAGGAAACCCACGCAGACACAGGGAGAACATGCAAACTCCATACTGTCAGTCGCCTGAGGCGGGAATTGAACCCAGGTCTCAGGCGCTGTGAGGCAGCAGTGCTAACCACTGTGCCGCCCACTTCCTGTATATTCTTTGCTCATAGAGTCATAGAGATGTACAGCACGGAAACAGACCCTTTGGTCCAATTCGTCCATGCTGACCAGATATCCCAAACTAATCTATGCCCACCTGCCAGCACTCAGCCCGTATCCCTCCAAACTCTTCCTATTCATATACCCATCCAGATGCCTTTTAAATGTTGCAATTGTACCAGCCTGCACTACTTCCTCTGGCAGCTCATTCCATACACGTACCACCCTCAGCGTGAAAATGTTGCCCCTTAGGTCTCTTTTATATCTTTCCCCTCTCACCCTAAACCAATGCCCTCTAATTGTGGATTCACCCCTCCCAGGGACAAGACTATATCTATTTACTCTATCCATGCCATTCATGATTTTAAAAATCTCAATCAGGTCACCGCTTAGCCTTCGACGCTCCAGGGAAAATAGACCCAGTCTATTTATCTTCTCCCTATAGCCCAAATCCTCCAACCCTGGCAACATCCTTGTAAATCTTTTCTGAACCCTTTCAAGTTTCACAACATCCTTCCAATAGGTCATAGAGTCATACAGCAGAGAAACGGATCCTTTGGCCCAACTCATCCATGTCCACCAGACATCTTAATCTGACTTAGTCCCATTTTCCAGCATTTGGCCCCATATCCCTCTAAGTCCTTCCTATTCATGTACCCATCCAGATGCCTCTTAAGTGTTGTAATTGTACCTATGTCAACCACTTCTTCTAGCAGCTCGTTCCATACACGCACTCCCCTCTGCAAGAAAAAGTTATCCCTCACTCCTTTTTAAATTTTTCCCCTCTACCTTTAAACCTATGCTTTCTAGTTTTGGACTCTTCCTCCCTAGGAAAAAGACAGTGGCTTTTCATGCCCCTCATGATTTTATAAACCTCTTTAAGCTCACTCCTCAGCCTCTGATGCTCTAGCGGAAAAAATGCCCCATCATATTCAGAATCTCCTTATAGGTCAAACCCAAAAGCATCCTTGTAAATCTCTTCTTCACCCTCTCAAGTTTAACAACATCCTTCCTCAAGAAGGATGACCAGAATTGTATGCAGTATTCCAAAAGTTGCCTCACCAGTGTCCTGTACAACCCCAACATGACATCCCAACTCCTACACTGAACGGAGAGTATGGTACTGGAAAAGCACAGCAGGTCAGGCAGCATCCGATGAGCAGGAGAATAGATGTTTGGGGCAAGAGCCTGTCATCAGGAATGACATTCCTGATTCTCATTCCTGATTCAGGGCTCTTGCCCAAAATGTCGATTCTCCTGCTCCTCAGATGCTGCTTGACCTGCTATGCTTTTCCAGCACCACACTTTCAACTCTTATCTCCAGCATCTGCAATCCTCACTTTCTCCTATACTGAATGCTCTGACCAATGAAGGCAAGCATACCAAATGCCTTTTCACTACCCTGTTTACCTGTGACTCCACTTTCAAGGAACTATGCACTTACATATGTCTCTTTGTTTGGCAACACTCCCCAGGTTCCTACCATTAACTGTATAAGGCAAGCCCTGTTTGCGTTACCAAAATGCCAAACCTTGCACTTGTCTAAATTAAATTCCATGTGCCTCTGTTCTTGGTCATGTTGTACTCTGAGATAAGCTTCTTCACTGTCCACTGCACCACTTACCTTAGTGTCATCTGCAAACTTGCTAATGATGCCTCCTGTATTCTTATCCAAATCATTTACATAAATGATGAACAGAAGTGGCACACCATTGGTCACAGGCCTCCAGACTGAAAAACAACCATCCACCACCACCTTCTGCCTCCTACCTTCAAGCCAATTTTGTATCCAACTGGCTAGCTCCCTCTGGATTCCATGTAATCTAAACTTACTGACCAGTCTACCGTGCGGAACCTTTTCAAACGCTTTGCTGAAGTCCCTATACACAACATCTAGCGCTCTGCCTTTGTTAATCATCTTTGTCACCTCTTCAAAAATCTCAATCAAGTTAATGAGACACAGTTTCCCACACACAAAACCATGCCTAACTATCCCTAATCAGTCCTTGCCTTTTCAAATGTATGTAAATCCTGTTTCTCAGAATCCCCTCCAATAACTTACCCACCACTGACAGACTTTTTCTTAGAGCCTTTCATAAATAACGGCACCACATTAGTCACCTTCCAGTATTCTGGCACCTCATCCATGACTGTTCATGTCATAAAATTTCAGCATGGGGCCAGTAATTTCTTCCCTAGCTTCCCACAAAGTTCTGGGAAACACCTGATCTCTCACACGATTTCCACACAGTACAGGATGTGCAAGCCATGTAACTAAGCTGTCCTGCCATATTTTCAACTCCTTTATATTAACTTTATTTTACTCTGTCTTACTCAATTTTATTTGCCTTAACTTCATAAAACTTGTAACTATTGATAAATCTAACCAGTACTGGCATATCCAACTAATGCTTAACGTACTTGACTAGTTGCAGTAAACCTTACTTGAAGCACCCCCTTCACACAAGTCCAAATTCCGATCTAAACCTAATTCGCGAGTCATTATGTCTACGTCTGAAGTAGACGTAGTCTTCTGACCATCTTCCCTGGACTAATTGTGCACTTTGTAATATCTCTTAGGTAGAGTTGCTGATGAGTCACTCTCAAGTCTCTGATGTATTAATAGGGTAGTTAGTCAGCTGAGTCAAAATCCCTTGCAAAAGGCACTATGTTTACCTCCTGTGGACGACAGCAGTTAAAGAAGACAGCTCATCAGCACATTGACAAGAGCAGTTAGGAATGGGCAATAGATGCTGAGCAGCAATATCTCTGTCTTGTGAATACAATTTTTAAAAAAATGACAGTAAGGCTGTGTTATAAAGCTAATAAGAATAAAGCCAACAAACTCCTGAAGCCTTGAATACTTTGCCATTTTTATCGTGATACGTGCCTCAGCACCCCAATTTTCAGCAGACAGTCCCTTCGAATTTTGATTGGGAGGGGAGTTGAGAGGCGGATTATTGCTGTGATATTCAAACTTGTTCAATTTTGACTCATACAGTGAGTCACTCCTATTAAAATACTGTCTGGCATAATGAGTGTTTCAAGCATATTCTGCTTATGTTTGTTCTGCTCTTCTGGTTTCATTTTTGTAATCCTGGTAAAGCTGTCAGGTTAAGTTGCTTACATTGTCCATAATGTTGCAATGCTGAAAATTCCTTGAGTGATTAAATAACACCAAGCAACTAGGCTGTGTTTCCATAGCTCTGTAAAATATTTGCAAAAATGTCATGTTCAAGTGAGCAGTCCAAGAAAATAATATGCTTTGAGCCTATTAAATGAGGTGAAATTGCTGGTGATGTTGATTTAGCAAAAAAGTTTTGTATGGGATATGATATATGAACTGATTGGGTCTCTGTGCCATTAACATGCAACCTTCAACCACATTAAAAGCAGTTCTTGTGGCATGCGCAAAGCCTTTATCATTGTCTACATCAGTGAAATTGTCGCCAAATTGCTACTCTAAATAATTACCTGTTTTCTTTAAAAGCGTTATTAAAGCACATTTTACGTGCAGCACTTTTGAATTGTGAATATTACTTGTATAATCAGTTTTCGTTTAGATTAGATAACTTTTTTTTTAGATTAGATTACTTACTTACAGTGTGGAAACAGGTCCTTCGGCCCAATAAGTCCACACCGCCCCGCCGAAGCGTAACCCACCCATACCCCTACCCCTACATCTACAGCTACCCCTTACCTAACACTACGGGCAATTTAGTATGACCAATTCACCTGACCTGCACATCTTTGGACTGTGGGAGGAAACCGGAGCACCCGGAGGAAACCGGAGCACCCGGAGGAAACCCACGCAGACACAGGGAGAACGTGCAAACTCCACACAGTCAGTCGCCTGAGGCGGGAATTGAACCCGGGTCTCTGGCGCTGTGAGGCAGCAGTGCTAACCACCGTGCCGCCCACAACTGAACTGGTTTGATTGATGAGTTTAAGCAATGTGTCTTGTGGGGCTTTATTTGGTAGGTAAAGCCAGGCATAGAAGAACTCAAATCATTTAAGAATATACTGCTAGAAGTTTTACAAAAAGATGCAGTTATGAGTTGCCAGGTAAATGTTGATCAAGCCAGAGGCAAATTTTAAGATGTGGTAACATCCAGATTCAATTTCAAAACTTTTACCTGTTTCTGGGATATAGAAACTGAATTTCTGCTTGACCTAGATGGAAGATTGAAATTATATGAAACAGTATAATTGCAGGTGTTCTTGTAAGTATGCTAGCAATTTCAGACTCCAAGATGTGTGATACCACATCCAAGGCTTGCACCCTCGTAAGGAGTTTGTGAATGCAGGGTTCATTCAATTTGTTCTGTTCTGTAACTAAACTTAGTTATCACCTAAGAAACTGGGTATCATAATACATGTTAAAAATATTCTTCAGTATCAGAAAATTGGAGACCACTACACTTGTGATTTTACGTACATTCTAGGCCAATGTCAGTTTGCAAGTCTGCTCTTCATGCTATACAGATTTAAAAAACAATGTAAAATTTGCATTTCTATCATACCTATTACAATGTTAGGAGATTCAAAAGCACCTTTCAGGCAATGAAGTAAATTTAAAGTTAGTGTAATGCAGGAAATATGGCAGCAATTTGTGCACAATTGGCTTTCTCAAACAGCCCCCGCCAATACTATACTATTGCACTGGAGTGTCAAACGAGATTTTTCTGCTGAAGACATCCCCGAAGAGCAACAGAGCATTTATGATTTAAAATCAAAGACTGTACCAATGTGTGAAATGACTCTCAACCCTATGGTAGTTTTCACTGATGTTGGAGGAAATGGTTTTGTTAAACATTTATTTAGAAACATTCTGGACAGACTTTCATGAGAATTTGATAGCATTATGACGGATTCTGTTTGCCTTTATTTTCGACTAAGATATTCTTGGCTGCTGGCTTACGGTGACTGAATGAATCACATCATATTTGCATTATGTGAAATTTTAGAGTCTTGAGTGTTTTGATGATTGAATTCTACTTTCTCATGAAATTACTAATCTTGATCAGTTTGAAGGATTAAGCCTGAGTTTACAAAACTATCTGGGGTAACTTTCTTGGGCCCCCTCAATAAATACAGAACAAATTATTGGGCTATAATTTTTTTCAATTATTTTACGCATCAGTGGCTTTTGTTGCTGTGCTACAGCTACATAAATGCACATTATGTATTTGGCAAGAAATGTGGCAAGTCTGTCTGAGACAAGCCAGAGATTGAAAATGATTTTCTGAACCAACATGGTGAAAATTTTTGTAAAACAAAAACTTGAGATTGCTAAATGGTGAGCGAGCTTCACACTTCAAATTGACCTTGAAATTTGCATTTTGGAATGGAGTAGAATTTCTAGTCAGGCATTATGAAGAAGTAGACATTCCAGTGTTTGCTTCTTTCCATTTTTGTGATAGGGTAACTTAGGAGGTGGCTTGGCTAAAGATGGGTGCAATTTAGCACATACTTGTTTTATTAGGCAATTTGGATTGTCCATTGTGGCCTCCCAATACTGTGGCCTCTCAGTAAGCAGTGAAAGGAGTCTGTTGTAAATGAGCGACTTTTGTATCAGTGCTGGAAATAAATTCTTTTAAACAGACCTAATTTTTCTTGAGCATTAAAACTAGATATTCTCGACATCTGTCAGAGCTTTGCATCTTGTAAAGATGAATGTTTAAGTCTGAATGTCTCTAACCAGAATTAGATTTTATAAACCACATTATTAGAAGCTGACTCTCCAGTCTGTTCAAAATACCTTTTTAGATGGTTGGCATCATCCGGTGTTAGGTCGGCCAAGGTTCTCACAGTACATCTCGCAAGGGACCTGGATATATCTTTCCATGGCCAGTGAAGAGCTTTACGTGTTATTTCCTGTTCTGAATGCTCTGGTGTTGGCAATTTGCTTTCACATTTTCCCCCCTAAAGCTTTTGCAAGATATTGGTTTGACCTTGATGCATGTGCAAAATTTACTTCCAGAAGAATACTTTATCACCTTGGAGAATTTGGGGGGAAAAGTGAAGGTTTTAAAGGTGTTCCTGTCAGTACAGAGTGATTTGTCTCTTCCTGTGAACCTTTAACTGGATAATAACATACAGCTGGTTAGTTGGAATCTGCAGTCTCCTCTGTTTCTGTCAGTTCTGGAAGAATGTTGGATTAATTTGTTTGACTGCCTTAGTGTAATGGTTTGCATTGTGCATGGAATGCTGTTAATTATCGGTTTAATTACCAGCATAATTTGATTTGGTTAGGATGAGTTCTTTTTCTGTAATCCTCCCCCTTCCTTTTTCCCCTTGTCGAGAAACCGTATTTGCTCAAACTACACAACTCCTTTTAATCTAATTTCCTTTGAAGTTTGCAGTTTATAATGTCCACAGGAAACCTTGTGACCTTGTATAAAGTTGACACCATAACTAAGCATGTACTGTTGTTAAGTGCACACTGCCCTTGAATAATCAAAGGAATTACTAATGCAATTTTTTAATACTAAGAACTACAAATTAAATTTTTTTTAAAATTGCATGAGTTGTACTAGAATATTTATGTCCTGCAGAAAAGAACTATACGTTATTCATCTTGATATCAGTGGATACTGTTGATTATGGAGATTGATTTAACAAGAAAAATTAACAATATCATTTGGAAGTTGATTGTTCAATATATTTCTAGTACAAGTAGATTAATTGCATCTGAAAATTTGAAGTTTTGTCAACAAAATGAATGTATTTATCTGTTTAGTCAATGCTTGCATGGGCAATTGCCCACAAATGAAAAACTGAAGTCAGGGAGAAAAGTGCAGTTTATATCTGGATTTACATCCGTGTCCCACCATATTTGACTATATTGGATCATTTTTAAGGAGCTTGCTTACAGAGGGTCATATGTCTTTGGAACTCTGCTTCCACTAAGTTTTGAGACATCGGAGATACGTTTTTGATCAGCAAGGTGCTGAATGGTTATTGTGGATAGTTGAGAATGGGAATAATCAGATCACCCATAATCTTATGGAAAGGAAGAGAGGACTGAGTTACTGAGTGACTTACTGCTGCTCATTCAAATGTTGGTAATGAATCTGTTACATATTTGCAGTTTTGGTAATGAGAATAAGATGTAATTGTATCAATTAGTAATAAAAATAATTTGTAATGAGAATAATATTTTGGTAAATGATCCTCGTGTATGCTGATGATAAGCAGGGTTCATTTTGTGAAAATTGATGGCTCCACATAAAAGAAGGAAATTGTCTTGAATGCATTTTCAGGGATTTTTCTTCCCCTAGAGAATTAAATATCTTTGAAGTTTAGCCACTGTTGCAATATCGGAAATATGGCTGTCATTCAAACAACAGTGGAATAAGTGGGTAGACCATCTCTTTAGGCAGTGGTTATATCCAGGATACATAGACCTTCTTCCTCAAATATTGCCATGTTTATTTCCATTACACCAGAATGGGCAACTGAAAGGTAACCTGATTGAAAACTCTGGAGTGCAACTTCAACTATACTTGTTGATGCAAACTGAGCCAATACTGACAATGTTAAGACCATAAGACCAGAAGAAATAGGAGTGGAAGTAAGGTCATTCAGCCCTTCGAGTCCTCTCTGCCATTCAATCGTGGCTGATAGGCATTTCAACGCCACTTACCTGCACTCTTCCCGTATCACTTAATTCCTTGCGAGATTAACAATTTATCAATCTCTGCCTTGAAGACAATTACCATCCCGGCCTCCACTGCACACTCTGGCAATGAATTCCACTGGCCCACCACTCTCTGGCTGAGGAAATATCTCCTCATTTCAGTTCTAAATTGATCCCCTCTAATTCTAAGGCTGTGCCCATGAGTCCTAGTGTCCCTGCCTGACGGAAACTATTCCCCAGCGTCCACCATTTCTAAGCCATGCATTATCTTGTAAGTTTCTCGTAGATCTCCCCTCAACTTCTAAACTCTAATGGATATAATCCCAAGATCTTCAGCTGTTTATCGTATGTTAGGCCTACCATTCCAGGGATCATCTGTGTGAATCTCCGCTGGACATGCTCCAGTGCCAGTGTGTCCTTCCTGAGGTGTGGGGCCCAAAACTGAACACAGTATTCTAAATGGGGCCTAACCAGAGCTTTATAAAGTTTCAGTAGCACATCACTTCTTTTGCATTCCAACCCTCTTGAAATAAATAACAACATTACATTTGCTTTCTTAACCATGGACTAAACCTGCAAATCGGCCTTTAGAGAATCCTGGACTAGCACTCCCAGATCCCTTTGTATTTTGGCTTTATGAATTTTCTCACTGTTTATAAAATAGTCCATGTCTGTGTTCTTCCAAAGTGCAAGACTTCGCATTTGCTCACATTGAATTTCAAGAGTCTAGATTAGAGTGGTGCTGGAAAAACACAGCAGGTCAGGCAGCACCCGAGGAGCAGGAAAATCGGCGTTTCGGGCAAAAGTCTTTCATCAGAAATCTGGGGCCTAACCAGAGCTTTATAAAGTCTCAGTAGCACATTCCTGATTCCTGATGAAGGGCTTTTGCCCAAAACATCGATTTTCCTGCTCCTTGGCTGCTGCCTGACCTGCTGTGCTTTTCCAGCACCACTCTAATCTAGACACTTGAATTTCAAGAGCCATTTCTTGGACCATTCTCCTAAACTGTCTCAATCTTTCTGTAGCTTCCTCACCACCTCAGAGCTATCTGCCTGTCCTCCTAGCTTCGTATCATCGGTGAACTTCACCAGAATTCCCTCAGTCCCTTCATCCAGATCATTAATATACAAAGTGAATAGCTGGGCCCCCAACACTGAACCCTGTGGGACACCAGTTGTCACCAGCTGCCATTCCAAAAAAGACCCTTTTGTCCCAACTCTCTGCCTTCTGTCAAACAGCCAATCCTTAATCCATGCCAGTAACTCACCTCGAACACTATGGGCCCTCACCTCACTCAGCAGCTTCCCGTGAGGCACCTTATCAAAGGCCTTTTGGAAATCTAGGTAGATAACATCCACTAGGTTTCCCTGGTCTAACCTATTTGTTACCTCTTCGTAGAATTCTAGCAAGTTTGTCAGGCACGACCTCCCCTTACTGAATCCATGCTGACTTGTTCTAATTCGACCCTCCACTTCCAAGAATTTAGAAATCTCATCCTTAATGCTGGATTCTAGAATTTTACCTTCAATCAGTATTAGGCTAATCGGCCTATAATTTTCCATCTTTTGTTTGATACTTTCTTGAACATGGGTGTTACAACAGCGATTTTCCAGTCATCTGGGAGTTTACCTGACTCCAGTGAATTTTGAAAGATTACATCCAATACCTCCGCTATTCCTTCAGCTGCCTCCCTCAGAACTCTAGTACATAGCGTATTGAGGCCAGGAGATTGATCAGTTTTTAGTCCTTTTTAGCTCACCAAATACTTTCTCCTTTGTAATGGCTACCATACTCAACTCAGCCCCTTGACTCTGGCATCCTGGCAACATCCTTGTAAATCTTTACTGAACCCTTTGAATTTTCACAACATCTTTCCAATAGGAAGGAGACCAGAACTGCACGCAATATTCCAACAGTGGCCTACCCAATGTCCTGTACAGCCTCAACATGACCTCCAAACTCCTCTACCCAATACTCTGACCAATAAAGGAAAGCATACCAAACGCTGCCTTCACTATCCTATCTACCTGCAACTTCACTTTCAAGGAGGTATGAACCTGCACTCCAAGGTCTCTTTGTTTAGCAACACTCCATAAGGACCTTACCATTAAGTGCATAAGTCCTGTTAAGATTTGCTTTTCCAAAATGCAATACCTCACGTTTATCAAAATTAAACTAATCAAATATCTCAGCAAGAGGCCCAGCAATCACTTCCCTAGCTTCCCACAGAGTTCTAGGGTACACCTGATCAAGCCCTGGGGATTTATCCACTTTTATGCGTTTCAAGCCATCCAGCACTTCCTCCTCTGTAATATGGATATTTTTTAAGATGTCACCATCTATTTCTCTACATTCTACATCTTCCATGTCCTTTTCCACCGTAAATACTGATGCAAAATACTCGTTTAGTATCTCTCCCATTTTCTGTGGCTCCACACAAAGGCCGCCTTGCTGATCTTTGAGGCAAAATGTGTGGTGCTGGAAAGGCGCAGCAGGCCAGGCAGCATCCAGGGAGCAGGAGAATCGACGTTTCGGGCATAAACCCTTCTTCAGGAGTGAGGCTGGTGTGCCAAGTGGGCTGAGATAAAAGGCGGAGGGGGATAATTTGGGGAGGGACGCTGGGAATACGATAGGTGGAAGGAGTTGAGGGTGATAGGCCGGAGAGGTCGGGAAGAAGATTGCAGGTCAAGAGGGCGGTGCTAAATCCGGGGGTTGGGACTGAGATAAGGTGGGGGGAGGGGAAATGAGAAAGCTGGAGAAATCTACTTTCATCCCATGTGGTTGGAGGGTTCCTAGGCGGAAGATGAGGCGCTCTTCCTCCAGGCGTCATGTGGCCAGGATCTGGCAATGGAGGAGGCCAAGGACCTGCATGTCCTTGACGGAATGGGAGGGGGAGTTAAAGTGTTCAGTCACGGGGCGGTTGGGTTGGTTGGTCCGGGTGTCCCAGAGGTGTTCCCTGAAACGTTCTGCAAGTAGGCGGCCTGTCTCCCCAATGTAGAGGAGACCACATCGGGTGTAGTGGATACAGTAAATGGTATGTGTGGAGGTGCAAGTGAATTTGTGACGGATATGGAAGGATCCATTGGGGCCTTGGAGGGTGGTGAGGGGGGAGGTGTGGGCGCAAGTTTTGCACTTCTTGCAGTTGCAGGGGAAGGTGCCGGGAGTGGAGGTTGGGTTGGTGGGGAGTGTGGACCTGACGAGGGAGTGCCGGGAGTGGAGGTTGGGTTGGTGGGGGGTGCCGGGAGTGGAGGTTGGGTTATACCTTCCCCTGCAACCGCAAGACCTGCAAAACCTGCGCCCACACCTCCATTCAAGGCCCCAATGGATCCTTCCATATCCGTCGCAAATTCACCTGCACCTCCACACACATCATTTACTGTATCCGCTGCACCCGATGTGGTCTCCTCTACATTGGGGAGATAGGCTGTCTACTTGCGGAACGTTTCAGGGAACACCTCTGGGACACCCGCACCAACCACACCCCGTGGCTGAAGACTTTAACTCCCCCTCCCACTCTGCCAAGGACATGCAGGTCCTTGGCCGCCTCCATCGTCAGACCCTGGCCACACGATGCCTGGAGGAAGAGTGCCTCATCTTCTGCCTAGGAACCCTCCAACCACACAGGATGAATGTAGATTTCTCCAGCTTCTTCATTTCCCCTCCCCCCCCATCTTATCTCAGTCCCAACCCCTGGATTCAGCACCACCCTCTTGACCTGCAGTCTTCTTCCCAACCTCTCCAGCCTATCACCCTCACCCTCACCCTCACCTCCTTCCACCTATCGCATTCCCAGCGCCCCTCCCCCAAATTCCCTCCTCTCCACCTTTTATCTCAGCCCGCTTGGCACACCAGCCTCATTCCTGAAGATGGGCTTATGCCCGAAACGTCGATTCTCCTGCTGCTCGGATGCTGCCTGGCTTGCTGCGCTTTTCCAGCACCACACTTTTCAACTCTGGTCTCCAGCATCTGCAGTCCTCACTTACTCCTAGTTAATCTTTGAGGCGCCATATTCTCTCCCTCGTTACCCTTTTGTCCTTAATGTGTTTGTAAAAACCCTTTGGATTCTCCTTAACTCTCTATTTGCCAAAGCTATCTCATGTCCCCTTTTTGCCCTCCAGATTTCTCTCTTAAGTATACTCCTACTGCCTTTTTACTCTTCTAAGGATTCACTTGATCTATCCTGTCTATACCTGACATATGCTTCCTTCTTTTTCTTAACCAAACCCTCAATTTCTTTAGTCATCCAGCATTCCCTCTACCTACCAGCCTTTCCTTTCACCCTAATAGGAATATAGTTTCCCTGGATATTCGTTATCCCATTTCTGAAGGCTTCCCATTTTCCAGCCGTCCCTTTACCTGTGAACATCTGCGCTCAATCAGCTTTTGAAAGTTCTTGCCTAATACCATCAAAATTGGCCTTTCTCCAATTTAGAACTTCAACTTTTAGATTTGGTC
The DNA here is from genome assembly GCF_047496795.1 of Chiloscyllium punctatum. Lineage (NCBI taxonomy): Eukaryota > Metazoa > Chordata > Chondrichthyes > Orectolobiformes > Hemiscylliidae > Chiloscyllium > Chiloscyllium punctatum. Next base: position 92,634,470 of record NC_092746.1, on the reverse strand, counting down.
TATCCTTTTCCATGACTATTTTAAAGCTAATAAAATTATGGTCACTGGCCCCAAAGTGCTCCCCCACTGACACCTCACTCACCTGCCCTGCCTTATTTCCCAAGAGTAGGTCAAATTTTGCACCTTCTCTTGTGGGTACATCCAGACTTTGAATCAGAAAATTTTCTTGCGCACACTTAACAAATTCCTCTCCATCCAAACCTTTAACACTATGGCAGTCCCAGTCTATGTTTGGAAAGTTAAAATCCCCTACCATAACCACCCTCTTATTCTTACAGATACCCGAAATCTCCTTCCAAAATTGTTTCTCAATTTCTCAAGTCACAAGTATGACAGTAATAGTAGGAACACATTTGGGGTCAGCTAAGGCCCTCCCATGGCAAGACACCATTAGGATGTGTTGCATACCTGTTTCTTTTGAATCTGATTCCAAATGTGGAGCTGAATTGCCTAACAATTATATTTCCGAGGAGAAACAGTACAGATTGATGAAAACAGAGTTCACTTTCAAAAGACGTAGAATTAAGGGCTCGGCAAAGGTTACTGTAAATAGATTTGTGTGTCATGGACTTCATGGTCTCAAAATAGCAAATTAAGCACATACTGCAAAGCTGTACTTAAATGCAATTCTATGCATCTGTTGGCAGAATAATAGATACCTACAGAGTAACGCTTTAAGTGGTTATAACGGAGAGGCATGAAAACAAATAGTGATTGCAGTTTTGGCAGTTATACTAAATTATTCAACTTGCCCCAGATATTTATTTTCATGGTAGTGCAAGTCATTGTCTTTGAAGTATGACAGAGTGGTGATGGCCTCATGGTATCATCACTGGACTATTAATCGAGAAACCCAGGTCATGTCTTGGGGTGTCTGGTTCAAATTTCGTCGTGGTGGATGGTGAAATTTGAATTCAATAAAAAAAATCTCGAATTAAGAGTCTAATGATAACCATAAATCCATTGCCAGTTGTTGGAAAAACTCATCTGGTTCACTAAACTGCCACCCTCACCTGGTCTGGTCTACATGTGACTCCAGACCACAGCAATGTGGTTGACTTTCAACTGCCCTCTGGGCAATTGTGAATGGGCAATAAATGCTAGTCTAGCCAGCGATGCTGTCATCCTGTGAATGAATAAAACAAAAACAATATATGTACTACAAATATACAGAAATGCACTAAGTTAAATCGCCATTTGGGATCTGTCCAGATTTTTAGGAAACCTTTCTTTTTCTAGCAGTTTTTTTGTGACTAAAAGTAGAGGTAGCTGTATATTTGCATGAAACAGCAAGCAGGTATAGCTTTTCAAATGTTGGAATGTAAAAAGAACATAATAAAATAGGAAGCCATGGTGTGGGGGGACAAGGTACTGGCATGGATAGAGGATTAGCTGACTGGCAGAAGGCAGTACGAAGGGGTCTTTTTCATGATCTCAACTGGTGACTAATGGAGTACCACAGGAGCCATTGTTGAGATGACAGCTTTTCATGTTACATATTAATGATTTGGACAAAGGAACTGAGAGCATTGTTGCTAGATTTGCAGAGAAAGCAAAGATAGGTGAAGGGACAAGTCCTGTTGAGGAGCCGGGAACGCTGCTGAAGGACTTGGACAGGCTCGGAGAGTGGGCAAACAAGTAGCAGATGGAATACAATGTGGAAAAGTGTGAGGTTATGCACTTTGGTCAGAATAGAGGCATAAATTATTTTCTAACTGGCGAAAGGCTTTGAAAATCTGAAGCACAAAGGGACTTGGGAGTCCTAGTTCACGATTCTCTAAGGTTAACATGTAGCTTGAGTTGGCATTTAGAAAAGTAATGCAGTAGCATTCATTTTAAGAGGGCGAGAATTCAAGAGCAGCGATGTACTACTGAGGCTGTACAAGGCCCTGGTCAGACCCTATTTGGAACATTGTGAACAATTTTGGGCCCTGTTTCCAAGGAAGGATGTGTTGGTGTTGGAGGAGGGTCCTGAGGAGATTGAGAAGAATGATCCGGGTATGAAGGGCATGTCATAGGAGTAGTTGAAGATCGTGGGCCTGTACTCGATGGTGTTTAGAAGGATGAGGCAGATCTTATTGAAACTTACAGAATATTCAGAGGCCTGGATAGAGTGGGCATGGAGAATATATTTCCACTAGAAGGAGAGACTAGGATCCGAGGGCACAGCCTCAGAGTGAAGGGACAGTTGTGTTGAGGAGGAATTTCTTCGGCCCGACACCGGTGAATCTGTGGAAATCATTGCTGCAGAAGGCTGTGGAAGCCAAGCCATAGATTCTAATTAATACAGACAGGTAGGTTCTTGATTGGTGAGGGGATCAAAGATTATGGGGAGAAGACAGGAGAAATATATCAGCCCTGATCGAATGGTCGAGCAGCCTTGCTGGGCTGAATCGACGAATTCTGCTCCCATATCTTATGGTTTTTTTGCTCTAACAGTACTTGAATTACTCAACATGGTTTTTTTGGTCTAACAGTACTTGAATTACTCAACTCTTCTTGTTTCTTGGATCTTTAAACTTTAAAGTTGTTAACTCCAACAGTCGTGTAGGCTGCACATACGTTTTGCAATTGATAACCATACCTAACTGTTTGGCAGCAGAAAATCCATTTGTTATGTTTTTGGTATGAAGGAGTTACATTCATATTTCCTGTGCTATTCCCTCTGCGCTCTCTCTCTTTTGTTATTATTGTCTTGGTGTTGAATGTTCCCAGGCTCCTTTAGCCTCCTGGCTTGCAAGTTCCGGCCAAGAATGTCCCAGGTGAATGCGTGGGCAGGACATTTTTGTGGAGGATAAACGTTAACCCTCTTCCTGTGTAGGAGAGACTCTGTTGCTTTACTTGTAGCTCTTTGAACCACCTCCTGAGAAACCAGGTCCAGGTGGTAATTTGTCTTATTGTAAACATAGCAGCTCTCAGCATTTGGTTTAACTTTGTGAAGTTATTTCAGTGTTTCCTGGTTCTCAACTTTATTCCTAAAGTGTACAAAACAGCAATTACTCTGCTCCTTAACGAGTGTTTACAATACGAATTGAGTTTAAGCAGGATTTTGATTGAAATCTACCGTAGAAGGGTATTTGGGGTGGAGAAACAATCACCAGTTTTGAAGAATATTGCCCTGGAAACACAGCAAGGAAAATATATTTCAGAAATCCAGTACCTTCAATTACAGTGTACTGCACTGCCAAATTACAGCACTTCAAGGCAGTATCACCAATGTTTCTCCACCCTCCTAAACAATGGATCTGGCAACTGAAATTAGACTGTCTTATGATGGCTTTGTTTTGTAATATATTTTAGATTTTCATTGCGTCCTTATCTCAAGGTGCAATTGCTGATTAGACAATGCTAGTAGTTAGTGAAAATAGTGAGGCTCCAGGTTGACTGGGGCAGTGTGTTGAGTGTGTCTTTGTTGGTCCATCACAGGTACTTCGGTCTCTCTCTTTAGTGGGCTATTTGGAAGCAACTAAAATATGAACTTAACAAAGAAAAACAGTTTAAAAAGCAGCAGTTTCTTTTCTTGCCTCTGTCTTGTGAGGATGTGGAGATAGTAGTGTAGGTTACCAAAGGTATTTCATTACGCACTGACAAAAACATTTTCTGTTTTAAATTCTGTATATAGAATACTTTTGTTATTACCATTTCAATTTTACATTTCAGCTTTTTTTTTCTACTTGAAAGCCACTGGGTGTAATTTTGTAGGTAATTTTTTTTTAATTTAAAAAAAGTGAACAGAATGCCTTGGGAAACAAAAATTTAATTTTAGTCTCAGCTGAGCAGGACAGACAGTAAGCAAGCAGTGATGGATATCTAAGGAGGTAATTCATGACTCTCAGCCAAGATATTTCCCAGTAAGGAGGAAAGGTTCTGGGAAAGGTGAACTAAACATGGCTAACTTAGGAAGTTCAGGAGAATATCAATTAGGAAGAAACCTGAATGTTGCTTGAGGTGAAAAGTCTCAGTTATGAGGAGTTACTGATAGGCTGAGTTTGTTTTCCTTCGAGTAGATATAGGTGGGGGGGGGGGGGGTTTGATGTATACTAAATTATAGTATCCATAGTGACTATGTAGGCAGGAGGTATGCTCAGCTACAGCTCCTGATTTGCCACATGGAGTGCCTGGAGTTGCAGTTGGACTCACTATGGAGCATTAGTGAGGTTGAGAATGTTGTGCAAACTGGTTACTTCACCAGTAAGGGTTACACAGACCACCAGGAAGATGAGTAAGTGTGGGCAGGCAGTGCAGGATTTTCATGTGGCCATTCCTCTCTCAAACAGGTATACTGTTTTGGATGCTATTGGTGGTGGTTCAGGGCTGGGGGGCTGGGGGGTAGTTGGCCGCTTGGGGAAAGCAGCAGCAGCTAGCTGAATGGTTCTTCAACCAGGGAGTGCTGAAACAATGGAATTCACTGCTACAGAATGCTGTGGAGACCAGGTGATTGAATATATTTAAGGTGGAGACAGATAGGTTCTTGAATGTCAAGGGGGATCAAGGGTAATGGGAAGAATGGGGTTGAGAAACTTATCAGCCATGGTTGAATGGCAGAGCAGACTCGATGGGGAAAAAAGCCCAGCATATTCAGTTTCTCACTATAACTCAAACCCTCCAGCCCCAGCACCATCTTTGTAAATCTTTTCTGCACTTGTCAAGTTTAACAACTTACTTCCTCGAGAAGAGCAACCAGAATCGAAAAGTGCCTTCACTTCGGAAGGTTTAAATGAGAGGGGCAGGAACCAAAGCACTAGGTCAGCGAGTAAAATGAACGAGGAGGAGTCAGAGACATAGATGAGTGAGACTAAGAGGAAGAACAGACGAGCAGAGGTCACTGAGCATGACAGGACTGGTGGTCGGAGGTGTATTTTGTTTTTGTGAGGAGTATGACAGGTAGGGCAAATTAACTTTTTTTTTAGAATCCCTACAGTGTGGAAACAGGCCCTTCAGCCCAACAAGTCCACACCGACCCTCTGAAGAGTACCCACCCAGACCTTATCCCCTACCCTATATTTACCCCTGACTAACGTACCTGACCTACACATGCCTGAACACTCTGGGCAATTTTGCATGGCCAGTTTATCTAACCTGCAGATCTTTGGATTGAGAGGAAACTGGAGAGCAGACACAGGGAGGAAATGCAAACTCTGCACAGATAGTCACCTGAGGCTGGAATCAAACCTGGGGTCCCTGCTGCTGTGAGGCAGCAGTACTAAACACCGAGCCATCGTGCTGCCTGCACGGGTGTGGATTAAGACATGGATTAATATATAAAACTATGATGTAGCTGTTACAGAGAATTGATTGAGAAAGGCACAAGACTGAAAACTTCATGTTCTGGCATTTAGATGTTTTAGGCAAGATAGGGGTGACAGTTGTGTTACTGATGAGGGAGAATATCACAGTTGTACTGAGGATATGTTGGAGGGCTTATCCAGCCAGGCTCTGTGGCTACAGTTCATGATTTGGAGATGCCGGTGTTGGACTGGGGTGTACAAAGGTAAAAAAATCACAACACCAGGTTATAGTCCAATAGGTTTAACTGGAAGCTCTAGCTTTCAGAGCGCTGCTCCTTCATCAGGTGGTTGTGGAGGACACAATTGTAAGATGCAGAATTTATAGCAAAAGTTTACAGTGTGATGTAACTGAAATTATACATTGAAAAATACCTTGATTGTTTGTTGATAGTTTCACTTCTTTCGTATGTAAATCGCAGAACTTTTTAAAAATGTTACATTCTCAGGTTAATTGTAACAATTAGTGTCAGCCAGATATGTTGAAGGTGTTAACCCCCTGTGTTCTCTGTCTGTGCCATAATGTTTAGGCTGATTCTAATCTAAAAGGTTAGATAACAGTCTTAAATGGATTCATGCAGTTTTTGAGCAAAGTACAATGTAACTCTGCAGGTACAAATTCACCCCAAAAACGCATATGTATGTATGTGTGTCTGTCTGTCTGTCTGTCTGTCTAGGATGGGGGTTGAGAGAGTGTATATGAGTGTAGAGTGTCTAAGTCTGTGAGAGGGTGTGTGTGTCTGGGGTGGGGGTTTGTGAGAGTCTGTGAGAGTATATATGAGAGTGTGAAGTGGTCTAAGTGTGTGTGTGTGTGTGTGTGTTTAGGAGTATCTGTGTGCATAGTGCAATGGTGGTCACCTGTGGTGTGACATGAACCCAAGGTCCCGGTTGAGGCCCTCCCTATGGATATGAAACTTAGCTATCAGCCTCTGCTCAGCCACTTTTCGCTGCTGCCTGTCCCGAAGTCCGCCTTGGAGGATGGTCACCCGAAGGACCGAGGTCGAATGTCCTGGACCGCTGAAGTGTTCCCCAATTGGGAGGGAACACTCCTGTCTGTTGATAGTCAGCAGGATTACACAAGGATAGACAGGTTAACAATAGGCTGGAGACTTGGGCAGAGGAATAGCAGATGATGTTTATTCTGGACAGTTGTGAGTGCTGCATTTTGGAAATCTAATGCAAGAGGTAAGTACACAGTAAATGGCAGAACCCTTAGCATCAGCCTACAGAGATATCTAGGTGTGCAGGTCCACAGTTCCCAGAAAGTGGCAACATAAGTGGATAAGCTGGTCACGAATTCATATCGCATGCTTGCCTTTATCAGTTTCGCCATAATGAATAAAAATTGGCAAGTTATGTTGCAGCTGTACAGAACTTTAATTTGACCAAATTGTGTACAGTTCTGATCACCACACTGCAAGGATGTGGAAGCTTTGGAGAGGGTACGGAAGGTTTATTAGGATGTTGCCTGGTTTGGAGGGTGTTAGCTATGGGGAGAGATTGGACAAAGTTGGTTTGTTTTCATTTGAACATTGAAGGATAAGTGACAAAATTGAGAAGCATGGATAGAATGGACTGTGGATTCTTTTCCCCAAGTAGAAATGTCAGTTACAAGAGATATAGGTTTAAGGTAAAAGGTTTAAAGGAGATGTGAGAAGCAAGTTTTTTTTAACCAAGAGAGTGGTAAGTGCCAGGATCATGCTGCCAGAGGGGTGGTGAAATAGCAACCTTTAAACGGCGTCTTGACAGATATATGAAGAGGCAAGGAATAGAGGGATATGGATCACATTGAAACGAAAAGAGTTGAGTCCAGAAAGGCATCACATGTCAGCGCAGTCCTGGTGGTCCGAAGGACCTGTTCCTATTCTTTGCTCTTTATTCTATGAGAGGCACAGATTTTGTAAATCTCTTTCCCATGGGCAGACATATCCAAGACCATAGGGCATAATTTAAGTTGAGAGGCAAGTGGATTAGAGGCCATCTGGGGAAAGTGTTCATCCAGTGGGTGGTAGATATATGGAATGTGCTTCCTGGGAGGGCGTATAGGCAAATACTCTTGCAGCATTTAAGAGACATCTGGATATGTACTAAAAATGCCAGTCAATTAGTATGGACCAAATGCAGTAAATAGGATGTCCAATTTGGTGTGTGTTGGTTAGTGTAGACATGGTGGGTTGAAGGGCTCATTTCTATGCTGAATGACTATGAAAACCTGAAAACTTAGGCAATGATCCAAACTATTGTGTTTGGTTATCTTTGCAAAAGGTAGCACTCCTTCAGAGAGTTTTTCACTCCTGAATGTGGTCATTGCTGGCTGGATCAGCATTTATTGCCCACTCTAATTGCATTGAGGGCAGTTAAGAGTCAACCTCACTGCTGTCGGTCTGGAGTCAATTATACGTCAGAACAAGTAAGGACTGTAGATTTATATCTCTAAGGGACATTGATGAATCAGATGGAATTTTACAACAATCGACAGTGGTTACATGAGAGCCATTAGGTTAGTTATTTATTTTAGTTTTTTATCGATTTTATTGAATTCAGATTTCACTATCTGCCATGGTGAGACCTGAACCAATGTTCCCAGAACATGAGTTATAGGGTTTTGAATTATTAGTCAGACTTTAAGAATCAAAATGTTGGAGCTGCATTGACTGTATTTCTTATAGCTTGTCATATAGTTGGTGGACTAATGCATTGTTGTTCAGCACCTGTCTGCAGTGTTTCACCCTCGATCTAATTTCTAGCTCTTTTTGAATAACATAATAATATGCCATGAATGCTCTGCTTGAAGGCAGGTTCTTGGCTCATTGTCCACTGATGTTTCAAAGAACAGTAAAGCACAGGAACAGCCCCTTTGCCCCCCCCCCCCCCCAAGCCTGTGCTGACACATTTTGCCCTTCCATACTAAAACTGATTTTGTTCATAGGATCCATATCCCTCTATTCCCTTCCTATTCATGTATTCTTCCAGATGCTTCTTGAATGCTGCTTTTGTCCCTGCTTCCACCACATTATCTGATAGTGCTCACCAGGCACTCACCACCCTTGGTGTGAAAAGTTTGCCTCACACATCGCTGTTAAACACCTCCCCCCGCCCCCCAATCCCCACCCCACAACCCTGGCACCTTGATCCTGTGTCACAGAGTAATTGACCCTTCCACCCTGGGAAAAGGCATCATACTTCACAATGTATCCATACCATTCACAATCTTATAAACTTCTGTCAGATTGCCCCTCAACCTCCTGCGTTCCATTGAAAGCAAACCCAGTCTATCCAACCTTCCTTCATAGTTAAAATTCCCCCATACCAGGCAACATCTTGGTGAACCTTGTCTGTATCCCATCCAAAACACCTACATCCTTCTAGTAATGTGGTAACCAGCACTGTATGGAATATTCCAAGTGGGGCCTAATTAAAGTTCTATAAAGCTGCAGCATAACTTGCCTATCCTGATACTCATTGCCCCTTCCAATGAAGGCAAGCATACCATAAGCTTTTTTTACTACCTTATCATCGAAGGTGGCAGCGTAGGTAGATATGTAGGCCTGCACACCTGATCCCTCAGCATATAGTTACTCCAAAGGGTTCTGTCATTCACTGTATAATTTCCACTTGGACTTGACCTTCCAGAATGCATCACCTCACATTTGTTTGGATTAAACTCCATCTGCCATTTTTCTGCCCATGCCTCCACCTGATCCATATCCTGGTGTGTCCTCCAAAAATCCTGCTCACTATCTGCAGCTCCACCAATCTTGTATCATCTGCACGTACTAATTAGACCAGCCATGTTTTCCTCCAAATCATTTATGTCTACCATAAACATCAGAGGTCACAGTATGGATCCTGGTGGATCAGTTTCATATTGAGCTATTCATGGTAGTTTTCATCAGTGGTAATTTGTTATTGCCCAAAACAAGGGCAGGGTGAGGAGGCAAGTCCCAAGCCTACTCCACTCAAATGAAGAATCGAATGAATCTGCACGGTTGGTATTAATCTGAAACACATGCTAGCCATTTAGGAAACTGAGATAACTGGCCCTCCACTGATTAAAATGTCAAAAAAAAAACAGAACTCCTCCATCAGTACATGACATGAAGAAAATATTAATAATTTGAACAGAATCTTTGTCAGAACCTCTCCAGGTTTTGTGTGTGTGAAACTTTTCAGCATGTAAGTAAATGCAACATTGAAAATATGGAATATAAAATAATATTCCATTTCTCTTGCTTTCGTCACCTTTTCTTCAGCTGCAGACACTGACCCCATGTAGTGGAGTTGTATAGTACTCGCTCTCCAGTGCTCTAACCAAATGATCATTTTTCAGTGTCAGAAATCCGTTTCACTAAAGCGCTTCATTCCTGAGCCAGACTGTCCTCACCTGATGTTCACATGTGTTGTGCAGGAGGTTTAGATAATGATCAGCATAGGAGATGCCCATTTTTCTCCTTCCTAAGATTGAGTGCAATTTCGTTTGGGCCATTTGGAAGAGTCAAATGGATGATACAGGTATTTCTGCCAAAAGAGGGAGTGAAGGGGAATAGAACTTGATGTATTATTTTGTTTATCTCTGAGTATGATTTGAGTGTATGAACAGAAGTCAAACCTGATGGAAGATCTTACTTGGCGCAAAACCTAAAAACGGAAGATAAAATAAATTGTGAATGCAACAAGGTTGAGGGAGTGAACTAAAATTGAAATAACCGAGCTGCATTCTGAGTTGCAATGAATAACATTTGGACAATATCATGCAAATGAGCACAAACTGAGATTGTCTCAGTGCTTTCATTTTGAAAGGTATGCTAAATATTAGTTGATTTGTCCCTTCCCCATGGCCTACCTTAAATTTCCCCGGAGTCCAACTATTCTATGTTTAGGCCTCCAAATGTACTTTTAAAACTGTGGAGTTCCAAATGAAGATCAATGGTGACTGTCTGTGTGGAGTTTGCACATTGTCCCCGTGTCTGCATGGGTTTCCTTCGGGCCTTCCAGTTTCCTCCCACAGTCCAAAGATTTGCAGGTTAGGTGAATTGGCCATGTTAAATTGCCTGTAGTGTTAAGTGCATTAGTCAGAGGAAAATGGGTCTGGGTGGGTTACTCTTTGGAGGGTCGGTGTGGACTGGTTGGGCCGAAGGGCCTGTTTCCACACTGCAGGGAATCTAATCAAATCTGAATTGACCTAGAAATCATCTTGTATCTTCTAACTTGCAAACCTACCTCCTATTTACTATTTACCATTTCCTGTCTCAAGCTCACTGCCTCTCCCATCTTGTTAATTATAGGATCATAGAGCTTAAAGAGTCATGGAGCTGTACGGCATGGAAACTGACCCTTTGGTACAACTCAGATATCCTAAATTAATCTAGTCTCATTTGCCAGCATATAGCTCAAATCCCTCTAAACCCCTCCTATTCATAGACCCATCCAGATGTCTTTTAAATGTTGCAATTGTACCAGCCTCCACCATTTCCACTAACAGCTCATTCCATACACACACCACCCTCTGCATGAAAAAGTTGCCGTTAGGTCCCTTTTAAATTTTTCCCTTTCACTTTAAACATATGCTCTCTAGTTTTGGGCTCCCCCTACTCTGGGAAAAAGACCTTGGCTATTCACACTATCCATGCCCTTCATAATTTTATAAACCTCTATAAGGTCACTCCTCAGCCACCAGTGCTCCAGGGAAAATAGCCCCAACCTATTCAGCCTCTCCCTATAGTTCAAACCCTCCAACCATGGCAACATCCTTGTGAATCTTCTCTGAACCCTTTCAAGTTTCACAACATCCTTCCTTTAGGGACGAGATTCAACATAATATTCCAAAAGTGGCCTAATCAACATGACCTCAAGTTCTATACTGATTGCATTGAACAATAAACGCAAACATATCAAATGTCTTCTTCACTAACCCGGGCCGAAAGGTCGATTCTCCTGTTCCTTGGATGCTGCCTGACCTGCTGCGCTTTTCTAGCAACACATTTTTCAGCTCTGATCTCCAGCATCTGCAGTGTTCACTTTCTCCTAGTGTATAAGTCCTGCTCTGATATGCCTTTCCAAAATGCAGCATCTCACATTTATCTAAATTAAACTCCACCTGCCACTCCTCAGCCCACTGGCCCATCTCATCAAGATCCCGTTGCATTCTAAAGTAACCTTCTTGGCTGTCCACTCAATCACTAATTTTGGCGTCAGACCCTCCTCAGCTCACCATCTCTCTTGATTCTCCTTCCACTTGCTTGTTCCTTAGACTGCACCTGTCACATATTGTTTCCTTCTCCCAAACTCATACTATGTGCAAGGGCATGGGATTGGTGAAGAAGAGCTGTTGTGAGGAAGGAGGGTAGAGAAACTCGTGAATGGAAAAAGAGATGGCAAACGGATGGATGAAGAAATGGGCAGGATAATTTGGGAGGGAGAAAGGACAGTGCATGGGATGGAGAGGAGAAGTGACGAGTGGCAACCTGCTTTTAAAGGAGATTGTTATGTGCAGTAACTGCAGTAAAGGGTGATAACAGGATTAGTGAAGGTCCCTAATTTACCAAGCACACTAAAATGAAAGCGTGCTATTGAATATACTCTAAAGTGTGGGATACCTGTAATGCTTCCTTCACTTGCAAAACTGATTACAAAACTGCATTCCAGCTCAAGCTAAACTTTGAAGATATTCATGTGGAAGTCATCTTGGTAAAACAAAAATATAGGAGTTTTGTCTTTTATTTCTCAACTCCTCTGATACTAATATTTTTAAATTAATTCAGATGTGAGCATTGCTGGCTGGGCCAGAATTCATTGCCTGCCTCTTGTTGCTCTTGAGAGGACAGTGGTAAGCTGCTGCCTTGAACTACTGCAGTCCATGTTTTGTAGCTCAACCCACAATACTGTTAGGGAGGGAATTGCAGGATTGATCCAAAGAATTGCTCTATTTTGCTCAAAACAAATGCACAATTTACATAGAAAATGGGTTAAAATCCGATTTTCTGATGGCTCGCCAGTTGTTATTCCAGTGTAAATAAAGTTGTGCCTCCCCTCAGAATCCCTATCTCATCAGGTCTCTGAAAGAAGTCAGTGGGTTAAGTAAAATTAAATATTAACTCAAATTTAGATGATTGAATATATAGACCAACTCGAGAATAACTGCTCAACTGATCCACACTTAGCTCAAGCATTTCCAAGTATACCTTCCCTAGATCTCTTATATTCCCAAATCCCTGATCTGATGCCCCATTCACTGCCTGTAGGACTTTCCCATCCTTTCCCCTACTCTGATGCTGCCAATCCCACTCCCTTGCCTACTCTTAACCTACACCCCTCTTCCTCTGCTCCAGACCCGCCACTACTGTGCACCCACTGCCTATGCTTCCACCACTGGATCTGAACCACCTCCCTCCCCAGATCCTCATTTGACATCCTATCTCTATTTATCTGGCACCTACCGACTTACCACCCTGCACCTAACCTCATGTTTATCTTACGTTCTTACAGTTTGTCAGTAGCTGTCAAATTGGCGGTCTGTGATTCTGGACCTTTAATTTTCAGAACACAGAAACTTGCAAGTGTCAAAGGGGGATGTGATTTACTCTATCTGGACAGTTCTGCACTATGAGTGACCTGTTGGGTTGGACGAATGGATCTGCAGTTTTACAAGAGGCCTGACTGAATCTCCTGTCAGAAATGTAGATCTCTTTCATTTTATAAAAATAAAGGGAGATTGCCACTGCTCAGAAAACTCACTCAATATATCTCTATCTCAACTAAGACAGACCTAAGAGCCAGATAGGTCTGATGGAATGAATTATCTCTGCTGCTATGTGATGTTTCAATTCAGTGTGTTTGTTTGAATTTAAGTGGTGAGCACCGATTCAAGGTATGGGGCATCTTCCAATGATTGAATGTAGTAAAACTTAAAAACATAAGTAAGGATTCGGAATTCACCACCAGAATTCCCCACTATTGCTGTAGTTTTATTCATGTAATATGGTATCTTCTCCTGTTCAAATCTCTCCATGATTTGCCTACTTACCTCAGTAATACCTTCCATCCATGGAATTCTGCTGGGGCTGTTTCCAAAACTCTTGCTTCTTTAGAATCTCTGTTTCTTTGCCCAACATTGTTGGAAGTTCTCAATCAATATTTTCATCTCTTTTGCCTTCTGCATTTGCTTAAGTCTATCTCTCTGATCAACCCCCACCTGTTCTTCTGCAACCACCTCATGCTCCCATGAGGAAGTTGAACAGTTCATCAACTTTACCAACACCTTCCACCCCGATCTCAAATTCACCTGGACCATCCCAGCAACCTCCCTCCCCTTCCTGGACCTCTCCATCACCGTCTCTGGCAACTGGCGAATACTACAAGCCCAGTGACTCCCACAGTTACCTAGACTACACCTCCTTCCACCCTACCTCCTGTAAAAACGCCATCCTTTATTGCCAATTCCTCCTCCTCTGCCACATCTCTTCTCAGGATGACCAATTCCACCTCAAAGTCCCAGATGGCCTCCTTCCATGATCGCAGTTTCTCTTCCCATGACGGTGCCCTCCGGCATATCTCCTCCACTTCATGCACTGCCGACCTTGAACCCCGCCCCTCCCAACACAACCAGCACAGAACCCCCCGGTCCTCACCAGCCACTCCACCAACCTCCGCATATAATGCATCATCCTCCGCCACTTCTGCCACCTCCAAACGGACTCCACCACCAGAGATATATTTCCCTCCCCACCCCTATCAGCATTCCGAAAAGACCATTCCCTCCGTGACTCCCTTGTCAGGTCCACACCCCCCACCAGCCCACACCCACTCCTGGCACCTTTCCCTGCCACCATAGGAAGTGCAAAGCCTGCCCTCACACCATTCCCCTCACCTCTGTCCAAGGCCCCAAGGCTTCCTTCCACATCCGTTCAACTGGACCTCTCCCAATGTCATCTATTGCATCCGTTGCACCCGGTGTGGTCTCCCCTACGTTGGGGAGACAGGACACCTTGAGGATCGTTTCAGAGAACATCTCTGGGACACCTGCACCCACCAACTCCACTGCCCTGTGGCTGAACACTTCAACTCCCTCTCCCACTCCGTCAAGGACATGCAGGTCCTGGGCCGCCTCCACCACCAAACCGTTACCATCTGGAGGAGGAATGCCTCATATTCCACCTTGGGACCTTGCAACCACACAAGATAAATGTGGATTTCAATAGCTTTCTCATTTTCCCTCCCCCCACATTATCCCAGTCCCAAGCCTCCAACTTGGCACTGCCCTCTGGACCTGTCCATCACTGACCCCTCTGACCTATGACCTTCTCCCTCACCTTCATCACCAATCGCTTTCCCAGTCTCCTCCTTCCCCCCCCCCCCCCCCCCCCCCAATCTATCTCTCAGCGCCTGACCCACAAGCCTCATTCCTGATGCAGAGCTTATGCCCAAAACATCGATTCTCTTGCTCCTTGGATGCTGCCTGACCTGCTGTGCTTTTCCGGCATCACACTCTCAACTCCTCTCTGATGAAGAGTTTTGTCAACTATTCTACTATCTCCTCCTTTGGCTTAGAGTTGTAAAACACAGGATGAGACCATTTGTCATGTTGAGCTTGTGACTGCTGTCTGCAAGAGCATTTACATAGTCCAACTCTCCTGCAAATTGTTCCTTTCAGTGCCTATCCAATTTCCTCTTGAAAGTTATTACTTAATATTTCTCCACATAACACTCGGTGTGTGCCAGATCATAATAGGCATTTGCTCAGTAAGAAGGCCTTTCTTGCTATCTGCTCTTGTGATTTTACTTGTCACTTTAAAGACAACTCTTCCGATTCTTGACTCTTCTTCCAGTTATGGATTAATCTTTGGAATTCCTTGCCGGAGGGAATATAGGTCATTGACTATATTTCAGGCAGAAGTAGAGTTTTGGTAGACAATAGGTTATTGGTGGTGTACGAACAAGAAGGTGGAGTTAAGAGCATAGCCAGATCAGCCATGCACCTCTTGAACAGTGGAGCAGGTTTGCAGGGCCAAATGCCTATTCCTCCTAAGTCCTGTGTCCCTTTATAAGTTCCCCATTCTTCTTTACTGCATAGTTGCTGAAGACTTCGCATTTTCCATAAAATGCGAATCCAGTTTTGATCAAACCAGTTCTTCAAAGGTTGCAGTAAATTCATTTTTTTGTGTGCCAGGCCCCTACTTAAGTGTGTGATTCTGTTTGCCTTTTTGCTTTTTCAGTCTGCTTCTGCTCCCTTCAGTGTTTTGTGTAGATACACTCTTTGGTCGCTTTACTCTGTTGTAAAATTACAACTTTTAAATTTAGATCACCTCACCATATTCTTAGCAAACTGTATCATTCTTGGTGTTAAATTTCATCTGCCATGTGTTGACCCTCTCTCCATCCCTTGGAGGCTGTCGTTGTGTTCCAGTCAGCTTACTACAGTTTTGTGTCATTGGCAATTTTAAAAATACTGGTTCATTCTTTACACCCAATTCAAAGCCATTAATATAGATCAAGAAAAGCGATGTCTCTCATACTGCTCCTTGGGGAATCTCACCTTATGCCTTTTTTGATGTTTGGTTTTGTCTGATCACGCTCTTGTGAAAAGAGTAGTGATGTTCAGCCATGTTAAAACTGCAGTGGAACTGGAAGTTGTTGCTTTCAGTGTGAGAGTTGAACTGTTAACAATGTATCTGATCGAGACGAGCATGTACTGTGTCATAATCATTTGGCCCTGCAAAATTTTACTTTGGTTGATAACACCAATCTGCATTTACATAGTGACTTCTTTGTTGCAAAGTATGACAAGACATTCAGCAGAAATTAGGATATGTAACAGATCAGAGTTGGAGCACTGCAAGTTCTCTGGGGATTTTAAAGCTGGAAAAAATTAGAGATGAAAAAGAAGTGTGGGCAAAATATATCAAATGTTCTGAAGAAGTCAAAGACTTGCCTTTCATGACCCAAGAATGTATTGCCCAGGGAAGGTCTTTTAAAGCCTGCTGTCTGTTATAATGTAGGGAAGTCCATGGTCAATTCACACTCAGGAAGGTTCAACAAACATCAATGTGGTAATCTGTTCTGTTCTTCATGGTATTAGATGAAGGTGAAATATTTGGCTGTTAGAAGTAGTGTCATGTGACCTTTTTACTTCCTCCTGGCCAGTCAACACTCCGTCATTGAAGAGTGTGGGGCTCCTCCATGAAGTACAATCCACAGAAGTTTGGCAAGGACCATGTACATCAAAAATGATGATGTAATTCAAATAGTCAAAACATTAAATGTGACGTAAGATTTCTATCCTTGATTGATGCTCCTTTCTCTTATTTTCTGGTGGTACAAAATTTCTCTTTTGTGCATGATGAACTCCTAGCCAGTACGAGTGCTTTGATCTGAACTGAAGAGTTATTTTACTTCAACCGTCCAATCATTTCATCCATCATGGTTGCAAAAGAATGTTCTAATGTAGTTGATGGTATAATTCTTTACATCTTGTATGTGAACTGACTGTGGACTTTGCTACAGTACAGCATTTAAGAGATGCTGCCAGAGGAGCAGAACAGAATATTTGGCATGAGAAACCAGTCCACCATTTATAAGACCATAAGACATACGAGCAGAAATTAGGCCATTATGCCCATCGTGTCTGGTCCGCCCTTCAATCATGGCAGATTTCTCAATCCCATTCTCCTGCTTTCTCCCCATGACCCTTGATCCCCTTGATACTCAAGAACCTATCTAACTCAGTCTTAAATATACTCAATGACCAGGCCTCCACAGCCTTCTGTGGCAATGAATTCCATAAATTCACCACTCTGAGGAAGTTTCTCCTTATCTCCATTCTAAATGGCCTTCCCTTTACTTTAAGGCTGTGCCCTTGGGTCCTGGTCTCTCCTACCATTGGAAACATCATCTCAACATCTATTCTATCCAGACCATTCAGTATTCTCTAAGTTTCAATTAGATCCCCCCTCATCCTTCTAAACTCCATTGAATATAAACCCAGAGTCCTCAAACACCCCTCATTTGTTAAGCTTTTCATTCTTGGGACCATTCTCGTGAATCTTCTCTGAACACGGTCCAGGGCCAGTACATCCTTCCTGAGATATGGGGCCCAAAACTGCACTCAATATTCCAAATATGGTCTGACCAGAGCATTGTAGAGCCTCTGAATTACATCCCTACTTTTATATTCAAGTCCTCGCAAATAAATGCCATCATTGCATTTGCCTTCCTAACTACTGACTCAATCTGCAAGTTTACCTTGAGAAAATCCTGGGCTGTAACTCCCAAGTCCCAACTCTGTCTGCACTTCAGACTTCTGAATTTTCTCCCCATTTAGAAAATATTCTTCCTACCAACGTGCATGACCTCACACTTTCCCATATTGTACTCCAACACTTGTTGTGTTTTGCCCTTAAGGGAAGATACTCGATTGTCACATTGTGAGTTAACATGGCGAAATTCCAACAGCATCCATCTAAGCCAAATATTTCTCAGGTGTTGAAGTGTCAAAGAGGCCTGAATGAACAGCTCTCTACTTTGTTCCACAGTTAACCAGAGCTGTCTGGTGGGCAGAGAACTTGTGCATGTCTGACTTTGGAATCAGAGTTAATGGGAAATATGAAGGTGTTGAGAAACATAACAGAAGTAGCTGAATGCACTGTGTCTCGGTCAGTTCATCACAGTGAAACCTGCCGCTCAGTGCAGCTTTTTGTTTGTTTCTGTTAAATTGTAGGTAAAGCAAGATTAATTGATGGACCAATATTTAAAAATAGTGATTGAATCATCTATGTTAAACTCAGAGTTGAATGTTTAGATTACATTAGATTAGATTACATTACAGTGTGGAAACAGGCCCTTCGGCCCAGCAAGTCCACACCGACCCGCCAAAGCGCGACCCACCCATACCCCTACATTTACCCCTTACCTAACACTACGGGCAATTTAGCATGGCCAATTCACCTGACTTGCACATCTTTGGACTGTGGGAGGAAACCGGAGCACCCGGAGGAAACCCATGCAGACACGGGGAGAATGTGCAAACTCCACACAGTCAGTCGCCTGAGGCAGGAATTGAACCCGGGTCTCAGGCGCTGTGAGTGTTGAATGTTTACTGGGTTTTAACTTTCAATCCAAGTCACAAACCAAATGTTCCATGATCTTTTTGTCGACTCCTTTTTATCCATATCCAAATTGATAGGATTTTGTGTCTTGTCTTTCGCTTTTGTCTTGTTGCACTCTTAATATACATAGTATCAGTTTGACTGTGTTCATTACATTAAAACTGGCTCCAGAAATGAAACATGGGCATGCAGGGCACCTACTGCTCCAAGTTCCTAGTGGGAATGAGGCCCACTTAAGGTGTGATCGTTGTGGATTCTGATAGTGTCCCAGAATCCAATCCTGGTCATGACATAAGTGTCATGTACCTCATGTTGCAATTTATAGCTAACTGCTTTTGCAAATCTATGGGTGGACAGATCGTATGAAGGTACTAAAGTTTAGCTTGTGCAAGCTTACTAAAATTGGCTCTGCACACAGTAGTGCAGCTTTTCTGAAACTGAGGGCATGATTCAATGGGTATATCTACTTCGTATTGTGATGTCTGTCACGTGTGTTAATGCCTTAACTTGGAAGTGGCAGTATTTCTTAGTGTAGCGTTGCCAGCAGATTAAAGAATCCAAACACCAGGAAGCAGAGCTTGAATTGTGCATATCTTTGTGTCGATGTTCCCCTGCGTTGTGCTGTGAATTAGAAGCAGAGACCAGGTGAAGTGTACACAAACACTTATAGCTAGATGGAAAATAGCAATTTAAAAATTGAGGCACAGTTGCACAAACCTGGAGAAAAGGAAAATAAATTGGGGCTGGTAGTGATATTTGTTTTGTTAGAAGATTTTCTTCAGCCTTTACCTTATCTTGTTTTAGTTTTGATGGGGAAAGGTTTCCCTGCATGAATTAGTCTGATTGAAATATGTATAATCAAGAGATATGGTCAACTAATGCATGAGCAGAATTGCCATTTTTGAACAAAAGCTGCTGTTTTATGAAATGTGTGCTCGATGCCATCAAAACCAGAAATGTTGATCACCTGAAGTTCTGTTGTCCAGTATTAAAATATCAATAATTGGGAGTTTTGAGAATTTCATTTCAGCTTCTAATAATGTGGAAACTTGAAGAAAACACAATTGATTCAACTGGAATAAATTCAGACAACATTGGAGATCAAATCAGTTTTTATTTGTAACATTCCAAAGACTCAAGACAACAGGTATACTTCATGGACAATATTTTTATTGACTTCTGGACGTAACAAAACGCTGAGAGGGAAGAGCATTACTGTTGCTTTCCTACATTACAATAGCAACAACATTCCAAAAGGGAAGTGTTGCTGAACAAAGATACCTTGGAGCGCAGGTTCATAGTTCTTTGAAAGTGGAGTTGCAGGTAGATAGGATAGTGAAGAAGGCTTTTGGTTTGCTTTCCTTTATTGGTCAGAGTATTGAGTAGAGGAGTTTCGAGGTCATGTTGTGGCTGTACAGGACATGGGTGAGGCCACTGTCAGAATATTGTGTGCAGTTTTGGTCTCTTTCCTATCGGAAGGATGTTGTGAAACTTTTGAAAGGGTTCAGAAAAGATTTACAAGGATGTTACCAGAATTAGAGGGTTTGAGCTATAGGCAAAGGCTGATTAGGCTGGGGTCTATTTTCCTTGGAGTGTTGGAGGCAGAGGGCTGACCTTGCAGAGGTTGTTAAGGTCATGAGGGGCATGGATAGGATAAATAGACAAGATCATTTTCTCTGGGGTGGGAGAATCCAACATGAGAGGGCACAGATTTAAAGTGAGAGGGGAAAGGTTTAAAAAGGGGCAACTTTTTCACACAGAGGGTGGTACATAGAACGTAGAACAATACAGCACAGAACAGGCCACATTTGTCCTAGCTTAAGCACCTATCCATGTACCTATCCAATTGCCGCTTAAAGGTCACCAATGATTCTGACTCTGTCACTCCCACAGGCAGCGCATTCCATGCCCCCACCACTCTCTGGGTAAAGAACCTATCCCTGACATTCCCCCTATACCTTCCACCCTACACCTTAAATTTATGTCCCCTTGTAACACTCTGTTGTAAACGTGTATGGAACGAGCTGCCAGAGGAGGTGGTGGAGGCTGGTACAATTGCAACATTTAGAAGGCATCTGGATGGGAATATGAATAATAAGGGTTGAGAGGGATATGGGCCAGGTGCTGGCAAATGGGACTCGATTATTTTAGGATATCTGGTCGGCATAGGCAGGTTGGACTGAAGAATCTGTTTCTGTGCTGTTCAGTTCTATGACTCTAAGTGCTGTTGTACTGACAACACTTTGCGTTCAGGTGTGCTGGGATATCGTACTGCAACAAACCTGCGCCCAATGAGTTATAGTTGCAAAACAGAAGAATTATTGCTGACATCAAATTCAACTGCTCTCTTCTCCCTCCAACCCAACATCACCCAGCCTTCCAACCCACCCAAATTTATTTGTGGCACCAAAGAAATGTCGGAGAGTATGATGCTGGAAAAGCACAGCAGGTCAGGCAGCATCCGAGGAGTAGGACAATCGACATTTCAGGCATAAGCCCTTCATCAGGAAATCAGACTGTGCTTTTCCAGCAGCACACTCTTCGACTCTGATCTCCAGCATCTGCAGTCCTCACTTTCTCACAAAGAAATGTGTCTATTGCCGAAATGCAGTACTCAGTGAAACGATCAATGCATTGTGAGTGTATCTCATAATGTAACTTCGTGTAAAAAAAAAAGGTAGGATTATTTTCAGAAGGTGGTGGGGAGGGTCCGGGGAGAAGAAGGGAGAGAAAGGAAAGTCGGTGTTTTTGCAATTCAAAACCAGTCATCAATCAGGTGTTTCTGTTGGGTTTAGGCAGGGATGAAATTAACTTTTTAAATGGCCCTTGAAGGATGTTTAGATTATTGTGGAACCCAACTAGATTGTGCAGTGGTTTTCCCGGTGTTTTATAGCTGCAAGAGGTCATACTTAGTAGAGTTAGACTAAATGAAAA
Source organism: Chiloscyllium punctatum (assembly GCF_047496795.1). Lineage (NCBI taxonomy): Eukaryota > Metazoa > Chordata > Chondrichthyes > Orectolobiformes > Hemiscylliidae > Chiloscyllium > Chiloscyllium punctatum. The sequence continues at coordinate 92,613,151 of NC_092746.1, read as the reverse complement.
CCATTGCATCTATTAAATGTGCAGTGATTATAGTTTTTTGCATTGCAATGTAGTGCAGTGATTAGGTAGCAGCCAAATAGCTACCTTTAGTTCCTGATTTTTAAAACAAAAAGTTTGTATTCCCATTTGTAATTATGAACATGGTGTAATAGACTGGTAGACTTTACAATTAAGTTTTTCTCTTCATTTGCTTCATTTTAAAACAAAAGACGAGGATTGATGAGGGGAGAGCGAAAGACATGATCAATATGGACTTCAGTAAGGCATTCAAAAAGGTTCCCCATGGAAGACTGGTTAGCAAGGTTAGATCTCATTGAATACAGGGAGAACTAGCCATTTGGTTACAGAACTGGCTCAAATGTAGAAGACAGAGGGTGGTGGTAGGGGGTTGTTTGTCAGACTGGAGGCCTGTGATCAGTGGAGTGCCACAAGGATCGATGCTGGGTCCACTACTTTTCATTGTTTATACAAATGATTTGGATGTGAGCATGAGGTATAGTTAGTGAATTTGGAGATGATCCCAAAATTGGAGATGTAGTGGACAGCGAAGAAGGTTATCTCAGATTACAATGGGATCTTGATCAGATGGGCCAATGGACTGAGGAGTGGCAGATGGAGTTTAATTTAGATAAATGTGAGGTGCTGCATTTTGGGAAGCTAAATCTCAGTAGGAATTATACACTGAATGGTAATGTCCTAGGGAGTGTTGCTGAAGAGTGCAGGTTCACAGCCCCTTGGAAGTAGAGTCACAGGTAGATAGGATAGTGAAGAAAGCGTTTGATATGCTTTGGTACTGAGCACAGGAGTTGGGAGGTCATAATGCGGCTGTACAGGACATTGATTAGGCCACTTTTGGAGTAATGCGTGCAATTCTGGTCGTCTTCCTATTGAAAAGATGTTGTGAAACTTGAAAGGGTTCAGAAAATATTTCCAAGTATTTTGCCAGGGTTGGAGGAGTTGAGTTGTGGGGCGAGGTTGAATAGGCTGTGGCTATTTTCCCTGGAGTGTTGGAGGCTGAGGGGTGACTTTATGGAGGTTTATAAAGTCATGAGGGGCATGGATAGGATAAATAGACAGTCTTGGCCCTTGGGTGGGGGAGTCCAGAACTAGAGGGCATAGGTTTAGGGTGAGAGGGGAAAGATATAAAAGAGACCTAAGAGGCAACTTTTTCACGCAGAGGGTGGTACATGTATGGAATGAGCTGCCAGAGGAAGTGGTGGAGGCTGGTACAATTGCAATGTTTAAAAGGCATCTGGATAGGTATATGAATAGGAACGGTTTGGAGGAATATGGGCCGAGTGCTGGCAGGGGCGACAGATTGGGTTGGGATATTTAGTCAGCATGGACGAGTTGGACTGAAGCATTTGTTTCCGTGCTCACACCTCTGTGACTCTGACCAAATTGACTCCATGAGTGTCAATTCTGTAAAATTATCTTACTGGAGAATTACTTGGCAAAGAAACAGTTTGGCTAGGATTTCCATCACCTGAAATGTTCTTTTATTGGTATTAATGCAGCATTTCTTTCCCGGTGTTGTTAACCCAGCATGTAAGGAATATGCAGGTTTAACAAGTTGAGAAATGGCTTGCCTTTGAGACTAAACCTCGTACCAGACAGATTAAGATTAAGGAGGTCTAGGGATATTTCCTTTGTACCTACATTTTGTCTGTAAGAAAGACCCTGAACCTTCCATTTACCTGCCACTCCAACACACCACTGTATTCCCATGCCAACATTTCTGTCTCAGGCTTGCTGCAGTGTTCCAACAAAGCTCGGTGCAAGCTGGAGGTACAGCATCTCATTTTCCGCTTGGTGACCTCGTAGCCTTCAGGACTGGATTATCAGGTTCAGCAATTTCAGAGCCTGAACGCCAACACCTATGTCTTTCACCCATTCCACTCTCCACGTTCTATCATGACATGATTTGCTTTCAGCACAGCCAAATCATTTTCACACAGTCATAATCCACTTATATTCCATGTAGTTTTTCTTCTCTGATTTATCAACAATCCCTTTGCTCCACCTTTTGTTTTCTGGGCTTCATCGCCACCTATCAGCTCTGCTATTAGTTCTGAAGAAGGGTGTCAGGACTTGGAACGTTACTGCTTAAGATCAGGACAGAAAAAATTGAACATTTATTTTCAGACATTTGGAAGCAAGGTTGATGAAAAGTCTTTCCTTGGTGAAAATAGCTCGTCAAATATCATTAGGTGGACAGTGAAGAAGGTTTCTAAAATTACAAAGAGATCTTGATTTATTGGGTCAGTGGGCTGAGGATTGACAGGTGGAGTTTAATTTGGAGAAATAAGAGTTATTGTAGTTTGATAAAGCAAACAAGAACAGGACTTATGCAATTAAAAATAGGGCCTTGAGTAGTATTGTAGAATAGAGAGGCCTAGGTGTTGAGGTACATAATTTTTTTAAGTTTGCGTCACAAGTAAACAGGGTGGTTAAAAAGGCTTTTAGCACACTTGCCTTCATTGCTCAAACCTTTTGAGTATAGGAGTTGGGACATAATGTTGAGATTGTACAGGACATCAGTGAGGCCTCTTCTGGAGTACTGTGTGTAGTTCTGGTCATCCTGTCATAGGAAGGATATTATTGAGAAGTGATTTACTAGGACGTTGCTGGAAATGGAGAGTTTGAGTTGTCGGGAGATGCTGAATAGACTGCTCCTTTTTTTTACTGGAGTGTGGGAGGTTGAGGGGAGACCTTATAGAGGTTTGTGGAATCATGAGAGGCATAGATAGGGTGAATGGCAGCGTCATTTTCAGAGGGTGGGGTATTTCAAGACTGGGGGCATACTTTTAAGGTGAGCAGAGAACAGTTTGGAGGGGACAGGAGGGGCAATGTGGTTCATGTGTGAAGTGGACTGCCAGAGGAAGTAGTGGATGCAGGTGCAGTTGTAATGTTTGAAGGACATTTGGATGGGTTGATGAATGGGAGGGGTTTGGAAGGATCTGGGTTAAGCACAGACTGGTGGGACTAGTCTATTTTGGGATTATGGTCAGCATGGACTGGTTGAACCCAAGGGTCTGTTTCCGTGCTGTATGACTCGATGACTGAGACATTTTCTTGAGTTTAAAGAAGCCCAAAGTCAATATAATAAGAGACTAACTGAGTTGCAGTACAAAGGACAATTCTAAATTAGAATAGTCAGAAAAGTGCTGCATCACTGCTGGCAATGAGATTGATATGAAGTTTTTAAAAGGTCAATAAAATTGTCAAAATGAAGAAATTAGAATACTTAAACGAATTGAGTAAATTAAGAAACTCATTTGCAAATAATTCAACTCACTTAATATATGAACTTAATCGAAGCTTTTTTTAGAATAAGCAAATAATATAAAAATGAACATAATCCAACAACTCAGAACGTTCAACACCACAGAATATAAGAAAGTTGGTTTGGATAGTTATAGAATTGTATAATTACCCCTAAGCTTCTCTTTTGTGTGTCTTAGCAGTTGACTGAGCCACATCACCACTTTCTTGACATCTGAGGACAAACTGGTCATGCTTCGCAAGAGGCACGGTGGGCAAGGGAATGGGGGGGTTGGGTGGAGAGCAGGGAATTGGTTATGTGGTCAGTATTGGAAAAGGATATCTTTGCGTTATATCCTTCGACATGAATATTGCCGTTTCTGCTTCGTGCTGATGGATATAGAGACACAACCTTCAGAATTTTATTATTCAAGAACTGCAACTTTCTGTGAACTTTGTAGGAGTACAGATAAATGCTTTTATTACCTGAGAGCTGATTCAGGAGAGGACCGTCATGCTCAGACTGAGAACTGTGTTCAACAAGGTGTCAAAACAGCAGGATGGGTATCCTTTTCAGATCACGAGGGAGGAAGGAAAGGATTTTCAGCATGTTTCACTGAAACCGAGAGAGGAAGCTTAGAAGAAATAGTCAAAGGAACAAACTGCAACAACTCCTCAGCTTACTACTACCCATGGGAAAAGCTGTAGAAAGGGAATACTTCATGGATGTTATGCTTTATAACCGAGTTTCAACATCAGAGTGAGGAATGTAATGTGATACTTAAAAATAATGTTTGAAATTTTAATAATAAGTGCTAGAAATATGCAAAAGGAAATATGGCTTGATTGAGATATCACTCTTCAGTCCTGATGAAGCATCGTGATTGAAACATCGTTGTTCTTTTTCTTGTATACTGATTGCAATACTGTTTATTTGAAAACATTCTATGGATTGCATGGGGTTAAAAATGATGGCAAGGATTGAAGTGGACAGCTCTCCAGGGAAACAGACTTGTGTGCCTTCCATATGGCTTTTCAGTTCAAGATCCCTAAGTTTATCTTGATTGGAAGACGTTGGATATGACTCCCTCTGGTTCTCAGGATAACATTGATTTAGGCTCCAGGAAGTCTGTTGAAATGACAACCATGTATTATTTGTTTAAGAATTGACTGAGCTGAGGAAAGGTTAATTTAACATTTAAATATGTTGAGACACTGTCATATAATTTCTTCATTTGGGTAGTAAATTGAAGTATGGCTCTTTTATCTCATTTAAGTTATTCAAGCACTTAAACTGATTTTTGGTGATTGTTTTCTATAACTTTTTGCAGTGTTTTATGTGCCATCTCCAATCAGCAAAAACTATAATACAGAAGCAAGATCCTATGGACTCTCGAAACCTGAGATAAAAATCAGGGAATTATGGCAGAACTCAGGCCATGCAGCATATGTGCAGAAATAAACATAGCTGATGTGACCAGCCAATGACCTTCCACCAAAATCGCTCAAGTTCAAAATTGAGTGGAGGTAATGGGTGGGGTGTGCTAAATTGGAAAAAGAATGAAGTGGAAGGTCTACAACAAGGTGGAAGAGGAGGAAGATTAAATGACAGCTAATGAGGATAAAGGGTACGGTAATAGAATATGGAAAGAAACAAACAATATTTTTCAAAGTGTAAATGTACAACACGGAAACAGACCCTTGGATCCCACTCGTTCATGCTGACCAGATGTTCTCAGCTCATTTCATCCCATTTGCCAGCATTTTGTGCATATCCCTCTAAATCCTTTCTCTTTACATACCTTTCGAGATGCCTTTTAAATGCTGTAATTGTATAGGCCTCCGCACTTCTCTGGACTTCCTCCCCCTGCCCAATTCTGGTCTCCTTCCTATTGGAAAGATGTTGTGAAACTTGAAAGGGTTCAGAAAAGATTTACAAGGATGTTGCCAGGGTTGGAGGATTTGAGCTGTAGGGAGAGGTTGAACAGGCTGGGGCTGTTTTCCCTGGAGCGTCAGAGGCTGCAGGCGTCTAAACCTTATAGAGGTTTACAAAGTTATGAGGGGCATGGATAGGGTAAATAGGCAAAGTCTTTTCCCTGGGGTGAGGGAGTCCAGAACTAGAGGGCATAGGTTTAGAGTGAGAGGGGAAAGATATAAAAGAGACCTATGGGGCAACTTTTTCACGCAGAGGGTGGTACGTGTATGGAATGAGCTGCCAGAGGAAGTGGTGGAGGCTGGTACAATTGCAACATTTAAGAGGCATTTGGATGGGTATATGAATAGGAAGGGTTTGGAGGGATATGGGCAGGGTGGTGACAGGTGTGACTAGATTAGTTTGGGATATCTGGTTGGCATGGACGGGTTGGACCGAAGGGTCTGTTTCCATGCTGTACATCTCTATGACTCTATGCCTGTTTTAAAACTAATAGAATTATGGTTGCTGGCCCCAAAGTCCTCCCGCACTGATGCCTCAGTCACCTACCCTGCCTTATATCCCAAGAGTAGGTCAGGTTTTGCATCTTCTCTAGTAGGTACATCCACATATTGAATCAGACCACTTTCTTGTTCACACTTAACACATTTCTCTCCATCTAAACCCTTAACACTATGGCAGTCCCAGTCTATGTTTGGAAAGTTAAAATCCCCTACTATAACCATCCTATTATTTTTCAAGATAACTGAAATCTCTTTACAAATTTGTTTCTCAATTTCCTGCTGAATAGGAGTCAATAATACAATCCCACTGAGTTGATTATTCCTTTCTTATTTCTCAGTTCCATCCATGTAATGTATTTGCAGGCATATCCTCCCTAAGTCTAGTTGTAATGCTATCCCTTATCAAAAATGCCACTCCCCCTCCTCTCTTGCTTCCCTTTCTGTCCTTCCTGTAGCATTTGTATCCTGGAACATTAAGCTGCCAGTCCTGTCCATCCCTGAGCCATGTTTCTGTAATTGCTATGATATCCCAGTTCTATGTTCCTAACCATGCCCTGAGTTCATCTGCCTTCCCTGTTAGGCCTCTTGCATTGAAGTAAATGCAGTTTAATTTATCAGTCTTACCTTGTTCTCTGCTTTGTTCCCACCTGTCCTGACTGTTTAACTTGCTCCTTTTCCCAACTGTACTAGTTCCAGATTGATCTCTTTCCCCATTATTTCCCTGGATCCCAACTCCCCAGTTTACTAGTTTAAATTCTCCCGAACAGCTCGAGCAAATCTCCCTGCCAGTATATTAGTCCCCTTCCAATTCAGGTGCAATCCGTCCTTCTTGTACAGGTCACTTCCATGCCAGAAGAGATTCCAATGATCCGTAAACTGTGAATCCTTCTCCCCTACACCAGCTCCTCAGCCATTCATTCATCTGCTCTATCCTCCTATTCCTATCCTTACTAGCTTGTAACATCAGGACTAATCCAGATATTACTAATCTTGAGGACCTCCTTTTTAAATTCCTGCCTAACTTTAAATATTCTTCCTTCAGAAACTCATCCCTTTTCCTTCCTATGTTGTTAGTTTCAATGTGTACAGTGACCTCCTGCTGGTCTCTCTCCCCTTTGGGAATGTTCTGCACCTTCTCTGAGATATGCTGAGCAGCTGCAATCAATTATTTTGTCCAGAAGGAGGTCATTCAGCCCATTATACCCACATTCGCTCTCTGAATGGACATTGTGATTTAGTATCATTCTGTTGCCTTTTCCACACAATCCTGAACATTATGTCCATTCACATTATTTGTGAATTGTGCCTTAATTGAACCTGTCTCTTCCACATTTCCAGCAATGCATTCAAGACCCAAAGTGCTCACTTGTGTACACATTTTCTCAGGTCACCTTTGCTGCTTTTGCAAATTGCTATTAAGCTGTGCCCCTTCATCCTTTAACAAATGAAAACACTTCCTCTCTACCTACTCTGATCAGACCCCTCAACTCTTCGAAAAATATGACCTAATCTTCTCTTGGCCTTTTTCTCTGCAAGGAAAACAACTTCACTTCTCCAATTTACTTGCATCTAGAAGGATCCCATCCCACTCCAGCACTGACTCTAATGCATTCACTTGCATCATGAGGTGTGGCTCCCAGAACTGTACACAGTACTCAGCTGAGGTCTACCTAATATATTATACAAGTTCAGCATAATCTCCTTGCTCTTAATGTATGCCCCTTTTTGCAAAGCCTGGGATACTATATCCTTTATGAATTGCAGTCTTCATCTGTCCTGTCATTTTTAACGAATAATGTGCATAAGTTATAATCCTAAAGAAAATGAGTGTACAATAAAAACCTGCCAAGAAATGAACAAATTAAATGAGAATACTGCTTTCAGTGTGAAATTCATTATTGACTGAGGAAGGTAAAGAATCAAAAGGTCAGGTGCAGTTTCTTGAGCTTGCTTTGAGCTGCATTGGAACACAGCAGGAGACTGAAAAAGAGGGCTCAATGTGAGAACAGGGTGGAAAATTAATTTTTCGGGCAAAAGCCCTTCATCAGGAATAAAGGCAGTGAGCCTGAAGCATGGAGAGATAAGCTAGAGGAGGGTGGGGGTGGGGAGAGAGTAGCATAGAGTACAATGGGTGAGTGGGGGAGGAGATGAAGGTGATAGGTCAAGGAGGAGAGGGTGGAGTGGATAGGTGGAAAAGAAGATAGGCAGGTCGGACAAGTCAAGGAGACAGTAACTGAGCTGGAAGTTTGAAACTAGGATGAGGTGGGGGAAGGGGAAATGAGGAAGCTGTTGAAGTCCACATTGATGCCCTGGGGTTGAAGTGTTCCGAGGCGGAAGATGAGGCGTTCTTCCACCAGGCGTCTGGTGGTGAGGGAGCGGCGGTGAAGGAGGCCCAGGACCTCCATGTCCTCGGCAGAGTGGGAGGGGGAGTTGAAATGTTGGGCCACGGGGCGGTTTGGTTGATTGGTGCGGGTGTCTCGGAGATGTTCCCTAAAGCGCTCTGCTAGGAGGCGCCCAGTCTCCCCAATGTAGAGGAGACCACATCGGGAGCAACGGATACAATAAATGATATTGGTAGATGTGCAGGTGAAACTTTGATGGATGTGGAAGGCTCCTTTAGGGCCTTGGATAGAGGTGAGGGAGGAGGTGTGGGCACAGGTTTTACAGTTCCTGCGGTGGCAGGGGAAATGCCAGAATGGGAGGGTGGGTCGTAGGGGGGTGTGTTTAATGAATAGGAAGGGTTTGGAGGGATATGGGCCGGGCGGTTGCAGGTGGGACTAGATTAGGTTGGGATATCTGGTCGGCATGGACAGGTTGGACTGAAGGGTCTGTTTTCATACTGTACATCTCTATGACTGTATGAGGGATGTGGAGGAGAGGATTGGCAAATCAATTCTGTGCAGGACTGAAAGGAACAGGGTGGTCATTATGGCAGACTTCAACTTCCCCAACATTGACTGGAAATGCTATAACTCAAGTACATCGGATGGATCAGTTTTTGTCTAATGTGTACAGGAGGGTTTCCTGATACAGTATGTCAAAGGGCTGATAAGAGGGGAGGCCACACTGGATCTGGTACTTGGTAATGAACCAGGCCAGGTGTTTGATTTAGTGGTAGGTGAGTACTTTGGAGAGAGTGACCATAATTCAGTTACGTTCAGTTTAGCAATAGAAAGGGATAGGTACATGTCATAGGGCAAGAGTTATAGATGGGGGAAGGGCAATTATAATGCGAGTGGGCAAGACTTGAAGGCATAGAATAGCGCAGCAAAATGCAAGGGATGGGGACAGTTGAAATGTGGAACTGGTTTAAGGAACAGATATTGCGTGTCTTTGATAGGCATGTCCCTGTCATGCAGGGAGGAAATGATAAGGTAAGGGCAGGTTCACTAAAGAAATTGTATCTCTTGTTAAGTGGAAGAGGGAAGCTTATGTGATGTTGAGGTGATGGAGAGTTACAGAGTAGTTGGGAAGGATTTAAAGAGAGAGTTAAGAAGAGCAAGGAGGGCACATGAGCAATCTTTAGCAGGTAGAATAAAGGAGAGCCCTAAAGCTTTCTATAGGTATGTGAGGAATAAAAGGATGGCTAGAGTGGGAATATGGCCAGTCAAAGACAGAAGTGGGAAGTTGAGTGTCAATCCTGTGGAGATTGGAGAGGTACTAAATGAATATTTCTCATTTGTTTTCACCTAGGAAAAGGAGAATATTGTAGAAGAGAAGACTGAGATATGGGCTATTAGACTTGAAAGGATCGAGATTAGTAAGGAGGAGGTGTTATCAATTTTAGAAGGTGTGAAAGTAGCTAAGTCCCAGATGGGATTTATCCGAGCATTCTCTGGAAAGCTAGGGAGGAGATGGCCGAGCCTTTGGCCATTTGATATTTGATATTTGAGTTGTCATTGTTTACAGGTTTAGTACCAGAGGACTGGATGCAAATGTTGTGCCCTTGTTGAAGAAGAGCAGTAGAGATGACCCAGGTCATTATGTCTGTTGTCGGAAAAGTTTTGAAAAGGATTATAAGAGATAGGATTTATAATAATCTAGGAAGCAGCAATCTGATTGTAAATAGTCAACATGCATTTGTTAAGGGCAGGTAGTATCTCTCAAACTTCATTGAGTTTTTTGAGAAGGTGACCAAGCATGTGAATGAGGGTAGGGCAGTTGACGTGGTATACATGGACTTCAGTAAAGCCTTTGATAAGGTTCCACATGGTAGGCCATTGGATAAAATGTGGAGGCATGGGATTGAAAGTGACTTGGCAGTTTGGATTAGGAATTGGCTTTCTGTAAGAAGTCAGCGAGTGGTGGTTGATGGAAAATATTCAGCCTGGAGTCTGGTTATTAGTGTTGTGCTACAAGGATATGTTTTGGGACCACTGCTGTTTGTCACTTTTATAAACGACTTGGACGCAGGCATAGGTGGATGAGGTAGTAAGTTTGCAGATGATACTAAAGTCGGTGGAGTAGTACACAGTGTGGAAGAATGTTACAGGTTGCAAGGGGACTTGGATAAACTACAGAATTAAGCTGAAAGGTGGCAAATGGAGTATAATGCAGATAAATGGGAGGTAATTCAGTTTGGGAAGAATAACAGGAAGGCAGAATACTGGGTGAATGGAAAGATTCTTGGTAGTGTGGGTGTGCATAGGGATCTTGGTGTCTATGTACATAGATCCCTGAAAGTTGCCACCCAGTGCTGTTAAGAAGGCATGCGGTGTGTTAGGTTTTATTGGTAGAGGGATTGAGTTCCGGAGCTGTAGTGTTATGCTGCAACTATACAAAACGCTGGTGTGGCCACACTTGGAATATTGTGTACAGTTTTGGTCGCCCCATTACAGGAGGATGTGGAAGCACTGGAAAAAAGTGCAGAGGAGATTTACCAGGATGTTGCCTGGTCTGGAGCGAAGGTCTTATGAGCAAAGGCTGAGGGACTTGGGTCTGTTCTCATTAGAGAGAAGGTGGCCAAGAGGAGATTCAATACAGATGTACAAGATGGTCAGCGGATTAGATAGGGTGGGCAGTGAGAATCTTTTTCCTCTGATGATGATGATAGCTTGTACGAGGGGGTGTAGCTGCAAGTTGAGGGGTGATAGATTTAAGATGTCACTGGCAGGTTCTTTACTCAGAGAGTAGTAAGGGCGTGGAATCCCCTGCTTACCAAGGTAGTTAAGTCAACCACATTAGGGGCGTTTAAACAGTCCTTGAATAAGCATATGGATGTTGATGGGATATTGTAGGTGGATGGGCTTAGGTTGGCACAACATCGAGGGCCAAAACGCCTGTTCTGTGCTGTATTGTTTTATGTTCTATGTAAACTAGAAGATTTGCAAAACTTAAAATTAAAATAAAATTAGTTTTATTAGCCAATGATATTAAGTGGTAGAGGCATGGGAGGGTACATAAAGTTAGGTCACAGATCATCCAGGATCTTATTCGATGATGGATCAGACTTAGGCTACATAGCATATTTCTGTTCCATTCTGCTTCTCACTTCATTATTTATTTACCAGTCAAAAAGCTCTTGCTATTTTCTGAAGGCCATCCTCGGGTCCACAGAGGCTGAAGTCGACAAGCTGACTCAATATTTGGAGACCTTCCAATGCATGAGCAAATCAGTCAGCTGATCCTGATGAAACTCCACTTCCAAGGAACGATTACATAGCTGGGGCCCTCATGCATGTACCTGCTAACTGATTCCTGATGTTAATCGGCATGCTGGCTGGCACCTTCAACTCCTATTTATAACCAGCCGACTGAATCCCTGACTTACTGTTCATGGTATATTTGAGAAAGCAAGCAGAAATCAGAGCGACCATACAAAGTGAACAACAAATCAAATCAATAATATAGGTCTATCCAGATATGAACAATTATAAGCTAAAATTATAAGAGTAGGTGAATGAGTTCACCTAGAGATTGTAAATGTTTGGAGGAAAAAAAATTATCAATAAAAATGGAATGAAGTCCATTTCAAATTGTGCTGTGCTGAGTACTGCCTACTAGCAGCAGCAATAATAGTAATACAGCTATGTGCTCAAACCATATAGTGAGAAACATAATGGGAGATCACTAATTTGCGATGCATGCTGCTGTGTTTCAAATCATCTGCCAAAGCGATAGTAAAATCTTGTAGGTTACTCATTGTTTTTCCTTGATTTTTATTGTAGCATTTTGCCAGTTGGACTTATATTGAATTTTGCTAGACTTGGTCATTGGTGTGATCATGTCTTCCATGTCAGGTTTTAAACTCATAACCTTAGCGGGCGCCACCCTTGTATGTTATTGGGCAGTAGTTTGAGATATCTTCTTTCTTGTAAGTCATTAAAACTAGACTTTGCCTCTTGTGAGCAAAAGAAATTAAAAGCTTATTTATAAGAGCTAGAGAGTTTCTTGGCACAGTGGCTATTGGCAGTGCCACCAGAGACAGATAACCTGGTCCATTGTCTTATTTCTGTTTCTGGAATCATGCTGATTGGCAAATTATCTACCTTGTTTGCCTGGAAAAACACAAGTGACTGCATGTTGGAAAGCAATTCATCAGTTGTGAGGAGCTGATGTGATATCCTGAAGAGGTTGAACAGCTTGTAATTTGTCACAGTGCTGTTTATTCACTATTTTCCTCCATTTATATCGTTTAGAAATTGTGCTTTTGTAGAATCCTTAATGGCTGATAATGATAGCTTGCTTTGATTTTTGAAACGAGTATATTTCACATGATAAGTTGTAATGATTTGTGTTGCAATGTTTGAGAATGCTGGAAGCAGATTTAAAAGAAAGTTGGATAGAAACTTGATAAAGTGAAAAAAAATGCAGTGCTATGGGAAAGAAAAGGTGAATGAAATTATTTGGGCAATGCTTTGAAGAGAAACAATGGGCAAAATCACTACTTTCTGTACTGTGCAAATTCTGTGATTTCTAAGAGCTTATGAACATACAAATTAGGGGTGGGAGTAGTAAAACCTGCCCCGCCACTCAATATGATCGTTGCTAATCTAATTACTCCACATTTCCTGCCTACCCCTGAACGCATTTCACCCCCTTGAGTCTGTCTTCCCTCTGCCTTAAAAACGTTCAGACTTGCTTTCTCAAAAGACAGTCGAATTTCCAAATCTCATGACCCTTTAGAGAAAAAGAACCATCTTAAAATATTTATCCCTCATTCTAAATGCTCACAAGGCATATTTCAATCAAGTCCCCTTTAGACTTCTGAACTCCAGTGGACACAAGACTAGTACAATCTTTCCTAGAAAGACAATTTGCTCGTCCTGAAGTATCTGTGTTGTAAAACTTATCTTAAATTGCTTCAAACACATTTACAACCTTTGTTAAAAAGGAGTTCAGCATTCTACACAGTACTGTAAATATGGTCTTGCTCATGCCCTGTACAACTGTAGCATAATTTCCTTATTTTTGTGTTCACTTCCCCTTGCCATAAATAATGTAATTCTATCAGCTTTCCTAATTTTTTGCTGTCCTTGAATACTAGCCTTATGTGATTGATGCACCAAACCATCCAGATTCCTCTGCAGGTCAAAGCTCTCCAATCTCTCACCATTTAGATCTGTGCTGTTTGATACATAGAGCCTTTGAGTGTCAATCTCACTGCTTGTCCATATTCCCTCACCATATACATCTCTCAGTGCTGATCTTCTGCCTGAGTTCTCTTGCTGCATGCATGTTGATTGTCATGCTGCTACATTTTCCACTGTATGATCCACCAGCAAGCATTAGCGAGTAAAGCAATGAATTTTACTTGTCGTGAAAATTGTTAAGATTGTGAAATCGATTCGAGCAAGAACCCTTCAGTGCTGTATATTTAAATCCTTACTCGATAAACTCTATGCTGCCTGCAGTGAACCAATCCTCCATGCTGATGTGAGGTATTTAAGTCCAAAGAAGATCATTCAAAGGTTTTATGTCTAATGCTTGAAGTCATCTCTTTCCTTAAATCAAGGAATGAAGTGTTCAGTGAGCTGTCAGACAATGAGTTCCTTTTAGACATAATGTCAAAACTGAACAAGCTGAGCTGTAAACTTCAGGAAAAGACCAGAAACTTATAATGAGTGCTGTGAATTTAAATTGAAACTTGGCCTGAAGTCTTTTGAATTAAAAATAAAACACTAACACTTTGGAAGTCTGGGAAAAAAATGGAAAACTTCCAAGATAAAAAAAATCTGAAAGCATCTGTGTACACCTGAGAAAGTTAGCAGAGGAATTCAACAGGCGATTTCAAGAATTAAATACAATGGAACTAATTGTCATGTTTTTCTCAAATCCATTCTTTCAAGTGGGTCAACTTTTATCACCTGTTTGATTTATATAACTGTGGAATTGTTATGGAGATAATTACTGTGCAACTGTGCCACTGGAACGGTAAAGGCAGCAGATGAATGGGAAACCTACAATCTGCAAATTCCTCTCCAAGTCACACACCATCTTAACTTGGAAATATATTACTGTTCCCTTTGTTGTCAGTGGGTCAAAATCTTAGAACTCCCTTCCACACAGCACTGTGGGTATACCTACACCAGATGGATTTCACTTGTTGAAGAAGGCTGGTCACTACCACCACTTTAAGGGCATTTAGGGTTGGCAAGTTGTCAATGGAGCTCCATCCCATGAACAAATAAATAAAGCCTGTAAGAATAACTGTTGTGAGTTCAGAGAGACATACGAAAACAAGAATGTGATTTTCAAGTTGATGTCTGAGGATAGATGAACAGGGATTGGGGGTGGGTAGTGCTGAAGGATCAGGAGGCAGTTTCAGAATTATGTATGATATGGTGCTGCCATTTGATTATTTACAGCTTTGCTGTTTCATCAAAAGATTGGCCACTTTCTCCCACTTCTAAACCTTTTCCTTGTACGTGCTGGGTTTAGAAATGAGGAGTTGGGCTGTGATGTTTTTGATGAATAGATGCTTGCGCAGCATTACTGCATGAAAGCTGGAACAATACCACTGCGTGGTAAGCTGGTGCAAGGTTGATGCAACGGGTTTGGAACACTGCCAGTGCCCCAGAGTGATGAATTTGTCCATGACAAGCAATTGTGACACAAAAAAAGATTAACATAAATAATTACTCTAGGAGGGTTGCACTATATGCAAGATTTTTTTAGATCTATCACTAGTAGCTTTTTGTCATTCTTCATTCTAAGTTGGAGAATGTACTTGCATATAATGGTGCAACAACACACATATTGTACAGAAGAACTTTTGTATTTTTCCATGGTGAGAGACTGGGGGTGTGAAGAATAGTATCGTCTAATCAACCTATTCAGAGATTTTATGACACACTCTCTGGAGCAAGTTGGACTCGAACCTCGGCCTTCTGGCTCAAAGGAAGGGATGCTGCCCCTTAAGAATCATAGAAGCATGCGTCCAGCCCATCAAGTCTGTACCACCAAACATATATTGTTATCTACACTCGTCCCACATCCTCATATCGGCCTGTAGCCATGAATGTTATGACATTTCTAGTGCTTATCCAAATATTTTTGAAAGGATGTGAGTTTTCCCACTTCAACTACCCTCCCAGGCAGTGCATTCCAGACCCCTACGACCCTCGAAATCCTTCTAAGCCACTTGCCTTTCACTTTAAAGTTATGCACCCTTATTATTGTCCGTTTGGCTAGGGAGAGACAAAGGATGATGGCTGTAGCCTGTGACTCTGTATCCTGCAAATTTATTTTAAAAAACTTCATTACATGCGTTCAAGTACAGCAGACGTTTTTGTTTGTAGAGCCTTGAGCTGTATGTTCCCATTTAAAGTCATACAATATATCATTAAATTGTTACGTATTATGATTAGAGAGGAACTTTCTATGTGCACTTGGCACACTGTAATTGTACTCCTGTGCTAATAGTGGTGCTTCACTTCAGTTGGGGATGTAATTATGACATTGCAAGTTTACATGGACATTTTCATTTAAAACTCATGTCCCATGCACTTAATTGGGAGGTAGATGTCCGAGATTTAGTTGTTTATAGATAAATTGTTGGTGAGTAGAATTACCCTCTGATCCTAAGATACACGAACACTTGGAATGGGGAATGATGGAATGTAGGCTTTAGTTTGCAAGATGCTTTCTGGGTTGTGGCAGTAGGGGATTCCATTTTGAGGTGATGGTTCAAAGATTTGAGTACATTTTAGAGAGCTTTGTTTTCTCTGTACCAGGAGAGGAGAGTTACAGGATGTGGCAATATAGGAAAGAGTGCCAAGATCTTGAATTCTAATTCCAGTGGCTGTGCGAGTTGGTTAGTGCAAGACAGTTGCATTCAGTATTCATGGAAAATTTGTATCTGTCTGTAGCACTCCCACATTCCAAAAATGTGCAGGTTAGGTGAATTGACCATGCTAAATTGCCCATAGTGTTAGGCGAAGGGGTAAATGCAGGGGAATCTGTCTGGGTGGGTAGTGGTTTGGCGGACCGGTGTGGACTTGTTGGGCCGAAGGGTCTGTTTCCACACTAAGTAATCTAATCTAATCTAAGTTGCATAGGATCTTGGAATGTTTCTGCACTTTGAGATGAATATGGCTGATAGCTAAGTTTGGTCGCAAAGGTAGGAGTTCCTTGATCAGGAAGCATCGGATAGAATGATTCCTAAGTCTGGGAGCATGAGAATGAAAAGAGGTTCCTCGTCTTTTTAAACAATAGTCAGCAATCTTGTATTATTGAGCGTTGAGTTGGATTTGGCAGCACTGAGGAAAATGTTGAGTTCAAGAAAGTTGTTTGTGGGTAGTGGGAAAAGGTGAGTTGAGGTACTGTTGCCCGTCTCGTTTGGCTTGATGTTCAGTCCTATAGATAGACTGTTGGTTCGGTAGCTGTATATTTGCCAACTGTATGTTGGCATGTCATCAACAAATGAAATACTTGAATTATTTTTGGACCTGATATCTTAAGTCTTATGAAGAATGGGGTGATGCTTCATAGCCTACAGATGCTAGAAAATAAATCAGTTCTTTAGATACTGTAATTAAACAACCTAGTTGAATAAATACATACAAAGATGCCACTGTAACCAACTCTGGCTCTCTGGAATTGTAAATAAACATATGGTCACTTAATTAAAAGGTTAAAAATAAATTTTACTTAACAAAATTCAATCAATACTACGTACTCCTCTTCTAAGTAATTGTGATAAGTTGAAGCTTAGAGTTGACGTCTGTCTCAATGACACATCTTGCCAAACATAGTCACTTCAGCAATTACTTCAGAAATATAACAGTGCACAAAACCTTACAGTTTGGATTAACTGTGATAAAATGATTAACATATGCAGGTTCTAAAACAAGAAAAGCTCTCCTTTCATAACAATTAGCTGTAGCCTATACAAATATGGAACAAATAATTAGGTTTCATTAATCTACTTCAATCATACAAATAAAAATTGAATAACAGCAGTTAGCAAATATAAACATTCAGGTAAGATACGGTATCACCTTTTTTTAATGATGGATTCCCTTTCAAAGATTTTATTAAAACGTTGAAAACTCTTAATCAAACCTTTAGTGTGTGAATGTGGTATTCATTTCATTTCCTTGGTTCCTTTAAAAATAAAACACTTGAATTGAAATTCTGCTCCACTCTTTTTGCAACAAATTAATGATTGTTTTGGAATTCAGAAATAAATAGAACCCACCACAGGTATTTATTCAGCACTGACTTGTCATATTTGAAGTATTTTCTATCTGTTTTCCTCTCTCTGATCAGAGCCTGCACACATTCTCTCTTCACTCTTAAAAGCTGTATTCAAACAGGACTAATTGAAATGCAACCACCTTTTCTTCAAGTTATTTGCAGACACCAGGAAAAAGATGGAGTATACAAAGAAACATATGATATATCCCAACTTGTGTAATTGTGGACTGTGCAATTTTTCATAGTTTTTTTGTGTTAGAATGCCTATTGACGCTATTTGATTAGCTGAGGGGAATCAATCCTTTTCGAAATCTTTGTTATATCAGCAACTTAGTCTTTGTTTTGCATATCAGATAATCAGAATTTGTTACTGTTATGCATTGTTTAGAGCTTCTTACTATTGTTTTTTTTAGCTACTTGATTAGTTTGGACTTTGAATGTAAGAACAACAATCATCACAATATGACAGGAAGTATGCACAGACAGGCCATTTTAGTAGTGTATTTGGATATGCATGATTTGCTTTCATTGATGTGCTTAGTAGAAATTTTGTTATTAATATAAATATTTTAGATTTTTCCCCAGAATTCTTTGTGCCGAGTACATTTGGAAAGCAATTAAGAAAATAAAGTAAAATATGCTACCACGTGGCAGTTAGCTATATCCTGTCAAAATATTGTTCTTACTATTAAGGGGTATAGTGGTTGAACTAACACAAGGATTTTCTTGTTAATCTGCCAACAATTTTTTTAAAAATTGATATTACATGACACATTGCAACCACAGAAACATACTGAATGTCTCATGTAATTGACAGAATTTGTAATAAATAGTCAATTACTAATAATGGCCTTGCAGCATGTTTATATTATGCTTCTTAGACCATGGGCAAAACTATCCTAGGAAGGGTCGAAGAATGGTGGGCAGGGGACTGAAGGAACAATTGCTCCTTATACACGACATTTCTTGTTATTGTCCATTCTGAGATTGGAAGCTGGTGGTTAGGGATTATGAATAAACTGTCTAATCTTTCCAGACGCATGTACCAAGGCCGTGTTGCAACCATGTTTATTCAGATTGCATCAAACTTTTTCAATGCCATTTGTAAAGAGAGGATCCTTTGTTAATCAGTTGTCATAACCCACGTCAATGAATGTAACTAAAACGCATAGTACAGAACAGGCCTCACCTGGTCAAGTGACAGTGTCGGTAACTGCATCTACACCTTGCAACACAAGCCATGATCAAAGTGGACCTTGTGATGATTAGTGAATAATTATATAAACTTGAATTATAGCATAACATGACACACCTTAAATATTTTGGTAACATTTTATGAGCATATGTTAAGTACAGGTCGTAGTGTTATAATTGGCATTTCATCAGTGCGAATTGGATATAATGCTATTGACGAATTGTGGACTTTTGGATAACGTAAACTTTCTACTGAATGGGTATAGCGATTTTGTATTAGCGATCTTCTACAACATGATTTTCTAAAGCTGTTTTCCATTGTATGATTTTCTATAGCGTGCGGGTGCAGTGGAATACAACTGTCACGTTATAACAGAACTCTCCTAAATTTTTCCAGATAATTGCATTGTACATTTGAGTCCAGTGACTCCTTTTCATCTCTCCAGCAATTTCTGCTTTACTCTTGAGTCTTGCATTAAAAAAAGACAGACATATTTTCATCTAGCAATCATCAGGACAAACAAAAGAATGCCAGATTTGAAAAAGCGTGGCAATTTGTGCTGTACAAGAAAAGGGGGGCGGATTGTCAGACATGACAACTTTGTTTGAGACAATGCTGTGCAGAATTTCTCCTTCCTCTTGTCTTTGTCCTCTCCTCTCCTTGTCTTCTCCCTCTCTCCCTTTGGCTCTCCCTCTCCCATTGGTGTGTGGTTATGCTTGGTGACACATCCAACGGCTGCACATTTGAGCCCATTATTACTAGCAGCTTGCATCTTGCCCATGTAGATTTCCTTAATAAGGATGACTCTACTAGCCCTTTTGTCAAGCTTGCGTGTCTCTGTATTTTAGCTGACCTTTATTCGCATTGAGGTTCCTCTAAGGTTTGGGTTTATAGGGAATCGTAAACACTGCCTTAAGGCTTTGGTTAATGTGCAAGCTTCTTGCTATAATTTGTCACCTCAAATCTATCCTATGAAATAACATCTATTTCAATAAGGTCATTGCTCCCAATGTATCTCACATACTCAAATATGGGCTGCAACCTGTGGAGTAAGGGATTAACTATAATGCAGATACAGCAAATATTCAGGAATGCTAGTGAATGTGACTGCAGCTGGAGTACTGTGTACAGTAATGGTCAACACACTTAGGAACGGATGTTAATGCAGTGAAATATAGGAACTGGAGTAGGCCATTCAGCCCCTGAAGTCTGGTTTTATCTGTGGCCTAATTATATATGTCTACCTCTGGTTCGTATTCTTCATTACCCTTACTTTACAAAAATGTGTGTATCACAGATTTAAAGTTTACATCAAAGAAGCAGTTTAAATGAAGGTTGCCAGAAAAAATGTTACTGGGGCGTTGGTGAGGCCACTTTGGAATACCACATACAATTCTAGTTGCCCTTCTGTAAGAAGGATGCTGTTAAACTGAAGAGGGTGCAGAAAAGGTTTACAAGGATGCTGCCAGGACTGATTGGTTTAATTTAGAGAGAGGCCGAATAGGCTGGAGCTTTTTTCCCTGGAGCATCAAAGGCTGAGGGGTGATCTTATAGAAGTTTATAAAATCATGAGGGTCATGGATTAGGTGAATAGTCAACAAGTACAGACACCACCAGCAAGTCTCTTAACTTATATTGTGCACATTCTTGTGAGCAAACGTACCGTAAGTTTGGAAGGAGGTGAATGTTGTTCCTCTTTTCAAGAAGGATAATAGGAAAATCCTTGGCAATTACAGAACAGTCAGTCTTACATCTGTGGTCAGCAAAGTTTTGGAAAGAATTTTGAGCGATAGGATATATGACTATTTTGAAAAGCACAGCATGATTAAAGGCAGTCAGCATGGCTTTGTGAGGGGCAGGTCATGCCTCACAAATCTTATGGAGTTCTTCGAGGAGGTGACAAGACAGGTCAATGAAGGTGAGCAGTGGATGTGGTGTATATGGACTTCAGCAAGGCATTTGAAAGGGTTCCCCACGATAGGCTCATTCATAAAGTCAGGAAGTATGGGATACAGGGAGACTTGGCTCTCTGGATTCAGAATTGGTTGGCTGACAGAAGGCGGAGAGTGGTTGTAGATGGAAAGTATTCTGCCTGGAGGTCAGTGGTGGGTGGTGTCCTCTGTTCTTGGGCCTCTGCTTTTTGTAGTTTTTATAAATAACTTGGATGAGGAGGTTGAGGGGTGGGTTAGTAAATTTGCAGATGACACAAAGGTTGGAGGTGTCGTCGATAGTATCGAGAGCTATTGCAGGCTGCAGTACGACATAGACAGGATGCAGAGTTGGGCTGAGAAATGGCAGATGGAGTTCAACCTGGATAAATGGGAAGTGATGCATTTTGGAAGGTCGAACATGAATGCTGAATATAGAATTAAAGACAGGATTCTTGGCAGTGTGGAGGAACAATAGGATCTTGGTATTTGAGTGCATAGATCCCTCAAAGTTGCCACCCAAGTGGATAGGATTGTTAAGAAAGTATATGGTGTTTTGGCTTTCATTAGCAGGGGGATCAAGTTTAAGAGCCGTGAGGTTTTGCTACAGCTCTACAATTCCCTGGTGAGACCACACTTGGAATTTGTGTCCGGTTCTGGTCGCCCTACTATAGAAAATATATAGAGGCTTTGGAGAGGGTGCAAAGAAGGTTTACCAGGATGCTGCTTGGATTGGAGGGCTTGCCTTATGAAGAGAAGTTGACTAAGTTTGGACTTTTCTCTCTGGCAAGAAGGAGGAAGAGAGGTGACCTGATCGAGGTGTGCAAGGTAATGAGAGGCATGGTTAGAATCAATAGCCACAGACGTTTCCCTAGGGCAGGATTGACTGGCACGAGGGATCATAGTTTTGAGATATTAGGAGAAAGCCCTCATCCTGGGAAAGAGTTACAGCTGGGGTAAAAGCAATGCGATTAGGCAAGATTTAGGAAGCATAGGATGAGGAAGGAAAATGCAGCGAATGGGCACATTAGAAATATGGAGCTTATTCAAGGAAAAGCTCCTGTGTGTCCTAGATAAGTACGTACCTGTCAGGCAGGGAGGAAGCTGTAGAGCGCGAGAGCCGTGGTTTACGAAGGAAGTGGAATCTCTGGTCAAGAGGAAGAAGAAGGCTTATGTTAGGATGAGATGTGAAGGCTCAGAGTGCTTGAAGATTACAAGTTAGCCAGGAAAGACCTAAAGAGAGAGCTCAGGAGAGCCAGGAGGAGACATGAGAAGTTGTTGGTGGATAGGATCAGGGTAAACCCTGAGGCTTTCTATAGGTATTTAAGGAATAAAAGAGAGTAAGATTAGGGCCAATCAAGGATAGTAGTGGGAAGTTGTGTGTGGAGTCGGAGGAGATAGAGGAAACACTAAATGAATATTTTTCGACAGTATTCACTCTAGAAAACAACAATGTTGTCAAGGAGAATACTGAGATACAGGCTACTAGACTAGGTGGGATTGAGGTTCACAAGGAAGACGTATTAGAAATCCTGCAGAGTGTGAAAATAGGGAAGTCCCCTGGGCTGGATGGGATTTATCCTAGGATCCTCTGGGATGCCAGGGAGGTGATTGCCGAGCCTTTGGCATTGATCTTTAAATCGTCATTGTCTACAGGAATAGAGCCAAAAGACTGGAGGATAGTAAATGTGGTTCCCCTGTTCAAGAAGGGGAGTAGAGACAACCCTAGTAATTATGGACCAGTGAGCCTCACTTCAGTTGTTGATAAAGTGTTGGAAAAGGTTATAAGAGAGAGGATTTATTATCATCTTGAAAAGAATAATTTGATTAGGGATAGTCAGCACAGTTTTGTGAAGGGTAGGTTGTGCCTCACAAACCTTATTGAGTTCTTTGAGAAGGTGACCAAACAGGTAGATGAGAGTAAACCGGTTGATGTGGTGTATATGGATTTCAGCAAGGCATTCGATAACTTTTCCCACAGTAGGCTATTGTACAGAATACGGAGGAATGGGATTGTGGGAGATATAGCAGTTTGGGTCAGTAATTGGCTTACTGAAACAAGACAGAGGCTGGTGGTTGATGGTAAATGTTCATCCTGGAGTCTAGTTACGAATGGTGTACCGCAAGGGTCGACTGCTGTTGAGTCCACTGCTGTTCGTCATTTTTATGAATGACCTGGATGAGGGCGTAGAAGGGTGGGTTAGTAAATTTGCAGATGACACTAAGGTCGGTGGAGTTGTGGATAGTGATGAAGGATGTTGTAGGTTGCAGAGAGACATAGATAAGCTGCAGAGCTGGGCTGAGGGGTGGCAAATGGAGTTTAATGCGGACATGTGTGAAGTGATTCATTTTGGTCGGAGTAACTGGAATGCAAAGTACTGGGCTAATGGTAAGATTCTTGGTAGTGTAGATGAGCAGAGAGATCTCTGAGTCCATGTATACAGATCCTTGAAAGTTGACAGGGTTGTTAAGAAGGCATACAGTGTTTTAGCTTTTATTAATAGAGGGATTGAGTTCCAGAACCATGAGGTCAGGCTGCAGCTGTACAAAACTGTGGTGCGGCTACACTTGGAGTATTGTGTATAGTTCTGGTCACTGCATTGTAAGAAGGATGTGGAATCTTTGGAAAGGGTGCAGAGGAGATTTACTAGGATGTTGCCTGGTATGGAGGGTAGGTCTTATGAGGAAAGGCTGAGGGACTTGAGGCTGTTTTCGTTAGAGAAAAGAAGGTTGAGAGGTGACTTAATAGAGACATACAAGATAATCAGAGGGTTAGATAGGGTGGACAGGGAGAACCTTTTTCCAAGAATGGTGACGGCGAGCATGAGGGGGCATAGCTTAAAATTGAGGGGTGATAGATATAGGACAGATGTCCGAGGTAGTTTCTTTACTCAGAGGGTAGTTAGGGTATGGAATGCTTTGCCTGCAACGGTAATAGATTCGCCAACTTTAAGTACATTTAAGTCATCATTGGACAAGCATATGGATGTACATGGAATAGTGTAGGTTAGATGGGCTTCAGATTGGTATGACAGGTCGGCGCAACATGGAGGGCCGAAGGGCCTGTATTGCGCTGTTATGTTCTATGTGTAGAGGGGATGTCAGAGGAAGGTACTTTACACAGAGAGGTGTGAATGCATGGAATGCGCTGCCAGCGATGGTGATGGAAGCAGAGTCATTAGGGACATTTAAGCGACTGCTGGACATGCACATTGATAACAGTAAGTTGAGGGATGCGTAGGTTAAATTATTTTATTTTATATTAGGATTAAACCTCGGCACAACATCGTGGGCCAAAGGGCCTGTTCTGTGCTGTACTTTTCTATGTTCTGTGTTCTAAATCACGAGTATTAAATCTAACCAGGTTGATTTATTTAGCAGCCTTGTACTGTGCAGGACATTTATTCAGGGCAGAACTGACAGACATGACAGTTACCTCTGTGTGAGTTTGTTGTGACTTAATTGATAGAGATTAATCATAATGAATCATCAGCAACCCTATTATTGTTGTACTGTGCGAGTATCATAGAGAGCAATTTAACTCCCATGTTGATATTGTCATAACTGATTCCAGAGTGTATTTCAGTTGCATTCTTACATAATTATTTTTTGACTTTAACTTACTGATCCTACAATTGCAGTTACATTGTTACTGTATAGGGATGAAAATCATGAGCACTTTCCAGGTAAATTACTTATTATTTTTGGCAAGATGTGAGCAAAGGTTGTGGAATACTAAAACAACATAGTTTTGTTATGTTTAAAGATTAATTTTGGCCATTTTCTTCTGAAAATTAAGTAACACTACAATTTTGCTAATGTTAAGATACTCTTCCTTCTAACCCCGGAGTGTCTATCCAAGAATTTTCTCTGTGAGTCCAACAGGAAGATGTCTTGGTTAGAATTGCTGCTGAAATGGACATGAGTGTCCTTGAAATAACTTCCCGTGGGGGTGGTTGTGTAGGAGACTTGCATGAGGCAAAGTGGATTTTGGCAGCCTGAACATAAACTTGACTTAAATTAACTTTAAGCACAACTTTCTGGTTGGGTTGCATATGGCATTTGCCTGTGATGGTGCACTGCACAGAATGAAAATGGACACCTGTTTCAGTGGTTTTGCTCTTATTGAAATGGTTAGTGTGTTGATTGCTTACCAATAGGAAAACTAGCATTCCTCTCACAGTAGTACCTGACCCAGAGGTGCTTATTGTCACCAGATGAATTGCACTTGGTAGTCCAGTTTACAGTTACCTGTGCATTGCATTGATCTTTTGCCTTTTGAAATGTCTCTCACTTTGTGTCTTGGGCTGGAAAATTAAAGTTCTGCATGTAATTATCTCTGAAAGCTAAATTGGAAAGTGCAAACACGTATTGGATACCTTAGTTCACAGAGCAAGAGCCTTGCATTTTGCATGAAAGTTAATCGTATGCTTATCAGTTTGCCATCTATATATTATCAAGGGTTATAATTGTACTGTGCTGTGATTATTTTCAGTTGGGTTTAAAATTACCTCTTGCCAGTTAAATACCAGCAAAACCCACTTTGACATCGTGTTTTGATAGTTGTCCTGAAGACTTAATATTTCTATCTTGTCACTGCTTCCTGCTGTACCTACACATGATTCACTGTACAACAGCATTTTAATTCTGTGATTTCATTCTAAGGATGACTGATATGGAAAGTCCAATAGGGTAAAGCATGGAGTCGGATGAACTCTATGTCATCCAGGAAACATTTTCTTTTAAAAATAAACTGAGGTTTCTATGATGTGCTGCTACATCTTGAAGTGGTAGGATGTGGGTTCTTTTGAGTCAATTTTCTCATCTCTCCTGGAAGGTGACTAACAATTCTGTTGAGCAGTTTTACTGACTTTCTTTTCCTCATGACCCTCGACCCCAGTTGTTGTCCTACTCAATAACCCAGACCCAGGAACACTGAAGCATGCTGCAATGTTGAGTGATGGTGGCATGTCCTGTATACATTCCTCACAAAGTAGGCTCATACTTGTACACTTGTTGCATTTGTGAATTTTCCATGTAGAGGTCAGGCAGAAGAGCAGAATATTCTGACTGAATGTTCAGCTAATGCTACCCTTCATTAAAATTCATTTGCTGGAAAGATTTTTTAATCTTTCTTGGGATGTGGATGCTGGATTGGTTGTCGCGGTGGGATTTAGCCCAAGTCCCCAGAAAGTTAAACTTGGCCCTCTGGTTTAATAATTCAGTGACATTACTTTTCCACCATTGCTCCCTCTTTGTAATGTTGTGGTGTCCCAATTCAATCGATATCTCATAGCCCAGACAGATAACAATGACTGACAGACCTAGAAACATAAATATCTCAGATTGCTGAGTGAGAAATGGCTGGCAAATAGCCACCAAGCCATTATATAGGATTTGTACCAAAAGAACAGAAGTAACTTAATTGAAACTTAAACCAAATTATACACATTCACATCTCTGGTGCTAATTACAAAGCAAATTTAGAAGTAAATTCTTTTGACTGATGGATGGGAGAAGGATGGATTAGAATAAATGAATTTTGTAAAAAAAGAAATTAAGGGAGCAAAGAAAATTAGAAGATTTCAAGTTATAAAATATTTGACAAAATTTAGTTCCAAGTGTATTTTTGAAGTAGCTGAGAGAGTTTCCTGCTCAAAATATTTTCCCATCTGTTTTTGAGGAAATGGAAGTTGTGCAATGGGGGCTTATTTCAGGATAGTGTCATCTTGGAGTGTTTGGAGATCTGTTTTTGTCTCCTCACAGTCAATTATTTGTCTTGCAATCTAGAGATGTATAAAACAGATTATTGATGTGCAAAAACCACATGTTCCTGAACCTGATTTCCGTTGTGAAATCTTGAAAATCCTCTGTTAAACGGAGCTGGAAAGAACATTTGTGAATCTTTTCTTTTGCCCTTGTCATTTAAATCTTTTAGACAACACCACCACTCACTTGTTTTTGAGTTGGAAATATGTAAGTTTAGTTAGTGTAACTTTCCTTTGTAGGTGAAATGTCTGTGATCCTTCAAAGACGATTGTGTCTGTGGCCCCTGGTTGCTTGTTCCTGTGTATTGCCAATTTGCCAAGGATGGGGAGTGGCATAAGTGCGTGGATGAAAGGTGTCCCCTAGCTCATCTAACCCCATACCCCTGCCCCTATCCTCAGCTCCCAAAAAGTGATGAGATGGAGTTGAATGATGGATGCTGACTTATCTTAAATTAATCCTGCTTTAGAAGCTTGAGGACAGTGTCAGGCAGGTTTCCAATCTTCTCACTTTAGGCTGTCCTTGCATTGTTGTTCAGTGGGAGTTACTGGACAGCAGTCAGGCGTCCTAATCCAGGACTGCTTTCCTCAGCATATTTGTTAAACTCTAAACAATGTTCTGGAACTTGAACCTTGGTGACTTTCTGTGCGTGTGGTTCAGTTTCAAGAAAAATATTTTAAATCAGATTGGCCTTTTCGGATTCTACCTGTATGGGCCGGAGAAAATGCTTTTAATATGAGAACCTAGAGTTTGAAAGCTTGCTTTAAATTTCAAAGATGAAGTCATTGTTTGAAAGGGATTCTGCTGATTTCTTTTTAAAATTCCTTCATGGGATGTGGGCATTTCGGGCATAGGCAGTATTTGTTGCCCATACCTCATAGCCCTTGAACAGAATGGCTTGTGTGATATTTTAGTGGGAAGTTAAGAATCAAGTCCATCGCTGTGGGTCCAAAGTAGGCTGGCATATTTAAGGTTCACATATCTTCTTCCTCAAAGGACATTACACTCCTGTGATTTTTGCCATTTACTTTGTGCTTTACTCTTGGTTATTAATTAAAAGTTTACTTTTGAAGGAGCAACCCTATGCCCAACAGGTGGGGAACCCCCACCCTCATTAATATAAATAGGAGACGGTTATAAGATTCTCTTGAAAACCCCAGATTGTTACCACAGCTTCATCTTCAGGCAGATTACAGTTTTCTAATGAGTATAGAGCCAGTTCAGTTAATCATCGCAGCTGAATCACAAGCTTAACAGGTATCACATGGAGAATGTGGGTGGCTGTTCAGAAATGGTGCTCTGGAAAATACCCCTACTGCTGTGGTCAAATAGTAAGTCCTTGTGCAGTAATTTCAATGTCAAAATGTTCAGAATTGTTGTTTCCTGTCTTGGATACTTTTTTCTGCTTGTTTTAAGCAACATTCTATAGAGAGGACAACATCTATAGCTGCCCAACATTCCTCAGTGATTAAATTCTGTGCAAGCCATATTGTTTGTGGTGTATGTGTGCACTGCAGCGTTGTATATGCCAGCTATTAAGGCAAGTGCCGAGCAGAGTTGATATACTTTGGTAGGGAGAGTGAGTTTGACTTCGCCTGATGCAGCTATTTACAGACAGCCATTGGCCTGGTATCAGAGAAATTGCACTAATTTGGCTTGTCCATTGTCTGTAGTTCTAAATGGTGTTAATTGTTAAATTTTGCTGGAGTAGAGCATCTCTCAGCATATACTTTTTTTCTGTATTTTTCAGCTTTATAATTTTTTTATTTAGTCACTTGTTGGAAATACATGATAATGATGTGACAAGGGTTTCAAAACTTCAGTTTCTTCAGTGAGTGGTAAAATATCCAATGCATTTCCTTAACTGATTAAATTTAAGGATCAAGAAAGAAACCGAAATGATGGAAGAGGAGGGTGAACCCCAGTTGGTGGATTAGTAATATCAGGTAAAGGAAGAAAAATGAAGAGAGGCAAAGCAAGATTAGATTAGTGAGAGAAACTGAGGGGAGCAGTAAGAGAAAAAGAATTTAAAAATCACTAGTAACAATCTACAATTCAAATCTTCCCTTTCTGGGCCAGTGAGGTTAATTGACATTGAATGAGCAATTATCACATTATTAAAAAGATACTTTATCAGTTAATTACACTCTAACATTGAGCCTAATTTAGTGAGCAATTAATGCACACATTTTTAAAACGAGTGAATGGTCAAAGGCACAACATGTATTGTGGACAGCAAAAGGCCATTGATCCTTCTGTATGTTCTGATGTTTCACAACCCTGATTATCTCTTAATCCCCTGAATTTGTTGGTTTACTTGCCCAGTACTCAGCAGCATTATTTGTTAATTCAGCTTTCATCCGAATCCTGGTATAGCTATGTCATATTATAGTGACTACCATGATTCTTGAGATTTTTTTAAAAAGTCTTTCTGTATTGAGTGTGATTTGGTAAAATAGAAAAATAAATATGTATCTAGTATATTATGTATACTAGGTGGAACAGTCCATCTTCCGCAGCTACACTGGCACCACCCCTCACCTTTTCCTCCGCTACATCAATGACTGTATCAGCGCTGCCTCGTGCTCCCACGAGGTTGAACAGTTCATCCACTTTACTACACCTTCCACCCCGACCCTCCACCCTTGAGCCTGCCCCTCCAATCGCCACCAGGACAGAACCCGACTGGTCCTCACCTACCACCCCACCAACCTCCATATACATCATATCATCCGTCGTCATTTCCGCCACCTCCAAACGAACCCCACCACCAGGGATATACTTCCCTCCCCTGCCCTATCAGCGTTCCGAAAAGACCACTCCCTCCGTGACTCCCTCGTCAGGTCCACACCCCCCACCAACCCAACCTCCACTCCCGGCACCTTCCCCTGCAACTGCAAGAAATGCAAAACATGTACCCACACCTCCCCCTTACTTCCCTCCAAGGCCCCAAGGGATCCTTCCATATCTGCCACAAATTCACCTGCGCCTCCACACACATCATTTACTGCATCCGCTGCACCTGATGTGGCCTCCTCTATATTGGGGACACAGGCCGCCTACTTGTGGAACGTTTCAGAGAACACCTCTGGGACACCCGGACCAACCAACCCAACCACCCCGAGGCTCAACACTTCAACTCCCCCGCCCACTCCACCAAGGACATGCAGGCCCTTGGACTCCTCCATCGCCAGACCATAGCAACACGACGGCTGGAGGAAGAGCACCTCATCTTCTGCCTAGGAACCCTCCAACCACAAGGGATGAACTCCGATTTCTCCAGTTTCCTCATTTCCCCTCCCCCCCACCTTGTCTCAGTCCCAACCCTCGAACTCCGCACCACCTTCGTAATCTGCAATTTTCTTCCTGATCTCTCCGCCCCCACCCCCACTCCAACCTATCACCCTCACCTTAACCTCCTTCCACCTATCACATTTCCAACGCTCCTCCCCATGTCCCTCCTCCCTACCTTTTATCTTAGCCTGCTTGGCACATTTTCCTCATTCCTGAAGAAGGGCTCATGCCCGAAACGTCGATTCTCCTGCTCCTTGGATGCTGCCTGACCTGCTGCGCTTTTCCAGCAACACATTTACAGCTCTGATCTCCAGCATCTGTAGTCCTCACTTTCTCCTATATTATGTATATGCTCTGCAATGTTTCTTGGAGCTAATTGGACGTTGCTAAACTTGTACTTATTAAGGAGCAATCAGAAGATGGTCCCTCGAGCCAATAACGGGAGATTTGTATTTACCATGGGCCAATCACTTAACTACAAAGGAACCATCACACTCACTACAGGTATTTTGAAAAGTAACAGAGATCATTAAAAATACAGATGATAATATCAACTGAAAAAGATTCAAGGATAGAAATTGAGGGATTTTGCTGGTAAAAAGCTTGGTTTTGGAATTGATCTCGAATATCATAACATCTTAAGGCCATAAGATGTATGAGCAGAAACAGGCCATTTTCCCCATTGCCGGTGCCAGTCAGTGAGATCATGGCTGAGCAGATAATTTTCAACTCCACTTTTTTGTTTTTCCCCATAATTCTTGATTCCACAACTACTTAAAAAATCTGTCTGTTTCAACCTTAAATTTACATCAATCCAACCTCTACAGTCCTCTGCAGTGAAGAATTCTACACACTGATGACCTTCTGAGAAAAGAAATTCCTCCTCCCTCTCTCAATTGGGTGAACCTTTCTCTGAGCCTATGCTGTCTGGTTTTAGATTCTGCCATAAGAGGAAAAAACAACCTTTTTACGTCTGCTCTAGCAAGCCGTCTAATAATCTTCTATTATCTAATAACGTCCATTTGCTTTCTCTGTTACTTGTTGAACTTGAATGAAACATTTTGTGGTTTGTGTTTCAGGGCGTTTAAATCCCCATGTTGCAGCTTTCTACACTTTTTCCTCATTTAAATAGTATTCAGTTCTCTTATTCTTCCTGCCAAAGAGCACAATGCCACATGTTTCCACTCTTTATTCCATCTAACGAGCTGTGCCCACTCATTTAACCTTGTCTATATCCATCTGCAGACTCTTTGTGCAATCTCACTGCTTGCTTTCCCACCTATGTTTGAACCATCTGCATATTTGATGATAATGCATTCATTTCCCTCATTCAGATCACTTGTAAGTAATTGTTGCCTCAGCACCGACTGCTGTGGCACACTATTAGATATAGATTACCAGCATAAAAATGTCCATCTTATCGCAACTCTGCTTTCTATTGGTTAGCCAGTCCTCGATCTATGCTAATGTATCACGAACTCCAGGGACTCTTATTAAGTTGCCTTAAGTATGATACTTCATCAAGATACCTTCTGGAAATCCAAGTATATTGTATCCACTACTTCTCCTTTATCTATTCTGCTTGTTAGTTTCTCCAAGAGCTGTAATAAATTTAGTAGGCATAATTTCCCTTTTGTGAAGTCTTGCTGACTGTGTTTGAATTCATCATGTATTTTTAAGTGCTCAGTTAGTACGTCCTTATGATAGACTAGCAGTTTCCAATGGCAGATGTTAAACTTACTGGCTTACAGTTGCCATTTTACTTCTCTCCCTCTCTTGTTGAGTTAGGGTGTTACATTGGCAGTTTTCTAATCCTCTGGGAGTTTTTCCAAATGTAACAATTCTTAGAAGGTTACTGCTATACATTCAGTCTGTGGCTTCTTCTTTTAAAATCATTGAATGCAACCAATCACATCCAGGAGACTTATAAAAAGCATTCAGCCCCATTCGATCCCTGGTACTTGTGTTAATGTATGATTTTTAAAAATCAGTCATAAGTTGAAATGCACATTGTGTGCTATATTTAGACATTATTCAGTTTACAATGCAAAACCAAGGTGAATTTCATTGGTGCAGTCTTAGCTTTTTGAATTATTCTCTGTAAATTAAATTTTTCAGTTGCCATTTATGAAGATGAAACATATTGCACAATTTTAAATACTTACCAAGTGATCTTGTTTGATGTTGGCAGGTAGTCTAAGATGAAGGATAGTGTTTTCAAAAGATCATATGACATCGCTGACAAAGCTGGACTTTATTCCCATTCCAACTTGCCCCAAATGAGAGTGTGGTGATGGTGTGCGGCTCGAACTGTTCAAGCCTCTGTTGTGAAGCTGCTCTCTCCATGCTGTTAGGAAATGAGCTTCAGGATTTGGAACCTGCAGTATTCAAGGAATGGTGATTAATGTCAGTAAACAAGATGATTTGTGAAGGTGGTGATGTTTTCATACATTACTGACTTTGCTTTTTGTTATAATTCAGATTAATTTAACAATGCCAACAATTTGAGTCCATTAACCTCACAGATAACTCATAATTTCTATGTGGGTGATATCTTATTTTGGTTTTGGCCAACAATCATTCCAAATCATTATGATTTCATATACTGTTTTGCTCTCATTTTCTTTCCCAAATACTGAAAATTCTTTTTAAGATTTGGAGATGCCGGTGTTGGACTGAGGTATACAAAGTTAAAAATCACACAACACTAGGTTATAGTCCAACAGGTTTAATTGGAAGCACACCAGCTTTCGGAGCGATGCTCCTTCATCACTACCACCTGACGAAGGAGCGTCACTCCGAAAGCTAGTGTGCTTCCAATTAAATCTGTTGGACTATAACCTAGTGTTGTGTGATTTTTAAATTCTTTTTAAGAGCATTTTCCCTCATCCAATCACCTTTTTTTATGATAACCTAGGTAATGTGTTTGCAGAGTATTTAACTTTCAGGACATGATAGCAATCTGAACTGAAAACTGTATTATTTGATTTCTCCTCCAAGCCTCACTGTTAGAAAACTTGGATTGCAAATTGCTAAATCAGTCCATGTCACTGAGAGAACTTCAATATTTTGCTGTGCACTGAACCAATTACAGATTAGTCTTACTCTTTTAGGCAGGTGGCTGAAGAGTTGACTGAACAGTGTGTTGCATGCTTTTACGTAAGTATAGCAAGTGAGGAATTAAGCTCCAGGGTTCTGAACCAGCAGTATTGAAGGAATGGTGATAACTGTCAATAAACAAGATTATTTGTGAAGGTGGTGATGTTTTCTGAGATTACTGACTTGGCTTTTTGATGTAATATATATATCTGATGTAAGTCTGTGGCAAATGTTTAGCGAGATACTAAATACCTCTCAAAGTATGTTCCTGAGAGAAGAGAAACATAAAAAGATGGCTTAATAAGGAAGTCAAGGATAGCATTGAGGCAAAAAGTAGGGTGCATCCTATTGCAAATAATAGTGCACTCTGGAGGATTGCTTTGGAGGGTATTGGCTATAAGGGAAGATTGGACAAACTTGGTTTGTTTTCACTTTGATATCAGAGGATCAGGAGCATGCTGATTGAAGTTTACAAAATTAAGAGGAATGGATAGTTGGAATCTATTTCCCAAGATAGAAATGTCAATTAATAGAGGGCATACACTTCAGGTAAAAGTTGGTAAGTTAAAGGGGGATGTGAGAGGCAAGTTTTTTTACACCATGATAAGTGTCTGGAATGTGCTGCCAGAGGAAATGGTGGAGACAGATACAGTAGCAACCTTTTAAGAGGCAACTTGACAGATATATGAATAGGCAGGGAATAGAGGGATATGGGCCACGTTAAGGTGAAAGTTTTTTAGTCTAGAAAAGCATCATGTGTCAGCACAGTCTTGGTGGACCAAAAGGCCTGTTCCTATTCATTGCTCTTTGTTCTATGAGAGGCATACAGAGAGAGTAGTTTGTGAGAATCCCTTCCCATGGCAAGCATGTCTAAGACGAGAGAGCATAATTTAAGGTCAGGAGCAAGTGAAATGGAGAAGATCTGGGGAAAATGTTTTTCATCTAGAGGGTGGTAGATGCATGAAATGTGCTGCCTGAAAGGGTGTAGAGATAAATACTCTTGCAACATTTAAGAGCCATCTAGATATGTACTTAAAATGCCAGGCAATAGAAGGCTGTACATCCAATGCAGGTAAATAGTGTTCGTCTAGTTTGATGTTTGTTGGTTAGCATAGACATCATGGGCTGAAGGGCCTGTTTCTATGCAAGAGTGACTATGAAAATCTGAGAGCTCGAGCAACGATTCTACCTGAGAGAAAGTGAGGACTGCAGATGTTGGAGACCAGAGTTGAAAAGTGTGGTGCTGGAAAAGCGCAGCAGGCCAGGCAGCATCTGAGGAGCAGGAGAATCAATGTTTCAGGCATAAGCCCTTCTTCAGGAATGAGGCTGGTATGCCAAGTGGGCGGAGATAAAAGGTTGGTGGGAGGGAATTTGGGGGAGGGGCACTGGGAATACGATAGGTGGAAGGAGGTGAGGGTGAGGGTGATAGGCCGGAGAGGGGGTGGGGTCGGAGAGGTCGGGAAGAAGATTGCAGGTCAAGAGGGCGGTGCTGAATCCAGGGGTTGGGACTGAGATAAGGTGAGGGGAGGGGAAATGAGGAAGCTGGAGAAATCTACATTCATCCCGTGTGGTTGGAGGGTTCCTAGGCGGAAGGTGAGGCGCTCTTCCTCCAGGCCAGGGTCTGACGATGGAGGAGGCTGAACACTTTAACTCCCCCTCCGACTCTGCCAAGGACATGCAGGTCCTTGGCCTCCTCCGCCAGACCCTGGCCACACGACGCCTGGAGGAAGAACGCCTCATCTACCACCTAGGAACCCTCCAACCACAGAGGATGAATGTAGATTTCCTCAGCTTCCTCATTTCCCCTCCCCCCACCTTGTCTCAGTCCCAACCCCCGGATTCAGCACTGCCCTCTTGACCAGCAATCTTCTTCCCGACCTCTCCGCCCCCATCCCCTTTTCGGCCTATCACCCTCAGCCTCACCTCCTTCCACCTATCATATTCCCAGCGCGCACCCCCCCCCCCCCCCCCCCCACCTTTTATCTCCGCCCACTTGGCATACCAGCCTCATTCCTGAAGAAGGGCTTATGCCTGAAACGTCAATTCTCCTGCTCCTCAGATGCTGCCTGGCCTGCTGCGCTTTTCCAGCACCGCACTTTTCAACAACAATTCTACCTACTGTATTTGGTTATATTGGTTGAAGGTGGCACTCAGTCAGTGTGTTTCATTCATGAGTGGGCATAACTGGCTGGGACAGCATTTATTGCCCACTCTAATTGCCTCGAGGCCAATTAAGAGTCAACCACACTGCTGTCAGTCTGGAGTCAATTATATGTCAGAATAATGCTCATCTGAAGGCAGGCAGGTCTTTGGCTCATTGTGCCTTGATATTTCATCTAGAGCTATTCATCCTGGTAGTGTTTGTCAGTAGTAATTTGTCATTGTCCAAAACTCTCGGGGGCAGGGTGAAGAGGCAAGTCACAAGCCTACCCCATCAATATCAAGAATTGAGCCAGTGCCGTTGGGTCTGAAGGACCTTTTTCTATGCTGAATAATTGTGTGAAACCTGTGTGCATTGGGAGAACTTTAAAAGTCAGCAAAGGGTTGCAAAAAACAGAATCTAAAGAGCTAAGGTTAACTATGAAAGGAACATAGCAGAAAACATAAGCACTGATACGGAAAGCTTCTATACGTATGTAAAAAAAAGAGAATTGTGAAAGTAAATGTTGGCACTATGGAGGATGAAAATAGTGAGGTAATAATGGGAAACTCAGAATTGGCAGCGGTACTAAATGAATATTCCTCCTTCCAGTCCAAAAAGCAGCCCTCTATCATCACCTCTGTCTCTTACTGTCCAGTTAATTTTATACCCAATTGGCTAGCTCCCCCTAGATTCCATATGATCGAACCAGTCTACCATGTGGAAACTTGTCGAATGCCTTGCTGAAGTCCGTCTAGGCAACATGTGCTCTGCCTTCACCTATCTTCTTTAGCATCTTTCTTCCTCAAGATGCTCCCTTTTGTGGGATAGTCTTGAACAAGAGTGCATAGATATAGAGTGAGAAGAGGTAGATTCAAAAGTGGGAAAAGGAGATATTTCTCTGAGGGTTGTGAATCTGTGGAACTCACTACCCCAGAGTGCAGTGGAGGCAGAGTCACTCAACAGATTCAAGAATGAAATAGATATATTTATGATAAAAAATGGGATAGAGGGCTATGAGGAACAGGCAGGTAAATGGAGTTGAGAGCACAAAAAGTTAGCCATGATCATGTTCAACGGTGGAGCGGGCTCACAGGGCTGAATTGCTCATAATTCCTATGTTCCTATTGTCCTGCTGTGTTTTGTAGTGTATTGTAGCATGCTTTTCCAACCACAGCACAACACCTAGCCCCCACTCCCGGTGAATTGAGGTTAACAGTGAGATTCCAGAAAATGTGGATCCTTTTTCATATCTCGGAAGTCTCCAGCCATGGAGAAGTGCTGCCAGCTGTGCCTTTGCATGATTCTCAAAATCCAATGATGTGAAAGGCAGCCAACAGCAGCATCATTTCCCAAAGCAACTCATGTAGCATCAAAGCTCCAATCACACAAAGTGTGCTCCGCTGGGCAGGCCAAGTAATTCTTGTGCCTGACACCAGACTCCAGAAGCAAATGCTCTACGTAGGAACTCAGATAGAACAGGAGACTCTCTGGAAAACCACCAGAAATACTAGCAATGTCCTCAAAGCATCCCTGAAGAGGTCAATCATTCCAGCCAACATGTGGATTCCCTGGCTAGTGACCAACCACAATGGAGGAAGTTCATTCAGAAAGGTACCAAATTCATCAAGAAATTTGATTGGGAACACATTTAAATAGAAGTTTTAGGAGCAGGCAAACCTCTACGTAGCACATCTATTCAAGCTGCCCCATGACACATTGCTCCCATCTGATATAATGTGCAGATTGGCATTGGACTTACAAGTGGGTTCAACTCCAGAATCCATTGAACCGGAGTGGAAGAAAATCATCCATGACCCCAAGAAATTCTATTGCCACTATACAATCAAATGACTATTTCTCAAGAATTAGGTCTTAGAGTTAATGTCATTTTGGTGCATCAATACTTAAGAATGTTGAGTGATACTCACAGCTAACTTCCTTCCTCCCTCAGTCACCTTGAGGACAACCTCCTTCTAATAATATCTCTGTATTTCTATTGTATTTTGTTCTGGGTAGTTCCACTCTCATAAAGCAAAACTTGCTGCATTGTTCAACTGTCATTTTTGAGCAGTTTGATCATTCATTCCTACTTAGCCAACATCCTCCATTGTTGTCCAGATCTTTAAATAGCCAATATTGAAAAGGTTTCCAATGTTTAGCCACATGGCCAATTTCAATCAGGGGTCTTTAAATTAGAATCTCAGCAAATTTGGCAGTATCTGTGGAACAAGACTCAAAGTAAATATTTTGAGTCCAAAATGACTCCTCTTCAAGAGCCTTTTAATTGTTTACTTGAGCTGTAGAAGTTCAGAACAATATTACGCTACAATATTGGCCATGGTAAGATGTGGTGAACTGAATTTGCAATGCCTTGTAACTCAATGCTAATTCTGCTGCAAGTCCTACAACTAACATCTGGAAAGGTATCACAATGGCAGGGCTTCATGCAAGAACAATTGTATCTGACTAATTTATTTGGGTTTTCACAAAAGTCTCAACCAGAGTGGATAGAGGGGAACCAGTGGATATATTGTATTTGGGCTTCCAGAAGACATTTGACAAGGTACATCACAACCATTTAAATTGCAAGCTAAGAACCCACAGCATTGGAGGTAGCATATTGGCTTGGACAGAGAATTAGTTTAAAAAAAATGACTGCAGATGCTGGAAACCAGATTTTGGATTAGTGGTGCTGGAAGAGCACAGCAGTTCAGGCAGCATCCGAGGAGCAGCAAAATCGACGTTTCGGGCAAAAGCCCTTCATAATGGGCTTGAAACAACAAGGAAGGTTAAAAGGTTCTTTTTCATGGTGGCAACCCATGACAAGCAGAGTTTCACAGTAATTAGTTTTGGGATTGCAACTGTTTACAACATATGTTAATAACTTGGAGGAAGGAAGAATGTACTGTTGCCAAATTTGCACATAACTCTAACATTGGTGGAAATGCAAGTTGTGAGGGGGATACAGCCGGTTTACAGAACAATATTAATAGGTTAAGTAAGTAGGCAAAAAGTTGGCAAATGGAATATCATGTCGAAAAATGTGAAGTTTTTCATTTTGGAAGGAAGAGCAAAAGAACAGAATATTACTTAAATAGAAAAAAAAGCAGAAAGCTGCAACACCAAAGGGACTTAGGGTAAATCTTGAGTGTATAAGTAGTCGGGGGCACTGGTGTTGAGGATTATGGCGGAAGAGGTGTCGCCTATTCTTACAGATTGCAGCCGATGTGACAGGAAGTCGAGAATTCAGTTAGAGAGGTAGGAACCAAGACGTAGGTCTTGGAGTTTCGAAATGAGTTTGCTTGAAATTGTGGTGTTGAAGGCAGAACTGTAGTCAATCAATACAAGCCTGATCTAGGTATTCTTGTTATCCAGATGTTTCAGGGATGAGTGTTGGGCCTGGGAGATAGCGTCTGATGTGGAACTGTTGTGCCAGTAGGTGAATTGCAATGGATCAAGGCAATTTGATAGGTGGGAATTGATGTGAGCCACTGGGCAGTAGTCATTGCGGCATGCTGCATGAATTTTCTTTGGCAATGGGATGATGGTGGTCCTCTTGAAGCAAGAAGGGACTTCAAATTGTAGTAAGGAAAGATTCAAGGTGTCTGCAAGTACTCCCACTGGCTGGTTTGCACAGGGACTGAGTGCAAGGTGGGGGACTTCATCGCACCAGTAACTTTCTGTAGGTTCACTCACAAGAAAGCCCATCTAATGTCTGCGGTGGTGACTTTGGAGTCAGGTGCATCTGAGGCTGTTGAGATAGGTGACATTGTTTCACTGACCTTCTGTTCAAAGCAAGCATGTAATGGATCGAGCTCTGGTGTGGATATACTGTTGCCTGTGATTCTGTTCGACTTCGCTTTGTAGCCTGTTATGCAATGTAAGCCTTGTCACAAATGACGGGTGTCAGTGTGGTTAGTCTGGTTCTCAAGCTTAGTTTGATATTGCCTCTGGTCTTACAAAGATTGTATCTGGTTGCCAGATTTGTACGCCTCAGATCTGGATTTCAGTAGAGAATGGATCTCCCGGTCAACCATGGTTTCTGGTTGGGGAACGTTCAGGTTAACTTCTTTGGCACAGAGTCTTCTAACACACTAATGAAGTATGTAATGGCAGTGGCCTACGTGCTTAGGTTGGTCATTGAGTTCTTGAACACTGACTCTAACCAGTACTGTAGAAGCCCTTCCATTGCCTCCGACCAACCTCTACACTACTTTCTGTACTGGGTCTTCATGCTTCAACTCCTGCTTGTAACCCAGGAGGAGAAGGAGGAGCACAGAGTTGTGTTCTGATTTTCCAGAATGTTGATGGGGGATGGAGCGGTAGGCATCTTTGTTTGTATTGCAATGGTTAAGGATGTTTTGGCCTTGTTGGGACAGGAGACGTGTTGGTGATAGTTTGGTGCCACGTTCTTGAGGTTGGCCTGGTTGAAGTCATCGGCAATGATGAACAAGAGCTCTATTCTGTCTCGAGAAAGTTTGTTTGTAGTGTTGTATACTTCATCAAGTGCATTCTTCATTTCGCATGGGGTGGTATTCCACAATGTAAATGTCAGTGTCCTCACACTTAAGTAGTAGTTAGTTTGACGGGGACATTGTGAATAGGTTGGCATGCAGGCCTTTTAAGTTCAGAAACCTACTGCATTCTGTGTTAGGAGCTGGATAAAATAATCATTCTGTGTAATTAAAAATAGACTTTCTTTGAAAAGTAAATTTCTGTTCATGTGGATGGCAATATTTTGGGGCTCAATTACCTGGCATTCACTTAACCGAATTTGGCATGATGCGAACAAGATCATAAAGTCCCGATGTGTGACTAACTGTTATCCAGCATCGATTATCTGACATTCGATTAACTGAATGAAATACTTTTCACTCGTGTCCTTCGGATAATCGAGGTTCCTCTGTAATTATTTAGATTTGTTTCAGTTCGAATCATTACCACAATATGCAGTTTTAAAAGAGACTGACAAAGACCTTTAAGTCAATTTCTTTTCTTTTCTTTTTAAAGGATGTGCCTAACAAGCCACCCAGAGTCTGGGGACATCCTATAGATTGCGTTATAAAGTTCTGTGTTTCTGTGTGAGTTATTGTCTCGCTATGTTTAAAATTGAATGCTGAGGATCAATGGTACTTTAAATCTGAACTACTCCAGAAAGACTATCAACAACGAGCCCACTATCAGTGAAGTTATTGCTTTTTGTCAAGTCTGGTATCCCTGGATACCAGAGATCCATCAAGACATTATATCAAGACCTGTCTGGCTGCTTGTGATTGAGGTGAATAGGATTTGGTATCTTTCCCAGAAATGAAGTGCAGCTCAATAGTTCAGAAGCAGCTGGGGTGTTTTGATCATGTTATATGCTCATTACTAGAGCTGTTTTCCTTGAAAAACCTTATTTTGAAGAAATTGTTTGAAAGATAAACTCTAAACCTAATATTACATAACAATAATCCAATTAGTAGTCACAATACCCTAAGGTGTATTGGAAGCCAAGCCACCTAGGATTGTACTGAACCAGTACAGACAACCTCCTTTTGCTGCTTGTTTATCTAATTAACTTTTAATGTATGGAATAAAATAAACAGGGTACTCCTGGGGTAAAACTTTATCCTGTGAATTTGAATGAGC
Organism: Chiloscyllium punctatum; assembly: GCF_047496795.1. NCBI lineage: Eukaryota > Metazoa > Chordata > Chondrichthyes > Orectolobiformes > Hemiscylliidae > Chiloscyllium > Chiloscyllium punctatum. The sequence goes on along the minus strand of NC_092746.1, from coordinate 92,572,755 downwards.
AACTAAACAAATCTCAGGCCTCAGCTAATCTGATCTGAGGTGTTTCAGGTTGATAGCTTTATTTCAGATGGCATGATATGATGCATTTGGGAACAGCAGAGCCTGGCTTGGGGTGATGCGGACATTATTGAAATATTCATCGTTCCTTCTGTGAGAAATTTGAATTTAATTGGCAATACTTGTAAACTCTCTTGCGAGGAATTCTGGAGTAAATTAGATTAGATTACTTAGTGTGTGGAAACAGGCCCTTCGGCCCAACAAGTCCACACCGACCCGCCGAAGCGCAACCCACCCAGACCCATTCCCATAAATTTACCCCTTCACCGAACACTACGGGCAATTTAGCATGGCTAATTCACCTGACCTGCACATTTTTGGATTGTGGGAAGAAGCCGGAGCACCCGGAGAAAACCCATGCAGACATGGGGAGAATGTGCAAACTCCACACAGAGAGTCTCCTGAGGCGGGAATTGAACCCGGGTCTCTGGCACTGTGAGGCAGCAGTGCTAAGCACTGTGCCACCGTGCCACCCACAATTAGTTCACGGATGTTTCTCAGACTCTTCTCCTTGTTCCACTCCTCTAATTCCTTTGGAGCTATTCAATTGTCTTCTGCATGCTCTTGGAAGTGGAAAGCAATCAGAAGCAAAATCCTTAATTGTGTTTCTCCTTGTTAATCTTTGGAGTTGAGGCCAGTTATAAGACCTTACCGTCAGCTTAGGTAAATTGAGATAATTAAACGAAGAACATGAAGCAAGCCACAACCTGCTGCTTGTCTTGTTATTCAGCTACTCACTGGATTACTTGGGGATCTTGTGGCACATACTTTAGATCGAGACATGTTCTTACTCATCCGTGGTAAATACCTTAAAATCCTCTCTTGCTCAGTCGTTGTCGAATCATCTCATAATTCACAAAAAAAATTACTTGGGTTCAGGCTCTAATTCTGTTTTGGAAGATCGATGCTCATTGGATTATTGACCAAGAAGTTTAAAAGGACAAGCAAAACTTCTTGACCGGGCACATATGTGGAAAAATTGTTCCACCGAGTAATTTTGGCTTAAAGGAACATAGGATGTGGACAGTGAAGAAGTTATGTAGAAATTAGAAATTTGGCATCAGCTACGAATTTTCACTTCAGTTGGTAAAACGTTTGATTACACAAAGCAGTTTTATCATGACCAGAAGAGCTTTAATTAGAGACAAGGCATCCACTTTATTCATGAACTTGTATCTACTTAGATTTTTAGTTGTTGAAATAATGTGACCTTTGCTCATTTTCTAATGATATCTGAATTCTTGAACTGTTATTACAGCCAAAGGACAGATAACAATGAGTGAAGATCCAAATGGCTTTGCTAAAGAAATTGATGAAGAATATGTAAAGAAAGAACAAGTTTTTCAGGTAAACTAAGAAATGAATTGATCCAATTTTGTGATTTATTTAGTTTTTCCTATGATATTTAGTGCATTTTGTTTTCTTATTAGCCACTACACAGAAAAGGGTATCACTGAACTTGATTGTAATAAAATTGAAACATTTTCTCCACATTATAATCGTAAGCTGGTAGTCTTAAAAAAAACTTCTTAGACTGTGGGTGTCACTGGCAAAGCCAGCATTTGTTACCATTCCTATCTGCACCTATGATTTGCCCATTTCTGGATTAGTGGTGCTGGAAGAGCACAGCAGTTCAGGCAGCATCCGAGCTCTCAGCCTTCTAGCTCACCATGTGAGGGCTGGAATGAAACCCCTGCTCTTTTTAAACAAAAACAAATTAAGAGGAAGGAACTTGATTTTGTGAAAATAAAACTCAGTGGTCTGGGATCATCTGTTGAAAGAGAAATGGAATTAACATTAAACTCCAATGTGAAAGTGTCATTTCAGAAGAGAAGTTCACTGGGATTTGAAACATGAACTCTGTTTCCTCTAGACAGTTGCTGCAGATATGCTGTGTTTCTCCTGTATCTTGTTTTTTTTTTGTTTCAGATCTCTCACTTTTGTTCTACTCATGTTTCAAGGTTGTACTCCAGCCTGCCAAATAGTACGTGTGCAGTTACAATACTTGCATATAGAAAACTACGTAGGTGTGGGAAAACAACCTGCAACCATAACCTGTAGTCCAGAACAATCCATCAGTATGCATTTGCAAAGACTGTACTGTGGATACAGCTTATGGACTTGAAGAGTTGATAATGTGTGAGTCATGGTTCATATGTGAGGAGCAGAATGTGGTGGTTGTACTGGTGACGTAGTGCCCTAATGGTCAGAGGATGAGTTTATTTCCTCCTGCAAAGCCAAGATCTTAAACCACCACGGAACTCTGCAGATCAAATTATTCTGCACTGTCTGGCTAGTTAATGCAGAGAAATTTCCTTACTGTTAAGTTTTGGAATCAGTCTCTAAACTAAGGACTGTTATAGCACAACTCAATTTGAAACTGTTGTAAAACCCCTCTGACAGGGTTTTATGTAGAGTGGAAATATCTCTAATGAATCCATGTGCAATTGTTTTAAAGACATTTTACTTTAGTCAAAAGAGGCTGTTTTGATTGGATTCAACATTTGGGATTGTATTGAGAAAACTTGAAGCGGAGTTCATTGACTTTGTTGCTATCCAGAAGATAGACATCCTGAAGGATTGCCAACAAATGTGGCATGGCTAGAAAAACACCCATGTCCCTCCACTTTAGTATAGCTGCCCATCGTTGCTGTAAAAGTGAATTTCTTTTTGTTACCTGTCATGGTTTCGGCATTCATTTTAAACTGACTGCTCAACTTTGTACACATTTTAACTAGAGCCTTACCAATGTTTTGCCTTGATTTTGACCTATCCCATTGTATTTCAGCATGTTTAAAAATGTAAGTGAAATGTAATGACAAAGAAAATATTGATCGCGTTACTTGCTTCCAAACTGTTTGCTCTGTTAATAGCGTTTCCTCTCAGATACAAAGTCAGAAGTCACACCATACCAGGTTATAGTCCAATAGATTTATTTGAAATCACAATCTTTCAGAGCGCTGCTCCTTTGTCAGGTGAAGTCAGGCACTTCACCTAATGAAGGAGCAGCACTCTGAAAGCTTGTGATTTCAAATAAATCTGTCGGACCATAATCTGGTATGATGTGGCTCCTGGCCTTGTCCACTCCAGTCCAACACCTCCACATCTCAGATTCAAAGCATCGGTGATCTCAACTCTATTGTTGGGTAATCTATGTTGACATTTTGGTGCAGTATGATGGACTTGCTGGAGGTTGTTGGAGGTTCTGTTGGACTTGTTGGAGGTTCTGTTCTTCACCTGAGACTATTTCAGATCCTGTCTTTTGTCATCAGTGATCCTTACGGAGGTTAAAAGTATCACACGATACTTGAAGTTAAGCCAGCCATTTTGGCAAATGTGATTAACATTATCTTATCCAGCAAAACCAAAATCCGGTTAACAGATTATTTATCTCATTGTTGTTTGTGGGATCTTGCTTTGTGTAAAATTGCTGCTATATTTATCTACCACAGTGGCAATCATCGCACTTCAACAAGGCATTGCGCTCAATTTTTTATTTGCATGTATGTCTGTCTGCTTAACCCCTCTCCATTCCTGTCCCCTCTGACTCTGTCTGGTCAAATAATATTGAACCAAAAAAGGCAAAATGCCAGAAATGGGACAACTTTATTCCTTGGTAAGGAAAAGCTAGGATGGGCTGGTGGCATCATTTGGTTTACTAATTACTGGAAAGCAGTGTATTAAATTTGTGCTGCTGTTCTGCCTGGAATATGTTCAGCTCATGATTGCCGTAACGGACTCTATTCAAAAAGCTCTGACCCTTTTTTCTACCACTTTGTAATGTAGCATAACTGTAATTTAACACCTGCCCACTATCCCACTCCCCAGAAAGAATTGTATTGTGAAAATGAATTCATTTTTAACATTATTTATCTTCCTGATGTAGGATGAAAAACATGAAGATGAAATGAGAGAAGATACCATAACCACATTTGACCAAGCAACAAGCCTTCAAAATGAGACCAAGTTTGTACTATGCACTATTAAACTGTTCATAGAATACAGAGAAAAAAATCCATGAATATTCATTTGGTATTTATTTTCTGTTTCATGCACATTTGACTTCCTCAGTCCTTTTCTTTTGAGGGTGCTGATTCATGCCACCCTATAGATCTGTCTTTCTGTAAATTTGTGCAGGTAATATATGGAATTAATTTGAGCAGAGTGAGTTACAGCCAAGTTTGATTCTGTCTTTATATGACATGCAGCTTTGTACTGTTAGCACAGTCTGCAAAACAGCATTTAGAAGTAGGCACTGCAGATTATTTTTCCTTCCAGTTTTACCAAGGATGAGTCCAATTGTAGAAACATCTTGCCCTTGCTAAGTTAACTTAGAGCTAACCAGGATTAGATCTGATTAGCATGGGTCTGCAAAAACTTATAGAGCCAAAGCTGCAGAATGTTTGTTGCATATGTGACACCAGTGTCAAAACAATATGATTTAAGTCACTCATTAAAAGTTAAACTTTTATTCCATGATTGGCTGGACCCAGCTTTTTTGGATCAATATTAAATTTTATTTTAGAAAATGTAACTACAGTTTGGCTGTTGAAACAAGTTTGTTTTACTAATCCAAGCATTCTTGACCTGCTACTACTTTGTCCACTAAAAGAGTCATAAAGATGTACAGCATGGAAATAGACCCTTCGGTCTAACCCGTCCATGCTGACCAGATATCCCAACCCAATCTAGTCCCACCTGCCAGCACCTGGCCCATATCCCTCCAAACCCTTCCTATTCATATACCGATCCAAATGCCTTTTAAATGTTGCAATTGTACCAGCTTCCACCACATCCTTTGGCAGCTCATTCCATACACGTACCACCCTCAGCATGAAAAAGTTGCCCCTTAGGTCTCTTTTATATCTTTCCCCTCTCACACTATACCTCTAGTTCTGGACTCCCCGACCCCAGGGAAAAGACTTTATCTATTTATCCTATCCATGCCCCTCATAATTTTGTAAACCTCTATAAAGTCACCCCTCAGCCACCTCCGCCCCAGCCTGTTCAGCCTCTCCCTGTAGCTCAGATCCTCCAACCCTGGCAACATCCTTGTAAATCTTTTCTGAACCCTTTGAAGTTTCACAACAGAGGGAAATGGGTCTGAGTGAGTTACTCTTCGGAGGGTCGGTGTGGACGGGTTGGGCCGAAGGGCTTGTTTCCACACTGTAGGAGACCTAATCTAATCTAAACACCTTTCCAATAGGAAGGAGACCAGGATTGCACGCAATATTCCAAAAGTGGCCTAACCAGTGTCCTGTACAGCCACAACATGACCTCCCAACTCCTGTACTCAATATTCTGACCAATAAAGGGAAGCATACCAAACGCTGCCTTCACCATCCTATTTACTTGCGACTCCACTTTCAAGGAGCTATGAACCTGCACTCCAAGGTCTCTTTGTTCAGCAACACTCCCTAGGACCTTACCATTAAGTGTATACGTCCTGCTAAGATTTGCTTTCCCAAAATGCAGCACCTGGCATTTATCTGAATTACACTACGTCTGCCATTTCTCAGCCCATTGGCCTATCTGGTCCAGATCCTGTTGTAATCTGAGGTAACCCTCATCACTGTCTACTGTACCTCGAATTTTGGTGTCATCTGCAAACTTACTAACTACCTTTTTATGCTCGCATCTAAATCATTTATGTAAATGACAAAACGTAGAGGGCCCAGCACCGATCCTTGTGGCACTCTACTGGTCACAGGCGTCCAGTCTGAAAAACAACTCTCCTCCACTACCGCCCTCTGTCTTCTACCTTTGAGCCAGTTCTGTATCCAAATGGCTAGTTCTCCCTGTATTCCATGAGATCTAACCTTGCTAATCAGTCTCCCATGGGGAACCTTGTCGAACGTCTTACTGAAGTCCATATAGATCACATCTACTGCTCAAAGCCATATTGACTATCCCGAATCAGTCCTTGCCTTTCCAAATACATATACATCCTGTCCCTCAGAATTCCCTCCAACAACTTGCCCACCACCGAGGTTAGGCTCACCGGTCTATAGTTCCCTGGCTTGTCTTTACCGCCCTTCTTAAACAATGGCACCAGGTTTGCCAACCTCCAGTCTTCCGGCACCTCACCTGCAAATATCGATGATACAAATATCTCAGCAAGAGGCCCAGCAATCACTTCTCTAGCTTCCCACAGAGTTCTCGGGTACACCTGATCAGGCCCTGGGGAGTTATCCAGTTTTAACCGTTTCAAGACATCCAGGACTACCTCCTCTGTAATCTGGACATTTTGGAAGATGTTACCATCTATTTCCCTACAGTCTATATCTTCCATATCCTTTTCCACAGTAAATACTGATACAAAATACTCATTTAATATCTCCCCCATTTTCTGTGGCTCCACACACAGGCTGCCTTGCTAATCTTTGAGGGGCCTTATTCTCTCCCTAGTTACCCTTTTGTCCTTAATATATTTGTAAAAACCCTTTGGATTCTCCTTAATTCTATTTGCCAAAGCTATCTCATGTCCCCTTTATGCCCTCCTGATTTCTCTCTTAAGTATACTCCTACTTTCTTTATACTCTTCTAAGGATTCACTCGATCTATCCTGTTTATACCTGACATATGTTTCCTTCTTTTTCGTAACCAAACCCTCAATTTCTTTAGTCATCCAGCATTCCCTATACCTACCAGCCTTCCCTTTCACCCTGACAGGAATATACTTTCTCTGGATTCAAAAGATGTCTATTTTTGATGTTCATATGATAATTGTAAACCTTGTATTTGTAGAAACCTTGTAAAACATTGTACCAAAGGAAACCAGCAGAAAACATAAACACTGATACCAAAACCTCCTTTAAGTATGTAAAAAGTAAGAGAATAGTGAAAGTAGATGTTGGCCTTTTAGAGGACGAAAATGGCGAGATAGTAATGGGAAACTCAGAAAAGACAGAGGCATTAAGCCAATATTTTGTCTCTATTTTCACAGTGAAAGATAATTTCTTCCCAAAAACTGCAGTTAGTACAGAGAAACTTGGTGAAATTACTATAACTAGGATGTAGTTATTAAGTAAACTGATGGGATTAAAGATAGATAAGTCCCTGGGGCCTGATGGCTAACACCCTAGGGTATTAAAGGAAGTGGCAGCAGCGATAGTGGATGCATTAGTTATGATTTTCCAAAGTTCCCTGGATTCTGGAAAAGTACCAGTGGATTGGAAACATGCTAATGTGAAGGCCTTTTTTAAAAAAGGGCCGAGGCAATAGTGAGAAAATACAGAAGTTAGTTTGACCTCTGTAGTGAAGAAGTTGCTTCAGTCAGTCATAAAGGAGGAGATAACTGAACATTTGGAAAAACAAAGCTGAATTCACCAGTGAATTCAGCTTTGTTTCGTGAAGAGCAAGTCATGATTGACAAACTTGCTGGAGTTCTTTAAGCATGGAACCAACAAAGTAGATAATGGGTATCCGATGGATGTGGTATATCTAGACTTCCAGTAGACATTCGTCAGGTGTTGCATAAAAGACTGATACAGAACATGAGATCCCAGGGGTTAAGCACAGTATTGGCTTGGATGGAGGATTGGCTGACTGATAGAAGGCTGAAAGTTGGGAATAATGGCTCCTTTTCTGGATGGCATAACTAGTGAGGTGCTACCGGGTTCAGTTCTTGGACATTAGCCATTTCCAATCTATATAAATGATCAGCAAGCAGGGACAGAGTATAACATTGCAAAGTTCACAGATGATACTGAAATAGGTGGGAAAGCAGGTTGGTGATGAGGCAGTAGATGGGAATTGACAGGCTAGGAGAATGGGCCAGAAGTTGGCAGATGGAGTTTAATGTGGTTAAGTGCAAGATTGTCCATTTTGGCCATAAAAACAAAGGGTAAATTATTACCTAAATGGGAAGCAGATTCAAAGTGTCAGTACGGAGGGATCAGGGCATCCTTGTGCATGAACCATTAAAAAATGGGTACGCAGTTGCAGCATTTAATAAAGGCACATAAAACCTGGCATTTATTGATAAAGGACTGGATTATAAAAATAAGTGTAATCATAATTGAATAAGCATTGTTGAAATCATGTTGAGATTATTGTGTTCAGTCTTGGGCTCCTTAGTTAAGGATTGATGCGGTGGCACTGGAGGAGGTTCACACGATTGATTCCAGGGATGTAAGGGCTGTCATGGGAGGAATGGTTGAATAGTTTGGGCTTGTACTTACTGGAGTTTCGAAGAATGAGGGGTGAATATGATTGAGACATATAAAATGTTGAAAGGGATTGATAAGGTGGACATTGAACAGGCGTTTCCAGTTGCGGGACAGAGGGCATACATATCAAGTGAGAGGTGATATGTTGAGAACTGACATGAGTTGAAACTACTTCTCTCAAGTAGTTGTAAATCTGTAGATTTCACTGCCATAGAGTGCAGTGTCAATGAACAGATTCAAGAAACAAATTGATATGTTTCTGATGAAAAACAGGAGAAAGTGCAATGGGGAGCAGGCAGCAAAGTGGAGTTGAGACCAGGTTAAGATCAACCATGATCATGTTAAGTGGTGGAACGGGCTTGAAGGGCTACCTTGCCTACTCCTCCTAATTCCTACGTTTCTGTGTAAACCAACTGTAGGATAGTTGTCATTTGAAATCTATTTTCCTGCAAGAAATTGTGATTTCCTGTAGCCTGACATGATTCCAGGTTAGCTGTTTCCCGGACAGTGCCAATGCAGGTTGCACAAGAATAGAAACAATCATGTGAGCATTGCAGTTTTCACTGTGACTCACTCACTCCAAATAAAAGGTTAATTGAACCAATAAAAATGCTTTTAGTTTTTCATCTTATTGTATACTCATGAAAATTCATGTCAAGTTATAATTTGTTTTTGTTAGTGTTGGTTAAGGAAAGATTATTACAAGTTAATGTCCCTAGGGCCTAATAGCATGGCAGAAATCCATTTCTTCTATTGCTGCTTGTCCACTGCAAGTTATTTGATACCAAATGGAATATTTTCCTCCCTTACATCCAGCTGTTTGGGGTTTTCTACAATTGATGTTATTTATGTTTGGAAGTTAGTGGAGGCAATGGTTTAATGGTATTATTGCTACATTATTAATCCAGAAACTCTGCTAATGTTCTAGGGACCTGAGTTCAAAACTCCGCCATGGCAAATCGTAGAATTTGAAATATAAGGAAAAGCATCTGGAATTAAGAATCTACAAATGACCATTGTCAACTGTCATTAAAAACCCATCTGGTTCACTAATGTCCCTCAGGGAAGGAAATCTGCCATCCTTACCTGGTCTGGCCTGCATGTGACTCCAGATCTACAGGAATGTGGTTGACTTTCAACTGCCCCCTGGGCAATTAGTGATGGGCAGTGAATGCTGGCCTAGTCAGTAATGCCCTTATTCTGAGAACAAATAAAAAAAAACACAGCCTTAGTTTGACACAGGCACTTTATTGGCCTGTCTTGCAGCCTTCTATTAGAAGTACAGATACACTGTTTATGAAACCATATGGCTTAGGTGACATTGTATTTGTTATATAGGATATAACTTCAGGTAATGTGGATAAATACGAAATTGGCAGCAAGAATAAAAAAAAAGTTATCTAAATGGTGAGAAATTGCAGTGTGATCTGGGTGTCCTAGTGCATGAATTGCAAAATATTTATATGCAGGTACAGAAAGTAATTAGGAAAGTTTATGAAATGTTATTGTTTATTATTAAAAGAATTGATTATAAAAGCTATGGAGGTAACACTTCAATTATACAGGGCATTTGTGAGACAACATCTGGACCACTGTTCTTCAGTATTGGTCTCCTTATTTACAGAAGGATGTAAACGTACCGCAACTCATTCAGAGAAGATTTACAAGACTAATACCTGGAATGGGTGGGTTGCATGAAGAGGAAAGGTTTGACACAGTAGGCTTATATCTGCTGACAGTTAAAAGAGTGAGAGGCAACTTGATTGAAATTTTTAAAACCTTGAGTTGATTTGACTAGCTGGATGTAGAAAGGATGTTTCCTCTTGTGAAAGAATCTCAAACTTGGCATCACCATTTAAAAGTTAATGGTTACCCATTTAAGATAGAAATAAGGAGGTCTTTTTTTCCCTCTTATTCTCCTGAGTGTTGGAACTCTTGTTTAAAAGCCAGCAGGAAAGACAGGTGGAAAGAATTTATCAGGAGAGGGATGGGACAATGGAATAATCAGATCAACTGTGTTGTTACTCAAGACAGAGCAGCCTCAAATGGTACCTACTTTTGCACTAATTCGTAGTTCGTATAGAGAAGGAAGGGATGTTGACAATCTACAAGTTATGGATTAGTGGTGCTGGAAGAGCACAGCAGTTCAGGCAGCATCCAAGTAGCTTCGAAATCGACGTTTCGGGCAAAAGCCCTTCATCAGGAAGAAGGGCTTTTGCCTGCCTGAACTGCTGTGCTCTTCCAGCACCACTAATCCAGAACCTGGTTTCCAGCATCTGCAGTCATTGTTTTTACCTCGTTGAATCTACAAGTTATGCCCTGTTTACCAAATGCAGATAGATAGTATACTTAAAAATGAATATTACTGATCTTTGGTGTCCGTACCTTCAACCTGATAGACAGCCATTCACCTGCATGCTCTGCTGACTGACCCTTTGTCAGTTTTCTATCCATGCTGTTATTGTTACTTTAATTCCATGGTTTTAATTTTGTTAACAAATGTGTGATGTGGTGCTTCATCACAGACTTTTCAAATGTCTATACATTTCACATCAATCATACTATTCTTTTCAACCGTCTTGATTATTTCACCAAATAATTGAGTCAAGTTCATCAAATAGGATTTGTCTTTACCATATCGGGTGCTGGCTTTCATGTATTAGCTGGTATTGTTTCAAATGCTGGTAAATATTGTTCTGAGATATTGTCTCCCAATGCCAGGTTTGTGTCTCACCTATTGTTAAACACAGGTGTAACATTTGTACTTTTCCAGTTCTCCGATGCAGATGATGGTGTTTTTTGTTGTGAATTTTCCCCTTTGCATTTTATGACTTTTTGTTAGACTATCAATCTTTTTGGATTCTTGGTAAAATCTTGGCATCATTGTTAATAAATGATCAATTCCTTAAAAACTGCAATAAAAGGTTTTTTTTTAGTCTATATCTCCAGTAATATATTTTCTTATTAAATTATGAAATCTCCCACTGGACAGCTTAACATTTCTTGTGTTATATGTCCAGTCGTGAAAAGTATTAAAAGTAATAGTCCCTGGGAATGATTTTCTTTGCCTATTTACAAGTGTTGACAATCTGCGTGTTTGACTCTGCATATATTCTTGTTTAAATTTTGAAAGCAGCCGTGCATCATCATTTGTTTTTATAATGTGCATGGTATATGCTGTGAGGTATAAACACTCAAATTTCATGATCTTAAAAATAGACCCTGACAGTCTCTATTGTAGGTTGGGTTGTTTCGTGGCCTCTGTATTACAATAACATTTCCAGCATATGTGTTAAATGAGTTTGGGATTGATGGAAGACATCTTCATTTTTAATATATGGTTGTTTTACAGTGTTAATAACTGTGCCTTGTGTTTTTACCGATTCTTTTCTGTGTATTTTCTGTCACCTGATAGTATTGTACATGCTGACATGTTTTGGATAACTGCTGTATTTATCATTGAAATTGGTGAGGAAGAAGTGAAAAATGAAGGAACTTGATCCTTGTAATCTGAAATATGCAGGTTGCATGTTAATGACACCAATGTCTCAGGCAGTGGAAGTTGCCAGAAGAACTTTAGACTTCATTAAATACATGGCAATACCCCATTCACTGACCCTTTCAATTCCAATTCAGTCTGGTTGAGAAAAGATGCAGGTCTGGCCCCTTCATAAAGGGTTGCAAATTAAATCAGTTAATTCGCACTGACTCTGAAAACTGTTACCTTGGCAGAGCAGCTGGTTTTTTCTGTTTATGTTTCTCCTTGTATGACTCAGAATTCTATTGAGTAAACTGATAACTCAAAAGTAGCAAATCAGTTCTGCAGTACGTGCTGCTCGTTTGCACAGAAGGCATTTTCATGACAGTTGTATTGTGCATCTGTCTAAGCAGATTTGGGGGCTACATGCCAACTAAGGAAATTCAGAAACTGGAGGGATGGGTGCTTAGTAACAAGTGTTGTAGAAACCTCAATGACCTATGCATGTACTTGGCATCAGTCTCGAATGTATTGCACACTGTGCATGTATAAGTAGTTAATTTGAATTCTGTTCACTCCCATGTAAACATTTGTCCATTGCAATAACCTTGTAAATAGCTGCAATCTGTAAACAGTTTTCAGTTATTTAGATCACATTAATCTGAGAAGTTCATTCTCTGTTGAGTAGGAACTGAAAAAACGTGTTCTTGTTATACATTCAGACAGTAGGATGAAAAGGTTCGGACTGCTCTTATTTTTCCAAAGAAGTAGAAGCTGGGATTTTAATTCTGGACGAATGGGCAGGGACCACTGGAAAGGGATCGAGGCATTTTTAACTCCATGACTTCACCAGGGCCAACCCTGCCAAAATTCAAAATGAGGAGGTCGAGGACTGGAATGACATGAGTATGGCTTGAGGTCACCTGTGCGTATCTGCAGGAATTGTCGTTGATGGTCAGGAAAGTGCACTGGAACAGTATGGATGAGGGAGGAAGTGAGGATTTATGAGCTACATAGGCCCAAGTTTCCTTGGCCCGGGGACACACACCTACTTCTTTTGAAAATGTACTTACCCCTAAAGGCTTTTGGTATGTTGACCTTTATCTCCAGAGAGTCGGCATTCAGAAGTGTTGTCCAGCTAGACAAAGCCTGTGTCTTGTTTTAAGGCTAAACTACTTGAAGTGTTTAGAATGGTCAAGTTACTTGAACAAATATGGAGACATTACTTCTCCAGGGAGATCCAGAACAAAAAAGTATAATCTAAAATTAAGGTACACTATCTCAAAATGGACTATAGAGGAACCTGCTATGTGACTTACCCAATAGACTTTGGTTGCTGTGCAAACTGACATTTTCAGGATTGATCTTAAATAAAAGTTTGTTGAGTAAAAATGTTAGAGATATTTGAACCAATGAAGGTGCAAAAAGTGAATTAGAGACAAGCATGGGGAACTTAACATTGCCTGCAGGTTATTTTCCTGAGGCCCTTGCTCATTACTGCTGAATGCATGTTCTTAACTAGACTCACATTGAGTGTCAATAAAATACCTTCATATTATATTGATGTTGCATTCTGAATGACTCAACCAGTCATTGGCACTATTAGAAATGTAAGGCTCTTTAAGGATTGAGCAGAACAGCTTCAGAGTTGTTGGAGAGCAGGCCATGCACATCGGATTTTGTATTATGAAGAAATGAAGAAAAAGAGCTGCTTTGTTTTAACAGGGTGATTTAATGGTGGTGGATAGTATGTGAAACATTAAATGAGTGATTTGGTGGTGGAAAAAGTGCTGGTCAGCTGTGTGTATATATCTCTGGATGTAGGAATAAAAGGAAAGAAAAAGGAACTGGGTTCTTGAGGGCTCTTGTGGTACAGTGGTAATGTCCCTACCTCTGAGCCAGGCAGACAGTTGCATAACTCTGAGCAAATTGATTAGAAATTTTTTAAAAAGCAATGGGTTCTGGATCCTTGCCTGTTCCAACCACCCCAGACCCAGGAGTGGATACAGAGCACAGACAGGTCAGAAGGCCTCCTCATAGGTCTGGCTAAAGTGTCCGTCCACAAGTCCAGGCAGTGGGGCATGGAGGAGGCCTCAATTGCAGTCGGCCTGCCTGCCTCTCTCGCATGGCTACATAGCTACCCAGATGCCCTTGGGAGGAGAGAACATCATGCCCACCATTGCCCTTGAAGCATTCAGAAGTTGGTGAACTCTGCAGAGACTGCGCTGCATCATTCCTCTCTCTCTCTCTGTCTCCAATATTGTTTTGATTTAATTCTCTCCCTTGCTTTCCCCAACTTTTTGTTTTGTCATTGTTATACTGTCTCTGATGAGCAGTGTTAGTTTTTTGTTATTTATTAATTTGTTAATTAGATGATTTGGTGGTGGTTAAAGAACTGAAAAAGCTGTATTCTTTACAAAAAAAGGAGACTTTGGCTTCTGGATAGTGGAAGAGACCGGAGAGAAATGGTTAAAAACTGGCGTTTGTGCTAAATTATAGGTTTACACTAAAGCCCATGTGAATGTCAGAAGGTACTTCACTGTCTAATTCAACATATGGGTATATTTGTTAAATAATTAACTGTCTGAAGCAAGGGCCTCACCCACTGAAATAGGGGAGTGAAAATTGGTTAATTGTCTCTTTTTGGAGATGGTCATTGCCTGCCACTTGTGTGGTGCAAATGTTGCTTGCCACTTGTCAGCCCAAGCCTGGATGTTGTCCAGATCTTGATACATTTGTACATGGACTGCTTCAGTATCTGAAGAGTCAGGAAAAGTGGTGAACAATATACAAACATTAATGAAAATGTCCATGTCTGACTGTATGATAGGAGGAAGTTCTTTGATGAAGCAGCTGAAGATTGTTGGGCCAGGAACGCCTGCAGCAAAGTTCTGGAGCTGAGATGACTGATGTCCAACAATCGTAACCATGTTCCTTTGTGCCAGGTATGACTCCAACCAGTGGAGAATTTTCCCCTGATTCCCACTGATTCCAATTTTGCTAGGGCTTCTTGATGCCACACTCAATCAAATGCGACCTTGATGTCAAAGGTTGTCACTCTCACTTCACCTCTGGTAAACCAAGGCCTGGAGGTCCGGACCTGAGTGACTCTGGCAGAAAGTGTCAGTACAGAGGTTATTGCTGAGCAGGTGCTGCTTAATAGCACTATTAATAACACATTCCATCATTTTATTGATGGTCATGAATAGATTGAGGGGGTAGTAATAGTTGGATTGGTGTTGTCCTGCTTTATGTGTACAGGACATACCTGGGCAATTTTCCACATTGTTGGCTAGGTACCAGCGTTGTAGCTGTAGTGGAACAGTTTGGCTAAGGGAGTGGCAAGTTCTGGGACATAAGTACATTCCTGATGACGGGCTAATGTCCAAAACATTGACTCTCTTGCTCCTTGGATGCTGCCTGACCTGCTGTGCTTTTCCAGTGCCACACTTTTTGACTTCTTCAGGATCTACAGTCTTCACTTTCTCCTATTGCCAAAATGTTGTCAGGCTCTTGGCCTTTGCAGCATCCATTGCCTCCAACCGTTTCTTGAAGTCACGTGGTGTAATATGTTGTTATGTTCTTATTTGATACTGGGCAGCTTAGAGACAATAAATAAAGAGCAATGGTTTCTAATGGATGAATAATGAAAGGATATACATTTAAGATGTTTGGCAAAAGAACCAAAGAAAACAAGCAGAAAAGTGTATTCTACAAGATTTGGAATAAACTGTCTGAGTGGTGAGTGCAGATGCAATATAGGTAGTTCTCCTGTAACGCCGTAGTTACATTCCAGCAAAACGTTGCTTAATAGAAAATCGCTTCATATGAATAATGGGGCCGATGGAAAAAGTGGGATATGGGACAGACCAGCAACAAATATCACTCCCGATTGCTCAAACATCACCCAAAAGTCTAAAACAAAGTATAGCACCACCTGAATAAAGGTCTCAATCATATTTATCAACAAAATAAAAATAAATTTAACACAGTACATTTAAAAAATATTGGTAATGCAGGAACAGAAGGTCATCATGGTGCGTAAGGTAAACTCCTTCAATCCTGTTGAGCAAGCAATATCATATATTCTCTCCTGACACTCAAAGCACTTTATAATACCTATCTTCCCTTCCAATGTTATTGCCTTTCTTTTGCGTTCACCGCTCTCAATTTCATCACCAAAACACTTCTTGCTAACCTTCTTGTTACTATGCCCCTCCATTTTCTCAAAAAAAAGGATAATCGAGGAGTATGGTACCTTTTACAGGAAACTGCTCAATGTCTCTCTCTCAGAAAGCTGCTCTGTGGGCAACTGACATTGGCGCATGCGCAGAACATCACGAAGACCAGCGTTGACATTGGCGCATATGCAGAACGAAGCACGCGAAGCGATCCCTGCTGGAATCGTGCTATTACGAGTAGAGGTAAATGTTCTTGAAACTCCCGTTCCTTAATTGGTTAGTGACATTAGAAACAAATAGCACTGCTGGGATGTGGGTTATCCGAGAACTACCTGCACTAGATTACAACAAGGAGTTCAACAATTAATTGAAGGATGAAAAATTATAGAGATAAGGGACAAGGGCAGTTGAATGGGAATTGCTTAATTGCCTTTAAAGTGGCAGCTCACTCACTGGCTTGAATGGCCTTTCTCTGTGGCACATCTATTATTATTATTACAATCAAAATGAATCACCTGTTTCTTCCCTTAATTTAAACTTAGGTGATCATTGATCCGTGCAATTTTGGTGCAAATTTCCAGACATTGGTAAGGAAGACTTTGTTGCATCAACAGGACTGTTTGCCTGGGCTGTTTCTGGTGTCCAGATGGATTCCACGTGATCCACCCAGTTTCATTCCTTTGAGACTTTACAGCAGTTTGATTCAACTAAGTGATTTTCTTGGTCATTATGTCAGGCAATTAAGAGCCAATCACGCTTCTTTGCGTCCTGGAGTCACCTGTATGTTAAGCAAGGAAAGAATTTACAGATTTCCTTCCCTAATGGGTTTTTGTGATCTAAATGAATTTTTATAGCATCAGCAGTAGCTACATGGCTGCTATTATACTAGTTTTTGATGCTGATTTTACTGAATTCAAACTTCACCATCAGTTGTGTTGAAATTCAAATCCATGTTCCCAAATATTAACCTGGAACTATTCCAATTACATTACAGCTATGAGTGAAATCAGTCACTCCTAAAATCAAGCTCATTGGAATTTTATTAAGGGCTTGATCCTATATTAGAGACTTACTTTCCTGCAGTGCATTCATGAAGGGAGCTGTGAATCGTTAGTTCTGCTGGGTAATTTTATTCCAAAGAAATGGCTGAAAAGAGCATCAATGCAGTCAACCAATGTTTAAAAAAATTGTAGCAACAGCCCTGTTGACCTGCCACAAGATAAACATTTTAAAAATTGAGACTGCCTAGGATTTTGATGAAAACAGACCTGAGCTAAATTATTCAAGGTATTAAAGCTTTCATGAGACCTGAAACAGGTGCATGGATCACGACGCATGTCTGCAGAAATTAGATCAAGTAAAGCACATTTGGTGCAGAAAACATATTGTTTGGTTATTTTTAATGTGTTAGCCTAATATTAGCATCATTATCTTAACACACAAAGTAAAAGACAGATGCTTTTGTGAGCATTTATGTCTTGATGACAAGGTTACAGCTGCTGCTACAGGAAGTTTCCACCCGTAGACCAGAAATGATGAACAATGCTCGAAGGATTACAGCCTAACCTTGATTGAATCCTGATTGTGACCGGTGGCGACATGTTCTAAATCTGTTTGATTTTACTCTTAGACATCCAAAAATATCCCAGATGAAGGTGATTACAAAATAGGATTTTGTGTGTGTATAATATATATATATATTGCATAAAAGCAAAGTCATGTTTCACATTCTGCTTCAGAATGTTGTTTCATTTTCAATATTATGCAAACGTAAAATATCTGACTTTTTATCCAGACCTAGGTTGCATGCAGAAGAGTGTGCAGAATTGTGCTTTGTTTCTGGATGCAAGGTCATCTTTTATTTTAATACTTAACCCTTTAATGCATGAGATCAGTAATAGTGACGTATTTGGCTTAATAATAGCACAAATTGGACATTGTGTAATTACTGGACAAGTTTCAGATACTTATTTCCTTGTTTCAAAAACATTTCTGCCCACTTCAGAGTTTTAATTAAATTCTGTATCAAGTAACGGAATGATCTGGAAACCTACTGAAATATGGTTAGTACTAAATACAGGTCTTGATGCCAGCTTTCTTTGTGCAGCTTCTTCGTACATGAAACAATGAGTGAAATCAGTGAATAATACTGTAGCATCAATGTGCCAAGACCAAATGGCTCTCTGCCATTTTCTCAGGGGCAACTAAGGATGGGCAATAAAATGCTGGCCCAGCTAATGGCACCGACATTCCATGAGTGATTTTTTTTTTAACATGAAAGACTCGAGGTACAAGTGCCTTTACAGGAAATTAGCCTTCCTAATTACGACTGTAGCGCAAATTCAAGTTCTTTAAATGCTCTTCTACATTTAATTTGTAGTGTTCTCCATTATCTCATTTTGCTACAACAAGACTACTTACTTGTATCCATATACATGATAGCAGCTTTGGATCTCCGGTCGTCTTGCCGTAACGTTGCACTTGAAGAAGATAGTTTTGCAGCTGGAAGATTCTGTCGCTTTTGTAGAGGAGGGTGGGTCAATATAGAAAGCTAACTTCTCATTGCTGAGGCTGCAATGCATAAATATATTTTTACAGTATACTTCATTTGTTTTCACTGTTGAATCAGTCAAAGGAGTTTAATTTCACTTCACTGTGTTGTTACTCTCGCTTTAATGATGTGCTGTAGTTTCCATGGCCTTGTTGAACAGTTTGGCCTCTTGTACAATGATAAAATAGGAACTTATTCACTGGAGTAAGATATGGTGTGCATTTTAGAACTGCTGAATTGTTTAAATGCGCCAAATTTTATGTCTCATAAAATATTATCACTGCTGTCGTTTTCTTCTGCACATTTCACATAACTTCAATGATTAATTCCATCAGCCACCAGAAGAAAATGCTTTCACTTACACAACTTTGAGATGGAAGCAATGGTTTTGGTTCTTAACCATGAATTTGTTTTGTGTATTAATTGCACCCTGCAAAAATATCCAAAGCGTTACTCTTGCTGCAACTAAAAGTTGTAACCGTGAAACTTGCGAATGAAAGCTCCATATGCAGACTGCAGTCATGCAATGTGTAGTCTTTAGGGAGTGAAATATATATATATTCTTATTTAATGTGCAGCTGACTGTCTTATCAGTGACGTGGTCAGAAATGGCATGAAAAGCTGTGGAAGACAAAGTTAATGTCCAGGAAGACAGGCGTAATGTCCATTGTTAGCTTTGCAACATTATAATTCTGGTAAGCCATTTGATAATTTTGTTTCATGGTCAAGGCTTAGAGTATAAGAGAGGGGAGGCTACGTTGGAAATGTGTAAAACTCCAGTAAATCACACCCAGAATACTCTGTAATTTTATAAGTTCACTTCTTATTCTTTGAAACTCTGCAGAATACTGGCCCACTTTCCTCAATCTCTTTGCATCAGTTGTATGACACTTTGATTTTTTACAACAAATTATGTGTCCTATGATTCTGCCACACTAGCTACCTGATGAAGGAGCAGTGCTCCAGAAGCTTGTACTTCCAAATGAACCTGTTAGACTATAACCTGGTGGTGTGTGATTCTTAACTCTGTCCACCCCAGTCCAATACTGGCACCTCCACATCAATCTCTTCTCATGAGACTAACAAGGATTAATATGGTGAGCCTCCATTGCGCACCTTCTCATGGAGGCATAGAGGTATTCAGCACAGAAAAACACCCTTAGGCCCACCACGTACGCACTGGTCAAAAACAGCCACTTTCCTACTCCAATCCCATTTTCCATAGCCTTGTATGCCTTCTATTACAAGTATGTTCTTCCTTCGATAAGGGGAACAAAATTGTACAGTGTTCCAGATGCGGTTTCACCAAGATTCTCCACAACTGCCATGTCCATGTCTCTGAGCAAGAGACTTCTGGTATAGTAGAGTCATACAGCATAGAAACAGACACTTCAGTCCAACCAGTGCATGCTAACCAAATTCCAAACTAAACCGGTCCCACTTGCAGTGTGCTTGGCCCATATCCCTCCAAACCTTTCCTGTTCATGAACTTATCCATATAATGTTGTAACTGTACCCACATCCACCACTTTTTCTGGAAGTTAATTCCACACCTGAACCACCCTCTCTGTAAAGAGGTTGCCTGTCATGTCCAAATTAAATCTTTTGGCTCTCACCTTTAAAAATATGCCCCCTAGTTTTAAACTCCCCCATCTTAGGGAAAAGACCCATGTCATCCACCTGATGATTTTATAAACCTCAATAAGGTTGCCCTTAACAGTAGGTCTCTACAGTCAAGAGAGTTGGGCCTGGATAGTCAGCTGCTTGAGGCAGCCAGAGTCAGCACCCTCTCCTCATAGATGGTGAGAAGCCAAATTTCGACATGCCCACCAGCTGTTTTGACTCTTCTGGGCTGAGTCAAAGGAAGGGACTGAGTGAGATGAAAGTAAATGGCACAGTTCTTCGTGCTGGTGGGGAAAGGTGGTGAGGTGTCCCAGGTAAGGGAGTAGGCAGTTCAGAGGCAATGCAGCATTAGAACAGATGGCCATTGGGGTTGGTAAGAGCGAGTGAAGGAAGATGTTAGTAGTGAGCCTGAGCCTAGGTGGAGCTAGGTGCAAATGCAGAGACGGAATGAGTGTGAGGTAGTGAAGAGAAGATAATGGAACTATTCTTGCTGAGTAGAGAATATCATTGACCACCTTCCTTCACTGCAGGGCATTCCTCAAGATTGCTGAGATGGCAACGGTCTGGATGACAACCTCTGACCTGGCTGGCAGGTCTGATGGTGTGGTATCCTCTGTCAGTCTAGGGAAAATTGGTTTCCCTATTCTGCACTGCCCAGTCCATCAAGTGCCTTTTAGCAGGGTGCCAAATTCCCTTTCCCTGCTACCATGTCCAGCGCAAATATAATGAGCCACGCATGGAATAAAAGTGATTCCCCAGGTGCACAACTGCTTTTTAAACATAATGCTGGTTCTGGGAATGCCAATCCATTCTGCGATGTCTGGGTAGTGGCAAGTTTGTGGGTAGCATGGTCAGTAAGTTGGTCACACCGCAGATAAAAGGTATTGAGGAAGATAGGGAATGGATGATTAACAGACAGAGGAAGAGTAGAAGGGCACTGTAGATATTGGTGGCTTTCCAGGGGAAGGTGGCGGCAGCCAGGTTCATGGCACTGTGGCTGGTTCTGCTGCACAGGAGGGCAAGAGAAAGAGTGTAAGAGTTATAGTGATAGGGGATTCAATTATAAGGGGAATAGATAGGCGTTTCTGCGAGCGCAAATGAGATTCAGGATGGTATGTTGTCTCCCTGGTGCAAGAGTCAACAATATCTCAGAGCGGCTGCAGGATATTCTTGGTGGTGGGGTGGGGTGGGGTGGGGTGGAGGGGGAGTTGTTAGTGCTGTTGGGAAGGGTTTAAAATAATATGGAATGGGGATGGAAACCAATGCAGGAAGTTGGAGGGAAGTGAAGTGGGGACAGAAACAAAGGAGAGTAAAGGGAAAAAATGAAAGTGGAAAGCAGAGAAACCAAAGACAAAAGTCAAAAAAGGCCACACTTCACAATGATTCTGACAGGGCAATAACCATCAAAAATAAGCCCGAAGGTTCTGTCTCTCAGTGTGAGGAGCATTTGTAGTAAGTTGGATGAATTAACTGTGCAGATTGTTCTTCATGGATATAATGTAATTGCGCTGGCTTCAAGGTAAATAAGGATGGGAACTCCATGTCCAAGGTTATTTGTTTTTCAGGAAAAACAGACCGACAGAAAGGAAAGGGAGGTGGTGTAGCATTGCTAGTTAAGGAGTGGAAAATGAACACACTAGTAAGGGAAGACTTTAGTCTGGATAATGTGGAATCAGTGTTGAAAAGTGTGGCACTGGAAAAGTCCAGCAGGTCAGGCAGCATCCGAGGAGCAGGAGAGTCGATGTTGCGGGCATAAGCCAATGTGTGTAAGTGTGTGGGAGGGGACTGAGAGATAAATGGGAGAGTGGGCGTGGAGGTGATGTAGCTGCGAAGTAGATGCACGTGGGGTGTGATGGTAATAGGTAAGTGGGAGGATGGAGCAGATAGGTGGGAAGGAAGAGGGACAGAGAGAACACTTCAAGAGGGTAGTGCCAAGTTGAAGGGTTGGATCTGGGATAAGGTAGAGGGACGGGAGATAAGCAAACTGGTGAAGTTGACATTGGTGCTATGTGATTGGAGGAGGGTTCCAAGGCAGATGATGAGGTGTTCTTCCTTCAGGCATTGGGTGGCTTGGATTTGGTAGTGGAGAAGGTCCAGGACTTGCATGCCCATGGTGGAGTGGGTAGAGTATATGTGTGGCAGAGATGTTCCCTGAAACATTCCACAACTTGGCATCCTGTCTCCCTGATGTAGAGAAGACTACATTGAGAGCAATGGACGCAGCAGATGAGATGTTTGGATGTGCAGAAATGTGGAAGGATCCTTTGGGGCCTTGGATGTAGATGAGGGGGGGAGGTGTGGGAGCAGGTTTTGCATTTCTTGCAGCAGCAAGGGAAGGTGCGAGGAGTGTACGGTAGGTTGGTGGTGGGGAGGCATGGACCTAACGAGGGAGTGGTAAAGGGAATAGTCTCTGCAGAATGCTGATGGGGTGGGAAATATATCTCTAGTGGTGGGGTCTAATTATAGGTGGCGAAAATGGCGGAGGATGATGTGCTGTATCTGGAGATTAGTCGGGTGGAAGGTGAGGACTGGGACATTCTATCCTTGTTGCGGTTGGGTTCAAGAGTGGAGAGGCGGGAAGTGAAGGAGATGCGCTGGAGGGCATTGTTGATTATGTGGGAGGGGAAATTGTGGTCCTTGAAATAGGAGGCCATCTGGGATATTCTGAAGTGGGATTTCTCCTCTTGAAAACAGATATGGCAGAGGGAGAAGAATTGGGAGAATTAAGGCAAAAGAATTTGTACAGGTGTGTGTGGGGGTGGGGGAGCTGTCCAGGTAGCTGCAGGAGTCAGTAGCTTTGAAGTAGAGGTCCAGTGTTGAGTTGAAGATGGAGAGGTCCAGGAAGGGGAGGGAGGTGTCCATGGTGACCCAGGTGAACTTGAGGTCAGGGTGGAAGTTGTTTGTAAAATTGATGAACTGTTCAACCTCCTCCTGGGAGCACGAGGTGGCGCCAATACAGTCATCAATGTAGTGGACAAAAGGTACGGCCTAGTGCTGGTGTAACTGTGGAAGACAGACTGTTCCCCTTAGCTGACGAAGAGGCAGGGCACAGCTGGGGCTCATGCAGGTGTCCTTGGCTATCCCTTTGGTCTGAAGGAGCTGGGAGGATTTGACAGAGAAGTCAATCAGGGTGTGGACCAGTTCTGCCAATTGTGTGTTGGTGGAGGGGTACTGGCTGGGTCAGCAGGAGAGGAATAAATAAAGGGCTTGGAGGCTTTTGCCATGGTGGATGCACGTGTAAAGGGACTAGATGTCCATAGTGAAGATGAGGCACTGGGGGCATGGGAAATGAAAGTCATGGAGCAGATGGAGGGATTGGATGGAGTCCCGAATGTATACGGGGAGTAGCCTGGACCAAGGAGACAGGATGGTATCAGGGTATTCGGCGATAGGTTCGGTGGGTCAGGAGCAGGCTGGGGCAGTCGGGTTTGTGAATTTTGGGTAAGAGTTAGAACTGGGCGGTGCAGGGTTCCAGGACTGTGAGATTGAAGGCTTTGGATGGGAGGTCCCCTGAGGTGATGAGGTTGTGGATGGTCTGGGAGCTGATGGTTGCTGATTAACCTGTTGGAATATAACCTGGTGTGTGATTTTTAACTGGGAGTTGATGGTTTGGTGATGGAAGGTGAGGTTGTCACCAGTTTCCTCATCTCCCCTCCCCCCACCTCATCCTAGACCCAATCCTCCAACTGAGCACCACCTTCTTGAACTGTGCCACTTATCCATCTTCCTTCCCACCAAACCACTCCACCCTCCCTTCTGACCTACCACCATCATACCCCAGCTGCATCTACCTATTGCCTTCCCAGCTACCTCATCCCCACTGTGCCACCGTGCCGCCCATTCCCTTGCAGTTAGAATCAGGTGAATTCATAATGGACAACAGTGAGATGGCAGACACCTTGAACAAGTACCTTGGATCTGTCTTCACTAAGGCGGACACAAATAATCTTCAAAAAATGCTAGGGGACAGAGAGTCCAGCATGAAGGAGAAACTGAAGGTAATCCTTATTCTGGAAATGATATTGGGAAAATTGATGGGATTAAAATCTGATAAGTCTCCAGACCTGATGCTCTGCATCCCAGATTACTTAAGGAAGTGGCACTAAAAATAATGGCTGTATTGGTGATCATTTTCCAGCATTCTGTGGACTCTGGATAGTTCCAGTGGACTGGAAGGCAGCTAGTGCAATGCTACTCTTTAAAAATGGAGGGAGAGAGAAAATGGGAAATTATAGGCTGGTTAGCCTGATATCAGTGTTGGGGAAAACGCTGGAGTCAATCATTAAGGATGTAATTACTAAGCAATTGGAAAGCGGTGACAAAATCAGTCCTGATCAGCATGGATCCATTAGAGGGAACTAGAGGATGTGACCAATAGAGTAGACATAGTGAATCAGTAGATGTCATGATGGAACAGTCGCTGAAGGTTGGCATGCAGGTACACAGCAGGCAGTGAGGAAAGGTAATGGCATGCTCTCCTTCAAAGTGAAAGGATTTGAGTATTGGAGTAAGGATGCCTTGAGCAGTTTTGGCCTCCTAGTCTGAGGAAAGACATTCTTGCTATTGAGGGAGTCACCAGACTGATTCTTGGGATGGCAGGACTGTCATATGAGGAAAGACTGAATCAACTGGGCTTGTATTCACTGGAATTTAAAAGAATGCCAGTGGGGGGGGTCTCATAAAACATTCAGACTCCTGGTGGGACTAGAAAAAAAAGAATTGGGAAGAATGTTCCTAATGTTGGGGAAGTCCAGAACTAGGGGGTCATGGTCTAAGATTGAGGGGTAAGCCATTCAGGACTGAGATGAGGAATTTCTTCACTCAAAGTTGTGAACCTGTGGATTTCTCTCCCACAGAAAGCTGTTGGGATCAATATGTTCAGGAGGAAGCTGGACCTGGTCCTTGTGGCTAACAGGATCAAGGAGCATGGGAAAAGGGTGGGAATGAGATACTGAGATTGTGTGATCAGCCATGCTCATATTGAATGGTGGTGCAGACTCGAAAGGCTGAGTGGCCTACTTCTGCGCCTATTTTCTATGTTTCTTTTGGGTATGGTAAGACTCGAATCGGGCTAATGTCCGGCGAGAGGAGTGCTGAAGGGTGTGATGAGTAGTTAACAAGGTGAGTTTGGGGTGAGTTCGAGAAACCCTCCATGAAACTAGGTAAAATTGACACTTCATTCCTGATGGAAGGGCTTTTGCCCGAAACGTCAATTTTACTGCTCCTTGGTTGCTGCCTGAACTGCTGTGCTCTTCCAGCACCACTAATCCAGAATCTGGTTTCCAGCATCTGCACTCATTGTTTTTACAAAATTGACACTTCAGCCAAGCTATGGTAAAATTCAGCCAATTTTTTATATATGGCCAACTTCTAAAAAAAAAATTGGCGTTTTCTTTGCTGTACCTGCAAGTTAACTTGTATACAGGGACAGTTGGGACTCTTGCGATATCAAAATTTCCCAAACTCTCTTGCCATTTAAGAAATACATTGTCATTCACTTTTTTCCCTGAAGTAAATAATTTTGCACTGAGTCATAATGTATTAGCTGGCACAGTGGTTAGCACTGCTGCTTCACAGTAACAGGGTGACTGTCCAGGTGGAGTTTGCCCTTTCTCATCTTCCCTGTGTGAGATTCTGCCAGGAGGTCTAGTTTCCTCCCACAGTCTAAAGATATGCATATTAAATTGTCCTCTAGCATCCAGGGATGTGCAGGTTAGATGGATTAGCCATGATAGATGCAGGGTTATATGGAGAGGGTGGTGGGGTGGATCAGGGTGGGAACCTGTACAGAGGGATAGAGCAGAATCAATGGGCCACATGGCCTCTTTCTGCACTGTAGGGATTCTATAATTCCAGTAGAAAGTGAAGACTGCAGATGCTGGAGATCAGAGTTGAGAGTGTGGTGCTGGAAAAGCACAGCAAGTCAGGCAGCATCCGCTTATGCCCAAAACGTCAATTCTCTTGCTCCTTGGATGCTGCCTGACCTGCTGTGCTTTTCCAGCATCTCACACTTCCATGATTCCAATCAACCTGTTCTTGTCCAATCACTTAACCCAGAGTTAACCAACTGATTTGTATCAGGGTGGGATCATGTTTCAATTTTTTTCTCACACTCCATGACAAGTGAACAAACTCGAGAAAAACAAAGCTCACCACAACAATCTAGAACAGTCAACAATTCCAAGGCAATAGTTTGTTCATTTGGTTGAGTAATTGATAAACTTATCATTTAAAAAGTGCCAAACAGCAGAGATAACTCAAAATCCTTTTGTGCATTTCAGAAAAACAAAGAGAAAAAGACTCTCTTTGTTCTCGAGTCTTGATCACCAGGTCAGGGGAATGGGGTCCAGAACCGATTTGAGGATTTGGCTTAGCTAAAATTGACCTTGGTCCCCTTCCAGTGGGAAAGACTCTGAGCTGGCCTTGGTGGATTTCACGTGGAAGTGGGAATCAGATGTGGGTCCTCAGTCGGCCAGAGATTTTCTGCTTTGTTGTTCGATCTTTAGGGATGGAAGAAGAGAGGGACGATGTGTGTGTGAGAGTGCCTCAGACACATTCAGCCATGCGCACATGCAAACCTGCTCAGCAACCGTACCCAAACCTCTCACATCTTGACTAGCTTGCATACCCACAAGGATTCACTCAACAGCCTATCCGTATTCATTCACCATCCTTCCCGTATTCTACAACACTGTAATACCCCAGTCTCGTGACTTTGGTTTTGTTTACTAACCTGTGTGGGACCTTGTCAAAACCTTATAAAAATCTAAATCCGTAACATTTTCGGTTCTGGCGTAATTGTTCTGCTAATTGCAGCCACATGAAACTCTCACAAGCTTATGCATCAATTCCTTTTTCATAAGTCTTTGTTGATTTTGCCCAATGATATTATTTTCAAAATGCCTAGCTATCACATCCTTTATAAGAGATTATATTATTTGCCCTGCTACTGATGTCCGACTAGCAGGCATGTCATGCTCGTTTTAATCTATCCTCCCACATAAATTATGGTGTTACATTTACTATTTGCCAGTCTACTGAAACCAGTCTGATGATGACCACGACGTTGTTGATTGTTGGAAAAACCCATGTGGTTTGCTAATGCTCCCTAGGGAAGAAAGTTCTCTCCTTACCTGGTCTAGACTAATCGTGACTCCTGGCCCACAGCAGTGTGATTTGCTCTTTGGGATGGTCAACAAAAGGTGGCCTAGCCAGCGATGCCCTGATTCCATGAATTAATTTACAAAAAAGGGGCCAGAGTTGATGCAGATATCTCTATAAGATTTGTCAGGATGGATGTAATTGTAGAGGTAGAGAAGGATAAGGAAAAGGAGAGATTTCAAAACAAGAATGAGAATTTTAAAATCAAGGTGTTGCCTAATTGAGGGTCAGTGCAAGTGAATGAGCAACCACGGTAACAGGGAGAGATGGGAGAAGGGGACTTGGTACAAGTTAGGACTTGGGCAACAGAATTTTTGGTGACCTTAACTTTGTAGAATTTGAGGTTGGCCAGGATTCTGTTACATGGGGAAGTAATGGCCTAGTGGTGTTATCACTAGACTATGAATGCAAAAACTTAGCTGATGTTGTGGAGACCGAGATTCAAATCCTGCCATGGTGCATGCCGGAATTTGAATTCAATAAAGAACCTGGAATTCCAGCCTATTGATGACCATGAAGCCAATTGTTGGGAAAAGAACCCACCTGGTTGACTCATGTCCTTTTGGAAAGGAAATCTGCTATCCTAGTTTCGCCTACATGTGACTCCAAACCCAAAGCAATGAGGTTGATCCATCACTGTCCTCTGGGCTATTGGGAATGGGCAATAAATGTTGGTCGAGCCTGAGATTCCCACATTCCGTCAATGAATGAATGAATTTAAAAAAGTCAACTCTGAAGGTTTCAAAGGATTATAGATTACATAGCAGATGGGCTGAAGTGGGACAGAATTGGGTGATTTCATGGAAGTGGAAATAGTAAAGCAAAATACTGCTGTTGGACATCTGAAATAAAGAACAAAATAGTAGAAGTATTCAGTGGGTGAGGGTTAAACGTTTCATGTTTATGAACTTCCATCAGAACTGACTGGGTTTGACCCGAAAGATTGACTCTGTTTCTGTTTTTGCATTTGCTGCCTGGCTTGCTGAACGTTGCTATCATTTCCTGTTTTAATTGGAGATAAGTAGTCTTGTTTCTGGCACCGGCATAATGTCAGAAGCTCATCCTAAGATTAAGAATAGTGTTTCAGTCTCAAGTAGTTGTTCAAGAAAGAGATTGAGTTTTTGGCAGGAACCAAAGACAATGGTTTTTGTCTTCCTAATATTTTTTTTACATCTCAAGAATCAAGCACTGGGTTCTAAATAGTCCTGGATACAAGTATTTGTGAAAGATAAAGAAGGAAAGAAAATAGCTCACTCATTAAGGAGCCCATTACAGTGTTGCAGAAAGAGGTCTCGAGGACAAAATCCATTCGGTCCCGAGGATGTCAATCCGGGTGTTTCCCAACAGGTAACCTTGGATGAATCAGGACATACAGAACCTGCTAAAAACCAGGTGTGAGGCTTTCACATCAGGAGACCAACTCAAATGTAAGGAATCCACGTTTGACCTTTGCAGAGCCATTAAGACAGCCAAGGACTGATGCCGATCCAAACTAGAGACCCAGACAGACCCCAGCAACTATGGCAAGGACTGAATGACATTACAGTTCTAAAAAGAGACAGTGCAAGATAGCAGATGATGACACATTCCTGCCAGATCGTCTCA
Source organism: Chiloscyllium punctatum (assembly GCF_047496795.1). NCBI lineage: Eukaryota > Metazoa > Chordata > Chondrichthyes > Orectolobiformes > Hemiscylliidae > Chiloscyllium > Chiloscyllium punctatum. Next base: position 92,543,928 of record NC_092746.1, on the reverse strand, counting down.
ACGGCTTCTATGCTTGCTTTGAGCAGAATTTTGGCAGAGAGGTAACACCTATTCCAACAAGCCCTGATAAGCTTATCCCAACAGTCACAGCATCAGAGGTCAGATCAGTTTTCCTTCATGTGAATCCAAGGAAAGCGATGGGACCTAGATGGAGTACCAGGCCGTGCACTCTGAGCATGCGCAGGTCAACTGGCATAGGTCTTCTCGAACATCTTCAACCTCTCCCTGCAGCAGGCCACTGTCTCTGCCTGTTTCAAGATGGCCAACATCATCCCTGTGCCTAAAGTTCACGCAGCATGTCTCAATGACTACTTCCTAGTGGCCCTAACTTCAGTGGTCATGAAGTGCTTTGAAAGGCTGGTCATGGCATTAATCAGCAGCAGCCTCCCCACTACTCTTAACCACTCCAATTTGCCTATAGGACCAACAGATCAACATCAGATGCCATATCAGTGAAGACTGGGGACAATATTTCATCCTCACTAACACTCAACACTGGAGCCTCCCAGGGGACTGTACTCAGCCTCCTACTGTACTCACTGTACACCCATGACTGCATCACCAAATAACAGATAAATGCCATTTACAAGTTCGCTGATGACACCACATGGCCGGTCGAATCTCAGATGGCGATGAAACAGACTGCAGACGGGAGGTGGAAGACCTGGAAAAATGGTGCACTGAGAACAACCTAGCTCTCAATGCCAGCAAAACCAAGGAGCTCATTATTGACTTCCAGCGGCATGTTATTTATTCCCCCCCTACATATTAACAGCACCAGAGGTGGAACGAGTGGAGAGTGTCAAGCCTCTGGGAGTGGTCATCTCTGAGGAGATTTGGCATGATGAAGAAAACCCTTGCCAAAGTTTATAGATGCGCCATTGAGACCATTTTGTCTGGATGTATCACTACCTGGTATGACAACTGTACTATTCAAGATTGGAGATGGTTACAGAGAGTGGTGAACTCAGCCCGACAGTCACAAAGGCCAACCTCCCATCTACAGAATCCCTCTACCAGGCACGCTGTCAAGGAAAGGCCACCAGCGTTCTTAAAGATCCATCCCACCCTGGCAATGTTTTTCTACAACCTGTACCATCAGGGAGAAGATACAGAAGCCCAAATGGACTTACGAGCTGGTTTCGAAACAGTTTCTACCCTACTGTTGTTAGAATACCGAATGGACTTTCAAACTCTTAACATTTGCCTGTACCTGTGTTTTTGTTTTTGCTGTTGTTTATCTATTATTCACGATCTATGCTATTTAACTATGTGATCTACCTGTATTGCTCGCAAGACAAAGTTTTTCACTATGCCTCAGTACACGTGACAATAAATTCAATTCAAATTCAATTCGATTCAATTGGTCGAAGCTATGAAACAATAGAGATCCTGTTAACTACTGGATGTACAGAGTAGCCCAGTAATTAGTGGCAAAGACATTGAACAATAAATTTGCAAGGAAATTAGAGATGTGCAAAAATGAAATAGAACTTATAGTGATCAACTTTAATGTCCTAATTGTAAACTGTGATCTATGGGGAAGAGATCATGAGGAGTATGAAGACGAATTTTGTGGATTAGCATGTTTTACTGGTAGATCTGGTTCTTGGGAATGAGGTGTCAAGTGTCTGTTGGGAAATGTTTAGCAGACAATGATCATAGCCAACCTAAATCTTAAGATTCTATGGAAAAAGACCGGAACAAGCCAGAGTGAAAATAATTTATTTGGTTACAAGTGGCTAATAAAATACATGGAGTAATAAACTTCAAGGATTCACAAACCTCAAAGCTAGTGAAAAGAACGGACAAAGGCTACAGGGGGTAGGCTGGGAATACCTGGGTTGCTCCTGCAGAGAAGTGGCATGGATACAATCGGCTAGATGACCACATCCTTGCTGTAACATGTCTACTGACGCAATGTTTAGTCTTCTGTTACGCATATGAATCCTTTTTTATATCACCTAAAGGTAATAATGTATTGGTAATGTTACTAAACTAGTAATCCAGAGACCCAGATACTGCTCTGGGGACCGAGATTCAAATCCCACCAAAACAGATAGTGTCATTTAAATGTTTTAAAAAAGGACTCCAGTAGGTGACTATATAGCCATTGTTGATTGTCATTAAAATTAATCCTTAACTGGTCTTGCCTACAAGTGATTCCAGACCAGGCACTTAACTGGCTTCTCTAATGGCCTAACAAGTCACTCAATTGTATTAAATTTCTAAAAATAAGTCTCGGAAGGAATGAAACTGGACCAAGCAGCAGAAACAACAAGACACTCAGCCCTGACAAACATCCTTGAGTCCTCCTTAGTAACATTTGGGATTGCCTGCAAAATTTAGGACAGTTATCTCACATCCTGATGTAGTTACACTGTCAGAATCTAATCTTACTGATGATGTCCCGAATACCACAGTGATAATCACTGTGGTATCCAGTTAGGAGGGAGTTGCCTTGGGAATCCTGAATATTGACTTCAAACCCCATGACATGTCGGGTCATACATGGGCTAGCTACCTCCTGTTGATGATCACATACCACCCTGAACTGATGAATCATTACTCCTGTGTTGAACACCACATGAAGGAAGCACTCAGGGTGACAAAATACTCTGGGTGGAGAGTTTCAGTGTCCATCATCAAGAATGGCTCAGCAGCACCACAACTGACAGAGTTAGTCAAAACCTAAGCAGGTGTTGAAACCAACAAAGAAAAACATACTTCATTTCAACCTCAGCAATCTGTGTTGATAGGAGGAATGACCACCACATATTTCTACGTGGATTTTTAATTGTGCTCTGTGGTATTGTTGCTGTGCTAAATTGGTTAGATTTCAAGTAGACACATTGCTGATGAAGGGCTTATGCCTGAAATGTCAACACTCCTGCTCTTTGGATGCTAGGAGAAAGTGAGGACTGCAGATGCTGGGGATCAGAGCTTAAAAATGTGTTGCTGGAAAAACGCAGCAGGTAAGGCAGCATCAAAGGAGAATCGAGCATACGCCCTTCTTCAGGATGCTGTCTGGCCTGTTGTTGCTTTTCCAGTGCCACACTTTTCAACTCTGATCCTCAGCATCTGTAGTCCTCACTTTTTCTTAGATTTCACATAGTTCTAACTACCCAAGACTGGGCATCCAGGAGGCACTGTCAGCCCTCAGCAGCAGCAGAAATATAATTGAACACAATCTTCAACCTAATCGCTTGGCATATCCTCTATTCTACCATTACCATTAAGTCAGAGGATCAACCTGTTTAATGAAGAGTGCAGGAGGGCATGTCAGCAGTAGCACCATTGACAACTGAAGCGTCAACTTCTTGAAGCCAGAACACAACACCACTCATGTACCAAACAGCATAAGCAGCAAGTTAAAGACAGGGTTAAGCCTTTCCAAAACCAATAGACCAAATCTAAGATCTGCAGTCCTGTTACATTGTCATGAATGGTGGTGGACAGTTCATGAACCCGAATAACTCACTGGAGGAACAAGCTTCATTAATATCTCCAACCTCAAAAATTGGGTTGTCCAAAATATCAGTTCAAAAGATGAGACAGAAGTGTTCTTGACTGTATTCAGTCAGAATTGCCAAGTGGGCATTCATTTTGGTCTCCTACAGAGCACCCCAATATCATTGATGCCACTCCTCAGCCATTTAATTCGCTCTGTCATATTAAGAAACAGCTGGAGCTATAGGATGCTGCAAAGACTACGGATTCTGACAAAATTCTGGCAATGGCACTGAAGACTGGTGCTCCAGAACTTGATCCAAACGTAGCCAGTCTGTTTCAGTACAGCCACAACACTGACAGCTAAACTGTTCTGTCGATAATTTGCCAGGTATGTCATGTGCACAAAAAGCAGAAGAAATCCAAACTGAACAATTACCACCCCATCAGTCAACTTCGATCATCACTGAAGCAATTGAAAGGGTCATTACCTGTGCTGTCACGTAGAATTCGTTTAATAATAAGCTGCTTACTGATTCCACCATTTTGATTCCACCAAGGCTATTCAACTCCTGACGATTGCAGCCTTAATTCAAACATGGACAAAAGAGCTGAATTCTAGAGGTGAGATGAGACTGACTGCCCTTGACATGAAGGCCTTATTTCACTGAATGTGATATCACGGAACCCTCGCAAAACTGGAGTCAGTGGGAATTAGGAGAAAACTCTCTGCTGGTTGAAGTCATATCTAACACTTAGGAAGGTGATACTGATTTTTAGATGTTGATCATCTCAGCTGTGGGACGACATTGCAGAAATTCCTCAGCAGGTTAGGTCCATCGAACTTCAACTATTTCATAAGTCACCTTTCTCCCTATCATAAGATCATTACACAATTGTTAGCATTATTCACAACTTCAGTTACTGAAGCCAGCAAGATCGGGACAGTATCCAGGCTTGGGTTGACAAGTGACAAATATCATCCACACCACACAGTGTCAGGCAATGAACCTATCAAAACGAGAGAATCCAAATATCACATTTTGATATTTAGTGGCCTGACCATCGCTAAATCACCCCGACCAACTATTTGGGTGTTACCATTGACTGGAAACTGAACTGGACTAGGCACATAAATGCAGTGACTACAAGAGCAGGCCAAGGCTAGGAATCCCACAATAAAAAATCATCACTTGACCTCCCCATACCCAGCCCACCATTTCAGGCATAGTCAGGAATGTGCCAGAATGCACCCCACCTACGTTGATAGAGTTATAGAAATATGCAGCATGGAAACAGACCCTTTGTTCCAACTCGTCCATGCTGACCAGATATCCTAAATTAATCAAGTCCCATTTGCCAGCATTTGGCCCATATCCCTCAAAGCCCTTCCTATTCATATAGCCATTCAGATGCTTTTTAAATGTTGTAATTGTACCAGTCATCACCACTCCTCTGGCAGCTCATTCCATCCACCATTCTAATTTTTTTCTACTGGGTAGACCTTCAAAGTCTGTGTGAAGCTGTAGCTTTTGGAAGCAGAAGTTGTGTGTCTGGATGTCAATCAACATTAACAGAGCTCCCCAGGTAGAGGGAACAACTCTCCCCACTTAACTGGATGAGAACAGCTCCAACAACACTCAAGAAACTTGACAGCCTGCTTGATTAGCACTCAAAACATTCACCACTGATTCACAGGAGTAGCAATGTGAGCAAACTACAAGATGCACTACAGAAATTCACCAGGGCTCCTCAGACAGCACCTACCAGATCCGTGATGAATACCATCAAGAAAGACCAGAGCAACAGGTGAATGGAAGCAACGCAACCTGCAGATTCCTCTCAAACCCACTCACCCCTCCTGATTTGGAACTGTACCATGTACAGTTCTGTTCACCACATTACCAAAAGGATGTGGGCGCTTTGGAGAAGGTGCAGAGAAGGTTTACGAGGATGTTGTCTAGTTTGGAAGGTGCTAGCTATGAAAAGAGGTTGAGTAGGTTAGGTTTGTTTTCAATAGAAAAAAGGAGATCGAGGGGGAGCCTGATTGAGGTTTACAAAATCATGAAGGGTATAGACAGGGTAGGTGGAGATATGTTTTTTCCCAGGGTGAGGGATTCAGTAACGAGAGGTCACACTTTCAAGGTGAGAGGTAAAAAGTTTAAGGGGGATACATGCGGCAAGTACTTTACACAGAGGGTGGTGGGTGTCTGGAACATGTTGCCAGCTGAGGTAGTAGAGGCAGGCACAGTAGATTCATTTAAGATATGTCTTGACAGATGCATGAGTAGGTGGGGAGCAGAGGGATACAGAGGCTTAGGAATTGGGCGACAGGTTTAGACACTGGATTTGGATCAGCTCAGGCTTGGAGGGCCAAAGGGCCTGTTCCTGGGCTGTAAGTTTTCTTTGTTCTATATTGCCTTTGTTTTTGTGTTGTTGGTCAGAAGCCTGGAAACTCTCTCACTGACTGTACCTTTGCCAGATGGATAGCAGCAGTTCAAGAAGGTAGCTCACCACTGCCACCATCATGTTAAGGGCAATTAGTGATGGGCAATAAAAGCCGGTCCAGCCAGCAAGTCCCCCATCCCTGAATGACTTTTAAAAATCTAATATTTTGAGACCAGAACTGTTCATACAACTTGAAGTGTGTCTGATCAAGGTTTTCTGCAAGTTTAACATAACCTCTCTGCCATTTACTGCTGATCCGTAACTGAGTGGCATGTTGGGCCACTTCACAGGGAAGTCAAGAGTTAATCCAGTTGGTGTGATACTGGAGCCATAGCCAAGCTAGTTTGTCTCATGTTTCCTTCACCAAATAGTGAGCCAGTTATAATGGCAATGTGACAGTTTTATGTTCACTTTGTATTTTCAAATTTTCTTGCACTGGATTCAGTATCAAAATCCAAGTTTAAACCTGTATAATTTGAATTCTTAGTGCAATTGCTTGGATTACATGTCCAGTCGCTAACAGTTGCCTAACTGAACCTATTGCAATAGGAAATAGAAAATTTGTTTTTGGTGAAATAAAATTTAAAACTGGATCCATTTATGGAACAAGGCAATACCAACTAGCAATGGTGGATTGTCAGTTGTAATTGAAGAGCATAGTCATATTGTTGCAATTTCTTCTCTCCTGCAGTATGTCACTTTATTTTAAAAATCACAGATTTTGTCCTTATATTTCAATGCCTTAATAATTTTTTCTTGTGTTTTGAGTTAAAGACTCTGCTGTATGAACGATGCTTTATAGGTTTTGAAATAAGAAAACATGTGACCTGTATGTAAACATGCATGATTTATGAGCATCGAATGTTTTGATTTCATCATGTTTTTATCGCATTATTTTACTGAATAGTATAAATACTTGAAATGAAGTGGCATGTAATGTTAGTAATACAGGATGTTGAATCAATTGTGTTTGCCTCTACACAAGAGAGTATTCTGCATTTTTTTTGTTACAGACAAGAAGTTGACAGTGTAGATGACAGCCAAATACAAAGCTGTGAACAGATGCAGGGTTTTATTCATGACTCATCAAAGGCTGCTGGTAAGGTATTATCTTTCAGTAAATGGAGTGACTAACTTGGAGCACTAGGAAATCTTGTAAATTGATGAAGTATATACTTTTCAGGTAGAAAATTAGGAATATGTTTTAATATGAATTAATTATGTTTGCACTTATGTCACTAAATGCATGTTAACCCCCAGTCATCTATAGTGACCTACTTTAGCTGTTTGCCCATTGGTGAAACTGCATTGTGCTCTGTGATCTTAAGTGCATAGTAATCATAGAAAGTTATCATTAAGGTACACAATGATGAAAGGAAGAATAATGAGGATTCATTTAGAGAAATGAAGTGTAGTATGTTGGCTTTTTGTTAAATGTTATTGCATTTAGTTTTGTAGTGCCATCAGACATATAGGGCAGTCAACAGTAAGTCTTGTAGTTGACCATTATTATTCTTTGTCACCTGAATGCCATGAAATTGGGAGAATTGATTTGAAACACTGTTGAATTTATTGACTTCAATTCAAAGAACAAAGAATAATACAGCACAGGAACAGGTCCTTCGGCCCTCAAAGCCTGCACCGACACACTTGGCCCTTCTATACTAAAACTGTCTTCACTTACAGGATCCATATCCCACTATTCCCCTCCCAATCATGTGTTTGTCTAGGTGCTTCTTGAATGTTACTACTGTGTCTGCTTCCTCCACCACCACCTCTGGCAGCGCATTCCTGGCACACTCCACCCATTGTGTGAAAAACTTGCTTCACACATCTCTCTTAATGCCCCACCCTGTATCTTGAACCTGTGTCCCCTAGTGATTGACCCCTCCACCTCAGGGTCTCCACCCCTGAGACTTTCCATTATATTCATGCCATTCACAAATATTAAACTTAGATCAGATTGCCCCTCAACTTCCTGTGTTCCAGTGAAAACAAACCCAGTCGATCCTACCTTTCTTCATTGCTAAAATCCCCCATATCAGGCAACATCCTGGTATACCTTTTCTGTACCATATCCAAAGGTTAAATGTTGATATGCTGAAGTCTTGTGCCTGGGAAATCTTTCCCAGGTTAACTCAGTACCCAATATGGATAATCTGGTTCTCCCTTGAACTGACAACCAAACAGACTTGCCTAATAATCTCTTCTTTAACTTGCCCCACTTACTGTAGATAAAGGTATAAGTGTGGATACTTGCAAGGGCCCTAATTATTTGCTCTATCACTTTAAGCACTTAAACCCCATCCAGTGGCACTTTCCTATGCATTCTGAGGAGTTATGACTCTCAGACTTTTACATCCTTTCTCCTCACTGTCCAAAGCCCCAAGTATTACTTTGAGGTGAAACTGATTTATTTATGCTTGTTTCAGTTTAGTCTCCTGTGTTTGCTGTTCACAATGCATTCTTGACTTTGGGAGGAAACCACGCAAGCTGACATTATGCAGAACACCTTCATTCAGTCCACACAGATGGCATCGCCCTTCCAGTTGCTTTGCATTTTAATTCAATACCTTGCTGTCATGTTCACATTTCTGTTCTTGGTGTTGCAAAGTCTTCCACAGAAATCCAGTGCAAGCTGCAAAATAGATTAGCAATTTGGATAGCATCACATTTTGCATTTCCGTACATTAGAGCCTTCTGGACTCAACACAGAATTCAACAACTTCATATCATGAGCATGATTTGTTCTTGGTTCAGTCTACATTATTTTAATATGTTTGCTTACTTCACAGATTTGTCCTTCATTTTTCCATAAACATTGAGAATGTTTTGTATCTATAATCCAATCATCACTCCTTTCTCCATGACATCCTTGTCATTTAATGTCTCTCACTCTTTAATCTTTCCTTGATCTGTCCTTCTACATAACCATAAAACAAGCAAGATGGCAGTGGCAGAGTAGACAGTGCAGGGCTTTTGTGTCTGGCCTTGTCCATTCCATCTGCTTTTCTTATTTCTTTTTATCTCACCTTTTGGCGGAAGGCAGCTTCATGGGGTCCAGAACGTGGGGAGGTGGTGAGCCTGGATTGGGATTCTGGCAGCAGTGTCAAGGATGTGGCTGGAAAAGGGCAAGCATGGGGAACCACTATCAGTGGAGAAGACTTATGCTAGGTGGAGGAGGGATCCTTTGGGCAGCTTCTCTGGAGTCTTACGTCTGGGATTCCAGTATCCTGGTGTGGAGGCCTGCTTTGGCAGCAGCCCCACATGGTAATCTTGCAGTGGTACTGTCTTTTCCTGAACCCAGAAACCATTAATTGAACTAAGATGGACCTTGTCTTACATTCTTTTTCTGCCTTCTGTTGTTATTATTGGCACCGTGGTATGGCAATTTAAGTACTTCACTATACCTTTTTTTTTTGTAAAACGTGCAAGTCACAATACACGACTATTCTATTCTATTCCCCACACCTTTCCCAATACGACAAACTCATCACATTTCTTCCCCAGTTCAGTTCTGAAGAAGTCATATTGGACTCAATATTTTACTTTGGTTTCTCTCTCAACAGATATTGTTCGAGCTTTCATTGTTTTTGTTCCTCGTCAACTCAGTGACTTTCAGAAACTAAGCATGTCCAAAATATTATGTAACAAAGGTAGCCTTCTGCATCTATGTGTGTTTTTCTTTTACTACACACTTGGTTGTAAGCTCAACATCTCTTCAATTCCCTTAGCCATTTTTGGATCAACCTCTGTGGACCTCTTTAAGCTTTGCTATTTGATTTACTTTTCTTCTGTTTGTCTATTCTCTTCCATCACCAACTCAACAAATGTATCTCAATCACTATATTTGCATTTTAGAAATTTGCGGAATATATTTCAGTACCTGATTTCAAAAGTCTGTTGTTCATTTATGGTAGCATACATTCATCTTCCTGATCCTTCATATCAAGACTGTGAAAGCTGCAGCTCATATGAATATGCAGACTCCATGATGCATTTTCTTTTGCAGCAAAACATTCTGGTTCGACTTAATGCTTCTTCTGGTCACCAAACGTATGATTGAGAATTCAGTGAGAGAGGATATGCCTATGGGGTTACCTTGATACGAAAACACTGTAGCTCCAATATGCTGTGCTCAGTAATAGATTAGTATTCATCAATATTGCATTTTTATTTCTTTCTGGATTTTTTTGTGTTTTCCAGCTTTACTTAATTAATTATGTTTGGACCTACAAACATTAACCTACAGAATAAAACCTGCTGATATAAAACTACTCTGAGACCAGGACTTTTGTCTGTGACTTCTTTTGACCATGTAATTGTGCTTCATATATTAACACTTGCAATTCCTTTATATCTGATTCCAGCAAAGTGCAGGTGCACCTATTTCTTATGCAAAATTAAAAACACAGTCCAGGATAATTCACCATGGGAATGAACACTTTTCTGATTGTCTACATCTGTTGCAATAATGTAGCCAATGCCAGTGACAAGAAAGCAAGACTAAAACATCTGCCCAGGAGACCACCAACAGATGCTAACATTGCAGATGGTTTGCATGACAGTCATTCAGTGACAAAGGCAGGATACTTTGACAACAGTGTTATTAATCTCTGCCAAAAAAAGTAATGTGTGTCTTGATTCAGCCAGAAAGCCACTTTTAATCAAGAACTAATTGATAAGAAAGAGGTTTTATTAACTGCTTAACATCTGTAAAATGTGATTAGAACAGCGTATTTTTCTGGCTTTATGGTGGGATTTTGACAAATTGTATTTCTTTTTGTGAATTGTACCTGACACAAAGCTTTCTTGGAGGCGGTTAGCAGAATCTCATGCCTCATGGCATCTCTCACTTAATGAACTAGTTTTCGAATTTATATTTTGTGCTTACCAAAAGGTACTCTACTCTCTATGTACAGAGGAACCTCGATTATCCAAAGGACATGGGCAGGGAGTGTTTCATTCGGTTAATCGAGTTCTGGATAATTGAATGCTGGGTAACACAGTTTTGCCGAGCCTCGGGACATTGTGATCTTGATGGATAATCCAATATTTGGATAATCGGATGCGGGACAATCGAGGTTCCTCTGCATACAACTGTATAATGTTGCCATTCTGTTTAACAGTTTAAAAAACGAACTATTACTCCCTGCACGTCCCATTTCTTTCTTAAAATATCTTGGCATAAATTTTTTTTCCAGCAGGCAGAGATGAATCTTATTTTAGCTAGCATTGAAATTTGTGCTAGCCTGAGCAATTTGGTTGGAATTTGCACACCTCAGGACAGATCAAGTAGTCAGGGGAATGGATCAAAGAGATGTAAATGCTGATGAAGACATTTACTGAATAAGGAAATGAATTTTGTTTTCTTCAGTGCAGAACTTTGAAGCTCCACTGCTGTGTAGTGTGTTGGACATTTTCATGATGAGGCACACGTTAATATTCAACAATATTACATCTTTCTTTCTTTCTCGATTCTTCCTGTTTTCCAGCTTTACCTTATTAATTTTGGTGGCTCATGCAAGCATTAACCTATAGAATAAAACCTCCTGATAACACAACTGTATTGAGATAAAGGTTTTTTTTCCTGTTACCCAATTTGATCATATCATTTTGCTTCATGGAATCAGCACTTGTACTTCCTTTATATCAGATTATTGTAAAAGTATAGGTGCACTAATTGTTTATGTACAATAGAATACAATACTGGATAATTTTTCACTGACTACATTATTGCAACAGATAAACCGACATCAGTGATAATCCCAGGAACAGCTGTAAATCATGAAGTGGAAGGATTGGAGGAACTCAAGAAAAGTACAATCGCCAGGGAGGTGCAGCTCAGCAAGTTGTTGGAACTGCTGGATGAAAAGTCCCTGGGTCCTGACGGGCTGCAGGAGTTTCACCAGTTTGTGTCCTCAGCCCAAACATCTTTAGCAGCATCACTGTGACCTTCCCTTCATTGTAGGATTAGAATTCTTTTGTTAAATTAATTCGTGGAGCGTGGGTAGCGCTTTCTGGCCAGAATTTATTTCCCATCCCGCAATACCCTTGAGAATGTGGCGGTGTACTGCCTTCTCGAACTGCTGCAATCCATGTGCCATTAGCGAGGGAATTCCAGGATTTTGATCCAGCAGTGGTAAAGGAGCAGTGATATATTTCCAAGTCAGGTTGGTGACTGGCTTGGAGGGGAAATGTAGGTGGTGATGTTCCCATGTTTCTGTTGCCCTTGTCCTTCTGGATGGACAAGGTTGGGGGTTTGGAAGGTGCCGTCTAAGCATCTTTGGTGAATTTCTGTAGTGCATCTTGTAAATAGTACACGCTTTGGTGGTGGAGGAAATTGATGCTTGTGGATGTGCTGCCAATCAAGTGAGCTACTTTGTCCTCGATGGTGTCAACCTTCTTGAGTGTTGTTGAGCCACATCCTCCAGGCATTTGGGAAGTTCATCATGCTCCTGACTTGTCCCTTGTAGATATTGGACAGGCTTTAGGGAATCAGGAGGTGGGTTATTCACTGCAGTACTCCAAGGCTCTCACCCGCTCTTGTAGCCACTGCAGCGAGTCCAGTTGTGGTTCTGATCACTGGTAACCCAAGGATGTTAATGGTGGGAGTTCCAGTAACAGCATTAAATGTCAACACAGATGATTAGATTGTCCCTGATTGGGGATTACCATTCCTTGGCATTTGTGTGGCATGTATGTTAGTTGCCAATTGTCAGCCCAGACTTGGATATTGTCCAGATCTCGTTGCATTTGAACATGGACTGCTTCAGTATCTGGTAATGTTCATTGAAGATTGCAAATAAATATTCCGTACAATTTGATTTCTCACGTACTAAAGCAGTTCACATCCTTATACAAGAAGACCTGGTCAACTTTGAAGCTTGGGCCAAGAATTGACAAGTAATGTCCATAGAGTCATAGAGATGTACAGCACGGAAACAGACCCTTCAGTCCAGCTTGTCAATGCTGACCAGATATCCCAACCCAATCTAGTCCCACCTACCAGCATCCAGCCCATAGCCTTCCAAACCCTTGCTATTCATATAGCCATCCAGATGCCTTTTAAATGTTGCAATTGTACCAGCCTCCACCACTTCCTCTGGCAGCCCGTTCCACACAGGCACCACCCTCTGCATGAAAATGTTACCCCTTATGTCTCTTTTATATCTTTCCCCTTTGCCCTCTAGTTCTGGACTCCTCCACCCCAGGGAAAAGACCTTGTCTATTTATTCTATCATGCACCTCATGATTTTATAAGCCTCTATCAGCCACCGACGCTCCAGGGAAAACAGCCTTAGCCTATTCAACCTCTCCCTCTAGCTCAAATCCTCCAACCCTGGCAACATCCTTGTAAATCTTTCCTGAACCCTTTCAAGTTTCATCCTTCTGCTAGGAAGGAGTCCCAATTTACATGCAGTATTCCAAAAGGGGCCTAACCAATGTCATGTACAGCTGCAACATGACCTCCCAACTCCTGTACTCAATATTCTGACCAAGAAAGGAAAGCATACCAAACGCTGCCTTCGCTATCCTATCTCCGTGCGACTCTACTTCCAAGGAGCTATGAACCTGCACTCTTTGTTCAGCAACACCTCCCAGGACCTTACCTTAAGTGTATAAGTACTGCTAAGATTTTCTTTTCCAAACTGCAGCACCTCGCATTTATCTAAATTGGACTCTATCTACCACTTCTTAGCTCATTGGCCCATCTGATCAAGATCCCATTGTAATCTGAAGTAACCTTCTTCACTGTCCACTACACCTCCAATTTTGGTGTCATCTGCAAACTTACTAACTTTACCTCTTATACTCACATCAAGATCATTTATATAAATAATGAAAAATATTTTTTTCATTCAGCACCAATTCTTATGGCATTCCATTGGTCACAGGCCTCCAGTCTGAAAAGCAACCCTCCACCACCACCACCCTCTGTCTTCTATCTTTGAGCCAGTTCTGTTTCCAAATGGCTAGTTCTCCCTGTATTTCATGAGATCTAACCTTTCTAACCAGTCTCCCATGGGGAACCTTGTCGAACGCCTTACTGAAGTCTATGTAGATCATGTCTACCGCTTTGCCCTCATCAATCCTCTTTGTTCCTTCTTCAAAAATCTCAGTTAAATTTGTGAAACACGATTTCCCACACACAGTCCTTGCCTTTTCAAAGTTCATCATCGACAAAAGAATATGCAACCATCTCCCCATAATATCCAATACCATTACCTTGCCAGACACCATGCTAATACCCTTTGGATTACTGTTGTTTGGTCAAAAACTGTGAATTCTGTGGCAAGTAAGTCCACCTCCTGAATTGCCAAAACAGATACACCATTTACAAGGCATAAATTAATGGTATGATATCATACTGTCCACTTGCCTGGATGGGTGCAGCTCCGATAATACTGAAGAAGCTTGGCACCATCTAGGTCAAAGCTAGGTCACTGGCACACTGTCACTGGGTCAAAATTCTGGAAGCTTTGTTAACACCATTGCATGGTTGCTTAGCAGTTTCAGAAGACAGCTCACCATCACCATCAAGAGCAATTCACGATAGGTAAATAAATGATGGCCAGCCATAGGATCCTATGACATTCATGGCCAGTTATCCCATTGTGTTTGTGCTGGCTGAAGAATGAGCCTCTGGTGCATTTATCATCTTTCTATAATGAGGTGGCCAACACTGCACATCAGACTCAACTTTGGGTCTAGGTAATGATTTATATAGCTCCAGCTATGTAACATCTCTGCATTCTCATTTGGTATTCCTTGGCTAGTAAAGAAAATGATTTCAAATCAGAAACAAAAACAGAAGTTTGCTGGAAAAGCTCATGAGGTCTGGCAGCATCTGTGAAGAGAAATCAGAGTTAATATTTCTGAACAGTTGTGAGGAAGGGTCACTGGACCTGAAATGCTAATTCTGATTCCTTTTCACAGATGCTACCAGACCAGCTAAGCTTTTCCAGCAACTTCTGTTTTGTTTCGGACTTGCAGCATCTGCAGATCTTTTAGGTTTTCAAAGGATTTCAAATGCCTTTTACCCACTTTATTATCCTTTCCTGGTACTTTCAGGGATCTGAGGATGTTCACTGCAAAGTATTTTCAGTGTTCTTGTATTACTTACGAATTTCTTTGCCTTGTTTAACCTCATGAATGTATTATCTCATACTTCTCTGGGTTGAATGCTGTTTGCCAGTTTTCTGTTCACCTGACCAGTCCTTTGCTTACCTTACTTCAGTCTTCAGCTATCCTCCTCACTATGAACTAATGGACTAATTGTGTTGTCCACAAACTTCTTGATTGTGCCTTTACATTTCAGTCCAAATGTTAATACGTACCAAAACATCTCTTGAAAGAATGGGAAAAAAAGACAAGATAGGTATATGATTGTGAATATGTTGAGTTTAAATAGCACTAGCTCTACAGAAACCACCCCCCTGTTGACATTTGGAGAATTTGAATAGCCCTGACCGTGTTTTGCTGACTAAAGTGGAATATTTACGTGATTTGCTTAAAGCATAGTGTTATCATTTGGAAAAGAGCTCGTCACAGAGCCTATGGCTAGATATGGAGACTGAAACTTCCCAACCTATTCTTCCCTAGCTAATTTGCCTTTCATATTCCCATCACAGGAGTCTAAATGACTTTAACCACAAGGTATAAGTGCAGAAGACAAAGAGTGAGAAGCACAGAGAGAGAGAGAGATACTTAACGGGAAAAAAAAACTGATAAGTATGATGATGCCTTTCCCTAGGTGGACTTTGTATGATCTTTTGATTCATAAACCCCAGGCACTTCCCTGTTGTATTAGACTGGGGTATGTGCATGACAGAACCAGCAGAATTTTCAGCTACACGTGTTTTTTTAATTCTTCACTGGGACTGGCTAAGTCAATATTTATTGCCCATTCCTAATTTCCTGGAGGGCAGTTAACAGTTAACCACATTGCCTTGGGTCTGGATTCACATGTAGAGCAGATCAGGTAAAGATGACAGATTTCCTTCCCTAAAAATACATTGTGTAAATTTTTATGCCAATCGACAGTGGTTATGAGGTCTCTGTTGGACTAATTTTTTTTATTTCAGCTTTTTAAAATATGGAATTCAGATTTCCCCAGTGCCATGTTGGGATTTGAACCCATGTCCTCTGAACCTTAGCCTGGAGTTCTGAATTACTAACCAGGTCAGGATAGTATGGAAAGTTTTAGTCTCCGTACATTGCCATAGGCTCTCTGGTGAAGTTCTTTTCCAAGTAATAATGTCTGCAACCTGGGCTTCCTTGAAATGTTACCCAAAGTTTAGAATGCCAGAGACACTGGTATTTTCTTCCATTTAACTCCTATCTTATAGTAGAGGTTTCTCTGCTCATGGGATGTATGTGAGGGCTGAGGCATAAACAGATCTGAGATTCTGTGAATGTTAAACTTATATTGTCAATGCCTTAATTATGTATTTAAGAATTGATTTCGGTTAATCAGGGTTACATTCTACATTCATGTTGCAATCAAGAAGAACTTTCATCAATCCATTATTTTGATCTATTGATTTCCAATTTCTTAATCAAAACTGAAAAGTGTCAAGCTATGAGTATGAGGTGTTGCCCTGTTAAAGTGGTGTGGAAAGCGGAGATCAGTTGTGTAATGATCACTTTCTCTGCAGTGGTTTCATTTTCAGGACTCTGTGCATCACATTGATAAGTTCACTCGTGGTTGGGGTGGAGAGTGAGGAGTGTAATCCTAATTCTTAATGGATCCATCTAAACACAGGATCTTGAATAAAAACAGGTAGTGCTTGAGAAACTCAGCAGATCTGGTAACATTTGTGGCAAGAGAAAAAGAGATCACATTTCCAGTCCAACTGCTCTTGCTTTTATTTAAACTTCATTTGAACTTTTATCTTATCTTGCCCAAGTTCACCCAGCCTTTTAAGTTGATTTATTTGTTTTTCAGAGCCTTTGAGCTTCTCGTGTTTATACAGCATTATTTTTAAATGTAGAATATTAAGTAGATTAGTGATTTTCAACCCCAGTTTAATTTGAGAGATTCCTTCCAGTTTCTTTCCAGTAAGTTGGGAGTGCACAGAATTGATGCATGAGCAGTTGGGTAATTTCCATGCTGCAATATCACATGTTAAGTCTTTATTGTGTTGCGATCTCCACAGGGGCTGATAATACAAGAAGAGAAATATAAATTTCCAGTTCATGTCCAAAAGAGTAACATATCAATTTGTTTTTACATCCTAACACTAAACAAATAAAAATGTTATTGACGAAGCGCTGTTTTCTTTTGTAGGCAACTTGTACTTTAAACTGTAGAAGTAAAATGTGCCTTTATTACACACCGCACTCTCCAAGGTATAACGATTTTTATTACTAACAGTTCTCAGGTGCTCCCAAGTTCCAAAGAATTGTTTAACTTTTTTACTTTCCCAGTTAGGCCATCTCTAATTCCAGAATCATCTCTCCCAGTGAATTGTAGGTACAGCATTTTCTCTACTTAAAGTGTAACCTGGTTGGTTCTATTTATTGCTCTTTCCTTTTCAATTTGCTATAGACTATCTAGTCGAAAGAGCATCATCGAAACTGGCCTCACCAATGTCTGAGCAATGAAAGCAAGCATGCAACCACCTTTTCAACCGCTTTCAAAGAAATATGTACCTGATTCCCTGTTCATTAACGATATCAGTCCCACCCTTGCTTGTTTTATGAAAATGCAATACCTCACAATTATTGAAATTATTGGGCAGCACAGTGGCTCAGTGGTTAGCACTGCTGCCTCACAGCACCAGGGACCTGTGCTCAATTCCAGCCTCTGGCGACTGTCTGTATGGAGTTAGCACATTCTCCCTGTATCTGCATGGGTTTCCTCCGGGTGCTCAGCTTTAATCCCACAGTCCAAAGATGTGCAGGTTAGGTGGATTGGCCATGCTAAATTGTCCATATTTTCAGGGATGTGTAGGCTAGGTGCGTTAGTCAGATGAAATATAGAGTAATAAGATGGGATACTCTTCGACGGGTCGGTGTGAACTTGTTGGGCCAAATGGCCTGTTTCCACACTGTAGAAATTCTATGATCTATTAAATTCCATCTGCCACTCCTCAGCCCATTGGTCCCATTGATCAAGACCCCTTTATAATCTTAGATAACTTTCTTCACTGTCCACTATATCACCAATTTTGGTGTCATACGCAAACTTACTAACCATGCCTCTTACATTCTTATCCAAATCGTTGATATAAAATGGCAAACAAACGTGGACCTAGTACCTATCCCTGTGGAGCACTGCTGGTCACAGGCCTCCAGTCTGAAAAGCAACCCTCCTCCACCATCTAATGAAGGGCTCTTGCCCGAAATGTCAATTCTCCAGCTCCTCTGATGCTGCCTGACCTGCTATGCTTTTCCACTACCACACTTTCGACTCTAATCTCCAGCATCTGCAGTCCTCACTTTCGCCTCCTCCACCATACTCTGTTTCCTATCATCAAGCCAATTTTGTATTCAGTTGGCAGTTCTCCCTGAATTCCATGTGATCTAATTTTACTAATTAGTTTACCATGCGGAACCTTGTCAAAAACTTTCCTAAGTTCGTGTAAGCAACATCTACTGCTCTGCCTTTATCAATCTTTTTTATTCCATCCCTCAAAAAAACTCACTCAAACTTGTGGGACATAATTTACCATGTACAAAACTATGTTGACTGTCCTTGCCTCTCCAAATGTATGTGGATGTATCTCTCAGAATCCCTTCCAACAAATTACCCACCACTGATATCAAACTCACAGGTCTATAAATCCAGGCGTTTTCTTACTGCCTTCCTTAAATAAAGGCACAACATTAGCCACCCTCCAGTCCTCTGGCACCTCACCCATGGCTGTAGATGAAACAAATATCTCTGCTCGGGGCCACGCGATTTCTTCCCTAACTTCCCATAACCACCTGGGATACACTTGATCAGGTCCTGGAGATTTATCCATCTTTGTATTTTTTCAGACTTCTGGCCTTTCCTCATCTGTAGCATGTACTGTTTTTAAGTCATCGATATTTATTTCTCAGAGTTCCCTAACCCCTATTTCTTTCTATAAAGTAAAAGGTGATGTGAAACATTTCAGTCAATATCTCTCTCATCTCCTGTGGCTCACACATAGATTACCTTGTTGATCTTTCTGGGGCCTTATTCTCTCCCTAGTTGCCCTGCCTTATTTCCCAAGAGAAGGTCAAGTTTTGCTCTTTCTCTAGTGGGTATATCCACATATTTATAAAGAAATTTTTTTTGAACACACCTAACAAGTTCTTCACCATCTAAGTCCCTAACACTATGACGGTCCCAGTCTATGTTTGGAAAGTTAAAATCCCCTACTATTATAACCCTATAATTCTTGCATAATTCTGAGATCTCTGTACATATTTATTCCTCAATTTCCCTCTGATAATTGGTGGGGTGCGGCGGGGGGGGGGGGGGGTGCTATAATATAATCCCATTAAGGTGATCATCATCATCTTATTCCTGAGTTCCACCCATATAACTTCACTGGAAGATCCCTGAGAAATACCCTGTCTTGGTACAGCAATAATGTTTTCCCTAATTTATAATGCCTTTACCCTTCTCTCTTGCCTCCTTTTCTATCCCTTCTATTCAACCCAAATCCTGACCATGGATATGCCAGTCCTGTCCTTCCCTCAGTCATGTTTCTGTATTTGCTATGATGTCCCAGTCCCGTGTTCCCACACGTGCCCTTGCCTGTAAGACCTCTTGCATCGAAATAAATGCATTGTAATTCATCAGAGTTACATTGTTCTCTGACTTGTTCTTGCCTGTCTTTTGTAATGAGCTTGCTCTTTTTAAATTGAGAACCATCCTCTATTGTCATTACTGTTAAGGACACCTCCCCCAGCTCCCGAATAGCACCAGCAATTCTCCCCACCAGGATATTGGTCCTCTTCCAGTCCAGCGTAAACCCATCCATTTTGAACAGGTCTTTTCTGCCCCAGAAGAAATCCCAATCATCCAA
Organism: Chiloscyllium punctatum; assembly: GCF_047496795.1. NCBI lineage: Eukaryota > Metazoa > Chordata > Chondrichthyes > Orectolobiformes > Hemiscylliidae > Chiloscyllium > Chiloscyllium punctatum. The sequence continues at coordinate 92,524,021 of NC_092746.1, read as the reverse complement.
AAATCTGAATCTCTTTTTACCTTGCAAATAAAGCAATTATTTACAGAACAACTGTTTGTAGGTTAATATTGATAACACCTTTTGATTACTTCGGGAGATTTGTCACTACTAATTGCTGCTTCATCATTCCTGTCATTAGTCCATAATGTCATTGTAACTACCTTACATTTCCCTCCCAATATAACAGTCTAAAACTTCCTCAGAACTCCCAACAATTAAACCTCCTGGCTTTATTGTTCAGCAGGCTCCAGCACAAGTTACAAGACCCATTTCCCTCACCTTACATTTAAAGTTACCATTTCAAAATATAGTCATCTTATGAACCAAAAGGTACAAAACTCAAGCATAATCTTATGTATCTCACAGTTGTAGTATTTGTAAAATAAAGCAGGGAAGGGAATAGGACATATCAATGTACATTCTCTAAAATCCAATTGTCCCCAAGTTACTGTTCTCCACCTATGCTATCTGTTCAGGAATTGCAGAAGCCTGGGATTAGAAAGGAGTATTGGAAACAAAGCATCCATTACAGGATAAGAGTAGAAAACTGGGTGATATAATTACACTAACTTCTCTGCTGGTTTCTTTTCACTCCGGAAGTTTCTAATTCTTATAACACAAAACTTATTCTAATTCGGCAATACCATATACTAATTTGATAATTTCTCTTGTAGGTGACACAGGATGTCAAAAATTGGAACAATTGCTTTTCTGAGATTTGGGCTGAAGTGCGTCATTTGGACAGACTAGAGGGAACTAACTTTGCTTCTAAAAATGCTTTACCTTACTTGGAAGTGCTTTTTATGACCTGTGTACCTAAAATAGAAAACCTCCCTTTTCCCAACACTGACATTACTTACCTTGAAAATAAAATGGATGATTCTATTCTAATTGTTTCACAGAAAATTAAAAATAATCATTTTGGAAGTGTACAGAATCCCATAAGTGTTATAGTGCAGAACGAGACCATTTGGCCCATTGTGTTTGCCGTGACACTCCAATTCTTTTCAGACAATCTAATGCCCTTTAAATGCTTCAATTAAACTTGTTTCCACAACATTTCCATTCCAAAACTGAGCCACTTATGGCTGAAGCATTCTGTGTACCATGTGGGATATATTTGAGGTGGTAATTGGATCATTTCCAAGGCTACTAATTAGAAAATTTAATGGAAAATGGATGGGATCACAGTAATATCACTAAAAGCTCATGTATAGCATAATTTGATTTATTCAATCATTTGTAAATCAGTAGGTCTAATTATAAATGGATGAAATCACAGAATAATGATACCGTAAACATCCAGAAGTCCCTTATTTAAACAAAAATGTTTTTTTCCAGTCACTAAAATCATGGCTTGAATATTTTCAATTACTGGTTTGGAATCCAGTAAAGTTTTACAAGGGATATTGGCAGAATTAGTACTTAGTTTGATTGCTTTCTACCCTTAGAGATTGGTTTGTGACTGATTACTTACTGTTACAGGACTACAATTATTTCATTTAAATCAAAATGAGAAACAGCAAGTATTGCCAACTACATTTGGTCAACATACACAAGAGAAGCATGCTGGAATGACAGATGGGCCTAACAGTGTACATAAGGACAAAGGTAAACAGCTGTAGAATCTGAATTAGCACTTGGAGAAGTGTTGCACAGTATAAAATTATGCTATAGTTCAGCAAAAAATGTGTTAAATGTATTTGAGAAAATAGTTAAAGAATCAATGGGAGTTGCAATAAGCCTTTACACAACCATTAATTTTCATGTCAAGTAACTTTGATTGTAACACCCATTGTTTTGTAGTTCTTGGATTTTCTTTAAAACTATATAAAATACTTAACAGCAAAAGCATAGCTCACACAGTCAATGTATTTAAACTATTTTAAATTAATGAATTTTGATATGTAGAAAGGAAATCTATCTCGCTGTGTGAAGGATTGCAAAGAGAAACAAACAGGTAATACCCTCAGAGGCAGAGTTAGGAATTCAAAAATGTGATAAAGTTGAAGGTGTGTGCTGTACCTTTAAGAGAGTGTGAAAGCTGGCAAGCACCTGTCATGTGACTGACTAGCAGTCACAGAGTGTGCTGTAAAATTGAAAATATGTAACATTTGGCTGTAAAATAGATACCCCAGTTGTTTTGACCACCATTTAAATTTAACCAATCAATTTAAATTATGCCCCAAGATACTAAAACCCAATCGAGTTTAAATTTACTGTTTGACAACACTGAACCAATGAGACGATCTGGTATTTGGGATGTCAAAAAAACAGGCATTTTGGACAGTTGGCCAAAAAGAGCACCAGCTGCCATCGAAAGACTGCTATTCACCACACTATATGTCAAAGGTACCTTTCTCATATGAAACATTTTTGCAGCAGAAGACTGAAGACAACCCAGGAAGATCTACAAATGGAGGAAGACACTGAAGATGACAACCGTTATCTGGTTTTGAAAATTAAGTTGCTGCAAATTTAATAGTGGCTTTATTGTATCAGTATATTGTTATAGAGCGGGAGGTAGATAACAAATCTTTAAGAGAAAGGAGGCTTAGAGTTGTAAACTGTTGTTTAATGTTCATTTTCAGCGTTAAAGAATGAAATTGATATTTTTGTTAAATAGTGGAATTTGGGCAGTTCTCTGTCACTCATTCTTTAACAAGGCGAGGTGAGTTTTCTGTGAGTTTAGTTTAATCAGTAGAAGGGTTTACTGCCATGTCATAACAAAAACAAGTGGAGAGTAAAAATGCAACTATTTTTAATCAAATAAGGAAGCAAAACTTTCAAACTGGAAGGTAGTGAAATTTTCAAGATTATATAAGTCTTTTGGGCAAATGAATATAGATTTGAAATATCAGTCTTAAATTACAGGCAGTTTTAAGTTCGCTTAGGTTACGAATACGTAAATGTTTAGTAAATACTTTGCAAAAACATTTAAAGGATTCATGTTCTGGAGCTCCTAGACTAGTTATGATATACTTTGGAGATTTCAAGGAGATGAGAGGTAGCAAAGGTAACAGACTGTTTAATGTTACTCCGGAGGTAAAGTAAACATAAATACTGTTCAGTAGGCCAGTAGATTCTTAAGGCAAATCAGCTGGAAAAGAGGAGTAGGAGCTGCATACCAGCTCTCTCAGTCCCATGAGGATCATCAATGTTTCTGTTTGATATTTAGAAATGTATTTGCATAACTTGCTGAGACAGTGGCAGACGTAAGTTTAAAACCATTACTCAAACAATAATGCATAAGATTAGAATGTAATATTTTTATGGGCCTTCCAGAAATAGGAGTAGATTTTTTTTAACAAAAATTCTTAGAAGGGAAATGGGTTAAAATTTGATGAGAGATTTTAAATGTATATGAAAAGCAGATAGGAAAATGGGATTAAACCCCTTCAGAGAACCAATGTGTAAGTATTAGAATCAGTGCCTTCAACTGTAGTTCTTTGGTGAGTTTTTCAGCACTGTGTTTTTCAGTAAAATTGCTAATCTTGTTTCAGCTATGTGCAGAAATGATCAGGTAAAGCAGTACTTAATGTATCAGCTTAAACTTGAACACAGTCTCAATGCGGCTTACATACTAGAACTGAATACTTCTGCACTAGCATACATTGAAGGTACTGTCTCCTCTGTGGATGCTAACCAGAGATTCCTATATCCCCATTGGCACTGAGTGACAATCAATTGTTGTCATGAATGCTGAGGCACCTCAGATTGGTGACTGTCAAACAAGCCTGTGGTTGGACAGTCCTGGGACTGATAGCATAATGTCCAGTAGAGTCTTTTCAATGGTTGTGAGCAGAACCATTGATGTGCGCGCAACAACTGTACATACACCCCTCCCCTGCTATCACTCTGAAGCTGCACCAATTTCTAAACTTTGAAATGGGGTCTGAATGAGAAAAAGAATGGGAAATCACAGGATTAACCATTTTGAGTTTTCATTCATCCGATTTTATTTTGTCCTATTTTTCTTTCTCCCTACGCCCCCCCCCCACCCCAAATAAACTCTGATTTCTCCCTTACAATATTGGAGATGAGAATGTAAGCTACTTTGCAGTTTTCTGCTGAAACTTGCCATTTACATTATTGCCAACAATTCAAATGTAATAGGTTATCCACAAGTTACCATTTGGAGCATGCTTTATTACAGAGTCAGAGATTAATGCAGCACTGAAAGTGACCCTTCAGTCCAACTTGTCCGTGTCGACCAGATATCCTAAACTGATTTAGTCCCATTTGCCAGCATTTGGCCTATATCCCTGTAGATCATTCCTATTCACCTACCCGTCCAGGTGCCTTTTAAATGTTGTAATTTTACCTGCCTCTGGCAGCTCATTCCATACACACACGATCCTCTGAAACCATTGGCTCTCTGGACACTTTTAAATCTTTCCCCTCTTACCTTAAACCTATGTCTTCTGGTTTTGGACTCCACGACCCTGGAAAAAGACCTTGACTCTTCACCCTATACATGCCCTTCATGATTTTATAAACCTCTATAAGGTCACCCCTCAGCCTCTGACACCCCAGAGGAAAAAAATCCCTAGCCTATTCAGCCTTTCCCAATAGCTCAAACTCTCCAATCCTGGCAACATGCTTGTAAATCTTTTCTGAAACCTTTCATGTTTAACAACGTATTTCCTATAATAGGAAGACCAGAATTGAATGCAGTACTATTTTCTAAAAGTGGCCGCACCAATATCCTGCACAACCGCAACATCGTGTCCCAACTCCTACACTGACTGACTAATGAAGGCAAGCACGCTGAATGCTGCCTTTACCAGCCTGTATACCTACAACTCCACTTTCAAATAACTATGCACCTGCACCGCTAGATCTCTTTTTTTTTCAGCAGCACTCCGTAGGGCCCTATCATTAATTGTGTAAGCCCTACCCTCGTTTGCCTTACCAAAATGGCACACCTGACGATTAACTAAATTAAATTTGATATGCCACTCAGCCCATTGACTTGTCTAATCAAGGTCCCATTGACTCTGAGATAACCACCTTCACTGTCCAGTGCACGACTACTTTTGGTGTCATCCGCATACTTATTAGCCATTCCTCCTATATTCACATCATTTATATAAATGACGAAAAGCAGTGGACCCAGTAAACATCCTTGTGACAAACCGTTGGTCACAGGCTTCCAGTACAAAGAAAGGCAACCCTCTACCACCATCCTCTGTGTCCTATGTTTAAGCCAATTTTGTATCCAATTCACTAACTCCCCTTGTATTCCGTGTGATCTAACCTTACTAACCAGTCTACCACTTGAAACCCTATCAAATGCCTTGGTCAAGTCCATACAGACAACATCTAATGCTGTACCTCCATCAATCTTCTTTGAGCTTTTCTGAAGAGGTGACAATCAAGTTAGTGAGACATAATTTCCCACGCACGAAGCCATGTTGTATTATTGTAAGAGATTTTTGACTAAGTTAAAAGCCATCATGATACAAGAACTCTGTGGGAAGCTAGAGAAGTGATTGCTGGGTCTCTTGCTAAGATATTTGTACCATCAATAATCACAGGTGAGGTGCTGGAAGACTGGAGGTTGGCTAACGTGGTGCCACTATTTAAGAAGGGTGGTAAGGACAAGCCAGGGAATTATAAACCAGTAAGCCTGACATCGGTGGTGGGCAAGTTTATTGGAGGGAATCCTGAGGGACAGGATGTACATGTATTTCGAAAGGCATGGACCGATTAGGGATAGTCACCATGGCTTTGTGTGTGGGAAATCATGTCTCACAAACTTGATTGAGTTTTTTGAAGAAGTAACAAAGAGGATTGATGAGGGCAGAGCAGTAGATGTGATATATGTGGACTTCAGTGAGGCGTTCAACACTTTTCCCCATAGGAGACTGGTTAGCAAAGTTAAATCTCACAGAATAAGGGGATAACTAGCCATTTGGATAGAAATCTGGCTCAAAGGTAGAAGACAGAGGGTGGTGGTGAAGGGTTGTTTTTCAGACTGGAGGCCTGTGACCAGTAGAGTGCCATAAGGATTGGTGCTGGGACCTCTACTTTTTGTCATTTACATAAATTATTTGGATGCAAGCATAAGTGGTACAGTTAGTAAGTTTGCAAATGACACCAAAATTGGAAGTGTAGAGGACAGTGAAGAAGGTTACCTCAGATTACAGCAGGATTTTGATCAGCTGGGCCAATGGACCAAGAAGTGGCAGATGGAGTTTAATTCAGATAAATGCGAGGTGCTGCATTTTAGGAAAGCAAATCTTAGTAGGACTTATACACTTAATGGTAAGGTCCTAAAGAGTGTTGCTGAACAAAGAGACCTTGGAATTCAGGTTCATAGCTCCTTGAAAGTGGAGTCACAGGTAGATAGGATAGTGAAGAAGGCATTTGGTATGCTTTCCTTTATTGGTCAGAGTATTGACTCCTGGAGTTGGGACATCATGTTGAGGCTGTAACAGCACATTGGTTAGGCCATTGTTGGAATATTGTGTGCAATTCTGGTCTCCTTCCTATCGGAAGGATGTTGTGAAACTTGAAAGGGTTCAGAAAAGATTTACAAGGATGTTGCCAGGGTTGGAGGATTTGAGCTATGAGGAGAGGCTGAACAGTCTGGGTCTGTTTTCCCTGGAGTGTCAAAGGCTGAGGGGTGACCGTATAGCGGTTTACAAAATTATGAGGGGCATGAAGAGGATAAATCGACAAAATCTTTTCCCTGGGGTGGGGGAGTCCAGAACTAGAGGGCATAGGTTTAGGATGAGAGGGGAAAGATATAAAAGACACCTAAGGGGCAAGTTTTTCACGCAGAGGTTGATACATGTATGGAATAAGCTGCCAGAGGAAGTGGTGGAGGCTAATATGATTGCAACATTTAAGAGGCATTTGGATGGGTATATGAATAGGGAGGGTTTGGAGGGATATAGGCCAGGTGCAGGCAGTGGGACTAGATTGGGTTGGGATATCTGGTCGGCATGGACGGGTTGTTTCCATGCTGTACATCTCTATGACTCTATTGGTGACGAAGAGTCATAGAGGATGAGGTTTCTAAATTCTTAGAAGAGCAGAGTCTGATTAGAACAAGTCAATATGGATTTACTAAGGGGATGTCATGCCTGACAAACCTGTTGGTATTCTTTGAAGAGGTGACAAGTAGGTTAGACCAGGGAAACCCAGTGGATGAGGTCTATCTGGACTTCCAAAAGGCCTTTGATAAGGTGCCACACGGGAGGCTGCTGAGCAAGGTGAGGGCCCATGGTGTTCGAGGTGAGCTACTGGTATGGATTGAGGATTGGCTGTCTGACAGAAGGCAGAGAGTTGGGATAAAAGGTTCTTTTTCAGAATGGCAGCCGGTGATGAGCGGTGTCCCGCAGGGTTCAGTGTTGGGGCCACAGCTGTTCGCATTATATATTAATGATCTGGATGAAGGGACTGGGGGCATTCTAGCGAAGTTTGCCGATGATACGAAGATAGGTGGACAGGCAGGTAGTACTGAGGAAGTGGGGAGGCTGCAGAAGGATCGAGACAGTTTGGGAGAGTGGTCCAGGAAATGGCTGATGGAATTCAACGTGAACAAATGCGAGGTCTTGCACTTTGGCAAAAAGAATAAAAGCACAGACTACTTTCTAAACGGTGAGAAAATTCGTAAAGCCAAAGTACAAAGGGATCTGGGAGTGCTAGTCGAGGATTCTCTAAAGGTCAACATGCAGGTTGAGTCTGTGATTAAGAAAGCGAATGCGATGTTGTCACTTATCTCAAGAGGGTTGGAATATAAAAACACCATTGTGCTACTGAGACTTTATAAAGCTCTAGTTAGGCCCCATTTGGAGTACTGTGTCCAGTTTTGGTCCCCACACCTCAGGAAGGACATACTGGCACTGGAACGTGTCCAGCGGAGATTCACACGGATGATCCCTGGAATGGTAGGTCTAACATATGAGGAACGGCTGATGATCCTGGGATTGTATTCATTGGAGTTTAGAAGATTAAGGGGAGACTTAATAGAGACGTACAAGATAATAAATGGCTTGGAAAGGGTGGATGCTAGGAAATTGTTTCCGTTAGGTGAGGAGACTAGGACCCGTGGACACAGCCTTAGAATTAGAGGGGGTAAATTCAGAACAGAAATGCGGAGACATTTCTTCAGCCAGAGAGTGGTGGGCCTGTGGAATTCATTGCCGCAGAGTGCAGTGGAGGCGGGGACGCTAAATGTCTTCAAGGCAGAGATTGATAGATTCTTGTTGTCTCGGGGAATTAAGGGCTACGGGGAGAATGCGGGTAAGTGGAGTTGAAGTGCCCAGCAGCCATGATTGAATGGCGGATTGGACTCGATGGGCCGAATGGCCTTACTTCCACTCCTATGTCTTGTGGTCTTATAGAGATATACAGCATAGGAACAGACCCTTCTGTCCAACTCGTCCATGCCGACCAGATATCCTCAGTAAATCTAGTCCCATTTGCCAGCATTTGGCCCTTATCCCTCTCAACCCTTCCTATTCACATACCCATCCAGATGCCTTTTAAATGTTGTAATTGTTGCTGGTAGGTTGAAAATATCCTCTGATGAACAATGTGAATTGCTGTTTTCAGTAATTTTCCCATTCTGTTCCCCAATGTGTTCATTTCTGCCTCATCCTAGACATTTTCATAACATTTGACTATATATGACCTAGTGCAGCTCTCTTTATTTCTAATAGCTAACTCCTCTGGTGCACTGAAAATGTTTTTTCAATCGCTTCATTTCCTAGTATAATAATAATTTGATGGGTGAGCCACTAATAGGTTGAGCACCCTGCTATTCATTAAGGAATGCTAAATTCAAAATATTGATCTAGGCTTGTGTGGTTACTATCACTTGGAACAGCTGGTCATTTTTTCTGAAGGGCATTAAAAAAGTTTTAATTTATCTCAGAATTGTCAGGTTGGTTCAATTGGCAATGTCTGTTATTCTCCCCATCAGAGTGATTTTGTGGTATTGTTGGAGGTGTTGCTTTTTTGTTAGAACTTTAAACTTGGACCTATTCTACTAGTTAAGGTAAACTTAAAGACCCTATTGCACAATGCAAGAAGTTCTCCCAATTTCTTTGTCAGCATTCTATCCTGCAAGTGAGACCAATTTGGTTATATATAGGATCACTGTCTGCTGAATCATTGTTATGTTTGCTCACTTAGTCACTGAATCTGCTAGAATATAGTAAATCTCTTTGTAAATATATATATATATATATTTTCTTTTCAAAAAGTAATGCATAACCTTTGCACCACAAAGAGTTTTTGTGCAGGGAGAAACCAGCAACCCTGGATTTCCAGAAATTATGTATATTCTTTAGTTTGGCAATTGTTCTTGTCATGTTGCTGTGATAACTCCATACTGACTGTGTGCAGCTCTGTATATGGGGTCACTTTCTTTTCAAATTTTAGTGCTGCTAGAATTCAGAAAATAACATAGAACAAAACAGCATTCACCCTGAAAACATCATCGCAATTATACTGAGTTACTTATGTGTTTATTTTTCAACAGATACACAAGGACCTTCATCCACTATGACTTACCAGAAGAAAAGTTTGTCAACCAAAGGCCATTTCAGGACCATTGCTCCAAAAGTTATTCCATCACAAATAGCAGTATCTGCTTCTTCAATGGTACCTCATTCTACTATGAGTGGCATTTCTTGTGGATCCACTATTACATCAGATATTCAGACAAACACATATCCAACAAAGAATGCAAAGCCCATAATCATGCCAGCTCGGAGCTATGCATTGATGCCTATTGCTGGCAAAGAGGGAACTTACTCACTTGTAGCCCTACCACAGGTTGCTGCAGCTACTACACAAGTATCTTCAAAGGTCACAAAATCAGTCACAAGCTGTTGTACTAGCCAGACACCGGTTTCTCAAGCCATCGGTAGAACATCAGTCGTAGCATTTGGGCAGACTGCACCTCCTGTTGCTGCCACTGAAAAATTGAAGTTACCAATTCCACGCTATCAGTCCGTGTGGGCCAAACCAGCTGTGAAGCAGGGAATGTTCTCAAAACTGGCAGTCGTGAAACCAAGTAATCTTCAGTGTCAATCATGTATGCCAGGAGCAACATCAATACAGGTTCAACCATCCACTGTGCCCAGCCATTCAAGCATTCATTCAAATATGGTAGCATCTAAAACTGGATTGTTGCTTGATGTGGACAAAGCAGGGCATGTATCTGCTGACATCACAGTTCCTGCAACACTTTCCCAGGATACAAATATAATGCTTCAACATTCTTCCCCATCCAAGTGTGATGTATTGAAAAACAACGAAACAACTGAAGTGGACAGACCCATGTCACAGCCTGGAGAAGCAAAATTCTTTTCTCAGCCCAGCCTGGATTCACTGTCAGTAACATGCAGCGTTTCAACGTGGCCTGTTGTCCAAACTGACCGACAATCCCCACTTGTCACTAAATGTACTGGACCAGTTGGTTCAGTGCCACTAATGCAGTTTGGAAATTCAGTTCAGTTTATTGCACCTACTCCGGCACCAAAAGGCAAAGTTCCTATTTTACCATACTCACGAATGAAAAACACCATTTTTCACAATCCCAAACAAAATCAAACTACTTCTGTTACGTTATCTACCCAACTCAAGGCAGGGATCCCCGCTGCAATGTCAGTTAATAATCAGTCTAAAGCTGCTGAAATGTCTAAGAATATCTGTATGGCTTCTGATTTTCACAGAGACAGTGCTAATAAACCAGATAGTCCATTACCATTTATACCAACCAGCAGTAGCGATGCATGTATATCAAAAAAAGGGATTGTAGATCAAATAAAGAAGCCAAACAGCAATGTACTGAAACACAGATTAGTAAGTAAAAGGAAGATGACAGATAACGTACCCATTTCCAAAGTGAAAAGATTTAAGACCTGTAATCTCTTGAGCAGAATGCAGGAAGATGAAGAAAAGATAAAAGCCAATTTTTCTCCTCAAGACTCTGGAAGTTTCAAAGTGAACATGAAAACCATAACAAATGAAAACTCAGACAAAACAGCAGAAGTGCTGAAGAAGTTTTGTAACATTATGCCCAAGCCTGTCGCAGTTACACAGGCTGTAGCTCCATTAGCATTATCTGGAAGGATGTTTTCAATCCAGAATCTTACTAGTTTAAAATCAGAGACTGCACTAAATGATGCAACAATCAACAAAACAGCTAACTTGGTGCAAGTTGCCAGTACATCTGGCTATTACAGAAACTTACCTGACCAATTGGTCTTGGATGAACAAGAATATAAATGCCATGTTTGTAATCGAGGCTTTCAGCTTAAACATCACCTTCAGGATCATTTGAATATTCATTCCAAGAGCAGGCCTTACTGCTGTCGTGTTTGCCACAAGGCCTACAGTCATTCAGGCAGCCTTAGCACTCACATGAAAAGGTGCCATAGTGAAGTACACCGTAAGAAGCTCATGTGCTGTGAGTTTTGTGCAAAGCTCTTTGGACATATTGGAGTCTATCTTTTTCATCTAAAAGAAATTCACAAGGTCTTAATCAGCAATGAGCATTCCATTGATTCACTTCTGCCCAATAAGAGTAATGGAGACAGAAATGAAGGAATGCTGGGAGCTGCACATCATCTGCCCCTGTCAGACAGGTAAAGTAGAAGTATTCTTTTTAACAAATTAGACAGCAATACAGATACTTATCCCTATCACACTTTGTTTACATTATTTTGAGGGATGCAACTGTTGGAATTTATTTTTCTGTTGCTCTACATTACTGTTGCATGCTAGTTCCTATTGCATTTTGTTCATGTTTGTTTTTATAAAGCATTAGATGTCTGTAACGGAGAAATGACCATTAAGCCCACCTGTCTGCTGGCTCTTTCCCATAGCAAGGGACTGAGATATTTCCACTATCTCAGTCATTTCTTAATGATCTCAGTCTTCCTCTGATTGAAATATTTATGTAATTTTCCACTCAAAGATGTAGTGATTTTTTGTGTCATTGATTTCCTGTAACAGAATATTATTTGCTCTGGTAATGTTTTGTGCAAATAAATTTCTCCTTGAGCTCTTTCGAGAATTTTTTATTCAGGATTCCTCCTTAGTGGCTGCTGTTGTGATTTCAAAATGACCACCCTGGAGTCTGCTTAGTTCATGCAAGCAAAGCCTTTATTAAAGCATGTGCAAGGGAGAAGTTCATCTTGGTTATCCAAAGAAGTTCTCAGAAATAGAGTTTTTAGGTTACATTTAGAATTCTCAATTCCATGCAGGCATCCATTATCTCAACCTTCAGGCTTGGGTCTGATTAGTTTCCATAGTAACTTGACCATTCTGCAGGGATTCTCATTGTCCCTCTTGCACCAGCAGCATGAAATCATGGTTAAAATGGCACATAACATTACGACATAGAAGAAATTGAGTATAAGAACAGCACTAATTTTGAGTGCTTAGTATTAATCCTAAAATTAACCCCTCATCCCGACTTCAGTGTCTCCTTTTGGACACTTGGCGGAATCCTCCCTCGATGTTTTACCTACCAGTAACTCGAAGGATCCAAGTGGAATTCAGTGACATGAAATTCTCTAATTTGCAATTCTCTTACTGCTGTAGTGAAGCCCCAGTGGTGAGGTTGGGCTGATAATCATCATTTTATTGGACAGCAAACACTTCATAAATCTTCCCAGTTTTTACATTTATGTGAGGGGGAGTTCAGTTGTGTTAAGAAATGGATCATGAGTTTAATTAAACAGCAAGACTATCTGCAGTGCCTGAGATACCATTAGTCCCTGTTGCAGCAAATTTAGAGAATGGCAACAGGATTATAATAACCACAGTAGCGGTGCCATCATTCCAACCAGTTGTACTGTATTCTTACTATCTTGGCTTTTGATTACTAGCTAAGTCCTCCAATACTTTAGCAACACCTTTGGTCAAATTCACCCTAGCCCTCATGATGTTTGACAGCTTTGTTCAGTAAACCTCTTGGGGGGTGGCTTATATCGTTTCCACCACAAGCCCCATCATTCTTACCAGAGCATTATCAACATTCCGCCATGGGCTGGATATGGAACCTGTGAAGAGCCTGCCTGCAGTTTGAGAGACCTCCATCATTTTGGGGTTGGTGATCTGTAAGCAGAGCATTTTGATTGATGCATAAGTACATACTAACTAGGATTAGGCAATTCAATCCCTTGAATTTTCTACATTTAGTATGATCACGGCTGATTTCATCTCGCTCTCAACAGCACTTTCCTACCCACTCTCTAAAACCCCTTCAACCTATTACTAATTAAAAATATGTCTATTTCCTCCTTAAATTTTCTCAATGCGCCAGCATCCACCACACTCTGGGGTAGTGACTTCAATACACTCACAACTCTTTCAGAGAATTATTCTTTCTCATCTCTGTTTAAATCTGCTACTCCTTATCCTAAAACTATGACCTCTTGTTCTTGAGAATGCATTGTTACGCTCCAGTCCTCCATAGTGGGGCCTTGTCTTATTCATAAAATGCACCAATACATAGGGGAGGTTTGGACTGTCTCAGAGACAGTCTTTCAAAAGATCTGACCGATAGCAGGATGGCAGAATTGTTTCTGGTGGCTTTCAGGGTACTTCGGGGCAGATGATGTAATGCAATGATTCAATACAACATTCTTCCATTCGTCTCAAAAGGAGAATACTGAATCTGAATGCATTGTAGATCCTATATGACAGCCCAACCTTCTCCATTCTCAGGAATTCAAATTTATATTCCCCTTGCTGGAACCCAAACTGGGCATCAGTGTGCAAGTTAATGCTAAGCAAGTGCATTATTGATGGTGCCTTCTATCATTTTACTGATAATTGAGAGTAGACTCATGGAGTGGTAATTGACCACATTGGATATGTCTTGCTTTTATGTTTACTGAACATACTAGTCAATTTTCCACATTGTCAAGAAGATACCAATGTTATAGCTGTACTGCAACAGCGTGGCTAAGGGTGTGGAAGTTTCTGGAGCACAAGTCTTAAGTGCTATTGCCTGAATGTTGTCAGGGCTTATAGCCTTTACAGTATCCAGTGCCAAGAGCCATTTTTCAATATCACGTGAAGTGAATTGAATTGGCAGAAAACTGGTATCTGTGGTGCTGAACACTTGTGGGCAAGGCTGAGATGGAAAATCTGCTGGACATTTCAGGCTGAGCGTTGTTGCAGATACCTCAGCCATAGCCTTTGCATTGGTGTGCAAGGTTCTCCATGGAGCAGAGAAGATTAAGAGGTGACCTTATTGAGTTTTTCAAAGTTATGAACAATTTTTACAGAATTGAGAACATTTTGTTTCCACTAGTCGGTATGTCATTAACTAGGTTGCAACTTCAAGACTATCAGCAAGAAAGCTAAGAGTGAGATAAGAAGAAGCTCCTTTACTCAGAGAATTGTTAGGCTTTGGAATGTGTTGCCTGGCAAAGTAGTAGAAGCAGATTCCATCTGAGGTTTGAAAAGAGAGCTGGGTATAAATTTGAAAGTGATTAATTTAGAGGGCTACGGAGATAGGGCAGGAGAATGGGACTAGCTGGGTATTTCTTTCAGGAGCAGATATAGATATGATGGGTCTAATGGTCTTCTCCTATACTGTAAAATTTCATTGAAGATGTTTTAACAGGGCATTTGGATAAGTTATGGGTATTCAGGCAGAACCAACATGGCTTTGACAAAGGGAGATCATGTTTAACTAGTTTATTGAAGTTCTTCAAAGAAGAATGGGAAGGATTTAGAGGGATATGGGCCAAATTCTGACAAATGGGACTAGATGAGTTAGGATATCTCAGTGGAATGAGTGAGTTGGACTGAAAGGTCTGTTTTCATGCTGCACAACCCACAAACTCCATGATTAAGTAACATGCTGTAAGTAAAAGGGAACCAGTGGATGTATTGTACTTATGTTTCCAGAAAGCATTTGATGAGGTGTCATATGAAAAATGATTGCAGAAAATAAAGGTTCATAGTTTGGAGATAACATTGGCCTGCATAGAAGATTTTTTGGCTTAGGAAGCAGAGAACAGGAATAAATGGGCCTTTTTCAGACTAGCAAGATGTCATGAATGACATGAACCACAGAGGCCCATGGTGGTGCCTCAACTGTTTGCAATTTATGTAATGATATGGATGGAGGGACTGAAGCTTTGCTTGCTACATTTGCTGATTTCACAAAGATGGGTAGGAAGGTCAGTTTGAAGAGGACATAAGGAGCCTACAAGGGGATATAGACAAGTTATGTGTGTAGGCAAAGATCTGACAAATCTCTAAAAAGGGAAGCATGAGGTTATCCATTTTGGCAGAAAGAATAAAAAAAAAACAAATTATCTACAGTGAAAGGATGCAGAGTTCTGAAATGCAGATAGATCTGGGTGTCCTAGTGCATGGATCACCAAAAGTTAGTATGTAGGTACAGCATGTAATTAGGAAAGCTAATAGAATGTTGTATTTTGTTATGATGAACATAGGGATAGGAGTAGGCCATTCTACCCTTCAAGCCTATTCCTCCATTCAGTGAGATCGTGGCTGATCTGTGGCCTTCCTCTATATACCTGCCTTTGCCCCGTATCTCTTAATACATTTGATTAACAAAAAAAATCAATTTCAGATTTAAAGTTAACAACTGATTTAGAATCAGCTGCCTTTTGAGGAAGAGAGTTCCAAACGTCCACAACATTAGAGTGTAGCTTTTCTTCTGAACAGTCTGGCCCTAATTTTTAGATTATACTCCTTGGTTCTAGAATCTCTAACCAGTTGGGAACTGAAATCAAAAGCAGGGAGCTTATACTTTACTTATACAGGGCATTAATGCGATTGCATCTAGAATACTGCATCGTTGGCGATCACTTGCTGACGAGTATGATTGTCCACCTTAGACATTTCAGTGCCATGTACAATGCCTGTCATTGTGCCCACAGAAGGATGTGATGCATTAGGAGCAGTTCAGTAGAGGTTTGCGAAACTAATGCTGCTGAGGTGTTCTAGTAATTTCTGTTTTTGTTTTAGATTTCCAACATTCAGTTCTTTCTTTTTTTTTACTGGAATTGCAGATTGTTTTATGAGGAAAGCTTGAGCAGGCTAGACTTGAATCCAGTGGAGTTTAGAAGAGTTAGACGTGACTTTATTGAAACATATAAAATCCTGAAGAGACTTGACTGTGTGGATGCTGAAAGGATGTTTACACTTGTGGGAGAATCTAGATGTAAGGCTCATAGTTTTCAAAACAAAGTATCCATTTAAGACCGGCGATGAGTAGCAAAAAAATTTCGAATGTTGAGAAGCTTTGGAATTCCTTTCCTCAAAAGGCACCAATGCAGAATCTTCAAATTTTTTTTAAAGCAGGGCTAGAAAGATACTTGACTACCAAGGGAAAGATTATTGCATGTGTGCAGGCATGTAGAGTTGAGGTTAAGCTCAGATCTGCCTTGATTTTATTGAATGGTGGAGCAGACTCAAAAAGCTGAATGGCCTACACTGTTCGTATGTTCAAAGTCTGTCCCATTTAGCACAAATTTGAAGATATATTAACTACCCCTGTTGATTGTCTTGTTAATTGATAAACTATTGTCTCCATGAGCACTACTTCCTTAGCAACCTGAGCAGAGTAACCATCTTACAGAGTTTCTTGTTTCACTATTTTACCATTCCTTTTTACTACTGCCCAACTGGTCTTAGACAACCCATTCTCATATTGCTTAGCCCCATCTGTAAGCAATTCGTCTACTTTTCCATCTATTGGAAAGTAATTGCAGCTGTTTTATCTTATATAGTGGCCTGCTTCTTTGTTTCTTTTCTGTCTCCCTGTGGCCTTTGGCAACTTTGAGCAGTTCTGAACATTGCAGTGTTCCTCTGTTAATACTTGTGCTTCTGTACACTTCAATACACAATCTCACCTCTGTTCTGACACAGAGTTGCAACACACAAAACAACAGTCTTGTTTGCATTGTCATTGTCTGGAGATGCCGGTGTTGGACTGGGGTGTACAAAGTTAAAAATCATACAACACCAGGTTATAGTCCAACAGGTTTAATTGGAAGCACTAGCTTTCAGAACGCCGCTCCTTCATCAGTTGGTTGTGGAGTACATAGCTGTAAGACACAGAATTTATAGCAAAAGTTTACAGTGTGATGTAACTGAAATTATACATTGAAAAATACCTTGATTGTCTGTTGAGTCTTTCATCTGTTTGAATACCATGATAGTTTCACTTCTTTCATATGTAAATCACAAAACGTTTTTAAAAAGTTACTTTATCAGGTTAACTGTACCAATTGGTGTCAGCCAGATAATATGTTGAAAGTGTTAACCCCCCTGTGTTCCCTGTCTTTGCCATAATGTTTAGACTGATTCTAATCTAAAAAGTGAGTTAACAGAGTCTTACGTGGACTCATGCAGTTTTTGAGCCAAGTACCATGTAACTCTGCAAGTACAAATTCACCCCACAAACGTATATGTATATGTGTGCATGTGGGTTTTTGTGTCTGTCTGTCTGTCTGGGGTGGGGGGTTGTGAGTGTGAGAGTGAGTGTACATGTTTGGGTATGTGAGTGTAGAGTGTCTAAGTCTGTGAGAGCGTGCATGTGCTTACAGACTTAGACACTCTACACTCAAATACACACACATGTACACTCATTCTTACACTCACAACCCCCCACCTCAGACAGACAGGCACACACAAACCCACATGCACACATATACATATACGTTTGTGGGGTGAATTTGTACTTGCAGAGTTACATTGTACTTTACTCAAAAACTGCATGAATCCACGTAAGACCCTGTTAACTTACTTTTTAGATTAGAATCAGTCTAAACATTATGGCACAGACAGGGAACACAGGGGGTTAACACCTTCAACATAGTATCTGGCTGACACCAATTGTTACAGTTAACCTGAGAATGTAACTTTTTTGTGATTTCCATATGAAAGAAGTGAAACTATCATGGTATTCAAACAGATGAAAGACTCAACAAACAATCAAGGTATTTTTAAATATATAATTCCAGTTACATCACACTGTAAACTTTTGCTATAAATTCTGTGTCTTACAATTGTGTCCTCCACAACCTCCTGATGAAGGAGCGATGCTCCGAAAGCTAGTGCTTCCAATTAAACCTGTTGGACTATAACCTGGTGTTGTGTGATTTTTAACTTTGTCATTACTGGTTTAGTTGTCAGATGGGCTGCCTGAATTCAGTGTGTTAGTGGCAATATTTGCATGACTAGAGCAAGCTAGGGAGCATATTGATTTGCCTGGTTTACCCTGTGAACAATACTAGCTCCTTTTTTTACCCAAGGAACTGTGATGCTTCATCCATAGATTGCTATTTCACTCATAGACTTGTTCATTGCTGCAGAACCACAAAATTGTCCTCTAGCTTCCCATCCCAAATGCTGACTGCCCACCTAACAGTTAAAAATCACACAACACCAAGTTACAGTCCAACAGGTTTATTTGAAAGTACAAGCTTTTGGAGTACTGTCCCACTAGCTACCTGACAAAAGGAGCAGTGCTCCGAAAGTTTGTACTTTCAATTAAACCTGTTGGGCCATAAGCTGGTGTTGTGTGATTTTTAACTTTGTCCACCCCAGTCGAACATCGGCACCTCCACTTCACATCTAATGGTTGTAGGATAAACATACCTATCATCTGATATCACATTTGAATTGGTACAAGTGTTTGAGCATGACTACACTGTTGTTGTGGTGACAAATTACCATTTTCAAATTGGAATGGTCCAAACAATCAAAGATATTAATGGAACAAAGGCAAGGGAGAAGCTCATGGTTGTTTCTCAAAAAATGTCTCAAAAATATAATTCAACCTCATGCAGACCCCTGTTATCTTAAACATGAATCTCAGCCCTGCTAGTTCTGAAGGTAACTCAGATATCCTCTTTGGGTGCTCAGTTCCCCGTATCTCATTGCTCTATGCAACAATAAATAATGTGCTTACTCAGGCTGTTATTGTTAGTACATGGAAAAAAATCAAGGATATTTGCAAGAGTAAAATTATAGTCCACTTCAGTTTTAACCCTATGGTTAATCCCTTGTCCCTGTTGGCCAAGTGGAGAAAATAGGCTATTTCTTTTAACTTTATCAAAATCATCTGAACTTATAAAAACATACAGTAATTCGTCTTGGGCCTCTGCTAGCGTGGAAGTGGTCTTAATAGTTGAAGCCTCTCCTAATTGCTTTCCATTACTCGTGTAAGGTTTGTAAACCTCCATTGTATATCTTTGACCTTTGTGCTGAGTACATGTTAGAATTTCCTGATTATATGGCCAACATATCTCATTCTTGACTAAAGCCCATCCAGATTAGAAAGGCCCAAATTTTACTCCTGCTGTATGATGAATGGGTTGAATAAAGGCAATGGTACTACAGTTAGGCCTCAGTATTTCTCGATTGGTAAAGGAAAATCTGCCAGCTTTCTTGCTTCTGATCACTATCTGTCATATTTGCTTGTAACAGCATTGGTCTCAACTTTGGTTGCTCCTCAGTTGAATAGCCTGTCAATGTTCAGCTGAGGAGTACAGCTGTTTGGACGAAGTACTGCAGGGGCAGCCACTGAGAGTGAGGAAATCCAGAACAAGAGAAAAAGTGATAATTTAGACTCTTGTTATAATGCCAGAATAAAATGTCAAATCAATACCTTTAATCGTGGTATTATAGGTATTTTCTTGTTTAGGTTTACTATTGCACTCCTCTTCAATAGTGAACCTGCTTGAACCCACTGCTTCTGCTTCTGCTTCAGAGGTAGGGACGACAAGAGCCCTTTGCAAACACATTTCACCATTATGCCATGGTATTGTATACTATGTTATGGATAAACTGAATGTGGTTCTGTCATTTCAAATATTGTCCTCGTTTTGCACAGACCTCTTTTATATGCATCATGCATCATGCTGTGTCTCAGAAGTTCTATTCACTAGGAAATTCTTATTCACAAAACAGGCCATGCTCCAATACAAAGTTGTCTGTATAATGTACTTGCGTCTGTCTGCTCATCAGCCCTCACTTCTACTATCCCTGGGTGGTTTGAAGTTTTATTTGGATTTGAATGAACAATTGCAAGAATGTAACAACATGTGAAAACAATTAATAAATGTGAAGGCCACATGTTAAGAGATGGGCAAATATCGAAAACCAGCATACTTTAGTGATGACTTTTTTCCTCTATGAACTGTTCCTTGATGTTAAAAAAACACATTGGTGAGTGCTACATCAATTCCTGCTATGTTTTATGTAGATCACACAGATTTGTCTTCACCACCAACATTATTAGCAACTGCAGTGTTTGCCCCTCTGCCCACTGTCTTGAGATGATGAATACTTTGCACAATACAGTCCCACCGTTGCCCCTTGGCCACTGAAACCTAAATAGGATGACAGTTATTTTTCATTCTTGTTTTTGAGCCATTACATTTACTGCTGTTAGATAACTGGGAGCAGTACAACAGGTCTGATTCTGTCCTTACGCATGTACATAACCTGCAGTAGTCAGCAGAGGTATTTGTTTATCTTTTTTTCTATTTTTTCCTCAATTAATAGGCAGTTAGACAAATTATAATAGCCAAATCCTTTTCAACTGAAAGTAGTCTCTACAAAGTTGGAAGCAAACCCAAGATCAGCTGAAACAGCAGGTCAAAGCATTATGTAAATTATGTATCCGATTGGACTTGATAACTTTGCTTTATCGTTCTGTTAAAACGTGCATTTTGTCAATGCGAATTGACTGTAACGCAATTGACAAATTCGGGCCCTGTTTCTACAGCATGAACTTTTAAAACATGTGTTGGCTGTAACGCGATTCCAACACTACCACTTTAAACACTGTTTTTAAAGTGCAATTTTTCTACAACGTGCAGTTGCACAAAAATGCAACCATGGCGTTATGGAAGAGCTGGCTGTACTGTATGTACTTTGAAGATCCTTTCTTCTTTGGCAAGAGCCTTATTTAGTGAAAATTCGTTAAACTGCTGGGCTATTCATTGCAAGCTTCCAGCATTTCCAGATTTAAAATGGTTATTAGAAACATGAAGCACCCTTACATTTTCATCTAATGTACAAAAGAGCAAAGACTGAAAGAACTGCAGATGCTAGAAATCAGAAGCAAAAACAGAAATTGCGAGAAAAGCTCAGCAAGTCTGGCAGCACCTGTGGAGAGAAATCAGAGTTAATGCTTTGGGTCGAGTGACCCTTCTTCAGAACGGATGGGAGCTAGGAAAAAGTTGTTTTTTATACAGGAGTTAGGCTGGGGAGATGGGGTAAGGAGTAAACAATAGGTGGAGATAACGCCCAAGGAAAGTCCGACAAAGGAGTGGATAATGGTTGGCCTAAGAGAAGAGTTATACCTGAAATGTTGACTCTCCACCTCCTGATGCTGCCTGACTTGCTGTGTTCTTCCAGCCTCTTGCTTGTTACTAAGAGAATGAATAGCTACCAGTAGGGACTATTAGTTGCTAACACTGGGTTGTGTGTAATAGATCATATAACAAAGGGTGGTGTGTGGGGGTTGGGGTAAGGACATGGAAGAAGGTGCCTCAAGACCTAAAACTGGTGAATCAATATTGTGTCCAGAAGGTTGGAGAGTTCCCAGGTGGAAAATGAGGTGCTATTCCTCCAACTTGTGCTGAGTTTTGCTGGAGTACTACAGCAAGCCTGAGACAGAGGTGTTGGCCAGGATAGTGTGTTGAAGTGGCTGGCAGTTGGAAGCTGAGGGTCATTTCTACGGGCAGAATGAAGGTGTTCTGAACAAGCAGTCACCCAGTCTAAGCTTTGTTTCTCCAGTGTAGAGGGGACCACATTGTGAGCAGCGAATACAGTCGACTAGATTGAATGAAGTTTACGTTAAGCTCTGCTTCACTTGGAGGGTGTGTTTCAGCCTTTGAATAGTGAGGAGAAAGGATGCAAATGGACAGGTGTTGCACCTTCTGCAGTTTCAGGTGAAGGAGCCATGGCACCTTGGGAGTGAAGGACGAGTGGACCAGGTTGTCTCTGAGGGAACATTCCTTGCAGAAGGTTGACCAGGGAGGGAAGAGGAATATGTGTCTGGTGGTGGCATTCCGTTGGAGGTGGCGGAAATGGTGGCTAATGATCCTGTGGTTGTGGGTGCTGGTGGGATGGTAGGTAAGGACAAGGGGGGGGGACCCTATCACTGTTGTGGGAGGGAAAGAGGGGGTGAGGGTTGACACGTGGATGATGGTTGGGACCCAGCTGAGAACCCTGTCAAATATGGTGATGGGAAATCCTAGGTTGAGGAAGAAAGTAGACAGTTTGGAGTCCCACTTCTCAAAATTGGCATCATTACAACAGATGTGACAGAGATGGATGAACTAGGAGAATGGAATAGTCTTTATAGGAAGCAGGCTGTGAGGATGTGTTGTTCAGATAACTTTGGGAGCCGGTGGGTTTATAGTGAATATTGGTGGCCAGTTCATCGACAGAAATGGAAACAGATGTCGAGGAAGGGAAGGGAGGAGTCAGAGATTTACCTGATGAAAGTGAGAGTGAGGCGGATACTGGAAGCGAAATCCGCCAAAAAAGAATGTTAACATCCACACCAAGTTGTAGATATCTCTTGTCCAAGACATCCCAAACTGGAGAAGATGCATTTGCTAAGGTGCCATCCATTTTGAGCATCTCCAACTAGCAAGTGGAAGCGAAGTGCAAATAGCAGAAGGTGAGTGTGATGACCTAAGCAACTTGTCACCATTTACCATGTGTTGCAGTGTATGTGGATTGAGTGTTGGACTACTTAGTAAGCTCAGAACTCGCAACTCAGGAGTGGCAAAATATCATTCTTGATCCCAATGAACTGCCTCAGACAAACAAGAAATCCAATGGAACTCAGTAGTTTCTTTACCTCAAAGAGCTTTGTGAATGTGGAACTCGCTACTTCGGAAAAATTGTTGAAACAATACAGCTTGATTTAAAGGAAGGCTGAATGAGCATTTGAGAGAGAAGGGAGTAGAGATTTACATGGATAGACTTAGATGAGGAAAGACCGCAGAAGACTTGACTGAAGCAAAACATGGATGTGGATTGTTTGGATTCAATGGCTTGTTTCTGTGCTGTAAGTTCTCTGTAATTTTGCGTTCTCCAAACATTATTTGCTACTTGTCAAACCTAACTTTGACTCCATTTCACAATTTATCATGGTGGGATCTGTATTTGTTCTGGGTTGCCAGTCTGGTGCCATGATCCCTAAATTACTATTCTGTTTCAGTTTAATTTGAGACTTAAAGCACGATTAATCTTGTCAGACACTTCTGATAATGTATTTGGCAAGTGCTTTGCATAGTGAGTCACATAGACCAGGAAAGTCCAAGGTGTTCAATCTGTGACGAATGACCTAATCCTGACTCAACAACCCACTCATGGAACATGTGCATGTGACGTGTAATTTCAGTCACAACAGTGAATGGACAACATTACTGGAATTTATATGTACATTGTCAAACATTGATCATCTAATAATGTAATGTGTTGATGTAATCATGTCTTAGGGTGTGAGTGCCTGGGTTAGGTTACCACCTCTCTGCTATCTGTCCTGCCCAACCTGTCAATGAGATTGACAAGAGGTTGAACATCTCCTTTTGAGGTGGAAGGGAAATATGAAGATGAGTTGTGAATAATCCTGGGTTTTATACTGAGAAACTTTATACCTTTTCAAAGAATACGACTCTTCAATTATTACTGGAAATTAATGGGCTCAAAAAATCTGCAGAATATGTTTAATAACTTTTACCTGGGTTCTTCCCCCTGGAAACTTTCCTCGAGTGATTGTTTTGCACAAAAGTTCCAGGCCATTGGGTTGTCACCAAATGGGATGGGTTTCTTTATTGGACCTTACAGAGTTATAGCACTTGAGAGAATTTAAAAAAGAATTTGATCCCTGCCTGCCCAGCTGTGCCCCAGACTTCCTGCAAGTGTCTGTTTCTGATGTTAAGGTTAATTGTGCAGTAGTATTGTTCATACCTCTTGGCCAGGTTGTTCAGATTCAAGTCCCACCTGCTCCAGTGGTGTGCAATAATATCTCTGAACAGATTGTTTTTTAAAAAAATGCTCCGGAGTCTATAGTGAGTGCTGTGTGCTGTTAGGGTATTTTGCCATGGACTGTCGCAGGACGCTACCCTGAATTGAACTCTCATTTTCCAAGCGCGATCACTGGATACTTGTTGTAGGGAATGTGTTGTTAACTATCCTTACTGTAGATGGAGATTATTGGTGTTACTAATTTCTGAAGAAGATAGATGGCTGAAATGTTAGTTATGTCAGTTATTTCAACCAAATAAGTAAACCTTTTCAAATATCCTTTGCTTAAAATGTTTACATAGTACAAATATTTTTGATTCAAAAAGTTAATTGAGTTAATCCAAATCATTATGAGTATTATTCACTGTTGTGATCAGAATTTTTGGCTGACTTTGCATTCATTGTAATTGTTTTAATAATGTAAAAGAGGAAGGAGCTTATAGTCATTTGTTCATATTGTTTTATACCCCGTGACAGGAGAGGGGTACAGAAGAGGATTGTATCTTTAGTTCTCCTAATTAGAAATGTGTCTGTTGTACCTTCCAAATGGAACCAGTTGTTTGTTATGTGGAAAATGGTGGACACAAGCCTGAAGGTCAACTTTGATATTCTAGAATGATATTGGTTTTGTTTCACTCCCATTTGTCAGTATTTTATGGAATAGAGGGGCTGGGGAGAAATGATGAATGTTTGATTATTTATTGGTTTGGAACTTGAGTATAGCTGAAAAAAAGATGCATTTTGCCAAAGGTTTTCATGTTCACTCATCAGGACAATTTGTTAGAATACAGAATCAAGTGAAAAAACAACATTTATATTGTACGAAAGAAAAGCATTGGTTGATCGGCAAATTGACTTTGCTTAGTAAATACCCGAGTTAATGATTGACACTTAGCCGGCAGGCTTTGTTTAAATTTTAACCCAGGTACGTTGACTCTAATCTGTTATGGCATTGCCCCAAGTAATGAACCAATGAATGGTTGTCATCTCTTTTGTTGATTTGAAATAGGTCCAGTGAATGTACATGTTCTTTCCACCCAGAAAGAACAGGACTGTGTGAATTGATGTACAGGTTGTTCTGTTATAACGCGCATTTTGCCAATGCAAATTCACTGTAACACAATTGATGAATTGGGGCTGCTGTTTCTACAGCGTGAACTTCTTGAATGTATGTTGGCACTTCCACTAATATCGTTTATTGTATCCGTTGCTCCCGATGTAGTCTCCTCTACATGGGGGAGACTGGATGCCTCCTAGCAGAGCGCTTTAGGGAACATCTCCGGGACACCCGCACCAATCAACCACACCGCCCTGTGGCCCAACATTTCAACTCCCCCTCCCACTCTGCCGAGGACATGGTGGTCCTGGGCCTCCTCCACCGCTGCTCCCTCACCACCAGAGGCCTGGAGGAAGAACACCACATCTTCCATCTCGGAACACTTCAACCCCAGGGCATCAATGTGGACTTCACCAGTTTCCTCATTTCCCCTTCCCCCACCTCACCCTAGTTCCAAACTTCCAGCTCAGCACTGTCCCCATGACTTGTCCTGCCTGCCTATCTTCTTTTCCACCTATCCACTCCACCGTCCCCCGCCCCTGACCTATCACCTTCATCCCCTCCCCCACTCACCTATTGTACTCTATGCTACTTTCTCCCCACCCCCACCCTCCTCTAGCTTATCTCTCCAAGCTCCAGCCTTTCTTCCTAATGAAGGGCTTTTGCCCGAAACGTCAATTTTACTGCTCCTTGGATGCTGCCTGAACTGCTGTGCTCTCCCAGCATCACTAATCCAGAATCTGGTTTCCAGCATCTGCAGTCATTGTTTTTACCCAGTCAGAAATTTTGCCTGGTTTAAAATCAAACAAAGAATGACGATTAAAACCAGAAATAATTGCGGGTGCTGTATATCAGAAACAAAAACGCAAGTTGCTGGAAAAGCTCAGCAGATCTGGTAGCACCTGTGAAGAGAAATCAGAATTGATGCTTCCCCAGAGGAAGGGTCACTGGACCCAAAATGTTAACTCTGATTTCGCTTCACAGATGCTGCCAAAGAATAGCGATTAACTGTCAATCATTATTAGCTGATGTGTTCTTAATATCAATGCCTCTTCTACACGCCATTTGTCAACTAGTCAGCACTGTCCTCTCATGCAGTGTAAATGTTGACTTTCCTCATAAAGTGGTATTCTTGTGACTTGATGAGTGCAAAATTAAAAACTTTGACTTTTTTTCAGAAACACTAAGTAAGTTTGTGAAGCAAAGTATTAAAACTTTTTTTCTTCAGTAAATATTTCTGATATGATTGTAAATCTTAGCTTGGTGTTTAATGTGTTGCCTTTTCAGTGTTAAAGAAGTTCCCTCATTTAAACCACCAAGAATTATTTGCTTTGTTTGATAGTCAGTTATTTTGAATCTGTGCTAAATATACTGCAGAATACAATGCTTCTAATTTAGCTAACAAGTGATAACCAATTGTGATTTGGAGTTCTGACCAATTTTCATAAAAATAATTTTGCACAGTGAATTTAAAGGCTGCTGCTTTTTAATATGTTCTTTTTCTCATGTTATATACCTTTGTCTGAAAGCATAGCTTGTGTTGCTGAATATTCCTTCAGACATCATTAGCATTCTGTACTTCACTCAAATTGGTCATTTTTCATCTGCAAACCTTGACAAGAGTCAGCAGTCTACTAAATTTGTGTGTGGAGGATATGGGGACAGGTTCCAAATTTATCCTAGTTGAAAGTTCAGTTATTTGAAGGTGTTTTTTTTTATAAATAAAACACAATTATTTGTGCCCCAAGTCAGATTAGATGTTTACTTAAAGAGCATTTCAAAGAATTTTCAAACCTTTCCGTGGTTACTTATCATCACAATATGTGAATGCTTTCATTTGAAATGGCATCATTGATTAAATCCCTACGCACTTCTGTTGTGACCCGGGGTAAACCCCTTTGCTAATTTAAACCCGACACACAGAAAAGATTCACCCCATGCTGTAATCTGTGAAAATTTGAGAGGCAAAGAACAATCCCAAAAGTCACTATTTAAAATAAAAATTAACAACTTTAATTTTTTAAAGTCGAACAGAGAATAATTAACTAACAACTATTTAAACTCATTTATCTAAACCTGTATTCTACCTTACCCTCTACCATACTGGTGCAATAAAACCCTCAATTAAGATTTACAGAAAAATTCAACTTTCAAAACCAGTCAGCTGTTAAATCTTCTCTTTGTGTGTTCCTCTGTAGATTTGCTGTCCAGGTTGGTATAAAAATTTTTTCCTGTGCAAACTCCTTCTCCAGACAGGTACTTCTCAGAGTTCTTACTAACAGCCTAAATGTGTTTGTCTTTTGGCAGTTCTCCTCCCACTGTTCAATTTTTCCTGGTCTTATACCCTAAAGCTTTGGATTGTTTCATTGGTCTTTAATATTGTCAAAATACCAAATTCAAACTTGATTGGAGTTTTAGTATCTTGGGGCATAATTTAAACTGGTGGCCAAATTTGAATTTGTGTTTTTCTCCTAGCAACCCAAGTGCTGCTAGCTGCTGGACCAAATGTTACATTGTAAATTCTCCAGCACTGTGCGTGTTTGCTAAGTCCTTTAACTCTCTTAAAGGAACAGTACCCCTTACACCTTCATAACACTTAATAAAGTTTGATATTTTAAAAGAATCAGTGCCATATTGTGATAGTTCACTACCTCCCATCAATTTCTGACTTTTATACTGTCACTATGACATAAGGAAATCGTGACCACTAAAGGAGGTAACATTGAACGGAGAATAGTGTGAGAGTTTGTCTTTTTCCTGATGACTGATTACAATAGCACTGTATGGCCAAAGGTTATTCAGCCACTATTCTTTTCGACATGATTGTCAGACTGGAAAAATGGTTTAATAATTTTAGTTTGAGCACCTTCAAACTAATATTGGTATGAGGAAACCTTATGGATGTTGCAACACCTAAGGTATGAACTCCAGCTAATTTTTAAGAAGCAGAATTTGCTGAATGTTTTGCTGTAGTCTAGCTACCAAGTTTTCAACAGGATGAACAATAATTGGTTTATTACATACAGGAACAAGGAACTATATACAGCTTTTCAGAAGCATGACTAAATCTGTTGAAGCCCATGATGCTTCTCGCTCAAGCCCCTCTCTCATGTGATCACTTATCACAGTGGGATGTATTGTTCACACTGTTCCAGACAGGATTCCATTCAAACCTTTAATAGGACATCTGCCACAGTCTTTGTATGTATTTTTACACAGTCATTTTTGCTTTTACAAACTTGCTCATCAGCACCTAAATCACAAATTCTACTCTGATCATGTTGGACTTGGAAGATGATCAGGCTTTCTCTGCATTCTTATTCCTTGACTTGACTGGACCTCATTAGATTTGGAAAATCATATTGTAGTTGAATTTCAGTTTCACGTCTGGTTCAAGCATTTGTAAGATTGATTAAGAAGTTTAATGACCCAGGATAAGATTTCTCCTGCGTTTTCCCGTAGTACCACCTTAAGGCTGCACTAAATAAGCTTTCAATTCATTACTATTTCTTAAGACAATTATTCCTGTTCTGTCTAGGTCTCATACCCATATATCTTATCCTTGTTTCAACTCTGTTAGATGTGCTCTGATTATCATTCACTTCTCACTTGGAAATAACTTGGGTAGAATGAAAAGTTGTATTCTGAGCTTTCTTCACATTAATAGTTGTGATTATGCTAACCCATGTTGTAATGGAGTACATTTCCATTAAGGGTGGCAAGGTGGCTCAGTGGTTAGCACGGCTGCCTCACAGTGCCAGACACCTGGGTTCGATTGGGAGTTTGTATGTTCTCCCCATGTCTGCGTGGGTTTCCTCCCAGTGCTCCAGTTTCCTCCCACATTCCAAAGATGTGCAGATTAGGTGAATTGGCCAAGCTAAATTGCCCATAGTGTTTAGGGATGTGTAGATTAGGTATATTAGTCAGGGGTAAATGTAGATTAATGGAGAATGGTTTTGGGTGGGATACACTTTGGAGAGTCAATGTGGACTTGTTGGGCCGAAGGGACTGTTTCTACACTGTAGGGATTCTATGATTCTACTGAGAGTATATGAGTGCTGTTTGCTGTTTCCTCTTTGGAAAACAATTATTGACTATTAGGTAGGGTTGTCCATTAAATATGAATAGACCTATTCCCAGAGTTTTTGTACAATTCATTCCTGGAGGTGGTTGCCACTGACAAGGCCAGCTTTTTTTGCCAATCCTTAATATTCCTTGAAAAGATGGTTCTGAACTGCCTTCTTAAACAGTTGCAATCATGGTATGGGTGCACCTATAATGCTATTGGAAAGGGGGTTAAGGAATTTTAAACCCATACCAGTGAAGAAGTGGTTCCAAGTCTGGATGGTGTATGGCTTGAAAGGGAATCTCCATGCAGTGGTGTTCCTACCATCTACCCTTTCTAGGTGGCACAGATTATGGGCTTAGAAGGTGCTGTTGAAGAAGTTTTGATGATTTGCTGCAGTGCATCTTGTAGATGATAAGCCAAGCTACTGTTGTTGATGAATTGAGGGAATGGTGAAGGTTATGGACAAGGTACTAATCAAACAGGCTGCTTTTTCTTGGATGGTGTCAAACTTGCTTATTTGTTCTTGGAAGGAGATTGCGCTGGCTTGGCCAGCATTTATTGCCCATCCCTAATTACCTTGATAAGCTAATGGTAAGCTGTTGCCTTGAGCTGCTGCAATCCTTGCTCTGTAGGGGCACCCACAGTGTTGTTAGGAAAGGAGTCCCAGGATATTGAACCACTGACGGTGAAGGAACAGTGATATATTTCCAAATCAGGAAGTGGTCCTTCTTGAAGAGGAATTTGCAGGTGAAGGTGCTCCAATGTATCTGTTTTCCTAATTCTTCTAATGGTAATGATTGTTGATTTGGAAGGTGCTGTTAGAATAACGATGGATGTTCCTGCATTGAATGTACTCATTGCTGTTACTGTATGCCAATGGTGAAGAGAATGAATGTCACAGTTTGTGGATGTGGTGTCAATCAAGTGGGCTCCTTTGTCATGAATATTATCAAGCGTCTTGATTATTGTTGGAGTTGCAAGTGCAAAGTATTCCATCACCGTGCTATCATTCTGACATATTCTCTGAGAATGATGGACAGACTTTGGGGAAATAAGAGGTGAATTCCTCACCACAGAGTTCCTAGCCTCTGACGAGCTCTTGCAACAACAGTATTTGTAATCGTTATCTCAAAGTAACTTGTGCTAGATTGGACAGACATTTTGCCAGCTCAACCAATTAAACATTCTAAAGAATCATAGAAATTCTTGTACAAAGACAGGAATTGGAAATTCACTAATGACTCCTGTCATTTGCAGGCCTTATGCTCTTGGTACTAGCAATGCGCCTTATTTGACAGATAGTCATTTATGAGAGTTTGCAATAATCATTAAGTATCAGATTGCCTTTTTGAACAAGATTTAAAATCACTCTCAGCCTCAGCACATATTCTTTGATTAATTCACCATTGTCTAAGATGTGGCATATTATTCCCCTAACATCCTGTAGAATGTTCAAGTTTTTTTGGAAAATATCCGATGCTGACATCATACCAAATGGCAATCAATAAAAAAAAAACCCTAAATGGCATAACAAAGGCTGTCAGTAACCTTGACTTCTTATCCAAAGGCACTTGCCAAGCTTTGCTGCTTGTGTCCAGCTTTGAGAGCGTGATACTTTTGGACAGCTTTGCAAATTTTTGTCTCCTGAGGACATCAGATGAATTTCCCTTGCTACAGCCTTATTAATTTGTGTCAAGTCTATGCAAGTGTGAAGAGTCCTGTTAGGTTTACTGATTGAAATCATTCTTAGCATGACTGTATAGGCTTAGTGACTGGAGAAATGACTTCCATCCTGGTCATCTCCTTTTGTTTCATTAGTGGATGTGGTATCTTCCTTGGCATGAAAAGACACAGTAAATTTTGTAAAGTTATATTCTACCCTAAGACTTAGCCAAGAAATAATTTCAAAAAATTATTTTTGAAGTGACTCATGGATTCTTGCTGCCTAAAGTCCTTTCCAATTTCCTAATACTGTTAAGGTCTATACAAGCCCTTCTACTTAAGAGAAAAGTCTTGTTCTTGTAGAGCATAGTGTTATCAATATCTGCAATCCCTTTTACTGAAGTGTGACCTTAGCTTACCTTTGACTTTTAGTTCAAGCTGTCTTGGACATGTAACTAAGTTTCTGTTAGTTTTCGGCACTCTGTTAATAACTACTGTTCATTGTCTGGTAAAATTGTGACACTTGCTCCAAGTTCTTGTTTAGAGTTGATAGTTCATCAGTTGACACACACATCTGCATTCCAGCACTCATGATTAGGGTAATTGATTTCACCAGGAAATGTTTGTTTTGTCCTCTGATAAAGCTTTTAATGAGGTGAACGATCTCACTGTGTGAACTTGTTTTTGTTAGAATCTGTGAAATTAAAAATTTTACTTTGGCTCATTTTCCCAAAATGGCAAATTCTTGTCTCATGAAAGTATTGTGCTTTGGTAGTGGGACTATGTTTGCACCTCTGGATCTTGTTTGTGCCATAACATTGTCAAGGTTTTCTATCAATGTGCACTTTCCATCCCAGTTATGCCTTCTCTTTTACCTTCCTGTGCTTTCAGCACTGTTTGTTAACTGAACGTTCACCGAAGTAAGGTTTTACTTTATCTCTAAGAATTACTCTCTTTTGCTTATGGATGTCTGTATTTTTCACAGCTGTGTTGCATTTTCCTTAGACACCAAAAAGTCTGATGAGATTCATCAGCAATACCTACAAAAGAGTGCTAACATATTAATTTCTGTTTTTGGGTTTCATTGTTAGATAAGACCATAAGACATAGAAGCAGAAGTTATGCCATTCAGCCCAACAAGTCTGTTCTGCCGTTCAATCATGGCTGATAAGTTTCTCAGCCCCACTCTCCTGCTTTTTCCCCATAACCTTTGATCCCCTTGATACTCAAGAACCTATCTATCTCAGTGCACTCAGTGACCTGGCCTCCACAGCCTTTTATGGAAACAAATTCCATAGATTCACCACTCTCTGCCTGAAGAAGTTTCTCCTTATCTCTGTTCTTAAAGGTCTTCCCTTTACTCTAAAGCTGTGCCCTCAGATCCTAGTCTCTCCGATACCAATGGAAACACCTTTCCAACATCCACTCTATCCAGGCCATTCAAATTTCTGTATGTTTGAATTAGATCCCGCCTCATCCTTCTAAACTCCATTGCATATAGACCCAGAGTCCTCAAATATTCTCATATGTTAAGCTTTTCCTTCCTGGGACTATTCTCATGAACCTCTTCTGAATATGCTCCAGTGCCAGTGCATCCTTCCTGAGATGTGGGACCTAAAACTGCGCACAGTACTCCAATGTAGTCTGATCAGAGCCTTATAGAGCCTCAGAAATACATCCCTGCTTTTATATTCAAGTCCTCTCAAAATAAATGCCATCATTGCATTTGCCTACCTAATGACTGACTGAACCTGCAAGTTTATCTTGAGAGAATCATGGACTAGAGCTCCCAAGTCTCTTTGTACTTCAGATTTCTGAATTTTCTCCCCATTTAGAAAATAGTCCATGCCTCTATTCTTCCTACCAAAGTGCATGACCTCACACATTCCCATGTTGCATTCCATCTTACACTTTGCTTATTCTTCTAACCTGTCCAAATCTTTCTGCAGCCTCCCCACCTCCTCAATGCTACTTATCCCTCTATCTATTTTTGTATCATCTGTAAGCTTAGCCAGAATGCCTACTGTTCCTTCATCTAAATTGTTAAAGTATAAAGTGAAAAATTGTCGTCCCAATACTGAGCCTTGCGCAGCACCACATGTCACCGGCTGCCATCCTGAGAAAGACCCTTTTATCCCCACCCTCTGCTTTCTGCCAGACAGCCAAGCTTCTATCCATGCTAGCAGTTTGCCTCTAACACCATGGATTATTACCTTACTCAGTAACCTTCATGAAGTCCAAAAAGCTAACATCCATTGGCTGTCCTTGGTCTAACCTGCTCATTACTTTCTCAATGAATTCTAGCATATTTGTCAGGCATCATGATGGAAGCCTGTTGACTTTACCATATTTTTTCATTCACTTCTAAGTATTCAGAAATCTCATCCTTCACATTGGATTCCAGTATATTACTGACAACTGAGGTTAGGCTAATCAGTCTGTAATTTCCATCTTTTGCCTTACTCCCTTTTTAGTCAGGGATGTCAAGTTAGTGATTTTCTAGTCCTCTGGGACCCTCCTGACTCTAGCAATTCCTAAAAGATTGTCACTAACGCCTCCACTATCTCTTCAGCTAATTCCCTTAGAACTCTGGGATGTAGTCCATCTGGTCCAGGTGATTTATAATAACTTCAGGCTATTCAGTTTTTCTAGCACCCTCTCCTTGGTGATGGCCACCATACTCAGCTCTGCCCCCTCACTCTTTAATTTTTAGGATATTACTTGTGTCCTCCACCGTGAAGACTGATGCAAAGTAATTATTCTTTCAACTAGCCTGTAAAGGTTACTGATAAAAGTATCTCCCCATACACCTGGTTTCTGGACTCTTCCTTTGAATTTGGCACTTTCTAGAATCTTGTCCTCAGGTTGAAGTAATTATCAAACACTTGTATGATATCTTAATTTATCTTTTGTTTCAGTAATGCTTTTTCTTGCAGTTATATTATCTGCTCCTGCTCCTATGGAATAAAGTGATGTGTCGACTCATTCTGCTCCTTGGTGTTTAGTTTTAAAGCAGTTCTGTACCTCAAAATCTTTTCTTCTCTGGAGTTTCAGTTTTGAGTTTGGTTTAGTCCTTCCATTTGCCTGAACTATTCTGGTGGTGTATATTTAGGATTTATGGCTTTTGTGAAGCTTTCTAAATAATTAACCTTGAGTTTTAAGTTTATCTTCCATTGTTGAAGGTTTTACATATTGCCCAGCCTTGTGCTGACTCCTGCTGAGATCTTGTCTTTGCTTGAACAATCCATGTGCTACACTGTGTTTATTTCAAGACACTGAAAATTACTTCATATTGCTT
The DNA here is from genome assembly GCF_047496795.1 of Chiloscyllium punctatum. Lineage (NCBI taxonomy): Eukaryota > Metazoa > Chordata > Chondrichthyes > Orectolobiformes > Hemiscylliidae > Chiloscyllium > Chiloscyllium punctatum. Next base: position 92,489,914 of record NC_092746.1, on the reverse strand, counting down.
CAACGATCTCTTCATTCCCTGATCTTGGTGTGTTGGATGTTCGTGGCTACCTTTCGGTTTTGCATTTTTTTCTCTACCTCACGGTGAGCGCAAGTAATGTGCCTCCTTCAGATTGATGTACTCATTTTTTTTGTTTGGAGCCACACCACTAAGTTTTTTTTTGTACCCTGTTCGAGTGTTACTCACCAGATCCCTGACCTTTGTTCGTTCCTCTCACTTGAAACCTGTGATTGTGAGATCAGTATTGAAAACAACAAATGCTGGAGATTACAGCTGGTCACACACCATCTATAGAGAGAAAGCAAGCTAATGGTTTAAGTCTGAGCAGGCCTTCACAAACCACCATGTCTCTGTAGTGCAGCCAGAATGCCTTTGCAACTTGATTTTCCACTTCGTCTATGGAGCAGCCTTCGAGTTCTTCACCATCTCCTCAAGTACTGTGAGGTCTCATGCCACTTTTTTCAGGTCTAGACTTTTAAACCTTCTTTAAGTTATTTTTCAAAGTTTTCTGGTCCTTCACAGTTGCACTGCTTTTCACTCTGTTATATATTTGGTTAGCTTCGCCAGGAGAGATTGCAATCTTTGATTGGTGTGAACTACAACTAGATTATTATATATTATGGATCTATTTATAGCTTTACAGAAGCATGACTAACTGTTAAAGCCACGATGCTTCTCCCTCAAGTCTCTCATATGATTTCTTACATCATCATAGTGGGAGGTGTTGCTTGCACTGTTCCAGACATTAACTGTTTTCAATCCTTATACTAAATAATTAATTTTGATTAACTTTTATTTATGAATGCTATCCTCTGTATTGCATATTTGTCATGGGGGAAAAACATTTTCCCCACTTGCAATGCTGAACCTCTTAAACTTATGCAACACTTTTAATTTCTAAGTTCCTGAGCGTCAGCCTTGGCTCAGTGGTTCTTGTCATTGAATGTTCCAGGTTGGGGTCCATTCGTGGGCATGAGTACAAAATCAAGGCTTATGTTCTACTTTAGTACCGAGACTGTGCTGTCTTTTGGAAGATCTGATTAATGGAGGCCCCATCTGCCTGCTAGGGTGAATGTGAACTGTCCTGTTGTACTGTTTCGAAGAAGAGCAGAGGAGATAGTCCTCGTGCCCTAACTAGCATCTATTCCTTAGTTGTTGTGTGGGAAAACAGGACCTTGGAGCAACTTTATGCTGTCACAGAGCTGCACATAATTAAGAATAAGTAGCAGTGTGAGTGGAGTTAGAGCACGTGACAGTCTGGAAGTCATATCTGACTAGACTACAGCATAAACATGAATACACAAAGAAGATATATTAGTTCTAACCTATTATAGTTATAAGTAAAATCCTGATATATCAATGATTGCATGTGACAATGCTGTGGCTTTAAGCAGTTGTCCAGGTTTCTTTTAAGGGAAAGATTGAATGAGAGTTGCCAAGTGGTGTGTAAGAAAGCAAACAGCTTTGTGGCCTTGTTTTTTTAAAAGTTGTAACAATAGGAGAAACCTGAATTAGTGAGGTTGAGCTCCCACAGAACCAGGGACTTTAGGTTTAATCTTCAGCAGTTGCTGTTGGGGTCTTGAAGAGGTGGAAGCTATTTTATGTCCCTCTTTCAGTTATCGCTAAATGCTGGGGATTCCCTGCCTATGACAGGAGTTGTATATGAGGCAATCTGTGTTCTGAATTTGCTGTTTTCCAAGAATATGATTATGGGATGTTACTTTTTAGAACAGTTGATCAGTAATAGTTACTGTATCTATTATTCTGTTAAGTTTTCCAATACATCTAAGTTATTCCAATTCCTTTTTTTAACTATAGTGTATGAATTCATTGTGTTTGCATAATGGTAAGTAGTTTGACCAATCAAATTGCATCTGGAACAAGGCATCTTACATTTACCTATAAAATAAAAACAAAGTTGGAGTCTAGTCTGCCTTCTAAATATATTTTAAGGGGGTCTGGTCTGGTCTATACCATACACTTTTAAATAATTCATAAGGATAGCATTAAGCAGTCATAATGTTATCAATAGATTAAACAAATTTTCCAGATCTTCCTTCCATTTTTCTGCTACTTTTCAATAAAATGAATGTAAGTTAATAAAGCAAATGCACCTTTATTGTTCTTGTCAGTAGAAACAAATGTACCAATCTTAGAAAGGAGGCAGTGCCTTTTTTTTAGATGACACGTGGTTTGCTGTCAGTGACTGCACTATTTTTATTTTCAGTGATTGCAGGAATTACTTCATTTTTTGTGGCTCTTCCAGCTGTTTTACTAATTATTAAAGCAGTTTTGACAGTAGTCTCAGAACTGCAGAATTGTTAACAATACAGAGGCGGCCATTTGACCCATCGCCTCTGTAGGAGCAATTTACCTCATGCCATTCCTGCCTTCTCCCCAGAGCCTAGTTATCTCACAAGGCAAATTATTCATTTATTTTGGCTTATTGATCCTGCTTTTACAAACACTCAGTAGTGCATTCCAGACCCTTCACTTTGTGAAACACTTTGTTCTCATGGTTCCAATACTTCATTAGCCAATTAGTTTGAATCTGTGCCTTCTTAATTATTCACGAATGGGAACAGTTTTATCCTATCTACCCTTTTCAGACTACTCATGATTTTGAATGCCTTTATCAAATTTCCCCTCAACATTCCATTCTGCACTGCCACTCTATGAAACTGAAATTCCTCATCCCTGGGCCCGTTCTCATGAACTTTATTAGTACTTACGGCAGCTGTGTCTTAACGTGTGGCATCTAAAACTGATTACAATAATCCAGTTCTGTGCAAACCAGTGTTTCATACAGGTTTAAATTCCTTCTTTTCATCCTCCATACCTCTATGAATAAAGCAATAAGCTTTTAACTGTTTTTTAAAACCAGTTCTGCCACCCACAATGATTCCTACACATATAGACCCAGGCCCTTTTTCTTCTGACATTCCCTTTACTGCAGTATCTTTTATTATTTTTATTGACTGTCTGTTCCTTTCACTAAACTGAATCTACACGCTTCTTTGCATTAAATTTCACCTGACGTATGTCTGCCCATTCTGACAACCAGTGTCCTTTTGAAGTTCTGAACCATTCTTCTTGCTGTGTACAGTGCTTCCAAGCGTCTTACCATCTACAGATTATGAAATTATGCCTTGTAAATCAATATCAAGGCCATTCGTGTGTGTTAGCAAAACCAAGAATTCCAGAAGCAACTCCTGAGGACCTCCACTGCAAACTCAAGTGCATTCCAGTCTGCAAGTGTAAACCAAGGAACTTATTATTGACTTTTGGCAGGACGTTACTCATGACCCTCTACAGAGGTGGGACAATTGGAGACTGTCAAGCTCCTGGGAGTGGTCATCCACAACAAGCTTTCTTGGACTCTTCATGTGGACGTACTGGTTACAAAGGCCCAACAATGTCTCCTCTTCCTGAGGCAGCTGAGGAAATTTGGCATGACGGTGAATACCCTTGCCAATTTTTATAGGTACTCCATTGAGAGCATTCTGTCTGGCTGTATTACTACCTGATATGGCAACTGTATCATTCAAGATCAGAGTCGGTTGCAGAGAGTGGTGAACTCGGCCTGGATAATCACAAAGATCAATCTCCCATCCATAGAATCCATCTACCAGTCCCACTGTCGAGGAAAGGCCGCCAGCATTCTCAAAGACCCATCCCACCCTGGCAATGTTTTTCTATAACCTGTACCATCGGGGAGAAGGTACCGAAAACTGAACACATGCACCAGCAGGTTTCGAAACTGTTTCTACCCTACTGTTGTTAGAATACTGAGTGGGCTCTCAAACTCTTAGCATTCGCCTGTACCTGTGTTTTTGTTTTTGCCGCTGTTTACCTATTATTTACTTATCTATGCTACTTAACTATGTGATCTGTCTGTACTGCTTGCAAGACAAGGCTTTTCACTGTGCCTTGGTACACGTGACATTAACTAAATTCAATTCAAATTCAATTCAATAGCATGCACTAATCACTTGTATTATTCTTGTCACTGAGCCTGTTTCATATCCGTGTTACTATTGTCCCATTTACCTCAGGAGTTATGATATTGCCACAAGTCTGTTGGGTGACACTTTATTAAATGCCTTCTGAAAATCTGTGTTCACCACATAAACAATATTATCTTCCTCAAACCTTTATTTTATTTCACCAAAAAAACTCAGTTAGTTAGTCCTAAATAATCTGGTGGGACTCTGCCACTTTCCCACCTTCATCCTTTCTGCCCTCCTGTTAATTGAGGTTGACCTTCATCCATTCCTCTGTCTACCCAATTATTTTTCTCTTTCTTTGGACATCCCCCTCCACCCCCCACTCCATCTTTAGCATGTATACTAACCTTGTCCAAGCTACAAGCAATTCTGAAGAAAGGTCACTGGACTTGCTTTTAATTTTCCCATCTCTCTGCAAATGCTGCCAGACTACTGAGGTTTTTCAGGAATTTCTATTTTTGCTGGTGTTGAAAATTGGTAATGTAAGCTGTCTTACACTCAATTTTTTTACCAAGATCCTTTCATTTGGAGGGATATGGGCCAGGTGCTGGCAGGTGGGACTAGGTTGGGTTGGGATATCTGGTCGGCATGGACGGGATGGACCGAAGGGTCTGTTTCCATGCTGTACATCTCTGTGATGCTATGACTCTATCTGTTGTTATCCATTTATGTACTCATCTTTCTCTCTGAATCATGGTGGAGCACCTTCAATATAATTTGTATTTGCATCAAACTCACTGAAAATATTTAACAAAACAGCAAGTCGCTGGTCTTAATTTCTCTGTAATCTAAGATACTGACCACTTCTTTTTGTTTCAATAGTTTAATTCTTCTCCTCCATGCATATGGGACCACTCTTATAGATCCAGCCCTAACTGTTCAGTCATAGTCATCATGTCCATGGTAACCTTAACATAGAACATAGGAAAATACAGCACAGTACAGGCCCTTTGGCCCTCGATGTTGCGCCAATCCAAGCCCACCTAACCTACACTAGCCCACTATCTTCCATATGTCATTCCAATGCCTGTTTAAATGGCCATAAAGAGGGAGAGTCCACCACTGCTACTGGCAGGGCATTCCATGAACTCACGACTCGCTGAGTAAAGATAAGCTTGACCCACAGTCTCAAATAGAATGATTCTGTTCATCATCTATAAATCTTTCTTCAGCCTCATTCCAGTTTATTGCTGAAATTTTCCTGAAACACATGGATATCTGACTTCTTATAGGTCTCTTCCACTGCATAAACTGTAGAACTGAAAGTCAGTTGGGTCATATTCTGTTTCTCCTTTGCATTTCCATCTCCCTCTCCCTCCTTAAAAGCTTATCAAACCCACCTATTAACTTAATGGCTTGTTATTCTGTCTAATCTTTCCTTCTCTAGATGGATGTCTGTGTTGTTTCTGCAAATGCTATTTAGTTGCGAATTATTATTGTCCAACTCAGTTATTGTATGTTGTAGAGCCATTGAATCAATATAGCAAAGGAGGAAGCTGTTTCTCCCATCATGGCCATTCCATATCTCTGTGTAGCCATCTAATCAGTCCATTTCCCTTTTATCTCACAGCTCTAGTGTCTATCAAATTTAATTTCACAATCATTCATTGTCATTTCTTCATCTTAGGCAGTGAGTTGCACGCACAAAAAGGCCATTTGCGGCATAAAAACTTTTTTCCCTCCGTTGCCCCATATCTTTCCAGAGCCTTCTATCTGGTCCCTTGGTCTTTGTGTTATCAGTGAATTGTAGCAGATTTCCTTTGTCTACCTTATCTAAACCCGTCATTGTCTTGTGCACCTCTTCTAGATTTCCCTTCAAACTCCTTTGCTTGTTGGAGAACAACCCAAACTTCTCCAATTTAATCCTGTAGCTAAACTCTGACATCACTGCAACTCATCTGGTGAATCTTGTCTGTACCATCTTGAGGATCCTTGCATCCTTCTTGTTTGTGATTATTTGAACTGGATGCACTACTCTAGTTGTGGCCTAGTCAAAACTTTATAAAGGTTCAGCATTATAACTTCATGTTCCTTTAGTACCTCTGTTTATAAAGCCCAAGGTCCCAAACATTTTGCTAGTTCTCTTCCAATGTATCTAGCAATGTTGAAATGTCTATGCAAATGACAGCACAGATCCCACTGACCCTGCACACTTTCAAACTATACCATTAATTATATTTTGTTGCTGCTTATTCCTTCTGCCTAAAAAGCATAATCTCTCTCTCTCTCTCTCTCTCAAAGATTTTCTTCTTATGATCTTACCCTCCCTATCTGTCTGCATAAATATTAAGGGAAGGGGCAACCTTACTCTTGCCTTGTGTCAAATCTAAACATTCTATATCCAGTCCAATTGAAGGACTGTCCTCTTCCTCCTTGGAATATGATGATGATGACGATGACAACTCCCCGTGCCTACGACAATCAGTCTCAAGATGGTCCTCTCATCTTATGATCAAAATCTTTTCTGGGGTTTTCCCAACACCAACTTTCCATTAATTTAAATCTAGATGTTTCTTTATTTCTGCTTATTTATCTGGGGTCGTTTTTGGTTTTGTTTGTTCATGAGATTAGAATATTAGATGGTTTTTGACTGACACAGACTCAATGGGCTGAAGGGCCTTTTTCTGTGCTGTAGAATCAATAATTCAGTGAGTGTTGCTGACTAGGCAAATGCTTCGATTAGATTTGGTTTAATTTAATTTATTATTGTCACATGTACCAAGATACAATGAAAAGTGTTGTTTTGCATGCTAACTAGACAAATCAAACTTTATGCAAATATGCCAGGATAATAGAACAGAATGCAGAATAGAGTGTTATAAAGAAAGTGCAGAGCAAGATTTGAGTGTGAGCAGCAGCGGAGGTAAGACGAACCCGGAAGACTGCAGCTAAGGTTTTTAAAATTACTTACCGGTAGCGGGCAGCGGTGTTTTCTCTTTCACAGAAGGAGCGGGAGCAGCGGAGGAAGTGACGAGGTCCAGAGGGACAGCCGGGAAGGAAAGCAGTGACCATATATATAAGCAAGGGCTTCAGATATGTAGATAATTGGGATGCCTTCTGGGGAAGGTGGGACTTGTACAAGAAGGACGGGTTGCATCTGAACTGGAAGGGGACCAATGTCCTGGGTGGAAGGTTTGCTCGAGTAGTTTGAGAGGGTTTAAACTAGTATGGCAGGGGGGTGGGAACCTGAGCTGTATACCGGAGGTGAGAGTTGATGCAGCTGAGGCAATAGCAAGAGGTAGACCAGCTAATGGGAAGAATTTTCCTGGGAAGGAACCAAGGGATCAGTTAAAGTGTGTTTGCTTTAACACAAGGAGTATCAGGAATAAAAGTGATGAACTTCGAGCATGGATCACTACCTGGTGCTATGATGTTGTGACCATAACAGACACATTGGTTTCTCAGGGGCAGGAATGGTTGCTGGATGTTCCAGGGTTTAGAGCATTTAAAAAGAATAAGGAGGGGGGAAAAAGAGGAGGGGGTGTAGCACTACTAATCAGAGAGGGTATCACAGCTACAGAAGCTTCCATTGTCGAGGAAGATTTGCCTACCGAGTCAGTATGGGTGGAAATTAGGAACAGCAAGGGAGCAGTCACCTCGTTAGGGGTTTACTACAGACCCCCCAATAGCAGCAGGGAGGTTGAAGAAAGCATAGGTCGGCAGATTTTGGAAAAGTGTGGACGTAGTAGAATTGTTGTCATGGGTGACTTTAACTTTCCCAATATTGATTGGAACCTCCGAGCACAAGATTTGAATGGAGCTGTTTTTGTAAGGAGCGTTTCCTAACGCAGTACGTTGACAGGCCGAAGAGGGGAGAGGCCATTCTAGACTTGGTGCTCGGAAACGAGCCAGGGCAGGTATCAGATCTTGTGGTGAGAGACCATTTTGGAGATAGTGACCACAACTGCCTCACATTCTACATAGCAGTGGAGAAGGAGAGGATTAGGCAAAATGGGAGGATATTTAATTGGGGAAGAGGAAACTATGATGCGATTATACATGAGTTAGGAAGCATGGATTGGGAGCAATTGTTCCATGGTATAGACATGTGGAGACTGTTTAAGGAACAGTTGTTGCGAGTGATGAATAAATATGTCCCTCTGAGACAGGCAAGAAGGGGTAAGATAAAGGAACGTTGGATGACGAGAGCGGTGGAGCTCCTTGTCAAAAGGAAGAAGGTAGCTTACATAAGGTAGAGGAAGCTAGGGTCAAGCTCAGCTCTAGAGGATTACAGGCAGGTGAGGAAGGAGCTCAAAAATGGTCTGAGGAGAGCCAGGAGGGGGCACGAGAAAGGCTTGGCAGAACGGATTAGGGAGAACACAAAGGTATTTTATACTTATGTGAGGAATAAGAGAATGGTCAAAGAAAGAGTAGGGCTGATCAGGGATAGCATAGGGAACTTGTGTGTGGAGTCTGAGGAGGTAGGGGAAGCCCTATGAGTTTTTTCCTTCTGTATTTACAAAAGAAACAAACTTTGTAGTGAATGAAACCTTTGAAGAGCAGGTGTGCATGCTGGAATGGATAGAGATAGAGGAAGCTGATGTGCTGAAAATTTTGTCAAGCATTAAGATTGACAAGTGCCAGGCCCGGACCAGATTTGTCCTTGGCTGCTTTGGGAAACGAGAAATGCAATTGCTTCGTCACTTGTGAAGATCCTTGCATCCTCAATCTCCACTGGAGTCGTACCTGAGGACTGGAGAGGGGCAAATGTAATTCCTCTCTTCAAGAAAGGGAATAGGGAAAACCCCGGCAATTACAGACCAGTAAGTCTCACATCTGTCATCTGCAAGGTGTCAGAAAGGATTCTGAGGGGTAGGATTTATGACCATCTGGAAGAGCATGGCTTGATTAAATGCAGTCAACACGGCTTTGTGAGGGGCAGGTCATGCCTCACAAACCTTATCGAGTTCTTTGAGGATGTGACTAGAGAAGTTGATGAGGGTCGAGCTGTGGATGTGGTGTATATGGACTTCAGAAAAGCATTTGATAAGGTTCCCCATGGTAGGCTCATTCAAAAGGTCAGGAGGAATGGGATACAGGGGAACTTAGCTGTCTGGATACAGAATTGGCTGGCCAACAGAAGACAGCAAGTGGTAGTAGAAGGAAAATATCTATGCCTCTCATTATCTTGTATACCTCAATTAGGTCCCCTCTCCTCCTTTTCTCCAATGAAAAAAGTCCAAGCTCAGTCAACCTCTCTTCGTAAGATAAGCCCTCCAGTCCAGGCAGCATCCTGGTAAACACCTTCTCCAAAGCATCCACATCTTTCCTATAATAGGGCGACCAGAACTGGACATAGTATTCCAAGTGCGGCCTAACCAAAGTTTTATAGAGCTGCAACAAGATCCCACGACTCTTAAACTCAATCCCCCTGTTAATGAAAGCCAAAACACCATTTGCTTTCTTAACAACCCTGTCCACTTGGGTGGCCATTTTAAGGGATCTATGTACTTGCACACCAAGATCCCTCTGTTCCTCCACACTGCCAAGAATCCTATCCTTAATCCTGTACTCAGCTTTCAAATTTGACCTTCCAAAATGCATCACCTAGTATTTATCCAGGTTGAACTCCATCTGCCACCTCTCAGCCCATCTCTGCATCCTGTTAATGTCCCGCTGCAGCCTACAACAGCCCTCTATACTGTCAGCGACACCTCTAACCTTTGTGTCATCTGCAAACTTGCTGACCCATCCTTCAAACCCCTCATCCAAGTCATTAATAAAAATTACAAACAGTGGAGGCCCAAGGACAGAGGCCTGTGGAGCACCACTCACCACTGACTTCCAGGCAGAATATTTTCCTTCTACTACCACTCGCTGTCTTCTGTTGGCCAGCCAATTCTGTATCTAGACAGCTAAGCTCCCCTGTATCCCAATCCTCCTGACCTTTTGAATGAGCCTACCATGAGCTTATCAAATGCCTTGCTGAAGTCCATATACACCACTTCCACAGCTCGACCCTCATCAACCTTTCGAGTCACATCCTCAAAGAACTCGATAAGACTTGTAAGGCATGACCTTCTTATGAAGAGAGGTTGACTGAGCTCGGACTGTTTTCATTGGAGAAAAGGAGGAGGAGAGGGGACCTAATTGAGGTATACAAGATAATGAGAGGCATAGATCGAGTTGATAGCCAGAGACTATTTCCCAGGGCAGAAATGGCTAACACGAGGGGTCATAGTTTTAAGCTGGTTGGAGGAAAAGAGGGGATGTCAGAGGCGGGTTCTTTACACAGAGTTGAGAGCATGGAATGGAATGCGTTGCCAGTAGCAGTTGTGGAAGGAAGGTCATTGGGGACATTTAAGAGACTGTTGGACATGCATATGGTCACAGAAATTTGAGGGTGCATACATGAGGATCAGTGGTCGGCACAACATCATGAACTGAAGGGCCTGTTCTGTGCTGTACTGTTCTATGTTCTATGTAAGATCAGCTTTAATATATGAGAGACCTGTTCACTCTATGACTTTCTATAACCAGTCAAATTGGAGTCAGGGCTGATTTTTCTTTAAGTCTGGTAACAGTGGGGAAGAATCTATTCTTAAATCTGTTGGTATTTGTTTTCAAACTTTTGTATTTTCTGCTCAATGGAAGAAGGTGGAAGAGGCTAAAAATGAGATGGGAGGGGACTTTGATTATGTTGGCTGCTTTTCCAAAGCAGCGGAAAGTGTAGATGGAGTCACTGGAAGGAATGCTGCTTTGGAAATCCATGGTTTTCATGATGGATTGGGCTGTGTCACAACTCTCTGTAATTTCTTGCAGTCTTGAGCAGAGCTGTTACCATACCAAGCTGTGATGCAATCAGATAGGGTGCATCTATAAAACTTCGTAAGAGTTATTGTGGACATGCTGAATTTCCTTAGCCTTCTGAGGAAGTAGCGTCATTGTTGTGTTTATTTTACTATAATGTCGACGTGGATGGACCAGAATTGATAGTTGGTGTTATTTACTCCAAGAAACTTGAAACTCAATCATCTCTATCTTAGCACCGTTGATACAGATTGGGGCATATTCCCCACTCCTCTTCCTGAAGTCGATGACCAGCTTCTTTGTTTTGCTGACATTGAGGGAGAGATTGTTGTCTTTACACCATGCCACTGAGCTGTCTGTCTTTTTCCTGTACTCTTGTCTTGTTATTTTGGGATGCAACTCAGCATGGTGATATCATCATCAACTTTGCAAATGGAGTTCGAGCTGAATTTGGCCATACAGCTGTGAGTGTATAAGAAGTATGGTGGGTGGTGTGGTTGCAGTTTGTGGGACACCAGTGTAAAGCATTGTTATGGAGGAGGTGCTGACCCCTCTCCTGCTTATCCCTAATTGCCCAGAAGGCAGTTAACAGTCCACCACATTCTTTTAGTCATTATGTTTTTGGAACGTGGAGCTATCATCCTAAGTTATATTATCTTGCTTCCTTTTCAAACACTTCAAAAGAAAGCCGTCCTTGGACTCTTCCTTCCTCCCCCACCCCAAGCCTCTATTTCCTGTACTCACCTCTCCCCCTTGACTATGCTAAGATGATGTTGTCGTATTTGTGGAGTACCGTACAAATATATATTAAAATGTTTCATGAAGCTGGCAGTTAATTTTGTTATTGAACAGTTAGTTCCTCTTCTGAGCATGTTGAATTTTCCAACAGTAAAATTATACTGGAGATTGCTCTTGTGAAGGATTACTCTTTCCACTGCTGTTTAATTCAACTAGGTGGTGTGATGCTAAATGCTTATTTGTAGCTGCAGGTTTTCAAAAGAGAATAACCTGTAAACCACAGACCAGAGATGTGTGTGTGATTGGTGGGTGGGGGGGAACGTTGGCGTGGAAACATTCTTTTATTAGGTAACAGATAGTTCGACACCATATTAGGAGAAGTGCCACATTACTCACAATGTATGTGCTCTGGAAACAAGATGTGAGATCAGCTTTTCCTCACCTTTAATGATCACACTATTAATATGTACCCTGAGCCTTTGTTCTGTGACAGCATGATATTTATGGGCAGAGTGCAGGGCAGAACCATTTGCTTTTCCGGGGAGAAAAACTTGTTTACAGCTGAACCGAGCAGCTGTTGGAGAAAGAAAGGAGCGAGACCTGTTCATGAATAAAACATGCTGTTAAAGGCTACTTGCTCTTAAGTAATAGTCCATAATAACTGTATTAGGAACAAAATGATAAGATTTTCTGTGAGGTTGGATTTACTGTACAAGTCAGCGAAAGGACACTGTGAACATTCATAAGTGTGAAGTGATCCAGAGTCTTGCAGACCTTTATTTTTCTTGGTTGGGTTACTCTGGAGGAGGACATGGATATGGTATTTGTTGAGACTGAACAACACCCGTTGGCATGTTTCTTCCAGACAACCTGTGTATTTAGCAGAGCTCTCCCTTCACAGCCAAAGTGAAAACTACTCATCTGCAGGTTTATAGCCTATTCTGTGAGCTTTACTGAAACAACAAAATCTTACCAGTATGTTTTGATCTGGAATGTTGAATTTAAACTAATAAACATTCAGAAAACTAAACTGAAATGAATCTTATAAAGAGCTTATAAAATTGATGAGAAATACAGCAGAGCCTGGTTTTGTGATTTAATCTATCAGAGATTTCAAGGCTCTAGATCTTTTTCAATTGCATGTGTATTTCAGCCTTATTAATATCTAATAGAATCTGATCCATGTAAATTCTGCACGTTGAGTTACTTTTACATACCAAAAAAAATGTATTTTGAATTTTAAGGATATCTGGCCGGATTTATATCTCTGGTCTATTAATTTTATTTGGCTTCATAATTGTTTTCTTTTTCACTTCTTCATCCCTTCTTCAACCCCTCCTCCACACACATCTTCTCTCGATCCTAAGATCGCCCCCTCCCCCCCCTCCTGTTTTTGCAGATTCTGTGCTGGTGCATATAATGCTTACCCTTTCAGGTGGAAAGGTGGGGTGCATTACAACAATTTTTCAGCCCACTTGTAAAATTCATTGTAGAAATATTATTGTTGTAATCTGTAGCAACCAAGAACAAATTATGATTTTGACATACCTGTCTTGTTTAAGCTAAGATCTTCAGTTTAATGAGGTTGTTTTGTCTTTTCAGAAAGCAGACTGAGGATAATCAATCACAAGCTGAAGTGGTTGGCCTCAGCACCTTGCAAATAAAATGTGCTCGTTGCCAAGTTGTCACCCCCACCTTTGTTGATATGAAACTTCACCTGTTATGTGCCCATGAGGAAGAGTTGCAGCTGAGGGTAGAAGAGAGATCCGTAAATGATAAAAGTAGATGCGTCAGTGGATTTCCGATTTACTCAAGCATGGAAGCTGAACAAGAACTGCTCAAGCACGCAGCAAACTACTGGAAACAACTTGGTGAGAAAAAAAGTTTTGTCAGGTGTGACGTTTGTGAAGAAGCTTTCCAATCTTGTTTTAAATTGAAGAAGCACATGAGTTTGCATTATAAACAGCAGCTCCATTCAGGTGCTGTGGATTCAAATACAGTTGCTCAGGCTAATAAAATTCAGTTCATTACAAATTTAGGGTTTAATTGTATTTTATGTAAACAGAACTGTGGAAGCAAATCTGAACTTTTCAGGCACTGGCAAAGTTACCACAAGTGCAAGGACCCTGCTATTCTGTGGACAGTCTTCAGTTCATTGAATGTACATTGCACAGTTGATGAGGAACTGCCCAATGTTTCACCAGAACACACTGCTGTCAGCACTGAACCGTTCTGCAGGCATATTGTTGATTCAGCATCACAGTATGAACTACGTAACAGGGAAAGGATTGTCGATGAGTGCAAGGTGCACTTGAGCAACTGCACTGGTGAAGCAGAAGGCAGTCTTGATTATTGCCACTTAACATGTCCATTTTGCTTGAAGACCTTCTACTGTGTGAACTGGAAAGGTAACAGTGGCAAAGAAGTTGTCTTTCAGCAGGAGGATGTCATGCATCAGTGCCCAAAGTGCCTACTAAAGTTCTCATTAACTGCTAAAGGTCTTGGAGCTCAAGTACTCTGTACTTCATCCAAACATTGTGATTAACATACCAGTGCTTCAGGAACTTAATATATCTTTCTGAGGTGAGTTGGTAGCCAGTGTAAAATACTGAAATTGGACTGCGACACGTTAATAATTAATTCAAAATATATGTTTCTCATGTATGTTCAGGTGAAACAATGTCCTTCTAATTGAGAAATGCTTGTCTGGTTGTGAGACTGTACATTTTCTTTCAAATAAAACTGTCTTGGGATCTTGTAATATGAAGGTGCATGGTAAAGTTCAGCATGTTATAAGGAAATGGTTTGAATAGAAAGTAGAAAATTAAACAAAAAAAGCGATCTACTAAAACTTAATTCAGCATATAATTAAAATCTGAAATGGTGTTGCGGAGACTAATGCAGTCTCTTTAGTTTTGAGGATTAGCAATCAATGATACTGCAGAGAACAACAATGCATCTTGTTTCTGTGGCAAATGTATAACTCAGATCCTGAAATTAAAATGTAAATATTGGTTAACATTGTAAAGTATTGCACTTAGTTTTGACACTGAAGATGCCAAGTAAGCCATAAAACTGCTATAGCTCCTCTTAGTGGTACAGAAAAATCATGCAAGTATTCCTTTTACTTCATGGTATCAACAGTCTGTCAGATTTCATGGTGATAAAGTACTTATTGCAACTGTCACACCAGTTTAAAAATAGGAGATTGTGAAGAATTTCCTCATTGTTTTCTTGATGTATTTTATTGATTTATTTTCTTTTTCTCTCTTTTACCTCACTTACGTTGAGATACAATAAAGTGGATACTTGCAGCTCTCTAGTACCTGATCTAACCAGCCATTTTTTTTTCAGTATGAAACTAGATGGTGTCAGCCAGTGTTTGCCTATAGGGATGTCATGACCAAGTCATTTCTTGTCCTTAGTTAGCATCAATACATGCACTTTATTTTAGCAATGGTCACAGAATAAAATTTAGATGCCTTAGCACCGCCATGTAAGAAATGTTTAAATATTTAAATTGATTAATTTAGGAATTTCTTAATACCAATTTGTATATGCAATAAATTTTATGCGGGATCAGAATTGGAACAAAAAGGAAGATTCATTAATTCTATCTTTGTGCCCCTGTTTAGTTCTTCATGCAGGGCCTTGTTTAAGAAATTCTGATCTCCCACCAGTCTTAGGACAAAAGGTGATTTTTTTGTTGGATTAGTGGTGCCAGCTGGAAAAGTGCTCTGGAATATTAATGCCACAGTCTAACTGTTGGGAACAGGTAACTTGTCAGATCTATCAGTGCAAGAATGGTTTATGATAACAGGAGATCTAAATGTGAAGAAAATTAATTATTAAAATAGTGGAAAGAGTTGTTCATTTTGTTAGGCAGCAATCTTGAGAAATGGAATATTCCTTACTGTAACAGTTTTATGTTCTTATTACTCTCTCTTTTTTCAATAACATTAACAAAAGTTCTCCCAGGCATTTGGAAGCTACATATTTCCATCCTCTGCCCTTGGATCATTGCAATCCTGAAGGATTAATGATAAACAGTTGCCTCTTTAGCAATTCAGTAAAGCGATCAAAGAACATGGAGAAAAGCAAGAACATTCTCTTGAGTTGGATGAACATAATGAATGGCAGAGCAGTCTCGAGGAGCTGAATAGCCTACCCCACTCCTATTTTTGATTCCAAGTCACCTTTTATTCTTGCATGTGATGTGGGCACCGCTGACAAGGCATGTACTTTTGGCTATCCCTGACTGCTTCATGAGCCACTTGGATGAGCATGACTTTGAATAGGATAAGTTATGGACTACAGAGGTTTAGATAAACTGATGAATATGAAGTGTGAACAATGTAGGAAACCCAAGCAGAAGCAAGGAAAACTTGCAAAGTCCTCCGAGGGTGGAATCGAACCTGGGTCCCTGGTGCTACGAGGCAGTATGGCTAACCATTGAACCACCATGCCACCAATTAAGTACATTACACCATTAAAGATGTAGCAGATATCCTTCAGAAGTATTGCTAACTATATCACCCTGTTAAATTTCCTTACGCGGTTTTCTCATTTATTTGAATTTAATAACATTACAATAGACAATAGACAATAGATGCAGGAGTAGGCCATTCTGCCCCTCGAGCCTGCACCGCCATTCAATATGATCATGGCTGATCATTCCTAATCAGTATCCTGTTCCAGCCTTATCTCCATACCCCTTGACTCCACTATCCTTGAGAGCTCTATCCAACTCTTTCTTAAATGAATCCAGAGACTGGGCCTCCACTGCCCTCTGGGGCAGAGCATTCCACACAGCCACCACTCTCTGGGTGAAGTAGTTTCTCCTCATCTCTGTCCTAAATGGTCTACCCCGTATTTTTAAGTTGTGCCCTCTGGTTCGGCACTCCCCCATCAACGGAAATATGTTCCCTCCTGCCAGAGTGTCCAGTCCTTTCATAATCCTATACGTTTCAATCAGATCCTCTCTCAGTCTTCTAAACTCAAGGGTATACAAGCCCAGTCGCTTCAGTCTTTCCGTGTAAGGCAATCCTGCCATTCCAGGAATTGACCTCGTGAACCTACGCTGCACTCCCTCAATAGCCAGAATGTCTTTCCTCAAATTTGGAGACCAGAACTGTACACAGTACTCCAGGTGTGGTCTCACCAGGGCCCTGTACAGCTGCAGAAGCACCTCTTTGCTTCTATACTCAATCCCTCTTGTTATGAAGGCCAGCTGCCCTATGTCTTAACCAATAAGACATTGGAATAAATAGAGTAGGGAGATGGCAAGCCATGAATGAGGGTTTCAGCAACAGATAGACCAAGTTGGGCAGTATTAGAGGTGGTCTTGGAGAAGGCATTGGTTCTAAGTCAGTTTTAACAGGGCTTCTCAGGTATGGTTTGGTTCAGCCTGAGATAGTCATTGTCAGAGAATGTAGTTGGTGACAAGGAAGCAAATACAGAGGAACAGTAGCTTTGGTTTTCCCTGTTCTTAACAGCAAGAAGGGATGAATCACTAGGTTAGGAAGTGGCACAGCACGGTGAAAAGATCAAGAGAAGTGGTGAAGTGGAGCTGACTATCATTAGCATGCAGGTGAAAAACTGCATGGCTTTAGGTGGCGTATATCAATAAAGAAGATGAGATCAACAGTGGATTTTGAGCACTGCAGACATGGTGATATGACAAGAAAAGCTGCTAGAATTTACAATTGAAAATTAAGCCAAGTAAGGTTAGTTCCACTGAAATTAAGAAAAAGTACTGGAGAAATTCAGGTCTGACAGCATCTGTGGAAAGAGAAACAGAGCTAGTGTTTTGGAGTCCAATATTAAGACAATATTATCCCATTGAGCTCGTCAGAAAATTAATGATATTGGATTCAATGTGTCAGACGTTTTGGAGGATGAGGAGGTCTAATATGCATACAGTGCCACAGACAGTGTTATATTTTGTTAAAGCTGTTCTGGTGTAGTGAGACAGTTGAAGCCTGACTCGTGAGTTTAAAGTAGGCAGCCACTCCCAAACCTTCATAATATGGCAATGCAGGTTCATGGTTCATGGTCAAAACTGATGTGATGGGGTAACTCTGAGAAGCAAATGGAAACTTAGTACCAAAAACAGGTAAATACAATCATGGAAGATAGAAAATCTGCAATCAGAATTATCTACTTATAGGGCTAGAAACTTGAGGCGTAAGAGGCTTAAAATTTATTTGAACTACAGAAAAATACAATGCTGATGGAATATCAGAAGAATTGCTGACCCTGGACTTCAATGATGAATGCAACTTTATATGTTCCGGAAAGATCAAGTTGACAGTTAAAAAAAAAATTAAAGGAGCTTATCCTGTTGTAGTTGGGAACTTAGGTATTGAACACTTCCAAATAGAAATCTTTAAGATACAAATTGCAGTGGTATAACCAGGAATATGCTGAAGATCACCAGGCTGAAATAAAAAGGAAGAGAGCTAATTGTATCCACATTTTTTTGAGGAACGCAAGCTATAATAAATTGACAATGCTTAATGGTTCAGAGTCTGAACTGAAAAATTTAAATTTATAGCACACTGATCCATCAACAGTGAGGACAATAGGGCAGCTATATGTAATGTTATTAATCTTAAATTCAAATAAATGAGAAAACCGTGTAAGGAAATTTAACAGGGTGATATAGTTAGCAATACTTCGGAAGGATATCTGCTACATCTTTAATGGTGTAATGTGCTTGATGGGTGGCATGGTGGCTCAATGGTTAGTAATACTGCCTCGCAGCACCAGGGACCCAGGTTCGATTCCACCCTTGGATGACTGTGTGGACTTTGCACTTTTACCTCGCTTCTGCTTGGGTTCCCTCCAGGTGCTCTGGTTTCTTCCCACAGTCCAAAGATGTGCACATTAGGTGGATTGGCCATGTTAAATTGCTGGAAATGTATTGCTGGAAAAGTGCAGCAGGTCAGGCAGCATCCAAGGAGCAGGAGAATCGACGTTTCGGGCATGAGCCCTTCTTCAGGAATGAGGAAAGTGTGTCCAGCAGGCTAAGATAAAAAGTAGGGAGGAGGGACTTGGGGGAGGGGCGTTGGAAATGCGATAGGTGGAAGGAGGTCAAGGTGAGGGTGATAGGCCGGAGTGGGGATGGGGGGCAGAGAGGTCAGGAAGAAGATTGCAGGTTAGGAAGGCAGTGCTGAGTTCGAGGGGTTTGACTGAGACAAGGTGGGGGGAGGGGAAATGAGGAAACTGGAGAAATCTGAGTTCATCCCTTGTGGTTGGAGGGTTCCTAGGCAGAAGATGAGGCGCTCTTCCTCCAACCGTCGAGTTGCTATGGTCTGGTGATGGAGGAGTCCAAGGACCTGCATGTCCTTGGTGGAGTGGGAGGGGGAGTTGAAGTGTTGAGCCACGGGGTGGTTGGGTTGGGTTGGGTTGATATAGCAACACAACGGTCGGAGGAGGAATGCCTCATCTTCCGCCTAGGAACCCTCCAACCACAAGGGATCTCCTCCATCGCCAGACCATTTCCTTATTTCCCCTCCCCCCACCTTGTCTCTTCTCTTGCTCCTTGGATGCTGCCTGACCTGCTGCGCTCTTCCAGCAACACATTTTCAGCTCTGATCTCCAGCATCTGCAGTCCTCACTTTCTCCATGTTAAATTGCCCACTGTTCAGGGATGTGTGGGCTAGGTGGATTAGCCATGTGAAATGCTGGGTTGCCAGAATGGGGTGCTGTTTGGAGGTGTGGTGTGGACTTGTTGGGCCAAATAGGCTGCTTCCACACTGTAGAGATTCTGTGATTCTATGAATAGAGACAAAAAATAAGCATAGCTGAAGCAAGTGTGGTCTCAATGGTTTAACAAAAGCATCACCAACAACTGAAGGAAAAGTGAATCTCCAAAGTCCCACAGGGCGGAGAATGAAGGGTCATAGACATCTAGACGTCTACAGCACAGAAAAGGGCCTTTCAGTCCAGCAGACCTGTGCCAGTCAAAAGCAATCACCAAATTCTACACGAGAATGAATATAGAAGTGCTTAAATTTTAATCAAAGGGGATAAGAATGATCTAGGAGGAGCATAGCTACCGAAGAAGAGTTGGGTAACAGTAAGTATTCTTGAAATAGTGTAACTATTAGAAACAGACAATGAGTAGGCCAGAACCCTAAATGGTGATGGTGGAGTGAAGATAAAGAATCAACACAAAATAGGTAATAAACTACATACTTTCTCTAACTTTTCTTGAAACCATTAGATAAACACAATTCTTCAGTAATGTGCTCAATTATAAAGGAAATGGAAGTCACAGACATATTTCTCCAGAGAAGAACTGTATTTATCCCATATTAAAACAACAAATGGTAGGATGGTTTATTTTTGTGTATTGTAGGTTACTATGAGAGCAATTAAATAAGATTCTAATAGATTGAAAAGGATTCAAATCAGTCACTTTAAAAAGGTTATTTTTGTTCTTGGTTTCTTTCAAGAGAGGTCGTAAAGGCAGAGGTGCCGAAGTATCTGGCTTACCAATGGCAGGAGAGTGGCCATTCTCCCAGTTCAGGTTATTACTAGTTTGCTTTAGCTGTAGCAGTCAGAAGATGCTGCAGTCCAGAAAGATTCCAAGCTTCAGCAGAAGATTCCTGATTGACGTTTCTTTCTGAAATCACTTCGGAAGTTGTTCCCTCCTGCCTGAATGAATCTATAATTCAATTTACCTTTTTGACATGTAGTGTGTTTATGGGATGTTACTAGATTGGAACAGCTCCTTCGTTAAGTTGCTGTATTTGGTCAGTTCAGTTACTCTAAATTCATTTTTCTTTTGTTTGTGTTTCAATTGCAGTGTTTAAATAACTTCTGTTTAGCTTAAAGCTGAGTGGCATGACCAACTACAACACACCTGGCATATCCACTTCATATCTGTCTTTAAAAGAAGAAAAAGTTAGGGCCTAGGCTCGCTTCTTAAAACATTTTGAAGGGGTCTAACCTGGTCCATAGCAAGGGACTAACAAGGCTCTTGTGGGTCAGCTCTGTAAACATGTCCACAAACCTGTTAATCTTGCATTTAACCCAGAAATGATTGTTAAACCTAGGCATTTATTGGCATGACCAACCTGGTAAACAGCAACTACATGGATTCATAAGTTGGGTGGGGGGAGTGTGGATATAACAAACAGCTGCAGACCCTAGAGATCTGAAGCAAAAACAGAAATTCCGGGCAAAGCTTAGCAGGTCTGGCAGCATCTGTGGGAAGAAAGCAGAGTTAACATTTCAAGTCTGATGAAGAATCACCTAACTCAAGGTGTTAACTCTGCTTTCTTCCCACTGATGGAGCCAGACTTTCAAAAGGGGAAGACTCTGCCTGACGTTTCAAATTTTTAAGGCAATTATATCCTAAGTGAACTGTGAAAACCATGCCAACAGCCCTGCATAGATTTGTGTAAGGATTTGACAAAAGTTCTCCTGCTACCTAAGAATGTGATGATGTATTGTCCACTTGCCTGAATGGATGTAGTTCCAACAGCTCTCAGGATGCTTAATACTTAACCAGGGTAAATCAGTTTTGTTGATTGGCATCCATTCACTGGCTTGTATCTGCATTCCCTTGAACACTGGTGGACCTTGGTTGGAGTATGCGATATATACAGGATGCATTGCAGAAATTTGCCGAGACACTTCATTTTTTTGGAAGCATTTCCAGATGTGTTTCCAACTCCTGCTTTTAAGTCTGTAGATCAAAAGAAGCATTTATCTTCTGTATCCTTCTTTTCTTGTTCTGTTTCATTCTGTTTTCAAAAAAACAGTAACTGCTTTCTTTGAGGAGTCAATAGCATAGCTGACCCAGGAGGATAGTAATGTACACAACACCTTACGCTCAGGAAATATCTGGAAAAGGAGGTATTGTAGGCCACAATGTTAGGGATATCTGCAAAGCTAAGGAATTTGAACATGTGGGAGTTGGAAATTTAAACAACTCTTTAAGCCAGTTTTAATAAGCTGTGGTAAAACTGTAATCTGAGGGAGGTTACAGATCACCAGGTTGAAACAAAACTTGGCTTTAGCAAGAGATAAGAATTTACTGAGCACTTCTTGTGGTGGGTGCAAAGAAAATAAGTCTCTTCCTGCCTTACCATGGCTCGCTCTTCTACATTGCTGCTTATCCTAAGGTTTCCCATTCTCCACTATTGCATTCCTACTGTTCACTCCTCTTTTTGTTCTTCCTGCAGAACTCCTTCCACTCCTTAGTCCTCGTCTGCCTCTTGTGGTTATCTTGTCATCTGCTGGTGCCTGTACACATCTGTCCTCCGTGATGAAGGCCTCCAAGCCCTCCGTTTCTTCCGCTCACCCCGTCCCAACCAGTACCCTTCCAATGATGCCCTCATCCACCTGGCTGAACTGGCCCTGACCCTTAACAACTTCTCCATCCAATCCTCCCATTTCCTCCAAACCAAAGGGGTAGCCATGGGCACCCACTTGGGACCCAGCTATGCCTGCCTCTTTGGGTATGTGGAACAGTCCATCTTCTGCAGCACTATCCCCTACCTTTTCCTCTGTTACATCAATGAGTGTATTGGCGCAACCTCATGCTCCCACAAGGAGGTTGAACAGTTCATCAACTTCACAAACACCTTTCTCCCTGACCTCAAATTCACCTGACCATCTTGGACACCTCGCTCCCCTTCCTAGACCTCTCCATCTCCATCTCCAGCTACCCGACTAACCATGAACATCTACTACAAACCCACCAACTCCCATAGCGACCTGGACTACACCTCCTCCCACTCTACCTCCTGTAAAAACACCATCTCTTATTCCCAATTCCTCCGCCTCCACTGCATCTATTCCCAGGATGACCAATTCCACCATAGAAAATCCCAGATGGCATCCTCCTTCAAAGACCGCAATTTCCCCTCCCACATGGTCGTCGATGCCATCCAGCGCATCTTGTCCACTTCCTACACCTCTGCCTTTGAACCCCACCCCTCCCATTGCAACAAGGACTGAACCATCCTGGTCCTCACTTTCCACCCTACCAACACCCGTATACATAGCATCATCCTCCACCACTTTTCCCACCAACAAACAGACCTCACCACGAGGGATATATTTCCCTCCTCACCCCTATCAGCATTTCAGAGAGAAGATGAAGACTCTTTTGGTGAGACCATTCACTCTGCGATGCCTTCCTCGATCCACGTCCCTCACCCCACTCCCAGCACCTTCCCCTGCCACCGCAAGAAGCATAAAACCTGCACCCCCACCACCCCCCACTCACCTCCATCCAAGGCCCCAAAGGATCCTTCCACATCCAACAGAAAATTACCTCCACTAATTTCAACTACTGTATCTGTTACACCCGATGTGGTCTCCTCTACATCGGGCAGACAGGACACCACCGTGAGCATAAGAGGTATAGTTAGTAAGTTTGTAGATGACACCAAAATTGGAGGTGTAGTGGACAGTGAAGAAGATTACCTCATTACAACGGGATCTTGATCAGATGGGCCAGTAGTCTGAAAAATGGCAAATGGAGTTTAATTTAGATAAATGTGAGATGCTGCATTTTGGAAAGACAAATCAGGGCAGGACTTATACACTTAATGGTATGGTCCTAGGGAGTGTTGCTGAACAAAGAGACCTTGGAATGCAGGTTCATGACTCCTTGAAAGTGGAGTTTCAGGTGGATAGGATAGTGAAGAAGACGTTTGGTATGCTTTCTTTTATTGGTCAAGAGTATTGAGTACATGAGTTGGGAGGTCATGTTGCGACTGTACTAAACATTGGTTAGACCACTGTCGGAATATTGCGTGCAATTCTGGTCTCCTTCCTATTGGAAGGATGTTGTGAAACCTGAAAAAGTTCAGCAAAGATTTACAAGGATGTTGCCAGGGTTGGAGGTTGAACAGGCTGGGGCTGTTTTCCCTGGAGTGTCGGAGGCTGATGGCTGACTTGATAGAGGTTTATAAAAATCATGAGGGGCATGGAGAGGATAAATAGACAAAGTCTTTTCCCTGGGTGGGGGAGTCTAGAACTACAGGGCATAGTTTTAGCGTGAGAGGGGAAAGACATAAAAGAGACCTAAGGGACAACTTTTTCACGCAGAGGATGGTAATGAATGGAATGAGCTACCAGAGTAAGTGGTGGAGGCTAGTATGATTGCAACATTTAAAAAGCATCTGGATGAGTATAGGAATAGGAAGGGTTTGGAGGGATATGGGCGCAGGTGGGACTAGATTGTGTTGGGATATCTGGTCGGCATGGACGAGTTGGACTGAAGGGTCTGTTTCTGTGCTGTACATTTCTATGACTCCATGACTGTTTTTCAGAGAACATCTCTGGGACACCCACACCAAAAAAACTCCACCGCCCCGTGACTGATCATTTCAACTCCCCATTCCACTCCACCGAGGATATGCAGGTCCTGGGCCGCCTCCATCGCCAAATTCTAACCACCTGATGGCTGGAGGAAGAACACCTCATCTTCTGCCTTGGGACATCGGATTTCACCAGTTTCCTCATTTACCCTCCTCGCACCTTATCCCAGTCTTAAGCCTTCAATGACACTGCCCTCTTGACCTGTCCATTGTCTTTCCCATTTATCCACTCCACCCTCCTCCCACCCCAACTGCCTCCCATTTATCTCTCAGCACCCTCTGGCCCACAAGTCTCATTCCTGATAGATGGCTGATACCCGAAACGTCAATTCTCCTGCTCCTTGGATGCTGCCTGACCTTCTGTGCTTTTCCTGCACCACACTCTCAACTCGGATCTCCATCATCTGCAGCCCTCACTTTCTCCCATCTGCTGGTTTTGCCTTCCATCTCCCATCTTCTCTTTGTTCCATTCATTTCTCCCATTTCACATCTACTGTCCCCTTGAGTCTCCAGTTTCCATCACTTTTTCTCACTTCCTCAACTGTTAACCCCTGTCTCATAAATCTTGACCATTTAAAAGGGGAGAGGTTAAAGAGTGTAAACGTTAGCTGAAAATCAGTTTTAAAATTTCAGATTTACAGAGAAAACAGAAAATCTTTTGTGAGATGGGGCAAAATCAAGTTAGAACTGGACTGTACCAGGCAGCGGAGCAGGTAAAATGGAAACATGATTAGGAAATGAATGAGAAGGGAGATTTAAGGATGTGTCAAGTCTGTATCTGAGTAGGGACAAGGATCAAAATGTGGAATGTAGGGGGCAAGGGGAACTGGAGCAAAGCAGTGGGAGAAAAACATGGTTGTGAAGAATCCAAAGTCAAACAGATGGAAAATTTTAAACTATAAGTATTTTAGTTTATTTTGGAAATAAAGATTATTTGAAATAAACAAAATGATTGCTAGAGTTTGGTAATGTACAACAGTGCCACGAGAAGTGGGAGAACTTAAAAATTAAAGAGTGGTTTTGTTAGCAGATGTTCCAGCAACCTGTTTAAAATAATTACAAGCAATTGTTTGTATTGTCACAAAAGCAGGATAAAATCCTGATGAAAACCAGGAAGTGCATGCATGCACGCATAAAATCACAAACCACTGATGAATTGTCAAACAACCTGGAAGGCATCAATATTTGGTACAATGAGGTTGCATATAAAATTTGCACAATAGAATAACTCCTTTGTGATGTTAAGGTTCTCTGATACATCATCATTTGATATAGCCTGTGTGGGCTGTGTTAAGACTTTCATTGATGGGAAGTTTAGATATTAAACCACCTGTTTGTTAATCCCTTCTCGCCCAACTCTGGTTGATATCCTTGTATTCCTGGTGCGTTTCTCACATTGAATCATCTAATCCCTTCTTGAAGCAATCCTTCTGAGTGTATTCTAAGTCCCTAACATAAACTGCATTCCCCCTTTATACAGGATGCTGAGATGAAATGGCAATACAAATGCCATATGTATGTAGTGGCTGAATTTTAAGAAATATTTCAATCCAATTTGTGAGTGCTGACCTTCACACACAAAAAAAGACTGGAGGAGATAAGATGGAAGCTTTTGTAATCATGCAGAGACCATAGAGAGAGAGAAAGGTGTCAAGATTTAGGATAATCTCATGCTGCTTGTAACTGTTCAGTTTATTCAAAAACTATTGTTTGGAAAGAATTCTGTTATCTTAGATTCTATTCATTGAAGTGTACTTAGAAATTCTGAAAAGTAAGTGAATGCACTCATTTCCATCTACATAGTTTGGTCTGTGTGTTTTGTTATGTAAAGAGATCCCAAGCAAAACAGTTCTGAACTGTGAGATGTTAAATGCAGTGTGTCAGTATTGCAGAGTACAAATGAGCCTGAAGGCTGTTGTATATAATCAAAGGAAGCATTTTAGGTTCAAACCAGGTTGATTTATAAATGGAACCAGACATAAATACATAATAAAACCAAGATGGTGTATCTACAGAGCTGTATTTTGAAAAAAAAAAATTAAATGTCACTGAAATATCTCTCACAAACTTTGTATTTTTGTACAAAAAGTAGGCTGTATTTTAATATGTACAGCAAAATTGGAAAACAATAGATGCTAATAGAGAAATTAAATCTACTGTGTTTATATTATTTGAAAGTTAGGAATATAAATCTTGCAAAGTTAAACCTTTTAGTTTCCAAAGAGCATGCATCTTGTGGCTGAATTAAGTGCTAAAATTTCTATTAACAACTAGACATATTGTAAATTTGATGACCCGTATCTCTAGTTTAGCTATATGTTTTTTTTCAAAAAAATAAAGCAATGGTCTGAGCAAACATTCTCTAATGTAGCTATTTCTGCCTCTCTCAGTTTCCAGATCAGTTCAATTGACTGAGCCACACACAGCCTGGGAAATGAGGTCAGGCTGCAGGTGGGCTGGAACACATAACTGCAGTCTGCTTAAGACCCACCGCACACAAACTGGTGGTCCAAATGGAGATAGTGGTTTTTATACATTTTTATTTGACAGGTTATTGAGAGTTATATTCACAAAATGTGTACTTTCCACAAACAATAAGCCAAAGGGAGTTGTACACCTTATGTAAGTTCGCTTTGTTGGTTTACAATCTTCAGCTAAATCTATCTCTATCCTACTGATTAATCTTTTATATTGTAAACATAACATTATTACAACAAAACTCAATTCATATCCAGGTAAACAAGAGCAATTTTGTTTTATGAAATGAAAGCTGATACATCCTTCACCTAATCTTTTAAAGGTATATTAGAAAAAAATGCAATTATGTTGTATTTTGATTAAACTTCTTATGTAACGCTGATTGCTTTTAATAAAGGTTGGGTTATGTTGTTTGCTGCAAGTTGATTAAATACATTGGTGATGCAATTCATTGGATTTATTTTAAATTTCCTGTGCCTAAGGATCTTTAAATTTCTTGTACATTTGGGAAAATAAATGTTTTTTGATAAAATTACAGAATTGGTCCAGAATGATGTAATGTCATAGATGGTGTGTTTACTCTTAATGCCCTAGAAAATATTTGAATGTTGAATGTGCATGCTCATTGCCATGCTTGCAACTTAAAAGTGACTTGTGTTTGAAATGGTCAGCTCATTAAGGGAATAAAGTTTTAGAAGAACGCACAAATGAGCTCCCCTTGCAACACATTTAGTGTCTAAAGACCTGCCTGATCTGTCATGCCTTGATGTGAAGGAGTTCCTGGACAGCTCAGAAAACTTCTGTTTAATGCCATATTTGAATTCCCCAAGTCTGGTGTACCGAAACAGCCCTAGCAAAAGACATGACATCTTTTGTGTGTGTGGCCATGGTGAGTTATCCCTCCTTGTTTTCGTTAATCTTAAATGCAATGTTTGACGGGATTGGCTGTGCCATCCTTCTTCAACAACTCTTGTACATTGCTTAGCCGCACAGGCCTCCCTTTGTATGGTTTGATTGGCACTATCTGATGAAACTCGCATCTTCATAAATAGCTTCTCTTCCCTCCCATAAATCATCAATTCCAGTGTCTTAAGGATCTATCTTATCTCTTCTCTGTTCCTTATCTGTACTGTACTGCTCTACTGTGACATGTATAACGTTAGCTTCCATGTGTATGCTGTGATACTCAACTCTTTTAATCAATTTTCATAACCAAAAACTGCTTCGATGATCTGAACTGCCTGAATGTGAGAGTCATTGTTGACCATTCTGTGGAATTTCTCACCACCTACATTCCTTTTGTCCACTCCTTACCATATTTCTTTCGCACATGTTCCTTGAAAAGATTTCCCACAAGTAATTTGCGACTGCAATTTAAAGTTTGCAACTACCTAGCCTTTGCCCATCTATTTACTATAATATTTCTTCAACTGCTATTCTGTTATTACCAGTTTAATTCCACCTCTGACATTCTTAATATCATCACAGCAAGAAACCATCATGCCTCGGTTAGTTCTTTGAGCTATTGTACTCACTATTTTTTTCATTATTTATCTTTTCACAGTAGCATTTATTGTCCATTCCTGATTGCCCAAAGGGTAGTTAAGAGTCAGGTGCATTTCAATGGGTTTGGAGTCAGATAAGAGAACAGATCTTCTGCTCTCAAGAACATTGTCGGGGAAAAGCCCATCTCGTTCACCATCGATAATGGTTTCCTGATCTGCTCATTCCAGATTTTTTTATTAATGTCAAATCCATTTATCTGCCATGGCAGCTTCAAATTCAGGACCCCAGGTTCACTGCATTAATAGTCCAATGATAACAGCATTAAACCACCACCACCATTCCCCCTCCACGCTGCCCCACAAGTATTCCTTTAATGTACATGCTTGTTCCATTTTAAAGTAACTTTGAAATATGGTTGCACCATCTCTTCAGTCATTGAATTCCAAATTATAACAGCTTGCTGTCTTTTTTTCTTGACGTTTCTCCCAATATTTCCACTGGGTCTTTTACCAAATATCTCTTCTGGTACCAACCAATCTCCTGGTGGGAACAATACTCTATCAACACTTCACATACAATGGATTATTCACAGTTTGATTCAACCTGTTCTTGCTACATGGAATTGGTATATAGTCTAATTTTTTCTTCTTTCTTCGCTCTTTTATCAGTCTCTTTGCATATATTTTTCACAACTCACTTCCTTCCTTCAAAGAACCCTGATAGAATTCCCATTATGGAGCAGATTGGGTGATCCTTTTATGGAGCACCTTCATTCATCTGCAAGTGTGACCCCAAGCTTCTGGTCACCTGTCATTTTACTTTCCTATTGTATTCCATTCTGGTATCTATGTTCTCCGTTACCTACATTGTCCCAGTGAAGCTCAATGAAACCGCACCTAATGTTTTAATAAGGCACTTTCCAGATTCAACATTGAATTCAGCACTTTCATCATCATCATCACTGACCCTTTTTTTATGGACAGCTGATGGTGATGATTCTGCAATCCTTGTATACCCTTTTGCTTTTGTAGTATTCTCACAGGTTCCCCATATTTAGTCTTTTCTTTGAAGTGCACATTTTTCTTATTCATTTGAGGGATATGTTTGTTGTTAGCCAGCGTTTATTGCTCGTTCTTGGTTACCCTTGAGAAGGTGGTGATGAGCTGCCTTCTTGAAAGGGGCAACTTGTTTTTACACTGGTTCATGTGTGGAATGAACTGCCAGAGGAAGTGGTGTGGAATGAACTGCCAGAGGAAGTGGTGGATGCAGGTACAGTTACAACATTTAATAGACATTTGGATAACTACATGAATTGAAAAGGTTTGGAGGGATATGGGCCAAATACAGGCACGTGTGATAGGTTTAGTTTGGGAGTGTAGTTGGTGTGGACTAGTTGGACCTAAGGATCTGTTTCCGTGCTGTATGACTATATAACTGCTGCAGTCCACGTACAGAGAAGAGCACATCTGACCATCCATCATCAACATTTAACATCAAGCACTGTTTAAAGTCTGTGGAAACACACTAGCTTTCAGAACGTCGCTCCTTCATGTGGTAGTGGAGGACTCCATCCTAAAACACAGAATTTATAGCAAAAATTTACAGTGATGTAACTGAAATTATACATTGACAAATATCTTGATTGTCTGTTGAATCTTTCATCTGTTTGAATACCATGATAGTTTCACTTCTTTCATGTCTAAATCACAAAACCTTTTTTTTAAAAGTTGCATTCTCAGGTTAGCTGTAACAATGGGTGATAGCTAGACAATATGTTGAAGGTGTTAGCCCCCTGTGTTCTGTCTATGTCATGATGTTTAGATTGATTCTAGTCTAAAAAGTGAGATAACAGGGTTTTACATGAATTCATGCAGTTTTGTGCCAAGTACAATGTAACTCTGCAAGTACAAATTCACCCCACAAAATATATGTGTGCATGTGGGTCTTTGTCTGTCTGTGTG
Organism: Chiloscyllium punctatum; assembly: GCF_047496795.1. NCBI lineage: Eukaryota > Metazoa > Chordata > Chondrichthyes > Orectolobiformes > Hemiscylliidae > Chiloscyllium > Chiloscyllium punctatum. Next base: position 92,460,127 of record NC_092746.1, on the reverse strand, counting down.
TGTGTGTCCGTCTGTCTGTGTTGGGGGTTGAGAGTGTGAGAGAGTGTGTGTGTGTGTGTGTGTGGTGAGTGTAGAGTGTCTTAAGTCTGTGAGGAGGTGCATGTGGGAGTGTGTGTGTGTGTCTGGGGTGGGGGTTTGAGAGTGTGAGAGAGACTGTGTGTGTGCATGAGTGTAGAGTGGTCTAAGTCTCTAAGAGGGTGTGTGTGTGTGTGTGTATAAAGTGCAATGGTGTGTTCTTTGGTCGGATCAGCTGGTAGTGTTCCTGGTTGTTCAGTTGTCGGTACACTTCCTTGCAGTAATCTGTTCTATTCTGAATGACAGTGGCTCCTCCCTTATCTGCTGGTTTGATGACAATGTTGTGATTGGTTTTGAGAGCCTGGATGGCATTGCGTTGTGAACGGGTGATGTTTTGCTCTACCTTGTGGGTACGGCTGATGAATTTGGCACTTATATTTCCTGATGGTTTGAGCATACATGTCAAGCCAGGGCAGCGGCCCTCCAGTGGGGTCCAAGTTGACACCTTTTTAAGTCGCTCCTCTACAGATCCCTGTGATGACTGTTCCAGTTCATCAGGGGGCTCATTGGGATCACTGCTGGCACCTTGAAAGAATTCCTGGAGTCTCATTCGTCTGATGAACATACACATACTCCCACACTCTCACATGCACCCCCTCACAGACTTAAGACATTCTACACTCTCTACGCGCACACACATACACTGTCTTTCTCACACTCACAACCCCCAACCCAGACACACACACACACACACTCAAAGACCCACATGCACACATATATTTTGTGGGGTGAATTTGTACTTGCAGAGTTACATTGTACTTGGCTCAAAAACTGCATGAATTCATGTAACACCCTGTTATCTCACTTTTTAGATTCAAATCAATCTAAACATCACGGCACAGACAGAGAACACAGAGGGCCAACACCTTCAACATATTGTCTAACTATCACCCATTGTTACAGTTAACCTGAGAATGCAACTTTAAAAAAAGGTTTTGTGATTTACACATGAAAGAAGTGAAACTATCATGGTATTCAAACAGATGAAAGACCCAACAGACAATAAAGGTATTTGTCAATGTATAATTTCAGTTACATCACACTGTAAATTTTTGCTATAAATTCTGAGTTTTAGGATTGAGACCTCCACTACCACCTGATGAAGCAGCGATGCTCCGAAAGCTAGTGTGCTTCCAATTAAATCTGTTGGACTATAACCTGGTGTTGTGTGATTTTTAACTTTGTACACCCTAGTCCAACACCAGCATCTCCAAATCACAAGTACTGTTTGACTTTATTGTTCTTTGTCAAACCTGTCATTTACTTGAGGATTATTTTAGGCAATAAAGAACGTCCCAGATGGATTAACGTCTGCAGTATTAACAAATTTCTTACACCGTTACACACTGCTCTCACCCTTTCTGACAACAATGGCTGCAATGTGATCAAACACTTCATATCAGGAAGATTGCTGCCAACCATTAACTGCCTTTGTTACTGCTTCTTCTTCAAATCCTAGATATACCCATTTCACTGCAGTACTGATTCTGTGCCATACTATTGACAAATGCTCTCTGAATCCAGTTTAACGTTGTTTGGATATTTTCTCACATTGTTAAAACCAGGACACCCAATCGAGAAATCAATCCAACACTTAGCAATACCGTTAGTTTGGGTCATCCTTGTAGCAACGTTTATTCCTGGTTTTGCTACCTCCCCCTGAGATTAAGGCTTAGCATTCATGGGAAAGTAGACAGTGCAGTGACCTTTGTGAGTGCAGAACTATACACATGCACATTGGTTTAGGTTTTCTATCATCATGTTGCAGCAGTACAGATCACCATTTTCAATTAATGATGACCTGTAGAAGCTATGAGCATTATTTTCTTGAAATATTGTTTTAAATTCATGGATTGCTTTTAATAGCCACTGAGATACTGAAAGTAAATCCAATAGACTCCCAGTTAGTCTAAGAAAATTGGCAACCTTACCAGGATGTTAGTATTGACTTGATTCTCCTAGAAATAGAACAACTATTTGCAATTGTTTATTGACGTGTTCTGAGCTGTGATGCTTGGAGACCAAGGGAAAGACACTTGTGCACCTCTTTTGGAAAACATCTGATTTATTATTTGGGGGCAGAGAGCATTCAACAGGGAAATGCTGTCAATCCAGAAGGTGCAGGGAGGAAGTCTGGACTTTAGCCCTGATGCTACCTTAGGATGTCTGGAGAGTTGATTGGAGAGTGTGCAGGAAATGAGCTGAGCTTACAACAGGAAGCCTCTTCGGGAAGCTGTGGGTGCAGATAGCTAAGGAATTGTTTTACTCATGTAAACGATAAGGTTCTGGGGAGTTGTAAGAAACATTGTTCCTGTTCTTGATTGTATGAGGCTAGATCTTTAGTGTCTTCCGTTATGATTTGTGGAAGAAGGCAGATTCAAAATAAATGACTCAACGGCAGGACATTCTGGAGGGGAGGGTAAATAGCCAATGGTCATGTACACATTGGTGAAGACAATACAGATTAAAGAAAAAAGTGAAATAAGATCCTAAAAAGGATTTAGAAAGTATGTTGATGAGTAGGTCCTCAAAAGATAGTGCTAGTCAGGGTAGAAGCAGCAGGAGTATATTGGATGAGTACATGGCTGAAGAGATAGTGTGAGGGGAGGGGGAGGGTTTCAAATTCCTGGGGCATTGGCACCGGTTCTGGGAGAGGTGAGGTCAGTACAATCACATGTGGGCAGGATGATGTCTGGGGAGAGTAATTGCTGGACTGGTTGGGATTGCTTTAAATGAAAATAGAAGAAGTTTGGAATGCAAGGAGTCAGAGGAAGGGGAATCAAGGACAAAAAGAAAAAAACAAAGGCGAATAAGAAAAGTGATAGGCAGAAAAATTGAGTGCCTGGATCAAATAGGGCCTCAGTGAAAATTCATTAGAAAGGAACAAGTAATGCTGAAAGACCAGCCTGAAGGCTTTGTACCTTAATGTGCAGAGCATTTACAATAAAGTGGATGAGTTCATCATGCAAAACAAATCTGATATATTTGGGAGTACATCGGCACAAATGCAGGACAACCAGGAATGGTCTTTACTTACTTGTGGGGGGATAAAAAAGATTAAAATCAAATGTAGATCCCATACAGGCTGAAAGGAAGGAATTTATGATGGGGAACAGGGAAATGGGTGACCAACTAAATACATATTTTGGTTCTGTGCTTACAAAAGAAGACACAAATACCATACCAGAAGTCATGATTGGAAATGCCAGTGTTGGACTGGGGTGTACAAAGTTAAAAATCACACAACACCAGGTTATAGTCCAACAGGTTTAATTGGAAGCACACTAGTTTTCGGAGTGACGCTCCTTCATCTATCACCTGATGAAGGAGCATCGCTCCGAAAGCTGGTGTGCTTCCAATTAAACCTGTTGGACTATAACCTGGTGTTGTGTGATTTTTAACTTCATACCAGAAATGTTAGGGAACACTGTTTAGTGATAGGGAGGAACTGAAGGAAATCAATATTAGTAGGGAAATTGTTGGGGACATTGATGGGATTACACGCTGATAAATCCCCAGCGACTGGTAATCTACATTCCAAACTATTGAAGAAAGTATCTCTAAAAATAATGTTTGCATCTTTCAAAATTCAACAGATTCTGGAGCACCTCTTATGGATTGAAAGGTAGCTAATATAACCTCTCTATTTAAGAAGGAAGACAGTGAGAAAACTGGGAATTGTAAACCAGTTAGCCTGACGTGGATGTTGAGAAAAATGCTAAAGCCTGTTATACAAGATTTCATAGCTGAGTGATTGGATCGCCAGCATAGATTTATGAAAGGGAAATCATGCTTGATAAATCAACTGAAATTTTTAAAAGATGTGACTGCAGAGGTGATGAAGGGAGCCAGTGGATGTAGGTGATTTGGACTTTAGGAAGGCTTTCGAAGAAATCCCGCATAAGAGGTTATCGTGCAAAATTAAAGTAGTTTGGATTCAGAGGCACTGTATTGAATGGATGAAAAACTGGTTGGCAGACAGGAAACAGTAGGAATAAAAAAGAAATTTCCAAATGGCAGTGATTAGTTGGATGCTGCAGGGCTGACCACTAAAACCCCAATTGTAAACAATATATATTAACGGTGAAGGGACTAAATGTAATGCCTCCAAATTTGCAGAAGAGACAAAGCTGGGTGGAGAGGTGAGCTGTGAACAGAGATGCTTCATTGTGATTTGGACAGACTGAGTGATTGGACAAATGAATGGCAGGTGCAGTATAATCTGGATAAATATGAGGTTATCCACTTTAGGTGCAAATACACAAAGGCAGATTATTATCCGAATGACTATAAATTGATAGAGGGTAATAAGCAAGGAGACCTGGGTGTCCTCATACACCAGTCACTGAAGGTAAGCATCCAGATGCACCAGGTAGTCAGAAGGCAAATGGTATGTTGACTTCATAGTGAGAGGGTTTGAGTACAAAAGCAGGGAATGTCTTACTGCTGGGCCTTAGTAAAACCGTACCTGGAATATTGTGTGTATTTTTGATCTCCTTGTCTGAGAAGAAAAATTTTTACTATAGAGGGTGTATGGCAAAATTTTGCCAGACGGATTCCTGGGATGGAAGCTCTGATCTATGAGGAGAGGTTGGTTCAGTTAGGATTGTATTTACTGGAGTTCAGAAGAATAACATGGGGAGGGCAATCTCATAGAAATCTATAAAATTCTAACAGGACGAGACAGGGTAGGTGCAGGGAACGTGCTCCTGTTGACTGGGGAGTGCAGAATTAGGGGTGACTGTCGAAGGGTACGTAGTGTAACCCATTTAGGACTGAGATGAGGAGACATTTCACCACCCAGAGAGGAGTCAGCTTGTGGAATTCTCTACAACCGAAGCAGTCAAGGCCAAAACATCAAATGATTTCAAGAAGGAGTTGATCTCTTTAGCCCCAAATGCTATGTTCAGAAGATGTGGGGTTGGGGTGGGGTGGGGTGAGGGGGAGGGGGAGAGCGGGGAGTGGTGGAGAATGGGAAAGTGCAAATAGGCTATTGAATTAGATGATAAGCCATGATCATAATGAGTGGCAGAGTAGGCTTGAAGGGCCAAATGCTGGATTAGTGGCGCTGGAAGAGCACAGCAGTTCAGGCAGCATCCAACGAGCAGCGAAATCGACGTTTCGGGCAAAAGCCCTTCATCAGGAATAAAGGCAGTGAGCCTGAATCCAGCACCACTAATCCAGTATTTGGTTTTCAGCATCTGCAGTCATTGTTTTTACCTTGTTGATTTTAACCCTACTGCGAATCCTCTTGCAAGGAGGCTGCCTTGAAGAAGTTTTCCTCCTCTCTCTACAAGAATCTCAGGGAGTCCCTCTCCCACTGCAACTCCCAGGTCATTTCCTCTGCTCTGAAGCTCTTCAACCATGTTGTGCCGACCTGCCTATCTTCTTTTCCACCTATCCACTCCACCCTCTCCTCCTTGACCTATCACCTTCATCTCCTCCCCCACTCACCCATTGTACTCTATGCTACTCTCTCCCCACCCCCACCCTCCTCTAGCTTATCTCTCCATGCTTCAGGCGCACTGCCTTTATTCCTGATGAAGGGCTTTTGCCCGAAACGTCGATTTCGAAGCTACTTGGATGCTGCCTGAACTGCTGTGCTCTTCCAGCACCACTAATCCAGTATTTGGTTTTCAGCATCTGCAGTCATTGTTTTTACCTTGAAGGGCCAAATGGCCCACTCCTCCTATTTTCTATGTTTCTATAAGTATTTGTTTGGAGTTTTGCTTGAACTGACCTTAGAGTTGAAAATGATTCAGAGAACCATATGCTTTACTCTCAATTAACTTCATTTTGGAAGTGATGCACCAAGTGGAGCATTTCGGTGCAACTGCAGGAGCTCTACTGGAATATTGAAACTCCCCTTGTATTCCTCTCCTCAACCTAGGCTGATTCTGTATTACAGTTGTAGGGGAGCTGCCTGTTTCATTTTCTGTCCCAGCTGGAGGACGACAATGAGAGGGAGGAAAACCCATTAGGATAAATACATGACATTAAAATACCAACCTGATTGTTTTATTTTGAAAGCAGAATTTTGTATGGAGATGGAGTGCTAATGACAGTTCTGGGTCAGCAATCTGGTAATGTACTCATTAATTGCAATTATAATGCTGGGAGGCAGGAGTATTGAGCCTTTAAATTGGCTGAGTTGCTCTATTGGACTGTTTCAGTATCGACAGCACATTTTCGACCAGTGGAGGATTGGAGAAGAGTGATTTTAGCAGTGATTATGTAAGTACATCAAACATATTTCTGCAAATTGCCAATCTCTGCAGATGTTGAGTCACACTCGCATGGGAGGTAAAAATCAGCCTGTGGATTATATAAAGCCATGGCTGCCATCTGAAAAATGAGAAAGTGATTTGCACCCTTCCTTACCAACAACAGTGTACCCACACAGACTTTGGAGGGAGCAACATGAAGAAAACTCAGATATATTTTGAGGAAATAAAGAACAAAATTTAGAAAAAGATACCTGATGTTTAAAATCATGAAAATTTAGGTGGTTCTGCAGAAAAGTGTGCCCAAATAAATGTGATATCACAGTGCTGTTGTTTGTGCAAATGTATCCAGTTTCATTTAATTAGAATATTATAATATTGTCTCCCTAAATACAGCTCATAGAATGTTACAGTACAGGCCCTTTGGCCCTCCATGTTGCGCCGACCTGTGAAATTAATCTGCTGCCCATCTAACCTACACCATGCCATTATTATCCATATGTATGTCCAATGACCACTTAAATGCCCTTAATGTTGACGAGTCTACTACTGTTGCAGGCAGGCCATTCCATGCCCCTACTACTCTCTGAGTAAAGAAATTACCCCAGATATCTGTCCTAAATCTATCACTCCTCAATTTAAAGCTATGTCCCCTTGTGTTAGCCTTCGCCATCCAAGTAAAAAGGCTCTCACTGTCCACCCTATCTAATACTTTGATTATCTCAAAGGTCTCGATTAAGTCACCTCTCAACCTTCTTCTCTCTGACAAAAACAGCCTCAGTTCCCTCAGCCTTTCCTCAAAAGACCTTCCTTCCAAACCAGCAGCATTCCAGTAAATCTCCTCTGAACCCTTTCCAAAGCTTCCACATCCTTCCTTATAATGTGGTGCTTAGAACTGTACTCAATAATCCATGTGCAGCCTTACCAGTGTCTTGTACAGCTGAAGCATGACCTCATGGCTCCAAAACTCAATCCCCCTCCCAATAAATGCCAACAGACCATATGATTTCTTAACAACCCAGTGGTTAGCACTGCTGCCTCACAGAACCAGAGTCCCAGGTTTGATTCCAACCTTGGGCAACTGTCAGTGTGGAATTTGCACATTCTCTCCATATCTGCGTGGGTTTCCTCCCACAGTCCAAAGGTGTGCAGGTCAGGTGAATTGGCTATCCTAAATTGCCCATAGTGTTAGGTGCATTAGTCAGAGGGAAATGAGTCTGGGTGGGGTTACTCTTCGGAGGGTCAGTATGAACGTGTTGGGCTGAAGGCCCTGTTTTCACACCGTAGGGAATCTAATCTAATCTAACCCTATCAACCTGGATGGCAACTCTCAGGGATGTATGCACCTAGATCTCTCTGTTCCTCTACACTGTCAAGAATTTTACCATGAGCCCCGTACTCTGCATTCCTGTTACTTCTTCCGAATTGAACTGCCTTACACTATTCCTTATTAAACTCCATTTGCCACTTCTCAGTCCAGCTCTCCATCTTATCCATGTCCCTGTGTAACCCACAATATCCTTTTGGCACTATCCACAACTCTGTCTACCTTAGTGTCATCTGCAAATTTAGTAATCCATCCTTTTACGCCCACATCCAGATCATTTGTAAAAATGACAAACAGCAGTGGTTCCAAAACAGCACATTAATTTATTGCATTTTAGGCAAATGTTAGTTTGTGCATCAAGGTATTTTGAGTTTGAACTTTCTTCTGCAACATTGTTTTTATTTGAAACAAATGTTTTGACATAATAGGGCAATAAAAGATGACCAGAATGAGTCACTCCATGCACTGGAAGTTCAATATTCAGAGGCTCCGGGAATGTGAAGCCATTCAATTCAGAAACGATCCAATATTTACTTCATTTTCTTTGATGGCCAAACCAACAACAATGGTCATTTGATTTTGTTCTATGGATATTTTCTGGCAGTTTTTCCTTCCAGATATGTTTGACCCTCCGGGTCGTGCAGGGTACTGTCCTGGACCCAACTATCTTCAGCTGCTTCATTAATAACTTCACCTCCATCATAGATCAGGAATGGGAATGTTCAACACCATTTGAGACTCCTCAGAAGTGGAAGCAGTCCATGTCCAAATGCAGGAAGACCTGGACAATATCCAGGCTTGGGCTGACAAGTGGTAAGTAGCATACATACCCTACACAAATGCCTTGCAATGACCATCTCCAATAAGAGGCAATTTAACCACCATCCATTGACATTTAATGGCATTACCATCATTGAGTGCCCCACAATCAACATCTTGGGGGTTAGCATTGACCAGAAACTGAACCGGACTTGCCACACAAATACAGTGGCCAGGAGAAAGTAATGACTACAGATGTTGGAGGTCAGAATCAAGAGTGTGGTGCTGGAAAAGCACAGCAGTTCGGGCAGCATCCGAGGAGCAGAAGAATCGTGTTTCAGGCATAAGTCCTTCATCCAAAATGCAGTGGCTGGAAGAGCAAGTCAGAGGCTAGGAAAACTGCAGCGAGTAAGTCATCTCATGATTCCCAAAACCTATCCACCATCTACAAGGCACAAGTTAAGAGTTGATGGAATGTTCCCAGTTGCCTAGATGGGTGTAGCTCCAACAACATTGAAGAAGATTGACAGCATCCAGGACACAACAGCCTGTTTAATTGACACTATACTCACAAACATTTAGTCATTGTACCACTGATGCTCAGTCGCAGCAGCGTACATGAATCAACAAGATGCATTGCAGAAGGTCATTAAAGATCCTTATCACCTTCCAAATCCATGAACATTTCCTCCTAGAAGGATAATGACAGCGGATCCACAGGAACAACATCTCCTGCAAGTTTCCCTCCAAAGCCACTCACTGTTCTGACTTGAAATATATCACCAAAGCTTCACTATCGTTGGATCAAAATCCTTGAATTCTGCTCCTATTATCATAGTAAGTAGAGTAACAGCAAGTGGACAGCAACAGTTTAAGAAGGCAGTTCACCACTATCACCTGAAATGCAACTAGGGATGGGCAATAAATGCTGGAGAGCCAATGATACACATACCCCCTGAGTGAATACAAAAAGACTTCTTCACCAGCAACATTATAATTTATTTCTGAAGCCTTTTCTATTTTGTATTGCTTCTATTGTTGGTTTTGCTTTTCCTTTTGATTCTTGGTAAGAGAGCATCACTGACAGGACCAGTACTACTTACTGAACCGTAATTAATCTTCAGACAATGATGAGTTGCCTTCTTGAACCACTGCAGTCCGTGAAGTATAGCTACACCCACAGTACTGTTGGGTCGTACCAAGGGTGAGGTGAGAGTGACAGCCTTTAATATCAAGGCTGCATTCAACAGAGTGTGGCATCAAGGAGCCCTAGCAAAACTGGAATTAGTGAGTATCGGGGACAAACTCTTCGCTGGTTGGAGTCATGCCTGGTACATAGGAAGATGGTTGTGGTTGTTGGAGATCAATCATCCCAGCTCCAGGACATCTCTGCAGGGGCTTCTCAGGGCCGTGTCCTACATTTAACCACCTTCAACTCTTTCGTCAATGACCTTCCCTCCATCATAAGGTCGGAAGTGAGGATGTTCACTAATTGCACAACGTACAGCACCATTCACTATTCCTCAGATACTGAGGGGGTCCATGATCAAACACTATCTGGACAATATCCAGACTTGGGTTGACAAGTGGCAAGTAACACTCATGCCACACAATGCCAGTTATCACCATATCCAAATGGAACAATCTAGCGACTAACCCCTGATATTCAATGGTGTTACAATCACTGATACCCCCACTATCAACATCTTGATCAGAAATTCAAGTGGCTACAAAAGCAGGTCAGAGGCTAGGAATACTGTGGTGAGTAATTCACCTCCTGACTCCCCAAAGCCTGTCCAGCAACTATAAGGCACAAGTCAGGAGTATGATGGAATACTCCCCACTTGCCTAGATGGATGCAGCTCTAACAACTCTGAAGAAGCTTGACATCATTCAGGACAAAGCAACTCACATGATTAGCACCACATTCATAAACATCCACTCCCTCCACAACCGATGCTCAGTAGCAGCTGTGTATGCCATCTTCAAGATATACTACAGAAATTCACCAAAGGTCCTTAGACAGCACCTCTAACTCCACGCTGACTTCTATCTAGAAGGACAAAGGCAGCAGATATATGGGAACACCACCACCTGCAAGTTCCCCTCCAAGCCACTTACCACCCTGACTTGAAAATATATTGTGTTCCTTCACTGTCGATGGGTCAAAAGCCTGGAATTTCCTCTCTAACAGCATTGTGGGTCAACCCACGGCAGGTGGACTGCAACGGTTCAAGAAGACAGCTCATCACCATCTTCTCAAGGGCAACTAGGACAGGCAATAAATCCTGGCCCAGCCAGCATCAGCGACACCCCACAAGTGAATAATAATTTTAAAAATCTTTGTCCAAGCAACAGGGAAGGAAGACAATCAAGGTAACATTTTTCTTTTCTGGACATTCGAAGCATGAGGTAAGTCATCGTGCATGTGGGATTCTGGGTACTTTAGGTGAGGTTTTTTAAATGCAGTCATAATCTCAAAATGCTTTCTGAATTGGTGAAGTGTTGTTTGAAAAATAAGCTTTCGGTGATTTTTATAAGACTGATTTTGGTTGACAGCTAAAGGTTATCTTCAACAAACAGAGTATTTTATAAGAATTTTAAACTGGATGGAGTGGGATCATAATGCAACAGAGTGCCACTGATTCTTTACTACCACCTGTTATATGCAGGTAGAACATTTGATGTAGTGCCCTAGTATCCTAAAGTACAATACTGTAGGCTAACAGACTTGGGTTGACCGCCATGATTTTCCATTTGACTTCAGTCTGGTGAATTATTACAGTCCAGTCTAAATTCTACCTAGTGTTTACAATATAATAGAGTTTCCACAAGCAAACCAATGTCATCATGGAACAAAAACATGTCTCCCTAATTGTCTCCCTTCTCCTGGTTCAATATATAACTTTCGGAAGATTATGTGGACACTCTCATTGGGATTTTTCATACCCGAAAAGGCCAAGTGTCTGATAAAAGCATCCACACTTACAACCTGCTTGCTCAGATTTATTTATTATTTAGATAATGCACAGAATCAATATAATCCAATGAGGCACTTAAAATGTTAAAAGTAAAAGCAAGCTCAGAAGAGGTTAAAATAGCCTGTCTTGCAGCATTGGATCTTTAGTAGACTTTCACAATGTGATGTTATTCATTCTTAGTTTATTCACTGAGTTCAGATCTCCAGCCAGAACTAATGATAAGAGAGGTCTCTCAAGTATTTGTTTTAAGTCTAAATTATACCGTGGACAAAGTTGTCATTCATTTATGATTAAAGACACAATGTTACAAGCTATTAATTATAATGTTAACGATCAGATGCTTAATATCTTCTAGTTCTTTTGAGGAGCTATTAATGCTTTGACAAATTGCATTTAATTAGCCACAAAAATAAAGTCCCTAGATCATGACTGAATTCCACGTCAATCATCCTACCTGATGCACAGACTTTATTTCAAAATTTGGTTCAGGAAATCAGCTTCCTTTTTAACTCTGATTGTTGGAAGACTGCATGATATTAAGAAATAACAGCATCAACTAACATTGATGTTCTGCCTTTAATGTAGAACACAGTGCCAAGTGCTTTACATTTGTGTTATCAAACTGAGCCACAGGAGGCTTTGGAACAGATGCTTAAAACTCAGTTAAGGAGTTTATTTTAAGGAGTGATTTATAGAAAGAAAGTGAGGTGGAGAGGTTCAAGGAAAACAATTGCAGAGACTATGGCTTAGGTAGCTGATGACACGAAAGCCAGTAGTCAATGAATTAAAATGCATAAGAAGCCAAAAATGGAGGAGTAGAGATATTTTGAAGCTTATTGGTCCATCAGAGATTACAGAGAAAGAGAGGGTTGAAGCTTTGAAGGAATTTGAAAATGAGTATATAAAAATTGTGTAGTTTCTAGAGTTGGAGCTAATGTAAGTAAATAGGCTTAAATCTGGTGAGTGAGTGGAATACGGAATATGAAGTTTTGAGTGAGTTCAGGTCTATGGAGGGTTGAAAATTGGATACTGACCATGTGAACGTTGAAAGCGTTCGGTTTAATGAGGGGTGTCGATAAGGATTTCATGGGCAGATGAGTCTAGAAAAGAGTGATGGATTACTTAACAGAGATGGAAGCTAGTAATCTTGGTGATAAGATGGATATGTGGTCAGACAGGCTCCAAGGTACAAATGGAGCATGGTTAAGAAACAGAAGGAAGCAAATGTCAGGTATAGACAGGATTGAATAAGTGAATCCTTAGAAGATTATAAAGGCAGTGGGTGTATACTTAAGCAGGAAATCAGGAGGGCAAAAAGGGGACATGAGATAGCTTTGCCAAATAGGGTTAAGGAGAATCCAAAGGGTTTTTACAAATACATTATGGACAAGAGAGTAACTAAGGAGAGAATAGGGCCCCTCAAAGATCAGCAAGGCAGCCTTTGTGTGGAGCTGCAGAAAATGGGGGAGATACTAAACGAGTATTTTGCATCAGTGTTTACTGTGGAAAAGGTCAGGGAAGATATAGAATGTAGGGAAATAGATGGTGACATCTTGAAAAATGTCCATATTACAGAGGAGGAAGTGCTGGATGTCATAAAAAGCATAAAAGTGGATAAATCCCCAGGACCTGATCAGATGTACCCTAGAATTCTGTGGGAAGCAAGAGAAGTGATTGCTGGGCCTCTTGCTGAGATATTTGTATCATCGATAGTCACAGGTGAGATGCCGGAAGACTGGAGGTTGGCTAACGTGGTGCCACTGTTTAAGAAGGGCGGTAAAGACAAGCCAGGGAACTATAGACCAGTGAGCCTGACGTCGATGGTGGGTATGTTGTTGGAGAGAATCCTGAGGGACAGGATGTACACGTATTTGCAAAGGCAAGGACTGATTAGGGATAGTCAACATGGCTTTGTGTGTGGGAAATCATGTATCACAAACTTGATTGAGTTTTTTGAAGAAGTAACAAAGCAGATTGATGAGGGCAGAGCAGTAGATGTGATCTATATGGACTTCAGTAAGGCGTTCGACAAGGTTCCCCATGGAACACTGATCAGCAAGGTTAGATCTCATGGAATACAGGGAGAACTAGCCATCTGGATATAGGGCTGGCTCAAAGGTAGAAGACAAAGGGTGGTGGTGGAGGATTGTTTTTCAGACTGGAGACCTGTGACCAGTGGAGTGCCACAAGGATCGGTGCTGGATCCACTACTTTTTGTCATTTACATAAAGGATTTGGATGTGAGCAAAAGGGGTACAGTTAGTAAGTTTGCAGATGACACCAAAATTGGAGGTGTAGTGGACAGTGAAGAAGGTTACCTCAGATTACAACTTGATCTTGACCAGATGGGCCAAGGGCTGAGAAGTGGCAGATGGAGTTTAATTCAATAAATGTGAGGTGCTGTATTTTGGGAAAGCAAATCTGAGCAGGACTTATACACTTAATGGTAAGGGCTGAGGGAGTGTTGCTGAACAAAGAGACCTTGGAGTGCAGGTTCATAGCTCCTTGAAAGCAGAGTTGCAAGCAGATAGGATAGTGAAGAAGGCGTTTGTATACTTTCCTGTATTGGTCAGAGTGTTGAGTACGGGAGTTGGGAGATGATGTTGTGGCTGTACAGGACATTCATTCGGCCACTGTTGGAATATTGCGTGCAATTCTGGTCTCCTTCCTATCGGGAAGATGTTGTGAAACTTGAAAGGGTTCAGATCAGGGTTCAGAAAAGATTTACAAGGATGTTGCTACGGTTAGAGGATTTGAACTAAAGGGAGAGGTTGAATCGGCTGGGGCTGCTTTCCTTGGAGTGTCAGATGCTGAGGGGTGACTTTATAGAGGTTTATAAAATCATGAGGTGCATGGATAGGATAAATAGACAAAGCCATTTCCCTGGGGTCGGGGTGTCCAGAACTAGACAACATTGGCTTAGGGTGAGAGGGGAAAAATATAAAAGAGACGTAAGGGGCAACTTTTTCACGCAGAGGGTGGTATGTGTATGGAATGAGCTGCCAGAGGAAGTGGTGGAGGCTGATACAATTGCAACATTTAAAATACATTTGCATGGGTATATGAATAGGAAGGGTTTGGAGGGATATGGGTAGGGTACTGGCAGGTGGGACTAGACTAGGTTGGGATGTCTGGTCAGCATGGATGGATTGGACCAAAGGGTCTGTTTCCATGCTGTACATCTCTATGACTCTGAGTGACCAGACCTGTGGTTAGGGAATAAAACTTGTGCCAAGAACCGAATACATTATCAGTGCAGTGTTGTACCTGCATATGCCCAGTAGTATTATACAGTGGGGAGAGAGTTGCCCAGGGAGTCTTCAACATTGACTCTGGTCCCCATGAAATCCTATGGTATCAGGTCAAACATGGGTCTGTGGAAGGTTGTGAGGGAACCAATGAGGGGAAAATGGGAAGGTGGGGGCCTAGTGGTATTATTACTAGACAACTAACCAAGGAGCTCAGGTAACATTCTGGGGATCCACATTCAAATCTGTCATGGCAGATTGTGGAATTTGAATTCAATAAAAAAAACTCTGGAATTAAGAATCTACTGATGACCAAGAAACTATTGTTGTTAGAAAATCCCATCACTAATATCCTCAGAACCTATGTCCAAAATCAATTAATAAAAGCAAAGAAAATTATAGCCCAGGAACAAGCCCTTCGGCCCTCCAAGCGTGCACCGATCCAGATCCTCTATCTAAACCAATCATCTGTTTTCTAAGGATGTGTACCCCTCTGCTCCCTGCCAATTCATGTATCTGTCTAGATGCATCTTAAATGATGCTATTTTGCCCACCTCTACTATCTCCACTGGCAATGTGTTCCAGGCATCCACTACCCTCTGTGCAAAGAACTTCCTGCGCATAGTTCCCTTAAACTTTTCCCCCTCACCTTGTAATTGAGCCCCCACTCTGAGCAAAAGCTTCTTGCTATCCACCCTGTTTATACCTCTCATGATTTTGTAGACCTCAGTCACGTCCCTCCTCAACCCCCATCTTTCTAATAAAAATAATCCTTATCTACTCAACCTCTTTTTATCAAAATCTCAAAATGAAATGAAACAGGATGGACCACCTGGCATCGACCGAGATATCAGAAACCGCTCTGACCCTGCAAAGTCCTCCTTTTAAACATGTGGAGGCAAGTGCCAAAATTAGGAAAGTTGTCTTATAGTCATACTCACAGAATTGTATTTTACAGACAATGTCTCAGACACCATCATCACCATCCAGTATATCGCATGGAAACAGACCTTTTGGCCATGTTGACCAGGTTTCCTTAAGTGAACAGATCCCATTTGCCTACATTTGGTCCATATTCCTCTAAACATTTCCTTTTCACGTCTCTTAAATATTTTTACCCACCTCTACAACTTCCTCTGACTGCTTGTTCTATATGTCCTGTCTCTCTAGCAGAAGTAGCAGCACAATTGTATACAGTCAGGAAGGAGTTGCCCTGGAATCCTCAACCTTGACTCTGGACCCCATGGTTTCAGGTTAAACATGGGTAAGTTAACTCCAGCTGATTCCATGTACTGTCCTTCCTCAACTGGTGAATCAGTACTCCTCCATGTTGAACAATACTTGAAAATAGTACTGATGGTGGCAAGGACAAAACATGTACTCTGGGTGTGGGGTTTCAGTGTCTGTAATCAAGAGTGGCTTGGCAGCAGTGCTACTGATTGAGCTGATCAGGAGTTAAAGGACATACCTGCTAGCCTGGGTCTGCAGTAGGTGGTGAGGGAACCAGCAAGAGAGAAAAATGTACTTGACCTCATGCTTACCAGTCTGCCAGTGCAGGTTCATCTGTCCATGACAGTTTTGTAGGAGCAACCACCATGCAGTCCTTGTGGAGACAGAGGGAGCATGGAGCATAACCTCCATCATGTTGAGTGGCATTATCATCATGCAAAATGGGACGGACTTTGAACAGACCTAACAATTCAAGACTGGGTACCTATGGGGCGCTGTAGGCCATCAATAGCAAAGCCTGTCCACCATCTACAAGGCACAAGCCAAGAGTAGAAATCTGATCTCAGCACTATGGAGAAATGGGGCAACATCTGTTGGATGTTAATTAATAAAGAGCAATGCATTGTTTTCTAGTACCCATGGATTGGCTTAACTTTCAACAGAAGTACCTGCTAGACTGGATCTGCAGTAGGTTGTGAGGAAAGCAACAAGACAGAAAAACATACTTGACCTCATTCACCAATCTACTGGTGCAGGGTTCTGAATTCATGCGTGCAGAATGAGAAAGACATATAGGATTGAATCCTGCCATAATTTGGCATTTATGTCAAGTTTTCTGACGGGTATCTGCTGCTGAGCCTGTAGTGCATTTTCTCACGCCATCATTCCAAAGTCTCCTGAGTAACTACTTTGGCACCTGCTTTGCTGTCAGGGACTGGCGATCCTGCTGGTTGGGGTGGTGTGAAGGAGACCCCCCCCCCCCCTTCCTCTTCTCCAGGAACATAAGAAGAGGCCACACCATCAGACCCTGCCAACATTGTTCAGGATTAATACTTGGGTCATTTCAGTCTGCATGGTCTGGAGAAATACCCAGCAGAGTAAGTGCTTTGATATCTCACAATCTCTTTAACTCTAATGCTGCACCCACCTCCCACCAAACTCATGCACCTCCCACTCTCACTTGCACGAGCAATATCATACCTCCGTAACTCTCTCCATTGTCACACTACTAACTCTGCATGTCCTCAATGGTGTTGAAGCACTCTCACTTAAACACCTCACCATCTTCTGCATCAGCCCTGGGTCTTCCATTTAAGATAAGGACATCTGTTTCCTCTGAGCTTCATCAGTCTTTGGCCCTTTTTCACACAAAGATCAGCAGAAGCCACCCTAATCCTCCACTCCTGCCTCCCCTCTCCTATCCCCCCCCAACCTGTTTCTACCTCCTCCCCTCCCCTTCCCATACACCCCTCCTCTTCAGACCTTCTGACAGAGACAGAGATGTCATCACAGTATCTCAAGAGCACCCACTTATACCCCCTCCCTTATACGTTGAGTTTCCTCCTTCAGTATTTTCATTTCCTCTGCATCCCAGTATTCTGCCTCTAATCCTCATGACATTCCCTAGTCTCCAAACTACAGTATTACAGTGCAATCTCATCCTGGAAGTGGATGGGAGCCCTGCTGCAATGGTGCCAGGAGACTGGCATGTGTCTGCTAATGGAAGGTGCCATCAAACTTTGGTCACTGCTGTAGGATGAAGATTTGGAGGAACAAGCAGAGGGCAGAATTCGCCAGGACCACATTGTGAACTTCGTGTCAGGAATTGCTGGCATCTAGCTTCCTTTTGATCTGTGGTAGATTAAGAAGATGCCTACTAATTAGATAATAGGATGAAAATGCACAATTACCACCTTTAATAGACCCCTCACCATTGACTAGCAAGATTCATAACTCAGTACAAAGAGCTTAGTTAGAACTGTTGCTCTCAACATTGAGAAAGATCTCTCATCTTACATGATTCTCTCAAATTTCTCACCAAAGACCACCATCCTGAGAAGATTCTGCATTGTCATGACATATGAAGAAGCTAGAGTGAAAACAAACGAAAAGTTGGGATCTATAACCATGTTACTGCAATATAAACGTGGTTCAGTCTTTGCAGACTGTTACCACAGATTCTGTTGGAACATATCAACCTGTCCTTTCAGATTTTAGGTTTTAATATTTGTTTATCTAGCTGCTGGAAGTCTGAACTGGTAACAGTGGATCAATAGGCCATCTTGGTGATCATTGGGATAGATGGTGTGTCGCCTTAGCCAATGATATTTGAAGTTCAGACAAAGTTAACTCAAAAGGATTGACAAGGAAATTGGATTAGGCTGAATGAATTCAATTTAGGGAAGGCAATAGCCTAGTGGTATTATCACTGGACTGTTAATCCAGAAACCAGGTAATGTTCTGGGGACCCAGGTTTTAATCCTGTCATCACAGATGGAGGAATTTGAATTCAGTAAATAAAATCTGGAATTAAGATCCTAATGAAGAATCCATTGTTGATTGCCAGAAAACCCAATAGGAAAGGAAACTGCCATCCTTACCGGGTCTGGCCTACATGTGACCCAAGATCCACAGCAATATGGTTGACACTTAACTGCCCTCTGGGCAATTAGGGATGGGCAATAAATGCTGGCCAAGCCTGTGTTGCCCTCACCCTGCGAATGAATACAATGAAATGTCAAACCTGCTAAAGGAAGAGAAATAAAAGGAAAGAAAGAATAGATTGAGAGAGGAGACACAAAGGAGAAGGAAGAAAAAACTGAGACTTTTAAAACTCGTAATACCATTCACTACCTAAAGGAACAAGACGCTACATTTTAAATCGGTTGCTTTCTCGGAAAAATAAATTGAGCAGCAATTGTTGTTAATGTTATCACTTTGTTAAAAGGCTGTTAATACTGTTAATGACTGAATTTAATTCTCGGTGGCTGCTTCAACGGGCAGTTAATATTCAAATGTGTATGTTTCATGAAAAACCTGAGATGCTGGTTCCACAAGGCAATTCTATGGTGACTCAGAATTTATGGGGCATCTCTTCCTCACTACAAGTTGCAGTAAATTTACACATTAATTACAATGTGTTTGTAACATGTAACATAGCCACATGCTCAATGCAAGCTGTCATTATTGAACTTAAATTTATTTACATCACCACAACCAAGAGAGCAACAGAGAAACAAAGAACTGCAGATGCTGGGAACCTGAAACAGAAACAGAAATTGCGAGAGAAACTCAGCAGGTGTGGAAGCATCTGTGGAGAAAGAAATGGCGTTAATGTTTTGGACCTGAAATGTTAACTCTGCTCTCTCCCCCTAGATGCTGTCAAACATGCTGAATTTCTCCAGCAACTTCTGTTTTAGTTTGAGCAATAGAGCAGATTGTGTAATAAAAAAAAGCTCAACTCTTGCAATATATTACACTCCCACCTCATTAAAAAAATCCTGATGCTTAAAATATAAAGAGTGCACTTACATAATTTCCTAGCATTGAACCAACGTGGGTTTCCTCCGGGTGCTCCGGTTTCCTCCCACAGTCCAAAGATGTGCAGGTCAGGTGAATTGGCCAATCTAAATTGCCCGTAGTGTTAGGTAAGGGGTAAATGTAGGGGTATGGGTGGGTTGTGCTTTGGCGGGGCGGTGTGGACTTGTTGGGCCGAAGAGCCTGTTTCCACACTGTAAGTAATCTAATCTAATCTAATCTAATCAATAATGCTTGAAATTAAACTGGGTGACTTGCATATTGTTCTGTATCTGCGTTCATAGAATGATGCTGCCTCCACCAGTATTTTTTGTCTCAAGGGCAGTCATGAGTCTGCAACAGTACTGTGCATCTAGAGTCATTTCTTAACCAGGCTAGGTAAGGATGGTGAGAGTGATAGCCCTTGAAATCAAGGCTGTATTCGACTGAGTGTGACTCAAGAAGTCCTAGCAAAACTGGAGTCAATGGGAAACAGGGGACAAACTTTCCACTAGTTGGAGTCATACCTGGCACATAGGAAGATGGTTGTGTTTGTTGGACGTCAGTCATTTCAGCTTCAGGATATCTCTGCACAAGTTCCCCGGGGTAGTTTCCTAGGCCAACCATCTTCAGCTGCTTCAATGACTTTCCCCTCCATCTTGGGCTGCACAGTGGCTCAGTGGTTAGCACTGCTGCCTCACAGTGCCAGGTTCAATTCCAGCCTTGGGCAACAGTCTGCGTGGAGTTTCCACAGCCCAAGGATATGGTTCAGCACCATTCACATCTCCTCAGATACCGAATCCATGCAAATGCAAGAAGAGCTGGGCAATATCCAAGCTTGGGCTGAAAAATAGCAAATAATATTCATGTCAGGCAATGACCATCTCCTAAGGTCAATCTAACCACCTCTCCTTGACATTGATTAGTGCTAACATCACTGAATTCCCCAGTATCAATATCAATACCAGAAACTCAACTGGACTTAAACACAATGGCTGCATGAGCAGGTCAGAGACTAGCAATGCCGCAATGAGTAATTCATCTCCTGTCTTTCCAAGCCTTTCCACCATCCACAAAGCACAAGTCAGGATTGTGATGGAATACTCCCCACTTACCTGGATGAGAGAGGATTCTGGGTAATCCAAGCTGAAGGACAGGAAAAATTTCTGGCTGTAACAGGCTGCTGCTATTTGGAGGTATTTTAGGTATTGGACGTGATTTCCTTGAATTCCAGGAGCAGCAATTACTGTTTTATATGCTGTTGCATTGTTTTGGAACTTCAGAGGGAAAAAAGGTCAAAACAACGGCACTTTTAAAAGGGAAAGGGACGGACAAAGAAAGCACATGACCTGCGCAGGAGAGAGAGAGAGAGAGAGAGAGAGAGACAGAGAGAGAAAGAAACCCATACTGCTAACTGACACAGCAGTGAACCTGCACAATTACTGCCTTTGTTCTTGTACTCATGCATCGCTGGACATCGAAGTACATCTCGGAAAATTAACAAACAGCGAAATTCACAACTGATCTTGGAGGAACCTGTTTGGGAGAGGTCACAACACTGAAACAGATAAGTGAATAGTTTTAACTGTAGTCTTGCTGTAAAGTCTCCAGTGATGAGTACAGTGGGTTTGTTCTTGTTTATATGTTTTATTGAGATATGTCTCTTGACTAAACTTAAAAATATACACCATACGTATTAAGTTACCTTGGAGCAGTGTTTTGTCGAGGAATAAGAGGGTGCTATTTTCTGGATCTGTAGATTGGAAGAAGCAAAAATGGCATTTAATAGAGTGATATGCTCTTGTTGTTGGATGTGGGAGTTGAAGGAGAGTTTATGTGTTGCCGAGGATTATATTTGCAATAAATGCCGTTGGTTGCGAATCCTATCAGATTGAATGGGTTGGTTGGAATGACAGTTCGAGGCAATGAAGAATTTACAAGAGCAAGGGGGGTGTGATCGATGACCGTTATTGGAAGGGAGGAAGGTCACATAGATGGGTTAACTCCAGGAAAGGCAAGCGAGGTTGGCAGGTAGTGCAGGAGTCTTCTGTAGCTATCCCCATTTCAAACAAATATGCTATTGTGGAAAATATAGGGAGTGATGGATTCTCAGGGGAATGTGGCATGAACAGCCAAGTTTCTGGTACTGAGACTGGCTCTAATACAATGAGGGGTATGTTGGGTTCCATGATATCAGTTGTGTTAGGGGACTCTCTAGTCCGAGGCACAGACAGAAAAATCAGAATGGTGTGTTGCCTTCCTGGTGCCAGGATCAAGGATGTCTCAGAGAGGGTGCAGAATGTTCTCAAGGGGGACAGGGCCCAGCAGGAGGTCATTGTACACATTGGTACCAATGACATGGGGAGGGAAAAGAATGAGATTCTGAAGGGAGATTACAGAGAGTTAGGCAGGAATTTAAAAAGGAGGTCCTCAAGGGTAGTAATTTCTGGATTACTCCCAGTGCTACGAGCTATTGAGGATAGGAATAGGAGGATAGAGCAGATGAATGCATGGCTGAGGAGCTGGTGTACGGGAGAAGGATTCACATTTTTAGATCATTAGAATCTCTTTTGGGGTAGATGTGAAGTGTACAAGAAGGACAGATTGCACCTGAATTGGAAGGGGACTAATATACTGGCAGGGAAATTTGATAGGGCTGCTCAGGAGGATTTAAACTATTAAGGTGGGGGGTGGAACCCAGAGAGATAGCGAGGAAAGCAATCAATCTGAGACTGGTACAGTTGAGAAAAGAAGTGAGTCAAACAGTCAGGGCAGGCAGGGACAAAGCAGAAAACAAGGTAGGACTGAGAAATTAAACTACATTTATTTCAATACAAGAGGCCCAACAGAGAAGGCAGATGAACTCAGGGCATGGTTAGGAACATGGGACTGGGATATCATAGCAATTACGGAAACATGGCTCAGGGATGGACAGGACTGGCAGCTTAATGTTCCAGAGCTGAAAAGTGTGGTGCTGAAAAAACACAGCAGGCCAGGCAGCATCCGAGGAGCAGGAGAATCGATGTTTCGGGCATAAGCCCTTCATCAGGAATGAGGCTGGTGTGCCAAGCGGGCTGAGATAAAAGGAAGGGGGGAGGGAATTTGGGGGAGGGGCGCTGGGAATATGATAGGTGGAAGGAGGTGAGAGTGATAGGCCGGAAAGGGGGTGGGGGGGGCGGAGAGGTCGGGAAGAAGATTGCAGGTCAAGAGGGTGGTGCTGAATCCAGGGTTTGGGACTGGGATAAGGTTGGGGGGGGGTGTGGGGAAATGAGGAAGCTGGAGAAATTGACATTCGTCCTGTGTGGTTGGAGGGTTCCTAGGTGGAAGATGAGGCACTCTTCCTCCAGGCGTCGTGTGGCCAAGGTCTGGCGACGGAGGAGGCCAAGGACATGCATGTCCTTGGCGGAGTGGGGGGGGGAGTTAAAGTGTTCAGCCATGGGGCGGTTGGGTTGGTTGGTGCGGGTATCCTAGAGGTGTTCCCTGAAACGTTCCGGAAGTAGGCGGCCTGTCTCCCCAATGTAGAGGAGACCACATCGGGTGCAGCAGCTACAGTAAATGATGTGTGTGGAGGTGCAGGTGAATTTGCGACGGATATGGAAGGATCCACTGGGGCCTTGGAGTGAGGTGAGGGGGGAGGTGTGGGTGCAGGTTTTACACTTTTTACGGGTGCAGGGGAAGGTGCCATGAGTGGAGGTTGAGTTGGTGAGGGGTGTGGACCTGACAAGGGAGTCACGGAGGGAGTGGTCTCTCTGAATGCTGATAGGGGTGAGGAGGGAAATATATCCCTGGTGGTGGGGTCTGTTTGGAGGTGGCGGAAATGACGGAGGATGATACGATGTATCCGGAAGTTGGTGGGTGGAAAGTGAGGGCCAGTGGAGTTCTGTCCTGATGGCAATTGGAGGGGCAGGGCTCAAGGGTGGAGGTGCGGGAAGTGAAGGAGATGCGGCGGAGAGCATCGTCGACCACGTCTGGGGGGATATTGCGGTCTTTGAAGAAGGAGGCCATTTGGGTTGTTCAGTATTGGAATTGGTCCTCCTGAGAGCAGATGTGGAGGAGATGAAGGAATTGAGAATATGGGATGGCATTTTTACAGGGGGCAGGGTGGGAGGAGGTGTAATCTAGGTAGCTGTGGGAGTCGGTCGGTTTGTAGTAAATGTTGTAGCTTAATGTTCCAGGATACAAATGCTACAGGAAGGACAGAAAGGGAGGCAAGTGAGGAGGGGGAGTGGCATTTTTGAGAACAGATAGCATTGCAACTGTACTTAGGAAGGATATTCCCGGTATTACATCCAGGGAAGTTATTTGGGTGGAAACTAGAAATGAGAAAGGGATGATCACCTTATTGGGATATATTATAGACCCCCCAATAGTCAGAGGGAAATTGAGAAACAAACTTGTAAGGAGATCTCAGTTATCGCTAAGAATAATTGGATGGTTATGGTTGGGGATTTTAACTTTCCAAACATAGACTGGGACTGCAATAGTGTTAAGAGTTTAGATGGAGAGGAATACAAGAAAATTTTCTGACTCAGTATGTGGATATACCTACTAGAGAAGGTGCAAAACTTGACCTACTCTTGGGAAATAAGGCAGGGCAGGTGACTGAGGTGTCAGTGGGGGAGCACTTAGGGGCCAACGACCATAAGTTTCAAAATAGTGATGGAAAAGGATAGACCAGATCTAAAAGTTGAAGTTCTAAATTGGAGAAAGGCCAATTTTGATGGTATTAGGCAAGAACTTTCAAAGCTGATTGGGGGCAGATGTTTGCAGGTAAAAGAACGGCTGAAAAATGGAAAGTCTTCAGAAATGAGATAACGAGGGTCCAGAGACAGTATATTCCTGTCAGGGTGAAAAGAAAGGCTGGTAGATCCAGGGAATGCTGGATGACTAGAAAATTGAGGGTTTGGTTAAGAAAAAGAAGGAAGCATATGTCAGGTACAGACAGGATAGATCGAGTGAATCCTTAGAAGAGTATGAAGGCAGTAGGAGTATACTTAAGGGGGAAATCAGGAGGGCAAAAAGGGGACATGAGATAGCTTTGGCAAATAGGGTTAAGGAGAATCCTAAGAGTTTTTACAAATACATTAAGGACAAAAGGGTAACTAGGGAGAGAATAGGGCCCCTCAAAGATCAGCAAGGCAACCTTTGCGTGGAGTTGCAGGAGATGGGAGTGATACTGAATGAGTATTTTGCATCAGTGTTTACTGTGGAAAAGGATATGGAAGATATAGACTGTAGGGAAATAGATGGTGACATCTTGCAAAATGTCCAGATTACAGAGGAGGAAGTCCTGGATGTCTTGAAATGCATAAAAGTGGATAAATCCTCAGGACCTGTTCAGGTGTACCCCAGAACTCTATGGGAAGTTCGGGAAGTGATGGCTAGGCCTCTTGCTGAGATATTTGTATCATCGATAGTCACAGGTGAGGTGCCGGAAGACTGGAGGTTGGCTAATGTGGTGCCACTGTTTAAGAAAGGTGGTAAGGACAAGCCAGGAAACTATAGACCAGTGAGCCTGATGTCGGTGGTCAAATTGTTGGAGGGAATCCTAAGGGACAGGATGTACATGTATTTGGAAAGGCAAAGACTGATTAGGGATAGTCAACATGGCTTTGTGTGTGGGAAATCATGTCTCTCAAACTTGATTGAGTTTTTTGAAGAAGTAACAAAGAAGATTGATGAGGGCAGAGCAGTAGATGTGATCTATATGGACTTCAGTCAGGCGTTCGACAAGGTTCCCCATGGAACACTGATCAGCAAAGTTAGATCTCATGGAATACAGGAAGAACTCGCCATTTGGATAGAGATCTGGCTCAAAGGTAGAAGACAGAGGGTGGTGGTGGAGGTTTGTTTTTCAGACAGGAGGCCTATGACCAGTGGAGTGCCACAAGGATCGGTGCTGGGGCCCTCTACTTTTTTGTCATTTATATAAATGATTTGGATGCGAGCATAGTAGGTACAGTTATTAAGTTTGCAGATGACACCAAAATTGGAGGTATAGTGGATAGCAAAGAAGGTTACCTCAGATTACAACAGGATCTTGATCAGATGGGTCAATGGGCTGAGAAGTGGCAGATGGAGTTTAATTTAGATAAATGAGAAATGTTGCATTTTGGAAAGGCAAATCAGAGCAGGACTTATGCATTGAATGTTAAGGTCTGAGGGAGTGTTGCTGAACAAAGAGATCTTGGAGTGCAGGTTCATAGCTCTTTGAAAGTAGAGTCACAGGTGGATATGATAGTGAAGAAGGCTTTTGGTATGCTTTCCTTTATTGGTCAGAGTATTGAGTACAGGAGTTGGGAAGTCATGTTGAAGTTGTACAGGACATTAGTTAGGCCATTGTTGGAATATTGCATGCAATTCTGGTCTCCTTCCTATCAGAAGGA
Organism: Chiloscyllium punctatum; assembly: GCF_047496795.1. Classification (NCBI taxonomy): domain Eukaryota; kingdom Metazoa; phylum Chordata; class Chondrichthyes; order Orectolobiformes; family Hemiscylliidae; genus Chiloscyllium; species Chiloscyllium punctatum. The sequence continues at coordinate 92,434,381 of NC_092746.1, read as the reverse complement.
TGTTGTGAAACTTGGGAGGGTTCAGAAAAGATTTCCAATGATGTTGCCAGGATTGGAGGATTTGAGCTAAAGAGAGAGGCTGTCAGGCTGGGGTTGTTTTCCCTGGAGCGTTGGAGGCTGAGGGGTGAGCTTATAGAGGTTTAAAAAATTAATAGGGGCATGGATAGGGTGAATAGGCAAAGTATCTTCTCTCTGGTGGGGAGTCCAGAACTAGAGGGCATAGGTTTAGGGTGAGGGGAAAGATATAAAAGAGACCTACGGGGCAACTTTTTCACGCAGGTGGTGCTGCGTGTATGGAATGAAATGCCAGAGGAAGTGGTGGAGGCTGGTACAATTACAACATTTGAAAGGTATCTGGATGGGTATATGAATAGGAAGGGTTTGGAGGGATATGGGCCAAGTGCTGGCAGGTGGGACTAGATTGGGTTGGGATATCTGGTCGGCATGGATGGGTTGGACCGAAGCGGTCTGTTTTCGTGCTGTACACCTCTGAGTGCAACTCCAACAACACCCAAGAAGCTTGACACTGACATCCATAAGCATTCCACTCTTTTCACCACCGACGCTCAGCAGCAACTGTGCATATTATCTACAAGATTCATTGCAGCAATTCACCAAAGATCCTTCAACAGCATCTTCTCAACTCGCGACCACTTCCATCTAGAAGTACATGGGCAACAGATGCATGGGGACACTATGTTCTGCAAGTTCCCCTCCAAGACACTCCCCATCCTGACTTGGAAATATATCACCATTCCTTCACTGTCGCAAGCTCAAAATCCTGGAATTCCCTCCCTATCAGTATTGTGGGTCTACCTCTCATACATGGACTTCGATGGTTCAAGAAGGCTCACCACCACCTTCTCAAAGACAACTAGCGTTAGGCAATAAATGCTGGCCAGCCAGCAAGGCACATGTCCCACAAGTACATTAAAAAACGTAATTCACTAATGAATTCTAAACTTTCAGAGTTGTCTTGAATTCTACTGGCTGATGAAACAATTGAATTTGCAAATATTCAACCAGCATTGCAATATATAAATAAGTGAGCTCCAGCATAGACAAATGTTATGCTAACCAAAAGGTGGACTGAAGCTCATGTTGCATGAAATATTGAAGTAATTTTACACAGAATAATCTTCAAACATTAAGTATTCCACATTTGTTTACTTGTGAGAACTTATTTTCTCACTACACTATGCAAACATTGCTGTTCTTTGCCTTCTTCAATGTCTGTTAACAGTGTTGTAAGGACACTACCATCCATGTTGGAGTGGCTTGGAGGCACAATGGTTAGCACTGCTGCCTCACAATGTTAGGGACCTGGATTTGAATCCACCCTCAGGCAACTGTCTGTGGAGTTTGCATGTTCTCCCCGTATGTGTGTGGGTTTCCTCTGGGTGCTCTGGTTTCCTTGGACAGTCCGAATATATGCAGGTTAGGAGGATCAGCCATGGGAAATGTAAGATTACAGGGATAAGGTAGGGCAGTGGGTCTGGGTTGGATGTTCTTTGGAGGGTCATTGTGGACTTGATGGGCTGAATATTTCCATAATGTTCCCTTTCAATATTTTCACATGCTATTTCTCTTCTTCACTGAGTCAATATCAAGAAACACCACATCCTTAGTCTACTGAAGTCAGGTCTGCAGGTATCGTGTAAGTGAACATTAATTTATTAAATATAACTATATACATAATTTTTAAAAAACAAAGTGCTGGAGAAACTCTGCAGGTCTGGCAGCAGCTGTGGAAGGAGAAGCAGAGTTAGTGTTTCAAGTCCGATACAAATCTTATTCAGTGTTCTGAAGATTCACCACTTTCTGAATGAAGAAATCTGAAGAAGTCCCTCTCCCATTAGCCTTGTTTAAGTAGTTCATAAAACATTGTTGTTTACCAGTATGAAGACAGATCTGTCTCTCTCTTCATACTCAATGTGACTTCTCAACAATTTATGGTGAACTGTGTTTGTTGTTATTTCTCAATCACTCAACTAAAATCTTGGATTGCAAAATTAATGGTCACAGTTCTGCTTAAAGAATGGGAAATCTTCATACAAACCACTAATGACATTCTGCAGTATGCTTGAACATAGAAATGTCTTTGGAATTCCTTGTCATAGAGAGCTGTGGGGATTAAGATCTTGTGTATATTTAACATTGAGATAGATTCTTGATCAGTCAGAGAATCAAAGGCTACAGGGAAAGGGCAGGAAATTGGGTGTGAGGAATGTTGGATCAACCATGATTCTATTGAATGCGGAGCAGTCTCAAGGGGCGAAATGGCTTACACCTGTTCCTATGTCTTACATAAACCCAGCACCTTTCACTTGTTAAACCTCTGACCCATGTTTGACAAACTGTATTCTCTAGGAGAAAGTGAGGACTGCAGATGCTGGAGATCAGAGCTGAAAATGTGTTGCTGGAAAAGCGCAGCAGGTCAGGCAGCATCCAAGGAGCAGGAGAATCGACGTTTCGGGCATGAGCCCTTCTTCAGGAATCCTTCCGATTCCTGAAGAATGGCTCATGCCCGAAACGCCGATTCTCCTGCTCCTTGGATGCTGCCTGACCTGCTGCGCTTTTCCAGCAACACATTTTCAGCTCAAACTGTATTCTCTGTCTTCTGCCCCCACCCACCAAATTTCTGAAAAGTTTAAATATAGGTTCTGTATTTGGGTATCCCAGGTTGGGAGTGTATTTTCAGTGCCAAAAGGAGAGTTTTCTGTTGAAGCAGTGAGTTTATTTGTGGGCGGCACGGTGGCACAGTGGTTAGCACTACTGCCTCACAGCGCCAGAGACCCGGGTTCAATTCCCGCCTCAGGCGACTGACTGTGTGGAGTTTACACATTCTCCCCGTGTCTGCGTGGGTTTCCTCCGGGTGCTCCGGTTTCCTCCCACAGTCAGGTGAATTGGCCATGCTAAATTGCCCGTGGTGTTAGGTAAGGGGTAAATGTAGGGGTATGGGTGGGTTGCGCTTCGGCGGGGTGGTGTGGACTTGTTGGGCCGAAGGGCCTGTTTCCACACTGTAAGTAATCTAATCTAATCAAAAAAAAAGCTTGTAATTTCGTTACACGTTGCAGAGAAAAAACATCACTTCCCACTATCACCCCATCAACCTGAAGTTATGGAAGAATATTTTTCATCTTTCAGCAGTTTAATTTTTTTTTAAAAGCTGCTGACCAATTAAATTTTCAGGACAGTTTTTTTTAAACAATGCTGGTACTCATGAAATGTTCAGAATAAGTGTTGGGTAGCTTATCAAGTGCAGTTAGGTGTTCAGCTAAGGAAGTTAGGATTGGGGAGATACAGGTTTGATGGAGCACCTTCCTTTTACTTGTACTGAATTGTTTTTCTTTCCCATTTGCATGACACCCTTTTAAAAGGTGCAATAGGACGAATAGCTTACAACTGAAGGAGAAATGGCCCATTAAAGCATTAACAGTTTCCTCCATATTTTACAAGAGGGATACTTTACAAGAACAGAATGTGTGCATGTCTGATTTTTAACGAGCCATTTCTGCAACATTCTGTGAAAATGAGTAGGCCTTCTATGCAATAGGTTTAACAGAATATGAAATGTTTCACCAAATGCAGTTGCTTTTTATTTGATGAGTTTTCAAATTCTTTAATATGGTGAACCCTAAATTTGGCAGCACACTGTAATGGAACTGTCAGCTGAATGTACTGTGCTTTAAAATGGAACACCTTTTCAATTTGGGCAGTTTTCCAAGTTTAATTTAACTGCTCTCAACGCTGGTTACATAAAAGAACATTGTGTGCAAGAGAGAGAGAGATTAAATGTGTGTCTATATCCATGCACATACCATCCACAAATATTCATAGCTGTTACTACATTGGTTACCCATACCTTTCCATTTTGGACTCCTAAGCAAAACCTTCCACAGAAAGATTGAGAGGCGGAGGTGGGGAAGAACCGGTTCAAATGCTGAGTTAACTGTATTTAATCCTTCACTTTATATCTTTCTCCTAAATTCACCATTCTCCCTTTGCAAGTGCAGAAGTGAATTATTTTTCACAATTGACAGTGGGTATCCAGAGCCCAACAGGCTTATGACTCAGGAGACCCGACTGTCTGCTTGAACTGTGCTTGAAAAATGTGTTCATCTAAATGCTGCAGAGAAAAATAGATGAATTTAATTGATTCTGACTAAAGAAGTCAGAATCGGTCTTTTCCCCAGAGAAAAACACACTGCTGAAATCCTGTTCAATTTACAGGCAGGTTATCGTATATATAAAATAAGAACAAAACTACCTGGTCCAAAAGATTACACATTAGTCAAAATTCTGAGCGGGCGGCATGGAATAACTAATACAATAATTTAAACCTGGTACAAATCACTACTTTTTGACAAGATCCATTTATTATTTTGATGGATTGCTAAATAAGAACAAACTAAGGAGAAAGGTGCTATCAGCAGCTGTTTAAGCACCTACACAGCATTGTGGTTCAGCAAAATACCCTATCCCAGGCACCGAGCCACCAATTAAAAGGCTCTGCTGTGCTAATTGAAAGTAACAGGTGCTGCTGCATGCAGCATGTATTTAACATTTCTTTAAATAACTCACGCACAAGTAAATGAGACAGCACAGCAAAGTGCTCATCACTACCTTTAAATAATTAGAAAACATGCCAATACTTAGGGCAGTCGTTTCACAATTGCATGGAGTTTTACAGTGGCGTTATGGTTTTCCCTGTCATAATCCTGTTACTGGGGAGGGACTAAACTAATTTGGTTGGGGAGTGGGGAGGCCACATCATAAAAGGAAAACAAAGTGCACAAAATTTGAGAGAGACAGCACCAGAGCAAGAAGGTTTTAGGTGATGTCAGAGTGAGAGGGAATGTATTACATTCTAAATTAGGTTTACAGTGCAAGAATGTGAGTGCACATAAATAAGGCCAGTGAGCTAGAGGTGCAGATAACCACATGGGGAAATGATGCTCGCTGATAATGGAAACCTGACTCAAAACAAACAGCGGAACTGGGCACTAAATATTCCTGGGTACAAGGTGTTCAGGAAAGATAGTGAAGAAAACGCAGGAGGAGGGGTTACAGTTTTGCTTCAGGCAAATATTACATTTACTAGAGAGAAAGGAAGTCTTTGAGGGGTCAAGAAATTCATCTGTATAGTTAGATCCAAAAAATAATTGAGGTACCATTGGCTGGTTACTGTGTTCTTTGGGCTAAAGGTTAGTGGGAAAGATTTAAGGGAACAACTTTACAAGCAAATTATAGGGAGGTACAAATTGTTAGAGTAGTTATAATGACACTTCAATCATCTGAATACAGACTGACAGTCATAGTGTAAAAAGAGAAAGAGATTATGAGGTGTGTTTGGAACAACTTTCTAGAATAGTATGTTTCCAGTCCAACTGGGATGAAGATAGTTCTGGATCTGGTTCAGGAATAAAGTGGATCAAGTGTCAATGAGGTAATGGAAAAGTGACTCACATCCTTTACTAACCTGTCCTGGGGCAAGTTCCAGTCCATCCCTCCATTAAGATCATCGGAGAAATCCACCACCTATTTCCCCACTGTGGCATGACAACTCCTTAAAAAAAGGGTCAGCCTCAGAAATGGTCCATTGGCCAAGTCATAGCTTTCAGAGGAGTGAAGATTATGATCCCAAGTGAGATCTGGTATTGTCAAGCAAACTCAGGGTAGTGCCTATGGACTGAATGGAGTGCCAGTCAATGTTCGAAACAAAATCAATGAAACGTTCTAGTTCATAATGAGTGCAGTAGGCAGCACCAATGCAGTCATCAATGTACTGGAAAAATGGAAAGGGCAAGGGTCAAAATGACACTGGAATAATGAATACTCCCCAATTTATTGTTCTGTATCAGAATAACTACGCAGGCCATGATAGGTTGCTCATCGTTTGAGTTACCGTTTAAACACTTCCTGAGAACAAGGTTTTGTTTACTTAAACCTGATTTCGATATCAATGGTTAAGGGAAAAGTAAGACAAAGCTAAAGATGAGTTGTGGTGCACCCTTCAAGAAAGGATATGGTTTGGGGTTGGTCACAGTGGAAGAACTCAGAGGTGAAGGAGATTTATGGAGAAGGTTGGTATTTTTGCAAAGAGACTGGGTTTTTCTTTCCGGTCAGTGAATGAAGGTATCATTGGCTGGGCCAGCATTCTGCATTAGCCAAAATCTGGATGCATACGCTATTGGATGTTCTTCTCCTATGGGACACCTATGTCTAGTTACTACCTTGATGCTGTATGGGGAAACATCGCTTGGCAATACCAGATCTCATTTGGGATCATAACCTTCACTCCTCTGAAAGCTATGACTTGGCCAGTGGACCATTTCTGAGGCTGACCCTTTTTTAAGGAGTTGATGCAAAGGTGCCAGGATGGAGGCCGGGTTATGTATGAACCTTCTGTAATAGTTTAGCAGCCCAAGGAAAGACCTAAACTCCAGTACAAACATGAGAGCCGGGGCACCTTTGATCACCCTCACTTTATCTTCCAAAAGGTGTAGCCCAAGCAATTCACTTGATGTGCCTCGAGCACACATTTCAGCCTTCTAAGGCTACACCTGCCTGAAAGAAACATCTAAGGACTATGCCCAAGTTATCTAAGTGCTCCTTATTGGTCATCCTTATTATTAGCACATAACGTAGGTAAATGGGGTGGACCTTATAAGATATTCTCCATCATCTGTTGAAAAATGTCTGACAATATCCTAAAAGGTAGTCTTATATATTGGTACAGACTCTTACATGGAATAATTGTATAATACCTCTCAGAATCCTCATCTAACCGCAATTACGGTTCACATGGCTCATGTTCAGTTTTGTGAAGGACAGGACCCCCATCCCGGTGGCACTGTGTATTCATCCTCTGTGCGAGGGATTGGGTGAAAAGTGGTTTATCCTTTTGTTTAAAATCCCCACAAAGATGAACTGATCCATCAAGTTTCACAATCAGTATGCCACAAACTGGACCGGTTTGATGATTCCTTTGTTTTCCAGCCTCCTGTTTTCCACCTCTATTTTTGCCAATAAGGCAAATGGCACTGGATGTGCCTTGCAGAATTGTGAAATAGTTTCCTGGTCAACACATAAGGTGGCCTTGGCTCCTTTGATTGCCTCTCGACCTTCCTGAAATATCTCTGGGTATTTAATTAGGAATTCACTCGGCAGCATTTTCAAATTGAAAAATTTTGATCGATTCAAGGTGAATCTTTCTCAACCAATTTCACCCCATCAAGCTTAGGCCTGAGTCTTTTACTACAATGCTTCTCATAAGAGACTAGAACTGAAGTTGTACCCTTAATCTGTACAGGTTCCCCAGTATAATTCTCAGTCTGGCTGAGGTCTCATGTAAACTTAAGGGTTGGAGTACAGAGTAAATTTTGTTAAAAACTGATTCTGTGATCATGGAAACGGCCGCACAGGTATTGATTTCCATTAGAACTGGGTGACCATTTAACCAGATGTTTATTCTGATTAGTTCGGATTTGGATTGCAAAGCAGTTTAACTGTTCCAAACAAGATGTAGGTGGACTTTCCAAGGTGTGCACTCTCCTGGATACCAGCCTATGAGTTTTCTTACTCAGTTTAGGCCAAGTGGGACCCTTTTGCTATCTCAAATCCGCATACTGGCAGCGATTACAATGGTTTGCCAGACCAGATCCTGAAGGAAATTTTAACCGTTTTGGCGAGGGTTGGCTTTGTTTTGAGATTTTGTTGTGGACTGACCTAGAGTCCCTCTGTTCAAGGTATGTCCTGAGTGAGACTATGCAACTGCCCGCAATCGAGTGGTGTTCCCAAGTTTAGTCTGACTGGCAAGGGTATCCACTTCCAGAATACCCTGTAACTTAGAAGCTCCATTTGGTATATTTTCTGATGGTAAATCCAGTTGTAGCGTTTTTTCAGAGTCCAGTTTAGCTAGAAGGCGCTTTTGCATGGTTACGTCATTAATCCCACAAAGCAAATGGTCTCGCAGCATCTCATCAAGTATTAAACCAAATTCATACGTCTCTGCCAGTCATCTTAAGCACGTGAAAAAATCCCAATTTTCTCTGGTTCTCAAATTGCCAAGTAAAAACAATCGCATCTCAGAATTAGAGGAGGCTTGGGGTTTTGGTATTCCTTAACTAAACCTGCCAATTCTTGAAAGGTTTTGGTATCTAGTGCCTCGGGAATGTTTGACTCCAAATAACCAAAAAAGCTGTGGGTCCACAAGCTGTCAGGAGAATTACTTATTGCTTTTCATCTGTCCCAATGTGATGTGTCTGGAAAAAGCAATGCATTTTTTCCACATATTGGGCCCAGTCTTCAACAGTGGGGTCAACCGAGTCAAGCTTCCCAAATAATGGCATGATGCAAGTGATGCTTATCCCAACTCAAAGATGACTGTTGCAAGTGAGTTTCTCTTTGCCACTGAAATAATTTGACAGAGGCTGGTATCCCATCACTAAGTCACCCTTTAAAGAAAGTCCTTGACTTTGATACAGCCTCTGTCAACTTCCAGAGTGAACAGGGTGTCCAACAAACCTGTTTATATTTGTCAGTCAGGGCCCCCTGATTGGCCCAGGTTAACATCCCCAGTCAGGGAACTGATATTCAATGAGGTCACCCTAACTGACCTCGTTACAATAACGACATCCCTGAGGAACTTATGCAGAGATATCCTGGAGCTGAGATGACTGACATCCAACAACCATGACCATCTTCCTCTGTGCCAGGTATGCCTCCAACCCGTGGACAGTTTTCCCCTGATTCCCACTGATTCCAGTTTTGCTGCGGCTCCATGATGTCACACTGGTCAAATGTAGCATTGATATCAAGGGCTATTATTCACCTCACCTAGATATACAAAGCACCGAGATTCTATATTGCTCATCCAGTTCAAAGCTGAAATCTGAGAATGAGAAACCACTTCCAATCCCAAAGTGAAAATCTGAATGATTGTATAACTATGACTCCATCCACCAGAGAGTTTGCTGCGATATCTATCAATTCCAGTTTTGCTAGGGCTCTAATGTGCCCGTGATGTCAAGGGCTGTCACTCTCACCTCACCTCTGGAATTCAGCTCTTTTGTCCATGTTTGAACTCAGGCTGTAATGAGATCAGGATTTGAGTGGCCCTGGTGGAACCCAAACTGGTTGTCACTAAGTTGGTTATTGGGAGAGAGTGAAGACTGAAGATGCTGGAGATCAGAGTCTAAAAGCATGGTGCTGGAAAACCACAGCTGGTCAGAAAGCATCCGAGGAGCAGGAGAGTCAACATATCAAGTATAAACTCTTCATCGGGAATGTAGGGGGTTGCCCAAGGGGACTGAGAGATACATGGGAGGGGGGGGGGTGATACTGGAGGGGAAGGTAGCTAGGAAAGTGATAGGTAGCTGAAGGTTGGGGGGGTGATGTTGATGGTCAGATCAGAGGATGAAGTGGATAGGTGAGAAGGAAGATGGACAGGTAGGACAGTTCAAGAGGGTGGTGCCGTGTTTGGGGGTTGGATCTGGCATAATTTGGGGGGAGGGAAGTTGAGGAAACTGGTGAATTCAACATTAATTCCATGTAGTTGGAGCATCTCAAAGCAGAGGATGAGGTATTCTTCTTCCAGTCATTGGATTTGGAAGTGAAGGAGGTCCAGAATGTGCATGCCCTTGGTGAAGTGGGAGGGGGAGTTGAAGTGTTTGACCACAGGGTGGTGGGTTGTTTGGTTCATGTGACCCAAAGGTGTTCTCTGAAACGCTCTGCAAGTTGGCGTCCTGTCTCCCCAATGTAGAGGACACAATGGGGACACAGGACACCAACTTGCAGAACATTCCAGGGAACATGTCTGGAACACACGCACCAAACAACCCCGCCGCCCCATGGCTGATCACTTCAACTCCTCCTCCGAGTCTGCCAAGGACTTGGAAGTCCTGAGCCTCCTCCATCGCCAAATCTGAGCCACCCAATGCCTGGAGGAAGAATGCCTCATCTTCCGCATTGGGATCCACCATCCACACAGAATTAATGTCAATTTCACCAGTTTCCTCACCTCCCCGCCCCACCATATCCCAGATCCAACCCTCTAACTCAGCACTGCCCTCTTAACTGTCCTATCTGTCCATCTTCCTTTCCACCTATCTGCTCACCGTCCTTTCTGACCTATCACTATCAAACCCCCCACTTTCATCCACCAATCACATTTCTAACTACCTTCCCTCCAGCCCCAACTCCCTTCCATTTATCTCTCAGTCCTCTTGGGTCCCCCCCCCGCCCCGCCAAATTCCTGATGAAGAGCTTATGCTTGAAACATCGACTCACCTTTCCTTGGGTGCTGCCTGACCAGGTGTGCTTTTCCAGCACCACACTTTTAGACTAAGTTGGTTATTGCTGAGTTGGTGCTGCTTGATAGCACTATTGATGATACCTTCCATTACTTTACTGATGATCGACAGTAGACCGATGTGCGGTAACTGGCCAGGTTGGATTTGTTCTGCTTTTTGTGTACTGGACATACTTGGTCAATTTTTCACATTGTCAGATACGTGCTGGTGATACAGCTGTAGTGGAGCAGTTTGGTAAGGGGAGCGGCAAGTTCTGGAGCACAAGTCTAATTGTTAAAGATGAGACACGTACATTTTAATTTTTCAGAGAGAATGCTGGAGTCCTTGTGGTGCAGTGCTAGTGTCCCTACCTCTGAGACTGACAGCACAGGTCCAAGTCCTAGCTGCCCTGGCTATGTCTTAAAATATCATCTGAACAGTTTTATTAAAAATATCTTCTCAGAGAATGCCATGTATAGCTGATGTGTTCTTTGTACCTTACAATATGAAGAGAAAACCAAAGTTACATGCGATGGGGAAACAGGCTGAAGAGTTGTTCATTCCCTTACACTCTCCTGACTCTTCATTTACAAGCTAGGCCTACGACATAAAACATTTATTAGTATATGCATTACATTGTACCTAAATGTAATTGTGTGCAAGTCTAGGGTTTCCACTATCCTGTAAACCCTTTGGATAATTGCCATTTTATATCTTGTGTTACCTGAGATCACAACTCATGTTACAAGTGACACCACTGGAAGCAGGGGAGCTGCTTTTAAAATATTTAAATAGGCTCTTATCTGTACAAACAGGGGAAATTAGGAATGTAATTATACGGGGCTAAATGGCAATACAGAAAGATGTGCAGCATTAACCATGAAACAGGACTAAAGTAATATGGGTAGAGATTAAAAGCCACTGGGTGGCTTGAGTTGATGGAATGATACAATCTAACTCCATTTTCTCCAGGCACAGTTCATATTCCATTTTGAGCACTTTGTTAGGGGGATGGGAGGAGACTGAGGAAGAAGGTTGACTTATAATTTTTGAACTGTCAAGTTACTGGATGTGCTGGAAGGATTAAATGAGTCATCAAATTGCTTGTTTAGGTTCTACTTTCAAGGACGTGATTCCCCTATTGTATTGATGTGGCTGGAACTATAACTAGCATATGCAAACATTAACATATGATATCGACATTCAAGTGAAGCACTGCATCATTATTTGAAAAATATACAGCATTTACTCTAAACTGTTTTTAGATTAATTGTATCATGGCATTTTACCAAATTTAAGTTATTCCTGCAGTCCACCAGTCCATACCACTGTGCTTCTTTGCAAAACTGTGGCTTTTAATCATGGCTAAGTGACATTAACATTTTTTTTGGTTGGATTTTAGCATTAGTATTTTAAAACTGCTGGCGCAGGCACTGAAATCATGATAATTCAGCATATAACTGGATATAATTCACACTGGTTGGTGTAATGGTTCAGTAGTGCAGACAAGAAAGAACCCTATTAAATTCACATATAGAAGAGAAAAGCTCCCAATAAGTTTATCATTGTTGTATTTCATATGAATCTGCTTGTTGCTACAATCTTAAGCAAACCTTGCTAAATCAGGATAATTTTTTGTTTGCTTTGTAGCATACAGAATATTGATTACATTTGATGCATATTGTTCTGATCTAATAGTGGCCAAAGCATGTACTAGAGGGTTTCAGAAACAATGGAGAGTGTGTTGTAGTAGCAGAAAGCTGAGGATGCCATTGCAGTCAGGCCTCTTCTGTGATGAAAGGCCAGATGTGAACCAAAATGGTCTTTTTTTTAAATTGATCTATGGGATGTCAGCATCTCTAGCTAGCTAAGATTTATTGCCCATCCCGAGGTACTCTTGAGAAAGAGGTGGTGAGCTGCCTCCTTAAAATGCTGCAATCCACCTGCTATGGGTTGGCATTCCTGATGAAAGGCTTAAGCCTGAAAAGTCAACTCTCCTACTCCTCAGATGCTGCTTGGCCTGCTGTGCTTTTTCCAGCGCCATGCTTTTCAACTTTAAATTATTTAAAATCAAAGGTGGAAAATCAGGACTTGGAGGAAGAAGGCTTATTAGGATCGACACATTCTGGGCTCTTAGCAAAGGCTGGATTAGTGGTGCTGGAAGAGCATAGCAGTTCAGGCAGCATCCAACGAGCAGCGCAATCGACGTTTCGGGCAAAAGCCCTTCATCAGGAATAAAGGCAGTGAGCCTGAAGCGTGGAGAGATAAGCTAGAGGAGGGTGGGGGTGGGGAGAGAGTAGCATAGAGTACAATGGGTGAGTGGGGGAGGAGGTGAAGGTGATAGGTCAAGGAGGAGAGGGTGGAGTGGATAGGTGGAAAAGAAGATAGGCAGGTAGGACAAGTCCGGACAAGTTATGGGGACAGTGCTGAGCTGGAAGTTTGAAACTAGGATGAGGTGGGGGAAGAGGAAATGAGGAAGCTGTTGAAGTCCACATTGATGCCCTGGGGTTGAAGTGTTCCAAGGCGGAAGATGAGGCGTTCTTCCTCCAGGCGTCTGGTGGTGAGGGAGCGGCGGGGAAGGAGGCCCATCTTAGCAAAGGCTGATGAGGAAGCCTTTTCTTTCAAACTGTCAAGAAACGTTTTCATAGTTTTGACTTACATATATCTAATAGTACTTGCTGTTGCCAGGAATAATTTCACTGATGCCACAGACTTCAGATTCTTAGCCTCTGCTACCTATCAGCAGGAGATTATCCTACAGCTTTCGGTAACATCACTGTTGTCTGCCCCATCGAGATCTGTAGTCTTTAGGAGCAGATGAAATTGTTAACAATTGCAATTGCGCAGCAACTTGAAATATGGCTACAGCTGTTTTGAAATAGCTGATCTGGTCTGAGGAGTAAAATTATTGTTTTTTATTTGGGGCGATACTGAGCCATACAGGGTAAGAAGTCCCTGGGTTAGTGCCCTGGCTTATACTGAGTAGATTGGTCGTGGCAAAGGCAGCTTTTCAGTTGTCCTCTGCCATAGGGCTAAAGGAGGGGGAAAATCTTCAGGCAGAGCGCCCAGTCGTGCATAAATTCCGTTGCCATGGTATATTTGTGTGAAAATTGGCAAAAGGATCACATAATTGTGACGATCCTAGTCTCTAAAGTTCATTATTGAGGCTCCTCTATGAAGGGTCTATCCAAGCAGGTTGGCACCAGCAGTGAAAACTAGATCTCAGCATGAGATACAGCATTGAAAAGATGGTAACAAATGCCTGCTAACACTTAATTGTTTATCTCTTTTCTTTTCACTTCATTTACCTTGTCACAGTACAACCACCTCTCATCATCTTCTTGTTTCCTTTGAATGTTACTTAATTCCTGCCACCACTGCTTTGTTCTTCTAAACGCATTTTGTCAGAGGCTGTCTAATAAAACAAATTTGCTGTCAGCTTTGGATATAATAATTAGAGACCTATGTTCTGGGGAAGATAAACATTATCTTCTGAAGTATACTGCAAAAAAGCTGGTGAAAAATTAATTTAAGGAATGGGAGCCAAGTAACTTTGCATTCACATTGATGCCAAAACAACAACACTCAGAGGAAAAAAATGAAAACATTCTTTTAACAAGAAAACCCATGAACATTTCAAATGTTGAACTACAAATGCAGTGCTGATAATATCCAGCAAGTCAGTCAGCACCTGAAAGAAAATAACAGATTAAATTATGTCCTGAATTGCTGAATTCACAAACCTAAGCCATTCACTTTTCGAATTACTGACTGATTTGCTTCTCTATTTTGCCTCTGTTGGGTAACAGTACTTTGCTATTCTTTTGTTTCCAGGTTTGATATATCAGGCAGAGAAATGGCCCTCTGCCTGGAAGAGGTTTTAATTATCATTAACTCTGCTCAGTTGACAATACGTGCCTCTGAGTGAGAAGATTATAAGTCAAGTCTGACTGCAGCAATCGAGCACATAATCTATTTCTGCACATTAGTGACGTTTCTGTTCGCTGGTGTGGGAATGCTAAGCGACCAGAGGTGTGGTCTTTCAATGAGAGGCCTGTCCGAGTGGCTCAGTTGGTTACCACAAGGAGACCACATTAAAAACTCAACCAACATTTCACCTTCAATTAACACCATTAAAACACAAACTGGTTATTCATCTTATTTCTATTTGTGGGACCTCAGAGTGTGTAAATAACTGCTGCCATTTTTTTCACGTAACAGTCATTGCTGCACAGTGCAATTAATTCTGTATGCAGCTTTTTAAAGGATGTTTCACAGAGCTAAGATACTAGCTTTGTAAATGAATGTTATTTATTTCTTTGCTGTGGACCACAATTCGTGACTTCCGTTTCTGCTTGAACTAAAGCATGAATGACAAAGGTCTTCATTTTAAAAACCACTGACCTGTGAAAGTGATAACAGACTAAACAGAGATGGTGAAACTTCTGTGAGGTCTTTTGAACACGTGGAAGAATATTTCTTCGGAGGCAAGATCCACAAGTGGGACACAGCTGTGAGGATTTTTTTTGTTCATTGGAAGTCTGACATAAATAAGAGCAGCAGCTTCCAATTTAAGTGACTGAAATGCACAAGAGTGAAGCTTCTGTTTGCCAATATACATTAAATATGTTCTGTGCAAAGGGCATATCTTACACTTAATTCCAGGGAACATTGCTGCAGGCTAGTAATTACAATGCCTTTGTGACCTCCAAGTGTGTTCAGGTGTCTGCTGGAGTTCAGATGTTTAAAACAGTATAATTTATTGGCAGAGACCATCAGCAAACTTACAGCTAGAGACTACTCCATCCATTAATTCTCAATTAGGGCACTAAGAGGGAAGAATGAGGTGGAAGTTTGTGCACAGGCTGCAAAATCTCTTAAACAAATAAGGATTGATCAGATCTTTCCCAGAATATTACAAGAGAAATCTGCATGAAATCTGAGAGGCACTGGAACTTACTGTGAATATTGATAGATACTGAGAAGATACCAGTAGACAAGGTCCATATTTATAGTGCCTGCATTTTGTAGAAATATCATGACTGTGTTCTGGGTGCTTTTGTTAGGTAAAATGTTGAATATTCATTAATGATTTATGACGACCTGGTTCAGCTGGACTCCATTCAAACCTTTTTGCCTCCGGTTTCTGCAGAACTGACAATGGAGATGGAACTCACGTTTGGCCTCTCCCTCACCCGGCAGCCCTTGGGCTGTTCATTGGCTTGAACTGACAGCTCTCTGAACCTAATAGTGCCACCTAGAGCAGTGGCCACTGCTGGAACTACATACTATCACCAAAGGTGATCACCAGCGGACTAAGATAAGATAGGTGAGGGTGCTCGCTCCTAAGCTGGACGGCTGCAGTGAAGAGGTAGTGGAAGGGTGGGGTGTTGGCTTGAGTGGGGGTGGTTGGGACAGGTATTAGATAATATGTGGAGGCTGGGGGAAGGGAAATGTGCAGCCAGGTTCTCCAGTAAAAGAGATACATCCCGTTTGTCCGGCCACCAACTTGAGTAGTTGAAGTTTCATTCATCTATCACCCTTGTGCTCACTAGCATATTAGTTCTAGATCAAGCAATGTCTTGACTTTAAAATTTTCATCCTGGTTTTCAAATCCCTCCACGGCCTATTCTTTTCTATCTCTATAATCCTCTTCCGCCTCACAGCCCTCCAAGATATTAGCACTCCTCAAATTCTAGCGCAATCCCAATATAATTGCTCCACCATTGGTGGCCATGTTTCCAGTTGCCTTTCTCCCAGACTCTGGAACTTTTCCCTTCCGACACTCATCTCCTCTAATCCTCACTTTCTTCCTTTAAGTAATTCCTTAAAACCAAATTCCCTGACTAAACCTCTGGTCATTTGACCTCACATCTTATATGACTCAGTATTAATCCACATAATCATAGAATCATGGAACCCCTACAGAGTAAAAGGAGGACATTTGGCCCATTGCACTGACCCTCCAAAGAGCATTCCACCCAGACCCAACCCCTACCTTATCCCAGAACCCTGCAAATCCCATGGGAATCCACTCAGCCTACACATCCCTGAGAGCAAAGGGCAATTTCAGTATGACTATTTTACCTAACGGACACATCTTTGGAGTTAATGTTGTGCCAATGTGTGTTGATGTTAAAGAAGTTATGTAAAAATAATTATTGTTTACGTAGTGGAGATCAGCAACTACAAAACTTTCTGATATTAGATTTAGGAGGAGAAAAGAACTGAATATTTATGCTAAGTGCTAGGGAGTGAAATGAGAATTTTTGGGATTGACTGGGCAATGGGAGATGATTAAGACAAGAGTCAACAATCTAATGGCACTTATGTCACAATGCTGTTGGTAGTCACGCAGCCAAGTTGCCTGTTGTTGGGCACTAGAAAGATAATCCTGAAAATGGGAATTTTTTATTCTTCCCATACACTTCTAACAATTTTGCTGTGGTCCTAGCTGAATACACACTGTCTAAGGTGGCTGGGTTCAGCTTGTTAAACCCCCAGCAACATCTCTGTGCTTGACTGGGGAATCTGACCCATTCTGACGTATGTAAGAAATATTCGTACAGCGAAACATGCATCTTCTGTATTGGCCAGCTTGAAATTACCTACATTGATTTTCTCAGTAGCTTGATTGAGAGATTCTTCAGCAAGTTATCAGATATCCATTCAGGCTGATATTAAAAAAAACAAAGAACAAAGAAAATTTACAGCCCACGAACAGGCCCTTCGGCCCTCCAAGCCTGAGTCGATCCAAATCTACTGTCTGAACCAGTCAGTCAATTCCTAAGCATCTGTATCCCTCTGCTCTCCATCTACCGTGCCTCCTCTACCATCTCTGCTGGCAACGCGTTCCAAATGCCCACCACCCTCTGTGTGAAGTACTTGCTGCGTGTATCCCCCTTCAACTTTCAACCTCTCACCGTGAAAGCGTGACCTCTCGTTATTGAATCCTTCACCCTGGGAAAAACCTTGTCTCTATCCATCTTGTCTATACCCTCCTTGATTTTGTAAACCTCAATCAGGTCTCCCCTCAATCTCCTTTTTTCTCATGAAAATAAACCTAACCTACTCAACCTCTCTTCATAGCTAGCATCTTCCATACCAGACAACATCCTCTTAAACTTCTGCACTCTCTCCAAAGCATCCACGTCCTTTTGGTAATGTGATGACCAGAACTGTACACCGTATTCTAAATGCGGCCGAACCAATGTCTTGTACAATGTTAACATGACCCGCCAGCTCTTATACTCAATACCCTGGCCAATGAAGGCAAGCATACTATATACCTTCTTGACCACTCTATCCACCTGTGCAGCAACCTTCAGGGTACAATGGACCTGCACTCCCAGATCTCTCCGTCCATCAACTTTTCCCAAGGCTCTTCCATTCATTGTATAATTCGCTCTAGAATTAGTCTTGTCTAAATGCATCACCTCACATTTGTCTGGTTTGAAAACCATCTGTCACTTTTCCGCCCAACTCTCCAGTCTATCTATATCCTCCTGTATTCTCTGACCGTCCCCTTATGCTTTCTGCTACTCCACCAATCTTCGTGTCATCTGCAAACTTGCTGATCATACCAACAGTGCCCTCTTCCAGATCATTTATGTATATTACAAACAACAGTGGCCCCAACACTGATCCCTGTGGAACACCACGGTCACCTTTCTCCATTTCGAGGAACTCCCTTCCACTACTACTCTCTGTCTCCTGTTGCTCAACCAGTTCTTTATCCCCCTAGCTAGAACACCCTGCACACCATGTGACTTCACTTTCTCCATTAGTCTACAATGGGGAACCTTATCAAACGCCTTACTAAAGTCATGTATATGACATCAACAGCCCTTCCTTCATCTATTAACTTGGTCACTTCCTCGAAGAACTCTATTAAGCTGTAAGGCACGATCTTTCGGCACAAACCCATGTTGCCTATCACTGATAAGTCCATTCTTTTCTAAATATTAATAGATCACATCCCTCAGGACCTTCTCCAGCAATTTTCATGCCACTGACGTCAGGCTCACTGGGCTATAGTTACCCGGAATATCCCTACTACCCTTCTTGTACAGGGGACAACATTAGCAACTCTCCAGTCCTCTGTCACCTCACCTGTATTTAAGGATGCCACAAAGATATCTGTCAGGGCCCCAGCAATTTCCTCTCTCGCCTCCCTCACCAACCTGGGATAGATCCCATCCGGTCCTGGGGATTTGTCCATTTAATAACCTCTAGCATACCCAACACATCTTTCCTACTTATGTCAACGTAATCCAGACTAATCAAACTTTCATCTCTAATCTCAACATTCATCAAGTTCCTCTCCTCCGTGAACACTGGTGCAAAGTAATCATTCAGGATCTCACCCATTTGCTCAAGTTCGACACACAGCCTTCCTTCGTTATCCTTTAGTGGACCAACCCTTTCTCTAGTTACCTGCTTGCTTCTTATATAAGAATAAAATGCTTTGGGATTCTCCTTAATTCTGCTCGCTAAAGCTATTTCATGACCCCTTTTAGCCCGCTTGATTCCTTATTTAAGACTTGTCCTACTCTTCCAATATTCCTCCAGGGCCCATTCTGTTCTTCAGCTCAGCACTGTCCCCATGAGTTGTCCTACCTGCCTATCTTCTTTTCCACTTATCCACTCCACCCCCCCTCCCCCACTCTATTGTACTCTATGCTACTTTCTCTCCACTCCCCACCCTCCTCTCACTTATCTCTCCACCCGTCAGGCTCTCTGCCTGTATTCCTGTTGAAGGGCTTTTGCCCGAAACATCGATTTTCCTGCTCCTCAGATGCTGCCTGAACTGCTGTGCTTTTCCAGCACCATTCTAATCTAGACTCTGGGTGTTTCCAGCATCTGAAGTCACTGTTTTTACCTGTCTTAGCTGCCTAGACCTTATGTTCGCTTCCCTTTTCCACTTGGCTAGTCATACAATTTCTCCTGTCATCCATGGTTCACGAATCTTGCCCTTCCTATCCTTTGCCTTCAACGGGACATACCTATCCTGCATTATCTTTAACCTATCTTTGAAAGCCTCCCACATCTCAAATGTGGACTTCCCTTCAAATAGCTGAGTCCAATCCACATTTCCAAGCTCCTGCCTAATTTTGATATAATTAGCCTTGGCCCAGTTTAGTGCTCACCCTTAGGACTTTTCTCTTCTTTATCTACGAGTATTCTAAAACTTAAGAATTGTGGTCACTGTTCCCAAAGAAATCCCCCACCACAACTTCTACCACCTGCATTTCAGGCCATCAGTTTTTTTGCGCTTATCTGCTCTCTGCCTACTCTTCCCTTTATTAATGCTATCTTCATCATTCTGACAGTCTCCAGTCTCCACCTTGCTCCACTCTCTCTCTCGATCTAATCTCTCTCTCGTCCCCTCCCTCTCCCTCTCTCACCCCCTCTCTCTCTCTCTTCCCCCCTCTCTCTCTCGCCCCCTCCCTCCATCACTCTCTTGCCCCCCTCCCTCTCTCTCGCACCTCCCTCTCTCTGTCTCTATCTCTCTCTCTCACTTGTTTTCTCTTCTGGTTCCCAGCCCCCTGCCACATTAGTTTAAAATGTCCCCAACAGCAGTAGCAAAAACTCTCCGAAGGACATTGGTTCCAGTCTGGTTCAGATGTAGACCCACCTTCCCAGAACTGGTCCCAATGTCCAACAAATCTGAATCCCTCCCTCCTACACCATCTCTCAAGCCACGTGTTCATCCTGCCTACGTTTTCATTTCTATGCTGGCTTGCACGTGGTACTGGTAGCAATCCCGAGATCACTATGTTTGAAGTCCTCCACTTCAACTTCTCTCCCAGTTCCCTGAATTCTGCTTTCAGGACCTCATCTTGTTTTTTTATTTATATCATTGGCGTCTATACACACCAAGACAACTGGCTGTTAACCCTCCCCTTTCAGAATGCTCTGCAGCCGATTGGTGACATCCCTGACCCGAGCACCTGGGAGGCAACATACCATCTGGGAGTCCTGTTTTGGCCACAGAAACGCCTATCGACTCCCCTCACAATAGAATCCCCTTTGACTATGACCCTAAGAGTCTTTTTCCTGCCCTTCTGAACAGCAGTGCCCACCACAGTGCCATGATCCTGGCAACTGCTGCCCTCTCCTGGTGAGCCATCTCCCCCAACAGTATCTAAAACGGTGTACCTGTTTTGGAGAAAGATGACCGCAGGGGACACCTGCACTGCCTTCCTACTGTTTTTCTGCCTTTTGGTCACCCATTCACTGTCTCCGTCAGACATTCTAACCTGCGGTGTGACCAGTTCACCAAACATGTTATACATGACCTCCTCAGCATCGCGGATGCTCCACAGTGAGTCCATCCGCAGCTCCAGAGCCGTCATGCAGCTGGACATACTTCTTGCAAGTTGGGGGGGAGGGGGCGGCAGAGTGGAGATACTTCATGTGCAGTATTTCAGGTTTAGCCACTGCCCAAATATAAATTAAGCCCTTACCTTCCTGGCAAATACAGGAAACATTTTATTATCCGGCACCTCTAGGACCAGGAGTGTATCAACTGTTCAAATATTCCAGTTGATCAAGAGGTCTACATGATCAATATAAAAACACACACTAAGTCATAGAAACATAGTGCAGGGGTAGACACATCATTGGTATACACTATTCACTGTGTAAGTCACTTGAATAATAATTCAACTTTGCCTCAAATAAACATTACTGGCAGAGAGTCTTCTCACTCACATCCTCAACTGACTAGGGAGTCCTGAGGGACAGGATGTACATGTATTTGGAAAGGCAAGGACTGATTAGGGATAGTCAACATGGCTTTGTGCGTGGGAAATCATGTCTCACAAGCTTGATTGAGTTTTTTGAAGAAGTACCAAAGATGATTGTGTGATCTATTTGGACTTCAGTAAGGCATTTGACAAGGTTCCCCATGGGAGACTGGTTAGCAAGGTTAGATCTCACGGAATACAGAGAGAACTAGCCATTTGGATATAGAACTGGCTCAAAGGTAGAAGACAGAGGGTGGTGGTGGAGGATTGTTTTTCAGACCAGAGGCCTGTGACCAGTGGAGTGCCTCAAGGATTGGTGCTGGACCCTCTACTTTTTGTCACTTATATAAATGATTTGGATGTGAGCATAAGAGGTACAGTTAGTAAGTTTGCAGATAGAGTCATAGACTTGTACAGCACAGAAACAGTCACCAAATAAGTCACTAAATTGGAGGCATAGTGGACAGCGAAGAAGGTTACATCAGATTATAACAGGATCTTGACCAGATGGGTCAATGGGCTGAGAAGTGGCAGATGGAGTTTCATTTAGATAAATGCGAGGTGCTGCATTTTGGAAAAGCAAATCTTAGCAGGACTTATACACTTAATGGTAAGGTCCTAGGGAGTGTTGCTGAACAAAGAGACCTTGGAGTGCAGGTTCATAGCTCCCTGGAAGTAGAGTCGCAGGTAGATAGGATAGTGAAGAAGGGTGTTTGGCATGTTTTCCTTTATTGTTCAGTGTATTGAATACCTGAGTTGAGGGGCCAAGTTGTGGCTATACAGGACATTTGTTAGATCACTGTCGGAATATTGCATGCAATTCTGGTCTCCTTCCTATCGGAAGGATGCTGTGAAATTTGAAAGGGTTCAGAAAAGATTTACAAGGATGTTACCAGGGTTGGAGGATTTGAGCTATAGGGAGAGGCTGAACAGGCTTGGGCTGTTTTCCCTGGAGTGTTGGAGACTGAGGGGTGACCTTATGAGGGGTATGGATAGGGTAAATAGACAAAGTCTTTTCCCTGGGGTGGGGGAGTCCAGAACTAGAGGGCATAGGTTTAGGGTGAGAGAGGAAAGATATAAAAAAGACCTAAGGGGCAACTTTTTCACGCAGAGGGTGGTACGTGTATCGAATGAGCTGCCAGAGGAAGTGGTGGAGGCTGGTACAATTGCAACATTTAAAAGGCATCTGAATAGTATATGAATAGGAAGGGTTTGGAGGGATATGGGCCAGTTGCTGGCAGGTGGGACTAGATTGCATTGGGATATCTGGTCGGCATGGACGGGTTGGACTAAAGGAGCTGTTTCCGTATTGTGTATTTCTATGATTCTATGACTATATGACTAATTGGAAATTGCGGTATTTGAGGAGAAATTGGTTCGAAATTGAAACAACTGTTGATATTTTATGTGACCATTCGATTGAACAAGTAAAATTTCTATTGATTTAAATAAATTTCAAAAAGTATAATAATTGGCCAGAGCAATATAGTATGGTTTGTGGTATGTGAGGTATGTAAGTTTTGCCGGTTTATCAAGAGTGCTGGTTAAAACAAAATTTGTTGTATTTAATGTGACACACAACAAAATCTCTATAAAGGTACAATGTTTCCAGTCACACCTTTTCCTTACTTCCTGCTCCTCTCTTACACGTTATGCTAACTGCATAAAAGCTATACAAATAATCCTACTCTTCTCCTCTTTCCCAATTTCCCTGCAATTTTATCATCTTCAACTGATTTTTGCAATTGCCTTTTAGAGGTTACTGTTGCATTTAGTTCCACCACCCTTTCAAAGAATGCACTCCAGATTCCAACAAATCCCCATGCATTATTGTCACAACCACAGCAGGCGTGTCTGCAGAGGGGCCCATGAAATTTCTATAACTCGTTTACTTTTTCAAGTGTTCCAATTTTTAAAAAAAGCCAAATTTCAGACTTCAACATGTTAAGAGTCAGTTTATTACATTGCTGTCAATAAAAGTTACCAAGTTTAAAAAGTGATATACTTATGAGCCAAAATGTAGATACAAAGACTGAAAGTAGCTAAGGATCAAATATACTCTTAACAATGGATCTTAAGTTCAGACTGTAATCACTGCAGAACTGGCTTGCTTGAAGATTTCTCTTTCTGAGGTAAAGGGATTGAAAACTTGCAGTCAGATTTCAGCAACTGCAAAGACTTGTGTACCTGAATAGTTGGAGGTTTCTTCCATGCTGGACTGAGCAGGACAAATCTTGGAGGGAGTGACGGCTCCTTTCATTTATTTGTTATGGCTGCAATTTGTGACCCTTAGGAGCTTAGTTCTATACAGCAGTCCTTAGCTAGTTTGCCACACTCTTGTGTTCCTGTTGAATACCGTCCATCTCTAATGGTGTCTCTCAGTTCAGTGAAATTCAAAATCTCAGAGCTTGGCTTACACAGATCAAGATTTAGAATAGCTGCTATCCCAAAACTGTTGCATCATGGTTCCATATTAGGTAACAGACATTTCCGTTATTACCTCTTAACTGGAATAATCAACATTTAATTGGTTCTCCTTTTCATTTAGGTTAGCTTGTTGCCACTTTTGGGGATATTGGTACGTTATTGGAAATATTGATTTTCCCATGTTGGTTCTTCCTGCAATACAGTTTAGTCCCGACACCAGCTCAAACTACAATGATAATCATTTGACTCCTGGGAATCACTTTGTCCATTTCAGAGACAGACTAGCCTCAGTAACAACATCGGTCTATTATCACAACAGTCTTGATATTATGAAGACATTTTTGATTCGGATTTGCTTCAAATTGAGAATCAAGTGACTGGGATTGGGACATTTGCATAACTAAGGGTAACATGGAAAAACAATTTGCATGACAATCTAAAGAAGGTTTATTTTATTTTTAGGAAGTGATTCATCTTAACCAAGCAAAAAAATAAAAATGGTCAAACTGAGAAAATATAAGCTGGTTTGCTCCCTGCTTTCTCATTAATATTGTCTACAACATTCAAGGCAGCCAAAATTCTGAGACTGCACTGAAACAAAGCTCTTGATTACAGGGTGAGTTTAAATCCAATTCTTAATTGACACTCTTGCTTTTTTGTTTCCTTGTCTTCCTGTTAACTGAATATGATAATCCTCGTGTATTAAAGGGTAAAAGCACCTCTGAATTATACAATGCTACTGGTAAACTATTCAGTCTTTGACTGTTATGCTTCCACAGTGAGGTTACAGTTACAAAGCTGAATCTCTTGAAGATTCCAGGAGTATATCTAGAGCAAAAATGAAAGATACTGGCAGTTCTTCTTGTGGTGTTTTATATAAGACTATAAGACTACAGGATGCAGGAGAAGGAGGAGTCCATTCAGCCCATTGAGTCTACGCCATCATTCAATGAGATCATGGCTGATCTGATGGTCATCAACTCCTCTTTATCCCCATAACAATTGATTCCTTTACTGATTAAAAATCCCTCTATCTCAAGGGTGAAAATACTTGAATGTAAAAAATTCTTCTTTAGATCGTCATGCAAATAGTTTTGCCATTTTATCCTTAATTATGCAAATCTATCAACCCCAGACACTTGGACATTCAATTTGAAGCAAATCCAAATAAAAAAATAATCTTTGGAACATCAAGACCATTGTGATAATGCATTGAATTTGTTAATGAGACTATCTTTGATTCAGATGGACACAGAATTCTACAAATGTGTTCCCAGATGTCATGTGATTATCATTGTGGTTTGAGCTGGTGTTAGAACTAAACTGTAGCTCAGGAGGAAACCACATGCAACTGTTTTGAAAATCAATGAAAATTTCCAATGGGGAACAGAAACATGTTGACAATGGTTCCCCTGTAGGTATAGTTTGACTCATAATGTACCCTTCCCTTTATCCAACAAGACAGATCTCAGACGTTAAAAGATGAGCTTTTGAGTTTGAGGACAGTTTAGAAAGAAGTACAAGTGCTGGGTCGAAGGTGTTCAAGTGGATCTCTTTGAGGTGTAGATTGTATAAATTGACATCAAAAGAGAAAATGCTGGAAAATCTCAGCAGGTCTGGCAGCACCTGTAAGGAGGGAAGAACTGACGTTTCGAGTCTAACTGACCCTTTGTCAAAGCTTTGACAAAGGGTCAGTTAGACTTGAAACATCAGCTCTTTTCTCTCCTTACAGGTGCTGCCAGACCTGCTGAGATTTTCCAATATTTCCTCTTTTGGTTTCAGATTCCAGCATCTGCAGTAATTTGCTTTAACCCAGTATAATTTGACATGTTGGTAAGGTAAGTGGGGACTGCTACTTTGAAACAAGCTGACAAAGCCCGATAAGCCGCCCAGACATTGAAACCAGTGTAAAAGTAAGTCTTAAAGAGAAACCAAATCGTTTTACTCATTGACCAAAAACAAATGTTAGAAATATTCATAAAGCAGTTGCCTGAATGAATGGGAAAGTTAGGGTTGAATGGCCTTTTGATAATTTATTAAAAATCTATCTCTCCATTATTTTGTATTAGTCAAAACTTACCACAAAAAGTTGCTCAAGTTTTATTTCTGAAGGCGAGAGAATTGGGGGGCCCCATTGATTGTGAGCGTGTGTGCTCAAATATTAAAATCTGATTGAAGAAACTGCTTTTCCAAAATCTCTGTATTGTTTTGATACAAAGACAAACTATTATGAGTTGCTGAGTTCCAAGATGAGTTGTTCAGCGTTTATCCTGTTGTTGTAGCCTAAGTAACTCTCAAATGAATTTCCCATGTGGCGCAGACAAACATTTCAGCTGGAGGTAAGAATGCTGTTTCATTTTAATTGACAGATGTGAAGGAATTTGCAAGATACAGGGGCAAATGGAGGAGGAAACATTCCAGGTTTCACTGAGGAAGGTCAATTTTATCTTTCATTTTGCATGTTTTTAAAATTATTTTTATCTCCATAAACTAATAGCTCCTACACAAACGGTTTCTGGTTGAAAGTCAGGACAATCCATTCCAGGAATTTGTCAGTAGATGCTGCAAGTGCTGTTTTTAAATGTATCTTTGGACTTCTATTCTTTTCTTTCCAAGATCCAGTTATCTTGTATGGGAAGCTTGAGATCAATAGTAAATCAAGGCTACAATTCAGAGACATCCATGCTAGCAGGATGCTCCGGGGAGAACTCATTTTGATCACTGATCAAGCAGAAAATTGTAAGCAACATTCAACCTGATCTATTGTCAAATTTGAAAACATGATTGGCAACCATTCAGCAACCATCTGTTCATCCATGTTAAAGCTGTTAATCTTTTACATACTGTGAAGAATTATTGCTCACTAGGAACATAGGAACAGGAGTCGGTCATTTAGGCCCTCGAGCCTGTTCCACCTTACAATGGTATCACGGCTGATCTATGGCCTAACTCTATGGACCTACCTTTGGCCCATAACCCTCAATACCTTTCTTTAACAACTGATCCAGCATCCACTGCTATTTATGGAACAGAGTTCCAAACCTCCTCCATTCTCTGTGTGTAGAAGTGCTTCCTATTAACTCTCCAGATAGTTTGCCCCGAATCCTCAGACTACACCCCCTAGTTCTAAGAATCCCCAAACAGTGGAAACAGTTCATCTTTATCTACCCTGCCTTTTCCTGGTAATACCTTGACAATTTCAATCAGATCATTGTTAATCTTCTAAATTCCAGAGAAAACAGAAAAATTTGTATAATCTTTCCTCATAGCGTAATCCCTAAAATTCAGGTATCATTCTCGTAAACCTTTCTCAAGAGAAATTGTCTAATCGGACTACTTCATTGTTTCATTTTTCCCAGGTTAATCTCTCCCTTCATGACCCATCAACATGAGGTCAAAGACAAGCACCTTTTTTTTTGGGAGGCCTTCACTCAGCAAGATGGGTGAGCGTAAGATGTGAGAATGGCCCGAATAATGCCATTAATGATGTACTGATGGAATCCTCCACTGTCCCAGAAGAAAACTGCCCACAATTATCAGTGACCTACGTACCATATATTTGCCCTTTGCTGTCAGTTTTGTGAATCCTGTGTTAATTCAAGGGGACAGCTGGGTATCCTTGTTTAGTGACATCAGCAAGCCAGGTAAGCAACCAATCCCATTGCCATATTCCCACTAGTTGGATGTATTAAACTTTGCACTTAGTGCACTTACGAAACAAAAATTGGCAGGGTGATAATTATAGATGGGCTGGTCAAATGGACTGATCAATGGCAAATGGAATTCAATCCAGATGAGTATGAGTTGAAACATTTGAGCAGGACAAATAAGGCATGGGAATTTGTGATGAACAATAAGATCAGAAGGACCTTGATGTGCATGGTCACTGGGTCCCTTAAGGCTGCCGGCAGGTAGATAAAGGGGTTAAGAAGGCATATGAGATAATTGCCTTTATTATCCAAGGAATAAAGAGCAGGAGGTGAGGCTGGAACTGTATAAGATGTTGGTTAGGTCATAGCCAGAATATTGTGTGCAGTTCTGGAACCTACATTATAGGATGGATGTGATTGTACTGGAGAGAGGACAGAGGACATTTACCAGGATGTTGCCAGGGCTGGAGAGTGTTACTTATGAAGAGAGCTTGGACAGACTGGGGTTGTCTTCCTTGGAGCAGAGAAGATTGAGATGGGACATGATTGGGATGCATAAAATTATAAGGGGTATACACAGGGTTGATAGGAAGAAACTTTTCCCCTTGATGGAGAGATCAATGATCCTGGGGATGAAGGACTTGTCAAATAAGGAGCAATTAAAGTTTGAGTCTGTACTTGATGGAGTTTAGAAGGATGAGGTGAACCTGATTGAAACTTGCAGAATACTGAGAGGCCAGAAAGGAATGGGTGTGGCAAAGATGTTTCTACTAGTAGAAGAGACTAGGACCCAAGGCCAGGACCTCAGATTGAAAGGACAACTCTTCAGAATTGAGATGAGGAGGAATTTCTTCAGCCAGAGGGTGGTGAATCTGTGGAACTCGTTGTTGCAGAAGGTTGTGGAGGGACAAGTCATTGAGTGTGTTTACAACAGAGAGAGATAGTTTCTTGATTGGTAAGGGAATCAAAGGTTATGGTGTGAAGGCAGGAGAACGGGGTTCAGAAACATATTAGCCATGATCGAATGGTGGAGCAGACACAATGGGCTAAATGGCCTTATTCTTCTGCTGTATGTTGTCGTCTCATGGTCTACTAGGACCATCGATTTGAGGTAAGGTGCCGGAAGTTTAAAGGTTATGTGAGGAAAAACATTTTAACCCGGGGGTTGCATGAGTCTGGAACTCATTGCCTGTAAGTGTGGTAGAGGTAGAACCCCTTATAATATTTACAAAGTATTTAGATGTGCACTTGTGATGTGAAGGAATAAAAGGCTAAGGGCCAAATTATGGACCAAACCAAACCCCCTCAAAATGTATTAAGACGATAGTCTAGACCTTAACTCTTTTTAGTTTAAAGGAAGTGCAATGTGTTGTGTTCCAGATGCAGTTCAATTGGTCAAACTATTCGACTTTAAGCAAAACACACATTGTATTTACACTCAATTAGTATTCAGTCAAAATAAAAATTGAAGAAAAAAATTGGTTTAACTGTAACTCTATTGAAATATATCTTTTTTTTTAGATTAGATGACCTACAGTATGGAAACAGGCCCTTCGGCCCAACAAGTCCACACCCACCCTCCGAAAAGTGACCCACCCAGACCCATTCCCCATATTTTCCCCTGACTAATGCACCTCACACTATGAGCAATTTAGCCTGGCCAATTCACCTAACCTGGACATTTTTGGATTGTGGGAGGAAACCCACGCAGACACAGGAAGAATGTGCAAATTCCACACAGACAGTTGCCCGAAGCTGGGATCGAACCTGGG
This sequence comes from Chiloscyllium punctatum, assembly GCF_047496795.1. Classification (NCBI taxonomy): domain Eukaryota; kingdom Metazoa; phylum Chordata; class Chondrichthyes; order Orectolobiformes; family Hemiscylliidae; genus Chiloscyllium; species Chiloscyllium punctatum. Next base: position 92,405,486 of record NC_092746.1, on the reverse strand, counting down.
ACCCTGGTGCTGTAAGGTATTTGTTAAACATTAACTATTACTAATTAACTGTTCCAGTACAGTAAAATGCCATATACACACCCTCGCCAGGCAGCATGAGGAGATGGAGAGGTCAACGCTTTTGGAAGGTTCTGAAGAAGGGTTACACCCGAAACATTGCCTTGTTTACTGTGTTCTTCCAACCTGCTGCTTGTCTACCTTGTCTATAAACACACCCTTGGCAAAGGCAAATTCAGTAAAACAGATTGTTTCACATGCAATTCTAGCAACAGGAAGAGAACGCTAGCCTTAAACTGTAACAGAGAGGAATAAAAGCTTCCACTTCCAGCTTCCAACTTCAGAAAGCTAAAACTAAAAACCTGGTCCTGTGAGTGCTTGACCCCACCCACTCAGGCTGCTTCTATTGTTCCAACTTTAAAAAAAAACAAGGCCTCACAAGCTGTTTATTTTATTGAGTTTGAACAGTCTGCTTGGCACCTCTGTCTCAACCTTTCTTCATTAAACAAAACCCAGGACAAAATACACCTCTTAACCCATAGTATAATCACAGCCAAGAGCAGGAAAATGGAATTAGAATTGTTAGATGGTTGTTTTTGAACGGTACAGATTCAATTGCCTAAGGTCCTTTTTCTGCGCTGTGGACCCTGATGACTCTATTAATTTGAAAAACTTTTACAGACAACAAAATTGATATTAGGACACACATGAAGGGTTAAGATCAGAGCGAAACTATCATAACCAAACTTTTATGAGGTAATTTAGTTTATTGCAATGGAGAAATTTAACATTCTAACACAGATATAAGAATAATTTTTCAGCAGTCAGCAGCACTATTAGTACTTTATCCTTTTTCATAACTTTTCAAAGATTTTACAGCAAGTCTGAAAATGTAGAAGGGCAGCTCCTTGTCTATGATTTGATTACTTTCTGGAAGTCCTTAGGGCTGTTTCCTCTGGGGAAGAATAGAATTACTGAGAGTACTTTCTGGATTTCCACATTAAACCACACCAATATGGACTCCTGAAGTTGCTATTAATTTCAGGGAAGAAATACAGTGAATTCTGACAACTTCACTGTCATTACACTTGGAAAATCTGAGGCTATGATTCAGGTTACTCCTTCCCAAGTGTGTGATTGTGATCAAGGTCTTAGTATTAGTAAGAACACTTTTTTTGCATTTCAACTCATTTGATTTTACAGTAAAGTCATTCTTTGATCTTGATCTCTTTGTGATACCTTTCTTGGTAAAACCAAAGAGGTTAATTTCCGATGTTGTTGACCCCATCCGATGTTTATGTGATGTTGCCGATAAGTCACTAAGGTATTTCAACTTTCTTTTCCTGTAAGTTTTTCTCCATCTCTCCAGGTTTCAAAATTTGATACATTTGTTAGCAGTTCTTGTTTTCCTTTGCCTTTCAATATCGTTGATCACATAAAGTCCATCACATAAATGCCTTTCTTCCATTGTCAACAGGAGGTGATGACCTGATGATATTATCACTCGGTTATTAACCTGGAGACCAAGGTTCAAATCCTGTGGACGGTGGAATTCGAATTCAATAAACATCTGGAATTAAGAATCTGAAGATAGCTATGAAACTACTGTCGGGGGAAACCCCAATTGGGTTCATTAATGTCCCTTTCTTTAAGAAAGAAAACTGCCACTCTTGTCTGGCCTTCTGTAACTCCAGACCTACAGCAATATGGTCGATCCTTAAGTACATTTAGGGATGAACAATAAATGCTGCTTTTGCCAATAATGGCCGTAACCCCGAATGAATAAAAAAGGGTTTTGGGAGCTGCCCCCCAGGAATGGCTGTGTTTACACTCCCCACCACCTTCCCTTGTTGTCTCTCTTGTTCCTCCTTTTCTTCTTTACTTTGGAGGTAAAGGCATGAAAGAGTTACAGTTATATTGATATGCCATGAAATCACAGAAGATGCAATATAAATAAAGTTCTTCCTTTCTTAAGATGCTGTTCATACATTCCTGTGTCCAACTTTATCACTAAATAACTGAAGATGGATTGATGACATTTTTCCCCTTAAACTGCATCCTTCAAAGATCTGAAGAAGGGTCATTGGCTCCAAAACACTAAGTCTGCCTTCTCTCTAGAGATGCTTCCAGACTTGCTAAGTTTTTTCCAGCAATTTCAGTTTTTGTTTCTGATTTCCAGCATCTGCAGTTCTTTTGGTTTTTTCGCCCTTCAAAGTTAGGCCTGATTGTTATAAGCCCTCAAGTACTGTACATTCTTCATGTGTCCAAACGTCAGTATTCCAAGCAGAATTTTCAAATGGTTAATGAAGTAATTTAATATCTTTCAAAATCAGTGCGCCTGTGTTGCATTGTTGCAGTTGTGAAGATCAGGAATTAAACGCAGATATAAAATGCACAAATTGTAACTATATTTTATCAGAAAACTGTGAATACTCTCAGAATACCTCAAGTTAATATTTTGATAGTTATAATAGCTCTAATTACCACATAATAGTAAAAAAAAGTATATATGCAATATTATTGTATATTTAACAAGATATGAGTCATGATTAAACCAGAAGAGAGTGGGAGCAGTGAAGATGTCCAAATGTATGCAGAATGCTTGAGCAAAAAAAATTGAAATACCTGTATTTGTTACTTGACCTTTTGAGGTTTGATTGCAGCTGCTCAACACTGTGCAAGCAATGCAGTTCCCCTCAAGGTAGTTACCTCATCAGTGGTACTATTGATTGTTGTTTACAGAATGCGCTTTTTAAACAACATTTCACCAGGCAGTCATGCTGCATCAGCGCGATGAATGTGCAATGAATCATTTTTAAGTACTAGATCGTTATAATCACAGCATTGAGTATGGAAATTCCCATATACCTAAAATAGAACCATTTATTGGCATTTCTCAAGACATTTGTTATAGGTCACCATTGTTAATAATATAGCATGGACCTAATTACTAGCATTTCTGTTTGACAGGCAATAAATCTGCAAATATAAACATACAATGGATTTGATGCATCATTTAAATTGCTTATCATTTGTGTTATGAAGTATTAGCTTGGAAAGGGTTTAAATGTTCCTTAACTACGATTATATGTAGAAAAATTGAAATTGGACTTGGCCTTTCCCCAAAGACATTACAAGACACAGATATATTTCTGGCTTGATTCTGTCAGCGAAAAAACCAGGCAAACTATGATTTGTATTTTATGTTGAAAGTGAAAGTCATCATCTTCAACTTCAGTCACATACACTCTCCACATGTTCTATCCCCCTGTCTGGGTGCTGTCCTTAGTTGAATCAGACAGTTTGCAGCTTAAGCTCATCTTTGATCCTATGCTGGCCTCCTACTTGCAGACCCTTCCCATATTTGCTTACCCCCTGCCTCAGCCCCTCTGCTCTTCTCACCTTTCTCCTTGAACTGAATTTTGAAACCATAAGACGTAGGAGTGGAAGTAAGGCCATTCGGCCCGTTGAGTCCACTCCGCCATTTAATCATGGCTGATGGGCATTTCAATTTCACTTACCCACACTCTGTCCGTAGCCCTTAATTCCTTGCAGGATCAAGAATTTATCAATCTCAGCCTTGAAGACATTTACCGTCCCCGCCTCTACTGCGCTTCGTGGCAATGACTTCCACAGGCCCACCACACTCTGGCTGAAGAAATGTCTCCTCATTTCTGTTCCAAATTGACCCCCTGTAATTCTAAGGCTGTGCCCATGAGTCCTAGTCTCCCTGCCTAATGGAAACAACTTTCTAAGCCATGCATTATCTTGTATGTTTCTATTAAATCTCCCCTCAATCTTCTAAACTCTAATGGATACAATCCCAGCATCCTCAGCCGTTCTTTGTATGTTAGGAGGGATCATCCGTGTGAATCACCATTGGACAGCTCCAGTGCCAGTATGTCCTTCCTGAGGAGTGAGGCCCAATATTGGACACAGTATTCTTAATGGGGCCTAATTAGACCTTTATAAATTCTCAGAAGCACATTGCTGCTTTTATATTCCAACCCTCTTGAGATAAATGACAACATTATATTTGCTTTCTTAATCATGGACTCAACCTGCAAGTTAATCTTTAAAGAATCCTGCACTAGCACTCCCAGATTCCTTTGTACATCGGCTTTATGAATCTTCTTACCGTTTAGAAAATAGTGCATGCCTGTATTCTTTTTTCCAAAGTGCAAGACCTCGCATTTTTTCACATTCAATTTCATCAGCCATTTCCTGGACCACTTTCCTAAACCTTCTGCAGCGTCCCCACCTCCTCAGTAATACCTACCTGTCCACCTAACTTCATATCAACAGCAAACTTCGCCAGAATGCCGCCAGTCCCTTCATCCAGATCATTAATATATAAAGTGAGCAGCTGTGGCCCCAACACTGAACCCTGAGGGACACCACCTGTCACTAGCTACCATTCCAAAAAGAGCCTTTTATCCCAACTCTCTGCCTTCTGTCAAACAGCCAATCCTCAATCCATGCCAGTAGCTCATCATAAACACCATGGGCCCTCACCTTACTCAGTAGCCTCCCGTGAGACACCTTATCAAAGGCCTTTTAGAAGTCTAGGTAGATAACATTCACTGGGTTTCCCTGGTCTAACCTACATGTTACCTCTTCAAAGAGTCCTAACTGGTTTGTCAGGCATGATCTCTCCTTACTAAATCCATGCTGACTTGTTCTAATCCAACTTTGCACTTGCAAGAATTTAGAAATCTCATCCTTAACGATGGATTCTAGAATTTTACCTACAACTGAGGTTAGACTAATCGGCCTGTAATTTTCCATCTTTTGTCTTGATCCTTTCTTGAACAAGGGCATTACAATTGCGATTTTCCAATCATCTGAGACTTTCTCTGACTCCAGTGACTTTGGAAAGATAGCAATCAATGCCTTCACTATTTCCTCAGCTACCTCCCTCAGAACTCTAAGATGTAGCCCATCGGGGCCAGGAGATTTATCAATATTTAGACCTTTTAGCTTTTCTAGCACTTGCTCTTTAGTAGTAGTTCCCATACTCAGCTTTGGCCCTGAGTCTCCTTAGTTGTTGGGATATTACTCATGTCTTCCACTGTGAAGACTGACACAAAGTACTTATTAAGTTCTTCAGCTATTTCCTTATCTCCCAGCACTAGCCTTCTAGCACCAATTTGGATGGTTCAATGTCTACTTTTGCCTCTCATTTGTTTCTTCTGCATTGAAAGAAATTTTTACTATCATTTCTAATATTACCTGCTAGCCTACCTTCATATTTGATCCTCTCCTTCCTTATTTCTCTCTTTGCTATCCTCTGTTTATTTTTGTAGTCTTCCCAAGTTTCTGAGTGTTGTTGGCCATTTTATAGGCTCCCCCTTTTCCTTTGATATCTTTCCAGACTTCCTTTGTCAGCCATGGCTTTCTTTTCTTTGGGATGAACCTTTGTACTGTGTCTTCAATTACACCCAGAAACTTCTGCCATTGTTGCTCTATTGTCTTCCCCACTAGGCTCTGCTTCCAGTCGATTTTTGTCAGTTCCTCTCTCATGCCCTCATAATTACCTTTATTTAACTGTAACACAATTACATCCAATTTTGCCTTCTCTCTTTCAAACTGCAGGCTGAACTTTATCATATTATGATTGCTGCCTTCTGAATGTTCCCTTACTTTAACATCTAAAACATCTGGCTCATTACATAGCACTAAGGCCAGAATAGCCTGCTCCCTTGTGGGCTCCACCACAAGCTGTTCCAAAAAGCCATCCTGTAAGTATTCCATGAATTCCCTTTCTTTGGCTCCATCGGCAACATTATTCACCCAGTCCACCTGCATATTGAAGTCCCCCATGATCACCGTGACCTTGCCTTTCTGATGTCCTTTTTCCCCAGGACATCTTGCGCCCCTGGTCCTGACCACTGCTGGGAGGTCTGTACATAACTCCCATTATGGTTTTTTTGCCTTTGTGGTTCCTCAACTCCACCCCCATAGACTCCACATCATCGGACCCTATGTCATTCAGTGCCATAGATTCAATTTCATTCTTAACTTTTCGATATGTTGTAAATCCTTGGATGTTTAACTGTCGGTCCTGAACCCTGCCAACCTCATCTCTGTGATGCTTATCACATCATAATCATTCACGATGATTTGTGCCGTTAATTCATCTACTTTGTTATAGACTCATGGAGTCATAGAGATGTACAGCATGGAAACAGACCCTTTGGTCCAACCCATCCATGCCAACCAGATATCCCAATCCAATCTAGTCTCATCTGCCAGCACCCGGCCCATATCCCTCCAAACCCTTCCTATTCATATACCCATCCAAATGCCTCTTAAATGTTGCAATTGTACCAGCTTCCACCACATCCTCTGGCAGCTCGTTCCATACACGTACCACCCTCTGCATGAAAAGGTTGTCCCTTAGGTCTCTTTTATATCTTTCCACTCTCACCCTAAACCTATGCCCTCTAGTTCTGGACTCCCCCACCTCAGGGAAAAGACCTTGTCTATTTATCCTATCCATGCCCCTCATAATTTTGTAAACCTCTTTCAGGTCACCCCTCAGCCTCCGACGCTCCAGGGAAAACAGTCCCAGCCTGTTCAGCTTCTCACTATAGCTCAAATCCTCCAACCCTGGCAACATTCTTGTAAATCTTTTCTGAACCCTTTCAAATTTCACAACATCTTTCCAAAAGGAAGGAGACCAGAATTGCACGCAATATTCCAACAGTGACTTAACCAATGTCCTGTACAGCAGCAACATGACCTCCCAACTCCTGTACTCAATATTAGAACATAGAACATAGAACAGTACAGCACAGAACAGGCCCTTCAGCCCACGATGTTGTGCTGACCACGGATCCTCATGTATGCACCCTCAAATTTCTGTGACCATATGCATGTCCAGTAGTCTCTTAAATGTCCCCAATGACCTTGCTTCCACAACTGCTGCTGGCAATGCATTCCATGCTCTCACAACTCTGTGTAAAGAACCCGCTTCTGACATCCCCTCTATACTTTCCTCCAACCAGCTTAAAACTATGACCCTTCGTGTTAGTCATTTCTGCCCTGGGAAATAGTCTCTGGCTATCGACTCTATCTGTGCCTCTCATTATCTTGTATACCTCAAATAGGTCCCCTCTACTCTTCCTTTTCTCAATGAAAAAAGTCCAAGCTCAGTCAACCTCTCTTCATAAGATAAGCCCTCCAGTCCAGGCAGCATCCTGGTAAACCTCCTCTGAACCCTCTCCAAAGCATCCACATCTTTCCTATAATAGGGCGACCAGAACAGGACACAGTATTCCAAGTGCGGCCTAACCAAAGTTTTATAGAGCTGCAACAAGATCCCACGACTCTTAAACTCAATCCCCCTCTTAATAAAAGCCGAAACACCATATGCTTTCTTAACAACCCTGTCCACTTGGGTGGCCATTTTAAGGGATCTATGTACCTGCACACCAAGATCCCTCTGTTCCTCCACACTGCCAAGAATCCTATCCTTAATCCTGTACTCAGCTTTCAAATTCGATCTTCCAAAATGCATCACCTTGCCTTTATCCAGGTTGAACTCCATCTGCCACCTCTCAGCCCATCTCTGCATCCTGTCAATGTCCCGCTGCAGCCTACAACAGCCCTCTATACTGTCAACGACACCCCCAACCTTTGTGTCATCTGCAAACTTGCTGACCCATCCTTCAATCCCCTCATCCAAGTCATTAATAAAAATTACAAACAGTAGAGGCCCAAGGACCGAGCCCTGTGGAGCACCACTCACCACTGACTTCCAGGCAGAATATTTTTCCTTTTACTACCACTCGCTGTCTTCTGTTGGCCAGCCAATTCTGTATCTAGACAGCTAAGTTCCCTTGTATCCCATTCCTCCTGACCTTCTGAATGAGCCTACCATGGGGAACTTTATCAAATGCCTTGCTGAAGTCCATATACACCAGATCCACAGCTCGACCCTCATCAACTTTTCTATTCTGACCAATAAAGGAAAGTATACCAAACGCCGCCTTCACTATTCTATCTACCTGCGACTCTACTTTCAAGGAGCTATGAACCTGCACTCCAAGGTCTCTTTGTTCAGCAGCACTCCCTAGGACCTTACCATTAAGTGTATACATCCTGCTAAGATTTGCTTTCCCAAAATGCAGCATCTCACATTCATCTGAATTAAACTCCATCTGCCAGTTCTCAACCCATTGGACCAACTGATCAAGATCCTGTTGTAATCTGAGGTAACCTTCTTTGCTGTCCACTGCACCGCCAATGTTGGTGTCATCTGCAAACTGACAAACTGTACCTCTTATGCTCACATCCAAATCATTTATATAAGTGACAAAAAGTAGAGGACCCAGCACCAATCCTTGTGGCACTCCACTGGTCACAAGCCTCCAGCCTGAAAAGCAACCCTCCACCACCACCCTCTGTCTTCTACCTTTGAGCCAGTTCTCTATCCAAATGGCTAGTTCTCCCTGTATTCTGTGGGATCTAACCTTGCTAATCAGTCTCCCATAGAGAATCTTGTCGAATGCCTTACTGAAGGCCATATAGATCACAACTACCGCTCTGCCTTCATCAATCCTCTTTGTTACTTCTTCAAAAAAACTCAATCAAGTTTGTGAGACATGATTTCTCACGCATAAAGCCATGTTGACTATCCCTAATCAGTCCTTGCCATTCCAAATACATGTACATTCTGTCCCTCAGGATTCCCTCCAACAACTTGCCCACCACCGATGTCAGGCTCACTGGTCTGTAGTTCCCTGGCTTGTCCTTATCCGCCCCTCCCCCACCCCACTTCTTAAAAAGTGGCACCACGCTAGCCAACCTCCAGTCTTCCGGCACCTCACCTGTGACTATCGATGATACAAATATCTCAGCAAGAGGCCCAGCAATCACTTCCCTAGCTTCCCATATAGTTCCCGGGTACACCTGATCAAGTCCCGGGGATTTATCCACCTTTATGCATTTCAAGACATCCAGCACTTCCTCCTCTGAATTATGGACATTTTTCAAGATGTCACCATCTATTTACCTACATTCTATATCTTCCATGTCCTTTTCCACAGTAAATACTGATGCAAAATATTCGTTTAATATATCCCCCATTTTCTGTGGCTCCTTGCTGATCTTTGAGGGGCCCTACTCCCTCCCTAGTTACCCTTTGTCCTTAATTCTATTTTCCAAAGCTATCTCATGATCCATTTTCTGCCCTCCTGATTTCCATCTTGAGTATATTCATACTGCCTTTATACTCTTCTAAGGATTCACTCGATCTATCCTGTCTATACCTTACATATGCTTCCTTCTTTTTCTGAACCAAACCCTCAATTTCTTTAGTCATCCAGCATTCCCTATACCTACTAGTCTTTCCTTTTACCCTAACAGGAATATACTTTCTCTGGATTCTTGCTATCTCATTTCTGAAGGCTTCCCATTTTCCAGCCGTCCCTTTACCTGCAAACATCTGCGCCCAATCAGCTTTTGAAAGATCTTACCTAATACTGTCAAAATTGGCCTTTCTCCAATTTAGAACTTCAACTTTTAGATCTGGTCTATCCTTTTCCATCACTATTTTAAAACTAATAGAATTATGGTCACTGGTCCCAGAGTGGTCCCCCACTGACACCTCAGTCACCTATCCTGACTTATTTCTAAAGAGTAGGTCAAGTTTTGCACCTTCTCTAGTAGGTACATCCACATACTGAATCAGAAAATTTTCTTGTACGCACTTAACAAATTCCTCTCCGTCTAAACCCTTGACACTATGGCAGTCCCAGTCGATGTTTGGAAAGTTAAAATCCCCTATCATAACCACCTTATTTTTCTTACAGATCGCTGAGATCTCCTCACAAGTTTGTTTCTCAACTTCCCTCTAACTATTGGGGGGGGGGGGGGTTATAATACAATCCCAACAAGGTTATCATCCCTTTCTTATTTCTCAGTTCCACCCAATTAACTTCCCTGGATGTATTTCCGGAATATCCTCCCTCAGTACAGCTATCTCTTACCAAAAACACCACTCCCCCTCCTTTTTTGCCTCCCTTTATATCCTTCCTATAGCATTTGTATCCTGGAACATTAAGCCATGTTTCCATAATTGCTATGATATCCCAGTCCCATGTTCCTGACCATGCCCTGAGTTCATCTGCCTTCCCTATTATACCCCTTGCATTGAAATAAATGCAGTTTAATTTATTAGTCCTACCCTGTCCCTGCCTGCCCTGACTGTTTGACTCACTTCTGTTGTCAAGTGTACCAGTCTCAGATTGATGTCTTTCCTCACTATCTCCCTGGGTCCCAACACCAACACCTTCCCCACCCCCGCTCCCCCCCACCGACCTTACTTCCTCCCAAGCAGCTCTAGCAAATTTCCCTGCCAGTATATTAGTCCCCTTCCAATTTAGGTGCAATCCATCCTTCTTGTACAGGTCACTTCTACCCCAACAAAGATTCCAATGTTACGAATACTATGACCATTCAGGTAAAAGTGCCCTAATGCCAACTTGCTTATCATTATTTAGAGGTGCTGGTGTTGGCCTGGGGTGCACAAAGTCAAAAATCACACAACACCAGGTTATAGTCCAACTGGTTTAATTGGAAGCAATCTGAAAGCTAGTGCTTCCAATTAAACTTGTTGGAGTATAACCTGGTATCGTGTGATTTTTAACTTTCTTATCATTTTTAGAGATATTGTAAATTATAAATCCTAAGTTCTCCTGCCTTTTTGCTGCATTCCTAGTCTGCCTCAAGCTTAAACCCACCTGCACACTTGCTAACCTGCTGCTTATCTCCATATTCACAGTTGCTTTCCCTGTCCCTTCCCCCTGACTCAGAAGTTTAAAGTCCTACTGACCATCCTACTCATCCTTTTCTCTAGAACACTGGTTCCAGATTGGTTCAGGTGGAGACTGTCCCAATGGTACAGATCCCTCTGCTCACAAAGGATACTATCTGTCCCCTTAATTATAGAATCCCCGACAACAACGGCTTGTCTTTTTGCTCCCCCCTCTTGAATGGCCTTCTGCACCATGGTGCTATGGTCAATTGGCTCATCCTGTCCACAGCTCTTTTCCTCATCCGTACAGGAAACAAGGTCAAGAGCTGAGACTCCTCCACTTCTGAACTCAGAATCTCCCTACCTGCCGCACTTATAGTCATACCTTGTTGTCCCTGAACACTAACTGAATTTGAATTACTTAATCTACCGGGTATGAGTGCCTTCTGAAACAATGTGTCCAGGTAACTCTCTCCCTCCCAGAGTTTGAACGCACCTATTTAAATAGCAATCACTTGCTTTCCCAACAGCCTCCATTCCCTGGTACATTCAAAAGGTGTGGCTAACTTCCCATGTCATAACAAAATATTGTAGGCTAAGTTAACACTTAGAATTCCTACAGAATTAGAATTAGAATCCCTACAGTGTGAAAACAGGCCCTTATGCCCAGCAGGTCCACACCAACCCTCCGAAGAGTAACCCACCCAGACCCATTCCCTTCTTATTCTACATGTCCGCCTACCTAATGCACCTAACCTACATATCCCTGAACTCTACGACAATTTAGCATGGACAATTTACCTAACCATGACTTTGGGAGGAAACCAGACCACTCACAGCAAACCCACGCAAACTCCACACAGCCTGAGGCTGGAATTGAACCCGGGCCCCTGGAGCTGCAAGGTAGCAGTGCTAACCACTGAGCCACCGTGCCGCCCCTAGATGTTTTTAAAAAAGGGTGGTTAATGAAAAGGCATTGTTTTTACAGAGTAAATGACCATTAAATTCCTCAGCAATATGCAAGTGGAAATGCTTTACAGTACATTATCCATTCAATGAGATATTCTCCTCCATTGGACAATACTAAAATTCAGATTTGACTCATCAATTTTCTTTGTGCTTTAATCCTTTCATTGAACAACAGCTCACACAACTACTTTCCTTGTACAAATCTTGGCCAAATGGGTGAGCTCATTGAATGACAATCCTAACATTTGTTTCTTGTTAAAAAGCTGGAATAGACACTCAAGCTGTTTGAAGAACTTGAAAGGCATTGATATATTCAGATCTGACGGTTTTGTTAACATTGCTGTACAATGAATCTCATTATGGTTGCTTGGCTAACTGTTTACTTTGACAGTTTCATGAGCACTTAAAAGACTTCCCAATGTTTTTAGAGGATTCATGAGCTCTATACACTGTCAATAAAGGGTGAGTGGGCAAGGGAAGTGATGTGGGGGGGCTTCCAGGTTGTTCCATCCGAAGTGAATCATTTCACATTGAGTTGCATCTTCCATCAGTCTGCCCATTTGACAAAGGACTAGGACTGTCAAATGTTACAGTACTGGAGGAGAGATCATTTGGCACATCCACCTTTGAGAGAGCTTTCCAATTAGTCCGCACCCCCCTGCTCTCTCCTCAGAGTTTTGTAGTATTTTCCTTTCAAGTATTTATATGATTCTCTTTCTAATGTTACTGTTGCTTTAGTGTTCACCATTCATCCATGCAATGTATTTCAGGTCACAAATTGCATTAAAAAAAAATCCCTCGTGTCACCTTTGACTCTTTGTTAACCATTCACTTTTGTGTCCTCTGATGAACAACTCTTCTGCTACTAGAAGCAGTTTCTGCAAGGTTTGTGAAGGTTTGTAGCTCAGGTTGAGGTTTAGGGTGTAGGTTTGCTCGCTGAGCTGTAGGTTTGATAACCAGACGTTTCATTACCTGGCTAGGTAACATCATCAGTGGCGACTTTTTGAAGGCCCTTCATTGCTACTTCACATCCCTGATTTTAAATGACTCCTCAAGATCTATTTCTTGGCCATAGTTTCAATCAACAAGGTGAGTTCCCTCTTCTGTGAAATACCTAAAAGATAACATGAGAGAAGCATCTCAGTTAATGCAGGCCGCTGACAATCAGAAGGCTATCTTGTGGAATGGATTTGTATCAGAGTATCAAACCTAAAAGGGTTTGCTAACCCAATGTGGTTAAATGGAGAAACCTCACTTTTTGGAAACTTAGAAATTTTATTCTGTGGATTCTGAAGTTACACAAATTTTGTGGAGCTCATCTAAATTTAAAGTTACGTGATGTCATTGAACCTCTTGCAATTCACTAAATCTCCAATTGAATCTCAATCCCCCACACTTCCCTCACAGGCATTTGCATTATTCCTTTTAATATTTATTATTTTCGCTTTGAAAAGGTAATCTGCATTTTGTTTCCATGACGAAGTTTTAGCAACATTGTAACTTAAAAATTCTCCAAACTATGTTTTTTGTTGTATGAACCTCTTAGTTTAATGTCTTGTAATTGGCAACTTAGTGACCTCTGGGTGTATTTTTCTTTATTACTTTCGTGTCTTAATTCAGAACCAATATAAGCTGTACCCTCTTTTCGTAAATTAGTCTTTTTATTTGCTATTTAGTCAGCATTAAATAATCATGCTGAAAATCTACTGAACTTGATGGTGTTTTTGAATTTTAAGTTGTTAGTGCATAATTTGGACTGTGAATACACTTCAGTTACACAAAGCCACCATTTATATTCTTATAAAGATTCATTGTCCCGAGTTGAACATCTTTCTCCTCCTCACTTCTCCATGCCTGGTACTGACCTCAAGATTCTTTTCCAATTTCTGTTCTTTATCTGCATGGTCTTTTCAAGCTAAATCTCTCAACCCACACCTTATAATGTCTGACTCTAAACTACAGCTCAAAGTGCATGCTTTCATAACCCTTTTGAAAGTTGAGCTTTTACTCACTTACAGTTCTTGGAACTCTTCCAAACCAACTCTGCCTCACTCACTCTCTGCACTTCTTCAGAAATCTCTTTAAAAGCTTGGCCCTCCTGTTTGGACCTCACCCAAAACAGCTTTGCCTTGCTACCTCTCATTTCTTTCAAAACCCTTTCCACTGTGCTTTTGGCAACCATTGTGCCCCTTCCCCCACCACAGTTCAAATGCCCAGTTCCCTGCTTAACATTCTCCCATCCACCTTGTAACACGCCAGGAGATGGTGTTTTACACGGGACTGTTAGTTATTTTAAATCAAGTTATATTTCCGATACACAGTGATTGTTTTCTCATGAATGCCGATCGTTCGAGGAGTATTGCAGGATGAAAACATTTATTTGTGCCAACAGTATTTTTATTTTGTGCTGTGACTATTTGAATTATTATCATCCCAGAGGTACATTGAATCCATTAGTACTTTTCTACCTTTGCTAGTGGCTTTAACACAGTTAACTTGGGCGGAGCAGCTGCATTTAACTCTCGGTGATGGCAGAGGCCATTTTCAATTCATGAGCCAACCTGGAATGCACAGATTTCTCAACAAGGGTGATATCACAACTTAGAAACAAAGGGCATAATTTTCCAACCTGCTGTCTGCAGAGTAATCTTCCTGAGAAGATTGACTTCCTGTTATAGAACCTGGATGGTGGCTTGGTTATTGGGCAGTTTCGACTATGTTTGGATAGTCACTCTAGCTAGCAACATTGAAAACTACTCTCAAAATTTCCAAATCCTTTGGCAAGCCAGAGATTTGAATTAGAAACTTTTCTAATTTTTAAAATTGTCCTTATTTTCTGGCTTGTAATATTGACAGTTATAGATTTTCTTTTAAATAATTACTTGAGCTGGCCTGTGAACGATATATGAATTCAGATTCTAATCAACAGCTTTAATTTGTCTGCCCAAGGCCAGCTACGTTGAGATTCAATCTGGGGATCATTTGGAAGCATTCCCTTTTCCATGTTGTTTCTATTTCCTGTAATTTAAACTTGGAATTGTTTATGGAATATTGCATTTCTTGTTTTTTTCGTGTGTAGCAAATGAGTCGCAGTGCTTTTAGAAAACACTGAAATGACGTATAAATAATTGACTCATTTGTAAAAGAAAATCACTCTGCTTGCTTTCCACAAACTTCAGCTGAGTTGATTTTCTTCGCCACACAAGCATATAAATGAAGTGCCAACTAATGCTGCCGACCTCCTATTTCATTAAGAAAACTTCAACTGTGTCAATTTGAGTTGCAGGACCTTTACTAAATTAATCTGATAAAGCACTAATTTGGAAACACTGTATAGGTAAATGAAAACAGATGGCAAATCTGTTTTGGCCCAGTAATGTTTTTCTTGTATTTTTTGGAAAACTGTAGTGTGCAAATGCATGTAGTGTATATTAAATCAGTTTTATATACTGTTAGGACAGTCATGCATGGTGTGAAATATGCTGTGGAATATTTCAATTTATATCTTGGGGCTAGGTGACTGGACCTGTAAGGAGAGCAATGTAATAGAAATCACTCCTTTCATGTAATTTATCTTTAAATTCGTTCATGGGATTGCGAGAGTCACTGGCCAGGCATCATAGCATATATTGCCCAACCCCAGAGTCAACCATATTGCTGTGGGTTTGGAGTCACATGTCAGCCAGACCAGCTAAGGATGGCAGTTTCCTTCCCTAAAGGACATTAGTGAACCAGATGGTCATAGAGTCATAGAGTCTTCTTCAACAATCAACAATGGATTCACGGTCATCATTAAATTGTTAATTCCAGATTTTTTATTGGTTTCAAATTCCACCATCTGCCATGGTGGGATTCGAACCCAGTTGCCAGATCACTATCTAACTTTCTGGATTAATAGTTGAGAGTGTGGTGCTAGAAAAGCACATGAGATCAGGCAGCATTTGAGAAGCAGGAGAATCGACATTTCGAGCAAAAACCCTTCATCAGGAATGAGACTGTGAGCCGAGAGGGTGGTGAGATAAATGGGAGGGGTGGGACTGGGGGGGGGGGGGGGGTGGGGGGTGGTGAAGGTAGCTGAGAGCATGATGGGTAGATGGAAGTAGGGTAATGGTGATAGGTTGGAGAGGAGGATGGAGTGGATAGGTGGGAAGGAAGATGGACAGGTCATGAAGGTGGTGCCAAGTTGAAAGGTTGGAACAGGGATAAGGTGGGGGGGAGGGGAAATGAGAAGACTGGTGAAATCCACATTGATGCCGTGGGGTTGGAGGGTCACGAGGTGGAAGATGAGGCGTTCCTCCTCCAGGTGTTGGGTGGTGAGGGAGTGGCGATGGAGGAGGCCCAGGACCTGCATGTACTTGGCGGAGTGGGAGGGGGAGTTGAAGTGTTTGGCCACGGGGCAGAGGGGTTGGTTGGTGCGGATGTCCTGGAGATGTTCCCTGAAGTGCACTGCTGGTAGCTCTGGATTAATCGTCTCATGATAATAACACTAGGTCCTTGGTAGGCTATGTAGACATAGCAGGGATCAGTAACAATGACATGCTAACTGTATTAAAAAAACCAAATATCTAGTTTAAAAGGAACCCATTTGCTTCAGCAAATGAGCATCAAACTAATTGTTAGGAACTGAGAGTTGAAGTACTCCTCTTATTTGATATTTTCATTAGGCTTCGCCGGTGACCAGTTTCACTTAAACTGTTTCATAAATGGAATCTTAGGGGTTTGTTTTTACATCTAGAATGATCAGAAATGTAATTCCACCTTTTCCCAGAAAGCTTTATGGGTGGCATATACCAAATGTCACTTTGGGTGATTATTCTTGCATTGAACCTAGTACCTCTTCCTTCACCAACAGCATCCTCTGTTTTTCATCTAATTGTTTTCTTGGAAAACCAAATGGAACCACCAAATCGCTGTGAATATTGCAGAAAAGAGAAACTTGTGCTGAAGTTTTCATTATACGCTCATCAGAACGAACGCACAATCATCAAATTTCAAATGATCGCAACATTTGTAATACAGGGAGAGAAAAGGCTGCTGGTTCATTGGCAAATCAATTCTGAGGTATTTCCATAGATGTTATTACTGGATAAGTCAGATCACAGACTAAAATCTGCCTCGATAGATTCTATTTTACTGGTGATCCACCGAAGTATAAGCATAATACACTGTGGACTTCGTTTTATCAATCAACTAAATTTTATTATGCAAAAGGAAAAAAATATAAAATAGAATGAACGAAACAATTTACATATAACACAGTTTGAAAGATTCAAAAAATACATGGTAAAATTCAACCCTATCTCTTTCTCGACCATCATTTCACTGCTCTCAAAGTGAAATGCTGCCCAATTGTGCAATCACAGTTAACAGTGGATATTTTGTTTGGGTTTTGTAATAAAGAGCTAGTTGAGTACAGTCCATACTTTGCATATTACAAGCATTTAATTATCCCTTGTTAGGAAGTTTGGCTTATATACCCAGAACTGAAATTTATCCGTGATGTTGCTCAATTATCTCACTTTATGGCCAAATGGCAGCATTCTGTTAGTGGAAAATAACATTTGCGTAGCCACACAAGGTTGACACATCACAACAGCAGTAACCTTTTCTCCTGGAGTAGAAATTGTTGTGATCATTTGAAATGTGCTGTTCTTGCTTTTGTCCTGATGAGTGAATGGTGAAAAGTTTCAACAATGTCTTTCTTTTCAAAGACTTTGAAGTTCTGTGCTACCAAATCACTATTCCTTGATCCATGTTGTTTTCTGCAGGATAAGGGAGTCCAAAACTAGAGGCATAGGTTTAAGGTGAGAGAGGCAAGATTTAAAATGGACCTGAGGAGAATCTTTTGCACACAGAGGGTGGTGCATATAAGGAATAAGCTGCCAGAGAAACTGGTAGGGGTCAGTACAGTTACACCATTTAAAAGACATTTGGATGGGTATCTGGATAGGAAGGGGTTAGAGGGAGGGACTGATTCAGTTTAGGAAACCTGGCCAAAGAATCTGTTTTCATGCTGTATGACTCAATGACTCTTTTGATCTCGTGATAACCCATATTTAGGGCTATTGTTTCTTTTGAAATTTCATATACTTTTTTATCATTTGTTTGGTACACTCTGGCAAAATTGTGTCTGATCTTATTAAAATCAGCCTTCCCTCAGTTTAGGAGTCATAGAGTCATATAGAACAGAAACAGACATTTTGTTCCAAGTCATCCATGCTGACCAAGTTATCCAAACCTAATTAGTCCCATTTGCCTGTGTTTGGCCCATGTCCCTCTTAACCTTCCCTATTCGGGTACCTGTCCAAATGTTTTTTAACTCTACTTGCATTAGGCAAGTACAGTTCGTCTGGCAGTTCATTCCACATATGAACCGTCCTCTGAGTGGATGTTGCCCCTCAGGTCCCTTTTAAATCTTTCTCCTCTCACCGTAAAAATATGAACCCTAGTTTTGAACTCCCCCACCCCAGAAAAGACCTTTGCTGTTCCCCTTGTTTATGCCCCTCATGATTTTATAAACCTCCATAAGGTCACCCTTCAAACCCCTACATTCCAGTGGAAAAATGTCCCAGCCAATCCAACATCTCCTTATAACTCAAACTGTCCAGTCCCAGCAACATTCTATAAATCTTTTCCGAATCTTCTCCAATTTGAGAATATCCTTCCTATAACAGGGCGATCAGAACTATACACAATACTCTAAAAAAATGGCCTCATTAACATCCAACACAGCTCAACATGACAACCTAACTCCAATACACAATAGTCTGAGGACAAAGGGATCTGGGAGTGCTAGTCGAGGATTCTCTAAAGGTAAACATGCAGGTTGAGTCTGTGATTAAGAAAGCGAATGCAATGTTGTCTCTTATCTCAAGAGGGTTGGAATATAAAAGCAGAGATGTACTACTAAGACTTTATAAAGCTCTGGTTAGGCCCCATTTGGAGTACTGTGTCCAGTTTTGGTCCCCACACCTCAGGAAGGACATACTGGCACTGGAACATGTCCAGCGGAGATTCACACGGATGATCCCTGGAATGACAGGTCTAGCATATGAGGAACGGCTGAGGATACTGGGATTGTATTCGTTGGAGTTTAGAAGATTAAGGGGAGATCTAATAGAGACGTACAAAATAATACATGGCTTTGAAAAGGTGGATGCTAGAAAATTGTTTCTGTTAGGCGAGGAGACTAGGACCCGTGGACACAGCCTTAGAATTAGAGGGGGTCATTTCAGAACGGAAATGCGGAGACATTTCTTCAGCCAGAGAGTGGTGGGCCTGTGGAATTCATTGCCACGGAGTGCAGTGGAAGCTGGGACGCTAAATGTCTTCAAGGCCGAGATTGATAGGTTCTTGTTGTCTAGAGGAATTAAGGGCTACGGGGAGAACGCTGGCAAGTGGAGCTGAAATGCGCATCAGCCATGATTGAATGGCGGAGTGGACTCAATGGGCCGAATGGCCTTACTTCCACTCCTATGTCTTATGGTCTTATGGTCTTATGGACTTTGATTTCAGGCCCATTCTTGTCCTTCTCCATAATGATCATGAATCTAATGGAGTTATGAGTGCTGTCTGCAAAAGTGTTCCCCAGTGATGCTTCAACCACTTGCCTGGCTTTATTATCTAAAAGTAAGTACAGGGCTCCTCTTTCTTATAGGGCCTTCAATATGTTGGCTTAAAACCTCTCCTGGATGCATTTTAAGAATTCCGCTCCTTCGAAAACTTTCACTCTTTGCCTTGCCCAGTTAATGTTGGGATTGTTGAAATTCCCTATTGCTTTGACACTTGCCTGAAATTTGCCTAGATATCTGCTCTTCTAATTCTTGTGAACTGTTAGGCGGTCTATAGTTTACTCCCCACAATGTAATTACTCCTTTCTGTTTTTTATGTACTGTCCACAGGGCTTTGGGGAGTCTTCTAAAATGTCATCCCTCCTTTCTGCTGTAATTGATTCCCTGGTCAATATTGCAACACTTCCTCCTCTTTCCCCTATCTCAACTGAAGACCAATTATCCTGGAATTCTGAGCTGCCAAATCCTACCCTTTTCTCAACATGGCATCATACCCCTCTGTCTTGTGCACTCGCCTCATTCTCCTTGTTTGTTAGACTTGTTGCATTAATAAAAATACTGTCCAACCTTGCCAAACTCCCTGTTCCTTCAATGGCTTATGGTGTTTGTCTTCCTGACTCACTTGCCTTCTCTTTTAATTCTGGCTGTTCATTTTCCCCTGCTGAACCTACTCTCAGGATCCCAGCTCTCTGCCTCGTTAGTTTAAGCCCACCCCAATATCATGAGCAAACCTTCCTGCAAGATTTTCAGGTGCAAGCCATCCACCTTGTTCAAGTCCCACTGCCCCCAAAAATGGTCTTAATGAAAAGAGCTCCTATCCACACCATTTCTCCAGCCATATATTCATCTGGTCTAACCTCCTATTTTTAAAATCACTGGCATGTGGCACCAGACATAATCAAAAGACAGTTAGATTTTGGATGCTGTTCTTTAATCGAGCTCCCTTGCAGATCTCATTCATTTTTTTTTTAACCAGTGTCACTGGCACAAACATGTACCATGATCTCTGTCTGTTTGCTCCCTACTTCGGAATGCTCTGCGATCATTCAGTGACATCCTTCAACTAGCACCAGGAGGCAATGTATCATCCTGGAGTCTCTTTACCAGCTGCAGAAAGGCCTGACCAATCCAAGTACAACTGAATCCCCTCCCACTGTAACCCTACCACTCTTTTTCATCGCCTTTTGTGTTATGAAGTTCATTCCCGCTGCTTTCCCTGCATAGCCATCTCCTCCAACAGTAGCCAAAATGGTATATCTGTTTGAAAGGGAACAGCCACAGGGGATTCCTGCACTACCTGCCTTCCTCTACTCTGTCTGGTGGTCACCCATACTCTTTCCACCTATTCAGTTTTCACCAGTAATGTAACCACCTCACTCAACATGCTGTCCATCACATGGTCAGCATTGTGGATGCTTCAGATGGAAATCACACACAGCTCCTGCTCTGAAATGCAGTCAGACAGTAGCTGTAGTGGGACACATTTCCTGCACACGTGGTCACTAGGGACAACATGGCACAGGATGAGCATATCACAAGTGAACTCTGCTGCCATGTAGGTCCTGTAAGTGTTCCCTTTTTAAATAAATTACTTATGTTTATGTAAGCATACTACTGAGTTACTTCCCTTATCCTACTTTGCTAACTTATATAATTTATTACACTGGTGCTGATTTTACATACTCCTGTTACTTCTTAGTTATTTCCTTCTTCCAAAAAATACGCTTCTAAAAATCACAAATAATTTACACACCACTTTCCTGTGATCTCACTGTTCCAATCAGAGTTCCCTGAAGTTGCTGCAGATCAAAAGGCCCACTCACTGCCTCCCTCTCCTCATATATCCCTCACTGCCTCCCACTTCCTGTATATCCCTCACTGCCTCCCTCTCCTCATATATCTCTAACTGCCTCCCTCTCCCTGTATATCCCTCACTGCCTCCCTCTCCTCATATATCCCTCACTGCCTCCCTCTCCCAGTATATCCCTCACTGCCTCCCTCTCCCTGTATATCCCTCACTGCCTCCCTCTACCCATCTATCCCTCACTGCCTCCCTCTACCCATCTATCCCTCACTGCCTCCCTCTCCTCATATATCCCTCACTGCCTCCCACTTCCTGTATATCCCTCACTGCCTCCCTCTCCTCATATATCTCTAACTGCCTCCCTCTCCCTGTATATCCCTCACTGCCTCCCTCTCCCTGTATACCCCTCACTGCCTCCCTTTCCCTATATATCCCCTCACTGCCTCCCTGTATATCCCTCACTGCCTCCCTCTCCCTGTATATCCCTCACTGCCTCCATTACAATGTATCTCCTCACTGCCTCCCCCTCCCTGTATACCCCTCACTGCCTCCCTCTCCCTGTATACCCCTCACTGCCTCCCTTTCCCTATATATCCCCTCACTGCCTCCCTGTATATCCCTCACTGCCTCCATTACAATGTATCTCCTCACTGCCTCCCTCTCCCTGTATATCCCTCACTGCCTCCATTATAATGCATCTCCTCATTGCCTCCCTCTCCCTGTATATCCCTCACTGCCTCCCTCTCCTCATATATCCCTCACTGCCTCCCTCTCCCTGTATATCCCTCACTGCCTCCCTCTCCCTGTATATCCCTCACTGCCTCCCTCTCCCTGTATATCCCTCACTGCCTCCATTACAATGTATCTCCTCACTGCCTCCCCCTCCCTGTATACCCCTCACTGCCTCCCTTTCCCTATATATCTCCTCACTGCCTCCCTCTCCCTATATATCCCTCACTGCCTCCCTCTCTCCCAGTATACCCCTCACTGCCTCCCTCTCCCTGTATACCCCTCACTGCCTCCCTCTCCCTGTATATCCCTCACTGCCTCCCTCTCCCTGTATATCCCCTAACTGCCTCCCTCTCCCTGTATATCCCCTCACTGCCTCCCTCTCCCTATATACCCCTCACTGCCTCCATTACAATGCATCTCCTCACTGCCTCCCTGTCCCTGTATATCCCTCACTGCCTCCATTATAATGCATCTCCTCATTGCCTCCCTCTCCGTGTACCCCTCACTGCCTCCCTCTCCCTGTATATCCCTCACTGCCTCCATTTCAATGCATCCCCTCACTGCTTCCCTCTCTCCGTATATCCCCTCACTGCCTCACTCTCCCTGTATATCCCTTACTGCCCCCTTCTCCCCATATATCCCTCAATGATTCCATTACCATGCATCCTCTCACTGCCTCCCTCTCCCCGGATATCCCTCACTGCCTCCTCCATTACAATATATCCCCTCACTGCCTTCCTCTTTCAGTACATGCTCCCACTGCCTCCCGTATAATATATCCACTCACTGTCTCCCTTATAATAAATCCCACCACAGCCTCCCTCTCTCAGTCTATCCTGTCTGCCTTAGTTATAATATATCCACTCACTGCCTCTCTCCCAGTATATCCCTCACTGCCTCCCTCTCCCTGTATATCCCTCACTGCCTCCCTCTCTCCCAGTATATCCCTCACTGCCTCCCTCTCCCTGTATATCCCTCACTGCCTCCCTCTCTCTGTATATCCCCTCACTGCCTCCCTCTCCCCATATATCCCCTCACTGCCTCCCTCTCCCTGTATATCCCTCACTGCCTCCCTCTTCCTGTATATCCCTCACTGCCTCCCTCTCCCTGTATATCCCTCACTGCCTCCCTCTCCCTGTATATCCCCTCACTGCCTCCCTCTCTCCCAGTATACCCCTCACTGCCTCCCTCTCCCTGTATATCCCTCACTGCCTCCCTCTCCCTGTATATCCCTCACTGCCTCCCTCTCCCTGTATATCCCTCACTGCCTCCCTCTCCCTGTATATCCCCTCACTGCCTCCCTCTCCCTGTATATCCCCTCACTGCCTCCCTCTCCCTGTATATCCCCTCACTGCTTCCCTCTCCCTGTATATCCCTCACTGCCTCCCTCTCCCTGTATATCCCCTCACTGCCTCCCTCTCCCTGTATATCCCCTCACTGCCTCCCTCTCCCTGTATATCCCTCACTGCCTCCCTCTCCCTGTATATCCCCTCACTGCTTCCCTCTCCCTGTATATCCCCTCACTGCCTCCCTCTCCCTGTATATCCCTCACTGCCTCCCTCTCCCTGTATATCCCCTCCCTGTATATCCCCTCACTGCTTCCCTCTCCCTGTATATCCCCTCACTGCCTCCCTCTCCCTGTATATCCCCTCACTGCCTTCCTCTCTCAGTATATGCTCCTACTGCCTCCCTTATAATATATCCACTCACTGTCTCCCTTATAATATATCCCATCACAGCCTCCCTCTCTCAGTCTATCCTGTCACTGTCTTATTTATAATATATCCCCTCACTGCCTCCCTTATAATATATCCACTCACTGACTCTCTCCCAGTATATCCCTTCACTGCCTCCCTTATAATATATCGCCTCACAACATCTCTCTCTCAGTATATCACAATACAACCTCTCCCTCTCATGATATCCCCTCACTGCTTCCCTTATAATATATCCCCTCACTACTTCCCTCTCTCAGTATATCCCCTCACTGCCTCCATTATAATATATGCCCTCACTGCCTCCCTCTCTCTCAATACATCCCATCACTGCCTCCCTCTCTCAACACATCCCCTCACTGCTTCCCTTATAATTTATCCCTTCACGGTCTCCCTTATAATATATCCCCCCCACAGTCTCCCTCTCTCAGTATATCCCCTCTCTGCTTCCTTTACAATATATCCCTCCCAGCCTACTTCTCTCAGTATATCCCCTCTCTGCTTCCTTTACAATATATCCCTCCCAGCCTACTTCTCTCAGTATATCCCCTCACAGCTTCCCTTACAGTATATCCTCTCATTGCCTCCCTTATAAATATCCCCCCCATAGCCTCCCTTTCTCAGTATATCCCCTCATTGATCCCCTCGCTCTCATTATATCCCCTCTCTGCTTCCCTTATAACATATCCCCTCACAGCCTACCTCGCTCACTATAACCTCTCACCGCCTCCCTTATAATATATCCCCTCACAGTCTCCCTCTCTCAGTATATCCCCTCACTGCTCCCCTTACAATATATCCCTCACTGCCTCCCTTATAATGTATCCCCTCACTGCCTCCCTTATAGTATATAACCTCACAGCCTACTTCTCTCAGTATATCACCTCACTGCCTCCCTCTCAGTTTCTCCTCTCACTGGCTCCCTTATAATATATCTCCTGATAGCCTTCCTCCCTTAGTATATCCCGTCACCGCTTCCTTTACAATATATCCCCTCATTGCCTCCCTTATAATATATTCCCTCACGGCTTCCCTTACAATATGACCCCTCACTGCCTCCCTCTCTCAGCATATCCCCTCACTGCTTCACTTACAATGCATCCTCTCACTGCCTCCCTTATAATATATCCCTCACTGTTTCCCTAACAAAATATCCCCTCACAGCCTCTCTCACCCAGTATATCCTCTCACTGCCTCCCTCCCTCAGTGTATCACCTCACTGCCTCCCTCTCAGCATATTCCCTCACTGCTTCACTTACAATACATCCTCTCACTGTCTCCCTTATAATATATCCCCCCACTACTTCCCTTATAATATATCCCCTCATTCCCTCCCTCTCTCAGTATATCCCTTCACTGTCTCCCTCTCCCAGTATATCCCTTCACTGTCTCCCTCTCCCAGTATATCCCCTCATGGCTTCCCTTACAATATATCCCCTCACTGCCTCCCTCCCTCAGTACATTATCTCACTGCCTCCCTTATACTATATCCCCCTCACTGCTTATCTTATACATACACTCACTGCCTCCTTTGTAATTTATTCCCTTACTGCTTGCCTTCCAATATGTCCCCCACTGCCTGCCTCACTTATATCCCCTCACTGCCTCCCTTTCTCAGTATATCCTCCCCCTGCTTCCCTCGCAATATGTCCCTCATTGCCTCCCTTACAATATATTCCCTCACAGCCTCCCTGTCTCAGAATATCCCGTCACTGAATCTCTCTCTTAATATATCCTCTCACTTATATATCCCCTCACTGCCTCCCTTATAACATATTCCCTTTGCAACTTTGCTCTCTCAGTAAATGTTCTCACTGCCTCCCTTCTAGTATATACCCTAACAGCCTCCCTCTCTCAGTATATCCCTTCACTGCTTTTCTTACAATATATCCTCTCACTGCCTGCTTTATAATATATCCCCTCACTGCCTCCCTTATAGTATATATCCTCACAGGCTCTCTCTCTCTCTCTCTCTCTCTCTCTCAGTACATCCCCTCACTGCTACCCTTACAATATATCCCATCATTGCATCCCTTACAATGTACCCTCACTGCCTCACTTATAATATATGTCCTAACTGCCTGTCTTATAGTATATACCCTAACAGCATTCGTCTCTCAGTATATCCCCACACTGCCTCCCTTACAGTATATCCCCTCACAGCCTCCCTCCCTCAGTATATCCCCTCACTGCTTCCCCTCTCAATGTATCTCCTCACCACCTCCCCTCTCAATATATCCCCTCACTGCCTCCCTCTCAATGTTACTCCTTGCTGTCTCCCTTCTCAATATATCTCCTTACTGTCTTCCTCTCAATACACCTTCTCGCTGTCTCCCTTCTCAATATAACCCCTCACTGTCTGTCTGTCTGTCTGTCTGTCTGTCTCTCTTTCAGTATATCCCCTCACTGCCTCCCCTCTTGCTGCAATGTTTTGGGCTTGTAACCAGCAGTATGGATAGGGGGAACCAGTGGATATACTGTACTTGGACTTTCAGAAGGCTTTTGATAAGTAAACTTAAATGCATGGGATAAAGGTTAGAGTCCTGACATGGATAGAGAGCTGGCTGGTAGGCAGGAAACAAAGAGTCGGTATAAAGTTGTAATTTTCCGAGTGGCAGCCAGTGAGCAGTGGGGCACCAGATGGATCAGAGCTTGGTCCGCAACTTTTCACAATATAGTTATTCGATATCAACGAGGGAACAAAATGTGATATCTGAGTGTGCAGACAACTCAAAGCTGGGTGGAGGGTGAGCTGTGAGGAGGATAGAATAGAAAGGCAGATTACTACCTAAATGGAATCAATTTAGGTAAAGGGGCAGTACAAAGAGATCTGGGTGTTCTTGTACACCAGTCAATGAAGGTAAGCATGCAGATAGTGAAGAAGGCTAATAGCATGCTGACCTTCATAACAAGAGGGATTGAGTTTGAAGCAAAGAGGTTCTTCTGCAGCTGTACAGGGCCCTGGTGAGACCACACCTGGAGTACTGTGTGCAGTTCTGGTCTCCAAAGTTGAGGAAAGACATTCTGGCTATTGAGGGAGTGCAGCGTAGGTTCACGAGGTCAATTCCTGGAATGGCGGGACTACCTTACACTGAAAGACTGGAGCGACTGGGCTTGTATACCCTTGAGTTTAGAAGACTGAGAGGGGATCTGATTGAGACATATAAGATTATTAAAGGATTGGACACTCTGGAGGCAGGAAACATGTTTCCGCTGATGGGTGAGTGCCGAACCGGAGGACACAGCTTAAAAATACGGGGTAGACCATTTAGGACAGAGATGAGGAGAAACTTCTTCACCTAGAGAGTGGTGGCTGTGAGGAATGCTCTGTCCCAGAGGGCAGTGGAGGCCCAGTCTCTGGATTCACTTAAGAAAGAGTTGGATAGAGCTCTCAAGGATAGTGGAATCAAGGGTTATGGAGATAAGGCAGGAACAGGATACTGATTAAGGATGATCAGCCATGATCATATTGAATGGCGGTGCAGGCTCGAAGGGCAGAATGGCCTACTCCTGCACCTATTGTCTAATGTCTTTTGATACAGAGATACTTCAGTGTAATTTGGACAAGTTAAGTGAGTGGGCAAATGCATGTCAAGTGAACTATAATGTGGATTCATGTGAGGCTACCCACTTTAGTGGCAAAAACAGGAAGGCAGTTTATTGTCTTGAATGTCAATAGATTGGGAAAGTGGGAGGGGCAGTGGGACCTGGGTGCCCTTGTACAGTAGTCAGTGAAAGAAAACATGAAGATGCAGCAGATAGTGAATAAAGCAAATGACATTCATAGCAAGAGGATTTGAGTACAGGAGCAGGGATATTTTGTTGCAGTTGTACAGGTTCTTGCTGAGACCACACCTGGAGTAATGTGGGCAATTTAGGTTTCCTTATCTGAGGATGGATGTTCTGTCTTTGGAGGGAATGCAATGAACCAAACTGACTCCTGGGATAGCAGGACTGATGTATGAAGAGAGTCTGGATTGGTTAGGACTATAGTCACTCGAGTTTAGAAGGATGAGGGGGGAATCTCAAAGAAATCCATAAAATTCTGCCATGATTAGACAGGGTAGATGCAGGAAGGTTGTTCCTGGTAGCCAGGATTTCAGTCTAGGGATACAGATTGGACATTTAGGACTGAAATGAGGAGAAATTTCTTCATCCAGGGAGTGGCGAGCCTGTGGAATTCTCTGTCACAGGAAGTGGTTGAGGCCAAAACCTTTGATTGTTTTCAAGAAGGAGTTAGATATAGTTCTTTGAGCTAAAGGGATCAAAGGGTATGGGGAAGAAAGCAGGAACAGGGCACTGAGTTGAATGATCAGATACGATCATGTTGAACAGCAGAACAGGTTTGAAGGGCCAAATGGCCTAGTCCTGCTCTGATTTTCTATGTTTCTATGAATTAAAATGGGCTTCTGTGAACCATGAAATCAAACCAATGAACCTGATTAAACTCAACAATGCTTTTCCAATAACTCTAGTTGCTTTGAAGTAAACATCTCCCTCTTTTGTTCTTTACAGATCTTAAATTTATGACTCCCTTTTTTTTGGTATTTTAAATTTTCACCTATTTACTACTCTTTATTTTTGCAAAGGCTCCTACAGAGTCTCTCAATTTACACTTTTTCAGTAAAAATTAGCTCCAGTTTCCCTCATCTTTCCTTATAACAAGATTATTATCTCAGGAATAATCTCAGTTAATGTCTTCTGTAACCTCACCATTGCCCGAGCATCCGACTAAAGTAGGTCAATCAGAAATGAATGTAGTATTCCAGTTGTGGTCTAATCAATCCAAGATGTCTGCAAGATAAACATTGTTTTTTTCTTGTGCAAACTGTAGCAATATTTATAAAAAATAGGATCCCACAAGTTTTATATGAGATACAACTTTATCAACTTGCGCACCCATTTTGTGATATTTTGTATTTGAACCTCTGACCTTTTTTTGTTCTTCTGTTTTCTTGTAACTTGTACATTTTGGTTGAGACTATATTAACTACAGGATTTCAGAAATCACTCTAGGACCTGTACCCTGTGATATAGCACACAGACACATCAGCACGCAGTATGTCCAGTCCTGAGGCATACCAGACAACACAATTTTAAGATTCAATGTGGGTCCGTGCCATCATCACAAAAATGCAGAACTCCTATACCCTGGATAAAAGAGCATAATCGTGAGGCAGCTTTCAGCAATGCTAACAAATGGAGACATTTATTTTTTTGGGCGGCTATTTAGGAAAAAAAGGCTAATTATTGGAGATTCACAATGGCCATTTATTCAGAAGCTCACTTTGAACACTCATGATCATGGCTTTATGTTTTACATGTAGCTAAACTGATTAATTTCCTATCTGATCTTTCAACATTGTCCAGTTATTGGTTTGAGTTTTATATGATTGTTGGAGAGTAATGTACACTTTGTACTCAATTAGTTGTCAAATGTTACAAGATCTTGTTCTAAAAATCAAGGCAGAAAAATACAGAGTTCAGCATTTCATTTTATTGACTGAACAGCTAGTTATACAGTCAATGCTTATTAACTTGACATTGTTTAGTTGTTCATCCTAATTTTGTTTGATATTTTTCACCTGTAATATCTTGAAGTTTGAACCGTGGTTGTTCAGTTAGATGAAGATTTTCTTTTGTTGCAACAAATAATTTCTTCAGGAGTTTTCCTTTGCAGTTATTTTCATTTATATTTCTGATTATCAAGAATCAATTTTCAAATTGTACTGATGATTATTTATTTTAGGGCAGTATTTTGGTGACATGATTAAGTTATGAGTTGTGCAGTGATGGACAGCTTTGTATTTGTAATGTTTGGTCTCAAATAATGAAAAAGCACTTAATGAGAGTGATCATCTACAATGCTGTTAACAAGTGAATATTAAGGGTATAGATAGGAATAAAATTCTGGACTGCGGTTGTTTCATGGGAAATATTCATTTTAATTGCAATTAGAACTTGAAACATTCACAGCTAACTTGAATGATGAATAACCCACAATTACAAACAATGGATTTATCAGACTGTTGGAGCTCACAGTATAATTGGGTTCAAGTATCAATTAGGTGTGCTACTATATATAGAGAAACATATGAGCAATAAAACGACCAGGCAGTTTGGGGAAGTGATTTATGATAGTCGCCTGCTTCTGTTGCTTACAAAAAATATTATGCACGCTTCGGTTCAATTCCCCAATTCTCTCTCAGATCAGATAGGCATCAACTGCTTTTGCTGACATAGCCATACTTGGGATTGCGAATTGACTGTGGGCCAAAAATCCTTTCAATCTCCCATCTATCTTGAAGCTGGTTATTTTTATTCTCATGACATCTACTTTTTTCGCTCATAGTCCAAATTAAACCTGCTACAACCTTTGTTGGCCTTAGATGCAAAGCAATGGATTCCTCTTTGTATCTGCTCCGCTAATCTTCTTAAGAACGTAAGAAATAGACTCAAGACTATTTCCACTATTCTATTAGACCATGGCTAATCGGCCTATCCTCAACTCCTCTTTCATGCCAAGTCCTCATAACCCTCACCACCTTGCTATTTCAAAAATCTATCTGCTACATCTTTGAATACTTTCAGTGATCTAGCATCAACAAGTCTCTGGAATACAGAATTCCAGACATTCAGTATTCTCTGAGAAAAGAAATTCCCTTACATCGTTATAACTATGTGCCCTAGTTCGAGGCTTCCCCCCCCCATCTTCTCAATATCTACCTTGTTGACCCCCCTCAGAATGTTTCAATAAGATCACCCCTCATTCTTTTAAACTGTAATGCATTTGGTCAATCTGTTCAGCCATTCTTGATAAGTCAACTCCTTCATCCCAGGAATCAGCCTAGTGAATCTCTTATGAACTGCCTCCAATGCCAGTATATCCTTTCTTAAATAGAAGACTCTAAACTGTACAGTGTACTCCAGGTCTTCACCAACTCTTGGTACAATTGTAGTAAGATTTCCCCAAACTCTACTCCTCAGCAATAAAGGCCAAAATTCCATTTTATCTTCTCAATTAATTGCTGCACCTGGATGTGAACTTCTGTATTTCACCTCGGTGCTGTAGTCTTTGGAGTCTCTCTCCATTTAAATAATAGTCTGCCTTTTCATTCTTCCTAACAAATTGCTTGACCTAACATTTTCCTACATTAAACTCCATCTGCCAGATTTTGCTCATTCAGCAATCTATTTATATTCCTTGGAGATTCTTTACGTCTTCATCACAACTGCCCTTCCAAATATTTGTGTTTCATTTGCAAATTTGGATACATTACACTCTGCCCCCTCCTCAGATCAATAGTCCAGGTAATAAATAATTGAGCTCCAAGGAATGATCCCTGTGGCACTCCACTAATTATATCTTTCAACCCAAAAAAATCCCATTAATTCTGATTTCTGAGTTCTGTGTGTTAACCAATCTTCAGTCCATGCTAATATATTACCCCAATTTCATGAGCTCCTATCTAGTGTAAATGCCTTTTATGTGGTACCTTATGAAATGCCTTCTGCAAATCCAAATGCATTAAATCCATCAGTTCCCCTTTATTAATCTGCTTGTCACAGACTTGAAGAACTCTAGCAAATTTGTAAAAAATTTGTCAAAATTTCCCAATTGCAAAACCATGTTTTTAAAAATGTCCTCTATTTCTTGTTATTGTTGATTCGAGCATTTTGTCAATGACAGATATTAAACTAACAGACATATAGTTTCCTTCTCTCCGTCTCCTTTCCTTCTTGAACAGGGATGCTACATTTCCAATCTGCTGATATCCTCCAGGAATCCAATGGGTTTTGGAATATTTTGACCAGTCCCTCCACTTTCTCTGCAGCTACTTCTTTTAAAATCCTTGCACGTGGCCATCAGGTCCCAGCAACTTGTCTATCTTCAGTCCCATTAGTTTGTCAAATGTTCTGACCATCATGGTATGGAATCTTTTCTCCTATTATTCCCTTTCTTATCTGTTATTTTTTGGGGATGTTTATTGTGTCCTCCCCTGTGACGATTGGTGCTAAGTATTGGTTTAACCAATCTGCCATTTCCCTGTTTCCAATTTCCCATTTGCATCCTCCAAGGGTTCCACACTTACTTAATCTAATCCCTTTCTTTTTAAATGGCCACAGAAACTCTTGCTTTTTGTTTTTATATTTATTGACAATTTACTCTTATAATGAATTTTCTCTCTTTTTATTAGGGTTTTAGTCAACTGGTTCCTAAGAAACTTCAGTTTTCTAGCTTACCTCTAGTTTTCATTCCTTGGTATGCATTAGCTTTTGACTGGATATTCTCCTTGACCATTTTTGCCAACCATTGGGAAAAAAAAATGCTGCATGTTATGAAATTTCTGCTTAAATATCTGCCACTGCTCATCCACTGATCTTTCCTTTATTTTATTTTCCCAGCCTGCTTTAGACCGCTCTTTCTTCATCCCTCTATAATTCCTTTTATTGATGTTGAGGACAGAGGTTTGGTCTGTTGTAGCACTTAAGATTCTTATTTTTCTTACAGGAAAGGTGTTCCTAACAGTGTGTCAGCAGTGTACATGTGTTTCCCTTGCTCAGATGATAGCTCTGTGAATGAAGGAACAGTATTTATTGACGCAATGGAGCAGATAGAAGTGAGTTGAGGATGATGCTTTGAAGTGACTTGTGGTCAGACACCACTGTCACTTTGCCTTACTCACAGAGTTATTAATGAAAATGCCTGCAATCAAAGACAACAGCCAGGCATTCTTTCTTAATCTGAGTGTAGCAACAGGCTGCATTAACACGCTGAACGCAAATGCAAAAGTTTGTCCTTGATGCATAATAGCTGCTCCAAATCCTGTCTGACTGGCATCACACTGTCAGGTGATTTGATTCTTGACTCTGTAATACTTCAGTATTGGTGTTGCCTTTACTAGTTGTTTGATTTGAGTGAAAGCTGTTACTCAGTTCCAGTGCCCATTGAACTTCCTTAGCAGTGAGCTTGCATAGAAGTTCACAGCCTGACAGCAAATTAGGAAAGACCTTTGAAAAATTGTTCACAAATCTAACAAATCATTGCATTGTTATCGTGTATGTTTTTGCTGCATATCTACTGTAGTCTCAGCTCGTCCGTTTCCTGGTAGGGTCCTTTTGCTGTCAGGGCATTTTCACTTCAGGCATTTTCAATTACATCTTTTTCTTGTTCAGTTTTACGTTCATCAGTCAAGTCTGTCTCGCTGTTGCTCAAAATTCTGATTCTTCTATAATGTCTCCACATCCATTGACTAACTGACCATCCACAATAGCTTCCACTCAGGAAGATCATTGATTATCTTGTGCTGCTTGTATTGATATCCTTCTGGAGCAGGGGAAATGTCAAACAGTGTGCACAACCACCTGTATCTCCTGAATAACGTCTGAAATTAAATTAGAAATGTTCTGCTTTCATCTCATTTCACTTGACAGGAACCATTCTTTGCATGGATGATACAAAATACCTTTGCCTTGGGATGTTGTGGCAAAATTCCTTCAGTGGTTGGCATGGAGACAGTGAGATCTCTTTAAAGGTTTATTCAGAAACTTTGAAGCTCTGTGTACTTCCATGTTTCTGGGCTTTCCTTCACTGAGTCAGGGTTGCTAATTCAGTCTGTAGGTGTTGCCACTTTCTTGATTACCCGCTTCCTGTCCAATTCATCTCCACACTTGAGGGCAGCTGGAAGTGTCCTCAGCAGATGCTGAATTGGTCTCACACTCTCACCAAATTTAAATGATATTTACAGGGAGATATCTAAAACTTGAAAGAAAACTTTACAATTCATCTAGGATCTGTTTGACAGTTAGTAGATTAGTGGCCTGTGATGTCTCTAAGACTATTAAGGCTGAATTTAGACTTGCTTCAACTGAGAGGAGTGAATTTTATTTAATGTCAACTATATAGGAATCCTTGTTTTAATCCTTCCTATTGCATTGGACTCTCAACCTATTTTGTCCTCTCAATATGAGTATCTTGGTTTTTTATTTGAGGATGAAAGTTATAGGAAAGATGTACTTATCAGTTATAGGCTTGTTGGTGTCCAGTCAGGCCTGTCTATAACAGGCAATTCTGCTACACCAGCTCTGATTGAAGATGTTCTCACTGCTGGAGATAATCCTCCTCCTTTTGCCTTTCATGCTGGTTCTTCTCTTTACCTCAAAATTGTCCGAAGCAAATCTGATGCAACGTCTCCAGGCAACACAAACCCTGGTCTGCACTTTCCACCGTCGATGGTCAAGGGGACACGCAGACAGAGACTTCTTCTGAGAAGAAACATTGGCATGGAGTTCCAATCTTGGGCAGGCAACGGTTGTCCATTCCACCAACATGACCTGCCCAAGAATGGCTTAGCAGGAGCATAGCCTTTATGCTGCTGATATTGGTCATATCCAGAATGTCAGTGATTATGATGTGGTCCTGCCAGAGGACTGAGTGAGGGGATGCTGCATAGGCAGTGTCATTGTGAGCAGTATGGAGGGCGTGGGTGACAGTGATACAGGCCCAATGGCTGGATGCGGAACCATAGGCAGTGAGGATGAGATTTTGTAGCTTGAGCTTGGTCTGTGCTCTGAGGCTGGGTTACTCCACACTTATCTGCTGAGTGTACTGATCACTTTTGCAAACCTATTTTCCACTATGGAAATATGTTATAGAGTCATAGATTGTTGTACTTTACACATCTGACTGATTGTGGACCAGGAGAGTGCAGTCAACAGGAAAAAGAAGTTCAAAAATGAGTTTGTCTTGTCTCTATGAGCCTGTTCTCCCTTGACAGCAGTTGATGACTATATCAGGTTCTGTGCACTTGGGTTCAAAGAGCTCTGATCAGCAATCCAGGACTGATTTCATGACAATGTGCAATGTCTTGCCATCAGCACCACCCAGGAGGTTATTTAGTTTGACATGTTGCTCTGTAGACCGAAAGTTATTATGTGGCCTGTATCAGTGTACAGTTGAGATTTTCCTACCAGTGTGATCCACCAGTCATGTTGGATCTTCCCCGGTTTATGTTGTAGGTTGTGAAATGCTTGACAGTAGGCCGTCTTTTTTCCTTAGCTGGCTGATAAGCCAGGAATGCCCGAGAAGCTGACATTTTTATTGCTGGCACTCTACATTTTTCCCTTACATTAGACTTTGGCCTACATTGTTCTTTGGGATATCATTCCACATTATGGCTTCTACCTTACTTTCAAGGGCTTCAATTTTGAGTCACCAACTTTAGCTACTTTACAAATGTCTGCAAGGCGCATGGTGTTGCATAAAACACCAGTGTCTATCCAGTGTTTCACCTTCACTTGATAATCTCTTTCTGCACTCATTGGCCTAACAATCATAGACCATTTATCACCTTCATGCCTAACGGTGCCAACCTGGGCACCAGGTTTAAGGCAATCACAATCTTTGACTGATATCTCTCCAGCAACTAACTCAATAGACCTCATTTGCTTGTACATTCGCAGACAAAGAGATTCAGACACTTATATTTAAAGCCCACACTGGGCATTTTCCTTTATGTGATGATCTCCTGACCTTTGGCCTTGTTCTTTCTGCTGGCTCTTCTGCAAATACTTTCTATTTTTTCACAATCTGTTCTTCTCACTTGGTATGAAATGTCTTGAGCATAATGCAAAGCCTTGTCTGTTCTCCTATTAATTTCTAGCTGATAATTGACAACCTCAGGGCATATGTTTATGAAGTAAGTTAATTCTCTCTGAGAAGAACTATTTTCATTGCTGAATTTTTGAGCCCGAGACAATCCTAATTCTGAGGAGATAATCTTTCAATCATTTGAACTCTTAGGATTTTGTTAGATATATCAATATGATCACATACTGATCAATAATTTCCCTTAGGCCTTGAGTCTGATGTTGAATGAAGTATATCTTGAAAGCCTACAAAATTGCTCCTATCTGACTTTCTGATCCTCAGTGATATCTGAGCTGCAATGCAGCTTGCAATGCCTTTTCCTTAGCACTGATGGCAGGATTGATACTCTGATTTGCTCTGATTTTAGTTTTAATTAGTTTTGTTACTATTTCATAGTTTTACCACTGAGAGTGGAAAAATCCAACATTGTCTAATATCTCCTTTTATTTCTACAGCAGCAGGGCACAGAAAATTCTCAGCTCAACCAATTATTCAAAGTTGCAGACTTTTTAAGAATGACTTCCTTGCTGTTTCTTTCAGTATTTGGTTTACAGCTCTGAAATTCCACACACTTTCAGCTGCTTCACTCTGACAGTGTTTCAAGTGATATATACTTAATGGCTCCCAAACAAAGGCACACAACACAGGTCATGTGACTACGGTAAGCCATTCAGTGCATGAAGTCCAATTGCATTTCTTCAACCATTAATATACTTAATGTCACTATGTCAAAATCTGACATCCTTTTGACCTTATAATACTTCTAGCCTCCTCCATTTAAATAGGTAATAAATAATATATTTGATCCCCAAATTCTTGTTTGATTCACAATGCATAATATTTTTCTAATTTGTGTCTCTTTCTCCCAATGAAAAAGAATGGAGCTGCCTCCCACTTTTTAATAGAAGACATGATTCCTTATCATTTGGAATTACGAAGTATGGCTGTGGTTTCAGAAATAGGCACATTGCTAAGTCAATATCAATGTGAACCTTATTTGTTGTGTGCACACATGTATTATCATTTGAATGTTAAAGTGTAATTTTTGAAGCCATTATAACTTGGGATCATGTTATTTTAATAATTAGGTTTAAG
Organism: Chiloscyllium punctatum; assembly: GCF_047496795.1. Taxonomy (NCBI): domain Eukaryota; kingdom Metazoa; phylum Chordata; class Chondrichthyes; order Orectolobiformes; family Hemiscylliidae; genus Chiloscyllium; species Chiloscyllium punctatum. The sequence goes on along the minus strand of NC_092746.1, from coordinate 92,369,191 downwards.
TAAACAAAACAAATTCTTTACAAAAGTGCTACAAAAAACTTAATTCATTATATAATAGATGGTTAAACAGATATTGAATTGAAAGTGTAACTTGAAGAGTCAGTGATAGATTATAGGGCTGGATTTTCCAAAGAGAACAATCTCATTCAGATTCTCACTCTGCCCCTTGTGAAAGGAGAGAACTCCACATTTCCAACAGGAGATTTGATCAGGGCTCATTTGGAAATGCACAGCTATACTTCCACTCACCACTTTTACACAGCAGTCAGACGACAAGAAATAGTCTTGAATCCCTGTCAGTCATATTGACAGCTGCTGTCAAATGGTAAGTGCATAAGATAACAGTGAAGTTAGAGTATCTGGAGAGTAGAGGGTTAGGGTACCAGGTTGCAAGGTGGCAAGGGAGCTAGGAAAGTGCTACAGTGTTTGGGATGATTGGGTTTAGTGAGGCTGCAGAAAGAAGGATATGAGTCAGGGTCTGAAGACAGGGAAGGGGAAGTTGTGGGCCTGCAGTTGTGTGTGGTGAGGGGCAGTGGAAGCAGATCAGGTCTGGAACAAAGGAAGGTGAAGGCTAGGATTGGATGGGTCTGGAACAGGAAAGGGCTATGAAGTGGGGTCAGGTCTATTAGCAGCAAAGGGGGAGCATGCCTGGAGCAGATGAGGTAGGGTTGGGTCATGGCAGAATTAGGACAGGGTCTGGGGGGGTGGTTTAGTATGCGAATGGATGATTTTATTTCATTCATTCATGCGATGTGGGGCCAGCAATTATTGGCCACTTCTAATTGCCCAGAGGACAGTTAAGAGTCAATCACTTTGCTGTAGGCATTGAGTCACATGTAGGCCAGACCAGGTAAGGATGGCAGATTTCCTTCTTGAAATGACATTAATGAATCAGATGGGTTTTTATGACTATCAATGACAGTTACGTGGTCACTGTTATCTTGGATTTGCATTCCAAATTTTATTGAATTAAACTTTCACCATCTGTCATGGTGCGATGTGAACCCCTGCCTGTGATACCTGGCTCAGAGGCCACTGCTTCTCTTACAGATTCCCTGTTCGGTAAACATGGAGTTAGTTTAATGGTTACTCAGGAGTTAGACTATGTATTTAATAGGTTAACGTTTCCTAAATAACTAAGTACTTCATTCAATCAGAACCCTTTGGAATCTCTAATTTAAGTGGATACATTTGGAGGGTGCTAAAGGAAAATCTCCCAGTGGAATCTTCAGTTGCCTGGCTGGTTCCTTTGGAGTCTGCCATGATGGGGATTATGCATGGATCCAATGCACAACTCCCTTCTCCAGTGGAATACAAAATATCTGGCCAGTGAAAAATCTACTGATGCTGACTTTATACACAGTCATCAACACTGACTGTACACAGAGTGACTGACTGTACACAGTCTCTGACACAAGCTCTACACAGAGTCTTTGACAGCTACTGTAAACAGTCACCAACACCAACTGTACACATTGAGACACTTACCGACTGCACACAGTCAATGACACTGACTGTACACATTGTGTCACTGACACTGACTGGACAACACTGACACCGAGTTACCAACACTGACTGTACAAAGAGCCACTGATAGTTGTCATTTCATCTGACTGGCCATATGAAGAATGATTTTGCAAACAGCATAAAAATCTATATTTTCTTCTTTCGACAATGAGTTTACCATAAAGCTTTCCATGCTTGTTGGTGTGATATTTGGGTTACCACGGTGATTTGCTTTGCTGAGGCTATTTTGCGTCTATTTAACGGCAGACTCCAAGTCCCTTCACAAACTATATCACATCAAATTCACCAGCATCTATTGGAACCTTAGAACCATGAATTTAATTAGTTGGAAGCTTAACTGTTTGCTGAGTTCTTAGAACTGACAGCTTAAAACTGCATTCTATTGAAAACCACTCTAAGTACATGTATAATTCATAGTTTAAAAAAAAGTGATCCCAAACAGCTCTGTGCAATGGGTAACAGGTGAAACGTGTTTGATACATGTTTAGTCAGAAACCACAGTGATAGTGTTTTGAATCATAATGTTGAGGCTTGGCCACAGGAACCATACACTGAGATGTTCTCAGCAGTGATAACATCAAAATAATTTTTATCTCACAGTTTCCTAATGTCGTACAGCATTCGAATCACTCAGACGATTGGAATTTCTGTGTGAGGGAAATGAATTTGGCCCTAGCCTTGGCTGTTTAATTTCCATTGCCTGATGATATTTATGAAATGCACTTTCCTGCAAAAGGTCACCCCTCCCCCTACCATACACAGCTGAAATGTTAATCTGTCCTTATATTTCCAATGTGTTTTTTAATTCAAGAGCACAACTGGTTTGGAGTTGACCGAAATGCAGGCAGGTGCTGTATCACATACCTGTGCTGGCCTCCCCCAGCCCCCTCTTATATTCCTGCGATTTGAATAATGTTCAGTTGCTGTTTCTCACAGCATGTTAAACTGAACTGACAGCGAAACAGAACCCAATTTTACTTCATCCTTTTACTTCATCCTTGACCTTTGTTTCTTGGCTGTTGCTTTGTGTTTTTAAATATTTGCCTTGTCTTTTCTAGTTTCACTCTCTCTTTTATTCCAGGAGTCTCCCTGGCTAGCAGCTTGGCATCTCCAATCATCCTGTTTGACCATTCTGGCACAAGGACTTCTCTGGAGCAGTAGGTTCACCATAAGTGGCCTCCAGGCAACCCAATTACTCCGTGAGAATGGGCAGCACTCCTGCTTGAAGGAGGTGAAAGTGAGGGCTGCAGATCCTGGAGGCCTCATTCCTGATGAAGGGCTTTTGCCTGAAACGTTGATTTTCCTGCCCCTCGGATACTGCCTGACCTGTTGTGCTTTTCCAGCACCACTCTAACCTTGATTCCTCCTTGAAGTGTCTGGCATTATCTGCAGATTCCTGGCTGCAGGCAGAAGGAAAAGTGGGGACTACCATGTGAGGCCAGCTAATGTTTAAGGAGGTGCTGAATGGGTGACCATTCCCCACCATGAAGCAAACTCTTTAGTCGACATGTTCCAAACCCAAAATGAGCCACTGCCCAGGAGAGAATCTGTTTCATTGATTGATGGAATAGGCAACTGTTGAAGGCCAGAGACAGCCTTCTAAAGAAACTGGGTGCATAGTAAATATATTTTTTATTCTATCTCAAGCTGTGGGTGGTGTTGGCAAGGCCAGCACTTTTTGCCAATCTCTCTCTGATCCTTGAGAAGGTTGTGCGGAGCTGTCTTCATGGCAGTCCATCTGGTGTCATTACGTCCATAATGCTTTTAGCAAACAAACACTAGGATTGTGACCTGGCAACTGTGGAGGAATGGCCAGGATGGTGTTTAGCTTGATTTGATTTGATTTATTGTTGTCGCATGTACCTGAGTATGGTGAGAAGCTTTGTTTTGCAAGCAATACAGGCAGATCATAACATAGACAGACATATAGATCATAATTTGGAGATGCCGGTGTTGGACTGGGGTGTACAAAGTTAAAAATCACACAACACCAGGCTATAGTCCAACAGGTTTAATTGGAAGCACACTAGCTTTCGGAGCGACGCTCCTTCATCAGGTAATTGTGGAGGGTTCGATTGTAACACAGAATTCTGAGTTACGATCAATCCCTCCACTATCACCTGATGAAGGAGCATCACTCCAAAAGCTAGTGTGCTTCCAATTAAACCTGTTGGACTATAGCCTGGTGTTGTGTGATTTTTAACTATAACGATCATAAGGTGTTTAGACAGAGCGAGACATACAAGGTCACAGCTGCACAGAAGGTGCACAAAAGTGAGATCAACATTAAATTGGAAATTAGAGAGGTCCATTCAGCACTCTAATAACAACGGGGAAGAAGCTGTTCTTGAACTTGTTGGTGTGTGTGTGCATGTGTGTGTGTGCGTGTGTGTGTGTGTGTGTGTTCAAGCTTCTGTATGTACCTGATGGAAGAGATTGAAAGAGAGTATTACCAGGAGTGGGAGGAATCTTTGATGTTGGCAGCCTTTCTGCAGCAACAAGAAGTGTAAACAGAGTCCGTGGATGGGAGGTTGGCTTCTGTGATAGTCTGGGCTGTGTTAACAACTTCCTGTAATTTCTTCCAGTACTGGGCAGAGTAGTTGCTGTACCAAGCCAATATGTACCCAGACAGTATGCTTTCTGTGGTGCTTCTGTAGAAGTTGGTGAGGGTCCTTATGGATGTGCTGATTTCCTATGCCTCCTGAGGAAGAGGAGACTGTATTGTGCCTTCTTGACTGTCATATCTACATGGGAGATCCAGGAGACATTGTTGGTGATTGTCTCACCACTCTCAACTCTCTCAATGTCTGCTCCATTGATGTAGATAGGGGCTTGGAGGGGAACTCAACACGTGGAGGGGTTAATATTGAAGGTGGTGGTTGGGGAACCCATCAAGTAGGCTATTTTATCTTGGATGGTGTCAAGCCTCTTGAGTGTTGTTGGAGCTGCATCCAACTGGGCAAGTGGGGAATATTCCATCACATTCCTGACTTGTGACTTGTAGTTGTTGGACAGGCTTTGGGGAGACAGGAGGTGGGTTATCCACTGTAGAATCTGCAGCATCTGACCTGCGTTTGTAGCCAAGGTATTTATATGACTCGTCCAATTCAGCTTCTGATGAAAAACTCAGGATGTTGGTATTCAGTGTCAGTAATAGTAATGCCATGGGATGTCATAGGGCGATGGTTAGCTTCTATCTTGGTGATGGTAGTTATTGCCTGGGACTCGTGTGATCGGAATGTTATTTGCTGCTTAACATTGCCAGGGTTGGAGGATTTGAGCGTTAGGGAGAGGTTGAATAGGCTAGGGCTGTTTTCCCTGCAGCGTCAGAGGCTGAGGGGTGATTTTATAGAGATTTATAAAATCATGAGGGGCATGGATAGGATAAATAGACAAAGTCTTTTCCCTGCGGTGGGGGAGTCCAGAACTAGAGGGCATAGGTTTAGGGTGAGAGGGGAAAGATATAAAAGAAACCTAAGGGACAACCTTTTCACACAGAGGGTGGTATGTGTATGGAACGAGCTGCCAGAGGAAGTGGTGGAGGCTGGTACAATTGCAACATTTAAAAGGCATCTGGATAGGTATATGAATAGGAAGGGTTTGGAGGATATGGGCCAGGTGTTGGCAGGTGGGACTAGATTGGGTTGGGATACCTGGTCGGCATGGACGGGTTGGACCGAAGGTTCTGTTTCCATGCTGTACGTCTCTATGACTATGAATTGAAGCTTAAAGGTTGCCCAGTCATTGTTGAATGTGGTAGGGACTGGTTCAGCATTGTATATTGTGTTTTGTAAAATCTGTGCTGATATTGTTCGCACAGGAAAGAAGACTTTGCTTTGAGTGGAACCATTGTACAAAGCTAAATCTGAATAATCTCAAATACCCAAGACAAAAAGTCAAGTTCAAATTCCTGAGAGCTGAATAACACACAAGAAATTTTGAGCCTGTATTTGATGATGCATTACTTTACAAAAGAGATTCATACTGTTTGGAGGTGTTTCAGTTTTGACTCATAATTTAAATTTGGATTGTTAGGTACAAAATCAACTTCATCCTGAAACATGTAACTTCTCAAAGTCAAATAAGATGTGTAATAAATACCAGTGACACCCACGTCCCATGTACAAATAAAATGAAGAGGAAATTAAAGAATATCCTGCTGCTGTGTATTAGCTTTGTTTTGGAATGACTGAACCAATACACACTTTAATTCACTTTCCAGTTTCTGTTTAGATATCTCCATCATGCAGCAGCTTTTACTGTTCATTGCTGACTATTGTGTGCCTGTTCATTGCTGACTATTGTGTGCCTGTTCATTGCTGACTATTGTGTGCCTGCACTGTCCCCAGTGAGTATCCTGAGAGTGGATTACCTTTCAATGGTTTGAGAGACTGTTTTGTACAATCACTCTGTGGAGCATGGCAGTTCGTTCTAACTCCACAGTTGTCGAAGTGTTCAGTAGTGGGAACTGCTTATGCTTCATGTGAAATACCTTTTCATCTTGAAAGCCAGCAGGACTGAAATCTCCTAAACTGATCGGCAGTTTGGGATTTGTTACTCACTGTTGAATCAGTGTGAAGTTTTAGCTTCATGACTCAATAATAACACCAAACAAGTGCGTTTAAACTTTCCAGACTGCATCTCTTTGATGGCAGCTTCCAGGTCTTAGCTTGATCAGCTGTGGGGTGAAGCAGGGGTCAGAGCTGTTTTTGGCCAGGCTTTGAAGGCTGTCCCTTGGGGGGGTGGGGGGGGGGCGGAATTGTGTCCAGCTCTCATTAATTGGCTTGTGACCAGGACCACGCAATTCCAACAGACGAGAGCCAATTACTTGCAGCAAGAATCGGTGTCACTTTGTAAACTCTGAGATTATTTTGCCACCTCTCCTTGGCCTAGCCCCTCCATTCTCCTAAGAAACCCTGGAATGTATAATCAGTGGCACCATCAAAGCCTGATTTAAAACTTCTGCTAATGGTTTGTTCTAGTGATGTGTGTTAGAATTTGTTTTTGGATAGTAACGTAAATTTTACTTTCAGGCTCTGTTTTTCACATCAAAGAGAAACCGAGTAATATAACCACTATTGTGCATTGACTTCTGTCAGGGGCCACCTAGTGTTGTTAGCAAGAGAAAAGTATCATACAGAGCAAAATACACTTTATTTAGCTGCTGTCTAACCAAATTCAAAAATTAAATGTTCATCAGTATTGGAAAAGACCAGACTTTTGTTATTGCGTTTGGGAGACGCCTGGTGTTGGACTGGGGTGTACAAAGTTAAAAATCACACAACACCAGGTTATAGTCCAACAGGTTTAATTGGAAGCACTAGCTTTCGGAGCATCGCTCCTTCATCAGGTGGTTGTCCTGATCACCTGATGAAGGAGCAGCGCTCCAAAAGTTAGTGTTTTCAAATAAACCTGTTGGACTGTAACCTGGTGTCGTGTGATTTTTAACTTTGTTATTGCACTGACTCTATATCCAGCTGTCTTTGTAAAATAAAGCCCTACTTTATGATCTTCTTTTCCAAAATTCCAAAACAATGCAACAACTTATAAAATAGTAATTGCTGCTCCAAAAAATCGAGGAACCCCGCTCCAACACTGAGAAAAGGGACAGCTCTTTCAGCCACAATTTCCTCCCATTCTCCATCTTGGATTATCCAGAATCCTGTTTGTGCCTTTATTGGTCAGTGCATTGAGTATAGAAATTGGGAGATCACGCTGCAGCGGTACGGGATGGATGCATAGAGAGGATGTTGTGAAACTTGGAAGGGTTCAGAAAAGATTTACAGGGATGTTGCCAGGGTTGGAGGGTTTGAGCTACAAGGGAGGCTGAATAGGCTGAGGCTATTTTCTCTAGAGTGTCAGAGGCTGAGGCTGACCTTATAGAGATTTATAAAATCATGAGGGGCATGGATAGGGTAAATAGACAAAGTTTTTTTCCCCAGGGTAGATGAGTCGAAAACCAGAGAGCATACATTTAAGGTGAGGGGGAAAGATTTAAAAGGGACCAAAGGGGTAACCTTTTCACGCAGAGGGTGGTGTGTGTCAGGAATGAGCTGCCAGAGGAAGTGGTGGAGGCTGCTATAATCACACCATTTGAAAGACATCTGAATGGGTATATGAATAGGAAGGGTTTAGAGGGATATGGGCCAAATGCTGGCAAATGGGGCTATATTAGTTTGGGATATCTGGTTGGAGAGCAGTTGGAGTGAAGAGTGTTTCTGTGCTGTACATCTCTGTGACTCTTTTATAAAGTGCAGAATCTCTGACTATTTAAGCAGTACTATCAGGCAGATAAACTTTAAAGGCACAGTTCAAGAGGTCTCTGTGGTTCCAAAGTTTGATAATGTTGCAAATTTTAAAACTTTGTTCAACTTTACATGATAAACTACAGAGCAGGACATGACCCACCAGCACCAGCTGCACGTACACCTCTACCACTGACACTGGCACTTCACTTTCAGAGACTCCTTGCTACCATCTGGCATCCTCCATTGTACCAGCACTGCATCCTGCAAAGGTAAACTGGTCAAGGAGGGCACTCTATCAGCTTGGGTACAGATACTACACAGGGAAGAGGACTCATTACACTGTGTGTACCAGGCTGTCTAACAGAGCTGCTCCCTCAGCACATATTCACCTGGTGCCTGCAGGAATGCCCTTGGCATGCCTTCCTTGCCCTACCATGCATTGGCAATTGGTACTTCAGTGCGCCAGGTTAGTGGTGTGGGTGAGGGGGTGTCAGAGATATAGCCTTGGTGGAGGTACGACATTGGTGGTGCAGTGATAAGCTAAGCATGAGGCAGCAGAGAGCTGAGTAGTGCTCTTACACTGGTGGGACAGAGAGAATCATTGACCTTCTTGCTGCACTACAGCCTCCTCACCCTGAAGAGAGCACTGACCCAGCTGGCAACTCTGACCACACTGGTATGGTGTGGTGGCATGATTGCCTCTACTGGTCCCCTGGCAAGAGGGCTGCTTTCCTGTCTGCCGGCCCATCCACAAGGATCTCCTGATCCCTACCTGGGACGTGTGGTGCCATCTTTCCTGACACCTGCACAGCCAAGCAGCTCAGCCTCCAGTTGGCAGCACTCCTGCAGGTGCACAATAGGCCACAGGCATGTAGATCTTTAGAAGGACTCATCCTGAGCAGCCAGTTCCTCCCTGACTGGCATGTGGTAAGATGGCATAGAGATAGGGCATGGTTCTCACTATGAGGGCAAATGGCAGTTAAAGCAGTAAGTTAGCTAAGATACAGGGAAAAACCTCACTTGGTCTCATGGTAACAATCACTCCACAAAACTCAATGAGACTTGCATTTATCCAAAAATGATAAGGTTCTACCCTTAATGTTTAGTTACAGCATTTCAGCTTCAGAAGACAACTGAGAGGCATCTGGATTTACCCTGGGAGTGTCAATCCTCTTCCATCATGGTCCCATTGTATACCACCCTCAAAGGTAAAACTGAACTGCATGACGAGCATTATTTTAAAACAAGCTTACACCTGCTCCTCAGAACCCTTCCTGTGTAGATATTTCTTTCAATTATTCACACCATGAAACTAATGGAGCAATAATGTGTAGAGAAGGTATTCCTGGGAGTTGGTACCAGGAAGCCCCATGATGAAGAGCTAATGACTGTGATTTTCTCCCTCTTCCCATATTCAATGATAATGTACTATTTCATTTACTGACATTAGTACATATTGCAAGAAATCAAATATAATTAGAATGTTTGTTTTTAAAACAATGTTGTAGCTAATGCGCAGCCAAATCACTGCTTTGTGAAGTGCCTTAGCACATAATAAAAGGCATTATATAAACTTAGGCTTATTGAGACTCAATTGCACAGTTATAACTTTTATAAAAATGTAGGAACCCAGATTCAAGAGCCACCTACTCCAGAAGTGTTCGGTAAAATCCTTGAACAGGTTGATTAAAAATACCTAACAATCTAGGAACTCAGTATATATCCCTGGGGGTAGCCCATTCACTATTGCACTGCAGTTATGTGCTGAGTAACAATGTTTCAGTCAACCAGCCACAAGACATGCACTTGATAAAGATCCACTATTTCAAACCCATAGTATGATTATTTCTCATCTATGGGAACCCACGATGTGCCAGTACATTGTACGATGGAGACCGCTGGGTTTAGCTGTTTCACAGGTATAGCTCACAGACCTCACTCCAGATCTGAGAATGTGCGATGTTTTACTCGGTCTGTTCAGCCAGTTTCACTGGAATCATTTATCATATTGTCTTGTTATTTATGGTCTGTGCTCAGTACAGATCTCTATGTTGTTCCATCACTGAGTTTCAGGGTCCTTCTGTGCTTTGTTTTGGAATTGACCACTATATTTCAATGCTGCTGCTTCTTGTCTGCATCATCTTTCAGGTTTATAACTCTAAGTCCAAGGTGGACAGCTGTTTCACAAAACTTTTCATTGTAAGATGGATTGCATTGAATCCTGTGGCAGGCGTTGGTAAATCACATTCAGTACAGCACAGTACAGTGAACAGTCAGAGCTGGGTGACCATAGCTGTATGATGTACTGCCCCTAAACTCCATTTGGAGAGGATGAGTAGAGTTCTTGCAGAGATCCTGTGAGTGGAGATCACCACCATCTTCTCAAGGATAAATAGGGATGGGCAATAAAAGCTGGTCCAACCAGTGTCGCCCACATCCTATAGGTGAATGAAGATGTGAGAATCCAACTTTTGCCTTTGATATTCCATGACGTTACCACCTGCTGAATTTCACACCATCCTTGGAGGTTACTGTGGACCAGAAACTGAACTCGAATGGCTAAATAAACAGTGCGTCTATAAGAGCAGTTTCGAAGTTAGGAATTCTACAATGAGTAACTCATCTCCTATCTCCTCAAAACCTGTCCACAATCTACAAGGTACAAACCCAGAAGTGGGATGGAATATTGCTCACTTACTGGGATGAGTGCAGCTCCAACAGCAATCAAGAAACTGGGTGTAGCAATCCAATTGATGGACACATCTACCACCTTTATCTTCCAATCCCTTCACCACTGGTCCACAGTGTGTACTATCTACTAGATACACTAACTCATTAATGCCCCTCTGATAGCACTTTCCAAATCTGATCTCCACTATCTGGAGGGATAAAAGGAGCAGATTTTTGGGAACACGTTCACCTCCAAGCTGCACACTATTCTGCCTTTCCTACACTGTCATGGACACTGAAAGATCCTGGAATTCCCTCCCTAACAATATTGTGGGGTCTACGTACAGCCCAAGGACTGCAGTGGTTCAAGAAGGCAGTTCACCACCACCTTCTCAAGAGCAAATAGAGAGAGACAATAAATGCCGGTCAGCCAATGATGCCCACGTGCCTGAATAAATCCAAAGTATTTAGGATTATATCTTGCCTTGTCTGGGAAGCATATGATCAAAAATTATTGACTGTGATATAAAACCGCTCAATTAGATTGTCCAGAAGATTGGTTATTTAACTGTATCAATGAAGTATTTGACCGTTGTTTTGTATACAGTGCTGAAACAGATGTGGTTGTACCAATGTTTGATAGAACAGTCATTTGTTGATGTGTCTTAAGATAGAAATGCATTGTGACGGGTGTTTGAAAATACCAGTTCAAGTGGAAATTAGTTGCTCTTTTAAGAACAAAATGTGGCCAAGATATTTACCATTTTAATTTTGTTAAAGAGCAGCAACATATCTTCTCAGGTATTGCATGGGCGGATGATGCAGTGTTACTTTTAATTCGGTCACATAATGTAAGTTTTCTCCTATAACTATTTTACAAACATAATCACGGACAAGTCAAGTGAAGAATCTGGAGGACTTTCATCAATGAAAGTGGTGAGAAAGTGGAACTCACTACCCAGGAGATGGCTAAGGTGCTAGAAAGGAATAGAAGGATATGTTGATTGGGTAAGATGAAGAAATTTGCAATGAGGATTGGGTGTGGCCGAACATAAATAACACACCCGATGAGCTGTTTCATTGCTGTGAAGTTTTATGTAGTATTTTGACAAGACTGCAAGACTTCATGGATAGATTTAGAATACTAGTAAATATCCTGTTGCTATAAAAAAACTTCAATTCTCCATGTTTGTTTTTTACAGCATGCAACTGAAGTTTTGCCAAACAAGGTAGTCTGTTTGAGTTTGGAACAATGTTGTAAATTTGGCAATTGCAAAGCGCCATCTGTTGGTCATCTGCTGTGATTGTCAGTTGACTCCTGATCTCAGCAGAGTCTACACTAATGATCAAAATAAAACTGTTTCTTTAAGGACAATTGGGCACACTACCGGTCACTATTTTGCAGATGTAATGAATAGTCTGAATTGAACAACCCTCTCCTAACCTCCTGTTAGATTGAGAGGTGGTCAGTGCAGTTAGTGAAGGTGGAAGGTGAAGGTGAAGTTGTATGTGCAGAAAATTGTAATTACTTGAAACTTGCTGAGATGAATGAGTTCAAAGAGAAACTGGAGGCACTCTTGAGGGAAATAAACTTGCAGGGCTGTGGGTATAGAGCAGGAGAGTGCAACTGAGTAGAGAGTCACCTTGAACCGTGATGAGCGAATGGTGGTTTTCTGTGCCATAATTATTCTGAAACTTTGTAATTCTTTTTATTTCAGTTAATTAACAGTCAAATCACTCAATTTCTGGTTTTAGATAATTAGAATTTTAAAAATTGTTTTCTTTGCCTTTAGTGGATAAAATTTATTTTTATTGAATATATAAGGAACACTATTTACTACATTATTGTGGTATACATTTCATGTAACTATGGTTTTGCAATCTCAAGTGACCTTGAGAGTGGAAGTTCTCTCTCTTCAATCACTGAAGTGATTCTTTGAAATTAGTTGGTAAAACTGCCAGCAGCAAATAAAACCTGTAAAATTTATCTAAGACTTCAAACAAATACTATCAAACATTCTTCAGAATGTCAGTTAGCTTACTGAGTTACACAACTATCCACATAAGACCACAATATGACTATCGAAAACCATTATTTCCTTACCACTTCTGATATTGTACCCTGCTTCTTGCTTCTGAAGGGTTTAGATGTGCAGGATGCTTTAACATTTTGCTTTCAATGCACAATGATGTGTAGGAACACCACCACCTGTAAACTACTTTCCAAGCCATGCACCATCCTGACATGTTAATATTATTGCCTTTCCTGCACTGACGCAGAATCGACATCCAAATAGCATTGTGGGTCTACCTACACTCCAAAGCCTGCAGTGTTTCAAGATGACAGCTCACCACCACCTTCCTGAGGGTGACTAGGGATGGACAATAAATTATGATCTGGTTTGTGATACCAGCATTCCCTGAATGAATTTAAAAAACTAGAATTGAACTGAGCTTAGAACACTACCTGCACATAAAATGAATTTGGGCTGCAGCAGACTCAGAGTTTCCTCTCCATAAAAAGCTTCATCTCACAGACATAATTCAGACAAGCTCATACACCATCTGAGAATAGAGCAGGGAGGACAGGAAATTGGTGAAATGCCATATTGTCAGTCGTTCAATTTATACAGCTGGGTAGACAGAGCATTCCACTTATTGATGTGACATCTCTCATTTTGATAAAGTTTGGCAAAGGAAAAGACATATATATTTTTCCTAGGGACTTTATTGTACTATATTTTCTCCAAGTTAATACTTCAGAACAGTTCCAATGGAAAGCACCTAGACACATGTCCAATAGCCTAGGTAATTTGGAGCAAGTTCAAGGTTTGCTTTACAGCTTACATTCTCATATTCAACTTCAGAGTGAGAGTTTAGGGCATTTGACAGTTACAGTCCTGTGACATTCCCTCTGTCACTTTTAGGATGAAAAGTCAAACCATGAGGAGAGATCACAGATAAGTGGTTTTAGTTTTGTCACAAAAATGGATCAACTCACTTTGATGAATGCTTGAACATGACTTCAATTTATTTTTTAATTAAAAGTATTTGCACTTTGTAACTATGACTTTTATAATTGCAAATGTAATTCCTGGACGAGCCCATGTTGTGAAGCTGTGAGAAAGTATAAAGCCAATTTCTTATGGAACAAGTGTGACTTGCCAAGAAACCTATTCCATTACAAACTGATCTAATCAGTCATTCGGCATTCCACTAATTCCCAGCAGCAACCAATTCACCCTAGTGAACAGTATTCAGGAGAACTGTGGTGTTGCAGAGGTAATGTCACTGCCTTCAGACAGCAGTCCTGGTTTGGAATCCCACCCCTTCTAGCAGTATGTCATAAGATATCTGAACAGGCTGATTAAAAATGTAGATACTATTTGGGTTAGGATTCAACGTGAGGAAAACCGATCCTTACAATCCCAGAAACCCAACTATCTCTCTGCCGTAACTAGAGACAGTCAAAATAAACATCATTCTACTCCATCTTCCTTTTATCTTACATTACATCGCATGTGGCTTTGAGCTAGCTGAAGTACAGGTTTGAAATGTCCTTGTTAAATGTCCAAATGGAAATTCTCAGTGATAATCAACTTGCCTCTCAGGAAAAGGGGTTAACAATAAGTTAGTATTTTAGACCATAAACAGAAAGTGCTGGAGAACCTCAGCAGGTCTGGCAGCAGCTGTAGAGAGAGAAGCAGAGTCAACATAGAGTCCAATAACCCTTCTTCAGAATTTTAATACCTTTTCGTCAAATGCTTTTGCAATCTGATTGCCTGAAAGAACTCAATGATTGTGCTAGAGAATAGATGGAGAATAATAGATTAACTTGCTTTTATAAAGCAGCTTTCACCTTAGTCTGGGAGTACTTCATACCCAATGTGAATGTGAACACTTCATAATATAGGTACAGGAATTCCAAGGCATATTTACAATGATGGAAATGATTTGACAATGATGACTACATAGTTACATTGAGAGGGTGGCAGAATGGAGATAGCGCAAAGACGTTTGAGTGATTAGCACCAATAGAGTCCTCAAAATAGCTGCCTGCACAAACAGGCCCAATGATGCAGTTACCAGTGAAGAGGGAGAGGATTTTGGACTTGGGAGGACTCTGGGGATGAGGTATGGAAAAGAGCACCAACAACAATCTGAAAGAGCTGAATTCCAGAGGTGAGGGGAGAGTGACTGCCTTTTTTTGACTGTGTGTGGCAACAAGTCTAGTCTAACATCGCCAGTTTCAAGGCAAGTCCGGGCTGATTTTGAAATTATTTCCATAATTAACATCTTGCCTGACCCAAATTCGCATATCTAGGAGGCTTCAAGTTACTCCCCATGTCTTTACTAAGATAGTCAATGATCCCATTTTTTCAAAATAAAGCAACCTTCTCAATATATACACCTGTTTGCTCCTAACTGCCCCACCTGGAAGTGGTAGGTCTGCGAACACACAGCAGAATAGTTACGCCATACTTATGAAACCTGAGAACCAATATGCTTTCTCCACCTGTCCACCCTAAATGATCTGTGCACATATACCCCCTTAAGTTCACGCACCCCCTTTAGAAACCTCATTTATATGGCTTCTCCTCCTTTCCAACAAAACTAATAACTTCATTCTTGCCTGCATTAAATTCCATCTGGCACTGACTGCCCATTGCACCAGACTGTTTGTGCCCTCTTAAAGTTTATCTGTTTGAGATACTTCCAGGTTTGCTCTCATCCATGCATGTTAGCATTGCGCAATGTACACACAGGTCTCGTAACTAATGTCGATTAAACAAAAACACAGGGACCCAACATACACCTTTGGGCACACTTCCAGTCTGAAAAAATAATCTCTTAAATCGACATTTCCCTTCATTCAGCCAGTTTCAAATCATTGCTGCCACTGTCCCTTTTATTCCAAAAGCACTAACTTTACTGACAAGTCTGATATGAGGCACTTTGTTAAACATCCTTTCAAAGTCCATGCACGTCAACTATTTTATCCCCATCAGCCCTCTGTGACCTCACCAAAAAAAAAATCAATCAGGACAAATAAAGACAATTTGTCCTGAACAAATCCATGCTGGTTTTTCTGAATTTACCTGCATTTATCCAAAGGAATGTTAATGTTGTCCCAAATGATTATTTCTAAAAGCCTTCTTTTAGAAGCCACTGATGTTAAACTGACTGGTCTGATGTTATTTGACTTATCCTTCTACCCTCTTTTGCCTCACATCTCCTATGACCACCCTTTCACTATGTACTAGAAACATTTGGATTGTCTTTTATCCTATAATTTCTGTGGCTCTGTGGATTTGTGTGGAGTCTGATCAAAACTACTTTGAAAATGATTGCATGGGTCAATACCATTTCCCCCTCACTAATATCTTTTTTTTTCCCCTCCAGGTCACATGTATTGTGACTCAATGACTGTATGGCCATTTCTTCACTGTTACTGAGTCAAAATCTTAGAAGGTGGAAATACTCCACAATAGTCTCTAGTGACTGCAGAAGGTAGCCCTCCACAGCAGTTAGGCAATGATGCTCACATCCCCTGAACATGTTATTAAAAAGCCAGGAAAAGATTATTTCCTTCTCAAATACATGCATCTCAAATACATTGTTCACCTTCTCGACCCCTCTACATAATTTCAAGGAATTTCCACACAATAGATGGGAAGATTACTATTCTGCAGAACAATAATAACTGTGGATGCTGGAAATCAGAAATAAAAACACAAATTGCTGGGAAAATTCAGCAGGTTTGGCAGCATAAGTGAAAGAAAGCAGAGTTAACATTTTGGGTCCAGTGAAGGGGTCCGATGGAGGACACTAGACCCGAAACATTAACTTGGTTTTTTTTCTTTCCAGGTGCTGCCAGAAGTATTGAGATTTTCCAGCAATTTCTATTTTTGTTACTATTCCGTTGGTTGCAGACTGGGCACTTCTGAGTTCTCACGAATCTCTCCCCAGTTTTATAGGTATTTAATTCGCTAATCTCACTCCTGATCTCCTCCAATCCCTGTATAAAAGCCATCTGGATTGGGAGTCACCACCTCTGTATGTATGTATACAGACATATTTTCACTCAACTCAAAACAGAAAACACTGGAAGTTTTGTGGAAGTGAGACACTGTTTTACTTCTTCAGCTTCTGCTGCAACAATGAACACAATTCCAGTCTTTGTTTACAGAAATTGCTGAGATTTGTTGTTAAGACAGAGCAGCAGGGTGCTGATTAATGAAGATCTGAATGTCTGCATGTTGCATTGGCATTAATTTTACAACAGCAAATGTTTTTCTATAACCAACCTACTCCTGACTAACACCCAGCAATATGTTTGTTTGGCACTTAGTACATATTGCGGAATACTCAAGAGGACTCAGGTGGAGATGATTTTACTCAATACAAGATTGCCATCTGATATAAAGCTTTTCCTGCTCTTACAAACTAGCAAGCCAAGTAGTAACATAACTTGAAATTAAAATGATCCAAAATCAATGTTTCATCACTAGAGGATCAGAAAGGTTTACAGGTAGCTGCAATGGACAATTAACTTTATTCAAGGTTCTTCCCTCTCATCTATTGTAGACTCTTAACCATCAGATTAATTTTCCATTGAAAATCTATGGACGAACAGATAAATTCCCAAGATCATTTAGACTATCCTAGCTTTCATTATGCAATTTAGGCCAGCTGCTTTCCACAGACCACCCTCCAAACCCAGCACAGAAACTAGCAAATCCCCCGAACAGTGTGGCAACCTCAGTCTATATTTATAATCATTCGCCAGACCTGAATCTAACTCTTTTGGTAGGACACAAATACCACAATAAAAGCTCTTTTGGAGTCCTTTACTAGCATACAGATGTGGGTGAGTGCGAATGAACAACTGCGGTGAATCATGTGTGCATAATGTAGGGAATATTCTGGTGGATGTGCAACAGAGTTTATTGACTACTAAAAATAGTCTAGGAAAATTATCCTCTTTCATATTGCCCTGTTTTCAGTAAACCACCTAAATATGCTCATTTGAATCTTAGAATTGTCTCTGTGAGACAACGGTATATACTTAGACCAAGATAGAGGAGACACTTCAAGCTCTATAAAACTCAATTAATTTATTAAGTACTTAAATAAATGATACAGGCTTTTAACTACTAGAGACATCACAGTCACTGCCTTTCACTACCCTGGGTTCTGCAACTAACTGAAAATGTTATTCCTCAGGAGAGAATTGGCAGCTGGACAGGCTGGAACTCTTCTTGATGTCTTCTCCATGCCTCCTGACATGGGGTACCTCTTCACAGCAGTGAATCTTGAGTCCTGCTAAAATCAGGAGGTTTCCAGGCTGCTATATTTTAATACAATTCATACTGCCAAGCTGGCATTCCAATTTCCTTATTTGGAATTGCTGATGAAACTTGTCCAATTCCAAATGGCTTTGTCGTACATAGCTAGCAATGGTCCAATTCCTTTGGTAGTATAGTGTATATATACTGTATATAGTATATAGATATTGGTATAGTAGACAATGAAGAAGATTATCTAAGATTACAAAGAGATCTTGATCAATTGGGTCAATAGGCTGAAGACTGGCAGATGGATTTCAATTTGGATAAATGCGAGGTATTTCATTTTGGTAAAAGAAGCAGACCAGGGGTGCAGCTACATAATGGTTTGAAGTTTGCATCACATATAGACAAGTTGGTTAACAAAGTGTTTAGCAAGCTTGCCTTCATTGCTTAGACCTTTGAGTATAGGAGTTGGGGAAGCCTTTTCTGAAGTACTCTAGTTTTGGTCACCCCGTTATAGGAAATATATTATTATGTTGGAGAGGGTTCAGAAAATATTTATCATGATGTTGCTGGGAATGGACGTTATGAGTTATAAGGAGAGGCTGGATATGCTGTGACTTTTTTTTTTACTGGAGTGTAGGAAGTTGAAGGGGTGACCTTATAGAGGTTTATAAAATAATGAGGGGTATAGATTAAGTGAATGGAAAGACTAGGACTTTACAAAACTGAGTGTGATTGGTTAGGTGAACTAGAAAGGGCTTCTAAAGGATAAATCAGAGGTAAATCAGAGGGAAGCAGTAAAATGTGAGATCCTTGGGGTACAAAGCAGACATGTCTCCTCCAAAAGTAAAAATGGTACTGCCAAATCTAGACGCCCCCTGGCTGTACAGGAAAATGAAGGGGAAATTTAAGCAGGTAAAAAAATGCTTATGATAGTTACAAAAAAAGTAACACCGCAGGTAGCCCAGCAGAGTACAGGGATGAAGTAAACAAAAAAATCAAAACAAGGGCATCAACAAATATTAGCATTCAGGATAAAGAAAAACCCAAGTATGTTTTACCAGTACACGGTGGCACAGTGGTTAGCACTGCTGCCTCACAGCGCCAGAGACCTGGGTTCAATTCCTGCCTCAGGTGACCGACTGTGTGGAGTTTGCACATTCTCCCCGTGTCTGCGTGGGTTTCCTCCGGGTGCTCCAGTTTCCTCCCACAGTCCAAAGATGTGCAGGTTAGGTGAATTGGCCATGCTAAATTGCCCATAGTGTTAGGTAAGGGGTAAATGTAGGGTATGGGTGGGTTGCGCTTCGGCGGGTCGGTGTGGACTTGTTGGGCCGAAGGGCCTGTTTCCACACTGTAATGTAATCTAAAAAAAAAGTGGATACTTAAGGAAAAAGTGGGACCTATCAGAGATAAAGGAGGAGACTTGTGTAATGACGCAGAGGATATGGGAAGAACTTTAAATGATTTTTTTTGGTCTCCATATTCACAAAGGGATGATGTGGATATCCAGGATGAGCAATATGAAACACTGGACAAAATAAATCAAAGAGGTGATATTAGGAGTTGGCATCTTTGAAAGAGGATAAGTCACCAGAGCCAGATGGATTATTCCCTGTGAACCAATCTAGAATGAGAGATCAGAGTTTTAGGATAAGGGATAGCAGATTAAAAACAGAGATGAGGAGAAATTACTTCTCTCAAAGGGTCATGAATCTGTGGAATTCACTATCGCAGAGTTTGTTGGATGCTGGGACATTGAATAAATTTAGAGGAGGAGATAGATATATTTTTAATTAGTAATAGGTTGAAGGGCTATGGAGAGTGGGCAGGAAAGTGGAGTTGAGGCCAAGTTAAGTTCAGCTCGAGGGGCTGAATTGCCCGCAACTGTTCTTATGTTTGGTTTAAAAACAGATGATGAAAATGCTCAGAGCAAAATTTAAAGTTGTAGTAAATTGTAGTAGTGTTTGAGATATAAAACAGGTGTTAATGATGGGTGTGAATAGTAGAGTGTTGTGCTGAGAGCACAGCCATTCAAAGAAAACAAGGTGTGGGGGGGGGGGGGGGAGGGGGGGGCATTCTTAGAGAGGAGGCATTCTGCAAAAGTCACCCAGGCTGCATTTGGTCTCGCCAATGTAAAGAAGACCACATTGGGAGCAATGCAACAGACTAGATTGAAAATAGTTACATGTCAATGGCTGCATTACCTGGAAAATGCATTTGGGGCTGTGACCATTTACCTCCTCCATCCTCGATGTCCAAATGTTACACCTTCTGCAATTGCATGGGAAGATGTCAGGGGGAATACTTCAGGAATAGCTGTGATGGAGAAGTGGATGAGGATGTAATGGAGGAACATCCTTCCATCAGTCCTAACAATCTTGCCCCACCCTCTAGTACAGAACCAATGGGGAGTAAAAATAACTGCTGCTGAGATTTAAAGAGTTGGGTGATGAACACTGGAGGCATGGGAAAAAAATGCCATGTTTAGTGTAGGGTGTAGGTTTGCTCTCCAGACATTTCATTACCTGGCTAGGTAACATCATCAGTGGCGACCTCCAAGTGAAGTGAAGTTGTTGTCTCCTGCTTTCTATTTATATGTTTGTCCTGAATGGGGTTCCTGGGGTTTGTGGTGATGTCATTTCCTGTTTGTTTTCTGAGGGATTGATAGATGGTATCTAGATCTATGTGTTTGTTTCTGGCGTTGTGGTTGGAGTGCCAAGCCTCTAGGAATTCTCTGGCATGTCTTTGCTTAGCCTATCCCAGGATAGATGTGTTGTTCCAGTCAAAATGGTGGTTTTTTTTCATCCGTGTGTAGGGCTACGAGGAAGAGAGGGTCGTGTCTTTTTGTGGCTAGCTGGTGTTCGTGTATCCTGGTGGCTAACTTTCTTCCTGTTTGTCCTACATAGTGTTTGTGGCACTCCTTACATGGAATTTTGTAGATGACATTGATTTTGTCCATGCGTTGTACTGGGTCTTTTAAGTTTGTTAGTTTTTGTTTGAGAGTGTTGGTGGGTTTGTGTGCTACTAGGAATCCGAGGGGTCTTAGTAGTCTGGCTGTCATTTCTGAAACTTCTTTGATGTATGGTAAGGTGGTTAGGGTTTCTGGCTGTGTTTGGTCTGCTTGTCATGGTTTGTTCTTGAGGAATCTGCGGCCTGTATTTTCTGAGTATCCGTTCTTCTTGAATACGTTGTATAGGTGGTTCTCCTCTGTTTTTCGAAGTTCGTCTGTGCTGCCTCATTGGAATAGTGTTCTGATGCAGCTTCTTTTGTGTGTGTTGGGATGGTTGCTGGTGTAGTTAAGTATTCGATACAAGATAGAAGAGACATCTAACATCATCAACAACACCCTCACAGGCATAAAGTTCACCAAGGAGGAGGAAACCGACAACAAACTCGCATTCCCGGACGTCACAGTCGAAAGAAAAGGACAAAGGAGAACTACAAACCTGCGTATACAGAAAACCGACAAACACTGACCAAATACTCAACCACACCAGCAACCATCCCAACACACACAAACAAAGCTGTATCAGAACACTATTCCAATGAGCCACCACACACTGCAGCACAGACGAACTTTGGAAAACAGAGGAGAACCACCTATACAATGTATTCAAGAAGTACGGATACTCAAAAAACACAGTGCGCAGATTCATCAAGAACAAACCACGAGAAGCAGACCAAACACAGCCAGAAACCCTAACCACCTTACCATACATCAAAGAAGTTTCAGAAATGACAGCCAGACTACTAAGACCCCTCGGAATCCTAGTAGCACACAAACCCACCAACACTCTCAAACAAAAACTAACAAACTTAAAAGACCCAGTACAACACGTGGATAAAACCAACGTCGTCTACAAAATTCCATGCAAGGACTGCCACAAACACTATGTAGGACAAACAGGAAGAAAGTTAGCCACCAGGATACACGAACACCAACTAGCCACAAAAAGACACGACCCTCTCTCCCTCGTAGCCCTACACACGGATGAAAAAACCCATCAGTTTGACTGGGACAACACATCTATCCTGGGACAGGCTAAGCAAAGACATGCTAGAGAATTCCTAGAAGCCTGGCACTCCAACCACAGCGCCATAAACAAACACATAGATCTTGATACCATCTACCAAACCCTCAGAAAACAAACAGGAAATGACATCACCACAAACCCCAGGAACCCCATTCAGGACAAACATATAAATAGAAAGTAGGAGTCAACAGCTTCGCTTCACTTGGAGATCGCCACTGATGATGTTACCTAGCCAGGTAATGAAACGTCTGGACATCAAACTTACAGCTCAGCGAGCAAACTTACACCCTAAACCTCAACCTGAGCTACAAACCTTCACAAACCTTGTCATGTTTAGCATTTAAACAAAAATGGCATACAGATCAGAGAAAGTAAACATTAAAAAGGAGAAATTGGGAAGCTAAATAAGACAACAAAAGAAAATTCACACTTTTTAATAATTTATTTTATTTTCAAAATGTGTTTAATAATATTTTCTATTAGTGTTCCTGGAATTTCTACAGAAAACTGTGTTAAGGGACTCTTCAGCACAGTAAGATAAGCATTAACATGGTCAACTCAGTAAACACACAAACCTCTATTGCAAGATTCAAGTTTCAAAATTTACCAATAGCTAAGGTGGGTATAGAAAGGCACTTTGTGGAGCATGGTCAGTCTGAAGAGCTACAGGAAATGGTTATAAAAACAGGAATCCAAGGGCTAAATATTAAACTAGTAAGTTACTGTACGCTTAATAGTTATCTCTTCTCTCGATTAGTTAACTAAGTTTTTACAGGAAGACAGATCAAATTCTCATTCAGCAAATGCAGAGTTGTTATGGAAGAAAGAGATTTTAAAATAGTTTGGGTAAGTCAATGACAATAAACAGAAAAGACTGCACTTATTTTTTAACGTTATCCCATTCTGAGACCACCTTGGCCTTTGGAAAACCATTCCTTGTGGAAATGATAATTTCTCCATACAACAAAATTACCATTTCTAAGCTCATGTTTTCTCGTGAGCTGGGAAACAGATTCAATTAAAACTTTTAAAAGAGAACTGGATCAATATTTGAGGGGGAATGGTTGCAGGGCTATGAGAAATCTGTAGGGCAGTCAGATCTCTTTAAAGAACCAGAAAATGCTCAATGGATTGAACAACTATCTTCTGTACTGTATGATTCCATGATTAGTTTCCACAGTAGGTCATAATGAATTATTCACTATATTTTTGGCAGCAAAGTCTTCAGCTACCTCAGAATGCCAATCTTGAACCGTCCTGATAAAACCCCATAAAACCTGCTCCTCTCCTCAAAAGTCTTCTTGCAACTGATTATAATCATGCCTATGGTCATGTTCCTGTTTGATGATAATTTCTGCTTGAAGTACCTTGGGGTATTTTAATAAAGTACAATGTAAATGACAAGTTGTTGGCAAATGAACTCAAATTACTCTGCAATAAGAGAGAGTTAGAAATGGTAGCAAATGGCAATATGATCAATTGCCTTCAGCTAGTTACAATTAAGAACTTAATTAAACAGTGGCAGGTTCACACAAACCTTGTTTCACCTTTTGTAAACCACCCAGAGAAAGATAACCAAAAAATACAAATCATTTTCAAATTTTATTTTTCTAAATTTTATCACAAGGAAGAAGTTTGTTAGGTGATGAATATTGGAATAGAGATTCTTAAACCTCTATCAGAACAAGTTTAACTGAATGAAGCCATTTTTTAAACACCTGCTTCCATCAAAAATTCAAACACTTTTTCTGTAGTATAAACTGTACACAAAAGCAAGGCACTATACATTTTATAGATTCACATAAAAAGTTACTCAATTTGTGTAGCGTTTTCATTATCCCATGCCATAAATACATTTTGTTCATGATAGCATTG
Organism: Chiloscyllium punctatum; assembly: GCF_047496795.1. Classification (NCBI taxonomy): domain Eukaryota; kingdom Metazoa; phylum Chordata; class Chondrichthyes; order Orectolobiformes; family Hemiscylliidae; genus Chiloscyllium; species Chiloscyllium punctatum. The sequence goes on along the minus strand of NC_092746.1, from coordinate 92,345,542 downwards.
AAAGGTACAGACAGAACATTTCAATGACTGAACATGATAGTATGATTATCAGAATGCAAAAAAAGGTATTTGTGGCATGATCTCAGTACAAGCAGTTTTCGTTCAACTAGCCATCGTGTTTTCTGGTTAACGCAACAAAACTAGAGTGAATATATGTCATTAACAATTAAATATTTAGTCATCAAACCATAGTCACTTTTCATGTTGTATTATATAAATATAAACTCTTCATGATTAGCTATCTGCTACTCACAAAATAACACTTTACAAAATAATTTGCCTTCAAGATACACAGGCAGGATATGGCCGAGTAGCATCTGTTGCCCTTAAGTGCATTGAGGTCAAATGCGTACAATGGCATTGTCTCAATATGTCAACACTGTTAAAATTCACAGAGTTCCCCTCAACATGCACAAATTGACAAAACTCCCCCAAAAAGGCAATGCTGCCCTGAATGTGCAACTTATTTCCATAATGTGCTCTTTGACCAGACCACCGTCCATGACTGATCCACAGATGTCAAAATGATCTTCGGTGAAAGCTCCGTTACTAAGCATGTGTTTTATTTTTAAAAATTATGCACTATGCTAAAAACTATTTAGAAAAGGCCTTTTGCTTTCTTCAGTTTAACTTGCTTCCATGAGGGCAGGACACTGAACTCTTCTCTCGTCATTTCCAGTGTCTTCTGTAAAAGAATGCATCATTTCATTAAAATGGTTTCACTTGCTTGAGCAATTGTATGTAGGACATAAAATACTTAGCAACTGGAAAAACATATTAAAAATGGGCAGTGGATAGAAATTGCACAGATCAGAAAAAACAATTAGGCCACCAATGAGAATGCAAAATTCCACAGATAACTTCCTGACATGGGAATGGAGGCCCAGCAATCCATTACAGAGATGGAGATAAAATAAGACTTCCTGTTATCTCAGCAGATGACTAAGTAACAACTTTGGATAGAAGGCTGACAAACAAATAATCCACTAATCCACACTGACATTAACTGCCTACTGTACAAATGCAAATAATGATTCTGCTCCCCCAATTAATAAATGCTATTAAAATTGATTTGTCAGTATTTGTAAAGAAATACAACTGCTACCCAGCCAGCACCAATGCCATAAATTACAGTTACATTTTCCCACTTATTTACAGCCTAATATCAATAGCAGAGATGATAGGCTCACTCTCACCAGCTGGGACAAGTGTATGATGGAGCTTGCTCTGTTAAAAAGAAATTACACAAAAGTAAATATTGTGCTGGTTAAACAATTGCCACAAGAATATGATAACTAAATAATTAGCTTAATTCACTTACCCCTCTCTTCACTCTCAAAATGTGGCTCCCTCTAGTTAAGATTTAAGGTTAGAATATTACAGAATGGAATTTAAAACTCTGATGAAAGACTTTGCATTGGAACACGGTTTCTCTCTCCACAAAACTAAACAGTAGTGTGGATATATCCTGCTACTGATGGCATCGACAGGGTCTCAGAAGGGCAAGTTCGAATGGTTACTTGCTCAAAGCAACAGTGCACATTAGACCTATAGTTTAGGTAGTTTATTTAGGATCAGTTTGTTGAGGAATCAGGTTGTTTTTGTTTTTAAAGGGCTTGTAAAGATTTATAAACTAAGTATCACAAACATAAAAATGGCCAAAATTCTGTAATTCAGAAATTACAATTCACAAGGCGGCTATTTTGTGGAAGGAATACAACAAACTGTGTCAGGTCATCACATGCCCTTTAAAACAACCACTCTTGATGACTGCATATGAACAATATTTTTTGAGAATATTGTGTTAACGATTTTACAATTTTTTACACCTGACAAAGTAAATTTATCCACCTGAATTTAGTGTTAAGCTAAAATCTCAACTAGAGAAGAATTTCAATCATTAGAGGAACTTAATCGGCAGTACTATCTATAGATTTGACCCTAAAATGAAACATCCCCTGCATTAGGAGTTTTCAGTTTTTCACAGGGTAAAATATATCTGCAAAGATGCACAAGCAATTTACTTCAGTTAATCAGTATTAGTACTGTACATAGAATCCTGACTTAAGAATTCAAGAATGTTTTTATCTTTTTGTTTTGTCCGCTGGCTCTTTGAAGCATTAAATGCAAATCTACAACATTTTAAATGAATACCTCATGATTTTTTTTATTGTAATAACTTCTGGGATTACATTATACTTTTTCATCTCAATTTTTAAAAAAATAACCCGTTCAGACGTGATATGGCCTGAGTCCCAGGCAGGTAGGCCTTGAACCGAGACAGTCTAGCCCAAAGTATAGGATAATTAAAATAGTGAATTCATCTAAAAATAACTTGTTGTAATGAATCCACTCGTTGTAATGTTCGTTATATACATTTACCTAGAAAGACACGTATTGCAATTTTTACTTAAGTGTAAAATAATTTTTCAACCAACCTAGGAATAAATCAAATTTATTTAAACAAATATTTTATGAAAAAATATACATACAATCCTTGTTTAAATTTGCAGGTTTTTCTGTCATATCTCAGCCTAAGAACAACTATTTTTTGTGCGTGTGTCATGGATGGTTGATCTAGTCTAAATTACAAGCTAGCTTTAAGTAAACTTATACTGCATCTAAGGTTCTGAAGAGAACTTCTTACATTCATTGCTAAAAATACTGTTTTTTTTAAAGAGAAATTTCTTGAAGGATTAAATAATAAATGTTTGCTTCTACTGTCTTACCTCAGGTTAATACTTCACAACTACCCTGTCCTGGGTCATGTTTTTTTCCTATTTTGCTTGTGGTTATGAATCTTGGTCTTGGCAATGATTTGGGTTTAGTATTTTAAAATTATCCTCTCAATACAAATTTTCTGAAAATTTAACACTTTAAATGATGCATTAATTTGGTGAATCTCTTCACAATCAAGCTAATTGGGTCATTGCTGTAGCACAGAATAGATTCCTACTTTACTGTTCAGTATTTGCATCAAGGAATTTCCCTCCAACACTGAACACAGCCAAATGTGTAATAGAACTTCCAGTATTTTCATTCGAAGATAGGAGAAGAGTAAAGGAGAACTGTGCTGGATTTGGGTTAAATTGCAATCTTGTATTCTGCAACCATATGAGCTGGTCTGAGATTTTCCATTTTTTAAAATTAGATACTTAAAAGGCAGCAGAATCGATGGCATCTGAGTGAAATGAGTTTTGTGGTCAAGAAGCTCCCTTAACACAATGCACTGCCAAATCTTCCAGTTAGTATTTCAGCTTTACAAATTGTTAAGACTGCTGAGGTGCAGCTACAAACAGTCTTCAACCAGCCTCAGAGGTAGACCTGAGGTTTCAGTACTACTGTCTAATTTCATACTATAGTCTCCATTATTTGTACTAATTGCTCCTCTACAGCAGATAGCCAGCCTTTAATAAAGAATTGGGCAAAGGATCAAAAATGCTGAAGCAGTTTAAAGAATATGGAATACCAAACTAAAAGTACAAAATCATAATTTTCAACCCTTCAAACACAATGTGATCACTCCGAAAATAACTTAAAAGTGACTAAAAAGACCAACATGATATTCTGCTGTCTTCCTTGGCAGCAGAGGTCAAAAATCCAGATGACTAAATTTTGCTCATGTTTTTCACATCTCAAAGAAGGTAATTTAAATTTCAAAGCAGAATAAAGCTTTGAATTATCAAAATTATAGTCATGGAATTTATATTCTCCCTCATAATGATGGTGAAGTGGAATCAGTCAAGGTTGACAGCAAATAACTCGAGTTCACTTTGACCTATCTAGCAGCGAGAGATGGTCTCTTTATGTAAAAAGGGTGTATCTTAGTCACAATTGTCTGTGGCATCTTTTTTGTTCTTGCCCTCTCACTTCATTAAGCTGCATTTCAATACACTGACAAAAGATATAGTTTGTCACGCTCGGTTTGTCACCCACTCTGCCTGAACAAGAAGATGCCAAGTCGACTGAGAATAAATGCCAAGATATCTCAGTGGGTACAGATACCAATCAGTAGCTCACTTCAAATTCACAGCATAAGATCGAAACATCATAAAAGTATTGTTGCATGAATCACACTTGTTTATTAATCAACTGTGTCATAACTATTGGCTTTCAGATGAAGCCTGGGCTCATGCCTTGAAAAGGAGTACTTACAATTTATTTAGATAAACTGCAATGATAGTTAGCAACATATTTAGGCTGAAGTGTTTCAAATGCCTCTGTAAAATTATGCCCCGATGAGTTCAAGATATTAAAATTTTGATTAGACACTATCTTGTCAACCCCTTGTCTATAAATGTCTGCCTGTTTAAATTGTACGATTCCCTTAACTGTTGAATGCAATTATTTCATAGAAGCTACTGATTTAGAATTATACAGATGTACTGCACGGAAACAGACCCTTCGGTCCAACTTGTCCATGCTGATCAGATATCCTAACCTAATCTAGTCCCATTTATCAGCACTCAGCCCACATCCCTCTTAACCTTCCTGTTTATATACCCATCCCATTTGTGCTGGAAGGCCAGAAATTTCTTGCAGTTTATATTAACTATTTTGTATTCTCTTCAAAAGGGTAAAAATAAATTAATCTGCAAGGAAAAAGAAATAAGAACTAAGAATTCAATGCAGTCAATAGAGTCATAGAGATGTACAGCATAGAAACAGACCCTTCGGTCCAACTCGTCCATGCTGACCAGATATCCCAACCGAATCTAGTCCCACCTGCCAGCACCTGGTCCATATCCCTCTAAACCCTTCCTATTCATATACCCATCCAGATGCCTTTTAAATGTTGCAATTGTACCAGCCTCTGCCACTTCCTCTGGCAGCTCATTCCATACATGTAGTCTAAGGAAAAGTGAAAATGGTAGTTTCAACAGGAGGTAAAAGTTTGAAACTTAATCTGCCAACAAAATCCAATCATAATCTGAAAGAAAAGAAAGCACACATGGTTCAATGAAGTTGGGTGAAGTCACTATACCGAATAAATCTGAGTTTTGAAAGCAATATGCTGGAATTAAGCCCACCGTCACCATCTCTCATGGAGAAACTGGGAGAATGAAATGGAGTCCTTATAGGAAGTGGGGTGTGAGGATGTATAGAAGTAGTAATGGTGGGAGTCCAACCCATTTAGAACTATTTGTTTGAGTTTGACTTATTGTTCTCATATGAACTGAGATACAGTGAAAAGTGTTGTTTTGCGTGCTATACAGGCAGATTGTATCAAACAAAGTGCATCAGGGTAGCAGAACAGAGTGCAGAATACAACGTTACAGCGAGAGAGAGAGAGAGAGAAAGATGAGAATTAACATTTGAGAGGCCCGTTCAAAAGTCTGATAACAGTGGGGAAGAAGCTGTTGAGTCTGTTCATATGCATATTCAAACATTTATCTTCTGCCTGATGGAAGAGGGTGGAAGAGAGTATAACCTGGGTGGGAGGGGTCTTTGATTGTGTTGGTTGCTTTCCCGATGCAGCAGGAAGTATAAATGGAGTCAATGGGTGGAAGGCTGGTTTGCGTGATGGACTCTCTGTAGTTTTACGGTCTTGGGAAGAGCAGTTGCTAAACCATACTGTGACCCATCCAGACAGGATGCTTTCTAATGTGCATCTATAAAAATGAATAAGAGTCTTTGTGGACATGCTGAATTTCCTTAGTCTCCTGAGGAAGTAGAGATGTTGTTGTGCTTTCCGGACTGTCACATTGATGTGGGTGGACTAGGACAGATTGTAGGTGATCATTAGACCCATCTCCATGTCAGCACCATTAATGCAGACAGGGGCACGCCCTCCACTCCATTTCCTGAGGTGAATGACCAGCTCCTTTGTTTGGCTGATGCTGATGGAGAGATTGCTGTCTTCACACCATACCACTAAGCACTCAATCTCTTTCATGTATTCTGTCTCGTTGTTGTTTCAGATTCAACCTACAGTGGTGGTGTTGTCAGCAAACTTGTAAATGAAGTTGTGGTGGAATTTGGCCATACAGTCATTGTGTATAAGTAGTTTAGCAGGGGGCTGAGTATGCAGCCTCTCAGGGCATTGGGGTTAATGATTATGATGGAGGTATTGTTGCCCATTCTTACTGATTGCGATCTATGGGTCAGGAAGTTGAGGATCCATTTACAGAGCAGGGAGCTAAGACCTAGGTCTCAGAGTTTAGAAATGCGTTTGCTTGGAATTATGGTATTTAAGACAGAGCTGTAGTCAATAATTAAGAACCTGACGTAGGTATCCTTGTTATCCAGTTGTTCCAGGATGGGTGTAGGGCCAGGAACTGTGGACCTGTTACACTGGTAGGCAAATTGCAAAGGATCAAGACAATTTGGGAGGTTGGAATTGATGTGAGCCATGACTAACTTCTTGAAGCTCTTCATAATAATGGAGATCAGAGCCACTGGGCGGTAGACATTGGGGCATGCTGCATGATTTTTCTTTGGCACCAGGATGATGATGATCTTCTTCAAGCAGGTGGGGACTTCAGATTGTAGTAGGGAGAGATTAAAGATGTCTGCGAATACTCCTGCCTGCTGAGAGCATGACTGGGGACTCCATCTGGGCAGGTCACTTAAGCGGGTTCAATCTTCATAAGGGCCAATCCAATGTCTGAGGCGGTAATCATGGGTACAAGTGCATCAGAGGCTTTTGAGGTAAGTGACATAGTTTCACAGCCCTTCTGTTCAATGCGAGAGTAGAATGCATTGAGCTCATTGGGTAGGGATGTACACTTATCTGCGATTCTGTTTGATTTCGCTCTGTAGACCATTATGTTATGTAAGCCTTACCGCAATTGATGGGTGTCTGTATGGTTTGTCTCGGCCTCAAGCTTAGTTTGGTATTGCCTGTTAGTGTCTCTGATGGCTTTACAAAGGTCATACTTGGATTTCCTGTATAGGTCAGGGTTACCAGACTTAATTGCCTTAGACCTGGACTTCAGTAGAGAGTGAATCTCCCAATTTATCCATGGTTTCTGGTTGGGGAACATTCAGATTTTCAGCGTGCAGTCTTTGACACACGTACTAATGAACTCTGTAATGGTAGTGACATTCTTGTTTAGGTTGGCCGCTGAGTTCTTGAATATGGACCAGTCCAATGACTCTAAGCAGTCCCGTAGAAACCCTTCCGTTGCCTCAGACCAACAACTGCCTTACTTTCTGAACTAGGTCCTCACGCTTCAGTTTCTGCTTGTAAACCGGGGAAGGAGAGCGCAGTGATATGATCAGATTTTGCAAAATGTGACTGGAGGATGGAGAGATAGACATCTATTCACACTTCTTGTTAGCACTCTTCTCTCTCTCTCTCGGCTTATCAGCTCTTTGTTTGTCTATCCCCTTTTCTTCTTCCTGCCCTCTGGGCTCCGTCTCCATGTAATCTCTTCAGCATCCCCCCATTCCAACCCCCTCCCACTGATCAGCATAAGTACACCATTTCCCAGCTATTGTCAGTTATGATAAAGGGTCACTAGACTCAAGACATTAACCCTGTTTTTCTCTGAACAGATGGCGCCAAACCTGCTGAGTTTCTCCTGCAACTTTGTTTTTACTTCAGATTTCCAGCATCTGAAGTTCTGTGCTTTTACCTTGGCGAATGCACAAATCATCTTACAAGACTTTTAAGAGTCATCTCAGCTCCACGACATCTCTGCAAGAGTTTCTCAGGGCAGATTTCTAAAACAAAAATCTGCTCAGATGTGGTATGATACACCTCTGGAGTAGGTAGGACTTGAACTCGAGTGTTTTGGACCAGAGGTAGGTACATTTTAACTTTACCACAAGAGGCCCAGGTGTTCTTCAGGGGATGTACTAGGTTCAACCACTTTCAGCCGCTTCATCAACTTAATCATTTATTATAAAGGTCAGAAATTGGAATGTTTACTTAAGATTGCATAATGTTCAGCACTATTTGTAACTACTGAGATACTGTGCGTATATTGATATACAGCAAAACCTGAAAAATATGGAGGCTTGTAACATTCACATGTTGAAAATGCAAAGCAATGACAATGTCTAACAACACAGAGAATCGAAACCCCTTACACTCAATGGCATTATCTTCACTGAATCCTCACTAATAACATCCAGGGGTTACCAATAACCAGGAACTGAATCGGACTAGTCATAATAATACAAAGCATGTCAAGGACAAGGAATTATGTAAGTAACTCATTTCTCGACTCCCCAAAACCTGCCAATCATCTACACGGCACAAATGAAGGGCGTGATCGAATGCTCCTCACTTGCCTGGATGGATGTAGCTCCAACAACACTCCAGAAGTGTGACACCATCTGGAACAAAGCAGCCTATCCACAAAAAAAAACATACATTTCCCTCTACCACTGACACTCAGCAGCAGCAGTGCTTACCAACCCACAAGATGGACTGCAGAAATGCATCAAGGATCCCTTGACAGGAGTTTCCAAACAGACAACTGCTATCACCTTAGAAGGATAAGGGAAGCAGATGAATGGGTACACCACCACCTGTAATTCCTCCCCAAACCACTCACTATCTTGCTTGAGAAATATATCACTGTTCTTTAACTGTCTTTGGGTCAAAATCTGGGAACTCCCTTCCTCATGGCATTTGGATCTTTCTAGACCAAATGGATTGCAGCAGTTCAAGATGGCGGCTCACCACCATTTCCTCAGGGGCAACTTGGGATGGGCAATAAATGCTGGGCAAGCCAGTAAAGCCCAAATCCCCTGCATCAATAAAATAAATTAGGTTATATGCAAGTGAGCAGTTAAGCACACCAATGAATTCTCACCACGAACGGGCTTATTGTTTCTCCATACATTACTGGGAGTCTGACATATGGCCTCCTTCACAAATTGTGCCCACCTGCCGTCTTGCCCACTCTGGCAGACTTTAATAATGTGCTGCCTAAGGTGATTTTCATCATCTAAACTTTCATATTGGATCAGTTTATATGGCTTGGAATCACTATGAGGCACTATTGAAATTTATGCTATTTAAGGGACGAAGGAGTTTGTTCTTAAAAATTTCCCTAAATCTCACTACTTGCTCATACGTTTACCATGCACACATCACAGGAGCGTGTTCATCTCTGATGGGTTATAAATTGCCTCTATAATCCAAAGCAAACATGAACTCAAGTAGCCTAACATCCGTACAGTCTGATTACTGTCAGCTGCACCGGCTTGGCTTCCAGGTACAAAAATTAATGACAATAATTTATGTCTAATTGCATGAAAGATTGGAAATCTATTCAATATCTGGTATAATTAATGCATTGTCTCAAAAAAAATTTATTCACAATTAAATGCCATCATTTAGTATTGATGTTGAACATTGAACCAATCTTGCATTGGTAAATTTAATGCAAGTCAATCTTGTGCATTTAACATTCGGTATGTTTTAGAAAAATAAAGGCCAAATGTGAAATTGTACCAAAGAATACTATTTCTGTTGCAGTTTTCCTAATACGGCTTTCACCACGATCATTTCAGATTCAGAGCAGCAGAATTTACCTGGAAATCTTCATCCGTCAAATAAATTTCAAGCTTTAATGGATCAACACCCTCTGGCAAAGGCCGGGCTTGAAGTTCTGCCAGAGGGTACTGCGTCTTACACAACTTGCTCAATACATCCTCTACCAAAATTATTTTATTGCAGCCTTCAGCTTCCTAGGATTTGAAAGAAATAGAAAAGAAAACAGGTTGTAGGAAACCAATATGAACAGCAGCAGCATGAGGATTTGAAAATAAACACGAGTAAAATCTTTACCGCTTCAGTGATCTCTGCGACATCTTCCCTGTGTTCCCAACTGGGAAACATATTTGTAAACGTCAGTGGTTCAAAACCTGCATGTATCAGGTAGGACTTTGGTGGCTTCTTGGCATTCTTTACTGTGATCAAATAATTGAAGATCATTATATGTTAGTTACCAAGCATCACTCCAACTGAAATCAAATCTTCTCTCAGATAATATACACAATGAAATAAGGAAACACTTTGTTTTGCTAAAGCACACATTTTAGTGTATTTAAACATGCATGACCCACTAAATTTAATTGGCACAAATCTGCTATAGCAGCAAGGTTATTGAATAATAAACTGATAGAAGAGTTGAGGTCACAATCCAAGCAAATCAGTCTGACATCTTATCACTGACGGCATCCTGAATTTTTCAAAGAATGCCAGTAAATCCCATGGTCAAATTACAGCAAGAGTAGTACAAACACTCACATCTGTGGTGAAGATTTCTGCACTGAAAAATGTGATTCTATAACGTCAACTTTCATAAGGTCACAATAAAGTTGACGGTGGCATCAAATCTGGACAGCAACTGTTAGCCTTTGGAGCTCTTTGCCACTAAGCTGTCAGCTCAGAAGCCTTGCGTATGTTTAAGAAAAAGATAGACAGATTCTTGATCAGCAGGAGAATCAAACGTTATGGAGAAAAGGCGGGAAAGTGGACGCGAGGAGTGTTGGATCAGCCATGATCCTATTGACCATAAGAAATAGGAACAGGGGTAAGCTATTCAGCCCCTCAAGAGTCAAGAATGTGTTGCTGGGAAAGCACAGCAGGTCAGGCAGCATCTGAGGCGGAGGAGAATTGATGTTTTGAGCATAAGCCCTTCATCAGGAATGAGGCTCGTGGGCCAGGGCTGAGAGATAAATGGGAGGATGGTGGGGAAGGTAGCTGAGAAAGCGATAGGTTTGGATCATGGCTGATCAAACATTCTTCAGTGAAGCTGGAGGCTTTGAATCCATTGGAAGCAGTGAGTTGTTGTGGATTATTACCCATAAATACTGTAACCTTGTGGAGAACATGCTGTGACAGTATAAAAGTACATGTGATGCAGGGTTATTGATTGTCAAGACATTCATAAGGATTACCTTTTCTGTCGCTAATAGTATTAGTTGCTTACTAAGAAATGTCTAAATAATGTTGACCTTGGTTTTTTCATTACAGTAAAGATATTAAACTTTGAAATCATCATGAGATTCCTTTAAGACAATCCCCAGGAGTTCAAATCTCTTGCTTACAGCTTACAATCTCCACAAGGAGTGTGACACTGTCTTCATCGGTGTTTCTAACCACAAATTGCACATTCAATTGACTTGGAGTGAAAGCAGTTTCCATCTTATAAAGTCTAACAATTGAGAAAAAGGGATCAATGCCAATTGTATAACACAAATATAACATGTTAATAAAATGCAAAAATCATATCTACTTGACAACAAATATTCATTAATCTGCAACGTAGTTTTCAGGATGCTGATGGGAAAATTTAAGTTCTCTCCACATTGCTCTAAGTTGTACTACACAAACAACATTGATTACCTGGCAGACAGCACCATGACAGTTATCTGTATAAACCATTCAACAATGATATCAATGAGGAAATCTGCATAGTTACCAAGAAAGAGCCCATAATGCAGCCTGCTCCTGTTCTCAGCCATGAATGCTTTAATTGTATGTGGCAACAATATACCAAGTCCCGTAGTCACTTTTATAAAATTCTCTTTCATACAATATGGATGTTGCAGACAAGGCCGACATACTTGATGACTGACATGGAACGATGGGCCAAAGGGCCTCTTTCCATGCAGTAAACTTTTTCTGGCTCTGTCTGTTGTCCATTTCTAATTGTGTAATTGGAGATGCAAATGTTGGCTTTGCCAATGTTGACCACCTAACTTGAAAGAATAAATAAATTAACAGGCCCATGAAATGCTTAAATGTTACTGCAGTATGTGATCTTTAGCTTTCAACATACGATTCCCACTCCCTTTGTTCTCAATGTGACACTATGAACATATCCTTGAGATACTCACATAACATATAGAATATAAGGTGATATGAATCTATGAGACTATACAATTGAGGATATATCAGATGGGAATCCATTTAATCTTTTGTCAATATATTAGGTGTTATTCTCAATTACCTTGTCCTAAACTCATGCAGCACTTGTACAATGTGGCCGGGTTATACTCCATATTAGGCTCCATTTTCAGTCAGAGGTCAAACACTGAATATGGGAATACTTTAGAGCTCCACCCTACACAGTGTGCTTTAGCCATGCCGAAAGTTTTAGTCAACTGAAAGCTAAGGAGCAAGTTTGCTCTCCAATCAGGAGCGGGGCAGAAATGGCAGATCTTGACACTCTAGGGCTAATGGGAGATCCTCAAATACACAGATCAGAAATCCGACCAGCAGAGATGGGACTTGCTTATTTGAAGCTGAATACTGTGACGCAGAAGCCAGGACAAGTTTTTTTGTCACTTCTTGAAATGTCACAGTTGCATGGCCATAATCCTGGAGGGACTCGGCAGCCATTATGGATCGGGGGGTGGAGGGAGGGGTGTGGTGTTACCCTTGCGTGCTCCATCAGGCCCCACTTCCACCTTCTGCCCAACCAGGATGGATGTGATCCAAATGGATGTGGGCCATCCACATTCCAACCGGGTCCTTCATAGGCCCTGTAAAGTAACAATAATTGATCTCCAAGGCCATCCTGGTGGGCAGCCAAACCAATCTGAAACTGCCCTCTTTCAAAACAGGTCGAGGTTGGGGATGTACTAGGGTGAACTGACACAGAGTCCAGCAGCACCTGTGATTTGGAACACAAACTTTTTAAAATCCATTTATTAATGCTACAGATAATGGAGGGTATGTCTAAAAACACCACTTTTATAAACTATCATCTTTCACTTGATGAGTACTAATTACGTGCAACATTAACAAAGAACATTAAATTATATGATTCCAAGATCCTTCAAATTGCCCTCATCATCCAGTGCGGTTATCCTACATTGAGGACAACAAATGACATATTTAAAATGTTTATAATGCAACAAAAATAAGGATGGCATGACATGGTGGTTATGACTAACAATCCAGAACCCTGTGCAACAAAGTCGGAATTGCTGGAGAAACTCAACAGCTCTGGCAGTATCCATAAAGAGAGAAACAGAATTAATGTTTCAATTCCAGTGACTGTTTGTCAGAACCGGCATAACATTTGAATCCCACCTCGGCAGATAGTTAACTATGAATTGAATAAAATCTAGAATTAAAAACTAATCTAATTGCAATCACTACTGAATGTTGTTAAAAACCCACCCGGTTCACTAACAATTTAGGGAAGGAAATTTCCTATCCTTACCTGACTCCAGACCCACAGCAATGTGGATGATTTTTAACTGCCCTTTGAAATGACAAGTGTTATGAAGATGCAGGTGTGTACTGTACCTTTAAGAGAGACAGGAAGCTGGCAAGGACTGACTGAAAGCACAGAGTGTGCTGAACAATTTAAACATGTAACATCTGGTTGAAACAAATAGTTAGAGTTGCCATGGAACAAACACAAATTCAAATTCGGCCATTCTGTTTAAATTATGCCCCAGATACCAAAGTCCAATCGAATTTGAATTTAATGTTTTGATGACATCAAACCAATGCAATGATCTGATGTTTTGAGGTATAAAACTGGACATTTGAACAGTTAGGGGGGGAACTGCAAAGTGCATCAACAAGTACAGACTGCTAGCTGGAAAGCTCTCTGTTCGTACGAAAAAGTTGTGCAGCAGAAGACTGAAGAGAAGATGACCCAGAAAAATACAGAGGAAAATCTACAAAGGAGAATCGACAGCTGGTTGGTTTTGAAGCATGATTATTTTTTGTAAAGTTTTTAATTGGACCAGTATCGTAGAGTGGAAGGTAAAAGATAGGTTGAAGAGAAGGGAGTTGTAAATAGTTGTGGTTTTAATGTTCTCTTTTGGACTGAAAGAATAAAACTGTTAACTTTTACTTTAAATAGTGAAATCTGGGATAGTGTTTTGTCTCAAAATTTAAGAGATTATGGCGTAAGGTGAGTTTCTCTGTGTGTCAGGTTTAAATTAGGAGAGGGGTTTACCCATGTCATAACACAAGCAAGCATTCAACTTGGGCAATTAGAGATGGGGAATGAACATTGCTTCAGCCAGCAACGGCCTCATCCCATATGCAAGTAGAAAAAAGGCCCAAAACATGAGAAAATAAATACAGGGTGGGCAAGAATCAAATAAGCAGCAGAAGGAACATTACAACGTAACCACCTGTAAATTTAATGATTGAATTCCAACTCCTAATTAATACCTTTAATTCTTTAGATGGTAATTGTCAATATCTGCAGCGTACCTTTGCAGTATTGTAGCACTGTCTCCATTGCACATTTCCGGTCGGCGTCCCAGCGAATTCGGGCAGACCCTGTGATTTCATTTTCTGTGGGCCACCAGCCCTGCCAAAGGTATACCTCGTGGTGATTGTCCACCAAGAATAAAGCTGGACATAAGAGATAGAAGATGCTGATATACACTGGAGTACTGCAGGTTTCTTGAAACTTAGCTACTAAAAGTATCAGACCCTCTTTTTGGTCAGGAAGGTATGGATTTATATCCGGTATTGCTGGTGAATGTTAAGGAAATTAAAAGCATTTTGCAGAATTGTTCATCTGTGATTTAATAGAATCATAGAATCCCTTCAGTGAAAACAGGCCATTTGGCTCAACAAGTCCACACCAACCCTTCGAAGATCCATTCCCCTACCCTATTACTCTACATTTCCTCTAACCAATGCACCTTTCCTACACATCCCTGAGTACTACGGGCAATTTAGCATGGCCAATTCCCCTAACCTGCACATCTTTGAACTGTGGGAGGAAACTGCAGCATCCGGAGGAAACCCACACAGACATGGGTAGAATGTGCAAACTCCACACAGACAGTCGCCTGAGGCTGGAATCAAATCCAGGTCCCTGGCGCTGTGAGGTAGCAGTGATAACCACTGAGCCACCGGGCTGTCCTTTAAATCACAAATCAACTCCGATTTCTTAGGCAGAAATGCCTGAGGTTGGCAGACAGCCCCAGAAGGACAATTAGTGGCCAGTTGACAAGATTTTGAACAACCCTGTTCAGTATCCATCAAATCCTGACAGTGGGCTGAATTCGTGCAGAGTGAGATATCTGATTCCTCTGTGAGGGGACATCCCACCCTCTGCTGGCTAATCTGATTGGCCCTTCCCACAAATTTGTTCTCAGACTGCCACCAACTGTACAAAGTGCAAATGTCAGTAGTGGACAGATCCACTAAACAAAGTGTGGAATATAAAAACACATTTATAAAGAAATTAAATATCATTAGATACAACCATTAGAAATCGCAGCTCTTATTTATATCAACTTTTATAGAGCATCACATCAATAAATAAAAGCAAGAAATAACAAAGGATTTTCTTTAAACAAAGTCTGCTATAACTCAAATTCCATTTTTGGTGCAAATACATCCTGATTCCACAGATAATCAAGCAAAACTAAAAAGAATTG
The DNA here is from genome assembly GCF_047496795.1 of Chiloscyllium punctatum. Taxonomy (NCBI): domain Eukaryota; kingdom Metazoa; phylum Chordata; class Chondrichthyes; order Orectolobiformes; family Hemiscylliidae; genus Chiloscyllium; species Chiloscyllium punctatum. The sequence continues at coordinate 92,330,206 of NC_092746.1, read as the reverse complement.
GCTATCCCACATCACCACTATTCCATCCTCCAGCTTAGACCACAAGAAATAAGAGTGGAAGTAAAGCCATTCGGCCCATTGAGTCATCATGGCTGATGGGCATTTCAACACCACTTATCTGCACTCTCCCTGTATTCCTTAATTCCTTGTGAGATTAAGAATTTATCAATCTCTGTCTTGAAGACATTTAATGTCCCGGCCTCCACTGCGCCCCATGGCAGTGAATTCGACAAGCCCACCACTCTCTGGCTGAAGAAATGTCTCCTCATTTCCGTTCTAAATTGATCCCCTCTAATTCTAAGGTTGTGCCCACGAGTCCTAGTATCCCTGCCTGACGGAAACTATTTCCCAGTGTCCATCCTTTCTAAGCCATGAATTATCTTGTAAGTTTCTATTAGATCTCCCCTCAACTTTCTGAACTCCAACAAATACAATTACAGGAGCCTCAGCAGTTCATTATATGTTAGGCCTACCATTCCAGGGATCATCCGTGTGATCATCCATCTCTGCTGGACACGCTCTAGTGCCAGTATGTCCTTCTTGAGGTGTGGGGCCCAAAACTGGACACAGTATTCTAAATGGGGCCTAACCAGAGCCTGATAAAGTCTTAGCAGCAGCTTTTACATTCTAACTCTCTTGAAATAAATGACAACATTATATTTGCTTTCTTAACCACGGACTCAATCTGCAAGTCAACCTTTAGAGAATCCTGTACTAGCACTCCCAGATCCCTTTGGAGTTTGGCTTTATGAATTTTCTCCTTGCCGGTGTTCTTTTTTCCAAAGGTCAAGACCTTGCATTTGCTCTCATTGAATTTCATCAGCTATTTCTTGGACCATTCTCCTAAACTATCTAAATCTTTCTATGGCCTCCCCACCTCCCCAGAACCACCTGCCTGTCTGCCTAAAACTTTGTATCATTGGCAAACTTGGCCAGAATGCCCCCAGTCTCTTAATCCAGATCATTTATATATAAAGTGAACAGCTGCGGCCCCAACACTGAACCCTGCGAGACACCACTTGTCATCAGCTGCCATTCTGGAAAAGAACCTTTTATCCCAACTCTCTGCCTTCTGTCATAGAACCAATCCTCAATCCATGCCAGTAGCTCAGCTCGAACACCATGGACCCTCACCTTACTCAGCAGCCTCCCGTGAGGCATCTTATCAAAGGCCTTTTGGAAGTCTAGGTAGATAACATTCACTGGATTTCCCTGGTCCAACCTACTTGTTATCTCTTCAAAGAATTCTAACAGGTTTGTCAGGCACAACCTCCCCTGAGCTTGCTGAGTTTCACAGCTCTTTTGTTCCCTGCAATCCCAAGCAATTAAGGTACCACCATGAGACATTTACTCATCTCCATCTCTAACTATCTATATAATCTACTGCCCATTTCCCAGGTGGTTGCCCTTTCAGGAACAGTCAATTCATTCCTTGTTCAGTACTTTTGATGCAACCGTAAATTAGTGGAATTGGATAATCACTTTTCAAGCATTTATATTTTCAGATCATCCACTGGATTTAGAAATAAACCAACCTGGCTGTTGGGCAGTGTATAAATCTTCTTGTAAAAATGGCATTGAGTTAACCATGGTGGGCTCCCTGGCAGGATATAGGTACTCAGTGGCAACAAACTCTCCAGATGAACTACTGAGGATAAAGAGTCGAGGAGTGAAGTTGAATTTTCCAGGATCTGTGAACAAATTGTGTTTTTAGATTTCAATCATACGAAGAAAGGAAAAGTTACTAATAGTTCAAATGGCAACATTATATTGAAAGCAGGGTGTTCTTTCAATGATCCGTTTCCCAGAATCCTAAACCATCCATCACAACCACTGAAGTAGTACATCTCACTCAAAATATACCACTTTGAACTCCACTAATGCTGTGTTAGAATACCATCCAAGATTATGTACTTAATGTATGGACTGAGGCTTAAACACAATCTTGTTTACAATACCTCCTTCTGCAGATAGGAGTCAGGTTCTGTCTAATGATACTCCTGTGGTGTTGTCAGGATTTACAACACTGAACGAGTTATACAATTGCAAGTTATTGTTGATTGAGAAGTGAGAGTGAGCCATTTCAACCAGGCTGAAGTTGAGCACACCTTCAACTGTTAACATATTAAACCGTCACTTATTGTTCGGTTATATAAACAAATATTGAACATGTACTTAACAGTTCATTTTACAATTGAGAAAAAAATAGAATATGGGGCAGAATGTTATAATACATTGACTCAGCTAGTACCATTGCTCTCTAGACAGAAAGGAATATCTTTCACACAATTCAATGCAGAGTGCGATAGTTACTTTTTCGCAAACTAGAAACAGTTTGAAGTACATGGCAGCCATAAAGAAAGACTTACTTAGACCTAATACCGTCACTAATCACTTGCAGAATTATTTCATACTTGCTCAGAAAACATGGTTACCTTGTAACATGCAGTCGTAGGCTTTTCGGTCTCTTCTTCCCAATGCTTCAAAGAACGTCACAGTTTCAGATCCCTCGTCATATTCATGTATGGTCACATTGATACTACTGTGCAGTCCTGCTTCCAATGGACGCCTGTAAAATATAGTTAAGTTAGTTTGTAGTCTGTTGTAGTTACAAAAAGTGACTAATGTTTGGTCAGAGTATAATCTACCATTAGTGTTGTGACCTTTTTAATAAATGTATTAACATGGGGCCATGCCAATCTGCAGTTTTCTTCCAGAAGGACAAAAACAAAATTGCTTCAAAAGGAGGGAAAAGGAAAGGCTGCTCATTCTTTTTAAAGCAACATGCACAACCTTTAATCAGTCCAAGGCACATTAACTTATTTATCTACTTTTTGACAAAATGTTGCTAATACTTTGTTAGAAAATGTGGCAACCAATTTGTGCTTAGCTAGAAAGATAAACATCAATTTAATAAATGACCAGATATCCTGTTTCAGTGATGATGGGTGAAGAGTGAATCTCATTCAGGACAATCACGTGAACTCCATTACTCTTTTGTATAAATACACCAGGGACTTTGAAAAAAAATTATAGATAGGTAGGGCCTTGTTTAAAGTTTCATTGAAACAATATTACCTCTATAAGTATACAATAAATGGCAGGACCCAGAGGAACATTGATATACAGAGGTACCTAATCCATAGCTCCCTGAAAGTGGCAACACAAGGTGGTAAATAAACGCAGTGCCTTCATTAGTGGGGGCATTGAGTGAAAATGTTGGCAAATCATGTTGCAGCTGCATAAAACTTTAGTTAGGTCACATTTGGAACATTGTGTCCATTTCTGATCGCCAACTACAGGAATGAAATGGAAGCTTTGGAGAGGGTCTGAAAAAGATTTACCAGAATATTGCCTAAATTGGAGTGTTTTGGCTCGAAGGAGAAGTTGTGCAAACTTGGGTTGATTTTGCTAGAATGTCACAGGCTGAGGGAGCAACCTGATAGAAGTATATAAAATTATGAAAGCGACTGATAAGGTGGATTGTTAGAGTCTTTTCCCCAGAGCGGAAAGATCAAATACTCGGGAATAAAGGTTTAAGGTGAGAGGGTAGAGTTTAAGGGAGATGTGGGAGGGAAGTTTTTCTTTCACACAGGAGGGTGCTAGGTACCTGGAATGCGCTTGTCAGGGGAGGTGTGTGAAATAGAGATAATAGCAATGTTTAAGAGGCATTTAGACGGGCACATAAACAAGCAGGGAGTGGAGGGATAATGGACCATGTGCAAACAGATGGGCTTAGTTTGGAGCAACATCATGGTTGGCACAGATATTATGGGTCAAAGCGCATGTTGCTGTACTATAGTATTGTATGCTCTGATGAGGGGTTCCTTGATTTGAGAAATTTAGGATTTTTACAAAGAGAAGCAATTACTGTTTTTAAAACATAACCTTGCTAATTTAATGAAGATCTTAAGAATAAAAAAGCAACTGTGGTTAATTATATGCTATTGTTTTGAAAAATGTTATATTTCATTTTCTTGAGATTGCAACAATAATAGCCATAATGTGGAGGTGCCAGTGTTGGATTGGGGTGGACAAAGTCAGAAGTCACACGACACCAGGTTATAGATTTTTGACGTTGCAGCTGTAATAAGCATTTTAAACACTCTGCATACAAGATGTCACTGCTTTAAATCAGTCCACCCTAAAATCTCTAACCAAGAGTTGAAATTTAAGCTTGCATTGACTGAGTGAACAACATAGCCATAACTGCATGATGATAGGTCCAAAGATAATGTGTGTACTAATGTATGAATATGCTACATCAGTGTAACAGTTCACCTGTATTCTAATGATATCACCTACAAATGGACACAAACCTTGGCCTCAATGTCGGCAAACAGCTCTTATGATGCACAATGGAATTCTTTGTACTCAAGCTTAGCATAGTGAACTTTGCAATGGGTCAGTGAAATGAACATCATGGCTATAAGGGCAGATAAGAAATGGAATACTCTGCAATGAGTGGCTCACTGATCACCCCTGACAACCTCTCCACATCCATCTAGGACAGTGTAATTTGCTCAGGTATTGCCCTGACACTGACCCAAACAGCAATCTCCTCTGCAGTTTGTCTGAAATATAGGAGGTGTTACATCAAGATTCCTTTGACAGCAGATTTCTTCCCCTGAGAGAGACATGAGCTACACAGTCACACAGCACCATGATTCAGATGCACTCCATCTTTCCTTCCTTGCTGCTGGGTCATTGTCCTGGAAATACCCACCCTATAATATGTGGAAGCACAATTATATGGACTACAATGGCTCAAGGCCATCACAGGTTTTGCAGGTCAAGTGAGAATGAGTAATAGAGAGTCACCCATATGCTAAGAACACACTTTTAGAAAAAGTTTTCTTTTGTAGGAAAGCATTTAGAACTTCCTTTTAATTGTTAAAATAGTGTATTTAGTCAAAGACTAAATGTTCCATGTGGAATACCTGCATTTCATTCTTTTACAAAAATAATTTACACAAATACAAATACAATTCTGTGGTGATCCTTGCATTCCCCAAGTATTTGTTACTTACAGTTCCTTGATTTTGTTGGCTTCAGTCCTTCCTACCACTTTTGTATGTGGTTGCGCTTTGCAACCATGCCATAAGTAGATGACTGCTTTGTTGACATTCAGCAAAATCATGGAAGTTCTGGATCTCAGGCTACTACAGTGACACGCAACTTCAAGCAAGTTTCCTTCCATTGGAAGCTCTCCTCTGACACAGTACAACCGCCAGTCACCTATAGAGGGCAGTAACAGAAAGCACATCAGGATCAATTATTACATGCTCCGTATAAGCTGAAAATCAAAAACATTTTTTGTGCACGTGGTCTATTCCAACAGAAACCCAGATGGCTTCGCCATGTTCCAGTTTACACAAATTCCCAAAGGATATGAGAAAATGTCACAGCATTCTCATACTTACTTTAGAATTGTGTAAAAGGACTTGTTTTTATCAGAAAATGTAGCTTTTACTTTTCTAAGTCAATTTTTTTTAGAAGACTGAGATTTTTTTAACCAACACAATACTCTTTGGAATGCCATGATTGAATGTGCCTCCATTCCTCGTTCTAGCAGTGTATTCCATACCCTAACCACTCTGCATTAAAAAGCTATTCTGAAACCTTTTCATCATGTCACCTCTGGGTCTTTTCACTGTTAGCTTACATCAGTGCTCCCAATTCACAATTCTTGATCCCTCTCCAATGGGAGCAGTTTCTTTTTATTTACTAGATATCTAGATCCCTCAATTTTGAATGCCTCTGTCAATTCTCCTCTCACACCTGCTCTCCAAGGTAAATAATCTCAGCTTCTCCGATTTATCTGCATAACTGAAATCTTATCTTCTGGAACCACTTGAATAAATCTTTTTTTTGCATAGACATAATATCCCAGATGGGGCTGAAAGAGTGTTTTATTCATGCTAAAGTGTTCTTTGCTTTTGTACTCTATGTCCATGAGGTAAAAACAATGACTGCAGATGCTGAAAACCAAATACTGGATTAGTGGTGCTGGAAGAGCACAGCAGTTCAGGCAGCATCCTACGAGCAGCGAAATCGACGTTTCGGGCAAAAGCCCTTCATCAGCACCACTAATCCAGTACTCTATGTCCATGCCCTAGTTATGAAGTACAGGTTCCTGTATGCCACCAACACTTTATCAATCTACACTACTACTTTCAATGATTTGTGCAGACAGACTATATCCCACTTCTCCCCCCATGCTTGGTCTCTCTGCTTATGCTCCCCTTTCAGTTATACCCTTGGTTGATGTTACATTCTGATATCTGAACAAAGAAAGGTACTATTTCACACATCCTGTACTTAATATCCGCCGGTCCACCTACTCCATCAGCCAATGTCTTCCTCATGTTTTTTTATTATTTTGTTGAGTTTATCATTTTTAGAGATTTTGTGTAATTTAGGAATTCTGAAATTATATACAGTATACCCAATTCTAGGCCATTAATGTCGATCAAGAAATACAATGGTCTAAGTACCAACAGTTGTGTTTCCTTGAGCTACTGTTGAGTAACAAATAGAATAGATTCAGTTTACTTGAAATGCTCAAACAGGTTTATTAATAGCTTAGACTATAACTTGCAGTTACAGATAATTATATATATGCAAGCTCTTGCTAATATGATCCTCTCTGGATTGTACATGGCAGTCAGTCTTTTGGCTTGCATCCTTGTCCTTGGCTCATCAGCATATTAAACTTCATAAGTAAAACAACTCAAAGCAATACAGAAATCCTCTTATTATACCCTTCACCCAAAGATAAAACACAAATATTAACAGCAAAAAAACCCACATACAATAGAGTAGTTGCAAAATTCTTTACATGCAGAAACAAGAATTGAATGATCGAAGGGTTTAAGAGTGCAATGTATTGATGGTTTACTAATCCTTCTTGGTCATGTGATGGTGTAACCTTCCAGAGATTTAAACTTCACACTTGGGTGTTCAATGTGTCAAAGTCTTGCATATTGGCATGTTAATTGTCAACCTGGTGATCTTCTGCACCTCCATTACCAGTGTTCATTCTTGCTAGTGTTTTATGCATAATTTTGTAGCGTCTAGGCTTGCAACACACTTTGGATACCTCGGTGAATATCGATTGATTGATTGTCACATGTACTGAAGTACAGTGAAAAGCTATGTTTATGTGCAATGCAACCACATTACACGAAGCAAGGATGTACAGATGGAAATGACAGACAGAGGTACACAGGTTACACTGCACAGGGTGTACGCAAGGCAAGATCAATGTTAGTAAGATCAGCATTACTTGAAGCTAGAGAGTCCATTCATCAATCTAATAACAGCGGGGAAGAAGCTGTTTCCTGAACCTGCTGGTGTGTGTTCAGGCATTTGTATCTTCTGCCTGATGGAAGAAGTTGTAGGAGATCATTACCAGGGTGGGATGGGTCTTTGATATACAATCTCCCTGTGAAGGATGTCAAACTGACTTTCTGCCCAATATGCAGATTTGTTAATTCTGGACCTGCATGTTGGTCATGCACCATCTTCTTTCTGCTGTGCACTTTGAGTGTTTGTCCTATACTCCTGAGGACTCAGTTAGGTGATGGCTTGGTATGGTTGTCCTGACTTACCTTCTAAGCTTGATCCTTGCTGGCGATGGTAAGCCCAAGTCCAGAGGTGTGGTCAGCTTGGTACCAAATTTGCAGTAGATATCAAAGTCATTTTGCTATACGTTTACCAGAGGTCACTATAGTCTAAATGGTGTGCTTGTCAATGATTGCACCAAGTAATTTCCATTGATTTATAATCCATTTCCATCATGAACTACTTACTGAGTAGGTATGTATGGAACTTTTCAATAATAAACACTAGAGAAAGTGCTTCAGTTGAACTACACTCATCATAATCTTTTGGATCAAAATGCGATAGGTTTATCATCTTGCACAAGGTAAATCCCTAACCTTTCTGACAGACATCAACTTCCAGGATTGTCTTCTTCCTTTAGCTGTAGTACAGCAGGAGACAAATTTCTGCTGACCATGCCTGTTTGAGTGATTTGAACATTCGACTTTGTTCAAGTTGGGATAGATCCCCAAAAAAGCTGATCTGACCTACATCAACCTGGCACTCTTGCTGCTGAAACAGAGATCTAGATGTCAGGCATTAGTGAGTGTAAATTTTGGTTTTGCACATTACTGCAGTATCAATGGCAATACATCTAGGAACATCTTCTGTAATCCTGTCCTTACTTTCAGTTTCACAAACACTAAAATTCCAAATGGTTTTCCAAGAGTATTGATTTTCTGAAATTGCTTTGCCATGTGAACTGATCAATATCAGTGTTTGATATTAGCTTGGAGAAGAAGTGAGCTCCTGTGCATTAGGGTTTCAGTTCTTCTCATGTTCTAATTTTGTGTGGACAACCCTTAAGAGAAAGGTTTAGACGTTTTGGATCCAAATGTGCCATGTTTCTTCAGCACACACGTAATAGAACTGTACCGGTCTGTGTGTTGATGCACATGAGGAATAACACCAACCTGTTCCATTTCATCCAGTATTCTCTTATGCTTTTGTTGTACGGGAACAGTGCACTTTTTGGGTGGGTGAACTGACAGAATTTCATTTTGTCAGCAGTGCAACTCGATATCACCCTAGAAGTTACCCATGGTGCCACATTTGTCTGATAACAAGGTTTTTAATCATTATGTGATGTGGACATCATTGCCTGGATCAGCATTATTTCACCAGTTGCCTTTGAGAAGGTGATAGTATGCTGCCTTCTTGAACTGCTATAATCCATTTATTGAAGGTAGACCCAAGCTTCCCTGGTCCCCCGCTCCCTCAAGTGCCTTCATTGCGCTGGACAAAGAAATTTTGCTTTTGCAGCCAGAACTCAGGAGTTCTAAGCGTGTGGCCAGCCCAGCTTAGTTGGTTTCAGATAATTATGGCCTCAATGCTCATGATATTGGCTCCTTCAAGGATGCTGATGTCAGCATGTCCCCCCTCCCAGCTGATGTGGAAAATCCATCTCAAACAGCATTTATGGAATTATTTCTCATGCATTGAGTTGACATCTATATGTAGTCCAAGTTTTGGATCCATATAGAAGTGACAGAGGGATGACTGTCTCATACACAAGGATCTTGGATTCAGCATGAGTGTCCCAGTCATCAAAGACTCTTATCTTAAGGCAGCACTCACAGATTGGATGCAATATTGAATCTCTGCATCAATTGCAGCTTTAGATGGGAGGTGGCTCCCAAATGGGGAAAATGTGGGAGGATTTCTCCATTGATATTAATGGAGGGATAGACTGGAACTTTGCCTGGGATGGTAAAGGGCTTAAGTCTTCTTGAAGTTGAGACGGAATCCAATTCTTCAGTATGCTTTTATGAAGACATGAACTGATGCTTGAACATTCTCTTCCGAGACAGCAGAGATGACACGGTCATCCACATACTGAAGTTCCACAAGTGAGGTCAATGTCATTTCATCTCATTTCAACTGGTTGAGGTTGAAAGGTTTTCTGTCCAACCTGTGGTCAATGTCCAGACCACTGGGAGGGATGTAGTTCCACAATGGTGTTAGAGAGGGAGTTTTAGGATTCTGACCCAGTGACACTGAAGGAATGGCAATATATTTCCAAGTCAGGATAATGAGTAGCTTATAGAGAAACTTGCAACTAGTGATGTTCCTATGTGTCTGCTGCCCTTGAGCTTCTAGATGGCAGTTTTTGTGGATTTGGAAGGTGCTGTCTAAGGAGTTTTGGTGAATTTCTTCTGTGTAATAGGTGGCTATAGTCCCAGGGGAATCAATGTAGGTTTGCATGGCATGCAAATACACATTTTTATTCTACAGAGGCCATATATAAATCACATTGTCCCCTAATGAACCTTCCCTGATATCTCAGAAAAACTCAACCAAGTTAGTTAAACAGGATTTGCTTTTAACAAACCTGAGCTGACTTTCCCACAGCAGAGATTAAACTGACTGGGCAGTGGTTGGATTTATCCCAAAATCTTATTGTTGAACACTTCTTCAGAAATTATTATACATCAGAAGACAGTAACAGATTTTAATCAGTATTTACAGAAAATAGTAAATTAGTCAAGCACATTCTACACAGAATAACTCATCTTTTGTTTTGCCCATCATCTATCTGCCTTTATTATCTTACCTTCACTGCCCTTCCAGGCTGACATTATTATTTTGCAGCTCTATGGTAGCACAGATTTCTTATGCAGTTATTAAGTCAGATTGAGTGGCAAGAGTTTAAACTTGCCTTAATTTGCCTGGACCACAAACCAGCTGTGACTAACCCTCTGTTAATGTTGCTTGATCGCAACTGTGAGGAGGTAAGGAATATTAGTCAGGAAATATCTTCCTTTGCTTTCAGTGAGTCTCCAATATGTCTCCATCTATGTGTACATTTGACATCTGCAACTCAGCAATGTAAGTATTAAACCTAGATGCCCTCTGCGAAAGCCGAACTCTCTCAGTGCCCACTGACAATCTCTACATCTGCTTTGGAGGAGGACTGGGAAAAGACATCCCATTGATTCTTAGGAAGTATGTGACACAAAGGGAATAAAGAATGAGAATGGAACAAGAGTACAATATACTCAAAATCAGTTACTTTAAAAAAAAGTGTTTTGGAGAACATGAGCAGCTTAATTGTATTTTAAGTGATTGGCTGGACCATTAAAGATAGTAAAAACAATGACTGCAGATGCTGGAAAGCAGATTCTGGATTAGTGGTGCTGGAAGAGCACAGCAGTTCAGGCAGCATCCAAGTGGCTTCGAAATCGACATTTCGGGCAAAAGCCCTTCATCAGGAATAAAGGCAGTGAGCCTGAAGCGCGGAGAGATAAGCTAGAGGAGGGTGGGGGTGGGGAGAAAGTAGCATAGAGTACAATGGGTGAGTGGGGGAGGGGATGAAGGTTGACCGGACTTGTCCTACCTGCCTATCTTCTTTTCCACCTATCCACTCCACCCTCTCTTCCTTGACCTATCACCTTCATCCCCTCCCCCACTCACCCATTGTACTCTATGCTACTTTCTCCCCACCCCCACCCTCCTCTAGCTTATCTCTCCACGCTTCAGGCTCACTGCCTTTATTCCTGATGAAGGGCTTTTGCCCGAAACGTTGATTTCGAAGCTACTTGGATGCTGCCTGAACTGCTGTGCTCTTCCAGCACCACTAATCCATTAAAGGTAGTAGGCAGAAATGGATACTGCACATCCTGGAGATCAGAGTCAAGATTAGAGTGGTGCTGGAAAAGCACAGCAGTCAGGCAGCATCTGAGGAGCAGGAAAATCGATGTTTCAGGCAACAGCCCTTCATCAGGATGAAAGGGCTTTTGCCCGAAATGTCAATTTTCATGCTCCTTGGATACGGCCTGACCTGCTGTGCTTTTCCAGCACCACTCTAATCTTAACATTAAAGATAGTACCAGAGTCAGTTGTATTGGAACGATTTGTGGGCTAGAGTGAGTATGGATGACAAGTTTCCTAATTACTCACCTAATTCATGCTCTTCACTAAGATTTTATTGAATTCATACTCAATGTTCCATGGTGGGATGTGAACTCAAGACCTCTAAATATCAATACAATATCATGACTTCATGAAAGCAAATAGTAGGCAGCTTACATATAAAAAGACATGGCCAATAAGCCATGTTGTGGATTAAGCCCTGCAAACAGAATACCACTTTAGACACGAGCATTTGTATGACATGGAGTACATTAATCGCATTGTGCTGCTTTTATGGGTGAAGGAGGCTGTGCAGATAACAGTCCAGTGGAATCAAAGCAAGCCTGCACAGCAGGCAAATTAATTTCTCCTCAAAATTTTTTAATCTGTAGAGAATTCCAGACTCTGATTGCAACATATTAAATTCGCTTTGTCCAATTCTATATCAACTTGCTAACATATCTAACAAAAAACAAAACCATAAAGGATATTTACTTTGTGAGCTTTCTTCTTCCTCTTCCCTTTTGCCAGCATGCACAATCATTCCTCCTTGGAACAGCTGTAAGAAACAGGGTGGCTCCTTCCCCTGCAGCACTTGGACCTGCAATAATACAAGATTTAAAATAAAAATGAAGCATTAGAGCATTTTTTTTCTATTAAACAAGTTCAATTAACCTTTTACAAGGGAGAGAAACACACAAATCAAACTTTTCACTTGACTAAAATTTAATACCATAATAATAGTCACACTGGTTCTTTCATATGAAGAAAATCTTTCAAATTACAACTCATGGATTTTACTGAAGAAATCAATACAAAGGCATTATAAAAGGCTTGTTCATCACCACAATACAACTAATATTCCAAGGTAAAATTGAAAGCTGCAAGAAAAACAAATAACAAAATAAATAGGGTAAAGCAAAAATAAAACTAGAGTTAAACATGACACATACATGTAAAATTATTGTTTCTTTTGGCATTTCAAGTTTCTCGAAAATCTCCTTCCGAAACCTGAGATCTATTGCAATCTCAGAGTTCAGAAACATCTGCACTCGTGCTGCTGGTTAAATGTAGATGTGATTCAAAAAATAAAGACTGCCAACTAGTCAGCCTACAAGACTGAGTAAAAATGTGAGTTTGTTTCAACAGAAAGATGTTTGCCTAATATGTATTTAAAGCAAATGAAATATACAAATGCACTCTTGTGACAACTCTAACTCCAAAGGTACAGATACAAATGATATCTCTGAAGTGCAATTGGAGTTACCAGGATAAAGTGTAAAGGCAACTTTTTAAGAACATAATCTGTTTCAGTTGTGCCTGTTTCAGCCTGTTTGCTTCAAAAATAAAGTCATACAGCATGGAAACAGACCTTTCGGTTGAACCAGTTGGTGCTGACCATGTTCCCAAGCTAGTCATTATTTAACAGCTTACCTCTGTAATCTCTATAGTGATTTCTGAAGATGCAACCTGGAAGAGTGATGTGCAGCATTTTGTTTAAAGAACAAATTATTACCAGAAACATTAAAGCAATTATTCTAAAATAGGAAATATAATCAGTTTGTAATATCCCTTTCATAAAAAAGTCACAACTGTTTGTCCTTTCTATGGTAGGACACTGCTATTCACCATTTTACACATCGGGAAGACCCACCTGTGCTCCTCGCTCTTCGTCTAATTCTACAGTCATGAGAGCTGATGTTCCTTTCTCACTCACAGTTGAGTGACGGCCTTGCCAAAAGTAATACACACACTTCTCCTTTCCAACAGCAGTGTTTCGAACAAGCTCGGACTTCTGCCTTTTACCAACTATGGCAAATATAAAGAAATAATAAAAATAGATTGTGAATCAACAGAATCAATGGATGCTCCTATGTACTACAGAATCCACCTCCCGGGAGAGCATTTTCTGTTTGCAACATTTTTCACCTCTTGACCCAATTGTCCCAAACGCTGCCTGCCAGTGATCCATCTGTGCTATGAGATGCTTTGGATGTGTCTTTAATAATAGCTCAAAATGTTTTTCTTATTCACTTGTGGGATGTGGCTGTTGCTGGCTGGCCAGCATTTATTGTGCATCCCTTGTTGCCCTTGTGAAGGTGGTGGTGAGCAGCCAACTTGAACTGCAGTCACCTGCTGTAGGTTGACCCACAATGCCATTAGGGGGTAATTCCAGGACTATGACCTGTGACACTGAAGGAATGATGATATACTCCCAAATGAATGCCTTGGAGGTGAACCCTCTGGTGGCAGTGTTCCCATGTATCTGCTGCCCTTATCATTCTGGACAGAAATGTTCATGGGTTTGGAAGGTGCTGTCTGAGGATCTTTGGTGAATTACTATAGCATAGTTGTAAATACACATAGTTGCTTCTGAGTGTCAGTGATGAAGGGTGCGAAATAATCAGCAGCCTGCTGCACATCTGCCTGAATTTCGACTTTGAATATTCAAAGGTAGTGTCTTTACAATAACCTAAGAATAACATATGTAAACAAATTTTCAGAGACCTAGTTTTATTCTGCTGAAACGTTGACCATAAAGAAGTCTCATTATTGTTCTATTTACAGGCTTTTATTATTACAGACCTAAAAAACTGCGGATGTGAGAAATCTGAAAACAAATCCCACAGAAATATATAACTGGCCAGGCAGCTTCTGTGGAGGGAGAAATAGGGTTGATGTTTCAGGGTGACTACCCTTCAGAGTTCATCTTGTATTCACTCTAAAACAATATCTTTTCAGGAGGGTTGTTTACAACAGGTGAATATGTTGGGAATACAATGTTAGTCACTATTTCCTTCCTTTTCCATATGTACCAATGAATGCTGAATTGGCTTAACACAAACTAACTATCTGGCCTAATTTTAATTCACTGGTAGGAACCAGGCAAGGGCAGTTAAAATGAAGCCAGTCAATTAGCAAACTGATCCTGCCAAGACTGATTTTAACTCCACTTTTGAACATGCAGGCATGAGGTCAGGGGGTTGGTGACAGGAGGAGGAAATTCCCACAAGGTGGGAGAACAGTCCTCCTTCAAATATAAAGACCCAGTTCAATGGTCTCAGGGTGGCAGTTGCAATGTTCATCAGAAACATAACAAGATAGGATTGTGACCCAGCAGATGGTGGTTCAGTTAAAACATTTACTGTTGTGTTTGGTTGTGGGCCAGGACTAAGAGTAATTCTCGGAGAGTACCTGTCCCCAGCCTCTCCAACCCAGCTCCTGTTTTGCTGCCAAATTTCTGTTCCCTTCTCTCCCTGGCCATGCAGTCAAATTGGGTGGAACTCTTGAATATTTATGCAAGTGAAGCCCCGCCATAAGATTAACCAAGACTCCATGACCCAGGCCTCTCAGCTTTGTGACTCACCATATACCTCCATTCTGCATCCTCATTTAAAACATAACTTCTGGTCTACCCCTGTATGTCACAGCGTTTTGGAATTAACATTCCAACAACACAATATAAGCAATATAGAAGTTACAGGACCTTTACTCTTATTCCACTAAAACTCGAAGTGTCATTTCTATTTGCTTTAGGTTTAGAACCTGTATCCAATACTTTAATTTCACACCATTGATACTAACCTGTGCTGCTGACCAGATACTTTGATTTCACCACGTAGGTATCACCTTCATGAAACTGCCCAATGCTCTGTTTGGGCAACCTACTGTAGTCAAATTCAAGTATGTGCCATACATCAACAGAGAGGCTGGTGATCTCAAACTGCCTTCCGTCTTCTCCCTCTACTATTCCGTAGCCACGTCCGATATTTAACCCATCTAGTGTCATCCCAACAGGGGCGAGAGACTGAGGAATCATCAATGTGACATCATATGGTTTAAGATCATTCCCATACTCCTGCTACAAGACAAGAAATGAGTGTAAGTTGTATGCAAATTTAAACAGCAAAGTTAGAGCTGCAAATTGCAATTTAATAAGAAAAAAGACCACTAGTTGCCTTCAAGTAAATCTTGAAACAGATGAAATCTAATTCTTCTCTTTCCTTTCCCAAAATTAACATTTCCCAAATCAATTCAGAGAAAGATTTCGGTTAATTTTCTTTATAACAGACAGTGCATATTTTTAAGCTGATAATTAAGGTAGAATTTGAGAGTGATTCCTGGAGTTAAGTAGAAAATAATCACGCACCGCTTGAATAATTTAAGTTATTACTAATCCACAATGAAAGTAACCAGAGTCATACCGAATGAAATAAAACACAGTTGGTCAAGAATTAAATTCATCTTGCTACTAAAATTGAGTGTGTGAATGAAAACTTAATTTTCACCAGCTTTGCACTAATGATGTAAAGAAAATCTAGTTAAAATGTTTGTAGATTTAAAATAATAATCTGTTAGAGGCTTGGTATTAATCCTACAGTAACATAATACAGCTACAGTGCTGGATTCTGTTGCTGTGGTTTCAACTAATATAGAAGTATCTGTCAACATTCATTCACTCTCCCTCTGATATTCACAAGTGTACTCTACATGGGGAGGAAGAACAACAGGATCTCGATGTTCAAATACACCAATTATTGAAAGTTGCTTCACATGTCTGCAAAACCACTGAAAAAAACATACCAAGTGCTAAACTTTATTTGTAGAGGGACAGAATCGAAAAGTAGGGACATTATGTTAAGTCTATACTGAACCCTGATTAGTCAACACTTACCATCTGAAAAGGTACTGCCTCCAGTTCTGATTGCAGGCACTGGAGAAGGTGTAACAAATACTTAAGAAATGTGTAGGCATATACAAAAGGCAAGATTAATAGGCTTTGTTTCTTTTCTCGATCAAGGTGAGATGACCTATCACAGTATTGACAATTATGGTAGATTGTGATAGAATGGTTCCAGAGAAAATTATTCTTCTTGTAAGAAAAAGTTTCACTAGTAGCCATCAGTACAAGATAATCATAAATATCTTAATAGGGCATTCAGAAGAAAACTTTACAAACAGAGTAATGAAGATGTGGAACACACTATTATAAAATGAAGTAAATAGATGAATTTATGGGGAACATAAACAAGTATTTGAGTGAGTATGGAAGAGAGTTACATTTAGATGAAGAAGCTGACAAGAGGGTCAAGTGGAGCATAAACATTGGCCAAAACTAGGCAGGTCGAATGAGAACGGCCTACTTCTGTGCCACATATCCTATAGGGTATACACATTAGTAAAACACAGAACCAAGTCAGATGATATTTCCAATAAATGGAAAAATAATGAATTAGGTTGGGACTTAATGCAAATGATCACATCACATGCTTTTAAAAAGTGATAGCTATATCTTCCTAATTACTACATTACCAGATCACTGATATCACATTATCCTGGTGAATCTACAGCTTTAATGTGTTTTCTATATCAAGGGATTGGTGCACATTCAGAAAAGCCATCCTTTAGAAATGTTATATGGACTCTTCCCTCTTGGATGCAGGAGTGGATGAATACTTCCTGTTGTCCTGTCAATATTTTTCACTTAGCCAAAGTTACTAAAACAGTTATTTGAGATTATTTGCTATTCTCAAATTAGCTGCTTCAATTCTTACATTACAACAGTGATTACACTTAAGAAGTTGATTCTGGAAGTAAAACATTGTGGAATGCCCAGGTGTCACACAGTATTCAACTGTAATCGTATTAACGTATCATGATTTTTTGGCTCTTACATTTTTTGATCATATTTCTAAAAGTCACAAATTTGACTAGCTGTTGCGTGGTTTGATCTATAGGCACTCATGTTAAAGAATTATGTTTTGAATTCCTCAGTCTCTTTCAATCTACAGCCAGTGACATTTTGATTCTCTTTTTTCTGCATTATGTATTATTTTATATTTCAATGCATGTTTCTTCTCTTAAAATACTGAGAATAATGTAGAAGTAATCACTGACTCTTCACATCCACTACTGCAACCACTTAAGAATTAAAGTGGTATTCATTAATCATAATCTTGTAAATCTCACATGCATGCATAAAGTCTCCTGAACAGCAACTGTTTCCCATTATCAACTGCACTCAAGAAGGTGTTAGTGAGTAGTCTTCTTCATCAGATACCCCCATTGTGCTGTTATAAAGGCAGTTCCAGGATTCTGAACCAGTGACAGTGAAGGAATAATGATATAGTTTCAATTCAGGGTGGTATGGGGCTGAGAGAGTCAGAGATTTTACAGCATGGAAAGATGCCCTACGGTCCATCACATCTGTGATGGTCATCAAATATCAATTTATTCTAATCCCATTTTCCAGTATATAAAGCGGTGGTCAAGTGCTATGGCATTTTTTCATCTAAATAAGGGTTCCTACCTCTACCATGCTTGAGGCAGGGAGTTCCAGAAACCCACGACCCTCTAAGTGAGATTTTCCTTCCTCAAGTCCCCTCTAAATCTTAGCTCTTTACCTTAAAACTGTTCCCCTTGGTTATTGACCCTTTACAAAAGGGAATGGTTTCTCCCTATTTACCATGTACAGCATGGAAAGAGATCCTTCTGCCCAACTCCTCCATGCCAACCAGGTTTCCTAAACTGAACTAGTCCCAATTGCCTATGTTTGGCTCATATTCTATGTTCCTCAGCACTTTTAAGACCATAAGACATAGGAGCAAAAATTAGGCCATTCAGCCCATTGAGTCTGCTCCGCCAGTCAATCATGACTGATAAGTTTTTCAACCCTATTCTCCTGCTTTCTCCCCTTGATACTCAAGAACCTATCTATCTCAGTCTTAAATATTCTCAATGACCTAGCCTCCACAGCCTTCTGTGGTAATGAATTCCATAGATTCACCGCTCTCTGGCTGAAGAAGTTTCTCCCAATATACATTCTAATAGCTCTTCCCTTTACACTAAGGCTATGCCCTCGGGTTCTGGTCTCTTCTACCATTGGAAACATCTTCCTGACATCTATTCTGTCCAGGCCATCCAGTATTCTGTAAGTTTCAATTCCCAGCCTCTGACCTGCTCTTGTAGCTTCAGTATTCATATGGTTGGTCCAGTTTAATTTCTGGATAATGGTAACCCCCCTGGGATGTTGAAAGAGTGGATAGCAATGGTAGTAATGCTATTGAATATCAATGGTTAGATTCTCTCTAGTTAACAGTGGTCATTGCCAGGCACTTAGGTAGCATGAATGTTACTTGCTACTCATCAATCCAAACCAGATGTTGTCCAGGTCTTGCTAAATTTGGATTTGGACTGCTTCAGTATCTGAGAAGTCATGAACAATTTTGAATACTATGCAGTTGTCAGCAAACATCTCTACATCTGTCCCTATAGTGGAAGCAGGCTGATGAAGCAGCTGTGTATAGTTGGGCTGAGGCCACGACCCTGAGGAACTCCTGCAGAGATTGAAGTAGGTCAAAGATGACTGACCTCCAACAATCTTTCTTTGAGCAAGACATGACTCTAACCAGAGGTGACTTTCTCCCCACTTCCAATTGATATTAATTTTGCTAGGGATTCTTGTTGTTATCACACTCAGTTAAATGCTGCCTTGGTGTCATCGCTGTTGATCAGCTCTTGGGCCAAAGCTATCATGAGGTCAGGAGTTAAGTGGCAAAGGATGAAGGCAAACCGAGCATCAGTGAGCAGGTTATTACTGAACAAGTGCTGCTTGATAGTACTATTCAAGGACCCTTTTATCACAGTGCTGATGATTGACAGTAATTTGAGGAGTTGAATTTGACTTTTTGTGGAAAGGACATAGTTTGGTGATTTTCCATATTGTTGATCAGATGTACTGGAATAGTTAGCAAATGGCTAGTTCTGGAGTCTACCTGTTTAGCACTATTGCCAGAATGTTGTCCGGATCCATAGTCTTTGCAGTATTCAGTGTTTACAGCTATTTCTTGATATTATGTGATGTGAATTGAATTGGTTGAAGAGGGGGAACTTTGATGCTGGGGACGTCATGAGGGAGAGATGGATCATTCACACGGCACCTCTGCCTGAAGGCAGTTGCGAATGCTTTAGCTTTATCTTTGCACTGATGTGCTGGAACTATTTCTTCTTCCACCTTCCACCCCCCTGAATCACTGAAAATGGGGATATTTGTGGAGTCTCTTCCTCCTGTTGTTACTTGCCCCCTGCTATTCATGACTGGATGTGGCAGATTACAGAACTTAGATCTGATCACATATATTTACATTATTTCCATGTTCTTAGTGATTATTACACAGCATTTGTGTTGGAAAAAAATCTAAGATTTCATATATACCACAGTGGGACAGAGGCAACATGCAAGTCCAGCTCATCGAAATCCAAACATTCACTATTAGCAGGGTCAGGCAGAAAGAGTGCCTGTTTGATCAATATTTGTCTCTGCCTGCCAACAATCACAACTAAGATGTGTTATTCCTTTTTACACAGATTAGGACCCAATTTCCTTTCTCACTTTTCTACAACGCTTCTAATCCTATTTATGATTTATGTTAAATCAGTGAATGTATGTATGTGGTATCATAGATCAAATGGGCCGACTGGCCTGTTTCTGAAAGGTGACATAATACATACTAAACCTTTTGTTCCTTTTCACATTGATATTAAAAGCTTTTGGCTGGTTAAGGTGATCAAAGAATAACAAAAGCAGGTAAATGGAGTATCATCCATTAACTGAATGATTTACACTCGTACCCATTAGGATTATTGTAATTATTGATAAATTGGAGGAAACCTTGTAAAGCATATGGGTCAAGTAAATCTCAAGTAAAATGGCTTGTGAAAACTAAGCTGGGACATGACTGAAAATTTTGATCAAAAGCAGATCAGCAGGCAGGTCTAATATATTCAGTTCCCTTAGTCTATCAGACTTTACATAGGTGCTTTAACAGGCAAAAGCGATTAACGTATTTGCTTCCCTAATTTGGTAATCAAAAGAATTGCACCTTCTGTTCCTCTTCAATTCCAGTTTTTGGTGATGGTTTCTTTGAGTCTAGCCAGTCCAGGAACTTTTCCTTAAACAAAATAGTTTCATTGTGCTCGGTCAGCCTGCCAAAAATTGCCCAATCAGGACGACCCTGACCTTTCCTACATGTGGAAAAAAAAGTAAGCAGCTGGTTAGGATTAACACTTGACACTTGACGTCTTAACACATGATATATTGTTCAAAATTAAACCTTGGCCGAAGAACTAGATAAAAGAATTTGTGCCTTTATAATTACGGCTCATTGTAATAAATAATAATTTCATGTTTGTTAACAGCGAAGCTACATACTGACACATGCACATTCATAGGTACTGCATCTGTTTAATTGAATAAAATGCTACTTTTACAAAATGCTCATCATCATTTCATTATCACTGTAAAGATCCTTAAGTAAATATTTCACTCAACTGGGCTGCTCTGGAGCTGCCTGTCAACATGGGGAGGTGATAGCTTAGTGTTATTCTCACTGGACTGTTAATCAAGAGAGCTAGGTATTGCTCTGGGGACCCAGGCTTGAATCCCACCACAGGAGATGGTGGAATTTCAATGTGATAAAAATTTGAAATTAAGAGTCTAATGATGACCATGACTCCATTGTCGATTGTTGGAAAAACCCATCTGGTTCACTGATGTCCTTTAGGGAAGGAAACTACTACCCTTACCTGGTCTGGCCTACATGTAACTCCAAACTCATAGCAACGTGCTTGACTCGTAACTGCTCTCTGGGCAATAAATGTTGGCCTAGCCAGTGATACCCTCATCCCCGAACAAATTTTTAAAAACTGAAAACAATACTGAGGGGAGAGATAACCGGTGCAGCCCACCTGAGAAACTTCAGTTAGTGCCTAATTTGATTGCTACCAAATAAATCTAAGCTTCTAAATTGAAAAAAAAATCTGACAATAGATTTAACAGGATGTTGTCAGGGTTAGAGGGAGCGGCTGAACAGGCTGGGGCTGTTTTCCCTGGAGCATTGGAGGCTGAGGGGTGACCTTATAGAGGTTTACAAAATTATGAGGTGCATGGATAGGGTAAATAGGCAAAGTCTTTTCCCTGGGGTCGGAGTGTCCAGAACTAGAGGGCATAGGTTTAGGGTGAGAGGGAAAAGATACAAAAGAGACCTATTTTTCACACAGAGTGGTACGTGTATGGAATGAGCTGCCAGAAGAAGTGGTGGAGGCTGGTACAATTGCAACATTTAAAAGGCATTTGGATGGGTATATGAATAGTAAGGGTTTGGAGGGATATGGGCTAGATTGGGTTGGGATATCTGGTTGGCATGGACGGGTTGGACCGAAGTTTATGTTTCCATGTTGTACATCTCTATGACTAATAATAGATGGATTTCTCTTTAGGTCAAATGTTCTGAGGAGTGCCAGTCACAGTTGGATTGTTACTTTGCTCCTTGTTACTTACTCTGCTCCAGAGTTCTGTATTTCTGGCCTGAATGTCTGATTTGTGCCTCTCCAGAAACACAGAGCAGATCAGGAAGCCTGGTAATGCAGCTCAGGATCAGTGCAAGAGGCCAAACCGTGACCACTCTTTTTTACGTAGTAACTGCTGTACTGCAGGAATTAAAACTCTCAAGTCTCTTTGACAGGGAGAAGTGCACAAGGTAAGAAAGTGCGAGGGTAAGCTGGCAGCTGAGACAGGGTACAATGGAGAAGGTGTCAATGTGAATGCTAAGTGGTCAGGTCAGGTCAGGTCAGGGTAGTCGGGTGCACTGGGGAGACTCTGGTGTTGGGTCAGTTTTACAGCTAATTACATTCAATGTATGATGAAAACTGTTAGTGTAAGTCAAAGCTACCTTGGTATCAGCGGATTGCATTCGCCTGGATCTAAAGGGTTGATGTCGCAGTTTGTGTAGTCAAATGTACCATTCCACAAATGTTTTGCCAACTGGAATGCTACTTTTCGCTGTGCTAGTGTGACCTCCTTTCCGTGCCACACGTACACTTCACTGCCAAAATCAAACACCAGCACCTACAAAAAACATTCAGAACATTGCATGGAAGTTAATATGCAATACAGTTAATAAGAAAAGACACAATCAAGAAATGCAATCATGTTATTGTCTCTAGTTCAGTCACTGCTGTATGGTCTGTTATCTGATCCCAACAGGACAGTAGATGGACATAAGTTTATCTCAATGTCATCTGACTCTTTGTGGGTGAGAACAAGGAGGGGAAATCAGCCAAGATTCACATGTTTAAGCAAGTCCTGATAGCGAGCTTAACTTCAACACAGCAAATACTCATGTATTGCTTAAATGAGATGCGTCCCTTTCCTCAAATGCCAGCCAACCAACCCATTGATGCTCAACTCTTGAATTTCACACTGGAGGATTGATCAATCCAGAGGTGGTTAAGGCACATGCCATCAGGTTGAGTCATTACTTGCACGGGTAACAGGAAGAACAACACTGGAAGATGGAAGTCAGCTGGCTCTCTGGTCATTAACGTATGAGAAAATCAACAGCTTAAAAAAAAAACAGACCAGAGTGACATGTAACTATATTTTATAAGTTTTTTTTAAAAGTCTTCCACCATCTGTGCTTAGGTTTAGGAATTTCCTCTTTACATCTATTTCCTTTACAATAAATGTTTCTGATCAAGTTTTTCGTCAGCTTCCTAAAATCTCTGGCTTTGGTTCAGCATTCAATCCCACCAGCCACCTTCCCCACACTGAAGCTTCTGCAAATGACTGGAGTCTTTTGGCGGTATTGAAAGGTGCTGTGAGAATACAGATATGTATATGTCATTATATTAGTTTGTTAGTTCGAGAACGATAGCTATATTGTTGAACCTGTGATCTCTCCTAAACTAAGGAACAATAACTATATTGTTCCATAGTTTGCGAGTGATCATGGGTTCAACTCTTCGAGTAAAAGTCTGTAGCACCAGAATATGACCATGAAAACCATTGCATTATTGAACAATCTATCTGGTTTATTAATTTATTTCAGTGAAGATAACTGCTACCTCTGATGCAAATGAGAAAGAAGGCACTGACTTTAAAACAAAGAGAATTATCTTGAGTTGAGTGCAAACATCTCTTGCTCTAGGTTTTCTTCTATAGGAGTACTACTCTTTGTCTTTTTTGCCCACATCCAACATCTTTGTCCACAAAATGCAATAACTCAGAGGTTTGATTCTATGGGTCCTGGCAATCTTCAAACATGGAGCCATTCTTCACTTGTGAATACATATGTAACCTCACAATCAAGTGACATACTGATGCGTATTTACACAACCATGCTTCCTGGCATGGTCACTGGATTGGATCACAGATTCCCTTTTTCCCTTCTCTCTCCTCAGCACAATCATTATGGTCATGTAAGCATCTTGGTTCACCCTAAGTAGAATTCTAATTCAGCACTAACAGGATTAAACCCATATCTGTTGGTCTTGCATCATGCAATGTATTTACTAAGCGATTTACTGGATGCTGCTCATCCATTACTCCCTTTGACAAATACTTACATCCTTTGAATTAAGTAAAGAGCACCGTGGTATCTTTCCCCAGAAGTCATCATCAGGGACTAGTTTATCATCCACTAGGCGGTAAATACAATTGGTTTCTACTATTGCACTTTCATACAATTCATCTTCATCTGGGTTTCCAGCACCTGCAAAAGCAAAATTGATTTATTCATAATATTTCTCAGAACTCGTAACATCCTCTACTTTCTCTCCTGCCCACTGTAAACTTCACTTGCCCTCAACACATACCAATGTTACTCATCACTTTTCAGCTGAAGTCTGGGTGTTGGGCAGGTTTTGCTGTGTTTCGACAATCTTGCTACAACGAGGGCTCATTACAAACTATATCTAAAACACAATTGGGGAAGGGAACAAGGAGGAATGGATCCACGTACCATCTGTGAAGGTTGAGTATTTATTGAAAAATGACTGAACTTTGCTCAAGAGATATTAGCAATAACTTACACTTCACACAAGATGGGCTAAAATGATATCCATGAAGGTGGGATTTTCAGCTTCCATGTTCCTCAGCTCATGATTTTCTGCTTGTCAATTTAATGTTTGGAAATCCTCAGCTGGGAAGACCAGGAAGCCGAGTTTTGCCTATTGAACTTTTAAGGCATAAAACCTACATAAGTGAGCTACTTAATATTTTCTTCGTATATTCAGATTGCAACAAGTCCACATTTATCAAAAGTTGGTGGACAGCACAAAATTACAGAGAGTTGTGACAGCCCAGTCCATCACCAAAACCAGTGCTCCCAGTGCTGCCTTGGGAAAGCAGCCAACGTAATCAAAGGTACCCCCACCCCGGTTATACTCTCTTCCATGGTCCTCCACAGGGCAGAAGGTACAAAAGTTTGATAACACGTACCAACAGATTCAAGAACAGCCCCTTCCCCGCTGTTATCAGAGTTGATCCTTCTCTGTAGTTGTAACACTATATTCTACATTCTGTTCTTTCACACTGGTGCACTTAATATGGTTTAACCTTTAACTAACTTGGTTTAACTGGTTAGTACACAAAACAATACTTTTTCACTGTATCTCTGTACATGATAATAATAAATCAAATCAAATCTAGCACTAAATAATACAATCACAGCATCTGAAATATATTTTCTGTGATCCCCTTGCAACAAAAAGACTTTGGTTAGCCTTCTCTTTACAAAACTCATGTTGACGGTAGTGAGAAGTATGCTGTAGAGTGCTTCCATGTCTATATGTGTTAAGTGATGCTCCAAAATTTTCAGAAATTAGGATGTCACTAGAAGCCAGTTAGCATAATTCTGTTTTAAGTATAAAGACATTGATCGACATGTCACATTCTAATTGGGACCCTTCACAAAGCGAAAGACCAATTATTATTACAGGTGCTAAACATTACCAGGAAGCAGAATTTATTGAGCTAAATTCAAATCAATTAACCTCAGATTTACAGAACGTTGAGCAAAATCAACATTAATCTTCTCAGAATTATAATCAAGGTCCTTTCTATGATATCTCAAAGGTTAAATATTGGAAGTATATTTTTCTTTACTGGTTTTCCTGCACTCCCCTCCACTCACGAAGCCACAGGCTTAGAATCAGAGGTTTATAGCATGGAAACAGGGTTTTTCGCCCAGTTTTCACAATTTATCTGGTCCCATTTGCCTGTGTTTGGTCTATATCCCTCCATAGCTATCCCATCCATGTCCATGTCCAAATGTTTCTTGAATGACAAAATTGTACTTGCCTTCACCACTACCTCTGGCAGCCTGTTCCAGATACTCACCATCCTCTGCATGAAAAGATTCTTGCAAACTGTCTGACCCCCTTCAGTAACTCAGCCAGATGCCCTTTATTGATTAACTGTAAGGCTTGACAGTGGGGCAAACAAGCAAGTTGACATGACAGGATCAAATTCTGACTTTCCAAATTACAGTAATGATCAGGTATTGGAACTCCAGACAATTTTACTCTCTTTATTGCAAACATAAATGCAAAGTACTACTTAAAATCTGCTTACATAACACAATATGAAGACTAAACCAATGTTTTTAGATAAATATGTACATTGCACATTGTTTATTTTAATGAGCCTGTTTGTATATGTTAGAACACAAATTTGAAGCAGATGGTACTTGAAACTTGGCCTTTTGGCTTAGAGGGATATACCATTGTGTTACAAGAACCCTTTAAACATTACTTTAATGATTCTGCCACAATTTGGAGATACAAAGCATCCAAAGTTCCTATGGAAATAATAATTGGGGAAAAAAATCCACAGGCAATTGTGTTAACTGCTTAAATTGAGGTTAAATGCATACAGGTGGGAGGGCTCTTGTGGCACAGTGGTAATGTTCCTATCGCTGAACCAGGAGGCCCACGTCCAAGTCCCACTTGGTCCAGAGCTGCGTAATAACATCCCTGAACAGGTTGATTATAAAATACCTACATTCGGGTAGAAAAGAATTAACTGAATGGTTACTTGAGCACATATAATGGTACAGTGGTAGAGTCCCCACCCCTGGGTCAGAGGGTCTGTTCCCAAGTCCTTCCTGCCTTGGACAGGTGTCTTAATCCCTGTCCGATTAAAAAAAATACTTAAACAGGCATTTCTGGTGTCATGTGGCAGAGTGGTAGTTGTCCTTAGGGTGCTGAAATTTATCAGAATTATTCCAGGACCAGAGATTTTATCAACAAAGTTAGTTTGGAGAAGCTGGGATTACTCTCCTTGAACCAAAGTTGATCGAGGAGAGATTAAAGGTATACAAGTTTGTGGGGGTTTGGATAAGTTGGTTAAGGAAAATTCCCATTAATTGATGATTCAATAACTATAAACAAGGTTTTGAGCAGGGGTTGCAAGGGGAACGTGAAGAAGAACCTTTTCACACAGTAACAGGATAATATTTGTTGGAACTCACTAATATAATTGATTCTTACTCCTGCTCCTATTATCAATCTTTCAATAAGCTCAAGAAAATACACCCATGTTCCAATTCTGAAATACATCTAAGAATTGGTAAGATTCAAGAAACTCTTAATTGCATTCAAATCTTAAATTCACAGCTACTATCATTACCTTGGTAGCTTGACTGTCCACCTAAGAGTCTCCAAAAATCTTTGGCTGTTCTGGTATGGCTGTTAATTCCTTCTTCTATTGTGGCTACATATGGCGCTCTGCAGCCAAGGTCTCTTTTAGTTTGTATAAATGCTGCCAGTTCTGAAGCCTGAAAACAGGAAGATATTATAAAACAGTATTATTTGATCCAGCACATTTATTCAGTGTACCGGCCTGACCTTAAACATCTGAACAAAAAAGTAAATCTACTGGGCAGTTATATTGTATACCATCTGAACCCTTCCTTTTTAATTCATCGGTACACCTTGAAATACAAATCTCCTTGTTTGATGCAGGGCTGTAATAAAAATAATCTCTAAAACATGTTTCACTCATTCTCCTTGTGTTAGAAATTTTTACATAGAAATGAAAAGAAAAATTATAGATGGAGGTTATTTCAATAAAAAATAAGTTCTTTTTTTTCTGAAGTTATCAGCAGCAGGTCCATGATGTAACTGTCAGCATTTTCAATTTTTCTATTCCATTCAGAATCTGGCCTCAGAATTAAAACTGCTAGCTCACTATCACTCATGGATTGACTAGAAGATGCAAAAGGTGAAAATAAAGAGCCAGATGCATCCCAAATGATATACTTCAGGGCTCCTTGGAACTCCTAATTCATCAACTACGAGGGAATTCCTCAGGACGTTTAGACGTCTTATGGACAAACACCCTGATTCTGGAACTTTCCGATGAGCTAGAGTCAGAGATTTTGGAAGGTATGGACTTATTTACCTAGATAGTTACAGAGGAACTGCTAAGTGAATTTACACCAGTTCTAACTCTTGGGTGACTATAATAACAATAACAAAATCAGAAACATTAACTGAAACATTAACTGTTTTTCTTTACACAGATGCTGCCTGACCGACTGAGTTTCTCCAGCCTTTTCTGGTTTTGTTTCAGATCTCCAGTACCCTCAGTTCAGTGTTTTATTATATACTGATAATCCTCAGCCTAGGTGCCCACTGGACCCCTGCTTATCCCACCGACTAGAGCCCAACCTGACCCAAACAGCAACCCTCTTATCCAACTCATCTTGACCTACCACATTCCTCCCCAATCACAAATGACTCATCTAGTCCACAGGCCTGACAATTTATCCCATTCCAAACTGACCAACTCCCGTAACCCAACCGCTCTTCCTGACACCACAATCTGATTTTCTCAGTGTCCACCAACCCATTACATGCTCACCAAACTGCCACCCAACATTACAATGCGACCAACCCCTGACCACTCTCCCTGTCACCCGATCCTCTCACCAACTCAGCCACCTACTGCCAATGCCCTGCACCTACTTAACCTGGTAAACTTGCCTTCTCCTCATAACTTTTCAAAAAAGGCTTTGGACAGTTCAGTCATTTATTCAGCAGTAGCTAGAGCGATAAAAAGGGGCATGACTTCCATGAAGATTTCCTGTACTAAGCCCTATGAAGATTCCTACGTCATTAGGATCCTCTATCAGAAGAGCTGACTGAACATTTGTCAGTAACTCTGCAAATGTTTGTCTGGTCTGGGTGGGTATAAGAGTGCTAACCCGGATGAGAAGATTTGGGCCAATGCAGCTGATCTCTATGAATAAAGAGGAGTCAGCGTGTGATATGTTACATGTACTACCAGAAGTCTAAATATCCTTCTCTGCAGCCAATAAAACGGTTAAAGCATTTAATGAGTATTTAAATTGATATATAAATACATAATTAATTGTACAATATTTTGGAGACTCCAGCATCAAAGACAGTGCACTAGATGCCGTTTTGAATAAAGTTTCTTCACTGTAAGTGATTTCATCCCAGTTGTCTTTATCAAACAGTTGTTTCCAAAAGCACAGCAATCTCCACCACAGTGAAACTAATATCACAAACATCTTAAATGAAATTCTTGAACATATTCTAATTAGAAGTTTGATAATTAACACAATTTCACTGAAACCTGTACTTGGGGGGGTTTTGGTTGCTCAGTGAATTCAATGCTTTATTTCTTGATTCACGCACAACATATGTGGCAAAAAGAGAAACCTTCTGTTTGCTGTTGCCAGTTTCTCTGAAATTTGCAATGCATCTGAACATTTTTTCTTGTGGTTTCAAAAATGCTTCATCCTGAGGAAGTTTTGCATCCTGTTACGTATGTTGGTCCTTTCACATTCACCAAAACGACAGGAAATTTAGATATTCAGATACGCCACCAAACAAATCTACACAAATGTGGGGAATAGATGACATGTGAAATGCTGCCTCATACAGACATCTGGCAGGAAGCATTGTTTATGGGATTTCCTGAGATTTTCTATGAGCAGCGCTGTAATTTACTTTCATGAAAGAGATTCAGGGACATGGAAGCTCTGTTAGGAATAAGTATGGAATTTGTTTGTACAGACGCTTACTAAGATAGTAGACTGACCTTGGCTTTTTCGATGACATTGGTAAATTCTCCTGTCCACAGGAAACAGTGTTGAGGAGCTAGAAGTAAGAAACAGTCTCCACTATTCAAAGATGATGCTCTTGGTTCCACCAACCTGGTTTGAATGTGCCGCCGTCCTAGGAAATAAATTTAGTAACGCAAGTTCAAATTGTTGTGGTACCAACAATGTCGAGAAATGTTTTGCCTGACAGCTTGCAACTTTGTGCCTGATTTTAACCTTGTAAGTGAATGAGTTTTGATGAGTTAAAAATAAAGCTCTTTGGCATTAAATTTAATTACACATTTTAATAATAGTACTAGGGCAAGATGGTGGCTTAGTGATTAGCACTACTGCTTCACAGTGCCAGGGACCCAGTTTTGATTCCAGCCTTAGGCACTTGTCTGTGTGGAGTTTGCACATTTTCCCTGTGTCTGCGTGGGCTTCTCCAGGTGCTCTGGTTTCCTCCCATAGTCCAAAGACGTGCAGGTTAGATGGATTAGCCATAGTAAATGCAGGGTGCGAGTTTGGGGGGGTGGGGGTGGTTAGATTTCAGGCTGGGATGCTCTTTGCGGGTTGGTGTGGTCTCGATGGGCTGAATGACCTGCGTCCACACTGTAGGGATTCTATAAATACTTAGTAAACTAATCTTTACATTTATTACTTTTATTATTTTTAAAAATTGCATTCTTGAATTCAGTAATTGCATTCAAGCGAAGTGAGTCTGGAGCTGCTTTCCGGCTTGAATGATGTAATGAGTAGACAAGGTCATGTTTGGTACAGATCAAAGGAAGAGTAAAGCCCTTGATTAATTTACCTCAATTTCAACTTACTGGTTGAAACATTACAATATTTGTATGGCTTTATCATTTCCTTTATTTTCTATCCTTATAGATTTAGACTGCTAATTCAAAGCTGAAAATGTGTTGCTGGAAAAGTGCAGGTCAGACAGCATCCAAGGAGCAGGAGAATCGACGTTTCGGGCACGAGCCCTCCTTCCTGAAGAAGGGCTTATGCCCGAAATGTCAATTCCCCTGCTCCTTGGATGTTGCCTGACCTGCTGCACTTTTCCAGCAACACATTTTCAGCTCTGATCTCCAGCATCTGCAGTCCTCACTTTCTCCTAGAAGACTGCTAATTCAACCCAAGTTATGGATAGTTTGGTGCCTATCAAGAATTGAAATTCATTTTGCTTAATAGTTACAGCCCGAGGGGAGCATACAATTCCATCACGATGAGCAATATTCCAATCCAGTTCCTGGAACGAAGGGACAAGGGCTATCGTATTATGCCAATTGCTTTTGCATAAAATTTTTAAAAAAATTACAATCCATCAAGTTAGAAAATATTTTTCGTTTCCACCTTGTCTCATCATGCTCCCTATACTAAGAAGCAATGATATATTTGGAGCCCAAACCAAAATGCACCATTCATGTATAACTATTTTCCTGTTCTCTTTGCCCAGCAGCCATTCTGAGCTCTGAATCAGACTGAAGTGATTGAATGAACATTATGCTTTTAGTATCACGGTTATTAGCAATTTGGTCCAGATCATTCAAATTAGCTTCAGTTAAGAAAAGACTTGCATTTATAAAGTCGCTTTCATATTGTTGAGACAACCCCAAGCATTTCATGGACAATTAATTACTGTTGGAATTGAGCGGCTGTGATAATGGCAGAAAATGTGGCAGACTGACTTCTATTTAAGATTGATAACCAGACAAATGATCCGATGATTTTTTTTTTGTAGCGATGTTAGCTGAGGGTCAATTATCTCCTTTATTTTTCATCAAATAACTCTGTTGGATGGTTTTTAAGTTCAACCCTGAGTTCAAGACCTCAGTTTCACTAAAGACAAAGCACTGAAGTGTTAAGTCAGAGATTCTCTGAAGTAGGCTCTATGCATGACCATATGACTTAGCTGACAATGCTATGTCACAAGGTTAATTATATCACTATCACGCAGAAGTAATTTCAAGTCTTTATTCTGACTAGGATTGGAATTTTCAAAGTTGTATAGACCGTACGCTTTATTTTACTTTATTTTTGACTGTCGAGCAAATTGGAAAAAGGACTGTTTTACAGCAAAGGACTGAGGAAGGAATGGCTGTACTTTACTGGAAGTCACTGTAAGTCACATTTATACTGCTGCAGTGAGGGAAGATGGCCAGACTCCATGTGCCTGTGTACAAAATGATATTTGTCTGGCAAGAGGTTATTGATTGATTTGTGAGTTGTGACCAGTTGTGGATGCCAACAACTATCTGATTGAACAGATTGTAGGTGTGAACGACACTGACAGAAACCATGAGGGTGCTGAAAGGGCAGGTGGTGGATCAGCCTCTCTGGTAAAATGCCTAAGCCTAGAGGAAACCAGTTTATTTTCTCCTGTAAGCTGCTGCTTTAAGTTAACAAGTTAGAGACTTTATCATTTGCAAACCACTTGCTCTGTGCCTTCGGTGGAAAAGTGAAAGAACTAAAGGATTTGGAAAACCAAAGGAACTACTTATTCAAATCCCGAGGACTGGAGCCATTTTTTATTTATTCATTTTGTAGTATGTGAGCATTGTTGGCTGGCCAGCATTTATTAGGTAAAAGTGAGAACTGCAGATGGTGGAAACCAGAGTTCAGATCAAAGTGGTGCTGGAAAAGCACAGCAGATCAGGCAGCATCCGAGGTGCAGGAAAATCAACGTTTTGGGCAAAAGCCCTTCATCAGGAATGGAGGCAGGGAGCCTACAGAGTGGAGAGATAGTGGGGGAGTGGATGGAGGTGATAGGTCAGAGGGGTGGGTGGAGTGGATAGGTGGGAAGGGAGATTGGCTGATAGGACAGTCCATGGGGACAGTGCTGAGCTGGAAGTTTAGAGCTGGGGTGAGGTAGGGGGAGGGGAAATGAGGAAACTGGTGAAGTCCACATTGATGCCCTGGGGTTGAAGTGTTCCGAGGCGGAAGATGAGGTGTTCTTCCTCCAGGCGTCTGGTGGTGAGGGAGCGGCGGTGAAGGAGGCCCAGGACCTGCATGTCCTCGGCAGAGTGGGAGGGGGAGTTGAAATGTTTGGCCACGGGCGGTGGGGTTGATTGGTGTGGGCTTCCCGGAGATGT
This sequence comes from Chiloscyllium punctatum, assembly GCF_047496795.1. Taxonomy (NCBI): domain Eukaryota; kingdom Metazoa; phylum Chordata; class Chondrichthyes; order Orectolobiformes; family Hemiscylliidae; genus Chiloscyllium; species Chiloscyllium punctatum. The sequence continues at coordinate 92,297,739 of NC_092746.1, read as the reverse complement.
TCCCTGAAGCACTCTGCGAGGAGGCGACCATTCTCCCCAATGTAGAGGAGACCGCATCGGGAGCAACGGATACAATAAATGACATTGGTGGATGTGCAGGTGAAACTTTGATGGATGTGGAAGGCTCCTTGGATGGAGGTGAGGGGGGAGGTGTGGGCGCAGGTTTTGCAATTCCTGCGGTGGCAGGGGAGGGTGCCAGGAAGGGAGGATGGGTTGTTGGGGGATATGGACCTGACCAGGTACTCACGGAGGGAACGGTCTTTGCGGAAAGAAGAAAGGGGTGGGGAGGGAAATATATTTCTGGTGGTGGGGTCTGTTTGGAGGTGGCGGAAATGTCGGCGGATGATGCGGTTTATGTGAAGGTTGGTAGGGTGGAAGGTGAGGACCAGGGGGGGTTCTGTCCTTGTTACGGTTGGAGGGGTGTGGTTTAAGGGTGGAGGTGCGGGACGTGGACGAGATGCGTTGGAGGGCATCTTCGACCAAGTGGGAAGGGAAATTGCAATCTCTAAAGAAGGAGGACATCTGGTGTATTCTGTGGTGGAACTGGTCTTCCTGGGAGCAGATACGGCAGAGGTGGAGGAATTGGGAATACGGGATGACATTTTTGCAAGAGATAGGGTGGGAAGAGGTGTAATCCAGGTAGCTGTGGGAGTCGGTGGGTTTGTAAAAAATGTCAGTGTCAAGTCGGTCGTCATTAAATGAGATGGAGAAGTCCAGGAAGGGGAGGGTGGTGTCAGAGATGGTCCAGGTAAATTTAAGGTTGGGTGGAATGCGTTGGTGAAGTTGATGAACTGCTCAACCTCCTCGCGGGAGCACGAGGTAGTGCCAATGCAGTCATCAATGTAGCGGAGGAAGGGGTGAGGAGTGGTGCCGGTGTAACTACGGAAGATGGACTGTTCTACATAGCCGACAAAGAGACAGGCATAGTTGGGGCACATTTGGGTGCCTATGGCTATCCCTTTGGTCTGGAGGAAGTGGGAGGATTTGAAGGAGAAATTGTGAAGGGTGAGGACCAGTTCAGCCAAACGAATGGGAGCGTCAGTGGAAGGAAACTGTTGGGAACATCAGGAGAAGAAGAAACGGAGGGCTTGGAGGCCCTGGTCATGACGGATGGAAGTGTAGAGGGATTGGATATCCATGGTGAAGATGAGGCATTGGGGGCCTGGGAAATGGACGTCTTGGAGGAGGTGGAGCGCTTGGGTAGTGTCTCGAATGTATGTGGGGAGTTCCTGGACTAGGAGGGATAGGACAGTATTGAGGTAGGTGGAGATGAGTTCGGTGGGGCAGGTGCAGGCTAAGACAATGGTGATCAGGTTTGTGGGCCTTGGGAAGGAGGTAGAATCAGGCGGTGCGGGGTTCCAGGACTATGAGGTTGGAAGCTGTGGATAAGAGATCTCCTGAGGTGATGAGGTTGTGTATGGTCTGGGAAGTAATGGTTTGGTGATGGGGGGGGGGGGGGTGGGGTCATGGTCAAGGGGGCGTAGGAGGACATGTCTTCGAGTTGGTGTCTGTCTTCAGTGGTGTAGAGGTCAGTGCGCCAAACTACCGCTGCACCCCCTTTATCCGCTGGTTTGATGGTGAGGTTGGGATTGGAGCAGAGGGAGGAGGGTTGAGCGCTGTGAGGGCGAAAGGTTGGAGTGGAGGAGGGGGTGGACAGGTTGAGGCTGTTAATGTCCCAGCGGCAGTTGGAAATGAAGGGGTCGAGGGCAGGTAATAGGCCAGCACGGTGTCCAGGTGGATGGAGTGTGTTGGAGGCGAGTGAAGGGGTCCTCGGAAGGTGGGTGGGAGTCCTGATTGTAAAAGTATGCTCAAAGGCAGAGGAAGAACATTGCCCATCCCTAGTTGCCCTTGTGAAGGTGGTGGTGAGCTGCCCTCTTAAACTGCTGCAGTCCCCCTGTTGTGGGTTGACCCACAATGCCATTATGGAGGGAATTTCAGGATTTTGATCAGGATGGTGAGTGGAGGGGAATTTGAAGGTGGTGGTGTTGCTATGTATCTTCTGCCCTTATCCTTCCAGATGGAAGTGGTTGTGGGTTTGGAAGGTGCTGTCTGAGGATCTTCGGTGAATTTCTACGGTGCATCTTGTAGATATAACATACGGCTACTACTAAGCATGAGTGGTGGAGAGAATGGATGCTTGTGGATGTGGTGCCAATTAGACAGGCTGCTTTGTCCTGGATGGTGTCAAGCTTCTTGAGTGTTGCTGGGGCTGCACTCATCCAGGCAAGTGGGGAGTATTCCATCACACTTCTGACATGTGCCTTGTAGATGGTGGACAGGCTTTAGGGAGTCAGGAGTGGAGTTACTTCCATTGAATTGCTTTCCTAGCATTTTTTTTTACGCTCTTCTATCCATAACCTTATTTTTCTGTCTGTCTGTAATAATGAAGCAATGTTTTCGAAGCGAGTTATAACTATACAAGTTAAGTTCTACGTTAACAGTTCATACTTGCTTACCTGTAGTTAAATCTATTTATTTATAATAGATAGTAGTTCTTGTGAAGTACAGAAATTTGGTCTGTTTTCTGTTAGTCTAAGTCTATCAAACAAGTAAACTGGGGAATTTTGCATACTTTGGAAAAATCTTTCACTTTTGTGATGACTCTGAGAATAGCAGGGCTTGATTTCAAGTACACTACCTCATTGAAATGTGACAAGAAACAAATGGAAGATTTACTCAACTTCTAGGCTGCTCATGTTGCCTTTGCCAATATTCCATTTTTGATTTTACATTTTGCTAAACTTATCAGATAATTGTACTTGAAACTTTTCTTAATTCTTATTCTATTTGATAAAGAACATTTTGTGCAATCTAGTGAAACATGACAAAGACAGCTTCCATTGCTCAAAAATGAGGTAAAACTAAGCAGAAGAAATACTGCTCAATTGAAGTTGAACAGCAATAGCTCTGCTCTCTTTATGTTTCTACACCCTTCCTCAAAATCAAAATGTTGCTGATCTGGATAATGTTTATAGACATGAAACAGACAGTTATGATCAATTAGTCGAGATCAGTGCATCACCAATTTATTACTTATTTAAAAAACATATTCTGTTTTAAGCTGTCCTGTGCAACATCAGAAATTGCACAGGCACATAGGAATTTTTTTTTGTAAAAGATTGATGAGATTTCGGGAGGCCTTTAATAAACTAAAGAAATACTGACCTTTAATTTGCAGCAACATCAGCTTTTTGTACGGCACAGCACTGTTGTTTGACACTTGTTCTGTTAAATTCACATTACGGAGATTGACACTGCTGAAGTCCTCTTTGCTAGCCAGACCAGCCAATGCTATTTCCGATAGATTCGAATTTTTCGACACTGACAGAAAATGAAAAAGTGAATTAATACCACTGCAGGACTTGACTTTCCTCCTTCCTTATTTTTGCTCAAGAAACTATAAGAAAGGCCCGCATTTATGTAGCATCTTTTCTGTCCTCAGGACACCCAAAATGACCTCACAGTCAAATGACCTTTTTTTTTAAAAGCTGAAGTCACTACTGAACCACTTTGATGTAAAATGGCTTTGGGTCAGCCATAGAATTCTATGTTCTAGAGCAGTTTATCTTTGTAACTTGAAATGATTTAAAAAGAAACTGTTGTTTTCCATTAATGGCATGTAACACTTATATACATACCCTTTTTTTTGGACTTAAATTCTACAATAATTTTATATAATTTCTTATAAGATAGCTGAGTTGTATTGATTTAGTACAGTGACAAGGTTTGATTCCTGATAATGTGGTGGTTAAAGAGAGTTCTTGTAACTAGATTGAGAACAAAAGAAGGTAGCATGGTCCTTTCAAAGGGAGTCTTTTGTAATTTGTTCCAGGCATCAGAGTCATGGTGAAGTTATGTATTAACAAAGGGCTATTTGAACTAAAATATATTGATAGGCGCTGTACTCTCCAGAACTTTAAGATGTATCAATTATACATTTGTGATGATGGCAGTCATTAGAACGTGGCACCATAAATTCTGTAAGTAGACACATATTACTGGGAGCAAGTGAGGACTGCAGATGCTGGAGATTAGAGTCAAGATTAGAGGAGGTGCTGAAAGAGCACAGCAGGTCAGGCAGCATCAGAGAAGCAGGAAAATCAACGTTTCGGGCAGGAGCCCTTTATCAGGAATGACGGCTCATTCCTGATGAAAGGCTCCTGCCCAAAACTTCAATTTTCCTGCTCCTTGGATGCTGCCTGACCTGCTGCGTTTTTCCAGCACCACTCTAATTCTGACGTATTACTGGAACTTGTGTCCCAGAGCTGCCTGATTGATCTACTGCCTTAATTAAGCATTATTCTTTTGAACTTATGATGAAAGCTGATGATATTAGACTGAGGAACACATGCAGAGATGCCCTCGTGTGGAGATCACCGATTTCCAACATCCAGAACCATATTCCTTTGTGCCAGGTATGAATCCAACTTGCACAGCATTTCCCCCTATTCCCATTGACGAGGGTTAGGGCTTCTTGATGCCATACTTGATCAAATGTAGCTTTGATGCCAAAGGCGGTCATTTTCATCTCACCTCTGGAATTCAATTCTTTTGACCATATTTGAATTAAAGCTGTAATGTGGTCAGGAGCTAAATGACCCTGGCAGAACCAAAAGTGGGCATCAGTGAGCAGATTATTGCTGAGCAGGTGCTGCTTGATAGCACTGATCATAAAACCTTCTATCGTTTTACTGCTGACTGAGGGTAGACTATTCATGACTAGATGTTGGGGGACCTCAGGCATGACCCGCATTATGAAATCACATAGCCCTGTCCATCATTTGCTGCTTGGTACACAAGTAGTCTGAAGTATCACTGGACTCAAAACATTAACTCTGTTTACTTTCCACAGTTGCTGCTAGACCTGCTGAGATCATCCAGCAATTTGTGTTTATTTGTTTTAGTTTTACATATGTCTGATGCTGATTTTGGCAAACCCTCCTACACTCTTCATTGAGCCAGGGTTGCTCGTGGCTTCATTGTAATGGTGGAGTTAGGGATAGGATGGGCTATGAGGTTACAGATTGTGTTGGGAGTACAATCCTACTACTGATGATGGATCTCAGTGCCCCATGAATGCCCAATCTGGAGTTGTCAGATTTGTTCAAACTCTATTGCATTTCACAAAGTGATAGCGTCACATAACACAATGGAGTGTATTCTTAATGTGAAGTCAGGACTTTGTCTCTACAAGGACTGTGCAGTGGTCACTCTTACCAATACAGTATGGACAGAGTTACAATAGGCAGATTAATGAGGATGGAGTTAAAGTATGTTTTTCATTCTTGTTGCTTCCCTCACCATTTGCTGCAGACCCAGTCTAGATACAGCTGTGTTGTTGAGGACTTGACCACCTTGGTCAATAATGGTATTCGTGAGCCACTCTTGGAGATGGACATTGAAGTTATGTGCATTCAAGATGTTGAGATCATATTTTCAATTGTCAGGTGTCCAAAAGTGGAAGTCATTGATTTATTAATAACTTCCTTTGATTTAAAATGGAATTTAAGGGAAACTTTGTTTCCAAACGAGTGTTAAGAATGTGGAACATGCTGCCATAAGGAGTAGTTGAGGAAAACAGCATGGATCATTTTCACAGAATCATGGTTAATTTAGAGCATAGAAAGAGGTCATTTAAAAGGGAGAGCTATTCAAGCACATGAACTAGAAGCAAATAAAAAGTATTGATTGAAAATTCTCCATTATGGGCACCTGGCTGAGCATTGGATTTTTTTTCTCTTTGCTAGGTCAATCAGAGAATAAGGACGATTCGACTCATTGCTGTGGGTCTGAAGTCACACGTAGGCCAGACCAGATAAGGAAAGCAGATATCCTTCCCCAAAGATATGAGTGAACCGGATTGGGTTTTTTTGTGATAATTTATGATGGTTACATAGTCTCCAATTGGCTAGCAAATAATCCCAGATTTTTTTTCACCACTAACCATAATGAGATCCAAACGCATGTTCCCAGAGTTTTAGCTTGGGCGTCTGATTACTAGTTCAGTGACACTGCCACTATGCCATTGCCTCCCATTGATATTAAGTACAAAGAGAATAATGTTCTTTCTATAAACATTTATCCTGTCTAATCTCACAGAGTGTGGCCTAGACCTAGTGTGTGATCCAACATTAACACTCATTAAGGGCATTCAATCAAATTGCAAATCTCTGAGCAGATTTGTGGACCTGTTCACATGACCTGGATTAATAGTGATTTGTATGTTCAGTCATATTCTACTATTGTCACAAGTGAATAAGAATTATTAATCTTTGATGCCCCTTATGAATAATATTGCCTGCATAATTGACTTGGAAAATATTGCATGTACAGAGGAATTAACATTAATTTGGAAAGAAAGAGGTAGTAATTAAAGACTCCAGAATAATACGCATTAAAAACTCACTTTTCTCCACCCTCATTCTCTTTGACTCCATGAACGCAATGTTCAACCGCTGTTCTGTATATTCATGTCGGATATCACCTCTTGCAGCAAGCATTTTAAGTGGATTACGTGAAGACTGTACTTTGCGTGTAGGTTTGATAGCCCGTTTGTGCTCTGCTACTGCAGAGGTCAACCTAGAAGAGAAACAAAAATATTTCTGTCATATTATCTTATTTCTCGTGCTCGCTCGCATTTGTATTGCATATAGTTTTCATCCCCTAGAGGAGAAATTACTTCTGTCAACGTGTTGTGATTCTGTGGAATTCACTACCTTAGGGTACAGTGGACAGCAGGAGTAAAATTAAGAAAGAGATAGACAGAGTTTGAATTAATAACAGGTTGAAGGTTTATGGAGAGCAAGTGACCAGGAAAGCGGAATTGAGGCTGGGATGAGATGGTCATGATTGTATAGAATAGTACAGCAGGCTCGAGGGGCCTCCTCCTAGTTCTTACATTCTTTCCACCTTCATAATTACAAGGTAATAAATGCTGGCCTTACTAATGATGTCCAGCAATGTGAGTTTCTCATCAGCAATGCCTTCTCCTTCAAGTGTTGGGCTTACACCATGAGATTCCATTCCTGTACTGCAACTAGCCAAACAGATCTTTCACCTCAGTGATACAGGGCAAGTGTCCAAAAGGCAGAATTTAATATCCCCACCTGGGATGAACTTGGAGGTGAGGTTGAGGAGATGCTGCCTTCCCTCCTTTTTCAGGGCAGGGAGGGTGAGAGGTGAATGGCTTGGACTCTGCCTTCCTGCCTGGAGGAAATTTGATGTCTTACTAGCCTCATGCTGCCCCAGATGGATGTCAACCCACAGCAATCAGGGCACTTGCCACCCAGAGAGGCCACTCTGCAACACTGTTGGGTTTGCCCCACGACCTAATGGAGATCATTCCTTGTTCATAAATATTCTGTACCCATCTGACGGACCTACCTTCTGAAACCCCTAGCCTAGTCAACGATCCACATCTTGGTCATCTTCACCTCTCTCTGGAGATCTACCTACTGCCTTCATGGTGGGTCTCACTGTAAAGCTACCAGTCATCAATTGGCTGGCAACTCCCAGGGCCAGGATTTCTGCACTGCTAGGGTTTTAATCCATTGGGAAGCCCACATTGCACAGACTGAAACAAAGTACAGCAGAGTAAAGTAATGCGTACATTAAATCCTGCCCAAATAACCTAATTGGAACAAATACAATTCTTAGGGGTCTGACAGGGTGGATGCGGCAAGATTGTTTCCCCTAGTGGAAGGGTCTAGGATCAGAGGGCATAATCGCAGAGTAAGGGGTTGTCCATTTAAGACAGAGATAAGGACGAATTTCTTCTGTCAAAGCAATGTGAATTTGAGTAATTCTTTACCACTAAGGGCTACAGAGACTGAGTTGTTAAGTATATTCAAGGCAGTGGACAGATTTTTAAATCAGTCATGATCTCATTGAATGGTGCAGCAGACTTGATAAGCTGAATGGCCTACTACATCTTATGGTCTTTATCTTTGTCCAGATCCTGGCCATCACCCTGACCCCAAATTGAACACTTCACAACTGTTCATTCTATTTTATTAATTCAAATCTGAAAAATTTAGAGAATTAAAGTTGTTTGAGTAAGCCAATTGAATCAAAAGTTCAGAAGAGACAGGATTTTAATTTGTCATACTTTGGTACATCAGGATCAAAAATGGCATCAAGGTCCTCCTCATCAATTTCCACAGCTCCTGGCTGAATGACAAACGTATTTGTATCTCTGTAGAATCTTGCAAAAGTTTCTTCATCATCAGGTCTCATTACTTCCTTTACAGATTGTCCAGTCACAGTTATCACAGCATCTTGTTGCCCTGGTACTGCAAGTCATAAGATACAATATAAGCAACAGCAAAATGGCAAATATGGAACATAAGAAATGTCGGGTGCCTATAAACAGTAGATTGCAAATAGAAAGAGCATAGTCAGAAATCCATTGAATCGAAGGTGACCATCACCATGGAAACCTTCACAGTGTCAGATCCAACAAGAAAGTGGAAACGCCCACTGAAGACTCAGACAACATATCCTGCATGATCACAAAGAACAAGAGAACTCATCAATAAATTCATCGGAGTCAGTTCAGAAAAGGTTCACTATGATCATCCTCGATATGGATGGATAGTCTTAAGGTCAAAGATTAAACAAGTTGGGACTCTACTCATTGTGACTTAGAAGAATGTGAAGTAATCTCATTGAGACATCTCATACAGAAATCTTAAAGTGCTTGACAGGCTAAATGCTGAAAGGATGTTTCTCTTCATGGGAGACTCTGGGACCAGAGGGCAAATGTGTCAGAATAAGTATGAGCCAATTTAAGAGTCAATGAGGAGAATTTCTTCTTACGGGGTTGCGAGTCTTTGGAATTCCTTGCCACAGGCAAATGTTGAGGCAGAGTCCTTGTGTATATTGAAGGCTAAGAGAGACAGATATCTTAATCAGTAGGAGAATCAAGGGTTACGGGAAAATCATAGGAAAGTGGACATGAGGACTGTTGGATCAGCCATAATTCTATAGAATGGCAGAGCAGACTTGAGGTGCTGAATGTCCGATTTTGCTTCTTTTTCTTACAGATTTAAGCAGAATAGCTGTTCAATTAATTAAAATATTTTTGATATGCTTCACTATACTTTAAATAAATATGACAAATATCTGTTTTTTTTAAAACATAAATTTACCCAACATGTTTTCTAGATCTGGTAGAGGGGACTAAAGTAATACTTAGTCACCGGTCTAGAAAATATAGCTGTTAGCTATATATGCACTGCATCATTTGTCAACATGACAACCTATGCAAGACTCAGGAGATCATTTTCTCATCCAAATGTTACAGAATTGCTTCTAATCAGATGCAGAATGGAAAACAGTTTATGTACAATGACTTGTTCATGCACTGTATAAAAAGAAAGACAAGCAATGACTTACCTCTGTTCTGCAGTTTGCCCAAGAATGATTCTAGTTTGTCAAGCTTCCTGTCAGTTTCCAAAGGCAAGTCAGATCTGACCTCAATTTCTAGACAAGAAAAAGTAGGACATTAAACGGGTCCTCAAAATCAAAAAGGATGTTTCTGTTTATTCCCAAAATCGAAAAGGGACAGTGTTTTCTGCTTTTCGTTTGGTCAGAGAAAGGGAGAAGGTTGTGGGAACTATCATTTTTAAAGTAATCGCACATGGAATACAATTAAGCAAACTGGAAAAAACAAATCACTTCAGTCAAGTGTTGCTTCTTTCAAAGTATGTACGCTCTGTTACCTTCTTGTGGTTTGGAAATGACGGGGGTGCTATTCTTTATCTTGTGTGAAAGAGGTGAACATACTGGACTCATGAATGTGGGTGATGCCAAACCTACAGAACAAGGAAAGAAAACATTCATTTATTAGGATACAATATATGACAGTGCTCAGTTAAGAACAGAACAAATCATACAAATTTAACCATCTACATCACAAGACTTTTCCCAATTATTTATGGGTTGCCCAGCTGGACTTAGTCGAAAGACTTTAAAAAGCTGCACCTAAACTTTTTCTTTGAATTAGCACCAATTTAATTTCAATGATCTGAAGTAAAGCCATATTTCTTCAGCTGAAATAATAAGAGAATGCTGGAAATGCTCAGTAGGTCTGGTTACATCTGAGGAGGGGGAAACCAAGTCTATGGCTATGGTGCTCCATAGCCCTCCCATGTCAGTGGTGCACCTGCTAGTGCAAACTCATTGCTCAGAGGTGGTGGTGGAGGAAAATGGCCTCCTAATTGGTCACATCTGAGCTCCCACAGATGGAGGCTTGATCATAAGGGCTGTATCAATGCAAGTCCAGCAGCCCACAAATCAGTGGCACTACCAAATCTGTCAGGCCAGTTTGAGGGTGTCTCAGCATAACTGCCTGCATTGAAGTAATCAGATAAACAAGGCCAGGAAGGCCATCACAGTGAAGGACATATTTGCGGCTACACATCCCATCATTGGGGTAGAAACTTTCTGGCTCCAATGGTCACATGGTTTGTTGCTAAGAGACTGCCTAGATTGAGCTGGTAGTCTCTCAAATGGCCGCTCTGACATTGAGCTAACAGCCACCATGGTTTTAAAATGGTCTCTGAAGTGGGGTCTGTCTTACCGTAATTAGCTGCCCACCTCTGTAGGACTTGCAGCCACCCCTGGGAAGTCCATCAGGGTCAAGAAAATTTTGGCATGAGCTTCCCCCAATTCTCAGACTGGTCACCCTGCTGGAAAATTCAGCCCAATGACCTGTCATCAGAAAGATCTTTCTAAAAGTCCCTGGCCTGAAATGATAGCTCTATTTAGCTTTCCACAGGTGTTTCCTGATTTGCTCAGCATTCTCTACTTCGGTTTCTGATTTCCAGCATCTACAGCAATTAGCTTTGTTACCCTAGGTGACTGGGCAAACGAAAACAAAAATTTCTCCAAATGAAAACAATACCAAGACAACATTCTGTAGCCTTACCTCTGACTCATACTAGGCACAATTTCTACTGCAGCCAACACCTGAATCAACTTGGCACTTACTCCTTTGGAAAAAGTTTCTCTATAATAGAATAACTGGGCTATTGTTCTGTCCTGGATCTTGTGAAGCAAGTGCACAGGGGCCTCTTTTGTAATCTGGGCAACTTATCAACAATATTTCTGTTAAGTACTTTTAGAATAGTGATCAATTATTGTTAAAAGCTGACTTAACTCATGAAAGCTCCAGGTGAGAAGGTAATGGGAAAGAATTGACGTTTTTGGGGCGGGGACATGATGAGGAGAGATTAATTAAGAGATGATGTCATATTTTTATCCCTATAAAATCAACATGAACGCGAATAGGCACACCATTGTTACCATTCACTGGGATTCAGAAAGAAGTGGTAACAGCAAGAGAAGTGCTTGAAGGGAGAGCTTCGTCAAAGCTTTTAAAAATCACAGAATCACAGAAGTGTTACTTCGGTCCATCATGTCTTTACCAGGTCTCCAAATGAGCATCATCCCTTAGTGCCATTCTCCTGTCTTTCCCATACACCCTTGGACATTGTTTACATATTTTTAAATCATCTAAGTTGAGGAGGAGGACCTCAAAGGTGGTGATTGCAGAATTGCTACCAGTGCCACGTGCTATCCAGGGTAGAAATGAAAGAATAGGGACAATGAACACATGGCTTGAGGGATGGTATAGGAGGGAGGGGTTCAGATTTGTGGGGCATTGGGACCGGTTCTGGGAAAGGTGGGATTATTACAAATTGGACGGTCAACACCTGAACCAGACTGGAACTAATGTCCTTGGGGGAGTTTTTGCTACTGCTATTGGAGAGGGGGTTGGAAACCAGAAAAGAAGACTAGTAGACTGTGAGGTAGAAATTAGAGATTGTAAGGAGCAGGATCATGAAGTCAGCATTACCAAGGAGAAGAGTAGGCAGAGAGCAGGTGAGCACAAAAGAACTGGTGGTCTGAAATGCAAATGCTTTAATGCAAGGAGTATAGTGGGTAAGGCAGACAAACTTAGGGCTTGGATTGGTGCCTGGGAGTATGACGTTATTGTGATGACAGAGACTTGGCTGAAGGAAGGGCATGATTGGCTACTAAATGTTCCAGGATATAGACATGATTTGGAGACACTGGTGTTGGACTGGGGTGTACAAAGTTAAAAATCACACAACACCTGGTTATAGTCCAACAGGTTTATTTGGAAGCACTAGCTTTTGAAGCGCTGCTCCTTCATCAGGTGATGAAGGAGCAGCTATCCGAAAGCTAGTGCTTCCAAATAAACCTGTTGGACTATAACCTGGTGTTGTGTGATTTTTAACCAGGACATAGATGCTTCATACAGGACAGGGAGGAAAATAAAGGGGGGGGGGGGGGGGGGGCAGGGGGCGGAGTTACATTGCTGATCAGGGATGATATCTCGGCTGTGCTGAAGGAGGGCACTATGGAGGGCTTGCAAGTGAGACATTATGGGTAGAGCTGAGAAATAAGAAGGGTGTAGTTACATTGTTGGGGCTGTACTACAGGCCTCCCAACAGTGAGCGTGAGGTAGAAGAACAAATAGATAAACAGGTTATGGAAAGATGTCGAGGCAACAGAGGGGTGGCAATGGGAGATTTCAATTTTCCTAACATTGACTGGGATATAATTAGTGTTAGAGGTCTGGATGAGGCAGAATTTGTAAGGAGCATCCAGGAAAGTTTTCAAGAGCAGTATGTCAATAGTCTGACCAGGGAAGGGGCCCTATTGGACCTGGTCTTGGGGAATGAGCCAGACAAGGTGGCAGAAGTTGCAGTGAGGTTTCTTTGGGAACAGTGACCACAATTCTAAGTTTTAGAATACTCGCAGACAAGATGGGAGTGATCCGAAGGGAAGACTACTAAACTGGGCCAAGGCCAATTATATCAAAATTTGGCCAGAGTTGGGAAATGTGAATTGGGGGCAGCTATTTGAAGGGAAGTGCACATTTGGTATGTGGGAGGCATTCAAAGATAGGTTGAAGATAGGGACATGCCTATCCTGCACTTTGAAAACAAGGGATAGGAAAGGCAGGATTCGTGAATCGTGGATGACGGGAGAAATTGTGCAATGAGCCAAGAGGAAAAGGGGAGTGTACATAATGTCCAGGCAGCTATGAACACAACAGACTTTGGAGGATTATCCGGAGAGTAGAACCAAACGAGGAATCAAACGGGCTAAAAGGGGTCATGAAATAACTTTAGCGAGCAGAATTAAGGAGATTCCCACAGCCTTTTATTCATATATAAGAAGCAAGAGGGTAACTAGAAAGGGTTGGTCCACTAAAGGATAAGGAAGGAAGATTGTGTGTTGAACCTGAGAAAATGGGTGATTACATCAGTGTTCACTGAGGAAAGGGACATGATGAATGTTCAGATGAGAGGTCAAAGTTTGTTTACTCTACATCACGTCGACATAAGAAGGGAGGATGTGTTGGATAGGCTAGAGGATATTAAGGTGGACAAATCCCCAGGACCGAATGGGATCTATCCCAGGTTGCTGAGGGAGGCGAGAGAGCCACTGATAGATATCTTTGTAGCATCCTTAAACACAGATGAAGTGCTGGAGGACTGGAGAGTTGCTAATGTTGTCCCCCTGTACAAGAAGGGTAGTAGGGATATTCCAGGTAACTACAGCCCAGTGAGCCTGACGTCAGTGGCATGAAAACTGCTGGAGAAGGCCCTGAGGGATGGGATCTATTTATATTTGGAAGAGAATGGGCTTATCAGTGATAGGCAACATGGGTTTGTGCGGGGAGATTGTGCCATACCAACTTAATAGAGCTCTTTGAGGAAGTGACCAAGTTGATGGGTGAAGGAAGGGCTGTAGATGTCATATACATGGACTTTAGTAAGGCGTTTGATAAGGTTCCCCATGGTAGACTAATGGAGAAAGTGAAGTCACATGGTGTGCAGGGTGTTCTAGCTAGGTGGATAAAGAACTGGTTGAGCAACAGGAGACAGATAGTAGTAGTGGAAGGGAGTTTCTCAAAATGGAGAAAGGTGACCAGTGGTGTTCCACAGGGATCGGTGTTGGGGCCACTGTTGTTTGTAATATGCATAAATGATCTGGAAGAGGGCACTGTTGGTCTGATCAGTAAGTTTGCAGATGACACAAAGATTGGTGGAGTAGCAGAAAGCATAGGGGACTGTCAGAGAATACAGGAGAACATAGATGGACTGGAGAGTTGGGCAGAGAAGTGGCAGATGGAGTTCAATCTGGGCAAATGTGAGGTGATGCATTTTGGGAAGTCTAATTCTAGTGCAAACTATATTGTAAATGGAAGACCCTTGGGAAAAGTTGATGAGCAGAGAGATCTGGGAGTTCAGGTCTATTGTACCCTGAAGGTTGCTGCACAGATGGATAGAGTGGTCAAGAAGGCATATAGCATGCTTGCCTTCATCGGACGGGGTATTGAGTAGAAGAGCTGGTCATGTTAAAATTGTACAAGATTTTGGTTCGGCTGCATTTAGAATACGGTGTACAGTTCTGGTTGCCACATTACAAAAAAGGATGTGAATGCTTTGGAGAGGGTGCAGAGAAGGTTTACAAGGATGTTGCCTGGTATGGAAGGTGCTAAATATAAAGAGAAGTTGAGTAGGTTAGGATTGTTTTCATTAGAAAAAAGGAAATTGAGGGGGGACCTGATTGAGGTCTACAAAATCATGAAGGGTATAGACAGGGTGGACACAGTTAGCTTTTTCCCCAGAGTGAGGGATTCAATAACGAGAGGTCACGTGTTAAAGGTGAGAGGATAAAAGTTTAAGGGTGATGAACGCAGAAAATACTTTACAGAGAGGGTGGCAAGTGCCTAGAACGCGTTGCCTGCAGAGGCAGGCATGATAGATCCATTTAAGGTGCACCTGGACAGATGCGTGAGTAGATGGGGAGCAGAGGGATACAGACGCTTAGGAATTGGGCAATAGGTTTAGACAGTGGATTTGGATTGGCAAAGGCTTGGAGGGCCGAAGGGCCTGTTCCTGGGCTGTAAATTTTCTTTGTTCTTATCTAACATCCTGTTCAATGTCTCAGCGAAACCAGTCTCCACCACCCTTCCAGGCAGTGCTTTCCAAACCTGAACCTGAAGAAGTTTCCTCATAGGAGAAAGTGAGGACTGCAGATGCTGGAGACCAGAGTTGAAAAATGTGGTGCTGGAAAAGCACAGCAGGTCAGGCAGCATCCGAGGACCAGGAGAATCGCCGTTTCGGGCATAAGCCCTTCTTCAGGAATGAGGAGGGTGTGCCAAGCAGGCTAAGATAAAAGGTGGGGGTGGGGGGAATTTGGGGGACAGGCGCTGGGAATATGATAGGTGGAAGGAGGTGAGGGTGAGGGTGATAGGCCGGAGAGGGGGTGGGGGCGGAGAGGTCAGGAAGAAGATTGCAGGTCAAGACGGCGGTGCTGAATCTGGGGGTTGGGACTGAGATAAGGTGGGGGGAGGGGAAATGAGGAAGCTGGAGAAATCTACATTCATCCAGTGTGGTTGGAGGGCTCCTAGGTGGAAGATGAGGCGCTTTTCCTCCAGGCATCGTGTGGCCAGGGTCTGGTGATGGAGGAGGCCAAGGACCTGAATGTCATTGGCGGAGTGGGAGAGGGAGTTAAAGTGTTCAGCCACGGGGCGGTTAGGTTGGTTGGTGCGGGTGTCCCAGAGGTGTTCCCTGAAACGTTCCGCAAGTAGGCGGCATGTCTCCCCAATGTAGAGGAGACCACATCGGGTGCAGTGGATGCAGTAAATGATGTGTGTGGAGGTGCAGGTGAATTTGCGACGGATATAGAAGGATCCATTGGGGCCTTGGACGGAGGTGAGGGGGGAGGTGTGGCCGCAAGTTTTGCACTTCTTGCGGTTGGAAGGGAAGGTGCCAGGAGTGCAGGTTGGGTTGGTGGGGGGTGTGGACTTGATGAGGGAGTCACGGAGGGAGTGGCCTCTCCGGAACGCTGATAGGGGTGGGGAGGGAAATATATCCCTGGTGGTGGGGTCTGTTTGGAGGTGGCGGAAATGATGGAGGATGATACGATGTATCCAGGAGATTGGTGGGGTGGTAGGTGAGGACCAGTGGTGTTCTGTCCTGATGGCGATTGGAGGGGCAGGGTTCAAGGACGGAGGTGCGGGAAGTGGAGGAAATGTGGTGGAGAGCATCATCGATCACATTGGAGGTGCTGGAGAGTTTTGTTACAGGAGGAAACTTACTTTTAAGTTTGTTCAAAGCATGTCATATTGACTGACATTAAGAGAGAATGAATGCAGAATTGTCAAATCTATAGACAGGATCTAATCAGGAGGCCTACCACAAATTATAAAATGAGTTAAGGCAAAGGAAATCATAAAATGAACAGAACAATTCCAGGAGGAAAAGACAGAAAGAAACTTGAACTAATGGGATACATTTCACAGCTTCTCCAAAGAACTCTGAAGTGAAGTCACTTTATATTGTAGGCAAGTACAGATGATACTTAAATCGGGTAGGTGAAAAATACTGTGCACAGGAAGAAAAGAGTGGGCTTCAAATTAAACAACCAGGTTACAAAAACAGGATGTATGAAAAAAACCTGTCAAGACAAATTTGGGACTAACAGGATTTTGCTCTTTACTCAGAGAGTGACCAACAACCAGAACATTGTATTTTTCTAATGTGGAGGCAACAAAAAATTGTGCAATAATCTAATAAACAATTTGATGAAATAATAGCAGACTTCGGAGTTCTTCGAGATCAATTTGTTGGACAAATTTCTTTATCAGTCTTGCTTTAAATAAAAACTGTAGCAACTGTAAATACAGCTTGCAATTTTCTGAAAATTGGCAGCTGGATTTCTGACGTTAAAAAAAAGTGATTACAGCTCAGCAATGCTCCATTGATTGTGAAGTACCTTGCTTTATACTTGAGGTTATGAAAAGTGCTACATAAGTGCTAGCACTTTCTTTGTTCAGTGTCAGGAAGCAACTGACCTTTCTTCACCATCCTTCCAGCTACAGTAAATTGATTGGAATCATTGCACGCTCCTCTACCCCGAGTCTTCCAGGCCTCTTCCCGTGCACTTATCAGCTGTTTCCTTTCTTCTATTGTCATTTGTGCTTCAACATCATCTGTTAGCCTCTGGTTTAATCACAATAGATATTTTAAGGGTCAAAAGGGTTGCAATGTTTTGTGCTTCTAATGCTTGACAGATTTGTCAAATTGAAGATGACAGTTATTATACAATTTATACACAATTGTGGATTTCAACCCAAACAAAGTGCTGCAAATAAATAGATGAAGTTTGAAGTGAATGTTGTACAACACTATTAATCTGTAATTTATTGCCAACTTTATCAAGAGATTGGTCTAGTTGACATAATGCAAAATTCCAAGTAACTTTGCTACCCATGCCCACTTAACCAATGTAGAAAACAGCTGGTGTTCAGCTGATAGTAGCTATGTTGCTATGTCAGTATTTACATACTTTTCACAATATCTCCAAACTTTCAAAAGAAGCCTCTAGTTTTGTTTTGAATACATATTTTAGATATTGATTAACAGACAAGAGTAACAAGAACAAATGTGTTTTGAAACCAGCTCTTGTGTGAGCAGAGAAATGACATGGAAGTCCCATTGTGCATCAATACATTGGTATAAATCTGACAGTAGAATCGGTTACTTCATCTACATGACGCAACACATTCCTTAAGCTGTTGTTAACAAGCGTTAGTGCACTAATGATCAAGCAGTTTATGTAAATCATAATGTTTGCACACTGATTAGTTGTCTACCATGATTTAAAATTTTGTCATGACGTAAACCCAACTATCAGCATACAAATTAAAATAAATAGCTCATTTGTAGACAATCAGCAAGTAGAATCAGTGCACCTACAACTTTGTTGCTATAAGTTTGTGCTGTCCTCTCATCATGACTTACAAATTCTGCAATGTAATAAGGAATGTTTATTAATAAATTGGGTGCCCTCTTTAAAACACTAACGTCTCGATGACAATCCAGCAAATATTTTAGTCAGTATATCTCATGCATAACACCCCTTTTGGGAACTGCAGGAAATTTCTGCACCAAACACTGAACATGGAGCTTATATCGTTCAATATATTCAGAAAAGATGGAAAGTGATATCATTTTCACCTTTTTTTTCCAAATAATGCTTAAGTTTTTTTTAATCTTCCTTCGCTCTTTCCCTTTCTCAACTTTCCCATTCCTCAACATTTACTGACAGGGACTATGTTCTTTTGGCAGCTTTGTATTTACTGCTTTAAAAAAAGCTCTCAGAATCCTTCCATTTCCATTATCACATAGAAATGGTTCAGCCCACTCTCAGAGTCAACCTAAGAAATAGTTAAAACAAGATGCCATCGAAGATGTGGTTCTGCGCTAAAGCGTTTTAATTAATACATTTATAGATGCTTAAATGGCCAGGTGAGGCCATGTGTCTGTAAAAATCTGCACATTGCTAGAACAGTACTCTGGCATATGCTGTTCTGTTTGGCCTGGTTGCCCAGAACTTAATAAATAACTTAATATTTATATCCTGAATGATGGAGTTGAAGTTAAAGCACACATGTAAATTACAGGGTAGTGATAATAGCAATGTAATTGACTGAAATTATTGCAATTTGTATGACTACATATATCTATTTAACATTATACAAAAAGCCAAATGCATCTTGAAAACTCAGCAAGTCATTGAATTTAGCAGCCTGAGGGTTGGCTTATAAATGGTTTAACAGGAACTAAGACCATTTCTCCCCACTTTGACAATAAGCTTTTTTAATTCACTCGTGGGTAGTGGCATTGCTGCCCAGCCAGCATTTATTGCCCATTCCCAGCTGCCCTAAAACTGAGTGGCTTGCTTAGCTATTTAAGAGGTCAGTTCAGAGTCAACCATATCACTGTGGGTCGAGAGTCACACGTAGGCTCGACCAGGTTAGGATGGCAGATTTCCATCCCTGAAGGATGTTAATGAGCCAAACGGTCTTTTCCAATAAACAACAATGGTTTCATGGTTGCCAATAGATTCTTAATTTCAGATTTTTTTTAAAAAAAACAAAATTCAAATTCCACCATCTTCCATGGTGGCGTTCGAAGCTGGGTCCCCAGAAACTCCAGATTTTCTGGATCAACAGTCCAGCCATAATACCACTAGGCCAACACCACCTCAGTTCAAAATTATTCATCCCAGGAGTGAGCTGAGTGAATTTTCTCTGAACTGCTTTAATGCAATTGTATTTTTTTCCAAGAACAAAACCCAAAACTGTAGGCAGTGCTATGGTCATGTCACAGGGCCAGCCTAATGCTCTGGAGACAAAAATAAAAATTGCTGGAAAAACAAAGTAGGTCTGGCAGCATCTATGGAGAGAAAGCAAAGTTACCATTTTGCGTACACTGACCTTTCTTCAGAAGGGTTCTGATTTGTTTCAGATTTCTAGTACCCACAGTTCTTTGATATTGGTTGTTTAACATTCTGGGGAGAAGGGTTCAACTACCACGATAGCAGTTGGTGGAATTTAAATTCAAGTAATAAAAGTTAGTCTTTGTATAGGTGACAATGAATCCATAAATAAATGTTGTGATATCCTTTAGGGAAGGAAAATCATTTGGCAGAAGGAAATCTGCCACCCTTAACTGCTTTGGCCTGCAGGTGACTCCAGATGTACAGCAATATGGTTCACATTTAATCGAACTCAAAGGGTCGAGAAAGCCACTCTGTTCAAGAGCAATTAAGGACATGCACCAAATATTAGATCACATCTCAAAGAATATAAAAAAACAAATGTAGTCTTGGTAAGACTCTGTACATCTGCAGTAAATTCCCCGACTTGTCCATCCCATTTTCCTTAATATATAGCAACATTCCATTTGCCTTTCGAATGGTTTGCTGTATCTGTGTACTAACTTTTGCAATTCATGCCACTGAGTTCTTCATTCTTTCTTCCTTTAAACAGTAAATAGATCAGTAAGCTTCCCACAGTCAGGAAGGAGAGACCACAGCCAGAGTAGGACACAGCCTGAGCAGATATATAGTTCAGGGCCTTTGGAGGCACTATTGGAATTTGGTGAAAGGGGAAGAAGTGCTTTGTATTTAACGTTTCATATTGTAGTTTGTAAGGCTCTTATTTAACAGGATAAATTGAAGCCTTGGATCAGGGGCTCAGCACAAAACAAAGGTGACATCATAGAAAAACCTGAAGTTCATTAGTTGGTAATAGCTGCTAATTTGACAATCTATTCTAGATTACTTTCAGATTAAAGGCAAATAGGTCAAATAGAATACAAGATAAAAGGCCAGTAGGATTTTAAAAACCAAATGAAGAACTAGGTAATTAAAATAGAGATGCTGGGCCAGGCGATGTGTTAAACCCGCATGATATAGGAGTTGGTGTTCCACATCCTTCCATCAGGCAGATGATATAAAAGTTTGAAAACACATACCAACAGATTCAAGAACAGCTTCTTCCCTACTACTATCAAACTTATGAACAGACCTCTTATACTTTAGAGTTAACCTTTCCTTGTTCCTTCTCTATAGCGATAACATTATATTCTGCATTCTGTTCTATTACTCTGATATACTTATGTAAGGTACGATTTGCCTGTATAGCCCACAAAACAATACTTTTCACTGTATCTCGATTCATCTGACAATAATAAAACAAATCAAATCAAACGTGGTTCACAGTGATCACATCTGTAGTTAGCGATGGTTGCAAGTGGAACTCTGGCTCAGGGGTGCTGAGCTGGAGTCTAAGCTTTAAACACTGCAACACGAGGGAGGAGAGTTATCTTGATGCTGTGTTTCAGGAGGCAGTTACACCCCTTAGATTAACTACCTTTAATTTGGTCAGTGGTCAGGGCCAGAAATGTGTGATATGAGTGAGGCAGGTAGAGGGATCCAGAAAGTAGAGCTGAAGGAGCCTCAGCCCTTGAGCTTGTTTAAAAGGTTGAGATTATTGCTCTCTGTGTGGATGAATGAGAGGGATGTAGGGAGGATGAATAAATTGACCATAGCACCATGACACAGGGAGCATTCAGGAGAGGGGAGAAAAGAGGAATGTAGTTGTAATCGGAGATAGTAGAGTCAGGGGAATAGTTGCTCTTCTGTGGCCAGGATTGAGATCCCCGAAGGCCTGAGTTGTTGGCTGGTGCACAGGTTCAGGATCTCTTATCTGGATTGCAGAGGAACTTGGAGTGGGAGGGGAAAGATCCAGTTGCCATGGTTCACATAGGTAACAAAGATACAGGCAGAAAGGGGAAAGAGATTCTTCTGTGGGAGCAATTAGGGGCAAAACTAAAAAGCAGAAACAAAAGGATAAAAATCTCTGGATCACTAGATGAGTCACAAGCTAATTGGCACAGGATCAACAAGATTAAAGAGATAAATGTAGGACTCAAAAACTGGTGTGGGAGAATTGGGTTCAAATTCATGGGACATTGGCACTAATACTGGGAAAGGAGGGAGCTGTTCTGATGGGATTGGCTCAACCTGAATCATGCTGAGACCAGAGTCCTGGTGAATCACAGAAATAAAGCTGTGGATTGGACTTTAACCTAAATGGTGGGTAGGTCAATGCAGTTGCATGGAAAATTATAGAGGAAGTTAAAAAGGGGGAGGACTCAGGAGAGGTTGTTAATGTCTTCAGGGCAAGCAATTGGTTAGAGGGTCATGAATTGAACTTCAAGCATGGCAGATAAGGGGACGAATATAATAAAGTGGTCGATGCAGGACTGAAGGTATTGTGCTGAAATGCACACAGTATATGAAACAAGATAAATAAGCATGTAGCACAGCTTGACACTGGTAGGTATGATGTTGTGAGCATTGCAGAGATCACAAGGGATTCAGGGCTGGGAACTAAATATCCAAGGATATGCATCCCATTGAAAGGACAGTAAGATAGGTACAGGAGGCGGAGTTGTCTTGTTAGTACAAAATGAAATTAAATCAATAGCAAGAAATTATTTAGGAAGGCACAGAATCTGAATGGGTAGAGTTGAAGAATCCCAAAGGGAAGAAGAGCTTGGTGGGAGTTATGTACAGGCCTTCGAGCTGTAGTCAGAATGTAGGAAATAAATTTGGAGATAGAACAGGCTTATAAGAAAGGCAATATTACAATAATCACAGGGACTTCTATATGCATGTTGACTGAGAAAACCAGGTTGTAGCAGATCCTGAAAAACAAAGGAATTTGTGGAATGTCTATGAGCTTTTTTGGAGCAGCTTCTGATAGAGCCCACTAGGGAACAAGCAATTCTAGACTTAGTGATGTGTAATGAGGCAGGCTTGATTAGGGAGCTTAAGGTGAATGACCCCCCTCGGGGGTACTGACCATAATATGATAGAATTCACCTTGCAGTTTGAGAGGGAGAAGGTGGAATCAGATGTAACGGTACTACAATTGAGTAAAGGTAACTATAAAGACATGAGGCAGTAGCTAACCAGAGTTGATTGGAAGGGAAACCTAGCAGGGAAGATGGTGGAGCAGCAATGGCAGGAGTTTCTGGAGAAAATTCGGGAGGCACAACTGAAATTCATCCTAAGGAAGAAGAAACATATTCAGGGGAGGATGAGACAACTTGAAGATTAATGGGGAACCAGAGGTTTGAGAAGTCTTTAAAAGCCAGCAGAGGAAAACGAAAAAAGCAACGAGGTGAGAGAGAATATAAAATGAGAGTAAGCTAGCTAGTAACATAAGATTGCAAGAGTTTTTTTTAAGATATAAGATTAGATTCCCTACAGTGTGGAAACAGGCCCTTCGGCCCAACGAGTCCACACCGACCCTCCGAAGATTAACCCACCTAGACCCATTTCCCTCTGACGAATGCACCTAACACTACGGGCAATTTAGCATGGCCAATTCACCTGACCTGCACATCTTTGGACTGTGGGCCCAGAGCGCCCGGAGGAAACCCATGCAGACACGGGGAGAATGTGCAAACTCCACACAGACAGTCGCCCAAGACTGGAATCGAACCTGGGACCCTGGTGCTGTGAGGCAGCAGTGCTAACCACTGAGCCACTGTGCTGCCCCTGAAAGGTACACTTCTAATGTTCAAAAGATTTTTGGATAAGTTCTTGAATAGCAAAGATTTGGAGGGATATGGGCCAAATGCAGACAAGCAGGACTCGTTTAGTTTGGAAACATGGTCGGCCTGGACTAGTTGGACTGAAGGGTCTGTTTCCATGCTGTACGACTCTATGAATCTTTCACCCCATTTTGATTGACTAACCATTCCTTAATCCATGTTAATATGTTGCCGCAAACACCATTTAGCTCTTTGTCAATCGAAGAATACATCATTTACAGAGTCCCCTTTATCCACAATGCTTGTTACTTTCTCAAAGAATACAAAAACGTTGACCACATTTGCCTTTCAAAAAACCATGCGGATGTTGCCTGTTCCCACATTATGGTTTTCTAAGCATCATGCTTTAACATCTTAATAATGTTTCTAGCAATTTCTCCATGGCATTTGTTAGGTTCACTGGCTTACAGCTTCTGCTTTCCATCTCCTCCTTCTCTTGAATAATTGTGTTACATTTGCTACTTCACAATCCACTGGAAATTTCCTGTATTTTTGGAATTTTGCAGGAGTATAACCAACATTTCTAAAATCTCTGCAGCCATTGCATGGAATATGTTAATAGCCAGTCCTGGAGTTTTTGGCTTTTCCAATGTAATGGTTTTCCTTGGATCTTTTAACCGATGATAGTCATTGCTTTAATTTCTTTCCTCCATTTTGCCTCTTGATTTTCAAGTATTTTGGGCAAGTTCTATCAGTCTGCTATATCAAGGACAGAGAAAATACCTGTTTGATATTTCTCCCGTTCTCCTGTTTCCTTTTATCAACTCTGACTCTTTGTTTTAAAAAAGAGAGGACCTGAAGTTACAATTTTGCTTTTCAATAATCTCCTGTCTGCAAAACTATATATACATAGAAGACTGCCTTTATCCATTAATTTATCTAAAATTGTTGAGATTATGCATCATATTGAACATTGTCTAGGATTTATAAATATGTAAAAGAAAGCAAATTCTAAAACATTTCCGAACATAGTGTAACATGGGTTGTCTGAGAATGCGGGAAAGGTTACTAAAGTCTACAAATTTTGGCACAAAATTTAATCTTTGAATTGAACAAGGAAACACGTTTGAGGAATAATAAATGCTTCCAGCAGAACCAACTGAAGTTTTTCTTTAAGAAAAAGTAATTCTTCAAAGATTGCAATAAAGTTTTATTTATGACTTTTTCTAAAGAACATATCAAGTGACATTAGAGACACTTGCTTTTCGGAGTGAACAAAACCAAAAATCTAATAAAGTTTAACACCTGGCTTCAAAGCCATACTGCATCAATGACTATCCTATAATGTTAATTCAGGATTTCCACGCAATCTTATTTCAAAACTAAATGTATGTACCTAAACTACCACTTAAGGAAGTAACAAAGATTGGGAAAAAGAAAGGAGCTTAATAAAACTCCTTGTAACTGGTTTGCTATGAAATTTCCTAATGGTACGACTTTACAGATGAACATTTTCTTTCTGGTTCTAGTAATTAAAATTGCTCAATGGTATAGAATGAAGATAACAGCATTCCATTTGGAAATCTCAGGCATTAGTCTCATTGTTAATGCACATATCATGGTAAATGACATTATTGACAAACGTAGTGAAGTCATATGGTGTGCAGGGTGTTCTAGCCAGGTGGATAAAGAACTGGTTGAGCAACAGGAGACAACGAGTAGTAGTTGAAGGGAGTTTCTCAAAATGGAGAAAGGTGACCAGTGGTGTTCCACAGGGCTCAGTGTTGGGGCCACTGTTGTTTGTAATATACATAAATAATCTGGAAGAGGGCACTGTTAGTATGATCAGCAAGTTTGCAGATGACAAAACACTGTATTCTTCATGAGCATCAGTGTAGAGATGGAGATTGGTGGAGTAGCAGAAAGCACAAGAGGCTATCTATATCCTCCTGTATTCTCTGACAGACTGGAGAGTTGGGCGGAAGAGTAGCAGATGGTTTTTAATCCAGACAAATATGAGGTGATGCATTTAGACAAGACTAATTCTTGAGCGAATTATACAATGAACGGAAGAGCCTTGGGAAAAGTTGATGAGCTGAGAGATCTGGGAGTTCAGGTCCATTGTACCCTGAAGGTTGCTGCACAGGTGGATAGAGTGGTCAAGAAGGCATATGGTATGCTTGCCTTCACTGGACAGGGCATCGAGTATAAGAGCTGGCAAGTCATGTTAACATTGTACAAGACATTGGTTCGGCCACATTTAGAATACGGTGTACAGTTCTGGTTGCCACATTACCAAAAGGATGTGGACGCTTTGGAGACGGTGCAGAGAAAGTTTACGAGGATGTTGCCTGGTATGGAAGGTACTAGCTATGAAGAGAGGTTGAGTAGGTTAGGGTTGTTTTCATTAGAAAAAAGGAGATTGAGGGGGACCTGATTGAGCTTTATAAAATCATGAAGGGTATAGACAGGGTGGATAGGGACCAGCTTTTTCCCAGGGTGAAGGATTCAATAATGAGTGGTCACGCTTTCAAGGTGAGAGGTGGAAAGTTTAAGGGGGGGGGGGGGGGGGGGGGATACACGCGGTAAGTACTTCACACATAGGGTGGTGGGCATTTGGAAACCGTTGCCAGCAGAGGTGGTAGAGGCAGGCACGGTAGATTCATTTAAGATGTGTCTAGATAAATACATGAGTAGGTGGGGAGTAGAGGGATACAGATGCTTAGAAATTGACCGACAGGTTTAGACATTACATTTGTATCGGCTCAGGCTTGGAGGGCTGAAGGGCCTGTTCCTGGGCTGTAAGCTTTCTTTGTTCTTTGTTGTATAAAACCATTCTGAAGGAAGGTTATCAATCTGAAGGATTAGGGCTGGGAACATCACTACCTGATAGTGATGCAGGAAACACAGCACCTTGGGTAAACTGCCAATTCAACATTCAGTTTCACTCTGCTCTGCCACAAAGGTTATTTCCTTCCTCATCTTTGCAATTTCAATTTTCTTTTAGCGATTTATTTTCCTAGTATTATGAGAAAAGTCACAGACCACATCCCCAGCTTCAAATTCTAATATTCCAAGTTACCCATAAACTGTCCAAACTTCAATGTGTTCCAGCAAATGGAAATTTTTCATTTTCATACCCAAGTCCCTTCAAAGCTTAATCCCATTGTTCGTCAGTAATTTTCTTTACTCAAGACTTTGTGCATACTCCTTTAACAGAGGATTAAACATAGTCTTCTTTCTCTTCTAATACTGGCCACTGTTCACTAAACCTTCAGAGTTCCCATCCATTTCCCTCTCTCAACCCCATTCCTTATAATTTTCAAAGAACTCCTCGAAATGTATACTTTTAAATTTGTTTTCATCACAAAACCCAAATCTTCAGTTTTTTCACATTTTATTTTTCTCTTGCTTGAATTAATTGACTTTTACTCTAAAGTACAAAACACTGTATTCTTCATGAGCATCAGTGTAGAGATGGAGACTGTTTTAAGAGAACCAGTGAGGTTTTAACTTCAAGATATTTCAGCTTTGATATTAAATTGGTAACTTCAGGAACCTAATACGGTTGAATGTGACTTCTGTTCCTCGTCGATTGCATGTTTCTTTTCCTATTTACATGATAATACTAGAAACCTGATGCCATATGGCAAGCAATTAGGAAGGTAAATGCTAAGTTTGACTTTTCTGCAAATAGCCCTTGAGTAAGAGTGCTTTGCTGTAATTATACAGAGTTTTAGAAGATCACACCTACAGAACTTCACCCAGTTTTATTCTCCTCCCGAGGAAGAATATACTTACCTTAGAAGAGTTGCAATAGAGGCTCACTAGACTGATTCCTGGGACGTGGAAGTTTTCCTGTGTGGAGAGATTGAGTAGAATGGGGCTATATTCTTAGGGCACCGATGAATAAAATGAAAGGTAAAAAGTTCTAGGAAGGCTTCACACAGTAGATACTTTAGTTTCTACCATGTTGTTTCTCCTGCTGGAGAGTCTGGAACTAGAGGTCAAGTGTCTCAGGCAAGGAGACGCAGATTGCTAGGTTTTTGGGTAGAGAGAGAATGAAGCAATAGCATGGTAATTGGTTTTGATGTTGAAATTGAAACTCAATCTTACTGAATGGCAAAGTAGGTCTGATGGGGCCTTGGGCCTATTTTGGTTTCAATTTCTTATACTTCAAGAGAATTGTTCGGTGCAGTAATTATCAACAGTGGGTCACTATTTCATCACGATAGTACTTTCCTATTTGTTAGTTTTTTTCTGCCTATTTGATATGCACTACATTCAGCAGAACAGTGCTGCATTTAAATTTAAACAAAATTTGATCTTTAATGAAACACCGATATCTGCAATTCTCAGATGAGTATTCACCTGCTGTGATGGATAACATGACAATTTTCAGAACTGGAATAGTGTAAAATATCATTGCAATATTCATTACAGCCAGTATAGGAATTTATGAAACAGAGTTACTTTTGTAAAACAACTTGGCTTGACCAGAAAAATGAGTTTTAAATTTGGTGCAGAGATCTTGCTGCGATTGCCCGGGTTTAGTTTTGGTTGCTAGTATAGCTCCACACATGCAATCCTTCTTCAAAAAGAAAATTAGAAATGCCAAAATAACACTTCTATAACACAAATATGTGTTGTTTCACCTTCCACCTCCAAGGATGGCGCTCATCATATAGCTGAGGACTTGTTTTCCTGGGACTACCACAAGTGACCTTCAAAAAGGAAAAGAACAGTGGAAAATAGAACAGAAAAAATGGGTTGCAGAAAGTAGAGGTAGCAAGATCAAACAACTCAGCCATATGCATAATCGAGCAGGATCAAAGCTCAAACGTTTTCAAAAGCTTTAAAAAAAAATCTCATTTCAAAAAATGTGAAAATTTAAATAGTTACTTTTTCCAAAAATTAATTTTAACTGTTTAATAATATTGTGTTTATTCCTAAAACAAAGTTGAATGTTTACAATTCAAATTTAGTGTGGCAAACTCTTGTAAGTTTACAACTTAGAAACATAGGACTTTGTTTTCTCGCAAAAGCACTGACGTGAAAGACAACTGATCAATTATACAATTTTTGGTAATTACCAGAGGTAGATTTCAGGATGTCAAAATAATAGCTATTCATCTCAGTATGTAATAGTAAGGATAATGTCTTGACCATTTAAATTATACAAATGCAGCTCATGCAATAAAAAGCAAACAGAACAATTTTCCATTGACTATAAAATTCTGAATATCTGACTTGGTTCTGCAAATAATGTGGCAGGGTCAGTTTAATTTGAACTTTTTGCATGTAAATTGAGAAATTCTTACATTTTCAAACTTTGGTGAGAGTAAAGCTATAACAATTTAATGCGGTTCTTTGGCAGTATATAAAACAGCAACATTGTGATTCTATTGGCGATTACTGACTATGCTTGTTGAAAAGAATTCTAATTATATAGTCAAACTTAACCATCAGCTCAAATGGAAAAGGATATTTTCATAGCTGATATCTACAAAGCTTTCAAAAAATGTGGCCAAAAGGTAGCAATGCTGAAATATTCAGTAGCAGGAGTGCATTTTACCTCATGCAAAGGGTGAAAACCCATTGCTCACCTGGTTACTATGCACAATGTACTGACATGTATGGGCAGCAGAAAGGACAGGAGAATAAGTAGAAGAATAAACAGGTTCCTACAGACATGAGCAAATGCAGAGTAAGAGAAATAAGAAAAAAAGGCTTAATGGAGAAAGAAATCCTTGGACACACTAACAGTTAAATCAAATATTATGGCACAAGGTGTACGAAGACACATTAACCAATTACTACCAAAAATACATTCAGCAGCATTGTTGATTTCTTCAGACATGCAAAATTATAGCTACTAAGAGATTTATTACTATTAACTCAAATTTAAACTGGCAACAGCACAGAACTTCACAAGACACTTTAGCAAACAGCACAGGCAACTTCCACAGTGCTGACCGTATCATTACATTGAAGAAAGAATAAACAACCGTTACTCATTTTCCGCCGAGTGAAGGCCCTTTTCATTCAAACTGTGATTTTTTAAAATAATGATAATGAAATCTGCTTTCAGTCAAAACACAGCAACTTCCAAAGGAATCACTTACTATTAATCCAGTTAAAGCAGGCCAACAATATTTGACAGGTGTACATATAAAAACTTTTCAAATACAGCCAAGCTTTAAAGCAGAACTTATAAGCACAAAACTGCAGCAACATTTTAATGGCGATAGCTATAATAACTTTGAGAAAATAACCAAATTCTTGTGAAAGCAAACCTTGGGTAAGCCTTGTAGAAGTGACAGGGCTCTCACCTGCTAGCTGTAGACCTGGCAAGAGATCGATGTTTCCCTGTTTAAGAATAGCTTGCAAACTCAGGAATCAGCCAGTCTGCACAGGTTTATCTGCTGTGTATGTCTCATGACGACTAACCCACCTGCAGCAGGTTTACATTACGACAATGGGACGAGGCCCTGAAAATGATTATTTGTCCACTTATAGGTCGCAAGTGAACCTTAAGAGTCTAACATGGGCCTTCCAGGCCTGGACTTAAATCAGGGTGGAGGTCAGAAGATGGTAGGAAGACACCCACCGCACTGTGCTGATTAAATACCCTCCCTGCCTCCAAACATGCTACTCAGCGAGGGCAGAGATATCTCCCATTGTTACTGAACTGGAGTGAATATTTATCTGATTAGCAAAAGGTTGCTTCTTGCATTTTCACAGCATTAAAATAACTTCAAATCAATACTAATTTCTCCATTTACAGTGAAGTTGCATCCTCACCTCAAAGAGTACTTCACAAATTAAGGTAAATGCACACACACAAAAAAAAATCAATGTTGAGTGCTGTGAGGAATTATACTTGGGTTTCAACAATTTCATTATGAAAGCACATTAACTCAATTTATTTCATATTTCCTGGCATTTAGAAGATCCGGGGGGATCCCATGAAGTTGTTCAAAAATGACAAAAAGATTTAGTGGAGGAGATGCAGAGAAGCCATTTCCTCTGACGAGGTATTTGGAACATGAGTGCACAAGCTTAACATTATAGCCAGGACTGAAGTCAAAAAACACTTTTTTTTAAACAAAAGGCACCTGCAATATCGAATTCACTCATCACAAAAGATATGGTTACTGCACCACTTGAAATAGTGAAGATGGATATCAGCAGACTGCTCATGAGGTAAGGGGACTAAGCTGTATGCACCAATGACCGATAAATCCAGATGATGTATAGATTAAATGATGTTATTGAATATCTGATCAGGTTTGAGGCACTCTATGCAAACTCTTTTTTTTTTCTATGTCCATAGTTCATATGTTCATTCCAATATTTTATATTTGATCAGAGTCAAATGTCGATGTAACTACCATTTTCAAGAATTCCTCTCCGATGCATAGTGAGACAAGTTACAGCTTTCCCAATTGTGCGTATAACTATTTTAACAATTGTACACCAAAATTACTGTGCCACATTTCAACTGCAGTTTCTAAGAGATCAAAGCAAAGCATTCCCAAGTGGTTACTTGTCACAGAGTTCTTCAGAAAATGGGTCAATTCATTTACAATACCTTTTTAGTATTCAGCAGTACATTCTTCATTGGTATAGTTTTAATAGCTACAAATTATTTCAAGTGGATGAACATACAAACATGGGGAAGTATGCCATTCAGCCCAGGCCTGCTGTGCAACTTAATCAGACCATGGCTGATCTGATTGTAACCTCAAACCCACTCTCCTCCATCCGCTGTAACTTTTCAACCCCTTGCTTAAGAACAATCTACCTCTGACTCAAAAATGATTTGAAGACTTTGTTTCTACTCCTCTTTGATGAGCCCTCCAAAGACACCTGACCATTAGAGAATAATTTCTTCCCATCTTGGTCTTAAATAGGTGAGCCCTTGTCATTGAAGTAGTGATCTTTAGTTCCAGAATCTCCCGCAAGGAAAGATGCTCTCCATATGAAGAATGAACCTTCATTAAAAGGCACATAATTCACCTAATTTATTTGGAAAGCTTTCTGCCAGAAAATAAAAAATATTACAGCTGAAGCCATCAAACCCTTGTAAATAATTATTTAACTCTTCTAATAGTTCACCTTGTGTTTAAAACTCCAAAACCAAATCATGACTACTTACATAAGTATAAGTTTACAATCAGCAGCAGAATGGTTTATTAAATTTAGATAAGGACATTGTGTGACTCTGTATGGGTTCAGGGAAACAACAAGCTGGCACTCTTTCTTTAAAGTAAACAATCTGAAGAATCATATGGAAATCAGTATCAGGAAAAGTAAAAATCAATACCATTTTTATAACACTCATTCCTCCCCCTACCCCCTACCTACCCCCCCCACCAACCGGCCAGATAAACGTTCATTTTTTAAAAATGTGTAACCTGTAACACAAGAGCAGAATAAGTGTCCTTTACTGGAATTTCTTAAAGTATATACAATTGTGGTAACAGAATAAGGAGGAAATACCGGGACAAAGGTCTGGAAAACCATAAAGAGAGATGTCACTGCTAATGCAGCACTCACACAAGAATTAAGAATATAGACAACTCCTGGGCAAAAAAAAAGTAATGTGCAATGCCCAATTGAGTAGTAATTGAGAGAAAACCTCTGACTCAAATGACAGTGAAATCTCCTTGGCTCTGCTTACCTTCTCTCTCCACCTGTAGTCATCATACAAAAACTGGAGTGATCAATTAACATTTGAAAGGATAATGATTGTAGCTGCTGCCTTCAGCTCCAACTAAAACTTGCGATGAATATCCCAACATCATTAATTTTATTCACAGATGGCTTCAATATTTTACAAAATTGAAGCTAACATTTCTTTAAATATTTACAGCACTAAATCTCAAACCCAGTTAATGTCAAAGTTTGACTAAATAACCCATCAAACATTTATACATACTCAAACTTTATGTAGAACAATCACACAGTCTTCTCCCATCCTCCTTTGGTATAATTTATAAACAAGTAAGTGAACATCAAAGCTTCATAATCATTACAACCAAGGATGCTGTTACATTAAGGGGACAGGTAGGACAAAAGGCACTTCCAATGTAGATGCATGGGCTTATTCTGCCCTATAAGAATGTAACATGCATCGAAGAATTCTTCTTATGAAGGATGTTTGAATTTCAATGGCAAAAAGTTGGAAGGAGGAGCATTACTTCTCAACTCACAGCATTACAATCATTACGAATCATTTCAAGGTAATGAGAGGCATAGATAGAGTCAATAGCGGTTTTCCCAGGGCAGGATTGAATGGCACAAGGGTCATAGTTTTAAGATATTAGGAGGAAGGTATAGAAGAGACGTCAGAGATAGGTTCTTTATGCAGAGAGTTGTGAATGCATGGAATGTGTTGCCAATTGTGGTGGTGGAAGCAGAGTCATTAGGGTTATTTAAGCGACTGCTGGACATGCACATGGACAGCAGTGAATTGAGGGGTACATAGGTTAGGTTATTTTATTTTAAATTAGGAATAATCCTTGGCACAAAATAGTGGGCCGAAGGGCCTGTTCTGTGCTGTACTTTTCTACGTTCTATGAATATGACAACATTTAAAGGCTACAACTTCAAACTCTAGTTTGTTGTATTATGTTCAAGAGGAAACAAATATGCATCTTTAATTCAGTATCAATGCAATAACAGTGCAATGACTTTCACTGGTATCATATACTGGCTGAGTAAATTTGGTCCATATTTGCTGGAGTTTTGAATAATTCACAGTGATCGAATCAAAACAATTGAAATATTCAAGATTTTGTAAGGGTTTAACAAGTTAAATAAAGATAATTTTTGCCTGCTGGGGAGGCTAAAACACAGAGGCACAATCTCAGGATAAGGGACTGATCATTTAGGACTGAGGTGAAGAGAACTATCTTCACTCAAAAGTTTGGGAATCTTTGCAATTCTGTACCCAAAGTGGATACTCTATCAGATGCGTAAAGCTGATAAAAACATATTTTAGGTCTCTCAGAAAGTGAAGGTTGGAAAGTGAAGTTGGAAGTCAAATTTCAGCCATGATCATACTGAACAGTGGAGCAGATTTGATTTAATACTATTATGATGTGTTTCATTCTCAATATGTAGCAGTAGAGCACAATAATACACTGCAGGGAAAATGGCTGATTTTCTTCTAGAAATCAAAAGGTAAGAGAATGTTCTATTGCTTGCTGTCAGCTGCATGCGGATCCTTTAGCTATCCAAAATGTCCCTTTCATCCAAAAGTCAAAACATGTCTTAATTATGACTCTGCTACAAATTGTTAGAAGATTTGACTAAAAGGATAAATCAAAGGTTACAGATATACAGATACACATTACAAACACAGACACAAATACACTGGCGTAGCACTGACTGGATCAGTTTTCCCTCACTTGGCAGTATTTCTTTCCACAGTCAAGTAATTGCATTTATTTATACAAATTTTGGATCATCCTTCATACATTATCTGGCAAAGATTGAAGCTATATTTAAGCCCACAATCACCGACACAAAAGGAGCCATTTAAAGACAGTAAGAATGGAATATAGCATTCTGCTCCTAACAACAGCCAAAAACACAAACAAATGCAAAAGGCAAACACCTATTAAATCCCTAACGGACATTGTAGGTCTTACCCAGAGCTGATTAGAAACACAGATGTCATCAGTAACCTCTCCTTTGTCCTACAGGTTGAGACAAAAGGGAAAGATGGCAAAAACAGTTCAGCATACTATTCATTGCAAATTTGATAAATGAAGTCAAACTCCCAGATCGATACACATACAAATCTTTTACAATATATGATTGAGATAAGACTAAACAAGTGGCTCCATGCATACTCAGTTAACTCTGAGAAATGGATCACTGAGATCCAAAGGAAAAGCTTTGCTGTAAAGCAAACTTTAAAATGGACTTTAACCCACCATTAAATCTAGAAAATTGGGTGAAGCAGACTTATAAAATGACTGCTTTGACTCATTGAGACTCTTTTCAGAATTTTCCATTGCATGCTACATGAAAATTGCACATCAACTTGTTAATGCATTAATTTGCAGCAATATTAGATAGGTTGATACAATCTTTGCTGAACATTTCCACCTCTCTCTTCAGATGCAGCTGTCTGGCTATTAAAAGTTCAGCAACGTTTGATTTACATTTGCTGATACCTGGTGAGCTGCTTTCTTAAACTGCTCCAGTCCTTGCAGTGTAGCAACACACACAGTGCTGTTAGGAAGGGTGTTCCAGGATTTTAACCCAGCTCAGTGTAATGCACATCAGTAGTTACTGAGACCAAATCTCAGTTCCAGGTTTATAAATTACATTAAAATTCCATAAGTTGCTGCTGTGGGATTTTAGCCAATGTTCTCAGGCCATTAACCTGGGCCTGTGATATACTGGTCCTCCGACATGACTACTTTGCCACCATCCTCCATGACTCATTTCCTCAAACTAAAATTGCTCCATTGCCATATAATCTTCCAAAAGGAATACAGCATGTAGCTGTGCACCCAGGTAAAACTATAGTAATTCACTTATTAATTGAACTGAACAATAACAATTCAAATTTATATTCATCTCCTTGGCAACTTTTTGGCTCTCAACTTCCCTTTACGTCATAGACTAACATATTATTGTGAGAAAGATACCAACAACTGCATTCAATAGCATCGGACTCCCTCTTCCAGTCACTTTCAAACCTCAGATAAAATGACAAACTGTTGCCAGACTAATGGAGATGATAGTATATCATTAGAAAGCATTTTTCACCAACAGAAATTATGTAATGCACCATACTATACAATTTTGTAGCTCATCTTAAAACAAATTACTGCTTGTTTACCTCTGGTCACAAGATAGAATACGAGACTGTTTTTGAATGGCTGCATTGCAAGTAAACTACATTGAACAACTTATCAGAAACTCAGGTAATTATTATTTAATATTTTTAAAATGGTTTACTGATGGGTGAAAGATAAAGCTAAATTAGGTTTTCAATTGGACTTATTTTTATTCACTGGGGGAAATAGTCATCGCTGGCTGGGCCAGCTTTTATTGCCCATAAGACGGTGGTGGTGAGGTGCCTCCTCGAACTGCTGCAGTTCATCGTGCACTGTAGGTAGACCCACATTGATATTAGGGAGGGATTTTGACCCAACGACAGTGAAGGAATGGTGATATATTTCCAAGTCAGGATGGGGAGTGTCTTGGAAGGTGGTGGCATACATATCTGCTGGCCTTGTCCTTGGACAATGGAACAATCCTGGATATTGACACTTTCATGCTCAGAAAAGGGTTTTGCATATAACAAGATATTTACTTCTAGCAGATTATTTTGTGAAAATTAAAACACATCGAGCATTAGATCGGATATAGATCCTGAAGCAAATAGTTTCAACATCAGATTGGCAGGACTAGAAGCATAAAGAAGTTCATTGGCATGGTGACCTGCAAAACCACTGGCAAGGTAATACTTGCTCTGCTTAGAATGCTGAGAAATCCATTGCATTTCACTTGATTGCATTTACTATTTGATGTGGTCTGTGGGGTATTCAACAATAGTTTGTCTGTTACACAGATTAGCCTCATGCAAAGTTTCAAATATCAGAGCATAAGTTACATCTATTGTTGCAGACACTGGAGTTTTTCAGTTAACAAAGCAACTTAAAAAAACTTGAGGAAAGTTAAAAACCACGGAATAAAAGGGCCATTTGCAAGGTCAATGGAAAATTGGTGCTGTGATAGTGAAGACAGTAAACAGTAAATGGATATTTGTTGACTGGAGAATTTTTTTTGTGGAATTCGTTTGGGGTCATTTGGAACTTGGATTCTCCTGCTATGTATTATTATCATCAAGATCTTGATGAGCAGGCGCAACTTGAAAGTTTGCAGATGTCTCAAACTTAGAAGAATTGACTGTGGGGAGGACAATGTAGAACTCCAAATAAAAAAACATAAGGAGTCGGTGGACAGTTGGCAGATGAAATTCAATGTAGAAAAGCATGAGGTAGTGCATTTTGGGACAGAGAACACGGATAAAAAATATAAGATAAGAGTTATAATCAAAAGGGATGCAGGAGCTAAGGACCTGGGTGCATATGTACTGTGATAATTGAAAATGGCAGGACAGGTTGAGCGAACAATTGATAAAGTATACAGTATGCTGACTTTTATTATTAGGGCTTAGCGTAATGGAGTAAGGAGGTTATTTTGCATAAGACACTGTTTAGAGCTCAGCTGGAGTATTGTGTACAAGTCTGGGTGGCACACCATAGGAAGATGTGAACATATTAGAGAGAATGAGGGAGCGATTTAACAAAGATTCCAGGGAAGAACAACTTTAGTGATGAAGTTAGTTGGAAGAAGATGGGACTGTACTCCTTGGAGGGAAAGAGCCGGAGAGGACATTTGGTAGAAAATGTCATGAACATGTTGGATAGATAATGTCCTCACTTGCAAAAGGAACAAGAAGGCAAAAGCAGCAAGGAAGATGTGAGAAAAAAAGACCTTTTCATGCAGTGAGCAGACAGGCTATGGAACACACTGCTTGGTAATGTGGTGGGCTAGCTTGAAGACTTTGATCTGATCATCCCTAGTCTAAATTTTCGAGAAAACCGACCTAATTTCTATAAGCTGTCCCCTGAAGTCCAGATATCATCGTGTAAACCTATGTTTTATTCCTGCCAAGTCAATCTAAGGTGTGGTTCTGGACTTGCTCACACTATTCCAATCAGGGTCAAATCACGGTTTTATATAACTGCTGCAATCCTTCTGCACCCTTGCACTCCAGCCCTCTAGATATAAACATCAGCATTCCATTAGTTTTCTTGATTATTTTCTGCACCTGTTTGTGATATCTTAAAGGTCTATTCACCTCAACTCCTCTTTGGACATCCACTGTATTTACCTTCATACCATTTACCAACATACCAAAGTATGTTGATCCATTGTTTTACAGTTCAAAATGAATAACCTCACACATGCTAAAATCCATCTGCCACAGTTTTGCCCATTCGCCTAGCCTCTCAACAACCTTTTGTAGTTTTATGCAATCATCTACACTGTCTACAATGCTGATTAATTTTGTCTCATCAGCAAGTTTGGATAGATGACTTTCTATGCTATTGTTGAAAAGTGTGGCGCTGGAAAAGCACATCAGAGGTCAGGTAGCATCCGAGGAGCATGAGGTTTGACATGTCAGGCATAAGCCCTTCATCAGGAATAGTGGAGGGGGTTCTGAGAGATAAATAGGACAGCGAGGGTAGTGCAAGAGAGAATGTAGCTGGGATGGTGATAGATGGATGCAGGTGGGGGTGTGATTGTGATAGGTCAGTGGGGAGGGTGGAGCAGATAGGAGAAAAGAAAGATAGACGGGTAGGACAGGTCAAGAGGGCAGTGTCAAGTTGGAGGGTCGGGGGAGGGGAGATTTGGAAACTAGTGAAGTTGATGCTGATGCTGTGTTTCTGAGGGTCCCAAGGCGGAAGATGAGATGTTCTTCATCCAGTCATCGGGTGACTTGGATTTGGCAGTGAAGGAGGCCCAGAACTTGTCCTTAGTGGAGTGGGAAGGGGAGTTGAAGTGGTCGGCCACAGGGTAGCGGGGCTGTTGGGCGCATATGTCCCAGATATGTTCCCTGAAATGCTCCATGTGTTGGCGTTGTATTCCTGATGTAGAGGAGACCACATTGAGAGCAATGAATACAGTAGATTAAGTGGGTGCACGTGCAGGAGAATCTCTGCCACAAAAAGATCCTTTGGTGCCTTGGATGGAGGTGAGGGGGGGAGGTGTGGGCGCAGGTTTCACACTTCTTGCGGCGGCAAGGGAAGGTGCTGGGTATGGAGGGTGGGTTGGTAGGGGGCGTGGTCCTAACAAATGAGTCACAGAGGGAATGGTCTGTGGAACACAGATAGGGGTGGGGCCACCTCATCTCTGGTGTCCGTGCTCTCGATGTGGTCTCCTCTACATCGGGGAGACTGAATGTCTACTTGCAGAGCGTTTCAGACAACGTCTCTGTGGAATAAGCTGGTAAGGGACGAAGCGTTTCAAACAACGTCTCTGGGACATGCACTAAACAACCCAAAGCCCTGTGGCCAATTACTTCAACTCCCCCTCCCACTCCACCAAAGACATGCAAGCCCCAGGCCACCTCCACAGCAAAACTCTAGCCACCCACCAACTGGAGGAAGAACATCTAATCTTCCAACTTGGCACCCTTCAACCTATCACAATCCCCCTCCACTTGCATCCACCTATCATCTTCCCAGTTACATTTCCCCCCAGCCCCACCCCCACCCTCCTGATTGCCTCTCAGCTCCTTCCCCCGGCCCCACATTTCTGCTGAAGGGCTTACACCTAAAACATCGACTCTCGTGCTCCTTAAATGTTGCCTGACCTGTTGTGCTTTTCTAGCACCACACTTTTCCACTCTGATTCTCCAGCATCTGCAGTCCTCACTTTCTTGCAGTTTCTACACTAATATCCAAGATGGTAAGAAATAATGTTAAAACTTGAGGCCTTAACCAAGGGACATCACCAGTCACATCCTGCCGTTGAGTACTAACTTGATTACATGCTACTCAAACTATTTCTCCGCAATGTTAGCAATTTGCCATCATATCTATGGGAACAATCTCTTATCAAGGACTGTATTATATGACTTCTGGAAATCCATATTAACAACAACTATAGACATTCTCTTGTTCACTACCTTAGTCACCTCTGCAAAAAATTCAATTTTCAGGCATGACCTACCTGTCATGAATCCAATCTGGACAGTATTTCACATTATTAACTAGATGACATTCTGTAGCTGCACTGAAATAGCTCAGCTAAGGGCACTTCTATTTCTGAACTGCAAGTCTTCAATACTAAAACCAGGATGTTGGCAGAACCCAAGGCCTTTGTACATTCAGCCAGTTCTTGATATAATGTACAGCGAATCAAATTTCCTGATGACTTGAATGCGTGAATCAGAATGAATCAACTCCTTGGCACTTCTGGCTGAAGATGGTTACAAATGTCTGAGTGTTGTCCTTTATACTGATGTGCTGGGCTTCCCATCATTAGGGATGGGGATATTTGTGGAACGTCTTCCTCCTCCTCCTCCAGGGAATTGTTTAATTTTCCATCACAATTTGTGATTGGATATGGCAGAACTGCACAGCTCCACTCCTCACTGCAACAAGGTTTAGTCCCCTTACTTGATGGTAATGGCAAAGTGATGGATATACTGGCCTTGTGGTTTGTGCTGATGGGCC
The DNA here is from genome assembly GCF_047496795.1 of Chiloscyllium punctatum. Taxonomy (NCBI): domain Eukaryota; kingdom Metazoa; phylum Chordata; class Chondrichthyes; order Orectolobiformes; family Hemiscylliidae; genus Chiloscyllium; species Chiloscyllium punctatum. Next base: position 92,258,495 of record NC_092746.1, on the reverse strand, counting down.
ACACTGCCCAGTTATAAATTGCTTGATATATTCTGATTTGGTCCGATTTAGCATGAGAATGGTGCCACACAACACAATGGAAGGCATCCTCAGTGTGAAGATGGGAGTTGGCCTCCATAACAACTGTGATGTTGTCACTCCTATCAACATGATCATCGACAAATACATGCAAAGCAAGTAGATTAATGAGGATGAAGTCAAGTAGGTTTCATCTTCCTGAGCTACCTCATTACCTTCTCCAGGCCCAGTTTGACTGGCGTGTGTGGAACATGTATGCAGCTTATAGAGAAGGTTGCTCCTAGGATCTCTCCTGTGATGGGTTTCTCCTGCCAATGGTATAGGACAAGGGCAGGGATGAGGAGTAGGCTGCAACATTGGATGTAAAGTATGATTTGGTGAGGATGTTTACATTAGTGAGGTTTGGTTTGTTCACTTGGCTGGATGGCTGGTTTGTGATGCAGAATAATACCAACAATTTGGGTTGAATTCCTATAATGGTTGAGTTTACCATAAGAGACTCTCTTTCTCAACCTCTCCACTTGCCTGGTACATGGAAATCCTGAGGTTAAATCCTCACTTCTCTCTCTTTCTCTCTCTCTAAAATGGTCCTCTGGGACTATGGCGACTTTACCTTCCTGCTTGTGATATTATAAACTTCAGAACTTTAATTAAGCTTCATGGATTAAAAGAGTTGAGAAAGATAAACTGTTATACATGAAGAGATCAGCAATAACTCTGTGTGGAATAAACTGGTAAGGGACAAAGGCAAGCTGTTATACAGGAGATTGAAAGCAATGAGCCATGCCTGGGAAAAGGAGGAGTTGAGGCGACATGAACAAAACTGTTTTGACACCTGCTTGATAACTGGCTGCCTCATGCCACAAGGAAAAATGACCGCCCAGCTGAAGAAATTAAGGAATTAATTGCAAAACAGGCTGGGTCTTCAAACAGACAGTAAAGGCCAAATGTTACAAGGAACAGAGGGGATAAGGAAGCATGCTGCAGAGCAGTCGAAGCGTAATCAATACTTTGGAGTAAAGAATCTAAAAGATCATCATAATGCCACATCATTGACCTGAAGGATGAGAAACTGTATAAGAATTGAACACCAGAACTCTTCATCAGAACTTTGAAGACCAACACTGCACAAGTATTAAACCCTGGATATCACAGTACTGTTGTAGCTAAATTCCATCATTAATTGGATAATAGTAAGTAGAATTGAGACATTTAACTTGCTTATTTTGAGGGGTCTTATTTTGGTTGCAGCATTGAATAAAGTTTAAATCATTGTTTCAGTACTTGACTGACTGCGAGATTTCTTAATAAGTAGCTGAATTAAAGGTAGGTTGTGGTGGTTTACCCAAAACATGCTTGACTAGTCTGTATGACAGCTGTCCCAACTTGCACCCAGTATGAAGGGCCAGTTGGACAGGATATACTATTTCCCTTTCAGATGCATTGTTCAATAGTGAGCAGTCTTATTGTGACAATCCAGAACTGAAGGCAAACGATCTAGGGACATAGCTTGGAATCCAACCATGGCAGATGGTTAAACTTGAATTCAATAAACAAAATTGGGAAAAAAAAACTAGTCTAATGGCAACCATGTAGTCACTGTCAAATGCTGTAGAAACCCACCTGATTCAGTAATTTAGCCACAATCCGTGAATGAATAGTAAAAGAGGTGTAGTAAACAATTCGTCTGGCAGATGGCATGTTAGCCTTTATTATTGGAAGATTTGAGGATAAAAGCAAATGAGTCTTGTTTCAATTGTATAGCCCACTAGTCTTGTACACATCTGGTCCCATTGCCCAAGTAAAGATTACTTGCCACAGAGAGAATACAATGAAGATTCACCAGTCTGACTCCTGGGATGATGGGACTGTCCTACGAGGAACAATTGATGAGACAGAGCTTGTATGCTGTGGAGTTTAGAAGAATGTGAGGTGATCTCTCAGAAACTTACATTTTTAATGGGATAAAGAGAGTATATGCAGAACAGTGGTTTCACCTGGCTGTGGGGTTCAGAGCCAGGGGCACAGTTTCAGATTTGAGACAGAGATAAAGAGGAGCTTCTGCAACCAGAGAGTGAGAAATCTTTGAAATTATAATCCAAAGAGGGCTGTGGAAGTTCAGTCATTAAGTAAATTCAAGATACAGAGTGATAGATTTCTATTTACCAATGACATTGAGGGATATCATTGCATATTGCATTGAGATGGTTGATCAGCTGTGACCTAATATAGTGGAGCAGGCCCAATGGCCCATTCCTGCTCCTTCATAGTGTTTTCATCCAACTGAGTGGCATACTTGTCCATTTCAAAGGGGAACAATGAGTCAGTCACGTTGTTGTGTATCTGGAGTTAGATTTAGGCCAGACCAGGAAAGGGTGGCAGATTTCATCCCTGGAAATACATTAGCATATCAATTGGGGTTTCTACAATAAACAAGCATTTTCACGCTCAACATTAACGAGACAAGCATTTTATTTCAGATTCACTAGTTACCTTCTTGTGTACAGTTCTGGTCACCCTGCTATAGGAAGGATATTATTAACTTGGAGAGAGTGTAGTAAAGATTTATCAAGTTGTTACTGGGGCTGGAGAATTTGAGTTATAGGGAGAGGCTGGAACTTCTTTCACAGGATTGTGAGGTTGAGGGGTGACTTTGTAGAGGTTTATAAAACCATGAGGGGCAAAGATAAGGTAGAGAGCAAAAGTCTATTCCCTAGGGTAGGGGAATTCAAAGCTAGGGGGCATATTTTTAAGGCAAGAAGAGAAAGATTTGAAAGGGACTGAGCGGGAACTTCTTTACCCAGAATGCAGTCTGTATGTGGAATGAACTGCCAGAGGAAGTGGTAGAAACAGGTACAGTTACAACACTTAAAAGACATTTGGACATAAACATGGATAGGAAAGGTTTATAAGAATATGGGCCAGACGTAGGTAAATGGGACTAGTTTAGTTTGGGAAACTTGGTTGGCATGGATGAGTTTGACTGAGGGTCTGTTTCTGTGTTGTATGGCTATGACATTTTCTCAGTAACCGAGGTGGAATTTGATCTCCTGTCTCTGGAGGATTCATCCAGATTTCTAGATTATCAGTCCAGTATCATTACTGTTGTGTTACTGCCTCTAGATGAGAAGTGGGTCCATCTCTCAGGTGGATATAATGGTCCTTGGGCATTATTTTGAATAAGAGGATGGGAGTTGTTCCTGCATATCATACAAAGATACAACTTAGAAGCAGGAATAGGCCACTTGACCCTTTCAGTCTGTCTTGCCGTACAATAAGCCTTTCGGATTTCTCCACATTTATCACAAGGTGCATGGATTGGGCAAATAGACAAGGCCTTTTCCTTGGAGTGGGGGAGTACAGAACTAGAGGGCATAGATTTAGGCTAAGAGGGGAAAGATATAAAAGAGACCTAAGGGGCATGTTTTTCACGCAGAGGGTGGTGCATGTGTAGAATGAACTGTCAGTGGAAGTGGTGGAGGCTAGTACATTTAAAAGGCATCTGGATGGGTACATGGTGTGCAGGGTGTTCTAACTAGGTGGATAAAGAACTGGTTGATCAACAGGTGACAGAGTAGTAGGTGAAAGGGGTTTCTTGAAATGGAGAAAGGTGACCAGTGGTGTTCCACAGGGCTCAGTGTTGGGGCCAGTGTTGTTTGTAATATACATAAATGATCTGGAAGAGGGCACTGTTGGTATGATTAGCAAGTTTTCAGATGACACAAAGATTGGTGGAGTAGCAGAAAGCATAAGGGACTGTCAAAGAATACAGAAGGATATAGATAGACTGGAGAGTTGGGTGGAAAAGTGGCAGATGGTTTTCAATCCAGACAAATGTGAGATGATGCATTTAGACAAGACTAATTCTAGAGCGAATTATACAATGAATGGAAGAGCCTTGGGAAAAGTTGAGGAGCAGAGAGATCTGGGAGTGCAGGCCCATTGTACCCTGCACAGGTGGATAGAGTGTTCAAGAAGACATATAGTATGCTTGCCTTCATTGGCCGGGATATTAAGTATAAAAGCTGGCAAGTCATGTTAACATTGTACAAGACATTGGTTCGGCTGCATTTAGAATATTGTGTACAGTTCTGATCGATACATTACCAAAAGGATGTGGATGGTTTGAAGAGGGTGCAGAGAAGATTTACGAGGATGTTGCCTGGTATGGAAGGTGCTAGCTATGAAGAAAAGTTGAGTAGATTAGGTTTATTTTCACTAGAAAAAAGGAGATTGAGAGGAGACCTGACTTGAGGTTTACAAAATCATGAAGGGTGGATAGAGACAAGCTTTTTCCCAGGGTGAAGGATTCAATAATGAGAGATCATGCTTTCAAGGTGAGAGGTGGAAAGTTTAAGGGTGATACATGCGGCAAGTACTTCACACAGAGGGTGGTGGGCATTTGGAACGTGTTGCCAGCAGAGGTGGTAGAGGCAGGCACGGTAGATTCATTTAAGATGCATCTGAACAGATGCACGAGTAGGTGGGGAGCAGAGGGATACAAATGCTTAGGAATTGACCGACAGGTTTAGACAATACATTTGTATCGGCTCAGGCTTGGAAGGCCAAAGGGCTTGTTCCTGGGCTGTAAATTTTCTTTGTTCTTTGAACGGGAAGAGTTTGGAGGGATATGGGTCAGGTGCTGGCAGGTGGGACTAGATTGGGTTGGGATACCTGGTCGGCATGGACGAGTTGGACCGAAGGGTCTGTTTCCATGCTGTACAGCTCTATGACCTTATGACATGTACCCCTACTGACTTTTCACTCCACAGATAATCAAGAATCTATCTGTCTCAGTCTTGGAAAAATTCAAAGCCTCTACTTCATTAGAGAAGTCCAAAGCCACCTAACACTCTTGGAGAAATAATTTATCCACATTTTGGTCTTAAAATAGTAAGACCTTATTTTTAAATATTGGCCGTTAGTTCTATAATTTCCCACAAGACGAAACATCTTTTTCAGATCCACCCTGTTAAGATCCCTCAGGGATCTTACAATGTTTCAATCAAGTTGCGTCTTACTCTTTTAAAATCCAGTGCATACAAACCTAGCCTGTTCAACCTTTCTTCAGAAGGCAACCTACCATTTCAGCAGTTATTCTAATAAACATTAATTGAACTGCTTCCAACGTATTATCATCCTTCCTTTAATAAGGAGATCAATACTGCACACAGTTTTTCAAATGTGATCTTAATAATGCCAAGCAGAATCATAACCACTTTACTTTTGTATTCATCGCCCTCTGAATAAACAATAACAATCTCATAGTTTTCCTCATTTCCTGCTGTACCTCTGTACTAACCCTCTGTGACTCATACACTAATCTTCTGCGATTCATCAGAAATGCCTAAATCAGTTTCAGGTGCTTCATAATTTTAAGTTCTCGATTCTTTTTATTGTGTCACTGACCATTCAGCTCTCTCCAGCTTTGAAAACCACATAATGTGTTATGTCGACATATCTATGACATTCCATCCTTAAATTCCAAAGTCACAAACCAAAAAAGGAGGAATGTGCTTTTGCTATTTACTCTGTTAGAAACAATTTACGTAACATTTTATTTTGTAAGCAGCATTACCTTTTTAATATAAGAATGTTCTGTTTCTTGAAACTGGGTACAGCGACTGGTTCTGGTCACTTTGCCATTATCCTGCTTCTTGTTAATTCTGTTCCTCCAGTCTTCTTCTCCACTTCTCTTCAGCAAAGCCATCCTGGGGGAAAAAAGGTCCTGGCGTAAGTCACATGATCAGGTTTAAGCAGCACAATCACCAATAGAGGAGATAGATTACATTGTTGAGAAAATGAAATTCTCAATTTTATGAATGTAGAAGGTCCAATAGTTCAGAAGATTCATGACTTCTACGTTACATTTCTAGGAGAGAACAGGCTTAGTTCTGCCTATTCGTACATGTGCACTCCACGTGACATTCTTCACGGTTATCAAGGCCTGCCCAAGTGAACTAATGCAAGTCTATGCTGTGCCATTACACAAATGTATTTCCTGTCTCCAGTCTATGAATTGGAACCTTTATATTTGAATATAACATCTAAAATTTTTGAATAAAATTTTATGAAACCACATTTATTTATTTCAGTAATCTTACCACCTCAATAAATTTTGTATAGAATTGACAGAAAATCAAAGCAATGGTTTGGATGCTCATTGTTTCTTTATTATACAAACTAAATTTAGGATTTTTGCAGCCTCAATAGCTGACATGAGTAACCACTTTCTATACGCTAATTTAAAAAAAAAATCTATTTTCAGATCTCTTAAAAATAAACCCCCATGCCAACTAATATTGTGTGCCAGATACTTGGTCACTAAATATTTTGGTAAGAAACTTTCTGAATTTTAAATTGGATCACTGGTCATGCCTTAATTACCAAAGCAACATGAAGGCCCCACAAAGAAAATAACAAGACTGCAACGCCAATTCTTTTTGGGGGGGCAAGAGAGAAAGAATTTGATCTATTAAACATTCACAGCTGCAAAAACAGCAAAGGTTCTATTTACTTGAAATATGAGGCCTGTCAAACTTATACAATTGTATTTTTCCAACAAACAGAAGCCAAGTTTTCTTAAGCTTGCACCATGACACGAGCAAACAGAAAAAAAATTGATATAATTGAGATAATAATGGGTGAAATATTGTTGGAGTGCACATCTTACTGCACATCCAATTCTTGACACCACACTTTGAGAGTAGATGATAGCTTCAGAGAAGTTGCACAAAAAGTTCTTCACAGTAGTTTCAGGGATTAAATACTTTTGCCACATGGATAGATGAAGCAATTTCTATAAAGGAAAGAGGTTGAGACAAGATTTAATAAAAGGTGTTCAAAGTAATGAGAGAGTCCAAGAGAATAGATAAGAGACAAGTTATTCCTGTTGGCTTAAGGGTTGGAATCTGGAGGACGTATGTTTTGCACAGTTGCCAAGAATCAATATGACACAGTAATATGACTTATGTAGTGAATCATTAGGCTATGAGATGCATACCCTGAAAGTACAAAATAGATGGACACAATTGTGAGCTTTTGAAGGGGAATTGGTAACCATCTGGAGAACAAATAATTGCAGGATTGCAAGGGAAATGGTGGGGTAATGGGACCAGCTGAGTTGCACTTGCGAAGAATTTCTATCGACATGATGGACTGAATGGCCTCCTTCTGTGAGCTAACCATAAGAATTCTATGAATTATTAGGCTTTTTCTTACAGTGTTCCAATCACACGATTTCTGCCTCAACTTCCAGGACATGTGATCAAAGAAAGGGATGGCAAAGGTCTTCTGACAATAACAGAACCCACAGCCTGCATCCTAGTGGAATTGAACTATTGTGGATGTATTAGAGCGTGGGGGAAAAAGAAAGACAAAATAAAGAGACAGAAAGGAAGAGTATGAAAAACAGTAAAAAATTTAGTATTTTAGACATCTCCCAGAACAATTGACTACCTGCAGGAATGAATCTCAACAATATTCCTTCTCAGGGCATGTCGGACTGATTAGCATGGTATACCAACCTCTTTCTAAAAGGGTAATTATATTGTTAATTATAATGCTCTGGACCCACTAGCTCAGTTCCTCAATGAATAAATTAACATAGTCACTAAGGGAGTCAATGTTAAGTGTAATTATTCAACCTATTTTTTTTTTAAAAAACTGCTTTGCCTCGAATGTACATCCCAAATTGACAATTCAGTTAGGAGGAAGATTTTTTTCCAAACTTGTAATTTTGATACTTAAGTCTTCCAAATTGCTCAATATCCAAACCTTAATAATCTGTTAAGATTGACTCATTACTCAAGAGAAAAAAAACTGTACCTTAAATACAATTCAACATTGGCAGAGTTACTTCTTTTTAAAGCCACAAAATTAAGTGAAGTTTTTTCAACCATCCTACATGTTTCTAAGGTGAGTTAAATGAATGGTTATTAACTACTACACTCAGCATATAAATATTACAGTTTGATTCAATGGAACTAAATGCTTAAATGTTAATGCTTTACAATGATACATATTATTAATTTAAAATAAGTCAATATACGTTCCTGATCAAAATGAAGTAAAGAATCGGAGAAGCGTAGAAACTATTTGTGAAGTATCAGAGTGTTGAACAATGCTTATGGACAGAGAAATTTAAGACCTTGTTATGGACACAAGAAATCAATTACCAAATATAGTGAACAGAATCTGCAAGCAATCATTTATGCTGTACTACTGGAAGATTGCCAAGATTTCGCAAATGACTTGCATCAGAAATTGGTGTTTGCTTGCATTAACTCAAAAGTAATCCCTGGAAGGTCACTCTAAAATAAACATTTACAAAAATAATTCAAGCTTTTAAAGTATTGTACCTTTTGCAGCTTTCAAAACAAAACATCAGCATCTACATCTGCAAAACAGCTGTACGCCAAATTGCTAACCTGGATATTAACCACACTGAAAGTAAAAATAATCTTAAAAAATGCTGGAAATCGGAGATAAAACAGAAAATAGTGGAAGTACATAGTGGGTCAGTCAGTATCCATAAGGATTTCAAATATATACTCTTCATCAAAACATAAAGCTGAAAGATAAACTAATCTTCAAAAGCTGAAAGAAAATGAGAGGGATGAAAACAAACAGATATGGCACTCACCAGAAGGAACCTGTTGGCTTAATGACTGACTCTTACTTATTTGTGCATGCAAAACATCAGTGATATAGAAGCATACATAACATAGGGAAAAAGAATCAGATAGAGGCACGCAAAAACAAAAAAAGGAGTGAGAAAATGGAGGAAGATGAAGATGACCTAAAATTTAAATAGAAAATGTCAGCAAAATACAGTGGGGTTGCCAGCACTAAGAAAATACAGACTTACATCAGTGGCTCAAAGTCTATGTCAGCAATATGTTCTGACAAAGGGTCTTCACCTCTAAAGTAAAGAACATGTTCAGTGGTTGAAAACGTAAAACCAATGATCTGGCTGTATTATATGCAGCACACAGATGCCTGTAACACTCCTACTGTTGCAATGATTTTTAATTACAAAATACACACCTTTCTAATATTTTAATCTCTAAGCATTTCTATTACAGAGAGCATTTGAGTATAAATGCTGAATTTTGCAAAACATTTAGTACTCTGATAAAGCAAAAGGCATTCTTGTTAGTACCACCTAGGGAAAAATAGTTTGCTACAATTCTTCAGTGTTAAAATTTAAGTAGATAGTCACAAGTGAAACTGAACTATACATTTGATTTGTCCACTAAACTAAGAAACATCAAGTTAATGCATAATTTGACTCCTGCAAAATATTTGAACACGATTACTTTATAAAACCGCAAAGCGATGTATACATTACCTCACAGGTAGCAATGCCATCAAGAAACTAGAACAAAGGACAAGAATAAGTCTGCATGCATTAAGGTACTACATCTAAACCATTTATCAGTATATATAAATATTTCACATTTATATTTCCATTTGGAGATCAGCAGCATTTTAAAACTCAGCATGCGGCTGGATAACAAATCTAGACTATTATAGAATATTGCACAATTAGTTCATCATTACCTTTCTTTAATAGACATTGCTTTTCCAGTAGAGAACTCTGGGATCCCTTCACTTATTTCAGTTCTGCCAGTTTTGGTACTTAGTTCCAATTGATGATCATAAGGCACCTTGCTTTCTATTTGTGTGGCTGGCTGCTGATGCGAGAGTCTGGAGGATGTTACAGCAGAAACCTGTGATGCAATGAACGTTGTTGCCGATTCTGCTTTCATTTCAGGAGCATGCTCCACACACTCTATTCAACAAGAACAATGTCACATTAGTATGAACATAAATAATATACAAACATCTTTCATACATTTGCCAGATTAAGAGATTTACAGATTTTCAATTTGCTTTTAACCTTCATCTGTTTTTAGAGTATGTCCATCAGACACGCAATCACAAACAAATATTCTGACATATTTAACGAAAACAATAAAAAGAGACTTCGTTTTTATTAAGTTTCTCATTGTCTCTCACTTCAAGCGCAATACCTCAATAGTCACTACAAAATATTGTGTGAAGCATAAATTTTTATGGTACTGGTTTTACAGAAAATATGTTTTCTATCAATTTCAACACAACCAAGCTTTGTGTAAACAATATTTGCGTTAAGAGTGTGCTTGTGGAGTTTGTCTGTTTAATAGGAGCAATAATGTATTTTGGCCGCAGCCTCTGTACAACCATCATCTCAGTCGTAACCATGTGATTCATTGAGCTAACATTTGCACATGGGTTTAATTTCTGTTTGTAGTAAGTTCACTGCTCACAGCACATTACAGCTTTTATGCTAATACTGTATATGAATACCACAAGCAGCGAAGACATGCATAAAGAATTTTTTGAGAATCCTTTGTTTTAGCAGCAAGTTTTGTGTGTTTGAGAGGAGGGAATGGAACATCAGCACCCAGTGACCATTTCAAGCACTCATACATAAGCAAAATGGAATCAACTGCAGAGTAAACCACCTTTTGCATTTGCATCAGCAAATAAAAATTCGGCGCAGGATAAAGTCTTTTGGTACATTATGCTTACTGGTCATTCAAGATGATCATCTCTGATCTTCTACTCTAATATCCAGTCAATCCCCAGATCTCTTGATGCCAAGAATCTACCAAGCTTAATCTTGAATATATTGAATGATGAACATTTACAGCCTTGTATGAAAGAAGATTCAAAAGATTGACAACCCTGCTGAGAGGAACATCCACCTCGTCTTGATCCTAGATGGCTGACTTCAATCTCTCTCAGTTCTAGACTCTCAGCCAGAAGACAAGCACCTCAGCATCTACTTTCCAAACTACTCTTAGAACCTTAAAAGGATTCTCCTTCCAAACTCCTGGGCCTATAGGTCCATTCTACTCAATCTCTCAAATCTACAAGATATCTTAGCCACTCTCAACTTAGCATCACTCATGCTTCAATGCAATTCTTTTTCCCAGTTTCCGCACAAACCATTTCATGTACATGTTTACAATTCCATTCATATACATTTTGTATGAACTTGCAGTTGACACTATGATTGTAAAATGGTGAGAAGACAGCTGTAGTCATATTGGGTTTATTTTTTTCCCCACAGCTACCTGAAGGAACAACGCTCTGAAAGCTCGTCCTCCCAAATAAACCTGTTGGATTACAACCTGGAGTTGTGTGATTTTAAAACTTTGTCCACCCCAGTCCAACAGCAGCTCCTCCACATCATTTTCCCATGATGGCAGGAATCCTGCTACCAAGGTCAAAAGCGGGAGATGACCTCAATTCAGTTGCCTACTGGTTGCTATTACTGAGACTGCAGACATGGGTGAGGGGGCAGTGGGCTCCTCAACCTTTGGGCAGGCGTGGAGTGTGTCGATGGAGTTTGGAAGATGCTGGGGTTAGGCAGCAACCCAGGGAGAGAGTTTGTGGTTTGTGTTACCCAAGCAGTTCTACTGTGCGGCAGCCACTGATGCCATTAACTGCAGAGCGCCCACAAAAGGAGAACCCCTACACAGCCCGAGGTTTCAGTTAGTTGTCTTGTTCATCCCAGGTAAAAGGCAGGCAGAGGCTACAAGTGGCCCAGAAGTAAGCACTCAAGTAGGTTTATTGGGATTCGGTGTGGATAGGCAATCTGAGAGCTATCCTACTGCTGACAAAATGACATGGTCCTGATGCCTTCTCACATCTCAGCCAATTGCCTAAGGACTGGTAAAATTCTGGTCATTGAGTCAGCACTGATAGAAATGCAGGTCAGTGGGTTCAGGAAACCTGCTGAGGCTTCTCGATTTGTCTGGTTTGAGAATGACCTCTTCTAATGCTTGTCCACTGCTGTCCAACTGGATGCAATTGCTGTTGCTTCGTTCAATTCTTACCTATCTAACTCTAGCCAGATAATCACCAATAATAACTCCTGTCCCCATTCCATCTGCTTTAGTATCTCTCAAAGATGTTCCTTTCTATTTCTCATCTAAATTCCATCCTTCAGCGACATCACTGTAAACTGTTGCCTTCATTTTCATACACAAGTTAATGTCAGCCAGTTCTATCTTCCCACCATGTCTCACAGCATCTTCTTATCTTGGAACTGCCAAGCAGCTGTTCCACATTCAGTTCTGAGTGAGCAGAAATTTTTGTCTACCGAATACAGGAAGATAAAAGGCTTTTTTTTGGGGGGGGGTCTTTATCACAAACTATTCCCTTATTGCGGAGTCCATCCCTCTTTCAGACAACTCTGAGAGGGAACCAGACTGTTCACAAACCTGGTATCATAATGATACGCTTTCAAACGCATATCTGCAACATCACCATAACTTCCTATTGCCTTCTTGTAACATCATATGACACTTCTCTGCTTCAGTTCATCTATTGATGAAATCCTTATCTACAGATTTGTTATCTTGATGTTGAACTATCCCAGTGCACTCTAAGCCCACCTCCCACATTCCATGCTCTAGAAATTTGAGACCACCCAAAATTCTGTTACCAGTGTCCTAACTTGCAGCAAGTCCTGTTCACCCACCACCACTCACTTTGCCGAACTACCTTTAGGTCTTAAAATCTTACGTGGCTCAATATTGAATCGAGTTTGCTAATATTCCAGTATCCTTTGACAATGTTAAAAATGCTATATAAGTGTACTGTAATGCTTGTTGTTGCTGAAGGAGTTGGTGGTCTAGGAATTTGCCCCATTTTGTGGTTATGCCAATCATGTCAATTGGCAATGAATGTTTTTTAATGTATTCATAGGATATGGACATCACAGGCATTTACTGCTTATCGCTAATTGTCCTTGAGAGGGCGGTGGTGAGCTATTTGGTTCAAAAGAACTGAATGACTTACTGGGCTATTTGAAGGGGAAGTTAAGGGTCAATTGCATTGTTGTGGATTGGGGGTCACATTTGGCCAGAGGGCATAGGGAAAATAGATTTCTCTCCGTGATCATTTATTGAGGTTTCTGGATGACTAGTCCAGATACAAAACTGCTATGATATCATACTCAAACTGGTCAGTAAGTAGCTGGAAGTGGTATTTGCTGGTCAGTGAGCCTCCAAGAATGGATGTCAAGTAACTATGTGTTCAAGAAGCCAGGTGAAGGCCATGCATCATGTGCTGATTATAACACTTTCAAATGCATTCGTTTCTTGTAAGTTGTGATGATCACATTTTTAGTAAGATGCAGACCATCCTCTAAGGCCAAAGCCTATATCCAACACTGTAAGCTTCCAATAATCTCATTTTCTTGTAAGGATGAATGAATAGTAAACTGCAAAGGTGGCAATAAGGGCTCATCAGGTTGTTAGTCAAATATGAAGTTTGCTGGGATACTCACGACAGAGTTGTTCAATAACTGCATCTGAAGTTCAGGAGTCATAGAATTCTACTGTAACCCTTTCACCCATTGAGTCTGCATCGATTAAAAAAAACACACCTATAGCCTTGTATATTATGACACTTCAAATGTAAGGAGGTTCCCTCCCCCAACTCCCAGGCAGTGCGCATTTCAGATTCCAATCACCCTCCGGTTTTGTTCAAATCCCCTCTTAACCTCCTGCATTTCACCTTTGCCATTGACCCTTCAAAAGAGGGAACAGCTGATTTCTATCCACTCTAGCCCAGTCCTTCATACACCTGAGTTAGGAGGCCCCTCAGCCTTCCCCGCTTAAAGAAATCAATCTGAGCTTATCCAGCCTCTCTTAATAGCTAAACTATTCCACTCTAGAAAATCTCCTATGCACCCTCTCCAGTGCATTCTTCCTAGACCTGCACACTGTACTCCAGCTGTGGTTTAATCAAGTCATCTACAGCACCAACATAACCTCTCGTTTCCAAATAATTAATTAGGAGAAACTGAAGATTGCAGATGCTGGAGATCAGGGTTGAGAGTGGGGTGCTAGAAAAGCACAGCAGGCCAGGCAGCATCTGAGGAGCAGGAGAATCGATGTTTCGGGCAATAGCCTTTCATCAGGGATGAGGCTGTGAGCCGAGGGGCTAGAAAGATAAATGAGTTGGGGTTGGGGCTGGAGAAAGGGAGCCTGAGAGTGCAATAGGTAAATGGAGGTGGGGATAATGGTGCTAGGTCAAAGAGGAGGCTGGGGTGGATAGGTGGGGAGGAAGATGGACAGGTAGGATGGATCATGAGGGAGGTGTTGAGTTGGAAGGTTGGAACTGGGATAAGCGGGGGTGGGGGGAAAAATGAGGAAACTGGTGAAATCCACATTGATGTTGTATGGTTGGAGGACCCCAAAGTGGAAGGTGAGGCGCTCTTCCTCGAGGTGTTGGATGGTTAGGGTATGGCAATAGAGAAGGCCCAGGACCTGCATGTCCTTGGCCGAATGGGAGGGGGAGCGTGGACCTGACAAGAGAGTGGTAAAGGGAATGGTTCTTTATGTAAAGTGAATAGGGAAGGGGAGGGAAATATATCTCTGGCGGTGGGGTCCATTTGTAGGTGGCAGAAATGGCGGAGGATGATGTGATGTATGCGGAGTATGGTGGGATGGAAGGTGAGGACTGGGGGTTTGGGGTGGGTGGGTTCTGTCCTTGTTGGAGTGGGGTTCGAGGATGGAGGTGTGGGAAGTGGATGAGATGGGCTAAAGGGCATCATTGAGGGGCATCAGTTTCCTCATTTTCCCCCTCCCCCCACCTTATCCAGTTCCAACCTTCCAACTCGGCATCGCCCTAGTGACCGGTCCTACCTGTCCATCTTCCTCCCCACCTACCTGCCCCACCCTCCTCTCCGACCTATCACCATTACCCCCTACCTCCATCTACCTATTGCACTCTCAGCTCCTTTCCCCTCAGCCCCAGCCCTTCTCTCATTTATCTCTCCACGCCCTTGGCTCACAAGCGTCATTCCTGATGAAAGGCTATTGCCCAAAACATCGATTCTCCTGCTCCTCGGATGCTGCCTGACCTGCTGAGCTTTTTCAGCACCCCACTCTCGACTCCTAATAATTTATGCCATGACTGACAAAGTCAATGTCCCTTATGCTGCCTTAACTCCCCTCTTAATCTATCCTGAGCTTTCAGGGATCTGTTGACAAGTACCCAAGATCTTTCTATTCCTCTGAGTTTCCCAGTGTCCTGCCATTTATTGAGTACTCCCTTGTTTTGTTACTTCTTCCAAAGTGCTTCCACTTTTATCAGGGTTAATTCCATCTGTCGGTGATCTACCATCTGACCAATCCATCTCTATCTTCTGTAATTTAACACCTTCTTCCTCACTGTCAATCACTAAGCCAATCTTTATTACATCCGTAAACTTACTTACCAACCGCAAACCTTACACATTTTCTTATCTATTGTTTATATACATCACAAACAATAAAAGGACCTACCACCGGACACTGGCCTCCTCTCAAACAAACATGCAGTTTTCTACCACCATCTTCTGTCTCATACTACCAAGTCCATTTTGGTTCCAACTTGTTTAGTTACCCTGGAATCCATGTGCTTTTACCTTATCAGTCTCTCATAGAGTAACTGAATCCCCACAACAAAGAAGCAGGCCATCTGACCCATTGAGTCCACAGTGGCCCTCTGAAGAGCATCTCACCCAATCCAACCCCACCTACCCTATCCCTGTAACCCTGCATTTCCCATGGCTAATCCACCTAACCTGCACATTCCAGGACACTATAAGCAATTTAGTATGGCCAATCCACATAACCTGCACATCATATGGTACCTTGTCAGAGGCGTTGATGAAATCCATATAAACGACATCAATTGCACCACCCTTGTCTGCACACCTGATCACTTTCTTGAAAAATTCAATTGGATTTGTTAGGAACAACCTCCCTCTGACAAAGCCATGTTGACTATTCCTGATCTTTACTTTCTTAGGTTCACCCACTGATTTGCTCCTTTTGTACCTGTTAAAAGCCTCTCTTTTCCTTCTTATCCAAAGGTGAATATTCATAAACATCCATGGTTGTCTGGACTTGCTGCACCCATATTTCTCCCCCAAAACAAACATGTTGGGCCTGTACTCTCAGCAGTTCCATTTTGAACCAACAACTCTCCCTGTCACACTATTTTGCTGTGAATTTACCCAACAATAATTGTTTCCAGTCTACGTTGGCCAGTTCCTGCCTTATTTCAACAAAATCTGCTTTCCCCTAATCCAAAACAGTTTCACTGTCAGCTGGACTAGCTTTGTTTCCCCAGAATTAAGTGCAGCACTGCACTATCCCTTATTCATCTCTGTGAGTTGATATAAAGGGCTCACCTCAATAACTTTTAACTCTGTCCCCTCTAAACCCGTTACACTATGATAATCCCAATTAATATTAGAGAATTTGGCTCCCTAATGTAGTTACCCTATTATTGATTTTGCACATCTCAGTGAATTGTCTATGTATCTGCTCCTCTATTGCATGCTGTTTGGGTGGTGTGTCGGTCTCTGTTTATTTCTAGGCTCTATCCACAAAGCCTCATTTGAAAACTCTTCCAGAATATCCTCCTTCCTACTGCAGTAACAGGCTCTTTAACTAATAACATAGAGTCACAGAGATGTACAGCATGGAAACAGACCCTTCGGTCCAACCCGTCCATACCGACCAGACATCCCAACCCAATCTAGCCCCACCTGCCAGCACTCGGCCCATATCCCCCCAAACTCTTCCTATTCATATACCCATCCAAATGTCTCTTAAATGTTGCAATTGTACCAGCCTCCACCACTTCCTCTGGCAGCTCATTCCATACACATACCACCCTCTGCGTGAAAAACTTGCCCCTTAGGTCTCTTTATATCTTTTCCCTCTCACCCTAAACCTATGCCCTCTAGTTCTGGACTCCCCAACCCCAGGGAAAAGACTTTGCCTATTTACCCTATCCATGCCCCTCATCATTTTATAAACCTCTATAAGGTTACCCCTCAGCCTCCGATGCTCCAGGGAAAACAGCCCCAGCCTGTTCAGCCTCTCCCTATAGCTCAAATCCTTCAACTCTGGCAACATCCTTGTAAATCTTTTCTGAACCCTTTCAAGTTTCACAACATCTTTCTGATAGGAAGGAGACCAGAATTGCACGCAATATTCCAACACTGGCCCAACCAATGTCCTGTATGGTGGCAACGTGACCTCCCAACCTCTCAATACTCTGACCAGGAAAAGAAAGCATACCAAACACCTTCTTCACTATCCTATCTACCTGCGACTCCACTTTCAAGGAGCTATGAACCTGCACTCCAGGGTCTCTTTGTTCAACAAAACTCCTGAGGACCTTACCATTAAGCATACAAGTCCTGTTAAGATTTGCTTTACCAAAATGCAGCACCTCACATTTATCTGAAATAAACTCCATCTGCCACTTCTCAGCCCATTGGCCCATCTGGTCAAGATCCTGTTGTAATCTGAGGTAACCCTCTTCGCTGTCCACTACACCTCCAATTTTGGTGTCATCAGCAAACTTACTAACTGTACCTCTTGTGCTCACATCCAAATCATTTACATAAATGACAAAAGTAGAGGACCCTCTTTTACAGCCTTCTCTCTCCTGCCTGATGATCCTGTACCCTGGAATGTTGGATTGCTAGTCCTGCCACTTACTTATCCATATGTGTGATGGCAACAACATCTCAACTCTACATGTTGATCCACATTAACTCATGTCTTACCCAACATACTCCTAGATTCAAAGTAGGGGCCATCCAGCCTGCCTTACTCTCTTTACAATCAACATGGCTGAAATCCCTCTGCGCTTGTTCCTTCAATAAAGTATGCTGGGTCCTTACGGAATGAACACTGTGTGTCCCTCTCCCAACCAAATTAGTTTACATTTCTCCATTCAACACTAGCCGACCCACCTGCAAAGGATGCTGGTCCAAGTCTGGTTCAGGTGCAGACTGTCCCACTTGTGTAGGTGCCACCTCCCCAGAAAATGGTCCCAGTGACCCAGGAATCATGGTTGGCACATGCACAGTAGATAGAGGAAGAAATGACTATCCAAATCACAAATTAATAAACTGTTACGATGATGTACCATGTCTGGAATTGCTAGAGCAAACAAATTTACAGAATCTACTCTATCCAGGAGTGATATGACAGGTTCTGACAGGTGGGTGGTTAGGCTGGCATGCATACTGGATAAGGTCCTGATGGTGACATGAAGAATTTCCTTTTGTACGAGATGGCAAGTCTCAGTCAGGGTGCCCCACACATTGAGGTATCCAAGACTGGACCTTAACTAAACAAAACAAAAATATTATGTGGATATATCCTATGTGAAGAATACGGGCTTTAGTTCAGACTTAGTTTAATCGTACCTGGAGAACTGCTGATATTTTGTTTTTTGAATAATACTAAAGGTAGTGGAGTGATTGAGTTGTTACATTTAACATCAGTATACAAGAATATTGATTAAACTCTTTATCAAGAGAGTATTAAAACGTGAAATTTCCTAACAACAAGTAGTTGAAGAGAATAAGCAGCTGTGCTTAAGGGAAAGCAAGAGCAATATATGGTTGAGAACAGAATGGAAAGACATTCGGGAATAAAAACCAGGTAGGAAAAGGCTTATGGAGCAATAGCACTGCCAAAGACCAGCAGCAAAGATTTAAATTTTTCTGTGATGTAAATCATATTTTATGGCAAAGCCTTCCTAACCATTCTCAGTACACACATGAATTCTTAGTGACATGTGCCTGGCATTTTTTAGTCTGTTTTCTAATGGAGTTGGTCTAAGATAATCCAAGTTAAAAATCACACAACACCAGGTTATAGTCCAACAGGTTTATTTGGAAGCACTAGCTTTCGGAGCACTGCTCCTTCATCAGGTGATAATCAAGCCCTCCTAGAATTACTTTTACATTTTCTCCTTACTACATGTGCTTCTGATGGTGCACATCCTTGGGTCTTAAACAAGCACTCATGCGAAATGAGACATTCTTAGTATACATGTTCATTTCTTAGGCTAGCAATTATGCACTCAGTCAAAAGTTCCAGGCACCAACCTTAACAGCAAACATTGATTTAAAGAAAGAACTGAGAACCGTTTACCTGAAATAGCTTGCTTGTTCTTCATATCATGTTCCACTTTCACAATTTCATCAAAGTTTTTCTCTTCACTTTCCCAACTCTCATGCATGTTTTCGGATTTCATAACCATTTTCCTTTCAGCTGCCTGTGGCAAGATTTCTGGGTCGAGCTGCTCCCCACGGTTCCTTTCTGGAGTTTCATGCTTACTATCCATACTCCTCCCAGTTGCTACATGGGGATCGGTTTCTGCAAGCCTACAAGTATACATGCTGCTTTTTTGCAGCATCTCTTTTGTCTCACCATTTCTGTCATCATCGGCCTCTTTAAATATGCCACTGAATCCATAGGATCTCTCCTGCGATGGGAGCATGCATTCTGAGGGAAGCACACTCGTACTTGATATATCAGCATTGACAAGTGAGCTGTGGGAGGGAACAGTAGAGGTTGCTGCTGACTTGTGGGCAGCATGTAAACTATTCTCAGCAATGGAAGACTTTCCAAGATGTAGGTCACCAGCACAAGCTGTGGAGACTGTAGCTGCCTGACTGACCCGAGACTGTGAGAAAGGCCTGATCATTTCATTGCCATTTTGCACCTGCAATAAAAAGACAGAAAAGTTTATACATACTAAAATGTGAAATTAAAACATATTGTGGTATAAATCATTGATAAGGATTCAAATCCCTTCACAGCAGGTAATGAAGTGAGAATTCAATACAAGTCTGGAATAAAATACTGGCCTAAAGTTCACTATGCAACAGTTGTTGTAAAAATCTGACTGGTGCGCTTGTCCTTTCGGGCAGGAAATCTACTGTAGTTATCAGGCCTGGTCTGTGTGACTTCAGACCCACTGTGATGGGCTGAGTTTTAACTGCTCTCTGGGCAATTAGGGATGGACAATAAATGCTTATCTAGCCAGAAATGTCTACATCACTAGTGAATTAAACAAAATGTACAATTACCTTCCTAATCTTTCTAAGATTAAAATCACAAAACAAATAATTTTTTTTAGATTAGATTAGATTAGATTACTTACAGTGTGGAAACAGGCCCTTCGGCCCAACAATTCCATACCTCCCCGCCGAAGCGCAACCCACCCATACCCCTACATTTACCCCTTACCTAACACTACGGGCAATTTAGCATGGCCAATTCACCTGACCTGCACATCTTTGGACTGTGGGAGGAAACCCACGCAGACACGGGGAGAACGTGCAAACTCCACACAGTTAGTCGCCTGAGTCAGGAATTGAACCCGGATCTCTAGCGCTGTGAGGCAGTAGTGCTAATCACTGTGCCACCCAAAATATTTAGCACAACATCCTAAGTATTTTATTGTTGAATTTGGATTCCTATAACTGTTATAGCATGGAAAGAGACCATACACCTAGTGGTAGTTTTTAAAAATTCACTTGGATACCACTGACTGACCAACATTTATTAACTCTCCCTTGGTGCCCTCAAGAACATGATGGCGAGCTGCATTCTTGAACTACTGTAAATCCATCTGTTGTAGTTAGACACACAAATGCTATTGAAGAGGGAATTCCAGGATTTTAACCCAGAGACAGTGAAGGAATGGAGAGATATTCACAAATCACCATGGGAAGTTATTGACAGGAGAACTTGGAGTTGGTGGTGTTCCCACATATATGCTCCCCTTGTTCTTCTAAATCAAAGTGGTTGTGGGTTTGGAAGGCGCTGCCTAAGGATCTTTGGGGTGAGGTTTCTGCGATGCACCATGTAGATTATACACACTGCTGCTATTAAGAGTCAGTGGTGAGGGAGTGGATGCTTCTGGAAGTGGTGTCAATCAAGCAGGTTGCTTTGCCCTGGATGGTGCCAAGTTTCTCCAAGATGTTGGAATTGCACCCATCCTGACAAGTGGGGAGTATTCAATCACACTCCTGATTTCTGCCTTGTAGATGGTGGACAGGCTTTGGGGAGTCAGGACATGAGTTAGCTGCTGCAGTATTCCAAGTTATTGAATGTCAAGGGCTGTGGTTAGATTGTGTCTTATTTCAGATTTTATTGCCTGGAATTTACGCTACACAAGCGTTACTTGCCACTTGTCAGACCTAGCCTTGATCTTGTCCAGATCTTCTTGCATATGAACATGGACTGCTTCAGTTTCTGAGCAGTCATGAATGGTGTTGAACAATGTGAAATCATTTGAAAATATCCCCACTTCTGACCTTTTGTTGGAGGGAAGGTCATTGATGAAGCAGCTAAAGATGATTGGGCCGAGGATACCATCCTGAAGAATTCCTGCAGAGATATCCCTCAGCTGAGATGATGGATCTCCAACAACCACAACCAACTTAGCCTGTGCCAGATATGACTCAACCTGCAGAGAGCTGCTCCCGATGCTCACTGTTTTAGTTTTGCTAGGGATTCCTATCTTTTCACTGCAGGTCTGCAAATCTTTCCTTTTCAGGTAATGATTTAACTCCTTTTGAAAGCTTCAGTTGACTCTGCCTCCATCATACTCTCTGGTAGTGCATTTCAGATTCCTACCATTTGCTGAGTGAGAAAAAAAATCCTCACGGTGACATTCCTCTTTTTGCTACTTATGTTAAGTCTGTATCTATAGTTCCTGATTCTTCCTCCAATGGGTACATTTCTACTCTGATCACATCCATGATTGAATACTTCTATCAAATCTTCTAACCTTCTTTTCTCTAATCAGAAGAGTCCAATTTTTCCATGCAAGGAGAAACCTTTATCCATGACACCACTCTCATGGATCTTTTCTGCATCCATTCTAATGCCTTCACTTTTTCCCTGAAGTATGGTATCCTGAACAACCTGCAATACTCCAGTTGAGGCCAAACTGGTGTTTTATACTTATATACATGTAACACTGTACTGAAATTAAATTAGCTTTGAATGCCATTTTACTCAGACAATACGTAATGAATCAACTTCTCACCATCCACAGTTGTCAAAAGAGGGGGAAGGAAATGAACAGGAGAAAATTTGGAGAAGGAGAGGGAGATCAGCAATGAGGTTTTTATACCAAATAGGGCACCCAAGATCTCCACAGTCAATGACACACTTTGTCCTCTTGCAAATTAGGGAAATATGATAGTCAATTTGTAGAAATGGAGGTACCACAACAGCATCGAGTTAACAGAGCTGTATTAGTGTTGCAGTTCAAAGGGCTAAGTACAGGATGACCCCTGTATCTGCAGAATTATTTTCCGCGGTTTATCATGGCCCGAGCATATTATAGGGAACATTCCAGCACCAGGCACCAGGGAATTGCCGGGAAGATACATTTCCCATTTAAATAAATGGGTTTGCACCTATCCACTGTTTCTGGCTTCCGTGGTAGGTCTTGGGACGTAACCCCTGCGGGTATGGGGGACTACGGTATTGCCCAGAACACCACAACGCTCCTCTGCTCTTCTTTCTAGTGCAATGTGAGCTTTAATGTGTACAGAGAGGATTACTGCAGTCTCAGCTTAATATCCCATCAGAAAGATGATGTCTCTGACATTGAACCAGTCAGTACCACACTGGTATGTCAACCAAAGATCACTCAGAATATATCCAACTTAATTTACTTGATGAAGCTTTGAAAAATATGAAACCAAAGCAGGGATTGCTGGCACATCTCAACAGATATGGCAGCAGCTAAACAGAGAAATCAGAGTTAATGTTTCGGGTCCAGTGACCTTTCTTCAGAACCCTGGGTTAACTCTGATTTCTCTTCACAGATGCTATCAAACGTGCTAAAATTTTCTAACGATTCCTGTTTCTGTTTCTCATTTCCAGCACCTGCAGTTGTTTGAAAAATGTGAAAATTCTGAATTTTGTGTGACCTTTAGGAGTATTCCAACTAAGCTCTGGGACACTAATTCAATTTTTCAATGTAACAATATACAACTCTCACTATTTCAATCAGGATGTCTACAATTACTCAGACGTAGCAGCAAAGTTTGTACATGAACAGTATTTTACTGTCCAACCAGCTTCAGATTTCACTGCAATGTAATAAAATGGGATTAAAAAGAGCAAAGCAGCACCTTTTACTTTCTTATAAAGTTTCAGCTTGTTTTAAAAATGAAGTTTAAGATTTTAAAATCCACACATTTATTAAAATATACACAAAATAGTAATATATAATACCAAATGTGAATTTGTAACTGATTATCTAATGATCCAGAGGAACAACCTGGTGATGTTCCACTGTTTCTCATGAAATTCTATGTACAGATGAATAGATTTATTGTAATTACAAAAACATCAGCATCTTATCAAAAGAGCAATGCTTGGAACTGTTTAAATACTCCATCACTCAGGTTTCTCTTCCTTCACTCTGTCCCATGACATTAAAGAGACATTTTGTTTATGTTTGATTGTAGCACAGTATCTTGCATTTATATTTCGCTGCCAGACAGCTGGGCTCCAATTTGCAAGTTAAAAAATATTCATTCAAGCAACTTTTATTTTCCTCATTTCTATTGCTAGTTACTGGGTTCAAGGAACATTTGATCCAAATCAAGGTGTAGCAGCTATTCTTACACATTCTTAGCACCTTTCAAAGACATCATTGCCACATGAAATGAGCACTTGTTTCCGAAACTATTATCATTTAGTTATCTTTTTCAATGGATTCCTTCCCTTTCTCAATAATAATATTCAAGTTCTGACCCTCTGCAGGGAAGGTGGTCTATAAGCATAAGAACACTAGATGTCACTATAATTTGGAAACACATACCTCTTCAACTTCACCCAGCGTAATTGGTTGAGTCTGATATCGAGAATTTGATCGTCTTTGCTTAGTATCACTTCTACTCCTTGCTGCTTTTATTTTAGTCACAGGTTGTGAAAGACGATTGAACAGAGCCATCTTTTCTGCAAGGCTGAGTGTGGACATGTCTGGCTCTTCAGGCTGGGCTTGTTCTGCTAATTCTTTGGCTTCACTTGCCTTCTGTTCCCCTGCAGCAGACTGTGCAGATGCTTGTAGTCTAGGAAGTGCATTGGTTTAATATTTAGGTCATCATTTTGCAGTACACTTGCATAGTCCCTGTCCCAAAAATGTCTCTCTAAAATTAGAACTTCACATTCATCACTTAAAATGCATGCAGCTTCCTGGTAGTTCAAAATCATTTTTTAGAACCGTATCATTTTGGGAAAAGGTAAACATTTTATTTTGTTACAGGTTTTCAAAAAGAAATACATTTATGTATGTATGAAAATATAGCTTGAACAATAACAATCTAAATCATTAGGATGTCCCAGACAAAAACAAACAAATTCCTGAAAGCTATACAAATAGCCATAAGGTATAGGAGCAGAATTAGACCATTTGGCCCATTGAGTTTGCTCTGTCATTCGATTGTGGCTGATCTGTTTGTCAAACTCATGCTCCTGCGTCCTCCTCCTAAAACTTGATTTTCTCATCAATCAAGAATGTGTGTCATACATACACTCAATGACTTACCTCCACAGCATTCACAGTTTCACCAGACTCTGCCTGATGAAATTCTCCTATAGGTTCTGAAGGGTTGTTGCTTCCCTCTGAGGCTGTGCCCTTGGGTCCGAGTCTTCCCCACTAATGAAAGCATTTTTCCACGTCCCCTCTATCCAGGCGTCTCAGTATTCTGTAAGTTTCAACCAGATCTCACTGCCCCATCCTTCTGAACTCCATTGAGTACAAACCCAGAGTCCTCAACTACTCCTCCTCTGACAAATGCCTTCACCCCCCTGGGTCATTGATGTAAACCTTCGCTAAACCCCCTCCAATACCACCATATTCTTCTTTAGGTACAGGGCCCAAAACTGCTCACAATATTCCAAAATGCAGTCTGACCAGAGCTTCATACAGTCTCAGCGGTTCATCCCTGCTCTTGTTTTCCACCACCAGGGATATATTTCCCTCCCCACTCCTTTCCACCTTCCGCAAAGGCCATTCCCTCAGTGACTACCTGGTCATGTCCACGCCCCCCCAACAACCCACCCTCCCGTCCTGGCACCTTCCCCTGCCACCGCAGGAATTGCAAAGCCTGTGCCCACACCTCCACCCTCACACCTAATCCAAGGCCACAAAGGAGCCTTCCACATCCAAAGTTTTACCTGCACATCCAATATCATTTACTGTATCCGTTGCTCTCGATGCGGTCTCCTCCACACTGGGGAGACTGGATGCCTCCTAGCAGAGCACTTTAGGGAACATCTCTGGGACACCCGCACCAATCAACCACACCGCCCTGTGGCCCAACATTTCGACTCCCCCTCCCACTCTGCCGAGGACATGGAGGTCCTGGGCCTCCTTCACCGCCGCTCCCTCACCACCCAACGCCTGGAGAAAGAACGCCTCATCTTTCGCCTCGGAACACTTCAACCCCAGGGCATCAATGTGGACTTCAACAGTTTCCTCACTTCCCCTTCCCTCACCTCACCCCAGCTCCAACCTTCCAGCTCAGCACTGTCCCCATGACCTGTGCTACCTGCCTATCTTCCTTTCCACTCCATCCTCCTCTCTGACCTATCACCTTCATCCCCACCCCTATTCACCCATTGTACTCTATGCTACTTTCTCCCCACCCTCCTCTCATTTATCTCTCCACCCTGCTGACACTTTGCCTGAAACATCAATTTTCCTGCTCCTCGGATGCTGCCTGAACTGCTGTGCTTTCCCAGCACCACTCTAATCCAGACTCTTGAAATTAATGCCAACATTACATTTTTCTTCCTACCTGCCAACTGAACCTGCATGTTAACCTTGAGAGAATTGTCAATTAGGACTCCCTTTGTGCTTCAGATTTCTGAAGTCTTTCCTCATTTAGAATGTACTCTAATCTTTTCCCTCCTACCAAAGTGCATAACCCCATACTTTCCCACATTGCATCCTAACTGCTACTACTTTGCCCACTCTCCTAGCTTGTTCAAGTCTTTCTGTCTCTTGCCCATTTCCACAACAAGTACCTTTCCTTCCACCTATCTTTATGCCCTCTGTAAACTTAGCAACAATGTCATCAGTTCTTTCATCCAAATCATTAATGTATAATGTGAATATCTGTGGTCCCTACATGGACATCTGTGGAACTCCGTTAATCACCGGCTTCCATCCCGAAAAAGACTCTTTTATCCCTACTTTCTGCTAGTCAGCCAATCTTCTATCTATGCCAATACCTGCCCCCAACATCATGGACTGTCATCCTATTTAGCAGTCTCATGTGTGGCGCCTTGTCATAGGCCTTCTGGAAATCCAATTAGATCATGTCCACTGGCTGTCCTTTGAGGAGGTAATGAGCAAGTTAGACAAAGAATTCTAAAAGATTTGTCAGGCGTGACCTTCCCTTGATGAAACTGTGCTGACTTAGCCCTATTTTAACTTGGACTTCCAAGTACTCCGCAATCTCATCCTTAATAACAGACTCTAAAAGCTAACCAAGGACCAAGGTCAGACTAACCGACCTATAGTTTCCTGTCTTCTGCCTCTCTCTCTTCTTAAACAGGGTGTTACATTAGTCATTTTCCAGTCCTCTGGGGTACTTCCTGACTCAAATGAGCCCTGAAAGATCACCCATGGCTCTACAATCGCCTCAGCTATCACCTTCATAAATCTGGGTTGTAGTCCATCTGATCTGGGTGATTTATCCATCTTCAGACCTTTCAGCTTCCCCAGCACCATCTCCTTAATGATGGCTACTACATTCACCTCTGCCCCCTGACTCTCGAAGTTCTGATATGCTGCTGGTACCTTTCACTGTGAAAACTGATGCACCTTATTCATGGTTAAAATTCATTGCACTATTATACTGGTTACTTGGCACAAATACAGTTAATTAACTTTTTTTTTGTTTATGTCAACATTCTAAAGTTGTAGAGATTTAGGTTTCAGTATTTGTTTCAAAACACCAAGTGTGCAGCAATTAATCAAATAGGTATGAATGAAAAATGTACTACTGGCCTGTAATGACTGCTTAGAATCAAGATTAAAATGATATTTTTATATTTCCAGGGAATAACGTTTATTACTTAAAGTGTTTTTCAGCCATTTTAGGGGACAAAAAGTTTTAACTATTACATTGAAATGTCTGTGTCACAGAATGTAAGTCCGGATGCTGAATTAGGGAATGACGGGATTTGGCCTCAGACTGTGCCATTTGAAGGTGCAGAGTGAAAGGCAGAGACACAAGAAGGAAAAAGGAAACAGTAAGTTTTGTCTGCACTTGTACACAAGAGCTCATACATACACCACAAATGAATCAGGATCAAAACAAATCTCTCATTTCTACAGTTAGTTTTAATATTCAGATAGTCATTAAAGGTAGAAATTGTATAAGCTTCTGGGCATTAAATTAAAAAACATTTTTCAAATCAATAAACATTTGAAATTGTATGGTCAAACGACAAACAATATCTGTCTATAGAGCAATGGGGTGGTGGGAAGTGTAGTCCTATTGCCACAGCTGGTGTACAGGGACTTTTTGCAAGGTTGAAAAAGGTAAATTTTATTCAATGAGAATCTGAAATACTAACATTGAAATCCTACGGTTAGACAGTAGTTGGATTATTGGACTATTTAGTAACTGCACTGAAACTTCCCTCTTTGGTTTACTAGGCAATATTTGTTTCCAGCATCATACATGTTTACAGTTGTAGCTAGCCGCCTGTGAAGCAATTTGCAACATTTTGGAAAAACAGGATAATTGCTGAATAAAAGCCTCTTTCCCTGCATTTCTTCACTATGAGGATGGTGGATCTGTGGAATTTTATATTACGCAAGACACACTCTGAAGCTAAATCTTGTGATTCCCTAATTCAGCAGCAGCTTTACATTCTGTGAAGTAGGTGTTTTAATGTGATGGTTAAGGCCTTTTGTCCTTTAAATGGCTGTGAACACCTTACGTGGAGGTTCAAGTCACTGAATACATTGAAGACTTTGAGATAGAGAATCAGTCATGGTCATACTGAGGGGTGGAGTGGACTCAATGGGCCAAATGACCTATCCCTGCTCCTAGCTTACATGTTTCTAACTGAGTTGAGATCTGGACAAAGTAAAATTCTTTGAATCTTCATCACAAAGGATTAAATGAGAAGCAAAGGACATTGTGTTTGCGAAGTTGATAGATATTTTCTAGCAAACCTGTTCAGAGCTGTTGTTCTGCAGTTCTGGCGCAGGTGAAATTTGAACCCAGGCTTCTTAGTTCTGAGGTAGGGACACTGCCACTGCCCCACGACTTTATAACCATACTTCTCAAATATTGTTTTAATTATTCAATTCGATTCAATTAGATTTGATTCTCTACAGTGTGGAAACAGGCCCTTCGGCCCAACCAGTCTACACCGACCCAGACCCATTTCCCTCTGACTAGTGCACCTAAAACTATGGACAATTTAGCATGGCCAATTCACTTAACCTGCACATCTTTGGACTGTGGGAGGAAACCGGAGCATCAGGAAGAAACCCATGCAGATACGGGGAGAATGTGCAAACTCCACACAGTCACCCGAGCCTGAAATCGAACCTGGGAGGTACAGTTAGTAAATTTGCAGATTACACCAAAATTGGAGGTGCAGTGGACAGCGAAGAGGGCTACCTCAGGATCTTGACCAGATGGGCCAATGAGCTGAGAAGTGGCAGATGGAGTTTAATTCAGATAAATGAGAGGTGCTGCATTTTGAGAAAGCAAATCTTAGCAGGACTTATACACTGAATGGTAAGGTCCTAGGGAGTGTTGCTGAACAAAAAGAGACCTTGGAGTGCAGGTTCATAGCTCCTTGAAACTGGAGTCATAGGTAGGTAAGATAGTGTATGCGGCATTTGGTATGCTTTCCGTATTGGTCAGAGTATTGAGTACAGGAGTTGGGAGGTCATGTTGCGGCTGTACAGGACATTGGTTAGGCCAGTGTTGGAATATTGCTTGCAATTCTGGTTTCCTTCCAATCAGAAAGCTGCTGTGAAACTTGAAAGGGTTCACAAAAGATTTACAAGGATGTTGCCAGGGTTGGAGAATTTGAGCTATAGGGAGAGGCTGAACAGGCTGGGGCTGTTTTCCCTTAAGTACCGGAGGCTGAGGGGTGACCTTATAGAGGTTTACAAAATTATGAGGGGTATGGATAATGTAAATAGGCAAAGTCTTTTCCCTGGGGTCGGGGAGTCCAGAACTAGAGGGCATAGGTTTAGGGTGAGAGGGAAAAGATATAAAAGAGACCTATGGAGCAACTTTTTCCATGCAGAAGGTGGTACGTGTATGGAATGAGCTGCCAGAGGATGTGGTGGAGGCTGGTACAATTGCAACATTTAAGAGGCATTTGGATGGGTATATGAATAGGAAGGGTTTGGAGGGATATGGGCCGGGTGCTGGCAGGTGGGACTAGATTGGGTTGGGATATCTGGTCGGCATGGACCGAAGGGTCTGTTTCCATGTTGTACATCTCTATGACTCTATTCAGTGTTTGACTCTCAAAACTGGTCAGTGGGATGCAATTATTTCCCTAATCAGCAGATGGTGCTATTTAGTTTTTTTTAAACCACAGGTAATATTTTTCTGCTTGACATTCAGGTATTTAAACATTTGTGCTCTGCATTCAGATCAGAACACTATTTCCTTACTTTATTGATATGGGGTCTAAATAAGGAATTAGAGGCTGTCCTGAATACTTTTAAAATTGTTAATAAAACCCAGGACCAAGAAGAATCAGCGTGTCAATGGATTGTGATTACAAGTTGCCTCCTTCTATTCATTCAGGAGATGTGGGTGTTGCTGGCTGTGTCAGTACATATTGCCAGTTTCCTAATGGGCTTTGAGAAGGTGCTGGTGAGCTGTCTCCTTAAACTGCTGCAGTTCTTGGGTTGTTTAAAACATGTCCAGGATATTGACCCAACAGCAGTTAAGGCAATAGAGTTCCAAGTCAGTGTGGTGAGTGGTTGGGAGGGGAACTTGTAGCTGGTGGTGTTCCCATGAATCTGCTGTCCTTGTCCTTCTAGATAGAATGGTCATGGGTTTGGAAGGTGCTGTTTGAGGAGTCTTGGTAAATTTCTGCAGTGCATCTTGTAGATAGTACATACTGCTGCTACAGAACACCAATACAACGTATATGAAGTGGATGTTTGCAGATGTGGTGCTAATCAAACGGACTGCTTTTTCTTCAACACTATTAATCAGCTGAAGACAAGCTAAATGATCTATTACAAGCTGTTGACAAAATACAATTAAACCCTAGTTTGTTAGAAATAATAAACTAAACACACAGCTGCAAGACTGGAGGATAAACCATAACAAAAACAGTGCCTTAAAATTCAGCACGCTGCATAGAGTCATAGAGCACGGAAACAGTTCAACTAGTCCACGCAGAACATGTTCCCAAACTAAACTAGTCCCACTTTCCTGCATTTGGCCCATATCCTTTCAAATATTTCCTATTCATTAATTTATCCAAATGCTTTTTGAATATCGTAACTGTTCCTGCATCCACGACTTCCTCTGGACGTTCATTCCACAATCAAACCACTCTGTTTAAAAACATTGTCCCTTGTATCCTTTTTAAATCTTTCTCCTCTCACCTGAAAAGCATACCCCTAGTTTGAATACCCCTACCCTGAGGAAATGACCTTGGCTATTCACTTTATCTGTGCCCCCATGATTTTATCTAAGGTCACTCCTCAAACTCTTACACTCCAGTGAAAAAAAATCCCAGCCTATATTTTTACAACTCATACCCTCCACTCCAAGGAACATCCTTGTAAATCTTTTCTGAATCCTCTCCAATTTAATAATATTCTTCCTATAGCAGGGCAACCAGAACTGGACACAGTAACTCCAAAAGAAGCCTCATTAACATCCTATACAATCTCAACATGACATTCTAACTCCTAGGGTGGCATGGTGGCTCAGTGGTTAGCACTGTTGCCTCACAGCACCAGGGTCACCCAGGTCCAATTCCAACCTCGGGTGACTGTCTGTGTGGAGTTTGCACATTCTCCCCACGTCTGCGTGGATTTCCTCTGGGTGCTCAGATTTCCTCCCACAATCCAAAGATGTGCAGGTCAGGTGAACTGGCCGTGCTAAATTGCCCATAGTGTTAGGTGCATTAGTCAGAGGGAAATGGGTCTGGGTGGGTTACTCTTCGGAGGGTCGGTTGGGCCAAATGGCCTGTTTCCACACTGTAGGGAATCTAATCTAACCTATACTCAAAGGTCTTAACAATGAAGGCAAGTGTGCAAAACGTCTTCTTAACCACCCTGCCCACATGTGATGCAAATTTTATAGAATTATATACCTGAACTCATAGGTTTCTCTGTTCTATAACACTACCCAGGGCCCTACCATTAACTGTATAAGTCCTGCCCTTGAAGCTATTACCAAAATGCAACACCCTCACATTTATCCAAATTAAACTCGACCTGCCACTCCTCAGCCCATTGACCCAATTGATCAAGATGTCTTTGTAATCTTGGATAATCTTCACTGTCCACTTTAGAACAGATTTTTTGTGCCACCTGCAAACTTACTAAGTATGCCTGCTAAATTCTCATCCAAGTAGTTTTTACATACATATATACATATCCTGCAACAGTGTAATGTGGTGGATTTAAATTGGTAGCCCAAAGATACTCTAAAACGCTATAGTTTAAAACAAAAAGCAGATGGATGTACCAATGAGGAGTTGTGAAATACTCATTATAGTTCATGCTTGCTGACAGTGAAAGGTAATAAAACAAAACTCATCATCCACACATTTTCTTCTTGGGGATTTTTATCTTAAAGATCTAGAGACGATGAGTCAGTACTGTTAATATTAGATTTAAACACACATTTAAACGAGCCGGTCCTCAAGTTCTCACACTGTAACTACCATCTAGTAAATAACCTGGCACTAAAAATTAAACCACAAATGTATTAGGTTCCAACTATTACTTTCCCAAGTGAATTATTTGCCTTAATGCCAACATATGAAAACCCAAACATAAGAAAGATTACTATTAATATTTAAAGTTGGCTTTACTAAAACTCCATTGAACCCATCTATAACCTGCTTAGCAAAAATAACCAGTGCTTATATAAGCCTGAAGTTGCTTATGTACTTCACAGGAACTTGTCATTAAGGCTCATGAAGAGATATTAGGGTAGGTGATCTAAAGCTTAGTCATAACGGCAGGCTTTAAGGAGAATTGAAAGGAAAGAAAGGATGGAAGAAACTAAAAGAGATCTATGGATGAAATTCCAGAGTTTAGGGCTTGGTTAGCTGCGACAAAGTATTTTCCAGAAAATGAAATAAAAATATGTTCCACAGTTTGCCTCATAGAACTCAACCCAATGAATAAAGAAATTCGCACTACCTAATGTCCTCAAAATAGTCGTTATATTTCAATAAACTTGTTTGTGGATCAAGAAAAATTCCTTCTAATACTTGGATCAAAATTGCAAAAATTAGATACTGCCAAACTGGCTTGGATTCCCCACTCCACCCCATTATTGCACATATCTACCCATTTCCTTTTCTCTCCTAAAGGCACAGCTCTATGCACAATGGCCCCTTGCGAAAGCCAAGATGCTCAACTCCCAGTCGGGCTGTGTGATTGTGGAGAGTTTCACAACTGAGCCAGTCTTTCCAGCTACCATGCTATGGTTGTTGGATAATGATCAGGATCTTACATTATCTCTCCCATGTAACTCCCACCACCACGCTCTTCTTCTTGATTCAGGGACTGAGGCAATGATAATCCTCAACTGTACTACCAGGAATTGCATCAGTTACTTTTTGGCTTCATATCTTTCTGGGTCACGATGACAGTTGCTAGGCCATTAAGAAAAACTAATTTTAGTTAATTTGTAAAATTTGTCAGAGCACTTTGTATGTTTTATTGTATAATACTATGACATGCTAATACCAAGCTAGAAACCAATATTGATAATAGTAATCTAGTTATAGAAATTTGTAAATTTACGATAATGTTGACTTCATTGTTGGATTTCAATGATTCTCATCATCCCAGGAAACATAATTCTCATTAATGCTATTAGGAGGCTACATTTATGATGAGACAGGTAGCTGAGTCAGGCAGGAGAAAACAAATAGTTCCCTCAAATGGTCCTTTTGTACCTTATGATGTTTGATTCAAAAGTGGCACTGGCAAAGTACAAGAAGAAGGGCATCTCTGTAATTTTTTAAGCAGAAACATTTCCTCGTGAATCAAGAGAGGAATGAGAACATTGTGTTTCGTTGGGAGCGAAACACAAAGAAAACGTACAAGTTCCTTATGCAGAAATTTTGAATTTCCAATCTATTCAGCTAAACCCTTCCATGCAGATGATCTGCAAAGATTGCAATGATTGGCAAAGTAGACTCAAAGAACTGTATGGTCTACTCCAGCTGCTATTTCTTATGCTTTTATATTAAATTAAAAATATTGTGTACAAATCCCAACATTTATATCAGTATTTACACACATATTTAAGTTAAAAAATGATATTAATTTTTGTTTAATTAAAACATTTTTAGTTCATACAAGCAGATTTGGAGAAATTGACAAGTTTTCTAATGTGGGTTGTGTCATAATTTGGAACAAATCAGCAAATGTAAAAATGTTGTTAGATCAAAATGTACAGGATTAACTTTGAAAAGAGCATTAGTATATTAACTGATACAGCCATCCACATGCAAATTGCAAAATACCTGCTAGGTTTGGAATTTGAGTTTATTATAGTGAGGCTAGAGGTTCTTGCCATGACTGTCTGCACAGTCACTGTGTGTGAGACAGGGGTGGGTTCACTAGAAACAGGGAAAGAAAGAACAAGACATGTTGGAAAGAAAACAACTAAGCAAAGAAGCAAACTTTCAAGGCTAAGCTTATAGGTAGGAAGACAAAAGATAGAAAAAATAGTAACAATTACTCATCTCAATTGTCACCTACGATACTCTGAGCTAGGCTCTCTCAATAATATAATCATCATCTCCACATAACATGAACAGCCCCTTAAATAAATACCTCTGGGACAGAAAAGGGAAAACTATAATGTTGCTTGAGTTTTTTCTCTTTCATGTGCACTACTTTTTTAACCTGCCTTTCATAGAACAAATATCTAACAGAAACTTAAATTCCAGAATTATCTTTAAAGGAAAGTGCACTCAGAACTCAGGGCATTAAATCAAATGTGATCTTCATTCTACAGCAGATTATAATCACACCTAGGCCAATATGGACAGTTTGTACAAACTGTGAAACAAACGCCATTAGTATAATTCAAGAAGCCTCCGTGTATATCCTTGATCTAATCCTTAAAGGACAGACTGCTATTAAAAGAACATTCAGCCATCTTTGCATGTGCAGATTAAGCAAGATGCAGAAGTACTGCACCAAATACAAAACAGGTCTCCAAATAGAAGGTACTGCAAGTCTGAGGCTCTAGTTCAATCTTGTACTTCCATTCACAATTGGAATAATCATTGAAATTATTGGTGTGATAACTGGCGTTTGGTTATTTTCTAGAACAATAAGGAATGGGTATTACTTTCATTCACTCACATGATGTGGGTATTGCTGGTTGGGCCAGCATTTATTGTCCATCCCTAGTTGCCCTCGAGAAGGTGGTGGTGAGTTGCCTTTTTAAACTGCTGCAGTCTATATATTTCAGGTAACCTCTTAATATTGTTAGGATGTAAGTTCCAAGATTTTGTCATAATAACACTGAAGAAGCAGTACCCTAGAGCTCATGTTTATAGTGGGAGAAAGTGAGGACTGCAGATGCTGGAGATCAGAGCTGAAAAATGTGTTGCTGGAAAAGCGCAACAGGTCAGGCAGCATCCAAGGAACAGGAGAATCGACATTTTGGGCATAAGCCCTTCTTCAGGAATGAGGAAGGTGGGCCAAGCAGGCTAAGATAAAAGGGAGGGAGGAGGGACTTGGGGGAGGGGTGTTGACAATGCGATAGATGGAAGGAGGTTAAGGTGAGGGTGATAGGCTGGAGAGGGGGTGGGGGCGGAGAGGTCGGGAAGAAGATTGCAGGTCAAGAAGGCGGTGCTGAGTCCGAGGGTTGGGACTGAGATAAGGTTGGGGGGGACGGGAAACGAGAAAGCTGGAGAAATCTGCATTCATCCCTTGTGGTTGGAGGGTTCCTAGGTGGAATACGAGGCACTCTTCCTCCAGGCGTCGTGTTGCCATGGTCTGACGATGGAGGCGGCCAAGGACCTGCATGTGCTTGGCGGAGCGGGAGGGGGCGTTAAAGTGTTCAGCCACGGGGTGGTTGGGTTGGTTGGTGAACCGCCCCGTGGCTGAACACTAACTCCCCCTCCCATTCCGCCAAGCACATGCAGGTCTTTGGCCTCCTCCATCGCCAGACCCTGGCAATATGACGCCTGGAAGAAGAGTGCCTCACCTTCTGCCTAGGAACCCTCCAACCACAAGGGATGAATGCAGATTCCTCCAGCTTCCTCATTTCCCCTCCCCCCACCTTATCTCAGTCCCAACCCTCGGACTCAGCACCACCTTCTTGATCTGCAATCTTCTTTCCGACCTCTCTGGCCTATCACCCTCACCTTAACCTCCTTCCACCTGTCGCATTCTCAATGCCCCTCCCCCAAGTCCCTCCTCCCTACCTTTTACCTTAGCCTGCTTGGCACACCTTCCTCATCCCTGAAGAAGGGCTTATGCCCGAAACGTCGATTCTCCTGCTCCTTGGATGCTGCCTGACCTGCTGCGCTTTTCCAGCAACACATTTTTCAGCTCATGTTTATAGTGTAATGACAGTTGTGAAGAGAAAGGATTTTGTTGAGACATTAGATGGATGAGTGAGGACAGACTGATTTTTAATGGGTGATGATCTTAAAGTTACTTGCTCTGAAAATGTCCTGACTATTACAGAATCTTAGTTTTTAGAAGCATTAGCCATTAAACTTGCTCTATGTTTCTTATTAGGCTGGTAGCA
The DNA here is from genome assembly GCF_047496795.1 of Chiloscyllium punctatum. Lineage (NCBI taxonomy): Eukaryota > Metazoa > Chordata > Chondrichthyes > Orectolobiformes > Hemiscylliidae > Chiloscyllium > Chiloscyllium punctatum. The sequence continues at coordinate 92,222,593 of NC_092746.1, read as the reverse complement.
GGAAGAAGGGGTTATAGTTGTGAAGAGAAATTTCAGATGTCAGTGCTTCTTCATTGAAGATGAGAAGGTCTCAACAAAAATATCACGGTTAATGTCACGTTTGTCACTGGTCAATGATTGGTCACCGAAGATAATACATTTATAATGGCAAACGAATTACAAGGTAAATTGTGGAGTAAATTAGTAAGAAAAGGCAATTTAACTATGGGATTCTCCATCACAATTAAAATTAACTTGAAAAAAAAATTAGATGCTTTAAAAAGATCAGTATTACAGGTTAATGAAAGAGAAGCAGAGTGGCATTAGTTTAAGTGTTCATGCAAAGAAAAATGCTGGTGCAGAATTATGCTCCATTTCTGTGTGGTCGTGTTCACTGGTTCATTGGTAAGCTTCTCACTGTGTCTGTTCAGGACCACTCTGTCGGATATGGGCACTGACCCATATAATTAGCTGGAGCCAAAAGCAAATAATCCCAGCTCCAGGGATGCCTGCAGTTTCTTTCAGTCAACAATGCCTTTGTGTAGCATGAACTGATTTGGTTCACAAAGTTGACTTCATTTTAGGCTTTTGTACATGGGTGTGAGATTTTGGAGCCACTTTGATCCAAAAGGGACCTTTGGCAGAATCTTCTGCTTCCTGAGATGCTGAACCAGGAGGCAATAATATGGAGGCAGCAAGGGTGCTTATGAGAGTGGGCTAGTGGAACATTCAGTGCCCACTGTCTATTTGCCTCCACTAGACCTTCGGACTTCATTGTTAACTGAGGCCATTAAGTTGCAAAGTAAGGGAGCACTTAACCGTCTCACCACTGGGATTATTCAAGAAAAGCCAACATTATCACCTTGTCACATATCCAATAGGTCAACTACGTGGACAGCTGGTTTCATTGGAGATGGAAGGTCAAAGGCATACAGTGCCCCATTGTCTGCTGAGATCCAACCCCTGCCCTTTTTTCTGAGCCTCCTGCCGCTCTCCCCAATCACCTGCGGACCTCCACTCCCATAACCCACAAAATACTTCTTAGTCTATGGTTATCAGCAATCCTGGATCACCAGGAGTGCTCCTCCAAAAGTCATGTCTTAGTCTTTCACCACCTAGAGTCCTGAGTCCAGGTGAAGGCCTGCTGGTGGCTTCACCACTGCCTGATTGCCATTCAGTTTGGTAAGAACAGGTCTCTTACTGGACATCAACTGGCTAACAAGGCCGCCAAAGCCTCAGCATGACTCAACCCTGATGTCTTTCATATTTTCATTGCATTCCAAAGCAACATGGCTAATGTATGTCATTTGCTCACTGGGTTTGGGAATATCTGGGTGGGTCAGCAATTACAGCTTATCCCTAGTTGACCTTGAGAAGGCAGTGATAAGCTGCCACCAGTGCTGGTAGGAAGGCAGGTGCCACAGAGGAATGGTGATATACTTCCAGGTCAGCATGATGTGGCTTACAGGTCATCTTGCAGATGGTGGTGTTCCACATGTAAGCTGGCCTTGTTCTTCTTTGTGGTAAATAGAAAGAATGAGAGGTGACATCATTGAACCAAATAAGATCCCAAGGAGATCTAGCAGGGTGGATTCTAAGATGCTGCCCCTATCGCAAGACTGGTTAGGACTGGGGTAGAGTTTGAGAGTTAGAGATTTTACTTTCAAAATAGCAATATTGGGAGCCCTACTTTCATTCCAAGGGTTGATTGTGGAACTTTCTTCTCCAGAGAATAGAGAAAGCCTGGTCATTGAATTTATTCAAGACCGTTAGATACTTGAATAGTCAAGACAGTCTAGGGTAATGGTGGTCTGGAACTCCGACAGGAAAGTGAAGTTCAAACTCCAGTCAGATCAGTCATCATTTCAATTAAAGGTGTAGCAGGTCTGAAGGCCAAATGGACCACTCTGCTCCTAAATCCTATAATCAAATGAAAGTGACATTTATGTCAGGCAAGTGCACCAGACAGTGACCATCTCCAACAAGAGTGAATCAAACCATTGTGCCTTGATATTCAATGGTATTACCATCACTGAATCATCCACTATCAATATGCTGTGGGTTACCATTAATCAGAAACTGAACTTGACTAGCCACATCAATATTGTGGCTACAACAACAGAGTTGAAGCTCAAAATTCCGAGGCAGGTAATTCACCTCCTGACTCGTCAAAGCCTGTCCACCATCTACAAGGCACAACTCAGGACTGAGATGGAATACGGTCTATTTGCCTGCATCAGTGTAGTTCCAATAATGAAGCAGCTTGCTTGGTCGATACCCATCTGATAAAGTAAACAATCATTGTCTCCACTATTGATATACAGTGGCAGCAATGTGTGCTGTATACAAGCTGCACTGCAGCAGCTCATTAAAGCTCCTTCAGAAGTCTCAAAGCCTGCTACCTCTACAACCTAGACAGACAATGCAGATATATGACTGCACCATTGCCTACAAGATCGCCAAGCCACATAACATCCTGACTCAAAACTACGTCATTTTTCCTTCAAATGTCATTGGATCAAAATCCGGGAACTTCCTAAGAGCATTGTGGGTGCACATACAACTCATGGACTGCAGTGATTCAAAAAGGCAACTCTATCACCTTTTCAACAGCTGTTGGGTTGGTCAACAACGCCATAACCCATGCAAAAATAAAACAAAACACAGCATCTAAAACATGCATGCACTGTTAGAGGTGCAGTGTTTTTGTATCACTTGCTTTTACACTGGTAGTTTTTATCTTTGTAGGTATCAAACTATGACCAAATGAATATGTAGGGTCTTGTAGTTGTTGCCATGTAGCAAGTTATCTCCAGTCTGCGTTTCTGAATCAGCCAAATAAATGATATCAGCCTCAAGGATAGTGAAAATAAATAGTTGGATTCTGCATATCAAGATGTTCAAGTTCAATTGCACATGCTGAGAAAGGGAAAGGCTTGTGGTCGAAATAACAGCACAATTTGCTGGAACACTTACATGCTCCAAAGGTGACTTATCCTGAAGGATTAGTTTGAAGAACAGTCATGATATGTAGTGAGAGAGAAAAAAACTAATTTTATTGTTTTTATGACTCTGTTGTCATCATTAGACTTTTCTTATTTCACTATTTATACAATTAACTCCTGAGGTTAATCCACCCTTCCATTGGATCTTCCAAGGACAATAAAGGTATGTGTGATTTTTTTTTGCTTCAAAAATGGGATGTGCCTTTTCAGGTATTGTTGTTCTATTCCCCATGACTGTTCTCACAGATTAGATGAAAATGATGAGAAATTCATCTAAAAGGTATGAACATTTCATTACTTTTATAGAAGAAAGAAAGGTAGGAAACAAGAAATTTTAAAACCTTCAATCTATTCTACCCTCTTTTCATACTGTTTACATATCTGGTACCAAAGGTTAAAAAAAAATGAATAAAGTGGTAGTAACTTTGGGTCTATTTGTAACCTGCAGGTGTCAATTAAAAGAACTTAACTATTTACATCCATAATATTTGACCACGTTATAAGCACAAAACCATTGTCATGTCACTTTCAGTTATATAATGATAAATAATGGAATAAAAATGAAACCTACATGAAGTACATTTACATTCGATCTCAAGATGAAATTATATTTCACACACCAGATGTTCAACATTAAATCAATACCACCATCTTTTAAATATGGTAACTTTAAAAAATTGCATTAGACTCCTCTTCTGATCCATTCCCAAAATTATATTGAACATCTTTAACTACGTACCTCCAAAAAAACGTCCACATCTATAAGTCAAACTAAAAAAAAGATGCCTCCTTTCCTCCTATTTTCAATCTTTCTCACAGCACTGCATGCCAAAACACTTGTCAGCAGTTTAACATGATACACTATCCACTTTGCTCTTGTGATGCACTGGCAATTTCCCTACCTCTGAGCCAAGAGGTCTGGGTTCAAGTCCCACGGGCTCCAGAGGTGTGTCACAGCATCTCTGAACAGGTTGGAAAATGTCTACACTGTTCACTTTGCCTTCTCTCTGTCAATAGGTAGGCAAAGGAGGGGGAAAGTAGCCAACCTCTGGTTCACATTTATCCAAAAGGAAGCCCAGTCATGAAACTTGTGCCCTACTGTATGTCAGAGGATCAAGAAGAAACAATGCAAAGCAACATTGCATTTAATCATCCTGACAGTGAATAATATCCTCAAACCATTCCTCAGGAAGTTCAGCATTTAAACTAGACTTGTTTCTCAATTTGCCAGCAACAGAACTCTACTCCAAATAGCAACTTTCCTGAGAAAATAATGGGAAACCCACTGAATATTAGAAACACTACAGTATGGACAGAGGTCATCTCACCCACGGAGTCCACATTGACCGTTCAAACAGCATCCTACCCTGACTCAGCCCCCCACCCCATCCCTATAATCCCACATTTCCCATGGCCAATCCACTTAACCTGCACATCTTTGGACTGTAGGAGGAACTTTGAGCATCTAGCGGGAACCCAGACAGATACAGGGAGAACATGTAAACTCTGCACAGGTAGTCACCCCAGACTGGATTCGAACCCATGTCCTGGCACTGTGAGGCAGCGGTGCTAACCACTGATCTATTGTACCACCAGCCATTGGATGCAACCACAACCACAAAAACAAAGAATATTTGATCGTACAGTCTAGCATGGAAAAAGAGAGCTATTGCCACCCACTATCATCAAGTCTCCTGATTATACCACAAGTCTAAATTCAAGCACTGGTCAATATTCCCTGAAAAGCAAAATTGTGTTGCCACACCCCATATCTTTGGATGCAGGCAGGCAGTCTGCAGTCCAAGGTGAATATACTGATAGTGTTACAAGTGCCCAATTCATCAGTCCACAACTAGCCAATAAAGTGTTTTTTCTCTTGGTTATGTCCTTAGCCATTGTCACGTCAGATAATAGGTACGTGAAATATATTCCACTATATAAAGGACATTTGAGCTGCTCAGGGCTGGATCCCAATCTTTAACATTTTGCCAAAGCATGAAAAAAAATGCCTGCATGCAGAAGTAAGATGATAAATTAAACACTTGCGTCTTTTAAAACGTACCTGGATGCGATAACTACTTCCTCTACTGTGATAGGTTGAGTACGGGAACGATCTTGAGTACGACGTAACCTTCGTTCCACTGCTAAATTTCTAGATCGAGATTTGGTTGCCACGGACGGATCCATTGCTTTTGTTGCTTTTTCCATTTCCTAACATGAAATGTTAAACAAAATTGCACAGTTATACATTTTACAATTTACTAAAAAAGCTAATAAATCTGATTAAGTGTGCTTTGAAGAAAGCCAAAAGGCCATTCTAAAACTAAGTTTATATAAAAAAAAGGTGAGGGATTTCGATTTTAAAGGGGAGCTAAGAAATAAAAAAAAATTTGCATTACATCACAAATCAGACAGAAAACCAGATGTTGCTGGAGTCTCAGATGAGATCAGAGTCATTTCTTCTCAGTACTATATATTACCAATAAAAACAAATTACATACACGGAAAAGTGACCTCTTTGCAGACACACTCAGTTTTGCTCGTTCATCCAACTTCTCTTCATCAACTGCAAGTAAAAAGTACAGTTAGTTTTGGTTAGAATTAGATGATAATGTATCATAAAGTTACTCAATGAAACAGAGAAAGAGAGAGGGGAAACAACCCCAATATATTTTCACAACCATGCAATTACAACTCTAAACAAATGCACCCAGAACAATGGAGATTACGGGCTCGACCTTAGCCCAGAGGCAAATTAAATACAGAGGGACTGATGTTGGATTGGAAAACCAGGAAGAATAAGCTTCCTGATCATCCTGCAGTTTTTAGTTACAGGAATCCCTTTCTGGCATAGGCACAATGGACCAACGGGCCTATCAGACCATAAAACGAAGGAGCTGAAGTAGGACATTTAGTTTATCAAGTCTGATCCACCAATCAATGAGATTATGGCTGATCTGATACTTCTCAACTCCATTTTCTTGCCTTTCCCCACACTCTGGATTCACTTCATTGTAGTAACCTTACATTCACTCGTGATACAAGTGAAAATAAGAATCTATACTTGCCTTCAGTAGTTTCCATATCCGTAATTGGCCCTGGCCTACAAAATAAAGATTAGCAAATTACTTTGATAAACATTGTACGCCTGAATTTGTCTTTAATCATCCACAAATACGTTAATGCAGAAAGCATGCCAGAAAATTACAAAATACCAATGAATAAGTTATTTTGGAATGGAATTAAAGTTAGGATTGGTTTCCACTACTTAATTTGTTATTTTGTATATTTAGAATTTACTGCTCTGATGCAATGTGGAGAATGATATAAAGCTGCATTGGTAAGCTCATAACGTTGGCACCTATAATAATTTAAATTCTTTGCTTTTGCTGAATTTCCTATAACCTTTAGTCCAAATATAATTTCTGCTGCGTTTTTGATTGCTTTTATACCTACATACTACTGGCCAAAACAATATTTCAAGCAAAGTAGATAGATACTTAACAATGGATTGAAAACTACTCTATTTTCATCATATATTCGAAGTGCACAAAATCCTAACAGAAACCAAAGGAAAAACAAAAATGAAAATGTTCTCTTATGGGACACTGATCAAGTAATACAAAGTTTGTACACTCAACCCAATACTGTTCATCTCTTCCAGTTATCATCAATTATAGATATTGAAAACATAGAGTAAAGTCAATGCTAAGGCTAGAATTACATGCTTCCTTGCCATTACCTTCATAAGTGAAAGTAACTGCCTGGGATTGTTGCAGAAATTTGCCCGAGGTTTTCAAGCTACATGAATTTAAATTCATCGGGCACTACAAAAAATATTAACATTTATATACAGGTACCAGCCTACCTAGCTGTTTCTTGTCGCTCTGCTGTAGTTATAGGCTGTGTTCTAAACCTCTCAGAGGTCTTCCTATCCTCACCAAAGGCAATGTAACGTCTCGGCCTACGATGGGCCTTCTCCATTTCAGCAGGGGTGGCCAAGTCAAGGCCTGATGTCACTAAGGCAACATTAGCTTCACTTTATGCACAGAAAAGGAAATGCATGGGAGAGAAAGACAGAGCAAAAAGAGCAAGTGAGGGAAAGGAAAGAAAGGAAAATAAGGGAAAATTATAAGAACCCCAGAGAAATAGTTCCACAATAGATTACATCACACGGCATGCTTATATCATGCATGGTAGTTAACAAACTTAGCAACTACACAGCATCATAACTTGCACAGGCCAGCAACAAGCAAATTACAATATTAAAGATTTCACATGACTACTTTTCACAAAGTAATGGCTGCAAGCTAAAGCTCAAGTGTGTCTTGCAAGTTCAATTTCTAAATTGTTATCAGTGCAAACACACAATAGTTGAGCAAAAAAAAGAGTCAGCATTCAAAGTACCACCTACAGGTCCCAGTTTCTGCTGGCATTGGCTGTCTCCAGGTAAGCTCTTCGAAGTTTGGCAACAGATACCCTTGTGTCCACTGCATCAGTATCGCCACTGAATACATCTGTACTGACGCCCTGATGTTCTTCACTGTTTGAGACTTCCGGGTTATCTGGTTTTGAACATTTTACTTTAGATTTTTCAAGAGATGCTTCTTTGACTAGGTCTTTTCCTCTTCTAGCATCTGCACGAGAGTGTACCCCAGGTTTTTTCTGAATATCTAAGGCGCTCTCCCTCCGCTGATTAATATCCATAGGTTTGTACCAGTCAATTGCAGATGTCCCCAGGAGATGTGACTTTTCACCTTCCCTGCATATAACATTCATGTCAGAGACAGTTTCTTCAAGATTCTTCTCTTGCTTTCGAACCTGAGAAGGTAAAACTGCTTTACAGCTTTTCAGCCAGTTCCTAGTGCTGCCAGGCTCATTCAGTTTTGATTCAATACTGTAAACACATCTTCTTCCAAACTCTTTCTCATTTATCTCTTCAGCTTTTGTTGAAAGGCTAGTATAGCCTGGTACACAATTACCAACGATGCTGCTTTTATACTCTCTTGTCATTGTGTTGGCACTGTCCACAGTATCAGTGGACTGAACAAAGATGGGTTGGTGGATTGCACTGGGCTTACTAACTGTATTAGCAATTGGAGATTCTGACAGGAGGGAGATACAAGGAATTGCTGTCTGTTGCGGTCTTCTATGAGTGATGTCTTTGACTATTTCAGGGCTGTTCCGAATTCCTTCATCTTTCATCATTCTTTCTCTAACTTTTACTCTTGAGAGAAAAGGAGGAAACCACTCATTTATCATGAAAAGAACAGTCACTTTTGTTTATGTCTGATGTCGCCCCCAAATAGTAGAGAGACTCCAGCACACCTTAAGAATAACTAATGAACAGGGAAAACTGAGCAGTTTCTTTTAAGCAACAAAAAGGAGCAAGCACACTTTCTATTATACATTAGTTGGTGTAAAATGGTTTACAGGAGACAAATGCAAAGATACCATCTTAGTTATAGATTCCTGGTAACACTAGATATACTGCACTCACTCACGAAACAAGTAATTGTTATCCTGATGTGGAAAAGTGGGTACATCTAAGTACTTTCAAAACCTTTTGGGAAAAGAATGCAGTATTAGTTACAAAATTGATATTTTGTTGGCTCACATTTCTACTTGAAACAAAATCCATCACTGCCAGCTGCTTGATTAAACAAAAGAATTTCAACTTTTAGCTTCAAACATACAGGTATTCCTTATTCACTCAAATGGAACTTAGATCAGATCAACCACATATTTCAGCAGACATTTGGGATGGGGGAGGGGGAGCTGGACCAGCATTCACAGTATATTATAATTCTATCCCTCCAGTTTTACATTCATGTCATTTTCAGAGCTTTAAGATTTGTTAGTGGTTCTTAAAGCCTTCTTTCATCCCCTTCCAAAAGAAAGAAAAAGGATAACTTCTAGCATTCATTCAGAAAGACATGCTTTCTTTATGCTTTTGGGCACTCAGCCTTTATTTGCCCACATTTACTGCTCATTTTTCTAGTATTACCAGCAGTGCATTCAACACTAGAAAATTTCAGAACCTCAAGATGTAATTTACTTCTATTTCCAAAGCTTTCCTTGATCCCTGCATTTAATATGTATCAATTATCATTATTTGCTTTCTAATAATTCCATTAGAGAAACTCTCTTTTTCAGGCTCAATTCAATATTACAAAAAGCTAAAAACATGACTATTGTGAATATTCAACAATAAAATAAAGTCTACAAGTCCCAAACTTTTGTTTGAGAAGTGAACAGAGAGGAAATGGTTGACATCTGTTTAATTCTGAAGTTGGCAAGCCAGCAACCATTTAGTGCCTCACTGTACCCTTATGTCATGTTTACAGCACACATTTTGAAAATCCTTACTGGTACTGAACATTCTTCAAGATCTTCAATTATTTATGTGGATATGCTATTCTAGTTGTAAAATTCTGTACAATTTTGGTCAAGATTTAAAGGATGAACCATAGAATCTTTGAAATGTTTACTCATTAGTAGGCAGTGGGAATATGTGAACCTTTATGTCACTCTCTTTAGGAAGGATGGATATTTTTATTCAACCTGTTCAGTCATGTTATTTCTGGAGCAGTGGCACTTGAACCCAGGCCTTCTGGTTCAGAAGTAGGGGCACTACCAATGCATCACAAGAGTCTCCTTCGGATATGTCTGATTTGTTAGGTAGGACCAGCTAAGCTGCACACACAGTACTGCAAGCATGGTCTCACCAAGGCTCTATATAATTGCATTTCTGCTTCAAAATGCAAAACCTCTTGTAAAAAACAGTTGCCTTTTTGATTGATTGCTGGACCTGCATATTAACTTTCAAAGCCTCATAAACAAGGGCACTGAAGTCTCTGTGAAGATCAACACTTTCCAGTCTTTCACCATTGAAGACTCAATATTCAAAGGTCTGAATCTTTGTTGGTTTGGTTAATGCCAGTTGGCCAGAGCTTTTAGGAGAGTTTTTCACTGCGAGTCCTGGCAAGTTTACCAAGCTCACCTCATTAACTACCTACCCCACCCTATAGAATCCCACTCATCTCACCACATGCAGTTTCTGGAGCAACTCACTACTGCCAGGCTATCCCAGAAATGACAGCATCCCTGGTGCTAGCACTTTCTTAAAAAGCTTGATGTGCACTCGATTAGCACCATCAGTCTGAAACTATCCTGCTATTGAGAGGTCCTAGTGGATGGGGAGACAAATAGGCAGGACCTCCACTTCCCTTGACCTGCAGTGGAAGCTGACTCCAGACTATGCCAGCCTGGTCTGAGGGTGCCACCCAGGTCACTGCAGTCTCAGTCATCTGGATAGAGGTTAATGGATCATTGGAAAATTGTTAGAATCCATTAAGAAAGTCATAACAAGGCTTTGGAAAATCAAAATATAATCCAGAATCAGTATGGTTTTATGAAGAGCAAATCACGTTTACTAATTTGCTAAGGTTCTTTGAAGATGGAACAAGCAATATGAGTAGTGGGCATCCTGGAGCAGTAGTACACCTGGGCTTCCAGAAGGCATTTGATAAGGTGCCACACAAAAGCTTAATACATGAAATAACATCACATTAGGTTAGGTGCAATTTATTAGCTTGGCTAGAGGATTGACTAACTAACAGAAAGCAGAGAATTTTGATGAATGGATCTGCTAGTGTGGTGCCAAGGTTCTGGTCCTTGACCCCCAACTATTTACAATCTATGTTCACGACTTGGATATAGGGATAGAAAGTTCTATAGCCAAATTTTCAGATAACACTAAAATAGGTTGGAAAGTAAGTTGCAATTTAGCAATAAGAAATTTACAAATTAGGTTAGACTAGGTGAATAGCATATAGTTCAGCAGATGAAGCTTAATGCAGTTACGTGTGAGATTATCCACTTTACTTGGAAAAATAGAAAGGGAATTTATTATCTAAATGGAGAGAAACTTCAGAGTGCTTCAGTGCAAAGGGATCTGGGTGTTATGTATAATCACAGAAAACTGGCATGCAGGTACAACAGATAATAAAGGAGGGCAAATGGAATTTTAGCATTTATTACTGAAGAAATAGTATCAACTGCACACGCATTATGGAGACTGCACCTGCAATTGTGTACACAGCTTTGGTCTCCATACTTGGGGAGGGATGTCATCACATTGAAGGCAGATCAAAGAAGGTTCACCAGATTAATTCCAGAGATGAGGGGTTTGTTTTATGGAGTGTTTAGAAGAATGAGAGGAGATCTAATTGATGTGTATAAGATGCTAAAGGGGATTGACAAAGTAGATATAGTCCTGGAGATGTACAGCACAGGAACAAACCCTTTGGTCCAATTCGTTTATGCCAACCAGATATCCCAACCTAATCTAATGCCACCTGCCAGCACCTGACCCATATCCCTCCAAACCCTTCCTATTCATATACCCATCCAAATGCCTTTTAAATGCTGCAATTGTACCAGCCTCTACCACTTCCGCTGGCAGCTCATTCCATATATGTACCACCCTCTGTGTGAATATAGAACATTACAGCGCGGTACAGGCCCTTCGACCCTCGATGTTGCGTCACCCTGTCATACTAATCTGAAGCCGATCCCACCTACACTATTCCATGTACGTCCATATGCCTGTCCAATGACGACTTAAATGCACTTTACCTTGGTGATTCTACTACCGTTGCAGGCAAAGCATTCCATACCCTTACTACTCTCGGAGTAAAGAAACTACCTCTGACACCTGCCTTATAATTATCTCCCCTCACTTTAAAGTTTTGTCCCCTCATGTTTGCTGTCCCCATACTTGGAAAAAGGCTCTCCCTGTCCACCCTATCTCTTTTATACTTTTTCCCTCTCACCCTAAACCTTTGCCCTCTAGTTCTGGACTCCCCCACCCCAGGGAGAAGATTTTGTCTATTCATCCTATCCATATGCTTCATAATTTTGTAAACCTGTATAAGGTCACTCCTCAGCCTCTGACCTCCAGGGAAAACAGCCCCAGCCTGTTCAGCGCCTCTCTACAGCTCAAATCCTCCAACCCTGGCAACATCCTTGTAAATCTTTTCTGAACCCTTTCAAGTTTCACAACATCTTTCTGATAAGAAGTAGATGTAGAAAGGATGTTTCTTCACATGGGGTAATCCAGAAAGAAGGGTCATAGTTTTATGATAAAGGTGGGCAAATTTAAAGCAGATGAGGAGGAATTGTTTCTCTGAAAAGATCATGAATCTGTAGAATTCACTATGCCAGAGTATCGTGGATGCTAGGACATTGAGTAAATCCAAGGAGGAGACAGACAGTAATGAGTTGAAGGGTTTTGGAAAGCAGGCAGGAAAGTGGAGTTTAGGCAAGATGAAATCAGTCTCGATCGTATCAAACAGTGAAGCAGGCTCAAGGTACAGAATGATCTACCCTGCTCCTAGTTCTTATGTTCAATGCCTTACTCTACTCCATCATTTAGATGCCATCATCTTCTCTCTGCTATTGTGTTCACCTCATGTCAAGGCCAACGCTGTACTACACACACTACATTCCTGAGGAAGGGCTTATGCCCGAAACATAGACTTTCCTGCTCCTTAGATGCTGCCTGACCTGCTATGCTTTTCCAGCACCACACTTTTTGAACCTGATCTCCAGCATTTGCAATCCTCACTTTCTCGTACACACACCACTACCTGCAACATCTTTCCTCACTTGCTCTCAGCACCCTGACACCAACAACCCTACTATCCGTCAATACTGCCTAATTACACACCTCGGACACTCTCTACCTGCACCAAAAGTAACAGCTATACCACCCATTTTCATCTCCCTTTATACTTGTATCTCTCATTCCAGAGGAATACAGCCCACAGTTGGGCAGGAAGAGTCAAGATGGATAGATTGATATGATATTAAATGCCAAGGGGGGTGGGGGAAATAGTTAAATTCTCTCTTGTTGAAGATGGTTAATTGTGAGGTGCAGCAACTAAGTGCAGAAACTTCTGTAAGTGGATCAGAGATGTGCCATGAAGGTTCTTAGAGACTGCATATCAGATACCAATATCATAGTTGGTGCCCAGAAAAATTCAAGTCTGATGTTCAACATGGAGCCCCTTTTGAGCAAATAGCAAGCTGAAGCTGCAGCTACCTAGTCTGACCTCCATGTCGAGCAATATCAACACCCAGCTTGTTCAGTGCATTTGATAAAGTAGGAAGCTTAATATTAATGAGGGGAGTTGCGCCATTGCTAAGACCTCTTAATTGGCTACTGTCCACTGACTAGAAAGAAACTGACCTCGCTGTTTGGCAAACGCATACACGATGCAGTGGGTTGTGCCCAATGTCAAAGTAGACCTACTTAGACTTCTTACGCAATCCTGTTTTCCATAGTCTACATTGTTCAGCCCCTTATAAAATTTATCCCACATTTCTGTTTTTCCCACTGAAGTGGACATCTTCTTTTCTCCAGAAAGTACTCCATCTGATTAATTTTTGTCTCTTCACATTCACATGAACTGTATTAGCATCCTCTGCACAACTCATGCACCAGCTAGTTTTGTATCATGTGAAAACATAGAAATATTACATTTAATTCTCATGTACAAATAACTGACATAGATTGCAAGTGGCTGGAAGCCAAGCATTAATTGTTGCGATACTCCACAAGCCACATCCTTCCATTCTGAAAATGACCCATTTATTCCTATGTCTTCTTTCACTCTCAATCATGATGGCATAGTCACTCTAAACCCATGTGCCCCAGCTTTCTTTACCAACCTCTTGATTGAATCCTGATCAAAAGCAGACTGAAACATCTAAAATATACATCCTTCAGTTCCCCTTGAATAAGTCATTAGACATTCAGTACTGTTCTAATACAGTACTGTCACTTTTCTAAAAAGCGTTTTAGCTCAAATTATATCAAATCATATATGTTTATGGCTTTGTGTAGTACATGGTATCCCCAGATAGGCCAGCATTGTTTGCTAATCCTTACATGCTTGTGAAGATGGTGGTGGGCAACTTTCTGAATTGCTTCTGTCCTAGTTGGTGCAGGAATACTCTCAGTGCTGTTAAAGGAGGAAATTGATGTTTTTGAGGCTTTTGCACCAGTAACACTGTAGGAATGGTGATGTAATTTCATGTTTAGCTGTTTATGACATGGGTGGTGGTGTTCTGCTGAAGCAGCCTTGGTGAGTTGTTGGAGGGCAAGTTGCAGCTGGTAGGCTCCATGCATCCGGGATGAAGGAAGTGAAAGAGGAGGTTGGCTGCTGATTATTGTGAATCTTCTTCCTCAAAGGAATTGAGCTTCTTGAATGTTGTTGAAGCCGCACTAATTCAGACAAGTGGGGAGTATTCCATTACACTCCTGACCTTTGCCTTCTAAATGGTGGACAAGTTTTGGGAGTCAGGAGGTGATTTAGTTTCTGCAGAATTCCTAGCCTCTGACCTGCTGTTGTAGCCACAGTATTTAGATGGCTGGGCCAATTCGGTTTCTGGTCAATGGTAACCTCCAAGATGTTATTAATGGGGAATTCAGCAATTATGTCATTGAGAATCCCAGGGAGATGATTAGATATCCTTGTTGGAGATAATCAGTTGTGTGGTACAAATGTTATTTACTAGTCATCAGCTCAAGCCTGGATGTGGTCCAGGAATTGCTGAAAATGGACATGGACTTCTTCAATATCATCATGAATGATGCTCAACATTGTTCACTGCTGATTACATATCCCCACATCTAACTTTATAATGGTATGATAGTTGTTGATCAAGCTGTTGAAGATGGTTGAATGTCAGACACTACCCTGAAGAACTTCTGCAGGAATGTCCTGGAGCTGAGATGACTGACCTCCAACAACTAAAACCATCTTCCTAAGTGCCAGGTATGACTCTAATCAGCGCAAAGTTTTCTCGATTCCCATCGACTCGAGTTTTTCTGGAGATCCTTGATGCTACTGTCTGTCAAATGCAGCTTTCATGTAAAGGGCAATCTCTTGCACCTCAACTCTGGAATTCTCCATATTCAGATCAAAGTTGTAATTACATGAGGATCTGAGTTGCCTTTGCTGATCCTAAACTGGCTGTCAGTGAGCAGTTTATTGCTGATTTTAAGTGCCACTTGACAGCACAATCAACAAAGGCTTCTATCACTTTAAACCAATCCAGTCAATTACTACCCCACTCTTGTTGATTGGTAGTCTTTTTGTGCACAGGACATAACTGGGCAATTTTCCATACTGTAAGGTAGGTGCCCATGTTAGAACTGTATTGAGTAGCTTGGTTAGATACAAGGCTAATTCTGGAGCATAAGTCTCCAGTACTTTGCTGGAATGTACTTACGGCCCACAGCCTTCCTGCTGTTTCTTGATAATCACGTGGAGTGAATCGGATCAGAGAAAATTGGTATCTGTGATACTGGGGACCTATTGAGGAGGCCGAAACTGGCCATTCACTTGGCAATTCTGGCTGAAGATTAATGGAAATTTTTCAGCCCTGTCAATTGCACTAATTGTTGGGTTAATTTATCATTTAGGATGGGAATATTTGTGGTTCCTCCCTCACCTCTTAGTCACTTATTTATTGACTAAGTCTTGAAGGCCATTATTAAACATGAACATGAACATGAAATTTAAAAAAGTAAGACCCACTATCTAAATGCACATCCAACATAAGAAGTTAATTCTTCAACTAAGATAACAACATCACACCTGATATCATAAAATTCAATCTTTAATAGATGATTGCACAATACTTGTTTTAACCATTGAATACAGTCACAGTGGGGTAGCAGAGGAGGTGGAATGTAGTCAGGTCAGGTTTCAAGACTAGTTAGGAGGCCTCGAGGGTCGTCAGGGGGGCAGCCAGTTCAGGTTGGGAGGGTAGTCAGGGGTTAGGTGCCACTTTTTGCCAGCTCAAGGGGTAATCAGGGGATTAGGAGGGGCAGTCAGGTTTGGGGTAAATGATGGGGAGTTGATGGTATAGTTACCCAGGTATCAAACTAGGTTTCAATTTATCGAAGACTGGGGAACTGTAAAGGAATAGAATTAGAATTAAAAGATAAATTGTATCAAATAGTCCTAAGTTTACAACTCCAACTCAAGAGTTGGAAACGATCATGGGCAATTGCTCACCAAAAATCTACACATACCAGACAATTCCCACATAGCTCCATGCACCAAAGTTTCTACAGAATGCCACTACGCATCTTTAGTCATGTACTGGTCTTCATCAATCTGGAGACCAGAAGATTTAGCCCTTTATTTCATTTTGAAATACTAGGCAAGAAATGATCATTTAGGGTTAACAGCAGTCAAACAAAAGAGTCAATATCAGGAGTACAAAGTTTGATGGTTCAGGAGATAGCATAATTTCAGCCTGCATCCTTCTTTCTTTCTGGTTTTACAAATAGCTAAGTCTGAAATTTAATTTGTAGAGTCAGCACCATGAGTCATGCTGGAGGAGTGCAGAGTAAAGGTAATATAATGTAACTCTAGATTCTAACCAGACTAGGAGGGCAACGTCAATTCTTGCTATATCCCCTCTATTAACAATCACTTAATCACTGGATGGATGTTTGCTCGCTGAGCTGAAAGGTTTGTTTTCAGATGTTGCGTCACCATACGAGGTAATATCATCAACGAAATGCTGGTGTTATATCCCACTTTTTATTTATGTGTTTAACAAATTGCCATTCCAAGACGTCGCAGTAGAGCCAATGGGGAACTTCAAAACAGCGTCTACATGAAAACAACACATACACACTAAATACTGAACTACAGAGGCAGTCATGCCAATGCCCACAAACAAAGCTGCATCAGAACATTATTTCAATGAGCCACCACACACTGCAGCACTGAGGAGCTATAAACAACAGAGGAAAATCAGCTAGAGAGCGTATTCAAAAAGAACGGGACCCAATGAATACAGTCCGCCGATTTCTCAGCAACAAACCCAAACAAGCACACAAATGTGCTCAGAAACCCTAGCCACTCTCCCCTACATGAAAGATATCTTGGAAATGACTGCCGGTCTACTCAGACCTCTTGGCATCATGGAAACCCACAAACCCACCAACACTAAAGCAACAGCTAATGAAGTTAAAAGACCCGATACAGACAATAAGCAAAACAAATGTCATTTACAAAATACCATGCAAGGACTGTAACAAACACTACATTGGACAAACAGGCAGAAAACTAGCCACCAGGATATATGAACATCAACTAGCTACAAAAAGACATGACCCTCTCTCACTAGTATCCTGACATACAGATGAGGAAGGATACCACTTTGACTCGAACAATACTGAACAACCTGAGACACATACGAGAATTTCGAGAAGCATGGCATTCCAACTGGAACTCTAACAACAAACACATTGATTTGAACCCCATCTACCACTCTCTGAAAAAGAACAGGAAATGTCATCACCATAGAGTCATAGAGATGTACACCATGGAAACAGATCCTTTGGTCCAACCCGTCCATGCCGACCAGATATCCCAACGCAATCTAGTCCCACCTGCCAGCACCCGGCCCATATCCCTCCAAACCCTTCCTATTCATATACCCATCCAAATGCCTCTTAAATGTTACAATTGTACCACCCGCCACCACATCCTCTGGTAGCTCATTCCATACACATACCACCCTCTGCGTGAAAAAGTTGCCCCTTAGGTCTCTTTTATATCTTTCCCCTCTCACCCTAAACCTATGCCCTCTAGTTCTGGACTCTCCAACCCCAGGGAAAAGACTTTATCTATTTATCCTATCCATACCCCTCAATTTTGTAAACCTCTATAAGGTCACCCCTCAGCCTCTGACGTTCCAGGGAAAACAGCCCCAGCCTGTTCAGACTCTCCCTGTAGCTCAGATCCTCCAAACTTGGCAACATTCTTGTAAATCTTTTCTGAACCCTTTCAAGCTTCACAACATCTTTCCGATAGGAAGGAGACCAGAATTGCACACAATATTCCAACAGTGGCCTAACCAATGTCCTGGACATCTGCAACATGACCTCCTTACACCTGTACTCAATACTCTGACCAATAAAGGAAAGAATACCAAATGCCTTCTTCACTATCCTATCTACCTGCGACTCCACTTTCAAGGAGCTATGAACATGCACTCCAAGGTCTCTTTGTTTTGCAACACTTGTCCTTACTATTAAGGGTAAAAGTCCTGCTAAGATTTGCTTTCCCAAAATGCAGGGTCTCGTATTTATCTGAATTAAACTCCATCTGCCACTTCTCAGCCTATTGGCCCATCTGGTCCAGATCCTGTTGTAATCTGAGGTAACCCTCTTTGCTGTCCACTACACCTCCAATTTTGGTGTCATCTGCAAACTTACTAACTGTACCTCTAATGCTCCCATCCAAATCATTTATGTAAATGACAAAAAGTAGAGGACCCAGCACCGATCCTTGTGGCACTCCACTAGTCACAGGCCTCCAGTCTGAAAAACAACCCTCCACCACCACCCTCTGTCTTCTACCTCTGAGCCAGTTCTGTATCTAAATGGCTAGTTCTCCCTTTATTCCATGAGATCTAACCTTGCTAATCAGTCTCCCATGGGCAAGACAGGAAATGACACCACCAACCCAAGGAAACCTAAACACAAATAGAAAGTGGGACACAACACCTGCGCTTCACCGGAGGCTCATTGATGATGTTCCTTAGTATGGTGACAAAACGTCTGAAAAAACAAATCTTGCAGCTCAGCGAGCAAACTTACATACAGAACCTCAAACAGAGCTACAAATCTTCTCAAAACTCGCTAATACTTAATCACTTTAAATATTTGTATCCACTGACATTAATTATCTATAATAAAATAGCCACTATAATACATATTTTTGATAGTCTTGAAGCATTCAAACCTTGCTCTGCAAATTTAAAATTATAATTATTTGGTTTGCATTACTTTAGCACAAAAACTCACTGGACTATAATATATACAGTAACTGCATAACAGTAAACGAAGTTTAGGATTCCTATTGTAAATTACTTCATTTTTTTGACTGGGTCAGGGTGAAGTGAGAAGGAAAAAAGATCATTAAAAGGGACGGTAGTCAGGGATTGGTGGAGCTAGTTATCAGCCCACGGGCTGATCAGGGGGTCATTCATTTACAAGTATTTAGCCTTCTGCCTTCCACATCAACAGAACTTAAACAAACAATCCATAATTTAGCAGAATATGGTTATTAATAGTATAACACAGTCACACCATTTACACCAAATGATATTAGCATAATAAGAGTCCCAATATATTGTTAAAAAACATGGGCCATCATTAGCAGGAATTTACTCAAGCAAATAAATATCTCTGTACCTTCCCTTTTCATGTACTTCCCATGCTTTTTATTTAGATGGCTGGTTCACCTCATCTGCCTGTCAAGTACTGGCACAGATCAGTCTCAATAAACAAAAGAATCTTAGAATTTGTTCACATTAGACAAGAAGAAGAAGATGATAAACTGTTACATATTGGCTAGGATATTCAAGATAACACTCAAAGCTAATTTTTAAAAAATGCATAATCTTTGGAAAGTATATTGGTGATTTTGCTAGGTTCTTGGAAGTCTTCTCTGATGAACCTATGGTGGACTTCAGAGGTGCATGGAGAACTGAACAGTGTGGATATTGTACCACAAGTTACAAAGTGGCAGAGATTGAGATAAAAACAAAGTTTTAAACCGAAATCTCACTCCATGTGCTAACCTTTCCAGAAGCATCAAAAATGTGTGGGAAATAGTGCACTATAGAAAACTTGTGGAAAATCACCTTTAACAGAAGCACTAAGATTGCCATTAAAAAAAAAGCAGATTTTTAAATTTAAACAACAACAAAATAAAAAGACAGCTTTGAAACAAAGATACCAAACTTTAAAGTCCAAAATAGAAGAAAAAAAACTGAAAGTAGGAGAAACATGCAGAACAAATTAAATCAAGGGCATCAAGGGCAAAACAGTGCAACCAAACTCAGGAAAGATCAGTTTAGCAAGAGATCTTCAATCTAGATCTGCTTTGCTCTTGGGTTCCTCTCAAGAATGGGTATAATGATCAATGTGGGTTTATACAGTAGCAAAAAAGAAAATGGAAAAATTGAAAAACTCTACTCAGAAGAGCATCCCATGAAATCTATGTTAGTGAGTCCAGAAATAGGAGCCATTTTTTTAACTGAGAGGATTGTTACTGACAATTCCTGTCGGCAATTCAGTAATCTGCTTTAATCACTGAACAGTAGAATGTTTAACTCACTACCATATGGACTGACTAAAGCAAATATGAAAAGGTGCATTCAAATCTAAACTGGAAAAGTAGATGAAGGGGAAAAGAAATAGAATGATACATAGATGGGTTAGATAAAGGCTTGGTTGGGACATAACCACCAGTATGTACTTGTGGTGCAAATAGCTGTACTGTAAGTGATTACTAGAGGGGGAAGGGGTTGCCACTGTGCATAGAAATGCATTTAAACTCATAAATACAAAGCTTTTTCTTCTCAGCTATTTAAAAATTGGTCAAATTTTAAATTTTGAAATATTCTGGGGGTGCTCTATACAGCATTGCAAATGGAGAGAAAGAAAGTGGAATGTGGCCAAGTAGCTCAGACTTCATCTCAAAGTGCAGATTTCTTGCTGGATTTGGCATGAAGTTCTGTCTGTATAAGGTTTAACACCGGGGTGGTGTCTGCTATTGAGGCCTCTGGTGTTTAATCAGATTTTTGCTGAAATATTCATTACAAATAATTCTGTATCATTATGTTAATTAACTTGCGTTACTCAGATTACTCAAGTGGCACAATATGGACATAGATTTTGATCTCCAATTTTCTACACAGCTGTCACTCTGAGTTGCTTTACGTATCCTATTACCTTTTTTCTGAAACAGATGGAGGAAAGTGCAGCATCATAGATAATAAATTTTGCTAATCTCTGCAACTTTTCATGCAACAGTATAACTTCCAATCAGAATTTACACAGCAAATTTATAAACATTGAGCAAATACTTTTTTTTAAATAAAGTAGCTTCCAACGTGGCAAAATGTTTCACAACCCCTGTTCCAGGAAAGAACCAGAAACAAAACGGCTCTAAATATTGCAAATGTGTCAAACAAACAAAAATATTAACCATACAAAAAGTAACAGCACTAAAGGAGTTTAATATCACTATGAAAAAACAGCTTGTAACATTTTTCAGTTCTGCTAATATAGCCTCTAGAAGAGGTTTTCCACATTGTGGAGAAGTTAGATTCCCTACTGACGTATAGTCTTCACTCCTGGAATGTGGCTCACGCTACATAAATATGCAGTCAACCAAATCAGTATTTTATTGGATAGTGTCAATCAATCTACAAGGTCTCACCCAGCCCTAAACTGTACAGAGGCTTTGATTTTGACGTTTTTTGGTCTCCTTATCAGAGGAAGGATGCTCTTGCTGTGGAGGGAGTGTAACAAAGGTTTACCAGACTGATTCCTGAGATGGCAAGACTGACATATGAAGTGAGACTAGACTTTGTTAGGGCTTTGCTCACTGGAGTTTAGAAGAATTAATGTAAGAATGCAGAATTCTATGAAATTCTAACAGGACTAGGCAGCGTAGATGCAGAAAGGATGTTTCCAATGATCAGCTAGTCCAGAACCAGGGGACCAGAGATATGGGATAGGGCATTTAACACTGAGATGAGAAGAAATTCCATCAACCGGAGAGTGGGGAGTCAGTAGAATTCTCTGCCACAGAAAGCAGTTGAGGCCAAAATATCACATGTTTTCAAGAAGTTGGTAGAAATAATTTTTAGGGCAAAAGATATCAAAGGGTAGAGGAAGAAAGCAGGAACAGGGTACTGAATTGGATGATCAGTCATGATCATTCTGAATGGCAGAGCCAGCTAAAAGAGCTGAATTGCCCACTCCTGCCCTATTTGTCATATTTTATTATCAGGCCTTGGGGATTTATCAACTTTCAGTCCCATTATTTTCTCTAGTGCTTTTTGTTTACCTATAATAGTCTCCTTCAATTCCTCCTTCCCAACAGACCCTTGCTTCTCCATCACTTCTAAAAATATTACCAATCTTCTATAAAGATAGGAGAAAAGTAAATGTTTACTTGCTCTGCCATTTCCTTATATTCCATGATCATTTCTCCTTTTTCAGCGTGCAAGAGTGCTACATTTGTTTTGACTAGTCCTTTTCTTTCACACACTTATAGAAACTCTTACAGTCTTTTTTGCGCATACTTTACTCTTGCCCTCTTAATCAACCTATGGGTTTTCATTTGTTGAATCCTTAACTGCTCCAAGTCCTTAGGCTTGCTGCCTTTTCCAGCACCTTTATATAACTCTTCTTTGAATGACTACAATCCTTAAGTTCTTTTATGAGCTATGTTTGTGCCACTTTTCTTGTTGTGTACTTTCACCTTAAAGAAATATTTTGGAGACTGGCTGCCAAAGATGGCTCTCTGATTACTGGAGGCAGTCATCTCAGCCATAGGTAATCACTGCAGGAGTTCCTCAAGGTTGTGTCTTGGGCCCAACCAGCTTCAGTTCTTTCATTAATGGCCTTGACTCCATCGTAAGGTCAGAAGTGGGATGTTCATTGATGACTGCACAATGTTCGGCACCGTCCATGACGCTTCAGATACTGAAGCAGTCCATGTCCAAATGCAAGAAGATCTAGACAAAATCCGGGCTTGGGCTGATAAATGCCAAGTAACACTTCTGCCAAACAATGATAGCTAAAAGAAAACAGGTTACCCCTTTGTGTTCAACATTAACATCACTGAATGTCCCACGATAAACATCCTGTAGGGGGCTACCATTGACCAGAAACTGCACTGGACCAGACATTCAAATACTCTGGTTACAACAGCAAGTCAGAGGTTTCGAATTCTAAGAAAGTAACCCACATCCTGTCTCCCCAATATCTGTTCACCACTTACAATACACAAGTTAGGAGTGTGAGGGAATAACATCCTCTTGTCCAGACAACTGAAGCTCCAACAACACTCAAGAGGTTTGATGCCATTCAGGACAAGGTGGCTTGTTTGACTGGGCTCCTCTATCTCCTTCACCATTCACTCCCCTCAGCACTGAATTATAGTGGCTACAGTGTGTACCATCTACTGCACTGCAGTAAATCAGAGACTTTTTCAAAAGCCCCTTTCAAATCCACAGCCTCTATCTTCAGCAGGAGGGCAACAGATTCATGGATCAAAATCCAGGGACTTCCTTCTAAACAGCACTGTTGGTAGTCTTACACACCAGGACAGTAGCAGTTCAACACTATCATCCATAGGGTGACTAGGAAGAGTCAATAAATGCTGGCCTATCCAGTGACGCCTACTTCCCATAACCTTCTCATGTTAGTTGAACAGCACTCACTATTAACACCTACCATTGACACTAGTGTTCATCTCTACCTTTCCTCCATCATGGGCACTCTCCTTGGTTACTGTTCTGTGCACCATTTGTTCACTTGTTTCTCCACCCTCTTTGTCAACAGCATAAAGACCATCATTTTCCAGCCCCTTTCAGTGCTGAAGACGACACACTGGACTCGAAATGTTAACTTTTCTCTCTACAAATATTCCAGATCTGTTGAGTTTGCCCAGCACTTTGTTCTTATTGCTCATCATTTGTTAGTCTTTCGTTCACGATCCCAATTCTTGGTTGAAGCTGTCGTAAGTGAATCTAAGCAACAACAATTTGAGAGAAATACCAATGTTTCAAAACTGACCTTGGTAAACTATCTGTAAGAGATTTTAGGAAATCTGCAGATGTTGATAGTAAGAGTCCACGTCTCCCTTTATTATGCAGCAAGCTCAGGTGATAAATGTTACTGAGGTTGTTATGGCATGAACTCTCATTAAATACTGCAGTATTTTACTTTTGGGATGAGAGAAACTTTATCAATTCAGATTTTTCTCTCATTGATGTTTCAGAAAAGTCAATTTTTCTGAACCCTTCTCCTATTGTACTTAATTTCACACAGGAATTCAAATCAAATCCTTGAATAGTCTGCTGACTGCACTGTAAAATAGATTATTCGTCACATTCACTACAGCTGTAAAGGCTCATTGATTTGATGGTTAAAAATGGAAGATAATCACTCAGCCTTAGCCTAGATAACCTCAACAATGTGGTGGTTTTCAGAGGCAAAATGAAACATGTTTAGAAGACACCACCTTTTTGTTTGAAGATGATTGTACAAAGTTACTCCCTACATACCCTTATCAAAACCAGAGACTAAGTAAGTGCTCCAGATGTCAATTAAATAGGCAAGATCTTTAACACAACCTAGGACTACTGCTGACAATATCAAAAAATGGAATAACTGAGGTAACACACAAAAGTAAAGGGCTTGGGTGTGCACCAGTATATAGCAAGGAGGTTAACAAAATACTCTCAAAGTCTAGTTTCTTGATTAGATAATTGAGTAAATTAATTTGTTGACATTGTTGAATGCATAGAATTTACTGTGTGTAGATATGCAAAGAATTCTTCAGTGGGTTGTCTGGTTTTCACCTTTCAGTGAAAAAGTGCATAGATAAATACTTAAGAAAAAGCTTCAGCTGTCTGTACAAACACATTTATTCTAAATTTCATGCATGTCTCCTTTACATATGGGCTAACTGGTTCAATATAACAATGATGGAACACATTCGTCTTAATTGTGTCAGTAATGGAAGCAGTCACTTTAAAAAAGTCCTTTTTTCCGCGATTACGTTAGGGCCCGGGTGTCCTTGGAGAAGGAGCACGCGGTGTCCACCAACACCCTGGAGTTGTTCAGGGAGAGGTGGGTGCCGCAGGGAGTGGAGTGCATTATTTCCTCCTCCAACTCTATTTTGATTTAGTCCCTGCCCTCCCCTTCACTGTTTTGATCACACAGCATTGCCCTTTGATGTGAAGGGCAGTGCTTGTCACTGGCCACCCGGGTGTTTTCCTATCTTCGTGATGGTGGAAATTGAATAAAGATCCGTGCACTTTGTGTCTCTCACTGTGTCTCACACCTGCACACACACACACACACCATGGGTGCTGGGGAAAAAAATAAGCACTACCGCAGTTAGGCGGTAGTGTGGGGGAAAAAGAAAAAAAGAAGAAAAAAAAAGTCCTTTTCAAGGCAGGTGGAGGCAGAAACGGTTTGAGTTTCTGATCCAAGCTGCGTGTGTGGCCAAGAGCAGGAAAGGTTTTTATTGGTCCAGGGCAAACACTGCTGGTTTTCCTGACTCATACGGGATTTTTGATGACAGAAAGAAACAGTAGCCTAGGCATTCTATGGCTAAAATGTGGCTAAATGACAACTTCTGCAATCCTTAATCGGGATTTCAAATTAACATTGGAAGGAAATTTTTAAAATCCCCCACTCCTGCATTTGATTCTCAGAGAAGTTAAGATGGTAAGGTGGTATGCGGTACAAGCCTAAACATGTTTACCTCAATTGACTGCTCGCAAGATCACGCCATTTATCTATCCATTTCTTAACACTTTTCAATTATTCACTCCCTCAAATATCTATCCAATTCTCCTTTGATTTTTATTTAACCTGGTCCATTAACTTCCTGGGCTGCTCTGGTGTGAAATACTTAAAAATGTCTTTGCTGCACATTCTAAAATTTGAAACAGGTGTAGTCTCAAGCACATTATCACAGTTGAAATTTAATATTCCCTTACATTTGTGAACACATACAGGCAGGACGTGTAATAAAAATATGGTTAATAAAGCAGTGCTGTTAAAATTCAACAGAACATTTGCACCCCTGGCTGCAGACATAAAGCACCTTATATCTCATCAATATCAAAGCAGTCCTTTTTTTTCACTGCCTAACTATAACTGTACACCGTACTCTAGATACATTGATGAAACCTATCACTTTCCAACATGGTTGTTGCAGATCCAGGAGGATAGAATTAGCTTTTTTACTGCTGACACATATAGAGCTGTATTGAGCCGCTGCTTTACGCAAACTATCCATAATTACCCTTAAAATCCTCTAGTGTGATGTGTCATGGACCACTTGATTTATATTCACGGTTTATTATGCCTGCTCCAGTCTCATTAATCTCTATTTTTCCACAATAAGTGCCAAGTGCAATTCATCAGTTACCATTCTAACCTATTCAGATCCCTGTGCATTTAACTTACTTGATGTTATCCCCTGAAGCTACAATCACCAAGCTAGAAAAAAGCAGGAATTGCATGCAAATAAATGCTTTTCCTGCTTTTCAATGAGATAGAGAGGGACTTCCAATCAGATTTGCTGACAGCTCTGTAGTTTGAACAGTGCTAGAAAAGATTTCAGACTACTGTAGAGATTATAAAAATCCTAAAGAAGAAATTATTCCACTGGGTTCTGGCTGGGTTTCCAGCCAGACTGAAAGGAAGAATAGGGTGGATGGTGTTGAAGAGGCCATAGGTAGGCATGGTTTAATAGGCAGACGGCACAATTTTGGCAGCACAGGGGGTCCCCAAAGTACGTACCACAGCAGCCCACTGAGTCAAAGATGCAGTGCTGCTCAGCTTGATATCCCCACACTGCCCCTCCTCTCCTTCCACACTGATCTGAAATTGTGATGGGGCAGATTGAGGCCCCTATGAAGCAGTTACTGCTCCTTTATGGGCTAAGGGCAGACACCAACTCCTTACCCAAGCTCTGGCCTTGTAATGTGGGTATGGGTGCGTCAGCGACAGGTCAGCCACCCAAGAAATGTGGTCAAAACATTCAGCCCATATTTCCTGAATACTTTAATCTTTGCATCCTTCTTTCCTTGTGATAGATTCCCCTTTGTACAATTGTGTTGATTTTCCTCATCTGCAGAACCATCCAAAGATGGCTCCAAAACACACGGAGTTGTTCTTGCAGTGAAGCTGACATGTACTGAATAGGCCAACCAACAGCCTCTTGTGCTCTAATAATTATACAATTCTAACAAGTCATTTACGTCTATCCATTTTTCTCTAATAGATATTTTTGATCAAGCTGCTCAGACATGTTATGACATACCACTGGAGCAGGTGAGACCTGAAACCAGAGGTAAGAAAACTACCACAGTACCAAAAGGCTCATGTCAAATTTCTCTTATATGGTTACAATGTGCCTGATCTAATCAATCTTCTTCACCCAGGTGGCTCATGACAGATGCCGATAACTACTTTCCTTTTTACTTCATCTCTCCATGACTAAAGGATTGCATCTTATCAATATCTGAACCAGATCCATACAAGTTTAAACGTAATTTTCCTTCAAATAAAACACCAGACCTATCCCAATAAGACTTTTCTGCCTGTGAAGTAATGCGCCCTATTGGAGGGTGATTTACACATATTAATATCCTTTTTCTCTTCAAAATAGCAATGGGTGCTGGGTTACTTTTGTGGAGGCGTTTAATACTTAACTTGGTCAGTCTTTCCAGATCCATGACTTTAAACCAGCATGGACCAGAAGTCAGATAATTGCAAGGCCTACTGGAGTGTTCATGGAAATTTGTTAATACTGTGGGGGTTCACATCCAAAAAGGGACCATTAACTGGACAAGTCTCATAATCATATACATTTCAAATGAATCACATTGTTTTAAACACCAATGAAGATATGCCCAATTTACTCAACCTCTCAGAATCATGGCCTCATATGAAAATCTTTTCATATCTGGAATCAATATGGTGAACCCTGTTGGACTGCTTCCAAAGCCAATATATCTTTCCTTAGGTAAGGGAACCAAAGCTATTTACAGTATCCCAGGTGTGGTTTGATTAGTGCCTCAACATTTTAGCAAGATCTTCCTATTTTTATGATCCATTCTCTTTGAAATTAGGACCAATGTTAATTTTGATTTTCTATTATCCATTAAGTTTAAAAACTTGTTTTTTTATGGTTTATGCATGAGGACCCAAAATGCTTCTTGCTGCAGTTTTCTGCTACAATTCCTCATTTAAATGATATTCAGCTGTTCTATTCTTTGTGGGATAAGCTTATATTTTTTGCACATTATACCCAATGTGTCAAGCTTTTGTCCACCCTTTTAAACTGTCTCTATTATTCTGCATCCTCACTACTTGCCTTTTCAACTATTTTGATGCCACCCTCAAACTTGCTGACATTACATTCACTTCCACCATCCAACTCATTAATATACATACATTTCAAATAATTGTGGCTGCAGCATTGATCCCGAAGACATTCTGTTAGTTACAACTTGTTATCTAATTCTGTCTTTTATTAGTTAGCAAATCCTCTAAACATACTAATATACTACCCCCAACAAAGGGTGTGTGTTCAGGACAGTTAAAGGAATAAATTACCTCTGGGGGAGAGAGTTTACTTTGTGAAACATCCATGCTAGGAGAATTTGGTTGGTAAGATGCAGATCATTAAAAGACTGACAAAGTTTAAGATCGCAACTATGTGAATATTGCAGGGTAAAGGCCTCACACGATAGGAACTGAGAGAAAGTAGTCAAGACAAGTCAATGGATTGGACAGGGATGGAATATACCTCTGGATTTCTGTTTCAATGTTAAAACCAAACCTGCAGCCTTGTGTGCTTCTTTGTTAGTGTGAGGCCACCAGGTTAAATTTTTAAAAAATGTTCTATCAAGCCAAATTTCATATTGAATCTGACTTATCCACTAGCCACATCATCTGGAATCATAACACTAATCAAAATGATTAGTTAACAGAAATCAGATCAATTTCATTATTTGCAAACAAACACTATATTAATAACAAAGCAAGCAACATTTCAGTTCAGATTTGTGTTTTAAAGTTTAAAGAATACATATAAGAATCTTGTTTGAGCAGTTTCTCCATTGGCCCTTTGATCAACTCTTACTTACACTAGTATCCAAAGACAACAACGGATTTCACAGTAATAACAACAAGGGAGAGTTCTTTGAACGATTAGTGAGTGACAAGGAATTTAACACAACCTTGTGTTATTTGAAGTCCAAGTAAGGATTAGTTAAGCACACTCAAAATCCAACTCATTAATAATGGAGATACACGAAAGCGATCAGTGAGTTTAGTGTGTAAAGTTTCAAGGTGGATCGTTCTACCAGGAAGCTACGAGTCCAACATAAAACGCTGGCCAATATAGGGAATAGACAATGATCAAATGAGCAATGTGGAAAACACGTAAATTAGGTAATTAGGAATGATCTGAAAATGACAATAAAAGCCATGTTCCACAGTACCTGGAAGGCCAGTTGATAAGAGAAGGTGTCTCGCCATTGGAATCTCTTTGTAGAAACCATTCATTCTTTACTTTCACTGTATTGCTATATGAAAATATAGCAGAGACAGCTAGAATCAATTTGCTGTAACAATTCCATACCTAAGGATTCCACACCCTACAGGCATTTTCTTCTTTGGCTATTATTACCAGCATGAAGTTACCAAAACTTAGAGATTTCTTATACATTTTTCAACAAGGTTTTAAATATTTTTTAAAAAATTCTGTAAGAGTACACCTGACACAGGGTTCTTCTGTTATTTTTATTCATTCATGGGATATTGGCATCACTGACAGGCCAATATTTATCAGACGAAAGTGAGGACTGCAGATGCTGGAGATTAGAGTGGTGCCCGAAACATCGGATGCTGCCTGACCTGCTGTGCATTTCCAGCACCATTCTAATCCTGAGGCCAACATTTATTGCCCATCCTTACTTGCCCAGAGGGCAGATAAGAGTCAACCACCATCACTGTGGGTCCGGAATCACAGTAGGCCAGAATGGATAAATATGGCAGTTTGCTTCTCAATAGGACATTAGTGAGCCAGATAGGTTTTTTTCCCCAACAATCAACAATGGATTCATGGTTATCATTAGACTCTTTATTTCATATTTATTCCTATTGAATTCAAATTCCACCATCTGCCAGGGTGGGATTCGAAACCAGGTCTCCAGAACATTACCTGGGTCTCTAGATTAACAGTCCAATAAAATTAATACAGGTACGCAATCCTTTATCCAAAAAGCTCCAAAATCAAAAGATTTTCATGAGGTGTTTTTCTATATAACAACGTTGTTTGGCGTGCAAACAGGTGATCCAACTCCACACCCACTCAACCCACGTCACTCAGATGTAACGTAGCGACGTGGCCCAGCACTGGTAGGCGTCAACTATGTCTCGGCGATCATACTAGTTAAGCGTGGGTCTGCAGTTTGCTAAATTTTTTTTATTTCACTGTGAAAATATAATTCTTTCTGAAATCCAAAAAACAACTGACCCCAAGGATTTCGGATGAAGGATTGTGTACCTGTACCACTAGGCCATGGCCTCCCCCCCGCAAGAGGTAAAAGCCAGTGCAGACACAGTAACTTAACCCTGCCAAAAATCTCCTTTTCTCTCCAAATATTTTACCTCAACTGTTCTGAAGATGGATCGTTGGAACTAGATCATTAATTTTGCGTTCTCTCCACAGATACTGCCAGATGTACTGAATTTTTCTAGCAATTTCTGCCTTTGTTTCTGATTTCCAGCATTTGTATTACTTTGGCTTTTTGCTCAACTGCCTAGGGTGAGTTGCTGCAGGTATCTGCAGCTCTCTAATGGCTCAGTAAAAGTTGTCATTTTTCATGTGCAAGATAGACAGTGAAACTGGTTTATTGATCAATGGCCATCATAAACTGTTTGATTTGCATGTACACACCACATGCATATAAACCGTTAAATACTAAACTATCTAAAAGCCTGTGAAAATCCACGAACATCAGCAGCAGTTATTCAAAAAAAATAAATGGAATTTTCAGACTAAAATTGAAACTACTTTCATCACAATATGCAATGGGGGTTAGAAAAGTGCTTGAATAGATCACTGATTGACATCTTTTAGACTGTCAACGACCTGAGGTTGATGTAATTATTTTGGATGCGGTCTATATGAGTTATATAAATAGATTTTAAAAAATAAGATAAAGTTACACACTTTGTCAACTGTCTAAATTAAGTCGATGTATATTTTGCACCAGAGAAACATCCAGCTCCATTATGTTGGCTGCCCCCACAAAAAATGTTGTAAAATTGACTTGCATACTTCAATTTCTCACTACAAACATATGGTGAGCTACACTTTTGATGTTCCAAGTTCTGAGCAACTTTCACATCTTGAGGTCACAATTTGAAGCCAAATTCTTCATCCTTAGAGGAATCATTCTAGGTTATTTAGGCACACCCCCATCAATGCAACCTCATGTGGACATTTTAGTATCTTTGGTACCCAATTCTGTCCATTCTTGAACCCACATTCTTATGTTAGCAACCGTCAGAGTGGGTGGGTGCCTGGAATACGTTGCCGGCAGAGGTTTTTTTTAGATTATATTAGATTACATTACAGTGTGGAAACAGGCCCTTCGGCCCAACAAGTCCACACCGACCCATACTTTTGCCCCTTACCTAACACTATGGGCAATTTAGCACGGCCAATTCACCTGACCTACACATCTTTGGACTGTGGGAGGAAACCAGAGCACCTGGAGGAAACCCACACAGACACGAGGAGAATGTGCAAATTTCACACAGACAGTCGCCTGAGGCGAGAATTGAACCCGGGCTCTGGCGCTGCGAGGCAGCAATGCTAACCACTGTGCCACCATGCCGCCCACGCTGGCACGATATTGTCATTTAAGACATATCTAGACATATACATGAATGGGCAGGGAGCAGAGGGATGCAGATCCTTAGAAAATAGGTCATAGGTTTAGATAGAGGATCTGGATTGGTGCAGGCTTGGAGGGCTGAAGGGCCCATTCCTGTGCTGTAATTTTCTTTGTTCTTTCTTTGTTCTTTTGTATGTTCAGTTAATGAATATCTAAGCTCTGTAATTCTCTTCCCGAATCTCTACTCTTCACCTCCCTCTCTGCTATCATACACTCTGTAAAATCTATCTCTGAAAGCTCCTTATTGCGCTAAGGTTAATATCAAATTTTGTTTGACATACACTCCTATGAAGTGCTTTTGGTGTTTTAAAACATTAAACTTTGCTATGGAATCACAAGTTGTTGTTGCTGTTGTAGTATCCAACTAGCTATCTTAGTCTGCTTCCAAACACCTCCTTCGACTATTCCTAAGAATAGTCCCTAAGGACTGGCAAGAAAGTCTTCTGCTTGTCCTGTTAGCTGTGGGAAAGGCGCATGCAGGTCAGGATCAGCAGGAGGTGTCACAGGGAGGTACAGGAAATTTCTTATAATGTAACACTACAGCATCTGGGAGAACAAAATTGTACGGCAATGCATGCCTTCAAAATTAAATAGCTTGCTGAACCCCAAACAAAATCTTAATAAAAGACATTAGTTTTAGAAAGTCAGCACTAATGATGGACATCACTGTAGTAAATGTTTGGGGTAAATTACTACATGCCATAGTAATAGCAAGATGTTAAATTTCCCTGTAAACAGCTAAAAACACACTCAACCTAACTTTATAAATACCCCTATTTTAACTTGATATGCACAGTCCCAAAGTCAAAAATATGAATGTCAAAACTAATTTATTCATGCAGATAGCCTCTTCAAAAATCAATGTTTGTCACATTTAACTACTTTCCTCATTTCTCTACCAAGCCATTTTCCTGTGGTTAACATATAAACCTGCAATAATTTATGTATATACTTTGAAAAAACCTTATCGTTTTATCAACTATCATAGCGAAGGTTATTTATTTCTCAATTGAAAACTAAAAACTTTGCTTTGTATTTGACTGGATTGTATTTTGCCCATGAAGAGAAAAAGGTTAAGCTTATTTTTGTTGCATTGTATAGGCATTTCTAGTGGCTACGATATATGAAGTAATGTAGTTGCTTATGTCTACTAACATGGCTGTTTCTGTTCATAGTCAAAATTCACAAGAGAAAATTATACAAGTCTTGAAACCATAACACATAACATAACATAATAGTTTGGGATTGACAGTAGTAAAAGATGCAACTTGTATTTTCAAACACCTAGGAATAATTTTATGCAGCAACCTTGATGCTTGCCAAATTATAAACTGGGGAGCAACTCCAGTTGATCAATTGCATGCATCAGGTCCTTTTTCATAGTATGGTCACATTACAACTCAGGGGAAAGTATGCTTAATGGAGCAATGCCTAGGCCACCATTAACAAAATAACAAAGCTAGGCAGAGACACAGATGAGATGTGGGAGGGAGGAACAAGAATGTTTCCTTTTAAAGAGGAGGCTTTATTACTCCTTTGAGAAATTAGAACAATGATCCCTCAATTCCATAAAATTTCTCCAGGGGTCAAAAACAAATAAAAATTCCAGAATTGCTGGCACCCATGGGAGAAGCTTAATAAAAGCTAAATAAAAGTTTTGGTTAGAAAATGATTTGATAAAAATATTAGAGAGAACAAGATACAGCAGATGCTGGAAATCTGAAGGTAAATTTAAAACATTCTTGAAACACTCAGCAGATCATGCAGTATATTTGGAGAGAAGGTAATAACATTTGGATGAACTGTCAAAGTCCAAACCATTAACCTGACTACTTTCTTTCCATGGAGGATGTCTGATTTGAGGAGTATTTCTACAATGCTCTGTACATCTGGTCTCCTTATCTGAGGAATGATGTTCTGGCTATGGAGGGAATGCAATGAAGGTTTGTCAGACTGATTGTGGGATAGCAGGACTGACACATGAATACAGTCTGGATTGGTTATATTCTCTGGAGTTCAGAATGAAGGGCGAAACTCAAACTTTTAGAAATAATAAAATTTTAACAGAACTAGACAGAGTAAACAGAGGAAGGATGGTCACAATGATGATGGAGCACTGAACTAAGAGTCATTACTTCATGATTTGGGTTGCCCATTTAGGACTGAGACTGGGACAAATCCCTTCACTCAGTGATAAACCTGAGAAATTCTTGGCTACAGAAAAAGTGTTTGAGGCCAAAACATTGACAATTTTCCTAAAGGACTTAGTTATTGTTTTTAGGGCTAAAGGGATCAAAGAGCTCAGTGAAAAAGCAGGAACAGAATACTGAATTGAATGATCAATCATCATCATATTGATCAGCAGAGAAAGATCGAAGGGCCAATTGGCCTACCACAGCTCCTCCCTTCTATGTTCATCCCGAATACACTGTTGATCAGCATCTATCATCCGAACTGGTCACCATACCATTGTAATATGTCACAATGGGTTATTATGCTGACAAATAAATTATGAAAATCATACAGAAAAAAAATTATGGAAATAAACTTGCACAAGGTAGATGACTAAGAAGGATTGACATTCATCCAAAATCTGTGGAAGATTTAAGAATGGATACATAATGGAAATTGTGGTCGAACAAAGCATCAGGCATAACTTACTACACTAATCTCATGACCATAATTAATGCTAGATATCATTAGAGTATTTTGCAATTGTAAGTGAATGGGGAATTTTTTTTGTTAAGAATCACATTCCATTTTACTTTAGATTAGTATGCAGATTCTGATGATTATACAAATTCCATTCTATTCAAGACATTTTTGGCAATGTTAAGGTTTTACAAATCATTCCCATCTGAAGGGCAGGCATGTTTACCTGCAATAGATGTAGCAGGACATTTAAATAACAAACACTGAGACATGATATAACTCAATATAAACATTACTGGAATAAGAATAAACAAATTACTCATTAGTAATGGCAGATGTAACATTCTGCTTTTAATTATTCCCATTGAATTCCTTTAGAGTGAGTTCTCATGAGTTTTCAACTCTTCTGGAAACCTGCATGAGTAAAGTAGCTTTAATAAATCACCTTCCCTATGCTTTGTCTGCTTACTGAACAAATATATCTATGTGGCAGGAGTTCAACAAAGTCAGAGGTGGAAGAAGATATCTACGTTTCATCAGCTTTCAGAACTCATTATAAAAATGAAAAAAATGTTGAGATAAGTTTGTAGAACATGGAATGTTATGTCACATGAAGGAGCACCAGCAGAGAACAGAGCATCTATTGAGAAATTCTGGAAAAACGAAGACAGATGAAAATCACTCTAGAGGGAACACTGCAATTTTGAACATTTATAACTTTTGCTAGCAAAATCAGAGCCTATTTATAATGGATCATATGGTCTCAGTTGGTGCTGTTTTATGATCTCTACCCATATTGGCACAGTGGATCCAGTTTGTGAGATATCAGAGTACAGAAAGTACCAGAGGGAATTAAAAGACTAAAGAAAACTAAAGGCTGGCACATTTCTTTGATGCCACTTAAGTTTAAAATTCAAATCTAAGCCTTCATACAAATTACATTTTAGTTGCATCTAAATCCAACAAAATTCGGGTAAATTATTATTATAGATGCTTTGAGTTAAAGTTAATGAAGTTTCAAATGTTCCCATAAATTTGTGTATCACAGCTTATCAAAACAATCTAAACTTTCACAAGAATCCCTGAACAGGATCTGCATCTTATGGATCAGGAAAAAAAAAGCTGTTCTACATTCAATGGCTTTGTTCTGAAGCATTGCCAACAACTACATGTTACTGTAAAACTAAATGGGGATTGATTTAAAACAAGTGTTGTTTTGAATGTGGCAAAATATTGAGAAACCCACGAATGTAGTTGGAATACACATTAAACTGCGATGTGCAATGCAGCTTTCTCCACTGTGGTTTTAAACCTTTAAAGGGGTTGTGTCATTCATCGTCGCAAACAAACACCACAACAAGTTTAGTCTGTTCTTAGAAATAAAGCATCTGTTAAAATTTGTCTGATTGACTGCCAAGTTCATCCACACTTCAAAGCAATTGTGAAGCATATGAAGTGTTTTTGGATGTTTGAGATAGCTGTTTTATAAACGCAAATTCTTCTTTATTTTAGCATATGCTATTTACAAGCTGCAACGTTTGAGGATTATGTCGGGAGGAGGCAACCAAACATATAGTCAAAAGATGCTGAATTTATAAAAACATTTGAAACATTGGAGCAAGCTAAAGACATGTAGGATGATTGCCACAAAAAGGACATAATGATTGTAAGCTTGGTG
This sequence comes from Chiloscyllium punctatum, assembly GCF_047496795.1. Taxonomy (NCBI): domain Eukaryota; kingdom Metazoa; phylum Chordata; class Chondrichthyes; order Orectolobiformes; family Hemiscylliidae; genus Chiloscyllium; species Chiloscyllium punctatum. The sequence goes on along the minus strand of NC_092746.1, from coordinate 92,186,659 downwards.
AAGACTAGGAGGATGAGTTGCCAGTGAAAGTCAAAATGGAAAGAGAGAAGAAAGCACTAGTTAAGAGACAATGCAAACCATTTGGAATTTGAACTTAGCAATAATAATGGTAAGGGAATGAAATACACAGAAAGAAAGAAACAAAAAGTTAGAAGACTGAGAAATAGAGGGACCTGTATTAAAATAATTATTAAGCATTACATCTGGTACAGCAGGCAATATAAATACCTTCCTCAATGTGATTAAATATAATTAATGCAAATATATACTTTTACCTTAAAGAAAACAAAGAGAAAAACTTAGAGCTTTGATAATATATACGAACATGAGGATATTGGACAATTTATTCATTAGCCCATTGCCTTAATATCTTGCTTATAATGTAATTGAGTCAGAGGATAATTAACTGAGTTAAGTTAGATAATGAACACATATGGAAAAGTTACTATGGTCATTCTCCATTCTCACCAAGTTGCTGGCAGGTTCAAATCCCAGACATGTGCACGCATGGACAATTGCCAGAATCAGTCTTTCTCTTATTCTATTAACAATGGGCAGACTTGAATCAAAACAGCATTGCACCAGCAACACGATCAAGGAACACAAAAAACAAAAAAGTTTGAAATGCATGAACCAACTACGCTGAATGGAGTTTTAACAAAATGACAGGCAACTTCAAAAAATCCTTAGTGTTGATGAATGACATTAAATTTGATCCTGTTCTTCCAAGCAGAATTGATAAACAAAAATATAATGCTTTCAAAAACATATCTCCTGTTTTAAAATGGGCGATTTTAGTGAGCAAGGATAAATTAACACAATATTGAGCAACTCTTAAATTCGGCAAGAAACCCAGAACATATATTTGAAAATAATGGAATGCAACCATTTATTAAAATTTTACCGAAATGTAGAAATTGAAAACTTCATGACTCTGCATTGTTGTTGGGAAAGTAATGCAATCATTTGATATTTAGAAGTAGTATTCTAGAACACTTGAAATACATTACTGGAAATTTACTTTTCAGTTTGATAACTGTGGAATTAACTAGATCTATTAATAACTAAACATGTCAGAAAGAAATCACCTATCAGGAAGTCAGCAAAATATCAAAGCTTCATAGTTTAAGTAAAGAAATATGCACAAAGCAATGGTTAAGATAAATTTGACAGGCTGTAGTCAAGCTAATTCAAAAATCTGCAAACAAGATAATCTGACAGAAGTAAGTTTTGTTAATGCATTCTTACCCTTCTTTATTCTGCAAATTTTGAGACTGCTCACTAAATGAATTAAACGACTCTGAGAACAGCTTTGGTGATGTAAGTGAAACCCTCTGTGAAGGCGGTGGGGAGCCTGGCACATCACTCACAGTGGAATCCTTGAGGTTTGCAGAAGTTTCACAAACACTTGTCTGGTCCAGAATTCTTCCTTTGGCACTTGTTTCAAGCACATTTTTGTGATTTTCTTTGTTCAATAAAGTTTCTCTTTCTGTGAAATCATTTCCTTCCGGTGAGAAACATTCTTTATGTGAACCAGGTGACAGAGTCTGTGGTTCACTCAACGTTGTATCCCTGGAACCGTGCAATTTAATCGATTCACTGCTGTGATCTTTTTCTGCTTGTGATGGCACTTTTTCAGTTAGATCAAACTCTTTTCTTCCTCTGGAGTACTTGGCTGCAACACGCCCATCCAGTTCAGAGTCCAAGGCAATCCCATATTTCTCAGCCAGCTGTCTCCTCCGTTCGGCCTTGTATTTTGCTATTCTCTCTGCTTTTGCATCTAAAGCATCGGTATCCATACCAACGCCATAAGGAGATTCAGTATCCATCTGCTTAACCTCTCCTCGGCACCTTGGTCTCGACTGCCTTTCTGAAGGAGAATCTTCAACCAGGTGATGCTCCAAGCCCTCCTTATTTGATCTCCTAACTGGAAAAAAAAAGTACATTTATTTGTTAAAATTTCCCTTATCTACTTTGACTTCCAAAAGCCATGAGCTGTTTCAGCCAGTGAAGAGCAACTTAGTTTGGGTTTCTACCAACTGTAGTTTACAAATGGTCTCCTGCAGCCGCTTCACAAGTCACCGGCATTATGCAGAGCCAGGGCCTGATGTGGACTGGAAGCTAAGAGCTAGAGTGGTCTGCTGTACTGAACCCTTTTCCATAACGCTGGACAGCTTACTTCTGTAATGTCTAAAATCTTGTAAAAAACGAAGCTGTGCCTTGGCACTTTTGTATCCAGGTCATGCTGTAATTGGTGACTTATAAACTTTTCACTATACACATTGAGTATATGTGACAATAAAAGCTATTCTAAATAAGTTTCAGGAAAAATCTCCCTCCAATTCCTCCATTGTGGAGATAAATTTGAACCTCATTCCTTACTGTCTCAAAGTTAATCACCTTACATGGAACGATGGACACATGCCAAAACACTATTACTCCCATTATCAACTCGCAAAAGTCCAACACATTAATTCTACAAAAAGGGTGGCAGCACGAAACAGAGTAAACATCAGTGAATATGTACGGTTACTTTGATCAAATCCTCAAAATGGAAATATTTAAGTTATATTTGTCCCATCAAATTTATGGTAGCACCAACAATTTACATTGTGCTATGAACATTTAAACACTTCCCTGTGTTCTTTAATATTGTTTCTTATCAAATTATTTACCAATTATAACATCTTAAGCATATTTTATCTTGCTTTAATGAAATTGCAAATTGAAATGGACAGGTACAATGTTGTAGGCATCACAGAGACATGGCTGCAAGGGGATCAGAGCTGTGATCTAAACATCCAAGGATACGTGTCCTATCGAGAGGACAGAGGGGGCCAGGGGTACTTGTTGATAAGAAATGAAATTTTATTGATAACAAGAAGTGATAGAAACTGTGTGGATAGAGTTGAGGAATAGCATCAGATAAAAAAAACCTTATTGGAGTTAATGTACAGGCCTCCGAGCAGTGGTCAGGATGCGCAGCAGAAAATCAATCAGGAGTTAGAAAAGGCATGTAAGAAAATAGCTATTGCAATAATCATAGGGAATTTCAATATGCAGGTGGACTGAGAAAATCAGTTTGGCAGTGTCTCCCAAGAAAAGAAATTTGTGGATGGTTTATGTGATGGCTTATTTTGGTGTGGCTTGTAGTAGAGCCCACTAGGGAACAGGCAAATGTGGATTTGATGAGATCTAACAAAGCAGACTTGATTAGGGAGCTTAAGGAGAAGGCACCCCTAGGGGGCAGTGACCATAATATGATAGAATTCATCCTGCAGTTTGAGAGAGAGAAGCTGGAATCAGATGTAACGATATTACAATGAAGTAAAGGCAAATACAAAGACATGAAGGAGGAGCTGAACAGAGTTGACTGGAAGGGGAGACTAGCAGGGAAGATGGTGGAGTGGTAATTGAGTTTCTGGGGTAATTTAGGAGGTGCTGCAGAAATTCATCCCAAGGAAGAAGACACATACTAAGGGGAGGATGTGGCAACTACCTCTGATAAGGGAAGTCAGAGACAACAGCTGAAGCAAAAGAAAATGCACTCATTGTGGTGAAGATTAGTGGGAAACCAGAGGTTTGGGAAGTCTTAAAAATAAACAGCAGAGAACAACTAACAAAAAGCATTAAGTGGGGGTGGGGCGGGAAGAGGATAAAATATGTAAGCTAGCTAGTAAAATTAAATATTGCAAGGGATTTTTTAGAAACCCAAAAAGGTCAGAGAGAAGCAAGAGTGAACATTGGGCCACTGAAAAAATAGGCTGAAGTAGTCATAATGGGGAACAAACAAATGGCAAAGGAGCTGAACGGGTGCTTTGCATCAATTTTCACAGTAGAAGATACCAGTAGCATACCAGAACTTTAAGGGATTCAGGAGGCAGAAGTGAGTGCAGCGACCATCACTAAGGAAAGGTTCTAAGACCAGATGGACTACACTTCAGGGTTAGCAAGGAGAGAGCAGAGGTGGTTATGGAGGCATTGGTGGTGATCTTTCAAGTGCTACTGGAGTCAAGTTGGGTCCACGGCACTGGAAAATGGCTAATGTAACACATCTGTTTAAGAAGGAAGGGAGGCAGAGACAGGAAACTATAGGCCAGTTAGTCTGACCTTGTTTGTTGGTAAGATTTTTCACTGAATCCTTTTCATAGAATCCCATTCTCTCATCGAGCCCACACCAATTCTCTGAAGAGCATCCCCACCCATCCCCAATCTCCCTACCGTATCCCTGTTACCCTATGTTTCCCATGGCCAATCCATATAACTTAAGACTGTGGGAGGAAAACTGAGCACCTGGAGGAAACCCACATCAACACTGGAGGAATGGGCAAACTCCACACAGACAAACTCCACACTGCTTGAGGGTAGAATCAAATCCGGGTCCCTGGTGCTGTGAAGCAGCAGTGCTAACCACTGAACCTCTGTGCCGCCCCTTCAAGACCATTACTTAGGATGTGATAGCGGAGTATTTGGAAATACATGGTAAAATAGGGCTGAGTCAGCACGGCTTCATCAATGGGAGGTCATACCTGACAAATCGGTTATAATTCTTTGAGGAGGCAATGAGTCACTTTGACAAAGGAGAGCCAGTGGACATGATGTATTTGGATTTACAGAAGACCTTTGACAAGATGCTACACAGAAGGTTGCTAAATAGGTCAGAGCTTATGGAGTTAGAGACAAGGTACTGGCATGGATGAAGGATTGGCTGATTGGCAAAAGGTGAGATAAACAGGTCTTTCAGGGCAGATGGCGAGTCGCGGAGCTCCGCAGAGGTCTATGTTGGGACCACAACTATTCACATTATGCATGAACAATCTGGACGAAGGGACTGAGGGCATTGTTGTTAGGTTTTCAGATGACACAAAGATAATTTAAGGGACAGATAATGTTGAATGGATAGGGAGGCTGGAGAAGGACTTGGACAGGCTAGGAGAGTAGGCAAAGAAGTGCAGATGGAATACAATGTGAAGTTATGCAATTTTGTTGGAAGGATACAGGTGTAAACTATTTTCTAAATGGGGCAAGGTTTCAGAAATCTGAAGCATAAAGGCACCTAGGTGTCCTAGTTGAGGATTCTCTTCAGGTTAACATGCAGGTTCGGTTGGGAGCTAGGAAGGCAAATGCAACACTAGTTTTCATTTTGAGATGCCTAGAATACAAGAACAGGCATGAACAGATAGAAAGCTGTATAAAGCTCTGGTCAGACTGAGTTTAGAATATTGTGACCATTTTTGTGTCCCATACTTAAAGAAGGGAATGCTGACATTGGAGGGGATCCTGAGCAGGTTCACCAGAATGATCCAAGGAATGCAGAGAGTGTCATACGAGGACTGGAGGAGGACTCCGGGTCTGTACTCTATGAAGTTTATAAAGATGAGGGGAATTTTGTTGAAACTTACATAATACCAAGAGGCCTGGACAGAGTGGACATGGAGAAGATGTTTCTAGCAGGAGAGACTAGGATCCAAGGGCATAGCCTCAGACTCTTGAGAACTGAGATGAAGTGCAATTTCTTTAGCCAGAGGGTGAAGGGCTGTGAAGGCCAAGTCATTGAGTGTACTTAAGACAGAGATAGATAGGTTCTTGATAAGTAAGGGGATCAGAGGTTATCAGGAGAAGGCATGAGAATGGGGTTGAGAAACATATCAGCCATGATCAAATGGCAGAGCAGAATGGATGAGCTAAGTTGTCTGATTCTGCTCCTATATATTCTAGTCTTTACTAAAAAGAATCAAAGATGGCTTTAGTCACGACTTTAGTTTATACAACTGATCAATGATCGTTAACACGATTGAAAATTTGGTGGCACGAGCAGATGGTCCATACACCAGTTCTGTTATGAATTAAGGGTCACTCACACCTTACTTCAGAAGCTAAAAATCACAACACTAGGTTGTAGTCCAACAGGTTTAATTGGAAGCACATTAGTTTTGGAAAGCCAGTGTGCTTCCAATTAAACCTGTTGGACTAGAACCTGGTGTTGTGTGATTTTTAACTTTGTACACCCCAGTCCAACACCGGCATCTCCAAATCATGACTTCTGAAGCACATAAGTATCTTGGAGGACAGAACGGGAGTCAATTTCTTTATTCACACACAAGAAGCTATTTTTGTCATTTCTCATACAAAACTGTTAGAAGATTTGTTTAAAAAGTAGTGAATCTGATTTTAAAAATTCATCTTTACTGTGCTTGTTGAGAAATTTTAGAGAGTTTCTATAGAAAGAGGAAATGCCTTTCACTAAACAATCCTTTGTACTCGAACCTCTCTCACCTAGGGGTGGACTGCAGGTATCAGAAGCTCGTGTGTATCTCGGAGTGTCTTCCTCCAGCAGGCGGTGAGTAACTAGCTCGCGACAATTCTGCAACAACACTGGCTGTGTATCACCTCCAATTCCTTCCAAACGTCTTGCAATTCTCTCTTTCCTGCGCAGAATAGTTTTGAGAGTTGAAAATGTTGTAAAATCCATAGCCTATGAAAACTATTTCAGCAAGCAATCCACAAAATGTGCAGAAAGCTCAAATTGCTCAATAGTTCCAACAGTGCATTTACTTACAAAAAAAGTGTAAACAAGTTATTAGCATTTTAGTTATTCCACCCAAAACTAAACATCGTTTAAATTCCCTTAATACCTGTTCATTTCCACAGTAGATTTTTGGCCAGCTTCAAAAAGTTTTCGAAGTTCTGAAACTAAGAAACAGTGATTCTTAAAAGCATGTCAAAATGCAAGTGCTTCCCACAAGAGACTTTCTTGAACATTTTGATCAATTTACATAATGCTATTTAGCATATAATGCCATTCAGTAATGCCATTCAGACAAAATTCCAGACAAGTACCATTAGTTTAACAGCAAACGCATAATTCAGAATCATTTTGATCCTCTTAATTTACTTGCAAGGTTGTTCCAATAAAACAAGCATTATCGGTTATCCATCCTACAGCATGCAGACAGGTCCTTTGACTCAACTCGTCCTTGCCAACAAAATGTCCATCAACATTAACCCCATTTTCCTGCACTTTGCCTATATCTTTCAAAACCTTTCCTATCCATGTATTAAACTGAGCTTTTTTTTAAAATGCTATGTCTATGAGCAATACAATATTCAATTACTTAGAACAATTTCTCTTTTAACATTCTGAAAACAATTCTTATTACAACCCAAATCCTTTCCTCACTGGAAATCTCTGATAATTCCTGTTACTAACTCACCTTATATCTTGGCTTCATATATTCCCTAGTTTGGTTTGATGGTAATATGACAGGGACCTTTAAAATGAAACCTACAGTGTCACGGGAAATTATACTTCAAATCAGCTCCGCAGTGACTCCTGTCTGAGATCAGTTCAAACTAAATCACCTCTCAAATTTCTACCCCTGGACTGGGGAGTGGTGACTCTCAGTTTGGACCCCATGACTCTTCTCTCTTTAATGGGAGAGGATCCTCTAAGAACTTGGTGACTACTTATTTTTACATAAATGGTTTGTTTCCACAGACTGATCATAGTATTCAACCCCTAGTCAATGATTATCAAGAAAATGATCGCATAATTAATTTTCTGAATCCCTGTCCTTCTTTTTAATAATCTTTAGCTGGAACTTTTCTCTATAATTTAGGAGGTTAAAGGGTAATCTGATCAAAGGCTTCAAGATATTAACAGGAAAAGACAGTGTCGATGAAGATTAACTATATCTACTGGCGATTCTAGATCTAGAAGGCATAGACTGAAAATTAGGGCCAGACTATTGGTTAGGCCACTGTTGGAATATTGCATGCAATTCTGGTCTCGTTCCTATCAGAAAGATGTGAAATTTGAAAGGGTTCAGAAAAGATTTACAAGTATGTTGCCAGGGTTGGAGGATTTTAGCTATACGGAGAGGTTGAACAGGCTGGGGCCGTTTTCCCTGGAGTATTGGAGGTTGAGAGGTGACCTTACAGGATGTTTATAAAATCATGAGGGGCATGGATAGCATAAATAGACAAAGCCTTTTTCCCTGGGGTGGGGAAGTCCAGAACTACAGGGCATAGGTTTAGGGTGAGAGGGGAAAGATATAAAAGAGACCTAAGGGGCAACTTTTGCACGTGAGGGTAGTACGTGTATGAAATGAGCTACCAGAGGAAGTGGTGGAGGCTGGTACAATTGCAACATTTAAAAAGGCATCTGGATGGGTATATGAATAGGAAGGGTTTGGAGGGATATGGGCCGGGTGCTGGTAGGTAACACTAGATTAGGTTGGGATATCTGGTCGGCATGGATGAGTTGGACCAAAGGGTCTGTTTCCGTGCTGTGCATTTCTATGACTCTAAAAATTTGCAAGTTTCACAAGGTCATTAATTTCCAGTGCCAGGCCTGTTTACTCTGCTTCTTCTCTCAAGGACAAATCAGGTGTCATGCTGTTGAACTAAGAACTTGAACATTAAACTTCAATTGAGTTAAGAAGTTTAAATCAATTGTACAAAACTTTGAATTAGGAAGTTAAATATTTTCAGCAAAGAGCTGATCATAAAACTGTTACAAGCTTCCACTGTGGAAGTAGTCTGCTCTTCCACCGTGTTGGATAGTACATCCATTAACTTGGCTGCTGAACTTTAATATTCCCGTTGCTGCACTCACTTGTTTCAATTGACCAAAAAAAAGAGCAAAACAGTTCCCTATTCAAAAGAATGATGATTTGCATTTCTGTTTTGCTCATGTGATTTATTGTTTTCAGTTAATTCACTCATGGGATGTGGACATTACCAGCATTTATTGCTCATCCCTTGTTACTCTTAAGATGGTGGCGAACTGCCTTCTTGAACCATTGCTGTCTGTGTGTTGAAGTAGATCCACAATACCATTAAGGAGGAAGTCAAAAAATCACACAATTAGGAGAAGGTGTAGACTGCAGATGCTGGAGATCAGAGTTGAAGATTGTGGTGTTGGAAAAGCACAGCCAGTCAAGCAGCATCCGAGGAGCAGGAGAGGGAGCGTTTCAAGTATGAGCTTTTTATTAGGAATGAGCTCATTCCTGAAGAAGAGCTCATACGTGAAATGTCGATGCTCCTGCTCCTCGGATGCTGCCTGACCAGCTGTGCTTTTCCAATACCACACTTTGATGACTATAACCTGGTTTTTAGATTAGATTAGATTAGATTACTTACAGTGTGGAAACAGGCCCTTCGGCCCAACAAGTCCACACCGCCCCGCCGAAGCGCAACCCACCCATACCCCTACATCTACCCCTTACCTAACACTACGGGCAATTTAGCATGGCCAATTCACCTGACCTGCACATCTTTGGAGTGTGGGAGGAAACCGGAGCACCCGGAGGAAACCCACGCAGACACGGGGAGAATGTGCAAACTCCACACAGTCAGTCGCCTGAGGCAGGAATTGAACCCAGGTCTCTGGCGCTATGAGGCAGCAGTGCTAACCATTGTGCCACCGTGCCGCCCGTGTTGTGTGATTTTTGACTTTGTCCACCCCAGTCCAACACCAACACCTCAGGTGGAATTTTCAGGATTATGACCCAAAGACACTGAAGAAACAGCAAAATATTTCAAGGTGAGGCGCTGGAGAGGGGAATTTGCAGGTGGTGGCATTCCTGTGTATCTACTGTCTTTATCCTTCTTGGTGAAAGTAGTTGTTGGTTTGGATGGTGCTGGCTAAAGTAAATTTGTTGTTAAATGTTGACTGAAGGATAAATATTGGGTAGAGAATTGATAGAACTTCTAAGTCTTCTTTGAAGACTGCTATGCAGCTTTTCACATCCTCTTCAGAGGGGAGGAATTTTAATATCCTGAATGAAAGATGGATAGAAACAAAGGAACAAGTGTAGACTATTCAGCAATTGGAGCCACTTGGTCATCTATCTGAACACCATTTACTCGTTATGTCATTAGTATCGAGAAACCGGTCAATCTCTAGACTTGAATACAGGCAGTGATCGAGTCTCCACAGCTCTCTGGGTGGAGAACATTAAAAAAAAATTCGCTGAGGAAGAGCTCATTCCTGACGAAGAGCTCATGCTCAAAATGTAGACTCTCCTGCTCCTCGGATGCTGCTTGACTGGCTGTGCCCTTCCAGCACCTTTGAGTAATGATATTCGTTTCTGCATCTAGCCCTTTAAGAATTTTCTAAGTTTCAATGAGGTTACTCCTCACTTTCTTCTAAATACCAGAGAGAGTACAGGTCCAGTCTCCTCAAACTCTCCTCCTAACAGAGGCCCACCATATCAGGAACCAGCCTCATGACCACTGGAAGGTACATTCTTCCTTATATATGGGGACCAAAACTAAACACAATACTCTAGGATATTCTTCCACTTATCACTTCATCTCACAATGCAACACTCCCCAATTCAAGACTGAAGTGCCAGCCTAGATTTATGTGTTCAAACCTTTGGAATACAGCTCAAACCCAAAACCTTCAAGTTCCCACAATACATCACACCAGTTTGCATCAGCTCAAGGCTAAATTTCTCAAACTCTCCTAGCTGACCACCTCACCTCCAACCTTGGAGAAGTGCAATTCATCCAGAATTCTGCAGTTTTCTTACCCACTCGAGGACTCTCATTTCTCCCACCATGGCTCTTACCAAGTGTCTACATAGTTTCATTTTATGCTACCTCAGTTGATTCCCAAAGCCCCGGCTTTTTATTTTCATTCCTCTGACATTAAATTTACTTATCAAATTTTCTTTGATAGCTCTGGTACAGACCAGTCTTCAGTCACTGCCCCTAAAGCCTTTGAAAATCCTTCTTATTGCCTGTTATTTCCCAGAGCTTGCTGGAGATTTCAGTTTCCAGTTGCTCTCAGACCTACAGCTTAATCCCACTTAAATCTTTTTTTCTTTCATTCACTCAGTGTCTAGTACCTACACTCAGGATTTATGTCTAATGTACTCAGGTAATTTTTAAGAGAAATTAATTGAAATTAAGCTACTTGACCATTCAATAGGCTATTGATAAATAACCAAGTTTTCTTTATACTCCCATATTATTCACCCAATTATAACAAAAGACAAGTCAGAGAGATATCTGAACCAGTCAGTATGCAACCCACACTTAAGGAAAAAAAATGCCAGATCCCAACAGTTAGTTCTTTTCACCATATAAGTATAGTATAAATACAAAAACATTCCTTAAAAAAGCACACAATGTCCAACATTTTTGAAAAACAGATTTTGTTGATGGAAAATGCTGAACAGCCTTGGAAGCGAATAAAAAACAGATTACCAATGTTATTCACTCTCCATTTTCTTTGTCAAGTTATAGTTTACCAGACTTGGCATTTGACACCTCCATTGTCCAAACTGCATTTTGACTAGTACTTACTGTTTGCGCTATTCTTGGTCAGATGTGTACTGCAAAATAATCATCCTACATAAAATCCCTCGGGTGAGAATGTCCAATTGTGTGTGAAAGCAGTTCAGAGAGACAAATCCAACTGCAATTATTGTAATATAAAATGTTAAAAAAAACCTTGTTTGCATAAAACAAATTGTTTTTAAAAAACATTTTGACTATCATTTTACTTAGGTTTAATGTATTAAAAATTGAAATTCAATGTCAGTTCCATTTTTAAAATAAGTGTTTTGGAAGCTTCAAGGAATCTAGTACTCCGGACAGTTAACCCAGTTTCTCAAGACAAGGCTGCTTTAATTCAAAATGTGATTTGGCACCAACTTCACCATCGCTCCTGGTCACGCAATGGCATTGTGTAATGAATTAGTTCATATTTTAAGCAATAGTAAATGTTGCCAAAATCCAGAATAATTTAGTTATTGCACAGGAGTAAAGAGGAAATATCAACCTGCTGCACAATTTTACTATAACATCTTTAAAAGAAATACAATAGCTTAGATTCCTTTTTATCTATCTGCAATGAGAAAATCACTTGCAATTATATTTCTTCCTGCTTTCGCACGGTTATCTCTGGCATCGCCCAAGGGTCAGGCCATGGAAATCTCCATTCCTCAAAAGAAATGGCACCAGTTTTCATATGTACGCTGACAACATCAGTTCAATCTCATCCCAATCTCTCTTGATTCTGGCTAACACATTAGAATATGTAGCTGACATCCAGTAATGGACAAACAAAGATTTTGCCTTATTAAATACTGGGAAGATCAAAGTGATTGTTGTCAGTCCTTGCCTCTAACTCCCTTCACCAGCTACCAACTTCATTCCTGCCCCTGGCAAAGTCTGATATTAAGTGGAACTATGAGAACACATTTGATCCAGTGATGAGTTTCTGGCCTCTTATTTGTCAAAACTAAGACTGCTTATTGCCTCTGCAACATCACTTAACTTTATCCTTGTCTCAACTGATCTGATACAGAACCCCTCAATCACTGCTTTGTTACCTCAAAACATCATGATTCCAACACACTCCCAACTGATTTACCACATTCAACATTTTGTAACCTTGAGCTAGACCAAAGCTCTGCTGCCAGTGTCCTAATTTACAGCAAGTCCTATTCCTCAATCATCCTTATACTTGGTATGCTGACTCCCAGCCAAATTATAGTTTGACAGCCTTGATATTAAAATTCCCCTCAGGTTTTTTTACAAATTGTCATGTCCCTTCCCATCTCTATAATATCTCCCAATCTCACAAACCTCTTAAATATTTACACTCTGCTTTTTGTCTCTTTGGCATTCCCTATCATGACTGTGCCTTGGATGATGATCATGCCTTCAATTACTAATGCCCCTAACTCTGGAATTATCACCCTATATCTCTCTGCCTCGCACACCTAGTTTTAAGATGCTTTTTAAAACCCAAGGCTACAATTTGATCTAACTTTTCTGCGTAGTATGGTGCCAGACTTTGCTTAACATTCTTATTGACACTTTCATGGGATGAGGGCTTTGCTGGAAAGGGCAGAGACTGTTGCCCATCACCAACTGCTTTGAATTCAGTGGGTTGCTGGGCCATGCCAGAAAGCAGTTAAGAGTCAGCCACATAGAGTCATAGAGTCCTACAGCACGGAGACAGCTCCTTTGGCCCAAATTGGTCCATGCCGACTAAAATATCCATCCATGCTAACCACATTTCCCTGCACTTGGCCCATATCCTTCTAATCCTTTCCTATCCATGTATTCATCCAAATGCCTTTTAAATGTTGCTAATGTACTCACCTCAACCACTTTCGCTGGCAGTTCATTCCATATGCATATCACCCTCTGTGTAAAAAAACATTGCCCCTCAGGTTCTTTTTTATTCTTTCCCCTCTAACCTTAAAATGATGCTCTCTAGTCTGCAATTCACCAACCCTGGGAAAAAGACCGAGTACATTCACCCTATCAATGCCTCTCTTACACACCTCCGTCTCCTCTGCTCTGAAAAAACGTCCTAGCTTGTCCAACCTCTCCCTGTAACTCAGACCATTGAGTTCAGGCAACATTGTCGTACATTTCTTCTACACTCTTTCCAGCTTAATAACATCCTTCCTACAACAAGGTGAGCAAAACTGAACACAATACTCCAGGGTGGCCTCACCAACATCCTGGATAACTTCAACATAACTTCCCAACTTCTATACTCAATGCCCTGACTGATGAAGCCTTCCTGCCTAAAGCCTTCCTGCCCTGTCTACTGTGACTCCATTTTCAGAGAACTATGAACCTGAATTGCCAGGTCCCTCTGTTCCACTACACTCAAGGCCCTACCATTCCCCATGAAACTCATACCTTGATTTGACTTTCCAAAATGCAAGGCCTCACACTTATCTATACTAAACTCCATTTTTCATTTCTTAGCCTACTTTCCCAGTTGATCAAGATCCTGCTGAAATTTCTGACAACCTTTCTTACTGTCCAAAATATCACCTATTTTAGTGACAGCAAACTTTATAATCATGTCTTGTACATTCTCATCCAAATCATTGATATCGATAAAAGATAGTAATGGACTCAGCACTGACCCATGAGGCAATCCACTAGTCACAGGCCTCCAGTCCAACAAGCATCCTTCCACTATTACCCTCTGTTTCCTACCATCAAGCTAATTTTGTGTCCAATTTGCCAGCTTGTCCTGGATTCTATCAATCTAATTTTCCAGAGTAGCCTTATCAAAAATCTTACTGAAATCCATATAGATTACGTCTACTGCCCTGCCCTCATCAACCTTCCTGGTCAACTCATCAAAGAACTCTAAGAAATTTGTGAGGCATGATCTCCCACACACAAGGCCACGCTGACTACTCCTAATCAAACCCTGTTTTCAAAATGCATGTATATCTTATCCCTCAGAATCTTTTCAAGTAACCTACCTACCCTGGATGTTAGGCTTACTGATCTATAGTTCCCAGGCTTTTCTTTGCAGCCCTTCTTGAATAATGGCACAACATTCACTACCCTCCAGTCTTCCGAGACCTCACCTGTGGCTAAATGATGCAAAAATATCATCTGGGGTCCCTGCAATTTCTTCTCTCGTCCCTTGTAGTGTTCTTGGATATATCTGGTCAGGACTAGGAGATTTATCCACCTTCATACATTCTAATACATCCAACACTACCTCTATTGTCATATGGACTGTCCCCAAGATATCACCACTAAGTTCCCCATGGTAAACACAGAAGAAAAATATTCATTGAGAACCTCACCCATTTTGCGTGCTTCTACACATACATGGCCACTTTGCTCCTTGAGAGGGCCATATTCTCTCTCTAGTTATTCTTTTTCCTTCAATATACTCAAAGTACCTCTTTGAATTCACCCTAATCTTCTCAGCCAATGCTATCTCATGTCCCCTTTTCGCCCTCCTGATTTCCTTCTTCAATAAACTCCTGCATTCCCTGTAGACCTCCAGGGATTCCCTTGATCCCAGCTGCCTGCACCTGAGCAATGCCGCCTCCTTTTTTCTGGTCAAGACCTCAATATCTCTTTTCATCCAGGGGTCCTTATTCCTGCCAACCTTACCCTTCACCCTCACAGGAACATGTATAACTTGAACTCTAGCTATCTCACTTTTAAAGATTTCCTGCTTGCCAAAGGCCCCTTTGCCTGCAAACAAACTGCTCCAATCAACCTCTGCAAACTCCTGTCTAATTCCATCAACATTCTCCTTGCCCCCGTTTAGAACTTGAACCTGTCGATCAGTTTTGTCCCTCTCCATAATTATTTTAAAATTAATAGAACCATAGTCACTGGTCCCAAGATGCTCACCCACTGTACCCTACTATGACAACCCCAGTGCTTCTGCAAGTCTCCCCAGTCTCCCTGCATATTTGTTCCTAATTCCCGTTAATTATTTGGGGGCCAATAGTATAATCCTTATAGTATCAGCATCCCCTTCTTATTTCTTAGCTCCACCCACAAAGCCTCACTGGATCATCCTTCAGTTATTTCATCTCTGATTACTGCTGTGATACTCAGCTTAATCAAAAATGCAACACCCTCTCCCCTCCTTCCACCACTTCTGTCCTGTCAAAAGCACCTGTACCCTGACACATTACACTGCCCGTCCTGTCCCTCCCTTAGCCCTGTTTCTGTAATTACTATATTATCCTAATGCCACGTACCTATCCACGCCCTGAGTTCATTGGCCTTACCGGTCAGCCCTCTTGCACTGAAATTATGAAATTTAATCCAACAGGCTCCCTGTTGCATTACAGCGTGACCAGTCTCTTCAACTTACTATTTCTGATTACTATATCTCCTTCAAACCTTGCAATTGCCTCCCTGCTTTTGAGGATCCCCATGGTCCCCCTCCAGTTCAGGTGCAACCTGTCCCTCTTGAACAGGTCACCTCTACCCCAGAAAAGATCTCAATGATCTCAAAATCAGACTCCCTGCCCCTGCACCAATTCTTTAGCCACGCATTCATCTTCGATATCCCTTTCTTACCCTTGCTAGCATATGGCACTGGAAGTAATCCGGAGATTATCACCAACAAAGTCCTAGTTTTTAAACTTCTTTCCTAACTCTCTATAATCACTCTGCAGGACCTCATCCCTATTTCTACCTGCTATTTGTGCAGCACAATGACTTCTGGCTGCTCCCTCTCCTCCTCAAGAATGTTCTGTAGCCACTCAGAGATCCTGGACCCTGGCACCAGGGAGGCAACGCACCACCCAGGATTCCCACTTGCATCCGCTGAGTCTCCTAACTGTCCCCCTAACTATTGAGTCTTCTATCACTAAGGTCCTGTTTACGTTTACCTTTTCCCACTGTGCCCCAGAACCAGTCGTAATGCCAACAACCTGGCGACTGCTGCTTTCTCCTGAATGGTCATTTCCCAACAGTATACTTGTTTTTGAGGGGAATGACCACAGGGGATTCTTGCACTCTCTGCCTACCTCCTTTGCCTCAAACATTGCTCTGAACATTACTCCCTTTGCTCTGAGCATTGTTCAGAGTCTGAAGTCCCATGTAGACCAGACCAGAAATGAATAACAGATTTGCTTCCCTAAGGGACATGAGTTAACCAGATGAGTTTTTTACAACAATCAATGATAGTTTTACGACTTCATTACCAAGACCAGCTTCCAACTGTAGATTTATTAAATAAATTTAAATTCCACCAGCTGTGGGGTGGAATTTGAGCCCATGATTTACAGATGGGCCTTAGATCACTTGTCCGTAACTACAAAACTCCCACAGATTGCCTTGGGATGTTTCATGATGTTACAAAGCACAATAGATGTTAAGAATTAGGAGCAGGGGAGTGGCCATACTTGTTCAGACGAATCTCTCATTTAAATTACTAGATCAGATTAAAGATGAATATGGGCGGTTTGTAATCTTTAAAGTTTTAATACATGGTGAAGGGTATGGCATTCTAAATGTTTACTGTCCCCTGGCACACCCCCTCAGATTCCTGATTGATGCACTTTCTAATCTGATTTCCCTTGGAACGCAACACACTATCATAGGGGGAGATTTTAATCACCTCATGGACCCCACAGTGGATAGAATGCCCAAAGGTCTCCCAAACATCTCTCTCCAATCTAAGCAACTGATTGATTTATGTGTGGAATTGAGTCTGGTGTATGTTTGAAGATGTCTCCACCTTTTTCTATAATCCGCACTAGGATTGACCTTTTTGTAGCTCCTTTGGTTTCTTTCGATTTGGTGATGTCCTGTAAAACTGGAAACAGACATTTCCAATCATGCAGCAGTGTATTTGGAAGTTGAGATTAAGGGCAACGGAACAGGTTCTTGGCATTGGTGGATGGCTCCTTTTATTCTCAAGGATACTAAGTTTATTGAGTACTTCATGAGTGAGTTTAAAGCGCTCTTGATTATCAATTCAGGTATGGCTAGTAACCCGTCTATACTCTGGGCGACTGCTAAGGCCTATGCTGGGGGGAAATGATTTGTTATTTGGCCAGTTGGAAGCAACAGAAGGGACAGCAGCAGTATCTGCTCGAGGCATGGTTGAAGGCAGCTGAGACAGCAATTATTCCTGATGAAGGGCTTTTGAGGTCCTCTGGCTGCAGTTCCCACCATTGGTGCAAGATCCAGTAATTTCAGTATCTGTAGGGGCAGTCAGCAAGGTTGTCCCTTCTCACCGCTACTGTTTACATTGGTGATTGAGCCACGAACAGAGGCTATCTGGAGGGACCCCAACATCACCACCCCAGAAGTGGGATCAAGGGCCATAAGATCATGTTACATGCAGATGATGTCCTCCTCTTCTTATCAAACCTGGCAGTTTTTCTATGCTATTCAATACAATGTGTTAATTTATTTGGCTCTTTTGCAGGATTGAAGATCAATTTTGCAAATTTGGAGCTTATACCCGTGGGGCGTCTTAAGAGAATATCTGATCTTGAAGGTGAATTAGGATTCCCCTTTAAATGGTCGCTTGGGGGGAGGGGGTCCTGTGCTGACATATTTTTGTCACCTTTGATCAGTTATCTAAGGCTAATTTTGCTCACTTGCTTGATAAGATCTTCAAACATGGGAGGTCCTCCCAACATCCTAGTTACGTCGAATAGCCCTGATCAAAATGAATGTTTTTCCTCGTTTGCTATATCCCATTTGAATGCTCCCTCTGACGTATCCCAGGCAAACATTGCAGAGACTCTCTGTTTGGCTTAGTTCTTTTTTTTGGTGTCAGCCGGTCATTAAGCTTGCCAAATTGCAGTTAGCCCAAGGGTTGGAGGAGTAGACTTTCCAGATATTAAGAGATACCAACTAAGCTCCCTTCTGTCTTTTGTGAATGTCTGGGCTTATGAGATCCAGAGGTCAATACAGTTGGATATTGAGGCCTCCCAGGCAAAGTGCCCCTTTATTAGTCTGTTGTTAATGCATAAGATGAGGATAGTTATGGAATACTGTCAGGATCCAATCATTATTAATACGGTCAAAGCAATGTGTCAGAGCGTGTGCAGTTTATCTAAAATCTCCTTTCTTTACCCTGTAGTTGTTGCCAGGGATGATGGACCCTGGATTAAAACTGTGGGCAACTAGGGGAGTCTCCTGTTTGCGAGACCCGTTTGAGGGGGAGATTATGACGTCCTTTGACTAAATGAGCCACAAGTATGGATTGCCCAGCTGAGACCTTTTTCATTACTTTAGGGTTAGGGACTTTATCCTAAAAAAGACTATGCTTTTGACCAACCCCAATGGGTTTGACACAGAGGGGAGAGTGCTTCATACCACAAGCACTTTCTTGGTTAATACTCGCTATCACCTATTGGGGTGCAGTGCCTCGAACGATATTGGGCAACTATGTGAGGTCTGGGAGCAAGAGTTGAGAGTGGAGATTCCCTCAGAGATAGGGAAGAATATTTGGGAGAATGCAAGAAAAATCTCAATCTGTAACAGAATGCATAGCATGCAGTTGAAGGTTCTTCACTGGGTTCATTTGGCCCCAGATCGTCTTACAAAATTCAAAAGGGAGCATGTCCACTCTGCCCAACTGCAAAATAAGCACAGGTACCCTCACTCATTGTTTGTGGTCATGCCACAAACTTTGTAGGTATTGGGGTGTTGTGGCAGGAGTAATAGAGAGGATCCTGGGGACTGAAATTAAGGTAGACCCAATCTCTCTTCCCTTGGGCTTGCCAAATTTATCTTCCTTAGATGCACATGGGAAAAAGCTATTTAATGTTCTCACTTACTGCGTAAGGAAGAACACGCTGATGAGCTGGGTGTGAGAGAACCCTCCGGGCCTGTGGGGGTGGCATAAGTTAATCATGGAACACATCCCTTTGGATTTCTCGCAAACATGATGAACGTTTTATAATATGTAGTGGCCATTTTCAAATTACCTGAAAGCAGATTTGTCTGCCATTTTAATTAGAGCCTTTGTTTAGCCATGATGATTAGGTTTAGTGAGCCTTGTCCCCTGAGAGGAAGAACCCTGAATAAATACAGGTGTAATAATTAATGCTCCCGAAGGTGAGGAGCTTCAGTGAGGTTGCGCTGCGTGGTGTTATTTATTTATTTATTGAACATAGTGAATGTAGTTTTGATTTATTTTGTAGAGTAGAGTAGTAGTTAGTAATTGGTGTAATAATTTTAGATTGTTATATTTTTGTAATTTTATAATTTTGTAAAAAAAAATTCTCAAAAATATTTATATAAAAAAAAGAATTAAGAGCAGGCGTTGGGTCATGTGGCCTGTTGAACCTGCTCCATCATTTAATAACACCATGGCTTATGTGATTGTGACCGTAATTTCATTTTTGCAGCTGACCCATAATCCTCAGCTCCCTCACTGACTGGAAAAACTATTGAACCATGCTTTAAATATATTAAGTGTTCCAGGTTCCACTGCCCTCTGGGCAGAAAATTCTACAAACTAACAAAGTTCAGAATGTTTTCTCTCTCATCATGGTCTTACGTAGGAGACCCCTAATGTTTAAACAGTGTCCCTTAGTTCTAGACTGACCACAAGAGGTGATATCTTCTCAACATGTAACCTTCCAAATCACCTTAAGATCTCATTTCAGTCTCATATTTCCTTTTTTATTCTTCTGAGGTCCAACTGATAAAGGCCCAACCTGCTCAATCTTTCCTCACATGATAACCCTTTCATCCAAAAAAATCTAAGTGAACCTTCTCTGACTGCTCCTAATGCAATTATATCCTTTAGGTAACCAGCCAAATCTGCTGAAGTAGTTAAGGAGAAAGTGAGGACTGCAGATACTGGAGATCAGAGCTGAAAATGTGTTGCTGGAAAAGCGCAGCAGGTCAAGCAGCTGAAGTAGTTAAACCAAGCTATAGCAAAGCTTCCTTATGTTTATAAACTATTGCCCTTGTAATCAACACCAATATTCCATTTTACAAACAAAAACACAAATTGCTGGAAGAGCTCAGCAGGTCCGGCAGCATCTACGGAGAGAAATCAGAGTTAGTGTTTCAGGGCCAATGACCCTTCCTCAGTTCTGGAAAGGTTTGAAGAATCATTGTTCCATTGAGCCTATCAGAGTGAGGAATACTTAACTTCAAATTGTTCCCAAGGTATCAACCAGTATGATTAAAACAAAAGATTTAGAATAATAAAGATATGGAGAAAAGGCAGCAAAATTAGTTTTGCATGGAATATTTTGCATCTGCTTTCAGCCCCTGAATGGCATCATTCAAAAAACACAACATAATTTTCCACATGCACACTGATGACACCCAGCTATATTTCAACATCACCTCTCTTCACTCCTGAAAAAATATCTCTGACTCTACTCTCTGCTACTTTTCATGTAGCACTGAATCAGGGTCGATTTTCTTGAACTGAGTTTCCATCTCTATATCCTCTTCATCAGCAAGTATGACTGCACTTCCCTCCACCAATCAAAATCCCCTGCTGTCATACTTAAACCTTAATTGACTTTTATTTGGTGAGATACAGTCAGTCATTGAAGCTTCCAACATAAATGATTTCTTGCATACTTCAAATAAATCCTTTAAAAGTATTTGCATGGAAAGGCTGCGCTATGTAACTTCCAAATGCATTAAAACACTGAAGAGGAAAGTGCACTCTCATGACTGTGGTAATTATCATCTGACACTGAATGTCACAAAAGCAGCATCATCAAAATTGTTGGTAGGCCTCAATTATTGATGATAGCTCATCATTTTTCACTAAATTTGAATCCCTTATGGATTAGAGAGGGGTGTCATTTTCCTGTGGAGAAAACTAAGAGGGTTTGGGGTGGGGAGGGAGGAGGAGGTCAACAAGGAGGAGGAAGAGAAGAAAGATGAGGATGGAGGAGGTGGAGGAGGAGGAGAAAGAGAAGGGAGTGGGATTTCATTCATATAATGATGGTTTGAGTTTCTTCAAAGATAGTTAGGAGCAGATCATGCAGGCAGGACCATAAATCTAATCATTTAATGCATAGGCTCAACCCTCACCTACAACCCTATAGAGCCTGCTGGAAAGAGTGGGTGGAAATCATGATCTGTGCATATGGCATAGAATTTGAATGACTAAGATCCTTGTAGGAAGTTAAACCATTGCTTCATTATTGTGCATTCTCCAAAGACTTGGTTTGGGATTATATTCAGTAGTAACTGGTTGGACCGAAGGGTCTGCTTCCATGCTGTATGACTCTGTGACTGTGTGTAGTGATTGCAATGAAGTCAGCCAGCTGGACCACTTAGATTACGGGTTCCCTGATTGGACCAGGTTAATCTGGTTCAAGCAGGTAGCCCTGGATGACACTTAAAAAGGGTGAGTGACAGAGATAGAGACACTCTGCTACCTGACTTTGGATGAGGCAGTACTATGGAGAAGGACTGTTTATGTGTAGATAAAGAGTGACTTGGTAATGGGATACTGGCCTCTGTGGAGTTATTTCACTGCTGTGCCAAACTATGTAATGTAAAATTTGAGAGCATATGCCACATCCATTATTCATCTATCATATCAACTTACCAAAGATAATGCCTCTGATTCAAAACAAGTGGTGTTACTTAATGAATATTTCCAGATATAATTCATGTGGCAGACTTTCTGATGCTGAACAACTGGAAACATTGATTTCAAAGAAGTTGTGAAATGAGTAAAATTAGCCTTATCCTATATCCAATGGAAAAATGGCAGCCATATATAATTTGGCTGGGTCTTTGCATAGTTTGAAACTTCTAGAATTGTGCAGTGAGAGTAGAGCATCTGAATAGTGAAAACAACATTCCTTTGTGGCAGAAGAAGTTTCTTAACCCATTTGAAAAGGGGTGAAAATGCGATCGAGTTTTAAAATGCTGTGAGGACGGCTTTGTCAAAATGTAACATCAAATGCAGTTGATCCAAAATAAGAGCTTGCACTTTAGTGATAAGGGTCATTGCCAAAGGGCTGTAATAGTACAGTTTCCCTCACACACATTCTGTTGTGTGTAGAATTCCAGCTTGTGTCTTAGCACATTTAAGATAATTTGTTTCCATTAACTTTATTTGCTCTCTATTGCAACAATCTTCTTGGACTAGTCAGTGAAGGCTTCAAGATAGGACCAAAAGGAACTCCACAAAATATGCTTCTACTTAGTGACCCAATGTGTTTCCATTTGGGGGTAATCTTCCTGGACATGGGTCACCAATGACGGATGCTATCTTCTAGCATAGTCATTCTGCGCAATTAAGAGTCCAATTATGGGCTGATTTGGCAATCCTTCACAATCTTCCCAGAAGACAAGCCCCTACACTGAGGGCCATGCCTGGCAAGATCATCTGCAGACAGGAACACATTGAGCAGAAACATAACTCTGAGCTCCTCTTAGTCTTGAAGCCTTCCCTGACTAGTCTCCATATGGCTTCGCAGTGTTCCTACCAGAGTCGTAGTAATCACCAGCCAGAGCTGTAGCCACTGATCTTTCTTGGGAGCGAATACTTCTTTATAGAGCTAACTTGGTAGCTATGGTGACAGCATACATACAAACATATGAGTTAGGAGCATTTGGTTCCTCTGCCTATGCCAGTATGTATCAAGATGGTCTGATGATAACCTTAACTCCATATTCCCATCTAGCCCAGGTAACCTTAGACACCTCCAGCCCACATTCCGCATCCTGCACCGCACCCCCCCCCCCCCCCACCCCCACCCCCAACCAGCAACAAACACCTTGATTACCAAGAATCTACCCAACTCTGCCTTAAAATAATCAAAGACTTGCTTCCCTTGCCTTTTGGAGGGAGAGTTCCAAAGAGACACTACACTCTGAAAAAATTTCATCCATCTTTATTTTCAACATGTTATCCATTATTTTGAATTAGTCACTCCCTAGTCCTAAATATTCCTACAAGAGGAAACCTCATTTCCACATCCATTCTGTAAAGATTTCTTAGGGTCTTATCTGTTTCATCTTTTATGCATCGAAACTCCTGCAGATCTAAGCCTGGGCTGTGTCTGACCTTGCTTCAGAAACCTATTCACGATATATGGCTAGTAGACTTTCTCTTAACTGCATTTGTATACTTCCTTAAATAAGGTGACCGATGCTGTATGCAGTGCTCCGGATGATGTCTCTCCAGTATCTTATACTGTAGTGCCTCCCCAATGGTGGACCTGCTGATTTTCCAAAGTTTGCGTTGCTCAAATTGGGCCTTAGCAACAGGATGGCAAAGCTGAAGACGGCCTCTTAATTGGTCACCTTTGGAAAGACCTCTGAAGCAGGCACATCAACTGTTAACACATGGGTCAAGACCTGGAAATGGTCCCATCACATGATTGCTTCTAAACAGCACAAAATTCTACCATATATCGGGAAATTATGTTTAATTATTGATATAGCATATCCTTCTTAGCAATTATAGCCTTGTATGTTTTGTAAAGGTGTTTCTATCAGGACTTTAAGCTGCTGTGAAATTTGTTAAAAGGAAATACCAACAATTGGGACTCTGATTAATGCAACTACTTCTGGAAAGAGGCTGTGGACTTTGTCCCAAACAGTTGCTGGCAGCAGCAAAGTATCATAACCTTTTGGATATGTGAGTAGAAATTTATTAATGCAGCAGTACAGTTCCTGAGATTTTACATAACAGTATTAGGAAAACCAAGTGTAGCATTGCTCCCACACATTGAATTTGCACATGAGAAAGGGACAATGTGTGATTTCCTCAACCTATCCAAAAAAGGCCATTCTGTCATCAACAGTACTAATATCCCAAATGTATATTTCAGATATGAATGGATTTTTGAAATGATGCAGGATTCTGCATTACTATCATCTATAGCTGATTGGGAAGTTAAGAATTAAAAAATACCCATACCTAATTTATGTACATTTTTATACAATGACTATTCATAATCTGGCAGCCCTCAAAAATAACTTTAATCAAACTCACCTCAGTGGATTTTATCAACCTCATAACTAACTGCCCCTCTTCCAAGGGCTGTTGTTATCTTAATAACAAAGCAAACATGTTAAACAAATTTGATTCCTTCAATGCAGCAATTTTACTAACCTTTAGGAAGTACAGCAAGTAAATTAGTGTCAATATCCTTTGCTTTCTTGGCAATTTCTTTGTCTTCGAACGAAAACTCCTTCTGAAAACTAAAAGGATAAGAAGTGTCTTATTTTGGTACCTGAAGTAACTTACCATTTTGAATTTGATGCTGAGAGCATCAAATTGGTTTGTTTCTTTGTGTGCATGTAACACTCAAAAGCAAATCAGTTTGTTCAATAGGTAAGTGAGACATACAGATGGTTAAAATTTCCAGCTCAAATTCTGTCTTGTATTGAAATATTGTACGGATTTCAACAAATAGAGATGTTATAATTGGTCTGAATAGAGGAGGAAATATCTAGCAAAGGGTCCCAATTATTACCAGCTGGTAACTCTTCCTGAAATTGAAGTGTTGCCATTGCAGAGTGCAGAAGCAATACTGGGTGCAGTAGCTTTCACCATTAAATAACCTGATAACTGCTGTCAAGTCTTACACACAAGTAGAATACATTTGAGCATGATATTTGTGTACCCTATACCCACAGCTTAGTTAACAGTGAGAAGTCAATATTTTCAACTATTACATAATAATAATGCTTAGTAAAAAGCATTAATTGGTGTGAATATACATCTTTGTTTCAAGCAAATATATTGAATGCACAAGTTAAATTTTACTAATATTTTTGGTGATAGAAGCATCTTATTTTGTGTTTAGGTAAAGTTCCAACCCTCAGTAACAAGCAATACAGAATGATATGCAGACTTCGTTATCCAGAAATGACTACAATTTTGTGAACAAAAGAATATGTTGGAGCAAACATACCTGAGAATATGAATATACCTTAGAAATTACCTTCATACGATTGCGGTACTCAAAATCATAGAGATAATTTTATTTCATGAATTCTTTGAGGAGGCAACAAGCAAGTTAGACAAAAAGAGCCAGTGGGCATGGCCGATTTCGATTTCCAGAAAGCCTTGTAGGTGCCACATAAGAGGCTACTAAAACAACAGCAGATGGCTAAGGGGCAAAGCACTTGCATCGATAGAGGATTGGCAGACTGGCAAAAGGCATTGACTGGGGGTGAGGGAGTGTCTTTTTCAGAATGGTAGCTGCTGACTAGTAGAGTTCCACAATCATTCACATTAGACATTAACAATCTGGATGAAGGAATGGAGGGCATTGTTGCTAAATTTGCAGCTGACACAGATAGGTGGAGGGACAGGTCGTATTGAAGAAGCCGGAAAGCAGAAGAACTTGATATGCTAGGAAAGTGGGCAGAGAAATGGCAGACAGAATACAATGTGGGAAGTTTTAACTGAAACTTTAGTAGGACAAAGAGGCATGGACTATTTTCTAAATGGGGAAAGACTTCAGAAGCACAAAGGGACTTGGGGGATCTAAGGGGCAACATTTTCCACACAGACAGTGATGTGCATATGGAATGAGCTGCTAGAGTAAGTGATGGAGGCTGGTACAATTACAAAATCTCAAAGGAATGTGGATGGGTAGATGAATAGGAAGAATTTAGAGGGATATGGGCCAAATGCTGACAAATGCTAGATTAATTTTAGATATCTGGTGAGCGTGGAGAAGTTGGACTTAAGGGTCTGTTTCCCTACTGTACAGTTTTATGTTTTTACTTTAGTGTTACAGAGTCAAAGCGCTGGAGAAACCCAGTAGGCACACACATTCCTTCCAAATCTACAATTGAATTAGCATTCATTGTGCTGAATAATTACTCAACAAGTTACTCTTAATAAGCTAACTAATAGAGTAGCTTAGGAATTTACAACCTAAAGCTTATTACACTGTACAGCAGTCCTATGATTTCCCTTTATTTCAAAGTACTTCAACTTCTGCAAAACATTTAACACATCTGAGTGAAACAGAAAGTGCCACATGAATGCAACACAAGATATTCCTTTCTTTTCACAGTGGGTTCTTCCTTCAACCTCTTCTCCTTACCCACACATCACAAACTCCCATGTCTTTTTGTAACTTGATGAGCTAATACTTTAAGCTATCTTTAAATCCATTCCATTGCCTTTGCTAAATGAGCAAAACTGAAATACATGCTATAAGTGATCTCAAAGCTTAACAATGTTGGTATCATTTGCCAGAGTCCACACAGTCAAGTAAGTCTGCTCCTGCATTCACTGTGACATGAGAAACTTCCAGTCTTGGGTGCATTTGGCTGAAAATCATGATTGAGAAGTTAAATGACTGTTCTGTTTAGAGTAATTCAGTTTACTATGGAGAAACAGCTTAAAATCAATGATGTTAAAAAGGGAAGGTCATTTACCCTTTGTGTATCCAAGATCATCACTGCACAGAGAGTATTTGCAACTCTGGCATCTGATGTCAAGATTTATGAATTTGAGAAGCAGTTAATACTCCAACATATGACTGACATATTCTTGAATTTTAATTTCAGAAGGTAAGTTAGTTAGAGGGGACAGTTTTTTAAAAAATTCACTCATGGGAATAAATAAATATATTTATTTCCTGTCCCTAGTTGCCTTTGAACTGAGCTGAGAGGGCATTGCTGTGGATCTGGAGTCACATGTAGGCCAAACCAGGTGAGGATGACAGAATTCCTTCCATTAATGAACCAACTGGGTTTTTCTGACAATTGACAATAGTTTCCTGATCATCAGTAGATTCTTAATTCCAAAATATTAGTGAATTCAAATTCCACCATCTGCCATGACAGGATTCGAATCCAGGTCCCTGGAACATTAGCTGAGGTTCTGGATTAATAATCTAGTGATAATACCACTTGGCCATCACCTTCCCGGTGACACTCAGTGGTGTAGGAAGAGGTTACTGGAAGCAGTGTGGGAATCTGCAGATTGTTGGTTTGGTTAAGTAAGCATTCAGTATACACACTAAAGCTCTGAGCTGCCACCACTGAGGCGGTGATCAAAGGTTGTGGTCTGAGGCCTTTCAGCAATAGTATATCATGGGTCAGAAAACTATGTGCAAGGAATGCACATATTGAATATTAAGAGCACTGAATTTAGTTGAAGCTGCTCAGAGAGTAACATGGTGCAAACAGTAGAGTTTGCATCAAGTGCACTCTAATGTTTGACTTGAAATGCTTTACCCTATGCCTGGCATAGCATATATATTATTATGAACACTATTACAATCATAGGGAAGCACCTAAGAATGGAACATGAGATATTGCAACGAATGTGTTTTGAAATGTTTCAGTGTTCAGGTTGAAATGCTTTGTAATGTAATTGTTATAACTGTAACTTGCACAACACTTTATGGATAAAGTATATTTTTGAAATAAAAATTATACCTATGACAACGGCAACTCAGAGTAATGCAGCCACAAGCAAAGGATGGCACATTAGTGCATGTTATGGCACAAAGGCAGAAATGAAGAGCAGAAATAATAGAACATTGTATAGTCAAAAGGGATATACTTTGGCAGTAGCAATTCAGTGTGCAAAATGGTTTGTGCCCCTCCAGTATCACACTGGTGACATCATGGATCAGGTTCAAAACCAACAAGCAAAAACAAACCTGAAGCCATGTTTTATCTTCAGGTCAGTAGTAAAGAAAGTTTGGAGACAAATACATTTTATGAATTTGAGGCAGACTCGTGATTACATTCAGTGCCACATGCTGTCAGTATGAAAATGTGGGTATCGCAGTATTGCAGTTATATTAAATCAGCAATTCAGAGATTAAATGCTCAAAATTGCAAAATGAAGTTCAACGAAGCTGTCAATTTGTGAGTTGACACCACAATAAAAATTAAATGTGGAAGGCTACTGCTTGATTAAAAAGGCTAGTTCACTAATATTCTTCAGTGAAGAGAATCTGCAGTTATACTTGAAGCAGATCCTGAGCTGCACTGGTAGATGATTCCATCGACAGGCATAACGAGTACATATGTGGCTTATCGTCAACCTTTAATAACAGGTTTAGTTTGCATGGAGTGAATCAATTGTGCTTTGAAAGAATCAGAGCAAGAGATGGCAATGCATTGGTCAACCTTAATGTTCCAGTCATGGAGAAGTCATCCTACTTCTGCATAAATGATCTTTCTATCATAGTAACTCTAGCAGAGCTCAAGATTATTTGATGATGCAAAGGTATTCAGTTTAATTTTAGTTACGCAATGGACAGCAAGGCGAACAAGTTGTCCACTTCCAGCAAAGCTAAAGAAATGTATGGTTCAAAGCAAAAGCTTTTCTGCCATACAGAATTCTGCTACAGAAATAAAATTTCCTTTCTCTGATCATTGATGTAATTAACAGAAGTATTACCTATTGCAGTTCAACTTTACTTGTACAGCTAGCATATGGGCTAAAATATAAATTATCTGAACAGCCCACATGGAGCATACAGCCTGCTTAAATCCAATTGGGATACAAATTCTTCACTGTAAAAATGACACCGCAATTGGTCGATGGGGAATTCCTGGAAGAAAATTACCTGATTGTCCACACAAAGCAGATCTTGAAGATTTTATGCAGGGAGGACATAGCGTGAGCAAATTCCACTGGAGAATATAGGGCATAGTAAACATTACTGTTATAATCCCCAACACATGTAAGTATACTGTGAAGAATATCATTTATAACTCCGCCTAACTCCAAATATTGACACATCTATCCCAAGGCAGAAACATCTTGTATGTGAAAGATAAAATTTTGTCTCCAAAATTATGAGGTAATATAAAGACAACCAATGTATATCATAGGTTAAAATATTGTACCAATCCTGGATGGAGGTTCAGGTTACCTAGTTGTCCAAATAAATAAATGCCTGTGAATAGACTATAGTTGAGGACAGGTGACAATTACTGAAGAGCACTTTAGAATGACTCAAACTGTTCAATAGCAAGAAATGTGTGCTGTTAGTTTCAAACCTAAAAATGAAACCAGAAATACCAATAATTGCCCTAAATTGCTATGAAAATTGCATCATTTTCAGGCTCATGCTGCCAACCAATACCACCAACTTCCATCAAAGCAAATTGGCTTTTCTGTCTTTAGGAACTGACTCACTTCCTGAGAACCAAAAGAAATGTACTAACGTTGCCAAATTTCTGCTCTTCCCCCATTCCCTCTACACAAACTATCTACTTCCACAAAAACTGCCCTCACACTTGCTAAACAATCTTAAGCACAACAACAATAAGTGTTAAAATGTATAACTGACTGACCCTCAATTGTATCATCCTCTTGCATTTGAGCCTAGCTATGTGTCTGGAGGCGGAGCACAAACTTCTACATTTTATACGATTAAGTTTAGAAATTTCTGCCCTTGGTCAGGAGCCATACATCCTGATCACTTTGATCATGAAATGGTTGGCAAAATATCCATAGATTCCCCAGCCACTGAAAGGTGAAAAATGTGTGCAACCGACGAGTAAGAAGAACATGCCCTCCAAGTCAGGCAACATATCAGGAGACAAAATAAAGCAAACAAGAACACATGCCTCCCTGATGCAATGAATGCTTTCTATGCTTAGTTCGAGTGCTATCTGCCCAGATGTAGCTGTTCCTTCAGTCACCACTGTAAACATCAGATTGGTCTTCCTGAGAGCAAATCCAGGGAAAGTGACAGGCCCAGCAGAGTCCCCAATCATGCACTTAGATTCTGTGTCGACAAACTGGTGGAAGTATTCACTGATATCTTCAGCCTCTCCTTGCTATAAGCTGAAGTCTCCACTTGCTTCAAGAAGACCATATGCAATGTGCCTGAATGACCAACTAATGGCTCTGACCTCCATAAGCATGAGGTGCTTCAAAAGGCTGGTCATGGCCCACATCAACTCTAGCCTCCCAGCCTGCCTTGATCCCCTGCATTTTGCCTACTGACATAACCTAGCAGATGTCATTTTTCCTTGCCCTACACTCATCCCTGGAACACCTGGATAACAAGAACACCTATGTCAGGCTCCTATTTATCGACTACAGCTCTGCCTTCAACACTATAATCCCAAACAGACTAATATCAAAACCCTGAGACCTTGGTCTCAGCTCTGTCCTCTGCAACTGGTTCCTCAGCTTCCTGACCCACAAACTACAATCACTGAAGATAGCCAGCTGCTCAACATCAGTACCCTGCAAGGATGCGTTCTCAGCCCCCTATTATAATCCCTGTACTCCCCCACAACTGTGTAGCCAGATTCCAAATGAATGCCATCTACAAAGTTTGCTGACGACACCACTGTGGTTAGGACGGATATTAAACAATGATGCGTCAGAATACAGAAAGGAGATAGAAGGAATGGTGTTGTGGTGCAATGAGAACAACCTCTCTTTCAACGTCAGCAAAACAAAAGAACTGAGCGTTGACTTCAGGAAGAAATGAGATGGACACACCCCTATCTACATCAATGGAGTGGAGGTGGAGGGGGGTTCAAAAGTGTCACGTTACCAGGAGTGACAATAACTGATAACTTGTCCTGGAACTCCCACGTAGATGCAATGGTCAAGAAGGTACAACGCCTCTTCTTCCTCAGGTGGTATAGGAAATTCAGCATGTCCAGGATACTCTCACCATTTACAGATGCACCATTGAAAGCATTCCATCCAGGTGCATAACAGCCTGGTACAGCAACAGCTCTGCCCAGGACCCTAAGAAACTACAGAAAGTTGTGTGCACAGCCCAGACCATCACAGAAGCCAATCTTCTCCATCCATGGACTCCATTTATACAGCTCATTGCTGCAGAAAGGCTGCCATCATCATCAAAACCCCCTCCCACCCTGGTAATGCTTTCTTCCAGTCAGGTAGAAGGTACAGAAGTTTAAAAATGTGCACCATCAGGCTCAAGAAGAGCTTTTTTCCCTACTGTTATCAGACTTCCGAATAGACCTCTCTAACCTCAAATAATGTTGATCTAGCTAAGGGTGATCTTACTTTGGGCATTACCTGTGCAATTGTAACATTGTATTCCTCTCCTATCTAACCACCTGTATGTCCTTGTTTGCTATGATCTTCCTGTACTGTTTGCAAAACAAAGCTTTTCATTATACTTAGATACATGGGACCACAATAAGTCAAAACAAATCAAATCAAGGTATCATAGTGTCAACCAGGTTGTGGATAAAAAGATGAACATTGAAGGACCAGGATCTAGCCAATGCTAACTGCCCACTCACTGGTATGCAAATTGAGAAACTGTATTTTCAAATTGTCCAATGATACTCATTCACATTCTCAATCCCTGGATTTTATGATTGCTCTCAATATCAACCAATCTGCAGTCTAGGTCGACTGAAGCAAAACATCTGTACCACTAAGAGGGAATGATTAATAATGCTCTCCCAAATCCAATTTGCAAGATTAAAAATTCTGGAATATACACCCAGGAGCAAAAAAGAAATGTTTTAGTCCTTTTTCAAATTGGCAGATGGCCAACTGCAGAGCAGAAAGCAGATATTGCAGGTCAGCAGTTGGACACTACTAAGTAATCAAGATGATGTGTGAAAGCAAAGATTGCTTTGATCTGAGAGAGAGGCAACTGTAGCAGATCTGCTTGAAGATCTGGTATTTCGGAGGAAGAAAGCCTTCCTGTGGCCTTGGCTGAGAAACCGTGTGGGAGAACAAATTACTCGCTGAATCAAGCAACTGTCTCCCCTTAGCTGTGAGCTTTCCTAAGCTCTGGTAAACTTTAAGTGAATGTCATTATCTTAGGATGGGGAGGAGCTGGTGTTGGACTGGGGTGGACAAAGTTAAAAATCACACAAACCAACAGGGTTATTTGAAAGCACTAGTTTTCAAAGCACCACTCCTTCATCAGGAAGCTAGGGAATAGGATCATAAGACATAGAATTTACAGCAAAAGATTACAGTGTCATGCAACTGAAATGATATATTGAACAAACCTAGATTGCTGTTAAGTCTTTCATCTTTTAGGATGGGTTGCAGGTTTCAGTTCATTAATATGTAAATCCAAGAATTCTTTTAAGTCACATTCGCGAGATAACTTAAGGTTTTATTAAAAAAGGTGACATCTTACGAACATAACCTCATTGACAATTTATAATCAGTAATTTAGAGTGAGGAAATCAGACAAGGTCAAGGCATGTTCATAATGGGTTTAAATCAGATCACATTTTTACCATTTTCAACGTCCCATCTTTCCCCTCCTTACTGGAGGAAGGATCTATAATTTTAGAACATAATAAGATGGACCATTTCCATAACATACAATAGATCTAATAGTATTATAGTTTGAAGCATTATCATCTTTTTCTTCTATAGACTATTCAGTACAACAGCAAATATAAAATTGATTACTGCAACTCTATCCCCTTTCTTATAGTTACTTTTATTTAAAAAAAACCTTAACAGATAAACGATCTTTTCAGTGACTGACAGGCCCAAACAATTTTAAGGTGTGTATGTCCAAACACTTTAGTATGGCTTAACCTAAGTTTAGAGAATAAAAGATCTTTACCCTCAGACCATATGGCTGCTCTCTCATTAGTCAGAGACACTAATGGTTTAATCTGAGGATCATCATTTCTCAGGCAAGGTGAGAAACTGAGAAAAAAAGTCCTTCATGATAATCTCAGCCATTTCAGGAATTGAATCCATAGTGTTTGTATCACTTCACACTGGAAGCAAACCATCCAACCAACTGAGCTAACCACAGCTTCCTGGAGACTCCATATCAGCAAGAGCTGTACCTCTAGTTCATGCAAAGCAACAGCTTAAACCAATGCATGCAAATTCTAAAGGGTCAATGAATTGGAGAATGTAAAAAAATCTAATCCAGGGTTAGTGTGCACATATGTGAATCCAGAGTGTGGTAAATAAAATTGGTGAAGTTGTAGCTATGAAAAAGTTTTAGCTCAAAGGGCATGCACTGAGGGTTAAATATTCCTGAATACGAGATGTTCAAGAAAGGTAGGAAAGGAAGTTGGCAGAACTGATTAAAGAGAGCACTGTACTGCTGAAGAAAGAGGATGTCTCAGAGGGATCAAGGACAGAATCAATTTGACTAGATCTAAGGAACAAAAAAAGATTTAATTGCATTGCTCTGTGAAAGTTATAGTTAACAAGATAATGGGAATGATGCAGAGAAACAAATTTGCAGAAAATTAGAGAAACATAAACATTATAGAATAGCTATGAGGGAACCTTATTAGTCAGGTAGAGACTGGTAAAATAGTAATGTAAAGGGCAGAGGAGGGCAAGATTTCCAAGAGTGAGCTCAGGATAATTTTCTGTAGCAGTATGTTCCCAGTCCAATGAGGAATGAGGCATTGCTTGAACTGGTTTTGTAAGTGTCGTCAGCTATGTAAATCTGGTGGCAGAAAGAGAACATTTAGGGTGTTTTAGAGTGAATATTAAAAAAAATCCAGAATAAGAGTAATAAACTGGGGAAAAAGCCTGATGAGATAAAAATATATCTAGGTCAAATAAATTGAAGTCAAAGGTTTGCAGGTAAAGTGGTATGTAAACAATGGGTTACATTCAAACAAGAGACACAGTCAAAGCTTACTTCCTCACAAGGGAAAGGTAGGGTAAAAAAATCCAGAGCTCCCTGGATGAAGGAGGAGAGGTGAATTAAGATAAACGAACAAAGTGTGGTACATTCAGGCAGAAAACAAAATTGAAAGCCCAGCTGATTACAGATGATTAACGTACTTGGCATTCAAACGAGACAATAACGAGCTACTACTCTTCGTTCTGAAGCAGTTACTGGCAGAACAGGCTATCCACCAATACAATAGATATGGACAACAACAGGACACCATTGAAATATGAGAAAAAGATTTATTGGAAAAGGTAAATAAAAATATATTTGGTTGTTCTGATTAGTGGCGAAATCTGTGCTCTTTTGCCAATTTCACTGCAACTGAGCACTTTAAGATCTCTTTCAAGATTTGTTATCATTTACTGAAAATAAAACATGCAGAGCAACAATATTTTCTTTATTTTTTTCACAGGATATAGGTGTTGCTGGCAAAGCCAGCATTTGTTGCCCTTGCTTAATTGCTCTAGATTTCATTCCCTAAAAGGGCATTAGTGAACCACTTGGGTTTCTACAAAAAAAAATCATTGTCGTGGTCACTATTACTGAGACTAGCTTTCAATGCCATACTATTTAGAAACTAATTTTATTTAATTCTCCCCAGATATCATGGTAGGATTTAAAACTATCCATGATGCACACCACCATCTCCTCAAACTCTCCCATTGTCCCGTAGGAGCATGTCGTGCCCTGTACTTTACAATTAAAAAAGCTCCAGGTTTCACTTTGTAATTTGTGAAAGACAGCAAGTGATATAAGACCATAAGACATAGGAGCGGAAGTAAGGCCATTCAGCCCATCGAGTCCACTCCGCCATTCAATCATGGCTGATGGGCATTTCAACTCCACTTACCCGCATTCTCCCCGTAGCCCTTAGATTAGATTAGATTAGATTAGATTACTTACAGTGTGGAAACAGGCCCTTCGGCCCAACAAGTCCACACCGCCCCGCCGAAGCGCAACCCACCCATACCCCTACCTTTACTCCTTACCTAACACTACGGGCAATTTAGCATGGCCAATTCACCTGACCTGCACATCTTTGGACAGTGGGAGGAAACCGGAGCACCCGGAGGAAACCCACGCAGACATGGGGAGAACGTGCAAACTCGACACAGTTAGTTGCCTGAGGCGGGAATTGAACCTGGATCTCTGGCGCTGTGAGGCAGCAGTGCTAACCACTGTGCCACCGTGCCGCCCACCTTAATTCCTTGTGACATCAAGAATTTATCAATTTCTGCCTTGAAGACATTTAGGGTCCCAGCCTCCACTGCACTCTGCGGCAATGAATTCCACAGGACCACCACCACACTCTGGCTGGAGAAATGTCTCCGCATTTCTGTTCTGAATTTACCCCCTCTAATTCTAAGGCTGTGTCCACGGGTCCTAGTCTCCTCGCCTAACGGAAACAATTTCCTAGCGTCCACCCTCTCCAAGCCATGTATGGTCTGTTCTTGAGCGAAGGAGGAAAGGGGGATAAAATTAATTCTGATTCCAGGTGTTGATCATGGCTAGTATTCCTTAGTAGGAAGTGGATGCACAATTGGATAAATCCAAGTAACTTGTTATCTAACGTCACTGTGCCAGAGATATTAAATGCTAGTCAAGCATTTATTCTGGAATGTTGAGAGGATGAAAGAATAGGTATATGCACCTGTGCTCTCAAATATGTACAGCAAGGAATAAAACACATTTTGTAAGACAAGTTTTGGGACTTCTGGGTTCTGGTGTGGAACTGAATACTCTTTTTACTTCAGATAACTGGACAGTCTGTCATTTTGTACCTTTGCCTCTGGTTCAAAAATCAAACTTAGATGTCGCCACAAATTCTGTATGAGATAATGGTGGATAGGGAAGGTAACTCTCTGACCCATCAGCTTGCCCAACACAACTGCGATACATGTAACCACTCCAGACAAAAACCACGTAGTCTCACATGGAGGTGAGAAGCCAAATGTTAAATTTCAGGCCAGTTTTGGGGAGTGGAGGGATATTCTCTGTCATATCCCCATTTCAACCTCCTTGTCCCATCTCCACAGACCCCTCGACACTGTAGGAATACTTTATTTGTTCATGTGATGTGTGCGTCATTGGTTATGCCAGCATTTATTGTCCATCACTAGTTGCCCAGTGGCGGATTAGAGTCAGCTACACAGATCATATGGAATCCAAGGGGAGCTAGCTAATTAGACACAAAATTGGCTTAAAGGTAGCAGACAGAGGATGGTTGTGGAGGCTGTTTTTTGGACTGGAGATCTGTGACCAGTGGTGTGCCACAAAAATTGGTGCTAGGTCAACTGCTGCTAGGTCAATTGCTTTTCATCACTTACATAAATTACTTGGATGTGAATATAGGAGGAATAGTTAGTAAGGTTGTAGATGACACCAAAAAATGGTGGTGTAATGGACAGCGAAGAAGGTTACCTCAGTTCAGACTTTTAAAATGTTGTAATTGTACCAGCTTCCACCACTTTTTTTTTGATAGCTCATTCCATATACGCATCACCCTCTGCATGAAAAGGCTGCCCCTTAGATCCCTTTTAAATCTTTCCACCCTTATCTAATTTTGGACTTCACTACCCTGGGGAAAAGACTTTGGCTATTCACCCTATCCATGCCCTTCATGATTTTATAAACTTCTATAAAGTCACCCCTCAGCCTCTGATGCTCCAGGGAAAATAGTCCCATACTATTCAGCCTTTCCTTGTAGCTCAAATCCTCCAAATCAGGTGACATCCTTGTAAATCTTTTCTGAACCCTTTCAAGTTTCACAATGTCCTTCCTATAGCATGAAGATCAGAACTGAATGTGTACTCCAAAATTAGCCAAACCACTGTCCCGTACAGCCACAACTTGACCTCCCAACTCTTATACTCAATATGCTAACCAATAAAGCCAAGCATATCAAATGCCTTCTTCACTAGCCTATCGACCTGTAACTCCACTTTCAAGGAACTATGAACCTGCATTTCAAGGTCTCTTTATTCAGCGACACTCCCCAGGACCTTACCATTAAGTGTATAGGTTCTGCCCTGATTTGTCTTTCCAAAATGCAGCACCACATATTTATCTAAATTAAACTCCTTCTTCCACTCCTTGGCTTACCAGCCCATCCGATCAAGGTCCCATTGTACTCTAAGGTAAACGTCTTGGCTGTCCACTACATTAATTCTGGTGTCATCTGCAAACTTACTAACCACACCTCTTATGTTCACAAACGAATCATTTACATAAATGACAAAAAACAGTGGACCCAGTTCCAATCCTTGTGCCACACTGTTGGTCACAGATCTCCAGTCTGAAAAGCAACTCTCCACCATCACCCTCAGTTCTATATCCAAATGGCTAATTCTTCCTGTATTCCATGTGATCTCACCTTGCTACTTGTTTACCATGAGGAACCTAGTCAAATGCCTTACTGGAGTCCATATAGATCATGTAGAGAGAGGAGGAAATCTTCTTCAAGGCAGGCATCCTTGCAAGAGGATTCGCAGTAGGGTTAAAATCAATGAGATAAAAACAATGACTGCAGATGCTGGAAACCAGATTCTGGATTAGTGGTGCTGGAAGAGCACAGCAGTTCAGGCAGCATCTAAGGAGCAGCGAAATCAACGTTTCGGGCAAAAGCCCTTCGTCAGGAATAAAGGCAGAGAGCCTGAAGCATGGAGAGATAAGCTGGGGGGGTGGGGAAGTAGCATAGAGTACAGTAGGTGAGTGGGGGAGGGGATGCTTTGCTTCACCAATGCTCTCTGTTACTCAATTATGTTGGTGAGACACGATTTTCCACACACAAAGCCATGTTGACAATCCATAATTAGGCCTTACCTTTCCAAATGCACGTAAATTCTGTCCCTCAGGATTCCCTCCAATAACTTGCCCACTACTGATGTCAGGCTCACCGGTCTATAGTTCCCTGGCTTTTCCTTACCACCTTGCTTAAATAGTGCCACCACGTTAGCCAACCTCCAGTCTTCCACCACCTCGCCAGTGGCTATCAAAGACGCAAATATCTCAGCAAGAGGCCCAGCAATTACTTCTCTAGCTTCCCACAGAGTTCTAGGGTTCACCTGATCAGTTCTCAGGTGTGTGTTTGTGTGTTTTGAGACATCCAGCACCTTTGCCTCTGAATATGGATATTTTTAAAGATATCGCTATTTGGTTCTCCAAGTTCTCTAGCTTCCATGTCCTTCTCCACAGTAAACATTGATGCAAAATACTAGTTTTGTATTTCATCCATCTCCAGTGGTTCCACACAGTCTGCCTTGATGATCTTTAAGGGGTCCTATTCTTTCCCTGTTACCATTTTGTTCTTAATGTATTTGTAGAATCTCTTTGGATTCTCCTTAACCCCATTTGCTAAAAAGGTATCTGCTCTCCCGACGTCCCCCTTAAGTATACTTCTACTGCCTTTATACTCTTCTAGGGATTCACTCGATCCCTGCTGTCTATACCAGACATATGCTTCCTTTTTTTATCTAGGCCAAAACCTCAATTTCTCTCATCGACCAACATTCCCTACACTTACCAGCCTTACCCTTCACCCTAACAGGAACATACTATCTCTGGACTCACATTATTTCATTTTGAAGGTTTCCCACTTTACAGCCGTACCTTTACCTGTGAAGATCCGCTCCCCCAATCAACGTCTGAAAGTTCTTGCCTAATACTGTCAAAATTGGCCTTCCTCCAATTTAGAACTTTAATTTTTAGATCTGGTCTATCCTTTTCTGTAACTATTTTAAAATTAATAGAATTATGAAGACTGGGCTCAAAGTGCTCCTCCACTGACACCTCAGCCACCTGCCCTGCCCCATTTCCCAAGAGCAGGTCAAGTTTTACTCCTTCTCTTGTCAGTGCATCCACATACTGCATCATGAAAAGACTGAGACAAGAGAACAGATTTAAGCTAACTGCAGAAGTTGCAAAAACAATTATAACAAAAAAAAAATCATTTTAATGCAGTGGATTCTGGAGCTTACTGCCGGAGTGTGGCTGAAGCTGATTTAGTCAACGCATACAAAAAATGCAGATTCTTGTTTGAAAAGGAACAATGTGGAGGGTTACAAGGAGGAGGGTGGAAAATGGCATGAAGTGAAATATTCAGAGAGTCAATACAGACAGTGATAGGCTGAAGAATTTTCTACACTGTAATAATTCTGTGATTCTGTAATGCTGAGCCAACCAGTAGAGTTGGTTTGCCTCTGCTGTGACTTAACTTTCTCAATCTGGATATAAAGCTTAGAATATAGAAAGGCCCATAGATAGTAGGTCCACCACGGAAAATATACACAGAATTTATACTCTCAAGACCCTAAAAAGCCAAATAGAACTAATTGTTTGTCATCCCAAATCTAAAAAAAACTGGCGAGAAATTTGAGCATTCTTGCCAGAACAAGGTCTCCAAATCTGTTCTTCGCCTTACAATATCAGTTCAAACTGCATGTGAAATGAGTTAGGAATGATTAAACTCAGTTACAATATCCTCTCCAGCTTCACAAAGAGCCATTTCAGAAAGCAGAAAAATTGCTGACAAAAAACAAGAAAAACACTAAGATGAGTTAATTGGAAAAAGTTCTAATCAGTTAATAAAAAAAATGTAATTTTTTTGTACCTTGGATTCCGCTTTTGAAATAGTATTCCTCTTCCAACAGGATGTTCTGCCACCAATTCTGAAACAAAGAAAAATGCATTAAATCTAATTCTTGTCTTCACTTCATTCCCTCATTGACTCGACTTTCTACCAATAGCACCAAACATTCCTTGTTGTATGAGAAAAAAAACATGGGGCCAAACTTAGAATACAATTAAAAGCCTCCCATTAAGAGCAGTGACCAATGAAAAGGAAGCTAGTTTTCTATTAACTCTGCCTTTCTTTCCTTCTCTTTCCTCCCCTTATTTCTAACTGGTCTTCATCCCATCATTAATTAAATCTTACATTACACTTAATGCCTTCATTTTCTTTAGGTTTCCTATAATGAGTATTAGTGACTGCACAGTTTGTTATTAATTCCATAGTTGCCATTTCATATTACTTTTGTTGAATATTCTATGTAATTCAAGTTGACAAAAATGATGTTCCACCCACGATCTTAAATGTTATACAAATAAAATATTATAAGGGTAAATGCAAGTGTAAAAGTACTGTGCACATGGGAATGAAGACAAGAGTTACACACATAATTCCAGGATGACTTTGAAACAGTTTGGAACGCAGAAAGAATCATGGAGTAGTCAGACAAGCTCTAATCTTAGTGAGAACCTGAGCAAGTTTGATGGGCAAATTGGCTTATTCTGCTCCCAATTCACATGTCTGTATGTAACAAAGAGAAATCTAGATGCCTTGCATTTGGTACTCTGTGTACTGACTGGAAAGTGGCAATTAACAAAGTAGATAGAATTCTCAATTACAACAACAACAAAACAAACAAAACTGTGGATGCTGGAAATTAATCAAAAAAAAATTGCTGGGAAAACTCAGCAGCTATGCAGAGAAAACAGAGTTAACATTTCAGGTCCACTGACTCTTCTTCAGAAAATACAACTATACTGCCAAGAACAATAGACATAACTCAAAACGTCATATTCTAATTGTGTTTTGCTTTGGTCAAACTGCACCACACATGCAGTACCATCCTTCACACAGAGGCCCATATCTAGCCCTGAAGAGATAATGATGATGATGACTGATGATGATGATGACTGATGTGATTGGACGGAGGTAAATGGAAACACCAGGGAATCTGGACTGTCTGTCACTGAAAAGGACAAACATCAGACAAGATAGAAAGCACCATGGAATTGCTAGACGTAAAACTGAACAGAACAGGGCAAGCAGCAAACAGCTATAAACAACAAAATAAAGCAGTGGACAGAAAGCACAAAATTCCTTTAATATGCAATCAGTTGCTGTGTTTAGTGGGTTGGGGATTGAAGTGATCTGTGTTTTAGTAATTTGATTGCTCTTTGGTGGAATAATGGAGAAGGTTTATGACAGCCGTACTGTCACACAGTGGATTTGGCCATTGAAAAGGCATTAAACTCCAATAGCAAAATTAAAGCTACCATTCATAGAATCATAGAATCTCTACACCATGGAATGAGGCCATTTGGGCCAAGTCCAGACCAACCCTTCAAATGAGCGCCTCACCCAAACCCCATAACCCTGCATTTCCCGTGGCTAATCCATCTAGCCTAAGCATCCATGGACATAATGGGCAATTTAGCATGACCAATCCACCTAATCTGCACATCTTTGGACTGTGGGAGGAAAGTAGGGTACCCAGAAGGCACCCATGCAAGCACGGGGTGTTTGCACAGTCACCCAAGGGTGGAATCGAACCTGGGTCACTGGCACTGTGAGGCAACAGTGCTAATCACTGAGCCACCTTGCTACCTCCAGCAGTTTATAAACAGGTGGAAGTATGGATCCAGCGCAGACTAAAAAAGGAGAGATAGCAGAGTAATAGTGGATAGTTAGTTTTCATACAATGAGAATGCATTACCAAAATTAAGACGTTACTAAAGCTTTGTAAAACATTGGTAAGGCCACAACTGGAGTATTATGTTCAATCTTAGGCATCATACTTTGGGAAGGTTATCAAAGTCTTATGAAGGATATAGTTACAGTGGAAAGGACTTCAGTTATTTGGAGACCAGAGTAACTGGAATTGTTCTTCTTAAACAGCGTAAGGGTAAATTGAATATTAAATAGATACCCTCAAATTAATCAATGGTTTTGGTAGATTAAATAAGGTGAAGCTCTTTAGCATATTCTTCCATATTAGTCACAATATAAATGTATGTTGTTGTTCTTATTCCTAAATTGTCAAATTGTGTTTAGGTTTTGTTTTCATCTTCTTTAGTTCAAGGATCACATTTGAATGTGTTACTTGGAAAATTTAAATCGAGTTCAAAACTTTTATATCTTCCTTGATGGTACTCCCACTGGGAGTACCACATTTTGTCTGCACTGGGAGTTTCATGTCGCACAGAGATATTTTCTCTATTCTCAGATTCAAAATATAGTTGGTGGCAGGGAATTCACCCACGGAAGTCATAAAGACACCTCTGAAAGGTCAAGCATGGGGCAACCAGAGGAACATC
This sequence comes from Chiloscyllium punctatum, assembly GCF_047496795.1. NCBI lineage: Eukaryota > Metazoa > Chordata > Chondrichthyes > Orectolobiformes > Hemiscylliidae > Chiloscyllium > Chiloscyllium punctatum. The sequence goes on along the minus strand of NC_092746.1, from coordinate 92,144,711 downwards.
ATTCTCTTAAGTAGAATGGATCAAATCTGAGGAGTTGTATCTCTAATCATGGACTAACTTTGTCTGAAATTTGCTGCTAATAAGCACAGTGGTGCAGGAGGCAGCAAGAAGGCTTTGGCGAAGGCAGCAAATAGGGTGGAAGAGATTGGTGGACAGGGAACAAGGAGAAACAATGGAAAATCCACACACAGAATCATATAATTAAAGCTGCTGACAGATATATGTAGGCTGGTTTCCTCCATACTTTACGGATGGTATCTATCGGATCCTTGCGACATTATCTTGGGGGAAAAAAAAGTTGGTGGAGGTTGATGCTGTTCGGCAGCGATGGAGAAAATCACTTTACTCCCTTTTATTACCTAGAGGCATGTTGCAAAGCAGCACTGCTAGTGGCTTGCTTAGGAGCAAACTGTCATCAAAAGGAATGATATGTGATACTGAAAACTCCAGGGGCGTAGAACCCAGGAGGAAAGAACATTAAACACATTAAGTGTGATAAAATATGAACATATAAATTACAAAAGACCATCTGTTTATTGCATAACATCTTAGACTGGAACTGGGGTATTCAGCTTTGGTGTGGTACAACCTAACTTAAAATTAGATTTAAGTTTGTAAACTGTGCAATGTTTCTCCAGCCTTTCAAAGACTGTCAAGCATAAAAATGTTTAAGAGAAGCGAAGCAGGGAGGAGTTTCTGTCGGTTTCAAGGATTAATCATCACATTCTGGCTAGTGCAAAAAATGAAAGAACTTGAAGAGCAGGTTATATTGAAAAAGATGTTCCCGTGGTCTTTCGCAATGCTTTGCGTGAAACACCTATTTACATTTGTGCATTTAATAAAATGAGTCTGAATGGAAACCAGAGGAATAAAAGACACTAATGGAGCCATGAGTGCAACTTACACCCAGACTGCACTCAAAGCAGAAACAATTGGCCACAGAAATGCAATCAGCAGCAAGTTGAAATGTACTGCTTGCACTAAAACTTAATACACGTTAGGTAGTGCTGACAACACTGGGTTACAGGATGTATGTTTATTGACTTCAATTTCTTACAACCAACAGGATGTCAACAGATTTATGATAATCAGGCACTATGCCATTGGAATCAGTTTTATGTTGCTCGGCGTTGCTGGATTCAGGAGAGGTGAGGTAAAAGCACCTTTCATTGGGAGCTTGTGGGCATTGAGAGGAGAAAGAGATGTTAGAGTTAAAGTTTATGTGGTCTTGGGGAGGGAGGTTTTGGGTGTGTGGTGGAATGGTTGCTGGGCAAGTGGTTTGGCATGATGGGGCTGTTGAAAGTTGCCACTAGATGGAGCGTTGGTCATTTTGCCTAATGTCCTTTATGCAAGGATAGATGTTCTTTTGGATGCTAAGTGGGTGGGTCAACTAATCAGAGGACAGGAACGGGGAGGAAGAGAAGTTTTCTGCAAGGTTCGTGAAGGAGAGAGGATGTTCCTAATTGGGGAGCAGAAAGAGACAAGAGGTTGGGGGACTGAGCAGTAAGAGATGATGGTGGAGGGATGGGTCGGCAGGGGAGGGAAAAAGAGGAGCTGTGAAAGGGTATGGCAGGGGGTGGACAGAGAAACAAGGAGGCTACAGGGGTGATCAATTTGGACCTTTGCTAGGGCTGCTCAGCTCCTACCTTCAGTACAACCTTGGTCCAAACAAAACAAAGGAACTGAACTCCAGTGGTGAAGGTGAAAACTGCTGCCCTGGATGTTAAAGGCTGTGTTTAACTGTGTGTGATGGTATAAAAGACCCTCAGTAAAACTAGAGTCAGTGGGAGCAAGGAGAAAACTCTTCACTGGTTGGAGTCATACAGAGCACAAAGGAAGATGCTGTGATTCTTGGAGTTCCTCAGGGTTATGATTTTCAGCTGCTTCATCAACGATCATTCCTTGTTCATAAGGGCAGAGGTGTTTGCTGATGATTAAAGTGTTCAACATCATTCACAACTCCCCAGATACTGAAGCTGATCCTGTCCAAATGCAGCAAGACCTGGAGAATATTAAGCTTGGGCTGCAGAGTGGTAAGTGACATTTATGCCACACAAGTTCCAGGCAATGATTTGGCATTGCAGAATCCCGCATGATCAACATCCTGGGGAACTTACCATTGATCAAGCTATAGAAATACTGCAGCTGTAAGAGCAGGTCAGAAGTTAGGAATCCCACAGTGAGTAACTCACCCCATGACAGCCTAAAGCCTGTCCACTTCTAAAAGGCATAAGTCAAAGAGTCATACAGCTCGGAAACAGACCCTCGGTCCAACTTGTCTATGCAAAGTAAGTTTCCCAAACTAAACAGGTCCCACTGCAATGGAATAACATTGGATTAACAGTCTAATGATAATAGTACAAGGTCATTGCTTCCCCAAACGTCAAGAGGAGTCCTCTAAAAAGAAAAAAACTTATTTAGACTCTGACATCAAATGCCACAATAAAAGTAGTTGGCAGTGCAAAAGGACTCCTGAATCTTAGCCCTTTATTATTAGTTCAAGCTTTCATATGAGACTGCTGACCAAATGCCAACTGTAAATTACTGAGTCATATCCTTACTAAAAAAAAATACAAAAAGATGATTTTGCCCTAACTCAAATCTGTGACCTCTACAAGACAAAGGACAAGGTTAGCAGACCCATGAGAACACATCATCAGCAGGTTCCCCTCCAGTCACATACCATCAGGCAGAAATACCCTCCTTCACCGTCACTGGGTCAGATTTGTTGCATTCTGTCGCAAGCAGCACGGTGAGTGTAGCTGCACCGTATGGGCTACAATATTCAAAGTGGCAGGTCACTGCACTCTCTCAGGAACAACGAAGGTTGGGTAATAAATATTGGCTTAGCCAGCAATTCTCATGAATGATCAAGAATGTGAGCACACAGTTTTACATCTGAATTACCAGGTATTTGAAGTCAAGTACACTATGAAAGCCATTTCCATCAATACTTTTACATATGGTATGAAAGATTACTTGGGTGAATAATTCTTAGATAAATAGGTTTCTAAACACTTTAGAAAGTGTCATGGGTAATATGGGCTTGATGATGTTTGATAATTGCAAGTGAAAATGCAAGTGTTGGTTCATATAACCAAAACATCCCTTACTCGATTCATAGAGTGCACAGTGACCTTAGAACACTACTGCAGCAGTGTAACACCGAGTCAATTCCTCCATGCCATTTGAACCTTTGAATCTTGCTTCTTTTTTTGTCTACGTTCAAGTGGTTTTGGTTTTTTGGAAGGACTTTCACCACAGAAGTGAGCAAATCTTCTCAGTCAGTTACCAAAATTCTCATTGATCAGCCACCACACTCCATAAAGTCTGTCCTGTCTGATTGCCATCCCATCTTACCATGCACAGTTGCTACAAAAATGTGTCACTCACCAGATATCTAGTCACAGAGTCATGGAGATACACAGCACGGAAACAAACTCTTCAGTCCAACTCGTGCAAGTTGACCAGATATCCAAAATAAACCTACTCCATTTGCCAGCATTTGGCCCATGTCCCTCTAAACCTTTCCTATTCATATACCCATCCAGATGCCTTTTAAATGTTGCAATTGTACTAGCCTTCACCATTTCCTCTGGCAGCTCATTCTAGACATGCACCACCCTCTGCATGAAAAAGTTGCCCTTAGGTCTCACTTTTAAATTTTTCCCCTCTCACCCTAAACCTATGCTCTCTCGTTCTGGACTCCCCCAAACCACAGGAAATACCTTGTCCACTTAGAGTCGAGATTAGAGTGGTGCTGGAAAAGCACAGCAGGTCAGGCAGCATCCGAGAAGCAGGAAAATCGATGTTTCTGGTAAAAGCTCTTCATGATGAAGGGCTTTTGCCTGAAATGTCGATTTTCCTGCTCCTCGGATGCTGCCTGACTTGCTGTGCTTTTCCAGCACCACTCTAATCTTGACTCTAGTGCCTAGTACCCACTTCCACCTTGTCCATTTACCCTATCCATGTACCTCATGATTATATAAAGCTCTATAAAGGTCACCCCCTCAGCCTCCAGTGCTCCAGAGAAAACAGTCCCCAATCTATTCAGCCTTTCCCAATAACTCAAATCCTCCAACTCTGACAATATCCTGCAAGTCTCTTCTGAACTGACCATTAAAGGCAAGCATACCAAAATGTCTTCTTCACTGTCCTATCTATCTGCACCTCCATTTTCAAGGGATTGTGAACCTGTACATCAAGGTCTCTTTGTTCAGCAACATTCCCCACGACCTTACCATTAAATGTACAAGTCCTGCCTTGATTTGCCATTCCAAAATGCAGCACCTCACATTTATCTAGATTCAACTCCAGCTGCCACTCCTCGGCCCATTGGCCTATCTGATCAAGATCACATTGTCCTCGGAGGTAAAACTTCTTGGCTGTCCACTACCCTTCCAAATTTGATGTCATCTGCAAATTTACTAATCATACCTTTTTCTTACATTCACATCCAAATCATTTACATAAATGATGAAAAGTAGTGGACCCAGCACCCATCCTTGTGGCCCTCCACTGGTTACAGGCCTCCAATCTGAAAAGCAACCATCCACCGCCACCCTCTGTCTTCTACCTTCGAGCCCGTTCTGAATCCAAATGGCTACTTCTCCCTGTATTGTATGTGATCTAACCTTGCTAACCAATCTCTCAGGAGGAATCTTGTTGAACGCCTCATCCCATCAACAGGCCCAGCAATCACTTCCCTAGCTTCCCAGAGAGTTTTAGGGTACACCTGATCAGGTCCCAGGGATTTATCCAGCTTTATGCATTTTAAGACATCCAGCAACTCCTATTTTTCTAGACGTTGCTATTTATTTCCCCACATTCTCTATCTTCTGAGCCCATTATCTTCTCTAGTCCTGCTAAGGCTTCAGCAGCCTTTGTGTCTGCCCCAATTTTTAAAGCCTATTCTTCTCCCAGTGAAGTCTGGTCAGTCTGCAGTTGCCTTGCGCAGTTCCTGACACTTCTCCCCAATATGGCGGACATGGGGAAAAATCAGCACCTTTAGAGCCATACATCTGGAAACCCAAGATCCTGGAGATCATGCTGGACATAGCATTGCCAACGCAGGACTTCCTCCTTGCCCAGAACTTGCAGTGGAAGACTTAACATCAGACCGTGTCAGCCTTGTCCAAAGTTGCTGCCCAGGTTAGAGCAGTCTCATTTGTCTGCAGGAATGCCAGACAATGCAGGAAGATGGGAATGCTTTTCTCCACTTCATCACCATCTTCACATTCACATTCTCTCTCTCTCTCTAGCATTTACCCAGCTCACAAAATCCATGCTCTACCACTATCTGTTGTATTATCTACCCCGACTTGTTCTTAACCATCTCACCCCCAACATCACTAACCCTGCATGTCCTCTGTGCTACCTACTAACCCACTCAGGATACCTTCCCGCCTGCACCAACAGCAATAGCTGTGCTGCTCACTTTCATCTCTCTCATCGCTCCTCTCAGTCCATGAGGGAAACAGTCCAGTAAAGGGCAGAAAGAGTAAAGACAAGTAATGTGCTGCCTGTCATCCAGCTCCTCGCTTCTTACAAGGATCCTGACTCGGACTGCTCCGAGCAAAATCTGGACTGAGGTTAGAAGCTGCCCTCGACTTACAACTCAGGTATCTGGACTGAAAGCTATGCTCCTGTGCCTTGACTGAGATCTGTTGGCATCAATGGAAAATTCCTGGCTTTGTCCCTGTGCTGAATAGGCTGGCTAATATGAGCCTGGTATCTCTGGCTGAAGAGGTAAAGTGCAAAAAAGAGGTAAAGTGCAAGTTTGCTTGGTGAGTTTGGCTCAATTGGATGCTGACTATATTAATGAGGTGTAATTAGCAAGAGTTTGACAAGTGTTAATAACCATCAATTGGCATCTTTCTGCTGCCTAGTGAGAATGGTGCTGCACTGTTTGTAAATAGCCCTAACAATGGCACAAACCTAAGGCCATATGAGTCTGAAAACACCTGACCTCGTCTGACCCTGAGAGCGGAGCAGACTCAGACCAGGTCAGTTCTCAGAAGGGAAGCTGCTTGGGATTAGCAGGTGCAGTAGGAGGGTTCATGTGGCACAGTGATAGTGCTCCTATCTCGAGGTCAGAAGGCTCAGGTCAAACTCCTACTTACTCCACAAGTACATAGAAACACCTCTGAATAGGTTAATTAGAAAATATATAATGGAGCGAGATGATCTCAACTTCGAGATGGACCAAATCAGGCTTGTCCAATTCTGCCACACATCTCACCATAGCCCACCTCGCTCAGACCCCTGAAAGATTTCCCCCATCATGTCAGTTCTTGATGCTCTTATAACCACACCACCCCAGTCTAACACGGGTCAGCCTCTAGTGCTTTTAGACCTTTTACAGTGAATTGTAATCTTTCTTGCTGCAGTTAGAGAACAGAAGCAGAGTTGGTTTAGGAACAGACTGGCTAGATCTTTTTATGTTTTAAAAAAAGCACATCTTGTTTGTTTCATAAAGAGAGCCAAGTCACAATTAGAAATTTTGTAGTTTAACCTTTTCAATTTGTAAAGAGCACTGCAGGAGGTATGTGACTGTATTTCTACAGCTGAGATCTCCTTTCTGCTGCTTACCAACTTAAGCAGCCCAACTTCTCATATTAACAAAGTATCTGAACAAAGCAGAAATACCACACAAGAGCCTCAGCTTATTTATAGCAAAATTTGTATCTCCACAATGATGCAGCAGTTGTTAGTCAGGATAGTGCCCTTGCCCAACATTCCCTCTAAGGGGCACTTCAGCAGCTGTGCAGCAATCCTAAAGGAACCATGCAGACTGCTGATCCCTTTCAGAGACCGCACATACACAGCTGCACGAATGCATGAAGTAAACAGACCACGTACAGCAAAGCAAATTTAGAGAGATCACATTAACTGTTTGTTGGAATGTTGGGGTTTCAAATCCCACTCCAGAGGATTTAATAGAGAATCAAGGCTGGCATCCCAGTACAGTACTGAGGGAATGCTGCACTCTGAGGTGGCATCTTTCAGATGAGTCATTCAAACAAGGAAGGAGACACCTACTGTGCTGTCAGCAAGATGGAAAAGCCCCATTTACACTAGTTAATGAAAAGCAGCAGTTACACCTCGGGCCCCGGTCAAGCCTTTTACTGCAATTTACGGTCTTTCTCATGGTAAAACACGTGACAATAACATCAGTCATCATTCAGTAAAAAAATCTCTCCATTAGACAAAATGTAATTGGAAGGAGCTGAATGTGCTGCAAACTGGTCACTGCATTGCCTGTATCACAGCAATAACTACACTTTCAAAAGTACTGCAACCTTTCAGAGGTATCTTAGTCGTGAAACCTGCTATGTAAATGCAAAGAATCAATTTTTTAATACTGTTGGTCTTCTGGCAACACCAGCCAAAGGAGTTTAACCACAGATTACTTCAAAATATTGCAATTTTCAACTTTGGAATTTGGCAAGGAAAGGAAACATGACACCATATGCAACCACAAGAATATTGTGGATTGCAAAAAATGTAAGAAAACCATATATACCAGATTATGTTATAACACGCACACAGCCATATTCATAAACAAGCATTCATTACTATGCACCAAATTGTCCAGATGCTTATTTTGCAATACTTCAGTTGTCAACTGACACAAAACAGGGGGCAAAACAAACTTTGCTGCTTATCTTGGGACTCAACTCAAACTAGATTTGAAAGGAGTAACAGCTTTCAAGCCCCAGTGTACACAAGGCCCAGATTTTTGGATCAAAATAATTGCGATGCTAATAGCTCTTACCAAGAAATGACTTGGCAAATTGAAGTAGATGGGAAAGTGGATAAAATGCGAAAATTTGAAAGTTTCTGCCTGAGATATGCTTCACTGTTAGCTTTGTAAAGAAGCGTTATCTCATGCCCTAACTCACCAGTTAAATGAATTGAACAAAATGAGGTGTTGTACTTGCATGGCAAATATGGATTAAATACGCAACAAAAGAGGCAGTGCTTGACAATTTCAGTCCAAACACTTTTTTAATAGCATGATAAGTCTTAATTACTGATAAACAATCTCTATGGCAATGTAAATGAACTATTGCAAGGGTGGAGACTCATTTCTTCAGTTTTCAATTGCTCTCGATTACAGTTTCTTGTTTTATTCTTCCTTTGTCTTTTTTCCTCTAATAATCCAGTCTCCAATTTCCTCTTTTACTCTGTACCTGAATTGATAGAGTGCACTATTCTAATTTATATTGGCCCAGATTCTATCCTATTTATTTCACAATCGTCAAGCTAATTGCATAAAGGTTTACACAAAGTTTTTTTTACTCTATTCATACTGACCCCAATTGCTTTGTCATGGGTGTTGTGCTGTTTCACTTACCTCCTTACAGAAACTGCAAAATCTCACGGAGATTAAATGGCCACAGGCAAGTCTAATCAATGATAAACACAGTTTATTTATGAATGTCACAATACTATGGCTTTACGAGGTGTATGTTTTCTTAATGAAGAAAGGTTGAGACAGAGATAGACAGCAGACTGCTCACGCCATTGAGTTTTTGTTTAAGAGTTGGAACAATAGAAGCAGTCTGAATGGGTGGGGTCAAGCTCACACAGAGCCAGAATTTTTAGTTTCAGCTTTCAGAAGTTGCTGGGGTCTTGAAGCTAAATGTTCAAGTTTTTATTCTTCCTCGGTTACAGCTAAAAGCTGGGGTTCTCTTCCTGCTGCCAGAAATGCATGTGAGACAATCTATTTTACAAATTTGTCTTTGCCAAGGGTATATTTAAGGAATGTTACTAAATTAGAGCAGTTAATTAGTAGTAGTTAATATATCTATTATTTTCTTAAGCATTTTGATAGAATTACAGTTAAGCTAATTCTTTTTATTTTGTCTGTATTTTAACTGTAGTGTAAAAATAAAATGTTTTGCTTAAAGTTGAGCAGGTTGACCAATCGAATTGCATCTGGAATGCAGTGCCTTACATTTTAAATAAGAAAACGTTAAGGTCTAGGCTTTCTTCTTAATATATTTAGAGGAAGCTTGGGCTGGTCCACTAGAACCAGCTATATAAATTTTAGCTCAGAACAGGCAGAAACTTGAACACAATTGCTCATTTATGAAGAGCAACAACTATAGACCATTTAAAGTCATTCTTCAAATGGATAATGGACAAAATAATTCATTTGCTTCTAATTTATATCTTAGGTTATAACTTCCTTCTAATTCCCATAGCAATTCTCTTGATTGCCTATTCCTACAAAATTCCACAGGCTTAACATGCAGCCTGGGAATACAGTATGCAGTAGGGCAAGGCATGATACACAGCAGGTGGAGGACAGAATGAATAAAAGAAAGGCTGAATGATCAAAAATCCAACTTTGATTGAAACCTTGGAAGGGGAAGAAATTTTGCTTTGACAACAAAATGTCAGATCTACCTCTGTAGAAACAGATGTGTAAATACACATGATTTGGTATGTTACAAATGCACATACACAACACACAAAATACACATTGATAAGTGAACACAGAGATGAGACTGGTTCTAAAAAATCTTAAGTCTTCCGTACAGCTGCTTTCTTTATAGCACTTCACATGATTTACTGAATTTATTGTGCCATTTTTTTCTCTAGAATAAACAGGCTTTGTGCAGAATTCAAGTGCTGCTAGTAATACTTAAATCTTATTCAACTCTCATTCATACATTGTACACAAAAGATACACTAATTCCCCTCCCCCTATTTCCACAATAGCATACAGCAAAACAGCAATCCTTGAATAAGATAAATGGATCTACAAATTCAGAATAAAACATTGGGAACACAACTGAGTAAAAGGTAAGCGCATTGCTGATAAAGTATCTCCAAGATTTCTAAGTCAATAAACATGTTTATTGTTTCCTAGTGCCCTTGAGGAATAGGAAGGAGGAAGCAAAAGAAATGAAAAGAGAATACAGACAAGGACACTTTAACGATGTTTACTTCACAACACATTTTTTTGTACTTACCTTGACTACAGTATGTTACAGTTCGTGCATAACCAGCAATCCATGGATTCCTGAACATGTTTGCGGGATCCAAGGTTTCAAGTGACAAGTAATGGCTAATTTTATACCAGACACAAAGCTAGGCCCGTCTACACTGTAATGTGTAGAGGGGGTTTTCATGGAACAGCACAGTAGTGGAGCTGTCAACCAGCGACAGGCTGAGGGAATAGGCTAGGCAGTAGGCTGCTGTTTACAGCAGCTCATGCTGCTAATCAGATTACAAATAGAAATTAGGGTACAATGAAATGCTAAAACAGATTGAATGATAGAGATTGAGAGATTATAATAAATTACTGTAAATCTGTGGGCAAGTCACAACATATGTTACTGTGCTGCAGCAGAAGAATAGGTACTGCCACAATGTGAAGCTCCCAAATACAAAGAAACCAATCGTCTCTTAACAGACAAGAAAATCTTCTCAGCCCTAAGTAATCGCAATCTGCAAGGAATGCACAACTACATCGCAATATCAGTCCAAAAGCAACCATAGGATTGGCCCAGACGAATTGTAACATTATGCTAAATTCTTTTAGGTGGCGGGGACAAAGCCAAAATATTGAAATCACTATGATTTATGATGAACACGTGGACTTCTTTTGTGGCAGACTTACAAAAAGTAACAGATCTGCTTGTTGAGAAAGTAGCAAAGTATTTTTAACTCTAGACAGAAGCGGAGCTGAAGTAGAGACGATAATTTTCCAAGCACTCAAGCTGACAAGCCAGTTACGTCAGTTTAATTCTTGAAATTATATCTGCACAAAGTCACCTGCTTAAATTTCTAAGGTGCTCGACATATTTGATACATTAGGCAATAATAAATCAAACTCTCCCAATGTTTATAAACATTTCTCAAAATTAACACTTTGCTAGGTGTTTAGTTTATGATAGACAAAAGGATATATCTGCAATTTGCCAAAAATTATGTTGGTAATAATTGAAGCTTCAATTTTGACTTTGTGATAGTTGATGTGATATTACTCTGCAGTTCAGGTAGGTAACCGCGGTCATGGATGGTCTCCTAAACAAACTGCAATGTGCTGCACTGGTGCATTAGCGCAAATGTTGTGCTCTGGCTCATGAAGTGGGAACTGAATCCCTAAACTTCTCATTCAAGGCTATACCATTACCAGTGAGCCACAGATGACACTTAGTCACAAAGTCAGGGTTTAAGTACTGGCCTCATCTTACAAGGCTGTCACTTAAAATCAACGTAATGCCCTTTTGTTCCCTAACTTTGCACCTTCTAGTAACAGTATCAGGATTTTAAACAGGGCTGCAAGGATCATTGAATGTGATGTCAAGCTCACAAGGAATGAGGAATATCCACTTAAGATGTCATAATCAAAAAATTAAGTCATTCTTAATGTGCACAACTTGTTCAAATAAATGCAGAAATTGCTGGAGAAACTCAACAAGTCCGGCAGCATCTCTGGGCAGAAAGTAAAGTTAATGTTTTGAGTCCAGTGACGGAGTCTCCTGAGTTTCTCCAGCAATTTCTGCTTTTGTTTCAGATCTCCAGCAGCCATAATTCTTTGATTAATAAAATAAAGAAACTTGCATTCATATACCTTTCATTACCTCGGAGATATCTCAAAGTGCATCACAGCCAAATAAATACCTTTGAAATTGGTCATTATTGTAATAAAGCAGTCAATTTACACATAACCACTTTTGAGAAACAGCAAAGGTTTTAGATAGAGTCATAGTGTGATACAATACAGAAACAGATCCTTTGGCGCAACCAGTCCATGGTGATTATAATCCCAAACTAAACTAACACCGCCTGCCTGTGCTTGGCCCACATACCTCCAAACATTTCTTATTCACGTACTTATCCAAATGTCTTTTAAATGTTGTAAGTGTACCTGCATCTACCACTTCCACAAAAACCATGCAAAAAAGGTTGTCCCTCTTGTATTTTTTTAATTTTTCTCCTCTCACCTCAAAAATATGCCCCCTCGTTTTATACTTGCCCACCCTAGGGAAAAGACACCTGCCATTCAAGGGATAAATACCAGAAAGTGGTCCCCTGTTGGACTTCAAAACAGTCCAGAGACGACATACAAGACCTCAGCTTAGTATCTCATCCAAAGCCATATAGTGCACCATCTACTGAACCAGTTAATGGTTTGGTGCTCCATTAAAGACATTGTTGTGACTGCAGTGAACATGGGAACTGCCCTTTTCAACCAAGTGCATCGCCATAACTACTATAGTCAACTTTATCCAACACCCACAAGCCTACACAGGTTTGAGACAAACTCCTGAAGTATTTATCAAGGCACTCAAACTGACACTCAAGTAGTACACGCTTACAACCTACATTTTGTTGAGAAAGAATTATTAAAAAGGGGTCTTTGTCTCTGTCTACTTTTGCGATTCAGACAATGGGACAAAATACTTGTATGTTTGCCTGACACAAGCATTTTGTCAATTTCAAAAATATACTCTATTCATAAAATTATTTTGATATCTATACAATTGGTCATGCCTTACATACGTATACATTCCATTCTTTTCATACAGAGATTGTAATTAATCAGTCGTATGTACAAGTCTGTACATTGACCATCCAGGTATTTTGCTGAGGTGTCAGTGGGGCTTGATTACTGAGTGGGCCCCCTGTTCTTCTTAGGCAGGCAGACCTTACACGGTGGTCTTTCCCCACCGTGCCTTGGCAGCAGCTGCCCCAAGCTTCAGCGTGTTCCTCAGCAAGTAGTCCTGGACGTTGGAATGTGCCAGTCTGCAACACTCAGTTGGGGTCAGCTCCTTCAATTGGAAGATCAACAGGTTTTGGACAGACCAAAGAGTGTCTTTGACCGAGTTGATGATCCTCCAGGCACAGTTGATGTTTGTCTTGGTGAGCGTCCCGGGGGAACAGACCACAGAGCACGGAGTCCCGCGTCACAGAGCTGCTTGGGACGAACCTCGACAAACAGCACTGCATTCCTCTCCAGACTTCTTCTGCATAGGCACATTCCAGAAGAAGGTGTGACAGTCTCGTCCCCTCCACAACCGCTCCAAGGGCAGCGTGCGTTGAGGCTGAGTGTCTGGGCCTGCATGAAGGATCTCACAGGCAAAGCCCTTCTCACCACCAGTCAAGCCATGTCTTGGTGCTTGTTGGAAAGTTCTGGCGATGAGGCATTCTGTCAAATGACTTTGACAGTCTGCTCAGGGAACCACTCTACAGGAAATGCCCTCTCCTTTTCCAGAAGGATTTCGAGGACACTACGTGCTAACCATTTCCTGATGGACTTGTGGTCAAAGGTCTTTTTCTTCATAAATTTTTCCACGAAGGATAGGTGATACGGAACCGTCCAACTACTTGGAAATTTCCGTGGCAGCGAGGCCAGGCGGGGGCCTGCAGGTTAAGGCCTCCCTGTACATGGATGATGTCGCCGTTTTCTGCTCGGATCTGCTATCCGTGCACAGACTCATGTGTGTATATGGCCAGTTTGAACGGGCCTTGGGGGCCAAGGTAAACCGAGGCAAGAGCGAGGCCATGCTCTTCGGGAACTAGGCCGACCAATCCTCCATCGCCTTCACGGTCAGGACTCACCACCTGAAGGTGCTGGGAATTTGGTTCGGTGGGGCTGGGGCATGCGCCACGTCTTGGGAGGAGCGTATCAGGAAGATGAGGCAGAAACTGGGCAGATGGAAGCAACAGTCGCTCTCCATCACGGATAAAAACCTGGTCATCACGTATGAGACACTGTTATTGCTATTATATGTGGCATGGGTCTGGCCTACACCCAGAACCTGTGCCGTCGCAGTCACCCGAGCCTTCTTCCGTTCTATGTGGAGATCAAAGATGGACCGGGTCTGAAGGGACTCAGTGTATAAAGATCTGGGCAACAGAGGAAAAAAAAACACACCCAATGCCACCCTCACCCTGATGGCCACCTTTGTGTGTGGCTGCATCAAGCTGTGCGTGGATTCCCGGTACGCAAACACAAAGTGTCACTACGTACTGAGGTTCTACCTGTTTGCCTGACACAAGCATGGCTAACAACACAGTATCACGATTTGCCTGAAAGCTGAAGTGTAATGTGCAAAATTATTGAGCAGTTAAATAACAGGATCATTTTTTCACATGGGTTAGCTCGTCATTTACCTTGAAAGCTTGTGGTATTAATAGGTTGAAGCCAAAACAGTTAGATGGGATGTTGAAGAAGAACTTCTTGCTGTTCGCAAACCACACATTTCTTAATTAACTTAAAACACACATTTTTGAAAGTAAAAAAGCAGATCTCAAATTAGCATATATTAAAACTGACTCGCTGTCATTAATATCACTTTATGGATCAGGACCTGGTGCAATTTTTAAAAAAAAAGATTATTCATGGACGTTAGCAATTAAGGATGGGCAATAAATACTGGCTCATCCAACAATGCCAAGGAACTGACTGGTTTGCTAGGCCATTTTAGGGAGCAGAATAACATTTCTGTGGGTCTAAAGTCACATGTAGGCCAAATCACGCAAGATGGCATATTTCCTTTTATAAATGATTAACATTAGGCTAACTTTTAATCATATACTTTTATTGAATTAAATTTCACCATATGCTAAGGTGGGATTCAAATATAGAGAATACAGAACATTAGAACCTGGTCCAGTGACACTGTCCTGTTGATTACTGGTAAGGTTTGCAACCTCTACTCATTAATACTGCATTTGAGCCACTTTTTAAAAAGTGCTATTCAGCAGGCTAGTGAACATGTCGGCAGTTATTTATTCTGCATGGTAAATACCTTGCCCTTTACTCTGTCATAAAGCTGATGCAGGCTATGTAACATGTGACAGATCCTAGGTTCGTAAGTTACATCTCGACACTCGGGAGATCACACAATGGGGCGAATGCATATCAAAGTTTGCTGCGTAGGGGGTGGGGGAGACTACTGGGTCAGTGATTTTCTAAAGAGGTCAATGGTTCAAACATAGGTGTCAAATCGTTAGCCTCAGCTGGTGCAACCTTTTCACAAAGTACAACAACCACCCCCACCCATCGGTTTCCATCTCTTTTCTAAGCCATGTACCTCTCAGCCCAGGCAAGAACGGCCTGTTTTCACATTCATTCCCACTTTTGATTCCAACAAGATATACATGAACAACCTAGTGCAGCTACCCAATCTACCCTTTTGAAGATACCTGTAATTCAGCACATCCCTATCACAGGTCACAAATTCAGTGCCTTTCAAACTTAGATTTAATTTAACCCTTTAATTTAACCCTTTCGTGATGTTATTTGCAGGTAATTGAACAGTATTGCACTGTCCTATCACTGAAGGAGCAACACATGACAACACGAATAGTCATATTTTATGGTTGCTCAAATAATTGACACCAATTTATTTCAGTTGCATGATTACCTCTGTCATGCAAGATGGGTGAGGTATTGGTTATGTCCCTGTCAGGCTGTAAGCAATATATTCTAAAAACGAATGGATAGATTTCAGCAAACCTTACTACACTCTCATGATTTGGTGACGCCGGTATTGGACTGGGTGTACAAAAAGTTAAAAATCATGCAACACCAGGTTATAGTCCAACAGGTTTAATTGGAAGCACTAGCTTTCGGAGCGCTGCTCCTTCATCAGGTGGTGTTGTGACAACCACCTGATAAAGGAGCAGTGCTCTGAAAGCTAGTGCTTCCAATTAAACCTGTTGGACTATAATCTGATGTTGCGTGATTTTTAACTTTGTACATAGGCTATGACCCAAGGAAGAACTGACTAGTTTCTAGTCAGTACTTTCTTTACATCACAGCTTGAATGTTGCTGAAGAGAGAGACATGCCCCTGAAGTTTTTCATCTTTGTACTCATCAGGACAGATGCAAGAATGTCAAATTTCAACATGCCAAATACAAGAGGAGAAAGGGACCAGGTTGTGGTGAAAAAATGGTTGGGCTAATATAAAATTTGTTTCAACCTGATCAATTTTTTTAAAAAACAGAAGCCCATCACTCCAGCATTCTCGGAATTACTTCCAGCTCATATTACATTTGCTTTCAAATAGGAAAGCCAAAACTATACAGAGATAGTGCTCCAAATATATTCCTGCCGAGGTCTTCTATAGCTGTTGTAAAATCTCCCTATTTTTATATCCCCCCTTGTAATAAATAGCAATATTTTATTAATCCTCAATCACATTCTGTCCCTGTGTATTACCTTTTCATTATTTCTGCAACCTCAGTTTAAATAGTTTACTGCTTTTCTATTCTTCCTGCCAAAGTCACATCTGTCCACATTATATTCCAACTGTCAATTTTTTGTCCACTCACTCAACCTTTGTTGACTCTACCTCCTTTTGAAACTTACTTTCTTGATGCAAATAGCAAGTCAAGCTACCATACATTCTATCCCTTCATCCAAGTTATTTATTTAGATTGTGAATTGTTGAGGCCTCAAACAGAACCCTAAGGCACTCAGTAGTTACAGCTTGCCGATCAAAAAGAATCCATTTATTCCTACATGCAGCTTTCTGTTTGCTAACCAATTCTTGCCAATATGCTAACCCCTACACCATGGACACTTATTTAGCAGAAAATTAAAGTCCATACAGTCCCAGATTATGTTCTGTCAGAGATTTGATTGATTGTACATTTAAGCTGAGGGTCACATGCCTGAGACAATGGCTGAGACTGAGAAGGCAAAGCGTACATTGTGACCTCAGCTGGTACATGAATTGAACTTGTGCTGTTGGCATTATTCTATATCGCAAACTATTTGAACTCTTATGTAGTAGCATTTTACATGGCACCTTATTAAATGCCATTTGGCAATCTAAGTACACCACAGCTACAGATTCCCATGGATCCACTTTGCTTGTTACTTCCTCAAAAGCCCTGATAAATTAGATTAGCACAAGTTTCTTTTCATAAAACCATGTTGTCTCTGCCAGATTTAAAAAAAAATATTTCATTCAAGGGATGTGGACATTGCTGGCAAGGCCAGCTTTTATTGCCCATCCTTAATTGTTAAGAGTCAACTACAATGCTGTGGTTCTAGAGTCACACGCAGGCTAGATCAAATAAGGATGGCAGAATTCTTTCCAAAAAGGACATGTGGTGATTTTCTAAGTATCCCTTATAACCTCCTAAATAATGGATTCTAGCATTATCCCACTGATAGATGGCTAACCGCCCTAGTTTCCTGTCTTTTATCTCCCTCCTTTTTTGAAGAAAGATATTACATTAGCTATTTTTCAATCACTCCTCTCCATATCAGAAACTAAGGAATTTTGGAAGATTATAACATTACCTCTGTGGTCACTTCTTTTAGACCCTGGAGTACAACCTTCTGGTCCTAAGGACTTCTTAACCCTTAGGTCCCCGAGTTTTCCCAATATCTTTTCTATGGTTTTCTATTAAGGTATCTTTTTAAGCTTTCAACAGTGAAGACAGATAAAACATCTGTTCAAAGCTTCTAACAGAGAGTTTCTCCAGATGCAGAGTCAAGAGTGTGTTGCTGGAAAAGCACAGCAGGTCAGGCAGCATCCGAGGAGCAGGAGAATCAACATTTCAGGGATAAGCACTGCCCAAAGCATAGATTCTCCTGCTCCTTGCTTTTCCAGCACCACACTCTCAACTCTGATCTCCAGCATCTGCAAACTTCACTTTCTACTTTCCCCAGATTTTCTCTCTCTCTCTCTCTCTCTAAGGAACAATACTCACTTACTCCGTCTTGGAGTAGACTCAGTGGGTCGAAAGGCCCATATCCTTTTTAAAAGCCTGTAGATTATAGAAATTCTTATGCTAATTTTATACCACCTGTTTGCTTTCTCTCACACCCTATTTCCTTTCTTTTTTTATTAATCATTCTTTGTTGGGTCTTAAAACCTGACCAATCTTTCGATTATCACCAAAGGTTTGCAGGTTTGTCCACTGTTTCTTTCAGGTTGAAACCATTCCTTTATTTAGCTACAGATATTTTATCCTTCTCAACAAATATTTCTTCCTCATTAGGATATATTTTTGATGAAAATTATTAAATTTATCCTTAGAAGCCTGCCACCGCATCTCCATTGTTTTATCGTGTAATCCAATTTCAGAGTTTACACCCCTATAATCCCCTTTATTCAGGGTTAAAACACTAGCCCCACATTGCTTCCCTTCAAACAGAATACGAAATTTGATCATATTACACATGCAATCACCTAGAGGGTTCTTTACCGTGGAGTTTTTTTTCATTAATCCCGTCTCATTTCTCACTACTAGATGTATAATAGGTTGTTCTATGGCTGACGCTGGAACATAATCATGTAACAGTTCCCAGTTTCTCTAAGAACTCATTTTCTGAGATACCTTTGCCAGGTTGACAAACCCAATCTCCACGTAGGTTAAAGTCAACCATGATTATGGTGGTACATTTTCTATATGCCTCTTTATTTCTTCCTGTATGTCCTATCTTATGGTGCAACTGTAAGTGGGCCTATGAATTACTCTCACAATGACCTCTTACTTTTCCAAATACTGTACTTATCTCTACCCAAATCAATTTTGCATCTTGTGTTTTCCAGATAATCTGAGTTCTTACCACTGCACTGATGATGTCGTTAAGTATAATTCTACCTTCCCTGTTCTGATCTTTTCAAAATGTCAAATACCCTGCAATATTTAGATTTACTTTAGTCACCTTTCAACCACGTATCTGTAGGGATTATTATGTGAAACATTTCAAAAGATAATGGTGCAGTGAGATATTGGGTTTTAGGTCATCTTTATGAGCTCACTCACCAGCTTGCTATATTCATTAATACCAGGTTCCCGTTCATTCATTCATAACCCTTTATTAATCAATTATTTACTATAACATGGTTTCATTCATTATATTTACTATTATAAGATAGCCCAAATTTAAAACAACCCTTTCAATCAAAACAACATTTTCAAACCCATTACTGCATTTCACATCTTATCAGCCCTTGCTATAAGCAGTGTTTACCTCTGAATAAGTATAGCATACAGAACAATACCATATCCATCAAGTCTCCATGAAACATTATTATATTAATCAGCCCCTTTCTAACAATCTCCCAGACCTGAATAGATTACAGAATACCAAACATTTTCCCCAATTAGTATGTACTTGTTAACTGGGCTGTTATCCTTTAAAGAAACTACAGTATATACTCGTGCAAGAATCACATTTTTTAGGATTATGTTTTAAGCTTAAATTAATGGGGTCGACTATTACTTGGATACTACTTTTGAGGGGCTGAAATTCATGCCCATCAAAATTCATACTGTATCATTAGAAGCCGAGTTGGTCTCTAAACGAATAAATAAAAAGACACAATGAATGACAGTAATTACCAGATATAAAGAATAGAAAATAAAATGAATTAGTAATTATTCCATCTGCTTTTTTTGGTCTTTTCTGTTTTATAAAAAAAACTTACCTTGGAGCAGCAATGACATCATCGGTGCAGTTGAGGGCTAGATTGGAATCCCGGACCGGAGATGGCCGGAAGAATGGAGAGGGGTGGCTGGCAGAACAGAGTCCCAGAGTGAAGCGGAACAGCCATGTGAAACATGAATACTAATTATGTTAATTGTAGTGCTCGCTCAATAATGAACTTAAGAAATCCGAAGGGTAATGTCATTGTGAATTATGTGAAGAACTAGGGTCGACTTTTACACGAGATATATGGAAAATTCCAGAATTTTTTGGCCAAAAATACAGAGTGGACTTTGATATGAGATTGACTTTTACTTGAGTACATACAGTAACAGTCATAACAGCTCTCAAGTGAAACTTGCATGAATGAATGAAACTCATACTGGCAAATAGTAAATGAATCTCACAACCCAGCTGCAGTAATCAGTTTAATATCCTTTATTCTTTTATTAAGTACAGATACAATTTCTAACTTACTTAACCATGATGTGAAGGAGCCGGTGTTGGAGTGGGGTGGACAAAGTTAAAAATCACACAATATCAGGTTATAGTCCAATAGGTTTATTTGGAAGCACTAACTTTTGGAGCGCTGCTCCTTCATCATGTAGTTGTGGAACGGGATAAGACACAGAATTTATAGCAAAAGATTACAGGGTCATGCAACTGAAATGATATATTGAACAAACCTAGATTGCTGTTAAGTCTTTCATGTTTTAGAATGAGTTGCAGGTTTCAGTTCATTAATATGTAAATCCCATAACTTCTTTTAAGTCACATTCTTGAGATATCTTAAGGTTTTATGAAAAAAATGACATCACAGTTCAGACAATGTATTAAAGGTGTGGGATTAGAGTGCGTCTGTGTCCCAATCTTGAGTAGCACTGGTTCTAATTCCAAAGTAGAAATTTCTAAACTATTACATGGACTGACTGCCAGCAGGTTATGACATTTTGAGCAAAATAGAGTGCGTCTGCAAATGCAACTTCATCCCATAGGCCTGTGCATGCGTGCATGAGAGAAACAGAGAGAGTGAGAGTGTTTGAGTCTGAGAGTATGGAAGAGTGTGTGTATGAGCGAGTGTATAATGTAGTGGGATCACCTGTAGTGTGACATGAACCCAAGGTCCCAGTTGAAGTCCACCTTGGAAGATGCCCCAAGGTATGGTACATCGGTAAGACCAAGCAGGTGACAACAGATGAATGGACACCTCGCAACAAATCAGCGGACAGGGGTGTTCCACCCCAGTCAGGGAACACTTCAGCAATCAGGGACATTCTGCCTGGATTCTTCAGGTGACCATCCTCCAAGGTGGACTTCGGGACGGCAACAATGCAGGATGGCCGAGCAGAGTCATAGAGATGTATAGCATGGAAACAGACCCTTCGGTCCAACTCGTTCATGCCGACCAGATATCCCAACCCAATCGAGTCCTACCTGCCAGCACCTGGCCGATATCCCTCCAAACCCTTCCTATTCATATACCCATCCAAATGCCTCTTAAAATGTTGCAATTCCACCAGCCTCCACCACATCCTCTGGCAGTTCATTTCATACACGTACCACCCTCTGTGTGAAAAGGTTGCCCTTTAGGTGTCTTTTATATCTTTCCCCTCTCACCCTACACCTATGCCCTCTAGTTCTGGACTGCCCGACCCCAGGGAAAAGACTTTGTCTATTTATCCTATCCATGCCCCTCATAATTTTGTAAACCTCTATAAGGTCACCCCTCAGCCTCCGACGCTCCAGGGACAACAGCCCCAACCTGTTCAGCCTCTCCCTGTAGCTCAGATCTTCCAACCTTGGCAACATCCTTGTAAATCTTTTGTGAACCTTTTCAAGTTTCACAACATCTTTCCAATAGGAAGGAGACCAGAATTGCATGCAATATTCCAACAGTGGCCTAACCAATGTCCTGTACAGCCGCAACTTGATCAGTACTCAATACTCTGATCAATAAAGGAAAGCATACCAAACGCCTTCTTCACTATCCTATCCTATCTACCTGCAACTCCACTTTCAAGGAGCTATGAACCTGCACTCCAAGGTCTCTTTGTTCAGCAACACTCTCTAGGACCTTACCATTAAGTGTATAAGTCCTGCTAAGATTTGCTTTCCCAAAATGCAACACCTCGCATTTATCCGAATTAAACTCCATCTGCCACTTCTCAGCCCATTGGCCCATCTGGTCAAGATCCTGTTGTAATCTGAGGTAACTCTCTTTGCTGTCCACTACACCTCCAATTTTGGCGTCATCTGCAAACTTACTAACTGTACCTCTTATGCTCGTGTCCAAATCATTTATGTAAATGACAAAACGTAGAGGGCCCAGCACCGATCCTTGTGGCACTCCACTGGTCACAGGCCTCCAGTCTGAAAAACAACCCTTCACCACCACCCTCTGTCTTCTACCTTTGAGCTAGTTCTGTATCCAAATGGCTAGTTCTCCCTGTATTCCATGAGATCTAACCTTGCTAATTAGTCTCCCATGGGGAACCGGCCAAGTTTGGAACCCATGAGGATGGTGTCACACTACAGGTGATCCCACTACACTATACACTCGTTCATATATACACACACTCTTACATACTCACACACTCAAATAGACTTTTGCTCATACACAGATACAACCGCCACACTCACCCACGCATGCACCCTTTCACAGGCTTACACTCAATCACACTCACACTTTACCAAGCATGCACACATGCAAACACACACGCTCATGCGCGCACACACACACACACATACACACGTCTTTGCATTTGCAGAATTATATTTGCAGATACACTATTTTGCTCAAAAAGCACACAACCTGCAGGCAGTCAATCCATGTAAGAGTTTGTAAATTTCTACTTTGGAAATAAAAACATTTTAACTCAATTAGAATACATATAGACTCTAATCTCACACCTTTAATGCATTATCTGAGCTGAAATGTCACCTTATTTGGTCCATTTATTTTGCTCTAAAATTATAGAGGGTTTTTTAAAATTCTTCCTCCAATAAGGAGGGGAAAGGTGGGATGTTGGAAATGGTAAAAATGTGAACTGATTCAATCCCAATACAAACATGCCTTGGTCATCTGATTTCCTCACTCTAAATTACTGATCACAAATTGTCAATGAGGTTATGTTCCTAAGATGTCACCGTTTTCTTTTATAAACCTGAAGTTATCTCGAGAATGTTACTTAAAAGTAGTTCTGGGATTTACATATTAATGAACTGAAACCTGCAACCCATTCTAAAAGACAAAAGACTTAACAGCAATCTAGGTTTGTTCAATATATTATTTCAGTTGCATGACACTAATCCTTTGCTATAAATTATGGTCCTGCTCCACAATTACCTGATGAAGCAGCAGTACCCCAAAAGCTAGTGTTTCCAAATAAACATGTTGGACTATAACCTGGTGTTGTGTGATTTTTAACTTTAACTTATTAGAGCATACAAGTCTAGTAATTTTTCTAATATTTACTAACTTAAAAGACAAAAGGACTAACACCTCTTAATTATGCAAGCAGACTGGATAGACACTCTTAATCCCATCAGAAGTAGCAGCTAGCACTTAGCTCATGTTTTAACCTATCTCCTGCCTCCCAAGTCAGAAGCATCTCAAACATGCGTCTACTATAGATAAAACAATGTAACACCATAGACATTTATAAACTCTTACATGGACTGACTGCCTGCAGGTTATGTGCTTTTTGAGCAAAATAGAGTTCCAAAGGCCAGGGGAATTTTCTGGAATGTTTGAGGAGTGCTGGTTATGGTGGTGGATATATAAAAGTTTTATGAATGGTTGAGGAGATGGGTCATTCACACTCATTTAGGTTGACTGTATCTGGTAGGTTACTTCTAGCCAGGTTGAATCTATTCTAATCACTTTGGACTTTGTAGACTGCGGCTATGCTAATATTTGGTCACATTGAAAGCAACAGCTTCCAGTAATTTAAAATGCTGTACTCTAGTCTTTTTACTTATTTGGTGGTTTCAGCCCACACAACAAATGGGTATTTGTAAAATAGAACATAGGTTTGATAATGGTTTCATTTTTTCAGTTTGCACATTTTAAGCCTTATGGCTGACAGTCGAGTGTCAAATGATGTGCAACATTGAATGGTATTGATATTAGGCGGAGACTGAGCAAATTGATGCTGACTGAAAACAACAATAAACTTCACTTCAATTAAATGGGTCCAATTTAAACCCAGGTCAGTGAAAGGGCAATATAATCAATTGCACTGGATTTTTTTAAACAAACTGATTTACAAACAGCTGAGATGTAATGTTACACTTTGACCTTTTTACACTCAACTGTGGATGTCAAGCCAGACACGAGCACAGATGCTTCATACTTTAAAATGTTCTTTCGGTAACCCTTGCCTTTATGACTAAGTCAGACAGTTCCATGGTCCTTTTAAAAAAAAATCAGCTTCATAACATTATCAGTGTTCAGGAAGTGCTGCAAAGTGCACCTTCACACACTATTCTCCTACATCTGTCTGCCTATTAGTCTGCTATTCTGTACCTTGTAGCATAATTTAAATATGGGTAGGAAAAAAGAAATGTCAAAATCAAATTCAACGAGACTCATGCTTCACTTCTCTTACTGCCTTGCTGATATAGCTGCTTCAAATTCAAATACAGCATTCAACTGCAAGTTGGGGTATTATTTCCATAGGAGGAAAGCTCTCTCAAAAGATTTACTAATAAAAACCAGCTGAACTTGAATGGTACTATTGCCTATTTTTCTGGCTCCCGATTGTTGGTCTAAATGAATCATCGCCACCCCTGACCAGGAAAATCGGTGACCCAGATCGAAAGTTCCAAACGTGATTTTTCAAGCAACTATGTACCTGCTAATCATGCTCATTTTACTGAATCATTTCAACAAGTAGCAACGCTGGAATGAAAACTTTATGGAAAATTTACATTTCAGTCTGCAGAGTGAGGTACAGAAGTCCAAAACTCCACTCAATATTGGACAAATACGAATGTTAACATGATGATCATGTTAACAAGATTTGTGAAATCCTCATTGCAGTTTGGCAAGTCATAATGATTTGGCAGGTCGTGCCTCACAAACCTTATTGAATTCTTTGAGAAGGTGACTAAGGAGGTAGATGAGGGGAAAGCGGTAGATGTGGTATATATGGATTTTAGTAAGGCGTTTGATAAGGTCCCCCATGGTAGGCTACTGCAGAAAATACAGGGATATGGCATTGAGGGTGAGTTGGAGGTTTGGATTAGGAATTGGCTCTCTGGAAGAAGACAGAGGGTAGTAGTTGATGGCAAAGATTCATCTTGGAGTGCCGTCACTAGTGGTGTTCCGCAAGGATCTGTTTTGGGACCATTGCTGTTTGTCATTTTTATAAATGACCTGGAGGAAGGGTTAGAAGGTTGGGTGAGCAAGTTTGCGGATGATACGAAAGTCGGAGGAGTTGTAGACAGTGAGGAAGGATATGGCAGGTTACAGCGGGATATAGAGAAGCTGCAGAGCTGGGCAGAAAGGTGGCAAATGGAGTTCAATGTAGCTAAGTGTGAAGTGATTCACTTTGGTAAGAGTAATAAAAAGATGGATTACTGGGCTAATGGTAGACTACTTGGTAGTGTGGAAGAGCAGAGGGATCTTGGTGTCCATGTACACAGATCTCTGAAAGTTGCCACCCAGGTAAATAGTGCAGTGAAGAAGGCATATGGCGTACTGGCTTTTATTGGTAGAGGAATTGAGTTCCGGAGTCCTGAGGTCATGCTGCAGTTGTATAAGACTCTGGTGCGGCCGCTTCTGGAATATTGTGTGCAGTTTTGGTCGCCATACTATAGGAAGGATGTGGAGGCACTGGAACGGGTGCAGAGGAAGTTTACCAGGATGTTGCCTGGTATGGTAGGAAGATCCTATGAGGAAAGGCTGAGGCACTTGGGGTTGTTTTCTTTGGAGAAAAGAAGGTTTAGGGGTGATTTGATAGAGGTGTACAAGATGATTAGGGGGTTAGATAGGGTTGACAGTGAGAACCTTTTCCACGTATGGAGTCAGCTATTACAAGGGGGCATAGCTTTAAATTAAGGGGGGGTAGATATAGGACTGATGTTAGGGGTAGGTTCTTCACTCAGCGAGTCGTAAGTTCATGGAATGCCCTGCCAGTAGCAGTAGTGGACTCTCCCTCTTTATGGGTATTTAAGCGGGCATTGGATAGGTATATGGAGGATAGTGGGTTAGTGTAGGTTAGGTGGGCTTTGATCGGCGCAACATCGAGGGCCGAAGGGCCTGTACTGCGCTGTATTGTTCTATGTTCTATGTTCTATGTTCTAAATGTATATCCTGTGCTCGAAATGTATGGAAGAAAAGGATGGCAATCTTACAAAATGGCAGTATGCCATATTTCTTATATCTGCTGCAAAAACAGTACAAGATTTAATGTTACTGAACATACAGCAACCTTGCACAAAAATTCTGACTCAGCATAACATTTATAAAATGCCTCTAGCCAAATGCATTCCAGCCATTGAAGAACTCAGCTTTCACTCCAGGCAAACAAACTGTTTATCTAGATATAGATGGCTCAAAACAGTATCAGTATGAATGGCATTGAATCAGACAAAAATAAATAATTTGACTGAAATAGTGACAATTTCTTATCTTTATTCATAATTTATTTTTCAATGTCTCAACAATAAATCTAATCCCCATATTTGCTTAGGCTTCACAATACCATTTTAAAAATGCAAACATTCCAAGGCAGGATGTTGATTTTTCAGGTTAAAACTTCTGATTTTTTTTGCTTTCTCAGAAGTGCGCTAATTGCCAGTTCCTCAATATCTATTGAACCTGTAGTCAACTTAGTAGAGATCACAGTACTGTACTTAAATTATCTCAAAGGTCTTCATGTGAGCTTCAGTTGCGGAAGACAGGTAGAATAGACAAACATAAACTCAAAGTCACCCAAACCAATCAAATAGGCACTTCCAAACACAACGCAACTCCATTCACTGTCATCACCATGGATCTGAACCCTAAAATACTATTGACATTTTTAATTTGGAATTCCAAAATGCGTTTCAAAAGATGCCTGATACAGCCAAAAAATACAAAAGGAACTACAAACAGCAAATCTTCAAAGAGGAAAGAAGTCAAAACAGTTTGGATGTGATCTCTTGTGACTACACTGGTCACAAGAAGAGGCTTCTTCAGGAATGCCCGATTCTCCTGCTCCTTGGATGCTGCCTGACCTGCTGCGCTTTTCCAGCAACAAATTTTTCAGCTCTGATCTCCAGCATCTGCAGTCCTCACTTTCTCCTCGGAAACTGATCTCCAAATTCCAACCCAACGAGACTAGGCTAGTTCAGAAATAACAACGATTAACTAGCAGCATACCCATTCTAACTTTACTAGACTGTTGCTTAGGCTATAAATACCCAGTCAAGATTTATTAAGAACAACAGAAGCCCTGGAAGTTTATAGAAGAGGCAGGGGGTTACTCTAGAAACAATTCAGAAAGCAAATGTGTGCATGAGAAAGCACTGGGGGTAGATAAAAGAAAATCCAAAAGGCATTTATAAATATATTAGGGGTAAAAGAATAGCCATGAGCAAGAAATACTCAAAGGTAGTCAATGTGGCTTTCTCAGCTGGAGATCACGTCAGACAGGTTTAATTGTTTTGTTTTCCTGATGAGGTGATGATATGTGTATGTAAGGGTAGTGCAGTGGATGTGGTCTAAATGGACTTCAGTAAGGCTTTTTGACAAGGTCACATGTGCAAGACTGGTAAAAACCAATGGAACCAAGATAATTTGGCAAATTGGATTCAAAGTTGGCTTAGTGGCTGGAGACAGAGTTTAATGTTCAAAGATTGATTTTTGTGACTGCAGTGTACATTAATGATCTAGGTAGGAACGTAGGAGGTTTGAACAGTAAGTTGGCAGGTGACTCAAAACTGGTGATGTGTTAAGTAGTGAAGATGGAAAGCTTTAGATTATGTCATGAAAAAGATGGGCAAGACAATGGAATTTAATCCTGACCAGTGTGATATGATGCATTTTGGGAAGACCATCTAACCAAGTGAGTACATGTTGTGTGATAGTACCTGAGGAAATAGAGAGGGTCAGAAGGACCTTCTTATGCATATCCACAGATACAAGGGCAACAGAACAGGGAGATAAGGTGGTTATGATGACAAATGCGACCCTTGTCTTTATTAGTAAAGATGTTGAATACAAGAGCAAAGGGATTATTTTAGATATTTAGAAATTGTAAATTAAGCTACAGCTGGACTACTATATGTAGTCTGGTCACTACACTATAGGATGTGATTGCATTGGAGGGGGTGCAGAAGAGATTCATCAGGATACTGCCTGGGCTGGAGTATTACAGTATGAAGAGGTATTAGTTAGGCTCGGGTTATTTCCCATAGACTGAGAAGGCCAAAGAGGACTTGATTGTGGTATACAAGATTATGAGGTGCACAGATCGGATAGATAGGACAAACCTTTCCCCTTGGTCGAGGAATCAATAACTAGGGCCATACATTTAGGGTAAAAGGTAGGAAGTTTAGAGGGAATTTGAGGAAGACTGCTTAAATGTGAAGGGGAAGGGAAACAACATTCAGAAAAGATAAAGTAAATATTCCAGTTTTGAAAAATTAATCAACGTTTCATTTTCAGATGAGAACTGACTAGTTGCATTAGATTAACTAGCTGTTTATATGTCATAGTACCAGAATCTACAGAAAATAAATACTGCATATGAGGACAGTGACATGATGTTTATAATTAGGACTAGGCTTTTTAAAAATATAAATGAGGTTTGCTCAATGACTAAGTAATTAAATTACTTAAGTAATCCTTTGAAATTTAAGTCAATATTTCAAGACTCTCCTTGATGTAAATCTTTAAAAACTTCAAGTTAACTCCTTTCAGTAAAATGTTGATGAATAGTGCTGATTCATAATATTGCCAGCAGGTTGGTATCCATCTTTCAGGCAATAATTATTTTGAATGACTAGACTGCATTTAGCAATATTCCTAAAAGCTTTGTGTATTGATTTACTTAAGGATAAATCCTATTAATTCTCAGAATACTGGGAAACAGCCAGACTTGATTTACCAAATATGACAGAAGAACTGCAAGCTTCAGGTAGAATTGGAGCACATGTTTAAGACAGAGTCACATGTACACTCAAGGGCATGTTGTTCTCACATTCCATTTCAAGCCCAACTTTGAAAGCACAGAGGTGAAAAGTGGGTAACTGCGAGAAGATTTAATCATATTCCCAAAGAAACATATCACTGAGCCATCTCTCAGGCTGTGCAGTTTTTGGCAAATGTTCAAGTTGCTACAACCCAGCATAGCGTGTCCCCAACCACTACCACTCTCTGCTACCTACCCAAATAAGGTAATGTGCACATTGACTGGTTGGCTTGTAGGTTACACAATGTTTATCTCAGCTTGCTAACAGCACACTTCCACCAGATGATCCACCTTTTGACAGACAAGAATCATGTAACTAGCCCCCGTCAACAGTTGTAAACGTTCAGCTGTCTGGAACAACAAACCACGCTTAAAGATCTGAGTTGAAATCTACGTTTGTATAATAAAAAATGCTTTTTTTGAGCATTACAATGTAAAGTAAAGTAACTGATAAAAATCAGCAGGAATTATTAAACACTTACAACTCAGACAACATTTCTGCAGCTTGATTTAAACTTTCACCACTGAGAACAGATTAGGACAAGTTACTTATGATCATATCAATAAGGCAAGATGCAATATTAACTGCATGATTCCCCACATGGCAAATTCAATTTCAGTCATTTCAGGCCAACTATGTGCCTCTAACCAAAAACAGTTAGAAAGAATTGGGAGATCGGCACTGGGAGGCAGATCATGTGACCCTCAAGACTTGCATCCTCTCCAAATTTATTTCTACCACCCAGACCCTTGTTTATTTTTATATATGGCCACACATGCTCCTGTGTCTGGCATGCACAGAGACCCCTTGGCTGTTCTACAGCTAAAAAATATTGATCACGACCTCCAGTGTTTATAGTTGCAGAGATAAAAAGACAAGATAAGGTGACTGCCTTCGTGTTTATCTTTCAGATTGTATCTATCTGGAAAAAGGGAACACAAACAATCCATCTATTTCTCTGAGGAAGCTGCTTACATAAATAGCATATGCTCCTTTGTATCAAATGCAACAGTGAAAAATTAAGTATAAACATAAATGTAACTTGCATTTATGTAGTACCGATTTAATCAAAATGTCATGAAGCACTGCACCTTAACCACCTCAAACCTCCTCGCCCCTGCCCTCCCCAAACTCAAGCCAGATAAGAGATGAGACCAAACTGGAGTACTGTGAAACAATGAGAGAGTAGCAGAAAGATTATAATCTCTCTCTGGCATGAGGCAAAATAATAACACCCATGGGGCAAACTCTCACAGCCACAATATAAGGAGTTTAGTGCTAACATGAGGAAACCGCTAATCATTGAAACAGATATTGCCACTGTCTTCTACATCAGAAGCAATTTTACATAAGCATTTAAGATGAAGATGATGTGTTATGAAGGACTAGGTTCAGTTAATAAGCAAAGCTTGGAGCACTGGACGCAAATCCCACAGTTCTTCTTTGTGAAGACAGCTTTCAGTCTAACTGCTCACATTTAAATCTTAGATATAAATGTCATCAGCATGTGCTCAGGGTTGTAAAGGTGCAAGGGTAAAAAGCATAAAAGGTAGAAGTCGTGAAGTTCATTTATGAATTTGCAGTAAAACTCCAATTTCTTGCAGTTTCTCTCTAATTCTTTAAAATAACTGAAGTTAACATCTAGGACAGAAGTTTTAAAAATATTGATTGGTTGGAATGCAATGGCATGGAATGAGGAAATAATTTTATTTAAATTAACGTACTCAGACATGTTCCAAGCCAAACTGCAATCAACAAATGCTGGAGATCATAGCGGGTGAGACAGCATCCATGGAGAAACATTAAGCTAGCATTTCAAGTTGAGATGTCTGTTCATCAGCGCCAAAGTTAAATGTGGAAGGGATACAAAGTTAAAAGTCATAATGCCAAATTATAGTAAAACAGGTTTATTTGGAAGCACTAGCTTTCAGAGCGCTGCTCCTTCATCAGGTGGTTGTGGAGTATAAGATCGTAGGACTCAGAAGTTTTAGCAAAAGCTACAGTGGGATGCAACCGAAATTAGAGACTGAAAAAGACCTGGATTGTTTGTTAAGTCTCTCACCTTTTAAAGGTGTTAACTCAATATTACATCCAGAATGCTGTAAAGTACCTAGTCTGAAGCTGAGATGTTATTCCTCCAGTTTGTGCCGTGATTCATTGGAACACTGCAGCATGCCGAGAACAGATACATGGGCATGCAGGCAGGACGCTGTGTTAAAATGACTGGCTACAGGAAGGTTGGCCACCGGTGTGGTAGCTTGACCTGAACCTAAATCCCTTAGCTTAGAGACAGAGACACCACCACTGTGCCAAAAGACCCTTCACTAAAGTAAGGCACAAAAACTTGGTTCATAACTCTGAACATTCTCCACTGAAGATGATTTTAATGATCTGAAGAGAAGTGAGAGTATATGTGGCAGAATTTTAAAATCCTAATTTGCAGAAACTAGAACCTAAGTAATATGCATCTTCCAATATCCCCTGGGAATGAGTGCTAGGAAGAAATCAGGACTCAGATCTTGCTGGTAAATTAACTGCATGTTAACAATCCATGTTTATTAACATGAAAATCAACCCAGGAGATTGGGTATTTTGCAATGTATTTGAATCCCCAGACATACTGGGTCAGTTTACATCACTCGGCCATTTGCTTCCTATCGTGACATTTTGTTCTCAGTCCTCCCCATTATTTTTAAGAACTTGCTGGGTCTGTACATTCACTGTCCATTAAACTCATTACAGAAATTTAATTCTGATTGTTAAGAGAGACAAATACATTTTAAAAAATTATGATAGCTGTTAACACAATGCTGACCAACATCTCCGGCTCAGAACTGAACAACACAAGCCATGAAGTTGGTCTGTTGCGAACCAGTGGTAATATTCCTACCTCTGGGATTGGAGGCCTGTTTCCAGGTGTGTGTCATAACATATCTAAACAGGTCGATTTTAAAAATATCTAAACCATGGTGCAGTGGCAGTACCCCTACCTCTCAGCCAGAACATCCAAGTTTATGTTCCATCTACATGACCTGGACATGTGTCATAGTATGTCCAAACAAGCTAATTAAAAGTAACTAAATCATAATGTGCTGCTTCGTTTGGCAGCAAATCATTCTTGAAGATTTTGAAAGTGTCAAATTTAACATTTCTACATTTCATTTCCAGTTTTATATTCCATTGCATTTCCTTACGCTCCTCTTCCTCTGATTTGTCTAAAATGAATTCGACTCTAATTCATTCTCCCTCTGTAATTCCTTTCTTTCTTTAACAATCCTTATACTTCGAGATATATCGTTGGCCAAGACTTACAACGTCCCAATGCCCAGTTGCTTTAATTATGCTCTCATTGATTTGTACTTTTAGAAAGTTGCATTGCAAAATCTTTTTGAGCTGATGGGTGCAGATAAAATGCCCAATTAATGAGGCAAGTGGAGAAGTATCCTACTGCAAAACTTTCTCCATATGTTCACTCTGAATGCTGGTATTAATCAAATACTTTGGTTCTTGAAGTCACAGTTCAGCAACAGCCTGTTATTTAAGTTTAACAAAATGAAGTAAAATTATACACAATTTTCCTCACCATAACAGCATGAAAATTACTATACTTCACATGACCACAGTGAGTATTTAAAGTTGAGTAAACGAACCAAGTTTTGTGACTCGGCAGTAACATTACTTAAACTCAAAGTCCACCCAAGAATTAAAAGTCGTATGACAAACTTAGCTTCTTGACAATATTGCCAAATCAAAAACTATGGTATTCTTCAAATATATGTAATTACACACATCAGTTCCAATCAACATGGGGTAGCATACCAGGAGACAGAAACACAAGAAAAGGCTCCTCCACATGGAATGGTAAAACACCAAGGAAAAAAAAAGCATCAACAAATATTCCAAGGGAACAGGAGCTGAGGGAGGTTCAGAAGACCATAAGATGTAGGAGTACTCGTAGGCCATTCAGCTCATTGAGTTTACTTTTTTAAAAAACTTCCTACAGTGTGGAAACAGGCTATTCGGCCCAACGAGTCCACACCGATCCTCCAAAGAGTAACCCACCCAGTTCCCTACATTTTTAACCGCTGACTAATGCATCCAAGCTACACATCCCTGAACACTATGGACCATTTAGCATGGCCAGTTCACCTAATCTGCACATTTTTGGATTGTGGGAGGAAACCGGACCACTGAGGAAACCAACACAGACGTGGGGAGAATATGCAAATTCCACACAGACAGTTGCCCAAGGCTGGAATCAAACCCAGTTCCCTGACGCTCTGAGGCAACAGTGCTAACCACGGAGTCACCATGCTATCCTTAATGTCGACTCGGCCATTCAATGACATCATACTGTTTTCTGTCTAGAAAGCGAGTGGAAGCTTGTGCTCAGATTGAAAAAGACCGAGTTTGAGAGATTTAAAAGGAGGCTAGATTTGACTGGAGAGAAAGAATTTCCAGTGTAACATTAGTGAATTCAATTCTGGGATTAGTAGTTACCCAGCTGAGAAAGAAACAAATCAACCAGGAGTGGAGAACAGTTTTGGGCTTGGTCTAGAAGAATGGGGTAGATTAAATTGCAACCATGGCTTGGGATTGTCAGTCATGTTAAAAGTCATATTGTGGATCGTTTATGTCATTGAAAGTCTAAGTTGTTCTCAAAAATACTGCTTGTCAACATGTGTGTGATAAACTAAGTCTTAAAACTTGAAAAAACTCACATGAAAAGATTTCAAATCGGTCATTGGGATTCAAATATTTTAAAAGCTAGCTGTCTCTACAAGGATTGCAATACTACAAGATTGTCACATAATCCAAATTATTTGCTAAAAATACTTTTCTGTTCTGAAATAAGTTATGTTATGCAGCCTACATGTAACTCCAATATCAGAGTACTGTTTTGACAGCAAAAACCATGCAGTGAATCTATCTGAATACAACATTATTATTTCGCTGATGAAACTGACAACTTTCCTGAGACTGCACATGCGCAGGTAATTGTGGCAATCCAGAAGCTGTCCCCTTTCTTTATTTGCTGCACTAGTGAAGACACCAGAGACAGCAATCAAACAGAAATCTTCCAATTGAGTTGAAAAAAAATGCAACTGGTTGAATGTATATAAAGGGTTTATGACCTTAATCACATATTTTGTTTAAATTATTCATTTTCTTTTTGTAAAATTAAATGAAAAATGAACTCAGTGGGTTTTACTTCCTGATTTTCTGCAAGAATACTTCAATGTGATTGGTTACTTGCACTGTGATGACATCACTATTGTTGGATATCCCCTCACCTTGGTACCCGACACAAACTCATGGCAGGAAATGGGAATTCCACACCAGCGATTCCCAGCTTTTTGAGAGTTTGCTTCTTTGAGGGGAACTGTAGACACTGTTGCTTCACCACTGACCCCACAGTCTAGGGAATTGTGATTTAACTTTTACTCCCTAAGGAAACTGACCTCATAAAAGAAACACTACCTGGTGAACAGACTAACACAACAGAAGGCTCACCACCACATTCCCAGAAAAAAAACATGTAGACTTGCCAATTTAATTCACACCAAGACAGAATTATTTGAGCAAAATAATTCAGGTGAAGCTGCAGAGTGTGGATAAGGGTGACAGGGAAAGGACGGATAGTTATGGCATAGAGAGCTGGATGGTAGGTCAACATAAAAGAGAAAAAAAAAATGGAATGGAACATACTGCAAAATCAGAATGAAAAAAAAAAGGGCAGGACAGGTCAGAGGGGACAGCAAAAGAATAGCAAGAGTAAAGAAGCTCAGAGATTTGTTGGGTTGGAAGAGTGGCAGATGTTGTAAGAAAGAGGGAGACAGATGCTTTCCCTAGAGGGTAGCGGACACACATTTTGGTTGTTAGTAGGAGAAATAATCAAGTGTGATAAGCTGCTGGATGTGTGTCAAAGCTCTGGGGATGAAGGTAAATATTTTATCTTGTTTAATAGAGAACCTAGTCTTGGATTTGCCAGTCATGTTAGTTGTGGATGAAGCTCTAGGTTTCACAATGAGACATGAAATTAGCTATAACTTGGAAAGACTTGGGGTGATTTGAAAAGGTCACCATAAAGGGTATGCACAACTCAATTTTTCTAAGCCAAGTGTCAAAAGATAAACATAAATCCATGATGCAACATAAACATATTCCTCTGGATTTGATAAGGTGTCATTAGAATATAGTTTGCTTTCCTTCTAAATGAATTATTTTTATAAAGGAATGTGAAATTTATCAACATTTTGTCAATGAACCAAACTGAGGCATAGCAAATGGTGAGAGGAATTAAAAGAGGACTGTAAAGGAGTGCAATGTATGTGTGGGTGTGTGGATGTTCACATGCCATGGTAGGAGAAGGGTAGGAAATGCGATGGACAGAAGACATGGGGGAAATGGAGAGGCAGAAACAATAAACAGGAGAGCTGGTGAATGCAGAAAGATAGCATCAAGGTAATGTTCTTGTACTAGTATTTTCCAGGGATTCAAGTTCAAAACCCACATCACAACAGCTGTAAATACAAATACTACACAAAATCTGGAATACAAAGCCGGCCTCTGTAAATGATTGCCATGAAACCAGTGGATTAATGCAAAAGCCAACCTGGTTCCCTAATGTCACCAGGTCTGGGGTACATGTGATTCTAGACCAGTAGCAATGTGGTTCACTATTAACTGCTCTCTGATTAACCCAGTAAACCATCCAGTCACATTAAACTTTTGAAGAAAAGTAGTCTAAGAATAAAATGAAATCAATCATCTCAAAATGACCTGGTCAACAGAAGTGACAAAGGCAAAGGCAAAGGCATTCTCCATAAAATCCTCATCAAGATCTGGAAACTTACGCCAAATAAGGGAGACCCCGAGTCAAGCAGCACCTTAACAGTCAGTCAATCTCATCAAATCATATTTATCTGCCAATGGCCCAGACTCCTCCATCACCATTCTGGGCATGTCCATTGAAAGGACAGATCACGAGAGAGAAAATAACGCATTAAAAGTCAGGAGGTAGATATGTTGACACTCCTCAACTTTGATTCTGGACCCAACTTAGCCTCATAACATCAGACCAATCAGAAGCAAGAAATTTGCTGCTGATATCTTTGTCCCCCCAACTTATGAAACAGCATTCTTCTTTTTGGACACCTCTTGAAATAAGCACTGATGATAAGAAGGGCACAAATTTCAATGCATATCACCAGGAATGATTTGGTAGAACCTTGAAAGAACAAAAAAGACATTAGGTACCAAACTTGGCCTACAACTGGTATTGGGAAAACCAGGAAGGTGGGGGGAATACCTACACAATTTTGTTGTCAACAATTGACTTGTTACAGATGCATCTGACCCTATCAATATTGAAAGGACTGGCCATTACACATTTTTGTGAAGGTAATATCCATCTCCACTTTGAGAAAACATTTCATTGTGTTGCACGACAGTACCATATTGCTAAACAGGATATTGTCAGAATGGACCCAATAGCTCAAATCTGCTCACCAGTAGCAGCAGCAACTTTGTGCTCAAACTGTAGCTTCATGACCTCACATATCCCACAATATACCACTACCATCAAGCTAGTACCTACGTCCTTTTCAAAGGCCAAAGTGCTACCAAATCATTCCTGGTGAAATACACTGACATTTCCCATCCAGAGCTTAAAAATGTGTTGCTGGAAAAGTGCAGCAGATCAGGCAGCATCAAAGGAGCAGGAGAATCTCCCCAATGTATAGGAGGCTACATGTGCCCACACCTCCCCCCTCACTTCCCTCCAAGGCCCCAAGGGATCTTTCCATATCCGTCAGAAATTCACCTGCACCTCCACATATATCATTTACTGCATCCGCTGCACCCTATGTAGCCTCTCCGACCTATCACCCTCACCTTAACCTCCTTCCACCTATTGTATTCCCAACGCCCCTCCGCCAAGTCTCTCCTCACTACCTTTTATCTTAGCCTGCTTGGCACACCCTCCTCATTCCTGAAGAAGGGCTTATGCCCGAAACGTTGATTCTCCTGCTCCTTTGATGCTGCCTGACCTGCTGCGCTTTTCTAGCAACACATTTTTAAGCTCTGATCTCCAGCATCTGCAGTCCTCACTTTCTCCTAGTTGATTTCCCATCCAGAGTACAGTTTGCACCCTTGCTATCATCAATGCTTATTCCTGGTTCAATGAGCAACATAGGAGAGCATGGCTAAAGCAATACTTTACACAATTAATAAGGTGCCAATCTGGTGAAGCCACAAAACTACATTTGAGCTAAATGGCATAAACACATACCATAGGCATAATAAGGCAATCCTGCAACCAACCAATTAGATCAATGGTCTTGAAGATATCCAGTCATGAATTGCAGTGAAATTTAAGCTTGCTGTATGTGGTGGAATTCCCACAAATGTCCCCATCGTCCATGATGAGGGAACACAGCATATCTGTGCAAAACACAAGACAGAGATATTTGCATCCACCTTTAACCAGAAGTGCTAAGATGGATAATCTCTCTCAACTTCCCCAAAGTGCCCAGCATCACAGTTTCCAGAGTTCAACCAACTTGGCTCACTCTGTAAGATTAAAGAAACAAATGAAGGTACTGAACACTGCAAAGGCAAAGGGCCCTGACTTTATGACAGCAGTAGTAATAAAGATTTATGCCCCAGAATTAACCAGTAACGTAGCAAAGTTGTTCAAACAATATGGAAAATTGCCCAGGTCTGTCTTATCCTCAAAACAAGCAAAATATAATCCAGCCAACTACTGCCTCATTTATCTATAAGGATTCACCCAAACATATGCATTAGCAGGAGGAGTAGACCATTCCCAGCTTAAGCCTGCTCCACTGTTTGTTAAAGACGTGAACTGACTGTGGTACCTATTCTTCTATCTACCCTTTATTGCGTTTTGCTACCACATCAAGAGTATCTCGATCATCAGCAAAGTGATGGAAGATGTCACCAACCTGCTATCAAATGACACTCACTTACCAGCTCACCAAAGCTATTTGACAATTATCATGGTTCTATCATAAGTTACTGTTTAGCTTGTCATTAGAATATCAATTAAAGGGATAAATGTTTAAAGCTACAACAGAGGGAAGTTATGTGTCAGAATGAATCCAATAGCTCAAATCTGCATGTTATCATCGGCAGCAGCATTATGCTCAACTTGTACCCTTGTGACCGAGTATTTCACACAGTTCCACATATTCACCACACCTCCCTGTTCCCTGGCTAACATGCTGCAGTGCTCCAGCAAAGCTCAGTGTAAGCTGGAAGAACAGCACCTCATTTTCTGCTCAGGGACCCTGCAGCCTTCTGGACTCAACACAGAATTCAATAACTTTAGGGCTTGAATTCTCCTATTTCCTAGTCCCCAGCCCCACACATCAGGCCTTGTTATCACATAGTCAGCTATTACACAACCCATTGTTAGCCAATAACAGCCTCCATTAATAGCTATTCACCATCCCAGCCAAACAGTTACCCACTCCTTTGTCTGACTGTTCATGTCTCTGTCAGCTTCATCCTCATTTATCATTTACTCCTTACCCCCTCCGTTCACCCTATCATCTGCATAAAAAGTAACAAAAAAGTAACATCTTCCATCAGTTCTGAGGAAGGGACACTAGATCTGAAATGTTAACTCTGATTTCTTTTTACAGATGCTTCCAGACCTGCTGAGCAACTCCAGCACTTTTTTAGTTACAGATGGAAGGGACTATGGGAAATTAGATTACAGAAAATAATATCTGTAATTTCTGTCATTCTATTAAAAAGAATCCCCTTTATTCAGCCTGAGGGCAGGGAGTGGTTCAGAAATGTTGATTTGGAGGTGGTAACTTTTAAGATGTGCTCCCAAAGCACAATATTTTGTACAATCTTTTAGAAATGGCTGGAGAAAGTTAGCAAGTGTGGCAGCATCTGAGAAGAAAGAAACAGAGTTATGTTTCAGGTCAAATGTGACTCTTCTTCCGAACTGAACTTTTAGTTCTGAAGATTAATGGAGATCTTAAAATGTTAACTGCTGTCCTCTCTACAAGCCAGACCTGCTGAATTTTTCTAGCATTTTCTGCCATCTACAGTATTTGTTTTTAGTACAAACTTTTAATTCTGTTTCGGTTGTAACTGCGCACAATCCAGCTCAAAGTGATCACCTTCAGAAAAAAACTGAAATGTGAACCTTCATTTACATCTAGGGTATGCTGTGGATATGCTGCGATTCAGCATTAATTGATCTGAGACCAGTGGCCAGATGTCACATGATCACACTGCAAGTGATTAGAATGTCAGATGATCAACTCCCATCCCACCCCTCAAATTGGGAACAAGTTCTATACCAATATGACTGAGTTTTAACTAATGTAAACTACTTCATTATGTTCAATGCAGTCATTTCAAATACAACATGGACTGCATAAGTCAACAAGATTACTAAGGATGAGCAGAAGATGTAACCTGGCTGGTTCTGAGCTTCAAATTACTACCGAGCTCAAACCTAACGTGTGATTTAAGCAAGCAAAAGCTCCTCTCATCACCAGGATGAGGTGTGTGGTCTAAAAAGGTATTGTGCCAACATTGTTGTGCAAGTTTAAATTCCCAACAATTATAATTTCTTGAACTATTCAAACATTACACTGTGCAATACTTTCAATATTAATATATAAAACAAACTTGATTCAGTAACAAAGTGGAACATGCAAATCACAAATTAATGATGACTTTTCCTATAATAAGCATAACAGTGAGT
The DNA here is from genome assembly GCF_047496795.1 of Chiloscyllium punctatum. Taxonomy (NCBI): domain Eukaryota; kingdom Metazoa; phylum Chordata; class Chondrichthyes; order Orectolobiformes; family Hemiscylliidae; genus Chiloscyllium; species Chiloscyllium punctatum. Next base: position 92,105,344 of record NC_092746.1, on the reverse strand, counting down.
ACATTCCAACTTTAATACCAAGTACTCCCTTACCAACTGTGCCACCTCAAAACAGGAGCCAGCAAAATAATAACCACATTACTATCTGAAACCATAAGTATAATCACACACCTTATTTTGTTCAAAAGCTTTGAAAGTTTGCTTCACTTTAAGCTTCCACTATGATTTAACCTCTACGCTCTTAAGGGCTTAATATATTTGTGAAATATCAGACACGATTGGATCAATATTGACAAGAGGTCTTTTTCTTCCCTTGTAATTAACTTCCAAAAGAAAATGGATAAGATGACAAGTTCAACTATTGTCCTCTTTTGTTATAATTTGGAGGTGCCGGTGTTGGACTAGGGTGGACAAAGTTAAGAATCACAACACTAGGTTATAGTCCAACAAGGTTTATTTGGAAGGACTAACTTTCGAGGTGCTGTCCCTTCATCAGGTGGTTGTTGGACAGGGCCATAGGACATAGAATTTATAGCAAAGGTTACAGTGTCATGGAGCTGTAATCATGACACTATAACTCTCTTGCTATAAATTCTGTGTCTTATGGTCCTGTTCGACAACTACTTGAAGGGGCAACACCTTGAAAGCTAGTGCTTCCAAATAAACCTGTTGGACTAAGACTTGGTATTGTGTGATTTTTAACTCCTTTGTTATGTCACCTTGAACACACCAGCCATACAACAGTAGAAACAATATCTTCCATGTATAAATGCTTTAGAATTTAAGGCAATAATTCAATCAGACAGTTCTGCCAAAACTTAGCTTTGATAAGATTTAATGATATATAATAGGGAATTATTGCACACCCTTCACAAGCACCAACAGTGTAAGAAAGACAACCTGCTTAGATTTATCAAGGTTATATTCCATTTCCTGCCAAAGTTTCATTAACCATAAATTCCTATCAAACAGATCCTGCCATATGGTTTCAGGAACATTGTTTGAAATCGGCATACTCCCTAGAAAGCTAATGCCTCAAGGGCAACAGTTGGAAGCTGAACAACTGCATCTAAATAGCAGAGAGAGAAATAGCTAGCTAATTTCCATGTTTATTTAGTGGAAGGGCATTTAACAGGGCACAAAAAAATGGGAAATACATATATAATGTCTAAACAATATTCATAAATCTCTCTTCTCTCCCTCCTTGATGCTATTTGCATTATGTCCTCAGGAACTGGACATGAATAAAATGGCTATCAAGATTAGAGTGGTACTGAAAATGCGCAGGTCAGGCAGCATCCGAGGAGCAGGAAAATAGACGTGTCGGGCAGGAGCCCTTCATCAGAAAGGATGAATAAAATGGCTGCCTCTTTTTCTCGCTCAGTCTCTCAGGTACTTTACAATTTAATACTGTGAATTTTTCTTTGACTGATGGCAGCTGCATAATAACCATCTTGCATTTTACTTTGAGCTACCAAATAAAGCCGAATTAGCTGAATGCAGTTGTTTAGCTGCAAATTGATATTCCAAATGATACCTACAAATGAATTTGACAGACCAATTAATAACGCCTAGTCATTTATAATCAAATGCGGAGATAAAATCCAGCATTAGATACACTTATTCAAGATAACCTCACATTTTCCATTCTTCACCCATCTGCTAAATTGCACCAGATTTGTCTTGTGCATGATGCACAAGACAAGTGTTGGAGTATAAACTAGCACCCACTTTCACTTCAGTTAGGAATCTTGCAGACACACACACATTTATTGCAATCTAATTAGTTATTTACTACTATCTTCTTCCTATATTGAAAAATTTCCAATCTCATCAGTTAATTAACGATCAATACTGAGCCTTCTTTAAAAAAATCTTTAAAAATATCTTCTGAAAATTTAGTTAATCATATTCCAATAGTCATTTTCATGCACTTGTTATCTCCAGACAAAGCATGGTAGATATGAATCTTCTGGAACTCACTTTTAATCACTGATATTTCAATTTTGTTCAAAGGTAGAACAACATTTCAGACCACTTTAACCAAATAGTGAAAGGACAATGGACTTCAAGCAAGTAGAAAGAGGGTAAGGCTGAATGCCGGATTACAGCTTTTTGTTTTAGGAAAATAGTGGATTTTAACAATAGTGAAATGAACTTTAAAAGCTTGAATTTCTGATTCTCACACCCTTTGTAACTGGGATCTTCACTCTGCGTAACATCAGGCCTCAGGTTTGGCAGAAAATCCTAATAATGAGTTCTATTACAATGAGTTCAGTACAATGTTTTTCAGACTGGAGGCCTGTGACCAGTGAAGGGCCACAAGGATCGGTGCTGGGCCCACTACTTTTCATCATTTATATAAATGATTTGGATATGAGCATAAGAGGTATAGTTAGTAAGTTTGCAGATGACACCAAAATTGGAGGTGTAGTGGATAGTGAAGAAGGTTACCTCAGATTACAATGGGATCTTGGTCAGATGGGCCAATGGGCTAAGGAGTGGCAGATAGAGTTTAATTTTGATAAATGCGAGGTGCTGCATTTTGGCAAAGTAAATCATAGCAGGACTTATATACTGAATGGTAAGGTCCTAGAGAGTGTTGCTGAATAACCTGGTGTGCAGGTTCATAGTTCCTTGAAAGTTGAGTTGCAGGTAGATAGGATAGTGAAGGCGGCATTTGGTATGCTTTCCTTTATAGGTCAGAGTATTGTGCAGAGGTGTTGGGAGGTCATGCTGCACTGTACAGGACATGGGTTAGACCACTTTTGGAATATTGCGTGCAATTCTTGATTCCTTCCTATCAGAAGGATGTTGTGAAACTTGAAAGGGTTCAGAAAAGATTTACAAGGATGATGCCAGGGTTGGAGGATTTGAGCTATTGGGAGAGGTTGAATAGGGTAGGGCTGCTTTCCCTGGAGTGTTGGAGGCTGAGGGGTGACCTCAGAGACTTATAAAATCATGAAGGGCATGGATAGGATAAATAGACCAAGTCTTTTCCCTGGGGTGGGGGAGTCCAGAACTAGAGGGCATAGGTTCAGGGTGAGAGGGGAAAGATATAAAAAGGATCTAATGGGCAACATTTTTACGCAGAGGGTGTTACGTGTATGAAATGAGCTGCCAGAGGAAGTGGTGGAGGCTGGTACAATTGCAACATTTAAGAGGCATCTGGATGGGTATATGAACAGGAAGGGTTTGGAGGGATATGGGCCGGGTGCTGGCAGTGGCGACCAGATTGGGTTGGGATATCTGGTCGGCCTGGACAAGTAGATCGAAGGGTCTGTTTCCGTGCTGTACATCTCTGTGACTATGACTCTCTGAATTGTAGCAGAAGAATTTGGGAAAGTAATTTTAGCGGATGTTAGCACTTCTTGGCAGATAGAATCTTGTTACAAAAGAATCCCACTCAAGCCACCCTGGTCAGTAATAAGATTGTTTTAAGTGTTCAGAGGTTAGAGATACAGTTGCAAAGAAAAAGTAGTACTTGATTCATGTTAATTTTATAATACATTAGTGAGCAAGACAGAACAGAATATTCAAAGGCAATCTATCATTTTGTGCTTGTCAAGGATGATATCCTATCTTTTATCTTTAATTTTAAAAAAAAATTAAATCTTTTTTAATCTTTCAACAGTTACAACCCAACTGCCATTTACTTCTGTGGTAAATCACTCAGTCGGCATACTTTGTCAGAGAAGGATTCAGTCAATATTGTTTAACTGCCTCTCCCAATCCTCCTCTCATTAACTGAGAATGCAAGGTGTTGTTCCAAGAACGACATAGGATCTGGCAAACTCTACAAAAAAATTGAGGTAAGGCTTGCTATTGGGTAGAAGCTGGTTCTCAGCACGGGAGCTTGATACTTTAGTTTTAACAGCTGTCTCAATGATCCATCATACTTTCATTTTTCAGGTGCAATGCCAATGTTCCTGTGCAGCAACAGAATCAAAAACAAAGATTGGCAATAAAATCACATTCCGTTAATATTACCATGGCTTTGCTCAACTCTATTCCGAGAGATTGATGGTCTCCAGCAATTTGAAAAAGTGATTCACTTTAAACTTTGATGCCTATTAAGACTCAATAAATGGACTTCTCTCATCCAATTGGAAACATTCTCACATTTGTAATAATCAAACTAGACTTCCATTTAAAACTGAAATACTTTACTTCCAAATTAAAATAATTGATGGATGGCACCAATTTATAAAATGACTTGTCAATTACATAACAAACATTCTGAAGCATTCACAGACTACAAATTTCTTTGCAACGATTTTATTTAGGTGAATGTTGTACATGAGGCCTACAACAATGTCCTCAAATAACAACAAAAGTCTAGATTCTGGTGCCATTTGATGACTATAATGCCTCTGTATTAGGCATAATAAGAAGAGCTGCTGTTTTAAACCATAATCCTACAAGTTAACTAAGGTTTGATCTGGCGTTTTCTATGATTTTCTCCTTAGACCTACAGCCTACCATCAGTTACCAACAAGGAGAGGAGATGGTGGCACAATGGTACTGTCTTTGGACGAGTAACTCAGAGGCTTGAACCCATGAGTTCAAATCCCACCGTGGCAACTGGTAAAATTTAAGAGGCAGGTGGTCGCCTATAGGACTGTTACCAGACTAGTAATTCAGAGAGCCAGGTAATATTCTCAGCCTCTGTGTTTAGAACTTCATTGTGACATTGACAAGTTGAAGGAGATAGACAGATGAATTTAAATGCAGAAATGTATGAAGTGATGCATGTTGGTGGGATGAACATCGAAAAACAAAATAAATAGAGGGTATAATTATAAGGGAGTTGCAGGAGCTGAGGGACTTAGGTATATATCATAGAATCCCTACAGTGTGGAAACAGGCCATTTGGCCTTACAAGTCCCCACCAACTCATTCCCCTACCCTATTACTTTACATTTGTCCTGACTAATGCACCTAGCCTGCACATCCCTGAACTCTATGGGCAATTTAGCATTGTCAATTCACCTAACCTGCACATCTTTGGGCTGTGGAAGGAAACCGGAGCACCCAGAGGAAACCCACACAGACATGGGGAGAATGTGCAAACTCCATACAGACAGTTGCCAGAGGCTGGAATCAAACCCAGGCCCCTGGCACTGTGAAGATAAAAACAATGACTGCAGATGCTGAATACCAAATACTGGATTAGTGGTGCTGGAAGAGCACAGCAGTTCAGGCAGCATCCAACGAGCAGCGAAATCGACGTTTCGGGCAAAAGCCCTTCATCAGGAATAACTCTCCATGCTTCAGGCTCACTGCCTTTATTCCTGATGAAGGGCTTTTGCCCGAAACGTCGATTCCCCTGGCACTGTGAGGCAGCACTGCTAACCACTGAGCCACCATGCTGCTGTGCACAGATCATTGAAAGGAATGGGACAGAGAGGGGGTAGCATCTTATTATTCTTTGTTTCATTAACAGGGTATTGGATAACAGGGGCTGTTGAATCTGCATAAGACACTTGTCAGATATTTGCTGAAATATTATGCACAGTTCAGGGCACCACATTATAGAAAGGCTGTGAATGTATTCGAGAGAGTGCAGAAGCAGATTACAAAACTGGTTCCAGAGATGAGGAACTTTAGTTAGGAGGACAGATTGACGAAGTTGGGACTGTTCACTTTGGAGAACTCAGAGTAGTTACGCAATGGAATGCCATTGCCTGGAAATGTGGTGAAGGAAGATTTAATCAATGCATTCAAGAGGGAATTGAGTGATCATTTGGAGAGAAATACCATGCAAGGGTATGGAGGAAAAGAAAACAGGAGACTGGCACGAGGAAATGATGCTCATTAAACATGTCGGTGCAGGCATGATGGGCTGAATGGCCTCCATCTGCATAACACAACGATTGTGTGACAAGGCTCAAATGTGAACAACCAACTGGGCAAGGTGCATGGTAGGAAAGTGTTTCCAGTTTATATGCCACAGGTTAATAATGGTAGTTAAGATGAAATACAGAACATGTGTCTTTAATCAATCAAGGCGATGGTCTATAAGTGTAGGGTGGTCATGTCACAGCTGTACAAAAAAACTTTGGTTAGGTCATAGTTGGAGTACTGTGCGCAGTTTTGGTCACCACATGAAAGGAAGGACGTGATTGCATTGGAGGGAATTTAGAGGAGGTTCACCAGGATGTTGCCTGGGATGAAGCATTTCAACTATGAAGAGAGGCTGGAAAAGTTTGGGTTGTTTTCTTTTGAGTAAAGAGGGGAACTGACAGAGGTGTAGAACATTGAGGGGCATGGACATGGTGAATAAAAAGCAACTTGTCTCCTTAGTTGAAAACACCAATAACAAGGGGTCACACTTATAAAGTGAAAGGCAGGAGGTTTTGAAGAGTTTTAAAAAATACTTGAATGAGCACATGAAATGCTGGAGTGTAATGTAGATTTAGCATAGTTTTAGCCATGCAAACACAAAGGCCAAAGGGCCTCTGCTGTATTATGCGATTGTATGATTCAGTATCTTTTATAATTTCATAGTTTTATATCAGAATGTTGACTTAAAGTTTGTGCTTTATTCATGTGCTTAAGCAACAAAATAGGGAAAGGTAACTACAGATTTTCCATAAATTAAAAAGTAGAATTAGAAGATAATCTGTGGTGAAATGCTTTAGGTGGAAGAGTTCAGTTACTCTACATCAGAGCAAAGTAAATTTTAAACTCTAAGAAATTCATTAGTTTTAAATTGAAATTTAAAAAACAATTTAAAAATATCAACTTTAAAAATAAGTCAACAATCTCCAACTGTGTTGCAGTTTTAGGAAACACATTAATGGAAGTGTGAGATAATGTAATATCTGAATTGCTGAACTAGACTTAATATTGATAGTCAAGCAGAGAGAGAGAGAGAGAGAAAACTGCTAAATGCTACAAAATCAATTTAATTATTGTAAAGTTGTAAGCTTAACAATAAATGTAGCAGGATTGTTCTGAGTATTAGATTTGCAAAAGGAAAGGTACATCTCCCCATCTAACTCCACAGGAATACTTCTAACAGAGTGCAGCCTCAGTTCCCATAAGACAGAGCAGCTGTATCCCGTAGAACCAAACCATCTAATTTCTGAAATGAGGCCAATTCACAAACTTTGGCCTTTCAAACCAAAAAACTTTGGTTTGAAAGTTTTAATTATGAAATGTGCTTTTGTATTGGAAACATGCATCTAGTTTTAGGATAATATAGATTTTAAGTTGCAATGTGGGCAATGTTTAATATAGGCAGCACTGTGACAGACCCACAATATGTGCTTCTTCGCTGGAAGATCTGCCACATTTAGTGCCAACATGGTGCTTTCAGGTACTTCATGCAGTAGCAAGACATGGCTCTCAGCAACCCCCTCACTTCTTAATGCCAGTCAGGTACTGAGTGGCCATAGTGTTCAGGGATGTGCGGGCTAGGTGCATTAGTCAGGACAAATGTAAAGAATGAGGGATCCCTTCTGAAAGGACACAAGCCATCCTGATAGGTTTTGCTTTCTTGATTTCCTACATGACAAATATCAGAAGCAGTACTTAAATGGGAAGTGACTGCCCCAGTTAAAGGCCACAACTGGAAATGACTCAAAAGGCCTTTAATGAGTCTTCTAGCCAGAAATTTCATTGAATAGAGAGAAAGATCAAGAGATCCCCAGCAGTCAGCCTCCTGCCCATTTAGATGCCTCCCGCCACCAAACCCCCCAAGGGAAAGCATTAAATTCCTCCCAAATTTTTATTGGTGCATAATGAGTAAAATAGTACTGGTCCAGAATGCTTGGAGCAGCAAAGATTCTTTGCTTAAAAATCAAGATCTAAACTCATGGGCGATCTAGCAGATCAGTACTCTTCATTATAAAGCAAAATAAAGTTGTCTCAAAAGAGGATTCTAATCCACTGACTTTAGGCAAATTGAAACACTACTTCTGAACCAAGACCCATCTACCAACTACTGCAAACTATTTTCAAGTGAACCTCTCCTTGAAAACTATGTTCAATATCCATATACCTAGGAAGACTCCTATTACAACATCTATCAAGGACCAATGAGGATACATGTAATATGGACAGGAGAAAATGTGATTAAAGTACACTTACTTCATAGATAAGGGAATTTATAAATGACCAAGTAGCATCTTAAGCAAAGAGAATGAAGATGAGAAAGCAAATCATTCATTGCTGCCAACTTCTGGTCTTTACTCAAGAGGAATACCAGGGATTTATAAACACCTATTAGTTTGGAAATATACTTACCTCAAAAGAATTCTTCAATAAAGCTCTGGAATTCCTAACTTACAATTTTAAGCATTTTGCAGCCATAAGAGGACAGACCAAAAACTCCACCTTTTCAGTAATTGTCTCTTTTTGGGCCTAGTAACTTGTCAGGATGTCAACCTCACATTATCCATAGTACCCCCCAATTGCGTTAGATGGAAAACTCCCCCAATAGTACAAAACATCACATCAGCAATACCACTGGAGATCGCAGATGGACTTCAATGGGTGTTTAAGTGGTCTAGTTGCTCAAATGTGACACAGATGATTACAAAAGTTTAAGGTTTAACTTTCAATCTATCCTCAGCTGCCAAAGGAAATATAATGAACAACAGAAATGGCCTTGATACCAAAGCAGTTATTCCAAAAGAGTACAAGCAAAATACTGTAGATGTGAGAAATTTGAAATAACACAGCAAATGTTGGAGAAACTCAGGTCTGGCACATCCATAGAGACAGAAACAGAGTTAATATTTAGGTGTCAATAGGACTCTTCTTCACTTCTGAGTTTCCCCAGCATTTTCTGTATTTTCTTCCAAAAGCAGGTCGGTAAAGCATTCTGGAAAGGTTTTGTGCATGTGGGCCTGTAGAACGACCTTATGGTTTGCAGGCAGAAAATCTGCTAATACACAATACTCTTGGCTCACATATAACCATTTTAGCAAAAGAGGAGGAGGAGGAGGAGGAGGAGGAGGAGGAGGAGGAGGAGGAGGAGGAGGGCCAACACTCAACTGCAGCATATATCAATTACTATGAAGGAGAGCAAATCTATCTTGATGAATGCAATCCCATCATAAAACTTCTTTGTTAAAATCATTAATTCAATTTCTGCATGATTGAGGTAAATTGAATGAAAATCTGCTATACCAAAAAAACGGCAGATGGTCCATTTTGAAATTCTTAATGCAGAAGTAATCAGATAAATACATAGCACCACATGGTTGAGGAATGATACAAGTCTAAACTTTTGGCTACCAGCTGCCTCATGGATATTTCCTAACTCATGACACAGAGCATCACTATGTAACATGTCAACCATATTTCTAGTTAATTGTTTAATGATTACACGAAGTGATGGGCAAACAAATGTTATGACTGATGCAAATCACATGGTCCAAGGTGACACCTGACTGCAACAAGTCTGTACTGAATGTCAAAATGGAAAGGAGGGGGTGGTGGAAACAGGGGGGAAAAAAAAAAAGAGGAAGCTGGTCATTTTTTTGTAAAAGGTGTCTCCTGTGGGAAAATCTCATACTAATACCTTTGCTTGATATACTTCTGAACATTTCAGTTTCGGAGTCAACGCTGTGTAAGTTGTAACAGACTTTAGTTGTAATGTCTCCACATTCTGTTTAAAAACTCTACTGTGGTAACCATGTTGGTACAAACATACATACATAGTTTCAACATTTATGGTTCCCAGAGAACCCTGAAAACACTGCCTAAGACCATAAGCTATTTTGGATTGATCAGTGAAGCAAATAGTCAGAGAATTGCAGAAATCCATTATGTTTTCGGTAATCTATTCAAGTTTTATTTCTTCATTTTAATACAAAATTATTAGAGAAACACTTTGGAAAATATCAGCAACATTACAATATTTGGGCAGGGAAAATTTTTGCTTGGAAATTAGTTAAGAACCTCAAATGCCTCTGGCAAAAACAAGTTTAAATGATTTCAATTAAATGTATTCTGATATTATTAAAATTAAACGTAATACAGGGTTAGTGAACAACAAAACAATTCTATGAAACGATAAAAGACAAATTGTAAAGGATGTTATTTTTAATTAAAGGCTTGGAATAAAGGATCCATGCTAATTACTTTTACTATGTGCATATTTACAATAACTTAAATTTCCAGGAACTTAAGGACCCAGATCATTATTGAATGATTATTAATGAGAAGCTTAAAGTTCTACAAGACAATTTTCAGGATATTTTGATTGATATTTCTTTTATTTATTTTACACTCCATCCTAAACATTAATTTTGTACAAAAATAAACCAGATTATCAGCTTGTACCGCATACCTTTTTCCAAAACATAGCATTAGCATACAATGTGCTCTCTTCCCCTCACTTCAGGACTAAGAGATGTTCAGTTATGTGTCACTACTGAGAATATTGATTATCTATATATTTCTTTATAGATCTTTGTGGAATATGGAGACCAAACAGACACCAACTGAAGTACAAATACTAAATAACTATACACAGGACATCTGCTGAAATTGAACAACCAACATGTTGACTCCAATTTCAAAATGCAGTAATTTAACTGATAGGTTTGAGGTACTGTTTGTAACTCAGAGGAATTGGAGAGAATAGGGATGGGATGAAAAGAAGAGATTCCATGCGGATGACAACTTCCGATAAATAGTGAGTAAAATATGATCAAGATGTATAAAGGCAAAAATTATGCTGTTAGGTGATGCCCAACAACTGCTGGTTAAAAACATAATAAATTCTTGAATAAATGACCCCAAGATATTTACAGAAATGCACTACTCCAGCACAGAAGAGGAGCGTTTTTCTGCAGCAGATAAACAGCCAAATCAATTTTATATGTAGACAGGATATTCACAGTATTCATTACTACTTTAATGACTATGAAGAACACTGAGAAGGGGAATAACTAACTGCTGTACAGGTTTTTCTGCAATAACGCACGTTTCGTTAATGCGAATTCGCTATAATTGGGGACACTATTTCTACAGCGTGAACTTTTAAAGGATGTATTGGTCATAACACAATGTCAGTCCATTTGTTTAAAACATTGTTGCTATCATGTGATTTTCTTAAAACACAGGTTGCACGAGAATGGAACTACCGCGTGATAGCAGAACCAACTGCTCTAGTTATAACTTGCTGCACAACTGAACATTATGCAACAGAAACAGCACAAGTTAGTTATTTATCCCATCATACCTGTACAGGCTATAGTAATCCAAAACTAATATCTATCTGTCATGTCGGTTTTTGTTACAATAATTCATTGTTAGATTGAGAATATTAAAATGTTTTGATTCAAGTTCCAATTGTCAAAACGATTGTTCTTAGCTGAATTTTTAAAACAACTGAAAAAAATTTGAAGCTTCAATGAAAATGCATAAAAGCCATTCAGACCTCATTTACTGTGCTAATACACAGCAAGAGTCCTACTGTGTTCAAAGCCGCCCACTACATACATTTAATTCCTTGAAGGTAAAATAACTGCATTTTGACACATAAGCAAACAAACACTTACAGACTACTAATGTAGTTTCATTTCAAAAGTCCTACTTTAATTTGAAACATTTTCATCCTTGCTATTGTTTGACATGGTTCATTTTATCAATGCAGTTACCAACTTAAAGATATTTGGGGGATAGATTTAAGTCTCAGTAAATATTTTTTAAATGAACTAATCCGACCATCTCCTTTTTCTGGACAATGCTCTCTGCAATGCTGAATTTATGCAAATCTGTCTCAAAAAGAAAAACGAACCTAGGCTATCACATGATCAACACTGACAGACACACATATTGGTAAACAAACATTTTTCAGCATCAAGTAATATCCTCAATGAAACAGCTGTTAAAATTTCCTTATTACTCCAATTGAAAAACATCCTACTTACTTCAGTGGAAGGGCAAGTTCCTCTTCAAAGAGCTTAGTGTAAATTTAAAACTTCAGGATTATATTCAATCCAGTGCCTCCATTAAAACAATCTCAATAAATATCTTTTCAGAGATTATGCAAACGTTTTCAGCCTTTAAGCAAAACAAAGTGGCACTTAAAGCTAGAAAGACTGCCCAAAATATTAGTATGCCAATACTACAATAAACCAATGCTGCAGCAAAGTGTGGAAGTTGTATCTGTAGTCAAAGGATTCCAAGTGTTTCCTATACAATCATTTCAAGGACATATCAACTGTATCCTTTGTCGACATTCAGTGTTTCAAAAAGATTCCCACGGCAAAAGGACAATCTTTAAAAAAGAGAGCTACACTGAAGCAAAGAGCTACACTGCTGTAGTTACGCACGAGTTTCTGTACAACTATCTATCCATCATACACTACTCTTAAAGCAGGCAGTGCCTCGGATATAACCTATAGAGTAAGTTTAGCCTCTGAGGATTCAGGGCCAATTGCAATGTGGTAATGACACGTAGGACCATCCATTTATGGACTGAACAAGTGAGCTCTGATACCAGCTAAATCTGCCATAAATAGCCCTTGGAATAGAGAGAACAGATCAGCTGTTGCAACAACAGTCTCAGGCTATGGTTTTATTCTCTCTCATCACCCATAATGTTTGAACAGTCACTGCTGAAACTTGCAGGGAGTACTGATTAAACCTTCTAAACCTTGTACTTGGTAATATAGTAAAAAGTGGACCAAGCTGGTGACCATGTAATGAAACACCTCAGAATAGATTGGTTTAAACTGATCAAAAAGTTTATTTGGTAAAATGCCAGATCTGAACTTGATTGAAATAGAACACTTCTTAAATGAGCTTCAAAGCTAATTCAAATCCATACTCTGCAGAACTGAATGTGTTTTACAAGCCATGAAATGACTCAGCAATTTTATATAAGAATTGAATATGAACAATCAAACTGAAGTGTTACATTTTATACAGCGACTCAAATGCATCCAAACAAAGGAACAACTTACCAGTCTTAATTGGAAAGGTGGGGACAAGGCAGCATTAAAAGTTTTAAAAGAATATTGAATCTATGTTGAAATTAAGTGTAACCTCACAAACATAGGAAAAAATTGACATTTTTACCAGATTTATACAATCTACTTCAGTGAGTAAAACAAATTACAATTTGAATGATTTCTCAAGTCAGACTTTACTGAAAAAGTTGAAGTCCCACAAACATGAGAAAATAACCTACTTTCAAATGAGAATTTTGCATTGATATGGACCTTTATAATCAAATCTATCACAACAACTAACAAGAACTGATAAAATTCCCTTTATACACAGGACAGCACGGCGGCACAGTGGTTAGCACTGCTGCCTCACGGCACCAGTCACCCATGTTCAATTCCTGCCTCAGGCGTGGGTTTTGTCCGGGTGCTCTGGTTTCCTCCCACAGTTCAAAGATGTGCAGGTTAGGTGAATTGGCCATGCTAAATTGCCCATAGTGTTAGGTGAAGGGGTAAATGTAGGGGATTGGGTGTGGGTGGGTTGCTCTTTGGAGGGCCGGTGTGGACTTGTTGGGCCAAATGGCCTGTTTCCACACTAACTAATCTAATCTCATCTAAATAGATCTATAAAGTTAAAAACATTTTGAAGAGTGTCTCAAATACCTGTACTAGCCACATCAAATGTCCATGATAAAAATATTAAAAAATTGTTAAGATGTTTTTCCAACTTACTGCCAATTACTTTCCAAAACTGTCAAATTGTTTTAGATGATGTTCAATGCATAATTTTGTAGTTAAGGAGATAACAAAAGGAAATGAAAATCCGATTTCAATTAATGTCTCCACTTTTGGTTTATCTTGAAACTAATAACTAAATTCTTACAAGTTTTAATAATGGGGCAAACAAATCGTGGAAATTAAAGCAGTTCCATTTTCTTTTATGATCAGCAAGTGGATTTCAAAAGACATTTAAACAGAGGTATTTTCCCTCCCTGGACATGGCAAAAAGGGCAAGTTTGCCATGAGGTGAAACCTATACCCTTTTTGCCACCTCTGCAATTAAGTGCTGGGTGTGAAGATCCATTGGGGTCTTTCTTGACTGACTGACCAGACGACCATGAATTTATCACCTCTTAGGTCATTGCAGGAGTAGCCACTGAAAGTCATACCCTTTGCCCTTGCTTCTGGCTACTCTCTTGCCAAGGACCCCTACACTGGAAGATTTAAAAAAACCTTAACTGCAACCCCTCTTTGAGTAGACATCAACTGGGGGTCTATAGTACTCAAGAAGCAGTCAGCCTCTGATTGACTGGCAGCTTCTGGTGACCCAGTGGACCAGATTCAAGTAGCCTAGTATAGGGAGTCACTGCTCTGCATGCTCAGTAAGCTGATAGACAGGCGATTCAGTGAACTCGTTAGTGGGGCAGCACTTAGACAACAGTTAATATTAGATTAGATTAGATTACAGTGTGGAAACAGGCCCTTCGGCCCAACAAGTCCACACCGACCCGCCGAAGCGCAACCCACCCATACCCCTACATTTAACCCTTACCTAACACTACGGGCAATTTAGCATGGCCAATTTACCTGACCAGCACATCTTTGGACTGTGGGAGGAAACCGGAGCACCCGGAGGAAACCCACGCAGACACGGGGAGAACGTGCAAACTCCACACAGTCAGTCGCCTGAGGCGGGAACTGAACCCGGGTCTCTGGCACTGTGAGGCAGCAGTGCTAACCATTGTGCCACTGTGCCGCCCATGCTTGCCTTCACAGTTCAGAAAAGAGAATGGGAGAATCTCAGTCTTATTGTCTGTTCAACCAAAAAGACCTTTCAAATGTTTTCTAATCATGCTAATATCACTGTATAAATTTATTTGTAAACTTTTTAAAACTTACTTCAGTTACACTCTAATTCAAAGGTTTTACATTCTACCTTGAAGATCAGTGGTATAAGGGAATTACAAACACACAGCAATACAGGGCTGAGAAGGTTATTTCCTCCCCATCTTCCAGTGTGGGGCCATAGGCAAGAGGGGTGTCAGAGGTAAGGGCAAGAGGGTAGGAAGAAATTTAATAAACCTGGTGACTGTGAAACGTTCATGAAAACCTATTTAGTTTGCTAAAGTCCTTTCGAGAAGAAAATCTTCTGTCCATACCTAGCCTACAAATGGCTCTCAATTGCCCCCTGAAATGGCCTTGAAATGCTGCTCAGTTTTATAAACCCACTACCAGAATTTCTAATAAAGGATAAGATTGGACAGACCTTCTGGTATCATCCTAAGCACAGACATCACAAAAGCACACACAGCCTAGTTGGTTCGTGGTAAGTCCTTGTCAAAGAGAAACACTTAAAAGATGGATAACAAAAATCTGACAGCTGTCGCACAGATTAGCCCAGCTATAGCCTGATTATAGTCACATGCTCAGAAACTAACTTACAGCCAATGCTCCAGACTCCTCCAGACGTGGTGGCACAGGGGAAAAGACAGTGGAGAATGGTGTTGGGAATCATTAACTGTAAAGGGGTGGTCTTCCAGCACCAGATTATATACATGGTCAAAAGGATATGCTAATTGACTCTTCTTAGGCCGACTATTAACCACTCCTTTGTCAGACTTTCCTTGGGTGTTATCTCCACCTATTGTTTACTCCTTACCCCCTCTCCCCAGCCTAACTCCTGTATAAAAAACAACTTTTTCCTAGCTCCCATCCATTCTGAAGAAGGGTCACTCGACCCAAAGCATTAACTCTGATTTCTCTCCACAGATGCTGCCAGACTTGCTGAGCTTTTCCCGCAATTCCCATTGTTGCTTCTGATTTCTAGCATCTGCAGTTCTTTCGGTCTTTGCTCTTTTGTACATTAGGTGAAAATGTGAGGGTGCTTCATTTTTCACTGGATAGACACAGCTGGATTGGACACAGCTATTTGAAGGGAAGTCCACATTTGAGATGTGGGAGGCTTTCAAAGATAGGTTAAAGATAGTGCAGGATAGGCATGTCCCGAAGGCAAAGATTAGGAAGGGCAAGATTCGTGAACCGTGGATGACAGGAGGAATTGTACAACTAGTCAAGAGGAAAGGGAAACAGGCATAAGGTCTCGGTAGCTAAGAACAGAACAGGCCCTGAAAGAATATCAAAAGAGTAGGACAAGTCTTAAACATGGGCTAAAAGGGGTCATGAAATAGCTTTAGCAAACAGAATTAAGGAGAATCTCAAAGCCTTTTATATTAGAAGCAAGCAAGTAACTAGAAAAAAGGATAGGTCCACTAAAGGATAACGAAGGAAGGCTGCACGTCGAATCTGAGAGAATGGGTGAGATTCTGAATGATTACATAAGTGTTCACTGTGGAGAGGAACATGATGAATTAGAGATGGAAGTTTGGTAACTCTGGATCACTTTGACATAAGTAGGGAAGATGTGTTGGGTAGGCTAGAGGTTATTAAGGTGGACAAATCCCCAGGACTGGATGGGATCTATCCCAGGTTGTTGAGGGAGGTAAGAGAGGAAATAGCTGGGGCCCTGACAGATATCTTTGTGGCATCCTTAAATACTGATGAAGGGCCGGAGGACTGGAGGATCGCTAATGTTGCCTCCCTGTACAAGAAGGGTAGTAGGGATATTCGGGTAACTACAGACCAGTGAGCTTGATTTCAGTGGCGGGAAAGTTGCTGGAGAAGGTACTGAGGGATAGGATCTATTTATATTTAGAAAAGAATGAGTTTATCAGTGATAGGCAACATGGTTTTGTGCCGGAAAGATCATGCCTTACCAACTTAAAGTTCTTGGAGGAAGTGACCAAGTTGATAAATGAAGGAAGGGCTGTTGATGTTATATACATGGACTTTAGTAAGGCATTTAATAAGATTCCCCATGGTAGACTAATGGAGAAAGTGAAGTCACATGGTGTGCATGGTATTCTCGCTAGGTGTATAAAGAACTGGTTGATCAACAGGAGACAGAGTAGTAGTAGTTGAAGGGAGTTTTTCGAAATGGAGAAAGGTGACCAGTGGTGTTCCACAGAGGTCAGTGCTGGGGCCACTGTTGTTTGTAATATACACAAATGATCTGGAAGAGGGCACTGTTGGTATGATCAGCAAGTTTGCAGATGACACAGAGATTAGTGGAGTAACAGAAAGCACAAGGGACTGTCAGAGAATACAGGAGGATATAGATAGACTGGAGAGTTGGGTGGAAAAGTGGCAGACAGTTTTCAATCCAGAAAAATGTGAGATGATGCATTTAGGCAAGTCTAATTCTTGAGCGAATTATACAATGAACGGAAGAGCCTTGTCAAAAGTTAATGGGCGGACAGATCTGGGAGTGCAGGCCCATTGTACCCTGAAGATTGCTGCACAGGTGGATAGAGTGGTCAAGAAGGCATATAGTATGCTTGCTTTCATTGGACAGGGTATTGAGTTTAAGAGCTGGCAAGTCATGTTAACATTGTACAAGACATTAGTTCGGCCGCATTTAGAATACTGTATACTGTTCTGGTCGCCACATTACCAAAAGGATGTGGACACTTTGGAGAGGGTGCAGAGAAGGTTTACGAGGATGTTGCCTGGTATGGAAGACGCTAGCTGTAAAGAAAGGTTGGAGTAGGTTTGGTTTATTTTCATTCGAAAAAAGGAGATTGAGGGGGAACCTGATTGAGGTTTACAAAATCATGAAGGGTATAGACAGGGTAGGTAGAGACAAGCTTTTTCCCAAGGTGAAGGATTCAATAACGAGAGGTCACGCTTTCAAGGTGAAAGTTTAAGCAGGATACATGTAGTAAGTACTTCACACAAAGGGTGGTGGGCTTTTGAAATGTGTGGCCAGCAGAGGTGGTAGAGGCAGGCATGGTAGCTTCATTTAAGAAGTCTCTGGACAAATGCACGAGTAGGTGGGGAGCAGTGGGATACAGATGCTGAGCAATTGACCGACAGGTTTAGACAGTACATTTGGATTGGATCAGGCTTGGAAGGCCGAAGGGCCTGTTCCTGGGCTGTAATTTTTTTTGTTCTCCTGTGTTCTACTGCCTGGTGTTGTGACATTTTTAACTTTGTACACCCCAGTCCAACACAAGCATCTCCAAATCAAGATTAAAAAACAGAGGGCTGTCAAGGCTCAATAAGTTTTTACATCTGTTTCAGCCTTGAATATATCATTAACCAGTAAAGGAATCAAATGTGAACAGGAAAGTAGAGTTGAGGATTCTAAACCCTTTGGGAAATTCTTGACATTTAAATACAAACTGTTTCCTATCATTTCTCATCCAAAACATTTTACCTCTCAGTTCTGTTCACACACAAATTCTACCCAAGTCCTTCTATACGTCCATTACCACAAATGGAGAATGATTTACATAAACAGATAAGCCAAAATGGACAATGAGCCTTTTAAGAAATCAAGTACTGTACATAAATATTGAGCTTATAGCTATCATTGCACTTTGATACAGTACAAATTTGGTAGATCAATACAAAATCAATACTAAATGACTGCATGTGAAATCCAACTCACCAAACTGTTAAAACAATACGAGCTTCATGGTCAACAAATTGGTCTCATTTACAGACGTCTGTATTCTGGTAAGAAATATAAAGCAGTAAATTACTGAATTGCAGAAATACCTGACTTTAAACAAAAATACATTAAGAATTAGATTCATGCAGTTTTAAGTTAATTTAATTTTGATTTCCTTCTGTTCATTGTTCTCTAAAATGCAGCACTCTTCATTGGGAAATGCTGTAGTGAGTGTTTAAATCACTTTTCCGCAGGCTGGATTTGTTGCATTTAAGTGGTGCATTTTAAATAAAAAGAGGTTAGTATTCCCCTTATGACTGTATGGTTTGTTTCCAAACAACAAGGTTTATTTGTTAAGTGAGCTCATTACTAAGAAGCATTTTCACAATGAAGTGGGCAATGGTTACTTCACTGGTTTGTCAATGCCTTAATATCCATGTAAGCACCATTAGAATGAACTGTTCCCTTGAACCTGAGTATTTGCTGAAATTGCTCTTTTTTTGGAAGGGTAATGGATGTGAAAGAGTTGTCCAAGGAAAGAAAGCAGGTGTCTTTCTTGATCATTCCATCGGTGACCCTTTGAGGAGAGTCAGAGGCCTACCCTTTTCTGTGGCTTGTCAAGACAAATTAGAAGTGAAAAAATAAACATTGACTCAAGCAAGTCAGGTCCTAATGAAAGATTACAGCCTGATATGTTAACTTGATTTTTCTTTCTCCACAGAAGCCACCAGAATCCAGGTACGTGACACCACTGTATGTGTACCTTGCCTTTCAGAGAGTTTACTCTTAAGGACTCCATGTCCAGTATGTACAATGTCATGACTCTGCCTTTGAGTATGTACGATGCACAATCAGAAGTCAGTCAGTTTGTAAGTTAGGCAGCAGGCATGACAGCAACATGTTTTACTGTTTTCAATAAACTAACACATGGAGTTAATCAATCCCTGATGAGCGATTGATTTCAAGATCATCATTAACATGACAGACACACTGACTATTTATGGGAATGACTAGCAACATCGAATGAAAATAATTATCTAAGATGGATCAGATGTTTGATCTGATTTGTCTTACCTCAGTTAGCTATCACATAATCATTGCATATTATTGCGTAGAAAACAAAATCATGCACAAGTGCTTCTCTTTACAAGTCAGCTTATCAAATTCTGTTCTTCTACCCACACTTACAAATTCCTTGTTTCTACAATTTAGAGCCTTCAACAGAGCAGAACTCATCATCAGCTTTCACAAGAACATCGAATAAAATCTGACACGGAGTTACCTATGCATGTCAAAGTTTGGTGGAAGAAGCAAGTTTTAAGGGACAACTTCAAAAGGACAAAGGAGAAGCCAAAGAGATTGACATCATAAGTCAGCTAGGAAGTGACTTCCAGAGTTTAGGTTTTGGGCTATTGAAAATGTAGAAAGAAACAATAAACATTTATTTAAAAGACACTTCTTCTTAGGCAGTCCCTCAACCAGATCTGGTTCTGAAATAGCTGAGAAATTCCAAAACACATTCTTCCATAAAGAGAGCAAGTGGTGCCCGAAAGACCTAACTGCTAACATGCTTGGAGGTTTGTATACTGTGTCGAATGCCTTTACTTCACCTCTCTGAGCTCCTGACCAAATCTCTCGATAAGTTATGTGGCTTTCTGAATGAACCTTCTCAAAAGCCTGGGAATCCCATGAGTCAATGGGGATGTTTGATCTCCTCAGAGATGCTTTGAGAACATCTTTCGAATATTTCCACTGTCCACCTTGGAATCTCCTCTTGTGGTTAAATTTCAAGTAGAGCAGTCTTCCTGTTCTGAAGAAATTCCTTACTCTCTCAGTTTCACTCTCCATAGATTCTTCTCATAAACAACAATGTAGGAAGTGTCGAGAAAATCTATTTCTTGCGTTTAGATTGAAGAATAAATATTAACTAGGATACTGGGGATAACTCCCCTGTTTCTCTTCAAACTACTACCTTCGGATGGTTTACGCCCACCTGACAGGGTAAATAGGGTTTTACCTTCATGCCTCATCTGAAAGACTGTGTCAGATAATGTAACATACACTCTTGATTTTTGTTTAAGTAATGCACTGGGACTTAAGTCTTCTTGAACCTTGTGACTCAGAGGCTACCATTTCAATCATTGTTGACTCAAATGGTGCAGTTACTCAAATCAGGGATGTACAAGAAGCCAGCCTGAAGCAGCACAGAGATCTGTGCATCATAGGCCTGAAGGAAGATAGAGATACAGAGAAACAAGCATGGAAGGATTTGAGAAAAGTTTAAGAATTAGGAAATGGAGTTGCCACACACTCAACAAATGTTACTTGTTTGAAACTGTGTACAGAACAAAGAAAAGTCTCCAAACTATCATTCAACACCAACGTTCACAAGTCAACTGTAGAGTTGGAGGAAGTTAGAATTAAAGGCCTTAGAGCGATCTTAAAACAAATAGGAATTCTGAAGTTTAAAATTGCTTTCAAATAGCTATCCTTTTAAAAGATTTATGATTTTTACTTCACCAATTTTTAGCACTCCAACCATGATCTGAAATAAATTTCTCCTTTTGCTCTTCTTAAATTTGTGCCTCCTTTATAACCTTGCCAAGTAGGAAGAACTAATCCATGGACTGTTCAACTCATCATCACCCTTCTCTGCAACAAGTCAACTCTTGGCCTTCTGAGCTAGAGTTCAATGTCCTAACTTTTCTTGTCGCTTCAGAATAAAGTCAATGAAAAATATCATCCCTGCAGTTGAGTCAGGACTTAAACATGCATATGTACTGATTAGCAATGAAAGCAATTCAAAAAATATATTTCGTAGTTTGATTTGCACTATAGAGTCATAGAGCATGAAAACAAACCTTTTGGTCCATCCAGTCCATGCCAAACATAATCCCAAACTAAACTAGTCCCGTCTGCCTGCTCCTGGCCCATATCCCTCCAAACCTTTCCTATTCCTGTATCTGTCCAAGTGCCTTTTAAGTGTTATAATTGTTATCGCATCCATCACTTCCTCAGGAAGTTGATTCCACAGGTGAACTACCCTCTGTGTAAAAAATTTACCCCTTAAGTCATTTTTAAATCTTTCTCTTCTCATTTTAAAAATGTGTTCCCCGACTCTTGAAATTCCCCATCTTAGGGAAAAGACAACTACCATCAACTCTATCTAAATCTCTCATTATTTCATAAACTTCTATCAGATTGCCTCTAGACCTCCTATACTCGAGTGAATAATTTTTAAAAAACATTTTGCAGATTATTTAATTTTCAAAAAGAAGGCTTTGTTGAAGTTATTGGCCAGATTTCTTTCCTAGAGGCAAGAATCATTTCAGAAGTTGGGATCCTGTCTCTTGCCTGTCCCTCCATGCTATTTTTCTGTTTGGTGGCTGGAGTGGGGACTACTCCACTGGAAACAGCCTTGAAATGGAAACAGCAAGGGTAGATGAAGAGGTGGGCAGGTTAGGCTAGGATATTAATCTAATTCTATACAGGAATGTTAGGTACCTTAGCTCTTATGCCTTGGCTGACTGATATACCCTCTTAATCCCTCATTCCTGCTCTATACCCAATCACCAAATCTCCACTACAGATATAACTCATGCATCCTAGAATAACAATGGCCAGTCTTTGAGATATTTATTGAACGATCAAAATAAACAAAAAGCACTTTTAAAATAAAAACCTTAATCTTCTCAGTTGTTCATAAAACAGCTATTTCAATAATCACTGCTGAATCTATGAGCAGGGTTTGGAGCTAGCCAGCCAAGCATTAATATGGAGATCCCATAGCACAACTGTGTCGAAAAACGTTCTCAGAGTGGAATGTATTAAAGCCTTTGAAGTCATCTGTTCCTCCTCAAAGGCAGAACAGATGCTTGACCTGTCAAAGAAAGTATCAAAGAATAGGATTGAACTGACAAATTAATTAAGCAGTTCATCCTGGAGATAAAATAATCTACTTGATCAGCATCCAATCTGACAGCTCGAACATCCATTCTTGGTGTACTGTGACTGCAGTGTCCATCATCTATTGAGCACTGAAACAAGGATTTACTTTACATCTCCTCTGCCACTTAGATGGATATGATCAACAGGTACTTGGGATCACCATTACCATGAGGACACTATGCATTCTTACTTCAAAAATGTATATAAATCATTTGTACATTGTCACAGTGTCAATTTTCTGGCATTTCCAAAAGCAATTTCAGCCTACGTTGCTATGGTTTACAGTGGTTGAACACCTTCACAGGGCAATCCCAAGTGGGAGATAAATAATAAACTTGCCTCGGGTGTCCACATCCAATTAAAAAAAGTTTTAAAATTTGGCAATAAAATGCTTTAGCTCGACTGCAATTGCACAATATAAACAATGATTTCTTATATAAATAACTGCAGTCTGATAAACAAGAAACCATTGCATAAGACTTATCAGATATAAAATAACATCTAACATCATGTATAATTATTTCAGGAGTCCCCAGAGCTGTTTGTGTCAGTAGCTACTTAATGTGGATTAGGAGAAAGTCTATTTATTACAGTTGCCCATTACTATATGGAAATCAAGTTTTGATTTGAGTTGTATTGCTACTGCCACCGAATACAGAACGAGGTGTCCTACATTTAGGAGACACATCGAATACATCTCCACTTTATTATCAGAATCCTGGATATTAACATTCACCAGAAACTGGATTGGGCTAGCTGTATAAAAACTATGCATAAGATCAGGTCAGAGGCTAGGAACTCTGCAGCAAGCATTCAGCACTTGTGCCCTGTACCTGGCTAACAATCTAAAAGGCACAAGTCAGAAATGTGATGAAATATTTTCACTTTCCTGGGTGAGTTCAGCCCGAACACCACTCAGGACAGCAAGATCACCGAGGTCAAAGTAACCTGCTTGATTTGCATCATTTTCCAGACTCACTTTCTCCAACAACACAGTGCAACTACAGCAATGTGTACCATCTACAAGCTTCTCCAGTTGCACCTTCTAAATCCTACAAGCTCTGCCTGGAAGGATAAGGGTAGCAGGTATTAGGGGAACAACATCACTCAAAGCCACATGCTTCATCCTGATTTGGAACTACATCACTATTCCATTACTGTTAATGGGTCAAAATCCTAGACCTCTTACTATAACAGTACTGAGAGTACTCCTACACCTGAAAGTGCCTTCTAAAGTCAATGGGAATGGGCATTAAATGTGGCCTGGCCAGAAATGCCCATATCCCATGAACAAATAATAAGAAAAACTTAACTTGCTGTGTCAATTTCAAAACCTAATTCGTAGTGAAAGCGAGCGCTCTGGAGAAAGTGCAAAGAACAGTGACCAAGCCAATAATACATTTTAAAGCATTCATTTAGGAGGGCAACTTTGAAACTTTAGGAATGAAAGATGATTTCGTCTCCCCACTATAGTACGGAGTTGTTATCAGTGGACCTACAGATGTGGCTGCTCTCTATTTCTTCAACTGGTTATTCATACAGATTTATAGTGTCCGCAGTTACTTTGATGAGATTTATCAGTTTTTTCAAATATAGATTATTATTGTTTGGTATTTCACTTGAATGTTAAAATTTAAAAAGTGACATTTCTGTAACCACAGCAGTCACTGAATAAAATCATTGCTAGGCAGGGAAAGGTTAAGATATATTCCTTGCCAGCAGGTGGAGCATCCAATATAGGTGATGTAACATTTATCAAGACATGGAGCAATATATTTGAAGAATAAGTCTAACCAGATTCTTTATTTGTTCAAAGTATAAATTCTGAAGTCAAAACTTACAATTGTTTTTTATTCTGGTCACCCTTCTATTGGAAAAATGTTGTTAATCTTTAAAAGAGTGCAGAAAAGATTTATAAGGATGTTGCTGAGGTTGGAAGATTTGAATGATAGAGAAAGATGCTGAAGAGATTGGGGCTCTTTTCCCTGGATCATCGGAGACCTTATAGAGGTTATAAAATCAAGAGGGGGAGGGACAGCGTGAATAGCCAAGGTCTTTTTCCCAGGATAGGGGAGTCCAAACCTACAGGGTGTAGGTTTAAGGTGCGAGGGTAAAGATTTAAAAGGGACCCAAGGGCCAACTTTTTATGCAGAGGATGGTGCATGTATGGAATGAGCTGCCAGAGGAAGTGATGGAGGCTGGTACAATTACAACAACATTTAAAAAGCAAGTGAATAGGTGTATGAATAGGAAAGGTTTAGAGGGGGATATGGGCCAAATGCTAGCAAATGGGACAAGATTAATTTAGGATATCTTGCCGCATGGACACGTTGGACTGAAAGATCTGTTTCTGTGTTGTACTTCCCTATGACCTTAATAATTCTGGTCAGCTAAGTCATATATTTCCATCAAAGGTGACCAGTTTTGTCCTCTGTCTAAGCAACTGGGGATCAATGCACATTAAGTAGAAGACAATACGAGCAAAGAAACAAAATTATTTCAGATTAGGCATCCAAAATTCTTGCATCATTAAGCAGGCAGTTAATGATGGGCATTTGAGTCAATAATAATAAACTCTAAATTTTATTGGTTAAAAACAGTATGCTACAGGGTATTCAAGGGGCAGCATGCATTAAAAAGACAAATTCATTCTAACCTTCATCTTCTGACATAAAATCACTGTATTAGTGCTGATCTCACACACACACACAATAAGTTTGATAGAGTAAACCAAAGTTTTTTTCTGTTACATTATAAAAAGCTCAGAACTAAGGTTACAACTTTGTCGCTTTCTCAATGACTCAAAAGCAAAAGTATAACATTTAAAATCAAGGACTGAACCAGTGCCACAAATGAGTGCTGAAAGACTCCCTCAGGGAGGATGTCCCACAGCATTTGGGCTCAACATTTTTTTGCCTAGCTAGTCAGACTTTACAAAGGGATCCAGGAGAACCCTTTGGACCTCTGAGAAACTTAATGTTCTGTGAAGACGATTGCTTCCACTCACGCTCCCAAATATGCAAATGTTTTACTAATCTGAAGTACAGATCTAGCATCTGTGCCAAGTCCCATTTGGGCAGCCAATGGCCAATTTACAACCACACAATTGAACTATTCTTGCCAGCATAGAGCAGCAGCCAGTTTCACATCAAACATATAGTGCAGCCAGTGCAAAAGGACAATGAAAAATCCTTGTTTCGCTCAAATTTTTGAAAACTACATGTAATAGCTGGCTAAATTTAGTTTACAAATTACTTTTGGGCAAAGTCGAACTAGGACCACATCCCTATCAAAAGTACACACCAAAGAAATATATTGCAAAAAGATATTTGCACTTGTAGAACTAGTTAAAGGGTAAATCATTCACACTGTCCAAGAATGTTATTAACGCTTAATAACCTTCAGGAAAACCAGTTAGCTTGTTACTTATATAACAGAAAAATCCATCAATAACAACCTTGTATTTTTTGAAGTAGTAACAAGGAGGATTGATAAGGGCAGAGCAGTAGATGTGATCTATATGGACTTCGACAAGGTTCCCATCAGAGACTGGTGAACAAGGTTAAATCTCATGGGATATAGGGAGAACTCACCATTTGGACACAGAACTGGCTCAAAGGTAGAAGACAGCGGGTGGTGGAGGACGGTTGTTTTTCAGACTGGAGGCCTGTGACCAGTGGAGTGCCACAAGGATCGGTGCTGGGTCCACTGCTTTTCATCATTTATATAAATGATTTGGATGTGAGCATAAGAGGTATAGCTTGTAAGTTTGCTGACGACACCAAAATTGGAGGTGTAGTGGACAGCGAAGAAGGTTATCTCAGATTAAAATGGCACCTTGATCAGATGGGCCAATGGGCTGAGAAGTGGCAGATGGAATTTAATTTAGATAAATGCGAGGAGCTGCATTTTGGGAAAGCAAATCTTAGCAGGACTTATATACTTATATAGCCCCTTGAAAGTGGACTCGCACATAGATAGGATAGTGAAGGAGGAGTTTGGTATGCTTTCCTTTATTGGTCAGAGTTTTGAGTACAGGTGTTGGGAGGTCATGTTGCAGCTGCACAGGACATTCATTAGGCCACTGTTGGAATATTGCATACAATTCCGGTCTCCTTCCTATCGGAAACATGTTGTGAAATTTGAAAGGGTTCAGAAAAGATTTACAAGGATGTTGCCAGGGTTGGAGGATCTGAGCTATCAGGAGAGGTTGAATAGGTTGGGGCTGTTGTCCCTGGAGTATTGGAGGCTGAGGGGTGACTTTATAGAGGTTTATAAAATCATGAGGGGCACAGATAGAATAAATAGAAAAAGTCTTTTCCCTGGGGTGGAGGAGTCCAGAACTATATGGCATAGGTTTAGGGTGAGAGGAGAAAGATACAAACGAGACCTAAGAGGCAACTGTTTCACTCAGAGGGTGGTACGTGTATGGAATGAGCTGCTAGGGGAACTGGTGGAAGCTAGTACAATTGCAACACTTAAAAGGCATCTGGACGGGTGTATGAATAGGAAATGTTTGGATGGATACGGGCCAGGTGTTGGCTGGTGGAACTAGACTGGGTTGGGATATCTGGTCGACATGGGTAAGTTGGAGCGAAGGGTCTGTTTCTGTGCTGTACATCTCCATGACTCTATATGTGTCAGGTTGAGGGCTTGACTTTGACTTGAATCCATGAACTTTCCAGCCAAGGGAAACAACCTTTTGGTATCCATCCTGTTAATTCCTCTAAGAATTTAAACATTTCAAGAAGATTATTTCACGATCTTCTAAGTCTATGAGATATCTATGTTACTCAACCTCTCCTAATGATTCCTGGGATAAAAGGGACTAACCTTGTGAATGTTTGTTATAACCCCTCAAAGGTGACTACATATTTTTAGGTAACAAGACCAAACATATACACAATAGTCCAAGGGCATCCTCATCAATGTTACACAATTGCAACAAAATCTGCTGATTCTTATTTTCCATCAACATGCAAACTGATTAACAATAAATTTCCATTTTTTTTACTGTACCTGCAACTTTGTATACAAAAACACTCAACTTTATCTGAATCACAATATTTACCAATATCTTTTTTGAAAAATTCTGCTTGTCAAGATGGTGGCAATTCTGTTGAACTGCCGTGGATGGAGCTGCCTAACAGTCAAGGCATATTGGTGTTTTTTGCCATCCTTGGCCAACTTATGTGGTGGAATTATCAGTTCAAAACATTACAGAACTCATTTTTAATACTTGGGTGTGGGAAGGATGCCAAAAAGAAAAGGAGGGAGCAAACAGCAGCAGGGAGGACACTCCCCTACACCAGAGGCCACAGCAGCAGCCTCTTGCGAACCCCCGGGGGACCTGATAGACTCACAGGAATTGGCGGCGGCGATAGCGAGACTTACCTTGAAGGTTGGGGCTGCGACTGAGGAGATCCAAGAGGAGATCCATACCCAGGTCCAACCCATCTCGTCCATGCTGCAGACAATGAACGGGAGCTCCAGGGCCTCAGGGAGCAGATGGAGGTGGTGGAAGGTCGAACCAGTCCTCATCTGGTCAGATCCAGGTCCTGGAGCGGGAGGTATGGGCCTTACGATACCAGGTCAGATGAATCTTTGGATTGTCAGGCTCCCAGAGGGTGAAGAAGGTGGGCAGCCAGTCAGCTTTTTCCTGGGCCTTCAAATACAGTCCAGCCGGCTGCAGATTGAAAGGGCACAGGTCTGCGCCGGTACAGTGACCCCGACTGGTCCTAGTGCACTTCTCCCTTGACAGTTCAGGAAATACAAGAGGCAGCTTCGGAGTGGGAAAGTGCCTGGCTCTGATGGTCTCCCGGGCAAGTTTTATAAGGAGTTTATAGGGATTCCGTCAGGACCGAAGCTGGAGATGTGCAATCACTCATGCTTACCACCATCTTTGAGAGAAGCTAATAATACCCTCATTTTCAAGAAGGGGAAGTTCCTGAGGATTGTGCTTCATACAGGCCCATCTCTCTATTAAATTCAGATTTCAAGATTCTATCTAAAGTCTTGGCACTGAGATTGGAGAAGGTATTGCCCCATATTGTCAAAGAGGATCAGACAGGCTTTAAAAGGAGTCATGGGTCTTCTAATAATATTTGAAGGTTGCTGAATATGGTCTCAATATGTCAGTAATGATTGATTCAGGGGTTGGTGATTTCCTTAGATGCAGAGAAAGCATTTGACCGGGTGGAATGGCTGTATCTCTTTTACCTCAGAGTGCTTTGGGTTGCGTCAGGTCTTTGCTCGGTGGGTGGAGATTTATATTGCCACCCTCCGGCTGTGGTCAGCACCAACAGGGTGAAGTCTGGGAACTTTCGGATTGGTAGGGGTAGTTGTCAAGGCTGCCGCTTCTCACCGTTGTTGTTTATGTTGGTGATAGCCTCTGCCAGCAGCTCTATTTGTCAGAACGCCCACATAACCGCTCCAGAAGTGGGATTGGGGGTGCACAAGATTACACGATTTGCGGATGATGTCCTTCAGTTTTTAATCAAACCGATGACATCCGTACCCCATCTGATACAATGTATCAATTCATTTTAGGCTGTTTCAGCACATTAGATCAACTTTGCAAAATTGGAAGCTATACCTTTGGAGAACCTCAAGGAAGTGCCAGAGGTTGAAGATGGCCCTTGGTTCTCTTTTAAGTGGTCACAGGTGTGGTTCCAATATCCAGGCATCTTTATTAACCCCATGTTTGATTAGTTATTTTGGACTAACTTTGCTCACTTGCTCGACAACATTAGATGGGATCTCCAGAGATGGGAGGCTCTTCCAATTTCATGGTTAGGCTGAACAACCCTCATTAAGATGAATGTCCTTTCTTGTTTGCTTTATCCCATACATACGTTCCCTATAATGTTTTCCAGGTCAAAGCTGCAGAAACTAATGGGATGGTTTAGTTCCTTTATCTGGTATCATGGGCAGCCCCTCATCAAACTTACCAAATTGCAGTTGCCTCAAGGAGGGGGAGAAGTTTATTTCCGATATCAGGAGGTATCAATTGAGTTCCCTGCTGTCCTTTGTCTGCGACTGAGCAGGGAACAGTCCATGCTCAATATGGCTGGATATCGAGGCCTCCCAGACAAAGTGTCCTCCTCAAAGTCTGTGAGAAGATTTGTAGCTCGGGTGCTCATTGTTGTGGTTCTGTTCGCCGAGCTAGGAATTTGTGTTGCAGACGTTTCGTCCCCTGTCTAGGTGACATCCTCAGTGCTTGGGAGCCTCCTGCGAAGCGCTTCTTCATGAGAACATAGAACAATACAGCACAGAACAGGCCCTTCGGCCCACGATGTTGTGCCGAACATTTATCCTTGCTTAAGCACCCATCCATTTACCTATCCAATTGCCGCTTAAAGGTCACCAATGATTCTGACTCTGCCACTCCCACAGGCAGCGCATTCCTTGCCCCCACCACTCTCTGGGTAAAGAACCTATATCCCCCCTATACCTTCCACCCTTCACCTTAAACTTATGTCCCCTTGTAACACTCTGTTGTACCCGGGGAAAATGTTTCTGCCTGTTTACTCTATCTATTCCTCTGATCATCTTATAAACCTCTATCAAGTCACCCCTCATCCTTCGCCATTCCAATGAGAAAAGGCCTAGTACTCTCAACCTATCCTCGTACGACCTATTCTCCATTCCAGGCAACATTCTGGTAAATCTTCTCTGCACCCTCTCCAAAGCTTCCACATCTTTCCTAAAGTGAGGCGACCAGAACTGCACACAGTACTCCAAATGTGGCCTAACCAAGGTCCTGTACAGCTGCAACATCACTTCACAACTCTTGAATTTAATCCCTCTGCGAATGAACGCTAATACACCATAGGCCTTCTTACAAGCTCTATCCACCTGAGTGGCAACTTTCAAAGATCTATGAACATAGACCCCAAGATCCCTCTGCTCCTCTACCTTACTAAGAAACCCTACTGTTAACCCTGCCACAACCCAAAGGACTAGCCACACTATCATACACCAAGAGCATTTCCGAACTGACAGCCAGACTACTGCGACCACTAGGACTCATAACAGCACACAAACCAACAGCCACTCTCAGACAACAACTCACCAGAACGAAGGACCCGATACCCAGCATGAGCAAAACCAATGTAGTGTACAAAATCCCATGCAAGGACTGCACAAAACACTACATAGGACAAACAGGAAGACAGCTAATGATCCGCATCCATGAACACCAACTAGCCACGAAACGATACAACCAGCTATCCTTAGTAGCCACACACACAGATGACAAGCAACATGAATTCAACTGGGACAACACTACTATTATAGGACAAGCCAAACAGAGGACAGCCAGGGAATTCCTAGAGGCATGGCACTCATCCACAGATTCAATCAATCAATAAGCACATCGACCTGGACCCAATATACCGACCACTGCAACGGACAGCTGGAACTGACAACTGGAAGCGGCAGATTCAAACCACTATAAATGCCGGAGGAAAGATCACAGAAGTGCTTCACAGGAGGCTCCCAAGCACTGAGGATGTCACCTAGACAGGGGATGAAACGTCTGTAACACGAATTCCCAACTCGGCGAACAGAACCACAACAAAGTGCCCTCTTTCTAACCTGTTGTTCATGGATATGATGAGGACAGTTATGGATCACTGCCAGAACCCCATCGTTATTAGTACAGTCCAGGCATGGAGGGTGATGTGCCAGAGTGAAGGCTTATCCAAGACTTCACCACTCACCCCCATAGTTGGTATGCCAGGGTTCCAACCAGGGATAATGGACTCAGGGTTTAAACTATGAGCAACGAGAGGAGTATCAAGTCTGGGAGACTTGTTTGAGGGGGATGTTATGATGTCATTCGAGCAACTGAGCTGCAAATATGGACTGGCCAGAGATCTTTTCTGTTTTTTTCAGGTTAGGGATTTCATCCAGAAGAAGATGATACTTCTCACTAAGCCCTATAAGCCTGATAGAGAGGTTATTGCTACGTTTCACAATCACCCTCTCGGTTAGTGCCCTCTACTGCCTGCTGGGTGGGCCTGGCAGGATATTAACCAGTCATAAGAGGTCTGGGAGCAAGAGCTAAGAGTGGAGATCTCTTCTGACATGTGGGAGGACATATAGGAGAAGGTGCGAAAGATCTCAGTCTGTAATAGGACGTGCACTACGCAGTTAAAAGTTCTGCACAGGGTTCATGTGACACCCCACCGTCAGGCGAAGTTTAAAAAAGGGGCATATTCAATGTGCCCCACATATAAAATAAGTGTAGGTACTCTTACCCATTGCTTCTGGACATGCCACAGGCTCTGCGTTTATTGGAGCACTGTGGCGGGAGAGATAGGGAGGGTACTGAGCACTGAAGTTAAAGTAGACCTAAAGTAGGCGGCACGGTGACACAGTGGCTAGCACTGCTACCTCACAGCACCAGAGATCAGAGTTCAATTCCCGCCTCAGGCAACTGTCTGTGTGGAGTTTGCACATTATCCCAGTGTCTGCGTGGGTTTCCTCTGGGTGCTCCGGTTTCCTCCCACAGTCCAAAAATGTGCAGGTTAGGTGAATTGGCCACGTTAAATTGCCTATAGTGTCAGGTGAAGGGGAATGGGTCTGGGTGGGTTGTTCTTCGGAGGGTCGGTGTGACTTGTTGAGCCACACTAAGTAATCTAATCTCTCCTCCTATGTCTACCGAATTTAGTATCTTTAGATGGGTATGGAAAGAAACTATTTAATATTCTTAGTATATGGAACAATATTCTAATGAATTGGGTGTCTGAGAACCTGCCAGGATGACGGAAATTAATTGTGGAGCACATTTCATTGGATTTTTTTTGCAAACATCGTGCACCACACAACAGACCTTTTTATAATGCACGGCAGCCCTTTTTGAGTTATTTGGATACAGATTTATCTCCTATCTTAATAGGGAGTTTGTTCAATCAGGATAGTTAGGTTTGCTGAGCCCTAGGCCCTGGAGGGGGTGCCGGAGGATAGCTAGTGTGGTTCACTTTACCAGAATAGTTGTAGAGATAGACCAGGGAATCAATGAGATTAACATCAGTAGTAGGGAAATTATTGGAAAAAAGTGGAGGAGAAAATTAATTGCCATTTAAAGAGCAGCTCAAATCTTGCTCTGCACAGCAAGAATGTGGCAGCATAGCTTTGTCAGAGGGAGATTACACCTAACAGATCTGCTCACATTTTGTGAGGAGGTAGATCAGAGTACAGTAGTTGATGTTGCTGATACGGACTTCAGCAAAACCTTTGATAAGGTCCCACATGAGAGACTGATAAGGAAGGTGACAGCTTATGGGATACATAGAGTCAAAGTCATAGAGATGTACAGCATGGAAACACACCCTTCGGTCCAACCAGTCCATGCCGACCAGCTATCCCAACCCAATCTAGTCCCACCTGCCAGCACCCGGCCCATATCCCTCCAAACCCTTCCTATTCATATACCCATCCAAATGCCTTTTAAATGTTGCAATTGTACCAGCCTCCACCACATCCTCTGGCAGCTCATTCCATACACGCACCACCTTCTGCGTGGAAAAAGTTGCCCCTTAGGTCTCTTTTATATCTTTCCCCTCTCACCCTAAACCTATGCCCTCTAGTTCTGGACTCCCCGACCCCAGGGAAAAGAGTTTGCAATAACTTGGCAAGATGGATCCAAAATTGGCTTAGTGACAGGAAACAGTGGGTGGTGTAAAAGGCTGTTTGTGTTACTGGAAGCTGATATGCAGTGATGTACCACAGGAATCGGTACTAGGTGTCTTACTGTTTGTGATATTCATAAATAATGTAGATTAGAATATGGAAGCGATGAGAAGCAAGTTTGCAGTTGATATAAAGATTGGCCAGGTGGATGATACTAAGAAGGTAGGTGTTAGGTTACAGAATGATCTAAACAGGTTGGCCAGATGGACAGATCAATGGCAGGTAGAACATGACTGATAAATGTGAGGTGATGTACTCTGAAAGAAGGAATAAGACAAAGGAGTACTCAATGAATGGCAGGACACTAGTAAGCTCAGAGGAACAGAGAGATCTTGGGGAGCTTCTCCACAGATGCCTGAAGGTGGCAGGACAGTTTATTGGGGAGTTAAGCAAGCATATGGGACACTTGTCCTTATCAGTCTTGACACAGACTATAAGAGCAGGGAGGTCATGTTGGAGGTGTACAGAACATTGATTAAGCCATAGTTGGAGAACTGCATGCAGTTCAGGTCACTGCACTATAGGAAAGATGTGATTGCACTGGACGGGGTCAGAGAAGATTCATTAAGACGTGACCTGGAATGAAGCATTTCAGCAATGGAGAGAGGCTGGATAAGCTCCAGTTGCTTTCTTTAGAGCAGGGAAGTTTTAGAGGGAACATTTGAGAAATGTATATTATAAGGGGCAGAGACAAGGTGAATAAATAGCAGCTGTTCTCCTTAGTTGAAGTAACATTAGCAAGATGCATAATTTTAAAGTGGAAGGCAGCATAATTTTAAAATGGAAGCAGTAGGGGACTGCAGAAAATCTCTCACCCAGGTGGAGGAGTTCTGGAAAGCACTGCCTGAGAGATTATTTGAGGTGGGAAATCTCAAACCTTTAAGTACTTGAGTACTTGGATAACATTCAAGGCTATGGGCATTGAGTGGTAAAGTGGAAAGTGCAGGTATTAGTATATTTTTGGCATTACAGACTTTTGATAGGCCATAGGGCCTCTTTTGTACTTGATGATTCTATGAGCAAATGCAAAATATTATAGGGAAAAGCCCCACTGACTCCCAACAATAACATGAGCAATCAACTTTCTTAGAAACTCAAATGACTGCCTAGGAAGTAACACAGCAGTTTAAAAAAAATGTCTGAACTCTGCACATTGCAACTGTGTGATTCTGAAGACATCTTGATTTGATATGCAGGCTATTATAACATCCACTTCCCCTTCAGTTTGATTTCAACAAACTCAAATAAGACGTAAAACCAGTTTTTACTATCTCCAGAGAAAGGAGATTTTTTACTTTAATTAGCTGAAGTTACGCAGCACCATTTATTGCATTCATACATTACTGTATGGCTGTGGTAGTCGGACATCAGTGAGCTCAGCTCCAGGACATCTACTCAGGAATTCCTCAGGGTTGTGTCATAGAATCCCTCTATTCGGCCCATCAAGTCCACAATGACCCTCTGAAGACCACCCTACTCAGACCCACTATCCTACCGTATCCCTGTACCCCTACATTTCCCACAGCCAATCCACCGAACCTGTACATCTTTGGATTGTGGAAGGAAACTGGAGCACCTAGAGGAAATCCACGCAAACAGGGAGAAATGTGCAAACTCCACACAAACAGTTGCCCGAGGCTGAAATTGAGCCTAGTCCCTGGTACTGTGAGCCACTGTGTCGCACCCTACATCTTAGGCCAAAATCTCTCCAGCTGTTTAGTCAATGACACTCCCTCTATCATAAAGGTCAGAAGTGCAGATGTTTGTTGATGATTGCATGATATTCAGCACCACTCAAAACTCCTAGGGTATTGAAGCAGTCGACATGCAAATGCAGCAATACTTGGACAAAACCCAGGTTTGAGCTTAAATAATATCAAGTTACACAACTGTCAGGTGATGACCATCTCCAAAAAGGCAAAGAATCTAACTATCATTCTTTGAAATTAAAATGACATTCCCATTACTGAATCTCTCACTATCAATACACATTGACCACAAACTGAACTGGACTAGCCATATGAATGGCTACAAGAGCAGGCAGGGACCCCAAAACCTGTCCATCATTTAAAAGGCACAAGTCAGGAGTGTGATGGGATATTCCACGCTTGGCTGTTATTGGAGCTGCACTCATTCAATTAAGAAGCCTGGCATCATCTTGGGCAAAGCTAACTGCTTGATCGTCTACTACTGACCCCAGTAGCAGCAGTGTGTACCATCTACAGGATGCACTGCAGAAATTCACCAAGACTTCTTAGATAGCACCTTCCAAATTCACAACCGCATTCACCTAGAAGGACAAAGACAAGGATAGCAGATACATGGGAACGCCACTACCTACAAGTTCCCCTGCAAGCCTATCACCATCCCGAGTTGGAAATGTTCTTTCAGTGTAGCTGGATCAAAACCGAATGCCATAAACAGTATTGTGGGTATACTTACACCAGACTGCAGCAGTTCAAAGTGGCAGCTCACCACCACTTCCTTAACGGCAACTAAGATAGGATGGCCAATCCAGCAAAACCCAAATCCCACAAGCTAATTATAACAAAAGGTACCAAAACAATTCAAAGTTACAACGTGAAGAAGTTCAACAAATTTTGTCACTGTTTGGGGAGTATGAACTCAAATCGCATCCTCTCAAATAATGTCAATGGCAAGGCTCATATACAAACACGGTCATCAGACAAACTGCACACCTTCTCTTCTGACCAATGACCCCTTCCAAAAACTGACCACTGAGCTGCTAGTAAACAAATAGAAATACATTGCTTTGAACAAAGGTAATCAATTTGCAACAATTCTGTTTCTCTCTCCATAGATGCTGTTAAAGTTGCTGAATATTTACAGTATTTTCTGTTTTATAACTGAAAGATGTAGTATGAGGTATTTACCTCATTATTAGCCTATGCTGGAGAGCTGTATTGTTGCTTTCTCCGCACTTCTATTGATACTTGTTTCCACAAACCCCTTAAAAGAAATCTGCCAGGAATGGATATAAACTTAAAATTTAAATAATGCTCAGATGGTGAGTTGACACATTAGCATTTCCTGACACTATTTAAATTTAATCCACGAGAGAAAGTAACCAACAGGGTGATGGCAAAATCCCTTTTTGATAATAATTAAGCAACTTGTTGATAACAACAGCTGGTTAAACACACCAACAAGGAGATACAAATAAATTAGGTTCAGGTTTCACCTGTAATGTTTCCTATGGCTAATTAAGTGCAGCAGATGTAGCACAGAAAAGGTTATTGCATAATACAGCAGTTCACAGTATCAGGGTAAAGTATTTGCCTGGATTAAAGACTGTCTTCTGGTGTTAACCAGTCACAATTAATGAATCTTTTCAGGTTGGAAAGATGCTACCAGTGGAGTGGGACAAAGATCAGACTTCAATTATTTACCATCAATTTTAATGATGGGAAGGAGAGGACAGAATGTAACATATCCAAATTTACTGATAAAAGGAAATGGGTGCAAGGCATGCTGTACGGAGGACATCGGGAATCGGCAAGATGTAGACAGGTTGAGTGAGTGGGCAAAAGCTTGGCAGCAGGAGTTTAAATTTAGTGAAGTGTGAGGCCGAGAGTTTAAGAAGGAAGAATCAAGAGGCAAACTATTTTGGAAATGGAGAGAAACTGCAGAAAAATGCAGCACAGAGGGAGCTGGGTGTTCTTGTGCATGAAAACCAATATTAGCAAGTAGGTTCCACGAGTAATTAAGACGACAAATGGAATTGTGGCCTTTATTATGAGGGGGTTGTAGGTTAAAAATAGGGAAAAATTGTTATAACCGTATAGAGTATTGGTGAGGCTGCAACAGGACATTGTGTACAGTTTTGTACTCCATATTTAAGAAAGGACAAACTGGCATTGGAGGTAGTTGAAGAGATTCACTAGGCTGATTTCGGGAAGAACGGGTGTACCTATTAAAAAACAATTAAACAGATTAAGTCTTTATTCATAACAGTTAAGAAGAATGGGGGAGATCTGACTGAAACACAAGAGTCTGAGGAGTCTCCACAGGGTAAAAGGTAAAAGGTCTCCCACTAGTAGGAGAGTCTCAAATTAAGGGACATTAGAGAGAACTGGGATTTGATGGAATTTCTTCTCCCAGAGGGTAGAGAATTCAATTCACTATCTCAGAGTTATGGAGACCAGATCACAAAGAATTCCAATTATTGGAATCGCATTGGTACAAGCACAAAGAGGGCAGATTGAGGCAGATTTTGAATATAGACATTTAGGAAGACATTATTCAACAGCAAAACAGGACAGTAATGCAAGTTAAATATGCCTCAAAAAACAGTTTGATGGCTACATACTCTACGTGATCAACTCAAAGTCATCACAAGTACAATGCCTCAAACACAGCTGTTCAGAAAATTGACATTTTTTCCAAAGCGCGGCATGCAAGAATTTTATGATAAGTGAGTGCAAAAGAAACCTACTGATTTGTTCAGGGAAGTACTACATCATCGTAAGACACAGGAGTGGAAGAAGGTGGCACAGTGGTTAGCACTGCTGCCTCACAGCGCCAGAGACCCGGGTTCAATTCCCGCCTCAGGCGACTGACTGTGTGGAGTTTGCACATTCTCCCCGTGTCTGCGTGGGTTTCCTCCGGGTGCTCCGGTTTCTTCCCACAGTCCAAAAATGTGCAGGTTAGGTGAATTGGCCAGGCTAAATTGCCTGTAGTGTTAGGTGAAGGGATAAATGTAGGGGAATGGGTCTGGGTGGGTTACGCTTCGGCGGGTCGGTGTGGACCTGTTGGGCCGAAGGGCCTGTTTCCACATTGTTAGTAATCTAATCTAAAGGCCTTTCAGCCCATGCAGTCTGCTGCAAAGAGATCACGGCTGATCTAATGATCCTGAAGTCCTCTTTCCTGTACAGTGAGGGAGCGGCGGTGAAGGAGGCCCAGGGCCTCCATTCTCTTGCTGATTCAAAACCTATCTCAGCCTTGAATATACTTAACAACCCAGTCTCTACAACAGTTAGATACTTAACCCTACCTAACCCCTGGCCTGCCAAACCCTCATCACATGCCATACTGAAAGTGTTATTGGCAAAATCAAACACTACATGACAGTTTCCTGTTGCTGATAAATAAGCAGCACTCATAACCACTCATGGAAATTGTAATCTAACATGTCCTTTGGAATAATTAATGTAAGCAATGAGGCAGGGGGAAATAAACAGCTTCTGGAGCCAAACAAGACTTGTAAGGGAAGGATAAATAAACCTTAGAATAAGAGAACTGTGATGTAGGAGTTCATTTAGCTCCACTGTCTGCACCGTCTTTCTGCACATTGTAACTTAGTGCCAACCTACTGCTTTACCCCTGTAACCCTACACATTTTCTATTTCAGTAGATGTTGAATGTACTCTTGAACACTTCAATTGTATCAACTTTGACCACTTTTCCAGGTGTTCATTCTAGACTTCACCTACCGGCGACAAAAAAAGTTTATCTTATGTTGCTTTTGCTTAACTTGCAAAAAGTTTAAAAACCTGCACCCTCTGGTTCTCAATCCTTTTATGAGCAGGGACCAATTTTTCATATCATCTCTGCCCCTCATGATATTGAAAATGTACCAATTCTCCTCTTGCTCTTCTCTCCAAGGAAACCCTCCTGGAGCAGCAGTACTCAGTTAAGACTTCACATCAGCAGATCTTCAGTTCAAATCCTGTCTGGGGCAGACAGTTTCTGGATTAGAGGTGCTGGAAAAGTACAGCAGTTCAGGCAGCATCCGAAGAGCAATAAAATCGACGTTTCGGGCAAAAGTCCTTCATCAGGAATACAGGCAGAGAGCCTGAAGGGTGGAGAGATAAACGAGAGGAGGGTGGGAGTGGGGAGAAAGTAGCATAGAGTAAAATAGGTGAATGGGGGAGGGGATAGGCCAGGGAGGAGGGCTGAGCAGATAGGTGGAAAAGAAGATAGGCAGGTAGGACAGGTCATGGGGACAGTGCTGAGCTGGAAGTTTGGAACTGGGGTAAGGTGGGGCGAGGGGAAATGAGGAAACTGTTGAAGTCCACATTGATGCCCTGGGGTTGAAGTGTTCCGAGGTGGAAGATGAGGTGTTCTTCCTCCAGGCGTCGGGTGGTGAGGGAGCGGCGGTGAAGGAGGCCCAGGACCTCCATGTCCTCGGCAGAGTGGGAGGGGAAGTTGAAATGTTGGGCCACAGGGCGGTGTGGTTGATTGGTGAGGGTGTCCCAGAGATGTTCCCTAAAGCGCTCCGCAAGGAAGCGTCCAGTCTCCTCAATGTACAGGAGACCGCATCGGGAGCAACGGATATAATAAATGATATTGGTGAATGTGCAGGTAAAACTTTGATGGATGTGGAAGGCTCCTTTAGGGCCTTGGATGTAGGCGAGGGAAGACGTGTGGGCGCAGGTTTTGCAATTCCTGCAGTGGCAGGGGAAGGTGCCAGGATGGGAGGCGAGTTGTAGGGGGGCATGGACCGGACCAGGTAGTCATGGAAATTTTCAGGCAGCATGGTGGCTCAGTGGTTAGCACTACTGCCTCAGCACCAGGGACCCAGCTTTGAATCCATCCTCAGGAAGCTCAACTCTGTGTGGAGTTTGCATGTTCTCTCCATGACTGCATGGGTTTCTTCTGGCTACTCAGTTTCCTCCCACAGTTCAAAGATGTACAGGTTAGGTGGATTGACCTTGTGAAATTGCCATTATAGTGTATAGACACATGTAGGTGGGTTAGCCATGGGAAATGCAGAGTTACAGGGATCAGGTATGTGGTTGAGTCTAGGTGGGATGCTCATTTGTAGGTCCATGTGGACTCGATGGGTTGAATGGCCTGTCTCCACACTGTAGGGATTCTATGATCTATGAAAACATTCCCAACC
This sequence comes from Chiloscyllium punctatum, assembly GCF_047496795.1. NCBI lineage: Eukaryota > Metazoa > Chordata > Chondrichthyes > Orectolobiformes > Hemiscylliidae > Chiloscyllium > Chiloscyllium punctatum. The sequence continues at coordinate 92,065,467 of NC_092746.1, read as the reverse complement.
TCTCCAACTTTTTCTCATAAATGAAGGGTCTTATCTCTGGAGCCATTGTGCTAAACTTCTTCTGCACATATTCCAATACAGTCACATTCTTTTTAAAAAAAAGTGGCACCCACAACTGCACGTAACATTCCAACTGTGGCGTGACCAGTATCTTATACAAATTCATCATAAATCTTCCTCATTTGTAATCTGTGCCACAATGAAATGTAAGGTACAAATGGTACACTTTATTTATTGCTTTCTCTACCTGACCTGCCACTTTTTATAATTTAAGCACATTTACACCCAGTTCTCTCCATCTCTGCACACTCTTCAGAATCATACTCTCTCTATCCACATGCTTTCTATCAAAGTGTATGACTGCACACTTTCCCACATTGAATGTCATCTGCCATGTCTGGCCACTCCACCATCCTGTTTATGTCCTTTTACGTTATACTCAGTCCTCCTGACAGTTTGTATCACCTGCAAACTTTGAAATTGCCCACTGTTCATCTAATTTAAGGTCACTTGTGTATCTCAAGAAAAGCAAGGGTTCCAATACAGATTCCTGGGGAACAGCACTACAAATCTTCTTCCAGCCTGAAGTAAAGCAATTAATTATTTCCTTAGTTTTCTATCCATCAGCCAATTTTGTATTCACATTACTACTGTCCTTTTTATTCCATGACTGACAAGTTTCTCACAAGCTTGTTGTGAGTCACCATATCAAAAGCCTTTTGGAAGTCCACGTACACAATGATATTCTTGCCTTCATTAAACCTCTGTTACTCCTTCAAAAAGCTTCAGCTAATTAGTTAGACAACATATTCACAAAAAAAATCTATGGGGAGTCTTCGAATCAACCCACATGTCTCTAATAACTCTATTCTGAATAATTATTTCTACAAGTTTCCCCAAAGTTAAACCAACTGGTCTGTAACTGCTGGGCTTACCTATACAAATATTTTAGTCAAGAGAATATTTGCAGTTCTTCAGTCCTCTGGTAGCACCTGTGAATCCAGAGAAGAGCACTTGCACTGCAATTTTCATAAGGCTGAAGCCAAAGAACATCTTGCCCATGAAAAATCAACAACACCGAAAATCCAGCATGGATATAGTCCAGAGGTTGCAGATTTTGAGACAACTTACCTACAAATCTTTATTTGTCAAAGAGCCTGCACAGGGATCACAAATGGACAATGCCATTTCTGTTCACATAACGCAACCAAAAGAATAGCCAACAATAGAATATTAGCATGAAACCCTGGTTCTTGCTTCAAAGCAGAACGATTTGCATTGTGTAAAGAACAAAAGTGCAAAGAACAACTTCAGGGATTGCAAGCTTCAATAAATTTGTGGTTCTAAGCACTGAGTAAGCCATCGGTTTCTTGAATATAGTGCAAAAGTATGTGCCGATGCTTTACCAGTTTTTAACCAAAACTCTTGCACTAACCTGCACTTCAGCAGAGAAACGTTAAATTTTACATCAGTGATATTTAGATACAGCTACTGAAAAGCCATCAACACATTACAATACTCGTGTAGCTTGACTGCTGAGCCACAGAGAAAAATCATGGGCCCCGATGGTTCTCTTTCTCCGCACTCCTTATCGTGACCCTCCTATTGGCCCTGCACTGCATCATGAGAGTAACATTGTGAAGTGCTTTGGACCCTAATGAATAGTGCAGCACTGAAGGTGTCATTCAATCCAATGGATCTTCACCAGATATTTTCCCCAAGAGAAATCCTGTTAGTCCTACCACCTCCCCTCAAACCAAATTTATCCAAAATAATTTGTCCAATTTCCTTTTGAACACCATTTTGAATAGGTCTCTGCCACATCATTAAAGGAGGGAGTGTATCACAAATCCTAATAATTGGTGTGTAAATAATATTGCGTTGTCTGTGGTTTTTATGCTAATCAAATTACGAAAGTAAATCTGGACTGGTTATCAACTCCCCATAAATAAAAACCATTTCTAATTACTCCATTTGATCTCTTTATAATTAAATACAACTCTAGGATTGGGAAGGAAACAATGCATGGGGATGGATGTTCTTTTTCAGTGCTGGGACTGCAACTGCTTGCAATATATATTGATGACTTGGAGGTTGGAAATGAAGTAACTGTTGCCAAATTTGCAGATAACACAAAAAATAGGTGGAAAGGCAAGTCGCGAGATTTATATGAATGGTTTACAGAGATTCAAAGTTTGGGAGAAGATTTGTAGCTTGGGTGCTCGTTGTTGTGGTTCTGTTCGCGGAGCTGGGAATTTGTGTTGCAGACGTTTCGTCCCCTGTCTAGGTGACATCCTCAGTGCTTGGGAGCCTCTTGTGAAGTGCTTCTGTGCTGTTTCCTCCAGCATTTATAGTGGCCTGTCTCTGCCGCTTCCGGTTGTCAGTTCCAGCTGTCCGCTGCAGTGGCCGGTATATTGGGTCCAGGTCGATGTGTTTGTTGATAGAATCTGTGGATGAGTGCCATGCCTCTAGGAATTCCCTGGCTGTTCTCTGTTTGGCTTGTCCTATAATAGTAGCGTTGTCCCAGTCGAATTCATGTTGCTTGTCATCTGTGTGTTTGGCTACTAAGGATAGCTGGTCGTATAGTTTCATGGCTAGTTGGTGTTCATGGATGCGGATCGTTAGCTGTCTTCCTGTTTGTCCTATGTAGTGTTTTGTGCAGTCCTTGCATGGGATTTTGTACACTACATTGGTTTTGCTCATGCTGGGTATCGGGTGCTTCGTTCTGGTGAGTTGTTGTCTGAGAGTGGCTGTTGGTTTGTGTGCTTTTATGAGTCCTAGTGGTCGCAGTAGTCTGGCTGTCAGTTCGGAAATGCTCCTGATGTATGGTAGTGTGGCTAGTCCTTTGGGGTGCGGCATGTCCTCGTTCCATTGTCTTTCCCTTAGGCATCTGTTCATGAAATTGCGTGGGTATCCGTTTTTGACGAATACATTGTATAGGTGTTCTTCTTCCTCTTTTTGCAGTTCTGGTGTGCTGCAGTGTGTTGTGGCCCTTTTTGAATAGTGTCTTGATGCAACTTCTTTTGTGGGTGTTGGGGTGGTTGCTTTCATAGTTCAGGACTTGGTCTGTGTGTGTGGCTTTCCTGTATACCTTTGTGCTGAATTCTCCGTTCGGTGTTCTCTGTACCATCACGTCTAGGAATGGGAGTTGGTTATCCTTTTCTTCCTCTTTCGTGAATCGGATTCCTGTGAGTGTGGCATTGATGATCCAGTGTGTGTACTCTATATTTCTGTGTTTTTAATGATTACAAAGGTGTCATCCACATATCTGACCCAGAGTTTGGGTTGAATTCGCGGTAAGACTGTTTGTTCTAACCATTGCATTACTGCTTCTGCTATGAGTCCAGAGATCCGTGCAAGGACTGCACAAAACACTACATAGGACAAACAGGAAGACAGCTAACGATCCACATCCATGAACACCAATTAGCCACGAAATGACACGACCAGCTATCCTTAGTAGCCACACACGCAGGTAACAAGCAACATGAGTTCGACTGGGACAACAGTACTATTATAGGACAAGCCAAACAGAGAACAGTCAGGGAATTCCTAGAGGCATGGCACTCATCCACAGATTCGATCAACAAACACATCGACCTGGACCCAATATACCGGCCACTGCAGCAGACAGCTGGAACTGACAACCGGAAGCGGCAGAGACAAACCACTATAAATGCCGGAGGAAAGATCACAGAAGCGCTTCACAAGAGGCTCCCAAGCACTGAGGATGTCACGTAGACAGGGGACGAAACGTTTGCAACACAAATTCCCAGCTCGGCGAACAGAACCACAACAGTTTACAGAGATATTGATGGGTTAAGTATATGAGCAAGAAAATGGCAAATGGAGTATAATGTAGGAAAATGTGAAGTTGTTTGTTTTTTTAAAAAGGAGAACAAAAGAACAGTTTTATTTAAATGGAGAAAAATTGCAGAAGGCTGCAAAACAAAGGAACTTGTGGATACTGTGCATGAAACACAAAGTTAACACACTGATACAGCAGGTAGTCAGGAAGCTAATGACATGTCGGCCCTGATTTCAAAGGGGCTGGATTATACGAGTAGGGAAGCCTTACTATAACTGTACAAGATACAAGGCCTGAATTCAACTTTACATCCAAAAGGTGTGTAAGAACATAATTGCACAAGTTGATGAAATCAAGTACAAGGTGCTGAGGAAACCCCACATCTAGAGTATTGGGAGAAGTTTTGGCCCACTTATTTAAATATTAATTTGCAGTTGTTTATGTTCAGTGGCTACTAGGTGGGAAAATGTGGTGAATGCTAATATAATTAATAATCTATCAAATTGTTAAATTTCAATCTGAGATTGAGATCTTAAATACACTAAAAATGTTGATGACTGGTTGAAATGGTCTGGTGATTATTTCACTGGAGACAGTTCAAAGAAGGTTCACTAAAACAAATCCTGGTTTAGAAGGACTGTTTTAATGAGTAAAGGCTAAACAGATTGGGACTCTATTTATTGGAATTTATAAGAATAAGAGGTGATTGCACTGAAACATATGGGATTCGTAAGGGGTTGACAGAATAAATGCTGAATGTTTCCCCTCGTGGGAGGGGCTAGGACCAGAAGGACCAGAGGTCTTGGGCTCAGAGGCTCTTGGGTTACAGGATATGGGCAGAAAAACGGACGTAACAATGTCAGATCAATCATGATCTTATCGAATGGTGGTTCAGGTTCAAGGGACCAAATACCCTGCTCCTGCTGTACTTTTTAAAAATGGTTTTGTGGACATAAAATCCCCTAAGGACAACTCCAGTTTCTCTGCAATCCCTCATCCCTGAAGCAGTTCTCCTAAGTTTTCTTCTGAAGTCTCTTCTAAAGGGGTTCATATCCTTTTCATATTTGGAATTGGAAATTAGAAGTCACAGTAGGGTCAAAATGTCTTATATCAGTTCAGCAAAACTTCCTTGTTTTTGCACTTGTAGACCTTTATTTATAAAAGCTGTTCAAAAGCACAGGTTTCAATATGCTTTACAAGCACAACTTTGGTAGTTAATTGCACACAAACAGCTCCACTTCTTTGAGCCTGGTCCCACCTCAGAAATCATTTTCAAGGGCTCCAAGGATTTTCTCGAGAGCTACCTTTTGATTTTCAAGGGCTACCTTTTTATTCTCACAAGCACATTTATTAGGTGTGCAGTCATGAAGTAACAACACCTTTTTCTTTTGTTCTTGTAAAGGGGTATTTAGACTAACAAACAAGCAAGTTTAGACAAAGTTAACAATATACACAACTGTCAACCATCATTCAACAAAGTCAGAACACAAAAGGCAAGCACCAATTTACTAGATACCCCAGTATTCAAACTGGTACAGGACAGCAGACATAGGTTAGCAACAAATTTGATTCAAAGGTACTGAAAACACTTGCACACATCAAAAAAAAGAATTTATTCTGTCAACTCCTTACGAATCCCATGTTTCAGTGCAATCACCTCATTCTTTTAAATTCCAATAAATAGAGTCACAGCTAATATACATACATATATACACACACATTATATATATGAATAAAATGCTAGAACATTTTAATCAATTAATCAATCAATCAGTCATCAAGATGTTTAGTTCATTTAAGATCTCAATCTCAAATTGAAATTTAAGTACTTGATAGACTGTTCCTTTTATAGGGGACAAGTAGGAGACTGGAATAACAGCAAGCCAGGCAGCATCAGGAGGTGGAGAAGTTGATTTTTCGGGTATAACCCTTTTTCAGGACTGGGGGTGGGTGTGGAGGGAGCTGCAAATAAAGGGCATGGCGGGGGCAGGGTGGTGAGGTGGGAACAGGTAGAGACAGATAGAGGGTTTTATCTGGTTGGATGATGAGAGGGATGAATCCTGTAGGTGGCTGAGAGGAATGGAAGGGAGGGTAGGGACTGGGAAGGGAGGTCATGTGAAATTGAAGAACTCAAACGTTGAGTGCTCTGGGCTGTAGGCTGCCCAGGCGGAAGATGAGGTATTCTTCCTCCAATTTGCAGTTTGATTCGTTGTGGCAATGGAGGAAGCCATTGATGGTAATGTCAGAAAGGGTGTGGAAGGAGGAATTAAAATGGGTGGTGACTGGGAGATCCAGGCTGAGATGCTCAGTGAACTGTCCCCTAGGTTTATAATTTGGTCTGTCTGATGTAGAGAAGACCACACAGAGAACTTGATGCAGTAAACTTAGTTGGAAGACAGGCAGGTGAACCTCTATCACCTAGAAGGACTGTTTGGGGGCTTGGATGGAGGTGAGGGAGGTGGTACGCTGGCAGGTTTTACATCTTTGCTGTTGCAGGGGAAGGTACCAGGGTGTTCGGGGGAAGCGAGGTAAGGGGTTGGTGAGGAGAGTGGCTCACACCAAGGATTGTGGAAGGGAACCAAGGATTGTGGAAGGCAGAAGAGGGGTGGGGAGGGGAAGATGTTCCTAGTAGTGGAGTCTAGTTGGAGTTGGCGCAAGTGTTTAAGAATGATGCACTGTATGCAGAGACTGGTGGGATGGTAGGTGAGGACAAGGGGGACTCTGGCTTTATTGCATTTAGACAGGAGGAGTTTAGAGCAGTTGAATGGGGAATGGAGGTGGTGTGGTGGGTGGCTGTCTGGATGCCGGGGGGGGCGGGGGGGAAGCACATTGTTTGAAATAGATGGACATCTGGGGTGTCTAGGGGTGGAACGTCTCTTTGTCAGAGCAGATGCTGTGGAGGTGGAGAAATTGGGAGAACAGAATAGAATTCATGCAGGATACTGGATGGGAGGAGATGGAGTCCAGGTGGTTGTGACAGTCTGTGGATTTGTAGCAAATGTCCGTCTGGAGACCGTTGCCAGAGGTGGAAATAGCAGAAGAGTTGGGGCCTAGTGCCTGGAGGAATAGATAGCCTAGCGGTATTATTGCTGGACTGTTAATCCAGAGACCCAGATAACATTCTGCGCATCTGGGTTTGAATCCCACCACAGCAGATGATAGAATTTGAATTCAATAAATATCTGAAATGAAGAGTCTAATGACAACTGAAACCATTGTCGATTGTTGGAAAAACCCATCGGGTTCACTGATGTCCTTCAGGGAAGGAAACTGCCACCCTTACCTGGTCCAGCATGCATGTGACTCCAGACCCTGAACAATGTTGTTAACTCTGAACTGCTCTCTTGGCAATTAAGGATGGGCAATAAACGCTAGCCTAGCCAGTGAAGTCCTCATCACGTGAATTAATAAAGAAAAAAATATTAGCATCCACTACATTTTCCCACCTAGCCACCAAACATATGCAGTTGTAAGCTATACATTCCAGAATCATTCAAAAGAAATTCATTACCTCAACAATTTTCTGGTTCTCATTTGAATATTCTTTTGCCCACAGAGATTTAAAACTGTTCTTATCCATGTGGCTTGCTCCATTCACCTTCCTCCTCCTCCAAATCCCTTGTACAGCCTTCACCTTGCCACCTTTCTGTTCAGCCCATTCCTTTCACCACCACTCTTGCAGACTCCTCCTTTCCACTTCCCCCCACCCCCCCTTGCAGTGTCATAATTCTCCTTGCCTCCTCTCCGTCCCACCGCTGCTGCAGGTGGTATCCTCTGGATCCAACCAACAGCATTCCCCGGACCTGGCTCCAACAATTGCAGAGGTATGGGCATGGGAATCCCGCCAATGCCTGGAACTAGAACTAGCAACAATCTCCTCAGCACCCGGTTCCAGACAGCAATCCCAGAATTCTGAGCCCAACAACATTCCAGAATACTAGAAGCTGAGACTGAAGTCAGTGCAGCCACTTCCCTTCTCAGCTGCTCCTTCAGACTGTGGTTCTCTGCTGTCCGGCTGAGCTATCAGGAACATTGAAGGAGCAACAGGAAGACAGAATTTTGATTGAAGCAGCAGCTCCTCAGTCAGTCAGTCAATGTGCCCATGCCTCAGGTACAGGGATGGCCTTGCTCTGTTCAAGGGGGCAGTGCTATTAGAGCTCAGGGGGCCCCCTGAAGGCAAAGGTCCCAGTGATTAGCACTATGCACAGTGACTTCTACAGAACCCCACAGAACCATTCAACAGCTGGTCCCACGTCCTGTATATCTAACTGATGGGCATGCAGCATATTCAGAACTGATTATTATGCAAATAACTTTTCTATACAAGTACGTTCTCCGTGACTGTAGGAACCATAAGTATTACATCACTCATTCACATCAAGCCCTGGAAAGTTCCAAGTCACCCACCGTTTGATCACATTCAATATGTTTTGCAAAGCACTCCTGCTTGGCCTTCCAAATTCTAGCCTCTGCAAACAGGAGGTCATCAAAACCGCTGATGTCTGTAGCCCAAGTCACAGTGAGTTCTATTCATCTACCATTCCAATACGCGCTAATCCAATCCAACATCTGTCAAGCAACCCTTCAGTTTTAAAATTCTCTGTCTTGATTTCAAATTTCTTCCCTCCATATTTTTTGTAATCTCCTTGTGCCCCACAATCTTCAGAGATACCTGCAATCGCCTGACCTTCAGCACCATCAATTTTGATTCTTCCACCGTTGGTGCCTTCAGCTTTCACAGCTGGGAGATCAGAAATCCACTCATTGGCCTTCTGATTCACTTCCTTCCTTTAAGACATTCCTTAAACCTTTCTACTTTAGCCTAAGTTTTCCCACCTGCACTAATTTGGCTCATGTGGGCCTTTATCTAATTTTGCTTCGTAACACTTCTGCGAGGTGCTTTTATTATGTTAAAATGACCAAATAATAAATGTAAGTTATATCTGCTATGTCCTAGAACTTCTAGCATATTATTTATAACATAAATATTTAGTTTGTAGCTTATGACATTATTTTATGTTTTGCACTTTTATGCAAACTTTATATCACACGAAGAGCAAAAAAAAACTTGAAAAGTCAATATGTTTTAAATTTGACCTTATATCCACCCATGTGTTTCCACCCAGTACATCATTTGCCAACAGTTTGTTCTTTGGACTCAATTCAAAAAAATGGAATTAAAAACCCTACTCAGACAATGTTTCTCTCCTCATTCTCTTTAGCACTTAAAGGATTATCCTCAACAACAGTTTTATTTTAAAACCATAATCTCAAATTAAAGCAATTTAGTCTGGGATAAAGTACAAGCAATTTTGGATAGAGTTTATGACCAATATTAGTAATGTTTTAAAATACTAGAGGACATTTAAAAACACAACTGTTAAAATTTATGAAGTGCGTGAGTGGAGGAACGTTTTAGACTTGTAGTCCAAGGCCTCTGACTATTTGACCTGGCTTTATGATCTGAAACTAACACTGAAGGGGGACTATGTTATAATTGATCATACTATTTGTTTAATCAATTTATTCCAGCTCCTATGGAATAGATTTATTACCATTTCACCCGGGTCCAATTCCCGCCTCAGGCAACTGTCTGTGTGGGGTTTGCACATTCTCCCAGTGTCTGCGTGGGTTTCCTCCGGGTGCTCCGGTTTCCTCCCACAGTCCAAAAATGTCCAGGGTAGGTGAATTGGCCAAGTTAAATTGCCCGTAGAGTTAGGTGAAGGGGTAAATGTAGGAGAATAGGTGTGGGTGGGTTGCACTTTGGTGGGTCAGTGTGGACTTGTTGGGCCGAAGGGCCTGTTTCCACACTGTAACTAATCTAATCTAATCACAAATATTCAGACTGCAGGTCTTCTACTAAAACAGTAAAATTAGACTGCAAAAACATTGCTGATGCTTTGATTTATACTTTAAAGAAAGAATGCATTGATGACATAATGAAAACCAGTAACATGGAAACATTGAAAATACATACAGGTCTTTTAGCCTTTGTAGAGAAAGTACATGTTGGCATCTCATACAGTTACTCTTTGTTATGAAGAAAGTTCTCAAAAATTGTCTCCACCCAAGATGTGAACTTGTATTTTCACTTTGAGTGCTGACATATGCCTGTTTTTTTTCCAGAAATTTGCACTTCATTACATATTTCAGTTTTTCCTTTCTAATCCACAACAAGATTATAACTCACACTTGGCACATCATTAAACAAATACATTTAGGATTTCTGCTCAGCAAGTAGGAAATTGGAAGCATGCAATTTGAGGCCACCCAATGAGAAAGGCTCAGAAATCTCTGAGGCAAGCCTAATTGACATAATATCCGAGAACTACTGACATTAAGAACACTGGTCACTAGGAGCTTGTCATTTGGGTTTGGACACACTGTGGTAACTAGAATGCTGCCAGATAAAGTGGAGAACTACAGCAATTGTAAAGGTAACACAAGAAAAGGGGGTAGGCCTTCAAGCATATTCCATTTGTACAAACAGATGGCAACTGATCCACATCTTAATTCCATCTATCCATCTTTATCCGCAACTCTTAACAACCTTGCCTGACAAACAAATGCAGAATGAAATTGCACCTCAGAGGAATTGTGAGCCAATGGGAAAGCCTGATGTGGAGTCAGGAACCTTTCGACAGGTCAGTTTAAAAATGTCTTGCAAAGTTCAACTGTCATAATCAGCTGTTACACGAAAAGTTCAATATGTTTTACACACAGCAATTCATTATCGGATTCTGCCCTTAAAACAAAAGTGACCATTAAATTGATAAGCGTTGTGAAAGTGTTCAAATGCATTCAAGTACTTCTTCTAGTGCATAAAAGGGCTCTTTTTGCATTTAACATTGTGAATTAGACTTCAATATTTTATCTGGATATCATTTTCTTCTTCAAACTGATTTTAAGTCCATAAGACTGTTACACTTTTGAAGTACTCTTTTAGCGTATATGATGGATACTGAAACAGTGGTAGGGAATGGGTATGGGAGGTATGCAGAGATTTGAGGAAGTGAATTCTAGGGGCTCAACAACTATGCTGAGAGATCCTGGTGGACAGAAGCTGATTTTCTCACTGGCCTATCTTGGTACTTAATAAATCCATTGCTGCTCCAGGCAGTGGCAGGTCCAAATACAGCCCAGGTCTACTTCCTTTGAATACAAGTACAATGGACAGGCAATGCAAGGATTGTGGCAAAATCAGAATTTTTTTTAAAAAAAGAGTCCAAATCCCAACTCCCATCATCAAGATGAAATTCCAGCCCATATTGTTGAGCACGGAATCACATAAATGTCACAAGCAGTGAATATATGGTAGATGGATAACAATAATGAGCAGTGAGTGCTTTCCAATTACAACATTTGTATATGGCAGCTTGACATTTATGACCAGTAACACATCACAAGTGTTTCAGCAATGTGTTTGACAAGGTGAGAGGATCTAACCACATTTTCAAAGAATACATTTTACCAAATATATCAGCCATATGTTCAATCCACCTCACTATTTAGAGCTGAAATAGTATTTTGCTGATACCAAAAGAGGTTGTGTAGTGCCCTTGTACACCCCAAACTACAACTGGGAGCCATTTCACTCTCAGTCACTCATTACATCTAGATGGTAACATGACAGCTTACTAAAAGATGAGAATACACAGATGGCAAATATAACTCATATTTTTTCAAAACTGAGTTTTGAAAGGAAACTGAAAGGAATTTAAGACAGACCTCCACCTGTCCTAACATGCAATTCATCCTCATAAATAAGGAGGTTTTTCAGATAGTCAGTTCTGCTGTAGCACTGTAGTTCCATTCTCATGCAACCCAGTGTCATAAGAAAATCATGTAACAGCAGCACCATTTGAACTAATGGGATCGGAATTTCGTTTAACCAATATATGCTTTAAAGGTTTGTGCTTTAGAAACAGTGTCCCAATTCATCAATCGTGTTATAGCGTATTTGCATTAATGAAATGTGCTTTACAGCAGAACCTGTACTTGGGAGGAAAGAAAGGCATGTGCAATAACTTCACAGAGGCCTGTATCCCATTACCAAGTCACCCTTTGTTTATAGATGAACAGTCCTTGACTATACTACTGCCTCATTGAGACTTAGGTACTCGTGCCAGTATCTGTCACTCACCCATTTATTGGTCAGCCAGGACTCCCTGATTGGCCCAGATTAACAGCCCTAATCAGGGAACTCATATTCTGAGGTCCAGCAGACTGACCTTGTTACAATCACTGCAGCATGTTGAGGAATTAAGATTGTGAATGCCAACTGCAAGTTAATACTGAATTTCTACTTTCATCATCCAAACGTAACCTACGATATCAGACTCTTTCTGTTTAAAGTGACATGTCAACTCTTCTCCTAAAGACTCACACTGAACTCCCCTTTTCTGCACAGACTTCACTGTAAAAATGCTCAGCCAGAATCTTGGGAACATGCACAATTTTCATCCGCTACAGCTGCAGAGGATATTCTCGATCAAAGGTCAATGCTAAGAATTGCATTTCTGCAGAAATGATTGTTGAAACACTTGTATGATGTGTTACTGGTCATAAATGTTGACAGAATGGTATCCTTTTTCTGTTGATGTGCATCTGGCCATGGATAAGGGAAGCACATATGGCTGTGTGCGTGCAATGCATGACTTGTAAGGGAGTCTAAACACTGATTAAAATTGAAATGCTTTGTCATATTGATGTCTGATTTCTAATGGAGCAGCTGAAAAAAATTGTAGCAACAAATCGCAAATGCATTGGATCACATTACAAATTACAGATGTTCCCAGTAGCAAACAGGATGATCCCATTGGACAGAAGGGAAGTGGTTAGGAGTCACTGGCAATACAATGAACATAGTGAATCTGTGTTGAAGCTCTTTTTGAATGAGATCACAATTTTGACAACAGATGGAAATGCAATTGTTCCATGCAAATAAACAATCAGTAGGGAAATATGGATGCAGCAAAGCTTTAAACATCTACAAATGTACTGTGCCTTTCTGACTCCAGATTCTCAATTTGTGACGTTATTTGCACTTAGCAATAATGATAACAAATGTGGAAACTGGGATAGATGGATGGATGAAATTACAAATGATTACTGCTTCATCTGGCTGCACCCATCAAAAACGAAATTAAAATAAAGCAAACACTTCCATCTGCAAACAATGAACCATTGGGCAAGCACAAATACGCAAGGGATTCAGCATAAAGAATCCCTGCCCCCTTTCCAAACAGCCAAACATTAGGTGAAATGCAACAGGAAACCCAGTACAGCTCATCCAGTGAGAATGAAAAATATGTGGAGCATTGAAACATTACACAAATAGAAACAAATTTGACCAACATTACTTTGTTTGTCACTCAAAGTTTCACTTGTCACCAGCAGCAAGTTCTAGTAGCAGCAACATAAATTTATTTTTGTTTTTAATATACTGCCTTGTAGGTCAGCAAGAACAATGGTAATGGGTAAAATGGGATTTGGTGCATATTTTAATGTGTAGTTATGGCTGATGTCAAGTTTATCAAAGGAGGGGGGGAAAATGTGAGAGCTACAAATAGCGTATTAGAATAGTCAAGTCAACAGGTAACAAAAATACAGAAGAGGGTAAATCAGCTGATGCAGGAGCAGAGACAAGCTGTATTATGAAGATAAAAATAGGTGGCTTTAGCAGTGGCATGCATGTGCAGTCAGAAACTCCTTTCAAGGTCAAACAGGATACCACATTGCGAACAGTCTGTTTCAGCCCTAGGCAGCTACTGGAGAGAGGGATGGAGCCAGTAACCACGGACCAGACATTGTTGTGATTCAGGAGATTGAGAGTGGGGAGTGTCTCGGTGGGGGTGGCAGGCGCAAACGCAACAGCTTTGGTCTTCCTAATATTTATATCTACTGCATACACAGTGAACCTGACACTGTGTTTCCAGGTTATGTTTTAACTGTCCTGGTGAACTCTCAAGTGTAGTCTAGAGAAAGATTTCGATATCAGCAAGTCAACTAAAAGAATCAAATCAAACTATTAACTAACATAAAACATAATTTCTGTTGAAATCCTAAAATAGAGAATTTACTCCTGCTGGGTGGTTTGACAGGGGCCGCAAATTACGATTGCGCATCATATTGTATCTCGTGCTCCATGAAGAACAGCATCCAAATACTTTCTGGATTGAAATCCCACATATAACACTAACATTTTAAAATTTAAAAAATTATATATAAAAAACTATTCAAACTTGAAGAAAACATCAATTTTACTTATCCTAGGTTCAGAAAATAAAAGCCCGCCACTCTCACAACTGTAATTGCTTCGGCTGTTAAACCAGCCAAAGGGTGAAAACAAATGTTAAATGGGTACTGTGCCAATTAAAACCAGCTTGCTTGAACGACCAGATTTTGCATACAATTTTGTATAAATATGCTGATGACTATAATTCAAGTTTGCCTTGAGATGATAAGCAGACACCTATGAAGGTTTAGCACCAAATTATGCATTTGATTCCATTTTGATGGAGTTGTGGGCTCAATGCACCCACTGAAGGTGTGGACTTCTCATTACAAGATAGCTCAGGGTAAAAAGGAGAGGAGTTATAGGCACTTGCATGTGACATTGGGGATTTCGATGCTATAGTGAAAGAAAGTCAGCAAGTTGAGTGTGGACTACTATCTCAACCTTCGATCCTTCTTCCCTGTGGCAGCTGATGCTTTCTGCCTACCTTGTAACTTCCTTTTTCACATCAACGTCAGGAGAGCTCCTTGCAAGATTCCAATCGCAAAGAACTTCCTTCTCCCTGGTGACTCATATTATCTTGTACAACACAGTACTGCCTTTTATTTCCAACTGAAATCCTTGGAGATTTTCTGAAGTAAATGCTAATCAGTGCTTACTTGACAAAGTGCCCCAGACAGACTCCCAATGGGTTTCACAAGTCCACTTCACAATTCCAGCAGCAATGACCACAAAATTGGGAGTATTCCTTAGCACATGAAATCAACATGAATGCTGGGTTCACTCCCAAACAGCCTGTCGCTGTTAAAAGAGAGTATTAGTTGAAGTGCTAACTCCCAAGATACTATGCAGCATCTTTAATGAATGCTGGCAGGCATTTTAAGTATCTGATATTAAACAAGTCTCCAGGCAGCCTTTCCTAATGGAGTCTTTAATGACTTTGCCAGGATGGCACCTCACAGTAAGCACAAGCTAAACTGGCAACTCAGCTTAAGAATCCATCTTCACCACCTCTTTAGCATCCAAATTATTGGGTGAATGTCATTCCCAAAACTCTTAAACGTAGACATGTATTTAGACTTACACCGCTAATCATGATGATTAATCACTGTTAAGAAAAAAAAGGCAATGTTGGAAACAGGAAGAAAGATGCACAATTGGCCTTTCTGAATACCTGAATGAAACTAATAAAAGGGCACTTTAATCAGACACAAATGCCTAAATATGGCCCTTAAAAATTTACTTATTCACCTGGAAACATACTTTACTTTTGACACCTTTGGGGCTCAGATGACCACTACTGGAAGCCACAGACAACAACTGAACAGTAGTGATTTCAGTGGAGAAGCAGACATGCTGCAAGAATTATCACACTACTTCAGCATAATCCTTTCCAGATAATTTCCATCCCCATAGTTCCGAATAAATGAATTTGATTCCTCATGGCAGAGGCTGCTTTCAGCCGGTTAGCCTCATACTTGTAAAGTACAAACACAAATTAGGAACAGAAGTAGGTCATTCGACCCTTCAAGCCTGCTTTGACATTTAACACCACCATGGTTGATCTACTGGTGTTCTAAATTCCACATCCCAGCTATCCTTAATAACTTGCTAATTTGAAAACTGTACGACATATCTTAACTATTAACTGGGACAGCATTCTCCCCCATCATTAATACTGATTCCAGTTATTCCAGAGATTAATATTGGATTTAGGTATATTTAAACTCCGTTTAATATCGCAACTATATTGCATATTGTTCAATATTTAGTAGGGTCTTGGTTTATGTTACTACTTGCTTTTTGTTTGCAGATTGAAATATCCATTAATGCTCTTCAGTCTCACACCTTGTGTAGGGTGACAGCAACAGAAATCATAAAACTAAGGGAGAGTTAGTGGGTTACTGTGGGACAGGAGTGCTGGATTATTGCTCTCTCTCAACTCTTCTCTGCTCCAATGCATTGATCTTCATTGCATCCTTTAATGTTCCTTAAACAGTTCTTATTTGGCTGCATCTTCTGGCAACCCAGTATACATAATACTTTGTCCCAACTCTTTCTGTAGGAGATTTTCCAGCTGGCTCATTGCTGGCCAGCTTTTAACAAAATACTGTCCTCCAGATCCTTAGCACCCAAAAGGCATCGATCAATTGAACTAATATTGAAAGCAGATTTAGAAATTAAAAGCAGACTGTACATTATCAAAATCTATCAAATTTACAAACAAGTCAATTGCTTTCATAAGAATGAATTACAGCACAACAATATGAAAAATATTAACATGGCACTAGATGCTAAGGAGACAAGATAAGCATTAAAAACAGAAAAAGTACTAACCAAAATGCAGTAATAAGCTAATTAAATGAGAACAGAGAAAGACAACAAAGCAACAAGAAAGGGGTTGCCTTTCAAAAGAAATAGCTTTTACTTGAATCTTCTGAGAGTCTGAAAGAGGTGCAATAAGCACTTCCCAGGGCTAAAGGTATTAAGGAGTATGGGGAGAAAGCAGGAACAGGGTACTGAGTGGGATGACCAGTCATGATTGCATTGAATAGCAGATGTAAGCCCAGTGGTAGGATGAAGACTGCGAGGACACCTCTATTTTGAATACCCCTCTGAAGACTCATTACATATATAGGAATCACAGGAGTACTGGAATCAAGCACCCTGAAATTGTTCAAAGTAACAGTTGTTTGTAGTAAGGAGCTACTGGAGATACTTTTTGGATGATGAATGAACCAAGGTGGGCCAAATGATGTTTCCTTGTTTTTCTCTGACTGGGAGTCTGGGACCAAACAAATGGAAAGGATATTAAAACCAGTCTGATCACAATTTTCACCCAAATTTCAACATAAAATTGATCTTTTTGCCACTGTAGGTTAGAATTGAACTCTTGTCTTTAAATGATTTGATAAAGTACAGACTATACATAGTATATGACAAGGAGGAAATGCTGAATGAAATTCTAGCATGGACAGCAATGGATGCTGTCATCTTCCTCTGTTAGTGTCTTGGATATTTAAAGCCAATTCAAATTAGTTAAACAAAAAGCAATGTAATGTGGAGTTTACTGAAAGCTTCAATCACAGATGGAACGAAGCAGATAAAATGATACTGAACATCACAATATCAGCAATAAAACACAAGTCATTGCTACACATGTAGAATTGAGTCATAGGGAAAAAATCTTTTGTAAGTAATATGAAGTAACAATAAAAATTCAAAGAACAAAGCTAAATTGCCAAAACAGTAGAAGTCTGCAGAATTTATGAGGAGACATTTAGTCTTATCAGACAGGAATATTGTGCGCAGTACTGGCTGCCGAATGAGAGAAAAAAAAACAATAATCACAACAGATAAGTGGGGGATCAGCAGGATAGATCCTAAATGGAACAACACGACTTGCAATATTAACCAGAGAAGTTCAGCTGCTGTTTAGGGAGACTGGTAAGAACAGAACACCACTAAAATATTAAAACAACAACATAAATCAATTTCCTTCAAAGCACACCAAACAGAAGACACACATTTGGATTAACAAAAGATAAATAGAAAACATTAGAGAAAAATCCTTCAATGAGCCAGCAATAGATGCTCAGAACAAAATCTAGGTAAGTTAGCATGGACAAACACTAGGATGTTCAGAACACAATTAAAACGCTCTTTTGGAAGAAGAAGAAAAAAAAAATAATCGAAGAACTGCAGCAATGGAAATCAGAAACTAGTGAAAACACTCAGCAGGTCTGACAGCATCTATGGAGAGAAATTAGTTAATGCTTTGTGTCCAGTGACCCTTCCTCAGAACTGATAGTGCTAGGCAAGGATCATAGACTCCCTAGTGTGGAAATAGGCTCTTTGGCCCAACAAGTCCACACCAACCCTCCAAAGATTAACCCACCCAGACCATTCCCATACCTTGTTACTCTACATTTACTCCTGACTAATGCACCTAACTTACACATCCCTGAACACTATGGTCAATTGTAACATGGCCAATTCACCTATCTTGCACATCTTTGGATTGTGGGAGGAAACCCATGCAGACATGGGGAGAATGTACAAACTCCATACAGACAGGCAGTCACCCGAGGCTGGAATCGAACCCGGGTCACCGGCGCTGTGAGGCAGCAGTGCTAACCACTGAGCCACCATGCCACCCCTTGATATTTATACAGATGATGGCGTGGGGAGGGCAGGGGGAATGAATGATAAGATAGGGTCTAAAGAGAGAGAAAAACAGTTGGACAGACAAAGGAGTGGTCAAAGGTTGGTGTAGGGGAATGAACAGTTGCTAATGGGGATTATTAGTAGCTGACAATGTGTAGTGTGTGGTAGTAGCCCACATGATGACAAGGCCTGGTGTGTGGAGGTTGGGGTAAGGACGTGGCCTCAAGTCTGAAAATTGTTGAAGTCGATATTGAGCGCAAAAAGCTGCAGAGATCCCAAGCAAGCAATGAGGTGCTGTTCTTCCAGCTTGCGCTGATCTTCACTGGAGCCCTGCAGCAAGCTTCAGACAGAGATGTTGGCCAGGGAACAGGGTGCTGTGTTGAAGTGGTCGGCAACTGGAAGCTCAAAGTCTTTTCTGCCGACAGAACATAGGTGTTCTGTAAAGCAGTCACCCAGCCTGCACTTGGACTCCCCAATGTAGAGAAGACCTCATTGTTAGCTGTGAATGCAGTAGACTAGATTGAGTGAAGTGCAGGTAAAGTGCCACTTCACCTGAACAGTATATGGGACTTTGATGGTGAGGAGGGAGGAAGATAGTCAACATGATTTTGTCAAGGGCAGGTCATGTCTCACAAACCATACTGAGTTTTTTTGAGAAAGGGGACCAAGCATGTAGATGAGGGTAGGGCAGTTGACGTGGTATACATGGACTTCAGTAAAGCCTTTGATAAGGTTCCACATGGTAGGCTGTTGGAGAAAATGCAGAGGCATAGGATTGAGTGTGATTTAGTAGTTTGGATTAGAAACTGGCTTTCTGTAAGAAGGCAACAGTGGTGGTTGATGGAAAATATTCAGCCTGGAGTCTGGTTACCTGTGGTGTGCCACAAGGATCAGTTTTGGGACCACTGCAGTTTGTCAATTTTATAAATGACTTAGACGCAGACATAGGTGGATAGGTCAGTAAATTTGCAGACGATACTAAAGTTGGTGGAGTAGTGGACAGTGTGAAAGAATGTTGCAGGGGTCTTGGATAAACTGCAGAATTGGGCTGAGAGGTGGCAAATGGAGTTCAATGCAGCTAAATGTGAGGTGATTCACTTTGGGAAGAATAACAAGAAGTCAGAGTACTGGGTCAATGGAAAGATTCTTGGTAGTATGGATGGGCAGAGGGATCTTGGAGTCCATGTACATAGACCTCTGAAAGTTGCCACCCAGATTGATAGTACTGTTAAGAAGGCATACGGTGTGTTAGGTTTTATTGGTAGAGGTATTGAGTTCTGGAGCCGTAATGTCATGCTTCAACTATACAAAATGCAAGTGCGGCCACACTAGGAATATTGTGTACTGTTCTGGTCACCCCATTACAGGAAGGATGTGGAAGTATTGCAAAAGGTGCAGAGGAGATTTACCAGGATGTTGCCTGGTCTGGAAGGAAGGTCTTATGTGGAAAGGCTGAGGGACTTGGGTCTGTTCTCATTGGAGAGAAGAAGGTTAAGAGGGGATTTGATAAAGACATACAAGATGATCAGAGGATTAGATAGGGTAGACAGTGAAAGTCTTTTTTCTAGGATGATGATGTCAGCTTGTATGAGGGGGCATAGCTAAAATTGAGGGGTGATAGACTTAAGATGGATGTCAGAGGTAGGTTCTTTACTCAGAGAGTGGTAAGGGTGTGGAATGCCCTGCCTGCCAATGTCGTTAACTCAGCCACGTTAGGGAGATTTAACTATCCTTGGATAATGGGATAGTGTAGGGAGATGGGCTTAGATTAGTTCACAGGTCGGTGCAACATCGAGGGCCAAAGGGTCTGTTCAGTGCTGTATTGTTCTATGTTCTATGATGTGGCGGTGCCGCTATTGGACTGGGGTGGACAAAGTTAAAAAGGTAACTGATGAAGGAGCAGCACTCTGAAAGTTAGTACTTGCAAATAAACCTTTTGGGACTATAACCAGGTGTTGTGTGATTTTAAAAACTTAGTAGTGAACACTGCTGCTTCACATTGCTCATGTGCGGGTCCCTGACAATGTGTGGAATTTGTACATTCTGTGTCTGTGTGGATTTCTGCCCACAGTCCAAAGATGTGCAGGTTAAGTGGAATGGCCACGCTAAATTGCCCAGTGGTGCCCAGGTGGATTAGCCATGGTAAATGCAGCATTACAGGGATAGGGTAGGGTCTTGTTGGGATGATAGGGTTCCTACAATTGAGGCAAAGACGAGGAGAATTTCTTTCCTCCCAGAGGACTGTTAAGGTGTGGAATTCTCCACATGAGGAAGGTAGTAAATGCCACAGAATGTATTCAAGGCCAAGCTAGGTAATTTGTTGATGGACAAGGGAGTCTAAGTTCATGGGCAGCAGGAAGCAAAGTGATGCTGAGACCAAACTCAGATCACCCCTGATCTCACTGCATAATGCAGCAGGTTTGAAGGGCAAAATAGTCTATTCTTGCTTCAAGTCCTATGCTTTCATGTTCCTGCGAACTTGAAAAGCAGGATAAGTCATTTTTCCTCAAGTGTGAGCATTTCATTTCGGATAAAGATTTAACATTTTGGACCCAGGGCAAGCAAAATCATAGGTCAAAATTAGCTGTTTCTTTCATAAATATGCACTTCAGTAGAACTGATAAAGGACTCAGTTCCTTCCCGCTGCAGTCTTATCTAGCTTTGACCATGAGACTTTGTCAACAACTTTGCAAGTATAAAATGAACAAGCACTAAATTAGCATGAGCAAATAAAGGAGGAGAAAATCAACAAAATTTTAAAAAAGGGAACCAGAAGTCCATCATCTATTGCATGTTCCCTTTATGTTAGAAAACTAGTTCAGGAAGTGGCTTAAGTTACATGATGTAATATTGTAGAATCTGAAATTCATCTTGCTGACAATATGAAACTAGCAGAATAACATACAGATTATGTGCAATTTATAAATCATTTACAACTATTTCTGGCCTCCCAAGCTATAAAAAATATCTATTTTTTAAGAATACCTGCTACTGTAAAAAAGTGGTTCTATTCTTGATCTTTAATATCCATGGGAGCCTAATCTAACTGAAAATACAGAAGTCCTTTTTCTAGAAATGTACATGTATTTCTCAATAATCAACATTTGCTTGGGTGGTACCTGACACAGAGGTTTGAGAGTTCAAACATAATTTCAGAAGATAATTTAAGGTGACACTTCGGGGCAATATTACAGTGATGCTCCATTACTGGAAACTGGATGACACATTTAAAAGTTGCTGTCTGAAATGGATGTAAAATAAAATCTTATGACACCACTCTGAAGTGGAGTTTGGAAGTTATACAGCCCTGTTCTACTTTAAATCCAACTTCCAATAAGTACGTAATTTAAAAAAAACATTCACAGGACTATTTGACACCAAATCAAGATAGGTGACTAATGGAAAAGAATTGTCCAAATTGTACTTACAGAAAGTCTTGTTTGTTAATAATATAGTATCAGAGGATGACATGGTGGACAATGGTATTAATCACTACCAGCACATTGATTTGGGGTGCAATGAGATTAAAATTTTAACCATTTAGAATTTGAACCAACATGCCTCAATCTGTTTGCTCTTGGATGTATCAGAGATTGTGCGTGTGCGTGTGCGTGTGTGCGCACACGCATACATGTTCTCTCTTGGAGGTGGATTCTTCTTTTAAATGTTGTAATGAGGGTATTTGTCTAATATTTATTTAGATCTTTGTTTAATACTGATTGAGAGAGGTTGAGTTTTGGAATACCTCAAAACTTAAGAGACGAGAGGACTGCTGGACAGCATAGGCGAGTACCCTTGCTGCATTACTTGTAAATGGCACCAAGAACAAAATGGCCCCTGACACTAGCATCATGCAAGCTACCTTGTTAACCCAATAGCATCCCTTTCTCTTTCTGCTACACATCTGATCATGTGCATCTTGGCCAATCTAAATAGTTACAGATATTAAATTCAGCAAGACCCAAGAAATATATGTTCTCCCTGACTGCAGAACTGCTCAGCCAATTCCAGTGAGGACCAGTCACTCCCAACACTAAGCACATTAACTGATATAGTCCGATTTGGGTGAATTGGACAGCTAGACTTCTGATGCTTGCCAGTAGGAATTCTTCCAAAAAGACACTCCGTATCAAACATCTGATCAACATTCTTTGTTCCAACAGCAATGAGGATTTGCACAGTGGACAGCATAAGCTCTCTAAGCTAATAAGGAAGCGTTGTCAAATATTTTCAAAAGCCATATTCAGTTTGCACAGGAATAGATTTCCTTCTTTTGAATTGTACAACTTCACTGCACAGCTTACAGAGGACAGAACCTGCCTGAAAAACAACCAGTCCCTTATGTCATGAAGTATTGAATGGGATTAAAACCACTGCAAAACATAAACAAATTTAAATGTGTGTATAAAAAGCTTGGCCAAGATCAAAATTATGCAATTTAAGTTTTATACAACTTTTAAATTTGATTATATTACAATCAATCAAGATAATGTTTTCTACTGGCTACTGGACAAATGTCTAAACTGTAACACAAAGTGTTATCGCTGGAGTGAAAATAACACGAGATTCACAGGAGTGATATGCTGGCATTTTATTCATAAACGGCTCAAAGCTCTAATGGAGAAGTCAGAGTTTATGCATTCACGCAGGTTTGGCTGCTACGTTCCGCAAGATCATCATTTTGTCACCAATTCAAATTTCCTCCCAAATTATATTAGAGAATAAAATTTTGACACAATTGCATTCTAGAGATCCTGTGGCGCAGTCCTGTGCCCCTATATGTGGCCCAGAAGCTTACAGTTCACTTCCCACTTCAAAACTTGATGGTCACTGTTACCAACATGGGTCATGTTTAATATTTAGAATCATAGAATTGTACAGCGTGGAAACACACCCTGTGGTCCAACTCGTCCATGCTGACCAGATATCCTAGATAAATCTAGTCCCATTTGCCAACATTTGGCACATAGCCCTCTAAATCCTTCCTATTCATATACCCCAGCCTTTTAAACTTTGTAATTATACTATCCTCCACCACTTCCGTTGGTAGCTCATTCCATACACGCACCACCCTCTGCGTGAAAATGTTGCCCCTTAGGTCCCTTTAAAATCTTTCCACTTTCACCTTAAACCCATGCCCCTTATAAAGTCACCCCTCAGCCTCCAACACTCCAGCAAAAATAGCCCAAACTTGTTCAGCCTCTTCCTATAGCCCAAATCCTCCAACCTTGGCAATATCCTTGTACATCTTATCTGAACCCTTTCTAGTTTCACATCTTTCCTCTAGCAGGGAGACCAGAATTGCACACAATATTTCAAAAGTGGCCTAACCAATGTCCTGTACAGCCACAACATGACCTCCCAACACCTGTAATCGAAATGAGTTTTGAAAGACTGAAAAAATTAATTCATTTAAAGTTTTTTTTCTGGGAATATCTGGAGAGGTTTCTTTAGAGGTAGTAATTGAAAGGTCACTGTGAAAACTGGAAATTACATTTTTAGCAAGGCATCCTGGAAACTACATGATTGGTGGTAACTGCTTGGTTCTGCTGTGAAGTACAATAGGGCTATTTGGAACAGTGATTGCATAGAGTGTTAGAGACTTTGGATCATTCTAGGCCTGATCCTTTTTTGTCTCCATTAAAAAAACTTAATGGTCAGATTATTTATTTCCCCATTTCTTCATACGGGGAGAGAGAGTGCGCGCGCGTGCGGATTAGAGACACAAACGTTTATGCTTCCATATTACTGACTATATATTTTAATCAATTACTGCATCTTTTTTTAATTAACACAATTTTCAATTAATCAATAATGTGGTTGATAGAATTCTTAATTTAAAACCGATATATGTAAGGTGTTCTGCTGTAATGCGAGATTCATCAGCGTGAATTGGCTACCACGCAATTGGTGAATTGTTGACATAGTTTGTACTTTCCAAACATTCCACTGAATGGGTATAGAGATCTTCTATTAGTGATCTTCTACAGAGCAATTTTCTACAGTGCGATGTTGCAGAGGAACACAAATGTCGCATTATAGAACGAACTGTAGATATAGTTATTTAATTGTTCTATGTCATAACTGGGAATTATTATATTTTGTGACAAATAAAATAGTGGAATTAAAGATTACTGAAGTGGCCTGGGAAATAGTGAATGCATTGACTCTGGAATAATTCCAATGGATAGGAGGTTTGCCGAGATAACTCAATCAATCAAAAAGAGGTAGACAGAAACCAGGGGATTGTGGGCCCGGTAATAGTGGGAAAAATGCTAAAGTCTATTATAAAAGATTTAATAGCAGAGCATTTGGAAAACAGAGACAGGATCAGTCAGAGTCAGCCTGGGATTTATGAAATTGCTTTTGAGGATGCAACCAAAAATGTTTTCATGGGGGAGCTAATGGTGTGGTTCACTTGGACTTTCAGAAGGCTTTGGATCAGGCTCCATGTAAGAAATAAGCATATAAAGTTAAAGTACTGTATATGGGATTGGAGGTAATGCATTGACAAGGATAGAGAACTGGATGGCAGATAGAAAACAGTGGGAATAAACAAACAAACAAAGTCTTTTTTTCCCAAGTGACAGACTGACAAGTGGAATAGTGCTGCGACCTGGCTAGTCACAACATATATTAACAGGTTAAATTAGGGAACTAAATATAATACCTCCAAGTTTGCACATGACACAAAGCTGTGTGAGTGAACAGAGAAGCTGAGCAAGTGGGAAAATGTTTGGCAGTTGAAGTCTCATGTGAATAAATGTGAGGTTATCTGATTTGCTAGCAAAAGTATAGGGAGGCAGATTATTATCTGAATGGCAAAAAACTCAGTGTGCATCCTTGTATACCAGTTACTAGATATAAGCATGCAGGTGCAGCAATGGGGCGCCTGAGGGGCAGTGGTAGTGTTCCGATCTCTAAGCCAGGAGGCCTGGATTCAAGTTCCTTCTGGTCTAGAAATGTGCAGTAACATCGCTGAACAAATTGATTAGACAATATCTGTAGGTGCAGCAAGCAGTGAAGAAGGCAAATGGTATGTTGGCCTTCATGGTGAGAGGATTCAACTACAGCAGCAAGGATTCCTTACTGCAATTTTTCATGACCGTGGTGAGACTACATCTGGAGAAAATGTAATGAAAATTTACCAAACTGATTCCTGGGGTGACAGGACTGATGTTATGAAGAGAGACTGGATCAGTTAGGACTACATTCACTGGAATTTAGAAGAATGAAAGGGATTTTCATAAAAACCTATAAAATTCTAACAGGAATAGAAAAGATGAACACAGGAAAGAAGTTTTCAATGACTGGGGGAGTTGAGGACTAGGATACGATACGACATAGGCTTTAGACTGGAATGGGGAGATGCCAGAGTGTTGAGAGTCTGCAGAATTCTCTGTCACAGAAAAGGGCAAACGGGATAAAAGGGAGAAAGCAGGAACAGGCTATAGAGTTGGATAATTGGCCATGATCATACCAAATGGCTGAGCTGGCTTGAAAGGCTGAATGGATTGCGCCTGCTCCTGTTTCCTTTGCTTCTATGTTTCTAAACTGACAGTGCGCTCCTCCAACCTCGGTCATAATACAACAGAATTACGTGAAATGCAGTGAAACATGGGTTTCAATCTGTAAACCCCTCAGATAAGCCTAAGGTAGGCAGTAAGAGCAGAAGTGTTACCTGGTCAGTTACAACCACATTATGGCCACATCACAACAAGTCCCCCCCATTAAAAATAAAGTGGTATGCAAAATTATACGTCTGGTGCTTTAAATACAGGTAAATGTGAAGGTATCCATTCCGGACTGTAAAAGGTTAGATTCAAGGCTTCTTTTCAGAAAAAATGAGCGAAAAGCTAGAAAGAGCAAAGACTTAGTGTTTCATGTAAAAAGATCACTAAAGGGCAGCAGTTGAGTACAAAATATTATCAAAAAAGGTTATGGGGCCAGAATATAAATGGGAAAAGGGTTTACTACTGCTATACTAGTACTGGCTGAACATGTCTGAGTTAGCTTATGAGGTAAATTTTCATTACATTTTCTCCAGATGTAGTCTCACCATGGCCATGTACAACTGCACTAAGGAATCCTTGTGTACAGATCCAGGCACTATATCTTAGAAAGATGTAATGGTCTTGGAAGGACTGTAACACAGGTTCAGCAAAATGTCAGAAGGATTTCAAGGGTTAGTTTATGAGGCAAAATTACAAAAAAAATAAGTTTGTATTCCTCAGAAAATAGAGGGTTCAAGAACAACTTGATTCTCCTTCAATACCCTTCGTATTTTATGCCTTAAATTCCACACTAATTCCTCTAATGGTATGTTTTCTCAATAGTTTGATTTTCTGCCCACAAGTCAATTTTAAAAGTTAATAAAAAGGATTTCACTGATCTGCTAAATGTCCTATAGCGTGCTTGTTTTTTGATCAGCTGTGCAGCGGTTTACCATCAGGAGTAAACACAGTTATAAAATACGTAAGCAATTTACTGAACTTTTGTTGTAGATGGGCCTAAATCCACCACAACATTATATCTTTAATTTTTTTTATTCAGTAGAGATTCAAGTTCCATGAAATATTAGCAATGGCATTAAAGCAGCTGAATTTCTGTTTCTTACTTTCAAATAACTATCCCTTAGGGAATTAACCAGTCATCCCAAAAATTGAACATTTTTTCAAATATAATGGAAATAATAGTTGTCAAACTATGTACATTAAAAAAAAATTCCACATACACTTGGAATAGACTGGTTTCCATAGGGATGAAGGTTATTATCACAGAGTGAAAGCAATGCTTCAGCCCAAGTTTATTCAATGACCTTGTAACCCCATTGCTGGAATCACTATAATATTAATCAAATCCAGGAAAACTGACTTGGAATTCTCTGTCACTGATATAAATGGCAGCATTAGGATTTGCAGACAAAAATTACTTTGTTTTATAAATGGTTTCCTCAGATTATTTTGGTCTGGTTGTATAATATTTTTCAATTGAACCAGTCAAGTAATTCTGCAAAGTGAAATGTCTCCAAACTGTACAATGTTCTGCCCACTCTTGGCATTTTGATTGACCTCAGAATCGAAGAAGGTTTTCTGAGTTGAAAAATATCTACGGCAGTATCAACACACTCACAAATAAAAATAGTGCAGCATAGTTAATTGTGAAGAGGAGGCACGTATGTTTGGATTCAAGATAGCGCCAGAGCATGGCAAAGTTTTGCAAGCTGTCAACAGCAAATCTTAAAATCATAGAATCTCTATAGTGTGGAAGCAGGCCATTCGGCCCATCAAGACTACAGTGCCCTTCTGAAGAGCATCCTACTCAGTTCAACCTCCCCTCCCACTTTATCCCTGTTACCCTGCATTTCCCATGGCTAATCCACCTAGCCTACACACTATGGGAAATTTAGCATAGCCAATCCACCTAACCTGCACATCTTTAGATTGTGGGAGGAAACCGGAGTACCTCTGCTCTTCTAAACCTCAATTCTAAGTCTCTCTGCAGCCATAACATTGTATTCTTCGCTCTGTTCTATTAATTGTAATGCACTCTTTATGGTATGATCTATCTGTACTTTGCCCAAAACAAAAAACATTTCACTGTACCCTAGGTACATATGACAAAATGAAATCAAATCTAAGAGACTTCTAAGTGACTGCAAGAGGATCAGTTAGTACAGGGCACTCTGGTATAATGCGACAATTGTATTCCTCTGCAGCCGCTCGCTATAGAAAATCACTACAGAAAACCACTACACACGGTCAATAGAGAGTCTGTGTTATCCAAAAGCGTTATAGCCAGTTCGTGTTGACGAAATGCACATTGTATCAGAATGAGCTTTAGTTTGGAAAGGCTGAAGTCAGACAGAATTTTAACAAGAGAAATGTGAGGTACTAGTCCAAACTTTCTTCTGTGCAGCAAAATGAGAGTATTTTGTTCCTGACTGCTCCTAACCCACACTCTGCCAACAAAAAAGCCTCTTATTGTAGTCATTGACAATTTGTTAACCCAACTACTGCACTCAATATATACTAAAATTGATTTAAAAATTAGGATAAAGTAAAAGAGGCAGCTTAACTTACTTTCAAGTCAACGTGTTCAGGTCTGTTATGATATACCTCGGAAGCAGGTGGGTCTCAAACCCGATCTTTTGGCTCAGATACAGGAACACTACCACTGCACCAGAAGAGCCCTTGGAGTGAGGCAGCTTAATCTCAATCTGATATATAGCTAGCACCTGTGCTTTGGAGGCAAAATGTGGATTCAACTAAAATTCCAGAAACTGGGGACATAGTTTTGGCTAATATCCAAAAGCACGCCACAGGTGCTACCCAGCAGCCGAGATGTTAAATGTTGAGTACTGATCAGTTGAACACTAATGCTCCCAATCACCTATTTAAAAAAAAATCATTGCCTCCTCCCTCAACCAACAAATAGATTGATTAATCATTGAATGCAATGCTGCTTATAGAGGCAACCTTACTCTTTCAGTATTGACTCATTAACAAATGATAATATAATTACAAAACTAAACGGTGTCATTCTCCTGCCTTTTCCCCTGTAATCCTGCATGTTGTCTCTATTTAAATAATCGTCTGATGGCATCCTCTTGAATACCTTGATTGAAGTTGCCTCCAATACACTTTCAGGGAGAGCATTCCAGACCCGGACTACTCACTGTGTAAAGAAGAGTGCATTTGCCTTTCTGCAAGTTTGTGCCCATTGGTTCTTAAAATGTCTGCACATAACACTTTATTTTGAAGGTCTATCGAGGGATAAACCTGGTGGAGGGTTTTATCCAAAAGTACTTCTGAAGAAACCATATGCTAAAAGAATTTAAGCTCTAATGGGCAAGTTCCCATTTTAAAAAATGCTGTGTTGAATATCCTGCTGTGCTTTATGCTTCTGAGTATCAATTAAGCTGTAAATAAACTTGTAAATGTTAGTCTCACAGCATGTTACTTTCTGCTTTTAAAAAAGGCAGAGAGAATGTTATGGGGTATCCACATATTTCAGCGATAGACATAGGCTACAGTTAAGTGCCACGCAAAGCCAGGCTTGGTGAATTTGTGACATTTGCAGAGTCTATTGAAAAGTTACATGTCAATACAAAAATACCAAAAGGAAGCTCGAAGATTGACAGCCACCTGAACCACTACTTTAAAAGTGATGATTCAAATGTTCCTTGCTTGACAAAAGCCACAAACAAAACTTCAACTCAGTAAATAGTTCTTTTGTTGTTCATGATTTACGCACGTGTTTTAACATGCAACTGCTGTGAACAAGAACAAACTGTGACTGAACTGATGCACGTCCACAAGAAATGTGTTCAATTTAAATGATTTTGAAATCCATATTTAAGACTTATTTATTTAAAGTCTTTCAGATTGTTATTCTTTCTGTTGAAGAAAGTAACCCTGCTAAAAAAAAACACAATTTGCTCCACAAATCATTGTGCTCAGGATGAATTTTGAGCGTGATTCTATGGCAGGTACAATTTCAAATACAAATGTAACCTAGGAGAAGACTTCAGGTCACCTCCACCCAGTTTATTCTTCTTAATATGAAAAACTGAGGCTGGCTTGTCCTTTTGGGGTTAGTAACTCTGTTGCGTGCAAGCCATTTCCTATAACTTTACTTGCTCCACTGCAAAAGAGTTTGTGTAAAAAACAATGCATTGCTACATCAACCAAAGCCTCCTTCCTGCCACAGAACGCTACTTCTGTTAGGAAATAACTCACCACAGTTTGGATGTGTACGTATAAGACAATGTTTCTTTGGGACTTTAATACAGATAATAGATACAATAAATGAGTCATTCCACAACAGGAAGTGGAGCTGCTACCAAAAATTGTGTCAGGCTATAATTTTACAATATCTGCAGGCTACCACTTCATATGTTACAATTAATCAATGTTACTAAATTTCTCAATATATACACTGACTGCATTCAATATTGACTTGTGATACTTAACAATTTAAAACATTGAAGTGTTGGATCAGCCATGATTCTACTGAATGGCAAGGCAGGCTTGATGGGCTGCATGGTCTATTCTGTGGCTAAGATTCCAATTTCCAAACATTCATAGAAGCTGCAAATATAAATTCACTCTTAGATCCTTTAAGATTCCACTGACCTGGTAATTAATGACTTTCTTGAAATAGTCAGGGTATCCTGAAGGCATGTAATGGTTTCTTTCATGAAGGTAATCAGGTTTGTGAAATATAATAGATACTCTAAACTGATCCAACAGGAAACACACCTCAACACTTAAAAACTTGGTAACAAAAGTGGTTAACCACAATTTCAGACCATTCCCCCAAAATCAATGTTTTGTCGAGTATAAGTCGATTCCATTATAATTTCATTAGCATATTTTAAAGAAACGTGCACAATTAACATACCAATGCATTAATCAAACTCTTTGGTACTTTGTTAACAGTGATTGCAGGTAAACCCATGTTTCTCAGATTGATATTTGAAGTCCTTGAGAATTGTTCAGCCAAGGTGTGAACAATACATATTTTCAGTTACTTTTGAGGGTTTAGTTTAGGAATCAGTCAATTAGTACCCAACTTCTCCTCATGGCCAAACTAAGTGAAAATATGCTTTTCTCATCTAAAGCAATGCCTCTGTTCCTTTCAAAACGGTCGCTATTAAGCCCTTCTCCAAATTCCAGCCTTAGCTCCTATGACAGTAAGAATTTTCCACACCAACTCCAGCTTACATTTTCTTTCCAACGTACCGAAACACATGAACCTCCCAAATCCTTGCCAATCTTATCGTTATTCCTCACTGGATTCTCTCCAGACTTGACTGTTCCACCAATTACTTTCCCATACTTCGTAAATATCACCTCAGATAAAATTCTCAGGCCAATTTCCTTTCCTGAATGTCCCGTTCATCCATCTCATTGGTGAAACCCAAATTTAAAAATCATCATCCTCACTTCAATCTTTTAATTGTAACCTCGTCCATCCCTATAGCTGTCATTCCTCTGATATACAGGTCAGATTTTCATGAAGCAGATGGCAACTGTGAGTCGAGAAAATTTTGATTTCTATTCAAGTGATCCCTGCCCTGAGAGATGGCCCCTGGAGGTTGCAAAAGAAGCAAATTAGAATGCAAGCGTGTATTTCCTGGCACAGTTATAATGGTGAATATAAGACCTTCAAAAGCTCAACTGCTATATATGTCCCCTCAATGCCTTCATTTCTTCACAACTCCCATGCCCCATACACCCTTCATAGCAACCCGCTCAGTATCCATTCAGTAATCACAATGTGCAGAACCAATAAGCCAATGGCCAGTTTTAAAAGTTTTTGAATATCCTCAGAAACTGACTACATAAGAATACATTTTGAAGAAATCCTTTGAAAAAAAGTAACTTAGCTAACAAATTATTCAAAGTGTTAATCCACCAGACTTAATGGTATCAAGCTCTTTTTTCCGCCAACCTCACACCTCCTGACCTTGCATTAATACACACAAAGGCAGTGAAAAAAAAAGGTGTTCAAAGAAACAGCAGGTTACAACAAAGTGATAGATATGTCAACAAATAAAGCTTTCACTCCTGTCTGCAACTGTACAAACATTGCTTGGTGAGATCAAAATGCTTTGCCATTCTTGGAGCTCAGCCAGGCATTCATATTGTGGCTACTGGTAACTGCATCAACAAAAGCAGGCTTAACAGATGTATTCATTATGAAAAGGTGCAACTGGCCATACCTGCAATTGAGCTAGCAAGGGTGGGAGTGCTACAGGTAGGCTAGTTGCCTAAATCCTTATCCTGTGCAGGTGACAGTTGCTTGAAACTATTATGGGATTCCCTGAATTGAGGCACATGTGCAAATTTTAAAATGTTTCCTGAATCTGCCTGACTCAGTAAAAATGCAGTCTTGCATTGCTCCAATTCTGGCCTCTTGTAGGTCACCATCCACATCCCCATCCCCAACCATCACAATCCCATTTCAGTGGCATCAGTGGCAACTTTATCTACAGGTACCAAGCTTAGGAAAGCAATTCCAGAGCTGAAGTTAACTCTATATCTCATTTAAGATCCTCTCAAAAATAGAAAACCAAACAGGCAGAATTGTTCACCTGCCTTTATCTCAGTTTACCTTTTTTTCTCAATTATTGCACTGTGAAAAGGTTTTTTTTAAATGTTCAAGGTATTATATAAACTAATGTTATTGTTATATTGTTTTTCAAAATTGTGCTTTAGGTTAAAAGGTGGCTGATTTGTAGTAGATTTGTATAGAGTTACCTATTTATCACAATGTTAAAGTACCAAGAGTGGGAATGCATTTCAGCTCCTTTTCCAGAAGCACTAATGGAATAAACAATAGCATCTCCAGATCACATTTATTTAGTTTGGACTGAATTAGCAAACGGAAAACTTGCTTTCACATAAATTTTTTATTCTCAAATGTATTTAGGCAATTATAAAAGCCAGTCAGAAGTTACACAAAAGAAACAAACTCATGTATGTTAGTGGATCTTGGTGGTCTGAGCAAATATTGAACAGCTGGACAAAGTTGCTGACAGATCAGTATGGACTAGACAAAATTACCAAGAAGTAAGAGTTTATAAAAGACACTAGTAAAAGAGGACGCATGTTGTTTGACTCATTAGGCTACAGCTGTTTTCTACCCTAGTCACTTTAACTTCAACAAATGGCAACCTTTCATTCAACCAGATGCTGGATTATTGTCTTCATCTGAAGCATTGTAACAGTATCTAGATATCCAATGTACAAAAGGCAAGGCTTCTTTTTAAAAACATGATTTGCATTTTAAATTCTCCTCCCATCCTCAGATTGCCGAGTATGATGCAGGCAAGGTCATCCACTCCTATCCTCCTAGTCTCTTTCACCTCTCTCATCACCCAGTGAGTCTTAACGACAGCTGGGTCTGAAACCTCCATCAATGCCTCCACTTGAAGTACAAAAGCTCCAAGTGACTCCTTAGCAGGGTAAAAGCATCTGCAACTGATTTGGCACTTCTGCACAACATCAGAGCCGGAGCTTAGAACCTCATATGTGGGGGCTGCATGTTCAGACTGGTGCATTACCACTTCATGGGGAAGCACTGTGCAATTGATTTGAACTATGATAGCTAATCTTCAAATCTGTTTCTTGCCCAAAGTTTCCTCCTTTTTAACACAACCAGAAGTCCTAAAGTGGGCAATGTTCTTAAATGAATTCAGTTACTCAAGTGATTTTCATGATATCAGCAGCCCTACTGCAGATGTCTGGAGACTAGGCTGATGCAGTGGCTCAGTGGTTAGCCCTGTTGCCTCACAACGCCAGAGATCTGGGCTTGATTCCACCCTCAGAAGACTATCAGTGTGAAGTTTACACATTCTTCCTGTGTTTGCATGGGGTTCCTCTCATAGTCCAAACTTGTGCAGGTTAGGAAGACTGGCCATTCTAAATTACCCATTGTCTGCAGGGATGTGTCGGCTCAGTGGATTAGCCATGGGAAATGCAGGGATGGGATGCTGGGTGGGATATTCTTTGGAGGGTTGGTGTGGACTCGATGGGCCGAATGGCCTGTTTCCACACTGTCAGCATTGTATGAGAGACATCATAGTTTTGCCAGATTCTACCATCTCTTCCTGTGATCTCGTGAATGCAGCATCTTTTCAGAAGTAGCTGGAATTAAAAGCAGTACCCTTGGTTGCTGACAATTTTCTCGCTCACCTTGCTGGAATGTTTGAGAACATCCTAGTCAGATGTACATCCCACCACCATCACCACCCTAGCAACGAGTAGATAATCTCCTGGGTTGGTTTGTACAGTGCAGAGTTCCACCCTTGTATTCACCAGTAAATCCATAAAGAAAACCGTAATCCAACGTTTTCATTACAGCTACTTCTGTATCCGCAAGAAATCAAGAATGAGGCTTCACAAAAGAATTTGAACAACAATGAAAATATTTTGATTGCAAAAACAAGAATAATGTAGTGTTGTGGGAAAGGGCTGTCAAAGCTAAGCTTTTACCAGTCCCAGCTACCTATAATATTATGTTTCATTAGACAAAACTATTGTGAAATTTACTGAAAAAAATGAATGCAAAGCCATTCACAAAGGTAAAGGCATAGTGATGCGAAGCCAGGATTACCTCTTATTGCCAATGGAGAAAAGATATTCACAGGATTAAAAACAAAACAGAAACTGCTGGAGAAATTCAGCAGGTCTGGCAGCACCTGACGAGAGAAAGCAGAATTCGACAGATGCTATCAGACTTAAGATTCTTCAGCAATTTCTGTTTTTCTTTCAGATTTTCAGCATCTGCAGTCCTTCATATTTTTGTCCACAGGATTAAAGCCATTTCCCTTTGTTTAGACAGCAACCCTCAAATCTTTGTAAATAACTCTAGCAAACAACGCATCGTTTTCATCAAGCTGCTAAATCAAGGCAAGTTTCTAACCTAACATATGAATTATTAGCGTACAGAGAAAATGGGAAAATCATAAAAGACCTTCATTCTATCAATCAGGGAATAACTATCTGCCTACATTCAGGCTTGGAAAATGAACCCTAAAACCTACAGTAACTAAACAGAAATTACTCAATATACAGACTACCTGTGAATAATACAACAGATAAACATAAGATAGAATATCTGCACATCAACATTAAAATTGCATCTAAATAGTGTACTCACTTATTTTTAGAACAATGACAACTCTAAGAATTGAAAGTCATTGTTTTGGTTTTTATGCCATGATCAGTAAAGACAAAAGAAAACATATTTTAAAAGTATCCAAATATAAAGGCCAGACTACTTATTCTGTCCCTTACTTTCCCCTGCCCACACTGGATTTTTTTTGCAAGGTTTGTAGCTCAGGATGAGGGTTAGGGTGTAGGTTTGCTCGCTGAGTTGTAGGTTTGATATCCAGACCTTTCATTACCTGGCTAGGTAACATCATCAGTGGTGACCTCCAAGTGAAGCGAAGTTGTCTCCTGCTTTCTATTTATATGTTTGTCCTGGATGGGGATCCTGGGGTTTGTGGTGATGTCATTTCCTGTTTGCTTTCTGAGGGGTTGATAGATGGCATCTAGATCTATGTTTGTTTATGGCGTTGTGGTTGGAGTGCCAGGCCTCTAGGAATTCTCTGGCATGTCTTTGCTTAGCCTGTCCCAGGATAGATGTGTTGTCCCAGTCGAAATGGTGGTTTTTTCCTCTGTGTGTAGGGCTACGAGGGAGAGAGGATCATGTGTTTTTGTGGCTAGTTGGTGTTCATGTATCCTGGTGGCTAACTTTCTTCCTGTTTGTCCTACGTAGTGTTTGTGGCACTCCTTGCATGGAATTTTGTAGATGACGTTGATTTTGTCCATGGGTTATACTCGGTCTTTTAAGTTTTAGTTTTTGATTGAGAGTGTTGGTGGGTTTGTGTGCTACTCGGATTCCGAGGGGTTTTAGTAGTCTGGCTGTCATTTCTGAAACTTCTTTGATGTATGGTAAGGTGGTTAGCATTTCTGGCTGTGTTTGGTCTGCTTGTCGTGGTTTGTTCGAGGAATCTGCACCCTACCAACCATCAAACCAAAAATCTGGGTCTGCTATGTAGAAAGAAAGTTAGCCACCAGGATACACAAACACCAGCTAGCCACAAAAAGACATGACCCTCTCTCCCTCGTAGCCCTACACACGGAGGAAAAAACCACCATTTCAACTGGGACAACACATCTATCTTGGGACAGGCTAAGCAAAGACATGCCAGAGAATTCCTAGAGGCCTGGCACTCCAACCAAATGCCATAAACAAACACATAGATCTAGATACCATCAATCAACCCCTCAAAAAACAAACAGGAAATGACATCACCACAAACCCCAGGAACCCCATCCAGGACAAACATATAATTGAAAGCAGGAGACAACAGCTTCGCTTCACTTGGAGGTCGCCACTGATGTTAACTAGCCAGGTAATGAAACATCTGGTTATCAAACCTACAGCTCAGCGAGCAAACCTACACCCTAACTGGATCTTTATGACATCTATTTAACCAATAATATGAATGTGAGATGCCAGAAAGAAAGAGTTCTGTCCCAGGTAGCAAGATTGGATTGTGAAGTTTAAAAAAAACAGAAATATTCAACGGACCAAGCACCATCAATAGAAAGACAAACAGAATTAATGCTTTCATCTTTGTGATCTTTCAGCTAAACTGGAAAATGTCAGAGGTGCAATAGGTTTTAATGACGTCTAGAGGCAGGGCAAAGGGATTAGGCTGGAAAGAACAAAGGGCAAAACAATGGTAGGGTGGAAGACAGAAGATTTTAAATGACAAAATCACAACCTCCATCCCTATGCAATTTGTTTTGTTAATGTACAGCACTTCAGGTTCAGACATTACAGCACAGGTCATCATTTGGCCAATCATGTTCATGCAGGTCAACAAATGTTTGATTGCACTCATCCCATTTCCCAGCTCTTGGCCTATAGCCCTGAAGGCTAGGCAACAAAAAAAATGTCTAAAAACTGCTTAAATGATATAACAGTGACATCGACCACTCTTTCAGGCAATGAACTTCAAAGTCCCTCCAACCTCAGGATGAAAAAAATGCCCCATGTTCACTGACACCTCCCCCCAACTAATGAAGAAAGTGACTGCCTATCCATCCTACGTCCCCTACAATCATGTACATTTTTATCACGTACCCTCTTGAATTTCTCTGCTCGAAGGAAAACAATCCAAAGCCTATCTAATCTTTCCTCAGAGCTCAGGCACTCCAGCCAGATGGCTTCCTGTTAAATCTTCCCCGTATCCGCTTTAGAACAATCACATTGTCCCATAATATGGTGACCAAAGCAACATACAAAACTCCAATTGTGGCCAAACCAGCTTTTTATATAGTTCCAATGTAACTTCCAGCTACGATTCTGTTTTCACATTTGCACCTCCTTTAAGATATATTTTGTTTCTTTTCCTGTCTCATTATTGTGCCCTTTTATATTGCACTACTGTACCTTTCATAATTTTTTTTCAGAACCTTTCAGACCCGAGTATTCGTTTTGGTCCGGTGGCAGCCCATTGCTTGTGCAAGCTCAAGATGTTTAATGCTTTATGAAATACATGATGAAAAATCCAAGTGAGAAGGGATTTCGCTCAACTTACATGGAGTGTACAATCCATGACAATTGACCCCACAGAATGCAACATTTAACTTAGTGCATTCAAGTGTCCATAGCTGTACTTATTCCTACAAATTCTAGATTACCTTTCAAGCCAGTGCTACCTACTCATTCATTCAGGTAGGAAGGCCACCCAGAGCCAACCTTTTATGACAGACTTAATCTTTAAAAAAAAAGGTGTCAATAAACCAGATAGTTCAGTTAAACATCAATACAATCATAACGTACTGAGAAGCTTCCCAACCTGAGGATTCCTTTTAGGATCAACACTGGATTGACTCAGGTCCAATCTCTTTCGTAATCATGGAGACCACTGAACCCCTGCTCACGATACAGTCATTAAATAGTTAATAAACAATGGACAAGTTCTATTGCAGCTCAAAGTAATCAGAAACAGAGTGATCAGCAATAATTCACAGTATTGTAGAAGCAGCCTGAACACCAACCTGTTATCTACCTCCATGGATGCTCACTATATCCTATCAAACAATGTTCTAGCAATTTAGCATGCAAACTTGCAACAGAAACTGCCTTGTGCCTCTGTAGCTCAAAGGAAGAAAGCTATATAAGCCTGAATAAAATAAGCCTGCTGTATACATGACCTCCCTAGCTTTAAAGCAGCTGTCACCCCCCCCATGACTGAGCCAGTCCACGCAAGACAGAGGAGACAAAACTCATCATGTAAAAACAGACAGAACTGCAACCAAGAGCAGTTGCTTCTTCCTTTTTCTTAAAAACTAACAGCCCCTTTCACCAGGAACACAAACATTAACAGCAGGACTGCTATTGACCAACAGAACCAAAAAAATCCCATTTGTTTAAACTTGTTTGAAAAAGATTGTGATGGAATGTGGATTCTACCACCTCCTATACATTCCAAAAGAAAACCTTAAATTTTTTTATTTCTGACTGAACTGTATTATGTTACATTATTGTGAAACAGTTAACTTGACGAAGCAGAACAAAAACCATGAAAATTTATTAAAAAGTAGTATACACATTCTGGGCTAATTATTGAAGTCGGATCATTTATCAGTAAATAAATAACAGAGAAACACAGATCAAAATTGTTCCCATTGATACCTCTCAGAGATGCCCCAGGGTATTTCAACAACTAACATGACTGACTCAGGCAGCTCAAATGGAACAGCTGTTCTTCCCCCCCCAAATGTGTGTTATTGTATACATGACTCTTTGATAGCTAGCACCAGTAAAATGACAGCTGACAGCCATCTGACTTAAAACAAGAAAAGCAAAGTCACTCGACTTTCTTCTGTATCAATGTTCATGCCCATATATCCTTGGAGAGAGAGAGCACATGTCCACCAGTGGCCTTGAGGCCTTCAGGGAGACATAAGCATCAGAGGGGATGGATTACATCATTCCTCCCTCCAATGTTATTTTGATTCAATTCCCTCCCATGTTCCCATACCTTTTTGTTCTCTCTCAGCTATTATGACACTAATTAATTGTTCTTAAAAGCAAAACAATTTCTTAAGCAGTTTACAAAAACAACCAATTACATAAAACATCCTATCTGACCTGATCAGGTGTACCCAAGAACTCTGTGGGAAGCGAGGGAAGTGTTTACTGGGCCTCTTGCTGAGATATTTGTATCATCGATAGTCACAAGTGAGGTACTGGAAGACTGGAGGTTGGCTAATGTGGTGCCACTGTTTAAGAAAGGAGGCAAAGACAAGCCAGGGAACTATAGCCCGGTGAGACTGACATTGATAATGAGCAAGTTGTTGGAGGGAATCCTGAGGGACAGGATGTACATGTATTTGGAAAGGCAAGGACTGATTCAGGATAGTCAACATGGCTTTGTGCATGAGAAATCATGTCTCACAAACTTGATTGAGTTTTTTGAAGAAGTAACAGAGGATTGAGGAGGGCAGAGCAGTAGCCGTGATCTAAATGGACTTCTGTAAGGCATTCAACAAGGTTCTCCATGGGAGATTGGTTAGCAAGGTTAGATTTCATGGAATACAGGGAGAACTAGCTATATGGATACAGAACTGGCTCAAAGGGTAGAAGACAGAGGGTGGTGGTGGAGAGTTGTTTTTCAGATTGGAGGCCTGTGGCCAGTGGAGTGTCACAAAGATCAGTGCTGGGTCCACAATTTTGTCATTTATTTAAATGATTTGGATTTAAACATAGGAGGTATAGTTAGTAAGCTTGCAAATGACATCAAAATTGGAGATGTAGCAGACAACGAAGAAGGTTACTTCAGAATACAATGGGATCTTGATCAGGTGGGTCAATGGGCTGAGGAGTGGCAGATGGAGTTTAATTTAGATAAACGTGAGGTGCTGCATTTTGGGAAAGCAAATCTTAGCAGGACATATACACTTAATCGTGTAGGGAGTGTTGCTGAACAAAGAGACCTTGGAGTACAGGTACATAGCTCCTTGAAAGTGAGTCGCATGTAGATAGGATAGTGAAGTCGGCGTTTGGTATGCTTTCCTTTGTTGGTCAGAGTATTGAGCACAAGATTTGGGAGGTCATGTTGCGGCTGTACAGGACATTGATTAGGCCACTGTTGGAATATTGTGTGCAATTCTGATCTCCTTCCTATTGGAAAGATGTTGTGAAACTTGAAAGGGTTCAGAAAAGATTTACAAGGATGTTGCCAGGGTTGGAGGATTTGAGCTATAGGGAGAGGGTGAATAGGCTGGGGCTATTTTCCCTGGAGCGTCAGAGGCTGAGGGGTGGCCTTATAGAGGTTTACAAAATTATGAGGGACATGGATCGGATAAACAGACAATTCCTAGGGTAGAAGCCCAGAACTAGAGGGCATAGGTTTAGGGTGAGGGGTGGGGGAGGGAAGATATAAAATAGACCTAAGGGGCAACTTTTTCATGCAGTGGGTGGTATGGGTATGGAATGAGTTGCCAGAGGAAGTGGTGGAGGCTGGGACAATTGCAACATTTAAAAAGGCATCTGGATGGCTATATGAACTGGAAGGGTTTGGAGGGGTTTGGGCTGGGTGCTGGTAAGTGGGACTAGATTGGGTTGGAATGTCTGGTCAGCATTGATGAGATGGACCGAAGGGTCTATTTCCATGCTGTACATCTGCATGCCTTATGATAAAAGAATGGTTAAGAACCTGAGAATCCATCATTTCACTCAAAATTAAGTGCAGCTCAGCACTGGATTATCTGTAGTGCAAACGGTTTAAAGTACAAGCCCCTATGAGCAAGTAGTAGAAAGGTCTTTTTGCATCATTACCATAGCTGAAGCATTAGTATTTAAAGTCTCAGGAAAATACGAATCATTCCACTTAAAATGCTGTAACGTACACAACAGCAGGCCAAGTTCTGGAAAATGGGATGAAGCTAGATAGCTTTTATTATATGATTCCTATGGTATAAATTTCTATGACTTTATTCCAGACGGTAGCATTTTCTTTTAAAATTGGATAATGCGTGTGGTCACTTCATCCTACTCATGAGAGACAGCACAATGACTTAGACAAGTGCCTGCACTTCATACTCACTGCAGGTACAACAATCATACTTCACCCTTGCCCTTGTGGCTTTTTCCTTTTCCTAGTTTTTGCACAGTTTGGCAAGTATGTAAACAGCAAACTTAAGCTGAGGAATAGAAATGGCAGCAACTGGTGGTGGTGGTGAATCGTTCCAGATGGTTGCTTCATTCAGATATTCAAAAGCCCTTCTTCAGCAATTTCAGCACATAATCATGATGAACACTTCAGTATGGTGTTGAAGGTGTGCCATCTTGTTGGAGGTGCTGTCTTTCACATAATGAATAAAGATTCTATATGTATTTATATTAATATAAAACAAGCCTTGCCACTACTCTATTGAAAGAAGAAAAGAGGAGTTTTTCTGGCATCTTGGTATACATTTTGATAAATTCCTTCAGTATCATTTCAAAACAGATCTCTGAACCAGCATACTTGCAATAAAGGAACTACGCAAAAGACAAATTTAGTATGTGTCGTGTTGATAAGGACAAATCAGATGCAACTTAAGACTGTAAATTATTCAGGTTCCTTTTAGATATCCTTTGAGAGAGCAATCACCCAGGCTTTTACAATTCACATTCAAAACCAGATGGCCAAAAGTCACCAAATCACATAGGTAAGCTCAAAGATCAAAAAAAAAGGAAAATGACAGCACAGGAACAGACCCTTCAGCCCTCCAAGCCTGCGCTGATCCTGTTCCTCCATCTAAACCTGCTGCCTATTTTCTAAAGATCTGTATCCCTTTGCTCCCTGCCCATTCATGTACCTGTCTAGATACATCTTAAATGACGCTGTCGTTCCTGCCCCTACCACCTCTGCTGGCAACACATACCAGGCCCCACCACCCTCTGCGTAAAGAACTTTCCACTTATATCTCCCCTCAACCTTTCCCCTCTCACATCTAATGACTTTTTGTTGCAAATTAATGGAGTTTGGATAGATGGACTAAATGACGAGAACGAGGGTAGGTCCGATCAAGGACAGTGGTGGGAGACTGTGTATTGAGTCGGAAGAGATAGGAGAGGTCTTGAACAAGTACTTCTCTTCAGTATTTACGAACGAGAGGGACCGTATTGTTGAAGAGGAGAGTGTGAAACGGACTGATAAGCTACAAGAGATACCTGTTAGGAAGGAAGATGTGTTGGACATTTTGAACAACTTGAGGATAGACAAGTCCCCCGGGCCTGACGGGATATATCCTAGGATTATGTGGGAAGCAAGAGAGGAAATTGCAGTACCGTTGGCAATGATCTTCTCGTCTTCACTGGCAACTGGGGTGGTACCAGGGGACTGGAGAGTAGCGAATGTTGTGCCCCTGTTCAAAAAAGGGAATAGGGATAACCCCGGGAATTACAGGCCAGTTAGTCTTACTTCTGTGGTAGGCAAAGTAATGGAAAGGGTACTGAGGGATAGGATTTACGAGTATCTGGAAAGACACTGCTTGATTAGGGACAGCCAGCACGGATTTGTGAAGGGTAGGTCTTGCCTTACAAGTCTTATTGAATTCTTCGAGGAGGTGACCAAGCATGTGGATGAGGGTAGAGCAGTGGATGTAGTGTACATGGATTTTAGTAAGGCATTTGATAAGGTTCCCCATGGTAGGCTTATGCGGAAAGTCAGGAGGCATGGGATAGAGGGAAATATGGCCAATTGGACAGAAAACTGGCTAACCGGTCGAAGTCAGAGAGTGGTGGTAGATGGTAAATATTCAGCATGGAGTCCAGTTACAAGTGGAGTTCCGCAGGGATCAGTTCTGGGTCCTCTGCTGTTTGTAATTTTTATTAATGACTTAGAGGAGGGAGTCGAAGGGTGGGTCAGTAAATTTGCAGATGATACAAAGATAAGTGGAGTTGTGGACAGTGAGGAGGGCTGTTGTCGGCTGCAGAGGGACTTAGATATGATGCAGAGCTGGGCTGAGGAGTGGCAGATGGAGTTCAACCCTGCCAAGTGTGAGGTTGTCCATTTTGGAAGAACAAATAAGAATGCGTAATACAGGGTTAATGGTAGGGTTCTTGGTCAGGTGGAGGAACAGAGGGATCTTGGGGTCTATGTACATAGATCTTTGAAGGTTGCCACTCAGGTGGATAGAGTTTGTAAGAAGGCCTATGGAGTATTATCGTTCATTAGCAGAGGGATTGAATTCAAGAGTCGTGAGGTGATGTTGCAGCTGTACAGGACTTTGGTTAGGCCACATTTGGAGTACTGTGTGCAGTTCTGGTCGCCTCACTTTAGGAAAGATGTGGAAGCTTTGGAGAGGGTGCAGAGAAGATTTACCAGGATGTTGCCTGGAATGGAGAGTAGGTCTTACGAGGATAGGTTGAGAGTTCTCGGCCTTTTCTCGTTGGAACGGCGAAGGATGAGGGGTGACTTGATCGAGGTTTATAAGATGATCAGAGGAATAGATAGAGTAGACAGTCAGAAACTTTTTCCCCAGGTACAACAGAGTGTTACAAGGGGACATAAATTTAAGGTGAAGGGTGGAAGGTATAGGGGAGATGTCAGGGGTGGGTTCTTTACCCAGAGAGTGGTGGGGGCATGGAATGCGCTGCCCGAGGGAGTGGTAGAGTCAGATTCATTGGCGACCTTTAAGCGGCATTTGGATAGGTACATGGATGGGTGCTTAATCTAGGATAGAAGTTCGGCACAACATCGTGGGCCGAAGGGCCTGTTCTGTGCTGTATTGTTCTATGTTCTATGTTCTATGGCTTCCTTAGTCTTTTTTATTATCTTGCAATCCAGTCAGTTAAGCAGCCATGTGCCAAATAGAAGTGGAACTTTTTGAATTCACTTGTGGGATGTGGGTGTTGCTGGTTGGCCAGCATTTATTGCCCATCCCTGGTTGTCCTTGAGGTGGTGTTGGTGAGCTGCCTTCTTGAACCACTGCAGTCCATGTGCTATCAACCTACAATGCCTTCAGGGAGAGCATT
This sequence comes from Chiloscyllium punctatum, assembly GCF_047496795.1. Lineage (NCBI taxonomy): Eukaryota > Metazoa > Chordata > Chondrichthyes > Orectolobiformes > Hemiscylliidae > Chiloscyllium > Chiloscyllium punctatum. Next base: position 92,021,695 of record NC_092746.1, on the reverse strand, counting down.
CCAGGATTTTGACCCAGCAACAGTGAAGCAACGGTGATACATTCCCAAGTCAGGATGGTGAGTGGCTTGGCGGGGGGGCAAACATGCAAGTTGTGGTGTTCCCATGTATCTACTGCTCTTGCCTTTTTGGGTGGAAATGATCATGGGTTGGGAAGGTGCTGTCTAAGGACCTTTGGTGAATTCCTGCAGTGCATCTTGTAGATAGTACAAATTGTTGCTGCTGATTGTCAGCGGTGAAAGTATTTATGAACGTGGTGCCAATCAAGCAGGTTGCTTTGTCTTGGATGGTGTCAAGCTTCTGGAGTGTCGTTGGAGCTGCACCCATCCAGGCAAGTGATGAGTTTTCCATCACACTCCTGACTTGATTCTGGTAAATGGTGGACAGACTTTGGGGATTTGGCGGGGGGTTTACTCACCACAGACCTGCTCTTGTGATTGCTGTTTATGTGGCGACTCCAGTTGTGTCTCTGGTTAACGGTAACCCCAAGGATGTTGACAGTAATAAACAATAACATAACAACAGTTGTTGAATAATTCAAACTTGACCATGGCAACCATTGTTGTATCAAATCACTTTTTTATACTCATTATTTAGCTTCACTGAGGTACTAAAGAGTAGTCACTGTTTTCTTAGCTTTATTTCACTATGGATCAATATGTTCAGGAAGGAAGTGTTTAAAAAAGATCTGATCATTTTAAAACAGACAACAGAAATATATTAAAGAAGTCGAATAAAAAGGCTTTGGCAAAAATTAAGATTACAATATACAATGAGCAGCAATTTACAAAAGCAACTTGAACAGCAAAAAATTCAACTGTATTTTGAGATATTTCCAATCAGAATTCCTTAATTCCTACTCTTTGGACAATGTGATTACGTGGGAATTTTTATTCGGTTTTAACAGTCTGCAAGGTGGAGATTTTCTCCATTTTGTTGATTGTATTTGTAAACTTCCAGTGAACCAGAAGAGGGATACAAATTTGTATTTTGTTACTGGAAAAATAGTCAGTAATTCTGGAGTTACAAACAGACAGCTTTGAAGTCCTGGCCAAGATGCATCCAATTAAGACAACTTGAGTTTATTTACATTCTTTATGAAGAATTCTTCCTCCTTAAGCTAAGCAGACATCAATTTAGTTGCACATTTCAGACAAGATATTTTTGCGAATACAGAACTTGTTGTTTATTAGATGGTTAGATTACAGTGGACAAACCAACTGTTCTATATGACCTCAGGTTGTTTTGCAAAGGAATATGCTTCAGCTCCTAATAGACCAAAACCAAGTAAAAGGTGAATTGTAATTCTACATAAAGGAATATTTTAAATGCAGAAATAGAAATGTGCATATGTCACTGGAAAAACAGCAGAATTGTGACATTATATGCCCAACTAATACAAAAGCTGTGCTGACCAGTCAGGGATGCAACAGAATTTTCTACACTTAATGTTTCAAGGAGTCTGTCTTCTTTTACTCAGGTCCTCATCTATGCCAGCTTAAACTAGCAAATAATGGCAACAATTTCCCAAATATCAAAAATATTACAACATACTGTCCCAAAAATTCATTTTTACTTTGACGATGCACCTGTTGCTAGTAAGACGTGAGTTCACGATTTATGAAATGGAAGCAAATGAAGGAGGAGTTGAAAGAGACCAGATTAAAATAACAGAGAGCAAATTAAAAGCAGAGCAAGTATAGTTCAGCAGAAGTAAATGTTCAAACACAGATAGATATTTTATCCTACACTTGATCAATTTGATTTCTTTACCTTTGATACTCTGAGCAAGTCCTCACATGAAAACCCCAAAATTGACAATTAACTGATTTTTATTGTAAAATTCATCCTTGTGTCCTTTCCAATAGATTATGTCATTTATATATTTTGTAACATTTCGATATTCTGCTTTGTTGATTTGATTGAAAACTATATGAAGCTTGCCATCAATTGTTAAAAACAGAGCAAGACTTAAGTCAAAAATATAGTTTTACAATAGCTTCTACAATTCTGTTACTTATTTTTCAAACAAGCAATTCAATCATTTGCTTCCAGCCAACTATATGTCATTTGCAGATTATAAATTAACTTGTAAAACACAAGGTAGCAGTGGCAATTTTCCCACTAAGTCAGTACTATTCACAGTAACTGAGTGTAATTGTAGGAGTAACAAGGGATAGGTAATGACTGAAATCAGCTTGTGACAGCAGTAAAGAGTCAAATATTGTTGCTTGACAAAATCTAGAGGTCCCTTCTTAATAGCACTGCCATGTACCTGAAACAGAAGACTGCAGCAGCTCAAGCTAACAGTTCACAGCTAACCTCACAAAGATAATTGGAGCTGGACAGCAAAGGCTGTCCTGGCAAGTGATGTCCACATCCCATGAAAGAGTAAACAATCTCAGTATTGTTTTAAATTTAGATCTGCCATCAGCACTTCTTCAGCTCTGTGGGATCATACTGTTAAGAGTTGCCTCTCATTTCTGAAACCTAGACTTCCAGAGCAGACTCAGAAATGATCACTTGAAGCTCACCATGAGCTAGAACAGAACTCTTATCTTTTCCTACAGCCTCGGTCAACACTAGTTTAGGATAACCCCAGTTAAAACCATAAACACTTTTATTCTACACTAAGGGAAATCATACCAAGCACCAGTTATGGTGAGAGACATTTAATTCAACTGATATATCACACAGAATGAAATGAGAGAACAAGAATAATGTGTCACCTAATCAACCAATTCCTTTCCCTTCAGTCCTACAGTCCACAATAGTATCTCTCACCAGGCAAACTTTGGTCTTTTATTTTAAGATCTTCTCATAGCACTTTGCCATCCAAATGCTGCCCTTTTGCCATTTTTATTTTAAAAGGATGAGCTATTCATTGAATGATTCCAAATGTTCCACAATTAAATTCTCAAGTTTTCAGCTCTGTTTTCTTCACACAGACTCCAACCAAATGGGAATTTGCATAGACCCAGAAACTTGCAAAGCCTTGCAACTCTTCTCATCCTCCGTGTTCACCCAGACCTCCTTTGTATACATTCTTAGTTCACTTAATCCAGTTAGATGGGTTGCCACTTAAACCTATTAATGCTGTTTTGATGTCTACACATTTAAAAAAAACACAAGACATGGCTACCAAGTGGGCTTTTAGTCAAAGTGACCTACCTCTCCCACCATAAAACTGAGGTGCACTGGCTTAATTTTGACTTTGTCAAATTCATGGAATTGTTATGGCAACAAGGAATATGAACAATTGCTAGAATTTCTAATTATTTGTCTTCTATGAGACTTTTGCGTCAGAAGGGGCAATTAATAACATAACACATCTGCAAAGGTACAAGAACAATAACGTTATAGAAACCTCAATCTAAAAGCATGTTTTTAAGTAAGCCCAATTTGGGTTTTGAAAAAAAGTGGTCAAAAATTCTAGAAACAGGATCAATAAAATGCCAGGCAAGTGGGCTATATTTCTTGAGAGGCTATAGTTTATTTAAATGGTACACATTTAATACTCTTACATAACTCAGATTAAATAATGATGATAAGAAGTCAAAGTTTAAGTCTCTCTATTTGAATGCACATAGCATTTGTAACAAGATAGATGAGTTGATAGCACAAATACAAATAAATGAAGAGAACCTGATGGCCATTTTGGTAAGGTGGCTGCAGTGTAACCAAGACTGGGATCTCAAATATTTAAGGATTTTTGATGTTCCTGATGAACTGGCAAAAAGTAAAAGGAGGTGGGGTGGCCCTGTTAATAAAGGATTTTTCAGTGTGGTTATGACTAGCGAGGTCGCTACAATAGATTGTGATGTGGAATCAGTTTAGTTGGAAATAAGGAAATGCAAGGGAAAGTTGTCACAGATGGGCCCCCGAAGAATTGGCTCTTTGTGGGATAAAGTACAAATCAACAAATTCTGAAGAGGTGTAAGAAGGACAATATAATTGTCATGGGTGATTTTAATCACTGGACTGAACAAGTCAGATGGGCAAGGGCAAGATAGGAGACAAACGTGTAGAGTGTATCAGAGACTGCTTATAAGAGCACTGCATTGCAGAACGTAACCAGGAACAGGTTATTTTAGTACTAGTAATGGAAGATGGGATTAAGGGGAGATGTTGTAGTTCAGAATCGTCTTGGAGGTAATGATCACAAAATGATAGGATTTCAAAATAAGTGATAGTAGCATGGGTCTCAAACCAGTGCCCTCAATTTAAATACAAACTTAGAGTTATGAAGAAAGAGTTGTCTAAAGCAGGCTGGGAAAATAAAATAAAGGGAAGTCATTAGTTAAGCTGTGACAAACATTTAAGCAGATATTTCATAATTTTTTTTAGAAAAATTATTGTGGTCAGAAAGACACACTGAGTGAGAATGATGAAAACCCACGGTTAACAAAGTTGGTCAAGGGTTGTGTCCAATCAAAAACTAAAGCAAACGGAGCATCAAAAACTGATGGTAGATTGGAGGATTGCATAAGCTTTTGTAAAGGAACTAGCAGTGGATGATCCTGTATGGGCATACAAAAATAGAGTAGCTAACCTAAATAAGGAACCCTTGGGGGTGCAAGTGAAGAATTAAGAGGGAAAAGGAAAATAATTCAAACCAATTTTTTGCATCAGTCTTCACAGTGGAAGACACTACTAACATCCTAAAGATACAGACAAGAAAGATGCTAAAGGGAGGAAAGATCTTGCAACAAACTCTATCACAAGGGAAAAGTTTAATTACAAACCAATGGGACTGAAACCAGACGGGTTACCGGGACCTGACGGCCTGCATACTTTAAAGGGAGTAGCTGCAGAGATATGGAGGTATTAGTCAAAATATTTCAGCACTCACTGGATTCTGGGAGGATTTGAGCAGATTCGAAAACCACTAATGTGACGCTCCTGTGCAACAAATGGGGGAGACAGAAAGCAGAAAGCCATAGGCAAGTTAGCTTAAAATCTGTTGTTTGGAAAAATGTGAGAGTCCAATTTTAAGAAAGGATGAAAATATGCTAGATCGTTCTGCTATAAGCATTCTTCTAAAGCATTTCATTAAATCAAACACACTGTACCGCGACTGGTCAACTGGGGACACTGTTTCTAAAGTGCAAACTGTTAAATGTATGTTGACTGTAATGCAATTACAATCACCAATGCTAAGCACCGTTTCTAAAGCGCAGTTAGGGCAGCACGTTAGCTCAGTGGTTAGCACTACTGCCTCACAGTGCCAGGAACCCGGATTCAATTCCTGCTTCGGTCTGTCTGGAGTTTGCTCATTCTCCCAGTGTCTGCGCTGGTTTCCTCCGGGTGCTCCAGTTTCCTCACACAGTCCAAAGATGTGCAGGTCAAATGAACTGGCCATGCTAAATTGCCCATAGCATTAGGTGCATTAGTCAGGGGTAAAATATAGGGTAGAGGAATGGGTTTGGGTGGGTTACTCTTTAAAGGGTTGGTGTGGACTTGTTGAGCCAAATGGCCTGTTTCTATAATCTCGTGAATCTAATCTAATCTAAATATGGGCCAAGTGCTAGAAAGTAGGCTTAGGTGTAGATAGGTCAGCACAGACCTGATGGGCTTAAGGACCTCTTCTGTACTTCATGATGTTGAGACTCTATGTGGGAGGGTATGTTGTGATAAGAACATAAGAAATCTACAAGGGGATATAGATAGATAGAGTAAGTGAACAAAACTTGGCAGATGGTGTCTAATATAGGAAAGTGTGCAGAACTGTTTCCCAAGTCCATTACTGAAAGATATGGGGGTAATTTTTATAATAAAAGGTTGTTGTGCTGTAATGCACATTTCATCAACAAAAATTCATTGTAACATGATTGACGAATTTAGGGAGCTGTTTCTACAGCATGAACTTTTAAAATATGTGTTCGCTGTAATGTGATTACAGCACCAACACTAAGAGCTGTTTCTAAAGTCTGATTTTTCTATACGACAGGGTTGCTCAAGAACACAACCATCATGTTATAGAAAAACTGACTCTACTCCCTAATCCTAGGCTCCTCAACGAGTAGGAGCAATTTCTCCGACTACTGTATCTGCTGCCCATAATATCTTGAAAATTTTGATCATCCCACCCCTTACATCTACTAAATGCAAAGGCATACAACCCTTACTTTCATACTTGCTTCTCCTAATTTAACAATTGGAGTTCAGCTCTCACTCTGATAAATCTAGGCTGCACTTGCTCCAAAGTTAATATTTACTCTAAGGTGTGATGCCCAGAATTCCTCACAATACTCCAGGTGCTGTTTAACTAGAGACTTCTACAGCTGTACCACAATTTCTATTCCCCTGTATTTGAATCCGCCCAGCATTCCATTTCTTCTTATTCATTCTTTCATGGGATGGGAGAGTTGTGGGTTAGGCCAGCTGTTAGTGCCTGTCCCTAGTTGCCCTCAAGAAGGTGGTGGTGAGCTGCCTTCTTGGGCCACTGCAGTTAATTTACTGTAAACTCACAATTCTGTTTAGGAGGGAGATGCAAGACTTTTACCCAGCAACACTGAAGGAACAACGATATATTTCCATCGTAGGAAGTATGCGGCTTGGAGGGAAATTTACTGCTGATGGTATTCCCATGTATTTGCTGCCTTTGTCCTTCTAGATTGAAGTGATCATGTGTTTGGAAAGTGCTGTTTAAGGAGCCAGGTAGAATTTCTGCAACGCATCTTGTTACCTTGCATACAGTGCTGCTGCTGCTGAGTGTCAGTAGTGGAGGGAGTGAATGATCATGGATGCAGTGATGATCAAGCAGGCTGCTTTGTCCTGGATGGTGTCAAGTTTAAGTGTTTTAGCAGCTGTGCTCATCCAGGCAAGGGGGGAGTATTCCATCACGCCCCTGACGTGAGACTTGTAGATGATGGGCAGGCTTTGGAGAGTCAGGAGCAGAGGTCCATGATTCTTAGCGTGACCTGCTCTTGCAGCCACAGTATTGAAATGGCAAATCTAGTTCTTTTTCTATTTGATAGTAACTGCCAAAATGTGGAGGATTTCCACGATGGCAATGCCATGAATGTCGAGAGACAATGGTCTCATACTCTCTTATTGGAGATGGCATTTCATTTTTGTGGTATGAATACTTAGAACATAGAACATAGAACATAGAACAATACAGCGCAGTACAGGCCCTTCGGCCCTCGATGTTGCGCCGATCAAAGCCCACCTAACCTACACTAACCCACTATCCTCCATATACCTATCCAATGCCCGCTTAAATACCCATAAAGAGGGAGAGTCCACTACTGCTACTGGCAGGGCATTCCATGATCTTACGACTCGCTGAGTGAAGAACCTACCCCTAACATCAGTCCTATATCTACCCCCCCTTAATTTAAAGCTATGCCCCCTTGTAATAGCTGACTCCATACGCGGAAAAAGGTTCTCACTGTCAACCCTATCTAACCCCCTAATCATCTTGTACACCTCTATCAAATCACCCCTAAACCTTCTTTTCTCCAAAGAAAACAACCCCAAGTGCCTCAGCCTTTCCTCATAGGATCTTCCTACCATACCAGGCAACATCCTGGTAAACCTCCTCTGCACCCGTTCCAGTGCCTCCACATCCTTCCTATAGTATGGCGACCAAAACTGCACACAATATTCCAGAAGCGGCCGCACCAGAGTCTTATACAACTGCAGCATGACCTCAGGACTCCGGAACTCAATTCCTCTACCAATAAAAGCCAGTACGCCATATGCCTTCTTCACTGCACTATTTACCTGGGTGGCAACTTTCAGAGATCTGTGTACATGGACACCAAGATCCCTCTGCTCTTCCACACTACCAAGTAGTCTACCATTAGCCCAGTAATCCATCTTTTTATTACTCTTACCAAAGTGAATCACTTCACACTTAGCTACATTGAACTCCATTTGCCACCTTTCTGCCCAGCTCTGCAGCTTCTCTATATCCCGCTGTAACCTGCCATATCCTTCCTCACTGTCTACAACTCCTCCGACTTTCGTATCATCCGCAAACTTGCTCACCCAACCTTCTAACCCTTCCTCCAGGTCATTTATAAAAATGACAAACAGCAATGGTCCCAAAACAGATCCTTGCGGAACACCACTAGTGACGGCACTCCAAGATGAATCTTTGCCATCAACTACTACCCTCTGTCTTCTTCCAGAGAGCCAATTCCTAATCCAAACCTCCAACTCACCCTCAATGCCATATCTCTGTATTTTCTGCAGTAGCCTACCATGGGGGACCTTATCAAACGCCTTACTAAAATCCATATATACTACATCTACCGCTTTCCCCTCATCTACCTCCTTCGTCACCTTCTCAAAGAATTCAATAAGGTTTGTGAGGCACGACCTGCCCTTCACAAAACCATGCTGACTATCCTTGATCACATCATTCTTATCCAGATGTGCATAAATCCTATCCCTTACAATTCTCTCTAAGACTTTGCCCACAACAGAAGTGAGACTCACTGGCCTTGTTGCCACTTGTCAGTCTAAACCTGGATATTGTGCAGATTTTGCTATATCTGGCCATGCTTCAGTACCTGAGGAGTTGTGAATGGTGCTGAATATTGTGTAATCATCAGCTACATTCCCACTTGAATTTATGATGAAGGAAAGGTAAATGATGAAATAGCTGAAGTTAGTTGGGTCAAGGACACTATCTGAGGAACTAGAGGCTTTTGTGGTGTAGTGGTAGTGTCCCTACCTCTGAACAAGGAAGCCTTGGTTCAAGACCCAACTGCTACATGGGTGGGCAATAACACCGCTGAACAGGTTGATTTGAAAATATATCCTGTGGAATCAGAGGCTCATGTTGCTCAGGTAACAGTATTTCTATCTGTGGACCAGGAAACCTGAAGAGGTTGCTTATGAAATATCTACAAACTGTAGCTGCAGCCTTGGTTAAGATTTCTTGCAGGTATTCAAGGACAACAGAGCGATTTCCCATATCCTGCCTATTACCTGCCCACCCTTCCTCCACTGAGGAATTAAGGGACTGTTATGGTGCAGTGGTTGTATCCCTATATCTGGGTTAAGAAGCCAGATTCAAGTCTCACCTGGTCCAGATGTGTGTCAAAACATATCTGAATAGGCTGATTAGAAAATATCTACCTTGAGGAATTCTTGCAAAGATGTATTAGAGCAGAAATGACTGACCTCCAATAATCACAATAGTCTTCTTTTGTGGTAGGAATGAATGCAACCAGCAGAGATTTTTCCCTAACTTTCAACTACACCAGTTTTGCCTGAGCTCCTTTCTGCTGCACTTGGTCAAACGCAAACTCAATGTCAAAGGCAGTTTTCTTTGGAACTCAGCTTCTTTGTTAATGTTTGAACCAAGGCTGTTCTGTGCTCAGAGGCTGACTGTCCTGGCGTAACTCAAACTGAGCGTTAGTGAGTATGTTATGCTCACTAATCTGCTGAACAAGAGCTGCTTGACAGCACTGGTGATGACACCTTTCATCACTTTACTGATGATCAACAGTATTCTGTTGGGACGGTAATTGGCTAGATTGGATTTATCCTGCTTTTTGTTTACAAGACGTACCTAGGAAACCTTCCACATTGTCAGGTTGATGCCAATTTTGTAGCTGCACTGGAACAGCTTGGTTCGGAGTACAACATGTACTGAAGCACAAGTCCTCAGCACCACTGCTATACTTGTCAGGCCCTCTAGCCCCTGCAGTATCCACTAGCTGTTTGTTGTAATATGGAGTGAATTGAATTAGCTGAAAACCAGTATCTGTGATGGATCATCTACTCAGTACTTTTAGCTGAAGGTTATTGAGAATGTGTCAGCCTATTCTTTTGCACTAATATGCTGGGCTTCCCTCATCAGTGAGGATGGGGATATTTGTGGAACTGCCCCCTAAAGTGAGAGGTTTAATTGTCCACCATCATTTATGACAGTACTTGGCAGGACTGCAGAACTTAGAACTGATCTGTTGGTTTTGGAATTGTTCTCTCTATCACTTGCTGTTTATGCAGTTTGGTACGCAAGCAGTCCTGTGTTGTAGCTTCATCAGATTGGTACTGAACACTAAGGTATACCTGGTGCTGCTCCTGGCATCCACTCCTACATTTGTCATTGAACCAGAGAGATGATCCTTTGACTTGATGGTAATGGTGGAGTGGGATATATCCCAGGTCAGGAGGTTGTAAATTGAGTTGGAGTTCAAGGTGGCTGCTGATCATCCCCAGTTTCAAGTTGTTAGATCTGTTCCACTAATCTTGTCTTTCCTGAACTTGGTCACAATACTTTGGGGATCTAGTCTCCGCTATTTTTAGTTTTTCACTCTCTGAAGAAGAGTCATACCAGACTCAAAACTTTAGCTCTGTTTCTCTCTCCACAGGTGCTGCCAGACCAAATCTCCAGCATTTTCAGTTTTAATTTCAGATTTCCAGCATCAGAAGTATTTTAATTTTTATTTGACTATTCTATCGCTCTTAGTCTCAAAGTGGATAAATGACATTTACCTATATCAACATTTATTTGGGAAAATGTTTGTGCGACCCTTTCACTAACGTCAATTAGGGAAGGAAGCCTAGCATTTGCCTATGTTCCTAGGTTATGCCTACATGCGACTCCATTCCTATCGTTGTGTTCAACTCTTTACAGCCCTCTGAACAAGCCATTTAAATAGACCATTGTCATTTTCTCTTAACAACAAGGAAAGGCAATAAAACGCTTCTATAACAACAACACCCTCACCCGAGGAATTAATAAAAAAATAAAACAATGCATATGAAGATCATTTCCTTCAACTGCTATGAGAAACAACATTGTTAACATATGCAGGATGACTTGTTCAGGTCAGCATTTCTAGTGAAATGGTCAAACACAAAACGCTTGCAATTTTACTACAGACACAGACAGGAAATGTTCCCACAGTTGTTTACAATCTCAGCACAGATCAACTATAAGAAACCAGCTCCACTGATCTTTCACAGGATTGGAAAGCATATTTTGCTCACACATTCAATCTAACTGAAAATTTATCAGAAGGAAAAACATTAGCACACAAAATGTGGACAACATACACATCTAAATATAGCTTTAAAATCACAAGCATACAAGTCATTAAAATAGAAATTTGTAGCACTTATATCAAGGAACAAAATACATTATTGCATTTTAGGGATCCAATTACTATATCTAAAATCTCAGTTTTACCAAACCTTAAGTGAATTTAATACAGGTACATATGGGAAAACGTTTATGGTTTATGGCTCAATGTGGTCACCCCTGGGGTAACAGCCAAAAGGAAGGGGAAATAGGATGGAGGCAAGCCACTGATTTCCTTCCACAAGTCAAAAAATGTCAATAGAGCATGTCAAAACATGCATATGTTATGGGAACCCCTGTAATTCCACCAAAACCAGGCTGAACTCCAGAACTTTACCTCTATCCTCCCTCGTACTTCACAGGAAATGAAGTCTGGGTTCACAGATAAGGGAGAGTTGTTTTGTTAAAAAAAATCCAAGCGATCATGTGCCAGAGTATCCTTAACTTGCATGCTTAGTCAAAAGATGTATTCACAGGAAACAGCATGTAAGCTGTGGTCTTAGAAAGCATATCTTTTTCTATCCATCAGACCAGTCGTCAATTGGCAAGTTAAATAATAGGAATGCACTACAATAAGAAGAAAGTTTTAAAATGTATAGATTAAAAGGGTGAACTCCTAAAGTTGGTGCATTTCTTATACTGCAGTTTGAGAGAGACTGGGGAATAACCTTAAATGACACTGTCTTCAAAAACAAAAGTATGCAGCAAAGCAATCATTCATTGTGATGCCAGATGTGGAAAATAATGAATCGACAAGCTACGTCAGTACCATATGCCTGCACATAGATCTTAACTTTTTTAAGTGAAAACAAAAGCCTTATTAAAAAAAGGTTTCAATCCTACAAAGTATTGATTGTTCCAGTATTTACAGTACCTCAATTTAAAAGAGTAGAAACCGTTGCATTGTACAATATGTAAGCCAAATATTTTCTAATAAGAAATGGTTTGTAATATTTAAAAACAGGACCTATAAAACAAAACCTTGGAAATTAGGTCTCCTATTTCTGCAATCTTAACAGCATATGATCAGGAAGGAGGAAACAAGCAAAATTTTGTTTCCTTTCTCTGGATAGTAGTTATATTCAAGTGAACATCCTGTGTTTCTGGAATTATGTATAACAGCTATTGTAATACTGTAATAAACCTATGTGTCTATTACATCACCAAGATAATCACACAGCATCATTCTCAGGGCCATGCAGATACAAAAAGCACTCAACTATACAATCCATTTTGTGGACCGAATCATTGAGAACAATGCTCAATCCAATTTAAGTAGTTATGATTAGCTGTCATTAGTTCCTTTGCCTTCACTAATCACCAATACAGAATTTTTCCTAATTTCTGCTCCATAACCCTCAGCTCCATCCGGTGCACCAAAGCTTGCTTCAATAATTCTCTGTTATACCTTTCTTCAAGGCCATTTAACAATAGTTCTGCATAGATAATGCTCCATGCCAAGACTGAATAACACCAGTCAGTTCCCTAGCCCATTTCACCTGATGTACTATCAGACTTTGAAAACTCATGGTCAAGTAGACATTGCAATGATATTACTGCTATTGAAAAGACAGGAATGCAGATATGGTAAAAACAATGACTGCAGATGCTGGAAACCAGATTCTGGATTAGCGGTGCTGGAAGAGCACAGCAGTTCAGGCAGCATCCGAGGAGCAGTAAAATCAACGTTTTGGGCAAAAGCCCTTCATCAGGAATACGATTATGCAGATATAATCTGATCCTATTAAATGGCAGAGCAGGCTAAAGGGGCTGAATGATCGACTCCTGTTTGTAATTCCACCTGGTCAACAAAATTACTTGCAACACTTGCTGCTTGATTTCTCAGTTTATATTTATTGATATTTATACAGAGTCTCTCCAGTCCCTCCAATGATTTGCCCCATATTCTCAACCTGTGTCTGAGTCCACAATTCTTAACACAAACAGCATGCACACATTGGTTCCCACTTGGATGAGAGAGCAGGATGTTTTCTTCAGCTATCTGAAAGCCTCAATGCTGCATGGTCAACAAAGGGACAGAAATTAAGTACAGCACAAGTGTGCCAAGCTTAAAAGAGAGAAATAATGACACAATGAAATGGAACGCTGGAGAGATGTTTAAAGCAAGACAAAAATAATAGTAGCAAGGAGATACTTGTCAAAAAGTAAATGTGAGGAAAATGTTACAGACAGGAGAAAAAGACAAGGAGATGGGTGAGACAAACAGTGGACTACACACAATGACAGTAAAATCCTAGAAGTAGAGATTGAAACTCAAGCAAAAAGGGAGTTACAAGAAGAAAAGCTTTATGACATTTTTATGGGTTTTTGGACAGCACAGCTGCCCAAAATCAGCTGGATTTTAAAAACAAAAATCCTGTTTCATCCAACACGTTTAGATTCTAATATAACCCCTCTAGTTAAGACCTCAGATACATGAGAAAGTTTCTGCGGCGGGGGGAGGGGAGAAAGAGTCGGGTAAAGAAAGGCAAGAGAGGGGGACAAACGGACCAAGTTAAAGGCTTAAGTTACAAACAGATGGTGAATACTGGTTCCACGTAAATATGTAGCGAACAACAGAAAGATAGCCTGTAGATTAAAAGGTTGCTGAATCCAGCACCATCATCTCCTCCACTGAAAGCAGCACCTTCAATAACATTGAAGTCGCTGGTGAAGAAACGTGCAAAACCAACAAAAACACACGTAACATCAGACTTACCACTTGTAGAAAAAGTACACGGGAACGAGCGTGTCAACACAACGGACAATACACGCAAACCCCTGCAGGCTAATGTGCAAAAGTAGAAGTGCGTGCAGCAGAAGTACATTCACATCCTCAGGGATTTCAGAGCAAAGTGTCAAGCTGAGGACCACATGGGAATAGTGTCAGCCTGAAGTTGTAACACATACAGTCCTGTTCATAGAATAACCCCCACTTCTCCGCGCCCCCCCCCCCAAAACAATGCCCGCCTGCCCCCGCAGCACGGTGGCTATAAAATAATCCAATTATTTTTTTTCCACAACACCACACGTTTATTTACATCTCTTGTGCAAACGGCAACAAATGCATCGCGTGTAAACATTTTTGAAAGGAAATAAAACAAAACTTCATGAAGAATCCTACCTTCCGGTTACAGCCCAATCTTTGGAGAGTTTTGTTTTGGGGCAAAACAAAATGAAATTACTGACGGTTCAGGAGGCAGCGGCTTTGCTCTGTGGTGGTCGTCACCATGATTATTTTCTCATTCAGATGGAGGGGAAAAAAATCCCCACACACTTCAACTCGCTACCAGAAATAATAATGTGTCCAAAACGAGAGAGCTGTCAAAGAAGAGGAGGGAGAAGGAGAAAGAGGGAGGGGGAGCGGTGCAACAATGTGTCTGTCGCTCTGCAGGACAACTTCGCTCTTAAGAGCGCGCCGCTGCTACTGCCCACTTATCCCGCAAAGGATACTTTTCAGATCGTGTCCCTCTCAGTGTAACCCTGCACAAAGCCCTTCACTTATTCTCCTTTAACAACTTCCGCTACTCCAACACACACACACAGGCGGAGAGGGAAAGAAAACTAATTAATTGCACCGACTTCACAACAAAAAAATCAAACCCCAAAGAAAACAGGGGAGAGACGGGGACACAATTCTTTCTCGTCTCTGGAGGTGTCCGACCCACAGTCCAAGTCTAGGCCAGGCGGGTTTTTATTCATTTTTTTTCAAAAGTAGGTAAAGTGAAGCCGGTGACGAACCGACACTTCCGGACGACGTGAGGCAGGCAGCTCTGTGTCTCTCCCCTCTCTGCTGCCAAGGGTGTGTATGTCTGAATGCAGCTCCGGGAGCACTGGGCTCGCTTTTAATCATCTGCAACAAAACGCATTTTGAACCTCAAATGTCGCCCAGAGAACATCAAGACAAACGTAACAAGTAACGTTGATAATGTTCTCACATCGTAACGGTTGGAAGCAATTACGAACTGCTTTTCAAAGTTTGAGGCGTTTCTGTACATGCTTTTCGGTGACGGGGTGGTAGTGATAAAGGTGCCCCTAGTTTGTAGATGATGCCCACATGAGTTGGTTATTTCCAGCAGGAGGTGCTCAGAAACAGGGTGGATGTAAATCCCTCTCTATCAAGGCCTGGGAGTTGTCTGAGGCCTCCCTTCAAAGGAACAAAACCGAAATTGCTGGAAAAGTTCAGCAGGGTCTGGCAACATCTGTGGAGAGAAACCAGAGTTAACGTTTTTTTGGTGGAGTGATCCTTCCTCAGAAGTCCCTCCAAAGGAGCCTTGAGATAGACTGGAGTCTTTGATTGGAGTTGATTTTCTAAGTTTTTCTTGCTGGCCATCTCTACATCAATATTTAAGGTATTAGTAATTAGAACCTAAACTCACTCTCCACCTGGCTAAAATGACCCTCCATAAGGCTACAGATTGAGAAACTAGTCAAAAATCAGCAGAGCTGTTCAGGTCCCTGTGGTGTAGTCAGAATGGCTATTCAGCATGCTCTAAACACGAAAGAGGAGAAAGTGAGGCTGGAGATCAGAGTCAAGAGTGTGGAGAAGGTCAGGCAGTACCCAAGGAGCAGGAGAATCCACGTTTCAGGCATAAGACTGGTGGGGTGGGGCAGGGGGAGCTGAGCGATAAATGGAACACGAGTGGAGTTGTTGGGGAAGGTAGCTGAGAATGACATTTGTAGATGAAGGTGAGAGGTCGGAGAGGAGGGTGGAGTGGATAGATGTGAAAAGTGATGGACAGGTCAGGAGAGCGGTGCTGAGTTAGAGGCTTGGGACTGGGATAATGTGGGGCGAGGGGAAATTAGGAAACTGGTGAAATCCACATTGATCCCATTTGGTTGCAGGGTTCCAAAGCGGAATATGAGGCGCGCTTCTTCAAGTCATTGGGTGATAACTCCGTGGACCTTTTCCTGCAACCGCAGGAAGTGCAAAACCTGGGCCCACACTATTCCTCTCATCTCCATCCAAGGCCCCAAAGGATCTTTCCACATCCGACAGAAATGTGCCTATAACTCCAACAATGTCATCTACTGTATCCAGTGCACCTGATGTGGTCTCCTGTACATCGGGGAGACAGGACGCCTACTTGCAAGTTCGATTTGGGACACCTGCACCAACCAACCCCACCGCCCTGTGGCTGAACACTTCAACTCCCACTACCACTCTGCTAAGGGCATGGAGGTCTTGGGTCTCCTCCATCACCAAACCCTTACAACCTGATACTTGGAGGAAGAATGCCTCATATTCCACCTTGGAACCCTGCAACCATAGGGGATCAATGTGGATTTCCCCAGTTTCCTCATTTCCTCTTCCCTCACATTACCCCAGTCCCAAGCCTCCAAACAAGCACCGCCCTCTTGACCTGTCCATCAACTTTCCCATCTATTCGCTCCATCCTCCTCCCTGACCTATCATCTTCTCCTTCACCTTCACCTACCTATGGCATGCTCAGCTACATTCCTCCCCAACCCCACCCCCTCCCATTTATCTCTCAGCCCCCTGACCCACAAGCCTCATTCCTGATGAAGGGCTTATGCCCGAAACGTCGATTCTCCTGCTGCTTGGATGCTGCCTGACCTGCTGTGCTTTTTCAGCACCACATTCTTGACCCTGCTCTGATTGTAGTGCTGCCTGTTCACCGTTAGGCACATGGAAATTTCCTCCAATTAAATATTGGGAAGATTGAAGCAATTGTCTTTAATCCCAGCACAAACTCTGCTCCCTAGCTGCCAACCTCACCCTTCTAACTGGCCACTTGTTGACACTCAGCCAGATTATTTGATTTGAATAATTTATTATCACATTTATTTATTACAAACCAAATGAAATTTATTTAGTGTCGCTTTGAATATAAAGCCAGAAAAATAAAACAATAAAGTTCATTTTCTAATTTTATCTCAATAAAGTTAGGTGGTCATTGGAACAGCTTCTGCATCAAGCTCAGCCATGGGGGTGGATCCGCGTTCCTTCTTTCCAATGCCTCAGATTCATGTTGTTAAATCCACAACACTGCTGTAACCTCACTTCATTGTGCTACTACCAATTGAACAAAGAATCACCATTCTCTGCGGCCATCTTGCCTCCACCAACGCTGTCGCCATGAGGTTTGCGCTTGTCCAACCTTATCGATAACAGCCACCACTTTTCCGCAGGGTTCTGCACTGGGACCAAACTCACCGCTATCAGACACCCAGGCCTGGCCGCAGTCCTGGAGCCTCGGCTCAGCCTGCGGGTGTGGGCCAGGGGACTAAGCCTGTGACCTGCTGTTCACTTGCCGGGAGACTTCGAGCTAAGTTGGAGCCATGGCTGTCTCGTACTTGGCATTGCTGCAGCTGCTACTGAATGCTGCCTCCTTCAACATTTACTTGGCCATGCTGCTCCCTAGGCCCACTCTTACCAATTCCGCCGCTGATATTGCTGAAACTACGGCAAAAAGGTAAGAAAAAAGAACTTAAAAGAAACCAGAAGTATAAAGGAAAATAAAATTGAAAAGCAGGTGAAGGTGAATGAGCTCCAGGCTCAGTAGCCTAAATGCTGCCACTTTCCCTCCATCATACTGAGCTAGAAACTTGTAACCTCAGAGGAGTATTTGACCGTGAGCAGACCTGCTGACCACAAATTCATCCTATGATCAAGACTGCCTTCCTTCATCTCCATAGTGTCACTGATGTTGAGACCATCACTATTTTTCTTTTATTTTTCTCGTTTTCTGGTTTGGAATTGTAAATTGCAGCTGAGAATTGAATTTTGAACAGCAACTTGTTAAAAAAAAGAACAAAACAATAGATGTTTACTATTAGAGCTGGTCTAGAATGATAATCTATGTTAATTACTGCTCCAAGAACACTAGACAAACCAGCACTGATTATGCTCAGAGTGTTGGGTGTTGAATTGGTCAATCAAGAAAATACTGGTGTTGGCCAGCCTACCACAGAGAAAGTTGAGGAAAAAAGGGAAACCAAAGAGCTAGCTCTGACTAGGTTTGGGAAGGTGGCAGTTTTATTTTGGAAACTTCTAGACTGAATGGTGTTTTTGGCCTTTAGAGCTAATTGAATAGAGTATAAAGTAGGGTAGTACAGTTATTAGTGAGATCACACATGGAGTATTGTATACAATTTTGGAGCACTTCATTGAAGAAAGATGTATTCAATTGGAGATAGCTCAGAGGAGAGTCACAAGATTGATTTCATAGATGAGGGGCTTGCCTTATGAAGAGAGATTGAGCAGTTTAGTCCTTTCTTATCAGAGTTTAGAAGAATGTGGGGAGATCTGGTGGAGGCCTATAAGATACTAAAGGCAAGTGACAAAGTTGATTAGAGAGGATATTTCCTCATGGAACAATCTAGAATGAGAAGTCCATAGTGAGAGTGGCACAGTGGTCAGCACTGCTGCCTCACAGCTCCAAGGACCTGGACTCAATTCTATCCTTGGACGACTGTCTGTGTGGACTTTGCACATTCTCTCTATGTCTGTGTGGGTTTCTGCTGGGTGTACCAGTTTCCTCCCACAATCTAACGATGTGCAGGCTAGGCAGACTGTCATGCTAAGTTGCCCCGTGGTGCTCAGGGTTATACAGGCTGTGCGGTTTAGCCATGGTAAAATGTGGGGTTATGGGGACAATGCAGGGTTCTGGGATCCTCTTTGCAGGATCAATGCGGACATGATTGGCCAAATGCCCTCTTTCCACACTGTAGGGATTCTACAAAGTCATAATTCTATTTTGAGGGGTGTCAGATTTAAACCAGGTGGGGAGAATTTACTTAGAATCCTACAGCACAGAGACAGGCCCTTTGACCCAAACTGGTCCATGTGACCAAAATGTCCATCTGCGCTAACCCCATTTCCCTGCACTTGGCCCTTGGTGGTGGAAAAGCACAGCAGGTCAGGCAGCATCTGCGAAGCAGGAGAACCAGCCTCAGGCAACTGTCTGTGTGGAGTTTGCACATTCTCTCCGTGTCTGCGTGGGTTTCCTCCGGGTGCTCCAGTTTCCTCCCACAGTCCAAAGATGTACAGGTCAGGTGAATTGGCCTTGCTAAATTGCCCATAGTATTAGGTACATTATTCAGAATGAATGGGTTTGGGTGGGTTACTCTTCGGAGGGTCGGTGTGGACCTTTTGAACTGAAGGGCCTGTTCCACACTGTCGGGAATCTAATCTAATGTAATCAATGTTTCGGCATAACCCCTTCATCAGGCTTATGCCTGAACGTTGATTCTCCTGCTCCTCAGATGCTGCCTGACCGACTGTGTTTTTCCAGCAACACATTCTCGCCTCTGATCTCCAGCATCTGCAGTCCTCACTTTCTCCATATCCTTCTAAA
Source organism: Chiloscyllium punctatum (assembly GCF_047496795.1). Taxonomy (NCBI): domain Eukaryota; kingdom Metazoa; phylum Chordata; class Chondrichthyes; order Orectolobiformes; family Hemiscylliidae; genus Chiloscyllium; species Chiloscyllium punctatum. Next base: position 92,002,326 of record NC_092746.1, on the reverse strand, counting down.
CCTTTTTTATCCATGTATTTGTCCAAATGCCTTTTAAATGTTGTTAATATACACACCTCAACCACTTCCACTGGTAGCTCATTCCATATGCATACCACCCTTTGTGTAAAAGAAAAGTTGCCCCTCAGGTTCCCTTTTACTCTTTCCCCTCTAACCTTAAACTGATACTCTCTAGTCTGCAATTCCCCAACCCTGGGAAAAAGACTGACTGCATTCACTCTATCCATGCCTGTCATGGTCTTCGAGAAGACCTCCGCTCAGTCTCCTATGCTGTAAAGAAGGAAGTTCTAGCTTGTCCACCCTCTCCCTATTACTCAGACTATTGAATCCAGGTAACTTTTTGTAAATTTCTTCTGCACTCCTGCCAGTTTAATAACATCCTTCCTATAGCAAGGTGACCAAAACTGAGCACAATACTCCAAGTGTGGCCTCCCCAACATCCTGTACAACTGCAGCCTAACTTCCCAGCTTCTATACTCAATGCCCTGACTGATAAAGGCGAGTATACTGAAAGCCTCCATCACTGCCCTGTCTACCTGTGACTCCACTTTCAGAGAACTATGAACCTGAACTCTAAGGTCCCTCTGTTCCAGTACACTCCTTAAGGCCCTATCATTCACAATGAAATTCCTACCTTGATTTGACTTTTCAAAATGCAAGACCTCACACTTATCTATATTAAACTCCATGTGCCATTTCTCCGCCCACTTCCCAGCTGAGCAAGGTCCTGCTGCAATTTCTGATAATCTTCTTCACTGTCCATGATACCGCCTATTTTAGTGTCATTTGCAAATTTACTAATCATGTTTTGTACATTCTCATCTAAATAATTGATAATAGATAAACTTGAAAGGGTTTGGAAAAGATTACAAGGATGTTGCCAGAGTTAGAGGGTTTGAACTATAGGGAGAGGCTAATAGATTTGGGTGATTTTTCGTCATTGTCAGAGGCCGAGGGGTGACCTTCATAGAGGTTTATAAAATCATGAGGGGCATGGATAGGGTAAATAGCGAAGATCTTTTCCCTGGGGTGGGGTGTCCAAAATTAGAGGGCATGTGTTTTAGGTGAGAGAGGAAAGATTTGAAAGGGACCTAAGGGGCAACTTCTTCATGCAGAGGGTAGTACATGTATGGAATGAGCTGCCAGAGGAAGTGCTAGTATAACTGCAACATTTAAAAGGCAGCTGATTGGGTATATGAATAGGAAGGGTCTAGAGGGATACCAGCCAAATGCTGGCAAATAGGACTAGATTTATCTAGGACATCTGGTCGGCATGAGTTGGACCGCGGGGTCTGTTTCCATGGTGTATATCTCCGTGACACTATAAGAAAGAGCAATCACCCAGCACCAACCCCTGAGTTAGAACACTAATCACAGGCCTCCAGTCCAACATTGATTCCACTATTATCCTCTGCTTCCTACCATCAAGCCAATTGCGTATCCAGTTTGCCAGCTTCCCTCCTGGATTCCATGTGATCTAACCTTCTAGAGCAGCCTACCATGTGGAGCCTTATCAAAGGCCTTACCGAAATCCATATAGACTACATCTACTGTCCTGCCCTCATCAACCTTCCTGGTCACTTCTCTCAAAGAGTTATGAATTTGTGGAATTCATTACCCTGGAGAGTGATGGGATAAGACATTGTATAAATTTGAGGAGGAACAGACAGATTTCTAATTAGTAATGGGTTGAAGGTTTATGGAGAGCGTACAGGAAAGTGGAGTTGATGATCTATAGTTGATGTTTGAACTATAGGGAGAGGCTAATAGACTTGGGAGATTTTCCTTCAGTGTCGGAGGCTGAGGGGTGACCTTCATAGAGGTTTATAAAATCATGAGGGGTAAATAGCAAAGATCTTTTCCCTGGGGTGGGGTGTCCAAAATTAGAAATCTAAGATCAGCGATGATCTAATTAAATGGCAGAGCAGGGTCAAGAGGCTGAATTGTCTTCTCCTGCTCCTTGTTCTTATGCTGTTTTTGGCTTTTGCCTTCTCCAATTATTCTTCTGTTACTGACTTGCTACAAGTTCTAGAAAGGAATCCCAGTCAATAAGAAATGAGTAAAAGTCCCCAGAGCTCTATGGCAGCTCTTCACACTCACGAGTGACTTCAGAGCTCAGGCAAGATATACTGTCCTACATGTCCGTAGTGCAATCTATTGTCCAAGGATTTCAAGAAGGCCTGGTATTCATTGTTGAAACAGTTATTGAACCAGCAAATTATGTTTCTTTTATTTTCCTTTATATTTAATCCCTTAACTGTGCCTGTCTGTCAATGTGAGAATGAGGGTTTATGGTCAAAGAAGATTGGGCTCAGATCATAGATATCAATTGACTACAGGTCAATTGATATCTACAGATCAACACTATTACCCCCTCAACACTGACTACTAAACTTGGTGATCTTGGACTAAGCCCCACTCTCTGTACTTGGATCCTCAGTTTCCTAACCCACAGGCCACAATCAGTGAAGATTGGGGACAATATTTCATCCTCACAAACACTCAACACTGGAGCTCCCCAGGGTGCATACTCAGCCCCCTATTCATTGTATATCCATGATTACGTCACCAAATACCAGACTTAATGCCATTTGCAAATTCTCTGATAACACCACCATAATCAGTCGAATCTCAAGTGGCAACTACAGATGGGAGGTCGAAGACCTGGAAAATTGGTGCACAGAGAACAATCAAGCTTTCAATGCCAGCAAAACCAAGGAACTCATTATTGACTTTCAGCAGGATGTTAGTCATGCCCTCCTATACATTAACAGCACAGAGGTGGAACGAGTGGAGAGTGTCAAGCTCCTGGGAGTGGTCATCCACAACATTCTTAGACTCTTTATGTTACAAAGGCCCCACAATGTCTCTTCTTCCTCAGGCAGCTGAGAAAATTTGGCATGACGGCGAATACCCTTGTCAACTTTTGTAGGTGCGCCATCAAGAGCATTCTGTCTGGATGTATCACTACCTGGTATGGCAACTGTACCATTCAAGACGGTTACAGAGAGTGATGAACATAGCCTGGACAATCACAAAGGCCAACCTCCCATCTATAGAATCAGTTAATTAGGCCTGCTGACAAGGAAAGGCCGCCAGCATTCTTAAAGATCCATCCCACCCTAGCAATGATTTTCTACAACCTCTACCATCGGGTACAAGGTACAGAAGCCTGAACACACACACACACACCATCCGGTTTCGCAACAGTTTCTACTTTCTGCTTTCTCCACAGATGCTGCCAGACCTGCTGAGTTTTTCCAGCAATTTCTGATTTTGTTCCTGAGTTAATTACTTGCTTTTAGAATTTGGATCGGCTGTAGCAGTTCAGTTGAAACTAGCACAGACCAGGGCTCAAACTTTGAAACATCCTCAACTGTATGCTTCAGCATCACGTTAGTCTGTGTACTTTACAAAGGGATGCCTCAAGTCAATTTCAAATTCAATTCCTGGTAAGGATCAGCATCAACTGGAAATAAATGCGAATGATAGAATTCTTCCCTCTTGCACTCAACAAATGATGTTCAAATATGGATAGTCAGACATTGAAGGAGAGTACTGGAGTCTAATATTTTATACTACAACCTTTTGTTTAAAGAGGTACAATACAAAAATGCACTTCCGAACCCAACAGCCACTTTCTTATTTTCAATCAACCTTATGGATGCATTCTGACACACATTCATTGCAAGTCAGACTTGAATCCAGACTAGTGGCCCAGAAATATAGACAATATCACAACAAGAGCCTCTTTTTAAAGTTAGTCTGCTCAGACATGTTATAAAACATAGGCTATTCCTGTCTCAAACAGATACTTAGTTTTGGGTTATGTTGAAAGGGATAATCTCTTAGAGGAAAATAGAAGAGCCAGTCAGATGTTGGGTGCTAAGAATGAATCCTATGTGAGGTGGGGTTTGACAAAATTTAGACGAATAATTGTTGTGGAGAAGTCTCCTGTTTGTCTGCAGCTGTGAGCATGGATCTTGAAAAGAATGTTGCTTCCTTGTTAGGATTAAAGATGTCTCAAAATGTTAAAAGCGTAATGTTAAAGGGAAGAGTGAGAAACCAGAAGTTATCGTACACATTGATAGGAATGACGCAGTTTGGGAAAAGACAAGGCTTTCCATAGGTTATATAAGAGGTTGGGTTGAAGGTTAAAAAACAGAACCTGAAAAGTAATAATCTCTGGTTTACTCCCAGGGCTAAACATAAATAAGGGAAAAAATAAAAGAATAAAGGAGATAAGTCAGTTGCTTAAGAGATGGTGTAATATACAGGTTCTTGGATCATTGGAATCTCCTCTTGGGCAGAAAAGACCTGTTCAAAAAGGATGTATTTCACCTGTACCGGAAAGGGACCAATATTGTATTGGGAAGATTTGCTAATTCAATTAAGGGATAATATAAACTATTAGAGTGAGAGAGTGGAGTTATCCTAAATGATAGAGTAAATTAATGAAAGTGATTTTGAATCTGAAAAGAATTAGTTAATTAGAAAAGACAGACAAGTCCGAGAATGAAGTAACTTTGAAGATTTAAATTGCATTTATTTCAGTGCAAGGGATCATACAGGTAATGGCTAATGAACTCAGGGCTTGTTTGGGAGCATGGGATTGGGACACCATTAGCTATTATGGAAACTTTGGCTGATGGATGGACAGGACTGGTAGCTCAATGTGCCGAGTTTCAGATGCTATAGATGCTGTAAAGAAAGAGGCAAAAGTGGAGGGGAGTGATATTTTTGATTAGGTACAGCAGTAATGCTTTATAGAAGATATTTCTGAAAAATTGTCCAGTGAAAATATATGGGTTCAGCTTAGAAATAAAAAGGAATGGTCACTTTGATGATATTGTACTGTAGACCTCCCAATAGTTAGAGGGAATTTGAGGAACAAATATGTGGAGAGATCTCAGATATGTGTAGAATAACAAGGTTGCAATTGTAGGTGACTTTAATTTTCCAAACATTGACGGAGACTAGAAAAGTGCTAAAGGTATGGATGGTGAAGAATTTGTTAAATGTGTTCAAGAAAGTTTTCTTTATCAATATGTAAATGTTCCTAGCAAAGAAGGTGCAAAACTTGACCTTCTCTTGGGTAATTAGACAGATCGAGTGACTGAAGTGATGGTAGGGGAACATCTTGGGTCTAGTGATCATAATGCTATTTATTTTAAAATTTTTATGCAAAAACTAAGCTTTCCATAAAAATTAAAGTAAGGCAAAGTTTAATTGTATGAGACAAAAACTTTCAAAGATTGATTGGAATAGATTGTTCGTTGTAAAAGGGTGTCTGATAAATGAGAGGCTTACAAAATCATGATAACAAGAATTCAGAGTCATTATGTTCCTGTTAAAGAAAAATGTAAGGTTGGTAGGATTAGAGAACAATGGGTGAATAAAGGTATTGAGGTTCTAGTCAAGAATAAAAAAGAATCCTATATTAATTTAAACAACTGAGTTCAAATGAATTTCTTGAACAGTATAAAGACAGTAGGGGTATTTATAAGAAGGAGATCAAGAAGGTGAAGAAAGAATATGAGATAGCCTTGGCAAATAAAGTTCAGAATAATCCAAAGAAGTTCTTTCAGTACATTAAGAGCAAGAGAATAATGAGAGAGAGAGAGCAGGGCTCCTGAATGGTCTAAGAGGTGGTCTTTGTATTGAAAATCAGGAGATGAAAGAGATATTAAATGAATATTTTGCATTAGCTTTTACTGTGGGGAAAGAAATGAAGGCAAAAGAACTCAGGGAAAGAAATATTGATGTTTTGAAAACAGTTCACATTGCAGAGGAGGAAGTGCTTGAGGTCTTAAAAAATATCAACGTGGGTAAACCTCCAGGACCTGAATTGATACATCCCAGAGCTTTGTGGGATTTTAAGGAGGAAATTGTGGTGCCCCTTAAAGAAATATTTGTATCATCTATAAATATGACAGATGCTGAATGACTAGAGAGTGGCTAATCTTGTGCCTTTGTTTACCAAGGGATGTAAGCAGAAGCCTGGGAATTATAGCCTTGTGTCTGACTTCAGTGGTGGGTAAGTTGTTGGAAGTGATTCTGAAAGATAGGATTTATATGCATTTGGAGAGGCAAGGAATGATTAAGGATAGTCAGCATGATTTTGTGCGAGGAAAATTGTGTTTCACAAACTTGATTGAGTTTTTTGAGGAAGTAACCAAGAAGATTGACGAGGGCAGAGTGGTAGACATTGTTTACTTGGACTTTAGTAAAGCCTTTGATCAGGCTCCACATGATAGACTAATTAGTAAAGTTAGATCACACGGGATTCAGGATAAGCTTCAAAAATTGTCTTAATGACAAGTGACAGAGAGTGATTTCGGAGGATTGTTTTTCGGACTGGAGATCTGTAACCAGCACTGTTCCACAGGGATTGGTGCTGGGTCCACTTTTGATTGTCATTTATACAAATGATTAGAGAAGTATATAGAAAGAATGGTTAGTAAGTTTGCAGTTGACACCAAGATTGGTGGTATATTGGTCAGTGAAAAAGATTATCTCACATTACAAAGAGATCTTGATCAATTGGGTCAATGGGCTAAAGCTCAGCAGATGGAACTTAATTTGGATAAATGCGAGGTATTACATTTTAGTAAAGCAACAAAGACAAGACTTGTACAATTAAAAGGTGGAGGTGGGCACTGCAGATGCTGGAGATTAGAGTCAAGATTAGAATGGTGCTGGAAAAGCACAACAGGTCAGGCAGCATCCGAGGAGCAGGAAAATTGACATTTCGTGCAAAAGCCCCCATTCCTGATGAAGGGCTTTTGCCTGAAACGTTGATTTTCCTGCTCCTTGGATGCTGCCTGACCTGCTGTGCTTTTCCAGTATCACTCTAATTTTATACAATTTAAAGTCAGGCCTTGGGCAGTGTTGTAGAACAGAGAGACCCAGGGGTTCAAATACATAATTCTTTGAAGATTGCATCACATATTGATAGGGTGGTTAAGAAGGCATTTAGCATGCTTGCCTTCATTGCTCAGACCTTTGAATATATCAGTTGAGATGTTATGTTGAGGTTGTACAGGACGCTGATGAGGTGTCTTCAGGAGTACTATGTCCAGTTCTGGTCATTCTGTTATAGGACGGATATTATTAAGCTAGAGAGGGTTTAGAAGAGATTGACCAAGATGTTACCAGAAATAGAAACATAGAAAATAGTTGCATTTTTTGCCCATCCCTAATTGACCAGAGGGCAGTTAAGAATCTACCACATTGCGGAGAGACTGCAGTCAAAGTAGGCCAGATCAGATAAGGACGGCAGATTTTGTTTCAGAAAGAACATTAGTGCACCAGATGGGGTCTTCCTGCAATCGACAATGGTTCTGTGGTCATCATTAGACTCTTAATTCTAGATAGTCTTTTAATAGAAATTTTATTGAATTCAAATTCAAATTCCACCATTAGCTGTAGCAGTATTTGAACCCAGGTCCCCAGACCATTTCCTCATTCTGTGGACTAATAATGGAGCAATAATACTACTCTGAATACAATTAAATAATTGATAAAAATATACCGGAGGAGATTTTGATCCCTATGGCCATGAAAATATGGTGGAGTTAAAAGTAGAGATGGATGCCTTAGTGCATTGTTCACACTCCTTCACCAATTTTCCCAGTGTCTTTCACTGGGCATCCCTGTTGTCCATCTGAACAAGACAGCAGTCAAATAAATCCATATCATTCTAACACTATATGCTCAAATCATGCCTTTCAGGTGTACTCCGTGGAAGCGGGTGGGCAGTTTGGAAGAATAACGTATTGCTGCTACTCTTGCTGAGATCACAGCCATCTCCATCTCCATCGAAGACACACAACTAATATTATACCAATGTGGAGCAGAGTTTCTCACCTATATCAGTGGTCAGCTGCCTGGTAATTAAAATACCTCTCATAGTGGCTTAAAACATGTAGGAGGATTTTCCATGCAGACTTCAGGACACCAGTATCAATCTCAAATGGGAGTCAGAAGCCCACACTGTTTGGAGAAATTAACCACCTGTGATTTCCAAATAGTGCCCTGATGGCAAGTTTGCTGCACTGCCCAATTAAGGATGGTTAACATGCTGTTGATAAGGAAGGGCCATTAGGAGTGCCTTAGTTTGAAAGCAGTAGTAGGATACCCTGGCAGGTGCATCCATGAGATGTCAGCATCACTGGCTGGACCAGCATTCAGTATCTGTCCGTGATTGCTTAGAGGCCAGATAAGAATCAACCATGTTGCTATGAGTCTGGAGTCACATGTGGGCCAGACCAGAAAAGGACAGCAGATATCTTTCCTAAAGGTGCAGCAACCTTTGTTCTGATTTTTATTGAAAAAAAATCTACTATGTGCTGTCTTGGCAATATTCAAAAATGGATTCAATCTGAAATCTTGAAAAAAGACCTCAGCATCTGGATGTCCACTGTGGAGGATGCATCGCCACCCATCATCATGGTCTGTCAGCAGGAGGCCACTTCCAAGCAACTGTCCTGTCTCCTACTGCCTTTGATGACCTACTTGTTGACTGGAAAATCCTAATTGGCCTTTGACAGTTGGCTTTGTGACCTTTAACTGTGTGCATTGACCATCTGCAGCTTGAAGCTCTGATACCCAACCCCATCCTGCCCCGGGAAAATGACCCTGAACAAGGCGGAGTTGGCAAACCAACATGCTGACCAGCAGCACAAAATTCTGCATGCCTCTACCCCATTGTATTTGCACGGTGGTAAGTTAGCATTCTGCATAAAAGTTCGTGATGAAGGGCTTTTGCCCAAGACATAGATTCACCTGCACCTCGGATGCTACCTGCCTTGTGCTTTTCCAGCACCACACTCTTGACTCTAATCTCCAGCATCTGCAGTCCTCACTTTCGCCCATTCTTCATAAAAAGTCGGCTTTATTAATACTTCAGTTCCATCAATCCTGTATGGAGTATAATTAATTTGGTTCATAGCACTATCTGACTATTGTGAGTTATACAAAGCGTTCAAATCAGTCTGCTGTGGGAATTCAGAGCTTTAAGAGTCTAAAAAACAATATGCAAATGAAAATGTTGAATCAGTTTACGTAGTTTACCGCACAAGTTTGTTGAGATTTTAGTCCTTTGAGAAAAATGTGTTTCAACAATTTCTGTAATAATAGTAGAGAGCTTTGAATTATTTATCAGAGACTGTCAACATAAACTTTATTCATAAGGATGGAATAAAAAGAATATAACCAGACTCCCTATTCACCCTAAATGGTATTTGCTGATGATTTTCCAATTATTATGGCGAGCCATAAGGAATATGAAAGACATATTAGGCTAGCTTGTACTTTTCCTTAAATAATTTATTTCCTCATAATCAAAAATATGACACCCTGATAGCAGCTCTTCCATCAACTGCCTTTTAGTATACGTTTTTGGAGTTTATTGTTTTCCAATTTGTGTGGGTATTTATTTTCTTATCAAGCGGTAGGATTTGAACCGAGGTCACCTGGCCCTGAGGTAGGGACACTATCACTACACCAGAGGACCTATAAATTAACCTGTTCAAATATTTTATGAGACATGTCAGGGGCACGAGAGACTCCAACCTGGATCATCTGACTGGAGATAGGGACATTACGTTTGCACCACATTAGCCAACATTGTTTGTTTGTTTAATGTATATCCAATTTTATTTCCTGAGGCGACTGAGTCAGATTTGGGAGTATTGCTCCAAAGGTGCTGCTAGGTCTCCAGTGACTATTTCTTCATGGGTGTTTTCAAAATTTGCTGCGAAGTCCAAGCTTTCTCTCATCTGATAGTCATGCACACAATTTCCATCAGAGGCCATCATGGAAGTGGTTAAAAATGGAAAGACAAACTGATCTTTTGGCCTTCCCTCACCCAAAACAAAATTGAATGCATTTACAGCTTTTTCCATTCTCCCTGATTAAGGCCAGCTCATTCAAAATAGGCCAAATATCCTATACCAGGTGTTAGACAAATAGAAACATTGGGCAAAGGATGTTTCACTGAGGCTATTTGATACTTGCGAAAACACAATAATTTTTGAATAACTGACAGAAGATATTATGTACTTGTAGAGTGTAGGATTCAACTGACATCAATAAATTGAGGCACGTTCTGTTTTAGGTTGTCTTTGACATATCTATAAATTGCATTTAATTAAACCATCAGGAGTGCCTAAAAGTCAACAGCTGACATCTGCCCACTTTCACCCATCCATAATTTCATGCAGTGTAGGCAAGCCATAGAGTATTACCAGTTGAGGCCCCATCACACCCCTGGATGTTCGTTCCTTGCCTGGCGAGCCATAAGGAATCCCAGCCCCTTTCCTCCCAATCCTCCAGACTTGATGTTCCCTCCCCACCCTGTCACCAGAACTCAGCCTTTTATCTGTGTCCAGGGACGGTGCCATTTAGACCTGTAGTGCTGCTCATGGCCACTGCTTTCGATGGCGCTGCTGGGACTGCAGAGCTGCTGACTTATTGGATTGGCTGGCCATTCTCAAAGGGGGGTCTTCAAACTGATTGAGGAGAGAATGTAAAGTTTAGCATTCAAAAATCACGAAGTATAGCTGAACAGGTAACCAAAAATGGGTGAGTTTCTGAGGTATATTCAATAATATGTGAAAATTAACAACATAACAATAGTCAAAAAGGAGAAAGTAACTAAGAAATTTGACCAAAACAATTTTTTGAATTTTCTTAGGTCTGAGAAGCTTGTTACAGAAAAAATGATTTGGTGTCATTATCAAATAAAGCAAGAAGTGAAACTGGTAAGAACTTACCTTTAAAAGTAGCAAATGTTTTCTGTTGGATGTTTGTGTGTTTGGTGCTAAGTCCGAGGTTTCCCAGGTATATCACTCAGAAGTTTGAAGAATCTTAATAAAAAAGAAACCCACAATTTTCATAATGCATTTAGATCTATAATTTGTATAAATGCAAAATGATTGACTACACAACTGGCCATTCACCGAGTATGTTGGCTGCTTGTAAACATTGTCCCTTTACATATACTGTCAAACAGGGCCAAATGTCTGAAAAAAACCAAAAGGATATTTTTTTTTGATCTTAGAACAATGGAGGAGTGATGCTATAGTTCAAAGTTAGAATAGTATATGACTTGGAAGGGCACTTGCAGGTGTTACTGTTCCCAGACATGTGATACCATAGTCCTTCTAGGTGGCAGAGATTGCACATTTAGAAGGTGCTGTCAGATCCTTCAGTCTCAGAGTTGCTGTGGTGCACTTTGTATGTGGTACACGTTGTTGCCACTGTATGTCAGAAATGAAGGGAGTAAATATTGATGTTGGCCTTTTTACAGCCATCAAGCAAGTTGCTTTATCCTGGAGCATGTCAAGCCTCTGTATTGTTAGAGTTGCACTTATTAAGATGTGGAGAATATTCAATTGCATGTCTTGTGGTTTGTAAATGTTCAGCATGTTTTAATAGGGAAATCAGCAGGTGAGTTCCCCCCTCAGAATTCCCAGTTTACTTTCATAGCCTTAGTATTTACGTAGCTAGTCCAGTTTGGTGTCTGGTCATTGGTAACCCCCAGTATGTTGGTAGTCAATGATAGTCATGCCCTTGAATATCATCGGGAAATGATGAGATTCTTTTCAGTTGAAGTTGATCTTTGTCTGGCACATGTGGAGTGAATGTTACTTTCCCATCATCAAGCTAAACCTGGGTATGTTCCACATCTTCCTGCATTTGAACTGCATCACGACCTGAAGAGTTGTGAATGAAGTTGCACAATCATCAGTGATTGATGACTTTAGAGTCATAGAGTCAAAGAGATGTACAGCACGGAAACTTTCATCTGCAGTGCTGTGATGAAGTTTTAACGTGAGGTACACCACCTTATCTTTCAAATAGATGCTGTACACTGTTATGACCTCACTTATTACTTTTAACAACTTCATACCTTACCTGTAACTCACACTTGCTTTTCAATAGGGAGTTTTGACAGTACGGAATTGGTGTGTTGAAGTTTCTATCATTGCAAAGTTTAGTAGAAGAGTTCTGTGGTCCGTATCCTTTATAGCAACATTTTTTTCTCTGCCAGGTTCCAGGGCTGCTGAAGTTTGTTGAACTTTTTCACGCATCCTTTTATACCTCCCCACTCCGTATCTCCGTATTTCATACTTCAATGGACTGTGTGTGTTGTTGTGAAGGCCAGCATTTGCTGCTATGTTTAAATAGGTCTTTTATTTATTTAATAAAAACTTCCGAAAAAAAAGGAGCAGGCGATTGAGCCTGCTCTGCAATTTGCTGAGAGATATCAGAAAATTATATGTTAAAATATTCAACAGGTCATTAAAACGCACAAAATAATGAACGTGTGCAAGCTTAATGAAATACCTGTAGCTTAATTGATGTTTTATTGAGAAAATCTTGATAATTCTCTGATAAGGTGACTAACTTAAAGGGCTGTCATGGTATTTTTCAAAATAGATTAGTCATTTAGGGGTTGTTGCTTCATAGTTTGCAATTTGTGATTCATACCCTTTGTTCATACAGTCATCGAGTCATAGAGATGTACAGCATGGAAACAGACCCTTCAGTCCACCCAGTCCATGCTGACCAGATATCTCAACCCAATCTAGTCCCACCTGCCAGCACCCAGTCCATATCCCTCCAAACCCTTCCTATTCATATACCCATCCAAATGCCTTTTAAATGTTGCAATTATACCAGCCTCCACCACTTCCTCTGGCAGCTCATTCCATACACGTACCACCCTTTGTGTGAAAAAGTTGCCCCTTAGGTCTCTTTTATATCTTTCCCCTCTCACCCTAAACCTATGCCCTATAGTTCTGGACTCCCTGACCCCAGGGAAAAGACTTTGTCTATTTACCCTATCCATGCCCCTCATAATTTTGTAAACCTCTATAAAGTCACCCCTCAGCCTCCAATGCTCCAGGGAAAACAGCCCCAGCCTATTCAGCCTCTCCCTAGAGCTCAAATCCTCCAACCCTGGCAACATCCTTGTAAATCTTTTCTGAACCTTTTCAAGTTTCACAACATCTTCCCGAAAGGAAGGAGACCAGAATTGCACGCAATATTCCAACAGTGACCTAACCAATGTCCTGTACAGCTGCAACATGATCTCCCAACCCCTGTACTCAATACTCTGACCAATAAATAAAAGCATACCAAAAGCCTTCTCCACTATCCTATCTACCTACGACTCCACTTTCAAGGAGCTATGAACCTGCACTCCAAGATCTCTTTGTTCAGCAACACTCCCTAGAACCTTACCATGACGTGTATAAGTCCTGCTAAGATTTGCTTTCCCAAAATGCAGCACCTCGCATTCATCTGAATTAAACTCCATCTGCCATTTCTCAGCCCATTGGTCCATCTGGTCCAGATCCTGTTGTAATCTGAGGTAACCCTCTTTGCTGTCCACTACACCTCCAATTTTGGTATCATCTGCAAACTTACTAACTCTACCTCTTATGCTCGCATTCAAATTATTTATGTAATTGACAAAAAGTAGAGGACCCAGCACTGATCCTTGTGGCACTCCATTGGTCACAGGCCTCCAGTCTGAAAAACAACCCTCCACTGCCAACCTCTGTCTTCTACCTTTGAGCCAGTTCTGTATCCAAGTGGCTAGTTCTCCCTGTATTCTGTGAGATCTAACCTTACTAATCAATCTCCCATGGGGAACCTTGTCGAACTCCTTACTGAAATCCATATAGATCACATCTACCACTCTGCCCTCATCAATCCTCTTTGTTACTTCCTTAAAAAACTCAACCAAGTTTGTGAGAAATGATTTCGCACTCACAAAGCCATGTTGACTATCCCTAATCAGTCTTTGCCTTTCCAAGTACATGTACATCCTGTCCCTCAGGATTCCCTCCATCAACTTGCCCACCACCAACTTCAGGCTCACTGGTCTATAGTTCCCTGGCTTGTCCTTACCACCTTTCTTAAATAGTGGCACCACGTTAGCCAACCTCCAGTCTTCTGGCACCTCACCTGTGACAATCAATGATACAAATATCTCAGCAAGATGCCCAGCAATGACTTCACTAGCTTCCCACAGAGTTATAGGGTACACCTGATCAGATCCTGGGGATTTATCCACCTTTATGCGTTTTAAGCTATCCAGCACTTGCTCCTCTGTAATTTGGACATTTTGCAATGTGTCACCATCTATTTCCCTACATTCTATATCTTCCATATCCTTTTCCACAGTAAATACTGATGCAAAATACTCGTTCAGTATCTCCCCCATTTTCTGCGGCTCTACACAAAGGCCGCCTTGTTGATCTTTGAGGGGCCCTATTTCCTCCCTAGTTACCCTTTTGACCTTAATGTATTTTTAAAAACCCTTTGGATTCTCCTTAATTCTATTTGCCAAAGTTATCTCATGTCCCCTTTTTGCCCTCCTGATTTCCCTCTTAAGTATATTCCTACTTTCTCTCTATATTTCAGTATAGGTGTACTGTTTTAAGATATGCTGCACATTCTGTTTCATAAAGCTGAGATGTTATGTGATGCACAATGTATTATTCAGTTTGTAAGGTGAAACCATGACCTATATCTACAATCTCCAACTATTAGGTAAACAGAGCTGCAGATCATTCAGGATTAAGTTAATTGTTAATCAGCAAAATTTGTTGAAAGAAAACAGAATATTTAAGAAAGGCTTAACAGATCTGGCACCAACTATAGGCGAATAAAATGTTTTGAGCCTTTCATCAGAATGAGACAACATTAGAAATGTAACAGTATTGAAATAAGTACAGAGGAAGTGAAGGGGGGGGATGGTGGGGGTGGCGAGGTGGTGTTGAAAGAACAAAGAAGTCTTTGTCAGGGTGGACAGCAGGAGAAATTAAATGACAATGAGGGTGATGGTACAAGGCAAAAGGGGAAGGTAATGGACCAAGTGAAGAAACGAAATTGGGTTTAGAAGATCTACAAATAACAATAGGTAAATCATTAACAGCAGCTGCTCTCTGAAACACTTCGTGTCAGTGGATATGTTCCGTAATGGTTGATCCTACTGTGAGTTTGGAAGGCTGCAAAATGCTTAATCAGAAGATGAGGTATTGTACTGTGAGTTTACTTTAAGCCTTCGTAAAAGAAAGTAGGAGATCATGGATAGAGAAATCAGACTAGGATTGGGTGGTGAATTGAAACAACAGTTGACCAGAGGCTCACGGTCACACTTGCAAAGTGTTCAACGAAGTGATCACACAATCTGCATGCAGTCTCCTCAATAAAGAGAAGACTATATTGTGAGCAGTAAATAGAATTTAGTAAGTCGACAGATTACAGATATCACTCATTTATTTGGAAGGATAGATTGGATCACTGGACCTCACCTGTTATAATGACATTACCAGAAATATTTTGCTCCCCTTTTTCAGCATTCCAAAGGGACCCCATGGCACCTTGGTCCATTCCTTAATAACTCCAAAACTCCCTTGCCTTTCCATGACACTTTCCTGTGCCAACACAGGAGAAGTAACACCACCCTTTTATAACTTCCTTTCCAGCATCCAAGGCTCCAAACAATCTTCTGAGGTCAAAAAACAACTTGCTTGTTTTCAATCTTGTATATTGTATTTGCTGCTCACAATGCAATCTCCTTTACAATGGAAAACTCAGGTGCATATTAGGAGACCAATTTGAAGACCAATTCAACCTGACAATGTGAGCCTGACTTTTTAATTACTTCTCATTTTAATTCTCCACCAAATTCCATTCTGACCAAACTATGCATTTAAAATCCATATTGGTTTCAACTCTAACTGAAAAAAAATTAAGTAACTGGCATTTTCTGTTTTTCATCTCTTATTTTCTAACAAAGTGTAAAGCACCATTTTTATAAAAGTACTAGCAGAGCTGATTTGACAATTAATCAGAGCATAAGTTGCTATCGAGCGTAAGGCTTTTATTCTGTTTAACAATGAATACTACTCAGTGCACATTATGATTTGTGATGCTTTGAAATGTTAAATTTAATCTTTTGTGTATTCATTAAATGAAATGTCTTCTAAGTTTCTAGGAATTAAGTGTTGGTTTCCTTAGATAAATAAATACCCCTATCACATTAATAAAGATATAAGTGCATCAGTGAATTAGCAGGATCAGACAGAAGCCTAAGTTGAAGCCCTGGCTAAATTTAACTGCTAGGCCTCACTGGGACTTTCCACAGGATTTTCATACAACTAAGTGGCTTTCTAGGCCATTTCAGAAGGTTGCTATTAGTCGCCCACATTACTGCAAGGCCATATGTTGTACCACTCTGGAAATTGAGTCCCAAATGTTAAAATGTTTATCAAAGTACCTTAAGTCCTCAACTTATCTGTCTGATAGACTCCGGTTAACTGCAAATAGGGACCATGTTTCTGTCCTTAACAAATACCATAATGTATTACAAACAAATGGAGTCTAACTACAGGTAATCAGCTGTAATCTGCGGATATATAATTACTAGTTAGAACTCCCTTCAACCACACAGACAAAAACAAATGGTGTAATGGATTGTGGGTGAGGGGTGGACTAAATACCATGGAAAGGGACTCCTTTGTTTCTCAAGTCATTCATTCCATGAGCTGCTTCTTTGAGTTCTTTCACTGCACCATACACACCCACAAACTATATAAGGAACCAATCAGCGAACGTTAATTGGATTGATGACCTTTGACACCAAAGACTGGTTTGTGCAATTGTGACCAATCAGCTACTTACGGCTGGCCAAATCTTACTTTGTACACACACCCTGGTGTCGTGCCATCTATTTACATCTTGAAGTAATTGTAACAAGCTCTGCCAGGTGGACCTCATAGAATTTGAGTTCCCTGATTGGACCAGATTAACAGCCCCAATCAGGGGTCCCTTGCTGATAGATAAAAAGAAGAATGTTAGACATTCTGTTCACTCTGAGAGCTAACTCTGAGGAAACTGGACCAAAATCAAAGACTTTCCATGCATCAATAAAGGGTGACTTGGTGACAGGATACCCCAGCCTCTGTGGAGTTATTTCAGTGACGACAAGAATAAAGCATGCTTCTGAAGGAACTTGCTCGAAAGAGTAATCTTTGAGTTGGGGCGAGTATTTCTGACATCATGCTGTTATTTGGGAAGCTTGACCCTGTTTGACCCTGCCATCAAAGACTGTATGTGGAAAGAATGCAAATGCCAGTTGGCAAATGACATTGGGGCAAATGAAAACCAATGAGTAATTCTTCTGATTGCTTGTGGACCTGCAGCTGTTTCAGTCATCAGGAGCCCAACTTTCCCTGAGGCACCAGCTACTAAAACCTTTCAAGAGTTGACAGATCTAGTTAAGGAATAATCGACTCCAAGCCTCCTCTAATTCTGAGATGCTATTGTTTTTACTCAGCAATTCGAGGGGAATCCATTTCGTGATTTTTGACCAGGCTAAGATGACTAGCAGATGCACTTCACTTTGGTTTAAATCTTAACGAGACGCTGAGAGGCCATTTGTATGTGGGATCAATGATGTAACTATGCAAAGCACCAACCAGCTGAAGCACAATTGGACTTCAAACAGGCACTACAATTAGCTTTATCATTGGAAAATGTGGCAAGTGGAGCATATGAGTTGCAGGGTATTCCAATGGAAGTGGACACTTTTGTCACTCCTACTGAGATTGGGAAACACCACTTGATTGAAGGCAATTGCATAGCCTCCTTCAGGACATATCCTGAATAGACGGACTCTAGGCATCCACTCAAAGGTGGTGGTAACATACATAGAGTTCATTCATCAAATATGGGAATGACAATGGAAAAACTGTCTGCATCTTTTGCAAATACACTAACTCCTAGAAGTGTTAGTCACAGATGGCCAGCGTTTACCAACAAGGAGTTCAAGTATTTCCTAAAATCGAATGGGATTCTACATGTAAGGACAGCTCCGTACCATCTGTCATTCAAGGACCTGACAGAAAGAGCAGTCCAAATTTTGAGGACAAGCTTGAAGAAAAGGCCTACAGCTTCACTAGAACCAACTGTCCCAGTTCCTATATAATTAAAGGAACAGCTCTCATTCAACTACAGGAACACCAATGCCATACACAAGACTGCACTAAGCCAGAGCGATAGTTTACTTTAGGGGACAAAGTTTTGTGTAGGAACTATGGAAATGACCCTGTATGGGTAAGAGACTTGGTTGATACAAGGTCACCACAAGTGATGTTTAAAGTTCGGGTAGGAGCGACAGTCCTGAACACGCATGTGGACCATCTGAAAGCCACAGACTTGCAAATGGTGTGGGGGCCAAACACACTCTGCTCCTCGAAACAGTGAGAAAAGCAATGTTCTCCCTCTCCATAAGTATTGAAGAGACCTCTGATTCTGAGATGGGCATAGTGCATTTTGCTGCATCGATGCTTTTGCCACGGGAAAAAGGGAGTGAATTTTTTTCCAAGACACTCCAAACGCAAATGTTTCCAGATACCGTGATGGCATTTGAATCATGTCTTTGGACCGCTTATCCAATAACATGCGCCGTTTGCTTATCTACCTGGTTTTCCCAATTTGTAACAAGGACATTGGCCTGATTTGTGTTTCATTCTGGTAGTACATTCAACAGGCACTGTTCTGTTTGAAAATATTTCTTTTATTCTCTGTCTTCAATTTCTTGCATTTAATTTAAAGTTTTACAGAACACTTAATCACACATAGCTTATTGCTGTATAATTGCTGTTTTTGTGAGATGATTTTTCATATTTGCATTTAATCATAGCAGGTTACATTTGACTACATCTGCACTGTATAATCTCCATTGCCTCCATATTCTTCCTATGATATAGAGCCCAAAACTGCCTATAGTACATTAACTATTGTTTGACCAAGGTTCTTAGATTCACCATTACAACTCAACTTCTTGTCTGTTAAACTCCATTGAGGTGCCATTGATAACACAAAGGAAACTAAATCTGGTGCTAAAATGTCCCAGGAGGCTTTAGAAGAGAAAGGACCGGCATATGTCCTTTGATTCAGAGAGGGAGGGATGTAGTGATTGTAATGAGGTCAGCCATGTGGACATCATAGAATATGAGTTAGGAGCAAATTACTACAGATGCTGGAATCTGAACCAAAAACAAAATAAAATTGCTGGAAATCACAGGTGGTCAGGCAGCATCCACAGAGAGAGAGCAAGCTTTTGCTTCAAGTCTAGATGACTCTTCATCAGAGCCTGAATAGAGTCTTCATCACAGTCTTCATCAGAACTCTGAATAGAATCATAGAGTCATAGAGATTCTGACTTTCTTAGCTTGTCCAGTGTAAAGACTGCATTTTGTTATTTTACTTCAGTTGTGATTCTAATCTGAATTCAGAAAAGGACAGTTTTACAGCAATGGACTGTGGGTTCAGGGAGTCCAGAACTAGAGGGCATAGGTTTAGGATGAGAGGGGAAAGATATAAAAGAGACCTAACGGGCAACTTTTTCACGCAGAGGGTGAAACATGTATGGAATGAGCTGCCAGAGGATGTAGTATCAAGTTCTTGCTGTTCTGTAGAAACATGGAACTCCCCTTTAAGAACAGTATTCATACCTGTTAATGCAAATATATGAACTTGCAACATAGAAGGTGGCATGTGACAGAGAGCAACAGGCTAGAACTGCAGGAGGACAAGCACAGCTCCCCGTTATGAGTCAGTGCTGGGCAGCATGTGAACAGATATTGCAAGGACTGAGCACACAAATATTGATCTTGCCAGCAACTGTCTCACCCAATGAAAGAAAGAGTGCAAAGAAGAGGTCATGGCTGCTGACAGCACTCAAGGGATTGGTGATGGGAGAATGTGCATACTTCAGTCTTGTTCTCTCTTCCCACTTCTCCCTCATCACATGGTCCCTGCTGACGCATACACCACAGATGTTGTAAGCACACATTTTCACTACAACGCAATTCTTGTCTCTTTTCATTTCACTTACCAAGAACTAGGACCTTTCCAGTCAAAGTGAAAAAAAATGAAAGAAACAGTGAAGATGAGGAGACAACATCAGTCAATCTCACAATCACAATCACCTACCCAGAGGCTACCACTGCACATGACTTAGAGGCTAGGATAGAAGAGGGCAATCCATGATGTAATGTAGGTCCCTCTGTAATGCACAAAGCTAATGAACAGCCTGACTAAAGATGGTTGCATGCAGCATTTATTTGGAAGTGAAGGCAGCATCAAGTTAAGATGCTATTTTCAATGTAGAGCTAGGTTTACTGGTGACGGCAAGGGTCCCACAACAGGCCTGAAAGTAAGGAAGCAAACTCTTTTCGGTGGCTGGTGTGACCAGGCAGCAGTTCAGCATCCTCACCTGGGATGGTGGCCACAGTAACATGTCAGCAGTGACCAAAAGATGCCTTTAATTGGCCTCTGGGTATAAGGGTCACCTGCTACTTGTAAAATGACATGGTGGCAGGAAGACAGCAAACATTCAACCTGCCATTTTATAATGTGGAGGAGCCAGTGTTGGACTGAGATGGACAAAGTTAAAAATCACACAACACCAGGTTATAGTGCAGCAGGTTTATTTGGAAGCACTAGCTTTCAGAGTGCTGCTCTTTCATCAGGAAGTGCTTCCAAATAAACCTGTTGGTCTATAACCTGGTGTTGTGTGATTTTTAACTATGCAATTCTATAGGCCTTCCCATCCTGTGTTTCTCACCCCTCATCCCTCAGGGGTGGGTAAAATCTAGTCCACAAAGATCAACCCTGGAGTGATTACATCCCATAATCCCCAGGCCCATTTTAACAAGTTATTCAATTTAACCCTCAGTTTCTATGACGTTGTATATGAAATCTTCAGCCAATTTTCACATCAAATGTGATTATTATGTATAAAATAGAGAAGGGAAGGCAATCCTTTGATTCTGCTTGTTTTTAATCTGGAATTTACTGCTACTTTCTAATCTATAAACCAGCCCCATTAAACAGCAATTAAACATTGCTCACCCTGCAGCTGTACTTACTTCAAGAAATTAGGTTTTGTGGTTTTAAAGGAGAGGCCAATGTAAATATACTGTTCATCAGCTTTAACAGAATAATAGATTGTGTATGATATAATGTTTCTGTCATTTTCAACAGCCAATCATCTGACTTACCACGAACACTGCTTTGAAAGATTCATTAGTTTAAATCAAATGTTCATTGGAGTGGCTGAACTGTGTCTCTACTATCTATAAGACTTCAAGATCCAGTGAATAGAAGCTGCAACCCATGTTCTATTTGGAAGTTGCACTCCTTCAGATTCTATAACCCAGTTGATCAAAAGAGAATGTGTGCAAAGATTTGATATTGTAGTCAAATTGGGTTTATATTTTGATGCCAAAGCATTGGGGAAGTCTTCCAATTTCCAAAAATGATTGGATATTGGAATATTTCTTCCAATCAAAGTTCAATAATTTTGTCCCCTTTATGTCCTGACATTGGAAGGGCTCTTGGAGTGCAGTGATACATCTGACCAATAAGGCCCACCTGCTCCAATAGTGTGACATAACACATCTGACCCAGTTGGTTAAAAGTATGTATACTGGCATTGCAGGCTGTTTTCAGGGAGGTTCACTGGGTTGTGCATGGGAATAGAAGGGTTCTCCTAAGAGGAGAGATTCTGTTGGTTGGGCCTGCACTGATTGGAGTGTGAAAGAATGAGAATCGACCTTATTAATGATATGGGGGAGCCGGTGTTGGACTAGGGTGGACAAAGTTGAAAATCACACAATACCACGTTATAGTCCAAGTTTATTTGGAAGTATAAACTTTCAGAGCGCTGCTCCATTGTCAGGTAGCTAGTGGGGGAGGATCATAGGACAAAGAATTTATAGTAAAAGATCAAAGTGTCATACAACTGATGCGATTTATTGAACAAACCTAGATTGCTGTTCAGTCTTTAATCATTTAGAATGGGATTGCTGGTTTTGATTTGTTCATACGTAAATCCCAGAACTTCTTTCAAGTCACTTTTCAAGATAACTTAAGGCTTTATTAAAGAAAAAGTGACATCTCAGCTCAGATATTGCATTAAAGGTGTGAGGTTAGAGTCTGTATCCCAACCTTGAATCAGATTGGTTCTATTTCCAAAGTAGGAATTGATAAAAAGTCACATAGACTGACTGCCTACAGATTGTGTACTTTATGAACAAGATAGAATGCATGTGCAAATGCAATTTTATTCCATTGATGTACATGTGTGCGCGCATATGGAGGGAGAAACTGTGTGTGTGTGTGTGTGTGTGTGTGTGTGTGTGTGTGAGAGAGAGAGTGGGAGAATTTTTGAGTGTGTGTACGCAAATGTGATGAGTATATGTCTGATGAGGGTGTGCATGTGAGTGTGTGTGCGTGCGTGTCTGGGAGAAAGCGTGTGCATGATAGAGGGTCTGTGTGTGAGTACATACTTGTGTGTGTATGTGAAGTGTGTAGTGTAGTGGGGTCACCTGCAATGTGACATGAACCCGAGATCCCGCTTGAGGCCATCCTCATGCGTACCACGCAGCATCCATCCATCTGTTGTCGTAGTGTCTATTCGGTCTCGCCAATGTACCATACCTTGGGGCATCCTTGCCTGCAGCATAAGAGATACACAACATTGGCGGAGTCACAAGAGTACCTGCCTTGAACGTGGTGGGTGGTGTCCCCACATGTAATGGTAGTATCCACGTTGACACTATGACACATCTTGCAGTGGTTGCCACAACACGGTTGTGGTTGTACCAGTCTGACTCAAGACAAACTCTAACCTCACACCTTTAATGCATTGTCTGAGCTGAGGTGTCACTTATTTTTAATAAATCGTTAAGTTACCTTGGGAATGTGACTTGAAAAAAGGTTTGGGATTTACATATTAATGAATCGAAACCTGCAACCCATTCTAAGTGATTAATGACCAGATTTGCAGATCTGGACCAGCAATCCAGATTTGTTCAATACATTGCATCTGTTGTATGATGCTTTGATCTTTTAATATAAATTCTGTGTCCTGTCCCACTAGCTACCTGATGAAGGAGCAGTGCTCCAAAGGCCTGTACTTCCAAATAAACCTTTTGGACTATAACCTGGTATTGTGTGATTTTTGACCTTAATAAAACATGCTAAGATTCTTTGGGGCTTGACAGTACATTCTGAGAAATTGTTTCCCCTTGTGGGACAGTCAGAGACCAGAGGCCATCACTTCACTCTAGGGGGTTTGTCCAGTCCAGATAGAGATGTGTAGGATTTTTTCTTTTAGAGGGAAGGGACTCTGTGGAAGTCTTTTACTGCAGAAAGCTGTTGAATGCAGGACAATATGTATACTCGGAACTGAGGAAAACATTTTTAATTAATTAAAGGAATCAGGGTTATGGAGAAAGAGCAGGAAAGGGGAGTTGAGAGTTATCAGATGCGCAGACTGAGAAAAACAAGAGGTGAGGATGCACTGTCAGCTATTATCAGTGCATTATTGGTGCCAGCAAACAAGAAATCTGTATTTTATTAAAGAAAAACAAATGTGGTCTTTACTGGGTTAAATTCTTGTTCTTCTTCTCACAAATTTGAGAGGATAAACGCAAACAAGATAGTTGTGCTATGTTGGAAGACGTCAGTGAGCAACAGAAAATTTAAAATGGTGAAGAATTTGCAACTTTAAAATCAATATCCACAGAATTATAATACCCCTTCAACTTCTAATAGAAAAAAAGAGACGATTCAGCAGAACACAAATCTCTTGCTTGTAGGCCTTAATTGCTGTGCATATGCAGAAGGAAGTGATTAACCTTTATGATGGGAAGTTACTGCATTTTATTCCCATGTGTATACAAACTATTTTAGATAAAGCTAAGATAGCAAAATCATGTCCAGACATGCAAACTTTTTAACAAAATTTGGTCTGCATTCTGAATTACATAGAACATAGAACAATACAGCACAGAACAGGCCCTTCGGCCCACGATGTTGTGCCGAACTTCTATCCAAGATTAAGCACCCATCCATGTACCTATCCAAATGCCGCTTAAAGGTCGCCAATGAATCTGACTCTACCACTCCCTCGGGCAGCGCATTCCATGCCCCCACCACTCTCTGGGTAAAGAACCCACCCCTGACATCTCCCCTATACCTTCCACCCTTCACCTTAAATTTATGTCCCCTTGTAACACTCTGTTGTACCCGGGGAAAAAGTTTCTGACTGTCTACTCTATCTATTCCTCTGATCATCTTATAAACCTCGATCAAGTCCCCCCTCATCCTTCGCCGTTCCAACGAGAAAAAGGCCGAGAACTCTCAACCTATCCTCGTACGACCTACTCTTGTAAATAGGCTGAATATACAAACTAGGTTAAGCTGTAGCCCAGAGTTATACTGTTACATCTGAGCAACACTGTTCTGAGATCAAGCTCCACTCTGGAGACTTGAGCACATAACTTTAATTGACAGTAGTCCAAGGTCTCACCTGCATTTTCAGGTGGATGCAATTGATTTTCCTTAGATAAGGGGACCAAACTGTTGCACTTTCCATTGTAAGAAATATTCCAATATCCAAGTGTTGAATTAAGCAATTTAGTGATAAATACATTGGGTTAGCAGATAGTTTGGCATACACGACAGCAAATTAAGAATTTTTTCATGTGCTTTGGCATCAAAAAATAAACCCAGGTGCTTTAACTGCAATTTCTTGTCTTTGCACACATTCTCTTTTGATCAACTAGATTGTAGAATCTGAAGCAGTGAATCTCCCAAATAGGTATTAAATTGCAGCTTCTATTCATTGGATCTTGAAGTCTTACAGATATTAGTGCCACAGTTCTGCCACTTCATCAGTAAAGATTTGATTTACCCACAGACCAAAGATGTGCAGGTTAAGATGGATTGGCCATGCTAAATTGCCAGTAGTGTCCAGGGATGTGCAGGTTAGGTGGATTAGCCATGGGAAATGCAGGATTGCAGGGATGGGGTAGGGGGCTGAGTCTGGTGGGCTGCTCTTCGGAGGATAAGTGTGGACTCAATGGGCCGAATGGCCTGCTTCCACACTGTAGGGATTCTAAGAACAGAGGAGTTCCAAAGTTCTGAGTGATGCTAATCCCTTAACCAACACCACAGAAGTATTTTAATTTGCCATTTGTCTCACTGTTATATGGGAGTTGGTATGCAAATTGGCTATTGTAGCTCCCTCTAAAAAAGGTTATTTCTTTTCTCTGTCTAACCTACAGAATGTTCCTAGCATTTTCTGTTTGTATTTTAATCATCAATATCTGTATTTTCCCTTCCAATAACAAGTTTCATTTATACAGCACATTCAATGCAACAAAACATCCCAAGGTGTAATGTAGGAGAGCTATCAAACAAAGTTAAAAACACAGTATGAAGATCTTTTAGGACAGGTGACCAAATGTTTGCATAAAGAGAAACATTTTGAGGGCCATCTTAAAGAATGAGAGCGAAATGCAGATGTGAAAAGGCTAAAGGAAGGAATTCCAGCTTGGGGCTAGGCTGCTGGACATGGCCCCCAATAGTGGAAATCCTCATCTAAATATTCTGACAGTCATCCCACCTTTCTGTCAGGTTGAGGTTTTAGCCTTTTGTTTAATAGGTCCTCAGGTGAGTCCCAGTTGAGGATGTTGGCAGTAGTTGGGGTGGTCTACAGCAGCAAATGGAAGTATGGTAGAGCTGGGGAGAAGACCTCTGTTCCAGCCTGGTTCCACTGTAAGAACAAAAAAAATGCAATTATCTTTTCTTTTTCCAACTCTATGGCAAGAAGTCATAATTAGAGGGACACAGTGATGTTGGAGGGTTGTAAGGTTGATAGTTATCTCAGAGGTGGGAAGGATGAGGCAACAGGTGAATTTAAAAGCAAGGATTAAATTTGTAAAACAGTAGCTTTTCCAACCCTGAAACCAATAAAGGTCAGCAAGCAAGGAGCAATGGGTGAAAGGCACTTTACCAGGTGAGATCAGTGGATCTTAAACAGTTTTGGTTGAAGGATTCCTTTTCAAATGGGTTAATCATCATTTCAACTCCCCCTCCCACTCTGCCGAGGACATGGAGGTCCTGGGCCTCCTTCACCGCCGCTCCCTGACCACCTGACGCCTGAAGGAAGAACGCCTCATCTTCCGCCTCGGAACACTTCAACCACAGGGCATCAATGTGGACTTCAACAGTTTTCTCATTTCCCCTTCCCCCACCTCACCCCAGTTCCAAACTTCCAGCTCAGCACTGTCCCCATCACTTGTCCTACCTGCCTATCTTCTTTTCCACCTATCCACTCCACCCTCCTCTCTGACCTATCACCTTCATCCCACCCCCATCCACCCATTGTACTCTTTGCTACCTTCCCCCACCCTCCTCCCTGACCTATCACCTTCATCCCCACCCCCACTCACCTATTGTACTCTATGCTACTTTCTCCCCACCCCCACCCTCCTCTCATTTATCTCTCCACCCTTCAGGCACTCTTTTGCCCGAAACGTCAATTTTACTGCGCCTCAGATGCTGCCTGAACTGCTGTGTGTTTCCAGCACCACTCTAATCTAGAATCTGGTTTCCAGCATCTACAGTCATTGTTTTTACCTTTTTACTTAATCATCATATACCTTCAATCCAAATGTTTAATACTGTATGTATCATGTAAAGGGGTGATTTCACCTTTGTATTCTGTAACAGAGGCAGCCTTATGGAATATGGTACCTTGGGTTTTTGTACTTGCGTATCCCTTGAGTTTAAGTACTTAAGAAGCACTCCACCCCCACGAAAAGTTCTGACTGCATCATGGCAGCCATGTCGATGGTTTTGTGATATCTACAGCTACTTGATTTTTGTACCTTTCTCCTCTATGTAAGCTACCAACCTTCTACCACCCACCCATTCTTCCCCCCCCCCCCCCCCCCCCCCCCCCACCCACTCCCACCACCACAAATCCCTGAAGAGAGATAGCAGGCCCACTCAGTATTACATACAGGGCAATGATACTCCACTCCTCCCTGAGATTGGACCATTCACGCACCTTGATTCCCTAATCAGCCCCATTCACCCTGGCCATCTGCCCTGTGTGGTCATCCAGTCATAAAGCCAGACTTGCTCAGTAAGCATATTTACATTATTTTGTGGACCATTTGAGAAATCTTTGATAATCAGTGTTTCAGGTTAGCTTAAGTTTATGGAGAGTGCAATATGTGAAGATGATCAAGAAGAGCAGTGAATTAGTTGGATCTAGAGATAACAGATATTGTTAAGCATTTCGGGAGCAGATGACCTGAGGTCAGGGTGGAGAGATAGGATGTTATGATGAACATTACGATCTTGAATTTTCTAAAAATTTTAGCTAAGTTGCCCATTCTGTTAGGTGCATTAGGCAGAGGGAAATAGGTCTGGGTGGGTTACTCTTTGGAGGGTTGGTGTGGACTTGTTGGGCTGAAGGGCTCGTTTTTACACTGTAGAGAATCTAATCTAATCTAACACAATGTTAGTTTTAGCTTGGATCCCTTACTGCATTTCATAGCTTTCTGATGAAAAACGTCTTTCACTACTGCTTGAGGATTGTTCTTTTTCTATTAATTTCTTCTAGTTCTGAGCTTCAATGTGCTTTGTCTATAAATGCCCTGTCTCAGAAATCTGACTTATGACTTTAAGAGCTTGATGATAGTTTGGTCTGCATCAGTATTGTTCCCAAGATCAGAGTTCAGATTATTTCAATAAACATATGCAGCCTATGGCAATTCCTGGCAATGCCAGTTTGTAGTCATTGCACAAAGTTGGCTGATTCCAGGAAAACCTGCTCACATCTCACAGGTATTTACAAGGTCCTTTGGAAAGAAAGCTTGGCTAAAACACTACAATCCCAATGCTTTGAAATTTTCCTCATTTACAACTTCTGAGATGTTGGTATAATGTTGCAGCTTTGTGCTAAGTTTGGAAGTTGGAATTTAGGAGCTACTTAGATAGCTGTAGTAGGTCCTTAAGAAGAATACAGCATGGTATAGATTGACTAGAGACCTGGGCAGAGAAATGGCAGATGGAGTTTAATCCGGACAAGTACGAGGTGATGCATTTTGGAAGATGTAGGAGGTATACAGAAAATGGCAGAACCCTTAGTAGCATCAACATTCAGAAGGATCTAGGCGTACAGGTTCACGGAAAGTGGCAACACAAGTGGATAAGGTAGTCAAGGAGACATATAGAACGCTTGCCTTCATCAGTTGGGGAATGGAGTATAAAACTTGGCATGCCATGTTGTACCATCGGCCACAATTGGAATATTCTGCAGTTCTGGTCACCTCACTACAAGAAGCACGTGGAGGCTTTGGACAGAGTATAGAAACGGTATCCCATGATGTTGCCTGGTTTGAAGGGGTTGGATAGATGGGCATAGCTTGACATGGAAGGAATGAGAGCTCTGAGGAGTGTGTGTGTTGTCATGAGGAGTATTGGGAGATGGTGAGAGTTGAAGGGCTATTCGTTGATTATTTGTTTTTACAGCTGCAGTAATGTCCAAGAATGCTGAGTTGATTTTTCGCACAGTCTGTCCCTGCACCCAACAGCTAGCCGCCTATGAACTCTCTGTGGGGCAAAAGTCACTATCCCAATAAAACACAGATGCCTCCCCCAATGAGAATCTGAATCTCCAAGGCACATTTTCCCAGGTCGGATTTGTGGAGACAAGAATTATCCCAGTTCTGCTCTCCCAACATGGGAGCAAGAATTCAGGCTAATATGTTTGGCTTCATCAGAGGAAGTACTGATGAAGTTGATTTCAGCAGCCAAAGACAAAACATACCTCTTTAGACATAACACATCAGATCTAGGGTTAACTTACAGATTTAATTTACAGTACTGTTATTCAGGGAATGGCCAGTGACGAATGGGAATATTAGTGTGTTCCAGCAAGGAGTACTCAGATTGTGGGACAAAACAGAGCCACCTTTACATCAAACCTGCACCATACTTGTCATCATTCATATGAACAATGTTCATTGAGGTTTATTCTGTGAAAAACAATATACAAATAAGGGGAAACAAAAGGGGAAGATTGTGGATTAAACCTCTGTACCTCACTATCTATCTTTCTTTCTTCCTTTCAGACGCTTCATAAAATGTTTGCATTTTAATGAATATTTTGGCCTTGTGAAGTTACATCTCCTATGTGGCTCAGTGTCAAATTTGTTTTATAATGTTCCTGTGAAGGAAGTTGGGTGATTTAATTATATTAAAAGCATTATGTAAGCATAAGTAGTTGTTTTTGTGGTACAGCAACTTATCAGTTTTGTGTTTACTTCAACAAGTCATGTACAGACTACCAGAGCACCTGGGCAAGCTCAGAGAAACACATCCTCTTCATATGGAAACACCAATTTTACTTTCTAAGCCAGAGACCAATCAAGAGTATAATATCACCCTGAACTACAAATGCCAGGAAAAATATTTTTTTTATGATGTTTGGATTATAATGTCAATAAAGAATCTGTTTTACCAAATTCTTATTTAAAACTGAAATAAAATAATCTTCCTACAAGATTTTATCTTTGGTACATTGTCAAGCCATCTTGATTTCATTTATTTCGATTTTGTTATATTAAATTGAAAAACAGCCCCAAAGCTAAAGCAAATACAAATTCCTCAGCACTGGGAGCTTAGGGTATTACAAGCTGTTTTCTTTGTTTCTTAAATTTAGTTATCTCAATAGTTAACAGCCTAGTCTTGAGAAAGTGTTTAATATAATAGTTACATGCTCATAAAGTTCTTTTTTTGAAACTTGCTGTTGAGACGCTTGATTCTTGTGTTTCAAGGCTCTTGACTCTATTCCTGATGGAGACTTTAGCAGCTCTTGACTATCCAAAGGCAGCTCTGGGATTAGTTGCTAGGCGGTA
This sequence comes from Chiloscyllium punctatum, assembly GCF_047496795.1. Classification (NCBI taxonomy): domain Eukaryota; kingdom Metazoa; phylum Chordata; class Chondrichthyes; order Orectolobiformes; family Hemiscylliidae; genus Chiloscyllium; species Chiloscyllium punctatum. The sequence continues at coordinate 91,972,507 of NC_092746.1, read as the reverse complement.
CACAAGAGTAATTTACAAATACACTTCCGATGGGTTGTTTTCCTTTCACATGTTCATGTCATTGGCTCCTACTTACAACATGGTAAAACTTGACAAGGACTGCAGGTGCTGGAAACCAGAGTCTCAACCCTGCTCACAACATGACATGTTATCAAAGATCAGCACCAAGTCATGATTAATCAGAGGTACAAATTTTTACCCCACTGTTCAGTGTCCTGTAATCTGCAGCTTTAATTGGTGGGGGAGGGGGGAAGGAAGGGAAAAACTTCCACCCACTTAAAGGCTTTGAAACTCGCTGCTAGAAATTGGACCCCATCGCTTAATTTTAATATTGATGGACAGGATTACAAAACATGAATCTCCATGCAGGGAACATTAGTGGGGGATTGCTGGTCTGTACTTAAAACTGAACCAAAGGGCAGCAGGAGCAAAGATCATGCCAATAGGTGCAGAAGAGCTCTGGTAGTGAGAATAGGTAAAAAGAGATCTGGCTTAATATCAGCTAGGAAGTGCCATGCATGGTATTGAGTGCAATCATTTAATATCCAGTGGAGGAAGAACTTCAATGACTGTTTTTAGCCATTAAGACCATTGCTGCCTCATGGTAGGACTGATTAAGAATCCCAGATTGCAATCTCACGCCATCTCAAGGCTCAGAATGGTATAATTCAGTAAACTAAATGACTGCTTTCTGTGGAAGGAGAAAGACATAACTTTATATTGTGCCTTTCATGATTTCAAGAAGCCCCAAAGTGTATTACAACCAATTAAATTTTTGCCGCAGTCTTTATGCAAAGTCAACACAGCAATGAGACAAATGGTCAGTTTACCTGCCATGGGTGTTAGTTGAGGAAACAATTTTGCAAGGACAAGGTGGCCAGTAGCAATACACTAGGTATTTACAGACCAATTAGTCTGATGTCACTGGTGGGGAAATTATTGGAAACAATTGTAAGGGACTGGATTAATCAACACTTGGAAAGACAGGGATTAATCAGGGATAGTCAACATAGATTTGATCGAGGGAGATCCTGTCTGATTAACTGAATTGAGCTTTTTGAAAAGCTGATTAAATATATTGACAAGGGTAGTGCCATTGATGTGGTTTACATGGACTTCAGTGAGGCCTTTGACATGGTTCTACATGGAAGATTGGTCCAAAAGGTAAGAGCCCATGCCATTGAAGGCAAGTTGACAAACTGGATCCAAACTTGGCTGACAAATAGGAGGCAAAGGGCAGTGGTGGAGGGATGTTTTTATGATTGGAAGCCTGTGACCAACAGTGTTGCACAAGGATCAGTGCTGGGAGCGTTGCTCTTTGTTATGTACATTAATGACCTAGATGTGAATGTAGATGGTTTAATTAGTAAGTTTGCAGATGACAGGAAAATTGTTGATGTTGTTGATAGTGAGGAGGATGGTCTCAGGCTGCAGTCTGATATTGATGAGCTGGTGAATTGGGCAGAGCAAAGCAGATGGAATTTAATCCTGATAAGTGTGAGATGATACATTTTGGGAAGTCTAATGGGGAAGAATGTACAAAATGAATGGTGGTCTATACGGAGTGCTGAGGAACGAAGGCACCTTGGTGTACAAGATATAGATCCTGGAAGGTGTTAGAACTGGTACATAGGCTGGTAAAGAAAGCATACAGCATGGGCTGTCTTCATTAGTTGGGGTGTAGAATATAGGAGAATCTCAAGGTCTTGTTACAACATTATAAAACATTGGTTAGGCTATAGATGGAATATTGTGTGCAGTTCTGATTGCTATACTATTGGAAGGACATGATTGCACTGGAAAAGGTACAGAAGAGTTTCACCAGGACGTTGCCTGTGATGAGAAGTGTAAGTAAATGGAATTAGTATAGTTTGCTATTTGTTGATCGGCATAAAACTGTTGGGTTGAAAGGTCTGATTCTATTTTGTGACTCTATGACACTACTCTGCTTTGAATAATGATGGGCAATCATTTACTTCCTGTTAGAAGGCTAATTGTTTCCTAGGTTAACATCACATCTGAAAAACAGCAACACACCCTCAGTACTACTTAAGTAAGCCATGTGATTTGAACTCTTGACATTTTTGACTTGGAATGCTACCACCAAGCCACATCTAACACACGAATTAAATTACACGCCTGGAAAATCCTATACTGCATGCATACCATACAAAGAGGCATTATATCCATAACAGCCATGAGAAAACCAAACCTTCCCCATTGGAATGCCAAATAAAACAGACTGTGTCTAAAAGTATCAAGTTGTGTTTCCATGCAGGAAGAAAATTGCACACAATCAACTCACGAAGCACAAGAATTGGTTGACAGAGCAGAAGGAAGAGTCCATAGAGAAATGAAAATCCCATTGAGGTGGGGGAACTGGGCCTTACAAAATGGGAGAGTTTGAATTCACAGAAGGTTTATGAAGAATAAGCACCAATGTTCAAAGATTTTAAAAAGTTACTTCTCTTTTTATTCTTTCATGTGATGTGAACATCACCATAAGGTCTGCATCTGTTGCCCATCCCTAATTTCCCTTGAGTGCTGCAGAGAAAGGACTAGAACAGTAAAAATAAATGTGGATAGCAGAAAACACAGTAATAGTATTTTCTGTCCACAAGAGCTGGAGCAAGTAAAAGCAGATGCAGTAAGAGACAAGGGTAGACAATGAGATGTGTTATGCCCAATATTCATGAAAGAAAGCACAACAGTTTGGAAGGCTTGCACTCAACCTGTACAGATCTCATTCCTACTGCTAAATTCATGTGGCTTAGCTTTTAAAAAAAATCTTTGCTGTTTAAAGCCACTAGAGTCTGTCATTGAAGAGTTTAACATCTATTGAAGGAACTTCAAGCCTGTCCCACTCATGTTTTCTGAATTTGGATGTCAATAAGCCAGCAGTCACCAATGAAAGGTAATTAACTCCTTTTTCATTCTTAGAGTGGAACCAGGATGGAGCTAAAGTGTTCTCTCCACCTCCATCACACTTCTGCAGACCACCTCAACTCCTGCTGACATCCTCAACTAGGACTCACCTGAGGACCTGTAAAACAAGTGACCAAAACCTCAATCTGACTGAAAGGTGAGATTCCTATGGAGGTATCCAAAATATTTAGGTGAGGATTGGTGTCCAGTTTTGGGTTCATAATTTTTTTCTTTCTTGCCAATGTCTTGGATCTGTGGGTATTGTTCTGGCTTCCCAGATAATCACATACAGCTCCTCTCCCTTGAGTTGGTGATCAGGCTGGATGTTTTCAGTCACCGATTGTGGTCATTTGATTGTTAAGAAAACTTTTCCAAACATTCAATGCTGTTGCTGCAAGATTTCTACTCACCCAGCTCTATCGCTTCACTGGCATTGACTGTTCTTTTGTCTGAAAGTGCTCAAATAGGTTGTGTTCATGTTTTCATTCTCAATATTTGCTTCTTCCTGTCTGCTGAGTTTTAGCTTCTGATCTACTTTCAGTAATAAAAGGAGTGTTTTCCACTTTTGGCATTCCTGTATAATTGCAGATTTAACAATGAAATTTGAGATCTTCAGTCTTTTTTGAGATTATTATCATCACACTACTAATTCAACCCTGGCAATGCCTAAGTGTTTCCATTAAATCTTCCTGAAGGAAGCTGGAATAACTAGTCTTCTGTTGTATACAAGTAAATTACCCATTATTGTGAAATACTCTTGGTACTTATAGTACATGTTCTTGGATAACTAACTGGACTTTTAGTTTAGCACAATACTGGCAACTGGTATCACAGTTCTTGTGAAAGTTGATTGATTATCTTTTGGCTTTCTGACCCCTGTTTTTTCTTAGTGATATAAAGCATTTCTTTTAGGCTATAACAGGTAATCATAATAGATTATTTCTTCTTATTTGTAGGTTCAGCCATAAATCTAGGGAGCGCAATGAGATCCTCTATCAGTTACTTCTTTACTAGACAGTACAACAGTCTGATTCTGGGCTAATGTTTTGACAACTATGTGTCTCTAGTGCAGTTGTTCTATTAGAACTTGGGGGACTCCTGAGTGCTTAAAGGAGTTAAAGTCTAATCATAAAAACCGAAAGATACTATAAATCAGAAACAACAACAGAAATTGCTGAAATCAGCAGGACTGGAAGCATTTCTGAAGAGAAATCAGAGTTAACATTTTGGGTCGAGTGACTCTTGCTCAGATGTCTAAACATGACCACTTGCTCAAAGGTGAGAAATGTTAATTATGAACTATATTTTCAACTGTCTTATGCTCCTTGTGTAATTGCAGCTTTCCTATTCTCTTAACAGTTATTTCAACTACACCATGTACCTCATTGCCATGCCATGCAAAAGGACAAAGATCTCGGAACATCGGGCAGCTTTGCAATGGGTGCAATCAGCCACACATCTTGCTTGCTTTCCATATTCAGGTTACAGCGTTAATACTGGTAACTACACCCCTGTTGGGAGTAGATGGAAATGTGGAATTTGAATCACAAACAGGTAGTCTATGAAGCTCAGTGTCTGAGAGATCTCACACTTTGCCCTTTTCCTTACATCAAAGGCACAGTCTCAGAATAAAAAGGTGCCAATTTAAGACTGAAATGAGGAGGAATTTCTTTTCTCAGTGTTGTGAGCCAGAGAGAGGTGTTTCCTGTCTTTTACAGATGTTGTCAATGTGTAAGGCATTTGTAGTAGCAACGCTGTAAGCCTACTCCATGTAGAGATTCAGCAATGCGATTGTTGGTCTTTTTAAGTTTTCCCTATGCTGATTTTGGCTGTGGCTTAAATATTTTTGTTTCATGTACTTCTTTTTCATGGGAATGGCATGTGAGACTGTCTTGCTGGCCCTGCAGTTCCTACAACCCAAATAAAAACTGACTCATTGCCCACAGATCACCAATGTGGCCAGCTCACAAATTAAGCACTCACTGTTCACAACACTGTGTATTGTCATTTTTTTTTCCCACAGGGACCCCAGTAGTAGGTGTGACCATTGTCCTGCTTCAAATTTTGTCTGAGTCTTTTCCCTGTGGTTTTCACGTTTGTGTCATTGCCTTTGTTTTGTTTTTGGAAAAATTGCTACAGCCACCATGTTGCATTCTTGTATTGTTTTCCTTAACATAGAATTACCACACTTATGCTGGATTGGTAAATACCATAGATTTGATTTACTTTAAAGTCTCAAGCAGGTTTAGTGAGACAATTTGATCATTTGCAGTTACAGAGAAACATTTGTGCAGATCCTTAGTCTAACATGTTACTGTTTTGACTTCTCATAGCCAATTGCTCCTCGGTATACTCAATCCTTAAAGCAGTAACGCAACATGAATGGGGAAAATTTATCACTCACAACTAGGGCAAGGTGGAAGAAAGAGTAATGTAGGATTTAAAGTCTTCATTTTAGGATCACTGGTTTTGGTACAGACTTAGGCTTAGTGAACTAATGCAGGTTTTTAAACTTACCCTAGCAGGTTTTGCTGACCGAAAAGCTGTACCTAACAGGGAACTTGTTTAGGGATGAATTAAGATATTATCAAGGTCAAATAGATGGAACAAAAGGCATCTGTGCATTTATTAATTAGGCCCCTGCTGAAATCCAATTGGAACCTCATCCATGCCAGAACCAGTTTTGCTAATGTGGAGAATTGGGAACACAGCATATAGTGGATCTAATGCATGGATCAAATTCCCCTTTTTCTAAAAAATAATAACACTTTCATTGTTCATCTAATACCTAACAATGGCGAACATATAACCATAGAAGGGTTGCTGCACAGCTAGAGACCATTCAGCCCTTCACATCTGCACTGGGTGATGAACAAAATCATTTGAATGCTTTCTGCAAACGCTTGACCCATGGTTTTGTTAGTTACAGTCCTTCAGATGTAGATCTCGGTACATTTTAAACAAGTTCAGGGCTTCTGTCTCAGTCACCATACCAGGTAGTGAATTTTAGATAGTCATTACCCTATTGGTGAACATGTTTTTCCCTCATCTCCCCTCTAATTCTTCTATCAATCACCTTATATCCGTGCCCCTGGTAACTGACCACTCCATGAGGGAAAACAGTTTTTTTTTCTGATTGTTGAATCCAGGCCCCTCAATTTTATACATCTCAGTTAAGTAACCCCTTATCCTTCAGTTCTAAGGAAAATAATATTATCCTATCCAATATTTCCTCATGGCTGCAATTTCACTATGTGGTAATGTTCTTGTGAATCTCCTTTGTACTCTTTCTGGAGAAATCATGTCCCTCCTGTAATGTGGCGATCAGCATTGTACAGAAACCCCAAGCTGTGGCCTAACCAGCATTTTATATAGTCCCAGTATTAAATCCCTGCTTTTGTATTCTGTACCTTGTTCAAGGAAGAAAAGCATTCCATTTGGCTTCTTGACCATCAACCTATCCTACAACTCACACTCCAAAATCTCTCACTTTCTGTACCCTGCTCAATATCCTTCCAATTTTGTATGTACTCTAGATATTTTTGCCATCTCTAATAAAACATGTGTCAATTTATAAAAGTTCTTAAATGTACCACTTTTCCAAATAATTGCCCTGCAGCTCTGCAAGGTTATATTAAGAAACAGTTATTTTCACTCTTCACCTGTATTAATCTTGTCTAAAGATTACACAGATTTGTCAGAACACACATCAGCCTCCTTCACAGTTGAGATTAATATAACAGAACATCATGAGAAAGGTCTTTTCTCAGAAAGTCACTGCTAAGCAACATATGTATGTCACAAAATGATTTCTCTCCAATAATGGTTGAATGGGATTTTTCTACTAATCTGCCTTGGGACCAATAAGAAGAAATAAACCTGTAATTTTTCCTTATTCAATCTTAACTGCCAGAGGGCAGTTAAGAGTCAACCTCATTACTGTGGGTTTAGAGTCACATGTAGGCCAGACCAGGTGAGGATTCCCCAAAGGACATTAGTGAACCAGTTGACAATGGATTCATGATCATCATTAGACTCTTAATTCCAGATTACTATTGAATTCAAATTCCACCATCTGCAATGACAGGATTCAAACCCAGGTCCCCAGAACATTTCCTAGGTCTCTGGATTAATAGTATTGCAATAGTACCACTAGGCTGTCACCTCTTCCAATAGCAGGGAATAGATATTAAATTAGTTTAGCACAGATCTTAACTCCAAAGAAGGGCTTTTGCCCGAAACGTCGATTTTGCTGGTCCTCGGATGCTGCCTGAACTGCTGTGCTTTTCCAGCACCACTAATCCAGAATCTGGTTTCAAGCATCTGCAATTATTGTTTTTACCTCCAAAGCTCCATAAGCAAGAGATTTTGATTTGTTTATGTTATAGATCCTAATTTTCCCATGGTTACTCTAATATACAGTGCAGTAAGGTAGGATGGAATTTGTAAATGAGGTTTTTCACATGGTGATCTTAATTTTTCCTACTCTGGCCCTGATCTCTCACATATCATTGTGAGGACACGTAGAGGCATCCTTACAGGGTGGATATAAAATCAAAGTTCACTTTCACCAAGTGACAGTGGTTTCCAACCTGCTCCCTTGTCCTTATCCATGGACAGCCCTCTGTGTGAAAAGGACAGAAAATCAATTGTTTTCAAAAAAGCACTTAACAGGAAAGAATCAAAACATAGATTTCAAAGTCGCTCATGATCCCCATGGGCAAGAAAGTCATTGTAAAAGCTCCTTTGAAGACAAATCCAACTATTTCTATCAGCTTTGATGCTGTCCATTCCTAACATGCAGAAGTACTAGTTTCCCCAGTGCTGAATATGAAGTAGTCCTTCAACAAAAGACGAAATACAGTATATAAACAAAGATCGTAGAAACCTTTTCTTAATGAAGATATATTCTGTAGCATTAGCACAGAATGTTACATTTTATCATTTCAGTGTTATCATATTAGTTCAAATATTTTTCCAATCTACATTTTGCCTGGAAATGTTCGTGCAATATGATATTTTGATGAATCATTGAAGCAGATTTCATAGCTAAAGGAAGTTGGGTGTAAGCCAAAGAAAACAAAATAATTATGAACCATGCTGTTGATACAACTTGCTTAAGGTGGTTCTCAGCAATATCAATGCCCAAAATAATACTGCAGAGCAGGACAAATATTTTTCAAGCAAATTGACAGAGTAACAGGTATGTGAAGAAATAAAAGTGCTGAACCCTGCTTTTGTGTGCACAGCATGTGTCTCTTACCCTTGTTTTATGTTGTGGCTGACCTAATATTATTTACACTAACTAGTTGTGCAAAATTACATTGGACACTGTTGTATTATTATCAATTGTCCATGACATGTCCATGTTTACAAAATGGGCCAATCAAGAGATCATTCCCTAATAAGGCTTTTCTCAAGCTCAAATATTGCCATAATAGCTAAAGTCACCAGAGCTGTGGAATCCTGTTCTTCAGACATCTATTTACACAGATTATAACAGCCATGTTTATGTAATATTTCAGAAAGAATTTGACAATACATTAGAAAGCCATCTTTCAAATAGTTATTTAATCTACAAGAACTGTAATTATGTGCAGAAAAATGTATTTGTAACCAGGCTTAAGCACATTCATAACTTGAAGAAACAAGCCAGCAATAATGGCTGTGTTAAAGAGAAGATCTATTCTAATATTTTTAGAAATTCAGGCAATGTCGTGAAAATTATGAAATTTTCAGTAGAAATGTAAAGCTTGATTAATTGAATTTGAATAATATAAATACAGCAATACCGTTTTGGATACTGATAGTAGGGATGGCCTACTAGGGGAAAGCCATAGTTGTCAGGTCTCTGGCACTGAGCCTGGCACTGTGCCTCAGAAGGGAAGTGGGGAGAATAGAAAAGCGCTAGTGGTAGGGGACTCAATAGTTTGACGGATTGACAGGAGATTTTGTGGTCAGGAACGGGACTCCCGGAAGGAATGTTGCCTCCCCGGTGCCACGGTCCAGGATGTCGCCAGTCGGGTTTACAAGATTCTGAAGGGGAAGGGTCAGCAGCCAGAAATTGTGGTACATGTTGGCACAAATGACATAGCCAGGTAAGGGATTGAGGATCTGGAAAGTGACTACAGAGAGCTAGGTTGAAAACTGAAGAGCAGGACGAGTAGAGTAGTGTTGTCAGGTTTGCTACCGGTGCCACGAGACAGTGAGGTGAGGAACAGTCAGCTTAACATGTGGCTGTTGCCGGTGCAGGAGGGAGGGCTTCAGATACTTAGACCATTGGGTTGCTTTCTGGAGAAGGTGGGACCTGTACATGAAGGACGAGTTGCATCTGAACTGGAGGGGTGCAAATGTCCTGGGTGGGAGATTTGCTTGATTGATTCGGGATGGTTTAAACTAATTTGGCAAGGGGGTGGGAATCAGAGCCACATGTCTGAGAGGGGGTCAGTTGTAGATTGGGCAGTGACAGGATGTAGTGAATCTGTTGGGAAGGTTTTCTATGTGATGAAACAAAGGGACCGGTTAAAGTGTGTCTGCTTTAATGCAAAGTGTGTCAGAAATAAGAATGACAAACTTAGAGCATGGACAAGTACTTGGGACTATGATGTTGTGGCCATAACGGAGACATGGGTTTCACAGGGACAGGAACGATTGCTAGATGTTCAGGGTTTAGAACATTTAAAAAGAACAGGGAGGGCGGAAAAAGAGACCGGTGTGTAGCATTGCTAATCAGAGAGTGCATCACAGCTACAGAAATGAAAGTTGAGGAAAGCTTGTCTACTGAGTCAGTATGGGTGGAAGTTAGGAACAGCAAGGGAGCAGCCACCTCATTGGGAGTTTTCTACTGACCCCCAATAGTAGTAGGGAGACCAAAGAACTCATCGGCCAGCAGATTTGGGAAAAGTGCAGATTTAGCAGGCTTGTTGTTATAGCTGCCTTCAACTTTCCCAATATTGATTGGAACCTCCTTAGGGCAGATGGTTTGGATGGAGCCGTTTTTGTCAGGTGTGTTCAGGAGGGTTTCCTTACTCAGTATGTAGACAGACCAACGAGGGGAGAGGCCATTTTGGATTTGGTGCCGACAATGAGCCAGGACAGGTGTCAGATCTTGCGCTGGGAGAACACTTTGGTGACAGTGACCACAACTGCCTCACATTAATCATAGCCATGGAGAGGGAAAGAAGCCGTTACCATGGGAAAGAAATTAATTGGTGAAGAGGAAATTATGACGCTATCAGACACGGGTTGTGAAATACAGATTGGGAGCAATTGTTTCACAGAAAGGGCACAACAGACATGTGGAGACTGTTTAAAGAATAGTTGTTGCGAGTGATGCATAAATTTGTTCCTCTGAGACAGGCAAGAAGTGGTAAGATTAAGGATGATGAGAACAGAGGAGCTTCTCATCAAAAGGAAGAAGGCAGCTTACATAAGGCGGTGGATGCAAGGGTCTAGCACAGCTTTAGAGGATTACAGGCTTGCTAGGAAGGAGTTCAAAAATGGACTGAGGAGAGCAAGGAGGGGGCACAAAAAAGGCTTGGCAGGAAGGATTAGGGAGAACCAAAGGCATTTTACTCTTACATGAGGAATAAGAGAATGATCAGGGAGAAGATAGGGCAATCAAGGATAGTGTAGAGATCGTATGTGTGGAGTCTGAGCAGATAGGAGATGCCCTAAATGAGTTGTTTGCTTCAGTTTTCACTAAGGAAAGGGACCTTGTTGTGAATGAGAACTTTGAGGAGCTCAGATACTGGCTTGAACAGATTGAGATTGAGGAAGTTGATGTGCAGAAAAGTTTAGCAAACATTAAGATTGATAAGTCCCCAGGGCCAGACCAGATTTAACAGAGGCTGCTCTGGGAAGCAAGAAAGGAGGTTGCTAAGCCACTGGCAAAGATCTTTGCTTCCTCACTCTCCAATAGAGTTGTACTGGAGGATTGGAGGGAGACAAATGTTGTTCCCCTTTTCAAGAAGGGGAATAGGGAAATCCCTGGCAATTGCAGACTAGTCAGTCTTAAGTCTGTGATCCCCAAGGTTTTGGAAAGAATTCTAAGGGATAGGATTTATTTGAAAAAGCATAGCATGATTAAAGGCAGTCAGCATGGCTTTGTGAGGGATAGGTCATGCCTCACAAATATTATTGAGTTCTTTGAGGAGGTGAGGAGTTGCAAAGGTCAAACAGTGGATGTGGTGTACGTGGACTTCAGCAAGGCATTTGATAACGTTCCTCACAGTAGGCTTATTCATAAAGTCAGGAGGTATGGGATACAGGGAGATGTGGCTTTCTAGATTCAAAATTGGTTGACTGACAGAAGGCAGAGAGTGGTTGTAGATGGAAAGTATTCTGCCTGGAGAAGAGTGGTGAGTGGCATCCCGCAGGGCTCTGTTCTTGGGCCTCTGCTCTTTGTAATTTTTATAAATGACTTGGATGAGGAGGTTGAGGGGTGGGTTAGTAAGTTTCCTGATGACACAAAGGTTGGAGGTGCCGTGATCGTATCGAGGGCTATTGCAGGCTGCAGCGTGATATAGTCAGGATGCAGAGCTGGGCTGAGAAATGGCAGATGGAATTCAACCTGGATAAATGCAAAGTGATGCATTTTGGAAGGTCGAACTTGAATGCTGAATATAGGATTAAAGACAGGATTCTTGGCAGTGTGGAGGAACAGCAGGATCTTGGTGTTCAAGTACATGATCCCTCAAAGTTGCCACCCAAGTGGATAGGGTTGTTAAGAAAGCATATGGTGTTTTGGCTTTCATTAACAGGGGGGATCGAGTATAAGAGCCAGGAGGTTTTGCTGCAGCTCTATTAAACCCTGGTTAGACCACACTTGGAATATTGTGTCCAGTTCTAATTGCCCTATTGTAGGAAAGATACGGAGGCATTGGAGAGGGTGCAAAGGAGGTTTACCAGGATGCTGCCTGGACTGGAGGGCTTGTCTTACAAGGAGAGGTCGACTGAGCTCAGATGTTTCTCTCTGGAGAGAAGGAAGAAGAGAGGTGATCTGATCTAGGTATTCAAGGTAATGAGAGGCATGGATAGAGTTGAGAGCCAGTGACTTTTCCCCAGGGCAGGATTGACTGCCATGAGGGGTCATAGTTTTAAGGTGTTAGGAAGAAGGTATTGAGGGGACGTCAGAGGTAGGTTCTTTACAGAGAGAGTTGTTAATGCATGGAATGCGTTGCCAGCGGTAAATGGATATTTTTAAAAATTCTCTTTCAACTTTGCCATATATGAGCCAGCTAGTTATCGTGAAAGAAATTAAAGGAAGAGTGTGGCCAAGAGGGTAAAATAGTTATCCGGGCAGTGATTTTCTCTCCATCATAAGGTCAGAGTCGGTGATACTCACTAATGATTACACAATGTTCAACACCACTCCCTCCTAATGGAAGGAGGCTGTGAAATTTGAAATTTGAAAGGATTCAGAAAAGATTTACAAGGATGTTGCTACGGTTGGAGGGTTTGAGCTATAGTTAGAGGCTGAATAGGCTGGGGCTGTTTTCCCTGGAGCATCGGAGGCTGAGGGGTGACCTCAGAGGTTTACAAAACCATGAGGGGCATGGACAGGGTAAATAGACAAAGTCTCTTCCCTGGGGTGGGGGAGTCCAGAACTAGAGGGCATAGGTTTAGGGTGAGAGGGGAAAGATATAAAAGGGACCTAAGGGGCAACCTTTTCACACAAAGAGTGGCGCTTGTATGGGATGAGCTGCCAGAGGAAGTGGAGGAGGCTTGTACAATTACAACATTTAAAAGGCATCTCGATGAGTGTATGAATAGGAAGGTTTAGAGAGCTATTGGCCAAGCGCTGACAAATGGGACTAGAATAGGTTAGGATTTCTGGTCGGCATGGATGAGTGGGACCGTAGGTTCAGTTTCCGTGCTGTGCATCTCCATGATTCTATTACTTGCAACTCCTCAGCTACCAAAACAAATGATCTCTGTACAAATGCAACAAGACCTGGCCAATACTCAGGTTCATAAGTGGCAAGTAACATTTGTGCCACACAAGTGTCAGGCAAATACCAGGTCCAACAAGAGGGAGTCTAATCATTGCTGCTTAATGTTCAATGGCATTACCATAGTAGGAATTCCCCCTTAAAAAACAACCTACAGGTTACCATTTACCTGATACTGATCTGGATTAGCTATATAAATACTGTCACTACAAGAGCAGCTGAGATGCTTGCAATTCTGCAGCAAACAACTCACCTCCTATCCACCATCTGCAGGGCACAAACCAGGAGTACAACAAATCCTCTCCACTTGCCTGAACGAATGCAACTCCTAGAATACTCAAGAAGCTCAACACTATTCAGGCCATAACAGCAACTTGATTTACATCCCATTTATCTTCAGCATTTACTCCCTTCACCACCAATGTACAGTGAGAGCAGTTCTGACCATTTACAAGATGCACTGTAGTAACTCTCCAATACTGCATAACCAGCACATTCCAAATCCATGACTACTACCATCTACGAGGAGAAGGGAAGCAAATGCATGGAAATATCACCACTTATAAGTTCCCCTCCAAATTACATACCACCCTGAAATGGAATGATTCCTTTGATAACATAGGGTCAAAATCCTGGAAATCTGTTCCTAATAGCAATACGGGTGTCCCTACACCTTAAGTTCTTCAGTGGTTCAAAAAGGCACTTACCATATGTCTCCAGGTCTATTGGGGATGGAAAATACATGCTGTCCTAGCCAGCAACTGCCACATCCCATGTACAAATAATAAAAAAAGCTTCTGAGAGTGAATGTAAAAACAGAAGTGCTGCCCTGAGGGCTTAAGGACATAAATAGGATGCAGGAAAAGCAAGATTGATACTGTCTTGGCAAAGAAAAGCTTCAATTGTATGGTGTTGAAAGTTTGAGAGATGTGAAAGAGAATTTTACCTTGTCTCTCTTGTTGAGATAATTGAACATCTTTCTGAATTATAAACAGATGCTGGAGTAAAAACTACTTCCGGTAAGACAGTGTGCCACATCTTATGCAACATTTTCCACCTGCTTTGGGATCCACTAACTATGGAACTTACTCGCCTCACAAAGTTGCTCCACCAGCATCTCCACAAAAATAAAACTCACTTCAGGCATGTTCTTCCCCCCCCCTGCAGCTCTTCATTGCTAATTTCCTATTTTAGACTTGGAAAAATCCTCTCCTTTAAGTGCTGCCGGCTCTTAAGAACTTGCAGTAACACCTGATTCCCCATTTCCTAATCGATGAATTGCTTTCATAAAGTGCTTTCTTTGTGGCAGCTAGCTTAGTGCATGTGTGAAAAATTATTTGAATATCCCAGTGAGACTTTTGGGGGCCCATTGATCTCACCCCAGCCAACACCCACCAGCATTATAATGGGAGTTCAGAATTGATTCCTCATTTTCCAATGTGAGCCCAGAAGTAAATAAAGTAAATTGGATTATCCAAAACACAAATCAATTTGTTTCAATATTTTAAAAAAATCATAGACAATCTTTGAACTGACTGGCTCTGTAGATCATATATGCTCAGATTTTCAGCATCTACAATATTTTGCTTTATGTCCTACTTAATTGGCACTCTACCCCTTCCTTCCATATTCACTCTCTTCACCATTGAAGCAGAATGGCAATAATGGATGCCATCTACAACGTGTACTGCAACAACTCACCAAGGCTCCTCTGAAACGTATGCTTACATCAAAATACAAACCATCCTGGCATGCTGAAATGACACAATATGTTTACAAGGCAAGTGTAGCAGCTTATACCTTGACATTACATTTAGTCAGGATTATAAGAGCACATTATGCAATGATTTCCTGATCGCAGGGCATCTCAAAACAGAACTCAATTTTGCAAGTGGAATTCGTGTCACCAGAATAGTAAATTTTGGATGTATGACAAAATGGGGTGAAATGTGACACCATGATGCTGACTGCAGGTGCCTTGAAAGCAAGAAAACAGTGCTGCTTGTGCTTTGGGTGTGCCTGTTTTGTTGAGATAAAGCACGGGAATGCTGTGAATGCACCGGAAGTATCCGAATGGTGCTATTGTGACATTAGACAGATGCTCCATCTAATTGGACATTCATTTCAGGAACTTTGTCTATGCATGGCCAATGAACATCTGTGCTGATCAATCCCAATTGAATAGGCATTCAACTGGAAAAAGCTTGTCACGCCAATATTACTTTAGAGGGCCAAGCACCAACTTGCAGGTGAAGTACATTTGGCTTTTACTCTTGTGAAAGTAGTGTATGTCTTTTAAAGGTAGCTGCTGTTTAAAAGGAGGGAGGCAATAGGCTTTGGTGACTGAGGAATAGTTATTCTGGATGCAATGCCTCACGATCTGTGCATGGCCGTTAAATGGAGTAAAGGTTACAGAAAGTGGAAACAATGTGAACACTGAGAAGAAAAGGACACTGCACAAAAGGATAAATACCTTTATAAAAGGATTATATATTACATAGGAAGCTGAACGTTATACGAGGACAGGCTTTTCTCAGACTATGACATAAAAGTAGATGGTTAGCCTGCCGACCAGATAAGCTAAATAAATGTGGTCCCATTTTCCAGCATTTGATCACCCTGCAGCCATTAAATTTTGTTTTATGATGAATAATCTCCAGTTGTTTGCAAGTCTGTACCAGAGATCAAGTTTTTTTAAGACTCTTCTTCAGGAAGTGGTTGATGTTTTCTTCCTCCTTGGCTTGCAGATGTTCATCATGGTGTTTTGAGCTTCCTTGTTCTGCAATTTTTAGCCTGGTCAGCCAATAACTTCTTGTCTGCCTTCAGCTTGTGAATGTGCTCCACCAAGATATGTTTTTTCTTAACACATTACCTTTCACCACGTGGCCATCACTCC
Source organism: Chiloscyllium punctatum (assembly GCF_047496795.1). NCBI lineage: Eukaryota > Metazoa > Chordata > Chondrichthyes > Orectolobiformes > Hemiscylliidae > Chiloscyllium > Chiloscyllium punctatum. The sequence continues at coordinate 91,956,733 of NC_092746.1, read as the reverse complement.
CTGTAACTGTGAAACAGATGCCTCAGAATTCTCATTATCCTCTCCTCAGCCAGTTTCTCTGGAATGCAGGTATTCACAGCACCCTTTCGCTTACCAATGTCCGTGTGATGACCCTTCCTACGCACAAGGGTGTTCTTCCTGAATCGAGCACGTTAGTATACCGATCATCTTTAACCAATTTTCCAATCTGTTGACAGGAATTGGCAATCTCATTTGTTTCAGTGGGACCCAGCCATACCTCCTCCTTACCACAGAGCAGAACACTGGAGTCAAGCCAGGTCTGAAGCTGAGTGCACTCAAAGCCATCGAGAGTCATAGAGAAATTCAATATGGAAACCCTTCAGTCCAACTTGTCCATGCCGACTAGATAACCTAAATAAATCTGGTCCCGTTTTCCAACTATTGGCCCATAAACCATAAAGGTTTACCCTTCCTATTCATGTACCCATCCAGATGCCTTTTAAATTGGAATATTGCGTGCAATTCTGGTCTCCTTCCTATTGGAAAGATGTTGTGAAACTTGAAAGGGTTCAAAAAAGATTTACAAGGATGTTGCCAGGGTTGAAGGATCTGAGCTACAGGGAGTGGCTGAACAGGCTGGGGCTGTTTTCCCTGGAGCGTCGGAGGCTGAGGGGTGACCTTATAGAGGTTAACAAAATTATGAGGGGCATGGATAGGATAAATAGACAAAATCTTTTCCCTGTGGTTGGGGAGTCCAGAACTAGAGGGCATAGGTTTAGGGTGAGAGGGGAAAGATATAAAAGAGACCTCAGGGGCAACTTTTTCATGCAGAGGGTAGTACGTGTATGGAATGAGCTACCAGAGGATGTGGTGGAGGCTGGTACAATTGCAACATTTAAGAGGCATTTGGATGGGTTTGAATAGGAAGGGTTTGGAGGTATATGGGCCAGGTGCTGACAGGTGGGACTAGATTGGGTTGGGATATCTGGTCGGCATGTATGGGTTGGACCGAAGGATCTGTTTCCATGCTGTACATCTCTATGACTCTAAATACTGTAATTGTACCAGCCTCCACCACTTCCTATGGCAGGTCATTCCATACACGCACCACCCTCTGTGCAAAAATGTTGCTCCTTAGATCCCTTTTAAATCTTTCCCCTCTCACTTTAAACCTATGACCTGGACTCTCCCACCCCAGGGAAAAGATCTTGTCCATTTACCCTATCCATGCCCCACTTGATTTTATAAACCTCTATAAGGTCACCCCTCAGCCTCCGACGTTGTAGGGAAAATAGCCCCAGTATATTCAGCCTCTCCCTATAGCTCAAAACTTCCACCCTGGTAGCATCTTTGTAAATCTTTCTGAATCCTTTCAAGTTTCACAACATCCTTCCTATAGCAAGGAGATCAGAATTACATTCAGTGTTCCAATAGTAGCCTAACCAATGCCCTGTACAGCTGCAACTTGACCTCCCAATTCTTGTGCTCCCAACCAATAAAGGTAAGCATACCAAACACCTTCTTTGGTATCCTATCTACCTGCAACTGTACTTTCAAGGAATTATGAACCTATACTCCAAGGTCATTTTGTTCAGCAACACTCTCCAGGACCTTACCATTAAGTGTATAAGTCCTGCTTTGATTTGCCTTTCCAAAATGCAGCACCTCACATTTATCCAAATTAAACTCCATCTGCCACTCATTGGCCCATCTGATCAAGGTACCATTATACTCTGAGGTAAAGTTCTTGACTGTCCACTACACGTCCAATTTTGGCGTCATCTGCAAATTTACTAACCATATCTCCTATGTTCACCTTCAAATCATTTATATAAATGATGAAAAGCAGTGGACCTTGCACTGATTCTTATGGCACACCGCTGGTCATCGCCTCCAATCTGAGAAGCAACCCTTCACCACCATTTTTATCTTCTACCTTTGAGCCACTTCTGTATCCAGATAGTTAGTTCTCTCTCTGGTCTGTGTGACCTAACCTTGCTAACCACTCTACCATAAGGAACCTTGTCAAACTCCTTACTGAAGTCATATAGATCACGTACTCTGGCCCCATCAATCCTCTTCGTTATGTCTTCAAAAAAACTTAATCAAGTTCATGATTTCTCATGCACAGAGCCATGTTGACTATCCCTAATTAATCCTTGCCTTTCCAAATACATGTAGCTCAGGCAGCTGAGAAAATTTGGCATGACGGCGAATACCCTTGCCAACGTTTATAGGTGCACCATCGAGAGCCTTCTGTCTGGATGTATCACTACCTGGTATGGCAACCATACCATTCAAGATTGGAGACGGTTACAGAGAGTGGTGAACCCAGCCCGGACAATCACAAAGGCCAACCTCCCATCTATAGAATCCATCTACCAGGCCTGCTGTCAAGGAAAGGCCGCCAGCATTCTCAAAGATTCATCCCACTCTGGCAATGTTTTTTTACAACCTCTACCATCGAGGAGAAGGTACAGAAGCCTGAACACATGCACCAGCTGGTTTCGAAACAGTTTCTATCCTACCGTTGTTAGAATACTGAATGGACTGTCAAAATCTTAGTATTCGCCTGTACCTGTGTTTTGGTTTTTGCTGCTGTTTACCTATTATTTACTTATCTATGCTATTATGTGATTTGCCTGTATTGCTTACGAGATAAAGCTTTTCACTGTGCTTTGGTACATGTGACAATAAATTCAAATCATTCATAATTCATTCATATAAATCCTGTCTCTCAGAATTCTCTCCAACAACTTGCCCACCACAGAAATCAGGCTCACCGTTCTATAGTTCCCTGGCTTTTCCTTACCACCTTTCTTAAATAGTGGCACCACGTTAGCCAACCTCCAGGCTTCCAGCACATCACCTGTGGTAGTCATGGAGAAAGTCCCATATCTGAGAACTGCCAATCATTAATTCAACTATGAAGGGCTGGGAAAAATGGGAATAAATTTAAACTATCGAAGGACTTTGGATAACAAACTGCGATTGGAAATGGTTCAGTAGTTCGTAAGGTTTGAAGGTGAAGTTTTGGGTAATTTGAGGAGCAGAATTATAATCAGCAGAATTGCATGTTGAGGATATTATCTGACAAGAAAGAACAATTGGCAATATTATTTCACTTGGGACCAGGAAAAGGCAATATGCTTTCCAGTAAATTAGTGGTACTAGGGTTCAATGAGCTACTCACCTCAGTAGGTTAAAATGCAGAGATTTAAAAAGATTCGTTCATGGGATGTGGACATTTGCTGGCTAAGCCAGCATTTATTGCGTGTCCCTTGTTGTCCTTAAGATGGTGGTGAGGTGACTTCTTGTATTGTTGCAGTCCTTGAGTTCTAAGTACAATAAGTACACCCACCGTGCCTTTGGGGGAGGGCTGATAGTTCCAAAATCTTGACCTAGTAGTGGTGGAGGAATGGCAACATTATTTCACGTCAGGGTGGAGTGTTGCTTGGGTGGAAGTGCCCTTGTTGGCCTAAGTGGTAGAGGTTGCGGTATGGAAGGTGCTTTCAAAGAGCATTGACGAGTTACCATAGCGCATCTTGCAGTACTGTGTGTCAATGGTGAAGTTGGAGAGAAGTTGAACAGGGAGAGTTGGAGATAGGGAGCTAATCAAGCAGACTTTATTGCAGTAGATCAAGACATACAGATCTCTCCATCACAGTTTTATAACAGCAACTTACATTATTTAAAAAAATGTCACAAGGTGCTTATTAGGACTCATATCAATAAAAACATTTTGCCATTTCTTTCTGAAGGAGAAAGCAGAAAAAAAATGGCCAAAAGCCTGATCAAAGACCTGAGGTTTAGCAGTATTTTAAAAGAAGATAGCAGTAGAGAGGGAATTCTAGAACTCAATGCCAAGGAATCTGAAATAAATAATAAGATAAAGAAATTAAATAACGAGTTCACAAGAACTGAGAAGTGAAGATGTGCTAATATCTTGAATGTTTTTGAGATTGGAGGAAGCTGCACAGAGAGGGAGCAGCAAGGCTGTGAAGTGATTGAGAAAGATCAATTTTAAGGTTGAGTAGTTTTTGAATGGAGAGCCAGTGAAAGTCAGCAATCATGAAGGTGATGGTGGGTTTACAGTGAGTTAAGATATAGGTAACAAATATTTTAATGAGTACAAGTTCATGTAGGATGCAATTCACATATTATAAATTCCTTCTATTTGCAGCCAGCTGAGCATGCACAACATAATCATGGAAAAAACAGCAATCTTTCTCTTCATCCCTTCCATACTTTTGCAATGCTTGAAATAAACTTGTTATTATTTGGTATTACTTCAGAACTGGATATTCTATCCAATGGTAGCAATGATTTTGCCTCTAATTTGCATTTTGGCATCTTTGGCCCAGCTCATTTGGTGGGTCAGGCAGTGTCTGCGCAGTTACCTTATATGGTCCCAATAGTTGTGTAAGTCACGCTGACATTGGGGCTGTATATAGTAAGAACAAGTACTTAGTGACAGCTTAACGTTACTCAATTACATGTTTGCATCACTCACACAGTGTGTGTAGCATCTTTCTGTTACATTCAAATTTATTTTATTAATTCCTTCAATAGTTGAAGTAAATGGTTATCAAAGTCAAAGGAAAAGTTCTAGAGGTTTCAAAAAGAAATCTAATATTAGTTATGGTGTTTTTTCACAAGATGATAAATGATTCTGTTACAGTTTTCCATTTATTCTTATTGTACTTCACTTCTCTCGAATTAGAGCAGGACTGGTACATGCTCCGAACATGATGTGTAATCTGACACAAGATAAATTAATTTGACTTTGAGCTGTCTGAAAATCTGCCAAATAACATAATCATGGCAAAATCCCCTTCGTATGCTGGATAGTTAATTCAGAGCTCATTTTTTATCAAATCTTAACCCTGGATTAATTTTATTCAACAAATCTTCATGATTTTAACCACCTCTTTGCATTTTGGTAATTGGTTTCACCTTTCAAAGAACATTGCACTTCACTTGTCAATGCTGCACATAGTGTTGTGTCATAGCACATGCTGCATTCACTTAGATAAGACATTCAATCTGTCTGTCAGTGTTTGTATGCCGAATGTCCAACAGCAATTACAGCCTGTGGCAAAATGTTTTATTGTAGCATTGCTGATTTTGTTATAATGTGCAATTCCAAGGAGTATGAGGGAAGCAGATAAGGAAATTGATCTATAAAATTAGTTCTGTTCTTTTAACGCCATTGTTTTTTGGGAGTCCTCTGCTCAACCCTGACTAATATAAAAGAAATGTGAATCAGTATTATCCGAAATACTGTATAATGTGTTTATTTTATTTCGTTTTTACTTCATGTGACCTGTGAGATCAGAGCTTTCCATTTTCTGTATTTTGCTGATTGTAAATAGGTTTCATATCCGGTCAGTTCCATGGTAGTGAATAGTTGATTACTGACGTTGAGAGAAATATATATGGAAATAGTTGCATAAAAAATAAAAGGCAATTTGAAATTATAGATGTTTTGCTTATGTCATTATAAACAATGAGTAATTCCATCTAACTTATTTTTTAAACTGTTAATTAAAGTTACAATTTAATATGATACACTGCATTCAGTACATGAAACCCACATTCTGAAACTCAGACCCAGATATGCAGGTCCTTGTGCTTAGGTCAGTGTATGCTAAAGCTGGACCATATTATTAGAGGAATGATACAACATGCCCTCTGTTTTTGTGATATCCAAGGACAGAGGATCTATTGTCCATAGACAATCCTCCTAACCATATAAGTAATGACTATTGACAATATTGCCAGCCTGCATGAGGCAAGGGTGTCACTTGCAGGGCCAGCATTTACTGCCCATCTCGACTTACCCTTGAGAAGGTGATGATGAGTGGCTGTCTCAAACAGCTGCAGTCCATGTGCTGTGCTTTGACCCACAAATGTTGTTAGGGAGGGGCTTCCAGAATTTTAACCCAGTGACACTGAAAGAATGGTCATATATTTCCAAATTAGGATGGTTCGTGGCTTGGAGGGGAACTTGCAAGTAGTGGAGTTGCTATGTATTTGCTATCCTTCATCTTCCGAATGGAAGTGATTGCGGGCTTGGAAGGTGCTGTCTATGGAGCCGTAGTGAATTTCTTAGATATTACACACTGCTGCTACTCAGCTTCGATGGAAGAGGGAGTAAATGCCTATGGATGTAGTGCCAATCAAACGAGATTTATCCTAGATGATGTCAAGTTTCTTGTATGTTATTGGAGCTGCACCCATCCAGGCAAGCATGGAGTATTATATCACATTCCTGATTTGTGCCTTGTAGATGGTGGACAAGCCTATTGGAGCCAGGAGGCGAGTTACTCACCACAATATTCCTAGTCTCTGACCTGGTCTTGTAGCCACTGTCTTTATCTGGCAAGTCCAGTGAGTTTCTGGTCAATGCTAACCCCCAGGATATTGACAGTGGAGGATTCAGTGATGGTAATACCTGCTGAATGTCAAGGGGCAGAGGTTAGATTGTCTCTTATTGGACATGATCATTTTCTTGCATTTGTGTGGCATGAATGTTACTTGCCATTTGTCAGCCCAAGTCTGGATATTATCCAGATTTTGGTGCTTTTAAACATAGACTGCCTCAGTTTATGAGGAGTCATGAATGGTGCTGAACATTGTACAATTATTGATGAACATCTCTACTTCTGCCCTTAGGGTGGATGGAAGGTCATTGATGAAGCAACTGAAGATGATTGGGCCTGGGTCACCATCTTGAGGAACTCTTGTAGAAACATCTTGGATATCGTATTATAGTATGAGACACATAAATAAAAACAAAATTTGAGGAGAATAGAGTCGAGAGAAATTAATCCTGCTGGGGTAGAAATATTTGAACAGAAAATGTATTGGTCAGGCAGTGATCTCCCATCATCTTTAAGATCATTTGGGATAGCTACAAAATAAAAATGAACGTCTAGAAGTGACAAGTGCATGAATTTGAATTTTGACAGGAGATCTGAGTGAGCTGTGGAAGAAGTTGAAAATAGAACAGCTTCATAACTGAGAGGTGGAGAGATTTAAACATTAATTCAGATCCAGCAGAATGTCAAGGCTTTGTGTGGCATGTTTCAGTGTGAGTAAGCAGCAAGGCATATGATCATTGCTACTTTCCTCTTGTATGGGCTAAAGATATCTCTAAAGCCATCCAATTACTCTAAATTACAGCACACAACATTTTCAAACATAGGAAGATCGACAAAGTTTGTGAGAAGATTTGTAGCTCGGGTGCTCGTTGTTGTGGTTCTGATCACCGAGCTGAGATTTTGTGTTGCAGACGTTTCGTCCCCTGTCTAGGTGACATCCTCAGTGAAGCGCTTTTGTGATGTTTCCTCCGGCATTTATAGTGGCCTGTCTCTACCACTTCCGGTTGTCAGTTCCAGCCGTCCGCTGCAGTGGTCGGTATATTAGGTCCAGGTCGATGTGTTTGTTGATAGAATCTGTGGATGAGTGCCATGCCTCTAGGAATTCCCTGGCTGTTCTCTGTTTGGCTTGTCCTATAATAGTAGTGTTGTCCCAGTCGAACTCATGTTGCTTGTCATCTGCGTGTGTGGCTACTACGGATAGCTGGTCGTGTAGTGTACAAAATCCCATGCAAGGACTACATAGGACAAACAGGAAGACAGCTAACGATCCATATCCATGAACACCAACTAGCCATGAAACGACATGACCAGCTATTCTTAGTAGCCACACACGTGGATGACAAGCAACATGAGTTCGACTGGGACAACACTACTATTATAGGACAATCCAAACAGAGAACAGCCAGGGAATTCCTAGAGGCATGGCACTCATCCACAGATTCTGTCAACAAACACATCGACCTGGACCTGGACCCAATGTACCGGCCACTGCAGCAGACAACTGGAATTGACAACCGGAAGTGGCAGAGACAAACTACTATAGATGCCGGAGGAAACATCACAGAAGTGCTTCACAGGAGGCTCCCAAGCACTGAGGATGTCACCTAGACAGGGGACGAAACATCTGCAACAAAAATTCCTAGCTCGGCGAACAGAACTACAACATAGGAAGATAGAAGGCAGAAAATGCCAATTGTTTATTAGCCTTGGGTTCGATTGCAGATGTCTTACCTCTGTGTAACATGGTTTTGGTACAGGTCCCATTTCAAGGCTAGACTACAAAATTTGAGACAGACACTCAAGAGCAGTACTGATTGAGTACTGCACTGCTGGGCATACCCTCTTTCAGATGTGATGTTAAGCCAAGGCACCATCTACCTGCTCAGTTGCAATAAAAGAATCTGTGGTATTATTTTGAAGGGCAGAGAAGCAAGTCAAGAGCAAAGTTACTGGAAGCATTGAGCAGAATTTAGTTGAGCCCACCAAAACAGGCATGTTGGGCACGATTTTGTGTGTGATATGAAAGTTGGATTCCTGGTGATGGGATGTTAATTACTCTCATTAATGAACACCTGACACACATTAATCCGGAACCCATGGAAATCAGTGCTTGCTCAGGGATTAACTGGGATTAATATAGTTCTTGGGTGTCTCCCACTTGGGTTTGTCTCTGTCCCTATTGAGAGTGGTGTGAGGTGTTCCTCTTTGTCAGGATTTCTGTGCTCGATAGAGTGACTCGGCATTGGGAAAGAGGGCCTTTGGAAGCCATCCTCTGTCCTGGCTTGTAATTGCCGTTTTCTCTGATCCTCTTCCCGCAACCCCTTCCTGCCTTTTTGCTAGTATCTTGGGATCCAGCAGACAAACAACATTCAGCAGATCTTTGTTGGTGGGAGTTGGACTTTTGCTCACAGCATCCTAAATTCCTTGGAAAGCCGGTTGACAGCACTTAAACTGTATTGGACCTCCTTTCTCCAGTGGGCAACACCTCCATTGTGACAACAATCCTTTACCATCAATTCTGTTTCTCCCTTGACAGCCTTAATACTTTAAACATTTGTTTTTGTCAGAATTATCTCTAATGTCCTAGCTAATATTTATACCTCAATCAACCTCACAAATGATTATTTTGTCATTATTTGCTGTTTATGGGAGCTTGCTGTGTGCCAGTTGCATTTACTACATGACATCAGCTCTGTGTGTGTGTGTGTGTGTTATATAAACATAGAAAATAGATGTAGGAGGAGACAGCCCTTGGTGTCTGCACCACCATTCAATATGATCATGGCAGATCATGCAATCTCAATATCCAATTCCTGCCCTCTCCCCATTCCCCTTGATTCCTTTGCAAGGGCCACATCCTGCTCCCTCTTGAATATACCTAATGAACTAGCCCCAGCAGCTTCCTGTGGGACAGAATTCCACAGGTTCACCACTCTGAGGGAAGAAATTCTTCGTTATCTCAGTCCTGAATGGCTTACGCCTTATTCTTAGATGGTGATCCATAGTTCTGAACTTGCCCAACATTGGGAACATCCTTCCCGCATCCAGTCTGTACAGTCCCATCAGGATTTTACATGTTTTTAGGAGATCCCCCCCCTCCCACCACCACCGCCTTCCCACATTCTTTTAAATTCCAGTGACAAGCCCAATGGATCCAATCTTCCTTATATGTCAGTCCATCTGTCCTGGGAATCAATCTGGTGAACCTTCACTGGACCCCTTCAATAGCAACAATATGCTTCCTCAGACTAGGAGACCAAAACTGCACATGATACTCAAAGTGTGGCCTCACTGCAGCAAGACATCCTCTAATACACAACTCCTCTCGGTATGCTTTTACTCTCTGTGGATGTGGTGAGGAGGGAGGTGGGAAGCATGAGTAATTAGGAAGATTGACACCAGTTAGATTCTCATTCCCTTCCTGTCATCTCAGCATTTAGGTTCTGGGTGAGATGATACAGGTCTGACCTTCTCAACCTGACACCAGTGAGACACCAGAGGTCAATTAACACCTAATTGAAGATCTCAATCCACTACTGCCCAATTATTGCCTTCCTTACAGGTAAGAAAAATTGCTTCCTTCCCAATGAGGCAAGCAGGGCCTCCTGTGACACCTCTGCTTGGCTGACAGCCACAGGCTGGGTAGGACATCAAGTTAGGCTGCTGATTGGATCAGAAACTTTCTACATATTGTTTCAGTCCCTGACTGGTGCTGGATCCAGCGAGCTTTTTTTCCGATGGGAAGAGTTAGGGAATTAATCGCCCCAGGTCACCTGACCTCATATTAAATCCTGAGTGCTCTCTCTCTCTCTCACTCACTTGCTTTCCCATAAAAGGTTTTGTTTTACTTTTCTCCCAAAAAATTTTCCAGAGCTATTATTATTTCCACATGCTTAATGCAGTTTTAATCAGAGGAAGTTTAAGCTTCATAATATTATTTCCGTTTGTCAGTTTTTTAAAAAATGAAACCCGAGTTATCTAGCCTCCTGCCAATTGTTTTTCAAATCTCAAACAATCATTTGAGTTTGGAATGCTGCTTGATTCTTGAATAATGCAACTTACATTACATGTGCTGGCAGCCAAACCTTTAGTAAATTGGGCAGTAGCGGATCAAGTGATATTTGTCTATATAACCGGAGTAGGCCATTCACTCCCTCAAATCTGCTTCACCATTCAATCAGATCCTTGCTGGTCTATATCTCAACTCTATTTACAGTTTTACCTCAATGCCCCTTGATACTTTTAGCTACAAAGATCTATTGATCTCAGGCTTAAAGCTTCAATTTGTTCCACATTTTGGTGATGAGGATTCCAGATTTTTACTATCATTTGCACGTAAGTGAATCCTGAAAGTCTAGCTCTAAATTTTAAGATTATGTCCTTTCATTTTTGATTTTCCCTTTCAGAGAAATCACTTTGTGTCTACTCAAAGAAAGCCTTTATGATTTTTTTTAGGATAGGTTAGATCATTTTCCAGCCCTTTATACTCAAGGGAATGTAAGTTCTCTTTCTACAACCTGTCTCTATAATTTATACCTTTAAGCGCTTATATCATCATTGTATCCCACCCAGTCTAGGTATATTCTTCCAGCAATGTGGTGCAAACATTTGAACAGTTTCCATAGAGGGTCTAACTGAGGCTCTGTGCAAGTAAAGCCACATCTTGCTCCTTTTCATATTCCAGCCCCTACAATGATAAATCACATTATCAAATGATTTATTGAAAGCTCAGCCATCAGCAGCATTTATCTTCTTCGTGGTATTGTTAAGCAATAAATTTGAGTATTAGATGTCTGTCATCAGCTTTGGCTGTGTGTGTTTTAACAAAGGGAAAACCATTCTGGTTATTTGTTTTCACAGGCTTAGCAATTCAAGATGTCTGATCCTCGACATCTGATTCAATATGTTTAGGCAATGATCACATTCAACTATCAAGAATAGAAGCTGGAGAAACCTAGAAGTCGAGTTCCTATACCCAGAAACTTGATTTGCTTTATTAAACATTGGTGGGAACAGAAAATGAATCACTTGAAAGTTCGTGCTCTCATACTTAGTGTAGAGAGTACTTGTTATCATGAGTTGGTAACATATCTTCCTGTGACTTTTGAAATGTCTGTTGTACAAGGATGGCACTGAAGGTGTCATTCTGAACCTCTCCTTGGATGAGTTTTTAGAAAAGTGCTATCAATCAGACATGGATGATGGTGAATGTTGATATGATTACAGGCAATACTGGGTCATAGACTCCCCCACCCCACCCCTACCCTCCACATCTGATAAATAGCAAGATTCTTTTCTGACTGAGTAATCCATTGGCCATAATATATATTCTCCAAGCATTTTTCAGGTACTCTGGAGTTCATTAATTTCATAACTTCAAAACAGATGATGGTGAGGATTAACAAGTAGTTCTGTGCTTTCAAAAACATTTCCTCAGAATCCTGGATGGTATCTGGATTGTTACTGGATAGTTAATATCACTCTTAGATATTGGGAACTGGATAAGTAATTGAAGGATAAAATAAAAACTTAGAGTTATGGGGAGTAGTACTAAATGTTTTGACCCTCAAAACAACTGACTTGGACTTACAGGGCTGAATAGCCTCCTTCAGTGATACTTTGATGTGAGATTGTATAATCCGATAAGGGGTAGTGAAGTGATGTGGGTCACTCTTGTACCAGTCCTGCTGACCTTTAAGGTCAGGGTAATTTCCCATATCATCAAAAGAGAGGCCATCAATGGTCCTGACATCCATTTAATTATAGAGAGGTCACAGTAAAATGGCATGAGACACAAAAATGCCTGCACCCCCCCCCCCCCCCCCCCCCCATCAATATTTTCCAAAGCTTATTATGGCTGCAGATTAATCAGTTTTAAGGCATTTCTGCCATTTTCTTGGCAAAATGGTGTTACTTTAGATATTTTCTTATCAATCTGTTTAGGGATGGGTGGGTGATTAGGGTGACTAGAATATTTTCAAAAGACAGGTCCATCATGTAACAATGTTAATAAGTGCTTAAATTTAAACAGCCTTAAGGCTTAATTGCTCCAGTTCGGATATCTCACAGCTTGAGAGACCAAGTGGCTGAATGGAAGTGGCAAAAGTCTTATCCATGTAATTTATAATGTAGAAAAACGTCCATTTCAGCCCCCTCCTGTGCCTCCAGCATCACAGATGCCAATCTTCAGATTCATTCCACATGACAAGAATGGAGGCACTGGATACTGCAAATGCTATGACTCATACCTTTCTGGCAGTGTGAATGACATGTATTACAGAATTTGCTGTGGCCCTAGCCAAGCTGTTCCAATATAGCTACAACACTGGCAACTACTTGGCATCGTGAAAAATTGCAGGTAGATATTCTGTCCACAAAAAGCGGGACCAAATCCAACCCACCCAATGACTTCTATGAGCTCCAGATGCTGTAAATCAGAAACAAAAGTTCTGAGGAAGGGTCACCTGACCAGAAACGTAAACTCTGATTTCTCTCCACAGATGCTGCTAGACCTGCTGAGCTTTTCCAGCAATTTCTGTTTTTGTTCCAACCAATTACTTCAGTTGTTGGTAAAGTGTTGGAAAAGGTTATAAGAGATAGGATTTATAATCATCTAGAAAAGAATAATTTGATTAGGGATAGTCAGCACGGTTTTGTGAAGGGTAGGTTGTGCCTCACAAACCTTATTGAGCTCTTTGAGAAAGTGATCAAAGAGGTAGATGAGAGTAAACCAGTTGATGTGGTGTATATGGATTTCAGCAATGCGTTCGATAAGGTTCCCCACAGTAGGTTATTGTACAAAATGCGGAGTTTTGTATAGTTGCAGCATGATATTGCGGTTCTGGAACACAATCCCTCTACCAATGAAACCTAACACACCGTATGCCTTCTTAACAGCACTATCCACCTGCGTGGCAACTTTCAGGGATCTTTGTACATGGACTCCAAGATCCTGCTGCACATCCACACTACCAAGAATCTTTCCATTGACCCAAATCTCTGCCTTCCTGTTATTCTTCCCAAAGTGCATCAACCTCACATTTAGCTGCATTGAACTCCATTTGCCACCTCTCAGCCCAATTCTGCAGTTTATCCAAGTCCCCCTGCAATCTGTAACATTCTTCCAAAATTGCTGTAAATCTGGGTACCTTCAGTTACCAAGATCCTACGCTATCCATTCCCTCCCTAAATCTCTCTGCTTCCCTGTTCTCTTTTATCATCAAGAAATATGGAGATAGTGCATGAAAAAATGTCATTGGGATAAATTATCAGAATGATCTAATTGAAAGATGGAGCAGACTCCCCAGGCTAAATGGTCCACTTCTTTTGCTATGTTCCTCCTTTTTAATTACTCCAAAACTTACCTTTTTGATCCAGCTTTTGATCACTGAATTGTCCTTATGTGAAGGACATGTGGTCATGAATAAGAACTCAAACTGTTACTTTACATTAAAAAAACTATATTTTTCAACTCACACAAATCAGTGATTTGAACATTCTTCACAGTTATAGGTTTTTACATTAATTCTTCATTCTTATGTCAATATTTTCCGCTCAAGCCACAGTAAGGGCACAATAGTATAGTGGTTATGCCACCGGGCTAATGACAGAGACAGGAGTTCAAATCCCACCATGTAGCAAGTGAATTTAAATTGAACTAATTAAGAGAATCTCAAATTGGAAAGTAAATAACCCTGAAGCTGCCGGTTTGTGGTATAAACCCACTCAGTTCACTTATCATTAAGGGAAGGAGGTCTGTTGTTCTACCTAGATTAGATTCTCTATGGTATAAAAATAGGCCATTTGGTCCAACAAGTCCACACTGACCTTCCGAAGAGTAACCCACCCAGACCCATTCCCCTACCCTATATTTACCCCTGACTAATTCACATGACACTATGGACAATTTAGCATGGCTAATTTACCTGACCTGCACATCTTTGGATTGTGGAAGGAAACTGGAGAACCAGAAGGAAACCCACGCAAACTCCACAAAGACAGTTGCCCAAGGCGGGAATCGAACCTGGGTCGCTGGTGCTGTGAGATAGCAGTGCTAACCACTGAGCCATCATGCCACCCCAAGGGTGCTGTACCTAAGGATAACCTTTGTGTGACTCTAGACCTACAACAATGTAGTTGGTTCCTAAACATCCTCCAAAATAATATCGTTAAGTTAATAAGTTATATCAAACCACCCCAGAGTCTCAAGAAAAGAAGGAAACTGGGCATCAGAAATGATAACAATAAACACAGCATGGTGGCTAGGACCACAGCAAATCCTGTAATACTTATCTTCCACACTGCCAGAAAGGTGTAAGAGTCATAACCTTTGCAGTATCCAGTGCCTCCTTCTTTCCTAATACCATGTGGAATGAATCTGAAGATTGGCATCTGTGATGCTGGAGGGCACAGGTGGAGGATAAAATGGACTTTTTCCTACAAATTCCTCCTCACTGACATCCAGGAGCTTGTACTAAAATTGGGAGAGCTATTCCATAGAGTAGTCATTCAACAGGCTGAAGAAGGGCTTATGCCTGAAACGTCGATTCTCTTTCTCCTTTGATGCTGCCTGACCTGCTGCGTTTTTCCAGCAACACATTTTTAAGCTCTGATCCCCAGCATCTGCAGTCCTCACTTTCTCCTAACAGGCTGACATAGTCAGATTCAAGGAATTGTACCTTACAGGCAGTATCGTAGACACTAGCATAATCATTCCTGGTGTGTCCTATCCCACCAGCAGCACTAACAATTACAGGTGAGGATACTATTGTATAAAGTCAGGAGGGAGTAGCCTGGGGGTGTCCTCAATATTGACCCAGGATGCCATGAGCTCTCATGGCATCATGTCAAATGCTGGCAAGGGAACCTCTTGCTACTCACAATGTACTGTCCCATCCCACCAGCTGATGAATCAGGGCTCCTCTGGTGGCAAAGGACCAGAATGTATCCTGGATAGGGGACTTTAATTTCCATCACCAAAAGTGGACCAGCAGCTATTGATCAGGCTGGCTGAGTCCTGAAGAACCTGCAACAGGTCGTGAGTGGGAACCAACAAGAGGAAAAAACTTGACTTGATCATTACCCAGTTGCATCAATCCAGGGAGCGTGACCACTGTGCAGTTATTGTGTTGTTACCCTCCATTGTGTTGTCTGCCAAGTATTCCCCACTGTAACCCAGTCTGCATGTGTATAAAGCAGAAGGATTGTCAGCAGCATGAAGCTGACACAGCATTGACATAGCAGCTGGAAATTCACAGATGGTGAGCATCTTTATTCTTTAAAAACACTCCTTTGCATCTCATTTTATACTACCCAGCATTTTTCAAACCTGTTTCAATGCTGAACATGACATGTGACCTCATGTAATCTGGCAAATTCTGTGGTCTAGCAAAGGCCCAGTGCCGAAGCTGCTGAATCACGGAGTTGCAACCTGTCACCGTCCTACATCGAACAGACTTCAAACAGATTCAGCACTGCAATGGCATACTGTGGGCCTTCAGCAGCACTAGAATTGTATTTAACCATAATCTTGTAGCCTCAGTGTGGCATATCTCTCACTCCCACCCGTAGCATTACCATCAAGACAGGGGATCAACACTAGTTCAATATAGAGTGCAATAGAGGATGTTGGAAGCAGCAACAGGCATGCCTAAAAATAACATCTTGACCTGTTGGTATATACTATAGGACTAATTGCATGCCAAACAGTGGAAACAGCACACAACTGTCAGAGCTAACCAATCCCACAACAAACAAATAACACCAAAGGTCCTCAATCACTCATTAGTCAGTCGTGAATGGTGGTCAACACTAGAATAACTAATAGGAAGTGAAACGTCACATATTTCTGTTTTCAATGATGGGGGAGCACTGCACAAGTGTATGAAACAAGCTTGGAGCATTTGCACACAACTCCGGCAGAATTGCCAAGTGGATATTTCACCTCAGCATCCTCCTGAGGTCCCCAGAATCACAATTGCCAATTTGATTCAATTTGTTTCACTTGATGAGATATCAAGAAATGGCTAAAAGCACTGGACACTGCAAAATCTGTGGACCCTGACAACATCCTGGCAGTAGTACTCAAGATATTTGCTCCAGAACTAAAACTGCTCCTCTATGCAAGCCCTTTCCATTGACCAGATATTAAACTGGAAGCAGGGATATAGATATTATGGCTAAGCCAGCAGGTCAGAGGTTGGGAATTCTCTGCTGACTAACTAATCTTCTGAATCCTCAAAGTCTATCCACCATTTACAAAGCACAAAAGTCAGGAATGTAATGAAGTAGTCGCTAGTTGTCCAGATGAGTGCAATTCCAACACTGAAGACATAAGAACAAACCAGCCTGCTTGATAGGTACCACATCCACTCTCTTCAATGTTATTACAGTCTGCTGTGATATAAAGCAATAGTTTCATTCTCATTTAAATGAGATTTTGAGTGGCACATGAAATGGCAGGCCAATTAGCGAACTGGTTGAAAAACAGGCTAACATATTACAACAGTTTTAATAATGATTAGGAAAGATGTCAAATTTTGCCAACATGCCACACATGTTAAATAACAGAGAAATCCAAACCTTCAATTTAATTTGCACCTTTAATTCTGATACCAGCTTTTGGAGAACTATTTTGAAGAACTAACTTAATGAATTGTGTAGGACCCTTGTCAAAAACCAGGATTTTGACAGTTATGGATGTTTCCCCAAGATGATCTGACTTGTCCAATAATAACACATATAACCAGGAGCCTCTGCTCCTGCATACACACCATCAAATTCTATTCCCTCTTCTCACTCTTCCTAACAGAATGTGGAATTTTTTAACTTCACCAGGTTAAAATTTCATCTGCCATGTGACTTTCTATTGGACCAAATTGTTGACATTGTCTTGAAGCTTTTCACCATTCACCGAGGAGTTCAAAAGACTCAGAACTGAAAGAGTCAGGAAATCTCTCCTCATCTCAGCTTAAATTTTTGTCCCTTTATTCTGAGACTATACCCTTTGGTCCTGGACTCAATGAAGGGAAACATCTTCTCATCATTTACACTGTCAAGCTCTTTAAGAATCCTCTACGTTTCATTGTGATCACCTCTCATTCTTCTAAACTCCAATGATTAGATTCTCAACCTTTGCTCATAAGACAATCTCTCCATATCAGAGAGAACCTAGTGAACCTTCTCTGAACTACCTCCAATGAAACAATATCTTCTCTTAGACAAGGGATTCAAAACAGCTCACAATACACCAGATGTGGTCTCACCAGCATTTTGTACAATTGCAGTAAGATTTCCCAATTCTTAAACTCCAACCCCCTTGAAATAAGTGTCAACATTACATTACCTGTTGGTCCTGTGTGCTAGCTTTGTTTCATGTACAAGTATCCACAAAACCCTTTGCGTTGCAGCTTTCAGCAGTTTTTCTCCAATTAAATAAACTGCTGTTTTGTTTTGCCTTCCAAAATGGAAAGCCTCACATTGTCCCACATTATAAATACTAATATTAGATATTAAGGGTGAGTTGGGCCATCAGCAATGAGCAAAACAAATCTCAATCACCTTCAGTTGGCAACTTGCAGCTGCTTGGTGAGAGTCTGTCCAGGCTGCTGTGAAAATATACAAGATCGAGGGAGATGCTCCCATCCATGAGGTCAGTCTAGCTAGCTTTCTCATCCAATTCTGTCACAAACCTCAGCACTGACCACATCGCTAATGAGATTATATCTAATGAACTGAATACTTGAGATGGAGTTCAGAAATTTGCCAGAACTAGTTCCAAACTTGATCAACATTCATTCCAAGTTCCATCTGTTATTGATTTTTTAATAACATTCTTCCTTTTAAATGTAATTCCACTGCAGTCTTATTTGTTGCAGTAGGGTCATATTTACTTTGTAATTCATCTTTAAGGAATTAGGAAAACAATTCCATTACCCAGCCAGGCAGCATGTCGCTGACTCAGACAAAGCGAAAATGTTATGGATCTGGGAGATTGAAACAAAAGCACGAAGTGCTGTATAAGATAGCTAAGACCTGAAAGGGTTAACTGACATCATTTACCTTGATTTGATTTGGTTTGATGCATTATTGTCACTGTGACACAGTGAAAAATATTAATGTGAGTGCTGGCCAGCCAAATCATACCTTGTATAAATACATCAGGGTAAGACAACAGAATGCAGAATATAGTATTACAGCTACAGAGGAGGTGCAGAGAAAGGCAAACTTTAATATGAGAGGTCTGTTCAAAAGTCTGATAACAGCAGGGAAGAAGTTGTTCTTAAATTTTTTGGTTTAAGCATATCTGCTGCCTGACGGAAGAGGGTAGATGAGTGTATAACTGGGGTGGGAGGAGTCTTTGATGATGTCGATTGCTTTCCTGAGGCAGTGGGAAGTATACATGGAATCAATGTAAGGAAGGCTTGTTTGTGTGATGGACTGGGCTCTAATTTCTTGAGGTCTTGGGCAGAGCAGTTGCCTTACCAAACTGTGATGCATCCAGATAGAATGCTTTCTATGGTACATTTGGAAAAATTGGTAAGAGTCATTGCAGACATGTTGAATTTCCTTCGCCTTCTGAGGAAGTACAGGCATTGGTGTGCTTTCTTGACTGTAGCTTCGACGTGCATGGACCAGGACAGATTGTTGATGATACTTACTCCTTGGAACTTGAAGCACATAACCACCTCCACCTCAGCACCGTTGATACAGATAGGGGTATGGCCTCTACTCTGCTTCCTGACGTTGATCACCAGCTCCTTCATTTTGCTGACATTGATAGAGATTGTTGTCTCCATACCGTGCCACCTAAGCGGTCTGTCTCTTTCCTGTACTCTTGTTTAAGATATACTTTGCCCATCAGGATATGTAGGAATGTTGCTGCAAGGAGTGAATCAGTGCTGTATGGTTCTGTGTTTGTTATCAATAGTATATGAGAATACTCAGAAGCGATCATCATGTAACTCAGATGTAATGTAATTTGCTATTAAGAAATAGATGATAAACCTGTTTACTGTCCATCAGGACCATGTTCATTTTCTGCTTTAAGATATAGTGTCGCCTTCCTTTGGCACTTCCAGTCAGTAATGTAGACCTTTCCCAATAAGGAGGAATAGAAGCCGTGAATCTACCCAAGGCAGCCCAGTTAGTACCAGCAGAAACCAACACATACAGTAAAAGGTGTTATTAATAACCAAATTGAGGAATAGTCACAAACTAAAACAGAAATTGCCAGAAAATCTCAGCAAGTCTGGCAGCATCTGTGGACAGAAATCAGAGTTATTATTTTGGGTCCAGTGACCATTGCTCAGAACTGACCATAGCTGAGAAAAAAGGTGGGTATTTGTGCTGAAGGTGATGGGGTTGGGGTTGGTGGGGAAAGGAAAAAGTGATAGGTGGAGATGGAGCCCAGAGAGAGTGAAAAATAGTTTGGCAGGCAATGGGTAAAGGTCACTCTGGGGGAATGAAGAGCTGCTAATGGAGACTGCAATGACAATGGGTTGTTTGTGGTAATGGTTCGTGATGACAAGGTCTGCTCTGTGGGGGTTGGGGTAGGACAGGGGAGAAGAGCTTAAGCTCTAAAATTGTTGAACTCAATATTGAGTCCAGAAGGTTGCAAGGTTCCCTTGAGGAAATGAGGTGTTGTTCTTCCAGCTTGTGCTGGACTTTGCTGGAGCACTGCAGCAAGCCTGAGACAAAGACATTGGCCGAGGAACAGGGTGGTGTGTTGTGATGGCAAGCAACCAGAAGCTGAGGGTCATTTCTGCAGACACAATGCGGAAGGTTAAGAGATGATTGTATCCAGTAGAGGTCTATAAAATCATGAGGGGCATAGATAAAGTGAATAGCAAAGGTTTTTTTTCCCCCTCAACTTTCTCTAGTTCAAAACTAGAGAGCATAATTTTATGGTGAGAAGAGAAAGACTTAAAAGGGAGCAACTTTCACACAAAGGGTGGTGTGTGGAATGAACTGCCAGAAGAAGTTGTCGATGCAGGTACAGTTACAACATTTCAAAGACATTTGTACAGGTATGTGAATAAGCAGGGTATGGAGGAATTATGGGCCAAATGCTGGCAAATGGGACTAGGTTAGTTTGGGAAACTTGGTTGGCATGGAGGAGTTGGACCAAAGGGTCTGTTTCTGTGCTGTATGACTCTATGACTCCATATTACCTCTGCCTAAACTATTTCTAAGTTTCTTGTTATTGTATGTGATCTGTATCCTGTTATGATATGTACAATTGTTCAATTAAGTTTTATTTATTTGTGATTCCTGCATACATCCAAAAATGAGACCAAAATAGTGAGTGTGATTTTCCAAATTGTTTTGAATGGGTGTGCTGGATGGTACAAAGATACCAGACTTCCTGTTGAAATATCTCACACAATCGTCCATCAATCAGCTCATTAAGAACCGACAACCAAGCATGGGTTAATACCTTGCCCTATCACAGCTCTCGACACTGGCATTCTGGCTAGCAACTTTTCATGATCCGATTAGCTGCTGGCAGATTCTGAGTGCTAAAGTATACTGGAGATGAGGCAGACTCCTTGGGAGATCCGGTGGCAAAGAGGAAAGCCATTTTAATGTTATTATTGCTGGCTGAGGGGTCATGTGGAAAGGTAGTTGGAATCAATGGCAGTGTGTTGTTTTAAGAGGCCCCCCCTGTTTGTGCCACTGAATGAGAGTAAATTCCACAAACTCCTAAGGCAGGTCATTGTGATTTCCCAATCAGGAAACGAGCTGTCTTTCCTGTTTGCTGGAGCAGTTGGTGAGTGGGGAGATAATTAGCTGAGGCCCTAAGTTTTGATTAATTGACCACCTAATGGATTTAATTGTTGTTGAGTCAAGAACAGGTAGGAGGAATAGATTATTTTCTAAACAAGGAAAGGCTTTGGAAATTTGAAGCACAAAGGGACTTAGGAGTCCTAGTTCAGGATTCTTTTAATTTTACCATGCAAGTTCAATTGGCAGATAGGAAGGCAAATGCAATGTTGACATTTGTTTCGAGAGGGTTGTACTGCAGAGGTCGTATAAAGTTTTGGTCAGATCACATTTGGAATACTGAGAGCAGTTTTAGGCCTCATATCTAAGGAAAGATGTGGAGGCGGTCTAAGAGAAGGTTTGAAAGAATGAACATGGGGATGAAGGGCTTGTCATATGAGGAGTTGTTGAGGACTCTATCTGTATTCGATGGAGTTTAAAAGGATGAGGGGGGAATCTGATTGAAATGTACAGGACACTGAGAGGCCTGGATAGAGTGAACTAGGACCTGGCTGCACAACCTCAGAGTGAAAGGATGATCCCTTTGAACTGAGATGAGAAGGAATAAGTGAAGACAGTTTTTGGATGGAAGGGCAAAATGTGTTGGTGCAGGCTTGGTGGGCCAAGGAGCATGTTCCTGTACTGTATTATTTGTTGGTCTTTGGATTTTTTCAGTCAGAGGGTGGTGAATATGTGGAACTCATTACTGGAGGCCAAATCATTAAGTGTATGAAGACAGAGATAGATAGGTTCTTGGTTAGTAAGAGGTTCAAGTGTTACAGGGAGAAGGCAGGAGAATGGGGTTGATCAGCCATGGTTGAGCAGACTCAGTGGGCTGAATGGCCTAATTCTGCTCCTATAGCTTACAATCTTACGGTCCCTAACATCCCCAAGAACCTTGTCATCCAGCACTTACTTGTTGAGTATCAAGAAATGATTTCTCTCCAGGGCCAAATCGTATCATTATTTCTAATACTCAGTACCTCTCGTTGCATCCAGGGAGGGGAAACTCATGCTCAGTGTTTCATTGCATACTCTCATCACAGGGGCTATTTTCAGCAGCAAAATCGTTTTCACTAACTTTGGTCCCCTTTATCAGTTTTTCTCCTTCTCTGGCTCACCATTCTCCAACCCCTTGACTGCCTGACTTTCTCTTCCTGGGCTCTATCTCTGCTTATCCTCTCACTCCTTTACCACCTCCACCCCATCCCCTTCCATCAGTGTATATACACCACCTTTTCCTAGCTGTTGCTAGTTCTGATGAAGGCTCTGCTTTTTCTCCACATAGGCTGCCAAATCTGCTGAGTTTCTCCCGACAATTGCTGGTTTTGTTTCAGATTTCCAGCATTTGCAGCTCTTGGTTTATTTTAGTTCCATGCCAGTGTTTGTTGTCTCCAACAGGCATTTCACTCCCGACTTCATCTAATCCTTTCAACACTACTTCTATCCTTTTCTCCCTCGTGTCCTTACTGAATTTCTCCAAATACCCCAAACTGAAAATGTGTGATCAAATTGACAATTTTCCTGCATCTAACTATGATGTGTTTGGCTCTTAAATGGGCCATGAATGGAACTAGGAAGTCATTCAGTTGTGGAAAATTCAATGGATAAGAAAACCAAGCTGCTGTAATAACACAAACTAGGGCCAGACACCGGATCAGCCGTATTACTGTGAACACAACAAATCCAGTCATTATAACTAGGAGTTGGAGTTTAAGTGAAAGTAAAGACTTGATTGTGATCGCCTTCCAATATTAAAATAATCTGCATACACTGAGTGCCCGTGTCTATATTAGAGGATAGTGGATATCCATAGAACTTTGCTATATCTGCACAGAAAAGAAAGGAAGAGAGGGAAATAAGAGGATCATTCTTTCTTTAAATAAAATATTTCCTTAGAGACCAATAGCTTTTAATAGCCCTCTGAAAAGCAACCCACCCAAACCCATTCCCCTACACCTAACACTATGGACAATTTAACATGGCTAATTCACCTGACCTGCACATTTTTGGACTATGGGAGGAAACCGGAGCACCTGGAGGAAACCCACACAGACAGTGGGAGAATGTGCAAACTCCACACAGACAGTTGCCTGAGGCGGGAATTGAACCCGGGTCTCTGGTGCCCATTTAATATTTCCCTTTTTCACACTCTCCATGGAATCACAGTCCTTTCAGCAAACAGTCCACAGTTTTCAATGGATTCTTATATTCCCTATTTAATGAGTAATAACTTCAATTGACTGTTTCAAGCGACAGTTTTTGGGCGATATTTTAAATCTGTCACCACCAGTAAAACCTTTATATTGATTCGTCTTCCCCTGACCTTGCAAAATCCAATTTCTTGTAATTCATAGAAAATTGACCTATCATAAACTAAAGGCAGTAGCTCTCCTGCATCAGCCTACAAAGTCAACCAAGTCTTTCTTTCAGTGGACCACACCGACCTGCTGTCTGTGATAACCATTGAATTGTAGGGAAGCTTGTAACCTGATCTCAAAAATGCTTCTCTTCCCGCTTCCCCATGCAACTTGAAATACATTAACTTTGTCACTAGCTATGAATCTTTAATTAACTATCCTTGGTCTCCCTTTAATTTTTGAAGTAAATGGACAAATTGCAAAACAAATGTTTACAATCCAATATAACCTAAAACTACATTTCTTTATCACAGTTAATGTTTCCAAGCATAAATACCTTGTACCTTCTTCTTAATAATGAGTTTAAGCCCTTTTGATTTCTAAATCAAACCAGCCAGGCTTATTGTCAGGTAGACAGATACTAGGCACAACAAGGCATGGTTTAAAGATAAGGTCCCAAAACATCATAATATTATAAACCTCACAATTAAAACAATCTGTAGGTTAATACTAGATAATGCAAAACTGCAGACTTAACAACTGATGCCAATCAAACATCCACTGCAACAAATATCATTTCAATTTTCCCACAATGTTTTCCATACTGTGTTCCTCTTTTGCAGTGCACTTTAAATATTGCATTATATGGATCCAAGTCATGCCTGCTGCACCTATTTGTCAGGAGGTAAAATGATAATCAGAAGGAGGAGTTGAAAACCACTAAGATGTATGTTGTACTTACCTTCAGGTTTCCTATATGGAATCAGGTCTAGTGCTCCCAGTATGCTGCAAACAGTAAAATGTGCCTATCTCAGCACTGACTGGTTGGGTTGAATGGCCTGTTTTCATGCTGTAACTTCTATAAATCAAATGCTGATGTTCTGCTTTAAGCTGGACATAAGTTAAATTACTCTTTTCTACATGGTCTCCACTGCCTGGATCTTTTTGCTGAGGCACAGTGCCAAGTACATTCAATCCAGGTATAACTCTAAGACAAGCATTAATACATTAAAGGTAAATTCCTAACATTTCAAATGTTTTGTTTAACTATCCTGAAGTAATTATATTCATATATTATGGCAAGTATGATATGATCTGAACATGATCAGCCAATCCATTTGTTCTTCTAGTTTCTTAGGTTTTAATAAGGAGAGTTCAATGGTTAACATCAAATTTGTACACTTGTAAGCCAAGAAACAATGTTGCTCATTTGTATGCCACCATATTTCATTTATGAAATTGAAACTATACGGATGGAATGAGGTTGGATAACAGATGGAGATTTCATTTTACTGGCAGACTCTAAAATGCAGCTCATTACCATTAGCCTCCTGCTATTTTCTAATTACATTTGTGTTATTTCAGGCCCTATCATTTTATTTTTGAGAACTACAGTCATTTGTAAAAGCAGCTCAGGACTTTAGTTGAGATCAGTAGTCTATAAGTCATTAGGTAAGCAGATTGATTAAGGTCAAGATTTATAATGGGATTAAAGTGAAGTCACTTATATAGGAAACAAACATACTAAGCACTGGCAAGCAGAACTGTACTTACTGCTTGAGAAGTAAAAAAAGAATCTGCAAGTGCTAAATATCAGAAATACTTTGAAATACATAATAAGCAAGTCATTATTTCTTAAAATGCAATGGAATGTTAATGTTCAGATGTGGTTCTTCCTGAGAACGGGAAGATAGATAAGCACCATTGTTACTCTGCTACTAATACCCTAACTTATCTCAACTCCTATCCACCATTACTCCTGTGCTTGCTGATGGTAAGCTCTTGGTTTAAAATCCTCACCTTCATTTTCAAATTTTTCCACCCCGTTCCTGTCTCTAATTTCTTTTAGTCACATAATCCAACGTGAATTCAGCATTAAATTCCATTGATAATCATTGCATCACTGTGTTATGACTAAGTGAGGATGAGTGAATCATTTTCCCCAGAATGATTCCACAATAAAAATTTTAAAATGCAACATTAAACACACACAAACACAGATGAAAAATTTAAAAAGGGAGTGAGTTTCTATTACAAAAAGGAAGATCATGAATACACCATTTTAAAAGGTCTTTCCAGTCCATAAGGTATAAGGTTTTAACTTGAGACCATGGTTCTTGAACTCATGTCTTGTTTCTTAAGCAGTGGCAGTTTTGTTTAGATCTCCTTCAGTTCTTGGTGAACATATGTTGCTCTAATTTGCTTCAAATACAAATTAGTCAGCATCTGGGTCAGTGTGGGACCCATGGAATGTTACACCAGGACAATGTCAATGAGACTTCAAACTCAGTAAGAAATATAACAGGAAGAGGTAACAAGGGGGCTCTCTATTTCTCCCTTCTGTAGAAAGCTACCTTGTGTGAAGTTTTGGGGTTTTGTCTTGCCAGGAATTTTTTCCAAAAAGAAAGGAATTAAAAGTGGACTTCAAAATCAGTCTGTATAAGTCGATGGCTGGGTGTCATAGTGTTAGGACCAGTGTGCTGTAAGGGCCATAGCTCTAAGAAGTGCCAGTTAAGCACACCTACATTGCAGGTAAAACAAAAGGTAACGCAGTCTCTCACACTGAGGGCTAGTCAGCCAACGCTGAAAGGAATCAGGACAGAACATTTTCAAACAAACAACATCAAGAAACTCAAGATGATGGCTTCACTACCAATGTCAACACGACCAGTGAAACCCACTGCAACAGTAGCAAGGTTCAGCTTTCCATTCCTCATGAACATTAACTTTTATCTTTCTGGACTCCTCTCTTATTTCAAATCAGTGCTTGTATGTGTTGCACTATTTTGTCTTGCATTTACTAATTATTGTAGTAGTCTTACTCTTTTGTTAATTTAAGAAAGCCGCGTTGAATTGGCTCCATTTTAAACACACTTCTAATTCTTGGAGAAAGTGACGACTGCAGATGCTGGAGTACCAGAGTTGAAAAATGTGGTGCTGGAAAAACACAGCAGGCCCGGCAGCATTCGAGGAGCAGGAGAAAGGTTTTCACAAGTGAAAAGATCCTTTTAAAATTAACCTTGTTTTTACCAATGAAAGCGGCACGTGAATGACTAAGGTGAACTAGTTCACCCCTCCTCACTTAAGATCTTAATGGTTTGAGGAGTTGCATCTGGAAACATAGCAATCTTTGAAACCTCTCCTGGCACTTGTCATAACAGTTATTATAATGGCAGTCCTTGCCTTTAGCTCTATAGTGCTAATTCCTGAAATCCCTTACCTCCCAATTTCTGTCTGTTTTGAAAAGAAATTCCTTGAAGGTAGACAGAGTGATGAAGTAGATATTTGGCATTCTTGTCTTCATCACTCACAACGTTGCCTGTAGGAGTTGGAACATCATGTTATGACTATACAAGACTTTGGTGAGGCCACGTTTGGAGTACCGTGTGCAATTCTGGTCACCCTGCTATAAGGAGGATGTTATTAAAATGGAAAGTGGGCAAAAAAAGATTTAAAAGATTGTTACTGAGTCTGAAGGGTTTGAATTACAAATAGACGCTGTATAGACTTGGACTTCATTCCATGGAGTGTAGAAGGCTGAAGAGTGGCCTTATAGAGGTTTATAAAATCATGAGAGGCATGGATAGGATAAATAGCCAAGTTCTTTCCTCACGGTAAGGGGGTCCAAAGATTTAAAAATGTCCTGAGGAGCAACATTTTCACACAGAGGGTGGTGCATATAGACAACAAGCTGTTGGAGGAAGTGGTAGAGGTGGATACAGTTACAACATTTAAAAGACATTGGACTGGTATATGGATAGGAAAGGTTTAGAGGGATATGGGCCAAATGTAGGCAAATGGAACTAGTTCAGTTTAGGAAGTCTGGTCAGCATGGACAAGTTGGGCTGACTGACCTGTTTCCATGCTGTGTGACTCCTTGATTGTACTTTTGGTCAGTTGACTCTTGCAAATTTTGGTGTCAAATATTGTCAGAGTATGGAGAAAGTGAGGACTGTTGGAGATCAGAGTCGAAAGTGTGGTGCTGAAAAAGCACAGCTGGTCAGGAGCATCCAAGGAGCAGGAGAATTGAACTTTTGGGCAACAGAAGGGCTTTTGCCCGAAACGTCGATTCTCCTGCTCCTCGGATGCTGCCTGATCTGTTGTGCTTTTCCAGCACCACAATCTCAACTATTGTGAGAGTATACCCCAATAAAATAGCTTTGCAAATTCACTGCATTAAAGATGCCTTGGAAAGGAAAATTCTCATTTCTGGATGCAGTAAGTAAAATTACAACATATGTTTCGATCACTCAGACGGAGTTAATACATCGAATCACCTGCAGATTGCTATATTCAGATACAAGAACCAGTTTAATGACACAGGAGATAATCTTAATGAAACAGTGTGAACTAAACCATGTGTAATTAGCTATGATGATGAAAGGTAGGGGAAATGCAAGGGAGCAGATGTGAAAACAGGAAATTATGTAAGTACATGAGATCAACCAGGCCAGGAAAGAGAGAAGAAACAGGGGCTTTATCTTGTTAACTGTTCTGCAGTAATTAAATCATTCTGTTCATTCAGGTAATGCAAGTTAACTTCCAGTTTCACAGAAAGTAGAGCCACAAAAAGTGATTTGGAAAAATGTTTATTTTTATTTTATGTTTGTAAATTTATGGAGACAGAAGAGACAATTTTAAAGTAGATTTAACCTTATTTGATTAAATGCCTTGATCTACCAGTCTAATACTCTGACACATTTAGCCATTAACGAGATATATCGGCACAGAAAAGAAAGTCCTGAAGATTGCAAAATGTTGTTCCAATTGGTCTTATCTTCATATTAAGCATGTTTAATGGCACAGTATTAAGGTTCTGGAGGTTAATATTGAGCAGAAACTGATCTGGGTGACCCATATAAATATTATGGCTACAAAAGCGAGCCAAATCTTAGGAATTCTGTGTCAAGTAACTCACCTCCAGCTTCCCCAAAGCCCTTCCACCTTTTACAATGCACAAATCAGGAGTGTGATGGAATACTCACTCTAAATGCCTGGATGGCTGCAGCTCCTACAGAACTTGTGGTGCTTGACACAATCAGGGACAAAGCAGCCAGCCTGATTGGCAGCACATCTACAAACATTCTCTCCCTCCACCACTGATATACAGTAGCAGCAGTTTGTACTATCTACAAGCTGGACTGCCATAACTGTCCAAGACTCTTCTGACAACACTTTCCAAACCTGTTAAGTCTTCACCTAGAAGAACAAGGGTAACATCACCCCCAAGTTCCTCTCCAAGCCACTCACCATTCTGACTTGGAAATATCTCTCTCTCTCTCTCAACTCCACAATTCAGTGTCTGCTTCAACCGTCTGGGAGAGAGTTTGACATTAAGTTGAGAAAACCACAGTGGATATCTTCACTGTTCTGGATGGGGTTTTGGAGTGACGTTAAAGTACAGCTGGAACATACCTCCTAATCTTGACATGAAGGAGAGCCCTGGTAGAAGTACTAACTGCTCTTTGTTTGGCTACTTTGGGTATGACATTGTGTGGGATAATAATATATAATGTGGATTCTGGATTAGTGGTGCTGGAAGAGCACAGCAGTTCAGGCAGCATCCGAGGAGCAGTATAATGTGGAGTCTGCAAGGCTGAATCTTCTTGTTCAGCTATGTGATGTATGGTTCATCTCACACTAAGCAGGCTGATGAAGTGCTAACAAAAATCATTTTAATCCACAATACATATCAGCTTAAGTATTTTTAAAAATTCTTTCATGGGATGTGGCTGTCACGAGCAAGTCCAGCTTTTATTACCCATCCCTAATTGCTGTTAACTGAATAACCTGAAATGACAAATTCAAAAGGTGGCTAAGAGTCAGCCGCATCGTTGTGGGCTTGTAGTCACATGTAAGGGCAGACCAGAGAAGAATAGGTTTGCCTCCCTAAAGCTGCTATGGTACAATGTGAATCCAGAGTGCTAGGTTGGACCTCACGATTACTGCATCAGTAACAATATCATTGCACCATCATACCTTAATATAATCACTATTATACAAGTTCCAAGTTTGATGGAGCAATTATAGTTATATGTCTGTGTTTAAAGAATTCAGCTTTAATTTAGTGATGTTGTAAGTATCCTAGAACTCTAGTTAATTTGGGAATTAAATAAGTAACATGATTAGAAACAAAAGCAAAATAGTGTGGATGCTGGATATCTGAAAAACAGGCAGTGTTTGAAATGCTCAGAAGGCAAATCAGTATCTTTGGACAAACAGAGTTAGTGTTTCAGGTTGATGACTTTTCTTTCAGAACAGGAAAATGTTAGAATTGCAACAAGTTTTAGTCAAACTCAGAGGCAGAGAACAGGATGAGAGTGGTAAAAAGAAAGTCAGTTGTACAATGCAGGGCAAGACAATATAAAAACAGACAGGATGGTACAGTGCAAAATGGAATTGGAGTTGCTGAGCAAACTGATCACCCATAGTAAGTGCCTGGTGGAATAAGGCACTGCATGATCTGGCCTCCTGTACACTGAAGAGGGCAGAGTGAGGGATAGTTTTAAGACACACCTCTCAGGACTGTGAGGATGACCCTGCACTGATGATTGTTTGTCATGTTTAGATCAGAATCTTTTCAGAAATCAGCAAAATGTCATTTGTGTTGGGATTTCTCTCCATGAGGCAAGCAAGTTTTTTCACACCATCATCCCAAACATGCCTCATTGACTGTATACCATACTCTTCCAATGGCGACCCTCTCATCCAATGCTAACCTGAATTTCCCAGTCACCATAGGTACAAGCGCTCACCCCTACTGGGACATCACGGGATTCCTGGTGCTACCGCCATCTTTAAAAGACTGTTATGTATTCGGCCAAGTACTGACAATCTGGTGTTGTCTTGCATGTTCCATGACATTTGCACCTGAGCATAGCAGACAAGAGGAAATTGGTGTCCCATTTTGCAGATAGGGACTTGCAGTTTCTGGTGGACAGAGTGATTCAAGGGAGGATGGTCCTTATCGCCCACCACTGGCAGAGGAGGCCCTGCCAGCATGGTCTGAAGCTATCACCCAGGTGGTACAGTCTCCAGCATCCAGAGAAACATTTATCAGTTCAGGAAGAATGTCACTGACCTTCTTCAGTCTGCCATGTGAGACCCACCATTTTCTTTCCGCGATTCTGTCTCTGATGCTGCACAATCTGCCACCAAGGCTTATGTTCCCTCACTCTCACTGTTGCATGCAACATCTTCCTACACTCACCTGCCCCAAACCCATCCTCCCACAGCAGGAACCACATACAGGCCTCCCAGAAGTCATGGCCTCCTTTCAGTAGCACACACTCAGCCTGCCTGGGCCGTCTGGACACAAATTCCATCGGGTCACCCAGCCAAACCTGCAAGAGGCCTAATGTAGGGCAGGTTCCCTCCAGCCCAGCTATGGACCCCAGAACTACACTGCGATTTATTGAGAGAGAGAGAAACAGAACAAAAGGACGAAAGAAATAAAGAAAGAACTGCAAGAGCACGTCGGAACAAAGAGAACCAGAACTGGAACTGGTCAGGTCACATGGCATGAAGTGATTACACGTAATTTTCCATGGGGAGATTCTGCCATCAATCTCTAACTTGCTTCAACCCTGACCTCTTTAGTGTCAACCTCCTATAGTGCTTAGTTCAAGATACAGTGATTTATCAGGAACAAAAATCTTCCAATGAGGCACCCTGCTACTTCCATTTTCAATATTGAGGTTAATAACTTTAGATCATAACTACCATTTATATTTTCTATTTCCCAGATGCTAAAAGCAATTCTACTCCCTTAACTATATATATATATATATTTTCTGGATCCATCATTCTGTTGGAAGTTATCAACCTGAAATATGAACTCTATTTCTTTACAAATGTTACCTGATCTGCTGAGACATTCCAGCATTTTCTGTTTTTATTTTAAATCTCTAATTTCTTCCAGCTCTGATGAATGGACATCAATCTGAAATGTTCACTCTGTATGCTCTGACCTGGACAAAGGAGCTAATGCACATAAATTCACATACAGGACCTGTCGTCTTACAGAAAAGAAACATATCCAGGCATTGTGCCTTTTTCTTTGAATTAAACAAAGGCATGGGGGACAATAGTTCCTGGTGTGTTCCCATGGCAACGCATGAGTCAATCAGAATCAACTTGCCAACCAATCAGCACCCTCTGTCAATCTGTATTAAAAAGCTTCTCCCTTTGAAATTTGACAATATCTCCTGATAAGTGCAAGGCAAACATTTTTGGCAGTGGATGTCTTTTTTTAAGTTCTTTGTCCAGCTGGGTCATTTTTGAAAGAGTTAATAAACCAATTACGTTATTAGCTATTTGCCGTGCTGGGGCCTTTTGGTATGAACTGAGTTCCACACTTTTAACTCTTAATCCTGAAAGTTTCAGCATTATTTCAATTAGCTCATTATAGGCTAAAATCTATGTTACTTGCTCTTCTAAGAGTTAAAGTAACCAGTGAACAGTACTGTTAGTCACATCGATCTGAGACAGTAAGATGTTTGTTATAAGAATAGAAAATGTTGGAAACTTTCAGCCGTTTCTGCATATGGATTGAGAAAGAATTTTAAGCTAGTGTGAATCTAAGTCACACTGCTTAAATACAAATTACTTCCAAATAATGTCTGTTGTAAATGGACAAATATTTTGTTCGGGCAAATAATGACTACCTATTGTTAGTTTCTTTTTTCTGAGCTCGCACAGCCTTGACTATAGGATTTTCCATACTAGTGGATCCATCTCTATTATAATTAAATTTTTGTTACGTAACAGGTTGCTGTCTAATTGTACTGTTAGAAACCACATAACACCAGGTTATAGTCCAACAGGTTTAATTGGAAGCACACTAGCTTTCGGAGCGCCGCTGCTTCGTCAGGTGATAGTGGAGGACACAATTCTAAGGCACAGAATTTATAGCAAAAATTTACAGTGTTTCACTTCACACACACACAGACACACACACACAGACACACACACACACACACACACACACACACACACACACACACACACACACACACACACACACACACACACACACACACACACACACACACACACACCTTCTCAGAGACCCAGATGCACACTTACATTTTGTGAGGTGAATTTGTACTTGCAGAGTTATATTGTACTTTATTCAAAAACTGCATGAATTCATGTAAAACTCTGTTTTCTCACTTTTTAGATTAGAATCAATCTAAACATCATGGCATAGACAGAGAACACAGGGGGCCAACACCTTCAACATATTGGCTGGCACCCTGCCTCTATTCCTGATAACGAAACGTTGATTTTCCTGCTCCTCGGATGCTGCCTGACCTGCTGTGCTTTTCCAGCACCACTCTAATCCTGAATCTGGTTTCCACCATCTGCAGTCCTTGTTTTTACCTTCAACATATTGTGTAGCTATCATCCATTGTTACAGCTAACCTGAGAATACAACTTTTAAAAAAACGTTTTGTGATTTACACATGAAAGAAGTGAAACTATCATGGTATTCGAACAGATGAAAGACTCAACAGACAATCAAGGTCTTTTTCAATGTATAATTTCAGTTACATCACACTGTAAATTTTTGCTATAAATTCTGTGCCTTAGAATTATGTCCTCCACTATCACCTGATGAAGGAGCGTCGCTCCGAAAGCCAGTGTGCTTCCAATTAAACCTGTTGGACTATAACCTGATGTTGTGTGGTTTTTAACTTTGTACACCCCAGTCCAACACCGGCATCTCCAAATCATAATTGTATTGTGATAGTATTGTGAATCCACCTATAGCACATGGATTGCAGCAGGTTGAGAAGGAAGTTCACCATCACTTCCTCAAGGGCAACTATAGATAGCCAGTAAATGCTGGCCAGCCAACAAAATCCATGTCCCATGAGTGAATATATACAAAAGGAAATGGTCTGATTCAGGCGAAGCCTTGCCCCTTGGAAACCTTCTGCCACTCCATTAATCATCTTCCAACTTAATCAAATACCCAAGCAATCTGAATCTGAAACTCTCCTATTAGAGTCAGAGCCATAGAGATGTACAGCATGGAAACAGACCCTTCGATCCAACTCGTCCATGCTGATCAGATATCCTAAATTAATCTAGTTCCATTTGCCAGCACTTGTCCCATATCCCTCTGAACCCTTCCTATTCGTATATCCATCCAGATGTCTTTTGAATTTTGTAATTGTACTAGCCTCCACCACTTCTTCTGGTAGCTCGTTCCATACACACACCACCCTTTGCGTGAAAAAGTTACCCCTTAGGTCCCTTTTAAATCTTGCCCCTCTCACCCTAAACTCATGGTTTCTAGTTCTGGACTTCCTTGTTCTTTTTTTAAGCACACATTGGCTTGTCCCTCCTGCCTATCTTCAATGTGTCCAGAATATGGCATCAGATGTAATCTTGAGATTAGAATTGTGGCAATCTGAACAGTTCAATCCTCAAACACTTTTTACACATCTCCATTTTACTACTTTCAACATGAAATTGGGTAGTTGGCTGGTTTTATTCCCTTTAAAGAAGCATTTCCAGTCATTCCAGCAAGTCCATTATTCTGGTAACCTTTCAGCCCTAGGTTAAGAGAGGGATGTTTGTTATTTTCAATTTACAAAATCCCCTGAATTCAATCCCAAAAATCCCCTCAACTCTTATCCTCTTGACGACTAGACTTTCTAATCTTGTGCATTGCAACTCTTTGCTCCAATTTGCTATGGTGATTCTCATGGTTAAGCTTGCCTGTGCCCCTCTCCACATAGTTGTCAAGAAATGTACACTAGATCAGGAAATTCCACATTACAGATGCCATGCACCTCAACTAGCCTAGCATCATGTCCTAGCATGGTTACATTTCTAACTCCTACATTAGACTTAATTAATTAGAACCTGACTGACCTTACAGATTCAGAATCCCACTATATCAGTACTAACTCCTGTCCATTTTGAAATCCACTTTGTTACCTTCTCTGGGCAAAAGCTTCCTGATGAACATTTTTTCCATTTGGGTTTTTGGAAGAAATCCTGTCTATTATACACTGCAGAGTTAATTTCTACATTCCAGGTAGGTTCTGCGACCAGTAAGGTGGGAATTATTGCATTCAGTAAATAAAAAGGCACTTTTCCCGACCCTCCCCTTCACTTGTTCTTTCACATGGGCATTGGCCAATTTGCCCCTGCTTGTCACTGGTTCCTTGACCATATGGGTGTTTTTTCCTGTATGGTGGAGTATTAATAAAATTATTTAGACCTGGTGTTTTCATGGTGTCTTGCGTCTACACACAACATGGGTGTTGGGGAAAATACTGCTGTACAGCTTTAGTGAAAAAAATATAAAAACACATTTATGTTTAGCCATGCTATGTGATGATCTGTGGAAGGACTGTGTGTGTACAATTCTCATGGCATAATTAGACATCCGTTTTATTAATCTTGATGTCATAAGTGGCTGCCTGCACTAATTGTTAATTGTAGAGAAACTTCTTAACAAAAATAGAAAACAAAGTGAATAAATGCAAGGAAACATATGTTGAAATGAAGCCAGGTGATTCTGGGAAGCACAGAAATATCTAATGAACTGTCCACTAAGATTTTCTGGAACCTAATGCCTTTTTGCAAATCATGCTCCATCAAATCTGAACTAAATCTGTATTTAAATTGTGACAGGCACAACCCATCTCAGATAATGACAATGACTGGGGACAGCATTTCTGAGGCAAGAGTGAATGACTGAAGCTTGCGTAGGTGATGGCCCTGTGGTATTATTGCCAGGCCGTTAATCCAGAAATTCAGCATAATGTTCTGGGGACTTGGGTTCAAATCCTGTCATTGCAGATGGTGGAAATTGAATTCAATACACAATATCAGGGATTAAAAATCTACTGAGGACCATGAAACAAGGTCCCAAATGATTGGATCATCAGGTGACCTGTTGTGATGATTTTGATTGACGGGGAAATTAGACATGTTGTCAAGACGCACCCACCTGGCTCGTTCGTGTCTTTTAGGGATGAAAATCTGCCATCCTTAACTGGTCTGGCCTACATGTGACTCCGGATCCACAGCAATGTGGTTGACTCTCCATTGCCCACTGAAATGGTCCAGCAAGCCACCCAGTGGTATCACTTGCTATGAAGTCTCAACAAAGAAATGAAACCAGACACTCACCTGGCTTCAACCTAGGCATCAGCAGTGACAACAGCATAAACTGTTGGAGGCTAAGTGCCAGATTGGGAGAACTGTTTCACAGATGAGTCAAGCAACAGCCTGACATAATTACAGAAAATGTCCAGACACCATCCCTGTCACAGCGGCAGGACAGACTCAGCAGAGGTGGCAGCACAGAGGTATGCCATCTGGAGGGAATTGCCTGGGAGTTTTCAACATTGACTCCAGATCACATGGCTTCTGGTTAAACATGAACTGGTTAACCTCCAGCTGATTTCCATCTACCTTTCTCCCTCATCTGATGAATGAGTACCTCTCCATATTGAACAACACTTGGAGGAAATACTAAGGGTGGCAAATGTACTCTGGGTGGAGGATTTTAATGCCCACAACCAAGAGTGGCTTGGCAGTATTACTACTGATCAAATTGGTCAGGTCCTAAAGGGTATAGCTGCTAGTCTGCAGGTGTGGCAGGTGGTGAGGGAATCAATAAGAGGGTAAAATATACTTGACTTTATTCTTGCTAACCTGCCAGCTGCAGATGCATCTGTCCTTGACAGTATTGGTTAGAGTGATCACTGCACAGTTCTTGTGGAGGTAAAGTGTCACCGTCACGTTCGAGAATGACCTCCATCATGTTGTGTAGCACTATCACCATGTTAAATGGGACAGGTTTCAAACAGATCTAGTAACTCAGGTCTGGACATCCATGAGACCCAATAGTAGAATATTAACGATAGTACAATTGTAGTCCAGCACAATCTGCAACCTCGTGGCCTGGCATATCCCCCACTCAACCATTACTATTAAGCTAGGGGATCAACCTTGGTTCAGTGCAGAATGCAGAAGGGCATGAGTAAGCAGCACCCGCATACCTAAAAATGAGATGAGAATCTGGTGAAGCTACTAGCATGTCAAGCAGCAAAAGCAGCAAGTAATAGACAGAATGAAGTGATCCCACAATAAATGGATCTGATCTGAGCTCTGAAGTCCTGCCACATCTAGTTGTGAATGATGGTGGACAGTTAAACAACTAACTGGAGGAGGAGCACACTGAACAAATATTCCCATCCTCAATGATGGAGGAGCCAAGCACATCAGTGCAAAAGATAACGCTGAAGCATTTGCAGTAATATTCAACCAGAAGGGCCTTGTGGATGATCCTTCTTGGTCTCCTCCAGTGGTCCCCAGCATTACAGATACCAGTCTTCAGCCAATTCGATTCACTCCACATGATACCAAGAAACAGTTGGAGGCACTGGCCACTATAAAGGCTATGGACCTTGACATTCCAGCAACAGTACTAAAGATTTATTCTCCAGAACTTGCTGCTCCCCTGGTCAAGCTCTTCCAATACAGTTACAACACTGACATCTACCCAACAAAGTTCAAACTTTCCCAGGTATGTTCTGTACACAAAAAGCAGAACAAATCTGACCCATAAATTACTGCCCCGTCAGTCTACTCTTGCTCATCAGTAAAGTGATGGAAGGTGTCATCAACAATGCTATCAAACAGCACCTGCTCAGTGACACCAAGTTTGGGTTCTGCCAGGGCCGTTCATCTCCTGACCTCATTATAGCCTTGTTTAAAACATGGACAAAAAAAGCTGAATTCCAGAGGGGAGGTCAGAGTGACTGTCATTGACATCAAGGCTGCATTTGACTAAATATGGCATCAAGGAGTCCCAGCAAAACTGGAATCAATGGATATCAGTGGAAAACTTCTCTGTAGGTTTGAGTCATATCTGGCACATTGGAAGATAATTATGGTTGTAGGAGGTCAGTTATTTCAGCTCTAGGACATCTCTAGAGGAGTTCCTTATGGTAGTGTCCTAGGCCCAACCATCTTCAGCTGCTTCATCAATGACGTTCCCTCCATCATAAGATCAGAAGTGGGGATGATTGCCAATAATTGCACAATGTTCAGCACCATTTGCAACAGCTGAGACATTGAAACACTTCATGTTCAAATGCAACCAGATCTGAATAAAAACCAGATTGGGTGACAAGAGTGGCACGGTGGCACAGTGGTTAGCACTGCTGCCTCACAGCGCCAGAGACCCGAGTTCAATTCCCGCCTCAGGCGACTCTCTGTGTGGAGTTTGCACATTCTCCCTGTGTCTGTGTGGGTGTGCTCCGGTTTCCTCCTACAATCCAAAAATGTGCAGTTTAGGTGAATTGGCCATGCTAAATTGCCCGTAGTGTTAAGTGGAGGGTAAATGTAGGGGGATGGGGATGGGTTTGGGTGGGTTGCACTTTGGCGGGTCGGTGTGGACTTGTTGGGCCGAAGGGCCTGTTTCCACACTGTAAGTAATCTAATCTAAAAAAGAGGCAAGTAACATTCACACCACAAATGCAGCAATGACCATCTCTAATAAGAGACTAATCTAACCATTGCCCCTTGACATTCAATGGTGTTACCATCTCTGAATCCACACTATCAACATCTTGTGGGTTATCATTCACCAGAAACTCAAACGGACTTGCTACAAAAGCAGGCTAGAAATACTATGGTGAATAACTCACCTCCTGAATCTCCAAAGCCTGTCCACCATCTACAAGGCACAAGTCAGGTGTGTGATGGAATACTCCCCACTTGCCTGGATGGGGTGCAGCTCCAACAACATTTAAAAGCTTGACACCATCCAGGACATAGCAACCAATTGACTGGCACCATATCTGCACACATTTAGTCACTCCACCATTGATGCTCATTAGCAGCAGTGTGTACTATCTACAAGATGCATTGCAGAAATTTGCCAAAGATCCTGAGACAGCCCCTTCTGAACTGACAACCACTTCTATCAAGAAGGACAAGGGCAGCAAACACATGGGAACACCATCACCTTCAAGTTACCTTCCAAGACAGTCATCATCCTGACTTGGGAATATATTGTAGTTCCTTTACTGTGGCTGGGTCTAAATCCTGGAATTTCCTCCTTAAGGGCATTGTGGATCAACCCACAGCACATGAACTATGCTCACCACTGCCTTCTCAAGGGCAACCAGCGATGGGTAAAAAATGCTGTCCCAGCCAACAATACCCATGTCCCAAGAATGCATAAAAAAGCTCAGCCATTAATATTTCATGCTGACATTTTGGATTGATAGTGTTGAAGTACAGCTGCAGCTGCTCTTATTCCTGTCATAAACACAAAATGAGGATTAATTTAGATTCATCTTGCACACTGGGATGTGAAACTGACTGTGATGTGTTTCACCATTTGTCAATATTTAAAGACTAACTTCAAGTTGATGTTAATTGTTATCCTTTTAATTCACTGTTTTTTAAAAGCAGTATTAAAGATAAATGTTATCTTTAACACTTACGACTATTTTGCCTTCATTAGTGAGGTAACTAAAATTTGCTCAAAATACACTATGGATAAGAAAAATATGACTAAAAAGTGCCTTTACTTATCATCTGTATTAAAGTCTAGATTAGAGTGGTGCTGGAAAAGCACAGCCGATCAGACAGCATCTGAGAAGCAGGAAAATCGACGTTTCGGGCAAAAGCCCTTCATCAGGACTGTATTAAAGTAACGCTTAATCAGGTGCAGTTTGCAGATTTAACTGATAAGGTTATACACTGTTTTATATCTATAATGTAGGTGAAAGTATTAAAAGTCAGACTGATAATGTTTATCTGCAGTCAGAAATATTTGGCCATGTA
Organism: Chiloscyllium punctatum; assembly: GCF_047496795.1. NCBI lineage: Eukaryota > Metazoa > Chordata > Chondrichthyes > Orectolobiformes > Hemiscylliidae > Chiloscyllium > Chiloscyllium punctatum. The sequence continues at coordinate 91,917,432 of NC_092746.1, read as the reverse complement.
CGAAAGCAATTAAGGTGTGGCTGCACACGGGACTTTCCAAGTCTGAGCAGTTTACTGGAATTTTGCTGGAAGCACAACCAATAGACAAAACTGCACTGTCCATAGCACGGTTACCATAGAATTCTCCCAAAGTACTGCTCAGTCACCCAATATAATTCAACTGCAAAGTCTCAAAGACTGTCCCTTCAATACCTGGAATTTATTCTGTTTTACCATAAACATAAAAACACCTGCTATTTACTCTTGATCACACTAAACCTTACATCTCTGGAAAAGGTTGATAAATTTTACTACCTTGGGTCCATGGTGATAGACAATCTAGCTTTAGCTGATTTAATTTGATCTGATTTATTGTTGTCCCATGTAGCTAAGTAGAGTGAACAGTTTTGTTTTGTGAGCAGTACAGGCAGATCATAACATACACAGAACATTGGGTGTTCAGACAGAGTGAGACATAAAAGATTACAAAAGGCTGCACAGGGGAGGACACAAAAACAAGTTAACATTAGATTTAAAATTAGAGAGGTCCATTTAGCAGTCTATTAACAGTGGGAAAGAAGCTGTTCTTGAACTTGTTGGTGCGTGTGTTTAAGCTTCTGTATCTTCTGCCTGATGGAAGAGGTTGGAAGAGGGAATTACCAGGGTGGGAGGGGTTTCTGATGATGTTGGCAACCTTTCTGCAACAATGAGAAGTTTAGATGGAGTCCATGGATGGAAAGTTGGCTTCCATGATGGTCTAGGCTATGTTCATAACTTTCTGTAATTTCTTATAGACCTGGCAGAGCAGTTGCCGTACCAAGCCATTATGTACCCAAATAAAGGCTTTCTGTGGTTCATCTGTAAAAGTTGGTGAGGGTCCTTATGGACATGCTGGATTTCCTAAGTTTCCAGAAGAAGAGTTGTTGTAATACCTTCTTGACCATCACATGTACATGGGAGGTTCAGGACACATTGTTGGTTATCGTCACTCCTAAGAACATGACGCTCTCGACCCTCTCCATCTCCACTCCGTTGATGTCAATAGGCCGCGTCCTCCTCATTTCTTCCTGAAGTTAATGATCATTTCTTTAATTTTGTTGACATTGAGAGAGAGATTGTTGTCATTGCACCACAACACCAAGCCCTTTATCTCCTTCCTCTATTCTGATTCATCATTGTTTGATATCTGGCATACAATGGTGGTGTCGTCAGTGAACTTGTAGATGGTGTTTGAATGAAATTTGGCTACACAGTTGTGAGTGTACAGGAAATACAGTAAGGGGCTGAGTATTCATCCCTATGGGGCACTAGTGTTGAGGATCAGTGTGGAGGAGATGCTGTTGTCTATCTTCACTGATTACTGTCTGTGGGTCAGGAATTTGAGGATCCAGTTGCAGAAGGTGGAGCCGAGACCTAAGTCTCCGAGTTTTGAAATTAGCTTGGTTGGGATTATCGTGTTGAAGGCGGAGCTGTAGTCGATAAGTAGGACCCTGACCTCGGTATCCTTATTAACCAGACGTTGCAGGGATGAGTGTAGGGCTGGGGAAATGCCATCCACTGTGTTGCTGGTGTTTTGCAGGTAGGCAGATTGCAGGGGATCGAGGAGGGATGGGAGGCTAGAGTTGATATGGGCCATGACTAACCTGTCGAAGCACTTCATGATTATGGAGATTAGAGCCACTCAGCGGTAGTCATTGAGGCTGGTTACATGTGTTTTTTCTGGTTCTGGGATGATGGTGGTCCCCTTGAAGCAGGTGGGGACTTCAGATTGTAGGAAGGAGAGGTTAAAGATGTCAGTGAATACTCCCGCACAGCTGGGGACTCCATCTGGGCCAGTCACTTTCCTCAGGTTCACTCTCAAGAAGTCCAAACCGACGTCTGCAGCGGTGACTGAACGGTGACTAGTTGCTGAACTCAACACATAAATAGAAACAAAATTGCTACAGCCTTTGACAATCACACAAATGCTGAACACAATAACATCAAGCTGACTCTGAGGCCCAAGGAGCTGGGTTCTCAGCATGCTGTTCTAGGACTGTGAACCATGGATAAATTACAGCTATTAAGAAAAGAAGCTCCATAATTTTCATCTTCATTGTATGTGGCACATTCTCAGTATTTCACAGAAGGACAAAAGCACGAATACAACAACCGTATTCGTAAAGACGAATTTCCTGGCATTCATCAAGCTTGGGCAATTTTGCAGGATAGAAGATGAATGTATTCCCAAGAATATTCTTTGTCATGAGATAGCTAGAGCCAATAGGATCCCTGAAACTCTGCTTCAAGGATCCTTGACATGAAGACCCTCCACATTGAGACTTGCACCTGGGAGATAGTGGTTAATGAGGGAAAATTGCCCTCATCACCATGGTGATCAGTGGGTGAAGCAGCTTGACACAGGTGCCTGACCTGAATACATCAATCCCCAGTAGCAGCTGATTCCAGTTCAATTCAATTTCAATTTAAATATTTTGTGTGTATAGAAAGCATTTTGAGTCTATTGTTCATTTGTTTTAAAAAAATTACATAATAAAACATAGACAATAAAATTTTAAAAGACCAAATCTAACTTTGAGTAAACATATGTTAATAACTGTTTTAACACATTGAAGCCATTGCTCATCAGGAGTGTATATCTTAATCCATTCATCAAATTGCTGTTGAAAGTTATTATCGAGAAAAGCCTGAATGAATTTAAACATCAATTTGTCCCATATTAAATTGTAAACTTTTCCCTGAACGTATCCAACAGTCATAGTGAGACATAGGATGATTCTCACTATTCATAATAGTCATTACACATAAGATTCCTTGAGGACAGATTACAGTAAAAATCAACTAATCAAGTATCCTTTCTGCCTGGTTAAAGAGCCTCTATTTCCTTAGCGTTTATTCATAACCAGCTCCTAAATGGCAGAACCTAAATGAAAGAACCAGGCTCCTATGAATTGGACTTGTCAGCCAGCAACAAAACTGTACCATATGAAACATCTCATTCCCAGCGGATTTGCTGCATGCCCATCCTCTTACATAGAAGGAAGTTTGTTCATTTAAATTAAATTGAAATTTATATCCCAGTCTGTACTGCACAAATAAATGTCATGGTGAGGTATATTTTATTTCTGAGCAATGAAATGGTAGGTGACGTTTCCAATTAATTTAGCAGAGCTTTATAATGCCATGCTGTCCATCTAGATCCTTGTTTATTCTTTGCAGCGAGGCTATCAGCTGTCCAATAACAAAGAACAACTTTTACTTTGTCCTACCAAATGATTTATTCTCAAAATTCAATAAATGTTAGTAGGAAGTTGGTCAAAATGAGAAGCTTTATCAATCATGTTTGATGAATATTTCTACAATAAATGTAAATACATTTAAAAATGAATACATTATTTCTGGACAGTCCTGGCTTTGCATTGTACAAGAAACATAGTGTCACATATGTGATGATGGGTAATGCTTCAGGATCGTGTCTTTAATGTGCGTTAAAAATGGAGGAATGAAGTGAATTGTTCTGGACTCTGCCTGACAGCAATCCTGGGTAACTTATTTTTTAAAGTTTACTATGGAGCTTATATTGTTTTACTGTGAAGAAACCGCTAAACATTCACATCTGTAAACTCTGACCTGAGCAGCAATGGTGGATTGGCTGTAAGTTTCCAAGTCCCAGAGAGGCTATAGGCATGCTGGGTTTTGGAAGTGGTTATACTTTAATCTGTCTATTTAATTCTAAGATAGAAGGGAATCTTTGGGTCTGGAGAATAACTAATTAACATTTCCATCTGGATTCAAGGCCCATTTGGTCCATGTTCACATGGAGATGAGCTTTAAACAAAATCTTTAGCAAGCCTTTATAGGATCAGCTTATAGATTTTTCTGTAAGTGTCTCTGAATGTCACATTCTGTGTCAGTCTATTAGGAACTGGGAGAAGAGCAATGGAATCAGTGATGATTAACTGAGAAATGTCACATTTAAATGCAACCAATATTTAAATATCATGCCAAGGAAGGTAACTAGTTACAGAATGCAACGTTCGATAGAATTCCTAGAGATTTATTTGGAACATTTTGAGGTGGGATGCACAAACAAAAATCTTTGTGGACTCTCTTCTCATGAGTTGGATAGATTCCATGATGAAATCCTCATGGCCTATGGAAGGAATGACTTCCTCGGCACAAATGGACATTTCTCATTTTGTCCTTTCTCATCATCTTGTGTTCTTCTTTGTAGTTTACCATAGTCAAGCAGATGCTCCTTGTTGATTGCAGACTGAAGCTGCAATTGGGGGAAGGTTTGGAAGATTTTCACTGCATTTCCTTGATTGTCCATTCATGTTGCAAGTATAGCAAACTCTACTAAGTGACTAAATACATGGTGCCTGGTGTGGAGGGACCCTCTCGTTAATCTGCTCCAAGACCTAGCCAAGATGTCCAAGGTGAGAGGTTGAGGGGGTCATTCAACCAACTGCCTGCTACTCATCTGTGGTTATATCCATAGAGTATGAAAATTGTTGGTAGATAAGAGGCAGACATATGTAATGCTCCAGTCTGTAAAGGAATCTATCAAGGACAGGATTCCCATTTATTTTCATACTTCACTATCTGCTTTGGGATCCAGTTACAGGAGGTGAGTAAATATTTTAAGGTTTTGAGCTTTCCTTGCAACAAAAAGTATTCACATCGAATTGAAGTGCAAAAAGGTCTATTGCTAAACCTGTCAAAGAAGCTGTTTTCATTTTTGCCTCTCAATTACGAGCCATTGGACTGAGATATAGGGGACTTGCTGCAGCCCTGGAGTACAGCAACATCCTGTGCGTCAATTTCTAATTTAAAAACATTTCTCTCTATCCTAATTTGCACCTCCTGCCACCCTTCCTGTCAACCAATTTTAAGGTATTTTCTATTCTTGTAACAGCTGATTTTATGTAAATGAGAATAGCGGTGAATGCCAGATTGCAACAGGTTTGCAAAGTAGTGTTGGAGCCACTGGGAGCTCAACCTGATGTTTTTAACAGCTGGCGAGGAGGTCTCAGTCAGTCTTGGGTTACAAGAGGTGAATGGGCTCCATTCTAAATCAGGGCCTGGACCCAGCTGTCACTCCTACCCCTGCCAGTGTAAAGAGGTTCATACCTCTTTGAGCCTGTGCTCATACCTCATCCTGTGAAATATCACAGAGTAATGGTGCAACACATCTTATAGATATTTTCCCGTCAACTTCGTTAGAAATATTATTCCACATCTCTGGAGCAGTTGGGACTTGAACCCAAGTCTTTTAGCTCAGAGACAGGGACACGACCAATGCACCACAAGATCCCTCTTAGATATTTATTTTATAGATTTTGAAGAACAGTTTTTTTGAATTTACAGGTTAAAATCAAGGAAGAAGTTTCATCTTAAATCATCCACCTGGAAAAGTCCTTCGATTCTCTCTTGACCCCCTACAATCGAAATAAAAAATAAAGGTTGTTCTGCTATAATGCGTATTTTGTTAATGCGGATTGGCTATAACATGATTGACGAATTGGGGACAATGTTCCTAAAGCTTTAAAACGTGTATTGGTTATAACAACGTTGATTCCACTGCCATTAGTTTAAATGGTGCTGCTATAATGCGATTTTCTTATAACATGGAATTGCATGAGAATGGAATTACCACGTTATAGCAGAACCAACTGTATCAAATAAAATAATGTTGTTAAACCTAAAAGGGTGCAGAAAAGATTTACAAGGATGTTGCCAGGGTTGGAGGGTTTAGCTGTAGGTAGAAGCTGAATAGACTGGAGCTGTTTTCCCTGGAGCGTTGGAGGCTGAGAGGTGAACTTATAGAGGTTTATAAAATCATGAGGGGCATGGATAGGGTAAATAGTCAAGATCTTATCCCCAGGCTGAGGAGTTGAAAAACTAGAGGGTATAGGTTTAAGGTGAGAAGGGAAAGGTATAAAAGGGACCGAACAGGCAACTTGTTCACGCAGAATGTGGTGTGTGTATGGAAAGAGCTGCCAGAGGAAGTGGTGGAGGCTGTTACAATTACAGCATTTAAAAGTAGAGATACTGGAGTTGGACTGGAGTGGACAAAGCCCAAAAATCACATGACACCAGGTTACAGTCCAACAGGTTTATCTGAAATAGCTGAGCTCCGAAAGCTTGCAATTTTAAATAAACCTGTTGGACCATAACCTGGTGTCATGTGATTTTTCGAGTAATTTACTATGGAGTGCTTTAAGCCATTTCAATGTGATAGGTATTATAACATTGTTAATTACAATGGTCATACTGTGCCTACAAGGTTGGACTTCTCCCGGGATTATTAAAAGACAAAATCTTGCTAAAGATATTGTCTTATTCCAGATCAGCTGTTATTATCTATGCTTCATAATGAGTCCTAATGTTTGTATTGTACATGTCTTCACTCCTGTGGCTAGGATGTTTCTGTAGCTTATACGGAACCTCAGTTCATGAACGCTTGATTATCTGCCAGTTTCCATTACCTGTTAATATCCCTTCTTTTATCAGGAGATAGTGGAGGTCTCACAACATTGTCAGAAGTGATATAAAAATCACTTAAAGTGATAGTTTAGATAATGACTTCTATTGGTCAAAGGGAGATATAATCCTTGCAAATAAGTAGAGTGTAACCTTTCGTAAGGTATGGTGGAAGTTTTTATTTCACCAAGGCTAATCATTTTAGATTTTAATTTGCTTTCAGCTGTTCTCCTTTTAAAATTTGAACTTGGTATATCAGTTTGGGGGCATTGATTTTTGCCTATCCTGAACAGATCTGGACAAGATGTGATGAGCTGCCTTCTTGAATTGCTGTAGTCTTTGAAGTGTAGGGAGACTCACAGCACTATTAGAAAGTGAGTTCCAGTATTTTGACAAGGTCATAATGAAGGAATGATTTGGAGATGCCGGTGTGTTGTGTGATTTTTAATAATGAAGGAATGATGATACAGTTCCAATCAGGATGGTGCGTAGCTTGGCAGGAACTTTGCAAGTGGGGGTACCATGCCACCGCAGACTTTGGCCTTCAAGTTGGTGGAGGCTTGGGAGTGTGGAATATGTTGTTGCAGGAGTCTTAGTGAGTTGCTTCAGCACTGCAGCACTACACAGCTGCCAGTGATTCAGTGATGAAGTGAATATTGAAGGTTGTGGTGGGGGTGCTAATCAAGTGGCTCCTTTGTCCTGGATGGTGTCCAGCTTACATTGTTGGAGTTCATAAAATCGTGTGTACACAGGCCCTTCAACTCAACACCAACCATCCAAACAGTAACCCACCCAAACCTATTCCCTACACTATTGTCCTATATTTACCCCTGACTGATGCACCTAACCTGAACATTGTGGGCAATTTTGCATGGCCAATTCATCTAATCTGCAAATCTTTGGACTATGAGAGGAAACCAGAGCAAACCCACATAGACACAGGGAGCATGTACAAACTCCATGCAGACAGTCACCCAAGGCTGGAATCGAACATGGGTCCCTGACACTGTGAGACAGCAATGCTAACCATTGAGCCACCATGCTCATTGTACTCATCTAGGCAACAATGGAGCATTTGAGGACTGCAGATGCTGGAGATCAGAGATGAAAAATGTGTTGCTGGAAAAGCGCAGCAGGTCAGGCAGCATCCAAGGAGCAGGAGATTCGATGTTTCCTGAAGAAGGGCTTATGCCCAAAACTTCGATTCTCCTGCTCCTTGGATGCTGCCTGACCTGTTGCGCTTTTCTAGCAACACATTTTTCAACAATGGAGCATTCCATCACACTCCTGATTATGATGGTGGACAGGCTTTGAGGAGTCAGGAGGTGAGTTATTCCGTGCAGAATTCCTAGCCTCTGACCTGCTCTTGTAGCCACAGTATTTTATTTGTATGGCTGGTGCAGTTCGGTTTCTGGTAATCCCCAATAGGACAACCTCTTGTGCAATTGAAGTAATAACCTGCCAGACCAAGGTAAGAATGTGTATATTGAGTATATTTAGATTGAATTTATATTTATTGAGTATACTTAAGATAGAGATAGATAGGTTCTTGAATGTTAAGGGGATCAAGGGTTATGGGACAAAGCGAGACAATGAAGTTGCGAAACGTTTCAGCCATGATTGAACGAAGGAGCAGACTCAATGGGCTGAATAGCCTAATTTCTGCTCCAATATCTTATGGTCTTATGGTCTTATGAGTGGCAGATAATTTCTTTAATATTACATCACTACTTCACCCTTCTTCACTTTTACAGCTATTTGTTACTGTTAACACTTCAACTTGATAGCAGAGAATTAAAACTTACCAGAGCAAACAAACTGCTAGTCATCCAATATTCAAAATCTATTGGCCATTCTTTGCAATATGTCATAATATGCTGAGATCACTGAAATAAATAGTGCTGTGCAGGGATTCATCTGGGACAAGCAGAATTGAGAATGTGACTTAACATGTCAGATCTTCATGAAACAAAGTATTTGACAGCATTTTAGAGGAGATGACATTTATTTATTACATTTTTATAAATAGACATGATCATATATTTCCAATAGAAAGCACTTATTCCCTTTACTTTCCTTCCCAATTAGGTAAGAGACACTGAAACATTAAAGTATAACACCCTGTTTGTTTTCTAACTGTGCTATGACTAGATCTCAGGCCCATAGAATGAAACAAGGAGAAAATGAGACTTTGGAACAGGAAGACAATTGATAAACTTAACCATCAAATACAATTTTTTTGAAAAAAGTAACTGATGGTAAAGCAAACAAGGCTGATTTGTTTTGTCATAACTGGCACAAAGAAAGATGGTTGTGGTTGTTGGAGGTCGGTCTCTAGGATATGTCTGCAGGACTTCCCCATGGTATTGTCCTAGGCCCAACCACCTTCACCTGCTTCAATGACATACCCTCCATCATAGGTCAGAAATGAGGATGTTTGCTGTTGATTGCGCAATGTTCAGCACTATTTGTGATTCCTCAGATAATGAAACTGTCTCAGTCCAAATGCAGCATGACCTAGACACAATCCACATTTGGACTGACCTTTGGCTAGTAATATTCTTGCCACACAAGTGCCAGACATTCAACAGTGTTACCATCACTAAATTTTGCATTATCAACATCCTGAGGGTTTTCATTGATCAGAAACTGAACTGGACTAGCTAAATAAACAGTAGGTACAAGAACAGGTCAGAGGCTAGGAATACGGTGATGAGTAACTCACCTCCTGGGACTCCCCAAAGCCTGTCCACCATCTACAAGACACAAATCAGGAGTTTGATGGAATGCTTCCCAATAACCTGGATGGATACAGCTCCAAAAATACACAAGTAGCTTGACACCATCCAGAACAAACCAGCCCGCTTGAGTGGCACCATATCCACAAACATTTAGTCCCTGCATCACCAACGCTCAGTAGTAGCAGTGTGTACTATTCACAAGATGGACTGCAGAAACTCACCAAGGCTCATTAGGCAGCATTTTCTAAACCCATGAGCATTACAGTTGGAAGGAAAAGGGCACCAGATACAGGGAAACACCATCTGTTCCTCTCCAAGCCAATCGCCATCCTGTCTTGGAAACATAGCACAGTTATCCTGTAAAAATCCATCAGAATTCAACACAAAGACAGTTCACCATCTCCTTGTGAAGGACAATTAGGGATGGGTAATGCTGATCTATCCAAAAATACCCACATACCCCAAATGATTAAAAAAAGACTATTTAACTGCTCATTGAAAGGCAACACACATTCAAGGGCATTGGGAGAGGCCACAAATGCTGACCTTGCCAATGATTATTTCATCTTTTGATAGAATGAGGAAAAAAACACAAATAATTTGTTGTAGCCTGGACAGCAATAGTCGGACTAAAAGGGCACAGGGCCTTAGGGAGAATGGACCTGGAAGCTTGATGTATGTGTAGGTACACATTGGGTGAGTACAGAAGCAAATGTAGCTCTGATAATCTCCAATACCTATATCTGCCAGTACCAGGTAAGATTCATATGTAAGAATGACTGCATAGGCAAAGTACCAAAGAAAAACTTATGCCTTTAGCAAGAGGAGTAAAGAGCTTTCAGAAGAGGGCTCACAGAAAGAGAGTTAGACAGGAAGTACAGAGTACCAAAGGGTGAGAGAAGGAATATAAATAGCACATTGAAGAATATTGCAGAGGCAGTTGTGGTGAAGAGAGAGAATGTGAACTGTAATTTCCCCCACTTCTGTGATACCCCAATCAGCTCTTGTTGTTCTCAACTTGAAGCTGTGAGCCTGTTCTAGCCAGTGACCTTGAACACAGCTGTTTGAAATGCTTTTAGTTTTATTATGGCCATAAATCTGGCCCAAATGAGTCTTTCAGTTCCTGTGTTGATAAATTTTACCACGCAGGGTGGAGAGATGTGATTTTGTTTCTGCCTGAGGACTCCTGTTGAAATAAGAAAAGGGTGTGGACGTAGAAGACATCCTTGCTCCTTTCCAGAGCTTGTCTCATATGAGGTTTTTAGACAAGAGTGCCTTGGAGACTACAGTTTTAAAAATAATTCTTGCCTCTTCTTGTATGCAATAACTGGAATTCGTTGTTCATAAGAGGATGAGGAGAAAGTGAGGACTGCAGATGCTGGAGATCAGAGCTGAAAATGTGTTGCTGGAAAAGCGCAGCAGGTCAGGCAGCATCCAAGGAACAGGAGAATCGACGTTTCGGGCATCAGCCCTGAAGAAGGGCTAATGCCCGAAACATCAATTCTCCTGTTCCTTGGATGCTGCCTGACCTGCTGCGCTTTTCCAGCAACACATTTTCAGCATAAGAGGATGAGGTATGGTATCTAGTTGAGAGTGAAAAACTAGGGTTGCAGATGAAGCAATAAGGAGATCAATGCACAAAAGAGACAAAGAGAAAGGTTTGGGAGTAGGCAAGGGTAGAGAGACATATATGAAAGGAAACAAATTTAAAATAAAATTCTATATTTCAGATAACAGTATGGACTGATAGATCAATAGAAATAGACAATGATGAACAGAATAGTAGTTTGTATTAATTTACAAATTTGATGCACATAATACGTATGCTGCCTTTAGCATATTAAAAATAAAAGTCCTGAATTGCATAGTGCAAGAATAGTAATATTTATTAAAACGGTTTGGTGCCTCCACTAATATAGCATGGAATTAAGCTTGCACACTTGATGCAATTTAAGGGATTAAAGTGATCTTATGTTGTTCGTTTCCTGCAGAGTAAAATATAAGGATGTCATGTAGAAGCAGGTAGCAGTGTGGCACATAGTTTATCATTTACAAAAGGACAGTGAAGTCATAAGTGGTCATTGTGTTGGGGACATTGAAAGCTTCGACCCAACAGAATCTTGTAGTGCATGATATTTGGTTTCAACTTGGAGACAGTGAGGTCTGCAGATGCTGAAGATCAGAGTTGAGAGTATGTTGCTGGAAAAGCACAGCAGGTCAAGCAGCATCCAAGGAGCAGGAAAATTGACATTTCGGGCTGGAGCCCTTCATCAGGATTGATGCTGGGATCCTCAGGGTGGAGTTATAAATGGGAGGGGAGTGGGGCTGGGGCGAAGGTGGTTGAGAGTGCAATAGGTGAGTGGAGGTAGGGGTAAAGGTAATAAGTCAGAGAGGAGGGTGGAGTGGATGGGTGGGAAGGAAGATTGACAGGTAGGACAGGTCATGAGAGCAGTGCTGAGCTGGAAGGTTGGAACTGGGGTAAGATGGGGGGAAGGAAAATGATGAAACTGGTGAAGTCCATATTAATGCCTTGAGGTTGAAGGATCCCGAGGCAGAAGATGAAGCATTCTTCCTCAGGCGTCGGGTGGTAAGGGTGTGGCAATGGAGGGGGAAATTGAAATGTTCGGCCATGGGGTGGTGGGGTTGATTGGTGTGGGTGTCCTGGAGATGTACTCTAAAGCGCTCTGCGTGAGGGCATCCAGTCTCCTAATATAAAGGAGATCGTATTGGGAGCAATGGATACAATAAACGACATGTGTGGAAGTACAGGTGAAACGTTGATGGATGTGGAAGGCTCCTTTGGGGCCTTGAACGGAGGTGAGGGGGAAGATGTGGGTGCATGCTTTGCAACTCCTGAGGTGGCAGGGGAGGGTGCCAGGAAGGGAGGGTGGGTTGTTAAGGGGCGTGGACCTGACCAAGTAGTCGCAGAAGGAATGATCTTTGCAGAAAGTGGATAGGGGTAGGGAGGGAAATATATCCCTGGTGGTTGGGTCCATTTGTAGGTGGCAGAAATGTCGGCGGATGATGTGATTTATGCGGAGGTTGGTGGGGTGGAAGGTGAGGACCCGGGTGTTCTGTCCTTGTTGCGGTTGGAGGGGTGGGGTTCGTGGGCGGACGTGCAGGACGTGGATAAGATGCGTTGGAAGCATCATCAACCATGTGGGATGGGAAAGAAGGTCTTTAAAGAAGGAGGCCATCTGATGTGTTCTGTGGTAGAACTGGTCCTCCTGGGGGCGGAGGCGGAGGAATTGGGAATTCGGGATAGCATTTTTGCAGGAGGTAGGGTCGGAGGAGGTGTAATCCAGGGAGCTGTGGCAGTCGGGTAGCTGTGGGAGTCAGTTGATTTCAAGTCAGGTCTTTCCTTTTCATTTATCATTGCTGAACAACAATCACCAATTGATCTGTTAATGCCGACAGTCTTTGCAAATTAAGTTGCTTCAACATTTTAAAAACAACTTTGGCAATGTAGGCTTTGCTGGGGTTTGGTTTGTATATCTAGTTGCCTTGCAAGGATGGTGTTGGGCATTCCTTTTTCATAGGTTCATAAGATAGAGGAGCAGACTTAGGCAAATCGGCCCATTCGATCATGGCTGATATGCTCCTCACTCTCATTTTCCTGACTTCTCTCCATAGCCCTTCAACTCATTAACAATTAAAAATCTGTCTAACTCCTCCTTAAATTCACTCACAGTCCCAGCATCCACTGCACTTTAGGGTAGTGAATTCCACAGGTTCACAACTCTGTGGGTGAAGTAGTTTCTCTTCAACTCTGTTTGATATTTGGTACCCTTTATCCTAAGACTATGACTTCTCTTCCTAGACTGCCCCACAAGAGGAAGCATCTGCTCCATATCTATTTTATCCACACCTTTTATCATCTTGAATACCTCAATTTGATCTCCCCTCATTCTTCTAAATTCAAAAGCAAATAGGCCTAAACTGTTCAATCTTTCTTCATATGACAAACCCGTCATCTCTGCAATCAATCTAGTGAACCTCCTCTGAACTGCCTCCAATGCCACTACATCTTTCCTCAACTAAGGGGACCAAAACTGTGCACAATACTCCAGGTGCAATCTCACAAATGCCTTGTATAGTTGCAACAATACTTCCTTACCTTTATATTCTGTTCTTTAGGAATAAAGCCAACATTCCATTTGCATTCTTTATAATCTGCTGTAGCTTTATGCTAGTTTTCTGTGACTCACGAGTACACCTAGATCCCTCTGCACCAGAGCACCCTGAAGTCTCTCCTCATTTAGATAATGGGTTGTTTTCCAATTTTTTCAACCCAATTGCATGACCTCACACTTATCACATTAAACTCCACGTGCCACATTTTGATCCACTTTCCTAACCTACTTATAACCATTTGTAAGGTTCTTATTTCCTCATTGCAATTTATGTACCACCTATTTTTGTGTCATCCACAAATTTGGCTATAGAGTGTTGTATTCCTGTATCCAAGTCATTAATGTAGATTGTAAATAGCTGGCATCCAAAGACCGAACCCTGTGACACCCCACTAGTTACATCTTGCCATGCAGAAAAAAAACATTTATCCTGACTCTGTCTTCTGTCCATCAGCCAGTCACCTATCCAAGCTAATAAATTACCCCCAGTCCCATATGATCCAACCTTGTGAATTAACCTTTTGTGCGGCACCTTATCAAACGCCTTCTGGAAGTCCAGATATATTACATCCACAGGATCCCCATTATCCACTTTGATCATTATGCCTTTGAAGAACTCTAGCAAATTAGTCATACATCATTTGCCCCTCACAAAACCATGCTGACTCTGATGGATAGCGTTTTCACTTTCCAAATGTCCTGATATTACCTCTTTGATAATTGATTCTAACACCTTCCCAATAACAGATGTTAAACTAACTGGTCTGTAATTTCCCACATTTTGCCTCCCTCCCTTTTTGAATATATTAGCCATTTTCCAATCCACTGGAACTTTTCGCATGCCCAGGGAATTTTGGGAATATTATAATCAATGGATCTATTATCTCTGCTGCCATTTCCTTTAATACCCCAGGATGTAGGCTATCAGACATGGGGGACTTGGCTTTTTGAAGGTGGGTAGCAATTTAAGTGGCTCGCTTGGCTACGTCAGGGGGGAGTCAGGAATGAACTAGGTCATTGTGGAATGTGGAATCCCATAAAGATGAGATTGGAAAAGGACAAAACGTTTCTTGCTTTAAAAGATATTCCATGATCTTTAAAGGATATTCCACGGTCTTTACCACGATCTGACAACTTCATGGTCACCTATATTGAGAGTAAATTTTTAATTCTAATTTAAGTCCTCAAGCTACCAATTTTGAACTTGAATCCTCTGGACCATTAGCCCAGTGTTCTAGCTTACTGACCCAGTAGCAGTACTTACTGTATCATCATAATATATTCCAGGAAACGCCATAAATTATTCTACTTGACTGAGTCATGTTGAACCAATGTCTAGAATTAATTTCCTTACAAACCAAAGCAGGACAAAGCATCGAACTGGAAGAAATCTTTCACATCATTTAGTGCATTTCTCCTAATGGACTAAAGAACGATTTCAAGTTGCATTCTATGAATGCATTGAGTACACTTTTGAAAGCATTTAATTGCTTGCACAGCACTTTGGATATTCTGTGGCAATGTGTAAATGCAAGCTCTTTCTCTTTCTTTCTGAGGATGGTGGTTTTAAGAGAGAGGGAAAGGAGATCATTAAACTCAAAAGAAGAATTTGCCTCTTGCCTAATGCCAGAAAAGTTTTACAACATATATTATTCCCTAATGGTTCAATTACTGGGTTAGTTTTGAAATATATCACTCTTTTTATTTTCATGCTATTTACTAATTTACAACTGCAGAAATGGTGTCCCAGTTAATGTTTATTGTCAGGCTTACTTACTTTTCTGCTCTTTGGATCTGTCCAGGGTTAAACGCCTACTCTGCTTACACTGTTGACCTGTCAGAGTAGATCATGAGAAAGTTCCACTCTATCTGGGCGTCACTCTGGAGAACTGGCAAGGACTGTAAATCTAAAGCCATAAGTGAGGCGTAAAGTCAGAATTTATAATGGACCATAAATTTTCTTGGTTGATAAATCGGAATGCAAGAGGGGAGTCTAGGGAATATGTTATAAAAACAGAGTCAAGAAACTCCAACAAATTTTAGATTAGAAACATACCATCTCGTACTTCACCCAAGTGGCCATCTGTGAACAGAACCAGAACGTTTTGGCAGTTATTCAACACTGGGGAGCATTGTAGTTGAGTCCGATCTTTCCTCAACTGATACCCACATGAGCATGCTTTCTAGCTGGTGTCACTGGATAGTGCTGACAAATAGAAACCATTGCTAGCTTTCCTCTTTCTATTCTCAGGATGCTGAGGCCAATTGTAGGTCCCCAGAAGAAAATCAAATCATCCCTCCCCTCCCTTCCCAAAGAAAGGTTAGTAGTGGGATCTTTACAGATGGAATTGTTTAAAAACATTGTTCTGGATACGGATAAATGATAAACTGGTGAAACTAAAGGATTGGTTAACTCTTGCGTTTTATGTGAGTTATTCAGCTAACTAAGATAAATATCTCACCATCACCCTCCACCCCCCCCCAAACTAGAGAGGAAATTCATTGTGCCACACTTCTGTTCTGATAAAGTTGACGCTGACTTTTGTTCTGGTAACTCTCTGGCGTGAACATAGCCCAACGCCCTGCTCAGCAAAGAGTGAGGTATCGGATATCAAAGGGCATGGTGTCTTTCTGTCTGAAACCCATGTGATTCTCTGTATATACCCACCCTCTTGTTTCTTGGAATCACCAGGTGCTTAGAGGGTGTACCTGCACAGCAGGCTACAATAATCCTGGATAATCTTTCTGGCTAGCACTGCAGGGCCCTGCCTGAGTATTCCAAGCTGTGGAACAACAGGGCAGAGTTTTCCCATTCTTTTTTATCATTTGTGAGAGTGAGCAAGTTTGGTGGCAAAGAACACATCAATGAGATAACTCACCTAATTGCAAGCCAATCAGCTCAATCACAAGTTTCAACATTGACAAGATCCAGAACTTGCTGACCAATAAGAGGCTAGTTTCTGGATTCTAAAATCTGCTCATCGAAAGCCCAAAATTCTTAAATCTGTGTCCCTATACTGTGCACTATCAGTTAATGAGAATGTCTTTTCTTCATCTCCCCTACCTAAATCTGTCATTTTTTTGTGCACTGCTATCAAGTTTTCTTTCAGTCTCCTTTATTCCAAGAAAAACAAGCCCAGCTTCTCCAGGTTAACCTGAGAACTGAGGTCCCCCAAGTCAGCACCATTCAGGTAAACCTTTTCTGTACCTTCTCATAAACTCTCACTCCCTTCCTCAAGTGTGGTAACCTGAACTCGACGCAATACTCTGGTGGTGACCTAACAAGAGCTGTACAAGTGTTTGACATAATTCCCTGTAATGTACTAAATACTTTTTTTAATGAAGCTTGATCTCAAATGCTTTGCTAATTATTCACTCAATGTGTCCTTTCATCTACAAAGATTTATGTTTGGAAACCCCAGGACCTTTTGTCTCCTCACATCTTTAGACCTGTGCTATTTCATCCACACTATATTTATTTCTTCTGCCAATATTTATCACCTCATACTTCTCTGTTTGCCAGTCATCTGCTTATTCGCCTGTTGCAGTTGATTGGTATCACCCCCACAGTTTACCACATCTCCAAGTATGGTATCTTTAGCAAATTTTGGAATTTTACTTTCAATTTTGGTTTAGCTCAGTTGGCTGGATTGTTGGTTTATAGAGCAATGTGATGCCAACAGCATAGGTTTAATTTCCATCATCGGTTTGAGGTTACCATGAATCACCACCAGTTGTTGGTCTCTAATAAGAGAGCAGCCCTATGGTCTGGAAAGATTATGGTGACACAACACAAGTCGAGCGATGTCAGAGAACTGAACCTTCAGGGACATCATTGTCTGCCATTTTCCAGTTTGAAAAACAGCCATTGGCCTTGACTCAATTGCTTGATTCCTCAGTCACTTTTTTTAACCTAAGCTGATACTAGCCATTGTACTCATAATCCTCAACTTTATTAATCAGCTTTTTTTAATTGTCAGTCTCGTTTTAACTGTAATTGTATTTTCAACTACAAGAGGGCATAGGTTCAAGGTGAGAAGGGGAAAGTTTAGAGGAGAAATGCTGGGAAAATGTTTCACACAGAGGGTGCTTGGCGCTGGAATGCACTGCCAGTCGAGGTGATGGACAAGCAGGAGGCTGGAAGAACACAGCAAGCCAGGCAGCATCTGGAGGTGGAGAAGTGTAACCCTTCTTCAGGACTCGGGGTGGGTGTAAGAGGAGCTGCAGATAAGTGGGGGAGCTGAGCACATTAGCAATGTTTAAGGCTTACCTTGATAGACACATGAATGGGAGGCAAACTGAGGGATAGAAATCATGAAGGCGCAGGAAGTAGTGTGTCTAAATAAGGTTTACAATTGATGCAGGCTTTGTGGGCTAAAGGGCCTGGTCCTGTGCTACATTGAATTGTATAATTGTATTGTGTTGTATAAAGGTAATGTAGTAATGACTGTAATATGTGTTCTGAGACAGTGAAGGTAGAAATTGTCAGCTTTTACTTCTGTTTACTAAATGTTGTCCAGGCTTCAGTGCCGTGCATTGCATGATGATGGTCAGCCCAAACTCTTTAGAGGTACAAAGTGCAGCGTCATCAGCAAAGAGCAGCTCTCTGACCATGTAACCAACCACCTTCTGGATGGTGCACTGGTGCCTGGGTTATGATCTCTTGGTGTCTAAACGCCCATAAGGATACTTGCGAATGAAGATTGCAGCCATTGATGACTGGAAGATAGTCACTGATGGCTGTGATTTCTGGATGCTGACTGATTGGAAGGGCACTAGGAGAAGCAAACAGAAATAAGAAAGTTAACTGGCCATGAAGAGGGCTCAGAAAAAAATAGTGATCACCAAGGTGTGCACCCTCTTAACCCACTGCCTTCCTCTGCAGCAAATGTGGCAGAGATTGCCAGGTATGAGTGAGGGGTCCTGAGTTTAGCACAGTGCAAATTATTATCTTATGTGATAGAGGGTACCATCCATTACTATTTGCTCTTCTCTACAATTCGAGCAGTGAGCAACTAATCATAATTAACACAAATAATCACAGTTTGCTTCTTGCAAGTTAAGAAACATGCTTTCAAACATTATCAAGAGGTATTTCCTCAAAGTGTCTTGATGTGATCTCAGCTAAGATTCTCCTTTGCAGAAATTTGCCCGCAGCCAATATTTCCTCTCTCCAAACCTAACCTAATTTAACTTAAATAAAAGCTAGGCGACTTCTTTGTTTTCGGATCTAAAATCAGGAAAGGTTCTGGTGCTGGAGGAGGCACACTGAGAGGTATGACTGCCTGTACTGTCTCAAGGCTCACTTTGGAAATGAGGGGGACAATTTGGATTTCACCAACTCCGAAAAGTCTAGATTCGAGCTAAATGACTAGCTCCTGAAGAAGGAACGAGGTTCCAAAAGCTTGTGTTTTCAAATAAACCCATTGGACTATAATCTGGTGTTGTGTGATTTTTGATCTTGTCCGACCCAGTCCAACACCGGCACCTCCACATCATAAAAGCCAAATGATCAGTGGATGCTGTAAATCAGAAACAAAAACAGAAACTGCTGGAAAAGCTCAGCAGGTATGGCAGTATCTGTGGAGAGAAATCATAGTTGAAGTTCTGGTCGAGTGACCCATCCTCAGAACTGGACCGTTCTGATGCTGGGTCACTCAAACCAAAACGTTTATTCTGATTTCTCTCCACAGATATTGCCAGACCTGCTGAGCTTTTCCTGATCTATCTTCAAGACTTTATTAGGTCACGTAGCTTCAGAAAGAACTGGAGTGCTGGGTATCAAGTGGAGAAGCAATCTTCAGCTGGATCATTTCCAGGATTTCCTCGAATCTAGATCTTGCAGGGTTAATGAAATCTAGATTTTCGCTCTCGTTTCTAAAGTGACCCTTGAAACAGCACAAGCAGTGATACCTCTCAGTGTGCCTCCTTCAGCATCAGAACCTTTACTGACTTTAGATCTGAAAATAAATAAATTGTCTAACTTTACAATAGCAAAAGGTCACCTCTGTTATGACAGTGATGACATGGTTGACCTGCTTTGGATGGAATCATTTGTAACCCATAGGAAAAATATTTCCGACACATAAGAAAACAATCAATCTTAAATAGCTTGTATATCTGATGTTATGCGAGGAGGGCATTTGTAATACTATGAACCTGCTAAATTTTAATCCATTTTCACTTGTATCTGATAGCTCTTGGTGGCATTCCCTTCACAATATAATAACATTCTGAGAAGGCCACATTCATACAACATGAAGGTGTTTGAACATAAAACAAGGAACAGAAAAGCACAGGAATGAGCCCTGTTGTGAACATGACACCTAATTAAACTAATTCCTTCTGTCTGCCCTTAGTCCATATCCCTCCATTCCTTGCAATATTCGTGTGCTTCTCTCAAAGTTTCTTAGACATCCCTATCATATCTGCCTCTGCCAGCATCATTCTCTGTGCAAAAAACTTGCCCCTCACATCTCTTTTGAATTTTCCCCCTCTCACCTTAAATGCATGGTCCCTAATATTAGACATTTTAACTCTGGGAAAAGATTCTGACCACCAATCCTATCTATGCATTTCATAATTTTATAGACTTCTATCAAGTCCCCCCTCAGCTTCTCCTACTCCAGAGAAAACAACCTGAGTTTTTCAAGCCTCTCCTGACAGCTCATACCCTCTATAATTCAGACAGCATCCTGATATGTTTGAAATATGTTTGATTTTTAGACTTCAGTGAGTTGAGGGAACTGTCAGGGAGTGGAACATCCTCATTTCTTGCAACAAATAGCAGCAAGAACACTTAAGTAAGAATTTGCTTGAATTAGACATAGCTCATACCTTGTACCAACACTGTGACTGATTCCTAGGCTTAGACAAGAAATCAGGATTACAGATTAGAAACTTAAACATACAATTTTGTTTCTTTGCTGTTTTCGTTACTTGCGTTCAATTGTCGTGATGAAGATTTCACCATCTGGAAAGTCATTGAGAAAACTGCCCCTCTGGTCTGCACAATTGGGACTGAATTAAAAAGTAGTTTGTTGTTGAGAGGTGCAAGAAGAAAGCTCACATTTAGCTACACAACGGTGTAAAATCAAAATTCCATATCCTATAGTAAATTATAGCAAAGCACATGTTAAGACTGTCAACTAATGTAGAAATGCTCCCAAAGCCTTGGTATGCACACTGAAAAGAGGAATTCAAGTTGTTTAGGTTCTGCACTCCATGTGCCTGACAGCTGCTGTGGCTAATTGCTATTGCATATTTTCAATCAGTTTAAGAACTGATTGATATATAGCAGCTTAAAAAAAAGTTAACTCATGTCAGAAAGATCACTAAAGCAAAATCCTCATTGTTTGTCTGCCACTCACCCTCCAATGCCCCGTCCTCATCCTTGCTTGTCATTACATATGTTTTGTGCCAAGGATTTGGATATCATTGAGCCTCTTGCTGTCTAGTATAGCAGCTCATTTAGCCAAAAGCATGTGCCAATCTATACTGCAGAGCACCTGATTAACTGATTATAAACGACTGTCCAGTGATCAAGGTTGAACAAGGTTAAAACACTGTTGAATCATATTACAGAGTTGCAATATCAGTCACCTCATCAGTTTAAGCATTTATTTTTGTATCAGTTCAAATGAATGACATATGATGATTGAAGGCATAAATGACCCTATTCATTAAGATGACATATTGTAATTTTGTATAAAGACAACAGGAAATAAATCTGTAATACATCAAAATGAAGATATTATTAATCTTTTTGATTAAAATAAATTTTAATTCTATCCTACTGGTCACATTCATCCAAAAAAGATGTCAAGTGTGTAAGTGGTTGGTATAGTGTCAATCTTGATTCAGAGATAACTGTCCTGATTATTTTAATCCATCGATTTTGGGTTCAAGTACTATTTTGGAGGCTCAGAACATGGGCTGATACTTCAGTGCAATTGTGATAGACTGGCATGTTGTTTTTAAGCTGAAGTTCCCTTTATCATCCTGAGTGGATATAAAGATCTTGTCGCATGATTTAGGAAAACAAGAGGTTCTCCATCATGTAAATAAAAACCAAAAGAACTGTGGATGCAGGAAATCAGAAACGAAAACAGAAATTGCTGGAAAAGCTCAGCAGGTCTGGCAGCATCTATGGAGAGAAAGCAGAGTTAACACATCAGGTCCTTTTCACAGAACACTGTCAGATCTGCTGAGTTTTCCAGCAATTTCTGTTTTATTCTGCATCACATCCTGGACAATATTCATTCCTCAACCAACTTCACTAAAACAGACGGTCCTTTCTCTGTATGTGACTATCTAGTGTGCAAATCATAGTATAACATTGAGTATACTTTAAAAGTTTGCTGTGCAGCACTTAGGTATGTCCTGGATGTGTGAAAGGCCCTATATCAATGCAGATTTTACCTTCTGGTGCTTTCCTGAGATTTCTATCAGTTGTACTAGAGGAACTGAATTAATTTCACATTATTCTTGGCTCTTTTTCACTGCTTTCTGGAATATCTCACTTGAGTTTGAGTTTACAATACAGCCACCTGTAGACACACTGTTACAGCTATGTACAGTAAAGCTGGCTTGCTAACTTAAAGATAATTTGGTTGTCTTTGTTGGAGAACCAAAGCTACATTTGGTTTTCTTGGAGTGGACTAAGTTCATTTTACTGAGCATGTTACTTCAGCAGGGACCAAGTACTTTCACAGAAAGGAGGCAGAGTGGAAAAAAATTGAAGGTCTCCTGCAGTCTGGTTCACAGTTTCACTTACGTAGAAAAACAGGTACTGTATCATTCAATTTTTAGTCTAATTCTGTTGCATAATAACATTTGTGAGTATATATCCTTCTGCCCCACTTTGAGGTAATTATTGTCAATGGTTTTGTTACCTTCTATGAAACTTACCATCTTAGTGAGTGATTGAAGCAAATGAGAAAGGTACTTTTAAGGAAAAATTATACAAGCATGCAATGGAGAACGAGATCAAAGGTTACAATGCTAGATTTAGCTGATGAACGATAGGAGAATGCTTGAGTGGATGGATTAGTTGGGCTGAATGGCCTTTTTCTGTGCTGCATATCCTGCATCATGTTATAACTCTGCCTGCCATTTAGAACGATTGTTGTAGAACTTTGGAGTTCTGCATGTGATCATTAGTGAAATAAATGTTTTTGTCTTTGATTTTACGATAGATTGAAATAAATATATATCAGCAGGAAAATGTTGTAATTCTAAAGGCATGGACAGAAGTAAAGCTGCATATTCATCTAAAAATCACAGATCCTTTCATCAAAGCGTTCATGTTGTGTTAGTGAAAAGGTTACTAATATATCAATGTCAACTGTTCATTTTATGTTTTGAGACTTTTACGCAGTACTGCATTCCACCAGATAGTTATCATAAAACTATTTGGAGTTACTTATTCAATACTTTTTAAGTTCCAGGATGGGAATGACTTCACTCAACTGAAATTGATTTGTTGCTTGAATAAAATGAGCAGAAAGAGGATCCTGACTTCCACCAAAGAGATTAAAATTTAAACCCAAAGTCACCATAGGCAATCTCTCATTTAAGAATATGATTGTCTCCCCAGGAGATTTGGTATCTCTGATCATGAGTTCTCTGGGTCCTTGTGTGGCTGATGAGCTCAATCTGAGAAGCACATCTCTGACCGCTCATTCGGAAATGTTTCTAGGAGGTGGAATTGGTCCTCAGCCTTGAGATCGAGAGTTGAAAAGAATGGCACTGGAAAAAGCGCAGCAACTCAGGCAGCATCCGAGGACCAGGAAAGTCGACATTTCAGGCACATTTCTGATGAAGGGCTTGTGCCTGAAACATCAATTGTCCTGCCCCTCGGATGCTGCCTGACCTGCTGTGCATGTTCCAGTGCCATGTCTTTTGACTCTGACTCTGCAGTCCTCACTTTCTCTTTAGCCTTGAGATCACTTGCATTCCTTACTCCAGTTCCTTGTCACTATTTCCTCTTGCTGATGGATGGCTCTCAAAGAATTGTGTTCCTTTGCACAGGAGTTTCGTCCCAGTCAATTTATCCTAAACAAGGGTCTCTGATGCATTCACACCGATGTTGCATTTTATGAGCAAAGCCTTCAGGAAGTCTTTGAAATACTTCCTTTGTCCTCCTCTTATTCAAGGGCCTTTCTTGCGCTGTTTGAAAAAGATTTAAGACTTTATAAAGCTCTGGTTAGGCCCCATTTGGAGTACTGTGTCCAGTTTTGGTCCCCACACCTCAGGAAGGACATACTGGCACTGGAACGTGTCCAGCGGAGATTCACACGGATGATCCCTGGAATGACAGGTCTAGCATATGAGGAACGGCTGAGGATACTGGGATTGTATTCGTTGGAGTTTAGAAGATTAAGGGGAGATCTAATAGAGACGTACAAAATAATACATGGCTTTGAAAAGGTGGATGCTAGAAAATTGTTTCTGTTAGGCGAGGAGACTAGGACCCGTGGACACAGCCTTAGAATTAGAGGGGGTCATTTCAGAACGGAAATGCGGAGACATTTCTTCAGCCAGAGAGTGGTGGGCCTGTGGAATTCATTGCCACGGAGTGCAGTGGAAGCCGGGACGCTAAATGTCTTCAAGGCCGAGATTGATAGGTTCTTGTTGTCTAGAGGAATTAAGGGCTACGGGGAGAACGCTGACAAGTGGAGCTGAAATGCGCATCAGCCATGATTGAATGGCGGAGTGGACTTGATGGGCCGAATGGCCTTACTTCCACTCCTATGTCTTATGGTCTTATGGTCTTATTTGCTTTGGTAGTTGGAATTCATGCATCCTAAGTACATTGCTAGTTCTGTGGATTGATTCTGGATGATTCCATGCTGGTGCTATCGGCTGCTTCAAGTTTGCTGATGTCAGTATGCATGTCCTCCTGGCTGATGTGGAGAATCCATCTCACACTGCATTGATGGTATTTCTCAAGGGCCTTGAGGAAGAGCCTGTATGTAGTCCAAGTTTTGAAGCCACGTGGAAATAATTAGGGCGGCATGTTGGCTCAGTGGTTATCACTGCTGCCTCACAGCACCAGGGTCCCAGGTTCAATTCCAGCCTTGGGCGACTGTTTGTGTGGAGTTTGCACATTCTCCCTGTGTCTGTGTGGGTTTCCTCTGGGTACTCCGGTTTCCTCCTACAGTCCAAAGATGTGCAGGCCCGGTGAATTGGCCATACTAAATTGCCCATAGTGTTAGATGCATTAGTCAGAGGGAAATGGGTCTGGGTGGGTTACTCTTCAAAGAGTCAGTGTGGACTTGTTGGGCCAAAGGACCTGTTTCCACACTGTAGGACATCTAATCTAATAGGATGACTGCCTTAAACAAATCTTGACATCAGCACCAAAGGCTCTTATCCTTAGGCATCCAATGGATGCGTTGTTGGCATCATCAGTGTCAGCCTTAGATGAGAAGTGACTCACTAGTTGAAAGAAATGTTCCATATTTGGGAGGATATTTCTGTTCATCTTAATGGAGGGATGGACCATAACTTGCCCTAGGATGGGTTAATAAAGGATTTGAGACTTCTTGCAGATGACTATGAGACCAATGTTTTGGTATGATTCCACGAAGGCATTAATTGAGGCTTGAAAATTCTCTTCTGAGAACAGAGATGACATTGTCATCCACATACTGAAGTTCCACAAGTGCGGTCAATGTTATTTCTTCCTGTTTCAACTGTGAGCCTGAAAGGTTTTTTTTTGTCCATTCTGTAGACATCACTGGGAAACTTGTTCTTCTCAAGAAGAATGGTGGCAATGAAGATGTAGAAAGGATGGGTGCGATAACACATCCCAGCTTGACCCCTGTTTTGACCTCAAAGGATTCTGTCATATTACCGCTGGAGAGGATTGTTGCTGACACCTTGCTGTGGAGGATGTTGATGATTTATTTTGGACAGCTGACCTTTGACAGGATTTTCCACAGCACTTCCTGATTGACTCAGTCAAAAAATCTTGGTCATAATGATGAAGGTCATGTAGAGTGGTTGGTGTTGTTCCTGGTATTTCTCTTGAAGTTTCTGAGCAGTGAAAACCATGATAATTGTTCTAAGGTTTGGTCAGAAGCCATACTGGCTTTTAGGAAGGACTTCCTCAGGCACTGGGGAAAAGCACCTGGCGAGGATTTGGGAGATGATCTTCCCAGCAATAGAAAGTAGGGAGGTTTCTCTGTAGTTCCCACAATTCACTTTGTCTCCTTTCTTAAAGACGGAAGTGATGGAAACATCCCTGAGATCGGCAGGGATTTTTTCTTTGCCCCAGATTTACAGGAATAGTTGATGAAGATGACAGGTAAGCTCTACTCCTCCAAGTTTCAATATCTCTGCTGCAATCCTGTCTACACCTGAGACTTTTTGATTTTTCATGTGTCCAATGGCGATGTCCACATCAGCCACACGAGGTGGGAATCCAAGATCATCTCTGATGGGGAGTTGGGGTATTTCCTCAAACATATCTTCATCGATAATTGTATCATGATCTAGGAGTTCTTTGATGTTTTCTCTCCATCAGAGGCTGATGTTTTCTTTGTCTCACAAAGGGTTCTATCCTTACTCTGCACTGGTTTGAGGCCGAGGATGTTGGGGCCAAGTATTAGCTCAGGGTCACTGAAGAAATGCCAGGTATTGTGCTTATCAGAGGGAGTTGCACCTCCTTTCCTTTCTCAAAGCAGCATCCAAGAGACAGGTTTGTAATACACTTTTGAAGGCATTTGAAGCAAATGCTGACATGTTGTAAATCAGGGCAAAGTTTACAGAGGGGAGTACTGCAGCTACTAAAAGATGAATCATCGATGGTGGAATGAGAAGCAGATGATTCATGCTGAGATATTTGATCGCATAGGAAAGAAAAGGGTAAGGCTGTGGAGGGACCAGTAAAAATGCACAAACGTCACAGCTTGCTCAAAACTGCTCATTAGTTTTGATTTAACTCAACATAGAAAACACAATAAGGACCATTCGAGTATGAAATTTTATATTTAATTTGCTAACTGAATGTGTGCTTCATAAGTGGAATAAACTGGATATTACATTGTGGGTTAATTCTTGTTTCATTCAGATTTGTTCAATATGGGGGGACTGATTAGCGTAGTTAACTAGACGGTTGTCTGCATACAGTGTATGCAGAATGATTCCAATGCTGTCGGTTTAATTCCTGTACAGGCTGTAGTAGTTTATGGAAGACTGCTTCCTTTCCTTGTATCACACCTGCAGAGTCATGCCTATCAAACTGTGTATAACTAATGGTTTCTTTCTAATAGAGATGGCACAATAGCTCTTTGTGGAATGCAATGAATCACATAGTGTTTAATGTCGAAGAAACGTTGTGCCCTGTAAAATTTTAGTCTAGATCATTGCAAGCATCAAGGACATTTTAATTTAACATACTCCCCCTTTACACTATGCACTTTATATCTTATCCTTTTCCCCTGAGCACAACTCTCTTCCATCTCAAAATTACTTCAGTTGTAGAGCAACAAAGTATGAAATTTTTTGGCTCATGGAGGCTGTAACTCATCACCTCATAGTGCAACTTACACAGTGGAGACTAAACAGATGCTGTATTGAAGTGAGCATTTAATTGACTGTCACATCTTATGGAAGTCCAAAAGCAGTTGGCTCCCGATGAGCATTATACGTCCAGATCCAATATTGTATTAATGACCACAGCTAAGTATGACATCCTGGGATATCTAAATAAGTTAATGGCACCTAATGTGGTATTTGCAGGTGGAAGCATGCTGTCACCATTCCTCTTCCCTTGACTGTGTCTAATGGGCTATTTGATTGAGGTCTAATCATTAGTGAGTCTTAACATGAAGTGACTCATATCTTGAAATATATATTATCACTTTAAAAGGCGTGGGTTTCCTCCGGGTGCTCCGGTTTCCTCCCACAGTCCAAAAATGTGCAGGTTAGGTGAATTGGCCATGCTAAATTGCCCATAGTGTTAGGGGCAGGGGTAAATGTAGGGGAATGGGCTGGGTGGGTTGCGCTTTGGCGGGTCAGTGTGGACTTGTTGGGCTGAAGGGCCTGTTTCCAAACTGTAAGGAATCTAATCTAATCTAATACCATAGGGACAAAAGAACAGATTTAAATGGGAAGCAAAACTCAAGAAAGATGAGGTGCTTTTACTTCAAGTGATAAAGAAAGGAAATGTGAAGATAATTGCCCAATGCACCGGTTACAGATGACCAGTGTTAATAGGCATGAGCCCTAAAACATATGGTGCGCTCATGAAGCATTCAGGAAATACCTGGCATGGATTAGATTCATTCATGCTGGACATGTCCAATGATGTGCTCTCAACATCAGAAAGGCAACTGATGGTTCATGTAAAACAAATGGTAACTACATGCTACTAGGCTTGAAGCCAAAAATGTGTGGTCCTATTCTTAAAGGAAACTCCTCAAACAGGCAGTTGCATTCAGACCTTTTTCTCAGTTTTGATTTTCTTTTGCTTTCAACACCAATAATTGTTTGCATTTGTAAACTGTTCCACCCAATCTGATGATGTCATATGATCTGAGGTGGGGAACATGGGAGAATAACTCGGAATCTCAAATCATCCTTTGCATCATCTACCTCCCAATAATCTTTAGTAACAAAGTCTAACTAGCCTATGTAACTTGCCTAATTGCTAAAATACAGACTAAATTTCAAGTCAAGACTCCCTTCAGTTTAAGACTCACTAATGATGCCTCTATCACTCTAATCCAAATGGGGCATTAGACCCAGTCAAAGGAAGAGCATGTTTCTAGTTGTAAATACCACATTAAGTACCATTAACTTATTTAAATATCCCAGGACATTGCTCAGAAATGTTGTCAAATTTGTGACTGAGCTTTTGGGACAGTTGATCAAAGGTCTGGATGTAACATAATTTAAGGAGGGGATTCAAAAGGTTAGGGCAGAGGCAGCTAAAAGCAAGAGCTAAATGCACAAGAGGGCCAGAATCAGAGAAGTGCAGAGATCTTGAAGGATTTTCGGGCTGGAGATTACACACCCTTGTTTGAACATGCACCTCAACTCCAAACTGCAATTGTACTAAGCCTGTAGTTTAGGTATGGATATCCTAATTGTCTTGCTTCTATAGCTACAGTGGCTTGTGGTAAGAAAGAATTGGTTGAAAAATACATGGAGAATACTTTGGTATTTTGGGTTTTCAAAAAGACACTTTCCATGTTATATCTGTATGCACCGATACTAAGACCTGTACTTATTTGAGGAGATAGAAGAGCAGAGAATGTGGTTGGCCAGGGGAACAATGGTTGAATTGTGTGATTTTACTGTGAACAAACCTGAAAGCACTCTCAGGAAAAGAGAGGGGGCGTCAGTGGCAACCAAAGTGAGAATTAACTTGAATATTCATGCTACTCAATTGATCCAAGCATCGACAGCAACTATTTGTCAAGAGCCCCAGTTTGGAAATTAAACTTGCTGGCAAAACATGCATGACTTGCCTAAGACAAAGTTTTCCCTGGATGGCTCTTTCTATTTACTAATGTCCCAGTTCAGAGCAACTTTTATAAAACCTAAACAGAGACATGTTAGAAGTTGGGGGGGGCATGGTGGATCAGTGGTTAGCACTGCTGACTCACAGCGCCAGGGACTTGGGTTCAATTCCTGCCTCAGGCAACTGTCTGTGTGGAGTTTGTACATTCTTCCCGTGTCTGCGTGGGTCTCCTCCCACAGTCCAATGATGTGCAGGTTAGGTGAATTGGCCATGCTAAATTGTCCATTGTGTGTTAGGTGCATTAGTTGGAGTAAATGTAGGGGAATGGGTCTGGGTGGGTTGCTCTTCAGAGGGTCAGTGTGGACTTGTTGGGCTGAAGGGCCTGTTTCCACACTGTACAGAATCTAATCTGATCTAATCATTGTGCATAGTCTGTCAGGATCCTGAAATCAAAGGTCATATTACCATTAGCTTTATTTCTAGGGGACACCCCAGTATTTCTCAATGACGCTGCAGCGTGTGCCAAGATGTTATGAATAACCATGTCTTCCCCAAAAAGAGAGGAGCAAGACAGAAAGTTAACAATCGCTCCCTCAATGTCAGCAAAGCTAAACAGCTGATCATTGAATTCAGGAAGCAAAAAGGAGAGATACGTCCCTATCTAAATCAATGGAGCTGAAATGGAGATAGTCGACAGTGTCAGGTTCCTAGGTGTGATGATCACTAACAAACTGTCCTGGACCACCCACATTGATGCAACTGTCAAGAAGTCACAATGAAGCATCTTCTTCCTCATGAGGTTAAGGAAATTTGACATGTCCATAAGGACCCTCACCAACTTTAACAGATTCACCATAGATGCATCACAGTTTGGTATGGCAACTGTTCTGATCAGGCTTGTAAAAAACTATATAAAGTAGCGTACGCCGCACAGACCATTACACAAGCCAACATTCCACCCATTGATTCCATCTACACTTCTCATTACCAGGGAAAGGCAGCCAACATCATCAAAGATCCCTCCCAACCCTCTTCTGTCAGACAAATGATACAGAAGCATAAACACATGTAAAAAACAGGGTCAAGAAAAGTTTCTTCCCTGCTGTTATCACACTTCTTAATGGATCTCTCTAATTTCAAATTGAATATTGATCTTGCTCTTTGTGCTAGGAGAAAGTGAGGACTGCAGATGCTGGAGATCAGAGCTGAAAATGTGTTGCTGGAAAAGCGCAGCAGATCAGGCAGCATCAAAGGAGCAGGAGAATCGACGTTTCGGGCGTAAGCCCTTCTTCAGGCTTATCCCGAAACGTCAATTTTCCTGCTCCTTTGATGCTGCCTGACTTGCTTTTTGTGCACCTGCTTTGTAGCCATACCTTTGTATTCCTCGTTCTGTACAATTACCCTATGATCCTTGTAAGTTATGACCTGCCTGTACTCCTCACAAAACACTACTTAGGTATGTGCTATAATAACAAATCAAATCAAATTTTGAAAATTGTAGGAATTTGTGGTAAATGAGTTGAAGCTACTAGGAAGGTGCAAAGGGCTTAAAATAAATACATTCACTGAGATGGTGACATTTATGCCCAACTGTTGAGAGACACTGTCAAGATTTATGAGGCATTGACAGACTCTACAAAAAGTGGAGAGGTACCAATCAATTGAAAGCATGCAATTTTGATGTCCTCTGTTCAAAACATATGACAAAACAAACAATGGATCTTTTGTTTTGCCTTAATTCTGCGTGAAATCAATTATCAGAATTCTGTGTCAGGACTATGCGGATACCAAGAACCTGGTAAACAGCAGTTAGTGAGAAAGGTTCTGCCTGTCCATCTTGCTTGATTTCTTTGAAGAACTGACAACCCAAACTGACTATCATAGACTCTATGACATTCTGTTCGTAGATCTCTAAACTACATTTGGTAAAGTGTCACATGAAAGATTACCAATTGATCTAAATAAATTCTCTTGTTTGAGGTTTCAGGGCATAATTTGAGTATAAATAGGGAATTGACTAATATTTAAAAAAGAACAGTGGATACTATTTAAAGAGATCATGTCAAGCTGGAATATACTGTGCATGGTTCCCAGTGTTTGGCTACAGTTTTTGAGCTAGGTCAATAAATTGGACTTTAAAAAACATTTTAAAAATTGGTCAGCTTGTTCACTTATGGGGGTGCAGTCAGAAGTGGATAATAAAGGGGGATTAATGTGAATAAAGTGAATGGGGAGCAGGCTTGAAGAGACTTCTGTCCCAAATTTGTTTCCAGCTCCTGTGTTCCCTTGTTCCAAAAAATAGATTTGCAGATCGTACCCAACACAAGTAATCATCTCAAATGATGCAAGAAGGAAATGATAGAATTAACTAAGCAAAATACTTGAGTGAACTGAAAAATGACAGATGGCATTTAAAACATGTGAATAAGATTTGCAGAACTCTCTGATACAGAAGGATCCAGATGTCCAGGTGACTAAATTACCATATTAGTAAGCAAGTACAAGTGATAAGGAAATCAAATCGAATGTCATTTGGAGTGGGATATAAATGTAGTGACATTTTCTTATGGTTATACAGGGCATTGGTGAGCACATCTGGAGCAGTTTGTATCATTTTGGATCTGATTTATTTTATTTCTTGTGTGTTGTGAGCAATGGCAAAGAAGTTGGGAAAATCCAGAAATATGAAAGAAAGCAAAATTACAGAAAACGTTTGAGTGATTTTCTCCACAAGCTTTACTGGTGACCTCAGAAACTTCCCATTAATTGGAAATGACCATATTTCCACAAATTTCATTAAAGGCAAAGCTTGTCTTATTTACAAGCCACTTCCAATTTCCCTCTCCTTCCCCAACAAATTAGACAATGCGAATCCCTACATGTCAATTCCAGGGGGTACATGGTGTCTGCAGCTTGTACCGTCATTCATCCAAATGTTTCTTCAAAACAATCTCCCTGCTTGCTCCATTGCCACCATCCTTCTGATCCCTTCTTCTGTGCAAGTTGCCATTGGTATCCCACTGTCTCACCAGATCACCAGTTGGACCAACTCACGCACCACTTCATCCTGTCAAAACTTTACATTAGAGCTCAGGGACACTTATAACTTGTCCACTTCTTTCGGTTACTTTGCATATCATGCATCTACACATGATGCACCATATGGATCTTTGTTTTCTTAGAGTTTACTTACTTTGTACTTACTTGGTGACTGCTAGCCTATTTAATTCATGTTGCTTTCTTAGTGCACACTCACTGACTTTCAGCACTGATTTCCTGGCTTCCACCCTCTATGTGGCTTGCATTGCTTTGTAGTGGAGAGGGAGAGGCAGGCAGCTTATTATGGTTGGCAGTGGTGAACAGTCAAGGGTGTGGTTACATCATTGTGTGGCACCATACTACATCGACACCTTTGTCACGTGCCAGCGGGTTCTGCAGCAAACACATGCCATGTGCTTCAAAAACACAGCCATGTATGCCAGTCAAAGGGGAGCACAGTTAGTGAGGTATAGGGGGACTGGGGTCAGACATGGTACCACCATAGTTAGTTCAAAGGATAGTCTAATTACACTATAGGCAATTGACCATGGTCTTTCAAGCATTTGGTCCCACCAGAGACTGGGGATCCATGTCCTGGGAATCTAGGGGTTAACTCATGGTCAGTCATAGAGTCATAGAGATGTACAGACCCTTCAGTCCAATCTGTCCATGCGAACCAGATATCCCAACCCAATCTAGTTCCACCTGCCAGCACCCGGCCTATAACCCTCAAAACCCTTCCTATTCATATACTCACCCAAATGCTTCTTAAATGTTGCAATTGTACCAGCTTCCACCACTTCCTCTAGCAGCTCATTCCATACACGTACCACCCTCTGAGTGAAAAAGTTGTCCCTTAGGTCTCTCCTGCAGGTCAAGTGCACAAAGTCCGCCAATTATAGATAGATTATTCAGGGAACTCTGCAGAAATCAGTCTAAGGTATGAGTTGTGGTCAGTTGAGGCTGTCACATCAAGTTTGTCTGTGGATTGGGCCAATTCTCTCCATAATGGGGCAAAAAGAGGAATTGAGTATGATTGAAGAGGATAGAAGAGCAGTTAGCATTGATGGACATGCAGGAAACACGTTGATGTTTCATCACTGAGTGAAAGGGAAGCATAGAGGATAGGAAGAGGTGTTATGACATGGAGTAAACTCCTCTGTTAACTTAAACTCAGCACACAGAGAAGCTCACCTCATGCCGTAATCTGTTTAATTTCGAGAGGCAAAGAATGAACAGAAGAACCTCTGATGGTAGATCAGTGAGATTAAGGGCAATTGGATTTTGCCATCTTGTTGGTTCCCTCACCATCCTCCCAGTATATCCTTTTGGCCTCAGCCAATGTGGTGAGCTGTGGTGCTACTGAGTCTCACTTGGGGGTGGACATTGAAATTCCTCACCCAGGATATATTATGTCCATGCCAACCTCAATGCTTCCTCCAAGTGGTGTTCAACGTAAAAATGTTCATCAGCCAAGGGCGAGAAGTACTCAGGTTATCTGCTGAAGGGTATCTTGCCCATGTTTGTTCTGATGCCATGTGACTTCATCGGCATTAGATTACTTCATCATTCCTATTTCCAGTCATATTTGATTTGCCACTTTTTGAAGGAATTGATTCATACAGCTACAACTAGCTTTTCCAAGACTTTCTTCCACACAACCAGTGCGGTTTGAAGAAATAAGTTTTTCTTCTTTCTAACAGTGTCAAATAAGTGTCAAGTCCAAAATTTTAGAAATAAAAGATGCAGCAATATTTCATCCAAATGTTCCTACATAGCTCACATAATACAATGCCCATTGTAACTCTTATCTCAATGTTCCAATGCACACAAGGTATCCCAAATGTCACTATTTAAAGTAAATATTAACAATTTTATTCTCTAAGTTCAGCAGAGAACATTAAAACAACAACTGTTTACAAGTCCTTTCCCTTAAACCCATTGTTTACCTCCCACACTACAATACAGGCCTGATAAATTCCCTCTTAAATTTATGGCAAAATCAATTTCAAGCCCAGGTATAGTCTTTGGATGTTGAAAGTTTGCTATAGATTCCTCTAGGTCGACTTCAATGTTCTGCTGCACAAGTTTCTTATGGACAGATACCCTTCAGAGAGTTATCTGGCTGGCCTTATGTTGGTGTTTGCTTAGCTGCTCTTTGCTGTACTCTCCCGAACTGTTCAAAATGTCCGCTTTTATACCTCAAAACATCGGATCATTTCATTGGTTTAATGTTATCCCAAATAGTAAAATTAAAATTTGATTGGATTTTGGTATCTGGGGCATAATTTAAACTGATTGGCCAAATTTGGCCCTAATCCTGACTCCTGTGTTTCTAAAGTGAGAGTTGAAGTGAGATGATAGACTGTGTGTTGCCAGTAGCCACAGCTACAATTGGAGGGAGTGCAGGTTTTTGTTCCAGTAACTCAACAGTGAGCTTATCCACTGAGATTTACAGTTAAATCCCTGAGTGTCACTCCCTGGCCAAAGAAACAAACAAGCTGATCCTCCATCCTACCAATTGCAGCTCCTTCTGTTCCACTTGTACTATTTCTTTTTATTCCTGCTGCTTGCCTTACCAACCTCTCCCTCAGACAATCACCATCTGATGGCCATGAAAACCAACATCATTATATTCAGCTCTGGGCTGAATTTGACCAGAAATCGGTGAAGTGTCAATTTTGGTCAGTTTCATGGAGACTTGCTCTCTGTGAGCTGTGAAGAGGTTTCTCAGGCTGTACTTCAAAACTCAACTCATTGTCACATGTACCATGCCTTTACTGCGCTCTGCCCATCCTATCTTCCCACTTGCTAGAGATGGAAGTCATCACTACTGCTGGATCCTCCTGACCTTATGATGGCGGGAATTTCATTGATGAAACAGTTGAAGATTGTTGGGTTACTTGCATTTGCTATTCATTTTCTCACCATGTCCAGTATCCCTTTTACAAGAATATGTATTTAATCCCCATTAAGTTGTCTGCTTTAATAGTAAGACCTGTTAACTTATTTGGCAAGTTTTTTTTTCCTTCCCTCTCATGCTATAAATGAGGTGCAACTGTGATTTTACATTTGACCAAACTACCGGCTTGTGTATTGTTAGAGCATTCAACCTAAAAGCTATCCATCTTCCAAACCATACTCTATAAACATGAACCATTATTTACCCTACACAAGACTTCCACTTTCTTATGTCACAGTAAATACTTCTAATTTAAACTTAATTCACTTCTACTGTGTAGTGAATTGTTCCTGTCCACTTCCCATTTTAATTGCAGCAACTTTAGTTTCCTTTGTATTATATTGCTTATCAGAGAAGTACCTTGTGTGCATTGGAACATTGAGATAAAAATTACAATGGGCATAGTATTATGTGAGCTATGTAGGAACATTAGGATGAAATATTGCTGCACCCTTTATATCTAAAATTTTAGATTTGACACTTATTTGACACTATTAGAAAGAAGAAAAACTTATTTCTTCAAACCGCACTGGTTGTGTGGAAGAGAGTCTTGGAAAAGCTAGTTGTAGCTGTATGAATCAATTCCTTCAAAAAGTGGCAGATAAAACATGACTGGAAATAGGAATGATGAAGTAATCTAATGCCAATGAAGTCTCATGGCATCAGAACAAACATGGGCAAGATACCCTTCAGCAGATAACCTGAGTACTTCTCGCCCTTGGCTGATGAACATTTTTACGTTGAACACCACTTGGAGGAAGCATTGAGGTTGGCATGGACATAATATATCCTGGGTGAGGGATTTCAATGTCCACCTCTGAGTGAGACTTAGTAGCACCACAGCTCACCACATTGGCTGAGGCCTAAAGAATATGCTGGGAGGATGGTGAGGGAACCAACAAGATGGCAAAATCCAATTGCCCTTATTCTCACCAATCTACCATCAGAGGTTCTTCTGTTCACAACAGTATTGGCAAGAGTGACCACTGCCCAGTCCTTGTGGAGACAAAGTCCTTCATTCAAACTTTTATCCATTCATTCATGATATGGGCTTTGTTCGTTGGGCCATAGTTTTTGCCCATCCCTAGTTGTCCTTGACAAGGTGATGACAGATTGCCAACTGGAATCATGCTCCACTTGGTGTGGGCTGACCAACAATGCTATTAGAGGGGGAATTCCAAGGTTTTGACCCAGTGACACTGAAGGAATGGTGATATATTCCAAGTCAGGACGGTGATTAGCTTGGAGGGGAATTTGCAGGAGGAGCTGATCTCAGTCATCTCTAGTCTTGTCCTTGTAGATGGTAGTGGCTGTGTCTTTGGAAGGTGCTGTCAAAGGAGCCTTGACTACGTGTATCATGTCAGTGGTACACAATATTCTTCTTGTTCATTAGTGGTGAAGGGGGTTTGGGGATATGATGCCAATAAAGTGGCCTGCTATGTCTTGGATGGTGTCAAGCTTCTTGAAAGACCTTCTATCATGTTGTGAGGTCCAGACATTGTAATCGGTTTTTATGGTGAATTACTTACTAAAGAGATATGTATAGAATCCTGGAATACTGAATGCCAGAGCAAGTGTCTCAAGCTCTACATTGGAATAATTGAAAGGTTGACCTCAGAAATATATCAACTAAAGTTTACAGCAAGTTGTCACCTCAATTCTAGATCTTTAGAAGCACGAGTGAGCTGACAATGACATTATGGAATCTAAATTGAATATTGCACTGAACAACAATATAATTAGCAGGTTAGATTAGATTAGATTCCCTACAGTGTGGAAACAGACCATTTGGCCCAACAAGTCCACACTGACCCTCCGAAAGAGTAACCCACCCAGACCCATTTCCCTTTGACTAATGCACCTAACAAGTTGGGTGACTTAGCATGGCCAATTCACCTGACCTGCACATCTTTGGAGTGTGGGAAGAAACCGGAGCACCCAGAGGAAACCCACGCAGACACGGGGAGAATATGCAACTTACAGAGTCAAGACATATGTATAGATTTGCTGCAAAATTCACTGTAATCTAAGAATGTCTTGATAAAGTTCAGCCTTAAAAATGATTACCTCTCTTTCATTATCCTTAAATCCTCTGGATTTATGATTCCTACTAGAGAATATAATGGCTGCTTTACATTGTGAGCTCATTTGATAGTTTGAGTCCTTGTTCAGGAAGCACTGTTTCTTTCACCATTTCCCCTATTGTATGATGCTTTAGTTGTCCAGGTATTGCATGCCATCTTCTCACTGTAAATCCTGATGCACAGCTCACATCCACTTTGGCTTCCATGAAGCAGACAAGCTTGCTTCAGTCATTATATTCTCAACAACTGGAACACTGCTGCCACATTTGGGAAAGCATCTGAATTTTTTAAATGAAATACAGGAATAGAAATAAGGAATTTTAATTTATTTCCAACCAAATGCAGCAGTTGAATCGCTGAGTTGTAAATGTGCAGTCGAAGACCCAATTCAATGACCTAAGTAGATAATCTGGTCATAGAGTCATACAGTATGGAAACAGGCCCTTCAGTCCCACCAGTCCAATCTGAACATAATCCCAAACTAAACTAATCCCAGCTGCCTGTTCCTGGTCCATATCCCTCCAAACCTCTTCTATTCATGTACTTATCCAAATGTCTTTTAAATATTCTAATTGTACTCACATCCACCACTTCCTCAGGAAGTTCATTCCACATGCAAACCACCCTCCGTGTACAAATAAAAAGCCTTTCAAGTGTTTTTTAAATCTCTCTCTCCCCTCACCTTAGAAATGTGCCCCCTAGTTTTGAAATCCACATCCGAGGGAAAAGACAACTATTATTAACTCTAACATTACCCCTTGTTAGTTTATAAACTTCTATAAAGTTTCCTCTCAACCTCCTACACTCCAATGCAAAAAAGGAGTCCCAGTCTATCCAGCCTTTCTTTATAACTCAAGTCTTCCATACCTGGCAGCATCTTGGTAAATCTCTTCTGAACCGTCTCCACTTTGATAATTTCTTCCTAGCACTGGGTGACCAGAACTGGACACAGTACTCCAGAAGAGGAAAGGCTGGTAGGTATAGGGAATGCTGGATGATGAGAGAAATGGAGGTTTTTGTTTAGAAAAAAAAGGAAGCGTATCTCAGATATACAGAGAAGACATTGAATCTTTAGAAGAATATAAAGGCAGTGGGAGTAGACTGAAGAGGGAAATCAGGAGGGCAGAAAAAGGACATGAGATAGCTTTGGCAAATATGGTTAAGGAAAATCCAAAGGGTTTTTACAAATACATTAAGGACAAATGGGTAACTAGGGAGAGAATAGGGTCCCTCAAAGATCAGCAAGGCAGCCTATATATGGAGCCACAGGAGATGGATGGAAGTACTAAATGAGTATTTTGCATCAGTGTTTACCATGGAGAAGGACATGGAAGATACAGAATATGGACATCTTGAAAAAATGTCCATATTGCAGAGGAGGAGGTGCTGGATGTCTTGAAATGCTTAAAAGTGAATAAGTCCCCAGGACCTGATCAGGTGTACCCTAGAACTCTGTGGGAAGCTCAGGAAGTGATTGCTGGGGCCCTTGCTGAGATATTTGTATCATCGATAGTCACAGGTGAGGTGCCGGAAGACTGGAGGTTGGCTAACGTGGTCAACTATTTAAGAAAGGGAGTAAGGAAAAGCCATAGTGAGCTTCTCATCGGTGGTGGGTAAGTTGTTGGAGTGAATCCTGAAGGACAGGATTTACATGTATTTGGAAAAGCAAGAACTGAT
The DNA here is from genome assembly GCF_047496795.1 of Chiloscyllium punctatum. Lineage (NCBI taxonomy): Eukaryota > Metazoa > Chordata > Chondrichthyes > Orectolobiformes > Hemiscylliidae > Chiloscyllium > Chiloscyllium punctatum. The sequence goes on along the minus strand of NC_092746.1, from coordinate 91,878,856 downwards.
TAGGGATAGTCAGCATGGCTTTGTGCGTGGGAAATCATGTCTCATGAACTTGATTGAGTTTTTTGAAGAAGTAACAAAGAGGATTGATGAGGGCAGAGCAGTGGACGTGATCTATATGGACTTCAGTAAGGCATTCGACAAGGTTCCTCATGGGAGACTGGTTAGCAAGGTTAGATCTCATGGAATACAGGGAGAACTAGCCATTTGGATAGAGAGTGGAAGATGGAGTTTAATTTAGATAAATGTGAGGTGCTGCATTTTGGATAAGCAAATCTTAGCTGGACTTATACACTTAATGGCAAGGTCTGGGGAGTGTTGCTGAACAAAGAGACCTTGAAGTGTAGGTTCATTGTTCCTTGAAAGTAGAGTCGCAGGTGGATAGGATAGTGAAGATGATATTTGGTATGCTTTCCTTTATTGGTCAGAGTATTGAGTACAGGAGTTGGGAGGTCATGTTGCGGCTGTACAGGGCATTGGTTAGGCCACTGTTGGAATATTGTGCACAATTCTGGTCTCCTTCCCTTCAGAAGGATGTTGTGAAACTTGAAAGGATTCAGAAAAGATTTACAAGAATGTTGCCAGGGTTAGAGGGTTTGAGCTGTTTTCCCTGGAGCATCGGAGGCTGAGGGGTGACCTTATAGGGGCTTATAAAATCATGAGGGGCATGGATAGCATAAATAGACAAGGTCTTTTCCCTGGTGTGGGGGAGTCCAGAACTAGAGGGCATAGGTTCAGGGTGAGAGGGGAAAGATATAAAAGGGATCTAATGGGCAACTTTTTTCACTCAGATAGTGGTGCATGTATGGAATAAGTTGCCAGACGAAGTGGTGGAGGCTGGTACAATTACAACATTTAAAAGGCATCTGGATGGGTATATGAATAGAAAGAGTTTGGAGGAATATGGGCCGGGTGCTGGCAAATGGGACTAGATTAGGTTGGGATATCTGGTCGGCATGGACGAGTTGGACCAAAGGGTCTGCTTCCGTGCTGTGTATCTCTATGACTCTAAAACGCTTCAGCAATGCCCAGTACTACCTCAACATGACTTTCCAACTCCTGTATTCAAAGGACTGAGCAAGGAAGGCAAGCCTTTTTAACACCCTGTCTATATGTGATGCAAACCTCAAAGAGTTATGGACCTGAAGCACTATGTCCCTCTGTGACAATTGAACCTATAGTGAGAGAATTGTGTTACAGGTGCCATCTTTCAGAGGTATTTCCTCAAATTGGCATTTCTTTTTAGGTGGATACAAAAGATTCAATGACACTCTTTGAGGAGGAGTACAGGAGTTCGTCCTGGTGTGCTGCCAATATGCATCTTTCAGCCAACATCACTAAGATAGATGATCTAGCCATTACCTCACTGTTCTTTGTGGGACCTTGTATGTATATTGGCAGCCATCTTTTCCTCCATGAGACCAGGGATTTCCTGTCATGCTGCTTGACCATAAAGTGCTTTGCAGGGTGCCAAGGTTGCGAAAGGCACTAAATAAGTGAAAATGTTTTCCTTCTCTTCCTGGGATTCATAAAATTCGAGATTGGTTCCCAAATGTGACAGGAATATCTCAAGTGTAATGAATGGCTCATGAAGTTCTAAGTATGAACTTGAATGAAAAATTAATGATTTTGGAACAGCAGTCGTCCAGGGAGCTGTATCTTCATCAAAAATGGGTTCACAATTTCAAGACCTTTCCATTTGACAGAATGGACTGCAAACATAAGAAGACAACCAGCATTAAACATGCTTTCATGCTCTTTTGCTGAAGTTTAGCAGACTCAGGTTGTATGAGGTTACGTAAGTCTCAAAGGTGCACAGTCAACTACAGGATAATAATCATTGATCGTAAATCTGCTGAGCAGAGTCTGAGGAGCCCAGGCTTTTGGTCTCCTTTCCTCAGATTTTAAACAGCTTGAGGCACTCTTTATGCATCTGGTTTAAATTCTTTTATAGATAGCTACTGCCTAATCCTTAGTGTTTCTTGTTTCTTGCTGTTTTTTCTCATGAGTATTGAAATGTCTTGTGATCCTCAACATCCCAGCTGTCCTCCTCCTAGTCTTTGATATATTTCCCTGACTGACTTTTTTTTAAGAACACAATAGACTGTGAACTGAGAAGGGGTCATTCAAGCTCTTTCCACAGAGCAGGCGCAGTTTGCTCTGTCATGGGTTCTACACCACCAAATTAATCCACTGATAAGGTCATCACGAAAGACTCCAAGAATGTTATATATCCTGATATTTCTGCACTTCAGTCGTCTCAGACAACAATTTTCCTCTGTTTCGTCCAGCCCTACGACAAGAAAACACCGTGACCATGTCAAAAGATCACATTTTATGAATTGGTTTCCGACTTGTCTCTTTATCCCTCCAACACCTTGCTGTTTTTACTTCTAATGCCCAGTGAGGTCCAATGGCAAAGCTCAAATTACTCACATTTAGTTGAAAACACTAGCTTGAAACAAAAAGTCCCTGTTACTTTTATTCATGCCAGTGGTGTGGCTGTACTGAAACAGTTTAGCTAGGGATGGGTCACTGGACCCAGAACATTGACTCTGATGTGAAGATGGGATTTCGTCTCCAACAGACTGTACAACAGATAAGTGCATCAGTAGCAGGTAGATTAGTTAGGATAAGGCCAGTCTAGCAGCAATGTACATTAGGACTCAACCAGTTTGATCAGTATGCTGCTGCCAAACCTCTCTTGGTGGTAGATGTTGAAGTCACCATCTAGAGTACATGCTGTGCCCTTGCCACCCTCAGTGTTCAACATGGAGAAGTACTGATTAATTGGTTGGGGGTGGGGGTTACATGGTAGCCAGCACGAAGTTGTGTTTGACCTGATGCCTTGAGACCTCCTGGGATCCAGTGTCAACACTGAGGACTAACAGGGCAGCTCCCTCCCTCCTATATACCACTTTTCCGCCAACTCTGCTGGTTCTGTCCTGCTGATGGGGCATCCTGGGAATAGTGATGGTGTTGTCTGAGACAATGTCCTTGGCTGTTACTTGACTAATCTATGAGATAGCTCTCTTAGATGTTGGTAAGGAGGCTGGCTGGTTTTAATTTGGAGTCACATGTCGAACAGACCAATTAAAGATAGCATCTCTGCTTTCCTGAAGGGCATTAGTGAACTAGTTGGGTTTTTACAGCAATTCAAAATGATTTCAGGGTCATCATTAGATGATGAATCGAAATTTCAGATTTTCATTGAATTCACATTCAATAGACAATAGACAATAGACAATAGACAATAGGTGCAGGAGTAGGCCATTCTGCCCTTCGAGCCTGCACCACCATTCAATATAATCATGGCTGATCATCCTTAATCAGTATCCTGTTCCTGCCTTATCTCCATAACCCTTGATTCCACTATCCTTGAGAGCTCTATCCAACTCTTTTGGAAATGAATCCAGAGACTGGGCCTCCACTGCCCTCTGGGGCAGAGCATTCCACACAGCCACCACTCTCTGGGTGAAGAAGTTTCTCCTCATCTCTGTCCTGAATGGTCTACCGCATATTTTTAAGCTGTGTCCTCTGGTTCGGCACTCGCCCAACATGTTTCCTGCCTTCGGAGTGTCCAATCCTTTAATAATCTTATATGTCTCAATCAGATCCCCTCTCAGTCTTCTAAACTTGGGTTCCTGGGTCCCTGTCTCATTGTGGGATTGAAACCCAGGATCCCAGAACATTTCCTGGGTCTCTGGATTGCTAGCCTTGTAACAAAGCCACGACATCATCCACACTTGCTTGCTGATTTAGAAACTGTTGCATTGATATGTGACGATTATGGATTGAACTTCAACTCAGGGCTTGAGAACAATCTTAATTCGCCCTTCAGCAGTGTATTACAATGTTAAAAAGGATGGTCTTCTATTGACATGTTAAATTACATCTCTGTGCTAATTTCCTGTTATAGAAACCCTACAGTGTGGAAACAGGCTATTTAGCCCAACAAGTCTGCACCAATCCTCCAAAGAGCATTCCACTCAGACTCACTCCCCTACCCAATAACCTTGCATTTCCCATGGCTAATCCACCTAACCTGCACATCTTTGAACTGTGGGAGGAAACACTCGCAGACATGGGGAGAATGCACAAACTCCCCACAGACAGTCACCCAAGACTGGAATTGAATCTGGGTCCCTGGCGCTGTGAGGTAGCAGTGTGAACCACTGAGCTGCCATTCTGCCCCTGGCTAGAGATGGCTTCAATGGTGAAAAGCAGGAAGCAGTCACGCCCTGATCATTTCTGGGAGCCCCACTTGATGTTGAGGCCATCAGGCAGTCAGGAGCCTTGCTGCAGAGCTCCTGTCCACTAAAGGTCATAGACGTCCCCCTCCGAACAGCTACTAATCAATTGGAGGGCCAGTAGCTCTTCAGTTGCAACAGTACCACAGAGATCAATGGCTGCTGCTGGGGCTGACCCTGGCCTGGAAATAGAACATTATGGATACTGCCTTGGAACCCAGGTATATGGAGTCAGGGCCTGTTAGGCAGTGTGGGTGATAGGTGGGGGCTGCAGCGTCCAGTGCTCTCTGTCCTGTCTACAACCCCAACTATTCTGTCTCAACTTGAATGTTTTATAATCACAATTATCTGCCAAACTACAAAGTTAATGCTTCTTCAGGCCTTTGTTTTCTCACATTAAAATTTTCTCACTCAATTATAATGTCATGCTGAGCACTAAAATAAATTGATTTTTCATTTGATTTGATTTATTATTGTCACACGTACCAAGATACAGCGAAAAGTATTGTTTTGCTCACTAAACAGACAAGTCATGCCTTACATAAGTACATCAGGGTGATAGAAGAGAATGCAGAAGATAGTAATACAGCTACAGAGACCATAAGACCATAAGACATAGGAGTGAAAGTAAGGCCATTTGGCCCATTGAGTCCACTCTGCCATTCAATCACGGCTGAAGGGCATTTCAACGCCACTTACCTGCACTCTCCCCCCTGTCCCTTAATTCCTTGCGAGATCAAGAATTTATCAATCTGTGTCTTGAAGACATTTAACATCCCAGCCCTCACTGCGCACCATGGCAGTGAATTCCACAGGCCCACCACTCTCTGGCTGAAGAAATGTCTCCTCATTTCCATTTTAAATTGACCCCCTCTAATTCTAAGGCTGTACCCATGGGCCCGAGTATCCCTGTCTGACAGAAACAAATTCCCAGCATCCACCCTTTCTAAGCCATGCATTATCTTGTAAGTTTCTATTAGATTTACCCTCAACCTTCTAAACCCTAATGAATACAATCCCAGGATCCTCAGCTGTTCATCGTATGTTAGGCCTACCATTCCAGGGATCATCCGTGTGAATCTCCGCTGGATATGCTCCAGTGCCAGTATGTCCTTTCTGAGATGTGGGGCCCAAATCTGGACACAGTATTCTAAATGGACCCTAACCAGAGCTTTAAAAAGTCTCAGTAGCACCTCACTGCTTTTACATTCCAAACAAATTACTCTTGAGATAAATGACAACATTACATTTGCTTTCTTAATCATGGACTCAATCTGCAAGTTAACTTTTAGAGAATCCTGGACTAGCACTCCAAGATCCCTTTGTACTTTGGCTTTAGGAATTTTCTCACTGTTTAGAAAATAGTCCATCCCTGTATTCTTTTTTCCAAAATGCAAGACCTCACATTTGCTCACGTTGAATTTCATCAGCCATTTCCTGGACCACTCTCGTCTGCAGCCTCCCCACCTCCTCAGAACTTCCTGCCTGTCCGCCTAACTTTGTATCATCGGTGAACTTCGCCAGAATGCCCCCAGTCTCTTCATCCAGATCATTATAAGTGAACAGCTGTAGCCTCAAACTGAACCCTGCGGGACACGACTTGCCATTCCGAAAAAGAACCTTTTATCCCAATTCTCTGCCTTCTGTCAGACACCAATCCTCAATCTATGCCAGTAGCTCACCTCAAACACCATGGACCCACACATTACTCAGCAGCTTCCTCTGAGGCACCTTATCAACACCTTTTGGAAATCTAGGTAGATGACATCTACCAAGTTTCCCTGGTCTAACAGAGACAGTGCAGAGAAAGATAAAGTGCAATATATGAAGTGCTTGGAGGGACATTCTTGTGGGGGAAGATTCTTTGTTGAGTCCTTGCTTTATTAGCACACTATCCACAGCACTGCCCACTGCATATGGAAGGGGATTGTTTTAACCCTTTTTTTGCTATATCTGAGGCACTTCTATATCATATAAATCCATTTCTTGAATTCTGCCGTTTTTCTGACTGGTGTGGGCCCTCTCTAGAGGTGGTGGGATTGACTTCACTCCTACACCATGGTGCAGACCTTCTTCCCATGCTGCTGCTTCACCAGGCTCTCAGCTGCCTTTCCCTGGCTTATGTCTGAAGCTTGTCATGGTCTCACATCCTGCATCAACTTTTACTGCTGGGTGTGTGTTCAGGCTGTTGGGTGAAGTGTGAGGTGAGGTTTGCGAGCTGGATTCTTGGATCTTTTCTTAAAGCTGTTTACTTACGCCATGTTATAATTAGATTGTGAAGTTGAAGGTGTGGTCAAGTGCTGAGATGGCGGTGGACTATTGCAGGGCTATCGCATTCCGCGACTTCCCCCCCCCCCCCAAATGCAGTCGTTACCACTTCCACCCCCACCAACGCCACTCACCTGCACACTGCCAGCACACACCCCACGGATCCCATTGTCACCATCCCCATGCCCCGAGGGGAACGTCACCTCTGCAAATGACTCCACCCCTCGGATGCTGCCTGAACTGCTGTGCTTTTCCAGCACCACTCTAATCTAGACTCCACCCCCATTCTCCCCATCACCACACCCACTCCAGTTACAGTTTCCACCCCCCACCCCCCCCCCCACCCCCCCACTCCCAGCTCCAGCCCTACACCAGGTCCTAGCTCCCAGCCCTGCTGAGTTTTCACCATCCCCCCAGACCTCATCCTCGCTGAGGCCTAATGACCAGTCCTCAGCAAAGGCCTTACCTTCATCCCCCACCCACCGTCCACGCGTTAACGAATTCAATACGTGTAGTGATGTTGAACATTTCTTCTGCAGCCTCCGCCTCAGAGCTTTCTTTTTCTATCAGGATTCCCACCCACCCTCTGAAGACCCCTTCTCCCGCCTCCAAAACACTCCATTCACCTGAACACCCCCTGCTGGCCTATTACCCACCCTCAATCTCTTCATTTCCAACTGCCGCCGGGACATCAACCGCCTCAACCTGTCTACCCCCCTCCCCTACTCCAACCTCTCACCCTCACAACGCGCAGTCCTCCACTCCCTCTGCTCCAATCCCAAACTCACCATCAAACCAGCGGATAAAGGGGGTGCAGTCGTGGTTTGGCGCACTGACCTCTACACCGCTGAAGCAAGACGCCAACTCGAAGACACTTCCTCCTACCGCCCCCTCCACCATGACCTCTCCCCCCCATCACCAAACTATCACTTCCCAGACCATGCACAACCACATCACCTCAGGCGATCTCCCACCCACAGCTTCCAACCTCATAGCTCGGGAACACCGCACCGCCCGATTCTACCTCCTTCCCAAGATCCACAAACCTAACTACCCTGGCTGACCCATCGTCTCAGCCTGCTCCTGCCCAACCTCAATACTGTCCTATCCCCCCTTGTCCAGGAACTCCCCACGTACATTCGAGACACCACCCACGCCCCCAACGCCTCATCTTCACCAATGGACATGCAATCCCTCTACAACTCCATCCGCCATGACCAGGGCCTCCAAGCCCTCCATTTCTTCCTCTCCCGACATCCCCACCAGTACTCTTCCACTGACACTCTCATTCGTTTGGCCAAACCGGTCCTCACCCTCAACAATTTCTCTTTCAAATCCACCCACTTCCTCCAGATGAAAGGGGTAGCCATGGGCACTCGCATGGGCCCCAACTATGCCTGTCTCTTTGTCAGCTACATGGAACAGTCCATTTAGTTACACCGGCACCACGCCAGCCGATGTCATACAGTGACTGGAGGAACAGCCGAGGAGGAACAAGACGAGGACAGAAAGGCGGACTCTACTGCAGTAAAATATTGCATTCTATTCAGTGTTTCAAGCTGGTGCAGGACCGTGGTGAGACTTCGTGGATAACACGCGAAGTGACAGTTTCATTGTGTTTTTATTGATAGTCAGCTCTGCTGTAATGCGGTAGTTCCATTCTCATGCAATACCATGTTATAACAAAATGGTGTAATAGTAGCAACATTAAAAATAATGGGGCTGAAATCGTGTTATAACCAATACATGTTTTAAAACTTCACGCTTTAGAAACAGTGTCCCCAATTTGTCAATCACGTTAGAGTGAATTTGTGTTCGGAAAATGTGCGTTATAGCAGAACGAACTCGACATGTCACAATAAATCTAAATCTAATTTAAATGTCAGAATACACGAACCTGGAGTTAAAGAACTGAAGGGGATTAAAACTGAAGGAGTTTGCAGACAGAAAGTATGGAGGCATTTGAAAAGAAGGATAAATATTAAGTTGTCGCACAGAGTAAAACACTCAGAACCCCAAAATATCTGAATTCCACTATGAGCTCTGAAAGGGATTCTGTTCAGGAGGAAGTTGCCCCTTAGGTCTCTTTCATATCTTTCCCCTCTCACCCTAAACCTATGCCCTCTAGTTCTGGACTCCCCGACCCCAGGGAAAAGACTTTGTCTATTTACCCTATCCATGCCCCTCATGATTTCATAAGCCTCTCTAAGGTCACCCCCTCAGCCTCTGATGCTCCAGGGAAAACAGCCCCTGCCTACTCAACCTCTCCCTATATCTCAAATCCTCCAACCCTGGTAACATCCTTGTAAGTCTTTTCTGAACCCTTTCAAGTTTCATAACATCCTTTTGATAGGAAGGAGACCAGAATTGCATGCAATAATCCAACAGTGGCCTAACCAATGTCCTGTACTCAATACTCTGACCAATAAAGGAAAGAAAATGGGAGAAAAACCTAAAACAAGGATGTAATGCAGAAACAACTGTATTTCTTCTAACTGACACATGGTCAGTATTCACTGCTGTTCCAGTCTTCAGGCAAACCAAGAACAGAAGGGAATAGTTACTGAGTAGATCACTCTCATCTGATGCCTCTCCAGTCTTTATTAACATGGTTGAAGCTCATGGGATTAAAGGGACCATCTCAATTTGACAAAAGACAGAGGATGGTTGTGAATGGTGATTTATTTCAGACTGGCGGGAAGCAAATCGTGGTCTTCTGCCCCATTCAATATTAGGACGCTGCTGTTTTCATTCTACATTAATGACCTGGACTTGACTATACAGGGCATCTCATCAAAGTCTGCGCAGAATTTGGACATGCAATAAATTGTGAGGAGGGTCACTACAGACTTTGGGAGAAATGTAACATTCCTTAGGAGGGTAGTGACAGATCTCAGGAAACCATAACACCATAAGATGTAGGGGTAGAATCATAGAATCTCTACAGTGCGGAAACAGGCCATTTAGCCCGACTCTTCGAAGAGTAACCTACCCAACCCACTCCTCTACCCTATTACTCTACATTTACCCCTGACTAATGCACCTAATCTACACATCCCTGAATACTATGGGCAATTTAGCATGGCCAATTCACCTAACTTGCACATCTTTGGTTTGTGGGAGGAAACTGGAGCACCTGGAGGAAACCCATGCAGACACAGGGAGAATGTGCAAACTCCACACAGACAGTCGCCCAAGGCTGGAATCAAACCCGAGTCCCTGGTGCCGTGAGGCAGCAGTGCTAACCACTGGGTCACCATGTTGCCCCCAAAAGAAGCTGGCCATTCAGCCCATTGAGTTTATTCCACCTTTCAATGAGATCATGGCTGATCTGATAATCCTCAAACCCACTTTCCCAACTTTTCATTGTAACGCTTGATTCCTTTACTGATTAAAAATCTATGTCAGCCTTGACTACACTTATTGGCCCAATCTTAACAACTCTGCAGGAAACAATTCCACAGACTCAGTACACTCTGACCTAAGAGATTCCTCCTCATCTGTGTCACAATTATGTGACTCCATACTCTGAGATTATGCCCTCTCATCCTAGACCCTCCCACAAGGGAAACATCCTCTCAGCATTGATGTTATCAAGTTCTCTGAGAATTGTGTACGTTTCAACAAGGTCATCTCTCATTCTTTTAAGTTTCAATGGATACAGGCCCAGCTTCTCAATCTCTCCTGATTCATACTTGGAATCAACCTTCTCTGATCTGCCTCCAATGCCAGTGTATCTTTCCTTCGATAAGAGGTCAAAGAAGGAGTAATTGAAGCCAATTGCTATTAGAAAAAAAGTGGTGAAGAAGATAATGAGACGGAAAGCTGCCTAACCCTTAGGTCCAGCTAATTTACATACCTGGACAGTAAAAGAGATAGCCTAGAAACATGGGATGCATTGTTTGTCATCTTCCACCCAAAAATAGTTGGAAGGCAAGTGGTGAGGGTGACACAAAGAGTATGCAAAGGGATATAGAAGGTAAAGTATTTGAGCAAAATCTTGGCAGATGGAGTATAATGTTGGAAAATGTGAGGTTGTGCACTTGGCAGGAAGAATATAGGAACTGAATATTATTTAAATGGAGAAAAACTGCAGAAAGCTATGGAAGAGGGGGATTTGAGAGCCCTCATCCATGAATCACAAAAAAAACTCTAGCATCCAAATTTAGTGGGTAATAGGGAAGGCAAATTGAATGTTAGGCCTATACTCATCGGAATTCAGAAGATTGAGGTGAGACCTTACTGAAACATACAAGATTGTTATAGGACTTGACAAGGTAGATTAAACTATGGTATTGTCTAACATGTAAAGTGTTGGAGGTCAAATGACTGAAAATATTTAAGAATTAAATAGATTTCTAAAGACTAACGGCATCAAAGTGCATGAGGAGAGAGTGGAAAAATGGCATTGAGTTAGACAATCGGTCATGATCAGATTGAGTGGTGGAACAGGCTTGATGGGCCAAATGGTCTACTCTTGCTCTTATTTTCAATGCTTTTGGTTTGACCCCTTATATTGTAAGCTTTTATGCAATGAAACAGCTTGATTATGAAGGAGGCAAGTTACTGAAGCAGTTTGGACTCACCAGAGATTGGAAGAAGTCTATCATGCCTTCTACATGCTTAATATTATATTTGAGAACACATGTCTTTTCCTGTTTACACCTAACAAGGTTGTTCCTGTGAATGTAATTCAAGAGGTTAGGATGTTAATATTAATTCATGGAATATAAGTAAATGCAAAAACATGACTACCTGAAGTGTTCAACAATGTACTACCCCCAAAACCTTAACCCACCATCAGGAACCTGAATTCTCATTTCCTGCCCAATTAAACTCCCACACTTTCCTTCTGGAGTCATACAGCACAGAAACAGACCCTTCGGTCCAACTTGTCCATGCTGACCGAGCTTCCTAAACTAAACTAGTGTCACTTGCATGCTTCTGGCTCATATCCCTCCACAACTTTCCTATTCATGTGTTTGTCCAAATTTTTTTTTAAATGTTGTAACTGTACTTGCATTTACCAGGTCCTCTGGATGTTCATTCCACATACGAATCATCTTCTGTGTGAAAACGTTGCCCCTCAGGTCCCTTTTAAATCTTTCTCCTCTCACCTTAAAAATATGCCTCCGAGTTTTGTACTCCTCACCCTTGACAAGTGACCTTTCACTTTATCTATGCCTGTCATGATTTTATAAACCTCTATAAGGTCACTCCTCAACATCCTATGTTCCAACGAAAGAAGTCCCAGCCTCTCCTTATAACTCAAACCTTCCAGTCCCAGCAACAGGCTGGTACATCTTTTCTGAACCTTGACTCATTTAATAATATCCTTCCTATACCAGGGCAACTAGAACTGCACACAGTACTCTAAAAGTGGCCTCACCAACGTCCTGTACAACATCAACATAATGTCCCAAAACTCTGGGTGGGCCCAGAAGATTCCACCTAGGCTCTAGAGTTCAAAGCAATTCTTTTTCATAATTCTGCTTCTATAGTTGATTCCTCTCACGATAAATGACAAGATTCCATTTGCCTTACATGTTACTTGCTATGCACCTTCATACTATCACTTGTGATTCATACTTCATGTTACACACACCCCTCTATACCTCAAAGTTCTGCAATCTTTCTACGTTGAAGTAATCTGTTGCTTTTCTATCCTTCCTGCACATTTTCCCACATTATACTCCGTCAGTTGAATTTTCGCCCAGTTGAGCGAAGAGACTGGAGAAGTTGGGATTGCACTCCTTCAAGCAGAGAAGATGATGGAGAGATTTGATAACCACTTTTCAAGTTATGAATGATAGAGTAAGTAACAATATTCACTGGTTTAGTGAGCAGAAGATACAGATTTATGTTAAAAGCAGAAAGTCGGGCAATTTGAGAATTTTACTATGCAGCATTTTGCCATGACCTAGAATGTATTGCTTGAAAGGGCGCATAAGAAGATTTAATAATAACTTTGAGCAGGGAATTGGATGAATCAAAGCCATTCTTCTTTCATCACTACAGAGTCTATCAGATCAGTTGAACTGTGAAATACCCAAAGTTGCAGATTTGGAAATCTGTGGAGGTTATTGTAAGATCTAAATCAAACTGAATGAAATCTGTTTTGTGGTTAGCACATATAACGTAGACATCCATCAAATACCCCCATGAGATACATTTAAGGATAGTTTCCACTGTGATGAGATGGGAGGCGTCTTTGAGTCAGCACTTAATGTCGCACAAATCCAAGATAAGAATGAGAAGTAACATTCTGGCAATAAGTATGGTGACAAGGTCATAAATAGTAACAGATGATGCTAAATATAAAATCCCTCTTGTTTAAATACTTCCCTTCTGCAATACTAGACAGTGTTTGAGAAGTGTTTTGATTGCTATTTCTGACATTCAAGTAACTGAGGAAAACATCGCATCCTCAGAACATTTTTGATTCACTGTGACTCACTTGCTGCATAGAGTATACAGTAAGGTCATCCAATGATTCCTGTCAGATAAGGTCAGGATGAGGCTCAAAAGCAGACCTCCCCTTTGGTCACCTTGCCATCTGGCAGTTGTTGTCTTTTCTCACAAATGAAATAGCATCACTTGATAAAGATGCCAGACATTTGTTAATACCCATGGAACTGCAAAACATTATATCATAGCAGATTTGGCAGTTGTTGGAAGGGATGATGTTTGCTGTTCATGCACTTTCCAAATATTCATTTGTGCTATGCAAATGCATGTTGATGCCATTCATGTAATGCTACCGTCAGATTCCTCCTTTGAAATTTCAGAATCAGTACTGCTAATCCCATTGAATGATTAGAATTTTGATTTCCCCTTTCAAATATCAACTAGTTTTCATGAATAGCATTCTCATCGCTTAATTAGAAGAATGTGGACTTATGGTGCATTGTGCATTAAGTGAAAAAGTGGTCTGATAGTTTATACATTGTCAATGGTGATATCTTTCAAATGGGATATTTCACCATGACCCAACAGACTTGAGAAAGTCGATGTAAAGTTTTGCAGTGTACTATTCAAAAACAAGTACTGAAGTGTGTTCTTTGTTTTATTGTCTCATGGGACATGAGCATCGTTGGCTGGGCCAGCATTTATTGCTCATCCTTAGATTCCCTTGTGAAGGTGGGGGTGAGCTGCCTTCATGAACCACTGCAGTCCATGTACTATAGATTGACCTACAGTGTTGCTAGGAATGAAATTCCAGGATTTTGATCCAGCGACAGTGAATGAATGACAAAACATTTCCAAGTCAGGATGGTTTGCAGTGGCACCTGTAAGTGATGGTGTGGTATCTGCAGCCCTTGTCCTTCTCTCTTTGGGAGTGGTTGTGGCTTTGGAAGGTGCTGTCTGAGGACCTTTAGTGAATTTCTGCAGTGCATCTTGTAGGTAGTACATACTGGTGCTGCTGAGTGTGGATGGTGGAGGGAGTGGATACTTGTGGATTTAATGCCAATCAAATGGACTGCTTTGTTCAGGATGCTGTCAAGCTTCTTGAGTGTTTTTGGAGCTGCACCCATCCAGGCAAGTGGGGAGTATCCACTTCACCTCTGAAATCCAGCTCTTTTGTCCATATTTGAACCAAGGCTGTAATGAGGTCAGGAACTGAGTGGCCCGAGCAGAACCCAAACTGGGTGTCACTGAGCAGGTTATTGCTGAGCAGATGCTGCTTGATAGCACTGTTAATGACATCTCCCATCACTTTACTGATGATCAAGAGTAGACTGATGGGATAGTAATTGGCCAGGTTGGATTTGTCCTGTTGTTTGTATGGAGGTCTTACCTGGGCAATTTTGCACATTGTCAGGTAGCTTCCAGTGTTATAGCTGTACTGGAACAGCTTGGCTAGGAGAGCAGCAAGGTCTGGGGCACAAGTCTTCAGTACTATTGCTGGAATGTTGTCAGGGCCCACAGTCTTTGCAGTATCCAGTGTCTCTAACCATTTTTTGATAAGATGTGAAGTGAATTGAATTGGCTGAGGACTGGTATGTGTAATGCTGGGGACCACTGGAGGAGGCCGAGATGGGACGCTTCTGGCTGAAGATTGCTGCAAAAGCTGCAGCCTTGTTCTTTGCACTGATGTATTGGATTCTTCCATAAGTGAAAATGGAGACATTTGTGTAGTGTCCTCCTCCTGTGAAGTGTTTAATTATCCACCATCATTCACTACTGGATGTGGCAGGACTGCAGAGCTTAGATCTGATCCATTGGTTGTGGGATTGCTTTGCTCTGTCTATCACTTGCTGCTTCTGCTGTTTAGTATGCAAGTAGTCCTGATTAGTAGCTCCACCGGGTTGACACTTCATTTTCAGGTCTGCCTGGTGCTGCTCCTAGTATGCCCTCCTGCACTCCCCATTGGACCAGGGTTGATCCCCTGGCTTGATGGTAATGGTTGAGTGGGGGATACGATGGGCCATGAGGTTGCAGATTCTGTAGAAATGTGATTCTGCTGCTGTTGGTGATCCACAGCACCTCATGGATGCCCAGTCTTGATTTGCTTAATCTGTTCAAAGTCCATTCCATTTAGCATGGTGAGAATTCTCGCACAACACAATGGAAATTATTTTCAATGTGAATGCAGAATTTCATCTCCACAGGAACTGTGCGGTGGTCACTCTTACCAGTACTGTCATGGACAAATGCACCTGCAGCCGGCAGATTGGTAAGGATGAGTTCAAGTACATTCTTCCCTCTTGTTGGTTCCCTCACCATCTGCTGCAGATCCAGTCTAGCAGCTATGTCCTTTAGGACCTGACTAGTTTGATCAGTAGGTCTGCTGCTGAGCTATTCTTGGTACAGACTTTGAAATTCCCCACCCAGAGTACATTTTGTACTCTTGCCACCCTTAGTGCTTCCTCCAGGTGTTGTTCCGATGAGGAACAACGGTACATGGTATTCAGCAGGAAATTTCCGTACCCATGTTTGACCTGATGTCATGAGACTTCATGGGGTCCGGAGTCAACGTTGAAGACTCCCAGGGCAACTCCCTCCTGATTGGATACCATTGTGCCTCCACCTTTGCTGGGTCTGTTCTGCCTGTGGTATCTGGGACATTTTCTTCAATGTATGGTTCTGTGAGTATGACTCTGTCAGGCTGTTGATCAACTAGTCTGTGAGACAGCTCTCCCAGTTTTGGCACCAGTCCCTGATTTTAGTAAAGAGGTCTTTCTGTTTTTGCCATTGTCTTTTCTGGTACCCAGGTTGATGTCAGGTGGTCCGTCCAGTTTCATTTCTTTGTTGAGACTTTGCAGCAATTGATACAACCAAATGACCTTCTGGACCATTTCAGAAGTGGCTAGGGAGTCAACCACATTGCTGTGGATCTGAAGTCACATGTAGGCCAGACCAGGTGAGGATGACAGATTTTCTTCCCCGAAGGATGTTGGTGAGCCAGATGGATGTGTCCTGACTAACATTTCTTATTTCTCCCTCAACCAATATCATCACAGCAGGTCACCTGGGGAGCCAATCATTTGAGACCTTTCTGTGTGTAAATTCACTGCCTAAATGGCTACTGTGACGGAACTTAAAAAAACAATTCATCAGTTGTAAAGTGATTTAAATGTAATAAAGTGCTCGAGACCTGTAGATTCTTTTTCTTTTTCCGCTATGGCAAGATACCTGGACTCCACTTCAGCTTTCTAGAACTTGGGAACAAATTGAAAAGACATTTCCTACAATGTAATACTTTTATAAGTTTATATCTGCTAATTAAATATTCCCTTTCTCTAACTGGCATCATACACTTTCTCCTTCTCTTTGTCTTTCTCCTCTATTTTTACCTTTACGTACACCCAACTTCCAAGTGGGGAAGTTGGTGCATTAATTGGTTAATTCTCTATTTCAAGTCTCTACCAATAAACATCCACTGAGCAATCAGTCAGTCCTCTCATGCAGTATGAATGTTATTTTCCCCTTACTTTCAAACTTCTTATTCATTGACTTGATGAGTGCAAGATGAAATGCTTTGATAAAATGTGTGGTTTTTTAAAGCAAAACTCAGTGTTCTATGCAACCAAATGACTGTCCTCAGTTAATGCTCTCTTGACTGTACCACCTTTATCATACTTCCTAATGACCCTTCTCCTATAGTCTTTATTCTCTTGCTCCCTCATCTCTCTGCCCTCATTGCCTCTCTCCTTCCATACAATCCTCTTCCCTTTTCTATCAGCAATCAAACTCAAGTTATTTTGATGACATCTATGATAAATTAGTGACTAATCCTGGGACTTTGATCATTTAACTTGACCTCTGCAAATACAAAAATATAACTGCCGTGGGGTCTGCAAGGCTGAAACGTGACTCCATTTCATAACAGTGCTTTATATGAGGACAGAACCCATAGCACAAATCACTCCCGAGGGAGTCTCATATTTCACTCAGTGCTCACAGTTTAGTTTACATTGTCTTAGATTTCTACTTTGAAATTCAAACATATAAATTTCATGTAAGATTTTTGTTACCCTGTACATAACCAGTTATTTCTTAGAAAATTCCCAATGGTTGCAGTTTGCACTTTATGCTTAACAGTTTTTAGAATAAATGCTTTACAGTAAATAATCAGTTTGTAATATACACCACATATAATGTTAACTGATGTATAACACGCATTTCCAATTTCTATAAAACGTTGCATGGGACAATGCTTTTACTTAATACTCATCTTGCTTTCGGGCAAAAGAATACTATGTAGAAACATAATTCTTAATTGTTTGCAAATGTAACATTCATAGGTTCTTTTAAGCTCCTAGTTTTTGTTAACAGTATGTGTTATGAAAAGCAATGTCTTCAATGCAGAAGGTCTCATATATCAGGTTTGGTATTCTGTTGGAATGCTTTGAGGTCAATCCTATATGATATTGTGGTTGAAAAGATATTTTCTACTCTGTAACTTTTACTCCAAAAAGCATAATTTTAATGGAGAGTTAGTTCTTGTAACACCAAGGAGCAATTTTTTCTCGAAGGTCATTTTCATGATTGGGCCCCGTTAGACACAGGTTCCAGTGTGAAAGCTAGCACATGTGTTTGTGTGCCACTGTGGTCAGGGTCCGACTGTATTATAGCATTCACTCTTGGACTCAGAGAGATAATAGAGAGGGAGGATTGGGGAAAGATTTATTAAGATGATGCCAGGTGTACTTTTCTCTGGAGAATCTCAAGAGGTTTTCAGAAGTTTCCCAAACCCAATTCCAAATGGTGGATCACATCTAATAGTGCAGTAGGGGGTGACAATATACAAGAAGATGTTATAAAGTTGCAGCAAGGGTGTGTAATTGGCTATGAGATTTCTATGTGGATATACGGGCCATTTTGATAGGAACAATAAGAGGATCACATACTTTTAGAAAAGCTGTAGATTGCAAGAATCTATTGATGGACTAGTCAGGTGAGCAGAAACGTAGCACATAGAATTCAGAGCAGAGGAGTCTGAAGGAAAGCATTTGAGGAAGACAAATTCAGCAAAGCAATGCACAATAAATGGTAGGACTCTGAGAAGTATGGACGAACAGAGGGATGTTAGAATGCATTTCCATAGATCCCTGAATGCAACAGGACAGTCAGATAAGGTGGACAGGAAGACAGAAAGGATACTATTGTGTATGGGTCAGAGCCTAGTGAATAAGAGCTGGAAGTGATGCTAGAACTAGATAAAACATCACGTACACTACAACTAGAACACAGTTTACAGTGCTGGCCATGTCATTACAGGAAGGATGTGATTGCACTAGAGAGAGTAGAAAGAAGACTTGTGAAAATGCAACCTACAATGAAGAACTTTAGCTTTGAGGAACGATTGAACAGAACACATTGAGAGTATTTTCTTTCAAAAAGCAAAGACAGCAGGGAGATTTAATTGAAGTACATTAAGTTATGATGGATCCAGAAAGAGAGAATGGGGAAATCCCATTTCATTTAGCTGGAGGTTATTATCCAGGAGACATATGTAAAATAATTGCTAGAAGTATGAGGGGAGAATTTAGGAGGAACCTTTTCACACAGAGGTTAATGGGGATCTGGAACTATTGCCTGAAAGGATAGGAGAGGCAGAACTCCTCAACACATTTAGTACAACAGGATTTGCACTTGATTTGCAATCACACCCATCTTGTGAGTACAAGTACGTAATCTGTGATGATTCCACACATCTCTGGAGACAATGTTTTATTCTACTTAGTTATTAAAACTTCTAAAGTATAGGTACCTGAAGGCGGAAACATCCAAAGATATCAAGCATACAATCAGATGGACAAGAAAATTAAGAGGTAATTCAGCCACAAAACTGTTCAAGGTCTGCAAATAAAACAACCAGGTCTACATTTACTTTGGACTGACAGAGGCTGATGGGGCTCTTCTTTCTGAACCATTGCTCCAGAACCATTATACCTTTCTCTCTCTTTCCTTAACCTCACCAATACAAATCCCTAACCAAACAAAATCCAGTGCTGACCAAATGTTTGGATACTTCTCACAATCTCTCCTTCCTTTGGTCAATGCTGAATCTTCTTGTGGGTAACAATGAAAAGATGTTGATTATAATAAGTGTGTTGAGGCAGGATAGATGAAGTTGATTCCACATCTAACCATGCGATATGTGACCTGGAAGCCCTTAATACTTTTACTGGACACCTGAAAGATGAGAGCATTCAACTCTCCAACATTGACAAATATGAGATGACATAAAGAAGTTTTAGAACTTGAAACTAATGAGGATATTTCTGTGATTTGATGTTTCCAACTGAGAGAGGTGCTTCCAGAGAATGCATTCTTGGAAAAATCAATGACCCTGTTGCATTTAAAGAACGGAAAGTCACAGGCTACATGTTAGTAATTTCTCAAGATGTGCCCCACTGGGAGTGTCGAATGTCATTTATCCTACATAACTCAGTTTTAGTATTTTCATTTAACTCTATGGATCTAATGTGTGGGATAGTGAGACCATCACATGAGGAGTCATGGATTGAATTAATATCCCAGCTCTGACACTCACCACGACTATATTACTTGGGAGGTCTCAGGTCAAGCTTTTTGTCGAGTGTAAATTATTTTCTCCAGCTTTATATTTCGAGTCCTCCATTTATAGAACTTGCAAAGGGCTACTTGCTGGAACTTTGTTGACATATTTAATTATCATGAAGTAACATAATGTTGAGAGACTAGTTACAACTCTCAACGCACGTGTGTACTCAGACACATCTGTACATATGCATATTCTGGGAGCTCTCTGGGCAACATCGGAAGACCTCAGTAGGAGGATAAAGAATGTGATTCTATTTGTCTTGGCCCTAAATATTAAGAAATGAAACAATGAGTCACGCAGCTAAGACAAAGCTTTGGTTTCATGACATTTTACAAGTAAAACAATTTTAAAAATTGGGAATAATGGCTAAAGTTTAATATTTGACATCTTGAACAATTGAACCCTGTACTGGCTGCATATTCCAACAAATGTTTTTGCCTTAATTGCCTCTTTTTTTATAACCAAATCATACAGTTAAAGCTTTTGTTCCAATGCTTTCCCATCTGAAATAAGTTAGGAGTTGAATTAGGTCATAGTCTCTTGAAGCTGCCCTGACACAAAATTAGAACATGGTTGATATGTTTGAGTTTCAAATTCCACAATCACATCTATCCTTGATGGCCTTTGATTCTCCAACAAAATCTATCTAACTCTGCCTCAATGACCCCACCTCTCTTGCCTTTTGAGATCACAAGTTTCAAAGTGTCACAACCTTCTGAGAGAAAAATATTCTGCTCATCTTTTTCATAAAAGGTGAGCCCTAATCTTAAAACAGTGTCCCCTAGTTCTGGAGTCCCCCAAAGATGAATGCCATTTCCATATCCACCTTGTGAAGACTGTTCAGAATTTTGCACACTTATATCAAGTCATTTCCCCATTCTTCCAAACTCCAGTGGAATCAAGCCCAGTCTGTCCAATCTTTCTTCAAAAAATACCTTGTTCATTCCAGATATCAGTCTCATAAATCTCCTCCGAAAAAGTCCACTTCCTTAAAAGAAATCAGGAAGCAATTGCCAAAACATTTTCCGTTTGGAAGTGTCAAGCTTTCATCGTGTTCAGCAAAACAGCATTGCACATGTCAATCTCCACACGAGTGAAAGGAAAGGTTTTTAAAAAACTCTTCCTTGAGCATCGTGCCCTTTTTATAATACATTTGTTTAGTGGGATATTCTCAAGATGTAGGTCATCTCCTTCGGAAGAGAGGTAACTGAAGGATCACATGACTTAATGTAAAGTTTTAAAGTATTTTCTGTGTTTGCACTGCAATTTGATTTTACTCTATAATATAATCTCTGGTACAACTTTAGACCTTGGAGAAAAACTGTTTCCAACTTCAAAGGTGTCAATCAGCATTATAAATAGATCCCAATTTCTGGAGTTGACTAACTCTGACCATGATCAATGTAAATAGTGTAAAAACCAACGTCAGAAAACCTGCATTTCTCAAAGTGTTCTTGTCCAATGTTTGAGCTAACAAACACTGTCAAACTTAGGTTGATCATTAATAAGGAAGTTGGTTAATTTTGGGGAATAATTGAAAGCAAGTAAACAAACACTATTAATTCAAACTTGTTAAAACTTCTATCACAAAACAAAACTATGCACTAAATGTCTCAAACAGTGTTACAATCTTCCCCAATTGTTGTAATGGGTCTCCCTCGGGTCTCCCTGCTTAGGAAAGTTGATGTGAAACTTGAAAGGGTTCAGAAAAAGATTTACAAGGGTTTTGCCAGGGTTTGAGCTATAGGGAGAAGCTGAATAGGCTGGCACTCTTTTCCCTGGAGGGTCAGAGGCTGAGGGATGACCTTATAGAAGTTTATAAAATCATGAGGTGCATATATAGGATGAATGGTCAAGATATTTTTCCCAAGGTAGGGGAGTCCAAAACTAGAGGACATAGGTTTAAAGTGTGAGGAGAAAGATTTAGAAGGGACCTAAGGAGAACCTTTTTTCATGCAGAGGGTGGTATATGTATGCAATGAGCTGCCAGAGGAGGTGGTAGAGTCTGGTACAATTGCAACATTTAAAAGACACCTAGGAGAAAGTGAGGACTTCAGATGCTGGAGATCAGAGTCGAGACTGTGGGGTGGGGTGAAAGGTGAGGACTGGGGGTTCTGTCCTGCTTGCATTAGGAGGGCTGGTGTTCAAGGGCAGTGGTGCGTGAAGTGGAGGGAATGCGCTGGAGGGCATTGTCAACCACATGCGAAGGGAAGCTGCGATCATGGAAGAAGGAGGCCATCTTTTCAACCCCTCCCAATGCAACAAGGACAGACCCCACTCAATGCAACAAGACAGAATCCCCGGTCCTCACCTTTTACTCCACCAAACCCACATACAATGCATCATCCTCTGCCACTTCCTCCACCTCCAAACAGACTCCACCAACAGAGATGTATTTCACTCCCCACACCTTGCAGCGTTGCGAAAAGACCATTCCCTTCACAAATCCCTCATCAGGTGCACGCTCACCCCCTCCACCAGCCCACACCCCACTCCTGGCACCTTTCCATGTCACCACAGGAAGAGCAAAACCTACACTGACACCACTTCCCTCACCACCGTCCTCTTATTCCTCTACCAACGTCATCTACTGTATCCGTTGCACTCGGTGTGGACTCCTTTACATCAGGGGGACAGTACACCTTCTTGCGGATTGTTTCAGAGAACATCTCTGGGACACCCGCACCCACCAACCCCACAGCCCCTGTGGCTGAAAACTTCAACTCCCCCTCCCACTCCATCAAGGACATGCAGATCCTGGGCCTCCTCCACTACCAAACTCTAACCACCCAACACCTGGAGAACGAACACCTCATATTCCGCCTTGGGACCTTGCAAACGCACAGGATAAATGTGAATTTCAACAGCTTCCTCATTTCCCCTCCCCCCACATTATCCCAGTCCCAAGCCTCCAACTCGGCACCACCCTCCAGACCTGTCCATCACTGCCCCCTCTGACCTATCACCTTCTCCCTCATCTTTATCCACCTATCGCTTTCCCAGCAACCTCCTCTCAACCCCACGCTTCCTTCCCATTTATCTCTCAGCCCTGATCCACAAGCCTCATTCCTGATGAAGGGCTTATGCACGAAACATCGATTCTCCTGCTCCTCAGATGCTGCTTGACCTGCTGTACTTTTCCAGCACCACACTCTTGACTTTAAAAGATACCTGAATGGTACAAGAATGGGAATGGTTTAGAGGGATGTGGGCCAAATGCTGGCAAATGGGACTCGATTAATTTAGGATATCTGGTTGGCATGGATGAGTTGGACCAAAGAGTCTGTTTCCATGCTGTATGGCTCTATGACTATAACACTACTTTAGGTTAGCTTCTGTCTGGGAAGATTGGTGTTATCTTCATTTGCATTAACTAGAATTAATACAACTTTGTGATAGAAAAATCATGTTTGACAAATTTGTTCAGAGCTTTTTGAGAGTATAACATGCAGAGTTGATAATCTGAAACCATTAAATATGATGTATTTGGGTCTTCAGAAGTTTCACATAAAAATGTTATTACACAAGACAGTAACTGGGGGTGTTATACGAGTATGGATTAAAGATTGGTTAATGCACACAAAACAGAGTGTGGGGATTAATGGGTCTTTTCAAGTTTGAAAGGAATAACTAATGGAGTACCAGAAGGATCAATACTAAAACCTCAATTATTTAATGGATATATTCATGACCTGGAGAATGAAGCAGTGCGTAATGCGTCCACATTTGCTGATGATGTAAAAATAGCTTTTTAGAGCACATGTTGTAGTGACATCATAAGGAATCATCAAAGGGGTGTACATCGATTAAGTGAAAGGAAACTTGGCGGATGGTGTTTATTGTTAGATATTCTGAGGAAGAATGAAAAGGCAAACTATTATTTAAACAGAGGAAGGCTCCAAAAAGTATAGTACAGAGAGATCTGGGTGTTAGTATGCATGAAACACAAGAAGTTAGGTACAGCAAATAATTAAAAAGGCAAGCAGAATTTTGGCCTTTATTGCTAGTGGGTCAGAGCTTAAGAACAGTGAAATCTTGTTATAATTGTACAGAGCATTGGTGAGATTGCACCTGAAGTCCTGCGTACAGTTTTGCTCCCTGTATTTAAGAAAGGATATCAAGGCATTGGAGGCAATTCATAAGAGATTCACTTGGCTGATTCCAGGGATGAAGGGGTTTGCATATCGAGAATGGTTAAACAGGTTAGGCCTTTATTCATTAAAGTGTAGAAGAATGAGGGGTAATCTTACTGAAAAATAAAGAATTCTATGGAAGCTTGACTGACTCAGAGATTTGGAAGATGTATGCAAAGGGGAGGGGGCGATCTCAAACGAGGGCACATCATTGTAGAATCATATAATGCAGAAGACGCCCTTCAGCCCATTAAGCCTGCACCAATATGTGAGAAACATCTGATTTTCAGCCTAATCCCATTTGCCAGTACTTTGCCTATAGCCTAGAATGTTATGACGTGCCAAGTGCTCAGTCTGCTCTCCCATCAATGAGATAGAGAGAGAGAGCTGTTGGTGAGTTTAACCTGAGGGTTACCATGCCTTTGGAAAGGACCAAGGTTGAGAATTCAAGTCCTTCATTATGACCTTAGCTGGTATAAGAATTAAACCTGCATGGTTGACATCGCACTCTTTTACAAACAACTAACCAGTAGAATGCTTACTGATTGCAAAAATGAGCAGTATTACTGCTCTCTTGTTTTTTGTATCTTGCCAAATTTATTTGATTTCCTTATCTCTTTGATTTTATGGAATTGACCAGGTTATGATTCCTTGGGCAGCTTGTAGGACACCACCTAACTTACTTTTCATTAAGTGTGCATCCAGCTGAGAAATCTCGGCCATTCTAATGTTAGGAATATCATAGCTGAATCCAATAGTGTCTGCTTGCTGTACAAAACAGGAAAACCCTTCCAGCACTGGATCCTGACTAGCCACAGGAATCCTTCCTGACTCATTTCTGTTCAGGAATCAGGAAACTGGAGTCTCCTGGTCCAAAATGGCTTAGCTGGGTTCTGTTTTAACCCCGGAAATGATGAGTCGATCTGTGCTGTCTGTTTATCAGAGTTTTATTCAAATACCCACAAGAGAGTAAGAGTGATTGGAGGAAGTACAGATTTGGCCTGAAGAGTCCTTTCCTTCTAGGTCTCCATTTTCACACATTCAGCATGCTCAGTAACACATCTCTCCCTTTAGCCAGGAAAGCAGGATGATTTAAACCACTGACCTCCTCGTAAATGCCATCAGTGTTGCTCTGTAATGCAACTGGGTTCAGCTGCATCCCATGCCAAGATGGAATATCCTGGAAGAAAACTGACAGCACTCGTCCAAGCTGAGATTGATAAGAATATTCGAGACTTAATCTGTCAAATCTCATCAACCCTTGAGGTACTTTTTAATAGTTGTAAAATGTTTTTTTAAGTCAACAAAGTTGACTTTACACCCAATCAGTCACTACTAATGTAGCCTAGTGTAAGGCTTATGGTTAATAGGTGAAATAGTTGCGATTACATTGGAGACTAGTACACGAATGCTGATTTCATTAAACTTAATTAATGGTAATTTAATCATTCTGTAGTGTTCATCCGTTTTCATCATTCATGTGCACATATGCTGTGATTCCCTTGTGCAAGTACTTGTTGCCCACAGGGTCTATAAAGAAAGCAAGGGCAAGTCTAGAATATAATAACCTGACGGTGACCCTTTTATTACAGCTGTCTCATCAAATCAAAACAAAGGATTCTGTTGTCAAAACAAACCAGATTGGTACAAGAACTGAAATGTGAACCTGGGATCATCTAGCAATGGCGACTTCACAGGAAAGGACTAGCAAACTTCAGAGTCAGACCCGTTCACAGGAAATACTTCCAGTCGATTAGTTACTTAATTTGCTATACACTTACGTTATTCTCAAGACAACACTAAATCATGTTTCCTACATTTTTTTTGATTCGGCGTATTTTCTTAGCTTCAATAACACATTTTTTTTTTATTTCTTGTTCCATATTTTCCACACAGAACAATATCTATCCCCACCGGAGCTGAGATTAATGCAGGAAATGTGGCCGATCCCTGAGCTACCTGTCAACATGCCCATCGATATTCCCCGTCTGAAATAGATTAACAGCCATTTAACTAATTTAAATAGCAGCTGCAGAGTCCAGGTCTGCTGAAAAGTAAAAAGCAAAATACTGCGAGACACAGATCCTGAAACAAAAACAGAAAATGCCGGAACTGACAGCAGGTCCGGAAGTTTCTTTCAAGAGAACAAGGAGAATTTATACTTTGGGATGTTTGCTCAGTTCTGATGTTTTTTTAAAAAATTCCGACTGTAAGAAGAGCTAGTGTTGTTAACCGAGAGCCTTCAGAGTTGGTGGTGACGATTGATGCTAGCAACACCATCGACGAGACCCGAGATTGTATACCCTCTCTGGAACAGCCTTTAATTGGAAACCACCAAATTGGCATTCACTGATAAAGTGCATTTGAAAGGACAGGTACACACCGGCAGTCCATATGTGTGAAGCGGCGTATTGAAGTCAACATGTTTTTGGGTCATGCTGTGAGACACAGATGGTGTAATAGGTTAAGTTAATATCTGCAAAGACTTGTGGCACAAATGGTGGTTACAGCAGGCCATGCAGCCCCTGTTGTTACGCTGGCTTTCTGATGCCACTCAATCATCCTGACGCCACTCCCTTTGCATTTTTGCTGCTGTCTTAAACATCTTCCATTAGCTCGTAGTGAACCGATATCCAAACTGCAGAAAGAGAACTTGAGGAAAGGAAATATTAGACTATAAATGGGATGAAAGCGAGGCAGTAAGGGACACATTAGAAAAGAAGTCAACCAGTTTAGAGATGTTTCTGTTCTGGGATGGGAGAAGTTGATTGACATTGCATCAACGATTACTGCTATTCGATTGGAGGAGTGTGCTGCCGAACCTGCCCCACTGCTCCATGAGCAATACCAAAAAATACAAATGTCTTATTTAATCAGCAAAACAATAACTTTGTTTCTCTTTTATTAGTTATTTCAAACAAGAGACTTTCACTAGGTTTCTTCAATAAACTAAAAAATAACTGATTTCTTAGAAATAAAGTTATTCTTTAGACAAATGCCAAAACTAATTAAATTACTATTTGGAATTAAGCCTTATCGCCCTAATTTCAAACATACATTCGTATACAGACATGACAGACTAAGACAGTTCTGCAGAAAAGAATAGGTTACAAAAGGAATTGCACCCCTGTATGTCTATGATTGGAAAACAGAATGGGTTGACTTCTCAGTTTCTTCAATTCCCTGTCAAAGAGGCCTATCTGCTGATGAACCCAATAGTGGAGGATCTTCAGAGCAGCAATGAGATTTTGATGGGAAACAGACAAGACTCCTGATTTTTGAAACTTTATCAAGGTTTCAAACTTCTTTTCTGAGGCAATGCTTGTAGTTGGTTTTCCTTTAAGGTTTGTCAGTTACTGACTGAGAGACGGAGCTGCTTTCTGCTACAATCTTCTTCAAGAATTCACATCCCATGTCTGTGAAAAACAGAGCAATGTGACCTCAGAGGTTGGTGTAAAGACCACATCTTTTAATGTTTCTTTAATTTGGATTGTGCACCAAAATGGGAAAAGGGATGCTTTAACCAAGGGCTGAGGTAAGAGTTCACTTTAGAAAATAAATATAGCAAACTTATGGAAAGAAATCAGAAATAATTTTGGTTTGTATCATCCACCAAGAAGCTTTTAGTTCTACAACATTCCTGGTCTCCCAAAAGTCAAGAGAAAAATATCTTCTTAATGAAGCATGGTTTGTTATTTTTGTTGGAATAGGCTAAGAAACAGATATTAATATAATTACTTAGTTTATTTGCATCTCTTAAAGCTGGCTGTTTGTTCAAATGGCAGAAAGTGTGATTTGGGAAATTTCTTGACTTTTTGAATGTGCCTTGGGTAAATAAAATCCCTTGAATAATGGGATTTTTTTTCTGGGGGAGTTGTGCAGGATAGAGTTTGGCCTGTAGTTCCTGGACACACACTTCAGAAGTAACCATAAAGGCTGCCAACCACTAATGTGAGCTGGTTAAGTTATCCACATTGGTTCTCCAAGACTTTGTCCTTATTATTTGTTCTAATTTAGGTCTTCTAGTCCTTTTCCCTACCACCCACTCTCTAGCTCCAAATACTCCACATACTGTATCCATGCCAACCCAGCCAAAAATGACATCTTAATTTTAACCCAGACCCTCTGCCCTTATGCCCTCCAGCCAACTCACCCTATACACATCATGGACAAAATTTAGGAACCATGTTATATTAGATTAAATATAGTAAAGCTCAAAATATCTATTGTAGTTCACATGATATAAATGGGCTGTCATTCTTGACAGCCCATTCAAAACTATTAAATTGCCTCAAATACTTATTCCCAAATAAGAAAAGATAGTCAAACCCTCAATATTCTCTTTTGAGTTGTCAATTAATCTGTGAAATTATAATCTCCTGTTGGAATAACTATAGAGTCAGAAGTCACATGACACCAGGTTTTAGTAAAACAGGTTTATTTGAAACCACAAGCTTTTGGAGCACTGCTCCTTCATCAGATGTACAGCTGAAAGCTTGTGATTTTAAATAAACCTGTTGGAATATAGCCTGGTGTTGTGTGATTTTTGATTTGTCCACCTCAGTCCAACACTGGCACCTCCACATCAGGAATAATTATAGGTTCGAGAAAGCAGTGAAGCATTAATAATGACACTTTGACAGCCTTTTTGTAATATCAACAAAAAGCAGAAGTGAGCAGCTTTAACTTGCAATCAGCTGCTGAATTAAATGACCTCACAGTTAATTTTTTTAAACATGTCATTTTCATGGGTGGGCCTTTTTTTTTAAATTTAAAAGACTGGGGTTTAGAAAATCTTCACACCTTGACAGTTCTGAAGACCCTCTCCACTTTTCAACAGCACTTAGAACGTAGAATGTAGAACATTACAGTGCAGTATATGCCCTTTGGCCTTCGATGTTGTACTAACCCGTGAAACCAATCTGAAGCCCATCTAACCTACCCTATTCCATTCTCATCCATATGCCTATCCAATGACCATTTAAATGCCTGTAAAGTTGGTGAGTCTACTACTGTTGCAGACAGTGCGTTCTACGCCCCTACTAGTCTCTGAGTCAAGAAACTAAATCTGGCGTCTGTCCTATATCTATCATCCCTTAATTTAAAGCCATGTACCCTTGTGCTAGCCATTGCCATTTGAGGCAATGTCCACCCTACCTAACTCTCTGATTATCTTATATGTCTCAATTAAGTCACCTCTCAAACTTCTTCTCTCTAACAAAAACAGTCACAAGACCCTCAGCCTTTCCTTGTAAGACCTTCCCTCCATACCAGGCAATATCCTAGTAAATTTCCTCTGAACTTTTTCGAAAGCTTCCACATCCTTCCTATAATGCAGTGACCAGAACTGTGCGCAATACTCCAAGTGCAGCTGCACCAATGTTTTGTACAGCTGCAGCATGACCTAATGGTTCCGAAACTCAATCCCTCTACTAATAAAAGCTAACACACCATATGCCTTCTTAACAATCCTATCAACTTGCGTGGCAACTTTCAGGGATCAATGTACATGGACACCGAGATCTCTCTGTACATCTATACTACCCAGAATGTTACCATTAGCCCTGTACTCTGCACTCCTGTTACTCCTTCCAAAGTGAATCACCTCACACTTTTCCACATTAAACTCCATTTGCCACCTCTCAGCCCAGCTCTGCAGCTTATCTATGTCCCTCTGTAACCTACAACATCCTTCGTCACTATCCACAACTCTACCGTCCTTAGTGTCATACGCAAATTTACTAACCCATCCTTTTACGCCCTCATCCAGATCATTTATAAAAATGACAATCAGCAGTGGTCCCAAAACAGATCCTTGCTGTAAACCACTAGTAACTGAACTCCAGGATGAATATTTCCCACCAACCACCACCTAGCCAATTTCTGATTCAAACTGCTAAATCACCCTCAATCCCATGCTGCCGCATTTTGTGCAATAGCCCACCATGGGGAACTTTATCAAACACCTTACTGAAATCCATATACACCATGTCAACTGCTCTACCTTCATCCACCTGTTTGGTCACCTTCTCAAAGAACTCAATAAGGCTTGTGAGGCGTGCCCTACCCTTCACAAACCTAATCAACTTATTCCTTTCTAGATGATTATAAACCTTATTTCTTATAACCCTTACCAACACTTTACCCACAACCGAAGTAATGCTCACTGGTCTATAATTACCAGCGTTGTCTTTATTCCCCTTGAACAAAGGAACAACATTTGCTATACTCCAGTCTTCTGGCACTATTCTTGTAAACAATGGTGACACAAAGATCAAAGCCAAAGTCTCTGTAATCTCCTCCCTAGTTTCCCAGAGAATCCTAGGATAAATCCCATCTGGCCCAGGGAATTTATCTATTTTTACACTTCCCAGAATTTCTGACACCTCCTTATGAACCTCAATCCCATCTAGGATTATCTCAGTATTCTCCACAATAACATTGTCTTTGATTTGTGTGAACACTGACGAAAAATATTCATTTAGCGCTTCCCCTATCTCCTTGGACTCCACGCACAACTTCCCATTCTGTCCTTGACTGGCCCTAATCTTACTCTAATCAGTCTTTTATTCCTGATATACTTATAGAAAGCTTTAGGGTTTTCCTTGATCCTACCTGCCAAAGACTTCTCATGCCCTCTCCTGGCTCTTCTTAGCTCTCTCTTTCAGTCTTTCCTGGCTAACCTTTAACTCTCAAGTGCCCTAACAGCACCTTTACATCTTATCTTAACATAAGCCTTCGTAATCTTGACAAGAGCTTCACCTTCTTTAGTAAACCATGGTTCCCTCACTCGACCACTTTGTCCCTGCCTGACAGGTACATACTTTTCAAGGACACGCAATAGCTGTTCCATGAACAAGTCCACATTTCAATTGTGCCCATCCCCTCCAGTTTCCTTTCCCATCTTCTGCATCCTAAATCTTGCCTAATCGCATCAAAATTGCCTTTCCTCCAGCAATAACTCTTGCCCTGTGGTAAATACCCATCCCTTTCCATCGCTAAAGTAAACATAACTGAATTGTGGTCACTATCACCAAAGTGCTCACCTACCTCCAAATCTAGCACCTGGCCCAATTCATTACCCAGTACCAAATCCAACATGGCCTCACCCCTTGATGGCATGTCTACTTACTGTGTCAGGAAACCTTCCTGCACTCATTGGAAAAACCTGACCCATCTAAAGTACTTGAGGTATAGCATTTCCAGTCAATATTTGGAAAGTTAAAATTGCCCGTAACAACTACGCCATTACTTTTGCTCTTATCCAGAATCATCTTTGCAATCCATTCCTCTTCATCTCTTACACTAATCCTAAAAAATTGTAACTCCCACACCACAGTTAAATCTCTTGCTCTTCTGAAGGTAGGGTCTCTGAGTTTAAAGGATCCTGTTAAATTGTGGTTCCCTCAAGTGTGAACCATGTGCTACCTACCTATGAAAACGCAATCTGACAGTATTGGAATTGGGACATCCAGATCCAAATTCATTCCACCGTTTTGGAACATCCACTGACCCTGAGATTTTTCCATGCTCCCATTGAATAGTGCATTTGCCCATAATAACAAACAACAACTTGTATTTATAGAGTGTCTTTAGTCTCGTAAAACATTTTAAGCAGTTCAAAGGAGCAATAGCAAATAATATTTGATCCTTAACTGGAAGTATTAGGACAAATGATTTCAGCTGGGTCCAAGTAATAGGTTTTTAAGAGAGTTTTGATAAATGAGAGCGGGTCATGAAAGTTTAGGCACAGAATTCCAGAGCTCATGACTTCAACAACCAAAGGCAGTGGTGAGCATGCTAAATCAGGGTTACACAAGTACAGTGGAGAGGTCGAGGAATGTTGTATGGACCTGATGTCCTGCATTAGATCACTGATTTATTGTTATTATTATAACTGTTTCTTCTGCAACAGATAGCTGACCTGTAACCTTACATTATAAGTAGTTTTGATCAGAGCACACACAATGAGCTGAAAAGCTTTGTTCTGTAACATCTGTGAGTCTATGAGATAATCTCAGAGCTGAGAAAGTAAATAGCATTTCTAAACCTCACAGAACTTGATAGGATTTTCAAAGAGCAATCAAAGACTCAATGTTGAAAAATTTGTTTGAAGATATTCAAATACGAAAACAATGAGTGCTTCCAAAAATACCCCTCTGATCTAACGGATGAGAAGTTTGTCCATCTCGTCAGCATAATTCCTATGGGCGAAATATCAAGCCAAAAATTGCTGGATTCCTATCAAATTCTAATGAGCTTCCTTGGATCCCTCCAGATGTGATCCATAATCTCTCCATCTATAACATTCTTGCCCTTTTTAATATTAATTTATTTGTTCTCATTATATCATGATGACTGCTGTTATTCATTGAGGAATGTTTCATTATATCTTAAAAACTCAGTGGCTTGGCTGTGTGTCAACATTAATTTGTAATATCTCAGTTACTTAATTTTGAAGTTTAATCCGCGTCATCAAGTACACAGTTGACAACAACCTAACTTGACAAGTACCTTTCACTTATTTTGCAAGTTTTCTGTATTATACTTTGTTTCATTAATGGTAACCATTCACATTTCTGGTTACAATGTTGCAATACATATATAATTATTTTTAAAATACCACTACTAAAACTATGAATTTCTGATCACCTTCCGCAACAACATGACTCTCACTTTCTGTACTTGGCTTCTTTGTTCTTGTCTGTTCATTACCATTTGAAAACATTGACTTAATTTGGTTCAATGTCAAAGCACACCCAGCAATGTTTCATGCCATCAAAGCAGGGTCACCTACTTTGGCAGACTTTTAACAGGAAGTTCCATTGTATGAACTTGTATCTCCAACCATCCTGCCCTCTCTCTCTCACCATTGGTCACTCAACACATCTAGATTGTCAGCAAACCATCTGCCCACCCCTCTGAGAAAATGAACAGGTTAGAGAATTCTTGACTGTTGTCAAACAGACCTTTTTCCTGTCTCTAGCACTCTTTAACTGAAAAGTAATAAATTCCAAATGTTTTACAAAAGAAAAAAACCTGAACTATTTTTGGTGGTGATAGTTTTTTTTTCCTGACTGGCTTGCAGCAGGGAGATCACTCTTTCATTCTTGGAGACTTCAGGACAAGCCTGGAGGGTTGGTAGCCCTGCAGCAAACAGCAAGCTAACTTTCCAATGTGTTGGCATTAGTATGACACATAAATAATAAAAAAGTGATTCAGCCTGTGCTGGTTAATTTGTTCCTACAAATAGTACACTGATATCCAGCACAGTGTCGCCGTGATGAAGCAACATATGTGCCTCAGCATCAGGTTACAATGCATGAAAGGTAAACTGTGCAAGCATCTGTCCAGTGGAGAACTTACTAAACTCTTCACCCCAGGAAACATTAGCTTACATGTCCTCCACTCTACACATCAGTATGATTAACCCGATATATGCTGACCCAGAACAAGACTGCTCTTTATTGTGTCATAACCCAAAACAATAAACCAACATTTCTGATATTGGAACTGTGTATTTTTTGAAATAGGCAATATTTTTCTGTATCACTGTCCTCCTTTATTTTGAGTTAAATGTAATTAAATGACTATAATCCATAACACTGGACATTGTTGTTTAAAAAATACACTGGAGTGCATTGTCTTTGTTTTATTCTCTACGACCTAATCCTTACCCTAATGGCTGTTAAATCTTCTACCAATGAATTGCACATTGTTTCTTGGGAACACATTTCTTAGGGGCAGCACGGTGGCTCAGTGTTTAGCACTGCTGCCTCACAGTGCCAGGAACCTGGCTTCGATCTCAACTTGGGCGACTGTATGGAGTTTGCACATTCTCCCCGTGTCTGCATGGGTTTCCTCCGGGTACTCCAGTTTCCTCCCACAGTCCAAAGATGTGCAGTTCAGGTGAATTGGCCATGCTAAATTGCCCATAATGTTAGGTAGGTCATTCAGGGGTAAATGTAGAGGAATGGGTCTGGGTAAGTTACTCTTCGGCGGGTCGGTGTGGACTTGTTGGGTCGTAGAGCCTGTCTCCACACTGTAGGGAATCTAATCTATTCTAATTTTGAAACATTTGCAGTATTGCCATGGGCATTTTATTTAGTACACTCCATCTCTGTAAACTACCACTATAAAATCTGCTTAAATTGATGACGGACTGGATGAGCAATCCTTGCATCCCTCGATATAATCCTAATCTTGATTTCTTCACATAATCAACGACATCAATTTGCACTTATATAACACTTTTTATACATAAACTATCCCAAGGCAATTTACAGGAACATCATCAATTGAAACCTGGAACAATGTCTCACTTCCAATACAGAGTGAAGAGAGCACAGAAGAGATTTGCTAGATTGTTTCTAGGGATGAGACACTCCAGTTAAGAGGATAGGCTGGAGAAGTTGGGAGTTTTGTCTTTGGAAAGGAGAAGGCTAAGAGGTGGTTGGATAAAAGCTGTTCATAATTATCAGGGGTCTGGACAGAGTAGATAGATCATGATCCTGTCTTCTTGCCCACTAGGTCAAGATCAAGAAGGCATAGATTTAAAGTAATTTGCAAAATAAGAAAACTTAATAATGCCATAAGACCTAGGAGTGGAAGTAAAGCCATTCGGCCCATTGAGTCCACTCTGCCATTTAAACATGGCTGTTGGGCATTTCAACTCCACTTACCTGCAAACTCCCTGTAGCCCTTAATTCTTTGCGAGATTAAGAATTTATCAATTTCTGCCTTGAAGACATAGAACATAGAGCATAGAACATTATAGCGCAATACAGGCCCCTCGACCCTCGATGTTGCGCCGCCCTGTCATACTAATCTGAAGCCCATCCCACCTACACTATTCCATGTACGTCCATATGCCTGTCCAATGACGACTTAAATGCACCTTACCTTGGTGAATCTACTACCGTTGCAGGCAAAGCATTCCATACCTTACTACTCTCTGAGTAAAGAAACTACCTCTGACATCAGTCTTATACCTATCTCCCCTCACTTTAGATTAGATTACTTACAGTGTGGAAACAGGCCCTTCGGCCCAACAAGTCCACACCGCCCCGCTGAAGCGCAACCCACCCATACCCCTACATCTACCCCTTACCTAACACTACAGGCAATTTAGCATGGCCAATTCACCTGACCTGCACATCTTTGGAGTGTGGGAGGAAACCGGAGCACCCGGAGGAAACCCACGCAGACACGGGGAGAATGTGCAAACTCCAGACAGAGAGTCGCCTGAGGCGGGAATTGAACCCGGGTCTCTGGCGCTGTGAGGCAGCAGTGCTAACCACTGTGCCACCGTGCCGCCCACTTTAAAGTTATGTCCCCACATGTTTGCTGTTCCCATACTTGGAAAAAGGCTCTCCCTGTCCACCCTATCTAACCCTCTGATTATCTTGTATCTCTCTATTAAGTCACCTCTCAACCTTCTTCTCTTTAACGAGAACAGCCTCAAGGCCCTCAGCCTTTCCTCATAAGACATTCCTTCCATACCAGGCAACATCCTAGTAAATCTCCTCTGCACCCTTTCCAAAGCTTCCACATCCTTCTTATAATGCGGTGACCAGAATTATACGCAATACTCCAAGTGTGGCCGTACCAGAGCTTTGTACAGCTGCAGCATAACCTCCTGCTTCCGGAACTCAATCCCTCTATTAATAAAGGCCAAAACACTGTATGCCTTCTTAACAACCCTGTCAATCTGGGTGACGTTTAAGGTTCCAGCCTCTACTGTGCTCCGTGGCAGTGAATTCCACAGGCCCACCACTCTTCGGCTAAAGAAATATCTCCTCATTTCCATTTTAAATTGACCCTCTCTAATTCTAAGGCTGTGCCCACGGGTCCTAGTCTCCTTGCCCAATAAAAACAACTTCCCAGCGTCCACCCTTTCTAAGCCATGCATTATCTTGTAAGTTTCTATTAGATCTCCCCTCAACCTTCTAAACTCTAAATGACTACAATCCCAGGATCCTCAGCCATTCATTGTATGTTAGGCCTTCCATTCCAGGAATCATCCATGTGAATCTCCTTGTGAGGAAAAATACCTTTATAAATCAGGTAGTTAGAGTATGGAAGTAAGGTGGAGGAGGTCCAGGAGAATTGTGGTATTCAAAACAGCAATAGAAAATTATTTAAATAGAAATAACGTGCTTTGGGAAAAAGACAGGAAAATGGTAGAAGTAATAACACTCATTTGGAGAGCCAGTGCAGACACAATGGGCTGAATAGCCTCCATCAGCGCTGTAACAATTCAGTGATTCTAAAATGAAAAAGCTACTTAACTGAGAGCCAATGTAGGTGAGTGAACACAGGACAGTGGGTGAAAGGGATTTGGTGTGAGTTCAAATATAGGCAGCAGAGTCTTGAATGAGCTAATGCTTATGGACGGTGTGAGCTGGAAGGCCTGGCAGGCCAATTTTGGAATATTTCAGTTTAGGAGCGGTAGAGTAAATACTATCTATGGTATAAATACTGTCAATGGTGAGCAAGGAAAACAATGGCTTTGGTTTTCTCAAAATTTAATGGTGGGAAATTTCTCCTTATCCAATACTGGATGTCATGCAAGCAATGTGACAAATTGGAGGGAGTGGAAGGATTGAGAGGAGCGCTGACTCTGGGAAATGTACACGTGGGAAATGAAGTCACACTTTCGGCTAATACCATCAAGGTGCTGTATCTGGATGAGAAATTGAAGGAGGCCAAGGGAAGAGAAGCATTTGCAACTGGCTCTGCACCAAGATAGGTAAAAGTGGCAAACGGTATCACCGACTGAATGATAGCGCAGTGACATTAGAGGAGGGTGCGGTGGTCAACTGTGTCACAGACTGCTGATAGATTGGGAAAATTGAGGCTGTGGGTGGATGTCATGGATGAATAGTGTGTAGAACCCTGCTTGGAATTTGGGCAGGCAGAGACATTTTTAGATTCCTGGCCCTCTTTGGAAATTGGACACTCCCCCAATATCTGGGACTCCTGGCCCTCTCATGAGGAGCAGGAATTCTGTCCCTGGTGTTGCTCTGGGCCCAAGCCCCACGGGCTCTCCCACATCCCAGATCTGAGTGCAATGGGCCATGAGTGACCCAGGCCCCATTTATCAGTCCCTCAGGCACTGCTTCCACCACTCCTCCCCTTCAATTCACAACTTTGCCCCCAATTCTATCCTCTATTTGATTTCCTCTCCTCTCTGCATGACCCCAGCTATCCCTGTGTCCCGGGGGGTGGGGGGGTGGGATGCTGCAGCACGATCACTCGGGATTAATGTTTAGCTTTGACTACAAAGCTGCAGATCAATAATATGATTAATCACAGCTCCCTGAAGCAGAACATCCAGCTGTGTGCAATGCTTAAAGAGTTCAATAACTGTGGGGAATCCCTGATGGGCAGAGGTTTATTTCCCATCAACTTCTCCAATGGCAGTGCTGGAAATCCCATCTTGGGGAAAATTCTCCCTCTGGAGTTGAGGAAGTTTGGTGAAGTATTTGCAACAATCTTCAGCCAGAAGTATTGGAGTGGATATTCCATCTTGGCCTCCTCCACAGTTTTCATCCAAATCAATTTACTCCACGGGATGTCAAGAAACAGTTGGAAGTATTGGTAACTTGCCACACACCTTGCCAAGCTGTTCCAGTGCAACTACAATGCTGGAATCTGCCCAACAATATGGAAGATTACTGAGATATATCCCGTGCACAAAAAGCAGGACAAATCTAATCCAATAAATTCATGCCCCATCAATCTACTTTCAATCATCGGTGAAGTGATGGGAAATGTTATGAACAAAGATGTCAAGCAGCCTTTGTTTAACAATAACCTACTCAGTGACACCCAATTTGGGTTCTGCCAGGGCCACTCAGCTCCTGACCTCATTATAGCCTTGGCTCAAAAATGGACAAAAGAGCTGAAGGGAGGTGAAGGGAGAGTGACAGCCCATGACATCAGGATCAAATCTGACTGTGTGTGGCATCAAAGAGACTTAGTAAATCTGGCTTCAATGGGTAACAGGCCAAACTCTCTGCTGGTTGGAGTCATACCTGGCACACAGGAAAATGGTTGTGGTCATTGGACATTAGTCAGCTCAGCTTCAGGACATTTCTTCAGGAGTTTCTCAGGGTAGTATCCTAGACCCAACCATCTTCAGCTGCTTCAATAATGACCTCCCCCATCCCATCATAAGGTTAGAAGTGGGGACATTTGCTCAGAAGCATGCTTAAGGATGTATCAAGGGAATCAGAGGTAGGTTACATCTGTAATGGAGACTTTTCCAATAAGCAGTTCAATTGGTTTATAGTATATGGAATGAGCGCTCGTATTGTAATAGTCATGACTGACAATAAATCTTTAATCATTGTGGTGTTGTGAATTCAAAGGGCATTAAAGCCTAGCTGAAGATAAAATTTATGGCCATAACCTTTCATTAATTGCAAGTTCCTGGAAACACAATCAGTCTGAATGAACATCAGACTTAAATAGTATTGACATTGGAACAGCTTTCCTCACTTGTGTTGAATGGTGGTAGATACATCATACTTTTAGCACAGAACAGTAGATTTTTCTTGTTAAATCTGCACTTTGCTGTAGTGAGAACTAATCAATGAGACAGTAGCCAAACCACAATGTTCATACAATATTATACTGTAGCACCAAAAGCAGAATGTATTCTGTGAAAAGCAGAATTAATTATTAGGTAAATGTTCATGGATGGCCATTTTTCCTATTGAGCTGTAAACTCTCATTGAACCGTCAACAGATTTAGTTTGAAGGATGTGGTCAGTCTCTAATGGCCATCAGCAGGTCTCCTTGCTTGTAAGCAGTCTTTCCTTTCTAGATGAACTTATACAGCCAGTCTGAAGTTTTGAGCATTTTAATCAGCTAAGCTTTTTCAGTGACTTCATGCAATTTTTGTGAAATTATTTTCATTTCCAAACATGTAATGTTTTCCCGACTTTGTTTATCCTGATCAATTAAAGTGAATTAAGTTGAAACATAATTAGCCTAAATTTCTAATAGTAACTTTATTACTGAAATCTTGTTCTTTATTTCACTGCCTTAGATTTATCAAACAGTCGGCCATGGGTCATTATCTGGAGATGCCGGTGTTGGACTGGGGTGTACAAAGTTAAAAACCACACAACACCAGGTTATAGTCCAACAGGTTTAATTGGAAGCACACTAGCTTTCGGAGCGACGCTCCTTCATCAGGTGATAGTGGAGGACACAATTCTAAGGCACAGAATTTATAGCAAAAATTTACAGTGTGATGTAACTGACATTATACATTGAAAAATACCTTGATTGTCTGTTGAGTCTGTCATCTGTTCGAATACCATGATAGTTTCACTTTGCACACACACCCCTATACACAGACACACACACACAGACACTCACACACAGGCATCCTCTCAGAGACCCATATACACACTTACATTTTGTGGAGTGAATTTGTTCTTGCAGAGTTACATTGTACTTTACTAAAAAACAGCATGAATTCATGTAAAACTCTGTTTTCTCACTTTTTAGATTAGAATCAATCTAAACATCATGGCATAGACAAAGAACACAGTGGGCTAACACCTTCAACATATTGGCTGGCACCCTGTCTCTATTCCTGATGAAGGGCGTTTGACCGAAACGTCGATTTTCCTGCTCCTCGGATGCTGCTTGACCTGCTGTGTTTTTCCAGCACCACTCTAATCCTGAATCTGGTTTCCACCATCTGCAGTCCTTGTTTTTACCTTCAACATATTGTCTAGCTATCACCCATTGTTACAGCTAACCTGAGAATGCAACTTTTAAAAAAAGGTTTTGTGATTTACACATGAAAGAAGTGAAACTATCATGGTATTCGAACAGATGAAAGACTCAACAGACAGTCAAGGTCTTTTTCAATGTATAATTTCAGTTACATCACACTGTAAATTTTTGCTATAAATTCTGTGCCTTAGAATTGTGTCCTCCACTATCACCTGATGAAGGAGCGTCGCTCCGAAAGCTAGTGTGCTTCCAATTAAACCTGTTGGACTATAACCTGATGTTGTGTGATTTTAACTTTGTAGGCCAAGGGAGAATATAATTATCCTTGGAATTTCCAGCATAAGTGCACTTAGGGTACAGATTTGCCTATAACTTGGAATTCAGACTTTACAGCCTGCCTATACTGGATATGTTTTGAGTGGGCAGCA
This sequence comes from Chiloscyllium punctatum, assembly GCF_047496795.1. Classification (NCBI taxonomy): domain Eukaryota; kingdom Metazoa; phylum Chordata; class Chondrichthyes; order Orectolobiformes; family Hemiscylliidae; genus Chiloscyllium; species Chiloscyllium punctatum. The sequence goes on along the minus strand of NC_092746.1, from coordinate 91,838,988 downwards.
CATAAATTTGTTATGGCCACCTTATTAACATCGTTGTAGCCTAGGAATGAGTGTTTGGCCTGGTTTTGGCTACACTGTGTTCATCCTTCCTCTGATAGCACATGGAGCAGCCAGTCTCCTGTCCTAAAAGCTAATCTGTCCAAATTAAAGGGAAATCACATTTTATTATGATACCAGACCTTGTGCAATGGTGAATATGTTGCCAGGGCAGAGAGAGGCTTCCAGGGTGTCTGATGGGCATTGGGGGACTTAATGGTGGAGGTGGACTTGAGGAGAGACATAGTTCTGGCCCCAAGGATCATAAGAAGTTTTATTACCTCACGTGGGCATTACAATTAGAATCAACTTCATTGTCACATACACTGAAATAAACACAGTAAAAAGTTTACAAGTTATCAAGTTATGATGCTATCTTACAAAGGTACCTAAGATACAGATTCTTAAGTGCAAATTCTTAGGGAGAAAAAATTAGAAAAATGAAGAAATAAAAAATTCGTAATAACAGCCCTTCCTACCCACTCCACGCAAGCACCTAGCCTCCAGAGACTCTCAAGGCTGGGAGATCATTCTGAAATCATCACGAGTCTGGAAGTCCAGAATGCACCTTCACATCATAGCTCCTTCCCAGCAGCACTCCTCACACTGCCCATCACTTCAGCAACACTCTCAAGCACTCAGTATCCAGAGGCTGGCTCTCACAAAACCCATGTTATCCAGCAACACTAGGCAACGTTGAAGATAATAGTATGAACCTTTCTAATGCCCCCTTTTAACTCTCAGTTCGTCCTGTGAACTGGCAAAAGTGTGAAGTAATTTAATTTGATAGGAAAAATGAAGAGAGACTATATAAATTAAGGGATATAATTCTGAAAGGATTTCAGGGGCTGAGGGACTGGAGGATATATGTGCAGAAATCATTGAAGGTGACAGGGAGGCTGAAAAAGTACTTCACACGGCAGGGTTTATAAATAGATGCACAAAGGACAATAGAAAGGAAGTTATGATAAATCAGGATGAGCTGGTTCAGCCTCAACTGGAGTTTTGTACAGGTTACTGGGCAGTACAGTTTATGAAGAATGTGAAGACATTAGATAGGGTGGAGCATAGATTCACGAGAAAGCTTCTGGAGATGAAGAACTTCAGATATGTGGGTAGATTGGAGAGGCTGTGATGTATTGTCTATGAAGAACAGATGATTAAGAGGAGGTTCAATAGAGCTGTTGAAAATCATGAGGGGTCTGGACAGAGTGGATAAGAAAACAATGTTTTTGTGAGCAAACAACTGATAACCAGGCTGGGGGAAGAATCATTTTGAGGTGATCTGTTAAAGAAGCAATGGAGAAATGAGGAAAGCCATTTTTAAGATGAGAGTAGTTAGGATCTGGAATGCACTGATGGAAAGTGTGGTGGAGGATGTTCAATAATAGATTCCAAAATAGAACTAGGTAATTGTGTGAAGAAAAATAAATTTGCACTGCTATTAGGAAAAGGTTATGGAAAATAAAGAACATGAAAGCATGGGAAAGGTTAAAGCATGAAGACCACTGGCAATCTGTGGTCTGTGGAAGGCAAGATGGGATAAAAATAGTGGAACATTCTTACACCAATTAGCAGAGTAGGGTTAAAGCTGAAAGGTCACTATGGCGAGATGAGATAATACAAGTAATAAAGCAAGTTCCTCTGTTTAGTGTTATTATGACAGGATTGGGACAATAAATATTTGGGACATGACATTAAAATATCTTATTAGTAGTTAGTAGAGTCAGCTTGAGACAAGAGACTATTGTAATAGATGGAATAGCTAAATATCTCTCATGACAGGTTAGTCTGGAATTGAAGATCACTAGCAGAATTAGCAATAAATATCTAACCGTGACATTAGAATAACATTAAGTAGAATGTACAACTAAAGAGATAATGGGAACTAACATCACTGGTTTATTGTGTAGCTAGAGTGAGGTACTTTGATTAATATAGTTGGACATGCTGATAAGCTAACAGAAACATGATAAAAAAAGATATAAAAATTCACGGACCCTGAAGTTTGTGGGCATTCGAGAATCTGTTTTCTCAGTGTCATGTTTTTTGTTTGCAAATAAAAGACCTACTTCTTGAAGAACTCTCTGCGTCTCCTGGTGACTCTATATTTTCTCCACAACAGGGTCTATACCCTTGCAAGGAGTTGATATGGACACAATAGTCTCATTCAGTTCTGTAAGCCTTCCATGAGTTGATTTGAAGATAAACAAACTGCAGATCCTGCAGTATGACCATGTCACATCTTTCTCTCACATCAACATTCCCCTTTTGACTTCCTAAGACATGCAGAAGTTGCCTGGCCACAGGCAACTTGGAACCAAAAGAGAAAGCGACAGGCCAGCACTGATGAAGAGATCAAACACCTGACGATTGTAATCAAAGCACAAGTATTGATGATGCATTTAATTTGAAGTTAGCAGCATACAGAGATCAGCACATTGAGGCACCATGGGTATGTATTGTCACAGTCAGGCCTTTGGTTATGAATGGCTTGTTTGACAACTCACAGGAGAGTGAAATCACAGACAGGTTCTGTTGCACGGGGCCCAGATGAGGTTCTTGGTAAGGTGGCACCCAGGACAGCATTTCTTGCTGAGTGCATTGGTTAGGCTGCCTGAAATCTCCTTTCACTGTCAAAGTGCACAGAAGAGTTAGCCTCTAAGTTGATAAGTGAGCATTGTGCAGAGCTTGTCCTCCCCACAGTCCCTGTTCTATCTCTTTGCAACATTGCAGATTCAGAAACAGCAGCTGTAGTCTTTGTGTGAAAAGATCACTTGCATCTGTCTTCTATGCAGCAACTCTCTCTGCTAATTCCAGCCAAGCAACTGCAACAATTCCAAACATATGTCACAGTACTTGATACTTTACAATCGCAAAAGTGCTTTGATAACCAAATAGGTTAGTTACACTTTGAATACTATTTAGATTTTTTTCCTGGAGTAACTTGTGGCCTGTTCTGGATTGGGAAGGTTCCCCTCTTCTTATGAATGATGAAGGGCCCAGTCTGGTTTGTTTGTTCAAAATTCCTTTATCTACACAGTCGTACCTTCTATACTCCTAGGCAAGTACATCTCCCTCTTCTTAGACTTTTACACATGACTGCTGATGTCACTGTTACAGCATGATACATATTACAATCTAATTACCACAAATATTAACCCATTAATCTACATTTCCCCAAAGTATAATCTCAACTTCTTAAATAATGATCTTTAACTTTTTTCTTAAATTATTATTAACATTCCCACCATCTCCCCTAAAGTTTGAACTTCACAGATTAAGTCTTTGTGCTGCATTTACAGCTCTCCCCGAACTCGTTCTTGTCTTTGCTGATAAACTGTGCTGATTTTCAATCGCTTCTCTGACATGATCATTATTCTATGTGTAATGAAGCAGTCATCCTTTCTCCGTCCCAGAGCTGTGTTGTTCAAACACATTTTCTCTTGCAGTTTCTATGGATGGATCCTTTCAGTTTCACCTCAACATTGCAAATGGAACTTGAATGAGATAAGATTGCACTTATCCAGTTTGTTAGGGACAGTAGCTTCAGATATTTGATCTCTGATCCATACCTGTCGACCAGGTATTAATGTTGCTAAAATCTTCACTCTATTCCTGGAGTTCTCTTTTTTATCCTTGATCGTTCTTTGTATTTCTTACTTTTTGTGGTTATCTGACGTAATATTTGGTTTAACATGAAACGAAGAACTGCGGATCCTGGAGATCTGAAACAAACAAAAACAGAAATTGTTGGAGGAACTCATCAAGTCAGCAGAGTCAGTGGAGAGAAAAGAGTTAATGTTTCAAGAGCAGTGACCCTTATCAGAATTGATAGCATCTAGGGAAAGCTGGTATTTCTGCTGATGACAGGATGGTGAGCAAAGAAATGAGTGGATAGATGGAGACAAAGCTCAGAGAGAGAGAAAATGCAAGGCCAGTAGATAAAGGGAGTGTTGATAGTAAACCAGTGAAGAGGAAAACTAGGTAGGTGATATTGCTGACTTCAAGTGTTTGAAATGGTTTGGCTGTGCTGCAAACAATCTGTGTCATGACAGGAGCTGAACTGTAAGGATGGGTAATAGATATGAAAGGAGGAGTTCATGCTCCAAAATTGCTAAACTCAATGCTGTGCCCTGAGGGCTGTAGGGTTCCCAAGTGAAAGAATTTCACACAATATGTTTTGGGTGTGGAATGAACATTCAAAGGAAGTGAACAAAGAGACCTTGGAGTGCAGGTTCATAGCTCCTTGAAAGTGGAGTCGCAGGTAGATAGGATAGTGAAGGAGGAGTTTGGTATGCTTTCCTTTATTGGTCAGAGTATTGAGTATAGGAGTTGGGAGGTCATGTTGCGGCAGTACAGGACATTGGTTACGCCACTGTTGGAATATTGCGTGCAATTCTGGTCTCCTTCCTATCAGAAAGATGTTGTGAAACTTGAAAGGGTTCAGAAAAGATTTACAAGGATGTTGCCAGGGTTGGAGGATCTGAGCTACAGGGAGAGGCTGAACAGGCTGGGGTTGTTTTCCCTGGAGCATCAGAGGCTGAGGGGTGACCTTATAGAGGTTTACAAAATTATGAGGGGCTTGGATAGGGTAAATAGGCAAAGTCTTTTCCCTGGGGTTGGGGAGTCCAGAACTAGAGGGCACAGGTTTAGGGTGAGAGGGGAAAGATATAAAAGAGACCTAAGGGGCAACGTTTTCACGCAGAGGGTGGTACGTGTATCGAATGAGCTGCCAGAGGATGTGATGGAGGCTGGTACAATTGCAACATTTAAGAGGCATTTGGATGGGTATATGAATAGGCAGGGTTTGGAGGTATATGGGCCGGGTGCTGGCAGGTGGGACTAGATTGGGTTGAGATATCTGGTTGGCATGGACGGGTTGGACCAAAGAGTCTGTTTCCATGCTGTACATCTCTATGACTCTATGGTGGATCCAAGTATAGTTACAATGTTTAAAAGATGTTTGGATAAGTACATGAATAAGAAATATTTGGAGGGATGTGAGCCAAACGCAGGCAGTTGAGACTTGCTTAGTTTGGGATAATGGTTGGCGTGGACTGGTTGGACTGAAGGGTCTGTTTCCATGCTGTATGACGCAATGACTCTATGAGGTGTTTTTCCTCCAGCTTATGTGGCCCCTCAGTGGAGCACTGAAGCAAGCCTGAGACAGAAGTGTTTATCAGGGACCACACCAAAGCCTTGGATAGTGAGGAGGGAAGATATAAATGGGCAAGTGTTACACCTTCTGCCATTGCTTGGGAAGGTGCTGCGATGGGGGCAGACAGGAGGATGTTGGGAGTAGAGGAGGAGAGAACCAGGGTGTCCAGGAGAGAATGGTTCCTGTGTAAGGCTGACAAGGGAGAGGAGGAACAATAAATGCTGGCCAAGCCAATGACATGCCCATCCTGAGAATGAATTAAAAATAAGCTCCTCCCTCTTGTTTTAGTATCAGAAAACTGAAGTGGTTTCTTACATCGGCACTTTGAGAAAAGCTGGAGATTTGTGATTTGTTAAAAGATCTGACATCTTAGTTTTGGTAATGAAGTCTGATAATGTGTGCTGGAAAGACCTCAGTTCCTCATAGCATTTCAAAAGGTCTGCATTTTTAACATCTATCGAGGGTGGAAATGGCTTCAGTATTTATTACATGATAAGAGGCCTTTGTCTCCAAAATGCAGCAATATTTTTGATTCACGCCAATGCGCAGTACCATTTAACAGTTATATGGTCTGTGCTTTTATGTGCTGCAAAGATGCAGTTATTAACTCTCCTTGCCTGGTCAACCTTCTTTGTGACTGGGAGAAAGTGAGGACTGCAGATGCTGGAGAGTCTGAGTAGAAAAGGGTGGTGCTAGAAAAGCTTGATGAAGGGCTTATGTCCGAAACATCGACTCTCCTGCCCCTCGAATGCTGCCTGATCTGCTGTGCTTTCCCAGCACCCCACTTTTTGGCTCAACCTTCTTCATGAGTCAATCTATTTTTTGTGATGGTGCTGTCATGGTAGTGTGAGGTAAGAAATTCTAATCATTTACTTCCCACAGCTAAATCAGGAGGATATGTCACTTGAAATGTGCAGTCAATCTCCCATGACATGCTGCTCCTATCCTGTAAACATAGGCAGCCTGCTTGGAAGTTCACTCATGCACCAGACACTATCTGCAACAGACCAATGATTCTTCATTTCACTGAAAACTGCAGGAGTTCACCAACTGTGTCCATGGTCCTTGCTCCCTGCATGTCCTGCTCCCAGATGTGGTGCAGGATGCATGGTGTGTATTATGGTTGCACTTTGCCATTTCATGTTTGACAATTATTGTGCACAATCTGCTGCTTCTTAACTGAACTAATATGACTTATTCTCCGATGAATGAGGCAACCTTGGTTTTGCATTTAGCATGAAAGAAACTTCATAGTGTTTCTATGTTCTTGGTTAGGCAATTGTATCTTTGGCCTGGTAATCCCTGTGCTTTTACTGTGGTAAGATGGACTTCCATCGTCTGATTCTTAATATCTCGGACCTTTCATGGATTAAAATGGCATTTTAAAAAAGCGGAAATCAGTGAGGTTAATGAACTGATCACCTGATTAAGTTGAGCCAAACTTATAAAGCCATTAAAAAATAAGAATAAGTCTGAGCTGCAATTAGCATAAGTTTTATAAGGTACCTCTTGATTGATTCACACATTCCTGTAAGTTTCATGCATTTGGGTGAAAATCATTTGGACATTATCCAACTTGAAATGCAATGAAGCCAGATAGTGAAAAGCCATGCTTGGTCATAAAGCAAATTTGAGAAACATCCATTCACTAAGAACTCAAGGATATCTACAAGCTTTACCACTACTGAGAATACAAGACATCAATTAAGCAATCATGGTTTCAGTTTAAAACCTAACACCTGAAGAAAGGTGCCTTTTAAATTGCCTATTCTTGATTTTCCTTTTTGGACTAGACACTCCCCTTTTAAACATGAAAACCTGTTTGTGTATGTGTACTTTGATATCAAGTCTTATTATTTCCCTCAGGGTTAGTGAGTAATAAAATTCCCTACTTTCACTCAAGAAAACCTAGTAATTGGCTCTTTAATGTTGACTAGTATTAATTTTAATTGATGTTCACCATTTATCACATGATGTGTCATTTCCTAATATAAAATCAAAATCAACATAATTGACACCACTTCAACTAAAGCCCATTTTTAATTCGCTCAACACAATGGAACCGGTAAACAATTTCTATTAATATTCTGCATCTGTATGGGTCTATTTAACAAACAGTCCAGAGACAAGTGCACATCTTTTAAGACCGTCAAACTTTGAGCCAATCCTATATCCTGAAGAATAACAATTTCTTTAACTCTAGATGAAAGTAGAGTTATTTCAACCCCAAGTATAAAACTCCCATACATTAGATTGTTCTGAAGAAGTTATAAATGTCACTTAACCCAAAATGCTAACTTGATTTCTGTCCAAATATGTTGCCAGATCTGCTGAGCTTTTCCAGCAATTTCTGTTTTTGTTTCTGATTTACAATATCCACAGTTCTTTCAGTTTTTATACATTAGATGATGTTAGTTTGCTACAGGCTTCACTCACTGATAGAACATTTTCTGGAGAAACACTGAAACTCTCATCAAAACTATTCATTTGACTTTCAGCTTTCAGCACTCTGCTTTCATATACCTTGTTTCACGGTAAAAATGACATGTTGTGTTCCTTGAATTATTTTTCTTTTCTACACTGTTTCTTTCACTTGTCTGAGATGCATTTGTTTTGTCATTTATGAGATTCCTCTTATTGTAATTACTGTCCCATTCACTATTCAGTTATTTATCTCTTTAGCTTCTCTGTGTGTTAGTAAACAATTGTTTGTTGCCACCTATACATTTATAGGCAAGTTTGTTACAATCAGCTAAGACATCAGCCTTCCTTATTTTAGAAACCTTATAATTTTCCACGTATTTCCTCAGGGGATAATGTTTTTAACTTCCTCCATTAACAACCCATTGCTACGTTTCTCAAAATCTTGATCAAATTTCATCGTCCACGCCAATGATCAAAAAGCATTTCTTTCTCTCTCACAAATTCCATAGAAGTCTATTTCTTTCTCTGTGTTAGACTTCTAAACTGTTGCCTGTAAGTTTCTGAAATTCATTTGTACACATTAGGCAAATCAATCTTAACTCTACCATAATCTGAAGACTGTTCATCAGAAAGAGTTGATTACATCTCTAATGCTTTTTCTAACAAAACATTTTTAATAGAATTACCCAAAATTTCTTTCCTCTGACTTTGTAGTAGTTTTCTCAAATGATACAAAGCACATTTCAGCTTCTTCCTCACTGAATTTAGGTACAAAGTGAATGAATACTCCTCACTAGATCAAAACCAAGAATAAGACTAATTATCAAGTCTGAGAGAACGTGAGGACTGCAGATACTGGAGATCAGAGTCAAAACGTGTGGTGCTGGAAAAGCACAGCAGGTCAGGCAGCATCCAAGGAGCAGGAGAATTGACATTTCTGGCATAAGCTGTTCATCAGGAATGTAATCAAGTATCAAATCTGCTTGCCACTTGCTATTCAAATAGTCAAAACCCTTTACTGTTCAGTTTAATTTTCTGCATTCACTTTCTGTGTACTGTTCAAGCCTTCCCTTTTCTTTTACTCTTTGAAACTTACACTCTCTTTCTCAATTTCCTTCCTCTCTTTCTTGGTTTTCTCTTTGGAATTCAAGTTTAAATTTTCACAATACTTGTTCTTCCTCTTTTTCCTTTCTTCAAGTTCAATTGTTTCTTTTTCTATCCATTTCAAGTTGCTACCTATTTGCAACGAAATCTTGGCCAACGCAATCTGCACTTTACCTGGCTTTCTTTTCTTTAGCTCAAGGTTCAAATATTGAGCCAGTATCTCAGACATTTACATCTTCCCAACATCTACTTAAAAATTATTTCTAACTTTTCTGCCACAGCTTTTAAATGAATTTGTATTAATGATTGAAGGCACTGAAAGACAAACCTTCTCTTGCAAGAAATGCTTAATTAGTAGACAAAAGGCATTTTAATAAGTAAATTACTAAAAACTTTTCAATAAGTACAACAAAAGACGCATAATTGTAACAGGAAATAGAGATAAGCACTTTTGCCATAAATCTTTTAACAGCATTTATCAATGAATCCTTCAGAATAAGAATTAGAAAGTTGCATATTTCTGGAAATTACACTTACACTTACCATGATGGTTTTCTTTAGTCATTTTTCAGTGCATTAAGTGTGAGGGCTTTCAGGTGCAGTGATACCAATGAGCCAGGAGAACTAGGTTCAAGTCTCACCTGCTCTAGAGATGTGAAATAATATCTCTTCCCAGGTCGATTAGAAAACATTGTTTAAAAATCTGAGACTTATGTAGGTGAAAAGAATTCAAAAGATTTGGAACCTCAGTGCCCTGGAGTTGTGAGACCAATAATTGTTCTGGTTATTGCGAGCTAGAAATTAACTTCTGTGATAAGGAAATTGCGACTTCCATGAAGTACTTCTAGTGCAAAGAGAAAAGCTTTGATTGTGAGTCATTACTATGCATGTGATTGCTTCGTGAGTTGATGTTTGCTCTAGAGACATAAAGGACACACGCACCTTTATAGAACAGTAAATCCATATATTCAGTTGAAATCTTTTCTAGCTGCTTCATAACTTACTAAAGTGAAATATTCTTCTGGTCCAGCCCTGAGTTTATGTTCTACTCAGTAATTACACCCGACTGATTACAAGTGTTTTTCAGATAATAGACTCAGAATGGACAGTAGAAATTACATCCTTTTTTTATGTTAGCTATCGAACAAAGCATGGCCTCTGCATAACCAATATCTTTACTCAATAAAACCTGAAAGAACTGCAGATGCTGGAAATCAGAAATCAAAACAGAAATTGCTGGAAAAGTTCAGCAGATCTGGCAGCATCCGTTCTGAAGAAGGGTCACTGGACCCAAAACATTAACTCTGATTTCTCTCCATAGATACTGTGAGATCTGCTGATTTTTTCCAGCAGTTTCTGTTTCAACGTCTGTGCTTGTTAGGAGTATTGTGACAGCAGAACCAAAACTGGGCATTGGTCTGTGAATCACAAAATCTCCTGGTATGTTTGTCAGGATGGTGCAACACCAAGTGTTTGTACAGTGTGTCTTATTGCACAATGCTGAGTAAAGGATGAAGGGTAGTGTCAATCAATCCATTGTGATTGAAAATAAGAACAATTATATAAGAAATGAACAATTATCAAACAATAACTGAATTGTGAGCAGCTCAGATCTGAGATGGAAAGTTAAGTGAGAACTAATGCATAGCATAAGTAGCATTAATTCTTTGATTCATTAGTAATGAATACATTTTGTACATAGAGTCATAGAAATGTACAGCATGGAAACAGACCCTTCACTTCAAACCATCCATGCCGAACAGATATCCCAACCCAATCTAGTCCCACCTACCAGCACCCGGCCCATATCCCTCCAAACCCTTCCTATTCATAAAAGTTGCAATTGTACCAGCCTCCATCACTTCCTCTGGCAGCTCATTCCATACTCATACCACCCTCTGCATGAAAAAGTTGTCCCTTAGGTCTCTTTTATATCTTTCCTCTCTCACCCTCAACCTATGCCCTCCAGTTCTGTACTCCCTGACCCCAGGGAAAAGACTTTGCCTATTTACCCTATCCAAGCCCCTCATGATTTTATAAACCTCTGTAAGGTCACCCCTGAGCCACTGACACTCCAGGGAAAACAGACCCAGGCTATTCAACATCTCCCTATAGCTCAAATCCTCCAACCTTGGCAACATTCTTGTAAATCTTTTCTGAACCCTTTCAAGCTTCACAAGATCTGTCCAACAGGAAGGAGACCAGAATTGCATGCAATGTCCTGAACAGCAGCAACATGACCTCCCAGCTCCTGTACTCAATACTGTGACCAATAAAAGGAAGCATACCAAACACCTTCTTCACTATCCTATCTACCTGCAACTCCACTTTCAAGGAGCTATGAACCTGCATTCCAAGGACTCTTTGTTCAGCAGCACTCCCTTGGACCTTACCATTGCGTGTATACGTCCTGCTAAGATTTGCTTTCCCAAAATGCAGCAGCTCGCATTTATCTGAAATAAACTCCATCTGCCATTCCTCAGCCCATTGGCCCATCTGGTCAAGATCCTGTTGTAATCTGAGGTAACCTTCTTCGCTGTCCACTACATTTCCAATTTTGATGTCATCTGCAAACTTACTAACTATACCTCCCATGTTCACATCCAAATCATTTATATAAATGATGAAAAGTAGTGGACCCAGCACCAATCCTTGTGGCATTCCACTGGTCAGAGGCCTCCAGTGTGAAAAACAACCCTCCACCATCTCCCTCTGTCTTTTACCTTTGAGTTAGTTCTCTATCCAAATGGCTAGTTATGCCTGTATTCCGTGAGATCTGACCTTACTAACCAGTCTCTCATGGGGAATCTTGTTGAATGCCTTACTGAAGTCCATATAGATCATGTCCACTGCTCTGTCCTCATCAGTCCTCTTTGTTACTTCTTCAAAAAACTCAGTCAAGTTCTTGAGACATGGGAGGGTGGGTTGTTTGGGGGCGTGGACCTGACCAGGTAGTCACGGAGGGAACGGTCTTTGCGGAAGGCGGAAAGGGGTGGGGAGGGAAATATATCCCTGGTGGTGGGGTCTGTTTGGCGGTCATGACGCTACCATTGTACCACACATCCACCCCTCATGAAGCTACCGTTGTACCACACACCCACCCCTCATGAAGCTACCGTTGTACCACACACCCACCCCTCATGAAGCTACCGTTGTACCACACACCCACCCCTCATGATGCTACCGTTGTACCACACACCCCCTCCTTCATGACGCTACCATTGTACCACACAAACAGACCCCACCACTGGGGTTATATTTCCTTCCCCACCCCATTCCGCCTTCCGCAAAGACCGTTCCCTCCGTGACTACCTGGTCAGGTCCACACCCCCCTACAACCCACCCTCCCATTCTGGCACTTTCCCCTGCCACCGCAGGAACTGTAAAACCTGCGTCCACACCTCCTCCCTCACCTCTATCCAAGGCCCTAAAGGAGCCTTCCACATCCATCAAAGTTTTACTTGCACATCCACCAATATCATTTATTGTATCCGCTGCTCTCGATGCGGTCTCCTCTACATTGGGGAGACTGGGCGCCTCCTAGCAGAGCGCTTTAGGGAACATCTCCGGGACACCCACACCAATCAACCACACCGCCCCATGGCCCAACATTTCAACTCCCCCTCCCACTCTGCCGAGGACATGGAGGTCCTGGGCCTCCTTCACCGCCGCTCCCTCACCACCAGACGGCTGGAGGAAGAATGCCTCATCTTCCGCCTTGGAACACTTCAACCCCAGGGCATCAATGTGGACTTCAACAGTTTCCTCATTTCCCCTTCCCCCACCTCACCCTAGTTCTAAACTTCCAGCTCAGCACTGTCCCCATGACTTGTCCGGACTTGTCCTATCCGCCTATCTCCTTTTCCACCTATCCACTCCACCCTCTCCTCCCGGACCTATCACCTTCATCCCCTCCCCCACTCACCCATTGTACTCTATGCTACTTTCTCCCCACCCCCACCCTCCTCTAGCTTATCTCTCCACACTTCAGGCTCACTGCCTTTATTCCTGATGAAGGGCTTTTGCTCGAAATGTCGATTTCGAAGCTCCTTGGATGCTGCCTGAACTGTTGTGCTCTTCCAGCACCACTAATCCAGCTTTTGAAAGTGCTTGCCTAATACCATCAAAATTAACTTTCCTCCAATTTAGAACTTCAACTTTTAGATCTGGTCTATCCTTTTCCATCACTATTTTAAAACTAATAGAATTGTGGTCGCTGGCCCCAAAGTACTCCTTCACTGACACCTCAGTCACCTACCCTGCTTTATTTCCCAAGAATAGGTCAGGTTTTGTACCTTCTCCTGTAGTACATCATCATACTGAATCAGAAAATTTTCTTGTACACACTTAAAAACATTCCTCTTCATCTAAACCCTTAACATATGGCAGTCCCAGTCTATGTTTAGAAAGTTAAAATGCCCTACCATAACCACTCTACAGATAACTGAAATCTCCTTACAAGTTTGTTTCTCAATTTCCCGCTGACTAATAGGGGGTCTATAATACAATCCCAATAAGGTGATCATCCCTTTCTTATTTCTCACTTCCACCCAAATAACTTCCCTGGATGTATTTCTGGGAATATCCTCTCTCAGCACAGTAGTAATGCTATCGCTTATCAAAAATGCCACTCCCCCTCCTCTCTTGCCTCCCTTTCTGTCCTTCCTGTAGCATTTGTATCCTGGAACATTCAGCTGCCAGTCCTGCCCATCCCTGAGCCATGTTTCTGTAATTGCTATGATATCACAGTCCCATGTTCCTAACCACGCCCTGAGTTCATTTGCCTTCCCTGTTAACCCTCTTGTATTGAAATAAATGCAGTTTAATTTATCAGTCTTACCTTGTTCTCTACTTTATCCCTGCCTGCCCTGACTGTTTGATTTGCTCCTCTTCTCAACTGTACCAATCTCAGATTGACCTCTTTCCTCACTATCTCTCTGGGTTCAACCCCCCACTTTACTAGTTTAAATTCTCCTGAGCAGCTCTAGCAAATCTCCCTGCCAGTATATTAGTCCCCTTCCAATTCAGGTGCAATCTGTCCTTCTTGTACAGGTCACTTCTATCCCAGAAGAAATTCTAATAATCCAAAAATGTGAATCATTCACCCATACACCAGCTCCTCAGCCATGCATTCATCTGCGCTATCCTCCTCTTCCTACCCTCAATAGCTCGTAGCGCCAGTAGTAATCCAGATATTACTACTCTAGAGGACCTCCTCTTTAAATTCCTGCCTAACTTTCTATATCTTCCCTTCAGAATCTCATCCTTTATCCTTCCTATGTCATTCGTTCCAATGTGTACAATGACCTCCTGCTGGTCCCTCTCCCCCTTGAGAAGATTCTGTACCCTCTCTGAGACATCCTTGATCCTGGCACCAGGGCGACAACATACCATTCTGATTTTTCTCTGTTGGCCACAGAAATGTCTGCCTGTGCCTCTGACTAGAGAATCCCCTAACACAATTGATTGCTTGGAACCCGGCGTACCCCTCATTACTGGAGAGCCTGTCTTGATACTAGAAACTTGGCTGTTCATGCTACATTCCCCTGAGAATTCATCACCCCATGCATTTTCCAAAGCGGCATACTTGTTTGAAATGGGGATAGCCACAGAAGACTCCTGCACTACCTGCCTCCCCACATAGTTGGGTTAACTCCTACCTTGCCTGGAGTTAACCCAACTATGTGACTGTATCTGCAGCTTTTCCCCTTCCTATAAATACTATCCATCACACCTCCTTGCTCATTGCCTCGAACTGTCAATCCATTCGATCTGATAGGATTCACAACCAATGCCATTTATTGCAGATGTAATCCTCAGTCACACTTAAACTCTCCCTAAACTCCCACATCTGACAAGAAGAGCATATCACTCTTAAGGGCCATTTTTACTTCTTCCAATCTACAGACCCAGAAAATAGCACCATCTTATTCCTGTACAAAACACTTCTCCAAGCTAACTTAATACTTATGTCTTCAGAGAAATATCTAAGTAAAACATATAACCAATAAAGAACCCATTCTACTCACTATTGTAGATTTACAGAAAGGCTATACTTAAAACTATTCACTTATCTGTTTTTGTGCTGTTTAATGCCCATTCCCACTTGCTAAGGTGAGGGTGAGCTGCCTTCTTGATCTACTACAGTCCATTTGGCGTATACAGACCCAAAATGCTGTTATGGACGGAGTCCTAGGATTTTGATTCAGTTCCACTGAAGGAACAGTAATATATTTCCAATTCAGAATGATGAGGTGGCTTGGAGGGGAACTTACAGGTGGTAGTTTTCCTGCTGCCCTTGTCTTTCTAGATGGTGGTGGTTGTAAGTTTGCAAGTGCTGTTTAAAGAGCCTTGCTGAACTTCTGCAGTGCACTTTGTAGATTGCACACACCACTATAAAGACCCAAACTCACACAGTATATAGTCCCTTGTCAGAATGGACTGGGTTCCAAGAACTTTCTATGTTGATTAAAAATTGTCAATTTAGTCATAGTCAGTTTGTATGAGTAAGTGAAAAAAAGTTATGGCTTTCTACGTAAAACAAGTAATCAAACCTTTGTTCAAACATGATACAGAGTTAGCTAGGAAATATCGTCTGTAGTAGAAAGGAAGGTTCATGCTGATTTTCTGACAATGTATGTTTCAAGCTGCATTTTAATCTACAGGCTGTCCAAGTTGTTTTGATCCTGTTGCTGCTGGAGAGCAATGTTGCTGCTTTGTAAGAAAAAAAGGATTTACCCCAAGAGGGGAAACATTGTGCCCTTGATAATACTGGACAACAGAATGATAAATGGTGAGTTAGCTTTTGAAGGTGACCTCTAACTGCAGCACATCAAACTGACTGAAGTAACAACATGCAATGCCACTAGGTTTTTGCTGCTTCTGTAGAGTTACATTTGGTGTGGGACATTATGTTTTTCATGTGACTTCAGTGCAGAGAGATTCAGTGATGAATTATAAATTATCAAGGAAAGAACAAAAATACTGAAAGCAAAAACAAAAACTAAAAGAGCCAGAATACTAAAAAGGTCACATCAATCAGTAGAGGGAAAAGGCAGGTTAATGTTACTGTGATCAAAACTACTGCAGGAAATGTAGCTGAAATGTCAACCCATTTCTTTTAGATGGACTGGAATAATATGTTCAAAGTAAATTATCTTTCTTTTCCACTTGTCATTTCTGAATGAGCTTACAGGGGGGTTCTCCCACATTGTTAAAAAAGTCTGTAGGGATAATTTACATACTGATGTCAATGGGCAATAATCAAATTAGCTGCCTATTATTCCCTGCCTAATTTTCTTCTTGATTGTGGTTAATGGAAAAGTTAAATAGGTGTGGTGTTTCATAAGTGACCAATTTGGTATCACCCATTGGACACCATTGCCCAAACGTTACTTCTTTATTTCGGAAATGGAGTCTTTCTGCTTGGCTTGCTTTATATCAATGTCTTTCCTGAGCTGCATTCCCAAAACAATAACACACACCATTCTGTTTCAGCCCTTTTCCGAGTGAAATGCCCACAGGTGATGTTTATTGTTGGCTGGTGAACGATTCCATCCTCCAGAGCAGTAGACAAAATCGCAAAGTAATGTGTTGTTTCAAACTAATATCGACAACTGCATTTTCTTTGTTTTGGTAAATTAAACCAATGGCTATAATGAAACAAATGTTCACTGAAAAGTTCAGTTAAGTGATTCGATAGAACCATTTAGGTGATGTAAATAAGTGATGATACTTAATATTCAGAGCAGACTGCAGTGTTGAGTGTTGCCCACATATCCTGTCAATTCTATGAGGCTTGAGAAACATGTTATTGTCATAGATATCAGGTGTGGACCTTTGTTTTGATCACCTTAATGAAGCATATCAATTATAATGAAATGCAATTTTAATCTCAAAATGATTATGCGGAACTTTGATTTACCTGGGGGCATCTATGTAGTTACTAGGATATTTCTAGTAGGCAATTTGGCAATGAAAAATTAAAAACAAATTTACACATTTTGGATCCTTTATGTGTTTTTCATCTTTTTGACTTTTTTTATATCACAACCTCTTATTTGCCACTTTATGATGTGCAGAGAGACTCTCAAAAAGTCATTAGATTCATTATATTCAGAAATGAAAACATAAAATGCTGGAAGCATTCAGTTAATCATCAGAATCTGTGGAGAAAGAGAAGCAGGATTATTATTTAAAGTCAATGCACTTTTGTTATTGTTTTCAAATTTGTTTTAATAAAAGTTGAGTTTAAACTATGATGGCACCCAGTATGTTCCCTTGCACTTTCCTGCCTGAGAGGATCATGCATAGCATAGGGAGGAGCAGGAGAATGAAAGTTTCTTTCAGTGAGGCAGAGAGCATTCCTTCAAGTAACTGTCTGTCTCTATCCTCTGGTTTTGTTAACAGTTAACTCGCGTCTGTTTCTTTGAAAAAGCAAAGTTCAGCTGGAGGAGAGCAGGCTACTAATTTTTGGACTTATTTGAGTTCTGAAAGGGAAAAGATGAGAACAGCCCCTGACTGAGAGGGTCAATGCTCTATTTCGAATCCACCTGCCCACGGTGTCACAGGGTATGTTTACACTGCAGCTTGTACATGACAGAGATTGGGAGCTACACAATTCTCACATTCATAGTTAGTAGTACCTTGTTATCTTCTTAGGTGTGATTGTGTCTCTCAGGCCCAAGGACGATTCTACACAAAGCACATGCAGTGTCTTCGGATTCACATTCCTTGGATTGACTGTTCAGTTAACCCTTACAACTGCCACTGTTCCTTGGAGAACACGACTAACATTTGTTCAGCACAGCTTTTTTCTCTGGGCCACCTTAAGGTTTTATTTCATGTTATAGTTTCTGTTTGTACCACAATGTGTGCTGTCTTTCATCCTTCAGTATTAGATGCTGAATTTGTCAGATCCAGTAGTACTCGTTCTCTCTGAGGCCATTGTTTTCACTGGAATTCGACTTACGTGTACAGGGTCCCCAAAACTAATACTACCTTATCCCATTTTCACCTGTGTGTTTATTGATTTTCTTCTCCAGTTTTCAACATACATACTATTCTCTGTATGGCGTCACCTCTTTGTGACCCTGATCAAATTAAAAGTTGACTATTTGCCTTGGAGCATTGGAGGCTGTGGGGCGACCTTACAGAGGTTTATAATATCGTGAGGGGCATGGATAGCATAAATGGCCAAGGTCTTTTCCCCAGGGTAGACTAGAGGGCATAGGTTTAAGGTGAGAGGGAAAAGATTTAAAAAGGACATAAGGGGCAGCCTTTTTATACAGAGGATGGTGCTTGTATGGAATGAGCTGCCAGAGGAAATGGCAAAGGCTAGTACAATTACAACATTTAAAAGGTATTTGGATGGGTATATGAATAGGAAGGATTTAGAGGGATCTGGGCCAAGTGCTGGCAAATGGGACTGGATTAATTTAGGTAAGCATGGATGAGTTGGACTGAAGAGTCTGTTTCCGTGCTGTAAATCAGGACTAATTAGGGATAGTCAACATGGCTTTATGTGTGGGAAATCATGTCTCACAAACTTGATTGAGTTTTTTGAAGAAGTAACAAAGAAGATTGATGAGGGCAGAGGGTGATCTATATGGACTTCAGTAAGGTATTCAACAAGGTTCCCCATGAGAGACTGATTAGCTAGGTTAGATCTCATGGAATGCAGGGAGAACTCACCATTTGGACACAGAACTGGCTCAAAGGTAGAAGACAGAGGGTGGTGGTGGAGGGTTGTTTTTCAGACTGGAGGCCTGTGACCAGTGGAGTGCCACAAGGATCGTTGCTGGGTCCTCTACCTTTTGTCATTTACATAACTGATTTGGACGCGAGCATTAGAGGTACAGTTAGTAAGTTTGCAGATGACACCAAAATTGGAGGTGTAGTGGACAGCGAAGAGGGTTACTTCAGATTACAACAGGATCTGGATCAGATGGGCCAATGGGTGGAGAAGTTGCAGACGAAGTTTAATTCAGATAAATGTGAGGTGCTGCATTTTGGGAAAGCAAATCTTAGCAGGACTTATACACTTAATGGTAAGGTCCTAGGGAGTGTTGCTGAACAAAGAGACCTTGGAATGCAGGTTCATAGCTCCTTGAAAGCGGAGTCACAGGTAGGTAGGATAGTGAAGAAGGCATTTGGTATGCTTTCCTTTATTGGTCAGAGTATTGAGTACAGGAGTTGGGAGGTCATGTTGCGGCTGTACAGGACATTGGTTAGGCCACTGTTGGAATATTGCATGCAATTCTGGTTTCCTTCCAATCGGAAAGATGTTGAGAAACTTGAAAGGGTTCAGAAAAGATTTACAAGGATGTTGCCAGAGTTGGAGGATTTGAGCTATAGGGAGAGGCTGAACAGGCTGGGGCTGTTTTTCCTGGAGCATCGGAGGCTGAGGGGTGACCTTATAGAGGTTTACAAAATTTTGAGGGGCATGGATAGGATAAATAGACAAAGTCATTTCCCTGGGGTCAGGGAGTCCAGAACTAGAGGGCATAGGTTTAGGGTGAGAGGGGAAAGATATAAAAGAGACCTAAGGGGCAACGTTTTCAAGGAAAAGGTGGTACGTGTGTGGAATGAGCTGCCAGAGAATGTGGTGGAGGCTGGTACAATTGCAACATTTAAGAGGCATTTGGATGGGTATATGAATAAGAAGGGTTTGGAGGTATATGGGCTGAGTGCTGGCAGGTGGGACTAGATTGGGTTGGGATATCTGGTCGGCATGGACAGGTTAGACCGCAGGGTCTGTTTCCATGCTGTACATCTCTTTGATTCTTTGACTCTGTGACTCTACTTTAGACAATGTCTATTAGCAACTTGTTCAGGAACCCTTGAATCTAGCAGTGAAGAAGATCATAATCAAAGTCACGGTCCCTTTTACTCCTGTCAATATGCCACCATTCTGTGCAGCAGCACAGCCAGTCATTTTGACAGCTCCTGTGAAAGAATAAGTGAGAGAGTGAGGGTGTCATCTGGCCATTTTTCCACTGATGGGTGAGTGCCGAACCAGAGGACACAGCTTAAAAATATGGGCTAGACCATTTAGGACAGAGATGAGGAGAAACTTCTTCACCCAGAGAGTGGTGGCTGTGTGGAATGCTCTGCCCCAGAGGGCAGTGGAGGCCCAGTCTCTGGATTCATTTAAGAAAGAGTTGGACAGAGCTCTCAAGGATAGTGGAATCAAGGGTTATGGAGATAAGGCAGGAACAGGATACTGATTAAGGATGATCAGCCATGATCATATTGAATGGTGGTGCAGGCTTGAAAGGCAGAATGGCCTACTCCTGCACCTATTGTCTATTGTATATTGAGAGGGCAATGGGCAGGGTGCCCATTCTGGGTCAGAAAGGTGGCTGGTTAGGTGGTTCAAGGGACACGGTGCAATCAATGAGGTGGGAGGGGCATGTTTATGTGGTGAGTCAGAGGGTTCCATTTACCTGTTACCCAGGAGCTAGAGAGGTTATTAATCCTTTAATTTTTCCTGCGGACTAATAAACCTAGCTGAATCAGAACTCTCCAACTTCAGGAGGCTTGAAACAAGCACCAAATGGAAGGGACTTGTGTGTCTGAATTTTCAATTTTCCAAGCAATTTCCATGAAATCATCTGCATTGGGGATTCCACTTTGTCCACGTGGGAGAGTCCAGTGACATTCTGTCCATTGGGGTACTTTATTATCACTTTGACAGCACCCTCTTGTGGCAAAGATAGGTGGGTGGTAACCTGCTCTCAGGCTGGGAATGCCTACCCTTCCTTCTCCCCGGGGAGCTGTGTAGACAGGGTGACAGGTCTGAGAGAAGGACTTTCCTGTCAATGAAATGTCAGGAGGGGTTTGGTGAGCTAAGAAGGTGATGGAGCCATGGGGTCTATTGGGTATGATGGGGTTAAGGAGAAGGAAGTCAGACAAAGAGACAATTAGTGATTACAATGGGGTGGAGTGAAGGAAGTCACTTATCACCGGGTCTGCTCCAATACAAGAGGAGCATTTCTGCTTCTACTGGTGTTGTTTTCTCCAAGTAAATAAGGTCTGCAGGTCAAACTGGCTGTTGACCTCAGTATTTTGATTGCATTTGGGACAGCTCAGGTTTGGGAAGGAGGCTCATGCAAAGGGGTGCTTGCCTGTTTCAGACCTGAGCGCTGGGTGCCCAGGAGGGAGCAGCTGTGCACGTCCAACTTGGAAAGTCCATGTGACCTTCTGGAAGCTTAGGCCCTGTTTCATACCAGTTAAGCAGGCAACATGTCGACAACATCACAACATTGTGTCACTCCGCACCTACTATTTTATACCTGAAGTACTCTTAAAAACATTATTTGAAACAAAGCTCTTGCCATAAATGCCCATGAATCTGCTATAATGTGTTAGTAATCACATTGTGAAATTGTGATTGTGGAAGATTGTAAAATGTAATGAGAATAAGCCTGCTTAGTGTCCAATAAGACACTTTCTTATTCTTAATAATAAGCAAGATGGGCTGGATGTTATGATCAGAAATATATAAGAATTAAACTTTTAAAACGTTGTACTTCTTCTAAACATATGGCATCTATGCCTGACCGTGACATCTAGACAAGCCCTTGCTATTAATAATAGTTTTGGGTTCTGTTGATATGCCACCTAGTGGTTGTATTAAGAGACATCTGGGTATAGTTGTGAGTCATAGAGATGTACAGCATGGAAACACCCTTCAGCCCAACTTGTCCATGCCGACCAGACATCCTAAAATTAATCCAGTCTTGTTTGCCAACATTTAGCCCATATCTCCCTAAACCCTTCCTATCCATATACCCATCCAGATGCCTTTTAAATGTTGTAATTGTACCAGCCTCCACCACTTCCTCTGGCAGTTCATTCCATACATGCACCACCCTCTGCGTGACAAAAGTTGCCCCTTAGGTCTTTTTAAAATCTTTCCCTCTCACATTAAGCCTTTTCTTTCCAGTTTTGGACTCCCCTACCCCAGAGAAACGACCTTGGTTATTCACCCTATCCATGATTTTATAAACTTCTGTAAAGTTACCCCACAGCTTCTGATACTCCAGGGAAAATAGCCCCAAGCCTATTTAGCTTCTCCCTATAGTGGTGACTACTTTGTGTTTTCCTATTGTGTAAAAGTGGCAGAACCAACTGTTTTCTCTGCTAGTATGCTTGAAGCAGGTGGGAAGGACATTTCATTCGGTGGGGTGGTGTTGTATGTGAAGACTGCCACTTCAGCTCCTCCAGTGGAATTGAATTCTGGGGAGCAAGGTCTATAGTGGTCCTTCCCACCCTGCTGCTAACTGGAGTCCTTCAATGGCCAATTAGGCAGTACTGAAGAGCCTAGTGCCCCTGCTGAGCTCTACCCAGCTGTAAGTGCCTGTCACCATCTGGAATGCAAGGCAGGTGAAACTGTGCAGGCAATGTGTCATCTCATAGGTGTGAGGGGATCTCTCAATCAATAGCAATGAGTACCTGATGAAGGGACTGGACATGATGAACGGATGTAGGGGGAGCAACAAAACCTTATGTTGCTCTTATAAACCACAGGCTGCCTGACTGGAGGTTGAAAACCTTGACTGAATGCTACTGCCTCCAATTACACCACCAGAGGGTCAATGTTTTGGCTCAATTATACACATTGATTTAAAAAATTCAAGAAATACTTCATAAACATTTATGATAAAGTACTTGTCCAGAGTTTTTTGTGATGTCTGAGGGGCTTGGAGTCAGCAGTGTGAAATAATAAGTTTACATGTTTTTATGTAACCCACTTTTTCTAATCAACCCGTTCAGAGACGTCATTATACTGGAGCAGATGGGACTTGAACCTCCAGGTCCAGGGATAAGAACATTACTGCTGTACCACATGAGCTTATTTTGGCTTTATTACAAAGAGTTCTCTTGTAAACATAGTTGTAGGGTTACTTGCAGGTGCACCAATGGAGCTGTCTTGAGCAATGGAAGCATCTGGGATAAGATGTCACATGGATGCATTCCTGACATTGGCTAGAATCCCAGGTGAAGGCTTTTTTTCAGAAATAAAACACTTGCTGATGGAAAACTAGCTAACATGTTTTTTCAGTTTGAGACCATTCAAGCAGGATATGGACATTAATCTGATACTCAATTTTTAGCCATTTTTTCTGCTCTCGTTTCTTAAATCTTTAAAAAAGGTCCTCCTAAATTGATCTTGTTGTGACTATCTCTGCATAATTGCCAGTTAGAGGGAATTTATGATTAGGAGTTTTGTGTCTGAAATAAGAGGGGGTTTTGACTAGGTGTGCCTAACTGTCACATTGGTTGACAGTTGCTCTCCCAATTTTTGTTTCCATTAGAAATATAAAGCACTTGAAAAAAAAAACTTGCTGTGATTCACCCATCATTGGCTGATTTACACTACTGCATTGAGTCAAGACAAATTCCAATTCAGTCATGCTGGACCAGAGTTCCAGAGGTACCAACCATTGTAGCACTTAGCTACAAAACCTGGTCCCATCGACAAACCTACTCAATGAACAGATGTAAGATTTTGACTAGGGGAGCGAGTTACTACAGCTGAGAAAGATCATGTTTCTGAACCATCAGGGAGTGTTAAATCAGCACTGTTTCAGCCAAATTTAGCTCCTTTAATAAATTTAGCATTTTACATTCATCTCTACAGTCCTGCAGATGTGCTGTAAACACTATTTTACAGGGGGCAGTCTTGTGGGAGTAATTCAACTTAATGGGGTCTGCCTCAGTCCCATGGATGTCATAATTGAAAATATTTATGAGAGCAATCAGACGTAATCTGGTCTAAGAATAAATGTTTTATAGATAGGAACATTGCAGGGGTTTTTGTTATAATCAACTTCTCAGAAAATCATTTCAAGATTAAGACATTGTCCCCTTCTCCCCCTCTCCTACTGCATTTTGCCAGGTTACAGTTCTAAAAAATGCATCACCCAATTGGTCCCTTGTCCTATATGACGGCGAGCAGTAAATACTGACGGATTATTCTGCAGCAAGGGCTGTCGCTCCAGCCCAAGTTTTTCAGAACAGTAACATGAGCCTTTCTTTTAAAAAAACTCTTTAATATGTTGTAGGTATCACTGGCAAGGCTGCCATTTGTTGCTCAGCCCTAATTAACCTTAACCTGAGTGAGTTTTCAGGGAGTTAAGATTCAACCTCACTACTGTGGGTCTGGACTAACATGTAGGCCAGACCAGATGAGATGGCAGATTTTCTTTTCTAAAGAACATGATAAACCATATGGGGTTTTAGGATAAACAATGAGTTTCATGCATTTTCTTTTAGAGAGGATGGTAATGAGAACTGGGGGAAAAGACAAGTATCAACCCTATAGCTGGCTGGTACTGATGTTGTCCAAGCTATTTCTGTTCATTATGCGTCCAGTTGTTTTCGGGGCAAGGGTTCATATCTAACCACTGCTGCTATATTATAATGTAGTATGTTGTCAACATATTATAAATGTTGGTTTCTGCTGGAACTATATGGTCTATTTTGAGTAGATTCATTTCCACCAATACTTCTTGCTGGTGTTGGTTGAGCTGTTGATGCCATTTGGTGAAGGATACACACAAAGTATTTAGTAGAGGATACTTTTGGTCTTGATTAAACAATAAAGGTTTATTACATGTCATTTAGTAGTTATTCGTATTATATCTAAGATATGTAATTGTCTCTTGTGAGACATCATGCTTAATTTCAGAGTAAGTGCACATTATTGCTATATTATAGCTACATGTTAATACTGAGAACAATCACTCAGGAGCTCTCTGCAATTCTGGTGAACACATGGGGAACTTATAGGACAGACACATAGCTCTGGTTATTGTCGAGCTCCTCCCAGGAATTGTTCTGTTTTGTTACAGATAATTTCCTAATAAGTCTATTCAGAGATGTTATTACACATCTCTTGAGCAGGTAGGTCCTGAATCAAGGCCTCCTTTTCCAGGACACTACCACTGCACCACAAGATCTCTTTAGCTTTGCAAATTTAACATTTTCACCACCATACTATTGTATCCAGTGTTAAAGGTTTTTATATCCTGATGGGTGGAGCTTATCTTGTGATGTCAGTTAATTTACTCAGGTCCTATCTGCCATAAGCACCAGCCTCAAGTGTCCATAACTGGCACCACTTGATCTTAATGCAAGGTATTCATGGTATAGATGCTACATTAAAATGGCTGGATTCCACTGAGTGAACAGGGAAAGGGAGAAGGGCATTTTTATTAAGAATGAAATACACTAAGTACATATATTGTACTTCTCAGATGGTGAATCAATTCACCTTGAAAGTACATCTAATGCACTCTCAATTTTTGAAGGATCAGTATGATGATCCCACATGATAATTTCTGAAGCGGAAATTATTATCTGGACTATTATCTGGACACTCCTCAGACAGAAAATGCTGATCCTGCTTGATACTGCAATAATTCTTTCAGAGTGGTGCTAGGAATGGTTTTTTGCTGGATTTTGCTGGACTAATAAATCTAGTTAATCCACATCAAAGTGAAATAATGTTGAGAAAAACAAAACCCGTTCTTGAAAGATTTGTTTGCCCAATTGAAGCAGAGGTGAGAGTTTATAATTTTGAATGTATTGATTTCTGTCATTCTGTGAAGTTGAGGTTTCACAGTCTGCATAATATTAAATATTCCATGCATGTGTTTCGTTTCTTAATGGTTAAATTCCTACTGTGCCTTTTGGTAAAAAAAGAGCTAAAACTGGAGTGTAAAAATTTGAATGCCTGCTGATTGAAATACAGTCAAGGCTGTTGGTTTGCTACATTCTCACGGAAATCTTGAACACAGAGGCACAATCTCCAAATCTCCAATTCCAAACTGAGTTAAGAGGACCATTTTTTTGACCCAGTTGAGTGACAAAATGCTGAATCTCATTTTTCGCTTAGTCTAGCATTATACAAATAAGATTTTCCATGTGAACTTACCTCACACTCTGAGTGTAAAATAATACATGCTAGGCCCATTAAGCCCTCCCCACAGCTGTTAACCATCATGTCGTTCAGTTCATAGCAGTGTTTATTTTCAGAGAATAAAGACTCTTTTGTATTTTACCCCTGTAAAATTGAGAGGCGCATGACACCAATATTTCTTCACCAACTAGACCCATTAAACTTTATCACAATGGACAACAGTTTTATTTATTGAAACATACCCCCATAATTATCACTCAGAACCTTTTCCACAATGTGAATTTAAACAAATGCTTGAATGGGGTGTTTTTTTAAAATGGATAAAACAAAGCTAAGGTTAGTCAGGATACATGGTTTCCTCTAGTGAGGCAGGACACGTCGGCTTGAATTTTCTTGGCCCTGCCGAGATGTATTTGAAGGTAGAGGGGGGCTGGAAAAATAATGGAAACTGCGCAGATTGAGAGATTGCTTCCTGATGTCTTTCAGCCACTGGAGATGCTACTGAGGGGCAGTCTGAGATCAAAGGCATCAGATGACAGCTAGAATGTTGCAAACAGTTTTGGGTGCCTTTTTGAAGGAAGATACAGAGGCTTCAGAGACAGGCCCGGGAAGATCCCCTAGGTTTATGCCAGGTCTGGAGGTATGGCTTTATGAGGAGAGGTTCAGTAGATTAGGCGTGTACTCATTGGAATATGTAGAAGATCATTGCAACATACAATATTCTGAGGGCACTTGAAAGAGTCAATGCGGAATGGTTATTTCCCTTTGTGGGAGAGACCAATACCAGAAGTCATAATCTCAGAATAAGGCATTGCAAATTTCTGAGAGGAATTTCTTCTCTTAGAGGGTTGTGAATCTGTGGGATTCTTATTCATAGACACATTTGGAATCAGTAAGGGAATCAAGAGTTCTAGAAAAGGCAGGAAAGTAGAAGTGTGGATTATCAGATCAGCCATGATCTCATTGGTTGGCACAGCAGATTAAATGGGTTGAATGGCCTACTTTTGCTCCCATGATTTATGGTCTTACAGTCTTAAAGTAATTTGCTTGCATCGCAATGGTGGACATGCATTTAGACCCACAATGCCATTATGGAGGGAATTCCAGGATATTGACCCCGTGACAGTGAACGAATAGTGATATATTTCCAAGTTAGGATAGGCTCAGAAGGGAACTTGCCCATGGTGGTGTTCCAAAGTCTTTGCTGCCCTTTTGTCCTTCTAGATGGAAATGGATGTAGGCTTGAGCATCTTTGGTGAATTTCTGCATTGCATTTTAAAGATAGTATTCATTCCTGCTACTGAGCATCGGTGCTGGAATGAGTGAATGTGGTAGGCAAAAGTGAGGACTGCAGATGCTGGAAATCAGAGTCTAGATTAGAGTGGTGCTGGAAAAGCACAGCCGGTTAGGCAGCATCTGAGGGAGCAGGAGATTTGACGTTTCGGGCAAAAGCCCTTCATCAGTGAATGTGGTACCAATCCAGTGTACAGCTTTGTCCTGGATGGTGTCTGATGAGTGTTGTTGGAGCTGTACCTATCCAGGCAAATGGGGAATATTCCATCAAACTCCTGACTTGTGCCTCATAGATGGTGGACAAGTTTCAGGGAGTTGGAAGGTAAGGTATTCACTGCAGTATTCCTAGCCAATCTTGAACACTTTGATCAGATGACCCCTTAATCTTCTAAATTCCAGGAAGACAGGCCTAATTTGTGTAATCTCGCCCCATAACTTAATCCCGAAAGGCTGGCTTTCACTGCTGTAAACCTACGTTGTAATCCCTCCAAGGCCCAATCTATCCTTCCTAAGGTGTGGTGCCCAGGGCTGCTGACAGTGCTCCAGCCGGGGCCTCACCAAGATTTTGTATAACTGCAGAATAATATCTGCATCTGTGTACTCCAGTCCTCTAGATAGCAAGGCCAAAATATAACTTGTGCACTTTAGATTAGATTAGAGAAGATCAAAAGCTGTTGGAAACCTTTGGAAAGGTACAATATCTTTTCGAAGTGTTACAATACCCTTTTGGATATTGTGAAGGGACACACATGAGTGGGGGTCAGAAGCCTTTTGCAGGAAGTAAGTTATCCATTGGAAAAGGTAAAGTGTTGGTTAGGCCACTGTTGGAATATTTCATGCAATTCTGGTCTCCTTCCTATCAGAAAGATGTTGTGAAACTTGAAAGGGTTCAGAAAAGATTTATAAGGATGTTGCCGGGGTTGGAGGATTTGAGCCATAGGGAGAGGCTGAACAGGTTGGGGCTGTTTTCCCTGGAGTGCGGAGGCTGAGAGGTGACCTTATAGAAGTTTACAAGATTATGAGGGGCATGGATAGGGTAAATAGGCAAAGTCTGGATTAGTGGTGCTGGAAGAACACAGCAGTTCAGGCAGCATCCAAGGAGATTTCGAAGCTCCTTGGATGCTGCCTGAACTGCTGTGCTCTTCCAGCACCACTAATCCAGAATCTGGTTTCCAGTGTCTGCAGTCATTGTCTTTACCTCCTAAATAGGCAAAGTCTTTTCCCTCGGGTCGGGGAGTCCAGAACTAGAGGGCATAGTTTTAGGGTGAGAGTGGAAAGATATAGAAGAAACCTAAGGGGCAACTTTTTCACACAGAGGGTGGTACGTGTATGGAATGAGCTGCCAGAAGAAGTGGTGAAGACTGGTACAATTGCAACATTTAAGAGGCATTTGGATGGGTATATGAATAGGAAGGGTTTGGAGGGATATGGGCCAGGTGCTGGCAGGTGGGACTAGATTGGGTTGGGATATCTGGTTGGCGTGGACGGGTTGGACTGAAGGGTCTGTTTCCATGCTGTACATCTCTATGACTCTAAAGCTCTTTGCTTTTGTTAAAAGTAGATACGGATGTCTGAGAAAGTATGTTAGCTTATTGGAACTAACAAGCTCATTCAAACTGTCAAGACAGCTGTCAAAAGGAGCTTTCAACAAAGCTGTAAAATGCAGTCTTTAAAAGGTCTCCAAAAACCTCTCCATAAAGGAGCTGCCAACAGATATGTCTAAACTGCTATTGAAAGGAATTATCAAAGGGAAGATGACACTGGGTGGCACAGTGGCTCAATACTTAGCCCTGCTGCCTCACAGCTCCAGGGATTCAGGTTTGATTCCACTGTCAGGTGACTGTGTGAAGTTTGCACATTATCCCCTTGTCTGCATGGGTTTCCTCCCACAGTTCAAACGTGTAGCTTAGGTGGATTGGCTATGCTAAATTGCCCATTGTGTCCAGGGATGTGCAGGCTAGGTGGATTCACTATGGGAAATGCAGGGCTACAAGGATAGGGTCAGGTGGTGTGTCTGGGTGGGATGCTGTTCAGAGGGTTGGGGTTGGACTCAATGGGTGGGGTTGGGGATGAGGTTGTTGGCATTAACTTGGAGTAGTGGCTGTAAAGGTTGTGGAACTAGTGAAGGAAAAGGTTGCCTTGGAAGGTTTGGAACTATGGGGAGTGGGCAGAGGAGATGACGAGTTGGTTTTGTTAGGGTATGAGGGAACGGTGTGAGGGAGATGTTGGATGTGAGAAATAAGGGCTGGATTTTATTTTACTTGTTTCATACCTTTGACAAATTGCTGGTGCTCTGAGGTAGCCCTTTTACCCAGGCTTCCTTTGGTACATGACAACCTCCACACTTTTACTGTGTGGTCATCCAGGGATGAAAATTTGAAATTCTGGGACACATTGTCTCAGAGACTGGAATGGTCCTGTCTTGGTGGATCGGATGCAAGAGTGGAATTTTAGGCTTAAGCCTCCCAACTTTCCAGTTTAACCTTAGTATCCATAAAATCCATTGTTTTAATCAGTAACAGAAATTTTTTGGAATTTTAAACTTTATGCCTTCTGGTGTCTTGAAACCTCCTGTGAGTGAATCATTGTGTTATGATCATGATAACTCAGAACAGCCCAGGTCTCCTCAGCTTGCAAATGAATGAAAACATATTTTGGCTGTAATATTGGCAAGAACTTGGGGTGAATTTCAAAAACCCTCAAGGCAGTTGGGGGAGGGTGGAGTAGATGTGTTAGAAATCAAATGATGCATAATACAACCTCAATCCCTAGTGTACAAGCCAGCTTGCCATTTATATAGTGGCAAGATATGTGCTATGTTAGTATCTTGCTCTAGAGAAACAGGGCACCTGTACATTATTGAAATGCAGTCATGCAGCTAGGAGCCCAGAATGTAAGACCATATGAAATAGACTCTGGATGTCCACATCACACACCTGTCTTAGAACCATATTGCTATTCCTCCACTATCTCTGGGTCAAATCCCTGGAAATCCCCTCCCAACAGCACTGTCGGTGCACTATCAACACAAGGACTGCAGCAGTTGAAGAAAGCAGCCCATCACCACCTTCTGAAGGGCAGTTAGGGGTGGGCAATAAACCCTGACCTAGCCAGCAACTCCATATCGCACAAACAAATAATAAAATAAAATTGCGTCTTAAACGAATGACTACAGAGAAAGATATTGTAATCTTCCAAAATCTGATGGTTTTTGGAAAACGTTCCACCAGAAACCAAAAATGTGACATCATTATTCAAGAAAGGTGGTGGGAGGGGGAGGGTACAGAAAACAGGAAACCAATGCCTGCAATTGGGAAAATGCTGGATTCCATTATTGAGGAAGTAACAGCTGGATGTTTAGAAAATTGTAATACAATTGGGAAGAATGGTCTAATGAAAGGGAAAGTGTGATTGTCATTGACGCATTGAAATTTGGTAAGAGTTCTTTGAAGAAGCAGGAGGGATAAAGGAGAACCGGTAGTTGGAGCGTGTTTGGATTTTAGAATAGAAGTCAATACAATTACACACTAAAGGTTACTGTGCAGGAAGAGAGCTCATGGTGCTGGCACTAATAACATGGAAACAGAGAGTTGAGATAAGTGGGCCATGTTCAGCTTGGTAAACTGCAAACAGTGGGGTAACTTCAACTATTTACAGTTGACATTCATAGCTTAGATGAAGAGACAGAAAGCATTGTAGCCAGGTTTGGTGATGCGACAAAAGAAGGTAGGAAAATTAGGTTGAGGAGAATGCGGAGAGACTGCAAAGGGATATAGAATAGGGCTTCAACTGGCAGTAGCATTGGAAGGCTGTCTATGGGCCTTCTTATCAGGGCTTTATTTGAGGGGGAGGTGAGAAGGTACTCGTGTCCCCACCTGCCACCGTCTGTCTTAATAAAAGTCCTCCCTGTCCCCAAACATATCCCCCACCATATGGAAGGTCCTGAGGGCTGAATAAGATCAGATGAACTTCAGCATTACTGGAATTTTACCAGAGTACCTCTTGCCTCTGAGTTCCCACTGCCCCAATCTCCTGTACTAGTGCAGGTGCCTGATACTGAGACCATGGGGAGAAAACTGAGTCTGCCTCCATGTTGTGATGTATCTGAAGGGCCAGGTGGAATTTTCCATGACATGCTGAGGCTTGGGCACACTCCCCAAGACAGAGACATTGACCTATTAGCAATGGTTGAGGAAAGGCTGAGGCACTTGGGGCTGTTTTCATTGGAGAAAAGAAGGTTTAGGGGTGACTTGATAGAGGTGTACAAGATGATTAGGGGTTTAGATAGGGTTGACCATGAGAACCTTTTTCCACGTATGGAGTCAGCTATTATGAGGGGGCATAGCTTTAAATTAAGGGGTGGTAGGTATAGGACAGATGTTAGGGGTAGATTCTTTACTCAGCGAGTCGTGAGTTCATGGAATGCCCTGCCAGTAGCAGTGGTGGACTCTCCCTCTTTATGGGCATTTAAACGGGCATTGGATAGACATATGGAGGATAGTGGGCTAGTGTAGGTTAGGTGGGCTTGGATCGGCGCAACATCGAGGGCCAAAGGGCCTGTACTGCACTGTATTTTTCTATGTTCTATGTTTTTCTATGTAAACACTCAAGTGTGTCTGGGCTGTCAGGAACTCTCCACCATAGGCCATTGAAGAGTGTTAAGGAGGGAGGTGCTAGGCAGCCATCTCAATGTAGCTGACAGTCTCCCTAGGCACTTTGCCACCAGTAAAAGGCAGGCAGGAATGCCAAATGACTGTTAAAGTCCTAAGGAGTGTTGCTGAACAAAGAGACCTTGGAGTGCAGGTTCATAACTCCTTGAAAGTGGAGTCGCAGGAAGATAGGATAGTGCAGAAGGCATTTGGTATGCTTTCCTTTATTGGTCAGAGTATTGAGTACAGGGGTTGGGAGGTCATGTTGCAGCTGTACAGGACATTGGTTAGGCCATTGTTGGAATATTGCATTCAATTCTGGTCTCCTTCCTACTGGAAAGATGTCGTGATACTTGAAAGGGTTCAGAAATGATTTACAAGGATGTTGCCAGGGTTGGAGGATTAGGAACGGTTTGGAGGGATATGGGCTGGGTGTTGGCAGATGGGACTAGATTGGGTTTGGATATCTGGTTGGCATGGATGGGTTGGAGCGAAGGGTTTGTTTCCACGCTGTAGGTCTCTATGACTCTATGACTCAATAGCTGCCTCTCTAAATATCCAGAAAAATGCCCAACATCCCCCTGATTGTTTCCACCACCATTTTGCTACCTCTCTGGCATTTTACAGGACCTGCAGAGGGTCGATGAGATCCTGGGCATTATGTGTGAAATTGGAAGTGAATCCCATATCTCTATGATGGAGTGTTCGAGAATTCCCAGTGATTCCCTTAGACTCATGGGATTATGGGCCTAATAATAATTTTTAAAATGTTAAATAAAATGAGCACATGTGATGAGAGAACGGGATTGTTTACAAAAGATTTGGATGACACAAGGATCAGCCAGACGCTCATGTACAGAGGCATGGGACGGATAACATGAACCAGTATAAGATAACAATGCTTTAAAAAGAGGACATACTCTCACTTGTTTTTACAATGCTGGTAGTAATGGAAGAAGTTAAAAATAGTTACTAACAACTGCATGCAGTGCAAGATGAGAGCAGAAGATTACTTGCATGTTGCAATTTCAAAAACATGTTGAGATGAAAGAGCGTTTAAATAAAAACATTTCAAAATGATTGGAATGGCACTTAATACAAGTCATACTATAATTTTCTTAAAGTAAATCTAGATTCCCATTTCAGGACGACAAGTCGCTTTGCTATAATGCAACATTTGTGTTCTTCTGCAATCTTGCACTATAGAAAATCGTGCTGTAGAAGATCGCTAATAGAAAATAGCTATACCTGTCCAAACAACATCCACAATTTGACAATCACGTATAGCCAATTTGCGCTGATGGAACGTGCATTATGGCAGAATGGCCTGTACTTCTGGAAACAAAGGACTTGTGACACTGGTAGCTTTCCTCATGTAGTTGAATGGTTAGGGATTTAGTGTTAGCATTGGTCAAGTAACTTCAACCAAGATGAGGCTTGGTTCAATTCCTTCCCAGGTATCTTGTGTATGGTATTGCCCTCTATCACGGTCTGATAGAGCAAGGTATTGTTAAGCCTAGGATTGAAAGATTTCAGTACAGATGTAGGTAGATAAAGTTAAGAAACAGATTATCTTTGATTTATTTGGATGTTAGAACAGGCATGAAGATCAGAACAGACTGCTCCTGTTCCTATCTTTTATGGTTCCAAGAATGAACTTTACCTGGATAAGGAAGAGAAGAATAATGCATCAAGATGAGCATGTGTACAGCTGCTTTTAAAGATGACCAATCATGTGAGGAGATGATCAGGAAAACATTAAGAAGTAAGCGCTAAGAATGTTAATGAAAGCAATAAATTGGCACACATAGATCTTTGAAAGCCTTTAAAATAAAAAGCCACCTGCAATTTTTGACTGTTCAGAAAAAAACTCCTTACATCTACCAACATCGGCAACAAATCTTCTTAAAATGTGAAATAAATGTTGACCTCAGATAGATGTTAATAAACCACAGGCTCAACCTTTCTCATACTCTATATTCCAAATGTTCGACATGTTTCCTTTGCCAAGTATGCCAGAATAGTCTGTGCATGCAGCGGCTGGGGGAAGGAGGTTAACCCTTTGAGATCCAAATATCTTCAATGGACATGTTTACAGCGTGATTTTTTTAGTACATAACAACTATTTTTGGCTTTGATTATCGGCATAAACACAAATAATTAATTAATAAATATTGTAGCCATTGTTATTGAACGATGTTACTTATTATAGAGGAGGGCTTGTAACTTGACATTATGGTTTTAAGGGACACAGTGATGATATCATCACTGTATCATGGCATGTGACCTAAGGTTACTTGAAGTATTAGACACCAGTGGAAGCGAAATATTTTGTTGTAATTTACTAGATTAATATTAGCTCAGACACTCAGACACCCTTTTCTAAAATATGCAACCAGCTTTATATGAAGTTGTCACTGATCTTGGTGCTAAAATGCAAAGCAATATAAAGCAGCTCAGATTGGTGTATAGCATTATATGCACAAAGAAAGTGAAGAAGAATATCTGTTGAGTGCCATGATGTTGAGTGACAACAACCAGCGGGAAGACAACCAAACTGTGAAATAAATGCGACACAGTCATCGTGTACCTTTCCAGACAGATATATGGTCACTAGACCAGAATGAGTTGTCAAACGTCTAAGTATTACATTGAAAATTAAAATGTTAATCTCTTGGACTGTATTTTACTTGTTTGCATAATTATCAAATTAACACAGTGTGCCTATAAACAACCAGCTGTATCTATTTGGGATAAGATTTAGTCTTTAAAAAATGGGGAATGTTGTATTTTGTCTAACAGGCAGTATGTCAATATGTCTTTAAGAGATATATTCATCATTATATCTTAGCATGTGACCTGAGAGTATAAAGGTCTCACACTTCATCTTTCCTCAGATCACTTGAAACATGCACTCCACATTCTTCTGTTGTAATCTAATAGTCTAATATTGGTCAAGACATTCCTGTGCCTGAGGAATGTAATGTTTGTACATAATTATTAGTTGTAATAAATGTTTGACACAATCTTCAATGTCAGGATGGTTACACCCATTTCTTCTGGTGCCACGAGGCAAACACAAACATTGCTGCAGCAGGCAAAGCATCCTGTTAGAGATAATTTCACACCATTAATGATCTTGGGAGGAAGAGCTTGTTACGTTAAAAGTGATTGAGGACACTGGATCAGTACTCAATGAAAAGGATGAGGTGGGATCTGATTGAAACTTACCGCATACTGAGAGGCCTGGATAGAGTGGATGTGGAGAGACCAGACACAGTCTCAGAGTGAAGGAGAAACATCTTTAGAACTGGAATGAGGAGGAATTTCTTCAGCCAGCAGGTTGTGAATCTGTGGAACTTTGCTGCAGAGGCCAAGTCATTGAGTGTATTTAAGACAGAGATAGATAGATTAGTAAGGGGAACAAGGATTATGGGAAGAAGGCAGGAAAATGGGCTTGAGAAACACATCAGCCACGATTACATAGTGAAGCAGGCGTGAGGGGCCAAATGGCTTAATTCTTCTTCTATATCTTATGGTTTAATGGTCTACTCACACTCTTTGTGAAAGATTTTTCTCCCATCAACGTTTCACCTATCCCATTTGATAGAAACAGAGAGTCATAAAATCATAGAGTCATATGTATGGAAACAGACCCTTTGGTCCAATCAGTCCACACCAACCAGACATCCCAATCTGACCTATTTTGTTTGATAGTATTTGGCCGATATCCTGCCAAACCCTTCCTGTTTGTATACCCATTCAGGTATAAAGAGTGGCCTTTTTGATTGACACATCCAAAGGATTACCTCATGGACACTAACACCGCACATTATCCATCCACAACTTCACTCCATCCTCACCCATCCAACTATTATCATGGGCATGCACAAAATCTCTTGCTGGAAACATGACTTTCGCAAGAATTTACGTTTGAAAATTATTGGAAGCTTTAATGTCATTTGGTCAGCCATATATATGAGTAGCATCATAAATCTTGTCCAGTGTTTTCACTAGAATTATTATTAAACATTTCCATCCACAGTTTGGGTGTTGAGTATATTGACATTCAGAGGTGTTTCATCTGTATTACCAATGTGACTTAGTGGATACTTATGTTTTTCCTGTTGTTTGATAGTGAATTGCTGGAAATTGGATATTTTGCCACTAATATCTATTGGAAGTTTCTAAGTGAACTTAGCCTTCTGCTGCAAAACTAGATATTTTCATTCCATAGAGGGATTGCACCAACTAGCTATTGCTCTGAAATCTTTGCTGGGATTTGATCTGGCCTACTTAAGTATGCATATACATTTTGCAATTCCGATGACAATGTATTCATATTATCATCCAAGGACCCATTCTGGTACAAGCTTCTTAAGTTCAGGCCAGTAGCTGGTTCCGGATTTCTTGGAGTATTTGCACTTGGGCATCTTCCTCATTGTAGATTCCTTTTTCTTGCACCAGTTTTTCACTAATATTGAATTCTGTTGTTGCAAGTTAGTTGGTAAGTTTGCAAACATTACAAGTTTTAGGTTGAAACCAGCTTCATCTTTTCTTGTTCTGATGGAAGGCTCATTTCCCTTTAGGGTTTGCCATGCTGGTCCTGCTTTGTGGGACATATCTTATGCTCACACTTACCTTCTGAAACATGTTCTGAATTGTCTTCCCTATTCCTTGTGCCCAGTTACAAGGTAAACGAAACATGCATTTGCTGGCTGTATTGTGCTTCAAATTCATTAGGTACACTTCAACAGTTTCACTGAAACTTGACAATTTGTGTGCATAGAATGCTCTTAACATTAAGGATTTGATGATTGATTTGAACCATCACCAATTTTGATTGCTCCAAGAATATCTAAAGAGATGCACACATAGGTCTTTATCAACTTGTGAACAAAATGCTTCTTAAAAATATAAAGGTTTCTGAGTGCTGTCCCTGCTGTAGGAAAGATGTTATTAAACTTGAAAAGGTTCAGAAAAAAAAATTACAAGAATATTGATGGGGTTGAAGGCTTTGAGCTATAGGGTGAGGCTAAACAATTTGAGGCTATTTTCCTGGAGCGTCAGTGGCTGAGGGGTGACCTTATAGACATTTATAAAACCATGAGGGGCATGGATAAGGTAAATAGACAAGATCTTTTTCCCCAGGTGGGCAGAATCCAGAACTACAGAGTACAGGTTTAAGGTTAGAGGAGAGAGATTTATAAAGGACTCAAGGGCCAACTTTTCATACAGAGAGTGGTGAGTGTATGGAATGAGCTGCCAGAGGAAATGGTGGAGGCTGGTACAATTACAGCATTTAAAAGGCACCTGGATGGGTATATGAGCAGGAAGCATTTAGAGGGATATATGTCAAATGCTGACAAATGGACTTGATTAATTTAGGATCTTGGGTCAGCATGGACTGAAGGGTCTGTTTCTCTGCTGTACACCTCTATGACTCTATGAGTGCAACCTTCCCCAAATTTTATCTGTCCAGTTCTTTAAATATTGAATTGACAAGAAGCTGCTGCGACAAAGGGCAGCTGTGAATGTTTCTAATAGTACCAAGGGATGATTCTATTGCATTAGATGTCTCAGTGATCCTGAATAATGTTCCGTTCAAGTCTGTCTCATGCTTATATCAGAAAAATATGTGTACATGATTTCCATTTCCATACTTGTTGGTTGTAAGCTAAATATACTTACACAAGATGATACTTGATGCCTGTGGGAACTTACATTATTGAATAAATGGTGTGTGTGAGGTTCAAACAATAGTGGAGCAGTTGCTTTGTGACATATCATCAAGCTGGCTTTTCCCAAGAAAAGATATTCAAAAATTTGCTTAAGAAGTCAAGGGATGTGCCTCTCTCAGCCTGTCTATGTAAGACAGTGGGAGAACCAAAATCGCTTCTTGGTTAATTAAGGGATTTGTAGTCTGAAGCAGTTTGTTTAAATACTACGTCTGAAAAGTAGCTCAGTCACCTCTGAATGAGAGGTTTATGTATTCAAATTTCATCCCATAGACTTGGGCAAAAAAGACTTACTTTAGTGCCATACTAATAATGAAATTTCAGATGAGTCATTCAAATGAAATTTTGCCTACTCTACATGATGGGCATTAAAGTTCCTCTGGTATATCTTAAAAGAAAGAGAGCAGTGAATTCCTACTAGTGCATCGTCAGTATTGATCTCTCAAAATAAATAAAATAGATAATTTGGTCATTAACTTCTTGCTGTTTTTGGGAGCTTGCTGTGCATAAATTGGCGGTCAATTACACCCACTGACTTCAGTTGAACAAGATCAGACATCACATGAAACCAGGTTTTAGTCCAATAAGTTCATTTGAAATCACAAACTTTCGGAGTACTGCTGCTTTATACACTCCACCTGATGAAGGAGCATCATTCTAAATGCCTGCGATTTCAAATAAATCTGTTAAACTATAATCTGGTTTTGTTTGACTTCTGACTTTGTCCACCCCAGTCCAACACAGGCTTCTCCACATTCAGTTGAACAGTTCATTGACTGTCAAGTGCTTTGTGAACTCTAAGTTTGTGACAGGTGCTACATCAATACAATGTTGACATTACTGGATGTTATTGCTGGTTTGACGTCACTCTTCAGTCTGGCAACGAACCATTAGATTGTAGATAGAATGTTTAACATGATTGCAGAGCTGAAGGAACAGTCAGCAGTTTGCAAATAAGCGTCAAATAGTGAAAGAGCTCTCTGGTAGTCGAACTGGATGGTGAGTTTTATATTGAGGCAACATACAAATTGTCACAATGTCTTTAAAACAGTGGTGTGGCTGAACCATCATAATGTGCTATAATATGGCAGTGCTGCGAATAGTAGTGTTCCACCTTGTGTTCCACCCAGGTCTCCCACTGGAAAATCAGATCTAAAATAAAGTGGCCAAAATCATGAAATTGGTCTTACTGTTTTGAGGATCTTCATCATTGTATTTTTCGAAGTTTTGCTGTAATATCTGGGCCGTCATTTTGATTTGGTGCTGAGGTTATATTGGTAGAATCTACACTTGAGGTGCATTGGCTTGTACCATTCACAGGCACCTGGATGTCTGTGAAGTAATTTAATGTGATGACTTTGTACCTGAATTCTTCCTTTTAGACTGCATGCTTAAAAACCTTTGAACTCATGTCTCAAGCTTCAGATACTATTTCACTACAGTTCTTAAGAGTACTTTCAGCATTCTGGCCTTAAATGTTTTAATTCACTCTCTAAAGCTTTGTACCACTTTCCCATTCTTCAAGACAGTCCTTAAAAACATCTTTGATTCAGCTTCTGGTTGCCTAACACAGATGTGTAGCCCAGTGTCAAATGGTGCCCAGTAAAGATTTTGTTGAGTAATTTGTAATTACTTACTGTATTAGAAGTGCTATATAATTGTATACTTCTCTTGATTAACAGCAACCCCACTCACAGTGGCGGGTTTCTATCGTCCTGAAGTCAAGACATTGATAGTGAGGGCTCTGGAAGTCTTATGTTGATTCCTCAAACACATACTTATTCTATCCACTTCAAGGTCTGAATTGACAATTCCAAGTTTGACAAACAGCTGACTGAGCTACTAAAGTTTACCCTTGGTTGGAGGAGAATGTAGATTAGATTAGATTCCCTACCGTGGGGAAACAGGCCCTTTTGCCCAACCAGTCCAAACCGACCCTCCAAAGAGTAACCCACCCAGACCCATTTCCCCTCTGACTAATGCACCTAACACTATGGGCAATTTGGCATGGCCAATTCACCTGACCTGCACACCTTTGGACTGTGGGAGGAAACTGGAGCACCTGAAGGAAACCCATGCAGACTCGGGGAGAATGTGCAAACTCCACACAGACAGTCACTCAAGGCTGGAATCGAACCTGGGACCCTGGTGCTGTGAGGCAGCAGTGCCGTGTATGGCGGCAAGTGAGAAAAAGAGGAAGAAATTGGAGCGATCGAAGAATAACTCAAATGATGTTTGAAAGTAGTTTCATGCATGTACTTTATTCAGTGGTAAGCTGGAATAATATACACCGGTGAATACACAAGACAGACTATGAATTAGTATTTACATTGAGTTGATAAATAGAAGTTAATGGCAAGCCTCAAGGGAAAACAGATGGAAAATCCACATCCTCTTGGGTTCTATACAGTCTTATATTTATGATTACAAATAATATAACAGCTTTTGTTTTCAAAAATAATAGGTGTTTTAATAGGGTGTTTTTCTGGGTTACTGAAATGCAAATTCATTCCTGTCTTCAGTGAAAAGGACTAACATTTCCATCACTTCAGACCATCAGTCCACTAATGTTGATGCTAACTCCACAAAGGTAGAGACAAAATATTTACTTAGAAGGTTAACTTTACCAAAAACGAAAACATGCATTATATTGTACTGAGGTGACTTTTTTGTCAATGGCAGACGATTAGCTGTTAGAAGACTCTCCTATGAGCGGAAGTTTCCAGTCTTTATTTGGCATTAATGTCAAAATATGACTTTCTGCTGAAGTCAGTGAATCGTCTGTTGTTGCTAGGGTTTTAGTCAAACGGGAAAATATTTATATTTTCTCTACTCTAATTGTAATAAAATGGTTTATAACACAATAGTGGATTTCATTTTTTTGTAATTGGAATGTGTCTGGAGCTATACAACATAAAGGTGGTTTGGTCAGAAGTCTCAGTATGGTAGTGGTGGGAGCAATTTGAAGTAATCAATAAGGGATATTGCCAAAACACGTAATGCACCAAATTCAAATTGTTTTGGCTTGAGTGTGATGCTTCCTAAAGTGGATTAATATCAATGGGATAAAATACAATAAGTAACAATGCTCACCTTTGATAAGTTGGAACCCAACCCATTAAATTTACTTCCAAAGCTTTTTGCTGTGTAATCATTAGCTGGATCCTGTTAAAGTCTCAATGAAAGTGACTTAATGTTGGACTTGAGATAACCAATCAAGGTCCATAACAACATTTATCTGGAAATGCTAATGCTGCATATAATTCAACTCTTATTCTCAGCCATTTTATTTGTTGCCCATATACATACTATGTACATATATATGCAATAAAGTATTAAATTTATCTCTATACATTAAATCAGCTGTAAGCGTCCTTAACTTGCTGCTAATTTTTAATTATATTTTGAATACTATGTGTCCATGTGCTCAGAAAGAGAACTCACACTTAAAATTTTAAATGCAACTTCATAGATTATAGTTTACTTTTTTCTATGTTATTTCTTTAAATGTTAGAAAAATAATGTATATGTTAACTTTAGGAAGCACATATGTTATGTTAGAGTTAATAATGTTCTCTAATTGTAATGATATGATTGAACTAAGAATAGTGTCCTTAGTTTTACAGAAGCATAAAAGCTATCCTTGAATCCTACCATCACCCCATAAACAGTGGACCAAAAATCTGATCACTGAATATTGAATCTCAGGGTTTTTAAAAACAATTATTCTGTAGTGTTTAATCTTAATGTAAATACTGGCCACTTGTGCTTTTCAGATGAAAACAACAGGATTGGATAAAAGCATCCAGTTGTATTAACTGAGCAGTTTACTTTGCACATACTACCTTGGCATCTTTTACAAAGTACAGTCTGACACTTGATAGACAGGCCATATGCAAACATTGGGCTGACAGTAATTATTCAATTAAACTTTTAAAAAAATGCATTCTTAGGATTTGGGCATAACTAGTAAGGTCAGCATTTATTACCCAATCCTCACTGTCCTGCTAAGATGGTGGTAGGCTTTCATTTAACACGTAAACTACAACAGACCCTTAACAAGCCCTTGGAAGCACAGTGAAAGAAAGGATATCTCACCCACAATAGCCTTGTCCTCCACATCATTTATAAGTCAATAACAATTGATTTTCAGGCAGCTACTATTGCTTCACTGTGTTCATTAAGATTCCAAATCTTGCTGTTACTTTCATTCTATTAATACTGTATAGGCTAAAAATAAATATCCATAACTTTTATTTACAGCAATAATCTTTGAGCCTATTTCTTCATTAATATATAGTCAGTCAGAAAGGCACCAACAAGCAATTAAAAGGTTACATTCCACTTATGTTTAAAAATCAATACTGCGCACTGGGATGTTTTTCTTACTCGGGTGCTATATTCTTGCAAGCTGTTGCAACAGCAGTTCACAGCAACCTCAGATCTAAAGAACTCCAAGAAAGGAAGCAAAAAGTGCTGATGGATTTGGTGATCTGAGTAACTGTTACTTTCCCTGTTATTTTGTGGCCTGTCCGTAATTTTCCAAAACAAAAACAAAAGGCAGGTTGATACATCGACAATTTTTGCAGCGTAATGGCACTGGATGGTACATTGTGAATGTAATTTGGATGGAATTGTCCATCTCTGAAAGGTTTTCTATTGAAAATCACATGCACAAAATGATTTTTTAAAAAACTTCAGAGTGCACTGCTTATTGAATTTGTAGTGAATACACAATTAATTTATGTCAGAAATATTTAAATTCATGTCTAATAAAAATACATATCAAAAGTTCTTTAATTAATGTAAAATTAAAGTTAATTTGAGATACACATAATTCTGCATAGATCTCAATAAAATTTGCAATGCTGTAGGAAATGTAAGAAATATAGAGTCATAGATTATTATAGTCAATTATTTTCGAGTTTCTGTTCTTGGCCATGTGAGTAATGACTTGGGTGCCTGGTCGTGGGAAATGGATGGGAGCTCTATCTCTCTGCAGCTCTGAGTATGGTCTCTTGTAGTTTCATTTATTGCCAGGGAGATCAGCAGCTTTGGAGCCCCCCCTCATATAAGTAGGTTCCTCATGCAGCTAATCAACTTGAGTGAGACATGGTGATGTCTATCCTACACTGTGTTTCCCAACATTTAGGTGGGAAGACCATTGATTCTAAAGAGCATCCATGTCAAACAGCAGCTCACCAATATCAAAGGAATTATACCACAGTGATTAGGGATTTAAAGGCCTATGGCAAATACATTTTGGTTGTGATATATCATAAATATATTTACCCATTTATGCTCAACTTATTTATTTACTGTTGGCTTGCAGGCACTTAAACTCTGGAGTTTTCATGCCATTGTTCATTCTTTTTACCAATATTAATGGATTTCTCTTGACAGGACCACATGACCTCTCCCTACTACCAATCATTACTTGGGAGAGAATGGTGTGCCCACAGACAAGTCTTTGCCTACCCAGTCAGATGCTGACATCAGCAACTCTTGACTGACATGCTTTGGGAGCACAATTATTGCATGAGAAGGCTCCTCTGTCCGAAGGAAGGTAGGAGATTAGACCCAATGCTGTTGAGGTTTTCTGAATTTTGGTAACCATACTTTGACACATCGGTTTAAATTACACTTATGCACTTATTTTTCGTTTATTTTTCTCCCATCCCCAGTCGGCTTCCTGGATCTGTCTTGATTTGCATCTGAAGCTATGCTAATCTGGTAAAACTCTCTGCACACAACCCATTTTTTCTTGAGTCTGTCTAAAAATCCCACCGACAACAATTCTAACCTAAATTGTACCAACCCTGGGAAATCTAGGCTGGGGATTTCATAATCTGGAAACATCTGTTTTTCATAAAATAATTCCACATAATTACTTGTTATTAAGTTGTAAACCTATGAGTTTACAAATGCTTGAATAAAGAGGAAGGAAATCCAGTAAAACACATTGTACATTGCCATTTGATATCAGATCGACTGTGTGGGAGTTCAGTGTGGAATGCTTGAAATTTCTTAATTTTGTGCTTATCAAATGTGCACTGGTGTTACCTCCGGAGAAACGAACACTTCTTAAATTTAGATGTCCAGTGTAGCATCAAGCATTCCTAGGTCAGGGCATTGTGAATTTCAATCCCTCTACTCTGCCTCAAACCCAAACTCAGAGGAACAACTCTTTACTGCACCAATGTGGCATTTCATCAGTCATTCTCTGAACTCAGACTGAGATGGTAATTAAATAGAAAATTAGAGGTGAATTTGTGCCATAAGCCAATGTGCACCAAGTATTGCAGCTACCA
Organism: Chiloscyllium punctatum; assembly: GCF_047496795.1. NCBI lineage: Eukaryota > Metazoa > Chordata > Chondrichthyes > Orectolobiformes > Hemiscylliidae > Chiloscyllium > Chiloscyllium punctatum. The sequence continues at coordinate 91,795,342 of NC_092746.1, read as the reverse complement.
GTATTAGAAGGCTGTACTTTGTGATGAACAGTATTATCTGTTCAGGTTTAGACACTGGATGGTTAATAGTGGTTTCAATGCCTGACTAATTTCTTCCTGGCAGTGATACAGCATTTTATCATTGTATTTATTAATATAAACAGTGTGTGCAGAAGGCAGTCCAGGAGTTTGCATTTGATGAAAGAGAGTCTTGTGAAGCAGATCACAGTGTAAAATCTATAACATTCTCCCAGAATCTCTTCACTCTTGTCATCTCTCCTTCTTTTCACACAGTCTCAACTTTGCTGGGATCATAAACATCTGGAAAACAGAAATAATCTGGGGTAAAGAAAATTGTATCAGCATCTGTTTCACACTTAATTCTTACAGCCGCCAGCTTGTGCACAGTTCAGCCGATGTAATCCTGTTATATTGTTCAGTGTATGAAATGGTCAACTCATTAAACCATATGTTGAAGCCAATGTGGAATGATGTCTGTAGGTGAAATATCCATATTATGCATGCATCATCAATGTTTGGACCCAATAACCTGCATTGCCTATTCTTCTACTTCAAAGTCAGTGGGGACAGGTATAAGCTGTCTCAAATTAAACCTCCCAGCTTCTCACATTTCTTATCATCCACTGCAGCTCAGTTTAATTCTTATGCATTTAGATTTCCTCCAGTGACTCTCACACTTGGTAGAATGGACAAAAGTGAGGATGAGGAGTTATTTTAATTGTGGCCTTGTGGTAGATAAATTGTGTACACACAGTGCTTTCGCTAAGTTGGGGAGGGGTCCTGGAAGAGGCTCCAGTTTCAGTCCAAACTGTTCTCCCACATTCAAACCTACATCCACATGTCTCCCACTTATATGGAATTAATCAGGGGTATGATCTGAGGGAAAGTTTAAAGAAAAACACAAAATAATGTTCTAATTGTTGCATACAAATGAAGTATGGCTGGGTTCGAGGTAAAAGCATTATTGAGGTGGACTTCAGTGAGTTCATTATAATCAGTCATAAAACATTGTAGCTTGTAAGTGCACAGATGAGTGAAAAATGTCAACACTCCAGGATGTGTCCGGATATTCACTATTAGACTTCTTTGTTGATGCATTAAACATATTGATCCAACAAGAGAAATACAGTCTCTGTCTAAGTTGTTCCTATGTCTGTTATAACTTTCTTAAATTCACTCATAGAATGTGAGCATTGCTGTCTAGACAACATTTATTCCCTATTCCTAATTGCTGGAGGGACATAGACAGGTTAAGCAAGTGGTCAAAAACTTGGCAGATGGAACATAATGTGGGAAAGTGTGGGGTTATATACTTTGGCGTGAAGAATAGAGGAGGTCAATATTATTTAAATGGAGAAAGACTGCAGAAAGCAACAGTACTGTACAGACTCCAGACTACAGTATTTGTCATACTTTGTGCATAAATTTCAAAATGCTAGTGTCCAAGTTGAGCACATAGCAAGGGAGGCAAATGGAATATTGGCCTTTCTTTCAAGAGGAATGGAATATAAACATTGGGCAGTTTTGCTAAAAGTGTATAAGGCATTAATCAGACCACAGCTGGAATACTGCAAACAGTTTAGGACCCTTATCCAAGGAGAGATATGAAGGTTCACTCTGCTGATATCAGGTGTGGGGGAACTGTTTTATGAGGAGGGGCTAAGTAGATTGGGCCTGTAGTTGTTGCAATAAAGAAGAATGAGAAATGACTTTATTGAAATGTTACAAGGCTCTTAGGAGGTGCAGAATCATTGCTTCCCCTTGTGGGAGAGTCTAGGACCACAGGATGTAACCTCAGAATAAGGGGGTCACATGAGCAGGAATTTCTTCTGTCAGAGGGTAGAGAATCTGTGGAATTCTTCAACAGAGGACTGTTAAGACTTGCTTGTTAAGTATAACCCAGGCTAAGCTAGGAAGGCTTTTAATCAGTGGGCGAATGAAGGGTTATAGGGTAAAGGCAGAATATTGGAGTTGAGGATTATCAGATCAGCCACAATTGCATTGAATGGCAGAGCAGACTTAAAGGGCTGAATGGCCTACTGCTGCCCCTATTTCTTATGGTCTTGCTACTGAGAAGGTAGTGGTGAGCTACCTTCTTGAACTACTGGTATAGTCATAGTCAAAATGCTGTTAGGAAGAGATTTTGACCCAGCAACATTAAAGGAACAGTGGTGTAGTTTCAATTCTAGATGTTGAATGGCTTGGAAGGGAACTTGCAAGTGTTGGCTTTCCCATGAACCTGCACCTCTGTACTTCCAGGTTGTGGAGTTCATGGGTTTTGAAGGTGCTGCTGGGTGAGTTACTGCAGTACATGTATGGTACATGTCTGGTGGTGAAGCAAATTTTCATTGAGGGTGAATGGAGTGCCAATCAAGCAAGCTGCTTTTGCCTGCATGGTGTTGGTCATCTTGAGGGTGTTGGAGCTGCATTCATCCAGGTTACAAGTTGGCATGGCAGGTGCAAGGCTGGTGAGTAGAAGTGGACATTAAGTTGGCATAAGAGTATGAGGGATGATAGGGATGGTAGTGAACATTGGATTGTATAAGTGGGCCAAGGGGAGTGTTTAGGGGTGAGAGATGAGGATTGGCAGAGTGTTTGATATTTCTCTGCTTGAGGAAAAATAAGGTCCTATTCCTTTGAAAGTGGTCCATTAACCCCTTTAGTGAAGGTAATGATCATTTGATGGAAGCAAGATACCCTTTGGGATTGTGACAATGGATGCTTGTGCATTAAAAGTGCACAAACTCATTGAGACTGGCCAAGTTGTTGAGAAACCAGAAAAGGAAATGTGGAGTCAGCAAACAGTGATAGGTATTTCAGACTGCCTTTTCTTATAAAACCATTAATGGACTTGTGTGGTATGACTGGTTACCAAACAATCATTTTCACAATGAGCTGCATATTGACGAACAGCTGTAATTGCTTATGAATGGAAATTTATATTGACATAAGGAACTAAACACTTCTATGAGATGTTTGTTGATGTTAGATATTAAGATCTTGAGAAAATGTCTGTATTAGTTGAAGCAATTTCAGTATATTCGGCTTTTTGTACCTTTTTAAAGATACTGACATCATAAATATCCCCATAACTTCATTTTTAATCGGGATCCCTCTTGGTTAATATTCATACTGGTTTACAGGTGAGTTGGCATAGCCAGGGAAGGGTAAAGGATGCTGGGTAGGGGATAAGACTTGTCACAGGGGTTGTAAAGGGCCATGGGGATGGTATATGGGGATGGGAGGCAAGGCAGATAAGAAGCTTGATGTAGGGTGGTGCAAGAGCTGGAAGAAACCATGGTAGCTAGGTAGATTGGCATGGGGATGAGGGACCCTGGGTGGGTAGATTGGTATAGGTGGCACAGAGGGTATGGGAGTTGGGTAGATTGTCATACAGAGTCTGATGGGTAGGGGGCACAGTTCAGTTGGAGAGTGAGAAGGTGAGTGCAGGGACGATGTTTTCTATTTTTTAGATTTTAGTTTTTTTAAACTAAGGACACAGTGCTGGAGCTCCAGCCTGGTTTTTTATCCAGGGAGCCTCTTATGCTCTTCATGGGTTTCTCAGCCCAATTCCCAAACCAGCCGGCACCCCAGTCTGAAAATCTGAAAAACATACTGCCATTTTCACATGAACATTTCCTGCCACTACGCGCCCCAAGCCAGGAATGAAAATTAGGGTCACATTGCCTGGGCAGAGAAACCAGTTTATCACAGGCAGGCATGAAAAGCCACTGTTCATCCCTCCCATTGTTCAAGAATGGCTTCTAACTTTGAGCCATTTGTCTGGACAATAGAAATGTTGGTCACACGATTGATTTTTTTCTGAAGTTATTTTCAAACCAATTACTCCAAGGATTGGCCACAGACAGGTCAGTGTCACACCCAACAGGATACAATTTGGACCATTCTCCCAGAATCCTGCTGAACACCAATCAACCAAGGCTATCGGAGTTTGGCAAAACTGTTCCTTGCTCTAACAGAAGTCTGACGGTGACGGTGACCTTGTCTTCACTTCAAAAACCCAGAGGAAATGACCCCATCCAGGCTGACAGCTGCATCTTGAACATGTGATATTATTTTGTCATTCTGTTCATAAGAGTGATCTATAAAGGCAATCATTTCTTGTGTGTGTGCGTCTTTATGTCTGAGGGAGAGTGTTTGTTTGAGAAAATCTTGTAACATTTATGGTCTAGGTGTTGTGTGAATAAAAGTATTTTTTTTCCATTTAAACTTATGAAGAAGCCTGTCTTGTGTCCATTATTAAAAGTCACAATACTCAAGCGAATTTAGAAACCTTTTCTTAAAATACTAAATCCTTGTTATCCGTAGGGGATGGTGGTACAGGCCTCTGATGGATATCAAAAGAAGGCAGGCATTGCGACAAAGTAACTCAAATCTATTTGGTAGGACCGTATGACCAGACCAGAAGAGTTAGTGGGGAAAGAAAAGATATGGTATGGGATCTGACCTCGTGGGTCGTGGATCCATGGATAACAAAGTGTGGGTGTAGAACCGAGAGGAGGGGGCAAAACTGTCCCACCACCACCCCTCCCTGTCTGTAACAGGGACTCTGAGTGAGAAGTGTCATGAAAATAAACAACGTGATTTACAAGGCTACTGCCTCAGTGTTCCTGTGTGTGTGGATCCCTGCTTTCAGTGGCACATTGATTCTCTCCTGTCCAGTTACCAAAATCAGCTGCCCTCTAGTGGATAACAGCACAATTACATCAGATTAAATAGTTACCTAATAGATCAAAATTCAAGTGAATCAACACTTCGGATAGGGAGGAGACAAGCAGAACTAAAGACAGCTGTGAATGACTGATAGAGACCTCCTCAGATGCCACTGAGTCCAATGATAATCGGATGGAGAACCTACCTTTAATTGTTCCTGGGCAGACAGGACCCATAAAATAAAATACAACTTGTAAATTGCAATCTATGAATTATTGTTCCTGTATCAATTCATCCAGTAAGTCAATACCATTCTGAACAAGCTTACAGATTCACCATATTCCCAAGGTACAATTTATAAGTGTTCGATAGAAACTGTCAGTTTTCCTCAGAAGCTATGTAAAATGTTTAATAGTTACCCAAAATATTTATATTTGTAAATCATTTGAAACAGCTAATTATTAAAAAAATGTCAAATGTTAAATGGAACAGAACAGCTCCCTTACAAAGGATCCAAGGTTTGGTTTGATGTGTAACGTCTACATGGCTTCACGAATATTGCAAATGAAAACAATCTGTTTCGATAAGATTGTTTACAGTGTGCAGCTCATAAAGAAACAGATCTCCTGCCAAAATAAATAGTGTCATTAGGATTCTCTAAACATTGGCCCATCAAATCATTTGGCGTGGAGATATTCAGATAAAGGCTGGTCTGTTAATACACAAGGTAATTACCAGTTAGACCTTATCAGGAAATGTAGCCACACAAAACAACACCATTGAGTCTGAAGTCGAAGCGATGCCTATGCTTAATTACAGCACTCGTGTGGAGGTCATTAGCTCTCCCTTATGGTTGCTTTGGGCATTGCAACACTGGATTTCTTTAGATTCACGCAATTCTTGCTCTGGGATTTCTCGAAGCAGATCTGACTCAGTTCTACAGGTAGCCAAGCTAAGTATTCAGCTCCTTGATGATTGCCTGTACCTGAACAGCATCCTTGGAGGTCTCAGCCATTGGATTAGCTCAAACTATTAACCTCTTACACTGAAGGTATGCAACAAACTCCTAATTCAGCTTTTCTCCAGGCTGTGGAGATGTGAATTTGTCTTGCTCAGTCAATGTCTATCTGATGGTTTACAACCTTTCAGGAGGCATCGTTTGCTGACTCCTATTGACACTTTGCACATCATCTTTTCTCAATAGTGAAAGATCTGTCACACTTGCATTTATACATTGTTGCCTTCACATTTTGCATATTGTCATTATTTATTTTATGATGTTAAATTGTAAATAATTAGAAGAAAAAATGTATCGATCACTTCAACAATCTGCCTTCATTATGTGGATTATTAATCTGTCCATACCTACCGATGTTGGCTTTTACTTTTTGGGAAGAGGTCTCAATGGTTATTAACCACCAGATATTGAGTCCTCTTTCTGTAATGTTACTTTTTAATCCACAGGCCACATGTCGGACAAGATTAGAGGGAGGACTAGTCCTGACCTCTGTTGAACTTGTCTGTCTAGGATTCCTGAGGAAGGGCTTATGCCCGAAACGTCGATTCTCCTGCTCCTTGGATGCTGCCTGACCTGCTGCGCTTTTCCAGCAACACATTTTCAGCTCTGATCTCCAGCATCTGCAGTCCTCACTTTCTCCTGTCTAGCGTTTACCAGCTTTCTCTCTATCTCTTTGTATTTTGGTGTAAATAGGTGTCATCTGATGGGGAGTGATTAAAACCAGGGGGAAAAAAAAACCCTGGCTTATATAGGCTGGGAAGAAGAATACGACACTGCCCTTTGTGTGGGCTCCGCCATGCAACAAGATCTTGTTGGTGTGATTTTAACCTCAGCTTAGTTTCCTGCATATCCCTGATCATCCTTCATCCCCTAAGTAATGAAATATCTATCTATACCTCTGCCTTAAAAATCTTTAAAGATTCTTCATCCACTGCTTTTGAGGAAGGATATTTCAAAGACTCACAATTCTCTGGAAGAAAGGTTTCTTTTCATCTTTATCTTAAATGGGTGCCTCCATATTTTGAAACAGTGACTCTTAATCCTAGGTTCCTACTTGTAAAATGACAGGCTTAAAGACCCAGGCCCAAGCCTGTCTGTTTCATGCTACTGTAAATCTTCATGCTTTGAAGAAGGCATTAGTGAAAAGCAAGCAGGGTTTGGGTTTGGCATACAAACATTGCAGACTGGGGATGAGACTTATCATAAATCTTGCTATGAGGAAGTGCTGACAATTGCTCATTTTATAAGCTCCTCAGGGGCCAGGAGGAAAAGAGGTGCTCTCCCAGGTGACATCAGAAGCTCAAATAAATAGTAGAATATGGACACTGCAGGTCAGAAACAAACACAGAAAAGGCTGGAAAATCTCAGCAGGTCTGGCTGCAACTGTGGACAGAAAAACAGTTAAGGTTTCGAGTCCAATATAACTCTTATTCAAAGTCTGAAGTTCCATGTTAGACTTGAAATGTTAATTGTGTTTCTCTCTCCTCAGATAATGCCAGACCTGCTGAGTTTCTCCAGCACTTACTGATTTTTTTCTAATTTCCTAAGGATGCGTCAGCCTCCACAGTTTCACTTGTGGTCACAAACTCTCCAACAATATGTACCCTCCCCTGATCATGTCTCTGACCTCGCAGATTCTGTGCACCCTTCCTGATGGTGGTCCGGAGTCTTCCTCCCGAACGCTGCTAGAACATACTGACAGGGACCGATCCCATAGATAATCACTCTACTCTCAAAATTAGAATGTATTGTCAATACTGAGATAAAGTGGAATGACTGCCAGAACTAGTCAGCTCTAACCACATTATACCCTCAGTCCAAAGATGGACAAAAGAGCTGAATTCCCAAGGTGAGATGCGAGTGACAGCCCTTGACATGAAGGTCACATTTGATTGAGTGTGGTATCAAGGAGCCCTGGCAAAACTGGAATCAATGGGAATCAGTGGGAAAACTCTTTGCTTGTTGGAGTCCCATCTGGCACAAAGTAAGATGACTGTCTAACTCACCTCAACTCCTCAAAGCCTATCCACGATCTACAAGGCATAAATCAGGAAAGTGATGAAATGCTTTCTAATTAGCTGGAAGGTGCAGCTCAAGATGTTTGACATCATCCAGAATAGAAGCAGCCTGCTTGAATGGCACCACATCCATCCCCTTCAGCATTCACTCACTTCTTACACACTATCCTGACTTGGGAATATGTTACTGTTTCTTCAGTCTCACTGGGTAAAAACCCTGGAATGCCCTTTCTAATAGCACTGTGGGTGTCCCTACACCTTATGGACTACAGCACTTCAAGAAAGTCATTCACCACCAGCTTTTTCAGCGTGATTAGATATGTTAAGTATTCAGGGATACCCACATCCCATGAACAAATTTACAAAAAAAAAGACTGCTGCTGATTTCTGCTGATATCCTCTGACCAGGCAGCTGCCCTGATGGGGATGTGATGATCTAGAGGTATTATCGCTGGATTGGTAATCCAAAGACCCAGGTAGTGTTTTGGGGATCCATTTTGATTCCGGCCACAGCAGATGATGGAATTTGAAACCAATAAAAATCTGGAATTAAGAGTCGAATAATGACCATGAATCCGTCATCAATTGTTGGAAAAGCCCATATGGTTCACTAATGTCCTTCAAGGAAGGCAACTGCTGTCCTTACCAGGTCTGGCCTACATGTGACTCCAGACTCATAGCAATGTGGTTGAAACTTAACTGTGGGCAACTGGGAAGGGCAACAAATGTTGGCCTAGCTAGTGACATACCCACCCCATGAATGAGTATGCATTTAAACAAATCTGACTGGTTGCCGGTTGGGAATGTCACAGTGTGCAGGCTGACAGTCTGTTCCTCAGCAGATTGTCCTCCCTGTTCCCTGTGAATATTAGCCCCTTGGTTCCATTGATGTCAGCTACATTTTTGGGGAGAGTTGAAAAGTTGGGCAAAGGGTGGGAGAGTGGGTGCTTGTTCAAATATTGTTGGTGTCTGTCTGGTGACAGGTCATCCTTACCAAACTCAGAGACAAAATAAATATCATCAGTAAAACAGGAGAGATTACAGGCCTATCAGTGTTTTCATGTTGATTCCTTGACTTTGAAGTGGGATAAATTGAAGCACCAAATTCCAACCCTACATTAATATTTTCTTTCCTGGAAAACTGACTATGAGGGACTTCATATGATGGAATATTACTGAGGAAGCAAATAAATCATTGACAGTTTTCTGGGTCAATTCAAATATTTCTTTTTTTAAAAAACGACCAATTAATAGTATATTGTGCTTTAAAACATAGAAATATAGAAGGAACAGGAGTAGGCCATTTGGCCCTTTGGGCCTGCTCCACCATTCAATATGATCATGGCTGATCATCTAACTCCATCACCTCCCTTTCCCCACAGCTCCCCCCCCCACCCCATACACCCCCCCCCCCCCCCCCCCACACCCACCTCCGTTCCCGCTTTCTCTCCATTTGTTTTATTCTTTTAGCCCTCAGAATAAAATCCAATTCCTCTTGAAGTCATTCAGTTCTTTTGGGCTTCAACCATTTTCTATGATAGTGAATTCCACAGGCTCACCACTTTCCGGTAAAGAATTGTCTTCTCATCTCAGTCATAAATGGCTTGAAATATGTTATAGTTTGCTTTTGCACTTGAGTGCAAATGTTGGAAAGCACTGTTCGATAAAGCCAAGAAACCCTCATTTATTTTTCCTTTCAGGATAGTAGTATGGCTAACTTTGATTTGAGGAAATGGCTTAATTGAGAAAGCATCAATGGTTTCACCGTCACCCTGGTGCACTGCAGGAAGTGCCCTGTATCAGTCAGTGCTGTGGGTGCTGCACTAATTAAGAATAACGTTCAGGGCGATATCTGGTGCTGGTCAGAACGAGCTGGTGTGAACACTGTGATCCTGGATGTCTCCAAAATCTCCTTGAGCTGATGTGATCCATGTGATGCACCACTCGTTACATCCTGTCAACCAGAAAAGACCTATGTATGCTTTCTCCCTGCATCCCTTGTTCCCTGCATCCCCTGTTCCCTGCATATCCTGTTCCCTGTATCCTGCAACTAGCCAATCCTCTCTGTTCAATTGCCTTGAACTTGTAGAAACATAGAAGATAGGAGCATTTGGCTCTTTGAGCCTGTTATCATGATATGATCATGGCTGATCATCCAACTCAACAGCCTGTTTCCGCTAATTAATGCTAACGACAAACAAAATTAAATTTGTACATAAAGGTCAAAGCTCTCTGACCCACCAGCTGCAGCAATCAGTCCCCGATCAAATAGAGATGTCTGCCCACACTCAGGTGACCTGTTGTACACCCAGCACCATAACTGGTAGAAAACCCTGAAAATGCCAGGGACAAGTGCTGCGCTCCTGAAAATATCCTAATCAAATTACCTGACATTACACCCGGCTGCAGGAGTAAATCGAGTGAAAAATTGAAGGCTCTGGTTCAGTGTTCACAGAGCCATGTTAAATCATCTCTTGAAATCTCCGCTGTCGTAGGAACAATTCTCAATGGGATAAACAGGGTAGGTACAGGAAGCCGGGAGAGGACACAGAATCACAGCAAGAAGCAAGACATCTGGCATCGGGATGAGGATGAACTTCTTCGGTCACAGGTTGGAAAATCCTTGGAATTCTCTCCTCCAGGGAGCTGTGGAGCAGGATTCAAGGGCTAAGTGCCCCAATCTTGCTCCTACTTTCTATGTTTCTATAAGTTCAAGACAATAATCAAAAGGTGTCTAGTTATGGGGCTAGAGGTATGAGGATAGAGTGAGAAAATGATGCTGAGGTAGATGACCAATCATGACATAGAATGGTGGAGCAGGTGAGGGGCAGAATGGCCTACTTCTGTGTCTACTCCTTGTCCTTATCCTTCCTGATACCACCCCTAACTCTATTAAAATAGAAACAAATGCTGTTTTTCTCAATGCTCATAAACAATCTCACTCCAAAGTCTTTTCAAAAATAAACAGAAAGAACCGAGGCTGCTGGAGATCTGAAACAAAAGAAAAACAGAAAATGCTGGAGAAATTCAGCAGTTCTGGCTGCACCTGTTGGGAGAGAAACAGAGTTAATGTTTCAAGTCTGATCTGATTCTTCTTTGGAAGTAATGAAATGCTGTCAGACCTGATGGGTTTCTCTCACACTGATGAGTACCTCACCATAAGGCACTTCTCAATAATTCAAATGTGATTGATTGGTGTGAAGGGCCGATTTTTAAAGGAAACCTTTCACACGGTGTTTTACAGCAGCTACCCCCTCTGCAACTGAGACACGTCAATACCAAGCATTGAATGTGTCCTGTTTTAAGTTGCAGTAGTTGCATCACCCTGGCTCTTACTGAGTAACATCCTTTTCCCACAGAAGCAGGATAAAATATTCAGCAGCAAAAATTGAAATTGCTGGGAAAACTCAGCAGCATCTGTGGAGAGAAAGCAGAGTTAACATTTTGGGTTGAGTGACCCTTCTTCAGAACGGAGCTTAAATATTGTAAATACTCACTGTTACTGATTGGCGTTCCTTGCCATTAGTGTGGATCCTGAGCAGACATTCCAAAATCTCCTTGAGCTTGTATTCCTGCTTATCCCATAAATTTGCCTTCTCACTTACTGACAGTACATCTATTGGATTGAAAACTGGAACTTCCAAAGGGGTAGTTGGAATTTGAACTCTCACCCAAAAGGGCTATTGATAGCGATTCAATGAAATGTTTCTCCAAGATGGAGATGGATGAATCTTTGTTAGGTGAGAGTATCAAGGGATGGGGAATCAAATGGGTTGAGGTATAAGTCAGCCACAATTCCAGGTGAATGCTTGTACACATCTGAAAGCCTGAATAGCCTACTCCTGCTCCAATGCCTGTGTGTTTCCCAACTCCTCATTCATTTTCAAGATGGATAGGAAACCACTTAGTCTATAACATCTGGCTGTAAGCATGGTGTTACCTTTATCAGCTTTGCAGTTAACACTGAAGTTTTCATTCTCTGGTTACTGATAGAACATACTGGTCTTTGATTAAATTTGTTGATGCAAAATGGAAGAATTCAAGATTTTTGTTCTGAGTACGTGCCAGGTCTCTAGAAAGATTCAGGTACTAAATTCTTTGAAGTTTGTGTCACATATAGACAGGGTGGTTAATAAGAAGTTTAGCATGCATGCCTTCACTGCTCAGTCCTTTGAGTATAGGAGTTGGGACATCATGTTGAGGTTGTACAGGATATTGGTGAGGTCTCTTATGAAGTATTGCATCTCTGATTTCCCTGTTATAGGAAAGATATTATTATGCTGCAGAGGGTTCAGAATTGATTTACCAGGATGTCGCCAGGTATGGGAGGTTTGAGTTAGAAAGAAAGGCTGGGTAAGCTGGGACTTTTTTTCACTGAAGACAGGAGATTGAGAGGTGACCTTATAGATGTTTATAAAATAATGAGGGATATCGATACAGAGCTAATATTAGGTCTCTTCTCCTGAGGATGGGGGACTTCAAAACTAGGGGGCATTTCTTTAAGGTGAGAGGAGGGTGAATAAAATAAACATTGGGACAATTTTTTTAAGAGAGGGTGTTCGTGTGTGGAATGAACTTCCTGAGAAAGTGATGGATGTGGGCACAGTTACAATATTTAAAAGACACTTAGGTAAGCACATGAGTGGGAAAAGTTCGGAGGGATATGGGCCAGGAGCAGGTAGGTGAGACGAGTTTATTTTGGAATTATGTTTGGCATGGACTGGTTGGACTGAAGGGTCTGTTTCTGTGCTGTATGCCACTGTGGCTCTAAGAGAGAACTGGTAAATATTTAAAATGCTGAGTGGTGGCAATCTCTGGAGTTAATGCACATTTTCTCATGTGTTGCAGCACGTAAGGAATTACTTTGTAGAGCATTTTTAATGCACGGCAATTTCACCAGATGCACACTACCACTGCCGCCTTACAGATTCTCAACTTTGTTCTGAAGGAACATTGCTGAGTTTAGTAAGTGCTGTTCAGTCAATAGTTAAAATTTGTTTTTCTCAGCTAGAAAGGAAACCTTCTGATTTCCAAATTAAATGAAAAACAATCCTTTGAAAATGTGGAACTGTGAACCCTGAAGGACAAAAGTAAAAACACTCAAGGGTATTGGGTCACTACTTTGAGAAGCTTTTTAGTTAATTCAGTGGCGAAAGAACCCAGCTGCTGTACAAAGCTGTCATCACATAGTGACAGGAGTGGTTTATAAGCAGTATTACAGTCAATTTCCCATAACCCAGCCTTTCTGGCCGATGTCTATCACCTATTCACATTCAGATGGTTCCTAACTGATTCTGGTGTACAGTCAGTGACATTGTGGAGTTTCCAATGATCTCACCCTTTACATGAGTAAATGGAAACCTACAAAGCTTCTTCCAGTAATATCTCAGTAAAATAAAGAGAAGAAAAGCCCTTTCTTCCGATTGAAGCATGTCCCATTAAATTCCAAATTATGTCCATCGCCGATATTTATATTAGCCTTCTGTTTTAAAATTTAAAATAAAAAAAATTTGCTAAAAATTGTTTAAGTGGTGTATATTAGCATGGCATTTCTGTCCAGCTGCAATAGTTAATTCAGTGCAATTCACCAAAATCACTGAGACTAGCAAAAAAGATAGCAAAATTTAAGCATGAATTCAGTTCAAATTGCACAAATTGAATTTCTGCAAGCTTTTGTATTGGTTTAAAAAGACTTGTGTGAGGAACAGGCTCTGCCCATCAAACTGGCCAAGTGGTTGGATTGAATTACTTGGCCAGTTTCTGCTAACTAGGAGAAAGTGAGGACTGCAGATGCTGTAGAGTTAGAGTTGAAAAGGGTGGTGCTGGAAAAGCACAGCAGGTCAGGCAGTAACTGAAGAGCAGGAGAAGCGATGTTTCGGGCATAAGCCCATCATCAGGAATGTCCTAGTTTTTGCTAATTGTACTTCTTTGCAGATCTTTGAGGAAGCTTGTAAAAATAAAACATATGATGATACTATGACTTTAAGAGGTGTATTTCTGTCCTTTTTTTATAAGAGAGGTTGAGACAGATGCCAAGTGATCTGTTACATGAAAATAATGTGAACAGCTTGTGAGGCCTTGAGTTTTTTTTAAATTGGAACAATAGAAGCAGCATGAAGGGGTGGAGTCAAGCTCCCACAGAACTAGGACTTTAGGTTAACTTTCAGTAGCTGTTGGGGTTAGGAAGCTGCTATATATCTCTCCTTGCTATAGTTAAATGCTTGAGTTCTCTCTCTCTCTCTCTCAGAGTTTTCTCTTGATGTTCTTTCCTCCTGGACTGGAGAACTGCATGTGAGATCATCAATTTTACTGAATTTGCCTTTGCCAAGCATGTGTTTATGGGTTGTTACTCTTCTGGAACAGTTGAGGTTTAGTAGTTAAATAATGCATAATTCTGTTAAGTTTCCAGTAGATTTAAGTAATTCCAGTTCTTATTTATTTTGTTTGTGTGTTAACTATAGTGTAAGAATAAAGTGTGTCTTGCATCAAGCATGGTAATTTGACCAACTGAATTATATCTGGAACAGACTTTACACTTGCCTCAAAAATAAGAAAAAGTTGGGCTCCAGGCTATCTTCTTAATATAAGTTGAGGGAGTTTGGTCTCGTCCGTACAACATATTTCAAACACATATATTTTTCTTTGCTTAAAATATCAAAATTGACTACTGTGCACCAATGTAAATATGAGATACTTCTATTTAGTTTTCAATGATCGAAATAGTTTTATCACTGCATTCAGAAGTGGAGGACAAGGCATTCAAAGTACCTATTGCTCTGATAAACCCATTTTCAACTGCAATAATCAACCTAAACTAAGATATCACCCTGAAATACATAAAGAAATATTTTTAAAGCAAAATGGATGCTAATTTAAAATACTATCTGTTTGTACTCATTCATGCCAGACTTTACACTTGACCATATGCAAATACATTTGTGCAGAAGCTCAAGACAAAGAAATTTCTCAAAATTGGTTCAATTTTAGCATATTATGCCCAAATAGAAACTCTACCCAAACATGTACGGTATCGTGAATCAATGAGTTACTGTTGGTACTTCAATCCAATTCAGACATCCTTGATACCACGTTGTGTCAATATACTTCAAACAATATAAGTAAATTAATTTCCTTCATTTCAAACTAAAGTTGTGGAATGGAATAAAGGTTAGCTTGGAAAATTTGGGAATTTTGCCTTGGGACTTTTTGTATCTACCTGAGAGGTCAAAACGTTTGGTTTAAAAATCATTTGCAAACTGGCATCTCAAACCGTAGAACACTACCCCACTTTCCTACTGTGGTGTTTGCTTTGATCAAATGATCTCCCTGGTGTGATTCTGGCAGCAAGGCAAGAAATTTCCAGATGTCCAGGGTCAGCAGACACTCACATTGAAGAATTATCAGAGCTAACAAGCATGGCAAAATGTACTGATAATCCTTCACTTTTACTTACATTTTAACAAAATAACTGGGGGGCACACATGGGATTAAAGTAGAAACTGAAATATCAATCTGTAAATAAAATCTTTACATTTTTGGATTTATATCATCTTTTTTTAAGTTTTACACTCCATAACATGAAATTAGTTTTCAATGTCAAAGTATGTGTGTGTTCAGAAGGACTGGCATAACAGGGCAGGCTTGTATCAGTTCAGTGATTTCTAACAGGTTGCAATTAGTGAGGACTTTGATGACGTACCCCTCTGTCTCAAAATATAGAATCACTGACAACACTTTTTAGGTTTCTGCCTTTGAGCTAAAAATGTACGAACATAAGTTAATGATAGTATTGGCATTATTACTATGGGTAGCACGGTGGCACAGTGGTTAGCACTGCTGCCTCACAACGCCAGGGACCTGGGTTCAATTCCCACCTCAGGCAACTGTCTGTGTGTAGTTTGCACATTCTCCCCGTGTCTGCGTGGGTTTTCTCCAGGTGCTCTGGTTTCCTCCCACAGTCGAAAGATGTGCAGGTTAGGTGAATTGGCCATGCTAAATTGCCTGTAGTGTTAGATGTAGGGGAATGGGTCTGGTGGGTTGCTCTTCGGAGGATTGTTGTGGGCTTGTTGGGCCGAAGGGTCTGTTTCCACACTGTAAGTAATCTATAAATCCAGGCATTAGCTTTTGGATATTTACAGTGGGATTTGAACATATGATCTGCTGGCTTGGGAGTGTGTTTGTATCCAAGTGTGATAAAAATAGCATCATTCCATAAAATTATGATTTAATCAAATGTAATCCCTCACTGGCAGACTTTTAAAAATACCATCAAAGTGCACTTCATAACTAAGATATGAAAAGCAATCAATACATTCAAAGACATCTTAATTTAAGAAAATTATACTAAATTATCATTAAATCATTCCTGAGCAGAACCTAACCATTATTCCTTTCTATATTGTAAAAGTGCCTTCTGTTACATAGTTATGAAGGGAATTTAGAGAAATGAACACAGAAATTGCTGGAGAAATTTAGCAGCTCTGACATTATCTGTGGAATGAGAAACAGTGTTAACGTTTCAAGAACAATAAGACACTTCTTCAGAAAGAGTCATATGAAGCTCAAAATCTCTTTTCACAAATACTGCCAGGCCTGCTGAGTTTACCCAGCATTATCATTTTTTAAATTTCAGATTTCCAGCACTTGTAGAATTTTGCTTTATTTGGGAATTGAGAGAAAGCATATTTATATTTATAAATACATGGACCTTTCTAGTTTTGCAAAAGGAACCTCAATTCCCACAGCAGTTTATAGGATATCTGGCCTATCATGTGCAGATTTACTCCTGGTCCCCTTCATTACTTCTAAGCTACTGTGAAATGAGATTTTATTCTTGTTATTATTTTGCACAATTGTCCTTATAGAATATTGATGTGTATGTGCAATTCCAGAATTGCTTGCAAATTCAGCCTTCCGTGAGCAAGCTAAGACACTTGATAAATTCAGACTGCAGAGGATGTTAAGGAAAATGTGTCCACTTTCTCTTTTACCAAACATTGTTTTTGGTTGTATTAAACAACCAAATGATCTGTGGCTCATAATTTTGCAGCAGCTGATTTCATGCCTCACAATTCTGAAAAATTTCCAATCACAATGAAAAACATACATTGATATGGTGACTTTCATAAATACACAACACTCCAAAGAGCTTTACAGGTAATGAAGTACTTTTTAAGTGTAGTCACTGCTATAATATAGCAAATATTGCAACCAATTTGCACAGAATAATTTCCCATGCACAGCAAGGAGAGAAAAGCAAATCTCTTTTTCAGAAATCTGATTGAGGGAGGAACTTTGCCAAGAAACCAAAGATTTGTTATACTTCAAAATAGTGGCTGAGGATCTTTAGGATCCACCTGAGAAGACAGATGAAGCTTTAGATTAAACTCTTTTCTGAAAGAGATTCCCCCAATAATGCAACACTCCCTCAGCCTTGTATTCAAGTTTGAGCAGCATTTAGTGCTCATATCTCTAGAGTAGGGCTGAATCCATGATGCAAGGTGAGAGAGCTTACAGCTTACACCATGTAGTAATGCTCATCTCTCTCATTTCAGAAGAGCTAACTAATTGCTAGAAAGAGTCAAATGGTGTTGGCTTTATTGTGCGAAAACTAAAATACTTACATATTGCTGCACCAGGGAAAATCCCAATGAATGACTGTTCCTTCCATATTGCTGCATGAAATCATTGGAAATCTTGATTACACAGCTTGGACTTACTGCACTAATCATCTACTGGACCAAGTGCCAGTCAGAGAGCTCTCAGAGGGGCCGTGTCTTTGGCTGTAAGACTGATTACAAGTTACCTAGGGCAGAGCCAAGATTTGGAAGGTTAATCTGGAGATCGTTCAGGTACAGTCGAGTTGCCTTTCAAACAGGAGGAATGGTACAAAGGTCAAAGCCAGCGTTCCCTCTTTGCTGAGAGAAATAAAGTGAAGGAAAACGAATCTAATCTATTAGGTGTCAGGTTGAAAGTACAAGTAAAAACCAAGATGAATATGTCAGGTTCAGAGTGAAGTTAAAAAGGTAATAAGCGAGGCAAAAAGACAGAATGAGAAGAGAGTGACAAAAAAATATTAAAGGAAGTGCAAATGTCTAATTTAGGTAGATAAATAGTGAAATAGAATCCATTCTTGGAAGTAAAGGGCATATTTCAAGTAGTGAATGGCTATCACAAGGAGAATTCTGCCAAAAACATTGTAAGAGACAAGTGATTTCAGAATGGTTTAAAACAGATAAACAGCAGTCACTAGAAAGCCTAGCTCAACCTAAAATTGATAAGTTCTCAGGAACGAGATGGGATGTATTTGAAAACAATAAGGGTGGAAATTATAGAGGTACTGGCTATCATCTTCCAATGTTCATCAGATACAGGATCGGAGAATTATAATGTTATAATGTTCTTGTGAAAAAAGGATGCAAGTCCAAACCCAGCTGCGGAGGCAGATCAGTTTAACCTCAATAATGGGAAAACATTCTGGGCAAAACTGGTTACCACTTGGGCAAGTATGAATGAATTGATTAAAAAAAACTAGCAAAATTTGATCAGGGCAAATCATGTTTGACTAATTTCATCAATGTAAGAGATGGCTGATGTGAGGTACACTTCCTTTGAGAACATTTGATAGAGGGCCACTTAATACGCTAGCCAGTAATGTAAAAGCGTGTGGAATAAAAGGAAAAGAGTATCAGGAAACCAAGTATCAGGAAACAGTTGTTCCTCAGACTGATGGAAGGTATGTCTTGGATTCCCTGCAGTCGGTCTTAAGACCACTGCTTTTCTTGATCTGGTTAATAACCCAGATGTCGAGTTTGGGGCACAATTTTAAAACCTAACAATTTCAATGAATTGTGAATTGTGAGGTGACTAGACATAGGTAGGCTAGTGATACAGGCAGATATATTATTTTTAATGTTTCATGGGATGTGGTCATCACTGGTTAGACCAACATTTATTGCCCATTTCTAATTGCCTTGTGGAGCTTGTGATCCACCTTCCTGAACATCTGGTATCATTGGGCTATATGGACACCCATAGTGCAGATAGGGAGTTTCAGGAATTTGGCTTGAGTAACTTGAATGGGGACCTTAAAAGCAACTTGGTAGTGGAATTGCATTTTTAGAGACAATGCGGGGATGGATTTAACAGCAGGAGAGACTTCTAAACTGAGACAGGGCAATCTTTTCATACAATTACATACTTCTCAGCGCATTATTTTATGAAAGTATAGGTAAAACACCAAATGTTCTGTGTAGGAGGTTCTAACCGCCAACTCGCTCCAACATCTTTGAGGTTCTGACATCCAGGTGTCAGATTTAAAAGGCACCTATACATTACTGCACATTACCTATACATTACCTATATATTACTTCACTCTCTGCAATTTGGGAGCATCACTCACTCTCTGCTCATCATCTCCACCCATGCCCGGAGATATCAGAGACCAGGGAAAAGCAGCACCATGCTTTAGCAATGCCTCAATAGAAGTTCCCTGAAGGTTACAGTCTGGGACAAAAGGGAAGCTCTTTTTCCTGGAGATGCCAACAAGAGTCCACCCTGGACAGAGGTGGCTGCAGAGGTCAGCACCTGTGGGAAGCTCAGGAGAACCTGACTCCAGTGTCACAAGGGGACGAATGATCTGCTGTAGCTCTGCCAGGGTGTGTCCTACTCTCTGCCCAGTGCATCATACTCCTAGGAGTGTGAGTTGGCGTTGTAAAGTTGGCACTGCACAGACCTGTCACACAGGAGGATGGGTGCCAGGCATCTCCATCAGATGCCCTTTCTTTCAACATCTGCAATTTTTCATGCACCTATCAATATAGCACCACTCGTACCACAGTGGCACTGCCCCTTTCACAGTGTCAGGGTACACACTTAAAATGTAAAAGGAGTTACAACACTCAGTAGCTCAGGTATCAACAGCTCACTGATCTTTCTTCAAAACCAAGAAAATATACACGTCTGAGAACTTTTCACTAAAAGTTAGTACGGGGCAAGGGTACAACCTCAAGACATGATCCTTTGTGTTGAGATTTTTTTGAGTTCAGCACCACTGGCCTACCCTGGTCAAGTTTGTGGGTGTCAGTCAATGTGGCTGTCTTGCTTGGACAGGCTTGTTAGCTCAGTCAGACCTCACCTCTAACAGTAAATATTTACAACCACAAACCCGACTTCAGATGACTGAGCCTTCTCATGAGCTGACCAACATGGAAAGTCTTCACCTCCGCACTGTAGACTTTTATGCCCACCTGCATTTGGAGGAAGAAACCCGACAGTGTGAAAGCAGACTATTCAGTCCATCGAGTCTACACTAACCCTCATATGTGCCAGTGAAAACTAAAAGCAATTAACTGAAGTGCTATAGTTACTGAATGCATGCATGCAGTGTAGTGAAGCAAGCGATTGATCAAAGTGTCTTTTTGTTTTGAATTGAAGACTACTTCAGCAAAATACAATTGCTTTTAAATTAAATATGCTTTTTTAAGAGGGGTTTTGAATGACTATATTGAAAATTACGGTGATTACTCTGATAGGTTCAAGTAGGGATTATGTAAAGTTGTAATGAAAATGTTGGAGTGATGCTCTTGTGTTGTTCTTGCCTGTGTGGAAGACAAAAACACTAAGGAATAGTTGTTGATCCCGTTATACTGACTGATATCATATACACTGATTGATTCTGATACTTAGCAGGCAATTTGAACAGTAGCTGCCTGGCAAAAACGGTGATGGGAGAAATGTCTCCTGGAAAAACTGAGTATGCTGGAGAAAATCAGCAAGTCTGGCAGGATGTGTGGACAGCGAAACTGAGTTAAGGTTTATCCTTGTCGAAAGATGTGCAGGTTAGGTGGACTGGCAACGCTAAGTTACCCATAGTGTTCAAGGATGTGCAGGCGAGGTGGATTAGCCATGGAAAATGCAGGGTTACATTAAAAGGGTAGGAGGGTGGATCCAAGTGGGATACTCTTCGGAAGGACAGTGTTGACCAGATGGGCTGTATGGTCTCTTTCCACACTGTAGGGCTTCTATGATTTTATCCATTTGAATATCACCTCATGTTGATCCACATTGAGTTGGAGACCAGAACCTCCTGCCCAGGACATTCGGTGTTCCCTGTGTTTGGATAACGTAATCCACATTGATTTATAACACTGTGAAGTGCCACGAGCAGTTTAACATTAAAAAATGCTACATACATGCAAATTGTTGTTGTCAGAAGCACTGGGGGCTGGGTGGGGCAGCAGCAGTGGCAAGCAAGCTGAAAGCTGACATAAAAATAAATGATCAGCTGTAATGGAGCAAAATATTGAGTAGGAGTGGGAAGTGGCAGGAACAGATCAGAGTTAGTTTCGATCAACAGCAAGTCAGTTATTAACTTGCTGCATATCAGGTTTTTAAAGATATCTATGACTAATGGAAAAAGAACTATCTTGACTGAATGTATTTTCATAGGTGCTGACAGTGAGGGGTGGGAAGGCTTGGTTCTATTCTGAGCTAATTACGGTCATGGCTGTAACAGTGTGTCAGTGGCTTGCTGTGGACTGAGTCTGGAGTTTGGCAGGGGTTGTGATGGGAGTCCTGTCAACTGGGCCTGGAGTCTCAGGGAGATGTACTTAGCCAAAACAAAGGAGATGCAAGGGCAGTGGGATAAATATGGAGAAGAAAGGGGCTGTATGTTGGGGAAGGAGGCTGAGGGGCAGGGAGGAGGAAGCTGGAAGAGGAAGCATTTGGATGAAGAAGACTACAAAGGGTTGATGGGGAGAGAAAAAGGCTATAAAGATGGAAAGATGGGAATGGTGAAGAAGATGGCAGCAAAGGAACGAGAAGAGTTTTCAACTTGCCATTAAAGGAATACCCAGCTAACTCGGAGCCAGGAAAAATCTTGAATCACTGAAGCAATTCATTCCTTGAAAACAAAGGTGGCATCTCCCAGGCTGCATATATTCAGGAATGACTATATGGTGAAATTTGCAATTGTGTTAACTTCCTGTCTAGCTTGGATTCTTTTAACAAAAGCCATTCTGCTTTATAGCAGTGGCAGTCAAATACATCACCTAAGCAAACTTATCCAGACTATTTAGATGGGCCAGGCAGTTACTATGTGGTGATCTCTTTTAGGGGATAGACTTTGGCTTTCAGGGACTAAATTTTCATTCTTATTAACTCATTTATGAGCGGTTATGGAGGTGCAATATCTTCTGTATTTGCATTGACATACATAAAGGTTATTTGGACTCACAAGCATGCAGAAGTTGAGCAAATGAAATTTGAAAACAAAATCCAAATGAAATTGAGCAAATAAAATTGAAATGAACACTCTAAATTGGAAGGTTAACCCACATTCTTGTTAATTAATTTTTCTTTTGTGCAGATCTCTAAAGCCTGCGCATAGCAACAACCTCCTGAACCGAAAGCAAATGCTGTGAATGCTGTGGGTCAGCTGATTACCATATGTGGACCCTCAGTGTGGCTGCATGTACATGCAGGAGAAAGTGAGGACTGCAGATGCTGGACTTCAGAGTTGAAAAGTGTCGTGCTGGAAAAGCACAGCAGGTCAGGCAGCATCCGAGGAGCAGGACAGTCAACGTTTTGGGCATTAGTCTGAAACATTGACTCTCCTGATCCTCAGATGCTGCCTGACCTGCTGTGCTTTTCCAGTGCCACACTTGTCAGCTCTGCATGTATATGAAGCCATGCACCTAAGAGGGAACATCAATGTAAACTGAATTTCAATCACAAATATAGGTTAATTAAGCATCATGTTCCCGTTTTATAAGCTGATGGATTTAGCCCTCATGGATTCTATGCAAGGATGAAATATAATTTACATGACACAGTTATGATGCAAATACTGATTATAGTAAGTACCCCTTTCACAAAGATATCATTTCCTATTGGAATTGTGCTGTTTTTCATATAACTACCATATTTCTGTGAATCAGGAGCAATTATTTCTGTTCCCTATTTGCTAGTATTCAGCAGGTAGTCATATTGAAGTGACTGCCTTGTTGACTTTAATAACTAACTTGTAATTATGCCTGTAGCCATGGTGATTTATTTTAAAACTACTTGGATGGAGAGGTACCTTCCAGAGCTAATGGTGTTTAGTTTATATTAGGAGGGTTTATGACTGAGCAATATACACAGAACAAAACCTTAAGTTTTCTGATCTATGTTTCCTGGCTTGTTTTTTGTAAGGTTGGGAAAACGCCCAAAGCTGGAAAAAAGAAGGATTTAGTTTTCTTTTCAGTCTAGGGCAGTTCTGTGGAAGTCATAGAGTCATAGAGATGTACAGCTTGGAAACAGACCCTTCAGTCCAACCCATACATGCCAACCAGACATCCCAACCCAATCTCGTCCCACCTGACAGCACCCGGCCCATATCCCTCCAAACCCTTCCTATTCATATACCCATCCAAATGCCTCTTAAATGTTGCAATTGTACCAGCCTCCACCACATCCTCTGGCAGCTCATTCCATACACGTACCACCCTCTGTGTGAAAAAGTTGCCCCTTAGGTCTCTTTTATATCTTTCCCCTCACCCTAAACCTATGCCCTCTAGTTCTGGACTCCCCCACCCCAGGGAAAGGACTTTGTCTATTTATCCTATCTATGCCCCTCATAATTTTGTAAACCTCTATAAGGTCACCCCTCAGCTTCCGACGCTCCAGGGAAAACAGCCCCAGCCTGTTCAGCCTCTCCCTATAGCTCAAATCCTCCAACCCTGGCAATGTCCTTGTAAATCTTTTCTGAAGGCTTTCAAGTTTCACAACATCTTTCCGATAGGAAGAAGACCAGAATTGCATGCAATATTCC
Organism: Chiloscyllium punctatum; assembly: GCF_047496795.1. NCBI lineage: Eukaryota > Metazoa > Chordata > Chondrichthyes > Orectolobiformes > Hemiscylliidae > Chiloscyllium > Chiloscyllium punctatum. Next base: position 91,771,818 of record NC_092746.1, on the reverse strand, counting down.
AACAGTGGTCTAACTTATGTCCTGTACAGCCGCAATATGACCTCCAAACTCTTGCACTCAATACTCTGACCAATAAAAGAAAGCATACCAAATGCCTTCTTCACTATCTTATCTACCTGAGACTCCACTTTCAAAGAGCTATGAACCTGCACTCCAAGGTCTCTTTGTTTAGCAACACTCCCTAGTACCTTACCATTAAATGTGTAAGTCCTGCTAAGATTTGCTTTCCCAAAACACAACACCTCACATTTATCTAAGTTAAACGCCATCTGCCGCTTCTCATCCCATTGGCCCACCTGGTCAAGATCCTATTGTAATCTGAGGTAACCCTCTTCGCTATCCAATACACCTCCAATTTTGGTGTCATCTGCTAACTTACTAACTGTACCTCTTATGCTCAGTCTTGGATGATGATGGATGTGTGAAAGTGTTCCTGAGAAAGGATACAAATAGACATTAAAAATTGGTTAACCTTCGAGTAAGGAGTTTAGTAATGGTTCCAGATCAATGACATATTGTTAAAACCCCAAAGAGGTCTTTTGAAGCTGAGAATATTTAAGCTCAGGTCTATAAAAACTCCAGGAAGAATTTATTAGATTTTCCAGACTGGGAGGTGTTCAGGAAGGTGAGTTTTCTCTTATGTAGGAATTGTACAAAGAAGGTGAAAGTGCGGACTATAGATACTGGAGATTAGAGTCGAGAATGTGGTGTTCGAAAAGCACAGCAGGTCAGGCAGCATCCGAGGAGCAGGAGAATCGACGTTTCAGGCAAAAGCCCTTTATCAGGAAGGGCTGTAAAGGAATGCCATTGGGTACTGTACAGGGGTCTTTTAGAAATTAACAGGATTATATGTTAACACGTGTTTCAAAATCTTTAAATTTGTGTTATACATAAATAAGCTGGTTTATTCTACATTTCTTTTCTTTATTAAACTACCAAGGCAGCACAGTGGCTCAGTGGTTAGCACTGCCTCACAGCGCTAGGGACCTGGGTTTGATTCCAGCCTCAGGCCACTGTCTGTGTGGAGCTTGCACATTCTCCCTGTGTCTGTGTGGGTTTCCTCTGGGTGCTTTGTTTTCCCCCAAACTCCAAAGATATGCAGGTTAGGTGGATTGGCCATGCTAAATTGCCCATAGTGTCCAGGGATGTGTAGGTTAGGTGCATTAGGTAAAAACAAGGACTGCAGATGTATATTTTAGGGAAATGGGTCTGGGTGGTTTACTCTTCGGAGGGTCAGTGTGGACTTGTTGGGTCAAAGAGCCTGTTTCCACACTGTAAGGATTCTAATTCTACTGTTTATTGTTAAAGCCAAATCTGCAACATTATGAAAAATAAGCAAGTTAAACCCAAATAAAACATGATCTATCAATCACAATTTCACTCTGGAATCTGACATGTCCAGTAATAACATCAGCTGGGACGACAATAATTTGTTAAGATTGTTAATACTAAATTCATCACTATATTTATGATTCTACAAGTACCCATCCTCCAGTCTCTGAGATATTAAGACTTTAGGCATGATGTACTGTAAGGACGTACCTGCCACCTGTCTGTGCTCAGAATCAGCTGTCATTGAAGATGCAATAGGTTCCAAATCTTGGTCCAGTGATATGACTCTCTTCCTTGCTGTGCAGAGTTCTTCCTGTCTGGCCAACATGTAATCTGCTTCTTCTTCTCCCCTCTCTGTTCTACATTTTTCCTCATCAAAATCATCACCAGAACCTGTACTTTTGATGCTGAGACGTCTGATACGGGAAACCGAATCTACTTCTTTCATTCTGGCCAAGCGGCTGAGAGCTGTTCGGTTTGGGGGAGATGATGAAATTTTGCCTTGCAATGACTCAATCTTCTCTGAAGAATTTCGACCTTTCCTGTCTGCACCTGGGACAGAGACAGCCTTGCTTTCTGCACTCAGACAGCAATTTGCATCAGTCCAATTATAAAACTCCTTGAAAGGTCCATGAAAGAACTCGTTTATGATGGCCCTTTTCCCTGACTCCTTGTTACTTTCAGCAAGATGCTTCAGCAATTTATTCTCATGTAAATTATTTCCACTTGAGCTTCCATACAGAGGGTTTTGTTTCCATTCTGAAAGCTTGTTGCTTTCCAAAGATTTCTCCTCGATGTGTCCTGTCTGTCCCACTGAAGCATTTTTCCTGTCTGCCACAAAATGATTACCGTTATGGCCCAGTTGCACATCAGAAGGAGGTTTTGTCTCATTTTCTCCTGTATTCTGATGTGATGTCTTCTTCACTGGAGAAATCAAGGTTTCTCCAGCTACATCTATTCCCAAAATCCGAGCAGCTCTTTCTTCTAATGATTCAGTTCTCGAAATTCCTTCCACAGGTTTTTGCTCTAAGAGGTCGTATAGGTTGTCAGTTTTTGGCTTTGTGCTTTTGTGACAGTTTAGAGAGTTCAGAATAGGTTCTGAGTAACCCTGATCATTGTCCAAGTGAGTGAACATTTTTCCAATACTGTCATTACATTCAGTTTCTAGAGCTGGCTGAGCTTCGGTGTCTGGCACCATCACTTTGTTTGGTGTGTCCGGATCATTTGTGCTTTCTGTCTGTTCTTCAATTAACTGACACATAGGTGTTCGAACTCCATTGATGTTTATACACTGCCTTTTGCTCTTGGTGTCCTCCAAGTTGTTTTCATTTTTTAATTTACTGAAATAGGCATTCTTTGTTGTGAATACATTTAGAATTGTGCTACTTTTGGTATCAGTTGTTCTTTTATTGATGGGTTTTTGGAATTGATTGATTGACTGGCTGCTCAATTTGTGATTAACAGCAGATCTTTTAGAATGGTCCTGTACATCAGGGGTAAAATTAGTGTAACTTGAGCAACTTTTATCACTGCTGCTGTCCTTCTTTTCTTTGGGCTTGATCAGCTTGACTGATGATTTTTCAGACACATACAACTCAGGTGTTTGGTAAGTCTGATTGTCTGAAAAATCATTGTCTGGGTGTATTGACTGATTTGCACTAAGCTCACTGTCTTCAGCTTCCTTCTGCAGTTCCTGAACATTGCGATCCTCTTGCTCCTGAATCTCTTTGTTGAAACTTTCTAATTCACTAATTGCGTCCCAAGGACGGCGGCTTACAGGTTTCAAGAGGAACTGACCAAACCCGACTGCCTCTCTGCCACTGCTTGACGATGTCTGTGAAACCGCTCTGCTCTTTTCCAACTGATCCACCACACTTCCACCTCCACTTTCTTTCTGTGAGCATCTCGAAGCCCCGTGAACATGACTTTGGTGTGAGCTAATGTGATTGACCTGATGCTGTTTAGGAGCTGCCTTTGAGAAAGCACTACCAGTAGAGGGATACAAGTTTGCCTGACCATTTATTGAACAGTTTTTCAGCTTACGTTTCTGGTCATTGACGGCTGTAACTTCTGCATTCCTTTTATCCCCTTGCATTAATGTACCGCATTCAGGTTCTGAGTCATTCTGACTTTGAATCTGGCTGCGTGTTCTAATATTTTTCATAGCACCAGTGAATGACCGAGTGGTACGGGGACCTTTAATGAAGCTTGTTTGCGTTTCTTGATCCCTATACTGGTCACCCGGCCAAGAGCCAGAAGCTGTTAATTCTCTGTGCTGGTTAAAATTATAGCTAACCGTACGTCTATTGCTAACTTCATTCCAAGGCTCAGGTCGCTTCAACCCATTTTCTGAGATCATGTTTCCTGTCAGAGCTTGTAATTCCAAGTCGGAGGAAGACATGCTTAAAAAACTTTGCTCTGTTAAGTTTCCAGTGCTGTCATTCAGAATACTGTCAATGCTCCCATTTCTCACGTCATTAACAAAGACATCTTCATTTGACTCTTCTTCGCATGTTTTAACTGGCACGGAAACAAGACAAAATATTGTTTCTGAAATTCTTCTTTTGGAGTGTTTCTTCTCTTGTGCCTCAAAACTCTGGGAATCTGGTTCCCACTTCTTCACCTGGGTAATGGTTTCAACACTGTCTTGATGCACATGCGATTCTGCTTTAGAATTGGCATTTGAATGCGGATAACCAACAGGATGGTTTAAGGTTGAAAGAACCCTGGAATTACATTTGAATGAGTTGTTAAACTGGTTGTCCAGATATGGTTTAGAACAACGTTCAGACTTAGTACCATTCTCAATCTCTGACTTGGATGCTACAAACCATTTGTTGCTAGTCATAGTATCAGTAATAGGCCTCAGGCCTGCCTGAGTGGAATAATATGATCCTGATGGAACAGAAAAGGCACTGCAATGGTCTGATGGTCCAAATGTCTTGTTTCCATCTACAACATTGTCCTTTGCTTTCCACGGTTCATACTTATGATTGGCTTCACTGTTTTGCTTCTCAGATTGCACTATAGTAATGTGTCTTAATCGTGGATCATTAAATGGTATGTACTTGACAAAAGCCTTTTGGTCATCTGTGTAGCCATTATGTGAAGAACTATAGGGTTGTCTTTTGTGAGGGATATTTTTACCTACATCATCACTAACACTCTTGGTTTGCAGATGTTGCTTTGTGCCGCTATCATGAGAGATATGTTTCTGCTGAGCATGATCACTCTCCTGGTTATCTAAACACCAGTGTGACTGATCAGTAACAGTATCCACTGACTGAAAGGGCTGAGATGTGCTATCACAAGCAGGCACTTTTTCAAAACATTTCTTACCAGCGTTCTGCTGAGGTGGTGCTTTGTAGGATGGGGGAGGCACATAGACAGGAGGTTCCAAGCTGCTACCAGCAGGAGCTTGAAGGCAGCAATTAGTATCAACACTTGCTTCACTGTCATTGGCAAAAGGAGCCACTTGCCCATCAGTTTCTCCGTGTAGATGGAGATTGGGTATCATTTCTGAACTTCTCCTGATTTGCTGATACAATTCATATGAAGGAGGTTTCAGTGGTCTAGTCAACTTTGCTTTTGGCAACTGAGCACACGGCCTGAAATTTTCTGTCCACTTTGTACTTGATTTAGGATGACAATAAGAACCATTATCCTGCAACACAAGATCATCTTTCAAAAATTGATTTTCCACTCTGTTTCTGTCAAACCCAGGCATATCTACATAATATAGACCTGTTTGAAATTCCTTACCATTACTTTCTGGTATAACTCTGGGCAATGACTGAGACTTTTCCTTCTTTATGTATGGTAATCCTTCTCTTTTTAATTCTTCACCATCAACCACATGAGGCAATATGCCCTGTTTCAATTTGTTTCCATCACCATCAGACAGCTGTCTTCCTAAAGACGCTTTCCATTCCTCTGTCCCCAAGCTCTGGCACTTACGATCCTCTGGCATTCTCCACTTGTCTTCAACCATCTCTTTCACTGTCACACTCTGACATTCTGACATCCAACCTTTTTGCTCATTCATTCTCGTTACTTCTGGTTTGTGTTGCATGTTCTTCAGCCGTACATCTTGTGAACATTTCCCTTGTTGTTCAGCATTTGGATTGTTTAGATCTTTTGTCACATTATTTCCTTTGCAGCCTGAGTCCCCGCGGTTTGTGTAATCCAGTAAAACACTGAAGTCTTGCCCTCTTCGTCTCCAATATGTGACATCCTTTCCAGGTTTGGGCCTGGATGAAGAAGGTAGCAGAGGACCACTGTTTAACCTAAAGCAAATATAGAAACATAGAGGGTGGTTAAGGCATTTGAAAAAACTATCTTGCTTTTAATGCCAATTTCCTTATTGAATACTTGTCGTTTAGTTCACTAATGATTTTTGGGATAAATTTAGGAGTACAGATTTAAAAGGAAATTAATGGCTATTGTACATTGAACAAACACCAATTTGGCAAGCAATATTTGACAATGTATAAGAATTAAATTATGCCAAATATTCTACCTTGAATTATAGGTTGGCTTCTCAGAGTGCATTCATTTCACAGAATCATGCAATAGCTGCCATTTTATGTTCTAACAAATAGCAAGTGTTTCATAATAGTGCACTACCCAAAATGAAAGATTCATATGACGTGAACTGAGAGTTGCAAATATGCAAATGTTGCTGAATGCAAGTTTAACATTTGCAATGGATACATTTGAATCCACAGAGTTAGTATTTTGAAGTCAAACTTCAGTTGGTTCCGATGAGCAGACAGTTATTTTAGGAGCTCCCCTTCACTAATAAACATGGAGTAGGGCGGACCTGAAGCCAATTTTCGTTGAAAAGAGTAAAGTGCTTTGATGAGCAATATGCCAGCGATTCTGCAGCAGTACACCATAATTATCCTGACATCTAGAATACACCTGATCATGAAAAACAGAAAGAAGACAGAAAATAATACAATTGTTTTGTGGCAACTCAGCAGTAATGTCAGCAGCAAGTCCAGGTAATCACTGAAAGGGCAGGACAAATACTATTGATGAATCAAGCTGATGTTTGTGAAATGTGTCTTTCTGCTTGGTCATAAACTCCTCCGAAGTTCTTGGCTGATCTCAATCAAAATTAGTAGATGTTACCTTGGATCGAAGGGCATGATATGGGATGATTGACATCTAACAATCTAAACAACCAAAAGGCTTTCAACTTCTGGTTGGGGATCTTCCTACACTGTATCTGCACTGACAGTGCAACTCAGACATGACCATAACCACACGTTCCAAATTTACATCATAAATCATAAAAATTTACCTTCAGTCCTCCTTCATTTGTTTATTTCATGTAGGTTTGTATTATATAATTTATATTCTGAAACAAGATATGTTGTTACTTGGAAAGGGAAAGTGGCAGGCAGCATGAACAAACAGAAGTAATAGAGAGGCTAAAGAAAAAAAGGCATTAAATTGACAAAATCTAAAAGGCCGCAGATAGTGAAAGAGAAGGTGTAGAGGGCAGAGTAAGAATGCAAGAAGTTGACTGAGAGCCACAGAATGCAAGAACTACCAGAGCTACAAGAAAGAGACTAAGTCCTCCTTAAAGAGGTTTGCAACTTTGGTCCTCATCACAGAACTGAGTCAGATTCAAAATGTACGGGCAATAAATCAGAGATACATTAATATTGTGGTGAAAAAAGTGAAAAGGACCCACTTTCAATGTTACACAAAAACAAGTTGTAACCTTTAAATGAACCTCCAACCCATTAAATGTTATTCTTATGGAAATTACAAAAAAATCAAAACATGTCTTGAAAACATATAACAGCTGAATAGGATCACCACAAACTAAATCACTTCACTTTAATACAAGAAGAACAACTTCCTATGTGGTCTATCTGAAAACTTTGATATTTCAACAAACATTGAAAATGCAGATGGTGACATTGAAAACAAAGTCATTGATAGTTCAGTTTCACTTTGATGCTGGTGATGTAAAATTCACAGCATGAGTCAACACTGAGAAATTAGGTGTAGATATAAATTTTGGTACTGACAATTTTAAGAGTGAAAGTGTGGGAGGTAGAGAATAATTAGTAGAAATCATACTGTAAAATTTGAGAGTCAAATTAAACTAGAGTTGAGACAAGTAAATCAAGTGCAAATAAACAAATATCTTTTGCCAAATGTTTATTAGTATAACAACTTTGTGTGAGTTTAGGTGTTATATTTTTGTCAAATTAAAATAGTTATGAAATTGATTATGCAGGAGAGAATAATTATGTGTGATGACAAAGGAAAATATTAGATACAAGCAATTCTTCAAATAAATTACTCTATTAAAAAATCCTGTGGTCTAATTTTCAGCTCTGTTGACTAGCTCATTCAGTCACTATGTCCACAGAATGAATAAATGTTGTTCTGCTGTAATGTGCATTTTGTTAACATGAATTCACTGTAACACAATTGCCGAATTGGAAACACTGTTCTAAAGCACAAACTTTTAAAACGTGTGTTGATTGTCACACGATCACATGACAAGGCTTTAAGTGTTGTTTCTAAATTGTGATTTTTCAATAATCCGGGGTTGTACAAGAACACAACCATCGCATTATAGAAGAACTACCTGTATCTTCATTTATTAATTCATAAAAAATCTCTTCATCTTATCTTCTAAAATGTTAATGTTAACTTTCAGTCCTTTACTGTTCAGACTGTGGGTGAATAATCCAGCCTGTTTACAGATAAAAGTGCCCTGCTTTTATTTGCAGCACCACAGAAGCGACTGTGAGTAGTTATAAACAGCAGTAAGGGTTTTGTTCATTCGGTTTTAATTTGTTTGTGGGATGTGGCATCACTGGCTGTGCCAGAAAGTTAGACTACACTCCGAGTTACTCTGGAGAAGGTGGTGGGGAGCTGCTGACTCAAACTGCTGCAGTCTTTCGAGTATAGGGACACACACAGTGCCATTAGGAAGTGAGATCCAACATTTTGATCTTGTGGTAGTAGAGGAATACTGATATATTTCCAAGTCAGGATGGTGCGTGAATTGAAGGACAACTTGCGGTGGTGCTGATTTTATACATTTACTGCCCTTGTCTTTTCAGGTGGGTGAGATTGCAGGTTTGGTAGGTTCTGTTGCAGGAGTCTTGGCATGTTACTACTGTGAACCTGGTAGTTGGTGTACATTGCTGCCACGAACTGCACACACATTGCACTGAGAGGGCCATCTTACGACTGCAAAATTCATCAACAGGAAGAGAGGCTTTCCATTAATGCCCATGTGATCTCTGAACCATTTGCTGGAGATGTATGCCCAATCTTCTGGTAGCTGCCATGATTCCTCAAACCTGGAACACCTGGAACAATGTATCTGATGCATAGCGGTACCATTTGCCTCCCAACGCTATGTACTGAGGGAGTAAGGGCTACCCACTTGCCACCATGGGTCATGACCCCATTACACAAGTACCTGACTGACGCAAAATGCAGATACACTGCTGCCCAGGCTTCGACCAGGGTCATGGTGGACAAGAGCATAGGACTAATGAAGATGCAGTTCCACTGCTTGGACCAGGCTGTGGCGTAAATCTCCAAAATGTTCCGAAGAGTCTGTGCTGCTTCATCTTGGCATGCTGGGCTGAGCACAATCTGAGCAGGCAACATGACAAATGCTGAGAAACAGAGGAGACTGGAGCAGTCTCCGAAGGAGAATGAGGAGGAGAAGGGGAAGAGTGAGAAAGCTGCCTTTGTGGATGACCGAGCCATCCTCCAGACTGAACCTCACTAACACCCATTTTTAACAGATAACAACTGGGTGCAGCAGACATTTGAGGATTGAACAATATTCTTTGGTCATGATATAGAAATGTGGTTTAATTGTTGGCACTAACTTCAGCCTTTTCTTGGTTTCGTTTGCATTTGCTTTTGCTTTCTGTAAATAAAAACTCATGTTTGATATTGTCTGATTGCTTGTATGTGTCTAATATTCCCCAACTAGACGAAGACAAGTCAGAGATCTGCAGTGGGCACAGGGGACAAGGTAGTACGAGGTTACAGTGTTCACACAGGATGTAGCAATGTAAAGGCAAGGTTTGTGGCCTGGTGCCAACACAGGGTCTAGGGTGAGGGCACAAATTGGCATGTGTGATGCCAGCTATGTGCCATCAGTAGGTGTCATGATGTTGCTGGTAAGGGGTAATGCCAGATTGCCAACACTTGTCTGAATGCACAGAGCCTTTCAAAGATGGCATGAGCTTAAGAAATGCCAGAGTTTTGGTGGGTATCTGCTGAGTGGCAAGTTGTTCTGGGAATGGCATGTAGTAAGACGGGGCTAGAATCAGATGTGATGGATACCATGGGGGTAGGGTAGGTAGTTAATGTGATGAGTTTAGGAAAATATGGCGAGAAAATTCATTTGGCTTCATGGTAGCAATCCTTCCAAAGAACTGGACACAACTTGGTCTTAGCCCAGAAAATGTAAAATTTAGCCCTGTGTTACTTTTCAGGGCAGTGAGGTGGATACATCGTGATCGTGTGATACCAGGAGTGTTTGAGTTAAGGAAAGACGGTCTAATGACTGTCTTTAGATTGGTCTAGCTGCTGTTGTCATACACCTGTGAATGCACTGCACTGAGACAACCAGACGTCTGGAAACAAGAAGCATCTTGTTTAATGTAATTTAAATATTTTGCTAATCAACCTGTTCAGAGATATTATTACACACCTCTGGGAAGCAGGTGAGACTTGAACCCAAGCCTCCTGGCTCAGAGATAGGGACACTATAACTGCACCATAAGAATCTTTTATCTAGGTGTTTAATTGGCTATACACATATTTGTGAAGGTAGAAGACAGAGGGTGGTGGTGGAGGGTTGTTTTTCAGACTGGAGGCCTGTGACCAGTGGAGTACCACAAGGATCGGTGCTGGGTCCACTACTTTTCATCATTTATATAAATGATATGGATGTGAGCATAAGAGGCATAGTTTGTAAGTTTGCAGATGACACCAAAATTGGAGGTGTAATGGACAGCGAAGAAGGTTACCTCAGATTACAACGGGATCTTGATCAGATGGGCCAGTGGGCTGAGACGTGGCAGATGGAGTTTAATTTAGGTAAATGTGAGATGCTGCATTTTGGGAAAGCAAATCTTAGCAGGACTTATCCACTTAATGGTAAGGTCCTAGGGAGCGTTGCTGAACAAAGAGACCTTGGAGTGCAGGTGCATAGCTCCTTTAAAGTAGAGTTGCAGGTAAATAGGATAGTGAAGAGGGCATTTGGTATGCTTTCCTTTGTTGGTCACAGTATTGAATACAGGAGATGGGAGGTCATATTGTAGCTATACAGGGCATTGGTTAGGCCACTGTTGGAATATTGCGTGGAATTCTGGTCTTCTTCCTATCGGAAAGATGTTGTGAAACTTGAAAGGGTTCCGAAAAGATCTGCATGGATGTTGCCAGGGTTGGAGGATTTGAGCTATAGGGAAAGGCTGAACGGGCTGGGGCTGTTTTCCCTGGAGCGTCGGAGGGTGAGGGGTGACCTTATAGAGGGTTATAAAATCATGAGGGGCATAGACAGGATAAATAGACAAAGTATTTTCCCTGGGTGGAGGAGTCCAGAACTAGAGGGCATAGGTTTAGGGTGAGAGGGGAAAGGTAAAAAAGAGACATAAGGGGAAACACTTTCACGCAGAGGGTGGTATAGGTATAGAATGTGCTGCAAGAGGAAGTGGTGGAGGCTGGTACAATTGCAACATCCATAAGGCATTTGGATGGGTATATGAATAGGAAGAGTTTGGAGGAATATGGACCAGGTGCTGGCCAATGGGACTAGATTGGACTGGGATACCTGGTCGGTTGGACAAGTTGGACCGAAGGGTCTGTTTCCATACTGTACACCCTCTATGACTCTATGAGACCTTGTGAAGTATACAGTGGCTCAATTATTAGTATATTCCCTAAAGACTCTGCTTCCACTGCCTTTTAGAGGGAGAGATTTTCAAAGTGCTAGAATGCTCAGAGATAAAATAAATTCTTCTTATTTACTCTACATGGGCAATCCTTTATTGTGTAACAGTCAGCCCTCATTCTAAATTCCTACTTGAGTAAACATCCATTCTACAACCTCAGGATCTTATATGTTTTACTCAAGTTGCCTCTTACTCTTCAAAGCTTCAGTGGTTTCAAGCCTATCAATGTTTGAAGCCAACATCTTCAGAAGACAACTTGTACTTTCTAGGCATTAGTCTAATAAACTTTAACTAAACTTTTCTACTCAAGTCATCTTATAAAACCTATTTGTCTTCCTAATTACTTGCTGTACCTGCACCGTAAACCTTTCTGATTTGGGCACCAGGACATCATCCTGATCCCTCTGCATTCTCTCACCATTTTGATAAATGCTTTTAATCTTCCTGCTAAAATAGACAATCTCACATTTTCCCACATTACACTCCTTTTGCCATATCTTTGGCCACTTACTTATTCCTTCTTGTTTCTTTGTAGCCTCCTCATGTCTTCTTCATTTATTTTGTTTGTGTTGTTGCCAACTTTGGCAACAATACATTTCTTCCTTAAAGAACAGAATCATTCAATTGTTACGCTGTAGAGGAAGGCCATTCAGCCCATCATGTACATTCTCATGTACATTCAGCCCATCATTTCTGCATCCATTCTCTGAGCATTTTAACTTAGTTCCAATGTCAGCCTTACCTGACAACCCTCCATACTATTCCTATTTAAATAATCCGATCCCTATTGAATGTCTCAAATGAATCTTTGTCCACCATAAATCCATGCAATGCATTCCACACCCAAACAATATTTGCTTCTTTTGCAAATCACTTTAAGACTGTGCCCTCTGGTTCTCGATCTTGTTGCAAGTGGGAAGAATTTCTCCAATCCTACTCTGTCAAGAACCCTCATGATTTTGAAATCTTCTATCAAATCTCCTGTTAATCTTAATCACATCAAGGAAAACAGTCCCATTTTTTCCAGTCTTCATTCGTTACTAGGTTGTCTCAACCCTGAAATCATTCTCATGTACATCTTTTGCACTCCCTCCACCATATTCCTCTAATGTGGTGCCCCAAAACTGTAAACAATATTCCAGCTGAGGTCCAACAAGGGTGTTGTTTCACCTCGTAAGGATTAAAGATCGCAGTCAGAATTTCAGCTATCTCTATACTCTTCCCACCCCTTCCATTTTCATGCTACGTCCCATCTTGATTGGATGGTTAGTGACTAAATAGAGGAAGCAACATGCTGTAGATCAGGCTAAACAATTCTCAAGCAATGGATCAGTTTAAAGTTCTGCAATGTTGCTTTGCTAAGAGGTGAAGATGTAGTGGACAATTAAACCATAACTCTGAGAAAGAATACAGTGCACAGTCTATTCTCAACAATAGCAGAACCCAGTGGGTGAAGCATTCTTAACCTCTTCAGTAAGAAGTGATGAGTAGATGATTCGTCCCAACGTCTCAACAGATGCTAGTCTTCTGGTAATACAATGCGATACCAAGCAATGGCTGCACACGCTGGATATATTAAAGGTTATGAGCATTGAAAACATCCTGGCTGTAGTACTGAAGACCTGTGCTCTAAAACTAGTTGCTGGTACAACACCAGCATCTACCCAAAAAAGCAGCATATTTACTGGGTATGTCCAGTCCACAAAACGCAGGATAAATCCAGTTTGACAGTTATGACTTAATGGAATACTCTCAAACATCAGTAAAGTGATGAAGCGTGTTATTGATAGTAGTATCTAGTGGCATTAATTCAGTAACAATCTATTCATCAATGCTCAGACTGGGGTCCACTAGGGCCACGTAACTTCAGATCTCATTGTGGTCTTGGTCCATACATGGATTTAAAAAAAACACACTACAGAGATGAGCTGAGAGAGTTACCCTTGACCTTTTTCATAATTATAAGCTGGCTATGTTTAAATTCTCTCTTTTAATTTAAGGTGAAACAGAATGCTGTACTTGGCAGATGGGATGGCCATGATAATTCTGCCCAGAGTCAATCACGTGTGATTCGGTTGTCAAGTGGAAAGATGTTCAACTGAAATGGACAGAAAATTAAGTACCAATTTTCACACCATCCAGCTCTTATTAAGTCTTCTTTGTACACTTTCCATGGCAATAGCTTTCCTTCTAAAATAGGGTCCCCAAATGTATATACATTATGAATTACATTCATTCATACCTGGGGGAGGTGATGGTCTAATGGTATTATCGCTGGACTGTTAATCCAGAGACCCAGGTAATATTCTGGGGACTCGGGTTTTAGTTTTGCTATGGCAGTTGATGGAATTTGAAATTAACAATAATCTAGAGTTAAGAGTCCAATTCTGACGGTGAAACCATTGTTGATTGTCGGAAAAACCCATATGATTCACTAATGCTCTTTAACAGTCATCCTTATCTGTACTACATGTGACCCCACACCCAGTATGGTCGACTCTTAACTGCCTTCTGGGCTGGGCAATAAGCGCTGGCTTGGCCAGTAATATCCTCATTTCCAGGAATGAATAATAAAGCAAATCAGTGTATTATTTCAGTGTGTGAAAGATGATGTCCCTCTTCTTACTTTGATCCTCAGGTCTCATAATGACAATTTACGCAGGCTAAAGGTGGCCCTGGACGCAACTTACCTCCCTAGGTCTAACTAATTTGGCAACAATTGGGCCTCAAAGGAGCAATTGGGGAAGGAGAACAGGCTTGGCTCACAGCAGGCTGTCGTTCCAGGGAACCAGGAAGAATGTTCCTGCAGCTTCCCAAATATACATTAAAAACACCTTTTCTGAACAGCCTTCCGTGGCCCCTTTAAGAAGCAAAATTAATTGAAGACCTGGATATGTACGTGTTGGAGCTCCAACAGATTTTATTACATTCAGGAGTCCAGATCTCCAATGGGCGTGGGAGCTGCATCAGTGCTTATTTCAGGCAGCTGTCAGGAACCACCAAAGTAAAAAATGGCCTGGACCAATTTACCAGTATCTCTAAGAGCAGTGCAGATTGAGAACAGGCCTCAGTGCTAGTAGAACATGTACAACACTGTTAAATTTGGCCCCAATATTGTAATTGCTCGCTCATCAATGATTCAACATGTTTTAATGAATATTATTGAGATCATCATTGAACCACTACAGTATGAAAGCAGGTCATTCAGCCCACTGAGTCCACACTAACTCTCCGAAGAACATCTACCCAAAGACCACCCAGACCTATCCCCCTACCCCGTAATCCTGCATTTCCATGGCTAATCCACCTAGACTGCACATCCTGGGACACCACGTTCAATTTAGCATGGCCAATCCACATAACCTGTACATCTTAGGCCTGTGGGAGGAAGCAGGTACATCCGCAGGATTCCATGCAGACATGGGGAGAATGTGCAAACTCCACACAGTCAGGGTGAAATCACACCCGAGTCTCTGGCACTGTGAGGCAGCAGTGCTAACCACTGAGCCATCGTGCCACCCCACAGTTGATGATGTCCTGTTAACTAAGCTTCAGCGAAAGGTGGCAGAGTGATGACAAGCACAAAGATAAGCCTAACAGCCAACATCTACCTTCTTAACACTGCCGACATAGGGAATGGACACACATGCATACACATTCCTCTTGACCAAGAATTGCATATTTAGAGGCTGAAACATTATTTTGAGTATTGGGTGAGTCACAATTCCAGTCAAATCCCAGGAGTTTCTAAATTAATTTCCTATAGCAGTGCCATTACTGTGATAATATTGTATCACAGGTCTGTGAAGCTGTGGCAATGGCATTTGCCCACAGTATTTAAGGGATTGTCCAGATTAAACAGTAATTAAATCAAACAGGAAACAAAAGCAAAATACTATGGTTGTTGGGAATCTGAAGTAAAAACAGAAAGTACAGGAGAAACTCAGCAGCTCTGGCAGTATCTGTGAAGAGAGAAACAGAGTTAATGTTTCGATTTCAATTTTACTCTTCTTCAGAGTTATAGGTGAGGAAGAATAATATTGGGCTTGAAACATTAACTGTTTCTCACTCCTGAGGTGCTGCCTGACTTGCTGAGCTTCTCCAGCACGTTCTTTTTTATTAAATAAATTGGCCATCTATGTTGACAATGGCATTTGTAAGACTGGGATAAAAATGAGATTCTTATTAAATTGTAATGAAGTCGTACTTCATGCATGTATCCATCACATTTTAATCACAAATAAAAGCAAAGTTGAAGTTAGAAATCCCTTTTGGATTTGCAGTGAAAAAGAACCGCAAAATAAACAGGAGTGAACTCCAAGTAGTTTTTCAGTATATTCCTACTTTGCAAATGTGATATTCAAATGTTCTATGCTTCGTACAAATATCTCATACACCCACGTTTCATATGAATTGTACAACACTACCTTGGCATTACTGAGTAGTCTGCAACGTTTGTATATTGTCTTTCTCATATTAGCTGAAATAATGTAGCAACATAAAAGAAAAACAGATTGCAATTAACCTCACCACCACTGAGCACACAGACTGTACATCACCTTCTCCGGTGTCAGTCAGTGGTTTCAAACCCACTCCCTGGTATAAAGGGAGGTCTGTGCACCATGTCAGCACAATCTCTCCAAAATCGCTTCTTACCTCAAGCAAATCATCTGCTTTGGGCTGTAACTAGAGAAAGAAAAGAGTCTGGAACAACAAAAAAAAATTAAAAAGAGTCAGTCTGACTGGTTCTGTTTACAAGAGAACTGAACCGAATTGAAACAAACAATGAGTGCTCGAAGACGTCATGCCTTGATGCACTGTGGAGAAAATACAGCTCATAACCTTGCACCTGGAAAGCTCCCTTCCCCCTTCTCCCCCACTCCCCCTTCCCAGCCGTACCTTCTTCTTTCTGGGTGGGATTTTATCGCTGAGAGCAGACTGCTCTGTGCTTAAGCTGTGTTATATAACTTCCCACAGAAATTTGGCTCAGAAATCAGACAGACGTTGAAAAAAAATACTTGGAGCAAGTTTTATCCATAAGTAAAATTAATAGCTAGAATAACAACGCTACATTTGCTGCACTTGCAGATTCAATGACCTTCTCTTTGGCCAGGCTTCTTTCAAACATTATCTAAATGCTGCGCTCATTTCTTTTTCCTCTCTCCAAGTGATTTTTCAAATTCCAGGCATGGGTTCTGCTGATCTGTTAAATCCAGTTCCCCAGTATCCTAACATTATCCTGAGGTTGACAGGAGCTCCCAGGCTCCAAACAGAAAAGAGTCCATGCAGCTGAGGAGGAAACACAGTGCCAGGGTGGTCTGAACAGATACAAGTGAAAAATAAACTAGCAACAGCAGAACTAATAGTTTAGATGTGGAAGGTAAACAATGAGTAGATAGAACATAACACCTTAGGCAGTGACCTCTCTTGGAATATAATAGATTGGCCCTTTGTAAGACAGCCTTGTTATAAAGGGATATGAGAGACTTCAGTAAATTCAGTACCAAGCCAGTCACAGCAGAGATACTAAAAAGCTCAGTATTTGGCAAAGCATTTGGCCAATACCTTTTCTTTGGGCCTTATTTCAAAGTTAGACATACAAGAATTCGGGAAAAGGGAATTGAAAAGCTGCTTTTCCGAGACCATTTGGTTCATTGCTTCCCAACATTTTGCTGCTGTGATCCCACTTAGAGGTTTGAAATAGGCATCACCCCTCACTGAAAGTGGTAGTGATTGGAAGGCTGGAGGGGTTTGGTTTTGGGGTCGGGGGCTTGTTACAATGGGAGCACAGCTGTTAAAACTCAGCCAGAGCTCCATGCTGGCCACCGGTCCCCCAGAGTTCACAGACCCAACATTTCAGCTCATGACCCCCACTCACTTTTAGAAGCCCTCGTTAATTAGTAAGTTGCAAAAAGAAAAAGCTAGAAATGTAGAATCAAAGTGCCCAGAAAACTCCTATCTTGCAGAAAAGCAAAAAGATCCTGGCATAAATCAATCACTTACAAAACACTATATTAAAGCATATAATTTTTAGAGGTTGGTGGAAGAAGAGGGAAAGATATACTCTGTAAAAATTATACACTCAAACTTATCCGGTCTGCAGATTGCGAACATCAATCATCCAGAAATGTTTTGAGCAGATCTAAGAAA
Organism: Chiloscyllium punctatum; assembly: GCF_047496795.1. Classification (NCBI taxonomy): domain Eukaryota; kingdom Metazoa; phylum Chordata; class Chondrichthyes; order Orectolobiformes; family Hemiscylliidae; genus Chiloscyllium; species Chiloscyllium punctatum. The sequence continues at coordinate 91,754,377 of NC_092746.1, read as the reverse complement.
CTCAGTGTAATTTTATATGGTATATTAAAGTGGAAACATAGAAGTCGCAGTATGTGGATAAGTAAAACAACTGTTAAGACTACTTGATAATGTTTTATCACTGTTTTCAGGTATATATATGTGTTTTCAATTTGCATATTTGATGGATATAATTCTAAAATCATTCTATAATCCAGAAGATTCTGAAATCCAGAAATGACATAGACTCAAACATTCATGACTGGGTGAAATTACAATATATAAAATAACCTTTAATTTTAAAATTAGTTTTACAACCCATGAAGGTTAACTTTCAAGTCTTCATTTTTCTTCATTAAAATGAATGGGTATATTTCAGAGCACAGTTCAGTCTAAAAGATGCTGATCAAACCAGGCATCTTTCCTTTAAAAGAGGTTGAGTACTGATGTAACAGAGGTCTTTAAATTATGAAGTAGTTTGATATGGCAGACGCGATGAAGACAATTCCATTTGTGGGGGTATTCAAAACTAAGGGCCATGAGTGTTAGCTAATCAACAATAATGAATTAGGAGAAATTATCATATATTCACGATGATCATTCCATACACGCACAACCCTCTGAGTGAAAAGGTTGCCCCTTAGGTCCCTTTTATATCTTTCCCCTCTCACCCTGAACCTATACCCTCGAGTTCTGGACTCCCCCACCCCAGGGAAAAGATTTTCTCTATTTATCCATCCATGCCCCTCATGATTTTTATAAATCTGTTTGAATACTTATATGGATGAGTGCAGCTCCAATAATTGTCAACAAGCTAGACACCATTCAGGTCAAAGCAGCCTGCTTTATGAGACTATAAGACATTGGAGCAGAAATTAGACCATTCAGTCCATCAAGTCTGCTCCACTCTTCAATCATGGCTGATAAGTTTCTCAACCCCATTCTCCTGCATTTTCCCTGTAACCCTTGATCCCCTTGATACTCAAGAACCTATCTTCTCAGTCTTAAATATACTCAATGACCTGGCCTCCACAGCTTTCTGTGGCAATGAATTCCATAGATTCCCCACTCTCTGGCTGAAGAAGTTTCTCCTTACCTCCATTCTAAAAGGCCTTCCCTTTACTTTAAGGCTATGCCCTCGGATCCTAGTTTCTCCTACCATTGGAAACATCTTTTCAACATCTACTTAGCCCAGGCCAGTCAGTATTCTGTATGTTTCAATTAGATTCCACCCCCCTCCCCCCATCCTTCTAAACTCCATCCAGCATAAACCCATAGTCCTTGAACATTCCTCATATGTTAAGCTTTTCATTCCTGGGACCATTCTTGTGAACCTCCTCTGAACATGGTCCAGGGCCAAGTACATCTTTCCTGAGAAATAGGGCCCAAAACCGTGCCCAATACTCCAAATGTGGTCTGACCACAGCCTTATAGAGCCTCAGAAGTACATTGTTTTATATTGAAATCCTGTCCAAATAAATGCCAGTATTGCATCTGTCTTCCTGACTCACCTGAAAGTTTAGCTTGAGAAAATCCTAGATTGGAACTCCTAAGTCTCTTTGTACTTCAGATTTCTGAATTTTCTCCCCATTTAGAAAATAGTCCATGCCTCTATTCTTCCTACCAAAGGGCATGACCTCACATATTCCCACGTTGTGCTCTGTCACTTCTCCTAATCTGTCCAAAGCCTTCTGCAGCCTCCCCGCCTCCTCAATGCTACCTGTCCCTCTACCTATCATCTGCAAACTTAGCCAGAAGGCCTTCAGTTCCTTCATCTGGATTGTTAATGTATAAAGTGAAAAGTTGTGATCCCAACACTGAACCTTGTCACCAGCTGCCATCCTGAGAAAGACTCTTGTATCCCCACTCTGCTTTCTGCCAGTCAGCCAAGCTTCTATCCAGGCTAGTACCTTGCCTCTAACACCATGGGCTCTTATCTTACTCAGCCGCCTCCTGTGTGGCACCTTGTCAAAGGCCTTCTTGAAGTCCAGGTTGATATTATTGATTGGCTCTCCTTGGTCTAAACTGCTTGTTATTTCCTCAAAGAACTCTGGAAGATTTGTCAGGCATAACCTCCCCTTGATGAAACCATGCTGCCTTTGCCCTATTTACCATAAACTTCCAAGTATTCAGAAATCTCAACCTTCACAATGAATTTCAGGAGCAGACCGATGTTAAGCTAATCGGTCTGTAATCTTCTTTTTCCATATTGCCTTTTTAAACAGAGGTGTCATGTTAGCGATTTTTCCAGCCCTCTGGGACCCTTCTTGACTCTAGTGATTCCTGAAAGATCGCCACTAATGCTTCCACTATCTCTTCAGCTATCTCCCTTAGAACTCTGTGGTGTAGTCCGTCTGGCCAAGGTGTTTTATATATGTCAGGCCGTTCAGTTTTTCTAGCACTTTCTCCTTGGTGATGGCCACCATACTCATCTCTGCCCCCTCACTCTCTTGAATTTTTGAGATATTACTCATGTCTTCCATCATGAAGACTGACACAAAGTAATTATTCAGTTTCCTTTCCTTGTTCCCCACTACTATCTCTCCAGAATCCTTTTCCAGCTGCCCAATGCCCACTTTTGCCTCTCTTTTGTCCTTTATTTATCTAAAGAAACTCTTACAGTGTTTATATTACTGGTTAGCTTACCCTCATATTTAGTCTTCTCTCTCCTTATTTCTTCTGTTTGTTGTCCTCTGTTGGTCTTTGTGAGTTTTCTAATCCTCTGCTTTCCCACTGCCCTTCGTCACATTATATGCTTTCTCTTTTGTTTTTATGTTGTCCCTGACTTCCCTAATCAGCCATGGTTGCCTCATCCTCCCTGTACCATGCTTCTTTTCCCTCAGGATGAATCTCTGTTGTGTCTCCTGAATTACTCCCAGAATCTCCTGCCATTGCTGTTCCACTGCCTTTCCTGCTCGGCTCCTCTCCCAGTCAATTCTACAGAGATCCTCCCTCATGCCTCTGTAGTTGCCTTTTTTCAGCTGTAATACCGTTACCACTAGTTCCATCTTCTCCCTCTCAAATTGCAGAGTAAATTCTATTACATTATGGTCACTGCTTCCTAAGGGTTCCTTCACCTTAAGCTCCCTTATCAAGTCTGCCTCATGGCACATCACTAAATCCAGTATTGCCTGTACCTTAGTGGGCTCCACCACAAGCTGCTCCAAAAAGCCAACTTGTGGACATTCCACAAACTCCTTTTCTTGCGAACCACAATCAACCTGGTTTTCCCAGTCCACCTGCAAATTGCAATCCCCCATGATCCTGTAACTTTGCCTTTCCTTTACATCTTTTCTATTTCCTGACGTATCTTGCGCCCCAGCTCCTGACAACTGTTTTGAGGCCTGTACATAAGTCCAACTATAGTTCTTTTTAACTTACGCGGTTCCTCAATTCTACCCACATAACATCTACACCATCTGACCCTACTTGATTTCTTACTACTGATTTAATTTCATTTCTTACTAATAAGGCAAATCCACCCTCTCTGCCAACCTGCCTATATTTTCAATAGGGTGTATATCATTGAATATTCAGCTCCTAATCTTCATCCCCTAGTAGCGGCGTCTCTGTGATGCCCATCATGTCATACCTGCCAATTTCAATCTGTGCCACAAGCTCATTTACCTTATTCCCTACACTGTGTGCATTCAGATATACATTGATTGGCTTTACATGAACAAACATTCACTCTTCAGATATACATTGATTGGCTTTACATGAACAAACATTCACTCCCTCCAACACTGGCATTCTGGAACAGCCGTGTGCAGATGCACTGCAGAAATTTTTCAAGGTTCCTCAGGCCACACCTTCCAAACCACAACCATGATCATCTAGAAGGACAAGGGCAGCAGATACTTGGGGAAGATGGGGAACACCATCACCTGTTAAGTTCCCCTCTGAGCAAATCACAATCCCAACCTGAAATATATCGCCATTACCTTACTGGGTCAAAATTCTGGAATTCCCTCCATATTGTGGGTCAACCTACAGCACATGGATGACAGCAGCTCAAGAAGGAAGCAAACCACCACCTTCTCAAGAGCAACTAGGGAAGGGCAATAAATGCTGGCCCAGGCAGAAATGCCGACATTCTGACAGTTAAAAAAATGTTGAGGCAAATGGAATTGATACAGAAAAGGACAACACAGTAATAGACATTAGGGTGTACGACTATGATATATTAGAAGAAATTGACATAGAGAGGAAGCAATATTAAAAATGAATGTCAGCACCCCTGAATGAGGCTGCTGAGGGAGGTAAGGGAGGAGATATCAGAGGCCCTGGCGGCAATTTTCAAATGCTATCTCGCCACAGCTAAAGGACTGGAGGACCGCTGACATTGTCCCATTGTTTAACAAAAGGGAAGAAGAAATAGACTTTAAATTTTGGGCTAGTCAGTGTTACCTCAATGGTGGGGACATTATTGAAAACAATTCTGATGGATAGAATATATCGGCAATCTGATGGATCAGGGATAGTCAGCATGGATTTATTAAGGGAGTGTCATAGAGTCAGAGGCATGTACAGCATGGAAACAGACCCTTTAGTCCAACTTGTCCATGCTGACCAGATATCCTAAATTAACATAGTCCCATTTATCAGCACTTGGCCCATATCCTTCCAAACCCGTCCTATTCATATACCCATCCAAATGCCTTTTAAAAGTTGTAATTGTACCAGCCTCCACCACTTCCTCTGGCAGCTCATTCCACACATGCACCACCCTCTGCATGAAAAAGTTACCCCTTAGGTCTCTCTTTTAAATTTTAAATTTTTCCCTTCTCACCCTAAACCTATGCCCTCTAGTTCTGGACTCCCTCACCCCAGGGAAAAGACCTTGTCTATTTATCCTATCCATGCTCCTCATGATTGTATAAATCTCTATAAGGTCACCCCTCAGTCTCCGACACTCCAGGGAAAACAGCACCAGCCTATTCAGCCTCTCCCTATAGCTCAAACCCTCCAACCCTGGCAACATCCTTGTAAATCTTTTCTGAACCTTTTTAAGTTTCACAACATCCTTCCTATGAAGGGAGACCAGAATTGCACACAATATTCCAAAAGTGGCCTAGCCAATGTCCTGTACAGCCACAACATGACCTCTCAACTCCTATACTCATGTCTGATAAATCTGATCAACTTTTCATGATGAGGTAATCAGGGTTATTGAGGAGGGCAATGCGTTTGGTGTAGTCCATAGAGAGTTTAGCAAGGCTTTTGATAAGACAGACTGGTCAAGGAAGTAAGAGCCCATGGGATCCAAGGCAAAGTGGTACATTAGATACAAAATTGGTTGAGAGGCAGGAAGCAGAGGGTGATGGTACAGGGATGTTTCTGTGACTGACAGTCTGCTTCCAGTAGAGTTCTGCAAGTCTCAGTTCTGGGATCCTGGCTGTACATTAATGGTAAAAGACTTAAATTAAAATTGGTAGGGTGATAAATAGTGAGGATAGCCTAAAGCTGCAAGAGGATAACAACAAGTTGGCCAGTTGGTAAAGCTGCAGCAAATGGAAAAATGTGAATCTCCTCTGTGCCCCTTGCAGTGCAATCACATCCTTCCAATAGTGTGGCAGCCAGTATTTCGTCTGTGGCCTGAACAATGCTCCATAAAGTTGCAATAAGACAAGTAGTGAAGATTAGAGATTTTTGACTTAATATTCAAGACCCCTAGAGATAAGTGGGGCAGGTAGATAATGGTTAAGAATGTATCTGGGTTACATGCCTTAATTAGCTGAGGCATAGAATATAGAGAAGGGAGGTAATGCTGAAATTGCATAAAATGCTGGGTAAGTGGCAACTGCAGTACTATGTGCAGTTCTGGTCCCCACATTGTAGGAAGGATCTGTTACGTTAGAGAGAGTGCAAAGGAGATTTACTAGGATTCTACCTGGGCAGGAGATTCCAAGATGTGAGAAAAAGTTGGATAGGCTGGGACTTTATTGTTGGAGTAGCAAAGGTTGAGAAAGATTATCATGACTTTGATAGATGGATGGTGCCTTTTCCACAAGTAGAGGGATCAAGTTTGTGTGGGCGTGCGTATAAATTTAAGGTAAAAGATAGAAGGCAATGGTGAGAGTCGAGGAGAACTTTTTTCTCTCAAGTGGTGGTGAGAGTCCGCAACTGCCTGAAAGAATGGTTGAATCAGAAACATTTAATGGGCATTTTGACATTCACTGCATTGCTATAGCCTCCCAATCTATTGGGCAAGACCTGGAAACTAGGTTTGACCAGCTAGGCCTTTGTTGTCTAGCACTCAAGAGAGACTGAATGGCCTCTTCTGTGCTATAAATATCAAAGAGTTTAAGGGGAAGCTAAATAAAGTGAGTAAGTGAAAATGTAGAAGGATTTATTAATGGGGCAAACAGAGTTGGAGGAAAGTTATGTGGAACATAAACACAGGTCAAATGGTCAATTTCTATTCTGTAAGTTTCAATGTCAATTTATCTCATGGAATTTACCAATTCAGACCAACCTCCAAACTGTTCAGGAATCACCTGGCCTCAGTAAGGCCAGGCACTGCTACTGACTCCATCGGGGGCAATCAGTTCTTCCATTGAGTAGCTTCAAATTATTTCCTAAATTAGTCTATACCACTGCGGTCAAGAATTTCCTTGGAACTTCTACTATGCCTTGTCCTTAATATTGCAAGAAATCTGATGGGAAACATGTGTCTTTGTGCGTAATTGGCATTTCCACCCCATGTCCTGTAAAGTTATAGGCAACAGAGCTGCATGGATACTCTCAGCCTAGCTCCAATTTAAGTGACTGGAACTGTCTAGTATCAACATAAGATCATTACGATATGCCATTCAAACAGCTTGGAAAGCTAGTGGAAGTGGAAAATGCCAGTCAACACTAGGGCCAATGAAACTGGGGTGTGGAGGGTACTTTCTGAACAGCGACTAGAAGATTGTTTTGTAAAGCTTCGCACAGAAAATGCTTCCATTAACTCACCATCCTTTTCCTTATTTAGATCAACCAAGTTAGACTTAAAATAAAAAGACTCATCAACGAAATTTGGTTAAGAGATGTAACATTTTTAACTTATAAAACAAAACTTGTTCCATGAAGATGCAGCTTTGGTTAAAGCACACACAGAGTGTAAAGATAAACAAATATTTGCAGTTGTCCCTGCAGAAATTTACTTTTAAAAAAGACTTTTGGCCTATAAATTTCATAAAGACAAAAATATTGATGCTTGAAAGGATTAGACAACTATAGGTTTGGTGTTCTGGCACATAAAGACAATTGCCACTGAACACTTACAGCTGTTGCTGGGATGTGTTTGCAAAATGCAATTGCTTGGAGAATATCGAAAAAAAATCAGACACTGTTCATTCAAAAACAGCTATGCCAAGGTCCCTGAAATCATGTTTTAGTTTCACCTGAAACAGGACAGCAGAGCTTGGAAGCTTCTTCCTTTCAGTAGGCTAGTCACTGACTACCCCAAACTATGTACAAAACAGAGTGTGTGGTGCTGGAAAAGGACAGCAGGTCAGGCAGCTTCCAAGGAGCAGGCGGATCAACATTTTGGGTATAAGCCCTTCATCAGAACTCCTGACGAAGGGCTTATGGCCAAAATGTCGATTCTCCTGCTCCTCGGATGCTGCCTGACCTGCTGTGCTTTTCCAGCACCACACTCTCGACTCTGATCTCCAGCATCTGCAGTCCTCTCTTTCTCCTATATCCAAAGGAGGCAATACAATCCATCAGTCAGAAACCCAGGCAGGCGGTCCTCCAGTAAACAAGCAGTTATGACAAAACATGTTATACCAAACAGTGCCTTGTTGAGAAAATGTTCCAATGTCTTTTCATTTACATCTTTAAAAGAAACAATCCCGGTAATTATACTTACCCTTCAAACTCAAGACCTTAAATATTATTCAATACAAAGCCTTTATAACACCTAGAAAAATTCTAGATTTTTCCAAGCATTAAGAAACAATTGTATAACTTCATAGGACCCAGTAACTCCAACTTCAGATTCATCATTACATAAGAACCATGGGCAGCAGCAGGTAATTTGGCTCTCAAGCCTGCTCCACCATTTAATATGATCATAGCTGATCTCAACTTGGCCTCAACTGTACTTTCCTGCTTGCTCCCGATAACTTTTGAATCCATTTCTAACTAACAATCTGTCAATCTCCACCTTAAATGTACTCCATGACCTGGCGTTCAATGCACTGGGTTAGTGAATTCAACACATTCATGACCCTTTGAGAGAAGCAATTTGTCCTCATCTCTGATTTTAGTCTGCCATCCTTTAGCCTAAAATAATGAACTCTTATTCTAGGTTGCTCCACAAGAGGAAACATCCACTTTCCATCTAATTTATCAATCGCTTTTAACATCACACCTCCATTAAAGCGCTTCTCATTCATCTAAACTTGAAAGAGTGTAAACCTGAACTGCTCAGTCTCTCTTCATGAAATAAACTTTCCACCTTTGGAATTAATCTGGTGAACCTTCTCCAAAGAAGCAAAATAATGTTAATTTTCAAATGTATTTTTAAATCACACATCAACAATACTCCTAAAGTTTACCAAAGCTCTCCAGCCTCTGCCCCATGGTAACACAGAAACATTCAAACAGAGAAAGATTAGGCCATGGCAACAGCTCATTGAGAATTGGCAGTTGATTTTTCACTCTACCCAGTCTTATTTCTGCTAAAGTTCGCAAAACAATAGGTCAAACACTTCTTGGAGACTTGTTTCCTGGTCTGTTACTTTTACTTACTTTGAAATTAGCAATCTTGGCAATATTCCAAGTTTGAAAAAATAAATACAGACACAGTGTAAACTCAGCTGCTATTTTGCTAATGGCCCCTATGCACCATGACTGTTGATTACTTTCACTCAAAGTAAATCGCAACTTGTCTAAGAGTGCTAGCACTCAGATCAGTATCCAACACTTCCTGATCAATATGGCTCAGCATCAGGTTCAATTATTCTCTGTTTAGCCCCAGGAAATTCCTTACATGCAAAGCACAGGAAACAGGGTAAAGTTCAGAGGTATTTGTCACAGAGTCTTCGAATCATAGAGTCATACCACATGGAAACAAGCCCTTTGGTCCAACCAGTCCATGCTGACTATAATCCCAAACTTCACTAGTCTCATCTGCCTGCATCTGGCCCATATCCCTCCGAATATTTCTTACTCATGTACTTATCCGAATACCTTTTAGATGCTGTAACTGTACCTGCATCCACCACTTCCTCTGGAAATTCATTCCACAGACAAATCACTCGCTGCGTAAAATACATTGCCCTCATGTCTTTTTGAAATCTTTCTCCTCTCACTTTAAAAATGACCTCTAGTTTTGAAATCCCCAACCTAGAGAAGAGGCATCTGAAATTCACCTTATCTATAACCCTCATGATTTTATAAACCTATACAATGTCACCCCTTAACCTCCTATGCTCCAGCGAGAAAAGTCTCATCCTATCCAGTCTATTTTTATAACTCAAACCCTCCATTCCCAGCTTCATCCTGGTAGATCTCTTCTGAGCCCACTCCAGCTTAATAACATCCTTCCTAACAGAGAGACCAGAACTGGACACAGTATTCCGGATGAGGACTCACCAAAATCCTTTACTGCCTCAACATGATGTCCCAACTCTTATACTGAAAGATCTGAGCAGTTAAGACAAACATGCTAAATGCCTTTTTAACCACCCTGTCTACATATGATGCAAAGTTCAAAGAATTATGTACCTGAACTCCTAAGTGATTAACTTTATCAATGTGAAAAAGCTTTAATCAGAATCCACTTAAAACATTGTCCTCTTCAAAATAAAGAGTATTTGAAGACAGACTTGAGAAATAAAATTCATTGGAAAGCTCATAAGTCTGTCAAACTAGCAAACTTTGCATTCTGATTGACAGCTGCATCAAAACAGCTGATGAATGAAGCCAGTGGTGGAATTGAGGCATTCATAGTAAAACTCTACGAAAGAACTGTATGAATACAGCTGCTGAGCTGCATTCATTAACGCTTGGAACTTGGTCAAACATTCGTTATGAGATTTCATTGAACATCTGCATCAATAAACCTATCTGAGCTGAATTCATTCAACTTTTTGAAGATAGTCAGAAGCTAAGGCATATGTCAGAGCCTCAAAACAGACCAATAGACAGCTAAACAGGATACCAGAGAAAAATTGTTTCTTAATTCTTTCATGGCATGTGAACATTACTGACAAGAAAAGAGAAGCACCAATAACCACAGGCTGCAGATTTAAATATAAAAGACCAGAAGTGAGGTGAGACAAGTTCTTATCCCAAAGTTGTTATGAGTTGGAAAACAAAACAGAAATTGCTGGAAAAGCTCAACAGGTCTGACAGTATTTGTGAAGAGAAAGCAGAGTAAATGTTTTGGGTTTCGGTGACCCTTCTTCAGAACTGGACCTGAAACTTTAACTTTGCTTTCTCTCTATAGTTGCTGCCAGACCTGCTGACTTTTTGCAGCAATTTCTGTTTTTGTTTGTGATTCCCAGCATCTGTGGTTCTTTGGGTTTTGTTTTGTTGTGAGATGGAATGTACCATCTGAGAGGTACTCACAATAGTAACCTTCAAAAGGAAATTTGATAAATACTCAAAACTAGGACTACCAAGACAACTCTGTCAAAGCTCTCAATCCTGTTCAAATTGGGGAGATAGGAGGTTTGAAAGTGAAAAGGAAGCTGGCTGTGGTGAGAATGATTGCAAAGATAAAGACCGAGGCTTTCCGTGGGTGAGTAAAGGAGGAGATCTGGATAATAAATCTGATTTGAAGAATCTGGTTAGAGACTAAGAGGTAACTTGATTGAAACATATCGGACGTGACAAGGTAGATGTAGGGAGGATATTTAATGGGACAATCTAGAACGAGGGGGTCACAGTGTCTAAATGTCATGGGCACCTATTTCGAAAAGAGATTAGTTTTTTTTCAGAAGGTCTTGAATCTTTGGAACTCTTTTTCTGGAAATGTGTGGAAGCAGTGTCTTTGAATAATTTAAAGGCATGGGTGGACAGGTTGAGACTGTATAAAATGTTAGGTCACAATATGGAACTTTAGTTCGGCCATCTTTGGAATATTGCATACAATTCTGGTCACCGCACAACAAGAAGGATGTGGAGGCTTTGGAGAGAGTGCTGAAACAAGTTGCCAGGATGATGCTTGGTTTGGAGGGTATTAGCTATGAGGAGAGATTGGACAAACTTTGTTTTCACTTGTTAAGCAAGTGGGTGTATGATTATCACAGGTAGGCAGGGACTGTGGGGATTTGAGTTTACAATAAAATCAGTCATGATCTTATGAAGTGGCAGAGCAGGTAGGAGGGTAAAATGGTCAAATGTTCCTGGGGATCATTTGACATTAGAACAAAAGGCATGTAAAGGCCTGGATGTTGGAAGTGCAGTAGCAAACCTGTAGAATTGGTACAGTTGCACAGTGTCCTTCCAGAGAATTCCTACCCTAGTGGGTAAAGGCAATAGATCCTCCTGAGTTTACTGATGGAGTAAATCAAGGCACAAGAAATCAGAAAATGTTTCTGTTTAAGGATGAAGTATCCCCAATTTTGTCTGGTAAGGCAGACCAATTGAATCCTAACTTTAGACACACCGACGTGAAACAGCGAGAAGTGATATGAAGATCTGTTCAAATTCACTGAATTAAGAAGATGCTGGGAAGGGATATTGTTCAAAACCGATTACCTGTGAAGCTGCTCAGCTGCATTCTTCCCCATTTAGCCCTCTTTTCCAAGGGGTGTTTTGTTTTGTAGCACAATTTTAGCAGTTATTAATATCAATAAAGCTGTGCCCAGATAGTGCAGCTGTTTTTCATCACTTGGAAGATCACTGGGAGGTCAGTGAGAATGATTGTAATCTTCCGATCAGGATACTCCACCCTAAACAACATAGAAACAATCCTCTCGCTCAGAAACAATGGATGAACATTTTCAGGCTTGAGTGTGTGCCAGGGATTCACTCCCGCCCTTTTGCACGTTTCACTGTAATGTGTTTGAAGGCAAGCAAGGGAAGTCCCAGGCAATTATTGAGTAGGAGATTTAAATATTTAATGAAAGTCATTAAGTGTTGTTTTAAGCAAAGATTCCAGCTTTATCAGCCAGGGGACCCAGTTTCCTGAGCTGCCAGTAATCCCCCAGGGTAAGTAAGGAAGGTGCAGTGAAGAGTTACAGACATCGCCAGATGAGAGGCTGCTGCTCCTTCTCTCAGGCACGGTTGCTGTTGGTGACTGCCACATCACTTCACAACATTTACTTTCACCTGCAAACCTCTGCTTTGAGCTTTCAGTCTGACGTGGGAGCGGACAGTGCAGCTCTCCCTGACTCTTCTGATGCAGGGTGCAAGAGGCAACAACTAGAGTAGCAGCAGAAGCAAAACCAACAGCAGTTTCCAAGGTAATCAAAATCAGTGATTCCCATGGTGCAAGGAGGGGGCTGCCAGCAGCAAAAGATGGCCCCTCTGCCTTAATGCACTATTAGAGGGGCTTCCCCTCCAGTCACCTCAGTGAGCTAAACAAACCCCATCAAACCTATCAGGACATATCAAAATGGAGGCACCCACTCTTCTTTTGCCTTGGCAGCAGGTGATGGCTGCTAGCTTTCTAATTGGACAAAGGACAAAGTACAATGAATGGCGCAGCACAGGAATAGGCCCTTTGGCCTACTAAGACTGTGCTGATACATGATGCCTTTCTAAACTAAAAACCTTTTTCCTTCATGCAGTCCGTACCTCTCTATTCACTGCCTATTCATGTATCTGTCAAGATGCCTCTTGTACGTGGCTGTTGTTTCTGCCTTCATCCATTCCAGGCACTTATTACCCACTATGTAAAAAAATCTGCCCCTCACATCTTCTTTAAACTTTCCCGCTTTTACCTTAAACCTGTGACCCCTAGAAATTGATATTTCAACTCTGGGAGAATGACTCCATTTATCCCTGCCTGTCATAATTCTGTAAACTCCCATCAGGTTGTCCCTCAAACTTTGATGTTCAATTGAAAACAAACCAAGTTTGTCCAAACTCTCCTCCTAGCTAATAGCTTCTAAACCAGGCAACTTCCTGGTAAACCATTTTGTACCCTCTCCAAAGCCGCCACATCCTTCTGACAGTGTGGTGGCCAGAACTGTGTGCAATATTGTAAATGTGACCTCACTAACATTTTGTACAATCTCAACAACACTGGTTACTAATTTCTGCTCCTTTTCTGCTCAGCCAAACCATCCAGTTTGCATCCTGATATCAGGGCTGTGTAATCACTGCCTTGAGATTCATCTTCATGGAGACAAGACTCCAAACAAGGGAACACTTCTGTGGACATGCCTGAGAACCAGTACTTCAGGACCCTCAGTCTTTCACGCAGGGCACTGCTGACACCCGTAGCCTACTGGAACATGACCTCTTTCCCAGTGGACCAGGTGGACGTGCACTTCAATAGTGTCACTGCATCTACCTCCCTCCCTCATACACCACACCATATCCCAGGACTCTACCCAAGGTTGTGTCCTGTCTCCAGCAACAAGGGTAGAAAACAGAATTCTGAATCTTAGTAATGGCTTTTGTGTAAAGGAGAGCAGGAAATATTTGCAGAGGGTGACTGAGGTAGAGGTGTGAAGAGGGTAATGTAATATGGTGAGTGATGGGAATATATTGAATGAATGAAGTGGGGCTCCGAGGTGTGTTGACCATGATGGGTGCAGAGCAGGAGAATGTTGGACAACTGGAAGCGAGGGATTTGGCTCTAGAAGTGTGAGACTTCCCCACCTTCCTGAGGTGAACTGTCACCAGGATAGAGGGAAAACACTACAACTGACTTCCTCAGCCACTCACATGTCCCACAATTTAGTTGGAGAGGATGTTGCTCTTCCTCTGCTCCTTGGGTCAGATCACCTCATTGTAGTCCCTCAGATTCCAGAAGATGAACTGCAGATAAGAGTGAGAGGCGGAGGAGAAACCTTTCCACTCTCCATTCATATAGTTGCTGCAGCCTTAAAAATCCATTTACAGCCTCAGCTGTGGGCCCTTTAATTCAAAATCCTTTCTTTGACAGATCAGAGGGTCATTCTATGTGCCCTTCCACCTTGAATGGGAATGCTGATGCTGTAGCAAAGCTAACTGGAGAGTCCAGCATGTACCAGAACAACAAATAACCTGCCATTTGGCCAGGGGCTATCAGTTCTAACTTCTGGCCAATACATCTTGCCATTTTGTGAACTTGGTTCGCTCTGCTTATACCTCTTCCTTGAGAAATATTGAGAATTATTACAGCTCATGTCGCAGGATTGAAAGAAACAAACTGCGTATAATAGATGAATCTGAGTCCCTTTCCATTTCTGGTGGCCTAGATGTATTTGTGTCTAAAAAATTAAGAATGGTGATAGATGCCAAAGACCCAGATAAACAATACAACAAATGGGAACAGGAGCAGATCATTTAACCACTTGGGAAGTGAGATCATGCAAGACGTGGCTCACTTAATACCTTTACCTGACAAACATTTATCACTCACGGTTTCAAAATTTTACACTAACCTAGTCTTGGGATTTCTGGGGAGAGTTTGCCAGATTTATGTGAAGAAGTGCTTCCTTGGTCAATTGAAAAAAGTCTCATGGATAGTAGAAATTGTCATTCAAAAAGGCATCAATGAATGAGGCGCAGTCAAAAATTTTCCTGCTCCTTGTATGCTGCCTGGCCTGCTGTGCTTTTCCAGCACTACTGTAATCTAGACTCTGATCTCCAACATCTGCAGTCCTCACTTTTGCCAAGTTTCTGGCTGTCTAACTTGACTGAATGCTTTTAAGGCAAAAGCAAAAAGTATTGGATATAGTTTTCATGGATGGGATCTCAATTATAAAAAGCTTTGGTTCTATTATATTAAGAAGGGAACTTCCTGAATGACATTAGTGAGTCAAATGTGTGTTTAATTTTATAATTTCAATATTATTAATGATGACCAGTAATTCACAGCAGATTAAATTCCCTACAGTGCTGAAACAGGCCCTTCGCTCCAACAAGTCCACACCAACCCTCGGAAGAGTAACCCACCCAGTCCCATTCCCCTCTGACTAAAGCACCTAACACTAGGGGCAATTTGGCATGGCCAATTCACATAACTTGCACATCTTTGGACTGTGGGAGGAAACCGGAGCACCCAGAGGAAACCCACGCAGACACGGGGAGGATGTGCAAACTCCACACACACAGTTGCCCGAGGCTGGAATCGAACCTGAGACCGTGAAGCAGCAGTGCTAACCACTGAGCCTCCGTGCCACCCAATTAGTTTAATTGAAATCCCCCTTGTTGTTCTGGTAAGATTTGAATTTATGTCTCTGGAGCATTAGTCCAGGCCTCAGGATTAGTAGTTTGAAAGTAATATTCCCACTAGACGACCATTTTAAACATCAATGGATTGTTCAGGTGGACAGTGAAATGGCATAAAATATTACCAATTCCCCCAACTCTTCCCAGCAAAACCAGCACTGGGGAGCTATACAACCTAGTCCATTTTCTATTTCTGAAATAAAAACACTGAAGAAACTCAGCATGTCTGGCAGCATCTATAGAGAGAAAACAGCCAACATTTCAGATCAAGTGACCCTTCCGCAGAAATGCTAACTCTGTTTCTCTCCCCACAGATACTGCCAAACTTGAGTTTCTGTTTTCATTTTCAGATATTTTCATTCGAAGTTCTTCATTTTACTTTCTGTTTCTATTTTGGATAGGAATAAGATTTTTTTCTTTTGTAACTGTGGAAGGTGAATGAGCTATAATTGAGGCGCTTAAATGGTTATGAGAGCACTGGAAAAGGTGGATTGGAAAGACCTTATTTCCATTATCAAATATCTCAATAGCTAAGGGGCATAGAGTTGAGAGAAGAATGAAAGAGGGGTTGACAAATTGTTTTGCCCAGAGTGTAGTTGAGCTTAGAACTCACTTAAGGGCCTGTTAAAAAATACGTTATCCATGGATGTGGGTGTGACTGTCAATGTGGCAGCTATTGGCCATTCCTCAATGACATGAAGAGGTGGTGTTGAACTGTCTTCTTGAAACACTGCAGTTCATTTGGTTTCAGTAGAAACACATGCTGTTTGGAAAGGAGTTCCAGGATTTTGACTCTCTAACAGTGAAGTAACAGTGATATATTTCCAAGTTAGGATGGTGTGAAGCTCAAGTTCAAGTTGAAAATATGGATTTGCATATGGTGGTGTTCCCATGCATCTGCTGCCCTTGTCCTTCTTACTGCTAGAGGGGTTGGAAAGTGCTGTTGAAGGAGCCTGGGTGAGTTGCTGCAGTGGAGCGAGTGGATAGTACACACTATGGATCAGTGGCGAGGGCAGTGAATGTTGCATGTGGCAAATTAGGTCGCAATCAAGTGGGCTGCTTTGTCCTGGATGAAGTGAAGTTTCTTAAGTATTGTTGGAGCTGAACTCATCCAGGCAAGTCTGGATTATTCCATCACACTCCTGACTTGTGTCTTGTAGATTGCAGACTTCCTAGCTTCTGATGTGCTGTATTAATCACAGTATTTATATGGCAAATCCAATTCAGTTTCTGGACAATGGCAACCTCCAGAATGTTGATTGTGGGGGAATGCAGAGATGGTGACGTCATTGCATATCAACAAGTGATGGTTAGGCTATCTCTTGCTGGCGATGGTCATTATCTGGCACTTGTGTGGTGTGGATTTTACTTTTCACTGATCAGCTTCAACTTGGATGTTGTCCAATTCTTGCTACGTATGGACATGGAATAGCTTCAGTATCTAAGGCTAGTGCTAAACATTGTGCAATCATCAGCGATCATTCCCAGTTCTGACTAATGATAAAGGGAAGGTCATTCATGAAGTAGCTGAAGATGGCTGGGTGGCTCAAGGCAAAATCCCAAGGGTCTTTGGTGCAGTAATAGTGTCCCTATCCCTTAACCAGGAGGTCTGGGTTCAAGTTCCACTTGTTCTATAACTGTATCATAGCAATTGGGGTGGCAAGGTGGCTGAGTGGTTAGCACTGCTGTTTCAGGTGACTGTCTGTGTGGAGTTTGCACATTCTCCGCATATCTGTGTGGGTTTCCTCTGGGTGCTCCGGTTTCCTCCTATAATCCAAAGATGTGCAGGTCAGGTGATTGGCCATGTTAAATTGCCCGTAGTGTTAAGTGCACTAGTCGGGGTAAATACAGTGTAGGGGAATTGGGTCTGGGTGGGTTACTCTTCGAAATGTTGGTGTGGACTTGTTGGGCCGAAGGCCCTGTTTCCATACTGAAGGGAATCTAATCTAATCCTATCCGATTAACAATATCCCCAGGCAAGAACCCTTATCACATACATGCTCTTGAACCGCTGTAACTTATGAGGCTAAGCAGCAAGATCAAGAAAGGGAACTTGATAATTACTTTGTAGCATCCATAGACATTGTGACTGAATAACCATCTTCTGTGCCATACATTTTCTATGTTTCTAATAATACCATGAATGACCTTGTTCGAAAATTACAGTCATGCTCAGTTGTCTGGACTTCACTCCCGAGATGAAATCGTTTCTAAATGCCCTGTCTAACATTTCTAGATTGTCAGAGGATATTGAAGAACCTACAGTCTTGCCAGTGTTTAAGACTGAGAATTAAATAGCCCACGTTCTCCAGTACCTGAATTGCGAGCAAAACCATCCTATGACTACAATTTAGTTGGACAATCCCTCTTGCCACTAGACCAATAGAAGTCAAACACAAAGCAACTGCACACATGAGACCTAACTGGGTTTCAAACACCAGGACAACCAGAGCCTATTGACCATTAATAACATCCTTGTCTCTGCTGCATGGGGGTTAGATCGAATGCGCAGAATAATAGCAATTTAAGCACACTACTTGCCAATTCAGCCTTATTGCATGTGTACCAGTGCTCAGTTCAACTGGTGCAGTCATCTTCATTTTTATTTCCTTCCCCTTTTCTTGGAGATACTTTCTAATCAATCTGCAGGGAAGTGTTATTTCTCACCTTTGTAGCAGGTGAGACTTGAACCCAGACCTCCTGGCTCAGAGATATGGGCACTACCACTGCGTCACAACAGCCAAAAGCCCTGTTTTTTTTATATGCTTTTATCTTTTTCCTTTTTGAATATTACACAATTAGTGTTGAAGTGTTGGCTTAATTTTTGCCCCAACAGTCACTTGTAAGAAAATATTGCACATGGAAAAAATATTTCTCTAGTTTTCCTTTACTTTGTTTTAATGATCTTGTGTTCACGTCCCTTGTTATTCATTCATCAATTATTAATTACCTTCTCAAAATATTTCATAGTTTCAATCTATTCTCCTGTGTTCAAGGGAATTAATCTCAATAGCTCAAATCCCCTTTTACAACAAATATTTATTGATTCTATTATCAATATCTGTATCTTTTCCATAGTTCGAAAATGTATTTATAATCAGATGTTGAGAAGTTCATAAAACTACAGAACCATTGATGTTAACATTTTAGAAGTGGACCATTTGTGTTTTGTGTTAGCTCTTTATTCAAAATTATTCCCACCAGCTGGTTTTCTCTCCATATTCTTGAATCTTCCTCTTATTTTTGACTTGATTTTATTTATTATTGTCATGTGTACCGAGGTACAGTGAGACGTTTTGTTTTGCATGTAGTACAGGCAGATCATACCATTCAAAATGCATTAGGGTAGTAGAACAGAGCAAAGAATCCAATGTTAAAGTGGCAGAGAAAGGAAACAAAGAGCAACATTAAATTTAAAATTTGAGGGGTCCATTTCGAAGTCTAACAACAGCAGGGAAGAAGCTGTTCTTGAATCTGTTGGTACCTGTGTTTGAGCTTTTGTATCTTCTGCCCAATGGAAGAGGTTGGAAGAGATTATAATCGGGTTTGGAGGGGTATTTGATGATGTTGGCTGCCTTCCTAAGGTAGTGAGAAGTATAGATGGAGTGAATGGATGGAAAGCTAGCTTGTGTGATGGACTGGGCTATGTTCATAATGGACTGGGCTGTGTTCATCACTCTCTGTAATTGCTTACAGCCCTGGGCAGAGCAGTTGCCATACTAAGACATGATGCATTTGGATAAAATGCTTTCTTTGGTGCATCTATAAAAATAGATACAAGTCTTCATAGACATGCCGAATTTCCTTAGCCTCCTGAGGAAGTACGTATTCACACAGAGGAGTGGGATATCTCTGACTGGGCCAGCATTTATTGCCCATCCCCAGCTACCTTTGAGAAAATGGTGGTAAGCTGCCTCTTTGAACTGCTGCAGTCCATTTGGTGTAGGTACATCCACCATGTTTTGATTATTAATTTTCCTTTCAAATCAACAATGGTTCTGATCACAGTGATTCCTTGTAACAAATTATTCTGTATTCCAAGAATCCACTATATAAATAAATTTCCATGAAACTTTCTTCCAATTTTAATTATAATGTTATCACCAGCTTCATTACCAACAGCCCAAACAGGACAAATGACATTTTGCCATTTACATTTAAGAATCCCAGCTTCTGGTGAAGACTGTCTCAGTATCTTAAGTCTCTCGAAGTAACTGTAGTTTTCCATCTGTGGCATCATCCTGGTAAATCTATGTGGGATAATGTTGGTGGCTTTCTGTAATAGGTACATGGTCCTATAACTGTAACCTAACCTATTATCTAATCAGTCTTATTGGTAACTCTAGGATCATATACTTGTAAAGTACAATGAATAACGTTATAATACAATGATGTGGTGGTGATAGTTGGTAACTTTGCTATTCTGTACAATATTGCAATATTTAAATTTCAGTCAAAGTCCATCAATGTTCACACTCTGAATGGAGAAAGTAATAACTATTGTCTTGTTACATTTACAGGATACCATTATGACAGGATATTGATGGCTTATCAACCTCAGCTCTTAGTATTTGTTAGACATTTAAGGCTATATCAAGGTATGGAGATCTCCCTATCTACTTGATAACAGTGCCTTGAATTTGCAGTTCAATTTTTATCAAATGATAGGATAAGATTCAAAGTACTGGTTGCTATTTATTCTTCATTGGATTAGTTTTATTCATGGTCTACCAATTAGCTGTACTTTACAAGTAACAATAAAGTAAAAACCAATCTAGAAACAAAAACCTTACAAGTGCTGAAAATGCCTGTGAACCCCACACACAAGTGACAGTTCACGTAAACATGAAGATGTTCCATGCTTGAATCAAGTACTGAGAAATCTTATTGGAAAACATTAAACCAAGATACTGGAACTAATTATCTTTTCTCATTCAATCTAAGGGAGCTGCTTACATTCTTAAACCAGAAGAATTTGAATGCCTGTACTTTAGAAAAACATTGGTAACTCTCTCTTGAATTAAAATAAAACAAAGAACCGTGGATGCTGGAGATGTGAAACATGCAAAAACTGAAATTGCTGGATAAACTCAGTGGGCTGAGCTCCTCTCTTGAATTAGTTGCCCAGGACTATACCTTAATACATACCTATTACAAGTATGACTGGCTTCTGTTCTGGAGTTGTTCTTGAGTCAGAGAGTCATAGAGATGTACAGCATGGAAACAGACCCTTCAGTCCAACCCATCCATGCTGACCAGATATCCCAATCCAATCTAGTTCCACCAGCCAGCACCCAGCCCATATCCCTCCAAACCCTTCCTATTCATATACCCATCCAAATGCCTTTTAAATGTTGCAATTACACCAGCCTCCACCACTTCCTCTGGCAGCTCATTCCATACACGTACAACCCCCTGCGTGAAAAGCTTGCCCCTTAGGTCCCTTTTATATCTTTCCCCTCTCATCCTAAACCTATGCCCTCAAGTTCTGGACTCCCTGACCCCAAGGAAAAGACTTTGTCTATTTATCCTATCCATGTCCCTCATAATTTTGTAAACCTCCATAAGGAAAACAGCCTGAGCATGTTGACCCTCTCCCTATAGCTCAAATCCTCCAACCCTGGTAACATCCTTGTAAATCTTTTCTGAACCCTTTCAAGTTTCACAACATCTTTTCGATAGGAAGGAGACCAGAATTGCACACAATATTCTAATAGTGGCCTAACCAATGTCCTGTACAGCCGCAATATGACCTCCAGCTCCTGTATGCAATACTCTAACCAATAAAAGACAGCATACCAAATGCCTTCTTCACTATCCTATCTACCTGAGACTCCACTTTCAAGGAGCTATGAACTTGCACTCCAAGGTCTCTTTGTTCAGTAACACTCTCCAGGACCTTACCATTAAGTGTATAAATACTGCTAAGGTTTGCTTTCCCAAAATGTAGCACCTTGCATTTATCTGAATTAAACTCTATCTGCCACTTCTTGGCCCACTGGCCCATCTGATCAAGATCCTGTTGTAATCTAACCTTCTTCGCTGTCTACTACACCTCCAATTTTGGAGTCATCTGCAAACTTATGAACTATACCTTCTATGCTCGCATCCAAATCATTTATATAAATGACATAAAGTAGAGGACCCAGCACCAATCCTTGTGGTACTCCACTGGTCGCAGGTCTATGGTTTGAAAAACAACCCTCCATCACCACCCTCTGTCTTCTACCTTTGAGCCAGTTTTGTATCCATATGGTAAGTTCTCTCTGTATTCTATGAGATCTAACCTTGCTCACCAGTCTCCCATGGGGAACCTTGTCAAACGCCTTACTGAAGTCCACATAGATCACATCTACCACTCTGCCCTCATCAATCCTCTTTGATATTTCTTCAAAAACCTCAATCAAGTTTGTGAGACATGATTTCCCATGCATAAATCCAGGCTGCTATCTCTAATCAGTCCTTGCCTTTCCAAATATATCTACATCCTGTCCCTCAGGATTCCCTCCAACAACTTGCTCACCAGCGATTTCAGGGTCATCGGTCTATAGTTCCCTGGCTTGTCCTTACCACCCTTCTTAAAGAGTGGCACCACATTAGCCAACCTCCAATCTTCTGGTACCTCACCTGTGACTATTGATGATACAAATATCTCAGCAAGAGGCCCAGCAATCAGTTCCCTAGCTTCCCACAGAGTTCTTGGGTACACCTGATCAGATCCGGGGGATTTATCCACCTTTATGCATTTCAAGACATCCAGCACTTCCTCCTCCGTAATATGGACATCTTGCAAGGTGTCACCATCTATTTTGCTACTTTCTATGCCTTCCATATCCTTTTCCACAGTAAATACTGATGCAAAATACTCATTTAGTATCTCCCCCATTTTCTGCGGCTCCACACAAAGGCCACCTTGCTGATCTTTGAGGGGCTCTATTCTCTCCCTAGTTACCCTTTTGTCCTTAATGTATTTGTAAAAACCTTTGGATTATCCTTAATTCTATTTGCCAAAGCCATTTCATGTCCCCTTTCTGCCCTCCTGATTTCCCTCTTAAGTATACTCCTACTGCCTTTATATTCTTCTAAGGATTGACTTGATCTATCCTGTCTATTCCTGACATATGCTTCCTTCTTTATCTTAACCAAACCCTCAATTTCTTTAGTCATCCAGCATTCCCTCTACCTACCAGCCTTTCCTTTCACCCTAACAGGAATATACTTTCTCTGGACTCCTGTTATCTCATTCCTGAGGCCTTCCCATTTTCCAGCCGTCCCTTTACCTGTGAACATCTGCCCCCAATCAGTTTTTGAAAGTTCTTGCCTAATACCTTCAAAATTGGCCTTTCTCCCATTTAGAACTTCAACTTTTAGATCTGGTCTATCCTTTTTGTATCACTATTTTAAATCTAATGGAATTATGGTTGCTGGCCCCAAAGTGCTCCCCCACTGACACCTCAGTCACCTGCCCTGACTTATTCCCCAAGAGTTGGTCAAGTTTTGCATCTTCTCTAGTAGGTACATCCACATACTGAATCAGAAAATTTTCTTGTACACACTTAACAAATTCCTCTCCATCTAAACCCTTAACACTATGGCAGTTCCAGTCTATGTTTGGAAGGTTAAAATCCCCTACCATAACCACCCTATTATTCTTATTACTCTTACAGATAGCTGAGATCTCCTTACAAGTTTGTTTCTCAATTTCCCTCTGAGTATTGGGGGGTCTATAATACAATCCCAATAAGGTGATCATCCCTTTCTTATTTCTGAGTTCCACCCAAATAACTTCCCTGGATGTATTTCCGGGAATATCCTCCCTTAGCACAGCTGTAATGCTATCCCTTATCAAAAACACCACTCCCCCTCCTCTCTTACCTCCTTTTCTATCCTTCCTGTAGTATTTGTATCCTGGAATATTAAGCTGCCAGTCCTGCCCATCCCTGAGCCATGTTTCTGTAATTGCTATAATATCCCAGTTCCATGTTCCTAACCATGCCCTGAGTTCATCTGCCTTCTCTGTTAGGCCCCTTGCATTGAAATAAATGCAGTTTAATTTATTAGTCCTACCTTGTCCCTGCCTGCCCTGACTGTTTGACTCGCTTCTGTTCTCAACTGTACCAGTCTCAGATTGATCTCTTTCCTCACTATCTCCCTGGGTCCAACCCCCACCTTACTAGTTTAAATCCTCCTGAGCAACTCTAGCAAATCTCCCTGCAGTATATTAGTCCCCTTTCAATTTAGGTGCAATCCGTCCTTCTTGTACAGGTCACTTCTACCCCAAAAGAGATTCCAATGTTCCAGAAATGTGAATCCTTTTCCCATACACCAGCTCCTCAGCCATGCATTCATCTGCTCTATCCTCTTATTCCAGCCCTCACTTTCTTGTAGCACTGGGAGTAATCCAGATATTACTACTCTCGAGGACCTCCTTTTTAAATTTCTGCCTAGCTCTCTGTAATCTCCCTTCAGAATCTCAAGCTTTTCCCTTCCTACGTCATTGGTTCCAATGTGGACAATGACCTCCTTCTGGCCCCTCTCCTCCGTGAGAACATTCTGCATCTTCTCTGAGACATCCTTGATCCTGGCACCAGGAAAACAACACACCATTCTGCTTTTTCGCTGCTGGCCTCAGAAATGTCTGTCTGTACTTTGGACTGGAGAGTCCTCTAACACACTTAATCTCTTGGAACCCGACGTACCCCTCGTTGCATTACAGCCAGTCTCAATGCAGAAACGCGGCTGTTCGTGCTACATTTCCGTGAAAATCAATCATCCCCTACATTTTCCAAAACAGCATATTGGTTTGAAATGGGGATAGCCACAGAAGGCCCCTGCACTAGCTGCCTACCTCTTTTACCTTCCCTGGAGTTAACCCATCTATGTGACTGTATCTGAGACATTCCCCCCTTCCTATAACTGCCATCCATCACATACTGTTGCTGTTGAAAATTCCTCATTGCTTCCAACTGTCTCTCCAACCAATCCATTTGATCTGATAAGATTCACAACCAACAGCATTTATTGCAGATATAATCCGCAGTAACCTTTAATCTCTCTTTAAACTCTCACATCTGACAAGAAGCCTACTAAAGACCATTTTTGCTCCTTCACAATCTACAGACCCAGAAAATAATACCGTCTTATTCCTCGACAAAACACTGCCCTGATTTGCACCCAGTCGGAACACAATGCAAAATAATCTAAAGTTTGTAAGTACAGGAAATGTCCGTATGTTGGATTTTTAAAATTACAGCCCTGGACGAGATTGCATTCGCAAGTATAAGTACTCATAATTTGGATGTCTGTAAATCAGGGACCCCCTGTATTCTAATGCCAGATAACTTATTTTGTTTTGCAATAATTGTATCACCATTGTCATATCACCATTATATTAATGTAAAAGAAAGCTGGAACTAATTGTTATCAGAATCTTTCTCCACAGGGCTATATTTACTGCACACTACAGTCGGGGCTGAGGAACAGTGCATCAATCCATCAGCCCATATGGAATCTGTAAGAAATATATTCATTTTGAGTGCAGTAGTGTGATTACTTTGAGATTGTAGGAACCAGAATAGATCAAATGATGGCAGCAGGTGCTTGCATGTAAGTCTAAAGCAATTTAATTGGATATAAGTTTGAATTAAATTAAGAGAACTCAAACTTAATCAGTGCCAGAGAAACAGAAAGAAAAAGTTACGTGAAATGTGGGATGGTCCGATAATCATGGGACTGAGCTTTGTGAGAAGCTACAACTGACCTCTGTAAACCATAAGGAGAAGGAGATGACACTGAAGGTTGAAGGCAATACACTTCTTAAAAGGTGCCTCCTATCAGAAACAACAAAGATCTAATACAAAAGCAGAAATTGTTGGTAAAACTCAACTGGTCTGGCAGCACCTAAAGGAAGAAAGCAGAGTTAATGTTTTGAGTCCAGTGACTCTTCTTCAAAACTGATAGCAGCTAGGAAAAAAAACTGGTCTTATCTGGTACAAGTGTACCCAGAGTACTTTGATAGGGCTGCTTACTTTGACAATTTTGAATATCACAACACTCACGATCTAGCAAAGAAACCAATGATTCCTCTCCCATGTAAATTAATAATGAAACTAAAAGGGAGGCTTGAACAAGACCACGAAAAAATTAAAGGAAAAGGTGATCCCTGAAACAATAGAGCTGGACAAATTCCACTGTGAACTTGCAGGAGGATCTTAATCAAGGTAAGGATTCACTACCTTATTCCAACACTGGAAGACAGAGTATCAGCACTGGCATGGTCAAGTGTTTTCAGCACGCACTCTGCCAGTAGTATCCCCTGGAATGTGAAGTCAAATGTGAAACTTTCCTGCTGAAAACATTCAACATTTTTTTGCTCAGTACAAATTCCTGCGTCTACTGTTTAGTTTTAAAGTGAGCCAGGTTGTGTTTCAGCAGAGTAGGTAAGACATACGGGTAATTGACATAGCTTATGAAATCAATATTGGAGAGTTATTTGCTCTGGCAGCACTGTGTATCATCACAGATGGTTTCAGCAAGTCACTTTCTACGTTGAGAGAGAAGGCAGAAAAAAATTATAAATGCAGAAGATGTATCATCCTCGGCCACTCTCCAATATGTAATAGTTGGATCAAGAGCTGCATTAGTTCAGGCCTTTAGCAATTTGGTTGCCTGCCCTTTCAGTCATTGATTAACATCTTACATGGGGCGGGGACATTATGAAAACAGAAAACATGTTGGGAATGAAACAAGATGAAAAATATTGTTCTTGTCCTTTTTATGGCCATTACTGTAAATAACTAACTTTGCAAGTTTGAACCCAGACATCAATGGGGATGTGGAAAGCCTTCAACAGCTTAGAAATTTGCATTACTTAGTAGAGTTAACTTTATGTCAACTTAATAGGTGGATTATCATGGAGGAAGGTTTAAAAACAATGGTGAGACCTGGAGGCAGAAACTCTGCCTTTTCCCACTGTCTCTCCTTCCATTTTAGACAGATCTAGCTGTCTTTACATGGTGGAGTGGTGTATAATCTCACACAAAGGGAACTGAACTCAGCAGAGTCATGTACACTTCATAATGAATTAAAATGGACCCTACTTGCGTTCAAGCAAAAAGCTTTAATTCATAGCATGGTTGTCAAGAATTGACAGAGTACATGTAAATTCTCTTGAAGAGCCGATAGCAGTCTGTTATGTTTCCAAGATCACTACTTTTTTGATACCCATAATTTAAAGAAATAAAAAGGCTCCCGCTGTCAGTGACAGTTTAAGAAAACCTCCATTGACTGCTTTGATTGACAGTACATCTGGTGTAGATTAGAATAAAATATTTGCTCAGTTTCAATAGGGCATTTTTGTCTTCCTTTTCCAATGATTATTTTTATGTCAATTTGGATAATTGACTAAGTTTCAAAGACTACATTTATCTTAGGAGGAGTCTGCATTCATTGTTGACAGTGCAAAGAGGCAATTCTACGATTGTCTTTGATATGGTGTCTGAATAGAGTTTTGAATTTATAAATGGAAGCTTTGTCACTGTTATGATTGCATAATTAAGAGATATATTAGATTTTTTGGAAGTTTTGTTTTGTTTTCACATAAAGCCTGAGCTTTGCCCATGGTGAATACTGAATGAGAGACTATGGATGTGGCTTGGAGGGTGTGACAGGCACTAGAGGTGGGTGAGCAGCAGGCATGAGGAGTGAGGGGAGAGTGTGGGGTCCCTGGGGTGCATGCATTGGTGTGGATGTGACACTGGGAGTATATGAAGGGCTGTATGATGTGAGTGAACAGTGTGACAGATGAGCACCAAGGGACCTCAAAGGTTGTAAAATAGCTGGGACAAAGCCCTAGAGAACTGAGGTGTGCATTTTAACTAGTTTGCCTCAACACTCGCCCACCATCTTTTCCAACTTCCCTTTACTTCCAGGATCAAATGCAGACTTTATCATGCCCCTGCTCCTCCTCCAGCCACACCCCTCTACAAGCTAAAAGTATACTGATTGAGGTACGTTTTCCTGAGCTGTGTCCAGGGAATCTGGATATTTGTCAACTTGAACTACTTGCCTCAGAAAGGAAAAGATGGCCCGTGCCTCCCATAGCATTGTATTTAGAATGAGAACAGCCCGGGCTATATACCTCTCTAAACAGGCTCATTGCCAGAGAAAGGCCCAGCCTGACCTTTTCAGCCATTTGCCAATCCCACTATGAGTCTGAATTACTTATGGGTCAAAGTATTATTTAGTTATTAGTTATCAGGTATTGAAGGCCGATAGATCGGCTCTGAGTACTGCTCCCCCCACCCCTGGTTTGTTGCTGGCCCTGTCCTTCAGGCAGTTAGACTATACTCTGTCATTTCAGAGAACTGGAAATGCCCAGTCACTTCCTGTCAGTGTTAGGAGCAGGGAGGTTGCAGGAATACAAGATCCCAAAACCCATGCTCCTAAGTTGTTTGGTGTTGGGAATGGTTTTGGGAAACCAGCATGATGGCAAACGCTGATCATTTTAGGTCCTATCCATCTCTGTTCCAGCCCCAAATGGTCTGCCTCCAGAGATCACACACTAGTCCTATAGATCTGAATGATCTAGCAGGCTTTACAGGGTGAATTTACCCATGAAAACATGAGAGCAGTTAACCTGATTGGAAACATTTTTCCAATATCATGATATTTTTGATTCTATGGGTTGTGTTCTTGCATCCATTCGCAAGTTGATTTGTGTACAAGTTGGAACAGCGTGCAGGACAATATGATGTAGCCATTCATAAGTACAGGAAACGGTTCATATATTGGATCTTTAAAATTAAACCCCTGCATGGGATCACATTCCTTAGTATGAGCAATAGTAAGTTCCCGCCTCAGGCGACTGACTGTGTGGAGTTTGCACGTTCTCCCCGTGTCTGCGTGGGTTTCCTTCGGGTGCTCCGGTTTCCTCCCACAGTCCAAAGGTGTGCAGGTCAGGTGAATTGGCCATGCTAAATTGCCCGTAGTGTTAGGTAAGGGGTAAATGTAGGGGTATGGGTGGGTTGCGCTTCGGCGGGTCGGTGTGGACTTGTTGGGCCTAAGGGCCTGTTTCCACACTGTAATGTAATCTAATCTAATCTAAACCGGACATTTGTAAATTGGAGGCCCCTTGTATAGCAATTAAAAAGTACAAACTTGCAATGGAATGCACAATCCAATACAATTTGTGACAATGATTTAAGTGATGGTCACCAAATTGCTTTTTACATTGTAATAGTTTTCTTTAGGCAGTATGGACAGTTGAACTACCACAAGCACCATTTCATAAAGAGCCCAGCATTTTGTTTCTGTAATTGCAATTGCTATTGATTTTAAGTCATTTGTAATGTTTCCCCTAAGCAACAAGCAGTAGACATCCCTGTAAAATATTTCACAACTTCCAAATAAATCCAAGTTAAATTAAGAAGAGAACAGCACTGGAAACCATTGAACAGCTTTAAGAGAATTTATGAAACAAAGGTAAATTCCACTTAATTCTAATGGCGTTCAATCTAGTACAGGTGACCACATATGCAATGAACCCAGTTGTTCAAGCATTCTTCGTTACTGTATAGGAGAGCATCAGCACATTACATCACACCATTCTGATATCTGCTGTAAAGGCTTTTTTGTTTCATTTTGCAACAGCTCGTTAACTCACCATGCTTCCCTTGTGGTAGACGTGGGCAAACGCTGCACATCAGCACAGCAGCTGACACCAGCCTGTCTTCTTGCTCTCCTGTCCCTGCCCTCGCTGTCACTGTAGGAGCCCTCCAGACTGCGTGTGTGCCTGCTGGCAGAATAGGCCCCAGTGTCGGTCTCATATCCATTCACTGTTCCATGGCTAGGCTTGTTCTCTCTCCCTTCGCAACGGCAGCTGGTGTAGGTGTTCTCATCGGAAGGCAGGGGTTTGTCTTTTGAACTTTTCTTTGGAGGTTGATAGCCATGAGAAATCAGGAGGTCCTCCACACTGAACATATTGCTACTGCTTCAGTCACAGCAGGTTGCGCTGGGACAAAACCATGCTGCAGAAGTCATCACTGTATGTATTAAAATAAAAGGAGAAGCAGAATGTAACTCTCGAGACGATTGTTCATTATTTTATCCATTAAGATTCACAGGTCAATAAACCTATTGCTGACATTATCAAGCTTCAGTTTTACTCCGTTCACTTGCCCTTGTATTCTCTGGTCTGACAAACCAATTTGTAACGCTGAACTGCACACGCTCAGAAACACACTATAAATATTTTTGTACCATTTCTCCCCAGATAATATTTCTCTGCTTTTTAGCCAGAGGCAGCTGTGGAGAGATGCTGACTCAGTCTGTTGGCATCAGTGTCTCATATTTTGACAACAGCATTTAGGTCTTAATCGGCATTTCAAAAGGGGGGATCTCATTCGTGTTATCCAAAGGCTGCAAGCTAAAAAAAAAAATTCATGCATGAGAGCTCCTACAATCCCGACACTAAGCCACTTATTAAGAAGTATCAATGTAGCTCTTATATTTTATCAGTGTTTAACATTGGAACAATTTATCAAGATACATAGGTACCGTATATACAGCTGCCATTAAAATGTCCATTGAGACTGAGCACTACTTTCCACTGCGAAAATGGTTTGCTATTAATGCTACTTTGCAGAGGTTATGTAAAGATTATAGATTGCCTGCCATCTGTATATTTTTGGTCAAATCTGATGTATATAGCTGGGACTCCTGCAGTCCTACTGAGAATAGTTTTACGAGAAATTGGCAATGTTCTGAAGGATCTGTTGCCATTGAGTGATATAAAAGGCCGATGTTATGTTTGAACAATGATAACATTGAGGTAGTTCAATGAGATTTAAGCATTAATAACAGTTTTCCCTGCCTATTAAAAGCTTGACCATATTACGTGGACTTTACTTAAAAAAAAAACTCCAGGAAGTCTCTGATCTGCTATGCTCTGTGACTGACTCCCATTCTTAGTTTGGGGTATATGGTACCCTAATACATCCAAGTGCCCTGATGTGTCTCACCTTTCGACAGCTAAAAGACAGAGATGTTTTGGAATCATATTTCATCTGAACAGCACACTTTCAGTCTTGAGAAGGGCCCCCATCATTTCTCTTGCTCCTACAGTGCTCAGTTTTCTTCACTCCCTCCGAATCTATCATTTCTAGTTGGTTGGGTGTGATTAAGGGAGAGTTTCTTCATGAAAGTGTCTCATTAAATCTTTGAACTGTTAGGAGACAGAGCTTTCAACTCGTCAAAAGTAAATTCCCTAATTCTGCTAGGAATGTGTTAGTGTTGATTGCTGACATCTGTATACTATGGTAATGCAAACTCAAAACAGACTTTAGCAGTTTTGTTTTTGGTTTCAACGTGACAATTTACCCACTCTAATTCTTCTGTGGGGTCAAATCGTGGCCACAAGCTCTAAAGCAGGTAGGACTTGCCTCCCGGTCTAGGGATAGGGACACTACCACTGTGTTACAAGAGGACCCCAGGGATAGCTACCAGTTGCCTTGATATTGTTTGTAGTACAGTCAGTTTTGACACTCTTGACTTTAAAGGTTGATGGAAATTCTTTTGTCCTGGTTCTTTTCAATGGTGGCTGGCAGTATTCAAAGTAAGAATGTATTTTTTCCTTATCTTTAGATGTATTGCAGGGGTATGTCATGGCTTTTGTGAAAGCTATAACCTTCACAGATTAGGGCATCAGGTCACTAAGACACACAAACCAGGGTTAAAGTTAGCTTTTTCCTTCGTCCCTGTGCATTTTTGACAGGGGAAAACACAAAATACCTCATACCAACATTACTATCATTTTTAACCATTATGTTTCCACTCTGAGGTGATCACTGGTGATTAAAGTTCAGTTTGTAGTGCATCTTTCCATTTGAAACTTCTTTGACATTTGCAGGTGTGACATTCCAGAGTTAGATTTACGTCTGGAGACATTTTTGCTGCATTGCCACATTGGAATTTCAAATTTCAATACTGGTCATTAGGATAGGAGACAATTTCCTGGGATATTCTGAGTTGGTGATGACATCGATAGCCTGTCATTTGCAGATAGATGCATCAAACTCTGCAGATTCAGTTCTGGGTTGAGAGTGTGGTGCTGGAAAAGCAGGTCAGGCAGCATCCAAGGAGCAGGAGAATCGACGATTCAGGAACGATGAAGGTCTCTTGCCTGAAACGCAATTCTCCTGCTCTTCGGATGCTGCCTGACCTGCTGTGCTTTTCCAGCACCCCGTTCTCGACTCTGATCTCAAGCATCTGCAGTCCTCACTTTCTCCTAGTTTCAGTTCTGGGCCAACCCTCCATATCTCAGTTGGAGCAGCACCATAGATATGCAAAAAAATGAAGAGAGAAATTAGTGAAGCAATAACCCAGGAGTCCTTGCTTGCCAGAAGCAGCATACAATAGACAGAGTTAAGTGATCCCACAACCAACAGATCAGATTTAAGCTTTGCAGTCCTGTCACATCCAGTCATAAATCGTGGTGGACAATTAAACAACTAACAGGAGGTGGATACTATATAAATAGCCCCATCCTCAATGATGAGGTATCTCAGCACATCAGTGCAAAAGACAAGACTGAAGTATTTACATTTATCTTTAGCCAGAAGTGTCAATTGGATGATTTATCCTAAGGTCCCTGGCATCATTCAGTGCCAGGCTTCAGCCAATTTCATTCACTCCATATGATATCAAGAAACAGCTGAAGGCATTAGATACAGCAAATGAAGTGGGCTCTGACAACATTCTGGCAATGTTACTAAAGACATTTGTCATCCCATAGTTCCTAGGAGAGATGACAACCAACAATCTGTCCCGGACCTCCCACATAGATGCAATGGACATGAAGGCACAACAACGCCTCTTCTTCCTCAGGTGGTATAGGAAATTTGGCATGTCCATAAGGACCCTCGCCAACCTTTACTGGTGCACCATTGAAAGCATTCTAACCAGATGCATAAAGGCCTGGTACAGCAACTGCTGTAAGAAACTATAGAAAGTTTGTGCACAGCCCAGACTATTGTGGAAGCTAACCTCCCATCTATGGACTCTATTTACACAGCTTATTGTTGCGGAAAGACGGAAAGGCTGCCATCATCATCAAAAACTCCTCCCACCTTGGTAATACTCTCTTCCAACCTCTTCCATCAGGCAGAAGATATAGAAGCTTGAACACATGCACCAACAAGGTCAAGAACAGCTTCTTTCCTGCTGTTATTAGACTTCTCAGTGGACCTCTCTAATTTGAAATCTAACATTGATCTTGCTTTGTGCATCTCCTGTACAAAGGGGGGTGGGGGAAGCTGGGGAGAAGGTAGCAAAGAGTACAATAGGTGAATGGGGGTGGGAATGAAGGTGATAGGTCAGAGAGGAGGGTGGGGGAAGGGAGCAAAGAGTACAATAGGTGAGTGGGAGTGGGGATGGAGGTGATAGGTCAGAGAGGAGGGTGGAGCGGATCGGTGGGAAGGGAGATAGGCAGGTAGGACAGGTCATGGGGACGGTGCTGAGCTGGAAGGTTGGAACTGGGGTAGGGTGGGGGAAGGGGAATTAAGGAAACTGGTGAAGTGCACATTGATGCCCTGAGGTTGAAGTGTTCCGAGGCTAAAGATGAGGTGTTCTTCATCCAGGCGTCAGGTGGTGAGGGAGTGGCGGTGGAGGAGGCCCAGTAACTGAACGTCCTTGGTAGAGTGGGAGGGGGAATTGAAATGTTGGGCCATGGGGCGGTGGGGTTTATTGGTGCGGGTGTCCCAGAGATGTTCCCTGAAGCGCTCTGCTAGGAGGCGTCCAGTCTCCCCAATGTAGAGGAGACCGCATCGGGAGCAACAGATACAATAAATGGCATTGGTGGATGTGCAGGTAAAACTTTGATGGATGTGGAAGGCTCCTTTTGGGCCTTGGATGGAGGTGAGGGGGGCAGGTTTTGCAATTCCTGTGGTGGCAGGGGAGGGTGCCAGGATGGTTTGTTGGAGGGCGTGGACCTGACCAGGTAGTCACTGAGGTAACGGCCTTTGCAGAAGGCGGAAAGGGGTGGGGAGGGAAATATATCCCTGGTGGTGGGGTCTGTTTGGAGGTGGCGGAAACGTCGGCGGATGATATGGTTAATGCAAAGGTTGGTAGGGTGGAAAGTGAGGACCGGGGGGTTCTGTCCTCGTTACAGTTGGAGGGGTGGGGTGTGAGGGCGGGGGTGCGGGATGTGGATGAGATGTGTTGAAGGGCATCTTCAACCATGTGGGAAGGGAAATTGCGATCTCTAAAAGTGATGGAAGCAGTGTCAACAGTCCTACCTAGCTATCTTCTTTTCCACCTATCCACTCCACCCTCTCCTCCTTAACCTATTACCTTCATCCCCTCCCCCACTCACCCATTGTACTCTATGCTACTTTCTCCCCACCCCCACCCTCCTCTAGCTTATCTCTCCACCCTTCAGGCTCACTGCCTTTATTCCTTATGAAAGGCTTTTGCCCGAAACGTTGATTTCGAAGCTACTTGGATGCTGCCTGAACTGCTGTGCTCTTCCAGCACCACTAATCCAGAGTCCTATCAAACAACAATTACATTGGCATAACCTTCCCACTGATGCACAGTCTGAGTCCCATCAATGCCATTCAGAACCTGACCTCATTACAGCTTCAGTTTAAGCACAACAGATGAATGTAATTGTTCTTGTCATTAAAGCCACATTTGACTGACTGTGGCATTAAGGAGCCCTATTAAGACTGGAGTCAATGGGAATTGGTGGAAGTCCCACTGGTTGGTACAAAGGAAGATGGTTATGCTTGTTGGAAGTCAGTCATCTCAGCCCTGGGACTTTTTTGCAAGATTGCATGTACTGGTCTGGTGATGTTACTATATTACTAGTGCAGAGATATAGGTAATGCTCTGGGGTCCCACGTTTGAATCCTGCCATGGCAGATTTTGAAATTTGAATCCAATAAAATTTTAGAAAAGAGTCTAATGATGACTATGAAACCAGTGTCGATTGTTGGAAAAACACTGTGTTATTTTACTACAATTCTTAGAAACTGCTTTTTATTCATTCATGGGATGTGGGTATCTCTGGTTAGGACAGAATTTATTGCTCATCCCAAACTGCCCAAAGGTCAGTTAAGAGTCAACCACTTGCTGAAAGTCTGGACTCATATGTAGGCCAGATCAGGTAAGGACGGCAATCCTTCCCTAAAGTAAGTGTGCTGGAAGGAAACTGCAGACCCACAGCAATGTCAGTCATCTCAGCTCCAGGACGTATTTGCAGGATTATAACAGGGACAAGCATTTTTACTTCTATACTTCCATGAACCCACTACCTGTGAATGAATTTTTTAAAAATTGCTTTGAATTGCTACTTCTCCTCGACCTCCTAATGCACACCCCTGCACACACAGAGACATGTGTGAATGTACACACCTGCATACACGCACATGCATGCACATACATATGGGCATGCATGCACACAGACATGCATGATGTGTTTGCACACACATGGACAAGCACACAATGCAGATACGCACGCGCACTCACACACATGTACATACACAAATGCACATATGCATGCTTGCACACAGACAAGCTGCCTCACAGCGCCTGAGACCCGGGTTCAATTCCCGCCTCAGGCGACTGACTGTGTGGAGTTTGCACGTTCTCCCCGTGTCTGCGTGGGTTTCCTCCGGGTGCTCCGGTTTCCTCCCACAGTCCAAAAGATGTGCAGGCCAGGTGAATTGACCATGCTAAATTGCCCATAGTGTTAGGTAAGGGGTAAATGTAGATGTAGGGGTATGGGTGGGTTACGCTTCGGCGGGGCGGTGTGGACTTGTTGGGCCGAAGGGCCTGTTTCCACACTGTAAGTAATCTAATCTAATCTAATCTAATCTAAGCACAACCATACAAGCAAGCATGCACACACAGGCACACACACATACACACAACACACTCGTGCATGCACACACACGTGTGTGAACACATACAGACACAAGCACACATGCACACAGACACATATGTGTGCAGACACATGCATGCACCACACTCCATGACCGGCTGGCTGCCTTTTCTGACAGTCATTTAAAGTTTCTAAGGAGTTGGTGCTGGAACACCTCCATGTTAAAGTGTCCTCTCGTGGAATTAGCCATTCTGCAATTTGTTGATGTTCTCAAGCTGAAAGGCCTTTGATCTTTCCTCCTGCTTCAAAAACTTACTTTCTGCCCATATTAGTGCAGCAATTAAAGGGACCACCTCCATGATGATCCCAATGAGAGATCGTTCTGTTTCTTGCCCACCAACATGAAGCTTCCATGCTTTGTTTTATTTCATTACAGATGCTGTGATTATAGTAAGCACCACAGCTCAAGAGCAGGTTTGAGACATATTGGATGGGATAAAAATAGTGAGGGACAAAATATTAAGCTGTTTAACTGCTTTGAAAGTGGATAAACCACATAGGTTCTGAATAAAATGTATCCTTTGGTAGTTAATGAAATCAAAGAAGAAGTAGAGAATGTTCTGGCCATCGTCATCTGACCACAGACCCTCTGCCGGAGCACTAACAGAGTCATAATATTGAACCATTCTTAAAAAGAGAAGATGGGGTAGCCCGAGTAAGTACAAGCTGATCAGCCTAACCTCAGCAAATTGTTAGAAAATTGTTGATAATCTCGTTATTTCGAGAGGCAGAGATCAATGAAGGAAGTGGAAGTGGGTTCAGTTCTATGGAAAATGATTGAAAAAATAAAAGGAGGGGAGGGCTCAGCACAGGTTCTTAATGTTTCCAGAACAAGTGATAGGACAGAGAGTATGAAAAGAGTTGGGAATCTAACTTCAGGTTCAGCGGATAAGGGGACAACCGTGAGAGGGGCACAATCAACGTAGAACTGAGGGTGTTGGACTTAAGTGCACATAGTGTACCACCTGAGCTTGTAGCACAGATTGCAATTGGTGGAAATGATATTGTGGGTATCACAGAAATGTGGTTGCAAGGGAATCAGGGCAGGGAACTAAATATTCAATAATACGCATCCTGTTGAAAGGACAGGCAGATGGACAGAGGTTGCCTGTTAGTGAGAAATGAAATGAAATCAATAGCAAGAGGTGATATAGAGTCAGAAGGTGTAGAATCTGTATGGCTAGAGTTTAGGAACCGCAAAGGGAAAAAAAATCCTGATGGGAGTTATGTACCGGCCTCCTAGCAGTAGTCAGGATGTAGGGCAGAAAATAAATCAGGAAATAGAAAAGGCATGCAAGAAAGGCATGATCATAATAATCATGGGGGCTTCAAAATACAGGTGGACTGGGAAAAGCAGGTTGGTAGTGGACCTCAAGAAAAGGAATTCATGGAATGTCTACGAGATTATTTTTGGAACAGCTTGTGGTAGAGCCCACATATCAGCCATGATCGAATGGAACAGCAGACTCGATGAGCTGAATGGCTTAATTCTGCTCCTATATCTTATGGTTTTATGGGAGTTGTAGGGGAGGAGGAGAATGCAAGGGGGTTTAGAGGGAGAAACAAGCCTCAACTAATGGTGGTGGTTGAAAAAAAAGGCTGCAAATGGGGGAGAGAGCTGCAAGGTTTAAACCTGTCAATAAAGGAATAACAAGCTAACTGGGAACAAAGAAAACTTGAAATCACTATGGTCATGAATTCCTTACAAGTTAGTATAGAATCTCTAGTTTAATTCAGGAGGTACTATTGGGGGGACAAAATGTGGTGGATGCTATTGTAATGAACACTGTCAATTGTTATACTTAAATCATGAAAAACAAGGAATCAATTACGAAGGTTCCTTGAACATTATTAGTAACAGTGCTCCAGTCATAAAAGTATCCCTTTTTGCAGGCTCTTACAGCTTCTTCTCCCTTCCAATCCCCTTGCATTCTCCTCCTTCCCCACAACTCCCTTTTTCAGTGTCCTACTCCCCTCTACTGGACTTGCAGCCTCTTTTTTCCCCATTAGTTCCCATTAGGCCTCCGTTATCCTTGCTAATGCTTCCCTTACCTTCAGCCTGGCAGACGGAACTTCTAACAGATGCAAATTATAGACCTGGCAGAATGCACCTCCCCATCCACACCCTCTACCCCACTTCCTAGCTTTGGCAAAATGTGATGCCTTCCCAGTATTGACAAAAAAAAGGCACTTTAATCTTGGCAGGTGCCCCATTCCTCGTCTCTACTGTCCTTAATTTATTCCTTATTTTTATTTCCTTATTTCCATTATTGTTGCTATTTGAGCCACAGGCAGTTTCTCCCCCACACTTGCTGCTGATAAGTTCACTAGTGAATCTACCAGCGGCACACACGGAAGAGAAACAGCCTCAAATGAGGCGAGCAGCTCCTCACCCACTATATCGACAGGTCAACCTTTCCTCAATCAGCTTCCCCCCGATTAATGTTTCCCCGCTGTTTAGGAGATCCTTGGTAGTGAATTTGCCCATTGTCTCTCTGTATTTCCGGCACTGCTGACCTTTGTTAACATTCTTTCAAAGGAAAGTGCAGCCTTCTTTATGTAAGGAAATCAATACTGAACATCATACTCAGGTGCAGTCTGACCAAGGCTCTATACAATTGCAGAAAGACTGTTTTACTCCTGAACTCAAATTGTCTTGCAATAAAGGCCATGTCATGTGCCTTCCTAATTGCTTGCTACATCCTTCTATCAGTTTTCAGTGACTTATGAAGAATGATACTTGGATTCTTTTGTACACAATCTCTTATCTTTTAAGAAGTGTTTTGCTCTTCTGTTTCTCTGATCAAAGTACTTCACTTTACACTTATCCATATTAAATTCGAACCGGCATCTTTTTGCCCAGCCATGTATCCTGTTTATATTCCCTTGAAGCCTCTTTGCATTTTCCATATAATTCATACTCTCACTCATTTTGTGTCATCAGCAAAGTTGGAAATATTATATTTGGTTCCTACATCCGAATCATTGATATAGATTGTGAATAGCTGGGCCACACGCATTGATCCAGCCTGTCGATTTGAGGATGAGTCATTTATTCTTACTTTCTGCTTTCTGTCCATTAGTCAATGCTCAATCCCACCCAGTACTGCCAATTCAACGTGCTCTAATTTTGCTTACCGACATCCTGTATGGAAACTTATTGGAAACTGTCTGAAATTCATAGATTCATAGAATTATAGAGTCATAGAAAGTCAGCCAGCATGGATCCTTTGGCTCAACTCATCCATGCTGACCAGGTTTCCTAAACTGAACCAGTCCCACTAACCTGCATCTGATCCATATTCCTCTTCATCCCACATCCATGTACCTGTCCAAATGTCTTTCAAATTTTGTAATTGACCTCACCTCCACCACTTCCTCTAGCAGCTCATTCCACGTACGCACCACTCTCTGTGTGAAAAAGGTTGCCTTTCAAGTCCCTTTAAAATTTTTCCTCTCTCACTATAAACATATGCCCTCTAGCTTTGGACTCCCCAAGCCTGGCGAAAACAAAAAATTGGGTATTCAACTTAACTATGCCCATCATGATTTTATAGACCTTTAAAAGGTCACCCCTCAGCCTCCTGCACTCCAGGGAAAAAAATCTCAAATTATCCAGCTCCTGCTTTTAATTCAAACCCATCAGTCTTGGTAACATCCTTGTAAATTTTTTTTGCACCCTTTCCAGTTTAATAACATTCTTCCTATAGCAGGGCATGCAGAATTATAAACAATACTCCAAATATGGCCTCACTAATGCCATGTACAGCTGTAACATGAAGTCCCAATTCCTGTATTCAATACGCCAATTAGAGAGCAGGAAGGTATTCATGATGGGCATATTGCTTTGTGCCTTAACACTAGGAGGAGTATTTCCTCCATCTGATCAGTGCAAACATAGTTTCACAGTTGGCCACATTATAACAACAAGCTGGCTTGACACAGACTAATAATAAAGTTTCAGTTATTGATTCGTAGGTATATGCAGGGCTTAACCAATTACAAGATCTTGTCTTTAGTCCATCTGGCAAATGATTCCTCAGTAAATCATGGAAATATATAATCAGAACATTTCAGCACATGAGATTCTCAACTTCTCAAATAGAGTAAATTGATTTTAATATTCATTTTAAGGACACTTTCTGGTATTAAAATGTCAATGAAAATAGAATTGACTAAAATATTTAAGAAAAAGTCAATAATAGGACCCAGGATGAAGAGTCCCAGTATTTACCATTTGAACTTCCTAACCAGGCTCTGCACAAAGCCTTGGCCTAAGATGGCAACACTCATAAAATTTCACTGTGATTACATTCTCATCACAGATTGGAATTTGAGATAAATTGTTACCTGCAAATTATGTCTTTTTTTTATCAGCTATGGTGCTGTGCTGAAATGCCTCACTCATTAAGTTAAGGATAGTTTTGGATTTAAAGAAGAACTTCATAATAACATTATAACAACATTATAACATAATATATGAGCTTTTATTAGTATTTAAAAAGGGATAGCAGAGACAGAAAAAAATTATCATTGAAATAAGGAAATGGCAGAAGTACTGAACAAATGTTTTGTGTTTATTTTCACAGAATACACAACTTTCATCAGAAACAGAGGGTAATCTATATGCTAAAAAAGTGAGGAAATTAAGGTAATTAATATCAGAGAAAAACACTGGAGAAATTTAAGGAGCTAAGCTCTGGCGCATTCTCAGGGCCTGATGGTCTAGGGTTCTAAAAGAACTAGCTGCAGAGCGAGTGGATGTGCTCACTATGATTTTCAAAGATGCATTAGATTTGGAAATTACCTAATTAGATCGGTGTCATTTCTGACTAATATGAGGTTAAATTGCTGCA
Organism: Chiloscyllium punctatum; assembly: GCF_047496795.1. Classification (NCBI taxonomy): domain Eukaryota; kingdom Metazoa; phylum Chordata; class Chondrichthyes; order Orectolobiformes; family Hemiscylliidae; genus Chiloscyllium; species Chiloscyllium punctatum. The sequence continues at coordinate 91,714,288 of NC_092746.1, read as the reverse complement.
CTAAAAGAACTGGGAGTCTTTGGAATTCTTTACTGCAAAGTGTTGTGAATGCGCCATCCTATTTATTTAAGGCTGAGACAGACGGATTTTGGTTGTTGTAGAGAATCAAGGGGATGTGGATGGGAAGGTGGAATTGAAGCCATGATCAACCATGATTGCATTGAAAGGCAGAGCGGGCATGACAGGAAATAAGGTCAGCTCCTGCTCGAATTTCTTCCATTCTTGTGTTAACAGAGAGGCCATTCAGGAAGGAGCATCAATTTAAAGCAATTAATAGAAGGATTAGCAGGGAGATATGGAGAAAAGCTTTTCACTCAGAGGTCAGTAGGTCTCAATAGGCTGGACGGTTGGTTTAAAATACAGAGTGAAGCCATGGGGCTCAATTTCTGCAGCAGCTGAGATTGCTATGAAGAACTCTCCTTCTCCACCTCTCCCCTCACCTGATCGTGGTAACTCTTGGGTTAAACCATCACCAGTCATTGCCCTCTAATGAGACGCTGGGACTATGGCAACTTTTTGTGAGGCCTGAAACTCAATACCAGGAAAAACACTCTATAAGACTTGGATGTGCACTTGAAGTGCCAAAACATATAGACCAATGAACCAAGAACTCAAAACTGGGATTAGGCTGGATTGCTTCAGTCAGCTGGCACTAATATGATGGGCCAAATGATATCCTGCTTCACAATAAATTATTTATTATTTATGGCAGGAGCCCTGTCAGGTAGGGTAGCTGAAGTATGATACAGCAACAAAAAAATCTCCTTGAAGTCTACTTTCACTTGATGGATGGAAGCATACATACCTGACCTAATTCTTCACATTCCACTATGTTAAGGTGCCAGCTGAGTTTCAGTGGTATTGCTCTTGTTTCATGAGTTAAAAGAATACTATCTTCTCAGAAATGCCAGCTTTATTGCAAAACCATGTCCTGTCAGGGGGATTCAAAAGATTTTACAATAGTATTTAAACATGAACAGGGAAGATCTCCCCTTGTTCCAATCTTTAGCTCTCAACCAACATCCTGGAGTGGATTATTTGATTAATCTTTTGCTGCTGTTGTGGGTATTTGCCATATGAAGATTGGCTATCACGACTCCAATACTAAAGTAGTGACTTGAAATAACTGCACAGAGGCCGGTATCCTGTGACCAAGTCACCCTTTTATTTACATGTTCAGATTACAAGAGCTCTGACTAGACAGCATAGAGTCAGTTCCGAGAATGAGGAGATTCTCAGAATCTCCGGTTTATATCTGTCAGCCGGGGCTCCCTGATTTGCCCAGGTTAACAGCTCAGAAATCGAGTAGCTCATAGTCAATGAGTTTGACCTGGCCCCTATTCCAATCACTACGTGACTACAGTTCAAAATTACCACATTGGCTGTGCTTTGGGACATCCTCAGATTACTAAAGGTGGTACAGAAACATTGTTCTTTCTTCCGTCTTTGATTATCAAATGTCACCAATACCATGTAACTAGAATACTAGATCTTCAAATGTGGAACTAATACTTATACAGCTTTTAAAACATTTTTTTTCACCAACACTTTCTCAAGGTCAATTGTGAAGGAAAAGAAAATGTTAGCCTAATCACTGACAGTCACATCCTATAAAAGAATAAAAAAAGTCCAATGATACCATGTTGACCTTCCTTCCGTCCTTCTTTATTTAATGACCAAAATTTCCCCTTCTCCCTCTTGTGTTTATCTACACCCCCATTAAATGTTTGTCCAAAGAAGAAAAAACATTGTTCTGCAGGAAAAGTAAAATACATGCGTGGCACTGTGGCTCAGTGGTTAGCACTGCTGCCTCACAGCACCAGTGTCCCAGGTTCAATTCCAGCCTCGGCAACTGTCAATGCGGAGCTTGCACATTCTCCCCGTGTCTGTGGGGTTTCCTCTGGGTGTTCCGGTTTCCTCCCACAGTCCAAGGATGTGCAGGTCAGGTGAATTGCCCATAGTGTTAGGTGCATTAGTCAGAGGGAAATGGGAATGGGTGGGTCACTCTTCGGAGGGTCGGTGTGGACTTGTTGGGCCAAAGGGCCTGTTTCCACACTGTAGGGAATCTAATCTAATCTCTAGTAACATGCGGTTACTGGAAATCCGAAATAAAAACAGAATATGTTTGAGTCTCAGCAGGCCTGGCAGCATCTTTGGAAATAGGAACTAAGTTAGTGTTTCCAGTTTAACATGAGTCTTCCTCAGAAATCTGAAGAAGAGTCACATATACAAGACTCAAAGCGTTAACTTTGCTTTCGCTTGACAGATGCTGCCAGACCTGCTGAGTTTCTCCAGCATGTTCTGTTCTCATTTCTTTCTGTGGTTTTGCCTTGAAACTTTCAGCAATAATCATTAGAATGGAGAAACCTATTCACCCTTTTTCCCTTAACTGTTTGCAGCAAACAGATGTATCATTGTTAAAATGGGAATAATAAGGTAGGAATAGAAGTAGGCCAATTGGTCCATTGAGTCTGCTCCAATATTCAATGACATTATGGCTGTCCTGTCCTGACAATCCTCAATTTTCTGCCTTTTCCCCATAACCCTTGATTCCCTTACTGGTTAAAAATTTATCTCGGGTCTTGAAAATATTTAATGGCCTAGCCTGTGCAAATTTAAAACACTTTGTTTTTGGGAAACACACATTACCTGGTTGCTGTATTTACACATTAATGTTGGACCATAAGACCATAGGAGTGGGAGTAAGGCCATTTGGCCCTTTGAGTCCACTCCGCCATTTAATCATGACTGATGGGCATTTCAACTCCACTTACCTGCAAACTCCTCGTAGCCCTTAATTTTTTGTGAGATCAAGAACTTATCAATCTCTGCCTTGAAAACATTTAACGTCCCGGCCTCCACTGTGCTCTGAGACAATGAATTCAACAGGCCCACCACTCTCTGGCTGATGAAATATCTCGTCATTTCCATTCTAAATTGACTCCCTCTATTTCTAAGGCTGTGTCCACCGGTCCTAGTCTCCCCGCCTAATGGAAACAACCTCCCAGCTTCCACCCTTCCTAAGCCATGCATTATCTTGTAAGTTTGTATTAGATCTCCTCTCAGCCTTCTAAACTCTAATGAATACCATCCCATGATCCTCAGCTGTTCATCGTAATTTAGGCCTACCATTTCAGGGATCATCCGCGTGAATCGCCATTGGACCGCTCCAGTGCAAATATGTCCTTCCTGAGTTGTGAGGCCCAAACTTGGACACAGTATTCTAAATGGGGCCTAACTAGAGCTTTATAAAGTCTTAGAAGCAGTTGCTTTTAAATTCCAACCCTCTTGAGATAAATTACAATATTACATTTGCTTTTTTAATCACGGACTCAACCTGCAAGTTAAGAGAATCCTGGAGTAGCATTCCCAGATTCTTTTGTACTTTGGCTTTATGAATTTTCTCACTGTTTAGAAAATAGTCCATGCCTGTATTCTTTTTTCCAAAGTGCAAGACCTCGCATTTGTTCATTAAACTCACTACAAGAAATTAAATCTAGTAATTAACAGTAAATGTAATTATTGAACAACGTGATCATTTTCCATGTTAAAAATCACACAACACCAGGTTATAGTCCAACAGGTTTAATTGGAAGCACACTAACTTTTGGAGCGTCACTCCTTCATCAGCTCCTTCATCAGGCCTACCACCTAATAAAGGAGCGACGCTCCGAAAGCTAGTGTGTTTCCAATTAAACCTGTTGAACTATAACCTGATGTTGTGTGATTTTTAACTTTGTACAGCCCAGTCCAACACCGGCATCTCCAAATCATCATTTTCCATGGTCTCCTAATCAATCTCTTTGTCCAGGTAGGAAACGTAGTGCCTCACTTATTCAGGTTGTAAACTATTTAAGCAGATGTTAAAAGTTTCACAGCTTAAATATTTTCTTTTTACTTTCTGCATCCAATCTTCCTTTTCCTCTTTTTAGTTTTCTTTGTATATCTATTTTGACATTAAGTTTACTCATTCAAATTTACATTTTTTAACACATTACTAGAGGTTTCTGAATTCTTTGACCTTATTGGTTGTGGAAATGCCTATGTGTTCTACAACACTCAGCTGACTATTTCATTTCATGCACCGTTATCAATTCAGACTTGCAGCAATTTTGTGGGTAAGAAATGATAAAACAAAAGAAATGATAAAACAAACAATTCTAATGAAGGGGCATGAGGTGAGATGCTCCACTTTAGTATTGAATAAACACCAGAACATGTTAATTAAGGACCACCGCAATTTCTATGATACAGAATAAGATGAGCACAATGAACTGGAAGTCTATTTTCATTTGTATCTATCTTGGGATCTTTTAAAATAAATAACTGACTGGAATCTTGTTTTCAGTGAGATAAAGATCCAGCTGTTTTTATTTCCTGCAATACAGCTCCACTGGGATGAATGTTTATGTTGAGTCTGTTTTGCTGGAGGCATCCATGAACACCTGGATACTATCAGTGTTAAATTATACAGAGTTATACAGACTTTACAACAGACAAACAGGTCATTTTTTTTATGGAAGTCTTGATGCAGCGCATAAGCAAGCCTTCCTGTTGTCTTTGTATGGCCAGTTTAGGTATATCCACTGGATATGGATTTGGGACTTGCCAGACTTAACTGTGTCTTGGTACTCCTTTAGAAAACTTTGAATAAAAACTTTTAAGGCAACTCCCTGAATAAGAAGACCGCAGTGCAAATGAAAATTTATTGCAGGGATTGAGGGGGTGGGTTGAACATAAACCCTCTTGGTGGTCTTTGGCTGGATTCTCTGGCTTCCTCCATGGGGGAATGAGATCTGCAAAAGGGATAAAAGTTAAGGGATCTCTCCCCCACCTCTACAAATGCACAGGCCATGGGTGGGAGAATATATTTTCCAGATCAGGCTTTTTCCATGTCCACCAGAAATTAACATTATTCACTGTCCGTATAATATCCAGTCAACCTGTTCTAGAGGTATTTAGGATTTGAACCCAGACTTCTTGGTCAATGCTGCGGACACTAGAGTCCCTTATTCACAAAACAAGGTTGCAGTTCCTAAGTAAAGGTAAGTAAGATGTAGCCAGCTGTAAGGTGCTGGCTCTCAGGGAATCACATTGCAGAGGGATAAAATGTTTTATCACTGACTTTTAGGGATTGAGTTACTAGTTATCTTCACCATATAGCAAAGACAGCATTAGAAAAGAAAACAAAACAGACAATCTGTAATAAACTGCAAAAACTGGACGACACAGCAGTCCTGATCCCTTCAAGATCACAGAGCTAGAGGAAGCATGAAGAGGACTGAAATGTGACAAAGCAGTGCAATATGACAACATTACATCTGAATCCCTCAAACAACTTGGCTCCCATGCTCATGCCTCGCTAACTCAGTTCTTTCAAGGATCATCAGCTCATAAAATGGGGTGGCACAGTGGCTCAGTGGTTAGCACTGCTGCCTCACCATGCCAGGGACCTGGGTTCGATTTCAGCCTCAGGTGACTGTGTGGAGTTTGCACATTCTCCCCGTGTCTGCATTGGTTTCCTCCAGGTGCTCCAGCTTCCTCCCACAATCCAAAGATGTGCAGGTTAGGTGGATTGGCCAAGCAAAAGTATCCTTAGTGTGCAGGGGTGTGTAAGCTGGATGCATTAGTCAGGGGCTAAATGCAGGGGAATGGGTCTGGGCGGGTTACTCTTCGGAGGATCGGTATGGACTTGTTGGGCCGAAGGCCCTGTTTCCATCCTGTAGGGATACTGTGACAATTCTAAAAAAAAATTACTCCTGAAAGTCTGGCATAAGGGATAAAAGCATTGCTTTTGCAAAAGCAGCAATGGTCTCACTTTTGTAGCCAATTATTGACTGATCTCACTACTATTTGTTTGCTTTAAGATCTTTGAGGATCTTGTGATACTCATCATCTTAAATGTTGATTAAGCTAATTAACATAAGAGGCTCAGCATGGGATTAATGTGATTAATCATCACCTGCATTGAAAATGATTTCAAGAATCTGAAGACAGGCACAACGCTATTGGCCCTGGCAGCTGCCTATGATACAGTGTGGCACACAGGACAGCTCCTAAAGCTGCTCAGAGTGTTTCCAACCCAGTGAGGGGCAATTATTGAAATACTCCTTTGCATCAAATGATTTACACTCCACTTTGGACATGGGCGAAGAGTATGGAGAAGACTGCTTAACAGACTACCATAGGCTTCAGTGCTAGCCCCAGTGCTGTTCAACATATATACAGATAACCTGTGAAAAACAATGTCTCTCAAATGGTGGCATCCATTTTGCCATATGAGTTCCTAGAAGCCGCTGGCCTCTGATTGGCTGGCAACTCCTGGTGACCCAAAACACGAATGCCGAGGCCCCTGAAAGAGCAAGATACTCTCCTGTATGTGCTCCTCTGTCACATTTTAATGATGGGAATGGGTGGGTAGAGAGTGAATTACCTTGCCAGGGGGCAGTGTGTTAGTTACCAGATAACACCTATCCACACATTGAAAAGAGTTTGAAAATCTCAGCTGAATTGACGGACCAATCACCTTTAAGTCAACAAAAGAGGGGGAGATCATTTGGCTCTGGAGATTTGTATTTGCTAAATAAATTTTTTTTATTGCTTAGGAAGATAGGAACAAGAGTAGGCTATTCAGCCCCTTGAGTCTGTTTCACTATTCAATGAGATCATGGCTGATCTGTGGTCTAACTCCATATGCCTGCCTTTGGCCCACATCTCCTAGCCATTTTGCCTAAAAAAAAATTTATCTCAGATTTAACTGATCCAGCATCCATTGCCATCTGTGGAAGAGAGTTCCAAAGTTCTCCCACCCCTTTGCGTGTACAAATGCTCCCCTAACATCTCTCCTAAATGGTCTGGTCCTCATTCTCAGACCTGTAGAGTGCCCAACCAGTGGAAATAGCTTATTATTACTTACCCTGTCTTTTCCCATTGATACTCAGAGGGTAGTAAGGGTATGGAATACTTTGCCTGCAACGGTAGTAAATTCGCCAACTTTAAGTACATTTAAGTTGTCATTGGACAAGCATATGGACGTACATGGAATAGTGTAGGTTAAATGGGCTTCAGATTGGTATGACAGGTTGGCGCAACATCGAGGGCCAAAGGGCCTGTACTGCGCTGTTATGTTCTATGTTCTATATATCTCTTTTACTGCTTCTTTGGCAAGGAGTCTTCCCTTGGTCAGTGGACTCTTTCATTTTTAAACTAAACACATCTTTCTTGCCTCCTCTGTAAGAATTCTCAAGGAATCATACCATCCCCAGCATTTTGATATATAGCTCAATCAGCTCCAACCCCCTTCCCACTGCAATCACAATAAATACAACACCCACCCTCGTTTCTCATCATCCAAAGCTTAAAGCACAACCATGTATAACAGTGGTTTACATGTACCTCTTTCAATTGAGTACTACACTCACAGTGCAGGCTCCTCTAAATTGAAATTAAAAAGTGTGGATGCGATGGCTTTTTTATTCATTCATAGGATTCAGGACTAAGTCAGCATTTAATGCCCAGAGAACAGTTAAAAGTCAACTACATTGCTGTGAGTCTGGACTCACATGTACACCAGACCAAATAAGGACAGAAAATTTGCTCCCCTACAACATTAGATAGATTTTTATGAGAATTAACAGTGTTTTCAGAGTTGCCATTGGGATAGCTTTTTATTCCAGAATTTTTTTAAATTGAATTTAAATTTCTTCATCTGCCATTGTGGAATTCAAACTCATGTCTGCAGAACAGTAACCCAAGTTCTGGATCACTAGTCCAATAACATGAACACTAGGCCACTGCCTCCCCCATGTTTTAACAGTGAAGGTCCAGCAGCCCATTGTTTTAATTCTCCAGGCTGACATCTCTATCCTCAGCCTGCTGCACTGCTCCAGTGAAGCTCAATACAAGCTTGAGGTTGCTACAGTCTGTTCACAGGTGAAGTTACACAATTTGCTATGGTTCCTGACAGGATATTTCAAACTGTTAAGTTCCCAGGTGATTTAACCCTTGGTTATTCACCGCCCCCATCAGTCAGTGCATTAAGGTTAATTTTAATAGGAACCCCTTCCTTCGGGATACTTTTCTCCTAGACTTAAATGAACTTACAGTTCAAAGGAATCAATGAACTAGACATTCTTGAATCAATGAAAAGAATGAGTTTCTTAGTTACTAAACATGAGAAGAAATAATAATGCAACATTCAGCACACAGTTTAGCAATAAAAGGTCAGTCCAAAAAGAGATATGGATCAATCTCTGAATTGTTCACAAAGCGTGACATGATCATTATAGTGATTGACAGTGACATTGATAGTTGAACAGTTAATTTTGACATTCTTTGTTTAATAAGTTGATTGAAACTCTTTTGTCCTGATTCCTTTACATAGCTCCTGACTGGCACCACTGAGTGAAAACACTTTTTCTTGCTTTCCCTGCCATGAATGGGTTTGTAAATAGCTCTTTTCAGAGCTCTGACCCTCACAGCACTCTACTGAGACACACATCGTCCAGGGTTAGAGATCTCTTTCAACCCCTGTCCCTGTGTATTCTTGAAAAGGGAAGAATGCAAATCTGCCAGTTTCCACACTGCTGTCTTTTTTTACCTCAAGGTCTGAGATACTCCTAGGAGGTTGTAGTACAATTTCTCCCTTTGAAGCTTATTTGGCACCTCATCAGAAGTAGCATCCCAGAGTCTCTCTCTCTCTCGCTATCTCTTTCTCTCTCTGGAGGCAGCCACTGAATATACAACTGTAATTATGATAAATTCTCCTCTCCTTCCACCCCACCCATTCTGCTGCTGCATGTGCTGGTCTTAATTTTACTGTTGTTTTCAGACATACCTATTCATCTTTCTGCCACCCACACCATCCGGGGGCAAATCTTTATCCCGGCCACAGCTGTCACCATTCCCTTTATAACTTGTATCATCAAATTTTCTACCAGTTGATCTTGCCCATCCTCCACCTTCTTTGCCAGACATTTCCTTGAGTTCTTCTTTCTCTATCCCCTTGCACTAAGTCCAACAGAATTCTATCTTCTTTCAGTTTTGAAGAAAGGTCCTTGACCAGGAATATTGCTGTGTATTTTCACCATTTTGTGTTTATATGAAACATTGATACAGTCATTCTGGCTCAGCCCAGAAGTTTAGGAATGGAAGCATTCTAGAGAGTGGGATAACAACAGGAAAGTAATGATGGTGAAATCTGGGCATATTATTATGTCAAACTCACCAAAAGTGGTGGAGAAGCACAGAGGATGTAATGGCTGTGTTTGTGTTGTGTTTAAAACACACACATGCACAGACACACAGATAGCTACATGCGCACAGACACACAAATAGCTACATGCACACAGACAGACTCACATACATATAGATACACACACGCAGACAGACACACACGCACACATACTGACACATGTAGACAAATGGAGAAAGTGAGGACTGCAGATGCTGGAGATCAGAGCTGAAAATGTGTTGCTGGAAAAGCGCAGCAGGTCAGGCAGCATCCAAGGAACAGGAGGATCGACGTTTCGGGCATAAGCCCTTCTTCAGGAATCCTGAAGAAGGGCTTATGCCCGAAACGTCGATCCTCCTGTTCCTTGGATGCTGCCTGACCTGCTGCGCTTTTCCAACAACACATTTTCAGCATGCAAACAGACAAACACACACACACGCAGATACACAAATGCAAACAGACACACACACACATAAATGTAAGCATTATTAGGGCTGATGGAAATTAGAAGTTGGAACAGAGAAAGCAGGAAATAGATAGTAGGTAAGAGATAACGGAAATGCTAGCAATTTTAGTCTTTTTCCAAATCGTTGTAAAACAATGTAAAGTTACTCATTGATTCAAAACATATCTTTGCAATATTCAATGATTTTGAAAAACTAAGGTTACTTTCATGCTGACCTCTTATTCTTATATCTCTTGCATTTATAGTTTATGCTGTTAAATCTGTTTCGTATAGTCCAGTGGCCAATGCAATTGCTACATGAATCAGAATTAAAAGTTTAACATGAAAGTGGCTGAAGACATATTTGATAACTTGGTGCATTCCTGTAAATGGAACTGGATAAGTTGGAAGGATTCAATCAGAAGTTGGTTGAAGGATGGCGAAGGAGATCCTGTATGTGAGCAACGAACGTATATTGTACACACATATCTTATATGTACGCTTAACAGTTAAGACTTTGCTGCATATAAAGCAAAGAGAACATTTCTCCACACTTTCTCTTGGCTTCCCAGTGTTCATCAGAGTGGAATGCAAATCATTCCTCTTAGAGTCTTAAGGTATGGTGAGCTGAATGTTTCTATTGACCTGTTTATAGTCATCCCAGTTCCATTAATGACATATCTATGCAATGTCCTCCCACATCCCCAATCCAAAAAGCTTTTGGGAAGTTACAGCCCTCTCACCTGACTGATAGTTTGGTGGTACACTGTAATCCATAGAATGCAGTTAAGTAGAATCTCAGTGTTCGGATTCGGAATATCTTTTCTACATTTTCGAATTGTATGATCTTCAGCCAAACCTGCAAAACAAAAATTCATATGTGGTTTCTTGTATCTAAATATTGGTGAAGTAATGTTCTGTTCCGGATTCTCTTCCTTCCTCTCCTGAAGAAACAGGCTTAAGGTTGGTGCAGATAGACTCTGTTGCATTCCTTACCTTCCAGTAATGTGCCAAGCAGCTATCCTTCACATTTTAACATGGATTGCGATATCACTGGGTTATTCCTGTGCAGTGAGGATCTCTGGGTCAGGAATCGGGCAGGAGAGATTGGGGGAGGGGTAAAGGCCAATGAAGTGTAAATATTTTGGATACTTTCCACATCTCTTCTTATCTGAGATATTTCAGTGTCAGAATGGTAGATTATTTTTAAATGAGCTGTCAGCTCTTCACAGCCTTTTGGAATATCATCACCAGCTCTGATATCGAAGTATGTGGAAAAACATGTACTGATATCATGTCTATAATGGAGGAAGATAGTCATATATTGTTGAAGGTCACTTAATAGGTCATTCACTTCAGGTTTAGTTCAGAGCTTCCTGTGCCTAGTCATATTGTGAAACACTGCAAAACAATCTGTCAGAAAATGCTTGAAGCCCTCAACAATTTGGGCAGCATACACAAACAGAGTGAATGGGCTAAATTTTACTCACTGTTTATGTTGGCCTGGGAGGTGAGGAGTATGACAATATGGTACAGGAAGGTGTCTTCCCATTGCTTAAGGGGAGGAACAGTGATTGTTGCAAATCAATGTACTGATGGCATTGATCGTCTATTTCAGAATATGAGATGAGTCACATTAGTAAGATCCTGGAGAAAGTTAGCAGGCCCAGATTAGGGTTAGAGATGACTTTCAGAACTCATCCTTCCAGAGTTCAATTGAGCCACATAAGTAACCAAGTAAGGATCTATTCCTTCCTTTGCTGACATTTCATTTGCCCCTGGGATTCCTCCACTGTGGGGTGTGATGGAGCTAATCCAGTAAATAGTGGTCTCCCAGTGGGTTATGGTTTGCAGATCTCCTTGTTGAATCCTCCTTGGCCTATGGAAGGCTCTGAGCCTTGCAATGTCAATGGCCACCCCTCTGGCAGCAGGGCCAACTGGCCTGAGTGAATCCTCCCACTCACCAGGTCTTGCATACCCAGACATTGTCTATCTCTGAGGGCATGTGGCCATTGATGGGCTTTCCTTCTGTTCATGCTACAGTGGTGGTGGGTTGGCTATGATGAGGCTGCTGATCTCTGAATGGGGCAGTGAATCACTTTTCTTCAAAGGGATAGTGAGCAAAACGTGTTCTGTGGTCACGGAACAGCTTAAGTGGGTCCACTCCATCCCATGTTGCACTGTGATGAAGGGACTTCTGCTACTTATATACTTTTCAGAATAATGTTTCAGGACACAACGCTACGATGAAAGGTCATCACAGAATTGTCACAGCTCCGAAGGAAGCTATTCAGCCTACCATATCTCTGCTGGCTCTCTGAATGAGCAATTAACTTTATGCCATTCTCCCTCCTTCTCCCTATAGTCCCACGCTTTCTTCCTTCCCAGATAACACAGTCTTCTCAATGTTTCGATTGAACCTGGCTCTACCACACTCTCAGGATATGCATTCCTGTGCTTAGCCATTCACAGGACGAGAAGCATTTTTCTCATTTTTCAAATTCACTCATGGGATGTGGACATCACTGGCTAATCCAACATTTGTTGCCCATCCCTAATTGCCCTAGAGAAGAAGTCTTGAACTATTGCCATTCTTGAGGTGTTGGGGTATCCACAGTGCTATTAGGAAGGGAGCTCCAGGAACCTGAGTCCTTTGCCATCTTGTGATTGGCCGTATTACCAGTGGTAGTAATTTATCATTATCTATATTTATACCTTGTTATCCTTCATTAAGCCAATTCGAAGCTCACCTCTGGAAATATCCCCTTACTATTCTCAGTGCCAGGAAGTAGATTCTCAGGGGGCCCCAATGGTTTTTTCATTAGGATCCAAGGCCTGTGCTAAAATGCTGTTCATGAGCTCTGTTTCTCTCTGATCTGAAGCTGCAACACTAGCTAATTATCTCCAGATTTTCTGTGGTTTTTAATGACAATCCACATTTTTCACTGTTATCTGCCCAGACCAAAACATTTGACTCTACTGTAATTTTTGATTTATCTCCAAGATCGCTTCTGACTGTATTTTTGAGTGGTATTCAGTCAATACACTGTTCATTTTTTTCAGGTCTGAAAATGGCCTACACTAATATGATGAAAATTTAAAAGATATGGCAAAGGTGTATCATTACCTCTTAGCATAACTGCACAGTAACTGTGCCCCATGTTCTAATAGAGCATTCAGATTTATTTTATCACAGAATGTAGGTATCTCTAATGTCGTCAGCATTTGTTGCCCACCCCTAATCACCCTTGAACTGATTGAAATGGCTGAATAAGCCAAAGGATTGTTAAGAGACAGCCACATTGCTCTGGGTCTAGAGTCACATGTAAGCCAGACCAGGTAAAGGTGACAGATTTCCTTCCCTGAAGGACATTAGTGAAGAAGATGGGCTTTTACAATAATTGATTATCATTTTGTGGTTACCATTACTGAGACTTGCCTTCAGTTTTGGCATTGTTTGAATTTATGGTTGATCAGCTACCACAGTGGGGCTTCAACCCATATGCCTGGAACATGTGCCGGGGCTTCTGACTTACAGGTTCATTGACAACATCACTACACCACTGTCTCCCAGATGAAGAATTAAAGTAAACCTGGAATTTATGACCTTCACTTTAAACGACTACCAGCCATCTCTGTCTCTAATGAGAGAGCAAGTCTTCTGGGTCTATGTGACTTTGCCTGCTCTAGTTTGATTAAAACACCTCTGGCTCATCTGCTTTGCTAAGATGACCGTTTGTGTGGTGTGTGATTGAGACATGAGTCTATGTGTTACCCTCAATTCACTGTACCTCTGGGAACATGTGAATGCCATGTCCTTTTCCATTTGCAGAGTTTTAACTATTGCTGGCTGTATAGCTGGTGTTTGTTTGGTGCCTAGGGAGTATGGAGCAAGTCAATTTGTACACTATAATCTAAATTTATAAACTCAACAATCCTTCTGTAGTAAATGTCATTTTGCAGTCTGGCCCTCCCCAGCCTTGCCTAATTATAGATGATATAGATGATTGGAGCAGCTTATAACATTCAGAGTAGACTGTGAAATGTAGAGCTATTTAGGAAGATGCACTGAGCAGCTGAGCTGCTGTTGTTTTTTCACTTGCATTCAAATTCCAGTCGAGGAGCAGCTGCTGCGATGAAACTTATGTGGAGACTGTTAATTGAGTCAACCCCTGTGTAAGTCAGCCATGTGACTGAATGTTGCTCAGAAACAAAAGGAATTAGCGGAAGAAAATATAATAAAATGAAACCTGCACCACAAGTGTTTGGAAATGAGTTTGGCAGTTCTCAGTTGGGTTACTGGGTAAAATGACTCACCCAGTTTCAGACATTGAGAGAATACACTGCATTTTTTGTTACATTGACAAAACGAGTTGGATGAAGCAAGGAAAAGAGAAACTACTTGATTTTCCAATTATAACAGCAAGGACTGATGCCCTGGTAGTGCTTGGTATTCACTCCTTTCCGAGCAAATAGGAAAAGTCATCGGGCTAGGTCTGCTGTTGCCTGAAAATACTTCACTTACATTTTTTAAGCCTTGCTGGCAGTAACACAACCAAGGCAATATCTGAAGCGAAGTAAAACATCAGACGATCATGATAGTATGAAGCATTGGGGTTAGACTTGTCCTCTGGCCATTTGTTGCCCTCTGCTTGCCTTACGTGTTGACTGTTTGCAACAGTTCCATGGACATCAGTCTCCTTCTAATACAGTCAAGAAGGAGCTACTTGTCTGGGAGCAATGACAGGTGAATGTCAGATGTTTCTTCAACAATGGACGAATGAGGGAACTGGCACATTATCTCCACTTCAGAACTGAAGGAACCGAGGCCAGTAGTCAAATCTTTATTCACAATGCAGCTGCTGCTAGCAGATCTACAATGGCAAGTGTGACCTCTCCCTGTCTGAATGATTCCGCTATTTACTGGATAACTCACTTCGTCTTTTGAGTAACTACCAAAGCTTGTGACATCAATTTCTAACCTCTGCAATATCACTACTTTCAAAGATTCAAAGACAGTGACTCTGGATAGAGAGCTACAATGCCAGGATAAATCTTGAGACAGTAAAATTTCCACATAACTCCAGAGAGTTGACTGTCTTTCCTATATTTCACCATCTGATCAGGTTGCATCCAAATCCAGATACCAGAGGTGAAAGCAACGCATTTGAACTCGCTACTTACTTGTAACATAGCCTGAATGCAGCTTAAAATGTAAGCAGGAGGTGTAGGACGGGTGTTGAGACAATCTAGATGGTACTTAGCTGATCTTAAACCCCTCCCCTTCCAATATTTTATATTTTTTCACACCTTTAAAATTCTATCGAACCATAGAAGTTTACAGTATAAACTGTAGCACCCATAGAGTGCTTTTAGCTCATTATGTTTAGACAAGATTATTTGCTGGAGCAATCCAAGTCTAACCCCAATACTTCATTCTATCATGATTGTCTAATGTTTTACTTTGCTTCAAATATTTATTTAATCCACTGGTGTTTTCCTTAACCATTCTCCATGCAGATTAGCCTTATTCTAACAACCTTCTCTGTAAAATAAATTCCACTCATCTCTTTCCTAGTAATAATGACAAACCTATGGGGAAGATGGTGGTATAGTGGTAAGATCGATGGACGAATGACTTAGGCCACAATAAATCTGGAATTCACAGCTAATCACCAGCGATGGTGATCGTGATACTGTTGATTGTTGTAAAACCCAACTACTTCACCAATATACTGTAGGCCAAGCTTTCTGTTCCCTGACCTTGACTGGCCTACATATGACTCCAGACACAGAGAAATGTGGTTGACTCTTAAATGCACACTGCAATGGCCTTGTAAGCCAGTCAGATCAAGGCGCAATTATTGGAAAACAAATTCTGGCCTTGACAGCAATGCCTGAACATCTCCTGAAAGAATAAAATATATATTAATAACCCCTTGCCATTGGTTCCTTGGTCAGAGAAAGTAATTTTTCCCTGTTCACCCAAATAACACTTCACAATTTTGAAAACCTTCATTAAATCTCCTCTCAACTTCTCTCCTGCAGTGAAACGAGTCCCATTACTCTTCTTATTGCCCTAAGATGTATCTTGGTGAAATCTGTATAATGTAGTCACTGTGTTTTTCATGTTCTACAATAGTGTAAACTGAGGTCTAATCAATTAACTTTAGATTACTTACAGTGTGGAAACAGGCCTTTCGGCCCAACAAGTCCACACCGACCCACTGAAGAGCACCCACCCAGATCAATTCTCCTACGTTTACCCTGCATCTAACACTACGGGCAATTTAGCATGGCCAATTCACCTAACCTGCACATTTTTGGACTGTGGGAGGAAACCGGAGCACCCAGAGGAAACCCACGCAGACACGGGGAGCAGAAAGCTTGGCCTACAGTATATTGGTGAATGTGCAAACTCCACACAGTCAGTCGCCTGAGGCGGGAATTGAACCCGGGTCTCTGGCGCTGTGAGGCAGCAGTGTTTTTTTTAACTCTTTACTTTTGCCTCTATTAAAGAAAACCAAATTCTATTGGCATCCATTAAACCATATATTGATCTAACTTTTCTTCAATGCTCTTAAATTGTTCACTGATACTTTGTGCCTTACTTCTCCTCTTTGAATTGCAATGGTCAGCGGTGGGGTGAGAGGTGAAGTAGAATATTCTGCTCTGTCTGGTGTTGAACCTGGAGGCAGGAAGGACTGCAGTAGGCAGGAGAGTGTCATATCTGATCCACAACTCCTTCCTGCCACCACCAGAACTAAGCTCTGAGAGGGAAGGTCGACCTCCCCACCTCTGCCAGTTGAAGTCCTTAAGTGGCTAAAATAATGATCACATTAGAGCCTCATTCTGCTTTTGCTGATATTCACTGTCTGTAGATGGACCTGTTGCCATGTGGTATGAATAGTCGATAAAATAGGGGAGGAGTTTGTCAACTCTGGGAGATGGGGCCTTCCTTGGTAAAAGGCACTCTGTGACTGGTGGGAGGCACTCAATATTAGGAAGGGGTGGGACTGCTGAGAACCAGTCTCCTGCTGTTGCTGCCAACCATCCTGTATCCCTGTCCTCTCAGATCCACTTGGTGGGCTCCCCTCCCCCAGCCCAACTTCCTATATAATGACAGCCCTGTGTCCTTTTGCAGTACTCCTCAAGCCTTGGACTCTAAACTACCAGGAGCAATGACTACCTTCTCAGTAGCCCTGCTGTTGTACAAAAGAGCCACTAGCCTGTTCAGCAAAATCTTTGCCAGATGCCTCCAGGGGAAGTCCTGATGGTGGCTTTGCAAATCGCTATTGTCTGATTGGCTTGTGGTTTGGTGGAACTTTGGATAAAAAGGCAATCTAGGCCTCCTGTTGATTCTCTAAGCAACCTGTGAAACTCTTGATGCTGCAAGAAGATTCTGGTCAGGATGAATTGTACAGATATTTTCCAATTTATCTATTTAGAGTTGTTATGACACAACACTGGAGCAAGTGGGACTTGAATATGGGGTTCCTGGCTAAGAGGAAGGGACGTTACCACTGCGTAACAAGAGGCCCTAGATGAATTCTGCAATGCTATTGCTAGTAAATAGGCAAATGTTACTGATTTTGAGTTGCCAGAAAATACTGCAGTCTGAACTGAACAGAATTATGATTCTAGTTTTTCCTTGAACACTATTTGTTGAACCACACAAGTCTTGTGCATATTATTAGTGATGTAACTTGGCATAATCACTGCACAATCACATTTTCCACTTTGTTCAGCTGTAATGCATCAGCACTGATTGACCTAACATTAATTAGGCCAATTATTAGGAGGCTCACTGGCCTGAAAAAAAAGACCAAGCATTTCTCTCTGTTTTAAAAATATTAAATCCCTTTTGCAGGATTTCATTCTGTTTTCCAGAAGAATAACGAGCTGCTGTCAGTTTCAGAATTGCCCAGGCCATCAAAACATGAAGCAGGTTTGGGTTTTGAAATAAAAGTCTTCATAAATGTAGGGATATTTAAATAGCTACCAATTACTGTAATGTATGCTCAATTTGAGTAAACATCAGAAAATTTAAATTGAAATTAAATGCTCATTAAAACTGGTTAGCAGGTGTGATCTCCTGATTAATCCTCCCTTGTCATTCTCTTCCTGACCATGGGCCTTGTCTCTGATGAACGGTCTCGTTACTGATCCTACCACTTCTCTATGGATGGTAGGTGGAACTTTGAGCGATGCAATTCTCAGCTGCTTCCCAGCCTGGAAAATGGCCTGGGAATTATCTGCTGGATTTGAAATGAGGCCTGGGAGTTAAAGTATCGTGGGTCCCATATTAGAAGCAATGGGTGACTGTTAATTTAATCCACTGTCCACCTGCAGAAAACTAGTTTAGATTTGAAATTATATTTTACATGTTCCCACCCTATAACACTGTAGATCCTTTGACTTGTGATGAGTAGTGGCACAGGAGATGCACTTCGACATTATACACACATAGAGAGACACAGACATAGAAAGACAAAATAATTGACACCTGTACCCTGAATGCTTTTCTTGAACTTTCTTGATGGCTGCTTTTTGAGGTTAGGGGGCTCCCTTTTGGTTTTCAGGGGTTCCTTTGTCATTCTCACTAATTCATTTATAAGTCATGCAGTCATGTAGTAACATTACCTTCTGTATTTGAGTTGACATAGGGGCCATTTGACTCACACAGATGCAGAATTAGAAAATTTCATCGATATTCTCAATAAATTACCAACCATAAAATTTAAAGCCCCAACACACAAAGAAAATGTTATTTTCTTAGACACCACAGTATTTAAATTAGCACATGATAACAGATGCAAAATACATATTCTCACATACAGGAAGACACAACCCTGAATCCATCTTTGAAAGATGACTGAAATCATAGCCAATATAGTTCCACTGTGTGCGCACAGAGCTGGAAGATTTAATAAAGTAGCTGCTATCTTTTTTACTGTATCTGCAATCTCAATTTCAGATTTAAATGTAACAATTGACTTCATGTTCATTCTAACAGCTTCCACTGCATTTTCACCATATAGTAGTTCTGGGATATATGCAGCCTTAAGTTCAAGATTCCACATTCATTTGCAAGGAATTCATTACCCTTAGTGGTTTCCGATTTTCTGGCTGTTAGCTGAACATTCCTTTGCTGACAGGTTTAAAATTGATCTGTCTCCTTTGTAGTCTCCCTCTTGGTCTACTTGTAGTTGTCTTCTCCTGCCTTGCAACTTCTCTCTCTCTCTCTGTGCAGTCTGTCTTCCTACCCCTTGCAGCCTCCCCCTTTCCAAACTTGCAAACACATCCTACTCCCATTCCTAACCTTGCAGCCTCACTGTCTCTTAAACTCACCCACTGCCTCCCTCATCTCACTCCCCAGGTAAGTTCTTTAACCCACGACCTCTTTCATTACCCAATCCCACTGTCGTCCCTTGAACCCTCCACCTCACTTACAGCCTCTTTCTTCTCCCCAATTGATATTATCGCCATCCCTACTACCAATGTTTCTTCGTCCAGTGGCATTAAGCTTTCCCACCTCCCTGGCCCACAATGCTTCACTTATTTGCCTTTCCTTTCCTTGTTGCTTATCCCTCTTGCTGCTTCACCAACTGCAGGCTGTTTCTCCTGGGTTTTTGCTGCTGACAATGAATGTATCAGCAGTAGGTAGGGGGAGAAATAGCCAGTGACTGGAGGAACATCTCCTCACCAATTCTGTCTGTTTTGCTTATGGGGCAAATTGACCAAATGCATGATTGAATTTTCCCAGGCATTCTAGGGAATTTTGGCCTCAATTTGTTTGCTGCCCAGTGCATTTTGAACAGTGGTACAGACAAACACACACAAAGTTGAATCTCCCTGCATTAATAGTATTATAGAGATATCCTGCTAGTGATGATGCTGAATTTGTATATTGCCGATAAAAGAAACCTGTTGTTAAAGCTTTTTGTTTTGCACTTGTCACGACAATTCAAAGGTACAACCAATATTTATGCTGCATAAGAAGAGAGTTATGGTTGGTTGGTGAATGAATTCTGATTAACAGAAGTGTTGCACAAATGGAGAATGCACAAATTAATGTTGATTGATAGTTTACTGTCAGGCTTTGTTTAAATTTTAAACAAGACAAAATTGACTTTCATTTGTCTAGTTATTGCCTTCAGAAATGAACCAACAAACAGACGTAACCTATTTTGTTGAGTTGAAACCGATGCAGTGCATATTCTTTCTATCTAAAAAGTATCGGGTGGTGATAATGTCCCAACCCTGAACGGAGAGGCCTGGGTTCAAGTCCCACCACTCCAAAGGTGTGTAATAACATCTCTGAACAGGTTTATTAGTAAAAATAGGTTAAGTTTTTAAAGAAAAGAACAAGGTCCCATGCATTAATATATGTAGCTTCCAATACACTCAAGTGCACCATACTGCAAGCCCAAATGACAGTCCTAAATTGGTTGTCAGGGTATATTTTCACACATTCAAGATAATCCAGTAAATGTTGTCGATTTCTAGAATATCTAATGTGGATATTGTGTTGTGGGTTTTGCCAGCACAGTCTGGTCAGGTACAGTCAGTACCGTGCTTGTTGTGACCAGCTGATGGATATGCTGTTTGATATGATCTGACAGTCTCTGAACTGTACAACAACCATGCCTGACATCACATAGAGTCATTGAGTCATAGTGATGTACAGCTCAGAAACAGGCCCTTCTGCCCCACTCATCTGCACCTACCAGGTTCCCTAAAATGATTGAGTCCCATTTGCCAGCATTTGGCCCATATCCCTCCAAACCTTTTGAATTCATATACCATTTAGGTCTATTTTAGATGTTGTAATTGTACCCACCTTCACCATCTCCTCCAGAGGCTTGTCCCATACACGCACCCACCCTCTGTGTGAAAACACTGCCCCTTAGGTCCCTTTTAACCATTTCCCTCTTGCCTTAAACCAATGCCCTCTAGTTTCAGACTCCAATACCCTGAGGAAAAGACCTTGACTATTCACCCAATCCATGCCCCTCATGATTTTAAAACTACTTTAAGGTCACCCCTCATTCTCCAACATTCGCACAAATTAGTAACGTGGTATCTATATTCAGTGTTGATGTGCTGGGGAGTATTTCAGGTGCATAGTTCCTTGAGAGTGGAGTTACAGGTAGAAGGCGTTTGGCACACTTGCCTTCATTGGTCAGAACATTGAATTGAGGAGTTGGGACATCATGTTGTAGATATACTAGGACATCAGTGAGGTCATTTTTAGAATATTGAGTCCAATTCTGGTCTTCCTGCTGTAGGAAAGATGTTGTTAAACTTGAAAGGGTTTCAGAGAAGATTTACAAGGATATTGTCGGGTTCGGAGGATTTGAGCTATAGAGAGAGGTTGAATAGGCTGGGGCTATTTCCTCAGCGCTGGAGTCACTCATTTAAACAGAGATAGGACATTTGTGAATGTATCAAATTCTTTACAACAGAGGGCTATTAAGTAAATTCACTCTGAGATAGACAGATTTCTAATCATTAAAGGAATCAAGAGTTATAGAGGTAAGGCAGGAAAGTGGAGTTGAAGATTATCAAATCAGTCATAATCTCATTGAATGGAAGAGCAGACTGTTGGGGAGATTGGTCCACCTCTTCTCTCATGTTTTATGGATTCATGCACAACACTGTCATACAATTTTTTCCAGATATTTTAGGTGTGAACGAACAACAGAGGGAGCCAAAGTGGGATGTGAAGCTGATACCTCAGTTCAGACTGAGTTTAATTTAAGACACCAGCTTGGTGAGGATGCTGAAGCCTGTTTTGGGAACATCTAATGGAGGATCTGTAAGGACTAATCTCGAAGTAAGTTGCCTATTGGTACTCATTGGTGGCTTGTATTTACCTTCAAGTCTTTACCTGACAGTGACCAAACTGTGGGATTCAACTAGTCATTTCTAAGGTTTCAAGGGCTACTTAGAGCTCTCTCACCTTTCACAGTTCACTTGCATCTAGGGGCTTGAAGAGAGTTTTTGAAAGACATAAGCAGACTTTCTGGAGCACATCCCCAAGGGCTTCCTCAATACCGTATCAACATTATTGTGAAAATTCTTTGAGGAGTTCAGCAAATGATTGTTAATGCCATGCTACTGTACCTTACTGGAGACATTATAGAAGTCACCAGGAGATTGGCCATTGGTATCTTGTTAGGAATCTCCATTAATCTGGAGGAGGAGAAGCCAGATAGAGTAACACCAGTCACTGCAGGAGAGGGGGAAAGAATGGTCAGATAGGTTTCTTTTCCCTTGCAAGTGCTGAGTATTCTTCTTCTGGAACTCCTCTACCAGGAGCCCTTGTACTGTGTCCGAGAACCTGTGTACCCTCTTCCTTGCTTCCTGCAGCATCCTGAAATGTGCTGCTGTGTGTAAGGGAGCACATTCCACACCATTTGGAGGAAGTGGGTAGGTAGAACCCACATATAAATAATCAGGAAAATTGCTTCTAATCAATGCTTGAACCCTAAACCTGGTGTATTCATTCTAGTACTTCCAAGAAAATTATCTTAGGATGAAAGGTTGAACAGGTTGAGATTGTATCTTTAGGAGTTTCTGAAATGAGGAGTCATCTCATTGTCGCATATAAGACTCTGCGAGGACTTAACAGAGTAAATGCTGAGAGGAAGCTTCTTCTTGTTAGAAATACTGGAAGTCAGGGATACAGGTTATAATTAACGGCTCTTCCACTGAAGACATAGATGAAATCTTTTTTGAGGCTTTTCCATTTTTGGAACTCCCTTTCCCAGAGAGTGATGAAGGAAGAGTCAGTGAATGTTTTTAAGGTGGAAATAGACTGTGATAGAGTTAGCTTCTTGACTAACAAAAGAATCCACTGTTAATTGTGATAGGTGAGGGTGTGGAGTTGAGGCCACAATCAGATTAGCCAGGATCAAGGGAATAAATGGTCTTATCTTCTCTAAATTTCTATATTTACACAGTGATCTACTGATTGGCACAGCATTTATTCTGTGTTTGTTTTTACCCTGGGTCAAAATCATGTCAGGGTTTTAACATAGCAAGATATCAGAAGATAATTAAAAATGCCCCAAACTGCTCATAATTAGTATGTCTTCTCACCCACTCCTCACAGCCTGTACTTAGGGCCTTGGCTTAATACTGATAGTAATTAACAGAAGATAGAGAAAAAAGATGTAATAATTATTAAACATTCTACATCTACCAATTAATAATGACATATAAAAATAAAGAGAAAATAATTAAGTGAGCAGGCTAGGATTCAAAGGAGACTCGCATTTTATGTCCTGCTTATATTCCAATCAAAAAGAGCTCCAATTTCCTTGACTTGCAGCTAGGTTTCCTCATCAACACCTAATCACAGTAGCTTAATGTGTGTACATTAATCTCCAGCCTTGAGATAATATTAATAATCTGCTGCTTCTGCAGGCTGATTGCTAAATCTTGACAGATCTGTTTCATGAGAGAGTTCTGTAATGTGGCAATAAAATAGCTTTCGTCAAAAGCCCAGCTCATTGTTTGGCTCCACCTTGCTTTAAAGACAATTCAGTTTCCTCAGCATGTGTATAACCCTTCCCCATTGGAAATGATGCATTGTATGTTGAGAACCAATGTCCACTTTAGTCAGTTTCACAGAATTGCAAGGAGGGATTTTTGAAGAATGACCGTTTATGTGTGATGCATACCTGAGAAAGGATCCAATTAAAGAGTAGCAGAGATTAATTTATAAAAAAGGAAAAGGATCATACCATCAGTTGGGAAAATGTATTTATATTCATGGACAATGGGAAAAAAACTGGAAGATATGGAATGGTCTGGCACGGTCTTTATTGAAAAGGTGTTTCGCTATGTGATTTCTTAGAAATGAAGACAACAGTTTAATGGGTGCTATAGTTTACCTTTCCAAAAAGTCAAGGAACTTTGGAGACAAAACTATCAATTATGTTAAGGAGATAAAAGATAGTGTTAAAGTCTCTTAACCGCTAGAAAACATGCCTTTGAAAGGATTATGGAGGTCTCTATACTGAAGATTGCCTAGCAATTCTTTCTGGACTTTTTCAATTTTCAAAGACCTAAGTAGTATAAGGAAGTAAATCCCTGGACCTGCAGTCTTTCTCCCTTTCAAAACATAAACCCAGAAAAGCTGAATTGTGGCTACTTTCCAAAGATGCAGATTCAGCTTGATTCCAAACTGAACTGAAACTCTTCTATCAGCCTGAAGCTGTCAGTAATTCAGTTCCATTGACAAGAAACCTGGGGTCACCAACTTTATCTTTCTTTTTTGCAGACCCTCGGCCAATAGGGGTGTTTTGCCTTTTTAAAACATCTTCTCTGCAGAGACAGTTCTGATTTGTGTTGTGTGACTCTGTCTTTGGGATTAAGGGGATCTTAGTTAATGTTTGTCACTTGATTGAAGATAACTTTTTGTGTTTTAATATTCCTTAAAAAGCCTGCAAAAAGTCTCTTTTAATTATTTTAATCCACCTGCTTGAATGCATTATGACATACCTCCAGGACAATTGGAATTTAAAACCAAACTTTCTGTCCCACAGGTGGGGACATCACCATTGTGCTACAAGACTCCTAGAGATTTCAAATCCATTCTCTAAACTTTTATTCTGGGTCAAAAACGAGTATCAATTGGCCATTGTGGTGATTGGATCAATATATTTGTCATAATCGTGTGACTGGTGAAGTAGTGTGAACTCATTATCATAGTATTCCACCTATCAAGTTCATTACTCATCGTTCAAGTTCAGAGGCAGATCACAATATAGGTATAGTGTATAAGCCAGACCTTGGAAATCCTTGGCTAGTGAGCTAACTCTAATCAGCAATCTCTTTCTAGATCTCCTGGGAAATTCTGATCGTAATAAGATTGAATATCATACCAATAAGGACTGAGACAAACATGTTCATTCTAAAAGAATTAAAGATTGAGACCAACATGTTCCTTCTAAAAGATGAGAGACTTTAACAAACAATCCAGGTCTTTTTCAATATATAATTTCAGTTACTTCACACTGTAAACTTTCATTAAAAATTCTGTGTCTTACGATCTTATACTCCACAACCACCTGATGAAGGAGCAGCGCTCCGAAAGCTAGTGCTTACAAATAAACCTGTTGGACTATAACCTGGTTTTGTGTGATTTTTAACAATGTTAAAGATTGAAATTAACAGCCCCCAATCACAATAGAAGCTTAATCTAAAACATTACCAATTACAATGGTATGAGAGGAGAATTGACTATGTTTGAATGGGTAAATTGACTGAAATTGTACATCAGCAATTAAACTGTGTGAAAGATTTGAAGAGACTATTCAAAATGTGCAACAAAACTCCAAAGTTATGTGTCCCAAGGTGCAGTGGTGGATGCTAACCCTCAGCAGTATCTGGTTGCCTTAGCTTTCAAAGTTTCACTAGATGTTGTGATTTTTCATTTCCCTCAGTGGAGTAGTTAAAATACCTCTAATTAGAGCTGCCACAGTATTAGATGCTCCAGAAGAATGTGGAGATCAAAGGAATTAAATGTATTAGCATTCAACTAATCTCTCCAGGCTCCACAAGATATTCAGTCCAAGATGCAAGGAGACAAGAAAGGCTAAGTATAACACCATTAGCACAGGCTCACACTCCAACTGCAAGTGAAAAAGCCACCTTGAGACTTGCATTGAAAACTAATCCTGATTATCAAAAACATCCATTTAATTAGACCGTCACTGAAAAGTAGTGCTGCATTTCTGGCAATCGGTTCCCATGATTTCATCCCTTCAGTAGGGGCTACTTACATCCAATTTTGGAACTGACAATTACCAAAGTGACATGCTATTTGCTACACTTTAAAAATAAAAGCAATACAGTATATCACAATTAATAAGAGTTCTTATAACATTATGGAAAGTTGCAAATAAACAAGAAATATTCATATGATATTATTTTTATCATTTACAAATATCACCGCTGCAATTATCTTATTGATGATTTATGGTATTGATTTTAAACCTGACCCCCAATCTTATGGATAAGAGAGAATACACAGGGTGTGAGAGATAATAATATCAGATTGGGCAAACCAACCCCAACTCAACCACATTCCCAGTCGACACAATGTTTACAAAGGTGATTCGGGCTCCAGATAAGGCTTTTGCGAAAGGCAAACAGGATCTACGTAACATGCTGAATTTGCACTGCTGTTGTGGTCTCCTGCTGCCTGTTGGCCAGGCAGGCAATCAATCTAGCTGGCTGTCATGTGGCAGTCTGAACAGAATTAAGCAAATGATGTTCTAGGTAAAAACAAGGACTGCAGATGCTGGAAACCAGAGTCTAGATTAGAGTGGTGCTGGTAAAGCACAGCAGGTCAGGCAGCATCCGAGGAGCAGGAAAATCGACGTTTCAGGCAAATTCCTGATGACGGGCTTTTGCCCGAAACATCGATTTTCCTGCTCCTCGGAAGCTGCCTGACCTGCTGTGCTTTTCCAGCACCACGCTAATCTAAATGACGTTCTGTCAACGGGATCATCAGGACCTGTGCCCAATCTGTTTGGGTTTGTAGTCTGTTATCCAGCTCCACAGCACTCTTTCCACCTCCCCATTAATACTGGGATCCTTATGTTAGATTGCTGTGGAAAATCCCAGTTTAGGTCTTACGTTTGATGTTGGTGAAAGGTAAATTTGGAGTATTTCCATGTCTGAAGTGCTGTCTATCAAGCAGTGGGGGTTGGGGAGGAGGGTGGCTGGTGAATGTTTTGCAGCGAACTGTTGTGAACAATGGTCCAAGCAGATGTTTTTTTTAACAGACTGAAGACCCTATGTAAAGAATTGGCAACTCATTCAGCCTGTTACATGTTATTATTTTGCTGCAAAGAGCTACAAACAGAGCTACTAGGTCAGGCAGCTCCACCTTCATTGGAGCTTATCCAAAGCAGGTGGCCCTTTCTAAAGTGACTGATGACAGAACTACATTGAATGATTTTTTTTAGTGGTACAATTGCAAAATGATTCACAGGCTGATTGAAGGAAGGAATAATAAAATGCCACAGCAAAACATTCAGCAGTTAGATTATCTACAGTGTGGAAACAGGCCCTTGGGCCCAACCCATCATCCAAAGAGTAACCCACCCAAACCCATTTCCTTCTGAGTAATGCACCTAACATTATGGGCAATTTAGTATGGTCAATTCTCCTGACCTGTACATCTTTGGACTGGGGGAAGAAACCGGAGCAAACCCACGCAGATGCGGGCAGAATATGCAAACTCCCCACAAACAGTGGCCTGACGCTGGAAACAAATCTGGGTCCCTGGCACTGTGAGGCAGCAGTGCTAACCACTGAGCCACCGTGCCACCCCAGTGGCAGTGCCAGAAAGTACCAATACATAGTCTCTTATCAGATTGAGCATTTACCAGCCTGTGCAGCTGACCGGAGTTCACTAGACTACGGCTTTCCAGAATTGTTAAAAATCCTCGGCTGTTAGAATCAACTATTGCATCTCAATGTTTTGACAGCCAGAGACAGCCGACTCAGCAGCAGCTTCTTTCCCACTGACCTACCTTTTCCTTCACATGACTGCAACTTGTGCATAAACTTCTGGTAGTCTTCTTTCCCTCGGTTAAAGAAAAAGAAACCGAAGTGACTACGGTAGGACTTCTAAAAAGGGAGAAAAATACTCCGTGAAGGTTATGAAGAGTCAGGAGGTCAAGAGGAACCATCTGTTGAACTCAGAGCAGTTCAGCAACTCGGTGCACGAAAGGGGAAAAGAGGACAACAGCGAGGCAAACGACCGCAGATAGAAACATGGCCCAGGGAAAATGCTTTGTCTGAACAAAATACAAGAGAACAATTGTTTCCTACTGGTTTGAACAGACCCTCACTCTTCAAGGTTAATTGGTATGGATTCTGGCCAATGTCATTAGAACAGCATTACAGCAGCAAGACCTCACAATGTGTATATGACGAGCAAAGTATTGTCAGGAAGCAGCCAGAACTACTTGTTCAGCACAAAAAATAAATGAACCTTTGGCTAAAATACATAGTCATGTGCAGGCACTGAGAAGTTGTTGCACAGGGAACTTGTACAATGTTTATAACTTTCTGAAATGGTGCCCACCACTTGCTTGAAGGACGGGCAATAAATTCTGGCCAGCCAGTGGTGCGCACAGCCCATGAGTGAATAAGAAAAACTGGCTGCTGTGCAAATCCATGCCACTTGTAAAGCAAAAGTTAGACACCATTTCAGAAAGTTATAAAAATGGTACAACTTCTCAATGCCTGCTTGTGACTGTATTTTTAGCTAAAAGTTCATTTGCTTTTGTATATGTAAATTCCATATACACTGAAAAAATACAAAAAAAAGATTTGCTATATTTAATACTCACTCTGGTGTTACCAACACAGCCCAATTGGGGTATATATTCTAGGTTAACTTAGTCAGGGTGTGCCTTAATTCATGAACAAATCAAGGTATAAAAATCTTGTGGAATCAAAATACACTCTAATTGTCTCCTTTCATATCTATCTGTGTTGTTGCCAAAACAAGGCTTGGAGCTGTTCTTAAGAACCAGTGTGAATGAACTGATGTAAAGTACATACTTAAGTCTGAAATATCAAACAATGTTAATGCAGACACTCCGGGTGGAATCTTCTCCTTAGAAGATGCTCAGCATCAGGACTATATAGGAGTCTTGACCCTGATAGTGTCCAAATGCCACCCATTTTTGTGATTGATTGACATTCCACCTCTTATGGGGGTAGGCTGTGCAGACTAGAGTGCCAACTGGAGACCAGGGAGTAAGTGGGGAAGAGTGAGGGCACTTCAGGATGGTGTCCTCTGAAGATTTCTTCAGTTGTTTAAATTTTTAATGATGGTCACAGCTGCTGCTTGCCATCAATATGTAGGGGAGCCCAACTCCACAAGGCCTCCACCCATATGGCTCTGGGGGTTAGGGTGAAACAGAAACTAAAAGAGTCCTTTACTGATTGAATTGTCCTTTTGTTTTCTTTGCAGTTAAGTTCATCTTGAGAAGCCTCATGGAAAGAGACAGACAGACAGACAGACAAATAGAGAGTCAAAGGATTCCTCAACCACAATATGAACTATAGGCTTTGTCAAATTATCCTAATTTTAGTTTTAATTTCTCTTAATGTTTATAGAGACCAAATGTCAGTGGGATGAAGAATCCCTGCTTCATAACCTTCACACAATCCGTATGTTTAAATCTCACATGAAGTATGTTTCTTTGTTTTTGTGCTACAGTGTTGGTGGAGTTGGCAGGATTCCACAGCACAGGAATCAAGCCACGGTGAACGAGGTCAAAAGGTTGCTGGCCAAGATGGAGCAGTCAGTACAGGAGTTGAAACTAGTAATGTCTGTGAGGGAGGTGACAGCTGCCATTGGGGCCTTACGAGTGAGATCCAAACCAGATTCAGAGAAGTAAATCCCGGTGTTCATCAGATAGGTGTGATCCATTTTAGAAATATTTTTGCTTCTGTTTCCTTCAGGCAACCAACTCCTCAAACCTTTTGAGGTTGAGTAAACTAAATTAACATACTGAAATCACTAATTATTATCATAAATTGCAGATGAATTCTACTTTCAAGAACTCTCAGCTTTTACTGCAACTCCTTCCCTCCATCAAAAGATCAGAAGTGGGACTGTTTATCAAAGATTGCACAAACTTAGCACCATTCACAACTCCTCAGGTACTGAAGCAGTCCATGCAACAAGATCTGATAACATCAAGGCTGGGCTGAAAAATAGCTAGCACTATCACTCTACACAAATGCCTGGTTATGACCATCTCCAATAAGTGTCAATCTAACCACTGCCCTTGACATTGAATGGAGTTACCATCACTGAATGCCCCACTATCAACATTTTGAGGGTGACCATTGACCAGAAACTTAATGGGATTCGTCACACAAACACAATGGCTATGAGAGGCTAGGGATACTCCAGCAAGTAACTCAAGATTACTAGAGGTTTGAGCTCTTGAACCTGTTTCTAGGCCAAAAAAAGTGCCATCAAATTTAAGTATGAATGGCAGCTGGAAATCTAGGTGGCCAGGCCCAATGATGAAACAAGCTGCTGACTCATTGACTGTACCTCTGTATTTTACTGATAAAGTCCCTTGAGGTATTTGTTGCCTTCTTGAATGAACCTTCTCCATTTTGTTTTGTCACAAGCCTGGATCTTTCATAAGTTGGTGAGGATGATTTGATTCCTTACTGGGTGCTTTGAAGACATCCCTAAGGTATCTATATTGTCATCCTGGTAGTCCTCTGCTGTGACCAAGTTCTGAGCAGAGCAGTTGCTTTGGGAGCCTGATGTCAGATAAGCGAACAGCAATGTTTAGGTTCAGCAGAGCTGCTTTTGAGCGATTAGCAACTCGACACTGAACATATTGGTTTGGAAGAAGTTCTGCTATTTTAATAGGTTAATTCCAGATAACTTTCTATAAAGATGCAAATCTTTGTTGTTAACCACACTCCTAGGTTATGAAAATTATCAGATTGAAGTGCCTTGGCAGGATGTCAAAGAAAGTTTTCTGATGGCATATAAAGTAGATTTCTAAATGGTGTCATATGAAGACCACCCAACAATGTTAAGGCAGCTCCATGGCAACAAAATGTTCTCAGAATGAGGTAGTTTAATTTAGCCGTCTTGTTGAAAGCCTCTTGCAAGGTTTGAAATTGGTCCTTCTGAGTGGTCTGGAACGATGCAGTGTTTTATAATCGAATATACACAGTGAGTGAACTTGTCAGTGGTAAGCTGCTTGTACTAAACCTGAGTCCCCACAGTCGACTGATAGAGTCAGATAGCAAAAGCTGGAAGGTATCTTTCTGCAACTTGAAGTCAGTGGCTGAGATTCTTGAAGCTTCCATTGAAAAGAGATACATACAGAGTTTCTCCAGTAGGTCGCAATTCCTGTAGGTTAATTTGCAACAGTCATTGTTTAGGCAAATTGGAAAAGGCACAGTTACGTGTAATCGGAGCTGGCTGTATATCTCCGAGCTTGGATACGATGATTGGATTCTGTTTTGAAATTTCAATTGTGAAGTAGACCTTAATTTTCTATTTGAATTAATAGCCATAAAAACTGAGGAGTAGAAGCAATATAAACTATATGATATAAATTAAAGGGAAAAGAGGACCTGCGAGACCTGAAGGTTCATGTACATTAATATTGGAAAGTGGGAGAACAGGTTAATAACGTTGCATTGAAACATATGAAATTCTGATTGTTATGAACAGAAACATAGAGTTGGATTTTTACATCCCTAAAAACTCAGGAGTGGATCCTACAATCAGCAAAATGGAGACCATGGAGATGGAACTTTGAAATTTTTCTCAACAAGTGCCCCACATGAATTTCCCATAGACAGGAAGAGGTTAGTGTTAGGATCAGGTTCTGACCTCTCACATATGGCCAATGATATTGGTTCACCAATGACAAGCCTAAGGTCCCACAATATTTTCATTATAGAACCCACACAGTGTGGAAACAGGCCAGTCAGCCCAACAAGTCCACACCAACCGTCCGAAGAGCATTCCACCTAGACCCCTCCCCCTACCCCATCCCTGTAACCTTGCATTTCCCATGGCTGATGCACCTAATCTACACATGTCTGAACACTGTGGGCAATTTAGCATGGCTAATCCAGCTAACTTGCACATCTTTCGACTGTAGGAGGAAACTGGAGCACCTGATGAAACCCACGGAGACACAGGAAGAATGTGCAAACTTAGGTTGGCCGAGTTTTGAAAACAATTTTGGAAAATCCATCAGTTCAGAGATTTCAGGAACCATGACGGAAATCAGGTGAGGGGTCGGGAATATTCTGACAAGTAAATATCAAATGTTTTGACAACTTCAAACATGTACATTGCTTTTTGTGCTAATCAGGACACATAGAAGAATCCCTTGCAAACAATCTCAACAAGTTATACTCAAGGAGAAAGGCATGTCGAATCACTGACATGTTGACTCAGAGTGGCTAAGGTGTTGCCATGGAGAAAGCAATGGGGAACTGCAGCTGCATCTAGATCCTAGTACTTCAAAAATTGCTCAAGGCTCCAACATATTCCTTTTATTTGCCAAGTATATGTTGCTTTGAACAAGCATTCATCAGGCATGTTGTGAGTTCAATTAGCAATCTTAAACTGTGTGTTAATGCAGCTATTTGTGCACTCAGGATTATTTAGCAAGGGATGTTGTATCAAACAATGGAAGTTTTGGTTTGGGATTTGCATACACCCATTGGTTTGGTATGGTCTGCCCTCTGCTTATTACAGGCAAATGAAAGGACATGTTACTTAATTTGATCAGCCATTCATTAAGCTGTACCATCCACACTGCACTGGCTCTGAAAATCATCGTGAACATTGCTCAGTTGTCTGTTAGGCATAACGTCTGTACAGAATTATAGCAGCATCCTATTCGTGGAAACTATGCAAGTAGAGTCCCTGCATAGTAGCAAAAGGTCAACTGTTAGATATGATCTGTGATTGGGCACAACTTTCACTAATAGCAGCACTGATAACCAGCTTAAGATGGTCACTACGTTTATGCTTTCTAGAATTGAGTTACATTCATATCCAGTGATCCTTCTCTTCAAACAAAAGGAATGTTTTGTTTCAATCATGACATAGTTATTGCGTACCTCAGAAGCCTGTGGCACATATAGTTTTTGGTTACTTTCTCCATGGAAAATCCTCAATTAATCAGAACTGATTTTTCAACCAGTTAACACTACTTTTTCTGTAGCATAACTTGTGACTGATATTTGGCATTTGTATTAATGAGTGGAAGATGAAGAACTTCAGTAATATGTCTCTCTTTTCAGCAATATTCAAACTCAGTACAATTCAGTGGAAGTTCCCAGATAGAATCCCTAACAATGCAGAAAGAAGCCATTCAATGAGTCAGCATCAACTCTCTGAAGGACAACCCACCCAGACTAATACCTCCCCACAATCTCTATATTTCACTGGCTAATCCATTCAGCCTGCACATTACTCTGGGGCAATTTAGCATGGCTAATCAGCCTAACCTGCACACTTTAGACTGTGGAGGAAATCAGAGTAACCAATAGACACTGGGAGAACGCGCGAACTTCACACAGTCAGCCAAGGCTGGAATCAAACCCAATCCATGGTGCTGTGAGACAGCACTGCTAATCACTGAGCCACAGTGCTCTCCCTCACATTTTCAGTCAAGAAAGGAGGAGATAGAAAATTGTGAAGTACAGGCCAGTTAGCCTGAAATCAGTCCTCATGAAATGCTGGAATCTAATGAATACTTAAAATTTGATTTGATTTATTATTGTCACATGCACCAGTGCAAAGTTTTGTTTGCATGCAGTACAGTCCCAGCTAAGGATGTCTTACACAGCCCCTAGAAAATCATAGTATGAACAGATGAATTCAACATGATTTTCTGACAGAGTAATTGTGTTTGACAAATGTATTTTTAGAGGATTTATCTAGTAATGGGGAACCAAAGATATGGAATATCTAGCTTTCAAAAAGTGTTTGGTAAGGTAACAAAAAATGGAAACAGGGAAGGTAAGGGCTCTTGGATTTCGGGGTAATATATTGACATGGATTGAAGATTGGTTAATGAACAGGAAACAGAGTAAGCATGAATATTCTAGGTCGATAGGCTGTGACAAGTGGAGTGCTGGGGTCTGTGATGGGGGCCTTGGCTATTTACGATCTATATAACAATTTAAGCATGAGCCAAGGTCTTCCACACAGGATTGTAAACCCTATTTTTCAAACCCATCAGCCAAAGCAATATCCACTCACTCTGATATTGCTGAGTGATCTCCCAATGAAGGATTCTTTAGAACTGACTCAGTAGATCCTTGGAGGGAGCAGCTCAGAGAATCTGAACTGAAGCTATATCCCATTTTGATGGCACTCAGTTCCATATTCCAATAAGCTCCTAATGTTTTCTTGAGGAATTACAGAGACAAGATAAGTTTGCAAGGAGCTAGGGCACGTAAAGTAGTCCCACCGAGAGTCAGTAGACTCCCGACAGAGTCAGGAGCCAAGGCTACATCTGCTAGGTTTGCCACACTCTTCAGGTGGAAGAAGACCAAAGATTTTTTGGCTTCTTTCTCTGTGCAGCGTAATTCACAGTTATCAAATCTTTGGTACAGGCTGACGACATACAGTACACTAGTTGACAGCAGATGGTGGGAATTTAGAAATCTGAAGAATCAAACCAGCTCATGGGATCTGGAGGACACATTATATGTATATATAAAACAGCAGTGGAAATGAAATCAAAGCTCATCTCAAGGTTCATATGGTGGTAATAAACGTGATTAATCTTCCTACATGCAGTGTATAATCTGATCCTTCGATTCTACTGCCACCATCTTGCTGTACTTGATTGAACTGATACTTTCTTGATAGATTCCAAATAAGTCATAAACTGAAATAGTGTTTAAAGTGTCATCTGATCCATGATATTAAATGACAGCCTCCAGCGTCATGCCCAATATGATTTGTTCCATTGGAAATTGCTGTTCATTTATTCATCATTATTAATACTTTTCAGACCATTTTTAGATTTCCACACTGTCAGCAGAATGATTATCACAAAGAGTCTCGCTTTCAGATCGACTAGAAGTAATTACAGGGATTACATAATGTATGAAATGTATCTGTGTGCTTGATTCAAAAAGGATTGTATATTTAAAGTATTCTCCAAAGATAAAACAACTGTGATTGTACTTATACATCATCCCTAGAATAGAGAGAATTCAAAATGAAATTACATTTTTCATCCCACCCTTATTAATATCAAGGCCTCTGGAAAGGTTTATTTATGGAGATGAAGGTTAGAAATTCCTTTCTTCACTGCAGATGTATCCCTTCTGTTCCTCCCACAGCATGCAGCTTGTAGGATCTTTTTGAATGAGCCAAATTCATTAAAGGAAGCAGATCTAAGGACAGGACACACACAGAGAATATTGTTCGTACGTATCAGTCTCTCAATTTAAGTTGTAATTTGGTGAAGAGACCCAAATACACAGGGTGGAATTTTCAATCCTTAGCCCTGCTGAAAAGACATGGCCAATTGCAGGTTGGAAATGCAAATGATGAAGACAGAGCATCATCATTCCAGAATTGTAGAATCCCTACTTTGTGGAAGCAAGCCATTCAGCCCATTGAGTCCACAGTTCCCTTCCGAAGAGCATCCCATCATCAACCTTATCGCTGTAAGCCCACATTTTTCATGGTTAATCCACCCAACCTGCACATCCCTAGACACTATGGGCAATTCAGTTCAACCAGTCTACTAACCTGTACATCTTTGGACTGTGGGAGGGAACCGGAGCACCCGGAGGGTACCCACAAAGACAAGAGGGATGAATGTGCAAACTCTACACAGATCGTCACCCAAGGATGGAATTGAAGCCAGTTTGCTGCTGCTGTGAGGCAGCTGTGCTAAACACTGAGCCAGTGTGCTGCCCAATTCGGTTTCCATGTTTCTTCATCAATCAAGAGACCAGGCCAAGACTGCTCAGCCTGACCTCTTTCCCAAGGTCTGCAAAGATCTGAGGTGAGGTGATGTTTCCTAAGGCCAGGAAGAAGAGAGTAGCCTCTCTATCTGATCAGGTGTGGATGGATGAGCTGAGGAGGTCAGCAGCAGCAGTGTGGCCTGTCCCACCTGGATACTTTGTACCAAGGATCCAAAGTGTTTCACATCAAAACATTGCATTTACTTACTCTGTTTAAGGACAGATGAAAATCTTGGGAGGAGGAATTGCCATAAGGGTCATCAGGTCTGCTGTGTCCGGCGATCATTGGCAATTTTTGTCCCAATTATGGGGCAGGAGCTGAGGCAGACATGAGGGTAATTTCATGTTGGCAGTTAGTGTGCCAGTTTACCAGCACTGTCCATCTTTACTAGAGGTTGGATTGGGGCAGAATCAAGACATTAGAAGGTATGTTAAAGCAATTCATGAATCAAACTGGAAAATTCCAGTTACCTAACGGGTCCCATGCAGTGTTAGAAGCTTTGCAGCTACCTCTATGCAATGGTGCAGCAAGGGTCCAGATTGACCTGGAGGCATTACCCATTCCACTTGCTGAGCCACAGCTGTAACTGTTGGCTGCCCTATGCAGGGAACCCCTCTCCAGAATGGTGGTCTGGCACCTCTGGCTGTATTCCTTAAAGTGTTCAAACTGCTGAGATGGTTCTTCAAGATGAAAGCACCCTCTCTCTCTCCCTTACCTACATTGGAAGGCTACAGCTACTTTCTGCTTTAAGGGCCATCTACATTCCTTCCAGTTTTGAGAGACCTCTGCCATTTCTTGACCAATCTGGGCAAAATCATCAGGTGACTTTTCCAAACAGCTTATGGGATGGAACCTCCTTTTGATGCCAATGTCAGGACTCTGATCCAGAAAGCAAAATCCTTCCCAATAGCTAGGGGTTTCCTTGCTGTTGCCTCACCTCTTCCTGCATGGCTTTGCAATGTATACATCTATTCTATCATGTGGTGCTATGTCACACCATTGGAATGTCATCACTGTATAACATGTGACCTGAAAGTATAAAAATCTCATACTCCATCTTACCTTCATATCAATTGAAGTATGACATGCGACTAAATATATGCTCAATGCTGCTTTACTGTAATCTAATATCTGTAACAATATCATAAAAGTTAATTTATAGTTAAATTAATAAATATCTGTTGGATTCTTCAATACCACAATTTCTGTGTCCTGTTTTTTATGCTATGAGGGATAACTTTGCTGCATCAGATAAAAGCCTTTATAATAAAAACAAAATACTGTGGATGCTGGAAATTTGAAATAAAGACAGATAAAATATCTTGGTGGAGGCAAAATCATATCATTTCATGGAATGTCTTCCCAAATGTGTATGGATTCCTTTGAGGAATATTGATTTCCTTCATGAATGCTGCCTAGAAATGAATAACTCTTTATCTCATCATTTCTAAGCTGTTTGCCAACTTCCAATTACAAGCCCCTCATTTGTCACTCAAGGTGAAAGCTGTCGTTTTGAACCCTACAAATATAGCTGATTAATTAAAGAAGATTAGCAACAAAGCAACAGAAAAACTTCAATCTTCCATTCCTTGTAAAGGGTTCCATTCACATTCATGGGTAGTCGAATGATTTTTTTAGAATATAAAAGGTGCTCGCCTGGGATTATTCTGAAGGTTATATTGTTCTCATTGTGTTTTTTCTTTTAACTTAAGCCAGCAGACTGATCAAAAAATGTCAGCTTTTCCAGCTGAGTACCACTCAGAGGAGATGGGTGGCTGTAATGAAACCTGCAGAAACCCCACGGAGCAATTCAATGAGGCAGCTAATAAATATCTGAGACAGAGCACCCCTGACTGACCTGCTGAAAGTCTTTGCTGGACCACTCGTGAAACCAAACCCAGAAACCTGACAAACTGGACAAGGTCCTGCAGGTAGAAACTTGTCAGAAAGGAGGTGGGGCATATGGAGTATACAAAGCCAAGAAAGCCACTCAAGCAGAACAGAAACAAACTGACTGGCTGGCTCAGGAGCTTAGAAAGGGAGTAACAATGTCATTAGCACAGTAGCTGTTTCAGTAGCAGTCTATGAGATGTGGGAGACAGGTCTAAAGAACAGAACATCTTTAAGAAGTTGCTAAGATCCAGGGCTTGCCGTTCAGTACACCAGTCACGAAAATGGCACGTATCAAAAACTCACATCTGGACTACAGACGCTGCCAACCTCCTGTGAATTATTCATCTGTTGCTCTGCTCATGAAATCCCACACCAATCAGGACAATCAGTAACCACAACAGTTTCACACACTGTAGCACATCTGGCTTCTTCCTTTCCGCACATCTCTGGCTAGCCTTGGCCACAGATGGGAAAAGGAAAACTCACTGACAACCATGGCGTCAGTCTTCAAGGCACCTTATCTCGAGCTTTCAGGGGGTTGAGTATTAGCACTGGTGGACTGCTTAAGCCATTGGAGACGTTTTTGAAAGGAACTCTCCACAGGCTTGCTAGCTGCCTCCTTACAGATACGCATTCTGGTTACAAATCAGAAGTACTGTAATGAGTCACATACTGGGTTTTCTTTAATGACAGACATATCTGAATCATTTGCATCATAAGCAAAATAAGCAGCTTCTAAGTCTTAAACACTGAAAAGATTAGCTTTGCAGCTATTGGCAAGAGCAGTTCAAAGACATAAGAAAAGCTGTCTCTGATATCTTTAGTAACTTTCTGCTCTTGCAGACTATTATTTAATATCCACAGTCATATTAAATCATTTTAGTCAAAGTTTAAAAAAAATTATGATAAAGCACAACTGTAAGATTCTGAAAAGGTTCCGGATCTAAAATAAAAGACATCTCTGTGCTTACTTTAAATAGCAAAATATTAGTTGAAGTTTAAATTACCCAGTAAACTTGTGAGGGCAAAGGATTACCATCCCAGTTACTGTAGTTTCAGTTTGACAAGACAATCCAGACTCACTCAAACTCCTGCCTGCATTTGCAGAAACACTTCAAATGCATGTGGATTAATCTCAATGCAATTTGACTGCTGGTTTCCTGATGTAAACAGAACAGGGTCACTTACTTATTCGAGCTCATCTCGAGCCCTGGCTGCCTGCTTGCTGTGCTTGGGTACGGTAATAAAACACTGCATGAAGCAACTGCTGAGCATGCTCAGTGGAGACAACCATTCATAAAAGGAATTGTGGCTGTATTTGCTGCTCTCACCAGTTCAGTATCTCTGAAGTGGCGCAAAAGCTGACAGAAACGACATTTAGCTGATGGTATTTTCCTCTCCTCTCTGTACCTTTCATCCTTCACTTAAAATTAAAGCAGTGCTTCCTCTGACAGGACAAATTGCAGGATCTAGTGTAACACAGCTTCATTATCACATCACAAAATACTTAAGGCACATGAAATAGCTTACCCAAGAGGATTAGTATTTAAATGCCACTCTGGGGCTATCTCACTTATAAACCAGGGACTTTCAAGATTCAATGCACATACAGTGAGAGTTACTTCAGAAATTTTATTTGGGATTTTAGATGGAGCCAATACAAGATATCAACTTGCATTTGCTGAGAATTGGAGTAAAAATCGGGCAGGGCTCTCTTTCCTATTCAGCCCTGAGGTGAGCTTCAGAAAATTCAGTACAGCAGTGAAAACTGACCGATACTTCCACACCAACATCAGCTGCCTCCACTTCCACTGTCACTAGTACTGAAACCCTCATCAATGTTTGCATCATTGTTTCGAGTTGATTTCACCAGTATCCTCTGGCCTTCTAATCTGTCCTGCATCCAAATATCAACTTCATTAGAATTTTACCACTTATATTTCACCCTTTGTCTATTTTCAAGCACATCCTCATCAACCTTCAAGGCTGATTCCTCCTCTGTGTTTTCTCGTTCAGTAAAAAGTGCTGGAAGGGCGCATTGCTGTTTATGTAGCATCCAGCAACTTTGGGTGGAAATTGGGGAATTACACTTCATTGTGATGTTCCATGGTCAAATAGCCTGTTAGATTCACCAGGAAGGCTCATGCTTGAAGAAAGACCAGTCAAGCCAGCTGCTGAAGAGCTACCAATACCCAGGGAACTTTGCACAAGCAAGGGCCAGTGTTTCAAGAAAGGAAAGACTTGCTTTATGTAAAGCCTCCCCATGACTACACAATATATTAAACCGCCTGACAACTTATAACGCAAAGTGTAGCCATTGTTGTTGGCACCGTCTGATGAACTTATTCCATAGCTGCTGTCAGAACCATGGGTGGATTGAGAACTGACGTGGTGAAGGACCCAACTTTGTTGAGATCCTTCAACAGACTGCCTTCATTTTCTGTTACCAATTGAGGTGATGGAATGGCCAGCCTATTCTAAAGAAGGAGGGATTCCTGATCAGAGGGAGCGGAGCTGGGATGACAATGAATCACTGGGATATGGCTTCTCAGGCTACAGCAACCACAGGACTGGAAGGGAGACTTTGGAAAGTTCACACCAAAACTCTGTCAGTCTCTCTTTCTCTCTCTCTCTCTCACCTCCACCTCTCTCCCTCTCCCTCTCTCACACTTATCTGGAGGTGCTGCTGTTGTTCCTGAGCGGCTGCAATCTCTTTCAAGGACACGAAGAAGGGAAGGAACAAGTTCTCCAAATGGTGAAGATAGAGGCAGCAGAGGAAGTCAGGGGCTGGAGTGTGGCATATTCCAAACCACTGTCGATTCATCCCCACCTGATCGACTGTGAAGGGCATATTGCTTTGGAGGCTGTAGATCTCAGTAGCAATCTACTCAGAGAACTTGGTCCTCCTCAAGCACTAGTACTCAAGCAGATCTTCTGTCGACCTTGTGTTAGAGGGCTCACATCCTTCCATCTGGATCTCAGTGTCCAACCCCTTTGTAGGGGCTGAGGAGATGGCACCTGCTGCTGGTGTTGCTGTACCTAGTGTTCTTCATCAGGTGAGCAAGGTCAAGCTGGAGAATCTGCTCCAATGTCATGCAGAGGACTGGCAGCAGCACAGTTGCAGGGAATGAAGAGCTCGGCTTGTCAAGTGCTTTCCAAACAATTGCCAATCACCCTTTAAGTACTGAAAGCGCTTACTGTCATTACTGCAGCTCTTCAATTTCACCGGTGAAACCCTTCCCAGCCACTGCAGAAACACTTACTGCTGTGCACTTACCTCAGTGAGTTGCCAACAGATCATTAGGCCATAAGTTATAGGAGCAGAATTAGGCCATTCTGCCTATCAAGTCTGCTCTGCCATTCAATCATGGCTGATATGTGTCTCAGCCCGATTATCCAGCTTCCTTCCTGTAAGTCTTGATCCCCTTACTAATCAAGAACCTATCTATTTCTATCTTAAATACACTCAATGACTTGGCTTCTGCAGCCCTCTGTGGCAATGTGTTCCACAGATTAACCACCCTCTAGCTGAAGAAATTCCTCCCCATGTCAGTTCTAAAGAGTCACTCCCTTCATTTTGTGGCTGTGCCCTCAGATCCTAGTCTGTCCTACTCATTGAAACATTTTCTCCACATCCACTCAGTCCAGGACACTCAGTATTTGGTAAATTTCAAGCAGATCCCCCCTCATCCTTCTAAACTCTTCAAGTACAGACCCAAAATCTTCACAGAAAAAGCCTTTCATTCCCGACATCATTCTTAAAAACCTTCTCTGGACCCCCTCCAATGCCAGCACATCCCTTCTTATATACAGGATCCAAAACTTTTCACAATATTCCAAATGTGGTCTGGCCAGAGCTTTATACAGCCTCAGCAGTACATTCCTGCTTATCTCATCTTCTTAAAGTGAATGCCAACATTACATGCGCCTTCCTAACTCCCAACTGAACCTGCATGTTAACCTTAAGAGAATCCTGAACTAGGACTCCTAAGTACTTTTGTGCTTCAGACTTCTGAAGTATTTTCCCATTTAGAAAATAGTCTACATCTCTATTCTTCCTACCAAATTGCATAACCTCACACTTTCGCACATTGTATTCTATCTGCCACTTCTTTGCCCACCCTCCTAGTCTGTCCAAGTGTGTCTGCAGCTGCTCACTTACCAACACAACCTGTCCCCCACCTACCTTTGTGACATTTCTTAGCTTAGCAACAATGTCCTCAGTTCCTTCATCAAGATCATCAATGTATAATAAAAATAGCTGTGGTCCCAACAATGACCACTGCAGTACTGCACAAGTCACTGGCTGCCATCCTGAAAAAGACTCCTTTACCACTGCTCTGTTTTTTTGCCAGGCAGCCAATCCTTTATCCATGTCAGTACCTTACCCATAACACCATGGACTCTTATCTTATTTAGAAGCCTCCTGTGTGGCATGCTGTAAAAGGCCTTCTGGAAATCTAAATAGATCACGTCCACTGGCTCTCTTTTGCCTAACTTGCTTGTTAACTACTCAAAGAATTCTAACAGATTTGTCAGGCATGATCTCCCTTTTACGATGTTGTGCTGATTCAGCCCTATTTTACCATGGACTTCCATCCTTAATTAGTGTGAATGGAAGGTTTGAGTTATGAAGAGAGGTTTGGTAGGTTGGGACGTTTTACATTGGATCATAAAAGGTTGAGGGGTGATCCTAATGGGGTTTATAAAATCATGAGGGCTGTAGACAAGGTGGATAGGAGGGGTCTTTTCCCTAGGGTGGGGATGTTCAAAACTAAAGAGGGATATCTTTATAGAGGGTTGTTACATGTGTCATTTTCCAGTGCTCTGGCTCCAGTGATTAATAGAATATAGAACATAGAAGATAGAAAGTACAGCACAGAACAGGCCCTTTGGCCCATGATGTTATGCCGATGGCTAATCCTAATGTTAAAGTAAATAACTTAACCTACACACCCCTCA
The DNA here is from genome assembly GCF_047496795.1 of Chiloscyllium punctatum. Taxonomy (NCBI): domain Eukaryota; kingdom Metazoa; phylum Chordata; class Chondrichthyes; order Orectolobiformes; family Hemiscylliidae; genus Chiloscyllium; species Chiloscyllium punctatum. The sequence continues at coordinate 91,672,213 of NC_092746.1, read as the reverse complement.
ATTCACTGCTATCCATGTGCATGTCCAGCAGTCGCTTAAATGTCCCTAATGACTCTGCTTCCATCACCACCTTTGGCAACGCATTCCATGCATTCACAACTCTGCACAAAGAACCTTCCTCATGGGCCAAAGGGCCTGTTCTGTGCTGTACCTTCTATCTTCTATGTTTTGTATTCTATTAATCACTGGAGCCAGAGCACTGGAAAATGACACATGTCACAACCCTCTATAAAGATATCCCTCCTTAATGTTGAACATCCCCACCCTAGGGAAAAGACCCCTCCTATCCCCTCCTCTACCTTTCTCCTAATATCTTAAAACTATGGCCCCCTCATACCAGTCAATCCTGCCCTGGGGAAAAGTCTCTGGCTATTGACTCTATCTATTCCTCTTATTATCTTGTATACCTCAATCAGGTCACCTCTCTTCCTCCTTCTCTCCAGAGAGAATGGTCCGAGCTTATTCAACCTCTCTTCATATGGCAAGCCCTCCAGTCCAGGCAGCATCCTGGTAAAACTTCTGTGCACCCTCCCCAAAGCCTCTGTATCTTTCCTATAGTAAGGCAACCAAAACTGGACACAATATTCCAAGTGTGGTCTCACCAGGGACTTGTAGAGCTGCAGCAAAACCTCGCAGCTCTTAAACTCGATCCCCCTGTTAATGAATGCCAAAACATCATATGTTTTCTTAACAACCTTATCCACTTGGGTGGCAACTTTGAGGGATCTATGTACTTGCACACCAAGATCCTTCTGTTCCTTCACACTGCCAAGAATCCTGTCTTTAATCCTATATTCAACATTCGAGTTCGACCTTCCAAAATGCATCACTTCACATTTATCCAGGTTGAACTCCATCTGCCATTTCTCAGCCCATCTCTGCATCCTGTCCATGTCGCGCTGTAGCCTGCAATAGCTCTCGATACTATCAACGGCACCTCCAACCTTTGTGTCATCTGCAAATTTACTAACCTGCCCCTCAACTTCCTCATCCAAGTCACTTATAAAAACTACAAAGAGCAGAGGCCCAAGAACAGAGTCCCGCGGGACCCCACTCACCACTGACCTCCAGGCAGAATACTTTCCATCTACAACCACTCTCTGCCTTCTGTCAGCCAACCAATTCTGAATCCAGACAGCCAAATCTCCCTGTATCCCATATCTCTTGACTTTATGAATGAGCTTACCATGGGAACCTTATCAAATGCCTTGCTGAAGCTCATATTCACCACATCCACTGTTCGACCTTCATTGACCTGTCTTGTCACCTCCTCAAAGAACTCAATAAGATTTGTGAGACATGACCTGCCCCTCACAAAGCCGTACTGACTGCCTTTAATCACGCTATGCTTTTCCAAATAGTCATAAATCCTATCCCTCAGAATTCTTTCCAAAACTTTGCTGACCACAGACGTAAGACTGACTGATCTGTAAGTGCCAGCATTTCCCTATTACCCTTCTTGAAAAGAGGAACAACATTCGCCTCCTTCCAATCCACTGGGACGACTCCTGTGGAGAGTGAGGAGGCAAAGATCTTTGCAAGTGGCAAATCTAATCTGGCCCTGGGGACTTATCAATCTTAATGTTTTCCAAAATTTCCAGCACGTCAACTTCATCAATCTTGATCTGTTCAAGCCGGTATCTGAGCTCCTCAAAGTTCTCATTTACAACAAGCTCCCTTTTCTTAGTGAAAATCGAAGCAAAAAACTCATTTAGGGCTTCCCCCATCTGCTCAGACTCTACGCACAAGTTCCCTCTGCTATCCTTAATCAGCCCTATCTTCTCCCTGATCATTCTCTTATTCCTCATGTATAAGTAAAATGCATTTGGGTTCTCCCTAATCCTTCCTGCCAAGCCTTTTTTGTGCCCCCTCCTGGCTCTCCTCAGTCCAATTCTGAGCTCCTTCCTAGAAAGCCTGTAATCCTCTAAAGCTGTGCTAGACCCTTGCATCCTCCACCTTACGTAAGCTGCCTTCTTCCTTTTGACGAGAAGCTCCTCTGTTCTCGTCATCCAAGGTTCCTTAATCTTACCCCTTCTTACCTGACTCAGAGGAACAAATTCGCGCATCACTCGCAACAACTGCTCCTTAAATAGTCTCCACATGTCTCTTATGCCCTTTCTGTGGAACAATTGCTCCCAGTGTGTACTTCCCAACTCCTGTCTGATAGCGTCATAATTTCATTTTCCCCAATTAAATATCTTCCCTCAGTAACTGCTCCTTTCCCTCTCTAAGGCTATGGAGAATGTGAGGCAGTTGTGATCACTGTCACCAAAGTGTTCTCCCACCGTGAGATCTGATACCTGTCCTGGCTCATTGCCGAGCACCAAATCCAAAATGACCCCTCCCCTTGTCGGTCTGACTACCTACTGAGTAAGGAAACCCTCCTGAACACACCTGACAAAAACGACTCCATCCAAACCATCTGCACCAAGGAGGTTCCAGTCTATATTGGGAAAGTTGAAGTCACCCATAACACAACCATGCTACATTTGCATTTTTCTAGAATTCTTCTATCTCTCTACTGCTATTAGGGGCTCTGTAGAAAACCCCCAATGAGGTGGCTGCTCCCTTGCTGTTCATAACCTCCACCCATACTGACTCAGTAGACAAACCTTCCTCAACAAGCTTCATTTCTATAGCTGTGATGCACTCTCTGATTAGCAATGCCACACCCCCTCCTCTTTTTCCATCCTCCCTGTTTTTAAATGTTCTAGACTCTGGAACATCAAGCAATCATTCCTGCCCCTGTGAAACCCATGTCTCCATTATGGCCACAACATCATATCCCCAAGTACTGATCCATGCTCTAAGTTCGTCACTCTTATTTCAGACACTTCTTGCGTTAAAGCAGACACACTTTAACTGATCCCTTTGTTTCATCAAGTGAGAAACCTTCCTGATAGATTCACTACATTCTGTCACTGCCCTGTCTGCAACTGACCCCCTCTCAGACATGTGGCTTTGATTCCCACCCCCCTGCCAAACTAGTTTAAACCCTCCTGAATCACACGAGCAAATCTCCCACCCAGGACATTTGTGCCCCTCCAGTTCAGGGGCAACCTGTCCTTCATGTACAGGTCCCACCTTCCCCAGAAGATATCTCAATGGTCTAGGTATCTGAAGCCCTCCCTCCTGCGCCAGCCTCGCAGCCACATTTTAAGCTGCATTCGTTGACTGTTCCTCACTTCACTATCTCGTGGCACCGGTAGCAAACCTGAGATCACTACTCTACTCGTCCTGCTCTTCAGCTTTCAACCTAACTCTCTGTAGTCACTTTTCAGATCCTCAATCGCTTTCCTGGCTATATCACTGGTGCCAATATGTACCATGATTTCTGACTGCTCACCCTCCCCCCTTCAGAATCCTGTAAACCCGATCAGCGACATCCTGGACCCTGGCACCGGGGAGGTAACGTACCTTCTGGGAGTCCAGTTCCTGACCACAAAATCTCCTGTCAATCCGTCTAATTATTGAGTCCCCTATCACTAGTGATTTTTTATTCTCCCCCTGCCCTCTGAGCTACAGTTTTAGGCTCAGTGCCAGAGACCTGACAACTATGGCTATCCCCTGGTAGGCCGACCCCACCAGCAGTATCCAAAATGCTATACTTATTGCTGAGGGGAACAGCCACAGGGGATCCCTGCTCTGACCGTCAGTTCCCTTTCCTGCCCCTGACTGTAACCCAGCTGTCCTTATCCTGTGTCTGAGGAGTGACCACCTCCCTGTACATCCTCACAATTTCTCCCTTAGCCTCCCGGATGATCTGTAGTTCATCCAGCTCCAGCTCCAGTTCCCTAACTTGAGCTGGAGTTGGGTGCACTTCCCACAGATGTAGTCGGCAGAGACATGTGCAGTGTCTCTCACCTGCCACATTCTGCAGGAGGAACATGCAACTGCTCTAATATCCATATCTCGCTATTCTGAAAGCCCGCACAGGACTAAACAAAGGAAGAGAAGAAAAAAAAGAGAAACCTGAACATTTTCCAAGTTTACAGACTCTTAGTAAGGTTAGAGGAGGTGGGTGGGAGGGAGGCCCTACCGTGTAGGGTCTCAGGTTTCGATCTCACCCACTTAAAATCTTCCCAGCAGCCCTCGTTTCTCTCTGCCCTCTCTTCTCACTGCTCTTTTAAAAAAAAATGTTTTATACTCACTTTCCCAGCAGTCCTTTACTCCTCCCTCATACCTCTCAGCAAATGGAGGTTCCGACACCTGTGATAAGTTTTTTAAACTGTTATACTCACCTTCCCAGCAGATCACCACCCATGCCTCTACAATCTCCTTGGTTATCTCCTTCAGAACCCTAGGGTATAATTCAGCTGTTCTGGGTGATTTATCCAGACCTTTCAGATTCCCCAGCACAATATCCTTAGTGATGGCCACTACACTCACCTCTGCCCTGACTTTCTTGGATTCTGATATGCTTCTGGTGTCTTTCACTGTGAAAACTGTGCAAAGTATCGATTCAGTTCATCTACCATTCTTTTGTTCCCCATTACTACTTCTCCAAGCTCAATTTCCAGCAGCCCAATGTCTAATCATGACTCTCTCTTACCTTTTGGATATCTAAAAGAACTAGTGCAATTTTCAATTATATTACCGACAAGTTTACTTTCATATTTCATCTTTTCCCCCCTTAATACTTTTTTAGTTCTCCTTTGCTGGTTTTTAAAGGCTTCCCAATCCTCTGGTGTTCCACTAATCATCACCACAATGCATGCTTTTTCTTTTATTTCTATGCTCTCCCTGACTTTCCTTGTCAGCTGTGGTGGCATCACACTTCCCTCAGTATGTTTCTTTGTGCTTGGCATGAATTTCTGCTGTGCCTCCCAAAATACCCCTAGAAACACCTGCCATTGTTGCTCCACCATCTTGCTAGGCTCTCCCTCCAATCATCTCTGGCCAGCTCTTCCCTCATGTCTTTGTAGTTATCTTTTCTCAATTGTAATACAGTGACAACTGAATCTAGCTTCTCCGTCTCAAAGTGCTGGGTAAATTCTATCATATTATGGTCACATTAAGATCAAGGAGCAGGTGCTTACCCTCTAAATCCAAAATTGTGGAGTTTTTTTTCCTCTTTTTTCTTTCTTCTTTTTTTTGCAGAGGTACAAATTACTCCATCTCTTCACTAAGCATTTATCTTCCACTCTTTCTCTTATCTATCTTCCCACATGTTACAGGGGTAGCAGTAATCAGTATTAACCTTTTCTAGTTGTTAAAACTCTCCAAATGATAGAATTGAGGATTTTGCTTTTAACTGACTGAATTATTTATCTTATAGATCTAACAAATTTCAATCTTGCCTTCAATCTCCCCCTGGAAAAGCCTGGAAGAGTATGGACAATGCTGGGATCCTTACTGTCTGTCAATTTCAGGGATTTAATTCCTGAACCAAACCCAGTCCCCTTGACTGTAAAACAAATCATTGGTGAGGTCAGAAATATGGTAGCTAATTTACACTTAAGATCCCACCTTGACATGGGCAAAGAATCTGTTATTTCAGTGTGATTGGAATGAAGCTTAGTCAGGGCACTGGGGACATTTTTATGTTCTTTTTCAAATCAATGCAATTGGATCTTTTACAACTACCAGGACCTCAGTTTAGCATCTTAACCAAAAGACAGCTCCAGACAACAAAACCATCCCCCTGCTGGACTGGCCTGGAATGTCAGCTTGGATTGTCATTCCTCTCAAGTAACTGGGGTGAGGCATAGCAGAGCGACCCCTGGGCTACAGCTAAGGGAGAGATAAATGGAGAACGCATACCAGAGTAGAGAGTCTAATGAACAGGAAACTAATGTCACAAAATATTATTACTGAAACTTAAGAATTGAAGCCATGAAAAGATATCCAACATATGATCTCAAAAATTACCTGCCATGGCAACATACACTTTTAGATGCATGTTGTGGTCTCAAGTTATGTACTATGTAGAGGTTCCAACATTTTTGCCATCACATGGCTGATCAGGAATGTTTCCCACTCTTATGACTTGCCATTGGTATGTGTTGGAAGGATTTGCTAGTTGATACTCAACCTGTTTGATCATATTACAAATGCTGTCAAATCCTGGAGTTGGACTTGAATCTGGATTTTCTAGCTCAGAAGCAGGCAATTGCCCACTCTACTTGAAGACCTCAAAGACATCTTGCAAACCTATAAAACAGCTATTAAACCAAAGGTAAAGGAGGGACTGGGCCAACAGCTAAAGGTGACCTATGCTAATTTGGTCACTTTGGGAAGGTTGCAATTGGAAATTACAGAAGGAAAGGAGACTCAACTTGCCTCAGCTCTGGAATTGTTATCTCATTGTCAGTAAAAGAAAGTTTGAGCTTTCCCTAATTCAGAGACAAGGTGAATAAGCTGTAAAGGTCCAGTTGTGCCATGTCAGGGAACACTGCCTCAAGTCTCCTCTTCTTTAAGAGCTAAAGCAACTAATTCAAAGTTTAGATAATTTAATCAGGCCCACTTCAAATATCCAGACAACTCCACATTTTACGATACTCTGACAGCTGTACAGAGAGCAGAAATCAAATCACATGGCAAAAGTATTTTGAAACCAGCTATCTGAAGTGCCTCTTCCTTGCACTGCCAGTCTGTCTACAGTTCAGTAGTTTTCAGAGTCCTGACCCACTTGTTATTGAATAGTAATCTCTTATGGAACTCCTACACTGTTTTAAGATCAAATCTGTATTAAATCTGTGTCACATGCTGTATAACAGCAGGGCACAAAACCCCATGACAACAGATTAGCTAGAGGTTTATCAGTCACTTCAACCTTAAACTGGTTATCCTGCAACTTAACCAAAAGCTCAATAAACCAAAGCATCTTTGTAGAGCCTTTTCATTTAAGCCAAGTTTATCTCCATGACATTTACTGTTGCGATTGGCCTGATTACAATTATCTCCAGCTGTTTTTTAGACATCCTTTAATGGTAGGATAATAAAACCCTTAGGAACTAGTCTACAGACCCCCTTCAGGAGCAGGTAATGTTACAGAGCAGGAGAGCTGAAATAAAGAGAGGAAAGTCAGACCAGCGTATGTGTTGTGCCAGTGTTCCTTTGAAAAGATATGTGCCAATTTAGTCGTGGCTGTGAAGAGCTGTGTAAAAACAGTTTGAGATAATCCTGTCAGGCCAATTACAATGACAAATGTCATGAGATAAATGTTGCTTCAAAGAAAGAGCTTAACAAAGAAATTTTGGGCTTATCAAACTTTTTGTTAAGTTGCTGGATGACCAGCCTGCAGTTCAAATGATTACATGCACATTAATACCACGGGGAGCCTATTTTATGGGAGTCCCAGGTAGATACCTGAAGTAGGCATTAGTAGGGGCTGACCAACAGCTAAAGGTGACCTTTGAGAATTTTGGTCACTTTGGGAAGGGTGCAGTTGGAAATTACAGAAGGAGAGGAGACTCTGCTCGCCTCAGTCCTGGAATTGTTATCACATTGCCATTAAACGCATTCCTGTTTGTACAATTTTATTATTTTCTAATTGGTTATCACATTTATCTCCAAGTAACCACAACTATGCTTCACAAATAATTCATTGGCTGTGAAACATTCTATTACATGCTAACAATATAAAATTTGCTTTATATTGGAGGTTCTTTCCCTGTTTTCCTTTTTGAATGTGAAATTGAGCAGATCATTGTGAACTTCTTGAACTGTAGAGAAGAGTCCAATGTGTTTGTACAGGCATCAGGGGATGATGTCATTATCATACACCATGATGCATACACCTAGTGAAGAGAATGGGAGGTAATGGTTTTATTATGTTTTTTCTCCCATTCTCAGTATGCCTGTTTTGATAAGCTTGAAAATGATATAACCCTGGAGCTGTAGCCCAAACCGCTGACAGTCATCATTGTGATTACTTGTATGTAGGTGGCCACTTTACCGGGGCTCACTTGTGCTCCTATAAAAAAGAACACAGTGAAACTGTGATGGTTGGGTGAGGAGTACATGCCTGTAAAATGTGTGTCTGTAAATATTCATTAGAATAAAGGTTGGGTTCCAATTTGATCCTTTACTGCTTCTGGATTATAACTGTCTGTTTCAGTCCCAAATCTTTTAATTCTCCTTTTCTTCTCCTTCCTGATTTACCTATTTGCAAATGTTAACAGAGTATCTCCATTATCACGAACACAGCCAGTGCATTTCTCTGGTTCACAGCTGGGAAAGTATCAGAGACAGTCATTAGGTGAGCTGGCTGATGCTGTTCCTGCTCTCAGCAGCTTTCCTGGAATGGATTGTATTCCATGGAAATAGGCAGAAGATGAAGTAAATTAAGGCCCAAATCAATAATCATTTTACCCCAGCACTGCAACGTTTCCAATGCTGCACAGAATGGGAATGGGTTTGAGTTGGCTTTGCAGTCAATATCTGAACTGTGACTCAGTTGGGAGGTCACATTCTTTGCTAAGAGTAATTCACAAAGGGGACCTGATCCCAGGCAGCAGGCAAAATCTTCTCATCACTTTATTACTGTGTGGCAAGTGGCCACCCTGCTGCAAGGGCAGCTACTTCCTTCATCATGACGGCACCTCCATGACCAGACGGCACAGACTGTGAACACAGAGAGCCCAGATTGTGAACAAAGACAGCCCAGACTGTGAGCACAGACAGCCCAGACTGTGAGCACAGACGGCCCAGACTGTGAACACTGATGGCCCAGACTGTGAACACAGATGGCCCAGACAGTGAACACAGATGGCCCAGATTGTGAACAAAGACAGCCCAGACTGTGAGCACAGACAGCCCAGACTGTGAACACTGATGGCCCAGACTGTGAACACAGACAGCCCAGACTGTGAACACAGATGGCCCAGACTGTGAACACTGATGGCCCAGACTGTGAACACAGATGGCCCAGACTCTGAACACAGATGGCCCAGACTGTGAACACAGACGGCCTTGACTGTGAGCACAGACGGCCTTGACTGTGAGCACAGACAGCCCAGACTGTGAACACTGATGGCCCAGACTGTGAACACAGACGGCCCAGACTGTGAACACAGACGGCCCAGACTGTGAACACTGATGGCCCAGACTGTGAACACAGATGGCCCAGACTCTGAACACAGATGGCCCAGACTCTGAACACAGATGGCCCAGACTGTGAGCACAGACGGCCCAGACTGTGAACACAGACGGCCCAGACTGTGAACACTGATGGCCCAGACTGTGAACACAGATGGCCCAGACTCTGAACACAGATGGCCCAGACTCTGAACACAGATGGCCCAGACTCTGAACACAGACGGCCCAGACTGTGAACACAGACGGCTCAGACTGTGAACACAGACGGCCCAGACTCTGAACACAGACGACCCAGACTCTGAACACAGACGGCCCAGACTGTGAACACCGATGGCACAGACTGTGAACACTGATGGCCCAGACTGTGAACACAGGCGCCCCAGACTGTGAACACAGATGACACAGACTGTGAACACAGACGGCTCAGACTGTGAACACTGATGCCCCAGACTGTGGACACAGGCGCCCCAGACTGTGAACACTGATGGCCCAAACTGTGAACACAGACGGCCCAGACTGTGAAAACAGACAGCCCAGACTGTGAACACAGACGGCCCAGACTGTGAACATTGACAGCCCAGACTGTGAACACAGACGGCCCAGACTGTGAACACAGACGGCCCAGACTGTGAACATTGACAGCCCAGACTGTGAACACAGACGGCCCAGACTGTGAACACAGATGGCCCAGACTGTGAACACCGACGGCACAGACTGTGAACACAGACGGCCCAGACTGTGAACACAAATGGCTCAGACTGTCAGCACAGACGGCCCAGACTGTGAACACAGATGACCTAGACTGTGAAGGCAGACAGCAGTCTGACAGACCAAGCTGAATGTAGCTCCTTGTGCTGGAACCGATACACCTCATGTGATGGGGCTCCTGAAGGTGACTTGTTAACCTCTGCCAACACTTCAGGTCATTTCTGAAATGTCTTGTTTTTCTGGCTTTCCGACCCAGAATTCATTTTGATATTGAGATCACTATGATAGCAGCTTAGCTTAGTCATATGATTGAAGGACAATAGTGGAATAAGGAATTTTGACTTTTTTTGTGTCAAGACACACATCTCTGAGAGAAAGATGGATGAAGGCAGTGTCAGGCATGTTACATTTATTGTCCCATAATCCATTGGCAATTATACTTGATGGTCCAATATGTACAATATGACTGAACCAAGAGATCAGAGAGTATGGAACTTCTGCTAACAGGAACTAATGCCTGCAGGGACTGGGAAGGGGAGAACAGAATTAACAGGCAAAAGAAGGATGGCTGGTGCCTAAATGCGACAGGGACATGAGGAAAAGGAAAGCAATTAGTGCTTCCTGCTCTTCAAGTGTGGAAGCAGCAAATCTATTTTTAACATTCGACATGTCTGAAATAAAATGTATTGTGACAGTACCAGCTTTACCCTTAAAATTAATAGCAGCAAAAGAGCAATGCAGGAATCAGTAGCACCAGGTTTTACAAGAGCAATTTCCTGCTAGACTGCATCTGGTATTGTTAAAGGATGTTTGGTGCAAAGCTCACTGGCAGCCATCTGTGTAGCATTTACATTGTAGCTCAGGAAGGAGTAACCATCACAAGTGCAAGAGAAAGACAGGAGGAGAGGATGGCTCAGGGCATGAGCAACTTCTGTTCTGAGGACAGATTGAAGATGTAGGGGCTTCTCTTTGGAGACAAGAAATTTGAGAGGAGATCTGATAGAGGTTTTCAAGATCCTGAGTGGATTTGATTGAATGGATGGAATGAAGCTGTTCCCACTTGAAAAAGGAACGCAGGGCATAGATTTAAAGAGATCTGCAAAAGAAGCAAACATAAAACCTTTTTATCACTCAGCATTTAGTTGGGGAGTGGAATAGACTGGCTGCCAATGTGGTGAGGGCAGGTTCAATGGGAACATTTAAGAGGGCATTCGATGATTTTTTTGGCTGACATTCATGTGCAAGGGTTTGGGGAAAGCAGGAAATTGGCACTACATAGTGATGCCCATTTGAAGAGGTCATGCAGGCATCTAGCGGGAACCCTTAGAGTGTGCCCTATTATTGATGCCCATGTCCAACATGGAGGTCCTTTGGAATAAGTGGCGTGCTCACATTGACAGCTAGACACTCTGATTTCCATCTTGCGATCACTCAGTACCGTGGGTTGTTTGGTCCAATTGTTAAAATGGAAAATTGATTATTAATGCGGTGTCAATAGAGCATTGAACAAGCAATAGTCCCTCTTAATGGTCAACTCACCACTGCCTAGTGATAAACTCACCTCATTCTCAGCAAAATCTTTATAGGTAGGCCTTTTCGTCAGATTCTGCAGCAAATCTCAATGTAGCACTTTCACTCCGAGCCCTGTAAGATACTGCCCTCTCTCCTTTTTCTTATAGCCTTCTGTTTGTTTGTAATAAAAGTACTGGGTGAGGGAGAAAAGGCTGATGGTCTCTGCAGTGCTGTTGAAGGGATGTGACGCGACTTTAAAGCTATCAAAGGAGATGAGCTAATGTGGGAAACATGGTGTTGAGGTAAAATGTCAGCCATGATCTGAGTGAGGTAGGCTTGAGAGGCTGAATGGTCTAATCCTGTTCTTATTTCCCACGTTTTTATCAAGCCTTCAGTCATAAAACTGATCAAAGATTTTTAAAAACCTTGGAATTTATTTGAAGCTACCTCGAGCTCAAGGGATCAACTCCAGGCTCTGAGTTCAAGTTATTTTAAAGATACAAGTCTAACGAAGGCCAGCTAGCAGAGCTCCACTGTGTTTTTGTTCATGTTTAATTGGTGAAGATGGAATTGGATTGCATTTTGGGCAATTTTACCACATGCCACTCCGTCTTGGCTCAATCCACTCAAATCAGCTGTTTTCTCCCCATCCTTAATATTTTTCTTAGTAATAGATGAAAGTCTTCCAGAAAATGAAGCTCAAGCATTTCTTTTATAACCTGCAGGGTTTCTTGCAAATGTGTGCAAAAAAATTAAGCTTCCACTTTGAAAGACCCTAGAAGCGATCGGAAGGTTTGAGAATCCTAGACCTTCCTCTGAGAGCTGCCAGGATGCCACGGAGACATACTGGAAACAGATTAAAATAAAGTTCACTACTGCGAGTGGACCATAATCCTGGATATCTCCATGCATGCACTTGCTCCCTGAGGAACAGCAATCAGGGCATTGCTGGTATTAGCGGACATTGAGCGAAAACATAAACGAAACCTCCAGGCTTTTATCCGTCTCTATTAGTCATGCTTCTGTCTGTGCCTGTTGCATGGAGTGCTGATTGAGGTGCTCCCCAGGGCAATCAGAAAGAAGTGGCAAGCTCTGGCTGACTATTTTCAGAAGCAGGCTCTTAAGCACAATTCTGGCTTCCTTTCTTTATTGGCAAATATTGCAGCATCTCATCAAACACACAAAAGAGCTAGTCACTGACTGAGGGTTGAAAAAGTGTACTGGAGCTGCTTTGAAGACTGAGTGATGAATTCTTTTATCTGTGATGCAGCCTATGCTCTGCATGGTGCATTCTGAGCTACGGAATTTGTGGCAATCTTATCTGCTGCCTACACCCAGCACGAAACTCTTTTAAATTTAAAAAGCAAACAAGAGAATGCTATTTGTACAAATGGATACATTTTATAATGGATAATGCAGAGAGAACAAGATTAGTTGCTTATTAACCTGCAGAAATGACAGGCAGGGATTGGTAAAGTGCTCTGTTATCAGGAGCCAACGTTTTATGGTAATGACACTGAGTTAGTAATCCAGTAATGTTCCGCGGATGTGGATTCAAATCCCACTTCAGCGACTGGCGGAATTCAAGCGCAATTCATAAAGATATTCTCAGTAATGGTGAGCTTGAAAGTCTTATCAATTTGGGGCAGCATTTTGGCTTAGTGGTTAGCACTGCTGCCTCACAGCGCCAGGGACCCAGGTTCATATCCCACCTCGGGTGACTGTCTGTGTGGAGTTTGCACATTCTCCCTGTGTCTGTGTGGGTTTCCTCCCACAGTCCAAAGATGTGTAAGTCAGGTGAATTGGCCATGCTAAATTGCCCATAGTATTAGGTGCATTAGTCAGAGGGAAATGGGTTTGGGTGGGTTACTCTTCAGAACTGAAAAATGTGTTGCTGGAAAAGTGCAGCAGGTCAGGCAGCATCAAAGGAGCAGGAGAATTGATGTTTCGGGCATAAGCCCTTCTTCAGGAATGAGGAGGGTGTGCCAAGCAGGCTAAGATAAAAGGTAGGAAGGAGGGACTTGGGGGAGGGGCATTGGGAATGCGATAGGTGGAAATAGATTAAGGTGAGGGTGATAGACCGGAGAGGGGTTAGGGGCGGAGAGGTCGGGAAGAAGATTGCAGGTCAAGAAGGCGGTGCTGAGTCCGAGGGTTGGGACTGAGAAAAGGTGGGGGGAGGGGAAATGAGGAAACTGGAGAAATCGGAGTTCATCCCTTGTGGTTGGAGGGTTCCTAAGCGGAAGATGAGGCGCTTTTCCTCCAGGCGTCGTGTTGCTATGGTCTGGCGATGGAGGAGGCCAAGGATCTGCATGTCCTTGGTGGAGTGGGAGGGGGAGTTAAAGTGTTACTCTTCAGAGGGACAGTGTGGACTTGTTGGGCCAAAGGGCCACACTGTTGGGGAAATCTAATTAAATCTAAAAAAAGCCCATCTGTTCATTAATGTTCCAACAGTGAAGGAAATTTTATCCTTCTCTGTTCTGCCTGTACATGTGACTCCTAACTGCTCTGCAACGGCCTCATAATATTCAGCTCGTCAATTCTTCCTACCTCACACTTTCCCACATTATACTCCATTTGTTAAGTTTTTGCCCACTTGCTTAAGCTGTCTGTATGACTTTGCAGACTATTGGTGTCATCCTCGCTGATAGCCTTCACTCCTTGAATTATTGCAGCCTGTGCAGAGGAACCTTGATTATCTGAACAACACGGGCGGGGAGTATTTTGTTCAGATAATCGAATGTTTGGATAATTGAACATTTGGATGATCGAATGCCGGATAATTGAGGTTCCTCTGCACATGCAGCCACAGTGCTGTTCTGAAGGTTTTCCAGAATTTGGACCCAGTGCCAGCAATAGTGAATGACTTGGAGGGGAGCCTGCAGGGGTGGGGGTGTTCCCATGTATCTCTTGCTCTGGTCTTTCTGCATGATGGAGTTTGGAAGTATGGAAGATGCTGTCAGTGAAGTCTTGGTGAGATGCTGTGGCACCAGCAGTTTAGGGGAGTTTCTTATGGGACCATCAGAAGCATTAATGCCCTCCCCATCTGATTGATACTATTTTAAACAACTTTTCCTGAGTGTTTTTTTAAATTAATGCACAGAAAGCAGTCCATTTTAAGATAAAGTTTTCTGCAGAGCTTGGCAGAATTGCAACTCAACTTCCTTGACCAAATGTAAAATCTGTTGTTCTCAGTTGTAACAGCTTTTCTTTATTCTCTCAGCATCCACAAATCATTGAAGGAAGAGAATTCTCGATTTCAGGAGTGCTTTGTGTAGAAAACATGCTTCTTGGCTTTGTGCTGAATGACAGAGCTTTTACTTTAATCATATCGATTTAGATTAGATTCCCTGCAATGTGCAGCAGGTAGGCAGCATCTGAGGAGCAGGAAAATCGACGTTTCAGGTAGAAGCCCTTCATCAACACATTCCTGATGAAGGGCTCCTGCCCGAAACGTCGATTTTCCTGGTTCCTGGATGCTGCCTGACTTGCTGTGCGTTTCCAGCACCACTCTAATCTAGACTCAAATCTCCAGCATCTGCAGTCCTCACTTTGGCCTTGGGTAATTATTCCTGACCAAACATAACTGCACTTATCCTTTTCTGTAGATACTTTATGGTGGTGTATCCCCAATCACTATTCATTCAATGGATCCAAAGCAAAGCAAAGAGAAAGCAAGATTGGTGGAGCAAACTATCTCAAACAACTCTTCCCCAGTACCACAGGAAGCAAATCGCACAAGGTGCCAACAGTGGTCATCTGGGAGAATACCACATGGTTGTAATGGCACAGATAGACTCCCCACCATGAGGAAAACGAATCCAGATGAATAGGAAGAAGATGTTCTAAAAGTGAAGCAGATCAGTTTACCACTTTAAGAGCATACTGCTTTCAGAAGCGACTGCCAGTCAGCAGCTCAAATACAATTCCTGACAAAGAGCTGTGCAAGCGTAGGCAAGGCCAAAACTACAGAGGCTGAACTTCATTCAGACGCTAGTAAGAGTTGCTGGGGAAAGATGGTGGTGTCTGAAAGAGGGAAAAGCCAGCCAAAATGTATGCTGATAGAAGCCTTAATGAAGGAGGTTTTGTTTGGAGAAATAGAAGGCTCCAGAAGGTAAACTTAGAAATCTCTAACTGAGAAGGGAATAACTTTTCAAAAAATGGCACAAAGATGAGAAAGGGACAATGACACTCATCGCCTCTCACAATGACATTTGGTGTCATCGACATTAAGCTACGTGAGGTGCAGCTGAAAGGATCAGAAAAGAGATTTAGATGATGTCTCTGTAATCAGGAAGGCCTCAGTATTTGTTTAAGCTTTAAGGGAGAAAATGTAAAGAAATCCAGTGAAAAAGTATAATTGAAGAAGAAAATTCAGGAGGAATGAAAGACTTAAAAGAACTAGAACTCAATAAATTTCAGTTGGATGATTTAAAAAAGTGACAGGCAAAATTTAAAAGTTTGGCCTATTTTACGAAGGAAGGCTTGGGGAAAACTCCATCTTGAGGATGGAAAACACTATAACATGCAGATAGTTACCATATTGCATGAGAAGGTAAGAACATAAGAACCAGGAGCAGGAGTAGGCCCTCTGGCCCTTGCAGCCTGCTCCGCCATTCAGTAAGGTCATAGCTGATCTTTTCATGGACTCTGCTCCACTTACCTGCGCTCTCACCATAATCCTTAATCCCCTTACTGCTCAAAAGGTTATCTATCTTAGCTTTAAAACATTCGAAGAGGAAGCGTCGAGAGGCAGGGAATTCCACAAATTCACAACCCTCTGGGTGAAGAAGTTCCATCTCAATTTGGTCCTAAATCTGCTCTCACTAATTTTGAGGCTATGCCTGCTTGTCCTAGTTTCACCTGCCAGTGAAAATATCTTCTCTACTTCTGTCTTATTTTGATTACTAAAAAAAAGCAGGAACATCACAAAATGGCAGGAAACCCCAGTGTGTAGTACAGAGATTACAAAGAAACATTTCAAAAGCTTGATAGCAACAAACTATAGCTATAATTTAAATTCTAATCTAATTTAAAAGTTTATTGCAGAATTCAGTTCAATATAACTAAAGATATATGGCTGAATCATTTTTTTGGATAAATGCAAGTCTTGTCGAGTTTTGTAGAAGATTTTTTTGCCTTGAGACTGGGCAGGTTTTTACTCTCTGTCTTACCAAGCTCGTTTCATTCGATACCTACCCTGCCCCTTGGCGTCCCTCACGTCCAATTCCAGCCCTGTCTTGCCGTACACTGTGCCCAGAACAAGTTGCCAATGCTGGGAGATCCTGGCATTAACTGGCATTACATACACAGGCAGCAACTTGAAAAGCCACCTGTGCATTTGGACAAGTGCCGTCATTCAAAGCTGCCCTGTATTATTTCTAACATTTCCCTTGGACATGGTGGACTGGGGTTATATGATCATACAAGGAAGGATTCAGCTGCTTGAATTCCAACTGCCAGAATCACACATTTATCTTTTTTAAATGGGCTATTTTAATTTAAACGCTGTTATTGGAATCTGACTTTAAAATGGATTCCTATTTTAAACCAAATATCCACCAGTGTCCTCACTCAGCCTTCATTACCCTCTGCTGAAGGGTCATGTCTGGGATGGAGCTGGGGTATACAAGGGTAGCCGTTCCTCTTCTCACAGGACCAGCAGTAAATATGAATCCACAGGATTGTGCCAGCTTCACCCAAGTTGCTAGTTGGGTTAAAGCAGTCTCAGCTTTCCCCACTCTGCCAGTGTAAATGCCAGCACCTTCTCTCCTATCCCTCACAGTCATTCTGTCCATGCTTTTGCACCCACGTTCTATCAAAGCTTAGTCTACCGGTCTCACTATCGCCTGCGACATCTTCCCTCACTTGGTCTCCCCCACCCGAACCTCCCACCACCACACCCACTTGGCCTCAACACTGCCTCACTCACTCAGGATACCGCCGCGCTGTGCAACCCACTCTTATCTCCCAAAATACCTGCCTTGCTCTCATTTCAGAGAGTAAATAGATCACAACAGACAAAAAGAGTCATGATGGGTGATGGGCTGCCCAACATTGTGTGGGGAGCAGCCTGACTCTGACTGCCTTGAGTAGCTGACTGACTGTGTCCAGCAAGGCAAACCAGGGGTAAGGTACTCAAAGACAATGAGAGGCAGGAATGATGTGAGCATGCAGATAGGCTCAGAGTGAGTGAGTGCTCTGACAGTGAATGAAAAGCTTGCAGATACAGCCTGGCCTGGTTCTTGTGGTGGGTGTGTGTTCCTGAACACACACAGTATTCTTGCTGCAGCATTGCAATGAGAGTCACTGGTGCAAACTGAGATGCAGCACTGAAGTGCAGAAGCAGCCTGTAAGAGTAGCATTAGGAATCCTAGAGGCCAATACATATTGGATGCCAAGGTCTGCGGACATGGGGTGCACCAGGCCAGTACATTAGCGAGACTCAGCAGAGACTATGGCAATGGATGAATGGACACCACACAATAATCAACAGACAGGAGTGTTCCCTCCCAGTCAGAGAATACTTCAGTGGTCCGAGACATTCGACCTCAGACCTTCGGGTGACCATCCTCCAAGGCTGACTTCAGGACAGACAACAACGCAAAGTGGCCAAGCAGAGGTTGACAGCCAAATTCGGTCCCCATGGGGATAACCTTGGGCTCATGTCACACTACAGGTAACCCCACTGCACTACACGCACATAGTTAAGCTTGTGGGGTGAATTTGTAGTTGCAGAATTACATTTTATTTTGCTCAAAAATTGCATGAATCCATGTAATAGAAATAGAAATAGAATCGGTCTGAACATTGGGGCACAGACAGCCTCACACAGGGAACCTCACACCTTCATGCATTATCTGAGCTGACATGACAACTATTGTTCAAGTTCACTTGAGAATGTAACTTTTAAAAAAAGTTCTGTGATTTACATATGAAAGAACTGAAACCAACATGGTCATTCTAAAAGATGAGAGATTTAATAAACAATCCAGGTCTTTTTCAACAAAGAATTTCAATTGCATCACAGTTTATTTTGCTATAAATTCTGTGTCTTATGATCTTATACTCCACAACCATCTGATGAAGGAGCAGTGCTCTGAAAGCTAATGCATCCAAATAAACCTGTTGGATTATAACCTGGTGTTGTGTGATTTTTAAATTTGTACACCCCAGTCTAACACCGGCACCTCAAAATCATAATTAATCTATGGTTTTCCAAGTAATCATAAATTCTGTCTCTCAGAATCCTTTCCAATAATTTGCCCACCACAGACATAAGACTGACTGGTCTGTACTTCCCAGGATTATCCCTATTCCCTTCCTGTAAGTTACACCATAGTGCAATGCACATTAAGTGCTTCAACCTTCTGTTTGGCATTGAGGTGCTGGGCTAATCCATCATTGAAGATGGAGATATTTATGGACTCTCCTCCTCCACTGAATTGTTTAGTTGTCCACCACCATTCATGACTGAATGTAGCAGGAATGCAAATCTTAGATCTGATTCATTACCTCTGTTTTATCTCTTGGTGCTTATACTGTCTGGCACACAAAAGTGGCTTTGTTTTGTACATCCACAAGGTTGGTAATTTTAGGTTTGCATGGTGCTGCTCCTAACATGCTCTCCCGTCCTCTTCATTGAATCAATGTTGATCCCCTAGCTGGATGGTAATGTTGAGTGGGGAATGTGCTGGACCATGATGTTATAGATTGTGAGGGGGTATAATTCTGCTGCTGCTGCTGCTGATGATGATGATGGCCCACAGTGCATCATGGATGCTCAGCTTTGAACCGCTTGGTCTGTTCATCAATAGCACCAGCTTCTCATCTAGAGTCTTCAAACTCCTGCTGATTTTGAATACCTTTATTAAATCTCCTCTCACCAAAGAGAACCATGTCAGATTCTCCAGGCTATTGAAATAACTGAAGGGAGCCAGTTAGTTCAGTTGGTTGGGTGGCTGGCTTCCAGTGCAGAGTGATGCCAAAAATGTGGGTTCAATTCCTGCATTAGCTGGGGCTACCATGAAAGATACTCTTTTTCAGCCTCACCTAAGGTATGGTGATCCTCAGGTTAAATCACCACCAGTCACCTCTCTCTGAGAGAGCAGCCCTAAGGTGATTTCACTATTACAGAATGGAAGTTCTCCATCCCAGAACCATGCCTGTAACCTCCTCTGCAGCGTCCCTGAAATGTGGCTCCCACAACTGGATGTAACACTCCAGTCAAGACTTAGCAAGCATTTTTAATAACCTATTGTTGAGCTCTCCTGGATCAGGTTTTGAGCTGGGAATTTGCTGGCGATGACAGTGAAATACCTGACATTTCTGTCACTAAAGATTCCATGTGGGATGACCATGTGAAGGAGAATGGCTGTAAGAATGGACCGATGCCTTTCCAAAGGTCAGTAACTAAATTAGTGGATGGCAAAGCAAATACCCAGGCAGGAAACTGTCTGAGAATAAGTGACGGAGCACAACAGCAGCAACAAGCCCTGCTTAATTACTCACAAAGTGAAGTGTTACTGCAATGAAAAGCAATCATCCAAAGACTGAAACAATAAATCTGCCTTCACTCCAACCTGTTTTTCTAATCAGCCTTTCTGAGCTATTATTTCACACCTCTGGAGCAGGTGGGCCTTCAAACACAGCTCCGATTACTTTCGGTTAATTAAATCTGACACCTCTGCTTTTCGATTGTGCGTTTTGAAATGAGAAAGGTTGCTGAATTACTGATTTCAATCTGCAAACTGCTAACTTCAATCATTGACAAGGATCTCTCAGGGCCCTTTCACTATGTCTGCAATCTCCTTGAAGGGGAAGAAAGGGATTTCGGAATAAAGAGTGTTTTTTAAAAATCATTTCAGGCCTAGTTATACCATCCATCAGCCCCTCTCTCAGCTCTTAGATTCAGGACTTTGGGCTGAATCTTATGTTTTTTTTCAACGAAGTGTGAGTTGCATTGGTTTTTCTTCAAGATTGAATGGGGTTTCTGGTCATCTAACCAAGCCACTAACTATCTACACCGGTTCCTTTTTGTCCATTGCATCTGATTCCAGCCACATATTACCAGGCACCATTCCTAGAATACCTTGCCACTGAGTGGATATCTGCTCAATGACCAACATTCCTTGTGCCCACACCATATTTAAAAGGCCCTGGTTGAGCCCTGACATTCTGATATCATGCTGCTCGTTGCCGGATAGAATCTGAAGATAGCACCGCGAATCTCTGACAGGGACTTGGAGGTCCTGGCCAACGGATTGGTGTGAAAGGAAAGGAACCCTCTTTCTGGAGGACTGGCTGAGGAGGTCATACAACCAAACACTGCCAGCCTAACCTGCGGTGGCCATTTGTGCAGTCTTGAGTCTGTGTAGGATCAGCCAGCAGTGCCATAACAAAGTCAGAGGCATTCAATGCTGTGTCATTGTAAGTGCTACATGGTGCATCATCACACTCACTCCATCTCCAGTACTGTACCCACCTTCCACTAAGACTCATGCTCTGCCTCTCTCACTATTACCTGCGACATTGTCACTCACTCCCCTTCATACTCCCGACCCCCAAAACTCCCACAGCACTAATCCTGCATGGTTTCTGCTCTGCCTTCTCACCATCTCAGAACACCCCACTAGCTTTTGCCCACCTGCACCAGCATTAATAGCCATGCCACTTACTCTTCGGAGGGTCGGTGTGGACTTGTTGGGCCGAAGGGCCTGTTTCCAAACTGTAGGGAATCTAATCTAATCTTTCATTGCACTGAACTCCTCCCTTTCTCTCACTACAGGAGAAGACAGCCAATAATAGGGCAGAGAGAGCCTGTACAAATGGAGAAGGTACTAGGTAATAGGCTTCTCATGAGGAGAGATTATTTCCCCTCACAAGAGAAGACTGGTTCCTGCAGGGATGCTGAGGCATCCATGTCCCACAAACTAAATAAATACCATTCTTCACTCCCCCACAAATCTCACCGCTACCCTGCTGTAAGTGTCATTCATTGTTCACCATTTACAACTTGTGGCTGTGATTCCTTCTCTCTCTTTTGCGTTGCAGGCACCAGTGGGATGTCCACCATCACTGTGGAGAAATGGATGGCTCTACCAGAAGCTATCTCCTTAACCTCTGAGGGTGAGAGTACCGAAGGGTTACAGGGAGCATTGGCAAGGTTGCCTCCTGCACCTCAGATACAGACACCTTGATGGGAACGTTAACCTGAGGGAGTATGGGAGCACAAGCTGGTGAGCACCTCACAGTGACAGCTCTGCAGCCGGCCCTCAGAGGCCTGTTGGTGACCAGGCTCATGCTCAGCCCCAGGCAGGAGGGGGCTCTGTGGTGTCAGTAATCCGGGACTTTGCCCACGTGCACAGGGAGAAGCAGCAGAGTCAGACAGCTGTCTGGGACACAATTGTCTTCATTGCCCAGAAGCTGCAGGTGTGTGGTGAGTCTGTCTCCATGGACAGGGTGGTAGTTACCATGGAGACCCAGACCCAGCATCCTCAGGCTCTGCTGGAGAAGCTCACACACCTCCACTCCAGTGGCCCACCCACTGAACCTCAGGTCCAAAGGCATGATGACTGGGTGGTGATGGGCATGGAACCTGGCAAGCACTGCAGGAGACAAGCAATGCCAGGTGTCACCTAGTGGGAGGAGAAGCCACACACAGCTCCCTCAGTCTGCTCCACCACAGGACACTGCAGAGGTGGCCAGTCCCTCCACCTAAGAAAACCATAGCCTTAAGACTATAAGAAATGGGAACAGGAGTAGACCATTTGGCCCCTCAAGCCTGCTACACCATTCAATAGGGTCATGGCTGATCCAACATTCCTCATACCCACTTTCCTGCATTTTCCCCATAACCTTTGCTTCTCCTTCTTATCAAGAACTATACAAGGAGTCTGACCCCTCAGTGACAAGGAGTTCCAAAGACTCACAATCCCTGAGAGAACTAATTCCACCTCATCGCAGACTTAAATTGGTGTCCCTTCATTCTGATAGTTGACCCTCTTGTACTAGACTCTTCCATGAGGAGAAACACTCTCTCAGCATTCACCATGTCAAGCCCCTTACGAATCCTATATGTTTCATTGAGATGTCCTCTCAGTCTTCAAAATTCCAATGAGTAGACTCCCAACCAGTTTAGCCTTTACGCATAATACAATCTCTTCACACCAGGGATCATTGCAGTGAACTTTCTCTGAACAGCCTCCAATGAAAATGATACTCCCTTTCCTTAAATAAGTGGATCAAAACTGCCCACAGTATACCTTAACCCTGTCTGCTCCCTCCAATCTTTGAGAGTTCAGGCCAAAGAAGGTCAATTTGCATCTGGCATGTCTGGTCAATCCAGACACAAACACCCCAGATCATCCAATCAAAGCTCCAGGGCCAATGAGTTCAAGGGTGGAGCTGGCTCCATCCACCCCAGCTGTAGAATCAGGGAGCCTTCTGGGATTCAGTTGGAAGGAGAGAAAGAAGGAAACATAATGAGGGCAGTTTGGTGAGGTTGAACAGTTCATCCACTTTACCAACACCTTCCACCCCGACCTCAAATTTACCTGGACCGTCTCAGACTCCTCCCTCCCTTTCCTAGACCTCTCCATTTCTATCCTGGGCGACCGAATCAACACGGACATTTACTATAAACCTACCGACTCCCACAGCTACCTAGACTACACCTCCTCCCACCCTGCCCCCTGTAAAAACGCCATCCCATATTCCCAATTCCTTCGTCTCCGCCGCATCTGCTGCCAGAAGGACCAGTTCCAATACCGTACAACCCAGATGGCCTCCTTCTTCAAAGACCGCAATTTCCCCCCAGACGTGATCGACGATGCTCTCCACCGCATCTCCTCCACTTCCCGCTCCTCCGCCCTTGAGCCCCGCCCCTCCAATCACCACCAGGACAGAACCCCACTGGTCCTCACCTACCACCCCACCAACCTCCATATACATCGTATCATCCGTCGTCATTTCCGCCACCTCCAAACGGATCCCACCACCAGGGATATATTTCCCTCCCCTCCCCTATCAGCGTTCCGAAAAGACCACTCCCTCCATGACTCCCTCGTCAGGTCCACACCCCTCACCAACCCAACCTCCACTCCCGGCACCTTCCCCTGCAACCGCAAGAAGTGCAAAACTTGCGCCCACACCTCCCCCCTTACTTCCCTCCAAGATCCCAAGGGATCCTTCCATATCTGCCACAAATTCACCTGCACCTCCACACAAATCATTTACTGCATCCACTGCACCCGGCCTCCTCTATATTGGGGAGACAGGCCGCCTACTTGTGGAACGTTTCAGAGAACACCTCTGGGACACCCGGACCAACCAACCCAACCACCCCGAGGCTCAACACTTCAACTCCCCCTCCCACTCCACCAAGGACATCCAGGTCCTTGGACTCCTCCATTGCCAGACCATAGCAACACGACGGCTGGACGAAGAGCGCCTCATCTTCCGCCTAGGAACCCTCCAACCACAAGGGATGAACTCCGATTTCTCCAGTTTCCTCATTTCCCCTCCCCCTACCTTGTCTCAGTCCCAACCCTCAAACTCAGCACCATCTTCCTAACCTGCAATCTTTTTCCTGACCTATCTGCCCCCACCCCTACTCTGGCCTATCACCCTCTCCTTATCACCCTCACCTTAACCTCCTTCCACCTATCGCATTTCCAAAGCCCCCCCCCAAGTCCCTCCTCCCTATCTTTTATCTTAGCCTGCTTGGCACTCTTTCCTCATTCCTGAAGAAGGGCTCTTGCCCAAAACGTCGATTCTCCTGCTCCTTGGATGCTGCCTGACCTGCTGCGCCTTTCCAGCAACATATTTTCTGCACTGGTGACAATACAGTGTGTGTTATTTTGCTCCTTTTTTTTAATAATTGGCAGTATTTTCCCATTCCATCTGGTTATGTGATCACTCTGTCTGTCTCTGAATTGCACTGTTCAAGCATGATGCACAATTTCACAGCCACACATGATGTACCATAGATTAACATGGGATCTGGAATTAAGAGGAACAAGGTGTATAGAGACCAATAGGTGCTGCTGATACCTCTGGTCTTCATCCAAAAACATCCCTAATCTTTCCTAGGCTAGGTTTCAGAAAGTATTGGTGTGCTGCCTGGGGCAAGAAGGTGCAACAGAAACAGTGAACCAATGCATTAAGATGGCCAGGGATCAGGGACTCTGCAGTCCTGAGTCCTGTACGGTACTTGGGTCTGTATGTAATCTCCTGTCTCTTTAAAAGCCCACCAGTTTAGAGGAAATGTGAGCACACCTGTTTATCTCAAGTGTGCTGGGAATTTGTAACTCACTGCCTGTAAAGGTGGTAAAGGCAGAGCCCTCATTACATTAAAGAAGTTTTTTGGATATGCATTTGGAGTGCCAAGGCATAAAGGACTGTGGGCCGAGTGCTGGAAAATGGGATGAGAAAAGTTGGGTGGCAATTACATTACAGTGTGGAAACAGGCCCTTCGGCCCAACAAGTCCACACCGACCCGCCACCCACCCATACCCCTTACCTAACACTACGGGCAATTTAGCATGGCCAATTCACCTGACCTGCACATCTTTGGACTGTGGGAGGAAACCAAAGCACCCGGAGGAAACCCACGCAGACACGGGGAGAACGTGCAAACTCCACACAGTCAGTCGCCTAAGGTGGGAATTGAACCCAGGTCTCTGGCGCTGTGAGGCAGCAGTGCTAACCACTGTGCCACCGTGCCACCCATGACTGACGTGGATGGGATGGGTCAGAGGCCTTTTCTCTATGAGTCTCTAACTGTATGGCTGCTTACTTGTTGTGTGTACAGTGTGTTTGCCCTGTAAGCTCCTGTAAAGGCACATGATACAGGTGTGAGATTGATGTGATAACTGCCATACAGCAAGATGTCCCTCCTTGACTGAGGCCTACTGACCAGCAAGGCATGTTGCCTGGTGTACGGCTACTCAAATTGGCACAACATCACATGGATGCTGCAAGCATGCAAGCAGACGCTAAGTGAGCAAAGGCAGGAGGAGAAAGTGAACAGTCCTGAGATGCAGCATGGTCCAATCCATGAGCTGGGTGTATGCCCCTATGCAGCAGCCTTCACAATGCCAGTTGTTGGTGTGTCCTACTGTGCAAGTCTGTGTTTCCAGAGTGCACTGCCAGGGTATCAGAGAGGTACCATACTGGTTGTAAGAGGTTGGCAAATGTAGATGCCAATGTCCATGGATGATTGTTGCGAAAGGTTGGTGCTTGCCAATTGTACCCTGCAATGCAGTTTTGTCATGCGCAACACAGATTACCTTCAGAACAAGAATAGATCAGCTCTGATTGACATGTTGAATTTTCTCGACATCTAATTTTCTGCCTTTTAGAAGATGGGAAGTTGAATATTAATAAGGTGAGTTGTTCGTGAACAAAGTGTTTAAAAAGAAATAATTCCCCTTAATTGCCAACTGACCGCTGCCTGGGGTGAAACTTGTCTCACCATTTGTTAAAAGCATATAAGATGGAGCAAGATGCTCCTGATGTCCAGATTGGCCGCGACAGAATTACCATCCTATTGTTCCACAGTTCACATCACACCGGCCTCTACAAGATTTTACCCACTGTCTCCAAGGCAACCTCTGTATTAACTGAAGAAAAAAATGATTTCTTGAATAGTTGTGACATTTTTGTTCCCACAGCCTCTATTCACTGACCTTTCATCACTGAAATTTTGTTTATGTCAATTAGTGCAAATCCAGGGCACATTGCCAACTCTGGCGATCCATCTTGGGGAAGCAACTGGTAGCCACTTCACTGCTCTGCCACGTCATGACTGTGATTGCAAATTCCGATCAAGCAAAACTATCTCCACTTTTCTAAGGGACTGGAGAGATATCCCAATGTGCCATGACCAGCATCCAGAAAGATCACTCCATGAAGGGATGATGCTTATGAGCTGCTTCTCTGAGCTGATATTTTAACATGGGAAACTTTTAAGTGTGAGGTGAATATTCTGACGAGTTGTTACTGTATTGAGCAGAATTTCCCACATTAGGTACTTATTCTCCTGCTGTAATGCAATGCAATAATTTGTTGTTCAACTGTGAACTTTTAAGAGACAATTAAGTTTTCAAATAGCCTTGTTTAAAGTTGTACAATATAATTTTTAGTTTCTAACATGAATGTGACTTTCATAAATGTGAAACGCTAGCATGACAGTCTGATTTTTAAATGCAACAAGTTTAACTAAGTGCTGTTTAACTGTTGTGCATAACTTAAATGCTTTCATGTTGATATTCCAACACACCTCTGAGTGCAGCAGAGAGGAGTCCTGCACTATGTAAGAAAACCTCTAAAATAATTTACTCATTTGCAGTCATAGAGTCAAACAGTCATACCGCACAAAAACAGACCCTTTGGCCCAACTAGTCCATGCCAACCACAATCCCAAGCTAAACTAACACCATTTGGCCCATATCCCACTAAACATTTCTTATTCATGCACTTATCCAAATGTCTTTTAAAGGTTGTAACTGTACCTGCATTCACCACTTCCTCCGAATGTTCATTCTGCACACAAACCATTCGCTGTGTAAAAAAAACGTTGCCCTTCATGCCTTTGCTAAATCTTTTTCTTCTCACCTTAAAAATATGCCCCCTAGTCTTGAAATTCCCCATTCTGGGGAAAAATACCTTCCATTCGTCTCTATACTTCATGATTTTATACACCTTGATAAGGTTACCCCCAAATATATTATAAATATGGCACTAAGCTGTTCAAATCTCCTATATCATTCAGGTTCGTGACATGCAGACTTTAGATACAGAATGCAATAGTGAGTGGGAGACTAGTCCAAAAAGTAAAAAGGTTTCTTTTTTATTGGCCAAGATGGACAGAAGACGGATGCTGAAAATTATTTATAGTTGCACTGGCCAGAAGAGCTGAATAAAACTAGCTGGACGCAAATAAGAGGAGACTTGCTCCCTAATGTTGTTTAAGCATTAAGTGGTTTCATTAAACATTATATTATAATTTTTTGAATGCACTTTGCTCCATGCCAGTAAATTGCCAGAATTCAAGATTTATTCCTCTCTCTTTGCCCCCTCCCTCCACACCCCCCACCGCCAACGCCCCCCTTCCCCCCATTTTCACATTGCCTTTTATATTTGATAGAAAAGAGTAAACAAAAAAAGGCTGGCTTATATTTTTCAGCCCTTCTGCACTTCCTTTAGATTCATTCTACAAGGAAATAATCTTGCATAAAGATTTAACAAGAGTACCTCAGTGTCCTCAACAATGATTCACAGACCATAGGTAACGATCCTAGTCAGCAGGTTGTAAAATTTTAATATTATATGCTGGATTTGTTGGTTATATGCAATTTTCAAGCACAAACGTAACAATGTGAGAGTTCTGCCAAAGTGTCAAAGTCAGCATATCACAACTGAATTATAGTAGAAGACAGAAGAATATATTCATTGAAGTATTTTTTTGAAATGCTGTAGTTCTTTCTCACCTTTCGGTAACTGGAAGGCTTTGTAAGAAGGGAATATCCTGATGTCATTGATAAAATCCTGTCAGATCATTCAATCCAAGTGACCAACGTGTTGCTTTATTCATGCTGGAAATTGGTGCTACTGCTGGCTCCTCACTCACAGCAGTCTACATTCCTGTGTGATCTAACCCAACCACAACCACTGTATTACAAGTGGGCATCAGCTGATGCTTTGATTCAGATTTCAATGGAATAAACATTGGGTTTAACCTTTTCTTTCATGGTGTATTTTGGTGCATACAGCCTGTAATAGAATCTGCTGTTTCATCAGTAACGTGGCTATGTCCATGTCATATGTACTACAGCTTGTACTTGCTGTCTTTTGCCAGCAGTTTGTAAGAGATGGGCTGACAGATTTATAGAGACATAAGAAGGTATGGAACAAAATAAAGGCCATTTGACCCATCATTTATTTTTGCAAACACGACCCCATTCATTTAATCTGTGAAGGAAAATTTATTCTCTATTTTTCACCTCTCCTTACTTCTTAACTAAAGAAAGAATTGAAAGTCTTGCATTTATATAACTCTTCTTCTGAAGAAAAGGTCACTGGACCCGAACCTTTAACTCTGATTTCTCTCCACAGATGCTGCCAGACCTGCTGAGCTTTTCCAATATTTGTTTCTGATTAACAGCATCTGCAGGTCTTTCTGATCTTTTTCATAGTGTTTCATAGTGCCTTACATTGGCTATGAGGCAGTTTTGAAACATTCATCACTGTTGTAATGGTTGAGTGAAATATAAGAGCACATCACCAGCATTATTCAAACATAACTAACTTTAAAGTCTGTCACTTCACAACCAGTGATATTATACTTAATTAAAAATAGAACTCATAATGGCAGATTCATAAAAATGTCCTGTTCTAGCTCATGGAGAATGTAACTGCTGTTGTGTGAGATTGACCAACTCGGCACACTCCAGTTCACAATTTGGGCTTGCACACATCAACAGTTGGAGCTATACCTTTGCAACTGCTTCAGGTTATTTGTGGAGCTCCTCATGATCTCATGCCAGATGATCAGAGGAACCAAGCTAAAGATCTTTATTGGGAAAGTTCTTAAGACACCTGCAAGTCCCAGAATTCCTTCATGGTCACCTTCCATGGCCATCATTCATAGTATGGATAGAAGCTCAGCTGATAGCTGCAGAAGAAGAGCACATTCATCCAATGAATATGAAGCATTAGATAGACATCCCACTACTAAGTGCAGCATGACGAGCTTCACAGACCTTTATAACATGGATCAGATGGTGACCTCAATTTGAGGTCATATGATGGGACGATACTCATCTTTAGAGGACAAACTAAGCTGAAAGACCAGTGCAATGGAAATAGAGAAGATATACAGTTCCAGATAGCACACACAAAGCAGTCTGTTCACCTCCCAACATATACCTGAAGGGATCTGTAGTAATTTCTATTGCACCAGACCATTGACTGCTGAGTAGATCCTAAAAGAATTACCAAGATGTGTTTTACAGATCTTGGATGTCTTCAGCTGAATGCAATCTTGAGTAGATGGGACTGGGGGACAAACTCAGCATCTACTGAATCCCTTTGTTGCGGCCCTCAAGTCCAACCTGAAATACAAGATACAGGCTCTGGAAAAGAATGGAATAGTCAAGGAAATTATAACTCGGGCGGCACAGCAGCTCTGTGGTTAGCACTGCTGCCTCAAAGCACCAGGGACCCATGTTCAATTCCAGCCTCCAGCGACTGTCCCTGTGTCTGTGTGGGTTTCCTCTGGGTGCT
Source organism: Chiloscyllium punctatum (assembly GCF_047496795.1). NCBI lineage: Eukaryota > Metazoa > Chordata > Chondrichthyes > Orectolobiformes > Hemiscylliidae > Chiloscyllium > Chiloscyllium punctatum. The sequence goes on along the minus strand of NC_092746.1, from coordinate 91,642,666 downwards.
CTGGTTTCCTCCCACAGTCCAAAGATGTGCAGGTCAGGTGAATTGCCCATAGTAGCCAGGGATGTGTTGGTTAGGTGCATTAGTCAGGGGAAATATAATAGGGTAGGGGAGTGGGTCTGGATGGGATACTCTACAGAGGGTCGGTGTGGACGTTTTGGATCTAATGGCCTGTTTCCACCCTGTAGGGAGTCTATGAAACTCCTACAGACTCGAATTGCACCCTGGTGGTAATGAAAACTATGCTGGAAAAATTAATGGGTGAACATGAATCCAAAAGATTCAATATCGGCTTGAAGAGCTCTCTTTGTCCCATGTCAACTATTAAAGAAATCTTGTTAGGGAAATCTTGCCAAGGCTAGGGTCTTAAATGTCCTTGAGGTGAAGGATGGTTACTCACAAATGAAATTCAATGAAGGTAGCTGTTTTCTAATTACGTCTTGGGTGTCATTAAGGAGTTTCAGACATGTCATTGGCATTTTCCCAGATTCAGAAGATTATTAACATGCTCAGCACAAGATAGTCAGTGATCATCGAAGAGTGGATACAATTGTGGATGTTGAGCCAAGCTATGAGTGTGGAGACATGATGAAATAAGTTGTCGCAGATTACAGTCATATTCTAGAGAGACACAGAATGCATGAGACAGCTTTCCAGTATAACTTGAAGCTGAACAAGAAAAAATATAATTCAAGTTACCCAAGGTCAGGTTCAATTGTCAAGCATTGAGCAAGGGGACTTGGCATTGATCCTGGTGAGGTGAGAGCTATAGTAGAAGCATGGTATCAATCGATGTGAAGACAATGCAATGATCTTTTGGAATTAGGAACTATCTAGCAAAGCTTTTACCTAATTTGTCATAAGAGTGTCAACCTCTATGCTTGCTCATTGCAAAAGATGCTTTGTGGAATTAGAGCACAGGAAACAAGCAGCTTTCATTCACGTCAAATGATTAGTAATGACAACAGAATGCTGGAGTACTACAATGTTAGTGTTGAAGAGACAGGACTTAGATCAATCCTCATAGAGCAAACCCAAGCAGTTCCATTTACACCCAGGGCATCAATGCAAACTGAACAATACTGCCTGGAACTGGAGAAGGAATATCACCCCAGGAGTAACAGATAACAGATGAGTAGCAGTATACATACACCATGAAAAGACCTAAACACTTTAAAGATTATGGGCAAAATGCATGTAACAGAGATTGATGAAAGTGGGAGGGACATACTTGAACAGCAAACAGTTTTTGTTTATGACTGTTCATTTTCTTTTATAGTCCATGTATTTGGAGTAACTTGCAGTCACAAATGGTAGTACATGTAATTTGTTCTTGTTTTAATACCATGAGGAATATTTCAAGAAGTGCATTTTTACACTATGCACTGGTGTATGTAAGATCACAACTTAGATTTTTTTTAATATAAAGAGACTAAAAGGTTATGGGGCAACATAGGAAAGTGAACTGAATCAGTTCAGCCACACATGATATAGTCGAATGGATAGAACTGGCTTGAGGGGCAATAGGTTTATATCTGCCTCTATTTCTTTTTAATATTTCATAACAACTAAGTAACCAAACTCTGAGGTTCGCATTTCATGCCTGCTTCCTAGTTTCCCTTGTCTTTACTTTTACAGTTTATTTTGACAATTTGTTGCCTGAATCTTTCATGTCCATTCCAATCTCTGAAATGTGCCATGAAGTTATTTTAAATGTTTTAGCATGTTCTTTGCCACCAAGGATGAGATGACACACGTGGAATATCTATCCATGTTCTCTGATAGGGTCCCTTTGGCAAAACACCTGGAGCACAGGCAGAACAGCACAGGAGAACCACCTGTTTCCATATCTCTGAGCTTTCTTCAAATCTCCCTTCATGACCTCAGGAACCTCGCTGGGCCATGCTGTTTTGATTTACTGTCTCTTCAAATGGCTCTGCGCACAAGTCCACCAGTTAAGGTGGGCCAATGAGGGTTTGTTGTTGAGCATTGGCATCAGTTTGTTGTGAGAACTTGGTCCATCAACACTTGCTGTACTCAGGCTGTGATGGCTACAACTGAAAACTCTCCACCCATGACTCACCATACACACTCATTGAATTACACTCCTGGAATGTCTGAAGCATATCTGGGAGTTACTATCACCCTCCAAACTACCTTCAGGAGGAAAGGGTGGAGAAAAAGAAGGAAGAGAATGAGTCTTCTGAATTCACGGACAGAGATAACTCGTTTTAAAAGAAGTACCTCACAAAAAGGTGCCAAAGGCAGCTGCTGTAAAATCAGACTAATAACCGTAACATTATTTTCATCTATATTTTCCTGGTATAAAGATACTACAAACATCAATGACTATGATGGCCCAGTGGTTACGGTACTGCGCTAGAAACTCAGGGCAAGTTCAGAAATTCTGCTGTGGCACGGTATGAAATTGAATTCAAATTAATCTGGTAACTTTTGGGGTTACATAAACATATTGAGCAAGGAGGCTGCAGTATTCTTCAATATTAAAAAAATACAGACTTGCTGAAGAGAATCTGCCACTGCCTTCACATTCACCACACTCCCACTCACACCACAAAATGGCTGCTGATACCACTCGTTTGTACAAATGATCAAGAGTACTCACTTCCCAAGGGTAATTCATAAAGACACTGGGTAGAAGTTGACTCTGTGAGATAGTCTAAAATGGTGACAATGTACTGGCAGCCCATTGTACAGTTATCTTGATATTCTACTTTGATTGGCTTCGTTCTACTATCATCTATGATTTACCCCATTGGGTGAAACTTGCAATAGCCAAGCAGTGTATGATGGTATTCTGATGAAATTGTTGTCACCACTAATGTTAATGGAGGTACCAACCCACATTTCAAATGTGAGCTGAAAAATGTGTTGCTGGAAAAGTGCAGCAGGTCAGGCAGCATCCTTTGAAGAAGGGCTTATGCCCGAAACGTTGATTCTCCTGCTCCTTGGATGCTGCCTGACCTGCTGTGCTTTTCCAGCAACACATTTTTCAGCTGTGATCTCCAGCATCTGCAGTCCTCACTTTCTCCACATTTCAAATGTCCCAATTTTCTCCCCCACCACCATCTTAGGAGCTGGCAGGGAGCACATGCCCACCGATACTGGCTGTCTGCTGCCATTTTGACCTGTGAGTGTTGTAATTAGCCAAAGGTGAGACTATCAAACTCATTCCAGGAGGAAGGTCCTGCCATAGAGAGCTGCTGAGCCAGTCTGATTGACCAACAGCTCTGTAGTGTCATCCATGCCAGGTTTGGATGGTGGCCATTGCTGAGACAGTTGCCAAAGAACAGGAGTGAATGGAGGTCAGTAGGTACATCTGGGGTATTCATCAGGCCTAACCAATGAGCTACAGCAAAGGGGATGTGTCTGAGAGCGAGTTTGAGAGGGGATGGTATGTTCTTGTGTGGGTGTCTCCAATGGACAAAGGGGATTCCCCAAAGGAGGTCTTCCCTTTCTTACCTCAGTAAATGCACAGTATTGCTTCTGCCATAAAGGGATGGGGAGGTAGAGGCTACAGGATGAATCACTTGTGGCCATTATTTGGTCTATTAAAGACTTCAATAGAGTTGCCACATTTTGCAAAATGGGAGAAAGGTAAGGTCAAGGGGGCTTTGTGCTGCTTTCCCCATGTCCCTGCTGCCTTCAGGCGGATTCTGAAGCTCCTCCCTTTACATAAATTTATAAAAACATATTTCTGCGTGGACTGAATCCTACCAACAGAGGAACAGGGAGCAGACTGACTGGCTGTGATTGACATATTTAAAGGCCCAATTACTATTTTCGTCTTGTCAATAGCAAATAAACAGGATTTGGTACCTTGTGAGGATGTGCAAGGCCCATGGCACCCACTCTGACAAGCCTCTAAATGCTTCAGCTGAATTTCAGGGCGATGTTTCTTTCTCAGGCTTCCTTGTGGTGTTGGACATTGTGACTCATAACTGGTCCTTAATTGGTCTTTTTCATTATATAGAACCTCTTCAACAACAACCAATCGCTATGCAAGAGTGGATGGTTTTATGATTTAAATTTGGAGTCTCATCTTTTTATTATAGAATAGAGATTAGCTTTCATAGAAAATATTTTGCAGGTTTCCCTTTTGTTTTATAGATGAAAAAGGAGATTGAGTCACTGAATTTACAGTGTTGCTGCTATGGAAATATGTTTTAATTTCCACACTCCAGGGGCCATGTGAGAGCTATAAGTAAGGTATGTGTCAAATGACTATTTATGTATGACTGGTGATGATGGTCTACATAGCTTGCTAACTGCTTCATGACTCAAATATCATGACAGCATCTTGAAGGAGTGAAACATAACTCAACATTTGCCATTGTCCATTGTCTATTGTCTATATTCAGTATTGACTCACTCCACTGTATTTATGGTGTCATTCTCATAGTCATGCCAGTTCACAGACTATTTCTAATAATCATCTGACAATCAAAAAATAGCAACACACTTATACTTATTTTTCAGAAATTAAACTGTTATTGGAGGATAGAGTGGATTTATACATTGTCCTTGCTAAGGATTCTAGGTTTGAGGAACAGAAGACTGTCTGACCCATCAAGCCTGTTCTGCCATTCAATACGAGCTTCAATTTCATTTCCTCCATATCCCATGATCCCCTGAGAAACCAACATTTGTCTGTCTCAAGATTAAATATCATCAGTGATACAAAATCCACATTTTCCTCAGGTAGAGAGATTTATAAACTTCTCTGTGAAGAAATGTCTCCTCATTTCAGTCATAAGTAGTCAGTTCCCTAACCTGAAACCATGCTCCTTATTATCAATCCTTAGATAGGGAAATCATCGCTCCATCTATATTCTAGAGAATCTCTTCATAATCTTAGATGTTTGGACAGGATCACTCTCATTCTTCGAAATTGCAGAAAAATCAAACCCAACTTATTCAATCTATCATAGTAGGACATCCCTTTGATGCCAGGGATCAATCTAGTGAACAAAAAGTGTATCGTTCCATAAACATATAGACCAATTAAAATAACACATTATATTCCAGGAGAGGTCTCACCAAAGCTTGTAGCACTTTAGATGAGAAATGTTCCAATACCATGAATAGAGATCATTCAGCCAACTTGAATATGTGACGTGGTATATTTAAAACAAACTCTGCATCACATTACATTTATTTTGGAATTTATCCTAGATATCCACCAATTAAATCATAGCTGCAAAGAGGGAGAGAGGAGATTTGTTAGGCAGTGCTTTGGAATCAAATGTCATGTGCAAATCAGCATTTTTTTTCAGTTTGGAATGAGGTAACGTAACTTAAAACTGCTCTGAAACATGTTACTGGGAAATATATCTGCAGGACATAGTCAACAAAAGCAGGATGTCCTGTCAGTTTATTATGCTGACGATTGAGCTGAAGCCACATCTAAACAGATTCCTAACTGTAAAAGCAGGTGAGTTATCAAGTCTAACAAAAACCTGTACGACTGCTGCGGGGCTCTTGGGCTCTGCATAGATCTACTGGGGGGTACATATACTGGCTCTTGGAGCAAGAATGCAAAACTGATGATGTTATAATTGTTTAAGGAAAAACAAGGAACTGCGGATGCTAGTAATCTGAACCAAAAACATAAATTACTGGAGAAAGTCAGCAGGTCTGGCAGCATCTGTACAGAGAAAGCAGAGTTAATGTTTAAAGTCCTGCTACAAGAAACATGTTGTGAAACTTGAAAGGATTCAGAAAAGATTTACAAGGATGTTGCCAGGGTTGGAGGGCTTGAGCTACTGGAGAGGCTGAATAGGCTGCGGCTAATTTCCCTGGAGCATCGGAGGCTGAGGGGTGACCTGATAGAGGTTTATAAAATAATGAAGGGCATGGGTAGGGTAAATAGGCAAAGTCTTTTCCTCAGGATAGGGGAATCCAAAACTAGAGGGCATAGGATTAAGACGAGAGGGAAAAAATTAAAAAGGGACCTAAGGGGCAATGTTTTCACGCAGGGGATAGCGCATGTATGGGATGAGCTGCTGGAGGAAATGATGGAGACTAGTACAATTATAACATTTAATATGAACCTGGATAGTAATGTGAATAGGAAAGGTTCAGAGGGATATTGGCTCAAATATTGGCAAATGGGACGAGATTCATTTAGGATATCTGGTCAGCATGCATGAGTTGGGCTGAAGGGTCTGTTTCCATGCTGTACAACTGAATGACTCTAGTTCTGAAGAATGGTCATGGACCTGAAATGTTAACTTTGTTTTATCTCCAAAAATGCTGACAGAGCTACTGAGTTTCTCCAGTAATTTATATTAAATTACTTATTACATGGCTGGCTCAGAATTTAATCTATTGACTTCAGTGGAACTGAACATCCAACAGGTAATATAACAGGCAGCTGGCGGAATATTGCCTGCTGTGTTATACTGTCTCAGGCACATTCCTGCTCCAAGTGAAGGGCATCTTTATTCTTAACTTGGCACAAATAAACACAGCTTTCAAATCTCGTTCACCAATTCCGAGCTTTGCATTACCATTACAACAGCTCACACCGACAACACTTCAATAATAGGTTTTATTTGTGGAGGGAGTTCCCTTGCTGTTGAGTTCATGTCACGTACCTGAGGTGTACAGAATGAAGAGTGATTATGTCAGTGAACTGCAGAATGGTTGTGTGGAGTTATTTGTTCAATATTCAATAATTAAGGGATTCAAGTGCATGAGATTTTTTTTCAGCAAGCATCAGGGTCACTTCAGTTCTGGCCTGCGAAAGCTGCTTTGAAAGTTCCTGTTGATTATGAAGCTTCTCTCATGAGGAAATGAGCTCAGCAGCTGCTATATGCACTAGGCATGTGCCTGCACTGTAATGGGAACAACTGCTGTCTATTGTTTCTGTCCATGTGCAACATCCATTAGATATTAATACATGAAGTTGGAATCTCATGAGGTAAACAAAATAGGCAACAGTGCACAACCTGAATTCCATTTAGGTGAAAAATGTGCCACTCTGACATTTTTAAAACTATTTTTTTTGTTGCTGATTTCTCTTTACCTCTTGCCTCAGTGGAGTAAAGTACAATACTTTCCTAGATGGCCATCTCTCCTGAAACGTTATAAAAACCGATTCTACAATTGATTTCAAAAAGGAACGTTGCAGTAATTTGTGGATGAGGAATTTGGAGAGATGTAGAAAAACATGGCAATGGGAGACGAAACACGAGTGTTTCTTTCAAAACGGCCATCATAACTCAGCGAGGCCAAATGGCCTCCTTCAGAACTTGCTATGGTTCAACATCTTGTGCTGAGGCATGAATAGACCATAAAACCCCAACAAGCCTGCCATGATCTGGCCTTCAATCCCACTTTTTTGGTATATATGTTCTCTATTACAGAGGTCAAAATACTTCATACCCAGCCTGAAATGTGTTCAATGGTGGAGATGTAACAAGCCTCTGTGAGTAGAGAATTCCAAAGATTCACAATGCTTTGGGTGAAGAAATTTTTCATCTTCTCCATCCAACATGATTGCTCCCTTATCCAGAGGCCATGACCTGGTGTTTTAAATTCCCTGACCTCTTAGCATTTACGCTACCCAGCTCCAGAACCTTGGATGTTTCAACCTTTCATTCTTCTCCACTCCAGCACCAGGTGTAAGTGGTAAATCTCTTCTGTGAACCTGAAATGTAAGACTAACCACTGATGCCCACAGCACTGCCAACCACTCTCTGGTTGTTGCACATTTCCAACTCGACCAACTGGTGTAATGTTCAGTTCATTTGCATGGCCTGATGGGTAAATATTGCTGGTGAGTGGCCGAATGCCTCCAATTACAAAAGGGAATGGATACACCACAGAGAATGTACAGGACACCAGAGGAGAGGCTAATGTAGGAAACCTAATTAAGTAACAGTTGGTTCTCTTTTGAAACTTGGAATTAAGATGATTTATTGTAAATTATACTCTACATTGATCAACCCCAGGCAGCTCGCAAAGATCAGTCAGTGATAAGCCTACTCTTGCTTGTCCATTTTATGCCATGCAATCTCCATGGGATTTCAGACTTATCTGGAAATAAGAAGAAAGACATTTGGCTGCAGACACAATATTAGTCTGTCAAGCCCAATCAGTGTATTGGTATAGCTGGTTACCCATTGACAGCTGAACTGGATACCTCAAGTTACTAAGTCAACCAGGCTATATCTAACCTGCATATACTCAAAGCTGAAACTACTAGAGAGGCCAGAGAATTTGCTGTATCTTAACAATAATATCCTTATGAACAGTGAAAGAAAAACGGCAAGGTGATGGCAAACATGCCTCTTTAATGAAGCTGACTACAGGTCGGTATAACCCTGGTATTCGTCAGAAAGCTGCTTCTTCAGAAATACATGTCAGTGATGTTGTTTTTGACTGCTGGAAAAAGAGAACACACCCTAACCAATCCGGTCAGAACCAGATGTGTGACCCAGCCTCCAGTTCTAAGTTGTTGTGCATGTTTTGAATGATAGATCTCCCAGTTCCTAAGTGTAGGTGCAATTTTCTTCAGGCTGAAACTAAGCTGGACTGTGCCAGGTTGCCATCAGCAAAACACGCGACTGCACTTGTGCCAATGCTTCATTCTCATAAATGAAAAGCAGACTTTGTCTCTGTTTCGAGTTGCTCAGTATATAAATGTATTCATCCAGTTAGTAAGAAAATGTACTTTCCTTTCTTTATCTGATTTTTAGCAAATTGTTTTCTTTTCAAATCCATACTCCAGTTATAATGTTGCCATTATATCACCCTCTTGTACTCATGGAAACTGATGCAAAGTGTGCAAAAGAGAGCATTAACAACTGCTTCACAGCACTAACTTCCCTCAACCAGTCAGCACAAACAAGTGATATCTTGATACCAAATCTCTGTGGTGACTGGTGTTGACTGTACATTAGAACAGCACTAGTATTTAGTTACAAAAATGTTAACAGTTAACATTTTTCACCCCATGGGGTTCAATACCAATATAGGAGATCACTGTGGTTTTCGAGGTCCCTAATATATAGACAGAGTTTTTAAGCTATCCATTGTGGAGCTGCAGGGTCAGTCATTGTTAGGCATCACCTCCTGGAGAAGCTGCCCGAGTTCCATTCATGATTTCAGTGGATCAAGAAAATCTCAGACAGCAGGATTTGTTTTTATTTGAGAATAGAATACACAAAGAAATGAATGATGTCTCTTAGCCTTGAGGAACTGGGCTGTGGGGGGAATAAGTAAGTTATTTCACTTGGAGAGAAGGTTGGATATTAACAGGTTTTGTACAAAATCTCATGCAGAAGGACTTGTATTCTCATTGAGCTTGTAGAATAGATTCCCAGTTATAACATCTAATGTTGCATTGATTCACATCCTTATATAAAGGATTTTAATGATGTATAAGGGATTGAGTGCTATGACGCTAAGAGAAGGCAAAGATTAATTGTGATCATTCCTAAACTGCAGTACATTTCAAAATTAACCTGAAATCTAGTCTGAGGTCATTGCCCTTTCCTTGACCTTTCTTTATAGATTCATTCATGGAGTTTGGGTTTCACTGACTGAGCCAAAACTTACTCTCCGTCCCTCATTGCCCTGGACATGATGGTAGTGATGAGCTGCTTTTTGAAAGGCTGCAGTTCTTGGGGTATAGCATACTCACAATACCGTTTGGGAGGGATTTTTAACCCAACATTGAAGGAATGATGATGTATTTCCAGGCCTGGATGGTCTGTGACTTGGAGGGGAACTTGCAGGTGGTGGTTTCTCATGTCTCTGCTGCCCTGGTACTTTTTCGATGGCAGAGCTATGAGTTTGGATGGTGCTGCCAGAGGAGTTATGGTGAGCTATTACAGTGCATCTGTACACAGGTCATTGCTACTGAACATTAGTGGTGAAGGCAGTGAATGTGATGACAATCATTCAAGCTACTGTATCCTGGATGGTTTCCCAGGTTTTGTTGGAGTGAAACTCATCCAGGCAAGTGGTGAGTACTCCATCAGCCCTCTGATTGTAGGTTGTCAGGGGAGTCAGGAGGTGAGTTACACATTGCAAGATTGCTGGCCTCTGGCCTGCTTTTGTAGCCACAGCACAAGCTAAGGAATTTGTATAACTCCCTGTGGCATGCCATTTCTACCAACCTGAAAAAGACCCATTTATTTATCACAGCAATGGCTAAAAAGGTCCTTAAGTGGTCATTAATTGGACAGTTAAAGGGCCTCAATAGACAGCAGGTTGGAAGGTTAATCATGGCTTTCCCACTCTGAATTCCAGTGAAGATGGGAAGACAATGAATTTTGGGTACAAACTAACCCCTCCAAACTAAATGGCCACACCTCCAGGCACATCCTCACCAAGGGCAGAAGATTCTGCCTCTGCTCTTTCCTCAGAAATTAAATAGATAGAAAGGCAGGCTGAATTTTTAGAGGGAGCGGACTCACGTGCCTTCAAAGTGGCAGGCAGGAGCAGAATCTGAAAGTCCTATCCTCATTTCTGGCAGATTTAATTTCAGTGAGCATGAGGAAGGGGACAATTCACACAGTAGGGAAACCTAATTCAACTGTACCATTTGAACAGTGCTGAATTCAAAGAATTCTGTGTTTGATTGTTACCCATAGTGTGGAGTTCGTTGAGGATGGGATTTTCATGGACAATACGCAAACTGTTGGGGTAGTTAATAGTGAGGAAGATAGCCTTAGATTGCAGGAGGATATAAATGGGTTGGTCAAATGGGCTAATCAAAGACAAATAGAATTTAACCCAAATAAATGTAAGGTAATGTACTTGGGCAGGACAAACAAGTGCAGACATTATGAATGGTAGGATCCTGGGAAGTACTGAGAATCAGAGGGACCTTGGTGTACAGGTCCTCCAGTCTCTTATGATATTAGCTAGATAAAGTGTTTCAGAAGGCATGTGGGATTTTTGCCTTTATTAGCTGAAGCATAGAGTTTAAGAGCAGAGAAGTTATGCTAAAACTGTATAACCAGACGGTTAGGTCACAGCTAGAGTATTATGTGCAGTTTTGGAATCCCTATTATGGGAGGGATGTGATAGCACTGGAGAGGATGCAGAGGAGGTTTGCCAGGATGTTGCATGTGCTGGAGAGTTTCAATTATGGAAACAGATTGGATAGACTGGATTGTTTTCTTCGGAGCAGAGGAAACTGAGGGGGGACACAATTGAGATGGATAAAATTATGAGCAGCAGATAAATGTAGGCAAAAAGGAGCTTTGCCCTTGGTGGAGAGATCAATGACCAGGGGCATAGATTTAAGATAAGGGACAGAAGGTTTAGAGAGAATGTAAGGAAATGTTTTTCACCCAGAGAATGGTGGGAATCTGGAACTCCTTGTCTATAAGGCCAAAAGAGGCAGGAACACTCATAACATTTAAGAACTTTTTAGATGTTCATTTGCAAAATCAGGGCATACAAAGCTATAGGATAAGTGCTGGAAAATTGAGATTAGTCAGTTGTTTTTGACTGGCACAGACTGGGCGGAAAGGGCTTTTTCTGTGCTGTAGACCTCCAGAACTAATTGATGGAGTGGGCACAGAAACTCTTGCAAGGTAGATAAAGTGTATTTAAGTGTGATGATCTGAAGTTTTTAAATTCCTTGCTCTTTAAACATGAAAATACACAGGCTGAAGCTGTCAGTGTGATAGTTAAGTATAATCTGCAAGTCTGCTTTCATTGACTTGTCATAGAATCCATACAGTGTGGGAGCAGGCTATTCAGCCCACCAAGTCCACACCGACCCTCTGAACAGCGTCCCACCCAGTTCTACACCCTCCCCCCCCAACAATGGATAGGATAAATCGGCAAAGTCTTTTCCCTGGGGTTGGGGAGTGCAGAACTAGAGGGCATAGGTTTAGGGTGAGAGGGGAAAGATATAAAAGAGACCTAATGGGGCAACTTTTTCATGCAGAGGGTGGTACGTGTATGGAATGAGCTACTAGAGGAAGTGGTGGAGGCTGGTACAATTGCAACATTTAAAAGGCACTTGGATGGGTATATGAATAGGAAGGGTTTGGAGGGATATGGGCCGGGTGCTGGCAGGTGGGACTAAATTGGATTGGGATATCTGGTCAGCATGGATGCGTTGGACTGAAGGGTCTGTTTCCATGCTGTACATCTGTATGACTCTATGACTCTAATCTATCCCTGAATTTCCCATGGCTAATCCACCTCACCTACACATCCCTGGACACCACAGGCATGGCCAATCCACTGAGCCTGCATATCTTTGGACTGTGGGAAGAAACCAGAACATCCAGAGGAAACCCATGCAGACCATGGAGAATGTGAAAACTCCACATAGAGAGCCGCCCGAGGCTGGAACAGAATTTGGGAGCCTGGTGCTGTGAGGTAACAGTGCTAACCATTGAGTCACTGTGCCACTAAATGGCCAGCCAATGTTGGTTACCGAAACATTTCTTTCTTGCAGTTTCAATAGTTTGTTTTTGAAATTTCTCCAGGGGCTGTTAGTATGTCATAATGAATGTTTGGCCAAGTTTCAAGAACAACTTAAAAAATAATAAGACTTGAAAATGACACGTATGGGTCTGACTTGTTCTATACACCTGAAACTGAAACTTCAGTGTGACCAGTATGTCTATTTTCCAGTTTTACGAGCTGTTTTTGTTCTCTCTCGTCTCTGATAATTCTCTTGGAGGGTGTTCTGCGTTCACAGTTAAAGAGGATAATAAAGGATGACCTGCCTTTATATGGAGTCTGAGTAACTTACCTACTTTCACAATAAATTAACCACCTAAAATTTACAAGTACTCAGTGAGTTTCATGAATGGATGTTTTCTTCATTATCAACAGTGCGTGAGAAGCTTTATTTAATTGTTAGAAATTTATTTTCATCTCCACGAGGTTTGTATGCTCTGCCAATGAAGCTGCTGGTTGAGTGATTATGAAGATGTCATGGGGCCAGGGGGCATATGAGAAGAGGCATGATGGAGGGGGCACATGTTGGCATGGATGAGCCATGGAGGGTTGAGTGGGCTTCTCAAACAATTGGTATGAAGTCTCAGCGAGGTGAGGCAAGCTTTGTAACGAACACACCTCAACACTTGCCCACCTTCATGGCCATTTACAATCTGCTTCCAGTGTTGATGGACTTGACTCTGTCACATCCAGACACCTCACAAGTGGAAACTGGGTTTAATGAGGCCCTTTGGAACCAAGGCAGGTCTGCTGAGTCAGGAAATCTCAACCTGAGCCATCCACCTCAACAGCAAAACTTTGGATAATAAAGAGTTGATGCACATTGTACAATGTTTGCAGAAGGAATGGACCTGTGTGACCAAACAAACTTTTCCCATGTCAGACTTCACATTCTTAGTGTGTTGATTATTATCAATCTGTTAGGATATATGAGAATTCAGCTTAGTTAATCTTCTTAATATTTAATAACCTGAAAGCATTTCCAAACTTTATGATGATTTACAAGACCATCGACCAACCAAACAAAACAATTGGAAGGGAATGTTTAGCTAATCAAGTTTGGAACTGATGAGCAGTTTCAATTTAAAGTTCACGTGAAATATAGCTAGACGTTTGGGAGTTGATTACTTTTTTTATTCTTCCATGAGGTGTGGGCATCATTGACAAGACCAGCATTTCCCACCATTCCTTAATTACCCTGTAGGCCATTTCAAAGAGCAATTAAGAGTCAATTACCTTCCTATGAGTCTGGAATCATGTGGGGATGAAGGGAGGGGTACTTTTCCTTCCATAAAGGGCTTTAGTGAAACAGATGGGTTTTTATGATAATAGATGCTAGTTGTTGTGGTCTTATTTACATTGAACAGTTTTTAGTTCCAGACTTCATGGATTGAATTGATGTTCCATGGTGGTATTTGAATAGCTGCCATGGTGGTATTTGAAACCATGTCCCCCACAACATTCACCTAGATGTGTGGATGACTAGCTCAGGGAAATTGTCAAAATGTCAAAAAGAGCTATAGAATCTGGAATGGTTTAATTGTCCCAGCAATGACAAAGTTCAGATTTAGGATGAGGACGTAAGTGGGCCAAACTGGATGAGAAGCATATGGGTCTGAGTTGGAAGCGGAGGCATGGGAATGTAAGTTCAGTGATGTTACCACATTTAATTGCTAACGTGACTCACCATCCTTGTTTATACTTGCCGCCTTCCCCAACACTAAACAGTGCTACTAAGGAATTGGGTTGTTTTCATTAGAGTGTGAGCTGTCCTCTGACGCAACATGTCAGAAGACAAGAATATAATTATCCATACTGTTACTTTATCACAATGCAACCCTTTTTCACCTTCATAAAAAAAACTCCTTGTTCCTTCATTACTATATGCAATCCTTTTATATGAGATCAATCTATGCTGTGGACATGTTTATGTGGGTGAAGCTATAGAACTGTCTTGTTTAAGTTATTATTCTGGTTTAAATCCAATGATTCATGAACATTTCTAATTTCTAGCTGACACAAATAAGCAAACAATTGTGAAAATAATGATGGCAAAGCATTAAGACACTAATCTGCTTATTTTCAAGGCATTACAATGGTCTTGACATGTTTTGCCCAATCTGGAATCTTCAGTTCATGCAGACAATATGAAATACTAAATTCACCAAAATAATTCCCTATGGTAGGCTCATTCAGAAGGTCAGGAGGAATGGGATATAGGGGAACTTAGCTGTCTGGATACAGAATTGGCTGGCCAACAGAAGACAGCGAGTGGTAGTAGAAGGAAAATATTCTGCCTGGAAGTCAGTGGTGAGTGGTGTTCCACAGGGCTCGGTCCTTGGGCCTCTACTGTTTGTAATTTTTATTAATGACTTGGAAGAGGGGATTGAAGGATGGGTCAGCACGTTTGCAGACGATACAAAAATTGGAGGTGTCGTTGACAGTATAGAGGTTGACTGTTAAACTGCTGTAGGCTGCAGCGGGACATTGACAGGATGCAGAGATGGGCTGAGGTGGCAGATGGAGTTCAACCTGGATAAATGAGAGGTGATGCATTTTGGAAGGTTGAATTTGAAAGCTGAGTACAGGATTAAGGATAGGATTCTTAGCAGTGTGGAGGAACAGAGGGATCTTGGTGTGCAAGTACATAGATCCCTTAAAATGGCCACCCAAATGGACAGGGTTGTTAAGAAATCATATGGTGTTTTGGCTTTCATTAACAGGGAGATTGAGTTTAAGAGTCGTGAGATCTTGTTGCAGCTCTATAAAACTTTGGTTAGACCGCACTTGGAAAACTGTGGTCAGTTCTGGTCGCCCTATTATAGGAAAGATGTGGATGCTTTGGAGAGGGTTCAGAGGAGGTGTACCAGGATGCTGCCTGGACTGGAGGGCTTATCTTATGAAGAGAGGTTGACTGAGCTTGGACTTTTTTCATTGGAGAAAAGGAGGAGGAGAGGGGACCTAATTGAGGTATACAAGATAATGAGAGGCATAGATAGAGTCGATAGCCAGAGACTATTTCCCAGGGCAAAAATGGCTAACACAAAGGGTCATAGTTTTAAGCTGGTTGGAGGAAAGTATAGAGGGGATGTCAGAGGTGGGTTTTTCCACACATAGAGTTGTGAGAGCATGGAATACGTTGCCAGCAGCAGTTGTGGAAGCAAGGTCATTGGGGACATTTAAGAGACTGCTGAACATGCATATGGTCACAGAAATTTGAGGGTGCACACATGAGGATCAGTGGTCGGCACAACATCGTGGGCTGAAGTGTCTGTTCTGTGCTGTTCTATGTTTATAATAATCCTTGCACTTATGGGCAATTACAATTTCTGAGACTGTTTTACATTTTACATTTCTTTCTGTCCTGGCAAAACCACACTTGATGTGTGCAAACAAATATCTGCAGAGCTTTACACAAACATTTGTATAAAGTCCTGAAAGTAGGAAGAACTATGGGCGGCACGGTGGCACAGTGGTTAGCACTGCTGCCTCACAGCGCTTGAGATCCGGGTTCAATTCCCGCCTCAGGCGACTGACTGTGTGGAGTTTGCACGTTCTCCCCGTGTCTGCGTGGGTTTGCTCCGGTTTCCTCCCACAGTCCAAAGATGTGCAGGCCAGGTGAATTGGCCATGCTAAATTGCCCATAGTGTTAGGTAAGGGGTAAATGTAGATGTAGATGTATGGGTGGGTTACGCTTCGGCGGGGCGGTGTGGACTTGTTGGGCCGAAGAGCCTGTTTCCACACTGTAAGTAATCTAATCTAAAACTACTTTTGGTGTGAATATCTTAAACATGTTGCACAGTTAGTATTCCTAACAAATTCACCCATTGTACTCTTTGCTACCTTGCCCCACCCTCCTCCCTGACCTCCATTTTCCAACCCCATTCACCTACTGTACTCCATGCTATTTTCTCTCTACCCCCACCCTCCTCTCATTTATCTCTCCACCCTGCAGGCACTCTGCCTCTGTTCCTGATGAAGGACTTTTGCCCAAAACATCGATTTTCCTGCTCCTCGGATGCTGCCGGAACTGCTGTGCTTTTCCAGCACCACGCTAATCTAGAATCTGGTTCCCAGCATCTGCAGTCCTTGTTTTTATGCATTCCTAACAAAACTTTAAACTGTGTCAAAAATAATATTGGAAGGCAAATAGCACCCAGAGGAAATCGTCCTGTAAATGATTACACCGACACTAGACATGAGCTGAAAATTACCCCTCAGCTTCTTCAGTGGCTCTGAGACAGGATGAGTCTTCATAAAGGGCTGATTGTTCGATTTTCAATTTATTTCTCAACACAATCAATTTACAAAAATTCTAATTCAAGGAAATTATCATCCCAAGTCAATTTTAAAAATTCTACTTAATTGAGTCTCCCCAGTTTATTTCATGGAGTCATAGATTTATACAGCACAGAAACAGATCTTTCAGTCCAAGCATTCCATTCTAACTATAATCCCAATCCCAAAGTCCCACCTGCCTGCACCTAGCCCATATCCCCCCAAACATTTCTTATTCATTTATGATCTAAATGTCTTTTAAACTTTGTAACTGTACCCACATCCACCATTTCCTCTAGAGATTCATTCCACACGTGTGTAAAAAAATTGCCCCCATGTCTTTTTAAAATATTTCTCCCCTCACCTTATAAAGATGCCCCCCTACTCTTGAAATCCCCCACTCTAGGGAAAAGACATCTGCCATTGACCTAATCTATACCGCTCATTATTTTATAAACCTCTATAAGATCACCTCGCAACCACCTACACTCCAGTGTAAAAAGTCCCAGTTTATCCAGCCTCTCTTTATAACTCAAACCCTCCAATCCCAGCAGCATCCTGGTAAATCTCTCTGAACCTTCGCCAGCTTGATAATATTCTTTCTATAACAGGCAGCCTGAACTGGATACAGTATTCCAGAAGAGGTTCTGAACTGTGAAGTCTTCTCACATGAATACAAATCTCAGTTTCTAATAACTTGCAGATTTATAACTAAATTCTTACAGTTTGGAAGCCACATAAGGCTTTTCAACATTTTTACACAATTTTTGCATGTTATTTTTCTGCTCTTACATGTCTAGACATTTTTATTGCTATAGCAAACTGTTGTTATGGATATAGTTCCTTGGACACTCAATTCTTCAGTTCACCTATGCCCTTCAGCACTTCCTTTTTCATGCTCCTATCTGCCATTTTTAGATCCATGGTTCACATTTGGATGAACCACATTTGAGAGGAAGAAAGTGAGGACTGCAGACGTTGGAGATCAGAGTCGAGAGTGTAGTGCTGGAAAAGCACAGCAGGTCAGGCAACATCCAAGGAGCAGGAGAATCGACATTTCGGAAATATCAGGAATTCCTGGTGAAGGGCTTATGTTCAAAACATCGATTCACCTGCTCCTCAGATACTGCCTGCCTTGCTGTGCTTTTCCAAAACTACACTCTTGACTCTGAACCACATTTGACTTTGTTCTGGTTATTGCAGCTTTCATATTAACTTTCTCACAATTAACTTTCAGAATTTGATCACACTATTTATTAGTTTCCTGCTATTTTCTTCATGACTCACTATATTGTCCGAGCCCTTTCATCATTTCAGGTATGGATGCTTATACTTTACATAGTAAAAAAAACCACATTAGACCGTAAATCCTTGTATATTTTTCAGGAAGCTTCATTTCCATTGGTGGTTACTCAGCACCAAAACACAAAAGTCTGAAACTGTTCAAAATATTGGCAATTTGCAATATTTTAATATTTAAATATGATGCTAATAAATTGAGAGGATACTTACTGACTATTCCCATCCTGACAATGACACAGTTGAGTCACTGCATGAATTCTGGTAGTTATGTGGGAATGGACGTGTGTGAAAGATGGAACGGGTCATCACATGGTCTAATTGGCTACAATACTCAGTGAAGCTTTCAATTGTTTTCCCTACTGATTGTTAAAGGTAAAACACAGAGTAAGGTAAAGACTAAGGCTCATGGGAATTTTGTGGTTTGTTTTTAAAGACACATTTTATTTTCAAAGTTGTTGGGACCATGGAGCTGGATTTCGCCAAGATCACTGAGACCCCGAAATTAGTCTCAATTCTGGGTCAGGAAGTGGTCCTGGAGGCACAGAGCTCACTGACCTCATGGAGACAGGAACTAAGAAATGACTTCTGGGGCCTTTGTGTGATTGCAGATGGGAGCTAGAACAGGGAATTGTAAGGCCCAGAACACCCACTGTGATGCCCAAGCTAGCACCCCTACTGGGAGAGGCAAGTACTGTTGAGGCAGACAGGAGATCACGGGATATCTCAAGAGGAAGATAACAAAAACTTAAAATTCCCCCAAAGTCGCAGCAGTCAGGGCATCTTTACTAACTTGTAGGTGTGGTTATTACAATTAATAAAGCTTGTGCTTAGTTGATGGGAAAACGCATCAAAAGGTCACCAACATGCAGCCTGCAAGGAGGAGATATTCTCTGGTTCAATTCCGGCCTCTGGTTTGAGTAGCGGTGTGGGACGTGGGCGGGGAGTCAGTCAGTCTCTCAGTGGGAAGATCCTGGTAGAAGCTCTGTGACTTCCCAACTGGTGAAATAATGGGTTTAATGGTTACTCACTGGTGCTGGGTGGACAGCCTCAAGCACCCTCACACTGCCTCCAACAAAATTACCTGAAGGCAAAAATATGGCAAGTATCTGACCCAATGTGGCATTGTTCACTTTACTCATGGTTCCCACTTCCAACTTCAGTCCAACAATTCCCTAAGTAACAGAAAGCAAACACATTGCACCGTGCTGCAGAAGCACAAACTTGGCTCCTAGACCATTGTCTCAATGGCATACTGGTAAGAAATAGAAGCAGCAAACAAAAAAGCATGATCCTGGAAGACAACAGTGACTGAGGGAAATAAATAAATACCATCACCATTGAAACATAATTCGACAATTATCCAAATGATTTATCTTAAATTAACTTTGTCGAAAAGAACAAAAGCAGAAAATGCGGGAGAACCTCATCATGTCTGGCAGCATCTGTAGAGAGAGAAATAGCATTCATGTTTGGAATCCAATGATTCTTCAAGAATCGTCAAAGACTCAAAATGTTTACTCTGTTTCTCTCTCCACAGATGCTGCCAGATGTGCTGAGATTCTGCAGTATTTTCTGTTTTTGTTCTTTCAGACAGTGTTTCTTTACTTAAATCACTCTCAGCTTTTTCTGTTTTGATTTTGGGTTGCCAACATCCTCAGCATTTTGATATTGCTTGAAGGGATCTTTCGTGTAGGCCACCCTCTGCTTGTGGGGTTGGGGGAAGGGGGGAAAGTTGGCAAGAAACAATTTGTCAGGGGTGCATCCTGCTACTTATCCAGGGATGTGGCTACCAAGGACTGGTGTTTGATGTTGGAGTCATTGGAGGAACCTTTAATTATATGGCTCCTCACACATGTTTGTATGATATTGGGGAACATTTAGAATAGCCACCAGGCTTCCACAGGCCAGAAATGGTGCTTATATATCTGGCCTTCAACACACCTGCAATGTCTCATTCTTAAATCATGGTGACTAAAGATGCCTGATCACATGTTCCAGGTCAGAGAAGTGAGAAAAAACAGCACGGGGTATCTGTGGACCTTGCCCAATCTCCAACACCAGTGATAGCTTAATCTGGGTTCTGTTCCCAGCAAGGCCAAATGGTTAATTTAGAATGATCATGGGATTGTCAGAAAGGCTGCAGAGACTCGTTTTTGTCTTGGGAAGCTATTGATTTTCTTCCCTTTTCTTCCGAAAAATATAACACACTAGCGTATGGTTCCAGAAATGCTGGCGACTCATCGATACTTCACCAGATTGGGCTTGAGGAATTATCATTGGGAACAATTATGCATTGTTCTGACTTGGATACTGTACACTCAGTAACACATCACAGGACAGTGCGAGAAATGTTGTGAACAATCACTGAAACTACATGCTGACTTGCAAATCATAGATCTCAGGATTAGGAGTCAATATCCATTAAAATTCAAATTAACCTGAGACTGTTCAGCTTCGATCCCCTGATGTACACATTCTGAAACCCAGCTGTTTGGATTAGATAGGGTGTCTCCATGATAAACACAGTTTGGAACTGACAGCAGTGAACCTTAGGGAATAGATCCTGAAGATGGGTGACTGCACACTACTGGAGGAGTGGGGACTTTGATCCTTATCAAAACATTTTGCTAATGGGTCATTCACAAGCAAGAATAACACACACATGAAACATATTATTATTCAGATCAGATAGATTTGAGCCAGCAAGCTATAGTATTTTAAAAGTGTTTTTAAAATGAACAACATAAACACTAATTATCCTACATCATAAGATAAACAACATGTTAAACATTCTTCACCAGCTGTAATGCACTTTGAGACTTTCTGAGGTCATGAAAGATTGTGCATAAAGGCGTGCTCTTTCTTTTTTTAATATGCCCCCATAGCCTTGATTTCTCTCTGATTTGGGTTCCAGTGTCACTTCCACACTGATGGTGAATATCCTTTGTCATAACAGGATCATAAATTCCTCATTCGCTTTCACCCACTTTAATAAACTTGATACCTTGAACAGCAGAAGTTAGGACATGTATGTTATTGGGTGACACTTTACAAGGCTATTCAAATAACCAGGCCCCCAACAGCTGCCACCTGCTGGACTTCAGCCATTGACAACACGTGGTAATGAGTCTCAGTCAGAAATTCGGAAGGATTGCAGTCAAACATGTCAGCTGTCTTGAAATATCCCAGTCCTCACTCCTCTGTCTCAAAGACATCTGGCTCATTTAAAATTCATTTTCAATGTTCCAAAATCATTTTAGCATAAAATGATTGAGCCATTCTGCATTCTTAAGAAGTAGATTAGATTTCTCCAGTACTTTTTGGTATTAGATTACATTTTTTCTCAAACCTTTACCAAAACGTTGCCAAAGTTTTGATCCAGGATGTTACCATTGTCAAGACAATTAAAATGATATAAACTGAAAATCAAAGGAGGAAATATTCTTTTAGACTGTTTCCGAACACTTCCCCGGGCCAGCTCTACAAAGAGATCATCATACATAACCTGGAGGATAAACAGGTTTACTTGCTAATTAGTTTGTAGGTGGGTAACATTGGCCGGGCCACATTTAATATCCATCCCTAAATCCACTGATAAGGCAGAGTGGGCCCTCATGTTGAACTGCTACAATCTTTCTGCTGCCGGCTCTCATACAGGCCTTAGTTGGGAAATCACAGAATTTTGATGATAGAGGCCTTAAAAACCAGGCAAAATATTGGCCTCACTCTATGTCCACAGACACTTTCCAGCAGGGTCACTGGATTGCACTAGGGGACAGAACCTTGGCTGATAGTTTCTTCCCCTCTTTGAGACAGATGAAATTGAATATTGCTGCCTCTATCTAAAATGTTATCAGGTGATAGACTAAAGTTGACACCTTTTCAGTAGGGCTGGGCCCAGTTCGATAAATGAACAGTGCTTTAACCTACTATCCACATGTGGAGTTGAGCAAACCATGGTAAAAGGATCTGGTCTAGTATCACTGATGAAGTATTAGAAGCATAGAGCATTGAAACATAGAAAGTAGGAGCATACTAGGGCATTAAGCCCCTTGAGCTTGCTTCTCTGTTCAATATGCCCATTGTTGATTCTCTGTCTCAATGACACATTCGCATAACACTTGATGCCATTAAAGTTACATGTAGTTCTGGGTCTCCACATTACCAGAAGGATGCAGATGCTTTGGAAAAAGTGCAGTGAAAGTTTACCAGGATGTTGCTTGGTCTGGAGGGTTTTAGGTATGAAGACAGGTTGGATAAACGTGGGTTGTTTTCACTGGGAAGAAAGAGGTTGAGGGGCAACCTGCTGGAGGTCTACAAATTTATGAGAGGCATAGATAGGGTGATAATCAAAGGCTTTTTCCCCAGGATGGAAAGGTCAACTATAAGAGGGCATAGGATGAAGGTGAGAAGGAGAAAGTTTAGAGGTGAAGTGCAGGGAAAACAGAGGGTGGTGGGTTCTTGGAATGCACTGCCAGTGGTGGTGGTGGAAACAGGCGCGTTAGCAGCATTTAAAGTCTATCCTGATAGACACATGAACCGGGTGGCGAATAGAGAGACAGAAACTGCATATGGGCAATAAGTAGTGGGTCTAAATAAGGTTTAGGAATCGGGACAGACTTGGAGGGCTGAAAGGCCTGTTCCTGTGCTGTACTGTTCTTCATTCTTTGAGCTTCTTCTCTGCCCTTTCACCCAGAATTGGTGATTGAACCAAGAAAACCTCGGTAGTGGAACTCCAAAGTACTTGTAAGTACATTAAACTTAGAATTACAATACATGTTTTATTTTAGAAATGGGGTACTAGCCAAAACATGACTGCAGATGTAAATTTGCTGGCTGTCTAGCTACAGACAGAGACCCTGCAATACACTTCTAACTAAA
This sequence comes from Chiloscyllium punctatum, assembly GCF_047496795.1. Classification (NCBI taxonomy): domain Eukaryota; kingdom Metazoa; phylum Chordata; class Chondrichthyes; order Orectolobiformes; family Hemiscylliidae; genus Chiloscyllium; species Chiloscyllium punctatum. Next base: position 91,619,743 of record NC_092746.1, on the reverse strand, counting down.
CTGTAATCTTCTGGGAGTTGCCTCAGACGGTGAACATGATGGGAGAAAAGACTGGGCAAGAGACATGATTTCTGTCTCCTCTCAAGAATAGAGGCCAATTCAACTCAGCTCTGTGTGCTATTGGAAGAAGGGGTGCTGGCGAGCTGAAGAACCATGTGTATTAGCCTGGGTTCAAGCACGAACATGCTACGACTATCACAATCAGAGGAGACTCATTAGTTCCCTTTGTATTGGGTGTAAAGGATGCTTTTGCTATGGGCTAGAAGCCAGCTAACCAGCAAATCAGTCAAAAGGAAACAGGATTAAAGGAGCAATTGCTCACTCTGAGTGCTACAATTCAACCACCATCAAAGACAGAGGGTGGTGGTGGAGGGTTGCCTTTCAGACTGGAGGCCTGTGACTAGTGGAGTACCTCAAGGACCAGTGCTGGGTCCACTACTTATTGTCATTAATATAAATGATTTGGATGTGAACATAGGAGCTCTAGTTATTAAGTTTACAGATGGCACCAAAGTTGGAGATGGAGTGAACAGGGAAGAAGGTTACTGCAGAGTACAACAGGATCTTGATCAGATGGGCAAATGGACTGAGGAGTGGCAAATGGAATTTAGATAAATGTGAGGAGCTGCATTTTGGAAAAGCAAATCAAAGCAGGACTTATACACTTAATGGTAAGGCTGTGGGGAGTGTTGCTGAACAAAAGAGACCTAGGAGTGCAGGTTCATAGTTCCTTGAAAGTGGAAATGCAGGTAGATAGGATATCAGTTTGGTATGCTTTCCTTTATTGGTCAGAGCATTGAGTATAGGAGTTGTAAAGTCATGTAGTGGCTGTACAGGATTGGTTAGGCCACTGTTGGAATATTGCGTGCAATTCTGGTCTCCTTCCTATCAGAAGGATGTTGTGAAACTTGAAAGGGTTCAGAAATTTTTTTTTAGATTAGATTACTTACAGTGCAAAAACAGGCCCTTTGGCCCAACAAGTCCACACCGACCTGCTGAAACGCAACCCACCCAGACTCAAGGATGTTGACAGAGTTGGAGGATTTGAGCTATAGGGAGAGACTGAATAGGCTGGGGCTGTTTTCCCTGGAGTGTTAGAGGCTGAGGGGTAACCTTATAGAGGTTTATAAAATCATGAGGGGCATGGATAGATTAAATAGATATGGTCTGTTCCCTGCGGTGGGGGAGTCCAGAACTATGTTTAGGGTGAGAGGGGAAATATATAAAAGGGGCCTAAGGGGGAACTTTTTCACACACAAGGTGGTGCGTGTATGGAATGAGCTGCCAGTGGTGGAGGCTGGTAAAAATACAGCGTTAAAAGGCACCTGCATGGGTACATGAATAAGAAGGGTTTCGAGGGATATGGCCCAGATGCTAACAAATGGTTAGGATATCTGGTTGGCATGGATGAGTTGGACCAAAGGGTTTCCATGCTGTATATCTCTTATGATTCTAAGGCTCTAAAAGTAAAAGTAAAAAAATTTCCAACTAATCTGCAAAGCCATGAATCTCGAATCTGACTGCTCTACTATCAATGTTTCATTATCTACTCTTCATGAATGACCCAGGGATTGAATGGCATACCTACAAAACCTTTATTTTTGAGTCAGTCATGGATTTGTGTTGTGTTATCGTTCCTTCTTATGCTAGGTAACAAAGAAAATCACTCCTTAACTCAAGAAAGCCGGTTAAAATGGTTCTTTTTAAAACATCAATTTGTTTGGATTTGGGAGAAAGGTATTGACAAATTTACCTTCTGTAAATTAGCACTGCAGTGACCAACCGTGTGAACAAAGAAAGGGAACCAGTTCATCCCTCCTCACCCAGGAACTTGACAATGTGGGGATTCCTGTCTGGTACTGGAACAACTCGAGCAATTGTGCCAAATGTCTGACTGTAATACAAACCAGCTCTTTAATTCAGGCTTACAGCTGAATATTGGAGGGACTGACTATAAGACCATAAGTGGAATAACTAATAATTGCCTCATGTGAAATGAGTAACCAAGGTTCCCTGATTTTCCTGATTGAAACAGTGAGCACAGAGTTCCCTAAATAACATGTACTGTGCTTTTCCCTCTCAATGCCTGTTCTCCACCAATTTTAAACAAGCCTTGAAATAGGAAGTAAGTGGTCAGTGCTCCCTTCACGAAAAGGGCAAGTTAGACCTACAAACGACAGTGTCCATGAGACACAGTTCCTGTTCATTTCTGATAGATAGAAAATGGACAAGGACCTACAAGGAAAAGGTTCAACTAATGTTTTGTAAAGATTTTTGCCTGTCCTAAAGAAGCTTCAATGGTTGACTTACTATTAGTCCTGCCTCCTGTGACCATCTCAAACAGCCAGATCAATTCTGTCAATTCTCATTGTCCCAAATCAAGAAGCTGCTTTTAATATTTGGAACTGTCTGCCAGCTCAAGACTTCCAATGAACCTTGAAAGAGATTCAACCCATTCAGGCGTAACATTCAGTGTGAATTGAGATTCCTGATGTTCCTTGTGCAGTTTATTCTCTATTTCAAAGCAAACACTTCAGTAATTTCTCAGTACATACTAGCCTTCAGAATACGAGCGACAAATGTGGTGTGAGGAACTATATTGTGACAAATTGAATAGGCTACATGCAAGTGAGACCTTGGTCAAACTTCTGTTGGAATTCTGGGCCTAACTTTAGTCTCCTCACATAGGTGCTTTGGATAGGGTACAGTGGAAAGTTTGAGACTGGTTACCATTTTGAAGCTTCTTCGTCAATTAAATCAAGTAAAAGAATCAGTACTGCTCACTTCAAAGAGGCTTAGAATTAGAAATATTCTGATCGAGGCTTATTAGATGATGAAAGAATTAGATTGCATTCCAAATGATTGTTACTTTAAACTAAATATTTCAGCAGGAGTCAATTTTAGATTAAACAAGGCCAAACAACAAGGTTGTTGTCAGGGAGCAATCCTTTTTGAGGATAATCATGGATAATATTTCAGATTGTTTTGGTGGGGGTGTAGTCCACAATAAATTTCCATGAGTGTTTCCCCACATTTGGATGGGTTTTTAATCTGTTTCCTTGCCTCTGCTATGCGACCACGTGGTTTGGGTGGAGTACAGAGTATATGAATTGGAATGCACAAAGTATTACAATTGTGAGGGACAGACAAGATGAATCAGAGTTTTTATTTCCTTTTCACCATAACTTGTATGCTCATAAAAAAGTCAGACAGAGTTTTATTTTCACCAAAGATAAACCCCAAATTACGATCAATTGAACGTGCAATGCACATGTTCAATTCACTGACTGCTTATTTTGGTATTGGAGTTGTCCTGCTGCAGTGAGGTTCCTGGTCTAACCTTGCAAACATCAGTGATTGCATTACATTTAAATACAAGGCCAGATCTCATTAAACATTTTTTTCACAACATAGGAATGTAGACGGTAGTAGGCAATTCAGTCATTCAAGTTATTTAATATGCTCATGGCTGGTCTTATCCTGGTTTCAACTCCACTTTCTTGCCTGCTTCTCATAGCCTTTTTTCCTGCTTTTCATCAAAAATATGTCTATTTCTTTCTTGAATCTGTTGATTGATTCTGCCTCCACTGTACTTTGGAGCAGTGAAATCTACAGAATCACAGCTCTTTGAGAGAAATTGTTTCTCTCATCTCAATTTTGAACCTACCTCCCCCGTCTCTATATCTAAGCCAGCTTGTTCGAGATTGTCCCACAAGGAGAAACATCTGTTCAACGTTCACCTTATCAATCCCCTTCAGCTTTTTATATACCTCAAACAGATCCCCCCTCATTCTCCTGAACTTCAGAGAGTACAAGCTCAAGCTAGTCAACTGCTCCTCGTACAACAGCCCGTTCATCCCTGGAATCAACCTGGTGAACCTCCTCCGAAATGTCTCCAGTACCATCACATTTTTCCTCAAGTAAGGAGACCAAACCTGGTCACTATATTCCAGATGTAGTCTCATCAATGCCTTATATAATTGTAACAACACTTCATTGCTTTTATAATCCAGTCCTTTTGCAACAAGTGCCAGGATTCCACTTGCCTTTCTTATTATTTGCTGCACTTGCATACCCACTTTCTGCAATTCATGCACAAAGACACCCAGATCCCTCTGCACTGATGCACTTTGGATCTGCTTCCCATTTCAATAATAATATTATTAATAATAATAATAATAATAATAATGGCATTGGCAACCCTTGCATGTCTCCTGAACAAACATGACATAGAACAGGAGGAGATGTCCAGCTGCAATCCTTGCTGTGAGCTCTGTAATCTCAGTTTCAATGGCTGCAGAAGAAAGACATTGGGTTACGCAATGGCAGAGCTGTAGAATGGGGAAATCAATCAAGTGTCTATGCAGCAACACCAATCAGAAAATGGTTGTCTGGCCAGGCTGAACTGGGATCACTTGAGAATATCTTCACTAATGAATACACGTTCCAGGCTGACAAGAGCATAGTCTTTTGGGAAAGGTCCTGCATGCACATTTTGGTAGGCTCTGTTGGAATGCCACAATGTCATTTGGGATTATCATTAACAAATAAAATGCAGTTGGAAAGAGCAGAACAAGTGTGAAAGTATTTGCTGAAAGTGAATGGCCCAATAGCATTACATATTGCTAATCTACTTCTGAGATGAAATCATGGTGAAAATTATATGTGCAAAATGTTTAGAAATCCATTTGTAATGCATTTTAGCTATTAATTACATTCACAACGACTTCATTAAACAAACAAAGCACTCATCCAATCCAATGAATCAATGAGAATCAATAATATAAACCTATCAACTCAATCAGTTTGGGTTAGACATTTCTTTTACAAACTTAGCAAAAAAAATGATTATCTGCTTCAATTTCTGTCCAAAGGATAATTTTCCCACTTGTGAACATATGTTCCCAAAACATGTCTAAAAATCGGAGAAAATACATGAATCATAGGATAAAATCTCAAATCAACAAACACCTCAAATATTACAATGCTGTCTATTATTGAGAAATTCAAAGGGTCCTGATTAAGTGAACGTTCAGTGTCATCAATACAGTATAACATACAATAAATTCTGGTTGCTACAGGTCATTTGCTGTTCTCCAAAGTGCTGTATTCTCAGCTGGGAGACAGTGAGGAAACAACAATCTCTCTTCAAAGTTGTGAAATCACTTTGAAAACAACAGACTATGTTTGGATTTGTTGCTTAATTTAGGCAATGCCGTAAAGATAACCTTACCTGAGGCACAAGAATTGCTTTTCACTCTGCCATTGCAACCGCTGTTACTCATTGAAGTGCCCCAACTGAATAAAAATGCAGTCTGGAAAAATACACTGCTACTCTCTTCTGCAAAGTACACTCCCCTTCTTCCTGCAGCTGCTTCCTAAACAAAACTCTGCTATTGTTCTGTTATCTGCACCACAAACATGCCCTTCTCTGCGATCCCTGTGTGCAAAGGTCTGTATCAGACTTACAGTAACACACTACTGCAAAGCTTGTCATATTGCAGAGTATAATCGCACTTGTCATGCTCCATATTCACTAAAACAAAAACAAATTCTTCAAACTGGCTTGCGATAGAAGTTGGTTGAGGAAGAACACTGATTTTATCTGGTATTTGAGGCTGATCAATTTAACTTTGTCTTTTAAAGGCTGTTGGTTAATAATCGTTGCATGAAGCAGTTTTGTCACAGATGCAATGGTTGAAGGCAATTGCTGAACAGAATTCATAACTCAAATTAATTGGGCCATGTTAAATTCACTTAGAATTATTTCCATTCTTTAAGAATAGCTCCATTTGCAATCTATGAATGCAGATGGTAGATAGGTCATGAGGGAAGGTGACCCTGGGTTCAGAGGCAACACTGAAAATTGTGCAGTGGGCTGGAGTGTATGACCATTGGCAAAGGAGGGATGGTAGTTTCTCACATATATATCTGGTGACAGAATTAGAAAACACTCAGTGATATGACACTTTACAATCATGCTGTCACTACAAACTACAGCTATAACAACTGAATATACACTGGCTCTCACAAATCACCTGAATTACTCAGTCTGAAAAACAACCCTCCATCACCACCTTCTGTCTTCTACCTTTGAGCCAGTTCTATTTCCAAATGGCTAGTTCTCCCTTTATTCCATGAGATCTAACCTTGCTAATCAGTCTCCCATGGGGAACCTTGTCAAACGCCTTACTGAAGTCCATACAGATCACATCTACTGCTCTGCCCTCATCAATCTTCTTTGTTACTTCTTCAAAAAACTCAATCAAGTTTGTGAGACATGATTTCCCACACACAAAGCCATGTTGACTATCCCTAATCAGTCCTTGCCTTTCCAAATACATGTACATCCTGTCCCTAGCTGTCAGCTAGTAGGGAAATATGGAGGCAGAGAGAGTGAGGACCATGAGAGAGAAGGTGTAGAAAGGGGACATGAAAGCAAGGACCTTCCAGTTCTCAAGCCCTACATTTCACCCTTAATCAGAGCTTGACATTCTGCTTTCTATCCCATTGATTGAGTCTTTATGGTCTCCAAAGCCCAGAGGAGATCCACCATGAGCAGCCCCGCAGCCACAGCAATGGAATAAGCCGTCTGTTCATACCGCTGAAACCACAGCTGGGGAATAACACTATGCCGTGGAGTTGGCAAAAGAAGAGAAACATTACTCAATTCTCCAAGGGGCCGCCTTTATTATTAATTAAAATGCCGTTGTTCAATGTCTTTGAAAATATTAATGAAGCATGAACTTTATTTCGAGTCTCATCAACATCTCTGTTGTTGCCTCATCTGGCAAATTGCCATCAATCTTGAGAGGAAGACAAGCTGCTGTGACCAGGCTCCAAGCGAGGTTCTCCCAGGTTATTCTGGTCCTTGACAGAACACCTCAAATTGTTAGGATATCAGCCTCTCCTCTATATTAACCTGGCTGCTTGGTTGGTCGCATCAAGTTTAATTTACAAATGACCCCCTCCCTTGTGGATACCTTCCTCCCAGGCCAACTGAATTGATGCTTTAAAATTAACCCAGGCTTTCTTGAGTTAACAAAAGAGTGAGTTTATGAGTTAATAAATGTGAGGAGAAATGGTAATGCAATGCACATACACACAGATTAGGAATGAGAAGTGAGTCCAAAACAAGTTAAATGTTAAAAGCTATACAGGTCAGTCTATATGGGTTATTTATGAAGTGTGGATAGTGGAAATTGATAGCTGAACAGTCAATCAGAAGTCTTAGCTTTGCAGGTTAGTTGAAATCCTCTTGTCCTTTTTCCATTTGACTGGCTTTCTTGCTAGCTGGCTTCTAACATTCAGAGCTACAGAATCATTTACCTGCAATGCAGGGGTGACTAGTAGGTGGTATTTTGACTGTAAGCTTCATAACACAGTAGCTCTTGCACATGGGCTACCTCTGTTCACTAGCACACCCTCTTCTACCAGGACACCCAGAACAGGATTGAACTGACTTGTAACCCAGTTCTTGTGTACTCTTGAAAAGAGAAGACAGAAAACATATCTCTCACACAGACTGCCATCCTTTTTCTCCCATGATGTTCACAGTCTGAGATAATTCCCAGGAAAATACAATTTAGTTTGTGCTGCATTTCTCCCTTTGAAACTTCCTCGATAGCTCATCAGGTATGTCATTAACAGGATCTCTTTTTATCTGGAGACAGCTGCTGAAATTATATTCAGAGACAGTTTTGGGCTGAAACAAAAACAGAAATTGCTGGAAAAACTCAGTAGGTTTGGCAGTGTCTGTGGAGAGAAATCCTAGTTAATGTTTTGGGTCCAATAACCTTTTTTAGACACACCTATTCCGTGTTTTTGAAGAAAGGTCACTGGAGCCGAAACGTTAACTGATTTCTCTCCACAGATGCTGCCAGACCTACTGAGTTTTTCCAGCAACTTCTGTTTTTGTTTCATATTTCCAGCATCAATAGTTCTCTCAGTTTTTTTTGTCTACAGTTTTGGGATGTGCGTCCTTTCCTTTAAAAAGCACCTCTGAGAATTAAAGTTTGACATGTCCTAAGGGGATACAGAGTGATGCTATGTGATCAGGACACAAACAAAGGGGACAATATGAAGGAGGGATGATTAACTGTGGGAGCGATTTATGTTGGGGATGAGGGAGTCAGTACAGGGCATTGGGTTCAGCATTATTGTGCCATTTGGTTTAACACACTCAGGTTTCTTGAATCACTGCAGTATGAGTCCTTTACCTTTTCTGGCAGCAGCACCAGAGAAACTCAGCTCCAGAGAAACTCAGGCTGATCCTCATCCTGTTCTTCCTGCTCCTTGAGAAGACTATGACAAATCTTGACACTTGGTGCATACTGAAGGGAGATTCAAGGCCTGCTCTGTCACCTGAAACCCATCTTCAGCAACTGACTTACTCAATGATCATCTGTGTGCTGATGCGACCCTTGTTACATCCCCCATCTGCAAATCTACTGGATTTTCTCATGCGTCTTCAGAGAGCAGACCTTGTCTCCAAGGAGGAACGTCCCCATGCTCGGTGGAGCTTTAAGGACTTGGAGCTGATGAGACAGTCTCAGTGGGGAGGCATCATGGAGGGTCCTGGAATCTCTTCCATGGAACTGCATGAGAACATGTTGGTTGTTAGCAGCCAGCAGGATATTTATGGAGTAGATTCCCTTTGATTGATGAAAGTTACTGGTTGGTCTGAGAGCATCTTGATCACTCTATCCAAGGACTCTCTTGTTCGGATTGACTTCATTGATTGTAAAGTGGATGCAATAGGCAGGGCTAGCAAACATGGCATCAGTCACCGGGAAACTGCATTTATGCCAAGCAGAATATGGCATCATGAAAATCCTAGAGATGAAGTAATTCTGGGGGGCAGAGGTGAATGAGGACTATAATCGTCACTGTCAGTGGCTACCAACTTGGTCCACATATCTGGTCTGGCCTACATATGACTCCAGACTGACAGCTACATGGTTGAATCTTATCTGCCCTCTGGGCAATTATGTATGGGCAATGAATGCTGGCCTGGACAGCGATGTCTTCATCCCATGACTCAATAAAAATAACACTTGGGTGGAAGCCTACTCTAGAAAGCTGCAGGTGTCAGCAATGAGCTGCAGGGAAATTTTGACCCCTCTGATACACTGTTGTTTCATTACAGCCAGAATGCTGAGCCTCTGTCTGCATTCTCTGGGGCAACACTTCCATTAGCTAAAATTCATCTTCTATCATGTCAAATGGCAAATGGTTAAGTGGACGCTGGCTGATGCTGCTGGTGCTGTTCCTGAGGTTCCTGGTGCTGCTGGTGTTGTCCCTGAGGTTTCTGGTGCTGCTGATGTTAATCCTGAGGTGCTTCTGGTATTATTCCTGAGGTTCCTGGTGCTGCTAGTGTTGTTCCTGAGGTTCTTGGTGCTGCTGATGTTAATCCTGAGGTGCTTGGTGCTGCTGGTGTTGTTCCTGAGGTTTCTGATGGCGCTGGTGTTGTTCCTGAGGTTCCCAGTGCTGCTGGTGTTGTCCCTGAGGTTCCCAGTGCTGCTGGTGTTGTCCCTAAGGTTCCCGGTGCTGTTGGTGTTGTCCCTGAGGTTCCTGGTGCTGTTGGTGTTGTCCCTGAGGTTCCTGGTGCTGCTGGTGTTGTTCCTGAGGTTCCCAGTGCTGCTGGTGTTGTCCCTGAGGTTCCTGGTGCTGTTGGTATTGTCCCTGAGGTTCCTGGTGCTGCTGGTGTTGTCCCTGAGGTTCCGGGTGCTGCTGTTGATGTTAATCCTGAGGTTCCTGGTGCTGCTGGTTTTGTCCCTGAAGTTCCTGGTGCTGCTGGTGTTGTCCCTGAGGTTCCTGATGCTGCTGGTGTTGTTCCTGAGGTTCCTGGTGCTGCTGGTGTTGTCCCTGAGGTTCCTGGTGCTGCTGGTGTTGTTCCTGAGGTTCCTGGTGCTGCTGGTGCTGTCCCTGAGGTTCTTGGTGCTGCTGGTTTTGTCCCTGAGGTTCCTGGTGCTGCTGGTGCTGTCCCTGAGGTTCCTGGTGCTGCTGATTTTGTCCCTGAGGTTCCTGGTGCTGCTGGTTTTGTCCCTGAGGTTCCTGGTGCTGCTGGTGTTGTCCCTGAGGTTCCTGATGCTGCTGGTGTTGTTCCTGAGGTTTCTGGTGCTGCTGGTGTTGTCCCTGAGGTTCCTGGTGCTGCTGGTGTTGTTCCTGAGGTTCCTGGTGCTGCTGGTGCTGTCCCTGAGGTTCCTGGTGCTGCTGGGTTTGTCCCTGAGGTTCCTGGTGCTGCTGGTGTTATTCCTGATGTTCCTGGTGCTGTTGGTGTTGTCCCTGAGGTTCCTGGTGCTGCTGGTGTTGTCCCTGAGGTTCCTGGTGCTGCTGGTGTTGTTCCTGAGGTTCCTGGTGCTGCTGGTGCTGTCCCTGAGGTTCCTGGTGCTGCTGGTTTTGTCCCTGAGGTTCCTGGTGCTGCTGGTGTTATTCCTGATGTTCCTGGTGCTGTTGGTGTTGTCCCTGAGGTTCCTGGTGCTGCTGGTTTTGTCCCTGAGGTTCCTGGTGCTGCTGTTGATGTTATTCCTGAGGTCCCTGGTGCTGCTGATGTTATCCCGGATGCTCCTTTTACTGCTGGTGTTGCTGCTTTCATTCCTCTTCAATTACATTACAGGTCTGTAGTTCAAGTGTTTAAACTGCTCCTATTCAACAACGATGACCCTGGTGAAGCTCAGATCAAAATGAGAAAAGTCCGAGGCAGCAGACATGTGAAATCGCTTAGGAACATCTTTCATCTGTGCCAGGAAGCAGCTGTCCTGTTCCAGCAGTTAAAACCTTGCCAGTCTGTGAATATCACGGTCCAGTCTAATCCCACTGAACTCTTATTGACATTAACAAGTTTCAGAAAGATTTGGATGATGCAGCTCCAAAGCTTGGTTCAAATTACATTTGAGCGTCTTTTGATGTATTTAATTCGCAGACCCCCATCCCCACGGAAGTTTGATGGATGTCTTCAAAAGCACACCGGGTAAATCGGAAGGAAATGGAATCATGTCAAGTTTCCAACATGCTGCCGGTTTGGGAAGCTTTGGTCTCGTAGCTGCTGCCCCTGCCCTTGCAGGTTAAGGTTCAGCCCCCATCACTTCTAAAACCACTACTTGATACACACATGGGCAGCTGGTTCTTGCATAATCCAGGCAGTACAAGATGAGCCATTGTGTTTCACAGACTATTTCATCATCAGTGTCTTTTCACATAACCCGCAATCCTGTTCTCAGACACATAATTATGGAGCTATTTTTGGGAGTCAGTGACATGTTTTTATTGGAAGTCAATTCCATATATTCATTATTCTGTGGTGAAAAAAAGACTTTTAATCTCTAATTTTGCTTGAAGGTTGCTAATTTTGTATTCAGGATAATGATGCTCTGTGCGTCTACATGAACCGACCTTCAACAATTCAGCATTTTAGTTGTCCCAAATGTATTACTGTTAATTTTCTTCTCAAGCTCAAATCAACCCATTGTAGATCAGAGTAATGAGAGGCGATCTTATTAAAACATGAAAGAGTCTTAGTGGGGTTGACAGAGTAGAGGCGGAAAGGTTGTTTCCCCTTGTGGAAGAGACTAGGAGAACGTAAGGACTGCAGATGCTGGAGAGTCAGAGTGATAAAGTGTGGCATTAGAACAAGCACGGCAGGTCAGGAAGTATCCAAGGAGCAGGAGAGTTGACGTTTTGGGCACGACCCTTCTTGAGGATCAAGTGCATAATCTCAGAATAAAGGGGTTGCACAATTAAGGTAGAGATGAGGAGGATTTATTCCCTCTCAGATGACAGTGAATTAATGGAATTCTTTACCACAGAGGGCTGTCAAGGCTGGGTCGATAAGGATGAGATTCAAGGCTGAGGTAAAGTTTTCATCAGTAAGGGAATCAATGGCTGTGGGGAAAAGGCAGGAAAGTGGAGTTGAGGATGACCAGATCAGCCATGATCTCAGTGGAAGGAGGAGCAGGCTCAAGGGGCGAATAGCCTACAACTGCTCCAACACCTTGTGGTCTTATGGTGCAAGACTGGTTGCATCACAGTCCCATCCTGATTATGTTTCTTGCTCAAGTATCTTCAATACATCGATATCCTTTTGAATATAGACGATATAATGCCACCCAATATTCTGTGTAAGATGTATTAACGAATCATATCGAACTGAAGTTACCAGTTTTTCAGAAAAAAAGACAATATTATGTATATTTTTTCTCAAATTAATTAATTCAGCAGAACCCATGGTTCTTCAAGCAACTAATTCATAAGAATGAAACAAAATCAATGAATCATAATGTTGTTATTGTAGAACACACTGACTGTAATTGACAGGTCACTAAGTGCCTACGCCCTTCACAAAAGCTTCCTGACCTGTCAACTCTTTCCAGTATTTTATTTTGTTTCTTTATTTAACTTCAAATTTTCAATGTCTGCTACTTTTTTATTTCCATCCTAAAAGGCGACCCTTCAACATTTATTGAGTGAATTTGCTCATTCAGTTCTGGAATGGAGAACTGTAATACAAAACAGCAGAGAAAAAAGAATGGGGGCGATAAAATGGGCAGCTGGAAAAGCACAGCAGGTCTGACAGCGTCAGAGTAGCAGGCAAGGTGACATTTCGGATCAGGACCCTTTATCAGGTCTGGGGAAGGGGAAGGAAGCTTGGAGATAAGTAGAAGGGGGTGCGGGGCTGGGGCAAAGATAGATGGAATGGTGATGGGTGGATGCAGGTGGTAGTCATTGTGATTGGTCAGTGGGAAGGGTGGAGCAGATAGGTGAGAAGGAAGATGGGCAGGTTAGGTCAGGTCAAAGAGATGGGGAGGAGAGGGAGGGCTGGATATGGGATGAGCTTGAGGATGGGGAGATGTTAAAACTGGTGAACTCTTTGTTGAGGCCATTGGGCTGGAAACTCCTGAGATGGAAGATGAGGTATTGTTCCTCCAGTTTGCATGTGGCCTCAGTTTGACAGTGGAGGAGGTCCAGGATGGACATGTTGCTGAGGGAGTAGGAGGGAGAGTTGAAATAGCTGGCAACTAGAAGATGAGGTTGATTGGAGCATACAAAGCACAGATGCTCCATGACCCAGTCCCCGAGTCTGTTCTTGGTCTCCCAAGAGGAGACCACACTGGGAGGAACAGACACAATAGACCAGGTTAGAAGAAACACAGGTAAATCTTGGCCGGATTTGGAATGATTGTGTGGGGCCTTGGACAGGGATGAGAGGGAAGGTGTAGGGGAAGGTGTTGCACTTTCTGCAGCTGTATGGAAAGGTACTGGGTGTGGAGGAGAGGTTGGAGGGGAGTGTGGAACTGATGAGGGAGTCACGGAGGGAACGATCCCTACAGAAAGCACATGGGGTAGGGAAGGAAATATCTTTTTGGTGGTGGGGTCTTAGCATGTGGCAAAAATGGCAGAGGATGATGCGTGGGATTTGGAGACTGGTGGGATGGTATGTGAAGACGAGAGGGACTCTATTCTTATTGTGGTTGGTGGGAGGAATTTTGAGGGCAGAGATATGGGAAATGGAGGTGATGCAATTGAGGGCATTATTAATCACAGGAGAGGGGAAATTATGGTCCTTGACGTAAGAGGATATCTGGGATATCCTGGAATGGAATCCTTCATCCTGGAAGCAGATGCAGTGGCGGTAGAGGTATTAGGAGTCTAGGGTTGCATTTTTGCAGGAGGGCAGGTGAGAGGAAGTGTAGTTGAGGTAGCTGTGGGAGTTGGTGGGTTTGAAATGGATGTCGGTGCTAAGTTGGTTACCGGAAATAAATATGCTTACTTACTAAATTATTGTGCCTTGGACCACACTGGCATTGTGAACTCCACTCCAATTCCTGCTGGTATCCCCAGATTCTCTGTGGTCACTCTAAATTCAGCAACCGTTCACATTTGTAGAAAAAAATAATTTGCCCAAAGCTGTCCTAATCCATAAAGCTGGACTAGACTTACCCCTGGTCAGTACATGATGCTTTTCCACTGATTACATGAACTTTGTGATGTTCATTTGTGGTGTGCTGCCATTATGGTAATGTTGGGATATGCTCTGGGGAATGTTAACATAATGGTTATGGTTACTGGGTCAATAATTCAGAGGTATGATCTAATGATCCAGTAACATAAATTTAAATCCCATCATAGCCTAGGGAATTTTCTATTTATTTGATTGAATAAATTTGGAATAAAAAACTGTTACAGATAACCGTAAGCAGAAAACTGCTGATTATCACCAAAAGTAACTAATTTGGTTCAATAATGCCCTTTCTGAAAGAAAGCCAGCCATCCTTACTCAGTCTGTTTTTTTTTACCGGTCATCGACAGTAAGCATCACTGGCAGAAACACATTTATTGCCCATCCCTTACTGTCCATGAGAAGGTCGTACCTTCTCTGACAAACTACTATCGTTTGTTGTAACAGTTTGTTACAGCAGAGTGGTGTGTTAGGTTACTTCACTGGACAATTGAGAATTGAATATATTGCAGCAGTTATACAGTAAGAATGGAACTAGACAGAACTCCCTGCATTGCTGTGGTCTCTGAATTCCAACACGACTAAGGCATACTAAGGTGAAACAATGTATTGTAGACAGAGCTAAGTGATCCCACAACCCTAGCATAGATGTTGAATTGCAAAGCTCTATAATCCTTCCCAATCCAGTTATGAAAAAAAAACTAGCTTTTGTGCTAATGATTTGAGCTACAACACTGTTCCTACCGCACAATGGAGAAAATTATCCAGGAATCTTCCGTCCCAAAATATAATTTGGATAAATCCAATCTGACAAAGTCTACTCTCAATCATCCACAAAGTGTCTTGAATAATGCCATCAATATCACTTTCTCAGCAATAAGCTGTTATGAAGATGTGGGTGTACTGTACCTTTAAGAAAGTTAAAAGCTAGCAGAACTACCTGGCAGCACCAAATGTCTGAATAAGTTACAATATAACATGTGGACCAGCAGCTAGGGTAACTGGTTGCCTGGAGACAAGAACATATTTGAACTCAGCCAATCAGTTTAAATCATACCCCCCAGAAATACCAAACTCCAATCAAGTTTGAATTTAGCATATTGACAATCTTAAAAGCTTTGGGACATATGACTGGGGAAAATTGAACAGTTGGGAGGAGAACTGCCATGCCACCCGCATGTAAACTGGCTGAAAAATAGCTCTCTTAAAGGCACATTCAGAGATCTGTGACCTCTGAAGCAGATTCCCTAAGAAAAGAAGACACACGAAGATCCACATAGAAGATTCGACAGCTGGCAGGTTTTGAAAACTTGAATTTTTGGTAAATCTTAATTAGGGAGTTTTATCAGACGAGTTTTGTAGAAGATAAGATAAAAGATGGGTGAGCGGAAGGAGTTGTAAATAACTGTTACGTAATTATTCTCTGTTATACTTTAAGAAATTTAGTTAATTTTTACTTTAAATAAGTCTTAACCTCTTGAATGTTTCTGTGTTGCTGGTGTAAATTAAGTAGGAGGGTTTACCCCACGTTGTAACAGTTTGGGGGCTTGGGTCTGGGATTTGAACTGGTTTAGACAGATTTGAATAGATTTGGGGGTATGAAAAACCCCAGCAGAGAGAAGAGAGAGAAAGGAAAAAGAGAGAGAGAAGGTTCTTAGCTCAGCATAGAGAGAGAAGAAAGGGTAAGAGAATGAGAGAGAGAAGCGAGAGAAAGACAGAGAGAATTTGAACTTGTGAAGTTGCGAATTAGTCAGCAAATTCAAGTTAACAGGATGGAGATTAAAAGAGAAGGTAAGGATATATATAAATATGTCAAAACTCTGCCACATTTTGATGAGAAAGGTGTTGAAGCCTTCTTTATTTCATTTGAAAAATTGGCAAGGCAGATGCAGTGGTCCAAGAGTTTATGGGTAATGCTAGTTCAGACTAAGCTGGTAGGCAGAGCTATTGAGGTATTTGCTGCACTGTAAGATGAGGGGTCAAGATATTATATAGAAGTTAAACAGACTATTTTAAGTGCTTATGAATCGGTACCAGAAGCATATAGCCAGTGGTTCAGAAACACAAAGAAGGAACCAGGTCAGACTTGTGCTGAGTTCGAAAGAATTCAACATAGTCATTTTGATTGATGGGTGCATGCTTTGAAAATAGATAAGAGGAGTTTAAAATCTCACTTCCAGAGATGGTAAGAATTCATATGGAAGATCAGAAAGTTCAGGAAGTGAGAAGAGTTAGCAGATGAGTACACGTTGGTGAATAAGACAAGCTTCCGGTCATAAATTCATTCTGTAGAGATAGAAGTTGGGAGAAGGGGAGATCCTACACTATGAAACTAAGAGTAGAGAGCACTGGTAAGAATTTACCACAGGATTAAAAAAAAGTCAAACAGGGTGGAAAGGAGGTGAAAGGCCTCAGGTGTTTCCACTGTGGTAAAGTGGGACACATAAAGTCACTGAGCTGGTCGTTAAAAGGAGGCGCTGTGGGAAAAGAAGCTAAGCCAGTGGCATTAAGGAAGGTAGGAGAGGAGACCCCAAGAAGAGCCGAGGAGCTGTAGGAGAGTGCACAGCCTAGGCAGGGGCTGGATATGGAGTTAGTACCTGATCTCTATAAAGAATTTGCCTCTGTGGGGAAAGTTTACTCAGAAAGAACAGGGGGAGAAGGACAAGAAGTTAGAATTTTGAGAGATACAGGATCTAACCAGTTGCTGATAGTAAGGGATGAGTGAGTATGCAGTCTTTCTGATCTGTTACCCGTGAGTGTGGTAATTTGTAGGAAAGATGGACAGACATTTAGCATTCCCCTATGTAAGATTGGGTTAGAATGCCAACTCAAGATTGGGGAAGTCAGGAATTCGGTTTGTTCTTGGGAATGATTTGGCAGGATCCAAGGTGGGAATGACATCCCTTATTATGGAGAAGCCCAAGGAAGACCAAGGAACTGAGGGATTAAAACAAAAATATCCTTGTTTAGATTAGATTACTTACAGTGCGGAAACAGGCCCTTCGGCCCAATAAGTCCACACCGACCCGCCGAAGCGCAACCCACCCATTCCCCTACATTTACCCCTTTACCTAACACTACGGGCAATTTAGCATGGCCAATTCACCTGACCTACACATTTTTTGGATTGTGGGAGGAAACCGGAGCACCCGGAGGAAACCCACGCAGACACGGGGAGAACGTGCAAACAGTCAGTCGCCTGAGTCGGGAATTGAACCTGGGTCTCTGGTGCTGTGAGGCAGCAATGCTAACCACTGTGCCACCGTGCCTTGTATTTTCCCAGACTGTGTGGTAACCAGATCCCACTATCATAAGTCACAGCACGATGCAAAAAGTAAAGAGAAAGATGAAGGAGTTGAGGTTCAGTTAGTAGATATCTTTAAGAGAGCTAAAAGCTAGCAGAACTACCTGATAGCACCACGTGTTCTGAATAAAATACAATGTAATATGGGCCAGCAGATGGTTGCCTGGAGACAAAAAACAAATTTGAATTAGGCCGATCAGTTTAATTTAAAGCCCCCAAAAAACCAAACTCCAATCAAGCTTGAATTTAGTATTTTGACAATCTTAAAAGCTTTGGGGAATAAGACTGTGGAAAATTGAACAGTTGGGAGGAGCACTGCCACACCACCAGCATGTAGAGACTGCCAAAAAAATAGCTCTCTTAAAGGCACCTTTATTGATCCATGACCTCTGAACCATAATCCCTAAGAAAGGAAGACACACGAAGATCCACATAGAAGATTCAACAGCTAGCAGGTTTTGAAACCTTGAATTTTTGGTAAATCTTAATCGGGGGTTTTTATTAGATGCACATTATAGAAGATAAGAGGATAGGTTAGAGGAAGGAGGTGTAAACAGTTGTTAGTTAATAATTCTCCGTTATACTTTAAGAAATAAAGTTGTTAATTTTTACTTTAAGTGGGTTTTGGCCTCTCGAATTATCACAGATTACTGCATGGGATAAATCTTTTCTGTGTTGGTGGTTTAAATAAGCAGGAGGGTTTACCCGATGTTGTAACAGAGCTTCTCATCAATACGTCACCAAGACCTTTGACAGCATTATTGTGTCAGTCCAAACATGGACAAAAGAACAGAATACCAGTGCCAAGGGGAGAGTGGTAGTTAGAGAAGTTAAGGCAAAACTTGCCTGAGTATCTGCTCAAGAAGCCGTGGTAATATTGAGGTCTATGGAAAGCTCTGGTATCATATTGAGCACAAGGACTGCAGTTGTTGGAGGCCCTTCATCTCAATCCCAGGACATCACTGCAGAGTTCTTCAGGGTAATGTTTCAAGCCCAAATATTTTCATTTGTTCTATCAATATCCTTCTCTCAATCATACGGCCAGAAATATGATCCACTCTGCCCTTAAAGCCATTAAATAAGATCATTGTTTAAATGTTTGTTCCAAATTCCACATTGCCTTTTACCCTGATAACAGTTAATTCCCTTGCCTAACAAGAATCTATCCCAATTTGACTTAAAAATATCCAATGATCCCCAGCCCCATTGCCTTTCAAGGCAGACAGTTCGAAAGTCTTTGAGAAAGAAAAAAAGTCCTCTCATCTCTAATGTGAAAAGGAAACCCACAATTTTAATGTATAATGGTTTTGGACTGACCCACAAGTGAAAACATTATTTTCCTGCCTACCTTGTCAAGACTAATCAGGATCTTATACACTTCAATAAAGTCACCTATCACTCTTCTAAATTCTAGGGGGAATGACTTTCCGTCAGATAAGCAATGCTTTCCAGATAAAAATCTGGTAAATTTTCTCTGATCTGGGTGACTTAATTTCCTACCTCCTTTGTATCCTTCGCAGTTTTAGTTATTGTGCATTCGATACCTTCATCTATATCATTGACGTAGTCATAGAGTCATAGAGGTGTACAGCATGGAAACTGACCCTTCAATCCAACTCGTCCATGCCGACTAGATATCCTAAATTAATCTGGTCCCATTTGCCAGCACTTGGCCCACACCCGTTTAAACCTTTCCTATTCATATACCCATCCAGATGCCTTTTAAATATTGTAATGTACCAGCCTCCATCACTTCATCTGGCAGCTCATTCCATACATGCACCACTCTCTGTATGAAAACATTGCCCCTTAGGTCACTTTTACATCTTTCCCCTCTCACCCTAAACCTATGCCCTCTAGTTCTGGACTCCCCCACTCTGGGGAAAAGACCTCATATTTTTACCCTATCCATGCTCCTTATGATTTTGTAAACCTCTATGAGGTCACCCCTCAGCCCCTGACGCTCCAGGGAAAACAGCCCCAGCGTATTCAGCCTGTCCCTATAGCTCAAGTCCTCCAATCCTGGCAACATCCTTGTAAATCCTTTCTGAACCCTTTCAAGTTTCACAACATCCTTCCAATAGGAGGGCGACCAGAATTGCACACAAAAGTAGCCTAACCAATGTCTTATGCAATCGCAACATGATCTCCCAGATCCTATACTCAATGTTCTACCAATAAAGGAAAGCATCAATTGCAAAGAGTTGACAACCCGGCACAGACCGTTGAAAGACACTATGTGTCACATCCTGCCAAAATGAAAATGCTGATCAATCCCCTGGAAATGGTGGGTTAGGTACTAGGAGTTTAAAGGAAGTAATTGTAGAGATATTGGATTCACTGATAGTAATTTTCGTAGAATTCTTAGATTCTGGCAAAGTTCCAAAGGATTACAAAAATGCCAATGTAACACACAAAAAGTGAGGGAGATAAAAAGGCCACTACTTAGTTTATCATCTGTCATTGGGAAAATGTTTGAGTCTAAAGGATGTAATAGCAGTGCATTTAGAAATGCACAATATAATCAGCAGAATCAGCACAACTTCATGAAGGGGAAATCATGTCTGACAAATCCATTCGAATTCTTTGAGAAGGTAACAAGCAGCATAGATAAAGGGGATCCAATAAATGCAATTTTTTGAATTCACAAAAGGCATCTGAGAAATTAATGCAGAAAAGACTGCTCAGCAGGATAAGAGCTCATGATGCTGGAGATAGTATATTGGCATGCATGGAGGAACAGCTAATTGATAGAGGGGTGCATTTTTTTGCTGGCAACCTGTAACTAGTGGAGTGCTACATGGGTCAATGCTGGGGCTCCAAATTATTTACAAGTATCAATGACTTGGATAATGGAAATGAATGAATTATCACTAAAGTATTGGTGGCAATCCAGAGAAGGCTATCTGTGTTGATTCTGGATATAAAGGGATTTCATATGGGAGAGGTTGCATTGGTTGAGATTGTACTCATCGAAGTTTAAAAGAATGAGAGTTGACCTTACTGAAGCATGTAAGATTCTTATGGGCATTGATAGGGTAGATGAGGATGGTTTGTTCCTCATAGTGTAAGAGTCTCGGGCCATGGTGCATTATCTCAGAATAAAGAGTCACCATTTAACACAGAAATGAGGAAGATCTTTGTCTTGCAGAGAGTAATGAATCTGTGGAGTTCCTTACTGCAGAGGACTGCTGAGGTTGTGTTGTTTAGTGTATTCAACGCAGACATAGTTAGATTTTTATTCTGTAAAGAATCAAAGGTTATGGGGAAAGGCAGGAAAGCGGATTTGAAGTTTATCATATTAGCCATGATTTATTTTTGCATGTAATGGTCTTATTGTGAAAAATATATTTTTGTCCATTGGCTAGTTCATATGTTTTCTGCCAGCTAGCTAATCTTCTATCCATGCTACTATGTTACCACCTATATCTCAACTCCTACTTTGCAAAATAACATTTTATGTGGAACTTTATCAAATGCCTTCTGGAAATCCAAGTACACTACAAGAACCTGCTCCCCTTTATCCACAGTACATATTACCCCTTCAAACGACTCCAATAAATTGGTTAAATAGGATTTTCCTTGACAAAATTATACTGATACTTCCAAATTATCAAGTCACTTTATAATCTCCTTATTGATCAATTCTAACACTTCCCCACAACAGCTGTCAAGCTCACCACCCATAATTTCCTGGTTTATGTCTCATTTTCATCTCTAAAAGAAGGGTTTATTTGCTACATTCCAGTCTGACGGAACCTTTCTAGAATATACCAAATTTTGGAAAATTGTCAACAACACATCAACTATTCCTTTACCATCTCATCAGTGGATCAGGACCTGGTGATCCTATCAACTTGTAATTTCATGAGTTGTTCAGAATAGCTTCCTCGGGTATTCCCCAACTGGAAACTCTGGTTGAATCAGGGCATACAGAACCTGCTAAAAACCAGGTGTGAAGCCTTCAGATCAGGAGACCAACTGAAATATAAGGAATCCAAGTATGATCTTCGTAGAGCGACTAAGACAGCCAAGGACAATAATGATCCACACTAGAGACCCAGACACCTGGCAAATATGGCAAGGACTGAATGACATCACAGGTTCTAAAAAGAGATAGTGCAAGATAGCACGATGACACATCCCTCCCAAATCGTCTCAACGCCTTCTGTGCTTGCTTTGAGCAGACTTTTGGCAGAGAGGTAACACCTATTCTGACAAGTCCTGATGAACTTAACCCAACAGTCACTGCATCAGAGGTCAGATCAGTTTTCTTCATGTGAATCCAAGAATAGCGATGGGACCCAGATGGAGTACCAGGCTGTGCGCTCAGAGCATGCGCAGGTCAACTGGCAGAGGTCTTCTCGGACATCTTCAACCTCTCCCTGCAGCAGGCCACTGTCCCTGCCTGTTTCAAGATGGCCAGCATCATCCCTGTGCCTAAAGTTCACGCAGCATGTCTCAATGACGACCGCCCAGTGGCCCTAACTTCGGTGGTCATGAAGTGCTTTGAAAGTCTGGTCATGGCATTAATCAACTCCAGCCTCCTCACTACTCTTGACCCACTGCAATTTGCCTATTGGACCAACGGATCCACGTCAGATGCCATATCACTTGTCCTTCAATCCTCCCCAGAACATCTTGACACCAAACACAGCTATGTAAAAATGCTACTTATTGACCACAATTCAGCTTTCAACACAATTATCCCCATGAGACTGATTACTAAACTTAGTGATCTTGGACTAAGCCCCGCTTTCTGCAACTGGTTCCTCAACTTCCTGACCCACAGGCCACAATCAGTGAAGATTGGGGACAATATTTCATCCTCACTAACACTCAACACTGGAGCCCCCCCAGGGGTGTGTACTCAGCCCCCTACTGTACTCACTGGATACCCTTGACTGCGTCGTCAAATACTAGACTAATGCTATTCACAAATTCTCTGCTGACACCACCATAGTCGGTTGAATCTCTGACGGTGATGAAACAGACTACAGACGGGAGGTGGAAGACCAGGAAAAATGGTGCACTGAGAACAACCTAGATCTCAATGCCAGCAAAACCAAGGAAGTCATTGTTGACTTTTGGTGGGATATTACTCATGCCCCCCCTACACATTAACAGCACAGAGGTGGAAAGAGTGGAGAGTGTCAAGCTCCTGGGAGTAGTCATCCAAAACAAGCTTTCTTGGACTCTTCATGTGGATGCACTGGTTACTAAAGCCCAACAATGTCTCTTCTTCCTCAGGCAGCTGAGAAAGCTTGGCATGATTGTGAATACCCTTGCCAACTTTTATAGTTGAAGCAGCATCCAAGGAGCAGGAAAATCAACATTTCAGGTAAAAGCAAATTCCTGATGAAGGGCTTTTGTCCAAAATGTTGATTTTCCTGGTCCTTGGATGCTGCCTGACCTGTTGTGCTTTTCCAGCACCATTCTAATCTTGACTCCAATCTCTAGTATCTGCAGTACCCACTTGGGCCTAACTTTTGTAGGTGTGTCATCAAGAGCATTCTGTCTGGGTGTATCACTACCTGGTATGGCAACTGTACCATTCAAGATCGGAGACGGTTACAGAGAGTGGTGAACTTGGCCCAGACAATCACAAAGGCCAACTTTCCATCTATAGAATCCATCTACCAGACCCACTGTCAAGGAAAGGCCACCAACATTCTCAAAGATCCATCCCACCCTGGCCATGTTTTTCTACAACCTCTACCATCAGGGAGAAATTACCGAAAACTGAACACACGCACCAGCCGGTTTCGCAACAGTTTCTACCCGACTGTTGTTAGAATACTGAATGGCCTCTCAAACTCTTAACATTCGCCTGTAGCTGTGTTTTGGTTTTTGCCGCTGTTTACCTATTATTTACTTATCTATTCTATTTAACTATGTGACCTGCCTGTATTGCTCGCAAGACAAAGTTTTTCACTGTGCCTCGGTACATGTGACAATAAATTCAATTTAATTCAATTCAATTCAATTCAGTGCTTGCAATTTAACCAATTCAAAGCATTGCCCTGAGAAGACTGAAAGGACATGTACCCACATTGGGTCAGTTTTAACTAACAAAATAGGTGATAGTCATTCTCAGGTTCAATTCTCAGGAAGTGCCTAGGCCAGAGTCAAATGCCTTGGTTTAAAATTTAAGCAAAACTTGTCAGTTAACTGTCAGTCATCATCTAACAGGCATATCCTCCATCACAACACTCTTACCAATTAACGAGCACAGTATAAACAGTGCATTTCCCTCTACATTGTTATTTCCTATGAGTGGTTCTGTTGTGTGCAAGAAAATGTTTTTTTTAGCAATACTCCAGTTTTAGCAAAAACAGTTACTATATTATATATACTCCAATAGTAATATATTATACTATTGCAACTCTATTGCAGGAGTCATGATGTCAAATTTGGAAGCATTTTTGATATTCAGTCAGGAGGTTATGGGTTTATGTCATTTTACAGGTTTTTAGCATAATTTCAGTTGACAACTCAGTAAATTAGTAAGAAAGGAAAGAATGGATCCACATTTATATAGCACCATTCATAACGTCTAAATGTGCATAATAGCCAATGACAAACTTCTGTAGGATAGTCACTGCTGTAGTGTGAGATGAAGTATTACACCATATGGACATCAGGGTCAATTGTGTGGAGCCTAACATTTGCTCAGGAAAAAGGAGTTGAAAGGTTCAGGGTAGGATGTGCATGCTCCATCAGCACTGGAATGGAGGCCACTTTCTTCCATTATTCTTTCATGAGATGTCAGTGGCATTGGCAAGATCAACATTTGTTGCCTATCCCTTGGATCGATTGCCCTTGAACAGTGATGGCTTCCAATTCTGGTAAGGACCAACCACCTTGCTATGAGTCTGGAGTTTATAGGTAGGTTAAACCAGGTAAGGAAAGCAGATGAAATTTATTTCTTTAAAGGACAATAGTGAATCAGATGGCTTTTTATGACAATTGATGATCATTGTCATGGTCAGTAATACTGAGAGACTAGCTTTATATTTTTGAATTTAAACTTCACGGGTACTATGGAGGGTTTTAAATCCATGTTTCCAGTAAATTAACCATTGCTTCTGGATTATTATTCCTGTGACATTACCAATATACCATCATTTCCTCATGCAACACAGATTTAAATGAAATAATCTATTGCCTTTGCAAACAGGGCGAAACTCTAACTTCATCCCTGTTTTATGAATTGGCTGCAGTTTGTGCACACGTACACAGCTATCTTTGGCATACAGCTCTGAAGGGGACCACTGGTGAGTGCCACCAAAAAGTTCCATATAAAATGTTGTGCTTACCTTGATGTGCAGCCCGATGGAGCAGAAACTAATGTCTAGGCCGCTTGCTTTTCGTGGAGACATTTAGCTGAGGCCCCGCCTCCCTGCTTGGATGGACAAAAGAATCCCTTGGCACTTTTCAACAGAAGCTCAGCGTTCTCTCAGTCTTGTGACCAACATTCATCCTTCACCAGCAATTTAATAATTCATCTGACTGCTGCTTGAGGGCCCCTGCTGGCTCAAAATTGATTGCTGTTTTGCCCAGAAACCAGCAGTGAATGCACTTCAAAAGCAAATCAATACATGTGAAATATTTTGAGAATATGAAAGGCGCTTTATAACTGCAAACTCTTTCTTTCTGCCAAAATTACTGGCAAGGTACTAACTTGATCATTAGTATGTAAGGTAGATGTGTAGCCAGTTTAACGACTGGAAACAAAACGAGGTTTGAAGTTAACACAAGCTTAATCCATTCAAATCTAAAAGTAGAAAATGCTGGAAACACTTAGCAGGCCAGGCAGCATGTGTGAAGAAAGAAAAGATGTTCAGATTTCAAGTCAATGATAATGTATGGATCTTTCATGATCTTCAGTTTTTATTTCAGATTTCCAGCATTTGCGATGTTTGTCTTTAATGTTCCTGATAAATTGGTGTCACGATCATTTTTGTTCTTTCCAAAAAAGCAATCTCAGCAATCTCTGCAGAGTGAGTTAATGACAGACTATTACTATCCATCAGGATTGCAATGAAGAGAGTTCTATCAGGGTCACTCAATGACTTTTATGAAAAAGACAATGAAGTGTAAAGGGGCTCTCACTTGTTAGAAGCTGAAATACAGAACTGAAATTATAGTACAAACAGGATTGTGATTATATAAGCCATTGTGCATTGGGAATAAAGAATAGAGTTTTAATAATGAAGGAAATATTACCATTGCTGGATTCAACACTGCAGAATGGTTTATCCCTGTAGACTGTAATACATGCTACTGGATACAAACAGATGGTTGAGGCATTCAGGTGGGTAAATACAGTGACAATCTGAATGGCCTAATCCTGTTCCCATGTTCATATCTGATCTAGGCTTCAAAATAATTGATCTCCTCACAGAGACCCACAAAACATATGTGGTGAAATTAATGCCTTTGTAGCAGCGGTGTTTTCTTAAATTCCTATTCCATGCCATTTCATCCTTCCCAAGCAATCCCTTTCATGCCGCATCCATCTCATTGTTTCACCCCTTGCATATCACCTCTATCCCATTCCCTATCCCATCCCTTCTTATGCCATCACATTGAAACAAGAGCAGACCATTCAGTTCATCTAAACTGCTCCGCCATACAATTCATGGCTGATAAGCCACCTCAATACCATTTTCCTGCTCTGTCACCAAATCCCTTGGTATCAGTAATCTATGTCTCCTGTTTCTAGACCAACCAACCAAGGGAAACAAACTGTCTATATCCACTCTGTCATGCCCTGTAAGATCTTTGTAATGTTCAATGGAATCCCCTCTCATTCTTCAAAACTCCAGAGGATATAGACTCAATCTTCCTCTTTAGAAAATGCTGTTACCCCAGGGGTTAGTCTGGTGAACCTCTATTGCACTAAGGCAAGAATATCCTTGCTTGGATAAGGAAAACAAATCCTTGTGCCGTGTCACCAAGGATCTATACAAATAGAGCAAGGTGTCTTTGCATCCGCAGTCAAATCCCTTTCTGATGAAAGCCAACATACCATTTGTCTACCTGTTCTGAGGAAGGGTCTCTCGACCTGAAACATTAACTCAGATTTCTCTTCATAGATGCTGCCAGACCTGCTGAGCTTTTCCAGCAACTTCTCTTTTTGTTTCTGATTTACGGCATCTGCAGTTCTTTCGATTTTTATACCAGTTGTCTTCCTTCCTGACTGTTGCACCTGCATGCTAACTTTTAAGAACAAGGACACCCAGATCCCCTTGGAACAACACTTTTCAAGCTCTCACCATTTAAGAAATATTCTGTGTGTCTGTTTCTTCTACCAAAGTAGATAACTTCACGCTTATTTGCATTTTATTTCATTTGCCATGTTCCAGCTCATTCACTTACCCTGCCCCATTTCCCCGAAACCTTTTTGCATCCTCCTGACAATTTGCATGACCATCTTCAATATGATCTCTCCCATGTATTCCCACATACTCCCTTGCTGTTGTTAATCCCCATGCAGTCATCCCCCCAAGTGTAAAACTATTGCCTTTAATATAAATGCCACACATATGCTGTGACACTCTCATATCTCAAAGTGTAATTGAATGCAATAAATGACATCAGTTAAAATGCTGGAGTGTCGGTGGCTGAGGGGTGACCTTATAGAGGTTTACAAAATTATGAGAGGTATGGATAGGATAAATAGACAAAGTCTTTTCCCTTGGGTGGGGGGAGTCCAGAATTAGAGGGCATAGGTTTAGGGTGAGAGGGGAAAGATATATAAGGGACCTAAGGGGCAACTTTTTCATGAAGAGGGTGGTACATGTATGGAATGAGCTGCCAGAGGAAGTGGTGTAGGCTGGTACAATTGTAACATTTAAAAAGCATTTGGATGGGTATATGAATAGGAAGGGTTTGGAGGGATATGGGTCGGGTGCTGGCAGGTGGGACTAGATCGGGTTTGGATAACTGGTCAGCATGGATGAGTTGGACCGAAGGGTCTATTTCCATGCTGTACATCTCTATGACTCTATGACCAGGTTATAGTCCAATAGGTTTATTTGGAAGCTCTGCTCCTTCATCAGGTGGTTGTGGAGTTTAAGATCATAAGACACAGAATTTATAGCAAAGGTTTACAGTGTGATGTAACTGAAATTATATATTGAAAAGACCTGGATTGTTTGTTAAGTCTCTCACCTCTTAGAATGAGCATGTTGGTTTCAGTTCTTTCTTATGTAAATCACAAAACTTTTTGAAAGTTACATTCTCAAGTGAATCTTAACAATTGGTGTCATGTCGACCCAGACAATGCATTTAAGGTGTGAGGTGCCCTGTGTGAGACTGTCTGTGCCACAATGTTCAGACTGATTCTAATCTAAAAAACAGATTTACAGAATCTTACATGGATTCATGCAGTTTTTTGAGCAAAATAAAATTTAATTCTGCAAGTATAAATCCACCCCACAAACTTATATGTGTATCTGTGTGTGTGCATGTGGGTGTGTGTGTGGGGGATGGTTATGAGTGTCTGTGAGACACCAATTGTTCACTTGAGAATGTAATGTTAAAAAGTTCTGCGATTTATATATGAAAGAACTGAAACCAACATGTTCATTCTAAAGGGTGAGAGACAATTCAGGTCTTTTTCAATTATGATTTCAATGACATCACACTGTAAATGTTTGCTATGAATTCTGCGTCTTATGATCTGATACTCCACAACCACCTGATGAAGGAGGGGCGCACCAAAAGCCAGTGCTTCCAAATAAACCTGTTGGACTATAACCTGGTGTGGTGTGATTTTTAACGTTGTACACCCCAGTCCAAAGCCAGCATCTCCAAATCATCAGGTTGGAAACTTGCAGTTGTAAAATTGCAGTTAGAAACCTCTTCACTGGAACAAAACCTTTTGTCTCCATCAGACTCTGATGTAATTCCACAGTTCTTGCACTAAGCCAGGCAATCAGTACCTTCCTTATAAGATTCTTAGCTGCATGAGAAAAATTGAAATAAGGCTAAAAATAAAATAATAGATTTCCAACAGCACTCTCATTTCTTTTGAAAGTCCCAAAACATCACACATTGAATTAATTATCCAGCGTGGTTCTGTGAGATAAAACAGGAAATTGTTTCTGTGCAGTGAAGTGCAACAAACTACAAGAAAAAGGGTTTCGACAAATTTTAGTTAGCAACCACTATGACAACAGCTAAGTGAAAGTTGGAAGAGCCACGCCTGGTTCAAAACAAAGAAACCTCCACCTCACTGCAGGTACCTTGATGGGTTAAAGAAATTATAGACTTGGCCCACTCACTACCTAATACTGTACGACCTGCTGTAGAAAGTCTGTAAGAGATCACTAATTGAAAATCACTATACCCTTTCAGCTATGTCCACAATTCGTCAATCACATTATAGGCAATTCGCATTGTCAAAACATGCTTTATACCAGAATGACTTGTAATTAGGTTTTAAAATATCTAATTATGAACTGAATGCTCAAATACAAAACAAGTCATTCCACTGACCAACAGGAAGTGTCAATAGATAAAAGCTATTATTATGACTGTAGATAGGGCGGTAACATTCCTGTGTGGGTTACAGATTTGGTGTGGATCTGTTTATTCTGATTAACAAGCAGGACCAGAGAAAGTCATTTAGGGCAGAAACGTGCGAAATCCCAGAGGAGTCAGAGCTTCTCTTAATTGGGCAAAATCCGACTTCTACCCAAAACTGGCAGCAGCATGTCCTGGATGGTGACTGGCAGTGGCAATTTTGTTAGCAAGTTCTTCTCCTCCAAAACCTATAGGAAGGATGCCCAGCACAAGGGAAGCCCATTACGGGGTGTCCAGGAGGGCACTCTCCATGTTTGGGGATATAGTGAGATGATTTTCACAGAAACCTCAAGCACAGGAGGCCCAGAGTTTTGTTGTGGGGTCCATTGGAGTGGGTTATCGTTGCAGCTTACTGAGAAAAAAATAGAAACTTAACTGATTCATTTTCACTTTTGCTTAGCCATGGCCCATGTCTCTCTATGGCCTCAGGGCCTTTCCTTTCTCTATTGCCTTCTTCCTGTAGCTTTCCCCCATTTCCTTACCCACAGCTGTCTCATTTCCCATGGTGCTTTTTCTAGCCTTTAATCTGTAAACTCCTTATGTTGGGGGAGTTGGTGACAGAGGCAGATACTTTGCTATGACTGTTTGTATAATTTCATAACACACTGATTTTCCACATTGTCAAACAACAATAACAGGAAGTTGAACAAATTAACCATACAGTATCACCAAAAGTCTTCAAAACTCTGTACTCTCCAGACTTACTAACATTTAACTGAGAGAATCACTGCATTATATAACATGACAAAAATGTTTCCATTCGTTGAGAATATTGGCTGCAAATGATCACTAGAGGTGAAATATAAGAATTTTTATCACACAGAGGACCATTAGACAAATGAATGTTTCCCCACGTGGCTTTGAGATATAGACTAACTTAATTTAAAAAGAAAGTATACAAGTATTTTTTTTAAAACGAGAAATATATGAAGATATGGGGAAACAGTTGGGGTTTAGCTGAGTGCTGTAACCTTTATGATGTTGAATGGAGGATGGTGACATACATCAATTGCTCTTTTTGTAGTGTAGGTAAGTTCTTTACTGTAAATGAGAACCATCTGTTGGTCTCAACACATTAAGCAGGGCACACTTCATTATTGTTTAATTTTAATTTATATTGAAACATTTTAAAGGTGATCCCCACACCCATGTCTCTTCTGTGTGGTGCCATAACAATAGAGAGAAAATAAATTATTTGTCATTACTCACTAATGGCTTCATCTTTTATTGGGCCTAATCTGGTCCAATTTGCAGATGATATCAAACGAGCAGGAAGATTATTTGTGAGGTTACATCAGGGGACACTTAAGATGAGATAAAACTTTTTTTTAAGTGGACAGAACAATAACAGACAATATTTATTACAGGTAAGTGCAAAATACTATAAATTACACATACCAGGTCAAAGGATCCTCACATTAATTCCACGAATGATGTTGAGTTTGCTGAGGATGAAGTTTAAAGAGACAATGGGGTTTTAATGGATTCAACATGGAGCAGTCCAAAAACAAACAATAAATTCGACTGTACAGCAAATGAACAGAAAAATAATCATGAAAGATGTCAATCAAACTGCATAATCTAATGAGACTACACCTGGGTACTGTACCTAATTTGATCACTGAGCACATTCATACTTCAGACCCAATTCAGTGAAGCACCATGATGTTGATTCTTCGGTCTTGATTTTTCCAGGTTTGGTTGGGATGGTCAGCAAGGACACACTACACGAAGTCAGTGTGACATCAGAACCATACTCAAATATTGCAGCACCATATTCTACCCAAAACCCATCAGGACATACAACTCAAAAGCCTTAGACTACAAGACATTCAAAGGAATGCTTCATGACTTAATCTTAAGACTGGGATGGACTTTTTCAGCAGATATAGCACAGAGAGGGAGATGGAAAGCAATGTTACTAAGAGGGAAAGTGAGTTTAGTGGATGCGTGAATATATAAAGATGCTACAACAGGTGAGGAGGGGCAATTTGCTTCGCTTCATTTAACCCTATCTCAGTCTGCTGCAACAAATATTTTATATTTTAGATTGCAGCTATCATACACGTCAATTATAAATGTAGTGAACTACATCAGAATGAAGGAGCCAATGACATGGTTTTCTTGAGTGAAAGAAAGAATAATCTCATTATCTAGTAAACACGAGAGAAAAATATAAAACATAATATCAAACACACACACAAATTCAGGTAGCAAATTTAAAAAGAGTGTCTGGTATAGGTAGGAAGATGAAAGTCTAAGCAATCTATAACTCTAAAGAGTCCTTATGGTGTGAGATTTTTAACTGCAGACCACAGTGGTTTAATTATTGACAAGTATCCTTAGCTGTAGTGAAACTTGAACATGTCTTTGAGTTCTCAATGAATATTGTTGCCCAAATTTGCTTTCTCACTGGGCACTGGCACAGAAGTGGTTCAGATTCAAACAGTTGCAATGGTGAAGAATGGAGTCAGTGACTAGAGAACAGATTTTGTGGTCGCGACCACAGCCAATAGCTTCAGTCTTCCACTTTGCAGGAAATCTCTGCTGAACCAGGCATGAATGTGAAATAAGGATTCTGACAATGGAATAGCTGAGAAAGATGTTGGTGAGGTGGAGTTGGGAATTAACAGTATACAGATAGGCATTGCTGGGTTTTTTAATGTCACGACAGGTAACATACAGATGAGAAATAGGAGGAGGCCAGGGATAGATTCTCTGGGAACCTATGATTTTTAAATTAGGTCAAAGAATCACAAGATGGAATCTAGAAACATAAATCGATAATTGATATCATGACCTTTATCACACAAACAATAACTAACCTCTTATTTGTTTATCAGTGGAAGTGAAGACTGCAGAATCAAGTGAGGAACAAATGGATGTGATTGTTAAGTTGTGATTTTCCAGCCAAGTAGATAATCCCCTAGTAACATGATAATGTTTCACCAAATCGTGTTTTTATATGTGTGGAAACAAAGAAGTACTTCACTTCATTAGGTGAAGCAATCTCAGACCTGAAATCAGAACAAGGATCTAGACAGGTTTATGGCTAGAAAGCATTGTATGCTGATCCTTCTCAACCTTGTTATCAGGATAATGTGCTATCTTGCTACAATTCCCACAGGCACAATTATTATTGTTCAAGAAATTTTAGTAGACCTGGAGACATCTTCGAAATAGTTTTTAAGTAAATTGGCTTTTGATTTAAAGTGGCCTGAATTAGTATTCCTTTTAAAATAATTTAAGCTATTCAAGGCAAGACTATAAAAGGCATTGTTCTCTATGCTACTTTCTCCCCCCCTCCCACCCCCACCCCCACCCTCCTCTCATTTATTTCTCCACCCTTCAGGCTCTCTCCCTGTATTCCTGATGAACGGCTTTTACCCAAAACGTCGTTTTTACTGCTCCTCGGATGCTTCCTGAACTGCAGTGCTTTTCCAGCACCATTCTAATCTAGACTCTGGTTTCCAGCATCTGCAGTCATTGCTTTTCCCTAAGACTATAAAATGGAAAGGGAAAGAGCACTGTTAAGAAAACAAGTTTTCAGAAGATTACCTCAGATTACAACAGGATCTGGACCAGATGGGCCAATGGGCTAAGAAGTGGCAGATGGAGTTTAATTCAGATAAATGCGGGGGCTGCATTTTGGGAAAGCAAATCTTAGCTGGACGTATACACTTAATGGCAAGGTCCTAGGGAGTGTTGCTGAACAAAGAGACCTTGGAGTGCAGGTTCATTGCTCCTTGAAAGTGGAGTCACAGGTAGATAGGATAGTGAAGAAGGCGTTTGGTATGCTTTCCTTTATTGGTCAGAGTATTGAGTACAGGAGTTGGGAGGTCATATTGTGGCTGTACAGGACATTGGTTAGGCCACGTTGGAATATTGTGTGCAATTCTGGTCTCCTTCCTATCGGAAAGATGTTGTGAAACTTAAAAGAGTTCAGAAAAGATTTACAAGGATGTTGCCAGGGTTGGAGGATCTGAGCTACAGGGAGAGGCTGAACAGGCTGGGGCTATTTTCCCTGTTGCGTCGGAGGCTGAGGGGTGACCTTATAGAGGTTTACAAAATTATAAGGGGCATGGATAGCATAAATAGGCAAAGCCTTTTCCCTGGGGTCGGGGAGTCCAGAACTAGAGGGCATAGGTTTAGGGTGAGAGGGGAAAGATATAAAAGAGACCCAAGAGGCAACTTTTTCACGTAGAGGGTGGTATGTGTATGGAATGAGCTGCCAGAGGATGTGGTGGAGGCTGGTACAATTGCAACATTAAAAGGCATTTGGATGGGTATATGAGTAGGAAGGGTTTGGAGGGATATAGGCCAGGTGCTGACAGGTGGGACTAGATTGGGTTGGGATATCTGGTCGGCATGGACGGGTTGTTTCCATGCTGTACATCTCTATGACGATGACTCTATGACTATAAGAGAATTCACAAGCATTTGGAGGATGAAGGATTTGGAAGTTTTAAAATACCTTACAAATTTGGGTGAAATTGTGTAAAATATTAATTAAACATTTCAGAGCATGGAGAAACATATAGTATAATAGTTAGTAGGTATGTTCATGTCAAATTATTTCAGATATGAAGCGAGATAACAAAAGATAGAAGACACATACATATGTTCCAGAGCTGACCTCAGTGTATACCTAAAGTCAAGAACTGCTACTCAAGAGAGCAGTACACAATTATATGCTCATTACACCCGAAAAGGAGCTTTAAGACTGAAAACATCCCAATGATATTTTAAAGACAGGTATCAATGTACTGAGTAGTTGCAATCTTATAATCTCTAACTAATTTTATCTTTTAGTCAAAGATTGTAGATTCAAGTTCCAATTGATGAATTTTGCATAACCTTACTTGAAATTTCAATATCTTAGTGTGGGAGGGAGTACTCAGTACCTTTAGCTTCAAAACCTAACTTTGTGGAGCTCATATCCTGAGAACAAAGCAGGTGCTGAAGAGTTCAATGCATATTCCATATGTTTAATCTGTGTTTCAAGTGAGCTGCACACCGCATTGTAGAGTGCACTGTAAAAGTCCAGGTTCTCTGACTGATGGCATTAGACCCATTGGACTTGACAGCACCTGATGCCAATTTCTTCTACTTTTGCCAAATGGGTTACTGACTGACTGTGGCGTACATATGTAAGCTCCATTTCATTAGGCTACATAATAGAGTGACAAATTGAATAGAAATACTCAACATACAATGACCTCTTTATGATCCTGATCTAAAACTTTACATGAGGTAAAAATAATTGCCCGAAACGTCGATTTCGCTGCTCGTTGGATGCTGCCTGAACTGCTGTGCTCTTCCAGCACCACTAATCCAGTATCCACTAAAACTTTACATGTTTGGGAAGAAAATCTAGCTCATGCTGAGAGAATATGAAGCTTATATGAAGCTTAGGGTTGGGTTTTTAATGATTTTATTTTAAGATTTGACATTCCCTCACAGCCTACTTCACGTTGTCATTGTAACCTAACCAGTTGACACATAAAAACCCATTTGTATATATTTCTACTGCACCTCCAAAAGCAGCTCAGTGAAAATTGTGGGCCCATGTTGATTAATACTAAACATTGAACTTTCTTTACTTCTACTACTACTCCTGTTTTCTATGTAAATAAACCTCTGTGTCTGACAACACTACATTGCTTTTTTTTTACATTCTGCTCCAATTTATTCAATCATTGGTATCTTTTAGACAGGGCTTCCTGAGGTGTTGATGTGGGAGACATCAATTGAAAACCCAACTCTCTGTCTTGCTGATCCCATGTTATTTTTATTCAGTCATGTGATGTTGATGTTACTGGTAAAACCAGCATTTATTGCCAAACCCTAGTTGTCCTTGAGAGCAGTTATGGCTGTTTCTAACTTGTTTGTGGGATGGATCATTTCTGGCTAGACCAGATTTGTTTTTGAGAATGCGGTGGAGAGCTTCCTTCTTGAACTGTTGAATCCTTCAGATGTAGGGACTCTTACGATGTTTTTGGGAATGAATTCCAGGATTTTCACTTTGTGACAGTGAAGGAACAGTGGTATAGTTCAAGTCAGGATGGCATGTTTCTTGCAAGGAGACTTACAGGTAGTCATGCTACCATATACATGTTGCCCTTGCCCTTCTAGATGATAGTGGTTGTAGATTTGGAAGATGCTGTCTGAGGAGCCAATGGTATTTTCTGCAGTGCATCTCACGAATAGTGCACATTGCTGGCCCATTGCGCACCAGTGGTGAAGGGAATGAATGCTAAAAGTGGTAGATGAGTGCTATTCAGGTGATTGCTTTGTCCACCTCATTGGTGTGAATCTGGAAACATATTTAGGTCAGGCCAGGGAATGACAGCAGATTTCCTTCCCTGAAGGACATTAGTGAACCCAGGTGAATTTTTACAATAGTTCTCATGGTCACTATTGTTAAGACCAATTTTCAGTTCCAGATTTATTAATTGAATTTAACAGTCACTTGGTGATAGAAGAGTTTAATATTGCTGAAAAAGGAGACATGATGTCAAAGCTTTTGCACTCTTCAGAACAGACTCAAAAATGCCAAATTTCAAAGGGAGCTATAACTTGTAGTGCATAAGAAAATGGTTCTGACAATTAACTTTAATTGGTTTGGATATTGCCATGGAGAATACACCACAGAACTATTGTGTCCTACACTTTTATTTAATTTAAAGGAAGTACAATGTCTGGATGACCCCCTGAATATGAACAGGTAGCTTCTAACATTCATGCATCGCAACCCCAACTGATAATCTTAAATTGATTGTTCGTTACCCAAAACACTACTTAGGTAGTGTCTCCCACCCATCCTCCTCCTCTAACCAAAAAAACATCCTGTGTGCCAGTATAGTCAGAATTGTTCACCAAGTGCTACTCAATAATAGCTTAGCATCTAATTTCAGACATCATGTTTTGAATTTAACAAGCAAAGGCTGATTGAGTGCAGGTACATATTACAGTATCAAAGGGCTGTACTGTTTGATGCACTCCCAGCAGTGTATTAAACTGGAGTTCTGAAGAAAAGTCGTATCAGACTCATAACGTCAAATCTGTTCCACTGTCTACAGATCCCACTAGGCTGGTTGAGTTTCTCCAGTGCTCTCTGTGTTGATTTCAGATTTCCAACAACTGCGGTAAATTTCCTTTAAACTCATGCCAAGATAGTTAATCATTTAATAGTCTCTTTAAGCTATCAATCAAATTATGAACTCAGAATACCCCTGCTGAGATATTTGTAGCTGTTGAAATTTAGCTATACATTCAAAACGGTATCATAATAGCTCTTATTACTATGGTCTGTTTCAGCAAGCAGGAAGAGTGGGAACATCATCCAGGGGCTGCTGAGATGGTGAGTGACTGCTTTAATAACTTACCTCATGAATAGGCGGAGCACACACTGAGCAGGAGCAGACATGGGACTGCTGAGTCAGTGAAGTAATATATTTGGGTGGTTGCATTACCCAAAACACTACTTAGGTAGTGTCTCCCACCCATCCTCCTCCTCTAACCAAAAAAATGTCCTGTGTGCCAGATTGGTAAAATAACTAGTTTTTTTTTGTTCTTTATTTTTCTACAGTCTCTTTGGGAATTTAGAATAGTGGGAATGGAGGTTAAGGCAGTTGAATGTTCCTCCTGCAGAATGTGGGAGCTAAGGGTCACCACTAGTGTCCCTGCTGACTTCATCTGCAGGAAGTGCACCCAACTCCAGCTCCTCGAAACCCGCATTAGGGAACTAGAGCTGGAGCTGGAAGAACTTCGGATCATTCGGGAGGTGGAGGGGGTTATTGAGAGGAGTCACAGGGAGGTACTCACACCTCAGATGCAAGAAAAAGGCAGATGGCTCACAGTCAGGGGACAGAAATGGAACTGAGAGGCAGTGCAGGGAACCCCTGTGGCCATTCCACTCAATAGCAAGTAAATTGTTTTGGATACTGCTGGGGAGGGTGGACTTACCAGGGATAAGCCGTGGGGTACACGTCTCTGGCACAGAGTTTGTCCCTTTTGCTCAGAAAGAAGGGGGTAGAGGAGCAATGCATTAGTCATTGTGGTTTCCATAGTTAGGGGGACAGATAAGAGGTTCTGTGGGAACGAGAGAGACTCATGGTTGGTATGTTGTTTCCCAGGTACCAGGGTTCGTGATGTCTTATTTTGTGTTTTGGGGATCCTTGAAGGGGAGGCCCACATAGGCACTAACAACATAGTTTGAAAATAGATAGGTCCCCTGGACTGGATGGGATTTATCCTAGGATTCTTTGGGAAACTAGTGAGGAGATTGCAGAGCCTTTGTCTTTGATCTTTATGTCGTCATTGTCTACAGTAACAGTGCCAGAATACTGGAGGATAGTAGATGTTGTCCCATTGTTCAAGAAAGGGAGTAGAGACAACCCTGGAAATTATAGACAAGTGAGCCTTACTTTGGTTGTGGGTAAAGTGTTGGAAAAGGTTATAAGACACAGGATTTATAATCATCTTGAGAGGAATAAGTTGATTATGGATAGTCAACACAGTTTTCTGAAAGGTAGGTCATGCCTCATAAACCTTATTGAGTTCTTTGAGATTGTGATCAAACACGTGGATGAGAGCAAAGTGGTTGATGTGGTGTATATGGATTTCAGTAAGGCATTTGATAAGGTGTCCCACAGTAGGCTATTGCCCTAAATACAGAGGCATGGGATTGGGGGTGATATAATGGTTTGGATCAAAAATTTCCTAGCTGAAAGATGACAGAGGGTAGTGGTTGATGGGAAATGTTCATCCTGGAGTTCAATTACTGGTGGTGTACTGCAAGGATCTGTTTTGGGTTCACTGCTGTTTGTTATTTGTACAAATGACCTAGATGAGGGCATAGAAGGATGGGTTAGATAGTTTGCAGATGTCACTAAGGTTGGTGGAGTTGTGGCTAGTGCTGAAGGATGTTGCAGGTTACAGAGGGACATAGATAAGCTGCAGAGTTGGGCGGAGAGGTGGCAAATGGAGTTTAATGCGGAAAAGTGTGAGGTGATTCACTTTGGAAGGAGCAACAGGAATAAAGAATACTGGTGTAATGGTAAGATTCTTGGTAATGTAGATGAGCAGAGAGATCTTGGTGTCCATGTACATAGATCTCTGAAAGTTGTGACTCAGGTTGATAGGGTTGTTAAGAAGGCATGCGGTATGTTAGCTTTTATTGGTAGAGGAATTGAGTTTCAGAGCCATGAGGTCATGCTGCAGCTGTACAAAACTCTGGAGAGGCTGCAATTGGAGTATTGCGTATAGTTCTGGTCACCACATTATAGGAAGGATTGGAAGCTTTGGAAAGGGTGCAGAGAAGATTTTCTTGGATAGAGGGAAGGTCTTATGAGGAAAAGCTGAGGGACTTGAGGCTATTTTCATTAGAAAGAAGAAGGTTGAGAGGTGACTTAATTGAGACATATAAGATAATCAGAGGGTTAGATAGGGTGAACAGTGGGAGCTTTTTTCCTTGGGTGGGGATGGCTAGCTTGAGGGGACATAGCTTTAAATTGAGGGGTGGCTGATGTAGGACAGATGTCAGAGGTAGTTTCTTTACTCAGAAAGTAGTAGGGGTGTGGAACGCACTGCCTGCAACAGCAGTAGACTCACCAACTTTAAGAGCATTTAAATGGTCTTTGGATAAACATATGGATGATAATGGAATAGTGTAGGATAGATGGGCTTCGGATTGGTTCCACAGGTCAGTGTAACATTGAGGGCCAAAGGCCTGTTATGCGTTGTAATGTTCTATGTTATATGTAGAATGGCATGATCAGATGCAAATTTTATTTTCTAACCCAGACTGGATTTCATATCCAACAAAGTTCTGCAGTACAAACACTTTCTTAACTCTCTGTGACAGCTTTAGGCTTTACTCATGTTTAAAGGACCCAAACTGCAAAGATATTTCATTGTCACAAGATTCAAATCCTGAAAACCTCTATTCATTAGCATCATGGGAGCATCTTCACCCCCACAGAGTGCAGTGCTTCAAGGAGAAAGATGACGATCACCTTCTCAGGCACAACTGGAATCAGCAAGAAAGATTGATCTTATCAACAATGCCCACTTCCCTCGAAAACAAACATTCAAGACGTTTAAAACTGATGCACAACTATCTAAAATGATGTTCTGTGGTGACTACATAATAACCAGATCAGTCCTGCGTTCGGAACACAGCAATCCATTACTTGAAAAAAAATTAAAAGGGAAATTTGAACAGTAAATAATGTGGCAATTGTGATCAGAAGGACCATTGGACCAAAGTGGGGCAATGATCTCTCAGTTTATTATTCATACCAGCTAATGAAAACTAGTTCAGAACTTCCAAACCTCCTCAATACCATCATTTTAACCTAAGACAGAATCTCCCTAAAGTTGTCACACCTGCTGTATCTGTTAGCTGTTCTGGATCCCTGGTTATTTTGTGTCTTTTTCCATCTATATAATTAACAAGACATCCTGTAACAAAAACAATGTTCTTTTGTAGAATTGAGAGATTAAAAGGCAAGTTGTGGGCTGTTGTAAATCTGTTCTAAAGACAGAAAATGCAAGTCTGCTAATATTCGTAAAGAGATAAACACTAAGTTAGCAACCAGTCTGTTGTGGCACTTTACATTGCAAATTCTTCACATTTCACATTTCTTTTGCCAACAAACCACAGCCGTTTTGGCCGTGGAACTGATCTGTCTCTGGTGCCTATTCAGCCAGATGACATCATTCTGAATTACATCATTTGGTCGATGTGTCACTTGTGACATTTTCTGGGACTGATGACAGTGAGCTCAGTCTATGTGCTGCAGTTGACTCCTTCAGTTCATGGCTTATTAATCAGAACTGTCAAAGGGCCCAACCGCCTGAAACATTAACTAACCTCCCTTCTTCTTTATGGATAGACTTGATGTGCATTCCTAGCAGAGTCTGGCTTTGCGATTAAAGCATTAAAAAGAGATAATTAATACACGGAAGAAGCAATGTACTCAACATTTAACAAGTGACGTATTTGTTTCCAAGACCCAGTTTTCCATTGATGATTGTATCTCTGGAGGTAATAGTTTTATTACATGAAGAACAGGGAGAAATGTGCCCTCTGGTTAATCAATAACCAGATTTGAGAATCCTGGTGGTCTTTAGTCCTCCTTATCTCATGTCATTGCTGCTCTGGTTGAGAGCTGTTCAAACCTTTTCTGATCTGATTCAGATCTGTGTTGCTGAGATATTCACCACATGGTGCATAGTCGAGTGATCCACCAGGAGACACAACAGAATCATTCATAAAATGCACTGAAATTCAAAAATACAGAAGCATGGAAACAGAAATAAATGTCAAAAATGTAGTCTCCAGCAGTGCCTCTTAGAACAGTAAATAAAAACAGCATGAGCTCCTAACAATTATACAGGGTGTGGATACACATAAAACTACATTAATTAAATCATTTTTTCATTACAGTGGACCCTCTGA
Organism: Chiloscyllium punctatum; assembly: GCF_047496795.1. Classification (NCBI taxonomy): domain Eukaryota; kingdom Metazoa; phylum Chordata; class Chondrichthyes; order Orectolobiformes; family Hemiscylliidae; genus Chiloscyllium; species Chiloscyllium punctatum. Next base: position 91,579,420 of record NC_092746.1, on the reverse strand, counting down.
ACCATGGTTAGAACTGGTGATAAGAAGGGCACCTCATTTTGGGCATTGCACTAAAAAATTATACAAGCATCTAACCCTTCTTCAACCACAATATGACAAGCCTGACATGATGTTTGCTTTAGAGTTCAATCAAAGTGTGGCACTAAATCTGTTTACCAGCTCCGGTTGCGAAAAGGTCAGCCCATGCAGAGAGCTGTCTGTAACCTTAGACATCCGGGAGCTTCACACCTGCTAAAAAAATTACCCTCCATGTGTAGTTACCTACAAAGCAATTAACATAATTAGGACCTTAAAACACAAGTAAAAGACCTACCTCACAGGAAATGAAGAAGAATGATAATTTCTTTCCACAGCTGGGACAGCAGCAGCTGATAAAGTCTCCCTGCTGTTATCTGTTATGCATCAAGCAAATCCCAAGCTTGTAGTTGATGGAAAGTGATACTCTGTGCTGGGATAACTGAATGCTGCAGCCTTAAAACCACAGGGTTCCATGTATTAAGGAAGAGCAAGTTAAAATCGTCCCATTGATGAAATTCTTTGAGCCTAATGAGAAGAACAACAAAAAGCTCAGAACGTTCGCAGCCCTTTTGCCTTGCTCACAATTCAACTTTGAAAGTCTGCTACAATGATGTCCAAGCCAATATTCTAAGTAATGGTGGAAAATTCCAGAGCACTAAGATAACATACTCCTGCGTTCTCAAGTAAATCAAAGGCATGTGTGGAATTTAAAGCTAGATTCAGCACAAGAAAGGGCGTCCATTCTACACTCTAACAGATGTGGTAGCATAACAGGCTAATCTGTTGAGCAGGCTTTTAGACTAATGTAAAGTATAACTTTGGTGCTGAGCAGAAATATACTCAATGCGATATCATGTGGATAAAAAGGCTTTTCCACTTCAGTAATATCAAGTATTAAATTATAACCTTTAAATTAAATAACTCCAGGTTTATTCATTGAAAACAAGCACAGGTATCAAAGAGAGGAAATGATCAAATGGAGAATATTATTGAATGTTTTTTAAAACAGAAAGTCAGTCTTCATTTGCTGTGTTTGTGCTTCTTCTCTTACTGTCTCAGTCAGTTTGTCTGAAGTATCTAATGTCAATAGATTTTGTTACAATGTGCACTTTCAATGTGAGTTAGCCAGTTTGCCTATTTTTTTAAACTGAGCGCATCCAGAACAGTTTGAACTTATTAGTATTCCAGACAAACTGCATATGGCAAAACAGAACAGGCGCGACTATCACCTGCGGCTGTTTATGCAAGACGTGCTGAATACTTAAAAGGGCTGGCAATAAGACAATAGCTGAGAGCTCAAAGAGATTTTTAAGAGATATAGCACAGTGCACATCCAGAAACGAAAATTTGAAATGTGTGAGATTGGCCCTGTGATCAGAGTGGATTGCTGAAGCAGTGGAGTTTTGAAACTAGCTCCAAGCTAATTGTCCACACCTCACACAAGTGTATGAGGTTCTAGTCCCAGAGCAGAAACAAATCTAGTCACTTGGGGTTATAAATAGTACAGCTGTGAGACACCACCTACAAATTGCCAGGAAATAAACACAAAAAGAAAGGGAAATGAGTTCAAAGACAAATTTCCAGATGTTTGTTTTCGAAGAAGTAACATAACAACAGAAGAAATTTAAAGCAGATGTTCTGCTTCATGCTTTTTTATTTAAATTTGATCTTACAACAAATTCATGAACCTCTCTCACTTCAGGCTTCAGTTGGTTAGTATACAGTGCCACCCAGACCAAGAATGTCTCAGATTCCACCACTGGTCTGAACTGCTCACAGCTGAAACAGCTGTTGAACATTACAATGGCCACCAGTGTCTCTAGATGAGGAAAGGACAATATCAGTCATCGCTCATAAACTGGGGACAGAATTTAATACCTTCCCTCTGGGTTGGAGGATGAAGTGTGGAGTTGTTAATGGGCAGGAGAGTCATGTCTGGGGTCTCCATTGCCTTCCCACCTCTGTCCTGAATTAAATGCAGAATGGGAAGGATCACCAATGGCTTTCCTGAATCATTGTAACTGGGGAGTCTAAGTGGGTAAACATTTACCCCTGTAAGGGTACCATCCCACTACCCGCTGCTCTTCATCCAGCAGCTGATGGAGGACTTGCCATGTGGGAAACATGATAGGCAAAGCAAGTTAGGATTGTTTCTGGCTTCGCGTCTTTCATTGTCAGGCACTCAATGCCTGATCATGGGATCTGTCATCAGGAAGAAAGGTGGAGGGCATCTCCCTACCCTTATTACTTGCCAAGACATGCTGTCATTACTCCAGTGGGTGCAGCACCAACCTCGTAACTTACAGCTGTCAGTCTCTGATTGGCCCAACACCGTGGAGATGGCGAAATTTCCTGTGCTGGGTTCATTGGTCACAGGGGAAGACCACTGCTGCCCAGTTGTGTCCCAGATTGATATCTAAATCACAGACTTTCCTAAAAGTAGCTAACACAACACTTTCAATGGTTCTCCAGCTGTGATCCCATTACCAACATTAAATTCTGACCATAATCACTGGAGATTCGTATTGGAGATTGTACATATGTAACAGTTTGAGAGAAGCAAGATTAACTTGGAAGCACATGAACAATAGCTATTTCAGAAAGCTACTGGGCTTTCTCAAATCCAGAATATGTTGAAGTACTTAAGGAGGTGGGCAGGTAACCAAGAGTTTATTAAACTGACAGTTTAAAATCGAAAATTGAGGCAAAAAGATGAAGAAGAAAGGGAATTTCAGGGCTTAAATCTCAGGCCAGCACTGATGGAATAATTAAGAGCTAAAGTATTCTAAATATCAGAATGAGCAACATTCAGATATCTCAGAGCATTGAAGGGCTGAAGGTGATGACAGTGATAGGGAACATGGATGGATTTGAAAACAAGGAGCATTTTGGATGAAGTGGCAGAGGACTGGAGGACAGCCAACGCTGTTCCATTATTAAAGTAGGGAGGAAGGGATAGAGAAGGAAATTACAGACCAGTCAGTCTAACCTTGATAGTGGGAAAGTTATGAGGAAGAATTCTGAAGGACAAAATATATCTGGAGAAGAAACCCGTATTAATCAATGGTGGCATGGATTTGTAAAGGGAAGGTTGTGTTTGACAAATTTCATGCAGTCTTTTGAGGAGGTAACCAAAAGGATTGATGAGGGTAATGCATTTGATATGGTTTACATAAAAGTTGCCAAGGCTTTTGACAAGGTGCCTCCTGACAAATGGATCAAGAAAATAAGAGCCCATGGGATTCAAGGCAAAATGACATAATGGATTCAAATTTGAATGAGGGGCAGGAAGCAGAGGGTGATGTTACAGAGATGTCTCTGTGACTGGAAGTCTATTTCCAACAGGGTTCCATCGGCCTTTGTGCTGGGGTCCTTGTTCTTCATGGTAAAAACAATGACTGCAGATGCTGGACTCCAGATTTTGGATTAGAGTGGTGCTGGAAAAGCACAGCAGTTCAGGCAGCATCCGAGGTGCAGGATCCTCAGATGCTGCCTGAACTGCTGTGCTTTTCCAGCACCACTCGAATCCAGATCCTTGTTCTTCACGGTGTATCTTAAAAACTTTGACATAAATGTAGGGACATGATAAGACATTTGCAATGCCATGAAAATGAGTAAGGTGGTAAATAGTGTAGAGGATAGATGTGTGCTGAAGGAGGAGATCAACTAGGCAGAGCTGTGGCAAATGGAATACAACCTGGTAAAGTAAGAGGTAATGCTTTTGGGTAGGGCTAACAAGGTAGGGGGTTTCAATATTAATTGTAAGACCCAGAAAAGATCAGACGGACCTTGGCGTGCAGATCCGGTCCCTAAATGTAGCAAGGCTTGGTCATGGTGAGTCAGCCATTTGGAGTATTCAGAGTCAGTATCCTCTTATCCAGCCTCCAAATTTGAATCTTACTGCCTGACAGTGGGCTGTTTCCCTCCTGGAATGGGAGAGAGGCACAGATTAAAGAAGATTAGGTAGATGACACAGCTGTTACTTTGGGTAACAGGGTTAGCAGTATTGGAGATTAAGGTGGGTGATCGTGAATGCGGGGGACATGTTGCAGAAAACAGTGAGAGTGGTAGAGCATGTGCCTTGGTGGGAGGTGGGATACTGTGGCAGTAAAAGAGTGAGTGCACAATATTGGAGAGAAGATGGTGACACATTGGTGGAGTGGACAAAGTCACTGGCTTTCTTACCACAGTGTTTGGGAACTCTTCCAGATGTCTAACACCACACTGAGTCAGGTGGCAGGTTCAGACCAAGCTGGCATGCTCTGGTGTCATGGCCTTCGCTGCTGGTTCTGGGAAAAGAAGACATCCCATCCTAGGTCCCTGCACAGAAAGCAAGTACCAACTCTCCCTTCTCTGCCATGTTGGGGGTAAACATCACAAAGTGTAGAGGGCAGTTCTGAACTTTGACAAAGGGTCAGATAGAATCGAAATGTCAGCTCTTTTCTCTCCTTACAGGTGCTGCCAGACCTGCTGAGATTTTCCAGCATTTTCTCTTTTGAGTTCTGGACTGCTGTGCTTGTCTAGGTGCACATAGCCTTTCAAAGAAGGCACCAGTGCCAGTGATGCCAGTCTGTTCTGGTATATCCGACAATGATATGGCAAATGGTAGAATAGGGCTAGAGCTGTGTGTGAGGGACATCATAAGGTTGGGTTAGGTGGATAATGAGGGGAGTTCTGTAAATTACGATGACAAAATTTGCTGAGAGATACCTTCCATGACCTTTTTTAAAAACTGATACATAGCCAAACAAATGTAGGATTCATCCTATTGTGACAAAGTAAAAATGCAATGATGAACATTTCCAAACAGTTCTATCCAAGTTTATCTTTCATGAGTTAAAATTGAGAAGGTGGGTATACACAAGAGAAATATACAAAAACACGTGAGAGATCATATTCAATGTCAGGCATGCTGAGAACTGGAGGGCACAGGATTATAGATCCGAGCCCTGGTATTTGGAATTATAATGTGAACTTTGCTCCAATAACAAAATTTACGATGACAATCCTTTGATTAATAACCAAATCGAAGTCCCCAGGAAAAAGAGGATCAAAATCGGCCTGTATCCAAACCATTCAACTGTATCTCCAGCACTTTCTTTTCATTTCCACTATTTGCAGTCTTTCATTTTTATCTTAGGGACTTCAGAAGCTCAAAGTTACAATGATTAGATCAGGAAACAATTCAAGATAGTAACCAAAGTTAGAAGCTGAACTCAGGCAAACAATTGCAGGATAAGCACAATTCCAGGAGGTGGGACCATTAGAATAGGAATTGGTCATTCAGCCACTTCAGCACACTCGGCTGATTAATTAGTTCATGGTTGAACTGTAGCTCAACTCCATTTACCTACTTTTAGCCATCTGCTACCCTTACCTCATAATAATCTGTTGATCTTAAGTCCTAAAAATTTCAATCAGTCCAGAATCTAAAGCATTTTGAGGAAAGGAATTTCACAGGACAGAAAATGCCTTCCACAAGGAGGACACAGGCAGAATGGTCATGAAATTGGACAGAATGGTGGCCTGGGATCATACCCATTCCTGACCACTCTCCTGTAATTTTTTTCCAGAGTCAGGCAGCACACCAGCCCCTTGGCCTGAAGCAGTTAATTAATGACAAACCCACAACCCGCCTGCATTTCACCAGCATAAGAAGTGCCCGTGATAGGTGGTTCAGATGACAGTGGAACCCTCCTGCTCAGGAACCCACTGCCCAATGGTGCCCAACTTGGACAAAGCCCTTGTCCCCGTCAAAGCCCATCTCAATGGAAACGTAAATCACATGGACCTTGTACCTAGGTAAAAATACTAATTAGTTATTGTCTAGACCCCAACTCCATTCCATTATGGAATGAAATTGTCAGAATAAATCATAACCATTTGCAAAATTTATGACTTGAAAATTACTGTTGTTATAACCAATCCCTAGTTGAGGGTCCCCAGTTCTCTGTGAACTGGGCGAGGAGAGGTGAACTGGTTCCCCTTCCTTATTCAACCCACCCCTTGGTTGGTCACAATAAGGTAAACTTACAAGGATCCTTTCCTTCATGAATATCTTTTCTCAACTCAGAAAGTACTTCTGTTTTAAAAGAAGCCAATTTAACCAAGCTTTCTTGAGTTAAAGACAGAGTGAGATTATTAGCAACTGAAACATAGGAAAGGATCATAACCATAACATACATAGATACAGAGTAGAAATGAGAAATGAATCCAAAAGGGTAGAAGTTAAGGAGGAATATATGCATCAGTCTTTGGCTTGTCTGTGAGAAATCGATTGTGGAATGTTTTGGCCACTAAATTGTTCGGTGCCAGGAGCACTGACTTTGCAATGGTGTGATTATTTGGACATTCCTGGTTCTGTGGTTAATTGAAGATACTTTGGCCAGCATCCTTCATCAGTGGTTGTGCTGGCTTGCTGTCAGCATTCAGAGAGGAATGTCATGGAGGGGTGGTCGGCTATGTTGGCATTTGAGTGGGCAGGCTGGGAGTGGGTGCAGGGAGGTGGTGTGGGAAGTGTCAGGGTAGTGGACTGAGCTGTGTCTGTGGGGTCAGGGTTGTGGGGGGTGATGGTATTGAGAGGGATTAGGGTTTGGAGACTGTGAACAGTGTTGATGAGGGAAGGGAGGGTGCACTGTGAATCGATGTTGAACTGTACTGTGGGTGAAAAGTGTTAGAGGTGTTGGAGTACTTTGATACTCCTCTTGATTGCAAGATTTGCACTCAAAGTGGGTTCTACACCTGTTCTAACATATCTGTTTAAAAATTAAACACATACTGTGCAAACAGCCTATAATTGCACACTTAAGGGTCCTGCTAGTATAATTTTATGTTAATCATAGGGACAGGTTCCAGTGCAAATCCAGAATTTCTGCTCCCCAATCCCATTACAATCCCCCAATAACAGCAAAGGGTTCTGTGTTTGCTCACATTTGAACCGGGTCTATATTTTGAGGTATATAACTGGTTTAGAATTGTAGAATCCCTATGGTGCAGGGAAAGGCCATTCGGCCATCAAGTCTGCACTGATTTTCAAAGGATGCCACTTTGAAGAAGTTCTCTGGCTTGCTGTGTTCTTCCAGCCTCTTGCCTGTCTACTTTGGATTCCAGCATCTGCAGTTTTTTTTGTTTCTGACACTCCAAACAGCATCCTACCCAGGCCCAGCCGTCCACCCTATCCCTGTTTCCCATGGCTGATCCCATTGACCTGCACAGCTCTGGACACTACACCCCAATCCACCTCACCTCTTTGGACTGTGGAAGGAAACCAGAGCATCCAGTGGAAACCCGGGCAGACATTGGGGGAAGCATGCAAACTCCACAACGTCACCGAAGCCAGGAATCGAACCTGGGTCTCTAGCACTATGAGGCAACAATGCTAACCACTGAGCCACAGCTGCCGGCTCAGAAAGCAGGCAGACCTGACAGGGTAAGGCTGAGTGAATTGGTTGGACAGAATGTATTTGCTTATGTTTGGGCCAGAAAAGAATGCCACTGTATTTTTCTAGCCTTGTTCCTTACAAGTATTTCATCTGTACATTTTTGTCATGCTTCTCTCAGGAAATTCTACAGTGATGATATTCTTGACCTATTCCTTTGATACTTGGAGTTGAGACATTTTAGATGCAACCTCAGAAACAGAGCTGACTTAGTAGTTTTAAAGTTTTCCTGTTTCGTGAGGCTTCATACCACCAAGACTGACAAAATGGTTCACCTTGTTGCATTCTCCTTGTTGCACTCTAATTGTAACTTTGCCCAATCTAGTTATTACTTTGCCTCATGTTCTTGATTTCCTGCAGCTCTTTTGATTTGGCTTGGCCCTGTTCGATAAGCTGGATATTATTTCATGGTAATATCTGCATGGTTTTTCCGTGTGTCCATTGGGGGCCATATATAATCTAGCTCCACAATAAGCATCATGGAAGCTACTTTATTTTTCAGTTTGGGAAAGGCAAGCAAAGCCCTGGCCCACAGACAGATCGAGGGGTGAATGTCATGTTTAGAAATCAGACGTGTGGGCAGTGTTCATATTCAAATATGGCAAAATGATGTCAGGAGCTTCCCCAACATTTGTAAAAACAAAACCAAACAATAAACTTATCGAGAACTCAATCATCCGCAATTTAATGTTGCCTGCTGGAATTTTTGACTGCCAGACCTAAGATACGTTAACAGAGGTGTTTTGACGACAGTGGAACGGGGAGAGGTCTGCGACCTATGGGCAAATGTAACAGTAGTGTTTGTAAGTGAGGGTGGCAGCGGCTGTATGATGTTTAGTGACATCTAAAGAAAAGATTCTGCCATCAAAATGATTAATAAGAGGACTCTTAAGACCAGGGAGATTTTACACTTCTAATCATGACCACAAGATTACCCTCTGCTGCGTAGCATATCAGCTTGTCGTATTGATTCTCAGAACCCTCACACCAAGGGATTATTCATATCGTATCATGAATGTAGTTGGATCAAAAATTCAATACAATATAATTCATTAGATTAATGGTAGGCGCAACAGCTTACTATGATGTGGCATTTAAACATAAATGTAAGAAACCAGCCCTGATACCAACAGAAACCTTGTAAGGAGGTGAGGAGAAGGGAACAAGTTTTATCATCAGGAATGTATGGTCAGCTTTCTGTTGAACCGATGCTACTTGTCTACAATATGCTTTATGCAGGCTGTATGCAGGGCAAAGCAGAAGAGGGTGGATTGAGCATTCTGGGTCGGCTGCTGTACCGTGCTGGAAAACATAATTGTGGTACATAGATCTGAAAGGGTTAACATTGAGGAGTACTATTTTCCTATGGACCTGTGTAGGAAAAAGCTTAGGATCTTAGAGGAGTGAATCCTAACATCTGGTCCTTTTCAAAGACTTGGTAACAATGTCGAAAGTAACCTCTAAGTAGTTGCAAACATGCAATAATCTACATCAGGTTAACTACAATAAACTGTTTTGGCTAGACTTGGAAATTATTTTCCTTCATCACACTAAACCAAGCAGACTCTGTAGTTTCCATCACATAAAGAATGTGGTGGCTGTGATCTCCAACATGAGCTGGCATTGCCTGTACTACAGGAATATTCATCCAATTGTTAATAAGAGTGCCATGTGATTTTATATGAACTAACGTACCATTCGTAGCATGATGGTTGGTCAAACATGATGTAATCCAAGTTGCATTACATCTGAGAATATCACATTTAGACAGGTTTCAATTCATCAGAATGGTGAAATCCAAAAGATTCAACTCACAGAGGGAACTCCAGTGTACCCACTCTTGGTTCCAATGGAGGCAGGCAAGTGTGGGATGACCAATTCACTCTTAGAAAGCAGATCGGTTGGTAAAATAATTTATCACAATTATGCAATTAGTTTTATACACATGTTTTATAAAGGAAGCTATTTTGATTTATAGACACAGTATCTGTGGCTGAACCACTTAGAATTTGGTTACTCCTTGGACAACAAAATGCTCCACAAAGGTGTGAGAATTCAAAAACAACAACATATAGCATGAAATACCCACAGGAACTTATAGCAGGATTGAATTTGCTTCGTGGGACAATAATTCATCAAAAGTAAAAATAGCAGACATTTTATTTCTAAGGCCACGAGACACCATTTTAAACTGAACTCTCTGTTGCGTAAGGTCACAGTCCTGAAAGGGTTAACACTGGAGATTGCATTCGGATCCAGCCATTCTGAAAATGTCCCATAGATTTTTGTGGAGAACTGAGTAGTCTAGCTCCAAATGCCAATAGCTCCTGTTACTTCAAGTATTTATGCCTAGCTAGTCAACATAACCTGTACTTATGATAATTAGGGATACCATGCTCCATGCAGTAGTGCAGCTCTCTATGAGTGTACAAACGTGTAATTTTTTTTCATTCATGGATGGGATCTGGTATTGCTGACTGGGCCAAGATTTATTGTCCTAATTGCCCTGGAGAGGGTGGTGGTGAGCTACATTTTGAAAAACCAGGGCGGTCCCTGAGGAATTGTTCTTATTCCTTGTCAGAGTGCAATCTTGGACCATTTGGATTCTTGTGGAATGGATCTTTGATGGATTAGAAAATCCCTCACAATGATGTTTTCCTGGGAAGACCTGATTCTTAAACCCCAAGTTTGGACACTTCCATGTTCAGCTGGACCATTTCTCACAGATGAATATACTTGTTTGACATCCCTTGTCGTATCCTTTCCCAAATTGTCCTCTTCCTCTGGTGAGTTCAGTCTTTACACAGTCCCTACATCCTAAATGGTAATTGCTATTTCCTGGATCATTCTATAAAGGACACAACAGATCAAGACCACTTGAGAAACCCTTCCTGCTGTTCAGGTGTGACCCACACGGACTTGGATGGTGCCAAGGTGATGCCAGGAGGGTGATGACCATCTGAAGTAATAAAGTTCTCTTTTCTATCTCCTCCCCTCTCTTTTGAAGTGTTGCTGCAAATCGTTTTTGCTCTAGGAAGCAAGTCCTTTCACACATTGGAATACTTGTGACAAAAAGTACTGCAGATAATATTTCTTCTTTGTGACTCAGCTATAACCTGCTGCCTGATTGTCCTCATGGTATCAAAATATCAAGGTTCCTGAAGTCCAGCTCACACTGACAAAGTCACAAGTCAAAAAATATGCTTTTACGAAGCCATAAAATGCTTTACTTGGCCTCTTACTGGGCATGGATCAGTTCCAAGGCCTGAGCTCAATCCTATCTTTTTGATTGACAGTGCACCCCTGATGATGGATTTCAGGACCTTGTTTCTTGAGTCTTTCCAACATCTCCTGGATAATGGATGTGAAGCTGTTGGGTGTGTAGTTCCCTGACTTCAATTTTTCCTCTTTATTGAGAATAAAAGCAACACAAACTGGTTTTCAGTCTGAGGGAACTACCTCCAACTCTATGAAACTGTTGGAGAAATGGGCAACGAGCAAGCATAGCGTCCATCCCAACTCTTTAATCACTTTTGGATGAATTTCATTCATCAATTTTAAGATTACTGTATATTCAAAACAACATTGCTATCTTTTTTAAATCCTTTACATTGTTCAATATGACGAACATGCAATCAGAGGTCATGTTGCAGCTATACAGAATATTGATTAGGCCACTTTTGGAATATTGTGTGCAATTCTGGTTTCCTTCCTATCGGAAGGATGTTGTGAAACCTGAACGGGTTCAGAAAAGATTTACAAGGATGTTGCCAGGATTGGAGGATTTGAGCTACAGGGAGAGGCTGAATAGGCTAGGACTGTTTGCCCTGGAGTCTGGAGGCTGAGGGATGACCTTGTAGAGGTTTATAAAATTATGAGGGGCATGAATAGGGTAAATAGACAAGGTCTTTTCCCTGGGGTGGGGGAATACAGAACTAGAGGGCATAGGTTTAAAGTGAGAGGGGAAAGATATGAAAGAGACCTAAGAGGCAACTTTTTCACGCAGAGGGTGGTGCATGTATGGAATGAGCTGCCAGAGGAAGTGATGAAGGCTGGTACAATTACAGCATTTAGAAGGCATCTGGATGGCTATGTAATTGGGAAGGGTTTGGAGGGACATGGGCCAAATGCTGGCAAATGGGAATAGATTTATCTGGTGGGCATGGACGACTTGAACCGTAGGTTTCTGTACTGTACATGTCTATGACTATAACTCTATGACTATCATATACATGAGTGCAAACTGATAAAATGCAATCTTTTTGAAACTATTACCTGAGAATCGGTGTGAATGCGCTTTAAAACATTCTTTAGTAATCTTATACAGTCTTTCGTGATTTCTTTTAATTCTGACATAACCAGGGAATGTTTAGCTAACATTGCAGCAACTAAATGCCATTGTACCAGCTTCTTGGCTAATTTTGTGACTGTTTTTGTCTTCCTTAGTTGGATATGTTACAATCACTAAGGAAACCAGTAGCTTTTAAAAAGAAATTTCAAACTTCTAATTGAAAGCAAGAAGGGATGTTACCAACAGGATTCCATGTTTCGAAATGTTCTTTGTAACAAGTAAAAGCACTCTATCTGTCACACTCTATTTTGTGGACAACTTAAACCTTCAAATTTAAACTTTCTCTTTTTACTTTGAAAACAACACAAAAACTCAGCAGAAGTGGGTACTGCAGGTGCTGGAGATCAGAGTCAAGATTAGAGTGGTGCTGGAAACGCACAGCAGGTCAGGCAGCATCCGAACAGCAGGAAAAATTGACATTAAGGGCGATTCCTGATGAAGGGCTTTTGCCCGAAATGTCGATTTACTTGCTCCTTGGATGCTGCCTGACCTGCTGTGCTTTTCCAGCACCACTCTAATCTTAACACAAAAACTCTGTTCACTGGTGTCTTACAAATAACATTTGATTCTTAGAAGCTTAATTAGCAACGGATCACTGCCAGTCTTTCCCTTTCTCAGACTAGTAAATTTTAATCTCAGAACTATCTTTCAAAGTCAGGTTAATTCCCCTGAGATTCTTCCTTCAGCATAAGTTTAGCAAATTTTCCAGCCTTATTTTAATTCCTTGTGAATGTGGTCATTTTTAAATTCAAAGTATGAGCTCACATCCTATGTAACATATCACGGCATCTTGTCTATAGCTGCTCTCTCTCTCTCTCTCCCATATCCCAGCAGACTAACAGCATTTGCGAGTTTTTGGGATACCTTAGACCCTTCCTCTCTCAGAGCCCATCTCCATGGCAATTTGAATCATGTTGGCTTTGTGTCCAGGTAGAAATCATGACTGGCTATACTTGGACCCCATCTATCTTTTATCTTGGAAGTGAATGGGCAGCATGATGCATAAATGTTTTCAACTGGACCTTCTCAACAATTTCCTGGGATTTCACTGACTCAAAGTCTACCCACTGTTAGGCTGCAGGCTGCTGCTATTTTCTATAAAGGTAAACAGGCTTCTCAATGAAACAATCGATATCCTTTTACTCTGACAAGCAAATCACTCCAGCTTGAAGTTGGGCACTCTTCAGAAGAGGTCACGTGACTTCCTTCATTTTATTTTAAATTAAAGACATTGTCCCGAAACATAACAATGGACAAAAATCTTCCATAAGATCAGAAGGAATAGGGACAGGAGTAAGCTGCTCAACTCCTTGAGCCATCATGACTAATCTGACATGCCTCATGTCCACTTTCCTGTCTTTCCCCATAACCCTTGATTCCCCTACTGATCAAAATTGATCTATCTCACCCTTAAATATACACAAGGACTCTGTCTCCACAGTTCTCTGCAGCAAGGAGTTCCAAAGACTCTCAACCATCTGAGAGAAGACATTCCTCAGCATCTCAGCGTTAAGTTGGCGGCCCTTTATTCTAAGACTACACCCTCTGGTCCTACACTGTCCAATGAGGAGAAATATCTTCCCAACATTTACCCTGTCAAGCCCCTTAAGAATGCTATATGTTTCAATGAGATCACCTCTCATTCTTTCAAATTCCACTGAGTAGCGTCCCAACCTGTTTAGTCTTTGCTCATAAGATAATTGCTCCATACCAGGTATCATCCTAGTGACCCTTCTCCGAACTGACTCTAATGAAATGATATATTTTCTTAAATAAGAGGACAAAACTGCTCACAGTATTCCAGATGTGGTTTCACCAGCCCCTACTACAACTGCATAAGGTTTCTCACTCTTATTCTCCAACCCCCTAAAGTAAGGGCCAACATTGCATTAGCCTTCCTGATAACCTGTGTGCTAGCACTCTACGTTTCATGCACAAGATTCACAACTCCCTTTGTGCAGTTTCTGTTCATTTGAATAATACTGTTATTTTGTTGTCTCTTCCAAAATAAACAACTTTGCACTTTCCCATCTTAAGCTCCATTTTTAATGTTTTTGCTCACTTATGTAACCTATCACTGTCTCTCTGTAACCTAATTGTATCCACTTCGTTCCTTGCTTTTCCACCTATTTTTGTGTCTCTGCAAGTTTGGCTTCCTTCTTCCAGTCATTAACATTTTTTATAAACAGGTGCAGTCCTAGCACTGATCCCTGTGGAAACCCACTGGGTCGCCAAACTGAAAAAGAACTCCTTATCCCCACTTGTTGTTTCTTGTCCATTGGCCAATTCTCTGTCAATGCTAATACACTATCTCCACTACTACTTACAGGTTCTTATCTTTTGACCTAACCTTTTGTGAGGTACCTTGTCCCACACCCTTCTGAAAGTCCAAAAACACCACATCTACTGGCTCCCCTCTATACACTCTGGTTGAGACTTTCGCAAAAAACTCTAATAAATTAGTCAGACATTTCCCTTTCATGAAGCCATGACTCTGCTTGATTAGATTATGATTTTTCCAAATCTTATTACTTCTTCCTTAATGACTGATTGCAACATTTTTCCAATAATAGATATTAGGCCAATCGGCCTATCGTTACCTGCTTTTTGCCTCCTTCCCTTTTTGAATTGAGGTGTCATATTGGCAGTTTTCCAATCCTCCAGAGTCCAAAGATTTTGGAAAATTACAACCAAAGTCTCACCATCTCTATAGTTACTTCAGATCTCCAGATTGTCAGAGACTAGGCCAATGATTGAAGGTGCCTGTCAGGGCTGCCATACCTGAACACCAATCTCCCTCTGACCCCTGACTAGCCACTGAAATCTCAAACACCCCTTTTACCAGTTGACCACCGCCATCTACATTGCCAACTACCCGGCTATATTCCTGCACCCCAATACTAGCTTCATCACTTTGATTAACTCCATCATGATCAGACTGCCCTCCCAACTTTTTAAAACTTTTATCCACTAATGGGACATAGGAGTCACTAGCATTTATTGCCTATCTCCAGTTGCTCTTAAGAAGGTAATGGTGAGCTACCTTCTTGAACTGCTGTGGTCTATGTGCTGGATGTCCACATGGTTTTGTTCAGTTTTGAGATTTTGTCATGATTGTGATACCTGAGTGCCTTGTTAGGGGATTTCATTTGGTAGATAACGGTCAATCACAGTGTAATGGGCTTGGAGTTACATGTAGGCCAGACCAGGTAAGAACGGCAGATTTCCTTTCTAAATGACATTAGTGAACCAGATGGATCTTTTTGACAATCAACAATGGTTTCACGATCATAAGTAGACCCGGAATTCCAGATTTTTATTCAATTTAAATTCTACCATCTGCCATGAACTGAGTAGCCCACAACCAAATTTAACCGTGTCTAACACACCTCCCCATTCATCCACTATCACCCACCTATCACCTTACCTAACTATCTGCTACCGAATTCATCTGCTCAAACCTCATACACCTGCCATCTTACCAACCTGTCATAACCACTTCCTACTTCCTCTACTTACCATCTTATCCCCTACCCACATACAACCTCAACCATCTATAACCTCACCCACCTATAACCTCACCCACCTATAACGTCACCCACATACAACCACACCCACCTACAACCACACCCACCTACAACCTCACTCACCTACAAACTCACCCACCTACAACCACACCCACCTAGGACCTCAACCAACTACAACCTCACCAAGCTACAAGCTCACTCACCTACCACCAACCCACCTCTCTCAATCACCTACCCATTTTACCACCTAGTCACTCATCCAATCCCTAACATTGGCACTGGACTATTAAACTTTTCATGCAACAATTAGTGCTGTAATGGCATGTGTCTTATCCTCCTTTTGAATCTATTCAACTTGGATGTGGCTCTTGAGGAATGATGTGCTCTGCACTTCTGCAAGAGTCAGACTTGGAATGTCCCAGAAGAATGCAAAGTAATGTTGAGTTAGGGGAATACTTGATCTGATGTTGATTGCAACTCCTCTGAAGATTTTTACCAAACTTATAAACCTTGTAATACATGCATGATGTTTCTCTGTTCCCATATGAGCTAAATTCTTTAAATGTGTAGAGTGTCGCTGATTCAATCAAACTTACCTCAGTGACATCCTAGCCAACCATAACAGTTTTATTTCTTTCAAATACTGGGACATGCATTGCTTCATTCTATTTGAAAATTCTTTTAAATAGAATCTATTTGTTCCCAGTTCTTGATTTCATTATTTGTGGAGTTACCCATTCAATTTTTGTCAGATTATTAGTAACATTACCCTCTTAAAACCTGCAAAAAGCAATAAATTGACTACAACCTTGGGTTGGCCTATATGCATATCATACTATAGTCAAACTATAGTACAGTGTTGGAGTTGCTGAGTCAAAAGGGTTTAATAGAAATTGTTATTCCAAAAGCAGAGACCCCAGTCCCCAATTGTTGATTTAACTGGTCAAAAGGTTGGAAATTGACTGTTTATGGAAAATGAACCTTTTGTGACTTGCACAAGTGCCAGTAGTTTACAAAGTGTGATGATACTCTTTGCTTTAACCTCTGTGAGCCTCTGTTTGACCTCATGAATATACTGAAGCTATTCACATGACTTCCAGGACAAATTAATGAGCAGCAGGGCCAAAAAGTAAGATGACAGAAGAAAAGCAGATTTTGACTTTCGGAGATATGGAAATGATGTACAAATGAGAGCCCAAACAAATACAAAATCAGAACTATATGTATTGAATCAGGTGATAAAATAACTTCAAGGCACTAGATTTTATTGGATATTTTTACAATAATACAGTTATTTGACCTTTTCCATAGACAGTGGTAGCCTGACAGAGCAAAGCAATCCACATCAACAGAAAATTAGTCCAGTCGTCCAATGTGCTGCTCATTGGTCTGGGGATACTCTACCAAGTTGCAATTAAATCTGCCCAGGACTAAGATATCCTTGTCTCATAGCAGCAAGGGCCTGATAACAGGCAGGAGAAAGTGAGGACTGCAGATGCTGGAGATCAGAGCTGAAAAATGTGTTGCTGGAAAAGCGCAGCAGGTCAGGCAGCATCAAAGGAGCAGGAGAATCAACATTTCGGGCATGAGCCCTTCTTCAGGAATTCCTCACTTTCTCCTCGTTGATTTTAACCTACTGCGAATCCTCTTGCAAGGATGCCTTCCTTGAAGAAGCTCTCCTCCTCCCTAATAACAGGCACTCAGGGGACCTCTCAGCTTTCTTCCTGAAATAACGTTGATCCCTGAAACTTTATTTATGCTACTTTAGCATTTCTGACTATCTGTTCTGCAGTTATTTCTCTTAATCAATTTATCATATCTGTTTTCCTTCTTTATTTACACTTTAATTTCTCTCATCATCCATTTTGGAGACTGTGTACATATTTTTGTGTGGTATGTATTTTGCTATATATTTAAGATTATAAGTTTGAAAATATTTTACTTATACTTTGCAGATTTTTCTCCCATTTGTGCATCTCATTGAAATGTTGTTAGCCTGTTCCTTTTTCAAAGGACATGAGTTTTCTTGCAGCTGTGTACCTTTACTTCAATCAAGTCCATGCTGGTGCGATTTGCCATGTCACTTGAACTCTGTTCATATTGTGACCACTCATTCCCCGAAAACCTCTTTATTCCTCAAGTGTGAACGGTGTCCCAATTGTTTGCAGCAACCAATTCTCAAAACTTGACAAGTGCCAGTCACTGGGATCCTCGCAGGTTCGGCTTGATTTTGCAAAGTTCCATTTCTAGTTTGAAATGTGGCTCAGAAAGTCAACCTTAACACATTCAGCATTATTTCCAGCTTGCACTGGCAGTTAGGTAAGGACTTAAATTAAGACATGGTTGTACCATGTTTACCAGTTTACAGTCTGTTCCATATGACTGCTCAGTTAATGCTGGGTCATTGGAATCATCTACTATTGCAATATTGCCATCTATAGAGAGACTTCTACTCTTGCCATATAAACCATTGATAGTTCTACAGAGTTTTGGATGATCACAATTGTTAACCATCAATTTGTGCTGCAGCCATTTAATTTTTTTCTTCCCCTTTTGTTAAACCAATGGCAATTCCAATTAAGCCTATATTATGCCTGTATAGGTAATGATAGCCTGCCTCCCCTCCTACCGTTTCTTCCCCTTGCAATATAATGGGCCCGTGGAGTTCATGCCATCTGGAAACAACTTTTTAAGAGAGAAAGCCCACTCATAGTAACTACCACTTACCGATAAGAACTGACTCTCTGGAGGAAATAAAGACGTAGATTTTAATTTTTGTTGCCTGCCTGTGAAGTGGAATAATCATTGAATGGTTCCAGCACAGGAGTATCCAATTGGCTCATTGTACCCAAGGCAACACTCTGCAACAGAAACTAAGTTCAACCTGGATTAATGTGAAGCGATGCATTTTGGAAGGTCGAACTTGACTGTTGAATATAGGATTAAAAACAGGATTCTTGGCAGTATGGAAGAATAGAGGGATCTTGGTGTTCAAGTGCATAGATCCCTCAAAGTTGCTACCTAAGTGGAAATGGTTGTTAAGAAAGCATGTGGTGTTCTGGCCTTCATTAACAGGGGGATTGAGTTTAAGAGCCACGAGGTTTTGCTGCAGCTCTACAATTCCCTGGTGAGACCACACTTGGAATATTGTGTCCAGTTCTGGTTGCCCTATTATAAGAAAGATACAGAGGCTTTGGAGAGGGTGCATAGAAGGTTTACCAGGATGCTGCCTAGACTGGAGGACTTGTCTTATGAAGAGATATTGACTAAGCTTTTCTGTCTGGAGAGTGGGAGGAAGAGAGGTGACCTGATCGAGGTGTACAAGGTAATGAGAGGCATGGATAGAGTCAGTAGCCAGTGACTTTTCCCAGGGTAGGATTGACTGGCACAAGGGGTCATAGTTTGAAGATATTAGGAAGAAGGTATAAAGGAGACGTCAGAGGAAGGTTCTTTACACAGAGAGTTGTGAATACATGGAATGTGTTGCCAGTGGTGGTGGAAGCAGAGTCATTTGGGACATTTAAGTGACTGCTCGACATGCACATGATAGCAGTGAGTTGAAGGGTTTGGTAGGTTGAGTTACTATATTTTACATTAGGAATAATCCTCGGCATAACATCGTGGGCCGAAGGGCCCGTTCTGCGCTGTACTTTTCTATGTTCTATGTTCTCTATATTCTATGTTAATTCAGTCCCACTGTCCCAATTTTTTCCCCATAGCTCTGTAGAATGGCTTTTTCTTCAGCTAGTCTGTGATATCTCAACAAATGCCTTTTGGGAGTCGATATATGTTTCATTAACCGCATTACCCTCATCAAGCCTCTTTGTTAGGTCATTCAGCAAACATAATAAAATCAGTTGAACACAATTTTCCTTTAACACATCCAAACTGGAATTTTAAAGTGAACGAATATTTGCACAAGAAACTCTTCATGTGGCCGCTAATTATAATTTCTAAATGTTTTCCCTATCCCTGAGGTTAAACTGATTGGTCCTGCTTTGATGGACTTAGGTTTTGAACCATGCTGTGACATTTAGAGCTGTCCAGTCACCTGGCACCAGTGGGTCAAGGGGAATGCATATCCCCTTGGAATGGAATCTATATGCCTATGTCTGCTATTAATTTGAAAGAAGAAATGCTGGATGAGATCTGGTTTTGATGCATTATCCTGACACTCTCATTATACATTCCACGCACTGCCCAGGGAACAATTAACACTGAGGCAATGTGCACAAAAAGCTACTTCAGGGTGTGCTGCCACTTGTGTGCAGATTACAGACTCCTTTGGAAGATGATGGAAACTGTTAACATTGATCCCTATAAATGAAAATTAAGGTTTCTTTTTCAAAATAACATGTTGGGATGCAGCAGAGGTAACTGGAGACAAGGTGTGTTGTATTTGCAGCACGCTCACATGGAAAGGGTTAACTTTCAACAATGTATCCCTCATTATTTTTAGATTAGATTACTGACAGTGTGGAAACAGGCCCTTCGGCCTAACAAGTCCACACCGACCCTCCGAAGAGCAACCCACCCAGACCCATTCCCCTACACCTAACACTACAGGCAATTTAGCATGGCCAATTCAATTGGACTGTAGGAGGAAACCAGAGCACCCAGAGGAAACCCACACAGACACAGGGAGAATGTGCAAACTCCACACACAGACAGTTGCCTGAGACGGGAATTGAACCCAGATCTCTGGTGCTGTGAGGCAGCAGTGCTAACCACTGTGCCACTGTGCCACCGTGCCACCCACTCGAGCTGATGGAAATCAATTGATAGAAATGGATTGCTTGGAATCATCAAAACCTACATTATCGATATTTCATGTGACTGTTAGGATGGTCGAACATGAACTTGATGGACCTTTGGTCCTTTTTTTGTCAAAAAGTTCCAATGTTACAACTTGGTACAGGACTAGCTCTTCCTTAAACTGCTAGCGGTTATAGACTGTTGAAAATTTAGGTCGTCTTTTTATTAGAATTAGAATTAGGTTTCGTTGTCACGTGTACTCAAGTACACAGATACAGGAACACCGTGAAAAGTTTACAACGTCTCCATTCACAGTACCATCTCAGGTACCTAGGTACAAAATCTTAGGTATAAAGTAGAAAATAAATAAATGAAAAGTTCAATGTTATAGTCCTTCAAGGGCCTTCAGTCACTCCACGTTGGGCTTTCCCCACAAGCGCTCGATCTCTCCCCTGCAGTGGGCTCGATCCTTCTTCCGCTCTGGGCTCGATTTAATTTCCCGCTCTATCACTTGGTCTGGGCCCAATCTCTCTGCCATGCTGGGCCCAATCTCTATCCTGCACTGGGCCCAATCTCTCTCCAGCTCTGGGCCTGATCTCTCACTCGGTCTGGGCCCAATCTCTCTGCCATGCTGGGCCCAATCTCTATCTTGCACTGGGCCCAATCTCTCTCCAGCTCTGGGCCTGATCTCTCACTCGGTCTGGGCCCAATCTCTCTGCCATGCTGGACCCAATCTCTATCCTGCACTGGGCCCAACCTCTCTCCAGCTTTGGGCCTGATCTCTCACTCGGTCTGGGCCCAATCTCTCTACCATGATGGACCCAATCTCTATCCCGCGCTGGGCCCAATTTCCCTCCTGTACTGGGCTCAATCTCTCTCTGGCTCTGGGCCTGATCCCTCTTCCACTCTGGGCCCAATCTCTCTCCCGCATTGGGCCTAAACTCTCTCCCACACTGGACCTAATCTCTCTCCCGCCCTGGGACTAAACTCTCTCCCACCCTGGGCTCAATCTCTCTTCTGCAATGGGCCCAATCTCTCTCCCACACTGGGCCTGATCTCTCTCCTTCACTGGGTGCCACACATTTTGACTCGATCTCTCTCCCGCTCTGGGCCTGATCCCTCTCCTGCACTGGACCCAATCTCTTTCCTGCGCTGGGCTCAATTTCTGTCCCATACTGGGTCCAATTTCTCTCCTACGCTGGGCTCAATCTCTCACCTGCTCTGGGCTTGATCCCTCAATCTCCAGATCAAGTGCCATCTCACTGCTGACTGCTATCCACACTTACCAATCACCTTGCCATAGGCTGCCAGAGTCCCACTCTGGTGCCCCTCCAGGCCCCCAGCTGCTTCAACAATGCCATCGATTGCCAGAGGTCTACCAGGCACACAATTGCCTCACAGCCGACCATGAATGTTCCCACTCTGAGCCTCAGCCACCACTGTCACCGCCACTGCCTGCATGATGAGCTCCCTACAGAAAGTATCTCCAGAGAGGAAAATAACTACGGCCCAGTGCATGGTACATTGTATGGATTGCAGATTGCTGGCTTTTGTTCGATTTGAAAGTCAATTCTAAAATGTAAATTAGAAGTTTGGAAGTGAAATATCCATGAAAATAGGCCCGTTCTCTCTTCAGAGTATAGATTAGAGTGGTGCTGCAAAAGCACAGCAGGTCGGGCAGCATCCGAGGAGCAGGGAAAATCGACATCAACTTCCTGATCCTCGGATGCTGCCTGACCTGCTGTCCTTTTCCAGCGCCACTCTAATCTAGACTCAGATCTTCAGTATCTGCAGTCATCACTTTCGCCCCGTTCTCTCTTCATGACTTAGATCCAGAATTGAAGGACACTTAGCTGTAGCAGTATGTCCTGTCTCTCATCAGACTTTCAGAATTTTCCAAAGCGTTTCACATCTGATTAATCACTGGATATTGGTTGAAACACTATCATTCTCAGCACCTGCGCCATTTTTAAATGTCTGTTGTGTACTCAGATGAGCACTGGCATTCTGAAGATGCCCTGCTCATTGATGGACAGATTCCAAGCATGTTAGAGAAGGGGGAAATGACACTGCATTTTTCCAACAGGGTTCTGGAAGTCCTGGTGGATGGAAGGGTGCAAAGGAAGGGTGTCACTTGCTCTGAGATCGCCATGCTGTTTCCACAGTCCAGAGGAATGGTCAGCATGACCGTAAGAAT
Source organism: Chiloscyllium punctatum (assembly GCF_047496795.1). Lineage (NCBI taxonomy): Eukaryota > Metazoa > Chordata > Chondrichthyes > Orectolobiformes > Hemiscylliidae > Chiloscyllium > Chiloscyllium punctatum. The sequence continues at coordinate 91,557,133 of NC_092746.1, read as the reverse complement.
GTCAATGCCCTTTTCCGTTCCACTGAGATAAAATGTCACACTCTTCTCTCTGCTACTTCACAGTCGCTCTAGCTCTGTTACTGCATCCACCTCCAACCAAGGCTCATGGCCTGCCAAGCTCACTATTGCCTGTCACACTGCCCCTCACTCGCTCTAATTTCATCACAACTTCCCAAGCCACTTTTTCTCCATTTGAACCAACACTAACATTCATTTTCAGCTGGCTCAATCCCACCCTTTCTCTCATTGCAGGAGAATTCGGCCCACAAGATGGCAGAATGAGCCTGGACGGGTGGAGGATCACCCGACAGAAGACTCCTCAGCCTCTCTGAGGAGAGAATCCCGGCCCTCCTAGAAGAAGATTGGAATTGCGCTTACATGAATGCCACCAGCTAAGTAAGTACCATTCTTTACTCACCTGCAAATCTCACAGCTACCCTGCTGTAAGTGTCATTCATTGTTCATCATTTACAACCAATGGCTGTGATTCTTTCTTTCTCCTTTGCCTTACAGGCACCAATGGGATGTCCACCATCACTGTGGAGAAAGGGCTGGCTCTACCAGAAGCTACCTCCTTGACCTCTGAGAGTGAGAGTACCGAGGGGTTACAGGAAGCCTTGGCATGGTTGCCTCCTGCACCTCCCAGCAGCTCAGATACAGACACCTTGATGGGAACGTTAACCTGAGAGAGTGTGGGAGCACAAGCTGATGAGCACCTCATGGTGACAGCTCTGCAGCTGGCTGTGGAAGAAACACTCCAGGCCGCTGGCCCTCAGAGGCCTGTTGGTGACCAGGCTCATGCTCAGCCCCAGGCAGGAGGGGGCCCCTGTGGTGTCAGTAATCTGGGACTTTGCCCACGTGCACAGGGAGAAGCAGCAGAGTCAGACAGCTGTCTGGGACACAATTGTCTTCATTGCCCAGAAGCTGCAGGTGTGTGGTGAGTCAAGTGACTGTCTCTCTGTCTCCATGGACAGGGTGGCAGTTACCATGGAGACCCAGGCCCAGCATCCTCGGGCTCTGCCGGAGAGGCTCGCACACGTCCACTCCAGTGCGCCACTCACTGAACCGCAGGACCAAAGGCATGGTGACTGGGGTGGTAGGGGCGTGGGCATGGAACCTGGAAAGTAGTACAACTTCTCACTAGACTCTCCTCACAGGAGACAGTGCCAGGAGACACACAGCCAAACGAGAGGGAACCATACACATGACCCTCCGAAATCTCCTCTCAGGACACTCTAGATGTAGCCCGCCCCTCTACCTCCAGTCAACCTAACTCCTCTGACCCTCGGAAATTGAAGCCAACTTAACTCTAGGAAGAAGGCTCTTGACCCATCCGGGCCTTCCAAATATGAATGACCCCGGATGACCTCCAGAGTCAACCAATTCCGAGCAGTTTCCCTCGCCGCTAGCTGCAGAACCAGGGAGGGCACTGAGACTTATTGAGAGCAACATAGTGGCACAGGTGATACTGCACTGCACATCAACTCTCACATGTATATAAATGTCATTGTCTTACAGTACATCTGCTTGCTTTCGTCTGTCTATCCCCAGTGTAACTCTGCTGCTGTCTTTACGTTGGTGTCACTTTACTGTGGCCGCACGAGTACTGGCTTTCAATAGTCATTGTTCCATCTTCTCTCAAACAGCAGCTTTGTGACAGTTAGCTTCTTATCAAGGTTAGTTTTGCTGTGCTGTTAGTTTTGAGGCTTGGCTGCCCTAAGGCATTAATCTCCAGGGTAAAATTTCTGCTTCTTCCTGTTTGGAAGCCAGAAGATGAGGCCAAGCTTTCTGAGTCTGCCCATGCTGAGTGACATTTACCTCTGAGTTACACCGCACCAGTGGGAACATCATATCATGGAGGATGTTATGTTTTTGGTCTTTCTGTAGGATGGCCAAGAGAATCATTCACTGTTGGAAACTGGCCCCTTCCTCTTTTGATAACACTCTTGAGAAATACAATTGCGTATAATACTAACCTGGAGTGATTATTATTGAAAACCCTGGGAAAACAAGCTTAGTCTGGGGTCATTGAAGATCATATTGTCTCAAAAATAGATGAATCAACTTATTTGACCAAGTTGCATAGAAATTATTTGAGGCCGGAGAGGAGTTCATGATAAGTTGGCCATCTCCTTCACATCATCAAAGTTGAGAGGATGATAGTGTTGGCTGTTTATTTTGAACCTACATGGGAAACATCCTGATTGACACAGTGATGTTATTATGTGTATGGAAAAGTCATTAGCTGAATACATTTCCTGGATGATGTGGGAAGCCTGAGAGTCAGCCACTTGACGTGAAGTGGATGATAGCCACTGGAGAATATTGGCCCATTCCCATCCTAACTATCTGAGGCAATGTTCACCTTCAAAGCACATACTTTGGCTGTATTTTCTAGGCTAGAGATAAAAAAACAGCCGATGCTGGAATCTAAGGTAGACAAGCAGGAGGCTGGAAGAACAGAGCAAGCTGATGCTGCCTGGCTTTTTGTGGTCTTGCAACCTCCTGCTTGTCCACCTTGGATTTTCTAGACAGCTTTGTGGACTGTCTGCTCTCACCATGTATGGAGGCTCTGAGGGGTGAGGCACCATATCTCGCACGTGATGTTTTCAGAATGGCCATCACCAGCCACCAGCCTGGACCCTGGGCTGTCCACAGAGCAGCAACCATCAGAAGCTGAAAACTCTGAATGACTGTAGCACACAGAGAGCAGCATAACATAGAAACATAGAAGATTGGAGAAGGACTACACCATTCAACCCCATGAACCGGCTCTGCAATTTAATATGATCATGATCGATCATCCAGCCTAATGCCCCAAGTCCGTCCTACCCCCCTCATATCCCTTGATGCCAAGAGCTGTATCTAACTCCTTCTTGAAAACACATAATGTTTTGGCTTCAACCACTTCCTGTGGCAATGAATTCCGTAGACCCACTAGTCTCTGGGTGAAGAAATTCCTCCATATCTCATTCCTGAAAGGTTATCCTTAAACTATGACCCCTGGTTCAGAAAATCTCTGCCAAATTGCTGCAAGCCAGTGCAGAGGACGCAGCACCGCCATCCTAGGACTGTTCCACACTAGTCCAATGTACTGACAACTCACTATGAAAGTCTATTAAATCTCCTACTATCAACGGGATCGCAGCCTGTGCATCCACGGGCATCAAGGGCTGTAATCTCCAGACTCACAGGACTGGATGTCCCATTATACCATCTATATCTGGCATCAGGCATTGTGAGTGGGGCAGGTTTGCTCATGTGATGACCCACATCCCAGCTCATTACGTGTGCATGTATGAGTAGGACAGGGAATCTCATGGGGCAGGTGAATAAGAAGCTCTAAGTGGGACCTACCAGGGTTGAAACTTTGGATGCCATATTTAAAGGGGACCAGAACAGTACTTTGTTTTCTGCAAGCATGGAGCATTGGACAGCTGTGTTTGTTTGACACTTTTCCCTTCTCCATACCACTACATCCACAACAGCACTCCTAAAACCCTCAGGTCAGGACAGCATGAGGCCAGGCAGAAAGTTGCCCCATTTAGAGACATTTAGTTCATCCATCTTCCCCCTTGGTGAGCTCTTGCACTCTATGGTTCTGCTGGGTTGTGAAGTGAGCAGCAAAAATCCCAATCCCAAATCAGGTGAGAATTCAAGTGCGCTGTCAGTGGAACTTATCTTAAGAAGACCAATTGTCTGCTCTTTGATCACCCTTGTTGGTGCATGGGCAGCACTCTGTCACTGATCAGCATCAGTTCAGAGGTCCCGAATTGTACTCATTAATGACAGCTTCAGGGGCTGTCCTTTGTCATTTCTGAAGCCAGGCCTGGAGGTGACGGGAAGGAGTGAATATGAGAGAAATCTGGGAACATAAGCATCATAACAATTCCCTGGTGAGTGAGTACGCACCTGCAGGGTTTGTTGCCTGTAGTCAGAAAGGAGCTGACCTTGAGGGAGTGAAATCCCCCTGTGTTCAGGAATCTGGTAGGATGATACACCAAGCCCAGTGACAAAAGTGCAGTTAAAGGCCCATTGGAAACAAATAGCAGAAAAGGTATAATTGATTTCCTTTTGCAATATTTCCTGGTCTCCCTAACGTTTGGCCCCTCATCAGGTTGCTTATATCTTAGTCTGCTTTTCACTCACTTTGAGGTCCACACAGCATGACCCCCACCCTCACCACCACCACTGTCACTTGTCCTCATGCAAAGGTGTGCAAGGAGTCTGGAGCCTTGAGCATTACACTGCACTCTGCACAACACAAACCTGCTCAATCTGCCTCTTGGTAGCTATCCTTATGCCCTTCAGCCGAGCCCTGCAAACTGGAATTACTATCACATACAGCACCTGTATTCCCACTCAGAGGGACCTGCCCTGAACGGTGAAGATTCTTGCATTGTTTCTCCAGTGCAGTGGTGGGCTGCACAAGGAGCCTGCATGAGATGCAATGGGACTCATTCATTTTCCTGTTGATTTCTTCACCTTCAACCATCACTCTGTATCCTACAGATATTGGATTAGTGGTGCTGGAAGAGCACAGCAGTTCAGGCAGCATCCAACGAGCAGCGAAATCAACGTTTCGGGCAAAAGCCCTTCATCAGGAATAAAGGCAGTGAGCCTGAAGCATGGAGATCTCTCCATGCTTCAGGCTCACTGCCTTTATTCCTGATGAAGGGCTTTTGCCCGAAACGTTGATTTCGCTGCTCGTTGGATGCTGCCTGAACTGCTGTGCTCTTCCAGCACCACTAATCCAGTATTTGATTTTCAGCATCTGCAGTCATTGTTTTTATCCTACAGATATTGCATACCAGCCCCTACCCCCGCCACCCCCACCCCACCTGCCCCCTCCTAATCTAATCTAACACACACAACACCCATTATTGTTGATGGTCATGGTTTATTTTGACCTCCCCCTCTAAAAAACTTCATCGTCTCCCTTTCCTTAGACTGACATGTCCTTTCCCCTGAGATCATGCCCTTGAGCTCCCCATGATAACTTTGGTCCTGATACCTCTCCTTTTCCATTTCAACCGTTCTGTCACCTCACAAACCCATGTCATTTCCCTCAAGTTAACATTCAACTCTCTCCCTTGCTTGTCCACCTCACCCTTGTCATTGTAATCATTCAGTGAGAAAGTGAGGACTGCAGATGCTGGAGATCAGAGCTGAAAATGTGTTGCTGGAAAAGCGCAGCAGGTTAGGCAGCATCCAAGGAGCAGGAGAATCGACGTTTTGGGCATGAGCCCTTCTTCAGGATTCAAGGGCTCATGCCCGAAATGTCGATTCTCCTGCTCCTTGAATGCTGCCTGACCTGCTGCGCTTTTCCAGCAACACATTTTCAGCATTGTAATCATTCACTCAGTTTCCCAGTTACCTCTGTCTGTTTCTGGGAATCCTTTGTCAACGCAGGTGAGCACGTCCTTACCCTGCCTGAAACCACGTTTAGCTGCACTGTTAAAGTGTACATTTGTGCCCCCTTCCTGCCATGCACAATACTCCTGATGTGAGCCAGTCTCCCAACACCATACAACAACATTCTTGAAAAAAAAGTCACTCATCCATTGTGTACTATCTGCAAGATGCATGCAGAGGTTCACCAAGTCTCCTCAGACAGCACCTTCCAAATCCATGACCACTTCCATTGAGAAGGACAAGGGCAGCAGATAATGGGAACACCAACACTTGCAAGTTCCCCTTCAAGCCATTCACCATCCTGACTTGGAAATATATCACTGTTCCTTCAAGTATTGCTGAGTCCAAATCCTGGAATTCGCTCCCTAAAGCAGGTGGACTGCAGAGGTTCAAGAAGGCAGCTCACCACCACCTTCTCAAGGGTGGCTCGGAACAGATAATTAATGCTGGCCCAGCCAGTGATATTCATATCTGATGAGTGACTTTTTTTTTCAAGAATGTATAAAAGAGCATGTACTCAGTGCCAGGAAGAAATAAACCTCACCAAATGTACAGCTCATACAAACTGTCCGGATTTTGAAGGCATGCCTACCTTGCTCATTCCTCAGAAGATTACAGCTATCAACATTATATTGGCGGCCTGGGCTTTCAGTAAGTGTTCATGCTGATGAATGTAAAGAGCTTTCTGACAACGACCATTAGGAAGGGTAATCAGCCTGAAGCCTTCTGCAAACAGACCAAAACTTGAAGCCATCATTGGGAAGGTTGGCTTCCTGTGCAATCAAGCTTCCCCATTTACCTTTGTCTCTTAACAAACTGGGCTCAGGGGATTCTGTTCTTTGTTGTCAGGCAAATATCCTCTGGACACTGATCTTTTTGAACATTCTTTTTGTTAAAAGATTGTCCCAGAATATTCAGTGATCTGAATACAAAGGCAAATTAATGGCAGTGGTGTTGAAGAGCAGAGTTAGATCAGTATTGTGCCACTAGAATCAGATCACTGAAAAACTGAGAAAACTGAAAAACTAGACATACCAGATAAAGTGATATAAATCTAGGAGCCAAGAAGCAACTTTGATGTGTTTTCTTTTTAATTGATTGCTATGTAATGGTATTAATACTTGCCTCTTATCTCTGTAACTCTAATATGGAATGAGCTCAAAGAAAACAAGGCAATGAGGGTGGCCTGAAAGTTTGAATAGTGGGTGTGTCTGCCTCCCAAGAATCACATAAGTCTGAGCTGTGGAACCTACTGAAACTGTAGCATTCTTGCCTTCCTCACATGAACTTTTTTACCCCCACCCACTAAAAATAAAAAAAATGCAGCACCACAGAAGAATTGCAGAAGGTGCAGACAGGGGCCATTTGGCCCATTGTGTTGGCACCAGCTCTTCAAATGAGCATCATTGCCTACTGCCAATTTCCTGCTTTTTCCCCATGTTGTTGCAGACTGTTTCTATCTAAATAAGCATCCAATACATAGCTCCTTGGAAGAAAAGATGGCAAACATCAGCTTGATCTTTCAGCTTCTTCCTGAACCTTAACAATCAGACAGATACATTGACAATCTCTCTTGATATGTCGAGGGCAATTCTCTCCTGCTAACTACCCATATCTCACTGACAAATATACGTGAACTACTCAGCTTCCCACCTCAGCACCAGTCTACTGCAACGTTCAGACGGGCTTACAATTGAAGGAACACCTCAACTATCTGAAGCTGGTACGGTACAATTCTTTTAGAAATAGGGGTTCCTACTGTATTGCAATTTCCAGCGATAAACAAGAGGAGTGGTCAATAATTGTGTACCAAGAATAGAACCAATTTCAAGAAGTTTAGCTCAAAAACAATTTGGGCAGCTCTTAACATTTTAATGCTATGCCTGGGCTCCCAAAACAAAACTCTAGATTACTGTTTCTCCATACCATGACAACTGAGGGAGTAGTGAGAAACATCATTTGAAATCTTGGGTTTTATTGTTAGAGTGAATGTGTGAGGTATTTAATTAGGTATTTACTTGGGTTGTCTCAAGCTGAATACTGCCAAAAAGATATATGATATACTGCAGCCATCTTAAAAGCATTTGGTGTCTATTTTTGAAAAATATGGCTTTACAATTTGCAACATTTCATGCTTGTATTGAGCCGAAAAGTAGATTTCCCAGAACGGTTCCAGAGATGAGTGAATTGGGCTGACACAAAAGTTGGAGAAGTTAGAGTTGGTCTCCTTAGAACTAAAGAGGTTGGGGGGGGGGGGGGGGGGGGGGGGTGGGAAACTAATTGAGGTAGAGAAAGAAAGACTGTTCCTATCAACTGGTGTTACAAGGACTGTAACTGCTGAGTCCACTGCTTTTTGTTATTTATATCAATGATTTGGATGTGAATATAGTAATGGTCGGTAAGTTTGTAGATGACTTCAAAATTGGAAGTGTTGTGGACAGTGATGAAGGTTATCTCAGAGTAAAATGGGTACCTTAATCAGATGGGCCAACGGGCTGAGGAGTGGCAGATGGAGTTTCATTTAGACAAATGTGGAGTGTTGAATTTTGGAAAGGCAGATCGGGGTAGACAAATATAATTAATGTAGAGATGAGAGCAGTGCTGGAAAAGCATAGCATCCGAGCAGCAGGAAAATCGACATTTCGGACAGGAGCCCTTCATCAGGAATGAGGCTGGAAGCCTCGGGGGTGGAGAGATAAATGGGAAGGGTGTGGAGCTGGGGGGAAGGTAATTGAGAGTACAATAGGTGGATAGAGAAAGCAGTGAAGGTGATAGGTTGGAGAGGATGGAGGAGCGGATAGGTGGGAAGGAAGATTGATAGGTAAGACAGGTCATGAGGATGGTGCTGTGCTGGAAGATTGGAACTGATGTGGGGTTGGTAGAGGGGAAATGAGAAAACTGGTGCACTTCCACACACACTTTCAACCGCACTTCCACAAATGTCATTTATTGTATCCATTGCTCCCGATGCAGTCTCCTTTACATTGGGGAGACTGGATGCCTTCTCGCAGAGTGCTTTATGGAACATCTCCATGACACTTGCACCAATCAACCCCACCGTCCTGTGGACCAAACATTTCAACTCCCCCTCCCACTCTGCCGAGGACATGCAGGTCCTGGGCCTCCTCCACCGCCACTCCCTCACCACCCGATGCCTGGAGGAAGAACACCTCATCTTCCACCTCAGAACCCTTCAACCCCCGGCTTCAATGTGGACTTCACCAGTTTCCTCATTTCCTTCCCCCCCTCCCCCACCTTACCCCAGTTCCAATCTTCCAACTCAGCACCACCCTCATGGCCTGTCCCACCTGTCAATCTTCCTTCCCACCTATCCGGTCCGCCCTCCTCTCCGACCTATCACCTTTACCCCTTCCTCCATCCACCTATTGCACTCCCAGCTACCATCTCCCCAGCCCCACCCCCTCCCATTTATCTCTCCACCCCTGACGCTTCCAGCCTCATTCCTGATGAAGGGCTCCTGCCCGAAACATTGATTTTCCTGCTCCTCAGATGCTGCCTGATCTGTTGTGCTTTCCAGCACCACTCTAATCTCCAACATCTGCAGTCCTCACGTTCGCCATATACAATTAATGATATGCTCCTGGGGAGTGTTGCTAAAGAAAGTGACCTTGTGGTGCAGGTTCATAGTTCCTTGAAGGTGGATTCACAGGTAGATAGGATAGTGAGGAAGTGGTGGAGACTGGTATAACTACAACCTTTAATAGGCACCTGGATTGGTATATAAATAGGAAGGATGTGGAGGGATATGGGTTAATACTGACAAATGGGAATAGTTTAATTGAAGATACCTGGTCAGCATAGTTGAGTTGGACTGAAGGATTGTTTCCATGCTGCATCCTATGACTCTCTGATTCTAACTCAACTAGCTCAATCTATGACGGTATGACTAGGAGATACTAGATGTTGGATAGGGGATGATGAGGGAATCTAAGAAAGAACTTTGTATATGGCAAATGCTAATGACCTGAAATCTGCTGCCTGGATGGTGAAAGTGGAGACAATGAATGTTTACAAGAAGAAATTGGCTGGGCACATGAGGAAAATAAACATGCCTGGCTAAATGATTAGAGTGCGAGTACGAGATTGACCAGATGCTTTACAGAAAGATGGCATGGACTTGATTGGCTGAATGGCCTTCTTCTGAGTCCTTGTATGCATGATACCCCACTCTGGAGTGGCCTGCCCTAAGGCCCAACCTGCTGGTCATCTTTATGGGTGGCATGGTGGCTCAGTGGTTAGCACTGCTGCCTCACAGCACCAGGGACATGGGTTTGATTCCAGCCTTCGGCGACTGTGTGGCGTTTTCAGATTCTCCCTGTGTCTGCGTGGGTTTCCTCCAGTGTTCTGGTTTCCCCCCACAGTCCAGAAATATGCAGGTTATGTGAATTGGCCATGCTAAGTTGCCCAGAGTGTTCAGAGATGCATAGGCTAGATACATTGGTCAGTGGAAATGTAGAGTAATGGCGGAGGGGAACGGGTCTGAGTGGGATACTCTTCAGACGGTCAGTGTGGACTTGTTAGGTCAAATGGCCTGTTTCCACATTGCAGTGATTCTATGATTCTATGATCTGTTATGACACAGAGTAAACCCTCCTGCTTAATTTAAAACCAAACACAGAGAAGATTTATCCTGTGCAGTAATCTGTAAAAATTCGATAGGCCAAGAACCAGTTAAAGTAAAATTAACAGCTTTATTTCTTAAAGTATAACAGAATAATTAACTAACCACTATTTACAATTTCTTTCTCTAACCTATTTGTTACCTTCCCTTCTATAATGCTAGTCCGGTAAAACTCACAATTAAGATTTTACAAAGCAATACTTCTTATCTCAAAACCAGGCAGCTGTAGGTTCTTGTCTTCGGATCATCCTGTGTTTTCTTTTCTCCTTGTTAGGAATTTCTGCAATAAAGATTACTGATCGAAAAGGGACTTTTAAGAGAGAGATTTTTTCAAGCAGTCTCTTACATGTTAGGACGTGGCAGATCTCCCCTCGACCATTCAATTTTCCCTGGTCTTATACTCCAGAGCATTGGATTGTGTCATTGGCTTTTAAGATTGTCAATATACTCAATTAAAACTTGACTGGAGTTTGTTATGTTTTGGGTATAATTTAAACTGATTGGCTGAATCGAATTTGTTTTTGTCTCCAAGTAACGAACTAATCGAGTGGTTTGACCCATTTTTGAGTACATTTGTTGCTGGGTCCAGTAGTTCTGCTGCTTTTAACTCTCTTAAAGGTTGACCCACAGCTTCATAACAGATGTCACTGTGAGAACTGGCCGATTTCCTGACCACGCAAAACGCTGAACTGCTGCTTGCTGGGGGCATGTTAATGAGATCTGATCCTTGACGGAATCAGCTCTTAATCTAACTATTCAAAAATATCAATAAAAGGGGGTTCGGAAATGAAAACACATTGTTTTATTTCTTCATAAAAGTACTTTCATAGGAATGTTGTAAAGAAAGTAATATTTTAGGGTTGGAAAGAAATTTTGAGAATCATTTTGTGAATCAGCTTCTAGTGAATCATCATCCCTCCAAAGTAAAATTGTTTCAGTGAGGTCATAATAAACCAGAAGAGCAGAAATGGCTCAGCAAGATAGGTTTATTGTCGATTTCAAGTGTAAGGCAGGAATTCTAACTTTAGCATTGAGCATGCCAAGTGAAATCTACAACGTTTGGAAGCTACTATATTCCCTTCTGCACAAACACACAAGTTTGGACTAACATTCTTTTGCGAAAAACTGATTTATGTATCTCACGTCAGATCCAAGAATAATCTGTCTGCTACATCTGCATGGACGTGAACTAAGCTTCAAACTGTCATATGCCGGCTGACATGACTGCTTTTCAAGAAAAGGTTACCCCAAAATGGAAACATTGCTAACTTGCTTCATGAGTCAGCCAAGAGTAAGTACTTATTAGGGGTGGCAACATGCACAGTGATTACTCTCTGAACCTGAGTAAATAATACAGATACTACAGCCATCCAGTCATATCAATGCGTACAGCTGAGTACTGTGAAAATAGGGATCGGAGTTTGGACTGTGCTGCTGGTGTGTGCTGGTGGGAGGCATAGCCACATTTGTACCGTGGAAGATTTAAATGTGTAGGCAGTCATGAAAGTTTGCCAAGCGCTATCAATGAGTGAATGGTAATGAATGAATGATAAAATAAAAGCTGGACGATTTCAAGAGGTGGAACCACACGCTAGAGTATTAGTTTGGGCAATGTGTCAATTGAGAAACTGGGCACAGAGCCAAGAGCTATAAGTCAGTATAATGTAAGAGGAGAATAGAAGATAAGTCAAATTGAGTTGCAGTGATTAGTGGAAGACTTGGGGGGAAGAAAGCTGGAAAATTTAAAAGGGAGAAGAGAATGGGGGAAGAAAATCTCTAGTTTGAGCCACTGAGAAATATTAAGTGATAAGTTAGTTTGCATTCCTCTATGTAGTTGCCAGTCTGCACTCAAAGCCACTCTCATTTGAGTGCCTCCATGCTCCACCATCTGACCTTTCACCCAATACATTCATGAGAGACATTGCAGACAGCATTGTCATGGAGCCAGGAAGGCCACTCCAGATTTTCCTGGTTTCACATTCGGGTTATTTTATATGTTGTCTTTACCAGCTTCTGGAGCTCCCTTTGAAGGGCTGCTGATTAGAGCCAGAAAAGTTGGATAAAATCCAATTTTTGATCAATTTTGGAGATGGGTTCTTAACAAATACTGGACCCCTCATTGGCACATTTTGCCAATTTAAAGCTGCTGTCAGGAATGTCCGAACATTGCCCAAGTCAATATGGTGTCATATGTCCATGACAGAGCTTTGGCCAGGGGATATTGCGAAGTAAACAAGGTTAACCGCCAAATTGGTGGCAATGTGAATACGAGAACTAGACCAAGATCAACAATGATGAACATTTCTAAGCAATGTTTTCACAGCCACTAACAATAAAACTATTAGAAATGAGTGGATGGGATTTGAAAGATCTTGAAACTATACCCCATTATAATAACTAGTGACTCTGCGTGTCTTTATTGCAACACAAACACTGGGTTGGTAACTAAGCAGATTCATTTTCATGCCATTTCATTCATTTTCTCCAATCAGTCCAGGTTACCCAATGTATTATAAACTCAGAGTCAAAGAGTCATAGAGATGTACAGCATGGAAACAGACCCTTCAGTCCAACCCGTCCACGCCAACCAGATATTCCAACCCAATCTAGTCTCACCTGCCAGCACCCGACCCATATCCCTCCAAACCCGTCCTATTCATATACCCATCCAAATGCCTTCTAAATGTTGCAATTGTACCAGCCTTCACCACTTCCTCTGGCAGCTCATTCCATACAAGTACCACCATCTGTGTGAAAAAGTTGCCCCTTAGGTCTCTTTTATATCTTTCCCCTCTCACCCTAAACTTATGCCCTCTAGTTTTGGACTCCCCCACCCCAGGGAAATGACTTTGTCTATTTATCCTATCCATGCCCCTCATAATTTTGTAAACCTCTATAAGGTCACCCCTCAGTCTCCAACACTCCAGGGAAAACAACCCCAGCCTGTTCAGCCTCTCCCAATAGCTCAAATCCTCCAACCCTGGCAACATCCTTTTCTGAACCCTTTTTAGTTTCACAACATCTTTCCGATAGGAGGAAGACCAGAATTGCACGCAATATTCCAACAGTGGTCTAACCGATGTCCTGTACAGCTACAACATGACCTCCCAGCTCCTGTTTCCATGCTGTACATCTCTATGACTCTTTGACTCAATACTATCACCAATAATTCAAACCCATCTCGAAAATTCAGTATATTTAATTACACATGAATATTCTTGGGTCTATCTCTGGTTTGTGTTGTTTGTATGACAATATATTACAAATAAAATTGTTCTACACTTCCACTGCTACATTATGATGTGTTTTGTATGGTTTAGATATTGTGTTACAGCACAGATTAAATGCCTATTGAACAAATTCAAATTAAGTTTTAAAATAGGACCAGAAGCATCGTAGCTTTACATTATTTATGTTGTTTTCACAACGCATTAATTTAGGAAGGTGAATATGAGGAGAAGGTATGATGGATTTACTTAAGATTGAGGGGAGATTAAGAATGACATTAGCACAATATTGAATTATGACCTTAGCTAAAAACAGTAAGATTTGGAATAAGAGTAGGTAGAGATGGGAAATAGGAAATGTAAGAGGTCACTTGTAGTAATAGATTATAGACCTCCAAAAATTAGTCACACGGTACATCAGCGTATATAGGAAGAGATAAATGGGATGTGGCTGAAAGGTACTGCAAATATTCACTGATGAGTTTAATCTATATTTACGGTGGTCAAATCAGATTGGATAAAATCCTCTAGAAATTGAAATTATTCCACTAAGGCCTGTATCCCACTACCAAGTTACTTTTTATTTAACTGTGGAGAATCTTTGACACTGATCCATCTGCCTCAGAGCCAGCTCTCAGTGAACATAAACTCCTGTTTATATCTGTCAGCCAGGGCTCTCTAACTGGACCAGATTAACAACTCCAATCAGGGAAATCATATTATATGAGGTCCACCTGGCTGACCTCATTACAATCACCACAGAAATCAAAGTTAAAAATCACACGATATTAGGTTCTGGTCCAGCAGGCTTATTTGGAAGCACTAGCTTTCGGACCGCTGCTCCTTCAGCTACCGGATGAAGGAGCAGCGCTCCGAAAGCTAGTGCTTCCAAATAAACCTGTTGGGCTATAACCTGGTGTCGTCTGATTTTTAATTTTGTTCACCACAGTCCAACACCGGCACCTCCATATTATAGAAATCAAGTGTATTCAGAACAATTCTTTTGAGCAGTACATTCTAAAGGCAATCAGAGTGAAGACCTGGTAAATAATCTCATGGTAAAGGAGTTCTGAGGTGAAGCAATCATTACATGTTACAACTTCACATTCAGTTTGAAAGGGGTAAGTATGGGTCTGAGACTAATATTGTAGGCTCTAATAAAAGTCATTATAAGATATGAAGGCAGAACTAGCTAAAATGAACCTAGGATAAAAGTTAGCACAGTGGTGATGCAGTGGCAGATTTTAAACGGATATTTAATAACTCTCAGCAAACATTTATCCCAGTGAGAAAAAAAAAGAGAAGGACATATTATCTGTGGCTAAATAAGGAAATTAAGGATAGTATCAAAGTGAGAGCTACATATCTGCAGAAATTCATGGTAAGTCAGAAAATTAGACAAATTCTTTTTTTATAAATTTTTTTTGAGAAGAAGATTTTAATTTTTTTACAGAAGTATAAAATTACTACAAAGTAATATAACAATCTTGCAACATAACAATAACAGTAAACAAATTACTACTCTACACCACAGACAATTTAGGAGAAACATGAAATGCTACACAAACTATGATTCAATAAATAACTAAATCAAAAATAAAGAAACTAAATTAAACTGAGTTGAACCAAAGCAAATTGAATTAAATTCAACTAAGTTATCACACTCAGCGCAATCCCACCAAAGCTCCCCGTCACCGGGAGCATCAGTTGGCATACCTGTATTTGTTCAGGATTCTTCCTTCCAAAGGCCCCTGGGCCACCAGACACAGCCCTCACGGCTACACGAAGGCCCTAACCAATATAGCCAATAAGCCTGTGTCTATATGGTTCAAAAATGGCCGTCACATCCTATAAAACAATTCTGTTTTCTGGCGCATCATACTCGTAAGGATGTCCGAGGGATGTGCTCCATAACTAATCCACGCCAGCCCGAGAGTCCAGGGGGATTCTCCGACACCCAACTCATCACAATGTCCTCGCACAAATGAAAGAATACTAAACAATTTCTTCCCATGCACATCCAAAGAGGTGAGGTGCGGCAAGCCCAAGAGGAGGGACATCGGATCTACCTTAAACTCGGTTCCCAAGACCCCTTTCAAAACACTCACTATAGTGTCCCAATGTCTATGAAGCTTGTAGCATGACCACAAGCAATGAGCAACATCTATTTTACATTTGGGGCACATTGAGGGCACTCTTGTCTTAACATTCGCAAGTAAACCCAGTAGAATACCTTCAATTGCATAGTTAAAAATCATACAACGGGGGATCTAAGATGGCGGCGATCTGAGAAGATCACACTGCAGAGCTTCGCATTGCAGCAGGAACAGGACAGTCCTTTAACCCACCCAACCCAGGTCATCAGGATTTCTTGGGGTGTTGGAAAGATTGTGGAGCCCCAAGAAACGTTTAAAAATTGACTTCCCTGTATTTTCAGCTGTCCAGAAATGCCTAAAAAGGGAGGAGGAGCATCTGAGGGCAGGCCTGCAGCTCAGCCTGCAGCAGCCTCGGAGCCCATTACTCTCCAGGACCTGGTGAACCAGATCTCAAAATCTTGCGAGATGCTGGAGAAACAGATTGAAAAGAAGCTGGCTCCAGTCTCTCCCATGCTGCAGAAGCATGAGCAGCAGCTGGGAGACATGGAGAAGAGGACGGATGAGGTGGAGCACAGGGTCACAGTGGTGGAAGCTGATGCCAGTTCAATCAAGGAAGAGATCCAAGCCCTGAAGACGCAGGTTCGTAATCTGCGTGACCAAGTGGATGATCTTGAAAACAGTGGCAGGAGAAAAAACATTCGGATCATCGGTCTGCCTGAGGGCAGGCTGCCTGTGGCCTGCAGAATTTGTTGAAGATTGGCTTCCGAAATTCCTTGACTTGGAGACTGGCATGAGAAGATTGAAGATAGAGAGGGCTCACCAGGTCGCAGCACGGAGGTCGGGTCTGGGTCAATGCCCTCGTGCTTTCCTGGTGCGGTTCCATCATTACCGGGATAAGGAGAGAGTCTTGGAAGCTTCCAGACTCCATGGGAAGGATCCAAAGGCCCTAATTTCCGAGGGGTCTAAGATCATGCTTTTTCAGGACTTTTCAGCAGCGGTGATCCAGAAATGAAAATCATATGATGGTGTCAAGAGTAGATTGAAGGAGCTTGGGATTCAGTACTGTCTGAGATATCCGGCAGTGCTTCGGATCACCTTAGATGGATCAATGCATCTCTTTGACACAACGGAGAAGGCAAGAGACTTTGTGGACAAACTAATCTAAGTTAAACAATTGTAGTATGAATAAATATTGTTGCTTGGGTATGCGTTTATCATTCTGTAAAAAAGAAATGGAGGATATCCAGTTGGAGCTTTGTTTTTCCTCCTTTTTTTTCCTCTATTGATAATAATTTGATTCAAACAATGTCTGGCGGTGGTTAAGATGTACATTTTAAATTTCTGAGTTAGGACATACCAAAGGATGGGTGGGGTATTTATTCCCTTTTTTTTTATAAAAGAATGTTTTTTCATTCATATTGATACTCTATGGGGTGTCTATTCTTTTCAGCTTGTGCTTGCGATGCGGCTCTAGCTGGGAGAAGTGAAGTTGGTTGAGATGGTTAGATGCCTACTTATGGGCAGTTCGGGATGGGTAGTTGCCCCCTCCGGGCAGGGAGTGAGTTCCCCTACTCAGCGCTATTGGCACTTTATATGTTGGTTTATTTTCTGGTTTTTGTTGTTTTTTATTTTTAATAATTTTGTATGTTTGTTAAATGCAGTGGTTTTAGTTTATGTAGTTTTTATATTTGGTGGACCATGTGACACTAAGGCTCAGCAATTTGTGTTTCGGGTTCCTCCTCTCTGGAATTTAAATGTAATTGCAGAAGATTATGGCTAATGATTTGATTAAATGGTGTACCTGGAATATGAAGGGAAGTCACTCATCAATTAAGAGGAAGAAGGTACTCTTGAGTCTAAGAAAGAGGAAGGTGGATATTGCGTTGTTACAGGAGACACATTTGGATGACAATTAGCATCTGAAATTACAACAGAATGGCTTTGACCGAGTTTATTTTTCATCATTTAATACCAGAAGTAGGGGAGTGGCTATATTGGTAAGGAAAAATCTCTCATTTAAATTGTTGGAATGTGTTAAAGACACATATGGGAGGTTTGTAATTCTTAAAGCCTTGATAAATAGGGAAGAATATGGCATTTTAAATGTTTATGGTCCCCCAGCTCATCCTCTTAAATTCTTGGTAGATGCTTTTTCTAAACTGATAAGTCTCAAGTCTCGGCACATCATTATAGGGGGAGATTTTAACTGTCTCATGGACCCCACAGTAGACAGGTTGCCTAAAGGTCCCTCAATACCCTTTGCACAAACTAACTAGTTATTGGGTCTGTGTGGGGAATTAGGGTTGGTGGACAACTGGAGGTGTCTCCACCCTACAGGTAGGGATTTCACATTTTTCTCCAATCCGCACAGATGTCACATGAGGATTGATTTTTTTTCTGACCCCTGTGGTAACCCTGGATCTGGTGGCATCCTGTGTGATTGGTAAAATTGCCATCTCTGATCATGCTCCAGTGTACCTCATGGTTAAATTAAGGATGCTAGTGGATTCAAGGTACTGGCAAATGGACCCGTTTATTCTCATGGACAGTAAGTTTGTGGAGTATTTCTCTAGGGAATTTTGGGCATTCCTAGACATCAACATAGGCTCGGTTGATAGCTCATCTGTTCTCTGGGAAACTGCTGAAGCTTATGCCAGAGGGTTAGTTATTTCATATTCCACTAGTAGGAAGCGGCAGAAGGGTGAGCAGCAATGTCTCCTTGAAGTACGGTTGAAGGCAGTCGAGAAGGCCTATTTTGACAGACCCTCGTTGGTCAAACTACAGACGATTACGGCACTGCGGTCTACACTAAATTCTGTGCTCATGCAGACGGCAAAGAAGAAGGTGGCTTTTGCAAAGCAAAGGTTATACGAGCATGGTGACAAGCCAGGCAAATACTTAGCATACCTTGCCAGGAAGAGAAGTGCCCCACAAACCATTACACCGATTAGGGAAGGGTCTGGGAACCTAACATTGATTCTAAAAAGATTAATGTGGCATTCCAGAGATTCTACTCTAAGTTATATCAGTCTGAGAATTGTGAGGAGGGGCAGGCCAAAATGGAATCCTTTTTTAGAGATCTGAAGCTCCCGGGTGTGACTCCCGAACAACAGTCCTTTCTCAATGCCCCATTATCAGAGCAAGGAGTGCAGGAAGCTGTGAGGCAGCTTCAGAGTGGCAAGGCACCCGGTCCTGATGGACTTCCCAGTGAATTCTATAAGGAATTTATAAGTATACTGTCAGGCCCGATGCTGAATATGTTAAATGATTCATACAGTCATGTTTGTCTCCCACCATTTCTGAGAGAGGCCAATATTTCACTTATCCTTAAAAAAGGGAAGATTGCGGAAGACTGTGCTTAATACAGGCCCATCTCGCTCTTAAATGTGGACTTTAAGATCCTCTCTAAGGCTCTTGCGTTAAGGCTGGAGACTGTATTACCCTCTATTATTAAAGAGGATCAGACGGGCTTCATAAAAGGTCGCAGATCCTCCAATAACGTTAGGAGGCTGCTTAACGTAATTCAAGCATGCCAACAGCAGTCAATACAGGGATTGATGATTTCTTTAGATGCAGAAAAGGCATTTGACTGAGTTGAGTGGCCGTACTTTTTCTATACTCTAGACCGGTTTAGTCTGGGCGAAGTTTCATAAGATGGGTAAATGCTCTCTATAGTGTATCTCTCGCGGCGGTCATTACCAACGGGGTACGATCAAGCAATTTTAATATTTCTAGGGGCAGCCGGCAGGGCTGTCCCCTTTCACCATTACTTTTTACGTTGGTGATTGAACGTTGGCAGAGGCCATTCGTGAGGATCTCAATATACCAGCTCCAGAAGTGGGGTCAAAATTACATAAGATCTCGCTGTATGCAGATGATGTTCTAATTTTCTTGACAACTCAGGCAGTCTCAGTGCCTTGCCTGATAAATGCATTCACGCGTTTGGCACTTTTTCAGGGTATAAGATTAATTTTACTAAATCAGAGGCTATGCCTATGGGTGGTCTTACGAAAGAGTTGGCTCTTGAGAGTGACTATAGATTCCCATTTAGGTGGTCACAGGGGGGTTTTGTACATTTGAGCATATTCATTACTCCAGTTCTGGATTGGCTGTTCAAAGCCAATTTTACTCAACTATTTGAAAAAATTAAACAAGATCTCCAAAGATGGAAGGCACTTCCAGTCTCATGGTTGGGTTGGACAGCACTTATTAAGATGAATATTCTCCCTCGTTTGCTATACCCTATATGGATGCTCCCCATGATTTTCAATAAACAAACACTCAGGAGACTGAACAGTTGGTTCAGCTCCTTTATCTGGCACCGTAAACGGCCCCTCATTAAATTAGCCAAACTGCAGTTGCCTCACAGATTGGGGGGAGTAGACCTTCCGGACATTAAAATTTACCAATTAAGCTCGCTTTTGACCTACATTAGTGATTGGGTTTGTGGAGATCCTCTTTCAATATGGCTCGATATCAAAGTCTCCCAGGCAAGGTACCCCCTTACCAGTTTGCTGTTTTTGGACAAGGTGAGGACAGTTAGGGAATATTGCCATACCCCAATAGTCATCAATACTGTTAAAGCATGGAGGGCAATTCGGCAGAGGGAAGGTAATATTGGCAAAACATCTTTGTTTACACCTTTAGTGGGTATGCCAAGTTTTCAACCAGGTATGATAGATTCAGGATTTAAACGTTGGGCAGCTAGGGGTATATCTTGCATGGGTGATTTATTTGAGGGAGATGTAATGTTGTCCTTCGATCAGTTAGTACGGAAGTACGAGTTACCTAATAGAGACCTCTTTCGTTTTTTTCAAGTTAGGGATTTTATTCAAAAAAAGACCACACTTTTGACTGATCCCTACAAATCTGACATAGAAAGAGGGGTACTAAGGGCTAAGAGTACACTCTCTGTCAGTACTCTATATCACCAATTGAGGGATGCCACCTCAGATGAGTCTGATCAACTCTGCAAGATGTAGGAAAGAGAGTTGGGTGTTGAAGTTTCTTCTGAGGCATGGGAGGATATTTGGGAGAATGCAAGGAAGATATCAATTTGCAATAGGACCCATGCTTTACAGTTGAAGATTCTCCACAGGGTCCACTTAGCCCCAGACTATTTGTCAAAATTTAAACCAGGGATATCTTCAGCATGTCCCAAGTGCCAGGTCTGCACGGGCACTCTTACCCATTGTCTTTGGTCTTGTGACAAGTTTCAAACATATTGGAGCACTGTGGTGGGTGCAATGGAGAGGATTTTAGGTGTAGGGGTGGAGAAGGACCCTATTTCACTTCTTTTAGGCCTACCCATTGTATTTCCTGCAGACTCGCATAAGGAAAACCTTTTCAATATTCTCACATTGTGTGCAAGGAAGAATATCTTGCTAGGTTGGATATCAGAAAACCCCCCAGGCCTGTCGGTGGAAGATTGTTATGAAGCATATTCCCCTGGATTTTCTCACAAATATGGTACACCACAAAACTGAGAATTTTTACAAGACATGGCAACCCTTTTTGAAATACCTGGATACAGATATATCTGCCACACTAACAAGGGCTTTTATATAGCCGTAACGATTGTGTTTCATGCGTCCAATATCCAGGGAGGAGGAAATGTGAATGTATGAGTGTTTTGTTTGGCTGGGCTGAGTTATTACTATTTATTTGTTTGTTGTTAGGTATTTATTTAGTTAGTTAAATAGCTAGTTTAGGTTTTTTTTAATTTTATACTTCTCTATATATGTTTATACATTCATATAGGAGGGTGGGTTGGGGAATTTTTTTTATTATTTGGGTTTAGTTTTGTACTATTTTTGTACTGTTTTGAATTGCATTGTTTTGTATTTGTTGTAATATTTTAAAATCTATTTTTTCTTAATAAAGATATATTATTTTTTAAAAATCGCACAACACCGGGTTATACTCCCACACATTTAATTGGAAGCACTAGCATTCGAAGCGCTGGTCCTTCAACAGGTGGTTATGGGTGAGATCTCCACACCCAATTCCTGAGCTCAGATTCCACACAGCCGCTCGATGTACTTCGAAACACTACCTCCTAACATATAAGAGTGTCCTAACCGAGAGAGTGCCCGTGGACTGAAGCACTCTCCTCTCCATATCCAAACTATTAATGCCGTCTTTTTCTGTATGAAGTCCCTAATCTGAAAGAAATGAAAGAGGTCCCTCCTAGATAGCTCATATTTCTAGCTCAGCTGCTCAAAAGACATCGTGAATTCATCGTCAAATAAGTCGCCCGAATAGGAAAACTCCTCTGGACTCCCAGAACCTAAAGATGGAATCCATCGATCCAGGCCAGAATCCTACCAATCCTACTTTGGCTGTAAAAGGGGAAATTTTTTGTAAATTGCTCTCATTTAGTTGCATCATTCTCCATGCTTTAACCGTGTTAAGGACAATCGGAGTTCTGCAATGGTCCATAACAGTCCTCATCTTGTCCATGAACAACAGATTAATGAGGGGGCATTTTGCCTGGGAGGCCTCGATGTCCAGCCAAATTGATTGCGGATCCTGGCCAGCCCAATCAGCCGCATAGGGTAGTAGGAAATTAGTTGGTATTTCTTAAAGTCTGGAAAGTCCACGCACCCATCTCCTGAGGAAGCTGCAATTTGACAAGCTTATTAAGAGGCTGCCTGTGATGCCAGATAAAAGAGCAGAGTCACCTATTAAGCCTCCATAGCACTTGCTTGAGCAGCATCAGAGGGAGTATTCGCAAGGGATATAATAAACAACGAATAATATTCATTTTAACCAGGGCTATTCTACCCAACCAGGATATCGGAAGATCCTCCCAGTGCCAAAGGTCCTGTCTTATGTTCTCAAGCAACTGAACAAAGTTAGCTTTATATAATTGATTGAAGGCTGGGTTGATAAAAATGCTTAAATACAGGAGACTTCCCTGTGACCATCTGAAGGGGAATCGGATTCCACTCCCAAGATCGGGCAATCTAATAAAACCGGGGAGGCATGGCCTCCGATTTGATAAAATTGATTTTACACCCCAAGAAAGAGCCAAAGAAATTAATCACTTGTATTAAATGGGGCACAGATATCGTCGGGTTAGTTAGAAAGAGAAGAACGTCTTTTGCGTAAAGGGTGATCTTATGCCATCCTGATCCTACCTCCGGGGCAGTTATATTGGGGTCCTTCTTGATGGTCTCTGCCAACGGCTCAATCACTAACGTAAATAGTAACTGTGAAAGGGGGCACCCTTGTCAGCTGTCTCTGCCAATACTCACATTGTCAGACTTTATACCATTAGTGAGAACTGCTGCTTCAGAGCCCTACATAACACTGTCACTCACCTGGCAAAGACCCCTCCAATACCAAACCATTCCAGGACACTCCATCTGGTCAAACGCTTTCTTTGCATCCAGGGAGACTACCAAGTCCGGAATTGACCCTTATTGGCACACCTGACCCACATTTAGCACTCTCCTAATATTATTAGAGGACTTGTGACCCCTAATAAAACCTGTCTGGTCCTCCTTTGCAATGGAGGGCAAGACCTTCTCCAGCCTCAATGCCACCATTTTCGACAAAATTTTAAAGCTCACATTTAATAATGTGGGTCTATACGAAATGCAATCCTCTGGGGCTATCCCTCTCTTGAGAATAAGAGAAATATTTGCTTCTCTCAAAGAGGATGGGAGGCAGTCCTGACTGTATGAATAATTGTATATATCCAACATTGGCCCGGCCAGCATGTCTATGAACTCCTTATAAAACTCACTCCAAAATCCATTTGGGCCGGCTGCTTTACCACTCTGGAGCTGCCCCACCACCTCCTGTATCTCTTGGATTGTCAAGGGGGCATTCAAAAGAGACGCCTGTTCTGAAGTTACACCTGGGAGGTCAAAAGTCTTAAAAAAGACTCCATCTTCACCAATCTGTCTTCACAACCCTCCGATTGGTACAGCTCAGAGCAGAAATTCCTGAATGTTGCATGAATCTTTTTGGGATTGCAGGTGTTAGTACCAGCACACTCTGTAATGGATGTGATAGATTGGGGGCATTCTTCTTTCTGGCCAAGTACACCAAATACCTACCCAGTTTATCACCATACTCGGATAACCTCTGTTTCACAAAGGTAATCACCCTCTTTGCTGTCTGGGTGAGCGCAGCACTTTGATTCCTTTGTTTTATAGAATATGGAAATGTGCTGTGTTATGTTGGCACAAAGACTATGGAGAGACATCTTAAACAAAGGTGTCCTATTCTAAAGAGTATGCAGGAGCAAAGAGACCTCAGTGTGTATGTACACAAGTCATTAAACGTGGCAGGACAGGTAGCGAGAGCTGCTAATAAAACCTGCAATATTCTAGGCTTAAAGATAGTATTAAACTTCAGGTAACAGTACAGAAGATTAAAAGGCATTAAAAATATTTTGGAATACTGCGTTTAATTCTGGTCTCTCAGCTATCGGAAGGATGTTGCGAAACTGGAAAGGGTTCAGAAAAAGATTTACAAGAATGTTGCTAGGGGTTGAGGGTTTGAGCTTTAGGGAGAGGCTGAATAGGTTGGGGCTATTTTCCCTGGAGCATCAGAGGCTGATGGGTAACCTTATAGAATTTTATATAGGCATGGATAGGTTTTCCCCCAGGGTAGAGGAGTCCAAAACTAGAGTGCATAGGTTTAAGGTGAGAGGAGAAAGTCGTAAGAGGGACTTAAGGGGCAATTTTTTCACGCAGAGGAATAAACTGCCAGAGGAAGTGGTAGAGGTTGGTACAAGTACAGTATTTAAAAGGCAACTGGATGGGTATATGAATAAGAAGAGTTTAGAGAGATATGGGCCATGTGCTGGCAAATGGGACTGGATTAATTTAGGATATTTGATTGCTTACATAAGCTGGACCGAAAGGTCCGTTTTCATACTGTACATCTCTATCATTCTAAGTAAACACACATTCAGCCTCATTGGCACAAGTCATGTTGATTTTTTAGTGTTTTCATGTGGATCTAATTCACATCATTTTCTCTTGCAATCCACTATGCTCTGTTGGTTAAGGAGGTAGTGTCATTTTCTGATTATTACCACTTGCGTTTCCACATAATTTATGATTTAGTACAATATCCCAAGATGCTTCACTGCAACATAAAAAAGGAAACAACACTGATCCAAAGAGTGAGTTATTAGGGAAAGTGATAAGCTGTCATTGATATGATAGACTGAATTAGCATCAATAATCTTCTATGATTCCTATGATTTACAAAAAATCGAAGAAGGATCAGTTAAGGAACTAAAAGCCATTAAACCTTTGTTCCTTCAGGTATTTTCAAATCCTACATTGTGATGGTGGGGCCATTTTTTGTTTTTTTTTGTAGCCATGGTGTTCTTTCTGAAACAAAGATATTAATGAATTTGATGTAATTTTAGACTTTTACATTGGCCACTTATTCTCATACACTTTAATAACCGTTGCTAAATGAGGGGTGATATGATACTTGTCCTGGATATGTGTCTTTTTCTTACCTTTTCCCATAGTTTGATGTACAGTTTTGACAGAATATCAATAAGGTAATCATACTCTTCTGATTATATGTGGTGTAATTATATTGTGGGAGCTATCATAATTATCACAGCGTGATAGTGGCAGATCGTCAGTCCATCAGTTACAACCTCATGTTATGATGTTAGAGCAGGAATAAGTACCAGTAACTGTTCATAAAAAGAATTGTCACTGAAGATCAGTCAGCCCTCATTTATATAGCATTCATACAACCTATCACAATAAGATTACATGTGTAGAAATTTCCAACTTAAATAGACAGGTCTCAGACTTACCTTCTTTCGACATACAGTTCAAGACCTATCAAGTCAAAGCCCTCTATCTCCTTTATAAAAATAAAAAATGATTTCAGCCTACTTGCTGACATATAAGTTAAGACACAGCAACCAAAAGACCTGTACGGTTTAAAGTAAAACCCAGCCACCAAAAAAGTCTTCTTACAAGCTTAAATGTAATATCGACAGTCAACAGATTTTCTGTTTCAATACACTGCCTTGCAGTTTAAGAAAATGTTGTTGTAAATGCTAAAGAATGATTTTCTAACCTAGAGCAGCTTATCTGCGTGTAGGGATGGCTCTGTCAGAGAAGGTGTGACATCATCACGCCCTATCTGGGGTACTCTCCCTCAAGTGGCTGAAACCTGCTACAATAGGCTCATATCTCTTCAATTTCTGGATTAGTGGTGCTGGAAGAGCACAGCAGTTCAGGCAGCATCCAAGGAGCTTCGAAATCAACGTTTCGGGCAAAAGCCCTTCATCAGGAATAAAGGCAGTGAGCCTGAAGCGTGGAGAGATAAGCTAGAGGAGGGTGGCCGTGGGGAGAAAGTAGCATAGAGTACAATGGGTGAGTGGGGTGGGGATGAAGGTGATAGGTCAGGGAGGAGAGGGTGGAGTGGATAGGTGGAAAAGGAGATAGGCAGGTAGGACAAGTCCGGACAAGTCATGGGGACAGTGCTGAGCTGGAAGTTTAGAACTAGGGTGAGGTGGGGGAAGAGGAAATGAGGAAACTGTTGAAGTCCACATTGATGCCCTGGGGTTGAAGTGTTCCAAGGTGGAAGATGAGGCATTCTTCCTCCAGGCGTCTGGTGGTGAGGGAGCGGTGGTGAAGGAGGCCCAGGACCTCCATGTCCTCAGCAGAGTGGGAGGGGGAGTTGAAATGTTGGGCCACGGGGCGGTGTGGTTGATTAGTGCGGGTGTCCTGGCGATGTTCCCTAAAGTGCTCTGCTAGGAGGCGCTCAGTCTCCCCAATGTAGAGGAGACTGCATCGGGAGCAACGGATACAATAAATGATATTAGTGGATGTTCAAGTAAAACTTTGATGGATGTGGAAGGCTCCTTTAGGGCCTTGGATAGAGGTGAGGGAGGAGGTGTGGGCACAGGTTTGACAGTTCCTGCGGTGGCAAGGGAAAGTGCCAGGATGGGAGGATGGGTTGTAGGGGGGCGTGGACCTGACCAGATAGTCACGGAGGGAACGATCTTTGCGGAAGGCAGAAAGGGGTGGGGAGGGAAATATATCCCTGATGGTGGGATCTGTTTGGAGGAAGCGGAAATGTCAGTGGATGATTTGGTTTATGCAAAGGTTGGTAGGGTGGAAGGTGAGCATCAGGGGTATTCTGTCCTTGTTACGGTTGGAGGGGTGGGGTCTGAGGGCGGAGGTGCGGGATGTAGATGAGATGCATTGGAGGGCATGTTTAAACACGTGGGAAGGGAAATTGTGGTCTCTAAAGAAGGAGGCCATCTGGTGTGTTCTGTTTTTACCTCATATCTCTTCAAGTCACAGAATTACACTATAAAACTTATCAAAAAGCCACAGCAATGAAAAATAAAGCAAAATAGAAGCAAAAAGGAAAAATAGTAGGCATAATGGTATACCAATTGAAAGAAAGGAACAAACAAACCCTGCACTCTACTTTGACAAAACAAAAAGCCACTGATACTCAACAAATAATAGAAGGCAAGGATTTGACCATGCATCAGGCAGGAAGTGACATCATTACTGAGCTACAGCTGTATTAAGCAAAATATGCATTTTATTTCATAGATCAAGCATTAAGTGATCATAAGGGAAGAGCTCTTAAAATATTTCTTGTTATTCACAGGAAAACCTTAGCGAAACAAACATAACTAGTCTTTCTAAGGATGGAAAGGAACATCCAGAGAAGATCTGGAAAGTAATTAAAGACCAGTTCAAAAGTATGAACCAACTTCCTGGATGAACATATTCTAACTCATGCCATACAGACAGAAATCCTGAGAACTTATGGATGACTTTGTAGCCAAAAGCCACAGCAAAGGACTTAAGTGTGATTTCTCCAAAGAAGAACTCACAGAGAGACTACTGACTTCAAAATGTCTCTTGCTCAATCAAAACAGTCTGGAAAGTTCTTCTGGACAACAAAAGGAGCATCATCATCAACGCCTTGCTGGAAGATAGGTTCAAGCATAAAGCCATAGTGGCAGATCAACATCAATTATGTATTCTGTGGACAGATAGCACCATGGCTACAGTCAGCAAATTACATCAAACCAGCAAGATTTCTATGTTTTGTTCATGGGATGAGGGCGTCACTGGCTAGGCCAGCATTTGTTGCCCATCCCTAATTGCTCAGTTAAAAGTTTGCTACATTTTTGTGGATCTGGAGTCACATGTAGACCAGACCAGGTAAGACCAGTTTCCTTCCCTAAAGGACATTAGTGAACTAGATAAGTTTTTCCTGATAATCATCAATGGATTCATAGTCATCACAAGACTCTTACTTCCACATTTTCATTGAGTTCAACTTCCTCCCCAGAACATGACCTGGGTCTCTGGATTAATAGTGCAGGGATAAGACCAGTAGGCCATGTCCCTCCCAACATCTGTCAACCATGCGGTTTGTCAGACCCTTCCTCCCAGATGCTGTTCTGTATTTTCTTGGATATTGGGTATACATCTTCAGAAAACTTGGTTTCAAAAGCCAATCCAGACCCCAGAACCAGACCTGGGTGACCAAGATGATATGACATCACAACATTGGCAGGACAGAGAGTCAAACATATCAACAAACTGAAAAGCCCTCTTTGTAAGTTGTCCAAGTGTTTCCTGACGTTAACCTCGCACAGCCCATCGGCAGTATAAGATGAGCAGAAGCTTTTATGACCATCAACATTGCATGCCCCCAAAAGGCAGGTCTACACACCCTGATATTCAAGAACTAGTATCAATATATTACAACACATTGTAAAGGACATGTAACCCACGAAATGTCATTCCATGGTACCAACTACAAAACAACATCTCACAACATGCAACAGATTACCAATTGCCTCTTGCGGACAAGGGGAAGACACATGTCTCAAGTCTACCTGTCAGTCAAAATAAGAATCAAACATACTGTTCGTATTATTCCAAATCACAGGCTAGCCATTAAGACAATTGTGCTAACCAGTGTGCCTTATTTAGGTCTGCTGACTAACACGGAACTGCAGCTACAACTTGGTATAATAAGTTAGTATGAATGTAAACTGTTTCGATGTGCTTGGTTCTGTTCAATTTTAAGCTTCTGTCTTGAGACTCCATTGACACAAAGTAATCTTGATTTGTCAAGTTAATTGGTTCAAAGTAAAATTTTGCTTAATTAATTGACCACCTTATAGTAATAGAGTTAATCGATAATACTTACTGGAGATGACAGGGATCTTACTGCAGGCTGGAAGTCGGTGAGAGCCCTATGTCATCTCTTTTCATTAGGGCCCAATAAATTAGGTGCTAATCAGGCACCTAAGTGGACAGTTGAAGGCATTCCATGGGATCAGGCCCAGGGATGGACAAGTGTTGCCACATGAAGCTCATTGCCCAACCAGAGGCCTGCATCTCTTCATTGGTAGCAGTGCCACTGGAGAGGTGGTGGCTGCAACTGGTACTGTCAATCCAAGGCTAAGGATAACTGAGCGACGCAGGCTATAGGTGAATGATAGTAGGAAGTGCAGGTCACAGAGTGAGGGTTTCAGGAGGTTTCCCACCAAGTGCATCTATCATGATGCTAAGTCCTTTTATCAGACACTGGTTGCCTTCAAACTACCACTCCACCCCAGAACAACCAGAAACCCAACAGAGTTTGTTTTTCATACTTCTGGTCCATTAGTCTTTAATTTCTCACTTAAGGGCATCAGTTGAAGATGGAGTGGTCGGCCATGTACAGGCTTTCCCATCATGGACGGAATCAGAGTTGAGTACACACCAGCATTCTCAAGTACCACCCTCCCACCTGATGAAATGCCCCCATGAGGAAGGCTGTTCAATGCAGTCTTGAATCTTGCAGGAGTTGCAGTGTCTCCAATACACTGAAAGTCATGAGCTGAATCCAAATAAAATCCAAATTCCAAAACCATAAACTGTCTGGAAGTCTAAGTACTGAAAAGGGTCAAGTATTCTTAATTATAAACAAGAACTTTAGCACCTGACTAAGAAATTTTGACTGTGCAGCAATGGGAGAATTTCTAATGTTTAGCACTTCCAGACATAGCCTTAACTTTGATTCCCTCCTCATCTGGCTCTATACTTTTGTTGATCAGAAGTTGGAAACTTTGGTACCAGACAGTTTATAATAAGGTTATAATCTATTAGAACAAAGACCAACATATTTCAAATTTAGCCACAAGCTTTTGTTTCCTCTTAACAAATGGATGCCAATTATTTTCTCAGTTTCAATTACTGTTCATTTTTATTTTGAATATTAATTTTGTATCATACAAATTTAATTAGATTAATTTAACTAAACACTCTCACGTTTAACTTTATGATCAGTCTTATTCGAATTGGTTTATTCTAATTGAATTACTTCAAAATAAAAATTGTAAAAATAGAATAAAAACTAGGAGACTTAGAAATAAATTTTCTTGCGCGTAATATCAGAGGATTGGCTCCATGGGTAATATTTCTCATTTATTCCCAGATTGTGAGTATATCTGGCCAAGACCAGCATTGTTATCTGTCCTCTAGTCGCCTTTGACAAGGTGGCAGTGAGCTGCCTTCTTGAATCACTACAGTCCATGTGCTGTAAGGAGACCCATGATGCTGTTAGGAAGGGAAATCCAGGATTTTGACCCAAAAATACTGAAGGAACTGGGATATATTTTCAGTTAGGATGGTGAGTGGTTCGGAGGGGAACTTGCAGCTGGTGGAGCTCCAATGTATGGAACTGTAATGCCAATCAAGTGGGCTGCTTGTCCTGGATGGTGTTGAGTATTGTTGGAGCTGCACTCATCCAGGCAAGTGAGGAGTATTCCATCATACTCCGGACCTGTGCCTTGTAGATGGTGGACTTCTGGATAACCAGACTGATTCCTGGGGTAGCAGGACTGACATATAAAGACAGAATGGATCATTTAAGGGTATATTCACTGGAGTTTATAAGAGTGAGGATTGACCTTATAGCGACATACAAATTCTAATAGGGCCGGACAGGGTAACTGCAGGAGGATACTCCTGATGACCGGGGAGTCCAGAACCAGACTAAAGGCAGGACTGAGATGAGGAGAATTTTTTTTCACCTAGAGTATATTGAATCTGTGAAATTCTCTGCCACAGAAAGCAGGTAAAGCTAAAACATTGAATACTTTCAAGAAGGAATTAAAAATAGTTTGCAGGGCTAAAGGGATCAAAGGATATGCTCACTTTCTCAGCGGAGCAGGTAAGGGCTGTTTGGCAGTGGCTGCTTGAAGGCTCGGTGATTTTTGTTTAACGGTTTAAATTTGAAAGTTTTTTTTTTAAAAAAGCGCGGAGCGGACCCAGAAGCTGGTGTAGTGCAAGCTTACCTGGGTAGGTTTTTTTCCCTATAAAAGCGCGCAGGAGAGGAATGTGTTGGTGAACTCCGCTACATTGATGACTGCATTGGCGCCACCTCGTGCTCCCGCGAGGAGGTTGAGCAATTCATCAACTTCACCAACACATTCCACCCTGACCTTAAATTTACCTGGACCATCTCTGACACCTCCCTCCCCTTCCTGGACCTCTCCATCTCCATTAATGACGACCGACTAGACACTGACATTTTTTACAAACCCACCGACTCCCACAGCTCCCTGGATTACACCTCTTCCCACCCTACCTCTAGCAAAAATGCCATCCCGTATTCCCAATTCCTCCGCCTCCGCTGGATCTGCTCCCAGGAGGACCAGTTCCACCACAGAACACACCAGATGGCCTCCTTCTTTAGAGACCGCAATTTCCCTTCCCACATGGTTAAAGATGCCCTCCAATGCATCTCATCTACATCCCGTACCTCCGCCCTCAGACCCCACCCTTCCAACCGTATCAAGGACAGAACGCTCCTGGTGCTCACCTTCCACCCTACCAACCTTCGCATAAACCAAATCATCCGCTGACATTTCTGCCACCTCCAAACAGACCCCACTACCAGGGATATATTCCCCTCCTCACCCCTTTCCGCCTTCCGCAAAGACTGTTCCCTCTGTGACTACCTGGTCAGGTCCACGCCCCCAAACAACCCACCCTCCCATTCTGGCACTTTCCCCTGCCACCGCAGGAACTGTAAAACCTGTGCCCACACCTCCTCCCTCACCTCTATCCAAGGCCCTAAAGGAGTCTTCCACATCCATCAAAGTTTTACCTGCACATCCACTAATATAATTTATTGTATCCGTTGCTCCCAATGCCGTCTCCTCTACATTGGGGAGACTGGGCGTCTCCTAGCAGAGCGCTTTAGGGAACATCTCCGGGACACCCGCACCAATCAACCACAACGCCCTGTGGCCCAACATTTCAACTCCCCCCTCCCATCTGCCGAGGACATGGAGGTCCTGGGCCTCCTTCACCGCCGCTCCCTCACCACCAGATGCCTGGAGGAAGAACACCTCATCTTCCAACTTGGAACACTTCAACCCCAGGGCATCAATGTGGACTTCAACAGTTTCCTCATTTCCCCTTCCCCCACCTCACCCTAGTTCCAAACTTCCAGCTCAGCACTGTCCCTATGACTTGTCCGGACTTGTCCTACCTGCCTATCTCCTTTTCCACCTATCCACTCCACCCTCTCCTCCCTGACCTATCACTATCATCCTCTCCCCCACTCACCTATTGTACTCTATGCTACTTTCTCCCCATGGCCACCCTCCTCTAGCTTATCTCTCCACGCTTCAGGCTCACTGCCTTTATTCCTGATGAAGGGCTTTTGCCCGAAACGTCAATTTCGAAGCTCCTTGGATGCTGCTTGAACTGCTGTGCTCTTCCAGCACCACTAATCCAGAATCTGGTTTCCAGCATCTGCAGTCATTGTTTTTACCACCTTACTGCGTGCATCGATATGGGCTCAAATGATCTAGTATAGGCGCAGAGGCGTGCAGGTCAGTAAAACGTTTGGAGCGTCTACAGTTCAAAGACATAAGGCTAGTCAGCAATGCTCCAGAATATATTCATACCCCATTTTTGATATCATTCTCCAGAGAGTCTCATTCCTAATACCCATATACTCATGCATAGGTACATGCGCACACAGACACAGGAACATACACAGACACATACAAACAGATGCACAGACCTATGTGCAAGTGCACAGACACAATGCGTAGACCCAGTCATGTACGCATACACTCTCACACACAGAGTCATTATTGTCAATGCTTGACAATAGACCTGCAATTTTCTCGATTGTCCTGATGCTGGGATTTAAACCAGGACCTGACCTAGAACAGATAATTGACAAGTCTGCAGCTAGGAGCAGATCAAATTAAGGATGGCGACCCGCCTTCCACAGTTGTTGGTCCAATCAGATGGATGGAACCATTTCAAACTTGAAAGTAGCCATTGCTGAGGCTGCAGCAGGAAGGAAAGGCAACTCAAGGGCAAGGTAAGCCCTTTTAGTAACTGATTTTGAGCCAGGCAGGCAGCTCTGGGCAATCAGGGGCAGGGGCACACTTCAGTGGTAGGGCCACTGCCACATGATGAGAAAGAAGGTTCTCCTGTCCTGCTAACTGGAAATGACAGCGAGGCCACCGGAGTGAACCTGGTGCTTTCCGAATGCAGTGCTATCCCGTCCTGGTGCTTGGAAAAAGATGAGATAAATGGTTTAGCTGGTCATCAGCTTCTTGTCTGTGTGTGGCTGTGCCACTAAGGTTCCCATTGCTGGCAATATCCCATAGTAGTGGGAAGATGCTGATTAATTCCTTCCTCCCCTATCACTTCTGTTCCTGGATGGCACAGTGATTAGCACTGCTGCCTCACAGCACCAGAGACCCGGGTTCAATTCCCGTCTCAGGCAACTGTCTGTGTGGGTGTGCTCCGGTTTCCTCCCACAGTCCAAAAATGTGACTAGATGAATTGGCTGTGCTAAATTGCCTGAAGGGGAATGGGTCTGGGTGGGTTGCTCTTCAGCGGGTTGGTGTGGACTTGTTGGGCCAAAGGGCCTGTTTCCACACTGTGAGTAATCTAATCCTTATTCTGAGGTGCCCCCACCTTGCAGCTTATCCCCAAATCTAGTCTCAGTTTAGGAGAATCTGATTGTCACGTCTCTCATTCTCTGACTCTTTATAATTAACCCTTACCAACATATCCATGAACATGACCAGTTTCAGACCTATATTGGTAATTGCATATTTCATGGGGTCATCGATGCATAAAGGATATTCAACAGGGGAGGCAATAGCTTAGTGGTATTATTGCTGGACTGTTAATCCAGACACCCAGGTACCTGGGGTTGAATCCCACCATGACAGATGGTGGAATTTGAATTCTGTTTTAAAAATCTGGAACGAAGAGTTCTAATGACTGTGAAACAATTGCTGACTGTCAGGAAAAACCCATCTGGTTTACTAATGTCCTTTAGGGAAGGAAACTGTCATCCTTACCTGGTCTGGCCTTCCTGTGACTCCGGACCCACAGCAATGAGTTTGATTCTTAACTGTCCTTTGGACAATTAGGGATCAGCAATAAATGCTGCCTCGCCATCGATGCACCCATCCACAGAGTCATAGAGATATACAGCATGGAAATAGACCCTTCAGTCCATGTCAACCAGATAGCCTAAATTAATCTAGTCCCATTTACCAGCATTTGGCCCATATCCCTCCAAACCCTTCCTATTCATGTACCCATCCAGATGTCTTTTAAATGTTGCAATTGTACCGGCCTCCACCACTTCCTCTGGCAGCTCATTCCATACATGTACCACCCTCTGTGTGAAAAGGTTGCCCCTTAAGTCCCTTTCATATTTTTCCTCTCTCATCCTAAACCTGCACCCTCTAGTTCTGGTCTCCCCACCCCAGGGAAAAGACCTTGTTTATTTACTGTGTCCATGTTCCTCATGATTTTATAATCCTCTATAAGGTCACCCCTCAGCCTCTGATGCTCCGGGAAAATCACTCTAGCCTATTCAGCCTCTTCCTATAGGTCAAACCCTCCAACCCTGGCAACATCCTTGTAAGTCTTGTCTGAACTGTTTCAAGTTTCACAACTCCCTTCCGATATGAAGGAGACCAGAACTGCGTACAATATTCCAAAATTGGCCTAACTAATGCCCTGGTTAATGTACAGCTGCAACATGATCTCCCAAGTCCAATTCTCGATGCTCTGACCAATAAAGGAAAGCATACCAATGAATAATTTTTAAAAATGCATTCCACCTCAATGACAAAAATTGAAGATCATTGGTTCCTTCATTCGGTAAGCATTTAGTCGACAATCCCAGTGCTCCAATTTCACCATGTCAGATTCTCTATAAGTCTCAGCTGTAACAACATGTCATTCCATTTCTTCCAATGACTAAACAAAATCCCAGCAAAATAACATCTTTATTATTTTATGGTGGATGGGGACATTTGTTTAATCCTCCTGGTAGGTCATGACCATTTTAAAAAAAAACAACTTTTTGACATTCCTTTTCAAGTTGGGGGCACCTCAGAATAAGGATTAGATTACTTAGTGTGGGAACAGGTCCTTCGGCCCAACAAGTCCACACCAACCCTCCGAAGAGCAACCCTATTCCTCTACACCAATTCCTTTGGATTAAAAAAACAAGGTTTTCAGAACAAGTTGTGCACGGTGTGGTAACAAACAAAACAGCTTCAAGAATTGGTGCAAGTAGGAGGCACCAATTTCAAACTAGATGGTATTATGGACCAGGCCCAACTCCTCAAAACATTTTTAAGTAGGTAGCCCAGACCGTAACTTTGCTGTTTGTTTCAGGATATAGTGGATACTCCTGGAGTGAATTAGCTGGTCAGACTGCCGAGTTTTAAACAAACAGAATTTATTTACAAAATTATGGAATGAAACAACGAACCGAAAATTGAATAACCAAGTAACCTATCCTATCCGAACCCAACAGGCTATCCTGACAATGATGCTGTTCCAAAATACTTGCAACAGTCCCAATAAACAAACCCCTTAGCACAAAGAATGAAAATGACGCAAAAAGCAGGTTACATAGTCAGAAGGGCAGAAGGAGGGAGAGTACCAGGATGGACTTGCTCCAGCAGCTTTTCTTCACACACTGCTGCTGAACTGAATCAAAAAACTCAGCTGCTAGGACTGGCCACTCCCCTTTCATTACACAAGTTATTTTGAAACATGAAAGTCTTCTGCATGAGGCCATATCTGTTAGCTGTAAACAAATGGGCCCTAAAACCTATCCAAACTCTCAGACTTTTCTGGAGTCTGGGCCATTTACTCTCTGAGAAAAACCAAGGACAGTCTAATCTAATAAAAGGAACAGGTTCATCGCAATGGGAAATGCATAGCCTTCCTGACTAGATTGGCTCTTTCTCTGGCTTTTAAAGCAATTTTGTGTCAGGAAATTTCTTCTGTATGATTTCCACGGTTAAATTTAAATTTCTGTTCACACTTTACAAGGGCCTTCCGACCCCCACCCGGCAAGTCCTAGGCTCCTTCATAGTCATGAGGAAATAATGGGACACTTTCAGTTTTACTGCTTTTACATATTCTGCACACTTACCATCAGGGTAACTTGGTCAGAGATTTGTAATGGATTGCTGTTGTGAGAAATAACTGAGACAGACAGAAGTGAGAATTTTCTCAGTGTGTGGCAGCTGAATAATTTGACCAGTTTTTAAGATTAGATTAGATTATTTACAGATTAGATTAGATTACTTACAGTGTGGAAACAGGCCCTTCGGCTCAACAAGTCCACACCAACCCGCCGAAGCGTAACCCACCCAGACCCATTCTCCTACATTAACCCCTTCACCTAACACTACGGGCAATTTAGCATGGCCAATTCACCTAACCTGCACATTTTTAGACTGTGGGAGGAAACCGGAGCACCCCGAGGAAACCCACACAGACACGGGGAGAATGTGCAAACTCCACACAGTCAGTCACCTGAGGTGGGAATTGAACCCCAGTCTCTGGCGCTGTGAGGCAGCAGTGCTAACCACTGTGCCACCGTGCCGCCCACAACGATAGCTGATGCTTTTAAGATAGCAAATGCTTTTGGAAGTGCATTTTCTGCTTCTCTCCTGAAAGAGACATGAATTGCTGTCTTCAAATCTCAGTCACAGTCAGATTGTGAGCAAATTTTCCCTGCACCCTCTCCTCCACAAAACCTACCCACAATGGGAGTGCCCCAGCAGCAGGGGTACGAACTGTGAGCATACCTTATATGGCCTCTCACTTTGTCCTTGGCCAAATGGTACAGTCATTCTGACCCTTTCACTTTTGCATTGTTACACCTCCTCGGAGACTGGCCTCAGAGTCTCTAGGTAAAAGTACTGCTGTGATGGAGGATTTGGTGACATGTTACAGCATACCAGCTGAAAGCTGTCTTTGTATTGGTTAGCATGGCAGGCTGTATCCAACACAAAGGTCTCAAAACTGTCTAATTTAAAGTGTGAGTCTTTATGACATATGGGAACCACAAGACAACCAAAAGGCATATGTCTCCCCATAACACCTCCAACATTAACTCTCTCCATGAATAATGTACAGTAGCAATGGTGCACAGTACTATGCATAAGATGCACTACAGAAATTCACCACAACTCCTTTAACAGCACCTTCAACCTTGTGAACTCTCCCACCTAAAAGGACAAGGGTCATACATCCAAGAGAATGCCACCACCTGCAAGTTCCCTTCCAAGCCATTCACCATCTTGATTGCCTTTCTTCACTGTCACTGGGTCCAGATCCTTGGGACTCCTCTCCTAACAGCACTGTGGGTATCCCTGCAGCAGTTCATGAAGGCAGCTCACCACTACCTTCTCAAGGGCAATTAGGGATGGACAATAAATGCTGGCCCAGCCAGTGGCACCCACATCCTGTGAAAGAACTTTAAAAAAAAATGTTCCTTGAGCATATTTCTGTTCCAATCAAGGACCCACTGGCTCTGGTTACACAACTTTGAAACAATGGATATATCTTCAGCTTCCTCTTGGAAAGAGGTACATCCCACTCTTACTCTGACCTTCTCACTAAAAAGTGACTAATTGATCTCTGTGTAAGTGTCTGTGCTGCTGCTGCATGGGAGGGAGGTTGGACGTGGTGCCAGGGATGAGTTGAATGGGTTGTAACAGAGGGTCATGGGGTTGGTATATTGTACAAGAATTCAAGCTTGAACTCACCTTCACATCCACTTTCATTAAAGTTTTTCTTGGCTTCTTTAGCGTTATCCTCATGTTGACAGAAGACCTTGGTTTTCCCCATCGCTACCATCTTTTTCCTCCTTCTCTGCTCCCTTTTGCTGTGATCAATCTACAGGAGGAAGCAATGGAGGGACACCCCTGCTTCAAGCAAGGGAAAAAGTTGCAACAGTGTGGATGCTCATCAGGATGCCATATTGACAGAGTTTGTCTATCACAAACATAATGGCAGCAATTTGCAACCAACCTCACTATCTCCTAGATCATGAACAAGGGCCTTCCCTTGAGCACTCCTCCTCAGAGGAAATGTCTTAGTTTAAGATGGAAATGCCTTCTCCAATGACTTGCCTCTCATAGGAACTGTGCACCCATTTCTCAAATAGGAGACTAAGTAAAAGAGAGGAGTACAACAATTGGTGTGTGCACCGAACTTCAGAGAGAGTTGAAGTGAGATTTGTTGGGCATGTGAGCCTCATAAAATGGAGACAAGGGTTCGGGTTTGTGCATTTGCTTTTCTTAGAGCTGGGTGACTATTATACAATGTCCTAGAATCAAAGTCCAAGACCACTCCAATT
Organism: Chiloscyllium punctatum; assembly: GCF_047496795.1. Lineage (NCBI taxonomy): Eukaryota > Metazoa > Chordata > Chondrichthyes > Orectolobiformes > Hemiscylliidae > Chiloscyllium > Chiloscyllium punctatum. Next base: position 91,519,058 of record NC_092746.1, on the reverse strand, counting down.
TGGATTACTTGAACTGTGCTCCTTCTAGAGGGTTAAGGGTGTACTGGTGCTCAGGTTGGAGAAGTAAGAAAAGGGAAGATGCCCCTTGTATTATTTTAACTTCCTAAAGCCAGGCCAACAGTCTTATTGTGATACTGGTCAGCAGTCCTGTGAAAAATGAGAGTTGGAGATCAGAGAATTTGTTACCAGTCCCATTTCTATTCCTGAATCTTGTTTCCCACTATCACATCAAGCTGCTGCTTCCAGCAGACATCCACAAGTGGAATATGGACAAGATTGATAGGATTTTCGGTTATCTGAATTAAGTCCAAAGATGTGCAGGTCAGGTGAATTGGCAAAGCTAAATCGCCTGTACTGCTAGGTGCATTAGTCAGAGGGAAATAGGTCTGAGTGGGTTACTCTCCGGAGGGCCGGTGTGGACTTGTTGGGCCAAATGACCTGTTTCCACACTGTAGGGAATCTAATCTAATCAAACTAAAGGTAGCATACAGCCATGGGGTAGGGGGGTGGGTCACGTGGGATTTTAAGTGGGATGATCACTGAAAGGTCTCCTAGCACGAATCTCAACCAAAGACCCACTGCTCCTCAATGACAATGAAGCTGGGGGACATCCTTCATTTGACCAGAATGGGATCTCCTGGAGAAAGACCTGCCCTTGAGTGCTCTGTGATCCCAATAGCACTGGAATTCAGTACTAGCCACTGCCAGGACTACATGCAATCCTGGACTTCAGGTAAATCAGGGATTTGGTTGGAGCTGGCGGACTGCAATTGAGGGGATTGTATGGGAGGGGATGAGGTTTGGAAGCCAGGGAAGGAGGCATAAAGGGAGACTAACATCTTTGGGTTGAATGGTATGATTGGTGGGAACAGGAGACACGCTCTCGGAGGAGATACCACCTTTTCAGTAAGCAATTCAGGAAGTTCATAAAATCTTGGGGTTTATTGCGACAGAAATTTAATATAAAAGTAGCAAAGTTATGCTTCAGTTATGCAGGGCATTGACAAGAGTCAAAGGTATTGAGAGTACTGTGAACAGTTTTGATCTCCTTATTTAAAGAAGGATCTCAGATGAGGTTTATCAGACCAGCATGTGAAATAGGTGAGTTGTCTTTTGAGGGAAAGACATTTTAAACTTGTATCTGCTGGAGTCATAAGCGAGAGAGATGACTTGATTGAAACATGTAAGATCCTGAGGGGTCTTGACAAGGTCCATGTGGAAAGGACTTTTCTTGCTGTGGGAGAGTCTGGAACTCGGGGTCACTGCTTAAGAGTATGCAGTCACCTATTTAAAACAGATGAAGCAATGTTTTTTCTACAACTGAGGGCTAAGAGGCTTTGGATCTTGTTTTTTCTGAAATAGGTGGCAGAAGCAGTGTCTTTGAAGGTGTTTACGGAAGATGTAGTTGGAACTTTGATAACCACGAGGGTGAGGATTATCCAGGGTGGTAGGAATATGGCATAAATCAGATCAGCCACGATCTTACTGAATGGTGAAGCAAGCTTGAAGGGCTGCATCGCCTCGAGTCATAGAGTCATAGAGATGTACAGCACGGAAACAGACCCTTCGATCCAACTCGTCCATGCTGACCAGATTTCCTAAATTAAACTAGTCCCATTTGAAAGCAATTGGCCCATATCCCTCCAAACCCTTCCTATTCATATACCCATCCAGGTGCCTTTTAAATGTTGCAATTGTAACAGCCTCCACCACTTTATCTGGCAGCTTATTCCATGAATGTACCACCCTTTGTGTGAAAATCTTGCCCCTTGGGTCCCTTTTTAAATCTTTCCTCACTTACCCTAAACCTATGCTCTCTAGTTCTGGACTCCCCCACTCCAGAGAATAGACCTTGTCTATTTATCCTATCCATACCCTTCATGATTTCATTCACCTCTATAAGGTCACCCCTCAGTTTTTGATGCTCCAGGGAAAACAGCCCCATCCTATTGAGCCTCTTCCTATAGCTCAAACCCTTCAACCCTGACAACATCCTTGTAAATACTTTCTGAGCCTTTTCAAGTTTCAGAACATCCTTCTGATAGGGGGGAGTCCAGAATTACACACAACATTCAAAAAGTGGCCTAACCAATGTCCTGTACAGCCACAAAATGACCTCCCAACTCCTATACTAGGGCTTTTGACCGAAACGTCGATTTCGCTGCTCCTGGGATGCTGCCTGAACTGCTGTGCTCTTCCAGCACCACTAATCCAGAATCTGGTTTCCAGCATCTGCAGTCATTGTTTTTACCTCCTATACTCAATACTCAATGACCAGTAAAGGAAAGCATACTAATTGCCTTCTTTACTCTACTATCTACCTGAGACTCCACTTATAAAGGACTATGAACCTGTACTCCAAGGTCTCTTGTTCAACAACACTCCTCAGGACCTTCCCATTAAGTGTAAAAGTCCTGCCCTGATTTGCTTTTCCAAAGTACAGTACCTCACATGTATCTAAATTAAAATCCCTCTGCCACTCCTCAGCCTGTTGGCCCATCTGATCAAGATCCCATTGTAATCTGAGGTAACCTTCTTTGCTGTCAACCACACCTCCAATTTTAGTGTCATCTGCAAACTTACTAACTGTACCTCCTATGTTCACAGCATACACCTGTGTCTCTTTGTATGTTTCTGCCTGACAGTAATCTGCAGACTGACCTGCTGGACTCCTGGCCTTGCCTCTGCCTTTCCCAGCCACATGTGAAACTGCAGTGGGGAAAGAATGAAGCCATTAATTGTGCCCTCAATAGGCTGCAGCATCACCACCAGGTTTTTAGAAGCAGTGTTCATCCATCATAATCTGGACAAGTCGGGCCACAGGAAGGCCATGAGCTGGCTACCCATTCAATTTTACAGCCCCATACCTGTCTTCAAACAGGTTAAAACTAACCACCTAGATTTATTTTATAGGAGGCCATTCAACCCAATGAGGCCTTGCTAGCTTCTTGCAAAGCAATCCAGTTAGCCCTGCTCCCCTGCTCAATCCACATTATATAATGCTAGAAGTTTAATTCTTTCAAGTAGCAATCCCATTTCTTTTGAAATTATAATTTCCACTCCCACCATTTTTTTTCCCTCAGTTCCACAAAGTTGCTGATGCCATGTTCAGCAACAATCGCCTTCTCAAAGCCGCCTTTGGAATGTCTACATTGTCCACTAGCTTATACCCTACATCTTATGCATAGGAGATACACCAATCAGTGCTCCACTGGGTATCCAAGTGATCCAGAATACTCCAAGTTAATTCATCTCTTTGTACAGGTGGGTGCCCATCACAAAAAGTGCTTCGTTGGATGTAGAGTGTTTTGAGATGTCCTGAGGAGGATGTAAGGCATAATAGAGATGCAAGTCCATCACATTGTTGTGTACAAATCACTGTGAGGACATTCAGACCTCTAAATATCCATCAACAGAGCTCAGTAATGCACAGCACAATATCACTGGTTAACCTGCTGACCAGGCACAGCCAAAGAGAAAGCTGTTCTCTAAATACTAGCCAGTCTGAATAAAATAGCCTTTCAATCTGTTTGAAACAAGGCACAAAGACATCTCTTGTTAATTGTTGTGGATTGGGAGAAGCATCGCAGGCAATTACATGAGGCTGATGTTTCCAACCAGAAAAGCAAAATCTTTATCAACAATTCGAGCTCAATCTTGCCCAGGTTGAATCATCAATTATACCAATGTGACCAGCCACCTTCCTCTGAGGTGCAAGTGTGACAGGAAGAGATTCACTTACTTTCCAAGCACAGATCGCTCTCGCCCCTCAATTGAAACAATGCTGAACGAGATCATTGACCAGGAAATGCAGTTTTGGCACTGGCATCTCAACAAATAAACACATAACTGCAAGGACAGTATCACCATCACTTTAGTAGAGAGATGCACAACATTTGCACTTTTTGATAAAATGTAAAGTTCAGAATGTGACTATTTTGTACATATTAAAAATAATGCTGCTGCCCTGGTTCTGTATTTAAAACACTACCTCCCTCTCTCCTTTTCACATACATAAAAAGAAATTTTAAAAAGAGATTGCTTGTCTGTAGGGAGGTTTAAATGATCTAACAACAAGCACGCTCAATATTGTTAATGTATAATTTTGAAGGCTAATTATGTCTGTGGATTTTACCAATAAACTCATATTTACAATCTCTGGAGACTGCTGAAAAGTAGGGCCCTTTATTGTGTAAATTACTGCAGAACTAATGAACATTTAATTAGTGCATAGAGAAAAATTAAATGATGCAACATTTTCCACAATATTGCACGTCCATTATCTCATTGGAATAATCCACTCAAACAACAATAACTTGTGGCTGATTTTCCCAGCAGAAGATAAAGGTTTAGGAAACAGGCTTCGGATCTACACAATAGCACAAACAATTCATGGAACTTTCTGTAGGAAGTGAGTCATGTTGTAATTAGTTACACTTGTGGTCGTTTCTTTTCTGTTTTGCCTTCAGAGGGAATACTTGGCTGACTGTTCTTTTAGCACAACCACTACGTGACAGGTAATTCAGGCCAAGACCCAGCAGTGATTGTTATGCAAAAGCGTTATTTGCAGAACTGTTTATGCAACGCTTCAAGCAACAACATACCAACAAGAACCAAATTACTCACATCAACTCAGGAAATGCTGGAACTGCAGCTCCATCAGCATCTGGATGTACATTGGCTGGAGACAAGCCACTCTGATGATATCATGAGGTGGTGATAAAATGGTGGAGATCGGAGCCAAATGTGTTTCGTGATTGTTGAAAGCACACCAAGAGAAGCAATTTAACACAATTTTCACTTTGTTATGCCTCACTGTGGTAGTGCACGGAAAATTAAGTCCCACTATTCCCAGAATCATAACAAAAGTTAAAAATATTTAAAAGTACTCAGATTCCCCAATTTATCTTTGAGACTCAGAATGTACAGGCCAGGTTTCCATACTTAACAAGAATTGTGTATTATTACACATAAATGATTCCAACTAAAGATTAAAAAAAACAATTGACATGTTAATTACTAATTAAGCCCACTTATAAGCTCCCCCTCTACACACAGGCAGAGAGATTGAAAAGGAAAGCAGTTCTGTGGTTCCTGTTCACAAGGTATGCAGAGATGACCATAAGTTGATGACAGTGACCTTCCTTCTCCAGGTACTTTCACTTGTTTGAACCTCAGGCAAGGACAGAGGTTGAGAAGGAAAGACTGTTGTAATAACCTCATGCTGTACCGGAATTGAACCCACGCTATTGGCAACACATACCAGCTATCCAGCCAACTGAACTAACTGACCAGTTGTGATTTGATAACTCTTTTACTCATATCTTCTCGGGAAGGAAACTGCCATTCTGACCTGGCCTGACCAATATGTGACTCCAGGCCCACAACAATTTGATGAATCTTACCTGCCCTCTGGGCAATTAGGGATAGGCAATAAATGCCAACAATAGCCAGCGACACCCATATCTCATAAATGAATAAATGGTTAAATAAAAATGCAGCAAAATAAAAAGATATGGTATTTACAACCTGAAAGGAAAACCTAAAAATGTTTAGAGAAACATTTGAGGAGCACCAATATTCAGGTGAAATTGGACGAGAAACAGCTTGCTTTCTTAAGGGTTCCAAATGCTGCTCAGAAATTTGGATTTTCCAGGATTCATCAACCTAGACAACTCAGTGGTGCAATGAGTCACATGTCCATCTGCGATTATGTCAAACAGCCTGCCCAGTTTGGAAATAATATGATGATGCCCACAGTGTTTGTGTAACTATATAAGATCAATAAGTCTAGGCTGTCGACCACAGTGGAGAGAGTAACTGTTTCAGGACCCTCTGCAGTGAAACCCAGAGCCCAGATATACTCTGGGCTAACCCTGAGTCCAGATATACTCTACTTAGAACATGCCCTGCTCGAAGCTCTGGAGGTAATTGGTTTCTAATCAACAGCAGGTTTCTTTCTTGCACCCTCACCATGAATCAGCCTGAACCAATGGAAGTTTGGGTAAGTGTCAGGGTGGCTGTCATTCATGTTCCTGACACTACATGTTAGGTCACAGTGGTGTGCAGCTTCATAGAGTTAAAGCATCTTTTTCAAAATCATGTTTTGCACTGAGAATAACATCCAGTAGGTCTAACATACTGAGATCACCCTGGCTAACTCGCAGTACCATTTCCTTTTTGCTGGTGGACCCACGGTTGCATGCTACAAAGTTTTACCCATTCCTCAAGTTCCTCACAGCTGTTTCATTGCATCTCAGACATACCCTTATTTCAGCTCAGTGCACACGCAATATATATTTTCAGTTTTGCCACATTAACCTTCCATGTGGCTCCAACCCAAATATTTGTAAAAATAAATCAACATGGCTGCATGATGCATAGCCGTTGGACTCCTGGTTGTCATGCAGATTGAGCATATGCTGTTATTGTGTCAGGATTTCTTTAATTGGCACTATGTGAAGTCAATGTTTCTACTTGGACAATAAGATGGCAATGCCAGGCATAATCCTGAGCTGAATGAAAACCACCCTGGTGAAGAGTATTTGCTGAATAATGCCCTTTCAGGTGGTTTTGTTCAGGTCAAGTTGAGTGGAACCTTTTATGTGCATGTCTTTAGCACAATGCAGATTCTAGATTAGAGTGGTGTTGGAAAAGCACAGCAGGTTAGGCAGCATCCGAGGAGCAGGAAAATTGACGTTTCGGGCAAAAGCCCTGCCTCTATTCCTCTACTTTTTTCAGTTTCCTGAGGCAAGAGGTGTTCCAAAAGGATCTGCATCCTTGTAGCCAGGTCACAGTGGAATTGTAATGAACAAAGTTAAACTGAAGTGTAAAACAAATTCCAGCGAGTATCAGGCCTTGCTACTCCTTACTGCCACAAGTAATGAGTAACATATAGATTCAAAATCTGTGGTTCTAACAAACTAAATGACATCAGTGATTCTTCACTCTACAACAATAGCCACAGACTCCTTTTGGCCTTTTGCACTTAGGTTGTAGCTATTAGAAATTAAAAACAGCTACGGCCCTCTAGAAGCGGGCTATGACTTGTGTTAATCGGGCAAACAGTGTGTAGATATATTTTACTAATCAGCCTGTTTAGAAATATTGTTACACACCTTGAGACGGGTATGTCTTGAACCTGGTTATCCTGGCTCAGAGATAGGGACTTGGTTTGATTAATTTTTTGTTGTCACATGTGCTGAGATGCAGTGGAAAGTGTTGTTTTGGTGTGCTGTACAGGCAGATTGTACCATACAAGGTGCATCAGGGTAGCAAAACAGGGTGCAGAATACAACATTACAGCCACAGAGAAGCTGCAGAGAGAGAAATCAGAATTAACATTTGAGAGGTCCGTACAAACATTCGATAACAGCAGGGAAGAAGCTGTTCAAACTTTTATATCTTCTGCCAGACGGGAAGGTGGTGGAAGAGACTATTACCAGGGTGGGAGGAGTTTTTGATTAAGTTGGTTGCTTTCCCACGGAAACTACCACTGCATCACAAGAACCCTTAAAGGTAATAGTCCCACTATCTTCGTGCACTGAGACAACCAGTGCTGAATTTAACCTGAGGGTCAGCGCACCTCAGGTGAAGGTGAGAAGGCAGGATTTTCACGGTGACTCAGTTGATACAGGGATTGAATCTTCACTGTTAGCATCTCACTGCATTGCAAACCAGCTGTCCAGCCAACTGAGCTAAGCGTACACAGTGTTTATCCTCATCATTCAGATCAAAGACTCCTTATAGGACAGTCTAAACAAGTTGTGTAATTAGAATAATTACTAAAGTTCCAAAAATGTACATAAAGTTGTATAAAGAGAATGAAAAGTAGGATTCAGAGAGAAAAGGGTAGGAAGTAAATGTTTTTAAACCTTGTAATAGAGTCATAGATCCATAGAGTCATAAAGATGTACAGCACAGAAATGACCCTGCAGTCGAACTCAACCAGATATCCCAACCTAATCTAGTCCCATTTGCCAGCACTCCAAACTTTTCCTATTCAAATACCCATCCAAATGCCTTTTAAATACCGTAATTGCACTAGCCTCCACCATTTCCTCTGGCACCTCATTCCGTAGATACACCACCCTCTGAGGAAAAAAGTTGCCCCTTAGGTCCCTTTTATATCTTTCCCCTCTCACCCTAAACCTATGCACTCTGGCTCTGTACTCCCTGACCCCAGGGAAAAGACTTTGTCTATTTATCCTATCCATGCCCCTCATGATTTTATAAACCTCTTTAAGGTCACCCCTCAGCCTCCGATGCTCCAGGAAAAACAACCCCAGCCTGTTCAGCCTCTCCCTGTAGCTCAAATCCTCCAACCCTGGCAACATCCTTGTAAATCTTTTCTGAACCCTTTCAAGTTTCACAACATCTTTCCAATAGGAAGGAGACCAGAATTGCACACAATATTCCAACTGTGGCCTAACCAATGTCCTGTACAGCTGCAACATGACCTCCCAACTCCTGTACTCAATACTCTGACCAACAAAGGAAAGCATACCAAGTCATAAGTGTTTACAGCATGGAAAAACAACCCTTTGGTCTATCGAGTCAAAACAAAGCACCTACCTATTATAATCCCCTTACACATCTCAATACTTCTTAAATTATATGCAGGTTCTGTACTCATCACCATTACAGGCAGTGAGTTCCAGATACCCAACAGCCTCTGGGTGAAGACTTTTTCCCTTACCATTCCCTCTAAACCTCCTGCACCTTACATTAAACCCTGCCCCTTGCTCATTAATCCCTCCACCAAGGAGAAACCTTCCAGGAAGATATTGGAATGTTTAAGTAACCATTCGTTGGCCACCCAAGCACCTTGGTCTCCCTTGCCCTCCATAGGTCGAGGTGTATAGGTAGGTGGCAGGAAGACCATCTACTGGACCTTACATGCCACTCATCTTCAAACTTTCTGTTGCAGGAAGAAGTATAAAATCCAGCTCACAAAAACAAAAGTAGACCACTCAGCCCCTCGAACATATTCCACTGTTCAGTGGTATCCTGGCTGATCTGAGACCTTGCTTCACATATCAGTGGGCAGGTTTTGCAACTTCACACTCTCATGTGCTTCGATACCAAACAGTAGTTATTCCTACTGTAAAATCTGAGTCATCAGTAGGCACTAATGCCGCCCTTACTTATTTAAAAATCACACAACACCAGGCTATAGTCCAACAGGGTTATCTGGAAAGACTAGCTTTCGGAGTTCTGCTCCTTCATCAGGATCATAAGACACAGAATTGATAGCAAAAGATTACAATGTCATGCAACTGAAATAATATTTTGAACAAACCTAGATTGTTGTTAAGTCTTTAATCCTTTAGAATGGGTTGCAGGTTTTGGTTCATTAATATGCAAATCCCAGAACTTCTTTTAAGTCACATTCTCAAGATAAACTTAAGATTTTATGAAAAAAGGTGGCATCTTAGCTCAGACAATGTATAAAAAAAGTGTTCTGGTAAACCTGCAATCCATTCTAAAAGATGAAAGACTTAGTAGCAATCTAGGTTTGTATCGAATATCATTCCAGTTGCATGATACTATAATCCTTTACTATAAATTCTGTGTCTTCTGATCCTCTTCCAAAGCTACCTGATAAAAGAGCAGTGCTCTGAAGGCTACTGTTTCCAAATAAACTTGTTGGGCTATAACCTGGTGCTGTCTGATTTTTCACTTAGGTAAAAACAATGACTGCAGATGCTGGAAACCAGATTCTGGATTAGTGGTGCTGGAAGAGTACAGCAGTTCAGGCAGCATCCAAGTAGCTTCGAAATCGACGTTTCGGTCAAAAGCCCTTCATCAGGAATAAAGGCAGTGAGCCTGGAGCGTGGAGAGATAAGCTAGAGGAGGGTGGGGGTGGGGAGAAAGTAGCATAGAGTGGGGGAGGGGATGAAGGTGATAGGTCAGGGAGGAGAGGGTGGAGTGGATAGGTGGAAAAGGAGACAGGCAGGTAGGACAAGTCCGGACAAGTCATGGGGACAGTGCTGAGCTGGAAGTTTAGAACTAGGGTGAGGTGGGGTAGGGGAAATGAGGAAACTGTTGAAGTCCACATTGATGCCCTGGGGTTGAAGTGTTCCGAGGCGGAAGATGAGGCGTTCTTCCTCCAGGCGTCTGGTGGTGAGGGAGCGGCAGGGAAGGAGGCCCAGGACCTCCATGTCCTCGGCAGAGTGGGAGGGGGAGTTAAAATGTTGGGCCACGGGGCGGTGTGGTTGATTGGTGCGGATGTCCCAGAGATGTGCCCTAAAGCGCTCTGCTAGGAGGCGCCCAGTCTCCCCAATGTAGAGGAGACCGCATCGGGAGCAACGGATACAATAAATGATATTAGTGAATGTGCAGGTAAAACTTTGATGGATGTAGAAGGCTCCTTTAGGACCTTGGATAGAGGTGAGGGAGGAAATGTGGGCACAGGTTTTACAGTTCCTGCGGTGGCAGGGGAAAGTGCCAGAATGGGAGGGTGGGTCGTAGGGGGGTGTGGACCTGACCAGGTAGTCGCGGAGGGAACGTTCTTTGCGGAAGGCAGAAAGGGGTGGGGAGGGAAATATATCCCTGGTGGTGTGGTCTGTTTGGAGGTGGCGGAAATGTCGGCGGATGATTTGGTTTATGCGAAGGTTGGTAGGGTGGAAGGTGAGCACCAGCGACATTCTGTCCTTGTTACGGTTGGAGGGGTGGGGTCTGAGGGCGGAGGTGCGGGATGTAGACGAGATGCGTTAGAGGGCATCTTTAACCACGTGGGAATGGAAATTGCGGTCTCTAAAGAAGGAAGCCGTCTGGTGTGTTCTGCGGTGGAACTGGTCCTCCTGGGTCCACTCCAACCCAACACCGGCTCATCCACGTCATCTTTACTTACAACGTGAATTCTCATTTACAAAGTCCTTTTGTGCCCTCTAGTGGCAGACCATCAACTAATGCAGTTTTTCAAAGAATCCTCATGTTTGATTTGGAAGGTTTGAAATTTTTCACAGGGTTAATAGTCTCCTTTTAACATGGTGTATTAATAAAAAAAGACCTAGAATAATGTGTTTCATACTTTAATGAGCATTCAACTGATAATATCATATGGTTAGTAAGGAACAATCAGCATACTGCAAGTTTTTTACTATTATATACTGGCACAGTTGCATTCTTCATGATCATTAAGAATGTTAGTATATAAAGACAGCCAATAACTAGAATACTCTCTAAACAAAATATAGGAAAACATTTGAATTGTACGTACTTTAATATCAGGGAGTTTTACTAGCTGTCAGAATCACAATGAACAATGGTCTAGAAACTGGTACATGCAGAATTGTGCTGGAATACAACTGTGGCTCATTTTCTGCTTTTGACTGTCCAGTATCCACCAATATAACAGGAAGTGGGAGGAAGGGCAATAAAACCAGGCTGTATTCTGCTACAGCTTAGATTTCTGCTTTTTTTGCCAATTACTGATCATGTGATAATGGGATGTTGTCAGTGCTTAGTCATGTATCATTGCTGTGTGACTCTATAACTCTGACTTCCAGACCTATGACGATCTAAGGCAGTTATCTGTGATGAATGAAACTTTACTGGCTCTGCCCACTTGCCTATTTTGGCTAGGCCCTACTGTAATTATTTATCTGATTCAACTGCCTCCTCATATTTATTACCATTTGAAAATTGAAATTGTATTTAAAATTCAAAAGAGTAACACGATCAGATTGAGGGACTCCTCCACAGATTTCTGGGGCACTCCATTTGGCATATATCCCGCCTCAGGCGACTGACTGTGTGGAGTTTGCACCTTCTCCCCGTGTCTGCGTGGGTTTCCTCCGGGTGCTCCGGTTTCCTCCCACAGTCCAAAGATGTGCAGGTCAGGTGAATTGGCCATGCTAAATTGCCCGTAGTGTTAGGTAAGGGGTAAATGTAGGGGCATGGGGGGGGTTGCGCTTCGGTGGGTCGGTGTGGACTTGTTGGGCCGAAGGGCCTGTTTCCACACTGTAATGTAATCTAAAATCTAAAAATATCCTCTCAATTTGCATCTTGTCTCAATGTACTACAAAACACTTCTCTCGCAGCCAGTCCCTTATCTCATTCCAGGTTTTACCAAAATACCCCATGTTGTAAACTTGTGTAGCATACTATCATAGGAGTATGCAATAGTCACTTGGTAGTACAGGCATTGAGTATTGCAGAAAAGGACACATTTTTGTCAAAATCTTTCACCTTGTATTCATCCTGTGAAATGTCCTGATGTATGCTTCAACAAAATGTATCTCAGCAATTTTGAATACGGAAGGCACAATGGTATATTAGAAAGATATATGTCTCAGATTTCCAATATTGCATGTTCAACATAAGAACAAAATGATATCTGAACTGAGAGGTATACCTATCATCTCAGCATTAGGACAGCTCTGCTGGAGTTTCTCAGATTAGTGCCCAAGGCCCAACTATCTTCAGCTGCTTCTTCAATGCCTTTCTCTTCATTGTAATACAGAAGTAATTAGAGGTCTGTTAACTTAATATCTGTCATTAGAATAATGTTGGCATCCATAATAAAGGGCATAGTAGCACACAGCATTAGAAATACTATATAATCAAACAGAGTCAATTTGTCTTCACAAGGGGGAAATCATGTTGGAGAGGTTGTTTCCACTTATGGGAGAGTCTCCAATGAGAGGCCATACTCTCAGAGTAGAGAGTCACCCAGTTAAGACAGAGATGAGGATGAATTTCTTCTCTCAGAGAGTAGAAAATCTGGGGAATTATTGAACTTAGAGGGCGATCATGGTTGGGTTGTTAAGTACATTCAAGGCTGAATTATACAGATTTTTAATCATTTAAAAAAATCAAGACCTTTTGTGGAAAAAGCAAGAAAGTGAATTTGAGGAATATCAGATGAGTCATGATCTTGTTGAGTGGCAGCACATACTCGATGGACGGAATGGCCTACTTTTGCTTCTCCATCATAGTCTTACGGTCTAAATGTGGAGGTTTGTCGGTAATTGCAAAGTGATTGATATCATTTGTAACTGCTCCAACACAGAATGTATGTCCAGGGTGCAAGGCCATGACACCATTCAGGCCTGTTAAAGTAGTGATTACCATCCACACCACACAAATACCAGATAAAAACCATTTTGTACAAATGAAATTGAACTGTTTCTCCTTGCTGTTCAACAGCATTATCATCATGGAATCTCCCATTAGCAATGCCTGGGCAATCAGCATTAATCAGAAAATTAACTGGACTGTTGGGCATACCAGCGACTTGAAGGTATCCAAGTCCACTCTCATAATGGTGAACAGGAACCTTTATCAACTATTTATCTTATACTAATAAACAGGTAGAAGAGAGACCCAAACTGTCTCAGTCCCAGGTCCAGGTGTGTGCTAACATTGTAGAGTCATTGAGATGGACAGCACAAAAACAGACACATTGGTCCAACTCATCCATGCCAAACTGATATTATAAATTAATCTTGTCCCGTTTGTCGGCATTTGGCCTATATCCCTCTCAACCCTTCCAATTCATAAACCCATCCAGATGCCTTTTAAATGCTGTAATTGTACCAGCCTCCACCACTTCCTCTGGCAGCTCATTCCATACACGCACCATTCTCTGTTGATCCTTAGGTCCCTTTTAAATCTTCCTTCTCTCACCTTAAATGTTTGCCTGCTAGTTTTGGACACCCCTACCCTGTGGAAAAGGCCTTGTCATTTACCCTATCCACGCCCCTCATGATTTTATAAGGTTACCCCTCAGCCTCTGACGCTCCACGGAAATTAGCCCCAGTTTATTCAGTCTCTATCTGTAGCCCAAACTCCTTGGACTTAACTATTATCCTACACCTCCTCTCAAGTCATAGGGTCATAGAGATGTACAGCGGTGGTGTCATCAGTAAACTTGTAGCTGGTGTTTGCATGGAATTTGACAACATAGTCCTGGGTGTACAGGGAGTTAGTAGGGGACTGAGGGCACATCCTTTGGGGGTGGGGGGGCGTTATTGTTGAGGATTATTGTGGAGGAGGAGCAGTTGGCTATCTTCACTGATTATAGTCTGTGGGTCAGGAAGCTGAGGACCCAGCTGCAGAGGATGGAGCCGAGACCAAGGTCTCGGAGCTTTGAGATTAGTCTGGAGAGGATAATGGTGTTGAAAGCAGAGCTGTGGTTGATGACGTAGGTGGCCCTGTTTTCCAGATGTTCCAGGGGTGAGTGCAGGGCTTGGGATATGGCATCTGCTGTGGACATGCTGTAGGCATATTGCAGGGGAACAAGGTAGGCTGGGAGGATTAGAGTTGACGTGAGCCATGAGCAGCCTCTCAAAGCACTTTGTGATTATAGAGGTCAGAGCCACTCGGCGGGAGTCAGTAAAGCATGCTACATGTGCTTTCTTAGGAATGGGGACGATGGTGGTCTTCTTGAAACAGGTTGCTTACTTGCAGCTGGTAGGAAGGCAGAATTGTGCGCAGTCTCAGAGTGTAAGCTGACATGACTGTTGGCCTGGGCTGCAGTGGTGGAGGGGGTGAGGGGTGCATGGACAACAGTCACAGTGAACTGAATTGGATGGACTGATCATCAGCAACTCAAGGAAGAAAATATCAAAGGAGCAAAGCGAGGTGGCTGTAAGTAAGGTTGGAATTGTTCTGCTGTTTCTGGAGAAAATATTGTATTGGCCTTTTTTTTGTAACAGGCTTGGCTCACTGCATTAATGGCTGGGCAGTTTTGTCAGTGATGGGCATATGTCCCACCACACAGTGAGCAAGGAGCAGTTGGTGGTGACTATGTCTATCTTCCATTGCTTTTGATTTCTAACTGGCCTAGCTGGCTTGCAGTTAACAACATGGGCAGCAGACTCAGCTGTGGCCCCCCAGGGGCTAACTCTGCTTATGGACTTTAGCCTCCCAGGCTATTTGAACAGCCTTAGACTGCACAGGGTCTTCTCTTGATTGTGAGAAATCATATGGAGCCTCATTCAGGAAGCCAACTTTAATGTAGTCTCGGATAAGCTCATCTGGAAATGTCCTGCAGTCACAGTGTCTGCCAAATAGAGTTATAGAGAGGTACAGCATGGAAGCAGACCCTTCAGTCCACGCTGACCAGGTATCCTAAGGTAATCTAGTCCCATTTGCCAGCACTCAACCCATATCCCACCAAACTCTTCCTATTCTATACCCATCCAGATGCCTTTTAAATGCTGTATTCGTACCAGCCTTTACCACTTCCTCTGGCACCTCATTCCATACACACACCACCTTCTGCATGAAAAAGTTGCCCTTTAGATCCATTTTAAATGTTTCCCCTCTCACCCTAAACCTATGCCCTATAATTCCAGACCTCCCCACCCCAGGGAAAATACCTTGTCTATTTATCCTATCCCTGCCCCTCATGGTTTTGTAAACCTCTATAAGGTCACCCCTCAGCCTCTGACGCTCCAGGGAAAACAGCCCCAGCCTATTTAGCCTCTCCCTATAGCTCAAGCCCTCCAACCCTGGCAACATCCTTGTAAATCTTTTCTGAACTCTTTCACGTTTCACAACATCCTTCCAATAGGAAGGAGACCAGAATTGCACACAATATTCCAAAAGTGGCCTAACCAATGTCCTGTACAGCCGTAACATGACCTCTCAACTCTAGAGACAATTTATGAAACAAACTTTTCTCAAACTATAACTCCTGTCATAAAGGCAAAATATTGTGGATCTGAAACAAACAAAGAGATTGTTAGAGAAAATCAACAAGTCTGGCAGCATCTGTAGAGACAGAAACTGAGTTAATATTTCACGTCCTGTAGTTCTCTTCTTTAGAACAGAACAGAAGTTCTATGGAAAAGTCAGACTGGACTCTAAACATCAACCCTGTTTCTCTCTCCACAAATGCTGTCAGGCCTGCTGGGCTTCTCCAGCACTTTCTGTGGTTCATTCCTACTCTTGGCTGTGCCAGTTAAACCCAGCTCCATCAATAACTGTGTAAAGTCTTTGACTTGAAATAGGTGCTGAACACCTTAATTCTATTTTGATATGTTGCCTTTTCTTCATCTGGCCTCAGCTTTGTAAGAATTGCTGCAGCTATGTCACTGAATGAAACATATAAAATCACACAAACCCACTTGTGATCAGGTTTGGAAAAAAGGCTTGAGGTGGTTAAGTCTTGAGTAAACTGTTGGCTCTACCTCATCCACTAAGAGGCTTGGTCTAGGCCAGCCACAAAGTCAAAAGGCCTAAGTAAGGTTTGGGCCTTTTTAGCTCGACTCCCTACCAATGTTCTTCAGTGGAACAGGTACGGGAGTAAATTCATTTGTGTTTGACAGCTGAGAAGTTGAGAAGTATGTTTACATAAGAGCTTTTGTTCGCCATCTTCTGTGGGTGAAACTGAGAGGTCTCCTCCTGCTGCTGACCGGCGTGTATGGACTGTGTGGAGGATTGATTCTGGAGCTCATCTCCTTCCATGGTATTGTCTAAGACTGAGAGTGTCGCACTTCCTTTAATTTGGTCAATTCTCCAGGATTTATATCGTGCTGCTGACTGTTCTGAATGTTTCCACCGTGAAGCCAAAGAGCAGAAAATTGTACTGAGCAAAATGTCTACTGCCACTGTCTCATGTTATGAGGTTATACTGATGATATAGGGAGAGGCATGTCTGTCCTCATGCTCATGAACAGGAATTAGTGTTAACTATAGCCAATAGATAGAAATATGCTGACCCAGTCCTATTTAAGAGCATGTTGACATCAGCAAACATCACCGACAATGTGTACTATTTATTAACATAACAGGTCTTAACCCATTACCATACAAGGACCAGCCATGTAAACAGCATGATATCACTTTCTTTAGATTAGACTCTGGGAATTCTATAGTTAGTAACTCATTACCTGACTTCCCAAAGCCTGTCCACCATCTACAAGGCACGAGTTAAAGGTATGATGAAATACTTTCCACTTACTTGGGTTAGCGCAGTTCCAACAACACTTTGGAAGCTCAACAATTTGTTTAAGACAGTTAGTACCAGAAAAGGTTAATTGACATAAGCTCTGCTCATCTATATATATATATATTATATATAAAGTACCAGAATACTTCAGAAGCAGAAATGAGTATTTTACCCTTAAGTATACTGCAACATAAAGAGGACTCTCGTGCATTTCAGAAATAATACAACTAGCAATTAAATACCATTCTGTTTAGCAGGCAAACTTATCTTCTGCTGCAGACTTGTGTTCACATCCCTCCCCATTTGGTATTAGTAACTTTTCATGAGAAGGTTAAGTAGCAATGGATATATCTAATGCAGCTCAGACATATCTGATGGACACGACAATATAGCTTGTTGACAGTGGTGGGTCCTGAAAATATACCATGGTGAATAATTGATTTTGACCTGCCAGCACTAGCCTGAAAAAATTGTCAGCTCTACAAAAGTCACAGCCATCTAAGGAAAAGAAGAAAGGAAAAATACCCTGTTAGAAAATTATGAGTGTACCGTTAAATATTCAGTCACGCAAAAGCACACAGTCTATCAGCTCCTGTGAATACAGCAATCAGCAGTTAAAAACAAACCTGCAAAAACAATGACAAGAAAAAGCCTTTCTTGAAAGTTCAAGATAGAGAGAAACAATGAAAGTTATTGAAAAAGCTTGTGAAGACTCCACAGACTCTTACCAAAGTTACCAGTTGAAAAATCCAAATCGATAACCTGGGATACAGTAGTCACTATTGGACGCATGATGGTAGTTAAATCCTTAGAGGAAGGATAAACATTCTTATATTTAAGGAAAAGAAAATCTAGGCTGAGAAGTCTAAAAAGGCGTAAATAATAATGTTTAGTAAATCAATCTTTTATAACCATTTCAAATTATCGGGGAACGCTGCAAAACATTTTTGATTGAAAGGAACATTTGTTAAGAAAATCACGGCAGGCAAGATGAATAGCTTTGATAAAATGTGCCTTTTGTTTTTGTTGATTAATGCATCTATACTCACTTTTCCTGAAAACAATGTATTTGAAACCTAAGATGTTTCACACTTTAATATTGTTCCTTAAATGAATACACTTATTCCTTGATTTTTAAAGTTCTCCACATATATTTCTCCACATATACTCCACATATACCCTTCTCTCTGCTCATTCCTCCTGCCTATTTCCTCCTGATACTTTTTTTGTTACATTCCTTTACACTGTTTCCCAAACCCATTATATTGAGTTATCAATCACACAACCACTGAGTACATTTGCAAGCAAGTTAAGGCCTACAATTGTTCTGTCATTGTTATTCAATTGTTTTAGCTTTTGCTGTGAGGTCAGCACGTCCTGTTGAGACTTTGTTTCATGGTTCACCTTGCATGTTTTTGATGTTTCTCTGTCTGTTGTTAAGGTTATTATCAATAGGAAATTCTGTGACATGCAGGAATTAGCTTGTGTTTGCCACCAGGTCAGTACAAGAACATATTATATTGGGGAACTATTTCAAGCATGGGCCAGTGCCTTAGTGCATTTCTTCTGACTCTTTCATTTGAGCCAATCATGTTACATTAGCCTGGCAAGCTATTCCTTCATTCAATACATGAAGCATAACAGTAAAGTTAAGTTTGAATTATCTGGAAGAATTGGGAGCCTAATGTTCCGTGTTGTTTTCTTCATAACAACTCAACCAGGGTCAACCTGACAACCAATCAACACCCTTGTGCTCATTTGAAATTTGATGTTCTTGCATTTGTCCTGATAAACGCAAAATGAAAAGATTTGGCAGCTGTCTCTTTTTTCAGCAATACTTAAATTTCAAATGGTGTGTACTCATTCCAATTGCTACCTATTCACCAAATATGATTGTGTTTACAGCAAACTTCATTTTAACTTGCACTTTATGAACTATGAAGTTTAGAACATAGAACACAGAACAGTACAGGACCTTCAGCCCACAATGTTGTGCCGACCATTCATCTTAATCTAAGATCAACCTAACCTACACATCCCTCAATTTAGTACCATTCATGTGTTTGTAGTTGACCAGCAATCGCTTAAATGGCCCTAATATCTCTGACTCTACTACCACCACTGGCAGTGCAATCCACGCACTCACCACTCTCTGTGTAAAGAACCTACTTCTGACATCTGCCGATACCTTCCTCTAATCACCTTAAAATTATGACCCCTTATGACAGCCATTTCTTCCCTGGGGAAAAGTCTCTGGTTATCTGCTCTATCTACGTCTCTCATTACATTGTACACCTCAATCAAGCCACCTCACTTCCTTCTTCTCTACAGTGTGAAAAGCCCTAGCTCACTCAACCTCTCTTCATAAGATAAGCCCTCCAATCCAGGCAGCATCCTGGTAAGTCTCCTCTGACCCTCTCTGAAGCATCTATATCTTTCCTATAATGAGGCAACCAGAACGGGACACAATATTCCAAGTGTGATCTAACCAGGGTTTTATAGAGCTGCAGCAAAACCTTGCAGCTCTTAAACTCAATCCCCCTGTTAATGAAAGCCAAAACACCATACACTTTCTTAACAACCCTATCAACTTGTGTAGCAACTTTGAGGGATCTATGTATGTGGACCCCAAGATCCTGCTGTTCCTCCACACTACCAAGAATCTTGTCTTTAATCCTGTTTTCCACATTCAAATTTGACTGTCCAAAATGAATCACATCGTATTTATGCAGGTTGAACTCCATCTGCTACTTCTCAGCCCAGCTCTGCATCCTGTCAATGTCTGTACTATTCTGTCCAATTATTATAGTTTTTAAATTTATTTACCTCAATATAAATATATTTGTTGCTCAATTGAATGGCCACATGAAATATCAATAGTTGATTCAATTTTGATTCAATTTCTCCTCAAATGCCGCAATCTACTGATATCTGAGTAGTTAGTTGAGGGAAAAAAAAACAGAAATTGTTTCTGATTTACAGCGTCTGCAGTTCTTTTGGGTTTTTAGTCATTTGAGGGTGTGAGTTAGAAGGCTCTCTGCCTTCTATGTTTTATTTAAGGGGAAGTTGAATTATTATTTTAGTGATTTATGCTATAAATAAAGTATAACAATGACGTGTATACCTCCAGCATTACGTTTCTATTATTCTGAGTGTGTTTTTATATTGATAATGTGGACCTGTTGATCAACTGGAATATTTGATCAAATGGTACGCTCCTGATCCCATAGGTCCCGGATAATGATGAGTTTGCTGTATTTCTAATATGTAACTAGATTTTGGAGTTTGCTTCCTGTTTGATTGTTTCAAAGCCTATGTCTTTCAACATTTATTGCCTCCTTCTGTCATCTCCAAAGTACTGCTTTCTGTCATTTCCTCTCAATCCACATTCATTGCAACTTCCCGACACTGTGTGATGTTTTGTTACATGAAAAATGTTATTATATCATAGAAAAAGTCACATAGAAATGCTATTCTCACTTCATGCTTGAATGAAAGCTCTGTATTAATAAATAATCACAAAGTTAATTGAGCATCTTGTTAAAGCATTCATGCATCTGTCACCTTACCCCATTCTGGGCCTGACCTAAACTACACCGACCCTGAATCCAGTAGAATGTAAGATGACATTATTCTGCCTAATTATCCCTGTTTTCTTGCAACTTATACACATCAGAGATTTATCCTGGTCCACTTTGAAACCTCCATTGGAGAACTGAGTTTTGAAATCATCTTTAATTAAGTCAGTGTGTGTGTTTGGAGGGGACGTTTATAGATTTTGGCTAACACAATTATGCCATCTTTTTCCCTTGATGGAATCAAATAATAAGATCTACACATGCAATTTTAGTGAGAAATTGGACTGAGATATTATAGATAGGATCTGAATCTTTTTGCATAAATAAGCAAGAAAAGACAATATTAACATCAAACAGTAAAGGTAATGGAAACATTCCACTCACCACATGCACCTTGCGATCTATGTGACTTGTTCTTTAAAACAAACTACCCATCCTATATAACCTTAGTTTGCACTAGTGTCAGTTTGCACTTTGCTATGATGCCTCAGGAATTAAACACCCAGTCTAAATCCATGATCAATTAACTTTCTGATGCTAGTATTGATGTTCCCTCAAGCAAAGTGCCTTCAAATGTGTTTGCATGGCCATGAGCACATGAAGCCAATGGGACCCCAGCCTGTGCAGGCATTTTCAAGGCTCTGCACAGCTTACAATCTTGCCCCTGGGGCGGTTGTGATGCAGGGCTGGTATCCCAACCTCTGGGCCAGGAGGTCTGCATTCAAATCCCATCTGCCCAAGTGTTATGCCTCAGTATGCCCAAACAGATTGATTAAAAGCAATACTATTGGGCTCTTGTGGCTTAGTGACAATGTCCCTACTTCTGAGCCAGAAAGCCTTGGTTCAAGTCCCACCCACTGTAGACATTTCATATCACATCTCCATTCTTTTCCTTCCGTTGAAGCATCAATTCACTAATGACGTACCATCACTAAGAACCAGCCTTCTCCAAGCCCACAAAATCCGATGGACAGTAAATTGTTCAGAACTCTTCAGTAACATTGCCTGGGCCAAGGCATCACATGTGGTCTAATGAATGAAATGTGTCAGCTGTCTTTGAATGAAGAGATTCATTAATCTCCCTCAGGCAACAGTAAACAGCAAACTGAAAGATGTTGTCAGTATCTCAAAGATCTAAAGCATCTACTAAAGTTTGTGGCCTGTCACCTTCTTACATCAGCAATTTTGTTCGTACACTGTTCGGAAGTTGCCATTATGGCAGATGTCAGTGAGGATATACTTATTGAAGTGTAGATTCTCTTATACGTTCTTGGCTGAGGTTCAGGTAGAAGAATTGTGTGTATTGTTGTAATTGTACAGTTGTACTTTTGTACAGTTCTGGTCACATTACCAAAAGGATGTGGAGGCTTTGGAGAAGTTACAGAAACGGTTTACCAGGATATTGCTCAGTTTGGAGGGTATTTGCTATAAGGAGCAATTAGACAAATGTAGTTTGTTTGCACTTGAATATGGAAGGATGAGAGGCAATTGGTAGAAGTTTATAAAGGTTTGGGAGGCATGGATGAAAAGGATAGTTGGAGTCTTTTTCCAAGGAGAGTAGTGTCAATTACTAGGGGACAAAAGTTTAAAGTAAAACGGGATGTGACAGGCAAGTTTTTTACACAGAGGATGGTAAGTGCCTGGAATGCGCTGTCAAAGGAGGTGGTGAAGGTGAATACAATAGCATTGTTTAAGAGGCATCCTGACTGATACACAAATAGGCAGCAAATAGAAGGATACAAATTGCAAAGAGGCAAAATGTTTTTAGTTTGGAAAGGCATCATGTTATCTTCCACGATAAATGGCTACTGTCATGCATTTGTCTAGAAGCAAATGATTTGTGATGAAGATGTAAATCAGCAAAGAGTTCTTCAGCACCTGACATACCATTCTCTCCAGATGTTGGGAATTTGAAAGATATATAGAAATCATCAAATATTTGTAGAATTGTAGTTAGGAAAATCTTTAAATAGTTCTGTTGTGGTGTGTATGGGATCTTTGATTATGGGGGATTCCAATATGCAGGTGGACTGAGAAAATCAGGTTGGTAGTGGTTCGCAAGAAAAGGAATTGGTAGAATGTCTACAAGGTGGCTTTTTGGAGCAGCTTGTAGTGGAACCCACTAGGGAACAGGCAATACTGGATTTAGTGATGTGTAATGAGGCAGACTTGATAAGGGAGCTTAAGGTGAAAGGATCATCAGGAGGCAGTGACCATAATATGATTGAATTTACTCTGCAATTTGAGAGGGAGAAAATAGAATCAGAGGTAACGGTATTACAGCTGAATAAAGGCAATGACAGAGGCATGAGGGAGGAGCTGGGTAGAATTGACTGGGAGAGGAATGTGGCAGGAAAGACAGTGGAACAGCAATGGCAGGAAATTCTGGGAGTAATTCAGGAGACACAACAGAGATTCATCCTGAGGGAAAAGAAGCATAGTACAGGGAGGATGAGGCAACCATGGCTGACTAGGGAAATCAGGGATAACATAAAAACAAAAAAGAAAGCATGTAATGTGACAAAGGCTAGTGGGAAACCAGAGGATTGGGAAGCTCACAAAGACCAACAGAGGATAACAAACAGAAGAAATAAGGAGGGAGAAGACTAAATATGAGGGTAAGCTAACCAGTAATATAAAGGAAGACTGTCAGAGTTTCTTTGGATATATAAAGGGCAAAGAGAGGCAAAAGTGGGCATTGGGCAGCTGGAAAATGATTCTGGAGAGATAGTAGTGGGGAACAAGGAAATGGCTGCAGAACTAAATAATTATCTTGTATCAGTCTTCATGATAGAAGACACGAGTAATATCCCAAAAATTCAACAGAGTGCAGGGGCAGAGCTGAGTATGGTGGCCATCACCAAAGAGAAGGTGCTAGAAAAACTAAATGGCCTGAAGGTGGATAAATCACCCGGACCAGATGGACTACACCTCAGAGTTCTAACAGAGGTAACTGAAGAGATAGTGGAGGCGTAAATGGCGATTTTTCAGGAATTGCTAGAATCAGGGAGGGTCTCATAGGACTGGAAAATTGCTAACATTACATCCCTGTTTAAAAGGGGATTATGGCAAAAGGTGGAAAATTACAGAATGATTAGCCTAATCTCGGTCATGGGTAAGATCCTGGAATCCATTGTGAAGGATGAGATTTCTGAATGCTTGGAATGTATGGTAAAATAGGGCAAAGTTAGCATGGTTTCATCAAGGGAGGTCATGCCTGGCAAATCTGCTGAATTCTTTGAGTAAGTAATGGCAGGTTAGACCAAGGAGAGCCAATGGATGTTATCTACCTGGACTTCAAGAAGACCTTTGACAAGATGCCACACAGGAGGCTATTCAGTAAGATAAGGGTCCATGGTGTCAGAGGCAAGGTGCTAGCGTGGTGGCTGTCTGGCAGAAAGCAGAGTAGGGATAATAGGGTTTTTCTCAGGATGGTGTTCTGCAAGGCTCAGTGTTGGGACCACAACTTTTCACTTTATACATTAAGGATCTAGATAAAGGAACTGAGGGCATTCTGGCTAAGTTTGCAGATGATATAAAGATAGGATGAGGGACATATAGCATTGAGGAGTCAGGGAGGCTGCAGAAGGATTTAGACAGATTAGTAGAGTGGGCAAAGAAATGGCAGATGGCATACAATGTGGGAAAGTTTGAGGTCATGCACTCTGGTTGGAAGAATAGAGGTATGGACTATTTTCTAAATGGGGAGAAAATTCAGAAGTCTGAAGTGCAAAGAGATTTGGGAGTTCTAGTCTAGGATTCTCTCCGGGTAAACTTGCAGATTGAGTCAGTAGTTAAGAAGGCAAATACAATTATGGCATTTATTTTGAAAGGACTTGAATATAAAAGCAAGAATGTACTTCTGATGCTCTATAAGGCTCTGGTCATACCACATTTGGAATATTTGGCACAGCTTTGGGCCCTATATCTCAGGAAGGATGTAGTGGGCCTGGAGCATGTTCAGAGGTGGTTCACAAGAATGGTCCCAGGAATGAAAAGCTTAACATATGAGGAACATTTGAGGACTCTGAATCTATGCTCAATGGAGTTTAGAAGGTTGAGGGAGAGTCTAATTGAAACATACAGAATACTGAATGGCCTGGACAGAGTAGATGTTGGGAAGAGATTTCCATTGGTAGGAGAGACTAGGACCCGAGGGTATGGCTTTGAGTAAAGGGAAGGCCTTTTAGAACAGAGGTAAGGAGAACTTCTTTAGCCAGAGAGCGGTTACTCTATGGAATTCATCACCACAGAAGGCTGTGGAGGCCAGGTTATTGAGTATATTTAAGACTGAAATAGATAGGTTCTTGAGTATAAAGGGAATTAAGGATTTTGGGGAGAAAGCGAGAGTCTAGGGTTGAGAAACTTATCAGCCATGACTGAATGGCAGAGCAGACTTAATGGGCTAAATGGCCTAATTTTTGCTCCTATGTCTTATGGCCTTATAGTCTCATAGGCCCTCCAAACAACTGAATGTACAATGTACACGGCTGTACAATGGTAAGTGACATCACTGACTGGAACACTGAGCCTTAAAATGGCATCACTTGTGACATATCAACACAATATATGATTGACTCCATGATCCACTTGCTCTGCCTATTCCTAGTGCACGTTAGCCACAATAACAGACTGATCAAGGTGATAGAGTCTCTGAAGATGGGTCACCTGACCCGAAACGTTAACTCTGATTTCTCTCCACAGATAGTGTTAGACCTGCTGAGCTTCTCCAGCAATTTCTGTTTTGGTTTCTCATAGTCTGCCAGGTTTCACAGAAGAAGTGGACGATTGTTAACAGTAACACCATTTTTGTTTCCCAACTGCAATTGTACACCCCGAACAAAAGATGCTGGCAATTTTACATTTCAGGTCTTATGCACTTAATTTGAGACACTTTAATCTGGATCTGAGTCTCAACATAGTTTTAAAATTATAATATATATCAACACTTTAACTCCACTCTCCATTTCCATACCATTATAATTCTATGAATGAAGCAACTGGGATGCTCATAAAAGTATATTAATGCATCCAGAGTAGGAGACATCTATTAAGTCTCAAGAAAGGATCATCAGTATTAACAAAATTCAAAGACGACATCCCCAGAACATTCCTTCTAAGGGCACTAAAAAATTCACAAAAACTGCACTTTACCATCTTCGAGACAAACAGAAAATAAGTAGACCTAAAACTAGGATTGTTAGATACCAACACCACCACAGCTAACAAGTCCTATTGTATTCTGCCTGTGTCTGGAAGACATCCTGATTCCCAACAAATACACAACATCTGGACTTCTTTCTACTTCATCTGTAAAGACCTCCAGTGCAACACCCATAAACCTTGCAGCCTGTTCTCTCATATGTTATGCCATTCTTGGCTGTTTCCCAGAAAAGACTCACTTCCTGCACAAATGTTCCAGCCACAATATGCCTCCCCTTTAAATCCGTGTTAGGAAGTTATAAATTTGGGCTCCCAACTGATGTTTCCAGGCAGTAAACATGAGCACTGGCTGCATATTGAAATCATTACAATGACCAGTCAATAGCAAGTTGGTATTGGCTCCCTGCATTTGAATCAACATATACAGATTATTGATTTATCACCGGAGATAGGTATGCCCAACCCTACCTGTCCTTGAGGAGGTGGTAGCAGTGAGTTACTTTATTGAATCACTGTGGTCCTTGGGCTGTAAGGGCACCCACAGTACTGTTAAATAAGGTAGTCCTCGGATTTGACACAATGACAATGAAGGACTGGTGATAAACTTTCAAGGTCAGGGTGGTGTGTGGTTTGGAGGCCAACTTACAGGTGGTACTATATCACAATCTTGCACCTATTTTCAGGTTTGTCCAATTTTACTGCCCTCAACTGTTCCTGGCGATGTATTCACTTGGAATAGAACTCATTCCTTTAAAATTCACATACTTCTCTTCAGTAATATTTAAATCAATCCATTCTTTACAGTGCTTTTGTTTACACAATTAAAATGACAATTGTACTGGAAGCATTGATTAACCTGTGCAGCAGTCTCGCTGTACTAAGAGTGCACTTCTCACCATCATTAACATAGTCGTAAGTCCATGTCATTTTGGGCCATTAGTCTTTTGTCCAAATCTAGCATTTATGAAGCTGCTTTTCAGCATTTACTAGTTTTCAAATTGGTGAGTCTAAATACACAGAGGATCAGTCATCAGCTACAATAAGAACAGCGAACTTTACTAACCTTTAAGTATTTTGTTGTGCAAATAAGATGACGCCAAACCGTGCATTCGGCCAGACCTTGCTTTCATGTCTTTGCATTGTTTCTTGTTTCCCTCCACTGTTCCTGATCTAAGCGTCAATGTCAACTTTCTCAATAAGTGCCAGCTGTTATCACAGACTAACAACAATCTACTCCTGATAGTATTAGTAATAGTCATGAGAGGTGACAGAACAAAGGCATCAATCACAAGTAGATGCATCATGACAAGGGAGTGGTTATTGAAATGCTTACTCCCAAAGGAGTGGTGCAGTATTTTTCACAAATGATTGTGGTTTTTATTAGCTTATTTAACTTTTCCTAGTGTACAGCATTCACAGAACTAGACCACTCCAGCTCACAATGTAAGCTACAGTACCCACAGATGTCCTGTCAAAAAATTGATCACTTTGCAATGTGACTGGCAGCTGCTCCCAATTATGCACACTGTACTGCTCCTGACCTTTAACAATGTTGTCTGTTCATTGGTGGTGACATTATCTTTTAGATTTCCGTTCACGGATTAGAGTGGTGCTGGAAAAGCACAGCAGTTCAGGCAGCATCTGAGGAGCAGGAAAATTGACGTTTCGGGCAAAAGTCCTTCATCAGGAATACAGGCAGAGAGCCTGAAGGGTGGAGAGATAAATCCGCCCATAGTACAATCTAAATCCACCCAGCCTGTTCAGCATAATATTTGTCTTTATTCCTTCAAGCTGGTAAGACCAGATTTATAGGCCTTCCCAAAATGCCTATGATAATCCTAATTAAAATAAAGGGTACAATTCAAAAGCAATACGGGAGCAGAGGGACCTGGGTGCATATGTTCATAAATTATTGAAGGTGGCCAGATAAGTTGAGAGAATCGTTAATAAAGTTTACATCATCCCAGGCATTATTTATAGAGGTAATAATCAACTAGGAGAAAGTGAGGACTGCAGATGCTGGAGATCAGAGTCAAAAAGTGTGATGTTGGAAAAGCGCAGCAGGTCAGGCAGCATCTGAGGAGCTGGAGAATCAACCTTCCTGATGAAGGGCTTATGCTTGAAACATCAATTTTCCTGCTCCTCGGATGCTGCCGGACCGGCTGTGCTTTTCCAGTTCCACACTCTTCGATCCCCATTATTTATAAGGGTGTAGAGTATAAAAGCAAAGAAGCTATGTATAGAACATTGCTTCAGCTTTAACTGCTGTACCACTGGGTATTGCCAATTCTGGTCACCACCTTGAAGGAAAGATGTAAAGACATTAGAGAGAGTGCAGAAAAGATTCACAAAAGTGACTCTAAGGATGAGGAAGTGAAGAAGATAGAAGTTGGGATTGTTTCCTTTACAGCTGTAAATGTCAAAAGAAAATTTGATAGAGGTCTCCAAGGTCTTGAGGGATCTGAACAGACCATTGGGGAAAAAAAATGTTCCCTTTGCAGAAGGACCAACAACCAGAAATCTCAGATTTAAGGTTCTTGACAAAAGGATCAATGGTGACTTGGGGAAAAACATTTTCACTCAGCGAGTGGCTTGGATCTGGAATGCACTGTCCGAGAATACAGTGAAAGCAGATCAATCAGGGCTTTCAAAAGGGAATTTAATTGTTATCTGAAAAGGAAGAATCTGCAAGCATTCAGTGTGAGGGTGGGGGAGATGCACCAGCTAAATTTCTCCGACAGAGAACTGGTGCTGAAATAATAAGTGAATGTTCTCTGCTGGAACAGACTCCATGGTTCTGTCTTGGAACACGACAGTCAGTATAATGTGCAAATACACTCAGTGTTGGTAGGTAAAGAATTTCATAATTTTGATCCATTGACACTGTTGGAATGTGATATATTTCCAAGTAACGTTTATTGGTAAAGGGAATTTACGAGTGATGCTATTTCAATATCCAGGGTTTTTGTATATTAGGTAGTAAAATGCATGGGTTTTGGAAGGTGCTGTCAGTGGAGCTTTCGAAAGTTGGTGCAGTTTATCTTGCAGATGGTCTCAGTGGGAGTACTGTGTACAAGTAGTGGAGGGAGTTGAAGGTGGTCAATTGAATACCAATGAAGTGCTGATTTTTCTGCTGATGGTGTCAAGCTCCTTGAATGCTGTTGGAGTGGCACACATCCAGTTTTAAGATTAGATTAACTACAGTGTGGAAGCAGGCCCTTTGGCCCAACCAGTCCACACCGACCCTCCGAAGTATAACCCACCCAGACCCATTTCCCTCTGACTAATGCACCTAACATTATGGGGCAATTTAGCACGGCCAATTCACCTGACCTGCACATCTTTGGACTGTGGGAGGAAACCAGAGCACCTGGAGAGGTCCCACATAGACATGGGGAGAACGTGCAAACTCCACACAGACAGTCACCCCAGGCTGGAATCGAACCTGGGACCCTGGTGCTGTGAGGCAGCAGTGCTAACCACCGAGCCACCGTGCTGCCCCCAAAGTTAGATGTATTCCATCACATTCCTGACTTGTGCATTTTAGACGGTGGACAGGATTTGACGAGACAGAAAATGAGTTACAGGTAGCCCTGCATTAATGTTATGCCCTTGAAAATCATTACGTTAAGTAAAACTGCATTAATACACAATCTCATAGAAACCAATGTTTGGATTATGTTCCTGGAATGTCAACCAAGTACAGAACATTAAGCATGTTGTTATTGGGATATTCAAGGGTGGTAATGCCATTGAATATGAAAGTGAGATGGTTAGATTTCCTCTTGTTGAAAATGATTTTCATCTGGCACATCTTTGCCACTTAACAGTCCAAACTCACATGCCATTCAAGTCTTGCTGCATGCAGACACAACCTACTTCAGTATCTGATGGGACTGCAGTGTTAGTATCCATCCCATTCCGACCTGATAATGGTGGGAAGATCTTTGGCGAAGCAGTTGAAGATGGCTGGCCCTAGGAACTCCTGAGAAAGTTGTTTTGCACATGTTTGCCCTGATGTCATGAGACTTGATGGGATACAGAATCAATGTTAAGGATTCCCAATGCCACTCCCTGCTGAAGATACACTGCTCTCCTGCCACCTCTGCTAGGTCTGAACTACCACAGAGGGTGATGGAAGAATCAGGGATGTTGAATTCAATGAGTGTAAAGATGTTAGACTGTCCGTCGGCCAGCTGTGGAACAGCTCTCCCAGTTTTGGTGCAAGTCATGAAAAGTTAGTGTGGAAGACTTTGCAGAGTCGACTGCGCTGATTGTACTTTTGTCAGTTCAATGCCTGGGTTGATGCATCCAGCTTGATATCAATCCAAATCAATCTATGTCTAATATATCACAACTGAAGGCAATCTAAGGTCAAAGCTAATTGAACCAAATGCAATGCAAAACAACTCCTGCAGCAACGTGTTATGATCTGGATTGCACTGCCTGAATGGGTGGTGGAGGCAGATCCAATAATAACTTTCAACAGGAAACTGACTATTCATTTGAAGGTTAAATCTCTGCGGAATATGAGGTGTTTGATGCAACTCACCCATGCAGACCGGGTTTCCCCAAACTAAACTAGTTTCACTTACTTGTGTTTTGGCCCAAATCCCTTTCCTATTCATGTACCTGCACCTACCACTTCCTTTGATTATTCATTATACATACAAACCACCTGCTGTGTGAAAAAGTTGTATCCAGGTCCCTTTTAAATCTTACTCCTCTCACCTTAAAAATGTGCCCCCTAGTTTTGACCTCCCACACCTTAGGGAAAAGACCTTGTCATTCACCTTACCTATGCCCCTCATGACTTTATAAGCCTCTTGAAGGTCATCCCTCAACCTCCTATGCTATAGTGAACAAAGTCCTAGCCTATTTTATAACTCAAACCCTCCATCCCCAGCAACGTCCTGTTTAGTCTTTTCTGAACCCTTTTTTTCATGCTGTATGTCTCTATGCAAGAGCAGGAATATTGGATAAATACATAGCCCTTTCAAAGAGCCCGAACAGACTTTGCTTCTATACTTTGAAGTTAATTTTATTTTGTAAACAGTGATTGAGAAAGTAGTTAAAATTGCACAGAACCATCTCTTGGCAAAGAACAGAGAAAGTGTTGGGAATCTTGTGAGTGACCTCAGTGCAGACATTTACCCAGAACAGGAAGTTGCTCTCAAATTTCCAAACACTTTAACTGAAGATACAATCATTTCAAAAGGGATAAGAAAGAACTCTTGAATCATTCAGGGAAAACAAAAATAAGTGATTCACATTTACATGTAAACATACTGACTTAAAGCCAATTCATCTCACAGGATAGCTTGTTTACTGAAGCAAGTAAATTGGGTTTTGGGAATGGAGAACAACTTCAACTTCAAACAACAAGTGAGGAATTTTGACAGTGCTGAGAACAGTGAGGGTTCTTCTTTCTTCTCTTATTCAAATGATGGAAGTGCTGTTGGCATTGGTCTATAAAAAATGTCTTATATTTATACAGCACTTACACAATCACCAGACTACTCAAAGTGCTTTACACCCAATTAATTATTTTGAAGGGTAGCCACTCTTGTAATAAAAACAACACAGCAAATAATTTGACTATGACAACCTCTGACAAACAGCAATATGCTTATGACTAGATAACCAGCTTTTTCACATTGATTAAGAGATTGGCCAGGACAAAATGGATAACGCCCAAGCTTTTTACTGCAGATGAAAATAGTGGCAGGGAGAGGACAAAACGTTAATTTAATACCTAAATTCAAAAAGGCATGTAGAACATGCAAATTCTAATTGATAAATTTGTATTGATAAATCTAGGGTACAGACATTACTGAGGAGGACTGTAACATTTTGCATAAATACATTAATAAATTTTCAATCTGGATAATTGGCAAATTAATTTCAACATATGAAATACATTTATCTAAGAAAAATAAGCAGGTCCTGTCTAATTAGGAAAGTCAGAATCTAAAGGAAGGAGAGGACCAGATGATAGATTTTCGATAAACAGGAGATTCAATGCTTATGGTAGCAGACAGGAAAACGGGGCTGCCAGCAGAATCAGATCAACCATGATCTTTTTAAATGCTGCAGCAGGATGAAAGGGGTGATTGGCTTAATCCTGCTTCTAAATCCTTTTGTCCTAGCAATATTGGAATACCGATACACAAATCATTATATGGGGTGACTCAGGCTATAAATGTAATAGAAAAAAAATAGTAAACCAAGTCCTGGGATTTATTTCTGGAGGGAGAGAATTGAAAAGTAGGAAGGGAAAAATCACCATAAGTTGTTCTTCCATTAGAAAGAGGCAACTCATGGAGAGTTTAACATAAAGATCACCATGTACTGGATTAGTGGTGCTGGAAGAGCACAGCCGTTCATGCTCTCCATGCTTCAGGCTCACTGCCTTTATTCCTGATGAAGGGCTTTTGCCCGAAATGTTGATTTCGCTGCTCGTTGGATGCTGCCTGAACTGCTGTGCTCTTCCAGCACCACTAATCCAGTATTTGCTTTCTAGCATCTGCAGTCATTGTTTTTACCTTAAAGATCACCATGTCTCAGGTGAGTTGAAGAAGATTTTTTGATTTGACTTATTGTCACATGTCCTAAGTACAGTGAAAACCTCTGCTTGTAATTAGTACAGTCAGATCATAGTAAACAAGGACATGGAGATCATAGAGTGGAAAAAAACTTGGACAGGGTTAGAATTCAAGTTTAAAAGTGTAGAATGGTTGTAAAAAATGTTACGGTTGGAACTGATGCAGGGAGCTCACAAGGAGTTGTCCAGGTTCATGATACTGTTAGCTAGTACAGGAACTAAACCTGTGGCATTAGTGGTGTTATACATTGCATATCAGCTATCCAGCCAGCTGAGCTAATTAAACCCTGAGTAAAATTTCCTTCAGAGAAAAGCTGTTAAGGTTGAACATACAAATATAAGAACATAGTAGTGGAAAAGGACATGGAAGATATAGAATGTAGGGAAATAGATGGTGACATCTTGAAAAATGTCCATATTACAGAGGAGGAAGTGCTGGATGTCTTGAAATGCATAAAAGTGGATAAATCCCCAGACCGGATCAGGTGTACCCTAGAAGTCTGTGGGAAGCTAGGGAAGTGGTCACTGGGCCTCTTACTGACATATTTGTATCATCTTAGTCACAGGTGAGGTGCCGGAAGACTGGAGGTTGGTTAATGTGGTGTCACTGTTTAAGAACGTTGGTAAGGACAAGCCAGGGAACTATAGACCAGTGAGTCTGACGTCGGTGGTGGGCAAGTTGTTGGAGGGAATCCCGAGGAACACGATGTCCATGTATTTGGAAAGGCAAGGACTGATTAGGGATAGTCAACATGGCTTTGTGTGTGGGAAATCATGTCTCACAAACTTGATTGAGTTTTTTGAAGTAACAAAGAGAATTGATGAGGGCAGAGTGGTAGATGCGATCTATATGGACTTCAGTAAGGTATTTGATAACATTCCCCATGGGACACTGGTTAGCAAGGTTGGATCACGTGGAATACAGGGAGAATTAGCCATTTGGATACAGAACTGGCTCAAATAGAAGACAGAGGGTAGTGGTGGAGGGTTGCTTTTCAGACTGAAGGCCTGTGACCAATGGAGTGCCATAAGGATCGGTGCTGGGTCCATTACTTTTCATCATTTATATGAATGATTTGGATGTAAGCATAAGAGGTATAGTTAGTAAGTTTGCAGGTGACACCAAATTTGGTGATGTAGTGGACAGTGAAGAGGGTTACCTCAGATGACAACATAGAACATAGAACATAGAACATAGAACAATACAGCACAGAACAGGCCCTTCGGCCCACGATGTTGTGCCGAACTTCTATCCTAGATTAAGCACCCATCCATGTACCTATCCAAATGCCACTTAAAGGTCACCAATGATTCTGACTCTACCACTCCCATGGGCAGCGCATTCCATGCCCCCACCACTCTCTGGGTAAAGAACCCACCCCTGACATCTCCCCTATACCTTCCACCCTTCACCTTAAATTTATGTCCCCTTGTAACACTCTGTTGTAGCCGGGGAAAAAGTTTCTGACTGTCTACTCTATCTATTCCTCTGATCATCTTATAAACCTCTATCAAGTCACCCCTCATTCTTCGCCGTTCCAACGAGAAAAGGCCGAGAACTCTCAACCTATCCTCGTACGACCTATTCTCCATTCCAGGCAACATCCTGGTAAATCTTCTCTGCACCCTCTCCAAAGCTTCCACATCTTTCCTAAAGTGAGGCGACCAGAACTGCACACAGTACTCCAAATGTGGCCTAACCAAAGTCCTGTACAGCTGCAACATCACTTCACGACTCTTGAATTCAATCCCTCTGCTAATGAACGATAATACACTATAGGCCTTCTTACAAACTATATTCACCTGAGTGGCAACTTTCAAAGATCTATGTACATAGACCCCAAGATCCCTCTGTTCCTCCACCTGACTAAGAACCCTACCATTAACCCTGTATTCCGCATTCTTATTTGTCCTTCCAAAATGGACAACCTCACACTTGGCAGGGTTGAACTCCATCTGCCACTCCTCAGCCCAGCTCTGCATCATATCTAAGTCCCTTTGCAAACGACAAATGCCCTCCTCACTGTCCACAACTCCACCTATCTTCGTATCATCTGCAAATTTACTGACCCACCCTTCGACTCCCTCATCCAAGTCATTAATAAAAATTACAAACAGCAGAGGACCCAGAACTAATCCCTGCAGAACTCCACTTGTAACCGGGCTCCAGGCTGAATATTTACCATCTACCACCACTCTCTAACTTTGACCGGTTAGCCAGTTTTCTATCCAATTGGCCAAATTTCCCTCTATCCCATGCCTCCTGACTTTCCACATAAGCCTACCATGGGGAACCTTATCAAATGCCTTACTAAAATCCATGTACACTACATCCACTGCTCTAACCTCATCCACATGCTTGGTCACCTCCTCGAAGAATTCAATAAGACTTGTAAGGCAAGACCTACTC
This sequence comes from Chiloscyllium punctatum, assembly GCF_047496795.1. Classification (NCBI taxonomy): domain Eukaryota; kingdom Metazoa; phylum Chordata; class Chondrichthyes; order Orectolobiformes; family Hemiscylliidae; genus Chiloscyllium; species Chiloscyllium punctatum. The sequence continues at coordinate 91,484,397 of NC_092746.1, read as the reverse complement.
TTCACAAATCCGTGCTGGCTGTCCCTAATCAAGCAGTGTCTTTCCAGATACTCATAAATCCTATCCCTCAGTACCCTTTCCATTACTTTGCCTACCACAGAAGTAAGACTAACTGGCCTGTAATTCCCGGGGTTATCCCTATTCCCTTTTTTGAACAGGGGCACAACATTCGCTACTCTCCAGTCCCCTGGTACCACCCCCACATGATCTTGCTCAGATGGGCCAATGGGCTGAGGAGTGGCAGATGGAATTTAATTTAGATAAATGCGAGGTGCTGCATTTTGGGAAAGCAAATCTTAGCAGGACTTATACACTTAATGGTAAGGTCCTAGGGAGTGTTGCTGAACAGAGACCTTGGAGTGCAGGTTCATAGCTCCTCGAAAGTGGAGTCGCAGGTAGGTAAGATAGTGAAGGCGGCTTTTGGTATGCTTTCCTTTATTGGTCAGAGTATTGTGTACAGGAGTTGGGAGGTCATGTTGCACCTGTACAGGACATTGGTTAGGCCACTGTTAGTGCATGCAATTCTAGTCTGTTTCCTATCGGAAAGATGCTGTGAAACTTGAACGGGTTCAGAAAAGATTTACAAGGATGTTGCCAGGCTTGGAGGATTTGAGCTATAGGGAGAGGTTGAATAGGCTAGGGCTATTTTCCCTGGAGTGTCGGAGGCTGAGGGGTGACCTTATAGAGATTTATAAAATCATGAGAGGCATGGATAGGATAAATAGACAAAGTCTTTTCCCTGGGGTGGGGGGGTGTCTAGAACTAGAGGGCACAGATTTCGGGTGAGAAGGGAAAGATATAAAAGAGACCTAAGGGACAACCTCTTCACCCAAAGGGTGGTACGTGTATGGAATGAGCTGTAACAGTTAAATTGCAACATTTAAAAGGCATTTGGATGGGTATATGAATAGGAAGAGTTTGGAGGGATATGGGCCAGGTGCTGGCAGGTGGGACTAGATTGGGTTGGGATATCTGGTCAGCATGGATGAGTCGGACCTCTGTGCTGTACATCTCTATGACTCTACAAATAGGGCCCAGGAGAAGGCCATTCAACCCTACAAATCTGCTCCATCATTCAACAAGATCATGGTTGACTTGGCCCAGCTCTCAACTCCTTTCTCCTGCCAGCTCAGCATGGCCATCAAATACAAAATATTTCAAAAATCTGGCTACCTCCTCTTTAGTTTCAATCATCCAGCCTCCACAACGCTCTGGAGTAATAAAAAAATCTAAACATTCACTGCCCTCTAAGGAAAGGAATTCCTTTGCACTTAAGTTTTGAATAAGTCTCAGGTTGTTCTTTAACAGTGTCCGGTAGTTTAGATTCCCCCATTAGTGGAAACATACTCTCAATATCTACCTTATCAAGCCCCCTCAGAATCTTATGTTTTAATAATATCACCCTTATTCTGCTGAACTCTAACCTGTTTAGCCATTTACTATTAGTCAACTCCTTCATCCCAGGAATCAGCCTAGTGAATCATTTTGGGCTGCCTCTAATGCTAATATATCCTTAATTAGGACTAAAACTACATGTGCAGCCTCACCAACACCTTGTTGGATTTTAACAAGACTTTCTTATTTTTAAATTCTAATCCCCTAGTGACAATGGCCAAAATGCCATTTGCCTTCTGAAATACTCGCTGTATATGTGAACACCCAGACACCTCTGTGCTGTACATTTGGAAGCTCTCTCCATTTAAATACTAACTTTAGGATATTTACAGTGTCCCTCATTGTGAAGACCAATGTGAAGTATTAGTTTAAATTATCTGCTGTTTGTCTGTTCCCCATTATTAATTTCCCAGTTGCATTCAAAGGTACCATACTCACTTGAACCACTCTATTTTCATACATCTTGCTGAAGTGCTTGTTTTTCTCTCTATTTCTTGACAATTTCATTTCATAATTGATTTGCTCCGTTTCCTATCTGTTGCTGGTTGCTAGAGAATTCCCAATCTTCTGACCTATCACTAGTTTTCATCTCTTTGTATACCTTAGTTTTTGATTAGAAACTTTCCTTGATTGCATTTGTTAACCAGAGCTAGTGCATCCTTCACCTTGAGTCATTCTTTTTGAGTGGAAGGAAGTGTTGCTGAACGTTAGAAATATCACTCCACTGATTTTGCCGTTAATCTACTTTCCCAGCCCACATTAGACAATGCTTTCTTCATAAACAAAAACAGAGATTGCTGGAAAACCTCAGCAGGTCTAGAAGCAATTTTAAAGAGAAGTCAGAGTTAACATTTCAGGTCCAGTGATGCTACCTCAGAATGGGTCTTTCTTCATAACTATTAATTACCCTTTTTAAATTAAGTCACTAGTTTGAGATTCGCATTGCTCTCCCTGAAACTGATTTTGAAATTTTACCATGTCCTGATGAATAACCTCTAGAGGGTCCCTAACTACGAGATCTCTTACTTATTAATTCAACCTCATTACACATTGCTAGATCTAAAATAGCCAGTCCAGGAAGATTCTGCACTGTACTGCTTTAAGAAATGATCCCTGATAGAAATTTTGTTTTCATGTTACCTTACCCACCTAATTAGTCCAGATAAATGCAGATTAAATCAACCCTGACAGTTGTAGTGCCCTCCTTACATGTTTCCACAATTTCCTGATTTCTAGTTAGTCTGAGTGTAACAGCTGCTCAGGGGCCTATTGTTACGACACGAGGTCAACTCTCCTGATTATTTAAAATCAGCAATACAGAAAAGATCTATCCCATGCAGGTAATCTGTGAAACTTCGAGAGGTCAAGAACTATTTAAAGTAAAAGTTAACAACTTTATTTCTTAAAGTATAACAGAGAATAATTAACCAACACCAATTTACAATTCCTTCCTCTAACCTAACTTTAACCTTCCCTTCTCTAATACTAGTCCGAAAAACCCCCCAATTAAGATTTACAAAACAGAACTTCTTATTTCAAATTCAGACAACTTTCAGTTCTTCTCTATATTCCTGCCTTCTTTGCTTCTTTTTGGAGATTCTGCTTTACAGGTTACTGATCGATAAAGGTACCTTTAATAGAGCTATTTTTGGGCAGTCTTTTTACATGCTGGTGGCTGGGCAGTTCTTCTCCCAACTGTTCAATTCTCCCCGAACTTATACTTGCAAATCATCGAATTGTATCATAAATTCAGATTATCATTGTACTAAGTTCAAACTGGATTGGAGTTTGGTATTTTCTGGGGTATACTTTAAACTGATTGGCCTAATTTGAATCTGTTTTGTTGTTTCCAGGCAACCAGCTACCCTAGCTACCTCAGTAGCTGGAGCACATTTTACATTGTATCTTATTGAGAACACTTGGTGCTGTCACAGCTACCTTTTAACTCTCTTAAAGGTACAGTACACCCACATCTTCATAACACCCCCCCCCAAGAAAAAATGAACGATCATTATGAAAAGATGTCTTCATTTATTATTCTATTTTTTAAAACACTTTACACATTTTAAATACATACAGATAACTTTAATATAGGTTCACCTTAACTTCTTCTCCTATACCTGTATGTATATATAACATTAAATAAACACAAATCTCATCTAAACTCTATCAGTTAAATCTGCAATAATGCATCTGTGATTTAATTCTTACAACTCGCAACATGCATGATTTTTAAATTAGTAGTCTGTAACATAAGACTCCAACAAAATAGTCTCATATTCTTGCCTTTAAAGTGTTCTAAGAATGTAAGCAGATTGTGATCGGTGTACACAACCGTCTCTGACACATTGTTCGTGATATACACATTAAAATGTTGTAAGGCCAGGACCAAACTCAATAGTTCCTTTTCGATTGTGGAGTATTTCCTTTGATGGATGTCGATCTTCTTCGAACAGTAACCAACTGGCAATTCAATATCATCTTCATCTTCGTGTAGGAGAACAGCTCCAACTTCTATGTCACTAACATTGATGGCGACGTTCAAAGGTTTGGAAAAGTTTGGTGTAGCTAAACTGGTTTGGTGGTTAATATGGCTTTCAAATGCTCGAATGTCTCCTGGCATGGTTCTGAAACAGTGTTCTTCTTCAACAAATCGGTTAATGGTGCCACCACACTGCTTAAGTTTGGAACAAACTTCCGATAGAATCTGCTGAGTCCTCAGAATCAAAGCACCTCTTTCTTCGAGGTAATTCCTCGATGGCCTTAGTCTTTGTGTTCCATGGAGTCAACCTTCCATGGCCGATGTTATGTCCCAAGAATGTCACCTCTGCTTTCATGAATTCAGTTTTATTTAAGTTCATCACCAGTTTTGCTTCTTGTAGTCATTCAAAGAGCTCTACCAACTGTACCATGTGATCTTTCCAGGATCTACTAAAGATCACTACATCATCCAAACAGTCTGCACGGTTTTTTAACCTCGCCACAACTCTGTTGATGAGTCTTTGGAACATGGCCGGTGCGCTCTTCATTCCAAAGGGCATCACTTTATTATGTTACAGCCCGTTTGGGGTTACAAACACAGAAGTTTCTTTCGCCCACTCTGAGAAAGGTACTTGCCAGTAACCACACATTAAGTCCAACTTGGTGACGTAACTGGCTTGTCTGACTTTCTCGATCCAGTCCTCCAATCTAGGAATTGGATATGAGACTGATTTTGTAACAACATTGATCTTCCGATGATCCACACTGAATCGTTGAGTCTTGTCTGGTTTGGGAACTAAGACGATCAGCGAACTCCACTCGCTCTGGCTTGGTTCGATGCTGTCCTCGTCAAGCATGGCCTCCACCTCCATCTAGACCTGTCTGGCTTTGAAAGGATTAAGCTGATAGGAGTGTTGTTTTATCAAAGCAGTATTCCCTACATCTACTTCATGTACAATAGCATTAGTCCTCTCTATCTGATTCTTACATATGTCTTTATACTGCAGTCACAAATCTTTCAACTGTGTTCTATGCTCCTGAGACAGATAACTTACTAACCTAATCCACTCCTCAAGGATTTCTTCATTTTTAAATCTATTTTAAGGCAGATCAAAATCCATATCATCTGGATTTGATTCCTCACTCTACAGGGCAGTAACTAACACCTGTTTCTCCAGTTCTTTCTCTCTAGTATAGTATGGTTTCAACATGTTCATATGAAATACTCGATACCTTTTTTCTATCTGGTATCTTTACTGGATAGTTCACCTGACTCAACTTTTTCTCAATTTGATAGGGACCGCTAAACCTGGCTTTGAAGGGATCTCCTGTCATTGGTAACAGTACTAACACATCATCTCCTCGGGAAAATGTCTGAGTCTCAGAGCTTTTATCTGCCACCTGCTTCATTCTACACTGTGCCCTCTTTAGGTACTGTTAGCTAACTCACCTACTCTATTTACTCTCTCTCTCACTTCCGATACATAATCTAAGTATGAGAGCTCGGACTTCAATCCTATCAATTTTTCTTTAATTAATTTCAAAGGGCCTCTTACTTCATGATCGAATATTTACTTGATGAGTAAATTCTTTTGGGACATCTGTAATGAAATCCCTTTATCCCAATCATTTGGGTAATCCTGACAGTATGCTCTTAACATGGTCTTCAAGGTCTGATGCCACTTTTCTAAAGCTCCCTGGGATTCAAGATGATACACACTGGATTTAAAGTGCTGTATACCGAAGCTATCCATAATGCCCTTAAACAGCCTAGCAGTAAAATTTAACCCTTGGTATGACTGAATTTCACAGGGTAGCCCATACCGTGTGAAGAAAGCTACTAACTCCTTTACTACCCTTTTTGCCTTGATACTCTGCAATGGAATTGCCTCTGGAAATCTGGTAGACACATCCATTATGGTTCTGGATTAGTGGTGCTGGAAGAGCACAGCAGTTCAGGCAGCATCCAAGTAGCTTCGAAATCGACGATTCGGCAAAAGCCCTTTACCACATCCATTATGGTTAACAAGTACTGGTTCCCACCTTTAGTTCTCAGGAGGGACCTACCCAATCAATTCTAACCTGTGTGAAAGATTCTTCAAATACAGGAATTGGCAACAAAGGTGTTGGTTTTATTACCGCCTGTGGCTTACTTACCATTTGGCATGTATGACACGTATGGCAAAAGTTAACCACATCCTTGTGCATTTCAGGCCAATAAAAATGTTTTTGTACCTTAGCCTGAGTCTTTCGTACCCCTAGGTGACCTCCTGCAGCTACCTGTAACACCTCCTGTCTGTATGCTACCGGCAACACACTCTAGTGCACTTCAGCCCATTTCTCCTCTGCACTAACCTGCCGTGGTCTCCATTTTCACCTTAGGATTCTATCTTTCATATAATAACCCTCTGGAATATTCTCTGCCTCCTTTTCAGAGTACGCACCCACGTATATATCTTTTATTGTCTTGTCTCGCTGTTGCAAGTCTCTTAGGCTTTCAGGAGTAAAACTTCGGTCAGACTCTCTGCCTGTTCAGGTTTTTCTACACCATTATGTCAAATAGGGTATCTGCTAACTGACCTCAACTCCTTTATATCTTTCTCTTTACTTTTTGCATCGTTCTGTGACTTATGATAAAGGAATCTGGCTCTCACACAGTCTGGGAAAATACCAGGATATTTCTGTTTTAACTCCTCAGTTTCTTGGTCTTCCTTGGGCTTATCCATAACAAGGAGTATCACTCCCACCTTGGACCCTGCCAAATCATTCTTAAGAATGAACTGTATTCCTGGAACTTAAACTTCAGCAATCATTCCCACTGTAACTTCCCCAGTCTTGAGTTGGCACTCCAACCTGATCTTACATAGGGGAACGCTAAATTTCTGTCCATCTATCCCACAAATTACCACAATCTCGGGTAACAGATCAGAAATAATGCATATTCTTACCATCAGCGACTGGTTAGATCCTGTAACTCTCAAAATGATAACATCTTGTCCTTCTCCCCCGATCTTTCTGAGTAAAGTTTACCCACAGAGGCGACTTATTTGTAGAGATCAGGTACTAACTCCATATCCAGCCCCTGCCGAGGCTGTGCACTCTCCTGCAGCTCCTCAGCTCCTCTTGGGGTCTCCTCTCCTACCTTCCTTAATGCCACTGGCTTAGCTGCTTTTACCACATCTTTTATCACAGCGCCTTTCTTTAACGACCAGCACTATGACTTTACGTGTCCCACTTTACCACAGTGGAAACACTGAAGGCCTTTCACCTCCATTCCACCCTCTTGGGCTTCATTTTTATCCTGTGGTAAATTCTCTACTCTTGGTTTAGTAGTGTAGGATCTCCCTTCTCCTAATGAAACTCTGGCCGGAAGCTTGTCTTATGCACCAACACGTATTCACCTGCTAACTCTGCTGCCCTTCTCACTTCCTGAACTTTGTTACTCCACGTGAATTCTTACCATCTCTGGAAGTGAGTTTTTAAACTCCTCCAGCAGAATAATCTCTCTTAGTGCCTCAAAGGTCTTATCTATTTTCAAAGCACACATCCAACCAATCAAAATGACTATGTTGAATTCTTTCAAACTCAACATAAGTCTGACCTGGTTCCTTCTGTACCACTGTCTATATGCTCCTGGTACCAATTCATAAGCACTTAAAATAGCCTGCTTAACATCTACATAATCTCTTGACCCCTCATCTGACAGTGTGGCAAATACCTCACTAGCTCTGCCCACCAGTTTAGTCTGAACTAGCATTACCTATAAATCCTTGGACCACTGCATCTGCCTCAATTTTTCAAATGAAATAAAGAAGTCTTCAACATCTTTCTCCATCCTGTTAACTTGACTTTGCTGACTAAGTCGCAACTTCTCAAGTTCAAATTCTCTCTCTTTTTGCTCACCTAAGAACTCTCTCTCTCTCCCATTCTTCTCTTTGCTCAACTAAGAACCTTCTCTCCCTCTCTCCCTTTGTTTATCTTCTAACTCCATTTTCATCAATTGTAATTTACGTTTTTCTACCTCTACTGCACTTGTCTGTTTCTCTAACACATCTAAGTGTTTGAGTAATTCGCTGACAATTTCATCTTTACTCTGCCCTTAATTAAACCCAAATCTAACTCATTTGCTAAGTCTAAAAGTATAGCCTTTTCCTTTCCTTCTAAACCTTCTTGGCAAATTTGGGAATCATCTTCAAATCCCAGAACCTCTTTAGCAATTTTAAGAGACATATCTCTCACTTTTAATTTAGTCAACCACACCTCACCAAAATTAAACAAATTGTCTCACCTACATTTTATTTTAAAGATCTAGGACACTAACTTGCAAGTGTTCAAATTTGTTGGGATTTTTTGTATCCCCAAATCTATTCAAATCTATCTAAACCAGTTCAAATCCTGCACCCAAGCCCCCAAACTGTTATGACTCAGGGTAAACTCACCTGCTTATTTAAAACCAGCAACACAGAAAAGATCTGCCCTGTGCAGTAATCTGTGAAAGTTTGAGGGGTCAAGAACTATTTAAAATAAAAATTAACAACTTTATTTCTTAAAGTATAATAGAGAATAATTAACTAACAACTGATTACAACTCCTTCCTCCAACCTATCTTTTATCTTCCCTTCTATAATACTAGTCCGATAAAACCCCTGATTAAGAATTATAAAACTGCTTATCTCAAAACCAGGCAGCTTTCAGTTTTCTTTGTATTCCTGCCTTCCTTGCTTCTTATCAGGGCTTCTGCTTCACAGGTTACTGATCGATAAAGGTACTTTTTAAAGAGTTATTTTTCGGGCAGTCTTTTTACATGCTGGTGGCTTGGCAGTTCTCCTCCCAACTGTTCAATTTTCTCTGGTCTTATACCTACAAAACATTGGATTGTGTCATTGGCTTTAAAGGTTGTCAATATTCTAAATTTCTACAGGATTGGCGTTTGGTGTTTCTTGGGGTATAATTTAAACTGACTGGCCTAATTTGAATCTGTTTTGTCATTTCCAGGCAACCAGCAACCCCAGCTACTTCAGTAGCTGAAGCACACATTACATTGTATCTTATTGAGAACACTTGGTGCTGTCACTGCTTTTAACTCTCATAAAGGTACAGTACACAATCATAACACTATAGACAACTCATTCATTCATTCGTTCCCTTGCTACTTCTTAGTTCCACCCAAACCGATTCCATATCATGATCTATTGCACCAGTATCACTACTCACCACTGCACTGATACCTTCCGTTGTAATGTTACCCATCTCCTTTTTCTTTTTGCTTATTTTTCCAGAATGTTGAATACCATTTAAATAGTGAGTTCCTAGTCCTTGTCACTTTGGAACCACATCTCTGTAATAGATATTAAGTTATATTTATTTATTTCTATTTGCACTGACAATTCATCTCTTTTCATTCAAATACTGCGTTCATGCAGATAGAAAGCCTCCAGCTTTGACTCCCAATTATTACTTGCCCTGGTTGTAATTTCTCCTGCACCCTTGTGTATATTTCCTATCCCTTCCTGCCACACTTGCATTATTGATTCATTATGCATAGACTATTTACAAGGCTGATACCAGAACCGTGAGGTTCTACAGGTAAGGATGAACAATTTGGTCCCCTCTTCCTTTCAAACCAGAAGGCTGAGGAGACACCCAATAGAGGTCTTCAAAATGATTGTATCCATTCAATTCAAACTGAGAGAGAGAGAGAGAGAGAGTGTGAGTGTCTTCACTTGTAAGGATGGCCAAAACAAAAAGCCATCAATATGGCCACAGAAAATTAAATAGGGATGACTTTATACAGCATATGTGGAACTCGCGACCACAGGATAATAGTTTAGCTAAATAATATTAATTAGCTAAAGGGCGAACTAGTTGTAAAATGTCAGAGAACAGAATTTAGATTATATTGATAGTGTTATGTAAAAAAAATGAAAGAAGCTTAAATACAGCATGAATACCAACATAGACTAGTTGGGTTGAATGGCCTGTTTCTTTGCGGAGTATTGTATATCAGGTGAATATTGTAAATATACTGATGCTACAAGCAACAGGTACTCCATTCACATGTATCCATATCCTCATACATGCTCCTTCACGATTATTTACTGCGACTCTGTCAAATGTGAAACTTGATGATTGAATGGCAATTTTTGTTTCCTCCCATATTTTAGTTTTGCAGATAGGAAAACATAAAAGTCTATAGGGGATCCAATTCAGATTTTCAAAATGGAGTAAGGTATTTAAGAATAAATGAAGATTGCTTCCACTGGGTGATGAGTCAATAAAAAGGGGCCATGAACTGAGAAATATTACTGGAGGACCATGACTAAATGAGAGGGTAAAAGAGAATAAATTATTTTATAGATAACCATGAGACCATGAAAACGTTTTAGCAGTGTCCATTAAGGCATCAATTCTGCCATTTAAGAGAGAATTGGATAATTAATTGAAAAGGGAACACACAAAAGATATGGACAGTAGTAGGGAAATGGGATTAGAATAAGTAACTCCAGTTGAATTAATATCGGCACAAATATGATGTCTGGTTAATCTTCATTTCAAGAAAACATTAAAATACCAGTTTAGTTGATTGTATTGATATGGAGGAAACTCTTCATACCTACACTAAGTATATATATATATTTTTAAAAGTACCAATAATGCTTAACTTGCTTCTGACTGGTTAAACAGGTCTGAAAGGTTCCAGGTTCATTCACTGGATGAGGAGGTCACTAGGTAGCATTTATTGCCCATCCCTAATAGTCCACAGGGCAGTTCAGAGTCAACCATATTGTTGTGGGTCTGAAGTCACATGGAGGCCAGAATAGGTAAGGATGGCAGTTTCATTCCTGAAAGGACACTAATGAACCAGATTGGTTTTTCCAACAATCAACAAGAGATTCATGGTCATCAATTGGACCCTTAATGCCAGCTTTGTTTTTATTGAGTTATCTGGGTCCCTGGATTAACAGTCCAGCAAAAATACCATTAGGCTATCTCCTCCCTCTCCATTACATACATTCCTCATTATCTGGATATCCATGGATCTGCATTCTCCAGAGGTCAGTATCAGACCCAATTGTTTTTCTCCCCCATTGACTCAACTGGTCTGATCATGCAGTTCTTCATAATACGTCAGAGTTAAATTGTAGCAATTTGTTTCTTCTCGTTATCCACAAGAAATTCATATCCCTATTCTCTACCGATGATGTGGATACTTTTTTCAAATTCAATGATGGGACATGGGTGCTGCTGACTAACCTCATTTATTGCCCATTCTTAAGAGGATTTGGCATATGGAATATATTAAATAATCTTTGATAGGCTGTGGATGTTAATTGCCAAAGCCTACAAACCTCCTTGCACTTTATTTCACTGTCTAATTGCCATTGTAACAGCCTAGCACAGTTAAGAATCAACCATATTGCTGCAGGGCCAGAAACACAGATAGGTCAGACCAAGTACAGATAGCAGATTTTCTTCCCTTACATTAGCAAACCAAAGGGTTTTTCTGACAATCTAATTGCCTAGCTTACGTATATAGACAATAGTTTTATAAACCAGACTTATTCATTGAAGTTCCACTGTATACCATGACGGAATTTGAACCAGTGTCCCAAGAACAATAAATTATTACACCCAGAAGCCTAATGATATTAGCACCAGGCCACCATCTTCCCTGTAGAATGAGGTTGCCATTGTTCTTAGTCATGAGGCCCATTATATTGAGTAAAAACAAGGACTACAGATGCTGGAAACCAAAGTTTAGATCAGAGTGGTGCTGGAAAAGCACAGCAGGTCAGGCAGCATCAGAGGAGCAGGAAAATCGACGTTTCAGACAAAAGCCCTTCATCAGGAAGCTTTAATGTAGAAGGTAACCTAATCTCATGGTTGCTAAGTATCATTCTAACACCAGATGGCAGTATCTCTCTGAATGACAGTCAGGTAGGTAAAACTAAATGACTGCAGATGCTGGAAACCAGATATCTGGATTAGTGGTGCTGGAAGAGCACAACAGTTCAGGCAACATTCAAGGAACAGTAAAATCGACGTTTCAGGCAAAGGCCCTTCATCAGGAATAAAGGCAGAGAGCCTGAAGCTTGGAGAGATAAGCTGGGGGAGCGGGGGAGAAGAAGAGAGAAAGTAGCATAGAGTACAATGGGTGAGTGGGGGAGGGGATGAAGGTGATAGGTTGGGGTGGGGGGAGGGTGGAGTCAATAGGTGGAAAAGAAGATAGGAAGGTAGGACAAGTCATGGGGACAGTGCTGAGCTGGAAATTTGGAACAAGGGTGAAGTGGGGGAAGGGGAAATGAGGAAACTGTGGAAGTCCACATTGATGCCCTGGGGTTGAAGCGTGCCGAGGCAGAAGATGAGGTGTGAAGGAGGCCCAGGACCTCCATGTCCTCGGCAGAGTTGAAATGTTGGGCCACTGTGGTTGATCGGTGTGGGTGTCCCAGAGATGTTCCCTAAAGCGCTCTGCTAGGAGGTGTCCAGTCTCCCCAGTGTAGAGGAGACCGCAGCGGAAGCAACAGATACAATAAATGATACTAGTGGATGTCCAGGTAAAACTTTGATGGATGTGGAAGGCTCCTTTAGGGTCTTGCATGGAGGCGAGGGAGGAGGTGTGGGTGCAGGTTTTGCAGTTCCTGCGGTGGCAGGGGAAGGTGCCAGGATGGGAGGGTGGGTTGTAGGGGGGCATGGACCTGACCAGGTATTCACGGAGGGAACGATCTTTGCGGAAGGCGGAAAGGGGTGGGGAGGGAAATTGCTCAACCTCCTCGCGGGAGCACGAGGTGGCGCTGATGCAGTCATCAATGTAGCGGAGGAAGAGGTGGGGAGTGGTGCCAGTGTAATTATGGAAGATAGACTGTTCTTCGTAGCCAATAAAGAGACAGGCATAGCTGGGGCCTGTGCCCATGACAGTCAGCCCATTGTCAGTACTCTAACAGATGTCTTATTCCTGAGGACATTTGACAAAGTATTTCTGTGAAAACATATCATGTCCTTTTCATGTGTAAGTGTCTTATAAACAATGCCAAAAGGTAAAGACAAAAGATCCAGGCACCCTTACCTACACAATGGCACATCACAATACATACAAAGTACATAATCCCACCTATAAACCATGTGATCTCCTGACAGGCAAAAATCCAGCAGTGAACGTTATGTTCCCGTGCTAGTGGGCTGGGGGAAGGAGGGGTGGAAAATTCCCCAATGGTCTTCTTACCACTCAATTGTGCATCCTGACAGCGAACAACTTTACAGTGGGATGGGTTAGGTCTAGGCTGGCCTACCCTTGCCCGTTAGTTGGGAATTGATTACCTTTTCAGGGCTATTTGAGGCTGGTGGGAGGAATTCAGGAGCAAGGGAAAGTGTCCAGAACAGCAGGAAGGGATCAGGTGCCTCTTTTTCATATGGAGCATTCCACTGCAAGTTTAGCTAAGTAAATAGTTGCTACTATCTCCATTAATTATAATAACTAATTATGAGTTATGCAACTTTGGAGTTACATAATTAACCTTCAGCAAACAGTAGGCATGGGACAAAGACCAGTAAATTGTGAACAAATATTATGCTATTGTCTCCACAAAGGGTATAAAATCAAAGAACAAAAATCCAAATGACTCATTTCACAATGTTTCTATTCAGTAAAGGATGGCAGATGATAAACAATGGGACTAAAGCAAATATTGTGATGCTGTAAATTTTAAATAAAAACAGAAAATGCTGGAGAAATGGAGCAGAGAGAAACAGAATTAACATTTTGAGTCCACTATGACTTCTTCAGAACAGAACGTTCTGAATAAGTTGCACTCGACTTGAAACGTTAACTGCTTTTCTCTCACTAGATGCTGTTAAACAATGGGAATGTAGATAAGAAAGGTTCCATTGCAGCAAGTGTCATTGAATAAACATACAAGCAGAAAGCATAAACAATTTCTAAGCCTGTAGGAGTGAGAGGTCTATTATTTCTTATATTTTGTCAGTACCTAGTTATTCAACATATTCTGGGAATACTTTCATGGTTACTAATTATTATGTGCAGAATTCCTAATGAAACCCAATCTATTCCAGGAGAGAAAATACAATATAGAGACATTTAGATCATACTTATTATTAGTAACCTAAAATACTGGATGTCACAAGCACAGAAAGTGATTATAAATGATACCTAATTATAAATTTCTTTTTACAGGGTTTCTTCTGATTTTGCAAGGCAAAGGAAACCTTACCAAATATTGTAGATCAAGTGAAATTTAGATATATATTTTAAATGCACATCAAAGAGACATTGGTAGTCAGAAGGAATAAATTAGGAGAAACCAGAATGAAGACTGAAGTCGATGGCGACAAATTAACAAGTAACTAAATTTGTTTAGGACATTAGCAAGGCATTATTGAGGCATTTAACAAAGCTATCATCCCTCTGGCAACACATTCTGCCTAGTGTGAAACTTACCTTATATCAATTGCAATTTAAATGCATTAAAAATGCAATGAGTTGCTCTCATTGTCAATACATGCCTCAATGGACTTCCTGTACCCATTATGCCCCAAACCTCACTATAGCCCATGACTGTTTAGAACAGGTGATAACAGAAGGTGGCAGATATGAGGAAGAAGCTAAAGGGATAGAGAGATAGCCAGGAGGAATTTTGTGAAGATAAAGATGTGTTAATATGAAAACTCAAGCTTGTAGTAATGGAAAATCTCTAAGATCTACATTTATCCAATTTCATATATGCCTTGAGCCTTTTTCAAATGTGATAGCTAGAATGTATGAAAATTCCATATGCAGACTATAAGACAGAAGAAGCACTTGAAAATATAACAGCAAAAATAACTCTAAAAAGTGATATCCAAAAAGGATAATCAGTATTTCACCATTTGATCAGAGAGGTGAAGCTACAGAGATCTTCTCCAGAGTGCAAAGGAGAGGTCAGCTGAGGGGTCAACCTAGGTGTATAGTTTGATGATGGATGTCAGAGTAGTTGCAGAAGAATTGCAGTGGCTATGAGGGGATAGTACAGGATAGATGAGTGCGACATAACATGACAGCAGATCGTCTGGTAGAAGCAGCTACAAACAGCCAGAAGCAAACCAAAATTAGTGTCTCAATTAAAACTGGAGTTTAGCCTTTCCTTTTTAATAAATGAATTTCATTATTTCATGCTGAATGCATTTTGTCTAATGGTGAAAATGACACGTGCTTTAGTTCTCTTCACTCAAGATTACAAATTACTCTCCTAAATTATAACAACTTCATGGCATATGTACTTCAAAGGTTGTAAAACATTTTATGACATCATAAGTTGTTTGCTTTCTTTAGTAATTAAATGTATTGATTTGAGCAGAATTATCTAGTCAGTGATCATGGCTTTTGCTTTTCTTCAAAGGTACTTTGTCAATCCACATGGAAACCCAATGTTCAATACTTGATTCAATTTTCATCTGGACGCCTTTGCAAAATCAGCAAATGATTCCACTCTAGAACTACTTCCTTAAACTGTGTTTGAACTGATCAATTTATACAAAGCTGAGTGAATTAGTTCTACTTCTGCCATAGCTCTTCCTTCTGGATTTTAATGAGGAAAAGTTGTGAAACATTTATAACATCCTGAAGTAATTATAAATCAAGTGGATTATTCATTTCAGTCCAAGTGAAAGGTAACTTATGATTTGTAAAATTAAGAGCTACTTTAATTTCACGGATCCAATTGGAAATGAAGATATAGAAATCGATGTTTAAAAAGATTATAAACATTTAGTGATGTTCCAGTAGTTTATTTAAAATGTAGTTGCTGCTAATATAAATTTACATTCAATTCAGAAGCTTTCAAAAACACCAGTCTGGACACACCAGTACCTTTCATCTGGATGAATAGAAAGAAGCACGTAGGAATGGTTGCTTAGGTCATCTGCTGATTCCAACTCTTTAGATGATTGCCTTCAAATTATTAGCTACTTAGCTACAGCATCATCCAGTTTATGTATTATTCTCCACTGCAACAGATTCAGACTTGAAGTTTCAAAACTTAAATCAAATAAACTCTTACTGCTAACTGACTGCATCATTAAACAATTCTAGCAGCACGTGTAAATTACTGGATTTGTACAGTCTTGATTGCTGCAGTCTTAGTCCTTGTGGTGATGAAGTAACATTTATACAGACATTAGTTAACTTTATTTATAAAGGGCTGCTCCAGGCAACTGTGCAGATGTGTCTTCTCCTGCTATTCGGACCATTTAAAAAGCCAGAAGTCTGTTTGTTTGTCTTTAGTGAATCCAACAAACTTCTAATCCTCTCACTAGCAGGTTGTCTCTGCTTTTTGCTCCTTCCTCCAGAGGACTGTGTGGAAGGATGAAGCAAGGTTGCTAGTCCCCATGGCTTGGTTTTGGACACTGGTTGTTTTAGCCGTTCCTGCTGTAATAGCCACGCGCTCTCTCTTGCTGCAGTCACAAACTTCCCCAGCTGGGTTTGATTGACATTCTTGCTCACATTCAGCGCCTGTTCAAATGGGTTCTGAATGTAAAGTGGAGAGGCTTCAGGTTTATGTTGCTCTTTCCCCTGGAAATGATTACAAGAAGAAAAATAACAATTAATTTACAGCATCTGCAGTATATTAAAAAGTCTAAAAGGGAGAAAACCTAGCATTCACTCAAGGAATTTGTAGCATTGCCTGGTTCTTTTATAAATCCTCAGTTTATTTCTGTCCTGGGTACTGCAGCAGTGTAGTGCAGATGGGAGAAGAAACAGCTAAATCCTGAACTACCAGAAAGCTAAAAGTGTAAATAAAGAAATTAGCTATCTTGAATTTGTACAAGATCCTATACTGATGCAGTTAATGTAAAAAGAGTTAGATTCCTTTTAGCCACCCAGCATTAACATAGGACTCAGAACAGAAAAAAAACTGCTTATCCCAGAGAATGAATGAAGCTGTTTTGCCATGAGTAAGCAAACTTGAGTTTTTCCAGAGATTAACTGATCTGCATCTTTGGAATTCGAAGCTCATTTAAACTTTACAATGTAGGCTTTTGGCATGTTCATTAACTCTGTAAGTGAACTAATAACCCAAGAGATCAGTCCAAATAGTTCAGGAATGATGCAATAGCAACCTTAAAGTAATGTTGACATAGCATTCTTGCACAAACACCCACATATAGTTCCTGTTTTTAAGAATAGTAGGGGCTGTATTTATGCTAATACTACAGTCTAAATGAAAACTACACATGACACTCTAGTTCAAACACCAGTCCATTTAATATATATTTAATTGTGATATTGCAGAATAACTCAAAACACTTCTGATCTCCAGATGAAACATTACACAGAGGTTGCATCTGCCTTCCTTGGAATTAAAAAGATGTTAAAAGATACCTTATTACTTTTCATGAGACATTACTTATGCAAAGCATCGTATTTACCCAAAAAAGCTATTTCACTTCAAAAATAACTGTCCAATTAGCAATTAATTTATCAAAATTCACTTCATAAAGTCAGAAGTCTGATATTTAAATGAATCAAATGCACCAACTGACCAATATAAAAATATCCTAGACTGTATTAATTACTCTTATTCAGGAATCATGGCAACATAGAAAATCAGAGAAGTGGGCCGTTCCACCACTCAATAAGATTATGGTTGATCATGCAACTCTTCTCACTTTTCACCATACCCTTAGCCCCAAGAACTATATCTACCCCTTCTTGAAAACATCAATGCTTTGACGTCCATGGCTTTCTGTAGCAGAGAATTCTCCAGGCTCACTGGTCTCTGGATGATGACATTTCTCCTCATATTAGTCTAAAATAGCCTCCCCCCAGTATCCTGAGACTGTGCCCAGTTAGAAAATATCCTTCCTATGTTTACCTTGTATAATCCAATTAGAATTTGATAGGTTTCTATAACATCCCCT
Source organism: Chiloscyllium punctatum (assembly GCF_047496795.1). NCBI lineage: Eukaryota > Metazoa > Chordata > Chondrichthyes > Orectolobiformes > Hemiscylliidae > Chiloscyllium > Chiloscyllium punctatum. The sequence continues at coordinate 91,466,610 of NC_092746.1, read as the reverse complement.
ACATTTTTTAAAAACATTCCTGTGATTCAATCTTTATACATACTGCACACTCTACAGTCAGAACATCCTTTCTCAGACAAAGAAGACCAAAACTGCATGCAATATTTCCAAATATGATCTCACCAAGGCCCTGTACAATAACAGCAAAATATCTGCACTCTTGTACTCAAATCCTCTCACTATGAAGGCCAACATTCGGCTTCTTTGTTGCCTGCTGTACCTGAATGTTTACTTTCAGGGACTGTTTTACAAGAACACTAGGCCTCACTGCACTTTCCTTTTTCCCAACCCATCACCATTCATATAATAGATCAGATAAAAATCAAATGGTTGGGATACATTTTAACACTGTGATATGCATTTTTGCATATTTAATGCTATATTTGCTGAATTTATTTGCAATTTCATTGCAAAATGAATATGATAAAATACTTAGACATCTAGGAGCACATGATCGCCCGATTCATCTGTTGGATGTTAAAATTGGCTCTTCAATAGATATTTCACAGAATTAGACCCCAAGTTAACAGATGGGATGTTCTAGCATTTATCGAACTGGTATTCTACAAGCTATATAACAGCTCCTTTATCCCACCAATGTTGAATCCAGCAGAGTTACATTACAAAACAAATGTAACTCGCATTATACCAGCCAACTAAAAGAAGCTTTATTCCAACTTTTCTAAAAATATTTGTTACTGGTGAATTAATATACTGCAACAATGTAAGACTTTGGTATTAAAACAGAGGTGAAGTAGTACTCACAAGCCACTTAATAATGGCTGTGTATAGGTGAAGTCTACTTATCTACAATCTCTTGGAAAAGAATTTCAGGAGTGTGCTTCCATCCCCCCTCTCCCAGTCATCTTGGTTTCCTTTCACTCCACCTGAAACTGCTATTCACTTCTCCTCTGTGCCTTTACTTGTGCTCCAGCCTGAGTGTCAGCACGGTTTCCTTTTGTTAATTCTATGACTCACTGAGAAACAGAGTCACAGCGATAGGGCAGAAGTTTCTGGAATGTGGAATTTCCTATTCCATTACCTTAAAAATGTGTTGGGGAACAGACCCATGCCAATCAAAGCAGCCTTACACAGCCTTTTGACATTCCACAGAGCATTAATTGACAGGAGACAGAGCTTCATTCCTTTGCTCAGATGAAATGCTGCCTCAGACAGCTGGCAGCTGCATTGTTCGGGCAATGCTAGCAGCAGCTAGAATTGGGATCACAAGCAATCCCCAGCTTTTAAATCTGATTTCAGGAATAAACACATACTGGGGAGGGAAATTAAGCTCTGGGGTCGACATAAGTCTACTCACCAAGTCTATGCTGGCTTTCTGTATGTCTCTAATGTAGTGTGCTGTGATGGTTTCCGCTTTGAGAGCAGCCAATAAATGCTACTGTGCTGCACGTAAGGAAAGGGATAAGATTTTTTAAAAACTGAATCCTGCCAGCTACCAGGGAAAGGAACCAGGGCAAAAGATTTTCAATCATCCTGCTGAGCCAAAATCTCAAAATCTACTTTTCAATTACAGAATGAACCCTACTGGTAACAAGTACCATAATGTCTGTAACATTCTTATCTGCTCTGCACGAATAACTCAAGACAGTGACACATACACTGACCTCCGACAACGACAACCACCTTCCTTTGTGCTAGAATCGAGAATGTAGTGCTGGAAAAGCACAACAGGTCAGGCAGCATCCGAGGAGCAGGAGAATCAATGTTTTGGGTATAAGCCCTTCATCAGGAATGTTTTGGCAAATAGGGTTAAGGAGAATCCAAAGAGTTTTTACAAACACATTTAGGACAAAAGGGTAACTAGGGAGAGATTAGGGCCCCTCAAAGATCAGCAAGGTGGCCTTTATGGAGAGCTGCAGGAGATGGGAGTCATACTAAACGAGGATCCTGCATCAGTGCAATTCTGGAGCTCAGACTTCAGTCCTTAACTAGATCTGAAGTCCCTTGAGTTGCAAACACTTGCTTTAGATGTGTGTATCAGCAGGATGTCATCACTAACATTCATATGTTTTTAATGTTAAAGCACAAATTTGTTTGGTTTATTATATACAAGTGGCTCTTCATTTGTTGCCAATTCTAAAACAGATTATGTCAAATGATATTACCTTAATTGTTTTCAACCATTTCTTGCAGCTACTGGTAAATTATTGAGGACCACCCTTAAATCAAAGCAGCACCTGGATGATATTTTAAAGCTAGGACACACAAAAACATAACTACAAACATGACATGATCTGAATAGTCCAAGAATGTTGACAAAGTTTTGATCAGGTGGGTCAAAGGTTATTATTACAAAGCACTGAATTTAGTTTCTTCACACTCAATGCATGATTTGCAAAGCACTGTTTGATTGGCTATGTATTCTGATATAATTCATTCTTACTCAATTTTATTCCTAAAACATCAAACATTTCATTTGTGTATTTAAAGTTTCCAAGTTCAACTTTAAAATTTCATTAATTTGTGCTTAATAATTGTTAAAATGTAACATTTCCAAAAACATTTTGTGTTTAAGAAGAAGTCAAAATGCAAGATGCAAAAGATAAATCATTGGAATGAGTTGCACAATATTAAATGATGTGAGGGCAAAATGTTATTGAAAGGTCTCTCAACAACTGCAGAAGGAAGCTGGGAAAAACTGACTAACTCATTTCGAGATCTGCCCTGTAATCTCAATCACACACCAGTTGCAGTCTGTGGCTTTGGTCACATCTAGCTGGCTGCCTGAAAATACCATCTTCTCAAAAGCATGAACAGTAAATGTTGACCTTGCCAATAAAGCCCACATCCCAAGAATGCATAAAGCTAAGGTTACAAATTTTACTTTTGTAGTTAATTCATTCAAAAGATAACCCAAGTTCAATTTTTCAATTAGGGCTCTCCTTAAAGGTAGTTCTTTGAACATTTGTAAAGTTTAAGTTCTGACTAACACATTACCTTTGAGTTGACCTAACATTCCTAATTTACCTCACTCCCATGATTCATACTGAAACTCCCAATAATAATGCATAAGATGGCCTGAGATCTTGTTTTAGATTTCACGATAACAGACATGTAATGCATGATCAAAACTAGATCACTACTTCACATTAGAAAATAAAAATAAGTCAAAGTTTGCAACATACTAACCTTTCTGATATTGATGGACAGTTGATTGAAAGCAAAATTGCCATAAAATTCAAAGAATTCTTGCAGAAGTTCTTCTGTTGAGAAATCCAAACTTAAAATTATTTAATTTACATACCAGAATTGCAAGTCACTTCATAAAGATATTCCTGTTTAGTTCATCCGTCACTTCCTTATTTTGCATCAACTCTTCAGTCTCACCTTCTATAGGGCCAATGTTTGGTTTGTTAAATCTTCTTGAAGTATTTATAGAAACTCTTATGATCTAGCTTTGTCTTCTCTTTTCCTGTTAGGTTTTGTCAGTCATTCTTTGCAGGTTTTATATTCTGTCCAATATTCTGACCTAGTGGAAAGTGAGGACTGCAGATGCTGGAGATCAGTCGGGTGTGGGGTGCTGGAAAAGCACAGAGGGTCAGACAGCATCTGAGGAGCAGGAGAATTGACGTTTCTAAGCCCTTCATCAGGAATCGATTTTCTGACCTGCCTTCCATTCTTTTAAACGAGAACTAGGAACAGGATTAGGCAATTCACCCCCTTGAGCCTGCTCTGCCATTTAAATTTGATCTCATCTTGGCCTCAACTCCATTTTCCTGCCCACTCTCCATAATGCTTTAATCCATTAATAATTAAAAATCTACCTCTTCCTTAAGTTTACTCCATGTCCGAGCATCCCCCACACTGGGGTAGTGAATTCCACAAATTCACAATCCATTGGAAGCCATTTCTCATCTGCTATGCCCATCCTAAAACTTTGATCATTCATTCTAGATTGCCTCTTGCAAGGATACATCTATATATATCCACTTTGTCAATTCTCTTCAACATTTTCTCTATCTCAATTAGATTTCCTCTCATTCTTGTAAACTCCAAAGAGTACAGGCCGAAACTGTTCCACCTCTCTTCAAAAGATAAATCCCTCATCTCGAATTAATCTGGTGAACCTTCTCTGAACTGCCTCCAGTGCAACTATATAGGGGTGGCATAGTGGTTAGCACTGCTGCCTCACAGCAGCAGGGTCCAAGGTTTGATTCCAGTCTTGGGCAACTGTCTGTGTGGAGTTTGCACGGGTTTTCTCCCATAATCCAAAGATGTGCGGGTCAGGTGAATTGGCCATGCTAAATAGTCCATAGTGTTAGGTGCATTAGTCAGAGGCGGGTGGGTTACTCTTTAGATGGCCAGTATGGACTTGCTGGGCCGAAGGGACTGCTTCCACATTGTTGGGAATCAAATCTAATCTACCTAAACTAATCTAATCCCTCAAGTAAGGGGACCAAAATTGTATGCAACAATCCTGGTATGGTTTCATTAATACCCATATAGTTGTGGCAGCACATGCATACTTTCACATTCCCTAATCCTTTAGCAATAAATACAAAATTCTATTTGCCTTTCTTATTACCTGCACACTAGTTTTCTGTGATTTATGCGTGAGGACACCGAGCTGCCAATGCACTGAAACACTCTTAAGGTTTCTCTCCATTTAGCTAAATTGCCTTTCTATTCTTCTGACCAAATGGATAAGCTTACAAATCCACTTTAAACGTCATCTGCAGAATTTTGGACTACTCATCTAACCTATCTATATCCATTTGTAAATTTCTCAATCCTTCATTGCAATTTATTTTCTCACTTATTTTATGTCTCATCTGCAAATTTGGCTGTAGTAATTTTCATCCCTGTAGAATCATTCGTAAATGTCCTGCGTTCTTCAAGATTCAGCTCACAATCTATGAGATCCTGCAACTTGTACCAGATTGTATTTATGAATTTCTAATTATGCTGTCAGTTCACCCGCTTAGTTTCAAATGTTATGTGCATTTAGATGTAGCATCTTCAGGTTTATTCTTTTACTTGCTTTCTAAATTCTAGTCCTAACTAGAATTAAACAGGCCATGTTAGTTAACTCTTTGATTTACATTCTCTATCCCTTCCTGTCATCATTTCTAGCATTAATAAACATTCCCTTTGGCTATGACTCTACTCTTGGAGTTAACACATCTCTCCCAATTTTAACTCTGCCTCCACAATTCAATTTAACACCGTCCCTTCTTCCCTATCTATATGGCTGGCAAGAACATTGGCTTCAGCACTGATCAGATAGAGATGCTTTCTTTCAATTCTCTCCTGGGACTGGGTCTCACTGACTGGTCAGTACTTATTGCCTGTCCCTAGTCACCTTTCAGAAAGTTGTGGTGAGCTGCCTTCTTGAAGCACTGCAGTCCATGCACTGTAGGTAGACCAACAATGCTATCAGGGAGGGAATTCCAGCATTTTGATCCAGCAACAGTAAAGGAACAGTGATATATCTCTAATTCAGGATGGTGAGTAGCTTAGAGGGGAACTTGCAGGTAGTGGTGTTCCCTTGTATCTGCTGCTCTTGTCCTTCTAGATGGTACTGGTTGTAGGTTTGGAAGGTGCTGTCTAAGGATATGGGCAAATTTCTGCAGCACAACTTGTAGATCATACATACTGATGCTACTGACCATTGCTGGTGAAGAAAATGGACGCTTGAGGATGTGGTGTCAATTCAGTGGACTGCCTTGCCTGAATGGTGGCAAACTTGTTGATGTTGCTTCTTCCCTAGCCTCTGACTTATTCACGAAGCCACTGTATTTATATGGCGAGTCCATTTTAGTTTCAGATCAATGATTGTTAACAGTATGGGACTCAGTTATGGTAATGTCAATGCATGTTATGGGGTGATGGTTAGTTTATTTTTATTGGACATGGCCATTACCTGGCATTTATGTGACATGAATGTTACTTGCCACTTGTCAGCCCAAACCGGAATATTATCCTAGCCTTGCTGCATTTGGATATAGACTTCAGTATTGAGTGAATTGTGAATGGGACTGAACGCTGTTTGATCATTGGCGAACATCCCCATTTCTGACCTCATGATTGTGGGAAGAAGCAACCGAAGACAACATCCTGAGGAACGTCTGCAGAGACGTCCTGGAGTTGAGATGACTGACATCCAAAAATCACAACCATCTTCCTATGTGCTAGGTATGACTCCAGCAAGTGGAAAGTTTACCCAGATTCCCATTGATTCCAGTTTTGCAAAGGTTCCTAGAAGCCACATATTGTTGAATGAGGTCTTGTTGTCAAGGGCTGTCACTCTCACCTCACCTCTGGAATTGAGCTCTTTTGTCCAGCTGTAATATGGTCAGGAACTGTGAGGCACTGGTGGAACTCAAACTGTATATCAGCGAACAGGCTGTTGCTGAGCAGGTGCTGCTTGATAGCATTGTTATTGACCTTCCGTCACTTTGCTGATTATCAAGAGTAGTCTGGGGCAGTAATTGGCAAGATTAGATTTTTCCTGCTTTTTTGTGAACAGAATATACCGGAGTCATTTTCCACATTTCTGGGCAGTTGCCAGTGTTGTAGTTGTACCAGAGCAGCTTGTGATATGGCAAGTTCCCTGAGCACAAGTCTTGCCAGAATGTTGTAAGGGCCTATAGTCTTTGCAGTATCCAGCGTCTCTGGCCATTTTTTGATATCACGTGGAGTGAATTAAATTCACTGAAGTCTGGCATCTACGATGCTTGGGACGAGGCCCAAAATGGGTCATCCCCTCGATATTTCCGGACGGAGTGTGTTAAGAATGCTTCAGCCTTATCTGTAGCACTGATGTGCTAAGAATAAAACTGAAGCATTCGTAACAAATGTGCCCCAATACCAGTGATCATGAATCAGAACCCATTTCTAGCAGACCAGTCTTTGAGCTCTGCATTCATCTCACTAAGGCTGATTTTCCAGATGCAAAGGTGAGGACTGCAGATGCTGGAAATCAGAGTCTAGATTAGAATGGCGCTGGAAAAGCACAGCTGGTCAGGCAGCATCCAAGGAGCAAGAAAAAAACCTGACGTTTCAGGCAAAAGCCCTTCATCAGGATTGAGGCAGGGAGCCTCTGGGGTGGAGAGATAAATGGGAGGGGGTGGGGCTGGGGAGAAGGTAGTCAAGAATACAATAGGTGGACGGAGGTGGGGATGAAGGTGATAGCTGGGAAGGAAGATTGGCAGGTAGGACAGGTTATGAGGATGGTGCTGAGCTGGAAGGTTGGAACTGGGGTAAGGTGGGGGGAGGGTGGAGAATGAGGCAACTGGTGAAGTCCACATTGATGCCCTGGGGTTGAAGTGTTCCAAGGTGGAAGATGAGGCATTATTCCGCCAGGCATCGGGTGGCGAGGCAGTGGAGGAGACCCAGGACCTGCGTATCCTTGGCAGAGTGGGAGGGGGAGTTGAAATGTTCGGCCCATGGAGCGGTGGGGTTGATTGGTGCGGGTCTCCTGGAGATGTTCCTTAAAGCGCTCTGCGGGAAGGTGTTCAGTCTCCCCAATGTAGAGGAGACTGCATCGGGAGCAATGGATACAATAAATGACATTGGTGGATGTGCAAGTGAAACTTTGATGGATGTGGAAGGCTCCTTTGGGGCCTTGGATGGAGGTGAGTGGGGAGGTATGGGCGCGGGTTTTGCAATTCCTCCCAGGGTAAGCTGCCAGGAGGGGAGGGTGGGTTGCTGGGGGGCGTGGACCTGACCAGGTAGTCATGGGAGGGAACTGTCTTTGCGGAAAGCGGAAAGGGGTGGGGAGGGAAATATATCCCTGGTGGTGGGGTGTGTTTGGAGGTGGCGGAAATGTCAGCGATTGATGGTAGGGTGGAAGGTGAGGACCAGAGGGGTTCTGTCCTTGTTACGGTTGGAGTTGTGGGGTTTGAGGGCAGAGGTGCGGGGCGTGGATGAAATGCGGAGGACATGGCTTAAATAATAGAGCTTATGACTGTGTGGCTCTTCTTCTGAATTTCGTACCTAGCTCCTCACAGTCACTGTGTAGTACCTCCTTTTTCCTGTCTATGCCATTGGTACCAACATGGATCAAGCGAATTGCGTCCTTGCTCTCACTACAAGTTCCACTCCAGCCCTGAACAGAGAGAGAGAGTCATAGAGCCCTACAGCATAGAAACAGGCCCTATGGCCCACCATGCCGAAGTTGAATGACAAACATCAAACTACACTAGTCCCATTTTCCAGACACAAACCCTGGCAACAGTCAGGCAACAATCTTGACACATGCTCTTTATTCTGCTTTAACTTTAACGCTGTTTCTCGCCACAGAGGCTGCCTAACTTTCTGAAAAACTCCACCATTTTGTTTTTATTATAGATATGGTCATTCTTAATTCTTCCAATACTAATGATTGTATTAAAAAAGAGCAGTTTTCATGGATAATCACTGTTCTAATCCCTTTAATGACACCACCAATGGTGTCAATCCCTTGCACTGTACTGTCCCCTACTTCCATAACATCTCCTCTTGCTCCGCTGTCTTGAATGATTTCCTGTACCATTGTCAACTCGCTCATTCACCATGTAGCCCTTGCTTTCATCTCAACAAGTTAAAAGAATCTCAAATTTGTTGGTCAGCTGCAAAGATTGAAATTCCTGTTTCTTTACCTGTCTCACTTGCAGTCATACTCTTTCCCTGAAAACTGACCAAACTACAGATGTGATTACCTCCTGATACAGAGAAGCCAGGTAATGCTCTCCCTCCTTAAATGTGTTGCAGTGTCTGTAGTTCAACCTCCAGCCCATAAACGGAGTCAAAAGATGCTTGAATTCGATTGCTGCTGCAGATGTGTTTGCTTTGGACCAAACAATGCCCAGGAACTCCCATATACTGCAGCTGTCATAGAATCATACAGCATGGAAAGAGACCCTTCGGTCCAACTAGTCCATGCCGATCATGTTCCCAAACTACTGGCCCCACCTGCCTGTGTTTGGTCCACATCCCTCCAAATCCTTCCTATTCATAAACTTATCCAAATGTCTTTTAAATGCTGTAATTGCACATGATTCTAAAAATTGTCCCTCATGTCCTTTTTAAATCTTGTCCTCTCACCTTAAAAATATGTCCCCTGATTTTGAACTGCCCCACTCTAGGAAAAAGACCCTTGCTATTCACCTTGTCTATGCTCTTCACGATTCTATAAACCTCTATACGGTCACCCTGCAACCTCTTATGCTTTAGTTAAAGTCCCAGCCTATCCTTATAACGCAAACTCTCTATTTCCAGCACCATACTGGTGAATCTTTTCTGAACACTCTCCACTTTAATAATACATAACAGGGCAACGAGAACTGCGCACTGTAATCTAGAAGAGGCTTCAGCAACGTCCTGTACAACCTCAATATGACGTCCCAACTCCTGTCAGTAATTGGCTTTCCTTCAAGAACAGAGAAGAACAAAGAATAATACAACACGGAAACAGGCTCTTCAGTCCTCCAAGCTTGAGCCAACATATTTTGCCCTTCCATGCAAAAACTGTCTTCACTTACAGGATTCTTTATTCTCTTCCTACTTACATATTCATCCAGGAGTTTCCTGAATGTTATTATTGTGTGTGCTTCCACCACATCCTCCGGCAACACGTTCCAGGCACTCACCACCCTCTGTGTGAAAAACATCCCCTTGCACATCTCTTTTAAAATTCCCTTCCCCCTTGCACCTTGAACCTGTGTGCCCTAGTAATGACCCCTCCACCCTAGGAAAAAACTTCATACTTCCCACTCTATCCATGCTATTCACAATCTTATAAATTTATATCAGGTCACCACCTTATCCTCCTGCATTCCAGTGAAAACAAACCCAGTCTATAACTAAATTATCCCGAACGAGGCAACATCCTGGTAAACATTTTCTGTACCCTCTCCAAAGCATACACATCCTTCTGTCATATATCAGTTGCCCTTCCATCCTTAATATGCGCTCAGAAATAACTTATGAAACTTTAGTTGTGTTTTCATATTTCAATTTTTGACAATTATATACTCACCTAATAACCAGCTTCCTCCTCTACAGTAAAGTAAGAACCAATTCCTGAGGCTGAAGGAAAGAGTTTACGAAAAACAAAAAGAACATCACTTTTCTTCCTCCCCTTCATTCACTTAACTCTAGCACTCTGCCACAAGTTGCATTCAAATCATATGGTAATTTTAAATCTTCTTGCTTACCCAGTGTTTCTGTATTTTGGGAAGGCTTTATTTTGTTATTAGAAACAAACGTGCAGTCGTGACTCTCAATGATACATTCATCTTCTGCTTCTGGAAAAGAAGGAGTCATTATCACACTTAAGTAGAAGGCAGGGAAACAGGACTCCAATTAGCAACTCCAGCTCAAGTTCTTTATTGGCACAGATACAATGGGCTAAATAACCTTCTGGGCTGTAAATTCTGCAGTTCCTTAAGATCCCTGTATAATAAATAGATTAGAACTGAAAATGTGTTGCTGGAGAAGCGCAGCAGGTCAGGCAGCATCCCAGGAGCAGGAGAATCGACGTTTTGGGCATGAGCCCTTCTTCAGGAATGAGGAAAGTGTGTCAAGCAGGCTAAGATAAAAGGTAGAGAGGAGGGACTTGGGGGAGGGGCGTTGGAAGTGCGATAGGTTGAAGGAGGTTAAGGTGAGGGTGATAAGGTGAGGGTGATAGGCCAGAGAGGGGGTGGGTGCGGAGAGGTTAGGAAGGTGGTGCTAAGTTCGAGGGTTGGGACTGAGACAAGGTGGGGGGGGGGGGGTGGATGGAATGAGGAAACTGGAGAAATTGGAGTTCATTCCTTGTGGTTGGAGGGTTCCTAGGTGGAAGATGAGGCGCTCTTCCTCCAGCCGTCTTGTTGCTATGGTCTGGCGATGGAGGAGTCCAAGAACCTGCATGTCCTTGGTGGAGTGGGAGGGGAGTTGAAGTGTTGAGCCACAGGGTGGTTGGGTTGGTTGGTCCGGGTGTCCCAGAGGTGTTCTCTGAAACGTTCCGCAAGTAGGCAGCCTGTCTCTCCAATATAGAGGAGGCCACATCAGGTGCAGTGGATGCAATAAATGATGTGTGTGGAGGAGACAGGGTCAATGGAGGTTTTCAACAGAGAGTTAGATTATTATTTGAAAATAAAATGAAAAAAGCTACAGGCAAAAAGAATTGGAGTATCACCAGCTGAATTGCTCCTTCAGCATGCCAGTTCAGATGAGCTAAATGACTCTGTTCAAAAGAGCCATTTCTGATGTCAATGTAAATCAGCAAAGTGGTGTAACATTATCATTAATCTTTAATTATGTTCCCTAACAAAGTCTGTGAACTTTATTTATGGATTTGGACTTTGAATGTCAAAGAGTCATTAATGGCACTGAAGGAATCGATTGAGCCTTTCAAGTCCATGAAAGCACACTGACTGTCCAGTCAGTCTCACTGCCTGCTTCATTCCTGTGTCCTGACAGTTTATTTCTTTCGACTGCCCATTCGATTTCCTTTTAAAATACAGCTGATTGTTTCTGCATCCACCATCACAGACAACACGTTCCAGGTCATTACCACTCACTGTGCAGAAAGATTCTGCCTCACTTCCCTCTTGTATCTCTTGACCAAAATCTTAAATCTGTGTCCCTGAATCCCTATACAATCATATAATGAGAAGAGATTTTTCTTGCCTACCTTATCTAAAGAAGTCAATCTTGTACACTTCTCTCAAATTTCCTGTCAATCTCCTTTGCTCCAAGGACAGCAACCGCAACCTTTCCAATCTAAACTTAAAACTGCAATACCCAAAACCTGAATCCATTCTAGCAAATCTTCTCTGAAATGAGTTAAGGACGTTACATCTTTCCTAAACTGTTGTGATCAGAACAAGATGCAATATACCACGTGGGACTTGACCAAAGTTTTAAGGGTTTAGCATAATTTCCTTGCTTGTTTTTATACTCAATACCTTTGCTTATGAATTCAATATCTGATATGCTTTGCTAACAACTCTCACCTTCAAAGATTGATGCACATTCACCAGGTTGCTTTGATCAGCACATTTTTTAAAATGTGCCAGTCTACATTGCCTCTTCTCATCCTTTCTGCAAAAATGCACTTCTTCATATTTTTCTGTATTTCATTCCTTAACTTCTTTGCTGTACCATTCAAAATTTTAAGAAAATTCAACAGGTAGAGCCGGGCACATTCACATCCTCTTTCAAAGCAAACCTAGATTTATCTCCTTCCACAGGTAATGCTTATATCACCCCTGTACATGTAAATATCACCAAGGTCCAGAAAACCTGATTGAGTACCCCACCTCGAATGACCAATTCCATTGAACTCAGGGACTGCTAAAAGGTTTGCTGAGTTCCTGTCTATCCTGGTTTCAAGAGTTATGTTGTCCTCTTCCCTGTAGAACTTATAGCCGGGTGACAGAATCAAAGAGTTAATATTGAATATTAGTTAAAAATGAGTTAACCTACTTGGAATTGTAGAATCTTACAGCACTGGAGGTTAATTCTGAATGATCAACAAGGGATAGGCAAAAAATGCTAGCCTAGCCAGTGACATCTGCATCCTATAAACAAATAACTTTTTGTAAAAAAATAGCAAATTGATTTACAAGAACAGATTTTATCAGGTAAATAAAAAGTTTTCATTTTTCTGTGGTTGCAGATATTAATGGAGAGATTATATGAAATTTACTTCTATGTAAGTGTTTGTCATTACACATACAGCAACAGTGGTGGAACCAACAGCTTCCCAAGAAACACTTAAGAAGTTGAGGAAGAAACTTCAGAATAATTGTTAAAATAGAGGAATAGAATCAAGCGGATTGCTCTTTCAAGGAAGCGGCATAGTAATGATGAGGGAAAATTTCCTCCTATGACTTGAAGATTTTGATATGAATGTTGTACAGGTCCAGCACGTAAAGGATACTGAAATCTCTTGACTTGCATTACCTGCTAGGTCTCTGAGCTGGTCTAATGTTGGTATAATTGGTGGATTTCTTTTCTGCAGCAGGAACAGAACCATCATGGTCAAAGAGAAGTTAGTGATCCAGCAACCAGGAACACTGCTGGTAATCCCTTGAACACGGGCCCAACACCGAACACCAAACACGAGAGCCCGTACGCGAGGATCAATATTAGAATAAATATAAAGGAGTTCTGTGCTTCGCATAGCTATTCTGTAGTAAAATGAACAGATTGAATTAATTTTTAACAAAGGCATATGCTCCTCTGACCGCAGATTATGCCAATTAGAACCAGAAAATAAAATTAAAGTAAATTTTACAATTCTCTACGTAATTATACTGACATTAATGTAAAACCATATGGAATTAAGCAATGTTTCACAGGACATACAGCATGGAATACACAATTTGATTTTGGTACACCTTACCTATTATTGGCAGTGAGGTCACACTGAAATCCTGATGGTTGATGGGAAAACCGTACCAATGGGCAACGAGCATTGAGTATCTTCTGTATTCCTACACATCCTGGGGCAAACTGATCAATGCATTCGCCTATCACTGAAAGGGTATTTTGTGTTGCCACCCGTTCTGATGCCACTCTTTTTGTTTGATATTCCATGGAGAAGACACTTCTTTTCTAAAAGCAAACAAAGCTAGTGAGTAAACAATATCACTGATACTGACAACTTGAAGGTTCATGCTGGTGTGTAACCATTCCAGCATACAATGAAACAATTTCCTGTACAAAGATAAAGAGAAAGAGGTAGTCATGGACCTGGAAGCCTAAAATTCAAAAGCACTTTGCAAACAATAAACAATAATTTCTAAATTACAGAAGGGGACCTTAGAAAAATGATAAACTCTCATCTTAACACAATAACACATTACAATCTTTCCTTTATAAAATAGCTGACTGCTTCATTTAATGTAGGTCAAAAGTCACCCAATACTAGGTCATAATCCAATAGGTTTACTTGAAATCACAAGCCTTTGGAGCGCTGCCCCTTCGTCAGGTGAAGTGAAGAGAGCATCCAGGCACAGACTTTATAATGAAAGAGATCAAAAGACCATACAAATGGTGAGAGTGGAGAGTGGACAAGCCAAATAATAGGTCTCTGCACATGATCAGGAGTGTCAGGGGGTGTGAGTAAAGGGCCAACAGCTGAATAACAAGTGAAGGGATGACCTGTAACCCGATTAATTGAGGCAGAGAGGTAAGTACAAAAAAATTTAAAATAAGGTGGTGCTGGAGACAAACCAAACGAATGAAGTAACGCACTAGCTATAAAAGAGTTGCATGCTGAGGGACTAACCAAAGTAACAAGTAATCCTAAACTATGCAAACCAATGAAGATAGAGAGATCATAACAAGTAACAAAATACATGTGACCTCAGCACATCATTTGTATGATCTTTTGATCTCTCCGATTATAAAGTCTGAGCCTGGGTGCTCTCTCCATTTCATCTGATAAAGAGGCCATGCTCCGAAAGCTCGTTATTTCAAATAAACTTGTTGGACTATGGTTTGGCGTTCTGTGACTTTTGTCCTTGTCCACCCTCGCCCAACATTGGCACCTCCACATCATTTAATGTAAGCAATGCTACAGGAATTCTGCGATCTTTTCTAAGCAGATTTTACAATACAGACAATAGTGAAAAAAAGCAGTCCTAAATGAAGCTAGTGAAAACTAAAAGGATTTCCATTGTGTCATACAATACAACTTTGTACATTTCACCTGAAATATAAAATGAAAAACATTCGTTTCAGGTGCTAATGAATCAATTCGGTACTTCCAGCAATTTTTCCATTTAATGTCATCAAAATCTCTTTTGAAGACTGCTTTTCAATAAAACCCACGATACTGAAAGATGGACAGCACGGATGTTAACGCTTAAGCTGAATGATGAATTTCTTCAAAATTAACCATAAAAAGCCACAAGCCATATTTAATGAACTGTCACCTGCCTCACTAAACTTGGTTAATGAGAATAGGACAAAGTCTTTCTGAACTGCTTATGAAGGCTGACCTACTAAGTTTACTTTGAAATAAAACCACAATGTGAGATAATAAAACCTGTAACTTTAGTAAAGGAGGTAACAAGTCATACATTTTAAGTCACACACTCTAATCTTCATGGCAGTTCACCAATGGCTTAGTAAACTACATTGTCTCGGAGTGACCAAAGGGGATTGATGAATTCTGCGCGGTGCTAAAAACAGATTTGATATGATGAGTTACTGACTGAGCATAAGTTAATATCCCCCTTAATGTTCAGCAAGAGAGATATCCCAAATTTACACATGGTCTACAAAAACGATCCTTAACAGAAAGAAAATAGAGTCATAGAGCAGCAGAGACAGCACGAAAACAGACCCTTCAGTCCAACTCGTCCATGCTGTCCAGATATCCAAACCTAATTTAGTCCCATTTGCCATCACTTGGCCCATACCCCTCTAAACTGTTCCTATTCATATACCCAACCAGATGTCTTTTAAATGTTGTAATTGTACCAGCCTCCACCACTTTGTTTGATAACAGTTGCTAACTACTCATAGGACAACAACAGGTTGCCAGGATTTGAATTTAATTAAAGAAAACATTTGTGCTAAATAATTAAATGCAAGAGTCCTGAGAAACTCACCTAGATGTGGACATCTCCAGGGTTATAGGTTACAATCCTCATAGTTGTCGACTGTTTGTTTTTAAATTTGGTGCATCTATATAAAGTAATCCTATTTTCAATCTAGTCTTCTGGTGCAAATTGACATTCCATGTTAGTCAATTATTTGGAGTTTTCCTATCATATTTCAGTCTCCAATTTTTCCAAGATTTAGTTTTTTTAAAAGTGCTCTAATTTTGTTTCAAGCAATGTACCAAAAAGGTCAACAATTAGCTGCTTGAAAAGTTAGACGTTTAATTTCCAATATCTTAGCCCCAAGGTGAATGAATGACCATTGTTATTTCAGGAGAAACTGAGGACCGCAGATGCTGGAGATCAGAGTCAAAAACTGTGGTGCTGTGCTTTTGCAGCGCCACACTTTTTGACTATTAGTTATTTCAGTCCTAACTTCAGATTTAACCACTTTTGTACTCTAAAGTTTAGCCATTATAATCTTCATTGAAAATTTAGTGTATTTTCTTCTGAATAAAAATGCATCAAGTGAAAACAAAAAATATATTTTGCAATATTCCTTTGACATATTCTTACTTTCAGTATTCTTTCATGTGATGTGGGTGTTGCTGACTGGATAGCATTTATTGTCAATCCCTAATTGCCCTCGAGATCACGCTGGTGAAGTGTTGGTTTGAACTTCTGCAGCCTATTTGGTGTAGGAAACCCTGCAGTGGCTCAGCTGGCTGTACAATTAGCAGAACCGCTCAGATATAACAAAATAGCAAAGTCAACATGGGATTTTAAGTATAAAATTACTTTTTCAAATAACTCTAAAAAGGATTTTAGTACTCCAGAATTTAATTTATATTTATCCATTTTTAATGCAAAAACCAACTGCATGGATTAAATTCTGTGAAGACAAGTATTTTCAAAAGTGTTAAATTGTGCTTCAAATTTTTAATCAAGTACATTGCCTTGAAACCATTTTTTAAAATCTCAAATGATGCCAAAAATAACATGCAGCAAAACTGAGAATTACAAAAAAAGGCTGAACAGGGCTGTGAGATTTCACAGCATGGCATATTAAGTTATGTAACATTTATGTAACAGGCGACTAACTGTGTGGAGTTTGCACGTTCTCCCTGTGTCTGCGTGGGTTTCCTTCGGGTGCTCCGGTTTCCTCCCACAGTCCAAAGATGTGCAGGTCAGGTAAATTGGCCATGCTAAATTGCCCGTAGTGTTAGGTAAGGGGTAAATGTAGGGGTATGGGTGGGTTGCGCTTCGGCGGGGCGGTGTGGACTTGTTGGGCCGAAGGGCCTGTTTCCACACTGTAAAGTAATCTAATCTAATCTAATTTGGCAAAATATCAGACAGACTAAACTCACATTATACAGGAATATGTAGCTTCATAACATTAACACTGGATTTTAACTAGACTTCAGAGCTTATTAACCCTCAATACAACAATAATTATTCATGTTAAACATAGCAATAACTTGTTCTTGCCAATGACTCAAATCCCATAGGGATTATCCTAAAATATTTACCAAATTTGCACAAATGCTGCTTAAACATGTATTGCCTTTATTGTAGGAGCATCCTGAACCTATTAGACAGCCACTTTGGGAGACATAATCTTAACTCTATCACCAGTAGTCAGACTTTAAAAGTCTGTGTAGCATGTAACAGTAGCCAAACTTCTCTGAACATACTTTGAGATGGATGGTTGCCTGTACATTTCTAAATGTTGCAACAAGAGCAGGCTATAAATTGGGAATTCTGCAAAGAGTACCTCAGCTCCCTTTTCTCCAAAGACTAGTCATCATCTACAATATATTTACCTATATAATTCAAATACAAAACATCTAACAAAAGGCCCAAAAGGGAACTCCCTGAGGTGAAAAGTGGAAAAAAGTTCTTATGAGTCATTGTTGACTACTTGTCAGAACGGATTTCTGAGCGTGAGTCTCACTGCATTAACTTGTTCCCATATCTGCATAGATGAGTAGTTAGAAGTTTACATGCCAATTGAAACAACTGTGATAAACTTTGCTATGACTAGGTTTCCTAGAAAAATGAGATTTTTGGATCGGTCACTGAAAGTTTCAGAACGAAGCTGGACTGAAGAAGTGAAAACGTGTGGGAAGTATTTATTGAAACGGCTGAAAACTTGTTCACCAAGAGAACTTTTTTCTTTTACAATTATATTTTTACAAGAAGAAAACCAAAAAATTGCTGGAAATACTCATCTCTCTCCTTTGGCAAAAAACGATTTGATGAGTTACTGTTTCAGGTCAGCCATCTTAAACTGCTTCATCAATGACCTCCTCTCTATTATAATGTTAGAAGTGTGAATGTTAGCCAAGGATTGCACAATATTCAACACTATTCATGATTCTCCAATACTGAAGCAGTCCATGTTCAAATGCAACAAGATCTGGACAATATCCAAGGTAAGTTGACAAGTAACATTCGTACCACACAAATGCCAGGCAATGACCATCTCCAGTAAGTGATAATCTAACCAACATCCCTTGTCATCCAGTGGGTCCAGTATCACTGAATCCCCCACCATCAACACCCGGGGGTTACCACTGAACAGAAACTCAAATGGACTCTCCACATAAACACAGTGGCTACAAGAGCAGATCAGAGGCTAGGGATACTGCAGCGAGTAACTCACCTCCTGACTCCCCAAACCCTGACCTCAAGGCATATGTCAGTGGTGTGATGGAATATTCCCCACTTGCTTGGATGGGTGCAGCTCCAACAACACTCAAGATGCTCAATAACTTCCAGAGCAAAGTAGCCTGCTTGACTGGCACCACATTCACAAGCACTCACTCCCTCCATCACTGATGCTCAGTAGCAGCAGTGTGTACTACCTATAAGATGTACTGCAGAAATTCAAACATCCTTAACACCTTCCAAACCCACAATCACTTCCATCCAGAAGGAGAAAGCTGGCAGATACATGGGAATCTGTACATACATCTGTATGTTCTCCTCCAAGCCACACTATCTTAACTTGGAAACATATTGCCGTTGCTGGGTCAAAATCTTGGAATTCCCTCCCATTAGGCATTCTGGGTCAACATACAGCACATGGAATGCAGCAGTTCAAGATGGTAACTCAACACTACCTTTTGAAAGCAACTAGGGACAGGCAATAAATACTGACCCAGCCAGCCACAAATAAATAATAAAGAAAAGTGACCTCCCAAATATTACATTACACCTTAATATCTATAAAACACACTAACTTGAACTATGCACTTCGTTTTTGAAAAAAATCTTCAATTAATTTAGAAACCATAGTACAGTACATGATGATATATTCTTATAGGCCTTATCTTCTCAATACCTTACCTTCTGGATTGCTGTATCATTGGCATCTTTCCTCTTTTAGGAGGAGGAAGATAAGTCAAAGTCAAAGAAGTTACATTGGTAATTGAAAATGTGCTTTATTTTGTGGGACTGAGGCTGCTGATTTTGTTGATAAAGGTTGGGTAGGACTGCACAGGCTAAATATCATTAACTGAAAACAGCTGAGGGCAGAGTAGCACTCACAAAAAGGCAGGGAAGTTTCAAGTTTGGACTTAAACTCTCACCTTACAATACGGAATCCACTCCTATTACAGTTATGAGTGAGAGATCATTACATCTTTTACTGTAGCTCAATTCCTGGAAAACATTTGACATAAAAAGTTATTGTGCAAAGTAGGACCTCATAGTATGGGGGTAACATACTAGAATTAAGGTCCATCTGAGGTCTGGCCATTAACCTTTTACCAATTACATCAATAACTTTGATGAAGGGTTGAAGTTATGGTAGCTATATTCGTAAAATACACAAAGATAGGTATGCTGCGAAGATGATATAACAAGGTTGCTGACAGAGAGACAGGTTAATGGAATGGGCAAAAATCTGGCAGGTGGAATATAATGTGGGAAAATGTAAAGTTGTCTGATTTGGTAGGAAGAATGAAAAAAAGCATTATTTAAATAGAGAATAACTGGAATTCTGAAGGCAGAAGGAATTACGAATTCTGGCGCATGAGTCACAAAAGAGGAGGATGCAGACACAGCGTGTAATTAGGAATGCTAAAGTGATGCTTGTCTTTATTAGGAGAAGAATTAAACAAAGAAATGAATGTTTATACTTCAGTTTTACACGTATTATTAAGTCTATGTCTCAATATTATGTACAGTTTTAGTCTCCTTATTTAAGGAAGAATGCACACATGTTGCCGTTTGTTCAGAACAGGTGTTCCAGATTGATGAGCAGATTGTCTTATGAGATAAGGGTTCAGAAGAGCAGCCGGTGATTTGTTTGAAGTTCATAAAATCTTGAATAGTCCTAACAAGATGGATAGAGAAAGGATATTTACTCTTTTGGGTGAGTCTAGAATTAAGGGATACAATTTTAAAATTAGGGGTCACCCTAGTAGTATTCAGATGAAATGAATTATTTTATTTCAAAGGATTCTGAAACTTAGGAACTTTCTGCCTCAGAAGGTGCAGAGGCAGTGTAATTGAACATTTTAAAGATAGAGGTACATCGATTCTCGTTAGGCAAGGGAATCAAAGGTTGTTGAAGATAGACTAGATGTTGAATTCAAACCATAATCAGATTAACAACAACTGTATTGAATGACAAAGCAGGCTCAAGGGCTGAACGGAGGAGAAAGTGAGGACTGCAGATGCTGGAAATCAGAGCTGAAAATGTGTTGCTGGAAAAGCGCAGCAGGTCAGGCAGCATCCAAGGAACAGGAGAATCGATGTTTCAGGCATAAGCCCTTCTTCAGGAATTGAACGGCCTAATCCTAATTTATGTGCTTGTATGTTCTACAGTGTTTAATACAGTGCTGTATTTGACATGTCCAGTAACACCAAATCCTGTTCCCAAATGGCTCAGAAAAATCATTTGTTCAACTTGTTTCCAAAACCTGAACAGAAGTTTTGTCTGATTATTCTTTATCAACATGACTTAATTATGAAGTACACAACTTACACAGAACGATCAATGACTATTGTTGCAGTCTCTGCATACACGGTTTAGCATTTACTTTAAGTGACCCAGTACCAATGTTCCTTCACTAAACTTTTCCCACAAAATGGACAAAATTCCATTCTTTTCCTCTTAGTTCTTTCATTGGATATGGACATCACTAGCCTGGATAATATTTGTTGCCATCCTTAATTGCCCCAAATTAGTACCTTGCTAGGCCATTTCAGAGGCAGAACTAACGATTCAAATCCAATTACTCTTCCTCAGACTCAAAACATTGACTCTACTTCTCTCTTTACCTCTGTTGCCAGACCTGTTGAGTTCACACTTCACTGCTATCCAAATGAATTGGACTCCTGATCCATTCTGGTCAACTTTCTTAGCTCAACTCTACCAAACATACTGCAAAGTTGTGGGTGTTGATTATTATATCTACTTCTAATAATACTGCTATTGATGAGCAAACCCTTGTCCAGGTTATGCTGGAGAAATGAATGCAACTTGATGCCAAAACGTAAATTAAACGTTATAGAAACTCTTACTAATGGCAAACCGTCAAAGGAAACATTGGCCGAGATGTTCCAGTTGATAGCAGTAAAAATCAAGGACAAAAGATAAAAAAAAGATGGCCAATCTCAAATTAACAGGATATCATAAATGATAAAAATTGATAAATGAGACATTGTAACTCTGGAGTAAATTTTGCCTACAATATGCAATTCAGTTCACCATTTAATGACACTTGGCATCATAAGAAACAGTGAAAAAGAGGTTTCAAACAGCTACAATGATCTAAACACATTCCCTCTAGTCCCTTATTCATCCGTGGGATGTGTCAACTTTCACAGGTATGAGGTCAGCTTTTCTGTGCAAACTTCTCTCAAATCCTTTATCACTTGACCATTTGTTTGAAATTCTCTCTTAGGTGAATCACAACTTCCTTAATATCAATATTAGAAGAATAAAGCAATTGGCTTGCACAATGAATGACTTATTTGACACTGATCTTCTTTGGCCATTGTTGCAAACTGAACAAGAGCTTTTGAAACCTTGTGGTCTTGTTCTACCCAAAGAGCAGCATTAAAGCATCATAATGAAGGTGTTTAAATTCATCCCTCGACACTGCCCACTTAATCCATCTCAGTTCCTTAAGTCACATTCACATACCTTGAAGTAACAAAAACATGACTGCCCATAATACTCAAGTGCTAAGTTACCACCTTACATCCCTCCAGAAAGACCAACTTCTTAAAGCTCTGCTGCATGTATCTTGTTCTGCAGGCCTTCAATGCCATTCTTAATTAGATCTATTGACTTCCTGTCACACAACATACTCAATTTACAACCCTCACCATTTTCATCTCTCTACAGGCTGACATCTTGTTTCTGCAATCTCCTTTGGCCACGTTTCACTTGTCAAATTGTTCCATTATTCACATTCCCTTCCCTGCTGCTCTATCATTGGCTGCAGAGCCTTGAACTGATGAAACACGAGAGGCCTGAACAATGTATAGATGCGGTTAGACTTGCTGAGTATTTCTAGCATTTGTTAATTCTATTCTTTAGCATCGACTGTCCTACTTTACAGAACTTCCTCCTTTAGTGCCATAAACCTCTATAATAACCCAACTATTCCAATCTTTTAATTACACCTCCCTCCAATTTCTCCCTTCCCATTTATGTATTCTTGGAGCTTTAACATTTTTGACAAAATTAATTCAAATGCTTTGTTTTATTTGAATACCAAAAGTAGAACTTGTATTTATGTAACATTTTTAAATCCTTGGCATAGATTCCCCATAGCAGACAAATTGCATTTGAAATATAATCACACGTTAAACAGCAAATACAGAAACCAATGTCTGCACTGCGAAGTCTCAAAAGCAGCAATGAGTTGAATTGTTATTCTTTAATGTTACTGATTAAGAGCAGGGCTGTTGACAGGGTCACTTGACACATCTCTGCTCTTTTCTGAACAGTATTACAGATCGTTTACACCAACTCAAACAGGCAGAGAAGGCCTTGATTTAGCATATTTCACCTGGAACGCAGTATTTCTGACAATGACGCACTCCCTCAGATCAACATTGCAGTGTTAGCTGAAATTGCTTTCAATTTTAGGAAGAGAGTTTGAACCATGGTCTGTTGAACTAGTTGCTCCACCAGAGTCAGATTTGCATGCCTAACTTCGCAGTGAACTGGACAAGAAATTGATGGATACAACAGTAAGTTAGGACTCGCAGGTACTTAACGCCTTCCACTGGTCCATTTTAGCAATCTAACCATACTTACATTAAGTAGCATGGATTAATTATCAGAGACATTATCATTTAGAAAATACTGAAAACCTTAGCTACAGATGCAAATTGCTATGATTCTAAAATAGTCTAGAAAAGCAGGGAAAACAATTATATTTCATATTGGTCTTCATTATTTTGAGTATATTTTAATGCTCACTCTGCATTACTAGAAAGACTACAAACATTCTAAACACACACTAATCATGACTAGCAACTAGTAATGCTAGTAAACAAAGGCTAACTATCAACTTCTGATCACCAATTTTGCAAAATCCAGTTGCGCATTTTGCATACCTCGTTACCTTTACTTGCAAGTGATAAATCATAAATTTCCCAACTCTACATTAACCAAAGACCTTTTAAAAAAAACAATATTCTATGCAGTAAATAACAAGCAAAGCATCTCGGGGAGGCAAAACATTAAACCTTTTTAATCTCTCAAACATTGTGCATCATTTTCTTCACGAGAGTGTCACGTACAATTGATGTAATGTCGTTTAACACGATTTCTATCACTGTTTCTTTGCTTATAATACCAATTTGAAAATGCTTTAAGACAGCACCACTCTCTTCACAGTAATTCTTCATATTCAAAGCCCTGTTAAAATATTCTTTTTATTTTCCCACCAAAAAAGAACTTAACATGCCTTTGAATGACTTGCCCTAACAGCTGTGAATTTTTTTATAAGTTCAATAACATTTAGTTTGTTTAAAAGGAGGTGGCAACACGGGAATATCTTTTTGATGCAAATACCAATTTCTATGTGCTCTACCTCATCAACTATAAAAAAGAACACTGCCTCACTGCTTCACAGAAGAATCGTTAGCAAAGGTCTTTTGTAGGGCTCAGAGCACAAGCATTTTATTCAGCCAGTTCAACACAAGGCATGGGCCAATGATGTTGGGCTGAAAGATCTGCATTGAGCTTCGTGATGATTGCGATCACGTAGTCCAGGCTGATACTCCAGTGCAACACTGAAGAGTTGCTCTACTGTTCGAGACACTGTTGTTCAGAAGAGACCTTAAAGAAAGATTCAGTCTCTGCCTGAAGTTTTCATGACACAATTACAAGAAACCAGAATGTTTTCCTGATATCCTGAACAAAAGTATTTCTTTGACCAAAATCATCTTTGAAAAGAGAGTTAAGCCTGAGCAGCAAGCATAAAGGAGTAATGTACATCGCTAGATAGGTAGTGAGAGGGGTAGCTTCTTTTAAAAAAAAACTTAATTTTAGCTGCACACATAACCAGCTTTCTGCTGGAAGACTTTGCATTTCTCTCAAAAGATCAGAGGCCTGAAAAGTAAACTCTGCTCCTCTTTCCACAGATGCTGCCAGATCTATAGAAAAGAATCATAAAAGGATTATAGCTCAGGTAAATCATGCGTCAGCTTTCTGCAAGGACAACTTAGCTGGCCCCACTCCCTAACCTTTCCACGTAGCCTTGGAAGTATTCTTTATTTATATGCTTAGCTTATAACCTTTTGAAAGTCACAACTGAATCTGCCTCCACCAGATTCTCAAGCAATACACTGTAGACTCTTATCACTTGCAACACAAAATATTTATTTATATCAATGTTGATTCTTTTACCAATCATCTTACACCTTTGTCCGTACACTTCTCATTATCCCTTGGTACGTACTCTGTCAATACCCCATATTATTGTGAGTGCTTCATTTAGAGTTCTTCTGAGATATTCCCAGCACACAATGTTAATTACCTTGCACTTCAAGATGTTGGAAGTCATGACAGAGCATAAACATCCTAAGATACATTGCAGTGGTGGATACAGAGAGCCTTGTAACTTGATACTAGTATGAGAGATGGTAGCTGAAGTGGTGTGGGAGAATAGAAAGGGCGCAGAGAGACGTATAGAGGCAGAGATGCTCTTGAGAATTAAACAATAGTTGCTCTCCCCACACGCCTACAGTGTTGCAGAACCAAAATAGACAATGAAAATTATTGTAATTTTGAAGTCAAATG
The DNA here is from genome assembly GCF_047496795.1 of Chiloscyllium punctatum. NCBI lineage: Eukaryota > Metazoa > Chordata > Chondrichthyes > Orectolobiformes > Hemiscylliidae > Chiloscyllium > Chiloscyllium punctatum. Next base: position 91,441,788 of record NC_092746.1, on the reverse strand, counting down.
ATTTCCATCATCATCCCCAAAGACACTTGCAGCTCATTGTTTGTTCCTGTATTTCTCAAGGTAATGGACCGCTTAAGAAGCCTTCCATAGTTCCCTTTCTCTACTTGTTTCTCACACCAACAATACCAGATACCTGCCTACTCCTTACTTGTTCTTGCCTCAATTTCTTCTTTTTAAATTTTCTGACATTTTACCTCCTGTGAGACTGTCATCTCAAAATAACTACTTCCAAATTTGTCACTATTCCAATTTCTCCTTAAGCTATCATCACCTAAACCACCCATCATTTCTCCTGTAAAGGTCACTAACTTTACTCCTTGCTAATTTTTTTACGAAACCTCTGGTCCCTATTCTGACATTACCCAACCCCACAAGTGACCATTACTGTCAAGCTACAGGGCTGAAACCTCACAGTAATGCATGCAAAGTACCGATAGTGTACATTTCCCTTTTTAGTTACTACATATTACTTACAATTACAAAACAGAAATTTCATTTTCCTTACTGATGAAATAGGATTACCTTAGGGTTACTTTTTCCACTCATACTATCCAGATCCAAAAACATGTCTAAGTCACAGCCCATCTTCCCAAAATTATTTACAGATGATCCAAATGGTTTAACTGAGCATTCAGGAAAGTAAGCAGCCGCAATGTCCTTCACGAGGGAGCACACAAGGAATCGAAGACGTGTATTCTCTTCTGTAAGCTGGTATTCTTTGCAGATTGTGTATAATTGCTCATCTATCTAAGAAAGAAAAAGTAAAGAAGCAAACATTAAATTAACTACCCTCAGAAAATAGACCAAAGTTGCAAACTTTGATGGATTTATAAAATAGTTTTTTTCTGCTGTAACCTGACAAGTAAATCTGGTATTATTTCTCAATCATTTCTGAATTGAAATAAAACTGATTACTTTCTCAGCCAAGCTATTGTAATTACATGATTAAGATGTAATAAATAAAATTACACAACAATCTAAGTCATTTATTAGTGAAAGGAACTTCTAACAAAAGATACTTTCATAATTTAATGAAAGAAATATATTACCAGGCATTCATACTGCTGATGTTCGGCCTACTGATAATACAATCAGTTTTGTTTCTTTTCACTTCCCTTCCCTTATTTGTACTCCTAAGTTTACAGATCTGCATTTCACAGACATATGCATGAAATGATTTGTCTTGTTAGCATGCAAACAACACTTTTCACTGTACCTCGGTACATGTGACAATAATAAATCAAATCAAATCTGCTGCAGAGTTCCAAGAACTTAGGTTGCCTCTTGTACTTCACCCAAGTGATCATGTTATAGTAGGTCTATGCTATACTTTGGCTTAATCTTAAGACGCGTTTTTACCAAGTCATGGGATGTGGAGGTCGCTGATTGGGCCCGCATTTATTGCTTATTCCTAGTTGCCCTTGAGAAGATCGTGCTGAGCTCCATTCTTGAACCACTGCAAGAAATCAGTTAGGTTTTCTACTCCTGACTGCTGGAATTGCCATTGGGTAAATAACCTCTGCAGGATAAAATTGGATTTGGCTATGATTTTGGTGATACTGAATCGTCAACGAACATTAAGTATTGAGACCTGTATATGACATGGCCACGAAGATCGGGAAGCATCACAGATTCTTGGAATTCTGGAGCAGTTGTGTCACCTCAGGAGAAAAATAAATGTTGTAAGGAGAAACAAAGACTATCATATTATGAGTAGGCCTACTAACAACAGTGCACCTGTTTGGTATTATGTTTCCTTAGTTATGAAAACATCTTTCATCAGAAGGTCACTGCACAGTGGCACTGTGGTTAGCACTGCTGCCTCACAGCGCCAGAGACCCGGGTTCATTTCCCACCTCAGGTGACTGACTGTGTGGAGTTTGCACATTCTCCCCGTGTCTGCGTAGGTTTCCTCCGGATGCTCCGGTTTCCTCCAAAAATGTGCAGGTTAGGTGAAGTGGCCATTCTAAATTGCCCGTAGTGTTAGGTGAAGGGGTAAATGTAAGGGAATAGGTCTGGGTGGGTTGCGCTTCAGCGGGTCGGTGTGGACTTGTTGGGCCAAAGGGCCTTTTTCCACACTAAATAATCTAAGTAATCAATAACGAATGACTTGGATGTGGTGTAATTTTATTTATTACACCTTAGGCATCTAACCACAATAGTTTGGTCAAAAGTACTGTCCACCATCCAAGTATGGAGGGGAAAAAACTAACTGTACTGCAGGCTGTTTTCTAATTGAGCAGAGTTTTAAAAAATCCTTCACATTCCCATCATTACCAATCAGAGTAATACTGATTTAATAGTGCTTCAAGTACAAAAGATAAATTAACCAAAAAGACATTAGATTAAGACACATAAAGCAGACATTGCTGGAAAATCTGGCAGCATGTGGACAGAAATCAGGAGTTAACATTTTAGGTCCAGTGACCTTTGGTTCTCTCCACAAGCTGGTGGACCTGTTGAAAATTTTCAGCAATTTCTGTTTCTATTTCAGATTTCCAACATCTGCAGTTCTTGTGTGTTTTATTTCTAAATATTACATTAAGATTTACTTAAGAACTAGAAAAAGGACATTTAGGCTTTTGAGCCTGCTCTGCAAAAATCATAGCTACTCTTCTACATCAACTCCACATCTCCACACTTTCTATTTATCACTTGGCCATTGGAAGCCAAATATTTATCAATCGTTGCCTTGAATATATTCAATGACTGTACACCCACATCTCTCTGATTAAGAATTCAAAAGATCCACAATTCTTGGAGAGAAGGAACTTTGTATCGCATTCTTAATTCTTATTCTGAGATGATTATCCAGGTTGTAGACTCCCCAGCCAGGGGACATATACTCCAAGAACTCAAAACGTAGAAGACCAGACGGCCCATCAAGGCTACTCAACCTTTTGATATAATCGAGCTGATCTAAGGATGCAAGTCCAACTATCTGCCAGTTCACCATACCCTAATTTTCAAGGTGAAAATCAGTCTATTCCAGCCTTAACTATGTTCAATATGGAGCAGCTACAACTTTCTGAGGAAGAATTATATCACAGCCTTTTGAATCAAGTTATTTGTCGCCATCTCTGCTCTTAATAATCAATTCCTTATCCTGATAATGTGCCCCCATGATTTTGTTTCTATGGTCATTGTATATGCCATCAAGCCCATTCAGAATCTCTTCTGTTTCAATGAGATCACCTCTCAAATCTTCCAAACTCCAGAGAATGTAGGATGAATTTATTTAGCCTCATGTCACAGCATAAACCTCTCATCCCAGGAATAACAAAGTGAACCTTTGTTGTACCCAGATGTGGTCTCATCAAAATCCTACACATTTAATTGGTGTACCTGCATGCTAACTTACTGAATTCATTGTTCAAGCACACCCAAATCTCTCTGAACAACACAACTTACGTTGCTCAATTTTTGAAAAATTGTTTTACCTTCCTTACAACCAAAGTGAATAATTCACACTTCCTTACATTTCACTCCACCTCACTTCATCTGTCTATATCCCTCTGTTGCTTTCATGTTCTCAGTTGACTCTGTTGAGCCCAATAAGAATTTTATGATTCAATCAGATCACCCCTCATTCTTCCAAATTCCATGGAATATATTGAACGATTTCCTCATCACAACTAACGTTCCTTGATACATTCCCTTCATCCTTAAGGAAGGAGACAGAAATTACATATAGTAGTCTACGTATGTGCTGGCCAAGATGCTATATATAATTACACAAGACTACATCACTTTTTTCAATCCCTCCAATTCTGTTGTAATAAAAGCTAACTTGCCATTTGGTTTCTGATGGATTCCTGTATCTGCATGTTAACTTTCTGTGATTCAAGGTCAATTACGTCTCTCCAAATGCCAACATTTGCTGGCTTCTCACAATTTTCAAAAAAATTTTTATCTGCTAGCTTTCTTCCCAAAGTAGCCAACTTTACATTTCAAAATAGTAAATTCAAAAACAGAAATGCTCCACCCGCAACATGGCAGTGATCAAAAAATTTCAATGTTATCATATTATAGTGGTCAAGTAGATATGTTTCATTCTCTCAAGGTTAAACAAAATCTCATGGTATTTAGCAATCTGATTGAAAACTTACACTCTCTGTGCCAGAAAGCTTCCGTAAAAGTTCATTAAGAGGGATAACAGATTGTTTAAGGCACGATACTGAAGGCTGTGCAGCAGAAAGATCCCTAGGATGGTTATTTACCAAGCTGAAAAAACGAGATTTGAATGGAATGGCACATTCATGCTGAAGGCTTGGGATACTAGAAAAGCTTTTGAGCATTCCTATACTGTCCTTATCAGCAAACTCCACCACTGCATAAATACCCTGTAGAGAAGAAAGAAGAAATTAATAAAAATTAAAATAATTTACATATATCATCATAAAACAATTAGTTAAACAATGAAGAAATTTCCTATATTTTAATATAATGACTATGATAAACAATTCAGTGATCACATACCATAAGTGGATAAGACCTAAAGACCACTGTGAAAAAAGGGTGCACACGTAAACTCAATATTCATAAGAGCAGTGTACAGTACAGATATCAAATGTCTTTATAAGCAGTTTTCAAAAGCCAGTATGGAGATGCAAAACATACTACTTCTTTAATGGAAAACCACATCCATTGTACCCACAATGCAAATTCTGTGACCCAATTTAATAAATTTGCGGTCACTAGTTCACATTTTCAAAAAAACTGTCATTCTAAGCCTTAGGGCTATGCAAGATGCTTACAAACACATATACATCAACAGAGATAAATTGTATTGCTCTAAATCTTGCCTGTCTGAAACCAAAACTTAGCTTGGGATTCACAATTAACCATTGTCTCAGCGAAGAAGGCCACTGCACCAGTTCTAACGGAACTGGCTTTGCACTGCAATTATGAAAACTACAATTAAGAGTGCAGTTGCAATCCCAAATGCGTGCCATAAATTTATCTCCAAGAAGGACAAAAATGCAGTTTTTAAGTTGCAAGCTCAATTTTCCTTAAAAGTTAAAGTGTAAACATTTAAAATTATGTTCAGTTATTTCTCAGGCCTTGATAACATTAATCCTTACTCTTTACTATCTTAACACATATGAGGCTTATGGCTTTCTTTCTCGACAGAGCTGCATTTCTATGAAAATACCAATCATACAATTTTTTTGAATAATAATTCACATTTGTGAATATACTGTTAGTAAAATGGAGAACACCATTGTTAACTTAAATATCAAGATAGATGGAAAAACTGAATTCTGAAGAAAACAGATCAAATGTCGATTTATCAATATATGTAAAGAGGAGTGGCGCTAATGTTTAACAATTCTGATGAAATACCTTTAACCAAAAGGTTATAGTCTAAATTAGAAAAGGTGATTCTATGAAAGGTATATAAAGTATAAGCAAAATGAATTTGCATTGGTCCAATTGTAATGTTAAAAGATTAAATTGTACTATCTCTCTGGACCATTAATGTAATGTTAAAATGGGTGATATTCATGCAGGAATGTTGATGACTCACTTCATTTGGGCAGCCATTTACTGCTGTTCTGCTGCTATTGTCAAGTTAAACTCTCATTCAGGCCCTTCCATTCAAATATACTTTCATAGCCACCCCCCACCAGCCAATCAGGTTCACTTGCGTGATCAACATCTACATTGTCTGGGGAAGCAGCAGAGCCAGAACTTATTTGCAGGGCCACCCTGAAGCAGAGATATATCACACCTCCATTACCTTTGGGAATCATGGAGTCAGGAAATGGTCTGCATAATGATTCCCCAAGATTAGGGCATTTACATTTGCATTATCTCCAAGGACGATCTCATCCTACCATTGTACTTAGGGTAACATGATTATGGGGCGGGTGGGGGGTCACCAGAGTACCTGTGAGTATTACCGATTGACCTGTATAAAGAGGTTGAGTTTTCTTTGCTCAGGGTCTCTTTTGACTCAACTTCACACACTTGCGAGAAGAGTCAAAAGGGGGTCACCTAGCTTGTACAGGCTTTAATAAACTTTAACTGTTTGCAGAAGTTGGTGCGTGCGAATTACATCTAGTGTATGAAACTGCGGGAAAAAAGCGTAACATATTTATCAAAATATGTCACGATGAAGCAAACTTTGAAGTAGTCCAGAATATATATCAGTTGCTGGGAGCAGATATAATCTCTACAAATAAAAGTTGCACATGTTATAAGCAACGACTAGATTTAAAGACAATTACATGAATGCAAGAGATGGAAAAAGAGACAGGGGTGCAAGGAGGGAAAGATAGGTTTCAAGAGGGAATTTTGAAGCATGGACAGTTGACAGTATGATCACAATGGTGGGGCAATTGAATTCAGGAATAATCCAGAGACCATTTAGGAAGGTACAGACATGCTGGATGTAATAGAGTTGGAGTAGATTAGAGATAGAGAAGAGCATGGACATGGGGGACTTAACAGCAGTAATAAAGATTTTACAGTCGAAATCTATATTTGCATACATACTGATACATTTAACATTCAGGCTTTGGTTTTACAACACTTACAAAAGTTTCATAGAAGAAATATTTATTGATTGCCCCATAGCTTGATAGGTACTTGTAGAATTTCTTTTCACTGATATTAGGAGGACAGCTGATCAAAATGGTCCGTTCTGCTTGTTCATGCCTTTCTGCTTGCAATTCAGAAAATGTCTTTGTCGAAGTTTTCTCAGTTATATCTGCAAATATGACATTAGTGAGTGCTCAGAGAAATTAAGTATATTAATGCTTTCATGGATGTCAAAAAAACAAAGTGGTTAACTTATGGAATAAATTGTACTCTCAATTGCACAAACTCATTCATGCAAGATCTGTTTCCCATACAGCCCCCTTGCTGTTACTTTTTTCAACATAAACTGGCAAATGACTTTAGTTTAAACATTTTAGCAATGTTAGACACTAGACAAATTAGAAGAGAACATATTTGCTTGTAATTATATATAGTGTAATTTCACTGAAGACACTAAATTCTTGTTTCCTTTCTTACTGATCAGTACCAACTGGTTACAAAGCTTACAATAAAATGGTAAATTAAATGAGTTGATGCTTATGCTTCACTTACACCATACTTGAAAATCAGAACATCTACTAACATATGGATCAATAAAACAGCCCATGATGGGAGAGAAGCTTGTCAAATCTGCAAACAGACAAAACTCATCTGATGAGAAAAGACCTATTTAAATATTAGCTGATGTTAAGACTAGCAATATTATTAGTAAATCAAAAGTATTTCAAATAATGCTACCATAAAAATACTTATTGATACATTTATTCAATGATAACATTCAGAAAAGCCCTCCTTAGTGTACTTCTAAATTACACTAGCATTAAGGAAGTAATATTAGTTACATATTATAAAAGCTTGGATGGAATTTAATTTCGAAATAACCAACTTCACACTTTACAAAATTGAGGTGTTTAAGATAAAGTGATTTATTGTGGTACTAGGTACTGTAAACATCACCTTGAATTCTTTCACACGTATCTTTCTCAGTGGAATGATGCCTGACTGGGAGAGGGATACTTTGGTCACCTTAACCCAATTTGTCATTTGCAAGTACAAACTCAGCAATTGCACTCAATGTTTAGGAGAGGTAAAAGGCATATTATTGTGATTGCGTGGCACAACAACCTGGGTAGTGGAAATGAACTCAGTTCATTCTCCTGTGCTAATATAACAGATTCTGAGTTAAAATAAAAGCACCTTTAGGTTTACTTGCTGAGCTGGCAGGTTTGTTTTCAGACATTTCATCACCATGCTAGGTAACATCATCACTGAGCCTCCAGTGAAGCACTGGTGTTCTGTCCATTTACTGTTGACCATTTACCAAGCTCTAAGAAAAAGAACCGGAAATGATAACACCCACTGTTACAGAGCAAGACACAAATAGAAAGTGGGAGGCTCAGTGATGATGTTACCTAGCATGGTGATGAAATGTCTGAAAACAAACCTGCCAGCTCAGTAAGCAAACATACAACCTGAACCTCAACGTGAGCTAATAATCTTCTCAAAAAAATCACAAAAGCATCTTTCTTTGGAAGATGTTAAATTCAATGAGAAGTTCAACAGCAGATTATAAACAGGCCAGAAATCCCCCTCATGTTCACAATCTATGCAAAATTTATAATTTTTTCCAACAAAATAGAATGCAGGAAACAAGTGAATACAAGTTAAAGGAACATTGTGACCAAACCATACAGTGGACCCCCACTGGCAGCATAGCCTTCAATTGACCCAGGCTATCTCATTTCCCTCAAAATCTCAAACGTAGCACCTTTAAAACCATCTGGAAAACATGATTTTAGCTGTGCTTTTTGTCAGCTTCTATATGGTCTTTGATAAGCATGAGTCTTTTACTGAAAGGAATGATTTGATAAGCACAGTGACTATGTATTGAAAGGATGTCATTTAAGTCCTTACTTGAATTTGTGACCGCATTCCTGCAAATCATGATTTTAAGTGAAACAACTTTAAGTGAAACTTTGATATCCATGAGGGTCAACATTAAAACTGCAATGAGGTTCTGCAGAATCTTATCAGAACAAAGGATAAATCATTACATTGATAAATTTAAAACAAAAATAGCAGCATTAGTGGAGAGAAATCAGAATTAACATTTAGGGTCCAGTGACCCTTTTTCAGAACATGTTGAATACTGATCTGAAGAATTCTGGTCATCGAGCATGCTCTGCACTCCTTGATCCTCTAAGTTGCGACCTCGCCCTCGAATACAAACAGAAGCTCAGGGTCATTTTTGCAGACAAAATGCAGTTGTTCAGCAAAGCGGTCACCTAGTCTGCATTTTATCTCCCTGATATAGAGGAGACCGCATTATGAGCGGCGAGTATAGTAAACTAAATTGAGTGAAGTGCAGGAAAATTACAGCTTCACTTATAAGGTGTATCCAGAGCCGAGGAGGGAGGAGGGAGGAGGTAAGCAGGCAGGTGTTGCACTCTATTTGGATGCATCACAGCGTGATATGGCAACTGCTCTTCCTAAGACTGCAAAAAACTACAGAGAGCCATGAACACAACCCAGTCCATCACACAAATCAGCCTTCCACCCATTGAGTCAAGAGTGTGGTGCTGGAAAAGCACAGCAGGCCAGGCAGCATCCGAGGAGCAAGAGAATCAAAGCTTTGGGCAAAAGCCCTTCATCAGAGCACCTGGACAACCCGTGCCGGTCAGTTACCCACCCTCGATCTCTTTATTTCCAACTACCGGTGGGCCATTGACCGCTTCATTCTGTCCACCTCCATCACCCACTCCAAGCTCTCACCCTTGCAATGCACAGCCCTCCACTCCAATGCCATCCTCACCAGCAAACCAGCGGGTAATAAGGGGGGTTGGGGGGCAGGGTGCAGTGGTAGTTTGGCGCACTGACTTCTACACTGCTGAAGCTAGGGGCCATCTCAAAGACATCTTGCCCTACTGACCCCTCGACCATGACCTCACCTCCCATTGCCAAACTATCATCTCCCAGACCGTACACAACCTCATCACCTCAGGGGATATCCAACCCACAGTTTCCAATCTCGTAGTTCTGGAACCCTGCACCGCCTGGTTCTACCTACCCAAGATCCACAAGCCTGACTACCCCAGCTGACCCATCGTCTCAGCCTGTTCCTGCCCCACCAAACTCATCTCCACGTACCTGATACTGTCCAATCACCCATTGTTCAGGAACTCCCCACATACGTTCATGACACCATCCTCGCACTCTGCCTCCTCCAACACATTTGTTTCCCTGGCCCCCAAAGCCACATCTTCACCATGGACATTCAGTCCCTATACACCTCCAACTGCCATGACCAAGGCCTCCATGCCCTCTATTTCTTCCTCTTCTGATGTCCCCACCAGTAGCCTTCCACTGACACACTCATTTTCTTGGCTGAACTGGTCCTCCTCCTCTCCTTTGAATCCACCCACTTCCTCCAGACAAAAGGGTTGGCCACGGACACCCACATGGGCCCCAGTTACGCCTGTCTCTTTGTGGGTTACGTGGAACGGTCCATCTTCCGCACTTACAACGGCACCATTCCCCACCTTTTCTTCCACTACACTGATGACTGTATCAGCACCACCTCGTGCTCCCACGAGGAGGGTGAACAGTTCATCAACTTCACCAACACATTCCACCCCGACCTTAAGTTCGCCTGGACCATGTCAGACACCTCTCTCCCACTCCTGGACCTCTCCATCTCCATCATTGGTGACCGACTCAACACTGACATCTTCTACAAACCCACCAACTCCCACAGCTACCTGGACTACACCTCGTCCCACCCTGCCTCCTGTAAAAATGCTATCCCTTAGTCCCAATTCCTCCGCCTCCACTGCATCCGCTCCCAGGAGGACCGATTCCACTGCAGAACACACAAAGCTGTCCTCCTTCTTTAAAGACTGCAATTTCCTCTCCCACGTGGTTGATGATGCCATCCAGTGCATCTCATCCACTTCCTGCACCTCTGCCCTCAAGCCCCAACTCTCCAATCGCAACAAGGACAGAACCCCACTGGTCCTCACCTTCCACCTCACAACCTCCGTACACATCACATCATCCTCCACCATTTCTGCTACCTACAAACGGACCGCACCACCAGAGGTAGATTTCCCTCCCCACACCTATCCGCTTTCCGTAAAGACCATTCCCACCCCCATCTCCATCAACCCACCCTCCCCTCCCGGCACCTGCCCCAGCTACCGCAGGAATTGCAAAACCTGCACCCACACCTCCCCCCTCACCTCACCCCGGAGGAGCCTTCCACATCCGTTAGAGTTTACCTACACGTCATTTACTGTACCCTTTGCTCCCAATGAGGTCTCCTCTACAATAGGGAGACAGGACACCTACTTGCAGAGCACTTCACAGAACATCTCCAGAATTCCTGATGAAGGGCTTTTGCCCGAAACATCAATTCTTCTGCTCCTTGGATGCAGCCTGACCTGCTATGCTTTCCCAGCACCACACTCTCGACTCTAATATTCAGTCCTCACTTTCACCTAGTTGACTTCCACCTACTGACTCCATTTATACTTCTCTATGCCTTGGGAAAGCAAACAACGTAATCACAGGCCCCTTCACTCCAGTCATGTTAATTCCCATCTCTCTCTCTGCACCTACTCTTCAGTTGTAATGTTGTATTCTGCACTCTGTTCTACTACCCTGATGCACTTTGTATGGTACAAACTACCTGCATAGTACACAAACCAATGCTTTTCACTGTATCTTGATTCACATGACAACAAAATCAATCAATAGGGGTGCACGGTGTTGTTGGGAGTCGAGGACGAGTAGACCGGAGTGTCCCAGAAGGTTTGGTTCCTGCTAAATGCTGACAAGGGAGGGAAGGGGAATACATGCCTGGTGGTGCCACCCCATTGGAAGTGGCAGAAATGGCAGCTTCTAATTAAGGTGCTGGCTACTTCAACACACCACCGTGATCCCTGGCAACGTTTCTGCCTCAGCCCTGCAGCAGTGCTCCAGTGAGGCTTACTATGTCATCTTCTGCTTGGGGACCCTGCAACTTTCAGGATTCAATATTGAGTTCAATAATTTTAGAACCTGAACACCTTTTTCTATGTCTTTCACCCACATTTCATGTGTTGTCATGATACGGACTGATTTTAGCACAGCCAACCCATTTTCACCTACTTATGGTCCCCAATACAAGCTCTTCTTTCTCCCTAGCATACTATCATCCATTAGCGTCATAGAGGTGTACAGCACGGAAACAGACCCTGCATTCCAACCCATCCATGTCAACCAGATGTCCCAACCCAATCTAGTCCCACCTGCCAGCAGTCAGTCCACATCCCTCCACACCCTTCCTATTCATATACCCATCCAAAAGCCTTTTAAATGTTGCAATTGTACCAGCCTCCATTATGTCCTCTGGCAGCTCATTCCATACACGTAACTACCACTCTGCGTGAAAAAGTTGCCCCTTAGGTCTCTTTTATATCTTTTCCCTCTCACCCTAAACCTATATCCTCTAGTTCTGGAGTCCCTCACCCCAGGGAAAAGACTTTGTCTATTTATCCTATCCATGCCCCTCATGATTTTATAAACCTCTAAAACCTCTACAAGGTCACCCCTCAGCGTCCGACACTCCAGGAAAAACAGCCCCAGCCTGCTCAGCCACTTCCTCTAGCTCAAATCCTCCAACTCTGGCAACATCCTTGTAAATCTTTTCTGAACCCTTTCAAGTTTCACAACATCTTTCTGATAGGAAGGAGACCAGAATTGCACACAATATTCCAAGTGGCCTAACCTATGTCTTGTACAGCCACAATATGACCTCCCAACTCCTGTACTCAATACTCTGACCATCAAAGGAAAGCATACCAAATGCCTTCTTCACTATCCTAGGATAGGAGGTATGAACCTGCACTCCAAGGTCTCTTTGTTCATCAGCACTCCATAGGACCTGACCATTAAGTGCATAAGTCCTGCTAAGATTTGCTTTCCAAAAATGCAGCACCTCGCATTTATTTGAATTAAACTCCATCTGCCACTTCTCAGCCCACTGACTGTCCTGATCAAGATCCCGTTGTATTCTGAGGTAACCATTTTCGCTGTCCACTACACCTCCAATTTTGGTGTCATCTGCAAACTTACTAACTGTACCTCTTATGCTCACATCCAAATCATTCATATAAATGACAAAAAGCGGATCCAACACCGATCCTTGCGGCACTCCACTGGTCACAGGCCTCCAGTCTGAAAAACAACTCTCCACCACCACCCTCTGTCTTCTACCTTTGAGCCAGTTCTGTATCCAAATGGCTAGTTCTCCCTGTATGCCATGAGATCTAACCTTGCTAACCAGTCTTCCATGGGGAATCTTGTCGAACACCTTACTGAAATCCATACAGATCACAGCTACCGCTCTGCCCTCATCAATCCTACTTGTTCCTTCTTCAAAAAACTCAATCAAGCTTGTGAGACATGATTTCCCACGCACAAATCCATGTTGACTATTCCTAATCAGTCCTCTCATTCGTTTGGCTGAACTGGTCCTCACCCTTAACAATTTCTCCTTTGAATCCTCCCACTTCCTCCAGACCAAAGTGGTAGCCATGGGCACACGTATGGGCCCCAGCTATGCCTGGCTCTTTGTTGGCTACGTAGAACAGTTGATCTTCCGTAATTACACTGGCATCACTCCCCACCTCTGCCTCTGCTACATTGATGACTGCATTGGCACCACCTTGTGCTCCTGCGAGTGGGTTGAGAAATTCATCAACTTCACCAACACATTCCACCCTGACCTTAAATTTGCCTGGACCATCTCTGACACCTCCCTCCCCTTCCTGGACCTCTCCATCTCCATTAATGACGACCGACTTGACACTGACATTTTTTACAAACCCACCGACTCCCACAGCTACCTGGATTACACCTCTTCCCACCCTACCTCTTGCAAAAATGCCATCCCGTATTCCCAATTACTCCGCCTCCACCGGATCTGCTCCGAGGGGGACCAGTTCCACCACAGAACACACCAGATGGCCTCCTTCTTTAGAGACCGCAATTTCCCTTCCCACGTGGTTAAAGATGCCCTCCAACGCATCTCGTCTACATCCCGCACCTCTGCCCTCAGACCCCACCCCTCCAACCGTAACAAGGACAGAACGCCCCTGGTGCTCACCTTCCACCCTACCAACCTACCAACCTTCGCATAAACCAAATCATCCGCCGACATTTCCGCCACCACCAAACAGACCCCACCACCAAGGATATATTTCCCTCCCCACCCCTTTCCGCCTTCCGCAAAGACCGTTCCCTCCGTGACTACCTGGTCAGGTCCAGGCCCCCCTACAACCCACCCTCCAATCCTGGCACTTTCCCCTTCCACTGCAGGAACTGTAAAACCTGCGCCCACACCTCTATCCAAGGCCCTAAAGGAGCCTTCCACATCCATCAAAGTTTTACCTGCACATCCACTAATATCATTTATTGTATCCGTTGCTCCCGATGCGGTCTCCTTTACATTGAGGAGACTGGGCGCCTCCTAGCAGAGCGCTTTAGGGAACATCTCCGGGACACCCGCACCAATCAACCACACCGCCCTGTGGCCCAACATTTCAACTCCCCCTCCCACTCTGCCGAGGACATGGAGGTCCTGGGCCTCCTTCACCGCCGCTCCATCACCACCAGACGCCTGGAGGAAGAACGCCTCATCTTCCGCCTCGCAACACTTCAACCCCAGAGCATCAATGTGGACTTCAACAGTTTCCTCATTTCCCCTTCCCCCACCTCACCCTAGTTCTAAACTTCCAGCTCAGTAACTGTCTCCATGACTTGTCTGGACTTGTCCTACCTGCCTATCTTCTTTTCCACCTATCCATTCCACCCTCGCCTCCTTGACCTATCACATTCATCCCCTCCCCCACTCACCCATTGTACTCTCTGCTACTTTCTCCCCACCCCCACCCTCCTCTAGCTTATCTCTCCACGCTTCAGGCTCACTGCCTTTATTCCTAATGAAGGGCTTTTGCCAGAAAAGTCGATTTCGAAGCTACTTGGATGCTGCCTGAACTGCTGTGCTCTTCCAGCACCACTAATCCAGAATCCCTAATCAGTCCTTGCCTTTCCAAATACATGTACATCCTGTCCCTCCAACAACTTGCCCACCACAGACATCAGGCTCATTGGTCTATAGTTCCCTGGCTTGTCCTTACCACCTTTCTTCAAAAGTGGCACCATGTTAGCCAATCTCCAGTCTTCTTTTCATTGCCCAACTGTTGCTCTCTCTCTCTGGGCTCCATCTCCACCTATCCACTCACTTCTTTTTCCTTTCCATCTCAGCATCACTATACATGCCACCTTTTTCTAACGACAATCAGTTCTGAGCTCAAAACATTAACTCTACTTTCGCTCCACAAATGCTGCCGGAGTTGCTGAATTTCTCCAGTAATTTCTACTTTTGTTTCAGATTTTTAGTATCTGCAGTTCTTTGTTTTATCTTTATGACCATACTTCAACTCTGGTATTTGTATACACTCACTTTCCCTGTTATAGTGAGTGGATAACTCACATTCTCTTGTTACCAATGGAGATCACTGAAATTGGATGTAAACCTTGTGATCAGAACTGAGAGATAGGAAGCAGCTAAAAACAATTACTGACTTATTTTTACAGTGAATAATGTTTTTTTTTTAAAAAAGTGTTTTGCTATATTGTGCCTTTCAAATAAAAAGCAGGCACAGTTGCAGTTTCTTTGACACACATTCAGAAAAACACATTTAGAAGGCCTACTCATTTTCTTTAATCAATTCAACTTCCGATTATCTTTTGTTATGATTGACATAACATTAACAAACAAAAGCTTCATTTCTCTTCTTATTGGGGATATGCAAGAAAATGAATATGAGGAATGTCAGATCAGCTATGAATGGCACAGCAGGCTTGAGGGGTTGAATGGCCTACTCCTGCGAGAAAGTAAGGACTGCAGATACTAGAGATCAGAGTTGAGATTGGGTGCTGGAAAAGCACAGCAGGTCAGTCAGCACCTGAGGAACAGGAACTCTTATTTCTCAGTTGTGTTCTCTGAATGATGGAAACATACTTTCAAAATCTGCACCAAAATCAAGCTATTTTACATATTAACTATGGCTCAATATTTTTTGCTGTAAGGAACATAATTCCAGATTTTCTAGTGTCCACATTACTGAAGTTCTCTGCTGGCACTTCTAGCTCAGCTAGTTGCAACCACACTTGAGTCAGAGGTTAAAAATTCATAATTCCACATATGGATAGCTGGTTTACGATGCAGACTGACATCAGCAGCGTGGGTTTATTCCTCTCACTAGCCGAGGTAACCATAAAGGACCCACCCCGACTTCGCTTGAGGTGTAATGGCCCTCAGTTAAAACTCACCCTCCAAACCATCTCGTTCCAACGAGGAAGTAGCTCTATGTGCACTACCTGCTGCTTCCGCTGCCAAAAGTGTTTAAAAAATTCCAACACGTTTAAGTTCTGAAAAGGAATGATACTGAACAGGAAACATTCAGCATTCTGTAAATTTGTTTTAGGAGACTTCGAATTCAATTGTTGAGTAGAATTTACCTAGTAAGAGACATCAAAGTATTGAACTGAGACATTTCCCGGCTTTGAATAATATTAAAACACTGGTATAAACAGCACTCCCTTCTCCTTTGTCGTCTGAGGGGGCTGACCCTCTGGCCAGGGGATACACAGGGTCAATTTAATCCTGAAAGAGCCGCATCCAAACCAGGCCCGGGCTGACCACACAGGGGTTCCCGACGAAGACAGGAAGAACCTTCCTTACCTGACTCCTCGGTACCGTCCAGAGCCGGTGCGGATTTGGCCGAGCAGCTCCTGTGGAGGAAGTGACTGGGTCGAGGCCTGAGACGGAGCCGGAGACGCCGCCACCACACGGAGGAGGCCATCTTGGGCGGGCCTAGTGCGCCTGCGCAGCCCGCCAGAGGTGGTTTTGGGGGGGGGGAGGCGTTTCCTTTCGGTGGAAAGATCGAGAATCCCGGGAGAGGGGGTTCGGTTGGGGCGGTTGGGGGAATGCTTGGGGTGGGGGCATAAAGACAGACAGGAATGGAGAAACTTGGCAGGTCTGGCGGCATATGTGAAAACCGGGTACAATCTGGTGCTCCGCCCAGTCCCCGCTGACTCTATGATGCCTGTCATTCCCAGAAAGGGGGATATAAACCGCGGGTCATGACAGTGCCCTGGCTGCAGCATTGCCTTGGGCTCTTGGGGCATGTTGGTACAGAGTTGGAAGAACCCGTGGAGCTAACGTTGGTAGGGCTATGGATAGGAGTTAAAGATGAGCTTGGGGATTTTGAAGTCGGGCCAGAAACCTGTGATTCAGCCGAAGAAGGTGCATTCAATAGGAACAGGGGAGGCCATTCAGCCCTTCCTCGGATGCTGCCTCAACTGCTGTGCGCTTCCAGCACCACTAATCCAAAATCCATTCAGCCCTTCAAGCCGGTTCTACCATTCGGTGAGTTCATGGTTGATCTGTGGCCAAACTCCATATACATGCCTTTGACCTATAATCCCACAGCATTTTTTGCTTAATAAAAATGTATCAGATTTAAAAGTCACAACTGACTTTCCATCAACTCCTGTTTGTAGAAGAGAATTCCAAACTGTTACAACCCCTTTTGTGTGTAGAGGCGCTTCTTAATATCTCTCCTGAATGATCTGGTTCTAATTCACAGATTATGTCCCCTAGTTCTAGAATCTCCATTCAGTGGAAATAGTTCTTCTTTATATCTACCCTGTCTTTTCATGTTAATATCTTGAATAATTTGATCAGACCACCTTCTAAATTCAGACCTAATTTGTCTAATTTCTCCTCATTACTTAATACTGAAGTCTGATTAGATTAGATTACCTACAGTGTGGAAACAGCCCCTTTGGACCAACCAGTCCACACCGACCCTCTGAAGTGTCGTAAAGCTATGTTGTATTTCCCCAGTGCCCAGATCTGCTCTCAATGCTCAACATTGGGTCTAATCGGGGTTTTGTATAACTGCAGAATAACGTTTGAAACCCTATGTTGTCTAGATGATTGGGTTCCCTACAATGTGGAAGCAGGCCCTTCAGCCCAACAAGTTCCAAAGAGTAATCCGCCCAGACCCATTTCCCTCTGACTAATGCACCTAACACTATGGGCAATTTAGCATAGCCAATCCACCTGACCTGCACATCTTCGGACTGTGGGAGGAAACAGGAGCACATGGAGGGAACCCACGCAAACACAGGGAGAATGTGCAAACTCCACACAGTCACCCGAGGCTGGAGTCGAACTTGGTCCCTGATGCTGTGAGGCTGCACTGCTATCCACTGAGCCACCATGCTACCCCACCCTCTGCTGACAGAAAGGACAATATTCCATTAGCTTTCTTGATTATTTTCTGTAACTGTTTTTAAAATTTATTGACAAAGGTATGCAATTTCTGCCAAGAGCAGCAGACAGTAACTTAAGTTTTCCTAATGTTGAATGTCAAACTCAGAATTATTCGGTTTTGCGCATTGGAAATGCATCTTCTTGCACTAAACTGTTCAGAGTTTGATGTAGATATTGACAGGCATAGGAGACAAGAAGTCATTGTATATATTATTGCGCTGTTAAAACAAGAAAGGTTTGAGTCAAGTAATTTATCTCCTGATCCCAGAGTCTGTCATGGTCAGGGCAAATTCAGGAGTTTTGTGGCGTACTCTTCACTTACCTGGATAAATGTGTCTTGAACAAACTCCAAGGGAGCTAGTAGTATAATGGTAATGTTGTTGAGCTATTAATTCAAAGTTGAACAGTTCATTAACTTCACAAACATCTTCCACCCTGACCTCAAGTTCACCTGGACCATCTTGGACACTTCCCTCCCCTTCCTGAACCTCTCCGTCTCCATCTCCAGCAACCAACTGAACACTGACATCTGCTTCAAACTCCTCCCCCCACCACCCCCCCTTACTATCTCTTACTCCCAATTCTTCCACCTCTGCTGTATCTGCTCCCAGGAGGAGCAATTCCACTCCAGGACATCCCTGATAGCCTCCTATTTCAAGGACTGCAACTTCCCCTCCACATGCACAGCAATGTGCTCCCGCTAAACTCTTGCACCTCCTGCACCTCTGCCCTTGAACCCACAACTCCAACCACAACAAGGATAGAACCCCAGTGGTCCTCACCTTCCACCCCACTAACCTCCGGATACAACGCATTATCCTCCTCCATTTCTGCTGCCTCCCCACCCCATTAGCCTTCAACAGAGACCATTCCTTCTGTGACTGCCTCGTTAGGTTCCGCCCACCAACCAACCCTCCGCTCCTGACACCTTCCCTTGCCACTGCAAGCGGTGTGAAACCTGCGGCCATATCTCCCTCCTCACCTCTGTTAAAGGCCCCCAAAGTATCCTTTCACATCCAGCAGAAATTTTCCTGCACATCCAAACACCTCGTCTGCTGTGTCCATTGCTTTCTATGTGGTCTCCTGTACATTGGGGAGAAAGGATGCCATCTCATGGAATATTTCAGGAAACATCTTTGGGACACATGCACCAAACAACCCCATTGTCCTGTGGCCAACCACTTCAACTCTCCCTCCCAACTCTGCCAAGGACATGCAAGTCCTGGGCAACCTCTACTGCCAAATCCAAACCACCTGATGCCTGGAGGAAGAATACCTCGTTTTCCACCTTGGGACCCTCCAACCACTTGGCATCTTTGTTGATTTCACAAGTCTTCATCTGCCCTCCCCCTCCCAACATTCCACATTCAACCTTTGACTCTACTCTCCCCTCCCGTCCCTTGCCATATCCATCTACCTATCAACATCCCAGCTACCTCCCAGCCCCCTCCAATTTATCTCTCACTGCCACCCCTCATTGCTGATGAAGGACTTATTCCTGAAACGTTAATTCTCCTGCTCCTTGGATGCTGCCTGACCGGCTGTGCTTTTCCAGCACCACATTTTTCGACTCTGATCTGCAGTCCTCACTTTCTACTAGTATTTCAGAAGCTCAGGCTAATGCTATAGCCATACCATTTTAAATTCCACCATGGCATTAGCGGGATTTAAGTTTAATTAATAATTCTGGAATAGAAAGCTCGTCTCAATAATGTGAAACCATTATGAATTGTTATACATTGCCATCTGGTTCACCTGTTAAGGAAGGACATCTGCCACCATTACCTGAAAGCAGCTAGGAAAACGTGATATTTATGCAGAAGACGAAGTTGCAGAGTTGGTAGGGAGAGGTGAGTGGTTAGGTGGTGGCCAAGCCCAGAGAGAGCGAGGTATGAAAGGGGTATTATTGATAATAGGATAGGACAGAAGAGAAACTTAAGTGATAAGGAGAGTAGGAGAGAATGTGTAGGCTGTCATGAAAGTAGTCCATGTCATGTGGTAATAGGATTAAGAGTGGGTGAGAGTCAATTGGTTGTGCTGAAAGCAACCCATCTCATGACAGGATGAGGATATGGGGTGGGTTTTAAAAAAAGAAAGGACTGAATAATGCTCTAAAGTTATTGAACTCTATACTGAGTCCTAAAAGTCATAGGGTCCCCAAGTGGAAAGTGAGATGCTGATCTTCGAGCTTGCGCTAAGTCTTGGTGGAACACCACAACAGGCACATGACAGAAATGTTGGCATGGGAACAAAGTGTATTGAAGGCAACTGGAGGGTCTAGGACATTTTTACAGTGTTCTGCAAGGCAGTTACTCAGTCGGCATTTCACCTCTCCAATGTAGAGGAGACCACAGTGTGAACACCAACTATAGTAGACAAGATTGAATGAAGTGAGGTAAATCACTACTTCTGGAAGATGTGTTTGGGACCTTAGATTGGGAGGAGGTAAATGGGCTTCTGCAATGGCGGGGGAAGCTGCTGTGGGGATGTTGGGAGCTGTTGTGAATGGTAACGAAGTGGACCACAGTGACCTGAAGGAAACAGTTCCTCCATAGTGCTGTCAAAGGAGGGGAGAGGGTGGGACTGTGTCTATTTATGACATCCACTGGAGGTAATGGAAATGGTGACTTACAATCCACAATCACACACTATGTATTGTTAATTTTTGACCCGCCTGAATGTCCAAAGTCTCTACACCATGTGCAAGGCACAAATTAGGATTGTGTTAGAACATTCTCTATTTGGTTGGATAGGTAGAGCTGCAACATCACTTCAGAAACTCATTGCAAGACAAAATGCAACTCTCAACTTGCTGTTCTACTGTGCACCCAAAAGAATCCATTTCCTCCACTTCAGCTGCACAATGCCTGCAGCATATTCTTTCTACATCTAGCACTACAGAAGATCACAGAGTCCTCTTCAACAGTGCTGCTCAAATCCACAATCTCCACCATTTAGCAGGACAAGGGAAGCAAATGCATGGAAGCACCACTGTTTGCAATTTCCACTCTAAGTCGCAGACTTTCCTGACTTGGCAATATACTTCTGTCCTTTTAATGACAATGGGTTAAAATCTTGGAACATCCGAACAGCATTCTAGGAATACCTATGTAAGTTGATTCCTGTGATTCAGTGGAAGTGCATCACTTCTTAGGGTAACCGGAGATGGACTATAAATACCAAGCTCTGCAGTGATGATCTACATTCCAAGAATTTTCTTTGAAATATTTTGAACAGCCTCAGCTTAATAATGATTAATTCTACGTCCACAGCAGCAACCAAAAAAAGTCCATAATTTGACTAGAGTCTGGAAAGGATAATTAATGAGAAAGGGAAGTGCCCTTGGTGCAATAGGAAGTGTGCTTTAAGATTGAAGCATAGTTCAATATTTTGGAAAATTAAAACACAAGTTTTGGAGTATGTAGTGCTTTGTTTGAGTGAGTTTATGACTTTCACTGGGAAAGTGACTTCATTCTGTGTTCTAGCAGCAAACATGATTCAGCAAGTAACGCCAAGTGGATAGTTGGACCAACTGAGTGGATAGAGTCCTTCCATTTTATGATTTTTCAGCAATGAGGAAATTCTTTTAATACTTCATTGACTCAGGTAAGAGTCATAGAGATGTACAGCATGGAAACAGACCCTTCAGTCCAACTCGTCCATGCTGACCAGATATCCCAACCCAATCTAGTCCCACCTGCCAGTACCTGGTTCATATCCCTCCAAATCCTTCCTATTTATATACCCATCCAGATGCCTTTTAAATGTTGCAATTGTACTAGCCTCCACCACTTCGTCTGGAAGCTCATTCCATACACTTAACGCCCTCTGCGTGAAAATGTCGTCTCTTAGGTCCCTTTTACATTTTTCCCCTCTCTCCCGAAACCAATGCCCTCTAGTTCTGGACTTTCTCCACCCCAGGGAAAAGACTTTGTTTATCCTATTGATGCCCCTCATGATTTTAGAAACCTCTATAATATCACCCTTCAGCCTCCGATGCTTTAGGGAAAACAGCCCTAGTCTACTCAACTTCTTCCTCTAGCTCAAAGCCTCCAACCCTGGCAATATCCTTGTAAATCTTTTCTGAACCCTGTCAAATTTCACCACATCTTTCTGATAGGAAGGAGACCGATAGGAATGAGTTGATGGTTTCTTTTTGTTCAAGTTCATACTCCTACCTTCTCAACCTGCACTGACTAAGTGTTGAGAACCTGATACTGGGGTGTTATTTTATTTCAAGATTTGCATGCAGGTTTCTTGTGCACCCTGCTGAAACAGAGTTCAAGTTCAAACTTATTCAGTTGAGCACTAGGACGCCTGTTTTACAGCAAAGCAAGAAAATGTGTTTTTGTTTTATTCATAAAGGAAAATCTTACAAATATTTAGCAGAACACTCTACTGTCTACAGCATGACACTGCCCTTATATGAATCACTGACTTTTGCCTTAAACACATTCCGATTTGTCACACATTTTTTAGCTTTTCAATTTGAATATAAAAGCAGGGATGTACTTCTGATGCTCTGTAAGGCTTGGTCAGACCACCTTGGAGTATGGTGCGCAGTTTTGGGCCCCATATCTCAGTAAAGATGTACTGGCCCTGGAACGTGTTCAAAGGAGGTTCACAAGAATGGTCCCAGGAATGAAAAACTTAACAAATGAGGTATGTTTGAGGACTCTGGGTTTATACTCAATGGAGTTTAGAAGGATGAGGGAGGATCTAATTGAAACATACAGAATAGATGTTGGGAAGATGTTCTCATTGATAGGAGAGACTAGGGCCCGAAGGCATAGCTTTGGGGTAAAGGGAAGACCTTTCAGAATGGAGAGGAGAAACTTCAGCAAGAGAGTGGTAAATCTATGGAATTCATTGCCACAGAAGACTGTGGAGGCCAGGACATTGAGTATACCTAAGACTGAGATAGTTAAATTAGATCCTGAATTAGTGGTGCTGGAAGAGCACAGCAGTGCAGGCAGCATCCAAGAAGCAGCGAAATCGACGTTTCGGGCAAGAGCCCTTCATCAGAAATAAAGGCAGTGAGCCTGAAGTGTGGAAAGATAAGCTCCTTATCTCTCCATGCTTCAGGCTCGCTGCCTTTATTCCTGATGAAGGGCTTTTGCCCGAAACGTCGATTTCGCTGCTCCTTAGATGCTGCCTGCACTGCTGTGCTCTTCCAGCACACCTAATCTAGAATCTGGTTCCAGCATCTGCAGTCATTGTTTTTACCATAGTTAAATTAGAGTTAAAGAGATGTACAGCATGGAAACAGACTCTTCGGTCCAACACGTCCATGCCGACCAGATATCCAAACGCAATCTAGTCCCACCTCCCAACACCCGGCCCATACCCCTCCAAACCCTTCCTATTCATATACCCATCCAAATGCCTCTTAAATGTTGCAATTGTACCAGCCTCCACCACATCCTCTGGCAGCTCATTCCATGTGTGAAAAAGTTGCCCCTTAGGCCTCTTTTATATCTTTCCCCTCTCACCCTAAACCTATGCCCTATAGTTCTGGACTCCCTGACCCCAGGGAAAAGACTTTCCCTATTTATCCTATCCATGCCCCTCATCATTTTGTCAACCTCTATAAGGTCACCCCTCAGCCTCTGACGCTCCAGGGATACAGCCCCAACCTGTTCAGCCTCGCCCTATAGCTCAGATCCTCCAACCCTGGCAACATCCTTGTAAATCTTTTCTGAACCCTTTCAAGTTTCACAACATCTTTCCGATAGAAAGGAGACCAGAATTGCATGCAATATTCCAACAGTGGCCTAACCAATGTCCTGTCCAGCTCCAACATGACCTCCCAACTCCTGTACTCAATACTCTGACCAATAAAGGAAAGCATACCAAATGCCTTGTTCACTATCCTACCTAACTGCGACTCCACTTTCAAGGAGCTATGAATCTGCACTCCAAGGTCTCTTTGCTCAGCAACACTCCCTAGGACCTTTTCATTAAGTGTATAAGTCCTGCTAAGATTTGCTTTCTCAAAATGCAGCACCTCGCATTTATCTGAATTAAACTCCATCTGCCATGTCTCAGCCCATTGGCCCATCTGATCAAGATCCTGTTGTAATCTGAGGTAACCTTTGCTGCCCACTACACCTCCAATTTTGGTGTCATCTGCAAACTTACTAACTATTACCTCTTATGCTCCCATCCAAATCATTTATATAAATGATGAAAAGTAGTGGACCTATCACTGATCCTTGTGGCACTCCACTGGTCACAAGCTTCCAGTCTGAAAAACACCACCACCCTCTGTCTTCACCTTTGAGCCAGTTCTGTATCCAAATGGCTAGTTCTCCCTCTATTCCATGAGATCTAACCTTGCTCACTAGTCTCCCATGGGGAAACCTTGTCAAGAAAACTCAATCAAGTTTGTGAGATGTGATTTCCCATGCATAAAACCATGTTGATTATTCCTAATTAGTCCTTGCCTTTCCAAATACATGTACATCCTATCCCTCAGGATTCCCTCCAACAACTTGCCCACCACCGACATCAGGCTCGCTGGTCTATAGTTCCCTGGCTTGTCCTTACCACCTTTCTTAAACAGTGACATCACATTAGCCAACCTCCAGTCTTCTGGCACCTCACCTGTGACTATCGATGATACAAATATCTCAGTAAGAGGCCCCGCAATCACTTCCCTAGCTTTCCACAGAGTTCTAGGGTATACCTGATCAGGCCCTGGTGATTTATCCACTTTTATGCATTTCAAGACATTCAGCACTTCGTCCTCTGTAATATGGACATTTTTCAACATGTCACTGTCTATTTCTCTACATTCTATATCTTCCATGTCTTTTTCCACAGTAAATACTGATGCAAGATACTTGTTTAGGATCTGCCCCATTTTATGTG
Organism: Chiloscyllium punctatum; assembly: GCF_047496795.1. Classification (NCBI taxonomy): domain Eukaryota; kingdom Metazoa; phylum Chordata; class Chondrichthyes; order Orectolobiformes; family Hemiscylliidae; genus Chiloscyllium; species Chiloscyllium punctatum. The sequence goes on along the minus strand of NC_092746.1, from coordinate 91,416,980 downwards.
ACTCCACACAGAGGCTGCCTTGCTGATCTTTGAGGGGCTGTATTCTCTCCATCGTTACCCTTTCATCCTTAATGTATTTGTAAAAACCCTTTGGATTCTCCTTAATTCTATTTGCCAAAGCTATCTCATGTCCCCTTTTTGCCCTCCTGATTTCTCTCTCAAGTATATTCCTATTGCCTTTACACTCTTCAAAGGATTCACTGAATCTATCCTGTCTATACCTGGCATATACTTCCTTTTTCTCAACCAAACCCTCTATGTCTTTCGTCATTCAGCATTCCCTATACCTACCAGCCTTTCCTTGTGATGTGACCAGCTCAGGAAACATGCTATCTATAACATTCTCAGCCTCATTGATGCTTCGAGTCCACCCACAGCTCCAGCCACTCCATGTGGTATATCAGGTGCTGTAACTGAACACACTTCCTGCATACATAGTCAACATGGACACTGGAAGTGTCACAGATTTCCCACACCGTGCAGGAGGGGAATTCCATAGGGCCATTTCAAACCTTAGTGATTAAATTAATCTTACCAACTATAGACAATAATCCAGAAACTTATAACATAGTCTTATCTATTTGTCACCAAATTCAGATCTCACACTCCTGCTCTGTATTCCTAGCAGACCACAACTACAAAAAGTAAATATTTTATCTCTCACCAGACAGCACTCATTCTGTCTTCAAATCTTTTGAATTGTGACATAACCTCCAGAGTTCCTCCCCCTAGATACTGCTATTCATTCACAAGTTCTCTTTCCTTTTGGTCTGTTGCAATTACAGTTGCTGCTTAGACTAAGCTCAGTTCAGACCCCGTTCCTTAGGTATTTATCTTGCTGCCACTACTTCTGTTCACATCTGGATTTGCTCTCCTTTGCTCTGTTACAGCTCCTGTCGCTGCTTGAGTCACACAAGACCTGGATCCTAAGTTATTTTGCAAATACATTTTAAAGGGTAAAAAATAACTAAGGAATTGTTAAGGACCATAGTGGTTATTTAGAAAGAGAGGCAAGCGAAGAGAGGCAGTTGCATTTTTGATTTGGGGAAACCATTACGGCTGTACTTAGAGAGGATATTTTTGGGGGTCACCCAATGAAGCTATGTGGCTGGAACTGAGAAATAAGAAGGGGATGATCATCTTTGATGGGATTGTACTATAGGCCACCCAATAGTCAATGGGAAACTGAGGAGCAAATAGGTAGGGAGATAGCAGATATCTGTAAGAATAATAGGATTGCAGTGGTAGGAGATTTTAACTTTCCAAACATAGACTGGGACTGCCAAAGTGTAAAGGCTTGGCTGGGGAGAAATTTGTTGTGTTCAAGAAAATGTTCTTATTATGTAGAATTACAACCTAGAGAGAGAGAGCAAAACTTGAACTTCTCTTGGGAAATAAGGCAGGGTGAATGACTGAGGTGTTAGTTGAGGGGTGACTTTGGGAGCAGTGATAATAATTTTATTAGTTTCAAAATTGTTATGGAATGTTATCGACCTTGTCTAAAAGTTAAAGTTATAAATTGGAGCAAGGCCAATTTAGACTGTATTACACAGGAACTTTCAAAAATTGGTTGGGAGAGGCTGTTCACAAGTAAAGGGGCGACTGGCAAGTGGGAGGGTTTCAGTTGTGAGATAACAAGAACAGTCAGCATGGTTTTGTACAGGGAGGGCATATCTGACCAATTTGATTGACACACGGGGTCACCTCTTTGAAAAATTCAATGAGATCAATGCATTTGACATAGTCTGCTTGGATTTCAACAAAGCTTTCAATAACATCCCACATGGGAGAGTAATAGTGAAGGGAGGCACTCATGGGATCCAAGGAAGTTTGAAAAATTAGACCAGAATTGGCTGAGTGGCAGGAACCAGAGGGCTGCCTGTGTCCAGTGAGGTTCCACAGGGATCAGTGTTGGGGCCTTGCTGTTAGAAGATAGATAATGATTTAGACTTGAATCTCAAGAAAAGTTAATCAGAAAGTTTGCAGATGCTATGAAAATTGGTATGGTGATAAATAGTAAGGATTACAGGAGGATATAAATGAGCTGATGAGTGACAAATTGAAATTCTATCCAAATAGGTGTGAGATGATATACTTGGACAGGTCAAAAAGGTAGTGGAATTGATGAACGGTAATAAGAAGAACCAAGGATCAGAGGGACCTTGGTGTGCGTGTCCATCAGTCTTTTAAGATACTAGGACAAATTGTTCAGATATGCCCTCCCTATACAAAACCATGCTGACTGTTCTTGTTATCTCACAACTGAAATCCTCTCACTTGCCAGTCGCCCATTTACCTGTGAACAGCCTCTCCCAATCAACTTTTGAAAATTCATGTCTAATACAGTCTAAATTGGCCTCGCTCCAATTTATAACTGGCATATGGGATACTTACTTTTAGTAGACAAGACTTGGAGTCTGAGAGCAGGGAGTATGCCTGAACTGTATAAAATGTTTGTGAAGTTAAAACTTTTGTATAGTTCTGGAATCTATATTGCATTGGAGAGACTGCAGAGCAGATTTACCAGGATGTTGCTTGGGCTGGAAAGTTTTGGTTATGAAGGGAATTGTTGTTTTTCTTGGACGTCCAGCGGAGACCAAGAAGATATTGAGATGTATAAAATGTAAGCATATAAAATGTATGCAAGGCATGAGGGTATCCCTTGGTAGAGGATCAGTGACCGGGGACATGGATTTAAGTTACAGTGCAGAACTTTAGAGGGGTTGTGAGGGGGAAAAAAACTTTTCACTCTATGATGAGAATATAGGACTCACTGCCTGTAAGGGTGTTAGACAGAAAAAGTATTTAGATGTATAGTCGCAGTGCCAAAGCACACAAGACTATGGGCCAAGTGCTGGAAAATGGGATGAGAATGAGAGGTGGCAGTTTTTGACTGGTAGACTCAATGGGCTGAAGGGCCTCTTTCTGTACTGTAGGCCTCTTATGACTCTAAACTTTCCTAATCACCGAACTCACCTACTCAGAATGGTTTTAGGATATAGTAGCAACACCATAGTCTTGCCAAACCATAGGGCTGCTCTCTCATGAGAGTGAGAGAATTGGTGGTGGTGGTGTGACCTGACTGTCACCATGCCTTAGGTGAGGGGATGAGGTTGAGAAGGAGTGACTTCATGGTAACCTCAATTAGTGCAGGAATTGAACCCATGCTGTTTGCAACACTCTGTATTGCAAACCCCCAACCATTCGGCCAACTGAGCTATCCAATCCCTATCAGGATAAGTCCTTTGAACAACACAACACAATTGGGAGCCAACCAGAGAGAAGGCTAAAGTAGGTGTGGTATTGTGCAATAAGGTAGGAATAATTGATGACCCTAGATAGCAGCAGTCATTTAATGATTGAATTTTACATTCGGTTTGATGGAAAATTGAATGCGTCCAGGACTTGTATTTTAAACCTAAATCAATAATTTTGCATATTTCAGTATTGTTCCTTTAGATCAGACAGTGGTATGTCTGAGGATTTCTTGGCTTGCATGAATAATGAATTTCTGTGGCTACCAGTCATCTAGGATATTGTTTGATGGTGACTGGCTGTTCTTATCATTTCTGCCTGATTTACTCAGACAACTAATGCAGACATGATGGGTGATATGGCTTCTTTCTGCACTGCAGCAATTGAGTTGCTCTTGAAATTCCTTGAGGTCTGTGTGGTTGACAGTCCTGATACTCAAATATTTTTCTCAACTTGCAGTGATTGCTGATTTCTATTGGAGCCACCTCCAGCACAAATAAGTAGCAAGTGTGTTTATGGTCTGTCCAGCATTTGTTGGTCATTACCTTAGTATGTGCAATACACATATCTGCTCAATTCCTGGTCTTGTCTATGGCATTGTCTGTAAGGTGCTAGTGCTTTGATCCTGGATGCATTGAAAATTTCTTTTGGCAGAAATGGATGCTAGTGACCACGAGATCGTGTTCAGCACACAGGATAAGAAGGCATTCACAGTTGCAACTCCATGCTTTGGAACAATGTTCAGCCAAAGAGTGTGGTTTACCCCTTCTGTGGTATTGAAATCACCAAGAAGTATGATATTTACCTTTGACAGTACAGCTGCCAAAATTTAGTTTTGTATGGAATAGTATCTCATACTTCACCTCATCTAGTCAGCTGCAATAATTTCAGCTCTTAAAAGAATCAGACATCAAGCTTTCAGCTTGACTGAGCTGCCAATCGAGCCATTCAAATGGACACAGTTCGAGGCACCCAAGACTCTTCTGCAGATGGGTTATCACTAACCATATGTGGGTGTGCTATTAATTTTTAAAGTATGGAGAGGGAGAAAACTGGTCCACAGATTCAAGTTCTAAATTGGGGCAAGGCGAATTTTGAATTAGTCAGGAGCTTGCAGGGATTGATTGGAGGAGTCTGTTTGCAGGTAAAGGGACCTCTGGCAAGTGGGAGGTCTTTAAAAGTGAGATAGCTAGAGTTCAAGGTCTACATGTTCCTGTGAGGATGAAGGGCAAGGTTGGCAAAAATAGGGAACCCTGGATGACAAGAGATATTGAGGCCTTTACCAGAAAAAAGGAGGAGGCATGGCTCAGGTACAGGCAACTGGGATCAAGGGAATCCCTGAAGGTATGTAGGAGTTTGCTGAAGAAGGAAATCAGAAGGGCAAAAAGGGCGCATGAGATAACCTTGGCTGAGAAGATTCGGTTCTCTAAGTATATTAAAGGAAAAAAATAACTAAAGAGAGAATAGGACCTCTCAATGACCAAAATGGACATGTATGTGTAGAACCACAGGAGCTGCGTGAGGTCCTCAATGAATATTTCTCCTGTTTACCGTGGAGAAAAACATGAAGACTTTGGAACTTGGGTAAGTTTAGTGGTGATACCTTGGGGATAGTCCATATCACAGTAGAGGAGATATTAGGATGTATGAAGGTGGATACATCTTGTGGTACTGACCAGATATATCCAAGAACACTGCAAAAGGCTAGAGAAGAAATTTATGGGGGCCCTGACTGATATTTTTGTATCGTCGGTAGCCATGGGGAGGTCTTGGGAGACTGGAGAATAGCCCTTATTCAAGAAGGACTGCAGAGAAAAACCTGGGAACTATAGATCAGTAAGCCTAACATCTGCGGTGGTAAGTTACTTGGGATGATTCTGAGAGATAAGATGTACTTGCATTTGGAAAGACAGGGTTTGATTAGGAGTAGTTAGCATGGCTTTGTGTATGGGAGATCATGCCTCACAAATTTGTCAGACTTCTTTGAAGTGACAGGAAGGTTGACAGGGCAGGGCAGTATATGTAGTCTGTATGGATTTCAGTAAGGCTTTTGATAAGGTTCCACATGGTAGGCTGCTCCGGAAGGTTCAACTGCATGGAATCTAGGGAAGCTGGCAAATAGAAACACAATTGGCTTGATGGTAGGAAGCAGAGGATGTTAGTGGAAGGATGTTTTTTGGATTGGAGGCCTGTGACTAGTGAAGTGCCTCGGGTCAGTGCTGGGCTCATTGCTCTTTGTTATCTATATCAATGATTTGGATGAAAATTTATAAGGCATGATTAATAAGATTGCAGGTAACACAAAAGTAGGTGGTATTGTGGACAGTGAAGAAGGTTATCAGAGATTGCCGGAGGATCTTGATCAGCTGGGGAAGTGGACTGAGAAATGGCAAATAGAGTTTAATATAGATAAATGTGAGGTCTTGCATTTTGGAAAGTCAAATCAAGGCAGGAGTTTCATGGTGAATGGTAGTAGGGCCTTGAGGAGTGTAGTTGAACTCCAAAGGTTCCTCTGTTCGGTTGCATGGTTCTCTGAAAGTGGAGTCACAGTTTGACAGGACAGTGACGAAGATTTTTGGCACACAGCCCTTCATCAGTCAGGGCACAGAGTAAAGAAGTTGGGAAGTTATGATGCAATTATACAGGTCATTCGTGAGGCTGCACTTGGAGTATTGTGTTCAGTTTTGGTCACCTTGCTATAGGAAGGATGTTATTAAACTGGAAAGAGTGCAAAATAAATTTGTAAGGATGTTGCCAGGACTCAACTGTCTGAGTTACAGGGAGAGGTTGGGCGGCACGATGGCACAGTGGTTAGCACTGCTGCCTCATAGCACCAGAGACCTGGGTTCAATTCCTGCCTCAGGCGACTGACTGCGTGGAGTTTGCACATTCTCCCCGTGTCTGCGTGGGTTTCCTCCAGGTGCTCCGGTTTCCTCCCACAGTCCAAAGATGTGCAGGTCAGGTGAATTGGCCATGCTAAATTGCCCGTAGTGTGAGGTAAGGGGTAGATGTAGGGGTATGGGTGGGTTGCGCTTCGGCGGGGCGGTGTGGACTTGTTGGGCCGAAGGGCCTGTTTCCACACTAATGTAATCTAATCTGATCTAAAGTAATCTAATCTAAACTAGGACTTTTTTTTTTAAGAGTGTAGGAAACTGAGGGGGGGAGCTTATCGAAGTGTATAAGATCAGGAGAAGCATGGAAAGGTGAATGCACTCAGTCTTTTTCCAGGATTGAGGATTAGAGGGCATCAATTTAAGGTTAGTAGGGAAAGAATAAAAGGGAAGGTGAGAGGCAACTTTTTTTACACAGAGGGTGGTACGCATGTGGAATGAGCTGCCAGTGGAAGTGGTTGAGGCAGGTACATGAGCAACATTTAAAATGCATTTGCATAAATACTTGGATTAAAAAAGGTTTAGAAGGATATGGGCCAAGTGCAGGGAAAGGGGGTTAGCGTGGATGGACATTTTAGTCGGTATGGACCAATTTAGGCCAAAGAGCCTGTCTCCGTGCTGTAGGACTCTAGGACTCTGACCTTGGAGAAATTGAGCCATTCCAGTAATTGTGTTGGATTCGAACAAAGCAAACTTGTAGCTGAATGCTTATCAGTTAGTCTCTGGTAACGTTTGATTCCCACTGTACTGTTTGCTGGATACAAAACTGACATTTCCAGCCTTCTAAAAGAAATATAGTCAGCAGACAAAAACCACAAATCAATATTAATCCCCATTTTCTTTTATAATACTTCGAGTGCTATGACAGGAGATGGGGAGAAGGCCAAAAGATAGAGGTGAATTTCTTGGCAATGAGTTCTCAGCATGGTTCTCACTTTTGTTCTGAGTCAGGTGGTGTTATTTTTAATCAAAAAACCCAACTTTGGTGCATATTCTGGACACACCCACTTATGTAGGAGAAATGCTGCATTTTCAGAGATGCCACCTTTCAGGTGAGGTACGTTAAGGTTTGATGTGACTACAATAAAACCTTGCATTTGTATCATGCACTTTACAGAGGATGGTTGGGATGTTTTTTGCAGTAAACATATTGATGCCCCCATTACACTCCCTGCCCATAAACCCTCCCCATCACACCTGGCTTCAATACCCTGCCTGGTTGAATAAAACCACCCACTCTGCTACTATAAGAATCCTAGGACATCACTGAAGCACAGCATTAAATGAGTACTTTGATTCTGTTTTTACAAATTAGAAGATGTGTTGGAATATTGCATGGAATTCTGGTCTCCTGCCTATCGGAAAGATGTTGTGAAACTTGAAAGGGTTCAGAAAAGATTTACAAGGATGTTGCCAGGGTTGGAGGATTTGAGCTATAGGGAGTGACTGAACAGGCTGGGGCTGTTTTTTTCCTGGAGTGTCGGAGGCTGAGGGCTGACCTTATAGAGCTTTACAAAATTATGAGGGGCATGGATAGGATAAATAGACAGTATTTTCCCTGGGGTTGGCGAGTCCAGAATTAGAGGGCATAGGTGTAGGGTGAGAGGGGAAAGATATATAAGAGACAACTTTTTCACGCAGAGGGTGGTATGTGTATGGAATGAGCTGCCAGAGGATGTGGCGGAGGCTGGTACAATTGCAACATTTAAAAGGCATTTGGATGGGTATATGAATAGGAAGGGTTTGGAGGGATATGGGCTGGGTGCTGGCAGATGGGACTAGATTGGGTTGGGATATCTGGTCGGCATGGACAGGTTGGACCGAAGGGTCTGTTTCCATGCTGTACATCTCAATGACTCTATGATGTCAATGGCCTCGCTGAAAATGTGGATAGTGAGCAACTGTGCAGTTATAGACATAGATACGGAAGTTGTGCTAAAAAGGTAGAGTAGTCACCAGGCCTTGTTAGGATGCATCCTAGATTGCTGATAGAGGTAAGAGAGCAAATCGTGGAGCCATTGCTAGAACTTTTCCAGGCCTTTCTGAACGTAGGATTAGTCCCAGGGAATTGGAGGATTGCAAATGTGATGGTGTTTTTTAAGCCAATGGATATTACAGGAAATTATAGACGTGTCAGCTTGACAGCAACAGTGGGAAAAATGATCATGGCCATAATTCAGGATAAGATAAATACACTCCTTTGAGAAAAATAAGTTAATACTAGACAGCCAACATGACTTTGTCAAAGGCAGATCCTGTCTGACAAATTTAATTGAGTTCTTTGAGGTGATGCAGGCAGTAAATGAGGGTAGTGCTGTGGATGTTGTATATTAGATTTTCAGAAAGCATTGGTATTGGTGCCACATGCAGGTTGGTTTGAAGTTTTTGGGATTAATCGATCCTTAGCAGCATGTGTTAGAAGTTAGCTAAAAGACAGGAAATAGATGGTAGGCATAAAATGGGCTTTTCAGACTGGAGACTAATTGAAAGTGATGTTCCCCAGGGATCGGTGTTGGGACTTTTGCTTTTATTTTTGATTTTATGTAACAATTTGGAGAGGAGTGGTGAGGGCACAATCTCTAAATTTGCAGATGATACAAAAGCTACAGAGAATAGTGAATTCTGAGCATGATGCTGAATGACTTCAGAGAGATATTGACCTGTTGGGTGAATGGGCATACACCCAGCAGATGAACTTTAATGAAGGGAAATGTGAGGTAATGCAATTTGGTAAAAGGGACATTGAGAGACAATACAGGCTCAGTAGTACAATTTTTGAAGGGAATTCAGGAGCAGAGGGACTCCGGTTTCAAGTGCATAATTCTCTGAAGGTGGCTATGCAAGGTGAAACAGTTAAGACTTTTATAGGATCCTTGTATTTATAAGTATAAGTAAAGGAATAGAATATAAAAGCAAAGAACTGCTCTCCCTCCTATTGGAAGGATGTTATGAAACTTGTAAATCTTTTCTGAAACTTGTAAACCTCTTCTGAACCTTTTCAAGGATGTTGACAGAGTTGGAGGAATTGGGCTATAGGGAGAGTCTGAAAAGGCTGGGGCTGCTTTCCCTCGAGCGTCGGAGCCTGAGGGGTGACCTTATAGAGGTTTATAAAATCATGAGGGGCATGGATAGGATAAATAGACAAGGTCTTTTCCCTGGGGTGGGGGAGACCAGAACTAGAGGGCGTAGGTTTAGGGTGAGAAGGGGAAGATATATATAAAAGAGACCTAAGGGGCAGCTCTTCCATGCAGAGTGTAGTGTGTGCATGGAACGAGCTGCCAGAAGAAGTGGTGGAGGCTGGTACAATTACAGCATTTAAAAGGCATCTGGATGGATAAATGAATAGGAAGGGATTAGAGGGATATGGTCCAAGTGTTGCCAAATGGGACGAGATTAGGTTAGGATATCTGGTTGACATGGACAAGTTAGACCGAGAGGTCTGTTTCTGTGCTATACATCTCTGACTCTAAGTGATACTACACCTCTATCAGTCATTGGTCAGACCACATGTGGAGTATTATTTTCTGTTCTGGGCATTTGAAGGATGTTCAAGCCCCCTTGAGAGTGAAAAGGAGCTTTGCTAGAATGATACCAAGAATGAGGAGTTTAGAAACTAGGAAAGATTGGAGGAATTGGGCTTATTTTCCTTGGAACAGAGAAGATTAAGAAATGGCCTTTTTAAAGTGTTCAAAATTGTGAACAGTTTTGACAGGGTAAAGAAAGATATTTATTTCCACTGGTTGGTATGTCAGTAACCAGGGGTCACGATTTCAGGATTGTCAGCGAGTAAGATGAGGAGTAACGTCTTTACTCAGAGTTGTTAGGATTTGGAATGTTTGGGAGAGTGCTAGAAGGGGATTCGATTGGAGGTTTTAAAAGTAATTATTTTAGTCCGCTGGGGTATTAGGGCTGGAGAATGGGACTAATTCTCGGTAGTTCTTTCAGGAGCCAGTATAGACATGATCGGTTGAATGGCCTCCTTTCTACTATAAAACTCTATGACTTGAGGATGCTACAAAGAACAGTGTTCAGTTTTTTTTTCCCAGCAACTATGGAATTGGCCTTTGCATTCTTGGCAAAGAAAAATCTAACAATAGTTTCAATTCTACAGGAGATTAAATTGTAGTTTCTGATGAAGTTGTGATGCCCCCATTGATATCTCATTAATCAATGTCAGGACACACATGAAGGCCAGCCTTTTACACGTGATAAGGAGCCGATGTTAACATCCAACTTCTAAATACTGTTAGCTATGGAACTGCCTTTGCAAACTACTGCTTTCAGAAGAGGAAAATAACAGAAGATTGCTTAAAGTACAAAAGAAAATTTTTAAAAGAAATAATCCTAATGCTATGTGTATATCACACTATATGGGTTAAGTGCATTGAGAATGTTTTGGGATTTGACATTTCATGTGATTCTTACAATTCCAATATAAATGATCTTCCTCCTCCACATATTAGGGCCTTTCAGCCCCTTGAGACTTTCCCACTATTCAGTTGAATAATGGCTGGTCTGTCTTATAACTTAGTATCTGTCTTGATTCTATATTCTTATAACAACTTCCTAAGGAAAATGTATCAAGCTTAGTCTTGAATTGCTTTAACAGTTTTGAGGAGGACTGGGTTCTGAATTTCCACTATGCTTTGCACGAAGCAATAGTCTCTTACTGCCAAGCTGTGCAGCTATTTATTTTTACTTGTTAGTGGAATTTGGGTGTTGTTAACAATTCCTAATGTTATAATGGCTCTGGGGTCATGTATAGGCTGAACCAGATACATTTCACAGATTTTCTTCCCTGAAGGATATTAGTAAACCATGTGGATATTTTCAAAAAACAGAAATTCCTGGACAAATTATTCTGAAGAAGTGTCACTAGACACACAGCATTGACTCTGCTTTCTCTGTGCAGGTTCTTGCAGACCTGCTGAGTTTCTACAGCAATTCCTGTTTTTGTTTCAGATTTCATGCATCTTTGTTTTAGGTATTTGCAGCTGTGATTGCATGGTCACCAATAGGCTGGCATTTTTTTCAAACTCCAGATATGTAATAAATTCAAATATCAACATCTGCCATGATGGGATTTGAACCAATCATCCTTAACGTTAGCTTGAGATTTTGGATTATTAGTCCAGTGACATTACTGCTATGACGATGTGGGTGTACTGTACCTTTTTGAGAGAGTTAAAAGCAACAGAACTACCTGACAGAACCAAGTGTTCTGAAAAAAAAGTGTAACATTTGGTGGAACAACTTGATAGGCCAGTTGACTGGAAATGACAAGAGATTTGAATTAGGCCAAACAGTTTACGTTATGTCCCGAAAACAAACATACCAAACTCCAATCCAGTTTGAATTTAGTACATTGACAATCTTAAAAGCCAATGACATGATCTGATGCTTTGGGATATAAGACTGGGGAAAATTGAACAGTTGAGAAGAGAACTGCCAAGTCGACAACATCTGCACACTGCCCAGAAATAGCCCTCTTAAAAGGTAGCTTTATCGATCAGTAACCTGTGAAGTAGAATCCCCAAGAAGAAGGAAAGAAGACCGAAAAACTGAGAAGAACGAAAGCTGCCTGGTTTTGTAAATCATAGTCAGGAGTTTTATCGGACTAGTATTATAGAAGGGAAGGTAAAAGAAAACTTAGAGTGAGGACTTGTAAATAACTGATAGTTAATTATGTTCTGTTATACTTTAAGAAATAAAGTTGTTAATTGTTACCTTAAATAGTTCTTGGTCACGCTCATTTTTACAGATTACTGCACAGGATATATATTTTGTGTTCTTAGTTTTAAATTAAGCACAATTGTTTACCTCGTGTCATAACAATTACCACTACCTCACTGATTGAAATTAAACTTGATTAAGTTCCCAAGCTGTACATTAAATTACCTGGGGATTTTTTATTCTAAAATGTTTTAAACCAACTGAATGATTTTAACAGTAACTATATTTTAGCATTAAGATATTACTGCACCAAAGACTTGTGCATGCAGGCAAGTACTCAAGCTTCCATTCCCTAAGGCTAAAAAGTCATGCAAAGTTGTTCACGCTGGCTCCACTTCTCTACATAAGTGCTATACTGGTTTTAACACACCGTTCATCACATAATTACAGTCTGAAATGCTCTACGCATCTCTAGACATAAGAACTTACAAATTAGGAGTGAGAGTAGGTCATTTGGTCCCTCAAGCCTGCACCTACAATTAAGGTCGTGTCTGATCTGATTGCTCCCCATTTCCATGTAAACTTTTACACTCTTAATCACCAAAAAATCTATCTACTTCTGCCTTTAAAAAATACAAAGACTCTGCTTCCTTTTGTGGAAGAGATTTCCAAAAGATCATGGTCCTCTGTTACCAAAAAACGCTCTTTGTCATGTGCTTTAAATGGGTGACCCCCCCCCCCCCCCCCATTTTTAAACAGTAACCCCTGAATCTCCCACATGAGGCAACATCTTTTCCATGTACACCCTGTCAAAAACCCTCAGGATCCCACATGTTTCGATCAAGTTGTCTCTTACGTTTTGAAACTTCAGTGGGTGCAAGCCTAGTCTGTCCAACTTTCCCTCCTAATACAACTCAGGTATATTTCAGGTATTAGAATGTTTTCAGGACAGTTTGTTAGAATCGTACATGTGGGAACTAACCAGAGAGCATATAATGCTACACCTGATATGGTGCAATGAATAAGATTAAATAATGACCTCCGAAGGTGGCAGCAATCATGCAATGATTTGAATTTTACATTCGTTTTGGAGAGCAGAGTGAATCCAAGACTACTATTTTAAACTTGATTTATGAGGGTATGAAAGCATAGCTAACTGAAGTGGACTGGCAAATTAGGGCAAAGGATAGGTCAATTGACATGCAGTAGCAGACATTTAAAGAGGTATTTTAGAATAAAATGTGAAAGAAAAGTTCCAAGGGAGGACCCACTGTCTGTAGATAACTAGAATGGTTAAAGATAATATCAAATTCAAATACAACATATCACTGTACAAAGATGATTGGCAGATCAGGTGTTTACACAGTCGATTGAAAAAGAAGAGTGACAAAAAGGTTAATAAGGACAGAAAAAATAAAGTGCCAGAGAAACTTGGCTAGAGATGTAAAGATTTAAACAAGTCCTATAGAAAGAATCTGAGGAATTAGTCATAGTTTAAAAAGGATGACAGATTAATTGAAAAGGAGTTTGCATCAGTCTTCACTACAGAGGATACAAAGTACATCCCAGAATAACTCCATCAGGAAATGAAAAGAAGGGAGCAACTCAAGAAAATTAGAATGACCAGGGAAATTATGTTATGCAAATTTTGGAGTTATAGTCCAATAAATTCCTGAATCCTTATGGACTTCATTGGTTTTAATTTTCCAAAATTGCCTTGATAGGGGTAAGCGAAATTCCTTTATAAGACAGCAAATATATATATTTTTAATTTAAAAAGGCATGGAGACATAAAGCAGAAACTCCAGGCCAATAAGCTTAACATGTACCGAAAATGCTTGCAGCAATTATTAAATACATGACAGTTGACAAATAAATTCGAAGTAATCAGGCAGTCAGCGGCAGCCGAGGAAATGGAGATCCTGTGCCACCACCTGATGCCTGGAGGAAGAACGCCTCATCTTTCGCCTCTGAACACTTCAACTCCATGGCATCAATGTGGACTTCACCAGTTTCATCATTTCCCCTTCCCCCCCACCTCACCCCAGTTCCAAATGTCCAGCTCAGTATCATCCCCATGACCTGTTCTACCGGTCTATCTTCTTTTCCACCTATCCACTCCACCCTCCTCTCTGACCTATCACCTTCATCCCATCCCCATCCACATTGTACTCTTTGCTACCTTCCTCCACCCTCCTCGCTGACCTATCACCTTCATCCTCACCCCCACTCACCTATTGTACTCTATGCTACTTTCTCCCCACCACCACCCTCCTCTCATTTATATCTCCACCCTTCAGGCTCTCTGCCTGTATTCCTGATGAAGGGCTTTTGCCCGAAACATCGATTTTCCTGCTCTTTGCCTCGGAGGCCTCCAAGATAATCTTCCGGTCCAGGGTCCGCTCCGTGGAGAAGGATGAGACGTGCTCACATTTCTTCTTCCAGAAGGTGCACAAAGAGAGGTCCATGCTCTGCAGCCTGAAGGAAGAAGATGGCTCGATAACGTCATCTCAGGCTGAAGTAATGAGGATCAGCAAATCCTTCTATGCCAGTCTGTATGACGCGAAGCCAACCAACAGCGTGGCCTCCCAGTCGTCCCTGTCCTCTATCACAGAGGTCTTAGATGACAGAACACGGGAGAGGCTGGACCAGCCGCTATCTCTGGACGAGCTGACCAAGGCCCTCGAGTCCTTCGAAAAGAATACAACTCCCAGAAGCAACGGCTTACTGGTCGAGCTCTATTCCGCTCTGTGGGACTAGATTGGCCAGGACCTGCTGGAGGTGTATGTCAGCATGCTTCGGGCAGGTACCATGAGTGAATCCATGAGGAAAGGCATCATCACCCTCATCTACAAGCGGAAGGGGGAGAGGGAGGAACTCAGAAATTGGAGACCAATCTCACTGTTGAATGCGGATTAAAAATTTTGTCAAAGGTTATCGCCAAGCAGGTCAGGTCTGCTCTGGGGTCGGTGATTCATCCTGACCAAACCTGTGCTCCACCGGGCAGGAAAATCGCTGAGAGTCTCAGGGATACAATCGCCTACATGCAGGACAGAGGGTTGGACACCTGCTTCATCAGCCTGTACCAGGAGAAAGCCTTTGACAGGATATCACACACGTATATGAGAGATGTTCTCTCCAAAATGGGCTTTGGGGAGGGAATCTGCAATTGGATCAGACTGCTCTACGCCAACATTATCAGTGCAGTCTCAATCAATGGGTGGGAATCCGATAGCTTCCCAGTCAGATCTGGAGTCAGGCAGGGCTGCCCTCTCTCTCCTGCCTTGTTTGTGTGCTGCATTGAGCCATTTGCTGAGTCCATCAGGAAGGATGCGAGTTTGAGGGGGGTGACTATTCCTGGCAGCGGGGGCCTGTAGGTTAAGGCCTTCCTGTACGTGGATGACGTTGCAGTTTTCTGCTCTGATCCGCTGTCCGTGCACAGACTCATGTGCATATGTGACCAGTTCGAACGGGCCTCAAGGGCCAAGGTAAACTGAGGCAAGAGCGAGGCTGTGCTCTTCGGGAACTGGGCCGACCAATCCTTGATCCCCTTCACCGCCAGGACCGACCACCTGAAGGTGCTGGGTATTGGTATGGGGGGGGGCTGAGGGGTGTGCCAAGTCTTGGGAGGAGCGTATCAGCAAAGTGAGGCAGAAACTGGGCAGATGGAATCTATGGTCGCTCTCCATCGCAGGAAAAAAACCTGGTCATCAGGTGTGAGGCACTGTCATTGTTGTCATACATGGCACAGGTCTGGCCTATTCCCAGAACCTGTGTCACTGCAGTCACCCGGGCCATCTTCCAATTTATATGGAGATCAAAGATGGACCAGGTCCGAAGGGACTCGATGTATAAAGATCTGGGCAACGGGGGAAAAAACACACCCAATGCCACCCTCACCCTGAAGGCCACTTTTGTGTGTGGCTGCATCAAGCTGTGCGTGGATCCCTGGTAGGCAAACACCAAGTGTCACTACGTACTGAGGGTCTACCTGTCCGCGGTGTTGCGAAGGATGGGCCTGGCCTCTGCCTTGGAACACTCTGACTAGTTGGACCGTTCCGTAACACCTGTCCTTCGTGAAGAAGTTTATGGAAAAAAACACCGTTACCAGAAGTCCATCAGGAAGTGGTCAGCACGTAGTGTCCTTGAGACCCTTCGGGAAAAGGAGAGGGCGGATCCTATCAAGCGGTTCCCTGAGCAGACTGTCAAAGCCATTTGGCAGAATGCCTCATCGCCAGAACTTTCCAACAAGCACCAAGACATGGCCTGGCTGGTGGTGAGAACAGCTCTGTCTGTGAGATCCTTTATGCACGCCCGGACTCTCTGCCGCACCGCACGCTGCCCTCGAAGCGGCTGCAGAGGTGACGAGACTGTCTCATACCTCCTTCTGGAATGTGCCTATGCAGAAGAAGTCTGGAGGGGAATGTAGTGGTGTTTGTCGAGGTTCGTCCCGAACAGCTCCGTAACACAGGACTCCGTGCTGTACGGCCTGTTCCCCGGGATGCACACTGAGATGAACATCAACTGTGCCTGGAGGATCATCAACTGAGTGAAGGACGCTCTCTAGACGGTCCGAAACCTGTTGATTTTCCAGCTGAAGGAGTTAACCCCGACTGAATGTTGCAGACTGGCACATTCCAAGGTCCAGGACTACATATTGAGGGACGTGCTGAAGCTTGGGGCAGCTGCTGCCAAGGCGCAGTGGGGAAAAACCACCGTGTAACATCTGCCTGCCTAAGAAGAACAGGGGGCCCACCCTGTCATTTGGGCTCTGCTGACGCCTCAGCAGAAGAGCTGGATAATAAATGCACAGACTTGTATATAGGAAAAATAAATTTTGATGTCTGTATGTAAAGAAATGTAATGTGTGCACAAGAATGGCATAACCAATGGTAAAGAGATCCAAATAATTTTATGGATAAAGTATATTTTTGAAAAAAAACTTTCCTGCTCCTCGGATGCTGCCTGAACTGCTGTGCTTTTCCAGCACCACTCTACTCCAGAATCTGGTTTCCAGCACCTGCAGTCATTGTTTTTACCTTGATGATAATCCAGCACTATCCGAAGCCTTCTGTATAATTCATGTCGCCAGGTGCACAAAGAAAGTTCTGTTCATCACGAACAAACTCCTGTATAGAGTCATGGAGATGTACAGCATGGAAACAGACCCTTCAGTCCAAACCGTCCATGCTGACCAGATATCCCAACCCAATCTAGTCCCACTTGCCAGCACCCGGCCCATATCCCTCCAAATCCTTCCTATTCATATACCCATCCAAATGCCTCTTAAATGTTGCAATTGTACCAGCCTCCACCACATCCTCTGGCAGCTCATTCCATACACGTACCGCCCTCTGTGTGGAAAAGTTGTCCCTTAGGTCTCTTTTATATCTTTCCCCTCTCACCCTAAACCTATGCCCTCTAGTTCTGGACTCCCCGACCCCAGGGAAAAGACTTTGTCAATTTATCCTATCTATGCCCCTCATAATTTTGTAAACCTCTATAAGGTCACCCCTCAGCCCCCGACGCTCCAGTGAAAACAGCCCCAGCGTGTTCAGTCTCTCCCTGTAGTTCAGATCCTCCAATCCTGGCAACATCCTTGTAAATCTTTTCTGAACCCTTTCAAGTTTTACAACATCTTTCCGATAGGAAGGAGACCAGAATTGCACGCAATATTCCAACAGTAGCCTAACCAATGTCCTGTACAGCCACAACATGACCTCCCAACTCCTGTACTCAATACTCTAACCAATAAAGGAAAGCATACCAAACGCCTTCTTCACTATCCTATCTACCTGCGACTCCACTTTCAAGGAGCTATGAACCTGCACTCCAAGGTCTCTTTGTTCAACAACACTCCCGAGGACCTTACCATTAAGTGTATAAGTCCTGCTAAGGTTTGCTTTCCCAAAATGCAACACCTCGCATTTATCTAAATTAAACTCCAACTGCCACTTCTCAGCCCATTAGCCCATCTGGTCCAGATCCTGTTGTAATCTGAGGTAACCATCTTCGCTGTCCACTACACCTCCAATTTTGGTGTCATCTGCAAACTTACTAACTGTACCTCTTATGCTCACATCCAAATAATTTATGTAAATGACAAAAAGTAGAGGGCCCAACACCGATCCTTGCGGCACTCCACTGGTCACAGGTCTCCAGTCTGAAAAACAACCCTCCACCACCACCCTCTGTCTTCTACCTTTGAGCCAGTTCTGTATCCAAATGGCTAGTTCTCCCTTTATTCCATGAGATCTAACCTTGCTGATCAGTCTCCCATGGGGAACCTTGTCGAACGCCTTACTGAAGTCCATATAGATCACATCTACTGCTCTGCCCTCATCAATCATCTTTGTTACTTCTTCAAAAAACTCAATCAAGTTTGTGAGACATAATTTTCCACGCACAAAGCCATGTTGATTATCCCGAATCAGTCCTTGCCTTTCCAAATACATGTACATCCTGTCCCTCAGGATTCCCTCCAACAACTCATCCACCACTGAGGTCAGGCTCACCGGTCTATAGTTCCCTGGCTTGTCTTTACCTCCCTTCTTAAATAGTGGCACCACATTTGCCAACCTCCAGTCTTCTGGCACCTCACCTGTTGACTATCGATGATACAAATATCTCATCACGAGGCCCAGCAATCACTTCTTTGGCTTCCCACAGAGTTCTCGGGTACACCAGATCAGGTCCTGGGGATTTATCCACCTTTAACCATTTCAAGACATCCAGCACTTCCTCCTCTGTAATCTGGACATTTTGCAAGATGTCACCATCTATTTCCCTACATTCTATATCTTCCATATCCTTTTCCACAGTAAATACTGATGCAAAATTTCCCCCATTTTCTGTGGCTCCACACAAAGGCCGCCGTGCTGATCTTTGAGGGATTAGTGGTGCTGGAAGAGTACAGCAGTTCAGGCAGCATCCAACGAGCAGCAAAATCAACGTTTCGGGCAAAAGCCCTTCATCAGGAATAAAGGCAGTGAGCCTGAAGCATGGAGAGATAAGCTAGAGGAGGGTGGGGGTGGGGAGAGAGTAGCATAGAGTACAATGGGTGAGTGGGGGAGGAGATGAAGGTGATAGGTCAAGGAGGAGAGGGTGGAGTGGATAGGTGGAAAAGAAGGTAGGCAGGTCGGACAAGTCAAGGAGACAGTAACTGAGCTGGAAGTTTGAAACTAGGATGAGGTGGGGGAAGGGGAAATGAGGAAGCTGTTGAAGTCCACATTGATGCCCTGGGGTTGAAGTGTTCCGAGGCGGAAGATGAGGCGTTCTTCCTCCAGGCGTCTGGTGGTGAGGGAGCGGCGGTGAAGGAGGCCCACGACCTCCATGTCCTCGGCAGAGTGGGAGGGGGAGTTGAAATGTTGGGCCACAGGGCGGTTTGGTTAATTGGTGCGGGTGTCTCGGAGATGTTCCCTAAAGCGCTCTGCTAGGAGGTGCCCAGTCTCCCCAATGTAGAGGAGACCACATCGGGAGCAACGGATACAATAAATGATATTGGTGGATGTGCAGGTGAAACTTTGATGGATGTGGAAGGCTCCTTTAGGGCCTTGGATAGAGGTGAGGGAGGAGGTGTGGGCACAGGTTTTACAGTTCCTGCGGTGGCAGGGGAAAGTGCCAGAATGGGAGGGTGGGTCGTAGGGGGGTGTGGACCTGACCAGGTAGTCAGGGAGGGAACGGTCTTTGCGGAAGGCGGAAAGGGGTGGGGAGGGAAATATATCCCTGGTGGTGGGGTCTTTTTGGAGGTGGCGGAAATGTCGGTAGATGATTTGGTTGATGCGAAGATTTGTAGGGTGGAAGGTGAGCACCAGGGGCGTTCTGTCCTTGTTACGGTTGGAGGGGTGGGGTCTGAGGGCGGAGGTGCGGATGTGGACGAGATGCGTTGGAGGGCATCTTTAACCACGTGAGAAGGGAAATTGTGGTCTCTAAAGAAGGAGGCCATCTGGTGTGTCCTATGGTGGAACTGGTCCTCCTGGGAGCAGATATGGTGGAGGCGGAGAAATTGGGAATACGGGATGGCATTTTTGCAAGAGATAGGGTGGGAAGAGGTGTAATCCAGGTAGCTGTGGGAGTCGGTGGGTTTGTAAAAAATGTCAGTGTCAAGTTGGTCGTCACTAATGGAGATGGAGAGGTCCAGGAAGGGGAGCAAGGTGTCAGAGATAGTCCAGGTAAATTTAAGGTCAGGGTGGAATGTGTTGGTGAAGTTGATGAATTGCTCAACCTCCTCGCGGGAGCACGAGGTGGCGCCAATGCAGTCATCAATGTAGCGGAGGAAGAGGTGGGGAGTGGTGCCGGTGTAATTACGGAAGATCAACTGTTCTACATAGCCAACAAAGAGACAGGCATAGCTGGGGCCCATACGTGTGCCCATGGCTACGCCTTTGGTCTGGAGGAAGTGGGAGGATTCAAAGGAGAAATTGTTAAGGGTGAGGACCAGTTCGGCCAAAGGAATGAGAGTGTCAGTGGAAGGGTACTGTTGGGGACGTCTGGAGAGGAAAAAACGGAGGGCTTGGAGGCCCTGGTCATGGCGAATGGAGGTGTAGAGGGATTGGATATCCATGGTGAAGATAAGGCATTGGGGGCCGGGGAAACGGAAGTCTTGGAGGAGGTGGAGGGCGTGGGTGGTGTCTTGAACGTATGTGGGGAGTTCCTGGACTAGGGGGGATAGGACAGTGTCAAGGTAGGTAGAGATGAGTTCGGTGGGGCAGGAGCATGCTGAGACAATGGGTCGGCCAGGGTGGTCAAGCTTGTGGATCTTGGGAAGGAGGTAGAACCGGGCAGTGCGGGGTTCCCGGACTATGAGGTTGGAAGCTGTGAGTCGAGATCTCCTGAGGTGATGAGGTTCTGTACGGTCTGGGAGATGATGGTTTGGTGATGGGGGGTGGGGTCATGGTCGAGGGAGCAGTAGGAAGAGGTGTCCTCGAGTTGGCGTTTGGCTTCAGCGATGTAGAGGTCAGTGCGCCAGACTACCACTGCGCCCCCTTTATCCGCTGGTTTGATGGTGAGGTTGGGATTGGAGCAGAGGGATTGGAGGGCTGCGCGTTTTGAGGGTGAGAGGTTGGAGTTGGGGAGGGTGGACGACAGGTTGAGGCGGTTAATGTCCCGGCGGCAGTTGGAAATGAAGAGGTCGAGGGCAGGTAATAGGCCAGCGTGGGGTGTCCAGGTGGATGCAGTGTGTTGGAGGTGGGCGAAGGGGTCTTCGGAAGGTGGGCGGCAGTCCTGATTGTGAAAGTAAGCTCGGAGGCGGAGGCGACGGAAGAATTGTTCGATGTTACGTCGTGTATTAAATTCATTGATGCGTGGACGGAGGGGGATGAAGGTGAGTCCTTTGCTGAGGACTGATCGTTCGTCCTCAGTGAGTGGGAGGTCTGGGGGGATGGTGAAAACTCGGCAGGGCCGGGAGCTAGGATCTGGTGTGGGTGTAGAGCTGGGAGTGGGGTTGGAGCCAGTACCTGGAGTGGGTGTGATGGTGGGGGGAATGGGGGTGGAGGCATAAGCTGGGGTGATGTTGCCCTTGGGGTTCTGGGGTGTGGGGATAGTGACAGTGGGGTCTGTGGGGGGCGTGTCAGCAGAATGCAGGTGAGTGGCGCTGGTGGAGGCGGAAGTGGTGGTGATCATGGCAGTAGGGGTGGCGGGAGTCACTGAGCATGTGGCATCAGCGATGATGTGAAGGTCAGAAGTGGCTGTGGGAGTGGCCATGATGTGGGCGGAAGTGACAGGGGCCCTATTCTCTCCCTAGTTACCCTTTTGTCCTTAATGTATTTGTAAAAACCCTTTGGATTCTCCTTAATTCTATTTGCCAATGCTATCTCATGTCCCCTTTTTGCCCTCCTGATTTCCCTCTTAAGTATACTCCTACTTTCTTTATACTTTTCTAAGGATTCACTCGATCTATCCTGTATCTTTGTTAATTCCACAGAACCAGTCAATGTTCCATTCTTAAAAAGAGCCACTGGACCCGAAACGTTAACTCTGCTTTGTCTCCACAGATGCTGCCAGACCTGATTAATTTTTTCAGCAATTGCTGTTTTTTTCTGATTTCCAGCATTTACAATTCTTTGTTTTTCCTCCTTTGTTTAATGTTTCATTCGTGTTTGTTTATTGAAACCCAAGAGCAATGTAGGTTAAAGGGCGCCGGGTTTAGCAAAACCGAAAGGAGGAACTTCCCGTTGTCTAGAATCTATCGGGGAAGTACATAAGAAACTGCCGCCCCAACGCTATCTTAGATACGTTTTCCTTCATTTCCTGTAAATGGATCAGTGGGTTTTGAGGTCCCGGGGGTGGGTAGGCAACTGAACAGTTTGTGAATTAATAATACTGACTTAGATCCTTGCTTTAGCATTGTGACTTCATGTATTATTGTAAAGAGCATTCATGGCGCTGCGATTTTCTGCGCTGGCTTTATTCAATTCGCTTGCTGACACGCCTCAAATAGTAAGAGAGCTGAGAATCGAACCTCGTTAAGTTTCGATTTACATCTCGCATGGAGCTCACGTCTCTCAGATTCTGATTCTTGGAACCCTCTCCCTATATAACAATGATCAGGGTGAGCCAGACATCTCATGACTGGGATTTAAATGTCAAGTCGTTTTCTCAAAGAAAATGTGACTCAATTTCATCACTCTCAAGGTCAGTGAGTAATTTTATTTGTCCAGAACGGTGCATCCTTTTAGAATTTTGATCACATCCCACAGATGAATCCGATCATTCCTGAGGCATTCAGAAATTAATGGCACTACCACCCGACTTACATCACTGCAGTCACATGACATTATTTTAATTATGCAACTCTCACGTTTATTCTTACATATGAATTATTACTGCCACTCAGACTCCTTTGCTAGGATCCTGAACTCTGATTATATATCCTGATTATATATTCTGAACTCCTGAATATATCTGCCCACACTGCATCTGTTAAACAAGGACATAGTATGATTTTTATATTTTAATGAATTGGCTAATTAAATGACCAGAACAGGCATCAGTCCAAATGGGAGAAAAATCAATTCATAAAGGACAGCAATACAAAACACTCAGGCAATCGTGTACATCAGCTAGATTTGCAATGTTAAAACTGGTAACCATAAGTGCCCAGCTAGAAAGTAAAAACCTGAAATCAAATATCTCAATCATAACAAGTCTATATCCCAGAGTGGTGCCATTCAATTCTGCATTTTATGTCTATTCTAATAGCCTCTTGAATGCTATGGTTGGGTTTCAGAGGTTGGAGATGACAAATGAACCAACAAACCAACCTCTTTCTCAGAAACAATGTTAATTTCTTTAAAATGGCCAATTTATTTATGCTTTCTTGTGTTAAAGGGTGAGTTTGTTAGTTACTAAAATATGGAAAAAAAATGCAATAGATAGACACACAGTTTTGAAATGAGAGGTGACTCCAAAAAGATAAAAGGAAAAAAAGTCTTTGATTAGTCTGTATACTAATGGATAGTTGCAGTTATTAAAGTGGCTGATTCTGGTAGCGTTGGATTTTAGCAGTTGAGTAGTTGTTTGGAGATTTCTGGTTTGGCGATTGGCTGAAAGGAATTTGTCCTGTTTCCTTCAGCGGTTCTGAGTTGACTTGTTTTCTACAATCAGAAAGCGACTTTATTCCTTTGTACCTGCACATACAGGGGTGCCTGGTGGGAGTTCTCAGCTTCCTAGCACAATGTAACTTGATCCATAATCTAGCCCACCAGCATACAGAGACATGGGTTTGTAGATGGTTTTTACCCCCTTTCTTGTGTATTCCTAGAGGGAAAAAGCATGCACATATATTATGCCTAAAACCGCCTTTCATTTAACTCATATCATACCTCCAGTCTGGGACACAATCCACGGGGTATCATAGTTCAGTTTTTTTTTAATGGTACCTCTTAAAGTGCTGCTTTCAGAAAGTCACTCAACTTCATTTTGCTGCAACATTCCATGATTCCTCTTGGGACTTGGTGTAATTACCTGGGGATTTGGCCTGAATGTCTTTATATTAAAGAAACACATATTGAACTTAAAATCCATAAATTATATGGGGTTATGATCTCTTTTCATAACACAGACACATTCATGATGCACCCACCTACCCATTCTCTGTCTGACTGACCTCATTCTTTCTTTCAACTACTTAACATAGAGTCATAGAGTCACAGAGATGTACAAGCATGGAAACAGACTCTTCGGTCTAACTTGTCCATGCCGACCAGATATCCCAACCCAATCTAGTCCCACCTGCCAGCACCCGGCCCATATCCCTCCAAATCCTTCCTATTCATACACCCATCCAAATGCCTCTTAAATCTTGCAATTGTACCAGCCTCCAGCACATCCACTGGCAGTTCATTCCATACACGTAACACCCTCTGCGTGAAAAAGTTGCCCCTTAGGTCTCTTTCATATCTTTCCCCTCTCACCCTAAACCTACGCCCTCTAGTTCTGGACTCCCTGATCCCAGGGATAAGACTTTGTCTATTTATTGGATTAGTGGTGCTGGAAGAGCACAGCATCCGAGGAGCAGTAAAATCGACGTTTCAGGTAAAAGCCCTTCATCAGGAATAAAGGCAGAGAGCCTGAAGGGTGGAGAGATAAGTGAGAGGAGGGTGGGGGTGGGGTGAAAGTAGCATAGAGTACAATAGGTGAGTGGAGGAGGGGATGAAGGTGAGTTGCAGTGGGAGAGGGACTCCCTGAGATTCTTGTAGAGAGAGGAGGAAAACTTCTTCCTGCCACATCCTCCAAATAAGTTGGTGTCACTGTAGAAACTCCTATGCCTTGGCCATGTCAAACTCTGTAAAAACTAATGGAACATTCTATATTCAAGTCCTACACATCCCCTCTCTTAGTTTTTTTCCCCAATAGATAGTTGATAGCATCTGTGCAACTCATTTCTGACACCCTGAACTGCAGAATGTCATCACTTTATCTCAAATTTCCACACTACTTTGCCTTCATGTGGCCCATGTTGGCCTCTTCACTTCCCTGCCTGAACTTCTATATCTCTACTTCTGGGGATATGCTATCAACAAATATTAAATATAGATCCATTAGCTCACAATTTCTTCAATTTAAGGATTCTATTCAATTCTTTCAGTTTTTCCAACTCTTTTACATCTTTACTGATGATGCCACTTTCATTCACCACTTTTTTCAATTTGTCTTATATTTTCTTCAATTGAGGATTATTCTCATTATGGCCCTCATCTATATTGACACTTTTGCCCCCATCCTTTCCAGAAGTGCAATAGGATTCACCTCCTCCCATCAGCCTCCATATTCAAGGAGTCATACTCTGCAATGCCTAATACAGTGCCATCACCAAACCAAACCTGTTTCTGGAGATATTGGTGCCCTTCATGGATAGGGAAGGCCAGCCCCTAACCGACCAACAACTCAACTATAAGATGCTGACTATGTGGATATTGCCTCCTCTTGCATTGGCAGTACCTTTCAGATAAGCACAACAGATTTCCTTCCCTAAAGGGCGTTAGTGAACAAGATGAGTTATTTTTATTGACAATAGTCATCTTTAAAGTCTTAATTTTGGATTTTTATTCAATTCACACTCCACCATCTACCATAGCAGGATTCAAAGTGGTCCCCGGAACACTATCTGGGCCACTGGATTAATGATCTAGCGATAATAGCACTAGATCATCGCCTCTTCTTAAGAAAATTAGAGTCCATGGTGTTGGTGGGGATAACATATTAGCATGGGTAGAAGATTAGCTAACAAATAGAAGACAGAAAGTTGAGATAAAGAGGTATTTTCTGAATTAAAAAGCAATGGCTAATAAAGGGCCACAAGGATCTGTGTTGGGTCACAATTATTCACAATGTATATTCATGACTTGGATGATGGGAGTGAATGTACTACTGCCAAGTTGTAGATGACACAAAAATAACTAGGGAGGCAAGTATTGAGGATGACACAATAATTCTGAAGGAGGATATAGACAGTTTAACTGAGTGAGCAAAAACTTGGCAGTTGGAATGTAATGACGGGAAATGTTAGGTTATGCAGTTTGGCAGGAATAGAGGACCTGAATATTATTTAAATGGAAAAAGACTAAAGAATACAGCAGCATAAGTGGATTTGGGGGTCCTTGTGCACAAATCACAAAATGTTAGCATCCAAGTTAAGTAGGTCAGAAACTATGTTGCAATGAAGGAATTTTAAAAATTATGAATGAATGTGGGTAGGTTCGGCGAATATATCAGAATTTGGCACATGGAGGTTGAAGTGGATAAGTGTGAGATTATCCATCTTGTTCAAAGAAAAGAAAATTATTATATTATCTAAACAGAGAGAAACTTAAGAGAGCTTCAATACACAGGGATCTGGGTGTTCTCTTGTATAAATTGTAGAAAAGTGGCATAAAAATACAGCAGGTAATAAGGATGGAAAATTACATTTTGTCATTTATTGCTAAAGGAATACAGTATTAAAGGAGAGAAGTGTTGCTGCAGTTGTTCCAGGTTTTGGTATGACCGGACCTAGACTAATGTATATAGTTTTGATCCTCTTGAAGGAGAGGAAGTTCACTCTGATTTTAGAGATGACGGGTTTATCTTATGAAGAGAGTTTCAGCAATTTATGCCTAGACAGTGTAGAGGTTTTAGAAGAATGAGAGGAGATCTGATTGAGGAATATAAGTTTTAAAGAGAATTGACAAAGTAGGCATATAAAGGATGTTTTCTCGAGAACAAGAGCTCACAGTTTTAGGATAAGGGCTAGCAAAGTTAAAACAGAGAGGAAGAGGAATTACTTCACTCAAGGGGTCATGAAACAGTATTGGTCCCTTAACTAAGGAAAAATATACTGCCATTGGACACAGACCAAAGAAAGTTTGTTAGCTTGACCTCTGGTATGAAGGGATTTTATATGAGAAGTTGAGTAGGTTGGGCCTATGCTTATTGGAGTTCAGAGGAATGAGATGCAACCTTATTAAAATATTTTTAGGTTCTTGGATTCAATGATTCTTAGGATGCTAGAAAAGTAGATGCGAAGAGGTTCTGGAACAGAAGGCATAATCTCAGTGTAAGTGGTCACTGATCTAAGACAGAAGTGAGGAGAAATATCTTCTCTTGGACAGGAATGAATCTGTCAAATTCTTTACCACCAAGAGCTGTTGGGGCTGGATTGCCAAGATTATTCAAGGCTGACTTAATTAGTAAAGTAATCAAATAGTATGTGGAAAAGGCAATGAAGTGAACAGTCCATGATCTGAGAGGTAATGGTCTAGTGGTAACGTCATTGAGCCAATCATCAAGAGACCCAGACTAATGTTATGGGGGCATGACTTCAAAATCTCTCTGTGTATTATAATAATGTTTTAGTTCTTACTGCTCAGGGGTGGAATTTAAAAATAAGCAAGTCCAATTACAACTGTACAGGGTGTTGATGACGCTGCACCTGATGTACCATGGACAGTTTTGGCCCCCATATTTATGAAAGGTTATACTGGCAATGGAGGCAGTTCAAAAGAGATTTATTAGGCTTATTACTAGAATAAAGGGGGTTAAAGAAGAGCTAAACAGCTTAGGCCTTTATTCATTTAAGTTTAGAAGAATTAGGAATTAATCATATTGAATATACAAGATGTCAAGAGGGTTTGACAGGGAGATTTTGTTGTTTCTAATTGGTGGGATAATCTTGAATTCGAGGATACAGTTACAGAATAAGGGACACTAATTGAAAACTGAAGGAATTTCTTCCCCTCCAGAGGGAGTGAATGTCTGAAGTTCTCAACTCTAGAGAGCATGGAGGATGGATCACTGAAAGTATTTCATAAAGAGCTAGATAGATTTGTCCACTACTTTTCATCATTTATAGAAATGATTTGGATGTGAGCATAAAAGGGATAGTTAGTAAATTTGCAGATGACACCAAAATTGGAAGTGTAGTGGATAGCGAAGAGGGTTACCTCAGATTACAACGGGACCTTGGTCAGATGGGCTGACGAGTGGCAGATGGAGTTTAATTTAAATAAACGTGAGATGCTGCATTTTGGGAAAGCAAATCTTAGCAGGACTTATACACTTAATGGTAAGGTCCTAAGGGAGTGTTGCTGAACAAAGAGACCTTGGAGTGCAGGTTCATAACTCCTTGAAAGTGGAGTCGCATGTAGATAGGATAGTGAAGAAGGCGTTTGGTAGGCTTTCCTTTATTGGTCAGAGTATTGAGTACAGGAGTTGGGAGGTCATGTTGCGGCTGTATAGGACATTGGTTAGGCCACTGTTGGAATATTGTGTACAATTCTGGTCTCCTGTCAGAAATATGCTGTGAAACTTGAACAGGAAAAGAAAAGATTTACAAGGATGTTGCCAGGGTTGGAGGATTTGAGCTATAGGGAGAGGTGGGGCTGTTTTCTGTGGAGTATCGGAGGCTGAAGGCTGACCTTATAGAGGCTTATAAAATCATGAGGGGCATGGATAGGATAAACAGACAAAGTCTTTTCCCTGGGATTGACCGAGTCCAGAACTAGAGGGCATAGCTTTAGGGTGAGAGGGGAAAGATATAAAAGAGACCTAAGGGGCAACATTTTCACGCAGTGGGTAGTAAGTGTATGGAATGAGCTGCCAGAGGAAGTGGTGGAGGCTGGTACAATTGCAACACTTAAAAGGCATCTGGATGGTTATATGAATAGGAAGGGTTTGGAGGGATATGGGCCGGATGCTGGGAGGTGGGACTAGATTGGGTTTGGACATCTAGTCGGCATGGATGGGTTGGACCGAAGGGTCTGTTTCCGTGCTGTACATCTCTCTGACTCTAATTGACAGTTATGAGGAGTTGGCATGAAAGAGAATTTGAGGTCTCAGGTAAGTAAGCCACATTCTCATTGAATGATGGGGTAGGCTTGAGGAGCCAAATGACCTACTCCTGCTGCTATAATCTTTTGTTCTTATGACTTGCTCCTACATCTTATAACCTGATGGGCGAATAGCATCTGCATAAGGCTTATGCCCGAAACGTCGAATCTCCTGCTCCTTGGATGCTGCCTGACCTGCTGCGCTTTTCCAGCAACACCATTTCAGCTCTGATCTCCAGTATCTGCAGTCCGCACTTTCTCCTAATAGCATCTGCAGCAAAGAAAACAAAGTTAGTATTTCAGGTTAATGATCGTTCATCAGAACTGGAGTGAACTTTGCCTGTCTGCACAAATGCTGTATTTCAAGTATTTCCTGCTTTTATTTCAGATTTCCAGCCTCTGAAATGTTTAGCATTTTTTGGAACAAGCTATTAAACTGAGAGACTATTCACTTCAGGACTGGGGTGGTCTCTGAAGTTCCTTAGTCCATGAGTACCCTCATCTCAGAGACAGTGTGCTTGAGAAACTCAGCGTCTGTGCAAGGAAGCAGAGTTAACTTTCAAGTCCAATGTGAGTCCTTCAGAACAGAGTTCTGATGAGTTTCTCCAGCATTTCTGCTTTTATTTGGAATGGTGAAATTTCATTGCGTACACAATCTAGCTAAAGAGTCATGCATAATAATGCTGAAGTACTATACAGAACAGCTACCAAGTCTCTCTGCCCACACAACAGCCTAAGCAATTAATTGCAATGTTGGAGACTATCATAGAGACCCGAGGCAGGCTTTATGAATCAAATATTCTGCCAATCTTTCCACAGGTGCATCGATGTGTTATAGTTTTACAAACACTCAAATGTTGATTGATCATAATGTAAACTCAGTGGCTTAGTAACTGAAAGCCAACTTGAAACGCTTCCAAAAACACGAGGAGCATTTCAGCCTGCGTCTATTGTTTAAACTGGTGAGTTATTAAAGACCCCCACCCCATGTATCTATTCTTCTGACCAGTAAAATATATGTGGCGATGTCAGGAATCTGTATCACGCAGTTTCTAAAGCGGAGAATGATCTAGCTCCAGATAACTAAACTTTTGAAAAGGAAAACATATCTTCTGTCGACGGAAAAAAAGACTGTGCGTAACATTGACGTACTTAGGGCAGTCTTCTTTCACATGAAGGGACCAGTGAATGACCGCGCCACAAAACCGGAAGCGACCGTTTGGTAACGGGGATACGCTTTAAAGGTATATCATCCTCTAAAGAGATGATTGACTACCCACGTTTTGAGACAACAACAAAGCCAGTTCCGATCGTGTCTGGCATACTAATTCACCCACAGTGCCGAGTAACTGGCACCATTACACCAACACAACTGCTCAATGAAGTGAAAACAATCTCTCACTTTGGATCTGAACGACCCGAATAAAAATGTGCTGTCTTCAAACTAGGGAAAATGTCATATTGAAGAGCGAAAGTCCTCAGAACAAAATCTGACAGTCACTCAATGATTGTTTTAAAATTAAACATTTGGTGATGGGTATATCACAATGAAGACATTGCAACAACACTTGAAAATAAAAAGTAGGCGAGCCCGTTCAACGCTCAATGGAGACAGTCTCACTGCTGACTGGACCTAGTAAGAAAAACGTTTAGACCAGGTCATGAAGAATGTTACCGAAATTGTCAGCAACTCAAGGGTTAAACCGAAGAATGGGTAACCGAAATGATGAAAAGGCTGGTGTTGCAGTAAAGGGTAGCTTTCCATGAATTGTGGAGGACGTGTGCGCCTGTGAGTCGGCACAGTAGGAATTCCCCAGTCATTGCTACACTGCATGGTACTCAGCACCACGCAATTGTATTTTCGTTTTCTTTTCCGGTTGGGCAGCATATATTCATTCGGAATATGGCTTCACCCTGATGGTTAAGTGTTTTCGTCAACGTGGAGACTTTATTATCGCGTTTACCACAATGACACTGTGGGGGAGGGGTGACTGGTGGTGTAGGTGAGTGAAGGGTTGGGTTTGTTCATTAATGGACAGTTTGCAACCCCCATTTTTATAATCTCCTCTTACAGATCTCAACTCTTCAGAGGAATAGCTGCAATATGGTCCGAAACATTTCCCTCCAGTGCGCAGACGTATTTTTGTTCGAAATAGTACCCAACCAACACACAATCCCCTATCCCCATTATCATGTCCAAGTGAGAATGTTCATTGGTTGCAGTATTCAATTCTATTTGCAATTCCTCACGTGCAGTAAGGCCTGAATAGCAGACAGGTTTGGGCTGATAACATTATGGAAGTGGATCTCCAACAGAGATTTCAACCACAACCCCGAACATTCAATGGCATTACATTGTCAACTGTTGCACAGCAGAAAAATAGATTAATACAGGACAAAAAAAAAAGCCAGAATCCGGGGATTACCATTGATCAGAAAATGAAAGTGACCAGCCGCATGAATGTAGTGGTTACAAGAGCTGGTCAGAAGCTGGAAAGTCTGTGGAAGCAAGTGGCCTTTGCTACCCGACATCAGGCAAAACCCGGGATGGGGGGATACTCTGCACTCATGTAGCTCAGCACCATCCAGGACAAAGCAGCCCACTTGATTGGTACATCATCCTCCACCATCTTAAAATTCACTACCCCCAACGCAGTGTGTACCATCTATGATATTCACTGCAATAGCTCAGTGTTTCTTGAGGCCGCACCTTCCAAACCCACAACCCTACCATCAGGAAGGACAAGGATAGTGTCTACATGGCAACATCACCACTTACACGATCCCTCTAAGCTGCACAGCATCCTGGAGCTGTATTGTCACTGGGTCAAAAACCTGAAGTGCCCTCTTTAAGAGCATAATGAGTGTGCCAACACTGGATGGGATCAGTAGGTAAAGAGGGTGGATCACCGTCACCTCAAGAATGCAAGTCCTGGCTGAAGTATGCTAAAGACTGAATTGTTTAAAGTGCATACGTGATCATAAAAGCGAAAGAGTGTGGATGCTAGAAATCTGAAACAGAAAATGCTGGAGAAACTCCAAAGGTCTGGCAGCATCTAAGGAGAGAGAAATGCAGACACGAAACTGTTTGTATCTTAATAAAACAAAGAACTCTTGATGCTGAAATCTGAAACAAAAACAAGTTGTTGGAGAAACTCATCTTTCTCCTTTTATCATTGTGAGGCTGTAGCTGATCCTTTGTGCTATGCAGCCATATTTTACGTAAATTATTACTTAGCATTTACAGCATAGTAATAGCCAATTTCAATCCAACTCCACACCAGTAGCCTCACTTCATCTCATCAAAAAAACCCTGTATTTAAATGAGAGCTACTATTGTTTGGAACAGTGCTTGTGCTGATGTTGATAATGCATTGTCATAGAGTTATCATGGCGCAGATATGGCAATAATGTGTGAACCTATGGCGTCTGGGGCAACCCCATCTCGGTTATGACCCGCCTCCTTGCCCACCCACTCGGTTCTCAGTGGTTCCTTGCACTGAAAGCTGAGCTCCACCCATACTGAAGCTGGGGAATCTCTGCTCTGTGTCACATGCTTGACAGTAGAGTCAGAGCAGGATCATGGCAGCAGCGAGACTCTGCCGCTGCTCCTGTGGTTGTCTGCTGTGGTGAGGAGCTGACGCTTTCTGTTGCATCTCTTTTGTCAGGACAGACTGTAGTGATCGAAAGAGAAAGGCAATGGAGTACATGCTGACCCAAAGTATCGATAACGCCAGGTTGGAATTGCTGCTGGAGCTGGACATGATGGATGTGATCGAGGCGTTTTACCCTTTGGAGGACACAGCACTCTACCAGGACAATATGCTGTCGCTAGAGCAGCACTCGGATGGAGTGCCAGCGAGTAGGACCAGGGACGGTCAACAGCCGCTCTTCTACTCAGTCAGATATGGCACAGTTGAGGATTTACTGAACTTTGCAAATCAGGTGTGCAATACATTCCGCAATCATCCCCAACACTTCCGAAACCGCGAGACGGGAGTAATATTGAACAAGGTGAGTGAGCAATGTTTTGTGTACATGCAAGAGGTTGTTCATAATACGGTAGTTTCTACCGTGTGGTCTTTTAAAGATTGTTTTTAAAATATGTTCCGTGATCTTGTAGCGCCTCTAAAGATGGAAACTGGCTCGAAGTGGATCCAAATCTTTTTGAATATACTGAATATTGACAGATAAGACGCTTGCATTTATGTAGCGCCATTCCCTACCTCAGGGCGTCACGAGTTGTTTTACAACTTATGAACTACTATTGATGTGTAGTCATTGTTGTAATTTAAAAAGGGTAGCCAGAAATCTGCATCTAATTTGCATGAAGAAATCTTTCTAACAATTAATGCTGATAACATCAATTGGAACCATAAAGTGCAGCAAATTGTTTTTCCTTTTATTCCCTAAACTAGACAACAAGGCTGTTTACTTCACAATGTTTAAAATGTTAACATGATCTGACTGGAACAGGTTGCGAACAGCAAATAGGATATTAAAGAGCTATGAGCAATTCCAAAGTCACAAATTGCAGATCACCTGCAGCAAAATAATTTTATGTATAACAAGGTGTTACAAACAGCAATGCGGATTTTTGTTACAAATGATATTAGTTTATGGCAAGGACACTGTGGAGAACTACCTTGCTCTTTTCTGATAGTGCTAAGGGATCTTTAGCATCTAACAGAGAAGATAAAAAGGCATTAGTTTAGTATCGCATCTGAGAAACAGCATTTTATAGAGTCGTAGAATCTTTCAGCATGGAAACAGACCCTTCAATCCAACCCATCCATGCAACCAAGTTTTCCAAACTAACTATCCCACTTGCCTGCATTTGACCCACATCCATCGAAACCTTTCCTATTCATGTGCCTGTCAAAAGGTCTTTTAAATGTGTAACTGTACCTGCATCTACCACTTCCTCTGGCAGTTCATACTGCATACAAACCGCCATCCATGTTAAAAAGTTGTCCTACAGGTCCCTTTTAAATGTTTCTCCTCTCACCTTAAAGATATGTCCCTAGTTTTGAACTCCCCCACCCTAGTGAAAAGACCTTTGCTATTCACGCTATCTCTGTCCCTCATGATTTCTCAGTGTTGCATTGGTGTGACTGCTAGATTTCTGATGAATGGAAAATGTTCTGCAGCTTAACCTATTTTTAAACTATTTTTAAATCCACCACTGTGCTCTTCGTGTGCAGATGTGCATTTACCATTTACAGTAAGTCTGTGTTCCTCAAATTGTCATTGTGGGGGGGAAAGGCTAAACTAATTTTCTTATTGCAGTCTTTTTTGTGGCTTTCTATTTATTCCACAGAAGGATATAGTTATTAAAAATGGACATTATCAAGTTGATTCAGAAGTCTTCCTGTTTCCATGGAAGTTTGCCCATAGGAACATTGGTCCTGGTTACATTCCTCGTGGTACTTTTGGAAGGTGCCACCTTGCACAAGACAGAGAAACAAAGAAGCGAATGGCATGTAAATTAGTAAGTCACTTAGTGTTATAAATACATTTTTTAATCTACTTAGATATTTTCAATGCATATATTTTAATTATTAAAACTATACAAAACTGTTTAAAAATATAAGAATTTTTAGTAGTTAAAAAGTGAGTTGCCTTAATAAAACCAACCCATTGAGAAATCTTAATCCTTCAACTTACTGTCAGAGTTCTCAAATGGATTTTATACTGTTCACATTAATGACTTCTTGAAATTTGCATGACAACTTTTTTTCAAGAAATGGTTCCATGTGACTTCCCTTTTTATTTCTAACTTCCTAATTTTAATTTGAGACTCCTGGTATTTGAGTCCAACAGCACAAATATTAATGTACCCCAGTCAGTTTTTATTATTTCCTTTTGTAACCATCAAAATTTCAATGAAATGAAAACTTGACAGCATTTTTAAAAAAGTTGTGCATTCCATTCTATTTCATTATCTGTCATTTACTGCAACCAGGCAAATTGATGCACCTGGGCACAGACACAGGCAAGTCACTCCTACACTTGTAATGCTCATTTGATTTGGGTGAAAGAAGACAGTGTTCCTAAAATCTGTATTAAAAATTGACTTTTCTGTATGTAGCAAACTTGTTGTGGTTTTATAGTTAACGGACTATGACTGGTTTCATTTACTTTACTGCGCAATTTGTTTTTTTCAACAAGGCATATTTTGTAAATATAAAAATGTGTAAAACTAATTAAACTGCTATAATGTTACGATCTTTATCTGATCATTTAGTGATCTAGAAAGTAAGTATATTTGCAAATGTCCTAAATTAATTCTCCAAGTATTTGCACATTGCACTTAATGAAAATGTTAAAATGGCACACCAAAGTTTTTTGCTGAGGTGCCCTTGGAGCACACATTAGCAGGAGAAGTCATCACACCAGACATGTTCATGAGGCAGATTCCCACTTTTGAATATGCTGTCAGAGGAAGTGAAATCAAAAGCCAAATCTGACAGGAAATAAAGCTACAGGGTGGGAGAAGAGGAAATCCTGTCAGGCCTTTTTCACTTGTTTCCCAGGATTTAAATAAGGGGTGACATGGTAAAGATAAAGTTGCCATAGCCCTACCAGACCTGTACAGTTATTCTGTCATTAGAGAGGTTTAACCTGAGGATCGCCACATCTCGGGTGAGGGAAGAAGTTCAGAAGGAGAGTACTTCGTGGAGAATCTCAGCTAATGTGGGAAATGAGCCCACACCACTGGCATCATGCCACAACACATATTTGCCTTCCAACCAACTGAGATAATTGACCGCCATAGCAGCTGTGATTGTAGCTTGGCCAGTAGGTGGCCAAGGGAAAGCTAAAATGTGAAATGATAAGTCATCAAAAAATGGAAATAAAAAGGGGTGAGAAGTGAGCAGAAAAGGATTTTGTTTAAAATGTAATCTGAAAAGTAAGTAATTTTAAGATTTCCTTATCTTTTGGGCTTCCCTGGAGGGCTGTGTGGGAATGTGCATTGTACATTGCTGGACAAATAACAATAAACTGAATTTTGCTGCTGGTTTGTTTTGAATTAATGCAGTGCCAGAAGTTGATACAATTGGCCTTTGTATCACCGGGCTAATGATAAGAAAGGCTAACCAGGATTCCAACTGTCATAGTGTGAAGGTTTTTAGATGCCAACGGACGTCTGTGTCAGGCTCTCCAAATGGTAAAATATCCTCCTGAAGTTTATGGTCTACACTTAGATTGCTGTGAGCAGTTTTGGTCCTCTGATGTATGGAATAATATATTAGAATTGAAAGCATTTCAGCAAGTTTACTTGGTGTGGAGTAAATTTCATATGAGTAGATTGAGCCTGGAATCAGTGGAGTTTAGAACAATTACCTTCTTGAAATATTCTTTTGGGAGATTAACAGGGTGAATGCTGAGAGTCTATCTCTCAACATGGGAGAGTCTAGAACCAGACACTCAAAAGTAAGAAGTCACCCATTTAAGACTCAGCTGAGGAGGAATTTCTTCTCTCCACAAGTAGTGAATCTGTGGAATGCCTTATCACAGAGTGCTATGGGTTTATGTGTTGCTAAGTATGTTCAATGCTGATTTTTAATCAATAAGGGTTATGGGGAAAAGGCAGGAAAATGGAGTTGAGGATTATCAGATCAATCATAACTTCATTGAATGGTGGAACAGACACAATAGGCTGAAGTTTTGCTCTTGCATCTTTTGAAGATCTCACATCATGAATGACCATTTAGAGGGGACACAACTTTTTCCCTGGGTACAACAGAGTGTTACAAGGGGACATAAATTTAAGGTGAAGGGTGGAAGGTATAGGGGAGATGTCAGGGGTGGGTTCTTTACCCAGAGAGTGGTGGGAGCATGGAATGCGCTGCCCGTGGGAGTGGTAGAGTCAGAATCATTGGCGACCTTTAAGCGGCATTTGGATAGGTACATGGATGGGTGCTTAATCTAGGTTAGACGTTCGGCACAACATCGTGGGCCGAAGGGCCTGTTCTGTGCTGTATTGTTCTATGTTCTATGTTCTATGTTCGATTTCAGCTTGTATTATTGTCTTCAGGGTAGGAGACAAGGGAATTAATGAAGTAAATGTGCTCTTTTCTTTAATTTTCCATATCATTACTGTAAACCTATACATGCAAATCCTCTTTCATGAGTCATATAATCAATTTTGTTTTAAATTCCAAGATTCCAGTGGAATTTTTCAAGCCTGCTGATATACAAATACAAGCACAATTTCGCCATGAGAACATTGCAGAATTATATGGTGCGTTACTGTGGAATGAAACCATACATCTCTTCATGGAGGCAGGAGAAGGAGGTTCCGTTGCAGAGAAGTTGGAAAGTTGTGGGCCTATGAAAGAATTTGAAATCATATGGTTGACCAAACATGTCCTCAAAGCACTTGACTTTCTGCATTCCAAAAATGTAATACATCATGACATTAAACGTAAGTGATTTTTTTGCCCTTTTATGATTTTTTTTTGGATAACAGCAAATCAGTTAAAAAGTCTGTTCTGGAAAAGTAAATGTTAGAATGATTTGTTCATTTGTCTTATTGTTCATGTCTTCCCAGCCAGTAATATAGTTCTCATGTCAACCAAAGCAGTAGTGGTAGATTTTGGCCTTTCTGTCCAGATGACTGAAGAAACCTACATTCCCAGAGATATTCGAGGAACAGAGGTGAGAATGGTTATTGCGTTCCTAACACTAAAGTTGTATAGGGCCGCACTTTTTAAACCCTTAATTTTTTTTCAGGATAGTGCTTTTAGCTTACTTGGCTCCCTGTAGGACTTTGTGGGCCATCTCAATCATTCATGATTACTTTTGGTGTAATGACCAGATTATTTTCCTCAGTTAGCACTTTTCTCAGGTTCTCTGCAGACTATGACTTTGAATTGGCAGTGGTGTTTCTTATGCACCCTGTTAACAATGAGGAACCGTAAGGGTATTGAGGTCTATCAATCTCCATGTATTCAGACCTGTCGTTTCAC
Organism: Chiloscyllium punctatum; assembly: GCF_047496795.1. Classification (NCBI taxonomy): domain Eukaryota; kingdom Metazoa; phylum Chordata; class Chondrichthyes; order Orectolobiformes; family Hemiscylliidae; genus Chiloscyllium; species Chiloscyllium punctatum. The sequence goes on along the minus strand of NC_092746.1, from coordinate 91,379,381 downwards.
TTCTTCAAGTCTGATTTAAAAATAAACATGATGTGCCATGTGTTTAATGTTTGGAATACATGTATCTCAGGAATTTGCTTTGGTATTATTGCACGTATTCTTTGATTTTCCCCCACCTTTGGGGACTGCTTTGTCTTTGGTCAATGATCTGGTCCATGTTTGGGGAGACTTTTCAGGTTTTATGATGAATGTGGTTTGCTGATTGACTCAAAGTTTTCAGAGACACTATAATATAGTGCATTCTGGATTAGTGGTGCTGGAAGAGCACAGCAGTTCAGGCAGCATCCAAGTAGCTTCGAAATCGACGTTTCGGGCAAAAGCCCTTCATCAGGAATAAAGGCAGTGAGCCTGAAGCGTGGAGAGATAAGCTAGAGGAGGGTGGGGGTGGGGAGAAAGTAGCAGAGAGTACAATGGGTGAGTGGGGGAGGGGATGAAGGTGATAGGTCAAGGAGGAGAGGGTGGAGTGGATAGGTGGAAAAGAAGATAGGCAGGTAGGACAAGTCCGGGCAAGTCAAGGGGACAGTTACTGGGCTGGAAGTTTAGAACTAGGGTGAGGTGGGGGAGGGGGAAATGAGGAAACTGTTGAAGTCTATATTGATGCCCTGGGGTTGAAGTATTCCGAGGCGGAAGATGAGGCGTTCTTCCTCCAGGCGTCTGGTGGTGAGGGAGCGGTGGTGAAGGAGGCCCACGACCTCCATGTCCTCGGCAGAGTGGGAGGGGGAGTTGAAATGTTGGGCCACGGGGCGGTTTGGTTGATTGGTGCGAGTGTCCCGAAGATGTTCCCTAAAGCGCTCTGCTAGGAGGCGCCCAGTCTCCCCAATGTAGAGGAGACCACATCGGGAGCAACGGATACAATAAATGATATTAATGGATGTGCAAGTAAAACTTTGGATGTGGAAGGCTCCTTTAGGGCCTTGGATAGAGGTGAGGGAGGAGGTGTGGGCGCAGGTTTTACAGTTCCTGCGGTGGCAGGGGAAAGTGCCAGGATTGGAGGGTGGGTTGTTTGGGGGCGTGGACCTGACCAGGTAGTCGCGGAGGGAACGGTCTTTGCGGAAGGCGGAAAGGGGTGGGGAGGGAAATATATATCTGGTAGTGGGGTCTGTTTGGAGGTGGCGGAAATGTCGGCGGATGATTTGGTTTATGCGAAGGTTGGTAGGGTGGAAGGTGAGCACCAGGGGTGTTCTGTCCTTGTTTCGGTTGGAGGGGTGGGGTCTGAGGGCGGAGGTGCGGGATGTGGACGAGATGTGTTGGAGGGCATCTTTAACCACGTGGGAAGGGAATTTGCGGTCTCTAAAGAAGGAGGCCAACTGGTGTGTTCTGTGGTGGAACTGGTCCTCCTGGGAACAGATCCGGCGGAGGCGGAGGAATTGGGAATACGGGATGGCATTTTTGCAAGAGGTAGGGTGGGAAGAGGTGTAATCCAGGTAGCTGTGGGAGTCGGTGGGTTTGTAAAAAATGTCAGTGTCAAGTCGGTCGCCATTAATGGAGATGGAGAGGTCCAGGAAGGGGAGGGAGGTGTCAGAGATGGTCCAGGTAAATTTAAGGTCAGGGTGGAATGTGTTGGTGAAGTTGATGAATTGCTCAACCTCCTCGCGGGAGCACGAGGTGGCGCCAATGCAGTCATCAATGTTGCGGAGGAAGAGGTGGGGAGTGGTGCCGGTGTAATTATGGAAGATGGACTGTTCTACATAGCCAACAAAGAGACAGGCATAGCTGGGGCTCATACGTGTGCCCATGGCTACCCCTTTGGTTTGGAGGAAGTGGGAGGATTCATAGGAGAAATTGTTAAGGGTGAGGACCAGTTCAGCCAAACGAATGAGAGTGTCGGTGGAAGGGTACTGTATAGTGCACAACACTAAAGAATGTGATGAGATTGTAGTGGAATGAGTCAGAACTACTTTGAAGAAAAAGTGCTCACGTATGCAATAAACCCTCGTGCAACATAAGATTTTTTTCTCAATTTTTGCTAAACTTGACTTTATGCACATTTCTCTCATGTTGTGTTCCAGAGCAGGTAAACAGATTTGTAGAAAGCCAGACATTGAACATTTATTGAGGGGCACAAAAGCACATGATGTAGGATATGATTTTTCGTTGGTTATTGCATTATGAGTTCCTAATTTACAATGCATCATGCAAAGTAATGCAGGGAAAGGAAGGTTGTTGACATCATAGGAAAAGCAATTTTGTTGACATCACATACATGGCTGAGGGAGGGACAAGATTGACAACTCAAAATTCTGGGGGATAAGATCTTAAGGGAGGACAGGGGAGGGTGAAAAAGAGGTTGTGGTGTTACATTATTAATTAGGGAGTCAGTTACTACAATAAAGGGGGATGGTAACTTGGAAGGGTCATCAAATGAAGCTTTGCGGGTGGAACTTAAGAATAAAAAGAGGCAGTCGCACTGAGGAGTACTGTATATTGTAGGTTCTTTTAAAAAAGACAGCAGGCAATTGAGGAGCAGATAATCACTGAAGTAAAAACAATTTGGTAATTATATATGGGGAATTCAACTTCTTTAACATTGATTGGGCTAACTTAGTATAAAAAGTTTAGAGAGAGCAGAGTTCTCAATATATTTGGAAGAGCTTTTTATATCAACAAAGTGGCAAGAAGGGAAGTGTTTTGGTGATAGTGACCACAGGGAAAAAACTTTGTCTATTTATCTTATCCATGCCCCTTATAATTTTGTAAACCTCTATAAGGTCACCCCTCAGCCTCCGATGCTCCAGGGAAAACAGCCTCAGCCTGTTCAGCCTCTCCCTGTAGTTCAAATCCTCCAACCCTGGCCAACATCCTTGTAAATCTTTTCTGAACACTTTCAAGTTTCACAATAGGAAGGAGACAAGAATTGCATGCAGTATTCCAACCAGGCCTAACCAATGTCCTGTACAGCCACAGCATGACCTCCCAACAGATCTTATTAAATAAAGCAAGATCTGGCCAAAGTGGACTGGATATGGCAATTTGAGGAATAATCCACAGCAGAACAGTTGGAGGTGTTCAATAAGGAAATAGGGAGCATACAGGCCCAACTTTTTCTGTTCAGGGTGAAATGTAGGAGCAGCAAGCCCAGAAAACCCTGGATGTCTAGGAATATTCAGAACTGGAAAAAAAGGAAAAGAGAGGCATATAACAGGTACAGAGGGAGCAAATCAACGGAGGCTGTAGTAGAGTGTAGAATGTGCCCAGGGGAACCTAAGAAATCAATTAGGAGAGTAAAGAGGGGGCATGAAAAGCAGTGGCAGGGAAGAGTAGACAAAAACCTAAGAGATTCCACAAGCATATTGAAGGGAAGAAGATAACCAGGGAAAGATTAGGGACCAAGGGGAAGATCTGTGCATGGAGTTGGACAACCTTGGAAGAGTGTTAAATGAGTTCACTCGGGAGAAGGAGGATATAGTTAAAAAGTTTGGGAAGGTGGACAGTAAGGTCCTTGAGCAGATTGATATAGAGAGTGAAGAGGTATTGGTGGTTTTGGTGGGCTTAAAATTGGATAAATACCCGGGTCTGGATGAATTGTGTCCCAAACTGCTGTGAATATGACAAGTGTCAGCCACCAGCCAAAATGAGGAAGAAGTTCTGTGGTTACAAGAGGATATAAACAGATTGACCAGAAGAACAGATCAATGACAGATGCAGTTTAATCCTGATAAGTGTCAGATGATGTGCTTTGGAAATATAACATGACAAGGAATTAGTTGATGAAAGGAAGCTCTGAGGAACAGAATGATCTTGGGCTACTTGTCCACAAATGTCTGAAGATTCTAGATTAGAGTGGTGCTGGAAAAGCACAGCAGTACAGGCAGCATCTGGGGAGCAGGAAAATCAACGTTTCAGGCAAAAGCCCCTCTATTCCTGATGAAGGGCTTTTGCCCGAAACATCGATTTTCCTGCTCCTCGGATGCTGCCTGTACTGCTGTGCTTTTCCAGCACCACTCTAATCTCGAATCTGGTTTCCAGCATCTGCAGTCCTTGTTTTTACCTAGTTGAAATCCCTGAAGATGGCATGGGCGGGTTAATAGGGTGTATGGCATATGGGACACTTGCCTTTATCAAATAAGACATAGATTATAAGAGTTGTACAGAACTTTGGTTGAGCCACAGCTGGAGTACCGAATGCAGTTCTGGCTACCGTACCATAGGAAAGATGTGATTGCCTTGGAAGAGTGCAAAGGAAAGTAATCAGGATGCTGCCTGAGATGGAGCATTTCAGCTATGAAAAGAGGCTGGATAAGCTCAGATTGTTTTTTTTGGAACAAAGGTGGTTGATGGGGAACCTGTTAGAGATGTATAGAACTGGGTGGCATGGTGGCTCAGTGGTTAGCACTGCTGCCTCACAGTACCAGGGTCCCAGGTTTGATTCCAGTCTCATGTGACTGTCTGTGTGGAGTTTGCACATTCTCCCCGTGTCTGGGTTACCTCCAGGTGCTGTGGTTTCCTCCCACAGTCCAAAGATGCGCAGGTCAGGTGAATTGGCCATGCTAAACTGCCCATAGTGTTAGGTGCATTAGTCAGAGGGAAATAGGTCTGGGTGGGTTATTCTTCGGAGGATCGGCGTGCACTGGTTGGGCCAAAGGGCCTGTTTCCACACTGTAGGGAATCTAATCTATGACGGACATTGACAGGGTGTATGGAAAGCAGCTTTTCTGCTCAGTTGAAGGGCCAATTGCAAGGGGTGCAGCTTTAAGGTGAAAGATAGAAGTTTAGAGGCGAGATGAGGAAATTTTTTTTTGTGCATGAGGATGATTGGATCGGAAATGGCAGTAGAGGCAGGTAATCTTGACTGTTAATTGGAAGAGTATTTGAAATGCAATAACATTCAAGGCTAAGAGGTAAAAACAATGACTGCAGATGCTGGAAACCAGATTCTGGATTAGTGGTGCTGGAAGAGCACAGCAGTTCAGGCAGCATCCAAGGAGCTTCGAAATCGATGTTTCGGGCAAAAGCACGTTTCTTTCAGCACCACTAATCCAGAAACTGGTTTCCAGCATCTGCAGTCATTGTTTTTACCTCTTAGCCTTGAATGTTATTCGAAGCTCCTTGGATGCTGCCTGATCTGCTGTGCTCTTCCAGCACCACTAATCCAGAATTCAAGGCTAAGAGCCAAGCACTGGCAAATGAGACTACTGTAGATGTAGTGTAGCTTTGATGGCACAGACTCGATAAGCCAAAGGGCCTTTTCTGTAAGTATGATTCTATCGAAGAATAGAAGCCTGGTACTCTTAAGGTGTGAAATAAAATTGAAGCTTTGAAATGCCTGTGGAGATTTCTTTGCAGCCAATTCACTGTGAAGTTGAGGCATGGAGGTCCTGCTGATATGCTTGCTGTGGAGAAATTCAGAAGATGGGGACGTTAAATCCAAGTGAAATAATCAATGAATATAAGGATAAAGGACATAAGAAATGTTAGCAGGATTAGACTCTACAGCTTCTTCTCCACAGTTTAATAAGATAATTCTTGATCATCAGCTTTAACTACCCATTCCCCATATCCCTGGATTCCATGACCGAGTCAAAATACAGTCTCTGTCAGCCATAAATATAATCAATGATGGTGTATCCACAGCCTAGGAGTAATAAAATACAGACAGTTCCCAAGTTGCGAACAGGTTTCATTCTTGAGTATGTTTTTAAGTTGATTTGTATACAAGTCCGAACACAATACAGGGCAATATAAAATAGCTATTCATTAGTATGAGGAAATATTCGCACGTTAGATTTAAAAAAATAATATTAATACACCCCTGTATTGATTTTGTTCATCAATACAAGTATTCATAAGTCAGGCATTCATAAATTGGGGACCACCTATACAAAAATTAATGACTTTTTAAATGAAAATGTTTCTTCTTGTCTCCTCTTTAAATGATTGACTCCTTATCCTAAGCACAGGATGACGCTGTAGATTCTCCAGCCAGTACAGGCAAACCTCTCTACTGTCTACCCTATCAGATTCATATATTTCATGAGAACATCTCATTTTTAGTGACATTCTAAAGAGTATATACCTAATTTACTCAGCTTCTCACATAGGACAACTTTCTCATTCCATCTAGTAATGCACAGCCTCCAATATAAGAACATAATTCCTTGTAAATGGAGACCAAAATTTTTCACAGTAGTTTAAGTCTGGTATTATCAAAGCCCTGTACAATTCCAGCAATAATTCCTTATTTTGGTTGGTCTCCTTGTAATAAAGACCAACGTATCTTTTGTCTATTTAATTGCTTCTTGTACTTGCATGCTAACTTTGTGTTCATTTATGAGTGCACCCAAGTTCCTTTGAACATCAACATCTATAACTTCTGTGTCCTTGTTAAAAAAAAATTCTGCTTTTCTGTTCTTAGAATAAACTCATAACATGCCCTTCATTAGACTCTCTGTAGCCCAAATATCCTTATAAATGAGTCATTAAAGGCTCTACTCATTCCACATCTGTGCCATGCTAACCAGGGGAGGATCCTAGCTCAATCCTGAGTGTGCCAACCTACCTGATCTTGAACTAGGAAGCAGCAAGATGATATTACCTTCAATATCCCTGGGATACAAACATCAAACTTTCTCCAGAGTTTCTGCTTTTAACTATTCAATACCTGCTGCGGATAACTGTGAACATGACACTGGAATAGATCAAGACTGTCAAGATCCCAAGGAACTGTGCTCCAGTATTCCTTTAGGAAAAATATGTTAAGTAAAAATGCTGATACCAATAACTTCCATGAGTAGAAAATTAGTTTTTGATGTCAGTGGTTGGACCAGAGTCTGAAGAGACTTTACAATAAATATTAAAAACAAAGTTGAAACCATGCATCAAGGTTATTTCCAAACGCAAGAGGCAATTAGATAATTCCTTAGGCTGTTGATGGATTTCTGCCAGGAAGTTTTCCCTTGGTAAACTAACGACATTTCTTTGTATTAAAGTGTGCATTATCCAGCAACAGATATGCAAAGGAATTGCCCAGTAGGCTTTTGTTTTACTCCCGCAAGTTACTGTACAAATTTAAAGGGACAGTGTTTCCATAATGAATTACTTTAACAACTTGTTGTTTGTTGCCATCTTGTCACTGTGCTATTGCACACAAACTGCAAAATAGTTTCTTTGCTGAATGCCATTTCATTGTGTGCTGCATTTGAACAAATACATATCGTAAACAGTGTTTCATGAAAGCGGTTTCCCTTTAAATGGGACAAACATGGGTCCAGCAGAACAAATTTTACATACCTGAATTTTCAGTAGTCTTAATAAGTAACTTCTATAAATAAGCACATTCTTTCCAGAATGATTTGTCATACAGGTGAGTAACAAATAATATTCACAAGCTTTTGTAAATGCTGGGTCATACTAGTGTTATACAAAGCTCTGTTCACAACTGTATTGGAAAGTGTTGTTGATTAGTTTATTCAGTATTTTATGTTACAAATAGTTCAGTTCTATTTAACTCTTTCATTGGCCAGTTTATCACTTTGGAGGGTGGTTGTGAGCTAGCAGTGACATGTGAGGTTTGCACAAAGCTATCTCAGACTCTTGATGTAGTCATTGGCCTACTGTCTGCAGCAAATTAAATATGGCATACCACAAATCCAATGGCTGTGACGGGCTAAAAATTTATTCACTACAAAAATACATAAGCAATCTGATAACATTAAATGTGGGATATATACGATTATAAAGTTAAAGATTATACTTGATCTCAAAACCAAGTATCCGTGTTTATGATAGATTTTTAAAATTAATGATGCTTGGAATATAGACATAACTGCTATCTTTGCCCATCCTAGTTGTCCCACTCTAGTTTTCTCCAGTTTGAGACAATTGATTGGCTTGCTGGGCTATTTCAGAGGACATAAGAGTTAATGAAGTTGATGTGAAATTGAACCCATCTAAAGTCAGACTTGGGACCAACAGATTTCCTCCTCTAGAGGACATTAACCCAAACCAGTTGGATTTTTAGAAGAATCTAACAGCCTTCTTTTGCCAGTCATTTTTTTAAAAAAAGACCTTAATTGTCAGATTTGATCTCTTGTTCTCAAAAAAGCCTAGGGCTCTGGATTACTAGTCAAGAGACATAACTCTTCCCCAACTATACTCCTTTCCATCTATTCACAGAATATTGGGAGAAGAATGTTTGCAGTTTATTAGAAATATTTTGTCTAGAGTTTACGCAGTGAATGTGCTCACTAGTCATTTTGATGCACTCACTAATCTTGATGTCCTTATGCGTTGTTGCAATGAAAGGATACAGCATTTAGTGTAGTTCTTTTTAAGGGCAGTACATTTAGTCAGAGATAACAAAAGCCATTAATATTCTGCAGCAGCCTTGTGTTTCCTGTTACTTTCAAAAAGATTAACATGTCTTTAGAGTTCAGTATTTTTGAAAATATTATCTGATAACTGAGAAGTAATATGGCCTAGTGATGGCTTTATATTTAATATACTTTATGTGCAATTGATTTTCTTAGTAATGAGGTTTGTTATGGCTAGAGGTAAAAGCTTTGTGAAAATGATTTTTTAGGTCATGAATTAACTATAGATCTATATTATGTTTTAGTTCTATATGAGTCCCGAAGTTATTACCTGCCGAGGCCATTCAACAAAATCAGACATCTACAGTCTTGGTTCTACAATCATCCACATGCAGACTGGGAATCCACCCTGGGTGAAGAGGTATCCTAGGTCAGCTTACCCATCATACCTGTACATTGTAAGTTTTTCCATAACTAAATTTATTTTTTTTTAAAAAGTAGGTATTACATTAAAGTTAAGGGCAATGTTGAATAAAAAGGCTTAATTGGATAAATATGAATATAAAGAAATTGCATTGTTGCAAAACAGTGGATTGCAATTTTAAATTGAGAAACCTGGCTGAGGGGCCAAGATACCAGGTGAAGGTCACCACCAAATATGACAAAGAATATCAAGAAGTAGTAATTAGATTTGGTCATCTGATGGGTAGGTAAGTAGATTCAGACATAACTGAGAAATGTAAGAAGTACTCCAATTTTATGATCCAATGGAAGCATCAATTCTTTTTAATTAGCTAAAGCAATTTTATTGAAAAGGGATATTTATCCTTTTTTAGAAGCAAAACTGAATGATTAAGTGTAAAACTAACTGCTGCTGTTGTGGAGAAAATATAGAGAGTCACCAGGAGATGCAGAGAGTTCTTCAAAAAGTAGGTCTTTTATTTGCAAACAAAAAACCGTGACACTGAGAAAGCAAGTTCTCGAATGCCCACAAACCTAATGGTCCGTGGATTTTTATCATGTTTCTGTTAGCTTATCAGCATGTCCAACTATATTAATCAAAGTACCTCACTCTAGCTACACAATAAACCATTGGTGTTAGTTCCCATTATCTCTTTAGTTGTACATTCTACTTACTGTTGTTCTAATGTCACGGTTAAATATTTATTGTTAATTCTGCTACAGTGATCTTCAATTCCAGACTAACCTGTCATGAGAGATATTTAGCTATTCCATCTATTACAACAGTCTCCTGTCTCAAGCTGACTCTACTAACTATTAATAAGATATTTTAATGTCATGTCCCAAATATTTATTGTCCCAATCCTGTCATAATAACACTTAACAGAGGAACTTGCTTTATTACTTGTATTATCTCATCTCGCCATAGTGACCTTTCAGCTTTAACCCTACTCTGCTAATTGGTGTAAGAACATTCCACTATTTTTATCCCATCTTGCCTTCCACAGACCACAGATTGCCAGTGGTCTTCATGCTTTAACCTTTCCCATGCTTTCATATTCATTTTCCATACTGTCAATTAAAATTTTGCTGTAATAATACCTCATGATGTGTGAAGTTAGTCAGTTGTTTCCCTACAAGATTTTGCTTACAACATTATCATCCACTAAGTTGTAAAAAGCGCAACTATCAGTGGCATAGTGAGGCAATCTGGACATCTGAGTGAACAGGACAGCAATTGATATATCTCTTCAACCAATAATATTGAATGATTGAGAAATTAATACTGGAAAGAGAATGACTGAGTGTGGATTAAAATGGGTAAATTTAGTATCAAATTAGATTTCGAAAGAGAAATAAAGGGAAAGGAAGGTTCAGGGGTTTAAAATTTTAGAAATAATTAAGAGAAAGGAGTATGTTTTACCAATCTTTTCTACCAATCTCTTCTAATGGACATTGAGTATGTGTCCTATAGAGCAGGAACAGCCTGGAGTGTTTCCCAGTTTATTGGTTTGTTAATCCATTGAGATGGAGGAATTAAGAATGGGCTTCTTTGCTCTCACTAGGGAGGAGGAAGTTGACCAGAATTTCAGCTCCCACTCCCCAACTTCACAGATCCTGTCATTTCAGTTAAGAATAGAATCAAACTGGACCCTTGTCTGAAGTAAAAGGGCAATTGTGTTTAATGTACTGGAAACTGCTTTGTATCTATGGAACAAGGTACCCTAAATGAAAAGTGGGGATGAGAGAAAGTTAGTGAGAAAAATGAGTGTGGGCTCAAAACTAAATTGTAAATATAAGCAGAGTAGTGGCTTGCTTCTTGCTTACCTTTTTGATGGTCTTCTTTTTGTATTTGTAAATTTGAGTTCTGTTGTTAATTCTGTGTCTTTCCCTGAAGATCCACAAGCAAGCTCCACCATTAGAAGACATTGCAGAGGACTGCAGCCCTGCCATGAGGCAGTTTATTGAAGCCACTTTGGAGAGAAATCCAAAACAGAGGTGGTGTGCAGGACAGTTGTTAAGACATACAGCACTTAGCCCTCCACCTGAAGACCAACCACGTTGCCAGAGCCTTGACTCAGCTCTCTTTGAAATAAATCGCACCTTTAAGAGAAAAGAACTGGAGTTACCTGAACAAATTTGTGGTATGTCCTTTCAATTTGTACCTGATGGGGCAACAGAAGTTATTTTTAAACCAATAACATGGATAATTTTAACCTGCCTCTCCAGCATGGAGATCCATGGGATCAGCTGGAACTACATTTTACACCAGCCCAGTATTGCTTTCCGAGTCTGATCAGGTGGAGTGTGAAACCAGTATTCCACCTGATCCCATCAGTTTCTCAGTGGGCGAAGAAAGTCCAGATTTCCCCCCCCAATTATTTTAACCTGTGATCATTGACTAGGATGAACTGTGGTTTAACTCTGCCCCTCTCTCTCCCCATATCACCACGTTTGATTAACCTATCAGGGTTAGAATCTGGGTTCACATCAATAAATAAACAAGCTTTTAGAAAGTATCATGCATGACCTCAAAATGTCCCAAATTGCTTTATAACCAGTGACATTCTTCGCAGATATATATTTGCAGTGTAGGAAACATGACAGATTTTCAGCAAACAGCAATGACAGAGTGACGAGGTAATCTGCCTTCTGTTAGTTGAGGGATAAATGTTGATCAAGTCATTGAGGTGAACTTCCCTACAGTCTCTTGAACATTGAGAGAGCAGACAGGGTGTTGCTTTAACCTCTTGCCTTCACAACAATACCCTAACAATCCAGCAGTCAGTCTGAGCTGAGTTAGCATGACACCCAGGTTTATGTGCTCACGAAAAGAGTGGCCACTGGAGTGTAAAGAGTGGACACATCTGAGTAACTGTGCGCTCAGCATGAGTTAGTGCCTTCAGGAGTGGAGGTGAATCAATTTGAGCTGGGGATTGTGTAGATGCGGGGAATGTGAGAGTTGCAAATATTTTTTAAAATCCTGAAGCGCACAACACAAATTGGTGTTTCTCCATTCAAATCCAGTGTACAGTTACAAATTGAGTTGAAGTAAAGGCTGAGATCAATAAAGATGTAAAAGATACAGAGGAAGAATGTTGCTGTAACAGTGGCTAGATTCAATCCTGAGGGATAAAATTTCCACTGTTTATGAATGATAATAAATAACATGTTTGAGGAAAAATAACAAGGTTAATGGCCTTGTTTAAATAGCAAACAAAGGGATATCATCTGAAGGTATTAACCAGTTTGTTCAAAATATCACTAAAAGACATAGTACTTCGACTTATGATCTGACCAGGATAGTTAAGCCCCTTGTTTTAGCATAGTATCTGACCTACAGTATTTTACAGTTCAGTTATCTTTACCTTCTAGTTGTAGCTTGGGAATATTTTATTCTTAATGGCTTTGTTCAACTGGTAATTGTTGTCTGTAAATTTCTCCCCTCCTTTCCTAAAGTCACTGGTTACATTTTAAGACCTCATTAAACTCTATGGTCCCTAGTATATCTGCCACCAGTTTACCCACACATTCAGCTTCTTTGCTTCTACCTGGTTATGGTTCAGCAGAACGGATGTATTGATGATTGTTAGTTAATTGGCAATGTGATTCCATGGTGTTTAGTTGAAAGCATGCATTTGGATAGGAGTTTATTTTAATTTCCATCCCTGTGCCCCATCTGTTCAAAAATAGCGGCTACCAAATTCAACTGTCAATTTGGAGGAAAAAAGGAACAGCGCTGAGGTACTTAAAATTAAATGGAATTTTGGGTTTTATTGCAGGATGAATGTTTTACATTTATAAATGGGAATAATAAGCAAGATCATATTGGAGTACTGTGTATAGTTCTGAGTTTCATAGTGTGGAAAAGTGAAAACAATAGAAAAGGGTATATCATAAATTCATTGATATTCGGCCTGGAAATAGTAAATCAGACTTGTAAAATTAAACTGTCTTTGTTAGAACAGAAGAGATAATGGGATGATTTGATAAAGATTTTTAAATGATGCCCACACTGGATCAGTTAGTAATGAAAGCAGAAAGCATTATTTTTGAAATAACTTGAATAAGTTTGATTTGATTTATTGTAGTCACGTGTACCTAAGTACAGTGAAGTACTTTGTTTTGCAAGCAGTACAGGCAGATCATAGCAAACAAGAACATACAGATCATAGGGTACTTGGACAGAACAAGGTATGCAGGGTTACACCTGCACTGGAGTATGCAAAGCAAGATCAAATTAGTTGAAGGTCGAGAGGTCCATTCAGCAGTCTAATGATGGCAGAGAAGAAGCTGTTCTTGAACCTGTTGATGCGTTCAAGTTTCTGTATCTTCAGCCTGATGGAAGAGTTTGGAAGGGATCATTACCAGGATGGGAGGGGTCTTTGATGTTGGCAGCCTTCCACGGCAATGCAAAGTCTAAATGGAGTCTATGGATGGGAGGTTGGCAACCATGCTAGTTTGAGCTGTGTACACAACTTTCTGTAGTTTCTTGCAGTCCTGGATAGAGCAGTTGCCGTACTAGGCCATTATGCACCCAGATAGAATGCTTTTATTGTGCATCTGTAAAAGTTGGTGAGGGCTGTTGTGGATGTGCCAATTTTCCTTAGCTGCTTGAGGAAAAAGAGGCAATGTTCCTCTTAACCATCACATATGTGTGGGATGTCCAGGATAGATGGTTGGTTATCATCACTCGTAGGAACTTGACACTCTTGATTAAGTGATTACTTAAATAGGGAATACGGACTAATGGGAACATGGAAGTCACGTGGAATTAAGGATGTTGCTTGTGTAGAAGATAAAAGTTAAACCAGCCTGGTTTCAGTGTTGTTTCTGTTGTGAGAGTAATTATACAAACTGGATGTCGTATTCAAGTTGTTTGATAACAAAAGACATTCAGTGATCCAAGCCTAAACCATACCCAGCTCATTTTCCAGCAAAAGCACAAGTCAGAATAAAGCACTGATGCTTCACATGAACCTGTGCACTACCTTCCTTTATCCCAGATTTTGTGTACTGTTCTTTCAATTTATTTTTTTTTAATTCCAAGAATTTAAAAAATGCTTTAAACTGTTGGGAGTCTGCATTTTTTCTATTTATTGTGTACACTAGTTTTACATAAAATGCAATTTTGCTACAGACTGAGTGCTAAAGGGATCTTCTCCATAGATGTTAAAATCACACAACATCAGATTATAGTCCAACAGGTTTATTCGGAAGCACTAGCTTTCAGAGTACTGCTCCTTCATCAGGTGGTCAATTTACAAATTACCATGTACAATAAATAAAAAGTGCTGACTCCCAACTGTTTAAAGCATTTTTAAAATTCTTGGAATCAAAAACAAATTGTAAAAGACTGTACACAGAATCTGGGATAAAGGAAGGTAGTGCACAGGTTCATGTGAAGCATCAGTGCTTTATTCTGACTTGTGCTTTTGCTGGACAATGAGCTGGGTATGGTTTAGGTTTGGATCACCGAATGTCTTCTGTGTCAAACAACTCGAATACAACATCCAGTTTGTATAATGACTCTCATAACATAGACGTAACATTGAAACCAGACTGGTTTAACTTTTATCTTTTACACAAGCAGCATCTCTAATTCCACAACTACCTGATAAAGGAGCAGTACTCCAAAAGCTAGTGCTTCCAAATAAACCTGTTTGACCATAACCTGGTGTTGTGAGTTTTAACTTTGTACACCCCAGTCCAACACTGGCACCTCCAAATCTCCAAAGATAAGACTGGTAAAATTAAACCGAATCTGGTAGAAATTCAGCAGTAAACCTTAACTGTAATGTGAAATGAGAGCTTAGTTTTAGAACAGTACAAGTATTTTTTTATATCCAATAGTGTAATACTTGTGCGCACAAAGTAATCACATATACAAATTTCCTTGTTTTGCAAATAAAAACATATGCAGGCATATATTCACTATTGAGATAATGTGACCTATCTCCCACCAATCAGCTTGTTAAGAGTTGATGGGTTGAGTTTTGAATTTCTTACCCTATCACAGGCCTCGACAGTGGCAGCCAGTTCACCAGAACAGTGCCAGCCTCTGCGTCATAAAGCCCTAATTAAGGCATGCTCCCCAGGATCCAGTGAGAGGAAGGTTTCGTTTCTTCTTGTGGCAGATTGGGGTTCATAGGCAGAAACAAGTTGGAGCCAAGGGAATGGATTTGGCTGTCAGTAACCAACCATCAAATCAGGACCTCTGATTCCCTCTCACTGAGTCAATTGGAGCTCCCTTCCTCGTGAGGCTCAGTCACCCTGGTTCCCCGGCCTGGAAACCAGCTACCTTCTCCTGTCTACTGGGAAGACAGGTAATCAGGGAAGTGATGAACTGAGGGCTTTAAGTGATTGTTAATTGACCACTTAAGGGCCTTAATTAGTGAGGGGTAGGGAAAATTCTGCTCATTTTGCTGCTTTTCTTTAAATAATCCTGCAAAATAAATCAGCCCCTTGAGGAAATAAATTAGGCTTTGTAATGTTGGGAAAGCAGAAAAATGCAGAATTGTATGTAGCAGATGGAAGCATCCAGTGCAGATCATCTACATAGATAAGAGATTAGGAAAACAATCTCATCCACTGTTACATTGACAAGTGTAATCTCATCATGATCCTTGAGGGCAGAGCTGTAAAGTTATGTTACCAAACCTGTCCTGCACAGTACTGAACTCTTGGAGTCATCGTGAATGTCAACAAGCAGCCCAACACCCACAGCCTTGTCGAATAAATATTAGTATGGGATCCTGTGGTTAGGTGAGGCACAGAAAAGGCAGATTGTTCGTGACTGGGAGATTGCAATCAACACTGCCCTATGTAATGGTGCAAATTACAGTTAAGTGGGGGGTAAGGGCGCCTGTTCTCTTATTTACTGGGATTGCTTTATGTTGATGATTGTAGAGGAAATTCCTAAACCACCTCACATTTTGCCCATTACACCCATATAAACTCAAAACAGCTGCGCTTCTCTGGCAATGGCAGGTGACTCTTTAATTTTCCACTTAGCCTTTGGGCTGGGCATCTTTCTTGTTCCAGTACAGTAGCTGGCAGCCTGTTGCTACCAGATTAAAATGACCCTCCTGATTTTTGCCTCAATATTGGCATGCGATCTCCTTCACTTCTCTTCCAATAGATCACAGATCCTAGAATTTAAAGGCCAATTGGTTAGGCTCACATTAAAAACCAGTGACCCAACTCTATTTTGATTTAGTCCCTACCCTCCCCTTCACTGTTTTGATCACACAGCATTACCCTTTGATGTGAAGGGCAGTGCTTGTCACTGCCCACTCGGGTGTTTTCCTATCTTCCTGGTGGTGGAAATTGAATAAAGATTCGTGCACCTTGTGTCTCTCACTGTGTCTCACACCTACACACACACACACACCATGGGAAAAAAATAAAAAAAAATAAAAACCAGTGACCAGAAGGAGGACCTGACACTAATTGGTGCTTTCACCTCCCCCATTCATTCAGCATAAATGTCAGAAACTGCCAGAGTATTACTGCGCAGAATGATTGCAACATTTCTGAAGCTGAAATGTTGAAAGTTGAGACAGAAGTGCTGAAGCAATATATATTATTTCCTTTCCTGTAATACATGGTTTGGTTTTAGGAAGTTCTTGAGTAGGGGGAAGCTTGATTTTCTTAACTTGATTTTATGTTACTTCCAGATACTTCTGTGAGCAGCACTGAAGAATCAACTGTGGGGAAAAGGAATCGGTCTCTCTATATTGATCTGGGTGCCTTGGCTGGATACTTCAACATCATCAGGGGTCCTCCTGGGGCAGAATATGGCTGATTTGTTTTCCCTTCATCTGCCGGTTTCATAGTGTTGCAAAGATCAAGCTACCTGTTGTAGAATCAGAGGAGTCAGTCTGGCGGAGGAGTCACAGAACATTTCATCATTGTGATAATGGCATTAAGAACAATTTTAAAAAAAATGTCGCATTACTAATTTTTTCTTAGCTAATATCCCCATTGTATGTTTCCTTAGTTTGAAAGGTGCAGTGATGGAAGAGGACAGTGTGAGGAATATGAATAATTCTTGACTGTCTCCCACAACAAAAGCACTGTCACTTCTTTTAGTCTGTTATACTTAATTTGAGTGATGGATAAATGTTCCCAGTCTCCCCTTCTTTGCTTTCAGTGATTATCGCTGATTAATGTATTTCTCTAATGGAAAATTTATTCAAAATGATGAGAAAGACTTGTCAGAATACATGTGTTCCTATGGAAATAAGAACATGTAGAATAAGAATAAATGCCATGCAGATGACTAAATTGCACACAGTGTGTGCTGTGGGTTTACAGTAACCCTGTAGCTCTGTACCTATAATGAGCTGATAGTTCTGTACACCCTATGGGATGGCTTAGCCTCTGCTTTGTTCTGCAAAGAGTTAGTTAAGCAATAATGGAAACATAGCATGCATTAGCAGCATGTTGTGTCTTATAGTTATCTTTTTTGGCTGCCAAAAAGGATTTTTAAAAATGAAGTTATTACTGAGGTAGCATAACACCTAACATGTTGTTGTTAGCCTATTTTAACATTGTTACTGATTAACATATTTTATTTTCTGTTGGAAGACTCTGAGAAAATTTGCAGCTGAGCTGAATGAATGTTAATTGTTCTGCTGGTACCTGCAATATTCAAATTGTCACCGCCCCCCCCCCCCCCCCCAATCTGATGAAGTGCAATGTGATTATGTTATTGGTCTGGTAATTAATAACCTGAATTAATACTCCAAAGAATATTTGACAAAGTGAGAATATAAATTAATCTAATGAGAAGTTTGGAAATAATAAAAAATGGTGACCATGAAGCTATAGGGTTGTTATAATAACCCGACTGTTTCATTAGTGTAATCTTCAGGGAGAGAAACCTGTTGTCATCCATTCAGGTGCATCTATAACTAGACCAAAGCGATTGCATCTTAACTTCCCACTGAATTGACGAATCAAGCCCACTATCTTGCATTAAAATACCTAACAATACCCTCCAATATCATCTCAGGGAAACTAGAGATGGTCAATAAATGCTGGGTTCTCTCATAATGGCAAAATTCTGAGTGAATTGAAGAAATGCAGAAAAAAGATATTTGTCTAAATATTTCAGTGCATAATTCAAGCTAGTTAGTCGAGCCTGGAGAGGTTTACTGAGTATTACTGAAACCCTGGATTTGAATCTTGCAGGCACTTATGATACAAATTTTGCTTCATGTTGAGTATGAGTGTTCTCATTCTTTATCCGTGTAATGCTGTTATACATTTTAATTTTTAAAAAGTCCAAGATTACTGACAAGATTTTATTTTCTCATGAAAATGTTTAAAGTTCCTGTTGTGAAACGAATATTTTTTATCATTTTACATGTTTGATCTATATTCTTGTCAATCACTGATCTAAAATACACAAAGTTCAGACCTTCTGATAGGGTGCACACATACTAGATTGCTTCACCTTAAAGGGTGGCATCACTAGAAGCTTGTGATCATGTGATTTGGCTGACCGGGAGGTGAAGTGAACCCATAACACATTTTTCTTTAAGGAAACGTGGCAATGAAATTGCCAGAAACTGCAATCAGATTAAGTCAACACAGTTAGTTGGGCCCCAAAGATCAATCAAAATATCATCAAAATTGATCAATTTTGGAGCTCCATTGGTTTGTCGGTGTTGATCATTGCAACATCCTCAGACCAAGGTAGGAGGAAAATATCAGCAACCATGATCATTATAATTCATGAAAAGTATGGTTTCCACACAGTCGAGGTAGATTTGGCTTTGGCCAGGAGATCAAAAGGAATTGAGGCAAGTTACAGATGTTGATGCCTCATGTTTGCGTGATGTTGGAGAGGATAGTGTTTTTGTCAGTACGATAGAGTCAGGAAGGAACACCTGCTGCTCTGACTCCACAGTCAAGCATATTTTCTGGAAGGCATTTCTGGTGGGTTGTCACACAAGCAAAATCTCAATAACAGATTTTACATACCAGTCCTTTACCTGTTGTAACTAGCACATTTAATGGGGCTTAAACCTATGTTGGATGTCCACATGTGCTGGCTAAAAAATATATGACATGAATTTGGCAGTGGGATCAATGCTTGTGTGAAGTATTCAAATTAGAAAGCTAAACTTGGTGTGCCTAGCCAGAGATTAGTCATTGATGAGCAAAATAGGAGCCATATCTGGAGCCATTCTTAAGTGGCTCCTGGACTGGTAAATTGAAAAATGCTTTTTTTGGTTTTACAATAAGTTAAGTGGAGCCAGCCTCAACTCCTCTCAGGATTTGAGCTAAAGCTGGTTGCCTGAAGGAGAAGTGTTGCCTCAGGCAAGCTGTTAGTGGTAATGCGACATGTGCTGACATTTCACACTGATTTACAATGAAGAGGCCTGATGATCAGTTTCTATTCATCTTTTTGGTTTAAGTGCATAATTGACACAAAAATAGATCCATTCAAAATCTACACTGGATATGCTAAAGCAATCTAATCTCTTATGATCCAGTCAGAACCGCCAGTATATTAACTGATTCCCAGAAATTATCATCTGCTTCTCAGTCCCTCTGTCCCTTCTGCATTAAATGCTCTCACAAATTTATGATACATATCATATTTTGTTTAGTAATTGGCAGTTCACAATGAATGCTTTGTGAGAGCTATTTTCCAGTTGTAATCAATATGAAAACATTGTGGAAACAATTTGATTGATCTTGGACCTTGTACTTGATGTACTTTTTCTTCCTTATTGTTGTCTTTTCCAACTCTTATGAAGGTTTTGACTGATTTTAAGTGTACGATTTCATGGTCATCAGATTGTTTTGCAACTTTGTACACAAAAGTAATAGTTGAATAAACAATTATTTAAATTAACTATTTTGAAACAATAGATTGAGTTCTGAATATTTTTTCTTCTAGTAGTGAAATGATGTGAGCTGACAGTTGCATAGAAAGTGATAACTGACAATTCACAGAGACTGAGGCTATGAATTCCATGCTCATGAAGGCTATTAATTATGAATTGGTGTAGCATTTGTCAGTGTGCACTCCATAAAGTGATTTATTCCAGGTTTGCTCTGGTATTAACAAGATAAGTTACCATTGTTTCATAATTCCCTAATATAGTTGGTGGGTTAAACACACAGTGCAAATCACTTTCATCCACCCTAGTGATGGGGCATCAATTTTCTACACATCGAAACAGCAATATGCTGAGTAGCGGCAGCATTGAGAGAGCAACAGCTAGTAAAATGGTGAGTGCAACTTGGTGACCTCATTGGGAATTAAAACTGACAGCTAAATGGGCAACAAAAGTAGAGGTGGATGGCTTTTGCTTCATTTTCTGTTATAAGCACCAATACATGGCAGGGAGTGAGAAGCACAAATCTTGGCTGGCAGCAACCCATTATAAAACATGGGAATGGGGAAGATATGGTACTCCTCTGTGAAGGTGCAGGTGAAGTTCACAAAAAGTAAACTTTTTGTACAAAGTTTCAGTGGTGTCCAGTGATTGGAGCTTGCATTGTATGTGTTCAAAGAGGCTTTTAAAGCATTTTCCACATTTAACCAAACACTAATTTCAGGCAGAGACTAAGTATGCCTAAACAATAGACAATAGGTGCAGGAGTAGGCCATTCTGCCCTTCGAGCCAGCACCACCAATCATTATGATCATGGCTGATCATCCTCAATCAGTATCCTGTCCCTGCCTTATCCCCTTGATTCCACGATCCTTAAGGGCTCTAGCCAACTCTTTCTTGAAAGTATCCAGAGACTTGGCCTCCATAGCCTTCTGGGGCAGAGCATTCCACACACACCCCACTCTCTGGGTGAAGAAGTTTCTCCTCAACACTGTGAGGACCAAGACAGAAGTCACAATAGTTGAAATGTGGGACCTTGTGTCTGTTCTACCCCCAAACTGAGCAAGGCACTTACTTACTTCTATGTATGTCTAAGTAACGTCTGTTGAATGGAGCCAAATGCCAAGATATAGGATCATGCCTATCGTATCAAATTAGTTTGACAGCATTGATTAGGGAAGATCCTTTGAGCACAGTTGGCCAACTGTGTAATTCCTGCTTCTTCCCAGTGCATCACTTGTGGAAGAATTGGAAGATTCGATTTGGACTCTGCTGTTATCAATGAAAGACAGGGTATCATTAAACTATACTTGAACCAAGCTCCCAGGCCAAGTTATGTTGATAAATCTGCCAAGTTGAGGAATGAATATCTCTCATTCCTCATCTTCCCTATGATCTGCAACTAACCTGCAATTTGCTGACGCCAAAAGGAATTTTTATGCATTTTTGCAACTATACAGCCCTAAAACTATTTACATGTGGGCATATATTTTCTAATCAACCCGTTCTAGCTTGCCTTAAGTACTGAGGCCAAAGTGAAAAGGAAAAGGTGTTATGGTATCCACAAACGTATACCTTAAAAAGGCTTCATACTAAGACGCAATATAATGGGCTCACTAAAATATTCATTTTCTATAGTGACCCCAAGCTCCATTACTTGTATCCTACCTCCCACAAAGTATCACTCATCAGTCAACTTTCTCCTTGATGATCAACAGTGATTCCCAGCCTAATATTCCCACAATTTTAATATTCTTTTCCAGTCTACAAACCTTTCTTTCACCTCAGTTCTTTCTTTCTCTGCAATTACTTATAACTCAACAACCTTCTGAGATTTCTCTGCTGCTTTAATTCTGGCCTTTTGCACATCCCTGATTTCCATTGTGGCTATGCCTTTAGCTGCCTAGACTCTTAACTCTGGATTCCTTCTATAAACATCTCTGCCTCTATCTACCTCCCAGTAATCTTTTCATTAACCCGTTAAAACTTACTTCTAACACAAAATATTTGTTCAGCTTTATCTTATTATCTATTCATGGTCCAATGTTAAAACTTATCTGATAAGGTTCCTGTGAAATGTTTTAGGGCATTTTATACTGTTAGAGCCTCTATATAAGCACAAATGTTCATTGTGATGGAGCAGCAAACTTGTAATCAGTGAAGGGTGAGTCTTATAGGGATAGAGTCCTACCGTATGGAAACAGACTCTTCGGTCCAAAGGTCCATGTCGAACGTAATTCCAAACTTAACTACTTCCACCTGCCTACTCCAGGCCCATATCCCTTCTTATTCAAGTACTTATCCAAATGTCTTTTAAACTTTGTAACTGTGCCCACATCTACCACTTCCTCAGGAAGGTCATTCCACACATGAATCACTCTCTGTGTAAAAAAAAATGATCCCAGTGTCTTTAGGCCTCCTAGTCTTGAAATCCCCTAACCTAGGGAAAAGATTCCAAGCATTACCCTATCAATGCCCTCCACGATTTTATAAACCTGCATAAGGTCACTTCTCAACCTCCTGTGCTCCAGTGGAAAACAAAACAGCCTATTCAGCCTTTTTTATAACTCAAACCACCCACACCTAACAACATCCTAGTAAATATCTTCTGAACCCTCTCCAGCATAAGGTCCTTCCTGAAACAGGGAGACCAGATCTGGTCACCTTTAATAATGGAAATGAAGACCAAAATAAGTAAACAAGAACAGAACAGTTAGAAGTATTCCACTACACTGTGCACTACTTTGCAATAGGCAGGTGTAGATACCATCTTCACTGATTGCACAGTAGCATGGGGGGTAGCAAAGGAATTTACCGACTAGTCCTGAAATCACCCCTGAAAACATAATCATGTTTGGTGACCAACAGAAGTTGGAGACACAAATTATATTAAGAGTTACTTCTCCGATAGATATAGGACAGATGTCAGTAGTAGTTTCTTTACTCAGAGAGTAGTAAGGGTATGGAATGCTTTGCCTGCAACGGTAGTAGGTTCGCCAACTTTAACTACATTTAAATCGTCATTTGGACAAGCATATGGATGTACATGGAATAGTGTAGGTGGGATGGACTTCAGATTGGTATGACAGGTTGGCGCAACATCAAGGGCCAAAGGGCCTGTACTGTGCTGTACTGTTCTATGATCCATGCTCAATCACAGAATCACTTACCCCTCTCCCGTGCAGCTTCCAGTTCCAACAAATCATGGGCATTCCTCTCTCCCTGAGTCTGTAATTGGAGGAACAGGAATGGCAGGAGAGAGGAAATCTATGACTGGATGAGCTGGAGGAGTTATTCTGGCTGGTCCCGGGCCCACCTTGTAGCTATGTTTCAGGAGGACAGAGCAATCGGCTGTACAAAGAGATGAGAGAACCCTTTAGGAATAAACTCAAGTATCAGCTGTCCAGGGATGTGAGGGGATAGGGTCTGAATATTCAACAGGAAATAATGGCAGGGTAGGGCAACAAGCAAGGTCTGATTGTTGCGAATGGGTGAGGTGTAGTGAAAGACCTGTGTGACAGTGGAAACAGGAGTTTATTACAAATGCCTAGTACATTGCTCTAAATAAAGACAGTGCCCAGCAATTCATGACACACACAAGTTATGTTCTACAGAAAATGACATTGAGCTAAATTGTGTAAGATGTCCAATCACCCAGAGAAACCAGAAGTACAATGCAATGGTCCACAACAATGTGTGAGGATTGGCCAACCAAGGAACAATGCTAGAGAAGCCTCCAAAGGTCTGCCCATGGCACACAAGTGTGTGAACAAGGTCTAAAGGGGAACTGCAATGACATGGCTTACAGACTCCAATCAGTCAGTACATATGGTAAACTTAACACATCACATAGACAAAAGTTAAAAGAAATGTGGATACTGTAACCAAAAACAAAGGTAGAGATTGCTAGAAAAGTTCAGCAGGTCTGGCAGCATCTGTGGACAGCAATCAGAGTTAACGTTTCAGGTTGAGTGATCCTTCCTCAAAACATCACATGGTTGCTGTCTGACACTTCTGCCTCCCTAAAGAATGGACACTGTGTACTATATGCCAAGATTGATGCTGGCACCAGAGCAAATATCTTCCCTTCATTCATCTTACATGAATTATACATATAATGTGGTAGAGTCCACATAAACAAGCAAACTGCTTAAAATAGATATGACATTCCTCAAATCTGGTAGGATCTATCTTTAAAAACAATATGATCCCTCTGGATGGACACCTGAACCCTTTTACATTATTCAAACTGATGCTGCATCTGACATCGATTGCCAGTATTCACAGATTTATGTATTATCACAATCCAGAAGGTAACAGACTTGTCAGATGCAACACCAAAGACCAGAAAGAGTAACATCTATCCATCACCTGACTGAACCTTGACCCAGACCAGTTGGACACTATCAACAACTATAAACGTGATGCAGTATTACATCTGAAAGCTGATGTCCAACCCAGCATTGACTTTCCTTGTAAGTGCAGCACTAACATTCAAGAGAAGCTCAAACTGAATTTGGATTCAGTATTATAATGCAACACAATCTAGAAATTCAAGCATTACACTGATTGGTGCAGCTCCATTACATGTGTATTAAAGAGAGACAGCATGATGAATGTATGTAAGTATCTTCTTTATAAGTACTCATTTGATCATACAAAACTTGGGTTTTGCAGAAAAAGGACATATTTTGTCAAAGCTTTTTGTCTTGAACTCGCCAGGACAAGTGGCAAAAGTATATATAGTTTATATAAGCTTATTGTATATATTATACAAATAAAGGAGAAAACCAATATTTATAATGTATGAGAGGAGAGTGTTGATTGGTGGTGAGTGGACTTTGGTCAAGGTAGTGCCATATAAAATGCAGCCGTTAAAGTTGATTGACAGTTAATTTCCATGCTTTATTGAGATGTCATATCAGGTAGGTTGACTCTGAATGGTCAGGGTGATTTTAGATACGGTCAGTCTCTTGCTTGTTATGAACAGCCAAAGGGATTTGCTATTTAATATGATCCACCAATGTTCAATATTAGCTGTGATTCTGCAATTGGACAACAATCTGTATGGATTTTGTATGTTCTCCCTGTGTCTGTATGAGATTCCTCAGATTAGGTGTTTGTTATCTGATTTCTTATGGATTAGGTGGATTGGCTACGCTAAATTGCCCATTGTGTCCAGGGATGTGCAGGTTGGCCATAGGAAATGCAGGGTTACAGGGTACGGGACAGATGATCTGGGTGGGATGCTCTTCAGATGGTTGGTGTGGACTTGATGGGCCAAATGGCCTTCTTCCACACTAAAGGGATTCCATGATCTGATGAGCTCTTGCAGACGAGCCATGGTCCACAGTCAACATTTTGAGGGGAAACGTGTCAAAGAAGGTATTGGTTCATATGCCACTCAAAGGAGCATATTAATGTTTGAATAAACCAAACAAGTCACAGAGATACAGAAGCTGCTGCCATTAAAGAACCTACGATGTACAAAGACAATAATAACAGACATAACAAGACTCATTAATTCAACTGGCTTTGCCACAGAACTGTATTGTTCTGTTCCAGGGCACAAGATATAACACAATTAGCAATTCATTTGATGCAAGAGATCAACTCAAATTATTGTTAATTTACTTGCATGCAAAAACTTTAAGATCATTCAGAAATGAGGACCTTGGATACTTCTCTTTTACTCCTGGGTTGGCTTGGTTCGGCCCTTGGGAAATTACTCTGTGCGAATGTTTTTCAAGTGTGTTGTGGGCTTCCTGTTTGAAAAAAAATGCATCTTTTATCAGTGGTGGCGTCAAAACCATGCCTACCAGCATTTGAGAAAGAAATATTCTTTTGTACTTTTTTTTTGAAAGTCCTATCTTCTCAGTTCCTTCTAATTTTCTGTGGTAAACACTGCCGAGAAGATACAGCGTGATATTCAGGTAAAGGTAGTTGTGGTGTCGCAGGAGTATAAAAAATATAATCAGCAGTTCATCAAGGGGAAATTCTACTTAAATCAGAGATCAGATTAAAGTTCTAACTTAATTAATTTTCTTTTCATTGTTATAGGGTAATTCAGATTTAACAGAGACCACATCGGCCATTCCTTTTGTGCAGGTTGGGTTTGTGGATTAAATACTATCCCATGTTGTTCAGATTTCATTATATTTTAGACCAGAAATTGCTGTGAAATCACTTCATTATAAAAATGCATTAATGGCACCCACCATTATAGATTTTGTAAAAACCTGCAGCCTAAAATAGTTATTCCGTGAGTCACAATTCTCCACAAATTGACTAACAATCTGTTTCTTTCTGCTAAGGCTTCACTACAGCTGTTTTTACTGTGTGATTTCCCTTTGAACTTGATATTTTGTCAATAAATATTATCCTGCCTGTTGTTGAAAACAGTTATGGAGTCATAGTGTCATACATCATAGAAACAGGCCCTTTGGCCCACCATGTACATGCTGCCTTAGAACAAAGAACAGTATAGCAGAGGAACAGGCCCTTCCTTTGGCCCACCAAGGCAGCACTGACACATGACACCTTTCTCAACTAAAAACCCTTTGCCTGTGTGATCTGTGCCCTTCTATTTGCTGCCTATTCGTGTATCTGTCAAGATGTCTCTTAAATGTGGTTATTGTATCTGCCTCCACCATCTCCTCTGGCAGCACATTCCAGGCACTTATCACTATCTGTGTAAATAACCTATGTCTCTTGTAAATGACATTACTACTTTAGGGAAAAGACTCCGACTATCCGTACCTCTCATAATTTTGTAAACTTCGATCAGATCATCCTTTGGCCTCTAACATTCAAGTGAAAACAGACTGAGTTTTTCCAATCTCTCCTCATCGCTAATACCATCCAAACCAGGCAACATCCTGGTAAACCTTTTTCTGTAAGCTCTACAAAGTCTCCACGTCCTTCTGGCAACATCCTGGTAAACCTTTTTCTGTAAGCTCTACAAAGTCTCCACGTCCTTCTGGCAATGTGGTGGCCAGGACGGAATGTAATACCAACAAACACCAAACGACACTAACCCCATTTACCTACACTTGGTCCATAGCCCACTCTGCCCAAGCACTTAAGTGCAAGTGTAGATGCTTATTCAATGTTGTGAGAGTACCTGCCTCCATCACCCTGTCAGGCAGCACATTCCATATTTTTTCACCCTCTAAAGAAACAAACTTTTTCTCAGTTCTCCTCTAAACTACTTTCTCCTTGCTTTAAACTTATACTGTCTGGTTTCAGACATGTTTGTCATGGGGAAAAAATTCTCATGAATATACTCTGTCTAGGCCTCTCAATTTTGTATATTACAGTCAGAAACCCTCTTGGCCTCCTTTGCTGTAAGGAAAACAAATCCAGCCTATCCAGTAATTGAGTTATTTGCCACAGAATTACTGACCCACTCTTGTAGCCATAGTATTTATAATGGTTTGACCAGTTCAGTTTATGAATAATAGTAATCCCCAGGATATTAAAATTGGTGGTGACGTAATGGAAGTAATGCCATTAATTATTAGTAGAAGGCCCTAAGAGCAGAATTAGGCCATTTGGCCCATCGAGTCTGCTCTTCCATTCAATCACGGCTGATTGGTTTTTCAAACCTTTCCTCCGCTTTCTCTCCGTAACTTTTGATCACCTTAGCAATCAACCCCCCCTCCCCCACTCTAACCTCTCACCCTCACAACGCGCAGCCCTCCAATCCCTCTGCTTCAATCCCAACCTCACCATCAAGCCAGCAGATAAAGGGGGCGCAGTGGTAGTCTGGCGCACTGACCTCTACACCGCTGAAGGTAAACGCCAATTCGAGGACACCTCTTCCTATTTCCCCCTCAACCATGACCCCACCCCCCCATCACCAAACCATCATCTCCCAGACCATACAGAACCTCATCACCTCAGGAGATCTCCCACCCGCAGCTTCCAACCTCATAGTCCGAGAACCCCGCACTGCCCGGTTCTACCTCCTTCCCAAGATCCACAAGCCTGACCACCCTGGCCGACCCATTGTCTCAGCATGCTCCTGCCCCACTGAACTCATCTCTACCTACCTCGACACTGTCCTATCCCCCCTAGTCCAGGAACTCCCCACATACATTCGAGACACCACCCATGCCCTCCACCTCCTCCAAGACTTCCATTTCCCCGGCCCCAATGCCTCATCTTCACCATGGATATCCAATCCCTCTACACCTCCATCCGCCATGACCAGGGCCTCCAAGCCCTCCGTTTTTTCCTCTCCAGACGTCCCCAACAGTACCCTTCCACCGACATTCTCATTTGTTTGGCCGAACTGGTCCTCACCCTTAACAATTTCTCCTTCGAATCCTCCCACTTCCTCCACACCAAAGGGGTAGCCATGGGCACCCGTATGGGCCCCAGCTATGCCTGTCTCTATGTTGGCTACATAGAACAGTTGATCTTCCGTAATTACACCGGCACTACTCCCCACCTCTTCCTCCGCTACATTGATGACTGCATTGGCGCCACCTCGTGCTCCCGCGAGGAGGTTGAGCAATTCATTAACTTCACCAACACATTCCACCCTGACCTTAAATTTACCTGGACCATCTCTGACACCTCCCTCACCTTCCTGGACCTCTCCATCTCCATTAATGATGACCGACTTGACACTGACATTTTTTACAAACCCACCGACTCCCACAGCTACCTGGATTACACCTCCTCCACCCTACCTCTTGCAAAAATGCCATCAAGTATTCCCAATTTCTCTGCCTCCATCGTATCTGCTCCCAGGAGGACCAGTTCCACCACAGAACACACCAGATTGCCTCCTTCTTTCGAGACTGCGATTTCCCTTCCCACGTGGTTAAAGATGCCATCCAATGCTTCTCGTCCACATCCCGCACCTCCGCCCTCAGACCCCAGCCCTCCAACCGTAACAAGGACAGAACGCCCCTGGTGCTCACCTTCCACCCTACCAACCTTTGCATAAACCAAATCATCCGCCGACATTTCCGCCACCTCCAAAAAGACCCCACCACCAGGGATATATTTCCCTCCCCACCCCTTTCCGCCTTCCGCAAAGACCGTTCCCTCCGTGACTACCTGGTCAGGTTCACACCCCCCTACAACCCACCCTCCCATCCTGGCACCTTCCCCTACTCTATGCTACTGCAGGAATTGCAAAACCTGTGTCCACACCTCCTCCCTCACCTCCATCCAAGGCCCTAAAGGAGCCTTCCACATCCAAAGTTTTACCTGCACATCCACTAATATCATTTATTGTATCCATTGCTCCCGATGCGGTCTCCTCTACATTGGGGAGACTGGACGCCTCCTAGCAAAGTGCTTTAGGGAACATCTCTGGGACACCCGCACCGATCAACCACACCGCCCTGTGGCCCAACATTTCAACTCACCCTCCCACTCTGCCAAGGACATGGAGGCCCTGGGCCTCCTTCACTGCCGCTCCCTCACCACCAGACGCCTGGAGGAAGAATGCCACATCTTCCGCCTCGGAACACTTCAACCTCAGGGCACCAATGTGGACTTCAACAGCTTCCTCATTTCCCCTTCCCCCACCTCACCCCAGTTCCAAACTTTCTGCTCTGCACTGTCCCCATGACTTGTCCTACCTGACTATCTTCTTTTCCACCTATCCACTCCACCCTCCCCCCCCCCGACCTATCACCTTCATCCCCTCCCCCACTCACCTATTGTACTCTATGCTACTTTCTCCCCACCCCCACTCTCCTCTAGTTTATCTTTCCACGCTTCAGGCTCCCTGCCTTTATTTCTGACGAAGGACTTTTGCCCGAAACGTCGATTTTGCTGCTCCTCGGATGCTGCCTGAACTGCTGCGCTCTTCCAGCACCACTAATCCAGACTCTGGTTTCCAGCATCAGCAGTCCTTGTTTTTACCTACATCCTTCCTGAGGTATGAGACCCAAAATTGCTCACAATACTTTAAATGTGGTCTGACCAGAGCCTTATCGAGCCTCAGAAGTACATACCTGCTTTATATTCTAGTCCTTTTATGATGAATGACAAAATTGTATTTGCCTTCCTATGTACTGACTCAATCTGCAAGTTTACCTTAAGAAAAATGCGGACTAGGACTCCCAAGTCCCTTTGCACTTCAGACTACTGAATTTTCTCCCCATTTGGAAAATAGTCCATCCCCCATTCTTCCTTCCAAAATGCATGACTTCACACTTTCCCACATTATATTTCATCTGCCACTTCTTAGCCCACTCCCCTAATCTGTCCAAATCCTTCTGCAGCCTCCCACCTCCTCAATGCTACCTGTCCCTCTACGTATCTTTGTATCATCTGCAGAAATAGCCAGAATACCCTCAGTTCCTTCATCCAGATCATTAATGTATAAAGTGAAAAGTTGTGGTCCCAACACAGACCTTTATGGAACACCACTTGTCTCTGGCTGCCATCCTGAGAAGGACCCTTTTATCCCCAATTTCTGCCTTCTGTCAGATAGCCAAGCTTCTGTCCATGCGAGCACCTTGCCTCTAATACCATGGGCCCTTATCTTACTCAGCAGCCTCCTGTGTGGCACCTTATCAAAGGCCTTCTGGAAGTCCATATAGATAACATCCATTGGCTCTCCTTGGTCTAACCTGCTCGTTACTTCCTCAAAGAATTCCAGCAATGATCTCCCCTTGATGAAACCATGCCCTATTTTATCACATACTTCCAAGTATTTAAAAATCTCATCCTTCACAGTGGACTCCAAAATCTTACCAATGAATGAAGTCAGGCTAATCAGCCTATAATCTCCCATCTTTTTCCTTGCTCCCTTCCTAAACAGCAGGGGGGGTTACTTTAGCAATTTTCCAGTCCTCTGGAACCATCTCTGACTCCAGTGATATGCCTCCACTATCTTTTCAGCTTTGTCTTTCAGAACTTTAGTGTGTAACCATCTGATCCAGACAATTTACCCACTTTCAGACATTTCAGTTTTTTTAGCACCTTCTCCTTGGTGACAGCCACTCTATTCATCTCTGACCCCCTACTCTTGAATTTTTGGGATATTACTTGTGTCTTCCACCATGAAGAGTGACACAAAGTACGTATTCAGTTCCTCAGCCATTTCTACTTTTCTAGGAACATCATTTTCCAGCAGACCAGTGTCCACATTTGCCTCTCTTTTGCCCTTCATATATCTAAAGAAACTCTTCCAATCTTTCCTTTTTTTTACCAGCTTGCCTTACCCTCATATTTAATCTTCTCACTCCTTATTTCATTTCTTGTATCCTCTGTTGGTCTTTGTAGTCTTCTCAATTCTCTGGCTTCCCACTGCCTTTCACCACATTACCTACTTTCTCTTTTGCTTTTATGGCTGCCCCTGACTTCCCTGGTCAGCCATGGTTGCCTCATCCTCCCTGTACCATGCTTCCTTTTCCTCAGGATGAATTTTTGCTGTGTCTCCTGAATTACTCCCAGGAACTCCTGCCATTGCTATTCCACTGTCTTTCCTGCTAGGCTCCTCCCCCAATCAATTCTATCCAGCTCCACCCTCATGCCTCTGTAGTTGCCTTTATTCAGCTGTAATACTGTAAACCTCTGATTCCACCTTCACCCTCTCAAATTGCAGTGTAAATTCTATCTTATTATGGTCATTTCCTCCTAAGGATTCCTTCACCATAAACTCCCTTATCAAGTCTGCCTCATTGCACATCACTAAATCCAGAATTGTTGAAGATGGTCATTACCTGACATTTGTGTGGCACTGAAATACAATGCATCAAAGTAATCTTGCAAGAAAATATCCACCTTTATCAGGTCATTGTTTGCTATCTCAAAGACTGTAGTGCTGGAAAAGCACAGCCAGTCATTTGAGGAGCAGGAGAGTCAACATTTCGGACATAAACCCTTCATCAGGATTATAACCTTACTGCAGAGCCTCTTCCAAGGATACCTAATTGAAGAATTCTCCTCCTCCCTCTACAAGGATCTCAGTGAATCTCTCTCATTGCACCCTCCAGGTCAACTCCAGCATCTGCAGTCCTCACTTTCTCCATTGTTCACTATCTACCAAGCAAACTTGCAAATGAGCCAAAGTCTCCTTCAGACCCCCAAAAAGGAAAGTATCTCAGCAAACTGAGCAACAAATCAAAGATAGCCAGAGCATGAAATGTTTCTGTTAGTTTCATATCCTGACACAGGGATGCCTGGCATTCCAGAGTTCCTCCCCAAACAGCCGCTGCATTTGAATCTACAGTTGCTCTGGTTATATCTGTCTCCTTTTAAAATCTCACTGATTGCAATTTAGAAGTTGAATATACTGATAGGCGATCCAGGATTATGACCCCTGGTCATGAGACTTGGCATGCCATTTGTCTCTTTATTTTTGAGACTCTTAATGAGCTCACAACAAGCTCAACTCACTGAGAAAACCTGATTTTCTTCGACATCAGGAAGTCGTGACGTTATCCGTGCATGTAATTTTCACAACGTGCCCTTATCTGACCTTATTTCCTAAGGGAATTGAAAATCCAGCCCTTATTTCATTCACTTGGTGCATCATTTCATGTTTATCTGATGCTTTTGTTTCCTGAGTTCAAACTGCTCAGTGGTTGAGGAAAATGAATCTCGTGAACACAGTCTTTTCTTACGGGCTACTTCGCGGTAACGGAAGCAGCAACTGGTTGTATACCTCACAAAGGGAAGCTGTGGCAACCCGATCAGTAACTGCTTCTATGTACCACTCAGAGAGCACTGCTTCACCGGAAGCACCAGCAGCTCCTAACGATAAATAGCTCTTACCACTAACCGTACATTGTACCAATTCATTGGAGAAATTTTTTTGTTTTGAAATTCAAGGGATATAATTTCTCATAATGAAAACCAACATTTTGTTCCTGTAATAGCTTGTCTATTGATGCTAACGCTGGATGTGTTTGTTGTTTCTTTGATTATTTATTTGTAGCGCTCTTGCCTCATTGGCTGCAAGTTGTGAACGCAGAGATGTACAAACACAGGTGACACCATTGGGTGTCAAAAGTGTTAGTTTTGGGGTTTTTAATGGTACCAAAATAGCACTTCCACTGTCCTTCTGGCATGGTCCAAGCTAAACATCACCTTATTGATATAACACTGATTTGAAATGTAGTGCTGACCTCAACCTCATTGCTCCGTCGAACATTATTTCTTAACCATACACAATCCCCCCATACACAATCCCCCCTGCATTCATCCGGAAGCACCCTCAGCCAGGCTTTTGAAATGTATCTTCAACCACTCCTAAACCATGACAGAAAAAATACTACTGGACCTTGTTTGAGAAGTGCTCAGTGTTTAAGAGTAGGTGAACTTTGTAGTTGGTAGTGCTGTGTGCAGATAAGGCTTTGCTTCTGATTTCAAGAGTTCAGATCAGGTTTCTGGCTTCTACATTTATCACCATCTTCAGGCAACAGCAGGACAAGAAGTGATAAAGAGGGAAGTGGGAGGAAGGGCTGGGAGAAGGACTCTTAGCAGACTGCTGGGTAATATAGACAAGGCCCACAAGAGCCGACCAGCTGACACTGACTAACCCGGCAACTGCATCCACGTTAACAGCATGTGGATGTATTGAGATCCATACAGCCCCACAAAGCAACAGACACAGTATTTTGTGAGGCAGAAGCACTGGGTCCACTGCCTCACTGTTTTGGAGTAAGTTGACCATATTCACTGGAGCATGTAGCCCGATTCTGGAAATTCTAGTTGTCCTCCAGAACCCTGCTGACATGTGGATCTAGACCCTGTCACCAGGGATATAATGAGCAACTGAGGAGAAGAAAGAGGGGAAAGGAAAAGACACTGCACAAGGAGGAAGGGGAGGGGCAGGAGAAAGGGAGAAGGCAGCCAGAACATCCCTTCTCTGCCCAGGTCAGCCATGAGCTCCTCATGTGGTGACGTTCCACTGAACGCACCCCAAATCCTCATTATACAAGAGAGTGTCACAGCATTCACCTCAGCCTCCTCCTCAGCTCCTCGGTATGACTGAAGCCAGTTTTTTTTTCAAAACAGTTCATTCCACATGATGTCACAAACAGTCCCAATCTGATTTCCCAGTAAATATATTTATGCTGTTCCTTAATCACAAGCATCCAATATTTCTTTTTTTAAATTCTTTGACCCATATTGTGTTTACTGATAAGGGGCCTGTAGACTATGCCCACTAATGATTTCTTTCCCCTATTATTGCTCATCCCCACCCAAGTTGATTCTATATCCTAATCACCTGAACCAAGGGCATTACTAACAATGGAATCAATGCAAAAATTGAGTAACGTTATATCTTTCCATTTTTTTCAAAGCTTGCTTTTTTTCTTGAATATTATAGTCTCTTAAATTCAGAAACTCTGCAGTTGGTAGTGCTGTGTGCAGAGAAGGCTTTGCTTCTGATTTCAATAGTTCAGATCAGGTTTCTGGCTTCTACATTTATCACTGTCTTCAGGCAACAGCAGGACAAGAAGTGATTCTCATCCAAGATACATCTCCATATTTATTCCAATTTGCACTGTTGAATTGTTTACTTTGCCATAAATAATACACACATTCAGATACAGAGCCATTAGTTGTGTCTTCTTATTATCTGTTAAAACATCAAGTTTTGATTGCAGGTGCACTCTTTTTGGCAGGTCCCATCCTGCCATTCCCTGACTGTCACATCCTATATTACTATATTCCTCTTTTACCTTGTCTTTATTTTTTAATATAACACATCTTTCCATATTTGGTCCAAAGCCCTGTCTATTTCTCTAGTGTAGTAGTTCACAGGTATACTGGCTCCAGCACAGTTCAGGTGAGGACATTCCAACAATACACCCCCACCCCATTATCTCACTAACAATGCCACTGGCCCATAAATTGGATGCCACTTTACCCACAGCAGTCTTTCAGTCATTTATCCATCTCCCTAATTTGATGTACTATGTGCCAATTTGCATGTGTCTCAGGTAATATTCCAGAGATGATGACCTCTGAGGTTCTGCTTTTTAACACAGTTCCTCACTCCTTTGGATCTAAGTAGAACCTCTTTCCTAGTTTTTAGATTAGATTAGATTCCCTTCAGCCCTTCAGCCCAACAAGTCCACACCAACCCTCCCAAGAGTAACCCACCCAGACCCATTTCCCTCTGACTAATGCACTTAACACTATGGGCAATTTAGCATGTCCAATTCACCTGACCTGCACATCTTTGGACTGTGGGAGGAAACCGGAGCACCCTGAGGAAACTCACGCAGACAGGAAGAGAATGTGCAAACTCCACACAGACAGTTGCCTGAGACTGAAATCAAACCTGGGATCTTGGTGCTGTGAGGCAGAATGCTACCACTGAGCCACTGTGCTTCTAAGTATGTTTTTGCTACCTACAAGGACTACGACCATTGGATTCTCTTCCTTCTACTGTAAGCTTTTTTTCCAATCCTGAGTAGATGTCTGGAACACTAGCACCTGGTAGGCAATACAGCCGTTTGACTTTACTGTTTGCTCCTGTGAATGGTGTCAATCCCACTCAGAATACTATCCGTATTAACATGGTAGTCCTTGGCGCTTTTTGTCCCTTTTGGACTGAAGGGTCTGTTTCCGTGCTGTACATCTCTATGACTCCTGTACCATGGTGACTTGTTCATCCAGCCTGCAGCCCCTGGTCTTATCCAAATGAGCATGAAAGAACCTCAGATATATCAAGCAACTGAAGAACTGACACTCCTGTAATGATGCCCTGTGGTTTGCCCCATCTACCTCCCCTGCAATCACATCTTCTGTTATTGACCACTGACCAAATCAGTAGACCCTATTCTATGTAGTGAACTACATAGAACATAGGAAATCACAGCGGCGCATCGGCCCTTCAGCCCTCAATGTTGCACCAACCTACATGAACTACATCTTGGTACATAGAGTTTGAGTAAGATTTTCCCCTCCCTGATGTGTTTCTGTGTCTGAAGTTCGGTCTCCAGCACATAAATTCTGAATGGAAGCAACTTGAACGTCAAAACCTTGCTACAAACATTGCAATGTAATCACCTGTGCTGTGATCTTTAATGAGTGTTCATTAGTTATTTAATTATATTATTAATTTACTTTTGTTGCCTTTGTCATGCCTCACTGGGTTCCACACTGGAAATGAAGCCCTGTTATTCCTGGAGTTGTCCCAAAAGAATTCTATCAAAGTACACAAAGTCCCCAGTTTACTTGTTAGATGGACCAGTTAACAGAAGATATGGAACAAGTTTATGTACTTACCAAAAACAACTATTTATTATAAATAAATAGAATGTAACCACAGGAAAGCAACTATGATCTGTCAATAAGAAAAGGCAGTTTAGATAAACAATCTATACTGGTTGGGGATTCTGGAACTAGGGGAATAGTTTGTGAATTAGGGCCAGACCATTCAGGAGAGATGTTAGGAAGCACTTCTAAACACAAAGAGTGGTACTGGTTTGAAATTCTCTTCCAGACGTGATTATTATTAATTTTAAATCTGAGATAGATACATTTTTGTTAAGCAAATGCATTCTGGGATATGGGCCAAAGGCAGGTGCATGGAGTTGGCACAGTTCAGCCGTGACCTCATTGAATAGTGGAACAGGCTGAAGGCACTGATGGCCTACTCTTGTTCCTATATTCCTATGTCATGTATCTCTAGTGGTTAAAACTCTAACCCTTTCTAAACCACCCTTACACATGTATTCAGACAGACACAAACAGGCAAAACAAAATATTGGTGTTATGCGTGGAGGATAAAGAAAATTGGGGAAGCAGTTCAAGGACACCAGTACTCAGGATTTGATTCAGATATAGAGTCATAGAGTTATAGGGTCATATAGCAGAGAAAAGGCCCTTGAACCCATCAAGTCTGCGCCAACCTATCTACTTTAATCCCACTTTCCAGCACTTTGACCATAGCCTTGAACATTATGACAGTTTAAATGCTCATTTCTTTAAAGGTTGTGAGGTTTCCCATCTCTCCTACCCTCCCAGGCAGTGCATTCCAGATTCCCACTATCCTCTGGGCGAAAATGACTTCCCTCAACTCCTCTCTAATTGCCCTGCCTTTCATTTTAAAATTATGGCACCTTTTAATTCAGCCTTTAATTAAGGTGTACAACTGCTTCCTATCCACACTGCCCATTCCCTTCATAATCTTAAACGCCTCAATCACTCTCCCATCAGCCTTCTCTGTTCTCAAGGAAACAACCCCAGCTTACCCAGCCTCTCTTCATTGCTGAAATGTTCCAAACCAGGAAACATCCCAATGAATGTCCTCTGCACCCTCTCCAATGCAATCATAGTCTTCCTGCAGTGTGGTGACCAGAAATGCAGATAGGTCTCCAGTTTGGTATGGCTCCAACATAAAAGCAGTGCTTTTAAATATGCCGTCTTAAAGACCCTATTAACTTGCCCTGCCACAAATCCTTCAGGAATTTATGGACAAATCTGTAGATCTCACGATCCCTCTGTTCTTCTGAGCTTCCAGGCATCCTGCCAGTCATTGTGTTCTTTCTTCTTGCAAAGTACATCACCTTACACTTTTCTGGGTTAAATTTGACCCACCACTGATCTGCCCATCAGACCAACCCATCCTTATCATACTGTAACCTCACTATTAACCATCCTCCAATTTATGTGTTATCCACAAACTTTATTATCATTACCCCTGATTTTCTCATCCACAATATTTATGTATATTACAAACCATAAGAGACCTGGCACTGATCTCTGTGGTAAACCACTGGGCAGAGTCAGTTTTAAGCTGCATTCATGGGGGTGCAGGGCTATTTTGGGTGGCATGGTGGCTTCAGTGGTTAGCACTGCCGCCTCACAGTGCCAGGGACCTGGGTTCGATTCCCACCTTGGGTGACTGTGTGGAGTTTTTACATTCTCCCTGTGTCTGCATGGGTTTGCTCCGGTTTCCTCCCACAATCCAAAGTTTTGTAGGTCAGGCGAATTGGTCATGC
Source organism: Chiloscyllium punctatum (assembly GCF_047496795.1). Classification (NCBI taxonomy): domain Eukaryota; kingdom Metazoa; phylum Chordata; class Chondrichthyes; order Orectolobiformes; family Hemiscylliidae; genus Chiloscyllium; species Chiloscyllium punctatum. Next base: position 91,341,872 of record NC_092746.1, on the reverse strand, counting down.
TAAATCGCCCATAGTGTTAGGTGTGTTAGTCAGGAGTAAATATGGGGAATGGGTCTGGGTGGGTTGCTCTCCAGAAGGTTGGGTGTGTACTTGTTGGATTGAAGGGGCTGTTTCCATACTGTAGGAAGTCTAATTAAATGGTACTTGCCACTTGTCAACTTAAACCTGGATATTGTCTAGGTCTCGCTGCATTTGGATACGGACTGTTTCAATATCTGAGGAGTGAAAATGCACAATCGTCAATGAACATCCCCACTTCTGACTTTATGATGGAGTGAAGGTCATTGATGAAGCAGCTGAAGATGGCTGGGTCTGGAACACCACCCTGAGGAACTCCCTGGATATGTCCTGTTTCACTGACAGCAAGACCCAGCAAAGATTGTGGCACAGTATATACAATTCTCCGAGAGTCATCAACATGGATTCTGGGCACCATGAGGTCTCATGGCATCAAGTCAAACTTGGACAAGGAATCTACCTGTGAATTACCACATCCCAACCCCTGGCAGATGACTTAATGCTCCTCCATGCCAAAAACACTTGAAGGAAGCACTATGGGTAGCAAAGCACTCTGGGTGGAGGCATTTCAATGTCCTCCACTAAGAGTGGCTCAGCAGCAGCACCACTGACAGAGTTGGTTGAGTTTTGAAGGTCAATGTTTCTAGTCAGGGTGCTGCAGCAGGTTGTGAAAGGATCAACAAGAGGAAAAGCATTCTTTGCCCCACCCTCACCTAACTGTCAACTGCAGGTACATCTGTCCATAACAGTATTGCTAACAGTGAATACCGCACAGTCCTGCCTTCACATTGAGAACACCTCCCCCTGCCCCCATTGTGTTGTGTGGCACCATCACCATGCTAAATAATATAGATTTCAAACAGATCTCGCATCTCAAGACTGTGCATTCATGAGGAGTTATGGCCTATTAGGAGCATATAATCTACAACATCATGGAGGAGAAAGTGAGGACTACAAATACTGGAGATCAGAGTCCAGAATGTGGTGCTGGAAAAGCACAGCTGGTCAGGCAGCATCCGGGGAGCAGGAGAATCGATGTTTCAGGCATAGGTTCTTGGCCATGCTAAATCGCCCATAGTGTTAGGTGTGTTAGTCAGGAGTAGGGCTTATGCCTGCAACTTCAACTCTCTTCGATGCTGCCTGACTTGCTGTGCTTTTCCAGCACCACATTCTCAAATCTACAACATCATGGCCTGTCATATTCTACACTCTACCGTTACTATCGAACTAGGAATCAACCCTAGTTCAATATAGAGTGCAGGAGAGCATGCCAGGAGCAGCACCAGGCATTCCTAAAAGTTAGGTATTAACCTCGTGAAGAGACAACACGGGACTACATGCATGCTAAACAACATAAGAAGCAAGTGATAGACAGAGATAAGAAATCCCACAGCAAACAAATCAGATCTGAACTCTGCCACACCCAGTCAACAATGGTGGTGGAAATTAAACGATTCACTGCGGGGGAAGACTTTACAAATATCCCCATCCTCAATAATTGGGGAACACAGCACATTCATGCAAAAGATAAAGCTGAACATTTGCAATAATCTTCAATGAGATGAGGAGTGGATGATTCACCTTGGTCTCATCCAAACATTGTCAGCATTACAGTTGTCAGCCAATTCAAATCACTCAACATGAGATCAAAGGTGGTATGGTAGATTAGTGGTTAGTATCTGCAGGCCTCGCTTTTGCCCAGTGGTTAGTACTGCTGCCTCATAGCATCAGGGATCCGGGTTTGATTCCAGCCCCAGGCGACTGTCTGTGTGGAGTTTGCACATTCTCCCCATGTCTGTGTGGGTTTCCTTCAGGTGCCCCGGTTTCCTCCCACAGTCTAAAGATGTGCAGGTTAGGTGAATTGGTCATGCTAAATTGCCCGTAGTGTTCAGGTGTGTGTAGGTTAGGTGTATTAGTCATGGGAAAAGTAGGGAAATGGGTCTGGATGGGATATCCTTCAGAGGGTCATAGAGACATAGCATGGAAACAGACCTTTCAGTCCAACATGTCCATGCTGACCAGATATCCCAACCCAATCTAGTTCCAACTGCCAGCACCTGGCCCACATCCCTCCAAACCCTTCCTATTCATATACCCATCCAAATGCGTCTTAAATGTTGCAATTGTACTAGCCTCCACCACTTCCAGTAGTAGCTCATTCCATACATGTACCACCCTCTGCATGAAAATGTTGCCCGTAGATCTCTTTTATATCTTTCCCTTCTCACCCTCAACCTATGCCCTCTAGTTCTGGACTCCCCAACCCCAGGGAGGTTGATATATCCTATCCATGCCCCTCTTAATTTTGTAAACCTCTATAAGGTCACCCCTCAGCCTCTGACACTCCAGGGAAAACAGCCCCAGCCTGTAGAGCCTCTCCCTATAGTTCAAATCCTCCAACCCTGACAATATCCTTGTAAATCTTTTCTGAACCCTTTCAAGTTTCACAACATCTTTCTGACAAGAAGGAGACCAGAATTTCATGCAATATTCTAACAGTGGCCTAACCAATGTCCTGTACAGCCGCAAAATGACCTCCCAACTCATGTACTCAATACTCTGACCAATAAAAGAATGCATACCAAACGCCTTCTTCACTATTCACTTTCAAGGAGCTATGAACCTGCACTCCAAGGTCTCTTTGTTCAGCAATACTCCCTAGGACCTTACCATTAAGTGTATAAGTCTACTAAGATTTGCTTTCCCAAAATGCAGCACCTCACATTTATCAAATTAAACTCCTTCTACCACTTCTCAGCCCATTGGCCTATCTGGTCAAGATCCTGTTGTAATCTGAGGTGATCTTCTTTGCTGTCCACTACACCTCCAATTTTGGTGTCCTCTGCAAACTTACTCACAGTACCCCTTATGCTCACATCCAAATCATTTATGTAAATGACAAAAAGTAGTGGACCCAGCAACGATCCTTGCGGCATTCCATTGGTCACAGGCCTCCAGTCTGAAAAACAACCCTCCACCACCACCCTCTGTCTTCTACCTTTGAGCCAGTTCTATCCAAATAGCTAGTTCTCCCTGTATTTCATGAGATCTAACCTTACTAACCAGTCTCCCATGGGGAACCTTGTCGAATGCCTTACTGAAGGCCATATAGATCACATCTACCATTCTTCCCTCATCAATCGTCTTTGTTACTTCTTCAAAAAACTCAATCAAGTTTGTGAGACATGATTTCCCATGCACAAAGCCATGTTGACTATCCCTAATCAGCCCTTGCCTTTCCAAATACATGTACATCCTGTCCCTCAGGATTCCCTCCAACAACTTGCCCACCACCGATGTCAGGCTCACCAGTCTATAGTTCCCTGGCTTGTCCTTACCAACCTTCTTAAACAGTGGCACCACATTAGCCAACCTCCAGTCTTCCGGCACCTCACCTGTGACTTTCGATGATACAAATATCTCAGCAAGAGGCCCAGCAATCACTTTCCTAGCTTCCCACAGAGTTCTAGGGTACACCTGATCAGGTCCTGGGGATTTATCCACCTTTATGCATTTCAAGCCATCCAGCACTTCCTCCTCTGAATTATGTACATTGTTCAAGATGTCACCATCTATTTCCGTATATCTATATCTTCCATGTTCTTTTCCACAGTAAACACTGATGCAAAATACTCATTTATTATCTCCCCCATTTTCTGCGGCTCCACACAAAGGCCGCCTTGCTGATCTTTGAGGGGCCCTATTCTCTCCCTAGTTACCCTTTTGTCCTTAATGTATTTGTAAAAACACTTTGGATTCTCCTTAATTCTATTTGCCAAAGCTATCTCATGTCCCCTTTTTTCCCTCCTGATTTCCCTCTTAAGTATACTCCTACTACCTTTATACTCTTCTAAGGATTCACTCGATCTATCCTGTCTATACCTGACATATGCTTCCTTCTTTTTCTTAACCAAACCCTCAATTTCTTTAGTCATCCAGCATTCCCTATACTGACTAGCCTTTCCTTTCACCCTAACAAGAATATACTTTCTCTGGATTCAACTTTTAGATCTGGTCTATCCTTTTCCATCACGATTTTAAATCTAATAGAATTATGGTTGCTGGCCCCAAAATGCTCCCCCACTTACACCTCAGTCACCTGCTCTGCCTTATTTCCCAAGAGTAGATCACGTTTTGCACCTTCTCTCGTAGGTACCTCCACATACTAAATCAGAAAATGTACTTGTACGCACTTAACAAATTTCTCTCCATCTAAACGCTAAACACTATGGAAGTCCCAGCCTATGTTTGTTTAAAATCCCCTACTATAACCACCCTATTATTTTTACAGATAGCTGAGATCTCCTTACAAATTTGTTTCTCAATTTCCCTCTGACTATTAGGGGGTCTATAATACAATCCCAAAAGGTGATCATCCCTTTCTTATTTCTCAGTTCCACCCAAATAACTTTCCTGGATGTATTTCCAGGAATATCCTCCCTCAGTACAGCTGTAATGCTATCCCTTATCAAAAACGCCACTCCCCCTCCTCTCTTGCCTCCCTTTCTATCCTTGTAGCATGTGTATCCTGGAACATTAAGCTGCCAGTCCTGCCCATCCCTGAGCCATGTTTCTGTAATTGCGATGCTATCCCAGTCCCATGTTCCTAACCATGCCCTGAGTTCATCTGCCTTCCCCATTAGGCTCCTTGCATTGAAATAAATGCAGTTTAGTTTATTAGTCCTATCTTGTCCCTGCCTGCCCTGACTGTTTGACCCGCTTCTGTTCTCAACTGTACCAGTCTCAGATCGATCTTTTCCCTCACTGTCTCCCTGGGTCCCACCCCTCCCCACCTTACTAGTTTAAATCCTCCCGAGCAGCTCTAGCAAATCTCCCTGCCAGTATATTAGTCCAATTTAGGTGCAATCTGTCCTTCTTGTGTAGGTAACTTCCACCCCAAAAGAGATTCCAATGATCCAAAAATGTGAATCCTTCTCCCGTACACTAGCTCCTCAGCCATGCATTCATCTGCTCTATCCTCTTATTCCTGCCCTCACTCGCTCGTAGCACTGGGAGTAATCCAGATATTACTGGTCTCAAGGACCTCCTTTTTAAATTCCTGCCTAACTCTTTGTAATCTCCCTTCAAAATCTCAACCTTTTCCCTTCCTATTTTGTTGGTTCCAATGTGGATAATGACCTCTTGCTGGCCCCTCTCCCCCGTGAGAACATTCTGCACCCTCACTGAGACATCCTTGATCCTGGCACCAGTGAAGCAACACACCATTCTGATTTTTTGCTCCTGGGGTCGATATGGACTTGTTGGGCCGAATGGCCTGTTTCCACACTGTAGGGATTCTATGATGATTCTAAGAGTCTATGGTTGGAGGCAGTGGTTACTGCAAAGGTTATGGACCCTGACAACATTCCAGGAATTGCACTGAAGACATGTAGTCTGAAACCTGCCACATCCCTAGCCAAGCTGTCCAATACAGTTACAACACTGAGATGAGAGCAACTGAACTGGACGTCAAGTGCACACTTGATCAAGTATAGCATTGGAAGCTGTAGCAAAATTGGATTTAATGGGAATCGGGGGAAACCTCTCTGCTAGTTGGAGACATACCTGGTACATAGACAGGCTGACATGGTTAGTGGAGATCAGTCATGGTGATGGTGTTGTTTGGAACATTTTAAAATACAATTTTATGAGCATGACTATGTCAGGCTGTTGCTTGACTAGCCTGTGTGAGAGCGCTTCTGATTTTGGCATGAGCCCCCAGATATTAATAAAGGAGGACTTTGTATGATTATCAGGGCTATGTTTGTTGTTGTCACTTTGTTTGAGTCCAGATGGTCCGCCCTTTGAGCATTCAGTTAACCTTTGAACCTGAATTCTCTAGTCCTTGGCCCAAATAGTTTCATCGGTGATGGCTGAAGAGAATCATTCTCCAACCATAGTTGAATATCAGAAAGAATCAAACTACTGTAAATGTGTAGAACTTAAATAATAACTTGTTTCTCTCTCCTTGGATATTCACATTTTGGTAATAGCTGCTTGGTCACACAAAGGGAAGGCATCTTCCCATATCATAGCTACCTTCTATTTCATCATCTTTTGAGGACATTTCTTTTAGTCTAAAGCATAGAAGCTTCTTGCTGTCACTCTTCAAAGTTTTCAATCTCTTTGACAGGACTCTTGTGGTACCTGGGTTTTTGCCTGCCTATTTAAATGGGGAAACCAATCCACCCACTCTTACCTCACGTGCTTTCCTATGGCCCTCTCTCTGTTCTTAATCCACCCACTCCACTGAGTCAGTCGTTTTTGGGAGCTGCTTCTCCTGGTGAATAGTCAAGGTCTTTTCCCCAGGGTAGCGGAATCCAAAACTAGAGGGCATAGTTTTACGGTGAGATGAGAAAGATTTATAAAGGAATTAAGGGGCACCTTTTTCGCACAAAGGGTGATGTGTGAATGGAATGAGCTGCCAGAAGAAATGGTAAAGGCCAGTACAATTACAATATTTAAAAAGCATCTGGATGGGTACATGAATAAGAAGGGTTTGGAGGCTTATAGAGGCCAAATGCTGGCAAATAGGACTGGACTAATTTAAGATATCTAGTTGGCACGGACAAGTTGGACCAAAGGGTCTGTTTCCATGCTCTACATCACTTTGACTCTGTGGTCATCCAGAATCACTGACTGATCCTTTTTTCTTGACCTCAGCATGTCTGCTCAATAATATTGACTTTGTCAATGTTAATTTTTCTCTTGACCACAAATTGTCTGGCAATGTTTCACATAAAACTCTAGCAACAATTCTTTTGAGGCTCCACTTTTAAGCTAATATACAGTCTCTGCAAGTCTGTAGACATCAATAAGGAAAACATAAATAATTTCCCACAGTTACAGGGTATGCATATGAAATTAAATCTGCTGAATAATTTTTTTTTTGTATATTGAAGTCGGCTTTGGGTGTTTTTTTTTACTTTGTCACAGATAACCTTTTACACAAAGAGAGGTAAGATACAAAGTGTGAAGAGGACATGAAGAGGTGACAAAATGTGGAGTATAATGTAGGTAAATGTGAAATTGTTCATTTTGGCAGAAAGAATAAAAAAGGACCTTCTGATCCAAATGGTGAGAGATTGTGAAACTTTGAGGTATAAAGGTATCTGGTGTCTTTGTGCATGAATTGCAAAAGGCTAGCATACAGATACATCTGAATAGGAAAGATAATCAAATTTTATCATTTATCACAAAAGGAACTGAATACTAAAGTATGGATATCATGCTTCCGATATGCAGGGCACTAGTCCTGAGACCACATTTTAATTTTTTTTCTAAATTTCATTCATTATTGTCACATATACCCAGGTACAGTGAAAACTTTTGCACTGTGCATAAAATAAGTCTTCTTACTGAGGGAAGGATACAAATGCATTGGAGATAAGTTAAAAACCACATAACACCAGGTGCTAGTCCAACAGGTTTATTTGGAAGCACTAGCTTTTGGAGTGCTGCTCCTTTGTGGTTGTGGAGTATAAGATCGTAAGACACAGAATTTATAGCAAAAGTTTACTGTGTGATACAACTGAAATTATATATTGAAAAGACTTGGATCGTTTGTTAAGTCTCACATCTTTTAGAATGACCATGTTGGTTTCAGTTCTTTTATATGTAAATCCGAGAATATTTTTTGAAGTTACATTCTCAAGTGAACTTTAAAAATAGGTGCCATGTCAGTTCAGATAATGCGTTGAAGGTGTGAGGTTAAAGTCTGTCTGCCTGTGCCTCGATGTTCAGACTGATTCTATTTCTAAAAGAGGGATTTACAGAATCTTACAGTTTTTGAGCAAAATGAAATGTAACTCTGCAAGTACAAATTCACCCCACAAACTTATGTGTGTCTGTGTGCATGTGAGTGTTTGTGAGAGAGTATGTGTATGTGTAAGTGTGTGAGTGTGAGGGGGTATAAGTCTGTGAGAGGGTGTGCGTCTGTGGGACTGTATACGTGAGAGCATGAGAGAGAGCTAGTGTATGAGAGTATGGGTCTGTAGAAGGTGTGTGTGTGTGTGTGTGTGTGTGTGTGTCCTCATAAGAACGGGGTATGATTCTCACCTCATCAACCGCCAGTTCTGATGTGCCACAGCACAGGCACATACACACGCACGCACACACACAGATACACACACACACACACACACACACCTTCTACAGACTCATGCACTCACGCACTCCCTCTCTCATACACAAGCTCTCTCTCTCATACTCTCACACATACAATCCCACACACACACACGCACACACCCTCTTACAGACTTATACCCCTTCACACACTCATACACATACATATACTCTCTCACAGACACTCACATGCACACAAACACATAAGTTTATGGGGTGAATTTGTACTTGCAGAATTATATTTTATTTTGCTCAAAAACTGCATGAATCCATGTAAGATTCTGTAAATCCCTCTTTTATAAATAGAATCAGCCTGAACATTGGGGCAGAGATAGACAGACTTTAACCTCACACCTTCAATCTGAACTGACATGGCACCTATTTTTAAAGTTCACTTGAGAATGTAACTTCAAAAAAGGTTCTGGGATTTACATATGAAAAACGGAAACCAACATAGTCATTCTAAAAGATGAGAGACTAAACAAACAATCCAGGTCTTTCTCAATATATCATTTCAGTTGCATCACACTGTAAACTTTTGCTTTAAATTCTGTGTCTTACGATCTTAAACTGATGTAGGAGCAGCACTCTGAAAGCTAGTGCTTCTAAATAAACCTGATTAGATTACTTACAGTGTGGAAACAGGCCCTTCAGCCCAACAAGTCCACGCTGACCCACCGAAGCACAACCCAGCCAAACCCATTCCCTTACACCTAACACTACAGGCAATTGAGCATGGCCAATTCACTTGACCTGCAGGAAGAAACCCACGCAGACACGGGGAGAATGTGCAAACTCCATACAGCTGGTCGCCTGAGGCAGGAATTGAACTCAGGTCTCTGGCGCTGTGAGGCAGCAGTGCTAATCACAGTGTCACCCACAAACCTGTTGGACTATAACCTGGTGTTGTGTGATTTTTAACTTTGTACACCCCAGTCCAACACCAGTGTCTCCAAATCATTGGAGATAAGCTCAGAGAATGTTCACTCGACTTACTGGAATTGTGGTGTCCTCTTATGAAGGAAGATTGGGAAGGCTGGCTAATATCAGCTGGAGCTCAGAAGATTAAGAGGTGATTTTATTGAAATACACAAGATTCTGAGAGGTCTTCATAGGGGCGATGTATAAAGGGTTTAGAGCTAGAGGTTATTGTTTAAGAATTCGGGCTCACTCATTTAAACAAGAAAGGAGATAACTTTCTTTACTCAAGGGGTGGTAAGTCTCTGGAATGCTTTTCCTTAAACAGTGGTGGAAGCACAGCCCTTGAACATTTTCAGGTGGACAGATTTGTATTAAGCAAGATGATCAAAGGTGATCAGGATAGACAGCAAGAGGATTTGAGGTTACAATGAGATTAGCGTGACCATACTGAAGGGTCAAGCAACGTCAAAGGGCTGAATGGCCTACTCGTGTTGCTAATTTGAGTTTTTGCATAATTGTATCTTCAATAATTCCCACACCTGGCAATGATATCATCTCCGCAGTCATTCATTGTACATAATAGTTTTCTGACCCGCTTACTGCTTTGCTTTGCTGTGGAAATGTAGGGTGCAAGGAAAATCTTTCACTCCAATTCAGTCGCACTTTTATAATCCCATTTTCTCCTGTACTCTTTGATCTCTTTAATCCTAAGAACTATATCTAACACCTTCTTGATAACATTCAATGTTTGAGCTTCAACCACTTTCTGTAGCAGCTCATAGGCTTACCACTCTCTGAGTGAAGACATTTCTCCTCATTTCCATCCTAAATAGCCAAACTCATATCCTTAGACTGTGACTCCTAGTTTTGGACTCTTTGGTCATTGAGAACATCCTTCCAGCATTTACCCCATCTAGCCCTGTTCAGATTTTACAAGTTTCTATGAGATTGACCCTCATTCCTCTGAACTCTAGTGAATATTGTCCTAACTGATCCAGTCTCTCTTCATTCTTCAGTCCCGTCATTCCAGGAACCAACCTGATAAACCATTGTTCACCCTCTGCTCATCATCTCCACCCACCACTGGTGATATCAGGGACCAAGTAAAAGCATTGTGCTTCAGCAATGCCTCTAACAATGTTCTCCTGAAGTCTACACGCTAGGAGAAAAGGAATGCTCTTTTTCCCATGGATGCCAACAATGGACCACCCTGGCTAATGAATCTAGCCTGGTCAGAGGTGGCTGCAGAGATCAGAGCCTGTAGGCAGCTTAGGAGAGCCTGACTCCAGTGTCACAAGAGGATTATTGGCCTGTAGCTCTGCCAGAGTGTGTACCATGTTTGCTCAGTGCTACTATGAATGTGAGTTGGCATTGTAAAGTAGGCATTGCACAGGATTGTCACATCGGAGGATGGGTGCTAGGTATGCCTTCACATCATGTCCAATCAATGCCCATCACTTCAGTGCAGCTACCAGTGTAGCATTATGGACACCACAGTGGCACTGCTTCGTACATATCTGCCATACACTTAATACAGAAAAACATAAAACACTCAGCAGTTCATGCACCATCAGCACCATCACTGAACCTTTCACCACACCAAGGAGCACATTGGAGAGCTTTTCATTAGAAGGTTTGGATGGGACAGGGACACACTCACAAATGGTGACTGTATTGAGTGGATCCCCTTTGGATTTCAGCCCTGCTTGTCGGCCTTGGTCAGGTTTGCTGGTATCAGCCAGTGTGGCTGCCACGTTTATTGGTTTAGAGAGGCTTCAGCACTAGCAATACGCATTTAACAATTACAAAGCCAGAGAGTGAGCTGATCAACCTGGAGAGGCTTCACTCTAACACTGTAAAGATTGAGGCAAAGAAACACATTGGTTATGAAGGAGTCAAATAACTGAAGAAGTTTGTACACACATAAGCTTGGAGGAAGTAGTCTACACTGCCAAGTACATGCCTCAGCTGTACAGTTAGAATTTCGAACCCATGTGTTTCCTAGTTTTGGCTTCAGAGATTGCTCATCTGAATGCAATTCCTTCAGGCTGAGGTATTCATGACACACAATGAATGACAAACTTGTGCCTGGCTATAAAGGTCAGGAAAGCCTGTAGGGTTAAATTGATTTTTAAAAATAATTTTAGCTTGATTGAGGAAGTAATGGATTAAATTATGTTCTGCTTAATTGCATTTAATTGTAAAACATTTTCTGCAAGGAAATACAGTTAACTGGTCAGGGCAAAGTAAAGTCATGGCTTTAATGTTTTAGGGCTGTCTTTTATGACCTGAGCTAATGTAAACTCAGGATAATAAATGCTTTAAAGTTAAAAAAAATGCTTACTTAATGCACAACTATATTTTAAATTTGTAACTTAAAAATGTGTAACAGGCGTGCATATAATGGTTTTGTATGGATATTTTAAAATTCATTTATTTTGCTGTAATTTATGTATTTTGCTCTAATTAATGCTTTTTGCTCTAATTTATGTATTTTGCTACATTTTGTGACTATATTTTGTTGCTTCGGTCTTTACATTCTTCAAAATGGTGATAGGGTGTGTTTATGCTACGTGTGTCCTATTTCATTTGGAGAACAAAGGAAGCCTTTATGGTCTTTCCAAATACTTGTTTCAGGCACGCAACAGTTACTATGGAGTCGAAGGTGGTTCCTTTAACTAAAAGATATCATTTGGCTTTGGGATGTTCCAGAATAGTTGGATGCATCAGTTGGGGTACTTGACATGATATTAATCACTGGAGTATGACAGTATATAATCTCAAACAGACTCACAAATTACTCTGATGGTGCCTCATAATCTTACTGCAGATTTATAAAGCTAATCCTTTCTTCTTTGATTATCCCTTGTCACTGAGTAGCAAGTTTATTTTGGAAGTCTTGCGACAGGCATACAGACATGTGGCCAGCACCACGTAGTTGATTGATAGTAATTGGTGCCTCAGTATTGCGGATACTGTTATAAAGTTCCTGAACTGAAAAGGAACAGACCGTAATTAAAAGGATGATCCAAAAAAATGACTGACATCTCAGGGCACAAGTCACGGAACATAGGAATGTAGGAGCAGGAGTAGGCCATTCAGCCCCTTGAGCCTGTTTTGCCATTTAATGAGAGACAGTCATATACATATATTAGAGTCGTAGAGTCATAGAGATGTACAGCATGGAAACAGACCCTTCGGTCCAACCCATCTAGGCCGACCAGATATTCCAACCCAATCTAGTCCCACCTGCCAGCACCTGGCTCATATCCCTCCAAACCCTTCCTATTCATATACCGATCCAAATGCCTCTTAAATGTTGCAATTGTACCAGCCTCCACCACTTCCTCTGATGGCTCATTCCATACATGTACCACCCGCTGTGTGAAAAAGTTGCCCCTTAGTCCTCTTTTATATTTTTCCCCTCTCACCTTAAACCTCTGCCCTCTAGTTCTGGACTCCCTGACCTCCGGGAAAAGACTATTTATCCTATCCATGTCCCTCATAATTTTGTAAACCTCTACAAGGTCACCCCTCAGCCTCTGACACGCCAGGGAAAACAGCCCCAGCCTGTCGAGCCTCTCCCTATAGCTCAAATCTTCTAACCCTGGCAACATCCTTGTAAAACTTTTCTGAATCCTTTCAAATTTCACAACATCATTCTGATAGGAAGGAGACCAGAATTGTACGCAATATCCCAATATTCCAAACCAATGTCCTGTACAGACGCAATATGATCTCCCAACTCTGGTACTCAGTACTCTGAACAATAAAAGAAAGCATACCAAACACCTTCTTTACTATTCTATCTACCTGCGACTCCATTTTCAAGGAGCTATGAACCTGGTCTCTTTGTTCAGCAACACCCCCTGGGAACTTACCATTAAGTGTATAAGCCCTGCAAAAATTTATTTTCCCAAAATGCAGCACCTCGCATTTATCTGAAATAAACTCCATCTGCCATTCCTCAGCCCATTGGCCCATCTGGTCAAGATCCTGTTGTAATCTGAGGTAACCTTCTTCACTGACCACTATATCTTTGCTTTTGGTGTCATCTGCAAACTTACTAACTGTACCTCTTATGCTCACATCCAAATCATTTATATAAATGACGAAAAGTAGTGGACCCAGCACTGATCCTTGTGGCACTCCACTGGGGTCACAGGCCTCCAGTCTTAAAAACACAACACCACCACCCTCTGTTTTCTACCTTTGAGCCATTTCTGTATCCAAATGGCTAGTTCTCCCTGTTTTCCGTGAGATTTAACCTTGCTAACCAGTCTCCCATGGGGAACCTTGTTGAACGCCTTACTAAAGTCCAAATAGATCACTTCTACCGCTCTGCCCTCATCAATCCTCCTTGTTACTTAGAATCATATCTTCAAAAAACTCAATCAAGTTTGTGAGACATGATTTCCCACACACAAAGCCATGTTGACTATCCCTAATCAGTCCTTGCCTTTCCAAATACATGTACATCTCGTCCCTCAGGATTCCCTCCAACAACTTGCCCATCTCAGGTGTCAGGCTCACTGGTCTATAGTTCCCTGGCTTGTCCTTACCAACCTTCTTAAACAGTGGCATCATGTTAGCCAACCTCTAGTCTTCCAGCACCTCACATGTGACTTTCGATGATACAAATATCTTAGCAAGAGGCCCAGCAATCACTTCTCTAGCTTCCACAGAGTTCTAGGGTACACCTGATCAGGTCCTGGGGATTTATCCACCTTTATGCATTTCAAGACATCCAGCACTTTCTCCTCTGTAATATGTACATTTTTCAAGGTGTCACCATCTATTTCCCTAGATTCTATATCTTCCATATCCTTTTCCACAGTAAATGCTGATGCAATATACTCATTTATAATCTCCCTCATTTTCTGCAGTTCCACACAAAGGCTGCCTTGCTAATCTTTGAGAGGCCCTATTCCCTCCCTCTTATGCTTTTGTCCTTAATGTATTTGTAAAAACCCTTTGGATTCATCTTAATTCTACTTGCCAAAGCTATCTCTTGTCCCCTTTTTGCCCTCCTGATTTCCCTCTTAAGTATATTCCTACTGCCTTTATGCTCTTCTCAAGATTCACTCGATCTATCCTGTTGAGACCTGACATATACTTCCTTCTGTTTCTTAACCATAACCTCAATTTCTTGAGTCATCCAGCATCCCTCTACCTACCAGCCCTTTCTACCACCTGTCACTGGACTCTCATTAGCTCATTTCTGAAGGCTTCCCATTTTCCAGCCATCCCTTTACCTGTGAACATCTGCGCCCAATCAGCTTTTGAAAGTTCTTGCCTTATACCGTCAAAATTGGCCTTTCTTCAATTTAGAACTTCAACTTTTAGATCTGGTCTATCCTTTTCCATCACTATTTTAAAACTAGATTAGATTAGATTAGATTACTTACAGTGTGGAAACAGGCCCTTCGGCCCAACAAGTCCACACCGCCCCGCCAAAGCGCAACCCACCCATACCCCTACATCTACCCCTTACCTAACACTACGGGCAATTTAGCATGGCCAATCCACCTGACCTGTACATCTCTGGACTGTGGGAGGAAACCGGAGCACCTGGAGGAAACCCACGCAGACAGGAGGATCTTGATCAGATGGGCCACTGGGCTGAGAAATGGCAGATGCTGTTTAATTCAGATAAGTGCGATGTGCTGCATTTTGTCCTACGTTTCCTTGTGAATCGATCATCCCCTACATTTTCCAAAACAACATACTTGTTTGAAATGGGGGTAGCCACAGAAGATTCCTGCACTAACTAACTACCTCTCTTACCTTTCCTGGAGTTAACCCATCTATGTGACTGTTTCTGCGACTTTTCTCCCTTCCTGTAACTGCCATCCATCACATACCGTTGCTGTTGCAAATTCCTCATTGCTTGTAACTGTCTCTACAACCGATCTATTCGATCTGATAGGATTCACAACGAACATTTATTGCAGATATAATCCACAGTAAACCGTAAACTCTCCTTAAACTCCCACATCTGACAAGAAGCGCATATTATTCTACTAAAGGTCATTTTTGCTCCTTCACAATCTACAGTCCCAGAAAATAACACCGTCTTATTCTTTTACAAAACACTGCTCCAGCGTAAATTAATAGTTATGACTTATATTTTAAGTTTAATCAAAAGACATATTTCAAAAAACATATAATCAAAGAAGAACCCATTCTACTCACTACTGCAGACTTTCTTAGGCCATACTTAAAACTATTCACTTATCTGTTTCTGTGCTGAGACTTCGCCCAAACAGTTCCTCCAAGATCAGTTGTGAATTTCACTGTTCGTTAATTTTCCCAGAAACACTCCGATGTCCAGCGATTCGTGAATTCAAACAGCAAAGGCAGTGACTGTGCAGGTTCACTGTGGTGTCAGTTTCTTTTTTTCTCTCTCTCTCTCTCCCCTGCACTGACCTCACCATGTGCTTCCTTTGTTTGTCCCTCTCCCTTTTTAAAATTGCTGTTGTTTTGACTTTTTTTCTCCGAAGTTCCAAGTCAATGCAACAGCATTTGAAGCAGTAATTGCTGCTCCTGGAATTCAAGGAAATCACCTTCAACACCTAAAATATCTCAAAAAGAGGAGCAGCTCTTACAGCCAGAAATCTTTCCCGTCCTCCATCTTATATTACTATATAGCATGGAAACGGACCCTTCGGTCTAACTCGTCCATGTCGACCAGATGTCCTCAATTTGCCAATATTTGGCCCATATCCCTCTGAATCCGTCCTATTCACTTAACCATCCAGGGGCATTTAAATATTGTAATTATCCCAGCCTCCATCACTTCCTCCGGCAGCTCATCCCATATATACACCATGCTCTGCAGGAAAATGTAGCCCCTTAGATCCTTTTTAAATGTTTCCCCTCTCACTTTAAACCTATGCCCTCTAGATTTCCCCTATCCTGGGGAAAAGACCTTAGCTATTCACCCTATCCATGCCCCTGAACATGTCTGATCTGTGGCCTAACTTAATTTACCTATGTTTGGTTCATATCTCTTAATATCTTTGATTAACAAAACATGATTACGTCAAATTTAAAACTAATAATTGCTGAACATCAACTGTCAATTGTGGAAGGAAGTTCCAAACCTCTGCCACTCTTTATGTGCCCAAATGCATCCTAAGCTCTCTCTCCTACATGGTCTGACCCTATATCTCAGACTATGATCCCTAATTCCAGAATCCCCAACCAGTGGCAATTGTTTATCTTTATTCACCCTGCCTTTCTATGTTAATAACTGGAAGACTTTGATCAGATCACCTCTAAACCTTCTGAATTCTAGAGAAAACAGGCCTAATTTGTACATTCTATCCTCATTACTTAACTCCTGAAGTTCAGGTATTATTCTGGTACACCTTGTGTTCTTGTGCTTGCTCCAAGGCCAATATATCCCTCCTAAGTGGTCTAACAAGGATTTTGTATAATTGCAGAATGCCTTTTCCATCCTTGAACACCAGCTCTCTAGATACATGGAGTCTGAAGAGGTAGGGGAGGCCCTAAATGGGTTTTTTACTTCAGTATTCACTAGAGAGAGGGAGAACATCATGGACCAGGTTAATAGGCTTGAACAGGTTGGTATTAAGAAAGTGGATGTGCTGGAAATTTTGGGAAGCATCAAGATAGATAAGTCGCCAGGGCTAGTTACTATGGGAAGTGAGGAATGAGATTGCTGCGCCTCTGGCGATGATCTTTATATCCTCGTTGTCCACGGTAGAACTACCGGATGATTGGAGGGAGGCAAATGTTGTTCCTCAGTTCAAGAAAGGAAGTAGGGAAATCCCTGGAAATTACAGACCAATCAGTCTTATGTCTGTGGAAGGCAAGGTACAAGGAGGGATTCTGAGAGATAGGATTTATGACTATTTAGAAAAACATTGTATGATTAAAGAGAGTCAGCATGGCTTTGTGAGGGGCAGGTCATGCCTCACAAGCCTTATTGAGTTCTTTGAGGATGTGACGAGACAAGTTGATAAAGGTCAAGCAGTGGATATCGTGAAGATGGATTTCAGTCAGGCATTTGGTAAGGTTCCCCACAGTAAGTTCATTCAGAAGTTAGCAGGTATGGGATTCAGGGAAATTTGGCTGTCTGGATACAGAATTGGGTGGCCAAAGAAGACAGCGAGTGATAGTGGATGGAAAGTACTCTGCCTAGAGATCGGTGATCAGTGTGTCCTGCAAGGATCTGTTTGTGGGCCTCTGCTCTTTGTAGTTTTTATAAATGACTTGGATGAAGAAGTGGAAGGGTGGGTTAGTAAGTTTGCCGATGACACAAAGGTTGGTGGTGTTGTAGATAGTGTCGAGGGCTGCTGCAGGCTACAACAAGACATTGATAGGATGCAGAGCTGGGCTGAGAAGTGACAGATAGAGTTCAACCTAGATAAATGTGAAGTGATTCATTTTGGAATGTTGAAATTGAATGCTGAATACAGGGTTAAAGGCAGGATTCTTGGAGGAACAGCGGGATCTTGGGGTCCATGTACATAAATCCTTCAAAGTTGCCACCCAAGTGGATAGGGTTGTTAAGAAGGCGTACAGTGTTTTGGCTTTCATTAACAGGAGGATTGAGTTTAAGAGCCACGAGGTTTTGCTACAGCTCTATAAAACCCTGGTTAGATCACACTTGGAATATTGTGTCTCGTTCTGGTTGCCTCATTATAGGAAGGATATAAATGCTTGAGAGAGGGTTTAGAGGAGACTTACCAGGATGCTGCCTGGATTGGAGGGCTTATTTTATGGAGAGAGGTTGAGTGAGCTAGGGCTTTTCACACAGGAGAGAAGAAGGAACAGAGGTGACTTGATAGAGGTGTACAATGTAATGAGAAGCAGAGATCGAGTAGATAGCTAGAGACGTTTCCCCAGAGAAGAAATGGCTGTCACGAGGCGTCATAATTTTGAAGTGATTGGAAAAAGGTGTAGGGGAGATGTTAAAGGTAGGTTCTTTACACAGAGAGTGGTGGGTGCATGGAATGCACTGTCAGTGGTGGTAGTAGAGTCATAGACATTAGGGACATTTAAGCGACTGCTGGACAACTAAATGGACGGCAGTAAATTGAGGGATATGTCGGTTAGGTTGATCTTAGAGTAAGATAAAAGTTCGGCACAATATCGTGGGCTGAAGGGCCTGTACTATGCTGTACTGTTCTATGCTCTGTTTCATTAGCTTTCTTGACTATTATTTTGCACCTGTTCATGACATTTTAAAGACCAATGCAGCTGAACCCCAAATTCTCTTTGGACACATTGTATTTAACTAATGGATAACCTCAGACTTGCTTACAATGAACTCTTTCTACCACAGCTTTCCCTTTCATCTCGTTTATCAATATCCCTTTGTAATTTTATGCTGTTATCTATACTGTCCACAACACTGCCTAGCTTTTGTCATCAGCAAGCTTGGATACATGACTTCTATGCTATTATCCAAGTTGTCCATAAATAATATGAATAACTGTGACCCTAACACCAGGCTTCACATCCTACTAATTTGAGTACCTACCCATTATCCCTACTTTCCGTCACTTGGCACTCAACCAATTCCCCAACCATGTCAGTAATTTGCTCTTGATTCCTCAGGCTTCTACCTTAGCTAGCAGTCTCTTATGTGGGATAATAAAAAGTGATATTTGCAAGATGGCCATCATCTTTTTGCAAGATATTTGCAAAGATATTATTTGCAAGATACCAATCATAATGTGGGCACATACTTCCTAGCCAGTCTGAGATTGATCATGAGGTATTCATACATTCTCAGTCTGATTAGAGTTCAGGATGCGCTCAAGCTTGGTCATGTGCTGTTAGATAGCAAGGCGTTATTAGCCATAACTCTAAGCAGTGCACACTCAGTAAGAATAAAAAGCAGAAGCAGTCAACAGGAAAGAACATGAGACATACATACAGTCAACCAGAAATGGTTAGGTCATGTTTGGAAATCGATTAACTAAAAATAACTGCTTTTATCGAGTATTATTCTTTTGTAATTATTACGTTGAACATTATAGAGTCTTTGCAACTTGTCTACCTGAAATGGTCTTGGATCTGATCAAGACTTAGTTACCCTTTTGAACGGCTCTCTCAACTCCCTTTAGAATTTGACTTATTCAAAATTATGGACGATATTAACAGAGTAAAGAACATGCGATATAGAACATAGAACAGTTAAACAGAGGAATGGACCCTTTTGGCCACCATTTCTGTGCCAGCCATGATACCATTCTAAATGAATCCCATCTGTCTGCACTTGACCTGTATCCCTCTATTTCCTGCCTGTGTCATGCCTCTGTCTAAATGCCTCATAAATATTGCTATCATATCTGCTTCTACACCTCCCCTGGCAGTGTGTTCCAGGCACCTAATATCCTCTGCATAAAAAAACCTGCTTCACACATCTCCTTTAAACTTTCCCATTCCCACCTTAAACCACTGCACCAAGTAATTAACATTACCAACTTGGGAAAAGAACTCTGACTATCCACATTATCAATGCCTCTCAAAATTTGATATACTTTATCAGGTTGTCCCTCAGCCTCTAATGCTTTAACAAAAACAATCCACATTTATCCAACCCCTTCTTATAGCTAATACAGTCCAATCCAGGCAACATCCAGGGAAACTTCTTTTGCACTTTCCAAAGCCTCTACACCCTTCTTATACTGTGGCAACCAGAACTTCACATAATAATCCAAATGTAGCCCAACTAAAGTTTTATATAGCAGAAGAATATTCTATTTCCACTCAGTATGTCAGTAACTAGGGGTCACAATTTTAAAATTGTCAGCAAGAGAGCTGGGAGTGAGGTGAGGAGGAAGTTAACTGCTGTGCTTCCAGTTTGCGCAGAGCTTAACTGGAGCCCTGCAGCAAACCTGAGGCAGAGATGTTGGCCAGGGAACAGGGTACTGTGTTAAAGTGGCAGGCAACTGGAAGCTCAGGGTCTTTTTTTATGGACAGAATGCAGGTGTTCTGCAAAGCCGTCACCCAGTCTGCATTTCATCTCCCCAATGTAGAGGAAACCACTTTGTGAGTAGCAAATACAGTAAATTAGATTGTGTGAAGTGCAGGGAAATCACTATTTCACCTGGGACCTTGGAAATTGAGGAGGGGGTGGGGGGAGGATGTAAGCGGGCAATATTATACCTTCTGTGATTGCAAGGGATGGTGCAGTTAGGTATGAGGATGTGTTGGGGGCAAAGGTGGAGTGGACCAAGATCCCAGAGGAAACAGTCCTGACTCTGTTTGATCATGTTATGCATTTCTAAACACTCTGCTATTGCATTCTTTAAAATAGACTCTAACATTTTCCCAATAACAAATGCTTAGCTAACTTCTTTGTTCCTTCAGTTTTTGAATAAAGGTGTTACATTGGCCCTTTCCCAATCCCCTGGTTCTTTTCCAGAATCTATGGATCCTGGAAGATTACTACTATTCTTGCAACTATTATTCCTCACTGATGTTGAAAAGTGTGGTGCTGGAAAAACACAGCAGGCCAAGCAGCATCCGAGGAGCAGGAGAATCGACATTTCGGGCATAAGCCCTTATGCCCAAAACGTCAATTCTCCTGCTCCTCGGATGCTGCCTGGCCTGCTGTGTTTTTCCAGCACCACACTTTTCAACTCTGGTCTCCAGCATCTGCAGTCCTTACTTTCTCCAGTTCCTCTCTGATGTTGTCTGGTTCCCAGATACCTACTGGTTTAGTCTCAATCTTCCCTGATAGCACAGGAAGGAACTCAGTTCTTGTTCTAGTTGGTACAAATTGTCTTGCCAATATTGGTTCCATCTCCACCACTTGGTCCCAATGACGTTGTAATGATTGGAACCAGGTGGACTTTGTTGACTACAGAGTTCTTGATTGAGGTCCTTAACCTGGGCCAATCAGGAAAGCCTTGGCTAACCAATATAACCAGGAGTACCACACAGGGAGCAAAATGCAAATAAGTTAGAATAGTGAAATAATATAGCTCTTTTATTATAATAAAACATTACTGTTAAAAAAAACAGGAGATTAGAATCCCCTGAATTGATGGCTGACTTTGAGCCGGCTGGCCAGAGGCAATGTACTGTGCACCAGCAAATAAAGAGTGACTTGGTAACAGGATACCAGCCTCTGTAGTTATTTCAGTCCCAAAGAACTGAACATACGAACATAAGAACTAGGAGCAGAAATAGGCCATCCGGCCCTTTAAGCCTGCTCCACTATTCAACAAGATCTTTTCATGGCCTCAGCTCCACTTACCCACCCTCTCACCATAGCCCTTAATTACTGTTCAAAACTTCACCTATCTTGGGTTTGAAAGCATTTACTGAGGAAGCCTCAATTAGGTCTGTTTTGAAGGTATAGAGATGTACTATTAGCTTTAAGAGAGTTGAAAAGCTAGCAAAGACTGACAAAGCACAGAGAGTCTTGAACAAAATAAGAATACAACACTTGGTGAAACAAATAGCTTCAGATGAGTTGTCATGAAACAAAAACAAATTCAAATTCAAATTCAGGCAATCCGTTTAAATTATGCCCCAAGGTACCAAAATCCAATCAAGTTTGAATTTAGTATTTTGATAATATTAAAACTCATGAAATAATCCGATGTTGAGGATCTGAAACTTGAATACAGGCTGAGGTAACTAGTTGTTGTCTGGAACAACCGCTTAACAGATGTTCTTAATAACTTAGGTGGTAATAAAATGGTTTCTCTATGCAAATAATATGACAAATGACTTCTAGGCTGCAAATTGACAATTCTGATAAAAGCTGCAAAAATGGCTTTTAATTCTGCTATGGCTTCATAATTGATAACCACAGTCTGCTTCAATAGAAATTAGCAGACTAGAAATTACAGCACAGAAATAACTAGACTAGATAAGACATTACTGGCCATCCTAACTGACCTTCAAATGCAGGTGCAATAGCTCAGTAGGTAAGACAAGGGTGGCCTGAGTGTTGGAAATCAAAGTTGGTTCCCAGGAAATATCATTGGACCAAGTAACTGCCAAATAAAGCAATCTCGTCTATTGATTGGTAATTATCTGAATGTACTATGTGATCATAGCTTGTAACTTTCTTTAAGAAAGGTATAAAAATGTCTTTGTTTTAAGCCATGTGCGCAGCTCCTCTGAGGAACATGGAAGTGTATAACCCCTGTGTTTCTGGATGATCTATGCCTGGCTGTATGAAGGAATAAAGAATGATGTCTTAAAGGACCAGATCGATTGAGATTGATTATTGACTGATCACGGAACCAAGAAACCCCATTGGGGGATCAGTTCTTCAATGTTTTGGGGTATAAAACTGGACGTTTTGAACAGTTAAAGGGAGAACTGCCAAGGACATTCACAAATATAGACTGCTAGTTGAAGAGTTCTCTAAAAGGTACCCGTCGATAAGAAGTATATGCAGCAGAACAGTGAAACCGACCTAGAGAAAATCTACAAAGGAGAGTAGACAAAATTGACTGATTTTTTGAAATGTGATTTTTTTAAATTTGTAAACCTTAATTGGGAGTTTTTATCTGACCAATATTGTAGAGCGGGAGGTAAAATATAGATTTAAGAGAAAGGAGTTGTAATTTAAGATTCTCTGTTGGACTTAAAGAATAAAATTGTTAATTTTTACTTTAAGTAGTGACCTCTGGGATAGTTCTTGCTTCTTGAATTTTAACAGATTGTGGTGTGAGGTGGGCTTTTTCTGTGTGGCTGGTTTAAATTAGCAGAGGGATTTACCCCCTGTCGTAACACTTTACTAAACAGAGAATTCCACAGATTGACAATCCTATGGGCGAAGAAGTTCCTCCTCAATTCAGTCCTAAATCTGTTCCCCCTAATTTGGACGCTATGCCCTTTTGTCTTAGTTTCACCTGCCAGTGGAAACATCCTCTCCATTTCTATCTTATTTATTCCTTTCATTTTATATGTTTCTATAAGATCCCACCCCACCCCCCCCAATCTTCTGAATTCCAATGAATATAATCCCAGTCTACTCAGCCTGTCCTCATAAGCCAACCCCCTCAATTCCGGAATCAACCTAGTGAACCTCCTCTGCACCCCCTCCAGTGCCAGTACATCCATTCTCAAGTAAGGAAACCAAAACTGCACTCAGTGTGGCCTCACCAGCACCCTATACAGCTGCTCTTTGCTTAACATAACCTCTCTGCTTTTAAACTCAATCACTTTAGCAATGAAGGACAAAATTCCATTTGCCTTCTTAATTATTTGTTTCACCTGCAGATCAAACTTCTGTGATTCATGCCCAAGGACACCCAGGTCCTTCTGCACAGCAGCATGCTCAATTTTTTACTATTCAAGTAATAGTCCTATCTGAGGCCCTCCTTTGTACACTATCTTTCCAGCTGTGCATTCATCCGCTTTATCATTCTAGTTCGGGACCCATATGCATATGGTACTGGGAGTAATTCAGAGGTTCATAAGTTTGAGGTCTCACTTGCTAATGTCCTACTTAGCTCCCAAAATTCCATCTGGAAGACCACATCCCTCTTTCTGCCTTTAGTTTTGGTACCAAAGTGGATCACAACTGCTGTCTGTGGACCCTCCCCTTTGAGTGCTGTGCAGCCACCCAGTCACATGATTAACCTTATGCCAGAAAGTAGGTAATTACCATTCTGGATTAGTGCCTATGGCTGCAGAAGGACCTATCTGTTCTCCTGCCTATTCAGTCACTTTATGACTATAGCTCTTCCAGTTCTTGCCCCTTCCCCACCACCAATCCCCCCTGACTCCCCACCCCACAGAACTGAGCATCCTGTGGTGCCATGGATTTGACTCTGGCTGTGCTGCCTCAATGAACCATGACCTTTATCAGTATTCAGGCCTGAACCTCTGAAGATTCAGCAAATGCATTCTGCAGAGATCTGAGTGATTAATCTTGTTAATATTTGTCTGTGAACAAATGTGATTAACACATATTATTGATCAATATGTCATGGGCTTTTGTGAGAGTTTGCTGTGTGCACATCAGTTGATATGGGTTTCTACATCACAACAGTGATCCCACTTGAAAAGTATGTCATTGGCTGTAAAATGCTTTGGGAGGTCCTGAGATCTTAAAACTAACCCTGTAAATATAATTTTTACTTTTAATTATTCCCAATCCTGCTTTGACCATTTAAGTAGCTCATAGTACTGTGTTTGATTAAGCAATGTTATTGTTAACAGGATCCAGCCTAAGTAAGTCTGTAATGTTGGAAAATGGAAAATTTTAACACACTAAGCTGAACTTGACCAAATGTCAGTTCAGTGTCAATTTGGGGAATTTCATAGGGGATTCTATCTTTAAGGTCTAGTGAGTTGTCTCATAAAATTTTCTTCTGCTTACTTCATTAAGAGTGTACCACACCCTTACATAGAACATAGAAAAATACAGCGCAGTACAGGCCCTTTGGCCCTCGCTGTTGCGCCGATCCAAGCCCACCTAACCTACACTAGCCCACTATCCCCCATATGCCTATCCAATGCCCGTTTAAAATGCCCATAAAGAGGGAGAGTCCATCACTGCTACTGGCAGGGCATTCCATGAACTCACGACTCGCTGAGTAAAGAATCTACCCCTAACATCTGTCCTATATCTACCACCCCTTAATTTAAAGCTATGCCCCCTCATAATAGCTGACTCCCTACGTGGAAAAAGGTTCTCATGGTCAACCCTATCTAAACCCCTAATCATCTTGTACACCTCTATCAAGTCACCCCTAAACCTTCTTTTCTCCAATGAAAACAGCCCCAAGTACCTCAGCCTTTCCTCATACGATCTTCCTACCATACCAGGCAACATCCTGGTAAACCTCCTCTGCACCCGTTCCAGTGCCTCCACATTCTTCCTATAGTATGGCAACCAAAACTGCACACAATACTCCAGATGCAGCTGCACCAGAGTCTTATACAACTGCAACATGACCTCAGGACTCCGGAACTCAATTCCTCTACCAATAAAAGTCAGTACGCCATATGCCTTCTTCACCGCACTATTTACCTGGGTGGCAACTTTCAGAGATCTGTGTACATGGACACCAAGATCCCTCTGCTCATCCACACTACCAAGTATCCGACCATTAGCCCAGTACCCCATCTTTTTGTTACTCATACCAAAGTGAATCACCTCACACTTACCCACATTGAACTCCATTTGCCACCTTTCTGCCCAGCTCTGCAGCTTATCTATATCCCGCTGTAACCTGCCACATCCTTCCTCACTGTCAACAACTCCACCGACTTTCGTATCATCCGCAAACTTGCTCACCCAACCTTCTAACCCCTCCTCCAGGTCATTTATAAAAATGACAAACAGCAATGGTCCCAAAACAGATCTTTGTGGAACACCGCTAGTAACTGCACTCCAAGATGAACCTTTACTATCAACTACTACCCTCTGTCTTCTTCCAGCCAGCCAATTCCTAATCCAAACCTCCAACTCACCCTCCATGCCATACCTCCGTATTTTTTGCAGTAGCCTACCATGGTGAACCTTATCAAACGCCTTACTAAAATCCATATACACCACATCTACCACTTTACCCTCGTCCACCTCCTTAGTCACCTTCTCAAAGAATTCAATAAGGTTTGTGAGGCACGATCTGCCCTTCACAAAACCATGCTGACTATCCTTGATCACATTATTCCTATCCAGATGTTCATAAATCCTATCCCTTACAATTCTCTCTAAGACTTTGCCCACAACAGAAGTGAGGCTCACCAGCCTATCGTTACTAGGGTTATCCCTACTCCCCTTCTTGTACAAGGGAACCACATTTGCTATCCTCCAGTCTTCTGGCACTATTCCTGTAGACAACAAGGACATAAAAATCAAGGCCAATGGCTCTGCAATCTCCTCCCTTGCTTCCCAGAGAATCCTAGGATAAATGCCATCAGGCCCAGGGGACTTATCTATTTTCACCCTTTCCAGAATTTCCAACACCTCTTCTCTACATATCTCAAAGCCATCCATTCTACTTATTCGTGCCTCAGTATTCACATCGGCAACCATGTCCTGTTCCTGAGTGAATACTGACGAAAAGTATTCATTCAGTGTCTCCCCAATCTCTTCAGCCTCCACACGCAACTTCCCACTACTATCCTTGACTGGACCTATTCCTACCCTAGTCATTATTTTATTCCTGACATACCTATAGAAAGCCTTTGGGTTTTCCCTAATCCTACCAACTAAGGACTTTTCATGTCCCCTCCTTGCTGCTCTTAGCTCTCTCTTTAGATCCTTCCTGGCTACCTTATTACTCTCAATCGCCCCAATTGAACCTTCACGCCTCATCTTTACATAGGCTGCCCTCTTCCCTTTAACAAGGGATTCCAATTCCTTATTAAACCACGGCTCCCTCACACGACCCTTTCCTCCCTGCCTGACAGATACATACTTATCAAGGACACTCAATAGTTGCTCCTTGAACAAGCTCCACATATTGATTGCGCCCTTGCCTTGAAGCCTACTTTTCCAAGCCTTGCATCCTAAGTCGTGCCTCACCGCATCATAATTTCCCTGCCCCCAGCTATAACTCTTGCCCTGCAGTGCACACTTATCCCTCTCCATCACTAGAGTAAAAGTCAACGAATTGTGGTCACTGTCCCCAAAGTGCTCACCTATCTCCAATTCTAACACCTGGCCTGGTTCATTACCTAGAACCAAATCCAGTATGGCCACACCTCTTGTTGGCCTGTCTACATATTGTGTCAGGAAACCCTCCTGCACACATTGGACAAACACCGATCCATCTAACGAACTCGAGCTATAGCTTTCCCAAGCAATATCAGGAAAGTTAAAGTCCCCCATAACAACCACCATATTACTTTCACTCTTCTCCTGAATCATCCTCGCAATCCTTTCTTCTACGTCTCTTGGACTATTAGGAGGCCTGTAGAAAACTCCTAACAGGGTGACTTCACCTTTCCTATTCCTAACCTCAGCCCAAACTACCTCAGATGGTGAATCTTCATCCATCGTCCTTTCCACCACTGTAATACTATCTTTGACCAGCAATGCCACACCTCCCCCTCTTTTACTCCCACCTCTGACCCTACTAAAACATTTAAACCCTGGAACCTGCAACAGCCAATCCTGTCCTTGTTCTACCCATGTCTCCGTAATAGCCACAACATCGAAGTCCCAGGTACCAACCCATGCTGCAAGCTCACCTACCTTATTTCGTATACTTCTTGCATTGAAGTATACACACTTCAAGCCACTTTCCTGTTTACAGGCACCCTCCTTTGAGATTGATGCCATGTTCCTAACCTCCCTACACTCCAGGTCCTGCACCCTAAAGCTACAGTCTAGGTTCCCATGCCCCTGCAGAGTTAGTTTAAACCCCCCCCAAGAGCACTAGCAAACCTTCCCCCCAAGGATACTGGTGCCCCTCAGGTTCAGGTGTAGACCATCCTGTTTATAGAGGTCCCACCTTCCCCAGAAAGAACCCCAGTTGTCCAGATACCGGAATCCCTCCCTCCTGCACCATCCCTGTAGCCACGCATTTAACTGTTCTCTCTCCCTATTCCTTGACTCTATCACGTGGCACGGGTAACAAACCAGAGACAACAACTCTGTTTGTTCTAACTCTGAGCTTCCAACCTAGCTCCCTGAAAGCCTGCCTAACATCCTCAGCCCTCCTCCTACCTATGTCGTTGGTGCCAATGTGGACCACGACTTCGGGCTGCTCCCCCTCCTCCTTAAGGACCCGGAAAACACGATCAGAGACGTCACGTACCCTTGCATCTGGGAGGCAACATACCAAACATGAGTCTCTCTTGCCCCCACAAAACCGCCTATCTGTGCCCCGAACTATCGAGTCCCCTTATGGTCCCTCTCTCACACTAGCAGTGACAGAATGCTTGCTGGTTCTGGGATCTCTTGGCATCCACACCACCATTTTTAAACCCTAGCTGTGCACTATCTCAATGACTACTGGCTTGGTCTGAAATGAGGTATCCACTATCCACAGGAACATTCAGCAATATTTCAAGAAGTGGTGTCATTTTCTGCAATCTACAAGAGTGAGTGCTACCATCTTCTCTTTCTCTCTGCTACCTCATGCTCACTAACTGTACAACAAGGCAAGGCAGAGATGCTGTGAACATCTAAGCAAGTACATAGGTAGGAAAGCACTAAGAGAGCAAGCTAAGAACTTTGAAGGTCACCTTGTTCTGATGCATGAGGTATGTGCTTGCCACGATGTGCAAGGGAGAGCGTGTTGGAAAAGCACCGCAGGTCAGGCAGCATCTGAGGAGCAGGAGAATCGATGTTTCAGGCAAAACCCCTTTCCCTCCCCACCCCTATCCACTTTCCGTAAAGACTGTTCCCTCTGTGACTCCCTCGATAGGTTCACGCCCCACCAACCCACCTTCCCCTCCCGGCACTTACCCCTGACACCGCAGGAATTGCAAAGCCTGAGCTCACAACCTCCCCCCCTCACCTCTGTCTAAGGTCCCAAAGAGCCTTGAATAGCCATCAAAGTTTCACCTGCACTTCTACACATGTCATTTACTGTATCCGTTGCTCCCGATGCAGTCTTCTCTACAATGGGGAGACAGGATGCCTACTCACAGAACGCTTAAGAGAACATCTCTGGGACACCAGCACCAATCAACCCCACCGCCCTGAGGCTGTATACTTCAACTCCCCCTCCTACTCCACCGAGGACATGCAGGTCCTGGGCCTCCTCCATCATCACTCCCTAAAGCACCAATGCCTGGAGGAAGAATGCCTCATCTTCCACCTCGGGACCTTCCAACCCCATGGCATTAATGTGGATTCCACCAGTTTCCTCACTTTCCCCTCCCCCCACTTTATCCTAGATCCAACCCTCTAACTCTGCACCGGCCTCATGACCTATCCTACCTGTTCATCTTCCTTCCCACCTATCTGCTCCACTCTCCTCTCTGACCTAGTACCATTACCCCATCTCCATCAACCTTTTGTATTCCCAGCTACCTTACCCCCCCCAGCCCCACCCCCTCCCATTTATCTAACCGCTTGCAGCCTCATTCCTGAATGGGAACTCTCCTGCTCCTCAGATGCTGCCTGACCTGCTGTGCTTTTCCAGCACCATATTCTTTGGTTCTGATCTCCAGCACCTGCGGTCCCCCCTTTCACAATGATGTGCAAGGGAACCTAGCACCAGCCCTGTAATGTAAAGTGTTGGTGAAATCCAAAGTAGGAGATAGTGAGGATTCCAGGATCCAAAATACCATATCAAAGTGCTGAACTATACTAAAAGTGAGCCCCAATGAACCGTGAGGGTGTGGTGAGGCTGCTGCAAATCTCCAACGTTAGAGGGTACAGCCGGTCACTGCTGCCAATGGAGGCTTTCAGGAATTTTGAATCAAGCTGTATATCTGGAGAGGACATTATGTGATGTAAATACAGTTATCCACTCAGAATTCCAGGTCCAGAATTGTGGATATCTATTTTCTCTCCACTGTTCGGGAAAATATCAAACTGCTTATAAAGGAGGTGAGAATAGATAATAATTGGAGGCTAATGCATGCAAATAGACCTCTCACTGCTCAGCAGCAAGATTCCCATTTTCTTGTTAAAATATTGGGTAGAAAAGAGGACTTAGATTAGATTAGATTCCCTACAATATGGAAACAGCTCTCCAGCCCAACAAGTCCACACTGACCCTCTGAAGAGTAACCCATGCAGACCCATTCCATATCTACCCCTGACAAATGCACCTAACACCATGGGCAATTTAGCATAGCCAGTTCACCTGACCTGCACATCTTTGGATTGTGGGAGGAAACCGGAGCATCTGGAGGAAACCCACGCAGACACAGGAAGGACGTGCAAACTCCACACAGACAGTTGCCCAAGGTGGGAATCAAACCTAGGTCTCTGGCGCTGTGAGGCAGAAGTGCTAACCACTGAGCCACCGTGCTGCCCACTCATATCATTCTCATTGAGAACCTCATTTTTCCATTCTCACCACATATTCAGACTGACTCCCTGTTGCCCGTGCTGTTCAGGGCCTAGCAAAATTGCAGCCCCTCATCTCGTTTTTGGATAGGCACTTGCTGACATTTCGGTGGAATGTAAGCTGATTGTGAAATGGGCAGGAATCAAAAGCAATGTTTTCCCTCCCTCAGTTTCTGCACATTATCCCTCTGTGATAGAAATCTGGTGAAAATGCAGAAGGAAGTGACGCTAAAGGATTTGCAGCTGAAAAAGTAAGTGTTCCTGAATGAAGAAAATAGGGACAGAACAAAATGGAAAATTGGCTTGAACTTTCGAATCTACTGAAGGAATCTGCTTAAATGCTGCCTGTTAACCACATGGTAAGAATTAGTGTTATCAAAAGTATTTCAGAGAGCAGAGTGGAACTCCTAAGAAAGTTGCAACATAATCCACTCAGTGAATGTTTGCGCAGCTGGAAAACACCGAGTGTCTTTATGTCACAGAACTTTTCATGACATAAAGTATCATAGGAAGTGGTTTCAGTTTGTGGGATGAGATCATCGACTTGTTTCCTTAAATGGTAACATTCACACACTGCTGATCGACAAGGTCTCCGTTATACTGTGCTGTAAAAAGGAATCAGAAGTCATGCATATCAGAAATTCCACTGTTAATAAGAGACATAAAGACTAGGGTTAAAGAATAAATGCTTGTACAAAGGCCACATTTCATTGCTCGTGTGTATGCCGCACACATTTCAAATGCAATCACTGAACTTCAACAATTTAAACTGCAGTTAAAACAATTCCCTCTGTATACTGCATGATTGTGGTGTTCCAGTGTATTATTCATGTATAATGTGCATCATTTATTAAGATGATAGACTTTCCCAGACTATGCAGAATACCTTTCTTTTTTTACAATGATCTATGTGACTGATGTACCCCCTTGAGTAGGCAACTAAAGTCTGTATCCTCATGCAACCCATGAGAAACATGAACTGGCTGCTTTACAAACAGCTCCAGTATTCCATACAAAACAGAATCAAAAAACTGTTGATATTGGAAATTTGTTATAAAAACCACCAATGTTGAAAATACTCAAAAATTGGAGTTATAATGGACAGTGAAGAAAGTTACCTCAGATCGACCAGTGGGACAAGGAGTGGCAGATAGATTTTAATTTAGATAAAAGCAAGGTGCTGCATTTTGGAAAGACAAATCAGGGCAGGACTTATACATTTAATGGTCAGGTCTTGGGAAGTATTGCTGGACAAAGAGACCTTGAAGGCAGGTTCACGCTTCCTTGAAAATCGAGTCCCAGATAGACAGGAAGGTGTTTGGTACACTTGCCTTTATTGGTCAATGCATTGAGGAGAGGAGTCATATTGCGGCTGTACAGGACATTGATTAGGCCATTTTTAGAATACTGTATTCAATTCTGGTCTCCCTGCTATAAGAAGGATGTCGTGAAATTTGAAAGGGTTCAGAAAAGATCTACAAAGGATGTTGTCAGAGTTGGAGGGTTTGAATTATAGGGACAGGCTGAATAGGCTGGGGCTGTTTTCTCTAGAGCATTGGAGGCTGAGGGGTAACATTATAGAGGTTTATAAAATCATGAGGGGCATGGATAGGGTAAATAGACATGACCTTTTACCCAGAGTGGGGGAGTCCAAAACTAAAGGCACAGGTTTAAGGTGAGAGGAGAAAGACTTAAAAAGGAACTGAGGGGCAACCTTTTCATACAGAAGGTGGTGCATATATGGAATGAGCTGCCAGAGGAAGTGGTGGAAGCTGGTACAATTACAATATTTAAAAGGCAGCTGCATGGGTATATTGAATAGGAAGTATTTTGAAGGATATGGGCCAAATGGGTCTAGATTAATTTTGGATATCTGGTCAGCATGGATTAGTTGGACTAAAGGGTTTGTTTCCATGCTATACAGCTGTATGATTCTATGGTTTTATACTCAGCAGGTCAAGTGTGAAAAGAAGAGTTAATGTTTCAGGCTGCTGACCTTTAACTTGACTTGTTTCATACCTGCAATCACACTGACTTCTTACTAGGAGGCATCATCATGCACAGAGGTTCAATAAAAACAGTCTCTAATTATAAGCTTCAGAGGTAAAATTGGGTATTATAAGGCCCCATAATATTCCAAATTGAAGCCTGATGTGTCCATGTAGATTTGCTAGGTTCAGTGTGCTGGGTCCACAAAGACATACAGAGCAGACACAATGCCAATCAGTGTGGAATATTCACTTGGTGTCAGTGCTGTTATATTTCAGAAAGCCAGGTGTTGATGGATAGAATTGAGGCCAGTCATTGTGCATTTCTATATATGTTGCTAATATTTAGTGCATAACATGCATGTTTGAGAATATAGTATAGTTGTAAGAATTTAAGAGTAAAAGATAAATAAATGGAAACGATTGAGGAACTAACATGCAAGGCAAGTGATTACAATTCAAACTAGTCTGGAGTTTATTACAGTCAAAAGCTAATTGAAGGATCTCCATAAAAATATATTCCTGCAATGAAGAGCTGGAACACTAAGGAGGGTTAAAGTGAATACCACAGGACTATGTTTTACCTTTTGTTGGTCTCCAAATAGGTGAATGAATCATCAAGATTCTAGAACTCTTCATAAGAACACTTGAGAGGAAGTAACATATAGAATTGAGTCCATTGCACATGTAATTATGAATTACAGTATAGTTTTAATCATATTCAATTTGCTTAATTATTTTTATATGCAATAGCATTTGCATTTCTATAAAACACAAAATCTTTTAGTATTGTTCTATCAGTTAGTCACGGGTATTTAGATTTCTTTAAGCATTAATAGCCTCTAACAGGACTTTTGTACATTTCAAATAAGCAAGTCCTCACCCAACAATCACGATTTAAGTATCTATTTATAGGGACATAAAGCAAATTGCCAGTTGTTGGAATATTGCGTGCAATTCTGGTCTCCTTCCTATTGGAAAGATGTTGTGAAACTTGAACGGGTTCAGAAAAGATTTACAAGGATGTTGCCAGGGTTGGAGGATTTGAGCTATAGGGAGAGGCTGAATAGGTGAGGGTTATTTTTCCTGGAGCATTGGAGGCTGAGGGGTGTCCTTATAGAGGTTTATAAAATCATGAGGGGTATGGTTAGGATAAATAGACAAAAGTCTTTTCCCTGGGGTGGGGGAGTCCAGAACTAGAGGGCATAGGTTTGGGGTGACAATGAGAAGGTATAAAAGAGACCTAAGGGGCAACTTTTTCACACAGAGGGTGGTACGTGTATGGAATGAGCTGCCAGAAGAAGTGATGGAGGTTAGTACAATTTCAACATTTAAAAGGCATCTAGTTTGGAGGGATATGGGCTGGGTGCTGGCAGGTAAGACTAGATTGGTTGGGATATCTAGTCGGCATGATCGGGTTGGACCGAAGGGTTTGTTTCCATGCTGTACATCTCTATGACTCTATTACTCTACTGACCACTATCTGCATATGGTTAAATACAATTATTATACAACTATCATTCACCATATTCTCTCTTTAACTAAAAGTTACACTTTATGTGAGTGAAATAACTGTGCAAAAGCGTGGTAACCTTACCAAGTCACCCTTTATTTACTAGTGCACAGTACATTGCCTGTGACCAAATACTCTCCTGATTATTTATTTTTCCTTTTCTTTTTTTTCTTTCTAAGTGAAGCCGGATAGGTGGCAATTCTGAATGAATGAAGTCATATTTGTTACTGAAGTAACTGCGTAGAGGCTGGTATCCTGTCACCAAATCACCCTTTATTCACTTGCACACAGTACACTGGCTATAGCTAGCCAGCTCAGAGTCGGTTCCCTGAGCTAAGGAGATACTAATCTCCTGGTTATAGTCTTGTTTATATTTTTCCCCACACTATTGCTGAACAGTGGTAGTGCTTGTATTTTCCCCAGCACCCATGTTGTGTATGTACAGGTTCTCCTGGTTATGTCAGTCAGTCAAGGCCTGCCTGATTGGTCCAGGTTAACAACCCCAATCAAGAACCTCGTAATCAACAAGGTCCACCTGGTTCCAATCACTACAGTGGGTAAGAAAAGTTTCAAAACAAATTAAACCCAAGGCAACCATGTACTGTCCAAAACATTACGTTGTGATTCATTCCCCCGCCTTGAGGACTCTTCAAATTTCTTCATATGTGTAAAGCAAGCCATGCGTCATCCATTTAATTTTAGAGATTGTATTCCTCTCTGGAATTGTTTCAAGCCAGCAACATAACTTTCTCTCTCTCAGATTTTTCAGAGTGTACATTATCCCACAAAAAGAATCAGTAAAGTATGCAGCATTCAATAAGTATACCAGCTTTAGTATGCGTATTGTACAATTCTCATTTAAAATACTTGGCAAATAGAATTTTAAAAAATCTGTGCCTCAGCAAGCTAAAATCTTTTAAAGTCATAGAGTCATAGAGATGTACAGCATGGAACTAGATTCTTCGGTCCAACTCATCCTTGCCGATCAGATGTCCTAAGTTAATCTAGTCCCATGTACCAGCATTTGGCCCATATCCTTCTGAACCCTTCCTATTCATTAACCCATCCAGATGCCCTTTAAATGCTGTGATTGTACCAGCCTCCACCACTTCCTCTGACAGCTCATTCCATACATGCACCATCCTCTGCGTGAAAGCATTGCCCCTTAAGTCCCTTTTATATCTTTCCCCTCTCACCTTAAACCTATGCCCTCTAGTTCTGGACTCCCCCACTCTGGGGAAAAGACCTTGGCTATTCACCCTATCAAAGCCCCTCAAAATCTATAAGGCCAACTCTCAGTCTCCAATGGCCCAAGAATACAGCCCCAGTGTATTCAGCCTCTCCCTATAGCTCACCTCTCCAACCCTGGCAACAGTCTTGTAGATCTTCTGGTCTCCCTGCTTTAGGAATTATGTAATGAAATTTGAAAGGGTTCATAAAAGATTTACAAGGATGTTGCCAGGATTGTGTATGGAATGAGCTGCCACGGGAAGTGGTGGAGGCTGGTACAATTCCAACTTTTAAAAGTCAACTGGATGGGTGTATGAATAGAAATGGTTTAGAGGGATATGGCAAATGGGGCAAGATTTATTTGGAATATCTGGTCGGTATGGACAAGCTGGACTGAGGGGTCTGTTTCTGTGCTGTATATCTCTATGACTCTATGATTCTATAACATCCTTCCTATAGTAGGAAGACCAGAATTGCATGCGTAATTCCAAAAGTGGCCCAACCAATGTTCTGTACAGCCACAGCATGACCTCCCAACCTCTATACTCAATACTCTGACCAATAAAAGAAGGCATGCCAAAAGCCACCTTCACTATCCTGTCTACCTGTGACTCTACTTTCAAGGAACTATGAACCTGCACTCCAAGGTCTCTTTGTTCAGCAACACTCCCCAGGACCTTCCTATTTAGTGTATAAATCCTGCCCTGATTGTTTTTTAGATTAGGTTCCCTACAGTGTGGAAACAGGCCCTTTGGCCCAACAAATCCACACCAACCCTCCGAAGAGTAACCTACCCAGACCCATTCCCTCTGACTAATACAGCTAACACTATGGGCAATTTAGCATGGCCAATTCACCTGACCTGTACATCGTTGGACCGTGGGAGGAAACTGGAGCAAACCCACACGGACACGGGGAGAATGTTTAAATTCTACAAAGACAGTCACCTGAAACTGGAATCGAACCTGGGACCCTGGTGCTGTGAGGCAGCAGTGCTAACCACTGAGCCACCGTGCCACCCAAAATAGCCCCACACACCCCCAGAATGCAGCTTAAAACCCAACACTGGTGGGACTTGAACTCTCAACCTTCAAATGCTTTTGACTAGAGGTCCAATGCGCCACAGAGCCTCTTGTTTTTGCTTTATCAAAATGCACACCTCACATTTATCTAAATTAAACTGCATCTGCCACACCTTGGCCCATTTGTCCATCTGATCAAGATCTTGTTGTAATCTGAGATAACCTTCTTTGCTGTTTACTACACCTCCAATTTTGGTGTCATCTGCAAACTTACCAATCCTACCTCCTATGTTCACATCCATCTGTAAATAGATTTTGATGATGTCATGCCATGATGAGCCAGGCTGTTTAGAGATATGTTATTTTACTTTACATCTAAACCAATATCTTTTAAAGTTCCCACAAGCACAATCTCCAACTTAAATTCAACTCTAATCTTAACAATAAAACTTCCCTCAAATTTCATTTATGAACTTATGAACACATTCTTATAAATTAGAGTTGATCTTTCTCTGCATCTTCTCTGTCGCTGTTACAGCATATTCTACCTTCTGTTCTATTAACTTGATGTGTTTCTTATTGGTCTAAGGAGATGCAATGGTTCATTGGTGTAAAGACGTGATTCTTTGGGGATTGTACGTTGCAGAGGTCTTGGGTTCAAATGTTAGATGACCCCTAATTGTTTGCCTCTAATTTTGGGGTAGCTCAGTGGTTAGCACTACTGCCTCACAGAGCCAGGGACCCAGGTTCAGTTCCAGTCTCAGGTGACATTTTGTGTAGAGTTTGCTCATTCTTCCTGTGTCTGTGCGGGTTTCCTCCCACAGTCCAAAGATGTGCACGTTAGGTAGATTGGCTATGTGAAGTTGTCCATTGTGTCCAGGGGTGTGCAGGCTAGCTGGATAAGCATGGTTAATGCTGAGTTAGGGGGGATAGGGTAGAAGGCTGGGTCTGGGAGGAATATTCTTCAGAGGGTTGGTGAGGACATGATGGGCTGAATGGCATCCTGCCACACTGTAGGGATTCTCTGAAAATGATTTAGATTAGGTTACCTGCAGCATGGAAACAGGCCCTTTGGCTCAACAATTCCACACCGACCCTCTCTGAAGAGTAACCCACCCAGACCCATTCCTCTACCCTATATTTACCCCTGACTAATGCACCAAACACTATGGGCAATTTAGCATGGCCAATTCACCTGACCTGCACATCTTTGACTGTAGGAAGAAACCCATGCAGATACGGGGAGAAGGTGCAAACTTAGATTGGCTGAGTATTAAAACCATTGGAAAATTCATCAGCTAAAAGATTTCAGAAACCATGAGGGAAATCAGATGAGGAGTCAGGAATATTCTGAGGTAGAAATTGAACCCAGATCCCTGGTGCTGTGAGGCAGCATTGCTAACCACTGAGCCAGCAGTTTGGATAGCATGTAAACCAATACTTTTCATTGTATTAAATCAGCCTTTAAGCAATTACCTGCAAGCATCAAATCGATGCCTGTAGGTTTTCCTTTATGATAGCAATAAAACATTGGCAGACCTACTTTTGGTTAAAATGGCTCATTTTCAATGAAATAGATCTCACTGAAAGAAACCATACCCTTAGGTGCATCAGTCAGGCCATATGCGTTACATGCTTAGTTTGCTTATCTTTCCTTCTGCAACTCCTGCCTCTTTTGGCTGGAATTCAGAAACAATTATCTCTGAGTAACATTATGCTGTAGAAATGCAACTTAATGCAAATGTGATTAATCTAGATAACCATGGCTATGGGGTGAAAGAGGCTGAAAAAAAATCAAGCTCAATTTTGCTGCGTGTGTAACAATCCATGTGCAAGAATCCCTTGAGTACCAATCCTGCAATGTGGCAAAATTAATTGTCTCTTATCTAGTACCTCAGAATAAACTCCAAGCTCTCTCAAACTGTTTGGATCACTTCAGTTTACCTCTCTAAATAACTTATCCTTAAGCTTATGGAGAGTCACCAAATCTTAATAGTCATGAGAATTTCCAGTTCTACTCTGAGATAAAGTCAGAAGTCACACAGGTTATAGTCCAACAAGTTTATACAATATCAAGCCTTTGAAACACTGCTCCTTCATCAGGTGAAGTGGAGGGAAGTGCACAGGCACAGGATTTGTATCTGTGTACAACCACCTGATGAAGGAGCAGCGCTCTGAAAGCTAGTGCTTCCAATTAAACCTGTTGGACCTTAACCTGGTGTTGTGTGATTTTTAACTTTGTACACCCCAGTCCAACACAGGCATCTCCAAAACAGGATTTGTAGGCAGAGAGATCATTGCAAGATAATTCGAGGTAATTAAGAGTGTCAAAAGATAGGGCAAATGGTATGAGTGGAATGTCAACAGGCTGAATAACAAGTCTTTGCAGGTGATCATACGTGTCAAATGCTGTGAGTAAAGTGTC
The DNA here is from genome assembly GCF_047496795.1 of Chiloscyllium punctatum. Lineage (NCBI taxonomy): Eukaryota > Metazoa > Chordata > Chondrichthyes > Orectolobiformes > Hemiscylliidae > Chiloscyllium > Chiloscyllium punctatum. The sequence goes on along the minus strand of NC_092746.1, from coordinate 91,303,693 downwards.
AACAGCTGAGTGGCAAGAGAAGGAATGACCTATGATCCAATTAATTGAGGAAGAGAGATAATTACACCTTATTTTTGATTTTCTTGTAATTAGCTCTCTCAATTAATAAGACGGCCAAATCACCTGACCTACCGTGGGCGGCACGGTGGCGCAGTGGGCGGCACGGTGGCGCAGTGGGCGGCACGGTGGCGCAGTGATTAGCACTGCTGCCTCACAGCGCCAGAGACCCGGGTTCAATTCCCGCCTCAGGCGACTGACTGTGTGGAGTTTGCACATTCTCCCCGTGTCTGCATGGGTTTCCTCCGGGTGCTCCGGTTTCCTCCCACAGTCACAAAGATGTGCAGGGCAGGTGAATTGGCCATGCTAAATTGTCCGTAGTGTTAGGTAAGGGGCAGATGTAGGGGTGTGGGTGGGTTGCGCTTCGGCGGGGCGGTGTGGACTTGTTGGGCCGAAGGGCCTGTTTCCACACTGTAAGTAATCTAATCTAATCTAAAAAAAAAAAAAAAAAAACATGTATGTGGACTGTGGGAGGAAGCCCACGCAGACACAGGGAGAACATGCAAACTCCACACTGACCATTACCCACAGCTGGGATCAAACCTGGGTCCCTGGAGCTGTGAGGCTGCCGTGCTAACCACTGAGACACCAGGCCACCCTCTTGTGGACCTTCACAACAATGGACCGTGTAATATTGGTTCTGTTCTAAGTTTGCAGTTGTAGTTGCAGAAAGTGGCCAATTTCATTGAGTACGTCCTCAGTGGAGTACAAATATCTCAAACATTTGTTGTTCCTGAGACGCCAGTGGGAGATTTGCTTCCTGAACACAGTGGGGGGGAGTATGGTCTCCTGATGAGAGCCTTTCTCCCCTATCCTCATCCTTCTCCCCTTTCCTGAAGTTTGTCCTGTTCTGTGAGTTCTCTGTTCAGTTTCCCAAACACAGTACATTCCAACAGACATACTATTACTGCATTCACACCTGGAAGCAGCTGTTTTAGGCAGATGCTAAGGAAAGGTCCTTCAGGAGCTGTCTCATCATTCAGTGTAGAACTTTGCAATTCAACAGAGCTATGAAAAGTGTCAAAAACATGCAGGAAAAATGCACTGGTCTGTGCAATTACTTTGTACGTAATTGTTGATCACTTTAAATAATACTGGTGGTGGAGGTCCTTCCTGACGTTGAATACATTTTCCGTTGTGTGAAGTTAATAGAGGGTGTCGCCTGGAGTGGGAAACCCCAAGTTCACACAGCTAGTATCAAATTAACATTACACACTGGGTGACATCATGGTCTTCACACTTTGCATATGTATGCCAGATATTGGCTGCGAGTGCTCACGCCCTTTCCAATATAGTGTATAATGTGCAGACAACTCCAGCAGAACATCACCATCACACACATCTTCCCCTCACTCCCCATCCGTATTTCGCAGCAATCATTCCCTCCGGGACACCCTACTCCATTCCATAACCACCAACAGCAGCACCCCCTCCCCCCCTCCCGCCCCCCGACAGCACCTTCCCATGTAATTGCAGAAGGTGCAACAGCTGGCCCTTCACTTCCTCCCTGTTCACCATCCAACAGCCTAAACAGTCTTTCCAGGTGAAGCAGCTCCTCCAGTCTTGTGTATTATATTCGCTGGACCCAATGGAGCCAACACTACATTAGAGAAACCATATGCAGAAGAGTGACTGCATTGAAGAATACCTTCAGTCTGTTTGCAAGCAGGACCCTGACCTTCCTGTAGCCGGTCATTTTAACACAGCATCCTGCCCGCATGCCCACGTGTCTGTCCTTGGCATGCTGCAGTGTTCCAGTGAATCACAGCACAAAGTGGAGGAACAACATCTCATCTTCCAACTAGGCACTTTATAGCCTTCTGGACTTATTATTGAGTTCAACACCTTTAAATTGTGAATCAACTGGCATTTCTTCCCTTTCTTTTAGCTTGTTATACTCTGTTATCATGTCCTCTCTCCCCTCTCCCCATCCCAGGATTACTGGCTGTCCTTTCCAGTTTGGCAGGAGACACACCACTGTTCTGTCATTCTCACATTCTGATCACTTAATCTGAACTATCAACATCTTTTCTCCACCAGCGCCCTACACCCACCAGCCCCACTGCTCCCCTCCAAATGATAACCGAAATGCTGTCCTCTTCACGCTTCACTTCAGCTCTGATGGAGATCTAGATCGAGATTCGAAACATGAGCTTCCTGTCTCTCCATGGATTCTGTCTGACCTACTTTGACCTCCAGCATTTGTGGTTTTCAATATAGCATCTGCAGTAATTTGGTCCCAATGTGTAACATGATTCAGAGCAGAAGTTTGTGTGTGTGTGTGTGTGTGTGTGTTTGATACCTGAATAGCACAAGTATTACTCAAGAATAAGCACTGTCAAGCCTGATTTCACATCCAGGAGCTGAGAACTGAGTTCTGTTTATGACTTGGGTTTTGGGTATCCACAAGACAACCTCAAAAATACCTGGAATGGGAAACAACAGCACTGTAAAAGACTTCAGGGAAACATAAGGTAGCAAACAAGCAAGCAGGTGGAAGGTACAATGCAACACGGGTTAGCACAGCTGCCTCACAGTGCCAGGGACCTGAGTTCAATTCCCGCCTCAGGCGACTGTCTGTGTGGAGTTTTCATATTCTCCCCGTGGGTTTCTTCCGGGTGCTCTGGTTTCCTCCCACAGTTCAAAAATGTGTAGGTTAGGTGAATTGGCCATGCTAAATTGCCCATAGTGTTAGGTGAAGGGGTAAATGTAGGGGAATGTGTCTGGGTGGGCTGCGCTTTGGCGGGTCGTTGTGGACTTGTTGGGCCGAAGGGCCTGATTCCACACTGTAAGTCATCTAAAAACACAAACAAACACGAAATTGCTGGTGAACCACCAGAGGGCTGGCCATATCTGTGGCGAGAGAAACAGTGTTAATGTTTCAAATCTGATACTATTTGAGAAAATGTTGCCAGACCTGCTGAGTTCTCCAGCATTTTCTGTATTTGTTACACGTTTCCAGCCATATTTCTCTTTGAAACTAAGAATAGAACTGATGAAGGGCCGCTTGACCCGAAATATTAACTCTGATTTCTCTCCACAGGTGTTGCTGGACCTGCAGAGCTCTTCCCACAATTTCTGTTTTTGTTTATAATGGAACTTAACAGGCTATCTTCTTTCTTTGGGGAATTAGTGACAATGACATTTTTTTCTGAGTAATATCTCTATGCACAGGTTTTTAGAGCAGGGAATATTTTATTGCAGGGTAAGATTGTCGCTGGACTAGCAATCTAGAAACCAGGCTAATGTTCTGGGAAATGGGCTCAAATCCCACAATGCAAGCTGCTCAAATATGAAGTCAATTAATAAAATCTGGAATTGAAAGCTGTTCTGTGTAATGGTGACAATTAAACAATCATTGTTAAAAACACCTAATGTCCTTTAGAGAAGCAAATCAACCACCCTTACCTGGCCCAGCCTACATGGTGACTCCAGATCACAGTCTGAACCACCTCTGAAATGGCCATTCAAGCCACTCAATTCAAGTGCAAGTAGGGCTTGGCAACAGAGGCTGGACTTAGCAGTGACGCCCACAACCCATTCCATTCCATAATGAGAGACTGTTATGGAGCATGACTGAACCTTTAAAATGAAAAATTGGACAATTATTTTAAGTAGAGAAAACTATAGAACTGTGAGAAAAGTTTGGATTAATCCAGAAATGAACTTGATGGAGTTGATGGTCTGAATGGTTTCTTATAGCTCTGTACACTATCGTAATGCTCTGCTTCGTCTCAAACATTCTACCATTTGAGATTTTGAATGTTATTAGATAATTTGTAAGTAACTTTCACTGTACATTGAATCTGACCTGAAGAAGATTTTCCTAACTAACCATACATAGCCAGTGCAACAAAAATGGCACAATTAGATTCGACTCTACAAAGAATTGACACAACAGCAGTCCAACCCAGTGTAACCACAATGGTTTTTAGCCCCAGCAGTACGTTTATGGAAACTGTGTTTAAGCTAGGGCCACATCCTTCCTGGTTTACCTTTAGGACACTTTTTAAGCACATGCGCAGTCTTTCAGAAATGATAATGCAAAACTGCTTTGGCTTTCTCCCAGCACTGTCGTGTTCACAGGAAACATCTGGTTTCCATAAACAAACCAGTATACATGGAGCCGAGACCATTTAACCTCTGCCACCAGAGGGTCATGGGAGCAGTCCAGAAGGCTTTCACTCAAATGGGAATATATAGACAAAAATAAGAGTCTATTTAGCAGTATGATACGGACAGCATGAGTGAACTACTCAGATGGTTTCATGCAAAAAGTAATTGGTAGCAACTGGGTCAAATTCATTGCAAAGCAAGTCAAGACTTTATTGGCCTCCTAGACCTTGGTAGCGGGAGGTCAGTAACTTAAATTTTCCTGGGGGGTGGGGAAGCATAATCATGTCAGGTGTCAAAGTTATGGAAAGTGGATGATGTGTAGTTCTGATAAAAAGGGTGATTAAAATTTCAATTGACAATGATGTTCTGGACCTGTTTGAATTTTCCAGCAAGTTCACAGAGGTCACAGAGAGTCAGTGCTTCTGCAGGATGACCGTGAGGTGGTAGTTCTGGTCATTCCAGCTCCGGGGCAAGTACAATGGGCTGATTGGACTTATTCTGCACTGTAGGGATTCTGTGATGCTGTGATTGTTGGATTTGGCAGCTGTTGGGGAGGGATAGTGCGATCCCAGAAAAGCCAGCACACTCTGTAGGTGGATCTCGAGATCCAGGTATCTAAGGTCTGACTGGCAGTTTTTGAGTTGATTGAAAAGGGGCTGAGAAGGTGGTTGGATTGTTTGCTGGAAATATCTGGGAGACTGGTACTTGAGAATATCATGGCACACTAATTCTGAAGGGGAATCCCCAGTGAAGCAGGAAACCTGAGGGAGAGGGAGCTGCAGTGCAGAGATCTGGGCAATAGCAACTTGATGGTCACCTGCAGGGGCAACTGTCGGATGAGGAAGTGACAGAAAGCTGCTGAGGACACCAGGAGCATGTCGATCAAGGAAGACCACTCACACGTGTGTGTAAAACAAGGGATCTACTTCCAGATTTCAGAGCAATAGTGTCACTAGAAGCTGCTGCACTCCCAAGATGCTGTCTCTGATGACAGACAAGCTAAACCCTTGATACCACCAAAGTCAGTAATTTTAAAGTTCACTGTGACCTAAATGTCATTGACTTTGTTCATTCTGCTGTCCCACTGGAGATATGTGTGGTATCTCTCAGTCAGTGATACATTCCTAGATTCTGGAAAAGTCAGAGACAATTGGAAAACTGCCAATATATCAAACTGATTTAAAAAGAGAGGAAGACAAATATAGATGACTCTAGGCCAAATAATTTCCCAAATGCCATTGGGAACAGGTTAATGTCCATTATGAAAAATGTAATAGCAAAGACTTTAGACAAATATAATCAAACCAAGCAGAGTCAGTGTGGCCTCATGAAGGGGAAGTATTGCCCGGTTAATCTTTCAGAATTCTTTGAAGAAGTAGCAAGCAGGATAGACAAAGGGGGACCTGTGGTTGTAATATATTTGGATTTCCAAAAGGCATTTGCTACCACACATTGGACTACTTAATAGGATAAGAGCCCATGGTGTTGGAGAGTATATATTAACATGGGTAGAGGATTGAATAATTAATAGACTAATTAATTGGGATAAAGGAGACATTTTCAGGATGGCAACGGTAACTAGCAGTGTGACATCGGGATCAGTGCTGGAGCACAATTATTTGCAAAATATTAATAACTTGGATGACAAAAAGGAATGTACTATGGCCAAGTTTACAGGTGACACAAAATACCAGAAAGGTAAGTTGTTAGGGTGACACAGAGAGATTCAGGCAAGTTAAATGAATGGCATAAACTTGAAGATGGAATATAATGTGGGAAAATGTGAGGTTATGCACTTTGACAGGAAGAATAGACAAATTGAATATTAATTAAAAGCAGAAAGCTATGATACAGAGGGATTCTCATCCACAAATCACCAAAACCTGATATTTGAGTTCAATGGCTAACAAGGAAAGCAAATGGTGTCCTTTATTTTATAGGGAATAGGAATATCGCAGTAGGCAGGTTTTGCTTAATCTATTTAAGGCACTAATCAGATCACATTTGGAATTCTGTGCACAGTTTTGGTCCCCTTATCTAAGGAAAGGTATACAGTCGGTTCTGCTATAATGCGATAGTTCCATTCTTGTGCAACGCAACGTTATAAGAAAATCGCATAATCGCAGCACCATTTAAACCAATGGAACTGGAATTGCGTTATTACCAATACAAGCTTTAAAAGTTCATGCTTTAGAAACAGTGGCCCGAATTCGTCAATCATGTTATAGTGAATTCGCATTAACGAATACGTGTTATAGCAGAATGACCTGTACTGGCATTGGAGATAGTCCAGAGAAGGTTCATTTGGCTGATACCTGATATGAAGGAGGAATCTATGTCTTGTGGTCTTATCATTGGCGGTGACCAACATCCTTCTCAGGAGGGCCAGACGCAACATACTGAATCATACTGGTCAAGAGAGTTAGTCTGTGACAGTCATAAGATTCATAGCATCAGTGAGTCACCCCCCATGCAAGACACAATTGGATGTATAAATGTGGTCATCAAGTCTCCCTCAGTTAGAGAGATCCACCAACTACGAGGAATTTCATTCCCAACGTCTCTATTAATGCACCCTGAAGGTGTGTTCATAGAAATAGTACAATATCTACGAATTCAGGTGGCCTGAGCTTTTCACTTTCACAACCACAAACCCTTCTCGTTTTATCTCCTTGAGCACTTACTGGCTGGATTCCTGGAAATGACAGATTACTAGGCGGCTACTAATTTCAGCAAGGAGCCAAAGACTAGAGGCAGAGAAGGAATTTGACATCAGCCCTGTGAAGATACAAATCGCCATCAGGTAGCCCATAGGTCAGCTGGACATGAGAGTCAGGAGACTGGACCAATCTGGTGGCACAGTTCAATACGCCCCAGCATGGATCTTCCCATGATGGTGGGCTGCGGGAGGAGAAGCCCTCACTGGTGTGACAATGCTGTAGTGCAAGGCATCCTCAGATGAACAGGATGATGAAACATGAGCCTAACTGCAAGATTCTGAGAGTTATGAAGGGCTGCAAGGAAGGCACAGTGAGTCAGAGGTTCAAGAAGCTCCCACTTCCATATGTTGAATACATCCCTTCCCATGACATCCTCCGAATCATAAGAAAGCCCACCTTCATTCTCCACTGTTGCCCTTTATTTCAGTGCAAACCCAGGCTCCTGCCCCTAGTGACAGCAGGCACTATTGGTTGCTCAAGATAACCTATCTCTTCAAAGTATTTGGGGTGAATCATGGCTTTCCTTCGCTTTCAGAGGTCCTTCAATAAACCATGGAAATGTTACCAAAGGAAAAAGAAAATACCTTTATTACAAACATGGCAGAAACAAGCAATAACTCCTTAACTAAAACAAAATAAAGAATGGAGGATGCTGGAAATCTGAAACAAAACCAGAACTTCCTGGAGAAACTCAGTACATCAGGAATTGGGCTCTAAAATGATTGACTGTTATTGATCCTAGAGGCTCCAGGCTTCCCATGAAGAAGATGCGATGCTGTTCTTAGAGCTTGTGACTCCTTAGCTACCTCTTGCCTATTAAACCCAAGTGTACATCACATGTTTCCTTAATTCTCTTATGAGTGCTCGTCCACAATGCTTCTCCTTTCTGTTGCTGCAAAGGGGCGCTACTGACCTTATCTCCATTCAATTAGTTGGCTTGATGACTCTCCTCTGGCTGTCTGCATTCTGACTGGCTGCAGTGGGTCCCTGAACATGTACAGGTGTGTCAAGTGTCACTGTGCTAACTTGAGGCATTGGTTTAACTGACAGAGGGATTGAGGAAGTGGAATAAGCTGAAAGGATAACTCTAATACGGAAGCCAACCACTTCTTCTCACAATGTTGATTTGTACCTCCCTTTTAATCTCAGAAGGATCAGAAACTGTTGGAGGTTCCATCATCCACCTCTCTCCTCAGCACAACTGCAGTGAACTCCTGGGCAAAGTGGAAGTACATGCTGTACTGTATACATCTCAGGGGTCTACTGCTGGTTAATCTTAGGTGGCCCTCCAAGTGTGTCACCAATCTCTCAAAGGACAAGGCCATACATGTAAATGAGAGGGAGATTGCAGTGCTCATGGCCTGAATGATCTCTCCCAGTCTTCTCTCGCATTCTCTCCGGATTCTCCGCCAGATCTTCATGACCTACATTGCCTCACCGCTGATTCCAAATGCATTCAGTAGCCCAGGGCTTATTCTCATCCATATCTCCACCACACCACTCAGTGTCGGTGGCTTGAGCTGCCTCAGACCCCGGTAACTGGTCAGGAACATGTGAGGCTCAGAATAACCACAGTGAGGGTAATCTAAGTGCAGCAGATAGCCACCAGATTGAGATATCTGTGGTTAGTGGAGGTTGTAGGGAATGATGAGATAGTGCACCTTCTGACGTACTCTTCCCAGAGATGGTGGCTCTCTGTTCCTGCAGATGAACTGGGCTAGAGAATGGATGGACAAAGGGTTTTGCCCTCCAAACATCATATTCCAAAACTGACTGGTGTTCTGATCAATGTATCTGCAGCAGAGAATACAGAAGTCCCTTGGTTTCTCCCAAGGCTCCGTTCTGTCCAGTTATGAGGACACTCAGCCTCTTGGACTGACTCCTCTGTGTCTCTGTCTCTAATAGATTAGCCACCCTGAGGGTATTGTCTTTCATGGTTCTGAAGAATTGGAGAAATAAAGTCCCACCACAAGCCTGGCCCCTTATTTAAATATTTTTAAGGGGAGTTAGATGGAGTCTTGGTTACCAAAGCAATGGACAATCATCAGGGATGTCCAAGAATGTAGAGCTGAGGTTAAATTCAGATCATTCATAAATGGCAGAGCAGGCTCAATTAGCATACTCTCATTCCTTGTTCATATGTTTGTAAGTAGACAAACATTAGCTGCATCACAAGAACAGGCACAATTCCTGATTGGATAGCATCCTAACTGTCTATTTTGGGGCACTCAAATGTGTACTGCATTCAGCCACTTGACAGTGACTTTGCAATGATATCCATTGACAGGCGACACCTGTTCTTTGAGATGTGTCCATTCTTGTTCCAGGGGGTGACATGGCCTGGGCCTATTGCCATTCACTGACTAGCTATCCCCTTGTTTCCAAGCAGCTGCACCCTTCATAAGTACCCATTCATTAATCCTTAAAGAGACCGAGGTGTGGGGTACTCACTTTGGCTGGACAAACAATACTCTTCATGGTTCTTGTGGCACTTGGCCAAGCATTTCCAATGATCTGGTAGCTGCTGACCTCCAAAGTGACCTCTGTAGGTAGAATCAGAGGGAAGGCTGGAGATCTCTTCCTTCTGTTCCTGTGGAAAAGGCATTGTATCTTTGGCTAAATAGCCTCGAGGAGAGCCTGCAGGGAGAAATAACTGGGCCTACAATCTCTTGGGACTTAATTGCTGTCAAGCCAACAAACCTTCAGCCTTCATCATGCTTTCTGACAGACCTTGTGGTTTCTCCCACTTGAAGGCCTGCTCTGTTGGTGGGTGCAAAGGATGAATTTTTCTGGTTCGGCTTGCTCCAGAAAGGGAAGCCTCCAGTAAGTGAAGGCTCCAAATGGTGGAAGTCCCATAGAAGGAAGACTTCAGAAGAGAATGCTTCAGACAAGGATGGAACCATCCCCAGGGAAGACTACAGACAGGGAAGGATCCAATCAGAAAGGCTAGAATTGAAGTGCCCTTTCCATAAAACATTACATGATCTACCCCATTCACTTTGCTAGAGTTCATAAAGAACATTATTCCCAACAAAAACATATTCCGTAAGAGTGGCTGCCCTGGGAGAGATAATAAAAAAAAGGTGGTGCAAGAGACAGAGAGAGAGATGGATAGAGTAGGAAGACATTGACATGGTGCAGTTAGTTTTTCAACAGTACACCTGCAAAGCATCTTTACGTAATCCTTGTTTATCAAGCTTGTTATTCCAAAATTGAATTTCGCAATTAAGGTATTGTATGTGCGCTGTCCACTCAAAAACAGCAGGCTTGACAATGTAATGTTGTAAGTCTGTGCACATATCTGTTGCCATCAAAGGGTAAGGATTGAGGGAGAGCAAGGTCAGAGAGTAAGGTGGGAGTAGAATAGAGGGGAGAGAAGATTTAAGAAATGAACAGTGGGAAAGGTGATGTGAGTAACACAGAGGGAAAGATGGAATAGAATATGGAAAATTCAGAAAGGGGAGAAGGAATTCCACCATAAATACCTTTAAAAATGTGAAATGTTAGAACTATAGTAATCTACTTCTCTTCTAAATAGTGAACATTTACATTATTTCAATATTGCATTTGTCATGTTGAAGATCAGGTTCCATTTCAATTCCAGCCAATTAGCTGTAAACATTCAGCCTTAATTTCATAAAGCTCAGAGGGAAAATATAATCTCAGCAGTTTGAGCAAAATCTATTTTCAATGACTATTAAAAACAGATGACAAGGCAAAATGGTGCACCCACCCAAACCCCACATGAGCAACACATCTAGCGATGAACCGTGAACAAAGATATGCATTGCTGTATTCATGCACCTCTTATAGGAAGTTCTTATTGAGAAAGGCACAAACAAATTCAGGATCTCCACATCAGTGGTGCCAAGAATTAAAGGGAAAGAAGACATTGTTGGGAATATTCTATAAGCCTCCATGAGTAGCTATGGAGTGGGACAGGAATAAATCAGAAAATACTTAGGGCATCTCACATTAATTGTGGGCATCTTGAACCATCCTGTAGATTGGGACAATTAGATTGACAGAGAAAGCCATGAGGACTAATTCATAGATTTGATTTGATTTGATTTATTATTGTCATATATACCTAAGTACAGTGAAAAGTTTTGCTTGGTGTACAGCACAGGCTGTAAAGATCATTGGGTGAGAGAATAGAGTGAGGAATACAAAGTTATGGCTGCAAAGCAGGTGGACAAAACGCAAGATCGACATTAGATTTGAAATTAGAAAGTTCCATTCATTAGTTTAATAACAGCAGGGAAGAAGCTGTCTTGAACCTGTTGATGCATGTGTTTAAGCTTCTGTATCTTCTGCCTGAAGTACTTCCAAATAAACCTGTTTCAGTATAACCTGATGTTGTGTGACTTTTCACCTAGTCCAACATCCCAATCATAGCATTTATAAAAAGTCACCTTTCTTCAATTTCAAAAACATGCACAACGTCTACCTTTATGGTTATATTTCTCTCCACCCCTTCTGATACTTTCCTTTTGAAAACGAAATCCCCCCGAGAAGCCTCCAGGTTAATTTCTCAATGTGAACAAAAGCTCAAATGAATGTAAATGGTTGTTAACCATGGTCCAAGCTGTTGGCAGAAGGGTGATTTCAAGAGCTCTTTTGGAAGATTTTTGTGGGGAAATCATACCCCAGATGTGACCTTATGCCGGCTATCGTTTTTAATCATTGCCACTCTGATGTTCAGATGCATTTGTGATAGCTGTAGGCCACAGCTCTGCTATCTCAGCTTCAATAACAATAAACTAACAGATTCCACCCCTTCCCCCGGGAATTCCCTGTACTTATGCAGAGTTTTATCAGAACAGAAGTGAATGTATGGCTGAGGAGAGAGTGCTGTCACTGACTGAACACTGACAGTAGATGAAAATTAACTAGAGATCAGATTCAATTTGCATCACATCAGCTTTGGAGGATGACAATCTTTATTTCCATCCATTTTGCTGATTAGCACATGGGAGAGTTGCACCCCTGACTCATTCTGCTGGTTTCCGTGGAAATAATTTTGGATTTGAGATAAAGTGCTTCACAGAAATCCTTCAACCAAATATTAAAACCAAGGTATAAAAAAAAAGGAAGTTTCAGTCAACTGAACAAAAACAACTGAGCTGAAGGAGGGACTTTTCCAGAAATAAACATTTGAGTCACGACCTGATTACCTTTTATCAACTTTGTAGAAGTACAACAATTATATAAGAAACCAAAAAGGTCTCATTTGCACTATTAGTCAGAACTTCCCTATTCAATCTCTAGAGGAAGATTCACTTCTTTCTGGCAATGTTACCTTTTGATTGAGCCTCCTTATTATTATTTTTTATTTATTCACACAGTGTCCCATCGCTGGTATTTTTGTCCTTGCCTTGAGAAACAAAATTAGTTGTCTATTTCAACTGCTCTGGTCCCAGTGGTGTAGGCAGACCCACAGTGCTGTCAGGAAAAGAGTTTCAGGGTTTTAGCTCATGACAGTGAAGGAATGGCAATATATTTTCAAGTCAGGATGATGTGTGGCTTCGGGAGCAACTTTCAAGCACGGTGTTCCCATGTATCTGCTGCTCTCATTCTTATAGATAGAAGTCATAGGTTTGGAAAATGTGTTTGAAGGATCCTTGGTGAATCTTCTGAACGGTACACACTGCTGCTACCATGCACTGGTGGTGAGGAAGAGAATAAAGAGTTTTCCACCACATTCCAGACAGGTGCCTTGTAAGCGATGGACAACAGTAGGTTAGGGAGGAAAGGGGTTGCCCAAGATATAAATTAATCTCTGTAGAATTTCATCAGCTTGTTCTTGTTGTCTTCATGTTCAAGAAGCTGGTCTACTTCAGTTTCTGGTCAATATTGACACCTTGGACAATGAAATGAGGAATTCAGCATTGTTAACAAAGTTGAAAGCCAAGGGGAGATAAATTCTCTACTGTTGTAAACTTGCCATTTATCAGCCAACACCTGAAACCTAATGAAATCTTGCTGCATTTGGGCAGAGGCGACTTCTGGTTCTAGCAATCAAGAATGGTGCTGAGGTTTGTACAATCATAGAGTCAAGAGAATCATAGAGATGCTCAGCACGGAAACAGACCCTTTGGTCCAACGCTAACCTAATCTAGTCCCATTTGCAAGCACTTAGCCCATATCCCTCCAAACCCTTTCTATTCATATACCCATCCAGATGCCTTTTAAATGCTGTAATTGTACCAGCCTCCACCACTTCCTGTAGCAGCTCATTCCACACATGCACCAACATCTGCATGAAAATGTTGCCCTTTAGGCCCCTTTTGTATATTTCCCTTCTCACCCCAAATCGATGCCCTCTACTTCTGGACTCCCCCCACCACAGGGAAAAGACCTTGTCTATTTATCCTAACCATGCGAGTCATGATTTTATAAACATCTATAAGGTCACCCCTCAGCCTCTGACACTCCAGGGAAAACAGCTCCAGCCTGTTCAACCTTTCCCTATAGCTCAAATCCTCCAACCCTGGCAATATCCTTGTAAATCTTTTCTGAACCCTTTCAAGATTCACAACATCTTTCCGATAGGAAGGAGACCAGAATTGCATGTAATACTCCAACAGTGGCCTAACCAATATCCTATACAGCTGCAACATGACTTCCCAACCCCTATACACAGTGCTCTGATGAATAAAGGAAAACATACCAAATGTCTTCTTCACTATATTACCTATCTGCGACTCTGCTTTCAAGGAACTATGAATCTGCATTCCAAGGTCTCTTTGTTCAGCAACACTCCCTAGGACCTTACCATTAAGTGTATAGGTCATGCTCTGATTTGCTTTTCCAAAATGTAGCACCGCGCGTTTATCCAAATTAAATTCCATTTGCCACTTCCTCAGCCCATTTGCCCATCATATCAAGATCCTGTTGAACTCTGAGGTAGCCTTCTTTGCTGCCCACTACACCTCTAATTTTGGTGTTATCTGCAAACTTACTAACTGTCCCTCTTATGCTCACATCATTTATGTAAATGACGAAAAGTAGTGGACTCGACACCAATCTTTGTGGCACTCCAATGGTCACAGGCCTCCAGTCTGAAAATTAACTCTCCATCACCACCCTCTGTCTTCTTCTTTTGAGCCAATCCTGTATCCAAATGGCTAGTTCTCCCTGTACTCCATGAGACCTAACCTTGCTAACCAGTGTCCCATGAGGAATCTTGCCAAATGCCTTACTGAAGTCCCTATAGATCTCATCCACCACTCTGCCCTCCTCAATCCTCTTTGTTATTTCTTCAAAAAACTCGATCAATTCTGTGAGGTATGATTTCCCACACACAAAACTATACTGACTGTTCTTAATCAGTCCTTGCCTTTCCAAATATATGTAAATCCTGTCCCTCAGGATTCCCTCCGACAACTTGCCAACACTGATGTCAGGCTAACCAGCCAATAGTTCTCTGGCTTTTCCTTATTACCTTTCTTAAATAGTGACACCATGTTAGCCAACCTCCAGTCTTCCGGCACCTCACCTGTGACTATCGATGATATAAATATCTCAGCAAGAGGCCCAGCAATCACTTCCCTAACTTCCCACAGAGTTCTAGGGTACACCTGATTAGGTCCTGGGGATTTATCCACTTTCATGCATTTCAAGACATCCAGCACATCCCCCTCTGTAATATGGACATTTTTCAAGATATCACCATCTATTTCTCCACATTCCATATCTTCCATGTCCTTATCCACAGTAAACACTGATGCAAAATACTTGTTTAGTATCACTTCCATCTCCTGCAGCTCCACACCATAGGCTGCCCTGTTCTCTTCCTAGTTACCCTTTGGTCCTCAATGTATTTGTAAAAACTCTTTGGATTCTCCGTAACTCTATTTGCCAAAGCTATCTCATGTCCCCTTTTTGCCCTCCTGATTTCCCTCTTAAGTATACTCCTACTGCTTTTATACTCTTCTAAGGATTCACTCAATCTATCCTGTCTATACCTGACATATAGACTTTTGCCCGAAACGTCGATTTTACTGCTCCTCGGATGCTGCCTGAAGTACTGTGCTCTTCCAGCACCACTAATCCGGAATCCTATACCTGACATATGCTTCCTTCTTTTTCTTAACCAAACCCTCAAATTCTGTAGTCGTCCAGCATTCCCTGTACCGATCAGCCTTTCTTTTCACCTTAACAGGAACATACTGTCTCTGTACTCACATTATTTCATTTCTGAAGGTTTCCCATTTTCCAGCTGTCTCTTTACCTGTGAATATCTGTCCCAATCAGCTTTTGAAAGTTCTTGCCTAATATCGTCAAAATTAGCCTTCCTCCAATTTAGAACTTCAACTTTTAGATCTGGTCTATCCTTTTCCATCACTATTTTAAATCTAATAGAATTGTGGTCGCTGGCCCCAAAGTGCTCCCCCACTGACACCTCAGTCACCTGCCCTGCCTTATTTCCCAAGAGTAGGTCAAGTTTTGCACCTTCTCTAGTGGATACATCCATATACTGAATCACAAACTTTTCTTGTACACACTTAACAAATTCCTCTCCATCTAAACCCTTCACATTATGGCAGTCCCAGTCTATATTTGGAAAGTTAAAATCCCCTACCATAACCACCCTATTATTCTTACAGATAACTGAAATCTGCTTACAAATTTGTTTCCCAATTTCCCACTGACTATTTCCCATAGTCTATAACACTATCCCAATAATGTAATCATCCATTTCTTACTTCTCAATTCCACACAAATAATTTCCCTGGCTATATCCCAGGAATGTCCTTCCTAAGTACAGCCGTAATGCTATCCCTTATCAAAAATGCCACTCCCCCTCCTCTCTTGCCTCCCTTTCTATCCTTCCTGTAGCATTTGTATCCTGGAACATTAAGCTGCCAGTCCTGCCCATCCCTGAGCCATGTTTCTGTAATTGCTATGATATCCCAGTCCCATGTTCCTAACCATGCCCTGAGTTCATCTGCCTTCCCTGTCTGGCCTCTTGCATTGAAATAAATGCAGTTTAATTTATCAGTCATATCTTGTTCTCTGCTTTGTTCCTGCCTGCCCTGACTGTTTGACTCGCTGCTTTTCCCAACTGTACCAGTCTCAGATTGACCTCTTACCTCACTATCTCCCTGGGTTCCCCAACCACCCACCCCACCTTACTAGTTTAAATCCTCCTGAGTATCCCCAGCAAATCTCCCTGTCAGTATATTAGTCCCCTTCCAATTTAGGTGCAATCCATCCTTCTTGTACAGGTCACTTCTACCCCAGAAGAGATTCCAATGATACAAAAATATGAAACCTTCTCCCCTGCACCATCTCCTCAGCCATGCATACATCTGCTCTATCCTCCTATTCCTACCCTCACTCACTTGTAGCACCAAGAGTAATCCAGATATTACTACCCTCGAGAACCTCCTTTTTAAATTCCAGCCTAACTGTCTATATTGTCCCTTCAGGATCTCATCCTTTTCCCTTATTATGTCATTAGTTCCAATGTGTACAATGACCTCCTGCTAGTCCTGCTCCCCTTTGAGAACATTCTGCACCCTCTCCAAGATATCCTTGATCCTGGCACCAGGGAGCCAACACACCATTCTGATTTTTCACTGCTGGCCACAGAAACGTCTGTCTGTGCCTCGGACTACAGAATCCCCTAACACAATTGATCATTTGGAACCCGACGTACCCCCTGTTACAATAGAGCCAGTCTCCGTTCCAGAAACTTGGCTGCTCATGCTACATTCCCCTCAGAGTCTATTGCCTCCTACATTTTTCGAAACAGCATACTTGTTTGAAATGGGGATAGCCACAGAGACTCCTGAACTACCTGCCTACCCCTCATACCTTCCTGGAGTTAATCCATCTACCTCACTGTATGTTCGTTATTTTTTCCCCTTCCTATAACTGCCATCCATCACAGCCCCTAGCTCTTGTAAATTCCTCACTGCCTCTGACTGCAACTCCAACTAATCCATGTGATTTGATAGGATTTGCAACCAAAGACACTTCCTGCAGACATAATCATCAGTAACATGGAAACTTTCCCTAAACTCCTACATCCGACAGGAAGAGCATATCACTCTACGAAGGGCCATCTTTACTGCTTCATAATCTACAGACCCAGAAAATCACACTGTCTTTTTGCTCTAAGTACAGTGCTCCAGGCTAACGTAGTACTTATGGTTTATATTTTTAAAATTTGATCAATGACAGTAAAACATATAGTAAAGAAAGACCCCACTCTCCTCACTACTGTAGATTAACAGCAAGGTTACACCTTACAAACAATGCACTTATCTGTTCCTGTACTGTGAGATCTCCCATGCAGAATCCTCCAAGGTCAGCTGTGAATTTCACTATTAGTTAATTTTCCTATACGCACTCGGCTGTCCAAAGATACTTGACCTCAAACAGCAAAGGCAGTAACTGTGCAGATTTACTGCTGTGTCAGTTAGCAATGTAGGTTTCTTTCTCACTCCCCCTCACTCACCATGTACTCGCTGCCTTTTGTCTGCTTCCTACTTTTAAAAGTGCCATTGTTTTGATCTTTTATCCCCAAAGTTCTACGTAACACTTCTAAAACAGTAGTTGCCACTCCTGGAATTCGAGGAAATCACCTCTAACACCTAAAATACCTCAAAATAGAGTAGCTCTTACAGCCACAATTTTTTCCTGTCCTCCATCTTGGATTACCCAGAGCATCCTATTTCTCACTGTGTGACAGAGGGAAGGTCATTGATGAAATAGCTGGATGGTTGGGCTTCGGAGTATATCTCAAGAAAATCCAGCAGAGACATCTGGGGATGTGATGGTTGGCTGCCAACAGCCACAACTTTCTGTATTTATCCCAACCAATGGAGCGAGATCCCCTTGATGGAAATTTGTCCAGTCTCCATGATGCCCCACTTGGGTAATTGTTGCTTTGATGTTAAGCACAATCACTCACCTTACATTCCTGGATTTCATACTTTGTCCCCATATATACAGTCAAAATGAAATAGTAATAAGATCCAAAAGTGATAGCTCTGCCAGAAGACCAAAAGGCCTTAAGAAATAAGAATAGGAGCAAGCTGTTCCATTCCTCAAGTCTGATCCACCATTCAATAGAATCACCCCTCACGTCCAGTTTCCTACCTTTCCCCATGATGTCAGCATGTGGAATGAACTTCCTGAGGAAGGGGTGGATGTGGGTACAATTACAATATTAAAAAGACATTTGGATAAGTACATAAAAAAAGAAAGGTTTGGAGGGAAATGGACCAGGAACAGGCAGGTGAGAGTAGTTTAGATTGGAATTATATTCAGCATGGACTGGTTGGTCCGATGGGTCCATTCCATGCTGCGTGATTCTATGACTCCATGACTTTAAATCTACAGTACTACAGCAGGGAGCTTGTCATAGCTCATAGCTTGCTGTATTTAAAGCATGCAACCA
The DNA here is from genome assembly GCF_047496795.1 of Chiloscyllium punctatum. Taxonomy (NCBI): domain Eukaryota; kingdom Metazoa; phylum Chordata; class Chondrichthyes; order Orectolobiformes; family Hemiscylliidae; genus Chiloscyllium; species Chiloscyllium punctatum. The sequence goes on along the minus strand of NC_092746.1, from coordinate 91,285,384 downwards.
CTTATTGATATCACTTTGAGTGAATTGAATTGACCAAAGATTGGCACATTCGTGTAATGTGAGGGAATTAAGGAGGAAACAAAGAGTGCTTTCTCTTGGCACTTCTGGTTAAAGCCTTGTCTTTTGCATTGATGTGGTGGGGAATCCTAAGCATTGATGATGGGGACATTTGTGGAAGCTCTTTCTGCAGTCAATTGTTTAATTGTTAACCAGCATTCACAACTGGATGTGACTTTCCTAAAGGGCATTAGATATCCAGGTTTGTGTTTTAATAACGGTATGATAGTTTCATTATCATTTTTATTGAGACTAGTCTTTTTATTCTGAATTTATTAACTGTCTGAATTTAACTCTTCACTGCAGTATGATGGAATTTGAACACTTGTCCCGGAAGCTTTGGTCCACATCTCGAACCTATTGACCTTCTACCACACACTATCATAGCCTCATGATGACTGCTCATTAAGCTTTATTTATTCTGCCAGGGGATTGATGCCACCAAACTCACCAAGCAAAGCAAGAAACCAACAATTGAGTTTCAGCTAGATGAAAAATTAAGAGCAGAAACTGTTCTTTATCACGCTATTGGCCGGCCTCTGTCGATCAAGGGAGGAGACTCCTGCAGAAAGCAAAGTTTCAGTAAGATGCTAAAGCTGTTGCAATTCTGGATTGCACAGCTGTTACTAAGGTTTCATAAATATCTATTTTTGCTTCTTTGAATGAAATCAAGACATTTTACTGACGTCTCAGACTCATAGATTTTTGTAATACAGAAAGAGGCTATTTAGTCTTGCCATGCTGGTCCACAAAGCTTGACCACACTAATCCCATTTTCCAGCTTTTCATAGTCATAGAGATATACAGCACAGAAACAGACCCTTCAGTCCAACTCGTCCATCCAGACCAGTTAACCTAATCTAATCGAGTCCCATTTGCCAGCATTTGGCTCATATCCCTCTAAACCCTTCCTAATCATATACCCATCCAGATGCCCTTTAAATGCTGTAATTGTACCAGCCTCCACCACTTCCTCTGGCAGCTCATTCCATACATGCACCACCTTCTGTGTGAAAATGTTGCCCCTCAGGTTCCTTTAAAATTTTCCCCTCTCATCCTAAATCTATGCCCTTTACTTCTGGACTTCCCCACCCAGGGAAAAGACCTTGTCTATTTGCCCTACCAATGCCCCTCATGATATATAAACCTCTATAAGGTCACCCCTCAGCCTCCGATGCTCCAGGGAAAACAGCTCCAACCTATTCAGCATCTTCATATAGCTCAAATCCTCCAACCCTGACAGCAAACTTGTAAATCTTTTCTGAACCCTTTCAAGTTTCACAATATCCTTCTGATCGGAAGGAGACCAGAATTGCATGCAATATTCCAAAAGTGGCCTAACCAATGTCATGTACAGCCCACAACATGACCTCCCAACTCCTGTACTCAATACTCTGACCAATAAATGAAAGCATACCAAACGCTTTCTTCACTATCCTACCTACTTGTGACTCCACTTTGAAAGAGCTATGAACCTGCACTCCAAGGTCTTTTTGTTCAGCAACACTCCCTTAGGACCTTATCATTAAGTGTATAAGTCCTGCTAAGATTTGCTTTCCCAAAATGCAGCATCTCACATTTACCTAAATTAAACTCCACTTGCCACTCCTTGGCCCATTGGTCCATCTGGTTCAGATCCTGTTGTAAACTAAGGTAACCCTCTTCGTTGTCCAGTACACCTCCAATTTTGGTGTCATCTGCAAAATCACTAACCGTACCTCCTATGTTCACATCCAAATCACTTATATAAATGAAGAAAAGCATTGGACCCAACACTGATCCTTGTGGCACAACACCGGTCACAGGCCTCCAGTCTGAAGAGCAACCCTCCACCACCACCCTCTGTCTTCTACCTACGAGCCAGTTCTATATCCAAATGGCTGGTTCTTCCTGTATTCCATGAGATCTAACCTTGCTAACCAGTCTACCATAAGGAACCTTGTCAAGTGCTGGTTAAAACTAATTTTGCGATCATTTCTCTTATTTGATCTTAAGGCATTAATTTTAGACTTATGTTACTGACCCTCAAACTGGATGTGCAATTCTAACATGTGATGATCACTCTTGCGTAAAGGATCCTTTACTATAAGCTCATTATTGCTACAACATGATGAAACTCAAAAATTTTTCCAACACTTTATAAAAGTAAACACCATTAAACTTTGCAAGCTGCCTTGCAGATAAAGATCCCAGTGGTCCATTAAGAACGATAGACAATAAGCAACCATATCCACAATAGAACCTTGCAGTTAACCGTGCCGAATTGAGATGCTTGTTAGAACATGAATGTTAGTGTGCAGCAAAACTAACCTATCACAAGCATATACAAACAACAATACTCCTCAAAGTAGGCTTGAATGTTCAGGATGGTATTCCAGTTGTTGAGCTGACCATAGGCACAGAAAGAAATAAGAAAAACAACCCGAAGCATGCTACATGTGCAGAGGGTATAACAAGTCAGTGAAGATGGAATTTAACTTAATGACAAGCTCTTTTATACCATTGTATCAGCTAAAGAACTCAAAATGCTATTGAATGATTTGTATTATGAACTTTTTCATTCCATGAGGACCCTGTTAATATAGGTTGTTGACAATCAATGGCACTCGCCTTGGCTGGCGAGATTGAGGCTGCGGTGTTGAAGAAGATCCATCCTCTATTTCCCTCATGTTGTCCTAAGTGCAGACCCTGGAGCCCTCTGATGTCGGAGTGGTTGATGCTCCCTGCACATTCCCCATTAAGCTTGTGGCCCTCTGGCTGTAGCATCGATCTGTGAGGGTTCAGAAAATATTTACAAAAATGTTGCTGAGAATGAAGGGTTTAAGTTGTAAAGAGAGGCTGGATGGCAATGTAAGTGAATATCTAAATGCTGCCTAAATGTTACAAAGGTTTCCTGTCAGGAAGTGAGTTCCAGATTCCCACCACCCTCGGAGTCAAAAACCATTCTCCTCAACTCTCCCCTGAGCCTTCTACCTTTCACCTTAAATCTATATTAAATGGGAATGCTTGAGGAATATCATTTTCCTGTCAGACTCAAGAGTTCAGAATTGATCAGCTGACTATGGGATCACTTCCCCAGAGCTGTCAATTGAAGCCCCAGCCTGGATTATATGCTGAAGCTTCTGGAAGAGAACTTCAGATGAAAATGAATGGAACTGAATATTGAGTAAGACTTTGAGTAGGCCACTGATGCAATGCTGCCTGTTTTGTACTTACCACTAGCTTGAAGTTCTACCTGTGTAATTCTGTACATAACATTGCAGGGCTTTGCATTGGCCACATAGTCCAATGAAATTACTCATTCAGTCTGGAACACTAACTATATCCATTAGAGGGAATTCTTAATGGACCACTGGGATCTTTATCTCCAAGGCAGTTTGCAAAGATTAATGGTATTTACTTTTATAAAGTGATGAAAAATTTTGAATTTCATCATGTTGCAGCAATAATGGGCTTATAGTAAAGGATCCTTTATGCAAGAGTGATCATCACATGATAGAATTGCACATCCAGTAACACTAACCATATCCATCAGAGGGTATTCAGTCTGTAACACTAAGCATACCCATCAGAGGGTATTTAGCGATAGAGGCAATTAATTTGTTAAGCTTGTGACTGAGATACTAATATTTCTGTAGAGTGTGTATTGTAGAGGAGGAAGTCAGTTCGTTTGGTCAGCTGGATGGCTGGTCTGTTATGCAAAATGATGCCAATAGTACGAGTTCAATTTCTGCACTGACTGCAGTTACCATGAAGTTCTCCATCTCAGCATTTCCCCTTTTAACCGAAGACATGGTGACCCTCAGGTTAAACTACTACCTGTTGTCTTTCTCTAATGAGAAAGCAGTCTATGGTCCAGTGGTACTGTGGTGACTTTATCTTTTATTGTAGAGGAAGGAATACAGAGAAAATTCATGCAAATTAACAGGATTTCTTCAATTTATTTCAAACACCAAATCATATCACTAATGAGTTAGGGTTAGGATCTTCTTCAAAGAAGAATCAGACTGAATTTGAACCATTAACTCTGTTTCACTCTCCACAGATGCTGCCAGGCCTGCTGTGTTCGTTCAGCACTTTCGGTGTTTTCTTTCAGATTTGCAGCATCAGCAGCATTTTGCTTTCAACACATGCGTAATAACAACCCGGAGTCAGATTGTTTTCCTTTCCAATTCATTACAGTGAGGTCAAACATCACACTTTATTACAGATCAACCAACCCAACACAATGAGGAACTGAATATTAACTGCTTTACATGGCACAATTATTCTGTATTTTAATCAATATTATCAGAGAGTGAAACTACTTTGTGGGTTGGACTTGCCAAAGTTCAAGTTAACTAACCACTTTAACCCATTGCATACTGACAGCATGTTTCTTGTGACTCTGAAAACAAATAGATAGCCAAACTGCTGTCCAGAGATATGTGTTTAATTAGAAGCAAGGAGGTTATGGAAAAAAGGCGAGACAACGGTACCCAATCGTCATTCTTATTCAGAGAGCTGGTGCAGACACAATGGGCCAAATGGCCTCCTCTGTGGTGTAACAATTCAGAACTCTGTACCTCCAGCATTATTATTCCTCTCTTTGCTGTTATCAGTGAAGCAATGCTCTGCCCGATGTTGCAACTTGACTGCAATAGCTCCGGATATAGGAAGCTAGACGTCTGTTAATTCCACCTCTGTCTCCCTCCTCCTCCTTTCCTTTTCTGTCTATAATCTTAAATGGCTGCTCTTTGTGTCTCTACGGAGTTCCAGCTGAGTAAAAATTCCTGAAGTGTTAGCTGGAGAAATTCCTCATTGCTGGAAGCATAAACCCCTGATAATGTAGTTTTCGAACAGCATGAGGGCTCAACAACTAGTGATCTCTCAGTAAATACTTCATTTCTCAATAATCAGCAAATTCCACAACATAACTAATTACTAATACCATGAACTTTGAAACATTTTTCTCACATTTTTTTCAGAGATTTTTCCTTTGGATTCCCTCTCACCACCCCCTCCAAATTGCCCATCGATATTACTCAGTACAGCCTCAACTTTTGGCGCACACTGAGAATCTAATTCTTCATTTTGTTCAAATTTTGTTTGAAAAACTTGATGGAGTTTTATTTTCTTTTTCTCCTGTGCTTTGAAAATGCTATAAAGTCACCAAGAAGAAGCACTGGATGAGATTGCAGTGCAAAAAGCACAAAATGCACAATTTTTGTTCAGTTTTTTCTTTGCATCTTCTCTGTTTTCTTGTTGTCCCCACTGAGTTAGATAGGACCCTTTTTCATTTTAGCTCTTTTGAAGTGGAATTGGATATATCCATGAAGAATATCGATTTCATTCCTCAATTTACTCAACATCCTTTTTGAGCAGCAGGAGCTCACCCCTGTCATATGTCAGCTGTGAGACAGTGAGGACTGCAGATACTGGAGATCAGAGTTGACAGTGCATTGCTGGAAAAGCACAGCAGGTCAGGCAGCACCCGAGGAGCAGGAAAATCGACATTTCAGAGCCCTGGTGTTTCCTGATGAAGGCCACCGGCCCAAAATGTAGATTTTCTGCTCCTCGGATGCTGCCTGACCCACATATGTCAGCTGTGGGAGTCTAGGGATTGAATCAAGAAGTGACACTCAGAAGATATAAGGCTGATGCTGGCGGCATGATCAAAGCAGTTACAATTAGGTGGCTGTTAAGAGGGTTAGTGACAGGTGTCAGGAGAAGGGGCAGAACTCTTTCTCGGATTGGTGTACAAGGGCCTATACTCTGTGAGAAATACTCTGTGATAAAACTGCGGGAGCCTTGAGCAATTTGGAACATTGTTTGCAATGAACACCACCTCCTTGCTAAAATTTAGGACTTTGTTGCATTAGAGTGGATTGATTTGTTGTACACCATGTTAATTCTCTCATTGAACCCTCTCTCCCTAGCAGAAATGAGTGAGCTCCTGAACTATCTGCAGCAAGTTGTCAGAATACAATGGGTAAAACTAGCAGAGATAGAGACAGAAGGAGGAAATATCACGCGGCTGCAGAGAAAAGACAGGGGAAAAAAAGAGATGGAATGGATAGGATCCTGAGAGGTTTGCTGGAATACATCAGGTTTTTAAAAATGTTATGTCAAGTGAAGAAAAAGCTGAACTAATGGTTCCCAGTGAATGTACCAGGCTGGCTGAGGAAGAGGACATCAGTACAAGATGTTCACGGGTTGATGAAATACTCACCATGACTACAATGCTGTTTCCACTAACAAAGAAATGTGTGTTGCAGTGTGATGTGTGATTCGATTTACTTGATAATGTGATGACTGTCAAATTAGTGGAAACACAGCCTGCAAAACTAACTTGTATTGATTATGCAAGGAAACCTCGAGGGGCTTTAGAAACATGGCCAACGGCGAGGTTTGTGACAGAATTGGGTGAGAAGCCTGATAAGGCCTATCTTGACATCAGGAGCATCTCAGAGAAGAAGCAAGGCCAGTTTCTCACTAGGCAGTAAAGAGTTAAGGGGATTATAGTTTGTGAACCATCTTATTAATGTCACAATTCATCAAATTAATGTTCAGCTTCCTATCTTATTAAACAAGTGGGACATCAAGAATTTTCAATATGGATATCACAGCAGGTCCCTGGCAGCTTCAGCTCACCACAGGCTGTGACCAGCCTCCATGTTGCTTAGCAACAAACAGCATCTCAGGGCAGATTGATTGTAACCTTTGATGAGCTTCCCCAAATCTTGCAGTAACCCTGATCCTCCAAAGCTCAATTGTCATTCCCACTTACATATTGACGTTTCCCCTTTACAATTATTGCTTTTCTACATCCCAGCATGCTGCCTCCCAGTCATAGAATTAACGCTGTCAACTTCTCTGCCATGTCAATGGCCCCTAATGACCTATCTTGACTTTCATTCAGCCGACTCTGAACTGATCATGGCCTCGCCCTTTGGCAGACTTGGATAGCCATCTGTGCATATCTGTGCAGCGTTTGACTGACTTTCTGTGAAATCCCAGACTGGTTGCACTGACTGAACCTACAGGACTGGCTATAGCCCACTCTCCAGACTGTAGTAATATATGTTATATAATGATAACAGACTTCAAGTCATAGAGGATTACAACACAGCAATGGAGACTTCGGTCCAACTTGTCCATACTGTCCAGACATCCCAATCTGACCTAGTCCCATTTGCTAGCATTTGGCCCATAATCCCTCCAACTCCATCCTATTCAAATATCCATACTTTTAAATATTGTAATTGTACCAGCCTCCTCCACTTCCTCTGACAGTTTATTCCATACATGAACCACTCTCTGTGAAAAAATTGCCCCACAGGTCCTTTTTAAATCTCCCCCCTCTCACCGTAAACCTATGTCATCTAGTTTTGTACTCCACCACCCTAGAAAAAAGGCCTTGGCTATTTAGCCTGTCCATGCGTCTTCTGGTTTTACAAACCTCTGTAAGTTCACCCCTCATCCTCCAATGCTCTAGGGAAAATTTCCCCAAGCGAGCCAGCATTTCTCTATTGCTCAAATTCTCCAACTGTGGTACATGTAAATCTTTTCTGAACCCACTCAGGTTTAAAAATATCCTTCTATAGAAGGGTGACTGGAATTATACGAAGTATTCTAAAAGTGGCCTCACCAAAGTCCTGTACAGCCACAACATGACATTCCAACTCATGTACTCAATGTATTGACTAATGAAGGCAAGTGTGTCAAATACCTTCTTCACCACCTTGTCTACCTGCGACTTCACTTTCAAGGACCTATGTACTTGCAGTCCTATGTCCCTTTGCTCGACAAAATTCTCAGGGCCCTATCATTAAGTGTAAAAGTCCTGCCCTGGTTTGCCTTACCAAAATACAACACCTTACATTTATCCAAATTAAACTCCACCCGCCATTCCTCAGCCCATTGGCCCATCTGATCAAGGTCCTGTTGAATTCAAAGATAATATTCTTTACTGTCCAATTCGCCAACAATTGTGGTGTCATTTGCAAACTTACTAACCATGCCTCCCATATTCACATGCAAATCATTTATATAAATGACAAAAAGCAGTGGACCTAGCACCGATCCCCATGGCACGCCACTGGTAACAAGCCTCCATTCCAATAACCAACGTTGTAGCACCACCCTCTACCTCCTACCTTCAAGCCAATTTTGAACCAATTGGCTAGCTTCCCAGATTCTATGTGATCTAACCTTGATAACCAAGCTGCCATGTGGTACCTTGTTGAATGCTTTGCTGAAGTTCATATAGACAACAACAACTTTCCACCTTCATTAGTCTTTGTCACCTCTTCAAAAAAGTCAATCAAGTCAGTGAGACACAATTTCCTGCACACAAAGCTATGTGGACTACCCTTGATCAGTCTTTGACTTTCCAATGCATGTGAATCCTGTGGCTCAGAATCCCCTTCAACAAATTACCTACCACTAATGTAAGGCTGACCAGTCTATAGTTCTCTGGCTTTTCCTTACAACCTTTCTTAAATAGAGTCATACAGTCATAGAGATGTACAGCATGGAAACAGACCCTTCCGTCCAACCCATCCATGCCGACCAGATATCCCAACCCAATCTAGTCCCACCTGCCAGCACCCGGCCCATATCCCTCCAAACTCTTCCTATTCATATACCCATCCAAATGCCTCTTAAATGTTACAACTGTACCAGCCTCCACCACATCCTCTGGCAGCTCATTCCATACACGTACCACCCTCTGCATGAAAATGTTGCCCCTTAGTTCTCTTTTATATCTTTCCCCTCTCACCCTAAACCTATACCCTATAGTTCTGGACTCCCCGATCCCAGGGAAAAGACTTTGTCTATTTATCCTATCCATGCTCCTCATAATTTTGTAAACCTCTATAAGGTCACCCCTCAGTCTCCGAAGCTCCAGGGAAAACAGCCCCAACCTGTTCAGCCTCTCCCTGTAGCTCAGATCTTCCAACCCTGGCAACATCCTTGTAACTCTTTTCTGAACCCTTTCAAGTTTTACAACATCTTTCCGATAGGAAGGAGACCAGAATTGCGCGCAATATTCCAACAGTGGCCTAACCAATGTCCTGTACAGCCGCAACATGACCTCCTAACTCCTGTACTCAATACTCTGACCAATAAAGGAAAGCATACCAAATGCCGCCTTCACTATCCTATCTACCTGCGACTCCTCTTTCAAGGAGCTATGAACCTGCAATCCAAGGTCTTTTTGTTCATCAACACTCCCTAGGACCTTACCATTAAGTGTATAAATCCTGCTAAGATTTGCTTTCCCAAAATGCAGCACCTCGCATTTATCTGAATTAAACTCCATCTGCCACCTCTCAGCCCATTGGCCCATCTGGTCCAGATCCTGTTGTAGTCTGAGGTAACCATCTTTGCTGTCCACTACACCTCCAATGTTGGTGTCATCTGCAAACTTACTAACTGTCCCTCTTATGCTCGCATCCAAATCCTTTATGTAAATGACAAAAAGTAGAGGGCCCAGCACTGATCCTTGTGGCACTCCACTGGTCACAGGTCTCCAGTCTGAAAAACAACCCTCCACCACCACCCTCTGTCTTCCAGCTTTGAGCTAGTTCTGTATCCAAATGGCTAGTTTTCCCTGTATTCCATGAGATCTAACCTTGCTAACCAGTCTCCCATGGGGGAACCTTGTCGAATGCCTTACTGAAGTCCATATAGATCACATCTACTGCTCTGCCCTCATCAATCTTCTTTGTTACTTCTTCAAAAAACTCAATCAAGTTTGTGAGACATGATTTCCCACGCACAAATAATGGTACCACATTAGCCACCCTCCAGTCTTCTGGCACCTTACTTGTGGCTGTTGATAATATCGCAGCAAGAGGCCTAACAATCCCTCCCCACAGAGTTCTGGGAAACTCATGATTAAGTCAAAGGGATTTATCTATCTTTATATTTTTAAAGACTTCCAACACCTCGTCCTCTGTAAAATGAATACTTTTCAAGGCATTCCTAGACCAAGATCCTCTTACAGAAGGTTATATCCCTTTTGTCAACTGAGGACTACTGTTCTCCTTTGAGACATAGCCATTTGGTTGAAGCATGTGCCATGTGTTTGCCACATAAGCTGCTGGCACATGTTATAGGTGGGACATTGACATAGCACAGTGCAGTATAGCAAGGTGTCCATCCCCTTGATGGAAAACTGCTGACAATCATGACAAGTTGCCTGGCAACATAGGAGAGCAAAACAGAAAAACTTTAAAAGCCTTTAAGTTTTGACTGAGGGTGCAAAGTGCAAAAAGACAAGGCAAGGAACATGTTTTCACATCTAAATAGATACAAAGTAAGTGAGTGCTAAGAGAATAAGTTTTTCTCCTTCTCATGGAATGTGGACTTCACTGGCCAGGCCAGTATTTATTGCTCATCCCTAATTGCCCAGAGGGCAGTTGAGAGTCAAGCTATGGGTCTGGAGTAAGACTGACAGATCTCTTTCCCAAAGGACATTAATGATGGTTTTTTTTCCCAACAAACAGCAACGGTTTCATGTCACCATTGAAATCTTAATCCCAAATTTTTATTGAATTTGAATTCCATCATCTGCCATGGTGGGATTTGAACTTGCATTCCCAGGACATTACCTGGGTCTCTGAATTAATAGTCTGGTGATCATATCACTAAGTCATTGCGTCCATTAAGTGAGGACCTCTAAGATGCAGCCTGGTCCAATCTTCGAGATAGATTCATGTTCCTGCGTGCATCATTTCCTGGCAGCAACTTTACAATGAGAGGATATGTTTCTCAAACCCATTCTCCTCCCTTCTCCCCATAACCTTTGATCCTCTTGCCAATCAAGAATCTATCTATCTCTGTCTTAAATACACTCAATGACTTGGCTTCCTCAGCCCTCTGTGGCAATGAGCTCCGCAGATTCATCACCCTCTGGCTGAAGAAATTCCTCCTCATCTCAGTTCTAAAGAGCCATGCCTACTCTCTGAGCCTGTGCCTTCAAATCCTTGTATCTGCTATTAGTAGAAACATCTTCTCCACAACCACTCTATCCAAACATTTTCAGTATTCTGTAAGTTTTAATGAGATCCCTCCTCGTTCTCCTAAACTCCATTGAGTACAGAACTAGAGTCCTCAACCGCTCCTCATATGACAGGACCTTCATCTCTGGGATCATTCTTGTAAACCTCTTCTTGACCTTCTCTAGTCCCAGCATATCTTTCTTTAGACACTCAGGTCCAAACTTGCTCACAATATTCCGAATGCAGTCAGACCAGAGCCTTATATAGCCTCAGCAGTATATCGCTGCTCTTGCATTCTATCCCTCTCAAAATGAATGCTAACATGACGTTTGCCTTCCTAACTGACAACTGGACTTGCATGTAAACCGTTAGAGAATCCTCAATTAGGAATCCCACGTTGCTTTGTGCTTCAGGTTTCTGAAGCCTTTCCCCATCTAGAAAATAGTCTATGCTTTGATTTGTTTTCCTACCAAAGAGGCTAACCTCATACTTGCTCATATTGTATTCCATCTGCCAATTCTTTGCCCACTCTTGTCCCAGTTGTTCTGCAGGCTCACTGCCTCCTCAACACTATATGCCCCTCTATCTATCTTGTGTCATCTCTATACTTAGCAACATTGCACTCAGTCCCTTTGTTCAGATCGTTAATGTATAATGTGAATAGTTGTGGTCTCAACATGGAGTCTTGTGGAACTCCACTAGTTACCAACTGCCATCCTGAAAAAAAGACTCCTTTATTCCCACTCTCTGCCTTCTGCCCATCAGCCAATCTTTTATTCTTGTCAGTACCTTGCCCCTAATGCTTTTATCTTAATTAGCTTTTATCTTTTATCTTAATTATCTTAATTTTATCTTAATTAGCAGCTTCTGTGTGGCACCTTGTCAAATACCTCCTAGAAATCCAAATAGATCATGTCCACTTGCTCTCTCTCATCTAACTTGCTAGTTACCTACTCAAAAACGTATAATAGATTTGTTAGGCAGAACCACTTCCCTTGATGAAGCCTTGTTGACTCACCCCATTTTACCTTGTACTTTCAAGTACTCCGCAATCTCCTCATTTTTAACAATGAACACTAAAATCTTACTGACTTGTCCGATGCTAGTCTAAATGGATGGGAGGGTGTGGGATATCACTGCCAGTGGAATATGCCCTGAGATATCAGGGACTGCTATCCCAGATGAAGACCTGAAGGAAAATGTGATGCGTTGGTGTCACCAGGTACCTGCTCAGATTTTCAGGTTGAGAATTGTTGCCATTCAGTTTCTCTCCAGCTCATGGGAAAATAGGGAAATGCATTTCCGTGAGGCAAGATTGAGTACGAATGGCATGCAAATGAATAGCAAAAGGCCTCTCACCACTTACTTGCAAGATTCTCCTCTTGCCATTCAAAATGTGGTTGCAAACTCAGACATTTTTTCTTGAAGTCTCAAATCTCATTACTGCCAATCACACCATATTTTCCCAGCTGAGTTGCCATTGCCCATGTTAAGAACATACAACATCGAACAGGCCAGCACAGTACAGATCCTTTGGCCCCGATGTTGTGCCGACCTTTTATCCTACTCTAAGATCAAACTAACCCATAGTCATCTCTCATCCTTCTTCACTCCAATGAGAAAAGTCCCTCAACCTTTCTTCATAAGACATGCCCTCTAGTCCAGGCAGCATCCTGATAACTCTCGTCTGCACCCTCTTTAAAGCTTCCACATCCTTCCCATAATGAGGTGACCAGAATGGAACACAATATTCCAAGGTCTAACCATGGCTCTATCGAGCTGCAGCATAACCTCATGACTCTGAAACTCAATCCCCCTGCTAATGAAAACCAACACATCATATGCCTTCTTAACAACCCTATCAACTTGGGTGGCAATTTTGAGGGATCTATGGACATGGACTCCAAGATCCCCCTGTTCCTTCACACTACCAAGAATTCTGCCTTTGACCCTATATTCTGTATTCAAATTCAACCTTCCCAAATGAATCACTTCACACTTTTCCAGGTTGAACTCCATCTGCCACTTCTCAACCTAGTCCTGCATCTTGTCAATGTCTCGTTGCAACCTACAATAGCCCTCCACACTATCCATAACTCCACCAACCTTCATGTCATTGGCAAACTTACTAACCCACCCTTCCACTTCCCCATCCAAGTCATTTAAATAAAAAATTGCAAAGAGCAGAGATCCCAGAACCAATCCCTGTGGAACACCACTGGTCACCAAGCTCCAGGCTGAATACTTTCCATCTACTACCACACTCTGTCTTCTATGGGCCAGGCAATTCTCTATCCAGACAGCCAAATTTCCCTGTAGCCCATGTCTCCTAACTTTCTGAAAGAGCCTACCATGGAGAACCTTATCAAACACGTTGCTAAGATCCATGTACACCACATCCACTGCTCTACCTTCACCAATGTTTTTTGTCACACCCTCAAAGGCTTATGAGGCGTGTTGTTAAGGGGCTGGGTATGTTCTGCACCCAGATTCTAAGCTTTCCCTCTATATTTATGGAGTACAGTTAATGTGAAAATTAAACCACTGAACACAAATTTCTGCAGGTTGTTTTGGTTCAGTTAAATTACAAGTCATTAATAAACTCCATTCGCCCATTTAAAATGACTGTGTTTATTGGTAAGTCATTATACCATGTTTTGTTTTTCACACTGTCATTTACTTTGGTTGGTTGCTTACCTTCCAACAGTAATATTTTACATTCAGATCTAAACATAGTATTACTGATGGGCTGGAAATAGGCTAAAAAATTCCTCACAACATTTACATTGTCAGCAACAAAGGACTTTTGTTCACATGAGGGCACCAAGGAATTGCCCTTTGTATGGCTTCGTGCCAAGGTGTGTGCCAATGTGCCCAGTATGCTCCTCCTACATTAGGCAACCTACGGTCTGTAAGTGTGCCCACCTTGGCTCTTGGTGGTCCTGACTTCAGTGGTATTCCAGCCCTTACTCAGCAGCTGTGACTCACACAAAGTGGTCTGACTGGCTGTTGGCACACTTTGTGCTTCAATGAATCAGATTTTATGTTGCATTCCGCGATTCATCAGCAAGTTGAAATGATTTCGGCTGGTTTGCCAAGATGCTAAAGACAGCACTTGAAACGTGGGTGGATTCAGCTGGCTGGAGCTGCCTGTCTGCACCTAATCCTCTGCCTGGCCCTTTTTCACAGCCAGCCCATAGTGCAGTGGAAGGCGTGGTCACCTCATGAGCAGCTAGTTGCTGCAATTCATTTTCTCTCACTGTTTTAGAACAATCTTAGTTTTAACAAGTCTGAGACAACACTTCAACCACAACTGTGGTATACTTTTGGTCGCCATATCTTAAAATAAATCTAGCATTACTAAAGTAAGACTTTTCAATGATACTGTGCTATTTGAATATGTTTCCCTTATTTTACGATGCAGTGTAATCCCCTGAATAGTGGAATGGTGAGATCATATTAGAGTCTGCCCAATGAAAGGCCCATGTGACATTGTTGCTATGGGGAAGACAGCCAGGCTGAAATCCAAATAAAATCTAATGCCAGTTCTCGCAACTTAGCAGAGAAGAGGAGAAACTAGTTTTCTGAATAGACACTGAAACTCAGAAACAGCTGCTGCAATGCAAAGCAAAGGAAAAGACTGATTGTGTCAGTCACTAAGCAGAGCACCAACGTGAGTTGGTTCTCTGGACAGAATCTGTTGAGCTTAGACTCAGAAAGGGCATTTAATTTGGTGGTATACCCAAACTTCACCACCTTTCAGGCTCTGGGTGAGCAGCTCCAAGGTCACCCTTCCAACCAATCATCAGCTGAGATCCTTAAGTGTTCGATTAAGAATCAGTTAAGAGCCACAGCCCATTGCCACTGGCATTAACCCAGCTCCAGAGAGCTGGTGGCTTGAACCTTGGCTTGATGGGACAAGGGGGATTCACCACTTGATCAAAGGCCTTCAGTGACTGCAGATGCTGGAAACCAGATTCTGGATTAGTGGTGCTGGAAGAGCACAGCAGTTCAGGCAGCATCCAAGTAGCTTTGAAATCGACGTTTCGGGCAAAAGCCCTTCATCAGGAATAAAGGCAGTGAGCCTGAAGCGTGGAGAGATAAGCTAGAGGAGGGTGGGGGTGGGGAGAAAGTAGCATAGAGTACAATGGGTGCACGACATGGTTGAAGAGCTTCAGCGCAGAGGAAATGACCTGGGAGTTGCAGTGGGAGAGGGATTCCCTGAGATTCTTGTAGAGAGAGGAGGAAAATTTTTTCAAGGCAGGCATCCTTGCAAGAGGATTCGCAGTAGGGTTAAAATCAACGCGGTAAAAACAATGACTGCAGATGCTGGAAACCAGATTCTGGATTAGTGGTGCTGGAAGAGTACAGCTCCCCACCCCTACCCTCCTCTAGCTTATCTCTCCATGCTTCAGGCTCACTGCCTTTATTCCTGATGAAGGGCTTTTGCCCGAAACGTCGATTTCGAAGCTACTTGGATGCTGCCTGAACTGCTGTGCTCTTCCAGCACCACTAATCCAGAATCTGGTTTCCAGCATCTGCAATCATTGTTTTTACCTCATTGATTTTAACCCTACTGCGAATCCTCTTGCAAGGATGCCTACCTTGAAAAAGTTTTCCTCCTCTCTCTACAAGAATCTCAGGGAATCCCTCTCCCACTACAACTCCCAGGTCATTTCCTCTGCGCTGAAGCTCTTCAACCATGTCGTGCACCCATTGTACTCTATGCTACTTTCTCCCCACCCCCACCCTCCTCTAGCTTATCTCTCCACACTTCAGGCTCACTGCCTTTATTCCTGATGAAGGGCTTTTGCCCGAAACGTCGATTTCGAAGCTACTTGGATGCTGCCTGAACTGCTGTGCTCTTCCAGCACCACTAATCCAAAGGCCTTCAGTGTCAGATTGAGGGACTCGATTTAATGTAGAAGACTACCCCTTCTTCCCTTGCTACCAAACCCTGACTCCCATTTCTTGGCTATCATCAACCCAAGATACACCCTAGCCCAGAAGAGCCGCTGGTTTCTGACTGGCTGTCAGCTCTCACTAAGCAGGACATCTGCCTCATTGGACCTAATGCCAAGCAAAGGCTGAAGGGTGGCATTGCCACTGCCTGATTAATATATGGTTTGATGAGGCTGCCGTGGAAGCAGAGTGCCACTGCTTGAACAGGATTTGGCCCTACATTCAGGAATTACGGAGATGAAGGTCTGAGGAGCTGACAGAGTGTGCCTTGCTGCAGGTAGATAATTTGGGGATTCTCCGAAGATTTTAGATTCTAAGTTTTATGTTTTAAATTTTATGCTTTAGATTTTAGTTGTAGATTTAGATTTTATTGTTACATGTACTCAAGTACAGGAGTACAGAAGTACAGTGAAAAATACAGTGGATAATGTTGCCATGGCGCCATCTTAGGTATCAAGGTACAAAAAAGCACTTTCAAGGTGCTGGCTTAGGGCCAAAATACTTCTATAAAAGCAAAACACTGCAGATTCTGGAAACCTGGAAACAGTAAATGCTGGAAGACCTCACCCGGTCTGCCAGTATCTATCAAGAAAGAAACAGAGTTAATACCTTGAGTCCTCTGGAATTAGTCAAAATATTTTTTTTTTTGTTGAGGGCTATTTCTGAGATTTTCTTGAGGAGTACTTTCAAATTTTCAGAGTTACTTATAGTTTTACAGGGACTGTGTCTCATTCCTGTTACCTCTTTTATGAGGTGATACTGTCTGGCACTAACATTATTTTCTATATTTGTGCTGAATGTTTTAGGAATTTCTTCATCAGGTTAACAAAATAGCACAATTATCATAGATTGTATACGTATATAAATAATTAATTCCTTTGATGTGAAACCTATAAATAAGATACTTAGATTTGTTTATGATAAATAAACCTCCACACTTCATTTCCAAACTGAACATTTTAATTACTTAGTGCGCATTGTATATGAATCCTGCATTTGCTATCACTTTAAAACGTTCATCACAAATAATGGAACTATTCCGCAGCATCCTTTGGTGTCCTTCTGCTAATGGAAAGTCTAGTTGAGGGCAAGAGATTAGTCATGAATATATTGAATGTCAGAGCGAGTTTGAAGTGCAATCCTGTCTACTCCTATTCCTACTCCTTCTGCTGTTATAACTGTTTATGTTGGACCTTTTCCATTCCCAACATTTTTTTATAAGGGTCTTTAATCCTTTCAGTTTTATAAGGGTCCCTTGAATCTTGGACCCGTAGGTGGTGAATCTCTAAGCTGGGATCTCCTGCCTCGACACTCAAGTCAGGGAATCAGCCAATGCAGATTTAGTTGCCAATTATACCAAGAGTCATGAAATAACTCCACAAAGGCTGTTATCCTGTCACCAAGTCTCCCTTTATTTACATGTGCACAGTAATTGACACCGGTCTGGCTTCCTCAGAACCAGCTTTCAGGGTGAACAGAACCTCTGACACTCCTGTTTATGTCTGTCAGCAAAGGCTCCCTGATTGGATCAGGTTTTAGCCCCCATCAGGGAACTCATATTCTCTGAGGTCCATCTGGCTGATCACGATACAACCATGATAAGTCACAAGGTGGAGCCCACTGGTGAGACCCATGCTGAAGAATCCCCGAAGAAAAAAATTGTTTCTGAATCGCACGCCCTTGTTTAGAGATCATTTGAAATTTGTCCAGGATCAGATGGGCACCTGATTGTAGACATGATGTAGAAGAGAACCAAGTGACTATTGTGACAAATGTTTAGGCAGACTGATGAATTCTGATCAGTTGCTGAAGGTACTAGATATATCAGACAGTTTCCCATTCACTGTTGCCTAATGGAAGTCACTTGGTCTCTCTTACGAAGAGAAATATCTTCCACTTGCAAGGATGAGAAAGGCTGATCAAGCATAAGAATTTGCAAACTTTGCAGGCTTCTTATGGGTACATCATTGACTGACTGCACAATGCTTTGTGGGCATCATATACTGATTTAATACAAACCAAAACTGAAATCGATTCCAGTCCTCCAACACCTTAGCTGGCTCGCCATCTAAGTTAATGTCTGGCTTCCCGGCACAGTCACAATGCCTTCATTTGAGGCAGTCTGCATTCCAGCACGAAAACAAATTGAAGACTAACAACTGGATAGTGAGGGCTACACAGGATGTGAAGGTTTATAGAAACATTGAACTATGAAATTTTAGGATAAAGAGGGAGGCCATTGGGCCCATCATCCCTGTGATTTGATCATATTTCATTATTCTAGTTTGCAATCCAGGTACACCTCAGATATTCTGTAAATATCTTGGGTCCTCACTGGGATGCATGAACCATGGGTGTGTCTAATAGTTAAATGAAGTCTCACATGAGTTAAGCAGATGTTAGGAAAATACACACAGGGATCACTGTGTTCTATTTTCCGGTTCCTGAATTGTATACAGAGGATAGCTGCAGATGCCAGGGCAGTACAACCCAATAATGTCTACCTCTCGTTCACCCTTCCAGAGGGCAGATTGGATTGAATAGAGATACAGAGGCATTAGGGGTTGGTAATCTCAGCTTGTATCTTCTCCTCTACTCAAAGGCAGGATGACTTGCAGTCAGAATCAGAACAGCTTCCAACATACTAGTGAGGAAAATGAACCCAGCTTTATAACTCTTTCAAGTCAATCCACAATCTGTCTCGTATAGGAGCAGCAAATGCTTGTCAATTGGAGACTGAGTCCATACATACATATCCCTGAGGATTTGAGGACATTTGGCTAGAAAATTGGCACACCATTCTCCATCACTTTGAATTCAAATTTACTACAATTGCCATAAACAATAATTGAATTTATGAAATTGAACAGAATGCTGTTACAACTGCGTTGTTTCTGCACTTTAGTAATTGTTGGCACGGTATCTCTTTGATTAGATTACTTACAGTGTGGAAACAGGCCCTTCGGCCCAACAAGTCCACACCGCCCCATCGAAGCGCAACCCACCCCTTACCTAACACTACTGGCAATTTAGCATGGCCAATTCACCTGGCCTACATATTTTTGGACTGTGGGAGGAAACCCATGCAGACACGGGGAGAACATGCAAACTCCACCCAGTCAGTCACCTGAGGCGGGAATTGAACCCAGGTCTCTGGTGCTGTGAGGCAGCAGTGCTAACCACTGTGCCACCATGACTCCTGGTCTGTTGGGTATTGACTTTGTGCAATAGAATAGTCAGTTGGAAGCCTGTGTTTCTCCTGATTATGTTTCTCCTGTTTAACAATTCTCTTGACTTCAATGGAAATAGCAATCAGAATACAGACAAAATGATAAAACTAAAATACAAGACAAGTGTAAACTAGGCTGTTGACTGTAATACCGTTTTGCACAAAGGCTTCAAGTTGTTTCTTGCATGTCGAAAACACTGAACTTGCTTTAGTTTCAGAATGAATCATAGACAACTGTCCCCTCGTCTGTTCTGTGAAACTAATTCAATATACATCATTTACTTTAAATATCTATTAACAAACATATGTACCACACAAAACAGTTCGTGCAGAAAATAACATTTGCGGTGTACAAGTTTACTTTTGTTTACCTGCTGTCAACATATTCACTGATCAAAAGGAGAAAACTTTGCAAAAATGTAAACTGGATGTAGACAACTGAAGCTGAAAAATGGACTCAACAGAATTAATACTTAAAGGGTCACACATTCAATTATAGAAACATAGGAACAGAAGTCAGCCATTCAGTCCCTCAAGCCGACTCCACCTTTCAATGATGTTATTTGTGATATTTGGCTTAACTCTATACACCTGCCTTTGGCCCATATCCCTCAATGCCTCTGCTTAACAAAAATGAATCTACCTCACAATTAAATTCACAATTGATCCAACATTCACTGCTATTTATGGAGGAGGGTTCCAAATATCTACCAATCTTTGTGTGTCAAGCTGCTTCTGACATCTCTCCCGAATTAGGGTCTGACCCGAATTCTTAGATTATGCCTCCTGGTTGTAGAATCTCCAACCAGTGGAAATGGTTTATCTATATCTATCCTGTCCCTTTCTTGTTCATTTCTTGGAAATTTTGGTCAGATCAACATTTAACCTTCTAATTTCTGGAGGAAACGTCCTAATTTATGTAATCTTTCCTTATAACATAACCCCTGAAGTCCAAGTATCAATCTTGTAAACCTATTTGTACTCCCTCCAAGGTTAATCAATTTTTTTTGGTGTTGTAGCCATTTCAGAGACACGGCTAAAGGAAGGACTGGAATGGTTGTTGCGGATTCCAGGATTTAACTGTTTCAGTAAGAACAGAGAAGATGGTAAAAGTGGGTGGGGTGTGGCATTGTTAATCAAGCGTAATATTACAGCAGCTGAGATATCGTTTGAGGACTCATCCACTGAGGTAATTTGGGCTGAGGTTAGAAACAGGAAATGAGAGGTCACCCTGTTAGGAATTTTCTAAAGGCCTCCAAATTGTTCCAGGGATGTAGAGAAAAGGATAGCAAAGATAATTCTCAATAAGACCGAGTGTAACAGGGTTGTTGTTATGGGGCGACTTTAACTCCCCCAATATTGAGTGGAAATACTATGGTTCATGTCGTTTAAATGGGTCAGTTTTTATTCAATGCGTGCAGGAGGTTTTTCTGACACAGTGTGTAGATAGACCAACAACGGGGCGAGGCCATATTTTATTTGATACCAAGTAATGAACCTGGCCAGGTGTTAGGTTTGGAGGAAGGTGAGCACATAGAGTCACAGAGTCATAGAGATGTACAGCATGGAAACAGACCCTTCGGTCCAACACGTCCATGCCAACCAGATATCCCAACCCAATCTAGTCCCACCTGCCACCACTCAGCCCATATCCCTCCAAACCCTTCCTATTCATATACCCATTCAAATGCATCTTAAATGTTGCGATTGTATCAGCCTCCACCACTTCCTCTGACTGCTCATTCTATACATGTACCACGCTCTAAGTGAAAGCGTTGCCCCTTAGGTCTCTTTTATATCTGTCTCCTCTCACCCTAAACCTATGCCCTCTAGTGCTGGACTCCCCGACCCCAGGGAAAAGACTTTGCCTATTTATCCTATCCATTCCCCTCATAATTTTGTAAACCTCTATCAGGTAACCCTCAGCCTCTGACACTCCAGGGAAAACGGCCTCAGCCTGTTCAGCCTCTCCCTATAGCTCAAATCATCCAACCTTGGCAACATCCTTGTAAATCTTTTCTAAACCCTTTTAAGCTTCACATCTTTCTGATAGGAAGGAGACCATAATTGCACGCAATATTCCAACAGTGGCCTAACCAATGTCCTGTACACCTGTAACATGACCTCCCAACTCCTGTACTCAATACTCTGACCAATAAAGGAAAGCATGTCAAACGCCTTCTTCACTATCCTATCTACCTGCGACTACACTGTTAAGGAGCTATGAACCTGCACTCCAAGGTCTCTTTGTTCATCAACACTCCCTAGGACCTTACCATTAAGTGTATAAGTCCTGCTAAGATTTACTTTCCCAAAATGCAGCACCTCGCATTCATCTGAATTAAACTCCATCTGCCCATTAGCCCATCTGGTCAAGATCCCATTGTAATCTGAGGTAACCTTCTTCGCTGTCCACTACACCTCCAATTTTGGTGTCATCTGCAAACTTACTGACGTTACCTCTTATGCTCACAAATTATTTATGTAAAAGACAAAATGTAGAGGACCCAGCACCAGTACTTGTAGCATTCCACTGGTCACAGGTCTCCAGTCTGAAAACCAACCATCCACCACCACCCTCTGTTTTCTACCTTTGAGCCAGTTCTGTATCCAAATGGCTAGTTCTCCCTGTATTCCATGAGATCTAACCTTGCTAACCAGTCTCCCATGGGGAACCTTGCTGAATGCCTTACTGAAGTCCATATAGATCACATCTATTGCTCTGCCCTCATCAATCCTCTTTGTTACTTCATCAAAAAACTCAATCAAGTTTGTGAGACATGATTTCCCACGCACAAAGCCATGTTGACTATCCTTAATCAGTTCTTGCCTTTCCAAATACATGTACACCCTGTCCCTCAGGATTCCTTCCAACAATTTGCCCACCACTGACATCAGGCTCACTGGTCTATAGTTCCCTGGTTTGTCCTTATCACCCTTCTTAAACAGTGGCACCACAATAGCCAACCTCCAGTCTTCCGGCATCTCACCTGTGACTATCAATGATACAAATATCTCAGCAAGAGGCCCAGCAATCACTTCACTTGTTTCCCAGAGTTCTAGCTTACACCTGACCAGGTCTTGTGGATTTATCCACCTTTATGCATTTCAAGACATCCAGCACTTCCTCCTCCGTAATATGGACATTTTTCAAGATGTCACCATCTATTTCCCTACAGTCAATATCTTCCAGATCTTTTTCCACAGTAAATACTGATGCAAAATACTTGTTTAGTATCTCCCCCATTTTCTGCGGCTCCACACAAAGGCTGCCTTGCTGATCTTTGAGGGGAAAGTGAGGACTGCAGATGCTGGAGATCAGAGCTGAAAATGTGTTGCTGGAAAAGCACAGCAGGTCAGGCAGCATCCAAGGAGCAGGAGAATTGACGTTTTCCTGAAGAAGGGCTCATGCCCGAAACACGCGATTCTCCTGATCTTTGAGGGGCCCTATTCTCTACCTAGTTACCCTTTCATCCTTAATGTATTCATAAAAACCCTTTGGATTCTCCTTAATTCTATTTGGCAAAGCTATCTCATGTCCCCTTTTTGTCCTCCTGATTTCCCTCTTAAGTATATTTATACTCTTCTAAGGATTGACTCGATCTATCCTGTCTATACTTGACATATGCTTCCTTCTTTTTCTTAACCAAAACCTCAATTTCTTTAGACATCCAGCATTCCCTCTAACTACCAGCCTTTCCTTTCACCCTAACAGGAATATATTGTCTCTGCACTCCTGTTATCTCATTCCTGAGGCCTTCCCATTTTCCAGCCGTCCCTTTACCTGTGAACATCTGCGCCCAATCAGCTTTTGAAAGATCTTGCCTCATACCGTCAAAATTGGCCTTTCTCCAATTTAGAACTTCAACTTTTAGATCTGGTCTATCCTTTTCCATCACTATTTTAAATCTAATAGAATTATGGTCGCTGGCCCCAAAATGCTCCCCCACTGACACCTCAGTCACCTGCCTTATTTCCCAAGAGTAGGTCAAGTTTTGCACCTTCCCTAGTAGATACATCCATGTATTGAATCAG
The DNA here is from genome assembly GCF_047496795.1 of Chiloscyllium punctatum. Taxonomy (NCBI): domain Eukaryota; kingdom Metazoa; phylum Chordata; class Chondrichthyes; order Orectolobiformes; family Hemiscylliidae; genus Chiloscyllium; species Chiloscyllium punctatum. The sequence goes on along the minus strand of NC_092746.1, from coordinate 91,262,110 downwards.
AAAATTTCCTTGTACACACTTAACAAATTCCTCTCGATCTAAACCTTTAACACTATGGCAGCCCTAGTCTCTGTTTGGAAAGTTAAAATCCCCTCCCATAACCACCCTATTATTCTTACAGATAGCTGAGATCTCCTTACAAGTTTGTTTTTCAATTTCCCTCTGAGTATTGGGGAGTCTATAATACAATCCCAATAAGGTGATCATCCCTTTCTTATTTCTCAGTTCCACTCAAATAACTTCCCTGGATGTATTTCCGGGAATATCCTCCCTCAGTACAGCTGTAATGCTATCCCTTATCAAAAACGCCACTTCCCCTCCTTGCTTGCCTCCTTTTCTATCCTTCCTGTAGCATTTGTATCCTGGAACATTAAGCTGCCAGTCCTGCCCATCCTTGAGCCATGTTTCTGTAATTGCTATGATATCCCAGTCCCATGTTCTTAACCATGCCCTGAGTTCATCTGCCTTCCCTGTTAGGCCCCTTGCATTGAAATAAATGCAGTTTAATTTATTAATGCTACCTTATCCCTGCCTGCCCTGACTGTTTGACTCGCTTCTGTTCTCAACTGTACCAGTCTCAGATTGATCTCTTTCCACACTATCTCCCTGGGTCCCACCCCCAACCCCCGCAACCCCCGCAACCCCCGCAACCCCCATCTTACCAGTTTAAATCCTCCTGAGCAGCTCTGGCAAGTTTCCCTACCAGTATGGAAAAGATTACATTACAGTGTGGAAACAGGCCCTTCGGTCCAACAAGTCCATATCGACCTGCCGAAGCGTAACCCACCCATACCCCTACATTTACCCCTTACCTAACACTACGGGCAATTTAGCATGGCCAATTCACCTGACCTGCACATCTTTGGACTGTGGGAGGAAACCGGAGCACCCAGAGGAAACCCACACAGACACGGGGAGAACGTGCAAACTCCACACAGTCAGTCACCTGTGGCGGGAATTGAACCCAGGTCTCTGGCGCTGTGAGGTAGCAGTGCTAACCACAGTGCCACCGTGCCGCCCATAAATTAATATATTAGTCCCCTTCCAATTTAGCTGCAATCCATCCTTTTTGTACAGGTCATTTCTACCCCAAAAGAGATTCCAATGATCCAAAAATGTGAATCCTTCCCTCATACACCAGCTCCTCAGCCAGGCATTCATCTGCTTTATCCTCCTATTCCTGCTCTCACTAGCTCATAACACCGGGACTAATCCAGATATTACCACTCTCGGGGACCTCCTTTTTAAATTCCTGCTTAACTCTCTGTAATCTTCGTTCAGAATCTCAACCTTTTCCCTTCCTACGTCGTTGGTACCAATGGGACCAATGACCTCTTGCTGGTCTCTCTCCCTCTTGAGAACATTCTGGACCCTCTCTGAGACATCCTTGATCCTGGCACCAGGGAAGCAAGACAGCATTCTGAATTTTCACTGCTGGCCACAGAAACTTCTGTCTATACCTTGGACTGGAGAGTCCCCTAACACAATTGATCTCTTGGAACCTGATGAACCCCTTGTTGCTTTAGAGCCAGTCTCAATACCAGAAACTTGGCTGTTCATGCTACGGTCCCCTATGAATTAGTCACCCCCTACATTTTCTAAAATAACATACTTGTTTGAAATGGGGATAGCCACAGAAGGCACCTGCACTAGCTGCCTACCTCTCTTACTTTTCCTGGAGTTAACCCATCTATGTGACTGTATCTGCGACTTTTCCCACTTCCTATAACTGCCTTCCATTACATACTGTTGCTGTTGCAAATTTCTCATTGCTTCTAACTGTCTCTCCAACTGATCCATCCGATCTGATAGGATTCGTAACCAACAGCATTTATTGCAGATGTAATCTGCAGTAACCCTTAAAACTCTCTTTAAACTCCCACATCTGACAAGAAGCACATATCACTCTACTAAAGGCTATTTTTGCTCCTTCCCAATCTACTGACCCAGAAAATAATACCATCTTATTCCTCTACAAAACACTGCCCCAGGTTAAATTAATAGTTATGGCTTATATTTTAAGTTTAATCAAGAGACAAATCTCTAAAAACATATAATCAAGAAAGAACCCACACACTTAAGACAATTAACTTATCTGTTTCTGTGTTGTGAATTTCACCCAAATAGGTTCCTCTAAGATCAGTTGTGAATTTCACTGTTTGTTACTTTTCCCAGACACACTCCGATGTCCAGCGATATGTGAATTCAAAGAGCAAAGGCAGTAAATTTGATGATAGTGATCACAATCCGGTTATGTTTACAACAGCAATGAGCAGAGATAGGTATATACCGCAGGGAAAAAGGTACAACTGGACAAAAGGCAATTATGATGCAATTAGGTAAGATTTAGGATGGGTAAAGAAACTGCAGGCTTGGGCATAATTGAAATGTGGAGCTTATTCAAGGAAAAGCTACTGCGGGTCCTTGATAAGTATTTACCTATCATGCAGGGAGGTAGTTGTCGAGAGAGGGAGCCATGATTTACTAAAGAAGTTGAAGCTCTTGTCAAGAGAAAGAAGCAGACTTATGAGAGGTTGAGGCATGAAGGTTCAGTTAGGGGGCTTGAGAGCTATAAGTTAGCCAGAAAAGATCTAAAGAGAAGGCTAAGAACAGCCAGGAGTGGACATGAGAAGTTGTTGGCAGATATAATCAAGGAAAGCCCTAAGGCCTTCTACAGGTGCATCAGGAATAAAAGAATGACTAACAGTAAGATTAGGGCCAATCAAAGATAGTAGAGGGAAGTTGTGTGTGGAATCTGAGGACATGGGGAAGTGCTTAATGAATACTTTTTGTCAGTATTCACATTGGAAAAGGGCAATGTTAGTGAGAATACAGAGATACAGGTTATTAGGTTAGATGGGATTGTGGTTGACAAAGAGAAGGTTTTCACAATTTTGGAAGGTCTGAAAATAGATAAGACCCCTGGGCTGGATGGAATTTATCCTTGGATTCTCTAGGAAGCCAGGGAGGAGATTGCAGAGCCTTTGGCTTTGATTTTTATTTCATCATTGTCGACAGGAATAGTGCCAGAAGACTGGAGGATGGCAAATGTTGTCCCCTTGTTTAAGGAGGGGAGTCAGGACAACCCTGGTAATCATAGGCCAGTGAGCTTTACTTCGGTTGTAAGTAAGGTGTTGGAAAAGGTTAGAAGAGATAAGATTTATCATAATCTGGAAAGGAATAATTTGATTGCAGATAGTCAACATGGTTTTGTGAAGGGTAGGTCGTGCCTAACTACCCTTACTGAGTTCTTTGAGAAAGTGACAAAATAGGTGGATGAAGGTAAAGTGGGTGATGTGGTGTATATGGACTTCAGTAAGGCATTTGATAAGATTCCACACCGTAGGCTATTGCACAAAATGTGGAGTTTCGGGATTGAAGGTGATTTAGCAGTTTGGCTCAGAAATTGGCTAGCTGAAAGAAGCTGGTAGTTGATGGGAAATGTTCATCCTGGAGCTCAGTTACCAGTGGTGTGCCACAAGGATCTGTTTTGGGGCCACTGCTGTTTGTCATTTTTCTAGAAGGATGGGTTAGTAAATTTGCAGATGACACTAAGGTAGGCAGAGTTATGGATAGTGCCAAAAGATGTTGTGGGTTGCAGAGGGACATAGATAAGATGCAGAGCTGAGAAGTGGCAAATGAAGTTTAATGAAGAAAAGTGTGAGGTAGTTCACTTTGGAAGAAGTAACAGGAATGCAGAATACTGGGCTAATCGTAAAATTCTTGGCAGTTTAGATGAACAGAGAGATCTTGGTTTGTGGGTGCATAAATCCCTGAAAGTTCCCACCTAGAAGGATAGGGTTGTTAAGATGGCATATGGTGTGTCGGCGTTTATTGGGAGGGGGATTGAGTTTTGGAGCCATGCCGTCATGCTTCAACTGTACAAGACACTGGTAAGGCCGCACCTGGAGTATTATAGTTCTGGTCACCGCATTAAAGGAAGAATGTGGAAGCTTTGGAAAGGGTTCAGAGAAGATTTACTAGGATGTTGCCTGGTATGAAGGGAAGATCTTATGAGGAAAGGCTGAGGGAAGTGAGGCTGTTCCCGTTAGAGAGAAGAAGGCTGAGAAGTGACTTAATCGAGACATATAAGATAATCAGAGGGTTAAATAGGGTGGACAGTGAGAGCCTTTTTACTTGGATGGTGAAGACTAATAAGAAGGGACATAGCTTTAAATTGAGGTGTGATAGATTTAGGACAGATATCAGGGGTAGTTTCTTTACTCAGAGAGTTGTAGGGGCATGGAATGGCTTGCCTGCAACAGTAGTAGACTCATTGATGTTAAAGGCATTTAACTGGCCATTGGACATACATATGGAATGGTGTAGGTTAGATGGGCATCAAATTAATTTCACAGGTCGGCGCAAGATTGAGGGCCGAAGGGCCTGTACTGTACTGTAACGTTCTGTGTTCTATGTCTATAAGGTCTGGTGCACAGATCTGCTCACTGTACTCCAAGCAGGGTCTAACCAGGGTTTTGTATAACTGTGGCATAACCTCCGTCTCCTTGTAGCCCAGTCCTCTGGATATAAAGGCCAGTATTCCATTAGTTTTCTTGATTATTTTCTGCACCAGTTCGTGACCTCTTAAAGACCAATGCACCAGAACCCCCAAGTCTCTTTGGACATCCACAGTATTTGCCTTCATACCGTCTAGAAAGTACCCTGATCTCTCCTTTTTCAGACCAAAATGTAAATAATTGAGGCCCTAACCTAGATCTTTGTGGAAGGTCACTCATCACATCCTGCTAATTTGAAAACTGACCTGTTGGGATATCTGGTGAGCTGCTCCCTAGTGGGGGAGGAAATGGCCTAGTGGTATTATCACTAGACTATTCCTCCAGAGATCAAGGCAGCTTGCTGGGCACCTGAGTTCAAATCCTGCTAGAGCAGATGATGGACTTTGAATTCAATGAAAATATCTGGGATTGAGAATCTGATGGTAAATTGATTGTTGGGAAAGCCCATCTGGTTCATTAATGTCCTTTTGGGAAAGACTCTGCCATCCTTACCTGGTCTGGCCTACTTGTGACTCCAGACCCATGGTAACTTTTAATTGCCCTCCGGACAATAAATTTTGGCCTAATCAGCAAAGCCCTCATCACGTGAATGATTGAAAAAAAGTCAGCATGGTGAGCAGCTTGGAGGCAAACCTGCAAGTGGTGATGTTCCCATGTATCTACTGCTTTTATCCTTCTAGATAGAACTGGTCTTGGGTTTGGAAGGTGCTGTCTAAAGAGTCTTTGGTGGCCTTTGCAGAGTATCTTGTATTTTATATATATTGCTATGATAGATGGGAGTGGATGTTTGTAGATGTGGCACCAATTAAGCGGGCTGTTTTGCCCACTGATGTAAAGCTTCTTGAGTGTTGTTAAAGCAGCAGCCATTCAGGCAAGTGGGGAGTTTTCCATCACACTCCTGACTTGTGCCTTGTAGATGGCAGACAGGCTTTGGAGAGGCAGGAAGTGTTTTACTTGCTGCAGTATTCCTAGCCCCTGACCTGCTCTGTTAGCCAAAGTCTTTATTTATGTGACAATCGCAGCTCAGTTTCTGGTTAATGGTAACTCCCAATATGCTTATCACGGAGATTTAGTGATGCTAATGCCATTGAATGTTGTTTAGATTCTCTCTTGTTGGAGATGGTCATTGTGTGGCATTTAGATTAGATTAGATTAGATTACTTACAGTGTGGAAACAGGCCCTTCGGCCCAACAAGTCCACACCGACCCGCCGAAGCGCAACCCACCCATACCCCTACCTAACACTATGGGCAATTGAGCATGGTCAATTCACCTGACCTACACATCTTTGGACTGTGGGAGGAAACCGGAGCACCCGGTTTTGCTTGGTGCAAATTTTACCTGCAAGTTCAAATGTCACATATAATTATAAAATGTTAGGGTCAGTGAGTTTGTTGGCAGTAATTTCCCTTATCACATTTTAAATATTCACTTACCAGTTTGTGTCAGCTCAAACGTCTGGGTTTTTATTAGGGAACTAATGGGCAAGGACCTAAACCTCACACAGTTGTATGTCTTTCAGGGCTAAGTCCACTCGTGAGGACTGTTACAGCACAACCTGTGGGTTCTGCTTCACTGCTGAGGCTGCCCTTCTACCCGGGAGATTTCTTGGCCCTTAGCCACTTGGCTCAGGTCCTGCTGTTCATTTTACAAGAAAGGGTTAGCTCTGCAAAATGTAGCAAGGCCCACCCTTCCTCCTGTAACAGTGCCCCACCCGTGACACATGGAGGTACCGTCCCCCCATTTTGTTGTGATTGCCAAATTGTGGCTTTTGTGACTCTCTTGGGGGACCGTGGAGTTAGAATGAGGGAATCAGTTGGTATTGCAAAAATGCCGAAAATTGGAGGGCAGTTCTGGGGAAAATATTGAAAATTACGTAGCAGCTGCAATTCACTCACTCAGAGGATTTAGAGTTCCCCTTTTCTCTGCCTAATAATAATCTCAGTAATTAGCAGCAGTAAACACTAACTTGGTTTCACCTTTTAAGCACTGTCGTCACCATTGTTTATACAGACTTTCTCTGTAATGGGGTCTTGTTTGTTTGCATGGTTTTCAGGCCGCAGATGGTGAAATGTCATGATGTGCCTCTTGCCTCCATCCTGTTTCTTTCGTCACAACATCACACACTGCACCTTTATGTTTTCAATCCCTGAGAAACACTGCCTGGAAAGGGAATGTGTGGGAGGATGAAGTCCCTGGGGACGATGAGCAAGGTGAACTGCCAGCACTATCATCGTCACCAGCTCAGCCCTATTCATAATCTTGAGGATAGTATGAAGACAGCTGGGATCTGTATGTGCTAAGTCACGTGTGGCTTGCAGCTAGGTCGGGACATAGGGACAGTGTTAAAGTGAACATTCTCCAGGACAGAATCGTACGTGTATGCAAACGTTCCGCTGCAGAGGATTAAAATGATGGTGTAGGCAAAGGTGTCAACATGGCAGGCATTAAGAGAATGTGTAAGGGTGACCAGTGACTTGTGTGTGGAATATTGGATTTTCAGGAGATAAAACTGACACAGAATTGCCATAGGTGGCTTTTATTTCAAGATTGTGACCAAGAGGACACTATGATGATCGGAGGGAAGGAAAGGCTATATGACAAGCATCTGCATTCAAGACAAAAAGAGTTGAAAGAGTTGCGTACAGCCAGCCTGACTGGAATGTGAATGTGTTACTGACTCCTCCCTTCCTGCTCCTTTTTATAGGAACTAATTACTGCAGATGCTGGAATCTGTACTGAAAACAACAAATGCTGGGGATCACAACAGGTCAGGCAGCATCCATGGAGAGAAAGCAAGCTAACGTTTCGAGCCCAGATGACTCTTCATCTGAGCTCTGATATGTTAGCTTGTTCTCTCTCCCTGGATGCTGTCTGACCTGCTGTGATCTCTAGCATTTGTTGTTTTCACTGCTTTTTTTGATCTTGAGATTATCACCAGATGCCTGAGGGTAAGGGTTGTTAGCTCTTGAGAAGTACATCAGAACACTGTGAATCAGGCTACCCACTCCAATGAGGCAGTGAAAGTGAAGCTTCACCAGCTGAATAGTCACCTCAATGTGGGCCTGCGTGGTGCGGCAGTAAGTGAAGCCAATGGTCAGATGTCAGGCTGATAGCTGTATCACCATGTTGTCGGTGTGGTCACAGGAAGATGGATGGAACAGTAAGACGACTGGTGCAGAATGAACACACCGTGACAGCTGCTACCAACTGCACATCAAGCAAGAAGCAATCTTTGCAATTCAAAGGGTCTCAGCTTTGAGCTGTGGCACTTGCAAAGTCAGTTGTGATATCCTGAACTGGTCTCGACTTGAAGAATCTCAGGCCTATTGGTTACCTTCACAGTCATTGGCAGTGCTGTGTTCACCCTGCACTTCTGAGGCTGCAGCTCTGCTATTTCAAGAGATGGCAAAGTTCCGTGAGCAGATCCTTCATGAAATATAGACCTAACCCAGCCTGCTCCTGGCTTAGGTGAAGGTAAGGGCACTGCTCCTGAAAGGTTCTTGTTTGAGAGTCCTGCTTCTGATTCTCTTCTCTCTGATAACAGATTATCTTCCTATTTGCTGCCTCTGCACCATTTCTTCTGCTGCAGCCCAAGGAGAATTGCAATATGACCCTCACTCCCAAGGCTGGGAGTGAGGGTCATGTTGAGAGCCCTCATAATAGCAGCCAGCCCTGTGTGCATATACAGCATCACTCTCTGCTAGCTTTCCCAATACCCCTGCTCCTCAAACCTCTCAACACTTCCACGAGCGCAAACAGTGCCACCACAGAGTCACCAGCTAACAACACAAAGGCAGATAATCCTTTCAGATAACACTAAAGCTACGTTAGAAAAAAGCCCACTGAAACTATAGGGTCCTTGTGGCATCATGGTAGTGCTTATGCCAATGAGCCAGAAGTCCTGGCTTCAAGTCCCACCTGTTCTAGAGATGTGTCCTAACATGTCTGAACAAGTAGATTAAAATATCAGCCCCTTAAAACTAGGAGCACTGCAAAGCCAATTTTTGCAGCCCAAGGAATTTCAGCCAGTACTTGAGAAAGCTGCTTTACATCGCCATCTGCTGGTTCTACCCGAATTCAGAAAGAGACAATAGCACATTAGAAATGACTGAATGGGAAAAGACTATTATAGTACCACCTAATAACATCATATTCTGGATTAGTGGTGCAATTACAAGCATTGTACGGATGTTGGCCAGAAACCTATAGCCCCTTCAGGATCAGTTGGGATGTGGACTGGCATAAAATCAATTGGGGTGGTTGGGGTTGCTGCGCCTGTTGACCTCCCACCTCCACTACCATTTTGTAAATGGCAAAAAGATGTTTCAACTAATTGAGGCCCTTAAAGATGTCCTAATGGAGCCTTGTCCTGCTGTTACTAGCATTTTATCAGAAGCAGGGGGTTCTTTGTGCTTGACAGAACCTGGCACTTAGTCACTGAGTAAATACTGGCTGGGTTCCTTTGGGTGAAATAGACCATCCTGATCAGTCACTCTGTGGTGGCCTCCAGAGGCAAAGGTGCCTCCTGGTGGAAGTCTGCCCCTGCCCTCCTCCCTGCACACCTGATTGAACCTAGCACAGCCAAACATCCTTATCGGCATGCTGGGCATCCTCAACCAGGGTCAGTGCCGAATCTTCTGGGGAAACGTTGAAACAAGGGGTGCAATGTCTAATGTAAGAGCAAGTTTTTCAAATTGTCCACTGCTGCCATGAGAAATGTCAGTAAATAAAGGTTACTGGTTAAGGATTGATTTTATAAACTGAAATTAGATTGAAAATATGTTTTCCATGTTGAGGCAACTAGGAAGTTTAAAAGCCTATTGAATAGTGACAGCAATGTTGTCAAGGACAACTATGAAGAGATAAGCAGTGTGGAAGCATACATCCGATCAGGGTAGAATTTTGCAGGAGAATGCACTACCACCATGGTGTGGACTTCACCTCCAACAGGTATTTGTACCTCCTGCGGTAATGCTTACATTAACTTTGATAAATTAAGAACTCAATGTGGGTAACACATTATTGAAAGGTTCAATAGACATTTATTACACCTTCTGATGTATGGATATAGTACAGTCACAGGTACTGAAGTGTCTGGGCTAATATTAAGGTCTTTGGTTACAAGCAGCACCACAGTACCATTAGCATGACATGCTTCATGTGGCCCCAGTTAAGATGGAATCTGGGAACTTTATATTCTCAGGTCACATGTTGTGATGCAGCTATGACATCACTAACATGTCTCTTAAAACTAGTTTACCAACTGTGAGACATAACACATCAGCTAGGCCAGTTCCCTATGTTCTCAAAACACAATTGAAACACTATAGAAGCTGGAGAGATATCATGTGCTAATTAAAACTGACTACAATGACTGATCAATCCAATCATGCTAGGGCCCAAATCAGGCAAAAACAATACGAGGTGTAGAAAGTCACAATCAACCAAGTAGCAGATGATAAGCAGCATTCATGACAGACTTCCCACAATTTGTGTGCGGATTCAACAAGATCCAAGATATTCATGAAGTGGGATTCAGCCCATGTTTAAGCACAGCTCAGTGTGGATCAAGAAAGTCAATGGTATCTAATATTAGCTGATGAAGGATTTATGCCGAAACATCAATTCACCTGCTCCTTGGATGCTGCCTGACCCACCGTGCTTTTCCAGCAATACACTCTCATGAATGAAAGTATCCAACCTAATGAACACAGTTTTGCCAACAGTTTGAGATTAAAGGTTTGCTCATTCAGATTCAGGATGTTGTACACGCAGCTTAATGGTAGCCACTCCTGAGATAAGACAACCAACATACAGGGATGCAGGACATGGTTAAGAAGAAGTTGCCTGTTCAGAGATCCAGGACACAGCCAAAAAGAAAAGAAAATTGTTTGTGTTGCTTATCTGGAATGCTACAGGACAAAAGATTGCTTTTTAAGAGAATTTATGAGATTATATGTTCTCCAAATATTACAATGAAGCAATTTCCTGTTTCAGAAGGAAATAATCTCTGCAAAATGAATCCTCCAAATGATAAAAGATACTCGATTTCAAAGGGACTTACAGACTTCACACTGTCAAGAGCAGAATCAAAAGTTAACAGTTTTCAACACAGAAGCCTACTAATCATCCAAGTCCAAAAACAACCCATTCAGGAAGAATAGTATAATCTCCAGATTGCCTGAATTTACAGGGAGAAGGAGTAGGGAGTAGTGGTAAATGCAAATATATACACAGATATATAGTGTTAATAGTGAAGAAAAAAAGCTTAAAGTGAGATATTGAGTCAAGGTCTAAGGGCCTTAAAGGGGTAATGCTCAGGATGTGTTAACCACTGCCTATTACAATGATGTCACATGGACCTCGACAGAGGAGCAATTTTGGATCTTACAGGAGTAAGACTTACTTAATAAGACTTAGTCTCATTAAGAATGTCTATTGTACCAATGTGACTTATATCATGCAATAAATGTATCTTGTTTAAGATGAGAACTCTTCTTGTTAGACTCCCTGGCACATTTCCTCTACCACACAAGACCAAGCAGGCACTTTAAGCCCCTTTCAGGAAAGAGGATCTATTAGATCGATCGTACACCAGAAAGCTAATTTTCTCATTCAAAAAAGGGAGTCAGTTCTAATCAGGTAAAGAGTACATTACCTTAAAGATCTGCTTATTTGCTCTTCATTGAGGAATAGTTTGGACAGGAAATTTGATTCATGATTTAACTGGATCTTGGTGGGCAGACCACATTGGGATAAGAATTGGGCTAATTCCTTATCGATTTTCCTGCTGCTAGGATGCTGCCCGACCTACTGTGCTTTTTCAGCAACACACTCTCAACTCTAATCCATTATCACTGTGTTGGCAGGAATGGTTGTCAGGGAAATGGTGGTAAGGAAATACAGGTAACTCCCTTTTGGTTTGGCCAGGGGTTTCACATAGTCCAGTAAAATCTTGCAGTTCGGTTTCCCAAAAGCCAGCATGGGAATGATAGAGGCAGGTCTTATTACAGATTGAGGCTTTGCCACAAATGGACAGGAGTGATAGGTTCTGCAAAAACCTTACTACATCCTTTAGAGATGTGGTCAGTAAAAATGTTGCCTGAGGTGCTCTTGGGTTTTGTGTACACCAACATGCTCAGTTGTCTTTTGTGAACTCCCAACAATATTTCCCTGTGATACCTCAATAACACCACCACTGGTTAGACCACATTCGTAGGACTGTGCGGAGGTCTCCACTTCCTCATTTGTACCTTATTTTGAATGCAGTAGCACACAGGGACTGACTGTACCTCAACTAGTACGTCAGCAGTCTGAACTCGTGGTTTTAATAACGGCCACAAAGAAAGCCTTTTTAATTGCCTTTTTTATGTCTTCTGAGAAAGGTTTTAGATAGCCAGACTGGATGGTCTTCTATCTGGAGCATCCTCTCAGTCTGCACTGACTGAGCTTATCTGGCCATGGATGGAGTCAAGGCAATTATCAGGTGCTTTCTTCAGTGTCTCATCAGGCTCCCTGACATCATTGGCTCCTTCGAACAAACCCAGGAGCACTATCCTGCCCTTATGACATCCAATTTCCACCTCATTTTGCTACATGCCATTCGCACAATGACTCGCCACTCAGCAGATGCCTGCCAAAATGTTGGCATCCCCTGCTACCACGCTACCTTGAGAAGTGCAGTGGTGTGACCGCCTTTCGGAAGCTGCTATTTGATGGACAGAACATGAAGAAAGAGAGTAAGATGCAACCTTGATTCTGTGATAGGGACTTGGAGGTTCTGGTGGACAGCGTGGTACATAGGAGTGGAGTCCTCTTCCAGATGTGAGGGAAAAGCCAGCAGTGCAGAAAGAAGGCCAGTAACCTTCTCTACCCCACCACAGTGAGTGGCACCATCCTCTCTCTGCTATCTTACACTCATTGTCTCTCAGTCCAATGTATCCATCACCCACCAAGGCTCATGCTCTGCTGCTCTCATTAATGCATGGACCACTTTCCCTCACTCATTCTCATTCCCCTTTAACCTACCATATTATTAATGTTGCTCACCATCCGCAATGCCATCTCCATTTTGTGGAACAACTCACCACTGTTCCCCCGGCACTAACAGCCACCCCACTCATTGCTATCTCACTCATTCCTCCCCCGCCCCCAACCTTCACTTTCTATCATTATAGGAGAGTGCAGCCCATTATGGGGCAGAGCAAGGCCAATTGGGTGAAGTCTGTCTGACATTCGGTTCCTCAACCCCTGTGAGGAGAGAATCCTCATGGTCGAAGGACACTCCCGAGGCGATGCAGAGACATCCTTGCCCTGTCAAATGAGTAGGCATCACTTTGCATGCCACAGTCACTACCTCCCACTCTCCCACACTGGCAGTGTTACTTCCTTGCACACCACGTCTAACCACAGGCTGTGACACCGTCTCTCTCTTGTATCTTGCAGATACAGCCACATCCTCAACCTCTGAGGGTGAGAGTACTGTGGCCCCAGAGGAAGCTTTGGCCAAGCTGTCTCCTGCACCTCCCAGCAGCTCAGATAAAGACACCTTGATGGGAACGTTAACCTGAGGGAGTGTGGGAGCACAAGCTGATGAGCACCTCATGGTGACAGCTCTGCAGCTGGCTGTGGAAGAAACACTCCAGGCCGCTGGCCCACAGAGGCCTGTTGGTGCCCAGGCTCATGCTCAGCCCCAGGCAGGAGGGGGCCCCTGTGGTGTCAGTAATCTGGGGACTTTGCCCACGTGCACAGGGAGAAGCAGCAGAGACAGACAGCTATCTGGGACACAATGGTCCTCGTTGCCCAGAAGCTGCAGGTGTGTGACAAGTCATGTGACTGTCTGTCTGTCTCCATGGACAGGGTGGCAGTTACCATGGAGATCCAGGGCCAGCATCCTCAGGGTCTGCTGAAGAGGCCCACACATGTCCACTCCAGTGGCCCACACACTGAACCAAAGACGGGGCGGCCAGGGGTGGAGGGAGGGCAGGGACAAGAAGTCAGGGTACTGCCAGGTGATACCCATCTGGAGGAGGAACCACACACAGACCCCTCCCCCCAACCAAGGCAGATTCCACACACAAGACACTCCAGAGGCAGCCAACCCCCACCTACCAAACCTTAGCAGCACAGTCAGAGGAGGGTCAAAGTGCCTTCATCGGGAAGATCCTCAGAATGTCTGGCCCACCCAGACACAAGTGCCAGTGGGGTTGCCTGGCCAAACAACCAGGGTCAATGATCTGCACTGTTCCTTTCAGGCCTACTACGGAACCAGGGAATGCACTAAGGTTAGGCAGGGGGAAAGGAAGAAGAAAACTTACTGAGACACACTAGTGCCACAGGTGACTATGGTTTATACATGACTCCCAATAACGTATCAATTTTGTGCAATAATTATACATGCAGTTGTTAGTCTGTCTGTGTGGAAGTTAACCACAGTGTCACACCATCCAGAATCACTTCATGGCCACAGACCAGGCCCCATGGACAGAGCTCTGTGCTGGGAGCCTATTGCACCATCTGGAAGAAGGCAATCAATGCGTACACCTGGCACTGGGTCACGCTGACAGCTTTGGCCTTCCCCGTTCAATATCCCTCCTGCTACACTCCGTCTGTACATGGAGGTGTAGCTTTCAAACACAACCCCAGCAGTGGCTGTACCTGGGAGGTACAATCCACCAAGAGAGGCGATGCTGTCGGATGGCCAGGTAGTAGGCAGTGTGTGCGCTGTAGAGTGCATGGGTCTGGGACTAAAGCTGTTTCCTTTTAAAAGCCCAATCATCAGTGATTGTTGCAGCTCCCTCTGTCAGGTTTACTCCCACCCACTCTGAATGTGATCACAGCCATTCCCTTCTTCACTGTGTTCTTTCACATTGTGTCATGATGGAAGGTGACAGTGAGTACTGGCACGTGGTGTAGTTTGATACTGGCATACTCATCGACATACAGCAAGGCGCCCATGCTCCCTGGACTAAGGACAGCTGACCGGTAAGGCAAGCTGCCCCATTGTATGTCTGCGCTAATGGGCACAGCATGACAAGACATGGATGCTGTGATAGTGCACATACTCACAAATTGAGCAAATGCGAACAGAGCTGAGATCCAGCCTCAGTGAATCCATGAGCTGGGTACCTGCCCTTGGGCACCAAGTATCCCCATGGCAGCCTTTCAATGCAGGTTGCCGGTGAACTCAACAATGCCAGTCTGTGCTTCCAGAGTACCCTGCTGATGTCTCAGGAAAGTGCCAGGACGGTCATGAGCACATGCTGTGGCTGCACAACTGCTCTGAGCTTCCTCCACAGTTCTGGGCACACTGATCCAGGCACAATGAGAGTGCCAACTCATTGACTACTGGTTTTGGAATTCAATATCACCCACAGACCTTGAAGAGCCACACGCTAGGAATGAATTTAAATGAAGTATTTGTCATGAGGGATTCCCGGGTGCTGCATACCAATGTCCATGGAGGAAGGATGTGCCATGCTACTGGTGCCCATGGATTGTACTCTGAGCTATAATTTTGTCATAGGCAGCATGGAGGTTGTTCGGAGCTAGTGATGAGCTGCATCTGTTGTGTACCTGTTATAGTTTCCATGTCAAGTGTTCTCAATGTCTAGCTTGATTGGCAGGTCTGGCCAGATAGAAGGTTGGATAGTCATGCGGCGAGCTGGACTGTCAATTAGGAGTTCAATGAGCAAATACCCTTTAATTGGAAACTTTCAACTGCCCAGTGACACACTCACCCACGCTACTCAATGTGCATCTCACCAAACTTCTCACCTCATATTTCCACAAAATTACCATTGCCCACATCATTCAGACTGTGATAAGATTCTGCCCATTCTGCTTAACCACAGTATAAAGAATTTAAATAGATATGTCCCATGAGGGTCACTTTGTGCTGCAGGTGTCAGTCTATTTAATGAGCATTACACACACACACAATAGGCAGAAGTACAGACCCAATAAACAAAATATTGAGAGACAAATTATTAATATCCAGGCTCTCTCCTGCCTGTCTCTACAATATCAAAATAATTGTTGCCATGAGAAATTTTGCTTTTAGTTCCAGCTAAGTTGTTTTGTGGAGAAATGTTCAGGCAGACACATATCTTTGTGTCTTTGCATGAAAGGGGAAGTCAACGGGTATTGTAAATAACAGACAGGAAACTGTCTGATACTGCAAAAGAAGCTTTCACCCAGATAAGGTATTCATTAAAGCCTGACAGTAACTACAATGATGGCTAGGCTAAGGAACTTGAAGTTATCATTTAATGTAACCTTGATTGCTTATGTTGTGGAAATACACATGACAGTTTTTTTTAACAAGCATATGTTTACAAAAGATAGCATAAATCTTTGTTCGGTTAGTTCCTGCTTGTAAAAGCCCCACGAGAACTGAATGGAAAGGCAGAGACAGAGTGGAAAATACCCTACTGCTGTATCTGATAAACTGGAATTAAGTGCTTCAGATTTGGTAGGGATTCCCCATTTCTCTACCTACACACAATTCATTAAAATTCTTATCCATGTTGTTTTCTGGACTGCTCTTTAATGAAGCACTTGAAGGAAAAGTTGCTGTTATGTATATTATGTCTGGATTTGAGCAATTCAATCCAGACATTGAGAAATTCCCTGGGTCTGAGTAACAGCAGTGAACTGAAACTATTCTTCTGGTGGGACATGAGTGCGCTTCCTCCTGAAGGTTACAGGAAACTTTCACGCCACATTAAACCCAAAGCAACTAAACTATGCAGTAGAAATATGTAGTCAAGAGGAATGCAGAAGAGCAGGTAATGCTTATTTTCAGAGTAATTAGATTAGATTAGATTACTTACAGTGTGGAAACAGGCCCTTCGGCCCAACAAGTCCACACCGCCCCGCTGAAGCGTAACCCACCCATACCCCTACATCTACATTTACCCCTTACCTAACACTATGGGCAATTTAGCATGGCCAATTCACCTGGACTGTGGGAGGAAACCGGAGCACCCGGAGGAAACCCACGCAGACACGGGGAGAACATGCAAACTCCACACAGTCAGTCGCCTGAGGCGGGAATTGAACCTGGGTCTCAGGCGCTGTGAGGCAGCAGTACTAACCACTGTGCCACCGTGCCGCCCGTAATAATTTTGTTTGCCATTATTGGTATCATAAAGGTGCTCAGCAACTTGACTGGAAAAGGATACAAGGTCAGGACTCAATGGTTTTTTTTGTCTTATTAATATACTTCCTTTCAAAAGGAAGTGTTTACTTATTGGGATACAGTCTCATAAGCAGTAGTCACTCTGTAAGACAGTCTTGATAGTGGCTTAAAAGACGGAAACAAATATAAGACTGAGACTAAACCTATGTGTGGGCTTCCAGCTGGATTTTACCAGCAGTAAGTAAGAGACAAGGTAGCCTCTGACCTCACCATGAAAGATCAGACAGATAGCCGCAGCAATTGGGAAGGCCCATGCACCAATGACACACAGTAGCCGCAGTGTGTAGCTTGTACAAGATGCACAAGACGCCTGGAGGAAGAGCGCCTCATCTGCCGCTTAGGAACCCTCCAACCACACGGGATGAATGCAGATTTCTCCACCTTCCTCATTTCCCCTCCCCACACCTTTTCTCAGTCCCAACCCTCGGACTCAGCACCGCCTTCTTGACCTGCAATCTTCTTCCCGACCTCTCTGCCCCCACCCCCTCTCCGGTCTATAACCCTCACCTTAACCTCCTTCCACCTATCGCATTCCCAACACCCCTCCCCAAAGTCCCTCCTCCCTACTTTTGATCTTAGCCTGCTTGGCAAACCCTCCTCATTCTGGAAGAAGGGCTTATGCCCGAAATGTCGATTCTCTTGCTCCTTTGATGCTGCCTGAGCTGCTGTGCTTTTCCAGCAACTCATTTTTCAGCTTTGATCTCCAACGTCTGCAGTCCTCACTTTCTCCAAGATGCAAAGCAGCCACTTACTCTTTCCACAGTACCTTTCACACCCATGGCCATGACCAGTTTGAAGGAAAAGGGTAGTATACACATGAAAACACCACCTGCTCGTTCCCCTCTTGATCCACAAACATCTTGACTTAGAACTACATCACCATTTTTTCACTGTTGCTGGGTCAAAATCCTGGACCTCTTTTCCTCCCAGCACCGTGGGGGTCCAAGCATTGCATGGATGGAAGCAGTTCAAGAAGGCAGCTCCCAACCACCTTCCCCAGAGTAACTAGAGATAGGCAATAAATACTGGTGTAACCAGTGATGCCCACTTCCCAGGAACAAATAAAAGCAAAATACAGCATGGCTTGTGATTCACTAGCTTGTCCTTTTGCACTAATGGCAGCTCACCATATTCTATTCCAAATGGGCAGTGCACCAAGAGTTTTGGTGGTAACTCACAATTGGAAACTATTGCTGAAATTTGTGTCCTGTAACAGTAGGTGCATGTAGCTTAACCAGTCAAGATTTCATAGTAGTCACCGAATCATCGAGTGTTACAGGATACCAGGAACCCGTTCAGCCCATTGTGTTCCTGTCCACCTCAATGAAAGAGTGATTCGATTAGCCCCAGTCCCCACTCTTGCCTCATAGCCCTGTAACTATTTGCTTTTTCAATACCAAAATTGAATGCTTTACAACAAAAGTCAATTAATGAATATATGGTGAGGAAACTCTGTGTGGAATGCACACTTTGTCAATCAGCTTGGTCAAGGCACTAATGGGCCACTAATGGGAAACATGGCTGTTTCTTCTGATCCAAAAAAACGTTTTGCATATTACCCTATCACTGTGATCTCTTCCAACCCCACTATCCTCTGCAACACTCATTTAATTCTGGTGTTTTCTCAATGATTCCTCCATTAATGTCCTTACCTTTAGTTGCCTCGGCCCTAAGGGCTGATATTCCCTCCATACACATCTCCAACTCTCTACATCTCTTCCCCATTTAAGAATTTTCTAAAAATCTACCTTTGTGCAGGAAATCAGTTTTCTGACATAAATATTTCCTTATGTGGTTCACAGAGTCTTGGAGTTCCTACACCTCAGAAAGTGACCCTTCAGCCCATTGTGTCTCCATTGGTCATCAAATATCCCTCTATTCTAGTCTCATTTTTCAGCACTTGACCCATAGCCTTGTATGTTTTGGCAATACAATTTTCAGCTACACACATCTTAAGTGTCCTGAAAGTTTCTGCCTCTATCAGCCTTTTAGTTAGGGAGTTCCCAATACCCCCAACCCACTGTGTAAAATTTTCCCTTCAAATTCCCTCTAAACTTTCTTTGTTCCCATCTACTAAGGGGAAAGATTTTTCCCAATCTAATCTTTCTATGCCCCTCAGGGTTTTGCACACCTCAATCATGTCCCACCTCAGCCTTCTCTGCTCCAAGAAAAGCAACCTCAGCCTATCTAGTCTCTCTTCATAGTCTCTCTCCAGCCCAGGCAACCTCCTGGTGAATCTCCTGTGCACTCCCTCCAGTACAATCATATCCTTCCATAGTGCAGTGACCAGAACTGCACACAGTACTCCAGCTAACCAACATTACATATAGTCCATCATAACCTCCATACATTCATAACCTTAGGTGTCTTACTTTGTCTTATAAACCTCTTGTTAGTGTCTGTTAAAGATGGCGTATATAAATATGGAGCACACTTTTTAAAATAATTGTGAACTCTTAGAAGTATTGACTTCTACACAATCATTTGCTGATGAAAATGAACTGTACCGTTTAGAAGCTCCCTTTATCCCAAATGAACAAGCTCCTGGTGATTGGTGGTTTCCTATCGGATGAATGAAGAATCTAGATGATAATGCAGGAATGGCACATGCAACTCAAGTTAATTGCTAACTTTGACCATATAATTTCCAAATTTTTTGAGAGGATTAAGTCGATTCCTTTTGCTGAAAGTCTAAATCACCTCAGTACTCTGTAGAAACATAATTTTCCAATGTCTCAGTGACATTATCCACAAATCATCCCCTTACAATCTCAAGCAGCGGTCAGTTATCAGCATGGACAGATGGTTCAACAGAAATACCTGCTCATTTGTTAGCTAGGTGTAATGTATGAAAATTAGGAGCTGGAATTAAGAGACACCGCTGGTAGGCAGGAGGTGTCAGCAGGGGAATCAGACAGGAACATCAGTGCAATTGTCCTCAACTAGGAGGTCATTAGTATGTGCCGGAGTTGTGAACAAATCTCTAAGGAAATGTCATCCAGAAAATATTCAAAACCACTGGCAGGATAGGCATTCCAGTAATAGTGTCTTCTTGAACATCCTTGATCTCAAGGGACTACCTAAGAAAAGGAGAAGCAGAGGGTGCTCAGAACCATTGGTACAGTTTGGTACTGTGCTAACTCACTAGCAAGAAGAAACTACTGGAAATAACTCTTTAGAGGTCACTATTCTGTCACCAAGTCACACTTTTTTTAACATACATAATACTTCACACTGGTCCAGCTCTCAGGATGAACAGAACCTCTGACACTCCTGTTCATATCTGTCAGCCAGGGCTCCCTAGTTGGACCAGATGAACAGCCCCAATCAGGGAATTCATATTCTATGAGGTCCACCTGGCTGACTTTGTTACAATTACTACATTACTGATACCACAAAGTGAGGAGAGGTGATTGGGTCCTCTCTTTATTAACCCCTTCAGGGTCAATCACAAAAATGTTTTTTATTTCTCCCTTTCCTCCAGCTTATTATGCTTCATTTCAAATATGGTTGACCAGATCAAAACGAGGAGTCATTTTTTGACTGGGCAATAGAAGAATTTGATTACCCACCACCCTGGAACAAAATAATAAACGTTCATCAAACACATACACATACAAACACGGGAACTAAGCTTAAAAAGAAGAGGAAAGGGTGTCTATGTAGGCAGGGAGATAAAGGCAGTTGCAATTTAGAACGTAAACTTATTAGAGCCTTTGTGGTGTGAAACCTGATTCTCAAAGGTTTAGCTACTGTCTTCGAGCCATAGAGATGTAAAGCATGGAAACAGACCCTTCAATCTAACTTGTCCATGCCGAGCAGATAGCCTAAAGTAATCCAGTCCCATTTGCCAGCACTTGGCCCATAACCCTCTAAACCCTTCCTATTCATGGACCCATCCAGATGCCTTTTAAATGCTGTAATTGTACCAGCTTCCATTACTTCCTCTGGCAGCTCATTCCATACACGCACCACCCTCTGCGTGAAAACATTTTCACCTAGGCACTTTTATATCTTTCCCCTCCAGCTTTAGACTCACCCTAGCCTGTGAAAAAAACATGGTTATTCACCTTATCCATGTCCCTTGTGATTTTATAAACCTCTATAAGGTCATCCATTCGCCTCCAATGCTCCATTCAGCCTCTGCCTATAGCTCAAACCCTCTAACCCCAGTAACAACCTTGTAAATCTCTTCTGCACCCTTTCAAGTTTAACAACATCTTTCTTATACCAGAGAGACCAGAAGTGAACAGGTTTTTTTCAAAAATGGCCAAACCAGTGTCCAGTACTGCTGCAACATAACATCCTAACTCCTATACTCAATGCACTGACCAGTAAAGGCTCTTGTTTCTATAGCATGGCAAAGTTTGGAGATCTTGAGTTCCCAGTGAAGAATTATTGTTTTAAGTTGCATTTTCACTAGACACTACTTTTTGAGGTTAAGACAGAGATATGGAGAAAGAGCTTTCAGTGTCCTTGCTGTTTTCAGTCCATGTTGCTTGCTAATTCCTACTGTTCAAAAGCAAGTTATTGAAGCATGATACCTTTGATATGCCAAGAATAGCTCCATTGTCATTTTGAAACAGAATAATCTTAAGGTTTCATATATTCCATATGCGTTGCTTTGGCCTGTCACAGCAGCCATTTTAGGTCAGCAGTGTCCTCTTAAAAAACACTTTTCATTCATGAAAGCTTCAAGTACTAAAGGCAAGTAGAGGTATAGAGACATAGAAAAATACAGCACAGAAACAAAAGCTTTGGTCCAACTCGTCCATGTCAACCAGATATTCTAAATTAATCTAGTCCCATCTGCCAGCGCTTGGGCCATATCCCTCCAAACCCTTCCTATTCATATTCCCATCTAAATGCCTTTGAATGTTGCAATTGTACCAGCCTCCACCATTTCCTCTGGCAGCTCATTCCATACACACACCACCCTCTGTGTGAAAAAGGTGCAGCAATCTCATTCCTCACTTCCTGTAATAACCTTGGACATATCTGGTCCGGCCCTGGGGTCTTATCTATCTTGATGCTTTCCAGAATTTCCAGCACATCCACTTTCTTAATATCAATCTGTTCAAGCCTATTAACCTGGTCCATAGTGTTCTCAATTATCAACAAGGTCCCTTTCTCTAGTTCTCTCTGAATTTCATGTGATCTAACCTTGTTAACCAATCCACCATGAGGAACCTTGTTGAATGCCTTATTGAAGTCCATATAGATCACATTCACCTGTCTGAGCTCATCAATCCTCTTTGTTAATTCTTCAAAAAATTCGTGAAACATGGTTTTTCACACACAAATCCATGTTGACAATCCCTAATCAGTCCTTGCCTTTCCATATACATGTAAATCCTGTCCCTCAGGATTCCCACCAACAATTTGCCCACCACCGATGTCAGGCTCACCAGTCTATAGTTCCCTGGCTTTTCCTTACTACCTTTCTTAAATAGTAACACCACGTTAACCAACGTCCAGTCTTCTAGAACTTCACTTGTGACTATCGATGATACAAATATCTCAGCGAGGGGCCCAGCAATCACTTTCCAGCTTCCCACAGAGTTCTAGGTACACCTGATCAGGTCCTGGGGATTTATCCACCTTTCTACACTTTAAGACATCCAGTACTTTGTCCTCTGTAATATGGACACTTTTCAAGATGTCACCATCTATTTCCCCCACATTCTATATCTTCCGTGTCATTCTCCACAGTAAACACTGATGCAAAATACTCGTTAAGTACCTCCCCATCTCCTGTGGTTCTGCACACAGACTGCCTTGCTGATCTTTGAGGGGCCCTATTCTATTCCTAGTTACCCTTTTCTCCACAACCACCTGATGAACGAGCAGCGCTCCAAAAGCTAGTGATTCCAAATAAACTTGTTGGACTATAACCTGGTGTTGTGTGATTTTTAATTTTGTCCTTAATGTATTTATAAAACCCCTTGGGATTCTCCTTAACCCTATTTGCCAAAGCTATCTCATGTCCCTTTTTGCCTTCCTGATTTCCCTCTTAAGTATATTCCTATGGCCTTTATACTGATGAAAGTTAAATATTGAAAGTCCAGTTTCATTACATTCAATCATTACACTTTAAACAACCAGCAGCTAATCATAGCAGAGGTTAAACATGTCTAATCTTTTTAATGTATAAAGTATATGCAAGGTAGCATTGTTTAATATATGGAAAGTAAAGATTACAATGATTATTTTATAATACAAATGTACTATTCTAGACTGTAGATCATTTGTAATCTCCTGTCCTTTATAAAACTGGGGAATTAAAGATGTTTTTTGTTCTTACTGCAATGTCAATATTGGCCCTATGCTAATATTTGTGTTGTTTCGAGACCAGCTGGTCAACTTCCTTCATTGCTGTTTACAGCTTCCATTTACTGCTTAATTTTCCAAAGTGACACTTTACTAATGTATGAAGAATTGGAGATTTTCTACTCTCATAAAATAATATTAGTCCAGGCTTCAGTCATTCTGTAGCTCAATTACCTATAATCTAAGTGATCTCACTATTATATATACAAACAGAGACGTTTCGACAACTGTTACAAGTCCTCAATGCAACTGCTGTGAAGATTGTTATTGTACAAATGAGTCTTGTTGTTCTCTTTATTCTTTCATGAGATGTGGACAATGCTGACAAAGCTGGCCATTTTTTTGCCTGTCTCTAATTGCCATTAAACCAATGACTTCTGGGGCTATTTCAGAGGGCAGTTAAGAAAGATATCCCTTCAACCAGAAGTAGTGATGGATAAATGATCTTGGTCACTTCCTGAGGTCCTTGGTATCCCAGAAATCAATTTAAAAGCACTGTTTTAAAAAGTTTTTTTTTAAAAAAGATATCTTATTGTCACTATCAGCTTAATTGGTTCTCTATAAAATGTATAATGTGTGAATGGGCCTGTACTCACCATAGCTGGTCATGTGGGGTATAAGAGCCATGGTGGGTTTAAATGGAGGGGTACAGCTTGGTCTGGAGGATATGAGGGGCATTTGGTGGGTGGGTAAGGGTCATGAGTTTGCATGAGGGGGCATAGCGATTGTGCAGAGGGGACGAGATGGGTAGAGGACCTCACTGATGTTGTGCTAACTTGGATGAAGTCCTGTAGCACACCCAACACAGATGGAACCTGCCACAACCCTCACCAAAAAAACATGATACTCCCATTTCTGCAGGCACTTTCTTCCCAGGCTACCAACCGAGCTAAAGAATTTCACAATCCCTGCTACCAACCTCAAGGGCGAAAATCCAGCCTGTTAAGTGTGGATGGTATTGTAACAGGCTCCCTCTCTCTTCCCTCTCTCTCAGGATTGAGCCACTAATGTCCTGAACCAGGCCATGTGCAGTGCACCATGGGAAGAAGGTTTCAAATACATCTACATTTCTTGACCTGCTTTACAAGATCCTACCAAAGTCACATTAGTTTGTTCAAAACCATTACCGGTGTGAGTGCCCCCAACAGAGGTGCATCTCTGTTGCAAACTGCAGTTGAACTTAATTCTGGTCCCTCAAGCTAATTGTCTCCAAACACCTTTTGTACCCTTTATACCAACAGAAGTCCCTACTCTAGGGATCACTCTATAGAAATGGACACTGTTGTGAAATATTGCAATTGCAAAGGTAAATATACAAATGGCCAATTTTTTGAAAAAACTCAGTTCTTTTGAGTGTCATGAGAAACTGAAGGTGGAGGGCAATCAAGTTCAGGGATCTCACCACACCATCAGAATTGCTACATTTCAGGTGCTGTATTCATATTGAACATGTAAACTCAACGACACACACAAGTAAACCCTACATTATAGCATTGCTGCTCCTAACATTAATGACCCATGCTCTATACATCAATGGTTTTCAACCAGTGTGCCACTGTGTCAACTGTCCATATGTGCCATGCAATTTTGTACAAAGGTAATGAAAATCAGTACACAGTAAATGTGAAACATTAATTAGTTTTGATCCTTCTTTAGCTTGTTGCATGCATTGTGTTGCAAACATCTCTACTAAGACCATAATCATAGTAAAGGCAAGTAAATGTGATGTTTATGAGCAAACAATTCAGCTAAAGTAAGTGAGTGCACCAGGAATTGTATGTCGTGTTGAAGTGTATCATGCTACTGAAAAGGTTGGCAACCACTGGCCTATACGTCAGAGGAGACTTGTAACCAGCTAGTCTTAGTGGACTCTATAATTTTACTGTAGCTTTTTGTTATTGATTGAACATTCAGAACTACAACAGAAGCAGGAGGAGGCCACTTGTCCACTGAGGCTGCTCCATCGTTCGATAAGATCATGGCTGATCTTGATTACAGTCATAGAGTCATAGAGTCATAGAGCTGTACAGCACATAACCAGACTCAGAGGTCCAACTCATCCATACTGTCCAGATATCCCAACCCAATCTAGTCCCATCTGCCAGCACCCGGCCCATATCCCCCCAAACCCTTCCTATTCGTATAACCATCCAGATGCCTTTTAAATGTTGTAATTGTACCAGCCTCCACCACTTCCTCTGGCAACCCATTCCACACGTACCACCCTCTATGTGAAAACATTGCCCCTTAGGTCTTTTTTATATCTTTTCCATCTCATCCTAAACCTATGCCCTCTAGTTCTGGACTCCCCCACCCCAGGGAAAACACCTTGTCTATTTACCCTATCCATGCCCCTCATGATTTTATAAACCTCCATAAGGTCATCCCTCACCCTCCAACACTCTGGGGAAAATAGCCCTAGCCTACTCAACCTCTCCCTATAGTTCAAATCCTTTAACCCTGCACATTCTTGTAAATCTTTTCTGAACCCTTTCAAGTTTCACATCATTCTGATAAGAAGGAGAGCAGAATTGCACAAAATATTCTAACCAATGTCCTGTAAAGCCGCAACATGACCTCCCAACTCCTGACTAATAAAGGAAATGATACCAAATGCCTTCTTCACTATCCTATCCACCTGTGACTCTACTTTCAAGGAGCAATGAGCCTACACTCCAAGGTCTCTTTGTTCAGCAACACTCCCTAGGACCTTACTATTAAGAGTATAAGTCCTGCTCAGACTTGCTTTCCCAAAATGCAGCACCTTGCATTTATCTAAATTAAACTCCATCTGCCACTTCTCAGCCCATTGGCCCATCTGGTCAAGATGCCGTTGTAATCTGAGGTAACGGCTCCTCTAACTTTGGTGTCATCTGCAAACTTACTAACTGTATCTCTTATGTTCACATCCAAATCATTTATATAAATGACAATAAGTAGAGGACCCAGCACCGGCCCCTGTGGCACTCCACTGGTCACAGGACTCCAGTCTGGAAAACAACCCTCTACCACCACCCTCTGTTTTCTACCTTTGAACCAGTTCTGTATCCAAATGGCTGGTTCTCCCTGTACCTTTAAATCCACATCCCCACCCACCCCTGATCACTTCCCAACCTCTTGCTAAAAAAGAATCTCTCCACTTCTGCCTTAAGGACTCTGTATCCGTCATCTTTTCAGGAACAGAGTTTCAACAACTCTCAGTGAAAACATTTCACCTCATCCTAATTTTAAATAGGTGATTTTGAAACAGTGATTTTTACTTGTAGATTGTCCCATGAGAAGAAATATCCTTTTCTCATCTACCTAATCAAAACGCTCCAGGATCTTATATGATTCAATCAAGTGACCTTTTACTCTTTTAGATTTCACTGGATACAAGGTGAGCCTATCCAACCTTTCCTCATAAGATGACCTGCTTATTCCATGTATTAGCCTGATCAGCTTTCTCTCACCTGTTTCCAGTTCATTTATATTCTTCCTTAAATAGGGTGATCAATATTGGTCTCACCAATGCCCAGCACAGCATAACAACCTCCCTACTGTTGTATTCTATTCTAATAATATTCCATTTACTTTTCATTGAATTGTTTTGTCAATGTTCTAACATTTTGTGATTCATGCACTAGATTTTCCTGATCCCTCTGCACCTCAGAGCTTGGCAACCTCTCATCATTTAAATATTCTATTTTTATTCTTCCTGCCAAAGATGGACAATTTCGTGCTTTCACACGAGATACACCATTTGTTTGATCTTTGCCCACATGTTTCACCTATTTATAAATCTCTGTAGCATCCTGCTGTCTTCCTCAGAACTCACCTTTTTACATATCTTTGTGTCACCAGCAAATTTGGCAACCATTTCTGCCATCCCTACATCTGAATCGTCGATGTTTGTTATAACACCTTGAAGAAAACAATTTTTTTGAAAAATCTAACTTCTGTCAGAAATGAAGATGCAATTTTTTCCCTTCATTGTAATAACTTTGCAAAATAGCTTAAGATAGCTTCATTACATATTCTCTGGAATTTGCCAAGACAATTCCTTTCTCATTTTCCAAAATCAAATTTGGCTGATAATTTCCAAAAAATATTTTAGAATCTACAGAGTGGGATTTATGGTTGAAACATCTTAGTTTCGTACCCCAAGCCTACTTTAGTGAAGGTACTGATCAGTATGTAAATAAGCTGGTTTCATCCGCAGAATCAATAAATTATATTCACAGATGCTCACTAAAAGTGGGGAAAAGACATTAAAGGCATTACTATCCAATATTGACCAATTCAAAAGTGATCAGCAGCAAATAGGAAACAAAAGAAATTATACAGGACTGAGGAACAATTTGATATAATTCTTGCTTTGAAAGTGGGAATTAGCACCTGCTTTCTCCATATGAAAGATTTAAAGGTTTTCTGCTGGCATTTCTGTCAAAACTTCAACTGCTTTCATAAATTTCTTCTCTGTTTCAACAACTTTACCATTTTTGAAGTCATTTACCTAACTCCAGATTTTTTAATAAGTATTGCTAGTCCCACCATCACATGACACTTGAAAGGTCTGAGGTTGCTGTCCCCGAAGGGTGGTAAGGCTTGCACTTCCAATATAGTTCCTGAGCCTTACTTCTTCATACATTTCATTTGAGATCCTGTTTCCTCCCTGTTCACCCCACTATCCCTCTCCCTCTTCCCCACCACTGTATCTTGATTCAGTTTTCTTCTCTTGCTGTTATAGTGATCCTTACGGGTCTTTTTGTGTTGCTGGAATGTGGAGCTTATCTGTCCTGGACCAATATATATAATTTTGGAAGGATGGAAGGATCCCCAATTATTAATGAAGGGATCATTGTTATTCTGACACTCCAACCACTCCAGACTCCCAACACCCTCTCCTCACCTTTGATTATGTTCGTCTCACATCAGAAAGCAGAACATTGCGTCCCCTGTATTTGAATTTTGAGTCACTCCTCATGTTATAAAACCTGTAGATAACTTCTCCTTGTATCAGCTGCCACTGCCTAGGTTTTGAATGGAATTGTCAAGTGCTGCATTGCAAGGCTTGAAGAGTAGGGAGCAAGACAGCTAAAGACAATTGAGGGGTGATGGCAATGGGGGCATAACAGTCAGATAATGGAGCCTGCGGCTATGAGGGGCAATATCCATCACAGGACGGGCCAAAGAGAGGACGAAAGAATAGCAAGGTAACCAATGATGGAAAATGATTAATTTCAAATTGATGCATTTTTAGGAAGGCTGTTTTGAATAATGACTAACCTGGTAGCAATGGAACCAGGGACTGAGAGGTAAAACTAGAGAGAGAAGAGTAGGTGACCTTAGGCATATTGTCTCAAAACTGCATAGTTTAGAAGGTCTTCTTGGTAAGGGAGCTAAGGATTACACTGAAACAAAAAGGGAAGAACATATGAAAGACAAATCAAATACAGTCGACCAAGAGGAGACAAACAGGCAAAGAGAAATTATAAACTAGATCAGTTAACATAAGTAGGAAGTCAAATGATTCTCCAGCATGGAAATAGAAAGTTGATGGAAGAGTGGAGGGGGTCTTTTAGGGAGAATGACATTGATATTACATTCAGTTGCAAGGTAAGGGCTGGATTATTGAATAAATTCAATGTATTTGGTCTTATTAAGGAAGAGGAATCTGACAAAGTATCAATGGGACCTCTGACAGTAGGAGACTGTGTAAATTGAAAGGGAACAGGTATTGCAAAGTCTCACTGCCTCTATGGGTCAGGACAAGGGGCACTGTTTTCTTTGCCATCTATAAGTGAAGTGGATCTTGGAATACAGAGAATAACATTTCAAAAGTTGATGATAATAATTAACTTGGAGAATTGGCAAACAGTAAGGATAATTCAGATTGCTTGCAATAGGACACAGATAGACAAGCAAAATGGGCAAAAAGGTTGTAGATGAATTTTAATAAAGTGAAGTGATATATTCTTGCAGATAGGACGGAGAGAGGCAATAAGGCTTAAGAGCATAATTGTAAAATATGTGCTGGCACCTCGAGGTGTATACATCAAACTTTAATGATGGCAGGTCACATCGGGCAAAGAGTGTTTACAGCAAAGCTGTTATGGACCAGACCAGACCCCCTCAAAACATTTCCAGATAGTAGCCCAGACCCTAACTTTGCGAGTTGTTTTAAGCAGGTGTACAGTGGATGCAGCTGGCCCAACCATTTAGTTTTAAACAAAACAATTTATTTGCAAGATTACTGAATGAAACACAAATAAAAGAGAACAGAATGTAGATTAACTTAACCTATCCGAAAATAAAACAGATTGCCCCAACCTAATGATGCTGTTCCAAATTTTTGCAATGATCCCCATAAACACCCCTTGGCAAAAAAAGGAAAAATCCTACACAAGTTGTTACAGGAGAGATGTCAGAGAGAGGGAGGATCAGCATGGACCTGTTCTTTGGTTCCAGCAGCTTGACAATTCTGCAGCCTTGAACAGCCAGACTACTTCAAACATCAATGATTGAGAGCATCCCTGTATCTCTTAATATTGTAACCTCTTTACCTACTGCTCCTGGCCTATGTGAGTAAACTTTACCTTCACAGGTATATGGTTTAAGAAGATCTGGCACTTCCTCCTTGACCAATCTCCAACCAGGTTGTACATTCTGGTGCAGCTTTTTAGCCTCCGCTGTACCTTTCTGTTACGAATCCAACAAAATTCACTGGCTTATCCTATTTACCTACATCTGTCTTCCCAGTGCTCTTCCTAATCCACCAACACTGTGATTTCATGTGGCCTACTTTATTGCAGTCAAAACACTGGAGCTTTTAACTTCTTATTCCCCTTCCAGGGTTGCCTTTTTAACCCTGTGGTAAATTACCCTTATGACCTTCACCAAGATCTATTTTTCTCTTTCCACGTAAGGATTTCTCTTTTCCCCAATTTCTATCTCTCACGGATTGAAATTGATTTTGGAAGCCAAACTTTGATTTATGGACCAACTCATAATCATCAGCCATTTCAGCTGCTAATCTTGCTCTTCCACATGAGTTCTCATTACTTCAGGAAGTGAATTTTTGAACTTCTCCAAAATAATTGTCTCTCTAAGAACGTCATATTTTGAATGCCCTTACCCACCTATCCAAATTACTTTGTCTGATCCTTTCAAACTCAATGTATGTTTGACCAGGGTCCCTCCTTAGATTCTTGAAGCACTGTCTGTAGGCTTCTGGCACAAGCTCATATGGACTTAAGATGGCTTTCTTCATCTCCTCATACGCCCCAGCTATCTCCTCTGATAGTGAAGTGAATACCTCACTAGCTGTACCTACATGGATTAACAAAACCTACATGGTCACTGGTCACGGCATTTGTTTAGCCACGGTTTCAAATGAGATGAAAAAGGTTTCCACATCCTTCTCATCAAATTTAGACAAAGCTTGAATATAATTAAACAGTTTCTCACCAGGCCTTTGGCTACCGTGGGTTAGCTCAGCCTCACTCTCTTCCTCGGTAAGCTTACCTTCTGTCTTCATCTCCATCCTTTTCAGCTGACTTTCCTCTCTAAGTGCCAGTTTGTGAAGTTCAAACTCCCTCTCTTTCTTCCTTTCCTCTCTCCTTTTCTCTCTCTTCTCTGTCTCTTTTTCTTTTTGTTCTGCTGAGGCCCTTCGTTATTTTTCTCTTTCCTCTGCTTTTAATCGTAATTCAAACTATTGCATTTCTGTTGCCCTTTCCTTGTCTTTTGCCTCTAACTCAACCTTCTTCATTTTCAGTTATATTTTATCCATCTCTAAAGGTTCTGATGGAGTTTCCAACAAACTTAAATACTGAGCTATTGATTAGATTAGATTAGATTACTTAGATTAGATTACTTGCTGTAATTATCTCTCCATTCCTTACGGAAGGAGGCAGCTCCAACCCTAGTTTGTCTGCTAATTCCAGCAGCTTGGCCCTAATCACCTTTTGCAAAACTCCCAAGGTCACTCCTTCCATCCCCAGAAAACTCTTAGTGACTGAAAGAGCCATTGCTATCCCAAGCACTGTTTAAACCAACTGAAATCAACATCCAGAACAAAAGACACTAAACAAAAGACCTACCACTTGTAGCCTTTGAGTCCAACAACCCTAATCCCTATCAGAACTATAGAACAAATCCTGCAAAGAGCTCCCAATCTGTTTTAGGTCAGGCCAGACCCCCTCAAAATATTTCAAGAAAGTAGCCCGGACCCTAACATTGCCAGTTGTTTTAAGCAGGTGTACAGTGGATATTCTAGGAGTGATGCAGCTGGCCCAACCACGTAGTTTTAAACAAAACAGAATTTAATTGCAAGATTACCGAATGAAACAAAAGATTACAAACAAAAGACAACAGAATACAGAATAATTAACCTATTTGATTATCCAACAGACGATCCCAACTTAATGATGCTGTTCCAAATACTTGCAATGATCCCCATTAACACCATTTGGCACAAAATAAATCAAACACAGGGTCTTACAGGAGAGATGTCAGAGAGAGAGGAGGATCAGCCTGGACTTGCTTCTTTGGGGTCAGCAGCTTCACAGTTCTGCAGCCCTGAACTGACTGCTTGCTAAAACCAAAGCAAACCACAATAATGCTGAACTGGAAGAACTGGCCACCCTTTCATTATATCAGTGTTTTTATTTAAACTTGAGAGCCTTCTGCATAAGGCAGTATCTGTTAGCTATAAGGCAGTATCTGTTAGCTCTAAAACCCTTCAAACCAAGATCTTTTGGAGTCTCTGGGTTTATGGCCCCTCTGAAAAAAAAACAAGGACAATATTACCCTGTTAAAGGAGCAGCATCATCATGTGGAGAATATTTTTGTGCAGTCTGAACTTGCTTCCTTTGATAACGTGGCTGCAGAAGTAACCAATGATTTCAAAAGGTAATCAGAATGCACAGTGGAAGAAAATAAGCTTGCAGGTTTGCAGGAACAAAATAGGTCACTGACTGGTTTGCTCCACAAGCTGATAGTATGGACCTGATGGGGAATAGCTTTGTTTCGGTGCTATAAATGACTCGATGATTGTTATTGTAAGCCCACAACCCCATCTTGATTCAACAGCCCTCTGTGACCTGGTTGAACAAAATTTCAAAACTCTGATCCAATAATACAATATAAGGATGCTGGCAATCTGAAACAAAAATGAAAAAAAGCTGTCGGAAATATACTGCAGGTCAGGCAGCATCTGTGGAGAGAAACAAAGTTAACATTTTATAGTCAATGTCCTTTCATCAGAATTATAAAAAGATTTTAAAAGGGAGAGTTTTAAGCTAATGGTAGGGAGGAAAGAGATTGGAAGAAATAAAGGGTAGATCTGTGATAGAGTAGGGTAGGATAAACTTGTACCAACTGTCTCTTATCATTTTAATTCTGGATCTTGGTCCTACACTGAGCTTTCTGTCCACAGCCTGCTTCAGTTTTCCAATAAAAGTGTGTCTTAACTCCACCCTGTACAAAGATCTAGACTCAATATTGAGGGCAACAACTTTAGATCAGAAGCTCCATCTCCATTGTGTTCCATTTTCTTTGGGTTTTTCTGTTAGCTTATTTCTTTATCCCTTCAAGTTGTGTTGAGATGGTTACCATGTGGCCATTCATCCTTCATTTGGACAACACCTCTGTCATTTTATTTATAACCATTACGACTCTCTTTAGTTTTGGCAATATGAAATCTTTGGTGAATTATATTTCCTGCTGTCCACTTTTGCACAGTCATTCCCTCTGCCTTCCACGGGCTTAGAAACTCCCTCTATCTCCTCTCTTCAAAACCTGAAATGATTGCTTGGCCAGCCCAGCAGCTTTTTCTTTTGGAGAGACAGTTCCAGATTTACACTACCCTTCACATGAACTGCTTCCTGACATCACCAATAAACAGCTTATCTCTCATTTTAAGATTATGTCTTCTTGTTCATGACTCCCCCACCACAGGAAATAGTTTCTGTCTGACCACCCTATTAAATCCTTTAATCATCTTAAAGACTTCAATTGGATCTTACCTTAATCTTACTTCATTTGAAGGTGTACAACCCTGGTCTACTCTGCCCGTCCTTAACCCTTTCAACCCTGGTATCATTTGTGCTGAATCCTCAGTACACCTCCTCCACCTCCCTTCAGCATTCTCCAGCTTTGCTGCTCTTTTTTGACAGCTGCATTGTTTTTGCTTTTAAAATGGTTGAACTTATTATAGTTAAATTTAACCACTCGCTGGTACAAGACCAAATAATCAGGGCTGAGAAATGCCTAAACTGAAAACTTGACCCCACAGGGATCCTGTCAGTCTGACCTTGTCCATCTGGCAGAAACATGAGAGGAGGCATGGTTGAAACAGCAGCAAGAGAGAAACTTTTATCAGAGACACCATTATTCTAGTTACGAAAAGTTTTGAATGAATTTAAAATAAACATTAAAAGCTCAAATATTCAGACAAGGCATCCATTTGACAAGCTGTAGTCTCGGTTCAGACTAATGAAAATCCTGGGTAAGGTCCATGGATGGCATTGCCCTGGACCCTCCATCCACAGAGGTGGGCATTGGACAAACATCAGCTTAGTGAATGCACAGGCAAGAATTTCACTTCTTTCAACAACAACGTAGCACCTTGAACATAATAAAATATCCCAAGATGCTTCACTGTAGCATTATAAAGCAGGACGCTTCATCAGCTGCAGACTCACTAATAATCAGCTCTGCAGTTTGAATTTCCATTAAGGATTGTATTCTGATTAAAGTTGGCCTTTACTGAGTTTCTGTTGTCCAATGTTGACATTCTACACCTTCATGAACAGGATATATCATCTGTCAATGTGCGAGATGTTAGGTGTCCATACAACAATCCAAACAGTTTCCATTGTGTAGAGAGTAGTCCAGCTATAGACATCTTGATGATCTGCTGCAAATTAAAATATTGTATTGTTGAGAAAAAATAAAGAGAGACTTGCATTTATAAAAAAAACAACCCCACATGCTGTGTCAGATTACCAGAAGCTTGGTCAAAAAAGTATGTTTTAATGAGTCTTAAAGAAGGAAGAACATAAGAAATAAGAACAGGAGAAGCCTATTGAATCTATTCCAACTTCTCTATCTTTTAAAGACAATTGTTTAAATATTTTTTTAAATCCACTAATTAGTAAATTAACAGCAATCCAAAATTATGAAATTATTTTTAAGGCCAATTCTGTTGTTTATCAAATGTTATTAATCACATTGTCATCAAGAACCTGGATGCACTTGGTGCTATTTTTAAGAGGTTTCTAACAGTGAAGTAGGAATGGGAATATAAGACCTGAGGGATTTGGAATGTACAGGAATAAGGAAAGGTTTGGAGGGATATGGGCCAAACATAGGCAAGTGGGACGAGCTTAATTTGGGAATGTGATTGATGTTGACTGGTTGGACCAAAGGGTCTGTTTCCATAAAAACCAAAAGAACTGCAGACACTGTAAATCATAAACAAAAACAGAAGTTGCTGGAAAAGCTCAGCAGGTCTGGCAGCATCTGTGAAGAGAAATCGGAGTAATTTTTTGGGTTCAGTGACCCTTCCTCAGAACTAAGATCGTCACAACCAACAGCTTGTAGTTGCGGTTAGTCTCCAACTGAACTCCCTCACTCTACAAAATCCAACCCTTTGACTTTTAGCAACCTTAGTTACATTAACATGATCACCTGGTGTAATTCAATTGCAGGGTCAGCAGATGGCACTGTCCAGCAGGTAATCACAATCATTTGCTGTCACAGAACTACACAGAACATAGCAGCATAGAAACAGACTGAACTGGATCCTGCCATGGTGTTAAAATTCCACATGAATTTTCTCTGACTTCTTAATTATCCTCCTCATCCTGGCCTCATATCCCTCACCTTCCTTCTCCCCTGTGCCTACATCAAAGCTCCTGTTAAGTGAATCAGTTACTTACATTGCTCCACAATGTGGCATATTTTTGTCATTCTGTCCAAAGAAATTCCTTCTTTTAACGGTATTTTGATGATTGTCTAAAATTTAAAACACGCTTGTTCTGGACTCACCCACACATTAAAACAACCCTCCACATTCATGATATAAAATTGACACATCATTTTAAAGACCCAGAGCAAATGGCCTATCCTCCATCTTTGCTGAGACTTCCAATCTCTCGAATCTGCTAACATCTGAAATGTGATGTGGCGGTGTTGGTGTTAGACTGGGGTGGACAAAGTTAAAAATCACACATCACCAGGTTATAGTCCAACAGGTTTACATGGAAGTACAAGCTTTTGGTGCGCTGTTTCTTCATCAGGTGGAGCAGGATAATAGGACACAGAATGTATAGCAAAAGATCATAGTGTCATACACTGATGCAATAAAATGAACAAACCTAGATTGCTGTTAAGTCTTCCATCTTTTAGAACGGGTTGCAGGTTTCAAATCATTAATATGTAAATCCGAGAACTTCTTTCATGTCACATTCCCAAGGTAGCTTAAGGTTTTATAGAACATAGAACATAGGACATTACAGCACAGTATAGGCCCGTTGGCCCTCGATGTAGCACTGACCTGTGAAGCCAATCTGAAGCTCATCAAACCTACAGTATTCCATTCTCGTCGATATGCCCATCCAGTATCCATTTAAATGCCCTTAAAGTTGGCGAGTCTACTACTGTTGCAGGCAGTGCGTTCCACGCTCCTACTACTCTGAGTAAGGAAGCTACTTCGGACATCTGACCTATATCTATCCCCCCTCAATTTAAAGCTATGTACCCTTTTGCTAGGCATCACCATTCGGGGAAAAAGGCTTTCACTGTCCACCCTATATAACCTTCTGATTATCTTGTATGTCTCAATTAATCCACCTCTCAACCTTCTTCTCACTAATGAAAACAACCTCAAGTCCCTCAGCCTTTCCTCATAAGCCCTTCCCTCCATAGCAGGCAACATCCCATTAAATCCACTCTGAATGCTTTCCAAATTTTCCAGATTCTTCCTATAATGCACTGACCAGAACTGTACGCAATAATCCAAATACGACCGCACCAGAGCTTTGCACGGCTGCAGCATGATCTCACGGTTCTGAAATTCAATCCCTCCACCAATAAAAGCTAACACACCATATGCCTTCTTAACAACTCTATCAACCTGGGTGGCAACTTTCAGAAATCTATGTACCTGGACACCGAGATCTCCCTGGGAAAAAACAAGGACTGCAGATGCTGGAAACCCGAGTCTGGATCAGAGTCATACTGGAAAAGCACAGCAGGTCAGGCAGCATCCAAGGAGCAGCAAAATCGACGTTTCGGGCAAAAGCCCTTCATCGGGAATGGAGGCAGGGAGCCTTCAAGGTGGAGAGATAAATGAAGGAGGGTGGGGCTAGGACGAAGGTAGCAAAGAGTACAATGGGTGAATGGGGGTGGGGATGAAGATGATAGGTCAGAGGGGTGGGTGGAGCAGATAGGTGGGAAGGAAGATAGGACAGATCATGGGGACGGTGCTGAGCTGGAAGGTTGGAACTGGGGTGAGGTGGGGCGAGGGGAAATGATGAAACTCGTGCAGTCCACATTGATGCCCTGGGGTTGAAGTGTTCCGAGGCGGAAGATGAGACGTTCTTCCTCCAGGCGTCGGGTGGTGAGGGAGCGGCGGTGAAGGAGGCCCAGGATCTCCATGTCCTTGGCAGAGTGGGAGGGGGAGTTGAAATGTTGGGCCACGGGGCGGTGGGGTTGAATGGTGCGGGTGGCCCAGAAATGTTCCCTAAAGCACTCTGCGAGGAGGCGTCCAGTCGCCCCAATGTAGAGGAGACCGCATCGGGAGCAACGGACACAATAAATGATATTGGTGGATGTGCAGGTGAAACTTTGATGGATGTGGAAGGTTCCTTTAGGGCCTTGGATGGTGGTGATGGGGGAGGTGTGGGCGCAGGTTTTGCAATTCCTGCGGTGACAGGGGAGGATGCCAGGAAAGGAGGGTGGGTTGTAGGGGGGCGTGGACCTGACCAGGTAGTCATGGAGGGAATGATCTTTGCGGAAAGCGAAAAGGGGTGGGGAGGGAAATATATCCCTGGTGGTGGGGTCCCTTTGGAGGTGGCAGAAATATCGGCGGATGATGCGGTTTATGCGAAGGTTGGTAGGGTGGAAGGTGAGCACCAGGGGCGTTCTGTCCTTGTTACGGTTGGAGGGGTGGTGTCTGAGGGCGGAGGTGCGGGATGTGGACAAGATGCGTTGGAGGGCATCTTTAACCATGTGGGAAGGGAAATTGCGGTCTCTAAAGAAGGAGGCTATCTGGTGTGTCCTGTGGTGGAACTGGTCCTCCTGGGAGCAGATATGGCGGAAGTGCAGGAATTAGGAATACAGGATGGCATTTTTGCAGGAGATAGGTTGGGAAGAGGTGTAATCCAGGGAGCTGAGGGAGTTGGTGAGTTTGTGAAAAATGTCAGTGTCAAGTCGGTCATCATTAATGGAGATTGAGAGGTCCAGGAAGGGGAGGGAGGTGTCAGAGATGGTCCAGGTGAATTTAAGGTCAGGGTGGAATGTGTTGGTGGTTGATGAATTGCTCAATCTCCTCGTGGGAGCACAAGATGGCGCCAAGGCAGTCACCAATGTAGCGGAGGAAGAGGTGGGGGGTGGTGCCGGTGTAACTACGGAAGATGGACTGTTCTACGTAGCCAACAAAGAGACAGGCATAGCTGGGGCCCAAACTGGTGCCCATGGCTACCCCTTTGGTCTGGAGGAAGTGGGAGGATTCGAAGGAGAACTGCTGACGCCAGGCGCCAACTCAAAGACGCTTCTTCCTACTGCCCCCTTGACCATGACCCCACCCACCCCATCACCAAGCCATTATCTCCCAGACCATACAGAACCTCATCACCTCAGGAGATCCCCCACCCGCAGCTGCCAACCTCATAGTCTGGGAACCCCGCACTGCCCGGTTCTACCTCCTTCCCAAGATCCACAAGCCTGACCACCCTGGCCAACCCATTGTCTCAGCATGCTCCTGTCCCCCTGAACTCATCTCTACCTACCTCGACACTGTCCTAACCCCCGTAGTCCAGGAACTCCCCACATACGTTCGAGACACCACCCACGCCCTCCACCTCCTCCAAGACTTTTGTTTCCCCGGCCCCCAACACCTCATCTTCACCATGGATACCCAATCCCTCTACACCTCCATCTATCATGACCAGGGCCTCCAAGCCCTCCGTTTCTTCCTTTCCCAACATTCCCAACAGTATCCTTCCACTGACAATCTCATTCGTCCGGCTGAACTGGTCCTCACCCTTAACAAATTCTCCTTCGAATCCTCCCATTTTCTCCAGACGAAAGAGGTAGCCATGGGCACCCATATGGGCCCCAGCTATGCCTGTCTCTTTGTTGGCTACATAGAACAGTCCATCTTCCATAGCTACACCAGCACAGCCCCCACCTCTTCCTCCGCTACATTGAACTCTAGAATGAATATTTCCCATCAACCAGCATCCTCTATCTTCTTTCAGCTAGCCAACTTCTGATCCAAATCACTAAATCACACTCAGTCCCATGCCTCTGTATTTTGTGCAATATCCTACCTTGGGGAACCTTATCACACACCTTACTGAAATCCTTATACAGCACATCAACTGCTTTGCCCTCATCCACCTGTTTGGCCACCTTTTCAAAAAACTCAATAAAGTTTGTGAGACACGATCCACCCTTCACAAAACAGTTTTGATGATCCCTAATCAACTTATTCATTTCTTGATGATTATAAATCCTATCTCTCATTACCCTTTCCAACATTTTACCCACAACCAAAATAAGGTTCACAGGCCTATAATTACCAGAGATGTCTCTACTCACCTTCTTGAACAAGGGAACAACATTTGCTACCCTCCAGTCTTCTGGCACTATTCCTGTAGACAATGATGACATAAAGATCAAAGCCAAAGGCTCGGCAATCTCCTCCCTAGCTTCCCAGAGAATGCTAGGATAAGTTCCATCTGGCCCAGAGGACTTACCTATTTTTACACTTGCCAGAATTGCTAACACTTCCTCCATATGCACCTCAATCCCATCTGGTCTAGTAGTCTGTATCACAGTATTCTCCTCGACCACATTATCTTTTTCCAGTATGTATACTGACAGAAAATATTCATTTAGCATTTCCCCAATCTCCTCTGACTCCACGCACAACGTCCCACTACTATGCTTGATTGGCCGTAATCTTACTCCAGTCATTCTTTTATTCCTGATATAGCTACAGAAAGCCTTAGGGTTTTCCTTGATCCTATTCGCCAATGACTTCTCATGTCCCCTCCTGGCTCTTCTTAGCTCTCTCTTTAGGTTTTTCCTGGCTAACTTGTAACTCGCAAGCACCCTAACATAAGCCTCCTTCTTCCTCTTGACAAGAGATTCAACTTCCTTAGTAAACCACAGCTCTCTTGCTCGACCATTTCCTCCCTGACTGACTGGTACATACTTATCAAGGACCCGCAGTAGCTGTTCCTTGAGTAAGGTCTACATTTCAATTGTGCCCATCCCCTGCAGTTTCCTTCCCCATCTTATGCATCCTAAATCTTGCCTAATCACATCAGAATTACATTTCTCCCAGCTATAACTCTTGCCCTGTGGTATGTACCTATCCCTTTCCATGGCTAAAGTAAACATAACCGAATTGTGGTCACTATCACCAAAGTGCTCACCTACCTCCACATCTAACACTTGGCTGGGTTCATTACTCAGTACCAAATCCAATATGGGATCACCTCTTGTTGGTCTGTCTGCATACTGTGTCAGGAAACCATCCTGCACATTTCATATTCCCAGTCAATATTTGGAAAGCCCTCATAACAACTATCCTGTCACTCTCACTCCTATTGAGATTCATCTTTGCTATCCCATCCTCTACATCTCTGGAACTATTTGGAGGCCTATGGAAAACTCCCAACAGTGGGACCTCTAGTTGTAAGCTTCCAACCTAGCTCCCTAAATTTCTGCTTTAAATCCCCATCTCTTGTCCTATCTATATCGTTGGTCCCTATGTGGACCTCCTCCCCCTCAAGGATCACAAAAACACGATCAGAGACATCGTGAACCCTGGCACCTGGGAGTCAACATACAAACTGTGAGTCTCTGTTGTTTCCACAGAACCTCTTATCTGTCCTTCTAACAATGGAGTCCCGAATGACATGCTCTGCTCCTCTTCCCCCTTCCCTTCTGAGCAACAGGGACAGACTCTTTGCCAGAGACCTGTTCCCCATTGCTTACCCCTGGTAAGTCACCCCCCCTCCCAACAGTATCCAAAATGGTTTACTTGTTGTTGAGGGGAACAGTGACTGGGGATCCCTGCACTGCCTGCCGGTTCCCTTTCTGTCCCGTGATGGTAACCCATCTACCTTTTTCTTTTACCTGAGGTGTGACTACCTCCCTGTAACTCCTCTCAATAACTTCCTCCGCCTCCAAATGATCTGAAGTTCATCTAGCTCCAGTTCCAGTTCCCTAACTCAGTTTTCAAGGAGCTGGAGTTGGGTGCACTTCCCACAGATGTAGTCAGCAGGGACACTAGTGGTGACCCTTACCTGCCACATTCTGTAGGAAGAACATTCAATTGCCCTAACCTCCATTCACATTACTTTAAATTCACAATGAGACTACTGAAACACTTAAAAAAAAGAAACTAGTCACCTTACCAATCTGGTGCACAAAGTCTTTTCTTTGGTTAGAGGAGGAGGATGGGTGGGAGTTACTAACCGAGTAGTGTTTTGGCTAAAGAAACCACCTATATAAAGCCTCACTTACCCAGCAGTCCCTTGCCTGCTCCTGCTCAGAGGGAGCTCCGCCTTTATATAAGGTAAACCTTTATATCTTTTAAAATGTACTTCCTGGCAAGCCTCTGATCCTTGCTGTCGCTCCTCCCACTCCAACCGCCGCTGAAAAAAAGAGAAAGAAATAAAAATAGGTAACATCTCAGCTCATACAATGCATTAAAGGTGTGAAGTTAGAGTCTGCATGTATTCCAACCTTGAATCAGACTGGTTTTGTTTCCAAATTTGGAATTTGTAAAATCTCACATGGATTATAAAAAATATCAACTGCCTACAGATTGTATGGTTTTTGAACAAAATACAATGTATCTGCAACTACAATTCTGCAAATGAAATTTCACCCCTTGGACTTATATATGTGCGTGTGTGTGTGTGTGTATATGTGTGTGTCTGTGTCTGTGTGTGTCTGTGTGTATATTTGTGTACATGTGAGGGTGAAGGGTAGAGGGAGAGAGAGAAAGAGAGAGTGTGTGTGTGTGTGTGTGTGTGTGTGTGTGTGTGCCTGATGGAGTGTGTGCGTGATTGTAATGCCTATGAGAGGGTGTGCGCAAGAGTGTTGGGGGTGGGGGTGGGGGGGTGTAGTGTGTGTGCCTGAGAGAGAGCAAAAAGTTTTTGTATCTTCTCCAGTGCCTCAATATCTCATAGATCAGAAGCACAACAAATACTCTCAGTTTGATCAAAGCAAGATTTAACATAAATTTAATATTAGTCCCTGCTTTTGTATTCTATTTCTCAAGAAATGATTCTTAGTACTTTGTACACTGTTATGATCTTATCAATTCGGTGTTTTTAACAAGATACACATCTGTGTTCTGAGACCTCATGACTTCTCTACTCCATTCAATTTCTTAATTTCCAAAGTGAAAGTAACCTCCCATTCTTCCTTCCAATATAAGACACACTAAAGTGAATTTAATATGCTTGTCATCTTCTTTACTACACTCTTCATGCCTTCCTTTATTTCACACCATGTCATCATCCATGTTACTAACTGTACTCAAAATCCCTGTACCACTGATTTGTTATCACCTTCAAACTTTGAAGTTATATCTCAAATTCTTGAGTCGGAATTGTTTATTTCTATGATAAACAGGGGTCTTTGTGTAGATTCCTTTGTGAGTTCATTTCCTACTTTCTTCCAGTCCTAGAAACTTCCTTTAACTCCTCCTTATTTACTGTTCTTTCAACCTATTATGCTCATTGACATCTGATCCCATACGCCATGTCCTGATTTCTGTTGTTTCTAAATACTGCACGCGCCTTCACAAAAGTCTTCTGAGAGTCCATGTACGTCACACTTAGTTGACACTTTCTGTCATTTCTACAAAGAATTCAAGGGATGGGTTGATTAGCAATGAATTTTTTTAAGAAGTCCATGTTAACTTTTTTAAAAATCATGTTCTCCATCTATTGATGTTTCGTTATTGATCTTACAACAATATCCATCAGCATAGTCTATCCTTCCCAGCACTAACTTTAAACTAACTGGCCAAAAGTTATCATTAAGAGTTGTTCCACACTGCGAGGTAGTATGCTTATTATGGGTAGTCAGTGTCAGTAATTAATGGATTAGAAAGTTAATGACTGTTTTGGATTATAAAAAAGAGAAAGAAAATAATGCCAATTCCTATTATTCAAAGATAGGTGTGTATGTTAGATCTCTATTGGTTTAGAGAAGGACTCTAATCTTGACTGTCTTCAAAGAAGCCATGAAATTTATTTCATTTTTTGTTTAAAAGTGCCTGCCTTATATAGATGGGGATGTTCATTCACTCTCCCACAATTCCCCTTCAGCTTTCAGCATCATTGCTAATTCATGTTCACACCATATGGAGACCTTCAG
The DNA here is from genome assembly GCF_047496795.1 of Chiloscyllium punctatum. Taxonomy (NCBI): domain Eukaryota; kingdom Metazoa; phylum Chordata; class Chondrichthyes; order Orectolobiformes; family Hemiscylliidae; genus Chiloscyllium; species Chiloscyllium punctatum. The sequence continues at coordinate 91,219,438 of NC_092746.1, read as the reverse complement.
TTTCTAGGATGTGAAGAAGCCGGTATTGGACTGGGGTGGACAAATTTAAAAATCACACAACACCAGGCTCGAGTCCAAATAAATCTGCTGGACTATAACCTTGTGTTATGAGATTTTTAACTTCAATTTCTAGTGTAGGCTCTGTTTTTTTCCCTTTGTACATTGAATTCTTTTACACCTAAAACAAATGGTGAACTCCAGGCAAGTAGTCAAAAACATAGAGTTGAATTTACCAAAAATCGACAAATTCTCAATTTTGGGAAGTTTCATGGAGTGTCTGTCTCCATGTGCTCTAGCATATTATCCCACACAGTTCTCCACGGCTCACCTCATTGTGTGTGCACGACAGCTTGATCCATTACCCTCACACTATCTTGGAAGTACTCACCACTGCTTGGAACCTCTGGGACTTCCACCACTAATACCATATAAAATCCCAGCAGAACACTGGGGGAATTACTTCCCACCAGGAACAGCCCTTCATAATGGACACAGTGGGAGGGAAATGAAAAAGAGAAGCTTCAGTGGGCATACATGTGACATGGATGTCACTTCATTGGAAATTAAATATCACATTCCTAAATGGATTACCACTTTAAATCATTGCTACAAGACTAAAGGTACCCAGGCCACTCATTCTGAGTTCTGTACAATGTTAGAACATTACCTCAGGGAGTTCTACTCTTTCCCTCATGCACTGTATAGTAGAACATCTTGTTATTATTCAGGATTGACCATGACCCACTCCTGGGAATGTAATGATACAGAACCCAGGAGACTGATGGCTCCCAGCAGGTCCATGTTCCCTGACTGAAACTGAACCTTCAGTGATTGTGGTGGAACCCCCTGACTAATGACAGCTTTTCTTGATGTGGCTGAGGATTCATCCTCTAGATTTTGAGACATGGCCACTAGATTGAAGCACAGCAGTGTGTTTGCAACGTAAAATGTTGGCACGTGTTCCAGATGCAGCATTGGCATAGAACCATGTCGGTAGGTAAAAACAATGACAGCAGTTGCTGGAAACCAGATTTTGGATTAGTGGTGCTGGAAGAGCACAGCAGTTGAGGCAGCATCCTAGGAGCAGTAAAATCGACGTTTCGGGCAACAGCCCTTCATCAGGAATAAAGGCAGAGAGCCTGAAGGGTGGAGAGACAAGTGAGAGGAGGGTGGGGGTGAGGAGAAAGTAGCATAGAGTACAATAGGTGAGTGGGGGAGGGGATGAAGGTGATAGGTCGGGGGCAGGGGGAGGGTGGAGTGGATAGGTGGAAAAGAAGATAGGCAGGAAGGACAAGTCATGGGGACAGTGCTGAGCTGCAAGTTTGGAACTATGGTCAGGTGGGGGGAGGGGAAATGAGGAAACTGTTGAAGTCCACATTGATGCCCTGGGGTTGAAGTGTGCCGAGGCGGAAGTTCTTTCTCCAGGCGTCTGGTGGTGAGGGAGAGGCGGTGAAGGAGGCCCAGGACCTCCATGTCCTCGGCAGAGTGGGAGCGGGAGTTGAAAGGTTGGGCCACAGGGCGGTGTGGTTGATTGGTGCGGGTGTCCCAGAGATGTTCCCTAAAGCACTCTGCTAGGAGGCGTCCAGTCTCCCCAATGTAGAGGTGAGTGGGGGAGGGGATGAAGGTGATAGGTCGGGGGCAGGGGGAGGGTGGAGTGGATAGGTGGAAAAGAAGATAGGCAGGAAGGACAAGTCATGGGGACAGTGCTGAGCTGCAAGTTTGGAACTATGGTCAGGTGGGGGGAGGGGAAATGAGGAAACTGTTGAAGTCCACATTGATGCCCTGGGGTTGAAGTGTGCCGAGGCGGAAGTTCTTTCTCCAGGCGTCTGGTGGTGAGGGAGAGGCGGTGAAGGAGGCCCAGGACCTCCATGTCCTCGGCAGAGTGGGAGGGGGAGTTGAAATGTTGGGCCACGGGGCGGTGTGGTTGATTGGTGCGGGTGTCCCAGAGATGTTCCCTAAAGCGCTCTGCTAGGAGGCGTCCAGTCTCCCCAATGTAGAGGAGACCCCATCGGGAGCAACGGATACAATAAATGATATTAGTGGATGTGCAGGTAAAACTTTGATGGATGTGGAAGGTTCCTTTAGGGCCTTGAATAGAGGTGAGGGAGGAGGTGTGGGCATAGGTTTTGCAATTTATGCAGTAACTGGGGAAGGTGCCAGGTGGGGTATAGAGGGGTGTGGACCTGACCAGGTAGTCGCAGAGGGAACGGTCTTTGCGGAAGGTGGAAAGGGGTGGGGAGGGAAATATATCCCTGGTGGTGGGGTCTGTTTGGAGGTGGCGGAAATGTCGGCGGATGATTTGGTTTATGCGAAGGTTGGCAGGGTGGAAGGTGAGCACCAGGGGCGTTCTGTCCTTGTTACGGTTGGAGGGGTGTGGTCTGAGGGCGGAGGTGCGGGATGTGGACGAGATGCGTTGGAGGGCATCTTTAACCACGTGGGAAGGGAAATTGCGGTCTCTAAAGAAGGAGGCCATCTGGTGTGTTCTGTGGTGGAACTGGTCCTCCTGGGAGCAGATATGGCGGAGGCGGAGAAATTGGGAATACTGGATGGCATTTTTGCAGGAGCTAGGGTGGGAAGAGGTATAATCCAGGTAGCTGTGGGAGTCGGTGGGTTTGTAAAAAATGTCAGTGTCAAGTCGGTCGTCATTAATGGAGATGGAGAGGTCCAGGAAGGGGAGGGAGTTGTCAGAAATGGTCCAGGTAATTTTAAGGTCAAGGTGGAATGTGTTGGTGAAGTTGATGAATTGCTCAATCTCCTCGCGGGAGCACGAGGTGGCGCCAATGCAGTCATCAATGTAGCGGAGGAAGAGGTGGGGAGTGGTGCCGGTGTAATTATGGAAGATCAACTGCTCTACGTAGCCAACAAAGATACAGGCATAGCTGGGGCTCATACGTGTGCCCATGGCTACCCCTTTGGTCTGGAGGAAGTGGGAGGATTCAAAGGAGAAATTGTTAAGGGTGAGGACCAGTCGGCCAAACGAATGAGAGTGTCGGTGGAAGGGTAGAACCATGTCGAGCAATAATATGGAGTCATAGAGTCATACAGCACAGAAACAGACCCTTCAGTCCATGCTGAATAGTTTTCCCAAACAAAACTATTCCAATTTGCCTGTGTTTGGCCCATACTCCACTAAACCTTTCCTATTCATGTGCCTGTCCAAATCTCACTTAACTGTACCTGCAACTATCATTTCCTCTGGCAGTTTATTCCATACACGCAGCACCAGCTGAGTGAAACAGTTGCCCTTCAGGTCCCTTTTAAATTTTTCTCCTCTCACCTTAAACCCAAGCTCCCTAGTTTTCAACTGTCCCGCCAGAGTAAAATGACCTTTGCTATTCACCTTATCCATGCCCCTCATGATTTTATGAACCTCCATATGATCACCCCTCAACCTCCTACAGTTCAGGGAAAAACGTTCCCAGCCTATTCAGCCTCTCCTTACAACTTAAATCATTCAGCACTGGCATCATCCTGGTAAATCATTTCTGAACCTTCTCCAATTTAATAATATCCTACTTATAACAAGGTGACCAGAACAGTATTTGGTTTTCTAAAAGTGACCTCACCAATGTCCTATATAACCTCAACATTATGTCCCACCTTATATCCTCAATAGTCTGAGCAATGATGGCAAGCATGCTAAATATCTTCTTAACCATCCTGTCAACCTATGATGTAATTTTCAAAGAACTATATATCTGAACCCCTTGGTCTCTCAGTTTGGCAACACTACCACTAACTGTAGAAGTTCTGTCATAGAGTCATAGAGTCATAGAGACGTACTACATGGAAACAGACCCTTCAGTCCAAGCCGTCCATGCCGACCAGATATCCCAACCCAATCTAGTCCCACCTGCCAACACCTGGCCCATATCCCTCCAAACTCTTCCTATTTATATATCCATCCAAATGCCTCTTAAATGTTGCAATGTTATCAGCTTCCACCACTTCCTCTGGCAGCTCATTCCATACACGTAGCACCCTCTGTGTGAAAACATTGCCTCTTAGCTCTCTTTTATATCTTTCCCCTCTCACCCTAAACCTATGCCCTCTAGTTCTGGACTCCCTAACCCCAGGGAAAAGACTTTGTCTATTTAACCCATCCATGCCCCTCATAATTTTGTAAACCTCTATAACATCACCCCTCAACCTGCGACACTCCAGGGAAAGCAGCCCCAGCCTGTTCAGCCTCTCTTCATAGCTCAAGTCGTCCAACCCTGGCAACATTCTTGTAAATCGTTTCTGAACCCTTTCAAGTTTCACAACATCTTTCTGATAGGAAGGAAACTGGAATTGCACGCAATATTCCAACAGTGGCCTAAACAAAGTCCTGTACAGCTCCAACATGACCTCCCAACTCCAGTACTCAATACTCTGACCAATACCAAATGCCTTCTTCACTATCCTATCTACCTGCGACTCCACTTTCAAGGAGCTATGAACCTGCACTCCAAGGTCTTTTTGTTCATCAACACTCCCAAAGAGCTTACCATTAAGTGTATAAGTCTGCTAAGATATGCTTTCCCAAAATGCAGCACCTCACATTTATCTGAATTAAACTCCATCTGCCACTTCTCAGCCCATTGGCCCATCTGGTCCAGATCCTGTTGTAATCTGAGGTCACCCTCTTCGCTGTCCACTACACCTCCAATTTTGGTGTCATCTGCAAACTTACTAACTGTTTGCATCCAAATCATTTACGTAAATAACAAAACGTAGAGGACCCAGCACCAATCCTTGTGGCACTCCACTGGTCACAGGCCTCCAGTCTGAAAACCAACCCTCCACTACCACCCTCTGTCTTTTACCTTTGAGACAGTTCTGTATCCAAATGGCTAGTTCTCCCTGTATTCCGTGAGATCTAACCTTGCTAACCAGTTTCCCATGGGGAACCTTGTCGAACGTCCATTTAGATCACATCTACCGCAGTGCCCTCATTAACCCTCTTTGTGACTTCTTCAAAAACTCAATCAAGTTTGTGAGACATGATTTCCCACGCACAAAGCCATGTTGACTATACATAATCAGTCCTTGCCTTTCCAAATACATGTACATCCTGTCCCTCAGGATTCCCTCCAACAACTTGCCCACCACTGACATCAGACTCACTGGTCTATCATTCCCTGGCTTGTCCTTACCACCCTTCTTAAACAGTGGCACCTTGTTAGCCAACGTCCAGTCTCCCAGCACCTCACCTGTGACAATCGCTGATACAAATATCTCAGCAAGAAGCTCAGCAATCACTTCTCTAGCTTCCCACAGAGTTCTCCGGTACACCTGATCAGATCCTGGGGATTTATCCACCTTTATGCATTTCAAGATATCCAGCACTTCCTCCTCTGTAATCTGGACATTTTGCAAGGTGTCACCATCTATTTCCCTACAGTCTATATCTTCTATGTCCTTTTCCACAGTAAACACTGATGCAAAATACTCATTTAGTATCTCCTCCATTTTCTGCGGCTCCACACACAGGCCGCCTTGCTGATCTTTGAGGGGCCCTATTCCCTCCCTAGTTACCCTTTTGTCCTTAATGTTTTGGAAAAACCCTTTGGATTATCCTTAATTCTATTTGTCAAAGCTATCTCATGTCCCCTTTTACCCCTCCTGATTTCCGTCTTATGTATACTCCTACTTCCTTTATATTCTTCTAAGGTTTCACTAGATCTATCCTGTCTATACTTGACATATGCTTCCTTCTTTTTCTTAACCAAACCCTCAATTTCTTTCGTCATCCAGCATTCCCTACACCTACCAGCCTTTCCTTTCACCCTGACAGGAATATACTTTCTCTGGATTCTCGTTATCTCATTTCTGAAGGCTTCCCATTTTCCAGCCATCCCTTTACCCGTGAACATCTGCCCCCAATCAGTTTTTGAAAGTTCTTGCCTAATACCGCCAAAATTGGCCTTTCTCCAATTTAGAACTTCAACTTTTAGATCTGGTCTATCCTTTTCCACCACTATTTTAAATCAAATAGAATTATGGTCGTTGGCCCCAAAGTGCTCCCCCACTGACACCTCAGTCACCTGTCCTCTGTCTTTATTCATTTTAGCAAATTGCAATACCTCACATTTATTCAAATTAAACTCCATCTGCCACTCTTCAGTCAATTGGCCCAATTGATCAAGATCTCTTTGCAATCTTAGACAATGTTTTTCACTCATTCAAGCTCATTCAACAAGTGAAGCAAGTGGCTGAGGGGTGACCTAGAGATACTTACATCTTGAAAAGTTGAGATACAGAGAGAGTGTTCCCTCTTGTGGGAAGGAGAAAATGTTTTGTACCAATAGAACACAGACGCAGTTGCCAATAACATCCGATTCCTTGCCTGATCATCACTGACGACCCTGACAACTTGCCTGGCTTTGTGTCTGCACTAAAATGCCAGGCAAGACAAAAATACAATGAGCTTGTAAGGTCTGAATCAGGTGGCATTAAAAGACAAGACAAGGCAGCGATGTGCTGTCAACATCCAATTGGTGTGAAGTCAGTGAACAATAAGAGAGCAAATGAAAAGCACTAAGATGCACCCTGGTCTGACTCAAGAGACAGGTACCTGTTGCTGTATGAAAGGTAGCAGCATTTTAATGTAATCTGTCAATGCACTCAAAGTGCAGCATTACAGTGGATAACTATATTAAAAGTGAGTCAGTGATGTGCCTGGATGGCGTGGTGAGTGTCTGATGTCCATTGAGCATGCCCTGAGTTGTTGGGAAATGTTGGCTAAAATGGAGGGCTGGCAAAGCAAGCAACGGACTGCAGGCACTGGGTACTAGCTCCAAACCATTACATACAATCAAACAAACAAGGAACAAAGGAAGGTTACTTGGCCTTTCTAGTCTTCTCTGCCATTCAAAAAGATCATAGTTGACCTGTTTTAAACTCTCCCGCCCCCCGTGGGAGAGTCGCAAACTGAATATTACTGAGGTGTAAAGAGATTATAATTTAGATGTTACTACATGCAAATAGATCTCTTAATGCCCAATAGTGAGATTCACCTCTCGCTATCCAAAACGTTGGGTGCAAACCCTGATCTTTTTTCTTGATGGTAACAAGCTCAGTTTTATAATCTCATCATGTGTCCTCCACAAGGCTACCATTGTCCACATTGTTCAGAGACTGGGAAAAGTCAGCCCATGGTTCACACTTGTTGTGTGGTATAGTGTACCCCTAAATCTAGCTGGAGGCTGGACATTCAAATTCCTATTATAATCATTGCCACATAAAAGAAGTGTACATTTACCTTGATCTTTCCAAATCCAGACATCTAACGACTTCTAACATGTTTATACTGTGGCCCTGTTGCTGATGTGCACCTAACTAACTCTGCCTGTAGAATCTGAAAGATTCAGAGCTTCAAATAAAAAGAAAACAGTTACACGAGCATCCTGACAATGCAACAAATGTTAGCACAGAAAGTATCAGGAGGCCATTCGGCCCCTTGAGCCAACTCTGCAATTCAATCTGATCATTAAACTCAGTACCCTATTCCTGTTTTCACCCTTTGACCCCTTTAGCCCTAAGAACTATATTGGGTGGCATGGTGGCTCAGTGGTTAGTACTGCTGATGCACAGCGCCAGGGACCTGTATTCAATTCCAGCCTCAGGCAACTGTCTGTGTGGAATTTGCACATTCTCCCTGTGTCTGCGTGGGTTTCCTCTGGGTGCTCCGGTTTCCTCCTACAGTCCAAAGATGTGCAGATTAGGTGAATTGGCCAAGCTAAATTGCCTGTAGTGTTAGGGGTAAATGTAGGGAAATGTGTTTGGGTGGGTTGCTCTTCGGAGGGTCAGTGTGGACTTATTGGGCCGAAGGGCCTGTTTCCACACTGTAGGGAATCTAATCTAATCTAAACTCCTTCGATAACATTCAATATTCTGATCTCAATAACTTCCTATGATAGAGAATTCCACATGCTCCACTCTCTCTGAGTGAAGAAATTTCTCATCATTTCAGTTCTAAATGGCCTACCCTGTATCCTTAGACTGTAAATCCTCTGGACTCCCCAGTCATTGGGAACATCCTTCTTGCAGTTAACCTGTTTAGTCCTGTTAGACTGGTATACGTTTCAACGAGATTTCCTCTCATTCTTCTAAGTTCCAGTAAATATAGTCCTAACTGAAGTAATCTCTCTTCATAGGTCAGTCCTGCCAATCCAAGGATCAATCTGGTAAATTTTCATTGCATTCCCTCTATAGCCAAAACATCCTTCGGCAGTAAGGAGACCAAAGTTGTACACAATATTCTAGGTATAGTCTGTGAAAGGCCAGTACAAGTGCTGCAAGATATCCTTGCTGCTGTACCCAAATCCTCTTACTATGAAGGCCAACATACCATTTGCCTGGTTTCCTACTGCTGCTTCTGTATGCTTACTTTGTAGCTGGTGTACAAAGGTCCTCAGGTCTTGTTGCACCTAATCCTTTCTCGATCTATTGCCATTCAGATAATAATCTTCATTCCTGTTTTGGCTACCAAAGTGGATAGCCTCACATTTACTTACATTGCTCTACATCTGCCATGCACTTGCCCACAAACACAACTCTTCTAAATTACACTGCAGCATCTCTGTATCCTCCTCACAGTTGTCCCTCTCACCCAGCTGTGTGTTGTCTGCATACCTGGAGATACACTTGCAGATGTCTTCTGTTACTGGCTGTGATGAGCACATGCTTCCCAATATTTTCCTGTACAGGTGACGTTGAGCTCATTGTTCATACTATTGGTGTTTGACTGATATCAGTGTTTCGATCTTTTTGTCCTCCTGACAAAATTGGATTTCAGGTTGTCATGTTAACCAATCAGATTAGTTAGAAATCAGGAATGAGACCAAGGCGTAAGATGTCTTGAAGAAAGATGATCAGCGGTCAGTAAGATAATTAGATAGTGCAGCAATGGGTCACCTCAAATATGATGGGCTGCTATGCTCTCTGATTAAGTGATGACCAATCAGATTGGCCATGGAATGTGATAGAGCCTTTCAGAAGTAGCCAATAGGATGTTAATTTCTCCCACATGTAAATATTGATGCAGAAGAGGATAAGCCAACAGTCGCATGTGTATCTGTTTCCAAATAAATTCTATATAAAGTGCAGGTTTCTTGTGTGTGCACACAGCATTCATTAATATCCTTTAACACAATATTTCTTTTTATTTATTCATTTTTGTGGGATGTAGGCATCACTGGCTGGGCCAGCATTTATTGACCCTCACTAGTTGCCCTTGAGAAGTTGGTGGTGAGCTGCCTTCTTGAACTGCTGCAATCTATTTGACATGGTTGACCCACGATGTCATTAGAGAGCAGTTCCTGGATTTGGATCCTGCAACAGTGAAGCAGTGAAGGCGGGTGAGGAGCGGGTTGGGGGTTGGGTGTCAATATATTTCCAAGTCTAGTGCCATTCTCCATCCTTTAAAGACTGGGTATGACTTAGGAGGAGATTTAATTTCCACAAAGGCTACTTGTAGCTCTCCCATGTGGGAGAACATGGGGATTAGTTATCTAATTGAAAAGATCACTGTGAGATATCCCTGCTCAGGATTCTAATGAAGTATAAAACTGTGAGACTGACCATTGGTGTGTGTGTGTGTGTGAGTTTGTATAAAATGTGTTTATTATACCTATATTTTTGAAAGCTGCTCAGTCAGCAACATCAGAAAAATGCTGCCCTGCTCCTCTGAAAGAAAACCCTTTCTCATTCAGGCCAGCCCAAGGCTCTTTTCCATGGCATCAATGGCTGCATGAAGCATTGTGGCCTATGTGACATTCAATCATCTCTTTCTGCTCTGATTTTCCTGGCTAGATTTCCATCCTGTCCCATTCCGATCTGATGCACATCATTCCAGTCCACACTATGTGGTTGACTATTGGTTTCTTTAAGGTAATCAGGAAGGGCAATGAAATATTGCAGTGCCAGTGCTGCCCATCTTTAAAAAAAAACAGCTTGCTAGATCGATGTAGAGTAGATCAGTGTAGATCAAAGGGTTTGGAGCTCTCTTCCTAAAATGGCAGTCAATGCTACCTCAATTGTTAAGTTTATATCTGAGATAGACAAGTTTTTATTAAACAAGTGTATCAAGAGTTATAGACCCAAGGCAGGTATATGGAGCACCCAACAGATCAGCCATGATCTTATTGAATGGCAGGGCAGGCTCAAGGGGCTGAATGGCCCACTCCTGTTCCCGTGATCCTAATGTTAATTACGATTAATCAGATTAATTTGTTTGAATTTTGCTTGAGAGGAACAAGAAGGTCTTCCTTGATTGGTCACCTTGGTGCAAATTGTACTTGGACTTTTGAAGACATACCTTGAATAGGTTCTATCACAGACTTTACTTTGTGTATGATGGAGGAAACTAGCTCAAGTTCTGACAGAGAGCAAGCGAAGGTGAAATGTTCAGGAAGCTGTGTATAGATCCTGTGCTGGGCTCCTAGCTTCAGGAGTGAAACCATTGAACAGCCAGCTGACATCCTCATCATTAATTATTAACACAAGTAAAGCTCAGGCCTGTTGGAGAAGTAAAAAGGCCCCTAATAATGGCAGCTGGCATTTGATTACTAACTTTACAATTTCTCTGACTTGAACTGTATTCATCAAGTCAATTATTTCTTTGTTTGATGTAATCAATGTACTATGTACTAATACCAACTGTTAGGAAAACAGAGTTGGCAATTGGTAAGCTTCAACCAGACTCTAAACTAAAAAAAAATTGACACATATGTTTACTTACTAATGGAAATAAGCCATTTTATCAATTGTACTTGCTATTTATGAATTACCCCACCTGCTGTTTCACTCCTCCTCTCATTGCAGGGAAATAATTGTAGGGTTATGGTATTACAAACCTTATTCCTCTTCATAATTTGATAGACTAAATTCCCTACAGTGTGGAAACAGGCCCTTTGGCCCAACAAGTCCACACCGACCCTCCGAAGAGCAACCCACACAGACCCGTTCCCCGACATTCACCCCTGACTATGCACCTAACAATACGGGCAATTTAGCACGGCCAATTCACCTGACCTGCACATCTTTGGACCGTGGGAGGAAACCGGAGCACTTGAAGGAAACCTACGCAGACACGGGAAGAATGTGCAAACTCCACACAATTAGTTGCCCAAGGCAGGAATTGAATGTGGGTCCCTGGCACTGTGAGGCAGAAGTGCTAACCACTGAGCCACTGTGCCACCCCGTGATAGCAAATATTAACTAGTTATTCACCTGCAGGAATGTTATAGCTAAGCCATCTTCTACTGGCAAGCAACTGCATGTGCTACAAACAAGCACTACACTACTGCATGCAATACAAACAGGATTGTTAAATAACTATAAGAATGGGAAACCCAAACTGTTTTTCTACGTCCTTAATCCAGAGATAAGAACTTACAACCACAGAAGCCCACTCTAAAATGAAATTAGATTTACCCCATTGTTAGTCCTGAGGAAGGATCATTTGATCCAAAATGTTGACTCTGATTTCTCTCCACATTTGCTGCCAGACCTGCTGAGCTTTTCCAGCAATTTCTGTTTTTGTTTCTGATTTACAGCATCCACAGTTCTTTTGTTTTGTATTTTTAAAATGTTGTTTGGGAACACAAAACTTGAGTATTGCTGTAAAAAGAGATATGTTGTTAAAGTTTTTTGTTTTGCACTCATCAGGAGGATTTTTTAAAATCCCAATGCAAAGGGAAAACCAACTGTATGAGAAGAGAGTACTGATTGGTTAGCAAGTGGAGTTTGATTGGAAGAGGTGTTGCTCTGCAGAATGAACTAATTGATGATGATTGACAGTTAACTTCCATGTTTGTTTGAATTTTAAGCCAGGCAGATTGACTAATCAATCAGGGCATTGCCCTGAAAAATGAACCAATGAGTGACAGAAAATAAACAACAGCTTTGGCAAAACATTTTTTTTTGGCAAAAATTACTTTAGTAAAAAAGTAATGAAATTTTTGGACAAAATGGTTAAAAACTATTGGTCATAGTTTTTCATTCCAATTCTTCTTCAGCTGTTAATCTGGCAGAGGTTTATCAATGCCCTTGACCTTCCAATCATAAGTTTACCAAAACAGTGTACTGTACATATAATATTCTGGCACTGTGTTGTCAGATGTTTCTATTTCATCTGTTGGATTTAAAAAGGACCTCTGTACATTTGTAAACATAGTCCGTTTTTCCATTAGTACCACATGCCTTTTTTCCCAACGTTTTGAAGCTAGTGAAATTATAATGTTGGAACAGTAACACATGTCTCAAATCCCTCCATTTCTGTGGGGCCAAATCCACTGCTCATGGGAATGTTACTTTTGATCAAATTTTGTTGCTTTAATGACTCAATTAAGGACATAAGAACCAGGAGCAGGAGTAAGCAATTCAGCCCTCGAGCCTACTCTGCCATTTAATACGATCATGGTTGATCACATCTCAGCCTCCAATCTGCTTTCCTGCACACTTTCCATAACCTTTAACCCATTACTATTTAAAAACCTGTCTATTTCCTCCTTAAACTTACTCAATGTATCTGTACCTACCACACTCTGGGGTAGTGAATTCCACAGATGCCTAATTCTTTGAGAGAAGTAATTTCTCTTCATCTCTGTTTGAAATCTGTTACCCCTTATTCTAAAACTATAACCTAATATTCTAGATTGCCCCGATGAGGAAACATCCTCTCCATGTCTACTTTGTCAATCCCCTTTTGCATCTTGATACTTCAATTAGACCTCCTCACATTCTTATAAACTCTAGAGAGTATAAAACTAAACTGTTCAATCTCTCTTCATGAGAGAAACCATTCATCTCTGGAATCAATTGAGTGAACATCCTCTGAACCAATATAACAACATCCCTCCTCAGGTAAGGAGACCAAAGTTGTTTGCAACAAATTAACAAATACACTGTCAGTGGGAACTGAGTTTTGTAGAACTTATTTTTTCCCAAAAATATGCTTTATTCATAACATGTTTACTTGAATATTACAGAATTAGCAATAAAATTCAACCTGTCTCCATAGGTGTCCCTTGCCATGACCACTCCCTGGGCAAGTGACCCCAGTTTCTTATGGTTCCAGATGGCATACCCCAAATGGTTATGGCCATAAGACATAGGGGCAGAAATTAGGCCATTCAGCCCATTAAGTCTGCTCCGCCATTCAATCATGGCTGATAATTTTCACAACCCCATTCTCCTGCTTTCTCCCTGTAACTCTTGATCCCCTTGATAGTCAAGAACCTATCTATCTCAGTCTTAAATATACTATGACCTGGCCTCCACAGCCTTCTGTGGCAATGAATTCCATAGATTCACCACTCTCTGGCTGAAGAAGTTTCTCCTAATCTCCATCCTAAAAGGTCTTCCATTTACTCTAAGGCTGTGCCCTCAGGTCCTAGTCCTTCCTACCAATGGAAACATCTGCTTTGTCCATGCCATTCAGTACTTTGTATGTTTCAATTAGATCCCCCCTCATCCTTCTAAGCTCCAACAAGTGTAAAGTCAGAGTCCTCAAACTTTCCTCTTATATTAGGCTTTTCATTCCTGTGACTATTCTCATGAACCTGCTCTGAACACACTCCAGGGCCAGTACATCCTTACTGAGATATGGGGCCCCAAACTGCGCATTATATTCCAAATGCTCCTGGATGAAGAGGAATGAACTGGATCCCTTCTTTTATTTACTTGCACCCTTGACTAGTTGCAACAAGGCTAATTAAAAACAATTCCTATCCTCATGCTCCCAGGCTAAATGACTTTATGTTTTAACAGTGAGCTAAAAGAAAGGTAATGATTAAAGGCTACATGGGTCAGTCTCTAGATCATTGATGAAGAGTAGATAGTGAAAAGCTGTAGCTGTTACATTTGGTGATACAGATAATGTTTGTGGAGGTAGCTGCACAGTCAATTTTAAGATTCGTGATTTTGAAGGTTAGCTAAAATTCTTTCGCCTGTTTGCTTACCTTGCTGATTGACTTTCAGCAATCAGACCAAGGGTGGCCTAGTGGCTCAGTGATTAGCACTGCTCCCTCACAGTGCCAGGGACCCAGGTTTGATTCCACCCCCAGGTGATTGTGGGGAGTTTGCACATTCTCCCTGCATCTGTGTGGGTTTCTTCCCACAGCCCAAAAATGTGCAGATTAGGCAGATTAACCATTCTAAATTGCCCAATGTGTTCAAGGATGTGCAGGCGAGGTGGATTAGTCATGGGAAATGCAGGGTGTGGGGGTCAGGTGGGATGCTGTTTGGAGGGTCAGTGTGGACTGAATGGTCTGTTTCCACACTCTGGGGAGTGTATATTCCTGTTTCTTCATACCTGTAGTGCTGGAAGTATATAATAGCTGTCATCAAGCTGTGATATTTACAGAATGCACTAATAATCAACCCACTGACATGCACAGAGCAGCAAAAGCAGTTGGTTTTAAGCTTTGTACATTTGTAGAAGGGTAAAACATAAACAAGCCTTCCAACTCATTCCGAGCGTCTGGAATATAATCCATGAGAAATGTTTTGCTGTTGAGAGGAGGTAATTGCATTGCCTTGCACCACTGCCCCCTGAAGACTGGCTCTTTGGAGCTTCCTTGACAACCTACAAGGTATGACATTCCAGCGTTCACACAGGGAATCTTTTCGCCGTCAGTGAATTCCATTCTTGGAACAGACATTATCAGCTTGCAGTCTTTGTTTAAAATAACACATCTTGTCCAAGAGTTCAATATTTTTGTGAGCGATTCAGGGTTCGGGTCCAATGTCATGATATTGAATACAATTGTGTCATATATACAGTCTGAGGGCAAAACTGTTCACATTGGAAATTCGTGAATATGCAACAGAAATAAACATTTCGCCCCGCACCATGTTCACTCTGAGGGGTCTTCACTCAATTTCAAGCTTCATAATGTTTCCAATATACATTAATTGGCACTTGTCAAATGTTGCTGTCTGGTGGTGGAGAGGTTTCTGAAGGTTGGGTCACAGAGTCATACAACATAGAAACAGACCCTTCAGCCCAACTCATCCACACCAACTAAGTTTCTTAAACTGAGCTAGTCCCCTTTGTCTGCATTTGATCCATATCCCTCTAAACCCTTTCTATCCATGTACCTGTCCAAAGTCTTTTAAATGTTGCAACTGTACCCACCTCTACTACTTCGTCTGGCAGCTCATTCAATACACGCACCACTCTCTGTGTGAAAAAGTTGCCCCTCAGGTCCCTTTTAAATTTTTCCCCTCTCACCTTAAACCAATGCTCTCTAGTTTTGGATTTGCCTATCCTGGGGAAAAGACCTTGGCTATTTATTTCATCTATGTCCCTTATGATCTTCTGTACTTCTATAATGTCACCACTCATCCTCCTAAGCTCCAGGGAAAAAATGACCTAACTTATCTAGCCTCTCCTTATATGTTCAGATGTCCTATAGACTGCTGGAGTTTTAGAGTGTGTTGTTACCGGCTCTCCATTGACACAAAACTACTTTTAGAGAATCTGCACACTATCCAAAGGGCAGCGTAGAACCTAGCAGACCAGCAAGCACTTACAACTTGCAGAGCCTTGTGTTTTGCTCTAAAAGAAGCTTATTTAGCTGCTGTATATTACTGTGTCTCACCAAATCTAAAATAACTTGGGCGGCAGGGTGGCACAATGGTTAGCACTGTTGCCTCACAGCGCTAGAGACCTGGGTTCAATTCCCGGCTGGGGCAACTGTCTATGTGGAGTTTGCACATTCTCCCCATGTCTGCGTGGGTTTCCTCTGGGTGCTCCGGTTTCCTCCCACAGTCCAAAGATGTGCAGGTTAGGTGAATTGGCCACGCTAAATTGCCTATAGTGTTAGGTGAAGAGGTAAATGTAGGGGAATGGGTCTGGGTGGGTTGCTCTTTGGAGGGTCGGTGTGGATTTGTTGGGCTAAAGGGCCTGTTTCCACACTGTAAGTAATCTAATCTAAACTTAAGGTTACTGTGTCATACCAAATCTAAATTGGATGGGAGACAGGATTAATGCATGGCAAGTTTGGGGCTTATTGCTTTGCTTTTGTACAGCTGATGTGAGATATTGTGTTATAGGTTAATTCACTCACCAGCTTCATTCATTATTACTGGGTTGCTGTTCATTCATTCACAACCCATTACTAACCCATTATTTACAATAACATGGTTTCATTCATTCATTCATAAAACTGTGATTCTGTAGTATATTTTGCTATCATAAGATAGACCAAATTAAAACAACTTGTCCAACCATTACTGCTTTTTCACATCTTCAATTCTTATCAGCATTTGCTACAAACAGTGTTTAGGCCTATTTACCTCTGAATAAGTGTTGCATATTCAAAGCAATACCATCTCTACCATTATATCTCCACAAAGAATTATAATATTAATCAGGCCTTAATAACTATCTCTCAGACCTGAATAGATTACAGAACCAAACATTTTCCCCAATTAGTATGTACCTTTTAACTGGGCTGTTATCACTTTAAGAAACTAACTGTCAAAACAACACTTTTGCGAAATTGTATGATTAATAAAATTCACACCAGCAAATAGTAAACAAATCTCAAAGCTCAACTGCAATAATCAGTTTAATATCCTTTATTTGTTTATTAAGTACAGGTACCATTTCTAACTTAATTTTTTAGGCCTAGTTTATTTAACTAACATCTTTTTAACTAAAAACAGGCCTAGTTTTTTTTTAACTATCATTTACTAACTTAAAAGACAATAGGACTAATGCATCTTAATTAAGCAAGCAGACCATATAGACGCTCCTAATTCTTTCAGGAGTAGCAGCCAGCATTTAGCACATGTTTTAACCCATCTCTTGAATCCCAGGACAGATGCCCCTCAAACCCTTTGTGTACTATAGATAAAACAATGTAAGATCACAGTAATAGAATTTTAATTTATGTAAGAATTGTGTATAAAGAGGCTAGAGTAAGAACTGTATTTTAGAATTCTACTGCCATCTCGAACTTGTACAACTTGTGGTTGCTGAATAAAGGAGACTATTTTCACTACTCACCAATTTTGATCATTATTTGAACACAATCCCACACTGATGATAAGTGGTTGAAAACATTAATACTATTGATGGCCTATTCCTCCAGAAGGCACAAATGTGGGAAAGGAGAACAGACTTCTGTGTTCTGACCAGACGTTGGTGTTCACTTTGAATTGTGTGATTTTGGTCAGCCAACTTACCATTGCCAGTGCACCAACCTGTTGAGCGGCTCTTGGGAAATTAACTACTCAGAGGAGAAAATGAGGACTGCAGATGCTGTAGATCAGAGCTGAAAATGTGTTGTCGGAAAAGCGCTGCTGGAAATGTGTTAACTACTCAGGCAACTTAAAGCTTAAATAGCCAATGGCAATTCGACCATGGATTGCCTGATGTACAATCAGAACGCTGATCTCCCTTTCATGTGGAGCTAATTAAGAATTGCAGTGAGTTTATGTCAGTATGGAAAGAGGCAGAATGATGCAAGTAAAATTTTTTCACAACGCAGAACTGATTACAATACAAGCCCAAAGGACCAGCTAATGTGCAGAACTGAAAATTATTTTGAGACTCAGTTGACAGCCCAAAATGAATTATTTTATTAATAATAGGAGTAAAAACACGCATCTCCTGAGACCTTACACAAAGCCATTAATAAAAGAGGTTTTTAGACCCAGGCAAGTATCAACCTTATTATGATCCCACCCAAATTCAAAAGATAGTTCACCGTGCGTGCAATACCATAGGCAGCATGGACAGATTGGGCCAAAGGGCCTGTTTCCATGCTATAGACCTCTATGACTCTAAATACCTATTGTGTAACTCAGACCGCACAACAGCGTACATTACAACTCGATACTCTGAGCAGAGATTTTGGAACAGGAAAGATTAACTATATCAAGTCGTTCTGGATTAGTGGTGCTGGAAAAGTGTCCCTCTTCACAGGGGTGCCTATTGATCAGGAGCACGGGATTGAATTGTAACAAAAAATTTTAAAGCAGCCCCTTTAAGTAATTCAACAGGGACTGCAAATGAAAACAAAAACAAATTTGAAACACCATTTCCTCCAAGCCACAAAAGCAATACATGGCCCAGTACCCAGTGAAAATACAACATTACCACCCCCCCCCTTGATTTCCAATTCACAAAAAGATGATTCCTTTATAAGGAGGTCCCAGCAGGAGACCCTGGGTGTGTCTAATCTATAATTCACATTGAATATTGGGCGAGTGCCAGGAACAGCACTGTTACCATGGCACCCAATTTTCTGGACACTCCCATAAAGTTCTGGCCTAACTCTGTTCCTTCCACTGAGTCTAAACATTCGGGACACAATTGTAATTGATCTTGAGATGAGCTTCCAAATTGATATCAACTCTACCATGAGGACTGAATGTTTCCACTCCTATAACACCCCTAACTTTGCCTCTGGCTCAGCTCATTCATGCCGATGTCATCTGTAGATTTGACTCTTCCAATGCTTGACTCTAGTATTCTACTGGAGCATTTGAGTTATAAGGAGCGGTTGGATAGGCCGGGATGTTTTTCACTGGAGTGTAGAAGGTTGAAGGGTGACCTTCAACCTTCTACACTCCAGGAATGCTGTTGGGAATGGAATATTTCCCTTAAGAGCCCATCCAACTTCTTCTGGAAATCATTAATTATTGCTGTTTCCACCGCTCTAGGAAGCAGAGAATTCATATCATTGTCACTACATTTTTCCCAGTATTTCAATTCCTATCTATTAAATCACATTCTAGTTATGTGTTGTCTGTACAGTACATAGTGCACAATGTAATGTTACATTTGTAGCAATTACATTTCTCAGCTCCCTGTCTGGAAATAAAGGACACCCTCCGTTCTCCTGTTGTCATATTGTTTGGGTGGGACAATTATAATTGTATCTTTCTCTTTTTTCCATTAGCTACCTGAGTTTGTGATCATCTTTCTTATAGCCCTGAGCAACCTTAATACTTACCTCAATTATGCACTCTCCTGATCATGTGGAAAGGTTACTGGAAAAGTAAGATTTTCATAAGTATACAGCTAAAAAATAAGCCTCAGCGATCTAGTGCAGAAAAATGTCCTTACTCTCGAATGTTCAGCAAATATACTACTGTTAATCAATATTCGCTGAGACCCAAACAATGCATAGATACACCACAAGGGGGCAAAGACGCTTCACACTGAAAAAAGGGGCCAGTCAGGAGTGGGAGGCGTCAGTCAGTCTTTACCAATGAGCTTTATTGTTTATTCATAGATACTTTGCGGCTTGTTTATTAATTATTATCTGCAACTGATATTTACAGTATAGGGAATATTCCAATGCTGGCTGGAGCTCTGTGTAGAGTGGATTTCTGCCCAAGATCAAGATGTAAAGGCAACATTGTACAGGAAACCATATAGCTGCTGAGGCTTATCAAGTCCAAGTATACACTTCCTATTACAGAAAGATATCGTTAAATGTGGAAATTGTAACCTGGCTGCTGACATTTAATTCCTGGTGAAGGGCTTGTGCCCGAAATGTCGACTCTCCTGCTCCTCGGATGCTGCCTGACCTGCTGTGCTTTTCCAGCACCACATTCTCGAGCTGACATTTAACGTCTTGAAATAAATTCCATTCTTGAATTGTAGTTTGTCTTGTTCTTTTACTTCAGGACTCCTCTAATTCTAGCCTTTAGCATCCCCTGATTTTAATGCTTCCCCCATTGGTTGCGATGCATTCAGTTGTCTTTAGCCCATCACTCTGGAGTCTTCTCCTCTTTCCCCTTAAAACACAGCTGGTTGACCAGACTTTGGGTTACTTGATCTGATATCTCCTCATGTGGCTTGGTGTTAATATTATATTTCATTATGTCCCCAAGGAGCACCTTTTCTTTCAGTCATTCATGGGATATGGGCGTTGTTGGCTGGCCAGCATCTATTCCCCATCCCTAGTTGCCCTTGGCAAGATGGTGGTGGTGAGCTGCCTTTTTGAATTGCTACAGCCTACACGCTGTAGGTTGGTCTACAAGGGAGTCCCCTTGTATACATATAAATTGTTGAATCAACATATGATAGATTTGGAGTGCTGAATAAATATTAAAAACTTGATCTGATTGGGCGGGTGCCATATTAGCAAACAGGAAGCACATGCCCTCGAATTAAATAGAGGCACCAAAGACACAACTTATCTAAGCTATCTGTACAATGGGCTCAGCCAACAATGAAGAAATATGTATCAATGCTATGGTGCTGAGCCAAATTCCCCAGGTAACTTTCACTTGAGACTCTCTTGTGAAACAAAGTCAGGTAGAGTATTCAGCATTTGGAACACAAGTCAATCACTTCTGAAGATGCGCTAATAGTTATTCAATACAGAACCCAGACTGGAACTAAGTCTTGTGGACACTGAAATGTCAGATTTGATCCCTGGTCTGTACAAAGTTAGATTTCAGAAAACTGCAACCGTCCTCAACAATTCTATTCTGAAAAGGTGAAAACTTTTCTGCTTCTGATCATCTGATGCTGCAAGAAAGTATTTGTAGACAGATGTTCGATAAAGTGGGCTCACCTACAATGCTCAAGGCACTTGTTTTACCTCATTCATATAAAAGCCCAGTGTTGCAGAATTTCTAATGGATGACAATGAGAGGTTACAGCATTCCACAGTACCTCTTTAAGATGTAACCTTTGGGAAATAAATTAAGTGATATTAGTTTATTTTGTCATATTCACAAAACTAATAATTTATCCAGAGATAGAAAAAAACTGAAGGTTTGTAGCTCAGGTTGAGGTTTAGGGTGTAGGTTTGCTCGCTGAGCTGTAAGTTTGATATACAGATGTTTCATTACCTGGCTAGGTAATATCATCGGTGGCGACCTCCAAGTGAAGTGAAGCTGTTGTCTCCTGCTTTCTATTTATATCTTTCTCCTGGATGGGGTTCCTGGGGTTTGTGGTGATGTCATTTCCTGTTCGTTTTCTGAGGGGTTGATAGGTGGCATCTAGATCTATGTGCTTGTTTATGGCGTTGTGGTTGGAGTGCCTCTAGGAATTCTCTGGCATGTCTTTGCTTAGCCTGTCCCAGGATAGATGTGTTGTCCCAGTTGAAATGCTGGTTTTTTTCATCCGTGTGTAGGGCTATGAGGGAGAGGGGGTTGTGTCTTTTTGTGGCGAGCTGGTGTTCATGTATCCTGGTGGCTAACTTTCTTCCTGTTTGTCCTACATAGTGTTTGTGGCAGTCCTTGCATGGAATTTTGTAGATGCCTTCTGAAAGTCCAAATATAGATTTACGTCACTCACTCATTCATCTTAAGTACCCCAAAAAAGTAATAGATTTATGGCATATAAAGTCCACCGTGGAAATGTAAATAGAATATTGACTGAGATCATACACCTGAAAGATGATATAAAAGGAGGATGGAATTTGAACTAATGTATAGAGTTTTGTACTGGCCAGAATGCGCTCATGTCTGAGACTACAATGGCACCAACTTGAACTGCAACATAATAAGTTAAATAAAACAAGTGTCATTGCCCTGAGGTAGCAAAATCCCCCTTCCTCAAAAAGATTGCTATCAGGAAAAAGGCTGCCAGAGAACTGAAGGGACTTATTTTAGTCTGGGATAAAGTTTTCACTCTAGCCACTGGTTGAGTATAATAAGCACACAACAACTTTGCAAATTACTGAATTGTGTTTAAAACTTTTGGTTCAATGGAATCCATTGTGGTGTATAAGAGTGTATATGCTGAACGCCATTGCTCAGACCATGCAATTGTTTTTGACTGGAATATACACATGTTAATGCTGGCAGGGTGGAGTAGCTCAGTGTTTGTGTGGGATAGACGATGAATTTCATCTGAAATCCTAGTCAGATCCTAAATTATCTGATGAAGGTCATCTTTTGAAAGATCAGCTTATCTGTTTTCTGCACACATGCTGACAGGTCTGCTGACTGTTGCCAGCATTTTCTGGTTTTGATTTACCCGATTCAGTCAGGGCAGGTTTTCATAAGTAAGCCATGTTGACTTGACTTGGTATTTCCTAAAGTGCATTTGATGGTCAAAGCATACTTAGCACACCAAACCTATTTCACCTCCCAAGTCTCAATGCTGGAACATTAATTCAGTTTGAGGCACACTCTAATTTGTTATACCACAGATTAAAAAATGCAATGCTAATGGTTCAATTTTCTGTTCCCAATTCACTCCAATTAAAAGAATAGCAAAGCAGAAGGCAATTTGAGTGACTTCAGGGGCAAGTCTGGAGTCAGGCTGCCACCCATCCAGTTGCGGACTAAACTGTTTAATTTCTGAGTGGGTTGTGTGGAAAATTCTCAAATGAAAACCAGACACCAAAAGCCTATATTTAAAATGAAAGTCCACATTATTTCTGGATACTTCTGTTTCTCATGATTCACAAGCACTTGGTATTAAGGTTTTCAAAGGATTTTCATTTTACAGTAAACAAGTGGATTAAACTGTGATTCTACTTTTGTTCCCTGTCAAGTTTTTGATTTGACAATTCTAAACTGCGCATTTCTCCCTTTGCTGACCATTTTACAATTTAAAGTAACTGAGAACACGTTGACAATTTTCCAGTACTGGAGTGTCCTGGTAATGCAAGGTCCAATATAAAGATACTCAACATTAACTTAATGGTTATGTACCATACCTTGCAGTTTATCATGAAAGTAAATGCAGGTTTACAGTTGCACTTTTGATTCCTACCAAGATTATCCCCTCATATAAGTTAACTCTTATGTTCAGGGAATGTAAATAGTTGTTCCTTAATGGACGTGATAAAGAGGTGTTCAGGTCACCTTGCTGCTATGGGATTTAGCAGTACACAAATTGCTATCCTTTCTGAAATTTGAAATAGCAATCACCTTCTAAGTGCTTTTTTGGCTCTAAAGCATTTTGGGATTCCCTGAAAGGACAGGAAAGATACTGAATGCAAATTTATATTTTCTTTCTGGATCACTATCCCTGAAATTCTTTCTTCACACAGCCCAAGGTCCAATTTTTACATCTATGAGGATTAATTGTGAGAATAATGGACTTGCTGGTAGTCAAGGAAGTTGGACGGTTCCTCAGAATTCCTTCTAAACATAGTAAAAATTCCCTAAGGCCTTTGTTGCTGATAATACAATTCATTGTGCAGCCACAATGAAATATTTTAACTTATGTTTATGGTTTTAGCATATTATACAACTTCTCTCAGTAAATAATTTTGGTTTTTTAAACAATGTTAAGGATGATGATTCACAATTTATGTTTCTTTGCAAGTGAGTGGCATAATTCATAAGGAATGAAGAGCTTACCTGGGGATCATGGAGGAAAAGTACCTCTTTTAAAATCAACCCATAAAATTCAAATATAAATTGAACACAGCGAGAGTGTCAAGAAATCACTTACTGGGCTCACATCTGATATTGGAATCCTGATGACACCTATCACCTGAAGTATACTGTAGTACACATTGGATAACAAACCCACCTCAATGTTTGACTACAACAGTTCCATTGCTGATGAAGGGTTTTGCCCGAAACGTCGATTTTCCTGCTCCCTTGGATGCTGCCTGACCTGCTGTGCTTTTCCAGCAACACTCTAATCTAGACTCTGATTTCCAGCATCTGCCCACTTCTGCCCAGTTGCAAGGCAGTCAGTCTAACAGCAGCATCCAATTCCAATTTGCCCAGAAGGGAGGGGCTTATCAGTCAACAACAGCTCTGCTGGAGGGGACATGTAGTTCCTATCCATGATATCCGATTCCTGTAGTAACTGACCTAACTCTGAATTCAGTGATGAAAGGAGACTCCTAGGAGGAAAGCAGAAATGTTTTACAGGTAACCTCAAAGCATTCCTAAAGAAATCAAACATACCCCCTGACTCTCATGACTGAGCAAAAAGTTCATTTGAAAAGCGCCCAACATATTGAGAAACTGCAGTGGGAGCATGTGGAAAGGTCAGGTCAAGTTCTCCGAAGGAATGCATAGACCTGTACAGAATCTAGGTAAAAACAATGACTGCAGATGCTGGAAACCAGATTCTGGATTAGTGGTGCTGGAAGAACACAGCAGTTCAAGCAGTTCAGGATTCCTGATGAAGGGCTTTTGCCCGAAACGTCGATTTCGCTACTCCTTGGATGCTGTTTGAACTGCTGTGCTCTTCCAGCACCAGTAATCCTGTACAGAATCTATGCAGCTGAGCCTTCAACTACCAGCTGCCCCACACCTGGGCGAGTGTGGATCAGACACTCGACTTAACAGCCAGCTCTGATCCCATCACTCTGGAGTGGAAGCAATTCCCAAGGGATTGCCTAAAGAGGAAGAGAGACATCATAAGATGTAGGAGCACATGTAGGCTATTCAGTCCACTGAGTCAGTCTCGCCATTCAATAAGACCATGGTTGATCTGATAATCATGACCTTCATTTTCCTGCCTTTCCCTATAAACATTGATTTCCTTACTTATTAAAAAAAACTCCCTCAGCCTTGAATATACTCAATGACACAGCCTCAACAGAAAGATTTCCACATATTCATGACCCTCTGATAGAAGAAATTCCTCCTCATCTCCGTCTTAAATGGGTGACCCCTTTTTCTGAGATTGTACCCTCTGGTCCTAGGCCATCCCACATGGGGGGAAAGTGGGATTTAGCCACACAGTGACACTACCACTGCACCACAAGAACCTCTAGTTCACTTCAAAATATTTCCTGAATGAGTGTTTATTAAAATATTAATTCA
Source organism: Chiloscyllium punctatum (assembly GCF_047496795.1). NCBI lineage: Eukaryota > Metazoa > Chordata > Chondrichthyes > Orectolobiformes > Hemiscylliidae > Chiloscyllium > Chiloscyllium punctatum. The sequence continues at coordinate 91,194,727 of NC_092746.1, read as the reverse complement.
CAGGATATGGGTGTCATTGGCTAGGTCAGCATTTATTGCCTGTCCCTAGCTGCCCTTGAGAAGGTGGAGGTCAGCTACCTTCTTGAACCACTGCAGTCTATGTGCTGTATGTTGATCCACGATGCCCTTAGAGAGGTAATTCCAGGAGTTTGACTCAGTAATAGTGAAGAACAGACAATATAATTCCAAGTCAGAATGGCAATAGGCTTGGAGGGGAACTTGCAGGTCGTGGTCTCATATATCTGCTGCCCTTGTCCTCCTCTGGAAGTCATCATGGGTTTGGAAAATGCTGCCTAAGGATCTTTGACAAATTGATGAACTACTGAGCCCTAACCCTAATTTTTAATATCAGCTCTGCTCCAAAGAATCTTAGTGCCTTGGAGCACAATGAGGAGTGAGTTATAAAACACGTTGCTTGGTTGTTTTTCTCTGTGAAGATGCTAGTCTATCTGTGAATTGACCCACAATAGCTTCTTGCTTTTAAACAGCATCAACATGACGTTTCATACACACGGTATTTGAATGATATGTGGAAACTAGATCAAGATCAATAATGGAGATATCAGTGAAGATGAAGGTCATAAAAATATGCCAAAATATAAACAGTGATATTCTGGAAACATACAAATACTGCGGCCAAACTACAAAAGCATCTGCCTGTCCAAAGCATATCTCTTACCCCAACCCTGTCTTTCCAATGTCCACGTGTGAGGGCTAATTCCATTTGTGGTCACATTCACAATGACTATTGTCATCTTTCTCTCTGCGGGGTTATTTCAACTTTGAACTGAAAGGAAAGAGTAAAAATCAACCCCATATTAACATGTTTAAAAAAGATCTCGGCGCTAATATTTCTTTGAACGGCGATAATTGGAACCCCAAGAGATCTGTCAATCTGATTTCACAGGTCCCCGATGCTTTCACAGTCTCCAGCGCTGTCTCCAGTTTAACGAATGAATAATTAATTTGGAGAATTGTCTAATGATTTTTTTTTGAAGCGACACTCTGACACGGCAGCATTACCAGTTCGAGCGACTCTGGGGGTTGATGCAAAACAGATACTCAACTGGCGCCTGAGCGTTATTACCTCCAATTAAAATAATTGTTGCCTATCCAGTTCCTACATTCCCCGAGGCACAGCGGAGCCATGCTTCACATCATTGTCCGGCTATCTCTCTCTCTCTCTCTGGCCGCATCAGCCGCCACATAATCCTCGCTCGCCCCTCCAGCCCACAGCGCATTGCTATATCAGCTTCCTAACAGGGTCAGCTTTGCAGACCTGAATGTTAAACAGAGTCAAGGGATTCAGGAAGGACCATCGTAAACAGAAGTTGCTGGAAAAACTCAGCAGGTCTGGCGGCATCTGTGCAGCCAACCCCGAGTTAACGTTGCGGGTCCGGTGACCCTTCCTTACAACAGGAAGGAGAATCCTTTCTTGGCTCGGAGTCTCACTTTTATCTTTTGCATGTGGCAATGGGAAAGCTTATTCGTCATTCCCGTTACTCATAACCTGTTCTTGGGCATTAATACTAAATATATACGCGCTCCGATTCCTCTTCCATGAATACCTGAAGACTCTAAATTATCTTCAATTGGGATTCCGTAGTTTTTGTATTGGGCTCGGCATGCGTCAGATACTCTACAACTGAACTACAGACATTGAAGTGATTTAAAAGGTTACCTTGCGGTATTGGCAATAGGCAGGGATTTCAGCACCTTTCCAAGTAACTCCCTACTATGTGCTGAGTTGAAATCTTAGCGTCATCGCCCCCACCTTACAACACTTCTAAATCCCTTAAATAAAACAAAACACTGCAGATGCTGAAGATCTGAAACGAAAATAAATTGCTGGGGAAATGTCTGTTTTTGCTTCCATTGCCTGCAACGTGCTTTGGGGTAGTCCGGTGGTCGTGAAAGCGCTATATGAGTGCTAATGTATCAAACAGTGACACCTTTACGCAATTCTTAAACAGCTGGGTTCCCTCTGGCTTTCCCATATTAACATTCCTATATTCTTCCTATGATGACTAGAGCAGGCTGGGTGAATGTCTGAGCTCACTATGGATTTAAAGGCGCGCGTCCTGTCGCTGGGAAATGGTTCCATGTATTATGTGTGACACGCTGTGTGTTCACCGAGGGGAAGGTGGAGAGGACCCCCATCTATTCTCTGGGGAATTCTGAGCCACACGTTCTGAACAACTGTGGTCGGAGTTCGGAGCATTGGAAATTACTGTCAAAGCCACGCCACCGAGTTAGCGATGATAACACACTGTAAAGTTTTCAGGCGCCTATTTTCCTCCTTCTGTCAGATTGAAGTAGCAGTTGCAGTCGTCTCTTTTTTATGTAAAAATACTTGTTGCGAGCTGGCTAAATGTCACACACATTCGGTTCGATACTGAGCTGTGGTTCAAAGTGATGTCAGTGCGATAGGGTCTAAGGGCGCACAGTCTTTTGATGCTCTCAGACGCTGGACCAGCAAAGTAATTAACATATCACCGACAATATTGCTTCAGTTTGATACTAATCACAATCGGCGATGTTTGCATCGCATTGTTCTGGGGCTGATAATTGACTGTCAGTTACTCTCTTTGTCGTCTCTGTGGCGCCGGGTGCCTTTTGATTGTTAATTTAACTTAACTGTCTGCTGCCCCTCCTCCCTAACACACACACACACACACACAGACTGCCTCTCAGGCCTGAACTCTCATCTCTCACATATTGGTTAAAGGACGCATTTGTGCTCTCACCCGACCGTGCCCACTGTAACTGATTCCCTAGTGAAGTCCCACTGTGCAAATGCGGAATGTCACTCTTTTGCGTTGGTTTTAAAACACTTTGGCAAATAAATCAAAAGCGCAGCGTTTGCGGAACACAAACGATATCGTCGCTTGAAGCGAGCCCGAAGACAAGCCAATATACTGTATTAACAGGAAATGATTTGGAGATGCCGGTGTTGGACTGGGGTGTACAAAGTTAAAACTGGTGTTGTGTGATTTTCAACTTATTGACAGGAAGGTCGACCCTGTCAATATTGTAAAATGTAAAGATTATTTCCAAACCTAAATGAGAGGCATCGCTAAAGTGAATAGCAACGGTGTTTTTTTCCCCCTAGGGTGGAGGAGTTCACACAACAAAAGGAACATGATTTTAAGTTGAGAGGAGGAAGATATTAAAGGCACCTCGGGGGCAATTTTTTCACACAGAATGTAGAATGAACTGCCAGAGGAAATGGTCGATGCAGGTTTAATTACTACATTTAAAAGGCATTTGGACAGGTACATGAATAAGAAAGGTTTAAAGGGATGTTGGCCAAATGAGACTGGTTTGGAAACATGGTCAGCATGGACGAGATGGACAGAAGGGTCTCTTCCCGTGCTATGTGACTATCCGTGTGAGGTGTAATACAGACTAGCTGCACTGACATGCTGTACCTCAGTTTAACGCGAAGGCTTAAGTTAACTGACCACGTAAAATGAGCAACATTTCATCCATTCAACATTTAATTTCTATTACTATAACACCCTGCCGACACAGAACGGTAACCTTCACATTGCCCCACTCTTCCTGTTGTAAACCGAAATAAGTTTTATTTTATGCAATTATCTTTCCTCCATTCGGAGAGGTTTCCTCCTGGCTTGGGGGGTGGTAGGCATGGGGGGGGGGGGGAGTAAAAAGCTGCTTTTCACCACTGGAAAATTCCCAAGGGGCGGTGGGAGAGCCGCAAGTATGAATGAACCTGGGGATGTGAGTGACAGGCGCGGACATCCAGTGAGCAGCCGGGAAGGGGCGGGCAGAGGCGTTGGAGGGGGAGGGGGGGATTGGGAGGGAACCTTCCCCCTTTTCTCCCTCCGCCCCCTCCCGGTGGCGCTGTGCCGTCAGTCCGGGGACCGGCTCCAGTTTCTGGGCGGGGAGCAGAGGCTGTGCTCCCGGGGACTGGTTGGTTCGTGGCGCCGGGGAGGGGTGGGGAGAGCAGGGAGGGCGGGCTGGCCGCTGTCACTCAGGGCACGGAGTTAAAGCAGGGGCCAGGTCAGGCTTGGGAGCTGCACTGTTGTACCCGGCCAGAGACAGAGAGAAAGGCAGCGAGAGAGAGAGGCGGCGGAGCGAGGCTGCTGGTGCAGCACCACATGGAGCTTGTCTCCTGAAGGACAGCTACAATCGGGGAGGGACAGGGCATCTCCGACAGCGGGCTCCGTGTCCGTATCCGCTACCCCGCCGCGGACATCCCTCTGGAAGGTCGTGTCCAATAACTCGCTCATTTTGTCTTGCAAGAAACTGATAGAAATTAAATGGATCGCCGTCCGAATCTCATCTGGGGGATTTGGCTGCAGTTGGAGTTGTGTGCGATGGCCATCCTCCTGACGGAAGGTGAGGGGGTTTTCTGAGGTTGTGAGCGGGGGGGGGGGGGAGTGAGGTGGGGGGGAGGGGATGGAGGCTAGAGTACCCCATTCCCTCTCCTCCCCCGGGGAGAGGGGATCCCAGCCTGGCTGACAAGACTCCCTTCTCGCTCCTGTACACCATCTGCCGCCCTTGTTTCTTTCTTCAGTTAGAAGTCTCTTGTTCCTCGCGAATCTAACTAACGCATTCATCCAGGGCTGTGTGAATGCAGTATGTCCGGCTTATTCGCCCCTCCACACGGACCGCTGGCTGCCGTGAAATGGGATTGTTATCCCGATGGAGTCTAGCAATCCACCCTCGCTTTGCTGCAAGTCGCAGTTCTTTGCTGTCCATTGATGTAAATGGATCTAAGGGGCAATCAGTTGTCAAAATGTTTTGTTAGCTGCCCCTTAATGAATTTCTCAAATCTTTTAAGAGAAAGCGACCCGTTCTAGCTTAAAAGGTGACAACGTATGTAACCCCAAACGGATTTTTTTTTAACAAAGGGCATGAACTTTTTTTTTCCAACATTTTTATGGGGGGGGGCTCTCTCTTCATTGTTTCTGTTCGGGGGGAGGTAGTGAGGGAACACCTTATGTTCCAAATATAATTTTTAAATCAGTTGGAAATCCTTTTTGGATTTCAGATTAAGCTTTCATGGTAAATGGTCTCTTTTCTGCTTGTAGAGCGATGCCAGTTACCGGAGAGTTGACTTGTTTTTGTAAGGAAAACAAGTCTTTTTGGAGGGGTATATCATCTGTTCTCTTGATGTTTGTAAGTGATCTCCTGCACTCGCTGCTCGGCGCTGGAGGTTTGGATGAACAAGCTAATTGTTACTTTTTTAAAAATTTTATTTTGCTACAAACGTGTAATTAAACCCAAAATAAGAGCCCTGTCGTCAGCAGCTGGCTCTCCCTGTGGTTGCATCAAAGGCAGGAGGCTGGGAGCGAGCCAGACTGATGGGAAGTCACCGATACCGAAACTATGTGGCTGATAATGATATAATTAGGGGATCACAAGACTTTTCTCCTGCCAGTTTACATCAAAAGCTGAGCTTTAAAAGTCTGCAGTGTCTCCTGTAGCCATTTTGGCGGAGTATGGACTCGTAAAACTTAAGGATGGAGGATGAATGGCTGCTTGAACTTTCTTTTTGGCTGAAGATTTAAAGACCCCAAGTTTTCGGCGCATTGAAGATTTATAAACGCTGCTCTGTAGACTGTTGTCCAAGGGGGAGGTTTGAACAGGGGATCCACAACAAATGTATCGACATTAGTCGTTTTACACAGTCAATCCTTTAGCTTCCATTAGCCCTAAGTCATTAAGGGCAACGTTGTTAGCGTTGAGAGCTGAGTTTAGGTGGTTGAAACCTGATCTCTGACAGGCCAATATAACAAAGCCCCTTGAGTCCTGCTGCATACAAAAAGGACTTATGAGTTTTTTTTCCAGTAATTTTTCAGTAGCGGAAGCTATTAAGGTTTTTTAAAAGGGAGATGCACGTGCATTTTTTTAAGCTTGTTTGTGGTCAGAGAGAGGCTCCTACCAAGACTTTTTTTTGAATAAAAGAGATGTTTTGTTAAGAAATATCTTGCTTTCTAAATCGGCAGATTATTAAGGTGCCCACCCTCATTATCCTCAGCCAAGTTTTGTACATTGCACAGTCCGAACAAGACGGCTGCTTGTAAGATGTTCATTTAAAAAAAAAAGTTCCATTTGGTTTTGAAAGAAATTGTCTTTTTGGCAAACAAACCACTAATTATAAGGTTCATGGTTGCTGCCTGAAAGGCGTTTATTTGCACGGAACGGTCTGAAAAGAAAGGCCTTTTGTGTATTTCTCTGTACCTGCCTCATCTTCAGTTTATAAATAACTAGTTTGAAAGAGCAGAACTTTCTAGTGTTGCCGTTTCTCTTTTGCTTTCGTCTACAGGGCCCCGGGTGGCGTTCTTTCCAAGGACCTGACCAGCCAAATTTTGTCAGCATTCGAGTTTATTGCGTTTTCTGTGTAGACTGTGGTTGGAAAAACGAGTTTTAATAACTAAGTACGCTGGGATGCTTGGAGACATTGCTTAGGGAGCTGGAAGGACTAAACTAGTAATCATCAACCTCCTTTTGCATACAAATCAAGAACACACATCAGCAATTGAGAATTGGTTTGTTTGCAGTGCAGAAAATTAATGATTCATATTTCTGAGGTATGACGAGCCAAGTCTGGTCACAAATTAATGTAGCTTTTTCTCTCTTGTAAACTTCAGGTGAAATTAGGTGCTACTGTGACGCATCTAACTGCGTGGCGACAGGTTACATGTGCAAATCAGAACTGTCAGCATGTTTCTCAAGGTTGCTGGACCCCCAGAATGTGAACTCTCCTTTAACTCATGGGTGTCTAGACACTATTTCAAATTCAGCAAGCATCTGCCATGCAAAAAGATCCCAGAATCACACCGGGACCTGGCCAATGTTGGAGTGCTGTCACGAGGACATGTGCAATTATAGAGGGCTCCAAGACGTTCTTTCACATCCTGGGAGTGAAACTTCTGGTAAGAATTTTCTCTGCGGAACTTCGGCCAGATCTAGAAGGCGCTGACAGCCAAGGGCTTTGGGTGGCTGGTATTGATTTTGTTGATGTAATTAGAGCCACAGAGAGGGAATGACAATGATGCGAGCTGGATCTTTAGCAGGAAGGTATTATGTCTCTGTGAACATTTCGGAGGGCTAGTAAAAAGATTTGTTTAAAAAATTCTCTTGTTTTCCTGGGGCAGCAAATGAGATTTAAAGCAAAATGGTTTCTTGGAGTTTAGTGAGTCTCAATACTATCTTTTTTTCCTTGTTTTGGTCTGTTTGTGATTAAAACTTTGGAAGTGGTAGGAACACTCGTGTGTACATCTAACTGCCTAATGGACTGCAGTTTTTTAAATTTACAGTTGGGTAGAAAGGATTTAATTTTTGAAATGTTTTGATACACTATCTTAGTTGGTACTCCACTTGGACAATCTTACAACTTTTTGGACTTGTTAAAATAAAGTTACATATGTTAATCATCCAAATGGAGATTGTATCAAGGTTAATGTGATGGTCAGTTGCTTGTTCCATTCTGCTCACTCTCTTCCTTTCTACTTGTTGCTTGTTTCTTCTGCTCCCTTTCTCAGATCAGGGGACTAGGTACCATCAGGACCCCAGTAAGAACCTGATCACCAGAGTTCAAGAATTCACTTCCTCCAAGGAGCTGTGGTTCAGAGCTGCAGTTATTGCTGTGCCCATCGCTGGTGGCCTCATTTTGGTTTTGCTCATCATGCTGGCTTTGCGGATGCTTCGCAGTGAAAACAAAAGACTTCAGGACCAACGACGGCAGATGCTGTCTCGTTTGCATTACAGTTTCCATGGGCACCACTCCAAAAAGGGGCAGGTGGCTAAGTTAGATTTGGAGTGTATGGTACCTGTGACTGGCCATGAGAACTGCTGCATGACCTGCGATAAAATGAGGCACTCCGAGCTCAGTAATGACAAGCTTCTCTCTCTCGTTCACTGGGGGATGTACAGCGGACACGGGAAGTTGGAGTTTGTATGACCCCGAGTTTAATCTCGAATTACTCGTGGTTCTTTTCTGCTGGACAAATGCACTTTATGTGAAAGACAATCATAGACTTGCTGAGGACAGTAATTTTAAAGAAGACTCTAGGTTGAACAAGGGACCTGATTTTAATATATTCTACACATAAGAGTCCTTGCCTCTGTGAAGGTTTCCAAAATTTCTCATTTGCACACTTTGTATAAGGATGAATTCTCTACATTTGTTTCTAGAAACTGTTCACATAGCTCGGGGAGAGGGGGAACAAAAGGAAAAGATTGGATTTTTTTTGAGCTAACAGAAATGGAGAAAACTGATGTATGTATATTTGTGTCCAATCCTGCTCTTTATATGTTTCCTGTTCCAATTTATTGTAAAAATCTGAAAATATATTTTTTCTCTAATTCTGATCAGATATCCTGGTTTTATTGTAAATTGCCATCGTGACTCAATGCATTTCTGGGTGGACAAATGCAAATATTTTCTTTGACGTTGCAGTATTTCCGTTTTAAATGAGAGGCCACTGAGTATGGCACAAGTGATTATGTTAGGCTTTCCTGAGCTGTACTTGGTTGCATCTACTCTTTCAATGGGTATAATGACAGGAAATGAATTATTTTTTTCTTTTCAGCCTCTCTCCTATGTTTGTCCTTCTGTAATATTGGGATAATGGAAAAAGTAGGTCATTTGCTTATTTGGAGTCCTTCCCCTCCGACCTGAAACTAGGCATTGGCCTATTTAACACTTTTTTTTTTGACAATTAGTTGAAGGAACTGATCCTGTGTAAGTTTAACTTACCCAGAACCCAGCAGGACAATATTGTTAATTTCTCATCAATAAAGATACAGCTGCCATATGCACTGATTACCTGTGCTGGTCGCAGTTTTCCAGTAGACCACATACCATGTTCATGCTGAGTTACACTTCACAAATAAGATGTTGCGTCACCATCGTCATACCAGACTATAGGGATTGCTTTCTCGTCAGATAGGAGCAACTGGTGGTGATTTATCCTGAGGGCTACCGGACCTCGGGTGAGGGAAGAGGTTGAGAAGGAGAATCCTTAATGGTAACCTCAACCTTGTGATGAGAATTGAACCCACACTGGTAGTATCATACTGCTCTGTAAACCAACAACCCAGCCAAGTGAGCTAAACTGATTCCCCACAAATCAGCTGTAATGTAGCAAAGTTTACCAACACTCTCATCCAGAGAAAGGTCTGAAGGTTTATCCAATATCACTGTAGAAAGAATCCCAAAACAAACTGGTTCTTCTTTAGGGTCACTAGTCCCACTTCTAAACTAAAACTTTGCTAATTAGTTTGAACAAAGCCAATCCTCTTAAGTTCGTAGGTAAGATGTTATTATTTCTTTTTCCCTGCCACTGTTTTCTTTGCAGTTTCACCAAATTGTCCAGTGCTTCTCTAGTTTCTCAGTTATGAGAATTCAATCAAATTTACCATGAATCAAGTTGTATATTTTATTTGAGGGTATACTTCTCCAGTAAAAGCAGACTTCCTTTTTTAAAAAAGTATTTAGGTTGATGAAAATCTGATTATTCACTAAAACAAGGTTTTGATATACTGTCATTAGGCAGAATGAGTAATCTAGATTAACCCTTGAAGAATTGGCAAATTGCAATGTGAGCATATTCAGATTTTTGTAGGAAGCTTATGTGGTTTGTTTTAAATGAGCTGTAAAGTGTAGACTTCTAGGCTTAAGTAGACTTAGGTGGTTAGAAAGTGGATGGAAAAAATGGTTTTCCAGAGGTATTTTGTGAGCAGCATTTTTATTTAATGAGTTTTTATTTATAAATAGGGTTACAGTCCTTGATAATAGAAAGTTTGTTAGAGCCTGCCACTGCATACCTTCCACCCTCTTTCCTGCTATGTTTAGTCTTGCAAGCGATGTAGTAATTACCATCGATGTTATAAATTGCCCGTTTTCAATGCTTTGACAGCTAAAGTTGGATTGAAAATTGGTTAACGGACAGTAAACAAAGAATAGGGATAAATGGGGCATTATCAAGTTGGCAGGCAGTGATTAATGGAGTGCTGTCAGGATCAGTATTGATGACTAGAATTTTATGTCTTAAGTCTGAATGATAAAAAGCTTAGATGGGAATGCAAGCTAAGAGGACAACATAGGTTGCAGAGTTCATGGATTGATTTTAAGTGAGTGGGCAACAAGGTGGAATCTAAAAGCATAATATGATTAACCAGTTTAAAAACTTTTTTAAGAAGGTGTGTAATTTTCATGCTGAAAGAGACTTGGGTGTACTCATAAGGAACAATATTTGCATGCAAAGTACAGCAAGCAATTGTAATGGCAAATGGCGTGTTGGTCTTTACTGCAAAGATATTGTAATACAAATATAAGGAACTCTTGCTCCAATTATATAAGAAACGGTGAGATGACACCGGAAATGTTGTTTTACTCAAGTTTCTATTGGAAATGGCACATTTGTGCTCTACTAGATTGATTGATAGGAGGAGAGCATTTTTCCTCATGAGAAACAGAGTAAATGGGACCTTTTTTATTCTTGGGACTTTAGTAAAATAAGAAGCTGATCTTAGTGAAATAAATAAACTTCTTCAAAATCTTGTAAGATTGTTTCCCCGATTGGGAAAACATCAGAAACAGAATCTCCAGTTAGGACCCAATAAATAAAAGATTTGTGAATCTCTCTCTTCATTTAAGAGGGTTGTGGATGCTCCAACAAATACACTTTAACTATCAGAGATTTCTGGCGTCTGAGGGAGTTGTACAAATCAGGTAATAGGGGTGGGGGGGGGGGGGGTGGGGGGGGGGGAGAGGTGGTGGGGAGGCGGTGTTGGTGAAATGGGAGGTGTGGGTAAGTGGAGTTACAAGTTCCATGATCAGTGATTGTACTTAAATACCTGATCTGGCACAAAGATCTACACAACCTATTGCTGTTTCTATTTCTTGTTAAAATTGTTCATGTTAAAAGTTATTCTTTGTAAGCAATTATACTGGCATGTACAAGACTAGAAATGTTTAACATGTCTTCATAACCTTGCATGTTAGAGGAACATCTGTCAATGATTATGGGGTTCCTTTAACTTGTCCTGGTCTGAAAAATAACTCTCTTCTATAATATTCAATGAGGTGCATATCCAAATCAAACGAATCCCCAACACCTTATTGTTTCTCCAGGACAGATTCACTTTAAGCATGAAGTAGTTCATTCAAAGTGTGTCACATCCAGCCCCTCACTATATTTGTGATCTCCTTCAGTCTTACTATATTCTGAAGCCTGTGCTCTTCCTAATCTGGCCTGTTGTGTACCCCCAATTTTAATTGCCTCATCACAAGTCATGTAATGGCATGTTGGTGACACAGTTAATCACAAGTCATACTCCAGCATTCCTTTATGAAGCTGCTAGCTTTCGACCTCTTCTAAGATACTCCTTGCAACCATTTATTTTTGACAAAAAAATTGGTCATCTGTCCCCATATTTACCTATCTGCCTCTCTCAACTTCTGTTTAATTAAAATGGTCCAGTGAGATGCATACTATGTTACAGGTACTATATTACTATACATGGTCAATAATTCCAGACTCTCGTTTACAAAAATAACATAAATGAAGCATTTCTGCTGCTCCTAAAGTAACAGAACATTTGTTATGTGAACCTAGCAGCCCTTGCTTTGACAGCTAGTAGGCATGCTTTCAATATGTTTTATATTTATTTTACCTTGAAATTACTACCAGGAAATAAGTTTTTTTTTCTAGGTTTTGCAATGGTTTTGTAGATTTTACCAAGTTGGAAGTACTTCATAAAAAGTACTCATTCTTAGTATGTGTGAGTCAAGAATTACATGTATTTAGTTAATTCAGCCTGCCCTTAGCTGATACCAGAACCTAGAGATAACCAGTTAATCACTATACAGTCCACTTTTCTTTTTGTCCAAGGATTTTGAAAGTAATTTCAGAATTAGCTAAGATCTGTTAAGTCAGCAGACAGTGGCAATTTCCATAGGGATTTTTCTAGTGTGGATCAGTGCCATTATTGGTTTGTTCTTATGGAATCACTCAAAGTTTATCTTGGTATCATGGTAAGGTATCTTGCGCTATGATGGTAATAACTCAATAACTTTTTCAATTTAAGTTAGTAGTAACTCATCTTAAAGGCAGGCTAATAAACTCATAGACTAAGACAGTGTGAAAACAAGCCCTTCGGCCCAAACTGGTCCATGCCAACCAATATGCCCACACAGCTAGTTCAAATTGCCCACATTTGGTCCGTATCCCTCTAAACCCATCCTGTCCATGCACCTATTCAAATGTTTTTTAAAAATGTTGCAATTGTACCTGTGTCAACCACTTTCTCTGGCAGCCCATTCCATAGATGCACCATTCCCTCTCAGGTTCTTCTTAACTCTTTCCCCTCTCACTTTAGGCCAATATCCTACAGTTTTCAATTCCCCATCCCTGGGAAAAAGCCTATATGCATTCATCTTATCTATGGCCCTCATGATTTTATATACATCAAAAAGGTCACCCCTTATTCTACATTCCAAGGAATAAAGTCCTAACCTGGCCAACCTCTCCTTATAGTTCAGGCTTTGGTGGCAATGTCTTGGTAAATCTTCTTTGCACTCTTTCCAGGTTAACAATATCTTTTCTATAACAGGGTGGCCATTTCAGAGACATCAGGAGAGCAGGAACAGGAATGTTTGTTGCAGGTTCCGGGATTTAAATGTTTCAGTAAGCACAGAGAAGATGGTAAAAGAGGGGGAGGTGTCGCAGTGTTAGTTAAGGACAGTATTATGGTGGCAGAAAGAATGTTTGAGGATTCACTACTGAGGTAGTATGGGCTGAGGTTAGAAACAGGAAAGGTTACCCTGTTGGGAATCTTCGATAGGCCTCCGATTAATTCCAGAGATGTAGAGGAAAGAATAGCAAAGATGATTCTGGCTCGGAATGAGAGTAGCAGGGTGGTTGTTAGGTGGACTTTAACTTTCCAAATATTGACTGGGAATACTATAGTTCGAGTACTTTGGATGAGTCAGTTTTTGTCCAATGTGTGCAGGACGGCATCCTGACACAGTATGTAGACAAGCCAACAAGGGTTGAGGCCACATTGCATTTGGTACTGGGTAATGAACCCGGCCAGGTGTTAGATTTGGAGGTAGGTAAACACTTGGGTGATAGTGACCACAATTCGGTTATGTTTACTTTAATGATGGAAAGGGACAGGTATATACCACAGGGCAAGAGTTATAGCAGGGGAAAGGCAATTATGATGCGATTAGCCAAGATTTAGAATGCATAGGATGGGGAAGGAAACTGCAGGGAATGGGCACAATTGAAATGTGGAGCTTATTCGAGGAACGGCTACTGTGTGTCCTTGATAAGTATGTAACTATCAGCCAGGGAAGAAGTGGTCAAGTGAGGGAGCTGTGGTTTACTAAAGAATTTGAAGCTCTTGTCAAGGGGAAGAAGAAAGTTTATGTTAGGACGAGGTATGAAGTTACGGCGCTTGAAAGTTACACGTTAACCAAGAAAGACCTAAAGAGAGAGCTAAAAAGATCCAGGAGGGGACATGAAAAGTCATTGGCAGATAGGATAACTTAAAACCCTAAGGCTTTCTATAGCTATATAAAGAATGACTAGAGTAAGATTAGGGCCAGTCAAGGATGGTAGTGGGAAGTTGTGCATGGAGTCAGAGGAGATAGGGGAAGCGCTAAATGAATATTTTTCATCAATATTCACACTGGAAAAAGACAATGTTGTCAAGGAAAATACTGAGGTAAAGGCCACTAGAATGGGATTGAGGTGCTAAGGAAGAGATGTTAGCAATTCTGGAGAGTTTGAAAATAGATAAATCCCCTGGACCAGATGGGATTTATCCTAGGATTTTCTGGGAAGCCAGGGAGGAGATTGTCTACAGGTATAGTGCCAGAAAACTGGAGGGTAGAAAATGTTCTCTTATTCAAGAAGGAGAGTAGAGACAACTCTGGTAATTATGGATCAGTCAGCCTTACTTTGGTTGTGGGTAAATGTGTTAGAAAAGGTTAGAAGAGAAAGGATTTATAATCATCTAGAAAGGAATAAGTTGATTAGGGATAGTCAACATGGTTTTGTTAAGGGTAGGCCGTGCTTCACAAACCTTATTGACTCTTTGAGGTGACCAATCAGGTGGATGACTGTAAAGCAGTTGATGTGGTGTATATGGATTTCAGTAAGGTGTTTGATAAGGGTCCCCACAGTAGGCTATTGCACAAAATACAGAGGCATGGGGTTGAGGGTGGTTTAGTGGTTTGGATCAGATGTTGGTTAGCTGAAAGAATATAGAGGATGATGGTTGATGGGAAATGTTCATCCTGGAATTCAGTTGGTAGTGGTGTACCACAAGGATCTGTTTTGCGGCCACTGCTGTTTTGTCATTTTTATAAATGACCTGGATGAGGGCGTAGAAGGATGGGTTAGTAAATTTGCAGATGACCCTAAGGTCGGTAGAGTTGTGGATAGTGCTGAAAGATGTTTTGGGTTACAGAGGGACATAGATAAGCTGCAGAGCTGGGCTGAGAGGTGGCAAATAGTGTTAAATGCAGAAAAGTGTGAGGTGATTCACTTTGGAAGGAGCAACAGGAATAACGAGTACTGGGCTACTGGTAAGATTCTTGGTAGTGTAGATAAACAGATCTCAGTGTCCACGTGCATAGATCCCTGAAAGTTGCTACCCAGGTTGATAGAGCTGTTTAGAAGGCATTTGGTGTGCTAGCATTTATTGGTAGAGGGATTGAGTATCGGAGCCACAAAGTCATGTTGCAGCTGCACAAACCTTTGGTGAGGCCGACTTGGAGTATTACATACAGTTCTGGTCATTACATTATAGGAAGAATGTGGAAGCTTTGGAAAGGGTTCAGAGGAGATTTACTCGGATGTTGCCTGATATGGAGGGAAGGTCTTGCAAGGAAAGGCTGAGGGACATGTGGCTGTTTTTGTTCGAGAGAAGAAAGTTGAGAGGTGACTTAATTGAGAGATATAAGATAATCAGAGGGTTAGATAGGGTGGATAGTGAAAGACCTTTTCCTCAGATAGTGATGGCTAGCACGAAGGGATATAACTTTAAATTGAGGAGTGATAGACACAGGACAGATATCAGAGGTAGTTTCTTTACTCAGAGTAGTAGGGGCATGGAATCGCACTACCTGCACAATAGCAGCAACTTGAAGGGCATTTAAATGGTCATTGGATAGAAATATGGATGAAAATGGAATAGGGTAGGTTAGACAGGCTTCACATTGGTTCACAGGTCAGCGCAACATTGTGCTGTAATGTTCTATGTTCTAAAACTATACACAATACTCCCAAGTGCAGCCTCACCAATGACCTATACAACTGTAACACAACATTTCAACTCCTACATGCAATACCTCGACTGATGAAGGCCAGCATGTTAAATGCCATCTTCACCACCCTTTCTACCTGAGACGTCGCTTTCAAAAATATGTACTTGTACTCCTAGGTCCCTCTGTTCCAAAACACTCTTCAGGACCTTACCATTTACTGTATAAGTCCTACCTTGGTTTGACTTTCCAAAGTGCAACATCTCATACTTATCTGTATTGAATTGTACTTGCCAATCCTCAGCCCACTTCCCCATCTGATCAAGATCTCTCTGTAAATTTTTGATAACCTTCCTCTCTATGAATGAAACTTTCTAATTTTGTATCATCTGCAATCTACTAATCATGTCTTGTCCATTCACATCCAGATGATTTATGTAAATAACAAATAACAAAGGTTGCAGCACCGACCCCTGCGGCCCACCATGGGTTACAGGCCTCCAGTTCATTACCTCCTTTCAGCCATTACCCTCTGCTTCCAACCATCGAACTAATTTTGAATCCAGTCAGCTAGCTCTTCCTGGATCCGATGCGACCTAACCTTCGTGACTAGCTTGTCATGCGGGATCTTGTCAAAAGGCCTTCCTAAAGTCCACATAGACAACATCCACTGCTAATCTCATCTATCCTCTTTGGTAAATTTTTGAAAAACTCCAAGATTTGTCAGACATGACTTTCCGCGCATAAATCTATGCTGACTGTCCCTAATCAGACCTTGACTATCCAAGTGTTGGATTGATGCTGTCCCTCTGTATCCTCTCCAACAACTTGCCTACCACTGATGTCAGGCTGACTGGCCTGTAGTTCCCTGCTTAGTCCTTGCTGCTTTTCTTAAACAATGGAACAACATTAGCTACCCTCTAGGCATCCGGAACTTCTCCAGTGGCTAAACGTGAAGCAAAAGTTCTCTGCAAAGGCATCTGCAATTTCTTCCCTCATCTCCCACAATGTCCGAGGATGGACTTGACCAGGCCTAGGGGATTTATCCACATTAATGAGCTTTAAGACTGCAAACACCTCCTCTTTGGTAATACGCATGTGGTTTGAAACATCCCCACTTGTTTTCCTTATTTCCTTAGTATCCATGATTCCCTTCTCAATAAACACTAAGGAGAAATATTCATTAAAAATCTCCCGAATCTTGTATGCTCCACACATAGACAGCCATGCTGATCTTTAAGGGGACCTATTGTTTCCCTAACCACCCTTTTATACTTAATATAGCTATAGAACCTCTTGGGATTATCTTTAACCTTATCTGCCAGATCTATCTCTTACCCTCTTTTTTGATCTTCTGATTTCCCTCTTAAGTGTGCGCCTACACTTTTAGTAGTCATCTAGGGATTCACTCGAGCCTTATACCTTATACCCAATGTATACTTCCTGACCACCGCCTCAATATTCCTTGTCAGCCAGGGATCCCTAAACCTCCCAGCTTTTCCCTGCAATCTAACTGGATTCTTGATATCACACTTTCAAAAGCCTCCCAATTGCCAGTTGTTCCTTTTCCTTCAAACAGGCTCACAATCAACCTCTGCTAGATCCTGCCTGTTGGCTCCAAAATTGGCCCTGATCCAGTTGAGCACCTGCAGATGCTTCAGATCAGATTGGGAGAATGGGAAAGTGATCTTCAAGATCATGAAAACAGCTCTAGCATTAAAAACCATGACATTTGCCCAACTTGTGTATGTTTGTTTCACATAACCTTTCGCCCCCATCCCATTTTAACTTACCAGTGATGGCACGTCACTACCTCTCAGCCAAGAGATCTGGGCCATCTCCCCTGGATATGTATCAGGACAGGTCTGAACAGGTTACACTCTACACTCAGTTTGAATTGCTTGGGTCAAGCCCTTTGTATGAGTTTTGATCTGATGTGTTACATATTTCCATATTGTTGGTCAATCAGCTTTCTAAATCCGTGGTCTCTGTTCCTCTGAATCAGCATTTTCCACCTCAAAGAGATGCTGATCAATTAAGAATCTGGCAGCTCTTCAGCACCAGCAGTGCCACCAGGAGGGGTGGCCACCACTGGAATTGCAGTGGACCAGAAAACCAGGAACAGATTTGGTGTCCAGTAAATTGGATTGGGTTGTTGTGGTTCTGTTCGCCGAGCTGGGAATTTGTCTTGCAAACGTTTTGTCCCCTTGTCTAGGTGACATCCTCAGTGCTTGGGAGCCTCCTGTGAAGCGTTTCTGTGCTGTTTCCTCCGGCATTTATAGTGGCCTGTCTCTGCCGCTTCCGGTTGTCAGTTCGAGTTGTCTGCTGTAGTGGCCGGTATATTGGGTCCAGGTCGATGTGTTTGTTGATAGACTCATCCACAGACTCTATCAACAAACACATTGACCTGGACCCAATATACCGGCCACTACAGCGGACAGCTCAAACTGACAACCGGAAGCGGCAGAGACAGGCCACTATAAATACCGGAGAAAACATCACAGAAGCGCTTCACAGGAGGCTCCCAAGCACTGAGGATGTCACCTAGACAGGGGACGAAACGTTTGCAAGACAAATTCCCAGCTCGGCGAACAGAACCACAACAACAAGCACCTGAGCTACAAATCTTCTCCCAAACTTTGAAATTGGATTGGGGATTGGAAAATCCAAACAGTTAGATCCTGGTGATAGGGAGGGGCTGGTCATGGGACTAGGGCAGTCATCTGTAGTTGGGTCTTCTGTAGATTACAAGAGCCCATGAGGGACGTTGCCATATTTTACCGGGCAGTTTCCCAGTTTAGATACCAGTGGCAAAAGGACTGCCAGGAGCACTGAATTCATCCCCTTCCTCCGACCTAAACTGATCCCATATCATGCATCCTCTAGGAAATAGGAAAAGCTTAAAGGTTTGGGGAGAACTTGGTATAAAATACAGACATGAAACAATCCAATCGGAACAAAGCGGTTACACTCCAAAATTAATTACTCTTCCTTGGGGTTTTAAGGCACAGTAGAGGACTTGTTCAGGGTGGTAAAAACAATAACTGCAGATGCTGGAAACCAGATTCTGGATTAGTGGTGCTGGAAGAGCACAGCAGTTCAGGCAGCATCCAAGGAGCAGCGAAATCGACGTTTCGGGCAAAAGTCCTTCATCAGGAATAAAGGCAGTGAGCCTGAAGCGTGGAGAGATAAACTAGAGGAGGGTGGGTGTAGGGAGAAGATAGCATAGAGTACAATGGGTGAGTGGGGGAGGGGATAAAGGTGATAGGTCAGGGAGGAGAGGGTGGAGTGGATAGGTGGAAAAGGA
The DNA here is from genome assembly GCF_047496795.1 of Chiloscyllium punctatum. NCBI lineage: Eukaryota > Metazoa > Chordata > Chondrichthyes > Orectolobiformes > Hemiscylliidae > Chiloscyllium > Chiloscyllium punctatum. Next base: position 91,176,164 of record NC_092746.1, on the reverse strand, counting down.
GATAGGCAGGTAGGACAAGTCTGGACAGGTCATGGGGACAGTGCTGAGCTGGAAGTTTGGAACTGAGGTGAGGTGGGGGAAGGGGAAATGAGGAAACTGTTGAAGTCCACATTGATGCCCTGGGGTTGAAGTGTTCCGAGGCGGAAGATGAGGCATTCTTCCTCCAGGCTTCAGGTGGTGAGGGAGCGGCGGTGAAGGAGGCACAGGACCTCCATGTCCTCGGCAGAGTGGGAGGGGGAGTTGAAATGTTGGGCCATGGGGCGGTGTGGTTGATTGGTGCAGGTGTCCCAGAGATGTTCCCTAAAGCGCTCTGCTAGGAGGCGCCCAGTCTCCCCAATGTAGAGGAGACCGCATCGGGAGCAACGGATACAATAAATGATATTAGTGGATGTGCAGGTAAAACTTTGATGGATGTGGAAGGCTCCTTTAGGGCGTTGGATAGAGGTGAGGGAGGAGGTGTGGATGCAGGTTTTACAGTTCCTGCGGTGGCAGGGGAAAGTGCCAGAATGGGAGGGTGGGTTGTAGGGGGGCGTGGACCTGACCAGGTAGTCACGGAGGGAACGGTCTTTGCAGAAGGCGGAAAGGGGTGGGGAGGGAAATATATCCCTGGTGGTGGGGTCTTTTTGGAGGTGGCGGAAATGTTGGTGGATGATTTGGTTTATGCGAAGGTTGGTAGGGTAGAAGGTGAGCACCAGGGACGTTCTGTCCTTGTTACGGTTGGAGGGGTGGGGTCTGAGGGCGGAGGTGCGGGATGTGGACGAGATGCGTTGGAGGGCATCTTTAACCACGTGGGAAGGGAAATTGCGGTCTCTAAAGAAGGAGGCCATCTGGTGTGTTCTGTGGTGGAACTGGTCCTCCTGGGAGCAGATACGGCTGTCAAGAGGTGCAATTGTCACTGAATCAAATTATTGAAATCCTGTGACTATCTTCATAAAGCCCATGAGGGCCAGTTGGAATGAAAGCTGGAGGTGGTTTCATTTTCATTTTATCAAAATGCAGGAAAGGCATGGAACTATAATCATCCCAATCTGGCACCAACTTCTCTCTCAGAGCAAGGTTTCCACCTCTGCCAACTCCTGAGTCTCAGTCCCTACACTTTTCAGAAAGGCTCTGAATAAAGAGCTTGTTGACTCTGCCATTCCCTCTTCCCCACTCCTTCCAACATCCACCAACCTGGGATTATTGGGGTGAACCTCAGTACCCTATCAATCACCATGGCTGAAAGCAGCTCAGTTTAGGGACCAAGCTATGTGAGCATTCAGAGTTTACAATGAAAAACCGTGCAAGGTGAAAACCAGTTTCCTTCAAATTTGTGACTCACTGTATGGCATGCTGTCTGTCTGCTTAAATACTAACTTTTATGGAATTATTAACGTTTTCTGCTTTGAAGTTGGAAAGCAATTTACTGGAAATGGCCTGCTAATGAAAATTGAGTGTAAATAGGGCTTTTAGCAAATGACCCAGCAACGGCTACTTGACAAATTCTCAGGTCATGGTTCCTCCCTGTCACTTAGCCAGTCTTTTTTGCCACAGTATTGATCTGCAGGGAAGAACAGACTGTTCATTGAATAGAGAATGCTGTTCAGCCACATCTAGAATCTTGTTGAACGGGTGGTGAAACTGTTTTTATTTATATGCAAATTGCTTGCTGCTGTTACAAGATTGCCCGAATTTGTTTTATTTGGATTGCGCTGGTTGTGAAATACTCCCCTTTTGTGAACAATAACTTTCCGTGAACTCATTTTCCATGGTGGTTAGTGGCAATTTGGCCAGAACCTCTGCATTTTTCGAACTATTTGATGACAGTTGCTGATTTGGACTGCGATAGCTTTAAGTCTTAAGTACCTCAACACTTATCTGGACAAGGTCACAAAGAACTTGCAGAGCGAAATAACCGAAAAGGATGCAAAGCAAATGAGGCCTAAAACATGGTGTGAATTTAGCCTAACTAATGTTTATTCAAACTGTATTGTTCAGATTAAAAAATTGAAAATCTGTGCAGAAGTCACACTGACGTCTTACACCACAAAATTCTATGATGTATACATTATGTTTCACATCTCAGTGGTATCACAAAGTGTTTTACAATTAATTCATATGGAGGTAATGTAGCAATGGTACTCACTGCATTGAGACACTAAGGCACATTAATTTGAACATATGTAGTTACATTTTGCCCATTGTGGTAAGTCAGGAATAATTTTTTTCAAAGGATCAGTCTTTACTTCTGCTACAGGAGGTTGGTGGGGAATAATGTTTTTGCCCCTCAAACACTAATGGAGAAATTTTAACAAAACTTTGTACACACACTGTTTGGTCCAATGAAGAACTGATTTTCTTTGAGCAAAGATGTAGATCCAGATCCTGGGTTTGTTTTTAAATTCCCCTAAAACTGGGAGATAGAATAAATGTCTTTTCTTCAGGATATTGTATCAGTTGCTTTCATAGAATTTGTCACAGCTGCCAAAATGAAAGCAGAGTTTTCAGAACAGGTTGTTAGATATGGATTGACTGCCTCAGGAAGGTGGAAGCTCTAAATTTTAAAAAAAATGTTCATCTTTGTAGTTATAGAACATCACCCAGACAGTCAACACAGCATGGCAGATACATATGCTCTACTGAATGTCTTTTTCATTTAGTTTTATTTGCAATTATTCCCTAATGTTTTACATTTTACTGTGAATACCAGCTCTCCCAGATTGCCCTGGACTCTCAAGAGAATTGAAATCATGTTATGAACATCCCAAGGAAACATTCATGGTCCAAAAATGTTAATTGACTGCTCTTCATGCGTGTTTATTCGTTGTAAAAATATTGGACAAGAGCCCTGAAGAAGGATCACACCTGAAACGTTGAGTTCTCCACCTCCTGATGCTGCATGGCTTGCTGTGTTCTTCCAACCTCCCGCCTGCCTACCGTGGATTCCAGCATCTGCAGCTTTTTTGTCACTAACCTCAGAGAGTGGTTGCAGCAGGAACCCTCATGACCTTTTAAAAGTACATAACATTCAAGGCCAAGGGTCAAGATGGCGGTGCTGGTGAGGCAGGCAGCTCTTGGACCTGTCCACTTTAGGTGGCTGCTTCCTCCCTTAGCCCTTTCTGTCTTCTTTCTTTTTCTTTGTCTTCTTCCTGTCGGAGGCGGGGGAGTGGGGAGGGAGTGACACTGTGGAAGGGATGGGCTGGAGCAGGACTCTTGGTGAGGCAGTGGCCTGGCCTGGCAGCTCCTGGTTGACATGGGCCAGGAACAGAGTCACCTTGCCATTGGCTGGCAGCGTTAGAAGCCCCTGGTTGTGGTAGGCTCAGAGCAGGGGCTTCCTGGTTGCAGAGTGAGTGTGGGTCGAGCACACGACCTGGCATTGGCCTTTTTTTGGAAGGTCAGTTTGAGATGCCACACATCCAGTAAACAAAAATAAATCCAGTCGGGAACTGAGGGGGAACCCCTTCAACCAGAGAGTGGTGAGAATGTGGAGCTCAGTATCACGTGAGTTAAATAAAACAGATGCACTTAGCGGGATAAACGCACAAGGAAGAATGGAACTGAATGTCGGGGAGACCTGGGCAAATGGGGAGTGGTGGGAAGTGACATGTGTACAGCTTAAATGCTGGCATGCACCAGATGGGCCAAACGATCTGTTTCTGGCTTTTATTTTATAAAGAATGGGGCATAAAAGTAAGAAGGTTTTGTTAAAATTTACAAAGCACAAGTCAGACCATAACCAGTAAAACGTTTTGGCTCCAGCTATCTGAGGAAAGATAGGAGTTGGGAGGTCATGTTGCAGTTGTACAAGATATTGGTTAGGCCACTGTTGGAATATTGCGTGCAATTCTGGTCTCCTTCCTTTCAGAAAGATGTCGTGAAACTTGAAAGGGTTCAGAAAAGATTTATAAGGATGTTGCCAGAGTTGGGGAATTTGAGCTATAGGGAGAGGCTGAACAGGCTGGGGCTGTTTTCCCTGGAGGTTCGGAGGCTGAGGGATGACCTTATAGAGGCTTATAAAACCGTGAGGGGCTTGGATAGGGTAAATAGACAAAGTCTTTTCCCTGGGGTAGGAGGGTCCAGAACTAGAAGGCATAGGTTTAGGGTGAGAGGGGAAAGATATAAAAGGGACCTAAGGGGCAACGTTTTCCCGCAGAGGGTGGTACGTGTATGGAATGAGCTGCCAGAGGATGTGGTGGAGGCTGGTACAATTTCAGCATTTAAAAGGCGTCTGGATGGGTAAATGAATAGGAAGGATTTGGAGGGATATGGGCTGGGTGCTGGCAGGTGGGGCTAGATTGAGTTGGGATATCTGGTTGGCATGAATGAGTTGGACCGAAGGGTCTGTTTCTGTGCTGTACGTCTCAATGACTCTATGACTCTATGACTAAAAAAAGGTCTGCTTAAATGGGCACAGTGATGGGATATTGGCTCTATTGAAACTACTAGGAAGACAAGTTGGCAACCTTACTCTTTAACTCAAGAAATCTTAAAAATTCCAGTCCAGTACAAGTAACCGATTGTCTTATCATTGTGACTATAAATGTATTGTATCTGTCCAGAGTAGTGATTGATCATTTTAAAAAGGTCTTTGATCAAATGTGAGCATTCCTGGCAAGGTCAGAAAAAGGACTTGAAAGAATTGCAGATGCTGGAAATCAGAAATGCTCACTGGCTTTCCTTTGTCTAACGTTCTCGTTACCTACTCAAAGAAGTCTAATGGATTTATAAGGCATGAACTCCCCGATGAAATTGTGCTAACTCAGCCCTATTTTACCATACACTTCCAAGTACTCTGCAATTTTAACCTTAATAATGGAATCTAAAATCTTACCAACTACCAAGTTTAGGCTAACTGGCCTATAGTTTCCTGTCTTCTGCCACCTTCCGTTCAAACAGAGATGTTACATTAACCATGTTCAACTCCTCTGGGACTCTCCCTGACTCCAGTGACTCCTGAAAGATCACCACTCATGCCTCTACAATCTCCTCAGTGATCTCCTTCAGAACACTGGGCTAAAGTCTATCAGGTCTAGGTGATCTTTCCACCGTCAGATCTTCTAGCTTCCCCAATCCCTCCTCCTTAGTAACAGCCAGTACACTCATCTCTGCCCTTGACTCTTTTGAAGTTCTGGGATGCTGCTGATATCTTTCATCATGAAGACTGATGTAAAGTACCTACTCAGTTTCTGTGTCATATCTTTGCCCTCCATTATTACTTTCCAGACTCAATTTCCAGCAGATCATTGTTCACTCTTGCCACTCTCTTACCTTGTAGATATTTTTAAAAAACTTTTACAATTTTTAAGATATTACTAGCTAGCTTATCCTCATATTTCATCTTCTCCCCCGATTGCTTTTTTAGTTTTCCTCTGTTGGTATTTAAAGACTTCCCACGAATCGTCACCACATTGTATGCTTTTTCTTTTGCTTTTACACTGTCCCTGACTTCTCTAGTTAGCCGTGGTTGCCTTGTATATGTCTTCTTCCTTGGGATGAATTTCTGATGTGCCTCCTGAATCAGTCCCAGAACCATCTCCCATTGCTGCTTCACTGTCTTCCCTACTAGGCTCCTCTTCCAATTGACTCTGGCCAGCTCCTCGTCATGTCTTTGTAGTTATCGTAACTCAAATATGATGCCATTACATCTGGATCCGACTTCTCCCTCTCAAACTCCAGGGTGAATTCTATCATATTATAGTCACTGGGTATATGAATAGGAAGGGTTTGGAGGGATAGGGGTGCTGGCAGGTGGGACTAGATTATGTTGGGATAGCTGGTTGGCGTGGACCTGTTGGACCGAAGGATCTGTTTCCATGCTGTATATCTCTATGACTCTATGACTTTATGACACTGCTCCCTAGGAGTTCCTTCACTTTAAGCTCCCTTTTTGTCTTTATCCCACAGCCCTTTCTCTCAAAACCAATTACATCCCAAATTTTCCCAGATCTGATGAAAGGTCACCAAACTAAAATGATAATTTTATTTCTTTCTCTACACAGATGCTGTTTTCACACCAGCATTTTTTGTTTTTTAAAAGAATAAATATCGAGCATCCATGGATTTTTGAAGAGATTTATATGTAGAGTTACGAGAAAACAAATATGGGAACAACTTAGGGACACCACAAGTCAAAAGCTTCGGACTGTGCAACTGATTATGTATTCATCAGTTCCCATTTGTGCACACTTGCTATACTCTATAGTAACAAGTCCTTAGATTTAACCAGTATTTAAGTGAGAACATAAACAGAAACGTTGAGTGATTTAGGAAGAGAGTTCTGTAATTGGCAAAACTTCTTGAAGGTTGCCCATCAACAGTAAAGCATTAAGGAGTGTATGCAAAATGGAGAGCATAGCTGGGATTATGGCCTGGTAAGGTCAGTAAAAAGAAACCTGAGCGTCTCTTGTTTCAAAGCAGTACCATGAGATCATTCACTCCCATCTAAGCATGTTACCATCTGATGCAAAATGTGGCACCATCTGATGTTACCATCTGATGTTACCATGTAAGCATGTTACCATCTGATGCAAAATGTGGCACCCAAGATTGTGCTGCACCACCTCAGTAACAGACTGAAACATCAGCCTAAATTTTGTTCTAAAGCCCAGCTGCAAGACCAGCTCTGGTGGAATATGATGCCTACTGCCCCCACTCAATGGCTGTCAGATTCACATGTAAGAGTGTCACCATTAATTCATCCAAAGACTGGTGCAACCTGAGAGAAACAGTCAAATGACTGTCCACATTATTTTGCTGAAATTTCCAACAAAGTTCCAGCAAGTGTTGAGGAGACCCCTGCTAGGTCTTTGCACCAGTGTTCGTTACTGATGCATCTTGAGAAGGCATAACTCCACAACCAAGAATGACAGTCTAAAAATACAGAGTAATCCATTTAGGACTGAGACAAGGAGAAATTTCTTCACCCAGAGAGTAGTGAGCCTGTGGAATTCACCACCACAGAAAGCAGTCGCGGCCAAAACAATATGCGATTTCAAGCACTTGGGGATAAAGGGATCAAAGAGTAAGGGAGAAAAGTGGGAACAGACTTTTGAATTGGATGGTCTGCCATAATTATAATAGTGGAGTAGACTTGAAGGACCAAATGGAAAGAAACAGAGGACTGGAAAATGGCTAGCGTAACACCCCTGTTTAAGGAGGGAGGGAGGTAGAAAACAAGAAACTATAAGCTGGTTAGCCTAAACTTGGTCGTTACTAAGATTTTAGAGTCCATTATTAAGAATGAGATCGCTGAGTACTTAGAAAATGGTATAATTGGGTGAACTTAGCACGGCTTTGTGACTGGGAGGTCATGCCTGACAAATCCATTAGAATTCTTTGAGAAGAGAACAAGCAAGTTAGACAAAAGAGAGCCGGTGGACGTGATCTATTTCCAGAGGTTGTTGGCACGGTACCACATGGGAGACTGCCAAATAAGATAATAGCCCATGATGTTAGAGGAAAAGTACTGGCAAGGATAAAGGATTGGCTGACTGTCAGAAGGCAGAGAGTGGGGATAAAGGGTTTTGTTTTCAGGATTGCAGCTGGTGATTAGTGAAGTTTTCCAGAGTTCCATGTTGCGACTAGAGTATTCATGTTTTGTGTTAAGGATCTGGATGGGCTTTGTTGCTAAAGATAGGTGGAAAGCCAGGGAGTGTTCAGGAAGTAAGGAGGCTGCAGAAGGAGTTGGACACGCTAGGAGAGTGGACAAAGAAATGACAGATGGAATACAAAGTGTGATGTTATACGTTTTTTTGGAAAGAATAGAGGAAAGACTATTTTCGAAATGGGGAAAGACTTTGGAAATCTGAAGTGGAAAGACTTGGGAGTCCTAGTTCAGGATTCTCTTAAGAATAACATGTGGGTTCAATTAGCAGTTAGGAAGCCGAATGTGATAATGGCATTAATTTCAAGATCTGATTGAAACTTATAGAATACTGAGAGGCCTGGATAGAGAGGACATAGAGAAGATTTTTCCATTAGTAGGAGAGACTAGGAGCTGAGGTCACAGCCTCACAGTGAAGGGACTACCCTTTAGAACTGAGATGAGGAGGATTTCTTCAGCCAGAAGGTGGTGATTCGGTGGAACTCATTGCTGCAGAAGGCTGTGGAGGACAAGATATCAAGTGCATTTAAGACAGAGATAGATAGATTCCTGATTGGTAAGGGGATCAAGGGTCATGGGGAGAAGGCAGGAGGAACACGTCAGCCATGATAAAATAGTGGAGCAGACTTGATGTGCCAAATGGTCTAAATCTGCTCTTCTATCGTATGGTCTTATGGCTTCTGCTGCTTCTATTCTCTACATTTCCACCTTCAATGCTCAGACTCTGGATACAGAGGCCAACCTCATTTCTGATTAATGGCTCTGACTGTTGTGTTTATTAACATAGATTCTTCAAGCTATAGCAAGGAGAGGGAGAAAATTGCGAAAATGTCTCTGTTCTGCTTGCCAGTAAGTTATTCCATGTTAAATTGGAATTCCGCAGAGTAATGTTCTAGTTATTGAATTATGTTGTGTTTCCAAGCTGTAAGTGAGGTGACATAGGCACATGACTGGGGCTGAGAAATCATATACAGCAAAGCTGTTGATTTTATGAGGCAATTAATGGCTTTTGGATAATGATTATCAGAACTGGAACCATTCATCAGCAAAGTAAACTTGGTCATTTCAAGGAATACCATTATTATACATTTTGAACATCTATTCTGGTTGAATTGAAGCTATTGTATGCTTTAGGGTCAGCTTTGTTCCTCTGTGCTGCTTAGCAACGCCCTGTGATCTATGACAGTGGTGTGGAGCACTTACCTGATACCTAAAGCAGACACACCAATAAGAAAAATGTGCAGTCACGCTGTAAAGTGTGCGAGGGCTCTTCACCAACATATTGTTATAACACAAAAAAAAGCCTTCTTATTTTCTTGCACCATAACAGCGATGCCTACAAGAAAAATTACCCAGAAAAATAGATTCTTGGGCCTGTACCCAGCCCTTCTCAGATTGCAGGAATGGAGAAGGGCAGGAGTGAGGGAATTGAAATCAAAAATAAAAAAAAATAAATGCTAATGATCAACAGCAACTCTTTTAGGGTTGGGTGATCTTCTGTCTAAATGTTTTAGAAAGAAGGCTTGCAGCCTCTTGCCATTACCACACGGGCAGATCGCCCAGACTTACAGCTCCAACTGATGAATCTCCCATTGCATTTCCTTATACATTGCTTATTCAGAAACTCACTTTAATGAAAACTTATGAGGTACAATTAATGTAAAAGGGGCAACACATCTGGTGCTGTCTGGGTATTCATTTGCTTGGTGTCCAGAATTTTGGCATAGTTCTTTGAAACTATTGAAAAGAGACCAGAGGACTGGTTTGAGCTACTCTGGTCTGGGATGGCATTGGCTGGTCTGCCTTGGCTGTGTTCGACTGGTCTGGTCTGCGGTGGGCTGTGTTGGGCTGGGCTGGGCTGTTTCAGGCTAGTCTGCCCTAGTCTGGTCTGGGCTGAGCTGGGCCAGGTGGGGAAATGGTACATTTTTCACTGCAGAGAAACTTCTTTGTGCTTTTTGTGCTTTCCAAAGAGTAACTGATCTCTCTCTACATATCTCTTTCCTCTGAAAATGCTTGTTCTATACAGTAAATTGTGTATTATTGAAATAAAAACACACTTTATCAAAGCTCCTCACCTTGCATTCATCAGGACAATTTGCAAGAAACACTAAAGTGAAAACATCATTTTACTGCATGAGAGGATAATTCTGATTAGTTGGCCAGAGGACTCTAAGTGGTATAGACACTACCATGGAAAACTCACCTGTTAATGACCGCTGACAACTTAACTGCCAAACTGTATTTAAATACCAAACCAGACACAGTAACTTTGATTGGTCAAGACATTGGCCTGAGTAATAAGTACAGTCAGTTGCTTGTTTATTGTGAATAGCCACAAGAATATGCTGTACTATATCCAGCCAGCCCATGCTTTTAAAACTCATAGCACAGTGTCCAACTTAACTGTAATTCTGCAGTTGAACAACATTTGCTAAATAATTGTGTGTGTGAAAAATTACACTGACAACCAATTTGGAATTATCAGCCAGGATTACATTGTGGTGCATATGTGTCTTTAAAAAGCTACGTAGAATAATGCACAGGGCCCAGTTCTTTGCAGACGATAAGAACATGTAACAGGCACATTATGTATACAACTCAACAATGGCTCAGTGTTTAGCACTACTGCCTTATAGCACCAGGGGCCTGGGTTCAATTCCAGCCTTGGGTAACTGTCGGTGTGGAGTTTGCACATTCTCCCTGTGTCTGTGTGGGTTTCCTCCGGATGCTCTAGCTCATCCCACAGTCCAAAGATGTATAGGTCAGGTGAATTGGCCAAGTTAAATTGTCCATAGTGTTAGGTGCATTAGTCCTTTCATGGATAGCTTCGGCAAGTTCCTTCCCTAATTCCACAAGTTGATTATGTAAGATCCATGACACCATACTCCACGACAATTATTGTTTTATGTGGAGCCCTCTAAGCCGACAGAGGGAAATTAGAGTATGCTTCCCACAGTCAGGGTTAGAAGTTTCAACATAGGTCATGAGTTGGAAGGGCAGTAGCAAGTAGCAACATTAAGATCCCTTCCAATTTATTCCCCTTCCTTTCCTCCTCCTCACCATCCCACTGGTGGAATAGCATTCCAAATACAGAATATCTGGTGAATATCCATTTTCTACCTGTGGGAGCTTGCTGTGTATAAACTGGCTGCAGCATTACAGCAGTGATTACAATTCAAAACCAGTACATTAGCTGCAAAATGAAATGGGATTTCCCAAGGTTATGATAGGTGCTGTAGAAATACAAGTTTGTACTTATATCAGGATTCCCTTTATTCTATGCTGGAGACAGCCATTTCAGGCAGCATTTTGAGTATGCAGAATATTTCTGTTCAGTATTTGTGTATCTTAGCCTCCTAAAGAAAGAAATTGAATACAAGTTTGATTAGATTAGATTACTTACAGTGTGGAACAGGCCCTTTGGCCCAACAAGTCCACACCGACCCACTGAAGCGCACCCACCCAGACCCATTCCCCTACATTTACCCCTGCACCTAACACTATGGGCAATTTAGCACAGCCAATTCACCTAGCCTGCTCATCTTTGGACTGTGGGAGGAAACCGGAGCACCCAGAGGAAACCTACACAAACATGGGGAGAATGTGCAAACTCCACACAGTCAGTCACCTGAGGCGGGAATTGAACCTAGGTCTCTGCCGCTGTGAGGGAGCAGTGCTAACCACTGTGCCACTGTGCTGCCAACTGAAAAAAGGCAACAAAGGTGACTGTGTCATAAGTTAGCAAAAATTAAAACATCGCCTCTAAAAACTGAGCCTTGAAAATCAAATGTAACTCCCAAGAAAATTAAGCTAGACAGTTCTTTGTTCACAGAAAGAGTTCTAAAAAGCAAACATTGCCCCTTGCGGTATAGGTAAGATCATGTGATGATTGAATGACATTCTCAGAAGGTGTGGTCTTATAATTATTTGAAACGAAATTATAAAAGTACCTTTAAAAATCTGGACATCCAAAATCTGTTAGGTAGTAAAGGGGTCTTGTTGATGAATGCCCTCTGCAGTGGCTTATTATGAAATGGAGGTCACTATGTTGTCAGGGCAAATGGAATGAATTAGAGCATTACAAAGCTGAAGTTTAGTAAATCAGTATAGGAGGCATAACGGTTTAATATCAGTGTGGGATGTGACAATTGAACTTCTTAGTACTATGCTGTACCTAGCAAGGGCAGAACCTTAAGAGAGGAACAGGCAAAGATTCTCAAATCCACTCTTGACTTCATACAATTCCCATTGACTTATACATAAAATGTGATTCTCTCCATGACAGAACCTCTCTGGACAAGAGTTCCATTGTTTTCTCCTGACCAGCTTAATGGTTCAGGAAATTATACATGATTATTGGAGAGAGATACTTCATTATCCATCCATTTTTTTGTAATGATAGGGTCTTCTCCATATTTAGAGGCAGAGGCATAGAATGATTTACACTTCCAAACAATGAGCCCATTCTATGTACGACAGCATGTGACACATTTAGAAAAGAATTCACTGCACTTTTAAAATCCAGTCCCTTGTACTAGATTCAATCAAAATGTTATGTCTGGTACTGAAAGAAAATGCTAAAATAATGGTCTTTGCAGTCTCTGTAACTCTTAGGTCTACACATGTGATGCCAAGATTACAATATTTGTTTTTTTTTTCTGTTCATGTAAAACAGTTATTTCTTTATGTCTAACAGGACTGGAAGTCAAGCTCAATTTGAATCAGGAGATTCCTTAGCGCATCCAGAATAGGGCATGGAGCATTTCATCTTTCCATGGCACAAACCTTTGGTTAGGCTCAAACAAAATCCTTGAGCCCACTATAAATCTCGAAGTCACTAATTTGGCTGTCTTGTTACATTGATGAAAAGCAGAAAATGTTCACTCTGCCATTGCAGGATTAGAGTGTGGCAGAAATAAATGAATGTGTCTGCAGCTTAGTAGCATAACTAAAGATATAACATCTATTGGGCAAGTAGGGTCTCAGTCTTCAGTTTTATGTCCTCAGTATTTCCTATGTGGGAACAATTATATAAACCAGAAAAATGTATTTTTTTCCTATTCTTTAGCCCCGCAACTTTCAGCTGCCCTGTCGTGAAGGTGCTGGCCAGTTGGAAACAGAATCCCTCAGTGGGTGTGGATGATGTCCAATTGATGAGATAAGTGGGGAATCAGCTTTTTAATGGTTTTGAGCAGATTGCTGGGCCTGCCAACTTTCATTTCATGAGGAGAAAGACAATATCACAATGTGCAGGGAGGGTAGCGAGCAGTGGTGACATGAAATAAATGACATTATCCTTAGAGTTGCCAACCGTATATTCTCAGAGGTTTTATCTGATGATGTACTCATCACCTCTCTCCTGCTTAAAACCACTGACCCCCCCGATCCAATCTTCTCCTCTCCCCTGTTGAGTTGCTTACCTGACTTTACATGTACTTGCCATTATTCACCTCTGTGTCACCATCGCTTACTCCCATTTGCCAAGATCTTTACTTGCACCCAAACTTCAGTCTTGATCTCTCTCTCTCTCTTCAATACTCTGATCTTGTGTCGCAATTCTACTCTCTCTCACCAGCTCCCTTCCGCCGACATCCAGTCTCTAACTCTGCCTTTCTTTCAAATACCCAATCAGCCTCCGAATGTCATTCACCAAACATCTACTCTGCCTGCACCCTCTCCACCACTGACTCGCAGACACTTGCCTTTTGATCCGAGCCCCTGTTGCCCTCCCTATGGACTGTCAGTTTGACCTTACTCACTGCCTCTATCCCAAGCACCATTTCTCCAGTTCCCACTCACACTGCCTACCTTCTTCTCACAGAGCCCCAATCCTAATCCCCTGTTTGCCTTGATCCACCACTCCTGCACATACCATTGCCCATCCCCTGCACCTTTCTAACTTGACTGCTGCCTCTCACCCTCTGGTCATGCATGGTGTCACCCTGGCAAAGTTTTCTCTCAGTGAGACAACCAATGGCATCAAGATTAGATTAGATTACTTACAGTGTGGAAACAGGCCCTTCAGCCCAACAAGTCCACACTGACCCACCGAAGCACAACCCACCCACACCCATTCCCCTACATTTACCCGTTCACCTAACACCATCTGCAATTTAGCATGGCTAAGTCACCTAACCTGCACATTTTTGGATTGTGGGAGGAAACCAGAGCACCCGGAGGAAACCCGTGCAGTCTTGGGGAGAATGTGCAAACGCCACGCAGAGACTCGCCGGAGGCGGGAAATGAACCTGAGTCTCTGACGTTGTGAGGCAGCAGTGCTAACCACTGTGCCACCGTGCTGCCCACAGCATCAAGTTAGATTTGTCCTTTTCAAATGCACATGCCATTCTATTTTAAGCGCTGTTTTAGTCTTTGCCGAATTGATTCACAGAATAATTAATACTTACAGCACTGAAGGAGGGCATTTGCCCTATCATCTCTTTGCTGCTTACCAAAGATCTAACTACGTCAGTCCTGCGTTCCAGCTCTTATCACATAGCCTTGAAGGGTACAGCAAAGCATTGAATATCTAAACACTGCTTCAACGTTATGAGAGTTTCTGAATCAACTATCCAGTCAGCTAGTGAATTACAGACTCACAGCACTCTCTGAATGAAAAATAATTCCCTTCAACTTCACTCTTAGCTTTCTACCACTTATCTCTAAGTCCCTGATTATTGTACCCTATACAAATGGAAAAAATGCCTTCTTAGTTATTTTGTACTGGGCAAGTTGTCAACTCCAGACAGAATTAAAAACATACATAAGTCAATGTGGTCTGTAACTCAACCCTAACCCTAACTCTAATCCTCGCCCTTCTCTAAATGTTATTCTGTAGATGTGCACTCTGTAAAGGCTAAACAAGCTCAGGAGCCTTGACTTCTGACTCACCAGAGTTTGGTAACTTGCCTCTTAAATGGACACTGTTCCAACAAAACCTACACCAACTTGAAGGAATACCACCCCTCCCCCTTTACTTTCAAGCTTCCTCTGAAACAATCAACGTCAATATTTGCTTAGTCCCAAACACAAAAGTCATGTACAAGCTACAAAGCTATGTACATGGACATGAAATACAATTCTGTTGGGTACAACAAACAGGAGGCACCATTAGATAAGCAATTGACAGTTGGCTTCTTCCTTCCAGTGCAGGATTTATTAAAGGGATACTGGGAATCTCAGGTGAAAGAGACCCATTCCTATGGGGTATACAGTCAGTCTCTTCCCCATCCTCACTAGCTATAATGGGTTTCTGCAGTGAAGGTATCTCGCCCTTCCTGAGGTCCTGTGGTTAGATGGTGTTAACACACTAAAGGGTATGCCTCTCACAACTGGCCAGCACAATCTCTCCCTGGGTTTGGACCGTGGAGGATATGGGACCTACCTGGCCATGACCCTGACAGGTATCCTCTTGCTATTAGTGTTGTAGCACTAGACAAGTACTTAATCACTCCTTTCTGGTCATCTGGGCTAAATGATTCTTCTCCCACAGCGCTGGATCAAAGGTAGGCAGATGGTTAAAAACTCACAAAGGTGGATCTTTCACAGGTCTACCTGAAGGTGGGAGTAGCTGCTGAGTCTTAGCACCTCCCAACTATAGTGACTCAGTGGGGCTTCACTATAAAAGTGAAACATGTGCATGTTAGGTCTGAGACCTGACTGATAGTGACTTTAGTCAGTGAGTGTTAAGACACGACCGAGGCGAGGTTTCAGGTGAGGTAACCTCAACAGACGTGGAAGGTTAACCTGGTCTCCCCTCATTATCTATCTGATTTCATCAAGAGTCAATTTAACTAAGTTTATCTGAATGAACAAAAGTGAGAGTTTATTTGTTGTTCGATGTAAGAGAAGAAATAATAACATCACACCGTATAAATAGATTAGAAATGAGCAGTGAGTCCAAAAAAAATTAAAAGATATTTGGTTTAGTCTCTGGTTTGATCATGAAGGTTAGAGATTGGAATGTTAATAGTTGAGCAGTATATTTAAAGATTCATGGTATTGCAAGCTATCTAATATTCTTTTGTCCTGTTTCCTTCTGTCTGACTTGTTGGCTAGCTGGCTACTAGCATTCAGAGTAATAGAATCAGTTACCTGCAATGCAGGGATGACTAGTGGGTGGTTCTTTGTGCTTTTCATGACACATGAGCGCTTGAACACAGGCTACTACATAGGAGCATCTCAGCACATGTTCTTCCATTAACACACACATGGAAGTGACTTTTACCTCTGTTCTTGTGTACTCTTGAAAAGGGAAGACATAAAACATGTTTGTCACCCAGGCTGCTGTCTTATCTCCCTTCATGTTCAGAGTCTGTGCTAACCCTCAAGAGATTACATTTCAGTTTTTAATTTCCTCTATCCTTTTAAATCCATCCCTTTGAAGCAGGACTGTGAGTGGGTGTGGGGGCAACTACAGATAAAGGGAGTGGGGGACAGCAGGGTGGTGAGGTGGCAATAGGTGAACACAGGTAGAGGGTACGAACTGGTTGGTTGATGGAAGAAATGAATCCGCTTGGTGGCTGGAAGGAAGAGTCGCTGAGAAGAATGGGAGGGAGGGGCAGGGACTGGAAAGGGAGTTGGAGGCTGGCAAGGGAGGTTATGTGAAACTGGAGAACTCAATGTTGAGTGCCCCAGGCTGCAGCCTGCCAGGTGGAAGATGAAGCGTTGTTCTCCCAACTTGTGGTTTGATTTGTTATTGCAATGGAGGAGGGAAAGATGTTCATGTCGGAAAGGGAATGGGAATGGGAATTAAAATGGGCAGTGACTGGGAGGTCAGCTCAGCGCCTGTAAGGCTCAAAGAAATGTTCCCTTAGTCTACTTTAGTCTCCCCGATGTAGAGAGGACCACATTGGGAGCACCGGATACTAACCCTGGAGCTAGGTTCTGACTTTGGACGTTGACTTCCAGAGCCATTTATTGTCAGTACGTTTTGATAGTGCCTCTCCTTCATTCCATGCTTTTGCCTCATTCTTTCCCTTTCACTCTTTCCCAGGCCAGGTTCCATTTAACCCCAATCACAATGTACATCCCCTTTAAGTGAGCCAGGTTGTTGATTATAAGTCATTCTAATCTTTCACAGTCTTAGCCTTTCATTGACATGTTCAGCCAATGAATAAGATAGTTAGTGGGACGCTGAGATCCTTCACATGATCAGGCAGCATGAAGCTGGCAGAGTGCCTGCATTGCAACACTGGGGAGGGGGTTAACTGCACACCATGATCACGGCATCCGTTTTGGGGGACTATCGAATTTAGCCCCCTGTGTGTTTAAGAATCTGTTTACTGCAGCATGTGAAACTAATATAGGTTAAACCAGTGCCTGTTGTAAATGAAAACAGAAAACAGATGCTTGTTGATTAGTGACCATGTAGGTGATGACAGGACCGCACTCATTCTGCACAGTGTACACTGCTGGTGCAGAGACTGTTTCCATGCCACTATATCACTAAGTTAATTCACAGAGTTTTATCACTGAGCTAGAGATCGAATTTAGAAAAGATTGCCCAGAATACTAATCTGGCCAAAGTGATTAACGTTGAAAGCTCTTGCCTTTCAGTTACACTCTGCGGGCTATCACTCCACAACATGTGGATGATTTCTGGATTACCTGGACTTAATATAAGGTTATACTCTTCTGAATAGTACAATTCTCGAAGATCATAGAAGCCAGTTCTTTTTATGTGTATATTCCTATCATCCTGTTGTAGTTATTTGACCATTGTGGACTCAGAGGTTTATAAGGTTTTGGTTTTTGCACAATTATGACACTGGTGGAGAAATCCAAAATCAAGATGGCACATGGAGTGTCTGTTCCCAACACAGTCAAGATGGTATCGAGCATGATCTACACAAATAGATTCCACAATGGTGAAAATTTGTGCTCCAAGTCAAACTGGAGTGAATCTGTTTTCTGTTGATTTTTTAGATTAGATTAGATTAGATTACTTACAGTGTGGAAACAGGCCCTTCGGCCCAACAAGTCCACACCGCCCCGCCGAAGCGTAACCCACCCATACCCCTACATCTACATCTAGATCTATCCCTTACCTAACACTACGGGCAATTTAGCATGGCCAATTCACCTTGCCTGCACATCTTTGGAGTGTGGGAGGAAACCGGAGCACCCGGAGGAAACCCACGCAGACACGGGGAGAACGTGCAAACTCCACACAGTCAGTCGCCTGAGGCGGGAATTGAACCCGGATCTCTGGCGCTGTGAGGCAGCAGTGCTAACCACTGTGCCACCGTGCCGCCCAGTGATAGACATAGATAGATAGATGTGCATTTGTTTTGTTTTGCCAGAAGAGCTATCCATCCCAAATAAATGAGCATTATTCCATTTTCTGATGAGATCATACTTTAAGACACTTTAATTATTTATGTATGGACCTGAGAATGAGGCTGAATACTAAAACCTTTCTGGGTGCATGGCTCTAGATGGAAAATTGTTAAAATTAAAGTTGAGGAATGCTGTTGGTGAGTCAGAGTGATCTACACTGGGATTAATCTGAACAGAGGAGTCCATTCCGTTCCCATTGGAATGAGTTTGCACTTGTACACATGTTGATCCACTTCACACTGGCGTTGGCCACAAATGTAGCCAATGGCAAAATCTTCTGGCAAAGGGAATTTGACATGTAGGCATATACACAATTAGTATGGAGCTTCCAAAGCTCTACGCTGTGTATTCATATTCCACTCAGGATAAATGTTTGAGTGGACATAGAGTCATAGAGCCATAGAGGTGGACAGCATGGAAACAGACCCTTTGGTCCATGCTAACTAGATATCCTTCATTAGACTAATCCCATTTGCCAGCATTTGGCTCATATCCCTTTAAATCCTTTTTATTCATGTATCCATCCAGATGCCTTTTAACTGTTATAATTGGACCAGCCTCCACCACTTCCTCTGGCAGCTCATTTCATACATGCACCACCCTCTGTATGAAAAAGTTGCCTCTTAGGTCCTTTTTGAATCCTTCCACTCTTACCTTAAAGCTGGGACCTCAAGTTTTGGACTCCCTTCCTCTGGGAATAAGACATTTTGGCCTTCACCCCATCCATGCCTCTCATGATTTTATGAACCTCTATAAGATCACTCCTCAGCCTCCGACACTCCAGAGAAAATGCTTCCAGCCAGTTTGGCCTCTCCCTATAGCTCATCAAGTCATAGAGATGCACAGCACGAAAACAGACCATTCAGTCCAACTCATCAATGCCAACCAGATATCCCGACTCAGTTTAGTCCCACCTGCCAGCAACTGACGCATATCCCTCCAAACCGTTCCTACTCATATACCCATCCCGATGCCTTTTAAATATTGCAATTGTACTAGCCTCCACCACTTGCTCTGGCATCTCATTCCATACATGTACCACCCTCTGCATGAAAAAGTTGTCCCTTAGGCAACTTTATATCTTTCCCCTCTCACCCGAAACCTATGCCTTCTAGTTCTGGACTCCCCCACCCCAGGGAAAAGACTTTGTCTATTTATCCTATTCATGCCCCTCATGATTTTATAAACCACTATAAGATCACACCTCAGCCTCTGATGCTCCAGGGAAACCAGCCCCAGCCTATTCAACCTTGCCCTATAGCTAAATCCTCCAATCCTGGCAACATCCTTGGAAGTTTTTTCTGAACCCTTTCAAGTTTCACAACATCTTTCCGATAGGAAGGAGACCAGAATTCCACGCAATATTCCAACAGTGGCCGAACCAATGTCATGTACAGCCGCAGCATGACCTCCTAACTCCTGTACTCAATTCTCTGACCAATAAAGGAAAGCATACCAAAAGTCTTCTTCACCATCCTATCTACCTGAGACTCCATTTTCAAGGAGCTATGAACCTACACTCCAATGTCTCTTTGTTCAGCAACACTCCCTAGGACCTTTCTATTAAGTGTATAAGTCCTGCTAAGATTTACTTTCCCAAAATGCAGCACCTCGCATTTATCTGAATTAAACTCCACCTGCCACTTCTCAGCCCATTGGCCCATCTGGTCCAGATCCTGTTGTAATCTGAGATAACCTTTTTGCTGTCCACTACACCTCCAATTTTGGTGTCATCTGCAAACTTACTAACTATTACCTCTTATGCTCGCATCCAAATCATTTATATAAATGATGAAAAGCAATGGACCCAGCACCGATCCTTGTGGCACTCCACTGGTCACAGGCCTCCAATCTGAAAAGCAACCCTCCACCACCACCCTCTGTCTTCTACCTTTGAGTCAGTTCTGTATCCAAAACGGCTAGTTCTCCCTGTATTCCATGAGATCTAACCTTGCTAATCAGTCTCCAATGGGGAACCTTTCGAATGCCTTACTGAAGTCCATATAGATCATGTCCGGGACATCTTGACGGATACATTGAGATTTGAAAAGTATGGTGCTGGAAAAGCACAGCAGCTCAGGTAGCATCCGAGGAGCAATTGAGTGGACATTTCGAGCATAAGCTCTTCATCGGGAAGGGCTTATGCTCGAAACGTCGACTCTCCTGCTCCTCAGATGCTGCCTGACCTGCTGTGCTTTCCTATCACCACACTTTTCAATTCTGATCTCCAGCATCTGCGGCCCTCACTTCTCCTAGATACATTAATAGGTAGGGAATAGCGGGAAATAATCATGTAGAGGCAACGGGTTTTTAATTTAGAAAGGCATTATGGGTCATCACAGGCTGGGTAGGTTGAAAGATCTGTTCCTGTGATGTACAGTTCTTTGTTCTTTATTTAAGTCACTGCATGGATCTTGAGATCTGCACATGGTGAATGCAGAAGAACAAAGGGGAATGGGTTGGGGCTTGGGTTGGTATTAGTTAGCACTAATTGGCCCTGAAGCTATAAAGGGCTATGTAGTTTATAGACAGGCAGACTTTGGAATTGGAGATTGTAATGTGTGTGGGGTGGTCCAAGGGCAAAGGTTGGCACAGAGGGTCTAAGGGGCCATGGGCATGGAGGCATAGCTAGACATCATATAGTGTGTGTAGGTATGGAAGGGTTTGGAGAGTCTGTGAGAGTGCTTAATATTTTTCACCTTTCTTTTTAAAATTTGGATATACTACTGGTGCCCTAAGGTCAACTTATTACTCAGTCCACTTCTGCACTTGGCATTCTCACCGCTACATTTGGGATAAAGGTTCCCCTGACTTCTCGTCTAGTCCATTACCAATCTCCAGCCTCACTCTCCCAGACTGGAAAATCCAGTGTCTGTGCACACAATGGAAATCCATCCTGATCCATTAATAATAACCCCTGTCTGCACCATGAGCAAGCCAGCAGAGTGATTTATACTGAGCTGCACCCCACAACTGAGATGGTCTAATCACACGATGTTTGGATGATTGCTGATGAAGGGCTCATGCCCGAAAAGTCAATTGTCCTGCTCCTCAGATGCTGTCTGACTTGCTATATTTTTCCAGCACCACACTCATGACTCTGATCTCCAGCATCTGCAGTCCTCACTTTCTCTTAGTTGATGTCAACCTTACTGCGAAGCCTCTTCCAAGGATGCCCACCTTGTAGAAGTTCTCCTCTCTCGTCCCTCAGTGAGTCTCTCTCTCACTGTACCCCTCAGGTCCTCGCCTCTGCCCTGAAGCTCTTCAGCCACGTCCTCAAGGTGACTCACTACCACAGCCACATCTCCTTCCTCAGTTCCTGCCTATGGAACCGACAAATCCCACATGGACTCTGGACCACATTTAGACCTGAACAGGATAGCCAGTACACACTATGAATCCAAAACCTTCAGCAACAATTCTCTTTCCGGATCCTCGGCTTCACGCTGTCAGCCATGCACCACCATCTACTCTCCCCAGAGCCACACTCTCCCAGACTTGCAACGGATCTCAGTATTTCTACATCCTCAGAAGGATATATACGTTCAAAAAACTGTTTTTCTTTACTGCATCGGACATAAAAGAACGTAAGTTGAACAAACTTTCGTGTACTTCCCTCAATGCACGGGTTTCCTCGAGTCTTCTAGAACTTTCCCCTGGCCTCTGGAACCACCCCAACGCCATTAGCCAGTGCCGCTCCTTCCATGACTGCTGGGGCGATTGATGATGTCACTCCCACCCCCACTGCTGCCGCACGCCCCGGAGCCACTGCTGACCACACCGCCTCAAGGTTCTCTGTCCACCCAACCACCTCCACAACTGTCGAGAAGATTACCGCTGCAGGATCCACCAGCACCGCTAGATTCACCAGCACAGACACGATACCTACCTACCACGGCACTTCCGCTGCCCTGGCAGCCACTTCTGCCCCAGTGGAAGACCCCTTCTCCGGCCTCTAACACACTCCATCTCCCTGGACACCCCGCGCTGGTCTGTTACCCGCCCTTAACCTCTTCATTTCAAACTGCCGCCCAGACATTGACCACCCCCTCACCCACTCCAACCTCCCACCCTCACAACGCGCAGCCCTCTACTCCCTCCGCTCCAACCCCAACCTCACCATCAAACCCACAGGTAAGGGGGAGTGGGGCGCACTGACCTCTACACCGCTGAAGCCAGGTGCCAACTCGCAGACACGTCCTCCTACTGCCTCCTTGATCATGACCCCACCTCCTATCACCAAACCATCATCTCCCAGACCATCCACAACCTCATCACCTCTGGGGATCTCCCACCAACAGCCTCCAACCTCATTGTCAGTGAACCTTGCACCGCCCGATTCTACCACCTTCCTAAGATTCACAAACCTGACTGCCCCGATCAACCCATTGTCTCAGCCTGCGCCTGTCCCATTCCTGATGAAGGGTTTATGCCCAAAACGTCGATTCTCCTGCTCCTCAGATGCTGCCTGACCTGCTGTGCTTTTCTAGGACCACACTCTTGACTCTGATCTCCAGCATCTGCAGTCCTCACTTTCTCCCATGATTGCTGAAAGTTCTTATTGTGTAACTTGGTGTGAAGAAAATGTTGTGAAAGATTATTACTATGAAGAAATGATGGTTACCTTCTTTTCCAATTTAACCTTAAGAGCTCACACTTCCTCCAGAGAATGTGTAACGATCTGGTGAGGAAGGAACCAACTTTGAACTCTGCAGGCATCCCACACTTCTGACATGGTATTTCAAATTTGATCGTGGGTTCTGGAAAGCTTGTCCTATTGCACAGGCATTCCCACAGGAATGTTGATATGCATCCATTCCATTAATGAACACATTTTGCCCTGCTTTGGCGACCTATCCCATCAAACCATTTCACAGAATGTCTCAGAATGAATTCCATTCTGAAATGTAGTGACTGGAGGCAGTAATCATTTTGCCCCAGCAAATTCCTGAGATTTGGCGATAATGGTTAGAAAAGGAATGTTGGTCAGGAAGCCAGGGGAATTTTCTGCTCTTGTACCATTGGACCTTGAAATATCCATCTAAACCCACAGCCAACATTCATTTAAACATTTCATCTGAAGAACAGCAAATCTGTAAAGTTCTGTTCACAAAGCAACTTTCAAATGAAAACCTTGGTATACACAATGAACGTTGCTCACCCCCAAGGGTGCATTCAAGCTATTGCTAATTATTAGGGTTTTGCCCTTCCAACTAACAACGTCCATTTATCCACTTGCAGGATATGGTCACACAGACCTAAAGAGCTTAAGAAGACGATTGCAAGTTTGATTGTTCATCTGCTACTTATGCAGGAATACCAGCATTTTCTGCTCTTCCACTATACTGTCCTCATCAATGCTAATGTTCAATACTTTATCTCCATTGAAAACATTTCAGCCTCATTACCTGTATTCTCTCTGGTCTATGCCTCTGGGCTACTGCAAGGTCTGGTAAGATGCTCTGATGAGCTAAGTGAAAATGGAGCAAAAATGATTAATCTTCTCTCGCATTTCTAACCATTCTGCAATATATTCTCAGTACTTTTCATGTCTTTACCATGCAATAATACTTTTCTAAGCTCAAAACAGAGACCACAAGGAGGTGGTGAGTAGGAGACAAGATTAGATTAGATTAGGTTACTTACAGTGCCGAAACAGGCCCTTCGGCCCAACAAGTCCACACCGACCCGCTGAAGCGCAACCCACCCATTCCCCTACATTTATCCCTTTTACTTAACACTACGGGCAATTTATGGAGACAGATACGGGCCGTTATGCCAAAATGCACATTTCTTCAACATGAATTCGCTATAGTGCGTTTGATGAACTGGGGATGTTGTTTCTAAAGCTTAAACGTTTGAAACATGTTGGTTGTAACGCGGTTACAGCAACAACATTTTAAGCACTGTTTCTAAAGCACGATTTTTCCATAACACAAGGTTGCACAAGAACACAGCCATCACGTTATAGAAGAACTGACTATATAAGGGAAAAAGATTGGAATTTGTGGAATTGTTAAGCAGTTCACTGTTGAGGGATTAAATAGCAAAGATTTAAAGTGATCATGACAGAAAAAAAATGAGAAAATGTGATCCAAGCTCAAAATTACAGGAATTGTTTGTCTGACAAAGAAAGAACTGTTCATGGCCATGCATTAGTTTCCCAAGAGCAAAGGGAACATGAATTTCCTGGCCAACAGTGAACTGCACACTCATTGATGAACAATGTGGTTACCACTTGATGGTTTGTGTTGATCTTTATCAGCTACCAGGAAATTTCTGAATCGTTCAGAAACCCTAGAACGTTATACCCACTTTTACACAAATGCTCAATGTGGCTCAACAGAACACAATGCAATACATCTGTAGAGCTGCCAGCCCATACCCTGTCATTGCAATGTTGGCCATGTTTGATTAAATACTGTTAAATTCTTTCCCTGAATGGATTGTGATTCCCGAGACTTCAGGACCTGTTCCGTTTTGTTATCCTTTCCAATACATGGCATGTGTGGAGATTCTGGATAATAGTTTGTTTTCTTATTGGAGCAGCTTCACCTTTGGCTGGGCATTGGGCAGATACTGGCAGGTGACATTATTGAATTGCAATTTTGATGTTGTGACCAAGAGACTAGATGATTTTAATGATTGAGTTTCACTTCAATAGCATTGCAGCTGTTGTGCTAAGCTAGCATTCACAAGTCACTGGCTGATATTTTTGGAGGAAGGGGTGCGGGTGAGTACATAATGGGGGTAGATAATAGGGTGCAGAAAATCTGATAGCTCCTACATTGAGCTGAGCTGAACGTAATGAGCTAAAAGAGGGAGAGACAACTGTGGGAAGGAGGCATGGAATCACAGAAATCCACAGCATTGAATGAGGTCTTTCTGTCAATCTTGTCCATTAATGTCCTATGCTCCTTCTAGCCCCACAAAAATATTTCAAAAATGGCTTTGCTCAATTTTCCAAGTGTCCTAATAATGTTTGCAGCTTTGGGCATTCCTCATTTAGTACCGATTGGAAGGTGAAACTTGCTGGATGGTTTCCTATTCACACATTCCAAGAAATCCAATGCCTGAAATGGGAATGTTGTTGGGGCACATTTGCAAGGCCCTTAAAACAAAATGGCTGTGAGCAGGAGGAAAGTGGCGCTGGCTGGTAAATTCCAGAAACATAATTTTCCGAATATTATTGCTCATATTCCCACTTGGTAAAGTTTGTGGTATGTGGATCCTTCACTGTCTAGGCTTATTTATGAATACTATGATGAGGTGGCAGCTTAGTTATTTTTGGTCATTTTCTCTCTCTTCTTGGCAATGCTCCCTCTTCTTTTTCCTCCCCTTTTCAGAAATTGAGGCTATTGTTCCATATTATAGCAGTTCTGATGAAGAGTCACCAGACTTGAGATGTTAACTCGACTTTCTCTCCACAGATGCTACAAGGCCCGCTAAGTTTCTGCAACGATTTCTGTTTTTGTTTCAGATCTCCATCAACCGCAGTTCTTTGTTTTATATTCTGATTACATAGCAGTATCAGCCTTGGCACTGATTACTGGCATGTCATTCATCTGAGCTCACTTCTACTCAGTTGATACCAATACATGCAAAGTTCTGAGGGGGTGTTTACTGAATTATCATAAAGAATGTGAAACTTGGCCAATTTTCTCCTCCATAATCCTCCTGACTGCCATTATCCAGCTAAAATTAACTAATTCAGCACAGATGGAGGATTGAACCTGGGACACATAGGAGCATTTTGAATAGGACTAGGCCATTTTGCCTTTTGAGCTTTCTCCACCATTCAATTAGATCATGGTTTTTATTTCAACTCCATTTACCCTCGATTTTTACAGATCCCGAGATAGCAGAACCAATCCTTTGAACCTCAGCCTAAGAAGCTCCAATTGTCCTAATATTCTCAGTCTTTCAGAAGACAGCATTCCAAACTTTCCTTAAGGCAGGAACTCTAACTTTTCTAGAATCTGCTGTTGTCTTTTCAATTACTAAAGTCCTCTCACCTTTGCAGTCACAGATTATGTTTTTTTTTCACCAAGTAAGAAGAACATTTTTTCTTTATTCTCAACTTGGTATTCACCATGGCTCAGTTGGTGCTATTTTTAGCTCTGAGTCAGAAATATGAGAGTTCAATCCTGGCTCAGAGCTTGGGTGTAGAAATCAAGGCTGACCGTCCCAGGGGGAGAGCTGCAAAATCAAAGGTGCTGTCTCATGGATGAACCAATAAGGCCTGTCTACCCCTCAAGGTGGAACAAAAGATCTCATAACACAAATATAAAGAAGGACGAGTGAATTCTCCCTGTTGCTTTGACCAATATTTAAATCATCATCTGAAAGAAAACCAGATATCCTGCCATTGTTGCATTGCTATTTGTGGGATCTTGCTGTGCACAAAATAGCTGCCACATGGCCTGCAGAGACATCACAGTTACACTTCCAAAGTAACTTCATTAACTTGAAAGCATTTTGGGATGTCCTTAGGTCAGCACCCGTGCTATATAAATGCAACCTCTTTACCTCTGGCATCTGCTCTCCTTCCTTTCCTCCTTTGTGCATTGTTGGACAATCTTCTTCTTCAAGCTCCCAAGCAAGACTGAAGTATTGGTGCGGCCAATGGCAAATCATTGGAAAAACTAGCCACTGACACACCGTTGTGAGAGTGAAGGGGCTATGTCCAAGCAATTGCCCGGCTTGTGTTCATGAGACAAGAATCTCAAGACTTTTCATCTAACTCCTTCATTTTAACATAATTGTTTCAGAACCTGCTCGCTGTGGTGATTGCCAGCACAGGATTTGCCCAGGAGATAATAAGAATGAGGTTTAATTTATCTCCTTTTCAAAAACTTCATTCCCAATTCCAGTGAAATTACACATCTGGAAGTGTGCTTCACTAAAGATGTAATCCAAGGTTTTGAATGGGAAATTTAAAAAAAAAACATGTAGCTTGGTACAAAGGCTTCCATTTTAAATAACTTAGTTTTCAGACAGGAGAGCCAGGGGTGATTTTTATGAATTAACTAACATGATGCACCTATTTGGCCAGAAAGAATTTGAAGGTCAGTACAAGATGGAAAAAGCTAACGGAGTAACAGTAGGCAGGCAGTATTGGTTTTGTTTTTTTTTGGAGGGATGTTTCTGAAACATTAGGTAACACAGATGAAATGAATATGAGATAAATCTTTAAGGTGGTCAAACCTACAACCTTAGCAGTCAGTTTGAATAAGCCTGCTGTTGGTTCACAAAATCACTTCATGGCTGTGCCATCTGTGGTTCGGTGTTAACACTCTCACCTCAGCTGGTTGTGAAATAAAAACAGAAAATGCTGCAGATACTTGCCTGTTCTGGCACCATATGTTGGGAAAGAAGCAGAAGTTAAACGCCACACAGGTAATCCAGGGAACCTTGCTCCTGTTTCCTACACCCCGGCTAATTAAGATAGGCATCCCCTTTGTCTTCTTCACCACCCTGTCTATCTGTGCTGACACTGTCAGGAATCACCAAGATCACTGTACACCAAGGTCCTCTTCTTCCTCAATGTTTCCTAGGGTCCTACTATTCATTGTGTATATCCTTCCCTTATTAGGCCTCCCAAAAGGCAACATCTCACATTTATACGGATTAATCTCCACCTTCTATTGCTCCGTCAAATGTAGGAGCTGATCAATATCAGACTGTAGCCTGAGACCATCCTCCTCACTATCGACAACACCATCAATTTTCATGTCATTTGCAAACTCATTAATTAAACCTTCTACATTCACATCCAAGTCATTAATGTACATAAAAAACAGCAAGGATCTCAGCACTGATCCTGGTGCTACACTGTTGACCACAGTCTTTCAATTACAAAAACATTCTTCTACCATCACCTTTTGCCTCCTATTTATAGGCCAGCGTTAGATCCAGTTTGCCAACTTGCCTTGGATCCCATGGGCTCTTACCTTTTGGATCAGCCTTCTATGAGGGGCCTTGTCAAAGGCCTTACTGAAGTCCATGTAAACCATATCAATTGTACTACCTTCATCAGTATATTTGGTCACCTTTTCAAAAAAACTCAACTGAATTAATCAGACAGGATCTCCCTCCAACAAATCCATGCTGACAATTCCTGATCAATCCCTGCCTTTCCATGTGATGATTAATCCTATCTCTTAGATTTTATTTCAGTAATTTCCCCCATCGCTGACGACAGACTAATTTGTCCATAATTACTTGGCTTATCCCTGCTGCCCTTCTTGAACAAAGGAACTACATTAGCTCTTCCTCTAGTCATCTGGCAGTTCACCTGTGGCCAGTAAAGTACTAAATATCTCTGTCAGAGACACAGCAATCCCCTCCCTTGTTTCCCATAGCAGCCTGGGATAGATCTCATCCGGCTCTGGGGAGGTTTTGCACTTTTGGCCTGCCAAAACATCTAAACTACCTCCTCCTTATAAATCTTAACATGGTTTAGAATGTCATCATTCCAAATGAAATCTCTGGCTACAATGTTTTTCTTCTTTGTGAATAGAGATAGGAAGTATTCATTTGAGACCTCAACCACATCATCTGGTTGTGTGCACAGATTGCCCCTTTGGTCTCTAATAGGCCCCACTCTTTCCCTGGTAATCCTCTTGCTGCTAATATACTTATAAAAAGCTTTGGGACTTTCCTCATAATTTCCTTTTTAAGCATCTTCTACATTCTCTATAATTCTGAAGAGCCCCTCCTGTTTTTAATGCTGTGTAGCCAACATTGCTTCCTTCTTTTTCTTTGTCAAACTCTCAATATCCTTTGATATCCTGGGTTCCCTGGATTTGCTTCCCTTGTCCTTCATTCTGAAAGGAACACATTGGCCTTGAATTCTCACTATACCACTTTTAAAAGATTCCTACTTTCCAAATGTTAACTTACCGGCTCCCAGTCTATGTTTGCCAGGTCCTGTTGAATGCTTCTGAAATTGACCTTCCCCCAGTTTAGACACTTAACTTCTGCACTATCCTTATCTCTTTCTATAATGACTTTGAAACACACTCACCATCCTCAAAATGCTTGTTCACTGAAACTTCAATCATTTTCATTTATAGGATTAGGCCTCACAGCTCCCCAAACTAGTAGCGAGTGCTATCTACATATTGACACAAAAACCTCTCCTGGATATGCTTTAAAAATTCCACCCTGTCCGATCCTTTCATGCTAAGTTGATCCCAGTTAATGGTAGCAAAGTTGAAGTCCCCTACAACCATAACACTGTTTCTGTCACACCTTTCTGTGACGTTCCTTTATACTATTCCTCTATCTCCCTCTGACCATTGGGACATTTGTTGTATAATCCCGGGAAGATAATTACCCCTTTTCTATTTCTAAACTCTACCCTGATGGCCTCATTTGAAGACCTTTCGAAGACATCTTCCCATGTTACCAACATGTTGGTTTCCTTTATCAATACTGCAATGCCTCGACCTCTCTTACATACCCACTCATGTCCCTGAAACGCCTATACCCTGGAATATTGAGCTGCCAATCCTCTCCTTCCTCCATCGATGTCTCAGTGATTGTAACAGTATAATATTTCCACATGCTGCTCAATGCTCTAAGTTCACCTGCCTTACCAGTCAGGCTACTTGCATTAAAATAAATACAATTTAGCTTTCTGGTCCTCCCACGTAACTTGTCCAGTTGATGTCTTCTCCACCTGCTGGGCTGTCCTAGTATTCCTCTTTATCTGATTGAACCTTGCTACCAACTTTACATCCACTCTATGCTCCATGCCTTTGCCAAGTAAGTTTCAAAACCTCTCCAACAGCAGAAGCGACCTCCCTTTAAAAGGTCAATCATCAGTGGTTGCTGCAGAACCCTCTCTCCCACTCTGAGTGTGATCACAGCCATTGCCTTCCTCTTTGAGTACTTTCAATTTGTGTCACAATGGAATGTGACAGTGAGTACTCCACATTCAGTGGCTCTCAGCTTCACCCTGAACACATCCGTGAGCCCCCATACACCCCCAGTATCTTCCCAGTAACCGATCCTGTAAAACCTAGTGAGATTTTACACTTCCTCATGTCTCTACCCACCTCATCATTCCACTATCTTCCTCACACAGTGCCAGCCACGTGAGGTGACCATGTCTGGTGCAGTCAATGCTGAACTTGGGGTGTTCCTGACTGTTGATGTCCCTGTCCCTCCCCCCACCCACTTCCCTCAACATTACCCCTCTCTTCCAGCTATTTTTCACTCTATCCCCTTTTTGTTGATATCCCCACTTCAGAATTGCAACCTCCCTTTCTTTAGAGCCTGAAGACTATAGTCCCAAAGTGTAACCTCCTGAGACTCAGTCCTCAGCACCTGTGTGCCCAAACTCCATTCCCTTATTCCCTTATTTTCTATGGCAGACCGTGGCCCCTACCCAAGACTCAGCAGTCCAGATGGCCCAAGATGAGACTTGTCTAAATGCAGATTGGTGCCAAGACATGTCCCTGACTGCAGCAGGCCTCCTTCCCCACCATCCCAACTATCGAGCCACAACTCTCTCCGTGGGCAATGGCTCTCTCCCTGGGCCACAACTCTCTCCCTGGGCCACATCTCTCTTCCTAGGTCACAGCTCTCTCCCTGGGCCACAGATCTCTCCCTGAGCCACAACTCTCTCCTTGGGCCACATTTCCCTCCCTGGGCCACAACTCACTCCCTGGACAATGGCTCACTCCCTGGACAACGGCTCACTCCCTGGACTACTGAAGTACGGACCTCCCAGCTGTGCCCACCCTGACTGGATGTCTGTCCATGGATAATCCCCTGGACTGGCATCAGAGTTGCCCTTGAATTAATGTGCTGATGCCCCCTGACTGATCAGTACCTTCATGGACATCTTGTTGAGGATTACTCCCCAAAGACTTTGAGACAAGTCTGCCTGCTGTGCAGTGTGTTTGTTGTGTAAGTTGCAGGCACACTGTGGAGGTGTGAGATGGATGTAAAACACAGCAAGATATCTGGACTGAGTACTACTGACTAAAGCAAGTTGTCTGCTTACCTGACTATGCTAATTGGATTCTGTGGCAATGCTGGTAGGTGCTACATAAATGAATCGCTCGGGGTGCTCCAGAATTCTTTAAAACCAATGAAGTGGGAAACATTAAAAAGGGGAGATTTGTGAGAATAAAATTGTCCCAATGTTCAAGTTTCCTAGCATCCAAGTTTAGATATTGACTGAAGGTAGACAATTACCGAAACCATGACTGAGAGCAATCCAAAATCCAGTTTGAACTGGAATTCATTAACAACTGGGCTTTGCATTTCTCAGCTAAAAAACCAGAGGCATCATTTTTCATCAGCAGCAATTTCTCAAGATGTAATTCTAACGTGGAAAAGCATGAAGGATATTATTAAACAAAATGCAGACCACAAGATTAAAATTTGTCTTAAATTTGTATTCACTGGATCATTCATCTTCAAAATAGTAGTATGTTTTGGGACCCTTTAATCCACCATGATAATGCTCCAACATGTCTGTTCAGCTCAGTGTTTGAAATGCCAACTCTGAGTTTTGTTGGTCCAGAAAAAATGTTTCAGACCTGAAGTACAAATGATTGATTTGTACAAATATTTATTACAAATATTGCTGCTTTTTCCATAATGTGAGTAGAGTCAAAGTAATGGGCAACAATTATACAAGTGTAAAACTGCAGCTTCAAGGTTGGTCAAGTTGTATCTTGGATTTGACGAGTATGCCTTGTTTTTCTTTTAATGGACACTACCATGGATCCATGGTCCACATCTTCACATGGCAAAAGTGACGACTGCAGATGCTGGAAACCAGAGTTTAGATCAGAGTGGTGCTGGAAAAGCACAGCAGGTCAGGCAGCATCCGAGGAGCAGGAAAATCGCTTTTGCCCGAAACGTCGATTTTTCTGCTCCTCGGATGCTGCCTGACCTGCTGTGCTTTTCCAGCACCACTCTGATCTAAACCCACATCTTCGCATGGTTGAAATAAACATTGATTTACATACTTTCCATAATGGCTAATGGGCAATGTTCATTTCATTATGTAAAGACACTTAGTGTGCAAGAATAGGCATCCAGCTCACGGATTGAGCAGGACATAGAACATAGAACATAGAAAAGTACAGAACAGAACAGGCCCTTAGGCCCACGATGTTGTGCCGAGACTTGATCCTAATGTAAAATATAGTAACTAACCTACGCACCCCTCAACTCACTGCTATCCAGGTGCATGTCCAGCAGTCGCTTAAATGTCCCCAATGACTTCGCTTCCAACACCACAGCTGGCAACGCATTCCATGTATTCACAACTCTCTGCGTAAAGAACCTACCTCTGACGTCTCCTTTATACCTTCCTCCTAATATCTTCAAACTATGACTTCTCGTACCAGTCAATCCTGCCCTGCGGAAAAGTCTCTGGCTATTGACTCTATCCATTCTTCTCATTATCTTGTACACCTCGATTAGGTCACCTTTCTTCCTCCTTCTCTCCAGAGAGAAAAGTCTGAGCTTATTCAACTTTCTTCATACAACAAGCCCTCCAGTCCAGGCAGCATCCTGGTAAACCTTCTTTGCACCCTCTCCAAAGCCTCTGTATTTTTCCTAGTAGAGAGACCAGAACTGGACACAATATTCCAAGTGTGGTCTCACCAGGGACTTATAGAGCTGCAGCAAAACCTTACGGCTCTTAAACTCGATACCCTAGTTAATGAAAGCCAAAGCATCATATGCTTTCTTAACAACCCTATCCACTTGGGTGGCAACTTTGAGGGATCTATGTACTTGCACACCAAGATCCCTCTGTTCCTCCACTCTGCCAAGAATTCTGTCTTTAATCCTATATTCAGCATTCGAGTTCGACCTTCCAAAATGCATCACTTCCCATTTATCCAGGTTGAACTCCATCTGCCATTTCTCAGCCCAACTCTGCATCCTGTCTATGTCGTGCTGTAGCCTGCAGTAGCTCTCGATACTATCGACGACACCTCCAACCTTTGCGTCATCTGCAAACTTACTAACCCACCCCTCAACCTCCTCATCCAAGTCATTTATAAAAACTACAAAGAGCAGAGGCCCAAGAACAGAGTCCTGCGGGACACCTCTAAACATTGTCTTCCAGGCGGAAAATTTTCCATCTACAACCACTGTCTGCCTTCTGTCAGCCAGCCAATTCTGAATCCAGGTAGCCAAATCTCCCTGTATCCCATACTTCCTGACTTTATGAATGAGCCTACCATGGGAACCCTGTCAAATGCCTTGCTGAAATCCACATACACCACATCCACTGCTTGACCTTCATCGACCTGGTAAAAACAATGACTGCAGATGCTGGAAACCAGATTCTGGATTAGTGGTGCTGGAAGAGCACAGCAGTTCAGGCAGCATCCAAGAAGCTTCGAAATCGACGTTTCGGGCAAAAGCCCTTCATCAACTCCTCAAAGAACTCACTAAGATTTGTGAGGCATGACCTGCCCCTCACAAAGCCATGCTGACTGCCTTTAATCACACTATGTATCCCAGGGTGCTCAGTTGCTCTCTTAGCACTGCTCCCTGAGCACCAACATCCATGCTCCCAGCATTCATGGCTTGTCTTGTTTTACCAAGATGTGCCGCATCTGTTAGCATGTTGGCACTTCAGCCAGAGTCAAGGTTTATCAGTACTGCTGTATCAACTGCATCCTTTGGACAGATTGCCTGTCAGTAGGGATCTGTCTGGGGGTACTGGGTGGACATCATGCTGTACAGTGAGATGTCAATCTACCACGCATACCGGCTCCCTGTGTGGCAGACACGCTGCTCATTTGTTTAACCAAACAGCCATGTTGGGAAAGTATGAGAGGGCTAGTCTGCAGTCCAGTCAAGGTGGACCTGACATTAGGCAGGGAGTCCTGGTAACAGCAGTTAGTGGCACAGTTTGCATTCAGTCCAGGGGCTTGGCCATTGTCAGTGATCAGCTCAGTTGGTCGTGGTCAGGCAATATATCTGACTATAGTCTGGGGTGCACACTATGGTCAGTTGTGTGGGACCACCCCCAGAATTAAGGACGAAAGCTCACCTTCAGTCAAGAGACAGAGGTCAGGGTCTGTCAGTCATGTGTCAAAATGAAGAGTTTTATTGACAAAGGTATTTGGGCAAACTGGGGGAAACAGAGACATGTATTTTGGTGGGCACGAGGATGGTGACGGGGTGGGGGGTAAGCCAAGGTATTATGTGGGTCTGTGGCACAGCATTAGTTGGTGACAGGATGTGAGGGGACCTTTGGTAGTGACCATACTGTGGTCTCCACAGGGGAATGTACAGTCAGGTGTAATGTCAGGGAGCAGGGACAAATGTTGGAGGGAAAGTGCAATGTGGTGGGTTTCCAAGTGAAGGGATGGGTTGAAATTGGCTGTTGGACAGCACGCAGTGAAAGGGAACAGGGAAACTCTGGTGGGGGTGGGGGGCTTGCAATTTACTTGGCCATCAGGCCAAACCCCATACTGCGGGTGTCTTCTGAGTACTGCATTCCCTGTCATCATTTGTTGTTCACAATGTTCACTAGATGCTACCTGCAACTGGAAAATAACTGGGACAACACTCAGGGTGAGCAGAGTCACAGTTGGTTTGATGGGCGAAAGCACAGAATCTACACCTGCTGGCCAAATATTAAAGGGGCAAATACATGAAGCAACTACAAATGCAAATGCATTTAATGTGCAGCCATTTCATCATTTATGTCCAGGACATGCAGAATGAACATGCTTCCAGTTCAAATGCTGTTCAAGGGTGAATTTCACTATGTCATTGGTGCTTGCAAATTAGACATTGGTGTCTCAATGATGCAGGATTTAACAGCAGTGATTGGCCAAATGATGCAGGATTTAACCGAGATGATCATTTCAGTTCTGAAGAAGGGTCACTGGACCTGAATTATTAACTCTGCTTTCTCTCCACAGATGCTGCCAGACCAGCAATTTCTGATTTTGGTTATGCTCACTTCAGTATTTGTCATGGAAATAGTGCATTAGACTCTACTGAATACAAGTTTCATAGTTGGTGTAGGTATAGAAGGAGATGGCAGTGGACCACAACAGGCACTCCTCTTTTTATGTAATGTGTTAGTCACCCAATCAGTGTGGCACCTTCACCAAACTGGAGCATATGTTCAGGCTAAGGCTGAATGAATGATAGAGACATGCCCTAGTTGGGGTGTGCTCAATGTGTCTTGCTGTATGGAATGGTGTGTGTAGCACACATCTATGGGCTATGCCACTGCTGACAGTTTTCAGAACGAAGAACCTGTTTTGTTTTTTATGCTCCCAACATCGATCACTGTTAGGATGACGGATGTGCACAGCTGCTGATGGGAGAGGTTTAGCAAAACTTTCTTAGATTTAGAGTCCATTCTCTTTGAAATAAAGGTCAATGTTCCATTTTCCTTCTCAATTACCCACTGAATTTAAAT
This sequence comes from Chiloscyllium punctatum, assembly GCF_047496795.1. Classification (NCBI taxonomy): domain Eukaryota; kingdom Metazoa; phylum Chordata; class Chondrichthyes; order Orectolobiformes; family Hemiscylliidae; genus Chiloscyllium; species Chiloscyllium punctatum. The sequence goes on along the minus strand of NC_092746.1, from coordinate 91,140,810 downwards.
GTTAACTTTTTGTGATGCATGAATGAGGACTCCTAAATCCTGTAATTTCCTGTAGTCTATTTAAGTCCATTTTAATAATATTCAGCTACCCTGCATTACTGTCCAAGTGTATACATTCACATTTTCCCATAATATACTTCAACTCCATTATGGGGAGGTGATGGCCTCGTGGTATTATCACTGGATGACTCATCTAGAGACCCAGGTAATGTTCTGGGGACCTGGATTTGAATCCTGCCATGGCAGATGGTGGAATTTGAATTCAATAATAACATGGAATTCAGAGTCTAATGATGCCCATGAAGCCAGAGCCAACTGTTGGGAAAAAAAATCTCTTCTGCTTCATTAACATCCTTTAAGGAGGGAAATCTGTCATCTTTACCTGGTATGGCCCATATTTGATTCCATTTCCACAGCAATTAGGGTTGGACAATGAATGTTAGCCCAGCCAGTGATACCCAGCTCCTGTGAATGAATTTTTAAAAAGCCATATGTTTTGCCCATTTGCTGAACCTGTCTATATCTCCCTGCTGACTCTTATTGTCATCCTCACCACTTGCCTTCCCACATAATCCACAAATCTGGCTCCTGTACATTTACTTTCCTCCTCTAAGTCATTCATGTATATTGTAAATAATTATGGACTCAGCACTGATCTCTGTGGCACTCCACTAGCTATAGGTTACCATCCTTGTTGCCAGCTGTCCTCATGGAATTGTGTCCCTTCATTCAGGAGTTTCCTCTCAATGGGATTTTCCCAAGTATTGACATCCATGTTGCGTTTCTTCTGAGTTCTGATTGTGAAAGCAAATCTTCTTCACCCAGCTAAAGGAAGGCACTCAAGTGATCAGATGACAACGGAAACATTTCATTTGTATGTGTGGTCAGAAATGTGGCTCATCAGCTGCACATAGACTCTGAGAAACCAATGACTAGTGGCACAGAATCACCCATTAGCGAGTCACTGTTATCAACAATAGGCAAAGCCTTAATGACTTTTCTCAAATCTAAGGATTTCTGAAAGATTACCGCCAATGCTGTAGCAACTTCCTTTTAGGTACTCAGTTGCATCTATCAGGTCCAGGGTACCTATCAGTTTTTAGCTCCATTAGTTTCCCTAATCACAGCAATAACTATTATATTTATCTCCTCACCTTCTTAGCCCCTGGAATATTTAATAATTTTGGGGTGTTATTAGCATCATCTGCTGTGTAAAATTATTAATTCAACTCCTCTGCCAATTCCTCTCCCATTATGTTTCTTCAGCCTCATTCTCTAATGAGCTATGTTCACTTTAGCTTCTCTCTGTCCATCTTGACATTACTTACTTGGTATGGGGTAGTCAGTGTGGAGAGTTTAATAAGACCCAGTGGAAAAACTCATTGCCTCACAGAGGGAGATGCTCTATGAAGCTTGAGAAAACTGACACAGCCAAAAAATAGGTAATTCCAAGGTCTGTCCTTGGCCACCTGTAAATTATTGGTGTAGAGAGGTAGAATAATTAACTTCAGCAGCCCCATGACAGGAGGAGGACAATATAGCCAGAGTTTCTCACACTGCTGTTCAGCAGAAGGCATGGATGTCAGTTTAGGACAAAGTTCAGCAAAACTCAGAGTGGAACATTTTACTGGCATTCACTGTCCAAACTTATGAAAATTTGGCAAGGCATTAGAATTCCCTTGGGATACGTGCAACTGTGCTTCAGTGTACATTGCTGCAAGCAGGACTTAAGAATGACTTTCTGTGTCAATATGTCCCTTTCTGTTTCAACCCCCTTTTCTGCGGAGAAACAGCTTGTGTGGTGTCCAGTTCGATGCATAGCACATAACCCTCTGTTAGCTCTTTAATTATAAAGTGAACTCTCTAAGAATAGTTCTCTGAAAATTCCCTCACAGTCTTCCATTCCTTATCGGTTGCTTATTGAAATTTCAATTTCAAGTTTGTTAACGTCATCATTCTTGTTCTCTGTCCTGATCGACGTCCTTCTACTCCTCCTTGACTAAGTGCGCAGGCCTTAGAATATTGCCAATCCAGCCTTGGTGCTCTTTCCTGATGATATCCATTAACGATCTTTCATTTTGGAAATACTTTCATTGCTCAGATTAAAATCCATGAATAAATGGTAAAGCATCTATCAACCACTCTTCCTCCTCTCTGGAATCATCATGAAACTACATTCAGAGTTCTATCCCAGAATTTGATGCAAATCAGAGCAATCCTGATCTCAAAACCTATCTATCCATTCTTGGTTTTGTTATTGGCTGAAAATGTTATGTGTTAATTCCTTGTGTCTTTTTTTCCAGATCTGGGCTTTTTAACAAGTAATATAATGAATCGACCTCCACAAATGATCCAAAATCAATTTTATTAATATTATTAATTATAGTTAAAACAACTCAAAAATTTACAAAGCTTGTATTATTACTAACTGACTATTATATACTTCTTGAAGTCACGTATTTAGCTCAACCAAATTAGCTCCGGCACAGTCATAAATAGCAACACGCAGCCTTATATTTTATACAGCACATGGGAACCATTTATTGCCTTTTAAACTCACCAGTTATATTACTTAAATAACATATGTAAAATAGTCTCTCCTTTCATTTTTGCTTACGTTCTACTATTACATTGTGGTTCATTACTTTCACAACATAGCACTTTTGCAAAAAAAAACTTAAAGCTTTGTGCTCCTAAAGTTCTGTCTTGCCGGATAGGAGCAGAAATGTGTGGACTAAGGCCAAGTGAATTTTCAATTTTGTTTACAGAGAGTTAACAGAGATTATATTAGAATCAATGGTTGCTTTTTTGATGAAATAGCATCATGTACCTTGTGGGTGAGTCAGAATATCGACAAGAAGTGAGCCCAATTTGACCTTACCAACATTGCAGATGCAATTTGATTTTCAGTTTGCTCTATAGCAATCCAGGGCCTGGGCTGGTACTGTCCAATGGATTCTCCCTCATTGTTTGTTTTATTTTCAGTTTGCATATTCACTGGCACAATGAGGTCAGAACAAGTTGTGACAAGGCAATGATTTTTTTTCCAAAAAAAGCCTTACCCCAACAGCTGCTGAGAGTGCAGGAATCTTTGGACACAATTTGGGTAAAAGTTTAACTTCAGGGATATGAACTTCAATGTCAATAAATATCAGGCAGGCTGTATTACGGCTGCCCTTGTGGTACTGATGGCCCAAGGTAACTCCTTCTGTTACAGTACAATGAGCATCATACCTGCTTTGACCAGACCTGTTTAACTTTTTGAACCTTTGCGGCTAAGGGATACAATTCTGTGCAATTAGATTCTTCGGCAAATGTTCTCAAAAGGTGTCAGCAATTTTGAGTTTGAAACTCGTGTTTCATACAAATGTTTTGAATTCATAGAGGAAATTAATTGAGATGAAGGTGCAGCAACACATGGATTCAACCTGTCGTCAGTACACGGGTCAGGCATTTGTGTAGTGGGTTTTGAACCCACAGCCTTGAGGTCACAGTACATACAAAAAGGATCAGCAGTTTAGAATCATATGGAGCTTCGGCATATCTCTGCCATTCTGCAGGGAGTAAAACATTGGCATGGAGTGGGCCACCCTCATTCACATTTTATGGCTTTGAGCCACAGTGAGTCAAGCAGCAAAAATTTTGTCTCTGCAGATTGAAAATGCAGATCACACACAACAACTCCATGTACAGACCATCAACACTGGCAAGTTAGCTGCCCTCTCATTTTTCTATGTTCCTTTTTTTGGGATCATTTGATCTTTTATCCTATCAGCATTTCTTAGCCTGGCTAAGATAAAAACATTCCTGATGAAGGGCTTTTGCCCGAATCGTTGATTCTCTTGCTCCTTGGATGCTGCCTGACCTGCTGTGCTTTTCCAGCACCCCACTCTCGACTAAGGTGATGTTTGTACATTGTCCGGCACGTTTCATGAATGGACTGAATCTGTCCACCAGCTACAAGGCACAAGTCAGGAACACTCCCCACTTTCCTGGAAAGGTGCAGCTCCACCATCCAGAAGCTTAACACCATCCAGAACATAGCAGCACTTGATTGGCACTGTAACCACAACATCCACTCCCCCCACCATGAATGTTCAGTAGCAGCAGTGTGTACTACCTGCAAGATGCACTGCAGAAATTCACCAAGGCTCCTTAGACAATGACCACTTCCATCTAGAAGGACAAGAGCAACAAAAATATGAGAACGCCATCAGCTGCAGATTGCCCTCCAAGCCACTCACCTTGGGAATATATCACTGCTCCTTCTCTGTAACTGAATCAAAATCATGAAATTCCCTGAGTCTAGATTAGAGTGACGTTGGAAAAGCACAGCAGGCCGGCAAGCAGGAAAATCGATGTTTCGGGCAAAAGCCCTTCATCAGGAATAGAGGCAGGGTGCCTGCAGAGTGGAGAGATAAATGAGAGGAGGGTGGGGGTGGGGAAAAATTAGCATAGAGTACAATAGGTGAATGGGGATGGGGATGGAGGTGAAAGGTCAGAGAGGGGGGGTGGGGGAAGGTAGCAGAGAGTACAATGGGTGAATGGGGCTGGGGATGAAGGTGATAGGTCAGAGAGGAGGGTGGAGTGGATAGGTGGAAAGGAAGATAGGCAGGTAGTACAGGTCATGAGGATGGTGCTGAGCTGGAAGATTGGAACTGGGGTGAGGTGGGGGAAGGGGAAATGAGGAAACTGGTGAAATCCACATTGATGCCATGGGGTTGAAATGTTCCAAGGCGGAAGATGAGGCGTTCTTCTCCAGGCATCAGGTGGTGAGGGAGTGGCGGTGGAGGAGGCCCAGGACCTGCATGAACTCGGCAGAGTGGGAGGGGGAGTTGAAATGTTGGGTCACAGGGCAGTGGGGTTGATTGGTGTGGGTGTCCTGGAGATGTTCCCTAAAACGCTCTGCTAGGAGGCGTCCAGTCTCCCCAATGTAGAGGAGACCGCATCGGGAGCAACGGATACAATAAATGATATTAGTGGATGTGCGGATAATACTTTGATGGATGTGGAAGGTTCCTTTGGGGCCTTGGATGGAGGTGAGGGAGGAGGTGTAGGCGCAGGTTTTGCAATTCCTGTGATGGCAGGGGAAGGTGCCAGGAAGGGAAGGTAGGTTGTTGGGGGGCGTGGACCTGACCAGGTAGTCACAGAACATCCAGGTAGGCACATCCTAGGATTTTCCTGCTCCTCGATGCTGCCTGACCTGCTCTGCTTTTCCAGCACCACTCTAATCTGGACTCTGGTTTCCAGCATCTGCAGTCCTTGGTTTTACCTCATGAAATTCCCTCCCTAGAGGCATTGTGGATCAACCTCCAGCACGTGGATTGCAGCGATGTCCATACCCCAAGAGTGAATTTAAAAAATACTGCTCACTGATGGTGGGACTTTGTCTTGTTCATGTTACTGGTGCCAAATTTAAACTCCAGCTGAATATTACTTCAGATACTGCAGGCTAGGAATTGACTTTGCACTCTGGCCCTGTAGTATTATTCCCAAGGAACTGACCCAGAAAGGTGAGTTAGCTCCTTGGTTCACTGTCAGGTGCTGGTGGTGTTGCTGGTGGAAAACAAGGCAGTCCTTCCGCTCCTGCTGACTGGCAAAGGAAACCATGCTGGGGTAAGTGCAGTGCCCTGTCCAAAACTCAATGCACAGCAGTTTAAGCAGAAGGTTACAGTGATCCTATGTGTTCAGCAGAAATAAGTGCCTCTATCTTCTTTCTTCTGTCTCACTTTCACAGGAGCACCACTTATTCTAACTCTGCCACTGCACACATCGCCCACTAAGAGTCATGGACTATAACTCTCATTTTGCAGGTATCATGTCACTGAATGGGTCTCACCCACTGTATCCTGCCTACACTTTACATTTACTAATAATTCACTGGAGACTCCTCACCACACAGCTCCTGAATCATCACTGACTGCTTTTCTATCCACTTCCATCATATTTAATCCCTCCCTTTATCTCATTGTAGGAACAATTAGCCCACTCCACAGCACCATGACTGATATATCCATAATCCCTGGACTTGTTGCACTTAACTTGCAGAACTGACTATGGCCACAGCTTTAGAATGGAATTGGACAAGTCCCTTGACTGATCGTGATGGTTCTCTCTGATTAGCTGTAATCCCCTTTGACCCCACTAAGGATTATTGCCATTTGACATTTACACATGGCCATTTGGTTGATTGTGTTTGCCACATAAACTGCGTAACATTGTCATAGTACCGTGCAGTGCCCACCCCTTGACTCTTCAGTTGTTTGTTCTGTAATAAAATGCCACCTTTCTGTCTGCACGAAAAAGCAACGCAAATGAAAGAAGCTGGCAGCTTCCAAGTGCAAAGTGAATGAGGGCTAGGAAATGAGGTGAAGAGCCTTGAGATGCACCCTGTCTAGACACATGAGATGGATGAGTGTCCTTTTTACAAAATGGAGGAAGCATGCAAGTGATAGGAGTCCCGAAGCTCTGAAGAGAAGTCCCGAAAGGCTGAAGTTGGTCTGAGAGGTGGTATGATGATGAGCTGAGGCTGGTGGCTGCCATCACTGAGCTGCCTGGATGCAGCCTGGAGGATGATGTTGGAAATGCAAAGATGTTCTGGTGAAGACAGAGTTAGATGAAGGCTCAGAGAAGCAAGCGACAGGCTGGTAACTACCTCTGTCTTTCAGGTCAGGTATTGGAGACATGGAGTATCTTGGGGACAGAGAAGAGAATTGGAAGTGAGTTTAAATGAAGCAATTCGGGATAATAATGAGATGCAAATGGGAGGAAATACATTTGGGACTACCCATTAGAGAGATTCTCAACTTGCTGTTTTTACCTGAAGGGAAAATTCAGAATTTTGTTTTGGAGTTCGGATTCTGAGTTTATTTCATTGTCACTGTATTTTCTCACCTTTGATCAAGAGAGCAGAAAATCCTACCCATTGCTTTCAACTGGGATTTGGTGCTTACTGCATTTGGATGATTGGATTCTGATGCTCCAGGTTTGGCCTGGAGTGTCCAGAAACTAAAGACAACACTTCAGGACATTGTTGTGTGCAAGCCCAGAGAAAAAAAAATATGATTATTTAAAAAGATTGATTGTTTATTGTCATTTTTGTTGACTATTTCTCTTTACCAAATGTAAAAATATTTAAAATGGGTGAATAAAAGGTGATCTGGCTAACAGTCAAACATCATCCGATTGGGTAGTCAGTCTTTGTGCTTTCCAATTGGCAAAGGAAGACAGTAAAACTTAAGAGTGGATGTGTTGGGCAACTAGAAGCTAGAGTATGGGAGAAATCATGTGATATAACTTTCAGGAAAAGAGTGAACCACTATCAGCAAGCCTAATTACCAAGGTACCCTCCCTGCCAACATACTGCCTTACCTTCATGACATGGTGCTGCTGCATGTGAAGAATGCTAAAACAAAACTGTCATGTAGCAATTCATATTCACATCGCATCTTTAACCTAGAAAACCCACCCCAATGAGCTTCACAGAATGACAGGATTGTTGTGACACAGAGGAGGTCATTCAGCCCATTGTGCCTATACTGACTCTTCAAACAAGCATCAGTACGAAGTGCTTATCTTCTGCTTTTTGCCCATACTCTTGCACACACATTCTATCCAAACAATCATCCAATGCCCTCTTCAATGTCTCAGTTGAATCTGCTCCAGATGGTGTATTCCATATGATTAGATTAGATTACTTACAGTAGTGGAAACAGGCCCTTCGGCCCAACAAGTCCACACCGCCCCGCCGAAGCGTACCCACCCATACCCCTACATCTACATCAACCCCTTACCTAACACTACAGGCAATTTAGCACGGCCAATTCACCTGACCTGCACATCTTTGGACTGTGGGAGGAAACCGGAGCACCCGGAGGAAACCCACGCAGACACGGGGAGAACGTGCAAACTCCACACAGTCAGTCGCCTGAGGCGGGAATTGAACCCGGGTCTCCGGCGCTGTGAGGCAGCAGTGCTAACCACTGTGCCACCGTGCCGCCCACATATCTTAACTACACACTGTGAGAAAATTCTTTTTCTCAAGTCACCATTGCTTCTTTTACAGATTAATTTCAAGCTTCCCCTTCTGTTCTTGCTCCTTTTACAATTGCTCCTACCTATGCTCTCTGGCCCATTGATGATTATGAAAACCTTTGTCAAATGTCCTCTCAGCCTCCTCTGTCAGGACAACAGTCCCAATTTTTTCAATCTATCCTCTTAACTGAAGTTTCTCATTCCTGGAACCATTCTTGTAAATGCCTTCCATACTCTCTCCAATAGTGTGGTGCCCAGAACTGTACAAAATTCTCCAACTGAGGTCTAACAACTCAAAACGTGTGGTGCTGGAAAAATCAGGCAGCATCTGACAAGCAGGAGAATTGAAGTTTCGGGCATAAGCCCTTTATTAGGAGCTGGCTTATGCCAGAAATGTTGACTCTCCTGCTCTTCGGATCCTGCCTGACCTCCTGTCCTTTTCAAGCACCACATTTTTCTACTCTGACTCTTGAGTATCTGCTGTCCTCACTTTCTCCTTAGGTCTAACAAGGTTCTTATACAAGTTCAACATCAGCTCCTAGTTCTTGTATGCTATGCCCCTACTAATAAAGCTAAGGATACAGTATGCTTTATAAACTACTCTCTCCACTTATCCTGCCAACATCAATGATCAATGCACTTATCCAGCCTACTCCTGCTCCCCCATGCATAGAATCGTAGTCAAACAAGAAATGACATTGAACCAAATAAGGGGATACTACAATATGTGGATTCAAACCTGGGCTATAGATTTTAAGGGAAGCTTTAAAGAATAAAGGGGGACTGAGAGGACCGCAAGCTTAGAGAAAGAATTATAGACCAGAGGGCCTGCAGAGCTGCAAATCCCAGTGGGATTTTTCACCTTTAGTTCACAAAGTTCTGAAATGGGTTCTATATCCAATAAGAAATCTTCGTTACTTAAAAAGGTGCATTCTAATATTTCTAGAATTATTATTTCCAGAATATATCGCTGTATTGTTCTGTATTGCATATGGCTTTCATGCAGTAATTTTGTTGTCAACAGAAGCCATGAATTTTATTGAAAATGTGAACATTTTATCCAGTCCTTCCACCATCTAAGAGCTTTGTGTTCTTCCACCTCTGGTCTGACCTGTATCTTCTCCCCCACCATCACCATATATGGTGGCAATGAGGGGAATTGTTTTCTCTCTGAGGACCAAGGGTTTTAGAATGTTCTTCCACAGGGAGTGGTGGAGATGGGGTCTTTGACCATTCTTAAAGACGATGTACATAAATTCTTGTTAAGAAATGGTATGGGGGGGCCAGGGTGGAGGTGAGACAGCATTTGAAGCCACAGTCAGATCAGCTGTGAATTTATAGATTAATGGAGCAGGCTCATAGTGCGGAATGGCTTCATCCTGCTCCTAAGTTTTCTGTTCTTATGTGTCAATTTTTGTCTGAAGCTGCTTTCTCTGATAAACATGCAATGAGAATGTGAGTTATTGACAGTTCTTCTAGCATCCTTTGCAACCACTGTGTTCAGTTGCAAACACAATTCCAAAAATCTATACGTTGGCAGGGGAGAAAACCTGGTAATGCAATTGCAAAGTCATAGTGGGAAATACCATCACTGTGCACTTTTGTCACTGCTTGTGACTGGATCTGCTCAGTGGTGAAAGTACAACATAATCTCTCTGCTCAATATTTGATTTCCTCTCTGTCACTTTCAGCAGCTCAGTTACTGCTCATCGATCTTTGAGGAATGAAACATTTTGTCAAAATAGATATCAGCAAAAGGAAATTGAAATCCTTTGGCAGCAGCCAACATGACTCTGAAGAAGATAAAACAAAGTGGGGAGCCAACTCACTGATTCTGGTGTTTAGATGCTGCCGTAGGATTAGAAATCCATTTAGTTTCACCTACAATTATATCTTTGAAGGAAAGATACAATGTTCCATAAGAAAGTTTCTTGGCAATGTTGAGGGAATCTGAGATAAATCTAGAACATTTTTGGAGGTGGAGAAGGTTAGCCAGCTAGCCATGTGGCTGATTTGGAAACCAGATGCAAACAATTTGCTCATCTGTAGACTTTTCATTCAATGTGATGAAGGCATCAGTCATGAAAGAGTTGAAAATAATTATATTGTTGAGAGGTACAATTTGAACAGATGGATGTGGGAAGTGGCTGCTTGTGCAAAAAAGGACTTTGCCAATGCTTTCTACCAGATCAAACTTATAAACAAGAGACTTGTGTTTCTTTTGAGCTCATAAATAATCAATAAAGATTATTTTAGTCCATCTGATCAAATTCTGAACTCTTAATTTATCATATGGTAGAGTCACCTAGAGGGGTGTTTCAACTCGGCAAAAGTGAGGACTGCAGATGCTGGAAATCGGAGTCTAGCTTAGAGTGGTGCTGGAGAACTGCTCCTCGGATGCTGCCTGACCTGCGGTGCTTTTCCAGAACCACTCTAATCTAGAGGCGTGTATCACCTACTCCTGTCCATAATTTGTAACAATGGGCACATGCTGCTGCCTATAGAGCTCAATGACTTATATGTTTTGCTAAAAGGCTGTACAACTTGCGCTTAAAAGTCTGAGAGTTCTCAGTAGTCTACCTGAGCAATTCATATCCACCATTCTCTGAATAAAGTACATATATTGAATCTGATCATTTCCCCTTCAATTCTCTGAGCTTTCCCCAAGCAACATTGGGAATGTGGGTAACATAATAAACAGTTTCTCAAGATTCAACTGTCATTGCTCTCAATATTGAATACCTCGTTGCTTCGAAATGTGAACAAGTTTGGGTACCAGTTGGTCACTATACCTACCAGCTATCAGTGCTGCACTTTGGAAAGGCAAATCAGGATAGGACTTGTACACTTAATGGTATGGTCCTGGGAGTGTTGCTGAAGAAAGAGACCTTGGAGTGCAGGTTCATAGTTCCTTGAAAATGGAGTCAAAGGTAGGTAGGATAGTAAAGGACGTGTTTGGTGTGCTTGCCTATATTGGTCAGTGCTTTGAGTACAGGAGTTGGGAGGTTATGTTGCAGCTATACAGGACATTGGTGAGGCCACTTTTGGAATACCCCATGCAATTCTCATCTCCATGCTATAGGAAGGATGTTGTGAAACTTGAAAGGGTTCAGAAAAGATTTACAAGGACATTGCCAGGGTTGGAGGATTTGAGCTGTAGGGAGAGACTGAATAGACTGGGACTATTTTCCCTGGAGCATCAGAAGCTGAGGGGTGACTTTACAGAGGTTTATAAAATCATGAGAGGCATGATTTTCCTGGGGTGAGGAAGTCCAAGACTAGAGGGCATAGGTTTAAGGTAAGAGGGGAAAGACTTAAAAGGAACCTAAGGGGCAACTTTATCACACAGAGGATGGTGTGCGTATGGAATGAGCTGCCAGAGGAAGTGGTGAAGGCTGGTACAATTACAGCATTTAAAAGGTATCAGGATGGGTATATGAACAGGAAGTGTTAAGAGGGAAATGGGCCAAGTGTTGGTAAATGGGACTAGATTATTTTTAGGATAACTCAGTATGGACGAGTTGGAATACTGTTTGCGTCCTGTACATCTCTATAACTCGACCTGAAAAGGTCAGCTTCAAGCCCTATTCCAGTAATAGAAAAGACTTTTATCTAATTAGGAGATTTGGTCTTTGGGATGGGGCTCTCTTTGTCTTTCACTTTCAAATAAGAGATCCAATTCAAGAAAGTTGAGTGATTTGACAAATGTTATTCAAGCAGCCAACATCACCCGATTGTATTTAATTTTTTTGTTTGTGGGTTCGTGACATTTGCAGCATTGATTATATCCCCCAAAATTATTGTTTCTGAAACGCTGTGGCACATCCCAAGATACATGTTTGGTGCTTTATGCTTATTTCTGTACAGGTTGAAAATCACATATTGGGGTTTGATTTTGGTGTTGTTTCTTTTCTCCCTTCAGAGAATCAGTGGTTACACCACTGGCTTCTAATGCTGTTCTTGTTATATATTCTGTTAATGCATCTTCCTTGCTTTGTAGTTTCATTCACTTACATGATTTGAAAAATCTGAGAACTGCTCCACACTTTTAACAAACACAAGCCAGTTTGTGAACTTTGTTCATACACATTGTTTTGGAACTTTGGAGAAAAAAAGTCAAAACAACGGCAATTTTAAAAGGGAGAGAAACAGACAAAGGCAGCACATGGTCTATGCAGGAGAGAGAGAGAGAAAGAAATCCACATTGCTAACTGACACAGCAGTGAACCTGCGCAGTTAATGCCTTTGCTGTTTGAATTAATGTATCGTTGGACATTGGAGTATGTCTGGGAAAATTAACAAACAGTGAAATTCACAACTGATGAGGAACCTGTTTGGGAGAGATCACAGCACAGAAACAGATAAGTTGAATAGTTGTAATAGTGGCCTTGCTGTATGTCTGCAGTAGTGAGTAGAGTGGGTTCTTTCTTGATTATATGTTTTATTGAGATACGTCTCTCGATTAAAATATAAGCTGTAAACATTAAGTTAACCTGGAGCAATGTTTTGTACAGGAATAAGACAGTGCTATTTTTTGGGTCTGTAATTGGAAGGAGCAAAAATGGCCCTTAGTAGAGTGATATTCTCTTCTTGTCAGATGTGGGAGTTTAAGGAGAGTTTATATATTACTGAGGATTACATCTGCAATAAATGCCATTGGTTGCGAATCTTATTAGTTGGAAACACAGTTAGAGGCAATGAGGAAGTTACAAGAGCAAAGGGGTGTGATGGATGGCAGTTATAGGAAGGGGAAAAAGTCGCAGATATAGTCAGGTAGATGGATTAACTGCAGGAAATGTAAGAGAGGTAGACAGGAGCCTTCTGTGGCTATCCCCATTTCAAACAAGTATGCTGCTTTGGAAAATTTGGAAAATGTAGGTGGTGATGGATTCTCAGGGAAACATAGAATGAACAGCCAAGTTTCTGATATTGAGACTGGCTCTAATGCAATGAAGGGTACATTGGGTTCCAAAAAATTGATTGTGTTAGGGGACTCTCTAGTCCAAGGTACAGACAGACGTTTCTGTAGCCAGCAGCGAAACATTAGAATGGTGTGTTGCCTCCCCTGATGCCAGGATCAAGGATGTCTCAGAGAGGGTGCAGAACGTTCTCAAGGGGGAGAGGGGCCAGCAGGAGGTCATTGTACACATTGGAACTAATGACATAGGAAGGGAAAAGGTTGAGATTCTGAAGGGAGATTACAGAGAGTTAGGCAGGAATTTAAAAAGGAGGTCCTTGAAGAGTAGTAATATCTGGATTACTCCCAGTGCTCCGAGCTAGTAGGGGAGGAATAGAAGGTTAGAGCAGATGAATGCATGGCTGAGGACCTGGTGTATGGGAGAAGGATTCACATTTTTGGATCATTGGAATCTCTTCTGGGGTAGAGCTGACCTGTACAAGAAGGACGGATTGCACCTGAATTGGAAGGGGACGAATATACTGCAGGGAGATTTGCTAGAGCTGCTCAGGAGGATTTAAACTAGTAAGGTGGGGGGGGGGGGGGGGGGGGGGGGGGGCGGAGGGGGGGGGGGGGGGGTGGTGGTGGGACCCAGGGAGATAGTGAGGAAAGAGATCGATCTGAGACCGGTACAGTTGAGAAAAGAAGCAAGTCAAACAGTCAGGGACAAAGCAGAGAACAAGGTAGCACTGATAAATTAAACTACATTTATTTCAATGCAAGGGCCTAACAGGGAAGGCAGATGAACTCAGGGCATGGTTAGGAACATAGAACTGGGATATCATAGCAATTACAGAAACATGGCTCAGGGATGGGCAGGACTAGCAGCTTAATATTCCAGGATACAAATGCTACAGGAAGGACAGAAAGGGAGGCAAGAGAGGAGGGGGAGTGGCGTTTTTGATAAGGGATAGCATTACAGCTGTGCTGAGAGAGGATATTCCTGGAAGTACATCCAGGGAAGTTATTTGGGTGGAACTGAGAAATGGTAAAGGGATGATCAACTCATTAGGATTGTATTATCGACCCCCCTAATAGTCAGAGGGAAATTGAGAAACAAATTTTTAAGGAAATCTCAGTTTCCTGTAAGAATAAAAGGGTGGTTATGGTAGGGGATTTTAACTTTCCAAACGTAGACTGGGACTGTCATAGTGTTAAGGGTTTAAATGGAGAGGAATTTCTTAGGTGTGTACAAGAAAATGTTCTGGTTCAATATGTGGATGTACCTACTAGAGAAGGTGCAAACCTTGACCTACTCTTGGGAAATAAGGCAGGGCAGGTGACTGAGGTGTCAGTGGGACCAGTGACCATAATACTATTAACTTTAAAATAGTGATGGAAAAGGACAGACCAAATCTAAAAGCTGAAATTCTAAATTGGAGGAAGGCTAATTTTGACGGATTAGGCAAGAACTTTCAAAAGCTTATTGGAGGTAGATGTTCACAGGTAAAGGGACAGCTGGGAAATGGGAAGCCTTCAGAAATGAGATAACAAGAGTCCAGAGACAGTATATTCCTGTCAAGGTGATAGGTGCTGGGAATGCTGGAAGACTAAATAAATTGAGGGTTTGGTTAAGAAAAAGAAGGAAGCATATGTCAGGTATAGACAGGATAGATCGAGTGAATCCTTAGAAGAGTATAAAGGCAGCAGAGGTATACTTAAGAGGGAAATGAGGAGGGCAAAAAGGGGACATGAGATAGCTTTGGCAAAAAGAGTTAAGGAGAATCCGAAGAGTTTTTACAAATACATTAAGGACAAAAGTGTAACTAGGGAAGAATAGGGCCCCTCAAAGATCAGCAAGGTGGCTTTTATGTGGAGCCGCAGGAGATGGGGAGACACTGAACGAGTATTTTTGCATCAGTGTTTACTGTGGAAAAGAATATGGAAGATATAGAATGTGGGGGAAATAAATGGTGACATCTTGAAAAATGTCCATATTACAGAGGAAGAAATGCTAGATGTCTTGAAATGCATAAAAGTGGACAAAACCCCAGGACCTGATCAGGTGTACCCTAGAACTCAGTGGGAAGCTAGGGAAGTGATTGTTGGGCCTCTTGCTGAGATATTTGTATCATCAATAGTCACATGAGAGGTGCCAAAAAACTGGAGGTTGGCTGACGTAATGCCACTATTTAAGAAAGGTGGTAAGGACATGCCAGGGAACAATAGACTGGTGAGCCTGACATCGGTGGTGGACAAGTTGTTGGAGTGAATCCTGAGGGACAGAATGTACATATGTTTTGAAAGGCAAGGACTGATTAGGGATAGTCAACATGGCTTTGTGCTTGGGAAATCCTGTCTCACCAACTTAATTGTGTTTTTTGAAGAACAAAGAGGATTGATGAGGACAGAGTGGTAGACGTGATCTATATGGACTTCAGTAAGATGTTCAATAAGGTTCCCCATGCAAGACTGGTTAGCAAGGTTAGATCTCATGGATTACAGGGAGAACTTGCCACTTGGATACAGAACCGGGTCAAAGGTAAAAGACAGAGGGTGGTGGTGGAAGGTTCTTTTTTAGTCTGGAGGCCTGTGAGCAGTGGAGTGCCACAAGGATCGGTGCCGGCCCAATCCCCTCAGGGAGGTCAAATCCTGCCCTGTGTATTCAAGCCAAAGAATTTCCTAAGATATCATCAGAGCAACCAGACTTACAGAAAACAAGAGTCCCAATTTATGTTCATTATACTTCATTAAATCACTTCAGTACCAACCATTAAATATTTGCCAAGGTTTTCTTACGCTTACAGAATATATGGGATATTTCCTGAACTACGTCTCAACAAACAATCAGTTGACTTTCCAAACTAGTGGAGCTCTGTAAGGCTTGTGCTTTCCCGAAATATATAAGAATTTCCTTTGATCGTATTGCATTGAGATTCGGCCTTATAAAACATGAGCCTTTGAACTTTTGTGAATCAATCAGGATATGGATGGCAATATTTACCCTCCAAATCCTACAGGCAGTTCTCCTATAACACTGTAGTTGTGTTCCTGAGCGATGCTATGTTATAGAAAATCATGCAATAGAAATAACGGGGCCTCTAGGAAAAACAGGGTTAGGGCAAACCACCAAAAATACCAGTAAAAATCGAAACAAAAATAATAGTTAGCCTAACACAAACAATAACACAGTCTAAGTAAGTTTTGACCTGTTGTAACAGACCTGTTGTATGGTACAGTATAGTGGAATTTATCAGACTCTTCAACTGATTACTCTCGATTGGTATCAATACCTGCTGGCTGCACTACATTTTAGTCAGTCTTCTGATCCCATCCACTGGTAACACTGCAAAGTCAGATCCCAGAATAGAACCTGCCTTGATAGATCAAGAGCTGAATCTTAATTTCTTTCGCTGTCAGTTTTGTCAAGTTTTTTGGAGGGTTTCACATCGTGATGTATGGGAACATCTATCACCTTATTTTATGAAACCTGCCCTGATTTATTATCATTTGGTGCTCCTCTCTCACATTCTTGCACTACCATACCAGGTGCTGTTCCCAAAACAACTCCTCACTTTCTGGATATCCCAGAACTGACCAACATCCATGGTGCAGCACCATCTTTAAAAAGGTATTGTGCACCCAGACATGAGCTGTCAGTCCGGAGCTGTCCTGCATGGTATCTGATATTGGCCTTGGATGTGACAGACAATTGAAAATTGGTGCCTCTCTTGGGGGCAGGGACATGGAGATGCTGCTAATAGGGATGGGGTGATGCAGAGACAGGATGTCCTTTTCTCCCTGGCCAACAGAGGATGAGATTCTACTGGAACCACCCCAACCTGGAAGGGTTACCACCCAGGCCAGTGCAGTCTCCACCATCTGAATGAATGCACAGAATGTAGGAAGAACATTAATGACCTTTTCCGCTCTGTCAGTGAAAGGGCCACCATCTTCTCATTGATGCCTCACAATCACTATATTTCTGCTGGAGTACCCACGATTTCCTGCAACATCTTCCCCATACATTCTTATCCTTACTAACATCTGACCCAGACTAACCCTGAATTTCTTCTGCACAGCTTACACACCCACTCAGGACATCTCCATACATGCACCAAAAGGAACAGTATGCCACCCACCTTTCTCTCCCTCACCCAGTGTGTGTAGAGTTTCCTGATTCTGACCACCCCGAGCAGCTGACTGACCACGCCCAAGCCTCATACTGGCATGTTTTTGCAGTTGATTACCATCAGGATTAGTCACTGAAGCAGATTCACATGAGTGCAGATATTCTTTAACTTATTGTTTCAACACCGAGAGGAAAAAAGCTCTTAAGACAAACAACAAAGTCAAGTTTCAAACTGCTCCTCAACACTGTCCTTTCACTGTTGGTCAATTCCAGTGAAATTTTGCTCTTCTCACAATTCTTTAAGCATTTAAGTTAACAGATTGCTTTCAGATTCTTGTCCTCAGGCTGTAGAGACATTCTCATAACACTTTTCCAAGCCTACTAACTCAAACATTTCAAAATACCGCTCACGACGCTCTTCATGAGAAAGCGCACAAGCTGACTGATCGTGTGATGCCAATGTGGAGTCCAGTCCTCCGCACACTTTGACACCTAGTGTCGGGGATGACAATCGTGTAACAGCAAATGGGAGTTCGCTTTATAAAGAAATGGTCAGCAATTCACAAATCGCATTACAGGCAAATTGTGATTAAACAACACGCGTTATAGGAGAACTATCTGTGTGTCCTGAGTTAAATATAAAGAACTATGGACGCTAAAGTTGTGGAACAATCAAAACGAGATAGTGCTCAAGAAATTCAGCAAGTCCAGCAGCACCTGTGGAGAGGCGAGAATACACATTGTCCTCTCTTTTCTTTTTGCCCCAATACCAGCTTTGGCACATCTTGTCATTAATGTAGTTGTTGCATGATCGTAACTAGGTACAAGTTACACCGATATAGCAGCTATTGTTTCCTTTCACATCCTTACAGTGGTGTACAACAAAAGCCACCATCATTCTAAATTTTGAAGTACCAATCTTTATAGACAGGTGAGGGCTACTTAACAAAATGATATTAGTGTGCAATCATGACTGCATCTGAGCAGTGTTGGTGGCCAGTATGTGACAAAAAGTGTGTTCATTATTTTCTGTGCAATGGGAGAGAAGCTGGATGAGTAGGCACGTGGTAAATAACAGGGATCCCCATGGCACACAGAACCATTGGATGTATACATGCGACTCTGCAGGTACTAATGGACAGTAGGATAACAGTATGGTTACTGGGTTAGAAATCTGGAAGAGGAACTAATGCTTGTCTGATTTTTGCCCAATTGTATTTAGACATTGTTATCAATAGGTTAGTGACATCTCAAACTTCCATCTGTTGACAAAAAGAGAAATCTCTTCCTAACTCTGCCTCTTTTGAATGGATGATTCATAACCAAATGGATACAGGATCTCATCTAACTCAAACTGCATGATCTTGGAAGCTATTCAACATTAGGAGGCAACACCATCAAGACAGATCTGAACCAGCTTGATGCTACAGTCCATACATTTTTATTTTTTTTTAGATTAGATTAGATTACTTACAGTGTGGAAACAGGCCCTTCGGCCCAACAAGTCCACACCGCCCCCCTCCCAAGCATAACCCACCAATACCCCTTCATCTACATCTACCCTAACACTACGGGCAATTTAGCATGGCCAATTCACCTGGCCTGCACATCTTTGGAGTGTGGGAGGAAACCGGAGCACCCGGAGGAAACCCACGCAGACACGGGGAGAACGTGCAAACTCCACACAGTCAGTCACCTGAGGTGGGAATTGAACCCGGGTCTCTGGCGCTGTGAGGCAGCAGTGCTAACCACTGTGCCACCGTGCCGCCCAGAATCACTGAGCAGCCATCAAGAGTGTGAATACTGGCAGCAATTTCCCCCAATTCTGTCCCAGGGCACTGAAAGCCCCTTTGCTGCTCTGACTGAGATCCATTGATGCAGCAGAGCCACTGGTATGGGAGTCCTGAGCTCAGCTCTGTGTGGTTCACTGTCATCTTGAGTAACACATTTAGCCCCTTAACCATCAACAGAGACCAATCCCCTACTTCCACTATTTTGGTTCAACTAAATATTTATATTGAATGTATATTGAAGGAAGTGTAGAATGTGTTCCGTTTATGAAGGAACCTTTGTAACTCATCTATGACTGTCACTGAGTTCCCCATTGAGTTTAGCATGTCTCATGAATAAAGCAAACAATAGGGACATTTTAATTGCTCAACTTCTCTAAAAATGAACTAAGTGAAAGTGAATTTATAGCATGCAAATATTTCTGGAAAATAAGGCAGGGATGTTATATTTATTGTATCAATGATATTTTCTATAATGCTTATAAATTTACCCTCAGCTAATAGTATTACTATAATAACAAACCCTATAGCCTGCATCATGTTACACCAATCTTGCCCACTCTGAAAAACAGCTAACATTTTTGCCTTATAATTGTAGTTTTACACATTTTGGGAAAGATGGAAATGAAATGAGGGGTCATACTGGAGTGGGTTCTACAACAGCTGGCTCTCTTTTACTTCCTTTACCATTTTTTAAAAACCCAAATCAACAAAAGTCTTGTACAATGTTTCTTGATTAATATAACTAGGCTCTTACAGTAAAGATTCTCAGAGTAATTTGAGCTGGGCTCTGAAAATAAGGCTTTTTTTTATCAAACGCCCAAGTTTTATAACGAGCAAGCTTGTAGCCTGTCAAATTGCCAAACACAACACTCAGAATATATGTTCTTGAAATAAACTATGGCATGGCCCCTCGAAATGATAATATGCTTGCCACAAATGAATGATTGAGATGAGTTCCAGAAGTAAATGGCTGCTATAGTAAGAATTACTGGCTAAATACCCTCTCATTTTCTGGATTCCATACCTTTTTCTGGCTTGGTTTGTGTGTCTGGACTCTGTGCAGATGCCAGTCTGCAGAGTTCTCAAGGCTTTGAACTCACATTTAAGTGGGTGGTTTGACTCACTAATACTCACATTAAAGGAAAACTGCTACTCCATCCAGTAGTTTTGTACTATTTATATAAGGTAAGTAATTCAATTAGAATTTAGGACATGTGAGTTAACAAACCAGCTGAAACAATACCTTAAAAACTCTTTCACCATTTTTATGCATTTCTCTTGAGGTGCTGGCACAAAAATGATGTTACTGAGTCCCTGTAGCTTCTACATCTAGAAATTGCTGTCAGCATGAACCCTTATGCCAGAGAGAAATGCATTAAAATGTGTAGTGTTCATTTAGCCCTTGGCCTGAACTTCCTGTGGAGTTGCTGAAGTATTGTGTGTGTCTGCACTTCAGTTTTGCGTTCAGGTTCTTGTGGATGTTATTGCTTGTATATTTATTTTGTTAAAGGGATTGCTTGTGCAATGCGCTCCCAGCATCCATATGAATCAGCCATTACAGCTGAACTAGGCTCCTATCTTTTGGAACGTTGAAAGTAAACAAACATGGGAATGCCGCTGCCATTGCAAGTTTACAGTGAGTTGTTCCTATTTGCATTAGCCTGCTGTTTCACTGTTGACTAAACTTCCCTCGAGCAGGGATAGCTTTCACTGTAGCCAGCACTTGACTCAGCAGAGAAATGCAGGAGGATTAAAGAATTGGATTGCTAAAGAAGGTAAAAGGCACTAACGATATACTTTCACTAGGAAAAGTGGATACTCAGGTTTTCCAACCATAGTGATAGACCATGAAACTTCCACTAATTGTGTAAAATCCACATCAAGGTAGCTGCTTGCACGAGCACACCAGTGAAGCCAATAGAATTGATTGAAAGGCATTATGTCGTAAAGTTGAGACAAGGAGCTAGTTACAGAGGTACACATATATTTCATCGGCTTCAAGAAGATTTACAGTAAACCATGAAGTTTGAGGGAGAATCTTACTGGAGTTGAAACATAATCCCTGCTTCTCTCTTCACAGATTCTGCCACACCCAATGAGTTTCCACAGTAATCTTTGTGCACACGACAGGAAACCTGATTGAAATGGCACTGTTGCTAAACATTCACTCTTCATTGTTCTTAATATTGTTAACTTCAATATTGGTCAGTGATATACATCAGGTTTTTGAATAAATGCATGGTTAGATTTGCTGATAACATGAAGTTCCATGGAAAGGTACAAGGAGTGGACCATTTGAATCATCAAGTCTGTTCCATCATTCAATTTCATGTCTGATTTGCCATCTTCATTTCCTGGTATTTCATTCTTATCTCTTGTTACCCTTAACTAATAAAAATCCATCAACCTCATTGAAACTGTGAACATTTCAATTGGCCCCGCACCTACAATATTGTTCGTAAGTTCATAAGATATAGGAGCA
Source organism: Chiloscyllium punctatum (assembly GCF_047496795.1). Lineage (NCBI taxonomy): Eukaryota > Metazoa > Chordata > Chondrichthyes > Orectolobiformes > Hemiscylliidae > Chiloscyllium > Chiloscyllium punctatum. The sequence goes on along the minus strand of NC_092746.1, from coordinate 91,119,472 downwards.
GAATTAGTCCATTCAACCCATCGAATCTGCTCCGCCATTTGATCATGGCTGATATGCTCTTCACCCCTATTTTCCTGCCTTCTGTCCATATCTCTTCAACCCATTACCAATTAAAAATCTGTCTAACTCTTCCTTAAATTTACTCACTATCCCAGCATCCACTGCACTTTGGGGTAGCAAATTCCACAAATTCACAACCCTTTGGGGCAAGTTGTTTCTCCGCAACTCTATTTTAAATTTGCTACCCCTTATCCTAAGACTACAGCCTCTCATCCAAGAATGCCCCACAAGAGGAAGCATCTGCTCCATGTCTACTTTATTCACACTTTCAGCATTGTGATGGAATGAATTTTGAATTTCCACTAAACTCTGTACAAAAGTATGCTTCCTAATTTCTTCCTGAAAAGAAGATTCTGCTTTCTTGTCTCTGCTTTCCTCACCAGAGATCGCAAATAAAAGAAAAATTGTTTTCAGATACTTTTACATCAAATGCCAACAGAGGCGGCACAGTGGATCGCACTGCTGCCTCACAGCACCAGGATCCTGGGTTCAATTCCAGCCTTAAGTGACTGTCTGTGTGGAGTTTGCACATACTCTGCGTGGGTTTCCTCCGGGTGCTCCAGTTTCTTCCCACAATCCAAAGATGTGCAGGTCAGGTGAATTGGCCATACTAAATTGCCCACAGTGTTAGGTGCATTAGTCAGGGGTAAATATAGGGTAGGGGAATGGTTCTGGGTGGGTTACTCTTTGGAGGGGCAGTGTGGACTTGTTAGGCCGAAGGGCCTGTTTCCATACTGTAGGGGATCTAGTCTAAGCTCTTTATATTTATATAAGACTTCTAAGGTAGTCAAACATCCCAAAGTACTTCAAAGGTGCCTTATGAAACAAAATGTTGAGCCATAGGGAGATATTAAGGCTATTGACCAGATACGTAAGCTTTAAGGAATGTCTGAAGGGAAGAAATGGAGGAGAAGAGATGAAGGGAAAACAAATTCTAGAGTTAGAGAGAAAGATGCAATTATGAGGTGATTAAAATGCTCATGACTGGAGCAGTGCAGAGATGCTGGAGGGCTGTAAGGCCAGAAGAGATTGAGATGGGCAGGGGCAAGATCATAGAAGAATTTGAAAAAAATGGATGCAAATAAAAATAAGAATCAATAATGTAGATGGACTGAGATATACATGTAAATTTTGAAACGGTGAAATGTGGGTTAATGCACACAGGGACTGATAACAGTATGTAGGTGTATGAGGCTTCTATTTTAAGTCAGCAGTATATATAAAGGCCAGGCAAGCTTACATCCCCAAGGTACAAACAAATGCCTCCCATTTGTAAAGGTCTCCATTGTTAATGGCTAAAATGAAAAAGAATTTGTAATGAACTATTAATCATACTTGAAAGCGTCTGGTCAATGTAAGGCAGCTATCTTTGAGGCAGATCGGAAACTGGGGGGGGGGGGGGGGGGCAACTGGATAGTATTGGACTGCATGCCAGAGTAAGTAAAACTGACACTGTCCAGCTCAATGGTGAAGCACATTATGAATTATGACACACAACTTTGGCACCTTATCTTAAAAACAGATGGGGTGTGTGCACTGAAATGATATTCAGAGAAGTGTGACCAGGATGACTTCAGGCCTTAAATGAGCAAATTGTGAAGAAAGACTTTAAAATGGCAAGAGTAACTTTCAGTGGAGAAGGAAGACTGGGAAGAGCACAACACAGGTTGTCAAAATAATGAATGGCGTATAAGATTTCCATTTAAAAAACGCTATTTACTCTGAAGAGTAATTCAGGACTATAGGGTAGAAATACAATGTTTATAATTCTTGGTCAAGGTTAATTATCCCTCCAACATTTCCTCACAGAGATATTTGGAATACCTTCCCAGAGAAAATTATTGAGTCAAAATCAATTAACATTTTTTAAAAGAGAAACTAAATTACTGATTATTGACAGATGCATTTGAAATAGAGAAATAAACAAAAAATATTTTACTTTAGTCATTGGAGGGAAAGTAACTGAGTATTCTTTGCATGCTGTATTAAATGGGCGCTATGGGAGACAACATAACTCATCTCCAAACTCTGAGACCTAGGACTCTGCTCCCTCTGTGCAACTGGATTATCAACTTTCTGACCTGCCGACCACAATCAGTAATGATAGGCAACAACACCTCCTCCACAATAATCCTCAACACTGGTGCCTGCAAGGCTGCATACTCAGCTCTTTACAATACTCCCTATACATATACAACTGTGTGGCCAAATTCAGCGCTAACCTGACTTACAAGTTTGCTGATGACACTACAATAGGAGGTCAGATCTTAAATGATGAGACAGAGTACAGGAAAGAGATAGACAGTTTAGTAACATGGTGTAAACCCAACAATCTTTCCCTCGATATCATCAAAACGAAGGAGCTGGTCATTGATTTCAGGAAGTGGAGTGGAGGACATGCTCCTATCTGTATCAATGGTGCTGGAGTGGAGATGATCAAGAGCTTCAAGTCTGTGGGAATAAGTATCATCAATCGTCTAACCCACTCCAGCCACAGTCAAGAGGGAACAACAATGCCACTACTTCCTCAGGAGGCTAAGGGAATTCGGCACGTCCACAATTGCTCTTACCAATTTTTATAGATGCACCATAGAAAACACCCTATTTGAATGCATCGCAGCTTGGTATGGAAACTGCTCTGCCCAAAGACTACAAGAAATGACAGAGTTGCGAATGCAGCCAGTCCATCACACAAGCTAGCCCTGCTTCCAGTGACTCCATCTACACTTCCTACTGTCTCAGGAAAGCAGCTGACATAATCAAAGACCCCTCCCTCCTGGAGTCACATGTAAGCCTGGCCAATGATGTCCAATTGCATTCCTTAAAGGCTCTTAGTGAAATGGTTGTCAACCGTTCACAAGTACTTTTAATTCCTGATTTTCAATTGAATTCAAATACCATTATCTGCCGTATTAACCTTGGGCCTTGTCAATTGCAGCAGGTAACAGGACAAAGGTTCACCTACAGTGTTGTTTGGTAGGGAGTTCTGCTATGTTAACAAAGTGACAATGCAGAAAGGGTGATATATATTTAAACTGGATGGATATGACTTTTGTGGGCAACTTAGAGGAGATATTGTTCCCTCATACCTTCTCCTCTTTAGTCTTTTGGACTCATTTCTTTTGCTAAGAGAAAATTGATGTTCAATGCAGTTAATTTCCTGCAAAGAATCATAGAATTGTTTCCATTATTGACATGTTTGGTAATAAGAAAAAAATCCTCCCATTATCACAAGAAAACAAAACTATGATAGATACTTTAAAAAGTTAGAGTTTTTGCAGTGCACAGCACATGTGACAGATTATCAAAATGTCAATAGACTGGTATACTGAAATACTCTGCTACCTTCTAACATATCAAATTAATTTGACAACAAGATCTTGCCTCCTATCTGTCAAAACACCATGGTTGTCTCACTTGTCATACCAACCAAGACAAATCGCCTCTGGAACAGAATCTTTTTCACTTGACAAATAGGAGAAAAAGCAGCGACGATATAAAGAGATTGACACAGTGTTGCTGCCTTCCTTTCAAGCAGCAGCGAAGATAAATATAAAGGACATTCTGAAGAAGGTGTGGAAGATGAGATCCACTCACTGCACTTTGTGATATGACTCATTCAGAAGATATTTTCAGAACTTGCCCCCTCTCATAGGCGTAAACATTTGCTGCAGTTGTATAGGTTTCAGTATCCTTAAAGCATTTTTGTGAGTAACCATGTTTTATGTACAAAATCAACATTAAGCATTGGCTGAGCTATGAGCCATCGAGAATATTACAGCTAAGTCCAAACCTTATATCATCTGGCCTCAAAGCTCGCTGTGATCAGGAGCATCACTCCTAGTTATGTTGCTGCCTGTACCACCATTGATGCTCATTGTACCACCTTTATGCTGTAGCACAATGATTAAGATCAGCTAATTCACCAAATAATATGGACTGAATGCAGGATCTCCATGCATGACTCTAACCACTTACTACAAGATCACATTGATTTACTGTTGAGTCGGTCCTTGATCACTTCATCTCAAGGGATAAATATCTCAAAAGTATACTGTATTCATTAAAAGGTGTATGAGAAACCTAATGACATTGGTTGGCAATATATCCCAATAACAAATCATTGCATCATTTCAAATTAACTCAGAGCACCAAAAATTACAAAGGAATATTCTGACTAGTTCCATTACTCAAATAAAGGATGCAAATGTAGATGTGAGATCATCTAAAACTCTGATTTATCCATTGTGCCTATGTTTGCTGATCTACTCCTTTTGCCTGTCCAGGTAAGTCTTGCTATGAAATTGCTTATGCTATTCCCTGATCTTCATTCTAGCCAATCTCAGTCCTCCATTCCAATAACATTTGAAAAGTTCTGCTCTTCTCTAATTCTGTTCGTGTGCGTCCCTGATTTTATTTGGTCCACCATAGCTGGCTATGTCTTCACCTGGCTATGTCTTCACCTGGATATGTCTTCACCTGGCTATGTCTTCACCTGGCTATGTCTTCAGCTGTCTAGGCCTTAGGTTCTGGAATTTTCACTCTACAGGATACCACAGGGTTCAGTGTTGGGGTCCCAGCTATTCACAATATATAATAATGATTTAAATGAGGGAACAAAATATAATATCTACAAGTTAACAGAAAACAGAAAATTGGATGGGAAGGTGAGCTGTGAGGAGAAAATAGAGATGCTTCAGTGTGATTTGGACAAGTTGGGTGATGCCAGATATAGTATAGGATAAATACGCGGCTATGCACTTTGGTAGCAAAAAAACAAGGGGAAGGCAGGTTATTATCTGAATAGCGATAGATTGGGAAAGGGGGCAATGCAACAAGGCTTGGGTATACCAGTCCTTGTACACCAGTCACTGAAAGTAAGCATGCAACTGCAAGAGTGTTGAAGGACAGGAGCAGGGATTTCTTGCTACAATTATACAGGGCCTTGGATGAGACTACACCTCGAAAATCGTGGATAGTTTTGATCTCCTTATCTGAGTAAGGATATTCTGGCTCTGGAGGGAATGCAATGAATGTTTTCCAGATTGATTCCTTGGATAGCAGGACTGATAATAGGAAGATTTTGGATTAGTGGTGCTGGAAGAGCACAGCAGTTCAGGCAGCATCCGGGGAGCAGCAAAATCGATGTTTCGAGCAAAAGCCCTTCATCAGGAATAAAGGCAGTGAGCCTGAAGCGAGGAGAGATAAGCTAGAGGAGGGTGGGGGTGAGGAGAAAGTAGCATAGAATACAATGGGTGAGTGGGGGAGGGGATGAACGTGATAGGTCAAGGAGGAGGGTGAAGTGGATAGGTAGAAAAGAAGATCGGCAGGTAGGACAAGTCATGGGGAAAGTGCTGAGCTGGAAGTTTGGAATTGGGGTAAGGTGGGGGAAGGGGAAATGAGGAAACTGTTGAAGTCCACATTGATGCCCTGGGGTTGAAGTGTTCCGAGGCGGAAGATGAGGCGTTCTTCCTCCAGGCGTCTGGTGGTGAGGGAGCAGCGGTGAAGGAGGCCCAAGACCTCCATGTCCTCGGCAGAGTGGGAGGGGGAGTTGAAGTGTTGGGCCACAGGGCAGTTTGGTTGATTGGTGCGGGTGTCCCGGAGATGTTCCCTAAAGCGCTCTGCTAGGAGGCGTCCAGTCTCCCCAATATAGAGGAGACCACATCGGGAGCAACGGATGCGATAAATGATATTAGTGGATCTGCAGGTAAAACTTTGATGGATATGGAAGGCTCCTTTAGGGCCTTGGATAGAGGTGAGGGAGGAGGTGTGGGTGCAGGTTTTGCAGTTCCTGCAGTGGCAGGGGAAGGTGCCAGGATGGGAGGATGGGTCATAGGGGGACGTGGACCTGACCAGGTAGTCACGGAGAGAACGGTCTTTGCGGAAGGCGGAAAGGGGTGGGAAGGGAAATATATCCCTGGTAGTGGGGTCTGTTTGGAGGTGGCGGAAATGTCGGTGGATGATTTGGTTTATGCGAAGGTTGGTAGGGTGGAAGGTGAGCACCAGTGGCGTTCTGTCCTTGTTACGGTTGGAGGGTGGGGTCTGAGGGCGGAGGTGCGGGATGTGGACGAGATGCGTTGGAGGGCATCTTTAACCATGTGGGAAGGGAAATTGCAGTCTCTAAAGAAGGAGGCCATCTGGTGTGGTCTGTGGTGGAACTGGACCTCCTGGGATCAGATACGGCGGAGGCGGAGGAATTGGGAATACAGGATGGCATTTTTGCAAGAGGTGGGGTGGGAAGAGGTGTAATCCAGGTAGCTGTGGGAGTCGGTGGGTTTGTAAAAAATGTCAGTGTCAAGTCGGTTGTCATTACTGGAGATGGAGAGGTCCAGGAAGGGGAGGGAGGTGTCACAGATGGTCCAGGTAAATTTGGGGTCAGGGTGGAAAGTGTTGGTGAAGTTGATGAATTGCTTAACATCCTCGTGGGAGCACGAGGTGGCGCCAATGCAGTCATCAATGTAACGGAGGAAGAGGTGGGGAGTGGTGCCGGTGTAATTATGGAAGATTGACTGTTCTACGTAGCCAACAAAGAGACAGGCATAGCTGGGGCCCATACGTGTGCCCATGGCTACCCCTTTGGTCTGGAGGAAGTGGGAGGATTCGAAGGAGAAATTGTTAAGGGTGAGGACCAGATCGGCCAAACGAATGAGAGTGTCGGTGGAAGGGTACTATTGGGGACGTCAGGAGAGGAAGAAATGGAGGGCTTGGAGGCCTTGGTCATGGCGGATGGAGGTGTAGAGGGATTGGATAATAGCAAGAGTCCAGAACAAGGAACACAGCCTAAGAATACAGTCTAAGTGGTGAGCCATTTAGGATTAAAATTAAAAGGAGAAATGTCTTTACTCAGTGAAGAAGTGGGAAGAGGGTCCATCCATCATGATCATATTAAATGGTGGAGCAGGCTCAAAAGGCTAAATAGCCTAGTCCTTTACCTACTTGGTAAGTTGAATCTTGTTGTAAATTTGAAAACATAATTTGTAATCTTCTTTAATTAATGTCATGAACAAAGTATATTTTTGGAGAAAAGAAGTTATGTCGTAAAATGTAATCTGAATATATTTTGCCTTGAACAAGTATTGGTACATTTTATCCCACAGACTGAGCTGGGAGTCTGATCTTCCCACAGGGATGGGTAGACACTCAACCTTACCTTTGCAGCCCATGGAGTTTCATTTCAAGAATATGTTTTCAGTTTGGCCTCCAATGTATACCAAACAAACTAGTTATTTTTATAATAACTTGCTGTAGAAAATGTTGGTTGTATTATTAAGATCAAAAGGATGCATTAATCTTTCAGTGTCTAGTATTATCCTCTTCAATAATAACGGGTATGTATAATTGCATGTTACTCTCGAGTGACTGGGAATCTACTTGGGTCGGCAATGTTGAAACTGGTCTGACCTGTTGTGCAGTAGATAGCATCAGTACTTTTAAGGTTCTACAGATTTTTAAAAAGAGATTTGTCTAAATATTGAAAAGAAGGTTTTTTTAAAATTAAAAACTTAGGTATGGCACCGTTAACATAAGAAACCATCTCCTGACAGTTTATAGGAGCATTATAAACCAAGATACAACAAGTAAGAACTATACAATGAGATATAATGTCAAATGATGAAATGCTTTCTCAAGGAGGTAGGATTTAAGGAGTGTCTTTGAGGAGGAAAGTAAGCAACAAAGGTGAAGAAATTTCTCATCTCATTCCTAAATTGCCAACCTCATATCGTTAGATTGTGACTCTTGATTCTGGACTTTGTAGTCATGTGGTATATCCTTCCTGCATTTACTCTGTCTAGTGCTGTTAGAGTTTGATAGGTTTCTGTGTGATTCATCTTCCTTCTTCTAAGTGAATATAGAGTCATAGAGGTCGACAGAATGGAAACAGGCCCTTTGGCCCAATTTGCCTATGCGGCCAAGTTTTCACAATTTAAACTAAAGCCATTTGCCTGCATTTGGTCCATAGCCCTCCATACCTCTCCCATCATGTACCTGTCTAAATGTTTCTTAAAAGACAAAATTGTGCTCGCTTCCACCGCTATCTCTGGCAACCCATTCCAGACATTCCCCACTGTCTGTGTGAAAAAAAGTTGTCCCTCTGGATCCTTTGGTATCTCTCCCCCTCACCTTTAATGTATGCCCTCTAGTTTTAGATTTCCCTACCATCTCTGCCTTATCTGCCTTATGAGTGTCATAATGAGTGTCATGATTTTATAGGTCTCTATAAAGTCACCCCTTAGTCTCCTATGCTCCAGGGAAAAAAAGTCCCAACCCATCTAACTCTCTATATAACTCAAACTTCCAGTCCCGGTAGAATCTTAGTAAATAATTTCTGCACGCTTTCCAGTTAATATGCTTTACGGTAGGCAGAACTGCGCATAGAACTCCAAATGTGACCTCACCAATGTATTGTACAGCTGCGACAAGATATTTCAACTCCTATTCTCAGTGCTCTGACTGATGAAAGCAAGCATGCTGAAAGTTTTCTTCATCACTCTGTCTACCTGCGACTCCATCTTCAAGGAGCTATGAACATGTACCCCTGGATCTCTTTGTTCTATAACACTCCCCATGGCCCTACCATTGACTGTGTAAGTCCTGCCCTGGTTTAATCAACCAAAATGCAACACCTTAATTTATCTAAATTAAACTCACTCTGCCATTCCTCAACCCACTTGCCCATGTGGTCAAGATATCACTGTATTTCCAGAAAACCTTCTACACTGCCCATTGTATGACCTATCTTGTTGACATCCACAAACGTACTAACCATACCTTCTAAAATTTCATCCAAATCATTTATATATATGATGAATAACAGTGGTCCAAACACAAAGCCTTATGGTACACCACTGGCGACAAGCCTCCAGTCTGAAAACAACCTGTACCACCAACGTCTGTCTTCGACCTTCATGCCAATTTTATATCCAATTGGCGAGCTCTCCCTGGACCCCATGAGATTTAATGTCACTCAACAACCTACCAAGCGGTACCTTGTCAAAGGTCTTGCTAAAGCCCATGCAGTCAACATCTTCTGCACTGCTCTCATCTACTTTGTTGGTCACTCCTTCAAAACATTTATCAAATTCAGGACACACGACTTTCCATGCACAAAGCCATTCTGACAATCCCGCACGGTGGCACAGTAGTTAGCACTGCTGCCTCACAGCGCCAGAGACCAGGGTTCAATTCCCGCCTCAGGCGACTCTCTGTGTGGAGTTTGCACATTCTCCCCGTGTCTGCATGGGTTTCCTTCGGGTACTCCGGTTTCCTCCCACACTCCAAAGATGTGCAGGTCAGGTGAATTGGCCATGCTAAATTGCCCGTAGTGTTAGGTAAGGGGTAGATGTAGGGGTATGGGTGGGTTGCACTTCGGCGGGGCGGTGTGGACTTGTTGGGCCGAAGGGCCTGTTTCCACACTGTAAGTAATCTAATCTAATCTAAAAAAAAATCAGCCCTTGCCTCTCCAAAAGCATGTAGATCCTGTCTCTCAGAATCTCCTCTAACAATTAACTACCATGGACATTAAACACACCAGTCTGTAGTTCCCATGCATTTTCCTGAAGCTTTTCTTAAATAATGGCAGATTAACAGCCATGGCTGTTGATATCTCTGCTAGGGCTCCCACAATTTCCTCTCTAGCTTCTTACAAAGCCCTGGGGCACACTTCATCAGGTCCCAGGGATTTATCTACCTTAATGCATTTTAAGACTTCTAGCAGCACCTCTTCTGTAATGTGGTTCTGACCAATCCAGTCACTTTTCATGCATTGGTTCTGCCAACCTAGGAATCAGTCTGGTAAACCTTCATTGCACTCTGGCCATGAACATTACATCCTCTGTCAGATAAAGAGTCCAAAACTGTACACAATACATCAGAACTGATCTCACCATTACAGTAGCCACATTGGTCTATACAGGCACCTACAGACTCACCCTGAGAGTGGAAGACAGTCATCCTTGTGTGTGAGGAACCACCAATGAATGACAATTGCAGCAAGACATCTGTACCCCTGTAATTCCTCTCACTATGAAAGTCAGCATGCCAGTTATCTTTCTCACTGTCTGCTGAACCTGCAGATTACTTTCGCAGAATGGTGTACGAGGACATCCAGGTCTCATTGTATCTCCCCCTTTCCCAATCTCTTGCCAGTCCGATAATAATCTGCCTTCCCATTTTTGCTACCAAAGTGGATAACCTCACATTCATCCTCATTAAACTTGACGGATTTATGTACGTTGAACTGCCAAGTATTTGCTTATTCACTCTTCTTGCCCAAATCACACTGCAGCGTCTCTGCATCGACCTCACAATTCACCCTCACACCCAGCTTTGTGTCGTCTACAAATCTGCAGACATTACATTCAGCTTTTCCATCTAAATCAGGAATGTTTACTGAGTAGCTGGGGTGCAAGCTCTGATTCCTGCTGTACTTCACAGTCACTGCCTGCCAATGGGGAAAATACACATTGATTCCTACTCTTTGCTTCCTCTCTGCCAACCAGTTCTCTCTCCATGTCAGTAAACTATCCTCAATCCTATGTGCATTAATTTTATAAGCTAATTTCTTATGTGGGATCTTATAGAAATTTTCAAGAAGTCCAAATAAAGCACATCCATTAGCTCCCCAATATCAACCTGTACTTGGTATGTCCTCTAAAAATTCCAGTAGATTTGTTGAGCATGACTTCCTTTCCATAAATCCATGCTGACTGTCTGATCTGGTCTCTGTTTTCCAAGTGCTCTGCTACTAAATCTTTTACAATGAACACAGGCATTTTCTCCAATACTGATGTTTTCTATCTACCTCCAGTAGGAATATATTAGCTATCTTCCATAAGACCACAAGATATAGGAGCAGAAACTAAAGCATTTAGCGCACCGAGTCTGCCCCATCCTTTAATCATGGCTGATAAGTTTCTCAACCCCATTCTCCTGCTTGCTCCCCGCAAGCCTCGATCCCCTCGATACTCAAGAACCTATCTCTCTCAATCTTAAATATACACAATGACCTGGCCTCCACAGGTTTCTGTGGCAATTAATTCATCACTCTCTGGCTGAAGCAGTTTCTCCTTACCTCTGTTCTAAAACGTTTTCCCTTTACTCTAAGGCCATACCCTTGGGTCCTAGTCTCTCCTACCAATGGAAACATCTTCCCAACATGTACTCTGTCCATCGGCTCCACCCTCCCCTCTGACCTATCACCTCCATCCCTACCCCTATTCATCTATTGTACTCTTTGCTACCTTCTCCCCAGCCCACCTCCCCTTCCCTACCCCCCCATTTATCTCTCCATCCTGGAGGCTTCCTGCCTCTATTCCTGATGAAGGGTTTTTGCCCGAAACATTGATTTTCCTGCTTCTCGGATGCTGCCTGACCTGCTGTGCCTTTCCAGCACCACTCTGATCTTAATTCTGGTTTCCAGCATCTGCGTCCTCACTTTTGCCTATGTACTCTGTCCAGGCCATTCAGTATTCTGTAAGTTTCAATTCGAACCCCCCACCACCCCGTCCTCTAAACTCCATTCAGCATTAACCCAGAGTCCTCAAATATTCCTCATATGTTAAGCTTTTCATTTCTGGAACCATTCTCGTGAACCTTCTATGAACACACTGCAGGGCCATATCCTCCCTGAGATATGGGGTGCCAAACTGCACACAATATTCCAAATGTGGTCTGACCAGAGCCTTATAGAGCCTCAGGACTACATCCCTGCTTTTATATTCAAGGTGTGTTCAAGGTAATCAGGCTGAATAAACATGGTTTTGTTAAAGGGAAATTATGTTTGATCAATCTATTGGAGTTCCTTAGGGAGGTACTACTGGCAGCAGTTAAAGGGAGCCAGAATTCAGAATGCATTTAGTAAGGTATCACATCAAAAAATATGGCAGAAAATAAAAGTTCAAGGCAAAGGGGTTAGCACATTGACATCGATAGATGATTGGCTGGCGAATAGGAAGCAGAAAGTAGATGTAAACGGTTCTTTTTCAGATTGGCAAGATGTGGTGAGATAGATGCAATAAGGATCAGTACTGGGACGTCTACTGTTTACAATTTATATAAATGACTTCGATGAAGGGTTTGGAAGGCATGGTTGGCAAACTTGTTGATGATACAAAGATCGTGTAATGTGAGATTTAAACACACAGAAGGCACAGAGATCCTGAAGCCAGGATTCTTTGTTCCACTGGCATCAGGTTATTACAGACATGGAGGGAAATTAAGGTCAAACAAGGAAGCATTTGCAGTAGAGAGGAAGAAGCTGTTTCTGATCATAAAAGGAGCAAGAATGAGAGGGAAGAATATAAAATGATGTGCAAAAGAAGGAAGAGTGATGTGAGATTAAAATAACAGGTTTCACTTAACAAGAAGTAAGGGTATGAAATACATTGCCTGGAATTGTGATGGAGATAGGTTTCACTGAGGCATTCAAAGTGCATTGGATGATTCTTTGGATAGAAATGGTGTGTAAGAAATGGGGAAAAAGCAGGAAGTTGACTCTCAGTAACGAAGCTTATCAGAAGAGCTGGTGCATGCGCAGTGGGCCAAATGGCCTCGTTTTGCCCTGAGACAATTTTCTAAATCTGTGACCTTTATATGGAATGAAGCTTATGGTTGACAGTGGATTGAGGAATTCTTTGTCTACCTGTTTCTTCTTCCCAATAAAACTCCTTCCCTCACAGAGAACTCTTTTCCATGGAGGTCTATTTGACTGCTCCAGCTATCCTCCCCCACCATCGCCACCTGTTGTTTATGGTTCCATTATACACTTCTCTGCTTGAAATGTGCCATGCAGCAGCTACATATTGCACATTTGCTAATTAGTTGCATGATTAGCAGGTTTAATTGTGTCATGGTGACTAGAACTGTTTGAGTCCACATTAGTGGCAGCATTTTCTTCTTGCATCGCCAATCTTGGCAAATGTTAACAATTGGGTGATAACCAGCATTCTTTAGAATCCCTACTGTGTAGAAACAAGACATTCAGCCCATCAAGTCCACACCGAAACTCAAATAGCATCCCACCCAGACCCAACCTTCTTATCTCTGTAACCCTGCATTTCCCATGGTTAATCCACCTAGCTTGTACATCCCTGAACACTATGGGCAATTTAGCATGGCTAATCTACCTGACCTGCACATCTTTGGACTGTAGGAGGAAACCGGAGCACCCGGAGGGGACCCATGCAGACATGGGGAGAATATCCAAACTCCACACAGTCACCTGAGAGTGGAATCAAATCTGGATTCTCGGCACTGTGAGCCACTGTGCCAAACAAGAAGACTTTCTTTGACTGTTATGTAGGTCAGAAGGGAAGTGCACAAGCAAATATGAAAACCAAAACGGGATTATGAAGAAAGCACATCAGTTATAAAAGGGTGGTAAGAGATGAATCACGGTCAAGTAGAGACCAAATACAAGAGACATGGCTGAGGTGTTAAATGATTACTTTGCATCTGTCTTTATCTTTTTTCACAGGAGTGTAGGAGGTTGAGGGATGACATTATCGAGGTTTATAAAATCATGAGGAGCATAGATAAGGTGAATAGCAAAGGCCATTTCCTCAGGGCAGGTGAATTCAAAACCAGGGTGCTTAATTTTAGGGTGAGAGGAGAAAGATTTAAAAGGGACCTTGGGGCAGCTTTTTTCACACAGCGGATGGTTCTTATGTGGAATGAATTGCCAGAGGAAATGATAAATGCAGGTATAGTTACAACATTCAAAAGACATTAGGACAGATGCATGAATAGGAAATGTTTAGAGGGATGTGGGCCAGATGCAGGTATTTGCGACTAGTTTAATTTGGGAAACCTTGTCAACATGGTCAGGTTGGATCAAAGGATCTCTTTCCATGCTGTAAGACTTTATGATTCTATGACAAGGCAGATGCTGCCAAGGTCTTGGGGACGGAGGAGAAATCTCTGCCACTGGAAGGGTTCAAAATTGTTGAGGAAGTATTAGTTAAAATATAAGTACTTAAAATTGATAATGCATTAGGACCAGATGAAATACATGCAAGGATATTAAAGGAAGTGAATGAGAGTGGAAATTACAAGGGGACTGACAATTATCTTTCAATCTTCCCTCAAATCAAGTGGGGGGGGTAATACCAGAGGATTGGAGAATCGCAAACGTAACGCCCTGTTGAAATATGTTTGTAAACATCATCCGAGCAATCACAGACTGCTTGGTTTAACTTTGGTGGTCTGGAGACTCCCAGAAAGAGTTATTCAGCTTAAATTTAAAAGTCACATGGAAAATTGTGGATTGATTCAGGTGAGTGACATGAATTAGGTCAAAGAAGTATTAATGAGGACAAGGTTGTTTATATGGTACATACGGTACCCTAAAAAGACATTTGATCCATTGTCACAAAACAGATTTGTGAGCAAAGTTATAACTCATGACATAAGAAGACCAGTAGTGATGCGAATACAAAATTGGCTAAGGGATAGGAAACAAGAATTAAGCACAGTTAATGGATATTTTTCAGGTTGATTAGATTACTTACAGAGTGGCCCAATGAGTCCACACTGACCCTCCGAAGAGCAACCCACCCAGACCCATTCCCCTATATTTACCCCTTCACCTAACACTATGGGCAATTTTGCATGGCCAATTCACCTAACCTGCATATTTTTGGACTGTGGGGGGGAAACCGAAGCACCTGGAAGAAACCCGCGCAGACACAGGGAGAATGTGCAAACTCCACACAGACAGTTACCTGAGGTGGGAATTGAACCCGGGTTTCTGGTGTGAGGCAGTAGTGCTAACCACTGTGCCACCGTGCCGCCCAAATGGGAAAATCCTTTGGCATCACTATTTGGACACTTGTTTTTCCTGTTAAATACATGATCTAAATCTTGTACACAGGAGATAATTTCAAAGTTTACAAATGACACAAAAGTTGGGAGAAATGTGAGGAGGATGTTGACACATTGGTGAAGGGGGTGGATAGGTGGCAGATGAATTTCAAAGCAGAGAAATCTGGCCTGATTCACTTTGGTATGAAAAGTGTAGAGAGTCAATAAAAAAATAAAGGGTACGGTTCTAAAAGGTGTATAAAAGCAGAGAGACCTGTGTCACGAAAGGTGGCAGGACAGTAGAGAAATCTACTAATAATGCTTATTGAATTCGAGATTTCATTAATTGGGCCTTAGAAGACAAGAGCAGAAAGGTAATGGTGAATGTATATTAGGCACTGGTTAGACCGCAGCTGTAGTATTGTGTTCCATTCTGGGTTACACACTTTAGGAAAGTTGTGAATGTCTTGGAAAGAAGGTAGAAGAAGTTTACAAGAATGATTCTGGGATGAGATTCGTTAGTTAGGAGTAAAGTTTGGACAAGTTGGGACTTTTTCCTTTGACTAGAGGAGGCTGAGGATTTGAAAGAAGCTTTCAACATCATGAGGAATCTGGACAGACTGGGCAGGCAGAAACATTTCCACTTGTAAACAGGTTTGAGAACTCAAGGGCACAATGTTAAAGAAGCAAGTGAGAGATAAGCAAAACCTTTACACACAGCGACATGTTAGGTTATAAAATTCAATGTCTGGAACTGTGGTAAAAGTAAGTTCAATTAAGGCATTCAAGAGGGCATTACAGCATTATTTAAACAGAAATAATGTACAGAGTTATGGGTAAAAGGCAAGAAATTGGCACTGAGTTAAAATGCCAAGAGAGCCGATGTAGAGATGATGGATCAAATAGCCCTTTTCTATAGAATAACTATTCTGTGATGCTGTGAAGATGTCATGAATATCCATGGCAGAATTATTTAAAAATCATGTCCTACTTTCAAGATAAATTCATAAGCACCTGTGATCTCATGGAACCAGTGATATATGGTATATCATTTATATATAATTTATATTAGAGATTGAATGGAGAACTGGTGGCTTGTGCATTTGGTCTGTGTCAATGAAAGACTTTACTGTTTAACTTGTAATCATTTCTATAGCCATGGCAATTTCTTTTAAAACACAACATGAGGGTGAGTATCTTCCTGGTGTGAAGTGGGATTTTGTTTTCATTATGAGCATTTTACAAGTGGACAGAATAAACAGTTATGCATTAGGTTTGCATGGACGAATATAAGATTTTCTGTTTTTGGCTTGGGATTTTATTTTGAACTGGAGGATTCTTGTCTGAAACTAAAT
Source organism: Chiloscyllium punctatum (assembly GCF_047496795.1). Taxonomy (NCBI): domain Eukaryota; kingdom Metazoa; phylum Chordata; class Chondrichthyes; order Orectolobiformes; family Hemiscylliidae; genus Chiloscyllium; species Chiloscyllium punctatum. The sequence goes on along the minus strand of NC_092746.1, from coordinate 91,103,258 downwards.
GTATAAAATAGTTACTTCTGAAGGAATAGCTTAAAACCAATAGGAAATAGTATACCTCAATGTGAGGATTCCAGTTTGAATGTTCAAGGCCAGAAATGATTGAATAAAGCCCTGAAGGGTTTATTTGAAGGTAAAAAGAAATCTAAGCTATGTTGTATAAAGACCCGAGGAAAAGGCTATCAGATTCTCAAGCCTGGGAATTGAAGCCACAATTAAATTAAGCCCTGTTGATTTGATAGAAAATGGAATTTTCTCTGGCGTTAGGCATGTAAAACATTGCTGGTAGGATTAATTGGTATTGTATAATACCACACATTTGAAAATCTTTATAATGTGCCATATGTAAATAGCTTGGTTAATTCTGTTTTTTCCTCATTTCTTTTGTATGATAAACTTCTGTTTAATTGTTGAAACCAAATCTACAGCTTTGCATGTTGTATGTCAGTGAAAGACTATCTCATTAATACCAGAAATATGTAATGTATTAAGGATTTCAGAATGGAAGCTGACTTATCCAGTTGTGATAACGGCAGGGATTATAACGATTGGGGGCTCATGCAGGATTAGTATTCACTGGCTTTAAGAGGGATTGAAGAGTGTATTTCCTTTTAAAGTAATGGGTGCATGGTAATTCTGGATATAAAATGCTTGCATAGTGATGCAGTTTATTGCATGGAATTTGAAGATGGCTTCAATTGTTCCCTTTGACTAAAGCTAGACTGAAAGAATTGGAGATAAATTAAAGGTAGATGTAAAAGTAGCACCGCATCTGAGTGAAACGTTACAACTCATTATTGAACAATTATATTTTATACACAGGGAACATATGTGGGTCATAGCATCATTGGCTTGGCCAGCATTTATTGCCTCACCAAAGTGGTGATGAGCTGCATTAAAGAGTCACAGAGTTATAGAGCACATAAACAGACCTTTCACTCCAACTCATCCATGTGAACCAGGTATCCTAAATTAACCTCATTTCATTTGCCAGCGTTTGGCCCATATCCCTCTAAACCCTTCCTATTCATGTTCTCATCCAGATGCCTTTTGAATGTTTTGGTTGTACACACCTTCACCACTTCCTCTGGCAGCTCATTCCATACATGCACCACCCTTTGCATGAAAATGTTGTCCCTCTGCATGAAAATGTTGTCCCTCTGATCCCTTTTAAATCTTTCTCTTCTCACCATAAACCATTACCCTCTAGTTTTTGAACTACCTTTTCTTGGGAAAAAGACCTGGCTACTCACCCTATCCATGCCCCTCTTGATTTATAAATGTCTATAAGGTCACCCCTCGGCCTCCAACACTCCTGAATTACTGACTTAAATAGACACACATCATCCTTTGGTTGGAGCATTGGGGGTGAAGGGAGTGGATGTTTGTGGATGTAGTGACAATCAAGTGGGCTGCTTTGTCCTGAAGCTTCTTGAGTATTGTTGGAGCTGCATCCATCCAGGCAAGTAGGGAGTATTCTATGCCTTGTAGATGGTGGATAGACATTGGGGAATCAGAAGGTGAGTTACTTGCTGTAGTACTCCTTGCCTCTGACCTGTTCTTGTAGCCACTGCATTTATATAGTGAGTCCTGTTCAGTTGTAACCACCTGATGAAGGATCAGCGCTCCAAACGCTGGTGGTTCCAATTAAACCTGTTGGACTATAACCTGGTGTTGTGTGATTTTTAACTTTGTACACCCCAGCCCAACACTAGCGTGTACAAATCGTGTTCAGTTTCTGGTCAATAGCAACTCCTCGGATGTTAATAGTAGGAGATTCAGTGATGGTAATACCACTGAAAATCAAAGGGTGGTGGTTAAATTATCACTCGTTGGTGAAGGTCATATCCTGGTATTTTTGTGCCGTGATTGTTACTTGTCACTTGTCAGCTGACCCTGGATATTATGCAGCTCTTACTGCAATTGGACACAGACTGCTTCAGTATTTGAGGAGTTGTGAATGATGCTGAACATCGTGCAATCATCGGCAAACATCCCCACTTCTGACCTTATGATGGACGGAAGGTAATTGATGAAGCAGCTAAAAATGATTGAGTCTATGGCACTACTCTGAGGAACTCCCACAGAGATGTCCTGGAGCTGAGATGACTGACCTCCAACAGCTATAACCATCTTCCAATGTGGCAGGTATGACTCCAACCACCGGAGATTTTGCCCTCTTATATCCATTGATTCCAGTTTTGCTTGGACTCCTTCGTGCCACAATCAGTCAATTGCAGCCTTAATGTTAAGGGCTGTCACTCTCACCTCACCTTTGGAATTCAGCTCTTTTGCCCATGTTTGAACCCAGGCTGTAATGAGGTCAGGAGCTGAGTAGCCCTGGCGAAATGCATACTGGGTGTCATTGCTGAGCAGGTGCTGCTTGATAGCACTGTTGATAATGCCTTCCATTACTTTACTGATGATCGAGAGTAGACTGATGGGGTGGTAATTGGCTGGGTAGAATTTATCCTGCTTTTGATGTACAGGGCATATCAGGGCAATTTTCCACTTTGTTGAGTAGATGCCAGTATTGTAGCTGTTCCAGAACAGTTAGGTTTGGGGTACAGCAAGTTCTGGAACACAAGTCTTCAGTTTTATTGCTGGAATATTGTCAGAGCCCATAGCTTTTGCAGTATCCAATGTCTCCAACTGTGTCACATTTAGAATTGAAAGAAAGAAAACCTGAAATTGTCAGTGTCAGCCCTGGAATTGGGTCGGATACAGTTAGAAATGAAAAGAAAAACTGGACTTGGAGAGAGAAAAAGAAATACTTGAATTAGAAGAGAAAGAAAAACAGAGGGACATATTATTAAGAAAATGTGAAATGGAGAGGAAGGAAAACAAAATAAAAAGAAGATAATGGAAATTGAGGGAACAGAAAATCAGACAAAGAGGGAAAGTGAGGAGTAAGAAAATGGAAATGGAGATGGAATTCCAAAGGGATAGGCAACTTAAAAAAACACGAGTTGGCCCTGAAACAGTTTGGATCAAAAAGGAATGGGCTGAAAATGTGTTGCTGGAAAAGCACAGCAGGTCAGGCAGCATCCACGGAGCAGGAGAATCGACGTTTGGGCATGAGCCCTTCTTCAGAAAACGTCGATTCTCCTGTTCCTTGGATGCTGCCTGACCTGCTGTGCTTTTCCAGCAACACATTTTCAGCTCTGATCTCCAGCATCTGCAGTCCTCACTTTCTCCTCAAAAAGGAATGGAAATGGTCCTAGTACCAGAGAATAGACAGAAGGATGTAATAGTAACAGGAGAAAGGTTAGAACCAAAATATGTTATATTTTAAAAAAAGCTTCCATTGTATTAAGTATCGACCAACAAAAAACAATGGGAAATTTAATGGGATTACTGTAGTAGCAATTTATAAAGAATCTTTGGAAAATGGGCCATTAGGAAAGGAAAAATGTTTTAATACATTGATAAATGATCAGGATACTTCTACATAAACACACAACATGTATTAATTCCTGATGAAGGGCTTTTGCCCGAAACGTCGATTTCGCTGCTCGTTGGATGCTGCCTGAACTGCTGTGCTCTTCCAGCACCACTAATCTATGTATTATCAGCATCCGATTGTATGTAAAACAAAAACGATGTAATCAAGTGTCTGTCTAAATGTGGATCCTTATATAGACAACAACGTTCACGACTTTAACCCACTGAGGCCTCCACAGCTCAGGTTATATTGCACTGTCATCCTTTTTAGTTGATGAGCTTCAGCACAATATACCTAATGTATACCCTTTTATTTGTAGAGCCTTCTTCCAAATCTATGAGATAAAGTCCCTGCCCATCAACTTCTCAATTACACAAGGATTTTGCCAAAGTAATTGATTCTGCCTTTCAACGACGACAGAAATAGTTACTAATAAAAATCGCCTGCCCCTGGGTTGAAAGGCTATATTGCTTGATATATGCAGGTCTTCCAGAAGTTTCCCTGGTTATTCCTGTAAATTAAGGTGAATGACATCTCAACCTAGCTGTTATATGACACTGGAATATAGCTCTAGGATAATGAATTGATTTCTTAATAAAAACAATGTATAAATACAAGTCTTCAGTTATTTTTGATAATATAAAATGCTGGAAACTATAAATAACATATTTTGCAGTGTGATTGACATAGTAATGTTTGAAAATGACTATTGTGTAAAAATTATTTGAAAAATCAATTTGGTAAACAAACAAATTCAGGCCAATCATTTTCTCCTTAAAAGGTAATACTGCACAATGTTTGGAATGAACCCTTTATGTGCAAAATGCAACATTACAGTACCAGAAGTTTAAAAGAATACAAGCAAAATGTATTTTTTCCTCCCATAGCTTCCTTCTATGGACTTACAACAATTTTAAACAGTAGTGTTTATAGTCTTTTTTATTGGAGGTAGCTCACAACATGGCTATGGTTCACTGATTTCATTCTGTCTGAAAGTTGTGGTTCAAGTCCCACTACTAAAATTTGAGACTATAATCTAAAGTAATGCTCTGATGCTGTCTGATGTTGCAGTTTTGTTTATATATCATGTTTCTTCAACCTCAAGGGGTCCCAGTTGTGTAACAGCGAACTATTTGGATTGTAGTCACTGACAGAGTATAGGCAACATGGCAGCCAAATTACACACAGCAAGTTCGCAGAACCAGTGGTGACAAGGGCTGGCTTTCAGGTGAGACATTGACTCCTTTCATGGAAGAATAGAAGATTCCATCACTTAAAAGAAGATGTGAAGAGTTTTCTCTCTAGCTCTTGGTCAGTATTTAGAGTTGAGAGTATGGTTCTGGAAAAGCACAGCAGGTCAGGCAGTATCCGAGGAACAGGAGAGTAGACGTTATGGGCATAAGCCCTCCATCAGGAATGAAAGACTTATGCCTGAATCATCAATATTCCTGCTCTTCGGATGCTGCCTGACCCGCTGTGCTTTTCCAGCACCCCGCTCTTGACTCTGATCTCCAGCATCTGCAATTCTCACATTCTCCTTGGTCAGTATTTGTCTCTTGAGCAACATCACTAAGAACAGATTCACTCCTTATGATCACATTGTTGTGTGTTGGAGCATAATGTGCACAAATTGGAGAAAAAAAGCAAAGGACTTGCATTTATATCGTGCCTTTTACAACCACGGGACATCTCACCGTGCTTTACAGCCCAGCTTCAAAGTGCAACAGCCAATCTGTGCCCTGAACCAACTGAAATCCAGAGAAGGAAACTGCTATGTTTGGACAAAGTAACAGTTTTACTTGCAATTAGAATGAGGGGGAGGTGATTCGAAGGAGAAGTGATGGAGGGAGCAGGCCACAGGCAGGCAGGAGAGCTCCCTGAGCTATACACATCGACTGGTGTTACTTTGTGGAGGGACAGACCTGTACTCGCTAACCAGGGTCCAGTACAGGGGTACATCAGGGCTCAATAACTGGGGCTCAGGGCTCCAGCAGTCAGGGCCCTCTTGACACCGGCTCATTGACATAAGCAACTGTACAGCACACTGAGTGAGCATATGTAATAGTTCCTGTTACTGGATTAGTGGTGCTGGAAGAGCACAGCAGTTCAGGCAGCATCCGAAGAGCAGGAATATTGATGATTCAGGCATAAGTCTTTCATTCCTGATGGAGGGCTTTTGCCCGAAACGTCGATTTCGCTGCTCGTTGGATGCTACCTGAACTGCTGTGCTCTTCCAGCACCACTAATCCAGTATTTGGTTTTCAGCATCTGCAGTCATTGTTTTTACCTAATAGTTCCTGTTGCCAGCTGGATCCAACGTGCTGTCATTTCTATGTCACTTTGAGAGGGCAAACAGGTTATTGATTAACATCTCATCTAAATGACAGGTTGGCTGCCATAGTTTTCACATTACAGTAATAACCATATTTCAAAGGCACGAAAGTGTTTTGCACCATCCTACAGGGATGAAGGTCAATTAAAAAGACCTTTTATCATCACTTTATTAAATTCAACTTCACAACTTACCTTCACGGGATTCAAACCATTGACCTTCGAGATTTCTGGCTGAGTAACATAAATGTTACATTGGGAAACCCTGGCAGAAGTAACTACCATTAGCAGCTGAGGGAAGAAAATGTGCAGGCAGTTTTGCAAAAAAAAGAATTTTTAATTCCTGAAGGTGGGAAGATTGTTGGCACAAGGTTGATTGATAGAAATGGGTGATGTGCCCCAGTGGAGGTGCTTTAACAGAAATGTGCTTCCTCAGTTGGAACAATTCCTAATATTGTGACTCTACCAGCAGACAATCTCTCTAATCATTGACATTTATTTCTCTTTTCAAGAGTGGCTCATCACTCTGCGCCCTGCCAGGTCTATCATTTGCAGGTAAGTGGACTGAAGAGACAGCAGTTGTGTGTTTGTGACCACCTGCATCTTGACAATGCACAGTGCATTCACAGGCTCATCACTTCACAGTCATCTGTTGTCACCCCACAACAACACAGCAGGTCAGACTGGAATATAAGAGCTGAGTTGCTCATGAGCAGCTTGAAGAGATAAACTGTCACTTCACATCTCCCATTCCTGAAACCCTGCATTGGCAATCAGTTTTGAAACTAAAAGACATGTACAGAATGCAACATTTCCTTCAATCCAGAGCTGTCTCTTCACAGCACCTTTCCTGAACTTATTGGTTCTCACAAGCAAGTGCTGAAATATCATGTACAGATCTACAGGACAAAAAATGCGATGAAGAAAAGCAGAAAATTCTAAAACTGTGCTTGACCTCCACAATATTGTGTAGCTATTGTGTGGCCTCCTCTATATTGGGGAGACAGGCCCCCTACTTGCGGAACGTTTCAGAGAACACCTCTGGGACACCCGGACCAACCAACCCAACCACCCCGTGGCTCAACACTTCAACTCCCCCCTCCCACTCCACCAAGGAGATGCAGGCCCTTGGACTCCTCCATCGCCAGACCATAGCAACACGGCGGCTGGAGGAAGAGCGCCTCATCTTCCGCCTAGGAACTCTCCAACCACAAGGGATGAACTCAGATTTCTCTAGTTTCCTCATTCCCCCTCCCCCCACCTTGTCTCAGTCCCAACCCTCGAACTCAGCACCTCCTTCCTAAACTGCAATCTTCTTCCTGACCTCTCCCCCCCCCCACCCTCACCTTGACCTCCTTCCACCTATCGCATTTCCAACTCCCCTCCCCAAGTCCCTCCTCCCCACCTTTTATTTTAGCCTGCTGGACACACTTTCCTCATTCCTGAAGAAGGGCTCATGCCCGAAACGTCGATTCTCCTGCTCCTTGGGTGCTGCCTGACCTGCTGCGCTTTTCCAGTAACACATTTTCAGCTATACTTCCATCTTCAACAATAACTGACCAGCACATAGACCTCCTTGCCAGTACGATTGAGACCCTTCGTTTATTGGTATCTCGCTTACCCACCGTTCTTCCTTACCCATGAGATCAAACCAACGGGGCAATGAGTCCCGGACATCTCGCCCTGAGGACCTTTTAGCATTGTGATCTGAAATTCAATAGCCTCCTCTGGGTGGAGGATCTACACAGAGTACTTTATACCCATTGCTCCATCACTTCAGTGCCCTTGATTGCCCATCCATCAACAATCCCCAGCACATGGGGCTCAACATTCACCACTTCACCCTCAAGCACCCTCCAATTCTGGCAGCCTTACAGTCCTCATGCCTCCAACTATTTATCTTTGACAGGTACGTCACCTAAACACAGTACATCCACCCGAGATTCCTCCCTCTTTCTTGCAGGATGAGGGGCCCGATGGAAGGGAGCAGAGCAGACCCAGCAGGGATCAGTATGTGTGTATCTCCTGAGCCTGTTAGCAGACCTGGATATCACTGAGTGCACGGTGACACACAGCCCATGGGATTCAATATCATCAATACTTAGCCTGATGGAATGTTATTATGTTCTTCCCTCAGCTCCCACTTCATTCTTCGTATCATAGAATCACATAGTATACAGAGGCTATTTGGCCCATCAAGGCTGTGCCACCAAAAATACACTAAAGCTACACTAGTGTCACTTTCCCACACTTGGCCCATAACTTTGAATGTTATGACACTTCTGGTGCTCACCTAAGTACCTTTAAAAGGTTGGAAGGTTTCCCGCCTCAACTACCCTCTCAGGCAGTTCAGTCCACAGGCCAACCACGCTCTGGGTGAGAAAAATGTCCCTCAAGTCCCCTTACTTTTAAGTTGATGTTATGTGTGCTTGTCCCTTTAACGAAGGTGAACAGCTGCTTTCTAACCACCCTGTCCATGCCCTAATAATCTAATACACCTCAATCAAGTCCCCCCTCAGATTAAAAAAACCAAAAGAACCGAGGATGCTGCAAATCAGAGAAAAACCCGCAAATTGCTGGAAAAGTTCAGCAGGTTTTGGAACATCTGTGGAGAGAAATCACAGTGACTTTTCTCAGAACTGATGGTAGCTATTAAAATGTTGGTTTATATGCAGATGAAAAGGTGAGGGGAGTGGGTAAGGAGTAAACAATAGATGGGGATAGAGTTTAGAGAGAGAGAAGAACAGTTGGACAGACAAAGGAATGGATAATGATCTGGCTACGAGGATGAATAGCTATTAACGGGGTTTGTTAGTAGCAGGCGATGTGATAACAAGACTTGATGTGTGGGGTTTAGCGTAAGAATATGGGAGAGCTCAGGCCCTAAAGTTATTGAACTTGATATTGAGTCCAGAAGGCTGCAAGGTCCCGAAACGGAAAGTGAGGTGCTGTTCTTCCACCTTGCGCTGAGCTTTACTGGAGCATTACAGCAAGCCTGAGCCAGAGATGTTGCTCAGGAAACAGGGAAGTGTGTCAAAGTGGCAAGCAACTGGAAGCTCAGGGTCTTTTTTGCAGACAGAATGTAGTGTTCTGCAAAGCAGTCACCCAGTCTATGTTCATTTCCCCAAATGTAGAGGAGACCCCATTGTGAGCAGTGAGTGCTGTAGACTAGACTGTGTGAAGTACGGGTAAAGTGCTGCTTCACTTGGAAGCTGTGTTTGGGCCCTTGGATACTGAGGAGGGAGCAAGTAAACAGACAGGTGTTACACATTCAGCAGTGGCAGGAAAAGGTCCCGTGAGACGTGGTGTGGTGGGGTGTTGGGAGTGAAGGAAGAGCAGACCAGGATGTCCCGGATGGAACGGTCCCTTTGAAAGGCTGACAAGGGAGGGGAGAGGAATATATGTCTGGAGGTGGCATCTCACTACAAGTAGTGGAAATGGTGGCTAATGATCCTCTGGCTGTGGATGCTGGTGGGATGGTCGGTAAGGACAAGGGGGGACCCTATCACTGTTGTGGGAGAGAAGAGTGGGCGTGAAGGCTGATATGCGGGAGGTGAGACAGACCTGTCTGATGGCCTTGTCAACCATACAGGTGTGGAATCCTTAGTTGAGGAAGAAGATGGACATTTCGAGGCCCCCTTGTCAAAGTTGGCATCACCTGAACAGATGTGACAGAGACTGAGGAACTGGGAGAATGGAATAAAGACTTTGCAGGAAGCAGGGTGTGAGTACGTATAGTCCAGGTAACTGTGGGAGCCATTGGATTTATAGTGGATATTGGTAGTTAGAAATGGAAGCAGATGTTGAGGAAGGGAAGGGAGGAATCAGAGATGAATCCGATGAAGGTGAGAGCAGAGTGGAAATTGGAAACGAAAGTAATAAACTTTTACAATTCAAGATGAAGGAAAGGAACATCATCAATGATATCACTGATATATCAGAGAAAGAGTTGTGAATGTGGGCCTGAATAGGACTGGAACAAGGAACCCCACAAAGAGACAGTCATAACTAGGTGGCTGGAGCCCGCAAAATGGAAATTCTGAAACCGACGTAAAGCATCAGAGGATTTGTGGATGTAAGTGGGAAGGGATTGGACCAGAAAGATTGAAACAAGGTATGACTTGGAGATGCAGGTGTTGGGCTGGGCTGGACAAAGTTAAAAAGCACACAACACCAGGTCCAACAGGTTTATTTGGGAGCACTAGCTTTCATTGTACTGCTCCATCACCTGATGAAAGAGCAGTGCTTCGAAAACTAATACTTTCAAATAAACCTGTTGGACTATAACCTGGTGTTGTGTGATTTTTAACTGAGTCCGGGTAAGAAGAGATGAGTTCTGTGGGGCAGGCAGAAATAATGGGTTGGTCTGGGTAGTCCTGTTTGTGATTTTGGGGAAGAGGTAGACATGAACTGTGTGGGGTTGGGGAACACCCAGCTTGGAGGCAGTCAGGGGTGGGGGGAGATCACCAAATTAAGTGAGGTCAGTGACTGTAGTTGACACAATGGCCTGATGTACCATGGTGAGGTTATGGTCCAGGGGGAGATGGGAGGAGGTATCTGAGAGCTAGCACTCAGCTTCTGCAATGTAGTGGTCAATCTGCCAAACAACAACAGCATCACCCTTGTCAGCAGGCAGACTCAGTTACAAAAGTCTGGGTTAGATCTGAGGGCACAGAGTGCAGTCAGTTCCCAAGATGATAGGTTAGAATGGGTGGGTGGGGTGGGAAGAAGGGAGTGAGAAATTGAGGTGATAGATGTGACACAACAGTTCTCAATAAACAGGTTGATTGTAGGTAAAAGGGAGGGGTCTTTCTCTTGGCTTTTTTTTCTGGGTAGAAGATAAATGTAAAATGTTTTGTTGTAGTCATAGAGTCATAATCATAGAGTTGCATAGCACTGAACCAGACCTCTTGGACATAAGACCATAAGACCATAAGACATAGGAGTGGAAGTAAGGCCATTCGGCCCATCGAGTCCACTCCGCCATTCGATCATGGCAGCTGGGCACTTCAACTCCACTTACCCGCATTCTCCCTGTAGCCCTTAATTCCCCAAGACAACAAGAATCTATCAATCTCTGCCTTGAAGACATTTAGCGTCCCGGCCTCCACTGCACTCTGCAGCAATGAATTCCACAGGCCCACCACTCTCTAGCTGAAGAAATGTCTCCGCATTTCTGTTCTGAATTTACCCCCTCTAATTCTAAGGCTGTGTCCACGGGTCCTAGTCTCCTCACCTAACAGAAACAATTTCCTAGCATCCACCCTTTCCAAGCCATGTATTATCTTGTACGTCTCTATTAAGTCTCCCCTTAATCTTCTAAACTCCAATGAATACAATCCCAAGATCCTCAGCCGTTCCTCATATGTTAGACCTACCATTCCAGGGATCATCCATGTGAATCTCCGCTGGACACGTTCCAGTGCCAGTATGTCCTTCCTGAGGTGTGGGGACCAAAACTGGACACAGTACTCCAAATGGGGCCTAACCAGAGCTTTATAAAGTCCAACCCGTGCATGCAGACCAGCTATCCTAAATTAATCTAATTCCATTTGCCAGCATATGGCCTATATCCCTCTAAACCCTTCCTGGTCATGTATCCATAGAGATGCTTTTTAAATGCTGCAATTGTACCAACTTCCACACTTCCACTGGCAGCTCATTCCATACCCATCACCCTATGGGTGAAAATGTTGCCCCTTAGATCCCTTTTAGATCTTTCACCTCTTACCTTAAACCTACGCCCTCTAGTTTGGATTCCCCTATCCTGGGAAAAAGACCAAGGCTTTTCATCCTATCCATGCTCCTCATGATTTTATAAACCTTTGTAAGGTCATCCCTCAGCCTCTGACACTAGTAAAAACAGCCCCAGCCTATTCAGCCTATCCCTCTAGCTCAAACCCTCCAACCCCAGCAACATTCTGTAAATCACTCCTGAACCCTTTCAAGTTTCACAATATTAAGCATTACCACAAAAAATCAATCCATCTTTCTCTTTCACAAGGTGATGAGGCTGCTGTCCTCTTTAGGACTTTCTGTTTTTAATTCATTAGCATCTAATAATAGAAATATTTTCACTGGTGAAAGAAGATTCAGAATGTATCCTATTTTGCAGTTGAAAAGGCAGTTTTGTTTCTCTCAAGCATTATTCACTCACATAGTACATTAGCCTAACATATCAACTTAAGTCATCGTGGCACCCCACTTATCAATAGATTTTTACAATCCTTTTATAAAGCATTTTATTATTGCTATTATTTGTGATGCAAGGTTAGTTATTGTATACAGTTCAGCTAAACAGTGTCTACAAAAGCACTTAAGCAAAGCATCAGTGAAGGTTTAAAGAGAAAAGCTAGTGATTATTTAATGAGTTGTATACATCTGATGTAATGGTCTGAGTTCCAAAATGTAATTTGCTATAAAGGAAGGTAATGGAGGAAATCATTATTTGGAAAGGATATAAACAAGACATTAAAGTGTCTTATAGATAATGTTATTTTAGAGAATTCTGGTCAAAACTGTTTACTAAATATACCCATTTTTACAAACCAGTCAGTTGATGGGGCTATCAGCAGTGAATGAGTATCAGCTAATTGACCTGAAAAAGTCTGCAGACAACTTGTGATGAAGATCAAAGGCACCCCTCTCTTGCAAAGTGGACTGGCAGCCTCATACCAGATGTTTTTTCTCATGTCCTGTCATGCTTGATAATTGCATGGTATACTGTCGATTTTGGCCACGTCCCTGAGATGAAAGGTCTGTGCCTGAGAGGATATTGCACTCTGAGTTTGGATTCTTTTTTGATAAAAAGAAGAATGTCTCTGTAATAAGTCCTGAGATGGTCAGCGTCTCATTACAACTCTATTAAACACTGCTATTTAGGCCCGGACGAAAACCAAAACCAGTCTCTCTCTAAGGCTGAATTGGCCAGTGTGCTGTCAAAGTTAGGGTTGAGACAGAGAAGTAGATAGAGTCCACACTTATTCCTGCTGGGTTATGTGGAGTTTGCTTAATCCAAATGAAGTGATAATGCACTCTGAGAAAGTGCTTATAATCCTTCAATAGTGTTGAATGAGGGAGCGACCAAAAACCAAGGACGTCTGCTCCAGATTGCTGTCCATTAGATAGTTACAGATAAGGAAAACTATTTCAATCATCTAAATTCATCCATCCAGAGAGATTCTTAATTCCCACCTGCAAAACTAAAATGTGTAGTGTTGCCTCTACTCTGAAAAGTTACTCAACCGGTTGATTATTCTTTGTATGGAAGTGTCATTTAATTTAAAGTAAGTTAACATTTTGATACCCTTAACAATGTTACACATCTCTGTAAGATGATCTCCTAGACATATCTTTTTCTAAACTGAAAAGTTCAGCTTCCTATAAAATTTCATCATAATTCCAGATGATTGATATAGCATCAGTCCTGGAGGCAATACTTTTAATGGTTTTCAACCAAGCCTCCACCTGCCTTCTTAGATGGGTGTAAAATGTGCCATGAGACTATTCGTAGAACAGCAGAGAAGTTCTTCCAGGGTCCTTGCTAATATTTATCCTTAGCTGCCACCTTGAAAGCATTATTGCTTTTTCTTTACTTTGCGGTTTGTGGAATTTCTTGTGAGCAAATTAGAGGTACCCTATTTTAAACTGAATGTAAAGTGATTTGGAATGGCCTGAGATTATGTTTGGACACGATATAAATGTAACCTTTTCTTTTACCATGACAAATATTCTTCTGTTTTGTGATATGATGGCATAGTATCTTCAAGGTTTTGTTAATTGCTGCTCAGCTTTGTTGGACATGTTTAGCTTTGGATCTACTGAGATACTAAGGTCTCTATTTGATTTTGTCCTCAGCTACATCATGGGCGCATGTTAACAGCAATTGTAGCTCACATTTGGATCATTTAAATCAGTTATTGAGCTCACTGCAAACATTCAGAATCAATCCTGCAACTTTGAGTTTTGGCCATTCCTAACAACGCCTCAAGAATTTGATAGAACCTTACTATATATATGCACATCATCGTCCAATGATGTCATTGAATCGTCACAGAATTACAGAATTCTTACAGTGCAGAATGAGGCCATTTGGCCTACCACGTCTGCATCAACTGTCTGAGCATTTTGACTTAACCTCAAAGGTCTTTAAAAATCTATACACGCCATATCAAATGCAATGCCTTGATCAACTCTTTCTGTTGTCACCTCAAAACACTCTAACAAGTTAGTTCGACCCAGTTTTCCCTGAACAAATCTGTGCTGACTTTTCCAAATTCACTCACATTTTCCCCTGTGACTATTCACTGTGCACCAAATATTTGTTTTTCGAAGTTACTCCACCACTGAAGTTAAACTGTCTAGTCTGTAATTGCATCCTTTTTGAACAGGATGCAATAGTTGCAATTTTCCAAACCTCCAGCATCACCCCTGAAATCCCCAGTATTTTTCCCTGTAGCCCTGCAAATTACTCCTATTTAAATAAACGTCCAATACTCTATTGAGTTCTTGAACTGAACCTGCCTTGACCATACTTTGAGGAAGTGCATTCCCACTTGCTGAGTGAAGAAGGTCTTTCTCGGCTGGCATTTGGGGCTTTTGCAAAACACTTTAAAACTGTGAGCTCTCATTCTCAATCCTTTTACGAGTTGGAACAACTAACCCCAATCTACTCTAATCCCATCCTTTATGACTTTGACAACATCTCTCTCAATTCCTGATAAAGGGTTTATGCCTAAAACGTTGATTCTCCTGCTCCTCGGATGCTGCCTGACTTGCTGTGCTTTTCCAGCACCACTTTCTTGACTCCAGCATCTGCAGTCCTCACTTTCTCCTATCATCTATCATATCTCTTATTAGCCTTCTCCTCTTCAAGAAATATAGTCCCAATTTCTCCAATTCTTCATAACCGACGTTTATCATCTCTGGAACGATTCCCTAAATCTCTTCTGTGCTCCAACAAATACATTTACATTCTTCATTAGGGTTGGTGCTCAGAATTGAACACCATACTCCAGCTGAGGTCGAACTACTGTCCCATATCAGTACAGTGTCACCTTCCTGCATTTGTTCTCTATGTCCCTATTAATGAAGCCAAGAGTACTGTTTGCTATTAAAGATTCTGTCTAACTGCCCTACCACCTTGAATGACCTATGCACATATACACGCAAATCATTGCATACCATTTAGAATGGTACCCTTTATTTTATACTAACTATCCATTATCTTTGTACCAGAATTCATCCCCTCATAATTCCCTGCATTGAATTATATCTGCCACTTGTTTGGCCACTTCAACAATGTGAGAATGTCCTTTTGAAGTACAACACTGCCCTTCTCACAATTTGCAATTCTCTCAAGTTGTGTGCCATCCACAAACTTTGTCATTGTCTTCTGTAGATCAAGATCTGGATCATTTATAAAGTCTTATACTAAAAAAAACCCAGGGAATCTCCACCAGAAAACCAAATTTAAGGCCAAAAGCACCACTATTCTCTGTTTCCCATCTCTCAGCCAACTTTGTGTCCACATTGCTACTGTCCTTTTTTATCCCAAAAATATAAGTTTCCTCAATGGTTTTTAAAAATCTATACACACCATATCAACAGCAATGCCTTGATCAACTCTTTCTGTTATTACCTCAAAGAACTCGAGCAAATTAGTTCGACCCAATTTTCCCTTAACAAAACTGTGCTGACTTTTCCAAATTAACTCATATTTTCCCCTGTGACTGTTCACTGTATCCCAAATTTTTGTTTCTCAAAGTTACTCCATCACTGAAGTTAAACTGACTGGTCTATAACTGCTGGGTTTAATCTTACAACTTTTTTGAACAGGATGTAATATTTACAATTCTCCAAACCTCCAGTATCACACCTGAATCCAGGGAACATTGAAACCTCTGCAACCGTCACACTCATTTCCTTCAATATTCTTGGATGCATCTCATCCATTCCCAACGTCTTATTAAATTTAAATGCTGACAACTTATTCAATATCTCTTCATTATCAATATTAAGCCTTTTTACTGGCTGAGTTACCTCCTCTGTCACTATGGCCTGAGCAACATTTGCTCCATATGTAAAGACACATGTAAAGTATTTATTTAACGGCTCAGCCAGGCCTCCTGCCTCTTAAAGTTAACATGCAGGTTCAGTTGGCAGTTAGGAAGGCAAATGCAATGTCAGCATTCATTTCAACAGGGCTGGAATACAAGGGCAGGGCTGTACTACTGAGGCTGTATAAGGCTCTGGTCAGACCGCATTTAGAATATTGTGAGCAGTAAGGAAGAGCGTGCAGATGTTGAAGGGGGTCCAGACGGGGTTCACAAGAATGAATGTAGGAAGAAGGGCCTGTCATGTGAGGAATGGTTGAGGAATCTAGATTTGTACTCAATAGAATTTAGAAGGATGAGGGGGAATCTGATTGAAACTTACAGAATACTCAAAATCTGGACAGAGTGGACATGAAGAAGTTGTTTCCAGTAGTCAGTGAGATTAACACTCATGGGGACAACCTCCGGGTGAAGGGGTGACATTTTACAACTGAGACGAGGAGGAACTTTTTCAGCCAGAGGGTGGTGAATCTGTGGAATTCATTGACACAGAGGGGGCTGTGGAGGTCAAGTCATTGAGTTTATTTAACACAGAGATATTTAAGACAGTCAAGATAGGTTCTTGACTGGGAAAGGGATCACAGGTTATGGGGAGAAGGCAGGAGAATGAGGTTGAGAAACATCTCAGCCATGATTAAATGGTGGAGCAGACTCAATGGGCTGAATGGCCTAGTTCTGCTTCTTTACCTAATGGTCTTCTGTTCAGCCACAGCCCTTCCTGCTAGCCTTTGGTTTTGGTCGGTCCAGCCCAGCTCTACTTCGTCCCATTAAATTCAGTCCTCTGCTCGTTAATTGTTCTTGCTCTGGATTATTTTTTGTACTTTTCCATTGCCCTCTAAACCTTATGATGCAATGATCACTGTCCCTTAAATGTTGCCCCAGCGATTCTCAATTCTCTTGACTCACCTCAGTTCCAAGAACCAGGTATAGCAGTGCCTGCTTTCTTGTTCAATTGGATACATACTGCTGTAGGAAATACTCTCAAACACAATCTAAGAATGGTTACCTCTCTCTGGCATTAATACAATCATGACCCCAGTCCACATTTAGGTAATTCCATCTGACATTGCTAATCAACCTGTTCATCTACTCTCCCTGAACTCTGGAGCTGGTCTGTTTGGGCCTTAAAGGCCCTGCATTTCTAATTGCGACATTATAGTGAACAGACTGGCTTTTGGTTGGTCTGATTTGTCCATTGTCCGCCATACTAGCCATAACATCAGGAGTCAGAACAGAAGAATAATTTCAAGATGCATGCTCTAAAATACAGGAGTCTAAATCAGAAATGTGCTGTGATTGAGTTTGTTCTGCTCATCTTTATTTTTCATTTCAAACTTAGTCCTTGTACTTACAATCACAGACAGGCGTGCTGCAATTTCGAGTTGTGTGTTTGTCGATGGGAGGCTGGTAGTGATGTCAATGCCATGTGTGGTGCTGCTTTGCCACCCTCCACCCATGCCGCTGGCACTATAGGGTCTGGGGTCCAATATGCATGCCTCGCGCAATTATCACCTTAGCCCATTTATGTCCGTGTTGGAGTGTTGGAGCATTGTTGGAGCGTGCAATACTTTGGAAAGGATGTGGTTGAGACATTGGAAACCATTTTGTGAACGGAGCAGTTCATAAACATTTGGAGCTTAAAAAGATTCAAAGTTGTGAAGACAGAGTGGAGAAACGTGTTTATTTTTGATTGCTCACATAAAGAGGTGGTGTATATGTCCAATGAATAAAAGAGCTATAGGCATATATGGAGCCACTAGAATATTTAGATAAATCAATGATTGTTGCTGGGAGGTGTACACCAGCAGTAAAATCAACGTGAAGGCAAATGAGGCATTCACTGAGTCTATCACTCAAGTCTTAGTATGCCCCAAACATTTTTGCATGTTTATAGGTGAGGCCATTGGCTTTCAGTGGGCACTGAAAAAGTGAGGTAAAAATAATGACTGCAGATGTTGGAAACCAGATTTTGGATTAGTGGTGCTGGAAGAGCACAGCAGTTCCGAGGAGCAGCGAAATCGACGTTTTGGGCAAAAGCCCTTCATCAGGAAAAGGTGACTTGAACAATGGTATGCAGTGACCTGAAGTCCAATGTAATTTTGAGGACTATTTGGTCATTGGTATTCGGGAACTCAGGCCCTTACACAGTGAGAGTTACATATCACTGTTTATACTTACAGGCTCATTTGAAGCTGTTTTTGATCTTTTCTGAAGTTTCTTGATGGGATTGGGCATTTAAGAATAAGGAAATGTTTTAAAGCTTTTAGTTACATCATGCTTCATCTCTTGTCTTCTAAAAGTATGAGCGACTGCTCTGTGTACAGATTTCATTTATTGTGCATTTCCTGTAGTCAATATCCGGTGATCTTGTGTTTGAGTTTCTTTCAGTCAGCATTTAGCTCTATAATCTAGTTCAGACTATCTTAGAACTCTTAGCTGCAATGTTATAACTGTGCTTTTTATAGATTGCTTGGCTTTAAATAAAGAAGGACAAAGTTTTACTAAAGATCATAAGACAAGGATGCAGCAAAAATCCATAATAAATATAATGATGTATGTTTTAAAAATGCAAGGTCTGGAACTGCTGCTGCTACATATTAAAAATGGAAATTTCTTAAGTTGATTTAATACTCCAGTCTTTTCATATATAATTATGGGTGTGTAAGAAGATTAAGGAAGATTGCAGGCTTCAAGGGCCTCCAGCTTATGGAGGTCAGGAACATTTATGGTACGCAGTAAATCTGAATAGTTCCACTGGATGATTATGGTCACTGTGTGCTGTACTTTGTAGCAGGATGGGCTATTCTGAACATAGGGCTCAGTCCAACAATGCCTTTAGCCAAATGTGTTGAAGCAGGAATGAAGAGGCATATCTTTCAACTTTGATAGATATCAAATTTAAAATGTCCTGCTGCTTTATTTTGTTCATTCAGAGTACATAAGTATTGCTAGCCAGCCCACCATTCCTAATTACCCAGAGGAACTTAACAGTCAACTACATTGTTGTGGCTCTGGAGACACATGCAGGTCAGTCCAGGGAAGATTCCTTTGCTAAAGAATTAGAATTACTAAATCAGATAAGTTTTCCCCCAAGCAATCAGCATGGTGATTGAAATGACTCCCCAGAAGCCATTGTCCCTTTAACAAATCATGTTTCATTTACACTTGGAGAATCCTTGACACTGATCAGCTCCCTCAGAACCTCTGACACTCCTGCGGATATCTATCAGCCAGGGCTTCCTGATTAGACCAGGTTAACAGCCTCAATCAGGCAACTCATATTCAATGAGGTCCATCTGGCTGACCTTGTTACAATCACTACAGTCATCATTAACTTCTTACTGCTGGATTTTTATTCAGTTTAAATTCAACCATCTGTAATGGCAGTATTTATACCCAGGCCCCCAAAGTATTACCTGGGTCTCTGAATTACCAGTCCAGAGACCATTTGGTCACCATTTCCATAAGGGACTGATGGTTCATAATTCCTTAAGCTTGAACTGTATTGCAATTCTTGACTTCTAATTAAAGTCAATCTTTCATAAACTGAAATCTTGCAATGTGGAGGAGTATTAAGAATAGCTGCAGCTTCACTTGCAATTTGAAGTGATAATACTCCCCCTTTACATACAGATTGTGAATTAATAGCATGGAATAGGGTATTCTGTCCTTTGTTCCTGTGTCATGCTGACTTTTTAACTAGAAAGACCCATTGAAACCTAATACTCTTTTTCAGTCTTTCATTCACAGTTTGTGGGTTTCACTGGAAAGATGGAGTTTATTGTCCATCCCAATTTGTCCTTGAGCAAGTGATAGTTTGCCACCTCCTTCAATGTACCACCTACTTTGTGGTGAGGCCACAGTGGTATTAGATATGAAGCTGCAGGATGTTGAATTGGCAATGCTTGAGAGATGCTGTCTAAAGAATCTTGGTGAGTTACTGCAATGGATCTTGTATGTGGTACTACTGCAATTATGTCTCAGCGTTGTAGGGAGTGAATGCTAAACTGGAGAATGGATGACAATCAAAATGAGCTGTTTTATTTCCTGAATGGTACCCAACTGTCTGGAATTGGGCTTGTCCAGGCTAATGGGGAGCATTCCATCACTCTCCTGACTTGTACCTTGTAGATAATTGATGGGCTTTGGGGATTATAGAGGTGAGTTACTTGCTGCAGGATTCTTAACCTCTGACTTGTTATTGAGTATTTATATGGCTAGTCCACTTTTCCTGTAATAAAAATACTTTGGAATTAAAAGTTTAAAAAAAAACTTCTAACTGATAAAAATAACCACATGCACCTTGCTGTGTCTAGTTAGTACTTCAGTCTCTAGGGTTACTTGGTGACATACACAGTCCACTTCTAATGTCCTGATGGCATAGGTTCAAATCCTATTGTGGCAGATAAAATTTGAATTCAATGAAACTCTGGAATGAAAAGCTACGTGATCAAGTTTTTCTTGTCAACTGTTGTAAAAACTCATCTGATTCAGTAATGCCATTTAGAGAAGAAAACTTTGCCATTTTGGTAAGGCAAACCAGTGTGGGACTTACACAATTAATGGATTAGTGGTGCTGGAAGAGCACAGCAGTTCAGGCAGCATCCAGAATTTCGAAGCTACCTGGATGCTGCCTGAACTGCTGTGCTCTTCCAGCACCACTAATCCAGAATCTGGTTTCCAGCATCTGGAATTTTTACACAATTAATGGTAGAGCCCTGTAGAGTGCTGCCAAACAGAAATCTAGGTGTGTGGGCTCATAGTTCCTTGAAAATGGAGTTGTAGGGTGGTGAATAAAGGCAAAAGTACCAAATGGTTTATTGGTCAGAGCTTTGAGTATAGGAGTTGTGAGGTCAGTTGCAGCTGTATAGGACATTGGTGAGGCTCCTGACTTGTGCCTTTTAGTTGGTGGACAGGCTTTGGGGAGTTGAGGTGAGTTACTTGCTGCAGTCGTCCTAGCCTCTGACCTGCTCTTGTAGCCATTGTGTTGTGTTGAGGTTTCCGGTCAATGGTAACCCTAAGGAAGTTGGTAGTGGGGATTTCAGTGGTGACAATGCCACTTATTGCCAAAAGGACAGTAGTTAAAGTCTCTTACGGGAGATATTCCTAGCCTAGCATTTGTGGAACACGTGTTACTTGCGGCTTGTCCACTCAAGCCTGGATATTTCCCAGTTTTCTTTTTAACAATAGGACATGCTTCAGTGTCTGAGGAGTCAGGAATGGTGCTGAACATTGTGCAGTCATTAGCAAACATCCCCAGTTCTGACCTCACATTTTCACACAATAAGCTCTTGCAAACAACAATGTGGTAATGACCAGAAAATCTTTCTCTCATCTGATTGTCCCAAACTTCTTGCCATAGCCAATATCATTCAGCATTGGGAAGATTCTGTTCTTTGTCTCAATTTGATGCCTTTTGATAATACTACTTAAGAATTAATTTTAAAGATGTTCTTGCAGCAATGTAGATGGTATCTCATCCTATCATTGTATCATGCTGGCGGTGAGAAGGAGATGACATCAACAGTGGGATGGAGTTATATATGTAATGGAGTGTGTTAGTGCTTTGATAGTGAGGTACTGAAATGACACACTGTTCTTTAAGCCCTAGGCCTTGATAAGGAACATAAAGGATTTGCAAAGTTCACTTAATATTCTATGTCAAGGAAGTTAACTATAGCAAAATTGCTATGGAAGTGACCTCTTTTCCCCTATAATAGATGATGAGCTAAACTGGCCAATTGTAAGATTTTGAGTACTGCAATGGCTCAGTGGTTATCACTGCTGCCTCACAGTGCCAGGGACCTCTCATTGTGCTGTACTAAACACACCTCTAGCTATCTATCCAAGTCTCATAGTGTCCCTCTTCCTCAATTCTAGCCCCATTCAACACTCAGTATTTGGAACAATTCACCACTGCTGGATTTCCCAAAATGGGGCAGCATCTTGGAGCCTTCTTTAAAAGTCCATTGCATAACCGGACAGAGCTGCCCTGCACGGTTCCTGATGTTTGTCCTGGACTTAGCAAAGAAGGGAAAATTGGCAAATTGGTGACATGGATCTGCAGATCTAGGTGGATAGTGGGATGCAGAGGTGGGACATCCACTAAACCAAACCCTGGCAAAGCACTTCATGCCAACCTGGTCCGAGATTGCCACCTGGGCCAGAATAGTCATGGCTGTCAAGGGGAGTGCACAGAAATGTAGGAAGAAAGTTAAAGTCCTTTCCACTTTGTCAGCATGAGTGGCACACTTTTCCCTCTGCTACCTCACACTCTCCCTGTCTCTGCTCCTGCACCCACCTTCTGCCAAGGCACATGTTCTGCCACTCTCACTATTGCCTGCAATGTCTTCCCTCACTCAGTCTCAGTCACATCAACCCCTGACACCACTGACTCTATATACCCTCTGTGCTGCCCACTCAGTTGCTCTGTCCCAAAAAGAAGAGCTGTGTCACCCATTCTCGTCTCCCCAAATACCTCTGTCTCTCTCATTTTGGGGGAAACAGCTCATAGTAGGGCAGAGGTGAGATGTGTGGTTAGTAAGGTCATTAATAGACAATAATGCTCCCCTTAATAGGTAATAGGTTGAGAACAGTGAGGGACGATCTCATAGAAACACAGCACGCAGGACATAGTGAGCAGGGCAGCGGTAGACGTCCGGTACGTGGCCACTGCCATCCGACGCCTTAAAACGGCGGTGCTCGGACCCGACGTAGTGCACCAGTTGGAGGACGCTCAGGTGTGCGGTGGGATCCCGTCCGCGCTCACCCCAGCCTGGACGGAATTTCACATTGGCCCCAAGGTCCCGTACTTCCCGCGGGAGCCTGTGCCCCACAACCTGAGCTGCCTCCGGAATTTTAATTTTGTTTCTTTTAAGGATATTAAAAGGAAGGCCCTGTATCGACTGCTGCTGCACACCGTCCACCTCTTCTCCCTCATCCACCGTCCGGACACGCCTTGGCGTGCCCATTTGCCACCGGGCGGTGGAGATCCCCAGTGGAGTGCTTTCTACGCAGGAGTCCTCCCCCTTTCTCTCGGGGATCTGGGGTGGAGGGTGCTGCACGCAGCAGTCCCCTGCAACCGCAGATTGCGGTGGTTCACGGACTCCCAGCCCAACTGCTTGTTCTGTGGTGCTGTGGAGTCCGTGGACCATGTATATATTGGGTGTGGGCGTTTGCACTCCCTTTTTGATTTTCTCAAAAACCTTCTCCTCTGTTTCTGGCTGCACTTCAGTCCCACGCTCCTGATCTCCGGGCACCCGGTACGGAGGAGGGAGGGCAGGTCCGAGGACCTCCTCGTGGGTCTGTTCCTGGGCCTGGCCAAACTGGCCATCAACAGGTTCAGGCAGCGGGCCGTGGAGGGGGTCGTTAGGGCCGACTGCCTGCCCCTCTTCCGCGGTTATGTTAGAGCCCGGGTGTCCTTGGAGAAGGAGCACGCGGTGTCCACCAACACCCTGGAGTCGTTCAGGGAGAGGTGGGCGCCGCAGGGAGTGGAGTGCATTATTTCTCCCTCCGACTCTATTTTGATTTAGTTCCTACCCTCCCCTTCACTGTTTTGATCACACAGCATTGCCCTTTGATGTGAAGGGCAGTGCTTGTCACTGGCCACTCAGGTGTTTTTCATATCTTCCTGGTGGTGGAAATTGAATAAAGATTCGTGCACTTTGTGTCCTTCACTGTGTCTCTCACCTGCACACACACCCCATGAGTGCTGGGGAAAAATAAGCACTACCGCAGTTAGGCGTAGTGTGGGGGTTTAAAAAAAGAAAAATAAAGAGAGAAAAAAAAAGAATTGCAATGTCCCTCTTCCACGAAAAAAAAAGAAAAGAAAAAAGAAAAATAGAAACACAGCAAAATCCTGATGGAATTGGGCAGGCTAGATACAGGAAGGGTGTCCCTGATGCTGGGGAAGGCCAGAACAAGGGGTCACAGTCTAAGAATAAGGGGTAGGCCATTCAGGATGGAGATGAGGAAGAATTTCTTCACTCAGAGTTAGGAACCTAGATTAGATTACCTACAGTGTGGAAACAGGCCCTTCGGCCCAAGCAGTCCACACCGACCCTCCGAAGAGTTACCCACCCAGACCCATTTCCCTCTGACTAATGCACCACAGGAAGCTGTTGGGACCAGTTCATTAGATATGTTCAAGAGAGATCTGGATGTGGTCATTGTGACTGAAGGGATCAAGGGAAATGGGAAGAAAGTGGGACTGGGATACTGAGATTGCATGATCAGCCATGATTGTATAGAATAGTCATATACGTGGTGCAGGGTCGAAAGGCCAAATGGCCTACTCCTGCACCTATTTTCTATGTTTCTATGTGACTTGCCTTAGCCTCATGAGATTCTTGCCTTGTCACCTAGAACTTAGCTCAAAGGTACAGTGAGCTACTCCCTATATCAAGACAGACCTGGATTTCTCACAGTGATTCTAGCATATTTCCTGCTGTAGTGCATGTCATTCAGACCTGCTCAGCGCTTGAGAAAGAAACTCCAGGAAAGTCCAGGAATGCTGCATCATTCAGACACAGTCAGTACTGGAAGGATCAGCCAAATCAGAGCACATATCTGCAGAAATCCCCATCTATTTTCCTCCATCTATTTAAAGTGAGGGAAATCTGATGGGCTCCTTTCCAGATCAACACTCTGGTTTGCTCAGTTTCCTGATCTGCAGCTGGTTAATGGAGGCCATTCAGGATAAGACCTGGTAACGTTCTCCATAACAATGTCTGGAAGATTCACTTAGAGTCATGGAGATCTACAGCACTGAAACACACCCTTCGGTCCAACTTGTCCATGCTGACCAGGTACCCCAACCCAATCTAGTCCCACCTGCCAGCACCCAGCACATATCCCTCCAAACCCTTCCTATTCATATACCCATCCAGATGCCTTTTAAATGTTGCAATTGTACCAGCCTCTACCACTTCCTCTGGCAGCTCATTCATACCACACTTAGATCTCTTTTATATCTTTCCCCTCGCTCCCTCAACCTATGCCCTCTAGTTCTGGACTCCCTCACTCCAGGGAAAAGACTTTGTCTATTTAGATTAGATTCCCTACAGCGTGGTAACAGGCCCTTCAGCCCAACAAGTCCACACTGACCCTCCAAGGAGTAGCCTACCCAGACCCATTTCCCTCTGACTAATGTACCTAACTTTAATGCCAGAAGTATACGAAATAAGGTAGGTGAACTCGCAGCGTGGGTTGGTACCTGGGACTTCGATGTTGTGGCTATTACGGAGACGTGGCTAGATCAGGGACAGGATTGGCTGTTGCAGGTTCCAGGGTTTAAATGTTTTAGTAGGGTCAGAGGTGGGGGCAAAAGAGGGGGGGGTGTGGCTTTGCTTGTCAAAGATAGTATTACAGCGGTGGAAAGGAAGATGGACGAAGATTTGCCATCTGAGGTAGTTTGGGTTGAGGTTAGGAATAGGAGAGGTGAGGTCACCCTGTTAGGAGTCTTTTACAGGCCTCCTAATAGTCCTAGAATCGTTGAAGAAAGGATTGCGAAGATGATTCAGGAGAAGAGTGACAGTAATAGGGTGATTGTTATGGGAGACTTTAACTTTCCTGATATTGATTGGGAAAGCTATAGCTCAAGTTCGTTAGATGGGTCAGTGTTTGTGCAAACTGTGCAGGAGAGTTTCCTGACACAATATGTAGATAAGCCAACAAGAGGTGAGGCCATACTGGATTTGGTTCTGGGTAACGAACCAGGCCAGGTATTAGAACGAGAGGTAGGTGAGCACTTTGGGGACAGTGACCACAATTCGGTGATTTTTACTCTCGTGATGGAGAGGGATAAGTGTGTACTACAGGGCAAGAGTTATAGCTGGGGGCAGGGAAATTATGATGCGTTGAGGCATGACTTAGGATGTGTGGATTGGAAAAGTAGATTCCAAGGCAAGAGCGTAATTGATATGTGGAACTTGTTCAAGGAGCAACTATTGAGTGTCCTTGATAAGTACGTACCTATCAGGCAGGGAGGAAAGGGTCGTGTGAGGGAGCCGTGGTTTAATAAGGAGTTGGAATCCCTTGTTAAATGGAAGAGGGCGGCCTTTGTAAAGATGAGGCGAGAAGGTTCAACAGGGGCGATTGAGAGTTATAAGGTAGCCCGGAAGGACCTGAAGAGAGAGCTAAGAGCAGCAAGGAGGGGACATGAAAGGTCCTTAGTTGGTAGGATTAGGGAAAACCCTAAGGCTTTCTATAGGTATGTTAGGAATAAAAGAATGACTAGGGAAGGAATAGGTCCAATCAAGGATAGTAATGGGAAGTTGCGTGTGGAGGCTGAAGAGATTGGGGAGGCGCTGAATGAATACTTTTCGTCAGTATTCACTCAGGAACAGGACATTGATGTCGATATGAATACTGAGGCACGAATAAGTAGAATGGATGGCTTTGAGATATGTAGAGAAGAGGTGTTGGAAATTCTGGCAAGGGTGAAAATAGATAAGTCCCCTGGGCCTGATGGCATTTATCCTAGGATTCTCTGGGAAGCAAGGGAGGAGATTGCAGAGCCATTGGCCTTGATTTTTGTGTCCTCTTTGTCGACAGGAGTAGTGCCAGAGGACTGGAGGCTAGCAAACGTGGTTCCCTTGTTCAAGAAGGGGAGTAGGGATAATCCTAGTAACTATAGGCCAGTGAGTCTCACTTCTGTTGTGGGCAAAGTCTTAGAGAGAATTGTAAGGGATAGGATTTATGCACATCTGGATAAGAATGATGTGATCAAGGATAGTCAGCATGGTTTTGTGAAGGGCAGGTCGTGCCTCACAAACCTTATTGAATTCTTTGAGAAGGTGACTAAGGAGGTAGATGAGAGGAAAGCAGTAGATGTGGTGTATATGGATTTTAGTAAGGCGTTTGATAAGGTCCCCCATGGTAGGCTACTGCAGAAAATACAGAGATATGGCATAGAGGGTGAGTTGGAGGTTTGGATTAGGAATTGGCTCTCTGGAAGAAGACAGAGGGTAGTAGTTGATGGCAAAGGTTCATCTTGGAGTGCCGTCACTAGCGGTGTTCCGCAAGGATCTGTTTTGGGACCATTGCTGTTTGTCATTTTTATAAATGACCTGGAGGAAGGGTTAGAAGGTTGGGTGAGCAAGTTTGCGGATGATACGAAAGTCGGAGGAGTTGTAGACAGTGAGGAAGGATATGGCAGGTTACAGCGGGATATAGAGAAGCTGCAGAGCTGGGCAGAAAGGTGGCAAATGGAGTTCAATGTAGCTAAGTGTGAAGTGATTCACTTTGGTAAGAGTAATAAAAAGATGGATTACTGGGCTAATGGTAGACTACTTGGTAGTGTGGAAGAGCAGAGGGATCTTGGTGTCCATGTACACAGATCTCTGAAAGTTGCCACCCAGGTAAATAGTGCAGTGAAGAAGGCATATGGTGTACTGGCTTTTATTGGTAGAGGAATTGAGTTCCGGAGTCCTGAGGTCATGCTGCAGTTGTATAAGACTCTGGTGCGGCCGCATCTGGAATATTGTGTGCAGTTTTGGTCGCCATACTATAGGAAGGATGTGGAGGCACTGGAACGGGTGCAGAGGAAGTTTACCAGGATGTTGCCTGGTATGGTAGGAAAATCCTATGAGGAAAGGCTGAGGCACTTTGGGTTGTTTTCATTGGAGAAAAGAAGGTTTAGGGGTGATTTGATAGAGGTGTACAAGATGATTAGGGGGTTAGATAGGGTTGACAGTGAGAACCTTTTTCCACGTATGGAGTCAGCTATTACAAGGGGGCATAGCTTTAAATTAAGGGGGGGTAGATATAGGACTGATGTTAGGGGTAGGTTCTTCACTCAGCGAGTCGTAAGTTCATGGAATGCCCTGCCAGTAGCAGTAGTGGACTCTCCCTCTTTATGGGTATTTAAGCGGGCATTGGATAGGTATATGGAGGATAGTGGGTTAGTGTAGGTTAGGTGGGCTTTGATCGGCGCAACATCGAGGGCTGAAGGGCCTGTACTGCGCTGTATTCTTCTATGTTCTATGTTCTATGTTCTAACATTATGGGCAATTTAGCATGGCCATGCCACCTAACAAGAGGAAACCGGAGCACCCGGAGGAAACCCACGCAGACACAGGGAGAATGTGCAAACTCCACACAGACAATTGCCTGAGGCAGCAGGGCTAATCACTGACCAACTGTGCTTCCCCATCCTATCCATGCCCCTCATAATTTTGTAAACCTCTATAAGGTCACCCCTCAGCCTCCGATGCTCCAGAGAAAACAGTCCCAGCCTGTAAAACCCTTCCCTATAGCTCAAATCCTCCAACCCTGGCAACATCCTTGTACATCTTTTCTGAACCCTTTCAAGTTTCACAACATCTTTCTGATAGGAAGAAGATCCGAATTGCATGCAATATTCCAACAGTGGCCTAACCAATGTCCTGTACAGGCACAACTGACTTCCCAACTCCTGTACTCAATACTCTGACCAATAAAGATAAGCAAACCTTCTTTACTATCCTACCTACCTGCGACTCCACTTTCAAGGAGCTATGAACCTGCACTCCAAGGTCTCTTTGTTCAGTAACACTCCCTAGGACCTACCATTTAGTGTATAAGTCCTGCTAAGATTTGATTTCCCAAAATGCAGCACCCCACATTTATTTGAATTTAACTCCATCTGCCCCTCAGGATTCCCTCCAACAACTTGCTCACCACCAACATCTGGCTCACTGGTCTATAGTTCCCTGGCTGGTTAATCTGGTTTACCATACAAGGTTTCCCTTCATCATTAGACCTCGACAAGGTTTTATTTTCAGCAATTTTTTTTTCTGCAAAGCTCTTCTATTGCCAAGATCGAAAAAGCAAAGAGAAAATGACAGGTACTGATCAACAGAAGTAAAGAAACTGTCAAAGCTGGAAATATATAGCAACGTGTGCTGAATTTGGAATGCAAAGTGGTAGATTAATGTTTTGAATCAAGACCATTCACCAGAATGGACAATCTCCACCTAAAGCATTAATCTGCTCCTTGCTTTACAGACGCTTTAGAAGTGTTTCATTTTCAGCTTGCCTCACAAAGCAAACAGTGGGATTTTTAATAAGCTGTCCACATGAGGCATTAATTGCAATGTTTCCAACACTGATAAGAGTTTGCAGAAGTGGGACTGACCCCATGCAGGAAACAGATTGCAGTTTCATAAATTTGGGTGATTTTGCTTTTAAGAGTTCCACATTTCATTATTTCCTTCTCTCTTATCTACAGACAATCCCCGTCAGAGCTGAAAGCTGTCAGAAACAGGAAGGCTGGCAGGGGTCTGTTTCAGTGAAATACTTGTTCAGAGTGGGGAAAACAGGGCCATTTAAAATACATCCACAGCCAGACCTCTTCACCCAGTCTCGCCAAGGATATCCCGTCAGAGACAAGAGCACCCCAGGGAAATCTCCAACCACATTTAAAGAAAGTTATACTATTTTCCGCTCAGCTGAGGGGACCTTCGGAGTGATTTCTAATCAGTTGACTGTCAGGCCTGTTTCCTCTGATCATTTTAAATAGCTCCAGTGCTGTCAAAATGGAACCAAAATGGGACTAAAAGTGGGAGGTCCCTGTGAGACACACTTGACTCCTTTTTAAGTAAATCAGTGGCACTGGCTGAATGGGTAACACAGACTTACAAGATGTTTGTTCTTCCTGATTAGATCATTTTCAGACATAAACCAGGGTTCTCATTTTTCCTTTGCTCACGCTCTGCAGACGTCTTCAACTCAATACACACAAGGCTTTTAAAACAATTTCAGACCTATCCTTTCAGTTACTTCAAAAGCATGTGTACATAGGAGAGCTACTTCAACCTTGTTCAGTTTATCCAAGTCCATTAGGGAACAAGTCAACAGGTTGACTTTTAAGGTAGGTCACGGTACTCTTCTATTACTTTTCAATTTATTTCCTTTCCTAAAGGCCCTAGCACTTAAGTGGCAGCTGGGTCCAGGTAGCCCTGTCTCCTTTGAGGCAGTAAATTGCTCAAGGGAAACTTTAGAAAGCTTAGCATGCAATCTGGACTGGTAGCTCAGTGCAGTGTAGAACAAGTCAGGGTGAGGCATTAAATCAAGGCTCCCACTCTCCTTAGACATGAATGCAATAATCCTGTGACACTTTATTTCAGAAGATTAGAGAGTTCACCAGCTCTCTTTGTCAATCTGAGATTCACAGAATAGCAGCAATGCCGAAGGAGACTATTTGGGCCGTCATTTTCATACTGACTTATTTCAAGAACGAGTCACCTCATCTCAATACCCTGTCTTTCCTGGTCAATGATAGCCCAATTCCTTTACTTGGAGCCAAATCTGCCTCCACCACATTCTCCTGATCCTAATCACTCATTTCATACCAAAGATTTATCTCATGTTGCTTTAGCTTTGTTTTTGTCAGTCAGCTTATATCACTGTCCTCTGGCTCTCAACCCTTGAACTGCTGCAGACAATTTATCCTGACCGACTCTGTCCAGAACCCTCACTATCTTGAGCACGCTTACCAAGTATTCTCTCAATCCTTTCTTCTTGAGAGAGAAAACTCCCTGATTCTCTAATCTGTTCATGTGACTGAACTATGTCATTCATGAAGCCAGTCTCCTTAATCTGTTCTGTTTTCCCTCTCATGGTCTCACATCCTTTTTCAAGTGTGGTGCCCATACTGCATGCTAGTTGAGGCCAAACTCAAATCAGTTTAGGTTTATCATCAAGTTCATGAGCTCCATTCTCTCATTCGTAAAGCCTAAGATCCCTTCTGCTTTATTAACCACTTCCTCTGCCCTGCCACCTTCAATGATTTCTGTGCATTTATCCCCAGCTCTGCTCTTCACTCAATTTTGAACTGCATCCTTCACTTTATATTGCCTGTCCTCATTTTGATCACCAAAGTGAATCATTTCACACTTCTCTGCATTATATTTAATCTGCCACATCTACCCAATCCACTATGTCTCACACACTAGCGGTTACTTGAAAGAAGCACGGAGAATACTGGAGAAACTCAGCAGGTCTGGCAGGATCTGTGAAGAGAGAAGCAGAGTTAACGTTCGAGTCCAGTTCTGAAGAAAAGTCATACTGGACTTGAAACATTAACTCTGTCTCTCTCTCTCTCTCTTCTCACAGATCCTGTCAGACCTGTCAAGGTTCTCCAGAAATCTCTGTTTCATATTTTCAGTACCTCTGTCTTTACCAGAGATTACATTTTGTGTAGACAGTCTCTATCTTTCCAGCCAGAGATTTATTCTAGCTCATAGATCACAAACCTCTAACCACACTGATTTTATATTTATGGAGCCCTAATCCTAGCATGGTTGCCTATTTTCTAACAGTTCCAGGTGGACATTGCCAATTTATTAAACTCATCGGGAGGGGGGATGAATGGGTTCCTCTTCTTTATTCATTCATACCCCTCCTTTAGTTGGTTGCAGCAATTTATATGCAGATTCCTTCCTTTGTGGGTATCTTTCTCCCAGACTCAACTGAATTTATGTTTTCAAGGGAATCAATTTAACCAGGTTTTCTGAAGTTAACAAAGAGTGAGTTTATTAATTACTAAATGTAATAAGAACTATTAACACAATACACATGCACACATACTGGAAATAAAAGGTCAGTTAAAAAAGATGATAGCTAAATAAAAACTGATACATGAATCAGTCTCAATTGTTCACAAGAGCAGATAGCTGAATACTGTGACATTGCAGTGGAGGTGACCAGTAAAATTGATGGTGGTCGTTGAATAGTCGATTTCTAGATTCTTAGTTTTGCGGATTAGTTGAAATTCTGTTGTTTGATTATTTTTGACAGTGACTGAATTCCAACATTCAGGGTGGGTGAGAGTCCTTCTGTTTCCTTTTGACTATCTTGCTAGCTTGCTGACGTTTCACACTCAGAGTGAAAGTATTGCTTTACCTGCAGCATAGGGCTGGTAAGGGAATGGTTCTTCAATAGTGATCTTCACAACATGCTAAGACTTGAACCTAGGCTGGTATACACGGGTACATTGGCCCACCCTGTTCCACTAACACACTCCAATAAAGTTGAAATTGTTTTTCTTTTTAGCTTTGTCCTTACATATTCTTCAAAGGAAATAAAGCCCATATTATATCTGTATTTTGGGACTTCATCTACAGAGGATAGCTTGCTCTTGAACAGGGAGTCATCAGTCCCTCATTTTCTCTGTAGTCACA
Source organism: Chiloscyllium punctatum (assembly GCF_047496795.1). Lineage (NCBI taxonomy): Eukaryota > Metazoa > Chordata > Chondrichthyes > Orectolobiformes > Hemiscylliidae > Chiloscyllium > Chiloscyllium punctatum. The sequence continues at coordinate 91,071,207 of NC_092746.1, read as the reverse complement.
AGAGATCACATTCCAGCTGTTATGACTTGTCTCTTTCCCCCCTCCTTGAAGGGATGTTGTTTGAATTTCCCTTCATATCTTTTAGATGTGACATTCCATGGATCTCTGTCTCTGGATAGCCAACTTAAACTGCAGCCATCTATGGGCTGTATCCATTATTTTACAAAACATTTTGGAACTTCAAGTTAAATATCCCACAATACTTTGAGGCTCTGAACCTCTCATGATTTTATAAGTGCTAATGGGACAGAGCGGGCTAAGAGACCTGTGTGTACCAGCATGGGTTCAAGTGTTACTGAGTTGTGAAGATTAATGTTGAAGAGCCATTCCCTTATCACCCAGTGTTCCAACAACACTCATCAATCCTCCCAAATCAACATCTAGACATAACTTGTTCCTTAGTTCCAATTGGTCTCAAGCATCTCTGCCAGACTCTATGAGATGATAGCACTATCCTGTCAATGAACCTTGGATAAGATCGTCCGTTGCACTCCATCTGATGCTTGATAAGGTCTGCACTGTGCACAAGGCTGTCCCTTGTTGGTGATGTGCGATGATCTTGGCTGAAGCCTTGCTTGCAGAACTAGCATCTGCTGTGGCATTTCTGAAACCACATGCCACAGTAGTGGTGAACTCCTGCCCACAGCTTGTGTCACCATTTGTATTGATCAGCAGCTAGGATTTCCCACTTGTTGTGGTTGATGTTCAGGCCTTTCATGTCTCATTGGGCAGTATGCTTGGATTAGAGCTTCAACTGCTATACAAACATAGACATAGAGAATAGGAGGAAAAGTAGGCCATTTGGTCCTTCAAGCCTGTTCGGCCATTCAGTACGATCATGGCCAATCATTGAATTCAGTACCTTATTCCTTCTTTCTCACTATTCCCATTGATCCCTTTAACCTTAAGAACTATTCCTATCTCCTTCTTGAAAATATTCAATGTTTTGGCCTCTGCCACTTACTGTGGCAGAGAATATCACAGGCTCTCTGGGGGAAGGAATTTATATTTTGAACTTTGCTAACCTATTTGTGAAAACATGAACTAAAATAGCTTTGAATTTGCTTTTTTGAACTTTCCTCACAGTTTACCCTTTTTCTTGTTGTAATATTTCATGTTATTCTAATATTATCATTAAGCCTTACACCTGAACAGTTCCATGTTTGGATGACCAGCGGCACCCTGATATCCCAGAAGAATTCTATTGATTCTTTGTTCGTGCCATGTGCTGTGCTGGTCTCTTTGGCAGGAGCTACCTCCATCCTGTGAACATGCCCTTCCTTGATTAGCGTGAACCTTCATGACACATTGGCTCGGGAAAGGACATTAATGGTTTTACCTTTCCATGTTATGACAACATTACATTGTAATCACTAGAGAAAAGAATGTTACTGAGCCTCTGTTCTTGCTGGGTGCAAGTTGCTCAGCCTTTGCTGTCAATGCTTTGCTGCCATCTTGGCCTCCTCTAGATGTCCCCAGTGTCACAGATGCCAGTCTTCAGCTGATTCAATTCACTCCACGTGATAATAAAGCAAGGGTTGGATGTACTGAACACTGCAAAGACAATGAGCCCTGACAGTAATGCTAAAGACTTGCACTCTGGAGCTTTCTGCATCTCTAGTCAAGCTGTTCCAATACAGCTACAACACTGGCATCTACCCAACAATGTGGAAAATTGCCCTGGTATGTGCTGTGCCCAAAAGAACAGGAAAATCTAACATGGTTAATTACTGCCCCATCAGTCTACTTTCAATCATCAGTAAAGTGAGATCAAAATAAAGTTTTATTGGTTTGATTGTTGAGCAAACAGACCTGAAAGATTCTGTTGAAGTTATGCCCCATGACTAAACAAATGTCTCTGGACTGAGCTAATGGGGCATGTATTTTTCTCACACACACCGAGTAGCTGTGAGTAGTCGCTGGAGAAATTTGCAAGGATACAGCACTGTCCTCTCGGTCAGAGTGTGAAAGGGTAGAGCTGAAAGCAATACACTATCTCTCTCTCAGAAAAATAGCTTGAGAAAAAAAAACCTGTTAAAGTTTCAAACATCGGGAATTCCTAACTAAGTCCTGAAGATTTCCCAATGTTCTGTGATTGACAGCAATGAGAATTAGCTCATAAGAAACCAAAGCTGTGAGAAACTCATCATATTCTACAATTTTAGTTTGAAATCTTGATGCTCAGCGTTTTCCTATTTTTCCATTCATAATAGCTCTGCAGAGCTAATGGTTTCTCTCAGCCTGTCTGTTTATGAATCTGTGTGGGTTTGGTATTAAGGGGGATATAGTTTAATTCACACGTAACTTAGTTGATAACCAATTTGCCACTTGCTTGAAAAATAAGTTTGGCTGTTATTTTTGTATTTATTGGAAGTCTGGGTGAGAATCTCTCTGGTTTACAATAAAGAAGTGAATCAAGTTAACACTTTTGGCAAATGAATAAGGTATTTAAACTTTTCATGCGTCACATTGAGTAGTTGGGCTTAATTTCCAGTTCATTTCTGCTCAGAATTGTACCTCACATACAGGGAAGTTCATAAAGTTGCAAATCTCTTCCTTGGGCCACTCAAGGATTGGCAACATGTTTGGGTAACTTCAACGGGACATGAAGCTTGACTTGCCCAATTTTAAGTCTCTCCATTACCTAACCTTGCTTAGAGGTGTTTCATTGCAATGTGGAAATAGGGCATGGCTACTTCCTGGCAAAATATAAATGGAGGCCGTAAAAGTCACATCCAGTCACCCCATTCTGGAGAGGAGGGAAGAATGCCTTGGCCAAAACCAACTGCTGCTCAAGGATTGGAGCACTCCAGTTAAAATTTCCCACTCTCATAATCTCAACATGAGTTTCCCTCTGCCTACCTCTGTAATTTCCTCAAATCTTGCACCTTCTCCCTCCTGAAATCTCAATCTTCCTGTTACTCAGGAGAGGCTCTGTTTAGACCAGAGGTAACTGCACGCAGAGGAGTGATTGGAAATTGCTGCAGGGACCAATCAGAGGACAGATCCAGTCAAAAAAACTACAGCTCAATCTGACTCTGTCCTGCTTTGAACAACAAGTTGCTGCCTTTCCGATATGACACCATGATTAACAAATCAGCATCTCTATTTGTATTAGTTTCTAAAAAAAAATTGCAAAATGCTTACGGTCAGTTTGTTATTGCAGACTCCATAGGCAGCTTCTCAAAGTCAGGCCAGGAACCTAATCCCCTGCCTCAGTGTTCTCTCATAACACTAATTTTAAATCTATATAGCTGAATCAGCCCGGAGGTATGCTTGGATACTGAGCATCTTCAGGAGGGCAAATGGCAGCCACATTGGGGGCTGCTTCTGCCTTGTGCTACTGCTTAGGTGGCCTGCAGTGTTGACAGGTTTCCAAAAGGCTATAAAACAAAATTGGAGGTCCAGCATTCACCCCAGTACAAGTAGGTCCTGGAAAAAATAAGGTTCCAGTGGAAAAGACTTAATTTGCTCTGTGGTGAATCAAATGTATACCACCTTGTAGGGCTCACTAAAACATAGTTCAAAAATAGCATTCTTCACTGGCAGGCTCCTTAATCAGTTCCTTAAGGAGTTTAACAGGCTGTTTAACTTTGCAGCAAGTGAGTTTCCCATTCCATCTCCCTCTACTAGCCCTTTGAAAATTGCAAACTGACCCAGAGGTACGAGAATCCTGAAGTGATTGCTGGGACCATGATTTCAGAGAATGCCTTTGTTGCATCCCAACCTCACCCCATTCCTGGTCCGTGTACATTCTGGGTACCACTTCAGTTCATTCACCAAATTTACTGGTTTATCCTTTGAGGTGCCTGCCCATTACTTGTTCTGATGCTGTTTCTCAGTACTACCTGAGGGCCTGAATCAGGAATAAAGGCAGTGAGCCTGAAGTGTGGAGAGATAAGCTAGAGGAGGGTGGGGGTGGGGAGAGAGTAGCATAGAGTACAATGGGTGAGTGGGGGAGGAGATGAAGGTGCTAGGTCAAGGAGGAGAGGGTGGAGTGGAGAGGTGGAAAAGGAGAATAGGCAGGTCGGACAAGTCCGGACAAGTCAAGGAGACAGTGCTGAGCTGGAAGTTTGAAACTCAGATGAGGTGGGGGAAGGGGAAATGAGGAAACTGTTGAAGTCCACATTGATGCCCTGGGGTTGAAGTGTTCCGAGGCGGAAGCTGAGGCGTTCTTCCTCCAGGCGTCTGGTGGTGAGGGAACGGCAGTGAAGGAGGCCCAGGACCTCCATGGTGGTCCTCGGCAGAGTGGGAGGGGGAGTTGAAATGTTGAGCCACAGGGCGGTGTGGTTGATTGGTGCGGGTGTCTCGGAGATGTTCCCTAAAGCGCTCTGCTAGGAGGCGCCCAGTCTCCCCAATGTAGAGGAGACCACATCGGGAGCAACGGATACAATAAATGATATTAGTGGATGTGCAGGTAAAACCCATGGCTGTCTGCAAAGGTGGCAGGTGCTCCTACAATGTATTTTGACATTTCTCTCACATACGCCAGGAGGGCAGGGATCTGCTGCCGACAGTTGGCAGTGTTAAAAAGGTACCTCCTCATTATTATCATCTCATTGCCAGGGAGAACTGGCGAGCATGTAACGCAGTGTGTCTTTTAGTTTCCTCTGTGATAATGGATCCCAGTGAGGCTAAAATAATCATTAGAGTATTTTATAAGATTGATATCACAGAACCATCACAGACACAATGGGACAAATTGTCTCTTTCACTGTTGTATCATTTATGTCAAGAGTATTTAGATAAATGCAAAAGAATGTCGCCAGGGTTGGAGGGTTTGAGCTATAGGGAGAGGTTGAATACAGTCATAGAGTCATAGATATGTACAGCTTGGAAACAGACCCTTCGGTCCAACCCGTCCATGCTGACCAGATATCCCAACCCAATCTAGTCCCACCTGCCAGCACCCGGCCCATATCCCTCCAAACCCTTCCTATTCATATACCCATCCAAATGCCTCTTAAATGTTGCAATTGTACCAGCCTCCACCACATCCTCTGGCAGCTCATTCCATACATGTACCACTCTCTGCGTGAAAATGTTGCCCCTTAGTTCTCTTTTATATCTTTCCCCTCTCACCCTAAACCTATGCCCTCTAGTTCTGGACTCCCCGACCCCAGGGAAAAGACTTTGTCTCCTTATCATATCCATGCCCCACATAATTTTGTAAACCTCTATAAGGTCACCCCTCAGCCTCCAATGCTCCAGAGAAAACAGCCCCAGCCTGTTCAGCCTCTCCCTATAGCTCAAAACCTCCAACCCTGGCAACATTCTTGTAAATCTTTTCTGAACCCTTTCAAGTTTCACAACATCTTTCCAATAGGAAGGAGACCAGAATTGCACGCAATATTCTAACAGTGGCCTAACCAATATCCTGTACAGCCACAATATGACCTCCCAACTCCTGTACTCAATACTCTGACCAATAAAAGAAAGCATACCAAACGCCTTCTTCACTATCCTATCTACCTGCGGCTCCACTTTCAAGGAGCTATGAACCTGCACTCCAAGGTCTCTTTGTTCAGCAACACTCCCTAGGACTTTACCATTAAGTGTATAAGTCCTGCTAAGATTTGCTTTCTCTGGAGTGTTGGAGGCTGAGGGTGACCGTATAGAGGTTTATAAAATCATGAGGGGCATGGATAGGGTAAATAGATAAAGTCTTTTCCCTGAGATGGGGGGTGGGGGGCCTGTGGGAGTGGGTGTGGGGCGGAGGAAATCCAGAACTAGAGAGCATAAATTTAGGGTGACAGGGGAAAGATATAAAACAGACCTAAGGGGCAACCTTTTCACACAGAGGGTGGTACGTGTATGGAATAAGCGGACAGAGGAAGTGGTGGAGGCTGGTACAATTGCAACATTTAAGAGGCATTTGGATGGGTATATGAATAGGAAGGGTTTGGAGGGATATGGGCCGGGTGCTGGCAGGTGGGACTAGATTGGGTTGGGATATCTGGTCAGTATGGAAGAGTTGGACCGAAGGGTCTGTTTCTATGCTGTACATCTCTATGACTCTACTTAGCTGAAAGTGAAGAGTGTAGACAGAATCATGTTTGTAAATGCTGTATAACTTATCTGGGGAGTTCAACCTCTGTGTTTAAGTCCAAGATCAACATTTTGGAAATGATGGCTCTCACAGTTTGTGTGCAGATCATTTCCTACATACTCCAGGAGGGATAAAAGCAAATGGTTACCTTCATGGTCTTGTTTTAGCAGGCGCTTGGACTTTTAATCAATGTCAATTTTTAAATAATGGGAAAGATTAAACAACTGTATTTAGAGTTCTGAGATATGTCTATATTTATAGAATGTGTTTAAATGAAACGTGCAATTGTAATTGTTATATGTGCACAATAAAGCTGATAGGAACCCAACTGTTCTGATAAAGAAAAGATTGTGTGACAATTTTAACTGACCTGAGGCTCCCTTTATCCAGTTCATTGTCATACCACAGCGTGCGACTATCCCTGATATCTAAATGGAAGTAGTTTAGCTTTTGTCAATTAATGAAGGCATACTGGAGAAAACCGTTGTGCTTTAAGTGCATGTATTTTCACCACTTGCATTCAAATGTTTAAGAGTAGAAACTTTCTTACTTACTGGGAAGAGAAACAAAACATTGTGTCAGAGCTGCAAAACAGAAGATGCTGCTCTCTGACTGATGTTATTGTAGTCCGCGAACAATGCCACATAAATACTGACTGTAATTGAGTGCAGTTATGCAATGACTACTGCTCAGAATATTACTGAGGTGAATGGCAGTATGTAATTTTACCCACTCAAAGACATTTGTATAATCAAAGAGAACTGACTGCACTTTAAAGTGACCAAATGAAAGTCAGTAATTTTCAGAGACTTCTAACAAATGTATTTAAAAATAAGACAGCAGCAACCCATACAGGAAACAGCTTGGAGACTGAGCATCATTTTACTGACAGACGAATGCCCCAAGAGGATGTTAAGTATTCATGCACTGATATCTCATTCATTTGTGTGGGTTGTGGGAACAATAGCAGGTAGGTACCAGAACTTGACTAGTCCTGTCCTAACCTGGTGTTAATGAATGCGTAAGTCCCTGGATGACAATTGGGAGTAAATATCAAATTCACAACTAAAATATCTGTTGTGTTATCCTTCCATTTATGAAAGTTGATGGACATACAATGAACAATCAATGGCAGATGTCTTCATAAGGGCACACCTTTGCTGATGGCTGAAGTCATGACAACCATGCAGACCCCCAAAGTGCTGTAGACATTGTTAGCTTTTATCCAAATATGTTTTTTTAAAAGAAGTGGGCTACAGACAAAAAACACTGATTCTGTCTGACAAAATCCTGTAGGACCCATGGATCATTGCACCAAAAGAGTGTCAGGGAGACTTTTAATAGAAAGAGAAATACAACAAGAATAGGTGACAAGAGGCCTTACTATCTCTCACTTCTTAGCAGAAAGGCACTTCTTGCAGAATTTTTATGTTTTTATCTTCCAGGAATATAAAAGAAAGGATTAGAAACTAACTGCAACATTCATCTGTGTATTAATAGATTGATGTCTCGTTGTGTGGCCCAATTGTCTGCTGTGAGAGTCATAACTTTGAGTTTGGACAATTAGACACCCCTGCAAAGCAGGTAAAGAATGGGAAAACAAAATGCTCTCTCAAACACACACACACACACACACACTCTCTGAGTGATGTCAATCAGGATAAGAGAGTTTTCATCAACCTGCAAAGTTAAGAATCTTGGAAACAACTATTCCACTACCGATGTTAATGCTAACTGTTATATACATTGCACTGGCCACGATGTTCAACTATCCACTCTTTATGAAGAATTCAGAGACTAATCTATATGACATTTTATTAACTTATTATTTTGAATTCACTTCTTTTAAAACTATATTTATGTGTGTTCTGTCTCTATGTCTTCTTGTAGTTAGTATTGAGCTATGTTTACTGAGGAACATGTTCCAGGGAGACACTTGCTCATGTACAAGTGACTGACGTTTATTTAAGTGTCTGTGCCTTTTTGGAACCGGGCTGGCTGCCAGAATTAAATAGGCTGAGAGAACAGATGGCAGAGGGTGGATAGGTGAGACATTTCGCCACCACCACCCCACCTCCAGACCTAATCACCTCCTCTGTCCATTCTCTTCTCTTGCCAGCCCCTTGTCTGTTCTCTCACCCCCTTCTCTGTTCTGTCCACCCACCAATTCACTAATCACCCTGTTCATAGACATCTAACCAAAATTCATCACTCAATCAACATCATTTGATGGGAAGTGGTGGTATGGTGGCTCAGTGGTTAGCACTGCTGCCTCACAGCACCAGGGACCCAGGTTTGATTCCTGCCTCGGGTGATTGTCTGTGGAGTTTGCATATTTTCCCCATGTCTGTGTGGGTTTCCTCCAGGTTCTCCGGTTTCCTCCCACAATCCAAAGATGTACAGGTCAGGTGAATTGGCCATGCTAAATTGCCGGTAGTGTTCAGGGATGTATAGGTTAGGTGCATGAGTCAAGGGTAAGTGTAGGGAAATGGGTCTTGGTGGGATCATCTTCGGAAGGTCGGTATGGACTTGTTGGGCAGAAGGGCCTATTTACATACTGTCAGGATTCTAATTCTAATCATCAAAACAGCTCATCTAACTATTATCACGGTGCTGTTTTTGGGAGCTTGAATGTAAATGGGATGTAAACTGGCTCTTAGTTTTTTAAAATTATTACTACACTTCAACAATGACTTAAATGGATATAAAGCACTTTGGGCATTTGGTGGTCATGAAAGGTGCTATATAAATTGAATTCTTTCTAGTCTAGTGTAGTAAAAATGTTTCAAAATGCTTCTTGGTTTAGCTCAGCAGCAAATGAGATGTGATAGGAGCAGAACAACATGATCAGGCAGTACCTGTGACAAGAGAATTCCAGAGCTAACACTTCACATCAATTGTCAACATCAGAATGCAAATTCAGCAAAACCAGGTCAACTCCCAGCCCCACCCAGCACATTCTTTGACATGCCTTTGTTCAATTTCCATTAGCCAATTGATCTTGTATCACTTAATGACAATGTAAATATATGCACAACTTTCACATTATATTAAAATATCACATTACTGACGTACCTCACACTGCCTGTGGAGAGCAAATGATTTTGGATTATAAAACCCAACACCAATTTTGAAAATCCTATTAAGCCAAAATAATGTAGGAAGGCCCATTTGATGAATCCACATTTTCGTTCCAGCTGACTGGAGAAAGAGGCTTGTCCTCCACCTCATCTGACCTTTAACTAGTGGAGTGCCTCTGGAATCAGTTAGTATTTACAGTTTACAGTAATGAATTGGATGAGGAATGTACTATGGCTAAGTTTGAGGTTGGCACAGATACATATGTGAGCTGAAAATGTGTTGCTGGAAAAGCACAGCAGGTCAGGCAGCATCCAAGGAGCAGGAGAATCGACGTTTCGGGCATAAGCCCTTCTTCAGGAAAGTCGAAGATTTTAACCTACTGCACTCCAGCATCTGCAGTCCTCACTTTCTCCTCACAGATACATATGTGAAGACAATTATTGAGGATGACACAGGGAGTCTACAGAGGGATACAGACAGGTTGAGTGGACAAAAACTTAGCAGAGAATATACTGTGGTAAAATGTGCAGTTATGTACTTTAGCTGGAAGGATAGAAATACTGAATATTATTTAAATGGAGAAAGACTGCAAATGCTATTGAATGAGGGAATTTATGAATCCTCATCCATGAATCACAAAACACTAACATATAAGTTCAGCAGGTAATAGGGGAAGGCAAAAGGGATGTTGACCTTTATTTCAAAAGGAAAAGACTATAAAAGTTGGGAGATTTTGTAAAAGCTATGCAAGACACTAGTCAGACCACAGATGAAATACTGTGACTAGTTTTGAGCCTCTTTTCTAAGAAAAGATATACTGGCCTGAGAGACCGTTCAGAGAAGGTTAATTAGACCGCTCCCAGATGTGGAGATGAGTAAGTTGTATCTGTATTCATTGGACCTTACTGAAACATACAAGGTTCTTCAGGAACTTGACAGGGTAGATGTGGAAATATTGTTTCCCATTGTGGGATTGTCAAGGACCAGGGGACATCACCTCAAGATGAATGGTTTGCTTGTTAGGACAGTGGTGAGGAGGAATTTCTTCTCTCAGATGGTAATGAACTTGTGGAATGATTTACCACAGAGGGCTGTGGAGGCTGGGACATTAAGATTAGATTAGATTACTTACAATGTGGGAACAAGCCCTTCGGCCCAACAAGTCCACGCTGACCCTCCGAAGAGCAATCCCCTACATTTACCCCTTTACCTAATACTACGAGCAATTTAGCATGGCCAATTCACCTGCACATCTTTGGACTTTGGAGGAAACCAGAGCACCCAGAGGAAATCCACGCAGACATGTGGAAAATGTGCAAACTCCACAGACAGTTGCCTGAGGCAGGAATTAAACCCGGATCTCTGGCGCTGGTGTGTGGCACATTAAGAATGTTCAAGACTGAGATAGACTGACTTTTAATCAGTAAAGGAATCACATGGGGGAAAAGACAGAAAAATGGAGTTAAGGGTTATCAGGTAAGCAATGATCTGATTGGACGACAGAGCTGACTTCAGTGGGCCGAGTGGCCGACTTCACTGGCCTACCTCCCCAGCCCCACACCCTCCTGCTCCTTGGATGCTGCCTGACCTGCTGTGCTTTTCCAGCACCACTCTAATCTCACTTCAATCTTTTTCTTTTATCATCTAAGGGAAGATGATGAAGGAACTAGCCAGCGGGGGAAAAGCAGAAATAAAAAGGTCAGACATAAGATGAAAACACTGTTGTTGCCATACAGTACATTGATGATGTTCTGACAATGTGTTAAAAGTAATTTGGAGTGACTGCAATGTCAGTAGATACAATAGCAGCTAAAGTAAACAGATCAGTTAACCAGGCTCCTTTTATTCAGGAATTTTGATTTTATGTCCAATTCTTTGTTCAAGGCAGACTCTGAAGAGCCCGGCCCTCTCCTTGGAGCTTAAACATGTAACCGTATAACCTGGCTTTTGTCTGTTTACCCACACCGTGCCACATCACATTGCTGAGAGAAGAAACCACTTCTGATCACAAGGAATAGCAAGAAACAAGCCAAAGAGTATAACACAAAATCGGATTATGGGCACCTTGTATTTTCCTGAGTTATTATTGATAAAATTACAGATCCATTCAGTGGAAGGAATTCATTGCTGATTGTGACAGAAGATGGGCACCTACAGTAACACCACAATTCCCCCAGACTGGAAATGCTTAAGAAATGCCTCTGAGAGGATTGTATTGCACTTTTCTGCTCTTCAGTTACAGAGCTGTTGCTGGGGCTGGTTGTGAAGAGGAACATTGAATCAGACAATGTGTCCAAAATTTCTGAGCAATGCTTCACTATACAACATTCTGCGTAACAATTTTAGGATAGTTTTGAGGTAAGATTGGAGAAGTTAGTAATATTTTCCTTCAAGACAGCTAAGAAAGAAGTTTTTAAAGTTTTGCGAAGAGACAGAGAGAGACAGCGAGAAACAGAAAGACAGATATTATCATCCTTTCAGAAGTCTGTAGAATTCTGGTCATATCATTCACACTGACTAGCTGTTTTGTTACATGAACCAACAGCAATTGTTCATCACTTCAGAAAACAATCAGCTACATGATGCCCACCAAATCTCACTTTGTACACATGTGCTGATGGTAGACAAACTGTGAGTAACCACCAACAAAACTCTCCTACCAACCTCCCAACCATATGGCTACATAAGCAGCAGTCTGAACACCAATTACAATGAGTAGCTTGCTTTTTATAGAATGCAGCATTCCTTTCCATAATCCCTAGTTTTGAAACAGTTCCTTTCCCATTTCTATTCACAATCAAGAATGCAGAAAAATAAGAAGATATTGTCTTTATATTAGGATGCTACTGCTTGTAACAGAAGACTCAATATTAAGGAACGAGTTACTGGAGATGTTGGAATCTGTACTGAAGATTGCAAATGCTGGAGATCACAGCGGGTGAGAAAGCATCCATGGAGAAAGGGCAAGTTAACATCAAATCTAGATGACACTTCATAAGAACAGAAGTAAAGTGTGAAGGGACAACATTCATGCAATGGCTTGGGGGTGTGGGGGAAGAGGTGTGCTGGGTGTCAGATGCTGGTGAAGAAAAGCTGTTGATAGTTCAACTTCAGTGATCGGAATGTGAGAATGGCAGAACAATGTCCTGCCAAAGTGGAAAGGATAGGAAGTGGGATGCAGGACGGGGAGGACACGATAACAATGGAAAAGTATGGAAGAGATGTTCGCAATATTAAAATGTTTTGCTAAAGAAACAAATGCAAGTTGAGAAAAAAATGTCTTGCACATATTGAGTGGTGAGAGTATAGAATGTTGTGGCCTTGTAGCCTCGATGGAATGCTGGCATGGAATGGGAGTGCCTGGGAATGTAGTCAAGGCAGGTTCAGTTGAAGCATTCAAGAGGGTATCAAATCATTCTTTAAATATAATGCTTGTACAGCATTACAGATGAAAAGGCAGGAGATTGGCATCAAGTTAAAATACCGGTACAGACACAATGGGCCAAATGGTCTTCTGCACAGCACCAATTCTGTGATTTAATATTCATTTTAAAATCTGAAGTGTTATAAACAGAGTAAAGAGGGAAAATCCTTTCCCACTTGTGCAGAATTAAGAATGAAAGAAAACAGATAAAGGTAATTGGCGAAAGGATCAACAGTTCTGAAGAAATTTCACTGGACCTGAAACATTAATCCTGCTCTCTCTCCACAGATGCCACCAGACCTGCTAGGATTTTCCAGCAATTTCTGTTTTTGTTTCTGGTTTCCAGCATTCACAGTTCTTGGATCTTTTCTTCAATAATACTGATCAGGTCCCTACCCAGAGCTAAGCCTTCAGTCACCCAGGGAGCAGAGCATTGACAGATGTAGCAGCAGGCAGGTCTGCAATGAGACAGGAGTGGGGAGGGGGAATGGAAATAAATTTTGAATACTGTGGGGGGGGGGGGGGGGGGGGAGGGAGGAGGGCATGAGGAGGAATTCTCAGAGACTGGGTTGGTCAGTGGGTCAAGATCAATCAGATGTGCAGGAGCTATCAAGGTGGCAATAGTCATGGGGTTAGGAAAGGGGACACTTACTAGAGCTGGGGGTAATCATCAGGGGTGGGTGCGGTCAAGGGGTGAGTGTGGTCACATGGGGGATAGGGCAAAGGGATGCACGATTGGTTGGGGTAATGATCCCAGGCGGGAGATCAGTGCCTGAGAGTCGGAGAGCTCTTGATGAGAGGCGGGAGAGCTGTGGAAGTCAGAGACTTTGGAGGAAGGTCATTGAGGAATTCCTGATGACTGAGCCACTCTTCTGGACGGACTCTTTAATTCAGGAGGAGAGAGTGAAGACCAGGTCTCCACAATCCACCAAGTCCTAGCATCCAAAAGCTTCCATGTTTCCTGACATTTGCAGAAAACTAGGCAACAACTGAAAAGATTCCAGAGTGGAAGAATATTAAGGCTTGATTGGGCCTGATTATCTCAATTAAAACTCCAACCTTCCTATACAGTTGAGTTTGTTCCCCCTCACATCTCCAGATTCCCTTCTAACCAGAAATAGCTGGGTTAGGTGGATTTTTGTAACATTAAGCATGCACCCTCCCCAACCCTTGCCTCCAGGTGACCCCAAACCCACCCAATAAAAAAATGCCTTGAGTGCTGGAACCGAAGAAGAACTAAAATTAATTTAAAATATCTTAGAAATGAAACATGAGGCTTTAGACTGTTTGCCAATGTTCGGACTGATGTAAATGTTTTTCAAAATCATGGGCCTTTGGTTCTCTTTTCTCGTCTGCAATAAAACAAATCAGCTCCATATGTTGTTTTCTTTCCCCCTTGTATTCTCAGTGACAGCACGTTGACTGAAAGTATGCTCGCTTGTTCGAGATTGGTCTGAGGCTGCGGTGCTAGGAACAGTCCAACCGGCCTGAGTATCCCTGGATTCCAGAGGAGAAAGCCTGTGTGTCTCCTGCCCGGGTCCAGTGCCAGTGTTGACAGTGGGTGAAGGAGGAAATGAGGCTTGGCTTTGATGCTCACAGTAATCACGTTATTTCATGGGAGGAGATGAGAATGGGGTACGTAGGTTAGAAAGACGCTCCTTTAATGTATTAGACCCCAAAACAAAATTAAACTAAGCCATTTATGAATGTAGCTCTTTTGACAGGCATACAAACTCTGCCAGAGGGCAAGTAGAGCACCACTGTGTAGGGAAAAGACAATTTGACTCAATAGAAACAGCTCCTTTTTTTAGATTCTTTCCATCTTCTTTATTTTTGCTGCTGTTTACCTATTATTTACTTATCTATGCTACTTTACCTGTATTGCTCGCAAGACAAAGCTTTTCACTGTGCCTCAGTACACGTGACAATAAATTAAATTCAATTCTTTCCTATCCTCAGTGGGGTTACTTCCTGTTGGACAGCAGCTTGCAAATTTTAAAACTGCAATAGGCAGATTTGTAATCAGTAAGGGTATTACGGGCTATGGGGGAAAAAGCAGGAAAGTGGAGATGAGGATGACCAGATCAGCCAGGATCTCAATAAATGGAGGAGCAGGCTCGATGGGCTGAACAGGCTACTTCTTTTTCTATGCGTTTTGGTCTTATGTTGGCATCTTAGTCGTATTGTGTGTGTTTGGTAGCATTTTTAATCGGCTGGTTTACTGAGAGGCATACATTAACAGGTCTTTACCCAGGGTTACCAACTCTCCTCAATTACCAGGCTCATTCACTATCTCTCAGATACTATTAAATGCAGTCCAAGAGATTCTAAACTTATAGGATGCCATGAATTAGTGGTCACTGAGTCCATTTAACTGCATAGCTGGATGATTTGCGTTTACAGGTACATGATATTATGGAGGGTTCATGTTAGGGTCAGGCCAGTATACTGCAGTCTCACAGAGGTTAATTCTTGCTGACCTGCTTGTCTTTTTCCTGACAATATCTGATGCCGGCCATCTCATAACAAGCTGTAAACAGCAGAGAAAAACAGGGAATCTGAATCTGAGGATGTTAGGAGCAACTTAGTATTTTTACACTTAAGTCTGAAAAGGTTTTCACATTTAGTAACCAGTCTCTGCTCATTGGATTCTGGATTAGTGGTGCTGGAAGAGCACAGCAGTTCAGGCAGCATCCAAGGAGCAGTGAAATCGACGTTTCGGGCAAAAGCCCTTCATCAGGAATAAAGGCAGAGAGCCTGAAGCGTGGAGAGATAAGTGAGAGGAGGGTGGGGGTGGGGAGAAAGTAGCAGAGGGTACAATAGGTGAGTGGGGGAGGGGATGAAGGTGATAGGTCAGGGAGGAGAGGGTGGAGTGGATAGGTGGAAAAGGAGATAGACAGGTAGGACAAGTCATGGGGACAGTGCTGAGCTGGAAGTTTGGAACTGGGGTGAGGTGGTCCTGGGCTTCCTTCACCGTCGCTCCCTCACTACCAGACGCCTGGAGGAAGAACGCCTCATCTTCCACCTTGGAACACTTCAACCCCAGGGCATCAATGTGGCCTTCAACAGTTTCCTCATTTCCCCTTCCCCCATCTCACCCTAGTTCCAAACTTCCAGCTCAGCACTGTCCCCATGACATGTCCTACCTGCCTATTTTCTTTTCCACACTCCCCCTGCCCCTGACCTATCACCTTCATCCCCTCCTCCAGTCACCTATTGTACTCTATGCTACTTTCTCCCCAACCCCACCCTCCTCTCACTTATCTCTCCACACTTAAGGCTCTCTGCCTGTATTCCTGATGAAGGGCTTTTGCCCGAAACATCAATTTTACTGCTCCTCGGATGCTGCCTGAACTGCTGTGCTCTTCCAGCACCTCTAATCCAGAATCTGGTTTCCAGCATCTGCAGTCATTGTTTTTACCCTTAAATCTATCACCCCTCAGTTTGCAGCCCCTTGTACAAGCTGACGTCATCATCTGAGGAAAAAGATTTTTCCTATCCAGTCCTCTGATCATCTTGTATGTCTCTATTAAATCCCCTCTTAGCCTTCTTCTCTCCAATGAGAACAGACTTAAGTCCTCATAAAACCTTCCCTCCAGACCAGGCAACATCCTGGTAAATCTCCTCTGCATCTTTTCCAGTGCTTCCACATCCTTCCTGTAATAGGGCGACCAGAACTGTACACAATATTCCAAGTGAGCCCACAGTAGCGTTTTGTATAGTTGCAGCATGACATCATGGCTCCAGAACTCAATCCCTCTACCAATAAAACCTAACACATCGTATGCCTTCTTAACAGCACTGGGTGGCAACTTTCAGGGAACAATGTATATGGACACCAAGATCCCTCTGCACATCCACACTACGAAGAATCTTTCCATTGACCAAGTACTCTGCCTTCCTGCTATTCCTCTCAAAGTGCATCACCTCACATTTAGCTGCATTGAACTCCAGTTGCCACCTCTCAGCCTAATTCTGTAGTTTATCCAAGTCCCCCAGCAACCTGCAACATTCTTCCACACTGTCCACTACTCCACCACTCCACCGACTTTCGCATCATCTGTAAACCTATGCCTGCGTCCAAATCATTTATAAAAATAACAAACAGCAGTGGTCCCAAAACAGACCCTTGTGGCACACCACTAGTAACTGGACTCCAGGCTGAATAGTTTCCATCAACCACCACTCGCTGACTTCTTACAGAAAGCCAGTTTCTAATCCAAACTGATTAATCACCCTCAATCCTATGCCTCTGCATTTTCTCCAATACCTACCATGTGGAACCTTATCAAAGACTTTACTGAAGTCCATGTACACCACGTCAACTGCCCCACCCTCATCCACATGCTTCGTCACCTTCTCAACTCAATGAGGTTTGTGAGACATGACCTGCCCTTGACGAAACCATGTTGACTATCTGAAATCAAATTGTTGATTATAAATCCTATCTCTTGTAATCCTTTCCAAAACTTTTCCCACAACAGACATAAGGCTCACGTGTCTATAATGACCTGGGTCATCTCTACTGCCCTTCTTGAACAAGGGCACAACATTTACAATCCTCCAGTCCTCTGATACTAAACCTGTAGACAATGACGATGCAAAGACCAAGGCCAAAGGCTCCAACACCACCTCACTAGCCTCCCAGAGAATTCTTTGATAAAACCCATCCGATCCAGGGGACTTACCTACTTTCACACCTTCTCGAATTGATAACACTTCTTTCTTACTAATCTCAATCCTTTCAAGTCTAATATCCCGTATCTCAGTCTTCTCCTCCTTTTCCTGAGTGAAAACAGATGAGAAATATTTGTTTAGTACCTCTCCCATCTCCACAGGGTCCACACACAACTCCCCACTTCGGTCTTTTACTGGCCCTATTCCCACCCTAGTCATCCTTTTATTCCTCACACACCTATAGAAAGCTTTAGGGTTCTCTTTTATTCTACCTGCTAAAGACTGCTCATGTGCCCTCCTTGCTCTTCTTAACTCTCTCTTTAAATCCTTCCTAGCTGATCTGTAACTCTCCATTACCTCATCTGAACCATCTCGTCTCATCATCACATAAGTCTCCCTCTTCGACTTAACAAAAGATGCAATTTCTTGAGTAAACCACAGTTCCCTTACCTTGTCACTTCCTCCCTGCCTGACAAGGACATACCCATCAAGGACACGCAATATCTGTTCCTTAAACCAGCTCAATATTTGGATTGTCCCCATCCCTTGCATTTTGTTTCCCATTCTATGCCTCCTAAGTCTTGCCTAATCACATTATAGTTGCCCTTCCCCCATCTATAACTCTTGCCCTGTGGCATATACCTATCCCTTTTCGTCGCTAAATGAAATGTAACTCAATTATGGTCACTCTCTCCAAAGTGCTCAACTACCACTAAATCAAACACCTGGCCTGGTCCATTACCAAGTACCGATCCAGTGTGGCCTCCCCTCTTGACGGTCCTTTGACATACTGTGTCAGGAAACCCTCCTGTACACATTGGACAAAAACTGATCAATCCGACGTACTAGAGTTATAACATTTCCAGTTAATGTTGGGGAAGCTAAGGTCCCCCATAATGACCACCCTGTTCCTTTCACTCCTATCCAGAGTCGTTTTGCCAATCCTCTCCTCCACATCCCTGGAACTTTGCGGAGGCCTATAAAAAAAACTCCCAGCAGTGTGACCTCCTCTCTCCTGTTTCTAACCTCAGCCCATACCATCTCAGTGGACGAGTCCTGATCAAAAGTTCTTTCAGCCACCATTATACTGTCCTTGACTAATAAAGCCACACCTCCCCCTCTTTTACCACCTTCCCTGATCTTAATGAAAGATCTAAACCCTGGAACCTGCAACGTCCATTTAGATTAGATTAGATTAGATTACTTACAGTGTGGAAACAGGCCCTTCGGCCCAACAAGTCCACACCGACCCTCCAAAGAGCAACCCACCCAGACCCATTCCCCTACAACTAACACTATGGGCAATTTAGCATGGCCAATTCACCTAACCTGCACATTTTTGGACTGTGAGAGGAAACCGGAACACCCGGAGGAAACCCACGCAGACACAGGGAGAATGTGCAAACTCCACACAGACAGTTGCCTGAGGGGGGAATTGAACCCAGGTGTCTGGCGCTGTGAGGCAGCAGTGCTAACCACTGTGCCACCCTTTTTTATTTGCATCCACAGTTTCCCCATTCCTGACCCTGCTCTGTCCATGTCTCCAAAATGGCCACAACATCGAAGTCCCAGGTACCTATCCATGCTGCAAGCTCACCTACCTTATTCCGAATAGTCCTGGCATTGAAGTAGACACACTTCAAACCAGCTTGCTGTCTGTCAGTACACTCCCATGACCGTGAAATCCGGTCCATGTCCTCCTACTCTCATCCTCCTGTGTACTGGAACTACACCACAGGTTCCCATCCCCCCCTGCTGAGTCTAAGGATCTATCTATTAACAGTACTAGAGGATCTTAACAAGAAGATGCACTTACTTTATATACCAAAATAAGGTCTACTGCAGGATAGCAATTAGATACAATTAACATTAACCGGTCAGACATAATCACAACTATCAGGAGCCAGCTATGTCACTTCTATCTCCATCATAATCCCATGTAAAATAAACTGTTTCTCGACCCAAAGATTGCTTGACCGTGCCAGATTGAGTGGAGCACAATACAATTCAACATTAACTCCTTCAGAACCATTACCTTGTACATTGTTCACCATTCCATACAAGTGCTTTCCTCTCAGTTAACTGTCGTACGTTCATATACTACATGTTTATCACTACCCTATCTCTCCCCAAATGGGTGGCATGGTAGCTTAGTGGTTAGCACTGCTGCCTCACAGTGCCAGGGACCCAGGTTCAATTCCAGTCCTGGGCAACTCTCTGTGTGGCGTTTGCACATTCTCCCCATGTCTGCATGGGTTTCCACTGGGCGCTCTGGTTTCCTCCCACAATCCAAAGACACACAGGTCAGGTGAATTGGCCAAGCTAAACTGCCCAAAGTGTTCAGGGATGTGTAGGTTAGGTGCATTTGTCAGGGGTAAATGTATGATAATGGGGAATGGGTCTGGGTGGGTTACTCTTCAGAAGGTCAGTGTGGACTTGTTGCGCTGAAGGGCCTGTTTCCACACTGTAGGGATTCTATGAAATCTCTAATTTCATAAATGTAGGCGGTCTGGAAGTTGAATGATACTTCTGAAATGCATTTCTGATTTAGAAGGTTGGCAGCCCTTTAGCTCGAGGACTGTCAACTTTGAGTCTCTATTAATCATCTTTTATCTCTTGGATGTTTTCTTAATCTTGCTGAATTCTCTTCCTTATCTGGAGGACCCTACTGAACTTTCAAAATTTCTTTGCATGTGATCTCTTCCCTGCTACTTCCGGTAATTATCACATAAAATAATCTGGGAAATTTATAATCTCCTGACTAACCATCACAGATGATGGCTGCTGTGTTGAAGCAAATATTTTCTTCCTTGCAGTACTCTAGATTTTTGGATGAGGCAATTAATTTGAATTTTGTTTTTTTGCAGTATCCTGGATGTTCAGACCCTGTAATATTTCTTGTTGTTGTCCTGTATGTATGTAAAGTGGTCGAGCTTCCATGGAGTTGCATGCAGTTCATCTCCATTTCGCTCCAGCAAATCTTTCTGTTCAATTTGAAGAAACATCTGAGCTGAAGCTTCAAGGCTCACTACTTCAACTTTTTGATTCAATTAGATGCCTTCATTCACCTTTTGTGCTTGTCTTTCAAGTGAATTGGATAATTTCACATCCTCAGTCATGGTATGGCAGGACTATTGCATACTCAGCACCCAACTTTGTCACTAACATCGACAAACCTACATTGATAGACAACGGATTGAAGCATCCTTTCGGAGATGATAGGAATGGAAAACCAGTCCTGTGAAATCCATAACTTCTCTCTTGTTGACAGTTTGAGACAATTTTCCGATACTACTACAGGTACTCTCATTGACTATTTTCTTCTCTCTGGGTTCCATCACCAGTCTATGAATTCCAAATAAAATCTTCTTTTGGTTGCTCCCTGACTGGATGGTTGATATTGGTTTGTTTCTGAACCGATGCACTCCTCCAAGCACAAGGATGTTGAGACCAAGAAATGTGGAGAGGCACAAAGGTAAGGAATGTTGATTGTCAATCCCCTATATATTTTCATCTCCTGAATGCTGTTTATGTTGCAGTGTTACATGTAGCACACCTTTAATATTAGAAGGTATTGGTATTTGATAGGATAGAGGCAGTCATTCCTTTAGGAAGTCCCAAATTAACATTATGTCCATTGACGTAAATAAGCTCTGTGAAAATCAAGCTGGTTGAATCACTACTTTTCCTTAAAACAGTAATTTCATAGAGTCAAAGAGTCATAGAGATGTACAGCACAGAAATAGACGCTTTGGTCCAACTCATCCATACCAACCAGATATTCCAACTCAATCTAGACCCATTTCTGCATTTGGCCCATATCCCTCTAAATCCTTCCTATTCATATACCCATCCAGATGCATTAAAAATCTGCCATGTTTTTAAAAACTAAATTTCAGAGTAGCTAAAAGTCAGATATTTATTCATACAAAGAGATGATTGCAATTGGTTCACCACTATTAGAAAATGTACCCACATTAGACAATATACCACCTTTTGAAAAGATACCCAAGGAATTGCTTGGAGAAATTGCGTGTGAGCTTAAGAGGTATAGTTAGTAAGTTTGCAGATGACACCAAAATTGGAGCACAGTGAAGAAGGTTACCTCAGATTACAACGGGACCTTGATCAGATGAGCTAACATTGCAATAGTACTAGCCTCCACCACTTCCTCTGGCAGCCCATTCCACACACACACCATCATCTGCATGAAAAAAGTTGCCCCTTAGGTCTCTTTTATATCTTTACCCTCTCAACCTAAACCTGTGCCTCTAATTCTGGACTTCCCCACCCCAGGGAAAAGACCTTGTCTAATTACCCTATCCATGCCCTTCATGATTTTATAGACCTCCATAAGGTCACCCCTCAGCCTCCGATGCTCCAGGGAAAACAGCCTTAGCCTATTCAATCTCTCCCTATAGCTCAAAACCTCCAACCTTGGCAACATCCTTGTAAATCTTTTCTGAACCCTTTCAAGTTTCACAACATCCTTCCGATAGGAAGGAGACCAGAATTGCACGCAATATTCCTAAAGGGGCCTAACTAATGTCCTGTACAGCAGCAACATGACCTCCCAACTCCTGTACTCAATACTCTGACCAATAAAGGAAAACATACCAAACGCCTTCTTCACTATCCTATCTACCTGTGACTACAATTTCAAGGAGCTATGAACTTGCACTCCAAGGTCTCTTTGTTCAGCAACACTCCCTAGGACCTTACCATTAAGTGTATAAGTCCTGCTAAGATTTGCTTTCCCAAAATGCAGCACCTTGCATTTATCTGAATTAAACTCCATCTGCCATGTCTCAGCCCATTGACCCATTTAGTCCAGATCCTGTTGTAATCTGAGGTAACCTTCTTCACTATCCACTACACTTCCAATTTTGGTGTCATCAGCAAACTTACTAATACTCTTATGCTCACATTCAATTTCTCCTTACAATTCCTCGGGTGTCTTTTCTAAAGGTGGTATTTTGTCTAATGTGGGTACATTTTCTAACGGTGGTGAACCAATTGCAATAATCTCTTTGTACGAATAAATATCTGGCTTTTAGCTACTCTGAAATTTAGTTTTTAAAAATCTGGAATTAAGAGCGTCATGGTGCCATTGTCAATTGTTGGGAAAAACCCATCTGGTTCATCAATGTCCCTTTAGGAATGGTAATAGCTGTGGTGACCTGGTCTAGCTTACATATGAGTCCAGATTCATAGCAATATGGCTGATTCTTAAGTGCCCCTCTGGGCAATTGGGGAGAGGTAATAAATGCTGACCTAACACATGAATATTAAAAAAACTGTTACCTTCAAATTTTTGTTTTTGCATGAACATTGTTTGAATTATTTTGTCTTAAATTGTCTTCCAAATTTTAAACTCTGCATTCAGGCTTTTAAATTTTGTTCCACAGCAACGCTATATGAAACTATTCCAATATAAGTTTAAATTTAGTTAAATAGCAGTTCAAATTCTCCTCAGTAACAATAGATCAGGGTAATTTCTGGATGATATGAAGTTAAATACAGTAGATGTTGAAACAGACTTTGGGTTTCAGATGCATTGGTCTTTAAAATGTCATGAACAGGTGCAGGAAGTAATCAAGAAAGCTAATGGAATGCGAGTCTTTATACCTAGAGGGCTGGAGTGCAGACATGCCGAAGTTAGTGAAGAATCACACAGCATCAGGTTATAGTCCAACAGGTTTATTTGGAAGCACTAGCTTTTGGAGCACTGCCCCTTCACAACCATCTGATGAAGGAGCAGCGCTCTGAAAGCTAGTGCTTCCAAATAAACCTGTTGGACTATAACCTGGTGTTGTGTGATTTTTAACTTTGTACACCCCAGTCCAAAAGTGGCACCTCCAAATCATGCTGAAGTTATATTGCAGTTATACAAAACCCTGGTTAGACCCATGTTGGGTACTGTGAGCAGATCTAGGCACCACACCTTAGAATGGATATATTGGCCTTGGAGAGAGTAAAATGTTGGTTTACAAGAATGATACCTAGACTTTAGGGGTTAAGTTATGAGGAGAGATTACACAATCTAGGCCTCTTCTCTAGAATTTAAAAGATTTGGGGTAATCTGATCAAAGTCTTCAAGATATTCACAGGAAAAGACAGGTTAAAAAAAAAACAGGTTCCACTGCTGGGGATTTTGGAACTAGGGGCATAGTCTGTGAATTAGAGCCAGACCATTCAGGTGAGACATTAGTAAGCATTTCTACACACAAAGAGTGGTAGACATTTTGAATTCTCTTCCACAAATGGCACGGGACTTGAGATCAGGTGTTAATTTTAACTCTGAGACAGATAATTTTTTTTGTTGAGGAAAGGTATTTAAGAGATATGGGCCAAAGGCAGGTGTATGGAGTTAGTCCACAGATCTCATTGAATGGTGAACAGATATGAGGGGCTGAATGGTCTACTGCTGCTCCTATGTTCCTGTGCTCCTAACATTGTATCTCTGAGCTACTTACTGGGGGTTTCCCGCCTTTTTAAATGAATAAAATGCTGGTTCTAACCTTCAGGAGGGTTTTCCCAACTTTGGCAACCAATATGGATATTTTCCCACTTCTTCATCTTTTCCATCTTTTACACCTGAAATCAGAATGCACATTCCCTCGCATAATTTTTATAACAAAATAATTTGCTTGCAGCATTAATAAATCTACTTGTCAAAATTATGATTTAAACGCAGCGTGTCCTGATTTTCTAAAACCTTTAAAATTCTTTAATCTTTCTTCTTCTGATATCTTCTTTCTGCAATCTTTTAAATGTACCTTTTATCATCTTCATCAGACCTGTAGCCCTTTCAGTACTGCAGCCCCAGTACAAATTATTTTTCTGACCTTTACCCCATCCCTTGCACCTGTATCCTTTGGAACATATTCGTGATGAAGCAAAGTTCGTTTCGAGAGGTGAGAACTCTCTTTCTACTCCTTTTCTTTGAGCTTAGTGTTTGTACCATTATATTGTTCTGTTGTAAAGATTTTCCCCTATTTTGTCAGAGTCTCAAATTGGAGCCTGTTCTCCTTGGAACCTTTGTCTCGAAGGTTTCTGCTTCTTTCCAGTGTGGCTAGCATTGACTCTTAGGCCACACTGCTTGCCTTGTAGCTTTTCTCAGCTCTGAGGGGAAAACCTTCTGGAGGGCTTTTTTTTAAGCTTAGCTGCTATTCCCATAACTATTGTTGAATGTCATATTTTGTTTTCCAGCTGCTGACTGAATGATTGTGTCTCCCTAAAGCAATAAAGTTCTTAAAATGGTAAATTCACTTGTATTCAAGAACCTTTTATTCAAATGGAATCTAAATTTACACTGCTGCTCACCATGTTGTATTTTTAGGCATTAGAATGTCGTATCTACTGGTTACCAATCACTTACTTGTGACTGGGACTGTCGGCTGCTACAGATCCTCCTTTCTATACTCAGTCCGGGACCCCATCTATTATCAGTGGTAGAATAGAGACCAACTACAGAGGCTTAGTAAGAAGAAACATTTGTCTTACAGTGCAATAGCTTACTGCATTGCAGCAATGGATATAATTAGTATTCGCTAGCAATGCACACTGGTAACTTTCAGGAAATGTCTGTTAGCTTTATCTCCATCACAATGTCATGCGAGACCAGCTGTTTCACCTTCCAAAGACCTTGTGACACCATCAGATTTGGTGGAGGTTAGTACAGTGCAACATTAATACCGCCACCTTGGAAGAATTCAGAGCATATGACACATGCATGGAATGAAATCAAGTGTGCTGAAATGTTTCTGCTTCCCCTTTTGTGTCTTGTTCTTCCTATTTTAAATTAAAACATAGCAATTGGTTGAATAAGCACATCTCTCAGCCATATTACAAAAAAGATTGCTTGTTTTT
Organism: Chiloscyllium punctatum; assembly: GCF_047496795.1. Taxonomy (NCBI): domain Eukaryota; kingdom Metazoa; phylum Chordata; class Chondrichthyes; order Orectolobiformes; family Hemiscylliidae; genus Chiloscyllium; species Chiloscyllium punctatum. The sequence goes on along the minus strand of NC_092746.1, from coordinate 91,046,104 downwards.
TATTATGACATTTCAAAGGTCAATTGATTACATCATCATGTTTTTAAGGGGAAAACAAATCTCCCCAGATAACTTTTCTCTCAGTTAACAACCCTACCCTCACCTGACAGCCACCTGCAATCACTGTTAGACAGAGGTGACAGGATTAAAACAGTAGTGGGGATTAACACAGGAGCACTTCAGCAAACTGATGGGTAACACAATTCCATCCCTGATGAGTTAATCTAACCCAGTACAAGCTGCAAATGAAATATGGAGCTGGGTTTGGATGGCAGACTGAGAAACACACATGCGAATGGGTGGATATGTATAAAATTCTGTTTTGAGTGAGGTCTAATGCATGGTGGCATTCAGATGGACACCTGTAAGTGACCTCTCTAGGGGTTTCCAATATTCTAGATGGCCATTCTGCTGCAGGCTCAGTGACAAAGCATGTTCTACACTGTGCTTACTAAGCCATAGAACATGCCAGGATTGGCTGTGGTCAGTGTTGCAACAGGAGATACCATTAGAGTTGCTGTCAATGTCTTCAGGCTGAATGGGCGGAGGGGAGAGATGGTGGATAACAACTCCCACTTTAATTCCTCATCACTACTCCTTGCCTGAATAATTAACATGGACTAAGATTGGGTTTTGAGAATGAAAAAGACACCCATTTGCTATCAATTGCCTTGTGTTAATGCCCAAGACATATTCCACTCCCTAAGAGCTGTGGAATTCCTGGAATGGTGCTTAAAGTTGTTACTAATTTGGGGAGCTCACCCTTTTCTTATGCTCTGAAATGCAATGGCTCCCCTTGTTCTTTCCTGTACTCCCATCCACAAACCCAATAAAAATGGCAAGACCAGCACACATCACCCATCAGAAACCCTGTGTGTTCAACCTACCAATGCATGGAATATAAGTGTGCTTTCAGTTTCCCTGAATATGTGGATCAAGTCCTGATGGGAATGGGGCCCAACTTTTGCTGACAATTCTGGTTTCTCAGCAGCTGTTGATCAAAGATTGTGATCCAAGTGATAACTTCAAACTGCTAACCCATTCTAGTTTTCTCCATAAGAATGGCCCGAGCTCCCCCAGTTCCCTGGAAGCTGCAGGTAACTTTTGAAAAATAGTGGAAATAGCTTAGGGATCTGCTTTCTCTTTGCAATTCTGGGTTTGGAAGCAGAAGAGATGACAAATCCTGCATTTCTTAACAGATGGCCATCCAGGAGGTTTGGAAGTGACATCTTTAGTGATTTTGGAGGATAGAATAGAAGTTCATTTTCAAGAAGACATTTTTCTCACAATGCTCATTTCCTATTAGCCTGGAAACCAAATTTAAGTAGAAGTGAATGAGGAAAGCAATCACAATAAAAATAACAGCTATGTTCTTGAAGTTTCTTGTAGAAACAGTCTGCCCTTTTTGTTCTCTTGCAGAAACACACCTTCCACAACAAAATAGCTGGCGGCAGCTTAAAAGACACTTTGTGGACAGACATGACTGCATCAGCAGATTAAACAGCACTCAAATGTCAGACTCTGTGATCAGACATACAGCTCAGAAGCAAGCCTTATAATTAAAACTTCAGTAAAAAGCTGCTGAATGGAGGCAACTAGTGAAACAGCTTGAGCCCAATGTATGGGGTTGGATTTATAAGCAGATATTACAGGCAGCTCCACTTTCTGGGAGTTTGATTCAGCTAAAATGGCACATCTCTGTAAAGATTTTGCTTCTGTCCTCTGCGTGAAGCTAACATGAGGAATCAACATGAAACATGTAAATACTTCTTTTCTCTCACTAAAATGCACTTTCTGCTTTTGTCTGTCAATGTTGTTTGCCCAATGTAATAAGCAGGGCAGCTGTATTGGGGAAGGGATAAGCAGGAGTCTGCTCCTGCCTCTGGGCAGATATGTACAACTACATCTGGCTTTGCTTTGCTAAGTTAACCCTTTATAGATAGTGGTTTTCACTTATTAAAGCTCACGGCTGGATTCTTTAGTTTGTAGTTGGCAACACAGACAACTGATGTTTCTGAGGAGACATTACATCCCTTTGTAGTCTGACATCAGCTACCTTCAGTAACAACTAATCACAAGCCATACTTCTGCACTTGTCCCACTTTAAGATCTCACACTGCCTGTAAAAGTTAGTCAAAGCAGATGACAAGAAATTTTGTAAACATTTGTCATCATCTTGGCTGAGTAGAGTATAAACATTCTCACTACAAGAAGCCATGTATATAGACCATACTTCAACGGTGTTGAAAACATACTTCGTAAATTTACCATTTTTCATTCGGATGTTCATCCATTCTGAGGTGCATAATAATGACTTCTTCTGGACTGTTTTGCAGAGAAGTGGCCAGAGAATGTGTGCTACATCAGTGTTGATGACTGTCTACTTCTCAGCTCCTCTTTCTCCCCTTTCTCTGCAGCATTAAAAATGTCACTTCTCCAGCCCCCTTCACTTTTGAAGAAGTGTCAGAATATGCTTAAAATGCCAACTCCGTTTCTCTTTCCACAGATGCTGCCAGACTGGCTGAACTTCTCCAGCAGTTAAATATAGTAAAATACTGTGGATACTGAGTTTTCCCCATACTTTCTGTTTTTTAGTACCTAAGAAATAGTTACTTCTTTATAATAAATACCAAGTTACCAGGACACACGATGGAGGGTTCTTTCAGAGAAAAATGAAAGAGTAGGGAAGAATTACGTTCATACAATCCCTTTGACAAGCCCAGGACATTGCAAAGTATTTTATGGGAAAATGGAGTTATAAAGAACTTGAGCAAAATATAGCATTGGGATTGGTACAGAACAATCGGCACTTAGCTTGTGTTAAAGGGTAAGTGTCATAACTTCCTAATTAGCATTACAGTAAATTAACTTCTGATTTTGTAGATAAGTTATGATGTAAATCTTAATTTCATCACTTGCTGTAAACTGATGATGTCAGATTAGACATATGTTATTCATCGCACCTGAAGTTCCTTTCAATTTGACATTAATGGCAAGGATTATCAAGCAAAGAATAACGCAGGCATCTAATTGGTCACCACCAATTGTCCACCAGTCCACCAGTGATTCAAGTTAATACCTGCCTCACAAAATTGGGAGATATATTTGATTTATTTGATTTTATTTATTTATTGTCATGTGTACTTTGTTATGTGTACATGGTGAAAAGTGTAGTGTTGCCACTCTCCGGCGCCATCTTAAAACACAGAAAAATGAACCAAAACATAGAATAGAAAGGCAAAAAAAAAAGAAGAAATAAGGAAAAAGTGTCCAACTTTACAGTCCGTTTTGTTCTGCCATGGACCATGGACTTGGTGGCCAGGCATGACTCTCCTTCACTGTACTACCACCACTGCAATGAAATATCACCTTTCTTGAGCTATATGAATGATCCACAATGGGCTGCACAGGGCTCAACTTCAATATTTGCAGATGGCACAAAACTTGGAAATGTTGTGAACTGTGAAAAGAATAGTGAAATACTTCAAAAGGATATAGCCAGGCTGGTGGGATTGGAGGACACATAGCAGATTAACTTTAATATTGAAAAGTAGGAAGTGGAATATTTTAGTGGGAAGAACGTGGAGAGGCAATATCATATGAAGGGCACAAACCTAAACATGGTGCAGGGGAAACAGTTTCACCAATGTACAGGAGACAGCGTTGTGAGCAGTGAACAGAGTGGATTAGATTGAAAGTAGTGCACAAATCATTGAAGATGGCTGAGCAGGTTGAGAAAGTAGTTAATGAAGCCTTTGGAATCCTGGACTTTAAAAACAGAAGCTGACAATGCAAAATGATTAGGATGAGCTTTAAAAAACATTGATTCAGCCTCTGCTGGAGTAATGTACCTAAATTCATTTCACCGAACGTTTGGAAAGATAGAAAAACATTATTGAAGTTAGAGAAAGATTCAAGTGAATGGATCTGGGATGAAGGGCTTCAGCTGTGGGGGATAGATTGGGGTAGATCTCCTTTGAGTGGAGAAAATGGGATGTAAAGGTTTTCAAAATAATGAGGGATCTCCTCAGAACAACTTAGTGAGCTTTCCCTATACCAAGTGGACTGCAGTGGTTCAAGAAGCTTTTACCATCCCCTCTCAAAGGCAATTAAGAATAGCAATCGATGATGGTCTGGCTGATGAAGACCATATCTCTTGATGATTTTAAAAAGTGAATCATTAAGGATAAACTGAGCTGATTGACATTCCTCTGTGCTGTAACTATTCCATGATTCCATCATCCCTCTGTATGTTAGCTATGAGTTGGGCTAATCAGCTTTCAAGACTACATTTTATTGGTTTATTTTAACCTCAGCTTATTAAGGGTTATGAATTAGCATTTACTACCAATCCCAATTGCCTTGATGACGGTGAGCTGCCATCTTGATCTACTGCAATCTATGGAGTCTAGGTCCATCCACAGTGTTGTTAGGAAGTAAATTCCAAAGTTTTGATCCAGTAACACTGAAAGAACAGTAAGGTATGTCCAAGTTGGGATGAGGAGTAACTTGGAGGGGAATTTGCAGATGGTGGTGTTCCCATGAATCTGCTATTCTGGTTGAGAAGGTTAAATGTTTGGAAATTGTAGCTGAAGGGACCTTAGTGAGTGCCTGCAATGCATGATGCAATGCATCCTAAAGATGATGCACACTGCTACCAACATGTCACTGTCCTGGAGGATGGTATGCTGCTAATCAAACAAAATGCTTTGTCCTGGATGGTGTCAAGCTTCTTGAGTGTTATTGGAACTGCACCCATTCAGGCAAGTGGCAAGTATTCCACTTGATTTGTATCTTGTGGTCACATTTTGGGAAGCCAGCAATTTGCATTTTCTGAATTATTGTTGTAGGCATGGTATTTATATGGCTAGTCAAGTTTCTGGTCAATGGTAACCCCAGTATGTTGGTACTGGGGTATTCAGCAATAGTGATGCAATTGAATGCCAAGGGGTGATGATTTGATTCTCTCTTATGGGAGATGTCATTGCCTAACAACTGTGTGGCATAGTTGTTACTTGCATTCAATAATACCTCTTCCCTTGTGGCATTTTTCATTCTCTTTTCTCTTCCTTCCAAGTTCTTAATCCCACTCGATTTGCACGCTGTTATCAGGAAGGTAGAATGGTCCAGTGCATTGCTACGAACCATTCTTTTTCTTGTTCACTCAGCTTCCTAATGTAAGAAAGTGCCCACATGGTTGTTTGATGTACTATATTGATCTTTTAAATACATACATGAAGAATTACATTTCAATGAAGTGCTGGAGAGCACTTTGCACTTTTGAACTCTATACCCGAGCAAAAGTCAGAATTTCCAAGCGAGCAGAGGAGAAAATGGAGAACAAAAACTGAAGAATTTAGGATCTATTTACCACTTCCTATTTAATTATGACTCCTTTGGCTGTTGATTTATTCTTGCTCGTAACAATTTTAGCTAAAAGCTACAGCTTCTGTTAGGTCGTTTTACTTTCTATTGTGAGGTTATTAACCACAGTGAATCTATCTTTACTGGTTTGGTTTCTTTCCCAATTACTTAATTTGCCTGTTACATTTGTCTGCACCTCAAAAATGTCTCATTGCCTGTGAAATACTCTGACATGTGAGAATATGAAAGGCATGATACTGTTGCAGGTCCAACTTAAATCGTTCCATCAGTAAACATGAATTGGCCACACATTATTTAAAATTATAAAGTTATACCAGTCTAAACTGTGAGGTTTGTGGCATCCATAATACTGAGGGGTTACACCTAAACAGCATGGTGTGTAGAAAACACTTAATTCTTCTGATATGTTGTTCGATACGTAAGGATTATGAACTGTGCTGTAATATCAGGAATTGTCAATAGGCCTGATGAAATTGTTGCTGTCTTATAATATAGCAATTGGCTACACAAGGATTCAGACTTAGCAAGTGAAAATCCCATCCAAGCAGCAATGAAAGAAAGTAACTTGCTTCATAATCTGTATTAAATCGTAAGGCCATAAGCCAATATTAATAATGCTGGTTGAGTGATAAACATTGACCAGGGCAATAAGGACAACTCCCTTATGGTGTTATTTAATGGTCTCATTGAATCTTCTTTGTGGTACGTATTTTCCCTCAAAAGAGAAAGGGAGGACAAACAAATCCAGAGGCCCCTGGATGACAAAGGAAATAGAATTGATGGCAAAGTGGAAAAAGTGTGTGTATGACATTTAACAGGCAGAAATTACAATTGAGAACCAAAAGGAATACAAAAGGTTCAGAGAAGAGGTGATAACAGTATACTAGAGAAGCAAAGAGGCTTTAGGAAAGGTCTGGCAGCCAATTAAACAGGATTTCCAAAAACCTCTATAGGTTTATAAATAGTGAGGGGGCCACTTAAGGACTAAAAAAGGAATTTCCAGCTGTAGGTAGGCCATGACTGAGCTATTAAATAAATATTTTGTATCTGTCATTGCCAGGGAGGTAGATGTTACCCAGGGCTGGTGACTGAGAAGGAGCTCTGTCACTAGGAAGATTGCAAATTGATAAGTATTGGTTAAACTGTTGATACTTAAAGTTGACAAGACACCGGGGCTGGATGAACTACATCCAAGGACAACAAAGGAAGTGAAAGCAGAAATTACAGGGCACTGGCCATAACTTTCAGGGTCAGGAGATTGGAGAGTTATAGAACCATAGAAGGAGTCAATTTGACCGATTGTGTCTGTACTAGCTCCCTAAAGAACTATCTAGCTAATCCCATTCTCCAGCCCTATCTCTGTCACCCTCTAGATTAATCACTGTCAAATACATATCCAGCTCTCCTTAGGAATCTCCAATGGAATCCACCACCACCATTCTCCCAGGTAACACTTGCCAAATTCTAACAACTCTCTGAGTGAAGAAGTTTCTTCTCATCTCACTTCTAGTTCTCTTGTTGACACTCTTTAAATTGTGAACCTTAGTTCCTGACATACCAACTAGTGTAAATAAATATCCTTCTTTAATCTGCCAAGATCATCTCTTAATTTTCTCAGCTGGGAAAATAAGCCCAATTTAAAGCTAAAACTCTCATTCCCAGTATCATTATAGTAAATCTCCTTTGCACTTTCTTCAGCTTTAACATCCCTCCTTAAATAAGGTTCCCAGAACTGATCACAATATCCAAATGTGGTCTGACCAATGATTTGTAGAGGTGTACTTGCCTGGCCACCTTCAGAGAATTATGGACTTGAAACCTAACATCCCATTCCCGTCAAAATTGTACCATTGAGTCTGTATTGTCTATCCATATCTCTTTTACCAAATTGCATTACCTCACATTTAGCTGCACTGAAATACATCTGCCAGAAATCTGCCCATTTGACCAACTTGTCAGTATCCCCTTGAAGTCACTCAGCAGCATCCTCACAATTTACTATTCTCCTTGGCATAGTATAATGTGCAAATTTAGAGATATTGCTCTCAATGTCCAAATCTTTTATATGGTCATTAAAAGGAAGGATCCCAACACCAATCTCAAGGGAACACCACTTTCAACTTGGCTCCAGTCTGAGAAATCGCTGTCTGTTTCCGACCTTTTAGCTAATTTCTAATCCATGCTGCCAAGGACCCATCAATCCCAAGCATTTCTAATTTGCCAACCAACCAGCCATGTGGCACTGTATCCAATGCTTTCTGAAAGTCCAAATATTCAACAATCACAGCACTAGCCTCATTCGCTGCCTGTGTCACTATATTAAAGAACTCAAACAAATTATGGACATTATGTTGTTATTCAAAAATGGTTATAAGGATAAGCACAAAAATCTACAGGCCAGTCAGTTTAATTTCAGTGATGGGGTTCTTTCAGAGACAATAATTTGGGATAGATTTAGTAGTTACATGGAAAAAGATGGGCAGATAAGGAGGAGCCAAATGTATTTTTAAAGGAGAAATCATGCTTAGCTAATTTGCTGAAGCTGAGGGAACATAAAGGATTGGTAAGGACAATGCTGTTGATGTGGTGTGTATGGACTTCCAGAAGGTGTTCGATACAGTGCCACTCAACAGACTTGTGAGAAAAGTTATTACCCATCGAATAAAAGGGATAGTAGCAACATGGATAGAAACTTGGCTGAGCAATGAGTTTGAGAGTAACCGGCAATGAATACTTTTCAAGCTAGAGGAAGGTTTGTGTTGGAAATACCCGGGGATCGATTTTGGGAGCTGTGCTTTTCCAAATCTACATAAATGATCAATATCTTGGTGTGCAGGGGCTAATTTTAAACATTGTGGATGACATGAAACTGGGAAGCTCTGTGAACTGTGAAGAGGACAGTGTAGAAATTGAAACAACATTGACAAGTTGATGGAGTAGGTGGATAAGTGACAATTGAAGGTCAGTGCAGAGAAATGTGTGATGGTGAATATTGGTAGGAAAAGCATTAAAAGACAATGTAATGTAAAGTGTACAATTCTAAAACGGGTGCCAGAAGAAAGGGATCTGGGTGTGTATGTGCACAGTTCATTGATGGTGGCAGGGCAGGTGGAATGAGTATTTAATAAATCGCATTACCTATCACATTTCCAACACCCCTCCCCCAAGTCCCTCCTCCCTATCTTTTATCTTAGCCCGCTTGGCACACTTTCCTCCTTCCTGAAGAAGGGCTCATGCCCAAAACGTCGATTCTCCTGCTCCTTGGATGCTGCCTGACCTGCTGCGCTTTTCCAGCGACACATTTTCAGCAGTATTTAATAAATCAGACAGGGTCCTTGGGTTCATTCCTATCACACTGCAAGAAAGATGTGAATGCATTAAAGAGAGTGCAGAAGAGCTTTACTAGCATGGTTCCAAGGATGAGGCATTTCAGTCATAAAGATAAATTGGATCTACTCTCATATAGTCATAGAACCATAGAGGTGTACAGCATGGAAACAGACCTTTCAGTCCAACTCATCCATGCCAACCAGATATCCTAAACTAATCTAGTCCCATGTTCCAATATTTGGCCCATATCCCTGTAAACCCTTCCTATTCATATCTCCATCCAGATACCTCTAAAACGTTGTAATTGTACCAGACTCCCCCACTTCTTCTGGCAGCTCATTCCATACACGCACAATTCTCCAGCATGAAAATGTTGCCCCTCAGGTCTCTTTTAAGTCTTTCCCCTCTGACCTTAAAGCTATGTTCTCTAGTTTTGGACTCCCTCTACACCTGGGAAAAAAAAACATTGAATATTCACTTTATCCATGCCCTTCATGATTTCACAAACCTTCACACGGTCACCCCTCAGCCTCCGACGCTCCAGGGAAAACAGCCCCGGCCTGTTCATCCTCTCCCTACAGCTGAAGCTCTCCAATCCAGGCAACATCCTTGTGAATCTTTTCTGAACTCTTTCAAGTTTCACAACATTATTTTTAAAAGGGGAAAAAGAACGAGAGAGGCAGAGAAGAGCAGTGAGGGAATTCCTTGGAGAGAAGACTAGGAAAAGGTCTGATTAAAGTTTTGAAATCATGAGGGGACTGGATAGTGTAAATAGGGAAGAAATACAGCATTTGTAAAAGTATCAAGAACCAAGAGAGTCAGATTTAAAGTTATTTGTAAAAGAAAATGGTGAGCTGAGAAATAAAACAACGGTTTGGTTCTGGAAGTGTGTTGGAGGAGGTTCAAATAAGGTATTCAAGACAGCATTGAATGATTAAATAGATGCATGAATGTGGAGAACAGCACCAAGTCTTCATATTCATTTGGAAAACCAATGCTGACACAGTGGGCCGAATGGCCTCTTTCTGCATGATAAAACCCCTTTGATTTTGTGCTTCGAAGAATGTAGATGGGGATTGGCTTAACACAGCATCCCAAAGATGGCACCCCTGAGAATGTTGGATGCTTTCTGTACTGAGTGAAGGTGGCAGCTCAGATTAAGTGTTCAAGTCTGTGAAGTGGGGGATGAACTGATAATCATCTGCTTCAGAAATAAAAGCTCCAATGAGCCATAAAGGGGATGGATAAGTAAATAGTTCTTTCAGAAGGTCACCACAGACACAATAAATTGAATGGCCTCCAGTTTACTATTGGATTGTGTAGTTCCCAAAACGTCATCCCTTTAACCAGCTCTTAGCTAAATTGCAGTGTGTCTACCTTTTGACCTGTAAGATGGTCTGATGTTTTACTTTATGAATACCAGCTGGCTGTTCTGATTGAGTACCACTTGGTAAAAGATGCTTCATCTTGTCTGAATTTCACCTGCAGTGCACTGTCTGGCAAAGTCTGCTGACTAGACTGCCCCACAGACCCAGAGGTAGAGGGTGTGTGATTGATAATGTTAACAACCAAAGAGAAATAAAGAGCACACCACGATGCACTTCTTCTATATTCATTACATGGGTTTGTCACATAATTGGATGACATCCACATGTTACATCTAAATTCCTGGCTTCACATAAATACAAACCTTTAAAACCACTAACCTTGCAGCCAGAAGCATCTGCAACATCTACAATTGATTGTAGGAAAGGGGCTGAGCGATTAAAAAAAATCTTTGATTATGTTGTTCCTCATGCACCTTGTTAAGTCTTGTCCATTCAGCTTTTTTAATAGTCTATTTAGCCACAGGGAGAAGCAGCAGGGCACAGTACAAACTAGCAAAGACACACAAACATATGGAAGCACTTAGAATCCCTGCAGTAGTTTCTCTCTTTAGTCTGAAACAAGTAACAGATTTTCATTACAGTTTGTTAGTCAGAATATGTTACAGTTAAGGAGGGTTCAGAACATAACTGTTTAGTATTATGGGAAGGACAGCTGGTTAATTCAGCAAAAAAGGTTCAGGAAAATTTTGCTTGCAGGTTGCATCAGGAGTCACTGTCAAAACTGCCCCATTTACAAGATGCCTAGTGTGGTCTTGCTGTCTCATTTAACAATTGCTGTTTACACATGTACCCACAAAAGAAAATCTCTCTTCACACTGTCCACTTAGGCATAGTTTTTCACATTCCTGCGCTGAGGGAGAAGAATTTAAATGAAAAGTCCACACAGAAGGTCCTATAAGGGAGGGGGCAGATTTTACAAATTAGCACTTTTGACAGAAAGCTGGATGCAGAGGTCAGCCATTAACTCTACACTGCCCTTGTGCATTGAGGGCACGATTTCATATCCAACCCAAAATCTAGAAGCCTGTACAAAATAGCACCGTGAGTCTGCTCTTGGTGCTGTCCTTTCCATTCAAATAAATTCCTGCCAATCAGTTCATTCAAGTGTTAAAAATAATTGGAAGAAAAAATACCCCTAAGACGATCATTTCCAAATGTTTCACTATATGTAGGGAGGGGTCTTTGCCCTGCATTGTCAGTAAATGCTGGAAATTCAACGACAATGTTGATCATCTTCTGACCATTTAAAATACTGCTACAGTTTCCTGTTGGTTACAGATAGAGTCATAGAGATGTACAGCATTGAAACAGACCCTTCGGTCCAACCCGTCCATGCCGACCATATATCCCAACCCAATCTAGTCCCACCTGCCAGCACCCGGCCCATATCCCTCCAAACCCTTCCTATTCATCTACCTATCCAAATGCCTCTTAAATGTTGCAATTGTACCAGCCTCCACCACTTCCTCTGGCATTTCATTCCATACCCGTACCACCCTCTGCATGAAAAAGTTGCCCCTTAGATCTCTTTTATATCTTTCCCCTCTCACCCTAAACCTATGCCCTCTTGTTCTGGGCTCCCCGGCCCCAGGGAAAAGACTTTGTCTATTTATCCTATCTATGCCCCTCATAATTTTGTAACCCTCTATAAGGTCACCCCTCAGCCTCCGATGTTCCAGGGAAAACAGCCCCAGCCTGTTCAGCCTCTCCCTATAGCTCAAAACCTCCAACCCTGGCAACATTCTTGTAAATCTTTTCTGAACCCTTTCAAGCTTCACAACACCTTTCCGATAAGAAGGAGACCAGAATTGCACGCAATATTCCAACAGTGGCCTAACCAATGTCCTGTACAGCCGCAACATGACCTCCCAACTCCTGTACTCAATACTCTGACCAATAAAAGAAAGCATACCAAATGCCTTCTTCACTGTCCTATCTACCTGCGGCTCCACTTTCAAGGAGCTATGAACCTGCACTCCAAGGTCTCTTTGTTCAGCAACACTCCCTAGTACCTTACCATTAAGTGTATAAGTCCTGCTAAGATTTGCTTTCCCAAAATGCAGCACCTCACATTTATTTGAATTAAACTCCATCTGCCACTTTTCAGCCCATTGACCCATCTGGTCCAGATCCTGTTGTAATCTGAGGTAATCCTCTTCGCTGTCCAGTACACTTCCAATTTTGGTGTCATCTGCAAACTTACTAACTGTACCTCTTATGCTCGCATCCAAATCATTTATGTAAATTACAAAAACTGGGAGACCCAGCACCAATCTTTGTAGCATTCCACTGGTCACAGGTCTCCAGTCTGAAAAGCAACCCTCCACTACCACCCTCTGTCTTCTACCTTTGAGCCAGTTCTGTATCCAAATGGCTTGTTCTCCCTGTATTCAATGAGATCTAACCTTGTTAATCAGTCTCCCATGGGGAACCTTGTCGAACGCCTTACTGAAGTCCATATAGATCACATCTACTGCTCTGCCCTCATCAATCCTCTTTGTTACTTCTTCAAAAAACTCAATCAAGTTTGTGAGACATGATTTCCCACGCACAAAACCATGTTGACTATCCCTAATCAGCCCTTGCCTTCCCAAATACATGTACATCCTGTCCCTCAGGATTCCCTCCAACACCACCAAGGTCAGGCTCACCAGTCTATAGTTCCTTGGCTTGTCTTTACTGCCCTTCTTAAACAGTGGCACCACATTTGCCAACCTCCAGTCTTCCGGCACCTCACCTGTGACTTTCATGATACAAATATCTCATCACGAGGCCCAGCAATCACTTGTCTGGCTTCCCACAGAGTTCTTGGGTACACCTGATCCACCTTTACCCATTTCAAGACATCCAGCACTTCCTCCTCTATAATATGGACATTCTGTAATATGGACATTTTGCAAGATGTCACCATCTATTTCCCTACAATCTATATCTTCCATATCCTTTTCCACAGTAAATACTGATGCAAAATGTTCATTTAGTATCTCCCCCATTATCTGTGGCTCCACACAAAGGCCACCTTGCTGATCTTTGAGGGGCCCTATTCTCTCCCTAGTTACCCTTTTGTCCTTAATATATTTGTAAAAACCCTTTGGATTCTCCTTAATTATATTTGCCAGAGCTATCTCATGTCCCCTATTTGGCCTCCTGATTTCTCTCTTAAGTATACTCCTACTTCCTTTATACTCTTCTAAGGATTCACTCGATCTATCCTGTCTATACCTGACATATGCTTCCTTCTTTTTCTTAACCAAACCCTCAATTTCTTTAGTCATCCAGTATTCCCTATACCTACCAGCCTTCCCTTTCACCCTAACAGGAATATACTTTCTCTGGATTCTTGTTATCTCATTTTTGAAGGCTTCCCATTTTCCAGCCATCCCTTTACCTGCGAACATTTACCTCCAATCGGCTTTCGAAAGTTCTTGCCTAATACTGTCAAAATTGGCCTTTCTCCAATTTAGAGCTTCATCTGGAAAATGAACTAATTGGAGTCTGATTAAGAGTCCTTCCTCCACACATAAGTGATCATTCGTAAACCAGGGATTTACTTCACTGATAGAGCAATACTTCACTTGTATGGTCCACTGGGCTTAATCACTGGCATCACTGAGCAGCTTGGCTCACTAGATGATGGGCTAAATGGTCTCCTTCCAACCTACATGTTGCTATGTAAACTGTTTGATCTGTCTGTGGAACAACATTCCCTGAACTTTCATACATTTTGATAAGATATTCTTCAATGTAAACTTCTTGCACTGACACAGTGGATGGGGAGGTGGTGAATTGGTGCTGGTATGAGGTGGAGGTTACTTTCCATCATCCATTACTTGGAAACAAGTTTGGAACTTTGATTTCAATCTTCCCTAACATTTCTATTCTGATAAAGAACTATTTGCACAATGTCTGGAGAAAGGACAAGGAAATGAGACTTAATAGATTGATTTTCGAGAGTCAACAATAGCATCATTAGCCCACTGCTGTAATTCTGTGCTGTAAAATTCTAAGTTCTTTGGGAATTCTCCCAGTCTCTCTCTGTAATTAGGAGGAAATAGGAAGAATCTTCCTGGAAAGTAAATAACCAGTTGAAGTCAGCCACTGATACAACTCTCCTGGGGAGCTAATGGTGGGAGGAATAATTGTAGATTCTGCTGAAGTTGTGTTAAGATAGAATACAGAACTGCAGGGCCTCCAATTCTCAGTTAAAGATACTCTCATACCTTTCAACAATGCACATACTCTGAGCCAGCAGCAAAGTCTGGCAAGAAGCAGTTGTCAAAGTAACTCGAGAAGCTTTCCACTTTACAAATGGAGTGGTGTCTTCATTTCAGAGAAGCTGAAATCTAGAGTTTATATGTGGCAACCCAATCATCTGCAACTTTTGACTTAGAACTGACTGATTCTACAATTAGGGCCTGAAGTGTGGATGAACTATTAAAGATATATATTGGGTGAATGCACTGGTCAGTGTGGGTTACACAGAAAATGAATTCTTCCAATGTTTTAGCCCTAGCTTACATACTTTCTAACCAACCTGCTCAGAAATGTTATAACACAATTCTGAAGTAGGTGGGACTTGAACTCAGGTCCAGGCTCAGAGGTAGGGACTCTACCACTATGCCACAAGGGTCTTTACCCCCAGCATTTGCTGAGCTAAGTGCTTTCAATTAGCCAGCAGGAAGGGCTGTTCAAGTCAAGTTTCAGTTTTTTTGGGCCAATAAGGGGAATAATTAGCACAAGCTTTCTCTATTTTTCTTTTGGAGTTTTCTCCCTTCCCCTGTTGCTAAAAAGACTGATACTTTATCGGATTTCAATTTTAACAAAGACAAAGACTTATATTTAAACTATTTACTCTATAGCAGTAACAACTGTTTTTGAAACCTTACCATTCTTGTAGGAAACTCAAAGATCAAAATGCACACAGCAAGATCCCGGAAACTTCAATCTGAATATGACAAGCAAACTGTTGTAGTGATGTTTGTGGTGGGTAAATACTGGACAGGACTCCAAGGAGATCTCCCATGTCTTTCCCCAAATAGCACCCATAAGTGTCTTGCGTGCACCTAAGAGTACAGAGGGGACATCATTCATTTAGTCTGAGAATATGGTTGAGAAGCCTATCAGCTATGATTGAATGGTGGAGCAGACTTGATGGGCTGAGTGGCCTAATTTCTGCTCCTATGTCTTATGGTCTCATGGTCTTAAAAGACATTCTGTCAGAATTGGACACCATCCCATCATTATTATGTGTGAGTCTTAACTCTAAGGCCTCAATAACTAATGGAAAGAGAATGAGAAAGATGTGTGGGAGCCATTATAGGATGGCCAGAACATTGGTGTAGAGATCCTGCTCATTTGATCAGATATTTCCAGAGGCTGACCTGGATAGATTGCCTCCCTGTTTAGTGATGAGGAATTTTTAAAAAACTACAGCGCTGGGGACCAATGGGATCAGTACCATGGACCAGTCTGGCCTCCCTTGGCCTCCCAAACAAACAGTCTCCTCACATGAATGTTCAAATGATTTTGCAGTGCTGGTGGCATCTGTTTGTAGAGTGACACTCCCCAGGACCTGAATTACTGGAGTCAATACTATGTCACTGACTTAGAAATGGGTCCTTTATACTTCGGATTTAAACCCTTAACCGAACTTATCTTGTCTATCAGAGAGACTAACATGGAGGGCTGAATGTTAACAAGCATCTGAAGAAAGGCCATCATAGCAATACCCAGAGTCCAGATATATGACCTTCCAGGCAATGTCACTGAATAGTAATTTGAGGCAGTAACTCGGGCAAGTTTTCTCCTCTGAGGTTTGGACACTAATGCCACTAACAGATCTTGGTTAGGACAGAGTTATATTTATGAAAGGTGTGCAAATTTTACTCTGTCTCAGTCAAACCTTGTTAGTTCAATTCATATCAGGGATTGAATCCAATATGAGTCAAGCAAACTCCCTCATCAATGATAGACAGCCCTAAGCAGATGTCAAAGGGAAATACATTACGATTGAAAATTGAATTGCCCTTTCTTTCTGTTTGTCCAGTAGGTTTGTGTTTAAAGTCTACAGTTAAAATTCTACAACTGTTTACTGGCAAACTTCTTTTAAAAATGGTTAATCCCAAATATTTGGATCCATTTACTATTCGACTTCTCAATCGGCCTAAAGGCGTTGGTTATTCGAAACTAATCTTAAATTGACAAGTAGATGACTGGTAAACAGAGACAGTGCTTCAGGCAAGAGTCAAAGTCTCTGGGTGGGAGCACCACTTACAGATACTGTTAGTGGGAAAAATACATTGAGAAGTGGATTGTTCAACTCTGCTTTCTTTCATGTCATTTTGAAATTGTATTAGTCATCTGTCTTACACTGCTCCTTACATTGTTTTTTTTGTACTGTCGACATTCCAGTGACCTAGAAACCTATTAAAAATGGCAAGTATGAGGGTCTCATATGGCCTCTTTACTGAAGAAAAAGCATAATTGCATTAGGAGCAGTTCAGACAAGGTTCACTCAACTGATATGTACTGGGATGAGTGGCTGGTTATCTTAAGAGGAAAGTTTGGACAAGTTGGGCAAGTATTTATTTGGATTGTTGAAGAATGGAGAGGTTTTCTTATTGAAACATGTAATATTGTGAGAAGACATGACGAGGTAGGTTCTGAAAGGATGTTGCCCCTTACAAGGGGCACACTTCTCAAGTGAAAGGCAGGAGCTTTAGAAGGGATTTGAGGCAAACATTTTTCACCCAGAGGATTCTGGGGTTCTGGAATGGACTGTCTGGAAAGATCATTATGATGTGATGATACTGATGTTGGATCGGTGTGGACAAAGTTAAAAGTTACAGGACCTCAGGTGAGAGTTGAAAAGTGTGGTGCTGGAAAAACACAGCAGGTCAAGCAGCATCCGAGGAGCAGGAGAACCAATGTTTCAGACAGAAGCCCTTCATCAGAAATGCATTATGCCTGAAACGTCAATTCTCCTGTTACTCAGATGCTGCCTGACCTGCTGTGCTTTTCCAATGCCACACTTTTCGACTCTGATCTTCAGTATCTGCAGTCCTCACTTTCTCCTAGACAGCAGGTTATAGTCCAACAGGTTTATTTGAAATCACAGACTTTCAAAGCACTAACCCTTCATCGGACTATAAACTGATCCTGTGTGACATCTGACCTGGAAAGATACTTGAGGCGGGAAACCTCATCTCTTTTAAAAAGTACTTGGATGAGCATTGAAGTGTCATACATTCAAAGTTATGAGCCTAGTGCAGGAAAGTGGGATTAGTGTAGGGAGTAGCATACTTTTGGTGGCAAAATCTCAATGGGCCAAACTGCCTCTTCCGTATGTATGATTCTATGAATCTATGGTGTGGAGGTGCTGGTATTGGACTGGGTTGGACAAGGTGGAAACTCACATGACACCAGGTTATCATCCAACAGATTTATTTGAAAACCTGTTGGGATTATAACCTCATGTCGTATGATTTTCGACTCTATGAATCTAATAAGAGATGAGGAGAAACTATTTCTGTCTATTCTAAGTTGCTACTTCTCTCAAAGGGGAGTCTTTGGAATTCTTTTTTAAAGAAAGAGAACAAGTGGCAGGGCCATTAAATATTTGTAAAGTACTCTCGGCAGATTTTTGACTAACAAAGGAGCAAAGGGCTAATGAAAATAGACAGGAAAATGAATTGAAGGCAGAATCAGATAAGCCATGATGTTATCAAATGGCAGAGTAAGCTGAAAGAAACAAGCAGCCAACTCCTACTCCTAACTCATGGTCATTGGTAAATATTTGAAATAAAATCATCCACATCACTCTATCATGAAAATGGCTTCTAACAATGATCTATGGTGAAAAAATCCATTAGTTTTCTTGTAGGGCTATTTTCTGTGCAACCCTTTTGTAGTAACACTTTATATTAGAATATGGGAGGTAGTTACTTCCATTGGTGTTTGATTCAGATTAATGCCAACAGCATGGGTTCGATTCCTATTTTAGCGAATGATTTGGAGATGCCGGTGTTGGACTGGGGTGGACAAAGTTAAAAATCACACAACACCCAGGTTATAGTCCAAAAGGTTTATTTGGAAGCACTAGCTTTTGGATCTCTGCTCATTCATCATGACGAAGGAGCAGCATTTCAAAAGCTAGTGCTTCCAAACAAACTCGTTGGACTATAACCTAGTGTTGCGTGATTTTCAACTTTATTTTAGCTGACGTAGACTTGGGACCTGCCTGTTTGGCCTATCCCTGACAGTGGAAGACAATAGGAGAAAGTGAGGACTGCAGATGCTGGAGATCAGAGCTGAAAATGTGTTGATAGAAAAGTGCAGCAGGTCAGGCAGCATCCAAGGAGCAGAAGAATCGATGTTTCGGGCATGAGCCCTTCTTCAGGAATGAGGAAGGTATGCCAAGCAGGCTAAGATAAAAGGTAGGGAGGAGGGACTTGGGGGAGGGGCATTGGAAATGCGATAGGTGGAAAGAGGTTAAGGTGAGGGTGATAGGCCGGAGTGAGGGTGGGGGCGGAGAGGTCAGGAAGAAGATTGCAGGTTAGGAAGGTGGTGCTGAGTTCGAGGGTTGGGACTGAGACAAGGTGGGGGGAGGGGAAATGAGGAAACTGGAGAAATCTGAGTTCATCCCTTGCGGTTGGAGGGTTCCTTGGCGAAAGATGAGGCGCTCTTCCTCCAGAAGTCGTGTTGCTATGGTCTGGTGATGGAGGAGTCCAAGGACCTGCATGTTCTTGGTGGAGTTGGAGAGGAAGTTGAAGTGTTGAGCCACGGGTTGGTTGGTCCGGGTGTCCCAGAGATGTTCTCTGAAACGTTCCGCAAGTAGGCAGCCTGTTTCCCCAATATAGAGGAGGCCACATCAGGTGCAGTGGATGCAGTAAATGATGTGTGTGGAGGTGCAGGTGAATTTGTGGCGGATATGGAAGGATCCCTTGGGACCTTGGAGGGAAGTAAGGGGGGAGGTGTGGGCGCAAGTTTTGCATTTCTTGCGGTTGCAGGTGAAGGTGCCAGGAATGGATGTTGGGTTGGTGGGGGGTGTGGACCTGACGAGGGAGTCACGGAGGGAGTGGTCTTTTCAGAACGCTGATAGGGGAGGGGAGGGAAATATATCCCTGGTGGTGGGGTCCGTTTGGAGGTGGCGGAAATACGACGGATGATACGATGTATATGGAGGTTGGTGGGGTGGTAGGTGAGGACCAGTGGGGTTCTGTCCTGGTGGCAATTGGAGGGGCGGGGCTCAAGGGCGGAGGGGCGGGAAGTGGAGGAGATGCAGTGGAGAGCATCGTCGATCACGTCTGGGGGGAAGTTGCAGTCTTTGAAGAAGGAGGCCATCTGGGTTGTACGGTATTGGAACTGGTCATTCCGGGAGCAGATGTGGCGGAGACGAAGGAATTGGGAATATGGGATGGCGTTTTTACAGGGGGCAGGGTGGGAGGAGGTGTAGTCTAGGTAGCTGTGGGAGTTGGTCGGTTTATAGTAAAATAGACGTGATCGACGATGCTCTCCACTGCATCTCCTCCACTTCCCGCTTCTCCGCCCTTGAGCCCCGCCCCTCCAATCGCCACCAGGACAGAACCCCACTGGACCTCACCTACCACCCCACCAACCTCCATATACATCATATCATCCATCGTCATTTCCGCCAACTCCAAAAGGACCCCACCACCAGGGATATATTTCCCTCCCCTCCCCTATCAGCGTTCTGAAAAGACCACTCCCTCGTCAGGTCCACACCCCCCACCAACCCAACCTCCACTCCCGGCACCTTCACCTGCAACCGCAAGAATTGAAAAACTTGCGCCCACACCACCCCTCTTACTTCCCTCCAAGGCCCCAAGGGATCCTTCCATGTCTGCCACAAATTCACCTGCACCTCCACACACATCATTTACTTCATCCGCTGCACCCGATGTGGCCTCCTCTACATTGGGGAGACAGGCCGCCTACTTGCGGAACGTTTCAGAGAACACCTCTGGGACACCCAGACCAACCAACCCAACCACCCCGTGGCTCAACACCTGAACTCCCCCTCCCACTCCACCAAGGACATGCAGGTCCTTGGACTCCTCCATCGCCAGACCATAGCAACACGACTTCTGGAGGAAGAGCGCCTCGTCTTTCGCCAAGGAACCCTCCAATCACAAGGGATGAACTCAGATTTCTCCAGTTTCCTCATTTCCCCTCCCCCCACCTTGTCTCAGTCCCAACCCTCGAACTCAGCACCACCTTCCTAACCTGCAATCTTCTTCCTGACCCCTCTGCCCCCACCCCCACTCCGGCCTATCACCCTCACCTTAACCTCCTTCCACCTATCGCATTTCCAACGCCCCTCCCCCAAATCCCTCCTCCCTACCTTTTATCTTAGCCTGCTTGGCACACTTTCCTCATTCCTGAAGAAGGGCTCATGCCCAAAACATCGATTCTCCTGCTCCTTGGATGCTGCCTGACCTGCTGCGCTTTTCCAGCAACACATTTTCAGCAGTGGAAGACAATGGCAAACTGCTGCTGACAAAAACTGTCAAGAACAAATGGGTCAGGATGATGTATCTGAAACAATGAACAAAGGGCTTACCTCAGGCACTTATAGAATGCAATTTGATGTGTAATGGTTAATGCCTTAATGTGCTTTATTTCATTACAGGTAATGTACAAATGCAATTTGTTGTTACAATAGTGTCACATGCCAGTGCATTGAATGGGTACGTATGTACAACAACAACTTCCATTTATATTGTGCCTTTAATATAGTAAAGCTTTTCAATGCACATCACAGAAGTTTGATCAAACAAAATTTGACACCAAACTACATTAGGATGGTATTAAAACTGATGACCAAAAACTGGGTCAAATGGGTAAGGTTTTGGGTCAACACAGAAAAAGTGCGGGGTGCAGAATTTGAGAATTGGAGCAGTTTAAGGATGAAATTCAGGAGCTCAGAGCCCCAGAAGTTGAGGATAAGGCTGTCAGTGGTGGCAGGGTGAAAGTCAGTAATATACAAGAAACCAGGATTGGAGGATGGCTGAGGATGGTAGACAGTTTTAACTATTGCACAACAAACAACAATTTTATTTGGAACTCCAAATTGGCAAGTGAAGACTTTTCTTACTGTTTACACCTCTTAGAATTCGTCCAAAATATTTGTTCTCAGTTTAAATCAGAGTCTGTTTTATGGAACGCATATGTTTCTTTTGCAGAGTAAGACAAATTATTTATAGAATTTTTCAGGTGTGGAATAAGGACAGCTTTATATTGGAAGATTCTTTCAAGTAGACATGTATCTTTGATAGCCTTGGCTGCTGTTTATATTCATATGGTTTAGATAAAATTATATACAATATACAGACAGAAACAGTTCCTTGGTCTGACTAGTATGTGTTGGTGTTTATAATCATTATAATCATAAGGTGTCTCCTTTTTTTCCATCTTCCTCATCTTAGCCTTTCAATTTCTCTTTCCTTTTGGTTTTCTCAGAGAGACCCACCTAATTATCCTTTTGAAAGCATCTACTTAATTCTTCTCAACCACTTCCTGTGGTAGCAGGTTCCAGATTCTAACAGCTTTCTGCCCTATTTTCCTCATGGAATTGTTAGTGAAAGCTGTAGTTTTGGATTCTTCCATATATGGTTACAGTCTCTCCGCATCTACCCTATCCAATCTAACCTAATTTTAAAGGCAAAAACCGAAATTGCTGGGGAGGCTCAGTAAGTCTAGTAGCAGGCGTGGAGAGAAAGCAGAATTAACATTTCGAATTCAGTAACCCTTTTTAGACCTGAAATGCTGAGTTTGAATAGATTAGATTACTTACAGTGTGGAAACAGGCCCTTCAGCCCAACAAGTCCACACCGCCCTGCCGAAGCGCAACTCACGGCACGGGCGGCACGGTGGCACAGTGGTTAGCACTGCTGCCTCACAGCGCCTGAGACCCGGGTTCAATTCCCGCCTCAGGCGACTGACTGTGTGGAGTTTGCACGTTCTCCCCGTGTCTGCGTGGGTTTCCTCCGGGTGCTCCGGTTTCCTCCCACACTCCAAAGATGTGCAGGCCAGGTGAATTGGCCACGCTAAATTGCCCGTAGTGTTAGGTAAGGGGTAGATGTAGATGTAGATGTAGGGGTAAGGGTGGGTTACGCTTCGGCGGGGCGGTGTGGACTTGTTGGCCCGAAGGGCCTGTTTCCACACTGTAAGTAATCTAATCTAATCTAATCACCCATACCCCTATATTTACCCCTTACCTAACACTACGGGCAATTTAGCATGGCCAATTCACCTGACCTGCACATCTTTGGACTGTGGGAGGAAACCAGAGCCCCTGGAGGAAACCCACGCAGACACGGCAAACTCCACACAGTCAGTTGCCTGAGGCGGGAATTGAACCGGGATCTCTGGCGCTGTGAGGCAGCAGTGCTAACCACTGTGCCACCGTGCCACTCTGTTTCTCCAGCAATTTCTGTTTTTGTCCTTAAAATTTGGTAGGAATTGATATGTCAGAACTGAAGAAGAGTTATTAGACACAAAACACCAATTCTATTTTCTCTCCACAGACAGTGCGAGACATGCTGAACTTCTCCATTAATTTTTTGTTTCACATCTCCAGCATCTGCAGTTCTTTATTTTTATTCTAATGTTAAAGACACCTACCAACTCACCTCCAAATTTTCTCTTTTCTGAAGCAAAGTGTCCAAACCTGTTTTATCTTACAACTCCATGGTAACATCTTTGTCCATAGTGTTTGCACCTATTCCAATGTTTCTTTGTCTATTTTGTAGTACGGAGGCTAGAACAATGCACAGGAAGTGCAGCATGAACAGAATCCTGAAGAAGTTTAATACACCTTCACTATCTTTGAATTCTATCCTTATAGAAATAAATCTCAGGTTTTGTTCACAGTCCTAATCGCTTTTCTGACCTGCAATATTGCTGTTGTTGAATTATTTACCTGGATCCTGCATCTCTTTGCTCTTCTACTCCATTCAATTTCTTAATTTTTAAGACATAGGTGATGGTTCTACTTTTTCCATAAAAATGCATCACCTCACATTCATTTAAAGACAAGCAAAGTGTTCAATCTGAAAATTTACCATTGCTTTTTTTGTTTTCTGCTACATTCTTACTCAGGGTTAACTCTCCTACCGTGACTACTTTGGTGTCATCTCCAAATTTGACATTGTGTTACATATAGGAATATGTTGGAATGTTAATGTCAGTAACAGTGGTCTTAACTGTGATCTTTGTGGAAGGGTGATTTCATCAAAATCTGAAAAAGCACACTTTACACTTGCTTTCCACTTTCTGGGTTTTTATGAGCCATTTTGATATCCACTCAGCTGTTTATTCCTGACTGTACACATCCGAACTTTTCCTATCAGCCAATTTGTGTGTATGTGTGTGTGTCCACATATGTGCGCATGTGACAATAAAGCAAATTTAATGTGTGCATGCTCATGTGTGAGATTGTGAGCACACATGTGCATGTCACATGTGAGATTGTGAGCACATGTGTGCATGTCACGTGTGAGATTGCGAGCACACGTGTGCATGTCATGGGTGAGATTGTGAGCACACGTGTGTATGCTCACTTGTGAGATTGTGAGCACACGTGTGCATGCAAATATGTGGATTTTTGAACCATCTAAATTGATTGAATAACCAACAAGCGTTCACATAAAAATAGAAACTTGGTCAACATACTGAGGTGTATGAAAACCAGAAAAGCGACCATTAGCCTCCTCTATATATTTCAGGAGAAAAAGGGAAAACTCATCTTTATACAGAGATTTGTATGACTACCTGATGTCCCAGTACACTTCAGTAGTCACTAAAATATTTTTTGAAGTGTAGTCATTATTGTAATGTATTAGAAATAGCAGCCAATTAACACACAGCAAGCTCCCACAAATAGCAATATAAAAGTAAAATAATGTGGATATTGGAAATTTAAAATAAATACAAGCAAAGGTAGAAATGTTCAACAGGTCAGGCATCATGTGTGGAGAGAAACATAGCTGAAAATGTGTTGCTGGAAAAGCGCAGCAGGTCAGGCAGCATCCAAGGAACAGGAGAATCGATGTTTCGGGCATGAGCCCTCCTTCCAGTACCACAATGTCAACTCTAATCTCCAGATCTGCAGTCCTCGCTTTCCCCTACATAGTATTTAACCCTGGTAGATAACACACACACACACACACACACACACACATCACCTGGTGTTGAAAGAGGTTCAATATATTCCATCTGGACTGAATTTGAAATCAAATCTTCAGTTTCAACTTTGAGAACAGAAGTCTAATCCTGTCTCATCTTAATCATCAGCAATACAACCATTTTGTGCCAAGAAAATCTAATGACTCAGAAAAATTGCCAAATAATTTACTCCCACCACTTGCCACTCCCTGTGCCAACCCTCTGAGGGAGTACTGCACAGGCTGGGGTGAATGATGGTTTGTGCGATATTGATATTCTGATGATAGTTAATGTTTCAGGTCTATGATCTTTCATCAGAATATCAATATATTGCACAAACCACAATGGCATAGCAAACAGGTAACCTATTTTGGAACTGTTCGAGGAATAAATGGCCAGCCCACTGGAGATAATCCTCTTCTCCTTCTTTGAAATCACATTATGGGATGTTTTACATCCACATCAATGGGCAGACAGGATCTCTCATTCACGAATCATCTGAACAAGCAACACCCCGGCCTGTGCAGTACTCCCTCAGAGGTGCACTGACTGTTAACCTTGAGTTTTGTGCTCTAATCCTGGCATGCCAATTGAACACACAACCTTGTGTCTCCAAGATAAGAGTACTAACTGAGCCACAGCACTAGCTGGGACAGGGTTGGCACAAAATGGTTGTATTGCTGATGATTAAGATGAGACAGGATTAGACTTCTGTTCTCAAAGTTGAAACTGAAGATTTGATTTCAAAACCAGTCCAGACGGAATATATTGAACCTCTTTCAACACCAGGTGATATGTGTGTGTGTGTGTTATCTGCCAGGGTCAACTACTATGTAGGGGAAAGCGAGGACTACAGATCTGGAGATTAGAGTTGACATTGTGGTGCTGGAAAAGCACTGTAGGTCAGGCTGCATCCAAGGAGCAGGAAAATCAATGTTTCCGGCAAATGTCCTTCATCAGGAATGAGGCTGTGAGCCTCTGGGGTGGAGAGATAAATGAGAGGGGGTGGGGCTAGGGGGAAGGTAGCTGAGAATGCAATAGGTGGATGGAGGTGGGGGTAAAGGTGATAGGTCAGAGGGTGGAATGAATAGGTAGGAAGAAAGATGGACAGGTGGGACAGGTCATGAGGACAGTGCTGAGCTAGAATGTTGGAACTGCGGTAAAGTGGGGTGGGTGAAATGAGGAAACTGGTGAAATCCACATCAATGCCATGAGGTTGGAAGGTCCCGAGGTGGAAGATGAGGCATTCTTCCTCCAGGCGTCGGGTGGTTAGGGACTGGTGATGGAGGAGGCCCAGAACCTGCATGTCCTCAGCAGAGTGGGAGGGGGAGTTGAAGTGCTCGGCCACGGGGCAGTGGGATTAGTTGGTGCTGGTGTCCCGGAGATGTTCTCTGAAGCACTCTGAGTAGGCATCCTGTCTCCCCAATGTAGAGGAGACTGCATCGGGAGCAACAGATACAGTAAATGACATGTGTGGAAGTGCAGGTGACATTTTGATGGATGTGGAAGGCTCCTTTGGGGCGTTGGACGGAGGTGAGAGGGGAAGCGTGGGCGCAGGTTTTGCAATTCCTACAGTGGCAGGGGAAGGTGCCGGGAGGGGAGGGTGGGTTGATGAGAGGCATGGACCTGACCAGGTAGTCACGGAGGGAACGGTCTTTCAGAAACTTTACGCTCAACAACTATGTACAAGAGACAGATCTTTACCCAGACTTTAACACAGCGCAGAACTACTTTTATAGCTGGGACATCTATTACAGTGCCAGTGCCACAACATCTAGACAGCAATAGAGTACATCTCCTCAAAGGGTTATCATTGCAGTGATATAGGTGCCAAATGAATTGGTATTTTATTACATACTGGCTGCAAGAGCAGGTCAGAGGCTAGGAATACTGCAGCAAGACACCGACCTCCTGAATCCTCAAAATCATTCCAGTATTGACAATGTACAAGTCAGGAGTGTGTTGGAAGACTCCCCTCTTGCCTGGATTGGTGCAGTTCCAATAGCATCCAGGACAAAGCAGCCTGCTGAACTGGCACCACATCCACAAGCATCAACTCTTTCCCTTATCAACACTCAGTAGCAGCAGTGCATAAACAAAATGCACTGCAGAAATTCATTGAAGATCCATAGACAATGCATTCCTACCCATGACCACTTCAGTCTAGAAGGGCAAGAGCAGCAGATACATTGGACCTCCATCACATGCAAGTTCCCCTACAAACCACTTACCATTTTGATATTGGAAATAAATCACAATTCCTTCACTGTCATGGGTCAAAATCCTGGAATTCCCTCCGTAATGGTATTGTGAGTCAACCCATAGCAAGTTGTCCAAGAACCAGCTGCAATGGTTCAAGAAAGCAGCTGACCACCACCTTCTCTAAGGCAACTAGTGACAGGCAGTAAATGCTGGCCAGCCAGTGACACCCACATGCCTCTGGTAAATTTAAAAAAGATGGATCAGGGAGGAGCCATGCTTACCATGATGGTCTTTTCTCATTTGAACTTTAGCATACTTGTGTACACAAGGTAGTTTGCGTTCTCAGGCAATCTCTCATAATACTTTCACTTTGATGGACTGCTATTTGCAGTAGAGACATTGTAGCTCCCCTTCATCTCTGATGCACAAATATATAAGGGAGAAACATTCTGCATCTCCGGTGACACAGCCCTGAAAAAGGAGGTTGAAATTTTGGAAAATAACTACCTTTTGCTAATCTTGCTCTGACATGAGAGTGAGTGGGTAGGGATAGTACAACACTGGAAAAAGGACAAAAGCTGAGACATGTCACGCTCCTGGAGAATCTTTCACAATGCAAATATATAACTGAGGTTCTTAGGGAACCTGGCAGGGTAGATGCAGTTGGTTTTTTTCTCCATGTGGGAGAGTCTCTGACCAGCGGACATCACTGCAGAGTATGGGGTCACCCAGAAAAAACAGAGATGAAGAGGAGTGTTTTCTCTCAGAGGGTAGCGAATCTGGGCAATTCTTTACTGCAAAGGCCTGTCGAGGTTGTATCAGTAAGTAGATTCAAGGCTGAG
The DNA here is from genome assembly GCF_047496795.1 of Chiloscyllium punctatum. Classification (NCBI taxonomy): domain Eukaryota; kingdom Metazoa; phylum Chordata; class Chondrichthyes; order Orectolobiformes; family Hemiscylliidae; genus Chiloscyllium; species Chiloscyllium punctatum. The sequence continues at coordinate 91,018,770 of NC_092746.1, read as the reverse complement.
ATAGACAGAGTTTTAATCAGTGAGAGAATCAAGCGTTATGGAGAAAAGTGGAGTCGAACATGCTCACTTTGGCCAAGATCACATTGAATGGTAGAGCAGATGGGCCAAAAGGCCTAGTTCTGCTATACCTTATTGTCTTAGGTCTGAAGGTACAGGTTTACTGAACCAAGGATATAATTGGATAGATACAGGTGACAAATAAAATTCTCTGCTGGTTGCTGTCTTTTTTTCAGGTTTCTGTTGCTCTTCTGGCTATGGTCCTGCTTCCTTTTGATGCCTGTCATATCAGGTGGATTTTTGCTGAGACCTCTTTGAAATGAAACATAGTGTAACAGATATGGCTATAGCCGTATGGCTGGGCATTGCACGAATACTCCACTCATGATCTGAGGAATACTCCACACATTACTGGTCATTGTTCAAGAGTCTAGCCATACTCAGATGCCATCCCATGATCTCCCCTCCTGTGTCGACTATTTTAAAATGAACACATCATAGGATTTTGTTTGAAGTCACACAACACCAGGTTATAGTGCAACAGGTTTATTTGAAATCACAAGCTTTCGGAGCACTGCTCTTTCATTTCTTCATCACCTGACTTCAGACTTTGTCAACCCCAGTCCACCTCCACTTATAGAATTTTGTTACCAGCTCAACAGTCTGCACTATTTATCTTACTGTAATCTTTATGACATCTATTATGTCAGCCTTTAACCTTAGCAGCTGGACAGAAAAGTTTAAACTTCCTAATCGAGTCCTCATAACTAATTCTAAATCCCTGTTTATGATGATCATTTCACAAATGTGCAGAGGGATAAATATTTCAGTCACTATTATTGCAGGTGTAAATAAAGTAGAAAAACAGTTAAACATTTAGAATTTAAAGGGTACAACTATTCCTGAGAATGATGCTGACTGCATCCATCCATCCATCTGCCCTGCCATTCAATGTGATCTTGGCCAAAGTGTCACTTTAAAGGAACTCCAACTATGTGCTTGTGCTCAAAATGTACTTCCTCCCTGTTTCTCAGTCACATTCAGACCAAAAAGCTAAAAGAGGGTGTTGGAAGCTTGCTGTAATCCAGCCTGAGGCAGACTGACAACAGCAGTTTAATGACACAACTTGACACATTAGTGCAAAAAGCCTTCAACAACGTGTGAACATTCCCCTAAAGTGTTTGTTGAACTCATTAGCTAGGTGTTAAACATTTCAAGAGTGTTAAGAAGGCAAACTTCTCTGCAAATGAAACAATACCCTTTAGGAAACTCTGTGATATTCTGTAAAATGCAACAGACCAACTCCCTTCATTGTTAAGGAGTTTGTTTGCATTTTAATTGTCTAAAATGAACAGCAAACAAATAGGCGTATCTACTGAATTAAACATGTGAGCACTATACAGTGAACTAGAAAGAAGTGGTCATTTAACATGAGTACCCCAAGTCTACCCTCACATAGAATTTCACAGAATCATTACAGCTATTCGGCCCATCATGCCTGCACTGACCCTATAAGTGAGCACCAATCTAATGCCTTTTCCCCACTCCACTGCAAACCACCACTATTCAAAATTCCATGAATGCCTCAATATAACCTGCCTGTACCATAGCAGAATATTGAAACATTCCAGAATTCCTAATTCAAGCAAAACAAGGAGTTGCAAATTCTACAGCGGTGTTAACTGTCTTCCTGTTTCTCTAAATTTTCCCTTTTCCTCCCACAGGCAATGATATAATGGTTCAGATTTTGTATTAGAAATAACAGTGAGCGATCAGATTCAATTGAACAATATCAAATATCCACATGTGCACAGTCAAAGGTGGAAATCCAAATGTTTCCTTCCTATTTGCTGTTTCTGTACAAGATGTGCTAAACCTGTACCTTGCTGATAAATGCATGGTTAAAAATCACGCATCACCAGGTTATAGTCAAACCAGTTTATTGGGAAGTACATGCTTTCAGAGCACTCTGAAAGCTTGTACTTCCAATTAAACCTGTTGGACTATAACCTGGTGTTGTGTGATTTTTAACTTTGTACACCCCAGTCCAACACTGGCACCTCCACATCATGATAAATACATAAGGGTGTGAAGTTGCAACAGTTAACCACTGCATACTTATGCCAGTATGTTATCTACTCAACTTTAAGTGATGATTCAGAGATGCCGGTGTTGGACTGAGGTGTACAAAGTTAAAAATCACACAACACCAGTTTATAGTCCAACAGGTTTAATTGGAAGCATACTAGCTTTTGGAGCGACGCTCCTTCATCAGGTGATTGTGGAGGGCTCGATCGTAACACAGAATTTATAGCAAAAATTTTTGTAGGGCCCACAAAGAAAAGAGCCTGGATTCCAGACACGGGTAAATCTGGGAATTTCGGACAGTGAGAAACTAGGGAGGGTTAGGAAGTGTGATCTTGGCTTGAAGATCTGGAGAGAGGGACATGAGGGGCTACCATCTTAGCGAGGTACTTCTGATGCTTACAGGTCACTACCGCGCACACCCCACTTCACCCTGAACCCAGCTGAAAGTACCCTCCCTACCTCCTGTTTTCTCACTAGAGATAGTGAAAAAGTAGACTTCCCCCTTTTACCTGCATTCCCTTGTCAGTCTCATGTGGCATGTACTGTTTGAGTCATTTGTCTTTTAATAAGCTCAATTGCTCTTCAATGATCTTTTTAAACTAAGTGGGTGAGTTGCCAATTTCAGCAGCCACTCAACTGTTGTATGATGGGAGTCTGTCATGTTCAACCAGCGTCATTATTCCTGGCTTTACACATTTGTTAGACAGCCGTGATCCCAATACTGGATTAGTGGTGCTGGAAGAGCACAGCAGTTCAGGCAGCATCCAACGAGCAGCGAAATCGACGTTTCGGACAAAAGCCCTTCATCAGGAATAAAGGCAGAACTGCTGTGCTCTTCCAGCACCACTAATCCAGTATTTGGTTTTCAGCATCTGCAGTCATTGTTTTTACCTTAACCGTGATCCCAATTCCCATACTTAAAGTCCATCCCTTGGAGACTCACTGTGCAATAGGCTTTAGATCTGCAGTGTAAAGACTTAAGAAAATCCACATTCAAATCAAAGTAAAGAAAGGACAAACAGACCAGGCCTGTCTATCTGCCTTTCTGATCCCACTGAAATAAGGAATCATGCAGCAGTCCAGACAGGCTGAAAACAGCAATTAGAAGTTTAAACTTCCCGTCTAATTGCTACACGTGGGCTCATCAGGACTTTCTTAGGATTGCATGGCACACCTGCGACTTTAGTTGAGCCATTCTCTGCTCTCCAAACCATCAAAAGGCTGCATTTAACTAGACATGGTATCAAGGAGTCTTCGTAAAACTAGAGTTGAGAGGAATCAAGGAAGAAATTCTCTGTTGGTTGGGATCATACCTGCCAAAATGTAGATGGTTGTTATTGTTGGAGGTTAATCGTCGCAGATCCATAAGACCATAAGACCATAAGACATAGGAGTGGAAGTAAGGCCATTCGGCCCATCGAGTCCACTCCGCCATTCAATCATGGCTGATGCGCATTTCAGCTCCACTTACCAGCATTCTCCCCGTAGCCCTTAATTCCTTTAGACAACAAGAACCTATCAATCTCAGCCTTGAAGACATTTAGCGTCCCGGCTTCCACTGCACTCCGTGGCAATGAATTCCACAGGCCCACCACTCTCTGGCTGAAGAAATGTCTCCGCATTTCTGTTCTGAAATGATCCCCTCTAATTCTAAGGCTGTGTCCACGGGTCCTAGTCTCCTCGTCTAACAGAAACAATTTCCTAGCATCCACCTTTTCCAAGCCATGTATTATTTTGTACGTCTCTATTAGATCTCCCCTTAATCTTCTAAACTCCAATGAATACAATCCCAGTATCCTCAGCCGTTCCTCATATGCTAGACCTGTCATTCCAGGGATCATCCGTGTGAATCTCCGCTGGACACGTTCCAGTGTCAGTATGTCCTTCCTGAGGTGTGGGGACCAAAACTGGACACAGTACTCCAAATGGGGCCTAACCAGAGCTTTATAAAGTCTTAGTAGTACATCTCTGCTTTTATATTCAAACCCTCTTGAGATAAGAGACAACATTGCATTTGCTTTCTTAATCACAGACTCAACCTGCATGTTTACCTTTAGAGATCCAGGACATCGCTGCAGGAGTTTTTTGGATAGATATTTTCTAAACAACCAGTCTGAGTTAGACATAGTGGTAATATCACTGGAGTAGTAATCCAGAACCCTTCGGGGGACATGGATTCAAATTGCATCATGGCACACAGTGAATTTGAAATCAATGCAAATCTGGAATAAAAAGGATAATCTAATGGCGGCCATGAAAACATTGCCTTTTGCTATCTGGTTCAACTAATTTATTTTTGGGAAGGAAGTCTCTGACAATTGCTGCTCTGGCCTACATATAACTCAATATGGTTAACTCCTCACTGCCGTCTGGGCTTTTGGTGATGTGCAATAAACATTGGCCTGATCAGCAATACCCACATCCTATGAATAACTTTTTTAAAGTGCCCATGACTCCCCACATGACATTAGATAGGTATCTCCCAAAGCTGAGCACTCCTGTGGCTCTTTAAGCTTATTTTCAGGCTATATGTTTTAAGCTGAAGATGAGAAAGCAGAACATAAGATTATTCAAACTCAGCTCCAATGACTCTAGCTTTGTCTCTGACTGCATTCCTCCAGGTCATCATCACATCTGCTCGTGTAGGTACTGCTGACATCCTGCCTTGACTGCCTTCTCTTGCTTGCTGGTCTAGATTTTGCTGACTGGCATATCTTAGGTTCATCCTCTGACTATTCCCTTGGCCACTGCTGAATTCTCAACAACCAAAATCCTGGGGTTTACCTTAACCAGAAAATGAATTGGACTAGACAACTAAATACTGCGGCTAAAAGAGCAGATCTGAAGCTGTGAATTCTGTGGCGGTCAGTTTACCTCCTGACTTCCATCAACAAGGCACTAGTCAGGAATGGAATGAAATGTTCCCCATTTGCCTGGCCAAGTGTAGTGCCAGCAATGTTCAAAAAGCTTGACTCCATTCAGGACAAAGGAGTCTCCTTTATTGTCATCCCCAACCACCATCTTCAACATTCACTCCCTCCACAGGCACTGCACAGTTGTAGAAGATGCACTGCGTTAATTCACTAAGGGTCTTCATCAGCAGTTTTCAGCCCCGTGTCCTTATCCAGCCAGAAGGACAAGACCAACAGATACATGGGAACACCATTGCCTGCAAGTTCTTTAAGCAATACATTATCTTTACTAGGAACTATACTGCTGTTCATGTTTTATTACTGATGTATTCATGATTCCTCAAATACGGAAGCCCTCCATGTCCAAATGCAGTAAGATCTCAATATGTGGATATTGCTTCAAGTGCAGGACACATTTTGTTCATGATATCTCCTGTTCCGCCAACCTGTCTGCCCTGGTGTGTCCTTGTAGTATCTCACTGCGATATTTCGCAGTTCATTTCAAGCATTACCCATTTCCACATCACTTTCTTCTTTCTCCTTCTCAGGCTCCATTTCTGTTTCCTTCTACAGCTTGGTACACTTTCCAATAAAATGATTTACACACAAGTTATTGCTGTTCCTCAAACGCTAAAGAAAACAAACCAAGAAGATCACGGAAGAAACTTTTGTTAAAGGAAGCAAAATTAATACGAATTCAGATGTCAGTAAAGCTATTTGAGGTGCTCCATGATTTATGTGGAATGTATTTTGAGGCTAAAAACTAGCTTCAGTTAACATATGCAATTCATTTCTGATGCAAATAAAAATCACAGGGAACAGATACAAAAGTGCACACTGAGAGGCACAATCTGCATATGTGAGTGAAAAGGTCTGGATAATTTGGTTTAAAGATTACCTTCATCTGGGAAATGGGAAAAAAGAAGTTTTCAATCTGAAATAAGGGCACTGTAAGCAAATGATGATCAGACTTGGCGAAGGAATGGCATTTAAATTATTTGTTTTATCACCAGTTGTGAGACTGCAACTTGGCTCAACAAGCCAGAGAGAGCTCCTGTTCAGGCCAAAGTATCCTGCCATTATTCTTCAGATCCTCCTGCTGATCCTGGTACTAGAGGGGACTTTGATGACTTGAAATCACATGACACCACAATATCGTCCAACAGGTTTATTTGACATCACAAGCTTTTGAAGTGCTGTTCTTTCATCAGTTGAGGTCCATCCTAGCCCAACACTGGCACCTCTACATCTTGACTATTTGATTCATTGCAGTTGCAGTTTGAGATTCGAAACGAGAAGCTGTCACAAACTGTGGAGTCGCCAGCTTTGGAAATCTGCAAGATTGTTCCCTCATTCCCCACCTTCATGGGTACAGCATATTCTTAAGGTTGCTTCAGGCAATTGTTTGCTCACACACAGAGGGTCACTGATATACAAAGTTCTGACTTACAAATATTCATACTTACAAATGCAATCCCACACAGGGATGTAACTTTAAAGATCTGACATATGAACATTTGCTGTACTTACAAATGGCTACCTCATATTGTCCTGCATTGTGTTTTGACTTGCTTACAAATCCACTTGTGAACAGACTCCAGAAGAGCCCCTTTGCAACCCAGGGCTGGCTGTAATTCAAAAATGAGTCCACCTGAACCATTGGAGATAATAGGAATATCACATGCACTAGCAATGAAGATCTCAAGTTTCTATTCCAGGAATATGGGTTCAAATTCTACTATGGCAGAATTTTTTTAAAAAAGCTGTTCTGATATAACCACTGTCAGTTGCTCTAAAATAATCTATTTCACTAATATCCTCTTAGGGAAAGAAATTTGCTGTTCTTACCTGGACCAGCTGATGTTTGACTGCGGAGTTATAGCAATGTGGTTAACTCTTAGCTGCATTCTCAGCAATTAATAATGGTCAATAATTGTTGAATAAGACAATGATGCTACTTCCTATAGACCTTTTTTTTTAAAAAACAGGCCAATTAAGGTCCACTTTAGGGTCAACTCTCCCAGCTGTGGCTACTTACTAGCCTCGAGAGTATGGTGCTGGGAAAGCACAGCAGGTCAAGCAGCATCCAAGGAGCAGGAGAATCGATATTTCGGGCACAAGCCCTTCATCAGGAATAAGGATACCCAAAACGTGGATTCTCCTGCTGTTCAGATGCTGCCTGACCTGCTGTGCTTTCCCAGCACCACACTCTTGGCTCTGATTTCCAGCATCTGCAGTCCTCACTTCCTCTTACTTATTAGCCTCTGCAGCATTCCCAATATCGATGGCTCCACCAGTTCTTGAAGCACCAATTCTCTCCGTACACCTGACTCCGTACACTTCCTGACTTCACTTCCTTCCTTTAAAACATTCAAAAACTACCTCTTGTCTTAAGATTTTACTCATCAAACCTAATAATTCATCACATGACTTGGGCTGTATTTTATTTTCTATTGTCCTATGAAGCATTTTGGACATTTCACTAATTAAAAATGCTATATAAATATAAATGGTTGCTGGACTATTTTCAGGCAAGCACTAACATAGTGACAGTGTAGGAAGGGGTTCACACTTGCATTATTTTTCAGGGCCTCTGCCCCTATATGAGCAAGGAATGGCATTCCCCAGAATTGCAGAAAACCTCTGCAATTACTTTTACCCAGTGGTGTAAGTAGCTTCACTGAGACAGGTTTAGAAAATGGACACCATCGAAAAGAGGAGAGAACAGGAAACCAGGCCAAAAACTTGGTGAAAGAAACTGATTTTCATGAAAATCTTCAAGGGGAAGAGGAAGATGGACAAGAGGAATGGTTTGGGAATGGGACGCAAGTGCACACCATTCTCAATGATTAGGGAAAGGGCACAGATTTCCACTGGGGGATGTTAGTCAGAGGAGAGAGGAATTCATACCGTATTGTCGATCTGGACGAAGATACAGAGATGGGGAGGTGCAAGGCCATTAATGGATGTGCTTTTCAAATTGAAGTATTGTGTACCATTGCAGTCAGAGGCAATGCTGATCATAGCTTGACGGCATATGGGATAAGGTATGGTCACCAGAATTTAAGTTGAGCTGAAGCTTACAGAAGATAGAAGCTGTGAGGTTGGTCTCCAGTATCTTAGAATAATTAAAGCTACAGATGGTGAAACTCGGGGTGAGAGTATTAACAGCAGATAGGCTGAGACAGCAGTGGAAATAGGGGATGTTGGAAGTAGTTGTCACATGAGATGGACAGGATCTGGAGTCAGAAATTAGGTGGGAATCATGTAGGACACCAAGTTTGTCAATAGAGTGCTCTAGCCTGTGGCGATGGTCAGGAAGGAGGATGGAATTGTGGCTGGAGTAGGAGGTCTGTTTCATATACTTAGGAGGTGACAAAATACCACCTGAAAAGAATAGGAAGCTTGGCAATGGGACAGGCATTCGAAAGGACTGAGAGGTTGAGGATGGGTTTTCTTGGAGCAAGGGATATTAATGGCAGAATTGAAATCAAGATGGAGTTTATTTGAGGAAAGTGAATAACTTACATCAGCAAATAGTGCAACAGCAGGTTAAGAATAGTTAAATAGGAATTTATATCAAGGAGCAACAAGGGATTCTATGATTCTAAAAGCTAACTTGAGGCAGGACCTGCCTGAAATGGGGTATTGGGGAAATTAAAAGTTGATGGGCTTTCACAACCGAAAGAGAGTTTCTCTGACAACATAGTTCTTTTTCAGTACTACATAACGTGTATTGTGTATCCAAGTTTCAGCTTTCAAACTCAGTGGAGAAAGTTTTGTCATTGAAGTAAGACTGACATTTAAAGACAAGTAAGTGGCCCACATCCTTTCCAAAAGAAAGATGATATATTTATTTTATCTGATGGGTGGTGCATGAACATTATCAACTTGAGTTGGGACTGAGTTATTGACCTGACTATACTTTGTGTCATAGAGTCAGTGAGTCATACAACATAGAAACAGGCTCTTCAGTCCACCATGTCAGTGCTGACCACCAACAAACATCAAACTGCACTAATTCCATTTGCTTGCATTAGTCCACAGCCTGCTATGGCTGGACATTTTAAGTGCTCATCCAGATTCCTTTTTAATATTGTGAGAATGCTTGCCTCCATAACCCTCTCAGCAAGCACGCTCCATGTTTCTATTACCGTCTGGGTGAAAACCAAACTTCTCAGATTGCCTCCCAAAGATTGCTCCTCACCTTAAACTTATGCTCTCTGGTCTTAAAGACATATGCCACGGGGAAAAGATTCTCATTTTCTACTCTGTCTATGCCTCGAGTAATTTTGTGTGCCTCAATCAGTTCCACCCTCAGCTCCAAGGAATACAAACCCCAACCTATCCAGCCTCTCCTCATAACTAAGACTTTTTACCCAGGAAACATTCCTAGTGAATCTGGTCTGCACCTCTCCTGTGCATTCATGACCTTCTGAAAGTGTGGTGACCAGTCTGCCTAAAGGGTTCCAGTTGTGGCTAACCAATATTTCATGAAATTCTAACAAGACTTCCTTGCTCCTATACTCTATGCCGAGCTAATGAAGGCAAGCATGTCAATTGCCTTCTTCACTAGACTGTCTACCTGTGCTGACACCTTCAAAGATCTATGGACTTGTACACCAAGGACCCTTTGTCCCTTGAACCAGTCCTTGTGTATATCCTTGCCTTATTAGACCTCCTAAAATGCATTACCTTGCACTTACCAGGATTAAATTCCATCTGCCATTGTTCTGATCAATTTAGCAGCTGACCAACATCAAACTGTAGCCTGATACCATCCTCCTCAATATCAAAAACACGACCAATTTGTGTCATCTGCAAACTTACTAATTGAACCTTGTACATTCACTTTAATGTAGTTATTAATGTTAGTAACACTGATCCCTGTGGTACATCACTGGTCACAGGCTTCCAATCACAAAAACATCCCTCCACCATTACCCTTTCCCTCCTATTTGTAAGCCAATTTTGCATCCAGTTTGCCAACTTGCCTTGGATCCGCGGGGCTCTTATCTTTTGGACCAGTCTTCCCTGTGAGATCTTGTCAAAGGCCTTACTGGAGTCCATGTAAATCATATTAACTGCATTATCCTCATCAATATATGTTGTCACCTTTTCAGAAAACTTAACTGAATTAGACAAGATCTCCCCATAATATATTTGTGCTAACTATCCCTGATCAATCCCTACCCTTATTTCTGAGACATATCCTTGTGTGGCAGATATGATGTATTGCAACAATTCCAGTGTCTTATGACTATGTATTCTGGCTGTGTAATGGCCTGCTGGAATTCTGTTGACTTTGATCTGACTTGGACTGTGTATGAACACTAATTAATCCTGCCTGCTTTTGCCATCTCCTCCCATGCCTGCTGTAATAATCCTGATAATGGGTGGGCTGCTTCCCTCTGATTCCTAGATCAAACCATTAAACTTGCCTCTCATCATTCCGCAGTGCTGGACTCCCTATTGTTACTTGAGCTATTTAAGTTCCTCCTGGATATCGGGATAATTCCAACCTAATCCACCTTGGCGTGAAACTGACAAGATCAGATCAGCTACTTATGTTCAACTCTGTGCAATTTTTCCGCTTGCTTTTGAAAGTACTCAGCCGCATTCAAATATTTATCACTTCCTTCTGATTTACCAGCCAGGATACTACTGTCTGAGTCTAGCAAATCTCTCAATGGTACTGCTTTCTAGGGTAACACGTCAGCATAAACTTTCAATTCGGGGACTAATTTTTTTGTCATTAATATCACTTGATGAAATATCCCATGTAATTAGTGAGAAATTGAAGTGAAAAATCTTCATTTTTCTTTCAAATCACATAACATCAGGTTATAGTCCAACAGGTTTATTTGGAAGTACTAGCTTTTGGAGTGCCGTTCCTTCATCAGGTGGTTGTGAAGGGGCAGCGTTCTGAAAGCTAGCACTTCCAAATAAACCTATTGGACTATAACCTGGTGATGTGTGATTTTTAACTTTGTACACCCCAGTCCAACACCGGCATCTCCAAATCGTTGTGCTTTTTTGGCAATTGTGAGTAAATGATCTTAGAGTTCCACATAGATGTGCACAATATGCACACACATGACCAGTCGCTGTATTGTGTATGTGAAGGGAATGTCGACAGAACATATATAGAACTGGCAGATAATGTCATTGAATATTGTGATGTCATTTTGGAGCACTATACTTCAGCTGCTCCACCAGTTCTTTTTCTACTTCTAGGTGTTTTTTTTTCCTGGCCTCTGGCAATGACTACTGTCCTCCGGCAATGACTCCTGGCCTCTGGCAATGGCTCCCCACCACTGGCAATGACTCCTGGCCTCTGGCAATGACTCCCGGCCTCTGGCACCGATTCCTGGCATCTGGCAATGATTCCAGGCCTCTGGCACATCTCTATGGCCTAGCATGGTGATCTCCCTGGGCAGCGTCCTGAAGTGACATCCTCGGCCTGGTCTGGTGCAATTTCTCAACCTCCTGACCAGCACAGTCTGGGCCAGGGCCTGGTGTGGACTGGGGGTTAGGTGCCAGATTGGTCTGGGTTGGAAGACCACTGTTCTGGCCTTTGATTTCTGCAACTCTGAGCATTTTATTTCTTTATTTTCTGAGATCTTGTATCTAAAGGAGTTGTACCTAGGTACCTTTTTACCTAAGATGCCACTATAAACGGCGACATATAAACTTTTCTCTATACTCATTGAATATATGTGACAATAAAGCTAATTCAATTCAATTCAGGCATTCAAGAGTAGTCAAGATTCCTCTCTCACTTCCAGCTTACAAATTCTATATCAAGGGATCATCAGTTACTTGCAGATCATTGCAGGTTGATTTCTATGTCTGTTGTTCCAATGCTGCAAGTGCTTGTTACCTTCCATAGTCCTTTCAAGTTTCAGAAGCCAAATGGAGTGGTGAGACACATCCTCAAGGTGGTTTCACTGAATATATATTAGATTAGATTAGATTAGATTACTTACAGTGTGGAAACGGGCCCTTAGGCCCAACAAGTCCACACCGCCCCGCCGAAGCGCAACCCACCCATACCCCTACATCTACCCCTTACCTAACACTACGGGCAATTTAGCATGGCCAATTCACCTGACCTGCACATCTTTTGACTGTGGGAGGAAACCGGAGCACCCGGAGGAAACCCACGCAGACACGGGGAGAATGTGCAAACTCCTGAGGCGGGAATTGAACCCGGGTCTCTTGCGCTGTGAGGCAGCAGTGCACCACTGTGCCACCGTGCCGCCCACTGATTTCACATCTTCAGTATTGATAGAAAAAATAAAATAAAAATAAGCTCGGAGGGCTTTAGTTTTGAAAGTTTGTGGAAAATGTTTTTATTGACAGTTTTCTGGACATACCTCATGTTGTTTCTATAAAAAGGTCATTGAAGGTCACTGTGGACATTAAAGTTTTTTCTAACAAGGCTTCCTAGAAATCACATGTTTTAAAGTTCACTTGTGGGATGTGGGTGTCACTGGTTGGTCAGTATTTATTGTTTGTCCCTAGTTGCCCTTGAGAAGGTGGTGGTGAGCTGCGTTCTTCGACTGTCACAGTCCACCAGCTGTGGGTTGACTCACAATGGCATCAGGGATGGAATTCCAGGATTTTGATGCTGCAACGGTGAAGGAACAGCGATATGTATCAAAGTCAGGATGGTGAGTGGCTCGGAGGGGAACGTGAAGGTTGAGGTGTGCCTACATACCTGCTGCCCTCGTTCTTCGAGATGGAAGTGGTTGTGGGTTTGGAAAGGAGGCTTGTGGTGAGTTGTAGCAGTTCATCTTGTAGATAGTACATACTGCTGCTACGGAGTAATGACGGTGGAGGGAGTGGATGATTATGGGTGTGGTGACAGTCAAACAGGCTGCTTTGTCCTGGATGGTGTCAAGCTTCTTGAGTGTTATTGGAGCTGCACCCATCCAGGCAAGTGGGCAGTATCCCACCACACTTCTGACTTGTGCCTTGTAGATGTTGGACAGGTTTTGGGGGTCCGGAAGAGAGTTACTTATCAGAACATTCCTAGCCTCTGACCTGCTTTCGTTGCAATTTTGTTAATGTGGTGAGTCCAATTAAGTCTCTGGTCAATGATAACCCCCAGAGTGTTGATAGTTGGGGGATTCAGTGATGGTAACACCAGGGAATGCCAAGGGAAAGTAGTTAAATTGTCTTTTGTTGCTGATAGTTATTGCCTGGCATTTAGAGTCCTAGAGTCATAGAGATGTACAGCACAGAAACAGACTCTTCTGTCCAACTCGTCCATGCCGACCAGCTATCCCAACCCAATCTAGTCCCATCTGCCAGCACCCGGCCCATATCCCTCCAAACCCTTCCTATCCATTGACTCATTCAGATGCCTGTTAAATACTGTAGTTGTATTAGCCACCACATCCTTTGGCAGCTCATTCCATACACGTACCGCCCTCTGAGTGAAAAAGTTGTCTCTTAGGTCTCTTTTATATCTTTCCCTTCTCACCCTAAACCTATGCCCTCTAGTTCTGGACTCCCCTACCCCAGGGAAAAGACTTTGTCTATTTATCCTATCTATGCCCCTCATGATTTTATAAACCTCTATAAGGTCACCCCTCAACCTCTGATGCTCCAGGGAAAAAGCCCTAGCCTATTCAACCTCTCCCTATAGCACAAATCCTCCGTCCCTGGCAACAACTTTGTAAATCTTTCCTGAACCCTTTCAAGTTTCATAACATCTCTCCGATAGGAAGGAGACCAGAATTACATGCAATATTCCAGTAGTTCCTAACCAGTGTCCTGTACAGCAGCAACATGACCTCCCAACTCCTGTACTCAATACTCTGACCAATAAAGGAAAGCATACCAAATGCCGCCTTCACTATCCTATCTACCTGTGACTCCACTTTCAAGGAGCTATGAACCTGCACTCCAAGGTCTCTTTGTTCAGCAACACTCCCCAGGACCTTACCATTAAGTGTGTAAGTCCTGCTAAGGTTTGCTTTCCGTAAATGCAGCACCTCGCATTTATTTAAATTCAACTCCATCTGCCACTTCTCATTGGCCCATCTGATCCAGATCCTGTTGTAATCTGAGGTAACCGTGTTTGCTGTCCTCTACATCTCCAATTTTGGTGTCATCAGCAAACTTACTAACTGTGTCTCTTATGGTCACATCCAAATTATTTATATAAATTATGATAAGTCGTGGACCCAGCACCGATCCTTGTGGCACTCCACTGGTCACAGGCCTCCAGTCTGAAAAACAACCTCCACATCACACTCTGTCCTCTTCCTTTGAGCCAGTTCTATGTCCAAATGGCTAGTTCTCCCTGTATTCCATGAGATCTAACCTTGCTAACCAGTCTCCCATGGGGAACCTTGTCAAACGCCTTACTGAAGTCTACATAGATCACATCTACCGCTCTTCCCTCCTCAATCCTCTTTGTTACTTATTCAAAAAGCTCAATCAAGTTTATGAGACACGATTTCCCACACACAAAGCCATGCTGACTATCCCTAGTCAGTCCTTGCCTTTCCAAATACATGTACATCCTGTCCCTCAGGATTCCCTCCAACATCTTGCCCACCACCGACGTCAGGCTCATTAGTCTATAGTTCCCTGGCTTGTCCTTACCACTCTTCTTTAACAGTGGCACCACGTTAGCCAACCTCCAGTCTTCCAGCACCTCACCTGTAACTATTGATGATACAATTTGTGTGGCACAAATGTTACTAGCCACTTGTCAGCCCAAGCCTGGGTATTGTCCAGCTCTTGTTGCATTTAAACATAACAGGTCCATAACAGGTGATAACTATTTGCTTTACAGTAGACTGTTGAATCAGTTTTGAACAGCGACTGGCTTGGCGAGATTGTTGATTTATCTAGGTTTTTGGAAGAAAGCCTGAACAAACTGAAGGTAAGCTTGCTATGAATAAGCTACCCAGCCGATCTCTCCTACTTCTGAAAAGAAAACCCTTGACATCAGTTCAGGGTAAATCTTACTTGTTCTTTTTAAACAGTGATTGAAATAACATCTCAAGAATCTATTCTGGAGCAAGCTGCATTGGCAAGGCTTTAGAGAAAACCATGCAACACATGCCAGAATATCACAGCAACAGATCGAGAGGATCCTATGCTTTATCTTTTTGGCTTCAAAATTAACCTATCGGACAAAGTTTGTTTTCGGAAAGCCAATCTGTGCAAAGAAATCTGTTTTATTTTTCTCTCTTTCCCAAAAGAGTGTATGTCTGTGTTTTTGGAATATTTAAATGGATTAGCATTTATAATATTACATTACTGACTATATGTTATTGACTAAGCTTTGTTTTGATAATAGGATCATAAGTGTATGACATAAGGAACCAGGTTAATTGATCTTTTTGTTAAAAATCTTGATGTGGATAACATATTAAATTGGTCGTCTTGGAAACTGGAAAATGTCTTTCTTCTATCCTGGGATCTGTGGATTGATGGGACCAGTGCATCCTCCAGTGTCAGTTGTAACAGCAGAAACCAACTGATTCCAGACATAGGTACACTAGTAATCACTGCCCTTCATTCAGCATGATCAGGGGAATGAAAAGGGTCGACACAGATTTTCTGGAAGAGGGAGTAGAAGGCTGGAAAGAAGGACTCTTAACAGGAGACCATGTCAACTCCGCAAGTTCAGGGTAGCAAATGCAGAGAGACAATATGAAATAAATAGTATTAATTCTCGAGTAGGAGCAGGGCCACACCAACCTGCATTAATCAGTGCAGGTGGCAGAGTAGTTTAAGAAAGCAGTCCACCAAGCATACAGGATTCTGGATTTTCATAATAGGAGCCTAGAATACAAAACCAAATTATTTATGAGAAATCTGTATAAAACACTGGTTCAGCCTCAGCTGCAGCATTGTGTTCAGTTCTAGTCTCTGGAATAATATGAATGCAGAAGCGAGGGTGCAGAAAATATTCATGATAATGATTCCAGGCATGAGGGAATGACTGAAGAAGCTGTGAACACTCTTCTTCAAGAAGGCAAGACTAGTCAGAGATTTGATAGAGATATTCAAAATAATGAGGGGTTCTGGATGGAGTAGACAAAACGTTGTTTCCATTGATGGAAGGATCGAGAACAATAGGGCTCAGTATTTAGATCATTTATGAAAGGAGCAACAGTAACACAAGGAAAATCTTTCACACAACAAGGGGGTGAGGATCTGCAATGTGCCACCTGAGTGTGGTGGAGGGACGTTCAATCAAGAAACTCTGAATTTCTAAGGGTAATATCTTACTTTAAGTTTAAATTAAACCGTGTATATTTTGTGTTAAGAAAGAAAAGATTTGGTTTATCATTTGGACTCGAAACGTTAGCTTGCTTTTTCTCCATGGATGCTCTCTGACCTGCTGTGATCTCCAGCATTTGTTGTTTTCAGCCTTCATCTGGTAACTCTTCCCTTAGATTTGTTGGTCAAGATATTGCTGGGGAAAAAGAAGAGATAGCGTGGACTTGAATCCATTTCTGATGTGTGTAATCAAAATCTTTCCAAACTTCATTTTCATGTTATACAATTCAAATTCTTCCCCCCTCTATTTAATAAATGTTTCATTCTTTCTGTTAAAGGTGCAGAGGCTGTCTCTTGTGAGCATGTTCAGTAACTGACTTCCACAGTTAAAAATAAAAGCTTGGATCTAATAGCCAGATTTTATTTTTAGATCTGACTTAACATAATTGGAATCTTAACAAAGTGGGGACTCATTCAGGATTAAAGTTTCTTGAATTTTTGAGGGATCTGTGCATCCTTAAAACAAGGAGTGCACGGAGATACTGGGCATAGAAACAGGAGTTGGTGTGTCATATATTAGTTGGTATTTAAAAATGATGTTGAGTGTTGCTAAGATGAAAGAGCAATTAGAGAATGAATCAGAAATTAAAATTCTGTAATTAACTCTCCAAAAATAGATTGGATAAGATAGAGGTGTCCAAAAAGTTAAATGTAATAATATGCTATCTTCCAAAATACTGACAAAGTAACTAACATACACTATTGCAAGTGGATAAATTGATTTGTGCAATAGATCAGGGAAAATGTTTTTGGCCATATATTAGATTAGACTCCCTACAATGTGGAAACAGGGCCTTCAGCCCAACAAGTCCACATCAACCCGCCGAAGAGTAATCCACCCAGACCCATTTCCCTTTGACTGATGCACCTAATACTATGGGCAATTTAGCACGGCCAATTCACCTAACCTGCACATCTTTGGATTGTGGGAGGAAACTGGAGCACCTGGAGGAAACCCACACAGACAGTCACCTGAGGCTGGAATTGAACCTGGGACTCTGGTGCTGTGAGGCAGCAATGTTATCCACTGAGCCACCATGCCACCCGATATGATTCAGCTGTTGTCAGTTCATTGCTTTATGATACTGTAACTTGGTTCAATAATATGTAATGTTAATGTAGTGGTTGCATCACCTTCAAAGCAACATCCTTAGAGACTGAACCTAGAGAACTAGTTCAAGTGAGGGAAGAGATAGAATTCATGGGGAAATATATTATTGAACCGAGTTACAGTAGCTGGAGCTCATCTATTGTAATGGTGCCAAAGCCAAATGGCTCATTAGGATTATGTACAGATTATGATAAAGCTAATGAAATAACAACAGCTGAATCACATCCAATTCCATAATGGAGTATTGCATTCAGAGAATTGGTCAAGTAAGGTTTGTTACAAAGATTGATTTATCAAAGGATATTAGCAAGTTTCATTAACAGATACGTCCAAAGAAATATCAACTTTCCTAACTCTATATGGACTTTATCAATGTAGTGTCATCCTGTTTGGAATAAATACTGAGCCACAACTTTTCAAAGATGACTCAACAGGTAATTGAAGGATAATGCAGTTAAGGAGCAGGTGAGAGGAGAACCCAGTGAGAAGCAGCCAGCATCACCTTGAGGACTGGGCAAGATGAAGACCATTAAAAAGGCATTATCACTAAGAGAAACAGCTGAGAATAAACACGCTGTGACTGGCAGAGATGGGATTACCTTCACTGGCGTTGACTGGAATTGATTCTTGCCATATTACAGAGAAAGGAGCTAGTGTTTTGTGAGTCTCTGGAAAGTAGTTAACATCTTTCTTATTCTTAAAAGATAACAGAGAGTGCAAATTGATGATAAAGGTAATAAAATATGTTAATAGCAATGAAAGTAACTTCACAGTACAATTAAAAAATTTAACCTAATTAAGGGTGGCAGTTTGTGTGATGTGTCAAGGCTGCAACATGTGGGACCTCCTTGCATAAAGCTGTGATCCAGAGCAAGCATGTCTGCAGTAAGTGTTTGAAGTTTGAATAGTTTTAGATCAGAGATTTCAAATTGGAGACTGAACTACAGACACTGCACACGGACATTTGCACAGGGCTAGACAGGAATGTGAGCTGAGAAGGGGAGGATATGAGAAGAGGTCGTCTCTTTAGGTACCAGCAACATAAGGATCAAGGCACTACAATATATAGCAGAACCCCAAAGGCACTAATCTTTGGATTCTTACCTGAGCTGAATGCAAATTGATATATGGTATACAAAGTTAGAGAGATAAATATGTGGCTCAAACATTTGTGAAGGAGAAATGGGTTCTGGTTTGTGGGCAACTGGCGTCAGTACAGGACAAAGTGAGGACTGTACCATTGGGCCAGTCTTACCTGAACTGTGGTGGGGCCATTAATCTTATGAACTGCATTACTAGAGAAATAAATTAAAAATTGAGTGAGGAATCAAACATACAAAGCTGTGGAGTCAAGGCAAGGTAAGAGAAGAAATTAATAACATGGGAAATGGGGACAGAGAATAGGAGAAAGGAGTAGAGAGAAAGAATCTAGGAATTCACTAACAATCAAGATTACATATTACAAAGTAACAAAGAGACAAAACTAAAGGCTATGTATCAGCATAAAAGCAGCATTCACAATTAAGTAAATGAATTGATAGCACGCTTTGAAGTAAATAAATATGACCTGGTAATTGTTATGAAGCTTAGCTGCAGGATGATAAAGATTAGATCCTGAATATTAAGGGGTAAATGATATTAATTAAAAATAGCAAACTACAAAAATCAGATTGGCATTAGTAGCCTGGATGAGAAGTTCATAGAATGATTTTGAGAGAGTTTTTCAGAGTAGCTGGGTTTGGAACTGACCACTGAGCAGGTTATATTGGACTTGGTACAATAATTCTGCTCTTATGTGATAGTTGTTTTCTTGCGTGACCCAGCGTTCTATAAAAATCTTGCAATAAAAATAGCACTTAAAGAGTTAGAGATGCAATCGCATTATAGCCAACACACATTTTTAAAGTCCACACTTTAGAAACAGCGTCCTCTATTCATTAATCACATTGCAGCCAATTCACTTGGACGAAACGCACATTATAGCAGCACTACCTGTACTATGTAGTGTTACAGGACTAAGTAGTGACCTCAGAGTAAAGGTACTCCCAGGTAGCAGTGGCCACAATATGATTGAATTTTACATTCAGTTTGAAAGAGAGAGACGATTATTTTTAATCGAAATAAGGGCATCCATGTGGACATGAAAGCTGAACTAGTTGAAGTGAACTGGCATACTAGGCTAGGGGATAGATCAACAGAGAAGAAGTGGCAGATACTTAAGAGGATATTTCAGAATGTTAATAAGAAGTATATTCCTACTATAAATAGAAATGTGAAAAGGACGAACCACCATCTGTGGTCAACTCAAGTAGCTCAGGAATGCATCAAACTTAAAGAGAAGCATGTGACTGCATCAAATTGACTGGCAGGTCAGATGATTGGTCAGAATATAAAGAACAATAGAGATTTACAGAAAGGTTAAAGATAAGGGAGGAATTAGAATATTTGAGAAAGTTGGCTAGGATGTAAAACCGATGAAAAGAGTTTCTAAGATGTTTAAAAAGGAAAAGCATCAGTAAGTGTGCATAGAGAGTGAGAATGGGAGTTAGTAGGTGATAATAAGGAAATGGTAGATGAAATAAGTAAGTGTTTAGCATCTGTTTTTACCATAGAGAATACAAAAAGCCTTCTAGAATGCAGCTGTAAATTGGGAGCAGGAGAGGAAAGAAGAACTTAACAAATTTACAATCGTTAGGGAAGTGGTACTGAGCAAACGGATGGAGCTGCAGACTGACAAGTTTCTGGGTCGAAGTGGATTTAATCTCAGGGTCTTAAAAGAGGTTGCTGATGAGATAATGAATGCATTAGTGTTATTTTTCCAAAAATCCCTTGATTCAGGATGGTGTAGGGATTAAATAAAAATGGAAATGCGAGCAGCTCTGGCAGTATCTGCTGAGAGAGAAACAGATCTTCCAAATCTTCCAGTTTCCAGGTAGTTGGAAACCATATGTCCACTGAAAGGTGCATGTTGGGACCTCTCAGAACATCTTACACAACTGACTACATAGCAATTGCTGGGAAATTTAAACTTGTCATCTGAAACATTTGGAAAAAGTCCCCAACTTACATTAGAATTGGAGACTGCAGAGAACTCCAACTTATTTTAAAGTTATCCAGGAACAGATAAACGAATTAAAACTTACTCTAACTCATGGCTAATTGTGAAACTGACACCTCAATTGCTCACATTGACCCTAGCCAACACACCCAACATCACCTGTCCTTCAGAATCAACAAATATCTTAAAGTAGGAAAGCGAGGCAGAGAGGTGAAGGAAGGGAATTCCAAAGCTGGGAGGTATTAGACAATGGATCCTGACTACAGTGACCTTGGTGAGAAATACATCAGGTAGATTTGCAGCTGCTATCAATCAGGATCTAAAGAGCCTGACTGATCTAATGAGGGAGAGGAAAACCCTATGATAGTCTCACAAGAAGAGGTTCTTGACTTCAACAAGATGTGGTTTATTGTATGATAGCAAACAGGTCCAGGTTACATTGGTACGATAGGCAGTTTTAAGAAGACTATGAGGGAGATCTAAATGTTGTCTTACTCCTTTTGAGTTGAGAACCATTCTCCCATTCTCCCTACTCTGTATAACATCATCATATTGGATGTCGCATTAAGTCTTTGAGTGGCAAATACATTATATAACAGAGGCATTGACAGCAATTAAACTTGGAATGCCCAAAAGGCCAGAATTAAAGGAGGTGCCAATATCTTGACGGTTTGAAGGTTTGCAGGAAATTGCAGAAATATGGAGAAGGAAGGCATGGAGAAATTTGAAAATGAGGGTAAAAAATTTAAAAATACAACATTGTCTGATTTTTGTCAAGTCTGGGTTGTTAAGAATATTCAAGGCTGAGAGAGAAGATTTTTAATTAGTAAGGGAATCAAGGGTTACAGGGAAAAGGCAAGTAGGTGAAGCTGATGATTTTTGGATCAGCCATGATCTAATTGAATGACAGAGCAGATTCCATGGGCTGAATAGTGTACTTCTGCTTGTATATCTCAGGGTCTTGGTGACTGGAATCCACTGTAAGTCAGTTTGAAAAGGGGTGCTGGAGAGATTTGTTCAGAGTTATGACACAGGGAGTAGAGATTTATGAAAGGTACGTTGTGGGAGGCCAGCCAGGAGTAAGATGGAGTAATCAATTTTAGACATAATGAAGGTATGGGCGAAGGTTTCAGCAGCACATGAGCGGAGGCTGGGTGAACTCGAGCATATGATAGTGGAACTAGACCATCTTAAAGATGCCATGGAGAGGCAGCTGAAAGGACTAACTTAACATCAAGTATGACACCAAAATTACTTATAGATTGGCTTAATGTCAGACTGTTACCAAGGAGAGGCATAGAATCAGTGGTTGGGAATGAAATTATGAACAGGGACCAAAGCTTCAATCTTTAACTGAATGAATTTCCTGCTCTCACAGTATTCAATGGCAGATAAGCAGACTAAAACTTCAATAATTGTGGAAGAGTCATGAGAGATGACAGTGAGGCAGAGTCAGCATGTATTTGAAAACTAACATTGTCCTTCAGCTTGTAGATGAGAATCGGTTCTGTAACCTTTCAATGATTTTGCTCTTCCATGACAACTGACCTGTGTTTCTGGGCCAGTATGTCAAGTTGAGATTCTGGCCAGTGATTGCTGTGTCATAATTACTGCTTGAAGGCACCACAGCAGCAGATTCAGCTGTGATGCTCCTGCAGTTGAGCTGCCTGCTGATACACCTTATTAACACACATTAAGAATAGATATTCTACAGGGGTTTTCAAAAATAGCTGAATGTCAGATTCAGTGGTGTTCTCATCCAAAACCTTCAGGAAAGGAAGAGTGGAACCTGTCTTGTGTAACATCATGAGGGACAGGATGTACATGTATTTGGAAAGGCAAGGACTGATTAGGGATAGGCAGCATGGTTTTGTGCATGGGAAATCATGTCTAATGAACCTGATGGAGGTTTTTGAAGAAGTAACAAAGAGGACTGATGAGGGCAGAGGGGTGTACATGATCTATATGGACTTCAGTAAGACACCCCCTTGATAACTGGGTCTTATTACTATTGCTGATGCAACACTGGGTCTTATTTGGTAATCTTGTTCATACTAACTCCCTATGTGCATGACAATTGCAACTGTCATGTCAATACATCTGTTTCTACCAGTCGACCACCCCCCTTTTCGGTTAGTTATTTCTTGGTATACACCCACGTGATTCCACCTTGCGATTTTTGCAGAAGCAAGATACAGCTACTTGTAGCTGTTTGTGCAAGCATATCTAGCTTAACATACACCCCCCTCATTACTCAGCCTTGTGATTTTTGCAGAAACAACAACATTTGCAAGCGCATCTCACAAGTGTTTAGTGGGAAATGGGCCAAGTGCTGGCAAATGGGACTAGATTAGTTAGGATATCTGTTTGGTGTGGACGAGTTGAACCGAAGGGTTTGTTTCCATGCTGTACATCTCTATAAATCTATGATAATCAGTTACATTTACATTTTTAAAGGAGTTGTTGTTAACACTAAATTAATAATCCAGAGACCCAAGTAATGTTCTGGGGACCTGGGTCTAAACCTTACCATGGCTCAGGGGGCTTTTGAATAAAAATTTGGAATGAGTAGTCTAATGATGACCAAGAAACCATTGTCAGAAAAAAAACCCATCTGGTTCACTAATATCCTAGCCTACTCGCGACTCCAGATCCACAGAAAGGTGGTTGACTCTTAAATGCCTCTGGGCAATTAATAAGTAATAATGGCTGGCGTAGCCAGTGATGCCCATGTCTAATGAACCCAATTTTAAAAATATTTTAATATGCAAGTCTGTTGTATTGATCAATATTCTTATTGCCTCAACACCAATATTCTAACATAGAACTTTTTCACGTTTCTGACTGTCCTTTAGGTTAAAAAAACATTCTTTGCACACTATTTTTAATGAAGTTGTGTACCAATGAAAATAAAGTATTTCTGACAGTGTTCTGTGTGAATTTAAGGTGGAATAGCATCATCTCCAGTTGTTCGTAAAGTGCATGTGTGAAAATATTGAGAGAGAAGAGTCAGGGGTTAAACTTTCCATTTTGATACTGAATATTATTTTGTTCTCATATTAAGCTGAAAAATATTATCCTGTTTGCAGTGCTGCCATCATTCTCAGAGTATAAAATATTGTTTAATTACTGAAAGCTCTGTGGGAAGACTGTGAGGTTGGAGAGTCCTGATTGTATTAAAATGGATCTGAGAGGACTGACAATTACTGCAGCTTAATGACTTTAAATGGTAACGCTTCCTCAGGCTTCAGTGCTTATTTTATAGAATTTTTCTGAAAGAAACACTTCATGTTTTTTTCTCTTTTTTTATATAACAAAGCCGAAAATGATAAGTCCCCGAGAATTCATTCTTAATCCCTCGGCACCAGACAGCTGCAACAGCGCAATAGGTTCAGAAGTTC
This sequence comes from Chiloscyllium punctatum, assembly GCF_047496795.1. Classification (NCBI taxonomy): domain Eukaryota; kingdom Metazoa; phylum Chordata; class Chondrichthyes; order Orectolobiformes; family Hemiscylliidae; genus Chiloscyllium; species Chiloscyllium punctatum. Next base: position 90,994,890 of record NC_092746.1, on the reverse strand, counting down.
AGGAGAGAACAAAGGGTCTGGTGTGCACTGTTATGTGCAAATCCAACACCTATCTACTTCCTTTACGTCTGCAACCTGCTCTCGTGTTATTTATAATGCAGCAGGACAGAAGGAAGTACTATTTCTGTAACAGAATCTTTCTGTTTCATTCCTTAGGACAATTCTCAGTTGGAATGCGGAGCTGCCAAGTCACAAACATTTTGAAGTGGAACTCATTCAGTCCTTGAATGTAACCTCATGCATCTTCCTATGAAAATAGGTGCAGCATGAGATGTTTGAATGGGATTGCAACCTGTTTTCTGATTCTTAATTTCAGCCTCGAACATTTGCCTGATTTTAGAAGGGAGGGAATACACCTCCTAATTTTTGAAATGTTAGCCACCCTACAACTTGGCTTTTGTCCCACACCATTGTTCTCCCCAACTCAAACATGAAGGATTCATGTTTTCTCAAGCACATCCCATTGGCACTCTTTGCCCTTTCTCAACTTAAAAATTAATGATCATTTTTGTGTGAGCTCAGTTGGGGAGTATGGGCAGGCTGTTCAACTGTGAGTGACATCATGTACAACCAAGGCTGATTCTGCTGTCACCCAATAGCAATACATATCTGCACCCAGCAGGGACCATTGTACAAGGAGTGGGAACCCAAGCCAATTTTACCATTTGCAATCCAATATCTGATACAATTGTCAAACAGCATTTGTGGTTCCCTTTCAGAACACATCATTTAAAGATAATTTAAATATCAAATCAGCAATAGGCACCCTCATGGGTATGCAACACCCTCAACGTCCTAGGGATTACCATTGACCAAAACTTTATTGGACAAGTCATATCAATATTGTCCGACAGGTCAGAGGCTGGGTAATCCATAGCAAGTGACACCTCAAAGCCTTAAATTTACATTGCACAAATCAGGGGTATAATGGGACATTCTCCATTTAACTGGCTGAGTGCAGCTCCAACACTCAAGTCTTCATCCTGGTCAAAGCAGCCTGCTTGACTTGCATATTATTCACAGCCTTAGACACGTAATTCCTCCTTCAATATTAGCAGCGTGTACCAAATACAAGATGCATTGCAGCCATTCACTGGGCCTTTCTTGTCTACATCTACCTTTACCACCAAGAAGAACAAAGCCAGCAAACCAATAGGAACACAACCGCCTGCAAAATTCCGATCAAGACACACACCATCCTGCCTTGGAATTATATCAACATTTCCTAGTTGCGACAGATTGAAAATTGGGAATATCCTTTCTAACAGCATTGTGGGTGCACCTATACTCTGTGGACAGCATTGCTTCAAGAATACTATGCCTCAAAGGCAGCTGGGGTAAATTTGCTTACTGTGTCAGCAACAGAGTTAAGTGATGGCCTAGTGGTATCACTGGAGTGTTAGTCTAGAGACCCATGTAATGTTCTGGGAATCCAAGTTTGAATTCTGCCATTACAAATGGTGGAATTTGAATTCAATGAAGAAAATTTGGAATTAAGAGTCTGATGATAACCGTGAATCGATTGTGGGGAAAACCCATCTAGTTCAGTAATGCCCTTTAGAGAAGAAAACAGCCATCCTTACCTGGTCTGGCCTACATGTGACTCCAGTCTCAGCAATAATGGATGACTTTTAACTACTGGTCAATAAATGCTGGTTTAGCAGGTGATGCCCTCATCTTGTGAATGAATTAAAACAAAACTCACATCTCATGAACAAATATGCAAAGCATTTTTCAACTCACATGGCATCAACTCAAGGATCAACTTTAGTTTAATAGTCTCACTGCAGCCTTTGACCCAAAATGGCCTATAAACCAGGTGGGTAATTTAGTGCAGCAGTGGATGTGCTACACTGCTGGAGGTGCCATTTTTAATATGTGACATTAAACCAAAGCCCTGTCTCCTCTCTCAGGTGGATATGAGTACTTCACAGCACTATTCCAGGAAGAGAAAAGGATCACTTCTGGAGTTTGAGCCAACATTTAACCCCCACAACACCAAAAACAGTAGTTATATATTTAATTACTGTTTGTGGGAGATTGCCGCACATAAATTGGCTGCAATGCTTTCTTCGCTGCAACATCAATTACACTTCAAAAGTAGTAAATTGGCTGTAAAACACATTGTGACATTCCAAGGTCATGAAAGCTCTACATAAATACAAGCCTTTCTGATGGGGAGCATACACCTTGAGAAGCAAAGGGATGAAGTAGGAAAGAAAAACTACAGTGAGTTTTAAAAACCTAATTTATTTTGCGAAAATCTAAGTGGTCGAGCGTACAAGAAAATCATTACTTTTATCAATGCTGTTGGGGCATTCTTCACAAACTGCTGCGATAACTTGGTCGGTGTGTTATTATGTGTAATGTTTGAAATGAGATAACAAGTTCAGGCAGGGAGCCCAAGGTGACATGAAACAGCAATCATTAAAAATGAAAGAGAAACAGGGATTGTTTTGATACAAATTGAACAGAGAGTCTCAGAGTTCAGTAGCTTCCAGAACCTGCAGGAGAACTCATTAATAACTTTTTTTTCTCTATTCCCAGATAAGAGGTCCAAGCAGTCACAGTAAATGGGGATAATTTTAGGGAAACTGCCCAGCACTGTGTAATCTTCTCACACAACAAATGTCCAATTGTTCCAGAGACCCAGTGATACAATAAACCTGACACTGTCGATTTGCACCATAATTAGCAAGCAGTTACTGCCATGCATGTCAGATGTTGTTATACAATAAATTGCCTGGAACAACAGGATACACAGATTGAATGTGGCTCCACTTTGATTATCAGGACAGGGTGGGAGGGTTGCACGGGCAAGAGTGGAGCTGAAAGTCATGTGAGACAGGCACTGTCCTGATTTAACTGATAATTGCGCTTCTCGGATGGAAACTGAGGTTGCTTCAGACCAACTATTCAGCACCTGCCCAGTAACTGGTTAAGCATTCACAAAGCTACAGAGAGAAACGATCCCGGGCCCTGCTCTTATCTGAAAGGCTACCTTGATGGCATATGCCAAACAGATGCAGTCATTGTCTCTTCGAGTCCTGTGTTCTTGGCAGGAGACATTTTTCCCATGGCCCGATAAATCATTTTAATGACAGAATATCGCAGTATCCTGAGATGTTAAATCAATAAGTTCTATTCAGAAAGGCAGCCAGGGAAGCAAGTCTCATGTGAACCTGGCTGATGGGAGATGGGCCTTTGTGATTATTTTGAACTACAGAAGAGCCTCTGATCTCTCCAGACCTCAAACGTCAATGATTTTAAAAGAGGAAATTTGAACTCAGTCAGGTTGGACCCTATGTTAGTGTTGTGTGCACAAGTCTGCTGTGCACTCTCTAATTTTCTGTATCAGAACATTCCAACTTGCTGAAGCAATGTTATCTTTACCTTATTTTTACATGTAATTCAGATCTAACTGAGGTTCAGTTTAGAACTCCTTTATACCAAAAAAGGAGAATCATCTTTACATTTTCACACTAAAATATAAAAGCATGCCAGTGCTGACCAAGACAGTGATTAGCTGACACAAACAGAAAGGAAAGATCCCATTCCTGGCCTGTGTAAGTTATGTGATCTCAGCAGGGGTGCAAAGTGACCTCAGGATGGGCAAGGAAGGGGAAATCTGATCCCCTCTATGATTTGCTCTCCAGTTAGACTTACTCAGAATTGCGTTGGCATTGGATGAGAACAGGACTAAGCAGATCTGTGAGATTGCCTCTGATTAAATAGATTCATTCCTTGGAATCACACGTAAAGAATTTACACTGGCCCGGGCAGCTAGCAAATTGAAACCACAGCAAATGTTAAGGGAGAAAAATCTACACAAGATGAACACGTAATCTTTCTGTTTATATTTATTCTTCACCTGAGCAACAAATTAATTTTAGTTTGATTTAATACATTGAAAGTTACACTAGAATTTGCACACCAAATTTTATAAATGGGCATGTTTTTTCTCCTCCTCCCACTTCATTAAACTGGGTCGACTCATGCCAGGATGTGGCTTTGTGGGAACCAATGACTTCCCAGCAGCTTGTCCAATTAGACATTCTTCCTCTATGAGTTTATGCAATGGAAGTCTGTGTGCTGTTTACCAAATGAGCATTTCTCCTTCTTCAAATTTCACTCCTTATCCTTCTGCTGACTGGGTTGGTTCATGCCCGGTTACTGCTTCATGGGCACCAGTGATCTCTGAACAAGTTGCCCAGAAGGGCATCCATACTCTATGAGTATGCTCAGTTAATGTCTTTGATTTGCTCGAGAATGCAGAGATCTCCAGGTGAAATACTAACATCAGCACAGCCGAAAAGGGACAATTAGCCTTGTTTTGTGTCATAGTTTCTGTGCTGTAAGTAAATTCAGATCTATTACATATACTTTTCTAATGGTCAGTTTTGGCATTTTTCTGTAAGTAGTTTGAATATCTAACTGTTACCACAGCTACCTGGTTGTTCTCTGACAACAGCACACCATAGGGACATTTACAAAGAGTTGCTGGACTAGTCATGGAACCTCCCTACAGTGTGGAAGCAGGCCATACTGACCCTCTGAAGAGCACCCCACCCAGACCAACCCCTTACCCTATCCCTGTAATGCAACATGGCTAACCCACCTCGCCTCCACATCTTTGCCAATGCACCTAACATGCACATCTTTGGATTAGAGGTAAAAGATTTAATATAATTGGACTTGAGACTCAGTTTTCTTCTTTGAGGATATTACAGTTGGTGAAAGTTCGGTTCAGTTAATAAATCTGGAATTGAAAGCCAGTCTCAGTAACAGTGACCATGAACCAAGTATCAATGTTCAGAAGACACAGTTGGTTCACTGATGTAAAAAGGTAAAAACAATGACTGCAGATGCTGGAAACCAGATTCTGGATTAGTGGTGCTGGAAGAGCACAGCAGTTCAGGCAGCATCCAAGTAGCTTCGAAATCGACGTTTCGGGCAAAAGCCCTTCATCAGGAATAAAGGCAGTGAGCCTGAAGCGTGGAGAGATAAGCTAGAGGAGGGTGGGGGTGGGGAGAGAGTAGCATAGAGTACAATGGGTGAGTGGGGGAGGGGATGAAGGTGATAGGTCAAGGAGGAGAGGGTGGAGTGGATAGGTGGAAAAGAAGATAGGCAGGTCGGACAAGTCCGGACAAGTTATGGGGACAGTTACTGAGCTGGAAGTTTAGAACTAGGGTGAGGTGGGGGAAGGGGAAATGAGGAAACTGTTGAAGTCCACATTGATGCCCTGGGGTTGAAGTGTTCCGAGGCAGAAGATGAGGCGTTCTTCCTCCAGGTGCCTGGTGGTGAGGATGTGGTTGATTCTAAAATGTCCTTGAAATGGTCCAGTAAGCCATTCAGCTCAAGGGCAGTTATGGATGGGAAGCATATGATGACCTTGTCAGCAAAGCTCAGATGCCATCAAAGAATATTTTAAAAAGTACATCCACTTGTGATCTAGTCTGGACATGCTTCAATCTCTTCTCAGGTCGATTAAAGCAAACATAAAGTGAAAGGAGAGGACCAATGTGAATAATTTATTTCACAAGATGTGAACAGCAGGCCTGGTCAGCATCACTTTGTTCAAACAGTACAATTTAACTTCAAATCTAATGGTACGAAGCAAAGAAGTAGATTTCATCACATTGGTGCCTTATTTGACTTCAAGCAAGTTGGCTTCTAACTATTCTTTAACAAGTTTGACCTTTTAAAACTACTGAAAGCTCTGATGACTCTTTGCTTATGATATTTTTTTCAAAAACAGGCATCAAAGAATTTCCAACACAATGGTGTGTTTCAAATTATCTGGACAAGTTATTAAATCTGCTTATTTTCATCTCTGGAGAATGCAGCTTCCATTAATATGTTCACCACTTTCTGGGTATAAACTTGAGAGCATATACTTAATTTAAAGACCTTTTAAAGCGACACCTTTTTAAAAACAAAATCCTGGTGAGGATTATGTAGCAGTGGGGGCACTCAAGTAAATGTCAAATCATCCAAACCATGTCAAACTTTATCTGCATAGGTCCTCCCACCCAGGCATTGGTGAGGGCTGCTCAGTATAGAACTCTTACAGTGTGGAAACTGGCCATTCAGCCCACATCAACCTGCCAAACAGCATCCCACCCAGACCCACCAATCCCTATATACTCCAGATTGCCCATGGCTAATCCACCTAACCTGTACATCTTCAGACTTTGGGAGGAAACCAGAGCACCCAGATAAAACCCACACAGTCGCTGAGAGAATGTGCAAACTCCACACAGTCACCTAAGGCTGGAGTTGAACCTTGGTCCCGGGTGCTGTGAGGCAGCAGTGCCTGTTGTATCAGGTCGCTGGAGTATAATATTATTTGAAGGACCTTTAATCTCACAAATTCCCTTAATGGAAGGTGCCTGCTCAGTCCAAAAAGGTATTTTCTTTTTTGCAGTATCTGGTATTTCTGGACTAGGCAATTTCTTCTTGATTCTTCTGAAGTTTTTCTTTCAGTCATGGGACATGGATGCTACTGGCTGGGCAGCATATATTGCCATACCTGAGTTGGTCTTGAGAAGGTGGTGGTGAGCTGCCTCTTGAACTATTGCAGTCCATGTGCTGTAGGTAGACCCACGATGCCATTAGAGAGGGAATTCCAGGATTGTGACCCAACGACAGTGAAGGAATGGCAATATATGTCCAAGTCAGGATGGTGAGTGGCTTGCCATATAAGACATATTTCTGATGCAATCATTGTTCATTGCAATAGTTTATTTTCTCTTTTATGGTTTCTGTCTTGTATCACGGAAACCGAACAAAATATGATGCTGGTTGTGCTTTGACGATTCAAAAAAATGTTCTGTTTCTAAATGAGATGTTCTCTGATTGGTTTGTCTTTGGACAGAATTGGCATAGCTTGGTCTGTCTTGACCTGTTCACTGTCCATTTTAATGAGATGAGATTGTCTATATTATTCATTACCACTGGCTCAAAATCCTCCCCTGTACGCCTTTCAAACAACACAGTGGAGTATCCTTATACCCCATGGACTCCAGTGATTTAAGAAGGCACCTCATGCCTTCTTCTCCAGGAGAAATAGGCATGCCTTGGCCAACATCACCCACATGATACAGACAAATGAAAATAATCCTCAAGAGTGAGAGTGCTTGGTTATGAATTACATGCACATTCTCTATTCTCTGATATCTTTCTTGTCGCATAGCTTTAATCTTGAGTGCTGTCCCACATGGACCACGTAGGTTCATTTTTGTAGGCTATAATGACTGTTTCTTCATTGATGCTAAATGATCTGATAAGACAGTGGCATTGTCCCTGAATCAAGCTTAAAGTTAATTTGATGACCATTAATATAAACAGGTTCTGTCTGCCCCGAGTTGACTGGATCACCAATTTCCCAAGGAAGACACCTAGTATTTTTCTAATACCGGCAGCTCCACCACATTGACATCATTGTATGACCAATGGCTTAACTGTTGCATGTTCCAATTGAGCTTTGATATCATTAGGTATTGGTTCTATTGAACATTATAGTGTATTTAGTTGTTTAGCTTGTGATTTATTGTGTATCTTGAAAGTAAGCCTATTTCATGAGAACTGCTTCCTCCAAGAGTTCTGATCCTGTGCTCTGTTTGTCCTATCCCTGATGTTAAATTTGCCAGGCTTATTCCTAATGTGATTACTTATTCTTCCTACTTCAAAGCATTTTACTTTGGCACAATTTTATTATTGTGTTTATTCCTAACTTCAAAGCCTTTTGATCTTGCAGTATATCAGTATTACTTTAATCTCTTGCTGAATTAGATTCTTCCTTCTTCAACATAGTTAAAAATTGCACAACACCAGTTTATAGACCAACGGGTTAATTTAGAAGTATAAGCTTTCGGAGCGCTGCTCCTTCATCAGGTAGCGAGTGGGGCAGGATCGTAGGACACAGAATTTATTGGAAAAGATCATAGTGTCATGCAAGTGATGCAATATATGGAACAAACCTAGATTGCTGTAAAATCTTTCATGTTTTAGAATGGGTTGCAGGTTTCGATTCATTAATATGTGAATCCCAGAACTTCTTCCAAGTCACATTCTTGAGATACTTTAAGGTTTTATAAAGAAAAGGTGACACCTCTGCTCAGACAATGCATTAAAGGTGTGAGGTTAGAGTCTGTCTGTATTCCAATTTTGAGTCAGACTGCTTCTATTTCCAAAGTCGGAGTTTATAAAATGCCACATTGACTGACGGTCTACAAATTGTGCACTTCTTGAACAAAACAGAATGTATCTGCAAGTATAATTCTGGAAATGAAAATTCACCCCATAGACTTATATGCGTGCGTGTGTGGAATACGGACAGAATCTAATCTCACACCTTTAATGTATTGTCTGAGCTGAGAGGTCACCTTTCTAAAAGGTGAAAGATTTAACAGCACTCTAGGTTTGTTCAGTATATCACATCAGTGTATGACACTGTGATCTCTTGCTATAAATTCTGTGCCTTATGATCCTACTCCACTATCTACCTGATGAATGAGCAGCGCTTGAAAGCTTGTACTTCCAACTGAACCTGTTGGACTCTAACCTGGTGTTCTGTGATTTGTTTTAACTTTGTCCACCGCACTCCAACACTGGCACCTCCACATCACTTCCTCAATATAGCAATGCCATTTTATTTCCCTTACATTAAAGGTTTTTTAAACTCAGTAATGATGCAGTATCTCTATACTCCTTACAGGGATTTTCCTGCCTTTTCACAGTCAAAATTGAGGATCCTTGTTTCCTTTTGGTAAAATTACATTTTTCCAATTTTTTTGCAGGAAACATGCAGAATTTCCAGCCTAATGAACGACGTCTGTCCTATTCCATGACTTTCCCAAATAAAGCCTGGAATCAGCAGCCTTAGCAAATTCTTTCTGGCTGAACAATAGGTTAAACTATCTCCTGATCTTTCGTAGCCTCAATAATCTCCTCATTACTTTCTTCTGGTAGATTCTTTCTGTCTTGTCTTTTAAATTGCCCCTTTGTCACCTTAGTTCTGACTCAGCAACATTGCGAGTGCTTCAGTCTTGGTGTGAACTATCACGCTCATCCTTGATTACCCAACTGTAACTGTGCCTCACGACATATTCTCAGCATGGTGGCAACACCTGTTCAGAGCAGTTAGTACAATACTCCTTTAAAGCAACTTGCCTATTTTCCCTTTGCCCACTGGGGACTGTTAACTTTATACTGGATTAGTGGTGCTGGAAGAGCACAGTAGTTCAGGCAGCATCCAACGAGCAGCGAAATCGACGTTTCGGGCAAAAGCCCTTCAAGGGCTTTTGCCCGAAACGTCGATTTCGCTGCTCGTTGGATGCTGCCTGAACTGCTGTGCTCTTCCAGCACCACTAATCCAGTATTTGCTTTCCAGCATCTGCAGTCATTGTTTTTACCTCACTGTTAACTTTATGTATAGAACTCCAAAGCCTATTTGCCCTCTTGCTGAACCACCAACTGGGATTACTCCTGATCAAGTAATATCTGAATCTTTGCTTTCCAATAAAATCTGTAACTGTCTGGTGTGAAGAGCTTCCAGCGCAAATGTCCTCCTGCATTTCTCTTACCAGGTGTGGAGTTAAAGGCTTTGCTGTTAAATGTCGTTTATCCCTTATTGATTTGTTCATGAGTTTATCTGCAGATTGTTTGACAGTTCAGCTGCTGCAGGGGCTGACTGATCAAATGAGTAATTTTTCAGATATTAAAATCTTTCAAAGTGTCCTTGATCTGCTGATGTTCCCTGCTCTTGAATCCACTGGAATATTTACTGTTTTTACCTTGTCATATTAAGCAACAATGCACTATTTTGTGTGTACTGTGGTGCCAACCCCTACCAGCTTGTGGATGGGGTAGTTTATTCCCATGATCCTCTATTGTGCACTGTGTCTAAAGATTATTTGGTTTACAGCAGTAGAGACAAACCACTAATGAGTACAAACAAGAAAAAGCTCTTATCCCCTCACAAGGTGTAGCTTCTTGCATGTTAGCAATCAGATAGACAATACATTAGAAAGTACATTGCTACTCTGACCATTTTGAGGTGTGTGGATATATTCTTCACTCTACAAATCTTGAGATGTTCTGCCTTTCCCCATCCAAATCCTGATAGCACTAACAATTGGGTGGGGCTTAATGCAATCTCCAATATTCACCCTTTCAGAACCATTTACCTTATACAACACTCTTCAACGCTGACCAATTCCATCAATAAACAGTGATTGTATTAGGTTGTTAAAAATGCCCTTTCCCTATTTTCAGCCATTTTTTTCATGGAAACAGTTAGGGTCAGTTGAGTCTACAAAATGTGAGTAAATGGCTTAAAAATTGTACACGATGCATTATAGTTATCATCCCAAGCTACTGAAGGAGAAAAAGCAATCCATGTTTTAACAGCATGTTCAGCAATTCCAGGTCTGAAAGTTGCTTACTCTTTCTTCCCAAGATATTCAGGTAACCATAAGACTTCTACTAAGTCACTCATCTCCACATTGGGAATTGTATTTGTATTGCGTTTTTTGACCAATTATTGGCTGATTAATATGTTTTATACCAGTGTGATTTCAGGAACGCAATATGCTTGGATTCACCCAGAGATGTTGTATTCCATTCATACCATTTAACTTATTTTTCTTTAAAATGTAATAATTAAATTGAATGGACAAGGTGCATACATCAGCCAGTTCAAGAAGATGGATAGCTTACCAGGCATGATGGAACATATGTGTCTCATCTTATTAGCGTGGGTTATATCCTCTATCCCTCCCTATTCAAGCAGTAGAACAGCTAATGTCCCATGACTTGTATTTGTGTTATAAATCTACAAGGAATAAAAGAGCATTCAAGCTAAATCTGGAAGAACACACAAACAAAACAGATATGAGCAAGCATAGACCATGAGGCCCATTGAGCATCTTCAATATGACCTTGCCTGATCTTGGGCTTCAACTTTACTTTGCTGGCCATTCCCCATTTACTGGGATTCCCTGGAAACAAACATCTGACCATTTGAGCCTTAAGTGTATTCAGTGATGGAGACACAGAACACTGTCCAGTAGGGAATTCTAAAGATTCACATTCCTCTGAAGGAAGCAATCCCTTGTTAACTCCCTTACCCTGACATCATGCCCACATTTTTGACTCCCCAACCAGAGGATACAATCGCTCAGTATTTACCTCATTAAGGTCCTTCAGAATCTTGTATGGTTCCATGCAATTGCTTCTCATTCTAATAAATAGAATATTATTAACAGAATATAGGCCCAGTTTAGTCAGCCTCCTGTCATATGGCAAACAACTCATCCCATCAAACAATTTAGTGAATATTCACTGCACCCTTTTCAAAGTAAGTATATCCTTTCTTAAATATGGAAACTGAGACTGCCTATCGTACTCTCATCAGAACCTTGTACATTTATGGTAAGACTCAGTCCCCTTGCAAAACAGCCTTACATTCCATTTGCCTTCCTAATCACTTGCAGGATCTTTATACAAATGTTCTGTGTTCCTTGAATGGGCACATCCAAATCTCTTTGAATATCAACACTCAAAAATTTCTCACCTTCTAAAAATATTCTGGGTTTTTATATTCTTATGACCAAAGTAAATAACTTCATACTGCCCCCCGACCTGTCATCCTGCTGTCCACTCATCTAGTCTTGATAGCCTCTGTCTCCCTCATAGCTTACTTTTCCAGCCAGCTTTCTATCATCGGAAAACTTCAATGTTTATTGTCTGTTTCTTTATCTAAGTCATGAATGTAAATTCTGAGTAGCTGAGACCTCAGTCATGATTTTACTTCATGCCACCTTTAATGCCTGTCAACTTGAAAATGCCCTGTTTGTGCCTACTTTGTGCTTGCTATCTGTTAACCAATTCTCCATCTACACTATTATATTGCCACCAACTCTGTGAACCTTTAGTTTTCATATTAACCTTTTGTTTAGCACCGCTTTGGATGTCATTCGGAAAGTGAAAGTAAGGACTGCAGATCCTGGAGATCAGAGTCTAGAGGGGTGCTGGAAAAGCACGGCAGGTCAGGCAGCATCTGAGGAGCAGGAAAATTGATGTTTTGGTCAAAAGCCCTTCATCAGGAAATGTCTTTTGGAAAACCAGACACACTGCAGCTATTGGTACATCTCTATCTATCCTACTAGCTAAATCCTCAAAAAATACTCATAAACTTCCCAAGCAGGAGTTCTGTTTAGTAAAACCATGCGGGTTTGTTGTAATCATTTTCTGGATTAGTGGTGCTGGAAGAGCACAGCAGTTCAGGCAGCATCCAAGTAGCTTCGAAATCGACGTTTCGGGCAAAAGCCCTTCATCAGGAATAAAGGCAGTGAGCCTGAAGCATGGAGAGATAAGCTAGAGGAGGGTGGGGGTGGGGGTGGGGGTGGGGGTGGGGAGAGAGTAGCATAGAGTACAATGGGTGAGTGGGGGAGGAGATGAAGGTGATAGGTCAGGGAGGAGAGGGTGGAGTGGAGAGGTGGAAAAGAAGATAGGCAGGTCAGACAAGTCCGGACAAGTTATGGGGATAGTTACTGAGCTGGAAGTTTAGAACTAGGGTGAGGTGGGGGAGGGGGAAATGAGGAAACTGTTGAAGTCCACATTGATGCCCTGGGGTTGAAGTGTTCCGAGGTGGAAGATGAGGCGTTCTTCCTCCAGGTGTCTGGTGGTGAGGGAGCGGCGGTGAAGGAGGCCCAGGACCTCCATGTCCTCGACAGAGTGGGAGGGGGAGTTGAAATGTTGGGCCACGGGGCGGTGTGGTTGATTGGTGCGGGTGTCCTGGAGATGTTCCCTAAAGCGCTCTGCTAGGAGGCGCCCAGTCTCCCCAATGTAGAGGAGACCGCATCGGGAGCAACGGATACAATAAATGATATTAGTGGATGTGCAAGTAAAACTTTGATGGATGTGGAAGGCTCCCTCTCTCCAGTCAGCCCTGCCTCAGCTGAGGGCCACACTCTCTCAGAATTGCAAAGGACTCACTCTGTACTACATCCTCAGGAGAATTCATACTCTCAACAAACAGTATTTCAATTCCATTTCAAACATCAAAAACTGTAAGTACAACAAACTTTTATCCACCCACCTCCATAACCAGCGCTCCTCAAACATTCCAGAAGATTCCCCTGGCTTTGGAACCTATTCCACCATTAGCCATGCAGCTGCCACCCCCACGCTAATTGATGATGTCACTTCCGCCCCCATCATGGCCACTCTCACAACCACTTCCACCCCTCACAATTCCTCATGCATCACACCTGACATCACTTCTGACCTTCACATCATCGCTGATGCCACATGCTCAGTGACTTCCGCCACCCCTACTGCCGTGGTCACCACCACTTCCACCCCCACCAGCGCCACTCACCTGCATTCTGCTGACATGCCCCCGACAGACCCCACTGTCACTATCCCCACCCTCCAGAACCCCAAGGGGAACACTACCCCTGCTCATGACTCCACCCCCATTCCCCCCACCATCACACCCACTCCAGTTACAGGTTCCGCCCCCACTCCCAGCTCTACACCCACACCAGATCCCAGCTCCCAGCCCTGCCGAGTTTTCACCATCCCCCCAGACCTCCCCCTCACTGAGGACGAACGATCAGTCTTCAACAAAGGACTCACCTTCATCCCCCTCCATCCACGCATCAATGAATTTAATACACGCCGTGACGTCAAGCACTTCTTCCGTCGCCTCCGCCTCCGAGCTTACTTTCACAATCAGGACTCCCGTCCACCTTCCGAGGACCCCTTCGCCCACCTCCAACACACTGCATCCGCCTGGCCACCCCCCGCTGGCCTATTACTTGCCCTCGACCTCTTCATTTCCAACTGCCACCGGGACATTAACTGCCTCAACCTGTCTACCTCTGTCCCCCACTCCAACCTCTCACCCTCACAACGCGCAGCCCTCCAATCCCTCTGCTCTAATCCCAACCTCACCATTAAGCCAGCGGATAAAGGGGGCGCAGTGGTAGTCTGGCGCACTGACCTCTACACCGCTGAAGCCAAACGTCAACTCAAGGACACCTCTTCCTACTGCCCCCTCGACCATGACCCCACCCCCATCACCAAACCATCATCTCCCAGACCATACAGAACCTCATCACCTCAGGAGATCTCCCACCCACAGCTTCCAACCTCATAGTCCGGGAACCCCGCACTGCCCGGTTCTACCTCCTTCCCAAGATCCACAAGCCTGACCACCCTGGCCGACCCATTGTCTCAGTATGCTCCTGCCCCACTGAACTCATCTCTACCTACCTCGACACTATCCTATCCCCCCTATCCAGGAACTCCCCACATATGTTTGAGACACCACCTACGCCGTCCACCTCCACCAAGACTTCCATTTCCTTGGCCCCCAACGCCTCATCTTCACCATGGATATCCAATCCTTCTACACCTCCATCCGCCATGACCAGGGCCTCCAAGCCCTCCGTTTTTTCCTCTCCCGATGTCCCCAACAGTACCCTTCCACTGACACTCTCATGCGTTTGGCCGAACTGGTCCTCACCCTTAACAATTTCTCCTTTGAATCCTCCCACTTCCTCCAGACCAAAGGGGTAGCCATGGGCACACGTATGGGCCCCAGCTATGCATGTCTCTTTGTTGGCTACGTAGAGCAGTTGATCTTCCGTAATTACACCGGCACCACTCCCACCTCTTCCTCCGCTACGTTGATGACTGCATTGGCGCCACCTCGTGCTCCCGCGAGGAGGTTGAGCAATTCATCAACTTCACCAACACATTCCCCCTGACCTTAAATTTACCTGGACCATCTCTGACACCTCCCTCCCCTTCCTGGACCTCTCTATCTCCATTAATGATGACCGACTTGACACTGACATTTTTTACAAACCCTCCGACTCCCACAGCTACCTGGATTACACCTCTTCCCACCCTACCTCTTGCAAAAATGCCATTCCGCAATCCCCAGTCCTCCGCCTCCGCCGGATCTGCTCCCAGGAGGACCAGTTCCACCATAGGACACACCAGATGGCCTCCTTTTTTAGAGACCGCAATTTCCCTTCCCACGTGGTTAAAGATGCCCTCCAACGCATCTCGTCCACATCCCGCACCTCCGCCCTCAGACCCCACCACTCCAACTGTAACAAGGACAGAACGCCCCTGGTGCTCACCTTCCACCCTACCAACCTTCGCATAAACCAAATCATCCACCGACATTACTGCCACCTCCAAACAGACTCCACCACCAGGGATATATTTCCCTCCCCACCCCTTTCCGCCTTCCGCAAAGACCGTTCCCTCCGTGACTACCTGGTCAGGTCCACGCCCCCAAACAACCCACCCTCCAATCCTGGCACTTTCCCCTGCCACCGCAGGAACTGTAAAACCTGTGCCCACACCTCCTCCCTCACCTCTATCCAAGGCCCTAAAGGAGCCTTCCACATACATCAAAGTTTTACTTGCACATCCACCAATATCATTTATTGTATCCGTTGCTCCCGATGCGGTCTCCTCTACATTGGGGAGACTGGACGCCTCCTAGCAGAGCGCTTTAGGGAACATCTCCAGGACACCCGCGCCAATCAACCACACCGCCCCGTGGCCCAACATTTCAACTCCCTCTCCCACTCTGCCGAGGACATGGAGGTCCTGGGCCTCCTTCACCGCCGCTCCCTCACCACCAGACACCTGGAGGAAGAATGCCTCATCTTCTGCCTTGGAACACTTCAACCCCAGGGCATCAATGTGGACTTCAACAGTTTCCTCATTTCCTCTTCCCCCACCTCACCCTAGTTCTAAACTTCCAGCTCAGTAACTGTCCCCATAACTTGTCCGGACTTGTCCTACCTGCCTATCTTCTTTTCCACCTATCCACTCCACCCTCTCCTCCTTGACCTATCACCTTCATCCCCTCCCCCACTCACCCATTGTACTCTATGCTACTTTCCCCCGACCCCCACCCTCCTCTAGCTTATCTCTCCACACTTCAGGCTCACTGCCTTTATTCCTGATGAAGGGCTTTTGCCCGAAACATCGATTTCGAAACTACTTGGATGCTGCCTGAACTGCTGTGCTCTTCCAGCACCACTAATCCAGAATCTGGTTTCCAGCATCTGTAGTGATTGTTTTTACCTTGTTGTAATCATTTGTAAAGTGCATCATTAAGATGTCCTTAATCATACAAAATTTGAACAAAGAAATATTGATTCAAAGCCATCAAAGTGGCATTGTATGAACACTAGGGAAAAGGGAAAGGCAAGGATAAGGTTGTCAAGATAAAAACTAGTAGTTGTGAAATAACTGTGAGAAAGACAATGAGGAGATATTCCACTGAATGTCGTGGAGGAGATCAACAGGTTGGGATAATCATTTCACACTGAGAGAATACTAGACACAGTAGGTTCAGAGGGCATTTGGTCAATTGCAGAATGAAGTGATCAGCACATCAATGGATCAGGTTTGATGATCAATACAATTAGAATTAGGTTTAGATTTAGATTTACATGTTGTCCTACCGTAATGTGTGTTTTGTTAACACAAATTCGCTGTAACGCCATTGATGACTTAGGAATGCTGTTTCTAAAGTGTGAACTTTCAAAACATGTTGACTGTAACACGATTACATTGCCAACACTTTAGGAGCTGTTTCTAAAGCATAATTTTTCTACAATGAGGGATTGCACAAGAACGCGACCTTTACATTATTACAAATGTATTAAATATTGGCACTTGTATCTACTTCATGCTCTGACGCCATCTTGGATTAATGAATAAATTACTGAATAAATTGTATAAATTGTAAAATACTGAATACATTGAACTGAAACTGAAACAGCTTCAGAAGTTCATCTTTCCCTCTCTGTAGACTGCAGCCTCCCTGCTCCTCCAATCTCCGCCATCCGATGTCCCTGGCATCCTGGCAATGTCTCCTTTTCAGCTGCCAGCAGCAATATCACTTCCACATCTGCCTCTGAGCTGGAGATGGTCACACTACGAGGGTCCATCACCTCAAGACCAGGAGTACACACTATCCTTCACCTCAAGACCAGGAGTACACACTATCCTTCACCTCGAGTCCAGGAGTACACACTGTCCCTCATCTTGAGACCAAGAGTACACACTGTCCTTCACCTCGAGACCAGGGGTACACACTGTCTTTCACCTCGAGTCCAGGAGTACACACTGTCCCTCACCTTGAGACCAAGAGTACACACTGTCTTTCACCTCGAGTCCAGGAGTACACACTGTCCCTCATCTTGAGACCAAGAGTACACACTGTCCCTCACCTCGAGTCCAGGAGTACACACTGTCCCTCATCTTGAGACCAAGAGTACACACTGTCTTTCACCTCGAGACCGGGAGTACACACTGTCCCTCACCTTGAGACCGGCAGTACACACTGTCCCTCACCTCAAGACCAGGAGTACACACTGTCCATCACCTCGAGACCAGGAGCACACACTGTCCTTCACCTCGGGACCAGGGGTACACACTGTCCCCCACCTCAAAACTGGGAGTACATGCTATCCCTCACCTCGACACTGGGAGTACACACTGTCCTTCACCTCAAGACCAGGAGTACACACTGTCCCTCACCTCGAGACTGGGAGTACACACTGTCCCTCACCTCAAGACCAGGGGTACACACTGTCCATCACCTCGAGACCAGGAGCACATACTGTCCTTCACCTCAAGTCCGGAAGTACATACTGTCCCTCACCTCAAGACCGGGAGTACAGCCTGTTCCTCACCTTCAGACTGGGGATTCCGTGCTGTCCCCACCTTGAAACTGGAAGTACACACTGACCCCACCTTGAAATTGGGAGTTCACACTGTCCTTCACCTCAAGACCAGGAGTACTCACTGTTGCTCACCTTGAGACTGGCAGTACACACTGTCCTTCACCTCAAGACCAGGAGTACACACTGTCCCTCACCTCGAGACCAGGAGTACTCACTGTCCCTCACCTTGAGACCGGCAGTACACACTGTCCTTCACCTCAAGACCAGGAGTACACACTGTCCCTCACCTTGAGACCGGCAGTACACACTGTCCTTCACCTCAATACCAGGAGTACACACTGTCCCTCAACTTGAGACCGGGAGTACACACTGTCCCTCACCTTGAGACTGGGAGTACACACTATCCTTCACCTCGAGACCGTGAGTACACACTATCCTTCACCTCGAGACCGTGAGTACACACTGTCCATCACCTCGAGACCGGGAGTACACACTGTCCTTCACCTCGAGACCAGGGGTACACACTGTCCCCCACCTCAAAACTGGGAGTACATGCTGTCCCTCATCTCAAGACCAGGAGTACACACTGTCCTTCACCTCAACACTGGGAGTCACACTGTCCCTGACTTCGAGACCAGGAATACACACTGTCCCTCACTTCGAGACCAGGGGTACACACTGTTCCCCACCTCGAGACCAGGAGTACACACTGTCCCTCACCTTGAAACTGGAAGTACACACTGTCCCTCACCTGGAGACCAGGAGTACACACTGTCCCTCACCTCGAGACCAGGAGTACACACTGTCCCTCACCTTGAAACTGGAAGTACACACTGTCCCTCACCTGGAGACCAGGAGTACACACTGTCCTTCACCTTGTGACCAGGAATACACACTGTCACTTACCTCGAGACTGGGAGTACACACTGTCCTTCACCTTGAGACCGGGAGTAAACAATGTCCCTCACCTTGAGATTGGGAGTACACACTGTCCTTCATCTCGAGACCGGGAGTAAACAATGTCACTTACCTTGACAGCAAGAGTACACACTGTCCCTCACCTCGGGTCAGGGTGTACACACTGTCCTTCACCTCGTGACCAGGAGTACACTCTGTCCCTCACCTTAAGACCAGGAATACACACTGTCCTTCACCTCGAAACCGGGAGTACACACTGTCCCTCACTTCGAAACCAGGAGTACACATTATCCCTCACCTCAAGACTGGGAGTACACACTGTTCTTCACCTCAAGACTGGGAGTAAACACTGTCCATCACCTCGAGGCCAGGAGTACAGACTATCCCTCACCTTGAGACCGGGATTCCGTGCTGTCCCTCACCTCGAGACCAGGAGTACACACTGTCCTTCACCTCGACACCAGGAGTACACACTGTCACTTACCTAAAGACCGGGGGTACACACTGTCCCTCACCTCGAGACCAGGAGTACACACTGTCCCTCACCTCGAGACCAGGAGTACACACTGTCCCTCACCTCAAGACCAGGAGTACACACTGTCCCTCACCTCAAGACCAGGAGTACACACTGTCCCTCACCTCGAGACTGGGAGCACACACTGTCCTTCACCTCATGACTGGGAGTACACACAATCCTTCACCTCGAGACCAGGAGTACACACTGTCCATCACCTCAAGACCAGGAATACACACTTTTGTACCTCACCTTGAGTCTGGAAGTACACACTGCCCCTCACCTTCAGACCGGGAGTGCACACTGTCCCTCACCTCGAGACTGGGAATACACACTGCCCCTCACCTCCAGATCAGGAGTGCACACTGTCCCTCACCTCGAGACCAGGAGGACTCACTGTCCATCACCTCGAGACCAGGAGTACACACTGTCCCTCACCTCGAGACCGGGAGTACACACTGTTCCTCACCTCGAGATCGGGAGAACACACTGTCCCATCACCTTGAGACGGGAGTACACATGGTCCCTCACCTCGACACTGGGAGTACACACAGTCTTTCACCTCAAGACCAGGAGTACACACTGTCATCACCTCAAGACCGGGAGTACACACTGTCATAGAACATAGAACATAGAACAATACAGCACAGAACAGGCCCTTCGGCCCACGATGTTGTGCCGAACTTCTATCCTAGATTAAGCACCCATCCATGTACCTATCCAAATGCCGCTTAAAGGTCGCCAATGAATCTGACTCTACCACTCCCACGGGCAGCGCATTCCATGCCCCCACCACTCTCTGGGTGAAGAACCCACCCCTGACATCTCCCCTATACCTTCCACCCTTCACCTTAAATTTATGTCCCCTTGTAACACTCTGTTGTACCCGGGGAAAAAGTTTCTGACTGTCTACTCTATCTATTCCTCTGATCATCTTATAAACCTCTATCAAGTCACCCCTCATCCTTCGCCGTTCCAACGAGAAAAGGCCGAGAACTCTCAACCTATCCTCGTATGACCTACTCTCCATTCCAGGCAACATCCTGGTAAATCTTCTCTGCACCCTCTCCAAAGCTTCCACATCTTTCCTAAAGTGAGGCGACCAGAACTGCACACAGTACTCCAAATGTGGCCTAACCAAAGTCCTGTACAGCTGCAACATCACCTCACGACTCTTGAATTCAATCCCTCTGCTAATGAACGATAATACTCCATAGGCCTTCTTACAAACTCTATCCACCTGAGTGGCAACCTTCAAAGATCTATGTACATAGACCCCAAGATCCCTCTGTTCCTCCACCTGACCAAGAACCCTACCATTAACCCTGTATTCCGCATTCTTATTTGTTCTTCCAAAATGGACAACTTCACACTTGGCAGGGTTGAACTCCATCTGCCACTCCTCAGCCCAGCTCTGCATCATATCTAAGTCCCTCTGCAGCCGACAACAGCAGCTCGAGCTCCTTCAGCTCGAGTCCGGGTGTGCACACTGTCCCTCACCTCGAGACCGGGAATACACAGTGTCCCTCACCTCGAGACCGGGAATACACACTGTCCCTCACCTTGAGACATGGAGTACTCACTGCCCCTCACTTCGAGACCAGGAGGACACACTGTCCCTCACCTAAAGACCTGGAGTCCCTCGAGTCAGTGATAACCATGATAAATAAAGAATGTCAGTAATCTAATAGAAAATGAAGTGAGTGGATGATGATCAGAACACTGGGAAACCATTCGGTTACTAGATCGAAGGGCTCAGCCAAAAACAATTGACAGTGGGTGGGAGTTTCCTCTCACCGGTTGTTCTCAAAGCATATCTTTATCAAAAATAGGTCAAAAACCCACTTTCAAATTTGAATGGGTTTTTATGACACTTTAACAAAGTTTCAGTGGCAAAGGTGGAGCAGCTTGGAGGAAGTCTGGAGCTTGTGGCATCTGTTAAGTGATATGAAAGGAGTTTGGGTAGCCATTGGCATAATGCTGATGACAAGGTCATGGTAACATGCTTACAATTGCACAGACCATGTTAAAGGATTTGGATGTATCCAAGAAAATAACTGATCTTTCGATGCATGCCCAGATCCATAGATGCCGATTATAGTAAATAGAAGCTGGATAAAATCCTGTTTGAGAAAGCATCATGCAGAATCGGAACCAGCTTTAAGGCAGATGTCAGCAGTTTTAACCTTGTGTGATGGCGTATATATGATCGAGCAATGGTTAATGAGTACTTAGAGTGGCTTGCCTACTCCAGCCGCACTGTTAGTGCGCTACCATGAAACTTAGCAACTCAAGTTAGCGGTACATCTTTCCCTAGCCAGCTGCCGTGTAATGGAAAGAGGAAATTGAAGTTCAACAAGTTAATTCAGATCTAAGGAACCCCAGCTCAAAGTGTAAATGTAATGAAGTACATAGACAGTCAAAACGCACACATTACATTAGAAACAGTGCAGCAAGTGGCCTATGACATTCATATAAACCATACCATATGTAAACTTGGAAATAAAGTAATAATACTCAAAGAACTCAGCATTTTTGAAGCCCTACATTAGTTCAGGTCTCGGTGGCTGGTGCTCAGGAATTGTTTTTAAAGAATTTTTCTAAAGCTTTTTTTTGATTTTTAGTCAATCTGTTTTCAGAGCTGAATGCTATTAAATTTGTTTTACTTTTCCTTAAAGCCATATTTTTCTCCACAATTTTGCTGTTAGTATTCTTGCAAACTATAAACATGACAAATATTGGACAATGGTACATTTTGTTCTGCTCTGCATCAATAAGAATTTATTTGATTTTGATTCCAAATACAGCTCCTGGAGATTCCCAGCCTTGGTCACTTTGGAATATGAATTGATTTCAATGAAATCCCTCTTTCTACCACAGGTTGTACATTCTGTTATCAACATAGACCTGAAATTTGCTCAAAAAAACACTCTCACTCGCTGTTTTAACAGAACCCCTGTCCACAATCCATTGAAGGTATGATTCTGGATTGGAAACTGCTCCAATAAAATTCCTGGCAATGGTCTTCCAAAGTACACAAATTGAGGAAATGATCTGGGCTTTGGAAAACTTCTCATTACTGCTGGAAGTGTGATGCATATGTAAACATTATGTTTCATTATGACTTCATGATATTAGATAAATCTTTCATTCATAGAAACATATAAAATTATCCAGGTTATAAGGGGGGAAAATAAACATACAGTACTTCTCCATGATCACCTTTAAAGCCAATGAAATATTTTTGAAGTATAGTCCCTATAATAGTAGAGAAAATGAAGCACCAGCAAGTTTCCAAAAACAGCACTGTAATGGCCAAATCATTTGTTTTTGGGATATTGATTGAGTGATAAATATTGACGATTGGCCACCACATCAGCGGTAGCTCACTGCTCTTCAATAGTGACATCCAACATGCAATCAGATGGGAACTCTGTTCAATGTCTCACCCAAAAGACATCACCGACAACAGTACAGTGCTCTCTCACTCCTATATAGATTGGCAGCCGTGATTTTTAGGGTCAACTACAGAGTGGGACACAAACCCAGACCTTTGTCACTCAGATGGAAGAGCACTACAAAATATGACTGACATTTGAAAGAACGGTGCTGCAGAGCAAGGTCAACCCATTAAATCCCCACGTTTACATCTGGTCTTATGGTCACTATGTCACATTCCTCCCTCTGCATGAAACCTTTTTACACTATCATGTTATTTTGCTGTTGGTTCTGGAAAGCGATTGAAAGCTGTTGTGTGGAATCTTGTTCAGGCATCAGGGGTCTTACCTGCTGCCTGAAGAACTGATACAGGACCTGCACTACCTCTTCTCAGGAAGTCCTGCCAAACTACAAGTTGATCAGGCATTTGTGAGGCCACCTGCAATCTTCTCCTGAGGTCTTCTCCTGCAATCAAGACCCCAAGTTTGAAGTCTCATCTTCCAAAAGCTGCCAACAAATAAGGTTAATCATTATTCCAGACGTCTGATGCTGATTGAAAAATCCACATTACCTTCAAACTGATTATCATAGAGAGGAACAATCTTGACCATTGAGTCAGCATTTTCCATTCCACCCTTAATCCCTGTTCAGTTCCATCATCCTTGGCTTCACCATCTTCTTCAATACTAAATGGAGCTACCACATTTGACTGGTTTCTAAATAAGAGTCTACAATTCAATATAATTCAGAAAGGATACCACCAAATGGTCATGTTCCAGTCAAGAAGGAATGAATTGGTGCTCCTTCTTTACTCAACCCCTTCAACAAGATTAATTTACAAAGGATCATTTTCCACACTGATACCTTTTCCCAGCCCAAAAGGGTTATACTTTAAAAGGAGCCAATTTAACCAGATTCTTTTGAATTAAAAAAAAGCAAGTTATCTAGATATTAATATATGAGAAAAGATAATCAAATGGAACACACTTGCACACAGTTTAACAATGAAAATTGAGTCCAAAAGTAAAATTAAAAGTAAGGAAAGAAGTTTTGTTTTTGTTATGAAATGTTGCAGCATTAAAGTGCATCATTCCAGTAGTACTGACTTTGGCAGTAGAATAACTACTTGGATATTCTTGGTTCTGCAGTTAATTGGAAAGTATTTTCCCAGTTTCTATCCACAGTGGCGTTGCTGAAAACTTGCATTCAGCAATAAGCACAAGCAGGAAGTCTTGTGGAAATTCTCAACTGTATTCACAGCACATTTTAACACAGTGAAACATGAACCAAAAGCTAACGAACTAACACGTCAGCATTGTAGCATATTAGCATAATCAGACCTGGGGTTGTAGTTTTTAATCTTCTTTCTTGTATGTTCCTGGAAGTATAAAAAATAAACATGTACTCCAGTAATACTACTTTCCTTTCACTTATACTATGTCTGCAGTCAAAAATATAACCCAGAGGTGATTGAAGTTTTGTTTTTTGAATGGCAACTCACTTTTTGAAGTTTGCCATTTGGAGTTCCCTTCACGCTCATCAGGTGTGACATTCCATGGTTCTGTTCAGGATTCAGTGTAACTCTCATTGGAATTTTCTGACAGGTCTGAAGAAAAGACGTTGGGCTCAAAGCATTAACTCAGCTTTTCTTTTGGTGGCACAGTGGTTAGCACTGCTGCCTCACAGCGCCAGAGACCAGGGTTCAATTCCCGCCTTAGGCAACTCTCTGTGTGGAGTTTGCACATTCTCCCCGTGACTGCGTGGGTTTCCTCCGGGTGCTCCGGTTTCCTCCCACAGTCCAAAAATGTGCAAGTCAGGTGAATTGGCCATGCTAAATTGCCCAGAGCGTTAGGTGAAAGGGTAAATGTAGGGGAATGGGTCTGGGTGGGTTGCGCTTCGGCGGGTCGGTGTGGACTTGTTGGGCTGAAGGGCCTGTTTCCATACTGTAAGTAATCTAATCTAATCTAAAAAAAATCATTCACGGGAAGTGACATCAGAGGAAAGGCCAGCATTTTTTGTGCTGCCATTTTGAATATCTGCAGTCTATGTGGTGGAACGACCCCACCAGTGCTTTCTAATGTTTCTGTGGTTGGAGAATCTGAGTGGTTTCAGAGGGCAGTTAAGGGACAATTACATTACCGGTTAGTTGTAGGACAGACTGACTAAGAACAGCAGATGTCAATTCTTAAAGGGCATGGGTGAACCAGATGGGTTTTAGCACTGCAGATCCATTTTCAGTACTAATCTGGTGACCCTATCTATCCCAGGGACAATGTCTTACAATCATCATAGGTAAAGGCCAGTGTATCTAATTAATTGTACCCTGAAACATATCTGGGTCCAAGGTGTGCTCCCGCTGGATGCAATGGAGCAAACACACCTCCCAACTAACAATACGACAGGGAGATGAGGGAAGGGGGAATGAACGAGGGAAGTATTACCCGATTCTCTGCATCTCAAATGAGCAGCTTGCAAAACCCAGAATGTGCAGTCCGCTGGGACAGAAAATAAGGAGAGTGGGAAGGTCAGGCAAAATGTTTCAAGGATACCTGATGTAAGCACCGAAGGAATGTAAAAGTCATCCAGAAATGTGGAAAGTTTAACAAAGATTGCACAGTCTGCTGTAAGGCATGATTTTGCACATTTCAAAGTCAATGGAGCATTAATAACATTAGAAGCACTGCCACAGAAAACAATGAGTAAATGGACAACAATGTTTATATATCTGAAACAAGAGAAGGCCCATCGGTATTGCAGTTGCCTACACCCAGCCATTGACTAATTGTAAACTCATATATAAAATATTCTTTCCCCAGAACTCTTGAATAGAAGAAACAAAAAAGATCAGAACCTGAGGCAATTGCAGGCAGTCTTTTCGAAGAAATCTCTCCCTAGTTGTACACGGTTAATGCAGAACAAGTCCAAGACAGTCACACATCCACCAATCATTGAATTTCAGTAATCCATCTGATTCCTACCTCAAGGAATCCCTTTCAGAATCCTGCTGCACAACCTCTGCTCTCTCTGCTTCATTTCTTTTTTGCTGAGCCAGTACTTATTGCCCGTCCCTAATTGCCCTTGTGAAGGTGGTGGTGAGCTGCCTTCTTGAACTGCTGCAATCCACCAGCTGTGGGTTGACCCACAATGCCCTCAAGGAGGGAATTTCAGGATTTTGACCGAGCGACAGTGAAGGAACGGTGATATATTTCCACTTCAGGATGGTGAGTGGCTTGGAGGGGAACTTGCAGCTATTAGTGTTCCCGTATATCTGCTGCCCTTGCCCTTCTAGATGGAAGTGGGCATGGGTTTGGAAGGTGCTATCTGAGCATCGTCGTTGAATTTCTGATTTAGATGTGTCAGCATCACAAGCTAACATTCATAGTCAGCCAATATCTTATGCCTATGTGGAAACAATAAAACTCTACATGTCCAAACTCACTCTCAGCTTCCTCAGTTTATGGAGATAGCCTCAAGTGCAACTCAATCTCATTATCTCAACACGCACTACTTATTTGCAGAATAGGAAATGCCTCTAATAATCTCATTGGCTTGATCGAATTCCCGCCAAATCTCTGATTTTTCTGTAAAGCACAGCTTAAATAATCAACTTTATCTTTATCAATCTCTGATTGGAGTTCTTCATTCTCTATCTTCTCCAGTCCAATATAATCTCAGAAATTAGACAGGAGTAGGTTAAAAATTAAAAGGGTGCATGGTCTTTTGAAACAGGTAGTGACAAAACCGTCCTATGAATTAACAACCCACATTCCTCTCCAAGCTGCTCATTAAAGAATATATCGCCATTCCTTTTGTGCTACAGGGTAAAACTCTTGGAATTCCCTCCCTAATAGCTTGTTTTTTATTCAGTCATGGGACATTGGCACCACTGGCTAGGCCTGTCTAAGGTTGCCCTTGAGAAAGTGGTGATGGGCTGTGGGAATACCTAAACAACATTGAACTGCAGTGGTTCAAGATGGCAGCTCACCACCACCTTCTCAAAGGCAACTGAGGATGGATGATAAATGCTGGCTCAGCCAGCACTGTCCATGTCCCATGAGTGAATAATAAACAGAAATGGGACTGTCTGTGTACATTGCATTCTGCTCTATGATGATATTTCCACAAATATAACTAACTGATTTTATGTTAGAGCAATTTTGCATTGCACCAAAATCAATAAACTGGTATTTTATGATCAATGCTGTTAATCATGATGCTTCCTGATCAGGAATTATCACATATGATCACATGTTCACATTACACAGTTACTGCTCCTGATTAACTCATGTGGAAGGCCATGATACCGCAAACACAAATTAATTACAAGATATTTTCCCAGAGTTAAACTAAACTGACAGTTCACCTCCACTGATTCAGTGGCTCAGACAGGGAAACAAACAGGCTTGGGTTCCAGAATATTAATAAGGAACATTTTCATATGTCAAGGGCACCTCATGATGGAACACTGACACTTGTTGACAACTGCTATTGTAGAAAGTGTAAAATGGGCAAACTCTGAACTTCCCCCATTATTCAATGACAGGCTTGAACTTGGCCACTCTGACGTGTGAGGGTTGCTGCTATGTGGCCAAGGTAGCAAAAAGAAGCCAGATAGCACACAGCTGTACCCCTGTAAGAGGCAGCACCTTCAGGAGTCGGGCTCAGACAGTTTTGCCGACAGAGAAGTCTCTTCATGTTTGATGTTGCAGCTGTTGGGAGTGAACACAAATAATTATTTCCTACGGATGAGGGATAGAGAAATGAGGTTGTTTGTTAAAATTGTGTTTCTTTTTGTTTCGTTTTAAATCTTTGCTTGTAAAATAGAGGCTTTTATGAGGAACAAAGTTAAACTTTGTCAGAATGCCATGAAGCTGCTAAATGGCCAGTGCAGATTCCTATCAGCTCTTTCTCAGATTTAAAAGCAGTGAATCGCCTTGTAGATGCAGCCTGTGTTTTCTTTGGACTTTGAAGCTCGATTTTCCAGCCATCACAAACATCCATCACAAAGCCACAGCTATCAGAAACACAGGTACCTCCTTTTTTTTGGTCACAAAAATGTTCTCACAGGCTTCAAGCTGACTTCTTTAATGACTCTTTCAAGTTGCCACAGTGTGGACTTTTCTGAAGGTTGACATTGTACTGAACAGGAAGTCCTATGTTTGATCCCTAGTCTGGAGTTGCTTTTCCAAGGCCCTTTGCTGGCACCGCCAGTTCCCAGACTTGTACACTCAGCTACACCCGAAGATGAATTCTCTAAGGCCACTCATTGGGAAGATCCTGTTTTTGTTAAGACTTCCTGGCGGCTGATCTGGTTGAAATCAGCAGGTTCACCTTAAAGACGTCACTGGCTGAATAAAGCTTGTGTGTTAGTCCTGGTGTCTGCATAAGTCTGATTGATATAAAGGCTGCTCCAGCTCAGTGAGCTGATCTTGGTCAAGGCAATAGTCCAACAGTTCCGTGCTCAGGTCTCCTGTATTCTGTCAGGGCTCCCGTTCCTGTTTGCTGTGAATACATCAGTTTTGAAAAGTCGTAAACTTGACTTTGGCTGAAAGTGTAAAACAATGAAAATAAAAATATTGAAATATGTATAATAGGTATCCAATCCATTCCACACTATCTGCTAAAGTCAAAATCACTCCCAATCAAGTTAATTCCAGGGTGAAAAATAAAATATAAGGTTGCCATTGTCCTGTTGGGCCGTAGGGCTGCTCTCTCATTGGAGAGAAATGACTGGTGGTGGTTTAACCTGAGGGTCACCATGCCTCCAGGTGATAAGGAGAGATGTTGAGAAGGAGAGTCCTTCATGGTAAACACAGCCATTGTGGAAATTGAACCCACAGTGTTGGCATCACTCACCATTGCAGACCAGCCAATCAGCCAACTGAGCTAACTGACCGTCAGAACAAAAGAAAAGAACTCACAAGATGCAGTTTTCTGAATGTAACATTTTATTGAAGCCGAAATGTGTTAAAGCTTTAGATTTATTTCCTTATGGAAATGTGAACCTGTCCTTTCCACTTTTTATTTTCATAAACACATTGCACATGCATTTGTGAAAAACATTGTCTGTATTTCAAACCCTAAAGCACACAATTACAAACCACTGTTCCTGATTGTAGCTGGTGAAAGTTTAATGCATTCCTCTGTCCACTACTGCTCTTTTTATTTGTCCTTGGAACTTGAACAGGCTGCATTTTTGTCCATCCCAGGTTGGCATTAATTTGAGGCTGTACATTAACCATTTAAGATAGAAATCAAACAGAGTGGTCATTTACAAACAGTATTGTACAAACACATTTGTTCACGACAGGTACCGTCATTAGTTTCAAGCCTGTAATGCTGTCGATTCTGAAAAAAAAAGTCTGTTTTCTTTTAGTGGAAATAAATTACACCAACAGGGAAAGTTGCCAAAAGCTAATGGCAGAAATGAGACCTGGATTCTGAGCTCTCTTCTCCCTCTTTATATTGTGCTGGAGGTGATGACGTTAATGTGGATAGTCCTGGCTATCTCCACAGAGATAACAGAGAGATCTTCAGCACCAGAATATAAGCCAAGTAAATGTAAGCAAGGTGAAATCTATTTCCAAAGCTATAGAATATAACGGAGCAATAGATCTTATCCACAAAGAAGGCAATATTTTCATTGCAATTCACAATTATTAAAAATCTAATTACAAGCTAAATGGTACCAAAGTTGAGAGAGTCTCCAAGCAGAGAGCATTTGTGTAGATGCGGACCTATTTTGTGGAGCTCATTCTGATTGAATGGTTTGCCAACCATTACACCAGATCAACGTATACTTTAACAGGGTAGCAGAGGGTAACTACAATAATATTACAGAATGGATCACAAGGGGAGGAGGAGACAAGAGGAAACAAAATGTGGCCCTAACCTTTCCAGAGTAAAATCAGACACCACTGGAGTCTTTCAACAAGGAACACATTAATAAATGTATTCAGCTTTTAACATCATTCAATTATTCTGTCCCCGGATTCTGGGTACTGAACTAACAAGAACAGTGTGACCTGATCTGGATCAGCAGATATGAACATGGGCCCAGGTCAGGAGCAAGTTAAATCAATTTCAGTTTATTGCTGCTCACTCTGCATCTGCAAACACTGCCTGCAAAGTCTGGCTTTGTTCCATTTTAATCTTTCGTCCTGGACTGACCTCTCAGAGCTCCAGTAACCTGTAAGCTGTCAGAAAGTCCAAGGAAAGATCAATTTTCCTGAGCCAGTGACTTTAGAACAAACACTAACCTGCTAATTAAGTCACTCAAACAGAGCAAGCAGCTTTTTTTTAACCACAGCAGTGGTTACAATTGGCAGCAAATATTCCAAACATTTTACTTCTATTTACTTTGTTTTTGTTTACATTCGACTTATCTCTACTCCTTTCATTCTTTTAACTTTTACTTTTTCTGACTAACCTTATCAAACCTATCTATTCCTAAGCCAGTTTCTCCCTCTTAAAATGTCTTGAATGCGGTTTCATTATTTGCAAGCGGGGGTCTGGCTTTCCCTTACAGAGATAGATTGATTAATTGTTTATTTTCTGCTGAAAGTAACTTCAAGGTTTTCATTTGCAGAAATATGAGCTCGATTTTCCCATCTTGACCCAGGGCTGCACAGTGACTTCTGTGCCTAAAAATTAAGAATGGATTCTGTTTGCAGGACACCCATTCACATTCCCTGCATGGACACCTTGAACCTGTACTGCAAAGGGAGGAGGGAGGGGGGGGTCACACCCTGTACTCAGCACCTGCCTGATATTGCCAACTCCATCGCAAAAGTGGATGTTTTCAACCGTCCGATGACTGACAGCTATTTTATGGTTATCATTAGTCTCTTAATTCAAGATTTTTATTGAATTCAAATTCCACCAGCTGCTGTGGCATGTCCTAGAGTCATAGATAGAATCATGGAGGTCTACAGCACAAAAACAGGCCATTCAGCCCAATTTGCCTGTGCCGTCAAATTTTCACCATTTAAGCTAGTCCCATTTGCTTGCATTTGGTCCATATCCCTCCATACCAATCCCATCCATGTACCTGAATAAATGTTTCTTAAATTACCAAATTGTACTTGCTTCCACTACTACCTCTGGTAGCCCATTCCAGACACTCCCCACCCCCCCATGTGAAAAAATTGCCCCTCTGGACTCTCGTGTATCTCTCCCCTCTTACCTTAAGCCTATGCCCTTGAGTTTTAGACTCCCCTATCATGAGAAAAGCTGTCTGATATCAACCATATTTATGCCTCTCATGATTTTATATACCTCTGTAAGATTCCTCAGGACATTACCTACGTTTCTTTTTCCTAAGATGGGGAATTTCAAGACTAGGGGGCACATTTTTAAGGTGAGAGGAGAGAGATTTAAAAATGACATAAGGGGTAAATATTTTACATAGTGGGTGGTTCACCTGTGGAATGAACTTCCCGAGGAAGTGATGGATGCAGGTGCAATTACAACATTTAAAAGGCACTTGGATAGATACATGAATAGGAAATGTTTAGAGGAATATGGGTCAGGAGCAGGCATTGGGACTAGTTTAGTTTGAGATGATGCTCAGCGTGGACTGGTTAGACAAAAGGGTCTGTTTCCACACTGTATGACTCTTCAACTCTATAATAGTCTAGCAATAATATCACTTCACCTCCCCAGCATGATGGCGACAGGATTGTTTTAAGAGGATTCTCAGACTTAGTTTGTTTTGATAAATGTCTGAGATTCTCAAAGATTTCCCAATGTTATTATAGATTCGGTGAGTTGTGTTTGTAGTAGATCTGTGTGAGTGGCTTTTGATATTATGGAGAGCTAAGAGGGTTATTGGACTAAGTAGAATCGAGGGGACCTCATATTCATCTCCAGGCTGCTTCAATGTCACACAGAACAACCATAAAAAACCTGGCAGTCCCTGCATCAGCCTGCCACTTTGGCTTCATGCCTGCTGTGAAAGGCAGGCCTGACTGTAACTTATCCCTGACTCCCTGTCAGAACGATAGCATGAGTGGGCACTACTAGTTAGGAGGCAGGACCAGGACATCAGAAAACCTTTCAATTCCCACCTCCAAGAGGAAAGTTCAGCCCCATGACCATATGTGGTATATTCCTGCATTTATTTAATCTAACCAAGTGCAACAATTCAGTTGTCCACACAAAAATGAATTTATAACCAGCATCAACTGATGTCCGACACTGCAGCGATTATAATTTGAGGTCAAACTTCATGCAATCTAGATCAAGGATTGAATGTTGGAGCCTCTTGGTTTGTAAATTGGCGTATTATGACATTATGGAGAGCTAAGAGGATTATTGGACTAATTAGGGTTGAGGGGACCTCATATTCATCTCCAGGTATTATGGTATAAAGTCTCTTTTTTCACAGAAATAGTATGAAATGCAGTGTTTGTGCGAAACAGCAATGCAGCTTTAAAGCATTAGATGAAGCTAAGTTAAACGACGATGCTAAGTGTAGATTTCCCAATCCGTGTTTCCTACTCTCAGCAGTGAGCTCCCTACTTAGAACATAGAACATAGAACAGTACAGCACAGAGCAGGCCCTTCAGCCCACGATGTTGTTCCGACCATTGACCTTCATGTATGCACCCTCAAATTTCTGTGACCATATGCATGTTCAGTAGTCTCTTAAATGTCCCCAGTGACCTTGCTCCCACAACTGCTGCTGGCAACGCATTCCATGCTCTCACAACTCTATGTGTGGAAAAACCGCCTCTGACATCCCCTCTATACTTTCCTCCAACCAGCTTAAAACTATGACCCCTCATGTTAGCCATTTCTGCCCTGGGAAATAGTCTCTGGCTATCGATTCTATCTATGCCTCTCATTATCTTGTATACTTCAATTAGGTCCCCTCTCCTCCTCCTTTTCTCCAATGAAAAAAGTCCGAGCTCAGTCAACCTCTCTTCATAAGATAAGCCCTCCAGTCCAGGCAGCCTCCTGGTAAACCTCCTCTGAACCCTCTCCAAAGCATCCACATCTTTCCTATAATAGGGCGACCAGAAGAGGACGCAGTATTCCAAGTGCGGTCTAACCAAAGTTTTATAGAGCTGCAACAAGATCTCACGACTCTTAAACTCGATCCCCCTGTTAATGAAAGCCAAAACACTATATGCTTTCTTAACAACCCTGTCCACTTGGGTGGCCATTTTAAGGGATCTATGTACCTGCACACCAAGATTCCTCTGTTCCTCCACACTGCCAAGAATCCTATCCTTAATCCTGTACTCCTGTAATTCAACCTTCCAAAATGCACCACTTCGCATTTATCCAGGTTGAACTCCATCTGCCACCTCTCAGCCCATCTCTGCATCCTGTCAATGTCCCGCTGCAGCCTACAACAGCCCTCTATACTGTCAATGACACCTCCAACCTTTGTGTC
This sequence comes from Chiloscyllium punctatum, assembly GCF_047496795.1. Classification (NCBI taxonomy): domain Eukaryota; kingdom Metazoa; phylum Chordata; class Chondrichthyes; order Orectolobiformes; family Hemiscylliidae; genus Chiloscyllium; species Chiloscyllium punctatum. The sequence continues at coordinate 90,961,883 of NC_092746.1, read as the reverse complement.
GTCTGCAAACTTGCTGATCCATCCTTCAATCCCCTCATTCAAGTCATTAATAAAAATTACAAACAGTAGAGGCCCAAGGACAGAGCCCTGTGGAACACCACTCACCACTGACTTCCAGGCAGAATATTTTCCTTCTACTACCACTCGCTGTCTTCTGTTGGCCAGCCAGATCTGTATCCAGACAGCTAAGTTCCCCTGTATACCATTCCTTCGGACCTTCTGAATGAGCCTACCAAAAGCCTTGCTGAAGTCCATATACACCACATCCACAGCTCAACCTTCATCAACTTTTCCAGTCACATCCTCAAAGAATTTGATAAGGTTTGTGAGGCATGACCTGCCGCTCACAAAGCCATGTTGACTGCATTTAATCAAGCCATGCTTTTCCAGATGGTCATAAATCCTATCCCTCAGAATCCTTTCTAACACATTGTGAGACAGATAGATGTGAGACTTACTGGTCAGTAATTGCCAGGGATTTCCCTATTTCCTTTCTTGAAGAGAGGAATTACATTTGCCCCTCTCCAGTCCTCAGGTATGACTCCAGTGGAGAGCAAGGACTTAAATGTTTATCACACGGTCTTTACAATTAAACATTAGATGATTTCTTACAATTGGAAAAAGAATTGAGGTTTGTTTACAGACTAAATATTGACTTAAGAGCAGCACAGTCAAATGACCACACATTGCATGACCTTCACAAGAAAAGGAATGGTGTGTATGTGGAACTTCAATGAGATTAAAGTAGACATTTCGCTGCTCAGTCATAGTCCTGTAGACCAACACCTAACACCATCAAAGGAGATCCATTACCAAGCAATCTCATTGGTTCTAGCAGAAGGTCACCCAATTTATTCTCAGTGTAACCAGTGTCACACATTTTCTTTGATCAAAATAGAAAGGCAAAAATGATGGCCCAGTGAGAAAAGGCAGTGCCAAATAGAGCAGCAGACTGTACCAGCCAGAAGGTTTATTTCCAGAGTGTGTTCAATTAGCTAATCTCAGCAGTGATGCTACAATTGAAATTAAAGTATTAAGTGAAGGTGGTAGAGGTAGTGGGGGGAGAAGGAGGCAGGAGTATTAGAAATAAGGTGGGTGAACTTAAGGCGTGGATCGGTACCTGGGACTACAATGTTGTGGCCATCACGGAAACGTGGATAGATGAGGGACAGGAATGGCTGTTGGAGGTTCCTGGTTACAGATGTTTCAGTAAGATTAGGGAGGGTGGTAAAAAAGGAGGGGAGGGTGGCATTGCTAATTAGAAATGGTATAACGGCTGCAGAAAGGAAGTTTGAGGGGGATCTGCCTCTGGAGGTAGTATGGGCTGAAGTCAGAAATAGGAAAGGTGCAGTCACCTTGTTGGGTGTTTACTATAGGCCCCCCAATAGCAGCAGAGATGTGGAGAAACAGATTGGGAAACAGATTTTGGAAAGGTGCAGAAGCCACAGGGTCGTCGTCATGGGCGACTTCAACTTCCCAAATATTGATTGGAAGCTCTTTAGATCAAGTAGATTGGATGGGGCGGTGTTTGTGCAGTGTGTCCAGGAAGCTTTTCTAACGCAATATGTAGATTGTCCAACCAGAGGGGAGGCCATATTGGATTTGGTACTCGGTAATGAACCGGGACAAGTGGTGGGCTTGTTAGTGGGTGAACATTTTGGTGATGGTGACCACAATTCTGTGACTTTCACCTTGGTTATGGAGAGAGATAGGTGCGCACAAGGTAGATTTTACAATTGGGGGAAGGGAAATTATGATGCTGTAAGACAGGATTTGAGGAGCATACGTTGGGAGCATAGGCTGTCAGGGAAGGATGTGGTGGAAATGTGGAACTTTTTCAAGGAGCAGATACGACGTGTCCTTGATATGTATGTACCTATCAGGCAGGAAAGAAATGGTCGTGTGAGGGAGCCTTGGTTGACGAGGGAGGTTGAATGTCTAGTAAAGAGGAAGAAGGAGGCTTACATAAGGTTGAGGAAACAGGGTTCAGACAGAGCAGTGGAGGGATACAGGATAGCCAGAAGGGACCTGAAGAAAGGGATTAGGAGAGCTAAGAGAGGGCATGAAAAATCCTTGGCGGATAGGATCAAGGATAACCCCAAGGCATTTTATGCGTATGCGAGAAACCTGAGAATGACGAGAACGAGGGTAGGTCCGATCAAGGACAGTAGTGGGAGACTGTGTATTGAGTCGGAAGAGATAGGAGAGGTCTTGAACAAGTACTTCTCTTCAGTATTTACGGACGAGAGGGACCGTATTGTTGAAGAGGAGAGTGTGAAACGGACTGTTAAGCTAGAAGAGATACTTGTTAGGAAAGAAGATGTGTTGGACATTTTGAACAACTTGAGGATAGACAAGTCCCCCGGGCCTGACGGGATATATCCTAGGATTATGTGGGAAGCAAGAGAGGAAATTGCAGTACCGTTGTCAATGATATTCTCGTCTTCACTGGCAACGGGGGTGGTACCAGGGGACTGGAGAGTAGTGAATGTTGTGCCCCTGTTCAAAAAAGGGAATAGGGATAACCCCAGGAATTACAGGCCAGTTAGTCTTACTTCTGTGGTAGGCAAAGTAATGGAAAGGGTACTGAGGGATAGGATTTATGAGTATCTGGAAAGACACTGCTTGATTAGGGACAGCCAGCACGGATTTGTGAAGGGTAGGTCTTGCCTTACAAGTCTTATTGAATTCTTCGAGGAGGTGACCAAGCATGTGGATGAGGGTAGAGCAGTGGATATAGTGTACATGGATTTTAGTAAGGCATTTGATAAGGTTCCCCATGGTAGGCTTATGCGGAAAGTCAGGAGGCATGGGATAGAGGGAAATTTGGCCAATTGGATAGAAAACTGGCTAACCGGTCGAAGGCAGAGAGTGGTGGTAGATAGTAAATATTCAGCCTGGAGCCTGGTTACAAGTGGAGTTCCGCAGGGATCAGTTCTGGGTCCTCTGCTGTTTGTAATTTTTATTAATGACATAGATGAGGGAGTCGAAGGGTGGGTCAGTAAATTTGCAGATGATACGAAGATAGGTGGAGTTGTGGACAGTGAGGAGGGCATTTGTCGTTTGCAAAGGGACTTAGATATGATGCAGAGCTGGGCTGAGGATTGGCAGATGGAGTTCAACCCTGCCAAGTGTGAGGTTGTCCATTTTGGAAGAACAAATAAGAATGCGGAATACAGGGTTAATGGTAGGGTTCTTAGTCAGGTGGAGGAACAGAGGGATCTTGGGGTCTATGTACATAGATCTTTGAAAGTTGCCACTCAGGTGGATAGAGTTTGTAAGAAGGCCTATGGAGTATTATCGTTCATTAGCAGAGGGATTGAATTCAAGAGTCGTGAAGTGATGTTGCAGCTGTACAGGACTTTGGTTAGGCCACAGTTGGAGTACTGTGTGCAGTTCTGGTCGCCTCACTTTAGGAAAGATGTGGAAGCTTTGGAGAGGGTGCAGAGAAGATTTACCAGGATGTTGCCTGGAATGGAGAATAGGTCGTACGAGGATAGGTTGAGAGTTCTCGGCCTTTTCTCGTTGGAACGGCGAAGGATGAGGGGTGACTTGATAGAGGTTTATAAGATGATCAGAGGAATAGATAGAGTAGACAGTCAGAAACTTTTTCCCCGTGTACAACAGAGTGTTACAAGGGGACATAAATTTAAGGTGAAGGGTGGAAGGTATAGGGGAGATGTCAGGGGTGGGTTCTTTACCCAGAGAGTGGTGGGGGCATGGAATGCGCTGCCCGTAGGAGTGGTAGAGTCAGAATCATTGGCGACCTTTAAGCGGCATTTGGATAGGTACATGGATGGGTGCTTAATCTAGGTTAGAAGTTCGGCACAACATCGTGGGCCGAAGGGCCTGTTCTGTGCTGTATTGTTCTATGTTCTATGTTCTATGTTCTAAATTTGTAAACAGCATGAAAACCAGCAAGAACTAGTTGGAGCAAATAGCCAACTTCTGTTCTGTGTGCTCTATGTGGAAGATGAATAAGAATTTTCTAGGTCACCTTTGTTTCCAAATTGACGCCTTGTACATCCCCAGTTTTAAATGTGCTATTATTGATAGCCATTTTTTCAGTTGCTCGGTCCAACTCTGCAATTTCTTCCTTAAACCTCACTACCTCACTTTCCGCCTTTAAAATGCTCCTTAAAATGTACTTCTTTTACCAAGCCTTTGATAGGCTGACCCAATACCACTTTATGTGACTCAAAGTCATATTTCATAATATTCATGTGAAGTGCCTTGGGATATTTTATTAAAGAGGTGCTATATAAATAAAAGTTATTGTTGGTTGCTGATTGCCATTTTTGTGATTGAATTGACCCATGAGCAACCTTTTGTGATTAGGTAACCTGTTGGCATTCATTCTTATGACTCAGGAGAAAGTGAGGACTGCAGATGGGGGAGACCAGAGTTGAAAAGTGTGGTGCTGGAAAGGCGCAACAGGTCAGGCAGCATCCGGGGAGCAGGAGAATCGATGTTTCGGGCATAAGCCCTTCTTCTGGAATGAGGCTGGTGTGCCAAGTGGGCTGAGATAAAAGATGGGGGGGGGGGGGAGTTTGGGGGAGGGGGCGCTGGGAATACGATAGGTGGAAGGAGATGAGGGTGAGGGTGATAAGCCGGAGAGGGGGTGGGGGCAGAGAGGTCGAGAAGATGATTGCAGGTCAAGAGGGCAGTGCTGAATCTGAGGGTTGGGACTGAGATAAGGTGGGGGAGGGGAAATGAGGAAGCTGGGGAAATCTACATTCATCCCGTGTGGTTGGAGGGTTCCTAGGCAGAAGATGAGGTGGTCTTCCTCCTGGCGTCGTGTGGCCAGGGTCTGGCGATGGAGGAGGCCAAGGACCTGCATGTCCTTGGTGGAGTGGGAGGGGGAGTTAAAGTGTTCAGCCCCGGGGCGGTTGGGTTGGTAGGTGCGGGTGTCCCAGAGGTGTTCCCTGAAACGTCGAGTCTGTTTCAGGATGTGGCTGAAGAGCTTCAGGGCAGAGGAAATGACCTGGGGGGGGTGCAGTGAGATTGGGACTCACTGAGATCCTTGTAGAGGGAGGAGGAGAGCTTTTTCAAGGTAGGCATCCTTGCAAGAGGATTCACAGTAGGTTAAGATCAACTAGGAGGAAAGTGAGGACTGCTGATGCTGGAGACCAGAGTTGAGTGCACCCTGGCCACGCGACGCCTGGAGGAAGAGCGCCTCACCTTCCGCCTAGGAACCCTCCAACCACACGGGATGAATGTAGATTTCTCCAGCTTCCTCTTCCCCTCCCCTCACCTTATCTCAGTCCCAACCTCCGGATTCAGCACCGCCCTCTTGACCTGCAATCTTCTTCCCGACCTCTCCGACCACACCCCCTCTCTGGCCTATCACCCTCACCCTCACCTCCTTCCACCTATCGTATTCCCAGCCCCCCTCCCCCAAACTCCCCCCCCCCCCGCCCCCCACCTTTTATATCAGCCCACTTGGCACACCAGCTTATGCCCGAAACGTCGATTCTCCTGCTCCTTGGATGCTGCCTGGCCTGCTGCACCTTTCCAGCAACACACTTTTCAAACCATTCTTATGACTCACACAAAGTGGAATGAGCAGTTGCCTGAGGTAACAGAGGGCTATAGGGGTCTGTGAGGTTGGATCACAGTATGAGTCAACACTGAGTTCAGGGGAGAAAGAGATAATATTGACATCGGGGAATCAAATGGGATGCTGTCTAACATTACTGCAATTGTGCTGACTTCGTAGAGTTTGACTTTCAAAATAATGAGTTAGATTCAATGGGTTTCACCCACTTCTTAACCACACAGTTAGATCTCTGAGGAGATTTTTGGAGAGCCACAAGACAAAATCAATGAGAATCTAATTAAAGATCTTGTTGTCTGGTTACCCAGTCATCCGTTAGGATTGGGGTGGTGTTTATGTTGAGATTGGATGTGGATGAGAAGAGTTGTTGGTGGCTACATAAAGCAACAGGAAGTAAAATCTAAAAACACAGGACATATTCCAGAATACTTCTGAATATTAAAAAAATTGACACAATGTTCGAGAAAATGCTTACTGTCATATGGCTTTAACAATGACTAAATTGTGGATGATCCCTGATATAATAACATATGAGAAATGTTTATCCACTATCACATTTACGTCTCTTCTTATACAACATATGACTGATTATTTATTTTTTGTCTCAAAAGGCACATTCCACAGAAAAAGTGATTAAACTATTAAAAATGAAAACTGTTCTTCAAACTGGTTGAATTGCATAGAATTGCATAGAAGTCACAGCATTGAAACAGACTATTCGGCCCAACTGATACATTCTGGGGTTCACATTACAAAACTCCTGCTGCAAATAATTCCATGAACTATTCCTTTCCCCAGCTGTGTTCATCCAACTTTCCTTAAATTCATCTTTGTTATTTGCCTCAAGTACGTGGGAGCGGATGTCACATTCTCACCCACTCTGGGCAATGATACTTCGGCTGAATTCCTTATTAAGTGTAAACCTTTTCTTTGAGCTGGAATGCTGTTGTTTCTGACAGAACTAGTGGATTGAAGCCCAGTAGCAGGCAGTGGAGGACGGTCACTGGAGGGGCTGAGAAACCTGAAGCTGCACAGATTAAGATCACGGTCAACTTCCTTCCTTGGTTCATGGAAATCTATTCATTCGGGGAAAAGAAGCCTGAAGAAAAGGTTATGCCCTAATCTTTATGAAGGAACCATTATTTCCATCCCTCTCACTGGAGTGACAACCTCAGTAATTTCCCTTGAGCTAGCTTGAGCTGAGTAATATACTAGGGGGTCCAGTCACAACTTAGTGAAGACAGATGTTAATATCAAACAAGTAGAAGTTAACAGACCTACACAGCACCTTTGGCAGATTGCCCTACTTTCTGTCTTACTGTGCACATGGAAATGTTCTTGCTTGTTTCCAGTGAAGCTACAGTGTGAGTTGAACTTTAGAATCTTTTGCATTCACAATGTCAATACAGGCATGTCCTCAAACATTCTGTATAAACGGTTCAGCTGCAAGTTAAAATTGCCAACAAGAATTTATCATCATTGTTAGAAAAACTGTCTAAATTCATTGGTAATTCATGATTGTCCTACAATAGTAAACATGATAAACATTTTCTCCCAAGGGAAAAGAAATTCCATCTTTCAGATCTGCTTGAGTGATTTTTTTTTTAAAAAATCCATTCATAGGATGTGGGCTTTCCAAATTTATTGCCCTCCCTAGTTCCTCTGGGGAAGGTGGTGTGTCAGCTGCCTTCTGCAACCTAGCTCCGTACCAGTGAGGTGTGTAATCAGCAACATCTTACGTTGCATTGTTGATGCTCCAGATGAAAGATTCAGTGCATTGACTCACAATACCAACTAAATTAAAACTTAAAACGGTACAATTGTCATGCAAAGAAAAGGGTTTAGCAAGCTTTTCATTTGGTTTGTATGTTGATCCATTCTGCGTCGTAATAAATTATATCCAAACTTTTTTTTAACCAATGGGCTTCTGTGCAATAACACCATGATAAAATACAATTCACATTCTATCCGGAGTCTGGCCCTTACCCAAAAATAGATCCATTGCTCACTTGTTCCTGAAGCAAAAAAAACCCTTTAAATTCAATTACTTGGAATTCTCAATGGAGCCACTAATTCTGCTTTTAAAAGGAATGAGCGTAAAATGTCACGAGGAACTCCACTTAACTGAGATTTAATTTATGATATCAACAGTTCCGATAGTAAGATATTACTCAGTTTGGAACGAAGCCGTGCTGTGCAGTGGATAAAGATCTATGGGTTGACTATTCTAAGTTCACTGTTCTCATTTCAGGTGATAGTGCAGCTTTCACAATATACTTCAGCATCCCTGGGCTTGGAATGGGGTTATTATCCAAACCAGATTGCCATCAACTGAAAGGTATTCGTTCTTGTGTTCCCAGTGAGAACAGCATTGCAGAGATGTTAACATCAATAGACAGACAGAGCCATTGTTTCATATTGGTTGTAATAACTTCTGTGCCACAATTTTCACAGCCCACCCAGAATCACATGATCTCTTAGGAGAGACCAAAAACTGGATAAAAGTCAAGGGCAAGTTGGGGAAAGAAATTGGAAAATTATTTTCAGATCAACTGAGATACTCAAAGTTAGGTCAGGAGATTCCACTGGCCCTGAACTCCCTGAAGTGCTGACTATAGTAATAATGAGGTAAAAACAATAACTGCAGATGCTGGAAACCAGATTCTGGATTAGTGGTGCTGGAAGAGTACAGCAGTTCAGGCAGCATCCAACGAGCAGTGAAATCGACGTTTCGGGCAAAAGCCCTTCATCAGGAATAAAGGCAGTGAGCCTGAAGCGTGGAGAGATAAGCTAGAGGAGGGTGGGGGTGGGGAGAGAGTAACATAGAGTACAATGGGTGAGTGGGGGAGGAGATGAAGGTGATAGGTCAGGGAGGGGAGGGTGGAGTGGATAGGTGGAAAAGGTCAGCCAGATGGACGTCATAGAATATGAGTGGCTGTTAATCTGGTCCAGTCACGGAGCCCTGGCCGATAGATACACGAGTGTATTGCAGCGGGCCGTGGAGGGGATCATTAGGGCTGACTGCCTGCCCCTCTTCCGCGGTTACGTTAGAGCCCGGGTGTCCTTGGAGAAGGAGCACATGGTGTCCACCAACACCCTGGAGTTGTTCAGGGAGAGGTGGGCGCCGCAGGGAGTGGAGTGCATTATTTCTCCCTCCAACTCTATTTTGATTTAATCCCTGCACTCCCCTTCACTGTTTTGATCACACAGCATTGCCCTTTGATGTGAAGGGCACAGCCTGTCACTGGCCACTCGGGTGTTTCCTTTCATCCTGGTGGTGGAAACTGAATAAAGGTTCATGCACCTTGCGTCTCTCACTGTGTCTCACACCTGCACACACACAACGTGGGTGCTGGGGAAAAAATAATAAGCACAACCGCAGTTAGGCGGTAGTGTGGGGGTAAAGAAAAGCTGGCTCTGAGGGAGCTGGATCAGTGTCAAGGTCTCTCCACATGTAAATAAAGGGTGACCGGTGATGGGATACCAGCCTCTGTGGAGTTATTTCAAGAGGGTTTGAACTCCTGGTCACTTCTTTGTTAAGTCTAAAGACTCCAAGTGAAGTGAACGATACTTCTATTTCACCAGTACAACGTTTTAGAAACTAGAGATTACTCAGTTGGAGGCTACACTTGAAAAAAAGAAAAAAAGAAAAAAATGCAAGTGTAGAAGGGCATTGCTTGGCCATTTGGGTGTTTGTTTTCTTCCAGGTGGTGGAAATTTGAATAAAGATTCGTACACCTTGTGTCTTCCACTGTGTCTCACACTGCACACACACAACATCGGTACTGGGGAAAAAATAAGCACTACCGCAGTCAGGCGGTGGTGTAAAAGGAAAGGGAATAAAAGAAATAAGAAATAAACAGGAGTGTCAGAGGTTCTTTTCACTCTGAGAGCTAGATTAGCGTTGAGGGACTCTCCATTCTGTGTTGGGGAGGGGGGGAACTGACTTCTGAACTGCCTGAACCACACAGTCAGTGTCTTATTACTGCTGTTGGGTTTCCTACTGAGGAAGAGAGTTTTCCTTTTTTCTCTACCGCATGTTTCAGGTAGATTTTTGGCTTTCTTTATTGCTTGTTGTAATTGTTTTGTTTCCTGGGTTAAAAAAGAAATAAGTAAATAAACAGGAGTGTAGATGGGCACTGCTTGTCACTGGGCACGCAGGTGTTTCCTTTCTTCCTGGTGGTGGAAACTGAATAAAGATTTGTACACCTTGTGTCTCTCACTGTGTCTCACACCTGCACGCACACAACATGGATACGGGGGAAAAAAGATGCACTACCGCAGTTAGGCGGTAGCGTGGGGGTAAAAAAGGAAAAAAATTTTAAAAACCAAAAAATAAAAAAAACTAGTGTCTCCCCCTCCAACTGTATTTTGATTTAATCCCTGCCCTCCCCTTCACTGTTTGATCACACAGCATTGCTCTTTGATGTGAAGGGCACTGCTTGTCACTGGCCACTCGGGTGTTTCTTTCCTTCCTGGCAGTGGAAATTGAATAAGGATTTGTACACCTGATGTTCTTCAGCACATCTCACACTTGCAGATACTACATGGGTACTGGGGAAAAATAAGCACCCGTAGTTAGGCTGTAGTGTGGGGAAAAAAAAGAACAGGAGTGTGTAAAAAAAACCCAGGTGTCAGCCATCCTGTTCACTCTGAGAGCTGGATCAGTGTCAAGGATTCTCCATGTGTATTGAAAGGGTGATTTGGTGATGGGAGACCGGCCTCTGTGGAATTGTTTCACTGACCTTCTATAACAGCCGAAGACCACCTTAACCGGAAACTAGAGGTCCTACTCTTACTGAAAGGAATTCAGCATTGAATTCTGCAGGGGAATTGATCCCTGCATGCCACAGAAGCCTTGTGATGCAAGCTTTCTGGATTTGGTTTCTGTTCCAGGTCTGAAGAAGTGTCATTTAAGACTCCAAATTAGATTAGATTACTTACAGTGTGGAAACAGGCCCTTCGGCCCAACAAGTCCACACCGACCCGCCGAAGCGCAACCTACCCAGACCCATTCCCCTACATTTACCCCTTCACCTAACACTACGGGCAATTTAGCATGGCCAATTAACCTAACCTGCACATTTTTAGACTGTGGGAGGAAACCAGAGCACACCCACACAGACATGGGGAAAAAGTGCAAACTCCACACAGTCAGTCACCTGAGGCGGGAATTGAACCCGGGTCTCTGGCGCTGTGAGGCAGCAGTGCTAACCACTGTGCCACCGTGCTGAATTCCTTTGAGTAAGAGTAGAACCTCTAGTTTCTGGTTAGGGTGGTCTTTAGCTGTTTTAGAACGTCAGTGAAACAATTCCACAGAGGCCGGTCTCCCGTCACCAAAATATAAACTTGGGTTTTCTCTCCGGGGAATGCTGCCAGACTTGTTGAGTTTCCTCATTACTTTCTGTTTCTATATCAGAGAATCTGTGCCCAACTTTCCTCAGCTATCTTGCTATTAGTTACAAAATGGACAAAACTAGCTGGGTGGGGCCTAAAGCTTTGTTCCAGAACCAATGTTTGTTCTTGGTACCTCTTCACCACTGCTGCAAGTAATTCAGGCTGGAAGTTAAGGTCATCCATTGACTGCCTGCAGGTCGGCCTCCATGAGACCAACCCACCCCCTCTTTAAGAGATCAACCCACCCCCTTCACGGGATACTGTGGTGCCTGTGATTTGAAAGGGAATACAGCCTGCATAATAAATGAACCTTAATCTGAAAAAACTGGTCAAAGTTACAGTGGCAAAGTTCAGCCCTGGAAAGCTGGAACTCCTTATAGACAATGAATGCTGAGTCAAGTGAGAGTGTCAAGACTGAGATGAGTAGATTTTTGTTTGGTTAGTCGACTGGAACTTGGACACATGGCAGGTAAAGGGAGCTGGATCTACCTTGACCAAACTGAATGGTAAAACAAGTTGGAGTGTCAAATGGCCTACTTATGTTCCCAGGGGGCTGGTTTAGCTCAGTTGGCTGGTAGGTTGGTTCGCAAAGCAATGTGATACTCAACAGCATGAGTCCAATTCCTACACTGGCTGAGGTTACCTTGACAGAGCCTCTCTCTCCCCCTGCTTGAGGTGTAGTGACCCTCAGGTTAAATCACCACCAGTCATCTCTCCCTAAGGAGAGAGAAGCCATATGGGCTGATGAGACTATGGTGACTTGAATCCTGCTTCCCAGGATACAACCCAATGTTTCACCTCTCTCTCAAATTTGCCTGTGACTGCAGGAAGATCTAAGCAAGCAGGAATCTCTGGAATGGCCTGTCCTCTTAGCCTCTGGATGAACTGTTGACCCTTGATGGTCATAGCATCGATCATTGTCCCCTGGCTGAAACACAGGAAGGTACAGGACGCACATCCTTGAATTTGCGCTCCAGCTTTTCCTAATCCCTTCAGATTAGGAAGGAATAAAATTCGTAAGAAAAACAACGCATTCCTTATAAAAGTAACAAAAGTGAAGGCCCCTCAATTATAGGGTATCTGACTTTATCTGACCTCTTCCTGAGCTCGCTATGCAGCCTCTCTCACAGCCCTCGCTGAATAAGTCCTTCAGCATTTACTTGATGGGTTCTAGAGGCTTGACTTAAAAGTGAGGGGGGTGGGGGGGGAGGTGGGGATCAGTCTCAGTCAGTTAGCAAAGCAGGAAGCTCGTACTGGAAATAAAACATCCCATTAGCTCTTTAGGCTGAGCCAAGTGAAATAACAAGCAGCTGGCGTTTGTGGCAATGAAATGGAAAACTCTTTGCCGCTTAACAGAAGACTTCCTCAGAGACAACATAGCGCGGAGGGCAGTTAACAAACCCAGTTATTCATGGCCCAGTGTCGTGCCGAGGTCAAGGGAAGGACCTCACTCAGACCATCAGGTTTTCTGCACAGGAAATACCAGCCGACTGATGGAGTTACAAACAGGAGCTGTACCTTGACACCTAGACAAGTAAATCAGTCAAGCACGGAACAGGCAGTCTGGCTCAGAGCACAAGGCCCTGCCTCGTATTATGGAAGTATTTACAGAATAAGGAGCAACATTCAGAGGTCAATTTCACATCTGACTGGCACTTCTCATTTAATGAGACCAACTGTCACATTAGCTTAAAGCATTCAAAGGAAAATGTGACTGAATGAATAATAGTGTAATAGTATGTTTAAGAGGATCTTTTTTCAAAGGGATAAAATGTATTAAATGTTAGGAATGTATTACACTACCTCTAAGTATTCCTCTTTTATGCCTACAGTGTGCAGAACCAGAAAAGTGAAAGTTGAAAAGATGCTGTCTGCTCATTTGGACTGGTGTCTAGTCTTTGGTCTCCCATTACACATGGAAATTGTGTTACTTAAACGTCGCCCAGAAACACTGAGTTCACCCTGCAGAGCTTTCACTGTGAGCGTTTCCTGCTTTGATCTATGCGGTCCGTAATGCTATCTCAAAGTAACAGTGAGGCAATTCAGTAATAAACTGTAAGGTAACATTTGGCTGCATCACTAGGAGTAGGCTATTTCAGGAATACTGTAGGTTAGTTTGTGTGGTACACTTCTACTCTGCTCATATTCCCTTCACTATTTATCCCTTCACTATCTCTTTTTTGCTCACCTTCACCGAAGATGCTGAATCAAGCCCATTCTCCATTTTATCGTGAATAAGCATCAATCAATTTATTGAAGTAATAATTCCATATACATTTTCTTACCCTAATAATCCACACCCATTCTATGTTGTAGGAATCTTTCCCCTTAAGTCTTAGATCTTCACCTAAACCCAACTCAGGTCTCTCATTATCTAAAATTAGATTTACTTTATCATTAACTCTCTCCTTCTTTATAATTAACAGTTAAGGCCTGTTCACTTCCATTCTTCTGAATATTTTGAATCTGGCTAGTCTTAACCAGTCTTTCTTAGACCAATTATAGCCTTCGCATTCCACACACAAATCTTATTTCTTATTTTAGGGTAAAGTCAGCCTACTTTGTAATTACAGTGCAGTATCGAGGCAATCCTATATAGTATTTAGTTGTTTCTGTTTCTTCTTCAAAGAGAATTTTCATTACTTGAGATATTTGCATGCCTTTCCACTATAGTGGCCTGATGCTTCCAAAATGACCAATGGCATCGCTGATGAGCTGCAGGTGGTGCCCACTAGAGGCAGTTAGCAGAAGCACAGCTTCTTTAACTTATTATTGATCCTTTCTCTGGACATTGTATGCAGTGCCTTTCCTGCATCTTCCCTCATTTCCACATTTCTTTTCCTTCAGTATTTTTTCTTCTTAAAGATCCAAAATCCGAAAGCCTTTTTATTTCTGATATTCTCTGTAATCAATTAAACATGAAATAGTAATCATTTAATCCTTAGATACTGAGTCAGCTGTCATGACTTATAATTGGGCCAGAATTCAATGGTGTCAGGAGTCTGTGTTGGCTTCACCTCGAGGCTAAAGAATGAGAAGTAAGAAGAAAGAAGAGGAAAAAGACACGAAAAAGAAAAAAAGGAAAGAAATGGACAGAGTGGATGAGGAGTCCTACTCTGCCGCCATCTTTGATCATGATGCTTAACATCTTAATGAGCAGCGACTACCTTATTTACAACAGTGGCAATTTCGTTATTGGTTAATCAACTCCCAAATCTCCCACCTTCCCTGAGAAATCAAAATGGCATCAAGTCCTGATCAGAAAATCAGCATAGTTACTTGGCCACAGTCAATCAGATACTTGGCCCTACCAAAGGTTGGGGATGAATGCTTCTGAGGTCTTAGGGGTTGGTCCAGGGTCAGTCCAGTAGATCAAGTGCAACTAGTCCAGAAATAACAGGTACATTACGTGATGTTCCAACAAGACATCAGTCCAGAGGCTGGGTCACTCTCCATTGAGGCAGTCCCATGTAGTCAGGCTGGGGCTAGGCTTTAGTTAGCTCAAAGAGTTTGGAAATTATTGGTCAGGGGATTATCGGGGGTCAGTCCATGGAATCCTGGGAAAACAGGGAATTTCCAGTCCGTGATTGGGGTTCATTGGATTGACACATTAAGGGATGGTGATAGTGAAAGTGAACAATTTAAAATAGAATGACAGGGTGTCATAGACCATTGGAGAGAATGGGGAGCTTCAGGAGTGGGAGTTTCATAGGCCACAATCTCTCTGACCACCACGTGAAGTGAATATCTGGCCAACTAGGTCATGGTAATTCACAAAGCTATGGGCTTAGGAGTTAACTGGTGATATTAACACTGATATAATGGGGCTAAACAAGGAGGGGTGGGCTGAAAGTCACCAGGAATGCACGGAAAGCAACACAAAAGGGATCATGAAGATTAGGGGGATCATTGTGCATCTAAGGCACAGGCTGTCACAAAGATACAAGTGTGAAATTGTGCTGCCATCAATAAAAATTTGGCCACACAACAATGTGACAAAATGGCTTCCACTGCACGTGGAGTAGTAAGTCACTGGTAACTGTCTATGCAGAACATAATTCTTTGACTGTGAGGCACTGCTAGGGACAATTGTATTAATCCTGCACCCAACAAGTGCCACCCATCTGGCATCAAGATGCAATTAATTGGCAGGTCATTTGTTTTGCATGAACAAATAAAAAAAAGGCTATGGCCTTACACAATTAAGACCATTAATTGTTTGACTCCTTGTCATCTCAGTTAGTGGAATTCCAACAATGTCTAAGAAGATCATAACCATCCAAGACAATACATTCTGTTTAAATGGCACCTTATCCATCATCAGGTATTCCTGAGGAAGGGCTTTTGCTTGAAACGTTGATTTTCCTGCTCCTCATATGCTGCCTGACCTGCTGTGCTTTTCCAGCACCACTCTGATCTAGACTCTGGTTTCTAGCATCTGCAGTTCTTGTTTTTACCTTATCCATCGTGTCCAGCATACACTCCCTCCATCACTGATGTACAGGGGCAGAAGGGTATACTATTTACAAGATGCTTTGCAGTAACTCACCTCAACTGCACCTTCCAAGCCCATAATCTCTATCCACCTAGAAGGACAAAAGCAGCTGATACAAGACAACAGCACCATCTACAAATTCTCCTTCAAACCACTTGCAGCTATAATGCCTTTCTGTCACTGTTGATAGGTCAAATCTTGAAACTCCCTCTCGAACAGCACCTATAGCACATGGACCTCAGCTATTTAAGAGGGTGGTTCACCACCACCTCCTCAAGGGCAATCATGGGTAGGCAATAAATGCTGCAGTATTCAACAATGCCCAGATCCGGTCTATGAATTAAAAAGAAAAGAAAGCAGAAGAGGATTAACCTTTACCCTTTGGTACTTTCAGCTGCCTTAGCCTGAGGGATCAGCTTATTCAAGATGACTTCACATGAACCATCTTCTAACCACCAATAGAGCCAACATCCTTCTCTGTACCTTCATCATCCTTACTAACACCCTTTCAGTTCAATCTCATACATAACACCCTTGCTGCACTATAAATAAAACCATCACCATGTAATTCATAATGAAAACAAAACAAATTATTCTTACTCTTCTAATTTGAGAAACCATTATGAATTATCATTGAACAAGCCTCTTTGCCAGCCTTTTTAGATTCCCTAAAGTATGGAAATAGGTCATTTGGCCCAACAAGTCCACACTGACCTTCCAAAGAGTAACCCACCCACACCCACTACCCTACCCAATATTTATCCCTGACTGATGCACCTAACACTATGGGAAATTAGCATGACCAATTCACCTAACCTGCACATCTTTGGACAGTGGGAGGAAATCAGAGCACCCAGAGGAAACCCACACAGACAGAGGGAGAATGTGCAAACTCCACACAGGCAGTTGCCCAAGGAAGGAATCGAATCCGGGTCCCTGGCGATGTAAGGTATCAATGCCAACCAGTCTTCTTTTCCATTTACAGTGTTTGAAAATATTGTGTTTACAGTTTGAGATGTGGAGGGTTTGCTGAACTCCCACTGAGAACACTTTGGATGACCATAATGGAGAACTTCAAACAAACCGCAGACTACAATTTCTCAGTCTAGGCTGAGTCACTGCCATCTTTCACCAGCAAGGCCATTGGTCAAGAGGTTGGTAGGGCTGTAGGCACACTGAAAGGGTAGAATAGGTGCCTGATCCATGGAGCCAGGCAACAGACACTATCCTGGGACTGTCCTTCAACATTCTTCCTGCTGTGTGCAAAGAGGAAGCCCAGGGTTTAGGTAACGTTCTGGAAGACCCTTTCAGCATTAACCATCAAAGTCAAGATTGGAGCGGTTTGATCTTTAGTGCAGCTGTCTTAATTACCCTGGAAATTTCAAGCACATGATCAACATGGCGGGCATCACTGCTGTGTTCATGAGGTTGAGCACATGAGATGGAAAGGTGGCCACATTCTGCAAAAAGCAGGTTGCCAGTGTACTTTGCATTTCCTAGAGAACACCGTCTGCTTCCTGTGGTAGATCTGCAGTCTGGAGCTGAGCATTCTGCAGCAGAGTTAGCAGATTTGGAGCTACCAGAAGAAATACCCCTTTTGATGACAGTCACTGCCATATTCTGGTCGTACTTTATTCGTTTATGAGGTGGGTTAGTGAGTTGGCAAGTGGACGAATAGAAGAGGTAGGTCAGGGGGTATTTGGATCAGAGGTTAGCTGATTTGTCAGGAGAGATGGGGTGCTCAGGGCTGGGAGTGGTAGCCAGGCTGTTGGGTGGGATGGTTGATTCAAGGGTGGAGTAGAAGGGGGAGCAGTCAGATAAAAACAAGGAATAAGCAGACACAGTGAGAATATGCAAACTTCACTCAGACAGTTGCTTGAGGGTGGAAACATGCTTTGTAAGGCATGAGAATATTAGATGTAGGAGTAGAGGTAGACCATTCAGCCCATTGAGCCTGCTCCACCATTTGGTGAGTGAACCTGATAACCCTTAAGCTTTGCTTTCCTGCCTTTTCTTCATAACCCTTGATACCTTTACTGAAAATAATCTGTCTGTCTCAGCTTTGAATATACAAAATGACCCAGACTCAACAACCCTCTGTGGTAAAGGATTCCACAGATTCACCACATTCTGAGAGAAAGAAATTCCTCATCCTCTCTATCAGTCATGGGTGACTCCTTACTCTGAGAGGATGTCCTCTGGACCTAGACTCTTCCACAGGGAGAAGCAACCTCTCCACATTCACCCTATCCAGCCCTCGAAGAATCTTATCTATTTTAATGAAGTCTCCTCTCATTCTCTTAAAGTCCAATGAGTAAAGCCCAAAATATTCCACCTCTTGTCACAAGAAAGCATCCCCATATCCAGGATCAACCTAATGCATCTTCTCTAGACTGCCTTCAGCATATCTTTCCTTTCGGTAAGGTGGACCAAAACCGGACTTCCAGCTGTGGGCTGGTAGTGTGTTTCCATGTATCTGCTGCCCTGTCTTTCCATGTGGCAGAGGTCTCAGGTTTGGAAGGTCATGCTAAAAGATCCTTTTTGAATTATAACAGTACATGCTGTTGCTACTGAGCATCAGTGGAGGGGTACAGAATGCAGATGATGGGATGTCAGTCAAGCACTATTATTTGCCCTGGATAGACCTGGCCTTCTTGGGTGTCGTTACACCCATCCGAGCAAGTAAACAGTAAACTCCATCGCACACTTTGTAGACGGTAGATAGGCTTAGACGAGGTAGGAGGTGAGTTACTTAAAGAGCAGGTATCGTGCGATCAATGTCACATGATTGTGATGTGGTTAGGTGCCATGTGACCAGACGTCCCATAGACAAAACAGCACACAACCAAATTTGTGCGGTCGTCCTCAAGTGGGGCAGCAATCCTTAAGATGGCAGTGGCAATAAAAATGTCATTCATACCCTGAAAGGTTACTCTGCAGCTGGATGCATCTTTCCCCACAATAGGCACATTCAAACTGACTGTTTCCAAAGAATCTAATTGCAAGAAATGTGCTTAAATTGTGACTGGCACAATGGTAGTTCCCAGACATAATGCCTGTCTTTTAACAATTATATCCTCATCTCTTCCATGTAATTTATGGACCTGAACTGCATATGTGTGCCTTGTATACAGAAACCACAAACAGAAACAGAGACGTAATGACTGATGGAATTGAGCAGCAGATTTCTCTTGTCTCCAGATTGTGCCGTACACTAACAGTAGCTGCTTTTTAATGTAGGGACTTCTCCCTGTATCCTCAAGTTCAGAATTTTTATCTTTAGAAGGAACTATAATCGTTGTATAATTAACACAGAGCCATAAAAGTGCAGCAAAAGGAAAGAGATAAGAAAAAAATGCAGTATGTAAATACATTTTATTGAACTCCTCATACTTTTGAAATGTTTCTTTCCAGCAAAGACACAATGTTCTGACTCAATTTAGCCACAGTGTTCTGCTCCATTCTGTAAACCTTAGCTGGACTGAGCCCTGCAGCTGCTCATTGCCAGACTGGATGGCACCCAGTCCAGTCAGGACTAAGCCCTGAAGGAGCTCCAGGCCAGATTGAATGGCAGATTGCAGAAGATCCACTCTAGTCAGCCTTATGACCTGAATGACCTCCATTCCAAAGTAGATTCTTGTGGATCTTTAGTTATGGTGTGGATCCAGCTAATCTTCCAAATTACCCAGGAATTGAATGAAGAGTGAACAGCGAGTATCATGAGCTGAATTTGTTTGTTTCGCTCAGATATGTTTGCTCACAGGCACCACTTTCAGAAATATCACCTTTCACAGCCTCAGGGTGACCAGTGAAGACATTTTAACAATGTAACAAATCTTCACATCTATTACAGATAGTTCCTAATCAAATTGTTCAAAGATGTTGTTACACACCTCGGGACCAGGTGGGACTTGAATCCAGGCCTGCCTGACTCTGAAGACCTGATGAAGGAGCAGCGCTTCAAAAACTAGTGCTTCCAAATAAACCTGTTGGACTATAATTTGCAGATGCTGCCTGGCCTGCTGCGCTTTTCCAGCACCATACTTTTCAACTCTGGTCTCCAGCATCTACAGTCCTCACTTTCTCCTATAATTTGCGTATTCCTGATGAAGGGCTTTTGTCCGAAACGTCGATTTGTCCTGCTCCTCAGATGCTGCCAAACATACTGTGCTTTTCCAGCACCACTCTAATCTAGACTCTGATTTTTAACTTTGTCCACCCCAGTCCAACACCAGCACCACCACACCATGGCCCAGAAGATAGCACCACTTCACAAGAGCCAAAGATTCCTCTAGTTTTACATCTATTCTAGACTCACGAATGAAGTCAGAGCATGAAGATTCAGAGGTTAAGTATCAGAATAAATTGTAAACAGGTTGCAAGAGTTAGGTTATTTAGTGTAACAAATGGGGAAAGTGGATTCTTACAAGGATCAGGGTGGGGACCACTAATAGAAAAACATAGAAGTGTTTTTTTTCACCCAGAGGATTGTTGGTGTATGGAACCTTATACCTGAAAGAATAGTTGAGATGGGACACTTCAAGACATTTCAGAACTATTTCAATGAACATTTGAAATGCTTTAGCATACAAGGCTACGGGTGAAATGCTGGGAAATGGAGATTACAGTCGATGATTGTTCGATGACTAGCATGGAGTTGATGGGCCAAAGGGCATCTTTACATGCTGTAAAAAAATCTATGACTCAAATACAAAAAAAAGATTTTAATTTTTGATAAAAAACCATCAAATTAAAACATTAAAATAGCTTCTCTCTCCACAGAGAGAATTAAAACATCAAATTAAAACATTAAAATAGCTTCTATCTCCGACCTGCTGAATACTTCCACCATTTTCTGTCTTGGACCATAGTTGTTTACAATTTATAGAAATGCTTTAATCTTTGAAATTGATGACATAACTTCTAAGTTTGCAGGTGATATCAATTCAAGATAGATAGCTAATACTGAAGAAAAATGGAACAAGTTACAAGAAAAAAAGGTAAATAGATTTTATTGTAGACGTATGCAAAATATTAGATTTTGGTAAGTGAAATGAAGAGGTCACATATCACTCGGTCTGCCTAAAGGCTGTCCATTATCTACAAAGTGGAAGTCAGAAGTGGGAAATATTTTCCATTTGACAGGCAGAGTGAGAAGCTTGGGACCATTCAATGTCAAGCAACCTGCTTGGTTGACACAATGTCCAATTTGATACACCCTTTTCCACCAATGCACGGTGGCAGCAATGTGTACCATCTGCAAGATTCATTGCAGCAACTAGCCATGGGTCATCTCACAGTTCCTTCCAAACTTGCAAATCCTAGAAGAATAGGGGCAGCAGATACATGAAAACACCCACCCCCTACAAGTTCCCCTCCAAGTCGCACACTGCTCTAACTTGGAACTGCATTGCTGCTCCTTCACTGTTGCTGAGTACACATTCTGGAAATCCCTGCCCGACCAGCTCTGGGTGTGTCTCTGCAAAACAGCAGTTCAAGATGGAGGCTCAGCCAAAGGAACTAGAGTCATAGAGATGTACAGCATGGAAACAGACCCTTCGGTCCAACCCGTCCATACCGACCAGATATCCCAACCCAATCTAGTCCCACCTGCCAGCACCCAGCCCATATCCCTCCAAACCCTTCCTATTCATATACCCATCCAGATGCCTTTTAAATGTTGCAATTGTACCAGCCTCCACCACTTCCTCTGGAAGCTCATTCCATACACATACCACCCTCTGTGTAAAAACATTGCCCCTTAGGTCTCTTTTATATCTTTCCCCTCTCACCCTAAACCTACGCCATTTAGCTCTGGACTCCCCAACCCCAGGGAAAAGACTTTGTCTATTTACCCTATTCATGCCCCTCATAATTTTGTAAACTTCTATAAAGTCACCCCTCAGCCTCCAGGGAAAACAGCCCCAGTTTGTTCAGCCTCTCCCTATAGCTCAAGTCCTCCAACCCTGGCAACATCCTTGTAAATATTTTCTGAACCCTTTCAAGTTTCACAACATCTTTCCGATAGGAAGGAGACCAGGATTGCACGCAATATTCCAACAGTGGCCTAACCAATGTCCTGTACAGCCACAACATGACCTCCCAACTCCTGTACTCAATACTCTGACCAATAAAGGAAAGCATACCAAACACCTTCTTCACTATCCTATCTACCTGTGACTCCAACTTCATGGAGCTATGAACCTGCACTCCAAGGTCTCCTTGTTCAGCAACACTCCCTAGGATCTGACCATTAAGTGTGTAAGTCCTGCTAATATTTGCTTTCCCAAAATGCAGCACCTCGCAGTTATCTAAATTAAACTCCATCTGCCACTTCTCAGCCCATTGGCCCATCTGGTCAAGATCCTGTTGTAATCTGAAGTAACCTTTTTCGCTGTCCACTGCACCTCCAATTTTGGTGTCATCTGCAAACTTACTAACTGTACCTCTTATGCTCGCATCCAAATCTTTTATGTAAATGACAAAAAGTAGAGGAGCCAGCACCAATCCTTGTGGCACTCCACTGGTCACAGGCCTCCATTCTGAAAAACAAGCTTCCACCACCACCCTCTGTATTCTACCTTTGAGCTAGTTCTGTATCCAAATGGCTAGTTCTCCCTATATTCCGTGAGATCTGACCTTGATAACCCCAGTCTCCCATGGGGAAGAGGTGGGCAATGAATGCTTTCTTGGCCAGAGATGCCCATCATTGAACAAGGCTATTCAAAAGCAAACACTGAAGTTTATTTTCCAGAGGGAATGTTCAGGGTCAGGAGATGTCCATTTATCAGCCATCTCAAGGTCCTGCCTGTAACTCACAGCCAGGAAATGTTGCTGAATATTCACTGGTCAATCAGTCGAGAAAAGAAAGTTAAACACCATCAACTGCCATTCATAAAGGATGAAAAAGAGAGGAAAACTTGCATTTAGAAAAAAAAAGCTTTCATATTGCCTTAGGATCCGCAGAAATGCTTTACTGCAAATGAAGTACTTTATAAATCTTATCAGTGATATAGGACAAAGGAAAAGAAATCTCAGAGCACTCTAGGTCCAGGCCGAGACTGCTATTGTGGCTGTGACATCCTTCCTTTTGACCTATGTCCCAGCTGCCTGGTCGAGCCCAGGTCAGACCCCCAGAAACTGCCTGATATTCTGGGCCTATATATACTGCACGACACTGGGATGGCTATGATAACTGTCTGAAGAAACAAGCTGCAAGCAAGATTCATTCCAGCAACTTAAATGCAGATTCTTAAGATTCTGCAACAACAACAATGTGCATTTACAAAGCAGCTATAAGCAGTAAAATGTCTCAAGGTGCTCCACAGAATTATTAAACAAGATTTGATACCGAGGCACATATTAGGCAGATTGCCAAATGCTTGATCCAGGATTTAGGTAGTAAAGGGAATCACAGGAAAACAGAGAGAAGGAGAAAGGGAATTCCAAAGGTTAGAATGTATGTAGCTGAAGGCACTGTTGGCAATGGAGTGTTGAAAAATCAGAGTCACACAGGATATCAGAATTCCAGAAGTGCCGAGATCTCAGAGGCCATGTAGAGATTTGAAAACAAGGATGAGAATTCAGAAATTGAAACATTACTTAACTGAGAATCAATGCAGTCAACAAGCACAGGAGTGAATTAGACTTGCTCTGAGTTTGGAAGAGCTCGAGTTTCTGGAGGGTGGAAGATAGACCATTGAATTGTCTAATCAGGTTCAGAGGTAAGAAAGACAGGGACAAGTGCTTCAGCAGTCGTGAGCTGAGACAGGGGTTTGGGGGAGTGGGGAAATAAGGGAGTTTATGGAGATTGGAGTCAGTAATCTTGTGTATGGAAGTATTTCGTCTCAGGGTCAAATTATGTAAAATGAGAGGCATGGATAGCCAAGATGTTTTCCTAGAATGGGCGAGTCCAAAACTAGAGGTTGCAGATAAGACGGGGAAGAGTTAAAAGGGACTTGAGTGGTCACTTTTTCACACAGAGATTGTTGATGTGTAAGGATCACACATCACACTCACAGCGCAAGAGACCCAGGTTCAATTCCCGCCTCAGGCAACTGACTGTGTGGAGTTTGCACATTCTCCCCGTGTCTGCGTGGGTTTCCTCCAGGTGCTCTGGTTTCCTCCCACAGTCCAAAGATGTGCAGGTCAGGTGAATTGGCCAAGCTAAATTGAAGTGTGATGCTGGAAAAGCACAGCAGGTCAGGCAGCATCCGAGGGAATGTTCAGGGTCAGGAGATGTCCATTTATCAGCCATCTCGCCTGTAACTCACAGCCAGGAAATGTTGCACTCACCTGCTGAATTTTCACTGGTCGATCAGTCGAGAAAAGCAAGTTAAATCCCATCAACTGCCATTCATAAAAGATGAAAAAGAGAAGAAAACTTGCATTTAGAAAAAAAACGCTTTCCTATTGCCTTAGGATCCACAGAAATGACTTTTCGGGCAAAAGCCCTTCATCAGGAAAAACCTTCCTCCTCCTCGGATGCTGCCTGACCTGCTGTGCTTTTCTAGCACCACAGTCTCGACTCTAATCTCCAGCTTCTGCAATCCTCACTTTCAGCTGCGTGTATGGAATGAACTGCCAGAGGAAGTGGAAGAGTCTGGTACAAATTACTACATTTAAAAGGCATCTGGATAGGTACATGAATAGGAAGGGTTGAGAGGGACATAGGCCAAATGCTGGCAAATGGGACTAGGTCAGATTGAAAATTGGACAAGTTGGACTGAAGATATGTTTCCATGCTGTTTGACTATGACTCTATGACTATACGTTGTCAAACAGTGTGGTTTAATCTCTGACAGTGGTTAGGGAGGAGGGTGCAGTCAACAGCTGGAAAACCAAGATTGTGGCAGGATTGAAACAATGACTCCAGTCTTCCCCATAATTAGTGGAGAAAAGTTCTGATCATTCATTAATGGATGCTTGACAAGTAATATGACAACTCAGAAGTAGTGGAGGAGTGAAGAGAAATGGAGGAGGCAGAGCTGAGTGCACTCAGATTACATATATGGAATATGTTGGGGAAGGGATAGTGACATGATGGTAATCTTACTAGACCAATAATCCAACCCTAACGCTTCAGGTTAAAATCCTACCATGCTGGTTGGTAGAATTTAAATTCAATCAATAAATCTGATAGGAAAAAGTAGTCAGCAATAGTGGCTATGAAACTATCATGATTTTGTAAAAATCCATCTTATTCAATAATGCCCTTTCACGAAAGAAATCTTTTACCCTTACCTGAGTTGGCACTTCATATGACTCCAGATTCATAGCATTATGGTTGACTCTGAACTGCCCTCTGAAATGGCCGAGAGATCTACACAGGACAAGGACAATTAAGGATGAACAACAAGTGCTGCCCTTGCTAGCATTGCCCAAGTCCCATGAGAAAATCAATTTTAAAAATGTGGAAATGCAATTTGTGGTTTTGGATGATGTCAGCCAGGTGATGGAGGTAGATGATTAATAGCAGGGGTCCTGGGGATACTGGAGCTAATGGTGTAGAAGCAGGAAGGGAAGGCATTGTAGTTAACTCTCTGGCTATGACAGGGCAAATAAGAATGGAACTCAGCAAGTGTACTCCTACCCAGCTGGAGAATGGAGAAGAGGCACTTCAGGAGGACAGTGCATTCAACCCTTCCAATGATCTTGCAATGGAGAAAGGTGACCAGTGGTGTTCCACAGAGGTCAGTATTGGGGCCACTGTTGTTTGTAATATACATAAATGACCTAGGAGAGGGCACTGTTGGTATGATCAGCAAGTTTGCAGATGACACAAAAATTGGTGAAGTGGCAGAAAGCATAAGGGACTATCAGAGAATACAGGAGGATGTAGATAGACTGGAGAGTTGGGCGGGAAAGTGGCAAATGGATTTCAATACAGAAAAATGTGAGGTGATGCATTTAGGCAAGTCTAATTCTAGTGCGAATTATACAATGAATGGAAGAGCCTTGGGAAAAGCTGATGGGCAGAGAGATCTGGGAGTGCAGGCCCATTGTACCCTGAAGGTTGCTGCACAGGTGGGTAGAGTGGTCAAGAAGGCATATAGTATGCTTGCCTTCATCGGATGGGGTATGAGTATAAGAGCTGGCAGGTCATGTTAAAATTGTACAAGACTTTGGTTCGGCCGCATTTAGAATACTGTGTACAATTCTGGTCGCCACATTACCAAAAGGATGTGGACGCTTTGGAGAGGGTGCAGAGAAGGTTTATGAAGATGTTGCCTAGTATGGAAGGTGCTAGCTATGAAGAGAGGTTGAGTAGGTTAGGTTTATTTTCACTAGAAAAAAGGAGATTGAGGGGGAACCTGATTGAGGCTTACAAAATCATGAAGGGTTTAGACAGGGTGGATAGAGACAAGCTTTTTCCCAGGGTGAAGGATTCAATAATGAGAGGTCATGCTTTCAATGTGAGAAGTGGAAAGTTTAAGTGGGATACACCTGGTAAGTACTTCACACAGAGGGTGGTGGGCTTTTGGAATGCTTTGCCAGCAGAGGTGGGAGAGGCAGGCACGGTAGATTCATTTAAGATGCGTCTGGACAGATGCACGAGTAGGTGGGGAGCAGAGGGATACAGATGCTTGGGAATTGACCGACAGTTTTAGACAGTACGCTTGGATTGGCTCAGACTTAGAGGGCCGAAGGGCCTGTTCCTGGGCTGTAAATTTTCTTTGTTCTTTGTTCTTTGATAGGTGTTGGTTCAAGATAGAAGAGGAAGGAGAGTCCACCATGTGTCAGCTGTCATTTGAAACTGCCAAAAGGACTGATCTTATCCAGCCACTTTGGGAAAATCTTCAATTTTGTTTTACATTTGTGCTCTGCATATGGATGGGGCAGGTGAGACTGAATTTATTGCCTATTCCCCATCGTAATGTGAAGGTGAGGTGGACTTTCCTGGCAAGGTACTCTCTTTCTTCTTTGCTCTGCTAATCCATATGGTAGCACTGGTTTCCAATGCACTGCTGGCTGGTCTCTCATTCCCCACTTGCTGTCAACCAACTCATGCAAACCTCTGCAGGTCATCATCAATCCCACACCAGGTCTACAATTAGACCAACTCTGCTCTTGCTGATCTACATTGGCATCTTTTACCCCAATAGCTTTAATGTTGTAGATTTTCATCCTTCAGTTTAAACCTTTTCACGGCTCTGCCTTTTCAGCTCTGCAACCTTCTCGAGACTTACAACCTTCTTTGTTTCTCTGACATTGAGAAATATATATATACATATATACATCATCAGCTGCCTCTAACCACATTGCAGCCCAGGGCATTGGCTGCACTCATGCATCCTCCACAGACATTGGCATCCATCATCCGACAAAACATCCGGGCATCTCAGTGATGTATTGGCAGTGCATGTGGGAAGCTTAGGCTCACATTGAAGGGCACACCAGCAGCGATCATCAAAAGGCTGCAGCAGGAATACTTTATGCACAGAATTGGCCCCAGCTCATGGACTGGACCAGACTGGACCTCAGGGCTGCTCGCTTGCTCTTCTTAGCGTACATTCACTCAGCACATACCACCATGCCCATGGCATGCATGCCTTGTTGCGCCTTGCCATGCCAATTAATGCAGTTTTACAACCAAGCAGCTTGCTGGTCAGCAGTCTTTAGTCAAGGGAGCAGACATTTTGCTATATGGCAGTGTGCTCTGCCAGTCTCATACTTAGACCTTGTGCTAGGAGCGAAAAAGGGCAGGATCTATACAGTTAATTGTAATAGGTCCTTGGGAAGTGTTAAAATCAACTAGGTGGAGGTGGGTACTGCAGATGCTGGAGATTAAAGTCAAGGTTAGTCTCGGGGGTGGGAGGGAGTGGGGCTGGGGAGAAGGTAGCTGAGAGTGCAATTGGTGGATGGAGGTGGGGCTAAAGGTGATAGGTCGGAGAGGAGGGTGGAGTGGATAGGTGGGAAGGAAGATTTACAGGTAGAACAGGTCAGGAGGATGCTGTTGAGCTAGAAGGTTGGAACTGGGGTAAGGTGGGGGGAGGGGAAATGAGGAAACTAGTGCACTTCCACATCGATGCCATCAGGTTCAAGGGTCCTGAGGCAGAAGATGAGGCGTTCTTCCTCCAGGCGTGGAGTAGTGAGGGAGTGGCAGTGGAGGAAGCCCAGGACCTGTATGTCCTCAGCAGAGTGGGAGAGGGAGTTGAAATATTCGGCCACGGGATGGTGGGGTTGATTGGTGCAGGTGTCCCAGAGATGTTCTCTGAAGCGCTCTGCGAGAAGGCACCCAGTCTCCCCAATGTAAAGGAGACCGCATCGGGAGCAACGGATAGATGAAACCTCACCATCAAACCAGCAGACAAGGTGGGGGGAGCTGCTGTGGTAGTTTGGCGCACTGACCTCTACACCGCTGAAGCCAGGCACCAACTTGACGACACCTCCTCCTTCCGCCCCCTCGACCATGACCTCACCCCCCCATCACCAAACAATCATCTCCCAGATTGTACGCAACCTCATCACCTCAGGAGATCTCCCATCCACAGCTTCCAACCTCATAGTCCCGGAACCCCACACTGCCCCCAGTTCCACCTCCTTCCCAAGATCCACAAGCCTGACCACCCTGGCCGACCCATTGTCTCAGCCTGCTCCTGCCCCATCAAACTCATCTCCACCTACCTCAATACTGTCCTATCCCCCAGGTCCAGGAACTCCCCACATATGTTCGGGATACCACCTATGCCCCCCATCTCCTCCAAGACTTTTGTTTCCCTGGTCCTCAATGCCTCATTTCACCATGGGCATCCAATCCTGGTACACCTCCATCTGCCATCACCAGAGCCTCCAAGCCCTCCATTTTTTCCTCTCCCGACAGCCCCACCAGTACCCTTCCACTGACACTCTCATTTGTTTGACTGAACTGGTCATCATCCTCAAAAATTTCTCCTTCGAATCCTCCCACTTCCTCCAGACGAAAGGGGTAGCCATGGGCACCCGCAAGGGCCCCAGCTATGCCCATCTCTTCGTCAGCTATGTGGAACAGTCCATCTTCCGTAGTTACACCGGCACCACTTTTCCTCCACTACATTGATGACTGCATCGGCACCACCTCTTGCTCCCACGAGGAGGGTGAACAGTACATCAACTTCACCAACACATTCCACCCCAACCAGAGATTCACCTGGACCACCTCTGACACCTCCCTACCCTTCCTGGACCTCTCCATCTCCATCAACAATGACCGACTCAACACTGATATTTTTTACAAACCCACCAACTCCCACTGCTATCTGGATTACACCTCCTCCCACCCTACCTCCTGCAAAAATGCCATCCCCTATTCCCAATTCCTCCGCCTCTGCCGTACCTGCTCCCAGAAGGACCAGTTCCACCACAGAACACACCAGATGTCCTCCTTCTTTAGAGACCACAATTTCCCTTCCCACGTGGTTGAAGATGCCCTCCGATGCATCTCATCCACGTCCTGCACTTTCGCCCTCAAACCCCACCCCTCCAACCGCAACAAAGACTGGTCCTCACCCCCGGTCCTCACCTTTCACCCCACCAACCTCCGCATAAACCGCATCATCCGCCGACATTTTCGCCACCTCCAAACGGACACCACCAACAATATATTTCCCTCTCCCCCTCTATCCACTTCCCACAAAGACCGTTCCCTCCGTGACAACCTGGTCAGGTCCAGCCCCCCAACAACCCACCCTCCCCTCCTGGCAACATCCCCTGCCACTGCAGGAATTGCAAAACCTGCGCCCACACCTCCTCCCTCACCTCCATCCAAGGCCCCTAAGGAACCTTCCACATCCATCAAATTTTCACCTGCACTTCCATACATGTCATTTACTATATCCGCTGCTCCCGATGCAGTCTCCTCTACACAGGGGAGACTGGGTGCCTTCTCATAGAGTGCTTCAGAGAACATCTCCGTGACACCTGCACCAATCAACCCCACCACCCTATGGCCCAAAATTTCAACTCCCCCTCCAACTGTGTCGAGGACATGCAGGTCCTGGGCCTCCTCCACCGCCACTCCCTCACCACCCGACGCCTGGAGGAAGAATGCCTCATTTTCCGCCTCGGGACCCTTCAATCCTATGGCATCAATGTGGACTTCACCAGTTTCCTCATTTCCCCTTCCCCCAGTTCCAACCTTCCAGCTCTGCACCATCCTCCTGACCTGTCCTACCTGCCAATCTCCCTTCCCACCTATCCGCTCCACCTTCCTCACTCCTCAGCCTCCGATGCTCCAGGGAAAACAGCCCCAGCCTGTTCAACCTCTCCCTATAGCTCAAATCCTCCAACTCTGGCAACATCCTTGTAAATCTTTTCTGAACCCTTTCAAGTTTCACAACATCTTTCCGAAAGGAAGGAGACCAGAATTGCACGCAATGTTCCAATAGTGGCCTAACCAATGTCCTGTACAGCTGCAACATGACCTCCCAACTCCGGTACTAAGTACTCTGACCAATAAAGGAGAGCATACCAAACGCCTTCTTCACTATCCTATCTACCTGCGACTCCAGCTTCATGGAGCTATGAACCTGCACTCCAAGGTCCCTTTGTGGTTGAGGGGTGACCTTATAGAAGTTTGTAAAATCACGAGGGGCATAGATAAGGTGAATGGCAAAGATATTTTCCCTAGATTGAGGGAGTTCAGAACTAAGGGGCATATTTTTTAAGGTGAGAAAATAGGCTCCCAGCACAGAGTTCCGTCTATGGACCCCTGGTCTGTGGTCATGAAGTGATTCTGGATGGTGACACTGTGATTAGCTCCCATATAGACAGAAAAAAATCTATCAGTCTCAGCCTGGAATATACTCAATGAGTGACTGTCCTTAGCTTGTAAGAGCAGAACACTCCAAGACCCATAAGCCTCTGAGTGAAGACATTTCTCCAAATCTTAGTCCTAAATGTCAATCCAATATCCTGAGGCTGTCTAGTTCAATGTGATGGCCAACATTCATGTCCACATTCTATTTGAGGAGAATATCCTCAAACTGGCTGGAGAGGACAGAGCTGCTAATGTGAGGATGGAAGCCTCAATAGCCAGTAAACCCAGTAAGCTCCATTGTGCTATGCTGCACTGTTGTCTCATTACCACCTGTGACAATACTGTGGCTTTAAGAGGTGTGTTTTGTCCTAGTTCCTTTTAGACAGAAATTAGGGGACTGGTGCTGAGCATTGTATGAGAAGATAAACATCTTGTGAAGCTTGAGGTTTTTTCTAAGTTAGAACAATAGAGGTAGCTTGGATGGGTCTCGTCAAGCTCCCAGCCATAGAATCAAGGATTTTTAGTTTCCAGCAGCCGTTGCTGTTGGGGTCTTGAAGAAGTGGAAGCTATTGTTTTCCTCTCTCGATTACAGCCAATGGCTAAGTGTTCTTTTCCTGGGATGCTAAACTGTATGTGAGATACATCTGTTTTCTGAATTTGCTTTTTACCAAGGGTGTGTTTATGGGATGTTAATGTATTGGAACAGTTAATTAGTAATTGCTATTGTATCTATTCTTTGGTTAAGTTTTCCAATAGCGTAGAGTTAAGTTATTCCAAGTTCCTTTTTCTTTTGATGTAGTTTAACAACAGTGTTTGAATAAATTGTTAAAAATTGCACAACACCAGGTTAGAGCCCAACAGGTTTATTTGGAAGCACTAGCTTTCAAAGCACCACTTCCACAATCACCTGTTGAAGGAGCAGTGCTCAGAAAGCTAGTGCTTCCAAATAAACCTGTTGGACTATAACCTGGTGTTGTGTGATTCTTAACTTTGTCCAACGCAGTCCAACACTGGCACCTCCAAATCATGAATAAGTTGTGTTTTGCTTAACATTGAATAGTTTGACCAATCGAATAGCATCTAGAACACAGCACCTGCCATTTACCTTTAAAATAAGAAAACATTAGGGTCTAGTCTGCCTTCTTGATGTATTTTGAAGGGGTCTGGTCTGGTCCATAACATACCACTCTGAATGCCTTCTTAATTTGCTCAAGCATCTATCCCTATTACATATCCAAAGGCTTCTCATCCAGCCATGAGCAGCACCCACACAGCCTCTGCCCAAAAGAGGCAACCCCCCCCCAACCCCACCCCCCCCAAACCATCGGAGCCTGCTTCATCTCTGAGGAACAAGCCAAGATTCCTCAGAAGATGGATCAGCATGGATTTCCCCAGCACCCTTTCCTCAGCTCAGAGACTTTCCACTTGGTGGGGGTTCTCTTTCTAGATTAGACTTGGGAGCACAAGCTGGTGAGCACATCATTGACACAATTCATTCACAGGATGTGGGCCTCTCTGGCTAGGCCAGCATTTATTGCCCATTCCTAATTGCTCAGAGGACAGTTAAGTGTCAACCACATTGCTATGGGTCTGGAGTCACATGTAGGCCAGACCAGGTAAGGATGGCAGTTTCCTTCTCTAAAGACCATTAGTGAACCAGACATTTCTTTCTGGCAATCACCAATGGTTTTTCATAGTCACTGTTAGACTCCTAATTCCATATTTATAAAGTTGAATGCAAGTTCGACCATCTACTATGGCGCAATTTGAACTTGGGTGCCCAAAACATTACCAAGCACTTGGCCATATCCTTCCCATTTCCAAAACAATGTATGGACTGCCCTGTTGATAACTCCATTTGATGTTTACTGCCCAAACCCCCAAGACTGAAGCTACACTAGGATGATTCCTTGGTATGAGGGATTGTCTTATGAGCAAAGCCTAAACAGGTCAGGGTCTCTGCTCATTGGAGTTTAGAAGCATGAGAGATGATTTCATTGAAACATACAGGATTCTTAAGGGACTCTACAGGGCAATTGCGGAAAGGATGTTTTCCCACATGGATGAGATCTAGGACCGGAGGGCATATGCTCAGAACAAAGGGACAACAATTTAATTGTGAGATAAGGAGGAATTTCTTCTCTCAGAGTGTTATGAGTCTCAGGAACTGCTTGCCACAGAGAGCTGTGGGGGCAGAGTCCTGGTGTATATTCAAGGCTGAGATAGATAGATTCTTGATCAGTAGGAGAGGAAGGGTTATAGGGAAGGTCAGGAAAGTGGACCTGAGGAATGTCAATAGGTCAGTAATGATCTGACTGAATGATGGAGCAGGCCGGAGGGGCTGAATAGCCTACTCCTATTCCTGTTTCTTATGGTCTTATGGTCTGAACACTGTGGCTCACTCCTCCAGCAGACTGACTTGAGAGGACAGCCCCGCCTGCCAACTGATGTATAGTTCCTCAACTGACCTGCATGTAATCCTCAGGCCTGTTGGACTAGACCTACAGGTCTGACTGTGGCCCAATCCCCAGACTGGGAGGATACAGATCTGTGGATCCTAATTGCACCAAGTGCCTGAGTGACCATGACCAAGCCCCTGGACTGAGCTCAGAGGATGACCTTGACTGCATGTAACATCCTCAGACTGACTGTAGACCTCCATCACTCAGTTAAGGATGATTCCTCTTATACTTTCAGATGTGACTATTTAGTTGAAGCACATACAGCATGTCTGCTGCGCATGCTGTAGGTGTCGCATTGTCATGGCAAGATACCATAGAGTAACATGTCCAGTTCCTTGACCGATCAGTGCTGGCAACCATGACAAACTGTCTGGATTTGTGTCTGCACTTAGAGGCAAAGCAGAGATGTCATGAGTTGGTAAGTTCTGAGTGAAGAAACAATGCGTTAAAAGACAAGGCAGAGATGCTGTCCATGATTAAGTAAATGCAAAGTGAGTGACTGCTTAGAAATTAAGCTGACAGGGCTCCTGTGGTGCAGTAGGGGCGTCCTTACCTCAGAGACAGGAGGCACAGGTTCAAATCCCACCTGCACCAGGCGTGTGTAATTACATTTCCAAACAAATTCAAAAATATAAAAAACACAGAAAGAAAGCTAAGAGTTGGATCAGATTTGGGCTGCTCAGCTGTGTGAGGTGGAAATGTTTCTGTGCACACAGAACAGCCTGGCAGGAGCATTGCAATGGAAGGTGTGCACAAACACCAAAGTGCAATATTGAAGTCATCCTGAGTTAGTCCGATCAGCCGAAATGAAAAGGTGAGGTCGGTGTTCTGCCGATTGTAATGGAGAAAGATTGGGGGCAGTCCCTACCCATGGATTGTGCCGTGAGATGTTGGTGTACGGAGGTGATCTTGGAGATCTGGAGAGGCAACTAGTGAGTGGCAGCCATCAGGTCACAACTCTGACTCTCAAGCTGAGAATCAGTGTCATCTAGTTCTGCACCAGTCCCCATAAATTTCATAAAAATGAGGTGAATCAGTTACCATTGAGATGCAAATTCATGGAAATAAGGTCTTTGCATCTTACCAGTGAGATTCACATCAAATCATTAAAACCTAAGAGGGTAACTCAGATATTTCTTTCTCAATATGGTGATATTTTTCTCCCAGATTTCTTGCCTTTGCCCAATGCTGTTCAAGGGGTGGGAAAATTTCATTCTTTTTATCTACTCCTCAAACATTTTCATTGGAGATATGTCCCTTTAATTTCTATTAGCTCTACAGTGCTTTTTAAAAAATGTTTCGCCACAGTGAAGGGACCAACTCTGTAGCCATGGCAATGGTTGAGGAGGCATGGCATGCGTTGGTTTTTGTTTCACAGACAACTGATCCCTCAGCCTGGTTTCAGGAGGGCAATGGGGAGAGAAAAGTAACTAACGTGCATCACAGCAGTGTTCCAAGAAATTAAACATTTTCTCAATCCACCAGTCAAACGTAGTTCAAAAGTGCAGCGTACAACTGACTTGAAAGTTAGGGCATGATGGTACATGTATAACATTGTTTTACTGACAAACGATAAATAATATATTCACACAGACAATAAATCTCAGTAAAGAGCTGCTTGCTTGACATGACAGATTGATGTTACCATGGCCTGTCAAAACAAATGTGGTCTACGGTCATTTTCCAAGTAGACTTAGTTCAACCAACATTAACAGTTCATTCCCTACTGCCCTTTACTGTGACTGTTTGAGAAATCTGTATGTCACACAAGAAGGAAATTATGGCTTGTTAACTAAATAATAAAGAAGGGAATGTAAGAATGAGAGTAGGCCATTCAGCCCTTCAGCTTGGTCTGCAATATTCAATTAGATTATTGCTGATCTGCTGAATTTCTTCTACCCACTTTAGAATTGTAACCTGAATTGAAAATAGGGCAAAGTCAACATGGCTTCATCAAGGGGAGGTCATGCCTGACAAACTTGCTGGAATTCTTTGAGGAAGTAATGAACAGGTTAGACCAAGCAGAGCCAATGGATGTTATCGACCTGGACTTCAAGAAGGCCTTTGACAAGGTGCCTCACAGGAGGCTACTGAGTAAGGTAAGGGCCCAATGTGTTAGAGGCAAGGTGTGAGCATGGATAGAAGCCTGGCTGTCTGGCAGAAGGCAGAGAGTGGGGATCCTTCTCAGGATGTTAGCCGGTAACAAGTGGTGTTCCGCAAGGCTCAGTGTTGGGATCACAGCTTTTCACTTTATACATTAATAACTAGTTGAAAGAATTGAGGGCATTCTGGCTAAACTTGCAGACAATACAAAGATAGGCAGAGGGACAGGTAGTATTGAGGAGGTGGGGAGGCTGCAGAAGGATTTGGACAGATTGGGAATGTGGGCCTCTGGCACGGAGCCTGTCCCCGTTGCTCAGAAGGGAAGGGTGGAGAAAGGTAGAGCGATAGTTATTGGGGACTCAATAGTGAGGGGCACAGATAGGCGGTTTTGCGGGGGCGACAGAGACTCACGATTGGTATGTTGCCTCCCAGGTGCAAGGGTACGTGATGTCTCTGATCGTGTTTTCCGGGTCCTCAAGGGGGAGGGGGAGCAGCCCCAGATCGTAGTCCATGTTGGCACCAACGACATAGGTAGGAAGAGGGGTGAGGATGTTAGACAGGCTTTCAGGGAGCTAGGTTCGAAGCTCAGAGCTAGAACGAACAGAGTTATTGTCCCTGGTTTGTTACCCGTGCCACGTGATAGAGTCGAGGAATAGGGAGAGAGAAGAGTTAAATGCGTGGCTACAGGGATGGTGCAGGAGGGAGGGATTCCGGTTTCTGGACAACTGGGGTTCTTTCTGGGGAAGGTGGGACCTCTATAAACAGGATGGTCTACACCTGAACCTGAGGGGCACCAGTATCCTTGGGGGGAGCTAGTGCTCTTTGGGAGGGTTTAAACTAACTCTGCAGGGGCATGGGAACCTGGACTGTAGCTTTAGGGTACAGGAGCTTGAGTGTAGGGAGGTTAGGAACATGGCATCGATCTCGAAGGAGGGTGCCTGTAAACAGGAAGGTGGCTTGAAGTGTGTATACTTCAATGCCAGAAGTATAAGAAATAAGGTAGGTGAGCTTGCAGCATGGGTTGGTACCTGGGACTTCGATGTTGTGGCCATTACAGAGACGTGGGTAGAACAGGGACAGGAATGGCTATTGAAGGTTCCAGGGTTTAAATGTTTTAGTAGGGTCAGAGGTGGGGGTAAAAGAGGGGGAGGTGTGGCATTGCTTGTCAAGGATAGTATTACAGCAGTAGAAAGGGTGATGGAGGAAGACTTGCCATCTGAGGTAGTGTGGGCAGAGGTTAGAAATAGGAAAGGTGAGGTCACCCGGCCTCCTAATAGTCCGAGAGAAGTAGAGGAAAGTATTGCGAGGATGATTCAGGAGAAGAGTGAAAGTAGCAGGGTGGTTGTTATGGGGGACTTTAACTTCCCAGAAATTGACTGGGAAAGCTATAGCTCGAGTTCATTAGATGGGTCGGTGTTTGTCCAATGTGTGCAGGAGGGTTTCCTGACACAATATGTAGACAGGCCAACAAGAGGTGAGGCTATACTGGATTTGGTTCTAGGTAATGAACCAGGCCAGGTGTTAGACTTGGAGGTAGGTGAGCACTTCGGGGGCAGTGACCACAACTCGGTGACCTTTACTGTAGTGATGGAGAGGGATAAGTGTGCACTGCAGGGCAACAGTTATAGCTGGGGGCAGGGAAATTATGATGCGGTGAGGCATGACTTAGGATGCATGGATTGGAAAAATAGGCTTCAAGGGAAAAATACAAATGATATGTGGAGATTGTTCAAG
Source organism: Chiloscyllium punctatum (assembly GCF_047496795.1). Lineage (NCBI taxonomy): Eukaryota > Metazoa > Chordata > Chondrichthyes > Orectolobiformes > Hemiscylliidae > Chiloscyllium > Chiloscyllium punctatum. The sequence continues at coordinate 90,925,398 of NC_092746.1, read as the reverse complement.
GAACAGCTAATGGGTGTCCTTGATAAGTATGTACCAGTCAGGCAGGGAGTTAAGGGTCTTGTGAGGGAGCCGTGGTTTAATAAGGAATTGGAATCCCTTGTGAAAGGGAAGAGGGCGGCCTATGTAAAGATGAGGCGTGAAGGTTCAGTTGGGGCGATTGAGAGTTATAAGGTAGCCAGGAAGGATCTTAAGAGAGAGCTAAGAGCAGCGAGAAGGGGACATGAAAAGCCCTTAGTTGGTAGGATTAGGGAAAACCCTAAGGCTTTCTATAGGTATGTCAGGAATAAAAGGATGACTAGGGTAGGTATCGGTCCAGTCAAGGATAGTAGTGGGAATTTGTGTGTGGAGGCGGAGGAGATTGGTGAGACACTAAATCAATACTTTTCGTCAGTATTCACTCAGGAACAGGACTGTTGCTGATGTGAAAATTGAGTCACAAGTGATTAGAATGGATGGCCTTGAGGTACGTAGGGAAGAGGTCTGGGGAATACTGGAAAGGATGAAAATAGATAAGTCCCCTGGGCCTGATGGCATTTATCCTAGGATCCTCTGGGAAGCTAGGGAGGAGATAGCGGAGCCATTGGCCTTGATTTTTAGGTCGTCGTTGTCTTCGGGGACAGTGCCAGAAGACTGGAGGATAGCGAATGTGGTCCCCTTGTACAAGAAGGGGAGCAGGGATAGCCCGAATAACTATAGGCCAGTGAGTCTCACTTCTGTTGTGGGCAAAGTCTTAGAGAGAATTGTAAGGGATAGGATTTATGAACATCTGGATAGGAATAATGTGATCAAGGATAGTTAGCATGGTTTTGTGAAGGGCAGGTCGTGCCTCACAAACCTTATTGAATTCTTTGAGAAGGTGACCAAGGAAGTGGACGAGGGTAAAGCAGTAGATGTGGTGTATATGGATTTTAGCAAGGTGTTCGATAAGGTACCCCATGGCAGGCTAATGCAAAAACTACGGAGGTATGGCATTGAGGGTGCATTAGAGGTTTGGATTAGGAATTGGCTGGCTGGAAGGAGACAGAGGGTAGTAGTTGATGGTATAGGTTCATCTTGGAGCGCAGTTACAAGCAGTGTTCCACAAGGATCTGTTTTGGGACCATTGCTGTTTGTCATTTTTATAAATGACCTGGAGGAGGGGCTTGAAGGCTGGGTGAGCAAGTTTGCGGATGATACGAAAGTCAGGGGAGTGGTGGACAGCGAAGAAGGATGTGGCAGGTTACAGCGCGATATAGATAAGTTGCAGAGCTGGGCAGTAAGGTGGCAAATGGAATTCAATGTAGCTAAGTGTGAAGTCATTCACTTTGGTAGGAGTAACAAGAAGATGGATTACTGGGCTAATGGTAGACTACTTGGTAGTGTGGATGAGCAGAGGGATCTTGGTGTCCATGTACACAGATCTTTGAAAGTTGCCACCCAGGTAAATAGTGCTGTGAAGAAGGCATATGATGTACTGGGCTTTATTGGTAGAGGAATTGAGTTCTGGAGTCCTGAGGTCATGTTGCAGTTGTAAAAGACTCTGGTGCGGCCTCATCTGGAGTATTGTGTGCAGTTTTGATCGCCATACTACAGGAAGGATGTGGAGGCACTGGAACGGGTGCAGAGGAGGTTTACCAGGATGTTGCCTGGCATGGTAGGAAGATCGTATGAGGAAAGGCTGAGGCACTTGGGACTTTTCTCATTGGAGAAAAGAAGGTTTAGGGGAGATTTGATAGAGGTGTACAAGATGATTAGGGGTTTAGATAGGGTTGACAGTGAGAACCTTTTTCCGCGTATGGAGTCAGCTGTTACTGGGGGACACAGCTTTAAATTAAGGGGTGGTAGGTATAGGACAGATGTTAGGGGTAGATTTTTTACTCAGCGGGTTGTGAGTTCATGGAATGCCCTGCCAGTAGCAGTGGTGGACTCTCCCTCTTTATGGTCATTTAAGCGGGCATTGGATAGGTATATGGAGGTTATTGGGCTAGTTTAGGTTAGGTAGGCTTCGGTTGGCACAACATCAAGGGCTGAAGGGCCTGTACTGCACTGTACTTTTCTATGTTCTATGTTCTATGTTCTATGAAGTGGTAGATGGAGTACAATGTGGGAAAGTGTGAGGTCATGCACTTTGGTAGGAGGAATAATGACATGGACTATATTCTAAATGGGAAGAAAATTCAGAAGTCTGAAGTACAAAGAGACTTGGGAGCTCTAGCTCATGATTCTCTCAAGGTAAACTTGCAGGTTGAGTCAGTAATTAGGAAAGCAAATGCAGTAATGGCATTTATTTTGCGAGGATTTGAATATAAAAGCAGGGTTGTACTTCTGAGGCACTGCAAGGCTCTGGTCAGACCACATTTGGAATATTGTGTGCAGTTTGGGGTCTCATATCTCAGAAAGGATATACTGGCCCTGGAGTGTGTTCAGAGAAGGTTCATGAGAATCGTCCCAGGATTGAAAAGCTTAACATATGAGGAACGTTCGAGGACTCTGGGTCTATACTGGATGGAGTTTAGAAGGATGGTGGGGAGGGGAGGAGGGTATCTAACAGAATACTGACTGGCTTGGACAAAGTAGATGTTGAGAAGATGTTTCCATTGATAGGAGAGACTAGGGCACGAGGACACAGCCTTACATTAAAGGGAAGGCCTTTTAGGATGGAGATAAGGAGAACCTTCTTCAGCCAGAGGGTGGTGAATCTATGGGATTCATTGTCACAGAAGACTGGAGCGGCCAGGTCATTGAGTGTAATTAAGACTGAGATAGATAGGTTCCTGATTGATAAGGGAACAAGGGTTACCTGGAGAAAGTGGGAGAATTGCATTCAGAAACTTATCAGCCATGATTGAATGACAGAGCAGGATCGAAGGGCTGAATGACCTAACTTCCACTCCTGTGCCTTAAGGTCTTATGGACTCAGCTTAGCATCCTTTAGCTGGACAGAGTTCCAAATTTCCAACAATCTTTGTGTAAAGAAATGCTTCTGGAGTTCATATTTCACTTGTCTGTCTCTAATCTTACCATCATTTCTCCTTGTTTTTGATCACTCCACTAAAAGGAAATATTTTCTTTCTATCGAACATTAGTTCTTTAAATCATTTTAGCTGTTTGACCTTGGAGACTTCGATAGAACTGGCCAGGCATGATAGACAGAATGGTTTTTTTGATTATGTGATATTTGTGTCGAAGACATCAGCCACCAATATTTACCTCACACATTATTCAATTTGTTTTATAATCAGCATGTTAGCTGTGTTACTTCTTCTCTTGTGAAATATTTTCACGCAATTATTTTCATCAAAAGTGATTAATCTTATATGTTTAAAGTCTGCATAATTAGATTATCATCAAAAAATGTTTCTGTACTGAACTTTTGAAAGCATTCATTGTTACGTACTGAGACACTGTAATTATAAATTAAAGAACATGTGCTATGCCAGTTATGAAAATGATTATTGGTGTTTGAAAATTATTTACATACCATTCAGTCTAAATGCTACAGTACGTAATGAAAGGTCTAATATTTTCACTTCTCTAATAACACCATTGTATCTTTCTGAACCAGCTGTTAGTGTCAGTAATCTGCACCATTTAGCGTCCCAGGCTGTTCAGTAGGACTTTGGGAAAACTGAACAGACCAATATACAGCAACAAGAATCAATTCAAACAGTCATCATTTGAATGTACAGCTCAGCTTAAGTTCTATTTTTTGCCAATTCTGTAACTATAATCTAGTGAGAAGTTAAAGGAGAAGTTGCACAACTTGATCTGTATTCCAGAAAATGACACTGAAGTGTCCACCAGCAGTGAGACATCGCTGCCCCAACTGTTTCAGTCACTCCTAAAAGCAGGGCCTTTGACTGAGCTTATCCTCATCTATCCCGAGAACATTTCTTTCTTGAGTTATAACTCCGTGTATTGTTTAGGCTGCATATTTTCAGTCTAAGTGTTATGCCTTCAAATATTTTATCCCTTACCTTTGCAACTCAATAACTTCATCTGGGCCTCCAGTCCTCCAAGTATTCCTGCATTTCTTCATCCTGACTTACTATGCAAGCCACCTTTTCATCAGTCCACCAGCCATGTCTTCAACTCCAAATCTCTTCTGCTCTGGAATTTGCGCACTATTCCTCTCTAACACTCCCTCCCCTGTTAAGACACTCCATACAACCTGTCTCTTCAAATTACTCAGCAGGTCTTTTAGTACCTGCTCCCTGTGTGGATGAGGAACAGGGCTGTAGGGAGGATGAGCCATCTGACCATGGCATCATGGTACAGGAGGCCATTCAGGAGGGGGGATCAAAAAGACAAGTGGTAGTTGTAGAGGATTCTATATTTAAGGAGATAAATAGTATGGAGAAAGTGAGGACTGCAGATGCTGGAGAGTCAGAGTCCTAATGAAGGGCTTTTGCCCAAAACATCGACTCTCCTGCTCCTCGGATGCTGCCTGACCTGCTGTGTTTTTCCAGCACCACACTTTTCGACTCAGAATGGAGAGTATCCTATGCAAGCTGGATTGAGAGTCCTGCGTGGTGTGTTGCGTGCCCGGAGCCAGGGTGCGGGACATCTCTTATCGGCTTGAAAGGATATTGGAGCGAGAGGGGAAGGATCCAGTTGTTGTGATCCACATCGGCACAAGCAGTATCAGCAGGACTCTGAAAGAGGATCTGTTCAGGGATTATCAGGAATGAGGAACCAAATTAAAGATTGGATCCTCAAGAGTCATAATCTCCAGATTACTGCCTGAGCAATGACCAAATTGGCATAGGGTCATGAGAATAAGGGAAGTAAACACATGGCTAAAAGAGTGGTGCAGGAAAGAGGGGGTTCCTTTTCATGGGGCACTGGCATCAGCGTAGATCTGCAACGCTGGCATGGTCTCCAACTGAACCGAGCTGTGGCCAATGTTCAAGCAAAAACGGTAAATAGGGTGCAACTGGACTTTAAACCAGGAATTGGGGGAGGGGGAAAGGACAGGGAAAACTCCAAGAAGTATAATGACCAATGAGAAGCAAAGCTGCAGGTTGACATCTTTGGGAGTGGATTCTGCATTGAAAAATATGAAAAAATTGAAAAGAAAGGAGAACTCAGGAGAGGTTATTAAAGTCTCTAGCACATAAACTAGGACAGAGTGTTTAGAAAAGGTTAGGGATCAAACTTCAAACACACTGGATAAATGAAGAACAATGAAAAGAGGGATTGTCAGTACAGGGCTGAAGGTGTTGTATCTGAATCCAGTGTGCAGTATACAAAATAAGGTCAATGAGCTGGTGGCACAGATTGAGATTGGCAGGGATGATGTGGTGGGCATCACGTAGATGTGGCGGCAAGGGGATCAGGCTGAGGAGCTAAGTATCCAAGGATATGTGTCTGATTGAAAAGACACGCAGGTGGGCAGAGGGAGTGGTGTTGGGGGCCTTAATAGCAAAAGATGAAATTAAGTCAAAATACGGTCAGATGATGCAGAATCTGTGTGGGTGGAGTTGAGGAACCGCAAAGGTCAAAAAAAAAGGGCGTTATCTACAGGCCTCCAAGCAGTAGTCAGGATTTGGGACACAAGATACACCAGGAGATAGAAAAGATGTGTAAGAAAGGCAAGGTTACAGTGATCATGAGGGATTTCAATATGTAGGTGGACTGGGGAAATCAGGTTGTTAGCGGATCACAAGTAAAGGAATTTGTGGAATGTCTATGAGATGGCTTTTTGGAGCAGCTTGGGGTGGAGCCCACTGGGGAACAGGCAACACTGGATTTAGTGATGTGCAATGAGGCAGACTTGATAAGGGAGCTTAAGGTAAAGGAACCCTTAGGAAGCAGTGACCATAATGTAATAGAATTTACTCTGCAATTTGAGAGGGAGAAGATGGAATCAGTGGTAACGGTATTACAGCTGAAAAAAGGCAACTACAGAGGCATGAAGGAGGAGCTCTGTAGAATTGACTGGGAGAGGAGCCGAGCAGGAACAACAATGGCAGGAGTTTCTGGGAGTAATTCAGGAGACACAACAGAGATTCATTCAGAGGAAAAAAGAAACATACTAAAAGGAGGATGAGACAACCATGGCTGACCAGTAAAGTCAGAAATAGGATAACAACAAAATAAAAGCATATTATGTGGTGAAGGATAGTGGGAAATCAGAGGAAACTAGAGGATTAGGAAGCCTTCAAAGACCAACAGAGGGCAACAAAAAAAGAAATAAGGAGGGAGAAAATTAAATATGAGGTAAATTAGCCAGTAATATGAAAGAAGATTGCAAGAGTTTCTTTAGATATATAAAGGGCAAAAGAGAGGCAAAAATGGACATTGGGCTGTTGGAAAATGATGCTGGAGAACTAGTAATGGGAAACAAAGAAATGGCTGAGGAACTGAATCTCTGCTTCAGTCTTCAAGGTAGAAGACACATGTAAAATCCCAAAAATTCAAGAGAGTTGTGGGGGCAGAGATGAGTACGATGGCCATCACCAAGGAGAAGGTACTAGAAAAATTGAAAGGTCTGAAAATGGACAAATCACTTGGATCAGATGAACCACGCCCCAGAGTTCTGAAGGAGATAGCTGAACGCACAGTGGACCCTTCAGTCGTGCTCTTTCTGGTATCACTGGAGTCAGGGAGGGTCCCAGAGGAGTAGAAAATTGCTAATGTAACCCCCCCCCCGCCCATTTAAGAAGGGAGTAAGGCAAAAGATAAGAAATTACAGGTTGATTAACCTGACCTCATTTGTTGATAAGATCATGAAATCCATTGTGAAGGATGAGATTTCTGAATACTTGAAAGTGTATGGTAAAATAGGGCAAAGTCAGCATGGTTTCATCAAGGGGAGGTCATGCCTGACAAGTCTGTTAGAATTCTTTAAGGAGGTAATGAACAGGTTACGCCAAGGAGAGCCAATGGAATATTATCTATCTTGACTTCCAGAAGACCTTTGATAAGATGCTGCACAGGAGGCTACTGTATAAGATAAGGACCTGTGGTGGGAGAGGCAAGGTACTAACCTGGATAGATGCTTGGCTGTTTGGCAGAACGCCGAGAATGGGGATAAAAGGGTCCTTCTCAGGATGGAAGGCAATGACTAGTGGTGTTCCAAAAGGGTCAGCGTTGGAATCATAACTTTTCACCTGATAAATTAATGATGTGGATGAAGGAACTGAGGGCATTCTGGCTAAGTTTGCAGATGATACCAACATAGCTAGGTAATACTGAGGAGGCAGGGAGGCTACAGAAATATTTAGACAGGTTAGGAGACTGGGCTAAGAAGTGGCAGATCGAATACAAAGTAGGAAAGCATGAGGGCATGCACTTTGATAGGAAGAATAAAGGCATGGACTATATTCTAAATGTGGAGAAAATTCAGAAATCTGGAATGCAAAGTGACTTGGGAGCTTTAGTCCAGGATTTTCTGAAGGGAAACTTGTAGGTTGAGTCAGTTGTTAGGCAGGCAAATACAATGTTGTCATTCATCTCAAGAGGACTAGAATATAAAAGCAGGCGTGTACTCTGAGGCTTTCTAAGGCTCTAGTCAGACTGCATTTGGAGTATTGTGAGCAATTTTGGGCTCCATACCTCAGAAAGGATGTATTGGCCCTGGAGCAGGTACGAAGGAGGCTCATGAGAATGATCACAGAAATGTAAGGATTAACATATGAGGAACATTTGGGGACACTGGCACAATACTCAATGGAGTTCAGAGGGATAAGGGGGGATCTGATTGAAACTTACACAATGTTGAATGGACGGGCAGAGTGGATGTTGAGAAGATGTTTCCATTGGCAGGAGAGACGAGGACCCAAATACACAGCCTTAGAATAAAGGGAAGACCTTTTAGAATGGAGATAAAGATAAACTTCTTCAGCCAGAGAGTAATGAATCTTTGGAACTCATTGTCACAGAAGGCTGTAGAGGTCAGGTCATTGAGTAAATTTAGGGCTGAGATAGATAGGTTCTTGATTGCTAAGGAGATCAAAGGTTACAGGGAGAAAGTGAAAAAAGGGGGATTTAAAAGCCTATCTAATTCCTGGGGGGGAGATTTGCGAAAGCTTTTTGGGAGGGTTTAAACAAATTCAGCAGGGGGATGGGAACCTAAATTGTAGTTCCATTGTCCAGGAGGTTGCGAGCAGTGAGGTCAGAAATGAGGTTTCAAGATTGCAAGAGTTCACCAGCAAGCAGGAAGTGTGTCTACCTCAATGGCAGGAGCATCCAGAATAAGATGGGTGAACTTGCAGCATAGATTAGTACCTGGGACCTCGATGTTGTGACCTTTTCAGAGACGTGGATAGAGCAGGGACAGGAATGGTTGTTGCAGGTTCCGGGATTTAGATGTTTCAGTAAGAACAGAGAAGATGGTAAAAGAGGGGGAGGTGTGGCATCGTTAATCAAGGACAGTATTATGGTGCCAGAAAAGACGTTTGAGGGATCATCTGCTGAGGTAGTGTGGGCTGAGGCTAGAAACAGGAAAGGAGAGGTCCCCCTCTTGGGAGGTTTCTAGAGGCTTCTGAATAATTTCAGAGATGCAGAGGAAAGGATAGCAAAGATAATTCTGAATAGGACTGAGAGCAACAGGGTAGTAGTCATGGGCTACTTTAACTTTGCAAATATTGACTGGAAATACTATAGATCGAGTACTTTAGATGGGTCAGTTTTTGTCCAATGTGTGCAGGCTGGTTTCCTGACACAGTATGTAGACAAGCTAACAAGGGTCAAGGCCACATTGAATTTGGTACTGGGCAATGAGCCCTGCCAGGTGTTAGATTTGGAGGTAGGTGAGCACTTTGGTGAAAGTGATCACAATTTGGTTATGTTTACTTTAGCGATGGAAAGGAATTGGCATATAATGCAGGGGAAGAGTTATTGCTGGGGGAAAGGCAATTATGATGCAATTAGGCAAGACTTAAGATGCCTAGGATGGAGAAGAAAACTGCAGGGGATGGGCACAATTGAAATGCAGAGGTTATTCAAGAAACAGCTACTGTGTGTTCTTGATAAGTACGTATGTGTCAGGCAGGGAGGAAGTGGTTAAGCGAGGGAGCTGTGGTTTATTAAAAATGTTGAATTTCTTGTCAAGAGGAAGAAGAAGGCTTATGTTAGGATGAGACATGAAGGCTCAGTTATGGCACTTGAGAGTTACAGGTTAGCCAGGAAAGACCTAAAGAGAGAGCTAAGAAGAGGTAGGAGGAGACATGACAAGTCTTTGGCAGATAGGATCAAGAAAGCCCCTAAAGCTTTCTATCGGCATATCAGGAATAAAAGAATGACTAAAGAAAGATTATGACCAATCAAGGACAGTAGTGGGAAGTAGTGCATGGAGTCCGAGGAGGTAGGGGAAGCGCTAAATTAATATTTTTTGTCAGTATTCACACTGGAAAAAGACAATGTGGTTGAGAAGAATACTGAGATACAGGCTACTAGACTAGATGGGATTGAGATGCACAAGGAAGAGGTGTTAGCAATTCTGAAAAGTGTGAAAATAGAGAAGTCCCCTGGGCCAGATGGTATTTATTCTTGGAATGTCTTGGAAGCCAGGGAGGAGATCGCAGAGCCTTTGGTTTGATCTTTATGTCATCATTGTCTACAGGAATAGTGCCAGAAGACTGGAGGATAGCAAATGTTGTTCCCTTGTTCAAGAAGGGGAGTAGAGACAACCCTGGTAATTATAGACCAGTGAGCCTTACTTTGGTTGTGGGTGAAGTGTTGGGAAAAGTTATAAGAGATAGGATTTATAATCATCTATAGATGAATAAGTTGATTAGGGATAGTCAACATGTTTTGTGAAGGGTAGCTTGTGCCTCACAAACTTTATTAAGTTCTTTGAGATGGTGACAAACAGGTGGATTAGGGTAAAGTGGTTGATGTGGTGTATATGGATTTCAGTAAGGCATTTGATAAGGGTCCCCATGGTAGGCTATTGCACAAAACATGGAGACATGGGATTGAGGGTGATTTAGCGATTTGGATCAGAAATTGACTAGCTGAAAGAACACAGAGTGTTGTGGTTGATGGATAATGTTCATCCTGGAGTTCAATTACTAGTGGTGTACAACAAGGATCTGTTTTGGTCCACTGCTGTTTGTCATTTTTATAAGTGACCTAGATGAGGGCGTAGGAGGATGAGTTAGTAAGTTTGTGGATGATACTAAGGTCAGTGGAGTTATGGATATTGCCGAAGGATGTTGTAGGTTACAGAGAGACAGAGATAAGCTGCAGAGCTGGGCTGAGAGGTGGCAAATGGAGTTTAATGTGGAGAAATGTGAGGTGATTCACTTTGGAAGGAGTAACAGGAATGCAAAGTACTGGGCTAATGGTAAGATACTTGGGAGTGCAGATGAGCAGAGAGATCTCGGTGTCCATGTACATAGATCCTTGAAAGTTGCCACCCAGGTTGATCAGTTTGTTGAGAAGGCACACGGTGTGTTAGCTTTTATTGGTGGAGGATTTGAGTTTTGGAGCCATGAGGTCATGTTGCAGCTGTACAAAACTCTGGTGCTGCTGCACTTGGAGTATTGCACACAGTTCTGGTCACTGCATTATGGGAAGGATGTGGAAGCTTTGGAAAGGATTTAGAGGAGATTTACTAGGATGTTGCCTGGTATGGAGGGAAGGTCTTTTGAGGAAAGGTTGAAAGACTTGAGGCTGTTTTTGTTAGAGAGAAGAAGGTTGAAAGGTGACTTAATTGAGACATATCAGAGTTACAACATGATGTAAACTCTCATGCTTAATTTAAAACCCACAACACAGAAAAGATTTATCCCGTGCAGTAATCTGGAAAATTTCAAATGGCCAAGAGCTATTTAAAGTAAAAATAAACAACTTTATCTCCTAAAGAATAATAGAGAATAATTAACTAACAACTATTTACAATTTCTTCCTCTAAGCTATCTTTTACCTTCCCTTGTCTGATACTAGTCCGATAAAACTCCTGATTAAGATGTACAGAAAAATTCAAATTTTAAAACCAGCCAGCGGTTGAATCTTCTCTTTATCTTTGTTGGTAGATTGGCTCTCCAGGGCAGTGTTGAGCGTTTTCTCTGTGCAAACTCCTTCTCCAGACAGGTACTTCTCAGAGAGCTGTGACTAGCAGCCTACATCTGTTGGTATTGTGGCAGTTCTCCTCCCAACTGTTCAACTTTCCCCAGTCTCATACCGCAAAGCATCAGATTGTGCCTTTAGTTTTTAAGATTGTCAATATACTCAATTCAAACTTGATTGAAATTTGGTATTTTTCCATGGTATAATTTAAACTGATTGGTCTCATTCAAATCTGTTTTGTTGTTTCCAGGCAATCGGCTATCTGGACCATATGTTACATTGTTTATTATTGAGAAGGCATGTGCTGTCACTGCTAGCTTTTAACTCTCTTAAAGGTACAGTACACCCACATCTTCATTACATAAGATAATCAGTTGTTTAGACAGGGTGGACAGTGAGAGTCTTTTTCCTTGGATAGGAATGGCTAGCTCAAGGGATTTAAATTGAGGGGTGATAGATATAGGACAGATGTCAGAGGTAGTTTCTTTACTCAGAGAGTAGTAGGGGTGTGGAATGCACTGCCTGCAACAGTAGTAGACTCGCCAACTTTCAGGGCATTTAAATGGTCATTGGATAAACATATGGATGAAAATGGAATCGTGTCAGTCAGATAGGCGTCAGATTAGTTCCACAGGTTGGCGCAACATCGGGGGCTGAAGAGCCTGAACTGCACTATAATGTTCTTTGTTCTGTTAGCCACGATCGAATGGCAGAGCAGACTCGATGGACCAAATGGCCTCATTTCTGCTCCTATGATCTGATGGTCTTATGGTCATCCATCCTAAGAGTCTTTTTATTAAGTACTCTTATTGTGGCCAGCCAGCTCGGAGTTAGTCCCCAAAGAGTCTGTTTTAAAATTTTTTAAACAGTATAAAATACAAACCAACAGTTAAAATCAACAGCTGTATACAAGAAACAGCAACTTACAGGGGAAAGGACAGCAAGGCTAAACCCCAAATCCCAGCGTACAACCAGTTTTCAGGGAAGTGAGGACAAACCTCAAATCCCACCTTCAGTCATCTCAAAGTAACAGTAACAAATATATACAAGACAGTCCAATCAAATGAGAACTCTGCATTGAATACAGACTGTCCCCAGCAACCCAACAAGCCACCCATCCCTCCCCACTTCCAACCACTCGAAGGCAGCCCGCCCCTCCACCAATCCAACCTGTGGTCCGCCCCATGCTCCTTCCGGCTCTCGGTGCCCCCTATGCCTCTTATGGCCACCTCTAGGACAGCCTATCCAATTTCCCCAAACCCTCGCCCCCAGGATGACAGTGATCAGGATGGTCTACCCACCTTCCAGCTTACCTAATCACCTTCCACGCCTTCTGGCTACCTCTGGGACAGCCCACTCTGGTACCTTCATGGAGTAACAACGCGAAGGATGGCCTACCCGCCTTCCAGCTCTCAGTCTGGCCCTGCATACCACTGGGCTCTCGCCCACCCCAATGCGCCATCCGGCCTGTGGACTGCCCTGACAGCTGTCCGGGCCAAGTCTAGGACAGCTTGTCCCCCTCCCTGGAACAACAGCACACAAGGCAGCCCACAAAACTTCTGGCTCTTGGCCTGCCCTGATGTACCTTCAGGCTCTCAGCCACTCTGACACACCTTCCAGCCATCTCTAAGACAGCCTATCCTGATTCAAGGGCGGCACGGTGGCACAGTGGTTAGCACTGCTGCCTCACAGCGCCAGAGACCCGGGTTCAATTCCCGCCTCAGGCGACTCTCTGTGTGGAGTTCGCACATTCTCCCCGTGTCTGCGTGGGTTTCCTCCGGGTGCTCCGGTTTCCTCCCACACTCCAAAGATGTGCAGGTCAGGTGAATTGGCCATACTAAATTGCCTGTAGTGTTAGGTAAGGGGTAGATGTAGGGGTATGGGTGGGTTGCGCTTCGGCAGGGCAGTGTGGACTTGTTGGGCCGAAGGGCCTGTTTCCACACTGTAAGTAATCTAATCTAATCTAATCTAATCTAATCTAATTACCCCTTCTCGGGACGACAGCGCTCACAATGGCCTACTCACCTTGCAGCTCTCAGAGCAACTGGCATCAGGACGGCCTACCCACCTTACACCTCTCAGGGTGACCAGCATCTGGGCAGCCTCCCCACCTTTTGACTCTCTGGGCAGCCTACCCACTTTCTGTTTCACAGGATGACCTACCCATTCTCTGGCTCTCTGGGAAGCCTACCTACCTTCCAGTTCTCAGCGTGGCCTACCACCCTCCGGCTCTTGGAGTGACAGCTTTCGGGATGACCTATGTGCCTCCCAGCTCACAGTGGGGCCTGCCAGATCCTGGGACATACAAGGTAGTGCAGGTGATAAACCTGACAAGCAACAAGACAGAGTCAATTACCAACAAGCAGAGTCTCTTCTCGTACACAAAGTCCATTAGTATAAACAATTCTCTTCGGAATGTAACGTCCATCCAGGAACACAGTCAACTCCAGTATGAAAAGTGAATTGTCAGAAACAGAGTCCAAAACTGAAGGCAGAACCCACTCCAACGTGCAGAGTTCACTCCTGAAGGCAGCAGATGCATATCCCACAGCACACACATAGGTGTTCAATCTCCATAGAGGCCTGGTCTATCCACAGAGGACCAGGCCCACTCAGAGGAATATAGTTCATTATAAAAGGTGCAGTTTACTTACAGGGGATGGTCCACTCCTGAAGGCAGAATCCACTCCAAAAGGCAGCAAATGCTCACCTCCCAGAACACACAATATTCAGTCTTTACAGAGGCCTAGTCCACCCACAGAGAGCCAGGCCTACCCACAGAGGAACAGTTCATCTGGAAAGGTCCACTATCTCATAGGGGTTCAGTTCAAACACCAAAAAAAAGTGACACCACATGCAAAATAGAAAGAAAAACAGAGTGCAAGGGCTAAGCCCCACCACAAAAGCAAATGAAAAGACCAACATGCAGGCTGCAACTATCCAGTGAAACAACAGTTCCCCAACAAGAACTGAACAATGCCTGCAACACACCGACCGTGTAGATCAGGCAGCCCAGAAATCAGTCTTCAAGAAAAATGGACACCAGTTAACAAAATGGCCATGCAGACTAGTCAGCCCAGGAACCAAAAAATCCAGAAGCCAATAGTAGCAGCACACATTGGCTGTGAGGCCAGCCAGCTCAGAGTCAGTCCCCTCAGAGACTTTATGGAGCTTGGTGCCCAATTTTGTTTGATAAAACCCATGTGAAACACTTTGTCTGTTTTACATGTTAAATGTGCAGCAGTAATTCAAGAGGGCAAATCAGTATCACCTTCTCAAGGACAACTAAGTGGGTAATAAATACTGCCCCATTCAGTGAGTCTTCATCCCCAAATGAATAAAAAGCTTCTCGACAAACACAAGCTGTTCTTGTTGTCAATCAAAATTGTCCTTTGTGCTAGGAAGTTGTAACCTGTAAAAGTATTTGTGCCTCATTTATTTTCATTCAATGATAATGACTGATATGAAGGGACTGTGTATGATATATCCAGGTTTACAGATGGTACAAAGGGAATTGCCAATGTAGGGAGCAAGGAAAATACAAAGACAGGTTGGGTGAGTGGGCAAGAACACATCAATGAAATTCACTGTAGCAAAATGGGAAGTTATCCAGAACTAAAGAAATTTTTGAATGGTGAGATACTGGAAGTTTTGCACTTAGAAGTATCTGCATGTCCTTCTCCAGGAATAACAGAATGTTACCATGGTACAGTGAACAATTAGAAAGACAAATGATATGTTTGCTTTTGTTACAAGCTAACAGGAGTATAAGAGTAAAGAAGTCCTGTTAAAATTATACAGGGCCTGGGTAAAGCCTCATCTGGAGCACTGTGCTTATTTTTGTCTCCTTACTAAGGGGAGGACATACTTAGGAGTGCAACCAAGATTCACGGACTGATTTCTGGGATAGGCCTGTATTCCCTGCTGCATGAGGGGTAATCGATTTGAACCATACAAAATTCTTAAAGGACTTGACAAGTTGGATGCTGAGAAAATAATCTAAGTAAGTAATCTAATCTAAGGGTAAAATGTCGGGGAATGGGTATGGGTGGGTTGCGCTTCGGCGGGTCGGTGTGGACTTGTTGGGCTGAAGGGCCTGTTTCCACACTGTAAGTAATCTAATCTAATCTAAAATGTTTCTCATTCCGAGGATTCTAAAACACCCTCATAGTCTAAGAGAAATGGACAGCTACTCAGATGTGAGACGTGACAAAATTTCTTTATGTGAATGATTATAAATCCTTAGAACTTTTACCACACCCTAGCACAGATCAACTAATACAACATGCGGTCGTTATGAAAACTGAGGAGCATCCTCAACTCCAATATCACATTGGGTCACAAAACTCTTGGAGGTATTCCTTCACAGAAATGTAGAGAACTGTTTCACATTTCCTGCCTGCTTATGATTTTGCCTGGTTATTTTCCCAGCTAAGCAGGGACAGTCCTGTTTGACCTTGAGAGTTCTTAATGACTGAGTAGTGAAAGATGAAGAAAGGACCATATAACTGCTGTCTGAGCTAGTTGTAACTCATGCCGCTGGCTATGGATGCACACTCCATAGCTCACATGCTTCCTGCTTTCTGTCCTATCGTTTCCTAATGTCAACGCTGCTCTGAGGCCTACTGCCAGGCATCGCCTCACAAGATTCCAGTTTGAATCTGCTATCCTATAGCTTCCTCAGAGGAAGCTATAGGATAGCAGATTGATAGGGAAAGCATGGGTGGTATCAGAGTCAAATTATGATCTCCAGAGATTCACACTTGGAAAAACAGAAATTGGAAGTGTGCATCTTATCATGAGTACCAGTCCATTTGTATTTATTACAAACGAGGCATCAAACAAACCAGGTTTACTGTAGTTAGTTCGACTTCTCTTCCAGATCCCTAGAACCCGAAGGTCAGCTTCGCACTGTTTGACTGCTGTTAAGTCTCACATTCATGTTTGGCATTAGGTTGCGTGTGCTGCAATGCTTGCCCAAGTTCATATTGAAGCCATTGGCTGTGTTTTCCCCAGGCTGGCAGGGATCCTGCTACTAGTTCGAGAATTGTGAGCGTTTCAGATCCAAGGGGAAGGGTGACACTTATTTGGCCTTCACCAGGCCATCACTTCAAATAAGGTCATCCATCAGCAACAGCCCCGCATTCTGGGAGCTCCCGGCAAGCAGAGACTGACCAGTGACTCATCATTGTGTCCGTTACGAGCAGAAGTGGCAGCTGGCAATACTGCACCCAACAGAGGCCTAGCATCGCAAAGGGAACCCAGGCCACAGGCTGATAGAAAGCAAGATGTGGAGCCTGAGGGTGGATGTTGTGAAGAAAAAGATAGTATGTTGGAGGCAAAGGAAAGGAGACTGTTTCTTTTCAGCAACTATTCCCTGCCTGATGCAGGGTCCCAGAGAATGTGTGATGGTGAGGGCTGGATCTAGGTGGAATGCTCATCAGAAGGTCATTGCGGACTCGACAGACTGAATGGCCTCTCTCTGTGGGGAGTCTATGATTCTGTGACCTGACAGGGTAGATGCTGAGTGGTCATATTCCCTTGTGGGAGAGTCTAGAATGGGAGGGCACGATTTTGCAATGAGGCGTTACCATTTAAGAGAGAGCTGAGGTGAAAGTTCTTCTCTCACAGGGAAATGAAACTGTCGATTCTTGACCAGAGGGCTATTGAGGCCGAGGTTGTTAAAAATATTATGACTGATTTAGACAGGTATTTAATCAGGATGGGAATGGAAAATTATGAAGAGAAGTCAGGAAAGTAAGCTGAGGATGATCAGATCAACCATGATCTCATTGAATGACAGAGCAGGTTTGATAGGTTGAATGGCTTACCTCTGTTGCTTTGTCCTATGGTCTTAACTGCTGCATCAATGGCTTTCATCGAAATAACTGAATAACAATTCTTAGCTGAGTTTTAGTGGCAGACGATAACACAACCCCTTATCATGTGACCTGTAACAAGTGCAAAGTGTTTCTCAAGCTTACAGGGTGGGTTTCATGCTGATTGCTCAAGCTGTGCTATGGTTACACACCTTTGAGACTCACACTGTCTGGTTTAGTTGGGGAAGATCAGCAGGATAGAAGGGAAGGATTGATAAGTTCATTCACTTCCATCTGTTACAAACTGAGTACCAACCTTTTCTCTTGTCCAACACAAAACAAAGATACAGATAATCTGGATACTTTATAGTTCCATTGTGTTGGCCTGTCTTTCAACAAAGAGCTATGTAGATTTTCTGGATGGCGGTGAGTGTCTATACTTACTCAGGTATTCCTTTGAGACTTTGTACCGTCAATAGCTGAAACAACATATGTTACATGATTTGCCACAGTCATTTTAATAGCTTTTTTTGTGTCCAGTTTTTAAAGTATAATCTGAAATTCATGATATGTTATCGTTATACTTAACACGAGACTCTCAAAAGCCTACTTCTCTATTTCTCCCTGGCTTAACTGACCTCCTGAAAATCTGCTTCCTCAACCAAAGCTTCACCATTCCTTCCTACTGTTGCCTGCTCTCCTTCATGACGTGCCCTGAGATGTTTTACAATATTAAACATGTCAAATAAATGTAAGCTAACATCCTTATTTTATAGAATACAGTGAGTAGAAATGTCTGCTGGAACTTATGATCATTTGTCTCCCTCATCAATCTTTTAATTTTACTTAGTGATTAAGTAAACCTTCTCTATCTTGCTTGTTGACATGACTTTGGTCTCTTGTTTGCTATTGTGGTTCAGATAAATGCAGTTACCATGGGAACAGGAATCCATGAATGGTTAGGATCTCTCAGTGGTAATTATAATTACTTTTTTCTAACCTTGTTTATCCTGTCACAAACAGAACTAGCAGATCGAAAAGCAAGAAGCTTTGGCAAATATGACCTGATGAAGTCTAGTTAGCATCCAGAATTGCCAGAAAATTCCTCAGCATCAAAGTTTGCCATCATTTATAAAATGATTTGAAGATGTCGGTGTTGGACTGGGGAGTACAAAGTTACAGATCACACAACACCAGGTTATAGTCCAACAAGTTTATTTGGAATCACCAGCTTTCGGAGCACTGGTCCTTCATCAGGTGGTTCATCAAGTGAAGGGGCGTCGCTCCGAAAGCTAGTGTTTCCAATTAAACCTGTTGGACTATAACCTGGTGTTGTGTGATTTGTAATCTCATCTATAAAGGTAAAGAACAGCAGCCACTTCAAATGTTACAGTGAAAGAATTGCAATGACAACTTTGTAAATTACAGAACACGACAGATAAGAAGTTGAACAGCCCGCCTGGAGCTCATCTCCTCCGCCTGGCCTTATTCTGTTTTTGACTTTTCTGAGCAGTCCCAGAGAGGGACGAGAGGAGACCTGTGCCCTGGAGTAGTGTGAGGGAGTATCCCGAGCTCCAGAGCAGAATTCGGGGGAATCCCGAGCCCCGGTGCAGTGTGAGGGGGAATCCTGAGCCCCGGAGCAGAGTGAGGGGGAATCCCGAGTCCCAGAGCAGTGTGAGGGGGAATCCCGAGTCCCGGTGCAGTGTGAGGGGGAGTCCTGAGACCCGGTGCAGAGTTAGGGGGAATCCTGAGCCCCAGAGCAGAGTGAGGGGGAGTCCCGAGCCCCGGAGCAGAGTGAGGGGGAATCCCAAGCCCCGGAGCAGAGTGAGGGGGAATCCTGAGTCCCAGTGCAGTGTGAGGGGGAATCCTGAGTCCCGGTGCAGCGTAGGGGGACTCCCGAGTCCCGTTGCAGAGTGAAGGGGAATCCCGAGTCCCGGTGCAGAGTGAGGGGGAATCCCGAGTCCCGGTGCAGAGGGAGGGGGAATCCTGAGTCCCAGAGCAGTGTTAGGGGGCATCCCGAATCCCGGAGCAGAGGGAGTGGGAATCCCGAGCCCCTCAACAGAGTGAGGGGGTATCCCGAGTCCCTGTGCAGACTGAGGGGGACCCCCGAGCCCCGGAGCAGAGTGAGGGGGAATCCCGAGTCCTGGTGCAGAGTGAGGGGGAATCCCGAGTTCCGGTGCCGAGTGAGGGGGATCCCAAGTCCCGGAGCAGTGTGAGGGGGACTCCCGAGTCCCGGTGCAGTGTGAGGGGGAATCCCGAGCCCCGGAGCAGAGTGAGGGGGAATCCCGAGTCCCAGAGCAGAGTGAGGGGGAATCCCGAGCCCCGGAGAAGAGTGAGGGAGAATGTCAAGTCCCGGAGCAGAGTGAGGGGGAATCCCGAGCCCCGGAGAAGAGTGAGGGAGAATGTCGTCCCGGAGCAGAGTGAGGGGGAATCCCAAGTCCCGGTGCAGCGTGAGGGGGAATCCCGAGCCCCGGAGCAGAGTGAGGGGGATTTCCGAGTCTCAGAGCAGTGTGAGGGGGATTTCCGAGTCCCAGAGCAGTTTGAGGGGGAATCCCGAGTCCTGGAGCAGATGAGGGGGAATCCCGAGCCCCGGTGCAGAGTGAGGGGGAATCCCAAGCCCCGCAACAGAGTGAGGGGGAATCCTGAACCCCGGAGCAGAGTGAAGGGGAATCCTGAGCCCCGGAGCAGAGTGAGGGGGAATCCCGAGCCCCGGAGCAGTGTGAGGGGGAATCCCGCGTACAGGAGTAGAGTGAGGGGGAATCCCAAGTCCCGGTGCAGAGTGAGGGGGAATCCCGAGCCCCGGAGCAGAGTGAGGGGGAATCCCGAGTCCCAGAGCAGAGTGAGGGGGAATCCCGAGCCCCGGAGAAGAGTGAGGGAGAATGTCAAGTCCCGGAGCAGAGTGAGGGGGAATCCCGAGTCCTGGAGCAGATGAGGGGGAATCCCGAGCCCCGGTGCAGAGTGAGGGGGAATCCCAAGCCCCGCAACAGAGTGAGGGGGAATCCTGAACCCCGGAGCAGAGTGAAGGGGAATCCTGAGCCCCGGAGCAGAGTGAGGGGGAATCCCGAGCCCCGGAGCAGTGTGAGGGGGAATCCCGCGTACAGGAGTAGAGTGAGGGGGAATCCCAAGTCCCGGTGCAGAGTGAGGGGGAATCCCGAGTCCCGGAGCAGAGTGAGGGGGAATTCCAAGTCCCAGTGCAGTGTGAGGGGGAATCCCGAGTTCCGGTGCCGAGTGAGGGGGATCCCAAGTCCCGGAGCAGTGTGAGGGGGAATCCTGAGTCCCGGTGCAGCGTGAGGGGGACTCCCGAGTCCTGGTGCAGTGTGAGGGGGAATCCCGAGACCCGGAGCAGAGTGAGGGGGAATCCCGAGTCCCAGAGCAGAGTGAGGGGGAATCCCGAGCCCCGGAGAAGAGTGAGGGAGAATGCCGAGTCCCGGAGCAGAGTGAGGGGGAATCCCGAGTCCCGGTGCAGTGTGAGGGGGAATCCCAAGTCCCGGTGCAGCGTGAGGGGGAATCCCGAGCCCTGGAGCAGAGTGAGGGGGAATCCAGAGTCCCAGAGCAGTGTGAGGGGGATTTCCGAGTCCCAGAGCAGAGTGAGGGGGATTTCCGAGTCCCAGAGCAGTTTGAGGGGGAATCCCGAGTCCTGGAGCAGATGAGGGGGAATCCCGAGCCCCGGTGCAGAGTGAGGGGGAATCCCAAGCCCCGCAACAGAGTGAGGGGGAATCCTGAACCCCGGAGCAGAGTGAAGGGGAATCCTGAGCCCCGGAGCAGAGTGAGGGGGAATCCCAAGCCCCGGAGCAGTGTGAGGGGGAATCCCGCGTACAGGAGTAGAGTGAGGGGGAATCCCAAGTCCCGGTGCAGAGTGAAGGGGAATCCCGAGTCCCGGAGCAGAGTGAGGGGGAATTCCAAGTCCCGGTACAGTGTGAGGGGGAATCCCGAGCCCCGGAGCAGAGTGAGGGGGAATCACGAGCCCCGGAGCAGAGTGAGGGGAATTCCAGAGTCCCGGAGCAGAGTGAGGGGGAATTCCAAGTCCCAGTGCAGTGTGAGGGGGAATCCCGAGTTCCGGTGCCGAGTGAGGGGGATCCCAAGTCCCGGTGCAGAGTGAGGGGGAAACCCGAGCCCCGGAGCAGAGTGAGGGAGAATCCCGAATCCCGATGCAGAGTGAGGGGGAATCCCGAGCCCTGGAGAAGAGTGAGGGAGAATGTCAAGTCCCGGAGCAGAGTGAGGGGGAATCCCAAGTCCCTGAGCAGTGTGAGGGGGAATCCCAAGTCCCGGTGCAGCGTGAGGGGGAATCCCGAGCCCCGGAGCAGAGTGAGGGGGAATCCAGAGTCCCAGAGCAGTGTGAGGGGGATTTCCGAGTCCCAGAGCAGAGTGAGGGGGATTTCCGAGTCTCAGAGCAGTTTGAGGGGGAATCCCGAGTCCTGGAGCAGATGAGGGGGAATCCCGAGCCCCTGTGCAGAGTGAGGGGGAATCCCAAGCCCCGCAACAGAGTGAGGGGGTATCCTGAACCCCGGAGCAGAGTGAAGGGGAATCCTGAGCCCCGGAGCAGAGTGAGGGGGAATCCCGAGCCCCGGAGCAGTGTGAGGGGGAATCCCGCGTACAGGAGTAGAGTGAGGGGGAATCCCAAGTCCTGGTGCAGAGTGAAGGGGAATCCCGAGTCCCGGAGCAGAGTGAGGGGGAATTCCAAGTCCCGGTGCAGTGTGAGGGGGAATCCCAAGTTCCGGTGCCGAGTGAGGGGGAATCCCAAGTCCCGGAGCAGTGTGAGGGGGAATCCTGAGTCCCGGTGCAGCGTGAGGGAGACTCCCGAGTCCTGGTGCAGTGTGAGGGGGAATCCCGAGCCCCGGAGCAGAGTGAGGGGGAATCCCGAGTCCCAGAGCAGAGTGAGGGGGAATCCCGAGCCCCGGAGAAGAGTGAGGGAGAATGCCGAGTCCCGGAGCAGAGTGAGGGGGAATCCCGAGTCCCGGTGCAGTGTGAGGGGGAATCCCAAGTCCCGGTGCAGCGTGAGGGGGAATCCCGAGCCCTGGAGCAGAGTGAGGGGGAATCCAGAGTCCCAGAGCAGTGTGAGGGGGATTTCCGAGTCCCAGAGCAGAGTGAGGGGGATTTCCGAGTCCCAGAGCAATGTGAGGGGGATTTCCGAGTCCCAGAGCAGTTTGAGGGGGAATCCCGAGTCCTGGAGCAGATGAGGGGGAATCCCGAGCCCCGGTGCAGAGTGAGGGGGAATCCCAAGCCCCGCAACAGAGTGAGGGGGAATCCTGAACCCCGGAGCAGAGTGAAGGGGAATCCTGAGCCCCGGAGCAGAGTGAGGGGGAATCCCGAGCCCCGGAGCAGTGTGAGGGGGAATCCCGCGTACAGGAGTAGAGTGAGGGGGAATCCCAAGTCCCGGTGCAGAGTGAAGGGGAATCCCGAGTCCCGGAGCAGAGTGAGGGGGAATTCCAAGTCCCTGAGCAGTGTGAGGGGGAATCCCAAGTCCCGGTGCAGCGTGAGGGGGAATCCCGAGCCCCGGAGCAGAATGAGGGGGAATCCAGAGTCCCAGAGCAGTGTGAGGGGGATTTCCGAGTCCCAGAGCAGAGTGAGGGGGATTTCCGAGTCTCAGAGCAGTGTGAGGGGGATTTCCGAGTCCCAGAGCAGTTTGAGGGGGAATCCCGAGTCCTGGAGCAGATGAGGGGGAATCCCGAGCCCCGGTGCAGAGTGAGGGGGAATCCCAAGCCCCGCAACAGAGTGAGGGGGAATCCTGAACCCCGGAGCAGAGTGAAGGGGAATCCTGAGCCCCGGAGCAGAGTGAGGGGGAATCCCGAGCCCCGGAGCAGTGTGAGGGGGAATCCCACGTACAGGAGTAGAGTGAGGGGGAATCCCAAGTCCCGGTGCAGAGTGAAGGGGAATCCCGAGTCCCGGAGCAGAGTGAGGGGGAATTCCAAGTCCCGGTGCAGTGTGAGGGGGAATCCCGAGTTCCGGTGCCGAGTGAGGGGGATCCCAAGTCCCGGAGCAGTGTGAGGGGGACTCCTGAGTCCCGGTGCAGCGTGAGGGGGACTCCCGAGTCCCGGTGCAGTGTGAGGGGGAATCCCGAGCCCCGGAGCAGAGTGAGGGGGAATCCCGAGTCCCAGAGCAGAGTGAGGGGGAATCCTGAGCCCCGGAGAAGAGTGAGGGAGAATGCCGAGTCCCGGAGCAGAGTGAGGGGGAATCCCGAGTCCCGCCGAGTGAGGGGGATCCCAAGTCCCGGAGCAGTGTGAGGGGGACTCCCGAGTCCCGGTGCAGTGTGAGGGGGAATCCCGAGCCCCGGAGCAGAGTGAGGGGGAATCCCGAGTCCCAGAGCAGAGTGAGGGGGAATCCCGAGCCCCGGAGAAGAGTGAGGGAGAATGTCAAGTCCCGGAGCAGAGTGAGGGGGAATCCCAAGTCCCTGAGCAGTGTGAGGGGGAATCCCAAGTCCCGGTGCAGCGTGAGGGGGAATCCCGAGCCCCGGAGCAGAGTGAGGGGGAATCCAGAGCCCCAGAGCAGTGTGAGGGGGATTTCCGAGTCCCAGAGCAGAGTGAGGGGGATTTCCGAGTCTCAGAGCAGTGTGAGGGGGATTTCCGAGTCCCAGAGCAGTTTGAGGGGGAATCCCGAGTCCTGGAGCAGATGAGGGGGAATCCCGAGCCCCGGTGCAGAGTGAGGGGGAATCCCAAGCCCCGCAACAGAGTGAGGGGGAATCCTGAACCCCGGAGCAGAGTGAAGGGGAATCCTGAGCCCCGGAGCAGAGTGAGGGGGAATCCCGAGCCCCGGAGCAGTGTGAGGGGGAATCCCGCGTACAGGAGTAGAGTGAGGGGGAATCCCAAGTCCCGGTGCAGAGTGAAGGGGAATCCCGAGTCCCGGAGCAGAGTGAGGGGGAATTCCAAGTCCCGGTGCAGTGTGAGGGGGAATCCCGAGTTCCGGTGCCGAGTGAGGGGGATCCCAAGTCCCGGAGCAGTGTGAGGGGGAATCCTGAGTCCCGGTGCAGCGTGAGGGGGACTCCCGAGTCCCGGTGCAGTGTGAGGGGGAATCCCGAGCCCCGGAGCAGAGTGAGGGGGAATCCCGAGTCCCAGAGCAGAGTGAGGGGGAATCCTGAGCCCCGGAGAAGAGTGAGGGAGAATGCCGAGTCCCGGAGCAGAGTGATGGGGAATCCCGAGTCCCGGTGCAGTGTGAGGGGGAATCCCAAGTCCCGGTGCAGCGTGAGGGGGAATCCCAAGCCCCGCAACAGAGTGAGGGGGAATCCTGAACCCCGGAGCAGAGTGAAGGGGAATCCTGAGCCCCGGAGCAGAGTGAGGGGGAATCCCGAGCCCCGGAGCAGTGTGAGGGGGAATCCCGCGTACAGGAGTAGAGTGAGGGGGAATCCCAAGTCCCGGTGCAGAGTGAAGGGGAATCCCGAGTCCCGGAGCAGAGTGAGGGGGAATTCCAAGTCCCTGAGCAGTGTGAGGGGGAATCCCAAGTCCCGGTGCAGCGTGAGGGGGAATCCCGAGCCCCGGAGCAGAATGAGGGGGAATCCAGAGTCCCAGAGCAGTGTGAGGGGGAATCCCAAGCCCCGCAACAGAGTGAGGGGGAATCCTGAACCCCGGAGCAGAGTGAAGGGGAATCCTGAGCCCCGGAGCAGAGTGAGGGGGAATCCCGAGCCCCGGAGCAGTGTGAGGGGGAATCCCGCGTACAGGAGTAGAGTGAGGGGGAATCCCAAGTCCCGGTGCAGAGTGAAGGGGAATCCCGAGTCCCGGAGCAGAGTGAGGGGGAATTCCAAGTCCCTGAGCAGTGTGAGGGGGAATCCCAAGTCCCGGTGCAGCGTGAGGGGGAATCCCGAGCCCCGGAGCAGAATGAGGGGGAATCCAGAGTCCCAGAGCAGTGTGAGGGGGATTTCCGAGTCCCAGAGCAGAGTGAGGGGGATTTCCGAGTCTCAGAGCAGTGTGAGGGGGATTTCCGAGTCCCAGAGCAGTTTGAGGGGGAATCCCGAGTCCTGGAGCAGATGAGGGGGAATCCCGAGCCCCGGTGCAGAGTGAGGGGGAATCCCAAGCCCCGCAACAGAGTGAGGGGGAATCCTGAACCCCGGAGCAGAGTGAAGGGGAATCCTGAGCCCCGGAGCAGAGTGAGGGGGAATCCCGAGCCCCGGAGCAGTGTGAGGGGGAATCCCACGTACAGGAGTAGAGTGAGGGGGAATCCCAAGTCCCGGTGCAGAGTGAAGGGGAATCCCGAGTCCCGGAGCAGAGTGAGGGGGAATTCCAAGTCCCGGTGCAGTGTGAGGGGGAATCCCGAGTTCCGGTGCCGAGTGAGGGGGATCCCAAGTCCCGGAGCAGTGTGAGGGGGACTCCTGAGTCCCGGTGCAGCGTGAGGGGGACTCCCGAGTCCCGGTGCAGTGTGAGGGGGAATCCCGAGCCCCGGAGCAGAGTGAGGGGGAATCCCGAGTCCCAGAGCAGAGTGAGGGGGAATCCTGAGCCCCGGAGAAGAGTGAGGGAGAATGCCGAGTCCCGGAGCAGAGTGAGGGGGAATCCCGAGTCCCGCCGAGTGAGGGGGATCCCAAGTCCCGGAGCAGTGTGAGGGGGACTCCCGAGTCCCGGTGCAGTGTGAGGGGGAATCCCGAGCCCCGGAGCAGAGTGAGGGGGAATCCCGAGTCCCAGAGCAGAGTGAGGGGGAATCCCGAGCCCCGGAGAAGAGTGAGGGAGAATGTCAAGTCCCGGAGCAGAGTGAGGGGGAATCCCAAGTCCCTGAGCAGTGTGAGGGGGAATCCCAAGTCCCGGTGCAGCGTGAGGGGGAATCCCGAGCCCCGGAGCAGAGTGAGGGGGAATCCAGAGCCCCAGAGCAGTGTGAGGGGGATTTCCGAGTCCCAGAGCAGAGTGAGGGGGATTTCCGAGTCTCAGAGCAGTGTGAGGGGGATTTCCGAGTCCCAGAGCAGTTTGAGGGGGAATCCCGAGTCCTGGAGCAGATGAGGGGGAATCCCGAGCCCCGGTGCAGAGTGAGGGGGAATCCCAAGCCCCGCAACAGAGTGAGGGGGAATCCTGAACCCCGGAGCAGAGTGAAGGGGAATCCTGAGCCCCGGAGCAGAGTGAGGGGGAATCCCGAGCCCCGGAGCAGTGTGAGGGGGAATCCCGCGTACAGGAGTAGAGTGAGGGGGAATCCCAAGTCCCGGTGCAGAGTGAAGGGGAATCCCGAGTCCCGGAGCAGAGTGAGGGGGAATTCCAAGTCCCGGTGCAGTGTGAGGGGGAATCCCGAGTTCCGGTGCCGAGTGAGGGGGATCCCAAGTCCCGGAGCAGTGTGAGGGGGAATCCTGAGTCCCGGTGCAGCGTGAGGGGGACTCCCGAGTCCCGGTGCAGTGTGAGGGGGAATCCCGAGCCCCGGAGCAGAGTGAGGGGGAATCCCGAGTCCCAGAGCAGAGTGAGGGGGAATCCTGAGCCCCGGAGAAGAGTGAGGGAGAATGCCGAGTCCCGGAGCAGAGTGATGGGGAATCCCGAGTCCCGGTGCAGTGTGAGGGGGAATCCCAAGTCCCGGTGCAGCGTGAGGGGGAATCCCAAGCCCCGCAACAGAGTGAGGGGGAATCCTGAACCCCGGAGCAGAGTGAAGGGGAATCCTGAGCCCCGGAGCAGAGTGACGGGGAATCCCGAGCCCCGGAGCAGTGTGAGGGGGAATCCCGCGTACAGGAGTAGAGTGAGGGGGAATCCCAAGTCCCGGTGCAGAGTGAAGGGGAATCCCGAGTCCCGGAGCAGAGTGAGGGGGAATTCCAAGTCCCTGAGCAGTGTGAGGGGGAATCCCAAGTCCCGGTGCAGCGTGAGGGGGAATCCCGAGCCCCGGAGCAGAATGAGGGGGAATCCAGAGTCCCAGAGCAGTGTGAGGGGGATTTCCAAGTCCCAGAGCAGAGTGAGGGGGATTTCCGAGTCTCAGAGCAGTGTGAGGGGGATTTCCGAGTCCCAGAGCAGTTTGAGGGGGAATCCCGAGTCCTGGAGCAGATGAGGGGGAATCCCGAGCCCCGGTGCAGAGTGAGGGGGAATCCCAAGCCCCGCAACAGAGTGAGGGGGAATCCTGAACCCCGGAGCAGAGTGAAGGGGAATCCTGAGCCCCGGAGCAGAGTGAGGGGGAATCCCGAGCCCCGGAGCAGTGTGAGGGGGAATCCCACGTACAGGAGTAGAGTGAGGGGGAATCCCAAGTCCCGGTGCAGAGTGAAGGGGAATCCCGAGTCCCGGAGCAGAGTGAGGGGGAATTCCAAGTCCCGGTGCAGTGTGAGGGGGAATCCTGAGTTCCGGTGCCGAGTGAGGGGGATCCCAAGTCCCGGAGCAGTGTGAGGGGGAATCCTGAGTCCCGGTGCAGCGTGAGGGGGACTCCCGAGTCCCGGTGCAGTGTGAGGGGGAATCCCGAGCCCCGGAGCAGAGTGAGGGGGAATCCCGAGTCCCAGAGCAGAGTGAGGGGGAATCCTGAGCCCCGGAGAAGAGTGAGGGAGAATGCCGAGTCCCGGAGCAGAGTGAGGGGGAATCCCGAGTCCCGGTGCAGTGTGAGGGGGAATCCCAAGTCCCGGTGCAGCGTGAGGGGGAATCCCAAGCCCCGGAGCAGAGTGAGGGGGAATCCAGAGTCCCAGAGCAGTGTGAGGGGGATTTCCGAGTCCCAGAGCAGAGTGAGGGGGATTTCCGAGTCCCAGAGCAGTGTGAGGGGGATTTCCGAGTCCCAGAGCAGTTTGAGGGGGAATCCCGAGTCCTGGAGCAGATGAGGGGGAATCCCAAGCCCCGCAACAGAGTGAGGGGGAATCCTGAACCCCGGAGCAGAGTGAGGGGGAATCCCGAGCCCCGGAGCAGAGTGAGGGGGAATCCCGAGCCCCGGAGCAGTGTGAGGGGGAATCCCGCGTACAGGAGTAGAGTGAGGGGGAATCCCAAGTCCCGGTGCAGAGTGAAGGGGAATCCCGAGTCCCGGAGCAGAGTGAGGGGGAATTCCAAGTCCCGGTGCAGTGTGAGGGGGAACCCGAGCCCCGGAGCAGAGTGAGGGGGAATCACGAGCCCCGGAGCAGAGTGAGGGGGAATCCAGAGTCCCGGTGCAGAGTGAGGGGGAAACCCGAGCCCCGGAGCAGAGTGAGGGAGAATCCCGAATCCCGGTGCAGAGTGAGGGGGAATCCCGAGCCCCGGAGCAGAGTGAGGGAGAATCCCGTGCCCTGGAGCAGAGTGAGGGGGAATCCCAAGTCACTGAGCAGTGTGAGGGGGATTCCCGAGTCCCGGTGCAGAGTGAGAGGAAATCCCGAGCCCTGGAGCAGAGTGAGGGGGAATCCCGTGCCCTGGAGCAGAGTGAGGGGGAATCCCAAGTCCCTGAGCAGTGTGAGGGGGATTCCCGAGTCCCGGTGCAGAGTGAGAGGAAATCCCGAGCCCCGGAGCAGTGTGAGGGGGAATCCCGAGTCCAGGAGCAGAGTGAGGGGGAATTCCAAGTCCCGGTGCAGTGTGAGGGGGAATCCCGAGCCCCGGAGCAGAGTGAGGGGGAATCCCGAGTCCCAGAGCAGAGTGAGGGGGAATCCCGAGCCCCGGAGAAGAGTGAGGGAGAATGCCGAGTCCCGGAGCAGAGTGAGGGGGAATCCCGAGTCCCGGTGCAGTGTGAGGGGGAATCCCAAGTCCCGGTGCAGCGTGAGGGGGAATTCCGAGCCCCGGAGTAGAGTGAGGGGGATCCTAAGCCCCGGAGCAGAGTGATGGGGAATCCCGAGCCCCGGAGCAGAGTGAGGGGGAATCCCGAGCCCCGGAGCAGGGTTAGGGGGAATCCCGAGTCCCGGTGCAGAGTGAGTGGGATTCCCGAGCAGCGGAGCAGAGTGAGGGAGTATCCCAAGTACAGGAGCAGCACGAGGGGAAGTGAATCCCAGAGCTGCGAACTGACCTTGGTGCAGCTGAGTGCTGGTGTGGAACATATGGGAGGCTGGGAGTGGAGCGGGGCAGTTGTTGGCCTGGGGCCTGGTATGGACAGTCCAACCATGTGCTCACTGGACTACTGTAGTGTCGTAGAGTCATAGAGTCATAGAGGTGTACAACACAGAAAAAGACACTTCGGTCCAACCCGTCCATGCCGACCAGACATCCCAACCCAATCTAGTCTCACCGGCCAACACCCAGCCCATCTCCCTCCAAATACTTCCTATTCATATACCCATCCAAATGCCTCTTAAGTGTTATATTTGTACCAGCCTCCACCACATCCTCTGGTAGCTCATTCCAGAGGAATGAGCCTCTGTGTGAAAAAGTTACCCCTTAGGTTTCCTTTATATCTTTCCCCTCTCACCCTAAACCTATGCCCCCTAGTCCTGGACTCCCTGACCCCAGGGAAAATACTTTGCCTATTTATCCTATCCATGTCCCTCAAAATTTTTTAAACCTCTGTAAGGTCACCCTTCAGCCTCCGACACTCCAGGGAAAACAGCCCCAGCCTGTTCAGCCTCTCCCTGTAGCTCAAATCCTCCAACCCTGGCAACATCCTTGTAAGTCTGAACCCTTTCAAGTTTCACAACATCTTTCCGATAGGAAGGAGACTAGAATTGCATGCAATATTCCAAAAGTGGCCGAACCAATGTCCTATACAGCCGCAACATGACCTCCCAACTCCTGTACTCAATACTCTGACCAATAAAGGAAAGCATACCAAATGCCTCCTTCACTATTCTATCTACCTGTGACTCCAGTTTCAAGGAACTGTGAACCTGCACTCCAAGGTCTCTTTGTTCAGCAACACTCCCTAGGACCTTACCATTAAGTGTATAAGTCCTGCTAAGATTTGCTTTCCCAAAATGCAGCACCTCGCATTTATCTGAATTAAACTCCATCTGCCACTTCTCGGCCCATTGGCCCATCTGGTCCAGACCCTGTTGTAATCTGAAGTAACTTTCTTCGCTGTCCACTACACCTCCAATTTTGGTGTCATCTGAAAACTTACTGACTGTACCTCTTATGCTCACATCCAAATCATTTATGTAAATGACAAAAGGTTGAGGACCCAGCACCAATCCTTGTGGCATTCCACTAGTCACAGGCCTCCAGTCTGAAAAACAACCCTCCATCACCACCCTCTGCCTTCTACCTTTGAGCCAGTTTTGTATCCAAATGGCTAGCTCTCCTTGTATTTCGTAAGATCTAACCTTGCTCACCAGTCTCCCATGGGGGATCTTGTCGAATGCCTTACTGAAGTCCATATAGATCACATCTACTGCTCTGCCCTCATCAATCCTCTTTGTTACTTTCTCAAAAAACTGAATCAAGTTTGTGAGACATGATCTCCCATGCACAAAACCATGTTGACGATCCCTAATCAGACCTTGGCTTTCCAAATACGTGTACATCCTGTCCCTCAGGATTTCCTCCAACAACTTGCCCACCACCGACATCAGACTCACTGGTGGGATCTACACTCCCCGACCCCACTCCTTGGCCTATGGAGCAAGAAATGTCAGGCAAGGTTTCAGATGCCGATGCTGTTCAAGTGAAAGTGTAAGATGAGTGATGTGATGAGTCTCTGCTGTGTAGTTTGCCTGCTCTTTGTTTGAAAACACTCTCACTTGCTAATTGAAACACCTTTTGACTTCAGTAGACGACTTGGGTCTCCTGACACCTGCCATGAATCAGGGCTCTCAGACACCAGGTAAGAGGAAGAAAATGTAAAGGCCACGACAAATACATAAATGTATATTTATTGCAAAGCAAGTTTACATCTGTAATTCTAGAAATAGCTCCAGTATGTACATATTCCATGAAGAGAAATCAAAGTTAACAAAGGGTCACAGGATCTGAAACGTCAACTTTGATTTCTCTTCACAGATGCTGCCTGATCTGCTGAGCTTTTCAGGCAACTTCAGTTCTTGTTTCTGATTTACAAATCCACAGTTCTTTCAGTTTTTGTACATATTTCATGTTGACTGGCAGCCAGGGAGCATTCCAGTATGTCATTCACCTCTTAAAACAAGGGACTTTGATTTAAGCCATGGGTCTTGGAGCGTGTAATCTGGGTTAAAGATAATTGTACAAAGTATTTCCTATACAAAATAAAATGGTTTTGCAATTTGGTACCACTTTTCCCCATATCCCAAAGCACTTTGCAGCAAATGGCGTACATTTACCTGTAACCAGGACTATAACATAGGAAACACAGTGACTGCTGTGTACGTGGCAAGTTCCAACAAACACCAAGATGGCAAATCAGGTTGTAATATTGGTTGAAGGATGACTGTTGTCCCAAACTGCTCAAACTAGTGTCAAGAAATTTTACAGCAACAATTGAGAGAGCAGACAGAACATTGAATTAATATGCCCTCCAATAGATAACAATTCTTACCCAATGCACTAGAGTCAACGTAGAGTTTGTATTCAAGTCACTGGTTAGGGACTTGAACACACAACCTATCGACTCAGAGATGCCAGTGCTGGCAACTGAACCACAGCCTGATTATAATGTTTGTTACTTCTTGAGCCTAATACTGAAACACCATTTTTTTCTGGCCATCGAATTGGGTGGAAGTTACTTCTATTTGTTTCTTTCCCCTAAAATATAACGTGTCTCAAATGACACAATCTCAGCAGTGACTGATTACTTTTAAAAATAAATTAAATCTTTCAGTCAATAGCTGGAAGTATGACACATCAAAATTTCTTTTTTTTTGAGATGTTTACTATAACAAAAGACTAAAATTACGGTGAATTAAACGTTAATTTCATAAGACCTTAAGACCATAAGACATAGGAGTGGAAGTAAGGCCATTCGGCCCATCGAGTCCACTCCGCCATTCAATCATGGCTGATGCGCATTTCAGCTCCACTTGCCAGCGTTCTCCCCGTAGCCCTTAATTCCTCTAGACAACAAGAACCTATCAATCTCGGCCTTGAAGACATTTAGCGTCCCGGCTTCCACTGCACTCCGTGGCAATGAATTCCACAGGCCCACCACTCTCTGGCTGAAGAAATGTCTCCGCATTTCCGTTCTGAAATGACCCCCTCTAATTCTAAGGCTGTGTCCACGGGTCCTAGTCTCCTCGCCTAACAGAAACAATTTTCTAGCATCCACCTTTTCAAAGCCATGTATTATTTTGTACGTCTCTATTAGATCTCCCCTTAATCTTCTAAACTCATAGGCAACTTGTACTTTACACCACAGAATGGATCAACTTCCTTCTGACTTGTGGCACTGTTGCAAAAATGCACATCATGGGGATTCAGTATCCTTTATGAAAGCAGTCAACTCTTCCAGAATCTTCCAAATTGTTTCTCAGCTGCTGAGGGATTACTCCCGTTCCTTTTCTTCCTTATCCAATCACAGAACAATTTGAGAGTATTAATTCGAGACGGGCACTACAGTACAAACCAAATGAATCTGCCAGTGTCATTCCAATTTTTCACAAATTTGTTTTTTTCAAACTGAACCCAGGTTGACAATCACATTCCCATCTTGCTGCTCTCCTTCTTGTGGCTCCTGGCAAACATAGACCAGACCATAAAGACATTGGCTGAAAAGATAGTCGAAATATCTCCTTTATTGAAGGAAGGAGGACAATAGGAAGTGTAAATGATGTGCGTAGCTGTCTGACCCAGCAGTAGCATACAGCTGACTGCTTCTGCTGTTTGGTTTCAGATATCTCTGGACATTGGAGTTCGTCAAAGAAAAATTAACTAACAGTGAAATTTATAGCTGCCCCTGGAGAATCCTATGTGGCAAAGCTCACAGCTGGGGAGCAGCCACCTAGTTAGTTTTTAAGAGTAATTTTACTGTTTTTGTTTGTAAATGTACAATAGTGAGTAAAGTAGGTTCTTTATATTGAGAACTGTCTCTTGATTTGCGATGATGCTGCTCCTTTAACAAGGTTTTTTACAGGAGGTCATAAAAGACACAGTTTCTGAAAAGTTTGGACTTCGATGGGTTTAAGGGCCAGTTTGGGTTTAGCTAACAGATACTGCCTCAGTCAAAAGGGTTTCAAGATTTTGAAAAAAAAGTTATACAATGAAAGGGGAGTGGCCAATTCTCCCAGCTCAGCTTTTCTCTGGTTTGGTCTGGCTATTCACTGAAAACAGTCAGGCAGTAGTAAAAGCTAATGAGTTTTGAGAAGATTTGTAGGTCTGGTTGAGGTTCTAGATCTAGGTTTCGTCACCGTATGGTGATGAAACGTCTGAAAATGAACCTTCCAGCTTAGTGAGCAAACCTACATCCAGACTAGTAAAAGCTGCTGGGCCCAAAGAAGCAGGTTCATGCTGATCCTCCTCTCTCTCTGACATCTCTCCTGTAAGAGTCTGTGTTTGATTTTACCTTTTGTGCCAAATGCTGTTTATAAGGATGGTTGCAAGTATTCCGAACAGCATCATTAAGTTGGGATAGTCTGTTAGGTTTTCAGTTAGGTTAAGTTATTCGGTATTCTGTTCTCTTTTGTTTGTGTTTCATTCAGTAATCTGGTCAATAAATTCGGTTTTGTTTAGAACTGCACGGTTTCACCAACTGCATCCCTCGTTGAATATATGTGTTGCACCTGCTTAAAACAACTAGCAAGGTTAGGGTGTGGACTACTTTCTTGAAATGTTTTGAGGGTGTCTAGCCTGGTCCATGACAGATTAGACTTCAAAAATATAAAACATTAAGTATTAAGTTAGCCTGGAGCAGTGCTTTCAGACCAGGAAGATTGTGCTATTTCCTGTAAATTGTTAAAGTGCAAAGATGACCTTTAGTAGAGTGATGTGTTCTTCCTGTCAGGTGGGGGAGTTTAGGGTGAATTTCCATTTTACTGATGATTATGTCTGCAGGAAGTGTGCTTGGTTGCAAATCCTATTGGATCGCATGGATCTGTTGGAGCAGCAGTTGGAGGCAATGAGGAATTTACAACAATGAGGGGGTGTGATGGATGACAGTTATCGAAAGGGAGATAAAAACCCACAGATAAGTTCAGATAGATGGGTTAACTCCAGGAAAGGTAGGAGGGGTAGACAGGTAGTGCAGGAATCTTCTGTGGCTATCACCATCTCAAGCAAATAAGCTGTTTTGGAAAATGTAGAGGGTGATGGACTCTCAGGGGAATGTAGCACGAACAGCCAAGTTTCTGATTTTGAGAATGGCTGTAATGAAAGGAGGGTTCCAAGTGATCGATTGTGATAGGGGACTCTCTAGTCCGAAGCACAGATGTTTCTGCGCCAAAAGCGAAAAATCAGAATGGTGTGTTCCCTCCCTGGTGCCAGGGTCAAGGATGAGATTCTGAGGATAGAATATCGGAAGCTAGGCAGGAATTTAAAAAGTAGGTCCTCGAGGGTTAGTAATATCTGGATTACTCCTGGTCCCATGAGCGAGTGAGGGTAGGAATAGGAGGATAGAGCAGATGCATACATGGCTGAGGATCTGAGAGGAGAAAGATTCACATTATTGGATCATTGGAATCTCTTCTGTATTAAGAAGGATGGATTGCATTTGAATTAGAAAGGGATTAATATACTGGCGGGGACATTCATTAGAGCTGCTCAGGAGGATGTAAACTAGTAATAGGTGGCGGGGATGGGGGGGAGCAGAATATGGTTCCCCATGGTAGGCTTATGCGGAAAGTCAGGAGGCATGGGATAGAGGGAAATTTGGCCAATTGGATAGAAAACTGGCTAACCGGTCGAAGGCAGAGAGTGGTGGTAGATGGTAAATATTCAGCCTGGAGCCCAGTTACAAGTGGAGTTCCGCAGGGATCAGTTCTGGGTCCTCTGCTGTTTGTAATTTTTATTAATGACTTAGATGAGGGAGTCGAAGGGTGGGTCAGTAAATTTGCAGATGATACGAAGATAGGTGGAGCTGTGGACAGTGAGGAGGGCTGTTGTCGGCTGCAGAGGGACTTAGATATGATGCAGAGCTGGGCTGAGGAGTGGCAGATGGAGTTCAACCCTGCCAAGTGTGAGGTTGTCCATTTTGGAAGAACAAATAAGAATGCGGAATACAGGGTAAATGGTAGGGTTCTTAGTCAGGTGGAGGAACAGCGGGATCTTGGGGTCTATGTACATAGATCTTTGAAGGTTGCCACTCAGGTGGATAGAGTTTGTAAGAAGGCCTATGGAGTATTATCGTTCATTAGCAGAGGGATTGAATTCAAGAGTCGTGAAGTGATGTTGCAGCTGTACAGGACTTTGGTTAGGCCACAGTTGGAGTACTGTGTGCAGTTCTGGTCGCCTCACTTTAGGAAAGATGTGGAAGCTTTGGAGAGGGTGCAGAGAAGATTTACCAGGATGTTGCCTGGAATGGAGAGTAGATCGTACGAGGATAGGTTGAGAGTTCTCGGCCTTTTCTCGTTGGAACGGCGAAGGATGAGGGGTGACTTGATAGAGGTTTATAAGATGATCAGAGGAATAGATAGAGTAAACAGTCAGAAACTTTTTCCCCGGGTACAACAGAGTGTTACAAGGGGACATAAATTTAAGGTGAAGGGTGGAAGGTATAGGGGAGATGTCAGGGGTGGGTTCTTTACCCAGAGAGTGGTGGGGGCATGGAATGCGCTGCCCGTGGGAGTGGTAGAGTCAGAATCATTGGCGACCTTTAAGCGGCATTTGGATAGGTACATGGATGGGTGCTTAATCTAGGTTAGAAGTTCGGCACAACATCGTGGGCCGAAGGGCCTGTTCTGTGCTGTATTATTCTATATTCTATGTTCTATGGTGGGACCCAGAGAGATAATGAGGAGACCAATCAGTCTGAGACTGTAACAGTTGGGAAAAGGAGTGAGTCAAACAGTCAGGGCAGACAGGAACAAAGCAGAGAACAAGGTAGGACTGATAAATTAAACTGCATTTATTTCAATGCAAGAGGCCGAGGTAAGGCAAATGAACTCAGGGCATCGTTAGGAACATAGGACTGGGATATCATAGCAATTAGAGAAATATTGCTCAGGGATGGATAGGACTGGCAATTTCATATTCCAGTGTATAAATGTTATAGGAAGGACAGAAAGGGAGGGGGGCAGGAGAGATGGGGATGTGGTGTTTTGATTAGGAATAACATTACAGCTGAACTTAGGGGGGATATTCCTGGGAAGACATCAGAGAAGTTATTTAGGTGGAACTGAGGAATAAGAAAGTGATGATCATCTTGTTGCGATTGTACTATAGACACCCCAATAGTCAGAGGGAAATTGAGAAACAAATTTGTAAGGAGATTTCAGTTATCTGTAAGAATAATAGGGTGGTTATGGTGACTTCGAGGAGAAAGTGAGGACTGCAGATGCTGGAGATCAGAGCTGAAAATGTGTTGCTGGAAAAACGCAACAGGTCAGGCAGCATCCAAGGAACAGGAGAATCAACGTTTCGGGCATCAGCCCTTCTTCAGGAAGGTTTTCCTGAAGAAGGGCTGATGCCCGAAACGTTGATTCTCCTGTTCTTTGGATGCTGCCTGACCTGTTGCGTTTTTCCAGCAACACATTTTCAGCTCTGGTTATGGTAACTTGCCATACAAAGGCTGGGACTGCCATAGTGTAAAAGGCTTGGATGGAGAGGTATTTGTTAAATGTGTATTAAAACATTTTCTGATTCAATATGTGGATGTACCAACTAGAGAAGGTGCAAAATTTGACCTACTGTTCGGAGATAAGGCAGGGCAGGTGACTGAGGTGTCAGTAGGGGAGGACTTTGGGGCCAACAACCATAAGACTTATTAGTTTTAAAATAGTGATGGAAATGGATAAACCAGATCGAAAAGTTAAAGTTCTAAATTGGAGGAAGCCTAATTTTTGCCTAAGGTATTGGACAAGAACTTTCAAAAGTTGACTGGGGACAGATGTTTGCAGGTAAAGGAACGCTGGAAAATGGGAAGCCTTAGAAAATGAGATAATGCGAGTCCAGACACAGTATATTCCTGGTAGGGTGAAGGGCAAGGCTGGTAGTTAAAGGGAATGTTGGATGATAAGAGAAATTGAGGTTTTGGTTAAAAATAAGAAAGAAGCATATGTCAGGGAAAGATAGCAGAGATTGAGTGAATCCTTAGCAGCAGTAGGAGTATACTTAAGAGGGAAATCAGGAGAGCAAAAGGGGATATGAGATAGCTTTGGCAAATAGGCTTAAGGAGAATCCAAAGGGTTTTTATAAATACATTAAAGATAAAAGGAAACTAGGGAAAGATCAGCAAGGCAGCCTATGTGTGGAACCGCAGGATGGGGGAGATACTAAACAAGCATTTTGCATCAGTGTTTACTGTTGAGAAGGACGTGGAAGGTATGTAGAATGTGGGAACATAGATGGTGACATCTTGAAAATGTCCATGTTACAGAGGTGGAGGCGCTGGATGTTCTGAAACACATAAAAGTGGACATGTTCCCAGGATCTGATCAGGTGAATTCTGTGGGAAGCTAGGGCCCTTTGCTGAGATATTTGTATCATCGATAGTCACAGGTGAGGAGCTGGAAGACTGGAGGTTGGCTAACGTGGTGCCACTGTTTAAGAAGGGTGGTAAGGACAAGCCAGGGAACTATAGACCGGTGAGCCTGACCTCTGTGGTGGGCAAGTTGTTGGAGGAAATCCTGATGGACAGGATGTACATGTATTTGGAAAGGCAAGGACTGATTAGGGATAGTCAGGATGGCTTTGTGCATGGGAAATCATGTCTCAGGAACTTGATTGAATTTTTTGAAGAAGTAATGAAGAGGAGTATTGAAGGCAGAGTGGTGGA
This sequence comes from Chiloscyllium punctatum, assembly GCF_047496795.1. Classification (NCBI taxonomy): domain Eukaryota; kingdom Metazoa; phylum Chordata; class Chondrichthyes; order Orectolobiformes; family Hemiscylliidae; genus Chiloscyllium; species Chiloscyllium punctatum. The sequence continues at coordinate 90,888,001 of NC_092746.1, read as the reverse complement.
CATGATCTATATGGACTTCAGTAAGACTCTCGCCAAGGTTCCTCATGGTGGACTGGCTAGCAAGGTTAGATCACATGGAACAGAAGGAGAACTAGTTATTTGGATACAGAACTGGCTCAAAGGTAGAATACAGAGGGTGGTGGTGGAGGGTTGCTTTTCAGACTGGAGACCTTTGACTGGAGTGCCATAAGGATTGGTGCTGGGTCCACTTCTTTTCGTCATTTATATAAATGATTTGGATGTGAACAAAAGAGGTATAATTAGTAAGTTTGCAGATGACACCAAAATTGGAGGTCTCATGGACAGTGAAGAATGAGATCTTGATCAGATGGGCCAATGGGTTGAAGAGATGCATATGGTGTTTAATTTAGATAAATATGAGATGCTGCATTTTGGAAAGATAAATCAGGGCAGAACTTTTACACCTAATGGTAAGGTCCTGGGGAGGGTTGCTGATCAACAAGAACTTGGAGTGCAGGTTCAGAGTTCCTTGAAAGTGGAGTCACTGGTAGATAGGATAGTGAAGAAGGTGTTTCGTGTGCTTGCCTTTATTGGTCAGTACATTGAGTACTGGAGTTGGGAGGTCATATTGCGGCTGTACTGGACATTAGTTAGGTCACTTTTGGAATACTGTGTGCAGTTCTGGTCTCCCTGCTATAGGAAGGATGTTGTGAAACTTGAAAGGTTCAGAAAAGATTTACAAGGATGTTGCCAGAGTTGGACAGCTTGAACTCTCGACAGTGGCTGAACAGGCTGGGGCTGTTTTCCCGGGAGAGTCAGAGGCTGAGGGGTGACCTTATAGAGGTTTATAAAATCATGAGGGGCATGGATAGGATAAATAGACAAAGTCTTTTCTCTGAGGTGGGGGAGTCCAAAACTAGAGGGCATAGGTTTAAGGCGAGAGGGGGAAGATATAAAAGGGACCTAAGTGATAACTTTTTCATGCAGAGGATGGTATGTATATGGAATGAGCTGCCAGACAAAGTGGTGGAGGCTCGTATAATTACAACGTTTAAAAGGCATCTGGATGGGGATATGAATAGGAAGGGGGATATGAGGGGGATATGGACCGAATGCTGGCAAATGGGACTAGATTAGGTTCGGCTATCTGGTCGGCATGGATGAGTTGGACCGAAGGGCCTGTTCCTGTGCTGTACATCTCTATGACACTATGTTCATATGTTTGTTTCAGCACAGCCTGTGACCTGATCTGACATTGGCCTCCTCAGTCCCCTTTCTAACCCAAAACCTATCAAATGACAATGTGAATTACAAGTGCTTTATATCCAGATTGAAATGTTAGTTAACTATGCTTCAGACCTCAACTCTCTTTTATCTCAGAAGTAAGTGGACAGTTTAAATCATCTCTGTTTACAACCCAACATTCTCAACAATTATTTGAGACATGAAAGGCTTGCGGTTGAGCCACTGTTAGCACACAGGCTACTTCTGTTCTCTCCAAATCCAAGGACCTTACATCTCCTTCTCAGTAATACAGTCAGGGCTGTTTAATTTCCAGCATTCAAGGCACCCAGGCATCCTGTCAGACAGACTTCAGGGCAGGTTACATGGCCCCTTTCAGTGTATTGCAGAATCTCTACAGTGAGGGGCAGGCCTTTCGGCCCACCAAGTCCACACCCACCTTCCAAAAAGCATCCACTCAGACCCACCCGCTACCCTACATTTCCCATGGTTGGTCCACCTAACCTACATACTGTGGGCAATTTAGCATGACCAATCCGCCTGAACCGTACATCTTTGGACTGTGGGAAGAAACCAGAGCACCAGGAGGAAGCCCGCACAGACACAGGGAGAAAATGTAAACTCCACACAGACGGTTGCCCGAGGATGGAAGTGAACCCAGGTCCTGGTGTTGTGAGGCAGCGGGGCTAACCACAGAGCCACTATGCCAGCCTTGAACTTCCATTTAATTTGGGCAGACTACAGTCTAGTGGTATTATCACCATGCTCTTAATCCAGACGCATGGGTGGTGAGGACCTAAGTTGAACTCATGCCACAACAGAGAGTATAACTTAAATTCAATAAAAATCTGTAAATAAGAGTCTAATGATAACCATGAAACTTTTGTTCATTATAGGAAAAAACCATCTGTTTCACTAACGACCTTCAGTAGAGAAAACTGCCATCCTTACCTGGTCTGGCCTACATATGACTCCAGACCCACAGCAATGCGATTGGCTCTTAGCTACTTTCTTCACAATTAGGAATTGGCATTAAATGCAATTACCACTTTCTGTGAATTAAAAAAAAGGGACATACATCATCAACATAATAATCTTATAAACATTTTAATTTGAACACAATTCTCCATCATAATCTAGCCTTTCCTGTGATCTACCTGCTGATTCCCATTCCCCATAAACTCATGTGACAAACTGAATATTGAGTCATAACAAACCTCAAATATTGCAGTTTATGGTTAAACATTAGCAGAATTGGATTTAACCTTAAAACGAGACAAGTGGTCCCCATGGAATAAGTATATATTCCATACTTCTTAAGGATAAAAAGTTAAAACTAGGGAGTACTATGGCTCTGAATTTGATTGCCCATATCTGATTCTGCCATACCCTCTCCCCAAAATGGTAATTAATGACTTTAAGTACTCAGCATACTTACCAAAAACAGAATACATCAATGTGAAGTCTAACGTGGGTTTTGAGGACCCCATGCCAAACTTTGCATACCCTGGTGGCAGCATGCAGTCACATTTGACACCAAATTCATCAGAATTATTAAGATGAAGCTGCTTGGAAGTCAGAATCAAACATGTAGGAATTAGCGACTGCTAGCAAAATCATTATTTACCTTGTTCATTCATGGTACGAGGATACTATGGCTCTAAGAAATGTATTTTGTCCTTTTTTATGAAGAAAGGTTGAGATTAGAGGTGCCATACGGTCTACTTCAAAGCCAATAAAGTAAATGGTTTGTGAGGCCTTTGGGTGTTTGTTTTTTCTGAGGTTGGTACAATAGAAGTAGCCTGAATGGGTGGGGTCAAGCTCCCATAGAACCAAGACTTTTAGTTTTAGTTTTTCAGGAACAGTTGTTGCTGGTGTCTTGAAGCTGGGTTTGGAAACTACAGTACATCTCTCCCTGCTACTCTCTCTCTTTTTCTCTCTCTCTCTGTCTCATTTTTCTCATCATGTTTTCCTCCTGGACTGGAGAATTACCTGTGAGATAATCTATTTTTTTGAACTTGCTTTTGTCAAGGACGTGTCATGGGATGTTACTATACTGGAACAGTTACTGTTTAATAGTTAACAGAATAATAGTTTATTTAAGTTTTTCAATGGAGTAAAATTATCCCAGTTGCTTCTTTCTTTTGTTGTATTTTCACTATTGTGTGTGAATAAAGTGTGTTTTGCTTAATATCAAATAGTTCGACCAATCAACTTGCATCTGGAATGCAACACTTACCTTTAAAATAAGAAAGGTTAAGTTTAGACTATCCTCTGAATATACTTTGAGAGGGTTTGGTTTGGTCCATAATGGGATGCGTGTGGTGCTGGCAGAACCGACGTTTAGATTAGATTGAATTCCCTACAGTGTGGAAACAGGCCACAGTGCCGCATTGAAAATTGCTCAAGCGCAGGTAGTGGTGAGGCATCTTCTTGAACAGTTGACTTGGTGGCAATGAAGGAGTGATGATAATTCCAAATCAGGATGACATGGGGCTCAGTGGGGATTCTGGATGTGGTTGTGCTCATATCCACCTGCTGTCCTTGTCCCTCTGTCAGATTTCTGCTTGTGGGGGCTTGCTGTATGGACATTGACTGTCATGTTCCCTACATGACAGCGGTGAATACACCAAAAAGTATTTTATTGGCCTTAAAGTACTTTGAGACATTAGATAGTCATAAACATTAATTTTCTTTCCTTCTCAGCAGTAGTGGTTGCAGTTTTGGAAGGCCACTTGACTGGATATTAAGTATGTTAAGAGTAAATTTGACAGAAAATTGGCTGGTGCACGTTCTGTCTCAATGACCTTGTGAAATTTCTGGATATCAGTGTTCATTTTCCATGGGGGTCACCTGTTAAGGTCAGCACTATTATTAGCTCAAGGAAGGTAAATAGTTGCAGGTATTTATTATTCTTTGTTCTCACAGATTCCCAAACTATAACGTGCTTCATTGCTGATGAACTGGTAACACTGTGAAGGCTGAAAGAGGGAAAAGTTGTTTAAGTGTGTTCAGATGAGTTTCTGAATCAATGTGCAAATGATACTCACCCTAGGGACACGTTGGCAGCCAGACAGGGGTGTGAAATGTGGTGAGATGCCATGGGCATTTTTCTGGGGCTTACTTGCTTATCCCTAACCCTGCTGTAATTTCATTGGGTTACCCAACAGCCAATTGAAACTCTGAAATAATCAATAATTTACCACTTAAAGGTCAGAGTATTGAAGCCAGAGGAGGAAATCAACAATTGATGGGTGAAAGGTCCAACAGGCGATCCAGCTCAATACTTGGTAGAAGACTTGAGGTGAGAGAAGCAGCAATCCACATTCTTAGGAACCCACAGTCCTTTCCATTGGGACTGATGTCATTGCCTGTAAGTTACAGTTCTGGGAATATGACAATGTGAGGCTGTAGCTTGACTAGACTGTGAGACAGCTTTCCCAAGTTTTGCTCTCGCCACAGCTATTGTGAAGGAGGACATCGCAGGGTCAATAGGGTTGAGTTTGCCATTGTTATATCCGACACCTAGGTCACTGTCAGGTAGTCCATCCAGTTTAACTCCTTCAAGATGTTTTAGTGGTTAAACATGACTGAGTGTCCTGCTGGGCTGTTTCAGCGGGTAGTTAAGAGTCAACCACTGTGCTGTGGGTCTGGAGTCACATGTAGGTCAGACCAGCTCAAGGGCAGACTTCCTTCCAGAAAGGACACTATTGAACCAGATGGGCTTTTATAACAATCAACAATTATTTCATGACCATCATTAGACTTTTAATTGCAGTTTTTTTTAAATTTAAATTGAACAATCCTGTGGTGGGAATCAAAGGCACGCCTATGGTCCCTGGATTATGATTCAGCAATAGTACAACCAGACTATATTTCTGAAAACATTTTTTACACAAGGAATTAACCATTTAGGGAATTAAGTACTAGTGGAATGTTTGTTTTCACAAGGAATTAGTTGAAGGAATTTAAGTGTGTTTAATTTTTTGGTTATCATGAATGTGTTTTATTCCGGTATCAATAGACACTATCTTCTGAGATTTTTACATGTCTGATGCCAGGTGAATTGGCATGGAGAGGAAAGGCCACAAGGTGATGGGTAAGGGGGAATAGATTGGCATGATTTGGCAAAAGGGTTATAAAGAGTCATTGGGATTAATAGGTTGACACAGGGATTACAGGCTATGGAGTTCAGTAGATGGAAATATGATGGGACAGAGGGTATGAAAGACCATTGGCTGTGGGTAAATGTATACAGTGTGGCACAGGGGCTACTAGAAGATTTGGGGATGGGTGGATTTGCCAAAGTGTGACTTGGTGAGTGGATGAGTATTTCAAGTTTTCACCTTTGTGGATTCTAACCACTGTGCTGGAGTCCTGAGACGGGCTTTTGGGAACTGACATCGTCCAATGCGATTCGTGACTTGCCTGGCCTCTCTCAAAATCCAGACCAGCAGCCCACCATCCCAGACGCAAAATCAGAACTGCGGGAGGCCATTTTTGAAAGCTAGGTTTGTGGAGTGGGGGTTTCTCCTACCTCTGTATACCTGAATCAGGACCATAACCTGGAGTCCCCTAGTGCAAGGAGAAAGTGAGGACTGCAGATCAGAGCTGAAAAATGTGTTGCTGGAAAAGTGCAGCAGGTCAGGCAGCATCAAAGGAGCAGGAGAATCGACGTTTTGGGCATAAGCCCTTCTTCAGGATTCCTAAAGAAGGGTTTATGCCCGAAATGTCGATTCTCCTGCTCCTTTGATGCTGCCTGACCTGCTGCGCTTTTCCAGCAACACATTTTTCAGCCCCCTAGTGCAAACCTCTACCTGTGTTCACCTGCCCCACTCCCCCACCAGTGCCAGAAATGAGAAGGCAAGAGACAAGGGCATAACATCAGATAGGAGGGTAGGGGTAGCTATCTCTATCCCCCACCCAATTAATTACCCATTTAGTGGCCACTTTAGGGGCACCTTTCTGTTTACTGTGCCATGTCATATATTCTGTCTCCTAGTTCAAGGCGTGGGAGCAGCATCTTCTGCTCAGGCACCTAAGGCCCCATGGAGGGCCCTCTTCAGAGGTAAAGCCCACTCCTAATTAACGGCCACTCCAATCCAGCCTCTAGGTAGCCCCACCACTGAGGCCTGCCTGACTGGGCCTGGTGGGCCTACCCAATTCAACTTGTCTCTGAGCCTCCAGCAATGCTCTTGGGTTGGAAAAGCTGCAGTCCCAGCCAGGACCATCACTACTGAGGCTGAAGAGCTACCTGTGTAGTTTTCTAACAGCCCTTTGAGGTGGGAAAGAGGGACAGAAGCCACCAGCTCAGAAAACGAATTGCCCGAGCCGTTTCAAATTAAGGTATGTCTTTCAGGGCCATGTCTCCACTTTAAATCTCAATTGTAGAATGTTGTAATAAATAAATGAACTATTTGGCTCATTATGCCTTTCTTGTGACCTTTTTCAATCTGCTGCTGAAATTTATGTACCCTTGCATTGCTTCTGACTAAATTCTATACTTGACATTTATCATTAACTACTTTTGTAGCTTTATTTTAATTTTCATTTCCTTCTTTACACAGAGAGTTCTAGCTTAGGATTCCCTTTTACCACAGTGTTATGACTTTACCTGATGGGCCTCTGCCTTGAACAACTTCCATTGCTTATTTACTGTTGTCCTGACCAGCCGATCTTTCCATTTTACTATTGCCAGATTCCTCTCAAATTACTGAAGTTGGTTTTCTTTCAGTTGGGTATTTTCACCTTGTCCCTTCCCTTGAACAATTTTAGCCCAAATTACATTATGATTGCTATCACAAAGTTGTTATTCTACTTAAATAAGCTATATTTGTTCTACTAAATTCCCGGAACAATATCCGGCATGCTTCCTTCCCCATAGTTTAGAAAGCAATTCTTCTGCATGCACTTTAGAAATGTTTCGCTTTTTATCCTTTGCTGTTTTTTAACCTTAGACTGTTCTGGTGTAATTGAAGTATTTATACATTTATTTGTAGCTAACATGGAAAAAGTTTTATAAAAGAAAGGAACAATGTGTTTATGCTGCTGGTAGGAAACAAATCCTTCTGTGTAAATGCAATAAAATATTGGTGAACAACCTAGAAATTAGTTCACATAACATTCATATCTTTTGTTGGCAGCAAATAAATCTGAAGGTTTATCAACATTTTAAAAGAATGTTTAAAATGGTGAAGTGCCCACAAAGAGTTTGTCACATCAACATTTGTGGAACAGGTTTTCCTAACATAATTGAAAAAGTATTTGGGAAGTTTTTTTTCTTGAAGACAGTTACACTGGTACAGCAGGTAGGTTCAGGCTTGTTGGAGCCCATCCACAGCAACCTTTTCCCTATGTGATTTTCATCTTCTTTTTCTTTCCTTTCTTCTTTTTCGAGGCCGGAGTGGTGTCAGTGAAGGGATGGCTACAACATTGGTGGCATGGACTGGGATTCCTGGTGGAAGTGGCAATACCTGGACTCTTGGTCACAGTGATAGACCCAGAGCCTAAACTCTTGGCAGTGGCAGTTCCCAGAGTGCAGACTCCTGGTGACGGTAGGCCCAGAGCCTGGACTTCTAGTCATGTTGGAAGGCAGCAGAGCCAGGATCTCCTGGGACATTAGCATCATTGTTGAGGGCCAGAACACTTTGCAGAGAACTTGCAGAAGCCCCAGAGTCACACTTGAGATCCAATTTGAATACAGGATAAATTTTATTGAAGTAATTTCTTTTCATTCTTTGAGTAGCTTAAAATGACACCAGATTGTGGCAACAACGTACCTTCAAGATATATGTGACAATAAAATCATTCATTCATTCAAATCAATGTATAGGTGTCATACATCGATGTAATTAAAAGGCTTGTGTTTACCATGCAATCATTAGATGAGGAAAGGTACATCTCTTATATGTGGCAGTTGTCATAAAAACATAGAAACTAGAAGCATAACTCAGCCATTCAGTCCTTTGAGCCTGTTCCACCATTTAATCTCATCATGGCTGATCCTCTGCCCTAATGCTATATTCCAGCTTTCTCCCTATACCCCTTGATGGTGTTAAAAGTCTAAAAATGTATCCATCTCTTTTTTGAATATGCTCAGTGACATGACCTCCACAACCTTCAGAAGTACAGAATTCCTACCCTTTCAGTGGCTCCCCAATCTGGGAAAACATCCAGCTTGCATCGAATGAGTCCAGGCCTGTTTCAATCAGACCTCCTCTTATCCTGCTAAATGCCGGAAGAACGAGCTGTGAGGAAGCTCCCCTGGTATCTGCAGCGGCGTCATCAAGGACAGTCAGCTGAGGCCTCCAGACAACAAATAAGAGACTGTTGAAATTTTAATTTATTCCGTGTTTTCTTAATTTAAACTAAGAAAGACTTTAATGTTAACTATTACCTATTTCTTTATTTTCCTACTTATTCTGTGAAGTAATGCTTAACTTTTTAACTCTGTTTCTCTTACTACATTGTACTTAAAGTCTCTTATACCTAGGTATCTTGATACCTAAGCTGGCGCCTGACATGGCAACATTCTACACTTTTCACTGTACTCCTGTACTTGAGTACATGTGACAATAAAATCTAAAATCTACATGTAAATCCAAAAATGTCGATCTAATGAATACTGGCCCACTCAAACCAATCTCTCCTCTTAGGACAATCCTGCCATTCCAGTATCAGTGCCTGCTGCACTGCCCATGGTTGGCATGTCTTTTCATAGGTAAGGGGACTAAAACTACACGTAATACTCCATTTACAAAAGCTCCTTAAACAGCACCTTCCAAATCCATGATCACTTCCCACTCGAAGGACAAGGGCGGCAGATACATGCAAATACCATCACTCACCATCCAGAGCTAGGAATGTATCGCTTTTCCTTCAATATCATTGGATCAACATCCTGAAAGTTCATCCTGAAAGGCATTGTAGGTTCACCTTTAGCACATTAACGACACCAGTTCAAGAAGGCAGTTCACCACCACCTTCTCAAGAACAACTAGTGTCAGGCAATAAATATTGACCTAGCTAGCAACTTGCACATTTCATGGGTGAATAGAAATGTGATGCGGCCTCAGCAAGGCCTGTAAGACATGATTACTTCTGAACTTAAACCCTCTTGCAATGTATCATTTGCCTTCCTAATTGCTTGCTGCATCTGCCTGTTTACTTTCATTGACTGGTGTACAAGGACACCCAGATCCCTTTGTACAATTCCCAATTAATCATATTTAAATACCACTCTGCCTTCCTGTTTTTCACATCAAAGTGAATAACGTCACACTCAGCCATGCTATACTTCATCTGCCATGTGTTTGCCCACCCAGGCAACCTGTTGAAATCATCTTGAAGCCTCCTTGCAACCTCCTCACAAGTCACAATCCCACCTAGGGTGTGTTGTCAGCAAACTTGGAAATATTGTATTGAGGGTTCCCTCAGTCAGGTCATTTATGTGTATTTATGAATAGCTGGAGCCCAAACACTGTACCCAGGTTGGTAAAAGACTCATTTATTCCCATTCTCTGTTTCCTGTTTGTCAACCAGTTCTTGATCCATGCCAATCTATCACCCTTTATCCCATTTGCTTTAATCTTGCCCCCAACCTCTTTTGAGGAACCTTCTCAAAACCTGTGAAGTTAATTCTGTTTGCCTAAAAAAAAACATCTTGCTGAGGAAACCAAATCATATTTATTAAAAGCACTACGTTAAATGGCACAACTGTCTTACTGAATAAATGCCAATGAAGCACAATATAGCACAGATGAGGAATTAATAAGGGCCCCAATTAAATACCATAGCATATGCTTCAATGGAAGACAGCATTGGTCAGACCACATCAGGGGTACAGTGCAGAGTGTTGGTCACCTTATTTATGGAAAGACATAAATGTGGTAGAAGCAGTTCAGAGATGCTTTATCAGATTAATACCTGCAATGGGAGGCTTATCTTATGAGGAAGCTTGGACAGGATAGGAATGTACTTGCTGAAGTTTAGAAAATTGAGAGAAGGCTTGATTGAAATGTACAAGACCCTGAAAGTTTGGAAAGATTGGAAGTGGTGATGATGTTTCCTCTTGTGGGAGAATCTATAACTAAGGGGGTCACCAGTTAAAAATAAAATCACCCATTTAAAATAAAAATGGTAACTTTTTTTTCACAGAAAGTCTTTGGAACTTCCTTCCTGAAAAGGCAATGGACGCAGAATCTTTGAATATTTTTAAGGTAGCCGTGGATAGCTTTATGATAAGTAAAGGGCGAAAGGTTATCGGGATTGACAGGAATGTGGATTTGATGTTAAAAACAGACCAGCCATGATCATATTAAATGGCAGAGAAGTGTTGAAGGGCTGAGTAGTGTACTCCTGCTCCTTGTTTGTGCACTTATTCAGGAACATGAAAGGATAGCAGTTTTCAGCAATCTAGTCATTTTTCTCAGACAGACAGTGAAGGATTAGAATGGGCTCCTTTTCAGATAAGGCAGTGACCATGGAATGTTTGACTCAGACACCTTTACATGATTCAAAGACATCCCATGCTTGGCATGTCTGATGAGAGAACATTGCAATGTGGAGTGAGATTCTCCTAACATTATTCCTTTTCCCAGTACTGTCTTCCATTTGCTTCTGTGAAAAGCTAAGGTGTGAGATGGATAATGTCTACTGATTAGGAAAACACACAAACATGGGGCTTGTGTTGGTAGCCTACGTGCTTAGCACAAACAAAAAGCATAACATCAGCCAAACGAGGAAATGTTTCAAAATAAGCAAATTACTGGAATGCAAATAGAGGAAGATGTTGAGAGAAATTTCTGGTTTTACAAAGATCACATTGTGAGAAGAGTATACTTCGATGATTGCTATAGATTTGCATTGTATATCAATGGCTTGGATCTGAGCACCAACTGTACAGTAGCTAAATTTGTTAATGACATCAACATCGGTAAGAAAGTAGAAGCAAAAATATTAATTTCTGGAGAAACTCAGCAGGTCTGGCAGCATCTGTAGAGAGAAAACAGCGATGCTTCTTCAGAACGGTCTGAAGAAGCATCACTGGATCCAAAACGTTAACTCTGTTTTCTCTCCACAGATACTGCAGACATACTGAGTTTCTCCGACAATTTTTGTTTCTGTTTCTGATTTTCCACATCCTTAGCTCTGTATATTTGTTTGGTATAAAAGATTTTTAAAATTTAATATTGTCACATGTATCGAGGTACAGTGGAAAGCTTTGTTTTGCGTGTAGTGCAGGCAGATCATTCTGTACAAAGTACATTAGGGTAATAGAACAGAGCAAGGAATACAATGTTACAGCTGCATAGAAGGTGCACAGAGAGTAAGATTAACACTAAAGTTCAAATTTGAAACTATGTTGTCAAGAGAAGGTAGAGAGTCCGCAACATGATATAGTCAGGTTAAATCAATGCATAATAATTTGGCATTTGGAGTAGAATGTGAGGAAATGTGAATTACAATAGATACAATAGATAATAGGTGCAGGAGTAGGCCATTCTGCCCTTCGAGCCTGCACCACCATTCAATATGATCATGGCTGATCATCCTTAATCAGTATCCTGTTCCTGCCTTATCTCCATAACCCTTGATTCCACTATCCTTGAGAGCTCTATCCAACTCTTTCTTAAATGAATCCAGAGACTGGGCCTCCACTGCCTTCTGGGGCAGAGCATTTCACACAGCCACCACTCTCTGGGTGAAGTAGTTTCTCCTCATCTCTGTCCTCAATGGTCTACCCCATATTTTTAAGCTGTGTCCTCTGGTTCGGCACTCACCCATCAGCGGAAATATGTTTCCTGCTTCCAGAGTGTCCAATCTTTAATAATCTTATATGTCTCAATCAGATCCCCTCTCAGTCTTCTAAACTCAAGGGTATACAAGCCCAGTCGCTCCAGTCTTTCAGTGTAAGGTTAGTCCCGCCATTCCAGGAATTGACCTTGTGAACCTATGCTGTACTCCCTCAATAGCCAGAATGTCTTTCCTCAAATTTGGAGACCAGAACTGCACACAATACTCCAAGTGTGGTCTCACCAGGGCCCTGTACAGCTGCAGAAGAAACTCTTTGCTTCTTTACTCAATCCCTCTTGTTATGAAGGCAAGCATGCTATTAGTCATCTTCACTACCTGCTGTACCTGCATGCTTACCTTCATTGACTGGTGTACAAGAACACCCAGATCTCTCTGTACTGCCCCTTTACCTAAATTGATTCCATTGAGGTAGTAATCTGCCTTCCTGTTCTTGCCATCAAAGTGGATAACCATACATTTATCCACATTAAACTGCATCTTCCATGCATCTGACCACTCACCTAACTTGTCCAGGTCACCCTGTAATCTCCTAACATCCTCCTCACATTTCACCCTGCCACCCAGCTTAGTATCATCAGCAAATTTGCTAATGTTATTGCTAATACCATCTTCTATATCATTAACATATTTTGTAAAAAGCTACGGTCCCAGTACTGATCCCTGTGGTACCCCACTGGTCACTGCCTGCCATTCGAAATGGAGCCGTTTATCACAACTCTTTGTTTCCTATCAGCCAACCAACTTTCAATCCAAGTTAGTACTTTGCCCCCAATACCATGCGCCCTAATTTTGCTCACTAACCTTCTATGTGGGACTTTATCAAAAGCTTTCTGAAAGTCCAGGTACACTACATCTACTGGATCTCCCTCGTCCATCTTCAAAGTTACATCCTCAAAAAATTCCAGAAGATTACTCAAGCATGATTTCCCCTTCATAAATCCACGCTGACTCTGACCTAACCTATTACTACTATCCAGAGGTGCCATAATTTCATCCTTTATAATAGACTCCAGCATCTTTCCCACCCCTGAGGTCAGACTAACTGGTCTATAATTTCCTGCTTTCTCTCTCCTGCCTGTCTTAAAAAGTGGTACAACATTAGCCACCCTCCAATCCTCAGGAACTGATCCCGAATCTATCGAAGTCTGGAAAATAATCACCAATGCATCCACGATTTCTCAAGCCACCTCCTTCAGTACCCTGGGATGTAGACCATCAGGCCCAGGGGACTTATCAACCTTCAGACCTAACAGTCTCTCCAACACCAAATCCTGGCAAATATAAATTCCCTTAAGTTCAGGTCCTTCAGCTACTGTTACCCTCAGGGAGATTGCTTGTGTCTTCCCCCAGTGAATACAGATCTGAAGTACAAATTCAATTCTTCTGCCATTTCTTTGTTCCCTGTAATATATTCCCCTGTTTCTATCTTCAAGGGCCCAATTTTAGTCTTAACCATTTTTTTGCCTTTCACATACCTAAAAAAGCTTTTACTATCCTCCTTTATATTATTGGCCAGTTTCCCTTCGTACCTCATTTTTTCTCTGCATATTCCTTCTTAGTAATCCTCTGTTGTTCTTTAAAAGCTTCCCAATCCTCCGTTTTCCCACTTATCTTTGCTATGTTATACTTTTTCTCTTTTAACTTTATATGTTTCTTAACTTCCCTCATCAGCCATGGCCGCCCATGCCTCCTCCTAGGATCTTTTTTCCTTTTTGGAATGAACTGATCCTGCAACTTCTGCATTATACACAGAAATATCCACCATTGTTCCTCCACTGTCATCCCTGCTAAGGTATTGCACCATTGAACTTTGGCCAGCTCCTCCCTCATAGCTCCATAGTTCCCTTTATTCAACAGAAATATTGTCACTTCTGATTGTACCCTCTCCCTCTCAAATTGCAGATTGAAGCTTATTGTATTATGGTCACTACTTCCCAATGGCTCCTTCACTTCGAGGTCCCTGACCAATTCTGGTTCGTTACACAATACCAGATCCAGAATTGCCTTCTCCCTGGTCGGCTCCAGTACCAGCTGTTCAAAGAATCCATCTCTGAGGCACCCCACAAAGTCTCTTTCTTGAGGTCCAATACCATCCTGATTCTCCCAGTCTACCTGCATGTTGAAATCCCCCAAAACAACTGTAGTAACATCTTTGCGACAGGCCAATTTCAGCTCCTGATTCAACTTGCATCCGACATCCAGACTACTGTTTGGGGGCCTGTAGATAACTCCCAAAAGAGTCTTTTTACCCTAAGTATTTCTCAGCTCTATCCACACTGACTCTACATCCCCTGATTCTAGGTCCCCCCGTGCAAGGGACTGAATATCATCCCTTACCAACATGGCCACCCCACCCCCTCTGCCCATCAGTCTGTCCTTACGATAGCATGTGTAGCCTTGAATATTCATTTCCCAGGTCCTGTCCACTTGAAGCCATGTCTCAGTTATCCCCACAATATCATATCTGCCAACTTCCAAAAGAGCCTCAAGCTCATCCATCTTATTTCTAATGCTTCGTGCATTCATGTATAGTATTTTTAATTTGTTACTGCCCTCACCCTTCCCATCAACTCCTATTTCACTCAACCTTACAGCATGATCCCTTTTTGAGTTTTCTGCCTCATTGGTACAGTTGTCTTGCTTGACTTCCCTTGTTCTAACTTTCCCTTCAATTTCCTTCTTAAACATCCAGTTTGTCCCCTCCCCCCGTTACTTAGTTTAAATGTAGCTGTGTTGCAGTAGCAAACCTGCCTGCCAGAATGCTGATCCCTAACCTATTAAGGTGTAAACCGTCTCTCTTGTAGAATTTATGCTTACCACAAAACATACCCCAGTAATCCAAGAATTTAATTCCTTGCTTCCTGCACCAGTTCCCCAGCCACACGTTCAAGTCCATTATCTCCCTGTTTCTGGCCTCACCAGCCTGAGGAACTGGAAACAAACCGGAGATAACCACCTTGGACGTCCTGCTTTTCAGCCTTCTTCCTAGTTCTCCGAAGTCCCACTATAGTATGTTCCTCCTCTTCTTCCCCACATCATTTGTGCCGACATGTACCACCACCTCTGGCTCTTCACCTTCGTCCTTGAGGATTTCCTGCACTCTGTCTGTGATGTCTTTAACCCTGGTACCAGGAAGGCAACACACCATCCTTAAGTCCCGTCGGCTGCCACAAAAACCCCGGTCAGTTCCTCTCACTATGGAGTCCCAAATTACCACGGCTCTGTACGATATCCGACTCTTCTGCTCTGCCTCTGTGCCAACTTTTGATTGACAGACCTGGCCGCCTCGTGGACTGGCAGTGTCATCTGTCTCTACTGTTTCCAAAAGATTCAACTTGTTCCTGACAGGTACTTCCCCCGGGGTCTCTTGCACCTGTCTCCTCTCTGCCTTCCTCATCGTCTGCTCTCTTCTGGTATGGTCGGTGTAATAACCTCGCTGAAGGTCTTGTCCAGAAAGATCTCGTTCTCTCGGATGAGCCTATTGTCCTCGAGTTCTTTCATCAGTGCTGCAATATGCTCTGTCAGTAGCTGAACGTGCACACACTTTCCACACTTATACGAGCCAGACACACCAGAATTTGCCCATTTTGACAGAAAAGACAGAAATTCAGTACATATATTATTTAAATGGAGAGAGATTGCAGGATTCAAACGTACAGAGGAATGTTGTGTCCTGGGACATGATTCACAAAAAGCAGAATGCAACTTTAGCAAGAAATTGGGAAGGCAAATTGAATAAGTATGTAAGTTAGCTCGCTGAGCTTGAAGGTTTGATTTCAGATATTTCACCGCTATACTAGGTAACATCATTAGTGAGAGTGTCCAGTGAAGCACTGGTGGTATGTCATGCCTCTCTATTCATTGGTCTTGGTTTCTCAAGGTGGGCGATGTCATTTCTGGTTGTTTTTTTCAAAGGAAGGTAAATAGAATTTAAATTGAAGTGTTTATTGATGGAGTTCTGGTTTGAATGACATGTCTCTAAGAATTCTCGTGTGTGTCTTTGTTTTGCCTGTCCTTGGATGTCGAGTCAATTCTTCAATGTATAATTTCAGTTACATCACACTGCAAATTTTTGCTATAAATTCTGTGTTACGATCGAGCCCTCCACAATCACCTGATGAAGGAGCGTCGCTCCGAAAGCTAGTGTGCTTCCAATTAAACCTGTTGGACTATAACCTGGTGTTGTGTGATTTTTAACTTGGATGTGTGCATTGTCCCAGTCAAATTGGAGTCCTTCTCTGTCTGTATGTATAGAAACTAGCGATAATTTGGTGGCCAGTGTTCATGTATCCTGTGGCAAGTTTCCTGCTAGTTTATCCGATGTATTGTTTTTTAGAGTTCTTGTATGGTATCTTGTAAATTATGTTAGTTTTGCTGCTGGTATCTAATGGATCCTTTAGTGTCATTAGCAGCTGTTGAAGTGTGTTGGTAGCTTAATGGGCTACCATGATGCCAAGGGGTCTGAGAAGTCCGGAAGTCATTTCTGGTATGTCTTTGATGTAAGATAATGTGGCTATAGTTTTTGGTTGCGTTGTGTCTGCTTGTATGTATTTATTTCTGAGGAATCGACAGATTGTGTTCATTGGCTACCTGTTTTTCTTGAAAAGACTGTATAGATATTCTTCTTCTGCTTTTTGTAGTTCTTGGGTGCTGCAGTGCGATGTAGCTCATTGAAATAATGTCTTGATACAGCTCCATTTGAGGGTATTGGGATGACTGCTTCTGAAGTTAAGTATTCGATCCATGTGTGTTTTTCTGTAGACACTGCTTTGAAGCTCTCTGTTAGCATTCAGCTGTCACGTCTAGGAATGGAAGTCTGTTGTCATTCTCCCTCCTATTTTGCAAACTTTATGCCTGTCAGGATATTCTTGACGGTGTTGTATGTTTCATCTTATTTCTTCCATTTTGTGATGACAAAGGTGTCATTTATGTAGCGGACCCAAAGTTTGTGCTGGATAGATGGGAGGGCAGCTTGTTCAAGTTTCTGCATTACTGCTTCTGCTATGAGCCCTGATATTGGTGATCCCATGGGTGTTCCGTTGACTTGTTTGTAGGTTTTGTTATTGAATGTGAAGTAGGTGGTGAGGCATAGGTCCATTAGCTTGAAGATATTGTCTTTGCTGATGAAGATGGTGCTGTCTGGTACTTGTGGTCCTGATTTCCCTGGTAGTGATGCCAGGTCGATATTAATGAATGTTAAAAGACATTAAACATCAAAGGAGACCATTATTACATCCTCTTCTATCTTGGTGTCTTTGATGGTGTTCAAGAATTCTTGGGTGGACTGAATGGAGGGGTATGAATCTTCAGTTAGATGTTTTAGTTTTTGGTGGAGTTCTTTGGCTAGGCTGTACATTGGTGTACCAACTGGGGAGACTATGGGTCTGAGGGAAAGCCCAGGTTTGTATAGTTTTGTAATCCATGGAAGCATGGTGTGTTGTATCCATCTGTTTTCATGTTTTGGAAATGTGTCCTGTTTAATTCTCCTGATTTCTTAAGTCCTGCTAGAAATATGAACACCAACTGGCCACTAAATTTCACAGTCCACTACCACTAATTTCTATGTATACAGACAAAGAAGGACACCATTTTGACTGGGACAACACACACATCTTAGAACAGGCAAAACAAAGACACGCATGAGACTTCCTCAAGACACGGCATTCTAACCAGAACTCCAACAATAAACACATTGATTTACCTTCCCTTGAAAAAAAGAACTGGAAATGACATTACCCACATTAAGAAACCAAGATCTATAAATAGAGACGGGGCATACCATCAGCGCTTCACCAGAGATTCTCACTGATGATGTTACCTAGTATGGTGACGCAACATCTGAAAACAAACCTTCTAGCTCAGCGAGCTAACTTACATTCTGGATTAGTGGTGCTGGAAGAGCACAGCAGTTCAGGCAGCATCCAAGGAGCAGTAAAATCGACGTTTCGGGCAAAAGCACTTCATCAGGAATACAGGCAGAGAGCCTGAAGGGTGGAGAGATAAGTGAGAGGAAGGTGGGAGTGGGGAGAAAGTAGCATAGCGAGCAATAGGTGAGTGGGGGAGGGAATGAAGGTGATAGGTCGGTGGGGGGGAGGGTGGAGTGGATAGGTGGAAAAGAAGATAGGCAGATAGGACAGGTCATGGGGACAGTGTTGAGCTGGAAGTTGGGAACTACGGTGAGGTGGGGGAAGGAGAAATGAGGAAACTGGTGAATTCCACATTGATGCCCTGGCGTTGAAGTGTTCCAAGGCGGAAGATGAGGCGTTCTTCCTCCAGGCGTTGGGTGGTGAGGGAGCGGCGGTGAAGGAGGCCCAGGACCTCCATATCCTCGGCAGAGTGGGAGGGGGAGTTGAAATGTTGGGCCACGGGGCGGTGTGGTTGATTGGCGCGGGTGTCCTGGAGATGTTCCCTAAAGCGCTCTGCTAGGAGGCGTCCAGTCTCCCCAATGTAGAGGAGACCGCATCGGGAGCAACGGATACAATAAATGATATTAGTGGATGTGCAAGTAAAACTTTGATGTATGTGGAAGGCTCCTTTAGGGCCTTGGATAGAGGTGAGGGAGGAGGTGTGGGCGCAGGTTTTTCAGTTCCTGCGGTGGCAGGGGAAAGTGCCAGGATTGGAGGGTGGGTTGTTTGGGGGCGTGGACCTGACCAGGTAGTCACGGAGGGAATGGTCTTTGCGGAAGGCGGAAAGGGGTGGGGAGGGAACTATATCCCTGGTGGTGGGGTCTGTTTGGAGGTGGCGGAAATGTCGGCGGATGATTTGGTTTATGTGAAGGTTGGTAAGGTGGAAGGTGAGCACCAGGGGCGTTTTGTCCTTGTTACGGTTGGAGGGGTGGGGTCTGAGGGCGGAGGTGCGGGATGTGGACGAGATGCATTGGAGGGCATCTTTAACCATGTGGGAAGGGAAATTGCAGTCTCTAAAGAAGGAGGCCATCTGGTGTGTTCTGTGGTGGAACTGGTCCTCCTGGGAGCAGATACGGCGGAGGCGGAGGCGGAAGAATTGGGAATATGGGATGGCATTTTTGCAGGAGGTGGGGTGGGAAGAGGTGTAATCCAGGTAGCTGTGGGAGTCGGTGGGTTTGTAAAAAGTGTTGGTATCAAGTCGGTCGTCATTAATGGAGATGGAGAGGTCTAGGAAGGGGAGGGAGGTGTCAGAGATGGTCCAGGTAAATTTAAGGTCAGGGTGGTATGTGTTGGTGAAGTTGATGAATTGCTCGACCGCCTCGCGGGAGCATGAGGTGGCGCCAATGCAGTCATCAATGTAGCGGAGGAAGAGGTGGGGAGTGGTGCTGGTGTAATTACGGAAGATCAACTGTTCTACGTAGCCAACAAAGAGACAGGCATAGCTGGGGCCCATACGTGTGCCCAGGGCTACGCCTTTGGTCTGGAGGAAGTGGGAGGATTCAAAGGAGCAATTGTCAAGGGTGAGGACCAGTTCGGCCAAACGAATGAGAGTGTCAGTGGAAGGGTACTGTTGGGGACATTGGGAGAGGAAGAAACAGAGGGCTTGGAGGCCCTGGTCATGGTGGATGGAGGTGTAGAGGGATTGGATATCCATGGTGAAGATGACGCATTGGGGGCCGGGGAAACGGAAGTCTTGGAGGAGGTTGAGGGCGTGTGTGGTGTTTCGAACGTATGTGGGGAGTTTCTGGACTAGGGGGGATAGGACAGTGTCAAGGTAGGTAGAGATGAGTTCAGTGGGGCAGGAGCATGCTGAGACAATGGGTCGGCCAGAGTGGTCAGGCTTGTGGATCTTGGGAAGGAGGTAGAACCAGGCAGTGCGGGGTTCCCGGACTATGAGGTTGGAAGCTGTGGGTGGGAAATCTCCTGAGGTGATGAGGTTCTGTACGGGCTGGGTGATGATGGTTTGGTGATGGTGAGGTGGGGTCATGGTTGAGGAGGAGGTAAGAAGAGGTGTCCTCGAGTTGGCGTTTGGCTTCAGCGGTGTAGAGGTCAATGCGCCAGATTACCACTGCGCCCCCTTTATCTGCTGGCTTGATGGTGAGGTTGGGATTAGAGCAGAGGGATTGGAGGGCTATGCGTTGTGAGGGTGAGAGGTTGGAGTGGGGGAGGGGGGTAGACAGGTTGAGGTGGCTAATGTCCCAGCGGCAGTTGGAAAGGAAGAGGTCGAGTGCGGGTAATAGGCCAGCGCGGGGTGTCCAGGTGGATGCAGTGTGTTGGAGGTGGGCGAAGGGGTCCTCGGAAGGTGGGCGGGAGTCCTGATTGTGAAAGTAAGCTCGGAGGCGGAGGCGACGGAAGAAGTGTTTGACGTCACGGCGTGTATTAAATTCATTGATGCGTGGATGGAGGGGGATGAAGGTGAGTCCTTTGTTGAGTTCTGATCGTTCGTCCTCAGTGAGTGGGAGGTCTGGGGGGATGGTGAAAACTCGGCAGGGCTGGGAGCTGGGATCTGGTATGGGTGTGGAACTGGGAGTGGGGCTGGTGTCGGTAACTGGAGTGGGTGTGGTGGTAAGGGGAATGGGAGTGGAGTCATGAGCAGGGTTGGTGTTCCCCTCAGGGTTTTGGTGGGCGGGGATGGTGACAGTGGGATCTGTTGGGGGTGTGTCAGCAGAATGCAGGTGAGTGGCGTTGGTGGGGGCGAAAGTGGTGGCAGACACGGCAGTAGGAGAGGTGAAAGTCACTGAGCATGCGACATCAGCGATGATGTGAGGGGCTGAAGTGATGTCACGTGTGGTGAATGAGGAATTGTGAGGGGTGGAAGTGGCCATGATGGGGGCGGAAGTGACATCATCAATCAGCGTGGGGGTGGCAGCTGCATCAGCCACATGGCTGATGGTGTCTGAATCTACTGGAATGATTGAGGAGCGCTGGTTATGGAGGTGGGTAGATAAAAGGTTGTTGGACTTACAGTTTTTGATGTTTGAGATGGAGTTGAAATATTGTTTGTTGAGAATATGAATTCTCCTGAGGATGTAGTACAGAGTGGGTCCTTTGCAATTCTGAGAGAGTGTGGCCCTCAGCTGAGGCAGGGATGACTGTAGAGAGGTTAGGTGCTGGCGCATTGCTGTGAGCGTGGAGCAGAGGATCTTGAAGGAGAACTGTTGCTGGTGTTTTTAAATCTGTAGTCTGTACTGTTTGTCCTGTTCGGGTCCGAACTCTGCTGGTTTAAAGGTGGTCCGGAGTCTGTGTGGGATGAGTTGGTGACGGAGGCAGGCACTGAGGAAGCAAATGTGGCTATGGTAGCGAGTTTGTTTCAGGACATGGTTGAAGAGCTTCAGGGTAGAGGAAATGACCTGGGAGTTGCAGTGGGAGAGGGACTCCCTGAGATTCTTGTAGAGAGAGGAGGAAAACTTCTTCAAGGCAGGCATCCTTGCAAGAGGATTCGCAGTAGGGTTAAAATCAACAAGGTAAAAACAATGACTGCAGATGCTGGAAACCAGATTTTGGATTAGTGGTACTGGAAGAGCACAGCAGTTCAGGCAGCATCCGAGAAGCAGCAAAATTGATGTTTCAGGCAAAAGCCCTTCATCAGGAATAAAGGCAGAGAGCCTGAAGCGAGGAGAGATAAGCTAGAGGAGGGTGGGGGTGGGGAGAGAGTAGCATAGAGTACAATAGGTGAGTGGGGAGGGGATGAAGGTGGTAGGTCGGGGGTGGGGGTGGAGTGTATAGGTGGAAAAGAAGAAAGGCAGGCAGGACAGTGCTGAGCTGGAAGTTGGGAACTGCGGTGAGGTGGGGGAAGGGGAAATGAGGAAACTGTTGAAGTCCACATTGATGCCCTGGGATTGAAGTGTTCCGAGGCGGAAAATGAGGCGTACTTCCTCCAGGCGATTTGGTGGTGAGGGAGGGGCGGTGAAGGAGGCCCAGGACCTCCATGTCCTCGGCAGAGTGGGAGGGTGAGTTGAAATGTTGGGCCACAGAGCGGTGTGGTCGATTGGTGCAGGTGTCCCGGAGATGTTCCCTAAAACGCTCTGCTAGGACACGTCCAGTCTCCCCAATGTAGAGCAACCGCATCGGGAGCAATGGATACAATAAATGATATTGGTGGATGTGCAGGTAAAACTTTGATGGATGTGGAAGGCTCTTTTAGGGTCTTGGATGGAGGTGAGGAAGGAGGTGTGGGCGCAGGTTTTGCAATTCCTCTGCTCCAATCCCGACCTCACCATCAAGCCAGCAGATAAAGAGGGCGCAGTGGTAGTCTGGCGCACTGACCTCTACACCGCTGAAGCCAAATGCCAACTTGAGGACACCTCTTCATACCGCCCCCTCGACCATGACCCCATCCCCCATCACTAAACCATCATCTCCCAGACCATACAGAACCTCATCACCTCAGGAGATCTCCCACCCACAGCTTCCAATCTCATAGTCCGGGGACCCCACACTGCCTGGTTCTACCTCCTTCCCAAGATCCACAAGCCTGACCACCCTGGCCGACCCATTGTCTCAGCATGCTCCTGCCCCACTGAACTCATCTCTACCTACCTTGATACTGTCCTATCCCCCCTAGTCCAGGAACTCCCCACATACGTTCGAGACACCACCCACGCCCTCCACCTCCTCCAAGACTTCCGTTTCCCCAGCCCGCAACGCCTTATCTTCACCATGGATATCCAATCCCTCTACACCTCCATCCGCCATGACCAGGGATTCCAAGCCCTCTGTTTCTTCCTCTCCCGACGTCCCCAACAGTACCCTTCCACCGATATTCTCATTCGTTTGGTCGAACTGGTCCTCACCCATGACAATTTCTCCTTTGAATCCTCCCACTTCCTCCAGACCAAAGGGGTAGCCATGGGCACACGTATGGGCCCCAGCTATGCCTGTCTCTTTGTTGGCTATGTAGAGCAGTTGATCTTCCGTAATTACACCGGCACCACTCCCCACCTCTTCCTCCGCTACATTGATGACTGCTTTGGCGCCACCTCGTGCTCCCGCGAGGAGGTTGAGCAATTCATCAACTTCACCAACACATTCCACCCTGACCTTAAATTTACCTGGACCATCTCTGACACCTCCCTCCCCTTCCTAGACCTCTCCATCTCCATTAATGACGACCAACTTGATACCGACATTTTTTACAAACCCACCGACTCCCACAGCTACCTGGATTACACCTCTTCCCACTCTACCTCTTGCAAAAATGCCATCCCATATTCCCAAGTCCTCTGCCTTCGCCGTATCTGCTCCCAGGAGGACCAGAGCTGAAAATGTGTTGCTGGAAAAGCGCAGCAGGTCAGGCAGCATCGAAGGAGAAGGATAATCGACGTTTCGGGCATGAGCCCTTCTTCAGGAATGAGGAAAGTATGCCAAGCAGGCTAAGATAAAAGGTAGGGAGGAGGGACTTGGGGAGGGGCGTTGGAACTGCGATAGGTGGAAGGAGGTTAAGGTGAGGTGATAGGCCGGAGTGGGGGTGGGGGTGGAGAGGTCAGGAAGAAGATTGCAGGTTAGGAAGGTGGTGCTGAGTTCGA
This sequence comes from Chiloscyllium punctatum, assembly GCF_047496795.1. NCBI lineage: Eukaryota > Metazoa > Chordata > Chondrichthyes > Orectolobiformes > Hemiscylliidae > Chiloscyllium > Chiloscyllium punctatum. The sequence continues at coordinate 90,864,552 of NC_092746.1, read as the reverse complement.
GGGTTGGGACTGAGACAAGGTGGGGGGAGGGAAATGAGGAAACTGGAGAAATCTGAGTTCATCCCTTGTGGTTGGAGGGTTCCTAGGCGGAAGATGAGGCACTCTTCCTTCAGACGTCGTGTTGCTATAGTCTGGCGATGGAGGAGTCCAAGGACCTGCATGTCCTTGGTGGAGTGGGAGGGGGAGTTGAAGTGTTGAGCCACAGGGTGGTTGGGTTGGTTGGTCCGGGTGTCCCAGAGGTGTTCTCTGAAACGTTCCGCAAGTAGGCGGCCTGTCTCCCCAATATAGAGGAGGCCACATGGGGTGCAGCGGATGCAGTAAATGATGTGTGTGGAGGTGCAGGTGAACTTGTGGTGGATTTGGAAGGATCCCTTGGGGCCTTGGAGGGAAGTAAAGGGTGAGGTGTGGGCGCAAGTCTTGCATTTCTTGCGGTTGCAGGGGAAGGTGCCGGGAATGGAAGTTGGGTTGGTGGGGGGTGTGGCCCTGACGAGGGAGTCACGGAGGGAGACGTCTTTTTGGACCGCTGATAGGGAGGGGAGGGAAATATATGCCTGGTGGTGGGGTCCGTTTGAAGGTGGTGGAAATGCCGAAGGATGATACGATGTATATGGAGGTTGGTGGGGTGATAGGTGAGGAGCAGTGGGGTTCTGTCCTGGTGGCGATTGGAGAGGCGGGGCTCAAGGGCGGAGAAGCGAGAAGTGGAGGAGATGCAGTGGAGAGCATCGTCGATCACGTCTGGGGGAAATTGCGGTCTTTGAAGAAGGAGGCTATCTGGGTTGTACGGTATTGGAACTGGTCCTCCTGGGAGCAGATGCAGCGGAGACGAAGGAATTGGGAATATGGGATGGCGTTTTTACAGGGGGCAGGGTGGGAGGAGGTGTAGTCTAGGTAGCTGTGGGAGTCGGTCGGTTTATCGTAAATGTCCGTGTTGATTTGGTCACCTGAGATAGAAATGGAGAGATCTAGAAAGGGGAGGGAGGAGTCTGAGACGGTCCAGGTAAATTTGAGGTTGGGGTGGAAGGTGTTGGTAAAGTGGATGCTTACCAAGTGGTAAAGCGCGCTGCCTCGTGCTCCCACGAGGAGGTTGAACAGTTCATCCACTTTACTAACATCTTCCACCCTGACCTCAAATTTACCTGGACCATCTCAGACTCCTCCCTCCCCTTTCTAGACCTCTCCATTTCTATCTCAGGCGACCGAATCAACACGGACCTTTACTATAAACTGACCCAGTCCCACAGCTACCTAGACTACACCTCCTCCCACCCTGCCCCCTGTAAAAATTCCATCCCATATTCCCAATTCCCTCGTCTCTTCCACATCTGCTCCCAGGAGGACCAGTTCCAATACCGTATAACCCAGATGGTCTCCTTCTTCAAAGACCGCAATTTCCCCCCAGACGTGATCGACGATGCTCTCCACCGCATCTCCTCCACTTCCCGCTCCTCCGCCCTTGAGCCCCGCCCCTCCAATCGCCACCAGGACAGAACCCCACTGGTCCTCACCTACCACCCCACCAACCTCCATATACATCGTATCATCCGTCGTCATTTCCACCACCTCCAAACGTACCCCACCACCAGGGATATATTTCCCTCCCCTCCCCTATCAGCGTTCCAAAAAAACATCTCCCTCTGTGACTCCCTCGTCAGGTCCACACCCCCCACCAACCCAACCTCCACTCCTAGCACCTTTCCCTGTAACCGCAAGAAATGCAAAACTTGCGCCCAAACCTCCCCCCTTACTTCCCTCCAAGGCCCCAAGGGATCCTTCCATATCCACCACAAATTCACCTGCACCTCCACACACATCATTTACTGCATCCGTTGCACCCAATGCGGCCTCTTCTATATTGGGGAGACAGGCAGCCTACTTGCGGAAAGTTTCTGGGACACCTGGACCAACCAACCCAACCGCCCTGTGGCTCAACACTTCAACTCCCCCTCCCACTCCACCAAGGACATGCAGGCGCTTGGACTCCTCCATAGCCAAACCATAGCAACACGACGGCTGGAGGAAGAGCGCCTCATCTTCCGCCTAGGAACCCTCTAACCACAAGGGATGAACTCAGATTTCTCCAGTTTCCTCATTTCCCCTCCCCCCACCTTGTCTCAGTCCCAACCCTCGAACTCAGCACTACCTTCCTAACCTACAATCTTCTTCCTGACCTCTCTGCCCCCACCCCCACTCCGGCCTATCACCCTCACCTTATCACCCTCACCTTAACCTTCCACGTATCGCATTTCCAACGCCCCTCCCCAAGTCCCTCCTCCCTACCTATTATGTTAGCCTGCTGGTCACATGTGGGCGGCACGGTGGCACAGTGGTTAGCACTGCTGCCTCTCAGCGCCAGAGACCCGGGTTCAATTCCCACCTCAGGCAACTGACTGAGTGGAGTTTGCACATTCTCCCCGTGTCTGCGTGGGTTTCCTCCGGGTGCTCCGGTTTCCTCCCACAGTCCAAAGATGTGCAGGTCAGGTGAATTGGCCATGCTAAATTGCCCGTAGTGTTAGGTAAGGGGTTAATGTAGGGGTATGGGTGGGTTGCGCTTCGGCGGGTCGGTGTGGACTTGTTGGGCCGAAGGGCCTGTTTCCACACTGTAAGTAATCAAATTTAATCTAATCTAAAACTTTCCTCATTCCTGAAGAATGGCTCTTCCCGAAACATCAATACTCCTGCTTCTTGGATGCTGCCTGACCTGCTGCGCTTTTCCAGCAACACATTTTCAGCTCTGATCTCCAGCATCTGCAGTCCTCACTTTCTCCCAGGAGGGCCAGTTCCACCACAGAACACACCAGATGGCCTCCTTCTTTAGAGACCGCAATTTCCCTTCCCACGTAGTTAAAGATGCCCTCCAATGCAACTCCACATCCCGCACGTCCGCCCTCAGACCCCACCCCTCCAACCGTAACAAGGACAGAACGCCCCTGGTGCTCACCTTCCACCCTACCAACGTTCGTATGAACCAAATCATCCGCCGAAATTTCCGCCACCTCCAAACAGACCCCACCACCAGGGATAGATTTCCCTCCCCACCCCTTTCCGCCTTCCGCAAAGACCATTCCCTCCGTGACTACCTGGTCAGGTCCATGCCCCCTTTCAACCCACCCTCCCATCCTGGCAACTTCCCCTGCCACCGCAGGAATTGCAAAACCTGTGCCCGCACCTCCTCCCTCACCTCCATCCAAGGCCCTAAAGGAGCCTTCCACATCCATCAAAGTTTTACTTGCACATCCACTAATATCATTTATTGTATCCATTGCTCCCGATGTGGTCTCCTCTACATTGGGGAGACTGGACACCTCCTAGCAGAGCGCTTTAGGGAACATCTCCGGGACACCCGCACCAATCAACCACACCGCTCTGTGGCCCAACATTTCAACTCCCCCTCCCACTCTGCTGAGGACATGGAGGTCCTGGGCCTCCTCCACCGCCGCTCCCTCACCACCAGATGCCTGGAGGAAGAACGCCTCATCTTCCGCCTCAGAACACCTCAACCTCAGGGCACCAATGTGGACTTCAACAGTTTCCTCATTTCTCCTTCCCCCACTTTACCCCAGTTCCAAACGTCCAGCTCAGCACTGTCCCCATGACTTGTCCTACCTGCCTGTCTTCTTTTCCACCTATCCACTCCAACCTCCCCCCCCGAACTATCACCTTCATCCCCTCCCCCACTCACCTATTGTACTCTATGCTACTTTCTACTCACCCCCACCCTCCTTGCACTTATCTCTCCACCCTTCAGGCTCTCTGCCTGTATTCCTGATGAAGGGCTTTTGCCCGAAACGTCGATTTCGCTGCTCCTTGGATGCTGCCTGAACTGCTGTGTTCTTCCAGCACCACTAATCCAGAATCTGGTTTCCAGCATCTGCAGTTATTGTTTTTACCGAGCTAACTTACATACTTATCATCAACCTGAACTACAAATCTTCTCAAAATTCGCCACGGCAAATTGAATATTGTGGGAAGACTAGAGCTGTGGGATCCAGTTTTAAGAATGAAAGGTCTTTTTTTAAGTCGGAAATAAGGAGAACTTAGTTCTCTCTGGGACAATCTTTCAGCAAGTTGGAGAAGCAGGGTCATTGAATATATTTGAGGCTCAGTTCGATATAACGTTTTTTCAGAGAAGGGAGTCCGGTTTTTGGGGCCATCAGAAAACTGGAGTTGATGCCATAATCAGATTAGCATAATCCTCTTGAATGATTGAGCAAGCATAAAGGGCCAAATGTCTTACTTATAAATATAGACATTGAACAGTACAGCACAGGAACGGGATCATTGGCCCATGATGTCTGTGTGGACCACAATACCATTCTAAACTACTCTCATCTGTCTGCATATGGTCTGTATCCCTCTATTCCCTGCCTATACCTGTGTCTGTCTAAATGACTCTTAATGCTTTGGTAACTGCTTCTACCACTTCCTCTGGCAGCACCTTCCAGGCACCTATCATTCTCTGTGCAAAATATTTGCCTCACACTTCTCCTTCAAACTTTCTCCCTCTGACCATAAACTACGTTCCCTTGGATTTGGCATTTCTACCCTGGGAAAAAGACTCCAACTTTCTACCCTACACCTGTCTCTCATAATTTTATAAACTTCTATCAGGTTGCCCTCAGCCTCTGTTGCTCAAGTGAAAACAATCCAAGTTTGTCCGACCTCTCCTTATAGCTAATACACTCCAATCCAGGCAACAAATCTCCTTAGTGCCCTTTCCAGAGCCACCATATCCTTCCTATACAGTGTAGTGACCAGAATGATGCACAATACAACAAATATGGCCTAACTAAAATTTATATGGCTGCAACATGACTCACCAACTTTTATACTTAATGCCTCAACTGATGAAGGCAAGCATGCCATATGTCTTCTTTACTACCATATCCACTTTCAGGGAGCTATGGACTTGCACCCCAAGATCCCTCTATATATCAATGCTCCTCGGGGTCATGCCAATTACTATGTACTTTCCTCTTGAATTTGATCTCCAAAATGCACCACCTCACACTTTTTCTGATTAGACAGTAAGACCATACAATATAGGAGCAGAATTAGGGCATTTGGCCTATCAGGCCTGCTCCGCCATTTGCTCATGGCTGATATGTTTCTCAAGACCATTTTCCTGCATCCTCCCCATAACCCTTGAAACCTTACTAATCAAGAACTTATCTGATGACACTTTATGACATGATCCCCAGAGTGTTCTGTGACAATAAGTTCTGGCTGAAGAAATGCCTCCTCATTTCAGTTCTAAGGATCATCCCTTCACTCCGAGGCTCTTCCCTCAAGTCCTGGACTCTCCTACGACTGGTAACACATTCTCTACATCTATTCTATCCAGTGTCTCAGTGCTCTATGATTTTAAATCAGATTCCCCCTCACCCTTCTGAAACACATTGAGTACAGACCCAGTGTTTTTAACTGCTCCTCAAATGACAAGAGTTTTATCCCTGGAATGATTCTTGTAAACATCTTCCGGACCCCCTCCAATGCCAGCACATCCCTTCTTAGATACAGGGCCCAAAGCTATTCACAATATTCAAATTCGGTCTGACTAGAGCCTTATGCAGCCTCAGCAGTACATCGCTGCTCTTGTATTCTAGCCCTCTTGAAATTAATGCGAACATTACATTTTCCTTCTTAACCACCAACTGAAATTGCATGTTAACCTAAAAAGAATCCTGGACTAGGACTCCTGAGTCCCCATTTGCTTCAGATTTCTGAAGTTTTTCCCCGTTTAGAAAATAGTCTATGCCCCATTCTTTCTACCAAAGTGTGTAATGTCACAATGTCCTACACAGTATTCCATCTGCCACTTCTTTGCCCACTCTCCTAGCCTGTCCAAGTTCTTCTGCAGCCTCCCAACTTGACCAACACCACCTGTCCCTTCACCTTTCTTTGTGTCATCTACAAACTCAGCAACAATGCCCTGTGTTCCTTTGTCTGGATCATTAATGTATAACATGAATAGATGTGGTATCACCACTGTCCCCTGAGGAATTCCACAAGTCACTGGCAGCCATCCTGAAGAAGACCCTGTTATTTCCACTCTCTGTCTTCTGCCAGTCAGCCAATCCTCTATCCATGCCAGTATCTTGCCCCTAGCCCATGGGCTCTTATAAACCCCATTTGCCATTTCTCTGTCCAAATTTCCAACTGATCTATATCCTACTGTATCCTTTAACATCCTTCCTCACTATCGACAACTTCACCAATGTTCATGTCATATGCAAACTTGCTAATCAGACATACATTTCATCACATCAGCTATTTATATTAAAAACAACAAAGGTCCCAGCACTGATCCTTATGGAACATCACTGGTCACGGAGCGAAAGTCAGAGAAATAATCCTCCACAACTACTGTCTGTCTTCTATGACCAACCTACCAACTCACCGTGGATCCCATGTGACTTAATCTTTTAGGCCTGCCTAACATGAGGGAGTTTATCAAATGCTTCAATAAATACCACATAGACAACACCCACCGCCCTATCCTCATCAACCATCTTCATCACTTCCTCAAAAGCACAATCAAACTTATTAAGATCTCCCATGCATATTAGCCATGCTGACTATCCCTAGTAAGTCCATTCATTCCCAAATGTGCGTAAATTCTGTTCATAAGAATCTTCTCTAATAATTTCCCTATCACTGATGTAAGGCTCACTAGTCTATAATTTCCTGGATTCTCCCAGTTGACTTTCTTAAACAAAGGAACAACATTGGCTATTTTCCAGTCTTCTGGGACCTCCTCTGTGGCTAAAAAGGATCCAAAGATATCTGTCAAGGTCCCAGCAATCTCCTCGCTAACCATCTTGGATAGATCCCATCAGGCCCTGGGAATTATCTACCTTCATGTTTTTCAAGGCACGCAACACCACCTCCTTCTTTAATACCAACATGCCCTAGAATATTAACACAATCCTCCCTAATCTTACCCTCTCCAGGCCGTTCTCCTACTCATACTCTTGACTCCTTTGTTTCTGTAATGAGCATTGCTAACAAAGCCAGAACTTGCCACCCAACCATAATTGCCTTTGAACTGGGTGGTTGACTAAGCCATTCCAGAAGCAGCTAAGAGTCAACCACAATGCCGTCATATGTTGGCATATGAGCATATTAGAAGTGTATATCTCCAGATGGGTTGTGAATGATCATTGTTCAGAATGTGGTGCTGGAAAAGCACAGCAGGGCAGGCAGTGTCCGAGGGAGAGTTGACATTTCAGGCAAAATCCCTTAATCAGGAAATGATAATTGTTCACCTTTACCAAGGTTAGCTTTCAATTTCATATTTATTATTAACTGGATTCAAATTTCCCCACCTGCTCTGATGGAATTTGAGCTTCTTTCCTTCGAGGTTTGATTTGGAGAACTAAACTAATACTGCATCTATGTCTGTTATTTCCCTTAATCTAATAATGTAGAGCAGCAAAGACAAAGACCAGGTCAAAACTCCATATATTCACCTCACTCCAGTGCACACCTGCGAATATTTTTCTTACAGCATCTCCTCTAGTTTTGGCAAATGAGTGATTGTTTTAACTAAGGACAAAGCAGAAATATTTTGCGAATGGCAGAATGCTGCGGAACACTGTTATGGAGTTGCACCGACTTGCAAAGTCCAATCATGGTGAAAGATAAATTGCATAACTGAGTTAGTGGGAATGGGTGGCAGTGTGGATTGGAACCCTGCCTTTTCATGTCTGGAATCTCAGAACTAATTCAGCTGATGCCATCCCCCCATATACACACAACTCCCTGATTTCACAATGTTTTTTTGCACAGGCATGGATGCAGGAATGAACTTGTGAAATCCTATGAAAATACTCTGCAGCATTTAAATTGTGACACCTTTAAAATACTATATTGGAATTTAAAAGACATCTTCAAGACAATGGCAGAATGACTTGCAAGGCTTCAGTAACTTGTTCCATGTGGGAAATTGTGTTAATTCTTTGGTGGGAGTGTGGTTTTAAAGGTTATTTCTGATAATAGATCAGATTCCCTACAGCGTGGAAACAAGCTCTTCAGGTCAACAAGTCCACACTGACCCTCTGAAGAGTAACCCACCCAGACCCAGTTCCCTCTGACTAATACAGCTAACATTATGGGCAATTTAGCATGGTCAATTCACCTGACCTGCACATCTTTGGACTGTAGGAGGAAACTGGATCACCCGGAGGAAAAACACACAGACACAGGGAGAATGTGCAAACTCCACACAGACAGTCACCCAAGGCTGGAATCGAACCTGGGACCCTAGTGCTGTGAAGTAGCAGTGCTAACCACTGAGCCTCCGTGCCGCCCTAATGGGGCAGAGTTAAATGATAGACATAATGCTAGATATAATTCTATAAATACGGTGTCTTATGGCCCTGCTCCACCAGTTACCTGATGAAGGAGCAGCACTCCGAAAGTTAGTGCTTCCAGATAAACCTGTTGGACTATAACCTGGTATTGTGTTATTGTGTGGAGTTGTGGGATGGTTAGGGTTTGGCGATGGAGGAGATCCAGGACCTGCATGTCCTCGGCGGAGTGGAAGGGGGAGTTGAAGTGTTTGACTATGGGGCAGTGGGGTACCTGGGGGTTGCAGTAAGAGAATGACTCACTGAAATCTTTGTAGAGAGAGGAGGAGATCTTCTTCAAGGTAGGCATCTTTGGAAGAGATTCACAGTGAGGTTAAAATCAACTAGGAGAAAGTAGGGACTGCAGATGCTGAAGATCAGAGTTGAGAGTGTGGTACTGGAAAAGCACAGCAGGTCAGGCAGCATCTGAGGAGCAAGAGCCTCGGGAGTGGAGAGATAAATGAGAGGGGTGGGGCTGGGTGGAGGTAGCTGAGAGTGCAATAGGTGGATGGACATGGGGGTAAAGGTGATAGGTCAGAGGGGAGGGTGAAGCAGATAGGTGGGAAAGAGGATGAACAGGTAGGACAGGTGATGATTTTTAACTCTGTCCACCCCAGTCCAACACCAACTCCTCCACATCACAGAAATTATTATCTATTGAACAGAACAAACTGCAAAGAGATCAGGGAAAGGACACAAATATGAAACGAAGAAGCCTTGGAGTGGAACACATAAGGAGAAAGGTAATGAAGAGTTATGAGAGAGAAGCATAATGTTCACAGGTAGTTTGTGAACTATTAATGCAATGTTAGTTTCCAAAGTTAGGCAATTATTTTTCTTGTACATACATGACTGCAATACTAGAATTACGGAGTCTTTTAAATGTTTTGTTCTTATTCATGCCCATGTCTATACAAGAAAGTATGTAGGAAAATATTGCACTCTACTGCAAAAATGGGTGGTACATGGAACACAAACTCTCAAATATTGTCAGGAGTTGATCCAAGGAGAAAATGCAGTGATTTGTGAAATGTGTCAGGTGGACTACAGAAGATGAAATGCACTGTTCACAACATAAAATACTGCACACAGAAAGAAAAATTGGCAATAAATATGAAGCACGTTGAATAATATCAATAAGATGATATCTTGAAGCTTTGACTGTCAGTTAATCTGGAAATACAGAGAGAAGCACTCAAAGTGTTTCTGTAGCCTCCAACACAAACCATTGCTATCTGTTAGAGTATGCCCCAAAGTGAGCCTTGCCAGTTTTACAGTGCACTTAAGGTATCCCTGAATTCTGGAGAAGTGAAATGAATAATAAGTGAAAGGGTAAGCAGCTGTATCAACATATCAGACCATAAGAACTAGGAACAGGGGTGGCTGTTCAGCCCCACAAGCCTGCTCCACCGTTCAATAGGATCATTGCTGATCCGACACTCCTTATGTCCACTTTCCTGCCCTTTCCCCCTTCCCCTTGATTCTCCCACTGGTCAATAATCTTTATCTCAGCCTTAAGTACAAGCCCCTGAATGTTTGGACAGGTTCAATGTGGAGAGGATGTCGTCACTCTCGGAAAATCTACAAGTAAGTGTCGCTGTTTAAAAATAATGGACCATCTTGCATGGAGGATAACTTGCAATATTGAAATAGATTTGACCTTTTACCTTCAAAGATCTGATATGGACTTGCAGTCTCCAGTAGTGATTAAGGTATTGCATAACCCCTCAGCCCATCTGAACATGGGAACTCCTAATCAAACATTCCCCACTCCAGACTGACATTGCCTTCTGTTGATAGTTTTTAGGGTCTGACTCTGACTCTGACTCTGACTCTGAGCAGGCAGAGGTTTCACACCAATGGAAACCAGGAAATCTGGTAGAAACGCAGGTTCATTGGCCTGGAGCTGCATCTTGGGACTGAAAGTCTGCAGCAGCTTCAATGTAAACAACGAGCAGATCTTTACTTCCAATCTATTCAAACTCAGTGAAGGATCAGTCAACATGAGGCTCCGTGAGTGTCTCCAAAACATGATGTCAGACGTCTGCCATTACACTTTAAGCCATTGGTAGTGCTGCTACCTTTTAGAGCTTATGAAGGTAGTTCCGGCCCAACACTAGAACTTAAATCTAAGCTGATAACTCAATGTCAGGAAGAGCTTTCACGACGGTTTCTCCCGAGTTTTAGGAAGGCACATGAAATTATTACTGTCACGATAGTGTTAATATGGACTAATGATTTTCAAATTCCGTTATTTGACTTTAATCCTTGGGACTTTCATAGACTTGACTTGTCTTAAGGAGGTGAATCTCTCATTTAAAATGGCCACAACAACTAAATTGACCATACAGGTTAACTAGTCTTCATGAAATCAAGGTGGAATAAACAAGCATCCAAACTAAAATTAACATTATATTGTTAGACTTTGAAACTACCCCATCCAGTCAGGTATGAGAACACCCTAAATTCCTTTTTGATTTACACCTATATATGAACATAGGAACAGATGTAGACCATTCAGCTCCTTGAGCCTGTTCTACCATTCAATGAGATCATGGCTGATATGTTGCCCAACTCCATAGACCTGCCTTTGGTGTATATCCCTTACTGCCTTTGCTTAACAAAAAATTATCTATTTCAGATTTACAATTCACAACTGGTCCAATAACTACTGTTGTTTGTGGAAGACTGTTCCAAGTGACTGCCACTCTTGCTCTCCTGAATAGTCTGGTCCTAATTCTCTGACCCTCTAGTTCTAGAATTACTGACCAGTGATAAAGTTTACTTTTATCTACCCTGTCTTTTCCTGTTCATATCTTCAAGATTTCAATCAGATCATCCTTAGCCTACTAAGTTCTGGAGAAATCATGCTTAATTTGTATAATTGCTCCTCATAACTTAACCCCCATAGTCCTGGTATTATTCTGCAAACCTACATTATACTTCCTCCAAGACCAAAATATCCAGTAATATCACTTTCAAATACTAAAGATTGAAGACATTGCCTACAATTACCACACTTGGAAACATTTAACTTCATCAATGAAATACATAAATCAACTTCTATTTCAGGAAACTGCTTTTAAAAAGTTGGGAGAATGCTTATTGATTGCAGAATCAAACAAAATTTTTCTGTGCTTCTGAAAGGACAAAGCTTCTAATGACAACACGCATTCGAGAAAACATTTAGACGCCAAATATTTAAAAAGGATATTTATAATATTCAGGATTGCTAGTGGCTCAAGAGTGAAATAATCTTGCTCAGGTTCACTCTTATGTCCCAAGGACATCCTAAGGACTTTAAACTGTATACTTGTTTCATTTTCCTTTTGTGTGGACACCGTCTTTTCTTTAATGTTGTACCTTGGGTATATGTGCTTGAAATGCATGCTTATTATTTTGGGGAAGCTATTCACTCCTACACCTAATTATAACACTGTGGATAATTGAGAGAAGTCTCATGGAAATTCTAACCTGAGATATTACAACCAGTTTCTGAAAAGAGTCATACTGGGCACATTGCAGAGTAAAGACATTAAGAGCATTAGTTTTGTTTTGACTTTAGTGCAGAAGCATTAACCTTTTCCATTTAATTCAGAAGAACTAGAAGTTGAGTTCAGAAGAAACAGGAACTGAGCTCAGAAGCACATTTTTGAGACCAGTTCAAGGGAACCAGTCAGCTCAGCTGAAGTGATTTATAGTCTGTGAATCTTCCAGTATTGGAGAGTTTGGGTAGAAGATTTCAACATGTTAGATCTGAGAAAGTTTAAGCCATTAAAGTTGTGAGGGATCAATCGGCAAACTCAGAAATTAATCATAAAAAAAAAGGTCTTATTCTTCAAACAGAGCAAAGTGAAGAAATTGGGAAGTCTCAGTTAAACAAAGATGCTTTAAAAAACTGTAATATCAGTTGATATATTGGATTACTTTGAAAGGTTATGAGTGTCCTGCTGTAATGTCTTTAGTAATAACTTAGAGTCATAGAGATGTACAGCATGGAAACAGACCCTTCAGTCCAACCCATCCATGCCGACCAGATATCCCAACCCAATCTAGTCCCACTTGCCAGCATCTGGCCCACATCCCTCCAAACCCTTCCTATTCATATACCCATCCAAATGCATCTTAAATGTTGCAATTGTACCAGCCTCCACCACATCCTCTGGCAGCTCATTCCATACATGTACCACCCTCTGTGTGAAAAAGTTGCCCCTTAGGTCTCTTTTATATCTTTCCCCTCTCACCCTAATCCTATGCCCGCTAGTTCTGGACTCCCCGACCCCAGGGAAAAAACTTTGCCTATTTATCCTATCCATGCCCCTCAAAATTTTGTAAACCTCTCTAAGGTCACCCTTCAGCCTCCGTCGCTCCAGGGAAAAGAGCCCCAGCCTGTTCAACCTCTCCCTGTAGCTCAGATCCTCCAACCCAGGGAACAACCTTGTAAATAATTTCTGAACCTTTTCAAGTTTCACAACATTTTTCCGATAGGAAGGAGGTCAGAATTGCATGCAATATTCCAACAGTGGCCTAACCAATGTCCTGCACAGCCACAACATGACCTCCCAACTCCTGTACTCAATACTCTGACCAATACAGGACAGCATACCAAATGTTTTCTTCACTATCCTATCTACCTGCGACTCCACTTTCAAGGAGCTATGAACCTGCACTCCAAAGTCTCTTTGTTCAGCAACACTCCCTAGGACCTTACCATTAAGTGTATAAGTCCTGCTAAGATTTGCTTTCCCAAAATGTAGCACCTCGCATTTATCTGAATTAAACTCCATCTGCCACTTCTCAGCCCATTAGCCCATCTGATCCAGATCCTGTTGTAATCTGAGGTAATCCTCTTCGCTGTCCACTACACCTCCAATTTTGGTGTCATCTGCAAACTGTACCTCTTATGCTCGCATCCAAATCATTTATGTAAATGACAAAAAGTAGAGGGCCCAACACCGATCCTTGTGGCACTCCACTGGTCACAGGTCTCCAGTCTGAAAAACAACCCTCCACCACCACCTTCTGTCTTCTACCTTTGAGCCAGTTCTGTATCCAAATGGTGAGTTCTCTCTGTATTCCATGAGATCTAACCTTGCTAATCAGTCCCCCATGGGAACCTTGTCGAACGCCTTACTGAAGTCCATATAGATCACATCTATTGCTCTGCCCTCATCAATCTTCTTTGTTACTTCTTCAAAAAACTCAATCAAGCTTGTGAGACATGATTTCCCACGCACAAAGCCATGTTGACTATCTCGAATCAGTCCTTGCCTGTAGGTGTTCAAAGTTTGTGAGAAGATTTGTAGCTCGGTTGTGCTCATTGTTGTGGTTCTGTTCGCCGAGCTGGGAATTTGTCTTGCAAACGTTTCGACCCCTGTCTAGGTGACAGGAAGCGGCAGAGACAGGCCACTATAAATGCCGGAGGAAACAGCACAGAAGCGCTTCACAGGAGGCTCCCAAGCACTGAGGATGTCACCTAGACAGGGGACGAAATGTTTGCAAGACAAATTCCCAGCTTGGCGAACAGAACCACAACAGTCCTTGCCTTTCCAAATACATGTACATCCTGTCCCTCAGGATTCCCTCCAACAACTTGCCCACCACCGAGGTCAGGCTCACCGGTCTATAGTTCCCTGGCTTGTCTTTACCGCCCTTCTTAAACAGTGGCACCACGTTTGCCAACCTCTAGTCTTCCGGCACCTCACCTGTGACTATCGATGATACAAATATTTCAGCAAGAGGCCCAGCAATCACTTCTGACATCTTCCTGATGATAGATCCAAAGCAAACCGCCTTGTTGCTGTCTGTCCCACTCCTTTTTGGAATAAAGGAGTTACATTTGTTCTTTCCATTCTAATGAAGCCTTCCTGAAATGAAAAGAATTTTGAAAAATCTAAATAAATAGTTTAACTATCTCACGAGCCACTTCTTGAAAGTTGGTAAGATGTTCACAATCGCCCTTATTTAACTTCAAAATGCCAGTCAAAATGCCTACTTTTCCTTCTCTACATCTGAATATAGAAGTCAATCACATTATGAAAGCTGCTGCCTATAGCACCTTCACTGATAGAGTCACCGAGCTGTACACCGACCCTTTGGCCCAATTCATTCATGCTGACCAGACATCCTCAATTATTCTAGTCACATTTGCCATCATTTGGCTCATATCCCTCTAAACCTTTCATATTCGTGCACCCATCCAGATGCCTTTTAAAAGTTGTAATTGTACTCAACTCCACCACTTCCTCTGGCTGCTCTTTCCATCTACGCACTACCCCTTTGGTCCCTTTTAAATCTTTCCCCTCTCATTTTAAACCTGCACTCTCTAGTTTTGGAATCTCCTATCCTGGTGAAAAGAACTTGTCTACTTACCCTATCCATGGCTCTTCATGATTTTATAAACCTCTATAAGGTCACCCCTCAGCCTCCGACACTCCAGGGAAAATAGCCCCAGAAAATTCAGCCTCTCCCTATAGTTCAAATTGAGCTCATGAACAAATTCTATCTCATTGTAGAATAGCTTGACACAAAAACTGCCAGACCTGCCAGGTTTCAACTGCAATTTCTGTTTTTGTTTCAGATCGCCAGCAGCCACAGATCTTTGTTTAATTCTTGTATAGTCTATTCTGGTTAGCTCCAGGTTGAACTGTTCAAACAATCTCAAAAACATTCTATGAATTGGTCATCTAGGCTCCTTTCCCCCATCTGATTTTCTTTTGTCTATATGTAGATGACAGCCCCCATATGATTGCTGCACTTTTCTGACAAGTTCCTGTTATTTCCTCCTTTACACTCCCACCTATTGTGGGTTCACTGTTAGGAGACTTGTGCAATACTCCTATAGATTACTGTAGCAGCTTCAAAGTGATTTAGATAAGTTGAGGGAGTGGGCAAACTCATGGCAGATGCATTAAAACATGGCTAAATGTGGAGTTACTCACTTCAGTATCAAAAAACAGAAAGGATGTTTCTGTTGAATGGTGAATATTGGAAAAAAATGGATGTACAAAGGATCTGGGTGTCCTTATATACTAGTAAAAGCAAACATACAGGCAGGTGCAGCAAGCAATTAGGAAGGCAAATGATATTTTGGCCTTCATTGAAACAGGATTGGAGTTCAGTAGTAAGGATACTTAACTGCAGTTCAGTGGGGCTTTGGTGAGAGTGTACCTGGAGTATTGTGTGCAATTTTCTTCTCCCCACCTAAATAATAAAATATCTGCCATAGAGAGAGTGCAACTTTGGTTCACATGCCTGATGTCAGGGATGACAGGGGCTGTCTTGTGATGAGAGGTTGTTTGACTGGGCCTGTATTCACCAGCATTTAGAAGCACGAGAGTGCCAGATGAAATACAACGAGGATGTGAGGTTATGCATTTTGGCAGACAAAATAGAGGAGGTGAAGGGAGAAGGACTGCAGAAAGCTACAGAACAGAGGCATTTGAGGGTTATTTATCTTCAATCACAAAAAGCTAGCATCCAAGTTCAGCTGGTCATTGCATAGGAAAATAGAACGTTGGACTTTATTTTAAAGGGAATGGAGTATAAAAGTGGGGACGGCAGTAATATAGAACACAGCTATACAAGATGCTAGTCAGGCCACAGCTGGAATAATGTGAACAGTTTTGGTCCTTTCATCTAAGGAAAGATATTGAGACATTTGAAGCACATCAGACAAGGTTCATGAGGCTGATACCAGGTATGGAGGGAATGCTATATGAGGACAGGTTGTGTAGGCTGGGCCTGTACTCACTGGAATTTAGAAGAATGAGAAACGACCTTATAACATTTACGAGATTATTTGGGAACTTAGGATCGACATGGAGTATCTTCCCATTGTGAGAGAGTCTAGGACCAGAAGTCATAGTCTCAGAGTAAGAAGTTGTCCAGTTTAAGACAGTGATGAGGAGGAATAATTTTCTCTGAGAGGACAGTGAAAGTTTGGAATTCTTTATTACTGAGGACAGTGAGCTTGGATCGTTAAGTATGTTCAAGGCAGAGATAGGTAGATGCTTAATCAGTAAGGGAATTGGGGATTATGGGGTAAAAGCAGGAAAGTGGAGTTATGGGTTAGACAATAGACATTAGACAATAGGTGCAGGAGTAGGCCATTCTGCCCTTCGAGCCTGCACCACCATTCATTATGATCATGGCTGATCATGGTTATCAGAAAGGCAGGGAAGACTTGATGGGCTGAAAGGCCTCCTTCTGTTCCTATGTATTATGTTGTTATAGTGCTTTGATTTGATTTGCTTATATTTAATGATGAACTGCAACCTCCTGTGAATTGTCCAAACAATAACCCATTTAACGATGCAGGGTTCACCAGAACTGCTCCAGTAATGAGTAAGACGGAGTTCAACCACAGCATCAATACTGACTGCACAAGTACAAAACAGCCTTCCACCAGACAACAAGTTGATTTCAATCCTGTAATCAAACACATGTAGCTAGTTAATAACTAATTGATATGCGATGTGCATTTTCCATGAGTTTTATTATTACCGTCTATCTTTTCTCATTAATAATTGATTTTATTTTTGTTGTGTTTATTCTTTCCAAAGTTTTGATATTACTTTCACAGATTTCAAAGTTATTGTTTGTGCTGAGTACAGGAGAAATTCAGAATATGTTCAGAACCATATTTCTTATCATCAAGCTGAATCCTGTGTCCTATATTACCGCTGTGTAGACCTTACAGGCCACTTCCATCAGCTTTGGCTCCACTGTGTCTAACTCCTGGCAGGACCACATCACAAATATTCGTAGCATTTATATAAGCAGACAACATCAACATCCTCCTACAAAATGCTTTGGGTGGGTCATGTTGTTTGGGTTGATAACCTTCCAAACCCATTACCACTTCCACCTAGAAGGACAAGGGCAGCAGATTCATGGGAACATCACTATCTGCAAGATCCCCTCCAATCCAATCACTTTCCTTGCCTTTCCTTCACTGATGCTGGGTGAAAATTCTGGAATTCCTTGCCTAATGGCATTGTTGATCTGACTGCAGCCAAACGAGAAAATGCTGGAAAATCTCAGCAGGTCTGGCAACATCTGTAAGGAGAGAAAAGAGCTGACGCTTTGAGTCTAACTGACCCTTTGTCAAAGCTCTGGGACTACAGCGGTACATGAAGGCAGCTTACCATAATCTTCTCAAGGGCAACTAAGGACGGGCAATAAATGCCAGCCAGCCAGTGATGCATAAATCCCACGAATTTGTAGATTAATAAAAATTCATTTAGGAGACATTTTTGATGAGCTAGAAGTTCTTGTGGTGCAGTGGTAGTGTCACTGTATCTAGGTGTGTTCGGGGAGGGGGAGTTGCAAATTTCTTTTGCATAATAAACCAGATTTCAGCCTAGGTTCGAACTTTTCCAGTAATAATGTCAGCTGAGATCTGCAGATTTTTTACACTAAATCAAATGATTAATACATTCAGAGCCCTCTTTTCCCCCTCAAGTATTCAATGTCAATTGGTGCTTTTTAAACAATACCGGTGAAAGCTTCCCACTTCTCTTTCATGGGATGTGGGAATCACTGCAAGACCAGCCCCTTGTTTCCCAGGCCTTATTATCTTTATACTGAGTGGCTGACTCTCCTGCTCCTCGGATGCTGCCTGACCTGCTATGCTTTTCCAGCACCACACTCATGACTCTAGTCTCCAGCATCTGCAATCCTCACTTTCACCGAGGCCATATTAGAAGGTAACTCAGAGTCTATAGGCACATGTAGGCCAGGAGATTTCCTTCCCTAAAGACCATTTGTGAAATAGATGGGCTCATTCCCCAACAAGAAATGATAATGGTCATCACGACTGCAACAAAGTTTAATTTCAGGGTCAACAATTGTCAAGGTGAGATTTAAACCTTTGTCCACGGTCATTAGTCTGGGCCTTCATCTCTGTCTTCTGAAGTTATTTAATAGCTTTGAGAGTCTTTGACACCTTAATTAAAAGCTTCTGACTTCTTTGAGAGCTTTGATGCTTTGACACCAATGATAGCTTGCTCAAAGCTGAAGGTTCCTACCAGTCCTTTGATATCCAAGAGTAAGATAATTCATTACAAATCAAAAGACTTGATGGTTGCAATATATGTTTGAGCAATAAAAGCAAAACCGGTGTTGACATTTCCCAATAAGGAAACCATCAAATACTGAGGGTTTTGCTATGTGCAAAAGCGACTGCTACATTTGCCTACAAACACCATTGGCCACACTGATAAAGTAATTGGTTGTCTGTAATTATCCATAAAGTGCTTATGAGTACAGATCTTTCTTCTCTTTTCTGTTTTTACATGAGAGCCTCTTTCAGAAGTAGGGAGGAGAAATATGAAGAGAATTGAAAAGCAAAATAATTATAATCTTTTAAAGATTGTTTTGCTAAACTGAAACCTGCCACTACCAATACTGCATCCTGTACCTAAGTAGTATGTCTATAATGCAGCATTGGGTGTGGTAACATATACATGTAATGTAATGCAACATGATATAGGAGGCACTCTCACCTATATCTTGCACGCTATTCATTATACTATTCCCCTCTGCAATGTTTCCTGGCTCATGCCCACTTTGTGCAGCTTCTTGCTTCCCAGCTGATTATATCTGGCACGAAATGTAGAATGGAATGTATCTAATTACACAATACCAGGAATTCAAGTATACACCCAGCATTAAACATTAGCTAACTTGCTAGTGAGACTGAGCAGTGATTATTCCTTATTATTTTACCAGCACCCACACTAATCCCAAAGCATAATTAGGTGGGAGGCAGGTTACTCAGCTGAGGACTGACTTTGCTGAGAATTTCAACATAAACGACGTAATGACTGTGTCGTTTTCTTGCAGTCTATATCAGCTACGTTTAGAAATAATTTTACTGACATTTCTACGCAACATAGCTTTTCCAACATTCAAAATAGATTAACTTTCCTTTTAAAAATATCTCCTAAATATCTATATTATGACCTTATGGTGAAGGCAGCTTGGTTAATATCCTGAGACTCTCTTCCTAACAGGATTGTGGGTTCTCTAACCCTCACAGACTGGAGAAGTTCACAAAAACAAGTCAGCATCATCTCCTCCAGGATGACTAGGGATGGACAATAAATGCTGACCCAGCCAGTAAAGCCCACATCCTGTGAATGATTGTTAAAAAATACGGTATAGAAAATATAAATAGCTTATCTTCGCAGCTTGAATCCAGAAGATAAATGTTGAGCGATGGGTAGTGAGGGGCTTCACTTCTGTGATCTTTTCTGAAACCAAATGAGATCCAATGAGGAAAAGAGAAAATATGGCCAGTGAGGTGCCCTCTTGATAGCTAGAATGCCTTGTATTCCCATCATGCATATGTCTCTCCCACTCCCAAGGTTTTGTCCGGACAAGCTTGACATTGAATGGCTAGGAATCCTTAGAGCTTTTAATTCACTGTCTGCAAGGTTTTGCAGCTACCTGATGCAGGGTAGCCGTGAACAGTCTGCAGGGGGAACCAACAGTGGCATACCAATTGTCCTCAGTGGCATACATCTTGGGAGATGGATTCAACCATCTTTTAGGCCACAAATTTTTTTTTATTCAATCATGGGATGTGGGTGTTGCTAGTTAGGCCAGCATTTATTGCCCATCCCTAGTTGCCCTTGAGAAGGTGGTAGTGAGGATTTTGACTCAGCAACAGTAAAGGAACAGTTGTTTTTTATTTCAAGTCAGGATGGCGAGTGGCTTGGAGCTGAACTTGCAGGTAGTGGTGTTCCCACGTATTTGCTGCCCTTGTCCTTCTAGATGGAAGTGGTCGTGGGTTTGGAAGGTGCTTTCTAAGGATCTTTGGTGAATTTCTGCAGTTCATCTTGTAGATAGTACATACTGCTGCTACTGAGGGTCATTGGTGGAGAGGGTGGATGCTTGCGGATGCAGTGCCAATCAAACAGGCTGCTTTGTCCTGGATGGTGTCAAGCATCTTGAGTATTGTTGGAATTTCACTCATTCAGGCAAGTGGTGAGTATTCCATCCCACTCCTGACTTGTGCATTGTAGGTGATGGACAGGCTTTGGAGAGTCAGGAGGTGAGTTATCCATTGCTGTATTCCTGCTCTTGTAGCCAATGTGTTCATGTGGTAAGTCCAGTTGTGTTTCTGGTCAATGAAGTTTATAGTGGAGGATTCAGTGATGGTAACACCACTGAATGTCAGGGATGTGATTACATTGTTTCTTATTGGAATTGGTCATTGTCTGGCATTTGTGTGGTGTGAATGTTACTTGCCTCAGCCTGGACATTGTCCACATCATGTTGTGTTTGAACATGGGCTGCTTCAGTATTTGAGGAGTCACAAATGGTGCTGATAATTGTGCAATTGTCGGCGAAGATCACATTTCTGACCGTATGGAGGGAAGGTCAGTGATGAAGCAGCTGAAGGTGGTTGAGCTGCTAGGTTGCCCTTGCCTAGTAGCAGGTGAGGTCAGAATGAAAGTTCAGTGTAGCTGTCCTGAGGGTAGGTGTCAGCCAATGTTTATGATCCAGCATCACATGAGCTTGGATAGAACTATACTGCTTGGTTAGAAATGCTGTACTTCCACTGAGGTGTGAAGAAGAAGGTCCTGTTGCCCTGACCAATTGAGTCTAAAAGTTGGAGAGCTAGCTCAAAAACCTGGCCTCTATTCCTCCTTCAGCTAAAAAAAATGAAGTGAAGATTAAGTTATCCATCACATTTGCTGTTGCTGGGAGCTCACAGGAGATTATGGTGGCTGTTATAATTACCCACATATCGATTGTGATTATACTTCAGAAACAATTGTGAAACAATTTTAGGAGATCTGAACAGACTCTGTGGTTAGAATCATCCATTATAGAGTTTAAGTATGGCGTCAGACACAATAGAAACCATCACTTCTGGTCGGGGTTAGGATATGTTTTCTTGCACAATTACACAGGTTTTAGCTCTTTATGTAAACACGCGAGTAGTTTTGCAACCTGAAAAAATGAATCTAGTGATGTGGGAAGACGAGAAATTCTCACATACCTGTCAGGACCTTCCAGAGTCAAAGGTCTAGTCCACCTGGAAAGAACTTCAATCACTGCAAAGCTGCAGCATCACTGGAGCCTATGTCAGTTCTTTCACTGCTGCCTGGAACTGTCTCACACACAAATCAGAAACTGGCCCATGTATCAGTGACAGCAGGTTCTGTACCAAGCTGTCCACAAGGGAATGGAGATCCTCTTCCCAAGTGATGGGAGCAGGAATTCCTCCTAGCAGTGACCTGGATCTAGGTGGCAGTGCAGGTCAGTACCAAGAGCTCACACCATACAGTCATAGAGTCAGAGAGATACACAACATGGATACAGACCTTTTGGTCCAACTCGTCTATACCGACCAGACATCCCAACCTAATCTAATCACATTTGCCAGCACTTGGCCCATATCTCTCTCAACCCTTCCTATTCAAATACCTATCCAGATGTTTTTTAAGTGCTGCAATTATACCAGCCTCCACCACTTCCTCTGGCAGGTCATTGCATACATGCACCACCCTCTGCGTGAAAATGTTGCCCCTTACGTTCCTTTTATATCTTTCCCCTCACACCCTGAACCTATGCCCTCTAGTTCTGGACTCCCCAACTCCAGGGAAAAGACGTTGCCTATTTATCCTATCCATGCCCCTCATGATTTTGTAAACCTCTTTAAGGTCACCTCTCAGCCTCTGATGTCCAGGGAAAACAGCCCTAGCCTATTAAGCCTCTCCCAATAACTCAAATCCTCCAACCCTGGCAACATCCTTGTAAATCTTTTCTGAACCCTTTCCAGTTTCACAACATCTTTCCAATAGGAAGGAGACCAGAATTGCACACAATATTCCAAAAGTGGTCTAACCAATGTCCTGTACAGCCACAACATGACCTCCCAACTCCCATACTCAATACTCTGGCCAATAAATGAAAGCATACCAAATGCTTTCTTTACTACCCTATCTACCTATGACTCCACTTTCAAGGAGCTATGGACCTGCACTCCAAGGTCCTGGAGACAGTGCTGAATGAGAAGGCACCATCTCATGCACTCTGCAAGGTGCCAGGTATTCCAATCCACACCCCTTTCAATAAACTGGCCACAGAGTTAGCAAGGGAGACCCCTGATAGTATCTGCACTGACAGAGGTAGGAAGGTCACAGGAAGCCATCGAGGGTGTCTGTCGTCTGTTGTTCTCAGATATACAACATCAGATGATAGTTATTTATAGAATTTACATATCCAGCATCTAGCTCTTTTTGTGTTCTCAACTGCTGATATCAGAGACCACTAGAAAAGAACAAGGCATGAAATGTCACAATGTCCTCTGCAGCAGCAACACCTCAGAGGATAATGAGTCATACAGTTAAACAGAACAGAAACAGATCCTTCAGTCCAACTTGTTCATGCTGAACTGTCATCACAATCTGACCTGGTCCCATTTGCCAACATTTGACCCATATCCTCAAAACCCGACCTATTCATATACCCATCCAGATGCCTTTTAAATGTTGCAATTGTACCAGCCTCCACCACTTCCTCTGGCAGTTCATTCCATACATATACCACCCTCTGTGTGAAATAGATCCCCCTCAGCTCCTTGTAGAGTCATAGAAATGTACAGTACAGAAACAGACCCTTCGGTGCAACCCATCCATGCCGACCAGATATCCCAATCCAATCTAGTCCCACCTACCAGCACCCGGCCCATATCCCTCCAAACCCTTCCTATTCATATACCCATCCAAATGCCTCTTAAATGCTGCAATTGTATCAGCCTCCACCACATCCTCTGGCAGCTCATTTCATACACGTACAACCCTCTGTGTGAGAAAGTTGCCCCTTATGACAATAGACAATAGGCCATTCTGCCCTTCGAACCTGCACCACCATTCAATATGATCATGGCTGATCATCCTTAATCAGTATCCTGTTCCTGCCTCATCCCATAACCCTTGATTCCACTATCCTTGAGAGCTCTATCCAACTTTTTCTTTAACGAATCCAGAGACTGGGCCTCCACTACCTTCTGGGGCAGAGCATTCCACACAGCCACCACTCTCTGGGTGAAGAAGTTTCTCCTCACCTCTGTCCTAAATGGTCTACCCCATATTTTTAAGCTGTGTCCTCTGGTTCGGCACTCACCCATCAGCAGAAACATGTTTCCTGCCTCCAGAGTGTCCAATCCTTTAATAATCTTATATGTCTCAATCAGATCCCCTCTCAGTCTTCTAAACTCAAGGGTATACAAGCCCAGTTGCTCCAGTCTTTCAGTGTAAGGTAATCCCACCATTCCAGGAATTGACCTCGTGATACTATGCTGCACTCCCTCAATTGCCAGAATGTCTTTCCTCAAATTTGGAGACCAGAACTGCACACAGTACTCCAGGTGTGGTCTCACCAGGGCCCTGTACAGCTGCAGAAGAACCTCTTTGCTTCTATACTCAATCTCTCTTGTTATGAAGGCCAGCATGCTATTAGCCTTCTTGACTACCTGCTGTACCTGCATGCTTACCTTCATTGACTGGTGTACAAGAACACCCAGATCTCTCTGTACTGCCCCTTTACCTAAATTGATTCCATTTAGGTAATAATCTGCCTCCCTGTTCTTGCCACCAAAGTGGATAACCATACATTTATCCACATTAAACTGCATCTGCCATGCATCTGACCACTCACCTAACCTGTCCAGGTCACCCTGTAATCTCCTAACATCCTCATCACATTTCACCCTGCCACCCAGCTTAGTATCATCAGCAAATTTGCTAATGTTATTGCTGATACCACCTTCTATATCTTCTATATCATTAACATATATTATAAAAAGCCACGGTCTCAGTACTGATCCCAGTATCTTTCCCCTCTCACCCTAAACCTATGCCTCTAGTTCTGGACTCCCTAACCCCAGACAAAATACTTTGTCTATTTATCCTATCCATGCCCCTCACAATTTTGTAAACCTCTCTAAGGTCACCCCTCAGCCTCTGATGCTCCAGGGAAAACAGCCCCAGCCTGTTCAGCCTCTCCCTATAGCTCAAATCCCCCAACCCTGGCAACATCCTTGCAAGTCTTTTCTGAACCCTTTCAAGTTTCACAACATCTTTCCGATAAGAAGGAGATCAGAATTGCATGCAATATTTCAACAGTGGCCTAACCAATGTCCTGCCACAACATGACCTCCCAACTCCTGTACTCAATATTCTGACCAATAAAGGAAAGCATACCAAATGCCTTCTTCACTATCCTATCTACCTGCGACTCCATTTTCAAGGAGGTATGAACCTGTACTCCAAGGCCTCTCTGTTCAGCAACACTCCCTAGGACCTGACCATTAAGTGTGTAAGTCCTGCTAATATTTGCTTTCCCAAAATGCAGCACCTCGCATTTATCTGAATTAAACTCCATCTGCCACTTCTCAGCCCATTGGCCCATCTGGTCAAGATCCTGTTGTAATCTGAGGTAACCCTTTTCGATGTCCACTACACCTCCAATTTTGGTGTCATCTGCAAACTTACTAACTGTACCTCTAAGGGACTGGAATGCTTTCCTTTTGACAAACATGGTTGGCGTTTGCCAGGGAGCTCTGATGGCAATGTGGATGCAATTAATAATACTCTAGACTTGTGAGGAAACTGCTCAGACCACCCTGGCTACCTGACTCCTTGCATCGAGGGCAAGTGCCAGCTTTGTGCACTTTGATGAAGAAAGCCTCAGTCACCTCCCAGAGATATATGCGAATGGTGCGCTTGGAAATACTTCAGCAATCCTGATTCACTCCCCAAAATGATACACTTAATAAAACCTGCAGCCAGCTGTTAACCTCAAGGTGACCAACATGGGATTGCCACCCAGTCCTTGTGGGCAGAGGTGTTTGGCCAGCAGCTGATATATGTATGCGATGCCATTCTGGGACTTCCTGAGGTGCTTTTGGCATTGCCTGCCTGTGAGTTGGTGATGTTTGTAGTGACATACAGTGACATGTGGTTTCTGGCCATCTGTTCATCATTAATGTGCCCGTTTGTTACTGTGGGGAATATACCACTGATATCGCCCTGCACCTGTTTCAACTGCTGTCCATTTTTAGAACCACACAATCTTACACGTGCACCAGTCACCCACCTGTTCTCTTAAGTTAAACTTTGAACATTCACCAGTTTCTGGAGAATGAAAAGAAAACTGCATAAAATGGTTTCTACCCACGTGACTTTACCTATTTTTGAAATAATTCACTCCTCTCAGTTCACCCCATCTCTTGTCAAAAGCACCAACTCAGGCAGTTCCTAAATCACCGTTCAGCCCTCTATCCAGTTGGCCAACACAGGAATAGGATTAGGCCATTCAGCCTGTTGAGCCTATCCCATCATGCAAAATGATCATGGCTGACTCTAATGCCTCTTACCTGCCCCATTCCCATAACAATGTAAGCTGCTAATGATCAGAAACCTATTAATCGCTACCCTATATATATCTATCATGTCACTCATATGACCTCAGACATGGGTAGTTGTAGACTATTTGACGTGGGCAGCATCAAAAAAATCTCAATTCAGTTTTGCAGAAGAACAATTTCTAGTCTGCTGGAACAGCGAATGTGGTGGAGGACACTGGATCATAGCCAAGAATGTAATCCCAGGCCAGTATATTCTCCTCATCATCCCAGTGATACTGGGAGAAATTTCAATGATCTGTTTCCTGACTGAGATCTACCAACCAAATGTCACCCAGGAATAAAGCCTCAGGAATATGATTCTGTAGCGTTTATTTCTTTATTTTCTAGTTGTTTTCTAGCATTCAACTGCACTTATTTTCTTTTACATCAACTGAAGGGACAACCAAATAGTTACATCTATGATGCTGCTTGGAACCAGAGACAGACCAGAGGTGGATAACTAGCAAGGCTTGCACTCTTTACATGTTTAAAATTATGCTTCTGGTGGGATAGGTGGGCAGGCCAGGAGAAACTGGGAACCAGGGCATAGTTAAAAACACAAATGAGAAGACAGTCATTGGTCATTTCTGCTGCCAATGGTTGTTGTAGATGGCTCCTTTTGTCTCAGCAGACTTTGTCTAAGGGGTGTTGCACAGCTGATGGATAACAACTGCACAAAGTACTTGTTCAATATCAAACTCAAGCAATGTTAGAGAAATACTGCAAATTAGTATTGCATCTGGTGGAATTATGTTACACATTAGGTTTAAGGACATATAACAATGCTGTGTTAGGCAGAGGGATGGACTGTGTGGTAAATGGAGGTGACTGCTAGTAACAATTCTGAAACAATTCACACAATCCAGAAAGACCATAATGCTCCTTAAATGGAAGCTCTTTAATGGGCTTATGTAATGATTATTTAGGTCAGCAATTTCTACTCATGATTGGTGAGGATGGCTGTAATATTTTTGATATGCACCTGCGCAAACAGCAGAATGAGAAAATTCACAATACAAAAGAGAAGGTTTGATTGCTGATATTGGACTTGGTGAAAACCGATGGGTTAAAGTCACATTCTAGAATGTTAGGAGTGACACCGAGTAAATGAACTTTGAGGCGGAATTTAATGCCTCACCCCAGAGAGGTGTGATATTATAGACTTCAGAACTTTAATAATTGTTCATGGTTTGAATGAATCAACAAAAGGTAAACTGTTATACTCTAAAGCAGCAGCAATAACTGTATTTGGAATAAAATATTAAAGGAAAGAACAAACTTATACAGGAATTGAAAGCAATTATTCATGTTTGGCAAAAGGAGAAGTGGAGGCGACATGGACAAAACTGCTTTGACAATTGCTTGATAAACTGAATGTTTTATTGCCATGAAGGATAAGGATTGCAGGCAGAAGAATTTAAGGAGTGAACTGCAGGGAAGCTATATCTTTGAATAGCTAGTTAGGGCCAAGTGTAACAAGGAACAAAGAAACTACTTCTGATAAGAAGGTAAACTGCAGGCTTGCAGTAATTTGGATGAAAGGACTTTGAAAAATTGATCAGTAGTGTCACACATTGACAGAAGGATGAAAATCTGTATAAGAATTGAATACCCACCTGAGCGAAACTTGAAGAACAAGACTATACAAAGATCAAACCTTGGACACTTCCAGTGGCAGACCACCATTGTTTGAAATCCAGACCAGATTCCACTATTAACTGGGTCATAGCCAAGTTGGGTTGTGAGTCTCGACTTGCTTACTTGAGGGGTTATGTTTTGGTTGCTGCATGCAATGTAGTTTAAAACATTATTGGAGTACTTGAATATATGTGAGATTTTTAAATAAATAGCTGAATTAAAGATTACTTGTAGTGGTTTACCCATAACAGAGATTAGGAGACATTTTAGTGCTTGAAGGGTGTGGTTGGGAGTGCTGTTGCTTTCTTGCTTCTGCCCACTTGAGCACGCCCGTCTGGATGTTAAGTCTTGTGTTATTGCCCTCATGAGGTGCCACAATGCAGTAAGCCTGAAAAGCAAATTCCTGTCAGATTACTTGTAGGCTCTGTTATGATGATGGGTCAGAGTTCCCCACAAACAAAACAACAGGGATTTTTCTTTTTAAAGGAGATCTGCAACAGAGACAAACTACCTGCAGGTGTAACCAACGGGAGTAACAACTAAAGGTGACTGCAACGGTAATGATGGGTTGCTGAATCCCTGGGTTGTGAACGTCACAGTGGTAAGACTATCCCGTCATCACTCCACTGTTCAGAACCTCTCTCACTCGGAGTGCTAAATATCAACTAGTTAGCAGCCAGACAACATGGAAACAGGGAACAAAGGACTTTCTCTCAGCCAGAATGCTGGAATTCAATCGCAGTTGATAGAAGTCAGAACTCTAGAATCTCAACCAATCTGCAAAACTAAGGATCATGATACTGACTGTTCAATGCTGGAATGCTCAACTATCTGCTTTTTGCGAACAATTAAGCTCATTTGTTTATCAGCATTTTCTTAACTTTTGGAGTCATCACTTATTTCAAAATAGTATTTCTTCTCATGTGTATAGATGAATAAACTCACTGTTTGGTCATTCAGGAAAGCCTGGTTAGTTGGCTCCTTTTTGAGGTCTGGGAGGAAGGAATCCATAATGAAGGGGCGTTTTTTAAAATTAACCTTCTTGTGGCCAACTGAGGTGTATGGGTGAAAAGAGAAAGGGAGTTAGTTAATCTCTCCTTACCGGTTGAGATAACACATCTGAAACTGTAACAATTGGGGTTCCCCTCTCAGGGTCTCATCGTAATAGCTCCCACAGGGTTCTCTTGTTCAAAGACACTTACAGTCTGACTGAAGGCCCCAGGTTGAGACCCCATAGGCCCCATCCCATTCTGACTCACCTTTGGGTTTCTGATTCCTTATTGTCTCTGGGTCTCCCGTGGGTTTATTGCCAGCAGATATTACCACTCCCTGTGCTGCGACTTGGACTAGAAAGCTGTCACTTTCTGACTGGATGGCAGCTTTCAGAGGTTATGGACATTAAACAGGGGGATTTCCTAACTTTGGTAAGAGGAGACTCACCGCCGATGTCTAGCCAACAGCGATCCCCATTGATTGAATTAAGCTCCTCCTTCCACCCCGTCCTCTGATATATGCAGATCCTCCGTTAAACAATCTCCAGAATACCAAACAGTGTCAGGATTTGAGCTAATGGCTATGAGTATGAAAGCAAGTAACAGTCAGTGCATTTTCATCACCCTCCATAGCCAGGCCAGGCTGCACTCCCTGGCTATGTGAAAGGAGAAAGGTACAAAGAGAAAATTGAAATTCGGGGTGGGGACGAGAGCAAAGTAATTCTCACCGGCTGCGGCCTGTATGTCAGAAGAGGGTGTAGGATGAATGGAAGTTGGGATG
Organism: Chiloscyllium punctatum; assembly: GCF_047496795.1. Taxonomy (NCBI): domain Eukaryota; kingdom Metazoa; phylum Chordata; class Chondrichthyes; order Orectolobiformes; family Hemiscylliidae; genus Chiloscyllium; species Chiloscyllium punctatum. The sequence continues at coordinate 90,835,365 of NC_092746.1, read as the reverse complement.
TGAGAAGGAGGATCCCAACTCTCCTCATCCCTACTCTCCTGTGATTCCCCTACTCCATGACCTGCCTCCTGCCATCATTCAACACTTTGGGTCTGAGATCCAGCGATGATCTTAGGCCTCAGTTGAGCATCATACTGGCAGCCACCACCTGAAAATGAAACAGAGGGCTCTCATGAGTTAGAGATGCTGGTTGCCTCCATTAATATAGCACCAGTTGTGCAGTTATTCAATTTTTCAGATATCACATCCACTACCCATACAGCTGGCAGCAACTGTAGCAGCCAGAGCACACTTCTCTTTTATGAACTGCACTCCAGCTTTAAGCAGTGTTTATTAATCATGTCATTGACCACAGATCAAGTGCTCAGCCAACCAATAGAGCTGTTAGCACTGGCTGGATATTGAAAACATTTAAAGCAGTCAGCATGTTGTTGGCATGATGCCCACATTATATGATCATGAAGTAATCACATGTCATCATCCCAGAGCTTTTTTTAAAGGGTGATTGAATTGAGGGATTAAAAAACGGTTACGTTTTGCATAATCCACAATAACTGATAATTGTGGCCTAACATATCCTGAATGAGACAGCTAGACAAAATGTTAATAATGTTCATAACTTAGTGTTTCTTCAAATTTAAATATTTTATTGTACATTTGATGTTATACTGAATGTATATCATTTGAACTCTACAGGTCTATTCTGATCTGTAAAATTAAAAGGTAGTCTAATATTTTCAATGTAGGTTCATCATTATCAAGCAGATGAATCCTTCTACAAGTTTCTGTTTAGGTTTCAAACTTTCTGCACGAATAGATTTTTAAATATGTTGATTGCTGCCTGTGCCTTTAGCTCCTATTTGTAGCTAAGAAACTGTCTCCATTAAATATAGTTGAACATCTGGTATTCCCAAAGAACTAATCATATTGCTGCAATGAGTGGTTACTTGGAGACCCTTGTAAGTGAATAGCCTGAGGAGAAGTCATTAGAGAGAATTTACAGAAAAAGGAAAATTTGGTTAAGTCTGAATCTATTTACCAACTAGTTCACTATGGAAATCTCTGCAATAAGCTCAGTAAGATGACCTGAACTCATTCCCTTGAATTCTGCAAATCCCAACTCTAGAAAGTCCAAGAGAATTGCAGGTCTTTGACAGATCACTTGTTTGAATGGAATTGTCAGGAAATATGAAGAAAACCATTTATGAAATGGCTTTAAAAAAAATCTATTCACAAGATGTGGCTGTCACTGGCCAGGTCAGCATTTATTGCCTGTCCCTAATTATCCAGAGGACAGTTAAGAGTTAGCCACATTGGTGTGGAGCCAGAGTTACACAGAGGACAGACCAGGTCAAGATGGCAGACTCCTGAGGTGGCGTGAATGAACTTGATGGATTTTTCCTCTCATTAGACTCTTCATTCCAGATTTTTTATTGAATTCAAATTCCACCATCTGTTGTGGTAGGATTTGAACCCAGATCAAACAGGTACATTTCCTGGTTCTCTGGATTAATAGATCCAGCAATAACACCACCCATTGAGGAAAGTAAATGCACCCAACAAGATCAAATTTCTTTGTCAGAGGACTGAAATAGAAAAATAACAACAGGAGAAAGTTATTTGGTCCTTTGGGCCTGTTCTGCCATTTATTACGATCATCAATTATCCAACTTGGTAGACTGTTCCTGCTATTCCCCCATATCCTTGGAAGCATTTAGCTCCAGGTGCTATATCCAATTCTTTCCTGAACGTTCTATGGCAGAGATCTCAACAGACTCGCCACTCTCTGGGTGAAGACTTTTCTCCTTGTCTCACTCTTAAATGGCTGACCCCATATCCTTAGCCTGTAAACCTTCCTGACATTGGCATGGGCTCCCTGGTCATTGGGAACATCCTTCCTGTTAGAAATTTATAGATTTCTGTGAGATTCCAACCCCACCCCTCGAAACCCCAAAAGAATAATGTCCTGCCAAAGCAGCTTCTCTTTACACGCCCTGCCATCCTGGGAATTAGGTCCATAATCCTTTGTTGCACTCCCTCCAAAGTCAGAACACCTTTCCTCGGCTAAGGAGATGAAAACTACACACAATCCTCCAGGTATGGTCTCTCCAGAGCCCTATACAATTGTAGCAAGACATCCCTGCTTCTGTATTTGAATTGTCTTATCATGAAAACCAATATAGCATTTACCTTCTTCACCATCTGCTGCATCTGCATGCCTACTGTCAGTCACTGATGTAGAAGGGCACCCAAGTCTTGTTACATCCCTCTGTTTCCCAGTTTATCACCATTCAGATAATAATCCTCACTCCTGTTTTTGTTGTCAAAATGGATGAGCTCACATTTATCCACATTATACTTCATCTACCACGCATTTGCCAACTCACTCAATTTGTCCAAATCACACAGAAGAAACTTTGCACCCACCTCACAGTTCACCCTCTTGCCCACCTTTGTGTCATCTGCAAACAAACATTTAGTTCTCTCATCTACATCATTAACATTTATTGTGAATAGCACTGATCCTTGTGGAAATGAAAGGGAATGAAAATGACTTGTTTATTCCTGCTTTTTGTTTCCTGTTTGTCAGCTAGTTCTCTGTCCATGTCAAAACACTACCCCTAGTTCCATGCGCTTTAATTTTACTCACTCGTCTGTTAGGTTGGACCTTATAAAATTTTTGAAAATCAAAGTCAACCACATCTACCGATGTCCCCTTGCCAACTCTACTAGTTAAATCCTCAAAACAATAGACAATAGACAATAGACAATAGATGCAGGAGTAGGCCATTCAGCCCTTCGAGCCTGCACCGCCATTCAATATGATCATGGCTGATCATTCCTAATCAGTATCCTGTTCCAGCCTTATCTCCATACCCCTTGACTCCACTATCTTTAAGAGCTCTATCCAATTCTTTCTTAAATGAATCCAGAGACTGGGTCTCCACTGCCCTCTGGGGCAGAGCATTCCACACAGCCACCACTCTCTGGGTGAAGTAGTTTCTCCTCATCTCTGTCCTAAATGGTCTACCCCGTATTTTTAAGTTGTGTCCTCTGGTTCGGCACTGCCCCATCAACGGAAATATGTTCCCTCCTGCCAGAGTGTCCAGTCCTTTCAAATCCTATACGTTTCAATCAGATCCCCTCTCAGTCTTCTAAACTCAAGGGTATACAAGCCCAGTCGCTTCAGTCTTTCCGTGTAAGGCAATCCTGCCATTCCAGGAATTGACCTCATGATACTACGCTGCACTCCCTCAATAGCCAGAATGTCTTTCCTCAAATTTGGAGACCAGAACTGTACACAGTACTCCAGGTGTGGTCTCACCAGGGCCCTGTACAGCTGCAGAAGAACCTCTTTGCTTCTATACTCAATTCCTCTTGTTATGAAGGCCAGCATGCTATTAGCCTTCTTCACGACCTGCTGTACCTGCATGCTTGCCTTCATTGACTGGTGGACAAGAACACCCAGATCTCTCTGAACAGCCCCTTTACCTAATTTGATACCATTGAGGTAGTAATCTGCCTTCCTGTTCTTGCCACCAAAGTGGATAACCAGACATTTATCCACATTAAACTGCATCTGCCATGCATCTGCCCACTCACCTAACTTGTCCAGGTCACCCTGTAATCTCCTAACATCCTCATCACATTTCACCCTACCACCCAGCTTTGTGTCATCAGCAAATTTGCTAATGTTATTGCTGATACCATCTTCTATATCATTTACATATATTGTAAAAAGCTGCGGTCCCAGCACGGATCCCTGCGGTACCCCACTGGTCACTGCCTGCCATTCCGAAATGGAGCCGTTAATCACTACCCTTTGTTTCCTATTAGCCAACCAATTCTCTATCCAATCTAGTACTTTGCCCCCAATCCCGTGCGCCCTAATTTTACTCACTAACCTCTTGTGTGGGACTTTATCAAAAGCTTTCTGAAAGTCCAGGTACACTACATCCACTGGATCTCCCTCGTCCATCTTCCGAGTTACATCCTCAAAAAATTCAAGAAGATTAGTCAAGCATGATTTCCCCTTCATAAATCCATGCTGACTCTGTCCTATCCTGTTACTATTATCCAGATGTGCCGTAATTTCATCCTTTATAATAGACTCCAGCATCTTTCCCACCACTGAAGTCAGACTAACTGGTCTATAATTTCCTGCTTTCTCCCACCCACCCTTCTTAAAAAGTGGCACAACATTAGCCGCCCTCCAATCCTCAGGAACCGTCTCCGATTCTATTGAACTCTGGAAAATAATCACCAGCGCATCCACGATTTCCCGCGCCACCTCCTTCAGTACCCTGGGATGCAGGCCATCAGGTCCCGGAGACCTTGCAATAGATTGGTCAAGCATGATTTCCCTTTCACAAGTCCATGCTGACTCTATCCTATCTGCCATCTCTTTGTTCCTCATTATAACTTACCCTGTTTCTGATTTTAAGGGACAGACATTTAGCTTCTCTCAGTCTTTCTCTTCACATATGTAGAGAAGATTGCGTGTTCCCAATAAGCCTACTCATGCACTATTATTTCTCCACTCACAATCAATCTTTTTGTCCTCCTTTGCTGAAATCTAAGCTGTTTCCAATCCTGAAGTTTGCAGCTTTGTTTTTGGCAAATTAGTATGCCCCTTGCTTATATCCAATGAGATCTCAAATTTCCCTTGCTTGTCATTACTGGGCCATATCTCTCATATGGGTTTTAAAATGTTTGACATTGTCTATCCACCGTCATCCCTTTAAGTATCAGTCCTCTATTTATCAGAGCCGGCTCACACCACATACCATTGCATTTTCCTATATTTAGATTCAGGGCCCAAGTCTCAGATTCAAATCTGTTTGCCAATGAAAATTTCTATCATATTATAGTCACCCTTGCCCAAGAGGCTTCAGACAGGTAGACTGTCAATTTTTCCTTTCTCATTATACAATACCTCCATTTGCAGCAGTGTGAATGGTGAGAGCATGGGCTGCTGGGAAGGTAGGTTTTCCTGGTAAATACTTACCTCATGAATAGGTGGAATGAAGGGTCAACAGGAGCAGTAGCAGACACAGGGAATGCTGGGTACATGAACTGATGTATGGGCTGTGGTAGAACCTGAGATACTACACCTGTTGTGTTTCCCACCCGTCCTCCTCCTCTAACCAAAAAAAATGACACTGTGTAGAGGGTTAGTAAGGTAAGCTTTTGTTTATTTATTCAATCTTTCTTGGCAATTTAGAGGAGAGGGGATGGAGGCTGGGACAGTTGCATGCTTCTCTCGTAGGATGTGGGAGGTAAGGGTCACAACATCTTTCCGATAGGAAGGAGATCAGAATTGCATGCAATATTCCAAAAGTGGCCTAACCAACATTCTGCACAGCCGCAACATGACCTCCCAACTCCTGTACTCAATACACTGACCAATAAAGGAAAGCATACGAAACACCTTCTTCACTATCCTATCTACCTGTGACTCCATTTTCAAGGAGCTATGAACCTGCACTCCAAGGTCTCTTTGTTCAGCAACACTCCCTCGGACCTTACCATTAAGTGTATAAGTCCTGCTAAGATTTGCTTTCCCAAAATGCAGCACCTTGCATTTATCTAAATTAAATTCCATCTGCCACTTCTCAGCCCATTGGCCCATCTGATCAAGATCTTGTTGTACTCTGAGGTAAACTTCTTTGCTATCTACTACACCTTCAATTTTAGTGTCATCTGCAAACTTATTAACTATACCTCTTATGCTCGCATCCAAATCATTTATATAAATGGTCACAGGCCTCCAGTCTGAAAAACAACCATTCACAACCATCCTCAGTCTTCTACCTTTGAGCCAGATCTGTATCCAAATGGTTAGTTCTCCTTGCATTCCATGAGATCTAATCCTGCTAACCAGTCTTCCATGGGGAACCTTGTCGAACACCTTACTGAAGTCCATATAAATCACGTCTATGGCTCTGCCCTCATCAATCCTCTTTGTTAATTCTTCAAAAAGCCCAATTAAGTTTGTGGGATATGATTTCCTATGCACAAAGCCATGTTGACTATCCTTAATCAGTCCTTGCCTTTCCAAATACATGTACATCCTGTCCCTCAGGATTCCCTCCAACAACTTGCCCATCACTGATGTCAAGCTCACTGGTCTATAGTTCCCTGGCTTGATCTTACCACCCTTCTTAAACAGTGGCACCACGTTAGCCAACCTCCAGTCTTCCGGCACCTCACCTGTGACTACCGATGATACAAATATGTCAACAAGAGGCCCAGTAATCACTTCTCTAGCTTCCCACAGAGTTATCTCCCTGGGTCCCCCCCCACCTTACTAGTTTAAATCCTCCCGAGCAGCTCTAGCAAATCTCCCTGCCAGTATATTAGTCCCCTTCCAATTTAGGTGTTATCTGTCCTCCTTGTACAGGTCACTTCCACCCCAGAAGTGATTCCAATGATCCAAAAATGTGAATCCTTCACCCATACACCAGCTCCTCAGCCATGCATACATCTGCTCTGTCCTCATATCCCTATCCTCACTAGCTCACAGCACCAGCAGTAATCCAGATATTACTACTCTCAAGGATCTCCTTTTTAAATTCCTGCCTAACTCTATATTCTCCCTTCAGAATCTCCTCCTTTTCCCTCCTATGTCATTGGTTCCAACATGTACAATGACCTCTTGCTGGTCCCTCTCCCCTCTGAGAACATTCTGCACCTTTTCTGAGATATCCTTGATCCTGGCACCAGGGAAGCAACGCACCATTCTGATTTTTTGCCGCTGGCCACAGAAACGTCTGTCTGTGCCTCGGACTAGAGCAGAGGTAGGAATCTTTTCATGTTGGAAGGCCACATTATGTTAGTTGTAACCTAATAAGGCCGCATCCAAGAAACTTCAATTATATATTCTTCAAAATTCACATTTTTTTTAATTGTGGCGGTCAGTCTGAGGATTATTTCGTTGAATTTTCTTGCACTCTCTGGTATTTTAAATACATTCATTTTAAGATTAAAATAAAAATAATAAAAGATGAAAAGAAACATATTAATAAAAAATAAAAGATTTGTTCTGCAAAATTTGGATTCATTCACAATGGCCTAGAAGTTCGCAGTTTCCCCATCCCTGGACTAGAGAGTCCCCTAACGTAGTTGATCTCTTAAAACTCCCTCATTGCATTAGAGTCAGTCTCGATACCAGAAACTTGTCTGTTTGTGCTACATTCCCCTGAGAATTAATCACCCCCTACATTTTCCAAAACAGCATACTTGTTTGGAATGGTGATAGCCACAGAAGACTCCTGCACTACCTGCCTCCCTCTCTTGTCTTTCCTGGAGTTAACCCATCTGCCTGACTGTATCTTGAACTTTTCTCCTTTCCTAAAACTGCCCTCCATCACATCCCTTGCTCTTGTAAATTCCTCATTGCCTCTAACTGTCTCTCCAACTGATCCATTTGACCTGAGAGGATTTGCAACCAACGGCATTTATTGCAGATATGATCCTCAGTAACACGTAAACTCTCCCTAAACTTCCACATCTGACAAGAAGAGCACATCACTCTACGGAACGCCATTTTTGCTTCTTCCAATCTATCGACCCAGAAAATAGCATTGTCTTATTCAGCTACAAAACACTGCTCCAGGCTAACTTGATACTTATGGCTTACATTTTTAGGTTTAATCAAGAGACATATCTCAATCAAACATATAATCTAGAAGGAATCCACTCTACTCACTTCTGGGGACTTACTCTAAGGCCACACTTAAAAATATTCACTTATCTGTTTCTGTGCTGTGATCTCTCCCAAACAGGTTCCTCGATCAGTTGTGAATTTCACTGTTTATTAATTTTCCCAGACGCACTCCAATGTCCAACGATACATGAATTCAAACAGCAAAGGTAGTAACTGTGCAGGTTCATTGCTGTGTCAGTTAGCAGTGTGGGTTTCTTTCTCTCTCTCTCTCTCTCCCCTGCACCGACCTCACCATGTGCTCCCTTTGTCTGTTTCTCTCTCCTTTAAAAGGGCTCAGGGATGGACTGTAGGCCTGTGACCAGCAGTGTGCTACTGGGATCGGTGCTGGGTCCACTGCTTTTTATAATTTATAAAAATGACTTGGAGGTGAATAAAGGAGAAATGGTTAGTAAGTTTTGCAGATGACACCAAAATAGATGATGTAGTGGACAGTGAAGAAGATTATCTCCAAGTATAATGGGACCTTGATTAGATGGGCCAAAAGGCTATGCAGTGGCAGATATAGTTTAAGTTAGATAAATGTGAGATGTTGCATTTTGGAAAAACAAACCAGGGCAGGACTTATACACTTAATGGTAGGGCATAGGGGCTGTTGCCAAACAAAGAGACATAGGGGTGCAGGTGCATAGTTCATTGAAAGTGGGTGGTGAAGAAAGCATTTTGCTTGCATGCCTTCATCGGTCAGAACATTGAGTATTGGCGGTTGGGAGGTCATGTTGTAGCTGTACAGGACATTGATGAGGCCACTTTTCAAATACTGTGTATAATTCTGTTTGTCCTTCTATAGGAAGGATGTTATTAAACTTGAGAGGGTGCAGAAATGTCTTAAGGATGTTGCTGAAACTAGAGTGTTTGCATTATCGGCAGAGGCTGAATAGGTTGAGACCTTTTCACAGAGGGTGGTGCGGACATGGTATGAGCTGACAGAGGGAGTGATAGAGGCAAGTACAATTATAACATTTAAATGATATTTGTACATGTACATGTATAGGAAAGGTTGAGAGGTATATTGGCCAAATGCAGATAAATGGGACTAGTTCAGTTTAGGAAAGCTGGTTGGCATGGACGAGTTGGTCCAAAAGGTCTGTTTCTGTGCTTATGACTCTATGAGGAACAATACAGTGATATTAAAGAAGCAGTAAACCAACAGCAAACATATATTGTTTGTCTCACGAAGGGAACTGAACAAAGGAGACAAAGTTGGGAGCATCATGGTCATAGTGTCATTCAGAATACGATGATCTAAGGACATGGGTTAATAAACCAAAATTAATGAAATTGCAATTCAATAAATACCTGCAATTAAAAACTAGCCTCATAATAACCGAGTAAACTCTGATCGGGGTAAAATCATCTGTTCACTAATGTACCTCTGGGAAGGAAATCTGCCATCCTTACCTGGTCTGGCTTACATGTGATTCTTGATGGATGGATGACAGTGTGGCTACTTCCAAATTGCCCTCCAAAATTGCTGAGCAACCATTCAGTTCAAGGGCAATTAGGGCTGGCAGCAAATGCTGGCCTTTCCAGAAATGCCCACAGTCAGTAAAAAAAATAAAGGGAAGAAAGAAACCTCCTTTTTGAAGAACGATTATCTACCATGATTTGGTGAGCAACATCTTGACTGCAATGATTTACCAAGATCACAAGGTCAAGAACGGAATATACAGTCCTTAAGGTGAAGGCTCACACATTTCCCAGACCTGTTACAAACTTGTGGAAGAATTGTGAAACTTCCAAATTGCCTGAAGTCAGACTTGGGGTAATGGGGTCATGTCAAATATAATTACATGAATGAATATCAAAATGTTAATCATGAGAAAAAGAAAACTTACATAGAACATAGAAAAGTACAGCACAGAACAGGCCCTTTGGCCCATGATGTTGTGCCTAGATTTAACCCTAATGTAAAATATAGTAACTAACCTACGCACCCCTCAACTCACTGCTATCCAGGTGCATGTCCAGCAGTCGCTTAAATGTCCCCAGTGACTTCGCTTCCACCACCACAGCTGGCAACGCATTCCATATATTCACAACTCTCTGCATAAAGAACCTACCTCTGATGTCTCCTTTATATCTTCCTCCTAATATCTTCAAACTATGACTTCTCGTACCAGTCAGTCCTGCCTGGGGAAAGGTCTCTGGCTATTGACTTTATCTATTCCTCTCATTATCTTGTACACCTCGAACAGGTCTCCTCTCTTCCTCCTTCTTTCCAGAGAGAAAGGTCGGAGCTTATTCAACCTTTCTTCACAAGGCAAGCCTTCTGGTCCAGGCAGCATCCTGGCAAACCTTCTTTGGAGAGGGAGATGTTGTATAAATTGATAATTCTGAAAGGGTCAGACAATGACAGACTTGGTTGGAGAGAAAATAAAGTAGCTTAAGGACCTTTTGAGTGGGTCCAGGTTATTAGTGAGGCTACTTTTGGAGTACTGTATGCAGATCAGGTCACCCTGTTATAGGAAGGAATATTAAATTGGAAAGAATGCAGAAAAGATTTACAAGGATGTTGCTGAGAATGGAGGGCTTGACTTATTAGGAGAAGCTGGAAAGCTGGGACTTATTCCACTGGAGCGTAGAGGTTGAGGGGTGACCTTACAGAGGTTTATAAAATGATGGGAGGCATAGATAAGGTGAATAGCAAAGGTCTTCTCCCTAGCGTAGGGGAGTTCAAACTTAGGGAGTTCAAAATAATTTTGAGTTGAGAGGAGAAAGATTTAAAAGGGACCTGAGGGGCAACCTTTTGCCACAGTCATTTGTAAATGGAATGCCCTGCCAGAGAAAATGGCAAGTACAGTTGTAACATGTAAAAGAAATTCGGACAGGTATGTGAATAGGAAAGGTTTAGAGGGATATAGGATGTGGAGGTGCCAGTGTTGGATTGGGGTAGACAAAGTTGAAAATCACATGACACGAGATTATAGGTTTATTTGAAAATGCAAGCTTTCAGAGCACTGCTCCTTCATCAGGTAGCTGGAGGGGTAGGATACATAGGACACAGAATTTAAGTAAAAGATTAAAGTGTCATACAACTGTATTAGACCAACCTAGATTGGTGTTAAGGCTTTAATCACTTTGAATGGGGATGCAGGTTTTGATTGATTAATATGTAAATCCCAGAATTTCTTTCAAGTCACTGACCCAACATAACTTAAGGTTATAACAGTATATAAAAAGGTGACATCACAGCTCAGACAATGCATTAAAAGTTAATAGGAGATAGGCTAAACACAGGCAAATGTGACTGGTTCAGTTTAAGAAACCTGGTCGGCATGAATGACTTGGGCCAAAGGGTCTGGTTCCATGCTGATGACGCTACAACCTAGATCCTTGGTGTCCCAGTTTGTGGGAGAGAAGGTGGTGTATTGGCATTGTCACAGGATTACTGTTCCAGAGACACGGTTAATGTTCTGGTGAACTGAGAACAAATCCCTGTATTCAACAAAAAAAAATGAAAAGCCTTACCGATGACCAAAAAACCTTTATTGATTGTTGTAAAAACATATCTGGTTCATTCATTCCCTTGACCTGGTCGTGCCTACATGTGACTCCAGACCCACAGTAATGTGATTAACTCTTAACTGCTCTATGAAATGGATGAGCGAACCATTCAGTTGTATCAATCACTAGAATGGAAAATAGGAATGAGGCCAGGGAGAACTCTTGGCACCAAATAAGGTACCAGAAATGACAACCACAGTGCTGCTGACAGTACAACATCCTCCTTACTATTATTTTGGGGATTGTGCCAAAATTTAGAGAGTAGTTCCACAAACTAGTCAATTAACACCCTGACATAGACATGCTGACGGAATCACACCTTAGTATACAATGTCCTGGACATCACCATCATCCTCCCCAACAGGCAGGATAGATCTAACTGAGGTCACAGAGTCATAAAGTCATAGAGATGTACAACACGGTAACAGACCCTTCAGTCCAACCCGTCCATGCCGACCAGATATCCCAACCCAATCTAGTCCCATCTACCAGCACCCAGCCCATATCCCTCCAAACCCTTCCTATTCATATACCCATACAAATGCCTTTTAAATGTTGCAATTGTACCAGCCTCCACCACATCCTCTGGCAGCTCATTCCATACACTTACCACCCTCTGCGTGAAAAAGTTGCCCCTTAGGTCTCTTTCATATTTTCCCCTTTCACCCTAAACCTATGCCCTCTAGTTCTGGACTCCCCGACCCCAGGTAAAAGACTTTGTCTATTTACCCTATCCATGCCCCTCATAATTTTGTAAACCTTTATAAGGTCACCCCTCAGCCTCCAATGCTCCAGGAAAAACAGCCCCAGCCTGTTCAGCCTCTCCCTATAGCTCAAATCCTCCAACCCTGGCAACATCCTTGTAAATCTTTACTGAACCCTTTCAAGTTTCACAACATCTTTCTGATAGGAAGGAGACCAGAATTGCATACAGTATTCCAACAGAGGCCGAACCAAGGCCAACATGACCTCCCAACTCCTGTGCTCAATACTCTGACCAATACTCTGAGGTGGTGGCACAGAGGCATACAGTCATGAGGAAGTTACCCTGGGATTCCACAACACTGAGACTGAGTCTGAGTCTCGTGGTATTACAGCAAGCATGGGCAAAGAGGCTTCTTGCTGAATACCACTCACCAAGCTCTCGGCAGCACCACTACTGTCCAAACTGGTTGAGTCCTAAAGAATTGGATCAACAGCAGGTGGAAAGAGAGTCAACAAAAGGGAAAACATATTTGTCCTCATCCATATCAATCTGCCTGCTGCAGGTGCATCTCTCAATAATAATAATAAGTAAAGGTGACCACCACATGGTCCTTGTGGAGGTGAAGTCCTGTCTTCAAATTCAGAATGTCTAACATAGTGTGTGGCACTATCATTGAGATAAAATGGGATAGACTTTGAACAGACTCAACACAAGACTGAGCAACTCTCGGGTGCTGTGAGTCATCAACAAGAGTTTAATTATATTCCAACAGAATGTGCAACCTCATGGCCCAGCATATCCCCCACTCAACCATTACCAAAAGCCAAGTGCTCAGTCCTAGTTCAATGAAGAGTGCAGGAGGATTATCCAGGAACCACCTCAGGCATGCCTAAAAATGGGGAAGCTCCAAAACAGGACAACTTGTGTGTTAAACAGCATATTCATCTGATGGCAGAGCGCAATGATTCCACAGCAATGGATCAGATCAATCTTGAACGGTGCAGGCAATTAAATGACACAGGTGGAGGAGGAGACGACACAAATATCCCCATCTTTAATGATGGGGGAGTCCAATACATTGGTGCAAAAGATAGAGACCTGGAGATAGAAACCCACTTATTTCAGAAACAAGCTAACAAGCTGGACTCAGAGTGACTTGGGATCACTGTTTAGAGTTCATCTGGTTATTGAATTCAATTTGACTCCTTGAATGAAATCTGGTCTGCTACTAAATAGGCGATGTTTTCAAACTGACTGGGAATTTTTCTTTTGATTCTTTTTTTAATGCTTTCTTTCTTGGAGTGCAACAAATGGTTTATTGCTACTTCAGTCAGCATTAGTTTTTATCAATACAGAGCAACTGATTACAGACCAGATGTAAAAATCAAACAAAATTTGTAAGTTTGTCAGAAGCTGCCTCCAGAAGCTATATTTCATACAAAAGTAAATCACATTGAGCCAATGACAGTGTGTGCTATTAAGACCAATCTCCTCAGGGCCTGTGTCAGGGAGTATCAAAGCCTTTGATATCAATCTGATAAGTATCAGATTCACAAAACAAAGGCACAGTACTTTATAATCTGTCAGCTCCCTCAGGCAAGTATCGTAAATGTGCAGTTGTTGGAACATTACCTGCTTTTGTTGTGATAAACATGATGTAATAAACAGTGGTTTGCCATTCCACCAAGTCATTATTCCAGAAGAACATGATACAATTGGACAGTACATTGGGTAAAGTAAATTAAATAGGCCCATTTTGGTTCAGTATATAAATGTGCCATTTATGTGTATTACTCTCTAAATCTGCGTATCGTGCAATCAATTCAATATGTCTTGTCTAAACATCATCTAATTTCAGATTGAAATTGTTTGTAAAAACTATAGCCTTCACATGAAAAGATTCATCAATTTTTATTTGCTTGTAAAAGAAGAACAAAGGCTGGTTTGCCATTAGTTCTACTTCAGTTTCATAAACACAAGATGCACAACGATGGGTTTTGACCTCAGAGACATCATTTTGCATATTTTAAGCAAACCAAGAAATTGATTTCACCATCAGGTTTACATGAAGACAGTGTTCCTTTGATTTCATTTTCTGTCATAAATTACACTGAAAACCAAATTTAAATAAGAAACATAAGCAGGAACAGGCAATATCTCAGATACCACCATCCCCATCCCTGGAAGTTCTGTCCCATTGGCATGACAGATACATTAGAGTCAAAAATCACACGACATCAGGTTAGTCCAACAGGTTTATTTGAAACCACAAGCTTTTGCAGCTCTGCTCGTTCTTCAGGTAGCTGCCTGAGGAAGGAACAGGGACTCTGCAAGTTTGTGGTTTAAAAAAAAACCTGTTGGACTAATCTGGTGTTGTGTGACTTTTGCCTTTGTCCACATCATGAGATCCATTAGAGGTGGAGGAAAAGAATTATCCTTTGGGAGATTGCTACCTTAAAAGTCTTCAGCCTTGACTCTGAACCCCATGAGGTCAAGTCAGACATGTGCAAGGAAACCTCCTGCTGATTATCATACATTGCCAACAAAACCAACACATGCTAACTGACGAGAGAATACTTCCTTATGTTTAATGCCATTTGAAAAAGCGTTGAGTTGACCAGGGACAGAAAGTATTCTGGGTGGAGGACTTCAAATGTCTGTCAGCAAGAGTGGCTCAGCAGCACCTGTACTGGGTGAAAATGAGGACTGCAGATGCTGGAGATTAAAGTCAAGAGTGTGGTGCTGGAAAAACACAGCAGGTCAGGCAGCATCTGAGGAGCAGGAGAATCAACATTTCGGGCAAAAGCCCTTCATCAGGAAGGATGGCATCACCAAGTTACTGGTCACTGATGTATCTGTCTGAGACAATATTGGTAGTGTACAGTCCTGGTGTTCCAACTTCATGGCAAAGATACTTTCCATCTTGTTCTGCAGCATTAACACCAAGAAAAATGGGCTAGAATTTGAAGAGCAAACCAAAAGAACTGCAGATACTGGGAATCAAAAATTACTGGAAACATTCAGCGGGTCAGCCAGCATCTGTGAAAAGAAAGCTTTAACGTTTCGAATCCAGTGACTGTCCTTCTCCAGTTCTGAAGAAGAATCACTGGGACCCGAAATATTAACTATGGCTTCTCTCCACAGATGCTGCCAGATCTGCTGAGTTTCTCAAGCATTCTCTGTTTTTGTTTCAAATTTCCAACATCCTCAGTATTTGACTTTAGCCAGATTATCAAATTCCAGTTCAATGAGGAGTGCAGGAAGATATACAAGGAGCAGCGTCAGGCATACCTAAAACTGAGCTGTCAACCTGGTGACATTACACACAGGACTATTTGTGTGTCAATCAGTAAGTTACTATGCAATAACCAGGGTTAAGGGATCCCATAGACAACAAATCAGATTCAGCCCTACCATCCTGCCACATCCTGTCATGAATAGAAATGCACAATTAAATAATCAGCAGGAGGGTTCCACAAATATATCAATCCTTAATGATGTGAAGCCCAACATATCAAGGCTGAAGGCTTTGTACTCACCTTCAACCAAAGGTCTGAAGTGGATGATGTATCTCTACTTGCTCATGAAGTCCCAGCCTCACTGGTCCAATTCTTCGATCAATTCACTTCACATGCAACCGAGAAGCAGCTTAAGGCACTCGATACTTCAAAGACTATGGGCCCTGTCAATATTCTGGCTTTGCTGTAAAAACTTGTGATCCCTAACTGGGCACATCCCTTGGCAAGCTGTTCTAGTCCAGCCAAAGCACTGGCACCTACCCAGAAATGTGAAAAACTATCCAAAAAGCAGAACAAATCCAACCTGACCATTTGCAATTCCAACAATCTGCAATCAATTAGGAAGGAAAAAGACACGACTGGATGGGATTAAGGAACTGAAGTGAAGCTGGAGTCAATGGGAATTAAGGATATCGCTTCACTGGTTGGAGTTGTACCTGGCACAAAGGAAGATGGGTTTGGTCATTGAAGGTCAGTCATCTCAGCTCCAGAACATCTCTGCAGAGGTTCCTCAGGATAGTGGACAAGGTCAAACATCTTTAGCTACTTCACCCATCACCCTCCCTCCATCAAAAGGACCAAATTAGGGGTGTTTGCTAATGATTGCACAACGTTCAGCAACTCCTCAAACACTGAAGCCATTTCTGCTCAAATGTAGCAAGACCAAATGCAGGATGTGGTAGGATGTTAGAGCTAGATTTGATTTATTGTCTGTGGGATCACGTAGCCCTGGCTATTGCATGATAATTTCCAGAATCCATGACCTCTGCCATCAAGGAGGATGAAGGCAACAGATGCATGGAAACATTACCCTCAAGTTCCCTTAATAGCCCCATTGATTCCAACTGGGAACCATATTACCATTCATTACCTGTAAGGAATTTAGTTATCCTTAGTTAAAATCTTAGGATTCCTTTCCTAACAGCACTGTGGATGGACTCAACCCCATCGACTACATCAGTTCAAGAATTAAAGCAGTCGACTATCACCAATCCAAGGGAAGGGTAAAAATGCTCATCAAGGTGATGACAACACTCTCTGACAGAAGGCTTTAAATATGCTCCTCAATGTCTGACTTCCTGTAGTGATGTGAAGGTGTTGGACTGGGGTGGACGAAGTTAAAAATCACAACACCAGGGCATTGTCTAAACTGAGATGTCACATTTTTTTTAAGTTATCTAAGGATTGTGACTTGAAAGAAGTTCTGGGATTTCCTTATAGAGTCATAGACTCATAGAAGTGTACAGCATGGAAACAGACCCTTCGGTCCAACCCATCCATGCCGACCAGATATCCCAACCCAATCTAGTCCCACCTGCCAGCACCCGGCCTATATCCCTCCAAACCCTTCCTATTCATATACCCATCCAAATACCTCAGAAATGTTGCAATTATACTAACCTCCACCACATCCTCTGGCAGCTCATTCCATACACGTACCACCCTCTGCGTGAAAAAGTTGCCCCGTAGGTCTCTTTTATATCTTTCCCCTCTCACCCTAAACCTGTGCTCTCTAGTTCTGGACTCCCTGATCCCAGGGAAAAGAGTTTGTCTATTTATCCTATCCAGGCCCCTCATAATTTTGTAAACCTCTATAAGGTCACCCCTCAGCCTCCGACGCTCCAGGGAAAACAGCCTCTCCCTGTAGCTCAGATCCTCCAACCCTGGCAACATCCTTGTAAATCTTTTCTGAACCCTCTGCAACCCATTCTAAGTGATTAAAGACTTAACAGCAATCTAGGTTTATTCAATATATCGCATCAGTCGTATGACATGATGGCGAATACCCTTTCCAACTTTTATAGGTGCGCCATCGAGAGCATTCTGTCTGGGTGTATCACTACCTGGTATGGCAACTGTATCATTCAAGATTGGAGACGGTTACAGAGAGTGGTGAACTCGACACGGACAGTCACAAAGGCCAACCTCCCATCTATAGAATCCATCTACCAGGCCTGCTGTCAAGGAAAGGCCACCAGCATTCTCAAAGATCCATCCCACCCTGGCAATGGTTTTCCACAACCACTACCATCGGGGAGAAGGTACAGAAGCATGAACACATGCACCAGCTGGTTTCGAAACAGTTTCTACCCTACTGTTGTTAGGGTACTGAATGGACTCACAAACTCTTAACATTTGCCTGTACCTGTGTTTTTGTTTTTGCGGCTGCTTACCTATTATTTACCACCTATGCTACTTAACACTGTGATCTGCCTGTATTGTTAGCAAGACAAAGCTTTTCACTGTGCCTTGGCACACGCGACAATAAATTCAATTCAATTCAATTCAACACTTTTGATCTTTTACTATAAATTCTGTGTCCTATAGTCCTGCCCTACTGATGAAGGAGCAGTGCTCCAAAAGCTGGTACAGGGGAACCTTGAACATGTTGGGCGGGCACTATTTCATTCACATAATTGATTATTCGGGTAATCGATTAAATGCCTTTCCTCTGGGGCTCGGAGTTTTTAATGTCTACTCCTCTAGGAGACTACAGCAACACATAGCGGGTGAGGCCCCGCCCCCAACCCCGTGCAACACCTCCCCCCGCCCCCAACCCCGTGCAACACCTCCCCCACCCCCAACTCCGTGCAACACCTCCCCCTCCCCTAACCCCGTGCAACAACTCCCCCCTCCCCCAACCCCAAGCAACACCTCCCCCCACCCCCAACCCCGTGCAACACCTCCCCCCGCCCCCAACCCCGTGCAACACCTCCCCCACCCCCAACCCCGTGTAACACCTCCCCCCCCCCGCCCCAAACCCCATTCAACACTGGCCCCCCCCTCCCGGGCAGCTGGACTGGACATCAACAGCCTGTTTAATCACTGTAAACAAAAGACGCGATCACTGTTGGAAACACGTCTTTGATGTAATGTTTCCATTGGGACCTGGAGATCTCCTTCGGATAATCCGATTTCCAGATAATTGGTATTCGGATAATCAAATAAACCTGATGGACCATAACCTGGTGTTGTGATTTTTAACTCAACCTCTGTAGTGTCAAAGGTATAGACACTAACATTTTTTGAAAAGGGAACCAATCTGAATATAATCTGTTTTTAAAAACCCTTTAGGGTGTTGTCAACTTACCTGGCCATGACACAATCAGGTAGACTCACAATCCTTTTGTTGAAGACCAGTACACCACAATTCACTATATACCAGTCTGCACTGATACATTAGAATTTGAGTGAATCTAAGGTGTCTGAAATCCCAGCATGGAGAATTCCTGCATCTGGCTGTAGACCAGGTATTTGGGAAGGCAACAGCCTGGTGGCATTCTCATTAGACTATTAATCCTGAGACCTCAGTACTGATCCGGGAACCCAGGAACTGAGTCCTGCCATGGCAGATGGTGGAATTTGGATTCAACTAAAAACAATCTGGAATTAAGAGTCTAATGATGATCATGAAACAAGGGTCGATTGTCAGAAAAACCCATCTGGTTTACTAATGTCCTGCAGGGAAGGAAATCTGCCATCCTAACCAGGCTTACATGTGACTCCAGACCCACAGCAATGTGATTGACCCTCGCCTTTGTTTTTCTTATTGGGGATACTCTAATGTTCATTTACTGACAGGAAACAACAGCAGAAACTTACATTTATCTACTGGCTTTAGACTTATAAAATGTCCCAGGGTGTTTCACAGGAGTGTTCTCAAATAAAGTTTAACATTGAGCCAAATAAGGTACTATTAGGAGAGGTGGTAAAAGCTCAGTAAGGAGGTCATTTTTAAACACCATCTTTAAAAAAAGAGCCAAATTGAGGTGGAAACATTGAAGAGAAGCATTTCAGAACTTTGTGTTTGAGACAGTTGAAGGCATTGCTACCAATGGAGCAATGGAAATTGGCAACATCACAGAGGTCAGAATTTAAGGAGCACTGAGATCACGGAGGGTTAGAGGACTGGAGGAGGTAACAGAGAGGGAGGGTTTGAAGTCATGGGAGGATTGTAAATAAATGTGAGAATGTTAACATTGAAATGTTATCAGGCAGGGAGCCAATGACAATCAGTGAACTCAGGACTGATGGGTGAATGGAACTTCGTGCATGTCAGGCCAAAGGCAGCAGATCTTTGGACAAACTTGAATTTGCAGAGGGTGAGAGCGGAAGAGCAGCCAGGAGAGAGTTGGAATAGTCCCACATTGAACTGAAATCATGGGTTTTAATAATGTTCCGTCCAAACATGCATGACATTGAAGGTAGCAAAAAAAAATTTACAAGACTTAAAAATTCACTTCGAGGTTGACCGAATTAGTAAATAGTAAAAGAAGAAAAAAAGGGGCTGAATTCACAATGTATATTGCCCTCTAGTTATAGTGCTTGAAGAGTTATTCCAATAAGCAGAAAAGATTGTGGTACTAAAGCAAAATGTACATAATATTCTTGCTCATCATCCACTGATAATTATCGCCTGATTACCTTTGCTGAAAATAGTCTCTTTAACCAGAAAAGTTGAGAAATATTTCCCAAAAATGAACAAGACACAATCATATTTACATAACATTCTTTTTAACTGCAAAACTGCTGTCAATCTATATATTCAAACAATTTCTCTGCTTGTATATTACTGGCTAGTGCATTCCTCTTAAGCATCTAGCCCAGACCATTGAATGATTGCAAGTATTGCATGAAAATAAACTCAAACATCTTTTTTTCCTGTGCATGAAAATAGTTTACAATGTTATGTGAATACTTACTGAAATAACTCCCCACAGGTGGATATCCTGCCACCAAGTCATCCTTCATTTACATATGGAGAGTCTTTGACACTGATCCAGCTCCCTCAGAGTGAGCAGGATGACTGACAGTCCTGTTTTGTTTTCTCTTTTTTCTCTTTGGTTTAGGCCTCAGGCAGCAGCAGTGGTTGAGACAGCCCCCAGGCACCAGCAATCAGTGTTCAGCTGTGGGCAAGGCCCAGTCTGCAGCACAAGAAGCAGGCCCAGGCTGTAGCAGGAGCAACAGTCCTGTTTATCCACTTCTTCTTCCTTCTCCCTCCTCACAGTGCACTGGCTGTGGGCCAGCTAGCTCAGAGTCAGTCCTCTCCTCTGACACAAAAAGCAGAGTCCCTCACTCACCGGTCCCGCTCCCTCAGAGCCAGCTCTCAGAGTGAGCAAAATTTCTGTAACACTCCTGTTTATTTTTTTCACCCCCACACTGCTGCCTAACTGCAGTAGTGCTTATTTAACAGTCCTGTTTATTTTTTTTATTTTTTCTTTCTCTTTTTTTTCTGATCCAGCTCCCTCAAGAGCCAGCTCTCAGCAATGATCCTCTTTTTTTCTCTTTCTTTACCCCCACACTACCGCCTAACTGCGGTGGTGCTTATTTTTTTCCCCAGCACCCATGTTGTGTGTGTGCAGGTGTGAGACACAAGGTGTACGAATCTTTATTCAATTTCCACCACCAGGAAGATAGGAAACACCCGTGTGGCCAGTGACAAGCAATGCCCTTCACATAAGGCAATGCTGTGTGATCAAACAGTCCTGTTTATATCTGTCAGCTAGGGCTCCCTGATTGGACCAGATTAACACCCCAATCAGGGAATGCATATTCTACGAGGTCCACCTGACCGATCTTGTAACAATCTGTACTTTTAACATACCATTCATGCTTAAAGTTCCCATGTTCACAATTGTCACCAGAAAGTGTAGATAAATTCTCTTTATCTATTCTACCCATTTACTGAGGGCTAAGACCATTGGGCAAAACTTCTAATAGTGTGACAATCATGTCGATATGTATAAGGTGCAGTCCAATAGAATATCTGGATAAATTGTCTATCATGGCACAAAAGGTCTGCAAAAGGATATAGCCAGGTTAAGCAAGTGGTCAAGGATTTGGCCGATGCAGTATAATGTGAGAAAATGATAGATTGTGCACTTTGGAAGCAAGAATCAAGGAGTTGAATACTATTTAAATGGAAAATGTCTGCAGATAGCGATAGAGGGTTGTGGGAGTCCTCATCCATGAATAACAAAAAGCTAACACCCAAGGCCAATGGATAATAGAGAAAGCAAATGGAATGTTGACCTATATTTCAAGATATTGACTGTAGAGATTGTAACGCGGTCAGTCAGATGGACCGCATGGAATATGAGTTCCCTGATTGGGGTTATTAATCTGGTCCAATCAGGGAGCCCTGGCTAGATATGAACAGAATTGTCAGTGGTTCTGTTCCCCCTGAGAGCTGGCTGTGAGGGAGCAGGATCAGTGTCAAGGACCCTTCACACGTAAATAAAGAGTGACTCAGTGGAGTTATTTTACTCTAAATTGAAGGCGGAGTAGCAGCTCCAGGGTCTAGGGTCCTGACGCACAGCTCTTATGCTCCATCCAATTTTACTTTTTTTCCTTCTTTAATTGTTTGATTTTACATGTATCTACTTAACTTTTGTAGAGAGTGAGTTTGTGCAGTGTGGAGGAGAGTGAGCCCAGTACGGTGAGTCATGCCATCATGGGGCAAGTGAGCCGAACATGGAAGAGAGTATCTGCATCTGTAGCATTGGCAAGAACAAGCAGCCCCAAGGTTACATTTGGCACAAGATGGAGATGAGGCCTGGTGAGTTCAGGATGCGGGGCCAAACACAGTCTGGAGGTGAGACCTGACATGATCTGGAGGTGGGGCCTGGTAAAGTCTGGAGGCAGGGCTTGGTGGGGTCTGGCTGGGGCCTGACATGGTCTGGAGGTGGGGCCTGACATGATCTCTCCACCCTGCAGGCTCCCTGCCTCTATTTGTGATGAAGGGCCTTTGCCCGAAACGTCGATTTTCCTGCTCCTCGGATGCTGCCTGACCTGCTGTGCTTTTCCAGCACCACTGTAATCTAGTCTATGATCTGGAGGCAGGGCCTGGCAATATCTGGAGGCAAGGCCTGACATGTTCTGGTGACGGGGTTGGTGGGGTTTGGAGGCAGGGCCTAGTGAGGTCTGGCTGGGGGCCTGGCAAGGTCTGGAGGTGAGGCCTGGCACAGTCTGGAGGCGAGACCTGGCAGTGTATGGAGGCGAGGCCTGGCACGGTCTGGAGGCGAGAGCTGGTGGGCTCTGGAGGCAGGCCCTGATGGGGTCTGGAGGTGGGGCCTGGTGATGTTTGGAGGTGAGGGACTGGTGGAGTCTGGAGGCGGGGCCTGGTGGGATCTGGAGGTGGGGCCTGGCAGGTTCTGGAGGTGAGAGACTGGTGGGCTCTGGAGGTGGAGCCCAGCTCGATCTACTTGAAGGAATGTAATGCTGAACTTTCTATTTCTTTATTTTTCTGATTTATTCCTAAACCTTTGTACCTAAGATAGTGTGAAGCAGTTTTATTTCTTTATTTTCCTAATTTATTCATAAGATTTGTACCCAAGCTGGTACTTAAGTGGTGACTTTGTAAACATTTCATTGCACACATGTGAGCACATGTGACAATAAACATAATTCGAATTCTAAAGGGAATGGACCATAAAGGTAGAGAAATTCTGCTAAAACTACGCAAAACACTAGTCAGGCCATGGTTGGGACACTGTGGACAGTTTCAGATCCTTTTTCTAAAGAATGATGTACTGGCCTTATAGGCAGTCCAGAGAAGGATCATTAGGCTGATACCAAATATGGAGGGACTGTATTATGAGGAGAAGTTGAAGAGCTTGGATTTGTACTCATTGGCATTTAGAATAATGAGAAGTGCCCTTATTGAAACAAACATGTTTCTGAGGGGACTTGTTGAGTAGATATGGGGACTCTCCCTTGCGGAAGTTTTGAGGACCAGAGGGGCTCATTGCAAAATAATGGCTCATACATTTAAGAAAGAGATGAGGAAGAATTTCATCTTTCAGAAAGTAGTGAGTGTAGAATTCCATACTGCAGAGCACTGTCAAGGCCAGATTGTTAAGTATACTCAAAGCTGAGATTTCTAATCACAAAGGGAATCAAGGGTTTTGGGAAAAGGCAAGAAAATGGAGTTGAGGATGATCAGATTGGCCATGATTTCCTTAAGTAGTGGAACAGACTCAATAAACTGAATGACCCACTTTTGTTCCTGTATCTTAAAGTCTTATTTCAAGAGAGAACAATTTGGAAACCGGGAAGGGAGGTTGTGTAGTCAGTAGATCAGTGGTAATTGGGTAAAGGACAAGGTGAACACAGAGCAGGCACACAGGGAGACAGGAGGGAAACTATTTGAACAGCTAAGCCTGAACCCAATTCCCATGTTGTTGTGCAAATGTGCAAAGCTTCTCCTGCATCATGAAAGACCCAGAGCCATGATCACATCTGGGCCCCATCCTCTCTAAAGTGAACTAGTAGTTAGTTCCATTAGGGAACTAATTCAGCAATAGGCTAGCCCCCATCGATCACCCACTGCTCTCAGGTCATAGTGTACTTGAGTTCCAGTCCCCCCAAAAAACAATGAGTGGGCAGCAGCATTATATCCAGCTGAACAATTCCAACTGTGTGCCTCGAGTTAAATCACCCTTCACCCATAAACAGGGTGTTCTATTTTCAGTGGTCAGATCCTGTAAAAGGACAAAAAGTGAAGGTGAGAGAACCAGATAACTGAGAACATCCTGCCTAATTTTCCTCGCAGAAGAGTATACTGATGTAGATTCAGAAACATTGAAACCAGTGAGGTGATATATTAAACATGGCCGACTTCGGCACCTAGTTTTCATGTTTTTGTGAAATTTGTGCTTGCTTTCTGAAGGAGACTTTTGGATTGGGAAAAATTAATTTCTGTGATATATACTTAACCTCATGTGAAATGCAAGTGTGTTTTAATTTTGTTTTAATTTGGAGGTGCTGGTGTTGGACTGGGGTGTACCAAGTTAAAAATCACACAACACAGGTTATAGCCCAACAGGTTTATTTGGAAGCACTAGCTTTTGGAGCGCAATGACCTGATGAAGGAGCGTCGCTCCGAAAGCTAGTGCTTCCAAATAAACCTGTTGGTCTATAACCTGGTGTTGTTTGATTTTTAACTAAGTTTGTTTTGTACTTTTAAAAATGAAGAACACCCATAATTTATTTTAAGTAACAATTTATGCAGAGTTTTGGATATCTACTTGTTATGTTCAGGCTCAATATTAGCTAAGATTGCAAAATATGAAAAGGTAGGTTTTGTGTTCCCCTCCACCACCATTCTCACTCTGAAATGGGAGTCAAAGCATATGACAAATCATGTCTCATCATTAGTGAGAATTTCACAAAAGATTGACAGCATGATGGCTCACTGGTTAGCACTGTTGCCTCAGGGGGCCAGGGATCTGGGTTTGATTCCACCCTCGGGTGACTGTGTGAAGTTTGCACACTCTCCCTGCATCGATGTGGGTTTGTTATGGATGATCCAGTTTCTTCCCAAAGCACAGGCTAGGTGGATTAGCCACAGGAAATGCAGGGATACAGGGATAGGATTGGTGATGCGTCTGAGTGGGATGCTCTTTGGAGTGTCAGTCTGACTCAATGGGCTGAATGGCCTGCTTCCACACTGTAAGGATTCTATGATTTCAAATGTTGTCACTGGACAATTGTGTCACAGGAACCTTGACACAACTGTGCATCACCATGAGAGCTGTGTTTGTACATAAGAATCACATTAATATGTTCAGTATCAGACACAAACGCTTAGTTTCTAATAACATGATAGTTAACTTTAGGAACAAACTCGAATAGCCAATAATCTCTTGCCTGTTCAGAAATATGACATTCAATAAGCAGATCATCGCAGAGCATAAGAGGCACCAAATCAAAAAGAAAACAAGCTTTCAGCTGCAGTGATCAAATATTCTGATGCTAATAATTTTGTCTTTGCAGGTGAGTCAATGTAAAGTCCTAAAAGAGGATTCTGTAATTGGAACGAATGCATTATTGTTCCTCCATGTTTTGATTAATTTTAAATAGCTGTTTTTTTTTAATCATAAGGATGAAGTACTTGCAGGTATGTGTTCATAATGGCATTATTATAGCAACTCCACAGTGTGTTTAATTATAATGATTCTGTTAGAGACAGTGGACTCTCCAGCACTTCAGGAGAGTGTAGGAGAAAGCCTGCTATTGATCAGGAATATCAGCAGGCAGCAGCAGGAATATTAAGTGGCTGAGCTGAGTGCCTTTTTGGCTGGGCCTTTGCCTCAGTGCAAGGCAGGACAACAGGGCTCAGAGACTGAAGGACAAGCTGCTGACTCCAGTCAGAGTGTCTGATACGCCTTTAATCATTTGAGCATAATGCACATTGAGCTCTCGCCAGCCGGACAGTCTCCACCCTGCTATCGTACTGTACAATTATTGGGCTTTGGTTAGGCTCCAGAGAAAAGCTGATCAATGCTCTAGGATATTAGGCTGCCTCTTCAGTTCTTTGACTCTCACTGAATGCTGGTTTGCTGAGGCTGATTAGTTTTCACAAAGGTCTGCAGACAAAAGAAACGAATGCCTCAGGGTGACTGAGTCTGACCAGCCACCTCCGAATTGCAATGCTGCTTCGTATCAGATTGATGAGAAAGGCAAGATCAGAGCTCCACAATGCGCTGTTAACTATCCTGACTGTCTAAAAGCTTGACATTTAAACCTAATTCCCTTTGTATATTGTCCTTGTATCAGCATGATACATCGTATGATAGTATTTCTGCATCACATCTATCATGCGTGATTACTTGTGCTGTCACTGCCAGATCATATTTTGACATAATTTCAACAGTTAAACTCTCTGGGGCACTTTACAGAATTTGTGATGGAATGTGTTATAATAGCAGTATTTGTACGACACTGTGGACAGGTTTACCCAACATTTACTCATTTTTATCCTCACTATGGATTTCTCACATCTCTCAATCACTAATTGAAAGGGCTAGAGATCAATGTCCTATTAGATAGAGTTATTATGGCACATTAGGAGGCCAGTCAGCCCATTAGGTTTGGCACTGGGAAGGTGGTTGTAGTTTTAGGAGCTGAAAATGTGTTGCTGGAAAAGCGCAGCAGGTCAGGCAGCATCCAAGGAACAGGAGAATCGGCGTTTCGGGCATCAGCCCTTCTTCAGGAATGAGGAAACCATGATCAAACCATGATTGCCAGACCATGGCAACACGACAGTTGGAGGAAGAGCGCCTCATCTTCCGCCTGGGAACCCTCCAATCACAAGGGATGAACTCAGATTTCTCCAGTTTCCTCATTTCCCCTCCCCCCACCTTGTCCCAGTCAAATCCCTCAAACTCAGCACCGCCTTCCTAACCTGCAATCTTCTTCCTGACCTCTCCGCCCCCACCCCACTCTGGCCTATCACCCTCACCTTGACCTCCCTCCACCTATCGCATTCCCAACGCCCCTCCCCCAAGTCCCTCCTCCCTACATTTTATCTTAGCCTGCTGGACAACTTTCCTCATTCCTGAAGAAGGGCTGATGCCCGAAACATCAATTCTCCTGTTCCTTGGATGCTGCCTGACCTGCTGCGCTTTTCCAGCAACGCATTTTCAGTTCTGATTTCCAGCATCTGCAATCCTCACTTTCTCCTTGTAGTTTTAGGAGGTCAATCATCTTAATCCAAGGACTAACCTGCAGTGTCCTAGCCCACTATCTTCAGGTGCTTCATGAATAGCCTTTCCTCCATCAGACAAGTCAGAAGTGGAATGTTCGCCTATGATTGCACAACATTCAGCATCATTCACAACTTCTCAGATACTGAAGCTGTCCACGTTCAAATACAACAAGATCTGGACAATATCCACGTTTGGACTGGCATGTGGCAAGTAACATTCATGCAATGACCATCTCCAACAAAAGAGAACCTAACATCACCTCTTGATGTTCAATACCATTACCATCACTCAACCCTGCTGTTAAACTCCTGGGAGGTTATCACTGACCAGAAACTGAACTGGACATGCCATATAAATACTGTGGCTACAAGACTAGTTCAGCTGTTGGGAATCCTCCAGCAAATAACCTGCTTATAGAGTCATAGAGATGTACAGCATAGAAACAGACCCTTCAGTCCAACTCGTCCATGCAGACCAAATATCCCAATCCAATTTGGTCCCATTTACCAGCATTTAGCCCATATCCCTCGAAACCCTTCCTGTTCATGTACCCATCAAGATGCCTTTTAAGTGTTGTAACTGCACCAGCCTCCACCATTTCCTCTGACAGATCATTTCATATATGCACTAACATCTGCATGAAAAATTTACCCTTTAGTTGCCTCCAATTTTCCTCTTCCACTTGAAGAGCCCCCTTCCAGCTGTGTACTCAACCTAGACCTCTTCATTGCTATCTGCCAACGTGACATCCGTCGCCTCAAATTCTCTACCCACCTTACGCACTTCAACCTCACTCCCTCCAAATATGTAGCGCTCCACTGTCTCCACACCAATCCCTGTTACACTATCAAACTCACTGACAAAAACAGGGCACTTGTAGTCTGGACAATGGACCTCCATGTCGCAGAGGCTGAACATCAGCTCTCCAACACCACGTCCTACCTCTCCCTTGACCATGACCCCACCATGACCAATCAGGCCAAAATCACTTGCAATGTTCATGACCTCATTGCCTCTGGCGATCTCCCCTCCACTGCCTCCAACCTCATAGTCCCCTAGCCCTGCACTATCTAGTTCTCCCTGCTCCCCCAGATCCACAAGCCCAGCTACCCCGGCTGACCCATCAACTCCGCATGCGCCTGCCCCACTGAACCCATTGTGTCCTATCTCAACTCCATCCTCTTTCCTTTGGTGCAGATACATCCCACCAACATCTGTGACACTAACCACTCCCTCCACTTCTTCAGTAGCTTCCAGTTTCTTGGCCCTCGGCACTTTACCTTCACTATGGATGTCCAGTCCTTATACACGTTCATACTCCCACAAGGAGGAACTACGCTTCTTCCTCTCCAACAGACCCATCCAGTTCCCTACCACCATTACCCTCCTCTGCCTAACTCTTTATAACTTTTCCTTCAACTCTTCTCATTTCCTCCAAATCCAGGAGGTGGCCATGTGCACTCGGATGGGTCCTAGCTACACTTGCCTCTTTGTCACCTACATCAAACAGTCCCTCTCAGTACCTACACAGGCACTGTTTCCCGAATCTTTCATTGTTACATCGAGGACTCTATCTCCCTGCCCTTAAATTTACTTGGTTGATCTTGGAAACCTCCCTCCCCTTTCTTGACCTCTCCATTTCCATCTCTGATGATAGTCTTTAGGCAGACATTTACTGTAAACCCACAGACTCCCATAACTACCTGGACTAGACCTTCTCCCACCCAGCATACTGCAAGACCTCCATTCCATTTTCCCAATTCCTCTACCTCCATTGCATCGGCTCAGATAAGGAGACATTCCACTCCCAAGCACCCCAGATGTCTACCTATTTTAAACAATGTGCTTTTCCTCCATCTGTCATCCAGACAGCACCCCCCACCCCCACCCCCATACCACCTCCATTCCTCATTGCACTGCTCTAAACGCCACCTCTCCAAATGCAATACAGTCAGGATCCCCCTTGTCCTCACCCACCACCCCAATAGTGTCCGTATCCAACGTATCATCCTTAAACACTTCCACCAACCCTAACTAGACCCCACCAGAAAGAACATCCTCCACTCCCACCCCTCGCTGCCTTCCGCAAGGACCATTCCTTTGCCAATCTTTGGTTAGTGCCTCTCTCCCCAACAAAACCCACCGAACCACCAGGTACCTTGCCTTGCAACTGAAAGGGATGCAAAACCTCCTGGCACACCTACCCCTCACCCCCATCCAGGGACCCAAACTCACCTTCCAGGTGAGACAGAGGTTGACCTGCCTCCTCCAACCTAGTTTACTGTATCAGGTGCTTCTGATGTGGTCTTCCCTACATCAAGGAGACCAAAGGTAAACTTAGGAAACAGTTCACCGAGCATCACAGCCAGGCCTGCAGGAGCCAACCGGACCTCCCAGTCACCCCTCATTTTAATTCCCCTTCCCACTCCGACATGACCATCCTTGGCCTCCTCCATCTCCACAGATCACTAATTGGAGGAATACCATCTCATCTTCTGCCAGGCAGCCTACAGCCCGGAGGACTCAACATTGAGTTCTCCAATTTCATATAACCTTCCTTCTCATCCCCCAACTCCCTTTCTAGCCCCTACCCCACCCTTCCAATCCTCTGACCGACCCTTTCTTCCAGCTACCAACTGGATTCATTCCTCCCATCGACCAACCAGGTCTGTTTGTCTATCATACCCTCACCACTCAGCCCTTCTCACCACCCATAGCCCACCCCCACACCCTCCCCACTCCCTTTATCTGCAGTTCCCCTTACACCCACTGCCAGTCCTGGAGATGGGTTACACCAGAAATGGTGACTTTTCCACCTCGTGATGCTGCCTGGCTTGCTGTGTTAGAACATAGAACATAAAACAGTACAGCACAGAACAGGTCCTTCAGCCCACGTGTTGTGCCGACCATTGATCCTCATGTATGCACCCTCAAATTTCTGTGACCATGTCCAGCAGTCTCTTAAATGTCCCCAATGACCTTGCTCCCACAACTGCTGCCGGCATGGTCTCACAACTCTCTGTGTAAAGAACCCGCTTCTGACATCCCCTCTATACTTTCCTCCAACCAGCTTAAAACTATGGCCCGTCGTGTTAACCATTTCTGCCCTGGGAAATAGTCTCTAGCTATCGACTCTATCTATGCCTCTCATTATCTTGTAGACTTCAATTAGGTCCCCTCTCCTCCTCCTTTTCTCCAATGAAAAAGGTCCGAGCTCAGTCAACCTGTCTTCATAAGATAAGCCCTCCAGTCCAGGCAGCATCCTGGTAAACCTCCTCTGAACTGTCTCCAAAGCATCCACATCTTTCCTATAATAGGGCGACCAGAACTGGATGCAGTATTCCAAGTGCGGTCTAACCAAAGTTTCATAAAGCTGCAACAAGATCTCACGACTCTTAAACTCAATCCCCCTGTTAATGAAAGCCAAAACACCATATGCTTTCTTAACAACCCTGTCCACCTGGGTGGCCATTTTGAGGGATCTATGTACCTGCACACCAAGATTCCTCTGTTCCTCCACACTGCCAAGAATCCTATCCTTAATCCTGTACTCCTGTAATTCAACCTTCCAAAATGCATCACCTCTCATTTATCCAGGTTGAACTCCATCTGCCACCTCTCGGCCCATCTCTGCATCCTGTCAATGTCCCGCTGCAGCCTACAACAGCCCTCTATACTGTCAATGACACCTCCAACCTTTGTGTCGTCTGCAAACTTGCTGATCCATCCTTCAATCCCCTCATCCAAGTCATTAATAAAAATTACAAACAGTAGAGGCCCAAGGACAGAGCCCTGTGGAACACCACTCACCACTGACTTCCAAACAGAATATTTTCCTTCTACTACCACTCGCTGTCTTCTGTTGGCCAGCCAATTCTGTATCCAGACAGCTAAGTTCCCCTGTATCCCATTCCTTCTGACCTTCTGAATGAGCCCATCATGGGGAACCTTATCAAATGCCTTGCTGAAGTCCATATACACCACATCCACAGCTCGACACTCATCAACTTTTCTAGTCACATCCTCAAAGAACTCGATAAGGTTTGTGAGGCATGACTTGCCCCTCACAAAGCCGTGTTAACTACATTTAATCAAGCCATGCTCTTCCAGATGGTCATAAATCCTATCCCTCAGAATCCTTTCTAACACATTGTGAGACACATAGATGTGAGACTTACTGGTCTGTAATTGCCTGGGATTTCCCTATTTCCTTTCTTGAAGAGAGGAATTACATTTGCCCCTCTCCAGTCCTCAGGGGCGACTCCAGTGGAGATTGAGGATGCAAGGATCTTCGCAAGTGGTGAAGCAATTGCACTTCTCGTTTCCCAAAGCAGCCAAGTACAAATCTGGTCCGAGCCTGGCGACTTGCCAATCTTAATGTTTGACAACATTTTCAGCACATCAGCTTCCTCTATCTCTATCCATTCCAGCATGCACACCTGCTCTTCACAGGTTTCATTGACTATAAAGTTCATTTCTTTCATAAAGACAGAAGCAAAAATCTCATTTAGGGCTTCCCCTACCTCCTCAGACTCCACACACAAGTTCCCTATGCTATCCCTGATCAGCCCTACTCTTTCTTTGACCATTCTCTTATTCCGCACGAAAGTGTAAAATGCCTTTGTGTTCTCCCTAATCCGTTCTGCCAAGCCTTTCTCGTGCCCCCTCCTGGCTCTCCTCAGACCATTTTTGAGCTCCTTCCTCGCCTGCCTGTAATCCTCTAGAGATGAGCTTGACCCTAGCTTCCTCCACCTTATGTAAGCTACCTTCTTCCTTTTGACGAGAAGCTCCACTGCTCTCATCATCCAAGGTTCCTTTATCTTACCCCTTCTTGCCTGTCTCAGAGGGACATATTTATTCATCACTCGCAACAACTGTTCCTTAAACAGTCTCCACATGTCTATAGTGCCTTTACCATGGAACAATTGCTCCAATCCATGCTTCCTAACTCATGTTTGTTGTTCCAGCCTCCTGCTTGTCTACCTTGGATTTCAGCATCTGCAGTTTTTTTGTTCCTGTGCAGACACAACATGACCTCCCAACTCCTATACTCAATGTACTGGCCAATAAAGGCAAGCATAACAGAAGATTTAAACACACATACAGCCCAAAGATCACGAAACAAGGATTCTTTATTCCATTGATGTCAGGTGATAACAGCAGTAAGGAGATTTAATGATAAGCAAGGATTTTATGTGTACCACATAGATTGAATTACTGTATGAGTTACATTGGGCTGAGGAATTTCTTTGTAGGTCTCCCTCCCTTCTCATTAGCCCTCTCTCTATCAAACACACGCTCTCTTTTCTATTGAGAGTCCATTCAACCCCTCCAGCTGCGCTCCCTCACTATCCTGAAGAAGGGCTGTACCTGAAACGTTGACTTCTCCACCTCCTGATGCTGCCCGGCTTGCTGTGTTCTTCCAGCCTCCTGCTGGTCCTCTCCCTCACTATCAGCGTCTTCTGGCACAGGTCCCACACAGAATTGTTCTGATCTCTTGCTCAATGTCTTTGATCACTGTCGCCACCTACTGCTAGAGGTCCTGTCACACAAGGAGGAGACAATTTATACTCAATGTGATGACTGTGTATGTGAAATATGAACTACCCTCCATATAAAATAACAAAAAATTAGTAAAACATCTTCTTAAAGAAAGTATTCAAAATAATTCATTTGCATATTGATAGGGGAAGAAGTACAATGATACAGAGTTTTCTTTTTAACAAGTTTGTTCTTGGTATTACTGCCTGACCCTAACTGCCTTTGAGAGACAGAGGTGAGCTACCTTAGTCTGTATGATGTAGGGGTATGCACATGTTAGGAACGGAGTTCCACTTTCTGATTCCTAGTGCTCAATGCTGTTTGGTCCATCTGATTTTGTTCATATTCATCTTTACTTTTGTCATTTGAAATAACTGCCTTTAGTAGGTCATTTTGGAAACTGGTTCACTCTGCTGTTAGACTGGAATCATCCGCAGGTCAGACCTGCTGAGGACAGTTGATTTCCTCCAATGAAAGGAATTTTATTTTATTTTATTATTCATTTGTGAGATGTGGGCATCAATGGCTAGACAAGCATTTATTGCTCATCCCTGGTTAACCTGAAGAAGGTGGTCGTCAGGTGCGTTCTTGAACTACTACAGTCCTTGGGTTGGAAGCTAGTCATGTTCGGAGTCCCAGGATTTTGACTCAGTGACTGTGAAGGAATGGTGAGAAGGTTCCAAGTCAGGATGTTGTGTGACTTAGGAAGGAACTTGCAGGTGATGACATTCCCATGCAATTACAGACCTTGCCCTTCCTGGTGGTAGAAATTGCAGGTATGGAAGGTACTGTTAGAGGAGTCTGGGTGAATTACTGAAGTGCATCTAGTAGATGGTACACACTGTTATTACTGTACTGCAGGGATGAAGGGAATTAATTTAATTACAAATATATGAACTAGGAGTAGGAGTCAAAGCACCTCCTTTGTCATTCAATAGGATTATGGCTGACCTGATTGTCATCTCAAATCCACATTTCAGCCTACACCTAATACTTTACCCCTGTTTAACACAAGTCTATCTACTTCTGCCTTAAAGTAATCAGTGTCTTTGCTTCTACAATCTTTCTGGAAAAGAGTTTGAAATACTTACAATCATCTGAGTCAAAAAATGTTAATCTGGTCTCATGAGTGTCCTGTATATCAGAAGTACAACTTCCCTACTTTTGTATTCAGTTCTTCTCCTTATAAATAATATCTTATGTGTTTTACTAATTATTTGCTATTCCTGCAGACAAACCTTTTGTAATCCATACATGAGGATTCCCTGATTTTTCTGCATCACAGAACTCTGAAATCTACCACCAAGTGGATAATATGCTTTGAGTATTCTTCTTGCTAATTGTCTGCAACATGAGTTCTTATTCTAAAAGATAATGAAGGTAGTGGATAAGGTGCCAAGCAATTGGATGGTTTTGTCTTGGAGGTGTCAAAGTTCTTGAGTATTGTTGGAGCTGCACTCATCCAGGCAAGTGGGACATTTTAATCACATTGCTGACTTGTACCTTTTAGATAGTGAGCAGATATTGAGGAGAAAGGAGGAAGGTTTTATCTTGCAGAATGACCTGGAGCTACAGCATTTATATGGCGAGTTCAGTTCACTGTCCAATCGACAGGAACCCGAAGGATTTTGACAGCAAGGTATTCTGTGATGGTAATGGAATGTCAAGGGTTGATAGCTCGATTCTCTTTTGTTGGACACAGGCATTGCCAGGCATTTACCTG
The DNA here is from genome assembly GCF_047496795.1 of Chiloscyllium punctatum. Classification (NCBI taxonomy): domain Eukaryota; kingdom Metazoa; phylum Chordata; class Chondrichthyes; order Orectolobiformes; family Hemiscylliidae; genus Chiloscyllium; species Chiloscyllium punctatum. The sequence goes on along the minus strand of NC_092746.1, from coordinate 90,801,152 downwards.
GCACAAATCTTACCTGCCATTGTTGGCACAAATCTGGATATTGTCCAAGTCTTGTGGCATTGAATATGAACTGCTTCTCTACCGGGAGTGCAAATATGTCTAACTCCTTCTTGAAAACATTAAATGTTTTGGCCTCCCCTATATTCTGTGGCAAAGAGTTCCACAGGTTCGCCACTCTCTTGTTGAAGAAATTGCTGCCCAACTCAGTGCTAAATAGCGAAGCATATATCCTTAGATTGTGACCCCTGGTTCTGAATTGTTATTCGGAACCTTCCTGTTTTTCAAGAGAAGCAGCAGCAGCAGCTTAAAGGGCTTGGACCATGGGCCTGTCCGGGGGTGGGGGGGGGGGGTGAGTCGCTGATTTGAGTCTTTACATCTGACAATGAGAGCAGAGGTTTCTGGGAAAGGAGGGACTTTGTTTTTCCCTCATCTATATAAGTGAGTGTTTTCTAAACCTGAGACCCTACCCTTATAGGGGCTCCCATCCATCTACCTCCTCTTACCTTAAAGACCAGGGACACATCAGGTGAGCTTCTCTTCTTTTTTACTTTCTTATAAGGGGATGAGCAGGGATGGCAGTGCATGGAGAGGAATGTTCCTCCTGCATGATGTTTGAGGTGAGGGACACCATTAGTGTCCCATCCAAGTACATCTGTATGAAGTGCACCCAACTCTCGCTCCTCCAAGACCATGTTAGGGAACAGGAACAGGAGCTGGATGAACTTCGGACCATTTGTGAGGCAGATTCGGTGATAGATAGGAGTTACAGGGAAGTAGTTACTCCTAGGCACAAAGAAAGCTGGGTAACTGTTAGAAGGCGGAAAAGCAAGGATCCCCTGTGGCCGTACCCCTGAAAAACAAGTATACCATTTTGGATACTGTTGAGGGGGGTCGACTTACCAGGAGTGCAGGTCTCTGGCACAGAGTCTGTCCCTGTTGCACAGAAGGGAAGGGGGGGAAAGGAGGAGAGTGTTAGTCAATGGGGACTCAATAGTTAGAGGGTCAGATAGAAGGTTAGTTGGGAACGAATGAGACTCATGGTTGGGTGTGTTGCCTCCCAGGTTCCAGGATCCATGATGTCTTGGATCCTGTGTCTTTAGGGTCCTGAAGTGAGAGGGTGACCAGCCCTGAGTCATGGTCCACGCAAGTACCAACAACATAGGTAGAAAGAGGGTTAAGGAGGTACAGCAGGATTTCAGGGAGCGAGAGTGGAAGCTGAGAGCTAGAACAAACAGAGTTGTTATCTCTGGTTTGTTACCCTTGCCATGTGATAACGAGGCAAGGAATAGGGAGAGATATCAACTGAACACATGGCCACAGGGCTAGTGCAGGAGGGAGGGTTTCAGGTTTATGGATAATTGGGGCTCATTCTGGGGAAGGTGAGACTTGTACAAACAGGACAGTCTTCACTTGAACCAGAGGGGTACTAATAGCCTGGGTGGGAAATTTGCTGGTGCTATTCAGGTGGGTTTAAACTAGCTCAGCAGGGGATGGGAACCTGAGATGTAGTTCCAGTGCACAGGAGGATGTGAGTAAGGAGGGCATGGACAAATTTCACTGTCATAGGAACGTACTGGCAGACAGCAAGCTGGTTTGAAGTGTGTCTACTTCAACACCAGAAGTATCCAAAATAAGATAGGTGAGCTTGCAGCATGGATAGACTTCGATGCTGTGGCCATTTCAGAGACGTGGGTAGAGCAGGGTAAGGAATGGATATTGCAGGTTCCAGGATTTAGATCTTTCATTAAGATCAGGGAAGATGGTAAAAGAGGGGGAGGTGTGGCTTTGTTAGTCAAGGACAGTATAATGGTGGCTGAAAGAACTTTTGACGAGGACTCTTCTACTGAGGTGGTATGGGCTGAGGTTAGAAACAGAAGACGTGAGGTCACACTGCTGGGAGTTTTTTTATAGGCCTCTGTAGAGTTCTAGGGATGTGGAGGAGAATTTAGGAGTGGGTAGGAGTGACAGGAACAGGGTGGTCATTATGGAGGGCCTTAACTTCCCCAACATTGACTGGAAATGTTATAACAATGTGTGCAGAAGGGTTTCCTGACACAGTATGTTGAAAGGCCGACAAGAGGGAAGGCCACACTGAATCTGGTACTTGGTAATGAACCAGGTCAGGTGTTTGATTTAGTGGTAGGTGAGCACTTTGGGGAGAGTGACCATAATTCAGTTACGTTTAGTTTAAAATGGAAAGGGATAGGTACATGCCATAGGGCAAGAGTTATAGATGGACGAAGGCCAATTATAATGTGGCAAGACTTAGGATGCATAGAATAGAGTATCAAAATTGAAATGTGGTGCTAGTTTAAGGAACAGATATTCCCTGTCAGGCAAGGAAGAAGTGGTAAGGTAAGGGAACTGTGGTTTACTATAGAAATTGCATCTCTTATTAAGTGGAAGAAGGAGGCTTATGTGACATTGAGGAGAAAGTGAGGACTGCAGATGTTGGAGATCAGAGCTGAAAAATGTGTTGCTGGAAAAGTGCAGCAGATTAGGCAGCATCCAAGGAACAGGAAGAAGAGCTTATGTCCAAAATGTCGATTCTCCTGCTCCTTGGATGCTGCCTGACCTGCTGCGCTTTTCCAGCAACACATTTTTCAGCTTATGTGACATTGAGATGAGATGGTTCAGATGAGGCAATGGAGAGTTACAGATCAGCGAGGAAGGATTTAAAGAGAGAGTTAAGAAGAACAAGGAGAGGTCAAGAGCAGTCTTGAGCAGGTATAATAAATGAGAACCCTAAAGCTTTCTATAGATGTGTGAGGAATAAAAAAATGACTAGGGTAGGAATAAGGCCAGTCAAAGACAGAAGTGGGAAGTTGTGCGTGGACCCTGTGGAGACCGGAGTGGTGCTAAATGAATATTTTTCATCTTTTCTCACTCAGGAAAAGGAGAATATTGTGGAGGAGAAGAATAAGATACGGGAATATTGACTAGAAAGGATCAAGGTTAGTAAGGAAGAGGTGTTATCAATTCTAGAAGGAGTAAAAGTAGGTGGGATTTTTCTAAAGATTCTCTAGGAAGCTAGGGAGGAGAGTCGTGAGGTGATGTTGCAGCTGTACAGGACTTTGGTTAGGCCACATTTGGAGTACTGTGTGCAGTTCTGGTCGCCTCACTTTAGGAAAGATGTGGAAGCTTTGGAGAGGGTGCAGAGAAGATTTACCAGGATGTTGCCTGGAATGGAGAGTAGGTCGTACGAGGATAGGTTGAGAGTTCTCGGCCTTTTCTCGTTGGAACGGCGAAGGATGAGGGGTGACTTGACAGAGGTTTATAAGATGATCAGAGGAATAGATAGAGTAGACAGTCAGAAACTTTTTCCCCGGGTACAACAGAGTGTTACAAGGGGACATAAATTTAAGGTGAAGGGTGGAAGGTATAGGGGAGATGTCAGGGGTGGGTTCTTTACCCAGAGAGTGGTGGGGGCATGGAATGCGCTGCCCGAGGGAGTGGTAGAGTCAGATTCATTGGCGACCTTTAAGCGGCATTTGGATAGGTACATGGATGGGTGCTTAATCTAGGATAGAAGTTCGGCACAACATCGTGGGCCGAAGGGCCTGTTCTGTGCTGTATTGTTCTATGTTCTATGTTCTATGTTCTATGTTCGTGCCTTTGGCCTTGATCTTTGAGTCGCCATTGTCTGGAGGATTGTAAATGTTGTGTCCTTGTTCAAGAAGGGCAGTAGAGATGACCCAGGTCATTATAGACACGTGAGCCTTATGTCTGTTGTGGGAAAAGTTTTGGAATGAGGGATAGGATTTATAATCATCTAGCAAGCAACAATTTGATTGCAGATAGTCAACATAGTTTCATCAAGGGCAGGTCATGTCTCACAAACCTCATTGAGTATTTTAAGAAGGTGACCCAGCATGTAGATAAGGGTTGGGCAGTTGACGTGGTGTACATGGATTTCAGTTAATCCTTTGATAAGGTTCCACATGGTAGGCTGTTGGAGAAAATGCAGAGGCTTGGAATTGAGGGTGATTTAGCAGTTTGGATTAGAAACTGGCTTTCTGCAAAAAAGACAGCGAGTGATGGTTGATGGAAACTATTCAGCCTGGAGTCCAGTTACTAGTGGTGTGCCACAAGGGTCTGTTTTAGGACTGCAGCTGTTTGTTATTTTTATAAATGACTTAGATGCAGGCATAGGTGGATGGATTAGTAAATTTGCAGATGATGCTAAAGTTGGTGGAGTAGTGAACAGTGTGGAAGAATGTTGCAGGTTGCAGAGGGACTTGGATAAACTCCAGAACTGGGCTGAGAGGTGGTAAATGGAGTTCAATGCAGATAAATGTGAGGTGATTCACATTTGAGAATAATAACAGGAAGGCAGAATACTGGGTCAATGGAAAGATTCTTGGTAGTGTGGATGAGCAGAGGGATCTTGGAGTCCCATGTACATAGATCCCTGAAAGTTGCCACCCAGGTTGATAGTGCTGTTAAGAAGGCAGATGATGTATTTGGTTTTATTGATAGAGGGATTGAGTTCAGGAGCCATGATGTCATGCTGCAGCTATACAAAATGCTAGTGCGGCCTCACTTGGAGTATTGTGTACTGTTCTGCTCGCCCCATTACAGATGGGATGTGGAAGCATTGGAAAAGGTGCGGAGGAGATTTACCAGGATGTTGCCTAGTATGGAGCATAGGTCTTATGAGGAAAGGCTGAGAGACTTGGGTCTGTTCTCATTGGAGGGAAGAAGGCTAAGAGGGGATCTGGTACAGATATACAAGATGATCAGAGGATTAGGTAGGGTAGACAGTGAAAGTTTTTTTTCCCTAGGATGGTGACGTCGGCTTGCACGAGGCAGCATAGCTGCAAATTGAGGGGTGATAGATTTAAGACAGCTGTCAGAGGCAGGTTCTTTATTCAGAGAGTGATAAGGGCATGGAATGCCCTGCCTGCCAATGTAGTTAACTCAGCCACATTAGGGAGATTTAAACAATCCTTGGATGAGCATGTGGATGATGATGGGATAGTGTAGGGGGATGGGCTTAGATAAGTTCACAGGTTGGCACAACACTGAGGGCCAAAGGGCTTGTTCTGCACTGTATTGTTCTAAGTGCTATGTTCTGAAATTTGTCCTGTCTATTCCCATTAGAATTTTATAGGTCTCTATGAGATCTCCCCCTCATTCTGCAGAGTGAATACTATCCCAGTTGATCTAGCCTCTCTGGCAGTCCTGCAATCTTAGGACTAAGTTGGTTGACCTTCATTGCATTTCGTCCATTGCTAGTACTTGCTCCCGAGGGTAGATTAGAACTGCACACTATACTCCAACTGTGACTTCACAAAGGTGCTGAACAACTGCAGCAAGCTATTCCTGCGCATGTATGTAAATCCTCTTGATATGAAGGCCAACATACCACTTGCCTTGTTCACCACTTGCTGCACCTGCAAAGCTTACAATGTGCAACTGATCGTACACGGACACCCAGGTCTTGGTGCACCTCTGCTGTTCCCAATGTATCACCACTCAGACAATAAACTGCTTCCTGGTTTTGATACAAAAATGGAAAGCAGAAAGAAATAGATGCTAGGATGACATCTTCGTATGCAAGGATGATATCAGCACATCCACACCCTGACCACCCTGCTTGAAGTTGGATGGAGGTGTGGTGACTTGCTGTTCATGAAGAGTTTAATCAGCCACCCTGCTCAGAGAAGCTGACCATTTCCAACATTGGGAATCCTTTCTTTACTTCTGATTTCAGGCGTATTTTACTCTATCTGGTCAGGGACTATCATCAGAACTGTCCAACCATCCATTTAATTTTGCTTCTTCATTTCCATGTTCTGTTTACTTCTTCAGAAGGAGCAGGAACAAATTACGCATTGCCATCAAGAAGGCCAGTACACAATTGTGGAGCTTCTGCATGTTGTAGAAGAGCTGAGGGGGAGAATAAGTGAGACGTTGTAAGGATGAGGAAGGTTCAAGTGGGAAGGAAGGGAACTGCGTTCAAATTGAGGAAGCAACCTTGAGCAGAGAAATGTGGGTTCTGCAACTGACTGCAGGTGGAGAGAGGTCATGCTGTAGATGTGAGCATTGAAAGTAATAAAAGGCAGGAGAGTGTTCTGATTACTGATGGACCGACTGTTTTATAAGATTAACAAGGAATCCTATTTCATGATATGAATCACCAGTTTTAGGAAACAGAGTGCAGTCCCACAGTCATGTTAATATTCCAGACAAAACCTAACAAAACAATTCCACATGGATCTGTGGTAACTTATGGTAGCATGTTTTATATATATATATTGTCCAGAAACCATAGGCAGGTTAATGTTTATACAAGTTTAAAATCTGCATAATTTGCTGCCTGCATGGTGAATACTGTGATCTCATGTTGACGTTTAATTTATAAAGTTATTGTTGCTAAACTTCCAGCTTTGTTAGTACTTGATTGTAGTTGGATTTAGATTTTAGCTTCTTGCTTTTGCTGTGGTTAAAATCTTAAATCTTTGTTTTTCTAATGAACTATTTATTTACAATGTCCAGAAACATATGTCATGTACTTTTCTGCACAAATTAATTGTTGTTCCATTGATCTGTAGCTTGTTTGGTTCAGTGGAAAAGATTTCCTCAGCTTGTTGTTTGTATTCCAGTTATAAACTTCAATATAAGGAATGCTTTTCTGATTTCACCCTCAATAGTGAACACAAGCCATTCTCCATTTCTCTTCGATCGTTACGATGCCTAGTTACAAAGTCTTCATCAATCTCTATCCATCTCTCCTGTTTTCAATTGTTGACATCAAAAAATGCAGGATGTTTTACTGCATGATTCAAGGAGTTTATATCTAAATTTCCCTTTTTAAATACATTGTTATAACAAAGGGTAAACCCTCCTACTTCATTTGACCCGCCAACACAGAAAAGATTTATCCCAAACAATAATCAGTGAAAATTCGAGAGTTAAAGTAAAAATAACTTTATTTCTTAAAATGTAACAGAGAATAATTAACTAACAACTATTTTACAACTCCTGTCTAACCTATCTTTTACCTTCCCTTGTTTAATACTAATCTGGTTAAACTCCTGATTACAATTTGCAAAACAAAACTTCTTATCTCAGAACCAGGCAGCTTTCAGTTTTTGCTGTATTCCGGTCATCTTTTTTTCCTCTTGGGGGTTATGCTTCACATGTTACTGATCGATAAAGTTACCTTTTAAGAGAGCTATTTTTTCGGGCAGTATCTACATACTGGTGGCTTGGCAGTTCTCCTCACAACTCTTCAATTTTCCCTGATCTTATACACACAAAGCATCAGATTGTGTCATTGGCTTTTAAGATTGTCAATATACACAATTCAAACTGGATTGGAGTTTGGAATGTTTTCGGGTATAATTTAAACTGATTGGTCTAATTCAAATCTGTTTTGATGTTTCCAGGAAACCAGCTAATCGAGTTGTTCGACCAAATGTTATGTTATATATTTTTTCAGAACACTTGGTCCTGTCAGATAGTTCTGTTGCTTTTAACTCTCTTAAAGGTACAAGACACCCACATCTTCAAAACACCTCCCCCCTTAAGAAAAATCAAAATGAAAAGATGGCTTCATATTTTTCTCTACTTTTTAAACACATTACCCTAACATACAGATAATTTTAACTTCTTCCCATGTATCTGCATATACATGAAACATTAAATAAATACAAATCTCATCTAAACTTTATCAGTTAAATCTGCAATAGCGCATCTGTGATTACATTCTTACAACCCGCAACATGCATGATTTTTAAATTAAAAGTCTTTAACATAAGATCCCAACAAAATAGTCTCATATTCTTGTCTTTAAAGCATTCCTAGAATGTAAGGGGATTGTTGTCAGTGTACACAACCAACTCTGACACATTGTTTGTGACATACACATTATAATGTTATAAGGCCAGTCAATAATCCCCTTTTGATTGTGGAGTATTTCCTCTGATGAAAGTTGATCTTTTTAAAAAAGTAACCAACTGGCAGTTCAATCCCATTCTCATCTTCCTGTAGGAGTACAGCTCCAACACCAATGTAGCTAGCATCGATGGCAACTTGAAAAGATTTTGAAAAGTTAGGTGTAGCTAAAGCCGGTTTGGGGTTAATATGGCTTTCAAATGGTTGAATGCCTCGTAGCATTGTTCTGTCCACCAAAACTTTGTGTTCTTCTTCAGCAAGTCAGGTAATGGTGCCACCACACTGCTGAAGTTTGGAACAAACTTCCGACCGATTCTGCTGATTCCGAAGAATCGAAGCACCTCTTTCTTTGAAGCTGGTCATGTAAATTGCTCGATGGCCTTCGTGTTTGCGTTCTGTGAGGTCAACTTTCCATGACCGACGTTATGTCCCAAGAGTGTCACCTCTGCTTTCACGAATTCAGTTTTATTTAAGTTCATCACCAGTTTTGCTTCTCATGGTTGTTCAAAGAGCTCTGCAAATAGTACCATGTGATCTTTCCAGGACTTACTAAAGATCACTACATCGTCTAAACAGTCTGCCCAGTTTGTTAACCCAGCCACAACTCTGTTGATGAGTCTTTGGAACGTGGCAGGTGTGTTCTTCATTCCAAAGGGCATCACTTTATTATGTTACAGCCCGTTTGGGGTTACAAACACAGAAATTTCTTTCGCCCACTCTGAGAAAGGTACTTGCCAGTAACCACGCACTAAGTCCAACTTGGTGACCTAACTGGCTTGTCTGACTTTCTCGATAGAATCCTCCAATCTAGGAATTGGATATGAGTCCAATTTTGTAACGGCGTTGACCTTCCACTAATCCACGCAGAATCGTTGAGTCCCGTTTCGTTTGGGAACTAAGACGATCGGCGAACTCCACTCGCTCTGGCTTGGTTCGATGATGTCCTCGTCAAGCATGGCCTCCACCTCCACCTGGACCTGTCTGGCTTTGAAAGGATTAAGCTGATAGGGGTGTTGTTTTATCGAACCAGTATTCCCTACATCTACTTCATGTACAATAGCATTAGTCCTCCCCATCTGATTCTTACATATGTCCTTGTACTGCAGTAACAAACCTTTCAAATGCATTCTATGCTCCTGAGACAGATAGCTTACTAATCTATCCCACTCTTTAAGGACTTGTTCATTTTAAAATCTATTTTGAGGCACATCAAATCCATATCATCTGGAATTGATTCCTCACTCTGTGGGGCAGTAACTAACACCTGTTTCTCTAGTTCTTTCTCTCTCATATACTACAGTTTCAACATGTTCACCTGACATACCTGATACCCTTTTTTTCTATCTGGCATCTTTACTAAATAGTTCACCTGACTCAACCTTTTTTCAATTTGAGAGGAACCACTAAACCTGGCTTTGAAGGGATCTCCTATCCCTGGTAACAGTACTAACACTTCATCCCCTCGGGAAAACGTCCAAGTCTCAGAGCTTTTATCTGCCACCTGCTTCATTCTTCCCTGTGCCCTCTTTAGGTACTGTTAGCTAACTCACCTACTCAGTTTGGTCTCTGCCTCACCTCCGATACATAAGTACAAGATCTCCGACTTTGGTCCTGTCAATTTTCCTTTAATTAATTTCAAAAGGCTTCTCACTTCATGACCGAAAATTAATTTGAAGGGAGTGAACTGAGTAGATTCATTTGGGGCATCTCTAATGGCAAGCAATATGAATGAGATCCCTTTATCCCAGTCATTCGGGTAATCCTAACAGTACACTCTCAACATGGTCTTTAAGGTCTGATGCCATCTTTATAAAACTCTCTGGGATTCAGGACGATACGCGCTGGATTTAAAATGGTGTATACCTAAGCTATCCATAATGTCCTTAAACAGCCTTACGGTAAAATTTGACCTTTGGTCCAACTGACTCTTTCTGGGTAGCCCCTACCATGTGAATTAAGCTACTAACTTCTCTATTACCCTTTTTGCCTTGATACTCTGTATTGGAATTGCCTCCAGGAATCTGGTAGACACATCCATTATGGTTAACAAGTACTGGTTCCCACCTTTAGTTCTTGGACTGGGACCTACCCAATCAATACTAACCCATGTGAAAGGTTCTTCAAATGTGGAAATTGACAACAAAGGGACTGGTTTTATTACCGCCTGTGGCCAACCCACCATCTGGCATGTATGACACGTATGGCAAAAGTTAACCACATCCTTGTGCATTTCAGGCCAATAAAAATGTTTTTATACCTTAGCCTGAGTCTTTCGTACCCCTAGGTGACCTCCTACAGCTACCTGTAACACCTTCTGTCTGTATGCTACTGGCAACACACTCTGGTGCACTTCAGCCCATTTCTCCTCTGCATTAGCCTGCTGTGGTCTCCATTTCTGCCTTAGGATTCTATCTTTCTGCCTTAGGATTCAGCTTTTTACAATATATATTAATGATATAGAAGATGTTATTAGCAATAACATTAGCAAATTTGCTGATGATACTCAGCTGGATGGCAGGGTGAAATGTGAGGAGGATGTTACGAGATTACAGGGTAACCTGGACAGGTTAGGTGAGTGGTCAGATGCATGGCAGATGCAGTTTAACATGGATAAATGTATGATTATCCACTTTGGTGGCAAGAACAGGAAGGCAGATTACTACCTCAATGGAATCAATTTAGATAAAGGGGCAGTACAAAGAGATCTGGGTGTTCTTGTACACCAGTCAATGAAGGTAAGCATGCAGGTACAGCAGGTAGTGAAGAAGGCTAATAGCATGCTGGCCTTCATAACAAGAGAGATTGAGTATAGAAGCAAAGAGGTTCTTCTGCAGCTGTACAGGGCCCTGGTGAGACCATACCTGGAGTATTGTGTGTAGTTCTGGTCTCCAAATTTGAGGAAAGACATTCTGGCTATTGAGGGAGTGCAGCATAGGTTCACAAAGTCAATTCCTGGAATGGCGGGACTACCTTACACTGAAAGTCTGGAGCAACTGGGCTTGTATACCCTTGAGTTTAGAAGACTGAGAGGGGATCTGATTGAGACATATAAGATTATTAAAGGATTGGACACTCTGGAAGCAGGAAAGATGTTTCCGCTGATGGGTGAGTGCCGAACCAGAGGACACAGCTTAAAAATATGGGGTAGACCATTTAGGTCAGAGGTGAGGAGAAACTTCTTCACCCAGAGAGTGGTGGCTGTGTGGAATGCTCTGCCCCAGAGGGCAGTGGAGGCCCAGTCTCTGGATTCATTTACGAAAGAGTTGGATAGTGGAATCAAGAGTTATGGAGATAAGGCAGGAACAGGATACTGATTAAGGATGATCAGCCATGATCATATTGAATGGTGGTGCAGGCTCGAAGGGCAGAATGGCCTACTCCTGCACCTATTGTCTATTGTCTATCTTTCAGATAATAACCTTCAAGAATATTCTCTGCCTCCTTTTCAGAGTACGCACCCACATATATCTTTTATTGTCTTGTCTTGTTGTTGCAAGTCTCTTAGTCTTTCAGGACTAAACACTTCTGTCTGACCCTCTACCTACTCAGGTTTTCCTACACCATTACATCAAACAGGATATCTCCTAACTGAACCTCAACTCTTTCACCTTTCTCTTTTAGGTTTGTGCTGTGGCTTATGATAGTGGGATTTGGTAACCATATGGTCTGGGAAAATACCAGGATATTTCTGTCTTAGCTCCTCAGTTTCTTGGTCTTCCTTGGACCTCAACAAGGGGTGTCACTCCCAAGTTGGATCCTGCCAAATCATTCCCAAGAACAAACTGGATTGCTGGAACTGACACTGTGTTAATCACTCCCACTGTAACTTCCCCAGTCTTGAGTTGGCACTCCAACCTGATCTTACATAGGGGAATGTTAAATTTCTGTCCATCTATCCCACAAATTACCACACTCACGGATAACAGATCAGAAAGACTGCATATTCACTCATCCCATAGTATCAGCAACTGTTTAGACCATGTATCTTTCAAAATTCTAACTTCTTATCCTTCTCCCCCTGTTCTTTCTGAGTAAACTTTATCCACAGAGGCTCTTTATCGAGATCAGGTACTAACTCTATATCCAGCCCCTGTTGAGGCTGTGCACTCTCCTACAGCTCCTCTTGGGGTCTCCTCTACAACCTTCACTAATGCCACTGGCTTAGCTTCTTTTACCACATCTTTTCCTACAGTGCCTTTCTTTAACAACCAGCACTATGACTTTACATGTCCCACTTTACCACAGTGGAAACACCTGAGGCCTTTCACCTCCTTTCCACCATCTTGGGCTTCTTTTTTATTCTTACCAGTGTTCTCTACTCTTGTTTTTGTAGTGTAGGATCTCCCTTTCTCCCAACTTCTATCCCTCACAGGACAAAATTCTGGCCAGAAGCTTGTCTTATGCACCAGCATGTACTCATCTGCTAACTCTGCTGCCCTTCTCACTTCCTCAACTTTCTGTTCCTCCACGTGATTTCTTACCATCTCTGGAAGTGAGTTTTTAAATTCTTCCAGCAGAATAATCTCTCTTTGAGCCTCAAAGGTCTTATCTATTTTCAAAGCATGCACCCATTGATCAAAATGACTATGTTTATTTCTTTCAAACTCATCATAAGTCTGACCTGGTTCCTTCTTTGTGTTTCTGAACCACTGTCTATATGCTTCTGATACCAATTCACAAACACTTAAAATAGCCTGTTTAACCTCTTCATAATCTCTTGACCCCCCTCATCTGACAGTGTGTCAAATATCTAACTAGCTCTGCCTACCAGTTTAGTCTGAACTAGCATTCCCCATAAATCCTCGGACCACTCCATCTGCCGAGCCAATTTTTAAAATGAAATAAAGAAGGCTTCAACATCTTTCTCATCAAAATGTGGCAGAGTTTTGACATATTTATATATATATATTACTACCTTCTCTTTTAATCTCCATCCTGTTAACGTGACTTTGCTGACTAAGTTGCAACTTCTCACGTTCAAATTCTCTCTGTCCTTCTCTCTTCTCTCTCTTTCTCTCTCCCTTTCTTTGCTCTTTCTTTGCTCAACTAAGAACCTTCTCCCTCTCTTTTTCTCTCTCTCTCTTCTCTCTCTCTTTCTCTTTCCCTCTCTTCCCTCTCTTTTTCTCTAACTTCCTTTTTCCTCTCTCTTTGTTCATCTTCTAACTCCAATTTCCTCAATTGTAATTTAAGTTTTTCTACCTGTACTGCGCTTGTCTGTTGCTCTGACAAACCTAAGTATTCAACTAATTCCCTTACAATTTCTGCTTTACTTTTGTCCTTGGTTAAACCCAAATCTAATTTTTTTGCTAATTCTAAAAATATGGCCTTTTTCTTTCCTTCTAAAGTTTCTTGGCAAATTTGGGAATCATCTTCAAATCCCAGAACCTTTTCAGTAATTTTAAGAGCCACTTCTCTCACTTTTAATTTAGTCAACCACAAGTCACCAAAATTAAACAAATCTCAACTATGTTTTATTTAAAGATCCAGGATACTAACCTGCAAGTGTTTAAATCTGCTGGGATTTTTTTGTACCCCCAAATCTGTTCAAATATGTCTAAACCAGTTGAAATCATGGACTCGAGCCCCCAGACTGTTACAATACGGAGTAAACCCTCCTGTTTAATGTAACCCAGCAACACCAAAAAGATTTATGCCATGCAGTAATCTGTCAAAATTCAGTAGGCCAAGAACTAGTTAAAGTAAAAGAAACCACTTTAGTTCTTAAAGCATAACAGAGAATAATTAATTAACAACTATTTACAAGTCCTCCCTACCTAATTTTTACCTTCCCTTCTATAATACTAGTCTGATAAAACTGCTGGTTATGATTCACAAAACAAAACTTCTATCTCAAAACCATGCAGCTTTCAGTTGTCTCTGTATTCCAGTCGTCTTTTACTTTTCTTGGGGATTCTGCTTCACAGGATAGTGATCGATAAAGGTACCTTTAAGAGAGCTATTTTTTGGGCAGTCTCTAAATGCTAGTAGCTTGGCAGATCTCCTCCCAACTGTTCAATTTTCCGCGATCTTACACTCCCAAAGCATCGGATTGTGTCATTGGCTTTTAAGATTGTCAATATACTCAATTCAAACTGGATTGGAGCTTAGTATTTTTCAGGGTACATTTTAAACTGATTGGCCGAACTGAAATGTGTTTTTTTGTCATTTCCAGGCAACCAACTAATTGAGCTGCCTAAACTGCTGCGCTTTTCCAGCACCACTCTAATCCAGAATCAAATATCCAATCCCTCTATACCTCCATCCGCCGTGACCAGGGCCTCCAAGCCTTCCGTTTCTTCCTCTCCCGATGTCCCCAACAGTACCCTTCTACCGACACTCACATTCATTTGGCCGAACTGGTCCTCACCCTTAACAATTTCTCCTTCGAATCCTCCCACTTCCTCCAGACCAAAGGGGTAGCCATGGACGCACATTTGGGCCCCAGCTATGCCTGTCTCTTTTTTGGTTACGAAAAACAGTCCATCTTCCATAGTTACACCGGCACCACTCCCCACCTCTTTCTTCGCTACATTGATAACTGCATTGGCGCCACCTCGTGCTCCCGCGAGGAGGTTGAGCAATTCACCAACTTCACCAACACATTCCACCCTGACCTTAAATTCACCTGGACCATCTCTGACACCTCCCTCCCCTTCCTGGACCTCTCCATTTCCATTAATGACGACCAACTTGACATTGACATTTTTTACAAACCCACCAACTCCCACAGCTACCTGGATTACACCTCTTCCCACCCTACCTCCAACAAAAATGTCATCCTGTATTCTCAATTCCTCTGCCTCCGCCATATCTGCTCCCAGGAGGACCAGTTCCATCACAGAACACACCAGGTGACCTCCTTCTTTAGAGACCACACTTTCCTTCCCACGTGGTTAAAGATGGCCCTCCAACGCATCCCGTCCACATCCCGCACCTCCACCCTCAGACTCCACCCCTCCAACCGTAACAAGGACAGAATACCCTTGGTGCTCACCTTCCACTCTACCAACCTTCGTATAAACCAAATCATCCGCCCACATTTCCGCCACCTCCAAACGGACCTCACCACCAGGGATATATTTCCCTCCCCACCCCTTTCCGCCTTCCGCAAAGACCGTTCTCTCTGTGACTACCTGGTCATGTCCACGCCCCCCCCAACAACCCACCATCCCGTCCTGGCACCTTCCCCTGCCACCGCAGGAACTGTAAAACCTGTGCCCACACCTCCTCCCTCACCTCTATCCAAGGCCCTAAAGGAGCCTTTCACATCCATCAAAATTTTACCTGCACATCCACTAATACCATTTATTGTATCTGTTGCTCCCGATGCGGTCTCCTCTACATTGGGGAGACTGGGCGCCTCCTAGCAGAGTGCTTTAGGGAACATCTCTGGGACACCTGCACCAATCAACCACACCGCCCTGTGGACCAACGTTTCAACTCCCCCTCCCACTCAGACGAGGACATAGAGATCCTGGGCCTCCTTCACTGCCGCACCCTCACCACCCGACGCCTGGAGGAAGAATGCCTCATCTTCCGCCTCGGAACACTTCAACCCCAGGGCATCAATGTGGACTTCACCAGTTTCCTCATTTACTCTCGCCCCACCTTATCCCAGTTCCAACCTTCCAGCTCAGCACCATTCCCATGACCTGTCCTACCTGCCTATCTTCTTTTCCACCTGTCCACTCTGCCCTCCTCACTGACCTATCACCTTCATCCCACCCCCATCCACCCATTGTACTCTTTGCTACCTTCCCCCACCCTCCTATCTGACCTATCACCTTCATCCCCACCCCCACTCACCTATTGTACTCTATGCTAATTTCTCCCCACCCCACCCTCCTCTCATTCATCTCTCCACCCTTCAGGCACTCTGCCTCTCTTCCTGATATAGGGCTTTTGCCCTATTGTTGATTTTCCTGCTCCTCAGATGCTGCCTGACCTGCGGTGCTTTTCCAGCACCACTCTAATCCAGAATCTGGTTTCCAGCATCTGCAGTCACTGTTTTTACCAATCTAGTTGAGGTGTTCAACCAAATGTGACATTATGTATTTTTTCAGAATACTTGATTCTGTCAGGTAGTTCTGCTGCTTTTAAATGTCTTGAAGGTACTGGACACTCACATCTTCATTACAGTATTGATTTCTTAGTCATTGACAGATCACTCACTTGCTTTCCACCTTCTATTTCAATATACTCTTTTTTTATTACTACATTATCACAATTACTTTTACTTATCACACCTTCACTAACAACAGGTGAGAATAGGAGTTGGGAGGTCACATTGTGGCTGTACATGACAGTGGTTAGGCCACTTTAGGAATTAAGTGTTCAATTCTGGTCTCGCTGCAATAGAAAGGATGCTATTAAACTTGAAAGGTGTTCAGAAAAGATTTACAAGGATGTTGCCAGGTTAGAGGGCTTGTGTTTTTGGGAGAGGCAATTTTTCTTGGAGCGTCAGAGTCTGAGGGGTGAATTCATAGAGGTTTATAAAATCTTGAGAGGTATGGATAAGGTGAATAGCCAAGGTCTTTTCTCTGGGATGGGAGACTCCAGAACTAGAGGACATAGGTTTAGGGTGAGAGGGGAAGTTTAAAAGGGACCTAAGGGGAAACCTTTTCCTGCAGAGGGTGGTGCCAGAGGAAGTGGTGGAGGCTAACACAATTGCAACATGTAAAAGGCATCTGGATGTGTACAAGAATAGGAAGGGTTTAGAGGGATATGGGCCAAGTGATGGCAAATGGGACTGGATTAATTTAGGATATCTTGTTGGCATGGATGAGTTGGACTGAAGGGTCTGTTTCATTCTGTATCATTCTATGACTCTATAATATTTGCAAAGTTTTGTAAATCCTTCCAAAGTTAATGTCCTGAAGCCAAGGCAAAGGGTCAAGAAGGGAGATTTCTCAGGCAGTCAGTGCAACCTTCACAATATTGAATCCTTACAATGAAGCTACCGACCCCTCAAAGGGCATTCCACCAGCCTCAGTCCCTAACCCTATCGCCATGACACCCCACATTTCCTGTGGCAAATCTACCCGATCTGTACATCTTTGGACAGTGGGAGGAAACCAAAGCCACCCAGTAGAAATCCAGAAACAGGGGAATGCGCAAACTCCACACAGTTATCTGAGGCTGCGATCAAAGCTGGGTTCCTGGTGCTGTGAGGAAGCAGTGCTAACCACTGAGCCACCGTGCTACACCCCCAAGCAATTCTGCATTTTGACCTGTCATTACCTTTTACCTGAGTGAATATTGCACCTTGTTAACTCCATGCCACTGACTGAACTCACAATGTCTGCATGAGAGGCTAGTGCCTGTCTCACAGGAGAGGAATTAAACGGGAGTTCATGTCTACTTAGGCACTATATAAACATCTGGTAGAAAACGAGTATGAGGAATGATGTGATCCTTCCAACATTGAATAAGATCTTTTACAAAATAAATAATTATGCATAATCTGTGTCAACTAGAAAGGGAACACCTTTCAGCTATGTAAGAGGGGACAGTTGTGTAACTCACAAGCAGACAACCTGAGGAACAAGTAGAATCCTGGCTGATCACATCAGCTTGATCCAGAAAGGCCATGTGACTACACAGCCTGTTTCCAATTGGTTTGAACCATCAAACAAAACAAGGTCGTATTCGCAACTGATACTTTGTCAACAATCCCCAATTTTCCTGTTTACAGTGAATAATACTCACTGCTCACCTCCCTGACAGACATCCAGAACGTTTTGCCAGGCTTTTCGAGCAGCAGCCTTGTGTTACAGGGCAGCTGTTTGTGAGTGGCAGGCATCCAGGTGATTTGTGGTCAGAGCAAAATCAGTGAGACTCTTTTAAACAATCAGACGGAAAACTCCTCCAGGAGACAGGCTGAATCCAAGCTGCCCGTGCCAATGAAATCATAGAGTCAGCTTGCTCACCTCTTTGTCTTGCAGCATCCATGGAGGTGATAATAAATGGTGAGGCTGACCTGAATGAGACATCAGTGGCCATTTTTGATGCAATGCAATGGGAAAGATCAAACAGTGGTAAAGATAATAAATCCACATAGTCGATCCTGCCATCGCTGTAATCTTTGCTGGTTTTCTAGTGGAAGTGGACTGCAAAACGTTAGCTGGCAATTGGCAGAACGAACCAAGCTTCTGTAGGAAGACATAGCCTTCTGAGTTGTTGGCAATCGAACACCCAATAGGTCCTTGAGGTCTATCCATGCTACAGAGTCAGAATAAATCATATGAGGAGCAAATGTTGCATCATTTTAAGAAGTTACAATCTAACCATGAAATACCCTCCTCCTCCCCTTCATAACACGAAAAAGAAACAATTGGTGGAAGTGCAATGGGACAATGTGAATGGTACAGGAGAGAGGTGTGTCTGGTATTGAGTTTATGAGGTGAGATAAGGGAAGAGGAAAGAATGATTAAGGTTGTTCAGGGTAGTGGAAAACACGGGAAGGGACTCTATCTGATACGGGCGATCACAATAGTTACACTGAGGGTGGGCCCTAATTCAGATGGCCAACTCTCAAACAGTGAGTCTGAGAGGAATAAGAACTTCTCTAGACCACATTCCATGGCTTTAGAAATGAAGAATTTAAGACTCTGGCAATAATTTCTTGCTGATCAGTATGCTTTACATTGTTTTGCAATTCATGACAGCTCTTTGAAGTCAGTGAGGACAGTGCCTTAACAAACCGCAAGACATTGTCTAGATTTGAAGTCAGTCCAAATGCTTGGCCTGTTTCTTAACTGTCAACTCTTTACAGTTACGTTTGTTTTTAAAAACAGATTCTTTAAGTAAAGTCAGTGCAAGTGAGTTGGACTTTTTTCATCCAGTGCTGGTAATTTCCTTTGTAAGTGAGCCAGCGTCTGAAAAGGTCTGATTGATGTAACTGGTCTAACTTTGGCATCTTCCTCACCTTATATATGTTGGAGAAATGATGTATGTTGGTGGAATATAAAGCTGGCCTCTCAGGCTGGAAGTGCTTGTTGTGAATGTCATATGACAAATGCAATGAAAACAGCTGATGAGTGCCAAAACCTACCGGGGGGGGCAACTGCAGACTCTTTCTTCACACTGAGATCAATCTTTGCTGGAGCATTAAATGTCAGAATTTGGAATAAAGGGACAAGTTCAAATGATCCGAGTGTTGATGCATGAAATAAAATATCCCAAACAGCAGGGCAAGTGTCATTGGGAATGGTCGGCATTGGCGTTTGAGAGTAACTAATTAGCAAAACTAATTTAGTTGCCAATTTATCAAAATGTTGGCTGTTTTACTAATAACAGAGAGTTGGCAACATACTGCCCAGCAGTTGACCAGCCAAGTCAACTAAACCCCGTCACAGCTGGGTCAGTGCAGAGGCCTGGGCCATTGTGATGTTTAGGTCCCAGTATTTGACAAGCTGGAACGCAGCAGCCTGCATGCTGTTAACTGGAGGAAATGCAGACCCTGCAGCGAGATCGCCCCCATTGACCAGGATCGTATGTGGCACCATCATCATTATTGGATGACCACTCTGCCAGCAGTTTAATATTCCCCAGTGCTGCAGGTGTGTGTTTGGGAGGTGGGCGGGTATGTGTGTATGGGGACAGGTGTGGGGGTGTCGGTGTGTATAGGGGCAGGTGTGGGGGTGTAGATGTGCATGGGGGCAGGTGTGGGGGGTGTAGGTGTGTACAGGGGCAGGTGTGGGGGTGTAGGTGTGTACAGGGGCAGGTGTGGGGGTGTAGATGTGTATGGGGGCAGGTGTGGGGGGTGTAGGTGTGTACAG
Source organism: Chiloscyllium punctatum (assembly GCF_047496795.1). Taxonomy (NCBI): domain Eukaryota; kingdom Metazoa; phylum Chordata; class Chondrichthyes; order Orectolobiformes; family Hemiscylliidae; genus Chiloscyllium; species Chiloscyllium punctatum. The sequence goes on along the minus strand of NC_092746.1, from coordinate 90,781,470 downwards.
GGGCAGGTGTGGGGTGTGTAGGTGTGTATGGGAGCAGGTGTGGGGATGTAAGAGTGTACAGGGGCAGGTGTGCAGGGTGTAGGTGTGTACGGAGACAGGTGTGGGGGTGTAGGTGTGTACGGAGCAGGTGTGGGGGCTGTAGGTGTGCATGGGCAGGTGTGGTGTGTAGGTGGGTACAGGGGTAGGTGTGGGTGTGTAGGTGTCTCCAGGGGCAGGTATAGGGGTGTAGGTGGGTACTGGGCAGGTGTGGGGGTGTAGGTTTGTACGGGGAAGGTGTGGGGCGCAGAGGTGTACTGGGGCAGGTTTGGGGTGTGTAGATGTGTACAGAGGCAGCTGTAGGGGTGTGTAGGTGTGTACGGAAGCTGGTGTGGGTGTGTAGGTGTGTACAGGGGCAGCGTGGGGATATAGGTGTGTACGGGGGCAGGTGTGTGGGTGTAGGTGTGTACAGGGCAGGTGTGGGGGTGTAGGTGTGTATGGGGCAGGTGTAAGTGTTTATGGGGGCAGGTGTAAGGGTGTAGGCGTGTACAGGGGCAGGTGTGGGTGTGTAGGTGTGTATAGGGGCAATTGAGTATGGAGGCAGGTGTGTACTGGGCAGGTGTTCGGGTGTAGGTGTGTACAGGGGCAGGTGTGGGGTGTAGGTGTGTATGGGGGCAGGTGTGGGGTGTAGGTGTGTATGGGGGCAGGTGTAGGTGTGTATGGGGGCAGGTGTGGGGTGTAGGTGTGTATGGGGGCAGGTGTAGGTGTGTACAGGGGCAGGTGTAGGTGTGTATGGGGGCAGGTGTAGGTGTGTATGGGGGCAGGTGTGGGGTGTAGGTGTGTACAGGGGCAGGTGTAGGTGTGTATGGGGGCAGGTGTGGGGGTGTAGGAGTGTACGGGGCAGGTGTGGGGGGTGTTGGTATGTACGGGTCAGGTGTGGGGGCGTAGATGTGTACGGGGGCAGTTGTGGGGGCGTAGGTGTGTACGGGGGCAGGTGTGGGGGTGTAGGTGTGTACAGGGGCATGTGTAGGCGTGTATGGTGGCAGGTGTGGGGGTGTAGGTGTATATGGGGCAGGTGTAAGTGTTTATGGGGGCAGGTGTAGGGATGTAGGTGTGTACAGGGGCAGGTGTGGGTGTGTAGGTGTGTATAGGGGCAATTGTGTATAGGGGCAGGTGTGTACTGGGCAGTTGTTAGGGTGTAGGTGTGTACAGGGGCAGGTGTGGGGTGTAGGGGTGTACAGGGGCAGGTGTAGGTGTGTGTGGGGGCAGGTGTGGGGGTGTGGGGGTGTAGGAGTGTACGGGGCAGGTGTGGGGGGTGTTGGTGTGTACAGGGGTAGGTGTGGGGGTGTAGGTGTGTACAGGGGCAGGTGTGGGGGAGTAGATGTGTACAGGGGTAGGTGTGGGGGTGTAGGTGTGTACGGGGGCAGGTGTGGGGGCATAGGTGTGTACAGGGGCAGATGTGGGGGAGTAGATGTGTACAGGGGCAGGTGTGGGGATGTAGGTGTGTACGGGGGAAGGTGTGGGGCTGTAGGTTTGTATGGGGGCAGGTGTGGGGTGTGTATGTGTGTACAGAGGCAGCTGTAGGGGTGTACAGAAGCTGGTGTGGGTGTGTAGGTGTGTACAGGGGCAGGCGTGGGGGTATAGGGGTGTACCTGGCAGGTATGGGGTACATAGGTGTAGGGTGTAGGTTTGCTCACTGAGCTGTAGGCTTGATATCCAGACGTTTCATTACCTGGCTAGGTAACATCATCAGTGGCGACCTCCAAGTGAAGCGAAGCTGTTGTCTCCTGCTTTCTATTTATATGTCTGTCCTGTAATACATATGTGTGTATGGGGGCAGGTGTAGGCATGTAGGTGTGTACAGGGCAGGTGTGGGGGTGTTGGTGTGTACGGGGCAGGTGTGGGGGTGTTGGTGTGTACAGGGCAGGTGTGGGGGTGTAGGTGTGTACAGGGGCAGGTGTGGGGGTGTAGGAGTGTACAGGGGCAGGTGTGGGGGTGTAGGTGTGTATGGGATCAGGTGTGGGGGTGTAGGTGTGTATGGGGGCAGGTGTGGGGGTGTAGGTGTGTATGGGGGCAGGTGTGGGGGTGTAGGTGTGTACGGGGCAGGTGTGGGGGTGTTGGTGTGTACAGGGCAGGTGTGGGGGTGTAGGTGTGTACAGGGCAGGTGTGGGGGTGTTGGTGTGTACGGGGGCAGGTGTGGGGGTGTAGGTGTGTACAGGGCAGGTGTGGGGGTGTAGGAGTGTACAGGGGCAGGTGTGGGGGTGTAGGTGTGTACAGGGGCAGGTGTGGGGGTGTAGGAGTGTACGGGGCAGGTGTGGGGGTGTAGGTGTGTACAGGGGCAGGTGTGGGGGTGTTGGTGTGTACAGGGGCAGGTGTGGGGGTGTAGGTGTGTACAGGGGCAGGTGTGGGGGTGTAGGTGTGTACGGGGCAGGTGTGGGGGTGTAGGTGTGTACGGGGCAGGTGTGGGGGTGTTGGTGTGTACGGGGCAGGTGTGGGGGTGTTGGTGTGTACGGGGCAGGTGTGGGTTGTTGGTGTGTACGGGGCAGGTGTGGGGGTGTTGGTGTGTACGGGGCAGGTGTGGGGGTGTTGGTGTGTACGGGGGCAGGTGTGGGGGTGTTGGTGTGTATGGGGGCAGGTGTGGGGGTGTTGGTGTGTACGGGGCAGGTGTGGGGGTGTAGGTGTGTATGGGGACAGGTGTGGGGGTGTTGGTGTGTATGGGGCAGGTGTGGGGGTGTAGGTGTGTACGGGGCAGGTGTGGGGGTGTTGGTGTGTACGGGGCAGGTGTGGGGGTGTTGGTGTGTATGGGGACAGGTGTGTGGGTGTAGGTGTGTATGGGGGCAGGTGTGGGGGTGTTGGTGTGTATGGGGGCAGGTGTGGGGGTGTTGGTGTGTATGGGGGCAGGTGTGGGGGTGTTGGTGTGTACGGGGCAGGTGTGGGGGTGTAGGTGTGTACGGGGCAGGTGTGGGGGTGTTGGTGTGTATGGGGCAGGTGTGGGGGTGTAGGTGTGTACAGGGGCAGGTGTGGGGGTGTAGGTGTGTACGGGGCAGGTGTGGGGGTGTAGGTGTGTATGGGGACAGGTGTGGGGGTGTAGGTGTGTACGGGGCAGGTGTGGGGGTGTTGGTGTGTACGGGGCAGGTGTGGGGGTGTTGGTGTGTATGGGGACAGGTGTGTGGGTGTAGGTGTGTACGGGGCAGGTGTGTGGGTGTAGGTGTGTATGAGATCAGGTGTGGGGGTGTAGGTGTGTACAGGGGCAGGTGTGGGGGTGTAGGTGTGTACGGGGCAGGTGTGGGGGTGTTGGTGTGTACGGGGCAGGTGTGGGGGTGTTGGTGTGTACGGGGCAGGTGTGGGGGTGTTGGTGTGTATGGGATCAGGTGTGTGGGTGTAGGTGTGTACGGGGCAGGTGTGTGGGTGTAGGTGTGTATGAGATCAGGTGTGGGGGTGTAGGTGTGTATGGGATCAGGTGTGGGGGTGTAGGTGTGTATGAGATCAGGTGTGGGGGTGTAGGTGTGTATGGGATCAGGTGTGGGGGTGTTGGTGTGTATGGGATCAGGTGTGTGGGTGTAGGTGTGTATGGGATCAGGTGTGGGGGTGTTGCTGTGTACGGGGCAGGTGTGTGGGTGTAGGTGTGTACGGGGGCAGGTGTGGGGGTGTAGGTGTGTACGGGGCAGGTGTGTGGGTGTAGGTGTGTACGGGGGCAGGTGTGGGGGTGTAGGTGTGTACGGGGGCAGGTGTGGGGGTGTAGGTGTGTACGGGGCAGGTGTGTGGGTGTAGGTGTGTACGGGGGCAGGTGTAGGGGTGTAGGTGTGTACGGGGCAGGTGTGGGGGTGTAGGTGTGTACGGGGGCAGGTGTGGGGGTGTAGGTGTGTACGGGGCAGGTGTGGGGGTGTAGGTGTGTACGGGGGCAGGTGTGGGGGTGTAGGTGTGTACGGGGCAGGTGTGTGGGTGTAGGTGTGTACGGGGGCAGGTGTGGGGGTGTAGGAGTGTACGGGGCAGGTGTGTGGGTGTAGGTGTGTACGGGGGCAGGTGTAGGGGTGTTGGTGTGTACAGGGGCAGGTGTGTGGGTGTAGGTGTGTACGGGGGCAGGTGTGGGGGTGTAGGTGTGTACGGGGCAGGTGTGGGGGTGTAGGTGTGTACGGGGCAGGTGTGGGGGTGTAGGTGTGTACGGGGCAGGTGTGGGGGTGTTGGTGTGTATGGGATCAGGTGTGGGGGTGTTGGTGTGTACGGGGGCAGGTGTGGGGGTGTAGGTGTGTATGGGATCAGGTGTGTGGGTGTAGTGTGTATGGGATCAGGTGTGGGGGTGTTGGTGTGTACGGGGGCAGGTGTGGGGGTTTTGGTGTGTATGGGATCAGGTGTGGGGGTGTAGTGTGTATGGGATCAGGTGTGGGGGTGTTGGTGTGTACGGGGGCAGGTGTGGGGGTTTTGGTGTGTATGGGATCAGGTGTGGGGGTGTAGGTGTGTATGGGGGCAGGTGTGGGGGTGTTGGTGTGTATGGGATCAGGTGTGGGGGTGTTGGTGTGTATGAGATCAGGTGTGGGGGTGTTGGTGTGTATGGGGGCAGGTGTGGGGGTGTTGGTGTGTATGGGATCAGGTGTGGGGGTGTAGGTGTGTATGGGATCAGGTGTGGGGGTGTTGGTGTGTATGGGATCAGGTGTGGGGGTGTTGGTGTGTATGGGATCAGGTGTGTGGGTGTAGGTGTGTATGAGATCAGGTGTGGGGGTGTTGGTGTGTATGGGATCAGGTGTGGGGGTGTTGGTGTGTATGGGATCAGGTGTGGGGGTGTTGGTGTGTATGAGATCAGGTGTGGGGGTGTTGGTGTGTATGGGATCAGGTGTGTGGGTGTAGGTGTGTACAGGGGCAGGTGTGGGGGTGTAGGTGTGTATGGGATCAGGTGTGGGGGTGTAGGTGTGTATGGGATCAGGTGTGGGGGTGTAGGTGTGTATGGGATCAGGTGTGGGGGTGTAGGTGTATACGGGGGCAGGTGTGTGGGTGTAGGTGTGTACAGGGGCAGGTGTGGGGGTGTTGGTGTGTATGGGATCAGGTGTGGGGGTGTAGGTGTGTATGGGATCAGGTGTGGGGGTGTAGGTGTGTATGGGATCAGGTGTGTGGGTGTAGTGTGTATGGGATCAGGTGTGGGGGTGTAGGTGTGTATGGGATCAGGTGTGGGGGTGTAGGTGTGTATGGGATCAGGTGTGGGGGTGTTGGTGTGTATGGGATCAGGTGTGTGGGTGTAGGTGTGTATGGGATCAGGTGTGGGGGTGTAGGTGTGTATGGGATCAGGTGTGGGGGTGTAGGTGTGTATGGGATCAGGTGTGTGGGTGTAGTGTGTATGGGATCAGGTGTGGGGGTGTAGGTGTGTATGGGGGCAGGTGTGGGGGTGTAGGTGTGTATGGGATCAGGTGTGGGGGTGTAGGTGTGTATGGGTTCAGGTGTGTGGGTGTAGTGTGTATGGGATCAGGTGTGGGGGTGTAGGTGTGTATGGGGACAGGTGTGGGGGTGTTGGTGTGTATGGGATCAGGTGTGGGGGTGTTGGTGTGTATGGGATCAGGTGTGGGGGTGTAGGTGTGTATGGGATCAGGTGTGGGGGTGTTGGTGTGTATGGGATCAGGTGTGGGGGTGTAGGTGTGTATGGGATCAGGTGTGGGGGTGTAGGTGTGTATGGGATCAGGTGTGGGGGTGTTGGTGTGTATGGGATCAGGTGTGTGGGTGTAGGTGTGTATGGGGGCAGGTGTGGGGGTGTAGGTGTGTACAGGGGCAGGTGTGGGGGTGTAGGTGTGTATGAGATCAGGTGTGGGGGTGTTGGTGTGTATGGGATCAGGTGTGGGGGTGTAGGTGTGTACGGGGCAGGTGTGGGGGTGTTGGTGTGTATGGGATCAGGTGTGGGGGTGTAGGTGTGTATGGGATCAGGTGTGGGGGTGTAGGTGTGTATGGGATCAGGTGTGGGGGTGTAGGTGTGTATGGGGGCAGGTGTGGGGGTGTTGGTGTGTATGGGATCAGGTGTGGGGGTGTAGGTGTGTATGGGGGCAGGTGTGGGGGTGTTGGTGTGTATGGGATCAGGTGTGGGGGTGTTGGTGTGTATGGGATCAGGTGTGGGGGTGTAGGTGTGTATGGGGGCAGGTGTGGGGGTGTAGGTGTGTACAGGGGCAGGTGTGGGGGTGTAGGTGTGTATGGGGACAGGTGTGGGGGTGTTGGTGTGTATGGGGACAGGTGTGGGGGTGTAGGTGTGTATGGGGGCAGGTGTGGGGGTGTAGGTGTGTATGGGGGCAGGTGTGGGGGTGTTGGTGTGTATGGGATCAGGTGTGGGGGTGTAGGTGTGTACAGGGGCAGGTGTGGGGGTGTAGGTGTGTATGGGATCAGGTGTGGGGGTGTAGGTGTGTATGAGATCAGGTGTGGGGGTGTAGGTGTGTATGAGATCAGGTGTGGGGGTGTTGGTGTGTATGGGATCAGGTGTGGGGGTGTAGGTGTGTACAGGGGCAGGTGTGGGGGTGTAGGTGTGTATGGGATCAGGTGTGGGGGTGTAGGTGTGTACAGGGGCAGGTGTGGGGGTGTAGGTGTGTATGGGGGCAGGTGTGGGGGTGTAGGTGTGTATGGGGGCAGGTGTGGGGTGTAACTGGATGGGAACTGAATAATATAACAGGTTGGTAAGTTGGTGAGTGGATAGGCTTGCATGGTGACAGCTGGATGATAGATCAATGGATCAGAATGGGGCTTTTATTGTGATGTTTTACCTACCTTGTTGTGTTCAGCTTCAGGATATACTGGTCAAGGAGATGACCATGTTAAGACTGTTTTCAGGCCCAGGCATTTTAAAACACTAACATCATGTGTTATAGCGTTTAGTCTGAGTATGTAAATAACTGTGATAATCAAGACTCTAAATATCAGTGAATAATTATTGCATGAGCTCTACTATCTAACGCTAGTCAGGTTTCACCATATTCTTCTCTTCACAGATTTCTAACATTCACAAGACTCGAGTTCAAGCTTCTGCCTTGCTGCCCCTGTGCTTCTCTCTCCTCTCTTATCTCCGCTCCTACTGTGTTATTTGTGCCCAATGAAGAGCCATACTGTGATAGCATTGACAGGTTGTTTCAGATTCCAAAAGCCCTCCCCTAGCTGGCGGGTTGTTGGATCGGGGGCTAATTGAGGAGCGGTAGATGGGTCAGGTTGGAATAATCAGGTCATGCCATGTGGACTGTAGACAGGTTGGACTTGTGGATAGTTGAGTCAAGTTATGAGGTAATTGGATGTTGGGCAGCAGTTGGGTTCATTTGATGTGACTCATATCGGGTGGTTAGGGCTAGTCACTTCAGAACAGGGGAGGTAGTGGGGGCGATGGTGGCCTCTGGTTAGTTGTGGTCAGGGTTTAGTTGCATGGTTAGGGCCATTCAGGTCAGATTCGGAATGTGTTGAGGTGAGTAGTCAGGTCTGAAGGGGGTAAAGGTCAGGAACAGGGTAGTCCAGTTGGTGGGGCTAGTCAGGTTGGATGGGGTTGGTGATCTGGGGACCAGAAATTGGGCTCAGTAAGATCCTGTTCAGGGACTATGGCCACTTCCAGCTTCCCCTGCTCCCTTCCTAGCCTCACTTACACATCAGGGCCTTAACGCATATGTTATATTTCTTTATAGCACATGTACATTGGAACTTTCAACCTCAGCAGTGATCTGAAATGGGTGGCAGCCGAACTGATAGCCGGTATCCACATGCCACACAACATTTTCTTCCATTACAATGGAATGAAAAAGTGAAGCAGACTATTAATGGTGGCTAAGCCATCATTGTCTATTTTCACGCCATAGTCAAGTTGAAAGTTCTGTCATTTTTAATAGACAAAGCTATCCGCTGTACATTTGGAAACAGAGACATAGTGAGTCACTGAAATCGTTTTGTCTGCTTTTGCTTTGTTCTCATGTTGCTCTGCCTTCACATTAGCCAAAGTAAACTAGATTCATAATAATGGTTTCTTTTATGGTCTCTTTGTTAAAAAAAATCCTTTCTTTCTTTCCTAGGCACTGTTGCACAGATAAAACAGTGCTTCAGTAGTTCAGTACCTCACTTCAGTTGTATTAACTGGTGTATTGCAGGAGTAAAAACCTGGGCGGTTCATTCCCATTTTTGGCCCAGGGTAGATAAAGCTAAATGTAATGCACCTACCACCACTTCACAGGAAATCAGGTAATAAAGCAGCAGTGGTCACCTGATTTCTGGCAGTTTTGTAAATGATTGGCAGCCCAGAGGCTGTGTAGTCAGTAGCTTGGAAATGTGTAAGTAACTTGGAGGGAAATACTTTCAGGTTTTGCTGCAGAAGGAAGTGTGGTTGGAAGGGGGTAGGGGGAGCTGAGTGATGAGTCATACAAAGAAAAAGCTTTGATATGATATATCACTCATCATAATCATAGATTAAGTGAAAGGGCAAGGCTGAGGGTTTGGATTTTGATAACTGCTTTGTAGTACAGACTTAAACATTGTTAAAATGAGACAAAAGTTGAAGCTTTTCATCTTGCACTCATCAGGATTAACACACACAAACTCAAACTTGGAAAGGGAACACCAATTTGTACAGCATGAGAAGAGGGTGCGGGATTCAGAAGCAGAGTGTTTAATTTTCAGGGTGCTTGTAAAAACCTCTCTTCAAAAAGAGAGCCCACAGCTCTTGTCGCTCACTGAGAGCTCCATGGCAGCCAAGCCAGAGTTTGGTCAGGCCTGCGCTGGGGAGTAATGACACAATGGTAGCAGCTATTGGTAAGCTCTAAGGTAGCAGTAGGGGATGAAGTCCACAAGGTGGGAAGGACATTATTCAGGTGAGCAGCCAGCAAGTGAGATTGGGGGTGGCACGGTGGCGCAGTGGTTAGCACTGCTGCCTCACAGCGCCAGAGACCCGGGTTCAATTCCTGCCTCAGGCGACTCTCTGTGTGGAGTTTGCACATTCTCCCCGTGTCTGCGTGGGTTTCCTCCGGGTGCTCCAGTTTCCTCCCACAGTCCAAAAATGTGCAGGTTAAGTGAATTGGCTATGCTAACTTGCCCGTAGTGTTAGGTGAAGGGGTAATTGTAGGGGAATGGGTCTGGGTGGGTTACGCTTCGGCAGGTCGGTATGTACTTGTTGGGCCGAAGGGCCTGTTTCCACACTGTAAGTAATCTAATCTAAAAAATTAGATTAGACTATTCTCTCTACAGTGTGGAAACAAGCCATTTGGCCCAACAAGTCCACACAGATCCTCTGAAGAGTAACACACCCAGACCCATTTCCCTCTAACGAATGCATCTAACATTATGGGCAATTTGGCATGGCAATTCACCTCACTTACACATCTTTTGGACTGTGGGAGGAAACCCACACAGTCATGGGGAGAATGTGCAAACTCCACACAGACAATCGCCTGAGGCTGGAATCGAACCTGAGTCTCTGGCACTGTAAGGCAGCGGTGATAACCACTGAGCCACCATGCCACCCCAGTGTGTGAGTTGGAAAAGGATGATTGAGCAATTGGGCCATTTTTTATAGAAAGACGATAAGGAGAGACAGTCGGCCCTACAGGGAATTCCCAGAGGGAGAATTCATCGGAGGTGGATTTAAGCCCAACAGAGTTTAAGCAGATAAACAGTGATAAATTAGGATGTGGATTGGGTAACGAAGTACCAAAGATGGTGGCAGGTGTAGGTGGCAGGAAGGAGAGAAATCTTGTGCAGAGTTGAGAAAGCAAATGAAGACAGGGAATGGGATTGAGTCTAAAATAGCATGGCAAAATGCAAGCACACATGGACATGGAGCTTAAACAGAAATACCCCCATTCCTTCCCCTGCTGGTCAGTTGTTTTCAGTGCTTTGTCACATGTTACATTTGTGCACTGGGATGGTTGAATTAGTTTCTTTGGGTTTAAATTGCAGAAACAAAAATGCAGAGCACTAAACTATTCAATTTAAATTACTACACAAGAAAGCCATTTGAACTAAGTCATGACATCATGGAAATCTAAATGTTCCACTAGTGACTGAATATGCTTTCATCGAACCCATAAATTTAGGAACTCGTGAGATCACACCCAAACAGGTGGGTTGCCATGAGAACCACTCTAGGCCCACTGACTTCCTACCTCTTGCATCCAGTGGCTACATAGGTGACACATTTGTGATATTTAAATTGGCAGCGACATCAGAGAATTCATTGAAAACCAAAAAAACTGCAGATGCTGTAAATCAGAAACAAAAACAGAAACTACTGGAAATGCTCAGCAGATTTGGCAGCATCTGTAGAGAGAAATCAGAGTGAACATTTCAGGTCAAGTGACCCTTCCTCAGAACTGGTGGTACCTTGGAAAATGTTGGTTGATATGCACATGATAAGGTGGAAGGAGTGGGCAAGAAGTAAGCAATAGGTGGAGATAGAGGTTAGAGAGAGAGTTGAACAGTTGGACAAACAAAGGAATGGATAATTATCTGGCTAGAAGGGTGAATAGCTATTATCAGGGTTTGTTAGTAGCTAACAATGTGTGGTGTGTAATAGCAGACTATGTGAGAACAAGGCTTGATGTGTGGAGTTGAAAAATGTGGTGCTGGAAAAACACAGCAGGCCAGGCAGCATCCAAGGAGCAGAAGAATCGACGTTTTGGGCATAATCCCTGGAGTTGAGGGTAAGGAAATGGGAGAGCTCAGGCCCTTAAGTTATTGAACCTGATATTGAGTCCAGAAGGCTACAGCGTCCCCAAATGGAAAGTGAGGTGCTGTTCTTCCACCTTGCACTGAGCTTTACTGGAGCATTACAGCAAGCCTGAGCCAGAGATGTTGCTCAGGAAACAGGGAAGTGTGTTAAAGTGTCAGGCAACTAGAAGCTCAGGGTCTTTTTCATGAACAGAATGCAAGTCTTCTGTGAAACATTCACAGTCAACGCTTTGTTTCCCTAATGTAGAGGAGACCACATTGCGAGCAGCAAATACAGTAGACTAGATTGTGTGAAGTGCAGGTAAAGTACTGCTTTCACCTGGAAGGTGTGTCTGGGCCCTTGGATACAGAGGAGACAGCAAGTAAACAGACAGGTGTTACACCTTCTGTGGTTACAGGGAAAGGTCCCATGAGGCTGTGGAGGGGAGGGGCGGTTTGGGATTGAGGGAAGAACAGACCAGGGTGTCCTGTAGGGAATGGTCCTTGTGAAAGGCTGACAAGAGAGAGGAGGGGAACGCGTGTCTGTTGGTGGCATTTTGCTGGAGGTGATGGAAATGGTGGCTAATGATCCTCTGGTTGTGGGTGCTGGTGAGATGGTAGGTAAGGACAAGGGGGGACCCTATCACTGTTGTGGGAGAGAAGAGTGGGGGTGAGGCCAAAGCGTGGGAGATGGGTCAGACCCAGCTGAGGGCCTTGTCAACAATGGTGCTGGGAATCCTTGGTTGAGTGAGAAGGTGGATGTTTTGGAAGCTCCCTTGTCGAAATTGGTATCATCGGAACAAATGTGACGGAGATGGAGGACTGGGAAAACAGAATTGAGTAGAATCCCTACAGTATGGAAACGGGCCCTTTGGCCCAACAAGTCCACACTGACCCTCCAAAGGGGAACCCACACGGACCCATTCCCCCACCCCATTATCCTACACTTACCTCTGACTAAGGTACCTGATCTATACATCCCTAAACACAATGGGCAATTTAGCACAGCTAATTCACCTCACCTGCACATCTTTGGATTGTGGGAGGAAACCCACACAGACATGGGGAGAATATGCAAACTCCACACAGACAGTCGCCTGAGGCTGGAATCAAACCTGGATCCCTGGCACTGTGAAGCAATAATGCTAACCAGTGAGCCACCGTGCCTGATTTATAGGATGTAGGGTGTGAGGATGTATAATCCAGTTAACTGTGAGAGTCAGTGGGTTTGTAGTGGATGTTAGTGGCCAGACTATCCCCAGAAATGGAAACAAAGATGTCAAGGAAGGGAAAGGAGGAGTCAGAAATGGACCAGGTGAAGGTGAGAATGGGGTGGAAATTGGAAACGAAATTGATAAACCTTTACAGTTCTGAATGAGAGAGGGAAGCAGCACCAATGATATTATTGATATACCATAGAAAAAGCTGTGGATGAAGCCTGGAATTGGACTGGAACAAGGAAATATCCCACAAAGAGACAGGTGTAACTGGGGCACAGGTGCGTACACCTGGCCACCCCTTTGACCTGAAGAAAATGGGAGGAGTTAAAGGAGAAACTGTTCAGAGAGAGGACGAGTTCGGCCAGGTGGAGGAGAGTGATGGTGGATGGGGACGATTCAGACCTTCTTTCCAGGAAGAAGAGGAAAGCCCTGAGACCATCCTCATGAGGGATGGACGTGTAAAGGGATTGTGCATTCAGAGTAAAGAGGAGATGTAAACACTTTGCCTCACACACAAGTAATGTGACACATGAGTTTCACTCTGATAACAGGTATGTAGGTATATCAGCTGTACTTCTCAGTGACTGGCAAACCATATCAAATAACACATCCCTCTGAATTTCATTTGGATAAATGCGAGGTGCTGCATTTTGGGAAAGCAAATCTTAGCAGGGCTTATACACTTAATGGTAAGGTCCTGGGGAGTGCAGGTTCATAGTTCCTTGAAAGTAGCGTCACAGGTAGATAGGATAGTGAAGAAAGTGTTTGGTATGCTTTCCTTTATTGGTCAGAGCATTGAGTATGGGTGTTGGGAGGTCATGTTGCAGTTGTACAGAACATTGGTTAGGCCACTTTTGGAATATTGTAGTTCTGGTCTCCTTCCTATCGGAAGGATCTTGTGAAACTTGAATGGGTTCAGAAAAGATTTACAAAGATGTTGCCAGGGTTGGTGGATTTGAACTATCAGGAGAGGTTGAACAGGCTGGGGCTGTTTTCCCTGTTTGCGCAGAGACTGAGGGGTGACCTTTTAGAGGTTTATAAAATCATGAGGAACATGGATAGGATAAATAGACAAGATCTTTTCCCTGGGGTGAGGGAGTCCAGAACTAGAGGGCATAGGTTTAGGGTGAGAGGGAAAAAATATAAAAGAGACCTAAGGGGCAACTTTTTCATGCAGAGGGTGGTAGGTGTTTCGAATGGGCTGCCAGAGGAAGTGATGGAGGCTGATACAATTGCAACATTTAAAAGGCATCTGGATGGCTCTATGAAAATGGAAGATTTGGAGGGATATCGGCTGAGTGCTGGCAGGTGGGACTAAATTAGGTTGGGATATCTGGTCGGCATGGATGAATTGGGCCGAAGGGTCTATTTCCAAGCTGTACATCTCTATGATTCTTTGGCCAACTGTATTGAGCAACGTACTGGCCACGCTCAAACAATACACACTTGCAAACCTCAACACTTTATCAAACATTTGCTGTGATTCTACTACTGGATAATACTTATCAAATACTACTGACAGTGCTAAGAATTATCCTGGAAACCAACTCAGTTGGGATCGCAGAGTGATTCATTTTCACATGAGGAATTTGTCCACACATTGCACGTTTTTCAGTAAGAGAGATTACTGAGACTGCAAATCCTTGCTGCATCCCACATGGGCCAGAGTTGAGCTGCCTGACCTGAGTTTAATCAGCAGAATAAGATTCACAGTTAACAAATCCTGCCTCACCCCTTTGTCAGCCATGATTCAACCAATTAAAACTCTTCTCATTCTGTATGAACCCGTATTCTCTTTCTAAGTTTCTTTCTGGTCTTAATGAGTGCAAGATGAAAAGCTTTGACTTTGTATTCCTTTTTAGCAATGTGTAAATTTGTTTCATTAATATTCTCCCAGTTCTCTGTAAAAACAGCACTCAGTTATTCTTCCACAGATGTCAATTGGCATTGAGCAAGTGAACTGGATGTGAGTGACTATGAGTTGCTTAATATTGAAAAAAGATTGTAGCAAACGAGGGCAATTTTGTCCTGGCTCATTCAACCCCACCCCCCACCACTCAAGGATGTGCTACTGGTCAAAACTCCTCACTCAACAAAGTTGAGCAACTTGGACAAACCAGCAATTCAACCAGACCCAGGGATCTGTCTTGGGGATTTTCTGATACTTATTGTACAGCAGCTCACTGGGTAAATCCAGTAAGGCTTTGGACAAAGCTGGATGGGAGGGAGGGAGCTGTGTATTCTTTATTGATTCATTGAAATTTAAATATAGAAGAAGGTAGTTCAGCTCACTCTACCTTGTCCCTTTGAGCTCCATATTGTGAATATTTATCAAAATCTCACTTTTCCCTGTATTTTTCTACATGTTTATTTAAGCTTTCCTGAAATATTGTGCTTAAATCTTCAACACTGGCAAAACATGGCTATGTATCCAATGTTAATCTAAACTCTAGCATGAAAAAACATTTTCTAACCTCCTCCATTTTGATTCGAGCATGATTTCTGAGTTTATGCTAATTCACTGATTAGTGGAAATAATTTTTCATTATTTACTCTTTCAGATCCTTATGTGTTAAAGTGTATAAAAACTATTTTTTTCAAGTCCTTTATCAGAAGAATATTCCCCCACCCTTTGTATTATCATAGAATCCCTATGGCAGCACAGTGGCTCAGTGATTAGCACTGGTGCCTCACAGCACCAGGGACCCAGGTTTGATTCCAGCCTTGGGCAACTCTGTGTGGAGCTTGCACATTTTCCCCATGTCTGTGTGGGTTTCCTCCAGGTGCTCTGGTTTCCTTCCACAAGATGTGCAGGATAGGTGAATTGGCCATGCTAAATTACCCATAGTTTTCAGGGATATGTTTGTTAGGGGTAAATGTAAAGTAATAGGGTGGGGGAATGGGTTTAGGTTGGATACTCTTTTGAGGGTCGGTGTGGATTTGCTGGGCCAAATGGCCTGTTTCCACACTGTAGGGATTCTATGATCTTTGTACTATACTGTTAAATCTCCAATATTGTAATGTATTTGAGTGACCAAAGTTCCACACCATTACAGATTCTCACCTATGCCTTGTACAAATTCATTTAGGGTCATTTTAAGGTCAGCCTTGATTGGGTCACCCTATTGATTATGTGAATCAACGAGCTGCAAATCAGGCAAGTTCAACAATGAAAAAGAATCACTGAATCCGAAATGAAACTTTGCTTTCTCTCCACAGATGCTGCCAGACCTGCTGAGTTTCTCCAGCAATTTCTGTTTTTGGTAAATTCAGCAATGGAATCTGCTCAGTCTGGTGAACAGCTGAAAAGTTTGCAAGTTACCCTCATTGTCCTTTCCCTTCATGTTGCAGTATGCAGAAGACAGAATCTAGATTAGAGTGGTGCTGGAAAAGCACAGCAGGTCAGGCAGCATCCGAGATGCAGGAAAATCTAATCTAGATTCTGGTTTCCAGCATCTGCAGTCCTTGTTTTTACCCTGCAGAAGACAGAACCCATTTGACACATCGCCTCATGAAGCAGGCATGCAGTGTAGACATCTTGGTTTCCAATAGATCAGCACAGTTCAGTGATGTAATGAAGTTTGGTGCTGGTTTGTGTGACCAAATGATAGCACTGTAAGAGCTAGTTACAGAGCAGTTTAGAGCTAGTTACAATAGATGGGGATCATGGCTCCATTTATAAATAAGGAATGAAGCAGTTCAGCAGAGCCGTGCCACTTGAAAGGTGGTACAAGTGTTTCTAAACTAGAGAGTTCCAGAAGCAGATAGCATCTCAAGGTCAGTATAAGCTCAGAACAATAGCCTGAGAAGTGTGCTATAACCAACAATTTAATGCATGGCTTGTTTCAGCCTTGGAACCTTGAATTTTAGCCAAGAAAAAAAATGTAAAAAAACAACAAAATTTGTAATCTAATAGCAATAATGAACTTTGAGGTGTATGTTTATTGTGAGCTTAAGTGTCTGGTTTAGCACTCAGCTTCCTTCCCTCTTGCCAAAACAAATACCTCCTGTGCTGAAGGGAAAAAATGTTTTTCTGTCTGTTGGCTTATATTTTTAAAAATGGTGAAGCTGTATCTCACGCTTTATGTTGAGCCAGAAATCTATTTTTTTTCCCCTCACAGTTTGGCCCAAGGAACTGGGTTGCTTATTATTGAAAAGAACCTTCAGTCACAGAAGGCTGCACAGGCAGATCTTCACCCAGTCATGTTTCTCACCAATATTATTTTATTCGAATCTTCGTTCGTCAAAGTATAAGCACTAAATAGGAATAAAAAACATTTTTAATAACACCAGTAACACGATAAGCAATATCACCACGATCCTCTGCCCCTTTTCCAACACTTTGCTCCTGCAGAAATAGACTTTGTGCAATAAAATACAAGTAACATCGCTGAAATGAAGTTGTGCAAAGTGAGCAGTGGCGACATTAATTGAGACTGCAGAAGGGGGATTTGAAAGTGTATTTTAGTGTTAGCTAACATGATTGAATTGTACTGTTATAATGTGGTTTAGTGCTAGTTCGCGTGATTGAACTCTACAATGAGAATTTAGTTCAGGAAAGGGCACAGAAAATTTGATTGGGTATTATATAATTAAAATCCAAGAACTGAAGGGGAGAGATGGATTATTGTATTGAGAGCTGCTCTGATATAGCAGATTAAACTGTAATAAATTCTACACAAAAGCAATTCTGTTCAATTTACGTTGTCATTGATGAAGATATAATTTGGTTTAGAAAGAAGCCCATTAGGAAATATACCTTTCTACAGCCTGTGTCAATCTAATCCCTTCAAAAATGCATTTTTTGTTTCGAAAGACACTGCCCTTTTCAGCAATGATTGGTTTTGCAATCTCTAATGCAATTTTTAAAAATTGAAGTTGTTTATTGTAGAAGCATAAAAGACCTTTTATTTAGTTGAGGATTGCATGAATATTTCTGAGGTTTCATTGAGAGAGAGAAGCAGTATATTGTTCCAGCTGGTGTAGAACATTGATACAGGGCTATTTTAAACAACTTTAAAGATTCTCTGTTGAATAGGTGGCAAAGTTAGCCTGAGACAGAGGGTCCCAGAACCATTGCCTGAGCTGTGCTGAGTTAGCTGACCTTAGCTAAGGATAGTATGTTGGACTTTACAATTAGCTTCAGCACTCCTGGGTCAAAAGAGATCAAGCCAGCTGCTCAATTTCTAATCATAATCAATTAACTCCTGATAGGCAACAAATATTGGTCCTCCAACATTGTTGGTTAAAAGACTGCTCACCATGTGAATTACTCATCCTCCTCCCCATCCAGCTATTTGGATGAGCTGTGTGACCATATTGTGGCTTTAAAAGGTGTACAAGGTAACCCCTGTATTTGTGGAATCATTTTCCGCGGTTTCAGTTACCCGCGGTTTACCGCGGCCCGAACATATTATAAGGAACCTTCCAGAACCAGAGACCAGGGGGCTACTGGGAAGGTACATTTCCCATTTACATGAATGGGTTCGCTCCTATCTGCAGTTTCGGGTTTCCGCGTTAGATATTGGAACGTATCTTCCAAAGGTGCGGGCGGACTATTACATTTTATCCTGGTTTCTTTTAAGAGAAAGATTGAATGAGAGGTAACAAGCAGTCTGTAAGAAACCAAACAGCTTGTCAGGCCTTGAGGATTTGTTTTAAAATTTGGAACAATAGAAGCAGCCTGAATGGGTGTGATCCAAGCTCTCGCAGAACTAAGATTTTTTAATTTCTCAGTTTTTGCAATTGTTGCTGGGTCTGTTGCTGTAGTACATCTCACCCTGCTGCAGTCTCTCAGAGTTCACTTGATGTTATTCCACCTGGGCTGTGCGAGAGTTGCATGTCAGACAATCTGTGTTCTGAATTTGCCCTTTGCTAAGGAAGTGTTTAAAGGATGTTACTATATTAGAACAAGTACTGTTTAGTAGCTAACTGATCTCTTACTCTGTTAAGTTTCATAATAGAGTTAAATCGAGGCCAATTCTTTTCATTTCTTTCTTTCTTTGTTGTATTTTAACTCGAGTGTAGGAATAAATTGTGTTTTGTTCAGCATCAATTTGTTTGACAAATCAAATTCATCTGGAATGAGGCACCTTACACTTACTTTAAAATAAGAAAACATTAGGGTCTTTTTAATTTGAGGGGCCTGGTCTGGTCCATAACAACTGTAAGTGCCTAAACACTACCATGGTAACCAGATTGTGGCGTTTGCATCAATACGAGAGTTTTAAGGTGAGTTCCAAGTGGATAAAGCGGAAATGCACGAATGAGAAATTTTTCATTGTCTACATCACAGGAAACTTAGCTTGCAAGTTCAGCATTTGTTCCCCATCTCTAATTACTCTTGAACTGAGAGGCTCGATAGAGTGGGTAGTTAAGAGACAACTGCATCAATGTGGATCTGGAGTTGCATTTAAGTGAGAGCAGATAGAAATGGCAGATTACCTTTCCTAAAGTGCACTGGTGAACTAGGTGAACAACATTCAAAAAATTCCTAGTCACCTACTAAACCACAAGGAAGAAAACTGCTGAATGAGACCTACTGGTCATCCTCAGCTAATATACTTCAAAATGGAGGTCCCAAGCATTTGTTTCCAAATATTACTTTTTTTTTATCTCTTTGAAGACCAGATTTTATTCCCATATTTCTTTATTGAATTTAAACTTCACCAGCTGCCATAGTGATCTGTCAGTAAGTCCAGTAACATGACCATTATCTCACCTGACCATTGAGATGAAACCTAAAGCAGATATTAGGTCCCTTGTTTATGACTGTAAGGAGTCAAATGGAAATTTCAGAAGGCCACTTAGGGCTTTCTGGAAAATCTTTTGGGTGCAGGGTATTTGTCCCCAGAATCTGCATCTCTCTAATTAAATAGATGAGTTAAACTGAATAAAATGCTGCTTTATACAAGAGTCCACGTGGTCAGAGAGAGGAAGCCAGCTGTGCTGCACTCTTAACAGACTCTAACACTGTGCTGCTGTCTCAATTACAGCTATACAATCTACTGTACATATTGTGGAGCATGTTTGATTTATACCAGGAGTCCCATGGGTATCAGCCACACTGCAAGATGCATTTAAAATAAAACTCTTGTACATTCACCGTGGCATTAGAAATGTCCGTATCCAAATAATCCAAAAAAAATCTTTCCCAAAACCAAGGGGAGTGAAGGAGCTTTGGGTAAAATGACATTGCAAAACTAATGAAGTAAATTGCCTTGGAGCTTCTCCAACACTTGGTGTAACTTTGATACATGAGTAAGACTTACACCAAAATTTCATCAATATTACACCGGCAGAGCAGGAGGAACTGCAAGGAAACCTAGATAAGATGGAAAGTACTAAAATTGTAAATTTGACAAAAAAATAACAAATTCTGCCAGAATTCTGGCTCTGAATCATAGCTGATGCTGCTGCCAAACTGTAGTTAGCAGTCTGTGTATTGCTAAACATAATGTGTAGGTTATCCGCGGGACACAGTGGTGCCTACAAAAGTTGTGCAAATAAAGTGTCTGACCAGCAAGTAAATAAACCCAGGCTCTCCAGAGTCAGAGAGTACTGGATATGCTTGTACGTACAAATTTGCACTGTTGATGATAAAAATGGGAATACACACAGCTTTGTATAAAGCATCAACTCCCCTTTATTTCAAACTATCACCATGACCTTAAGGGGATGTGTAGTGCGAACGAGGCCAAACCAACTGTGTTTATTTACACTTGGAGATAGTTCCTTGCAGTAATTACTGGCTGTGATAAACACCTTCATCTCATAAAAAAGAATCTCACTGTTTCCATAACCCCTACCTCCCAAATAAATGATCGCCACTACACTCAGTGTACAGTGTACCCTCCCTTCTCTCGGTATTTTACCACGCACTTACCTACACTTCCTGCCAAGTTACACATGTGCTAACCTACGGTGATTGATCACCCATCCAGAGGCACACACTGTACAAACAATCATCTCTCCGTGCATCTGTATACGGTCTCAGACATATCCTGCATTTTGTATTTTAAGGAGGCCATAACCTGACAGAGGGCAATGAAGGCCAACTTTCTTGTTGCTTTTATTCAGATAGGTGTGCCTTTCTGTAATGTTTCAGAGAGGAGACATTAACTGTTTTTCTTTCCACGTGCTCTCTAGAGCAGTGATTCTCAACTGTTTTTTGGTCATGGCCACCCCCCCCCCTCCTCCCCCACCCCACCCCATGAGCTCTTCTCAGGTTCCAGGGCTCCCTCTTTCAAACAGGGATACAACACTAATAGATAGACAGAAAATTATTTATTCTTGAACACCAAGAAAACTTGAACATTCCGACATACTGGACAAAACTTAAGTCTGTATGCAATTAAACATCTATCAGGCCTAATGCGATCCTTGAGCTTGATGTTTTCTGCAAGTTTCTTGATATCGGGCTCCAGATGAGATAATGACAGTCGGAGGTCACCTCTTGTTGCGATATCAGTTCAGTTCCTGGATTTTGTCAAGGAAAGTACCTTGCAGAATCCACTCCCAATCAAATATGTTGAGGGAAAGGCAATAAAAAATATTTGGGCTTTTTCTCACAGTGTCGGAAATTTATTTGGCAGATCACTCTTGATCCAAAAGTCTTTTTAAAAACTGTCTGCTGCAGTTAAAACACTCTGAGGATCAATTGAATTTCTGTCTCAACTTGGGTTGGTTGTGCTACAAATGACAGGGCTCCCATAAATACTTGGGGCTCCCCTTCTCACAGCTTTCTGTCTGTGGCCCCCTTCAAATGTGTCAGGGCCCCTAAGGGGCCCCCGTTCAGAATGGTTGCTCTTTATGATCATTTTAGTTCTACAATTCACTCAATGGGGGTTACATCAATTCCAACATGGGAGCAGAAGACAGCATCAGGGGAGTAAGTGATGGATGAATAAAGGTATTAAGGCTCTGGTCAAGAATAAGAAGGAGGCATTTATGAAATACAGACAACTAGGATCAAGAGAATCTCTTGAAGAGTATATGGGGTGTAGGGCCATTCTTAAGAGGGAAATCAGGAGGGCAAAAAAGGGATATGATTGGATAATCCACAGAGATTCTGCAAGTACTGAAATAACTCCACGGATGACGGTATCCAGTCACCAAGTCACATTGTACATGTGCACAGTACACAGATCCTCCCTCACCAGCTAGCTCAGAGACAGTCCCCAGAGTGAGGAGAATCCCTGATACTCCTGTCTTTATTTTAATTTTATTTCTCTCTTGGTTTTTTTTTTATAAACCCCCACACTATTGCCAAACAACGGTAGTGCTTATTTTTCCCCAGCACTCATGTTGTGTGTGTGTAAACTCCTGTTTACATCTGTCAGCAGACTCGCTGATTGGCGGGTTAACAACCCCAATCAGGGAACTCATACTCAATGAGATCCACCTGGCCAACCTCATTCCAATCACTACAAGTAAAGCAAGAGAGGAACTAGGGAGACAATAGGGCCCATAAAATATCATCACGGTAACTTATGTGTGGAACCACAGGAGAAAGGAAAGATACTAAACAAATATTCTGCGTCAATTTTTACTGGGGAGAAAGAAAAGCTGGTGAGGCCACTTTTGGAATATAGAGGAACCTTGATTATCCAGCATTCGATTATTCGAATTTCGGATAATCTGGCAAGATCGCAAGGTCCCTATGCTTGGCTAAACTGTGTTATCCGGCATTTAATTATCCAAACATCTGATTATCCGAACATTCGATTATCTGAACAAAATACTTCCCGCCTGTGTTGTTCGGATAATCGAGGTTCCTCTGTACTGTGTACAGTTTAGGTTGCACTGCTATGGGAAGGATATTATTAAATTGGAAAGGGTTCAGAAAATAATTATCAGGTTGTTGCTGGAACTGGAAGGTTTGAGTTAAAGGGAGAGGCTGGAACTTTTTTCACTGGAGCGTAGGATATTAAGAGTGACCTTATAGCGGATTATAAAGGGGCATAGACAAGGTAAATATCAAAGGTCTTTTTCCTCGGGTGGGTTAATTCAAAACTAGAGGACATATTTTTAAGATGAGGGGGAAAGATTTAAGAAGGACATAAGGGGCAATGTTTTCACACAGAGAGTGGTTTGTGTGTGGAATGGACTGCCAGAGGAAGTCGTGGATATCGGTACAGTTACAATATTTTAAAGACATTTGGACAGGTACATAAAAAGGAAAGGTTTAGAGGGATATAGGCCAAGCACAGGCAAGTGAGACTAATTTAGTTTGGAGAATTTGGTCGGTATGATTGAGTTGAATTGAAGGGTCTATTTCCATGTTGTATGACTGTATGACACTATGACATTATGAATTGTACCTCATTAACTATATCCTTTGAGAGAAAGGCTAAATAAATGCTCACTGATCTCTGAAGGGAACCAACTAAAAGTTTAGAATATATATTGTTTTACCTCCATTGAGCCTGTCAGAACAGGATTGATTTGGGTAGGAGGGCAACTCAAAAGAGTGTTGTGATTGGATTTGCTAAAATTGCTACATAATATAGACCGAGGTAGGAGAATGGCTGCAGCTTGGGTTTAATTTTTATAATTTTTCAAAGCTCATTTAAAACCTAAATAAATAATAACCTTGTAACACTAAGGACTATAACAATTTCTATCCACTTTAAAAAGCTGGCCCCCAGCATCCCCCCTAGTCCAGAAACTCCCCACATACGTTCGAGACACCACCCACGCCCTCCACCTCCTCCAAGACTTCCGTTTCGCCGGCCCCCAACGCCTCATCTTCACCATGGATATCCAATCCCTCTACACCTCCATCCGCCATGACCAGGGCCTCCAAGCCCTCCATTTTTTCCTCTCCAGACATCCCCAACAGTACCCTTCCACCGACACTCGCATTCGTTTGGCCGAACTGGTCCTCACCCTTAACAATTTCTCCTTTGAATCCTCCCACTTCTTCCAGACCAAAGGCGTAGCCATGGGCACACGTATGGGCCCCAGCTATGCCTGTCTCTTTGTTGGCTATGTAGAGCAGTCGATCTTCCGTAATTACACCGGCACCACTCCCCACCTCTTCCTCCGCTACATTGATGACTGCATTGGCACCACCTCGTGCTCCCGTGAGGAGATTGAGCAATTCATCAACTTCACCGACACATTCCACCCTGACCTTAAATTTACCTGGACCATCTCTGACACCTCGCTCCCCTTCCTGGTCCTCTCCATCTCCATTAGTGACGACCGACTTGACACTGACATTTTTTGCAAACCCACCAACTCCCACAGCTACCTGGATTACACCTCTTCCCACCCTATCTCTTGCAAAAATGCCATCCCGTATTCCCAATTTCTCCGCCTCCGCCATATCTGCTCCCAGGAGGACCAGTTCCACCATAGAACACACCAGATGGCCTCCTTCTTTAGAGACCGCAATTTCCCTTCCCACGTGGTTAAAGATGCCCTCCAACGCATCTCGTCCACATCCCGCACCTCCGCCCTCAGACCCCACCCCTCCAACCGTAACAAGGACAGAACGCCCCTGGTGCTCACCTTCCACCCTACAAACCTTTGCATAAACCAAATCATCCGCCGACATTTCCGCCACCTCCAAAAAGACCCCACCACCAGGGATATATTTCCCTCCCCACCCCTTGCCGCCTTCCGCAAAGACTGTTCCCTCCGTGACTACCTGGTCAGGTCCACACCCCCCTACGACCCACACTCCCATTCTGGCACTTTCCCCTGCCACCGCAGGAACTGTAAAACCTGAGCCCACACCTCCTCCCTCACCTCTATCCAAGGCCCTAAAGGAGCCTTCCACATCCATCAAAGTTTTACCTGCACATCCACTAATATCATTTATTGTATCCGTTGCTCCTGATGTGGTCTCCTCTACATTGGGGAGACTGGGTGCCTCCGAGCAGAGCGCTTTAGGGAACATCTCCGAGACACCCGCACCAATCAACCAAACCGCCCGTGGCCCAACATTTCAACTCCCCCTCCCACTCTGCCGAGGACATGGAGGCCCTGGGCCTCCTTCACCGCCGCTCCATCACCACCAGACGCCTGGAGGAAGAACGCCTCATCTTCTACCTTGGAACACTTCAACCCCAGGGCATCAATGTGGACTTCAACAGCTTCCTCATTTTGCCTTCCCCCACCTCATCCTAGTTTCAAACTTCCAGCTCAGCACTGTCTCCTTGACTTGTCCGGACTTGTCCGACCTGCCTAGCTCCTTTTCCACCTATCCACTCCACCCTCCCCTCCCTGACCTATCACCTTCATCTCCTCCCCCACTCACCCATTCTACTCTATGCTACTCTCTCCCCACCCTCACTCTCCTCTAGCTTATCTCTCCACGCTTCAGGCTCACTGCCTTTATTCCTGATGAAGGGCTTTTGCCCGAAACGTCGATTTCGCTGCTCGTTGGATGCTGCTTGAACTGCTGTGCTCTTCCAGCACCACTAACCCAGCAAATGAGTTGCCTATCAAGTCCACAAGAGGACAGCCCCATTCATTGTGTCATTTCAAAAGTCTTATTCAGCACAAATTTCAGATCCGATCCATTTTATTGCACCTGACATTGCGTGACTTTTTTCTCCTACAGGGTATTTAACCAAATCCTACAACACTTATGTTATTCTTCATGACATAAGAACTTTAACTTAAATATTGTGTTGTTGAAGAATCCAAGAGACATTTATTGTAGCCTACTGTAACGTACAATCATTGTGCTCCTCAGGCATACAGGGAAAGGGAAACCAAAAAGAAATGCCGAGAGTACAAAGGCAGCACAGCCAACACTTCATTGTAAATGTAAGTGTAGGCTTGTAAATGTTTCTTATATATTCACTCATGGGACATGGACATTGCTGGCTGACCAACATTGATAACCCATCCCTCGTTGCCCTTGAGAAGATGATGGTGAGCTGCGTTCTTCAGCCACAGCAATCCATGTGCTGTAAGTTGACCCAAATGCCCATATGAAGGGAATTCCAGGAATTTCACCCAGTGACACTGAAGGAACAGCAATATCAGGATGGTGAGTAGCTTGGGGGGGAACTTGCAGGTTGGTGCTGGTCCCATGTATCTGCTCCCTTCTAGATGGAAGTGGTCGTGGGTTCAGAACGTGTTGTCTGAGGATCTTTGGTGAATTTCTGCAGCGCATCTTGTAGATAGTACACACTGCTGCTACTTAGCATTGGTGATGGAGGGAGTGGATGTTTACGGATGTGGTACCAATTAGGTAGCGCTGCTTTGTCCTGGATGTTGGCAGTGTTGTTAGAGCTGCACCCAACCAGGCAAGTGTGGAGTATTCCATCACAATCCTGACTTGTGCTTTGTAGAGATGGATAGGTTTTGGCAAATCAGGAGGTGAGTTACTCGCTGTATTCCTAGCCTCAGGCCTAGCCTTATAGCCACTGTCAGACCAGTTGCGCTTCTAGTCAGTGGTAATCCCAAGGAAGCTGACAGTGGAAGATTCAGTGATAATATCAACATTGAATGCTAAGGGGCAGTGATTAGATTGTCACTTAGCAGAGATAATCATTGCCTGGCATTTGAGCAGATCGAAAGTTACTTTCCATTTTCCACATAAAGACTGGGACTCCTAGTGCCAGGAGCTTGGATGGGGGAGAATTTGATAGGTGTCCAGGACAGTTTAATGAGACAATAAGGAAATAAAACAATTTGAAAAGGGGCAATACTAGGCCTAGCATTGGGGAATGAGTCCAAATGAGCCTCAGGCGACTGACTGTGTGGTGTTTGCACATTCTCCCGTGTCTGCATGGGTTTCCTCTGGGTGCTCCGGTTTCCTCCCACAGTCCAAAAATGTGCAGGTTAGGTGAATTGGCCATGCTAAATTGCCTGTGAAGGAGTAAATGTAGGGGAATGGGTCTGGGTGAGTTGCGCTTCGGAGTGTCGGTGTGGACTTGTTGGGCCGAAGGGCCTGTTTCCACACTGTAAGTAATCTAATCTAATCTAATCATTACAAGAATTGAAGTTTCAGTGGGAGAGCATTTTGGGAACCGTGACCATAATTTCGTAAATTTTAAGTTAGTAATGGATAAGGATAAGAGTAGTTCTTGGGTGAAAGTGCTAAATTGGGGGGAAGGCTGACTACCATAACAATAGGTGGAAACTGCAGAACGTAGATTGGGACAGCTGTTTGAGGGTAAGTCGACAACTGGCATGTGACAATGTTTCAAAGACCAGTTGATTAGAGTTCAGGATCAGCAAGTTCCTGTGAAAATGAAGGATAAGGATGGAAGATTCAGGAACCTTGGATGACAAGAAAAATTGAGAGCTTAGTCAAAAGGGAAAAGGAGGCATATGTAAGATTTAGGAAACTGAAGACAGGCAGAGCCTTTGAAGAATACAAAGGTAGCAGCAAATAACTCAAACAAGGAATTAGGAGGGCCAAAAACAGCCATGAAATGTTTTTGGCAAATAGGATTAAGGAAAATCTCAAGGCATTTTATACAGATGTACGAGCAAGAGGATAACTAGAGAAAGGGTGGGTCCACTCAAGGATAAAGGAGGGAATTTAGTCATGGAGCCAGAGGAAATGGGTGAGGTCCTTAACAGATACTTTGCATTGAGATTCACAAAGGAGAAAGCCATGGTGATGGTCAGTCTTGGGAGTGGCATGTTGATACTCTGTGGCATGTCAAGGGAGGTGGTGTTGGGTATTTTGAAAAGCATTAAGGTAGACAAGTTCCCAACACCTGATGGCATCTATCCCATAATGCTAAGGGGGGCAGATGAGGAAACTGCTGGGGTCTTGTGTGAAATCTCTGTATCTCCTTTAGTCATAGGAGAGGTCCCAGAGGACTAGAGAATAGCCAATATTGTGCCATTGTTTAAAGAGAGCAACAGGGATAATTCAGGACATTACAGGCTGGTGAACCTTATTCCAATATTAGGGAAACTAGCAGAGAAGATTCTCAGGGATAGGATTTGCACATATTTGGAAAAATATGGATGTATCAACAACAAGCAGCATGGCTTTGTGCGGGAAGATCATATCTCAGAAACTTAAATGAGATTTTGAGGAAGTGACGAAGATGATTGAGGCAGGGCAGTAGGTGCTGTCTATTTGAGCTTGAGTAAGGCCTTTGACAAGGTCTGTCAAGACAGGCTGATCCAAAAGATGAAGTCACATGGGATCCACAGTCAGCTGGTAAGATGGATACAGAACTGGCTTGGTCATAGCAGACAGAGAGTAGTGGTGGAAAGGTGTTTTTCTGACTGGAGAACTGTGACGTTTGGTGGTCCACAGGGATCAGTGTTGGAATCCCAGTTGTTTCTAATAAATATAAGTGATTTGGAGGAGAATGCGGATGGTCTGCTTAATAGTTTATGGATGGACACAAGGACTGAGGGAGTTGCGGATTGTGCGGAGGATCACCAAAGGATACTGCAAGATATGGATAAACTGAAGACTTGGGTGGAGAAATGGCAGATGAAGTTTAATTCAGACAAATGTGAGGTGATGCATTTTGGAAGATTGAATGCAGAAGGGAAGTATACAGTAAATGGTAGAACCCTTCGTAGCATCACCATTTGGAGGGATCTAGGCATACAGGCCCACAGTTCCCTGAGAGTGGCAACACAAGAGGAGAAGGTGGTCAAGAAGGCATATAGCATGCTTGTCTTCATCTAAAGCCTTCAACGTTAGATAGGCTACAGTTGGAATATTGTGTACAGTTCTGGTTGCCACACTATTAGAAGAATGTGGAGGCTTTAGAGAGGATACAGGTTTACCAGGATGTTAACTGATCTGGAGGGTATTAGCTATGAGAAGAAATTAGACAAACTTGGTTTGTTTTCACTTGAACATTGAAGAATGAAGGGTGATTTGATAGAAGTTCACAAAATTGTGAGAGGGTTGGATAAAATGGATACTCAGTGTCTTTTTCCCCGGGTAAAAATGTCAATTACCAGGGGATATAGGTTTAAGGTAAAAGAAGGAAAGTTTAAAGGAGATGTAAGAAGCAAGTTAATTACACAGAGTATCATAATTACCTTGAATCTGCTGCCACGGGAGGTGGTAGAGGTGGATACAATAGCAATATTTTAGAGGCATCGTGGCAGACACATGAGTAGGCAAGGAGCAGAAGTATACAGACAGAATAGAGGCACAAGGTATTTAGTTTAGAAAGGCATCGTGTGTTGCTGGGCCGAAGGGCCTGTTCCTATCCTGTACCATTCTTTGTTCTTTTGTCTTTGTGGAGTGCTGCTCCTCCTCCAACATCCACTGTGGCCTAACATCTCCTCATTGTTCAGTGTGGAACCATCGGACAAGGGAAACCCTTCCAATGGTTGAAAATGTTCACTTTTATTCAGCCACAGCAAAGCAGACAATAAGAAAACACCACCATAAGCTGCTTTTGTTTCTGGAAGCAAATGTTTTCTCCCTTTCACAAAAACAATTTTATAGACAGTGAGTGCTCACTGCACCCAGCTCTCCATTGGAACCCTGTGTCAGTTTTGCTTGTTGCACTTGGCACTGGAATGGCCTGCTCGACTGAAGATGATGTTCCTCTTGCTCAATGCCCTCACCTTCCTCTTCGAATCCTGTTACTGTAGGATCCATCATACCCCCTCCAACTGTGAAAAGCATGCCACGCTAGGATTATGCAGCACACTGCATTTGAGCTGTATTGCAAGAGGCTCCAGATCAATCCAAATATGCGAACCTCATCTTCAAGCAACCTACCATCTGCTGTAGTAGAAGAAAAGACAGTATTGTATCTATGCTCAGTTTCACACAGAGTCAATGGCCTTGTTTGCAGAGGGTAGCCCTTGCCTCCCAGTCAAGTCAAGTCACCATAGTCTTATCATACTATAGGGCTACTCTCTAATGAGAGAGAGATGACTTGTGGTGATTTAACCTGAGGGTCACCATACCTCAGGTGAAGGGAGAGGGTGAGAAGGACAATCCTTCACAATAATCTCAGCCAGTGTGGGGAATTGAACCCATGCTGTTGGTATCACACTGCTTCCCAAACCAACCATCTAGCCAACTGGGCTAAACCAACACTTGTCTTACTCCTAGCAAACATCCTTGTAAAACATTCTAAACAAGACCACATCATACACTGAGCCACATCTTAAGGAGGTTCACATCCAAAAACACCTTGAAATGAAGCAAGAACATGATGGTCTTCAAGGATGTAGGCATCACAGTAGCTCCCACGGTTCCTCTGCAGACCTTTAAGATGTGTCAGTGATAATCACAGATGTGTTGTGCTATATTGGAATGGAATCCTTTTCTGTTGATGAAGTTACTTGCATTATGAATGGTGCTCCCAACACAATGTGGGTACAGTTTATAGTGGCGTGACCCTAGGAGAGGCCAGCCTCATTGACAAATCTGACTGATCTCATCCCAGGGGAATAAGGTGAAGTGCTGTGATCTGTACAAACTGCATCGTTAACAGCCTCAATTCATCTGTGAGTCAAACATTGTGAGATCCCACACACGTCCCCAGTGGATCCTTGGAAATATAAAGGTTAAAAGCAGCTGTCGCCTTAACTAGCACTGGGATGGGATGGGATAGCCACCCACTCCTTCAGATAGGTCATGGGTTGCAGTCCAGTAGCTAGTTCATTCAGTGACAGTGTCCTGGGACATTGTCAGTCTATGGTGACGTTGTGTCTCATTCACCAGGAGAAAATGACATTGAGCACAGGGTCAATGTAGATCACCTGCAGATCCTGAGGGGACCTTCAGCTGCAACCTCTTCACATGGAGGCTGTTTGACAGCCGCTAGAGGTTGCTACTGGTCCTGGGCTTCCTGATGCAGTTGTTCCTCCTCCATTTCCCTGCATCTTCATTGCAGGCAGCAATAATGATGATAGCCCTGGCTGCAGCTGTATCCATTGGTCATGCTTTCAGTGAGCCTAACCCTAGTGCAGGAACATAGCAGGTCCTCATTAATGTGAGCAGCCAGGATTCACAGAACACACAAACTACAGTTTTGCATGCTCCTCCATAGAGTGGGAAATGGAGGACTCTGACCTGGAGGATCATGGAATGCCTCTACATCGACCTTTAACATAGGGACCTTCTTCTGATGAATGCACTACAAGCCATCTCTCACAAACACAGGTGGAGATTGTAGGTGCTGAGTGGTAAATGGTACCTTAGACCCCATTTCACTCCCCACATCACCAGGTGAAGCAGTACTACGTTGGCGAACACTTACAGTTCAATGTGAGAGGAGATCAGCTCCATACCTTTGCGCAGCCTGTGAGATCTTCTGTTGCTTTTGTGAATTGTGGCCATTGTGCCACTGTTTCTGTCATCTGTGATTTCTTCTGCTTCATGAAGATGACTCTGATCAATCTGCAAAGACCAATGGCATGGTGATGATTGTTCGTGACAGGGTTTGTATTTCACACATCTGGACACTGCATATATTACATATGTCATGTTGTATAAATACAGATGTCTTCAACCTGGTCTGGGCAAATGTCTGATTAATTGCCCCATGCTATTGATCAGTGGAGCTTGTGTGCTCAGACAGAATAAAAAGACACTCACTCTGCCAACTCCAGTCATGGTTGCAGCCATTTTCCATTTCTATGCAAATTTCTAAGTCACTCCAGTATAGAGACACAGGTCACACTTCACACAGTGAGTCACAGGTTCCTCCCCTGATTCCTGAACTTTCATGTTCCTTTCTTCCTTGCATTCTGAAATAACTCCACAGAAGCCAGTATCCCGTCACCAACTCACCCTTTATATACACGTGCATAATACTTCACCCTCATCTGGCTTTGTCAGAGCCAGCTCTCAGGGTGAACTGAACCTCTGACACTCCTGTATTTATCTGTTAGACAGAGCTCCCTGACTAGATCAGGTTAACAGCCCCAATCAGGGAACTCATATTCTATGAGGTCCACCTGGCTGACCTCATGACATTCCCTACATCCCTCCCCCTCTGAGGGCCTGTTACCTTCCTTGTAGCCTCTCCTGGGGTGTTTTCACATCGGGTCGGATACCTCCGACTCAGTCTCAGATGCAAGCAGCGAGTACTAGACCATAGAATTCTTCTTACACCCGGAACATTTCGGAATAGATTTACCCTCTTCTTCAGGCATTAAAGGTATGAGGCTGCGACATCCACCATGTCCATTTCAGAAGGGGAATTAACCCATGGGTTCTGGCAGCCTTTCTGGCTGTTCTGATGGGCCAAGTGTGTTTTGCTCCTGCCCTGTTCACAAATTTGCAGCTTTCATTTGGTCCACGTGCTCGTTCAGTCCGGCCTCACCTTCCTGAACTTTGTACGTCATGGGACCTGACCTCGTGTTGACCATGCCTCTGACCCATGCAGGGCCATTTGGGTGGGCTTCAGCACCAACTGTCATCCCCCTGAAGTAAGCAATCTTGTGTCTGGCATTGGCATTGCATTCCTGATTCCATTTCACACCCCAACCTGCCCCAACACCCAGGTCCAGGAAGATCAGCCTTAACCTGGCGCAGAGTCTTTTCCCCATTAGCAACCCCACTGGGGTTATCCCTGTAGTTGTGTGGGGGGGGTGTAGTCTGATAATCAAATAGGAACTGGGTCAGATTGGAATCGAGTGATGTTGTAGGCTTTTTTTTAAAGTTTGGACTGCTGTTTCTGTCAGACCATTGGATGATGGATGATGGATGGTATGGAGCTATCCTTATTTGCTGAGTGCTATTCACCTGTAGGAAATACTCACATTCTCTGCTACTAAATCTATTGGTGGAATTTTCTCACACCAAAGATGACAGCCAAACCTTCCTCTCTCTCTGGGCTTATTTGCACTCTGCATCAGCCAAAGTCCAGGAAGCATACACTATTGGGCGTTCCTCTCCATTGAGCCATGTGTGACCTAACACTACCCCTATATGGGGAGGTATCACATGTCAATAACAAAGTGCTGCAGGACACCCTTCTGCTTGAAAACGCTAAAAGCTACTGAAATCAGTTTTGCACAATTAGACATTTGGTTTATTTCTCAGTCCCCACACTCAGACTTAACTAATTACACACAGGAGTCAGCCCATAGGCAACAGATATACATTATCAAACATCAAATATTTGAACATTTCAGACAGTATAATATTAAAGCAAATCTTCCTCTGACTCTGATTCTTTGTTTTTTTTACCACTTGGCACCAAATTCACAAATTTTCCCAAGATTTCCACCCACCACCAACAACCATCAGGGCTGTTTATCCAAATTGGTCAGAGGGCTGGACCTAGGAGTCAGCTCGATGAAAGTCAAGCGAGGTTATCAGGGCCATCCTTGTCTGAGAGAAACTGGACAGAAACCTTGAACTAAGCAAACAGCTTTTGCATCATCCCACTGCCTGTAGACTTTTACAACTTTAAACTGGAGAGTTTGAGTTATAAGGAGAGGCAGAATAGGGCTGGAACTTTTCTCCCTGAAGCATCAGAGGCCTTTTCAAGGTTTATAAAATCATGAAGAGCATAGATAAGTTGAATGGATAAGGCCTTTTCCCTGGAGTGGGGGAGTCAAGAGGGCATAGGTTTAAGTTGGGAGGGGAAAGATTTAAAGGGGACCTAAGGGAAAACGTGTTCACACAGAGGGTGGTGTGTGTATGGAATGAGCTGCCAGAGGAAGTGATGGAGGCTGGTACAATACAACATTTAAAACGCATTCGATGGGTATATGAATAGGAAGGGTTTAGAGGGGATATGGGCCAAACATAGGCAAATGGAACCAGCTCAGTTTAGGAAACCTGGTCAGCATGAACGAGTAGGATCAAAGGGCCTGTTTCTGTGCTGTATGACTGACTCTAATGAAAAGCATCCAAGCAATTGTAGGACCATAGCAACAGCTCGAAGAAAACACTTTATGAAATCCCTGTAGTACTGGAGAGGGTTCAGAAAAGGTTGACAAGGATGCTGCTAGGAATGGACGGTTTGAATTATAAGGAGAGATTGGATAGGCTGGAATGTTTTTCACTGAAGCAGGAGGTTGAGGGGTGACCTTATAGGGGTTAATAAAATCATGAGGGGCATGGATAAAGTGAATGGCAGATTTCTTTTCCCTAGAGTGGGGAGTTCAAGGCTAAGGGGCATATTTTTAAGGTGAAAGGGGAAAGATTTTAAAAAGACATAAGGGGCAACTTTTTTACATGGAGAGTGGTTCATATGTGGAATGAATTGTGGAAGTGGCAGATGCAGGTACAGTTACAATGTTGAAAAGGTATTTGGATAAGCACATGAATAAGAAATGTTTCGAGGAATATGGGCCAAGCACAAGCAGGGGGGACTAGTTTATTGATCAACGTGGACTAGTTGGACCAAAGCATCTGCTTCCGTGCTGTTTGACTCAATGGCTCTATGACTCTACTGCACTGGAGAATATGCTTTCAAATGTTCAGGTCTCGGAAGTAGGATTTGGATTCAGGGATGTAAAAATACTTGCACTGGAGCCACGGTCAGCACAAATGGCAATCCAGGAGATCATATTATGTGAAATTCTTCACACTTCCAACTGTTTAACAGGGGAAGCTTCAGAGTCAGAAACAATCAAAAGCCACAGAAACATAGAACACTTTGTGGTTTCGTTGGGCAAAGTGTTTGTATACACAACTCACCAAGATATCTACAGTCTTTGATTTCTGTTTACAACTTTGTCTCAGCAATATCAGTGTGACTTCCATTCATGAAATATGTATTTCAAATCCATATTTCCTACTTCTTGTAAAAATTAACTCTCAGACGAATTTTTATTTCTGTTTTATTTCCTTCTTCATTTCTTTCATTCTTTCTTCAGAAAGCTTTTAGCTGATTGGAATAACATTGCACTTTGGCGAGCGGTAATGCGGGAACCCATTAGGAGGATCGAGCCATATCCTCAGGGATGTCAGAGATAGCACGGGGCAGACTCGGCAGCTATCAGATAACACTGCTAACTACCTGGCAAACTTTGTTGTGTGGTTTGTTTCTCTAATTCAGTCTGCATTGTCATGTCATCAGCATGCATCATCAGGCACAAGGGCAAAGACGAAAAGCTATCAGACAGAGGTTGTAGAAGTAACTCTCACCAAGTGACAGAAATCAGACCAACAATAATGACAGCAGCTCCCACTCTTTTAATCATGAAGTAATTTCTACCCCCCCCACCCCCCACCCTGATCAGCCAGTGTTCAATTTCAATCTTAATCTCTACAGAGAACTATTGATCTCTTATTCCTAACCAATATTCATCCTGGCAGTAACATAAGCTCTTACATCAGAAATAGTACAGAAAGGATGCATTACATGCTTGCTTTGTTTACACAATTAAACACAGGAGAAATATTGCTATTCTGACACAGTCCATTGACAAAAATCATCAGATTTCATGGCACTCTATATGTAGCTGACTGCCTTATGCAATATTTTGTCATGCACATATTGGATCAGTATTTCAAAGTCACGCCAACCATTGCATGTGCCTAGGAGGCATTCCTGTGTAGGATACATCAGAGGCCAATGTTGACTTTCCTCTCCAGAACCTTTTCACTATTGATTTGCGCTTTCCTCAACAGAGGTGTACTGGCCACATATAGCTTCCATTGGCCGTTTATATTATCAAGCTTTCCAAAGGGTAATGAATCATAGAATCCTAGAGGCACACAAAATGTATACTGGGTTTTCAAATGAGCGATCCAATTAACCCCACTGCCTTTTATAACTCTGCAAGTATTTCCTTTTTGTAACCCAGTTCCCTTTTCAAAGCTACGATTAAACCTGGTCCCACACCCTTTCACTTTTTTTGAAATTATATATTGTTTTAGACATAAAGATGGAATTTTGTGGCATATTCAGAGATTTTCCTGCCAGAGCCATGACACAAAGAAAAAGAAAACTATTCCAAGAAACAGCCAGCAGTCAGTTATATTGCCCGTCAGACTGGGCCTGCACTACTGGTCATAACCACTACCGGGAAGCCTCACAGATGTTTTATAGTACGAGGATGCAATAATTGAAAATATTTCATAGAATTTCATAGAATCCTTACAGCATGGAAGCAGGCCATTTGACCCATAGAGTCCACCCTGGTCCTCCACAGAACATTCCACCCAGACTCCACCCCCTACCCTACACTTGTAAATACCAAGCATTTCCCACGGCTTACCCACTGAGCTCACACACCCGTAGACACTATTGGTAACTTAGCGTGCCCAATCCACCTAGCCTGCACATCTTTGGACTGTGGGAGGAAACCAGAGCACCCAGAGAAAACACAAGCAGACACTGGGAATATGTACAGCCTTCACACAGACAGTCGCCTAGAAATGGAATATATTTGCAAGGTAATTTTATTGGAAACCCAGGCTAATTTATCCAACCTTGCCAACAATGGCAAGAATTTTTTGTTCATTTCTGGCACTGATCTGGCATGGCAGTCAGGTTGGTACTGATTGCTGTGGATCATTCAGGGCCTACAACCCTGGAGTTGAAGGAAGCCATCCTATATTTTGAGGGACAGCCTTAGAAGAAGAAGACATGCTGGGGACATCTCCTGCCACTGCTGCTCCTTCAACTTGGCAACAGCGATGCCATTCTCTGTCAAAGATCATGCAGAAAATCTTCTAAACGTTCTTTCATAATCTCTGACCTCTCCCACAGACCTCACCAACTCAGTGTCTGAAACCATTTCAGTTACCAATGCATCTTTAAAATGTCAATTCTGGTATTCTGTCTCCAAATGACGAGCTGTCAAGGATAGCAATTGGACTATGCTGCCATTAGACAAAGGAGGATGCAGCCAAGGTCAGCTCCTTCAAGACCGGGGAAGCAAACATGATCGAGGTGGTGATTGTAGTCAGAAATGACAATGTCATGGGAATAGCGAAAGGACAGTCAAACATCACGATGGTGCTGGTTTGGCAAAAGCATCAAGTATTGGGCAGAGAATTCAGCTCTGAGAGGTGATGGACTTGGATAGACACTTAATGAAGTCTAAATACAGAGAACGCAGCACAAACTGAGCAGGACATGCAGCATCTTGGAAAAAGAAACAGAGTTGATGTTTTGAGTCTTGTATAATTCTTCTTCAGCACTTTGTTCGACAGGCTGGTTTCATATCTGGAGCTCACCAGTTCCCATCACTGCTATATGTAGGTACTGGACAGTGAGGCCCAAGTTTCTCTGTTGGGCCAGCAGTATTCTTTGGGTGGGATTTCCACCATCCATCCCACGGACCTAATTCCAGGAGCAGTCTCCTGCTGATTGGAGTATGGCTCATCAGAAGAGCAGTGAGGGTCTCTCAATGCTGTATCTCCAGTTGGCTGATGAGACCCCTGACACCTCAAGAGGATTCTGCCTGCTAGATCTGTTTCTCACTCCAGTGATCCTGCCAGGCCTGCTGAGTATTTCCAGTATTTTCTGTTTTTTTTTAAGAATACCATTCTGTGGTACTTTGCTTTGGTATTGAATTTATCATGTTAACTGACTTCTGGCAAATGGGGTATACCTGGCTTTGTTCTTTGGCTTGTGTTGAGATTTTCTTTTATGTGTTCATGGGACATGAGCATCACTGACCAGGTCAATGTTTGTTGCCCATCCCTAATTGCCCTCGAGCTGAATGGGTTGCTAGGCCAATTTAGAGGGCAGTTTAAGAGTCAGCTTCATTGTCATGAACCAGAAGGCCACTCATGTTGACCAGACTGGATAAGAACGTCAGATCCCCTTCACTAAGGGACAATCACCAACACTTTCATAGTCACTGTTACTGAAACTATCTTTCAATTCCACATCTTTATTAATCAAATGTAAATCTCCAGGGAAATCCAGTAATATTTAGAAAGGAACATACTGGAGCTCTATATCGAAGTCTGAAAGACTTCGGACTAGTGTACATCAGTTGCACTGGTTTTGCCTACCTTTTTGCCAGTTCCCAAGGTAGGATTTGAACCCAAGCCACCGGCATATTAGACTGAATATCTGGATTTCTTGCCTAATGACATTATAACTATGTATCTCCTGTGGATCATTTGTCTTAACTTTTGTCTCATTTCTTTGAATTGAGCATCATCCCATTAGGCATCAGCACATCGTTCAGCTTGTCCGATATTCCTGTTCACTCACTTCCATGAGTTTGTGAGAACAGGAGAGTGATTTTAATGTGAGACTTTAGACAAACAAATATAAATCAGATAAAAAAAAAGGAAAGTGGTTTGGGCCAAAGCTTGTATGTATGATGAATGCATCTGAGAAGCCACAAGAGGTAACGCTCATATTGACCTGTTACAGTTAAATGACCCAGACAACATACAGGAAATGGAAGTCACGGCAACCCTGGGGGACTGACAAAGTTGAACACGATGTGGGATTCAGTTATAGCAAAGACCAGGAAGTAAGCTTGTAATTTAAACGGGTTCAATTCAAAGAAAAGAAAGGAAAATTAAGACAAATGGAATGGAAAAGAATATACTTTGGCACTTGAGGAAAGAAACAATAATGCTGGACACACAAGATGAAAACATACCTCAGATCAGCAGGTTCAGACTAAACAAGTGTGACCTGGAATGGATATAATAAACAAAGTAAAATAAGAAATGAAAATGATGTCTATAAATCTTCCAGAGAAAGAAATGAGATATTTGTCAAACTGAGAAGAAGATAGGACCATGAAGCAGGAGATCAACCGTTGATTAGATGGCAGAAAGGGATATGGGTAAAGTATAGCTACAGAGGCCAATTCATTTTGCTGCAGGGCATTTATAAAGATCATTTAAAGTCTTGAGCACATTCCAAAGTATTTCCTAGCTAATGGAATGCCAATGAAGAATAGCTACCGTTTAATACAACAACCTGTTGGCACAAAAAGGGCAAAACTCTGCACTCCTCCATGGGCTGAGGAATCATGGGAAATTCTGGAGGTGATTCTCCTGCAGCTTCCATCTCTGCCCTGAGTTTGTCACAATCTTACACAAAGCATCAGAAATTAGAGCTCCTCACCCACTGTCATCCCAAATGTGGCCTTTAAATAGCCAATTTGTGGCTACTTGCAGGTCCCTCCCTGCCCCACCTGTAATTTGTCAGCTGGCAACAAGAGCTCAGGGATGGTGGTGAAGACCAACAGAGTAGAATCATACAGCACAGAGGGAAGCCTACAGCCCACTGAGTCTGCACCATCCTATTTGCACTAATCCCACCTTCCAGCAGGAGTTTGGCCTGGAAAGTAAGGCGAGCCTATTTATAGTCTACCATATGCAATCAAGGTGACCTGTTACCCAGCAGATGCCCCGTCCCCACCTGGCTTTTGTGGTCCATCCTCACCACCCCTTCCACCCCTGGTTATACTCTCTTCCACCCTGTTCCATCAGGCAGAAGATACAAAAGTTTGAATACACGTACAAATAGTTTCAAGAGCAGCTTCTTCCCCACTGTTATCAAACCTTTGATTGGACCTCTCAATTGATCTCTCTGTCTGCACCTTCTCTGTGGTTGTATCACTGTATTCTGCACTCTGTTCTGCTATCCTGATGCACTGTGTATGATACGATCTGCCTGGATAGCATGCAAAACAACACTTTCCACTGTACCTCAGTACAAATGACAACAATAAATCAAATTATCAGATACCCCCTGGGCCTCCAGTTTGTTTCTCTGCCAAGACCCTTGCATTATTGATCTAATTGCAGCCTCTCACAATGACGTTTCTGCCTTCTTCCACGTCAGTCTCCCAAAACATACCCACCCCCAGGATCAATTTCTTTCCTGCATGCTATGTCTCAGCTTTACCTCCACTCAATGCCTCCACTGTCTGTAAGTTGTCAAACTCTTTGACCGACATCCAGTAATGATGAATAGAAATTTCCTTCTACAAAATATTGAAAAACAAATGCCAGTGTATCTGCGCATGAAAAAGAGGAATTGTGGATGTGAAGCACTTAGTTTCTTGGAAATCATTTGACAAGGCACCACATCAAGGGTTGCAGCATTAAGAGTTCATAGTATAGGAGATGACACATGAGCAATGCGTGGAAGGAGGATTAGTCAGCTAACTGGAAACAGAGAGTGGGTATAAACAGGTAACTTTCAGATTGGCAAGACATAATGAGTGGAAAGCCCCTGGAATCATTGCTGTGGTCTCAACTATTTCAAATCTATATCAATAACATCAAGGAAGGGACAAATGCATATTTGCTAAGTTTGCTGATGACTCATGTTTTATCGGAAAATAAGTTCTGAAGAGGACATGGGAGGCAACAAGTGGATATAAATTGGTTAAATGACTGGAAAAAGAAATGTGGCAGATGGAGAATAATATGCAAAAATATGAACTTGTCCACTGTGGGAAGAATTATTTTAAAAAAGCATATTATTTAAATAGAGAGAGACTGCAGTGTTCTGAGGTAAAAAGATATCTGGATGTCCTGGTATATAAATCACAAAAGGTTAGCTTGTAGGCACAGCACATGATTAGGAGAGTAAATGAAATGGTGATCTTTATTGCAAGGGAAATGGAATATAAAACTGGGACGTTTTGTTGCATTTGTGAGACCACATTCAGAATGCGGTGAGAAGTTTTACTCTCCTTGTTTAAGAAGAACAGTTCAGTCAACTGATTCATAGGATGAGGGGAATGCCTTATGAGGAAACATCTTAGAAAAATAAGAAGTAATCTTACTGAAACACATAACATCCTGGGGGATCCTACCAGGGTGGATGTTGAATTTTTTTCCCTTGTTGGAGAAACTAGGACACAGTTTAAAAATAAGGGGCCTGCCATTTAAGACAGAGTTCAGGAGAGTTTTTCCTCTCTGAGGGTTATGAGTAATGGAGGTAGGATCATTGAATATTTTCAGACTGAAGTAGATAAATGTTTGATTCACAAGAAGTCACAGTTACAGGGAGTAGATGGGAAAGTGAGTTGAGAACACAATCAGATCAGCCATGATCTTACCTAATGGCTGAGCAGGCTCAAGGGAACAAATGGCCTTATCCTAATTATTATGTTTGTATCTGGCTACCATAATTCCAATCCCTAGCCAATGATTCCATCCTTCTGGTGGACACTGTCTGAGACTGATCCAGTCTGTCTGCAACCCTATGTGACTCTGAGGAAAGTTTCCAACTACATCACCAAGATCACAGATTTCCAAGTCTGCTCATTGCTGCTGAAACTTTCATTCATGCA
Organism: Chiloscyllium punctatum; assembly: GCF_047496795.1. Taxonomy (NCBI): domain Eukaryota; kingdom Metazoa; phylum Chordata; class Chondrichthyes; order Orectolobiformes; family Hemiscylliidae; genus Chiloscyllium; species Chiloscyllium punctatum. The sequence goes on along the minus strand of NC_092746.1, from coordinate 90,741,526 downwards.
GTCTTCTTTTACATCTAAACGTGACTCAGATGAACTCAAGGCATGGATGGGAACATGGGACCGGGATATCATAGCAGAAACATGGCTGAGGAAGGGGTAGAACTAGCAGCTCAATGTCCCAAGTCATAGTGCTATAGGATGGATAAAAAGGGAGACAAGAGAGATGGGGAAGTGACATTTTTGATTACAGAAAACACAATGGCAGTACTTAAGAGAGGATATTCCTGGGTGATTGTCCAATTAAGCTACATGGTGGAACTCAGAAATAAGAAGAGGGTGATCACTCTCTACACAGATGCTACTGGACCAGTATGTTTTCTGGTCACTTTTGTAACCATACCTTTGTTGCACCAACTAGATCAAAACCATTAATCTCTATTTGTACGATTAGTTCAACTATCTTATTGTGGATACTTTACACACTCAGTCTTTAATTATAAGTTTTCTACTACAACTTGCATGAGACTTAGTCACTTCTGGGCCATTATTGTTAGACTCTTTTTCTCTTCCTGTCCCACGCTGCTTTTCTTTACCCTCATCACTATACTCATCATTACTCCAACTGAACTCTGCCTTTTCACCTTGTTTGTTAAGACCCTGGCTATAACATTTACTCAGGCAATGACACCATCCCAGCTTAAGTGGCAAGCATCCCAAAGAAAAAGCCCCCTCTTTTCTGAGTATTGGAGGTAGTGCCCCCATCAATCAAAACCCCTTTATTTGTGGCCATCCTGACATTTAATTCTCTCATTTGCCAAAAGGTGTACAGCTTAGGTAATAACCTGGAAACTTTGAAGTTCTATGTTTTTATTGGGATACCAAATCCTCAAACAATTTCCACAGCACATTTTTAAGATGTTCCTTAAAACTTACCTCTTGGCCAAGCTTGTGATTATCTGGTCTAAAAGTTCTTATGTGAATTAATATTGAATTTTGTTCAGTATTTTGACATTTGTTGACTGCAATGCTTTAGTAAAAGAACCTTCAGGTGCTTTGAGAATGTCTCTGGGACAACTCAACAACATTTTATTGACGTTAATCTGGATATTCTCTATGGACATGCTGAAAACAATGAGCGGTGTGCCACTTTTGTTATTGGACTCTAGAGGGAAGAGAGTGATTGGTCATCGACATTTTGTGAGGACCGGATCCCTGGCTTTGCACTGATGAATGAGAGGAAGAGAGAATGCTCGACAAAGCAGCACCAGCTGCATGAGACAGGATGTAAAGAGGTCGCTGTCAGGACATGCCAAAAGTGGTATGCCTACCTTTCCATAACCCAAGACCCATTAACAGATTTAGCAGAGGTCTCTACAGAGATCAGTAATCTCACAGGATGAAAATGCAATATCTTAACACTATCCTGGCCTGTGTCAGTATTCATCAGAGAAGCACCTAATCTTTAAGACACTGGTACCTCCCAGGTTAGTCCAGTTAATAACAGTTACATCTCAAAATCTGTTGCATATTTGTGCGTGCAAGAGAGCTCTGTGCATCCAATTGCTCAGAAAAACAAAGATTCCAAATTTTAAGAGAAGTACACAGTTAGGGGGTGGTACTGGATTGAAAAAAAATGCTTGATTCCTCATGGTCCATGGACTCTACAGCTGAGACCACGTCAGTTCGTCATGTTTGTTATTCACTGATGGGATGTGGGCATCTCTGGCTGCATCGTAAGACCATACGGCCGTAAGATATTGGAACAGAAATAGGCCATGCAACCCATCAAGTCTGATCTGCCATTCAGTCATGGTTCATATGTTTCATAAATCCATTCTCCTGCCTTCTCCCCACAACCCTTGATTCCTTTACTAATCAAGAACTTACCTACCTCTGTGTTAAATACATTCAATGACTTGGCCTCCACAGCCCTCAGTGATAATGAGTTTCACAGATTCACCACCCTCTTGCTGAAGAAATTCCTCCTCAACTCATTTCTTAAAGGTCATTCCCTTTACTCTGAGGCTCTGTCCTCAAATCCTAGACTCTCCTATTAATGGAAATGACTTCTGAGTATTCTGTAAGTTTCAATCAAACCCCTCCCCCACCCATCCTTCTAAACTCCATCAGGTACAGATACAGAGTCCTTGGTCACCTCTTGTATGACAAGCCCTTCTTCCCTGGGATTATTCTTCTGAACCTCCTCTGGACCAACTCCAACACCAGCAAGTCCTTGTTTGGTTACAGGGTTTCAAATCTGCTCACAATATTCCAAATGCAGTCCACCAAGAGTGTTTTACATCCTTAGCAGTAAATCTCTGCTCTTCTATTCTAGTCCTCTTGAAATGAATGCTAACATTGCATTTGCCTTCCTAACTACCAACTGAATCTGCATATTATCTAAAGAGGATCCTGAACGAGGTCTCCCAAGTCCCTCCGTGCTTCAGATTTCCTAAGCCTTTCTCCATTTAGAAAATAGTCAATGTCCCTATTCTTCCTGCTAAAGTGCATAACCTCACACTTTCCCACATAGATTCATGGAGTCATAGAGAGTTTCAGCACGGAAACAGACCCTTCAGTACAATTCATGCATGCCGACCAGATATCCTAACCTAATCTCATCCCATTTTCCAGCATTTGGCCCATATCTCTCTAAACCTTCTTATTCATGTACCTATCCTGATGCCTTTTAAATGCTGTAACTGTACCAGCCTCCACCATTTTCTCGAGCAGCTCATTCCATACATGCACCATGCTCTGTGTGAAGAAATTGCCCCTTAGGTCCCTTTTATATCTTTCCCCTCTCACTCTAAACATATGTCCTCTAGTTCTGGACTCCCCTACGCCAGGGAAATGACCTTGTCTATTTATCCTTTCCATTCCCCTCATGATTTTATAAACCTCTATAAGGTCACCCCTCAGCCTACGACGCTCGAGGGAAAACAGCCCCAGCCTGTTCAGCCTCTCCCTACAGCTCAAATCTTCCAACCCTGGCAACATCCTTGTAAATCTTTTCTGAACACTTTCAAGTTTCACAACATCCTTCTGATAGGAAGGAGACCAGAATTGCACACAATATTCCAAAAGTGGTCTAACCAATGTCCTGTACAGCCACAACATGACGTGCCAACTCTCATATTCAATACTCTGACCAACAAAGGAATGCATACCAAACACCTTCTTCACTATCCTACCTACCTGCAACTCTACTTTCAAGGAGTTATGAACCTGCACTCCAAGGTCTCTTTGTTCTTACCATTAAGTGTAAGTCCAGTTCTGATTTGCTTTTTCAAAATGCAGCACCTCACATTTATCTAAATTAAACATTATATTGATCAAGCAGCCTGCTTTACCATGGATTAATCAAGCTTTTTGAGTTTTGTTGGAGCTGCACTCATCCAGGTAAGTGAGGTGCATCACATTCATGACGTATACCTTGTCAATTGGTAAACAGGCTTTGGGGAGTCAGGATTCCTAAACTCTGACTTGCTCTTGCCATCAATGTGTTTATGTGGCAAGTTGTGTTCCTGGTCGCTGGTATAATGCAGGATGTTGATAGTGGAGATTCAGTGAGGGTACGTCCATTGAGTGTTGAGGAGCAGTGATACCATGGATCAGTCCACCAGTAGTTCAATCCATTAAGTCCTCAAGCCGAAGTTTAGATGCTTTGATTGAGCATTGGATTAAATTCCACCTTATTGCATAGGGTCACTGCCTGAAATTTGGGTGGCACAACTGTTACTTGCCCCCTTGTCAGCCCAAGCATGGATATGATCCACATCTTCTTGCACTTGAACATGGACTGCTTCAGTATCTGAGGAGTCACAAATGGTGCTGAACATTGTTCAATCATCAGCGAACATCCCCACTTCTGACCTTATGACGGAGGAAGGGTCATTGATGAAGCAGCTGAGGATGGTTGGGCCTAGGACACTATACTGAGGAACTGCTGCAGAGATGTCTTGGAACGGAGATGGCTGACCTCCAATAATCACGACCATTTTCCTTCATAAGATATGATTCGCCCTGCTCCCACTTACTCTATCCTTATTAGTGCTCCTTATTGAAAAGTGGCCTCAATTTAGAGTCATAGAGTTATGGAGTTGTACAGCACAGAAACAGACCCTTTGGTCCATGGAGTTGTACATCCATGCTGACCAGATATCCTAAATTAATCCAGTGCCATCTGCCAGCATTTGGCCCATATCCCTCTCAACCTTCCTACTTATGTACCCACCCAGATGCCTTTTAAATGTTGTATTTGTACCAGCCTCTACTCTGGCAACTCATTCCAAATACACACCACCCTCTGTGTGAAAAACTGCCCCTTAGGTCCATTTTAACTCTTTCCCCTCTCAGTTTAAACCTATGCTCCCAGGTTTTGTATTCTTTTCCTTGGGGAAAAGACCTTGGCTATTCACCCTATCCATGCCCCTGAAAGTTTTCAAGAGGATATAAGGGACAACCTTTTTACACAGAGAGTGGTTCATGTGTGGAATCAACTGCCAGACGAAGATGCAGATACAGTTACAACATTTAAAATAAATTTGGATAAATATATGAATAGGAATGGTTTGGAGGGATATGAGCCAAACACAGGCAGATGGGACTAGTTTTGTTTGGGCATGGATTAGTTGGACCAAAGGGTCTGTTTCCATACTGTACGACTACAGGAGCCAAGTGGCACTGGTGGAAACTAAGCTGACCATCATTAAGCAGGTTATTGCAAGCAAATGCTATTTGTGAACACTGTTGATGATCCCTTCCATCATTTACTGATGATCCAGAGTAGACTGATGGGGTAGTAATTGATCAGGCTGGATTTGACCTGTTTTTTGACCATTACACATAATTGGGCAATTGTTGACATGATGGAGTAGACAGAGTGGCTGTACTGAAAGAGCTTGGCTAGATGCATGACAAATTCTGAAGGATGTCTTCAATACTATCACCAGAATGTTGTCAGGCAAATGGCTTTCATAGCACTCAGTGTCTGTCATTATTTCTTGATATAGTGTCGAGTAAGTTGAATTGTCTGAAGTCTGGGCATCAGATAAATTTGGCAACACTCAGGAACAGGAAAGCATCCTATTCTCTGCATAGCATCTCCCCAGCCATTGCAGTGCATCAGAGGGCAGAATACCCACTAGTCAGGGGGTTGGCACAATGTATCAAGAATGATTCCAACAATCATTGAGCTCTTCCATAATAGAGTCATGGGGTCACAGAGGTGTAGTGCATGAAAACAGACCCTTTGATCCAACTCATCCATGCTGACCAGATATCCTAAATTAATCTAGCCCCCTTTGCCAGCACTTGGCCCATAACACTCCAAACCTTTCCTATACATGTACCCATCCAGATGCCTTTTAAATATTGTAATTGTACCAGCCTCCACCTCTTCCTCTGGTACCTCATTCCATACACACACCACCCTCTGCATGAAAACTTTGCCCCTTAGGTCCCTTTTAAATCTTTCCCCTCTCATCTTAAACCTATGCCCTCTAGCTGTGTATATATCTGGCTACTGAATAATGAGGGAAACCCACTAATGCAATGGATCATGATTTCCCTGAGAATCTCTCAACACCAGTAGCTCTGAACTCGTACACATCTATTGAGCCCAAGGTTTAGATGCTTTGATCAGTCTCTGTAGTACTTGGCTGAGAAGGTCTTTACACTGTGCTGAAACACAAGCTGAGGACCTGACGTTGCCATCAGCAAGGCTGCTGGAATGTCAAATTCGGTAGCTATAAGAGGTTGTGATCACAATGCTTACACATCACATGGTATTGGGCTTGGAATTTTATTAGCTGGTATTCACCAACCTCTCGATACCAGTGATGATGGGATCCAGGCTATACATCTAACTATGGATTAAAGCAAAGACAAGTTCTTCTATTCATAGCCCGCCATAACCATAGCCCAAAGGCTCTCCATTGCATCATTATCCTTCTTCTGAAGGCTGGTCCTGCAAGGTCTTCATTTGACCCCTCTACAATAGAACCAATATCTGACCTCAGCTCCCGAAACCTCCCACCCCTTCCATCCTCAACGGTTGTTTCCTGCTAGTGCCAAATTGGACACACAGAGAATCCCTCTTCTAAACTAGCTTTGACGTTTTACAAAGTATTGGACTCTGCATTTTGCTTGCTGTTGGGACAGCTATTGAAACAGCGTATTCACCTTTGCTCCCTAACTTTGCCTGGGAGGGGATTTGACATAGATCTTGCTCATGTCGGCCCATGATGATCCAACTGCAAGGATTAGGGTGCAATGTGTGTGTAGCCACTTTACAAGAGTGTGTAATAAGAGATTTGGAGTTTACAACTGAGAGGTTTGAGTGATTAAAGATTGGGAATAGCTATGTATCTGCAAGGAGGCTGTCATGGTAACACACTTCCAGATGAAATGTTATCTGTTAATTTCTGTTGAAAAGAAGAGACTGCTGATTGAGTACATTAACACTGTGCAGTTATGCAGGTGCGTGGGTTTCCTCCGGGTGCTCCAGTTTCCTCCCACAGTCCAAAGATGTGCAGCTTAGGTGGATTGGCCATGCTAAATTGCCCCATAGTATTAGGTGGGTTAGCCATGAGAAATGCAGGGTTATAGGGATAGGGTAGGGGTGGGTGTGGGTGGGATGGTCTGCAAAGGGTCGGTGTGGTCTCGCTGGGCTAAATGGCCTGCTTCTCTACTCTAGGGATTGCATGGATTCTATGGAAATGCTTTGTGTTTTTGAAGACTAGTGAGAAATCAGTGAAGTCTGACAAGTATAAAATATTGCAGTGTATATGAATGCCAGTATATAGTCAGATGGATGGTGTACATCAAAGTTATAATGCTAGCACTCAATATGAATTGCATTCATTTCCCTCTTGGTATATTTTCATGCTCTTTCCTCCCTTTATGGAGTAGTGTGCAGTGATGGAAAGTTTATTTTTAATAACTTGCTTTGAGCTCTATGAATATTCCCACAATCAATCAGCCCTGAAATAGGGACTTGGTCCTAGGGTCTTCTGGCTCAGAGACAGAGGTACTAAACAGTGAGCCATTAATAGTGTGTGCAAGTGAGATTAGTTCTTACCTTGTGACCATTTGTGTCAAGTCATTAAATTTCTTGTGGCACTGACAAGGTGTCGCAGGACCAGAGTTCCAGCTGCAAACCTGAGGTGATCCCATGTGTAATATGTGAGCTCTTTCTTTGTTAATAAAAACACAAAGTGCTGGAGAAACTCAGTAGGTCTGGCAGCAATTGTGGAGAGAGAAGCAGAGTTAATACTTTGAGTCCGATATGACCTACCTTCAAAATAGCTTATTTTATGATCTCCTTTTGAGTAGAGGATGCCCTACATCCTCTCTAGCTGTGCCAAGTTATCCAGTGCCATGTCAGAGAACCTGGTCTCTTTCTCTTTCTCTTGTTGCGTGATGAATCGTTTCACTCCTACCAGTGCACTCAACATCTCTGTGGATGTGGCTGAGTATAGACTAAGTATTCCATTCCATAAGATTGTGTCTAATTGATGTTTCAGAACTAAAACTGCAGTTGTCGGTTTGAGTGCCTACAGAAGGGTTCAGTTCATGATAATCATCAGTTGCCTGAAAATTGCATACTAAATCCAGACTTTCAAACAGACGTCTCTTATTAGCACAGCATCCATCATCACCCTTTGGTCAAAATTACCCCTTGCAGGTTTTAAAGCGAGTTCAGACCCTGGAAAGAAAGGTTTTAGCAGAGTGGTGTTTTAGAATTAGATGTGTCATGCCAGCGAATCTCTTCACTACTCTCCCCAGCTTGGCACAAGTTCATATTATTTTAGGGGCTCTTCTTGAGATTTTCTCAAGGGCTACATTTTGATTTTGGGAAGTCCATTTTTCACCATCATTTTTTATTTCCACTAACTCATTTATGAGGTGATCCAGCCATCTAGTAATTCTACTACCTGCATTTGTGTTGACATATGGACTGTTCAGTGAAGCAGTGTTAGAATCATTCATCAATATCCTCAATAATAATCAACCCAGCACTAAAATTAAAACCATAGTATTCCCATTGAGTGCAATATTAGAATCATCACAGGACAACAGACTTAATTCAGCAAAGAACAATTTTTCAAAGTACCTGATGCACACATCCACACACAAAAAGCCATCACCCTAAACATCTTCTGCAAACCCGTATGGTTGCAGCTAATGAATTTCCAATGCACAGGAACAAAGCTGGAACATTTTAATTAGCAATTACTACATCTCAGATTTCAATTTCAGATTTAAATTGAATGCTTTCACCATTTTTTTTTCATATATTAGTTCCTGAACATATAGCACTTTAAACTAACATATTTCATTTGATTTATTGTTGTCATATGTACAGAGATACAGTGAAAAGTATCATTTTGTGTGCTAACGAGACAAATCATTCCTTACATAAGTACATCAAGGTATAGAATAGATTAAAGTAAGGTACATGTTACTACCAGAATTTCAAGCCTGGATTTCCTGTGTACTAGGATTAAACCAACTAAGCCACAGTGACCACCAAACATTTGAAGTTCATCAGCAAGGAACCCATAATCTCAGCAGTTTTATATTTTCAGGCTTCCAATTAGCTGAATATTTATTTGTTGACAATTTTAATACTTTTCTCTTTTATTTGCAGCGTCCCTGTGCCCCACCTCTCTTCCAGCCTCCATCTCCACCTTCCCTTGCGGGCTCCCTCTTTCCCATCTCCTTTCATCTGAATCTTCGCACAAAATCCTTCCAGCTTCCCTCCCCAGCCCTCTGAAAGATTATTCCTCTTGCTGAAGTGCATCATCTCCTGCTAAACATCTTTTGTTTCAAATGTAATATAAAAACTGTTTTTGTTACAGTGTCCCTTTAACAGCTGTTTCCTCAGTTGATTAGCTAATTTGGTTCAACGTTTGGTTCAATGTACAAAGAGTATACTACAACCATTTTCACAAAATCTCCCTGTTTCTTTGTCAACGCATTCAATCAAGTTAGTCAAACATGAACTGTGTTCATCAAATCAGCTGCCTATCCTTTATTAACCCCTGCTGCCTCACAGCGCCAGAGACCCAGGTTCAATTCCCGCCTCAGGCAATTGTCTGTGTGGAGTTTGCACATTCTCCTTGTGTCTGCATGGGTTTCTTCCAGGTGCTCCGGTTTCCTCCCACAGTCCAAAAATATGCAGGTTAGGTGAATTGGCCATGCTAAATTACCTGTAGTGTTAGGTGGAGGGGTAAATGTAGGGGAATGCTTCTTGGTGAATTGCTCTTCGGATGGTTGGTGTGGACTTGTTGGGCCGAAGGGCCTGTTTCCACACTGTAAGTAATCTGTAAGTAATCTAATCTAAAATATAGAGTACATCAAAATATGTTGCTGTTGTGCACTTTCATTCGGGTTTTCAAGAAAAGACTAAACATTGAGTAGAGATTCAACGCATTAAAGAGTTTTGGTATAAACTCCTGGAAGCTTTCCCCTTTCTTACCATACAATAGTCGTTCCCACCTGCTGCCTTCAGGGATTAGTGGGCAAGAACCCCAACTTCCCTCTAATCCTCTGAACTTCTTTGTGTCCTGTCATTCATTGATTACTACCTTGCCTTGTTACATCTTCCAAAGTGTATTGACTCACACTATCAAGGTTAAATTCAATCATTCGCTAATCTGTCCATCTGACCAATCCGTCTATATCCTCCTGTATTTACGTATTACAAACAAAAGTTACCTAACATTGATTCTTGTGATATGCCACTGCACAGCAGCCTCCAGTCACACAAACAGCCTCCTACTGCCACCCTCTGATACCACTGAGCCAATTATGGATCCAACTTGCCAAGTTATCCTGAATCCCATGTGTGCCTACCTTCTTTATCAGTCTCCCATGTGAGACCATGTCAAAAACCTAGCTGGAATCTGTAAGAACTACATCAACTACACAATCTTCATATATACACCTGGTCACCCCTTCAAAAAATTCAATTAAATTTGTTAAGTTTGACCTTCCTTTTGACAAAGCCATGCTGACGCTCCCTGGTCAAATCTTGCTTTGTCAAATGGAGGTTGATTCTCCCCTTCAGAATTCAACCTTCATTAACAATATTTAACTTGCTCCCTCCACTTAATCCATCATAAAAAAATCATTTGTATTCATAACCCCACTTCATATGCACTGAAAAATGTTAATCAAGGCATGAAGCAACAGACGCCCCACTGTAACAATGCCAGGCTATGAAGTCAGTCATGCAGCCTAAATGTTTTAATGCCCTCAGGCATAACTCACCATTCATTGTAAAATAGCAAGCAGATTTTGTTTTAAACACAGCAGACAATTAAGTCAAAAACGTAAAGACAACAAGGTTTAAATGACTTGTCAGCAGGACAATGCCCTTTGCAGTTTTACAATTCCTTTGATAACTTGGTAGTTTCAATGAGGTTGAAAATTCCAATGGATTGATTAATTTTTAGTGCACGTTCATGACTAGTTCTAACAATTCCAAAATGCATCTAACTTCTGCAAAAGGCACCTTACTTCTCCCAAAGCTGGAACTGGACATATCAAATGGGGCATATTACTTCTCCAAAGAACTCTAGCAATGTTCGGCCTTCTCCCGAAGGGTTAAAAGCCAATAAGCTCTGTTTTCGACAATCTGATTGTGAACATTGGATCTGACTGAAGAAGTTACATTTTAAACCAGGTGGTTACCTCCATGAACCACAGATGTACAAAATACAACTCATCAGTGCTCCACCCCACCTCCATTCCTTTACCCCAACAAGGTGCCAGGTTCAGGGGCAGACTTCCAGAATTGAGGCTTTGGCACCATTTTGGTTCATCCAGAGAAGCTCTGCTTTTTCAACATTTTAACTTCCTTCTCTACATCTATCCATGAGAATAACAGACTGCCTGACAATCTCAGCTCTGGCTATCCACAGGGATATGCAAATTTAAAAATCACACAACACCAGGTTATAGTCCAACAGGTTTAATTGGAAGCACACTAGCTTTGTACACCCTACTCCAACACCGGCATCCCCAAATCACAGGGATATGGCTATTGACTTCCTATGGATAATTAGAAGTGCAGGTACCACTCCTGTGCCCCTCTATGTAGCACAAAGGACTGTTGATGTTTACTGAGGCAGATTGGACATTGAGGAAACAATAAGACATGGTTTGGGTTCAACCTGATGGTAAGTACATCAGCAAGCAGTAAATCAGCAGATAACATGGACTATCTGTTTACTTTGTTACTTGCAAACACTTCAAAAGTAAACAGAAACCCATTGTTCTTACAAATGTCTTTCCTGCACACTATGTTTTAAAAGAAACCACCATGGCTATGGAAGTCTTACAAGTTAATCATTAAATCCCTTCAGATGCTCTCAAAACCTACATGCTTCACATTCAGATTGAAAAATTAATTATATTACAATATACATAAATCACACACTTTACATCATCACAACACCATTAATGCTGATGGGAAAGAAATTCCATTTTAACCCAGCAACAGAGAAGAAACGGTGATTTGGTTTCAAGTCAGAACTTTGTGTGACTTGGAGGAGAATATGTAGGTGGTGGTATTCCCATAAATCTGCCTTTGTTCTTCCAGGTCACAGAGGTCATGAGTTTAGAAAGTGCTGACAAAGGAGGCCTTGTTGAGTTGCTGCAGCACATGGAAGTATATAGTGCACACTGCTGCCACTATGCCTTGGTGATGGAAAACGTGAACATTGAACTTAATAGATGGGGTGCTGATCAGGCAGTCTACTTTGTCATGGATGACTTTAGGTTTTTTGAATGTTGTTGGATCTGTACCCATAGAAGCAAGTAGAGAGTATTGAGTTGTGACCTGTTACTGTAGGTGGTTTACATGTTTGGAGAATCAGGCAGTGAGTTACTCACTGCAGGTTTGAACATCTGACCTATTCCCTTAACTACAGTATTATTGGACTGGTCCAGTTCTGCCTCTGGTCAATGGTAACCCCCACCCCAGGATTTTACTAAGAGGAAATTTTCTAATGGTAATGTCATTGAATATGAAGAAGTATTGGTTAGATTCTCTCTTCTTAGAGATAATCATTGCTGGCACTCACATGGGATAAAGTTACTTGTCATTTGTCAGACCAAATCTAAATGTGGCCCAGGTCTTGTTGCAGATGGCACATTAGGATAGCTGTTTTGAAAGATGGGACCTACTTGTAATCCCATTCATCAGTAGGAAACTGGCCTCCCTTCCTTCCAAATTCTCCATTGGAGTTGAAATAAGAAACTTGCAACACATCAATAACAGTATGCAATTGTGCAGTGTCTGATGTGGAAATAGGCTCCTTTGAACCTCACAGAGCTTTTAGAACTAAAATTGCATCAAGCAAACCAAGGAGCTATTTGGGCAGACGCCCTATAGCTTGGTCAAAGTGGTAGGTTTTTAAAAATGTCTTAAAGGAAACAAGTTACAAAGAGGTTTCGAGAAGGAATTTCAGGAATTAGAACTTTGACATCTGAAGTAACATTCACAAATAGTGAAGTAACCATCATTGGGTACTGACAAGAAGCAGTTGCAACATGTTATAGAACTGGAGGACAATAAGGAGGGAAAAGGCCAGAGAGAGATTTCAAACAATGACTGAGAAGTTTACAGTTGATATATTGCTTAATAGGGAGCCAACATTAACCATTGAGCACAGGGATGACGGGAGAGCAGAACTTGATGTGAATTAGGATATGAGACAGTGCTGTTTAAATGGCCTGAAGACTATCGAGGATAGAACCGTCTGCAGCGAGAATTATATAATCACACAATGGTTACATCATGAAAGGAAGGCACTTGGCCTGTTGTTCTCATGTCAGCTGTCTGGAAGAGCAGCTCAGATCCATTTCAGCAAATGGTTCAATTAGCCTTTGCCATATTGAGAGGAAGTGCACTCCAGATCCTAACCATCCACAGTTTAAAACTGTTTTTTCCACCTACCAGCCTTTGATTCATTGGTCCTTTGTGTTGAACTTGTGTCCAGTGGTTCTCCATCCTTTCACCAAACAGTTTAGCTAGGACCATATTGGTATTCCTGATGAAAGGCTCCAGCCCGAAATGTTTATTTTTCCTGTTCCTCGGATGCTGCCTGACCTGCTGTGCTTTTCCAGCAGCACACTCTCAATTCTGATCTCCAGCATCTGCAGACCTCACTGTCTCCATATTGGTATAGTCAACTCTGGAGCAAATAACGATATGGCTGAGGATCTCGGCAGCACATTAGCAGAAGAAAATCCAGAATCAAATGATGTTACTTGTGTAGATATCAGGAGTCTCAATGATGTGGTCAGAAACTCATCTTGGTATCAAACATGACATCAAGGCTGTGAACAACCTGGATCAGCCTTAAATCATTGGCATGGAGATGATAGCTAAACAAGTAGGTTTCTGATGGTGTCTAAAATCAATGGCATTGGATTTCCCGATATATGGTTGAAGAATATTTCTGCTCATCCAGAACTGGATGTCAGGTAAAGTATGTTTGACAGTTTAAGGATAATGGAGATGCTGAGAGAGGTGGCAGAGAGGAAGAGCTTGGTGTCCATAGGACTATAAGACATAGAAATGGAAATTAGCCATTCAGCCCATCGAGTTTGCTCCACCTTTGAGAATCAAGAAATCATCTATCTCCATCTTAAATATACACAATGACCTGGCGTCCACAGCCGTTTATGGTGATGAATTCCATAGATACACCACTCTCTGGCTGAAGAAGTTTCTCCTTATTTCTGTTCGAAAGGGTTTTCCCTTTACTCGAAGACCATGCCCTCGGGTCCTAGTCCTTCCTAACAATGGAAACATCTTCACAACATCCACTCTGTCCAGGCTGTTCAGAATTGTGTAAGTTTCAATTAGATCAGCCCTCATCCTTCTAAACTCCATCAAGTATAGACCAGCATCTTCAAACGTTGCTCATATGTTAAGCTTTTCATTCCAAGGATCATTCTCATGAACCTCCTCTGGACCTGTTTCAGAGACAGGACATCCTTCCTGATATATGGGGATTAAAATTGCTCGCAATACTCTAAATGTGGTCTGATCAGAGCCTTATAAAGCTTCAGAAGTACATCCCTGCTTTTATATTCTAGTCCTCTCGAAACAAATGCCAATATTGTATTTGCCTTCCTGATTATTGAGTCAACCTGCAAGTTTACCTTAAGAGAAACCTGAACTAGAACTCCCAAATCTCTTTGCACTTCAGACTTCTAAATTTTCTCATTTAGAAAATAGTCTATGCCTCTATTCTTCCTACCAAAGTGCATGACCTCACTTTCCACGTTATACTCCATCTGCCACTTCTTAGCCCACTCTCCTAACCTATCCAAATCCTTCTGCAGCCTCCCTGTCTCCTCAATGCTACCTGTCCCTCTACCAATCTTTATATCATCTGCAAACATAGCCAGAATGAACTCAGATTCTTCATTTACATCGTTAATGTATAAAATGAAAAGTTGTGATCCCACTTGTCACCGGCTGCCATCCTGAGAAGGATCCTTTTATCCCCACTCTGCTTTCTGCCAGAAAGCCAAGCTTTTATCCATGCTCACACCTTGCCTCTGACACCATGGGTGGCATGGTGGCTCAGTGGTTAGCACGGCTACCTCACAGCATCAGGGTCCCAGGTTCAATTCCAGCCTCGGATGACTGCCTGTGTGGAGATTGCACATTCTCTTCGTGTCTGCGTGTGTTTCCTCTGGGTGCTCCGGTTTCCTCCCACAGTCCAAAGATGTGCAGGTTAGGTGAATTGACTATGTTAAATTGTCCATTGTGTTAGGTGCATTAGTCAGAGGGAAATGGGTCTGAGTGGGTTACTCTTCGGTGGATTGGTGTGGATTGGTGTGGACTTGTTGGGCCGAAGGGCCTGTTTCCATACTGTAGGGAATTTAATCTAATCTTACTCAGTAGACTCCTGTGCGGCACCTCGTCAAAGGCCTTCTTGAAATCCAGGTAGATAACATCCATTGGCTCTCCTTGGTCTAACCTGCTCATTACTTCCTCAAAGAATTCAAACAGATTTGTTAGGCATGTCCTCCCCTTCATGAAATCATGCTGACTTTACACTACTTTGCCGTACACCTCTAAGTATTCCAAAATCTCATCACTCACAATGAACCCCAAAATCTTACCAACAACAGAGGTCAGGCTATTGGTCTGTAATTTCCCAGCTTTGGCCTTGTTACCTTCCTAAATTGAGAGGGGGGTTGTGGGAGGAGATGTGATGGCAGTTAGATGAGTAATTTTTGAGTTCTCTGAGACCCTGCCTGTCTCCAGTGATGCCACTACTAAGGCTCCACAATCTCTTCAGCTATCTCCCTCAGAACTCTGAGGTGTACTCCATCTGGTCCAGGTTATTTGTCCACCTTCAGACCTTTCAGTTTTCCTAGCACCTTCTTCTTGGTGATGGCCACCATACTCACCTCAGCCTGCCAACTCTCTTGAACTTTTGGAATATTACTTGTGCCTTCCACCTTGAAGACTGATGCAAAGTACTTAGTCAGTTCCCCATTACTACTTCACCAGTGTCATCTTCCAGCAGACCAATGTCTATCTTTGTCTCTTTTTCCCCATTATATATCAAAAGAAACTCTTGCAATCTTCTTTTATATTATTGGCTAGCTTACCCTCATATTTAATCTTCTCCCTTCTTATTTCTTTTTTCACTGTCCTCTGTTGGTCTTTATAGGCTTCCCACTAACTTCCCACTGCCCTTTGCTGCATTATATGCTTTCTCTTTTGTTTTTATGTTGTCCCTGACTTCCCTAGTCAGCCATGGTTGCCTCATCCTCCCTGTACCATGCTTCTTTTCCTTTGGAATTAATCTCTGTTGTGTCTCCTGAATCACTCACAGAAACTCCTGCCATTGCTGTTCCACTGCCTTTCCTGCTCGTCTTCTCTCCCAGTCAATTCTACAGAGCTCCTCCCTCACACTTCTGTCACCTTTATTCAATCATAATACTTTTACATCTGATTATATCTACTTCTTCTCAAATTGCAGAGTAAATTCAATCATATTATGGTCACTAAGGGTTCCTTCACCTTAAGCTCCATGATCAAGTCTGCCTCATTGCACATCACTAAATGCAGTATTTCCTGTTCCTTAGTGGGCTCTACCACATGCTCCTCCAAAAAGCCATCTCATAGACATTCCACGGATTCATTTTCTAATCATCCACTACCAACCTGATTTTGAAATCCTTCTGTTTACTGTAACCCTGATTTTCTTATACACCCTATCTATCTCTTGATGTATCTTGTCCCACAAATCCTGACCACTGTTTGGAGGCCTGTAGATAACTCCCAATATGGTTTTCTTATCTTTGCAGTCCCTCAATTCTACCCACACAGATTCTACATCATCTGACCCTACTTCATTACTTACTGCAAATTTCATTGCATTTCTTATTATTAAAGCAACCCTGTCATCATTGTTCAAGTGGAAATGGCATATGACATTACTGAGGGACAGCATGTAGATAAGAAATAGAGTAGGGTCAAGGATAGATCCTTGAGCTAACAATGTTGGAATCGGAAAAGAGCCATTTCAGTTATTCTCCACAATTGAATAGCTAAGAATGGAATTGGTGAGTATATCCCCAACCAGCTCAACAACAATGGAAAGGAGTTGGGGGGGAAATAAGTTGCAAACAACTTGAACTGGACAAATAGGCAAAATGATGGGAAGGACAAGCAGGGTGAGGTGTTGGGAAGGACAGGGAGGGTGAGGTGTTGGGAATGACAGGGAGGGTGAGGTGTTGGGAATGACAGGGAGAGTGAGATCTTGGGAAGAACAGGGAGGGTGAGTGTTGGGAACGACAGGGAGGGTGAGGTGTTGGGAAGGACAGGGAGGGTGAGGTGTTGGGAATGACAGGGAGAGTGAGGTGTTGGGAAGGACAGGGAGAGTGAGGTGTTGGGAATGACAGGGAGGGTGAGGTGTTGGGAATGAAAGGGAGAGTGAGGCGTTGGGAAGGACAGGGAGGGTGAGGTGTTGGGAATTACAGTGAAGGTGAAGTGTTGGGAAGGACAGGGAGGTTGAAGTGTTGGAAGGACAGGGAGAGTGAAGTGTTGGGAATGACAGGGAGAGTGAGATCTTGGGAAGAACAGGGAGGGTGAGTGTTGGGAACGACAGGGAGGGTGAGGTGTTGGGAAGGACATGGAGGGTGAGGTGTTGGGAAGGATAAGGAGGGTGAGGTGTTGGGAATGACAGGGAGAGTGAGATCTTGGGAAGAACAGGGAGGGTGAGATGTTGGGAATGACAGGGAGAGTGAGATGTTGGGAACGACAGGGAGGGTGAGGTGTTGGGAATGACAGGGAGGGTGAGGTGTTGGGAAGGACAGGGAGAGTGAGGTGTTGGGAAGGACAGGGAGGGTGAGATGTTGGGAAGAACAGGGAGAGTGAGATGTTGGGAAGGACAGGGAGGGTGAGGTGTTGAGAAGGACAGGGAGGGTGAGGTGTTGGGAAGAATAAGGAGGGTGAGGTGTTGGGAATGACAGGGAGGGTGAGATGTTGGGAACAACAGGGAGGGTGAGGTGTTGGGAATGACAGGGAGAGTGAGATGTTGGGAAGGACAGGGAGGGTGAGGTGTTGGGAATGACAGGGAGAGTGAGATGTTGGGAAGGACAGGGAGGGTGAGGTGTTGGGAATGACAGGGAGAGTGAGATGTTGGGGAGAACAGGGAGAGTGAGGTGTTGGGAAGGACAGGGAAGGTGAGGTGTTTCCACCAATTGACAACATGGAGAAGAACTGATTCAACGCCAAGGGAAAATGATACATACTATTCAGGAAGAGGTTTATTTGCCAATTTCTCATTTGATGCTATGAAATTTCTTTCAGTGCAGAGTTGATGTTCAGGACCCTAAGGGCAACTCCCTCCTGTCTGTATCCCACTGTGCCACCACCTCTGCTCGGTCTGTTCTCCTGGTGGGACAGGAGATATCCAGGGATGGTGATGCTGGTGTAAGTATTCAGGCTGTTGCTTGTCCAATTTGCGAGGCCGCTCTCCCAATTTTGGCAGTAGCCACTAGATTTTAGTAAGAGGGACTTTGTAAGGTTGACAGTGCAGTGTTTGTTGCTGTCGGTGTCATGATTGATACTAGGCTGAGTAATAGTCTAGTAACAATATCACAATGCCATTGACCCCCTCCTCTGTCGCAGTGGCAGTGCTTCTGTGTCAACAACATTATAGAGAGGTGGGGCAGAGACTGTGGAGGGGAGGAACTCTGTCTGATGTCCTCTGCTAACTTGGAGCTAAGTGTCTCTGTGGTCTTTGACAGAGAGAGCAGCCTGCCTAGCAGCTAACACAGCCAGCATATCATTGAACATGTTCATGAGGACTCTCCTGTTATGACTGAACTCTAACTGTAGTTCCACAATTTATTCTAATCAAATCTCAGACGATCTTCCACAATTTATTATTAACAGATCCTAGACTCATTATTCCAATTAGAGAGTCATAGACTCATAGAGATGTACAGCATGGAAACAGACCCATTGGTCCAACTTGTCCATGCTGACCAGATATCATGAGGTAACTATCTTTGCTGTCCACTACACCTCCAATTTTGGTGTCATCTGCGAACTTACTAACTGTACCTCTTATGCTCACATCCAAATCATTTATGTAAATGACGAAACGTAGAGGACCCAGCACCAATCCTTACGGCACTCCACTGGTCACAGGCCTCCAGTCTGAAAAATAACCCTCCACCACCACCCTCTGTCTTCTACCTTGGAGCCAGTTTTGTATCCAAATGGCTAGGTCTCCCTGTATTCCATGAGATCTAACCTTGTTAACCAGTCTCCAATTGGGAACCTTGTTGAACACCTTACTTAAGTCCATATAAATCACAACTATGGCTCTGGCCTCATCAATCTTCTTTGTTACTTTGTCAAAAAACTCAATCAAGTTCTTGAAACATGATTTCCCATGCACAAGGCCATACTGATTATCCCTAATCAGTCTTTGCCTTTCCAAATACATGTACATCCTGTCCCTCAGGGTTTTCTCCAACAACTTGCTCACCACTGACGTCAGGCTCACTGGTCTATCCTGATATCCTGGCTTGTCCTACCTCCTTTCTTAAACAGTGGCACCACGTTAGCCAACCTCCTGTCTTCCAGCACTTCACCTGTGACTATCGATGATACAAATATCTCAGGAAGGGGCCCAGCGATCACTTCTCTAGCTTCCCACAGAGTTCTAGGGTACACCTGAACAGGTCCTGGGGATTTATCCACTTTTATGTATTTCAAGACATCCAGCACCTCCTTCTCTGTAATGTGGACATTTTTCAAGATATCACCATCTATTTCCCTACATTCTATACCTTTCATGTCCTTCTCCACAGTAAACAAAATACTCATTTAGTATCTCCCCCATCTCCAGCGGCTCCACACAAAGGCCGCCTTGTTGATCTTTGAGGGGCCCTATTTTCTCCCTAGTTACCCTTTTGTCCTTAATATATTTGTAAAAGACCTTTGTATTCTCCTTAACTGTATTTGCCAAAGCTATCTCATGTCCCCTTTTTGCTCTCCTGATTTCTCTCTTAAGCATACTCCTACTGCCTTTATGCTCTTCTAAGGATTCATTCGATCTCTCTTGTCTGTAGCTAACATATGCTTCCTTCTTTTTCTTAACCAAACCCTCAATTTCTCTAGTCATCCAGCATTCTCTGGATCTACCAGCCTTTCCTTTCACCCTAACAGAAATATACAGTCTCTGGACTCTCTTTACCTCATTCATGAAGGCTTCCCATTTTCCAGCCATCCCTTTACCTGCGAACATCTGCACCCAATCAGGTTTTGAAAGTTCTTGCCTAATACCGTCAAAATTAATCTTCCTTCAACTTGGAACTTCAACTTTTAGATCTAGTCAATCCTTTTCCATCACTTTTTAAATCTAATAGAATTATGGTTGCTGGTGCTGAAGTGCTCCCCCACTGACACCTCAGTCACCTGCCCCGCCTTATTTTCCAAGAGTAGTTCAAGTTTTGCACCTTCTCTAGTAGGTACATCTACATATTGAATCAGAAAATTTTCCTGTACACTGAACAAATTCCCCTCCATCTAAACCCTTTACACTATGGCAGTCCCAGTCTACATTTGGAAAGTTCCCTACCAAAACCACCCTATTATTCTTACAGATAGCTGAGATCTCCTTACAAGTTTGTTTCTCAATTTCCCTCTGACTATTGGGGGTCTATAATACAATCCCAGTAAGATGATCATCCCTTTCTGATTTCTCAGTTCAACCCAAATAACTTCCCTGGATGTATTTCCGGGAATATCCTCCCTCAGTACAGCTGTAATGCTATCTCTCATCGAAAACACCACTCCCCCATCTCTTTTGCCTCCCTTTCTGTCCTTCCTATAGCATTTCTATCCTGGAACATTAAGCTGCCAGTCCTGTCCATCCCTGAGCCATGTCTCTGTAATTGCTATGATATCCTAGTCCCATGTTCCTAACCATGCCCTGAGTTCATCTGCCTTCCCTGTTAGGCCCCTTGCATTGAAATAATGCCACACTGTTCTCTGCTTTGTCCCTGCTGGCCCTGACTGTTTGACTTGCTTCTGTTCTCAACTGTACCAGTCTCAGGTTGATCTCTTTCCTCACTATCTCCCTGTGTCCTTTCCCCCCCGTTACTAGTTTAAATCCTCCTGAGCAACTCTGGCAAATCTCCCTGCCAGTATATTAGTCTCCTTCCAATTCAGGTGTTATCCGTCCTTCTTGTACAGGTCACTTCTACCCTAGAAGTGATTCCAATGATCCTAAAATGTGAATCCATCTCCCATATACCAGCTCCTCAGCCATGCATTCATCTGCTCTATCCTCCTATTCCTGCCCTCACTAGCTTGTAGCACCGGGAGTAATCTAGATATTACTATGCTCGAGGGCCTCCTTTTTAAATTTCTGCCTAACTCTCTGTAATCTCCCTTCAGAGTCTCAACCTTTTCCCTTCCAATGTCGTTGGTTCCAATGTATACAATGACGTCCTGATGGTCCCTCTCCCCGTTGAGAAGATTCTGCACCCTCTCTGAGATATCCTTGATCCTGGCACCAGGGAGGCAACACATCATTCTGATTTTCCACTGCTGGCCACAGAAATATCTGTCTGTACTTCGGACTAGAGAGTCCCCTAACGCAATTGATCTCTTGGAACCCAACATACCCCTCATTACATTAGAGCCAATCTTGATACCAGAAACTTGACTGTTTGTGCTATGTTCCCCTGAGAATCCATCTCCCCTACATTTTCCAAATCAGCATACTTGTTTGAAATGGGGATAGCCACAGAAGACTCCTGCACTTCCTGCCTACCTCGCTTACCTTTCCTGGAGTTAACCCATCTATGTGACTGTACTTGCAACTTTTCTCCCTTTATATAATGCCATCCATCACACCCCCTTTCTCTTGTAAATTCCTCATGGCCTTTAGCTATCTCTTCAACCGATCCATTCAATCTGTTAGGATTTGCAACCAACGGTATTTATTGCAGATATAATCCTCAGTAACATATAATCTCTCCCTAAACTCCCATATGCAACAAGAAAAGCATAACACTCTACTAAATGCCAATTTTGCTTCTTTCAATCTACAGACCCAGAAAATAGCACTGTCTTATTCCTCTACAAAACACTGCTCCAGGCTAACTTAATACTTATGGCTTATATTTTTAAGTTTAATCAAGAGACATATCTCAATAAAACATATAATCAAGAAAGAATCCACTCTACTCACTACTGCAGACTTTCTGTAAGGCCACATTTAAAAATATTCACTTTTCTGTTTCTGTGCTGTGACCTCTCTCAGACAGGTTTCTCCAAGATTAGGTGTGAATTAGAAAATTTGCTAATTTTCCCAGATGCAGTCTAATGTCCAGTGATACATGAATTCAAACAATAAATGCAGTAACTGTGCAGGTTCACTGCTCCGTCAGGGAGCAGAGTCTTCATTACAGACAAGGCATTACAGGTTCCAAGCAAAGCCATGTAAATTGTCAAATTCCCAGGTGAGGAGAAATGACCTGGCTCTCCTTTTTTTTAGCTGAGCCCCCCCCCCCCCCCCCCCCCCAACAAATGTTCACTGACAAAGGATCCCTTCCCTTCTGGGAAGCTTTCTCTCAGGCTGAAATGAGCTTAAACAAACACAGAGAATGCTGGAGAAACTCAGCAGGTCTGGTCGCATTTGTGGAGAGACAAACCATATTAATGCATCGAGTCCAATGTGACAGCTCCAACGTCATGCTCCATCCTTTCTCAGAGAGTACAAGCTGAACTGTGGAGCTCCAGCTATTGCTGCTATACTTGTAGCACATTTGGCACTGCAGCATGGGTTTAATCTCCTGCTGATCCTGGGACAGCTTTTCTCATTGGGATGCTGCTTTCTGGGAGTGAGCTCTTCCACATGCACATTACATGGAGCAAGGATGGTGCCGACTGGCTTTGTTTTTCATTAGTCTTATATTGGAGTGAGCACCCTCGTTATGTCTGCTTCCTGTTCTGCATCAAGGCAGGTGACAAGGAATCTACATTTGCTAGCAAGTCAATAAATTGTTAGCCGTGTATTAGAGGATTCAATACCGGTCTCACCCATGTGTCAATCTAATTCATCCCCTCTGCTACCCTGGTCCTCTCTATTGGTGGCAATGGGACAGACCGGTAAGTGCTCATCCCCCTTTCAGCAGTGGTGTTCCTTCATCATATTGACGTAACCAAGCCTCTGTTTTCTCCCTTGATCTATGGACTCAATCAGATATTTTGCTTCCCTGAGCTTCGTGCCTACGCCGACCGTGCAACTGAACCGGGCCTCTCTGGGTCCTCCTGATGTCAATAGGAGCATTAATACATGGTCTCCTGGCTGTAAGGTTCAGCTCCTGGCCAGTTAAATGACTGATCACTCTTCTTGCTGTAGCTAAACAAACATAGGTTTCATTCTTTGGTGTAACTTTAGCATTTATCATCAGCTCAAGGTCTAGGAAGTAGATTTGTTTACAAAAGAAAGGAAACCGAATAAATGGCAAGTTAAAAGCAGGAGTAGGACAAACTGAAGCCTGTTTGTGGAGGCTGGTGCTGATTGAGGATTCTGTTGCAGGATTGTGGGCAGTCCAGAGTGTTCTGGGAGAGAGCTTTGCTTTGAAAAGTGAGCATATGGGGAGGGATGAAGAACATGCCTATGGACCTGACATTTTACCCTCCTTATTGCAGGCTCTGCAGTAGACCTGCATGGTTAACAGGTGGACACAGCAGCAGTAGCAGCCTGAGGTGGACACAGCACCTCAGAAGCACTTCCTGGCTGCTTGTAAAGGCCAGTCTTAACACAGCGCCGTCGAACACAAAGCTAGTGTCAGCCTGTCAAACAGACGACCAGCGTGCAGTGCCAGCTCACACACAAACTCACATTTTCATCTCTTACAATGATTTAAAAGAGCAGCAGCACCACATTTCCATAATCAGGCAGCAGAGACTGAACTCAAAACAAGCCATTTACAGGCTCTGCATTCTCAAATTGAGATTCTTATCTCAAGAATTAGGTTACAAAAGAAACGCAGACAGGCCCAGAGAAGTTCTGCTGTATCAAGAGCTTTCAGTCATGATGCCTGAGTGCATGTGGCAATGCCCGCTCTGGGAAAACAGGAATGCACAGCAACTGAAAGCTTTAATGAAATTAAATCACTGTCCTTTGCACTTCAGGCATCTTAGACAGAGATCTAAAAAAGACTGAAGAGGAAAGGAGTGTGGCCTGCAGGGAGCAACAGGAGGGAGCTTTAAGTTGCTCTGTACTTTAAAGCACACTCTTATCATTTTCCTATCAGCTATATGTTAAAGGGAATGCTGTCTGGCCACTAGTCCCAAGCTCTTTGTGAAACTGTTTCTTCATTAAGCAGCTGCCGGTATTGAATGAACTCAATCAGCTGCCGCCCTGGCATCTGCTTCTGTTTTTGTGTACACAATGTTTAGTTTGAGTTACTAGATTAAAAACAGGCTGACAGAAGTGACGACTCTTACAACCTCCACTGAGCACTTCACCCCCAACAAGGGACCGTCTCAAATCTATCCTGCATTATTTAATCAATGAAGGGAATAAAATAATAAGATGGCAATATCTTTTTCATTTGTCATCACTATATCCATTCTGGTCAGTCTTCCGATGCTTTGTATTTGTAAAGACTATAATTTTAGTCCCATTTTCTTACACTTATTAAAGACTTTAATGGACTTACATTTCATGCTGATTACTCGCAGATGGTTATGCATTTACTATTGCTTCATAAATATACATCTGTGCTTTAACCAGTGATTCTGAAACATTCACATGAATTTTGTTACCTTAGTTACTTCTAATGCAATAATTAACAGCTTCCCAATTTTGATCCAGTTCAGAATAATAAAACATAAAACATACAAGTGAACAGTTGGAATTTAAATATTACAGTAAAACAATCTTCAGTATAAAACTCCATATCCTCAAGGTCACAATGTGGAGGTCACCTGTGACCTTAAACTCTTTAAAACTGATTTGATTTGCAGACCCATCTTTAGTGTGTGTCAGCCGTATCCACAGTGACTGAGAACCCTATCTCTAATGTTTGCGTGGACTAGTTATATACTCAGAGAGGCCTATCTATAGTATGTCAGCTCGAGCAGTAGTAAATGTGAGCTCTATTAATAGTGTATAAGAGCTCTATTTATAGTAAATGTGCCATCTGTCTGTGGTATTATCAATCCTATCCATTGTAAATGTGAATCGCAAAGGGAATAAAAGTCTGTTCTAATGTTCGTGGATGTGAGCTCTACCTGTAGTGATCTGAAACCCCATTTATAGTGAATAGGACATCAATCAGCAGCAAGTAACTAGACTGATAGTTTATTTCATGTATCATGACAAAATGCACTGGAAAGACACAGACGTTTCCACAGAAATGTTTCCTGTATTTGTTATGTTCAGCTTGTGTTTCTTTTAACAAATTGCACCAAAACCTGATGGCTCAGCTCCCCTAGTGGCTTTAGACCAGTGGACAGCCCAGACAACTTGGTCCCACATTCACTTTTGCTGCGTGCATTGCAATAGCTTCTAGACACTGAATACCGGGCTTGTCAGTTTTATAGTCAAGATTGTACTTAACACCCCAAGAAACTGATGGGTACATTCTTATTGAACACTGCGGCACTGGCCCAGTGAGCAGTCAACTCTGACACATGTGGAACTGGAGTTGGATCAAGTCTGAGTCAGATAAAGATTAATGCAATAATTAACAGCTTCCTAATTTTGATCCAGTTCAGAATAATAAAACATAAAACATACAAGTGAACAGTTGGAATTTAAATATTACTGTAAAACAATCTTCAGTATAAGACTCCATATCCTCAAGGTCACAATGTGGAGGTCACCCAAGCAGGCTTTCTTTCCTTAAGGACAAAGAAATAAATTTTTACACAAATCTGACAACTTCATGATACTTCCGCTGCTACCAGCTTTGTCTTGCTAGATTTTTCTTTTAAGCTGAATGTAACTTCTCAAACAGGCATGATGAGTTTTGATCTCACACAGTCTGGATTATTTGTCCAGTACTAAACTACTCTATCCCAGTAACTGGTTCATCTCAGTCAAGTTGCGAGTAGGGGGCTTCATTTTTTGTTTCTTTCTCAAGGCCCTGGGCAACAAATGGAAAGATCAGTGCTCGGTTTATTGTTGGAAATTATATTCCAGTGGAAGTAGATTTGGAAAATGGGAGAAAAGCAGAAGAAAGCAAGTCCGGCAAACATTCTCATTCTGATTGCTGGTCACAGAGATTTGTGAGGTACAACTCTGTTGCCCTATTCCCTTCACACCAGTAGGGACCCCAAAAACTTCAAATTCACTTCATTGGTTGGAAGACACTTTGGAATGTGGAATGAGGTTGTGAAAGGTGCTATGTAAATGCAGGTTTTTGTTCATGTTTATTGCGCTGAGCCACTATTCAGTTGCACCGGTCAGAAATACAATACTGACCACCCTGGTAATTCACGTAGGTCACCTGAAGAAGATGAAGCACTTCTCCCATAAGGGAGCAAGAATTAAGGAGAAAGTTAAAGAGCTTGCCTTCCAATTGTTTCCACAGCCCCTCCCTCACCAATCGTTTAATCAATTGATGACTGCAGGAAAAATGACTCATTATCTCTAACCCAGGGGAAGGGGAACGCAACAAGAATAACCTTTATTTATATAACACCTTTGACAAAATATTCCAAGAAGCTACACAGAAACATTATCAAACCAGGTCTGACACTGGACTACATGAGGAGATACTTGACCAGATGACCACATGCTTGGTGAAGGACTTGGTTTTGAAAAGTTTCTCAAAGGAGGAAAGTGAAGTAGAGACATAGAGAAGTCTGGGGAGGATATTTCCGAGTTCAGGAGTTAGGCACTTAAGGCACAGCCACCAATGGTGAAGCGATTGTTGTTCAGTGGCATAGCCATTGCTGGAATCCCCCATTAATAACATGCTAGAGATTATCCTTGATCAGAAGCTGAACTGGATTAGCCATTTAAGTACTATGGCTACAATAGCAAGTCAGAGACTGGGAATCCTACAATGAGTAACTCACTTCCTGACTCCCCAAAGCCTGTCCACCACCTACTAGGTACAAGTCAGGAGTGTGGTGGAATACTCCCCATTTGTCTGGAAGAGTGCAGCTTCAGCAACACTTAAGAAGCTCAATGCCCTCCAGGAGAAAGCAGCCCATTTGATTGGCACCACATCAACCACCTTCAGTATTCATTCTCTTCATCAATGATGCATTGTGGCAGCAGGGTGTACATTCTGCAGTGACACACTAAGACTCCTTTGAAAGCATTTTCCAAATCAGTGTCCTCTACCACAAGGATACATGTTAATGCTACCATCTGCAAGGTCCCCTTCACAATACACAGCATCCTGACTTGGTGAGATATTACAATTCCTTCAGTGCATGGGTAATCAATGGTGGCCCAGTCAGCAATGCCCGCATCCCATAAATAATTTTAAAATGGTCACGGTTAGCTGAGATTAGGTACCTCAGCTGGTTGTGAAGCTGGAGGCGATTACAGACATCGGGAAGGGCACGACTATGAAGGGACTTGAAAACAAGATTGTGAATTTTAAAATCAATGTGTTGCTTGATGAGGAGCTAATGTAGGTCATTAAATACAGGAGTGATGGGGAACGAGGCTTGCTGTGAGGTAAGACACAGGCAGCAGAATTTTGAATGACCCCAAGGTTATGGAGAGTCGGCTGTGGGAGATCAGCCAGGAATTCATTGGAATAATCATGCCCTGAGGGAATGACAGCAAGGAAGAGAAATTTTAATTGAGTGAGGGGGAGAGTAGGAAAAACTTCCAGCACCGAGAAGGAATTGAAAGAAAAGTACAAATTAAATTATCTGCTTTCCCAGTTCCAAGTCAGTCCCAATTGTTACTGCCCTTTTGCATTTCCATGTAAGTATACTATGCAGCGAAAATTTCTTCTAATTTTCTTCCTTCTTTGAAATTACAGTAAAATGATCATTTCAGCTTGCAAAGTGATCATATATAAACCTCCACCGAAAGTACAAACAGAAAACTCTGAGATTTAAATATCAAAGTAAATATTTAAATATCCACAAAGTACCTCTTCTATCATCCAGTTCTGCTTTCCTGAAAATCCCCAACACTTTAGACGGACATAATTCTGAGAGCGTACTTGAAATTCTGAGAGTCTTTTGCAAGATTATCCGTACGTGCTGAAGCTTTGATGTACTGACCGATGTCATCTCATTAACTGGGTAGCATCAGAAACCCATCAGATTGGGACTGTTTGGCCTGGTACACTTCACTGGCACGTTTCTGCAGCTGGCTCACTGCCTCAGGATCAGAATTCCCTCAGCATGCCTTTCCCAGACAAGAAATGTGTTTGTAGTGTTTGCCTTACAACAAAGCTCTGCCAGGAATTGAATGATGACAGCGATAAGACAGATTTATTTATCTCCTTTTTTTGAAAAACTGATTAAGTGCACACTCGTCAGGGCATTGTCATATCTCCAGGCTGCGCCTCTTCATTGTCAGTGAGGCTCAGTGGATAGCATTCTTCACAGGTCATAGGTTCAAGCAGTACAACCACAGAACATAACCCTTAGCCGTCACTCTGCCATAGTACTGAAGGTAGTCTGCTCTATCAGTGCTGCTGTCTTTTGGAATTCTTAAAATACATTTTTTTGTGGGATATGGGTGTTGCTGGCTGGGCCAGCATGTATTGACCAACCCTAGTTGTCCTTGAGAAGGTGGTGATGAGCTGCCTTCTTGAACTGCCATAGTCCATGTGTTGCAGGTTGACCCACAATGCTGTTAGGGAGGGAATTCCAGGATTTTGACCCAGCGACAGCAAAGGAATGGCAATATAGTCAGGATGGTGAATGACTTAGAGTGGAACTTGAAGATGGTAGTGTTCCCATATATCCGCTGCTCTTGCCTTTCTAGATTCAAATAAGGAGTATTCCATCAGACTCCAGAATCACAACTTCTTGATGGTTAGCACAATTTGAGGAGACAAAACATTACTTACCACAGAATGCTCTCCCTCTTGACCTGCTCTTGTAGCCACAGTTTTATACATAGAATCTCTGTAGTGTGGAAACAGGCCATTCAGCCCATCGAGTCCACAGTGACCATCTGAAGAGCAACCCACCCAGACCCTGCCACCCACCCCTATAACCCTGCTTTTCCCATGGCTAATCTATCCAGCCCACGCATAACAGGACAATTTAGCATGGCCAATCCACCTAGCCTGCATATCTTTGGACTGTGGGAGGAAGGAGTGTGCTGCTTGAAAAGCACAGCAGGTCAGGCAGCATCTGAGGAGCAGGAAAGTCATCGTTTCAGACATCAACCCTTCATCAAGAATGAGGCTTGTGGGCCTGGGGGCTGAGAGATAAATGGGAGGGGAGGTTGCTGGGAGAAGGTATCTGGAAATATGATAGGTAGATGAAGGTGAGGGGGGTAGGTGATAGGTCGGAAAGGATATGGGAGCGGATAGATGGGAAGGAAGATGGACAGGTCAAGGGGACAGTGCCAAGTCAGAGGCTTGGGACAGGAATAAGGTGGGGAGAGGGGAATTGAGGAAACTGGTGAAATCCACATTCATCCAATGTGGTGGGAGGGTCCCAAGGTGGAAGATGAGGTGTTCTCCCTCCAGATATCGAGTAGTTAGGATTTGGCGGTGGAGGAGACCCAGGACCTGCATGTCGTTGGTGGAGTGGGAGGGGGAGTTGAAGTTTTCAGTCACAGGGCGGTAGGGTTGGTTGGTGTGGGCTTCCCAAAGATGTTCTCTGAAAATTCACAAGTTAAGGTCCTGTCTCGCTGATGTAGAGGAGACCACATCAGATGCAACAGATGCAGGAGATGACATTGGTGGAGTACAGGTAAATTTCTGTTGGATGTTGAAAGATCCTTTGGGGCCTTGTACCGGGGTGAGGGGGGAGATGTGGGCATAGGTTTTGCACTCCTGGGTTGGCAGGAGAAGGTGTCAGGAGTGAGGTATGGACTGGTGGGAGGGCGTGGATCTGGAGAAGGAGTCGTGGAGGGAATGGTCTCTCCGAAACGCTGATAGGGGTGGGGAGAGAAATATATCCCTAATGGTAGAAATGTATCCCTAGGTGGTGGAAGTGGCGAAGGATGATATGATGTATCCAGAGGTTGTTGGGGTGGAAGGTGAGGACTGGGGGAGTTCTGTCCTTGTTACGATTGGAGGGGTGGGGTTCAAGGGCGGAAGTGCGGAAAGGGGAGGAGATGCACTGCGTTATGACATGGGGCATGTTTGGAAGCAGCGGGAGACAGCAGAGGTGACGTGGAGACCAGGAGGGTGCTGGGAAGGTAAAGACTTAGTATATATTTGGGCAGCAGCTGAACCCAAGATACTCCACATGTAGCATCTTCCTCTTGCCCCTCCTCCTCTAACCAGAAGAAAAAGACTCTGTATGGTAAGGCTTTTATTTTTTCTTTTATTTTCTTTCATATATTTAAGTGCATTGTTTGGTTTTAGTTAGTTGAGTTAAAGCTAAGGCTTACAATGGCAGGGGACCTCAGACCCGTGGCATGTGCCTCTTGGTTGATTTGGGAGCTCAGGGACGTGTTTAACGTTCCTGACTCTTACACTTGCGAGAAGTGTGTCCAGCTGCAGCTGTTGTTTGACACATGGCGGCTCTGGAGCTGCGGGATGGACTCACTGTGGAGCATCCGCGATGCTGAGGTCGTGGATAGCATGTTCAGTGAACTGGTCACACCGCAGGTTAGGGTTGCTGAGGGAGACGGTGAATGGATGACCAAAAGATAGAAAAAGAGTAGGAAGGCAGTGCAGGTGTCCCCTGTGGTCATCTCCCTCCAAAACAGGTACACCGTTTCAGATACTTTGGGGTGGTTGGCTCACCAGGAGAGGGCAGCAGTTGCCAAGATCATGGCAGCGTGGTGGGCACTGCTGTTCAGAAGGGCAGGAAAAGACTTGTAGGGCCATAGTCAAAGGGGATTCTATTGTGAGGGGAGTCGATAGGCGTTTCTGTGGCCGAAACAGGACTCCTGGATGGTATGTTGCCTCCCAGATGCTCAGGTCAGGGATGTCACAGATTGGCTACAGAGCATTCTGAAAGGGGAGGGTTAACAGCCAGTTGTCTTGGTGCATATAGACACCAATGATATAAGTAAAAAACGAGATGAGGTCCCGAAAGCAGAATTCAGGGAGCTAGGAGAAAAGTTAAAAAGGAGGACCTCAAAGGTAGTGATCTTGGGATTACTCCCAGTGCCTTGTTTTAGCCAGCATAGAAATGAAAAAGTAGGCAGGATGAATACGTGGCTTGAGAGATGGTGTAGGAGGGAGGGGTTCAGATTTGTTGGACATTGGGACTGGTTCGGAGGAATGTGGGATTATTACAAACTGGACGGTCTACATCTAAACCAGACTGGAACTAATGTCCTTGGGGGAGTTTTTGCTGCTGCTGTTGGGGAGGGTTTAAACTAATGTGGCAGGGGGCTGGGAACCAGAAGAGAAAACAAGTAGACAGTGAGGTGGAAACTCGAGACTGTAAGAATCATGAAGATAGCATTAATAAGGGGAAGGGTAGGCAGAGAGCAGATGAACGCGAAGGAACTAGTGGCCTTAAGTGCATCAACTTTAATGCAAAGAGCATAGTGGGTAAAGCAGATGAATTTAGGGTTTGGATTGGTGCCTGGGAGTATGACATTATTGCAATCACAGAGACTTGGTTGAAGGAAGGGCATGTTTGGCAACTAAATGTTCCAGGATATAGATGCTTCAGGCAGGACAGAGAGGGAATTAAAAGGGGGGAGGAGTTGCATTGCATGATATCGCGGCTAAAGGAGGACACTATGGACGCCTTGAGTAGTGAGGCATTATGGGTGGAGCTGAGAGGTAACAAGGGTGCAGTTACATTGTTGGGGCTGTATTACAGGCCTCCCAACAGTGAGCGTGAGGTAGAAGAACAAATAGGTAAAACAGATTATGGAAAGATGTCGAGGCAATAGGTTGGTGGTGATGGGAGATTTTAATTTTCCCAACATTGACTAGGATACACTTAGTGTCAGAGGTCTGGATGGGGCAGAATTTGTAAGAAGCATCCAGAAGAGTTTTCTAGAGCAATATGTCAATAGTCCAATGAGGGAAGGGGCTATATTGGACCTGGTGTTGGGGAATGAGCCAGGCCAGGTGGTAGAAGTTGTAGTGGGGGATTTCTTTGGGAACAGTGACCACAATTCTGTAAATTTTAGAATACCCTTGGACAAAGATGAGAGTAGTCCGAAGGGAAGAGTACTAAACTAGGCCAAGACCAAATATATCAAAATTCGGCAAGAGCTGAGAAATGTGGATTGGACACAGTTATTTGAAGAGAAGTCCACATTTGATATGTGGCAGGCTTTCAAAGATAGGTTAAAGATAGTGCAGGATAGGCATGTCGTGTTGAAAACAAAGGATGGGAAAGGCAAGATTTGTGAACAGTGGATGACAGGAGAAATTGTACCACTAGCCAAGAGGAAAAGGGATAAGGTACATAAGGTCCAGGCAGCTAGAAACAGAATGGGCCCTGGAGGAATATCGGAAGAGTAGGACCAGTCTTAAAGGAGGAATCAGGCAGGCTAAAAGGGGTCATGGAATAGCTTTAGCGAGCAGAATTAAGGAGAATCCCAAAGCATTTTATTCTTATATAAGAAGCAAGAAGGTAACTAGAGAAAGGAAGGCTGTGTGTCGAACCTGAGAGAATGAGTGAGATACTGAATGATTACTTTGCATCAGTGTTCACTGAGGAGAGGAACATGATGGATGTTGAGATTAGAGATGGAAGTTTGATTAGTCTGGATCATGTTGACATAAGTAGGGAAGATGTGTTGGGTAGGCTAGAGGTTATTTAGGTGGACAAATCCCCAGGACTGGATGGGATCTATCCTAGCTTGCTGAGGGAGGCGAGAGAAGAAACTGCTGGGACCCTGAAAGATATCTTTGTAGCATCCTTAAATACAGGTGAGGTGCCAGAGGACTGGAGGGTCGCTAATGTTGTCCCCTGTACAAGAAGGGTAGTAGGGATATTCCGGGTAACTACAGACCAGTAAGCCTGATGTCAGTGGTGGGGAAGTTGCTGGAGAAGATACCGAGAGATAAAATCTATTTATATTTAGAAAAGAATGGGCTTATCAGTGATAGGCAGCATGGTTATTTTTGCAGGGGAGATCATGCCTTACCAACTTAATAGAGTCTTTGAGGAAATGACCAAGTTGACAGATGAAGGAAGGGCTGCAGATGTCATATACATGGACTTTAGTAAGGCGTTCATAAGGTTCTCCATGGTAAACTAATGGAGAAAGTGAAGTCACATGGTATGAAGGGTGTTCTAGCTAGGTGGATAAAGAACTGGTTGAGCAACAGGAGACAGAGAGTAGTAGTTGAAGGCAGTTTCTCCAAATGGAGAGAGGTGACCAATGGTGTTCCACTGGGATCAGTGCTGGGACCACTGTTGTTTGTAATATGCATAAATGATACTGTTGGTATGATGAGCAAGTTTGCAGATAACTTAAAGATTGGTGGAGTAGCAGAAAGCATAGGGGACTGTCAAAGAATACAGATAGATTAGATTACTTACAGTGTGTAAACAAGCCCTTCGGCCCAACAAGTCCACACCGACCCGTCGAAGCGCAACCCACCCATACCCCTACATTTACCCCTTACCTAACACTACGGGCAATTTAGCATGGCCAATTCACCTGACCTGCACATTTTTGGACTGTGGGAGGAAGCCAGAGCACCCGGAGGAAACCCACGCAGACACGGGGAGAACGTGCAAACTCCACACAGTCAGTCGCCTGAGGCGGGAATTGAACCTGTGTCTCTGGCGCTGTGAGGCAGCAGTGCTAACCACTGTGCCGCTGTGCCACCCAGACTGGAGAGTTGGGCGGAGAAGTGGCAGATGGAGTTCAATCTAGGCAAATGTGAGGTGATGCATTTTGGGAAGTCTAATTCTAGTGCGAATTATACAGTGAATGGAAGAGCCTTGGGAAAAGTTGATGAGCAGAGAGATCTGGGAGTTCAGGTCCATTGTACCCTGAAGGTTGCTGCACAAGTGGATAGAGTGGTCAAGAAGGCATATGGTATGCTTGCCTTCATCGGACGGGGTATTGAGTATAAGAGCTGGCAGGTCATGTTAAAATTGTACACGACATTGGTTTGGCCACATTTAGAATACTGTGTCCAGTTCTGGTCGCCACATTACCAAAAGGATGTGGACGCTTTGGAGAGGGTGCAGAGAAGGTTTATGAGGCTGTTGTCTGGTATGGAAGGTGTTAGCTATGAAGACAGGTTGAGTAGGTTAGGTTTGTTTTCATTAGGAAAAAGAGATTTGGTGAGGGAGTACCTGATTGAGGTTTACAAAATCATGAAGGATATAGACAAGGTGGATTAAGGAAAGCTTCTTCCCAGGGTGAAGATTCAGTAACGAGAGGTCACGCTTTCAAGGTGAGAGGTGGAAAGTTTAAGGGGGATAAACGCGGCAAGTACTTCACACAGAGGGTAGTAGGTGCCTGGAATGCATTACCAGCAGAGATAGCAGAGGCAGGCAAGGCAGATTTAAGATGCGTCTGGACAGATGCATGAGTAAGTGAGGAGCAGAGAGATACAGATACTTAGGAACTGGGTGGCAGGTTTAGACAGTAGATTTGGATCGGCTCAGTCTTGGAGGGCCTGTAAATTTTCTTTGCTTTTTTTGGTTTAGGTAAACCCCTCTGCTAATTTAAACCTGACACACAGAGAAGCTCGGTAAAAACAAGGACTGCAGATGCTGTAAACCAGAGTTTAGATTAGAGTGGTGCTGGAAAAGCACAGCAGGTCAGGCAGCATCCAAGGAGCGGGAAAATCGACGATTCGGGCAAAAACCCTTCATTAGGAATAGAGACAGGGTGCCTGCAGAGTGGAGAGATAAATGAGAGGAGGGTGGGGGTGGGGAGAAAGAAGCTTAGAGTACAATAGGTGAGTGGGGGTGGGGATGGAGGTGATAGGTCAGAGAGGAGGGTGGAGTGGATAGGTGGAAAGGAAGATAGGCAGGTAGTACAGGTCATGAGGGCAGTGCTGAGCTGGAATGTTGGAACTGGGGTGAGGTGGGGAAGGGGAAATGAGGAAACTGGTGAAATCCACATTGATGCCCTGGGGTTGAAGAACGCCTCATCTTCTGCCTTGGAACACTTCAACCCCATGGCATCAATGTGGATTTCACCAGTTTCCTCATTTCCCCTTCAAATTTGATTGGATTGGGACATAATTTAAACCGATTGACTAAATTTGAATTTGTTTTTATTCCGTAGCAACACAACTCCAACTATTTGTTTCAACCAAGTGTTATATTTTCACTTTGTTCAGGACTCCCTGTGCTTTCAATCAGTCCTTGCTCGCTTTTCAACTCTCTTAAAGGTGCAGTACACACCTACACCTTCATAACATGCTGGAGGGCATGGTCGACCACATAGGAGGGGACATTGTTGTCTTTGAAGAAGGAGGCCATCGGTGGTGGAATTGGTCATCCTGGGAATAAATACAGTGGAGGCGGAGTAATTGGGAATAAGGAATGGCATTTTTACAGGATGTAGAGTGGGAGGAGATGTAGTCCAGGTAGCTGTGGGAGTCGGTGAGTTTGAAGTAGCTGTCTGTGGTTAGTCAGTCACCGGAGATGGAGGTGGAGAGGTCCAGGAAGGTAAGGGAGGTGTCCAAGATGGTCCAGCTGAATTTGAGATCAGGATAGAAGGTAATGGTGAATTTGATGAACTATTCAGCATTCTTGTGGGAGCATGAGGTGGCGCCAATACAGTCATCGATGTAGCTGAGCAAAATGTGGAGGATGGTGCCGGTGTAGCTGCGGATGATGAACTGTTCCACACACCTAGCAAAGAGACAGGCATAGCTGGGGCACATGCAGATGCCCAAGCTACCCCTTTGGTTTGGAGGAAGTAGGAGGATTGGAAGACATTGTTTAGTGTGAGGACCAGTTCAGCCAGGTAGATGAGAGTGTCAGTAGAAGGGTACTGGTTGAAACAGCGTGAGAGAAAGAAACGGAGGGCTTGGAGACCTCCATCGTGGAGGATGGATGTGTACAGGGACTGGATGTCCATGGTGGACGTGAGGCATTGGGGGCCGAGGAAGCGAAGGTCTTGGAGGAGGTGAAGGGTGTAGTTGGCGTCTCAAACATTGGTGGGGTGTTCCTGGATGGTGTCAAGGTAGGCAGAGATGAGTTCAGTGGATCGGGAGTAGGCTGATGGGTCAACTGGGGCAGTCAGGTTTGTGCATCGAGTGTAAGAGGTAGAATTGGGTGGTGTGGCGTTTGTGGATGATGAGGTTGGAGGCTGTGGAAGGGAGATCTCCAGAGGTGATGGGGTTGTGGATGGTCTGGGCAATGATGATTTGGTGATGGGAAGTCAGGCTGTGGTAGAGGGGACAGTAGGAGGAGGTGTCTGTGAATTGGCACGTGGCTTCATCAGTGTAGATGTCAGTGCGCCAAACTATCACCGTGCACCCCGCCCCCGCCCTTGTCTGCTGGTTTGATGGTGAGGTTGGAGTTGGAGTGAAGGGCTGCACATTGTGAGGGTGGGAAGTTGGACTGGGTGAGGGGGGTGGACAAGATGGGGCGGTCTGTGTCATGGTGGCAGTTGGAAATGAAGAGATCAAGGGCTGGTAACAGACCGGCACAAGGTGTCCAGATGGATGGGGTTTGCTGGTGGTGGGAGGAGGGGTCCTCGGAGCATGGGCGACAGTCTTGATGGAGTAAGTGGGTTCGGAGGCGGCAGAAGAAATGTTCAATGTTGCAACGCGAGTCAAACTCATTAAACCAGGAGCGTAGTGGGATGAAGGTGAGGCCTTAGCTGAGGGCTGATCGTTTATCCTCAGTAAGGAGGAGGTCTGGGGAATAGTGAAATCACAACAGGGCTGGAGGAAACCAAAGCACTTCAATGAAACCCACTTAGATATAGGGAGAATGTATACACTCCATACAGACAGTCACCTGAAGGTGGAATGGAACCCAGGTCTCTTGTACTGTAAGGCAGCAATGCTAACTATTGAACTACTGTGCCATTTATGGCTAGTCTAGCACAGTTTCTGGTCATTAGTGGATCCCTCCAGGTGCACCTCAATGTTCTTTCAATAAAGCCACCAAAATAATATGAAAATAAATATTAAATTGCACACAGACATTCCTTTTACATTGTAAGATTGGATCGGAAGAGGGCTTTTAGTGCCTGAAACCTGTTTCATCATTAAAAATGTTCATGGCTGATCTCCAACATAGCTCAATATCTTTTAATAACCTTGATTCATACGATACTATTCATCTTAGATTTAAATAAAGAATTTAATTAATTTAATTTTCAGAATATATTCCTGGCCCTAGGTTTTCAGGACGGACAAAAATTGCCCTCCCCGTATTAAATCGCAGCCCACCTCATTAATATTCAGCGTCTTCTCTGATCAAATGTGCCAAACAAGTTAGACATCGAGAATTCTCACAGGGTTATTTGGAAGTACAAGCTTTTGTAGCACTGCTCCTTCGTCAGGATCATAGAATATAGAATTTATAGCAAAAGATCAAATTGTTATAGAACTGATGTGATGTATTAAACAAACCTAGATTGCTGTTAAGTCTTTGATCCCTTAGAATGGGGATGCAATTTTTGTGTGATTAATATGTAAATCCCAGAACTTCTTTCAAGTCACATTGCTGAGTTAACTGAAGGTTTTATTTAAAAAAAAGTGACTTCTCAGCTCAGACAATGCATTAAAGGTGTGAGGTTAGAGTTTGTCTGTATCCCAAATTTGAGTCAGACTGCTTCTAATTCCAAAGTAGGAGTTTATAAAATGTCACGTTATCTGAGTGCCTAAGATTATGTGCTTTTCGAACAAAATGGAATGTATCTGCAAATACAATTCTGCAAATGCAACTTCATCCCATAGACTTGGATTCAGCTTGAATGTCATGGTCATCAAAGACTCTTATCTTTCGGCATCCAAAAACAATGTTCGCACTGGTGGCAGCCTTAGAAGAAAGATTTCTCAGGTAAGGGAAATATTCCATGTTTGACAGGATTTTTCCATTGAACCTAATGGAAGGACAGACCGGAATTTTCCCTAGGATGGTAATTTTTTTTTGCAGTTGAGATGGAGACCAGTTCTTCAGTATGCTTCCACAAAGGCATTAAGTGAGGCTTGAGAGAGCAGAGATGACATTGTCATCAGCATATTGAAGTTCCATAAGTGAGGTCAGTGTCATTAAAAGGTTTTCCATCCATTCTGTAGACGATAACAACATCACTGTCAAGAGTGTGGTGCTGGAAAAACACAGCAGATCAGGCAACATCCATGGAGCAGGAGATACAATGTTTTGGGCATCATCCTTGGGAGGCTTATTCTTGACAAGAAGAATGGTGGCGATGAAGATGAGAAAAGAGTGGATGCAATGACACATCCAAGCTTGACCCCTGTCTTGATCCTAAAGGATTCTGTCAGATTATCCTCAGTGAGGACCATCACCAATATTTGCTGTGGACGATGTCGATAGTTTTTTCTGAACAGCCAACCTTTGACAGGGTCTGCCACAGACTGGGTGACTGACTGAGTCAAAAACCTTGGTCAGCCCAATGAAGGCCGTGTAGAGTGGTCGGTGTTGTTCCTGGCATTTCTCTTGAAGTTCCTGAGCAGTGAAAACCATGATCATTGTTCTCCGGTTTGGTCAGAAGCCACACCGGCTTTCAGGAAGGATTTATTCAGAGACCAGGGGAAGGTGTCTGGCAAGAGTTCGGGAGATGATCTTCCGGGTGATGAAGAATAGATGTTCTTCATGTTCTCACAATTCACTTTGTCTTCCTTTTTAAAATTGGTGCTAGAGAGATTGTAATAAGGTCAGCCAGGTGGAATCATAGAATATGAGTTGCCTGACTGGGGTGGTTAATCTGCTCCAATCAGGGAGCCCTGGCTGACAGATAAGACCAGGAGTGTCAGACATCCTGTTCACTCTGAGAGCTGGTTCTGAGGGAGCTGGATCAGCATCAAGGACTCCCCATGTGTAAATAAAGGGTGACTTGGTGATGAGAGTTATTTCAGTGGCAATGAGAAAAAAGCACACTTCTGAAGAAATTCACTCACAACAGTCGGCTTTGAGTTGTAAGCATTTCTGGCATTTAGGAAGCTTGGCCCAGTATGTGGAAAGAATGTAAATTTTTCCCCAGGAAAATGACACTGGGGCAAGTGAAAACCAACAATTTCAAGGAACCTTGAGTTATCCGAATGACATGAGTAGGGAGTATTCAGTTAATTGAA
The DNA here is from genome assembly GCF_047496795.1 of Chiloscyllium punctatum. NCBI lineage: Eukaryota > Metazoa > Chordata > Chondrichthyes > Orectolobiformes > Hemiscylliidae > Chiloscyllium > Chiloscyllium punctatum. Next base: position 90,702,715 of record NC_092746.1, on the reverse strand, counting down.
TTCCGAATAATTGAATGTCGGATAACAGTTTAGCTAAGCATCGGGACCTTGCAATGTTGCTGGATAATCTGATATTCGGATAAACGAATGCTGGATAATCGAGGTTCCTCTGTAATTCCCCTGACTGTTTGTGGAACTGCAGCTTTTTTAGTTATTCAGAGCCTCACTTTACCTGAAGCACCAGATTACTAAAACCTTTCAAGAGTTGATGGATTTAACTGAGGAACATTATGACTCCAAGCCTCTCTAATTCTGAGACACTCTCGGTTTTACTCAGCAATTCGAGAACCAGGGCTATCTGTATCGGGATTTTTGACAAGATTAAGACAACTGGCTGAGGTACGTAATGAGATGCTGAGAGACTGTTATGTGGGGTTAATGATGTAACCATACAAAAGTACCTACTAGCTGAAACCGAACTGGACTTCAAACAGGTACTACAACTGGCTTTATCATTGGAAAATATGGCAAGTGGACCATATAAGTTACAAGGTGTTCTAAAGGAAGTGGATATCCTTGCCAGTCCAACTGAGCTTGGGGAAAACCACTTGAGTGAATACAATTTACTGGGCCTCACTCAGGACATATCCTGAACAGAGAGTCACTGAATCAGCCCACAGTAAAACTCCAACACAAAGCCAAGCCTCAGTCAAACAGTTAAAATTTTCTTCAGGATCCAGGCCGGTACACTATTGTAGTTGCTGCCAAAATGCAGACTCGAGACAACAAAAGGGTTCCACTAGGCCTAAATTGAGTAAGAGAACTCATAGGCTGGTATCCAGGAGAGTGCATATCTCAGAAAGCCAACCTACATCTGGTTTGGAACAGTTAAACTGCTTAGCAACATCCAAATCAGAACCAATCAAAATAAATGTCTAATTAAATGGTCACCCATTTCTAATAAAGGCTAATATCTGTATGGCCATTTCAGTAATTGCAGAACCAGTCTTTAACAAACCTCTTCTGGACTCCAACACGTGAGCTTCCATAACACCTCAGCTTGACTGAGAATCTACGCTGGGAAACCTTTGCAGATTAAGGGTTCAACTTCAATTCCAATCTCTTATAAGAAGTAACTGGTTCAGTTAACAGTGATTGTAGTAAATAGCTCGGGCCCAAGCTTGATGCGGCAAAATTGGTTGAGAAAGATTCTCCTGGATTAGCTGGACATTTTTTCACTTAGAAAATAGCTGCCTGAGTGAAATCCTAATTTAATATCCAGAGGTTTTTCATGAAGGTCTAGGGATTATCAAAGGAGATAAGGCCAACTTGCATGTTGACCAGGAAGTAATTCCAGATTCTGCAAGACCCGTCCAGTGCCATTTGCCTGATGTACAAAATTAGAGGCAGAAGTCAGGAGGCTGGAAAGTGAAGGAGTCATCAAACCAGCCCAGTTTGTGGAATGGACAGCATCGGTTATACCAATTGTGATGGGATGGTTTGCCTTTGTGGGGACTTAAAAAAAATGAATAAAGCACTTTTCACAGCTGAAATACCCAGTCCCTTGTGTGGAGGACTTGAACACAAAGCTGGCAGGTGGGCTGTCCTGCACACAGCTGAACATGACCCTTGCAAACCTGCAATTGCAGTTAGATGAGGATTCCCAGAAGTATGCTGCAATTAATACCCATAAGGATTTGTATCCACACACCAGATTGCCATTCGGGTACCGTCAGTTGTGCAATTTTTCAGTGGACAATGGAGAACATTTTGTAGAGTCTACCCCATGTTGCAATTTATCTAGATGATGTGCCAGTATCAAGGAAGACCAATAAGGAGCATTTAGAGAACACAGTCATAGTTCTTAGACATTTTGCCCAGTCGCATTAATGCCTTAGAAGGGAAAACTAAGGCATTTAAAATGATGCATGTGGGCTACATGGTCAACAGGATTGGGTTACACCCGTTGGAAGATAAAGTGAGGGTGATCACAGCTGCCTCAGCTCCAAAGTCTGTACCAGAGCTTAGGTCTTTCCTAAGGCTGGAGAATTATCCTCGAAAGTTCACACACAACCTGGCCTCCATCCTGGCACCTCTGCACCATCTCTTTAAAAAGGGTCGGCCTTGGAAATGATCACATTGCCAAGCCATGGCTTCCAGGGAAGTGAAGAAATAGCTATCACCTTCGAAAGGCTTTGGCACACTATGAGCCCAAGTGAGATCTAGTATTGACATGCAATGTCTCCCTGTATGGCATTGGGTAGTATTAGCTCATGGGTAGCCCAATGTAGAAGTACACCCAATAGCTTATGCACCCAGGACTTTGGCCGATGCAGCACGTAAATACACCCGACTGTTCTAGAACCTGTGGCGCATCCGTCTCCCTCAAATGCTGAAGATACTTTGGAATCTGAGATGAACACAGCAGATGTTCACTCCTTTGCCACATGAAGAAAAGGATTAGCTTTTTCTGAGACACTGTTGGCACAAGAGGTGAGCTGCTGTGTGTTACCTGCCGCCCAGATCAGAAGCAGATTTAGAGGAATCTAATCCACTGTGCCACAGGAGGAACACAAAAAAACCCCACCGATGTCCTCGGACTCAGAGAGGGAGGGATGTAGTGATTGTAACACTGTCAGCTAGGTGGACCTCGTAGGATTCGAGTTCCCTGATTGGGGTTATTAATCTGGTCCAATCAGGGAGCCCTGGCTGACAGATATAAACAGAAGAGTCAGAGGTTCTGTTCACCCAGAGAGCTGGCTCTGAGGAAGCCGAACCCAGTGTCAAGGACTCTCTATGTGTGAGTAAAGGGTGACTTGGTAATGGGTTACCAGCCTCTGTGGAGTTATTTCAGGTGGTGATGAAAGCATCCCTAAGGAAGATGTCCCAGATTTTCAGGAACGGTTGACAGAGATGACGGGTAAGCTGGGAGGAGGTATCTGGGGAAGGAGGAATTGCTCTGATGAAGAGCATGTGGCAGTGAGGGGAAATCTCCTGCTTAACCTCTCCTTACTTACAAAGACAGGAGCAAATTAGGTCCACATTTACAAGTTTGAAAAAAATCATAAAAACATACAAAAATCAGGTCATGCAAATATAATCGGCATTAACATTTTGGATTTTTGGATATTCCATTCTAAAAGCAGGCGTGGCCTAAATGTATTTTGGATAAAGGCAGCTTGGCATGTAGAGCTTTGTGTTTTTCTGTACTGTAGGTACATCTTATGAATTAGGATCAGGTTATTATTTAATTATAATCCACATAATTATAAGCATAACTTCCAATAAAATGCACCTAATTACAGGTTTATCAGATAATGCTGGAATGCAAACTTTGCTATTTTCCCTGAAAATGCCTTTTCATTAACTGTAGCCTTTACATGTCTTAATGTCAGTTGGTAAAGGAGACCAAAAGTCGATCTTTACTCAGTTTTAGATTGAATCACAGAGGGAGACGTTACAAATGTCTAGCTCCTGACTACAAACACTACCTCCACCCAGTGTCAATATGCGTCTCTTCAAATACTTATGAAGAATAGATAAGTAAGTAAAAAATAACCTCTGATGATCAACATTTTTAAGGTATACAATAATTTTATTGAAATTTAAAACAAAAACCTGAAAGGAAACTAAGCAAAGGTGCAATTTGGAAGGTGACAGCATTACTGCAACCATTGTTACAGAAGGACATCTCAGTTGTATTACTGCATACCACATGCTTTCCAGGGGTATATAAACACAGAGAAAAGAGAAAGAAGTGTCTCTTTCTATTCTTTTGATTCTTCAATTAAATAAATGAACAAATAATCAAATCAATTCCTTAAAAGGGACACTTGCAGCATATTCTAACAAAAATGAAAATTTTCATTAAAATTGCATTCCTGAGTCTGTTAATACATTCCACTCACTGTGGTAATGAGCAGTCATAATAGGTCTCAGTCATGCCAGTGGACACTGCATGTTCCCTCAGCAGGGGCACTTCGGGGACAGATCTATCTACAAGAGAGGGTGGCAGTCAGGTCTGTTGTATGGGTAATTCTTACCATTGACCACTGTGCTGTCTGAAGCTGTTTGCACAATTCCTCACTGTGAGCTGCATTTGCTGCCACCATCTTCTTTTTGGGTAGACATCTTCAGGGTCTACTTGGTCTTGGGTGTTTTGGGAAAGGCAATTATAACAAGCATTTCAAGGTCAGCCACGATCACCTCGCCTCTGGAGTTCAGCTCTTTTATCCATTTCTGCTCCAAGGCATTGATGAAGTCGGGAGCTGAGAGACCCTAGTGAAACGTCAATTGAAGTTAAATGAACAGGTCATCCCAAAGTGATGGCACTGCCAATGACATCTCCTACCATTTCGATGATCAAGAGTCAGCTGATAGAGCATTAACTTGTTGGGTGGATCTTCATTGCTTTTTGTGGCCTGGACATGTCTACTTGGTTTTGCACATTGTTGGCTAATTGCAAATAGCCGTACTGGAACAGCTTAGTTTTGTAGCTAGTTCTGGAGCACAAATTTTCCTTACAGATAGTGGAATGTTATCAGAGTCCATAGCTTTTGCAGCATGCAGTGCCTTCAGCCATTTCTTGTTGTTAAGTGGAGTGAATCACATTGGACATTGAACACTAACATCTCAGAAGGAGGGTGAGGTGGATCATTTTAAGATATTGAAAGAAGTAGCTTTTTTGAATTGATTCATGAGGTGAAGGCATTGCTGACAAGGCCATCATTTATTGCCCATTTCTAATTGCCCTGAGGGCAGTCAAACGTCAACCACATTGTGGTGGGTCTAAAGTCATATGTAGGCCAAATCGGGTAAGGTTGGCAGTTTCCTTCCCTAAAGGAAGCTAGTGAACCAGATGGCCTTTACCAACAATCAGTAACAGATTCATGGTCATCATTAGATTCCTATTTCCAATTTTTATTGAATTCAAATTCCACCATCTGACATGGCAGAATTCAAACTTGGATTCCCAGAACATTTCTTGGGTATCTGGATTAACAGTTCAGCAATCATATCACTAGGCCATTACTTCCCCAGAGCTACAGAGATAGAGGGTGTACTGGTGCTAATCTAAAAGTACTGGAGTATCAGAAAGTTGCCAATTCAATATCTTTATTCAAAAAAGGAAGGACATAATAACCATGTAATTATAGGCCAGTTAGCTTCATATCTGTCATTGGAAAAAATTATAAGGGATTACAATTTAAAATAAAGGATTATAAATTATTTACTTTGTAAGCATGTAATAACAGAGCACTTAGAAATACATAAACTAAACAAGTTAAGTCGACATGGCTTCATGAAGGAGAACTCATGCCTGACAAAGTTATTAAAATTCCTTCTTGAATCATAGAATTTTACAGGACAGCAGGAAGCCATTCAATTTATCATGTCTGTTCCAGTTCCTGAAAGAGCTACCCAGTTAGTTTCACTCTCCAGCCCTATCGCCATAACCCTTTAAATTCATCACTTTCAAATATATCTATCTTTGTGCCATCTGCAAACATTGCTATAATACCTGCACTTGCCTCAACCAAGTCTTTAATACATATTTTAAATGATTGTTCCTCAGCATTGATCCCTATGGTATTCCATTAGTTATGGGTTGCCAACCTGAAAACATCCCCCCTTATCACAAGTCTTTTATTAGCTAGGCAATCCAATATCCATGCTATTCCATGGGCCCTCATCTTATCAAGCAGCCAAACCTATGGTATCTTAATAAATGCCTTCTGGAAATCCAAATACATTGCATCCACTACTTCCCCTTTATTTGTCATGTGTGTAACATATTATTATACAAGATTAGTGAAGGATAGAGTGGAGCCCATAAGGAACGAGCAGGGTATGTTGTTCACTGAAGCAAAGGGTATGGCGGTGGTATTAAATGAGTGCTTTGCCAAATTAGAAGACAGTGACAGTGACCAAGTTGAGAGTGGGTATTGAACAACTGAGCAGTATAGTGATAGATAAAGAAGAGGTGCTAAAACAAAAGGCTGATACTACTCCAGGTAGAGTAATCACCAGGCCAGAACAGATGCATTCAAGATTGCTGAGAGAGGTGAAAGGAACAAATCAGTGACAGAAATTTTCCAGGTCTTCTGAACATAGGATTAGTCCTGGGGAACTGGAGGATTGCAAATGTGATGGTGTTATTTCAGAAAAGGGCAAAGGATAAACCAGGAAATGACATACCTGCCAGCTTGACATCAACAGTGGGAAAACTGGCGAAGGCCATAATACGGGGTAAGACAAATATTCTCTTAGAGAAAAATAAGTTCATGCCAGACGGTCAATGCGGCTTAGTTCAGGGCATGTCATGTCTGACAAATTAAATTGAGTTATTTGATGAGGTGTGCTGTGGATGTTGTATATTTGGGTTTTTAGAAAGTATTAGATACAGTGCCACATGGCAGTTTGCTTTGTAAATTGAAAGTGTGTCACTGGAAAAGCACAGCAGTGAATATTATTTAAATAGAGAAAGACAGCAGAAAACTACAACACAAAGGGATTCGGGAGTCCTCAATCCTAAATTGCAAAAGTTAACAGACAATCTATAACTCTATGGCTGGTATTAGGGAAGGCTAATGGACTGCTGGCCTTTATTTCAAAGGGTATTGAATATAAAAATAGGAAAGTCTTCCTAAATTTCCAGAAGGCATAGTTAAACAATACCTGGAATACTATGTGCAGTTTAGAATAAAAGGTGTGCTGGTATTGGGGACAGCTTCAGAGAAGGTTCAACTGGCTGATACTTCGTATGAAGGTATTGTCTTTTGATGAGAGGTTGAGTAAGTTGGACCTGTATTCTTTGAAGTTTAGAAGAATGAGAGGTAACCTTATTAAAACATATCCACCAGGATACATGAACATCAATTAGCCACAAAACAACATAACCCACTCCCACTAGTAACCTTACATAGAGATGAGGAAGGACACCACTTCGACTGGGACAACACATCCACCTTAGGACAAGCCAAACAGAGTCGCGCACATGAATTCCTGGAAGTATGGCATTCCAACCAGAACTCTATCAACAAACACATTGACTTGAACCCGATTTACCACCCCCTGAGAAAAAGAACAGGAAATTACATCACCATAGAAAATGACATCACCAAGCCAATGAAACCCAAACATATAAATAGAAAACAGGAATCATCAGCAGTGCTTCATTTGGAGGTTCACTGAAGATGTTACCTAGTATGGTGACGAAACATCTGATAACGAACATCCAGCTCAGTGAGCAAACCTACATCCAGGATGACATTAATAATGAGAAAAGAAGATGTTTTGTCAGGGTACAAGTGTTTGAAAGGATTAATGGTGAGAATTGCCTTAAGCATTACCCAATAAGATGAGCTCATACAGACCTGGTGAGATAATAGTTTAGGATCTCAAAGGACATCCGGAGCTCTCCAATTGTCTCAGTAATAATGTGTATCACATCAGTGTAATTTGTGCATTGTTGCTGAGTTTTGCAATAAACTATGCGTTGTTTAAAACAAGAGTCCCTTTGCATTAGACTAGAAAATAGTTTTCCCTACCACATCAGACCAAGTGGATCCTGTTGATTCCTACTTTAAAACAGTGTGGGGGCTTTAAACCCAGCCTATGGTGAGCTACATGCAGATAGTCTCATATAATACAGTGGGCTACAGTGACAATTGCTCATAAAACATGGCGAGCAGTGGTATGGATTCTATTCTTCTGTCACAGGCTGTCAATATGGAGGTCTGAAGATTTCTTCAGACATAGGTTTAAGTATCTTGATCAAGCAGCCAACCAGAAGTAGGAACAATTGAACCCCACAGAAGCAACCAATTAGCAAGATTCAACAAGCTAGAAACTACAGTCGATGGTAAAATCATGTCAGATGCAGTAAGAGACATGCAGCAGTAGGAGAGGTGCATGGCTGCCCATAAGCATCATGGGGCATGGCTCTGGAAAAGGAAATTAGGAGCCACGGAAGAAATTCAATCCACGGTTGCAGATCTGAAGTCAGAATTGTTGCAATGAAGCAACATGTTTCAGGCCTAAGCAGACAAGGCCTAACAGAAGAAGGCAGTTCGAAGACTTTAGTAAGAACATAAGAAAGGTGGAAGAATTATTATTAGTACCATGGTAAATACAGGAAGCAGAAACCCACAGGCAATTATATTGCCTTTCCTTCAACGTGGCTAGGTCAAAACACTAGCCTCCGATCTCCCTCAATGGTATCACAGGTGCACCCACTCCAAGTGGACTGCAGCCATACAAAAGGCAGCTATCCACCATCTTCTGAAGGGCAACCGGGAATGGGCAATAAATGCTGGCCTGGCCAGAAATGCCCACCTCCAATGAATGAAGAACAAAAAAGATTTTTGCTTCAAGTAACCCTCTCGATACCCATCGCAAATGAATCCAGAACCTTTAGTTCCCAAAGTGATCAAATGACTAAAGGCACTTGTCATATTAATATGAATCATTTGGGAATTGACATGCCTGCCTTTAAAATCCCACCTGGTAAGTATATTATTTACTTGCCACATTGCATCTCACCAACACACCATCATCCTGGCTATAATCCATATCGATAGCTTTGCTCATCGTATAAAATTAGTTTTGGGTTTTACCCCCATTCCTGCCTGAGCTGATTACAGACAGCAGTAACGACCAAGGTGTTACTATGCCTAGTGCAAATGCCTAGTGTAGGGAAGTGAAAGTTGCCACTTTCCTATTACTGATATCGATCTAGTGATTTCAGCTAGAGGCTTACTTGTGTGAATCCAGACTGAAAGGAGAGTTGAATTCATGTGTGATCTACTCCAGGACAACCAACCAACGCTCAATGTGCAAATTGAGGTTTAAAACCTGGAGAAGAAGTCAGAGAGTAAGAGAGCAAGCTGCATGCTCAGAGTGAGGGAGATTTCCCCAGAGTGAGACTGAGACAGAATGAGTAACTGGGAATTTAGATCATAATGGGAATTTGGGGGCTGATGGGGAAAGATTTATGTAATTCTGATGAATGAGTAACTTTAGTCAACACTTCCAATCTTTGAAGTTAACGTCCTGTATTTATTTCTGTGTTGAGGTCTCAAGACATTCTTTTCCCTCTTTTTCTGCGAAGTAGTTTGTTCACTTTTCAGAGTAAGTCCATTGTTAGAGTTACAGGATGGCGGGTTGGAAAGTTCAAATGGAGTGTACATCCTGCAGTATTTGTGAAGTTACAGACACACCAAGTACCTTTCAAACACCTCAGTGAACCTTGGGAATTCTCAATCACAGAGGGCTATGGCACTTTGATAGATTTCTGATTATCAATGGAGTACAGGATTACAGAGATCGAGTGGGTAAAATATGTTGAGGGTTTGACGAGCCATGATCTCACTGAATGGCAGGCAGATTCTGAAAGGTTGAATGGCCTACTCTTGTTCCTATGTCCCTGTGTAAGTGGTGGAGGAGAAAAGTGGAGTGGAAGAAAAGTTTGGCGAATAACTCTCAAAATATATCAGTCATGTTAAAATAAGTTCCTGTGAATCACTGACCCATAGGCACATGTTGATACCAATGTATCAAAATCTATATTTAGTTCCCAGTAAACAAAATCAATTTTGATCAATAAAACTGAACTTACCTTGTGCCAGTGATATTTCAGTTTCAGAACTACAGGTATCTCCTTATTTAGGAATAGACACTCTGTCTCCTCCATCTATCTGGGGAATCATTCAATTCTCAATCGAGTTGTTTGGGGCTATTTATTCAACAAGGCATCTGAAAGGTTTCCCATCTTATTCCATTTTTGAAATCCCAAACCCACGCCCCAATCATTGAGGAGCTTGTGTGTACAATCAAGTCCAAATGTGTATCTCACAAATTTATTCCCTGTGCCTTTTTCCGAAAATGGATGGAGGTGAGAGGTCAAGTATCAGTCACAATACCAAGATAAGAAGTATTTGTATTTCTACATTGACATAATCCTAGGGTCAGTTTTATCACAAGTCAAACTATGTGGTTGTGACATCCTGTAGCCTGTGTTTACACAGCAATGAAAGGAATGTCAGACCTTGATTCAACGCCAAAATCATGTTAAAAAAATCTATTGAGACAGTATTTTGTTTATAAGTTACAAAGGAAGTAGACATGATGGAGACTGAAAGACACATTCAACTCTGGCTGATTCTGACCCCAGAATATGAGTGCCTCAGTAATCTGGCATTGTAACCACTGGCATTACTCCTGGGATAGCCACAAATAATCAGTTAATTACAGGAAGTTTCTAAGTAGATTTCACACTTTCTGCCAACAGTAATTGGCCAATGCTAATACTGTACTCAGTTGACTCAATATACAGGATATAAGCATTTGCTGCTATAGATTCTAAAGTGACACATACTATTACTAAGACTGAAACAAATCAGTGAGATTCGTAGGGTGTGTTGAGAAAACAGTTACATTGATAAATGACATCTTGGGCCTTATATCTTTTCTAGTTACATGGGTAGTTTGTAGAAGCTAACTGAAGATTTTGTAAAAGTCTTCAAAATTATGAGGGATCTGGAGAGAGTAGATAGGGGAAAAAAAACTAGCAGAAGGGTTGAGATCCAAAGGATGGATATTTGAGGGATGAGAAAAAGAAGCAACAGCAAAATGCTGGGAAACCTGTTTGTGCAATGTGTGGTTGGGATCTGCAATGAATTGCCTGAGGGTATGGTAGAAGCAACTTCCCTCATGGAGGATTCAATAAGCAACTGAAGAGAAAAAAAAGATAAGATTAATGAGAAAGGGCTGGGGATTGGGACTGATAAGCTGCCTTTACAGAGAGCTAGCCCCTCTCAGTGCTGTAATTGTTCTGATATACATTGTTGGATTCAATACAAATTACTCCTCCAATTGGGTATTTGAGATGATCATACTGCACTGTAATGATTTTTACTGTAACTTTCAAGAATCCTTCTTCAAGCTAAAAGCACAAAAAATGACCTGACAGCCTTCAAGTAGAAATCACAAGGACACTTCAAAAACAGTTCTATTGACTGAAATATTTTGAGGCATCCTAAAGATGGCAACAGGATTAAGTTAATTAGATCCTTGAGCCTGTTCCTCACTCAAGAGATTAATAGATTTCTGATTACCAAATCTTATGGTTAACCCATACTTACATTAGTTTGACATTGATCATGGAAAAATGCTAGAGTCCATTTTAAAAGATGTAATAACAGAACATTTAGAAGGTAGTAATAAGATCAGACAAAGTCAGCATGGATTTACAATGGCTAAGTCATGTTTGACAAATCTGCAGGACATTTTTGAGGATGTCATCAGTCTATTCGACAAGGGGGAGCCAGTGGGTGTCATTTATGGCTTTCCATAAGATCCCAGATAAGAAGTTAGCATGTAAAATTAAAAAGCAATGGATTGAGGGTAGTGTACTGACATGGACTGAGAACTGCTTGGCAGATGCAAAACAAAGCGTGTGAGTAAAAGAGTCTTTTTCTGAGTGGCAGGCAGTAACAAATGGGGAACTATAGGAATCAGTGCATGGACCCTTGTTATTCACAGTATGTATTAATAATTTAAGTGAGCAAACTAAATCTGCAGGTGACACAAATTTGATTGAGAGAGTGAACTGGGAGGATGCAGAGAGATTTCAGTGTGATTTGAACAAGTGGCAACTATATGACAAATGCAGTATAATGCGGGAAACTGAGGTAATCCATTTTGGTAGCAAAAACAAGCAGACAGATCATTATCTGAATGATGATAGATTGGGAAAGGGGGAGGAGTAACAAGAATTAAGTGCCCTTGTACACCAGTCACTGAACATAAGCTTGCAGGTACAGCAGGCTATGAAGAAGGCACATAGTATGTTGATCTTCATAATGAGGAGATTCAAGTACAGGATCAGGGATGCTGTGTTGCAACTACACAGGGCATTGGTGGCACCACATCTGGAGTATTGTGTGTAATTTTAGTCTCCTCATCTGAGGAAGGATGTACTGGTTAATAATGGGGTGCAGCAAAGGTTTATTAGACTGATTCCTGGGATTGCATCTCTGATGAATGAATCGGTCAGGATTATGCCCACTGGAGTTGAGAAGAATGAAGGGGGAATCTCACAGAAACTTCTAAAATTCTAACAGGATTAGAAAAGATAAATGTAGGAAGTTATTTCTCAATAGGTCCAGAACTAGTGGTCACATCTTAAGGATAAGGGTTAGGCATTTTAGGACAGAGATGAGGAGGACAGCTGTCAGAAATTTACTTGTACCTCCACCAATGCCATCTACTGCATCTGTTGCACTCGATGTGGTCTCCTCTACATCAAGGAGACAGGACACCAACTTGTGGACCATTTCAGAGAACATCTCTGGGACACCTGCACCAACTAATCCCACTGCCCCGTGACTGAATACTTCAACTCCCCCTCCTACTCCATCAAGGACATGCAGGTCCTGGGCCTCCTCCATCACCAAACCCTAACCACCAATGCCTGGAGGAAGAATGCCTCATCTTCTGCCTTGGGACCCTCCAACTGCACAGGATCAGTGTGAAATTCTCCAGTTTTCTCATTTCCCCACCCCCCACCCCCCCCCCACTTTATCCCAGTCCCAAGCTTCCAAGTCGGCACCACCCTCCTGACCTGTCCATCGTCCTTCCCATCTATCTGCTCCACCCTCCTCTCCCACCTATCCCTTCTCCCCCACTTTCATTTGTCTACTGCATTCTCAGCTATCTTCCCCCCAGCCCCACCCTCTCCCATTTATCTCTCAGCCCCCAGTTCACAAGCCTCATTCCTGATGAAGGGCTTATGCCCAAAACGTCGATTCTCCTGCTCCTTGAATGCTGCCTGACCTGATGTGTTTTTCCAGCACCATACTCTCGCCTCTGATCTCCAGCATCTGCAGTCCTCACTTTCTCCTGGAGGCAGGAGTGGTAATAATCCTCTAATGTGGATGTTGGTGGGATGGTAGGTGAGGGCGAGGTGTAATGCGGGAGGGAAGAGAAGGGGTGTAGGCAGGAATGCGGGAGATGGGTTGGACATGGCTGAGGGCCCTGTCAACTATGGTGCTGAGGAATCCTGGGTTCAGTAAGAAGGTGGGGATTTCTGATGCCCTCTTGTCGAAGCTGGCAACAGAGACAGAGGAACTAGGAGCTTGGAGCATAGAGTCTTTTCATAAAGCAGGGTGTGAGGATGTCTACTCAAGGCCACTGTGGGAACCGATGGGCTTGTAATGGATATTGGTGGCTCAATTATCCCCAGAAATGGAAACAAAGATGTTGAGGAAAGGAAGCGAGAAGTAAGAGATGGAACAGGTGAAGGTGAAAGCAGGGTGGAAATTGGGAGTGAAATTGATAAACATTTCCAATTTTCCAGTGGTTTTCACATATGTGGCAGTAGTTGGGGCCATCATCATGCATCGTCCCTGGTGTCAAGCAGGTGGAGGTTTTTGCAGTTGGTTGGATGGAGGTAAAATGTTTTTGTTAGCTATAGGGTTGTGGCTGTTAGCCCTGTCTAAGTTCTCAGTGGTTGTCCCACTGGGAGGGCAGTGACTGTTGGGTAATAGGGTTGGTAGAAGAGTATTTCTTCTCTTGCTGGTTCTCTCACTGTTCACCTGTAATTGCTGCCTCAGTTGATTGGACGGTTTTGTGAACTCTTTCAATGTTGTCTTGCCATTGTGATCACATTTGGAGGGTTGCATCTGGAGTGTGCTATTTTAAAAAAAAGGCCTCCTTCTTGATTCACATAATCTTTCTAAGACAAGCTTGATGATGGTGTTGTAGGGCCCTGATATGGTGTCCATAAGGTATAATCACCAAGTACTAAGCACCAGTCAGTGTGGGGAAACCCACTGCCTGATAGACTTTGAGCTTAGCATCAGATATGAAGCCCTGATCTTTTAAAGCAAAAGGATTTATTTTACTGGAGGCTCAGCTAGCATACTGACTTCATTAGGGTAACTTTTCATTTGAGTTCAGGTTTTGGGGACAGATAGATGTGGGAGGGGAGGGAGACTTTTCAACATGTCACCATGAATCTCAACTGGAGCAATTGGGGAGGGGGTTGGTGTGTTGTTCAATGCTTCAGTGTGGACTTGAGCTAGGAAAAGGAAAGAGTTATCCAGGGCTTCTCCTTCAGATCACTGTCCAGTAAAAACATCTGTCAGGGAATGCCAGGTGAGGACAATATGAGATCTACCTCACTTCAGTCACCTGTTAAAACTCAAGCCCAGAAATATGTTTCCCCTTTAAGAATGTTCCCATTTTAAAATGTTATAGACTGGCAGAATGGTACAGCATAGAAACGGGCCACTGACAAACACCAAACTACGTTAATCCCATTTCCCTGCACTTCACGGCATACTGTGTCCTGCCATTTTAAGTGCTCACCCAGATGTTCCTTCAATGTTGCGAGAGTACCTGCCTCCACCACCCTCTCAGGCAGCATGCTCCATATTTCTGCCACCCTCTGGGTGAAAAACCTTTTCCTCAGATCCCTTCTAAACCATTTTCTCCAGACCTTAAAGGCATGTCCTCTGGTCTTTGACATTTCTGCCATGGGAGAAAGATTCTCATTGTCTACCCTTTGTCTTGGACAGTCAGTCTGTAGCTGCAAACCTAATAGCCGATCATGTCTGTACTGACTGAATAAACGAGTCATCCATGTTAGTGCCATTTTTCACTACCTGGTTACTGCGGTCAGGTCCAGGTCCAGATTCCTTTGAAAAGAGATGATGGTGACTACCTCAAACACCAAACAGAGCATTGAATTGCAGATAACTACCTTTTGGAGTGAGATCCCTTTTAATCCTTGTACTGATAATCTTAATTCTGTGCCCTCTGGAAATTGTCCTCTCCCCAAAGGGAAACAGATCTTCTGTGTTCACATTATCCGAGGCTCTCTTTATTTTTTTCACCTCAAGTAAGTCAACCCCACCCCCCCTCTTTTCAAAGGAAAGCAATCCCGGTTTAAGGAACTTTTCCCCATACCTGCAATGTTCACACCCTAGAAACATTTTTGCACATCATCTCTGTTCTCTCTGCTGAGCAATTAAGACCTTTTCTGTAATGTGGTAAGCAGAACTGTACACAAAACCCCAGTTGCAGTTTAACCAGTATCTTATGTGATCTTGGCATTACATTCTTGCTTTGGTATTCAATACCACACCTACTTAACTAAACCAACCCTTATGCCTTCTTCACCACATGCCATCTGCAGAAATTTGTGGACATGCGCTCCACAGTCTCCCAATTCCTCTATCCCTCTCATTACTGTCCTGTTTATTGTATATTGTTCACCATCCCTAAATGTATAAACTCACACTTCCCTAGACTGAACTCTATTTGTCACTTTTGCCACAATGACCTGGCAAATGTTTGTGTCTACTGCATGTTTCCTGATCATGCTTCCCACATTTATTTTGAAATCATTAATATGTGACAGAAGCAGCAAGGAGCCCAAAGGTGAGCCTTGTGGAACACCGCTGGAAATTGCTTTCCACTTACATTAACACCCAATGACTGTTCATCCTTGTTTCCTGCCACTGAGCTAATTTTGGACCCACCTTGGCTCATTCCCTCATATCCCATGGGTTTTAATTTTTCTGAACATTCTGCCATGTGGGTCCTCATCAAAGCCCTTACAAAACTCCATGAAAACAGCATCCTCCTTTTAAATTAGTCAAAACATTCAATTACATCAAAAGTACACAAACCATACCGACTATCCCTGAAAAATCCGTGGTTTTCTAAACAACAGTTAATCCTACCTCTTAGTATTGATTCTTGTAATTTGCTCACATCGAGATCAGCCTGACCAGCCTATAATTATTTGGCCTATCCCTCACAAATTATTCATTAAGAACCCTGCCCACATCTTCTGCATCCATGCACAAGTTATCGTGTACATCTCTGTCAGACCCAACCCTTCTCTAGTCACTCTTTGATTCTTAACCTATTGATAAAACATGTTTGAATTTTCCTTAATTTTACAGGCCAATATTTTGTCATTTCCTCTCTTTGTTTTCCTAACTTACTTTGTCACGTCGCCCCTGTACTTTCTATAATCCACTGTGCTTCCGAAAGGCTTATTTTTCTTGGGATGTCATAAACTCTGCTCTTCTGCTCGACCCTTATCCTGCATGCTTCTGGATAACCACATTTGTCACTAACACTTTTTTTTCTTTGTTATACCTTACCTGTTGAATCTTGCTTTTGAATAATTCCCACTGATCTGTCACTGACTTTCCCTTAAGTAGCTGAAGCAAGTCCAACTTTGCCAGATCACCCCCCAGCTTTGTAAAGTTTACCATCCCATAATTTAGAAGTTTACTCCTCTCCTGTCTTTATCCCTTTCCACAATGATTTGATATCTGATGTGTTATGATCAGTATTTACAAGCAGGTCACTCATTTATGTTTCACCCACCTGCCCAGCTTAATTTCCACTAATGGAACCGAGACTTGTGTTCCCTTTTGTTGTGCTTGTTTCATGATTGCTCAAGAAAAGTTCTCCTAAATATAGTTCAAGAAGTTTGTACCCTCTGTATCTTTCACAATGCTCATATCCCATTATCCCAATTGATATTTTGTTAGTTGAAATCGCAACTATTATTATTGTATATTCTTAACTTCTGCTTTCTATTTCAGATTCACTTTCAGATTCAGATTTTTGCCTCGCATTCCTTGTTCTGAATTTGGTCACAGGTTCCCATCCCCTTGTCAATCTAGTTTAAACGAGCAAATTTCCCTGAAGGAATATATATCCCAATCTTATTCAAGTGGAGACTGCTTAGATTGTTGGTTCCACTTTCTCCAGTCCAAAGTCTTTGGTCCAAATATTCCAGCAATTTTGACACCCACTTTCCTCTACCAACTTTGCAGCAATGCAATCAATAACTCAATTTTCCTATTCCGTTGCTGCCTAGCACATGGAACTGGGAGACATCCTGAAACCACTGATTTAGATATCCTGCCTTTCAACCTCTTGCTTAGCTTCTTGAAATCTTCCTCAGAAGACTACCCTGCCACCATTCTGTCGCATCTTTGTTGCTGAAACTAGGTAAGCAACATACTATACTGAACGGGGTGGCATGGTGGCTCAGTGGTTAGCACTGCTGCCTCATAGCACCAGGGTTCCAGGTTCGATTCCAGCCTCGGGTGACTGTCTGTGTGGAGTTTGCACATTCTCCCCGTGTCTGCGTGGATTTCCTCCGGGTGCTCCAGTTTCCTCCTACAGTTCAAAGATGTGCAGGTCAGGTGACTTGGCCATATTAAATCGCCCATAGTGTTAGGTGCATTAGTCAAAGGGAAATGGGTCTGGGTGTGTGACTCTTCGAAGGGTTGCTGTGAACTTGTTGTGCTGAAGGGCCTGTTTCCACACTGTAGGGAATCCAAAGTCATATTGATGGCAGCCTCTCCAATCCTCTGACTGGGGAAATCTCTATCACTGTTGCTCTTCTATTCTTCTTGCTCAACACCACCCTGTCACCCCAACTCTATCCAGCCAAGCTGTCCATGGTTATACCAACCTAACTCTGGCTGCAGTGTCCTGAAAAATCAGCCCTCAATAGTATCTGAAATGAAAACCAATTAGCATGATAGCCTCAGGGGATTCCTGCACTGTTTGCTAGTCACCCATTCTCTTGCTTCCTGTATACTTCTAAGCAGCAGTGTGACCACCTCCAGATATGTGCTTTCCATACCTCCTTCTGACTTGTGAATGTACAACAATGGCGTCAGCCACTGCTCAAGTTCCAAAACCTGGAGTTTTAAGCCTGTGCTGCCAATGACAGGTCTTGCAGATGTGTTTGCCTGGGACACATGGTGTGTACTCACCAACCACATTCTTTCCCTGTGCCAAAGTATGGGCTAACTACACTTGGCTGAGAAAGGAAGGAGCATTTCCTCTTAGCTGGTTAGCTCAGTTGGTTAGAGTATGATACTAATAACACCAAAGTTGTGGGTTTGATCCCTGTACGAGCCACTCCATTTTAGTTAAGTCAAGTGATACTTGTGTGTCCTGTCATTCAACCGGTGCGTGAAAGGACAGAGTGGGCCAAATGACCTCCTTTTGTGATGCATAAGAACAGCAAGATCACACATTGCAGTGAACAGAAAATACGTTTGACTGCTTTTGTTCTTATAAGACAAAGACAGGTACATTTTGAACAGTAAAGGAATTACGGGTTAAGGTCAGTGGGTGGGTAAGTGCAGCTAACTTCTCAGAAATATCAGCCATGATGTTACTGACTGGCAGAGCAGGCTCAATGGACCAGATGGCCTACTCCTGCTCCTGTTTTTTAATGTTCTTGTGTTCTTACTTTCTTATTCCCACTTCACTAAACTCCCTCACACTCACCAAACTTGCAGGTTACATTCTGTTCAACCAGAGCAGCACTTAATGCTTCAAGGCAGCAATGGGGACTACCTCTGTTGAGGTTCCCTGTAAGCAACTGATTCATTCCTTTTAAAAAAATAGTCTAACCCAGCTAATAATTTACCAGCTCTTGCTTCTCTAAGAGCTTGTAAGTCTGCAAAGAACTGAATTACTCTTGACTTAAGAAGTGATGCTTAGTTAATTAACAATAAAGAACTTTCCATACCTATCATTACTGGAAGCATATCAGAGCACAAAAAGAAACAACATTTGCAATAAGAAGCAAAGAGTGATCACAGAAATGCAATCAGTACAATTCATTCGAGTTCACTGATGAATACTTACCTGAAGTTGTTGAGACAGCAAACAGTCTGCTGAACAAATTGTAATGGCAGGTTTGACTTTGATACCAGATGATGAGATGGTGCAAGTTCAAAAGCAATGTTTCAATCCTTTCTCTTTTGAAGAATAGTTATCAGTACGAGTGACAAAGAGTATGCTGGGGAAGTATCAGTTCTCCATTATCACAAAGAACAATCTGAAAATGTCTAGTTCACCAGAGAGACACTCACAGAGGGTGAAAGAAAATGTCCAACCAACTCAACAGGTTGAGGTAAAGAGCTTAAATATGGCTCAACATACACATATTAACAGATTGTGGGTAAATATTTACTTGAACAAATGGAAATAAACTCCATGTGACTCCATGGAAACCCAGATCAAGTCCACAGGTTCAGAACATGCAGAAAAGAAGAGTTTGCCCGGTTTGAGCATCCAGGATACTGTGAGGTAGAAGGTACTTAGTTCATTAGAATAGCCATCTACCAAGTTGTTATTGGACAACTTGAGTTTTCAGGTAAGAGTTCCTTCGTCAAGGAATTTAGGAGATTAAGAGTTCCCTAGAAGGTAAAGAACCAACTGTTGCTTCTAACATGAATGATATCTCCATGAAGGCCATCCAAAAGCCAAAAGCTCCAGCAGAGAAATGATTTAGAAACAATCAGAATCAAGGCCGTCAATCCACTAGGAAATGATCTCAAACATTTCCAAGTTAGAAGAGAATGTATTCTGGCTGATTTATGAAACTTCCAGACCACTTGAAATTCATAAGTCCATAGTTAACTATGATAACTATAAGAAAAGCCTGGGTGGGTGGTTGTTGTGGTGGTGGGGCCGGAAGGGGGTGATGGGGAAGGACATGGTAATGTAATGTTGTATTAGATAATGGTTCTCAAAGAGTTAATGTGATAATGTCACATAGCTTTTGGGTGGAGAAGAAACTCACTAACATGAACTTCTGATGGAGTCAGGTGTGTCATCTCTGGCTTCTCGTAGTGTTTATAATTACACTGAACTAGTCAATCTACCTACTGAAATCATGTAATAGACATCTTGATGTGCAAAACAGTAGTCTCTTCTCATTAAGATTCAATGCAGACTTACAATCTACCACTGTTTTTCTCTAGTGTCAGCGTATATAGGAATATTCTACTCCAATCACAAGCCACCAGTGTTCAGTGCCATACCAAACAACAAGTCAGAGGTTCTCCTGAGCTCCCATTGGTTTCCCATGGGTCTGGAAGGCTGCTGACACTAATTGTATCACCTTCCTGAGGGTACCTCTTTCAAAGCCACTAAGTAGCCAATTGCGGGGCCTGGCACTGAAGGAGCATGCTGAGTAACCACTGCTCTGCCCTTTAACTGCCTCCCCTCCCCTCCCACACTCACTCAACCATAGCCTTGGTGCTAATTGGCGAGGGGCCCTCAGAGCTACAAATTCCACCCTCACAAATTAATACTGACACCAGAAAGCTAGAGTGACGTTAACTCGGAATGTTGGGTAATCTGATCACAGATTTAAATTACTTTTTCTTTCATTGCATAATGCAATAAGTGTAGACAGTTAAAAATCATTAAATACATTTGATAAAGATAAATGCTGCAGAAACTCACTGCACATTCTAATTGGATTTCCTACAGTGTGGAAACAGGCCATTTAGTCCACACCTACCCGTCAAAGAGTAGCCCACACAGACCCATTTCCATATGTTTGCCCCTGACTAATACAATAGGCAATTTAGCACAGTCTAATCCACCTAACCTACACATCTTTGGACTGTGGGAGGAAACTGAAGCACCTGGAGAACATGCAAACTTCATGCAGACAGTCACCCAAGGCGGGAATTGAACCAGGTCCCTAATGCTATGAGACAGCAGTGCTAACCACTGAACCACTGTGCCAGCCTAATGCTCTAGACATTGCTGAAAGTCTTTCTTTCTCCCCACATTGGGGAGATTTCATTGTCGATCTAATGCCACCAATTGCTTAATGAAAATTCCACAGAAAAATAATCTAAAAAATAGATTATTGTACAAAGTGATCTGATTAGGTTGGGATCTGTCCTACTTTTTAGTACAAAGTGCTTCAATTGTTTGCCCAAGGTCACAAAGCATGGATAAAATAAACCCTGAAATGCTGCATTGTATAATGAAAGCATTCTTTTAAACATTAGAGATTCCAAGTGCAGCTTGGAATCACCAAAACAAGTGATATAAAATGTCAAAAAAAGATTACCGTAGAAACCACAAAGAAAAAGATAGAGATAAAGTGAGTTTCAGAAAATCAAAGACCTAACAGAAAGCTGAAGGTGAAAATGGAAAAGGCAGAAATTCTATTCTAGGGATTCCAGGTAGAGACAGTTTGGTCACACATTTAACTGAATGGTGGAAGATACTCAGGGACCAAGATGGCCTACTCCACGGCAGCATATTCCTATGTTGCTTCAAACTGCTGACCTGCTTGAGTGAGGAACCTCTTCAGGGAAAGATGTCAGCTGTTGAACAGTTAATTGGCAGCGACTGTCAAAAAAAAACAGTCCTCAAAGGGAACATAGCCATATTACACAGACGGGTCAGACATGAATATGTTTTATTTGTATTGTTAGCTTATGAAATAAACTGCCATCTGCTGTAGTGACTAACTCAACCGAAACATTTGGAGAGGAATGCCACAAAGAATAATTAGTGTACACAAAAGCAGAGTAACAAGGATGCTGGAAATCTAAAACAAAAACAGAAAATGCTGGAAATGTTCAGCTGTCAAGCAAAACCCAAGGAGAGGTGATCAGACAGCACAAGCTTCGAGGAGCCTGACTGATGTGAGCTGTGTATGGCAAGAAATGTGGCAGAAACTTGCAAAGTCCACCAAGGTTTATCTCAACATCAGGAACAGCACTCTGCATATTTTAACTAAGTTGCAGATATTGAGGTGAGGTTCTTATTAGGCTGCCCTGAGTTACCATTAAGGAATTATTGTTTGTTAATAACCTTATTAACAGCACATCTTACCTCATTAATTTGCAGCTTCCTATCCTACCACTCAATGTAGTTAAACAGGATGCTGAGAATTCTCGCTATGGAAGTCAGAGTGGAACACCTAGTGACTACAGTTCACACTCGCTCCAAAGGACCGCCACATACCAACATCTCAGGGCATACTCCTTAGGCACAGGGCACTCCATGGGCATGGGGCACTAATATCCTATGTCCAGGGCATTGGCATTCAACATGTGCCAAGCTCTGAGCACCCCAAAGGATTGTCCCAATCCACTTATAGAATGCTTCTGCGCTTCAATGCTGCACCTTGGAACATAACAGCAACTATCACTATAATGCTGCAGCAAGGACACTGTCCACTCAGGGACAGGTACCCAGCTCATAGACTGGACCTGGCTGTATCTTCAGGTTATTTTCACTTGCTCTGGAAGCTCTATTGTATTGAATAGTCACCTGACTCAAAATGTAAACTCTGCTTCTCCCCACAGATGCTGCCAGACTTTCTGAATTTCTGAGTTTATCACTTAATTAGATTCCTTACAGAGAAACAGGCCCTTCGGCCCAACAAGTCCACACTCACCCTCCAAGGAGTAACCCACCCAGACCCACCACCCTGCCATCCTACACATCCCTGCCCCATCTTGTCTTCTGCCCCTCAGCCAGAACTACCAGGCTCACGGTGCTGTCATATTGCCATCCCACCAAGTGCAGACACAAAGCCTGGAAACTTGTCATGGTTGTCCCCAGGCTCGAGTCAAGCTGAGGGAGATAGCCTTTTGTCAGAATTCCCCGCACAGTAAATCAAAGGCACCTTCCAGTATCAGTCCAGGGGTTTGGATACAGTCAGTCAGCCACTCAGGCTGGTCAGAGTCAATATGCTTCCCACATAAGGAGTGAAGAGTCAAATAATGGGAAGCCCATAAACCACCATAACTCTTTGTCTTTCTGTGGGCTGGAATGAGAATTAGGCAGGTATAGAGGGGAAAAGCTGTCAACTTTGATGCAGGAAGGAGAGTGATCCTGAGTGAGTGAGAAGGCAGTGCAAAAAGCACTTTAAGAACTTTTCTATTAAAAATGGTACCTAATTAGAAGCCAATGTACATGAGCTGGATCAATCAGTATTTTTAACAGCACTGGGTTACAGAGCTGCTATTAGCTTTGTCTTTTTATAAAGCTCAGTACTGGCAAATAATAACCAAATGTTCAGCCCTTTGTGCTTCCAATTTCTATTAAAATTTCATCATATGGTCAGCATGAACTGGTTGGACAGAAGGGTCTGTTTCTGTGCTGTTTGACTGTATCACTCTATCTCTCTATAAAACTGGGTTGAAAGATGCCCGAAATGAAAAGAATTAATTGCACTAATCAAGACTCTCCCTTGCACTGCCGACATTGCACTGCCTTGCATGTGTCCATACATGCTTGTATATCACATAACAACTGGCTCTAAGTTGACCTGCAATCTTTTGGGGGTTGCTGTCCTTTGTCATTTCTCCTCCAGTGGTCCCCAGCATTACAGACACCGGTCTTCAGCCAATTCAATTCACTCCACGTCATTTCAAGAAATGGTTGGAGACATTGGATACTGCAAAGGCTATAGGCCCTGATGTTTGGCAATAGTACTGAAGATATGATCATAGAATTCCAGCAATGTGGAAACAGGCCATTTGGCCCAACAAGTCCATACCGACCCTCCGAAGAGTAACCCACCCAGACCCGTTCCCCTACCCTAATCCTCTAACCCTGACTAATGCACCTAACCTATACAACCCTGAACACTACGGGCAATTTAGCGTGGTCAATTCACCCAACGTGCACATCTTTGGACAGTGGCAGGAAACCAAAGCAGCTGAAGAAATTTATGCAGACACAGGGAGAATGTGCAAACTCCACACAGACAGCCACCCAAGGCTGGAATCGACCCTGGGTCCCTGGTGCTGTGAGGCAACAGTGCTAACCACTGAGTCACCATGCCGCCCCCACTTGTGCTCCATAACTTGCCATTCCCCCAGTCAGACTGGTCCAATACTGTTATAACACTGGTATCCACCCAACAATGTGGAACATTACCCAAGCATGTCCACTACATAAAAAGCAGGACAAAGCCAACCCACGAAATTACCGCCCCACCAATCTATTCTCGATCATCAGTAAAGTGATGGAAGGTGTCATCCATAGTGCTGTCATACAGCACCTGCTCAGCAATAACCTGCTCAGTGACACCCAGTTTATCTTCTGCCAAGGCCACTCAGCTCCTGACCTCATTACAGCCTGAGTTCAAACATGGACAAAAGAGGTGAGGTGAGAGTGACAGCTCTTAACATCAAGGAGCCCTAGCAGAACTGGAATCAGTGGGTACTAGGAGCGACCTCTCCAGTGGTTGGAGTCATAGCTAACACAGACAAAAATGGTTTTGGTTGTTGGAGGTCAGTCATCTCAACTCCAGAACATCTCTGCAGGAGCTCCTCAGGGTAGTGTCCTAGCCCCAACCACCGTCAGCTGTTTCATCAATTACTCTTCCCTCCATCATAAGGTCAGAAGTGGGGATGTTCGTCAATGATTGCACAATGTTCAGCACCATTCTCGACTCCTCAGATATTGAAGCAGTTCATGTTCAAATGCAACAAGATCTGGACAATATCCAGGCTTCAGCTGACAAGTGACAAGTAACATTTGTGCCACACAAATGCCAGGCAATGACCATCACCAATAAGAGACAATTCCACCACAGCCCTTGACATTCAAAGGTATTTTCATTCCTGAATCCCCCACTATCAACAACCTGGGGGTTATCTTTGACCAGAAACTCAACTTGACTCATCACATAAACACAGTGGCTGCAAGAGCAGGTCAGAGGCTGGGAATACTATAGTGAGTAACTCACCTCCTGACTCCCCACAGCCTGTCCATCCATCTTCAAGGCACAATTCAGGAGTGTGATGGAATGAGTGGAAGGATGAGTGCAGCTCCAACAACACTCAAGAAACTTGACACCATCCAGGAGAAAGCAGCGCATGTGATTGGCACCACATCCAGAAGCATCCACTTTCTCCACCACCGACACTCAGTAACAGCAGTGTGCACTATGTACAAGGTGCACTGCAGAAATTCACCAAACACTCTCAAACAGTAGTTTCCAAATACAAGACCACTTTCATCTAGAAGGACAAGGGCAACAGATATATGGAAAGACCACCACCTTCAAGTTCTATTCACCATCCTGACTAGGAAATATATTGCTGTTTCTTCACTGTCACTGGGTCAAAATCCAGGAATTCCTTCCTAAATACAATTTGTGGGTCAATGTGCAGCACGTGGACTGCAGTGTTAGAAGGGCGAATCCACTTTATAGCCCAAGATGCTTTAAAATGACAAGTCTTTTTTTCTTAAAGCTTTACAGATTCAGTTGATGACTTTGTGGTCAGTGCAGTTAATGGACCTTTGAATTTTACTGGCCTGTTCATCACATATCCACTCAGTTCCTCCAGCATGATGTGAGGAAACGTGGCATTTTGAATCACTGTTTGAATTCAGAGGATGTTTTTGTACTTTACTGCAAATTTGGATGAATAACAACAATTTTGAGATGAAATGGACAAACTCCCAGGAGTCATCATTTGGGAAAGCAAATAGTTTGAATTCTGTTAGCCCAAATGCCACAAGGCGCCCACAGTCACAGAATGATCAAGGTCTTTTTCACATTGCAGTTATAAGAACAAGCAGAGAATTTTGTTCACAGCAGAACAATTTCTTGCTTAAAGAATTTAACTTCTGAGATCATCAAAGCTATAAATTCCCTGAGAAGCATGAAGTCAACTTGAAGACTGAAGTGTTTGGAAATAGTCAGGAGTCAGAGGTGTATCATTAATGTGACAGCTGAATTTACTTTTTTCTAACCTGGCGCCTTTTCGACACCAACAGACTAAGCCAATGAATCATTTATGTCAAAACGTGTGACATCAATTGCAACAATATCAGTAAAATACTGAAGTAAATATGGAACATTTTCCACAACATTGCACCAACAGGAAAAACAAAGTAGAACTTAATGACATAGCTGATTTCCCTTGGGCCAATAGAACATTGCACTCATCTCATCATCAGGTACAAGCACACATTAAAGGTGACTTCAAAAGAAAACATGTTAAGCCAATAAATTATCAAATCACAGGTTAAAGAAAACACAGCAGCGCTGAAAATCCTCAGGGCCATTTACATTGGCTTTGCACCCTGGCAACAAGGATTCCCACCTGCTGATCCTCTCCAGTGCTGACACCACCATAAACAATGAGAATGATACATTTACAGGATTTAATTGTGGTTCAGTAGTTTAACTTTCATGTAATGAAGTAGTAGTGTGCAGGGTGCCCACACCACTTCAAATAGCTGCAGCAATGATTAATAGGGAATGTGGTATGGCAGCTTTCAAGAAAGAAGCAGGGTGAACATTTCGATCAACGACCTGTTGTCAGAACTAATGCTTGGTGAAATAGTATCTATTGTAAGAAGTCGGGGTGTTTACCACACCACAGCTTATCTTTTATGGAAGTCCCACTGAGTTAAGTGTCACTCAGCCACTGAAAGGATCCTGGGATAGGGCATGCTACCTTCAGCAGTGCGCCAACACCTAACCTCTCTCCAATCAGCCCTGCCTCAGCTGAGGGCCACACTCTCTCAGAATTGCAAAGGACCCACTCCGTACTACATCCTCAGGAGAATTCATATTCTCAACAAACAGGATTTCAATTCCATCTCAAACATCAAAAACTGTAAGTGCAACAAACTTTTATCCACCCACCTCCATAACCAGCGCTCCTCAAACATTCCAGAAGATTCCCCTGGCCTCGGAAACGCCATTAGCCATGCGGCTGACGCAGCTACCACCCCCACACTGAGTGATGATGTCACTTCCGCCCACATCATGGCCGCTCCCACAGCCACTTCCGGCCCTCACATCATCGCTGATGCCACATGCTCAGTGACTCCCGCCACCCCTACTGCCATGATCACCATCACTTCTGCCCCCACCAGCGCCACTCACCTGCATTCTGCTGACACGGCCCCCACAGACCCCACTGTCACTATACCCACACCCCAGAACCCCGAGGGCAACATTACCCCTGCTCATGCCTCCACCCCCGTTCCCCCCACCATCACACCCACTCCAGGTACTGGCTCCGACCCCACTCCCAGCTCCACACCCACACCAGATCCCACCTCCCAGCCCTGCCGAGTTTTCACCATCCCTCCAGACCTCCCACTCACTGAGGACGAACAATCAGTCCTCAGCAAAGGACTCACCTTCATCCCCCTCCGTCCACGCATCAATGAATTTAATACACGACGTGACATCGAACAATTCTTCCGTCGCCTCCGCCTCCGAGCTTACTTTCACAATCAGGACTCCCGCCCACCTTCCGAAGACCCCTTCGCCCACCTCCAACATACTGCATCCACCTGGACACCCCACGCTGGCCTATTACCTGCCCTCGACCTCTTCATTTCCAACTGCCGCCGGGACATTAACCGCCTCAACCTGTCGTCCCCCCACCCCCACTCCAACCTCTCACCCTCACAACGCGCAGCCCTCCAATCCCTCTGCTCCAATCCCAACCTCACCATTAAGCCAGGCGGATAAAGGGGGCACAGTGGTAGTCTGGCGCACTGACCTCTACACCGCTGAAGCCAAACGCCAACTCGAGGACACCTCTTCCTACTGCTCCCTCGACCATGACCCCACCCCCCATCACCAAACCATCATCTCCCAGACCATACAGAACCTCATCACCTCAGGAGATCTCCCACCCACAGCTTCCAACCTCATAGTCCGGGAACCCCGCACTGCCCGGTTCTACCTCCTTCCCAAGATCCACAAGCCTGACCACCCTGGCCGACCCATTGTCTCAGCATGCTCCTGCCCCACTGAACTCATCTCTACCTACCTTGACACTGTCCTATCCCCCCTAGTCCAGGAACTCCCCACATACGTTCGAGACACCACCCACGCACTCCGTCTCCTCCAAGACTTCCGTTTCCCTGGCCCCCAACGCCTTATCTTCACCATGGATATCCAATCCCTCTACACCTCCATTCGCCATGACCAGGGCATCCAAGCCCTCCGTTTTTTCCTCTCCAGACGTCCCCAACAGTACCCTTCCACTGACACTCTCATTCGTTTGGCCGAACTGGTCCTCACCCTTAATAATTTCTCCTTTGAATCCTCCCACTTCTTCCAGACCAAAGGCGTAGCCATGGGCACACGTATGGGCCCCAGCTATGCCTGTCTCTTTGTTGGCTATGTAGAACAGTTGATCTTCCGTAATTACACCGGCACCACTCCCCACCTCTTACTCCGCTACATTGATGACTGCATTGGCGCCACCTCATGCTCCCGCGAGGAGGTTGAGCAATTCATCAACTTCACCAACACATTCCACCCTGACCTTAAATTTACCTGGACAATCTCTGACACCTCGCTCCCCTTCCTGGACCTCTCCATCTCCATTAGTGACGACCGACTTGACACTGACATTTTTTACAAACCCACCGACTCCCATAGCTACCTGGATTACACCTCTTCCCACCCTATCTCTTGCAAAAATGCCATCCCGTATTCCCAATTTCTCCGCCTCCACCATATCTGCTCCCAGGAGGTCCAGTTCCACCATAGAACACACCAGATGGCCTCCTTCTTTAGAGACCGCAATTTCCCTTCCCACGTGATTAAAGATGCCCTCCAATGCATCTCGTCCACATCCCGCACCTCCGCCCTCAGACCCCACCCCTCCAACCGTAACTAGGACAGAACGCCCCTGGTGCTCACCTTCCACCCTACAAACCTTCGCATCAACCAAATCATCCACCGACATTTCCGCCACCTCCAAAAAGACCCCACAACCAGGGATATATTTCCCTCCCCACCCCTTTCCGCCTTCCGCAAAGACCGTTCCCTCCGTGACTACCTGGTCAGGTCCACACCCCCTACGACCCACCCTCCCATTCTGGCACTTTCCCCTGCCACCGCAGGAACTGTAAAACCTGTGCCCACACCTCCTCCCTCACCTCTATCCAAGGTCCTAAACGAGTCTTCCACATCCATCAAAGTTTCACCTGCGCATCCACCAATATCATTTATTGTATCTGTTGCTCCCGATGTGGTCTCCTCTACATTGGGGAGACTGGGCGCCTCCTAGCAGAGCGCTTTAGGGAACATCTCCGAGACACCCGCACCAATCAACCAAACCACCCCGTGGCCCAACATTTCAACTCCCCCTCCCACTCTGCCGAGGACATGGAGGTCCTGGGCCTCCTTCACCGCCGCTCCCTCACCACCAGACGCCTGGAGGAAGAACGCCTCATCTTCCGCCTCGGAACACTTCAACCCCAGGGCATCAATGTGGACTTCAACAGCTTCCTCATTTCCCCTTCCCCCACCTCATCCTAGTTTCAAACTTCCAGCTCAGTTACTGTCTCCTTGACTTGTCCGACCTGCCTATCTTCTTTTCCACCTATCCACTCCACCCTCTCCTCCTTGACCTATCACCTTTATCTCCTCCCCCACTCACCCATGGTACTCTATGCTACTCTCTCCCCACCCCCACCCTCCTCTAGCTTATCTCTCCATGCTTCAGGCTCACTGCCTTTATTCCTGATGAAGGGCTTTTGCCCGAAACGTTGATTTCGCTGCTCGTTGGATGCTGCCTGAACTGCTGTGCTCTTCCAGCACCACTAATCCAGTATTTGATTTTCAGCATCTGCAGTCATTGTTTTTACCATGCTACCTTCCAGTTAGCTGGAGTCACTAATGCTACTGAATGGCAGCATCACCCAGTATGTGGTGCCTCCTGACAGTCTGATACCACTGAAGAATGAGCATAGTCACTGGATACCAAGCCACAGGTGAGTGAGTGTGTGAAAGGTCCATGGGCTGGCAAGAGGGGAGCGGGTGGGCAGCAAGGTTATTGGGCTCATGATCAGCAGGCCAAAGAAAGGCAACTTTTCTTTCCCTAAAAGGTGGACGATGAGCTTTTGCAACAAAGGGACCCACGTTCAATTCTAGCCTTGGGTGACTGTCTGTGTGGAGCTGTCATTAACATCATTTGACTAGCTTTAGTTGCAGATGTACAAATTGAATTTAAATTTTACCAGCTGTCACAGAGGGTGTTGAAACTCTGCCCCTAGACTATTAGCAGAGGACTCTGGGTTAGCAGTCCAGTGACAATACAACCATGCCATCACTTTTGATGGTGGTGACATTTTATTGGATAAAAGAACAGTGGAAAGGATTTGATTAGATTCCCTACAGTGCAGAAACAGGCCCTTCAATCCAACAAGTCCACACCGGCCCTCCAAAGAGTAACCCACGCAGACCCATTCCCCTACTATTGCACCTACCACTATGGACAATTTACCTAAATTGCACATCTTTAGACTATGGGAGGAAACCCACACAGACAGAGGGAGAATGTGCAAGCTCCACACAGACAGTCACCCGAGGCTAGAATTGAACGTGGGTCCCTAGCGCTGCAAGGCAGCAGTGCTAACCACTGAGCCACCCGAAAGGGCTTATTGGTTTCACACCCCATCAACTCTCTGGTGGGATAGTCACGTTTGCTTGCCCCAGCATTAATTGAGGTCTTTTAGGAAAACACTTCCTTGACTTTGTCCTCACAGTCCACCTGTCCATGATTATATTTGTACAGCTGCTGTAGAGATGAAGTCCTACCTTCGCACTGAGGATACCCTCCATCATTTTGTGTGGCACTATTGTTTGCTAAGTAGACTGTAGTAATTCAGAAAGGCAGCTCACGCCCACCTACTGAAGCACAATGAGTGATAGGCAGTAAATGTTGACCCAGCCAGCGACACCCATATCCAAGAATAAATAATATAAAAATATAGGACAGATTTCAAACAGATCAAGCAGCTCAAAACTGGACATCCATGATGTTCTGTGAAGCCTCACAAGAGCTCCCTAGCTGAATTATATTCAACCTTAATCCATCACTTCACAATCCAGTTTACCCACTTCCCTCACTCTCTCATTACTGTGACGTGGAGGAGCCGGTGTTGGACTGGGGTGGACAAAGTTAAAAATCGTACAACTCGAGTTTATAGTTCAACAGATTTATTTGGAAGCACTAGCTTTTGGAGCACTGCCCCTTCACAACCACCTAATGAAGGAGCAGCACTCTGAAAGCTAGTGCTTCCAAATAAAGTTGTTGGACTATAACTTGGTGTTGTACAATTTTTAATTTTATCGTTACCATCAGCCAGACAATCAGGAGTTATGAAGAAGTGTCATACAGACTCAAAGTGCTAACATTGTTTTTCCAGCATTGTGTGTGTTTGTTTCAGATTTCCAGCATCTGCAGCATTTTGCCTTTAGCCAGGAGATCAACGGTGGTTCAATGAAGAGTGCAGGAGGCACGCCAGCAGATCATCTAAAAAATAGGTGCCAGCCTGGTGAAGGTACAAGACAGCATTCCTTGCATGACAAACAACAGAAGTAGCATGCATTATACAGGTCAAAGTGATTCTACAACAAACAATTCTGATTTAACTACTGCAATCCTGACACATCCAGTTGTGATTGATGGTGGTCATGTAAATGACAGGAGGAGGAGTCTCCACAAATATTCTACACTCAATGATGGGGGAACCCATCAGTGCAAGAGACAAGGCTGAGGGTCTTAGCACTAATTCTAAATAGAGTCATAGAGGTGTACAGCATGGAAACAGACCCTTCGGTCCAACCTGTTCATGCCGACCAGATATCCCAACCCAATCTTGTCCCACCTGCCAGCGCCCGGCCCATATCCCTTCCTATTCATATACCCATCCAAATACCTCTTAAATGTTGCAATTGTCCCAGCCTCCACCACATCCTCTGGCAGCTCATTCCATACACGTACCACCCTCTGCGTGAAAAAGTTGCCCCTTAGGTCTTTTTTATATCTTTCCCCTCTCACCCTAAACCTATGCCCTCTAGTTCTGGACTCCCCGACCCCAGGGAAAAGACTTTGTCTATTTATCCTATCCATGCCCCTCATAATTTTGTAAACCTCTATAAGATCATGTGCTACAGAATTTGATGCACTCTTAGCCAAGTTTTCCAGTACAGCTACAGCACTGGAATCCACCCAACAATGTGATAATTTGCACATTTATGTCTTCCACAAAAGCAGGACACATCCAATCCATTCATTTACTCAATCAGTCGACTGTTGATCATCAGCAAACTGATAGAAGAGGTTATCAACAATTGCCATTGCTCAACACTAATCTGATCATTGATGCTCAGTTTGGATTCTGTCAGGGCCTCTCAGCTCCTTACTCCATTAAAACCTTGGTCCAAACATGGGCAACGGAAATGAACTCCAGTCCCTTCTCCAAATGTTGAGATCTGAGGTGAGAGTCAAAAATGCCTTTAACTAAATATGAAATTGAGGAACCGGAGAAAATCCGGAGTCAATGGGCATCAGGATAAAACACTACACCAGATGGATTTATACCCGGCAAGAACCTAGTGATTGTTGGAGGTCAGTCGTCTCAACTCCAGAACACCTCTGCAGTATCCCCAGGGCGGCTCCTGGGTCCAACCATCCGCAGCTACTTCATCAACCAACTTGCCTCCATTATAAGATCGGAGGTGGGGATGTTCATTGATGATTGCACAATGTTGAGTTGAATCAAGCTGATAAATGCGAGAAGATGGTTTCAAAACTATACTTGGAGTCATAGTGATGTACAGCACAGAAACAGACCCTTCGGTCCAACTCGTCCATGCTGACCAGATATCCCAACCTAATCTAGTCCCATTTGCCAGAACCCAGCCCATATCCCGCCAAACCCTTCCTATTCATATTCCCATCCAGATGCCATTTAAATGTTGCAATTGTACTAGCTTCCACTACTTCCCCTGTCAGTTCATTCCATACATGTACCACCCGCTGTGTGAAAACGTTGCCCCTTAGGTCTCTTTTATATCTTTCCCTTCTCACCCTAAACCTATGCCCTCTAGTTCTGGACTCCCCCACCCCAGGGAAAAGACTTTGCCTCTTTATCCTAACCATCCTCCTCATGATTTTATAAACTTCTATCAGGTCACCCCTCAGCCTCCGACACTCCAGGGAAAACAGCCCCAGCCTATTCAGCCTCTCCCTATAGCTCAAATCCTCCAAACCTGGCAACATCCTTATAAATCTTTTCTCAACCCTTTCAAGTTTCACAACATCCTTCCGATAGGGAGGAGACCAGAATTGCATGCAATATTCCAACAGTGGCCTAACCAATGTCCTGTACAGCTGCAACATGACCTCCCAACTCCTGTACTTAATACTCTGACCAATAAATGCCTTCTTCACTATCTTATCTACCTGTGACTCCACTTTCAAGGAGCTATGAACCTGCACTCCAAGTCTCCTTGTTCAGCAACACTCCCTAGGACCTTACCATTAAGTGTATAAATCCTGCTAAGATTTGCTTTCCTAAAATGCAACACCTCACATACATGAAAATTAAATTCCATCTACCACCCCTCAGCCCATTGACCCATCTGATTAAGATCCCGTTGTACTCTGAGGTAACCTTCCCAGCTGTCCACTACAATTTTGGTGTCATCTGTAAACTTACTACCTATACCTCTTATGCTCACATCCAAATTATTTATATAAATGACGAAAAGTAGTGGACCCAGCACCAATCCTTGTGGTACTCCACTGGTCATAGGCCTCCAGTCTGAAAAACAACCCTCTACCACCACCCTCTGTCTACTACATTTGAGCTAGTTTTATATCCAAATGGCTAGTTCTCCCTGTATTCCATGAGATCTAACCTTGGTAATCAGTCTCCCATGGGGAACCTTGTCAAACATCTTACTGAAGTCCATATAGATCATGTCTATCGCTCTGCCATCATCAATTAGATTAGATTTAGATTAGATTACTTACAGTGTGGAAACAGGCCCTTCGGCCCAACAAGTCCACACCGCCCCGCCGAACGTGCAAACTCCACACAGTCAGTCACCTGAGGCTGGAATTGAACCCGGGTCTCTGGCGCTGTGAGGCAGCAGTGCTAACCACTGTGCCACCGTGCCGCCCACAAAGCCCTATTCTCTTTGTTGCTTCTTCAAAAAACTCAATCAAGTTCCTGAGACATGATTTCCCACACACAACGTCATATTAACTATCCCTAATCAATCCTTACCTTTCCAAATACATGTACATCCTGTCCCTCAGGAATCCCACCAACAACATGCCCACTTCCGACATAAGGCTCACCAGTCTATAGTTCCCTGGCTTGTCCTTACCACCTTTCTTAAATAGTGGCACCACATTAGCCAACCTCCAGTCTTCCAGCACCTCACCTGTGACTATCAATGATACAAATATCTTAGATAGAGGCCCAGCGATCACTTCCCTAGCCTCCCACAGAGTTCTTGGGTATACCTGATCAGGTCCTGGGGATTTATCCACTTTTATGCACTTTGAGACATCAGCACTTTCTCCTCTGTAATATGGACATTTTTCAAGATGTCACCATCTATTTCCCCACATTCTATATCTTCCATGCCCTTCTCCATAGTAAACACTGATGCAAGATACTCATTAAGTATCTTCCCCATCTCCTGCAGCTCCACACAAAGGCTGCTTTGCCGATCTTTGAGAAGCCCTATTCTCTCCCTAGTTACCCTTTTGTCCTTAATGTATTTGTGAAAAGCCTTTGGATTCTCCTTAACTCTAGTTTCCAAAGTCATCTCATGTCCCCTTTTTGCCCTGATGATTTCCCTCTTAGGTATACTCCTACTGTCTTAATGCTCTTCTAAGGATTCATTCGATCTATACCTGACATACGCTTCCTTCCTTTTCTTAACCAAACCCACTATTTCTTTAGTCATCCATCATTCCCTACACCTACCAGCCTTTCCTTTCACCCTGACAGGAATATACTTTCTCTGGATTCTCATTATCTCACTTCTGAAGACTTCCCATTTTCCAGCCGTCCCTTTACCTGCAAACATCTGCCCCCAATCAGCTTTTGAAAGTTCTTGCCTAATACCATCAATATCAGCCTTCCTCCAATTTAGAACAGCAACTTTTAGATCTGGTCTATCCTTTTCCATCACTATTTTAAAACTAATAGAATTATGGTCACTGGCCCAAAGTGCTCCCCCACTGACACCTCAGAAGCCTGCTCTGCCTTATTCCCCCAAGAGTAGGTCAAGTTTTGCATCTTCTCTATTAGGTATATCCAGATATTGAATCAGAAAATTTTCTTGTACACACTTAACAAATTCCTCTCCACCCTTAACACTATGGGAGTCCCAGTCTATGTTTGGAAAATTAAAATCCCCTACCATAACCACCCTATTATTCTTAGAGATAACTTAAATTTCTTTATAAATTTGTTTCTCAATTTCCCACTGACTACTCAGGTGTCTACAATACAATCCCAATAAGGTGAGCATCCCTTTCTTATTTCTCAGTTCCACCCAAGTAACTTCTCTGGATGTATTTCCAGGAATATCCTCCCTCAGTATAGTTTTAGTGCCATCCCTTATCAAAAACACCACTCTCCCTCATCTCTTGCCTCCATTTCTATCCTTCCTGTAGCATTTGTATCCTGGAACATTAAGCTGCCAGTCCTGTCCATCCCTGAGCCATGGTTCTGTAATTGCTATGATATCACAGTCCCATGTTCCTAACCATGCCCTGAGTTCATCTGCCTTCCCTGTTAGGCATCTTGCATTGAAATAAATGCAGTTTAATTT
Source organism: Chiloscyllium punctatum (assembly GCF_047496795.1). Taxonomy (NCBI): domain Eukaryota; kingdom Metazoa; phylum Chordata; class Chondrichthyes; order Orectolobiformes; family Hemiscylliidae; genus Chiloscyllium; species Chiloscyllium punctatum. The sequence goes on along the minus strand of NC_092746.1, from coordinate 90,667,308 downwards.
ATCAGTCCTACCTTGTTGTCTGCTTTGTCCCTGCCTGCCCTGACTGTTTGACTTGCTTCTTTTCTCAACTGTACCAGTCTCAGATCAATCTCTTTCCTCACTATCTCCCTGGATCCCACCTCCGCGCCCTCCCCCCCCCCCCACCCCCCCCCCCCCCCCCCCCCACCTTACTAGTTTAAATCCTCCCGAGCAGCTCTAGCAAATCTCCCTGCAGTATATTAGTCCCCTTCCAATTCAGGTGCAATCCGTCCTTCTTGTACAGGTCACTTCTACCCCAGAAGAGATTCCAAAGATCCAAAAATGTGAATCCTTCTCCCATACACCAGCTCCTCAGCCATGCATTCAGCTGCTTTATCCTCCTATTCCTGTCCTCACTAGCTCATAACACCAGGAGTAATCCAGATACTACTACTCTCGAGGACCTCCTTTTTCGATTCCTGCCTAATTCTCTGTATTCTCCCATCAGCAAGCCACTAAATCCTCCCACCACTCCCTCTGCTCATAATACTTTGTATCAGGAAACATGTCATGGAAATAATTGGAGTGCAGCAAAGTATATTTGCAAAGCTGTCAGTAAAGAAGATCACTTTGTTTTACAGTCAGTCATATTCTATTTATTTATATGTAAGTAGTTTATTTTTGTCAGCTCCTGTTGCTGGATCTAATGTGGAATGTTCCTTGTGCTTTGCATGTGCCCTTAGCAAACACTAACCAGACATTGTTTAGTTGTTCCAAATAGTTCTGGACTTTCCGTTCCTGAGTTCATATCGTCTGTGTAAATCTTGATGGTGCTGTTTTCTCTATATCATGCAGTGTTATTTTTCTTCTAGTTTAATTTCCCCTCTTGAAGATAAGGACATAAGGAATAGAAGAAGGCATACAGCCTACCAGCTTGCTCTGCCATTTAATATGAAGTTAAAAATCACACAACACCAGGTTTATTTGGAATCACTAGCTTTCAGAGCGCAGCTTCTTCATAAGGTGGTTGACAACACCGGCACCTCCAAATTATTTAATATGAAGGCTGATAGTGAGCTGCACTCTATTTTCACGCCTGCTCCCCGTATCATGTTTCCCTGAGAGACCAAAAACCCGTAATTGACAGCGTTCCAGACTAGAAAATTCATGCACCATTGTTCTGGATTCTGTATTAAGGTAAAATGACATCCTAGCATTAAACCCTATCAAGCCCTTTAATAACTTTGTACATTTCAAATAAATTTTATATTAGATTAGATTACCTACAGTGTGGAAACAGGCCCTTCAGCCCAGCAAGTCCACACTGACCCTTCAAAGAGTAACCCACCCCCCTACATTTACCCTGACTAATGGATCTAAACTATGGGCAATTTAGCACAGCTAATTCACCTGGCCTACACATTTTTGGATTGTGGGAGGAAACCAAAACATCCAGAGGAAACTCATGCAGACACAGGGAGAACATGCAAACTCCACACAGATAGTGGCCCAAGGCAGAAATTGAACTTGAGCCCTGAGCACTGTGAGGCAGCAGTGCTAGCCACTGAGCCATCATGCCACCTGCTCTTCTAAACACTAGAGAATTTACTCAGCCTTTTATGATTAGATAATTCTCTCTCCCCAGAGAATAGTCTAGCGAATAGTTACTGTACTGTCTCCGATGTAGCAGCATCCTCCTTTAATAACAGAGACCAGGAGTTTACCTGATATTCTCAGTGTACACCTAGTGAAGTCCCATATAATTGTACCAGGAATTTTTTACTTTATACTCTAAGTGCCTGTCAATAAAGGTCCAACATGCTTTTGTTTTCCTAATTGCTTGCACCAAGAACGTTTGTGGGCTCCTTCTACACATGCACCCAACAACATCGTTTTTCATGTCTTTTCAAAACTATTCTGCTTTTCTATGCAAATGACCAAAGTGAATAAGCTCACATGACTCAGCACTGTCCTCCCACCTGCCACCTTCCTGCCCACTCAAGCATCTTGTCTACATTTCTTTGCAGCCTCTTTATGCCTTCCTCCTGCAGTCCCACCAAACTTTGTATCATGAACAAACTTTGATGGATTACACTCACTCTCTCTTTATCTAAATCAATAATATCAATTGTAAATAACTGAGGTCCCAGCACTGATTCTTATGACGCTCTACTGGTCACAGCGTGTTAAATTGAAAATACCTTATTAATCCCTACTGTCTGCTTCCTGTCCATGAACTAATCCACCATACATGCTAATATATCAGTACGAACTCCATGGACCCCTAACTTGTGCTTTAACCTTTTTCTCTGGTGCTTTATTGAAACATACTGGTTCCCCTTTATCTACTCTTCTCATTACATCCTCATAAAGCTTTAATAAATTGGAAAACAGATTTTCCCTTTTGTAAAACCACATTGACTTGTTCTAATTGTATGATGCTCCTCTAATTGCTTTGTTAATATCTCTTTAACAATAGATTGCAGCATTTTCAAGATGACTGGTGTCAGACCAACTGCCCTGCAGTGCCCTATTTTTTGTCTGTCACCCTCTTGAAAATTGGTATTGCATTTGCTGGGTCCATTCCACAACATAGGAATTTTGGAAAAATCAAATTCATCTACTATCCCTGACCTTTTTCTTGGAGATAAGCCATCACGTTCTAATGATTTGTTGGATTTTAGTCCCTTGAGTTTCTCCAGTAATTTTCTCTGCTGGTATTAATTATCTTCATTTCCTAATTGCTGTTAGCCTCCCCATAGATTACCCTCTATTTCTGGCATTGCATGTATCTTGCACTGTGAACACAAAAAGAAAATACTTGTTCAATGTCTCTGCTACTTCCTCATTCTCATCATATTTTTTCCTGTCGCTGTTTATAAGGGACACATATTTACTTGAGCTACTCTTTTGCCTTTTTATATACTTTTAAAAGCTCTTATAATCTGTATTTACAATCTGCTACCTGGTTTACTCTTACTCCATACTTATCAATTTTTTATCAACTTGCTTGCAGCCCTTTGCTGCCTTCTAAAATATTCCAAATCCTTAGACTTAAAACTATTCTTCTGACTGATTCTTTTAATCTAATATCCTTAACCTCCTCAGTAAGACATAGATGGATTATTTTGCATTAAGTTTTTGGTTTTCAATGGAATGTGTTTCAGGTGGTCATTTTGAATTGCTTCCTTAAATGTTCCCAACAAATTAATTATTACCATAACTTTTAGTCTATTTATCTGCTCAGTGTTGGCCATCTCTCCCCTCAAACTGACATATTTGGCTTTAAGATTCCAGTTTATACTTGGAATATGTCGCTTTCAAACTTAATAGGGAATTCAATTCTATTTGTGATCACTATTTCTCTGTGGGTTCTTTCCTCTGGTATTAAAAATTAACCCTGCTTCATTGTAGAACACTGTATCTAAACAGTTTTATCTTTCGCTGCTTTCACAGCATCTTAGTCCAGGTAAGTGTTATAGAAATATGCTGCCTATTAATTTTCCAGATTACCTTTATCAACTTGATTGATCCAGTCTCTGTGCAGATCAAACTCACTGACAATTATTATATTGCCTTTATTACAGGCTCCAAAAATGTCTGCATTATCATTATGTCCAATGGCCTCACTAATGTTAGAAGCCTATATACTACACCCATTAGCAATTTCTGCCCATTCTATTACAGTTATTAATTTCCATCATACTGATTCTAATTCCAGTTTGTAAAGGCAAAGATCCTTTCTCACTAATTAACTTATCTCATCTATATTATCAGTGCTACTTCACCTTCTCGATACTGACATTTCTTTTTGAAATGCAATGTACACTGGAATGTTTATTTTCAAACTTTGGTCACAGGTCCAACCCAAAGAAAGATGGCTGCGGTTTATGGAAACCAATCAGCACAGCCCAAGGACATTTCTGCAGGGTTTTCACAAGGTAGTATCCTGGGACTAAACACTCCCAGCTGCTTCATCAACTCATTCATAATAGGCCAGGCAAGAAGGAGAAGGCAGTGGATTGAAGTTGTTCATGAAAGGCTACATCAGACAATGGTGAGAAAGGACATGGCACAGGAATGTGGAATTAGATTGGATGGAGCTAAGAAGAAACAAGAAACGGAAAATACTAGTGGAAATGACTGTGACCTCCAAACAGTAGTGGCGAGATGGCGGATGGTGTTAAACAGGAAATTAGAGATACAGAGGAACCTGGATTATCCAAAGAACACAGGCGAGCAGTATTTTGTTTGATTAGTTGAATGCCGGACAACCGAATGCCAGACAACTCAGTTAGCCAAGCATCAGGACCTTGCGATTTTGTCTGAATAATCGGAAATTCGGTTCATCGAATGCCTGATAATCGAGATTCCTCTGTACATGTAATAAGAATAGTACAAATAAGAACTGTACAGTAATTATGGATGACATTAATCTACATGTAGCCTTGGAAATCACATGAGTAATATTGTTGTTGTGGATGAAGAGTGTATGTTTTTAGACCAATACATCAAGGAACCAACGAGGGCACAAGCTATCCAAGATTTGGATTTGTGCAATGGTTGATGGATTGGCATTGATTGGCAGAAAGAATATGGCCTGAGAGAATTGGAAAGAAGGTTATGGACAGGAAGATTCCAGATGGCATATGATGAATGGCTTAAATTGAGTGGATGAGGTGCTTACACTGGCTAAGTGTGGCACAATGGCAGGGCAATTTGATATAAATCAATCAAAAGCTAATCTTTGTGCCAAATGGAACATTAGCCAGATCCAAATGACAAACGTTTTGAAAACTGACAGATGAATTAAAAATGATACATCAGTATTGATTCTATCGACAAAGATGGTAACTGTCTATACCCTCCAGGGTTTCTACACAGTCTGAACTCCAACGTTAAAAATCGTACAACACCAGGTTATAGTCCACCAGGTTTATTTGGAAGCACTAGCTTTCGGAGCGCTGCTTCTGCATAAGGAGCAGTTCAAATCATGAACTCCAATGGACATTCCAAAAACCTTCATCTCCTGGAGGAGCAGGTATCAAGGTAGCTATGAAACTTGAATTCTAAACAAGAACTTTGTAATAGAACACAGTAATTAGAAAGCTGTTTTCTTCAATGCTAGAGGCAGATTTCAGAGTAAAATTATATATTCCTTTAATAATATTGAGCCCATCAGGCGTAAATCTACCTTTTCAATTCAGTGAGGAGTGTTGACTCTTTTAAGAACAACTTGAAATCCTACATTTCCAGAAGTTTTGTTCAATAAAGATATAAACATGAACACAAATGTTTTGCAGTTCTCTGCTAGTATAAATTAAACATCATCACAGTCGCTCATTTGTAGGGTTTCCACATATGTTTATGTTTTCACATTAAGCTTTCATTTTTCTGAGCTACTTTGTTCACAACTTCTTATTTCTTGTAACAATGGAGATTGCAAGCATTGTAAACATGTGTGTGAACAGAATGTGGAAACCAAAAGACAATGACTCCAACAAGTTTATCTGGCATGACTTCACAAAACATTTTGAAATTCTGTCACTCACACAAGCAGGGTTGAATTGACCTTCCTCAAGTCTGCTTGGAAGCAGTTGGAAGGTCTCTCACCAGCTCTCCCCACAGCAGCAGGACTCCCTTCTCCTGCATTAAATTCTGCCCTGTTGAATCAAATGATAAATTCAAGTGCTGCTAAAAATCTCATTAAGACTATGATCAAAACTTATTAGCTGTGATAAAGTGAACTTCTATTTTGCTCTTATTTTTACAAACTACATATCAGCGAAGTTAGAGGTTTTAAGATGTCAAAAGCATTAATTCAACACAGGCAGACAACTGTTAGCAGCTGTGAGCCAGATTCAATCAGGTTTTATACGGCCGGTTTATCCACACAGAGCTTTGGTTACTAAATCAACCAAATTTGATGTGAGATGAAAGAATTGATAAGTACCAGTCCCAGTGTCGAGCTGATTAGCCAGTGATTCAATTTCTCTGCAGATTTTGTTTTAGCATTTACTTCAGTGTTAGTGCACAGCTTAGGCCACTTCTAATTTTTTTCATTTCTGCTCCCAGAGGTATTGACTCATGCTGAGGAGCAGGACTCAGTTCTCTAGTTGTTCACCATACTTCAGACCCAAGCCTAACCCATGAGTGGCAGCAAGCCATTTGACCAGAGGGTAGGAGAGCATTGACTGACTCAGTGTTGCTTTCCCATGACAGCCATATGCATTTCCTTTAGCATCACTAGGCAGAAACCAGGAACACAAAGGTTAGCTGGATTCTTGTTGTCATACAGAGATGATTCTGAGGCAGCTTTTAAAGGCATGCATGTGGAATCTATGAGGTGATAAATGGCACTTACCACCAAATTTCTTACATAAATAAGAACAAGGAACAGGGGTTAGTCAGGCAACGTTCCAACCTGCTCTCTCAGAAAGTCATGACTGATCCCCAATAATTCCATGTCACTGCCAGATCGTCATTTCTTTTGTATAATAAAACAAAGAACTGCAAATGCTGGAGATCTGAAACAAACAAAACAGAAATTGATGGAGAAGCTCAGCAGGTTTGGCAGCATCTATGGAGAGATAAAATGTTTGAGTCCGGTGATCCTTCTTTAGAACTGGTTTTGGTTTTGTTTTGTTCATATTTCTTGTTGTCCTTGCACTGCAATAACATGTCAAGCTTTGCCTTGAATATCCTGAACAGCTGAGCATTCACAGCCCTCTGAGGTTGAAGATTCCAATGATTCAACATCCCCTCAGTGAAGAGGTTTCTCCTAACCTGATGCAAAAATGATGACCCATTTATTCTGGTTCGAGAATCTCAAGCCAAAGAGATGTCTGTCCATTGAACAGGCTTACTCGCCTGTGGCTGTGGAAGCAATGAACAGGGTTTGGAGCTAACGCCACATGACAAGGACTTGTTGTGCAGTCAGACTCGATCCATTCTGCTGGGTGGGCAACACAGATGATGGGGGAATGGAGGGAACATGAAAGTGCGAGGCTAGCTCAGGCTCCAGCTAGCCTCCTGCTCTTCAAGGCAGACTCAGACTCTTAAAGAAAGTCAAAACTGAATTCTGTTATCTCACATCGAAGCAAATGAAAGAAACAATGGGCCAGAGAAAGGGATATCAGGTTCGTAGATGCAGCACTACACAATCTATTGTTAGAGGTGGACAGAAGGAAAAAAGTTATGTTTCTTGTGAAAGGCCAAAAGGATGAGGTAGTTCTCAAGGCAGACCCTCTGGAAGAAATGAAAGCAAGTGACAAAAGATACCAATGCAAGGAATCTGGTGTCAAAGGACTGAGCAGAAGAAGTTCAATGATCTTATCTGTGGATTTTCTATATCAGTAAATATATATTAAATGATAGCTCAAACATTTCTAAACACCAACATTTCAGGCTGCTCAAAGCCTGAACACTCAAATACTGCACCACAAACACCTACCAGCGACTTAACAAGCATTTGCTGCTTCCACACACCTCTGGTGACACAACTGTGACACCTCACTGGGATACCATGCTGAATTGAGCCCCACTGAACCTGGAGCTGTCACAAAAGTTAAAGATGTTATAAAAGACACAATGTTCCCAATATTCTGGATTTTCAGACTGAGATTGATAGAAAGCTCAAACCAGGTTTCTGTACTGAACAAGAATCATTATTTGTTACAAGTAATTAGTTTCTATTTACAGGTAAATAATTCTAAACTGTCAAAATTATAATACCCATATTTGAAACTCAAATTCCCTGATGAACTCCACATTGTACACACACACACACACAAATACACAGGGTAAGTAGGTGATGAACAAAGGGGAAAATCTAGAAAGACAGTTCAGTCGTATTTCATCCCAGGTTCTCAGTTGAAATGCTCCTTCTGGCTCCCAGGCTGACCAGCACATAGACTCATAGAGTCATAGAGATGTACAGCATGGAAACAGACCTTTCGGTCCAACCCGTCCATGCCGATCAGATATTCCAACCCAATCTAGTCCCACCTGCCAGCACCCAGCCCATATCCTTCCAAACCCTCCCTATTCATATATCCATCCAAATGCCTCTTAAATGTTGCAATTGTACCAGCCTCCACCCCTTCCTCTGGCAGCTCATTCCGTACCCGTACCACCCTCTGTGTGAAAAAGTTGCCTCTTAGGTCTCTTTTATATCATTCCCCTCTCACCCTAAACATATGCCCTCTAGTTCTGGACTCCCCAACCCCAGGGAAAAGACTTTGCCTATTTACCCTATCCATGCCCCTCATAATTTTGTAAACCTCTATAAGGTCACCCCTCAGCCTCCGACACTCCAGGGAAAACAGCCCCAGCCTGTTCAGCCTCTCCCTTTAGCTCAAATCCTCCAACCCTGGCAACATCCTTGTAAATCTTTTCTCAACCCTTTCAAGTTTCAGAACATCTTTCCGATAGGAAGGAGACCAGAAATGCAAGCAATATTCCAACAGTGGCCTAACCAATGTCCTGTACAGCCCCAACATGACCTCCCAACTCCTGTACTCAATACTCTGACCAATTTCATTGAGTACAAGTGAACAATCAGTTCAGTTGAATGAACAATCTTCACAATTGTTCTGATTCTTGTTTAGATCTGGTATCATCTTTCTGTCAGATTAACCAGGGATGGGAGTAACACTTTCTAAATAGAATTGCTGCTTAGATATTATTCCAGACCTACTCTGCTGAATATCTAGGACAATATGTTGTGAGGCCCAATAAGCATGACTCCCAACTTCAAATTCCACTCTAATCTTATTCATACCACATTTCTCAAACTCCACACTTCTACCTCATATGAAACCATCATACATCATGGAAATACTTGAGAAGCTCCCTTTTCGATAATAATGTAGGATGGGCTGTTGAACACAACTGATTTTTCAGCCATTTGGATCTCACTGAGAAATACCTCGCCTTGGAAGGATCATTCAAGACATTGACACGTTTGTTTAGTTTCTGCAGCTTTCCTTTTGTCATCTGTTGCCCCTTTCTGCAACAGGCACAGAAAACCTCACTGAAAACCAAGAACCGATAGAAATGTGACTTTTAGATCAGTTGATCTACACTCTCACAAGGTTGCGGCTAAAATAAATAAGAAGAATTTAGGGTGAGAGGGGAAAGATTTTAAAGGGACCTAAGGAATAACATTTTCATGCAAAGCATGATGTGAGTATGAATGAGCTGCCAGAGGAAGTGGTACAATTACAACATTTAAAAGGCATCGGGATGGGTATATGAACAGGAGGGTTTGGAGGGATATGTGCCAAGTGCTGGCAAATGGGACTAGATTAATTTAGGATATCTAGTTGGCATGAACGAGTTGGACAGAAAGGTCTGTTTCTGTGTTGTACATCTTTATGGCTCTATGCTCTATTAGCTTTTCAGCTGTATGAGAGTCCACTCTGACAACTGACATTTATAAACATCAAGCTGCTCATCAAAACCCCTTTTAACAAGTTCTGTTTTAGCCTTTTAAGTCTTACCTACATGTACATTTTCAGTTCCAACTCATTGTGACAAAGCCAATTGCCCCTTATCTGGTACAAACTCACCAATCTGGAATAATCAAAATAAACTCTGAATTCTCTCCAACTATCTAATTCTCCTTGTTTTGCCTCTTGAGTTAGTATATTTTCAATTTTATTGGCAGTCACCAAAAATGCAGAGGCCTGAGGACTTCTGCTTCTGATTCAGTTTCAAGAGACTTTTGTAGTTTTTATTTCTTTCTACCTTTCATTCTCACTCCTACTTAAGGTATTACTATTGCAAAGTTACCCCTGTCACAAATATGATATGAAAAGAGTGATATGTCTCAGGACCATTGTTCATTGAGAGCTAAATAAAGGGGCAGTTCTGAAATCTGCTTAACCAAAGATTAAAGATTAAAGGGAGGTCTGCATGTTGCTGTAAAGTAGGTGTAAGCTGTTCCCACTTGGGGAAAATAGCAGCAGTATCTACATTTATTCTGATAACACTGCTCGTCCCCAAAGCTCAAGAAAGTAAAAATAACTTGAGTATTGCTGAAAAGACATCTTGTTGAAGTTTTGATTTTGCACTCATCAGGACAAGTGCAAGAAACCCATACTGTGCAATTTATCTTCCAGCAGAAAAAAAATGTTGATTGATTGGCAAGACAAATCTAATTGGCTGAGATGTTGCCATGGAGAAATCACTTGGGTATTATAGGCTCCTCAATCTTCCAGGTATGTCAAAAAGGGACACCAAGCTTGAACTTATTCATCTAATCTAATCTAATCTTGTTTGCAGAAAATGAGTCCTTGTGCTACGAATGCATGTTCCTTCTAGCAAGTTTAAATGATAAGGTTATATACTTGACTGATTTTCCTAAAATTGATTGTTAGTGTAGCTATGAGCACACTCGGGATTGTTCAACAAGTGTTGTCCAATCACCAAATCATATCAACGGTACGCATTTTGTTTTGGGTTTTGCAAGCATGTGATGGTTGAATACAGTCAGTACCCCACATATTCAGAGCAACCAAAGGAACACCCTGTTTCATTCAACAACCATTCAGCCTCAGGCCATCATATATAATGTCTCAGTGCTATCTGAATCCTCTCTGAGATTGCAATTTTGATGAAAGCTCATCTCCCTGCATGTGAAACATTCAAATGTACAGATGAAGAATGCAACTAATTGTAGTATCTTCTGCAGCAGGAGGTCTGTTACACAGCATTGAACACCATTTGGGATTTTGCCCACAAACTAATTAGTAGCAACTGTACCCAGCAACCACCTGGAATGAACTCTTTGCATGAACTGCACATGCCAGTTATGCAGTATGGTTGACCAGGTAGCATTTTACGCAATAATTAATTGACCACTGCATGAATCCGGTCCATCACAAAACTTTCAGTCACAATATTTCTGACTGTGGCATTCAGCTTTTATACATGTTTCGGGCGGCACGGTGGCACAGTGGTTAGCACTGCTGCCTCACAGCGCCAGAGATCCGGGTTCAATTCCCGCCTCAGACGACTGACTGTGTGGAGTTTGCACGTTCTCCCTGTGTCTGCGTGGGTTTCCTCCGGGTGCTCCGGTTTCCTCCCACAGTCCAAAAATGTGCAGGCCAGGTGAATTGGCCATGCTAAATTGCCCGTAGTGTTAGGTAAGGGGTAAATGTAGGGGTATGGGTGGGTTGCGCTTCAGCGGGTCGGTGTGGACTTGTTGGGCCGAAGGGCCTGTTTCCACACTGTAAGTAATCTAATCTAAACACATCATTGAGAAATTTCCCTCTGTTATCAATCAGAAACTTCATTGATTCTTCAGTGTGGATTCTATCCATTTATCTTTTATTTGGTCTATAGTCACTTTCTGTACTTACTAAGTATTATTGTAAAGAGTAAATCTGGTCTCCAACTCTACAAAAGATAAAATGAAAATATTTCTTTCCATGTTCTGGATTTTTAGATCAGTGGTAAAAACCTCATTATAGCTAGGTACTAATCGGAAGCTTCCAATACGATATGATAGAATATCATATTAGGATGATAATATCCCAATATTGCAATAGGAAAATTGCATGCACCAATACCTCTCCCAGATTTGATGTTTTCATTGATCTCTTCTGGAATCTTCACATACAATTCAACAATCTCGCCATCATTACTCAGCAGAAATATTAACCCGTGACAAATACAATGAGCAATTCACAATATAACACTCATACAATAAGCTTTTGAACTCTTTGATTCTGTCGAGCTGAGTCAATTAATGTGTGTCTAACAACCTAACAAAAAAGCATCCACATTTGTTAGGGGAATACTATGCTGTTCTGACTGGGTAAACTGTAAATCCACTGTCTTTCAAAAATAATTGTCTTAGCAAATTCCATGTCAAGTTTCACTTGTGCCTTTTTCTTAGCTATTTCACTCATTAGCACTAATGTCTCACTACAGATTGTATCAGAGCTAATAAGATGTCTTATTCCAATTATTTTTCTCTAATGTACTGTTATCACCTAAAGCATACCCTTGAGGTGCTTCTTATTCCTTAGAGTGAGAAAATATTTTATCCAAATTGTTCTACATACTGTCAAAGAGCAAGCACTATCTAGCACTACACAGTCAAAGACAACTGTGACTAATACATTCATTACAGGACCAAAACGTACACCCAGTATAATTTGTTAATATTAATCATTATCTTCAATCTTTTCATCAGAACTCACTTTGTAATGTGTCATTTCAAGGAGTTTCTGCTTTGGGCGGTTCACCACATAATGGTATTCTGACTGTCACACCTAAAGCACCAATTAACGGTTTCTGACACATTCCTGGGATTCATTCACCTACTTTTGTTGATCCAATTCTGTCTTCTGTAATAATAGCCAGATCTGCTAAAGGCATTTTCTTCCTTATTCTCTCTATCATTAAACCTTCACTGTATTGCAGTCTGTATCTGGTATCTGGGCCGTTTCAAAACCTGACAATCATTGAGTCCTGAATGCTTTGTGTCACAGCAGAATGCCCCATTTATTTCACAACAGCTGTAGGAAATGATGATTCCCTCAAGATTCTTTTGAAGACAGCAGACAGTGAGCCCTCCATGGCTTCCTTCTCCAAGAACTGGTTAGACAAAGCATTTGTCCATATGGGACACCTTAGCGCAATGTAGCAATTTAAGTACTCACACTGATCCGGGGATCCTGAAATTGTATTCATCAGTATTTTAAACAATCTGTTTAGTCTGGGATATATTCTTCCTTGGAATGGCCATCTGGTTTCCAAGGTCTATCAAAGTCAATCACTATCTCACGGACATCCAATAGATAATCTTTCTTTTAAATTTCAAGTGATTTCCTCAAATTCCAGGAGCAGCAATTACTATTTTATATGCTGTTGCATTGTTTTGGAACTTTGGAAAAACAACTGCAGTTTAAAAGGGAGAGGAGCAGACATAGGAAGCACATGGTGAGGACAGTGCAGGAGAGAGAGAGAGAGAGAGAGAGAAAGAACCTGCACAGTTACCACCTTTGCTGTTTGATTTCATGCATCGCTGGACATCGAAGTGCATCTGGGAAAATTAACAAACAGTGAAATTCACAACTAATCTTGGAGGAACTGTTGGGCAAAGTTCACAGCACAGAATCAGATAAATTAATTGTTGTTTTAAGTCTGTCCAAGAGAAAGACTGCAGTAGTGAGTACAGTGGATTCTTTCTTGATTAAATGTTTTTGGAGATAAGTCTCTTGATTAAATTTAAAATATAAGCCATAGCTATTAATTTAACCTGGGGCAGTGTTTGTAGAGGAATAAGACAGTGTTATTTTCTGAGTCTGTAGATTGTGAAGGAGCAAAAATGGCCTTTGCAGTGATATGTACTTCTTGTCAGATGTGGGAGTTTAAAGAGAGTTTAAGGGTAATGAAGATTATATCTGCCATAAATGCTGTTGGATGCAAATGTTATTATATCGAATGGATTGGTTGGAGAGACAGATAGAAGTGATGAGGAATTTGCAACAGCTTACAGTATGTGATGGATGGCAGTTATAGGAAGGGAGGAAAGTCTCAGATGCAGTCACATAGATGGGTTAACTCCAGGAAGGGTGATAGAGGTCGGCACCTAGGGCAGGAGTCTTTTGTGGATATACCCATTTCAAACAGGTATGCTGTTTTGAAAAATGTAGGGGGTGATGGATTCTCAGGGGAACCTTGCACGAACAGCCAAGTTTCTGGTATTGAGACTGACTCTAATGCAATGAGGGGTACGTTGGCTTCCAAGAGATCAATTGTGTTAGGGGATTCTGTAGTCAGAGGTACAGACAGACATTTCTGTGGCCAGCAGAGAAAAAGCAGAATGGTGTGTTGTTTCCCTTGTGCCAGGATCAAGGATGTCTCAGAGAGGGTGCAGAAAGTTCTCACGGGGGAGAGGGGCCAGCAGAAGGTCATTGTCCACATTGGAACCAACGACAATGGAAGGGAAAAGGTTGAGACTCTGAAGGGAGATTACAGAGAATTAGGCAGAAATTTAAAAGGAAGGTCCTCAAGGGTAGCAATATCTGGATTACTCCCAGTGCTATGAGCTAGTGCAGCAGGAATAGGAGGATAGAGCAGATGAATGCATGGCTGAGGAGCTGGTGTATGGGAGAGGATTCACATTTTTGGATCATTGGAATCGCTTCTGGGGTGGAAGTGATCTGTACAAAAAGGACGGATTGCACCTAAATTGGAAGGGGACTAATATACTGCAGGGAGATTTGGTAGAACTGCTTGGGTGGATTTAAACTAGTAAGGTGGGGGTGTGGGACCCAGGGAGATAGTGAGGAAAGAGATCAATCTGAGACAGGTACAGCTGAGATCAGAAGTGAGTCAAACAGTCAGGGCAGGCAGGGACAAGGTAGGACTATTAAATTAAACTGCATTTATTTCAATGCAAGGGAAGGCAGACGAACTCATGGCATAGTTAGGAACATGGGACTGGGATATCATAGCAATTACAGAAACATGGCTCAGGGATGGGCTGGACTGGCAGCTTAATGTTCCAAGATACAAATGCTACAGGAAGGATAGAAAGGGAGGCAAGAGAGGAGGGGGAGTGGCATTTTTGATAAGGGATAGCATTACAGCTGTACTGAGGGAAGATATTCCCGGAAATACATCCAGAGAAGTTATTTGGGTGGAACTGAGAAATAAGAAAGGGATGATCACCTTATTGGGATTGTATTATAGAACCCCCAATACTCAGAGGGAAATTGAGAAACAAACTTGTAAGAAGATCTCAGCTATCTGTAAGAATAATAGGGTAGTTATGGTACAGGATTTTAACTTTCCAAACATCGACTGAGACTGCCATAGTGTTAAAGGTTTAGATGGAGAGGAATTTCTTAAGTGTGTACAAGACAATTTTCTGATTCAGTACGTGGATGTACCTACTGGAGAAGGTGCAAACCTTGACCTACTCTTGGGAAATAAGGCAGGGCAGGTGACTGAGGTGTCAGTGCGGGAGCACTTTGGGGCCAGCGACCATAATTCTATTAGATTTAAAATAGTGATGGAAAAGAATAGACCAAATCTAAAAGTTGAAGTTCTAAATTGGAGAAAGGCCAATTTTGACAGGATTAGGCAAAACTTTCGAAAGCTGATTGGAGGCAGATGTTCACAAGTAAAGGGACGGCTGGAAAATGGGAAGCCTTCAGAAATGAGATAACAAGAATCCAGAAAAGTATATTACTGTCGAGGTGAAAGGGAAGGCTGGTAGCTGTAGGGAATGCTGGATGACTAAAGAAATTTAGGGTTTGGTTAAGAAAAAGAAGGAAGCATATGTCAGGTGTAGACAGGATAGATCGAGTGAATCCTTAGAAGAGTATAAAGAAAGTAGGAGTATACTTAAGAGGGAAATCAGGAGAGCAAAACGGGGACATGGGATAGCTTTGGCAAATAGAATTAAGGAGAATCCAAAGGGTTTTTACAAATATATTAAGGACAAAAGGGTAACTAGGGAGAGAATAGGGCCCCTCAAAGATCAGCAAGGCGGCCTTTGTGTGGAGCCACAGAAAATGGGGGAGATACTAAATTAATATTTTGCATCAGTAATTACTGTGGAAAAGGATATGGAAGATATAGACTGTAGGGAAATAGATGGTGACATCTTGAAAAATGTCCAGATTACAGAGGAGGAAGTGTTGGATGTCTTGAAATAGTTAACGGTGGATAAATCCCCAGGACCAGATCAGGTGTACCTGAGAACTCTGTGGGAAGCTAAAGAAGTGATTGCTGGGCCTCTCGCTGAGATATTTGTATCATCGATAGTCACAAGTGAGGTGCCGGAAGACTGGAGGTTGGCTAACGTGGTGCCACTTTTTAAGAAGGGTGGTAAGGACAAGCCAGGGAACTATAGACCAGTGAGCCTGACATCGGTGGTGGGCAAGTTGTTGGAGTGAATTCTGAGGGACAGGATGTACACGTATTTGGAAAGGCAAGGACTGATTCGGGATAGTCAACATGGCTTTGTGCGTGGGAAATCATGTCTCACAAACTTCATTGAGTTTTGAAGAAGTAACAAATAGGATTGATGAGGGCAGAGCAGTAGATGTGAACTATATGGACTTCAGTAAGGCGTTTGACAAGGTTCCCCATAGGAGACCGGTTAGCAAGGTTAGATCTCATGGAATACAGGGAGAATAAGCCATTTGGATACAGAACTGGCTCAAAGGTAGAAGACAGAGGGTGGTGGTGGAGGGCTGTTTTTCAGAATGGAGGCTTGTGACCAGTGGAGTGCCACAGGTATCAGTGCTGTGCCCTCTATGTTTTGTCATTTACATAAATGATTTGGATGCGAGCCTAAGAAGTACAGTTAGTAACTTTGCAGATGACACCAACATTGGAGGTGAAGTGGACAGCAAAGAGGGTTACCTCAGATTACAACAGGATCTGGACCAGATGGGCCAATGGGCTGAGAAGTGGCAGATGGAGTTTAATTCAGATAAGTGTCAGGTGCTGCATTTTGGGAAAGCAAATCTTAGCAGGAGTTATACACTTAATGGTAAGGTCCTGGGGAGTGTTGCTGAACAAAGAGACTTGGAGTGCAGGTTCATAGCTCCTTGAAAGTGGAGTCGCAGGTGGATAGGATAGTGAAGGCGGTGTTTGGTATGCTTTCCTTTATTGGTCAGAGTATTGAATACAGGAGTTGGGAGGTCATGTTGTGGCTGTACAGGACATTGGTTAGGCCACTGTTGGAATATTGCATGCAATTCTGGTCTCCTTCCTATCGGAAAGATGTTGTGAAGCTTGAAAGGGTTCAGAAAAGATTTACAAGGATGTTGCCAGGGTTAGAGGATCTGAGCTACAGGGAGAGGCTGAACAGGCTGGGGCTGTTTTCCCTGGAGCATCGGAGGCTGAGGGGTGACCTTATAGAGGTTTACAAAATTATGAGGGGCATGGATAGGATAAATAGGCAAAGTCTTTTCCCTGGGGTGGGGAGTCCAGACCTGGAGGGCATAGGTTTTGGGTGAGAGGGGAAAGATATAAAAGAGACCTAAGGGGTAACTTTTTCATACAGAGGGTGGTACGTATATGGAATGAGCTGCCAGAGGAAGTGGTGGAGGCTGGTACAATTGCAACATTTTTAGAGGCATTTGGATGGGTATATGAATAGGAAGTATTTGGAGGTATATGGGCCGGGTGCTGGCAAGTGGGACTAGATTGGGTTGGGGTATCTGATCGGCATGGATGGGTTGGACCGAAGGGTCTGTTTCTATGCTGTGCATCTCTATGACTCTATGACTGTAATAGAAGGTCACCATCTGACTGGTAGGCCCCTAGTTCACAAAATAGTTTACTTTTGAATTGACTTCTTGAAGTAAGGGGCAATGTTAAGGCAACTTCTTTGAAAGGGGCAGTGACCCCTATCCATACGTCATGCACAAGTCAAATGGCTCATACCCAAAGAAGATTGGAGGATAATCAATGTCTATCCATTTCATTTGCTGCTGCTACTCTTCACAATAGCTACTTGATTAGCTTTCTTTCTGATTGGTTTTTGTTTTTTAGCTTCTAAGCTTCAACATATTCTCTGCAATCAGGTTCTTTCCCAGAAGGACAGTTGACAATTAATAGAACTGAAGCCAATTTTTACATGCTTTGTTTTGTTTACTAACAGTTACACATTACAAACTTGTACCTCCTAACCCACTTGGATTTGTCTTGCAAATATCCATTGTGTAGAAATCGATACTCTGACTCTATTGAGAGCTGTTTAACCTCTGGAAGGATACAAGGATATCTTCTTGTACTTAGCACAATCTGTCATAAATCCTTTCTGAAAGATGGTCAGAATTACAGTCACATGGAAATCCCTGATAGACCCTCCTCCTACCAAATGACAGAGATGATGTGGCAAGGGTGCTTCTTGCCCATATTTCAGCTAGGATTCCATCTGCACCAGCGGCCATATTGGTTCTCAGTTGTTAGATAGCCTTTTCCACCCCATCTTGGCCCACAGATGGTCTAGACTGCACTGAAGAATCAATATGTATCATGGTGGTCAGTGTGTTGCTAGATATCATGCGTTCTTTCCATTCACTGTCGGTCCTTCAGACCACGTATTTTTTGTTGGACCTCAGCCTTCATTTCTATGTTGGCCTGCTTCCTTACCCTTATGTCAAAGGAAAATACTGTGAATGTTGGAAATCTGAAATAAAACTCAATGTGCTGGAGAAACCCAGCAAGTCTGGCAGCACCTATGGAGAGAGAACCAACATTAATATCTTGAGTTCAAAATGACTCCTCTTAGGAACTGAAAGGAGATGGAAAATAGTGTTTAATACCTTGTAGACATGGTGGGGAGGAGGAGAAAATGCAACAGATTGTGAGGGCACCTACAGCAAAACATGAAGGCGTGATAATGGTTGCAAAGGAGTGATAGAGATGTAAAATAGGTGTAAGCATTAGCAGCGAGAACGAAAAATGGTGCCACTCTGCTGAAAGCAAAACCAACAAGACAGTAACAAGACTCAACTGGCAGAAAATGGGACATGTGAGAAAAATGGAGAACTGATGTCATACGCTGAAGTTGCAGAATTCAATATTGAGTCCTTGAGGCTATAAGGTGCCAAAATAAAAGATGAGATGTTGTATCTGGAACTTATTTTGAGCTTCGTTAATGGAACACGGTAGCTGACCCAGGATGGAAATGCTAACATGGAAGCAAGGTGTTTTATTGAAAGAGCGAGCAGTTGGAAGTTTGGGGTCATTCATAAAGTCATAGAATCATAGAGATATACAGCACCAAAACAGACCCTTTCGTCCAACCCATCCATGCTGACCAGATATTCCAACCCAATCTAGTTCCACCTGCCAGCATCCGGCCTATATCTCTCCAAACCCTTCCTATTCATATACCCATCCAGATACCTTTTAAATGTTGCAATTGTACCAGCCTCCATCACTTCCTCTGGCAGCTCATTCCACACACGTACCACCCTCTGCATGAAAAAGTTGCCCCTTAGGTCTCTTTTATATCTTTCCCCTCTCACCCTAAACCTATGCCCTCTAGTACTGGACTCCTGACCCGAGGGAAAAGACTTTGTCTATTTATCCTATCCATGCCCCTCATAATTTTGTAAAACTCGATAAGGTCACCCCTCAGCCTCAGACGCTCCAGGGAAAACAGCCCCAGCCTGTTCAGCCTCTCCTTGTAGCTCAAATCCTCCAACCCTGGCAACATCCTTGTAAATCTTTTCTGAACCCTTTCAAGTTTCACAACATCTTTCCGATAGGAAGGAGACCAGAATTGCAACAGTGGCCTAACCAATGTCCTGTACAGCTGCAACGATGACCTCCCAACTCCTGCACTCAATATTCTGACCAATAAAGGAAAGCATACCAAACACCTCCTTCACTATCCTATCTACCTGTGACCTTACTTTCAAGGAACTATGAACCTGCACTCCAAGGTCTCTTTGTTCAGCAACACTCCCTAGGACCTTACCATGAAATGTTTTAGTCCTGCTAAGATTTGCTTTCCCAAAATGCAGCACCTCACATTTATCTGAATTAAACACCGTCTGTCACTTCACAGCCCATTGGCCCATCTGGTCCAGATCCTGTTGTAATCTGAGGTAACCCTCTTCGCTGTCCACCATACCTCCAATTTTGGTGTCATAGGAGAGTTGGTGTGGACTTGTTGGGCCGAAGGGTCTGTTTCCATACTGTAGGAAATCTAAACTAATCTAATCTAATCTGCAAACTTACTAACTATACCTCTTATATTCGCATCCAAATCATTTATATAAATGATGAAAAGTAGAGGACCCAGCACCGATCCTTGTGGCACTCCACTGGTCATAAGCCTCCAGTCTGAAAAATAACCCTCCACCACCACCCTCTGTTTTCTACCTTTGAGCTAGTTCTGTATCCAAATGGCTCATTCTCCTATATTCCATGAGATCTAACCTTGATAACCAGTCTCCCATGGGGAACCTTGTCGTACATCTTATTGAAGTCCATATAGGTCACATCTACCACTCTGTCCTCATCAATCCTCTTTGTTACTTCTTCAAAAAACTTAATCAAGTTTGTGAGACATGATTTCCCATGCACAGAGCCATGTTGACTATCCCTAATCAGTCCTTGCCTTTCCAAATACATGTACATCCTTGAGAAATAAGAAAAGGATAATCACCTTATTGGGATTGTATTATAGACCTTCCAATAGTCAGAGGGAAATTGAGAAACAAACTTGTAAGGAGATCTCAGATATCTGTAAGAATAATAGGGTGGTCATGGTAGGGGATTTTAACTTTCCAAACATAGACTGGGACTGTCATAGTGTTAAGGGTTTAGATGGAGAGGAATTTGTTAAGTGTGTACAAGAAAATTTTCTGATTCAGTATGTGGACATACCTACTAGAGAAGGTGCAAAACTTGACCTACCCTTGGGAAATAAGGCAGGGCAGGTGACTGAGTGTCAGTGGGGGAGCACTTTGGGGCCAGTGACCATAATTCTATTTGTTTTAAAATAGTGATGGAAAAGGATAGACCAGATCTAAAAGTTGAAGTTCTAAATTGGAGAAAGGCCAATTTTGACGTTATTAGGTAAGAACTTTCAAAAGCTGATTGGAGGCAGATGTTTGCAGGTAAAGGGATGGCTGGAAAATGGGAAGCCTTCAGAAATGAGATAACGAGATTATCATTCCGACAGAAAATGTAAGGGTGTTCTGCAAATGGGTCAGTCAGTTTGTTTTGGCATTGCCAATGTAAAGGATTGTGAGCAGTGGTTACAGTAGACCAGATTGAAAAAAGTACAAGTGAAATGTTTCTTTACCCGGAAGGTGTGTTTGGGGCCTTGGACAGTGAGATCGGTAGGTCGGAAGGAGCAATTGCTTGGGAAGGTGCCATGGAGAAGTGAGGAAGTTTTAGGAATAATGTAGGAGTGGAGGGAAAGGTTCCTGATGAATGCTGGCAGTGGAGGGATGGAGAGATGTGTTTGATGTGGTATCCTGCTGGAGGTGGTGAAAATAGCGGAACATGATCCGTTGAATGTGGGTGGCGGAAAGTGAGGTCAAGGGGATCCCTACACTTGTTCTGGATCATTATATTCTGGAAATCCCAGAGGACTGGAAAACAGCCAGTGTAACATCTTTATTTAAAATGTGAAGGAGACGAAAAACAGGTACAGATAGCCCAGTTAGATTAATATCTGTTACTGGGAAAATGTTAAAGTCCAGTATAAAGAATGCAATAGCAGAATGTTTAGAAATACATGATATAATCAAGCTGAGTCAGCTTGGCTTCATGAAGGGGAAATCCTCTCCGACAAATATACCAGAGTTCCCAGAGGAAGTAAGAAGCAGCAGATCAAGGGGAAGCAGCGAATGTCCTGGGGAGTGTTGCTGAACAAAGAGACCTTGGAATGCAGACTCGTGGTTCCTTGAAAGTGGAATTGCAGTTGGACGGGATAGTGAAGAAGGCATTTGGTTTGCTTTCCTTTATTGGTCAATGTATAGAGTATAGGAATTAGGAGGTCATGTTGCAGCTGTATGGGATGGTGGTGAAATATTACTTTAGGAATATTGCATGGAATTCTGGTCTCCCTCCTATCGGAAGGTTGTTGTGAAACTTGAAAGGGTTCAGAAAAGATTTACAAGGATGTTGCCAGGGGTGGAGGGTTTGAACAATGTCGGGGATGACCCTATCAAGGTTTATAAAATCATGAGGGGCATGGATAAGATAAATAGACAAAATCTTTTCCCTGGGGTTGGGGGAGTCCAGAATTAGAGGGCATAGGTTTAGGGTGAGAGGGAGAAGATATAAAAGAGACCTAAGGGGCAACTTTTTCATGCAGAGGGTAGTGTGTTTATGAAATGAGCTGACAGGGGAAGTGGTGAAGGCTGGTACAATTACAATATTTAAAAGGTATCTGGATGAGTATATGAATAGGAAAGGTTTAGAGTGATATGGGCCAAATGCTGGCAAATGGGACTAGATTAACCGAGGAAGGCATGGACAAGTTAGACTGAAGGACCTGTTTCTGTGTTATACATCTCTAGGACTCTACAGTCAGCATAGACGGGTTGGATCGAAGGGTCTGTTTCTGTGCTGTACATCTCTATGAATCTATGACTCTATAATATATTTCAGTTTGCAGCAGGCATTTGATAAGTTACCACACCTTACGATACTGAATAAGACTAGAGCCCATACTGTTGGCGGGAGTATGTTAGTATGGATAGAGGATTGGCTGGTTAATAGAGCACAGAAAGTTTGAATAGGGGCATTTTCAAGATAATAACCTATATTGAGTGGAGTGCGTCAGGGATCATTGCTGGGGCAATGATTATTTACAGATATTTTCTAGTCAACCTGTTCTGACATGTTAATACACACCCCTGGAGCAGGTAGGCCTTGAACCTGGGCCTCTTGTTTCAGAAAAGGAGAAAGTGAGGACTGCAGATGCTGGAGATCAGAGCTGAAAATGTGTTGCTGGAAAAGCGCAGCAGGTCAGGCAGAATCCCAAGGAGCAGGAGGATCGACGTTTAGGGCATGAGTCCTTCTTCAGGAATGTGAAGAATGGCTCATGCCCGAAACGTCGATTCTCCTGCTCCTTGGATGCTGCCTGACCTGCTGCGCTTTTCCAGCAACACATTTTCGCCTCTTGTTTCAGAGCTAGGGACTGTCTCATTGACAATATATGTCAATGACTTGCATGAAGAAAAAGAATGGACCACAGCCAAATTTGTGACCTACCCTAAAATACGTGCAAAGACGGCTGGTGAGAATGACACAAAGACTCTGTCGAGGGATATAGACAGGTCAAGCGAATAGGCAAAACTTGGCAGATGGAATACCGTGTGGGAAAATGTGAGGTTATACACTTTGGCAGAAGAATAAATGAGCTGACTCTTAGTTAAATATTATTTAAAAGAATACAGAAAAAGTACAGAAAGCTGCAGCACCAAATAATTTGGGAGTCCTTGTGCGTACATCGCAAAATGTTAGCATACAAGTTCAGCAGGTAATAAGGAAGGCCAGTGGAATGTCTGCCTTTATTTCAAAGGGAATGGAGTATGAAAATAAAATGATACGAGGCACTAGTCAGACCACAGCTGGAATACTGTGAACAGCTTTGGTCCCCTTATGTAAGGAAATATACACTGGGATTGGAAGCAGTCCAGAGACAGTTCGCTTGACAGAGACCTGGAAAGACTGTCTTATGAGGAGAGGTTAAGTAGATTGGACCTGTACTTATTGGAATCTAGAATTGGAACCTTATTAAATACACAAAATTCTTAGGAATCTTGACAGGGAGATATGGAGATTTTAAGGAGGGTATTATCTCAGGACAGTATTATTTCAGAATAACAAGTTGCATATAATAAGACAGATATAAGGGTTCTTCCCTCAGAGGGTAACGACTGTTAGATTAGATTCACAGAATCCCTACAGTGTGGAAACAGGCCCTTCAGCCCAACAAGTCCACACTGACCTGCCGAAGAGTATCCCAGCCAGACTCTATTACTCGACATTTACCCTTGTCCAATGCACTGAACCTACACACCCTTAATACTAGCGGCAATTTAGCATGGCCAATTCACCTAACCTGTACATCTTTGCCTTGTGGGAGGAAACCAGAGCTCCCAGAGGAAACCCACACAGATACGGGGAGAATGTCCTAAAATTACACATACACACTCGCCTGAGGCTGGAATCAAACCCAAGTCCCTGGCGCTGTGAGGTAGCAGTGCTAATCACTGAGCCCCGGTGCTGCCACATGCCAACTGTGTGGAACTCCTTACCATGGAGGATGTAGAGCTGCAGCATTAAGTATATTCTAGGCTGACACAGGCAGGTTTTAATCAGTTGTATGTTCAAGGGTTATCAGAAAAATGGAGGAAACTGCTGCTGAGGATCAGTCATGATCTCATTGAATGGCACAGCATGCTCAATGGGCTGAATGGCCTACTTCTGCTCCTAAGTCTCATGGGCTACAGAGTTTTGGTGGAAGATGGAAGGCTAGTCAGGAGAACATTGGAATAGTAGAGTTCCTTCCAAATCCACCAGCAGATATATGGGAACACCACCCTATCATTTCCCCTCCAAACTATGGACCAGCCTGACTTGGAAATATAACTCCATTTTTTTCATTGTCATTCAGTCAAAATCCTGGAACTCTATCCCTAATAGCACCATAGGCACGCTGGGCTTCGAGGACTGCAGCAGGGGTTCAAGAAGGAAGCTCACCATTCCCTTCTCAGAGGCAATCTGGGATGGGCAATAAATGCTGGCTCAGCCAGTGATACCCACACCCAATGAACCATTTAAAAGAAAGGTCTAAAATATGGATTAAAACAGGACCACACAATTTGGAGGATTTACCAGTCGCTTGCTTAAAAGAGTTTTAAAAAGCTAGCAGACAAGTTCAGCAGGTAATAGGGAAGGCCAGTGGAATGTTCGCCTTTGTTTCAAAGATAATGGAGTATAAAAATAACATGACATAAGACACTACTCAGACTACAGCTAGAATACTGTGAACAGTTTCGGTCCCTTATCTAAGGAAATCTACATTGGCATTGGAGACGGTCCAAAGAAGGTTCATTTGGCAGAGACTGGGTACGGAAGGATAGTCTTATGAGGAGAGGTTGAATAGATTGTTCTTACTGGAATCTAGAAACATAAGAGGCAACCCTATTGAAATATGCAATATTCTTAGGGGTCTTGACAGGGTAAATGTGGAAATATTAGGTCCAGGACCAGAAGGTATTATCTCAGCCCTTTTTCTTAAAAGTTCCAGCCAGCAGAAAAGCCGTGGGATTGCAGTGACCATTTTAATGGCTTTTTAACGCATTTTCCCCTGTGTGGGCAGGCTTAAGATTGGCCCTTAAAAGGTTTGGATATAATTCACTTTTAAAAATCAAGTGGAATTTGATAGGCTCGCTTTAAAATTTTACCATGTTCCCCATAGAAATATAGGAACAAATGGTTGACTTCAGAAGTCCATTTACCAACATGCAAAAGCATTTCAATCGTCTTTTCCGGAATATCTGCAAAGTGGAAAGTCACTCTAGCCTGTCAAACTACACTGGGGTTTTTCACATTCATAACCTAAGCATGCAGATGTCACTTAAATACAAAGTTACGACATCCAGATGCCCAATTGACTTTATTCACGTTTATTTTTAAACTTCAGGAGATGTCTGTCTCAGACCCGCAAGGAAATTTTGCTGAAATAAACATTTTTGATTAACAAACAGCCCATTGTCAAGTTCAGGAATGGCCCACTCTTTCCAACATATAATGCACTCCCTCTTGATGATGCAATCCTTGGAACGTATAATTTTCAAATTGTAGATGATTGACAGAAAAGCTAGTCTGCAAATTTACAAAGCAAGCAGAACAGCTAAGTCGCAGTTTGGCTCATACTTTGGTTACTAAGTGCCATCCGGTTTAACTCGCTCAATTCTAGGTAACTGCGACAGGACAGCCATCAATCTACACAAATAGTCAAATTAATAGAACAAAAATCATATTTAAACTGCGATAATACTCTGGTCATAGTTCACTCTGAGTGTGATGCCATATTGGTCTTCAAGATAAAAGAGCTGAAAATGTGTTACTGGAAAAGCGCAGCAGGTCAGGCAGCATCCAAGGAACAGGAGAATCAACGTTTCGGGCATGAGCCCTTCTTCAGGAATGAGGAATGTGTGCCCAGCAGGCTAACATAAAAGGTAGGGAGGAGGGACTTGGGGGAGGGGCGTTGGAGATGCGATAGGTGGAAGGGGATCAAGTGAGGGTGATAGGCCGGAGTGGGGTGGGGGCGGAGAGGTCAGGAAGAAGATTGCAGGTTAGGAAGGCGGTGCTGAGTTCGAGGGATTTGACTGAGACAAGGTGGGGGGAGGGGAAATGAGGAAACTGGAGAAATCTGAGTTCATCCCTTGTGGTTGGAGGGTTCCTAGGCGAAAGATGAGGCGCTCTTCCTCCAACCGTCATGTTGCCATGGTCTGGCGATGGAAGAGTCCAAGGACCTGCATGTCCTTGGTGGAGTGGGAGGGGGAGTTGAAGTGTTGAGCCACGGGGTGGTTGGGTTGGTTGGTCCGGGTGTCCCAGAGGTGTTCCCTGAAACGTTCTACAAGTAGGCGGCCTGTCTCCCCAATATGGAGGAGGCCACATCGGGAGCAGCAGATGCGGAGAATGGTGTGTGTGGAGGTGCAGGTGAATTTGTGGATATGGAAGGATCCCTTGGGGCCTTGGAGGGAAGTAAGGGGGGAGGTGTGGGCGCAAGTTTTGCATTTCTTGCGGTTGCATGGGAAGGTGCCGGGAGTGGAGGTTGGGTTGGTGGGGGGTGTGGACCTGACGAGGGAGTCACGGAGGGAGTGGTCTTTTCGGAACGCTGATAGGGGAGGGGAGGGAAATATATCCCTGGTGGTGGGGTCCGTTTGGAGGTGGCGGAAATGACGGCAGATGATACGCTGTATATGGAGGTTGGTGGGGTGGTAGGTGAGGACCAGTGGGGTTCTGTCCTGGTGGCGGTTGGAGAGGCGGGGCTCAAGGGTGGAGGAGCGGGAAGTGGAGGAGATGCGGTGGAGGGCATCGTCGATCATGTCTGGGAGGATATTGCGGTCTTTGAAGAAGGAGACCATCTGGGTTATACGGTATTGGAACTGGTCCTCCTGGGAGCAGATGCGGCAGAGACGAAGGAATTGGGAATATGGGATGGCATTTTTACAGGGGGCAGGGTGGGAGGATGTGTAGTCTAGGTAGATGTGGGAGTCGGTCGGTTTATAGTCAATGTCCGTGTTGATTCGGTCACCCGAGATAGAAATGGAAAGGCCGAGGAAGGGGAGGGAGGTGTCTGAGACGGTGAATTCGAGGTTGGAGTGGAAGGTGTTGGTAAAGTGGATGAACTATTCAACCTCCTCGTGGGAGCACAAGGCAGCGCCGATACAGTCATCGATGTAGTGGAGGAAAAGGTGGGGGGTGGTGCCAGTGTAGCTGCGGAAGATGGACTGTTCCACATATCCTACGAAGACGCAGGCATAGCTGGGGCCCATGTGGGTGCCCATGGCTACTCCTTTGGTTTGGAGGAAGTGGGAGGATTGGAAAGAGAAGTTGTTCAGAGTGAGGACCAGTTCAGTCAGTCGAAGGAGGGTGTCAGTGGAAGGGTACTGGTTGGTACGGCGGGAAAGGAAGAAGCGGAGGGCTTTGAGTCCTTCATGATGGGGGATGGAGGTGTCCAGGGACTGGATGTCCATGGTGAAGATAAGGCATTGGGGACTGGGGAAGCGAAAATCATGGAGGAGGTGGAGGGCGTGGGTGGTGTCCCGAACGTAGGTGGGGAGTTCTTGGACTAAGGGGGACAGGACCGTGTCGAGGTATGCAGAGATGAGTTCGGTGGGGCAGGAGCAGGCTGAGACAATGGGTCGGCCGGGGCAGTCAGGTTTGTGGATTTTGGGCAGGAGGTAGAAACGGGCAGTGCGGGGTTGTGGGACTATGAGGTTGGCCATTTCTGCCACCTCAGCATTCCAAAAAGACCACTCCCTCCGTGACTCCCTCGTCAGGTCCACACCCCCCACCAACCCAACCTCCACTCCCGGCACCTTCCCCTGCAAATCCCTCAAACTCAGCACCACCTTCCTAACCTGCAATCTTCTTCCTGACCTCTCCGCCCCCCACCCACTCCTGCCTATCACCCTCTCCTTGACCTCCTTCCACCTATCGCATCTCCAACGCCTCTCCCCCAAGTCCCCCCTCCCTACCTTTTATCTTAGCCTGCTTGGCACACTTTCCTCATTCCTGAAGAAGGGCTTATGCCCGAAACGTCGATTCTCCTGCTCCTTGGATGCTGCCTGACCTGCTGCGCTTTTCCAGCAACACATTTTCAGCTCTGATCACCAGATTCTGCAATCCTCACTTTTTCCTTCAAGATAAAAGAGACTGGAAGCCCTTTTAAAAACAAACAGGTTTCCTGAAGATTGAAATATGAGAAATGATTACGTGAAGGAGAGGAAAACTCAAGAGTTCTTTAAAATAGTAAATAGGATAGAATCGGTCAAGCTGGAACATTAGTCATTCAAGGAAGCCACTTGTGCACAGAACATTCAAAGCTGATGTCAACAAGTTCCTCACAGATGTACTGGAACTCTAAGCAAAAACCTGGGAATTATTGAAAAAACAGATGCTGTGAAGTGAGTGCGGAATGGGGGAATCCTACTGTGGATGGGTCAAATGGATCTCATTCAAATCTATCTGGTGATCTGGTGTTTGCAGACATGGCTCTTATCAGTGAAGAATGACAGCTTTTAGCACTGTCTCTGGGTATGAGATGTGTTAACTGATTTACAACACTCAAACATAGACATCTACAGATAAAACTATCTGGTAGAAGTACAAACAGTGCTGATCTTTACCTGGCACAATCAGCTTTAACAGCCTCAGAATTTGTTCAATAGAGAGCATTTTCATTTGCTGGGTGGGGAGGGGGTGACATGGTGAGGCATTCACTTTAGGAGCTGCCTGTTTCAGCAGTGGGAACATGATAACATGCATGTAGGTCTGTATAAGACTTACAACTTCCAAAACATTTGTTTGTCCAATGCTGGAGTCCACAATTTGTACGAGGGATCTTTACTCGTTTCTTTAAAATCTTTTATGGGAATTGGGTATCACTTGCAAGCACATCATGTATCGTCCCCTCTCTATTTGTTCTTGAACTGAATTGCAGGACTTGTTCAGAACGCAGTTAAGAATCGAGTGTATTGGCGTGGATCTGGAGTCACATGTTGGCCAGTAAGGATGTAAGTGACCAGATGGGATTTTTACAACAATCAATGATAGTCTCCATGGTCATCATTATTGAGGTTAGCTTCATATTTTCAGATTTTACTCATTGCATTTAAACTCCCCCTAAGATGTAAACCTGTGTCCCTGAATATTAGGCTAGGCCTCCAAATCACTAGTTTAGTGCCTGCTATATCACCAGGTGTGAGACGTACAAATAAGACTGAAGCGATCCAAAGATTTGCTGCAAGAGTCTGCACAAATCAGAGTGGAAAATGTAGCAGTGTCATATCGCAATCAAAAATATACTTGGGACAATAACGCACGGTGGCTCAGTGGTTAGCACTGCTGCCTCACAGCGCCAGAGACCTAGGTTCAATTCCCACCTCAGGTGACTGACTGTGTGGAGTTTGCACATTCTCCCCGTGTCTGCGTGGGTTTCCTCCAGGTGCTCCGGTTTCCTCCCACAGTCCAAAAATGTGCAGGTCAGGTGAATTGGCCATGCTAAATTGCCCATAGTGTTAGGTAGGGGGTAAATGTAGGGGTATGGGTGGGTTGCGCTTCGGCAGGGCAGTGTGGACTTGTTGGGCCGAAGGGCCTGTTTCCACACTGTAAGTAATCTAATCTAATCGGCAAAATTTTAAGGTGAAAGGCAGCAGGTTTAGAGGAGATCTGAGAATTTTTTCATCCAGATGTGATGGGAATATGGAAAGCATTGCCTGGAAGGGTAGTTAAGGTGGGAAGCCTCACAACCTTTTGCAAGGTTGTGAGATTGATGAAAACTTGAAATGACATAACTTCAAGGCTATAGGCCTAGCACTGGAAAGCAGGACTCGTGTGGGTTTAGAGTAGTGGAGTCGTTCCAGATTCCAAGTGCTGAATGGCCTTTTTTATAATTCCATGATTTTAGAAGGATAAATAAATATAGACTGACCAGGTTATATAAAATATGGGATGGACTAGTGGGAATTGACAGAAACAATGATTGGTGGTCTCTGGCAATGATAAGACATGACATAGCCAATCTCATAAATTGCACACTATTTGTTTCCAAGATGATGTATCAACAATTTATCTTTCCAAGGACAATCCCACCCTGAAACAAATTGTCAAAGGAAATAGTCATAAGTCCAGGATTGAAAATCTTCAAGACTCATTTTAGATTATTTCGATTTGAAATTTTCATTAAAAGGCTACCATCACAGTAGGTAACGAAGGTTATCCCTAATAATTTTGTTCAACAAATGCAATCATGCAAAAAAACATCTGAGATACTCTGTAGTGGTGCATCCTCTCATATTAATCACACAATAGGCATATGATAACGCAAAGGCAGAAGAGGATTAGTAGCAGTGAACTCTCTCAAGCAACCCTTTTCCAGTCTCACATACTGTTAGAGGTGACAAGTGCCATAAGGTACCAACATTGGCCATTGAAGAAAATTCCACATAGTACACAGGCAACAACCATCAATTTAGTGAAAAAAACAGCTCCAACCATATTTCTCTAACTAGGAGAAACATGGTCCAATATTTAGAATGTCTATGTCATCTTAAAAAGAGGCAAAAATACATTGGAAATTCAAGAATTAGGTTATAATGAGTCTGGAAATAAGTGGGTGTTTTTGTGGTTTCCAATGAAATATGCATAACCTCTGGGGTTTCTGTTCTCACTGAAATTTCCAGATAGTTTTTGCACAGCAAAAGTACAAAGTAGATTTTTGGGCTGATGGTTATTTAAATCGAAGGGCACATTTGGCATAACTACAGAGGACAGTGTAAGCAATGTCACAGAAGCAGAGCTGACCTTTAATAACAACCAAACATTTCACGTAAATAAAACTTCACATGAAACAAGTGGTGAAGAGTTCAACACTGCACCCCATTTTCTAAACATTATACAGGTTCTCTCATGCAGTGGAATGGTCAGCAAGGCAAAGTAAGTTGCCAAAGTCCCAGAGGGGTGCTCTCTCATTCAACAACTGGTGGTGAGTTTAACCTGAATGTCTCCATGTCTCAAGCGAGAGTGGAGGTTGAGAAGGCTCGACCTTCACGGTGCCTTCTGCTTGGCATTACAAACCAGCAGTCCAGCCAACCGAAATCACCAAACACTCAACTCCATCAATAGGCTGCACGAGATCACAAGCAAATTCATTGGAGAATTGTTTTGATATTGGTCTGGCAAGTGCCTGAAAAAATTGCAAAAGATCCTCATCCCACTTCAGGACTCTTTTGCTGAATCATGCAGGCAATTGGGGTTTAATCCGCATGTGCTCTAACTAACACCGAGAACTCTACAGCATCCAAAGCAAGCTGTGAAAACTGCTGGAGACCTTCAAACAGCACAAATGTCGACATTATCTAACTTGGCTATGGGAGGATCTTCAGAGTTATGTGGGAAGACAATATCTCTGTTCTTACTCAACTAGAGTGCTCATCATTTCCTTGATGCACCTGTGTCCAGAAGACTGCTGTTTGTTATTTATGTCACTCTATGGCTATTGGAAGTCAGTAGCCTCGACAGTTGCAGGAAAGAGATGAGAGAAAGTGAGGACTACAGTTATTGGAGATCAGAATCAAGAGTGTGGTGCTGGAAAAGCATAGCAGGTCAGGCAGCATCTGAGGAGCAGGAGAATTGATGTTTCGGGCATAAGCCCTTCATCGGGAATGAGAAGGGCTTCTGCCTTTCAGGTCATCAGGTCATTCCTGATGAAGGGCTTATGCCCGAAATGCCAATTCTCCTGCTCCTCAGATGCTCCCTGACCTGTTGTGCTTTTCCAGCATCACACTCTCGATAGTTGCAGGAAATGTTGCCCTTGCCTTGCCCTTGTTTGAAGTCCAAGCTGTGGTTGAAGCATACAGTGAAGGGTTCTCAGATGGTGCCCTTCAGTGAGTTAATTGTTAATTAATAGAGTTAACATTTGAGAGGTTGACGTGGATATGAGCCAAGTCTAAGTTGAAGAAAAGAAAGGAAACAACCCATGGTACAGCAAAGGTTTGGGTTCCCAGAGACAGCATGGTCTATGAATCATTACACTGCAAACATTTTCCTTGTATTTTAATGGAATGGGTTTCCTCAAAAGTGAATATTAATCTGACATCTTTCAGTTCAGGGCCTGGAGTTTGCTTCAGCTTTTTATTCGGCTTGTGAACAGTGAGAAAGATGTCAAAATGTCCCAGAAAAGTTTCCACACAATACTGAAGCCAAATGCATCACATGCAAGATTAAAGATTAGGAGACTTTTTTCCCACAGAGTAGGAGATAGTTGGAACAGATTTTCAACAGTTAATTGGGATTGGCAGTTCTAAGAATAAGTTATTTTTGCATATTGAACCTCTTGCAGTGATGTGACCATATTAATAAAGGCTTTCATATAAGTTGACCAAAGCCAGACAATTTGGTTCTCTCCCAGTGACCCAGTGGGAAAAGACACTGGCATGGTATAACATAAACAATATAGATGTGCAGGTCCCAGGATTCCTGATCTGTGCTGAATATTTGACTTTATCCTTATTATTTTGTGTTTTGTGTCTGTGCATACATAGGTGGATAGGACTGGGATGTGCCTGTGATGCCCTATACAGTTGAATAGGCTTCTCATATGTGACTGAAAATTGTGTCTTAGTGCCTTCTGGTTTCTATGGATTTGTACCACAACAGACTCATGACTTTTAAGGAAGAAAAGTACACTTAATTGTCAAGAGCAATTCATTCTATTTTCTTTACACAATTGGTTTACAAAGTTGGTCAGCAATAACAGCAGTTCTGTTCAAGGGCAAGAAATGAGGGGTTTGAATATCTTAATCAAATGTTGGGGCTGAAATTCCAAAGGCTTTTGGATGTGACTTTTACCTGCCTTCCAGTCTTGGTGCACATCCTGCTGTGTGATGCAGGGTCAAATGATCAAAACAAGCATGGGGCAATGGAGAGGAGAAAGTGAGGACTGCAGATGCTGGAGATCAGAGCTGAGAAATGTGGTGCTGGAAAAGCGCAGCAGGTCAGGCAGCATCCAAGGAGCAGGAGAATCGACATTTCGGGCATAAGTCCTTCTTCAGGCAATGGAGAGGACTGGGAAGCAGAAATGTGTGGGTGGTGATGTTAGAGTGTGTGGAAATGGTGTGGTGGGGTAGCAAAATCCTTGCAAAAGAGGTAAGTAGCTAGATAACCAAACCTGCTCCTACTTCATGGTTCAATGCCAACATTGAAGGAAG
This sequence comes from Chiloscyllium punctatum, assembly GCF_047496795.1. Classification (NCBI taxonomy): domain Eukaryota; kingdom Metazoa; phylum Chordata; class Chondrichthyes; order Orectolobiformes; family Hemiscylliidae; genus Chiloscyllium; species Chiloscyllium punctatum. The sequence continues at coordinate 90,634,384 of NC_092746.1, read as the reverse complement.
CAGACAACAGTACAACAGGAAAGCACAAATCAGGAAGCCAGTACTATCATGAATGTCCAGAACAGAAGTGATAGTCTATTTGGCATTGATGGGACAAAGACAAACTAACAATGGGATGTGGCTAAAGTACCACTGTATATGTGCAGGAAGGAATTTAATAACTCACCAGTTATACCCAAGTTACCAGCCAGCTCCTGCTAAGCCTATCAGCCTTGTTTTCTTTTGTAAAGTGAGTCAATAACATAGAATCATAGATTCCCTACATGTGGAAGCAAGCCACACCTAACCTCCAAAGTCTATCCCAGCCAGACCATTCCATCCCTGTAACCCTGCATTTCCCATGGACAGTCCATCTAGGGTGGCACGGTGGCACAGTGGTTAGCACTGCTGCCTCACAGTGCCTGAGACCTGGGTTCAATTCCCGCCTCAGGCGACTGACTGTGTGGTGTTTGCATGTTCTCCCTGTGTCTGCGTGGGTTTCCTCCCACAGCCCAAAGATGTGCAGGTCAAGGTGAATTGGCCATGCTAAATTGCCTGTAGTGTTAGGTTAGGGGTATGGGTGGGTTGTGGCGTGGTGTGGACTTGTTGGGCTGAAGGGCATGTTTCCACACTGTAATGTTATCTAATCTAATCTAGCCTGCACATCCTTGGACACGATGAGCAATTTGCCAAGGCCAATCCACCTAACCTGCACATTTTTAGACTATGGGAGGAAACTGGAGCACCCAGAGGAAACCTATGCCGAATGTGCAAACTCCACACAGACAGTCGCCTGAGAGTGGAATCAAACCTGGGTCCCTGGTGCTGTGAGGCAGCAGTGCTAATCACTGGGCCACTGTACTGCCCCATTCTCACTATTGTCTCTCTGAATAAGATGCCTGCAAGTTCAAAACTCACTGTGGAAACTTTGGCACACAATCCAGATGGAATCCTGCTACTAGCTTTGAATTCTTTCTGCCATTATACTGATGGCCCAATCCACAACATGGTAAAGTTGGCAGTCAATGAAGAGGCTGCCTTTGAGTTCACTAGCCATTTAAGGAATGTAGGTAAGTTTGAAGGGGAGACAGCCAATCAGAGTGTCCCATGATCTGGTTGGGTGAGGAGTGGGTGCTGCTCAGGTAGGTAAGAATCTTGAGAGAATCTCAAAATAAACTTGCTCTCTCAAACCTTTTGCCCATTTAAAAATGGTCAGGCTATCATTATGAAGGTGGGGGTAGTAATCTTCCACAGGATTGGCAGCTGTCCTTGCAGGCCACATGGCTCCAGAATGGGAGAATTGAGCAGAAACATAGGGGGGGAAACCACTCAGAGATCACCTCCAGGTAGCTGCCAGCTGCAGCCTCAGATAAGTCCCCTGGCCACTGACTACTCCCTGATCACCCAACTACCTGCCCTCCAAATCACCAACTACCCTCCCTAATGAGGCCGGATTGCAGCCAGAGTCAATCACTCCAGCCCACAGTAAGACTCAACTCCCCCACACTGCAACTACCTCCTCCCCAACCAAATATTAATATCACATGACCAACTGACTACATTCTCTGAACAGACCTAATTAACCCTTGCCCTGACTACAGTCCAGCCATTTAACTCCTCTCGACTTGGCTACCCTCCAGACCAGACCCAGCTACCATTCAATCAAGTGGTCACACCCAAGCACCCCCAAGATTCACTTCAACACTTACTCAGCTAACTCAGCATTAATCTACACTCAGAGACAGGAACAAGCCAAATACAGCAGCTAGTGCTGTAAAAGTGGGACTGTACTGCCTTTCCCCAACATTACTTCACTCTGATGGAGTTCAGTGAGGAATGCTGGGTTGTGCATTTCTGTGATACCCCCAGGATTGGACGATCCCAGGAGGAAGGCTCGGTGTTGTTGATTAGGGAGAATCCTAATGACATGCTCAGTACTGTCACTGTTTGGAAGCTGCAACCTGATGAGAAGCTAGGACAGCAGCAGTTTCTATCCCTTTCTCAATTGATCAGCCTCAAGCTTTGCAAAAATAGCTTATCTAACATTTAATTTCAGATCATAATTTCAGATTATAGAATCATAGCATCACTTAGCACACAAGGACTTTCCCTTTGGAAAAGCTATCCAATTAGTCCCACCCACCTGCTCTTTCCTCATTGCTCTGTAGCCTTTTCATTTTTAACTGGATTTGACTAATGATCCACAGACATACAGCTGATCCAACGTGAAGTTTAAAGCATTTCCCTTGAGGCTTTTTATTCTAATTGCCTTCCTCCTCTCCTAAGGGTTTAACTTTCTTTGTAATTACTCTGTATTTCTTTGTACTTAGCAATGTGGAAAATGGCAATGCAGCCCAACCAGTCCATGTTAGTGTTTATTACTTATGTGAGCCAATGGCCCAAATTGCATCTACCTACACTATTACCATATCCCTTCAATGAGTTATCCTTCGTCTTACTGAACAGCTGGCACAGGTTCTGTCCATTAACCCTGGAAATTAATTCCCATAGCATTAACAACAACTAGCGGCTTATGTTCACAAATCACCTTTAACGCAGTAGAAAACATCAAGAGGCTTCACAGGAGCATTATCAGACAAAATTCAAGACAGAGTCACATCAGCACACACACAAGGACAGGCCACTAAAAGCTTGATCAATTAAGTAGATTTTAAAGAGTTTCTGAAAGAATGAGAAGCATAAACAGGCAATAGTGTTTCAGAAGGGAATTCCAGTCATTAGACCTTAAGCAGCTGTAGACAGAAGTGGGGAAAAGGAATATGGATTGTACAGGAGGACAGAATTGGAGATCTCAAAATCTCAAACGTAAATCTCAAAAAGCAAACAAACAGCTTCAACAGGTAAATGAAATGGCAAATGAAATGTTGGCCTTTATTTCAAAGGGACTGGAGTTTGAAAATAGGAAAGTCTTGTTTAGAATTATACAGGGCACTAGATACACTACACTTGCAATATTATGAACATAGAAACAGAAAAAAATAGGAGCAGGAAAGGACCACTCGGCATCCCAGACTGCTCTGCTTGAATACGATCATAGCTGACCACCTCAACAGCCTGCTCCTGCTTTCTCCCCATACCTTATGATCCTTTGAGCCCGAAGAACTATATCTAAACTTTTTTGAAAATATATTGTGGAATAACAAAACTCTGCTTCACAATCTTTGGCCCACCTGTGTGTTCAATTCTCATGCTACATTTCAGTTAAAAATGAGGCAACAAGTTAAAGGAAAGAAAATAATGATATTATTCCACTGTTATACACCGTGTTATGCACAAAAAGAGGAACTATCATTTTCAGACATGGGGCAAGTTCTTGCAATTATTTTGGTGATGTGACACCATTGACTTTGGGTGTTACACTGTTCGGGCGGAGGCAGGTCCTGCAGATGCTGGAGATTAGAATCAAGATTAGAGTGGTGCTGGGAATGCACAGCAGGTCAGGCAGCATCCGAGGAGCAGGAAAATCAACGTTTTGGGCAGGAGCCCTTCATCTTGATGAAGGACTTTTGCCCGAAACATCGATGTTCCTGCTCCTCGGATGCTGCCTGACCTGCTGTGCATTTCCAGCACCACTCTAATCTTGACTGTTACACAGATCAGCTGATATAGAATTAGATTACTTACAGTGTGGAAACAGGCTCTTCGGCCACACTGACCTGCCAAAGCGCACCCACCCAGACCCATTCCCCTACATTCACCCCTGCACCTAACACTACGGGCAATTTAGCATGGCCAATTCACCTAACCTGCACATCTTTGGACTGTGGGAGGAAACCGGAGCACCTGGAGGAAACCCACGCAGACAATGTGCAAACTCCACACAGTCGCCTGAGGCGGGAATTGAACCCGGGTCTCTGGCACTGTGAGGCAGCAGTGCTAACCACTGAGCCACCATGCCGCCCCGACTTAAAATATTCTATAGACCAAATACAATAGTCATTACATGCTAGCTGACACTAGTTATCTTGTCAATGCATTTTGACAAGGTTTCTCCGAATCAATAAACATAATTTTAGCAGAAGGACGATGGAAATCACACAAACACCAGGGTAAAATCTATTACTCCAAGCATTTTCCTGGATCTTCAACTGAGACTAAAGTGAACTATCAAGTGAAATTCTACCCCACTGTATCACTGGCATCATTTATGAAATAATTCTTGAGAAACATGAAACAGTACATTTTCATACAACTAACTCAAAGTTAGATTACATCCAGTTCTGACACACCTTATGTAAATGTTTGTGTAAGTTTTCTAACCTATATTTGAGGCAATGTATACAAAAGGTATTGAAGCTACTGAAGGTAACTTCAAATAGCCAACATATGGCCTGGAGTTTTATTGGTTTTAAACCAGGCACAAGCTGATGTTGCTCTGAAAAATACACTTTCTAAATAATTTCAAAGCTGAGGCAGCTTTTAATTGATTGATAAATAGGAGGAGCCTTGTGTTGTCCTGGTCTTGTCTGTGAATTCTAAATAGAGTCATAGAGATGTACAGCATGGAAACAGACCCTTCGGTCCAACCCGTCCATGCCTAACAGATATCCCAGCCGGATTTAGTCCCACCTGCCAGCACCCGGCCCATATCCCTCCAAACCCTTCCCATTCATATACCCATCCAAATGCCTCTTAAATGTTGCAATTGTACCAGGCTCCACTACTTCCTCTGGCAGCTCATTCCATACACGTACCACCCTCTGTGTGAAAAAGTTGCCCCTTAGGCCTCTTTTATATCTTTCCCCTCTCACCCTAAACCTATGCCCTCTAGTTCTGGACTCCCCAACCCCAGGGAAAAAACTTTGCCTATTTACCCTATCCATGCCCCTCATAATTTTGTAAACCTCTATCAGGTCAACCCCTAGCCTCCGACGCTCCAGGGAAAACAGCCCCAGCCTGTTCGGCCTCTCCCAATAGCTCAAATCCTCCAACGCTGGCAACATAAATTGTAAATCTTTTCTGAAACCTTTCAAGTTTCACAACATCTTTCCAATAGGAAGGAGACTAGAATTGCATGCAATATTCCAACAGTGGCCTAACCAATGTCCTGCAACATGACCTCCCAATTCCAGGCTCAATACTCTGACCAATAAAACAAAGCATACCAAATGCCTTCTTCACTATCCTATCTACCTGCGACTCCACTTTCAAGGAGCTATGAACTTGCACTCCAAGGTCTCTTTGCTCAGTAACACTCCCTAGGACCTTACCATTAAGTGTATAAGTCCTGCTAAGATTTGCTTTACCAAAATGCAGCACCTCGCATTTATCTGAGTTAATCTCCATCTGCCACTTCTCAGCCCATTGGCTCATCTGATCAAGATCCTGTTGTAATCTGAAGTAACCCTCTTCGCTGTCCACTACACCTCCAATTTTGGTGTCATCTGCAAACTTACTAACTGTACCTCTTCTGCTCGCATCCAAATCATTTATGTAAATAACAAAAAATAGAGGGCCCAGCACCGATCTTTGTGGCACTCCACTGGTCACAGGTCTCCAGTCTGAAAAACAACCCTCCACCACCACCCTCTGTCTTCTACCTTTGAGCCAGTTCTCAGTCCAAATGGCTTATTCTCCCTGTATTCCATGAGATCTAACCTTGATAACCAGTCTCCTATGTGGAACCTTGTCGAACACCTTACTGAAATCCATATAGATCACATCTCCCACTCTGCCCTCATCAATCCTATTTGTTACTTCTTCAAAACACTCAATCAAATTTGTGAGACATATTTCCCACGCACAAAGCCATGTTGACTATCACTAATCAGTCCTTGCCTTTCCAAATACATGTACATCCTGTCCCTCAAGATTCCCTCCAACAACTTGCCCACCACCGACGTCAGGCTCATTAGTCTACAGTTCCCTGGCTTGTCCTTACCACCCTTCTTAAACAGTGGCACCACATTTGCCAACCTCCAGTCTTCCGGCACCTCACCTGTGACCATCGATGATGCAAATATCTCAGCAAGAGGCCCAGCAATCACTTCTCTAGCTTCTCATAGAGTTCTCGGGTACACCTGATCAGGTCCTGGGGATTTATCCACCTTTACCTGTTTCAAGACATCCAGCACTTCCTCCTCTGTAGTTTGGACATTTTGCAAGATGTCATCATCTATTTCCCTACAGTCTATATCTTCAATATCCTTTTCCACAGTAAATACTGATGCAAAATACTCATTTAGTATCTCCCCCATTTTCTGTGGCTCCACACAAAGGCTGCCTTGCTGATCTTTGAGGGGCCCTATTCTCTCCCTAATTACCCTTTTGTCCTTAATATATTTGTAAAAACCCTTTGGATTCTCCTTAATTCTATTTGCCAAAGCTATCTCATGTCCCCTTCTTGCTCTCCTGATTTCCCTTTTAAGTATACTCCTACTTCCTTTGCAGTCTTCTAAGGATTCACTCGATCTATCCTGTCTGTACCTGACATATGCTTCCTTCTTTTTCTTAACCAAACCCTCAATTTCCTAAGACATCCAGCATTCCCTATACCTACCAGCCTTTCCTTTCACCCTGACAGGAATATACTTTCTTTGGATTCTTGTTATCTCATTTCTGAAGGCTTCCCATTTTCCAGCCATCCCTTTACCTGCGAACATCTGTCCCCAATCAGCTTTCAAAAGTTCTTGCCTAATACCCTCAAAATTGGCCTTTCTCCAATTTAGAACTTCAACTTTTAAATCTTGTCTATCCTTTTCCATCACTATTTTAAATCTAATGGAATTATGGTTGCTGGCCCCAAAGTGCTCCCCCACTGACACCTCAGTCACCTGCCCTGCCTTATTTCGCAAGAGTGGGTCAGGTTTTGCACCTTCCCTAGTAGGTACATCCACATACTGAATCAGAAAATTGTCTTGTACACACTTAACAAATTCCTCCCCATCTAAACCCTTAACACTATGGCAGTCCCAGTCTATGTTTGGAAAATCCCCTCCCATAACCACCCTATTATTCTTACAGATAGCAGAGATCTCCTTACAAGTTTGTTTCTCAATTTCCCTCTGAGTATTGGGGGGTCTATAATATAATCCCAATAAGGTGATCATCCCTTTCTTATTTCTCAGTTCTACCCAAATAACGTCTCTGGATATATTTCCGGGAATATCCTCCCTCAGCACAACTGTAATGCTATCCCTTATCAAAAATGCCACCCCTCCCCCTCCTCTCTTGCCTCCCTTTCTATCCTTCCTGTAGCATTTGTATCCTGGAACATTAAGCTGCCAGTCCTGCCCATCCCTGAGCCATGTTTCCGTAATTGCTATGATATCCCAGTCCCATGTTCCTAACTATGCCCTGAGTTCATCTGCCTTCCCTATTAGGTCCCTGGCATTGAAATAAATGCAGCTTAATTTATTATCTTGTCCCTGCCTGCCCTGAATGTTTGACTCGCTTCTGTTCTCAACTGTACCCATCTCAGATTGATCTCTTTCCTCACTATCTTCCTTGGTCCCACCCCACCTCCCCATCTTACTAGTTTAAATCCTTCCGAGCAGCTCTAGCAAATCTCCCTGCCAGTACATTAGTCCCCTTCCAATTTAGATGCAATCCGTCCTTCTTGTACAGGTCACTTCTACCCCAAAAGAGATTCCAACGATCCAAGAATGTGAATCCTTCTCCCATACACCAGCTCCTCAGCCATGCATTCTTCTGCTCTATCATCCTATTCCTGCTGCACTAGCTCGTAGCACTGGGAGTAATCCAGATATTACTACTCTCAAGGACCTCCTTTTTAAATTTCTGCCTAACTCTCTGTAATCTCCCTTCAGAATCTCAACCTTTTCCCTTCCATTGTCGTTGGTTCCAATGTGGACAATGACCTCTTGCTGGTCCCTCTCCCCTCTGAGATCATTCTGCACCCTTTCTGCTACATCCTTGATCCTGGCACCAGGGAAGGAACACACCATTCTGATTTTTCGCTGCTGGCCACAGAAATGTCTGTCTGTACCTCTGACTACAGAATCCCCTAACACAATTGATCTCTTGGAAGCCGACGTACCCCTCGTTGCATTAGAGCCAGTCTCAATACCAGAAACTTGGTTGTTCGTGCTCTGTTACAGTCTGTTAATGTTACAGACTTAAGTTAAAAATCACACAACGCCAAGTTATAGTCCAACAGGATTCTTTGGAAGCACTAGATTTCAGAGCGCCGCTCCTTCATCAGGTAGTTTCAACCATGCTTCCAAATAAACCTGTTGGACTATAACCTGGTGTTATGATTTTTAACTTTGTCCACCCCAGTCCAACTTCGGCACCTCCAACTCAATGTTATAGACAAATGCAACCTCCATTCCATCATTTGGCAGTGCCAATTAATTTAAACTGGCCTCCTAAATGGTACGTTTTGAAGTAGCTTTCATTCTAATATATTTCTGTTGTCAAGAGTAAACAAGTATTCTCAGAATGTTAGAGAGATATTTTGAGCCTAGCAATCAAGAGATTGTACAAATGTACATGGCTGGCCTTCTTCAAGCGTGCTCCCTAATAGAGCAATAAACTACTCAATGTCCACTAATTCATCAATGGGCAGAATTTGGAATATTTTCAAAGATTACATCCATTTGAAATGTTCTATTTTAATTTTTATTTTTAAAAAGACAAAGTGACCTTAGAAATATAAATATTGTGAATAAAACTCAATAAATGGAACACCCTAAAGTGTTAAAAGTAGAATAAATGCACTACCACAAGCAATATTACATTTGCAAATACATATTTGATATTGCTATTGGAAGGATGTTAATGCATTGGAAGCAGTTCAGGGAAGGGTTACTAGGCCAATACCTGGAATAAGTGGATTGCCTTTTGAGTAAAGGTTGGAAAGGCTATGCCTGTATCCTCAGGAGTTTAGAAGAGTCAAAGGTGACTTCATTGAAATGTATAAGATCCTGAGAGGATTTGACCAGGCGGATGTGGAAAGGATGTTTCCTCTTGTGGGAGAATCTAGGACAAGTATTCATAGTTTAAAAATAAGGGGTCATGCATTTAAGGCAGAGATGAGGAAATATAGAATTCTCCCAGGATATTGTGAGTTTTTAGAATTCCCTTTCTCAAATGGTAGTGGATGCAGTATCTTTAAGCATTTTGAAGGTAGGGGTAGGTAGATTCTTTATTACCAAGTAGTTGAAAAATTATCATACAATTATAGAATAATACAGTATAGAAGAGGCCCTTTGACCCATCAAGTATGCAGCAACAAAACTGCTCTCGAGCTACATGTGTCCAGCTTTATCTTATACTCCACAACCACCTGATGAAGGAGCAGTGCTCCGAAAGCTAGTGCTTCCAAATAAACCTGTTGAACTATAACCTGGTGTGGTGTGATTTTTAACCCAGGAATGTAGAGTTGAGGTTGAAATCAGACCAGCCATGATCTTATTGAATGGCAAAGCAGGCTTGAAGGACCTTGTTCCTTGTTCGTGAGTCAATCAAATCAGTTTGGAGACGCGAAAAAATACGAGAAGAATCATCCTGCAGCAAGAAGACAGAACCCCGTTTTAAACAAAAACACAGTCAGCTGAGATAGTGAGAGAGGGTCTAAATATGCCTCTTTTCTTTGGGAGTTTGATCACAGCTTTATCTGAAAGTCCAGAGACTTCCAACTTCATTTTACCTTCAACAAAGAATGGGTGAGGACCCTATCCAGAGTTGCAACTGTTTCATCTTAAGCTAAAGGATTGTTTTTATTACTTTAAAGAATTAATTTCTTGCTATTCCATTAATTACCCAAGTACGTGTCTGTAAGACTATCCTTCCTTGTTTTAATGTAACTATATATTTGAGGAAGGGCATGTTTCATTGTATTTACGTTCCAGGTGTTATGTGAATAAACATTCTTTCTTTTGATCTGATTTAAACTTACCTGCAAGCCTCTATCTTTCTGTGTAGAGGTGGTCTTCCTACCTCTAAATCAGGAGGGCTGAATTTAACTACCACCTATCGTAGAGGCATGTCATAATGTGTCTAAACATCTAAAGGTTGAAGAAAATATCTGCCAGAAAGCCTGTTTGGATTCAACATTTAAAATCGCAGCACCCAAAAGATTTAAAACACCATTTCTGAAAGCATATATTCTGAAAGTATAACATACATAATCCAGAATAGTCTTAACTGTGGTAAAAAGTTGCTACATGTTTCACAAATAGAAAAAGACACTGAAAAGGACATTAAACCATGGAGAGTGAGACAGACAGACAGAGCCAGAATTGATTGGTCATTTTTAATTAACTTTGAGAAGTTGGTTGTGAACTGTATGCTGAAGGTAGTCCCCAGTGCTGTCAGTGTAGGATATGATGCAGTGTATGATATGTTTTGGGTCCAGATGATATTTTTCTTGGGATCCTGTTGTGTATGAACTGGTCACTGCATTTTCCACTTTAAGACCCGTGACTAGGTTTGTAAAGTTTAATCAGCTGTAAAAAGACTTTGAGTGTCTGAAAAGTTGAAAGGTGCGATACAAATGTTAGTCCTTCCTTTTTTTTTCTTACTTCCTCTGTAAATGGATGGCCTACCATTTTATGAAGGATTTCTCAGGAGTCAAAAATGGGCAAAAGTAAGCAAGACGCACTGAGTTAGTTGGACAAATTGTGAACGAAGTCAAGAGTGTAGTACTGGCAAAGCGTCAGGCAGTATCTGAGGAGTAGGAGAATCGATGTTTTGGACTCCCCGCTCCTCAGATGCTGCCTGACCTGCTGTGCTTTTCCAGCACTACACTCTTGACTCTGACCTCCAGCATCTGCAGTCCTCACTTCCTCCAAATTGTGAATGAAATCTACTTTACACACATGGAGATTGCATAAAACAGCAGCACAAGTGCAGAAGAATTGCACTGCAGTAAACTTAAATTTATCCCCAAATCTTTGATGCCCATATCCTGACTTTCATAATATTCAATAAAAACCAGAAGAATGGCAAATGCTGTAAATCAGAAACAAAAACAGAAATTGCTGGAACATTAATGTTGTCAGACCTGCTGAGCTTTTCCAGCAATTTCTGCTTTTGTTGCATAATATTCAGTTCACCTATTACCCCTGCGCTCACTGGCTTACATTTCCACTCTATTTAGCAACTGTTTTATTTTAAATATGTTGTTCCCATTTTCAAATCCCTGCATGACTTCGCTTCCCCTTACCCAACCCCTTACAGTCCTTCAGTTATCTGTGCTCCTTCAAATCCTGACTTTCATAAGTGCACACATGAGAGGCCCTGCCTTCAGCGAACTGCACTGTAAGCTCGGAAATTCCCTCCCTAAACTTTCAAACTATCTATCATTCTTCAAGATACTCCCTGAAGCCTAAATGTTTAAAAAAGGTTTTGATCAAGCTTTGGGTCACTTGTCCTTGCTTCGTCATAAACAGCTCAAGACCCAAATTTGATTTGATGACAGTCCTGAAAAGCACCTGGTGACATATTTACCATATTCAAGGTGCTATATCAACGCAAGTTATTTTTGTTGTGATGTCTGGTAGGGATCATGTATGATGATTTGCATTTGGAAAAATAGACACATGGAGACCCATGTCTATCATTGTCAAATGACCTGCCAGCAGTGACTGTCTAGCCTTGTATGTAACACTAATGTTTTGGGCAAATTTCCATTTAGCAGTCAGTGCTCATGGATTTGGAATATTGCATGAGTCATTATTACCTCAAGTAAAGAAGGGAGAAAATGTGGAAAAAATTGGGGAATTTATTTTTGCAAATATCATCACCTCCACTAACAAATATAAATATTCTCCAGAATTCATTAAAACAGAAACTCATCATTACAGCAGCAACAGGCATCAGAGAAATGCCGGTATAAATTGAGCTTAATAAGCGAGCCCAGCACGACAAATTCAAAGCTGACTGATTATATATTTACAGCATCCTGTGCCAACTTGATGAACATGATTTAAGTTGCTGAAAAGTCGACAAAACGCAAGTCATTTCACAGCGCTAACTCCAGCCTTTCAGTGTAGATTGCCTGAGAGTAGCCTGAAAAATAATTCATGGGAAAAAAATGGGAGTTGATGTTCATGAGATTTGGCAGCTTTCCCTTTCATCTGTTATTAAATATCATAACAAAAACTGCCTTCTCCATATTGAATGAGCCTGTCTGATTGATGGCCATCTCCCGAGCTGTTTGTGGGGCTGTGGTCACTGAGTCACCAGATTTCTTTTAAGAATTGAAATACTAGTTTCCCACACAGAACATGACAGAAATGGATCATCTGATTGTTTAACACTTAATTTATGTCTTAAAGTGAGAGTCAGAATCACTGCCATTGTACTTTTGACTGACAAGGAATTTATACAAAACTATAAAGAGATTGAATCCCATTTACAAGAAAAAACTGACCTAGAAATTAGAAGGAGTCTTTTGTGTAAAGTCTGATGGAAACATCAAAGAAAGGAGCAAGTGTAGGCCATTCGGCCCCTCAAGTCTGGTTCACTATTTAGTGATCATTGAACAGTCCCGCCCTCCCCATATCCCTTGATCCCTTTAGCCATAAGAGCTATATCTCTCTCTGTCTTGAAAACACATAATGTTTGGCCTCAACCACTCTCTTTGGAAGTGAATTCCATTGGCTCACCACTCTCTGAGTCTTGCAGTCAGTGTGTCATGATATTACTTTTTTTAAGTTCAGTCTTGAGTTGTTGATATCATTAACTGGATTCGAAGCTACTTGGATGCTGCCTGAACTGCTGTGCTCTTCCAGCACCACTAATTCAGAATCTGGTTTCCAGCATCTGCAGTCATTGCTTTTACCTCGATATCATGAACTGGGCCAGCATATATTGCCCCTTCCTAGTTGGCCCTGAGAAGGTGATTGTAGGCTGCCTTCTTGAGCATCTGCATGTCCACATGTTGTTAGGGAGGGAATTCCAGGATTGTGACCCAGTGACAGTGACATCAGGATGGTGAGAGGTTTGCAGGTGGTGGTGTTCCGATGTATCTGGTGCCCTTGTCCTTTAAGTGGTCATGGGTTTGGAAAGTTCTGTCTGAGGATCTTTGGTGAATTTCTGCAGTGCAGCTTATAGATAGTACACACTGAGGTTCCTGAACATTGGTGCTGGAGTGAATGGATGTGGTGCCAATCAAGTGGACTGCTTTGTCCTGGATGGTGTCAAGCTTCTTGAGTGTTATTGGAGCTGCACCCATCCAGGCAAGTGGGGAGTATTCCATCATACTCCTGACATGTGTCTTGTAGATGACGGACAGGGAATTACTCATTGCAGTATTCCTAGCCTCGGACCTGCAGTTGCAGCCACAGTATTTATATGGTTAATCCACAGAATCCCGACAGTGTGGAAAGAGGTCATTCAGCTCATCAGATTTGCACTGAACCTCCAAAGAGCTTCCTTCCCAATCCCAGCCCCTCATCCTATCCTTGTAGTACCGTATTCCTCGTGGCTAACCCACCTAACCTATGGTTTGTAGATGCCGGTGTTGGACTGGGGTGTACAAAGTTAAAAAATCACATAACACCAGATTATAGTCCAACAGGTTTATTTGGAAGCACTAGCTTTCAGAGTGCCGCTCCTTCAACCACCTGATGAAGGAGCAACTCTTCGAAAGCTAATGCTTCCAAATAAACCTGTTGGACCACCTAACATATACGTCCCTGGATACTATGGGCAATTTAACATGGCCAAACCACCTAATCTGCACATTTTGCACTGTGGGAGGAAACCGGAGCATCCAGAGGAAACCCATGCAGACACAGGGAGAACACACAAACTCACACAGACAGTTGTATGAAAGTGGAATCGAACCCAGTCCCTGGTGCTGTGGGGCAGCAGGGCTAACCACTGAGCCACCTAAGTGGCTCTAGTCAATGGTAACCCCAATACATTGATAGTGGGGAACAGGAATGAGAATGAGAATGGCTTTTGACAGCAGCAATGAGCTCAAGGACTAAAGCAGGGCAGTGCCGTGGTGTGAGCCACACTGTCACTGGAGCAACATTTGAACAGACAGGTAATCAGTCTCCACCAGCTGACCAATTCTGCTGTCTACACTGTCCTTTCTCTTCAATATGCCCCTGTGTAGGTCTCCGGGATAATGACAGCCTGCTGAACATTGCACAGCTTGGTGCTGCGCAGTGTGGCCATTCTCCTGCTGAAGACAGAGCACACCGGGAGACATCCTCAGACCAGGAGGAAGGGGAGGGAACTGACAGGCATCCTGTCAGACAGGAAAAGGTGCTGGAAGAAGGCCAAGATCTAGGTTCAAGAATCTTTGTTCATGCATCTTGGCTGAGATTTAAGATCCCTTCAGCCAGCCAGACAAACATAAATATACATGAAAGCCACTCACCTATGCTGGAAGGCCAGATCCCCTCAACCACTAGCACTGGTTATTTTTGTAAATGAAGAGTACACACGTTATGATCAAGCTCAGTTAGCTCTTAGCTGAAAATGTGTTGCTGGAAAAGCACAGCAGGTCAGGCAGCATACAAGGAGCAGGAGAATCGACGTTTCAGGCATGAGCCCTTCTTCAGTTAGCTCTTAGGTCAACACTTGCTACTTGTGCAATGCTTGAGGACCACTAGTACAGAATAGAAATGTTCATAGACTAAATCAGACATTTATTACCTTACACACGACCAGAGAATCATTAACTATCTAATCACCCATGAAACCCAAAGTGCATCTAATGCATTTTCTTAATTCTTTTATGAGGATTGCGATGTGGTGTTCCCTCACTCTGTGTCAGCACAGTGGCATCAGCCTGCTGATCCTGTGTTCTAGCATGACCTTGCTAGCTGCCCTCTGTCTGTCCCAGACCTGATGGGCTCCAGCATGCAGACTGGCTCCTGCACAGATCCAGGGACCTCCTTTATCAATGCAACAAATTGAGACATTGACGTCACTGGCATCATGTAGAGTACCATGACAGGAGGCCCCAGTTGTGGAATATCACCTGAGCCTCCTCCCCTAGAAAGCTCAGCTGCCAGGTTTCCATCGGCCTGAGGTAGACCAGGAACTGGAGGACACTCCAGGTACCCCATCTTGACATGACTCCATTGAGTTCACGGAAAAACTGATGACTAGAGATCCACATGCTACTTCCACATCCATTGTCTTGTCTGCTACATCTGGCTGTCCAGAAAAGTCGTCAATCTCTCACCATGTGTATCTGCATCTGTGTGTGTGTGTGTGTATGTGTGCGCGTGCGCGCGTGCGTGTATAAGTGAGAGAGATTTGTAATCATAAATCTATGCACCAATACATACCCACCAAGGCAAAATAATCTGGTGAAGGATTGAAGTCTGCTGGAAGATATATGTTTGTCTGATGTTTCCTGTCTACTCAGTGATAAGGGCGGCACGGTGGCACAGTGGTTAACACTGCTGCCTCACAGCACCAGGACCTGGGTTCAATTCCCGCCTCGGCAACTGTCTATGTGGAGTTTGCACATTCTCCCTTTGTCTGCGTGTGTTTCCTCCGGTTTCCTCCCACAGTCCAAAGATGTGCAGGTTAGGTGAATTGGCCATGTTAAATTGCCCGTAGTGTTAAGTAAAGGGGTAAATGTAGGGGAATGGGTCTGGGTGGGTTGCTCTTCGGAGGGTCGATGTGGACTTGTTGGGCCGAGGGGCCTGTTTCCACACTGTAAGTAATCTAATCTAATCAACATGGTCACACCCCTTTCTGTGACTGAACCCTTGTTTCATGGTCCACAGTGGAGCTGCTGCTGTGTTATCTGTTAGCTCCAGAGCTGCCTGTGCCTTGTCAATCAGGATGGTGATGATTGGGTCCCTATTGCCTGCCAGCGCTATCTCTCTGTCCCTCCAGAAACACAGGAGACTGATGGCCACAGTTAGTCACTGTACCAAAGCAAACACAATGCCTTCCCCTCTTCAATGGGTCACAGTCTTTGTGAGCAATGTCTCATTGGGCCTATCTGGGATGACCTTGCAAAGGTCAACAGTACTGGGATCATTCACCCTCACAGAGCTGCAGGCCGTTCCTTTCCAAGGAAATAATACAGATGCCATACCAGAAAAGCCAATCATTTCCTACCCAGCCCCCACCATTGGAGGCTAAGCTGTGTACACTCACTTTGACAATGGAGAAGCTTGTTGACTCATGTCTGGTAGGGAGTTACAAGCTGCTATGGGGCTGGAGTGATCACATCCTCCTGACCAGCCCATAGCTGCTGACCTCCTGTGCCAGTTAAAGGGAGGGGGTGCGGGGTGAGGGAGGGTTCTCCTCCTTCTGCTCTGGAGAGGAGCCTTGCCTGAGGAAGGACCTGGAAATGGACAAGCAGGGAATCATCACTGAACCGTATGGACACCCGGGAATCTTGCTGACGAGCTGCTGTTACCTCAGGAGGATTATGGCTGGTCATTCCTGAATGATTGTGACCTCGGTGGTTACTGGCTCTTTGGAGGGTCAGGCTCCCAGGCTGCTGACTATTATGATGCAGCTTAAATGCTGCTGGCTGTACCGGGAGCTGAAGGTTGCGGCATGTCTGGTAGGGAGTTACAAGCTGCTGTGGGGCTGGGGTGATCACAGAGTTCTGGCTGTGTGTTGGAAGGTAGTGGGGGGTTTGTAAAGTTTGATGGAAGGAGGTTGCTGCTGCCTGTACTGGGAGGGTCACATTCTGCTGCCTGATGCAGGCTTTTAGACTGTCCTAGGCCTCAGGATAAAGATTCAGATGGCCCTGGGAACAAGACTCTGGCAACAAAAAATGATGTTGTAGCCTCCTCAAGCTCCGCCTCTGGTTTAGAACTTAGAATCCTGACAGTGTGGAAACGGGCATTTGGGCCCAACAAGTCCACACCAACCCTCAGAAGAGTATCCCAACCAGTCCCATTCCCTTATTTCTCTACATTTTCCCTGACTGAAGCAGCTAACACTCTGGGCAATTTAAAATGGCCAATCCACCTAACCTGTACATCTTTGGAATATGGGAGGAAACCGCAGCACCCAGAGGAAATCCACACAGACATGGGATGGATGTGCAAACCTGAACCCGGGTCCCTGGCATTGTGAAGCTGCCATGCTAACCACTGAGCTACCATGCTGCCCCGAGTTGCTAAGTGATTGATGACCCCTGCTACTGTTTATTGATTGGTCAGTTGCTGTGGGTCAGAGAAGATGGGGGGGGGCCGTCATTTCCAAATCCCCTTCCACAATCAGAAGAGAAAACCCCCAGCCTGTCTCATTCCCAAGCATCGAAATTGCCTTTTGGGGAAAATCCATGTGCAGTTGTATTCATCAAACCCCACCAAGTTAAATATCACACAACACCAGTCCAACAGATGTATTTGGAACCACTAGCTTTCAGAGTGCTGCTCCTTCTTCTGGTAGTTGTGGAGTAGGATCATAAGACACAGAATTTATAGCAAAAGATTATAGTGCCATTCAAATAAAATGATATATTTAACAAACCTTGATTGTTGTTAAGTCTTTCATCTTTTAGAATGGGTTACAGGTTTCAGTTCGGGATTAGAATGGGTGGCGTGGTGGCTCAGTGGTGAGCACTGCTGCCTCACAGCACCAGGGTCCCAGGTTCAATTCTAGCCTTGGGTGACTGTCTGTGTGGAGTTTGCATGTTTTCCCTGTGTCTGTGCAGGTTTGCTCTGGTTTCCTCCTGCAGGTCAGGTAAATTGGCTATGTTAAATTGCCCTTTGTGTTAGGTGCATTAGTCAGAGGATCTTGGTGGGTTACTCTTCAGAGGGTTGGTGTGGACTGGTTGGGCCGAAGGGCCTGTTTCCATACTGTAGGGAATCTAACCTTCGTTAGCATGTAAATCACAGAATTTCTTTTAAGTCGCATTCTCAAAATAACTTATAAAAAGTGACATCTCAGCTCAGACAACGCCTTAAAGGTGTGAGGTCAGAGTCTGTCTGAATCCCAGTCTTGAGTCAGATTGGTTCTATTTTCAAAGTGGAATTTATAAAATAGTGTATGGATTCACTGCTTGCATTGACTGCCTATTTTTTGAGCAAAGTAGAATGTACCTGCAAATATAATTCTGCAAATTCAAATTCATCCCAAAGACTTATATGTGTGTGTGTGTGTGTGTGTGTGTGCAAAAGAGAGATAGAGACAGAGAGACAGAGAGAGAGAGTGTGGGTGTTTGCATGTGTACAAGCTTGGTAAAGTGTGTGTGTGAGTGTGATGGACTATAAGCTGTGAAAGGTTGCGTGCATGGCTGTGAGTGTATGAGAGAGAGCTTGTGTATGTGAGAGGGTCTGCATGAGTTTGAGTTTGACATGCGTGAGTTTGGGAAAGAGGGATTCCATTTCATGGGACATTGGCATCAGTTTTGGGCAATCTGGATCGATGGGACAGTCTCCACCTGAACCGATCTGGAACCAGTGTTCTGGTGAAAAAGATAAATAGGGTGGTCACCAGGACTTTAAGCTTGTGAGTCAGGGGGAAGGAAAAGGGTAAGCAATAGGAAGTATGGAGTCAAGTAGAAAGATAAGCATCAGGTTAGCATGTGTGCAGGGTTTAAGTCCGAGGCAGACTAGGAATGAAGCAAAAGGGGAGGATAACTTAGGACATATTACTGGAGATGATGGAAATCATGAGGCTAAGAAAATTTACATTGAGGCGCTTTACCTGAATGCTCGTAATATTCGTAACAAAGTAGATGAATTAACAGCAGAAATCATCATGAATGATTATGATGTGGTAGGCATCACAGAGAGGTGGTTGCAGGGGGTTCAGGACTGGCAGTTATACATCCAAGGATTTACAACTTATCAAAAATACAGGGAGGTGGGCAGAGGGGGCGGAGTTGCCTTGTCATTTAAGAACGAAATTAAATCTACGGCACTGAATGACATAGGGTCCGATGATGTAGAGCCTATGTGGGTGGATTTGAGGAACTACAAAAGCAAAAAAGTCCATAATGGGAGTTATGTACAGATCACCCCAGCAATGATCAGGACAAGGGGCGCAAGATGTACCAGGAAATAGATAGGGCATGTCAGAAAGGCAAGGTCACAGGGATCATGGGGAACTTCAATATACAAATGGACTGGGTGAATAATGTTGCCGGAGGATCGAAAGAAAAGGAATTAATGGAATACTTACAGGATGGCTTTTTGGAACAGCTTGTGATGGACCTCAAAAGGGAGCCAGCTACTCTGGGCTTAGTACCATGTAATGAGCCAGACTTTATAAAAGATCTTAAAGTAAGGGAACACTTTGGAGGCAGCGATCATAATATTTAGATTAGATTCCCTACAGTGCAGAAACAGGCCCTTCAGTCCAACATGTCCACACTGACCCTCTGAAGAGTTACCTACCCAGGCCCATTTCCCTCTGACTAATGCATCTAACACTACGAGCAATTTAGCATGGCCAATTCACCTGACCTGCACATCTTTGGACTATGGGAGGAAACCCACGCAGACACGGGGAGAATGTGCAAACTCCACACTGGCAGTCTCCCGAGGCTGGAATCGAACCTAGTGCTATGAGGCAGCAGTGCTAACCACTGAGCCACCGTGCCACCCTTGGTATGGTAGAGTTCAGTCTGCAGTTTGAAAGAGAGAAGGCAAAATTGGATGCAATGGTGTTACAGTTAATTAAAGGTAATTACTAGGGACATGAGAGAGGAACTGACAAAAATTGACTGGAAGCAGAGCTTAGTGGAGAAGACAGTAGAGCAACAATGGCAGGAGTTTCTGGGTATAATTGAAGACAGAGCACAGATTCATCCCAAAGAGAAGAGAGATAGTAAAAGTTTCTTTCAATGTATAAGAAACAAATGAAAGGCAAAAGTAGAAATTGGGCTGCTCCAAATTCATGCAGGAAAGTTTGTGATGAGAGATAAGGAAATAGCTGAAGAACTTAATAAATACTTTGTGTTGGTCTTCACAGTGGAAAACATGAGTAATATCGCAACAATTAAGGAGAGTCAGGGGCAGAGCTAAGTTTGGCAGCCATTACAAAAGAGAAAGTGCTAGAAAAGCTAAAAGGTTTAAAAATTGATATATCTCCTGGCCCTGATGGGTTACATCCTAGAGTTCTGAGGGAGGTGGCTGAGGAAATAATGGAGGCATTGGTTATGATCTTTCAAAAATCAGGGAATCAGGGAAAGTCCCAGATGATCGGAAAATCACTATTGTAACACCCTTGTTCAAGAAAGTATCAAGACAAAAGATGGAAAATTATAGGCCGATTAGCCTAACCTCGGTTGTAGGTAAAATTCTAGAAGCCATCGTTAAGGATGAGATTTCTAAATTCTTGGAAGTACAGGGTCGGATTAGAACAAGTCAGCATGGATTTAGTAAGGGGAGGTTGTGCCTGACAAACCTGCTAGAATTCTTTGAAGAGGCAACAAGTAGGTTACACCAGGGAAAGCCAGTGGATTTATCTACCTGGACTTCCAAAAGGCTTTTGATAAGTGCCTCACGGGAGGCTGCTGAGTAAGGTGAGGGCCCATGGTGTTCAAGGTGAACTATTGGCATGGATTGAGGATTGGCTGTCTGACAGAAGGCAGAGAGTTGGGATAAAAGTTCTTTTTTGGAATGGCAACTAGTGACAAGTGGTGTCCTGCAGGGTTCAGTGTTGGGGATGCAGCTATTCACTTTATATATTAACGATCTGGATGAAAGGACTGGGGGCATTCTGGCGAAGTTTGTTGATGATACGAAGTTAGATGGACAGACAGGGTAGTACTGAGGAGGTGGGGAGGCTGCAGAAAGATTTAGACAGTTTAGGAGAGTGGTCTATGAAATGGCTGATGAAATTCAATGTGAGCAAATGCAAGGTCTCGCACTTTGGAAAAAAGAATATAGGGATGGACTATTTTCTAAACGGTGAGAAAATTCAGAAAGCCAAAGTACAAAGGGATCTGGGAGTGGTAGTACAGGATTCTCTAAAGATTGACTTGCAGGTTGAGTCCGTGGTTAAGAAAGCAAATGTAATGTTGTCATTTATCTCAAGAGGGTTGGAATGTAAAAGCAGCGACGTGCTCCTGAGACTTTATAAATCTCTGGTTAGACCCCATTTAAAATACTCTGTCCAATTCTGGGCCCCACACCTCAGGAAAGGCATACAAACTATAAGAAGGATGGTGGGTGAAATGAAGTCACATGGGTTGGTAAGCTCAATAACGAATTGGCTTGGTCATACAAGATAGAAGGTCATTGTGGAGGGGTGTTTTTCTCAGTAGAGGCCTGTGACTTGTGGTGTTCCACAAGGATCAGTGCTGGAACCTGCAGGGTTTGTTAAATATATAGATTATTTTAATCAAATTGTAGGTGGTCTGATGAAGAAATTTGCAAAATGGCAATTGGGCAGAGAAATGGCCAAGTCTGGACAAGTGTGAGGTGATGTATTTTGGGAGGTCAAATGCAAGAGCTAAGTATACAGTAAATGGCAGGATCTTTAAGAGTACTGATATACAGAGAGAGCTTGAGATGTGAGTCCACAGTTCCCTGAAAGTGGCAAAGCAAGTGGATAAGATGGTAAAGAAGGCATATAATACGCTTGCCTTCATTGATTAGACATTGAGAACGCAAGCTGGGTAATCATGTGCAGTTATATAACACTTTAGTTGGGCCACATTTGGAATATTGTCTGCTGTGCTGGTCACCACATTATAGGAAGGATGTGAAGTCTTTGGAGAAAGTATAAAAGAGGTTTACCAGGATGTTACCTGGATTGAAGTTATAATGAGAGGTTAGACAAACTGTATTGATTTCACTACAGCATTGGATGCTGAGGGGCAATCGGATAAAAATATATAAATTATGAGAGACATGGACAGTGTGGATAGTCAGAGTCTTTTTCCCAGGGAGGAAATGTCAACTACGAGGGACAGAGGTTTGAGGTGAGAGGGGGAACGTTTTAAGGTGATGTATGAGGAGATGTTTTTACTCAGAGAGTGATAGGTGCCTAGAACACACTGCTGGGTGGTAGAAGTAGATAATATAGCAACGATTAAGAGGCATTTAGCCAGATACATGAACAGGCAGGGAATACAGAGATATGGACCATGGGATTAACATAGAACATAACAGTGCAGTTCAGGCCCTTCGGCCCTCGATGCTATACTGACCTGTGGAACCAATCTGAAGCCCATCTAACCTACACTATTCCATTTTCATCCATATGTTTATGCAATGACCATTTAAATGCCCTTAAAGTTGGTGAGTCTACTACTGTTGCAAGCAGGCTGTTCCATGCCCTACGACGCTCTGAGTAAAGAAATTCCCTCTGACATCTATCCTATATCTATCACTCCTCAATTTAAAGCTATGTAACCTTGTGCTGGCTATCACCATCTGAGGAAAAAAGCTCTCACTATCCACCCTATCTAACCCTCTGATTATCTTATATGTCTCAATTAAGTTACCTCTCAACCTTCTCTCTAATAAAAACAGCTTCAAGTCACTCAGCCTTTCCTCATAAGACCTACCCTCCATCCTAGTAAATCTCCTCTGCACCCTTTCCAAAGCTTCCATGTCCTTCCTATAATGCGGTGACCAGAACTATACGCAATCCTCCAAGTGCTGCCGCACCAGAGTTTTACACAGCTGCAGCATGATCTCATGATTCCGAAACTCAATCCCTCTATCAATAAAAACTAACACACCATACACCTTCTTAACAACCCTATCAACCTCTGAGTTGAGGGGTGCATAGCTTAAGTTACTATATTTTGCATTAGGATTAACCTCAGCACAACATGGTGAGCCAAAGAGCCTGTTCTGTGCTGTACTTTTCTATGTTCTAAGTTCTAACCTGGGTGGCAACATTCAGGTACTCCTTCCAAAGTGAATCACCTCACACTTTCCTATATTAAACTCCATTTGCCACCTCTCAGCCCAGCTCTGCAGCTTATTTATGTCCCGCTGTAACCTGCAACATCCTTCGGCACTGTCCACAACTCGACTGACCTTAGTGTCATCCACAAATTTACTAACCCATCCTTTTATGCCTTTATTCAGGACATTTATAAAAAATAACAAACAGCAGTGGCCCCAAAATGGACCCTTGTGGTAACCATGAGTAACTGATCTCCAGGGTGAACATTTCCCATCAACCACACCCTCTGTCTTCTTTCAGCTAGCCAATTTCTGATCCAAACCGCTAAATCATTCTCAGTCCCATGCCTTTGTATTTTGTGCAATAGCCTACCGTGGGGAACCTTATCATATGCCTTACTGAAATCCATATCAATCACATCAACTGCTTTGCCCTCATCCACCTATTTGGTTGCCTTTTCAAAGATCTCAATAAGGTTTGTGAGGCATGACCTACCCTTCACAAAACCATGTTGACTATCTCTAAACAACTTATTCCTTTCTAGATGATTATAAGTCCTCTCTCTCATAACCTTTTCCACACTTTACCCACAACCAAAGTAAGGCTCACTGGTCTATAATTACCAGGCTTGTCTCTACTTCCCTTTTTGAACAAGGGGACAACATTTGCTACCCTCCAGTCTTCTGGCACTATTCCCATAGACAATGTAAAGATCAAAGCCAAAGTCTCTGCAATCTCATCCCTAGCTTCTCAGAGAATCCTAGGATAAATCCCATCAGGCCCAGGGGACTTATCTATTTTCACACTTACCAGAATTCTTAACATCTCCTTCTTGTGAACCTTAACCTCATCTAGTCGAATAGCCTGTGTGTCGGTATTCTCCTCGACAACATGGTCTTTTTCCAGTGTAAATACTGATGAAAAATATTCATTTAGCACTTTCCCCATCTCTTCTGACTCCACACACAACTTCACATTACTGTCCTTGATTGGCCATAATCTTACTCTAGTCATTCTTTTATTCCTGACATACCAATAGAAAGCCTTAGGGTTTTCCTTGTTCCATCTGCCAACAACTTCTCATGTGCCTTCCTGCCTCTTCTTAGCTTTCTCTTTAGATCTTTCCTGGCTAACTTGTAACTCTCAAGCGCCCTAACTGAGCCTTCACATCTCATCCTAACATAAGCCTTCTTCTTCCTTTTAACAAAAGATTCAACATCTTTAGTAAACTATGGTTCCCTCGCTCGACCACTTCCTCCCTGACTGACAGATACATACTTATCAAGGACACACAGTAGCTGTTCCTTGAATAAGCTCTACATTTCAATTGTGCCCATCCCCTGCAGTTTCCTTCCCCATCCTATGCATCCTAAACCTTGCCTAATCACATCATAATTGCCTTTCCCCCAGCTATAACTCTTGCCCTGTGGTGTATACCTATCCCTTTCCATTGCTAAAGTAAACATAACCGAATTGTGGTCACTTTCACCAAAGTTCTCACCTACCTCCAGGCCTGGTTCATTACCCAGTACCAAATCCAATGTGGCCTTTCCCCTTGTTGGCCTGTCTACATACTGTGTCAGGAAACCGTCCTGCACATATTGGATAAAAACTGACCCATCTAAAGTATTCAAACGATCGTATTTCTAGTCAATTTTTGGAATGTTAAAGTCCCTCTAAAAACTCCCCTGTTACTCTTGC
This sequence comes from Chiloscyllium punctatum, assembly GCF_047496795.1. Classification (NCBI taxonomy): domain Eukaryota; kingdom Metazoa; phylum Chordata; class Chondrichthyes; order Orectolobiformes; family Hemiscylliidae; genus Chiloscyllium; species Chiloscyllium punctatum. Next base: position 90,609,958 of record NC_092746.1, on the reverse strand, counting down.
TCCTACCCAGAATTGTGTTTGCTATCCTTTCCTTTACATCTCTGGAATTATTTGGAGGTCTACAGAAAACTCCCAACAGGGTGACCTCTCCTTTCCTGTTTCTAACCTCAGCCCATACTACCTCAGTAGACAAGTCCTCAAGCATCCTTTCTGCCACAGTAATACTGTCCTTGACTAACGCTGCCACACCTCCCCCTTTTTTACCAACTTCTCTGTTCTTACTGAAACATCTAAATCCTGGAACCTGCAACAGCCATTCTTGTCCCTGCTCTATTCATGTCTCCGAAATGGCCACAACATCGAAGTCCCAGGTACCAACCTATATTGCCAGTTCACCCACCTTATTCCAGATACTCCTGGTATTGACGTAGACACATTTCAAACCCCTTCCTACTTGCCGGTGAACTCTTGTGACCTTGAAACCTTATTTATGACCTCATTGTTCACAAACTCCTGGACACTGGAACTACAATTTAGGTTCCCATCTCCTTCCTGAATTAGTTTAAACCCTCCCGAAGAACATTAACAAATCTCCCCCAATCCCAAGGATATTGGTACCCCTCTGGTTCAGGTCCCACCTATGCCAGAATGAGCCCCAATTATCTAGGTATCCGAAACCCTCCCTCCTGTATCATCCCTGCAGCCAAGTGTTTAACTCCTTCTCTCAATATTGCTCACCTTGCTAGCACATGACACAGGTAACAAACTAGAGATAATAACTCTGTTTGTTCTTGCAGTAAGCTTCCACCCTAGCTCCCTGAATCCCTAACCCTTTTCCTACCTATGTTGTTAGTGCCTATGTGGACCATGATTTAGGGCTCCTCCCCCCTCCTCCTCAAGGATCACAAAAACTCCTGGGAGGCAACACACCAACCATGAATCTCTCTCACTTCCACAGAACCTCCTATCTGTCCCCTAACTATGGAGTCCCCAATGACTAATGCTCTGCTCCTCTTCTCCCTTCCCTTCTGAGCAACAATGACAGACTCTGTGCCAGAGACCTGTAACCCCATGGCTTACCCATGGTAAGTTGTCCCCCCCAACTATATCCAAAACAGTATACTTGTTATTGAGGGGAATGGCCACAGGTTGAACCCTGCACTGCCTGCCGGTTCCCTTTCTGTCCCCTGACTGTACCCATTTGCCTTTTTCTTGCACACGAGGTGTGACTGCCTCCCCTGTGACTCCTCTCAATAACTTCCTCCACCTCCCGAATGATCTGAAGTTCATTAGCTCCAGTTCCAGTTCCCTAACTCGGTTTTCGAGGAGCTGGAATTGGGAGCACTTCCCACAGATGCAGTCAGCAGTGACACTAGTGGTGATCCTGACCTCCCACATTCTGCAAGAGGAACATTCAACAGTCCTCACCTCCATTCCCACTATTCTAAATTACCAAAGAAACTACTGAAAAGTGAAAAAAATAGTTATCTTACCAACCTGGCACACAGATGGTTAGAGGAGAAGGATGGCTGGGAGACACTGTCTGATGGAGTTGACTTGGGTAACACAACCGCCCAAATATATCACTTCGCTGACTCAGCAGTCCCGTGCCTGTCCCTGCTCAGCATGCGCTTCGCCTATTCACGAGGTAAGTTTTTCCAGCAGCCACTCACCTTCCCGGCAGCCCAATGGTCTTTGTCCCTGCTCTTCCTGCTGCTGAACAAAACAAAAGCCATTAGCTTAGAATGCCATCATGGTTGGTTCAGGCATAGTGGGCTGAAGGACCTGTTCCTGTGCTCTACTATTCTATGTTTTATGTTTTATACATATATTGCATAAAGTTGCCTCCTGATGTAAAACATCTAGTTCAGACGATTAAAATTAATATTTTGTGACTTTGCTATGAAATTGTATAATTTTCAGAAGCCAAGTAGCCTTGTCAAATCCATTGCTTTATTTTTAAATGCAAAAGTGGATTATAATGGAAGGCCAGGAGGAATAACAGATGGTGGACTGTCTCTGGAGGGCCAAGCACCTGAATGCAAAACAGACCAGCACAGATAATAGGAAGGGAAGATCTCTAGGCTTGAAGTGCTCAAACATGTGTATGGGTTGGTATCATTTGTACCACTTTAATCAGGCATTCTTTGACTTACATCATACATTAGTCATATGTAGGATTGTGCACCAGGGAATCATTTATAATACACTGCTGAATGGATAAGAAAGTTAATGTACTGATAGGGAAACCAAGACTTTCCTGTGTCTTGCCAATTGCTGTTGTATGGGTTGCACTAATATGCTCCTTGTGGGAATGGACGTTCCTCTGATCTTTTCCGTTCTACTACTCACATTGGATAAATTCATGATAGGACAAGATCTTCAAGTTCAACATGACCTCTGTGTGAATGTTGCAGCTGTAAATAGCCAATGGACTTGGACCTTACACTGCAGCCTTCTGGACTTCATGCCACCTCTCGGTGCCATCATCCAAAAACACAGTATCAGATGCTGAAATGGTTAAAGGTAAAGTTGAAAAGACCTAGACAAATGATGGACAAAGTCAGGATTAACATCCTTACTGCACTGATCACACTGCACCTAAAGTCTATTCTTCAGATGTGGCCATCACTGAAAAGATGTACTGCAGTTAACAATTAAACATTTGAAGTCACATGTAGGCCTGGCTGGACATTTTACCTTAAATGGTCATTTCCTTTTGGTTTTCATTTCAGCGCAGACTGGCATAGATTCTGAGATTCGGCTTGTTCATTCAGCTCACTACCACATGAAACAGTGATTTTGTCAATCAAGTCTCCAAGGCAACTATTGTTCGGTGTATCTTATGGTGTGATAACTCACCAAGTTCTCTGCAACATAGCAATCAACCATCAGAGACTTCCTTGTAAAGGAGTAAAAAGTGAATTATTCAAACAGAAGTAATGCTCCATCAACCACTAGGGAAGCATATGTTCTGTCAAATTGAACACAAAGTACTTCAGCTTTGTGGAGAGATGAAAGACTTCTGGATTTTGGCTTGAAACGTGCAAGGATCAGGTCTACGCTCATGTGAAGTGAACATGGACAGGTTTTATTAATTATAACTGTACACAACAGGGTTCTTATAGCACAGGAATATAGGAGCATAAGAATAGGCCCTTGAGCCTGTTCTCTACACAATAAGATCATGGCTGATCTGTGACCTAACTCCATAGTTCTGCCATGGGCCCATACCTCTTGATACTTTTGCTTAGTAAAAATTTGTCTATCTCAGATTTAAACTTAACAACTGAATTAGCATCAACCGCCATTTGGGCAAGAGCACTCCAAACCTCTGCTACTCTTTGCATGTGGAAGTGTTTCTAACATCTCTCCTGAATGGCCAAGCCCTAATTCTTAGATTATGCCACCAGTTCTAGAATCTACAATCGCTGGAAATAATCCATCGTTATCTACCTTGTCTTTCCCCGTTAACATCAACGACCTCAATTAGATCACCATTAACCTTCTAAATTATAGAGAATGAAGGCTTAATTTATCTAATCTCTCTCTATAACATGTGATGTCCAGGTATTATCCATGTAACTCTGTGTTAAACTCAGTCCTGAACCAAAGCATCCATCCTAAGATGTCGCACTCAGATCTGCTCACAGTACTTTAAGTGGGTTCTAACTAGGATTTTGTATAACTGCAACATAACATTATAATTCTCCCTTTAGATTTGATGGCTAACATTCTGTTAGTCATCTTGACTATTTTCTACACCTGTTCATGGTATTTTAAAGACCCATGCACCCAAACACTCAAATCCATTGTGTTCAACTTCATGTCTTCTAAACAAAATACCATGTTCTATCCTTTCTCAGCCCGAAATGGTTAACATCAAACTTGCTTATATTAAAATCCATCTGCCATGGCTTTGCCCATTCACCTAATCTATCAGTATCCTCTTGTAATTTTATGCTGTCGCTAACACTGTCTACAAAACTACCCAATCTTGTACCATCAACAAAATTGGATATTTGACTTTTTATGCCATTATCCAAGTCATTAATGGATATTGCGAATAGTTGAGGCTGCAACACAGTGCCTGTGGGACACCACTAGTGGTATCCTGCCAACTTGAGTTGTGACCCATTATTTCAACTCTCTGTTTCCTGCCACTTGAACAATTCCCTATCCATGTTGCCCTCAATTCCATGGTCTTCCATCTTAACTAACCGTCTCTTATGTAGGATTTTATTTAAAGCCATCTGGAAGTCCAGGTAAACAATATAAATTGACTTCTCTGTGTCCACCAACCTTGTCACCTCTTCAAAAAAATTCTATTAGGTTTGTCAGGCATAGCCTACCCTTCAAGAATCTACGCCGATTCTCCCTGATTAACATGAGGAGATTGGTTACTCTTGCACTGATTAAAGACTCCAACAACTTCCCCAGTTCAGATATTAGTCAGACTGATCTGTAATTCCCCAGTTTCTCTCTGTCACCTTTCTTAAAGAAGCTCCTCTACTTCTGAGCCAGAAAGTCTGGGTTCAAGATCAGTCTGCTCCAGAGATACATCATAACACATCTGAACATGTTAATCAGAAATACCTAAGAAAAAGAAAACTTGCATTTAAGGGAATCTTGTGTGGCAGTGGCTGCACACCAGCTCTGAGCCAGGAGATCTGGATTTGGGCCCCGCCTAGCCCAGAAGTGTGCTACAGCATGTCAGAAAAGGTTGATTAAAATCACTGCAAAGCCGAGCAAAAGAAGGCATCTGTAATGCAGTGTAACTGTGACCTAGCTCCTTGACGCACATGTACAGTAGCTATTCTTAGTATAAAGGTATAATTAACGTTTTACTCAACATGAAGCAAAGAATGTTTGTCAAATTGCTATAAGTTAGGGAAGGCTCTCAAAGAGTATGTAAGGAGCTAGGTCTTCCATTGACAGGACAGAACAGGCACCAGCATGATGCTAGGTCAGTAACCAAAGGATAGGGATTTAAGATAATCGGAGAAAGATCCAGAGGGAAGATAAGGGAGATCGTTTTACACAATGAGTTGTTTTCAACTGGAATGCGGCATCTGAAAGGGTGCTGAAAACAGATTTAATAGCAGGTTTCAAAAGGTAATTGGATACATATTTGAAAAGAGCCATGTGGTAAGAGCAGGAGGGTAGAACTGGTTGACTGACTCTTTCAAGGAACAACCACGATGGGCTCAATGGCCTGCTGCGCTCTAAGATTGCATAAGTGAGATACTTTTGTACCTACAGTACAGAAAAATATTAAATTTTATCGCATAATATACACTGAAGACTTTGAGTAGAGCTTAAATACGGGTCCCACGTCAGTTTGCTACGATAGGATCTGTAAGCTTTTGACAGACTGCCAACTCTAAATACAGCACTAGCGAAGCCAATGTGAGTTATTTGTGAGAATCTCACAACTTAATACAGTAGGAATGAGGAAAGTATTCAGTCTGATGCTGTTGTTGATAACAACTTAGAGGAAAACGACTCATCAGCAGAGAACAGTGTCTGCCAAATTGTAACTGTGTGCTTAAAGATAATTTAATTAAATAAATAATCTAAGTTCTCAGCAACAAAAAACTTCCACAGGGCCTCAGAAAACTCTCTGGGAAAAATTAGCATTAGTTTGTAGATAAGCCAGACCAGTCAGAGACATAAGTAATGTTCTCGACTCTCCAGGGGCCCTTTGTTGATAGCTTTATAATATACTTAAATGGCAGGATCATTTTAAAAAGCTTTGAGGGCTGAAGATTCCCAGCTATTAGTCAGATAATCTGTGTGTGTCTATTATTCACCAATTTGAATGAACAATATAGAGTTATGAGATATGTCACAGATATTGCACCATGACAGGTGAAATAGTTTTTGAAAGTTGTTAGAAGAATATAAGGTAACAGTCATTAATGGTAGTATATATTTTGAATAAAATGTTGAAGACATGAAAAGAGGTTAGAGAAAAAGAGCAAGGGGTTGAAATCACACTGCCCTAGATTCACAACACATGTATTAATGCTTCATGTGAAATCTATTATCCAAAATTATATTTTAAACTGATTATACCTTTGTGCAGGTAGTATGGAGAGTAATTTCATAGTGACCTGTCAAAACATGATACTTATTGAACATAGATCAATTTAAAACTCAAAAGCAGAAAAGAGCTAGAAATTCTGGGATGAAATAACGTGCTGTAGATATTGTATATATATATATATATATAATTACACAAGCATTTAATTTGAATATTAGAGCATTGTTTTCCTTAATTCACAGGATACGAGTGTTGGTGCCAAGGCCAATATTTATTTGCCATTTCTAATAGTCCTCAAGAAGATGGTGATGAGCTACATTGTTGAGCTGCTGGAGTTGGAAGTTTATCTACAATGGGAGAGGGAGGAATCTTTGAACTAGTGACAATATAATTTCAGTCAGGATAGTGAGAGACTTGGTGAGAAATTTTCAGGTGTTGCCTGTGACACCAAAACTGGACGTGTAGTGGACAGTGAAGACGGTTACCTCAGATTACAACAGGATCTTGACCAGATGGGCCAATGGGCTGAGAAGTGGCAGATGGAGTTTAATTCAGATAAATGTGAGGTGCTGCATTTTGGGAAAGCAAATCTTAGCAGGACTTATCCACTTAATGGTAAGTAGTCACTTCGGGAGTTAGAATAGTGGGAATGGAGTTTAGGGCAGTGGAATGTTCCTCCTGCAGAATGTGGGAAGTAAGGGTCACCACTAGTGTCCCTGCTGACTATATCTGTGGGAAGTGCACCCAACACCAGCTCCTCGAAAACAGCGTTGGGGAACTGGAGCTGGAATTGGATGAATTTCGGATCATTCAGGAGGCAGAGGGGGTTATTGACGGGACTTACAGAGAGGTAGTCACTCCCCTGATAAAAGAAAAAGACAGATGGGTGACAGTTAGGGGACAGAAAGGGAACCGGCAGGCAGTGCAGGGATCCCCTGTAGCCATTCCCCTCAACAATAGGTATACCGTTTTGGATACTATTGGGGGGGGTGACTTACCAGGGGAAAGCAGTGGGGAACCTGCTGCTCTGAAGGGAAGGGGAAAGTGGAGCAGAGCAATAGTCATTGGGGACTCGATAGTTAGGAGGACAGATAGGAGGTTCTGTGGGGACGAGACAGACTCACGGTTGGTGTTGCCTCCTGGGTGCCAGGGTCCGTGATGTCTCTGATTGTGATTTTAGGATCCTTTGGGGGGAGGAGGAGCAACCCCAAGTCAAGGTCCACATTGGCACCAACGACATAGGTCAGAAGAGAGATGGAGACTTGAGGCAGAAATTCAGGGAGCTTAGAGCTAGGACAAGCAGAGTTGTTTTCTCTGGTTTGCTGCCTATTGGCATGTGGTAGTGAAGTGAGGAATAGGGAGAGAAAGGAGTTGAACACATGGCTACAGGGATGATGCAGGAGGGAGGGTTTCGGGTTTTTGGATAATTGGAGCTCTTTCTGGGGTCGGTGGGATCTCTACAAGCAGGATGGTCTTCATCTAAACCAGAGGGGTACCAATATCCTGGGGGGGAAATTCGCTAAAGCTATTAAGGTGGATTTAAACTAATACAGCCGGGGGATGGGAACCAAAATTGTAGGACAGGTACAGAAGAGGATGAGAGTAGGGAGTTCCAAAATCAAATATCTGACACTGGCAAGTGAGAACCTAAATTGAAGTGTGTGTACTTCAACGCGAGGAGCATCCGAAATAAAGTGGGTGAATTGGCAGCGGGGGTTGGTACCTGGGACTTCGATGTTGTGGCCATTACAGAGACATGGATAGAGCAGGGACAGGAATGGCTGTTGCAGCTTCCGGGATTCAGATGTTTCAGTAAGAACAGAGAAGATGGTAAAAGAGGGGAAGGTGTGGCATTGTTGATCAGGGACAATATTACAGTTGTAGAAAGGATGTTTGGGCACTCGTTAACTGAGGTAGCATGGGCTGAGGTTAGAAACAGGAAAGGAGAAGTCACCATGCTGGGAGTTTTCTATAGGCCTCCGAATAGTTCCAGAGATGTAGAGGAAAGGATAGCAAAGATGATTCTCGATAGGAGTGAGAGGGACAGGGTAGTTGTCATGGGGGCTTCAACTATCCAAATATTGACTGGGATCACTACAGTACGAGTACTATAGATGGGTCAGTTTTTGCCCAATGTGTGCAGGAGGGCTTCCTGACACAGTATGTAGACAGGCCTACAAGGGGCAAAGCCACTTTAGATTTAGTACTGGGTAATGAGCCTGGCCAGGTGTTAGATTTGGAAGTAGGTGAGCACTTTGGAGACAGTGATCACAATTCTGTCAGGTTTACTTTAGTGATGGAAAGGGATAGGTGTAATCCACTGAGCAAGAGTTACAGCTGGGGGAAGGGAAATTACGATGCATTTAGGAAAGATTTAGGAAGCATAGAATGGGGAAGAAAACTGCAGAGGATGAGCACATTAAAAATGTGGAGCTTATTTAAGGAAAAGCTCTTGTGTGTCCTAGATAGGTATGTACCTGTCAGGCAGGGAGGAAGCCATAGTTTACTAAGGAAGTGGAATCCCTGGTCAAGAAGAAGAAGAAGGCTTATGTTAGGACAAAATATGAAAACTCAGGGCGCTTGAGGGTTACAAGGAAGTCAGGAAAGACCTAAAAAGAGAGCTCAGAAGAGCCAGGAGGAGACATGAGAAGTTTTTGTCAGAGAGGATCAGGGTTAAACCTAAGGCTTTCCATAGGTATGTCAGGAATAAAAGAATGACGATAGTTAAATTAGGGCCAATCAAGGATAATAGTGGGAAGTTGTGTGTGGAGTCAGAGGAGATAGGGGAAGCACTAAATAAATATTTTTCGACAGTGTTCACTATAGAAAATGAAAATGTTGGCGAGGAAGATACAGAGATACTTGCATCTAGACTAGAAGAGATTGAGGTTCACAAGGAAGAGGTATTAGAAATACCGCAGTGTGTAAAAATAGACAAGTCCCCTGGGCCGGATGGGATCTGTCCTAGGATCCTCTGGGAAGCAAGGGAAGAGATTGCCGAGCCTTTGGCATTGATCTTCAAATCATCATTGTCTACAGGAATAGTGCCTGAGGACTGGAGGATAGCAAATGTGGTTCCCTTGTTCAAAAAGGGTAGGAGAGACAACCCTGGTAATTACAGACCAGTGAGTCTCACTTCAGTTGTTGGTAAAGTGTTGGAAAAGGTTATAAGATAGAGGATTTATAACCATCTAAAAAAGAATAATCTGATCAGGGACAGTCAGCACGGTTTTGTGAAGGTTAGGTCGTGCCTAACGAATCTTATTGACTTTTTTGACAAAGTGACTAAACAGGTAGATGAGAGTAAACCAGTTGATGTGGTGTATATGGATTTCAGCAAGGCGTTCGATAAGATTCCCCACAGTAGGCTATTGTACAAAATGCGGAGGAATGGGATTATGGGAGACATAGCAGTTTGGATCAGTAATTGGCTTGCTGAAAGAAAACACTGGGTTGTAGTTGATGGAATATGTTCATCCTGATGTCCAGTTACTTGCGGCGTACCACAAGGGTCGGTGTTGGGTCCACTGCTGTTCGTCATTTTTATAAATGACCCGGATGAGGGCATGGAAGGGTGGGTTAGTAAATTTGGGGACGACACTAAGGTCGATGGAGTTGTGGATAGTGACGAAGGATATAGTAGGTTGCAGAGAGACATAGATAGGATGCAGAGCTAGGCTGAGAGGTGGCAAATGGAGTCTAATATGGACAAGTGTGAGGTGATACACTTTGGACGGAGTAATCGGAATGCAAAGTACTGGGCTAATGGTAAGATTCTTGGGAGTGCAGATGAGCAGAGAGATCTTGGTGTCCATGTACACAGTTCCCTGAAAGTTGCCACCCAGATTGACAGGGTTGTTAAGAAGGCATACAGTGTTTTGGCATTTATTAATAGAGGGATTGAGTTCCAGAACCAGGAGGTCATGCTGCAGCTGTACAAAGCTCTGGTACAGCCACACTTGGAGTATTGTGTACAGTTCTGGTCACCGCATTATAAGAAGGATGTGGAAGCTTTGGGAAGGGTGCAGAGGAGATTTACTAGGATGTTGCCTGGTATGGAAGGAATGTCTTATGAGGAAAGGCTGAAGGCCTTGAGGCTGTTCTCATTAGAGAGAAGAAGGTTGAGAGGTGACTTAATAGAGACATACAAGAGTCCAAAGATGTGCAGGTCAGGTGAATTGGCCATGCTAAATTGCCCGTAGTGTTAGGTAAGGGGTAAATGTAGGGGTATGGGTGGGTTGCGCTTCGGCGGGTCGGTGTGGACTTGTTGGGCCAAAGGGCCTGTTTCCACACTGTAAGTAAAAAAAAATAATCAGAGGGTTAGATAGGGTGGACAGGGAGAGCCTTTTTCCAAGTATGGGGACAGCAAACACGAGGGGTCAGAACTTTAAAGTGAGGGGAGATAGGTATAAGACAGATGTCAGAGGTAGTTTCTTTACTCAGAGAGTCGTAAGGGTATGGAATGCCTTGCCTGCAACGGTAGTAGATTTGCCAAGTTTAAATGCATTTAAGTCGTCATTGGACAGGCATATGGACGTACATGGAATAGTGTAGGTGGGATGAGCTTCAGATTAGTATGACAGGGTGGCGCAACATCGAGGGCCGAAGGGCCTATACTGCACGAAATGTGCTATGTTCTATGTCCTAGGGAGTGTCGCTGAACAAAGAGACCTTGGAGTGCAGGTTCATAGCTCCTTGAAAGTGGAGTTGCAGGTAGATAGGAGAGTGAAGAAGGTGTTTGGTATGCTTTCCTTTATTGGTCAGAGTACTGAGTACAGGAGTTGAAAGGTCATGTTTCGGCTATACAGGACATGGGGTAGGCCACTGTTGGAATGTTGCATGCATTTCTGGTCTCCTTCCTATTGGAAAGATGTTATGAAACTTGAAAGGGTTCAGAAAAGATTTACAAGGATGTTGCAAGGGTTGGAGGATTTGAGCTATAGTTTTTCCTGGACTGTCAGAAGCTGAGACTTATAGAGGTTTACAAAATTATGAGGGGCATGGATAGGGTAAATAGGCAAAGTCTTTTCCCTGGGGTCGGGGAGTCCAGAAAGAGAGGGCATAGGTTTAGGGTGAGAGGGGAAATATATAAAAGAGATCTACAGGGCAACTTTTTCACACACAGGGTGGTACGTGTATGGAATGAGCTGCCAGAGGAAGTGTTGGATGCTGGTAAAATTGCAACATTTATGAGGCATTTGGAGGGGTATATGAATAGGAAGGGTTTGGAGAGATATAGGCCGGGTCCTGGCAGATGGGACTAGATTGGGTTGGGATATCTGGTCGGCATGGATGGGTTGGACCGAAGGGTCTGTTTCCATGCTGTACATCTCTATGACTCTATGTTGTATGTTTCTTTTAGGCGATGGTCATTATGGGTTCAGAAGCTGTTATTGAAGGAGACTTGGCAAATTCCTGCGTACATCTTGTAGATGGTACCCACTGCTGCTGCCATGTGCCAGTGGTGGAGTGAAGAAGGTGGTTTTGGGGAATAAGGAGGGTTATATCACAAATGATTTTCTGCATCCAGGTATGGATCCCCAAAGGCTGCTAAACATAACTGTCATGACTATCACCAGCTTTTGTAAAAGATTGATTGGCATAAAGAATCATCCAGTACAGAATAGGCTCCTTGGCCCATCAAAGTTATGATACTACACGAATAAAAATCACAAAGCTCTGTTACTAACACTTAGATCATGTGAAAATGATATCATCAAACTCTGAGTTAGACATGCAAAGTAGGCCATTGCAGCCTCCCATGCCAGCCCTGAGCTCAGTTAACATCGTAGGATTATGTATGCATTAGAATGACCCCACCAACACCTCTGCCCCACTTTACTGACATGAGATTTTAATACATCAACAATTAATCTTCAATTCCATTAACTGGTAATAATATCTGCAACTTTAATTTGTTGTGGAGGTGCCGGTGTTGGACTGGTTTGGACACAATACCAGGTTATGGTCTAACAGGTTTATTTGAAAACATTAGTTTTCGGTTCCTTGCTCATTCTTCAGGTGGTAGTGGCATTAGCATCTGAAAAAGGAACAAAGCTCCAAAAGTTTGTGTTTTCAAATAAACCTGCTGTATTATAACCTGGTGTTGTGTGATTTTTGATCTTACAAGAAAGCTCCTGTAATTGAGTCAGGGTTGCAGAAGGCCAATTTTCCAAAACATTTCTGACATGGATTTACAGCGGATGTGGCTAGGAAGGACCCCTGCAGAATTTCTAATTTGGAGAAAGACTATAGACAATCAGCAACAACTGCCTAGTTTACAGGAAAGATTATCAAAGGAAATCTATGAAAATCCATGATGCAATCATGTGCTGAAGACGCCCATCAAGCCAGCAGATAAAGGGGGCGCAGTGGTAGTCTGACGCACTGACCTCGACACTGCTGAAGCCAAACGCCAACTCGAGGACACCTCTTCCTACTGCCCCCTCGACCATGACCCCACCCCCCCGACACCAAACCATCATTTCCCAGACCATACAGAACCTCATCACCTCAGGAGATCTCCCACCCACAGCTTCCAACCTCATAGTCCGGGAACCCCGCACTGCCCAGTTCTACTTCCTTCCCAAGATCCACAAGCCTGACCACCCTGGCCGACCCATTGTCTCAGCATGCTCCTGCCTCACTGAACTCATCTCTACCTACCTTGATACGGTCCTATCCCCACTAGTCCGGGAACACCCCACATACGTTCGAGACACCACCCAGGCCCTCCACTTCCTCCAAGACTTCCGTTTCCCCGGCCCCCAACGCCTCATCTTCACCAAGGATATCCAATCCCTCTACACTGCCATCTGCCATGACCAGGGCCTCCAAGCCCTCCGTTTTTTCCTCTCCCAACGTCCCCAACAGTACCCTTCCACCGACACTCGCATTCGTTTGGCCGAACTGGTCCTCACCCTTGACAATTTCTCCTTCGAATCCTCCCACTTCCTCCAGACCAAAGGGGTAGCCATGGGCACACGTTTGGGCCCCAGCTATGCCTGTCTCTTTGTTGGCTACGTAAAACAGTTAATCTTCCTTAATTACACTGGCACCACTCCCCACCTCTTCCTCCGCTACATTGATGACTGCATTGGCGCCACCTAGTGCTCCCGCGAGGAGGTTGAGCAATTCATCAACTTCACCAACACATTCCACCCTGACCTTAAATTTACCTGGACCATCTCTGACACCTCCCTCCCCTTCCTGGATCTCTCCATCTCCATTAATGACGACCAACTTGACACTGACATTTTTTACAAACCCACCGACTCCCACAGCTACATGGATTACATCTCTTCCCACCCCACCTCTTGCAAAAATGCCATCCCGTATTCCCAATTCCTCCGCCTCCGCCATATCTGCTCCCAGGAGGACCAGTGCCACCGCAGAACACACCAGATGGCCTCCTTCTTTAGAGACCACAATTTCCCTTCCCACGTGGTTAAAGATGCCCTCCAACACATCTTGTCCACATCCCGCACCTCCGCCCTCAGACCCCAGCCCTCCAACCGTAACAAGGACAGAACGCTCCTGGTGCTCACCTTCCACCCTACCAACCTTCGCATAAACCAAATCATCCGCCGACATTTCCGCCACCTCCAAAAAGACCCCACCACCAGGGATATATTTCCCTCCCCACCCCTTTCCGCCTTCCACAAAGACCGTTCCCTCCATGACTACCTGGTAAGGTCCACGCCCCCCTACAACTCACCCTCCCATCCTGGCACCTTCCCCTGCCACCGCAGGAATTGCAAAACCTGCGCCCACACCTCCTCCCTCACCTCTATTCAAGGCCCTAAAGGAGCCTTCCACATTCATCAAAGTTTTACCTGCACATTCACCAATATCATTTATTGTATCCATTGCTCCCAATGCGGTCTCCTCTACATTGGGGAGACTGGATGCCTCCTAGCAGAGCGCTTTAGGGAACATCTCCAAGACACCCGCATCAATCAACCACACTGCCCCGTGGCCCAACATTTCAACTCCCCCTCCCACTCTGCCAAGGACATGGAGGTCCTGGGCCTCCTTCACCGCCGCTCCCTCACCACCCGACGTTTGGAGGAAGAACGCCTCATCTTCTGCCTCAGAACACTTCAACCCCAGGGCATCAATGTGGACTTCAACAGTTTCCTCATTTCCCCTTCCCCCACCTCACCCCAGTTCCAAACTTCCAGCTTAGCACTGTCCCCATGACCTGTCCTACTTGCCTATCTTCTTTTCCACCTATCAACTCCACCCTCCTCCCTGACCTATCACCTTTATCCCCTCCCCCACTCACCTATTGTACTCTATGCTACTTTCTCCCCACCCCCACCCTCCTTTCAGTTTTTTTTATTCACATTCAGACCGTATCTCTCTTACAATTTGGAATATATAACAAAGATAGAGAATTTAAATGCAGAAGGTGCTTCAAGTGCCTGGCACCTAGTGTAGAAAAGAACTGATTATTGTTCAACAAGAAGGAATTCAGAAGAACAATCAATTGGCTGCAAATCCACAAGAAATTCAAGACCTCCAAAGGAATCCAGGATAATTTATTTATTTTTCCACATTTACTTTAATCTTAGCTTGCTGAAAATAAATACGTTTTGGGGAAGCATGTTTCTGTGGGAATATTTTATATTTTTAAAAAGATTGTTCATCAAATATGGGTGTTGCTGGATGGGTCAGCATTGTTACCCATCCCCAGTTGCCTTTGAGAAGGTGGTTATGAGCTGCCTTCTTGAACTGCAGTAGTCCATGTACTTTGGTTAACCCACAATATCATTCCAGACGGAGTTCCTGAAGTTTGACCCAGCAACACCGAAGAAACCTGAATATATTTCCGAGTAAGGGTGGCACTTGCAGGTGGTGGGGTTCCCATGTATCTGCTGCCCTTGTCTTTCTAGATGGTCATGGTCATGGGTTTGTAGCGTGATGTCTGAGGAGCCTCAGTGAATTTCTGAAGTGCATCTTGTAGATGGTACACACTGCTACAACTGAGCATTGCTGGTGGAGAGAGTCGATGTTTGCAGCTGTGATGCAATCAAGTGGACTATTTTGTCCTGAATTGTGGAAAGTTTTTTGAGTGCTGTTGGAGCTGTACCCAACCAAGCAAGTGGGGAGCACTCCATCACACTCCTGACTTGCACCTTGGACATGATGGATAGGCTTTGGGAGTCAGGAACTGAGTTACCTGCTGCAGGATTCCAGCCTCTTACCTGTTCTTGTAGTCACTGTATTCATATGGCTGGTCCAGTTCAGTTTCTGGTCTGTGGTATCCACCAGAATATTGACAGGGGGAGGATTCAACAAAGATAATGTCATTGAATGTCAAGGAATGTCTGTTAAATAATCTCTTATTCATAGAATCCCTACAGTGTGGAAGCAGACCATCTGGCCCATCCAGTCCATGCCAACCCTCCAAAGGGCATTCCCTGTAACCCTGCATTCCCCCTGGCTAATCCACCTAACCTGCACACTCCTGGATACTATAGGCAACTTACCATGACCAATCCACATAACCCACACATCTTTGGACTGTGGGTGGAAGCCAGAGCAACTGGAGGAAACCCATACAGATACGAGAAGAACACGCCAATCCATGCAGACAGTTGCCTAAGGCTGCAGTTGATCCCGGGTTCCTGGTGCTGTGAGACAGCACTGCTAACCATTGAGCCACTGTGCCACCTCAGCAGAGATGTCTGTTGAAGATGGTCATAGCTTGGCTCTTGTGTCGCACAAATGTTACTTGTCACTTGTCAGTCTAAACCCGCATCTTGCCCAGGTCTTGCTGCATGTAGACATGGATTGCTTTCGTATCTGACAAGTTACAAACAGTGTTGAACAAATATCAGCGAACCTCTCCACTTCTGACCTTATGATTGAGGGAAGGTCTTTGATGAAGCAGCTGAAGCTGGTTGGGTCTAGGACACTACCCTGAGGAACTCCTGCAGAGATGTCTGGAACTAAGAGGAGAAATACATGGTGAATTGACTTTTAAGAAAGGTAAACACTGTTACAAACAATGTCAGGAGTGAAAAGAGGAACTCATTCACTTATGGCAACCTGATTGTCATACCTTTCACATTATTACCATTCAATAACAGGGAGGGAGAGATGACCCAGTTGAAAATCCCTTTCTTTGTTGTAGCATGCCCTTTTCCCTCTGCTGTGACCAAACAATACTCCATGTACACAGGCTTAGATTTCAAACGCAGGGTTTTAAGGGAAACAAAATAAACCAAAGAATTGCAGATGCTGGAAATCTAAAACAAAAACAGGAATATCTGAAGAAATTCAGTAGCTCTGGCAATATCTATGGCTAGAAAGCAGAGTTAATGTTTCGGGTTCAGTGACCTTCCTCAGAATGGACCCTTCCTCATAGTTAATTGAAAAAATTTGCATCTAAAGTTTAATAGTATTCATTTTCTATTATACAGTTTCTGTGGATCATTCTTCAGTAGATCCATATTTATGGTGACTTGACCTAACTCTGTCCTTAGCATTGTTTTTGGCACATGAGGCAGGACCTCAATGCTCCCAGACATAGCCAAAGTGCTGTTGTGTCACAATTAAAATCAGAAATGGTTGTGTATATTTTTAATATCTCTAACCAAATGTGACTTGGGCACTTTAAAACCATGTTATTGCCAGGTTAATGTCTCTGGATTCAGTTAAGAGACAAATTTTGCAAAAGTTTTCAAAAGAAAATCAAGTCCAGAGCTGGCTGCCAGGACACCAGCTGGCCTTGCTTATTAATACGTTTTAATTGCAGAGCTATTAACATCGATCTCCGCAGAACCACTTCCGAACATGGATCTGCATATTGAATGTGTCTGATTGTCACCTTGGTTTACTGGAGACAGCTTTCTGAGGGGCGGCTTAGATGCTTTCAAAACTGTTTTAATGGAGAACTTGGTGATCCTGTGGATCTGGCACACTATTTGTGGGCGACATTCTGCTCAGAACTCTTTACAAGTGGAATCCCAAGAAAAATTAAGAAAATATCCTTCCCACCTCATTAAAGTAAATTTCAAAAGCACCTTTCAGTTGTAAAATACTTTGAGACATTGGTCACAGCCCACTGCTAGGTTCAAGTATACAAACTTCCACTTGGGAAACCTTGGAAGTACCACACCAATAGAAAGCTGGAGGGCTCCTGAGTTAACGATTTACAACCCTTTTACCTCTTCTTTATATTAGTATGATTTATAGTTATACCTTCTTATAGAGCAAGCAAAATATTTTGGATGCTGGAAATCTGAAACGTGAACAAAAATATTGGAAAATCTCAGGTCAGGCAGCATCAGTGCAGAAGAATTGAGTTAATATTTCAGTTTGATGACCTTTCATCAGATGATGTGGTTTTCTTGCTTTTTTTGTTCATATTGTGCAGCCAATTAAATGGCTCATTTGAAAGGGGCATTAATGATCTTCTTTAAATTGATTTACCGGATGAGTGCATCTTTGACTGGGCTAATATTTATTGCCCCATCACTATTTGCCCAGAGGGCAGTAAAGAGTTAACATTGCTGTGGGTGTGGAGTCACGTGTAAACCAGGCCAGCTAAGAATGGCAGCTTCCTTCTTTAAAAGGCTCGAGTGAACCAGATAGTTTTTTTTCCCTTGGTAATTGGAGATGATTTCATGGTCATCATTAGACAAATTTCAGATTTTTATTGAATTCAAATTCCACCAGGTGCCCAGAATATTCTTGCTTCCTGTGTAATTATAATTAAAATTCTGAGGTGGGGTGATGTTCACAAGAGACCCATTTGACTCAGCAACAGAGATGCTCTTCATTGGTGAAACCAGTCATGAGCTGAAAATGCAGTAGGTACAAACAGATTCTACAAGAGCCTTGTCAAAAGGGAAGGCTCTGTATAATGACTTCGATAGCTTCACTTACATAAACTTTCTGAGAGATCAAAGCTGACTTGGATGGCTTTTAATGCTAAATTCATGTGTAAGTAATTAACATTACAGTGGTTTCATTTTGTTCATAAAAACCGAAAGAACTGTGAAAGAGCTGTAAATAAGAAACACAGACAGAAATTGTTGGAAAAGCTCAGGTTCTGAGGAAGTGACACGGACCCAAAACATTAACTCTGATTTCTCGTCACAGATGCTGCCAGACCAGTTGAGCTTTCCCAGCAACTTCTGTTTTTTGTTTCATTGTGTTCATGTTAGTTGTTGAGACCAGCTTAGTCATGGAGCTAAATGTACTGGCACACCTTACTGTTGGCACACCTTACTGTTGGCATGTATTGAAGGTTTCAGGGAGTTAGGGCCATTTCTTTATTGGGCAAGAAAGAGTGTTGTTTCCTTTCTTCACTCTTCATTTAATGTTAAGGTCAGTATCCAGAGCAGTACTCACCATTGCGTGTGCCATGACAGAACTTTTAGATTACTTACGGCACGGTGGCACAGTGGTTAGCACTGCTGCCTCACAGCTCCAGAGACCCGGGTTCAATTCCCGCCTCAGGCGACCGACTGTGTGGAGTTTGCACATTCTCCCCGTGTCTGCGTGGGTTTCCTCCGGGTGCTCCGGTTTCCTCTCACAGTCCAAAGATGTGCAGGTCAGGTAAATTGGCCATGCTAAATTGCCCGTAGTGTTAGGTAAGGCGTAGATGTAGATTTAGGGGGTATGGGTGGGTTACGCTTCGGCGGGGCGGTGTGGACTTGTTGGGCCGAAGGGCCTGTTTCCACACTGTAAGTAATCTAAATCTAAACTTTGGTGGTTTAGCTGGCTCTCCCTTCTATGTATTTTAAAGATGATTGTGCGTGATCACTCTCAGCAGGGATAAATGTTATAATGCCGTTGATCTCAAAGCCCTGTACAGACTCTGCCAGCTAATTCCCTGAATTGAATACACTTTTAGACGATACTGCATTGTCCTTTAGGCCCCTCAGTTTCTGATCTTATCTAATAATGCTCATCACCTTCCACTTCACCCAGAATGCCACGCCCTCTCCACTTTGCTCCTCCATTCCCACAACCACACTCGCCTCCTCGTCACTGTCTCAACTTCAAGGTTCAGAGCCTCTATCCAAGTGCCATTCTCCTGTTCCACTCTTTTGTACAGAGGAGTTAAACAACAAAAACTACTGACCTACAGACAACTATATGCCAACTTGAAATGATCATGGATTGGATGCCACAATGTTATCATGTGGCAATGATATTATTTTGAAGGTAGGAGATCATTAATATGGCTTTGTATTCATGGTTTGCAAACATGTCACAGATATGCATTCACTGCAGGCCGGTGTGTGGCTCCTTGTGTCATTAATCATATTTCTGACCTTTCAACTGAGTTGACGGAGGTTTGTGCTACTATTAGGAGACTGATACCAGCCCTCTCCCGCAATCAAATGGGTGCAGCTGCCATGTTTCCCACTTCAATAGGATGCTGTATATTCAGCTCCATCCCTTAGACTGAACGAGACGAGCTAAGAATGAGAGTACATCCCCAAACCAGCAAAGAACCTGCCTACTTCCACCTCCCTCCTTCAAGTCTCCTGCTGCAACAATCTATACTTGTGAGTGAATATTAACCAAATATGATTAAACATGACTGTTTACAAGGAATGGTAGAAGTGGGCATGCTGCTGAATCCTTCTAGGCTCAGGCTCCAGATCCATGTCATCAGATCTCAATATGACATATTGCCTTTTGTAGATGGTCAGTAACTATTCTTAAAGTAAAGGCATAATTAGTCCTTTATTCCACATCCACCTTCACACTGCCTCAGGCCAACAATTGCTGAAATGCCCATATCAGCTCGAGAATCAACTATTTTATTGCTCTCTTTTGACCATCCTCCATAAACATGACTCATCTAAAATCTGATGCCCAGATTCTAACCCACACTAAGCCTCTTCTACCTTTGTTCAACAAAGTTCATGGTCAACAACTTCCTATCTTTTAAGCTTCCTCCAGCTGTCCAACCACTCCTTTTAGTTGCTCCAACTAAAGATATTTTCTGCATGCCTCTCCCACCATTTAATCACCTATGCTGTAGAACATGAAATTCTCTGTGCGTTCCCACCCCTACATCACTCCCATTAATATTCTCCTTAAAAAAACAAACGTTTTGACCAATGTTTGAGCTATCCCTCCTGATTTCAGCTCCACTGCTTAAACAACTGTTTCCATTTTATGGCAACTCACTGAAGTTAGTTTTTTGGATGTCAAAGGTGCTGCCTAAATGCAAGGCATTGCATATTGGAACAGCAATATTCACAATTCACTGAAAATGTTGCACAGCTTTATTGAAAACTTGAATTGTGTGAGAATATAATACAATATATTACAGCACAGGAACAGGCCCACCAGCCCACCAAGCCTGTGCCAATTCCTAACCCTTCTTTAGACCTGCTACTTATTGCCCATACGCAGTTTCTATCCTTCTGTTTGTCTCCTTATCATATCCTGTTCTATCAAGTTAACCTTAAACTTTGCTAATGTGCCTGTTTCCACCACCTCTACTGGTAGCGCATTCTAGTCACCCACCACCCTCTGTGAAAACTTTTCCTGAACATTTCCCCTAATCTTTCCTCCTCTCACTTTGAGCCTGTGCCCTCTTGTAGGTTACCTTTCTACTCTGGGAAAAAAAAACCTCTGACTTTCCGCCCTATCTATGCCTCACATTATTTTTTTAGATCTCTATTTAGTTGCCCCTCAGCCTCCATCATTCCTGTGAAAACAGTTTGAGTTTATCCAATCTCTCATCATACCTAGACCAGGTAACATCCAAGTTAACCTTCTCTGCACCCTCTCCCAAGCATTGATGTCCTTCTGGTAGTGTGGCAACCAGAACTGCAGGTGAAATTCCAAATGTGTCCTAACTAAAGTTTTGTACAGGTGTCACATAGAATATAGAACATAGGACAGTACAACACAGGAACAGGCATTTCAGCCCATGATATTGTGCCAAACGTGATGCCAAATTAAGCTAATTCCTTCTGCCTGCCCTTGGTCCATATCCCTCCATTTTTTGCTTATTCAGGTGCTTATCTAAAAGTCCCTTAAACACCCCTACCATAGCTGCCTCCACCACCACCTCTGGCAGCATGTTATGGCACTCTCTGTGTAAACAAAACATCCAATTTGGGTGTCATCTGCAAACTTCCTAATCAGACTGCTTATATTTTTCTCCAGATCATTGATATATTATTACAAACAATAACGCTCCTAGCACTGATCCCTACAGAATACCACTAGAACATAAAAAATTAAACTGGACAGCACAGGAACGGGTCCTTCAACCCACAATGTTATGCCAAACAAGGCACCAAATTAAAATAATCCCTCCTGCCTGCCCTTGGTCCATATCTCACCATTCCTTGCAGATTCATGGGCTTATCTAAACGTCTGTTAAGCACCCCTATCATATCTGCCTCCATCACCACTCCAGCAGCATGTTCCACACTCCTACCACTCTCTATGTAAAAATGTACCCTCACATCTCCGTCGAACTTTCCCCCCTCATATTAAATGCATACAACCTGGTTTTAGACTAATTACTGATCTCCATTCACAGCTACTGTCTGGAATTTTATGAGAAAATAAACTAATAAACTAATGTGGTGAACCAGAGTGAAAAACAGTCAGACTAAAATAACAGTTGAGTGAGCTGTGGTCAAGATAATTGAGATTATTGCTGAGAAAAATGTGCTATTGAAGCATTTCATCCCTCACTCATCAATGCAATTCATAAAAATGCCAACTTAAAGACAAAACAGCATCTATACCATTGGATTATATTTGCTGGATAATCCTCAGTGTGTGAAGAAGTATGCTGAAAAGCAATTTAGGGATGTTACTCAGGCGCACATTGTAACATACTTGTGTGTATGGGAGGCTACACATATTAATACATAGGGCCCCTTTCTTTGCAGACAGAAAGAACTATGCCTGTTTGAACTCAGCAAAGTAGTTGACAGCCATTTGCTGGTTCATTTCTCAGGGTAATGTCTTGGCCAGTCAGAGCCAAATGAGCTGGTTTAAAATTTACACAGTCTGGTAGCCGTCTGTCAATCATCATTCACTAGTGCATTCTCCATGGTAAAGCCTCGACCAATCAGAGTCCAACTGCCATCAAACAGCACTCTCCTCAAATGCAATATAAATCTTAGTTTTCCCCTTAAATTTGTATTCTTGAAAATTGCCCTGATTAGTGTAAGATGAACCATTTCAACAACATATATCTTTTCTCGAAATAATCAGTCTTGCAATTCCAAATAACTATATGTTCTCTTAATTAAGGAGCATTTCAGTGAGGTCCTGAGGAACATTTTCTTATTTAAACAGAAAAATAGTAGCTCTGCAAAATTGGTCAACTATCTCACAGACATTCCTAATCAAGAGCGTGTATCACAGTTGCAGTAGGAAAGCCAGAAAACTGGAGCGTTGTCAGCAGTGACCAATATTTGCCTCAGCTTGTATTAGCACTGTTCATGTCTGAGAATGCACAATGCAGAAGATCATGTCTGACAGTAGCCTGAGAAACAATGAGACCTTTAACATTGGTGTCCTGCAACATTATCAAACCTTCAAAACCATTTCGAAAGCAGAGTAATTAAAAGTGGCTGTGAATAACCTCCATTACTTATTGAAGACCTCTCCAGTGCTGACTTAAACCCTAAGTGCTTCAGTGTTGCAAACACTGTCAGACAGTTATTACTGACTGCCTTTCCTTGTTAAAATCATTTGAGGTTAGAGGTCTATGGGAGTTAGACATATCTGATCCAGTAATTACTGATGCAGGGACATTACCCTTTTCTTTAACTTTTTGGCTGATTTCAAGCAATTGGAACAGGCGCCATGGTGTTATTTTGCGTCCAGTGTTCTTATGAACAGTATCATCTGACATCTAAAAATTAGACAAAGCAGTACTTTAGGACTGTACATGTACAAATGTATGGGACAAAGTACATTATTTTCCAGATTTTGTCAAGAAGGCATGATGAAAACAAAATGCACTAAATACACGTCTAGCTAATCCCTCTATACTCGTAATTTATGCACAAAGATCAATATGACTGTATGAACAGTCCCTCAGACTGCTAAAAGGATGTTATTGATTTGGGCTCTTTACCAATCTAATGAGGCAAAACTAAAATAGTCAACATCTCAAGATGAGGTCACTAACACCAGACCTCACTTTGTAAGCACTTATCCAGAGAGCAGCTAAACTCTTAAACCTGAATTCACTTGATTGTTTGATTTTACTGGATAGGACAGACACCAGTTAAACCTTTCAGGATAATAAGGTGGGACACATTGTACCTTTGGCTTTGCTGCCAATTGTAATGGCAACACTTATACAATGGCTACTTTTGTATCAATGCACCCAAATCTCTCACAATGTTGCCACACTGAATACATTGTTTCAGTATAGCGCTCAGTCCCAAGAAGAAATATAAAATAATCAAGGATAGTGTTTTTATTTTCTGCTCTTCCGAATTCCACCAGCCAATAGGGCCATATCATGCAAAAAAAGTTAATTGCTAAAAGCTGATGATTTTTTTTTAAAGAAAACTGAATCTCGTTGCTGTGTCAAGATTTTTTTCTTGGATTTTTCCTTCCAATGCTCAGTAATGATCTCATCGAGGCAATGAATAAACTCTTAATTTAAGCCAAAGGAATATTTTGCCAGAAAAAAATGTCTCCATCATGATTTTTTCTTTGCAGTGACTTCATCCTGATAATTTTCCTTTGAAAGATATTGATGTCTTGTTGTCTTTGATCCATCCATTGGCTTTCCTAGTTCAGGTCGAATGTCGTGGAACACATGTCCATTCCGATTCTGAAGTAGTCAAAACAAAATAAATTTCAAGACATTCCTAAGACTCCAGTGTCAACCAGTCACCTCCTTTGAACAGTCTAGAATACAATTGAAAATGGCAGAAATATTTTTCACACATTACGAGTGCACAAGATACAAGTTAGAATGGCCAGCTTATGTCATGCAATCAGCAAGCAGCCTCATGGCCTTATAACTGGGTCAGATCAGAAACGTGGCGAAAGTGAGGACTGCAGATGCTGAGGATCAGAGTTGAGAATGTGGTGCTGGAAAAGCACAACATGTCAGGCAGCATCCAAGGAGCAGGAGAATCAGTGTTTTGGGCATAAGCCCTTCAGCTGTTTCCTGATCAGAAACTGGCAACATTACAATCCAAAGAATACTCTCATGTAGGGAGATTCATCTGAAAAATATTTGTTTTTGCATAGTCCGTTACAATATTGCACTAAGCCACAAGTTAAGGTTATAGGGGGAAAAAGTCATTCACGATTTCCAATTTACTGCATTTCAGAGAACCATGCTGAGGCAAAATGAGATTTGTGTAAACTTTGTTGATGTAATTGTTCACATAACTCTGACTTCAGGAAGAGAGGGGAGACGGGTCCTCTACTTTTTGTCATTTATATAAATTATTTGGATGCGAGCATAAGAGGTACAGTTAGTAAGTTTGCAGATGACACCAAAATTGGAGGTGTAGTGGACAGTGAAGAAGGTTACCTCAGATTACAACAGGATCTTGACCAGATGGGCCAATGGGCTGAGAAGCGACAGATGGAGTTTAATTTAGATAAATGCGAGGTGCTGCATTTTGGGAAAGCAAATCTTAGCAGGACTTATACACTTAATGGTAAGGTCCTAGGGAGTGTTGCTGAACAAAGAGACCTTGGAGTGCAGATTCATAGCTCCTTGAAAGTAGAGTCACAGATAGATAGGATAGTAAAGAAGGTGTTTGGTATGCTTTCTTTTATTGGTCAGAGTATTGAGTACAGGAGTTGGGAGGTCATATTGCGCTGTACAGGTCATTGGTTAGGCCACTGTTGGAATATTAGGCAAAAGTGATGACTACAGATGCTGGAAACCAGAATTTAGATCGGAATGGTGCTAGAAAAGCACAGCAGGTCAGGCAGCATCTGAACTGCTGTGCTTTTCCAGCACTGTTGGAATATGGTGTACAATTCTAGTCTCCTTCCAATCAAAAAGATGTTGTGAAACTTGAAAGGGTTCAGAAAAGATTTACAAGGATGCTGCCAGGGTTGGAGGATTTGAGCTCTCAGGAGGGGGCTGGGGCTCTTTTCCCTGGAGCATCGGAGGCTGAGGGGTGACCTTATAGAGGTTTACAAAATTATGAGGGTCATGGATAGGATAAATAGACAAAGTATTTTTCCCTGGTATGGGGGAGTCCATAACTAGAGGGCATAGGTTTAGGGTGAGAGGGGAAATATATAAAATAGATCTAAGGGGTAACTTTTTCACACAGAGGGGGTATGTGTATGGAATGAGCTGCCAGAGGAAGTGGTGGAGGCTGGTACAATTGCAACATTTAAAAAGGCATTTGGATGGGTATATAAATAGGGAGAGTTTGGAGGGATATGGGCTGGGTGCTGGCAGGTGGAACTAGATTGAGTTGGTTTATCTGGTCGGCATGGCCGAGTTGGACCAAAGGGTCTGCTTCCATGCTGTACATCTCTATGACTCTATTACCAGTCTTGAAGAAGAACATGAAGAGAGATGTCTTAGACAATACACTACAGAGTGTTTGAGAATCCACTGTGATACATAAGGAGTTGAAGATAAGAAGCAAGTAGCCTGTAGTGTCTTAATGTGTGGGAGCATTATTGGTTTCAAAGCAAAAGAGAACACATAGTAGCTGTGAGTGAGAACAGCCTCCAAAGCCAGAATCTGAAGTTAATACAGAATCAAAATGATACAACTGACAAGTGAAGGCTCCTGAGGCAGGGCAGGACCTCAGAAAACATTAAAGTCGCAACTGAGAGAAATGCAGGCTGACTCCAAAGGCAGACCGTAATGTCAGAAGTCATTGAGAAGAACAAAAGCTGGAAAAGAAGAAGACTCCAAATGGTAAGGTTAAAAAATCTTGGAGGACTTCCATGCTGGGACAATATGGTGGGAAGGCACCAGTTGGCAAATGAGGAACTCAGAAATCTTTGAAGCCAGCCACAAACAGGCAATATTTTGAAGAAGAGAAAGGCAGGATTGGAATATCTAGACATTAAGGGGGAAAGGCTGACCCAGGTCAATCTTGCACAATAATATGTCAGGATGGGAGCTCCAGTAGAGACATTACCATTACCTCAGCCATTTGATAAGATGTAAGGACCATAAATGGAAGCTCTGGAAGTTGCAGTTTCAGGGTGATAGAACATTTTTAGGATAACATTGCATTTTATTCATCCATGGGATGTGAGCGTCACTATCTGGACCAGCATTTATATTGCTTGTCCCTAGTTGCCCTGGAGAAGGTGGTGGTAAGCTGCCTTTTTGAACTGCTGCAGTCCCCTCGCTGTGGGTTGACCCACAGTAGCCTTCAAGAGGGAATACCATGATGCTGAGCCTGTGACAGTGAAGGAATGGTGATATGTTTCCAAGTCAGGGTGGTGAGTGGTTTGGAGGGGAACTTGCAGGGGTGGTGTTCCTATGTATCTGCTGCTTTTGTCCTTCTAGATGGGTGTGGTTGTGGGTTTGGAAGATGCTTTCTAAGGATCTTTGGTAAATTTCTGCAGTGTATCGTGTGGATAGTATACACTGGGTGTTAGTGGTGGACAGAGTGGATATTTGTAAATGTGGAGCCAATCAAGTGGGCTGCTTTGTCCTGGATGATGTCAAGCTTCTATTGTAAGGGGAGTCGATAGGCAGTTCCGTGGCCAAAAACGAGACTCCTGGATGGTATGTTGCCTCCCAGGTGCTCGGGTCAAGGATGTCACCAATTGGCTGCAGCGCATTCTGAAAGGGAAGGGTGAACAGCCAGTTGTCATGGTGTATATAGACACCAACAATATAAGTAAAAAAACATGATGAAGTCCTGAAAGCAGAATTCAGGGAGCTGGGAGAGAAGTTAAAGAGGCGGACCTCAAAGGTAGTGATCTCGGGATTGCTACCAGTGTCACATGCTAGCCAGCATAGAAAGGAAAGAATAGGCAGGACAAACACATGGCTTGAGGGTTGGTGTAGGAGGGAGGGTTTCAGGTTAGTGGGAGATTGGGATCGGTTCTGGGGAAGGTGGGACTATTAAAAATTGGATGGTCTAAGTCTGAACCAGACTGGAACTAATGTCCTTGGGGGAGTTTTTGCTCCTGCTGTTGGGGAGGTTTTAAACTGATGTGGTATGTGGTAGAGAAGACTAGTAGTTAGTGAGGTGGAGACTGGAGACGGTAAGGAATAGTATCATGAAGTTAGCATTAATAAGGGGAAGAGTGGGCAGAGAGCAGATGAGTGCAAAAGAACTGGTGGCCTGAAGTGTATGTTTTAATGCAAGGAGTACAGTGGGTAAGGCAATTGGTGACATCCTTGACCCGAGCACCTGGGAGGCAACATACCATCCGGGAGTCTCGTTTTTGGCCACGGAACTGCCTATCTACTCCCCTTACAAACTTAGGGCTTGGATTGGTGCCTGGGACTATGACGTTCCTGCAATCACAGAGATTTACCTCCCCTTTGAATTTCAGCTCTTTTGTCCGTGTTTGATCAAAGGCTGTCGTGAGATCAGGAGCTGAGTGGCTCTTGTTAGACACAAACTGGGTGTCACTGAGCAGGTGCTGCTTGATAACACTGTTGATGACATCTTCCATCACTTTACTGACAATTGTGAATAGACTGATGGGAAGTAATTGGCTGCTTTGGGTCTGTCCTCTTTTTTTAATATACAGGGCATACCTGGGCAATTTTCCACATTGTCAGGAAGATGCCAACTGTACTGGAAGAGCTTGGTGAGCGGAACAGCAAGGTCTGGAGCACACATCTTCAGTATAATTGATGGAAGGTGGGGAAAAGAATTGTGGCTGTAAGAGCAGCTCCTTTTTTTTGAGGGATTTTAGGTGTTGCAGGTGATTTCCTCAAATTCTAGGAGCAGCAATTACTGTTTTATATGCTGTTGCATTGTTTTGGAACTTTGGGGAAAAACAGATCAAAACAACGGCACTTTTAAAAGTAGAAAGACAGACAAAAGGCAGCAACCACATGGCCAGTGAGGGAGAGAAAGAAAGAAACCTGCCCTGCTATCTGACACAGCAGTGAATCTGCACAGTTACTGCCTTTGCTGTTTCAGTTCATGCATCACTGGACATCGGAGTGCAACTCTCAAACAGGCGAAAGGGCTGAGGAGTCGGCAGATGGAGTTTAATTTAGATAAATGAAGGTGCTGCATTTTTGAAAAGCCATCAGAATAGGACTTATACACTTAATGGTAAGGTCCTGGTTGCTGAACAAAGAGATCTTAGAGTGCAGGCTCATAGCTCCTTGAAAGTAGAGTCGCAGGTAGACACCAGGGGTAAGCAATGAGGTTCAGGCCTCTGGCACGGAGCCTGTCCCTGTTGCTCAGAAGGGAAGGGTGGAGAAAGGTAGAGCGATAGTTATTGGGGACTCAATAGTGAGGGGTGCAGATAGGCGGTTTTGCGGGGGCGACAGAGACTCACATTTGGTATGTTGCCTCCCTGGTGCAAGGGTACGTGATGTCTCTGATCATGTGTTCCGGGTCCTTAAGGGGGAGGGGGAGCAGCCCCAGGTCGTGGTCCATGTTGGCACCAACGACATAGGTAGGAAGAGGGGTGAGGATGTTAGACAGGCTTTCAGGGAGCTAGGTTGGAAGCTCAGAGCTAGAACGAACAGAGTTGTTGTCTCTGGTCTGTTATCCGTGCCACGTGATAAAGAGTCGAGGAATAGGGAGAGAGAACAGTTAAATGCGTGGCTACAGGGATAGTGCAGGAGGGAGGGATTCCGGTTTCTGGACAACTGGCGTTCTTTCTGGGGAAGGTGGGACCTCTATAAACAGGATGGTCTACACCTGAACTTGAGGGGCACCAGTATCCTTGGGGGGAGGTTTGATAGTGCTCTTGGGGGGGGTTTAAACTAACTCTGGAGGGGCATGGGAACCTGGACTGTAGCTTTAGGGTGCAGGACCTTGAGTGTAGGGAGGTTAGAAACAAGGCATCGATCTCGAAGGAGAGTGCCGGTAAACAGGATGGTGGCTTGAAGTGTGTATACTTCAATGCAAGAAATATAAGAACTAAGGTAGGTGAACTTGCAGCGTGGGTTGGTACCTGGGACTTCGATGTTGTGGCCATTACAGAGACGTGGGTAGAACAGGGACAGGAATGGCTATTGAAGGTTCCAGGGTTTAAATGTTTTAGTAGGGTCAGAGGTGGGGGTAAAAGAGGGGGAGGTGTGGCATTGCTTGTCAAGGATAGTATTACAGTGGTGGAAAGGACGATGGAGGAAGACTTGCCATCTGAGGTAGTTTGGGCTGAGGTTAGAAATAGGAAAGGTGAGGTCACCCTGTTAGGAGTTTTCTACAGGCCTCCTAATAGTCCAAGAGACGTAGAGGAAAGTATTGCAAGGATGATTCAGAAGAAGAGTGAAAGTAGTAGGGTGGTTGTTATGGGGGACTTTAACTTCCCAGATATTGACTGGGAAAGCTATAGCTCGAGTTCGTTAGATGGGTCGGTGTTTGTCCAATGTGTGCAGGAGGGTTTCCTGACACAATATGTAGACAGGTCAACAAGAGGTGAGGCTATACTGGATTTGGTTCTAGGTAATGAACCAGGCCAGGTGTTAGACTTGGAGGTAGGTGAGCACTTCGAGGGCAGTGACCACAACTCGGTGACTTTTACTCTAGTGATGGAGAGGGATAAGTGTGCACTGCAGGGCAGGAGTTATAACTGGGGGCAGGGAAATTATGATGCGGTGAGGCATGACTTAGGATGTGTGGATTGGAAAAATAGGCATCAAGGGAAGGAGTTGCAGGGTGAAGATGAGGCGTTGGGGGCTGGGGAAAAGGAAGTCTTGGAGGAGGTGGAGGGCGTGGGTGGTGTCTCGAACACCTTCCTCATTTCCCCTTCCCCCACCTCATCCTAGTTTCAAACTTCCAGCTCAGTAACTATCTCCTTGACTTGTCCGGACTTGTCCAACCTGCCTATCTTCTTTTCCACCTATCCACTCCACCCTCTCCTCCTTGACCTATCACCTTCATCTCCTCCCCCACTCTCCCATTGTACTCTATGCTACTCTCTCCCCACCCCCACCCTCCTCTAGCTTATCTCTCCACGCTTCAGGCTCACTGCCTTTATTCCTGATGAAGGGCTTTTGCCCGAAATGTCGATTTCGCTGCTCGTTGGATGCTGCCTGAACTGCTGTGCTCTTCCAGCACCACTAATCCAGTATTCAAGGGAAGGACACAAGTGATATGTGGGGTTTGTTCAAGGAGCAGCTATTGGGTGTCCTTGATAAGTATGTACCAGTCAGGCAGGGAGTAAAAGGTCTTGTGAGGGAGCCGTGGTTTAATAAGGAATTGGAATCCCTTGTAAAAGGGAAGAGGGCGGCCTATGTAAAGATGAGGTGTGAAGGTTCAGTTGGGGCGATTGAGAGTTATAAGGTAGCCAGGAAGGATCTAAAGAGAGAGCTAAGAGCAGCGAGAAGGGGACATGAAAACTCCTTGGTTGGTAGGATTAGGGAAAACCCAAAGGCTTTCTATAGGTATGTCAGGAATAAAAGGATGACTAGGGTAGGTATCGGTCCAGTCAAGGATAGTAGTGGGAAGTTGTGCGTGGAGGCAGAGGAGATTGGAGAGACCCTAAATCAATACTTTTCGTCAGTATTCACTCAGGAACAGGACATTGTTGCTGATGTGAATATTGAGTCACAAGTGATTAGAATGGATGGCTTTGAGGTATGTAGGGAAGAGGTCCAGGGAATACTGGAAAGGGTGAAAATAGATAAGTCCCCTGGGCCTGATGGCATTTATCCTAGGATCCTCTGGGAAGCTAGGGAGGAGATAGCGGAGCCATTGGCCTTGATTTTTATGTCGTTGTTGTCTACAGGAATAGTGCCAGAAGACTGGAGGATAGCGAAAGTGGTCCCCTTGTTCAAGAAGGGGAGTAGGGACAGACCTAGTAACATTAGGCCAGTGAGTCTCACTTCTGTTGTGGGCAAAGTCTTAGAGAGAATTGTAAGGGAAAGGATTTATGAACATCTGGATAGGAACAATGTGATCAAGGATAGTCACCATGGTTTTGTGAAGGGCAGGTCGTGCCTCACAAACCTTATTGAGTTCTTCGAGAAGGTGACCAAGGAAGTGGACGAGGGTAAAGCAGTAGATGTGGTGTATATGGATTTTAGCAAGGCATTCGATAAGGTACCCCATGGTAGGCTACTGCAAAAATTATGGAGGTATGGCATTGAGGGTGCATTAGAGGTTTGGATTAGGAATTGGCTGGCTGGAAGGAGACAGAGGGTAGTAGTTGATGGTAAAGGTTCATCTTGGAGCGCAGTTACTAGCAGTGTTCCACAAGGATCTGTTTTGGAACTATTGCTGTTTGTCATTTTTATAAATGACCTGGAGGAGGGGCTTGAAGGCTGGGTGAGCAAGTTTGCAGATGATACGAAAGTCGGTGGAGTGGTGGACAGCGAAGAAGGATGTGGCAGGTTACAGTGGGATATAGATAAGTTGCAGAGCTGGGCAGAAAGGTGGCAAATGGAGTTCAATGTAGCTAAGTGTGAAGTCATTCACTTTGGTAGGAGTAACAAGAAGATGGATTACTGGACTAATGGTAGGCTACTTGGTAGTGTGGATGAGCAGAGGGATCTTGGTGTCCATGTACACAGACCTCTGAAAGTTGCCACCCAGGTAAATAGTGCTGTGAAGAAGGCATATGGCGTACTGGGCTTTATTGGTAGAGGAATTGAGTTCCGGAGTCCTGAGGTCATGTTGCAGTTGTATATGACTCTGGTGCAGCCTCATCTGGAGTATTGTGTACAGTTCTGGTCGCCATACTATAGGGAGGATGTGGAGGCACTGGAACAGGTGCAGAGGAGGTTTACCAGGATGTTGCCTGGCATGGTAGGAAGATCGTATGAGGAAAGGCTGAGGCACTTGGGGCTGTTCTCATTGGAGAAAAGAAGGTTTAGGGGAGATTTGATAGAGGTGTACAAGATGATTAGGGGTTTAGATAGGGTTGACAGTGAGAACCTTTTTCCGCGTATGGAGTCAGCTGTTACTAGGGGACACAGCTTTAAATTAAGGGGTGGTAGGTATAGGACAGATGTTAGGGGTAGATTCTTTACTCAGCGGGTTCTGAGTTCATGGAATGCCCTGCCAGTATCAGTGGTGGACTCTCCCTCTTTATGGTCATTCAAGCAGGCATTGGATAGGCATATGGAGGTTATTGGGCTAGTGTAGGTTATATAGGCTTCAGTCAGCACAAAAACGAGGGCCGAAGGGCCTGTACTGCCCTGTATTTTTCTATGTTCTATGTTCTATGTTCTAGATAGGCGAGTGAAGATGATGTTTGGTATGCTTTCCTTTATTGGTCAAAGCATTGAGTATAAGAGTTGGGAGGTCATGTTGTGGCTGTACAGGCCACTGTTGGAATATTGCATGCAACTCTGGTCTCCTTCCTATCAGAAAGATGTTGTGAAACTTGAAAGGATTCAGAAAAGATTTACAAACATGTTGCCGGGGTTGGAGGATTTGAGCTATAGGGAGAGGCTGTTTTCCCTGGAGCATTGGAGGCTGAGAGGTGACCTTATAGAGGTTTATAAATTCTTGAGGGGCATGGATAGGATAAATAGACAAAGTCTTTTCTCTGAGGGTGGGGGAGTCCAGAACTAGAGAGCATAGGTTTGAGTGAGAGGGGAAAGATATAACAGGGACGTAAGAGGCAACTTTTTTCACACAGATTGTGAATATATGGAATGAGCTGCCAGAGGAAGTGGTGGAGGCTGGTGCAATTATAGCATTTAATGGGTATAGGAATAGGAAGGGTTTAGAGGGATATGGGCCAAGTGCTGGCAAATGGAACGAGATTAGGTTGGATATCTGTCTGGCATGGACAAGTGTCTGTTTTCATGCTGTAGATCTCTATGACGCCATGACTCTAATTGCCAGACTGTTATCGGGGCTGGTAGCCTTTGCAATGAGTATGTGGATTAGTGTGTGAATGAGTAAAGTTATCAAGTCATACTTTTATACTTTGCAGGACCAAAGCTGAACATGTTCTGGTCAGGTAAAGCACTGAAGAAAGTACCATGAAACATGATGTATTGATTAAAACAGTCGATGCATATTTTATATCCAAAAAAAATTCAGTCGTAGAATGGACAAGAATTTATCAGCAATTTCAGTGTTCCAGAGAATCAATATAAGCTCTTTTTAATGGATTTATATCATCTGGAAGGATGTTGTAGGTACAAAGTATTGAATAACCAATCAATTAGAGACTGTATAGTAGTCAGTGTGAATGAGAAGAAATTGTCAGACTTTCTACAACATAGACATTTTAACATTGGAACAGGTGAACCAATTTACAACGCAGGCTGAAATATGGAGCTGAAATCAGTCAGTACTGCAAAAAAACCTTGGGGATTCTTCTCTCATGGTCACACAGGTAGGTCCCATGATAGTGTCACCACCTTCACAAAAGCCTGCCAAAATACCAAAATGGCGGAAAATCAACATCATCGACAACAATAGGCTGTGTAGATGTGGCTCCAAATAGAACCACAAGAGTCTAGGGACAGCCAAGTTGTTTTCTCATTCATTCACAATGAGAGCATCACTGACCCAGAGGGCAGTTAAGAACTGTCACACATGGGCTAGAGCAGGTAAGAATGGAAGCTTCCTTCCCTTAAGGGCATTAGCATGAACCAGATGTTGGTTTTCCAATAATGGATTCATGGTCACCATTAGACCCTTAAGTGAATTCAAATTCCACAATCTGCCATGGCCAGATTTGAACCCATGTCCCCAGAACATTACCTGGATCTCAGGACTAACAGTCCAGTGTTAAGGTAATCGGCCATCACCTCCCCTTACCCCCACACCCCCTGGCCCCCAGTGCTAAGTGTGGCCAGCTGGGACACTTGGAAAATATTGTAAATTAATGGATTCATGACTCCCATAAACAAAGAAAAGGACTGCAAAAGGAATATTTTCAGAGAAGTAGAAATAATGTAACATGAGAAATTTTCAGGACATTAAAGATACAGAACAAAAGCTGATGACTTCATGGCTGGTTGAGGTCAAAAGCGTCAAAACAAATTCTGGACCATCAACTTGGAGGTTTAAGGGTTTGAAACAGAACGTAAACTCAACAGAGAAGGTAATCGGCCATCACCGATTACCTTCAATACTGACATTCCAAGAATGAAAACAAAAAGACAAGACAAAAGGTACAAGATATGAACTCACAGAGCATTCACAGTAAGACAGATGAATTAATAAGAGAAATAATTGTACATAGCTATGAAATGACTGAAATCATGGAGACATAACTGCAGGGTTATTAAGGCTTGGAACTGAATACCCAAGGGGACTCCATCTTTAGGAAGGACAGGAAAAATGGAAAACGAATTGTGGTGTTGCTGTTAGTGAAAGATAAAATCAATGTGATTGTAAGAAAGTATATTGACGCAAAAAATCTAGATGTGGAATCAGTCTGGATGGAAGCAAGAAGAAACAAGAGGGGGAAAACATTAATCTTTGGCCTCCAAATGGTCGTGGTGAGAAAGCAAATGGTTTTAACTGGGAAATTAAAGGTGCACACAACAAGGGGCTTTAATTATCATGTGTGATTTTAATCTGCACATATACTGGGCAAACCAAATATACAATAGTATTGTGTTGCAAAAGTTCCTGAGTATGTATAATATGCATTTTTAGACCAACACATTGAGGAACCAACAAGAGGGGAAAGCTATCCTAGATTTGGTTTTATGGGACAAGAAAGGGTTAACTAATCTTGGTGTGAGGGGTTTTGTTTAGGAAAGTGACCATAACATGATGGAATTCTTTATTGGAATAGAAATTGAGGTAGTTCAATCCAAAACCAGGGTCCTAACTCAAACTAAAGAAACCTATAAGGTCATGAGTAGCGTTTTGGCGGTGATAAACATGAAAAAGCATGACAATGGGCTGGCAATGGTTAATGTTTGAGGATTAAATGTATGAATGGTGGCAGTTAAACATACTTTTCAGGTAAGAGAGCACAATAGATCAAGAGGTCCAACAAAAGGATATTTGGATACTGAAACAAATTAAGGATAGCATTAGATCGAATGAGGAGTCAAAAATGTTGTTTGAAAAATTGCCTGCCTGAAGATTGAGAGCAGTTTAGAAACCAGCAAAGGAGAACCAACAGGTTGATTAAGAGAAAAAAAAAGAAAAGGGAGAATAAACTTGGAAGAAACATAAAAGACAATTGTAAGAGTTTCCATAAGTATGTAACAGTGGGAGAAATTTGCCCAATAGGTTAGAGATCACAAAGCACAGCTCAAAGTGAAATTGACAAACAGTTTATTTCAAGCGATATCACTGGAAGAGAAACTGACTAGGCTGGCACAAAACTGAGAGTCTGTTCAGGTAGATCAGAATTTATCTTCCCAGAGCTGAGGATGAGACCAGTTTTTATAATATTGCTGTACAATAAGGCTGATTAAGAAATGGGGAAAATGCAATGTATGTGGAAATGAAGTAATCTAGTTACAAGGATGCTAAGTGGAAAACAGTTATTGGATGAATGTCACGTTCCTTCAAACAATGCAACATCCTGACAGTATCGATGGTTCCACTCCTCTTCACAGGTAGGTGTTCATATCTCCTCTGAAGTGGTGAGGTGCTTCCTTTGTCTTGTTCTGGGAGTGTGTCCTTGCTGATGCCTCTCTGTCTGACCTGCTCTTTGTGTGGCTTTGGTATTGCTGGGTTGGGGCTTTGCGATATCTGTAGTGCTCTGTCATTGCTAGTGGCAGCTTGAAATGTATTCCCTTGTCTGATTTGGCTTGTTAGCCTGTGTGGGCATTCTGGATGTTTTTTGGTACTGTTGGCCAACTTTGCTTTTGTGGGCCTATCGTGGGTTGGCAGGGTGGCAGGTCTTTTCCCACAGGAACTAAACAAGAAACATAGCTCCTTTACAAACTGAAACAAGTGAATTCATTTTTTTTAATCTCTAGGAGCACTTTACCATGAAGTGGAAAATGTGGAACATGTTAGTGAAGCATTCCAAGTAATCAATATGCCTCACAGTTGAGCAGAAATGCAAGCATCTGTCTAAGCCTCAGAGATGCAGTGAATTCTGAACTTCAGAACAAAGGTAGGAGAAAATTTCAAAAGAATTTTCACAGCTATTTAAAGATTCAGCCACATTGAACTAGGAGTGTTGCACTTCTCTGCAGGAAGATATTGAACCCTTCTGCTTGGACGCTGCCATGAAAATTCCTCATTCTTTAATGGGAAAGTTAAATCTCAGTTCAACTGTACAATTGAAAGTGAGGTCATATCATCAGTGACAAAACTGTCTTTTAATAGTGCACACAAGTGGTGACTGTTCCCAAGGCAAATGACAAACTAAGATTGTGTGTGGATCGCAATCAATTAATCAAAAGAGAAGGAAATTAAATGTATCCTTTTTGGTCTGTCGATGGAGGTTTGGCAAAAATGGCAACCAGCAGGACTTTCAGAAAATTGGATGTAACTTATGTGTTTTCACTAATAGCCTTACACCAAGACTCAAGATTGTTGGCAATACTTGTTATACCACTCATGCAGTATTGCTTTTACTGTCTGCTATTTGGGACTTGCACAACAACAATTTTCCAAAGGGCAATATATGGATTTCTGGAAGGGAACCATCTTCCTTATGAATGACATTCTGATGCAGAACAAAATAAAGAAAGAACATGGTCAGAGCTTCGGGGATATGGTCAGAGTATCGTGGATATGGCCAGAGCACTGGGGATATGGTGGGAGCACTGGGGGTATGGTGGGAGCACCGGGGGTATGGTGGGAGCACCGGGGGTATGGTGGGAGCACCGGGGGTATGGTGGGAGCACCGGGGGTATGGTCGGAGCACCGGGGGTATGGTCGGAGCACCGGGGGTATGGTCGGAGCACCGGGGGTATGGTCGGAGCACCGGGGGTATGGTCGGAGCACCGGGGGTATGGTCGGAGCACCGGGGGTATGGTCGGAGTACTGCAGAATGCAGCCTTACATCTACTGAGGTTCTCCAATTATCGAGAACTGTGAATACATTCGGAGCACACATCGTCCAAGAACAAGGTGATGAGGTGGATCCAAAAAAGACAAGATTCATTAGTTAATTGCTACCAAAATGCATAAATGACATACAGTTCTTCTTGGACAGGATGAATCAGTGAGAAGGTTTCTTCCCAAGGTAGCCAACCTTACACAGACGATAGGAGACCTTTTGAAAATATAGAAAATAAGAGCAAGAGTAAGCCATTCAGCCCTTCAAACTGGATGTTTTGGGCCAAAGAAAAGTAGCATCTGCCAGAAACATGCTGCCATGAAAATTCCTCATCCTTTAATGGGAAAGTTAAATCTCAGTTCAACTGTACAATTGAAAATGAGGTCATGTCATCAGTGACAAAACTGTCTTTTAATAGTGCACACAAGTGGTGACTGTTCCCAAGGCAAATGAAAGGCTGAAAGAGAAGCTACTTTCTACTGAAATCCTAGTACATTACAAACCAAAATTATTCACTACAGCATTTGTGCCACAGGATTAGGAACAGTCCTTTCTCAAGTGTAAACTTATAGAATATGAAAATGAGCTTTTAAAAATTCACTTATGGGACATGGGTGTCATTGGCTGGCCAGCAATTATTGCCCGTGCCCAATCGTCCTTCAGAAGGTGGTGGTGAGCAGCCTCCTTGGACCACTGCAGCCCACCTGCTATAGGTTGACCGACAATGCCCCCTGGTTTGGAATTCCAGGATTTTGACCCAGCGACACTGAAGGAACAGCAAATTTTTTTCCAAGTCAGGATAGTGAGTGGCTTGGAGGGGAACTTGCAGGTGGTGGTGTTCCCCTGCATCAGCTGTCCTTGTCCTTCTAGATAGAAGTGGTCATGGGTGCTGTCTATTTTACTTTCAGAACTTTCATGGAGCTTGGTAAGAGTAACCATGGATAAGGAAACATTAGCAGATACCTGGGATGTGTATGGTTAGGAGACTATCTCATGGGGCTGAAATTTTCACTAAGGATGTTGGCATCAGTGAGATTGAAAGAAATCTCAAACAAGCTTTTACACATACAAAGATTCAGGCTTAACGTGAAATATAATGATGGAATAAGTTTACAACATATAAATAACATCAAATACACTCTCGACATCAGCATACACTTGAACAGAAAAAGAAGATCTTATTTTTGTAGAAGAAGCAGAGTCTTATTCTATAGCTATAACCAACATATTATTGCAACTGAAGGCAAACTCAAAACAATTCATGCAACTCAAAACATATGACAAATAGTGTACCAAAGGTCTGAAAACTCCTTCATCAAGCACTGAACAGGTACCATGAGCAAAACCAACAGTTCACAATAATGGAAGTTTTATTGGTGTACAAACTTAAAATGGTTGTATCAAAGTCAATGCAAGAAAAAAAATCCTACAGAAACTCCATAAAATCACAAACTGATGAACAAACGGACAACAGCCAGTGTGGTGGCTAGGCATATCGAAAGACACACAGGATTATACTTTGTTGTGCCAAATGTGTCTCAGACTCAGCCAAGTGCCCTACAGAGCCTGATTTCATCAAGATTTCTGGAAAGGCCATGGGAAAGGCTAGCAACAGATTTGTTAAATTTTAAAGGGACAATGTATTTAGTCCTAGTTGACTATTATTCAAGAAAAATTGAAATGGCAAGGCTTCAATTAAACGCAGCGTAAGCCTGGATATTGTCCAGGTCTTACTGCATTTTGACATGAACATAAGACACATGAGCAGAAGTAGGCCGTTCAGCCCTTCAAGTCTGCTCTGCCATTCAATGAGATCATCATCCCATGAGTCTGATTATCCTCAACTCCACTTTCCTGCTTTTCCCCAAAACCCTTAATTCTCTTACTGATTGAAAATATGGACATGTTACCCTTGAATATTCTTAAATACCCAGCATCTACAGCTTTCTAGGGCAAAAAGAAATCCACATATTCACTAAAAATCAACAAATTTCCACGCTATTCAAAGATGTCCAAATGTTCTTGCTGAACTAATTTTTATAGAGAAATTCGGCAAGTCTGGCAGCATCTGTGGGGAGGAAGCAG
Source organism: Chiloscyllium punctatum (assembly GCF_047496795.1). Lineage (NCBI taxonomy): Eukaryota > Metazoa > Chordata > Chondrichthyes > Orectolobiformes > Hemiscylliidae > Chiloscyllium > Chiloscyllium punctatum. The sequence continues at coordinate 90,570,879 of NC_092746.1, read as the reverse complement.
AGTTAACATTTTGAGTCTAATGACAAGGAAAAAGTAATATTTATGCTGAAGACAGGGTTGAGGCGGCTGGTCTAGGAAGAGATGAGCAGGTTGGTGCCCAGGGAACGAGAGGTATGAAAGGTGTAGGCAGACAAGAGGATTGCTGATAGTGAGTCAGGACTGAAGAGAAGCTGAATAAGTGATCATGAGAACTGAGAGTAGAGGAGAATAGGTCGGATGTGCTGAAAGCAATACATGTCATGACAGGACCAGGGTGTGGGGATATAAGAAAACATGGAAGGATGGAATCGGGCTCAAACATTATTTAACTTGATATGGAATCGTGCAGGATGCAGGCTTCCCAAAGCAAAAGATGAGATGCTGTTCCTCCAGGACACCCTGGTCTACTCCTCCCCCACTTCCAGCATCTTTCCCTAATCCACAGCACATTCCCATGCAAGCACAGAAGATCTAACGCCTGGCCATTTACCTCCTCCCTCCTCACCATGCAAGGCTCCAAGTGAAATAGTGATGTACCTGCTAAATCCATTCTTTTGTATTCATCGCTCATAATGTGGTCTCCTGTATACTGGGGAGGTGAAACGTGGACAGGATGACCGCTTTGTAGAACACCTACTTTGTGTCTGTAAAAATGACCTAGATCATCCAGGTCGTTGCCATTTGAACACATTAACATGTTCCCTTGCTAACACCAGGCTTGCTGCAGTGCTCCAGATAAGCTCAGTGCAAGCTGGAAGAACAGCACCTCATTTTCCACTTGGGAACCCTGCAGCCACTGGGACTCGACATCAAGCTCAATAACTTCAGAGTCTGATTTTTATTAGATTTGATTTGATTACTTACAGTGTGGAAACAGGCCCTTCGGCCCAACAAGTCCACACCGCCCTGCCGAAGCGCAACCCACCCATACCCCTAACCTAACACTACGGGCAATTTAGCATGGCCAATTCACCTGACCTGCACATCTTTGGACTGTGGGAGGAAACCGGAGCACCCGGAGGAAATCCACGCAGACACGGGGAGAACGCGCAAACTCCACACAGTCAGTCGCCTGAGGTGGGAATTGAACCCGGGTCTCTGGCGCTGTGAGGCAGCAGTGCTAACCACTGTGCCACTGTGCCGCCCACTAATGACGGTTTATATGACGGTTTATACTGTTTTGATATTTTAGGATCTTGAAGCATGTGAAGTCAGAACTTAGCATAGTTTACCTTGAGGTTTAAATATTAATTAAGTCTTTTGATAATAGGGGTGGCAATGTGGCTCAGTGGGTAGCACTGCTGCCTCAGCGCCAGGGACCCAGGTTCGATTCTAGCCTCAGGCAACTGCCTGTTTGCACATTCTCCACATGTCTGGGTTTCCTCCGGGTGATCCAGTTTCCTCCCACAGTCTAAAGATGTGCAGGTTAGGTGAATTGGCCATGTTAAATTGTCCATAGTTTTCAGGGATGTGTAGGTTAGGTGCATTAGTCAGGGGTAAATGTAGAGTAATAGAGTTGGGGAATGGTCTAGGTGGATTACTCTTCGCAGGATCGGTGTGGACTTGTTGGGCTGAAGGGCCTGTTTCCACACTTAGGGATTCTATGATTAATTGGCAGCAAAGCAAGATCCATTATTACTAATCACTGAAAAAAGTGATTCAATGGATGTGTTCATTTATATTCTAGTCCCTGAAACTTCCTGGAATATATCTAAGTAATCCAAGAGGATGTTGGATTAGTGGTGCTGGAAGAGCACAGCAGTTCAGGCAGCATCCGAGGAGCAGCAAAATCGATGTTTCGGGCAAAAGCCCTTCATCAGGAAGAAAGATGAAGGGCTTTTGCCCGAAACGTCGATTTTGCTGCTCCTCGGATGCTGCCTGAACTGCTGTGCTCTTCCAGCACCACTAATCCAAAATCTGGTTTCCAGCATCTGCAGTCATTGTTTTTACCTAATCCAAGAGGATGTGCCTGGTTTAGAATCATAGAACCCACCAAAGTGGTGTTTGTCCTCCTCTTTCATGTCTTTACTTGCAAAATTAAACTTCAGCCCTGTAACAGGACCTCTGCTGCAGGCAACGATGAAGAGCACAAGGCAGAAAAGCACCTAATCAGCCCCTTTAGACCCCTCTGTACAAGGAACAGCATCTTTTGCAAATTGGGAATTGAAGCCCATAGAGGGAGAGACAGACAAACAAACAAATAGAGTCTCTAATGTGGCTCGAGAGCCAGGTCGATGAGTTGGAGGACGGTTTATAATTCCTGCTGTGCACCATCTGGGCAACAGCCTGGAGTCTGAAAAGGCCACAAGGGGAGGATGTTACAACTGCGGGAGACAATGTAATCTGTTTCTCATGGTCATGGGAAATTAGCAATAGGGCTTCACCACAGAACTCTGCTACCTGGCTCATTACAGATCAAAAGTTAAGCCCTCGAAAGTCTGCCAGTGGGTCTGGAGTGTCAATTGCAAATAATTTGTTTTTCTGAGCTAAAGTTTTCCATTAATTACATTTTCCATTCCATTAAAGGTTAGATGCTGATGGAATAAAGGACATTATTGTTTTATACTGTAGTTCAACCAGGTCTGTTTATGATCAATGGTAGAACACAGGATGTTGATGGTCAGGGATTCAGTGGAGGTAATGCCATTGGATGACAAGGGGTAATGGTTAGATTCTCTCTAGTTGAAAATATCATTGCCTGGAAATCATGTTTTTCACCACTTATCAGAGCAGCATCAATGTTTTGCAGCATTTGTCACAAGGAACAAGGAGAGCTTTAGTGTCTGAACAATTGTGAGTAAGACTGAGCACTGTGATCAGTAAAATAATAATTTCTGACATTATGTTGGAGTCATCAAAACAACTCAATATTGCTGAGCCTCGGACAGTATTCTGAGGAACTCCTGCAGAGATGAAGACTGTGACAATGTGGACTTCAGAACTTTGATAAATGTTTGTGGATTGGAAGGGTCAGTCCGGAGAAAACTTACACATAGATTGAAGGAATAACTGTTTGGAATGAACTGTTTTTTTGAGATGAAAGGAACAATCAAGAAACAATTTTAAATGAGTTATTACAATGTGTGAGTGGATGATCACTGGAGAGAAACAACATCAACAAGCCGTTTCCTGGGAGAGAGGAGATAATATTTATTTGATAATCTACTGCCTCATGACAAATTAAGACATTCCTGCAGAACTAATATTCTGAAGTAAAGGGGTTAATTGCAGAAAAAAGCTGTGTTTTAAACAGACACCAAACCCCAAATGTAGCAAGGAACAAAGGAACTATCTCTGATCAGAAGGCGAAGTATAGAAGTCTCCAACATTGAGGATTAAAGAATCTAAGCGTTATAAATAATGTCACACCACAAACTTAAAAGAGACAAAACTGTATGAGAATCCAACACCAGAAAATTCAACAGCAGAACTTCAAAGAACAACACTGCACATGAACTGAACTGTGGAGCTTCCAGACAGACTGTTGGTTGAAATCCTGGCCAGATTTCATCATTAATCAGGTAATAGCTAAGTTGGGTCACAGGCTTATACTTGTTTACTTGAGGGGTTTAATAAGTGGTGATAAGTGGTGAATAACATGATTTCCAAGCAATGACATTTTCAACTAGAGAGAATCTAACCATTAGCCCTTATCATTCAATGGCATTACCTCCACTGAATTCCTGTTTCAGTCCTTGATGGTCTGTGAGATTTCTCAATAAGGAACAGAATTAAAGGAAGATGGACAAGATGATGGCAGAGTAAGATGCTCCAATCAGAGTTCCTTTGCTCACCAATACATTTTCCTTTCTCATTCTTTTTTTCCTTCATTTCAGCAGATTTTCTTTCAATCCCCACCCCCCACCTCATCTTTTACCTACTTAGGCTAGGCTACCCTACCCTACCCGGCCCGGCCCTACCCTACCCTACCCTGCCTTACCCTACCGGGCCCTACCCTACCCTACCCTACCCTACCCGGCCTGGCCCTACCCTACCCTGCCTTACCCTACCGGGCCCTACCCTACCCTACCCTACCCTATCCTACCCTACTGTGCCCTACCCTAACCTACCCTACCCGGCCCTACCCTATCCTACCCTACCCTATGCTGCCCTACTCAGCCCTACCCTACGCTACACTACCCGGCCCTACCCTACCCAGTCCGACCCAACCCGGCCCTACCCAACATGGCCCTACCCTACCTGGCCCGGCCATGCCCTACCCTACCCTACCCTACCTGGACCTACCCTACCCGGCCCTACTCTACCCTACCTGGCCCTACCCAACCCTGCTCTACCTGGCCCTACCCAACCCTTCCCTACCCAGCCCTGCAATACCCTTCCCTACCCGGCCCTGCCCCACACTACCTTGCCCTGCCCTACCCTACCCGGCCCTACCCTAGCCTGCCCTACCCTACGCTGCCCTACCCGGCCCTACCCTACGCTACACTACCCGGCCCTACCCTACCCAGTCCGACCCAACCCGGCCCTACCCAACATGGCCCTACTCTACCTGGCCCGGCCATGCCCTACACTACCCTACCCTACTCTACCCTACCCTACTCTACCCTACCTGGCCCTACCCTACCTGGCCTTACCCTACCCTGCTCTCCCCGGCCCTGCCCTACGCTACCCGGCCCTGCCCTACACTACCCGGCCCTGCCCTACACTACCCGGCCCTACCTTGCCCTGCCCTACCCTGCCCTACCCTACCTGGCCCTACCCTACATGGCCCTAACCTACATGGCCCTAACCTACATGGCCCTAACCTAACTTACCCTACCCTACCCGGCCCTACCCTACCCTACCCTACCTGACCCTACCTGACCCTACCCTGCCCGGCCCTACCTGACCCTACCCGGCCTGGCCCTACCCGGCCCCACCCTACCCTACCTGGCCCTACCGTACCCTACCCTACCTGACCCTACCCGGCCTGGCCCTACCCGGCACTACCCTACCCTACCTGGCCCTACCGTACCCTACCCTACCTGACCCTACCCTGCCCGGCCCTACCTGACCCTACCCGGCCTGGCCCTACCCGGCACTACCTGACCCTACCCGGCCCGGCCCGGCCCAGCCTGGCCCTACCCTACCCTAATCTACCGGGCGCTGCCCTACCCTACCCTACCCTTCCCTACCCGGCCCTGCCCTACCCTACCCTACCCGGCCCTAACCTACCATGTCCTACCCTGCCCTACCCTACCCTACTCTATTCGGCCCTACCCTACCCTACCCTACCCTACCCAATCTGGCCTTACCCTACCCAGCCCTACCTTACCCTACCCGGTCCTACCCTACCTACCCGGCCCTACCCTACGCTACCCGGCCCTACCCTACGCTACCCGGCCCTACCCTACGCTGCCCAACCCTACCCTACCCTGCCCTGCCCTACCCTTCCCGACCATATCCTTCCCGACCCTACCCTTCCCTATCTGGCCCTACCCTATCCTACCCTACCCGGCCCTTCCCTGCCGTACCCTACCCTACCCTACCCTTCTCCCCCCAGCCTACCCTGCCCTATCCTACCCTTCCCTGCCCTACCCTACCCTATCCTACCCTACCCGGCCCTTCCCTGCCGTACCCTGCCCTATCCTACCCTTCCCTGCCCTACCCTACCCTTCCTGACCCTACCCTACCCTGCCCTACCCAACCCTAGCTGGCCCTACCCTACCCGGTCCCACCTCCCTACTCGGCCCTACCCTGCCCTATCCTACCCTTCCCTGCCCTACCCTACCCTTCCTGACCCTACCCTACCCGGCCCTACCTGGCCCTACCCTACCCTGCCCTACCCAACCTTAGCTGGCCCTACCCTACCCGGTCCCACCTCCCTACTCGGCCCTACCCTGCCCGATCCTACCCGGCCCTACCCTAACAGGCCCTACCCTACCCAGCCATACCCTACACTACCTGGCCCGGCCCGGCCCGGCCCTACCCTACCCTACCCTACCCGACTTGGCCCTACCCTACCCTACCCTACCCTGCCCTGCCCTGCCCTACCCTATCCTACCCTACCTTACCCAGCCCTACCCAGCCCTCCCCTACCCGGTCCTAGCCTACCCGGCCCTTGCCTACCCTATCCAGCCCTACCCTACCCTACTCTACGTGGCCCTACCCTACCCTGCCTTACCCCACCCGACCCGACCCTACTCTACCCTACCCTACCCTACCCTACCCTACCCGGCCCTACCCTACCCTACCTGGCCCTATCCTACCCGACCTGGCCCTACCCTACCCTACCCTACCTTACCCGGTTTACCCTACCCTACCCTGCCCTACCCTACCATACCCTACCTGGCCCTGCCTTGCCCTACCCTACCCTACTCTACACTACCGGGCCCTACCTTACCCGGCCCTACCCTACCCTATGCTATACTACCCGGCCCTCCCCTACCCGGTCCTCCGCTACCTGGTCCTCCCCTACCCGGCCCTCCCCTACCCGGCCTTACCCCACCCGACCAGACCCTACCCTACCCGGTCCTACCCTATCTGGCCCTACCCTACCCGGCCCTAACCTACCTTACCCTACCCGGCCCTACCTTACCCGGCCCTAACCTACCCTACCCTACCCGGCCCTACCTTACCCGGCCCTACCTTACCCGGCCCTACCCGGCCCTACCTTACCCGGCCCTACCTTACCCGGCCCTAACCTACCCTACCCTACCCGGCCCTACCCGGCCCTACCGTACCCTGCCCTGCCCCACTCTACCCTGCCCTGCCCCACTCTACCCTGCACTACCCTACCCTACCCTACCCGGCCCTATCCTATCCTACCTGGCCCTACCTGGCCCTACCCGGCCCTACCCTACCTTACCCAGTTTACCCTACCCTGCACTGCCCTACCCTACCCTATCTGGCCCTACACTTCCCGGAAATACCCTACCATAACCTATCTGGCCATACCCGGCCCTACCCTACCTTGCCCTACCCTACGCTACCCTACCCGGTCCTACCCTACCCGGTCCTACCCTACCCGGCCCTACCCTACCCGGCCCTACCCTACCCGGCCCCACTCTATCCTGCCTGGCTCTGCCCCGCCCTACTCTACCCTACCCAGCCCTATCCTACCCTACCCGGCCCTACCCTACCCGGCCCCACTCTATCCTGCCTGGCTCTGCCCCGCCCTACTCTACCCTACCCAGCCCTATCCTACCCTACCTGGCCCTACCCAGCCCTACCCTACACTACCGGGCCCTACACTACCGGGCCCTACCCTAACCGGCCCTACACAACCCTATCCTACCCTACCTGGCCCTACCCAGCCCTACCCTACACTACCGGGCCCTACACTACCGGGCCCTACACTACCCGGCCTTACACTACCCGGCCCTACCCTACCCGGCCCTACACAACCCTACCCTATCCTACCTGGCCTTACCCTATCCTAGCCTACCCTACCCTACACGGCCCTACCCACCCTACCATACCCTACCCTACCTGGCCCTATCCGGCCCTACCCTACCCGGCCCTACCTAACCCTACCCTACCCTACCCCATCATCCCGACCCTACCCTACCCTTCCTTACCTGCCACTACCCTACCCAGCCCTAACCTACCCTACCCGGCACTACCTGGCCCTACCCTTCCTGGCCCTACCCTACCCTACCCTACTCAGCCCTAACCTACCCTTCCCGGCACTACCTGGCCCTTCCTGGCCCTACCCTACCCAACCCTATCCTACCCTTCCCAACCCTACCTGGCCCTACCCTACCCAACCCTATCTGGCCCTACTTGGCCCTACCATACCCTACCCGACCCAGTCCTATCCTACCCTACCCTACCCTACCCGGCCCTACCTGGCCCTTCCTGGCCCTACCCTACCCAACCCTATCCTACCCTTCCCAACCCTACCTGGCCCTACCCTACCCAACCCTATCTGGCCCTACTTGGCCCTACCATACCCTACCCGACCCAGTCCTATCCTACCCTACCCTACCCTACCCGGCCCTACCCTACCCTACCTGGCACTACCCTACCCCACCATACCTTACCCTACCTTTTATCTTAGCCTGCTGGACACACTTGCCTCATTCCTGAAGAAGGGCTCATGCCCGAAACATCGATTCTCCTGCTCCTTGAATGCTGCCTGACCTGCTGCGCTTTTCCACCAACACATTTTCAGCCCTACCCTACCCGGCCCTACACTACCCTACCCTTCCTAGCCCTAACCTAACCTAACCTACCCTACCCGGCCCTACACTACCCTACCCTTCCTAGCCCTAACCTAACCTAACCTAACCTACCCGGGGCTACCCTACCCTACCCTACCCTACCCTGTCCTACCCGGCCCTACCCTACCCTACCTGGCCCTGTCCTACCCGGCCCTACCCTGTCCTACCCGGCCCTACCCTACCCAACCCGGCCCTACCTTACCCACCCCGGCACTACCCTACCCTCCCCGGCACTACCCTACCCTCCCCGGCACTACCCTACCCTCCCCGGCACTACCCTACCCTACCCTACCCTACCTGGCTTTGTGCTATCCTGCCCTGCCCTACCCTACCCGGCCATACCCTACCTGGCTTTGTGCTATCCTGCCCTGCCCTACCCTACCCGGCCATACCCTACCTGGCTTTGTCCTACCCTGCCCTGCCCTACCCTACCCTACCCTAACTACCCAGCCCTATGCTACCCTACCCTAACCAGCCCTACCCTACACTACCTGGACCTAACCTACCCTGCCCTACACTACCCTACCCTACCCTACCTGGCCCTACCCTACCCTACCCTACTCTACCCTACCTGGCCCTACCCTACACTACCCTGCCCTACCCCATGCTACCCAGCCCTAACCTACCCTACCCAGCCCTACCCTATCTGGCCATATTCTACCCGATTCTACCCTACCCTGCCCGGTCCTACCCGGCCCTACCCTGCCCTACCCTACACGGCACTACCGTACCCTACCTGGCCCTACCCTACCTGGCCCTCCCCAACCTGGCCCTACCCTACCCAATGCTACCCGGCCCTACCCTGCCCTACCCGGCTCTACCCTACCCTACCTGGCCCTACCGTACCTGGCCCTACCCTACCCTACCCTACCTAGTCCTATCCTACCCTACCCGGCCCTACCCTACCCGGCCCTACCCTAACTGGCCCTACGTTACCCTACCCTACCCTACCCTATCTGGCCCTACTGTACCCTACCCTACCCGGCCCTAACATACCCTTCCTTACCTGGCCCTACCCTACCCTTCCCAACCCTACCTGGCCCTACCCTACCCAACCCTACCTGGCCCTACCCTACCCTATCCCACCTGGCCCTACCATACCCTACCCGGTCCTACCATACCCTACCCTACCCAGCCTGGCCCTACCCGGCATTACCCGGCCTGGCCCTACCCGGCATTACCCTACCACACCCTACCCGGCCCTATCCTACCCTGCCTGGCCCTACCCTATCCGGCCCAACTCTACACTACCCAACCCTACTCTACCTGGCTTTGCCCTACCCTACCCTACCCCACCCTACATGGCCCTACACTGCCTACCCTACCCGACCCTATCTGGGTCTACCCTACCCGGGTCTACCCTACCCTACCCGGGTCTACCCTACCCTACCCTACCTGGTCCTACCCTACTCTACCTTAACCGGCCCTACCCTACACTACCTGGACCTGCCTTTATTCCTGATGAAGGGCTTTTGCCTGAAACGTCGATTTCGCTGCTCGTTGGATGCTGCTTGAACTGCTGTGCTCTTCCAGCACCACTAATCCAGTATTTGGTTTTCAGCATCTGCAGTCATTGTTTTTACCTAACCTACCCTGCCCTACCCTACCCTACCCGGCCCTACCCTACGCTACCCAGCCCTAACCTACCCTACCTGGCCCTACCCTATCTGGCCCTATTCTACCCGGTTCTACCCTACGCTGCCCTGCCCTACCCGGCCCTACCCTACCCTCCCCAACACTACCCTACCTGGCCATACCCTACCCTACATGGCCCTACCCTACCCTACCGGCCCTACCCTACCCGGCCTTACCTGGCCCTACCCTACACGGCCCTACCTGGCCCTACCCTACTCTGCCCTACCCTACCCGGCCCTACCGTACCCTACCCTACCCTACCTGGCCCTACCCTACTCTGCCCTACCCTACCCGGCCCTACCTGGCCCAACCCTACCTCGTCCTACCCTACCCGGCCCTGCCTCACCCTACCCTACACGGCCCTACCCTACCCGGCCCTACCCTATCCGGCCCTACCTTACCCTACCCGGTCCTATCCTACCCTACCCTACCCTACCCAGCCCTACCCGGCATTACCCTACCACACCCTACCCGGCCCAATCCTACCCTGCCTGGCCCTACCCTACCCGGTCCAATTCTACCCTACCTGGCTTTGCCCTACCCTACCCCACCCCACCCTGCACTACCCTACCCTACATGGCCCTACACTGCCTACCCTACCCTACCATACCTGGGTCTACCCTACCCTACTTGGGTCTACCCTACCCTACCCTAACCGGCCCTACCCTACACTACCTGGACCTAACCTACCCTGCCCTGCCCTACCCTACCCTACCCTACCCGGTCCTACACTACCCAGCCCGGTCCTACACTACCCAGCCCGGCCCTTCCCTGTCCTACCCTACCCAGCCCTACCCTACTAGGCCCTACCCTACCATACCCTACCCGGCCTGGCCCTACCCTGCCCTATCCGGTCCTACCCTACCCTGCCATAGAGTGAGTTCCCTGTCCTACCCTACCCGATCCTACCTGGTCCTACACTACCCGGCCTTACCCTACCCTGCCTGGTCCTACCCTACCTGGCCCTGCCCTGCCCTACCCAACCTGGCCCTGCCCTAGGTAAAAACAATTACTGCAGATGCTGGAAACCAGATTCTGGATTAGTGGTGCTGGAAGAGCACAGCAGTTCAGGCAGCATCCGAGGAGCAGTGCCTGGCCCTGCCCTACCCTACCCTACCCGGCCCGGCCCTACCCTGCCCTATCCAGTCCTACCCTACCCTGCCATAGAGTGAGTTCCGGAGCGCAGAACAGAGTTCCCTAAAGCGCTCTGCGAGAAGGTGTCCAGTCTCCCCGGTGTAAAGGAGACCGCATCGGGAGCAACAGATACAATAAATGACATTGGTGGATGTGCAGGTGAAACTTTGATGAATATGGAAGGCTCCTTTGGGGCCTTGGATGAAGGTGAGGGAGGAGGTGTGGGCGCAGGTTTTGCAATTCCTGCCGTGGCAGGGGAAGGTGCCAGTGGGTTGTTGGGGGGCATGGACCTGACCAGGTAGTCACGGAGGGAACCGTCTTTGCAGAAAGCAGAAAGGGGTGGGGTGGTGTCCATTTTGAGGTGGTGGAAATGTCAGCAGACGATGCGGTTAATGTGAAGGTTGGTAGGATGGAAGGTGAGCACCAGGGGCGTTCTGTCCTTGTTACAGTTGGAGGGGTGGGGTCTGAGGGCGGAGGTGCGGGATGTGGACGAGATGCATTGGAGGGCATCTTTAACCACGTGGGAAGGGAAATTGCGGTCTCTAAAGAAGGAGGCCATCTGGTGTGTTCTGTGGTGGAACTGGTCCTCCTGGGAGCAGATACGGCGGAGGCGGAGGAATTGGGAATACGGGATGGCATTTTTAGGAGGTAGGTTGGGAAGAGGTGTAATCCAGGTAGGTGTGGGAGTCAGTGGGTTTGTAAAAAATGCCAATGTCAAGTCGGTCATTATTAATGGAGATGGAGAGGTCCAGGAAGGGGAGGGAGGTGTCAGAAATGGTCCAGATGAATTTAAGGTTGGGGTGGAATGTGTTGGTGAAGTTGATGAACTGTTCAACCTCCTCACGGGAGCACGAGGTGGCGCTGATGCAGTCATCAATGTAGCGGAGGAAGAGGTGGGGTAACTACGGAAGATGGACTGTTCTACGTAGCCGACAAAGAGACAGGCATAGCTGGGGCCGATATGGGTGCCCATGACGACCCCTTTGGTCTGGAGGAAATGGGAGGATTCGAAGGAGAAATTGTTAAGGGGGAGGACCAGTTCAGCGAGATGAATGAGAGTATCAGTGGAAGGGTACTGTTGGGAACGTCAGGAGAGGAAGCAATGGAGGGCTTAGAGGCCCTGGTGATGGCGGATGGAGGTGTGAAGGGATTGGATATCCATGGTGAAGATGAGGCATTGGGGACCTAGGAAATGGAAGTCTTGGAGGTGGTGGAGGGCGTGGGTGGTGTCTTGAACGTATGTGGGGAGTTTCTGAACTAGGGGGTATAGGACAGTATTGAGGTTGGTGGAGATGAGTTTGATGGGGCAGGAGCATGCTGAGACAATGGGTCGGCCAGGGTGGTCAGGCTTATGGATCTTGGGAAGGAGGTAGAAATCAGGCAGTGCGGGGTTCCCAGACTATGAAGTTGGGAGCTGTAGATGGGAGATCTCCTGAGGTGATGAGGTTGTGTATGGCCTGGGAGATGATAGTTTGGTGAAGGGAGGTGAGCTGAAAATGTGTTGCTGGAAAAGCGCAGCAGGTAAGGCAGCATCCAAGGAGCAGGAGAATCGACGTTTCGGGTATCAGCCCTTCTTCAGGAATGAAGGGAGGTGAGGTCATGGTCGAGGGGGCAGTAGGAGGAGTTGTCTTCGAGTTGGCGCTTGGCTTCAGCGGTATAGAGGTCAGTGCGCCAGACTACAACTGCACCCCCTTTATCCCCTGGTTTGATGGTGAGGTTGGGATTGGAGCAGAGGGAGTGGAGGGCTGCGCGTTGTGAGGGTGAGAGGTTGGAGTAGGGGAGGGGGTGGTCAGGTTGAGGCAATTGATGTCCCGGCGGCAGTTGTAAATAAAGAGATTGAAGGCAAATAATAGACCGACACGGGGTGTCCAGGTGGATGGAGTGTGTTGGACCTGTGTGAACAGGTCCTTGGAAGGTGGGTGGAAGTCCTGATTGTAAAAGTAAGCTTGGAGGCGGAGGCAGAGGAAGAAGTGTTCGACAGGTATTAAATTCATTGATGCGTGGGCGGAGGGGAGTAAAGGTAAGGCCTTTGCTGAGGACTGATCATTTGACTGAGGCCTGCTCTGTCAGTGGGACAGAACAATATCCAGCGATAGTGATAGTGGTGTCTGGGACCTTGGCTGTGAGATATGATGAGCATCACGATATCAGACTATTGCTTGACTAGTCTAGGAGATAGCACTCGATGTTCGTAAGGAAACATTAGTGAAGAAGGACTTTGCAAAATGGACAAGTGTTTTTTTTTTGTTGTTGCTATTTCCAGTGCGTAGGTCAATGCCCGGTAGTTTGTCTGGTTTTGTTTCTTTATTGAGACTTACTTGCGATTATTACAACTGACTGGCTGGTTAGGCTGTTTCAAAGAGTTAAGGGTTGACCATCATTGCTGTGGGTCTGGAATAGTACATAGGCCAGACCAAGTAAGGATGGCTGTTTCTTTCCCTAAAGGGTGTTAGTGAGCCATAAGAAATAGGGACAGGAGTAGGCTGTTCGGCCCCTTGTGCATGCTCAGCTCTTCAATGACCAATCCAACATTCCTCACTTTCACTTTCCTTCCCTTTTCCTATAGCCCTTGATTCCCCCAACTGATCAAGTATCTATCTCAGCCTTAAATATACAAAGAACTCCCTTTTATTCTGAGACTATATCCTTTGGTCCTAGATTCTCCCATGAGAGGTAGCATCCCACAGTATTTATCCTGCCAAGCCCTTAAGAATCCTAAATGGTTCAATGTGATAACACTTCATTCTTCTAAACTTCAGTTAGTAGAGGCCTACCTGTTTAGGCTTTGCTCATAAACGCAACTCGTCAATGCTGGGGTCATCCTAGTGGAACCAGGTGAGCTTTTCACCAACAATTGTCAATGGTTTCATGTTCATGATTAGACTCTTAATTCCAGACTATTACTGAATTCAAACTCCATCATCTGCCAAGGCAGAATTCAAAATCAGGACCCCGGAACTTTCCCTGAGTCTCTGGATTAATAGTCTAGCAATAATGTCACTATGGTGTAGCCTCCTGCTATGGTTACTGTGAAGTATGAATCACTTGATGGGTTCGTCATCAGTTTGCTAATGATTGAAACTGGGCTACTGCAGTGGGAACTAAACGGATTGAATTTGTCATTTTTTTTTCCTTTATGGACAGGGCATACCTGGGAAATTTCCCACATTGTCGGGTAGATGCCAGTCACAGTTACTGGTAAAGGCTGAGATTTTTCACTTTGTTAAAACCTTGGCACACTTTCCTCAGAATAGAGGCTGCACTCGTCCCAGTGACCCCACACTGGCCCAGATTTCCACAGAAGGCATGCATAGAGCAAGACTGTAAAGAAATAGGTATCAGAAAATACTAATCACAGTAAACGAACAAAGCAAAGGCCTCTCCCCATCTGGTCTGTTCTTAAAAAAAATCTGGCCCAAAATGCAGTTCTGAAACGGAATTTAATCTGTCCAAATAAACCTGGATATTTTTGCCAATTTGTCATATCAGAAAAATTACATGTTCCAACAAGAATCCTTCATGTCCTGTAACCTTATCACATCTACTCATTCAGATAAATGCAGCTTCAGTTATGACAACACAGACCAGACGGCAGACTTTCAGGACTTACTGGAATTGTGAGGCACTATAAACAATATTAAACGTCTATATCGATTTTCTAAGGCTCCTTTTAAATGAATGGCATGTAGCAATGCACTCTTCATCTTCATTCCTTACTGGGACCCTGCATGGCATTTAACCTCGCCATCAGTCACCCCCACTCCTGCAAGCTATGCCAGACTTTATGTTACCATGGCCACTTTATCTAAAGCCAGGCCCTGCAAGTCGACCACAACAATGTGGAGCAGAGACTGACAGCTGCTAATGAAGGTTTCCAGAAGACTCTGATCAAGAAAGGTCACGAATCATTGTGACAGATGCCATCAGTCAACCTTAAGGAAAAAATTCCACAGAACTTCATCTTAAATTGCCCTGCAACACATATTTGTGTTGGAGAAATGTCAGGTTGGTCTTTGAGACAGAGCTAATTCCACTGCCAACTACCGACAAGCCTCCAGTCATTATTAACTATTTACAATGTTGAAGACCGCAGGAGAGTTTCTTACATCTGTTCAATATGTGTCACTCCTGTTCAGGATATTTAAATATGAAAGAGCAAGGCAGGCTACTGGAACAGCGATGCACAGACATATCAGGCAGCAAAATGCAGCTTCTGTATCCCTGAACCTAAATAGCACACTGGCAGGGACTGGGAATATTAGAAACTGAGCCTTCCCATCCCCAGGTCAGTAACCCCCATCCACAAGCTTAATGCCTGCCAGTGCAACTAATTAAACAAGCACTGAACTGCATTTGTGCACTGTCATTTTATTAAGACTAAATAATAATTACCAACTCAAACTCAATTAATAACAAATATATATAAGATAACTCATCCATAGTGAGCAATAAATAACAATTTTCGTTTAGTCATACAGAACTTAAATTTTGCTGAAAAATGTTGTCAAAGCTTGCTTTTAGCTTGTGCTCACCGAGCTTGCTTTTAGCTTGTGCACAATTTTTAAAAAAATATTGAAGTGAAACGGAAACAACATTTATTCTGTGCAAGAGGAGAGTGCTGATTGGTTGGCAGGTTGCGGATATGTTGAAGCATTACCATTGAGAATGGACCAGTTACTGATGACTGACAGCTAACTGCTGAGCTTTGTATAAATTTTAATCATAGTAGGTTGACTCAGTTTGGTCAAGGCATTGCCCAGAGAAATAAACCGGAGCATGACCGTCACTGACCTTGTTGTGTTGAAACAGACGCAAAGTATCTACATGTTATTTCTATCTGCATGGATTTTAATCCTGAGTGTCTGAAAGATTACGCTAAGAAGCAATTTTGGATTGTCAGTGAGGCTCGCAGTATAATACACTAAAATGGGTTAGAATCTGTACCTAGTAACACACACATTTCTATCAATCATTCTAAACCATCACCAGATTGGTCAGTGAGTGCCTGCACATGAATGGGACCTTCACCTCAGGCTGGGCTGCAGATTTGTGAACAATGTAAACTTGAAGCCAGACTGTGCAGTTTAAAAGCAGAATTGTGGCCTCCCTCCCTTCCCGTCCTCTCCCCTCCTGTCCCCATATACCCTACTCAAGTCTCAACATTACTGGCCAAAAAGGAGAAATTCAACGCAGCATAACCTTATTTTAGGCGTAAAATCAACATGAGGAAGTCACATTTCAAATCTTCATTCAGAACCCCTATGCTGATCTCTTCCAGAAATATATTAGCATCTATTTAGACTGGGAGACTTCAGGTGATTGACAGCAAGCAACTGGAGTCTCTGAAAAATATTAAAATACAGTACCTGTGCCAGTCTGTTGGCCTTTTTACAAAATTCAACTGTGTGGCTGCCAGATTCATGAGCCTGCCCAGAAACTCACAGCATCAACTAGCAGGAAGAAAATGTGCCATGTGTTCTTGCAAAAGACCCTTGGGTGTATTCAGCTTCTGCTTAGTCTTTTTAGGCTGCCAGGGAGCATGTAGGTCTTTTTCCTTGGCTACATTGACTACTACAGCTGTGTGGGGAAACTTTTGGATCGTGACTCTTTGAAAATGCAGGAATTTCTCTGTGCAGGGGATTCATAATCTCTGAAGTAATTAACAAGCTGCACAATTCTCCTGTACGTTAGAGGATCAAGAACAGAAACAAGGAGAAGAGCAACTGTGAGGAGTCTTGGTTAACAGAGGGAAGAAAGGGCCAGTTTCATTGAAAAGTTATTAATATTTGCAAAGGGGTTGATCATTACATAAAATTCGCCAGTTTGTTAAAAGGCAAACTGTCTGATTGTTTTGGTTGAATAGAGTCATAGACATGTACAGCACAGAAACAGACCCTTCAGTCCAACTTGTCCATGCCAACCAGATATCCCAACCCAATCTAGTCCCACTAGCCAAATACTTTCAAATAAGCAAAAGGTCTGGTGAGGGAAGTTCTGTTGATGATATGTATTTGCATTTTGACAATGGATAAAAAACAATCTTGAAAATCCATGGAGTTAAGGATTATGGGGCTGTGGGGGTGAAAGCTGTAATCTTCTCTATGC
Source organism: Chiloscyllium punctatum (assembly GCF_047496795.1). Lineage (NCBI taxonomy): Eukaryota > Metazoa > Chordata > Chondrichthyes > Orectolobiformes > Hemiscylliidae > Chiloscyllium > Chiloscyllium punctatum. The sequence goes on along the minus strand of NC_092746.1, from coordinate 90,553,861 downwards.
ACAGAGAAGTTTCCCATTTGCCTAATGAGTCCACAGGCTTCAGGCTTCTTTTCTTTGATGCTGTCCATGTTCACATTCACCAGACGATCTCAGCAGCACCTGCCTCTGCTGGCTTGGCATCACAATGGTGTCTCTGCTTGAGCTTCCAGCCTTATCATTTGGGAGGATGCACCCTGTACCAGTGGGTGCATGGACATTGTGTGTTTGGGAAGCTCCTAGGAGCCCAGCATTGAGATGCCAACAATCCACTTTGTCCATTGTGTGTAATTCTAGGCATCCAATGGCAGGAATACTGACAAACCACAGCCTGACAGTCATTCCCATGGACTGGTACCTAAAAGGTGATGGGCCAGATTACCATCCCTAGTTATGTCCTGTCCCACAGGCAGGGCAGACCCACCAGGTAACACATTGGTATAACATCATTGGGAGGGAGGCGCTGTGGAAACCTCCTGCTGATTACCATGTACTGTACTCCTTGGCTGATGCATCAGTGTCCCTTTATGCTGAACAACTTTTGGAGGCGGCTATTTGGGTGGCAAGGATACAGAATGCATTCTGGGTGAGGGGATAAAATGGCCAAGACAAGAAACATCTCAGCAGCAGCACTACCAACTGAGCATCAAAATACATTGGCGCAGTCGGAAAATCCATCCCCCAAACTCCCAATCACAGGCTGGCTCCCTCTCTTTAGCACTGTTGCTATTATGGAAATTAGTTTGGCAGTTGTATGGTTAAATTGACAGAGCAATGTATAGAATCATGTAACAGACGAGCAATAGATGAGCTAAAGCTGAAGATAATGGTAGCATAATATGATAGGCTAGTCAAATCACATGATAGATGAGCAAATGCTAAAGAAAATGGCAGAGTAATGTGATAGGTTAAGTGTAAAGTAGAAGACCATTGTGGCAGAAGATGATTAGTCTAGAAAGACAATGCAAGCTAATATGATTGGTTATGCTAATGACACCAGGTAAGTGCGGCAACTAGAAAAGTATAAAAAGTAGCGAGCCCCAAGAATTGGGAAACCATTTTCTGATTGTCACACCTTTTGTTGCAAACAAAAGTTTAACTTCTTGAGGAATTCTCTGTATCACCTGGTGATTCTCACAGAGCATTGGGTATGAACTCTCCACAACACTACCAGCAGTAAAACAAGGGAGAGAAACTGTCTATGATTGAAGCATCAAGAAAATAAAGTTTGAACAAGCCATTGGGGAAGCCAGGGCTGGTAAGGCAGAGTTTGGGCATTAGGGCTGATGTGGAGGGGTTGATTGGTTGGGTTGGAAGAAGGCATAAGGAAGAAATAAACGTCAAAGGGGAGATTAGTGTACAGGGAGAGGTTGCAATTGCAAGTGAAATGAGAGACTGTAATGGAATAAAGGGAGATAGCAAAGAAGAAGAGGGAAAGAGAGAGTTTTCAACTTGTTAACAATGGAAGACTCAGCCAACTAAATGCCAGGAAAACTTAAAATTACTGAGATTTCTTACAAATAATGTGGAGTCTCTAGCTTAAGGATGTATGTATTCAGAAGATATTATATGGAAGAAAATGTAGTGAATGTGTCTGTAATGGAAACTCTGCAGGTTATTACACTTAAGTCAGGGATTCAGCACTGGGATATAGTAAAAAAGGCGTATTAACTGCTGCCTAGTCAAAACATTCTAACTTTGTGCATATGTGTTTGAAATACATTTGCTATTATTTCATAGGTCTATACAAGGCATGTTTAGGTTGTTTTTGTATGTATGAATGTGTGTGTGTCAGTTATTTTGAAACAAAAATTTTATTTTTAGCTTGTGTTTGTTATCTAATGTCAATTTAAATATTGTGATATCTAATAAATTAATGCTTTCCCTGTGTCTTGTGACATTACATTTAATAGAGGGTAGATAAATATTGAGGAAATCTTTCAGTGATTAGATTACTTAGTGTAGAAACAGGCCCTTCAGCCCAACAAGTCCACACCAACCCGCCAAAGCACAACCCACTCCTCTACATTTACCCCTTCAACTGACACTATGGGCAATTTAGCATGGTCAATTCACCTACCCTGCCAGCACCCAGCAGAAACCCACACAGACACTGGGAGAATGTGCAGACTTCACACAGCCAGTCGCCTGAGGTGGGAATTGAACCCCGGTCTCTGGTACTGTGAGGTAGCAGTGCTAACCACTATGCCACCGTGCCAGTGTTATGCAGCTTTTAACAAAAACCTGTTGCTCAGTAATGCTTAGTTTGGATTTAACCAGATCCACTCAGCTCCTGACCTCATTACAAACATGGACCAAAAAGAGTTCAATCACAGGTGAGGTGAGAATGACTCCACTTAACATCAAGACAGCATTTTGATGATGTATTATCAAGGAGCTCTAGAAAAACTGGAGTCAATGGAAATCACAGAAATATCTCCACTGATTGGAATCGTAGGAAAATGGCTCTGATTGTTGGAGGTCAATCATACCAGCTCCAGGACATCTCCAAGAGGTCCTCAGGGTATCCTTGGCCCGAACGTTTTTCTGTTTTATCACAAGATCAGACGTGGAGATGTTCACCGATGATTGTACAATTCTCATATGTTACTTTTCAGTTATTGAAGCCATCCGCGCCCATATGCAGCATAGTCTGGACAGCATTCAGGATTGGGTTGATTGATGTACAAATAATGTTCACACCAAACAATGATTATTTCTAACAAAAAGGGAGAAACTAATCATTGCAGTCTGACATTCAATTACTTTACCATTGCTGAATTCCCCATTATCCACAGGCTGGGAGTCACTATTGATCAGACTTGAACTGGACCGACCATATACACTGGATACAAGAGCAGGTCAGATTTCAGAATTTCTGCAACATATAACTCAACTCCTGAGTCCCCAGAACCTTTGCACCAATTACAAGGCACAAGTAAGGAGCATGATGCAATATTGTTGGGTTTCCTGGACCGTGCAGCATCAACAACACTCAAGAAGCTCAATAAGGAAAGCAGCCCATTTGACTAGCACCCTATCCACAATTTTTCACATTCCCTCCCTCCATTAGTGATGCATAGTGGCTGCACTTTGCATCATCAATAAGATGCACTACAGAAGCTGCACTGCTCCTTTAACAGCATCTTCCAAACCTATGACCTGCACCACCTGGAATAACAAGGACAGCAGGTCCCTAGGAACATGGTAACCTGGCAAGTTCCCATTATAGCCACATAATAGATCATTAATTTGCTGTCACTGTATCCAAATCCTGGAACTCACTCCTTAATAGCATTGCGAGTACACCCATACTATAGTTATTGCTGCAGTTCTGGAAGATAGTTCACCTAACACCTTCCAAAGCCAATTAAGTATGGGCAATAAATACTGTTCCAGCCACCGATACCAACATCCTGTGAAAGAAAAAGGGGTATGTCAAGGCTTAGAGAGAATGGGTAAGGGATTTATTAAAGTGGTATTGGGTTTTGGATATTCACTTATGTAGAACAATGGTAGAAGCTGGATTTTTCTCCTTAGAGTCAAAATGTAAGGCACTAGAAAAGCACAGCAGATCAGGCAGCATTCAATCCTTTCATCAGGGAGGAGGGTGGGGGTGAATGGACGCTGAGAGATAAATAGGAGGGGGGTTGGGGAAGACAGCTGGGAAGGCAATAGGTGGATGCGGGGGTGATGGTGATAGGTCAGAAGGGAGGCTGGAGCGATTAGGTGGGAAGGAAGATGGACCGATAGGACAAGTCATGAAGGCGGGAGGGAGGTTGGATCTGGGATGAGATGGGGAGAGGTGAGATAAGAAAACTGGTGAGGTTGATGTTGATGCCACGTGGTTGGAGGAAGATGACGCATTCTTCCTCCAGTCGTAGGGTGGCTTGGATTTGGCAGTGGAGGTGGTCTAGGGCTTGCATGTCCTTGGTGGAGTGGGAGGGGGAGTCGAAGTGGTCAGCCACAGGGCAGTGCGGTTGTTTGGTGCGTGTATCCCAGAGATGTTCCCTGAAACGTTCAGTGTGTTGTTCTCCTTAGAGCAGAGCAAAAGAAAAAAAAAGATTCTGTATTTAAAATAATGACATGCTTCAATTGTGTCTTACATTCAGGTGGGACTGCGTGAACTGACTCACCTCTGTTCAACTTCCTTGATTGGTCACAATAAGGGTTTAAGTTCTTTTAGCTCTCTCCAGTTAAAATGGAGTTAGCTATTTTTGTTGTGAGCAATAAAGGAGCTGAGCAACAAGGTTTTCTTGAGTCTAAGAAAGATCAAATTTATTAAATGTTAAACTCAAGGAAGGTAATAAGAAATAAAAGTGATGCCAAGCACATGATCTCTGTACAGTATCTTGGGCCCACACACATGCACAGGTATAAAGTTCAACAGGGAATGGACTCCAATCGAAGAGTCCAAGATAACAGAATGTCCATTTTAAAGTCCTTTGGTTATCTTTGAACTACAAGATTTTAATGTGATGCCGCTGTCTATCAGCTGCTTTTCTTGAAAGTAGTCAATCATTTTGAATGTCGCAGTTATTAAAAATTCTCAATTTTTCCCCTCGCGGTTGTTTCTTTGGGAACGTCTTCAGAGAGGGAAAATGGAAATAGCAGCTGATTTTCAACTATCTACCTGAATGCTCTCAGAACCTCCCTTGTAATATTGTTTCCAGTGTGATTTCCAAGAGGTCCTTCAGGCAGATCTGCCTGCAACAATCATTATGTCCAGTACTTGGCATTTGCTAAGTGTTTTCCTGAGACCATAAGAAGGGTCAATAGGGGAAAAAAAATCCAGTCATTGTCCCACTGCAGAGACAATTCATTTTTACAAAGAGCATTGATGGTCAGAGTTCCATAATTATCTAATGAATTTTGGATTGAACTGTTATTTCCAGCAAAGCCTGTCGTCGAAAAGTCTAGTCCCTATGCAGAAATATTTTAAGACATCATTATGAGCCATACATTCTGGGTAATAAATGTTAATGTCATGTTAATTAGCTATTGGGTAGCCTTTCCACGTGTGAATGACTGTCCCAGCCATTAGGCATACTTTTGTACGTTGCTGCTTTCAGGAAATGTGACCAACCAGTTGGTTGATGATATTCTAAAGACTAATGGGATGTATTTTATATCATCAGGATAAGTGTTAAAAAGAAAGTGTATCAGTAGGAGAAGGATAATTAGAGGTTGCGGATCTAAGCTGTTAGAGATTTTGAAAAAAAGTACAGGTTGCCATCATATGAAATGCACTGCTTGTAAAAGAATAACTCAGTGACAGTTTTCTAAAGGGAGTGAAGGAAAATATTTAGCAAAGCTGTGAGGAATGAACAGGATAATGGGATGAGTTGGATGGCTCTACCAAGGGGTTTGCACCATGGACTGATTGACATCCTTCTGTGTTCCAAGATTCTGTGATTACATGTTTTGAAATTTTAGCAGGTAACACCTGCTGCATTCATCAACCTGCAGTCAGGAATGTCCCTGATACACTTCTTCCTGAGCAGAAACTATTTCTCACTTTGCCCAGGAATGTCACCAGGATTGCAGACTTCCTACTGGGGCAGGATTGAACCATAAAGTGGTGCTTGTTCCTGACAAAGAACAAGATGTTTTTAAACTGAAAGGGCCTTTACTCCTAGATCATACAGATGGTGGTGACCAGAGTTAGTGTGCAAACAGAATTGTTCTTTCTGTTACAGTATGTTCTGGTATAAAGTAACAGTTCCTCTGCAACGTCCTGCTATAGAAAATGGTGCTATGGAAAATCATTACAGAAATTTTTGCTGTAGAAGATCACCACTGAAAATGGTTAAACCCATTCAGTAGAAAGTTTGTGTGATCCAAACAATGTCCACAATTCGTCAATCATGTTATAGCCAATTCAGGTTGACAAAACACGCGTTATGTCAGAATGAGTGGTGTTCTCAAGCCCAGAGCCACCCCAATGCACCCACCATGTCATTGTGGCCTCTAAATACATTCATGCCCATAAACTCTACCTTGTCATAGCTTTGCGAAGTCTTTGAAATGCTCATGAAATTGTCAAAATTAACAGCTATTCAAAATCTCTTCAAAACATAATCTTTTATTCATATAAAACTATCAGACTAACCAAAGATCTTAGACCCTCTGACAGCTGTGTCAGCATCCCCTGTCATGCTGACTTGGTGCCCAGCCAAACATTCATTGTGCAATCCAATCAGCCAACTATGTGAACAAACCTCCAGAGACCTTGAAGTAGTGGAACAGTTTGCTATTTATTGTGCTGCTTAAGGGACTAAATAGATTACTGCACTGTGAATCAAATACTTCATCCCCCTGTTACACTACTGAACACGTGGCCAAATTGTCAAATTGCTCACCTGTATTTGGAGTTATTTCAAAGGCTCAATAAATGATTGAACTTTTAATTTTAAGGCCAAAATACAGGTTCCAACTGACATAATCAAATATGAATTTCAATACTATTGAATGCAGAGGCCACCTTATCCACTGGAGAAAGTATATTTGCATCACATACATAATTCTGATCAGTTTAATGACCACTTACATTTGTAATGTAGTGAGCGATGGTAAGGTTTTGTTCTTAACAGATATTTCAATGAGCATGCATTATCTAATTTTCATGTAAATTGCCAGCAACTATTAAAATAACTTGTTAAAAAGCTTACTGACTCCAGAACAGGAGCCCTCCCTGGCTGACAAAGCCCACACCAGCTTCAGAAACCTACCGAACGTGCTGAAAAATTCAAACTCAATAAAATATAAAATTGATGGCAAGCAAGATATTAATTTGTGAATATGGAAGATGTGACCTGCCTGGTATTCCATTGTCAAAATGGTGGCAGCGAGGTAATGAGGTCACAGTTTTAGATTTCCAGTTTCTCCTTCCACTGATGCCGACTCAACATGGATTTATCACGCATCAGGATGGCAAAATCAGGTCCCCTTCTTCCATGGTGGTTTGCTAGTTTTAGTGCTTGAAGGGATGTTTCTACAGTAACTGCAGTTTTGAGGTGGAGTTGAATTGGCTGGGGTGGGAAACTTCAAAGAACTTTGGCTGCATACTGCAGCATCTTAAGCTTGAGCTTAAGGAATCCAATGCACTCTGACGTTGGTGTTCCCTAGTCAAGAGTCTTCAGTAGACTGTGATCATTGAAGTCAGCTACTGTGTCATCTGCTGTCAGCCTTCCCTCTCAAGAAGTGACTTCCTCGGTTATTCACTTCCCCCAGCATTGCTCCTCCTCCCACAAGTCCAATCACCATTAAACTAAGCAGGGGGCCAGAAGAGAGATGGTGTGGACTGTGAAGGGGTTTCCTCGTTTCCTTCTGTTCCGAGCAGATCCTGGCCTGTTGCTGGACTTGAAAGGGAAGAAGCAGAGACAAGAATTAACAGTTTTTTAAAAAATTAACTTACGAGGCATGGGCATCTGCAGCTAGGCCAGCATTTACCGTCCATCCCTGGTTCGACTTCAGAATGTGGTGGTGAACTGCTGCAGTCCATGTGCTGTAAGTAATGATGTTTGGGTGGGAAGTCTAGAATTCTGACCAAGCAATCCACTGAAGGAACAGTGATATATTGCCACATCTAGATGGTGAGTGAATTGGAGTGGAACTTTCAGGTGGTGATGTTCCCGGACTTCTGCCTTTTGTGTCCTTCTAAATGGAAGTCGTCTTGGGTATAGAAGATGCTGTATAAGTAGTCTTGGTGAAGTTCTGCAACGTATCTTGTAGACAGTGCACACTGCTGCCACTGAGCATCAGTGGTGGTAGAAGAATGAATTGTCATAAACAGGAGCTGCCTCCATGAGTTCATGTTTATATACCCACAGCCCAGTGATATAAAGCAGAAGTAGTTACAAGGTTAGAAATGAGGTTTGTAAAAAGCAGTAAAGCAGAGGCAAATGAATGACTGCTAAAAACAATATTATTCCTCACACAGAGTGAGTGTAAGAGGGATTGCACTGAAAAAGTTCATCAGAATGTTCCCCAGTTGGAAACCATGGATGAACTAGGAGATCCATTACCTACTGAAGTCCAGGTGTATGGTGTTATAGTCAGACAATCCTGACCTACACAGGAAATCCAGATACGGCTTCCACAAGGTCATTAGAGATGCCAAGAGGCAATGTTGGACTAAGCTAGAGACCCAAACTAACCACCCGGACACCCATTGTCTGTGGCAAGGCCTACACAACATAACAGGCCACAAAGCAAAGCAGACCCAACTGTGGGCTAAAATACATTCCTCCCTGATACACTCAATACATTTTATACTCGATTCAAACAGAAAGTCAGTGAAATGGTGTCACCTGCTCCGAAAGCCCTGGGTGCACCTGTTTCCTCAGTCACTGCTACAGACATCAGATTGGCCTGCTTGAGAGTGAACCCACAGAAAGCGACTGGCCCGGATGGAGTCCCCGGCTGTGCACTCCGATCCTGTGCAGGCCAGCTGGCGGGAGTATTCACTGACATCTTTAACCTCTCCTTCCTACAATCTGAAGTCCCCACCTGTTTCAAGAAGACCACCATCATCCCAGTACCAGAGAAAACACATGTAACCTGCCTCAATGACTATTGCAGAGTGGCTCTAATCTCCATAATCATAGTCATACAGCCATGGTGTCATAATGATGTACAGCACAGAAACAAACCCTTCGGTCCAACTCGTCCATGCCAATCAGATATCTCAATCCAATCTAGTCCCACCTGCCAGCACCCGGCCCATATCCCTCCAAACGCTTCCTATTCATATACCCATCCAGATGCCTTTTAAATGTTGCAATTGTACCAGCCTCCACCACTTCCTGTGGCAGCCCATCCCATACACGTACCACCCTCTGTGTGTAAAAAGTTACCCCTTAGGTCACTTTTATATGTTTCCCCTCTCACCCTAAACCTATGCCCTCTAGTTCTGGACTCCACCACCCCAAGGAACAGAATTTGTCTATTTACCTAATCCATGCCCCAAGAGGTTAGTCATGGCCCACATCAACTCTAGCCTCCCAGCCTTCCTTGATCCCCTGCAATTTGCCTACCGGCAAAACAGGTCCACAGTGGACAGCATTTCCCCAGCCCTACACTCATCCCTGCAACATCTGGTTAACTTCACGCTTTTACTTATCGACTACAGCTCTGCCTTTGACAGTAAAATCCCAACCAAACTAATCTCAATATACCAAGACCTAAGTCCTAGCCCTGCCCTCTGTAGCAGGATCCTTAGCTTCCTGACCCACAGACCGTAATCAGTGAAGTTAGGCAACAGCACCTCCTCCACGATATCACTCAACATTGCGCTCTCCCCAAGGATGTGTCCTTAGCCCCTGTACACTGTCCTCTCTGTACACTCAATGGTGTGCCAGATTCCATACAAACACCATCTACAAGTTCACTGATGATACTACCATTGTAGGCCAGCTATCAAACCACAACAAGATGGAATACAGGTAGGAGATAGAATTCTTAGGGTTGTGGAGCACAGATAACAATCTCTCCTTCAATGTCAGCAAAGCTAAAGAGCTGATCATTGACTTCAGAAAGAAAGGTCAAGGACACGGCCCTATCTACATCAGTGGAGCTGAGGTTGAGGGGATGAGACAATCATGTTCCTAGGAGTGACGATAACCAGCAATCTGTCTTGGACCTCCCACATATAGGCAACGGTCAAGAAGGCACAAAAATATCTCTTCTCCCTCAGGAGACTTATGAAATTCGGCATGTCCATGTCCCTTATCAATTTTTACAGATGCACCATACAAAGCATAGTATCCAGGTGCATAATGGCCTAGTATAGCAACGGTTCTACCCAGGAACATAAGAAATTTTAGCACAATGTGGACAAAACAGCACAGACCATCATGGAAGCCAACCTCATATCCATGGAGTCCATCTATATTTCTGATTGCTGTGGAAAGGTTGCCAACATCATCAAAGGCTCCTTTGACCGCGGTAATGCTCTCCTACAGACAGAAGATACAGAAACCTAAACACATGCTGTTATTAGACTAATGAATGGACCTCACTAATTTCAAATCTAATGTTGATCTTGCCTTTGTGCCCCTCCTGTGCCTTGTATTCCTCAGGTGTGTCTAAATACCCTGTGATCTGTATGTCCTTGTGTGTTATGAGCTGCCTGTACTGCACGCAAAACAAAACTTTTCACTGTACTTCAGTACATGTGACAACAAAAGATGTAATCAAATCAAAATCAAAACCCAATCAAGGATACCTACATCAGGCTCCTAGTTATTGACTACAGCTCCAACTTCAACATCATAATCCCAATCAAACTAATCTCCAAACTCCGAGATCTCGGTCTCTGCTCTGCCCTGTGCAACTGGATCCTTAACTTCCTGTCCCATAGACAGCAATCAGTGAGAATAGGCAACAGCACCTCCTCCACGATTATCCTCAACACCAACGCCCAACAAGGCTGCATACTCCTCCCCTTACTATGATCCCTGTATACTCAGAACTCTCTGGCCAAGTTTTGTCCTAAATCTATCCACAAGTTCATGACAACAACACCATTGTAGACCGGATCTCAAACAATGTGTAAAAGGGTGGCACTGGAAAGGCACAGCAGGTCAGGCAGCATCTGATGAACAGGAGAGTCAACGTTTCAGACGTAAATCCTTCATCAGAAACATCAACCTCACCAATACCTTCCACCCTGACCTCAAGTTCCTCACTTTCTCCAGCTCTCAAACAATAATGAGACAGAATACAGGAAAGAGAATGAGTGCTTGGTGGCATGGTATTAAGATAATAATCTCTCCCCAAATATCAGCAAAATGGAAGAGCTGGCCATTGGCTTCAGGAAGCAAGGTGGAGGGCAACGCTCTATCTACATTAGTGGAGCTGAGGTGGAGATAATCAACAGCATCAAGTTCCAAGGAGTGATGATCACCAACAATCTGGTCCACCCACATTGATGCGATGGTCAAGAAAACACAACAATGCCTCTACCTCCGCATAAAATTCCATAAAGATACTTATGGGTTTTTATAGATGCGCCATAGAAAAGATTCTATCTGGGTGCATCACAGCTTAGTATGGCAACTGTTCTGTCCAGGGCCCTAAGAAATGATAGAAAGTTGTGAACACAGCCCAGTCTATCACGCAAGCCAATTTTCCATTCATTGACTCCATCTATACTTCTCACTGACTTGGGAAGGCATCATCAAAGAATTAGAATTAGAAATAGATTTATTGTCAAGTGCACTCAAGTTACAAAAGAATAGGAATGCAGTAAAAATATTACAATGTTGCTAACACAAGGCACCATCTTAGCCACAAAGTACCTAGGTACAAACATTAACAACAAAAAATAGAGAAAATAAAGAAAAATATTACACTACATTACAGATATACATAGTCTAAGTTAGGAAAATAAGGAGTAAAGCTAAAAAGATAGACGTTATAGTCCTTCCATAATGGCTTCCATGTGGTCTGACCACATTCCACCAAGTCCCCACTTTCATACCAGGCCCACTGGCCATCTCCATTCTGCTCTGGGCCCCTCCCACCCCCGCTATACTCTCTTCCAATCTCTTCTATTGGGTAGAAGATACTGAGCTCGTTGGATGCTGCCTGAACTGCTGTGCTCTTCCAGCACCACTAATCCAGTATCTGAATCTCAATGTACCAACTTACCAACAGATTCAGGAACAGCTTCTTCACTCCTGTTATTAGACTTCTGAATGGGCCACTTAAATTTTAAATTTAATGTTCATCTCACTCTTGCACACCTTCTCTGCAAGCATAACATTGTATTCTTCGCTCTGTTGTACTATCCTATTGCATTGTGTATCATTTGATCTGCCTATATGGCATGCAAAACAAACCATTCAGTGTGTCGAGGTACATGTGACAATAATAAAATCAAATCAAATCAAATTCAAATCAAAACAGATGGTAAGGTGATCAAGCATCCTACTAAAAAAGTTAAAAGCTGAGTTCATATTGAACATTCTGTCCCTTTGTCAAACACTTTTTCAGTTTGACTGTTTTAATGTCATAGAGATGTACAGCATGGAAACAGACCCTTTGGTCCAACTCATCCATGCCAACCAGATATCCCAACCCAATCCAGTCCCACCTGCCAGCACCCGGCCCATATCCCTCCAAACCCTTCCTATTCATATATCCATCCAAATGCCTTTTAAGTGTTACAATTGTACCAGCCTCCACCACATCCTCTGGCAGCTCATTCCATACACTTACCACCCTCTGCATGAAAAAGTTGCTCCTTAGGTCTCTTTTATATCTTTCCCCACTCACCCTAAACCTATGCCCTCTAGTTCTGGACTCCCTGAAACCAGGGAAAATACTTTTTCTATTTACCCTATCCATGCTCCTCAATTTTGTAAACCTCTATAAGGTCATCCCTCAGCCTCTGATGTTCCAGGGAAAACAGCCCCAGCCTGTTCAACCTCTTCCTATAGCTCAAATCCTCCAACCCTGGCAAAGCACCTTGCATTTATCTGAATTAAACTCCATCTGCCACTTCTCAGCCCATTGGCCCAACTGGTCCAGATCCTGTTGTAATCTGAGGTAACCCTCTTCGCTGTCCACTACACCTCCAATTTTGGTGTCATCTGCAAACTTACCAACTGTACCTCTTATGCTCGCATCCAAATTTATGTAAATGACAAAATGTAGAGGACCCAGCACTGATCCTTGTGGCACTCCACTGGTCACAGGCCTCCAGTCTGAGAAACAACCCTCCACCACCACCCTCTGTCTTCTACCTTTGAGCCAATTCTGTATCCAAATGCCCAATTTTCCCTATATTCCATAAGATCTAACCTTGCTAACCAGTCTCCCATGGGGAACCTTGTCGAGCGCCTTACTGAAGTCCATGCAGATCACATCTAATGCTCTACCCTCTTAAACTCAAGTGTTTGATTTAGTTTATTTCCCTTTCTGTGAAGTGAATATAGTTTTAAGGTTTGTCCCATTTTGTCAGAAGATGAAATGTGTGATTTAAAAAAGAGCCACCCACTTCAGTTTTCTCTTCATCTTACAAAACAACAGCATAGAACTTCACCCAGTTCCTCTCTCTGGGCCTAATGTCTCAGGCTGAGCAAAGTCCTCGAGTATCCCCTCGGCCTTCCATTCCCCAGCACAGAGTGTGAATCCTGAAGCACATAGGCTACCAATCCATGTTTTAAACTTTGTTTTAAAACACCTCACAGGCCTTTAACAACTAGCAAAAGGCATGCTTCTGCAGGAAAAGGAATGTTGATTCGCTCACCAGTCCCTCTGTGCATGGTACTCCACCTGTCTGTCCCAGCAGTGAACGAACAAAAAGCATTGAGGCTGTGAATTGGCTGAGCTGATCTACATTCAATTCCACTGGCCGTGCAGGCTTTCCTACACAAATTTCCGATATGCATCTGCTTCACATGAATAGGGGATGCTGATCTCTTTATCAAAATTCCACTGTATTCCCATTACATGAAGCTCAGGACTGGAAGTATCAACTTGGAAAGCCTACTCTGACATTATAATTCTGGTTTGAAAGCTATTTGCTTTGTTTATAGGATATGTAAGCATTCAAACAAAAGGCACAACCAAACATGGCAAACTAGGGGAGAGTGTCTTCTGAAAATGTCAAGTGGGAATGAGGAAATAAATTATGCCAAAATACAAATCCTCTGGAGTCATGTTTGCATCAATAGCTCCAGTGTTTTGTTTATAATACCAGCAGAAAGTTATAAACATTCTTAAGTTAGTAAAAATATGAGTAATTGTCACTTCAATTCTTGTTAAACTTTAAAAATTTGTCACTCTTCTTTTCAATAGATTCAACACCATCATTTTTACACTGCTGTTTTCCAATATGCATCTGCATCATATGAATAGGGGATGCTGATCTCTTTATCAAAATTAAAAATCACAGAAAACTGGGTAATAGTCCAACAGGTTTATTTGGAATTGTTAGCTTTCAGAGCGCTGCTCCTTCATGAGGTAGCTAGTGGGGCAGGATTATAAAACACAGAATTTATAGCAAACAATTACAGTGTCATGCAACTGAAATGATATTTTGAACAACCTGGATTGCTGCTACATATTTCATCTTTTAGAAAGAATTGCAGGTTTCGGTTCATTAATATTTAAATCCCAGAACTTCTTTTAAGCCACATTCTCGAGATAACTTATGGTTTTATTAAAAAAAAGGTGGCATCTCAGCTCAGACAATGTATTAAAGGAGTGAGGTTAGAATCTGTCTGTCTCCCAATTTTGAGTCAGACTAGTTCTATTTCCAAAGTAGGAATTAATAAAATGTTATATGGATTGACTGCCTGCATTCACTATCTGCAGATTGTATGCTCTTTGAGCAAAAATAGAATGTATCCGCAAATACAATTCTGCAAATTCAAATTCACCCATAGACTTATATCCCATGTGTTAATGTGTGTGTGTGTGTGTGTGTGTGTGTGCACACATGTGAGGGAGAAATTTAAGTGTGTGCGTGTGAGTGTGTGTGTGATTGTGCACCTGAGTGTGAGTGAATGTGTAAGAGTGAAGGTCAACCAGGACCTTGGGTTCATGTCACACTTTTTGCTACAAATTCTGGTGGTTCCACTACACTATACACACTCACACTGACCCTTTCTCATACACACTCTTCACACTCGCAACCTCTCACACTCTTATATTCTGTCACACTTATGCACACGCTCCACCAGGCACGCACACTTGCAAGCACACACTCTCTCACACACTCACATTCACATGCACACACTCAAACTCTCTCTCTCCCTCACATATACGTGTGTGCACACACAAGGGTGAATTTGCATTTGCAGAATTGTATTTGCAGATACACTTCATCTTCACTCAAAAAGCACACGACGTGCAGTCAGTCAATCCATGTGATGTTTTATAAATTTCTACTTTGGAAATAGACTCAAGATTGGGATACCAACAGACTCTGTCTGAGCTGAGATATCACTTTTTAAAAATAATTCTAAGCTTTATCTCGAGAATGTGACTTAAAAGAAGTTCTGGGATTTACATATTAAGGAACCGAAACCTGCAACCCATTCTAAAGGATTAAAAACTTAACAACGCTCCAGGTTTGTTCAATATAACATTTCAGTTGCATGACGCTGTAATTATTCGCTATCAATTGTGTATCTTATGGTCCTCCCCCACTAGCTACCTGATGAAGGAGCAGCGATCTGAAAGCTAGTGCTTCCAAATAAACCTGTTGGACTATAATATGGTGTTGCATGATTTTTAACTTTGTCCACCCCAGTCCAACACCAGCCCAACACCAGCACCTCCACATCCTGGCTACCATTCTTTTTTGTTAGGGAGTGCTTCACGATAAAGTCTAGGTGTGAACAGTGGAAAGATAGTGATTAGGGTCTCTAATGCACTGTTGCACTGGTGTGCTTAGATGCTATGGAGGCAGAAAATTCATTTGTAATTTTTAAAAGATAATTGGGTAAAGATCCAAAGGGGAAGAAATTGCAAGCAATGAAATCTCACAAAGCACATGGGACAGCCCTGAAGATAACTGTCCCTCTTTATCCAGTGCAAGGCTATGGACACCACTGGCAAGGCTAATATTTAAAACCCCAACTTGAATTGTTCCATAGAACATAGTGATGAGCCACCTTCTACTAGGATGTTGCCTGGTATGGAAGGAATGTCTTATGAGGAAAGGCTGAGGACCTTGACGCTGTTCTCGTTAGAGAGAAGAAGGGGACTTAATAGAGACATACAAGGTAATCAGAGGGTTAGATAGGGCGGACAGGGAGAGCCTTTTTCCAAGAATGGGAGTGGTAAACATGAGGGGACACAACTTTAAAGTGAGGGGAGTTAGATACAAGACAGATGTCAGAGGTAGTTTCTTTACTCAGGGTATGGAATGCTTTGCCTGCAACGGTAGTAGATTCACCAAGTTTAAGTGCATTTAAGTCGTCATTGGACAGGCATATGGACGTACATGGAATAGTGTAGGTGGGATGGGCTTCAGATTGGTATGACAGGGCGGCGCAACATCGAGGGCTGAAGGGCCTGTACTGTGCTGTAATGTTCTATGCTCTATGTTCTTGAAACACTGTAGGCCGTATGGTGAAGGGACAAGTACGGTGCTGTCTACTATTGTTTCAGAAGGTGGTAACCAATTGTCCAAAAAAAAAGGGTATTCAAACAGTCTGATGGTCAAATGGTGAACGAGAGTAACACGGCAGTACAGCCACAGAGCTGGCCTGACACTTCAACACATGAGAGATGTGTCAACTCCAAGCCACTGTGAAGTGCAATGGCAGTGTATTCCACTTTCTGGGCTTGAATGACATTTGTCAGCTCAGCTCACACATTGCAGTGCAGTCAGTCAAACAGCAGCTTTGACAGAGATTAGAGTAAGATCCAGAGCCAGGAGAAATCATCCTGCTAGCAGAAACAAAGGCTTCGAAAGCAGCAAGGTGAGGTCATGCAGGGCAGGAGAAGTGTAAAGAGAATACTGATTTAAAAGTAAATGGATTATAAAGAGAGGATATTCAATTTAAAAATGTTACACCTGTCAATTTTTTGTACATTCTTTTAGGGTTTGACCACCAACTGCATTCAACAAGCAAACTGCTTGAACACAGACACTCATATTTGGCTGCAGCACAGTCCAGTCGCTGGATTTAGGTGCAACTTCTGACAATTAGTTAGCAAGTTATTCAGCTATAGTAGATGCGAGAGATGCTTACAAATGTTGTTTCGGTAAAAATCGCAAGGTGGAATCATGAGGGAGTATATCAAGAAATAACTAACCGTAAAGGGAGGTGGTCGACTGGTAGAAACAGATGTATTGACATGACAGTTGCAATTGCCACGCACATAGGGAATTAGTATGAACAAGATTACCAAATAAGACCCAGTGTTGCATCAGCAAAAGTAATAAGACCCAGCTATCAAGGGCGGGGTGGGGGGGTGGTGGTGTTTGCACGTCAACAACAGGCCACAGACAGATGTGGTAAACCGATTAGATTAGCAGCTACACAGAGCAATACAAGTGGGTGGCACAGTGGTTAGCACTGCTGCCTCACAGCGCCAGAGACCCAGGTTCAACTCCCACCTCAGGCAACTGTCTGTTTGGAGTTTGCACATTCTCCCTGTGTCTGTGTGGGTTTCCTCCGGGTGCTCTGGTTTCCTCCCACAGTCTAAAAATGTGCAGGTTAGGTGAATTGGCCACACTAAATTGCCCGTAGTGTTAGATGTAGGGGAATGGGTCTGGGTGGGTTGCTCTTCGGAGGGTCGGTATGACTGGTTGGGCCGAAGGGCCTGTTTCCACACTGTAAGTAATCTAATCTAAACTGTCATATATGACGCAAAAGGGTAGGTACAGAGGTGCTCATAGAAAACTGTATAAATATGCAATAAAAGTATTCAGAAGTGTGCCGACTTTGTGATCACCCAGGCTTGCAAGAACGTATGAATAAAGACTGCTTCAGAATTTGACTCGGACTGAAATTATTGAACAGTGAGCTTTGTTTCTCACAGTGGACATCATGGATCACTCATTTTACTCCTCATTATCATAGACACTTCCAACTGGTATCATTGGGTATGAATCATCAACAAGAACATGGATTGAGTTTTATTTTCCTAAATAGCAAATGCTTCAGCCAAGTCAAGTGCCCTTGTCGCACTTTAACCAAGATCAATGAGCACAGCATAGATCAGAATGGTTCCATTCCACAATCTTCATCAACTGAGTGATATAATAACAGAAAAGTGGCAGTCTGTCAACAAATGTGAATGTTCCAAAGTGTATGTGGAAGAGGAATGGAAGAAAAACCAAACAATCATTGAAATGGTATGATGAATCCTTACAGCAATTACTAGAGAGTTAGTACCAGAAAAGGCCAAACTGAAAGTGCACTAAATAAGTTAGAAATCAGAAGAGGTGTTCATACAGACAACTGGGGAATATTAACTTTTGCATCAATGGTTAGTGATGCTGCAAAATGTTCAGAGTTTCTATCTGGATCTCAAAGACAAGAATGATGTCCAGTTCAAAAACAGAAATTGAAGAAGGGTCACTCAACCCGAAACGTTAACTTTGATTTCTCTCCACAGATGCTGCCAGACCTGCTGAGCTTTTCCAGCAATTTCTCTTTT
Organism: Chiloscyllium punctatum; assembly: GCF_047496795.1. Classification (NCBI taxonomy): domain Eukaryota; kingdom Metazoa; phylum Chordata; class Chondrichthyes; order Orectolobiformes; family Hemiscylliidae; genus Chiloscyllium; species Chiloscyllium punctatum. Next base: position 90,535,753 of record NC_092746.1, on the reverse strand, counting down.
TGTTTCTGATTTCCAGCATCCACAGTTCTTTCGGTTTTTTTGCTGAATGATGTCCTCTTGTCTCTGATCATCCTTTATTTGAGGCTTTGCCATAGTACAAAAGCAAACGCTCCGCTTTTAAAAAAAGATTTCTGTTGTGCGCCATGATGTGTCTGAGGCACAGAACTGCCTGTCTAAGAGCTGCCATAAATTATTACAATAGGAGGAGGAATCCATGTCTAGCTCGTGTGGGTACATCGGAGCTCTGCGACTTGTGTATTTACTCAACAGATGCTGCAGCAAGCCCTATGCCTGGCAGTCTGTTACACCAGAGTGAAAACGTGTGGTGCTGGAAAAGTACAGCCAGTCAGGCAGCATCTCCAGAGACACACTTTTTGACTCTGATCTCCAGTATCTGCAGTCCTCACTTTTTCCCTGTCTGTTACACCAGTCCCATTAAGCATCAAATTCAGGTTCTAGGCTGCTCTTTGATAATGGGTGTGGAAATGTATTGATGGGTGCTCAGTCTCTGACTTTCTGCATTCCTGCAGTGGAGGGATTACTCTATTGGAAGAATAAGCTACAGCCTCAGGGGAATGGTATGGGGAGGGTTTTCTCTCAGTCATGGCATGACTACTGTCTCAACCAATGCCCACCGCAATGCAGCTGGGAGTGACTTCCTTGACGGAGGCTGAGATGCTGCAATGAGCTGGTTCCTGACATCTGTGAGAACCTTGCCATGTCAGCCATTTGTACCACGTGATGAAACCACTGGGGCAACATCCTGTGCAAATGGTAGCCCTAGGGCAAGGAGGTGTAAATGGCATTTGGGAGGCAATGGCCTAGTGGTATTATCGCTGGACTGCTAATTCAAAGGCCCAGGGGACCTGGATTCAAATCCCACTGCGGCAGATGGTGCAATTTGAATGCAATAAATATCTAGAAGTAAAAGTCTAAATAATTACCATGAATCCATGCTCCAGGTCAGGAAAAACACATTGATTCATTAATGCCCTTTAGGGAAGGAAACTGCTAGCCTTACCTGGTCTGGCTTGCATATGACTCCAGACCCACAGCAATGTGGTTGACTTTTAATGAGGAATGGTCAGTAAATGCTGACCTAGCCAGTGATACCCACATCCTGTGAATGAATGAAAAAGAATTTGGTGATTAGATGGAAGCAATATTATGTGCTTCTATCATTTGATGGTGCTGTCTGCAGGACGTTTCTGTCAAACTGGAGACACAGCAGTGCCCAGGAGCACCTATGTTCACCCAGCAGTGGGAATAGGCCTGTAAGTTAAACACTGTCAGTGTACTGCTAGCACGTTCCTGTATAAAAATACCCGTTACATTTGACCCCAGGTAGATCCAAACAATAAATCTTGTGGGACTGGAGTTAAAGTGGCTGCATCTCTTAGGATCCTGTTTATACGCCACCATGTTTGTAATGCTTTCAACTCAGTCCTGAATTTTCTGGATCTGATGACAGGGACCAATTTGCTATTTAATCATGAGGCCCATGGTTGCTGAAAAACACCGCTCAGGACATATTAATGATTGTGGCAGGTTTTTTGTTGTTCACATGGTGTTGACAAATCATGAAAATTTACCATTAAAATAATTGGCACATTGTTTAGGGGAGACATTCATCATTACCTCTTTTGCAGGAAATTCCGCACCGTCATTATTTCTGAATTTGTTGACAGGTGTCAACAGGAGGTCTGACACCGCAAATCTAATTAACAAAACGTAAACCAGCGAGAATGCTAGTTGAGCAGGAGAGGGAGAAGGGACTGAGCAAGTTGCTACAGTCAGTTACTCAGCTTGCAGCTGCCATGGGGACATTCCCCTTCCAGCAATGAGACATCAGACTGAAGTGGAAGAATAGGGATAAAAAAGAACTATTTTGAAAAGTATAATCAGGAATAATAATTCAAGCCCAAAAGCCAGAAATTGCTGGAAAAACTTAGCTGGTCAGCAGTTTGCGGCTTGCTGCATTTTTCTAGGGATATCTGTTTTTGCTTCTGATTTACAGCATCTGCTGTTCTTTCAGTTTTTATACATTAACTCAACCCCTTGAACGTCCTGTCCAGTCTCAATCACGCATGACCATCTAACACAGAACCATTTTTCATGCTATTCCAAGAATTCCTGGAGCTGATTCTCCACTTCCTAGGCAGTCACAGCTCGGAGTTGTGCATGGGGACCCATTGAATCCCCATCACAGCACATGCAAAGGAACTAACCAGGAAATGGAATTTTTCACTGGGCCGTTCCTCAACACATGGAACTGCAGAATGTTTCCATAAAGGTTGGGGGTGACTTCAGAGGGTTCCAGTCAATTGAGTAAAATAGTTACCCAGGAGAAGTAAGGTTGTTAAACAAATCGTCTCCCACTTGAGTAATGATTAAACAGACCCCACGATGACTGCACTCTCAAACTTCACCCCACCTACTCCCACCCAGAACCCAGGGACTCTCTGACCAGACACCTCGCCCATCCTGACACCAGACACCTCGCCCATCCTGACACCCAACACTTTGCCCATGCTAACAGCCAATACTTTGCCCATGCTAACAGCCAATACTTTGCCCAGCCAAAACAATACCCCACCCACCCCTCGGGAGTGGAAACTCCAGCCTGATCCACACTTGCCTCCCACTAGCCAGGATTCCCCCAACCCCACCAGCCCATAACCCCACCCCTCCTCGCAAATCCCACCACTGGAACTGACCTCCTATCCTTCTCTGACCATTGAACCAGTGACCCTTCCCCCACTGATGCTTGGCATCCCCAACCCCCTTAACCCTACTCTGAGTATCCCTTGGGCCCAGTGTCTCCAGTCCATATTGACCTACCCAGACATTCATCTGCCTCTTTGTCACCTTTCACCCCTGTGATCTAACCCTTGCTCAGCTGGCACCCACTAACTCCCCAGTTGGCATGCCTGTTCCTTGGAGCCATACACACCTGGCTTCCTGCCAACTGGTGTCCTACTTCTTCCAAGCTGGCATTCTATTCTGCCAATCCTAACCTTCTTCCCTAACCCATCAGGCACCCAACTCACGGCACTCTCACACCAGACTTACTTTATGTCCTTAGCCTTCGACAGCATCTGTCAAAGTGGCTGTGAAACCAGGCTCGGTTTGGCCTTCTTCTGACAGTTCCACACGATGAGAGACTTATTGGAATAGAAGGTCAGATCAGTATTTACAAGGGAGACCTGAGTGGAACCTCTACTCAAAAATGCCAAACTCCTTTCTGTTCTAAACAAATAGAGCCAGACTGGCAATCTTTTTGAGATTGGTACTGCCTGGAAAATCTCACCCTTGATGTCATTAGTACCTAATAGTATACCCAAATAACTCATAATATATATTAGCTCAGGTACCAATGAGGAGCATCCTTCAGTGACAGTAAGATCATTAGACATTGGAGTAGGCCATTCAGCCCATTGAATCTCTTCCAGCTTTCAATGAGATCATGGCTGATCTGATAACCCTCAACTCCATTTTCTTGTCTTTTCCACATAACCCTTCAGTCACTTGCTGACTAAAAAATCTGTCTGTATCACCTTTAATATACTTAATAAACCAATCTCAACTATCCTCTGTGTTAAAGGATTCAGCAGATTCACTACCCTCTTAGAAAAGAAATTCCTTCTCATCTCTGTTTTAAATGTGCAGTCCCTTATTCTGAGATTATGCCCTCTGGTCCTAGACCCTCCTGTAAAAGAAACCAATCATTCTATCTCTACTCATAAGTGCCCTAAGAATTCTGTCTGTTTCAATAATGTCGCTCCTCATCCTTCAATATTCCAGTGAGTACACACCCAAATTACTCGGCTTCTACTCATAAGACAATCCTGCCATGCCTGATATCAGCCTAGTGAACCTTTATTGAAACCCACCTGTGACAACATTCCTTAGACACGAAAGCAAAAGATACTACATTTCAACTGTGGTCTGATTAGTGTCTGGTATAGCTTTTGCAAAACCGCCCTCCATTTAAACTCCATTCCTTTTGAAATAAAGACAAACATTCCATTTGCCTTCCTGATTACTGCCAAGATGCTCGAATCTTGAGAGTCACTGACAAGGATCCCTGCGCTTCCTGCAGTGTTTCTACATTTCAACAATATTCAGCTTCTCACTTCTCCCTGACAATATGCAGAACCTCACATTATATCCCAGCTGCCCAGTTTTTGTCCCCTTGGTTAAACTATCCCTCTGCAGAGTTTCATCTTATCTTCACCATCTACCTTCTCATCTATTTTTGTGTCATCCACAAACTTGTCTTTAGTGCATTCACTTTTCTTGTCCAAGAATATATTTTGTAAATAATTTTGTCCCAGCACAGATCCCAATGAAGTCCACTAGTTACAGGTTGCCATCGAAAAAATACCCGCCTTATTCCAAGGAGTGGTGGGCTTTGTTGGGTTCCATGCATGGAGGGAGGTGATGTCAGATGCGGTGACAGGAGATATTAGGTAATGGGAATGGAGGGGCTGTAAGGTTAGGGGTCTCGAGGGTATACTGGGTCTGTTGGAAGCATAGTTGGGGATGTGTGAGGTAATTTGTTGGGGGTGTGCAGTATTTAATAATTAGACTAAGTATTTAATTGTCTAACTTTTACAGAGTAACAGCTTATTTATTTTCAGTGCAACTCTCCAAATTCTCTGATGTAAATGGACTGTTCCAGGTGAATCCTCAATTTCCCAGGCAATTCCTTCAGACACTGCTACAATAAGGATTCCGCAGGGTCCCCATGTAAACCCCATCGGAAAAATGACTGGCCATCAGAAAATCCGGGCATTGTTTTCCTTTTCTGACATTAAATTTCAGTTTTTTATAATTCCCATGCCAACAAATCTGAACTGGAAATTTCTCCCTTTACCTAGTGTTCCTCCCTCATTTCCTGAATGTACTGGGAGGTTTCTGGTAATTCATTCCATTTGTCGCGTACAAGCCAATGTGCGAGTGTAACTGGACTACTTGAAATATTATAATCAGCCTGTTCAGACATGCTGTAAGTGGGACTTGAACCCAGAGCTTGTTCAGAGGTAGAGACACTACCACTGCACCACAACAGCTCTGTATAGTTGGGCTACTGGAGAAGATATTTCAAGTCAACCTGTTCAGAGATGTTATGACACACCTCTGGAGTAGGTGGACACGAACCCAGGCCTTCTGGTGCAAAGTTGGGACACTACCACTGCACCACAAGATCTCCATCTGGACCACGAGACTTTTATTGAATTCAAATTAGCCAGTTGTGCAGATATTATTTGTCATGGCACTACCATCACACTTCCTAAATGCAGGAAACTTGGATAAAATTCAGTTTTAACAGTAGAACCACCTTAATTGTATTGCTTAGTTTATCAGCTGAGCCATATGAAGATTCGCACAGGACATCCCAAACCATTTTACAGCTGTCCACTTTTAGAAGTGTCACTGTTGAAGTGTACAAAGCAGTCCATTTGCACAAACATTAATACAATAATGACCAGCTACTCCATTTCCATGATACAATTGAGGGATATATATTAATCAGGCCACCAGTGATAATTCCTCTACCTTTCTTTGGAACATTGCCATGAGATCTTTTTCACTATGTTAGATGGAAGAGACATTTCATTAAAAAGGTTGGCAGCTTCAATAGTTCAGCGCATCAGCTTTAACTTTTGTATGGAAATCCTGGAACAGGACCTGAACCTACAAATGACTGACTGAGCCAGGAAGTGCACTACCGTCTGACCTCAGGCTGATGACTCTCTTTCCTGATAACAACCAAGTCTCCAAGGTATCTCTCATATGGCATAGGGCATACATTTCTTTGGAGAGTAATGATGTGTGCAATACAACTCATGTTACAGACTCTAATATAGGTATTCAAACAAAAAAAAATAGATTTATATACACACACGCGCGCAATCACATATTTACACATGCTGAGTGCTCTGAAAGTTATAGAAACTGGTGTCTCAGCGTATGTGAAGTGTTTGCTTACTTTTCAAATTGTCTTGGAACACATAGCCTTCTGCTGAAGACAAATATCTCTGCCATTAACTTCCAGGAATTTCATAAGCTGCTACTTCTTCCTCCTTCTCTTGTGCTATCCATCATCACATTCCTCCTAGCTTGCAGATCCTGTTACATGATTGATCTGAATGAGTTATGGCTTAGTTGAGTACTTTTTATGATGGTCTGGTGGTATTGAGCCCAACGTAAGTTGGACAAAATGCCAACAGCTGGAATTTATCATTGAAATTCAGCTGTCACTGTTTGTTTTTCCTGCCCTTCCACCCTTTAATTGGGAGATTAATTGGCTCTTAATGATTCTGGAAGAAACCATTACAGGTCATTAATGCTGAGCAGAATCTCTTAACTAGCAGAAAATCTGACAGAAAAGAAATATGGTTCCCAACTGTATTAAATCTATTAAAGCATCAGCACCAATAACAATATGCTTTAACATTTCAGTTTTTTAGATAGCCCCTGCCCCAAGTCATTTTTTTAGGACTATTTATTGTTACAATAAAGGCATATGTAACTGGAGATTTAAAAGTCGTGACATTACAAATAGGATGTTTTCTGAGCATCTCCCCGCATTTCAAATCATCTTTCTCACTCCACCACAGTAAGTTCGAAAATCTTGTTAGTTATTATCTAGATTGATATTTTCTGTATTGGGGCACACTGCGTGTACAGTAGAAGATCAACATATGAAAAGCCCAGGTAACATTTCACCTCAAACTAATCTCGCAGCAGTGTGTGCATTGCCTCCATTTTTCAAACAAGTTGCAGATAGTTCTACAACGCCAGAGCAAGGGTAGCACTGCTAATGACCGTGAACATGACCGTGGACATTATTCTTTAGCTTCAGATCCTTTCAGGCGGGAGCCGCTCTCATTTCTCAGTTCCCAAGGAAGGTGAATTGTGATCTTCGTGTCAGGAGAGGACAGGAGTGCGTTATTTGATCAGGGATAAGTAGGTGGAGTTGTGAACAGTTTTCCTAAATTGGTGAGTTTGCCAAAAATGGAGGATGCTATCAATTGCACATACATGGGTTTGCAGACACCACATCTGAATGCCAAGATTTATGCAACTCTTTGAGTGTCCAGTTGGTGTGTGAATATGCACAGCAAATCATTCAAATGAATGTCTTCCATCCTTGCAGGAACTACAATGTATTTATTTGCACCAGATCATTGATCACTCAATACTTGAACTGCCACATAGATCTTAGAAATCCTTTGCAAAATATGCATATTGAAAGCCATTCTGCCACACCATGCACCACAGAACAAACTATTGGCAATCTGAAGCATCAGTTCTAACATCTGGATAAATTTGGAGGAGCTCTCAGGCACTTGTTAAATAACATGTGCTAATTGATTATGGTCTTCTCCGCACAACCTTACCATTGTGACTGCACAGCTCCTGTCAGAGAGATGGTGAGCATTTGAGGGGAAAAGGAGAAGGATTAGGAGGGATAAGAGCACAGGGAAGAAACATAACCCTTTTCCTATTTACTTGTATATCCCCTTTCTTGTGGGTTATCCTTGTACATCTCATCCGATTGTGGTTTCCATGTCTGTCGAATTCTCTTCCCCTGCAAACATTGCTGGCAGGGTAGTTGGATGTATTCAAGACAAAGTTAGATAGAGTGTTGATAGACAATAGAGTCGAGGTCTATCAGGGGAGGTAGAGGGAAGGGGAGTCAGAAAAGTGAAGCTGAGAGCACAACCAGATAGTCTACAGTTTTATTGAATCCTGGAGCAGACTTGAAGAGTTGATATGGTCTCCTCTACACTGGGGAGACAGGACACCTACTTGTGGAATGCTTCAGTGAACATCTATGGGACACACACATGAAACAATCCCACCACCCTGTGGCCGAACACTGTAACTCCCCCTCTCACACTCCCAAAGACATGCAGGTCCTTGACCTCCTCCATCACCAAACTCTTACCACCTGAGGCCTGGAGGAAGAACATCTCACCTTCCACCTTGGGATCCTCTAATCACACAGGATCAATATGGATTTCACCAGTTTCCTCATTTCCCTCCCCCACCTTATCCCAGATCCAACCTTCCAACTTGGCACTGCCCTCTTGACCTGTCCTATCTGTCCATCTTCCTTCCTGCCTATCTGCTCCACCCTCCTCTCTGACCTATCACCTTCACCCCCACCTCCATCAACCTATTGCATTCTCAGCTACCTTCCCCACAGCCCCACCCAGCTCTGATTTATCTCTCAGCCCCCTTGGCCCACAAGCCTCATTCCTTATGCTCGAAATGTCAATTCCCCTGGTCCTTGGTTGCTGCCTGACTGACTGTGCTTTTCCAGCACCACACTCTCGACTTTGAAGAGCAGGTGATCTACTCCTGCCTTGAAGTCCTAATTTCCCATGAACACAAATGCAGTTCCTCATTTTATATCAAGTCCATCCCTCACCATTCCTTCTCTCACTAACCAAATCTCACCATTCTTTTATCCACAATCCTAAAAAACCATGACTAAATATTCCAAACCAGACAAATCGTTCAATATTCCATATAAAAACCAACCTATTACCTTTTTGCATGCTGTAAGGTCTTGCCTTGTGGGTAACTTTGCCTGGACTCGTGCTCCTACACAGTATTCCCTCAGTCACTGCGGAATGTCTGCTAGATGGCTGCTGACTTTCAGCGTGAAGGATTACAGATGATCTTGGAAGACCTGGCATATCTCTTGGGGTTAATTTTGCCACCTGTCTTCCATATCTTTAACTCAACCCGTTGCTCCTCCCTTGATGTATGCCAGCTGATCAACAGGCCTCTCTACATTTTATACTTTAGAAGGGGTCAGAAGAAACATTGGAAATGGAAGCAGGAGTAGGCCATTCAGCCTTTCGAGCCTGCTGCACCATTCATTATTATCATGGCTGCTCATCCAACACAAAAGCACATTCCTACTTTTCCCACATATCCTTTGATCCTTTTAACCCGAAATGCTATACCAAACTCCTCCTTGAAATCATACAATGTTCTCCTTTACTTCAGTCCAGGCTTATGGCTTTCATTTAAACAAGATTTATTAACAGTGTGTATGTGATGATAAAGTGCAGAATTCCCTGCTCTGAGCTGCATAAGTTCCAGCAACATGTGGCTACAAGGTCACGATTGTATCACAACGAACTTCAGAGGCACATCTGCATCTTCATTAAACCCTATGTCGACATTACCTTTCCCTCAGGTCTCCAGACTTGGGCTTTAATTTCTATTCCCTACACACCCAAACTGTGCAGTGGCAGCAGGCCCTTTATCACTAAACCACAACTTGGTCTCTCTCAATATTCGACTCACACCATTGCCTTCAAGTACTTCACTATGATCCAACTTCCCTATCTCTCTTTTACGAATTTTGTTAGTCAGCTAACACAGTATTTGCCAGACTTAACATGTGTGCACACACATAAACAGACACACATAGACACACACACACACGCACACAAACACATACACACACATACACTCACTCTCTCACACACACACATACCCACATGTACACATGCATATAAACACAAACACACATGCACTAAAACACACAGGCACACATAAAATATGTGTGTGTGTGTGTGTATATGCTAAGGAAATAAGGGAAACAAATGGGGATGCTTTGGACCACATACATATTAACAGAGAGGAGGTGTTTGCAGCCTTAAAGCGCTTTAAGGTGGATAAATCCCCTGGGCCTTGTAAAGTCCATCCTCGGACATTATGGGAGGCGAGGGAAGAAACTGCAGAGACCCTTGCAGAAGTTTTTGCTTCACGTTTAGCCACTGGAGAAGTTCCGGATGCCTAGAGGGTAGCTAATGTTGTTCCATTGTTTAAGAAAAGCAGCAAAGACTAAGCAGGGAACTACAGGCCAGTCAGCCTGACATCAGTGGTAGGCAAGTTGTTGGAGAGGATACAGAGGGACAGCATCAATCCAACACTTGGATAGTCAAGGTCTGATTAGGGACAGTCAGCATAGATTTATGCGCGGGAAGTCATGTCTGACAAATCTTGGAGTTTTTCAAAAATTTACCAAAGAGGATAGATGAGATTAGCAGTGGATGTTGTCTATGTGGACTTTAGGAAGGCCTTTGACAAGATCCCGCATGACAAGCTAGTCACGAAGGTTAGGTCGCCTCGGATCCAGGGAGAGCTAGCTGACTGGATTCAAAATTAGTTCGATGGTTGGAAGCAGAGGGTAATGGCTGAAAGGAGGTAATGGACTGGAGGCCTGTAACCCATGGTGGGCCGCAGGGGTCGGTGCTGCGACCTTTGTTATTTGTTATTTACATAAATCATCTGGATGTGAATGGACAAGACACGATTAGTAGATTGCAGATGATACAAAATTAGAAAGTTTCATTCATAGAGAGGAAGGTTATCAAAAATTTACAGAGAGATCTTGATCAGATGGGGAAGTGGGCTGAGGATTGGCAAGTACAATTCAATACAGATAAGTATGAGATGTTGCACTTTGGAAAGTCAAAGCAAGGTAGGACTTATACAGTAAATGGTAAGGTCCTGAGGAATGTTCTGGAACAGACGGACCTAGGAGTACAAGTACATAGTTCCTTGAATGCGATGTCACAGGTATATAGGGTGGTGAAGAAGGCATTTAGCATGCTGCCCTTCATCGGTCAAAACATTGAGTGTAGGAGTTGGGACATTAAGTTGCAGCTATATAAGTAATTGGTGAGGCCACACAAAGTGTCGTGTACAAGTTTGGTGACCCTGTTATAGGAAGCCATGTTGTGGAAGTGCTAGTGTTGGACTGGGGTGGACTGGGGTTTGTCAAGTCGATGATGAAGAAACAGAACTCCAAAAGCTAGTACTTTCAAATAAACCTGTTGGACTAGAACCTGGTGCTGTGTGATTTTTAATTTTGTTATAGGAAAGACATAGTTAAACTGGAAAGATTTATGAGGATGTTGCCAGCACTAGTAAGGCCTGAGTTATAGGGAGAGGTTGGCCAGGATAGGACTTTGTTCCTTGGAATGTAGAAGAATGAGGAGTGACCTTTTTGAGATGTAAAAAATCTTGAGGGGCTTAGATATAATGAATGCATATAGATTTTTTTCACAGAGTGATGAATTGAAAACTAGAGGGCATAGGTTAAGGTGAGAGGGGAAAGATTCAAGAAGGACCTGAGGGGCAACATCTTCACACAGAGAGTGGTGCGTTTATGGAATGGGATACCAGAGAAAGTGGTTGAGGCAGGTAAAATAGCAACATTTAAAAACCATTTGGATAGGTGCATGAAGGGGGTGGGTTTAGAGGGATATGGACCAGGGCCAACTGTGGGCAATTGGAACTAGCTGAGTGGGCGCCATGGTCAGCATGGACCAGTTTGGGCCGAAGGGCCTGTTTCCATGCTGTGTTACTCTATGACTCTATATACACACACATTATGTAAGCTGGAAATTTGCAAAACATAAAGCATTTGTTACAAAAATGTAGAGGTTTCTTCAGAACGACTGCAGCTATTTCATGTGAAGCATAGAAAGAGTTAGAGTCACAGTCATACAGCACAGAAACAGGCCCTTTGGCCCAACTCGAACATGCTGAGCAGGTTTCCTAAACTGAACTAGTCCCATTTGCCTGCATTTGTCCCCTATCCCTCTAAACCTTTTCCACCTGTGTACCTGTCCAAATGTCTGTTAAATGTTGTAGCTACACTCACTTCTATCACTTCCTCTAGCATATATGCACTACTCTCTGTGTGAAAAAGTTGGCCCTCAGGTTCCTTTTCAATCTTTCCCCTGTCACCTTAAACCTATGCCCTCTAGTTTTGGACTCCCCTACACTAGGGAAAACACCTTGGCTATTCACCTTTTCCACATCTCTCATTATTTTATAAACCTCTATAAGGTCACCCCTCAGCCCCCTGCACCCCAGGGAAAAATATCGCAGCCTATCCAGCCTCTCCTTATAATTCAAACCCTCCAATCCCAGTAACATCTGGTAAATCTTTTCTGCACCCTTTCCAGTTTAATAATTTCTTTCCTATAGCAGGATGACTAAAATTGTAATTAGTTCTTGTGGAAATTTAACTGCATAATCCACCTCTTTTAACTCAGCATTATTTTATAACGCCTCATATTCCACCTTAGGACCCTGCAACCACTTGGGACCAATGTGGGTTTTGCCAGTTTCTTCATTTCCCCTCCCCCCACATTACCCCAGTCCCAAGCCTCCAAATCGGCACAGTCCTCCTGACCTGTCCATCACCTTTCCCATCTATCCACTCCACCCTCCTCTCTGACCTATCACCTTCCCCCCTCACCTTCATCTACCTATCGTATTCTCAGCTACATTCCACCCCCCCCCCCCAACCACACCCCCTCCCATTTACCTCTCAGCCCACCGGCCCACAAACCTCAGTCCTGATGAAGGGCTTTTGCCCAAAACATCAATTCTCCTGCTCTTCGGATGCTGCCTGACCTGCTGTGCTTTTCCAGCAACACACTCTCAACTTTGATCTCCAGCATCTGCAGTCCTCACTTTCACCTAACATCATTTTATGCACCAACTAAGTTAAATTATTCATTTAAAAAAATAAGCCAGTGAGAATTTTGTGCTCAGAAAGATTTATTTTGAATTAATTAATCATTTGAATTTCTTAAAATGATGCATAAAATATTCAAAGAATAAATTGAAAATTCAACAATTTACCATCATGTGTCACTGTAAATAAAAACTGAATGCATTGCCCCAGATTGGATTTGACAAGACATTGTGCAACACAAACATATGATTTTTTTCACATTTCTCTTCCAACCCCTTTGAGATAACGATCAATATTCCATTAGGCTTTTTGATTACTTTTGTACATCTTCACTGGCCTTCATTGATTTGTGTACCTGGACACCTCAATCACTTTCTTCCACAGTTTTTAGACTCTCCCCATTAAGCCTGTATTATGATTTATCTTGCTTGGAGACATTCTAGATGACCTCACACTTCCCAGCATTGAACTCCATAATTTTGCTCACTTATTTAATCTGCCCATGTCCCTTTGAAACATTCTCTTCCCATTTACAAAACATGCCATATGGTATAATGGAATCTCAAAATTGTAATTTACCAAGTTTGTTTTACTGCATATGTAACAGGGTTGTTACAATAACATTTCTTTTAATTAACCTTTACTGTAAGGTATTTAATCCACTCAAATGTTGTAAAAACCTCCTACTTTACATCAAACAATAAACATGGCATTAACAACATGCAGTTTTTACTGGTAAGGGCCATCGCAAACACCCATTTTTATTTGAACAGTAATGGATCACAGCTCCAACCAATCAATTAAACAAAAATTGCAGCATTGCAACTCCAGCTTGACAATAAGTCATCATTTTGCCTGTGAATTTGTGTTCAGTAAACTAATAATTATAGGTTTTAAAGGGGCTTTTGTTTCAGAAATATCTACTTTCAAAGCCTAAAATTACAAGCCAAAAGTCTCTGTGTACAAACAGTAACCAGTTTACAACAAATGTCAGCCACACTGATAATAATAGAAATTCTACGATGAAAACCTTTTATGATAATTTAAATAAGTCCCAAAATGAAACCTCTGGAAAAGTTTTGCCTCAGAAAAGCATATATAGCTACTCAGAAAGTCAATTATTCTAAAAATGCAATTAAGACGTAACTGGCCATTGTGCTCACTTAATAAACAGTTGGATGCTGCAATGGGAATCCAAAATGGTTGATAGTTCTGCTACAATAAGACCAAGATAGCATGTTCCTTTTTATATGACTTTATTTCATAGTTTTGTTGATAAATAGCTAATTTGGGAGGGAGCCATATCAGATCTGCGCTGTGGAGTGCTGCTTTTGTATTGTCCTTAGTTGGCCATTCATATCAGATGTTGCCCATGCACAAGCCTTGCTCACCCAGCAGCAGCAACCTCTCTGTAAAGCAGCGGCAGGGTGGTGATGGGGTCTCATGCCGATGTCCTAGGCCCCTGGCACATGGCACATGGTGGAATATTTAACAAAAAGGAATGTAAAGTTGGACAGTTACTTTATTTCTTCCTTTATCTGCCTTTATATTCAATGTTTTGGCTTATTTATCTGTGTTTTGAGATATATAAGACTTTTCACTGTATTTTGTAACATCATACATGTGACATTAAATAAATCAAATCAAACTGACTCTGCTAAAGTTGGTGCTGGCGGTAAATCCCATTCCTTTCTCAGCTGACAGAACGCACATTCGAAACAAGTTCCATGTTCCAAAGCCAAGGAGAGAAAAATCAACCATGGTTTCTCCTTCCAATGTGCAGGAAAATGTTTGTCCAACAATGCTGGATGCCAACTGGGTTGGCTGAGGAATGATGGGCATTTGGTGAGGTGATTGTCCTTTCCGTCATGACCCCTCAACTGACTCTACCACACAGAGTCTGCCAGCCTTGAAAGACATTGGATTAGTGGTGCTGGAAGAGCACAGCAGTTCAGGCAGCATCTAAGGAGCAGTGAAATTGACGTTTCGGGCAAAAGCCCTTCATCAGGAATAAAGGCAGTGAGCCTGAAGCGTGGAGAGATAAGCTAGAGAAGGGTGGGGTGGGGAAAAGAAGCATAGAGTACAATGGGTGAGTGGGGGAGGGGATGAAGGTGATAGGTCAGGGAGGAGAGGGTGGAGTGGATAGGTGGAAAAGGAGATAGGCAGGTAGGACAAGTCCGGACAAGTTATGGGGACAGTGCTGAGCTGAAAGTTTGGAACTAGGGTGAGGTGGGGGAAGGTGAAATGAGGAAACTGTTGAAGTCCACTGTTGAAGCCTTGAAAGACAGTTCACTCCAGACCTCACTCCCAGTCTGCTGACTCCAACCTCAACGCACCTTCTCCAATTATCCCAGCTGCCACTCCTTCCAGTTGCCACCCTACCACCTAACCATTTGACCCACTTACACATTCACCCATTCACTTCACATGCTCATTCATTAATGCACTGAAAAGCTGTTTAAATGTCCAAAATGTTTTCAGCTTGTTAGTGAAGACTTACCAGAAGGTGGCAACTAATGTCACATGCAGGGGATGGGGCTTGTCATTCCCATGACAGTCCAATGCTCTGAGAAAGCTTTTCTGCGGAAGACAGTTCCACATTTCTGACGAAGTCAGGTTTGGAAGAACCAGCCAGAAATATGGGGCTCTGTTGTGCTGCAGAAAAGGAGGTGTGCAGCAGCAAACCAAAACCGATTGGCACGAGTCAAAAGATCTGGGCATTCTGTTAATTGTTGCTCACGCGTGTGGGCAACCTATCAGTCTTGTTTCAATTCCAGTAACTTTAATAAAAGATTAATTTCCCAATTATTTACAGAAGGAACCGACAGAAAATATACCATATTGTAAAGATATTGACTGCATCAAACACATAAAAATCAATTTAGATCAACCATTAACTAACAAACAAATAACAGGTGAAAGTGAACAAAAGGTACTTTTGCATTTGCTGACAGGCAAGCCTTTTGATCCCTCGTTACTGATATACCAACTAGTAGAAACAGAGTATCTTTCTTTACTCTGTCAAAGTTGTTGATAATTTTGAACACCTCTGTCAGGTCAAAAACAGAAGTTGCTGGAAAAGCTCAGCAGATCTGGCAGCACCTGTGGAGAGATATCAGTTAATATTTCGGATCTGGTGACCCTTCCTCAGTACTGATGGTAGTTAGGAATATTTCGGTTTATATGCAGAAGATAGGGTGGGGGGAGGGTGTAAGGACTAAATGATACGTTGGGGATGGAGCCGAAAGAGAGAGACAGAGAGAGAGAGACAAAGGTGCGAGAAGCAGGAGAGTCGATGCTTCGAGCATAAACTCTTCATCAGGAATGAGGCTTGTGGAACAGACAAAGGAGTGGATAAGATCTGGCTGGGAGGGTGAATAGCTGTTAATGGTGACTGTTAGTGGCTGATAATAGGTTATGTGTAACAGCAGACTATGTGATAACAAAGCCTGGTGTAGGGCTGGAGGCTAGGACATGGGAGAGTTCGGGCCCTAAAGTGATTGAGCTCGATATTGAGTCCAGAGAGCTGCAGGGTCCACAAGTGGAAAATGAGGTGCTGCTCTTCCAGCTTTGCTGGAGCACTGCAGCAAATCTGAGACAGAGGTGTTGGCCGGGGAACAGGATGGCATGTTAAAATGGCAGGCAATTGGAAGATCAGGGTCTTTTTTGTGGGCAGAACGTAGATGTTCTGTGAAGCAGTCACAGAGCCTACGCTTCATTTCCCCAAATGTACAGCAAATACAGTAGACTAGATTGCATGAAGTGCAAGTAAAATCCTGCTTCACCTGGGCCCTTGGATACTGAGGATGGAGGTGGTAAATCGGCAGGTGTTGCACCTTCGATGGTTGCAGGGGAAGGTGCAATGGGGGTTTGGTCAGGGTGTTGGGAGTGAACGAAGAGTGGGCCAGGGTGTCCCAGAGAAAACGGCCCCTGAGGAAGATGGACAAAAGAGGGGAAGGGAATATGTGTCTGGTGATGCCATCTTGCTGGAGATGGTGGAAATGGTGGCTAATGATCCTCTGGATATGGATGCTGGTGGGATGGTAGGTAAGGACAAGGGGAACCCTATTGCTGTTACAGGATGGAAGAGAGGGTTAAGGGCCGAAATGCAGGAGATGGGTCAGACCCAGTTGAGGGCCCTATCGACAATGGTGCAGGAGAATCCTCAGTTGATGAAGAAGGTGGGCATTTTGGAGACTCCCTTGAAGAAGTTGGCCTCATCGGAATATATGCAATGGAGATGGAGGACATTCTCCCAGTTCCTTTAAACAATGTCCTTTGGGGAAAGAAATCTGCCATGTTTACCTGGTCTAACCTACATGTGTCTCCAGATATATAGCAACATGATTGACTTTTAACTGCTGTCTGAAATGGCCAAGCAAGCCATTCAGTTGTACCAAATTGCTAAAGGTTTTGGAAGGAATGAAACCAGGTGGACAACTGGCATTGATCTAAGTACTGGAGACAACGCAAGCAAACTCTATCACTGGCAACACTGAAAAGTCCTCCTTGCTAATATCTGGAGACTGCTGCCATAGGTAGCAATTTACATATCACTCCCACTACCAAGAAAACTCATCCAACTGAGCTGACCGGAAATGGTGGGTGAGTTTCTTGGTAAATCACAAGTCTTGATACTGGCAGGGAGCCCAGGACCAGTGGTCACAATCTAAGAATATGAGGTAGGTCATTTAGGACTGAGATGAGGAGAACTTTGTCATCCAGAGAGTGGTGGGCCTGTGGAATTCACTACCACAGAAAGCAGTTGAGGCCAAAACATTGTGTGATTTTAACAAGTCAAATATAGCACCTGAGGCTAAAGGGATCAAAGGATATGGGCAAAAGGTGGGAACAGACTTTTGAGTTGGATGATCAGCCATGATCATAATGAATGGTGGGGCAAGTTCGAAGGGCTGAATGGCCTATTGCTACACCTATCTTCACCGTTTTTAATTTTTTTTATATTCTTGTCACAGAATGGGCGTTTCTGGAGGGTTAGGATCAGGGAGTCGAGGCAGGCAGAGGTCTCCCACAAGCTAGCAGGAAGGTTATTATGAGAGGTTTCCCAGTTGGAGAACTAGCCACCTTTCCCACTGCCTGGGGCGGGAAGTGGGGAGGCAGTGGGCAGTGGTGGGGGTGGGTGATCAGTAAGCTGGTAAGTAAAGACCCTTAAATAGTCATTAACTGACCACTTCAGGGTTTTAACTAGAGGTAGAGTAGTGTAGCCATATACCTTCTCAAACAAAGCTAAATTCGTGAAGTAACAAGACGTAAGTGAATTCTCTCCAGGGCCAACTCACTGAATTCTCTCCCCTACTTACCATTCCAGTTTGGAGAGAGTCACTGTTAGCATTTTCCCGTTTATAATAAATACCTTGAGTTGATTTTTTAAATTCCATTGTACAGCCAGAATTGTGTTCTCCTGCTCCCTGGGAAAAGGCATGAAAATTATATAAAGACACCTGTATTCATTAAAGACTCCTTTTAATTAGAATTCCTACAGTATGGAAACAGGCCCTTCAGCCCAACAAGTCCACACCGACCCTCCAAAGAGTAACCCACCCAGATCCATTCCCCACCCCTATAATTGCCCCTGACAAATGCACCTAACTTACACATCCCTGAACACTGTGGGCAATTTAGCACAGCCAATTCCTCTAATCCACACATCTTTGGACTGCGAGAGGAAACCAGAGCACCCAGAGGAGACCTGAACAGACATGAGGAGAATGTGCAAACTCTACACAGTCGCCTGGGGGTGGGAACCAAAACCAGATTGCTGGTGCTGTGAGGCAGCAGTGCCAACCACTGACCCCGTGTGCCAACCTCTGTCCTCTGTCTTTGTTTCTGTCTTTAATGGTCCCATTGCTGCCCTCATGCTCATACATTTATAAAATATCTTGCTATCAGCTTTGATATCCCTTACAAATCTTTCATTCATATCCCTTATTTACCTTACTTTATTATTTTGTGCTTTAATCATTCCCCTTGTGTCCCTCTGTTCCACTGAATACCTCTTCCTCTCTGGAGTTTCCACTTCTCTTTACATTTGTGTGAGGTTTTTCTTTTGATTGAATATTGTCTCTGAGCTCATTAGCTGGCTGTGACTCCTTGGTCCACAACTGGCCTCTCTGATCAGAAAAATCGGTCAAAATCTTGGCAGAAATTTGAAAGCAGCAAACTGTTAAAATGAATAATGAGGTTACATGAGAGACAAACTCCTACCTCCAGCAAATAAGAAGGCCGCCTTAATGTGGTAACCCCGTTAGGGATTGACCCATTCAAATCACACTTTCCTTTGTTGGTCAGAGTATTGAGTACAGGAATTGAGAGGTCACGTTGTGGCTGTACAGGACATTGGTTAGGCCACTTTTGGAATGTTGCATGTTTATCGGAAGGACACTGTGAAACTTGAAAGGGTTCAGAAAAGATTTACAAGGATGTTTCCAGGGTTGGAGGATTTGAGCTATAGGGAGAGGTTAAATAGTCTGGGGCTGTTTTCCCTGGAGCATCAGAGGCTGAGGGGTGACATTATAGAGGTTTATACAATCATGAGGGGCATTAATAGGGTGAATAGACAAGGTGTTTTCCCTAGGGTGGGGCACGGTCAGAACTGGAGTCCATAGGTTTAGGGTGAGAGGGGAAAGATATGAAAGAGACCTAAGGGGCAACTTTTTTCACGCAGAGGATGGTACGTGTATGGAATGAGTTGCTAGAGGAAATGATGGAGGCTGGTACAATTGCAACATATAAACGGCATTTGGATGAGTATATGAATAGGAAGAGTTTGGAGGGATATGAGCTGGATGCTGGCAGGTGGGACTAGATTGGGTTGGGATATCTGGTCGGCATGGACGAGTTCCATCAACGGGTCTATTTCTATGCTGTACGTCTCCATGACTCGAGTTTGGGTTGGTCATTCTGCAGCTTGGCTGGAATGGAAACACCTGAATTTGAGATAAGATTGGGTGAGGTGCCATGTGGATGTTGCAATTGTTTGTCTTCTTGCCAAATTTTGCCAGACTCCCTGGAAGCCTCCCAGGAAGCTCTGAAATGGTGAGTCCTCCTGATCAGATATCTGGTAGCCCATTGAGGACACCCCCGGGCCTTTCCACAAGGAGATCCCCACTTCTAGCCTCACCATTGATCCCCCTGCTCAATTGATCCTGATGACCCCAATCCCAATTTAATGTACTCCAGGCCTGCTCTCATGTAAGTTTGCATATGACACCATATAGGGGACACTGAAGAAGTCTATCTGGGAATACAGCGAGATCACGATCAACTAGGCCAGTGGGCTGAGGAATGGCAGACGGAGCTTAATTTAGATAAATGTAAGGTGCTGCCTTTTAGTGGAGGAAAAAGTGAGCACTGCAGATGCTGGAGATCAGAGTCGAAGAGCGTGGTGCTGGAAAAGCACAGCAGGTCAGGCAGCATCTTAGGAGCAGGACAGTCAACTTTTCGGGCAAAAGCTCTTCATCAGGAATGAGGCTTGTGGGTCGGGGCTGAGAGATAAATGGGAGGAGAGTGGGGCTGGGCTGGGAGGAAGGTAGCTGGGGATGCGACAGGTAGATGAAGGTGAGAGAGAAGGTGATAGATTTCAGAGGAGGGTGGAACGGATAGCTGGGAAGGAAGATGGACAGGTAGAACAATTCAAGATGGCGGTGCTGAGTTGGAGGGTTGGATCTGAGATAAGGTGGGAGAAGGGGAAATTGAGGAAACTGGTGAAATCCACATTGATCCCGATTGGATGGCTAGAGTTTTGCAATGGAGGAGGCCCAGGGCTTGCATGTCCTTGGCGGAGGGGGAGGGGGTGTTGAAGTGCTTGGTCACAGAGCCGAGGGGTTGTTTAGTGCGTGGCCTCCAGAGATGTTCTCTGAAATGTTTCACAAGTAGGCGTCCTGAATCCCCAATGTAGAGGAGACCACACTGAGAGCAATGGACATTGTAAATGATGTGGGTGGAGGTACAAGCAAATCTCTGACAGATGTGGAAGGATCCTTTGGAGCCTTGGACAGTGGTGAGGAAGGAGGTGTGGGCACAGGTTTTGTACTTCTTGCGGTGGCAAGGTAAGGTGCCGGGAGTAATGGGTGGGCTGCTGGGGGGCATGGACCTAACAAGGGAGTCATAGAGGGAATGGCCTCTATGGAACACAGATGGGGTGGAGAGGGAAATATATCCCTAGTGGTGGGGTCGGTTTGTAAGTGGCAGAAATGGTGGAGTATGATGCAATGTACATAGAGGTTGGTGGGGTGGAAGTTGAGGACCGGGGGAGAATGTCCTTGTTGCTGTTGGAGGGGTGGGATTCAAGGGTGGAGGTGTGGGAAGGGGAGGAGATGCATTGGATGGCATCGTTGACCAGATGGAAGGTGAAATTGCAGTCTTTGAAGAAGGAAGCCATCTGGGATGTTCTGTAGTGGAATTGGTCATCCTGGGAACAGATGCGGTGGAGGCAGAGGAATTCGGAATAAGGGATGACATTTTTACAGGAGATAGAGTGGGATAAGGTGTAGTTCAGGTAACTGTGGGAGTCGATGGGCTTGTAGTAAATGTCTGTGTTGAGTCGGTCGCTGGAAATGAAGATGGAGAGGTCCAGAAAAGGGAGGGACGTGTCCGAGATGGCCCAAGTGAACTTGAGGTCGGGGTGGAAGGTAGACATGAAGTTGATGAACTCTTGGGAGCACGAGGTAGCGCCGATACAGTCATCGATGTAACAGAAGGAAAGGTGGGGAATGGTGCTGGTATAACTGCGGAAGATGGACTGTTCCACGTAACTGACAAAGAGGCAGGCATAACTGGGGCCCATGTGAATGCCCATGGCTACCCCTTTGATCTGTAGAAAGTAGGAGGCTTCAAAGGAGAAATTGTTGAGGGTGAGGACCAGTTCAGCCAATTGAATGAGTGTGTCAGTGGAGGGGTACTGGGTGGGTCAGCAGGAGAGAAAGAAATGGAGCGTTTGGAGGCCTACATCATGACAGAGGCCTTTTGGTGGGTCAAACCAGGACAGGACTTACACAGTCAATGTAGGGCTCTGGGGAGTGTTAGAGAACAAAGAGATCTAGTGGTACAGGTTCATAGCTCCTCAAAAATGGAGTTACAGGTAGACAGGGTGGTGAAGAAAGCTTTCAACATGCTTGCTTTCATCAGTCAGAGCACAGAGTATACGAGTTGGGGCATCTTGTTGCAGCTGAACAAGACATTGGTGAGGCCACATTTGGAGTATTGCATTCTGTTCTGGTCGCCCTACTGTAGAAAGGATACTATTAAATTGGAAAGAGAGCAGAAAAGATTTACTAGGATGCCACCTGGATTGGAAAGTTTGAGTTGTAAGTAGAACTTTGCTAGGCTGCTCCTTCTCTTCCCTGGAGCACAGATACTGAGGCTTGACTTAACAGAAGTCTATAAAATCATGAGAGGCATGGATAAAGTAGGTAGCCAACACTGTTTCCCTGTTGGAGGGGAGTCTAAAACTAGAAGGCAAAGGTTTAAGGTGAGAGGGGAGAGATACAAAAGGGTCGAGAGGGTGGAGAGTGTCTGGAACAGGTTACCAGAGGAAGCAATGGGGGCAAATACAATTTTGTCTTTTAAGAAACATTTGGACAGATAGATAGATGGGATCGGTATGGAGGGATATGGACCAAACACAAGCAGTAGAGTCACAGAGTTTTGGAGATGTACAGCATGGAAACAGACCCCTCAGTCCAACATGTCCACACCGACCAGATATCCTAAATTAATCTAGTCCCATTTGCCAGCACTTAACCCATATCCCTCTAAACCCTTCTGATTCATATACCCATCCAGATGGCTTTTAAATGTCGCAATTATACCAGCCTCCACCACTTCCTCTGGCAGCTCATTCCACACATGCACCACTCTCTGTGTGAAAAAGTTGCTTCTTAGGTATCTTTTATGTGCTTCCCCTCTCAACCGAAACCTATGCCCTCCAGTTCTGGACTTCCCCACCCCACAGAAAAGACTATGTCTATTATCCTATCCATGCCCCTTATAATTTTATAAATCTCTATAAGGTCACCCCTCAGCCTCCGACGCTCCAGGGAAAACAATCCCATCCTATTCAGCCTCTCCCTATAGCTCAAACCCTCCAATCCCGGCAACATCCTTGTAAATCTTGTCTGAAACCTTTTAAAATTTACAGCATCCTTCCGATAGATCAGAATTGCACACAATATTCCAACAGTGACCAAGCCAATGTCCTGTACAGCTGCAATATGACCTTCCAACTCCTATACTCAACACTCTGTCCAGTAAAGGAAAGCATGCCAAACGCCTTCTTCACTATCCTGTCTACCTGAGACTAGTTTAATTGTGAAAACAGGACAAGTTAGGCCAAAGGGCCTGTTTCCACACTGTAAACCTCTATGACTGTATGACTGCTGCTAATCCCAGCACTGGCCGCTGTTCCCAGCTGAATGATCTGCAGCTCTTGCCTGTGAGGGGTGGGAGCCAGGACAGCAGACAAGTAAGTTCCTGGGAGAAAGTGAGGACTGCAGATGCTGGGGATCAGAGCTTAAAAATGTGTTGCTGGAAAAGCGCAGCAGGTCAGGCAGCATCAAAGGAGAAGGAGAATCAACGTTTCGGGCATAAGCCACACATTTTTAAGCAAGTAAATTCCTGGACAATGTAAAATCACTTGGATAGCTTCCAGGGCTAGCAGAGACCACCTCTTCTTGCCTCTATGGGAAATGCCAACCTTTGTCTTCTCGGACAGAGAACTTTAATGCACATTTGAATCAGAATTTGTTTTATTGTCATGTGCACTCAAATACAGGTTATTCTGATATAATTCATGTTTTGTTAACACAAATTCACTGTAACACGATTGATGAATTAGGGACACTATTTCTAAAGCATAAACTTTTAAAACGTGTGTTGGCTATAACACATTTACATCGCCAACACTTCAAGCACTGCTTCAAAAGCACAGTTTTTCTGTAACAAGAACGCACCCATCGCGTTATACAAGAACGACCGGTACAGGAGTACAGTGAGAAGTTTACAATGTCGCCCAACATGGTACAAATCTTAGATACAAAGTAGAGAAAAAAAGGTGACATTACCTCACAAACATTCACAGTATAAGTTAGGAAAATAAGAAATGAAATTAAAAAGATAAACATTTACAGTCTTTCTATAAAGGGTCTGCAGTGAATTAGCGCCGGGAGCTTCCACACATGGTCTGACTGGGCTCACAGGTTGCTGACTGCCCACACTGCACCCCAGTCCAACAACCATCCCTGTTCTGGGTACACTGACCATCCCCACTCCCCGTGAGCCTCCAGCCTACTGACCGTCCCCACTCCCCATGAGCCTCCAGCCCACTGACCATCCCCACTCCCCATTCGCCTCCAGCCGACTGACCATCCCCACTCCCCATGATCCTCCAGCCCACAGACCGTCCCCACTCCCCATGAGCCTCCAGCCCACAGACCGTCCCCACTCCCCATGAGCCTCCAGCCCACTGACTGTCCCCACTCCCCATGATCCTCCAGCCCACTGACCGTCCCCACTCCCCATGATCCTCCAGCCCACTGACCGTCCCCACTCCCCATGATCCTCCAGCCCACTGACCGTCCCCACTCCCCATGAGCCTCCAGCCCACTGACCGTCCCCACTCCCCATGAGCCTCCAGCCCACTGACCGTCCCCACTCCCCATGATCCTCCAGCCCACTGACCGTCCCCACTCCCCATGAGCCTCCAGCCCACTGACCGTCCCCACTCCCCATGAGCCTCCAGCCCACTGACCGTCCCCACTCCCGACGAGACTCCAGC
Organism: Chiloscyllium punctatum; assembly: GCF_047496795.1. Taxonomy (NCBI): domain Eukaryota; kingdom Metazoa; phylum Chordata; class Chondrichthyes; order Orectolobiformes; family Hemiscylliidae; genus Chiloscyllium; species Chiloscyllium punctatum. The sequence goes on along the minus strand of NC_092746.1, from coordinate 90,511,427 downwards.
CCGTTCAACATCTTGCTCCAAGGTAAGTTTTTCAAAACACTAAAAGAGAGTGGAAGAACAAGGAAAGAAAAAAGAAAAAAGAAAAAACTAATGGAATGAGCGAGACCCAGGCTGAGGAGAGGAGTCACTGACTACTCCGTCGCCCCTGTTTGTTTCCAACCACGCTGCCACATTTACCGAACAGTAGAGAAATAAAAACAAATCAAATGAAACCCCAACTTTAATTGATCAGGAAGTCACAGCTACCTTCGTGAGTTCCTGTAAAACAGTGAACATCAGTGAAATTATATACCAGCATGGCATCGTCTTCTGAAAAGGACAGTAATCAAGAGAAAACTCACAAAAACTCAAACATACTCATATTTCCTCCACTGTTTCATTTAAAAGTTAAAATTTAGCTCACAAGCCAGGAATTCCTGATGACAATAGTGTCCCTTTAAAAAATAAATGACATTCCTGAACTGTTTGAAACGTTTGGACTGATTGTGGTCATAAACGTGCCTGACCCATAACCAGCAGGAGTACTTAATCATTTTAGCCAGAAGGAAGGCAGGGTGTGATTTTGTTTACTCAAAGTCCCATTGATCAAGCTAAGGCTCCTTCATTGTCTCCAAGAAAGACTGACATGAAGCCATTTCCAATTTTTTTCATCATTGCCCCCACCCATTGGCTCTCACACTCTCTGCTGTTCAGCATAATGTATTCTTTCTTTGATGTGCTACTGTGAAGTGCATCCATTAGCTCGTGGGCAATGTCCCATCAGTTTTTGTGAGTCTTGGTCCCAGTTTTTACACTTTACTTTTCTGTTCAGTGAAATTATCTTTTCGATGTTGAGCAGAAACAACATTGCTAAACCACAGCTAGAAATAAAGATCGTGGAATTGAATTTTTGGGCAGTTTTGATCTCTTGTTTTGGAGGAAAGATGTTCTTGCTATGGGGGAGTGCAATGAAGGTTTTGAGATTAGATTAGATTCCCTACAGTCTGGAAACCGGCCCTTCAGCCCAACCAGTCCATATTGACCCTCCTAAGAGTAATCCACCCAGACCCATTTTACTCTGACTAATGCACCTAACATTATGGGCAATTTAGCATGGCCAATTCACCTGACCTACACATCTTTGGACTGTGGGAGGAAACCAGAGCACCCGGAGGGAACCCACGCAGACATGAGGAGAATGTGCAAACTCCACACAGGCAGTCGCCTGAGGCTGGACCCTAGTGCTGTGCAGCTGCAGTGCTAACCACTGAGCCATTGTGCCTTTTACTGAACTGATTACCTGGTAAGGCTGGACTGATGTATGTAGAGGGATTGGATCAATTTGGAGTATGCTCACTGTACTCACCACATAGAAGCCGAGAAAAATTTCATGGGATTAGTCAGGGTAGATGCAGGACAGATGGTCCCAATGGTTGATGACTCCAAACCAGGAACTGCAGTCTAAAGATACAGAGTACATCATTTAGGTCTGAGATTAGGAGTAACTTCTCCACACACAGTGTGATGAGCCTGTGGAATTCTCTGCCACAGAAAGCAATTGAGGGCAAAACATTCAATGTTTTTAGAAAGGAGTCAGAAATAGTTGTTAGGGCGAAAGGATCAAAGGGGAGAAAGCTGAACAGGATACTGAGTTGGATGATTAACCGTGATCTGAAAATGTGTTGCTGGAAAAGCGCAGCAGGTCAGGCAGCATCGAACGAGCAGGAGAATCGACGTTTCGGGCGTGAGCCCTTCTTCAGGAATCTATGATTAGCCATGATCCCATTGAATGGCAGACCAGGCCTGCAGGGTCAAATGGCCTACCCCTGTTCTGATTATCTATGTTTCTAAATTCATTGACTTGTTAAATAGATTAGTTAGGTTAGAAGATAGTATATACATGAATTGGAAGGAAGCAATTACTGGTGCCTCACAAGGATTTGTGCTGGATCTGTCTTGCTAGAGGATGAAAACAGTGCAAGATCAGTAAAACTGGGAAATGAACACTGGGAAAATGGGGGTTCTATTTTCAAGTATACCAGGCAATTTGGACCTGTATACATCATTTCAAAGTTTTATGTTCCTTCCATTTTAAAATATAGAAAGGACAAGACTAGTAGAGGCTCAAAAGATTTTGAAGTCTATGTATACGGATCACTGAAATGTGGTAGTCTGGCACAAGAATTTCATCAAAAAGACTAATGGGTATGTTAATATTTATAACTGAAGTCTTAGATAATAAAGGCGAACAAGTATTGCCACAAAGAACTAGTTAAACCCGAAATGAAGCAGCATTTTTGTGTGTATTTTTGGGAAGCACATTGGAAATCATTTATTGACTTAGAAGGAGAACTGCCTTCCCAGGAATTTGCGATTGCAACATCAAAGCTCAGGAACTCCCACTCTAAGAACACTGTGGATGTACTTACACCACATGCATTGTAGTTGTTCAAGGAGCTGACTCATGGGGGCCCTCTTGTGGTGCAGTAGTAGTGTCCCTATCCCTAGACCAGGAGGCCTGAGTTCAAGGTAAAAACAATAACTACAGATGCTGAAAACCAAATACTGGATTAGTGGTGCTGGAAGAGCACAGCAGTTCAGGCAGCATCCAAGGATCAGCGAAATCGACGTTTTGAGCAAAAGCCCCCTGAGTTCAAGTCCCACCTGCTGAAGAGGTGTGTAATAACATTTCTAAACAGGTTATTTTTTTTAAAAAGGGTTACTTAATTCGGTATTGATCATTGATCGAATTTGGAGATTGATTTTCATCTCCTCTCCAGTGTACAGAATTAAAATACACTTTAATCTATGTGTTTTCAGTATAGAAAGCAGCTGCCATTCTATAGGAGGTCTCAGTACCTCTGCCTAGGTATCCTGGCCAGAAGGTGCTTATGTGTAGGCATTAGTTGGATTCAGCTAAATTGCTCCCTATGTCTAGTACCCAGTTAAGGCTCATTACCCAACTCTTACATGTTGGAAATTTCATTAAGCTTACGTTGGAGAGTAAAAGAGGAAGAGGATGAAGAAGAATAAATAATAAACAATGCCTAAAGAATATCTTTGCTGCTTCAGAGTCACATGGTATATCTGTATATGTGTTCTCAAGGCTACTTATTTCATTCAGTTTGAAGTTTGAGATTAAAAGTACAATTAATTCAAAATGTTTTCACTACTGAAAGTCTCAAACAGTAAGAACAGTAACTCTACACACATATGATGCAGACATTACAAGAAGTTGTCTTTTGCTAAGACGGCGAATATCGAGATATGATGGTGTTATGACCAGTCCCTGGCTGAAGTTCCCTAATGGAATACCCCAAACTGCCAAGCTCCTGGGTGAGGAAGGATTAACTGGTTCCCCTTCTTTATTCACCCACCAGCTTTAGTTGGTCACAATAAAGTCAATTTAAACAGATTCCTTTCCTTGTAGACGTTTTTCCTCCCAGACCCAAATGAATTCCTTTATTTTTATTAAGCACAAGAAGAAAAAAATCACACAACATATACATACGCAGGTTAGAAATAAAAGATGAGTCCAAAAGATGACAAAACTTGAAAGACATACTGATCAATTTCTGGACTGTTCCTGAAGAATCGACAATGCAACATTGTGGCCATTACATTGAATGGCACTGGTAGCAGTAATGATGGTGTGTGAGTGGTTGATTTTGAGATGTTTAGCTTCGGAAGCTTTGAAAAGCTTTTGTCCAGTTTTATTTGGGCTGCAGTTTCACTTCAGTTCTGGCTTCAGCAAGGAGCAAAAGCATTTCTTTCCTTTATTACCTGCACTGAAGAGGTGTTTAATAACTGTCCGCAAATAGTGACCTTTACAGCACACTAGTTCACTAACACATAGCAAACAGAGTTGAAAATGACTTTTGACACTTTTTTTGTGTACTCTCAAAACATAAATGTGTCTGCATCTTATTGATGTCAGGGTCATTCATCAGTTACATAAACATGATGTTCATGAATCTCATTATACAACAGGTATTAGTTTGGAGGGGCAGAGGAGATTAGTCATCTTTAACAGACCCCTGAACAGATAAGTAAAGAGCTTTTGGCAAGTAGCATAGTGAGATACTCACGAAGCAGCAGCAAGTTGCTAATTTAGGGAGATTATTACTTGTTAAGCAACTTGTTGCTGGCTCAACTCACCTCATTAATACCTAGCCTCCTATCTTAACAAATTCATCAAACTAGCTAGATGTAGAAAACTCTTCAACATGGGAATCAGAGCAGATACCTGGTGATTTCTGCTCACTATTTGCTCTGAAGGACATGTTGGACATCGGGCATAAAAACTTCTCTAATTTCAAATTCAATGTTGATCTTGCCTTTGAACACCTCCGGTGCAGCTGTAACTTTGTATGCCTCACTCTGTCTAAGCATCCTTTGATCTCTATGTCCTTGTATGTCATGATCTGTCTGTATTGCACACGAAGTAGAACTTTTCACTGTACTTAGGTACCTGTGACACCAATAAATCAAATCAAATCAAAAACATCTGAGGACATAGACAATGGGCACCAAACACACGTATCCCATGTCAGCTGACATTGGCATCTGATTTGCACCAGTCTTAAAAAACCTTCAGTTCACATCTCCAATCCATTTGCAAGACGCTTCTGCACTTCAATGCTGCACCAGCAACTCTCATTGTAATGCTGCAGTAAGAACACTGTGTGACACTCAGGGACACACACTCAGCACATGGACCAGGCCAGGCTGCAGCTCTGGCTCTTCACTCACCGTCAGAGCCCTCACTCTCTCTGAGCACGCTCACACCATTCCTGTAATGTTTAGCCCTACCTTGCCTGTTTTCACTTTGCCCCCTTGGTCAGAGCATTGAGGCTCACATTGCTTCAGTCTTGCCTTGCCATTAAGGACAGACACAAAGGCCAGTAACCTCTCCTGGTTAACAGCAAAGGTCTATCAAGTTGAGGGGAATAGCCTTTGGTCAGGGGGTCCCTTACAGTAAGTCAAGGGCAGCCTCTGATACCAGACCAGTGGCTTGGATAAGGTCAGTCAGCCACTCAAGATGGACAGAGTCAGGGTGTTCTTCACATAAGGGGTGAGGAGTCACTTATTGGACAGACACCTCCCAGCTGTGACTTTCTGCTTTATAATGGACTGTTTTCTTAATGGGTGGTCCAGCTGTTTTTTTGATGTAGATGGTAGATGTCCTGAGCAAGTGAATAGGTCATGTGCCAGACAGATAGCGATTGTGGGGTCAGAGTATGGGTGGGTGATGGTGAATGGAGAAGGTGTTGCAGCCAATAGTAAGAATGATACATGATGATACAGTCACAGAGATAGAGCAGGTGTGAGATATCAGAGGTCTCAGACTTATGCCACTTACGCTGGCAGAATGGAAAAGAATATTGACCTTCTTCCTACCTTACTGGGCATTCCTCCAGATGGCTGAGACTGTTCTCACCCAGGTGGCAACATCGGACCAGACTGGCATTGTCAGGTTTCATAGCCTGCACTGCTGGGTCGGGGGAAGAATAAGTCCTGTGTTTGCACCACATCACATCCAGCAGGACCTCCAAGTCCCTCTCTCCAAATCGGGACCCAAACTTGCCCTGCCGGCCACCTCTGGAACTGTGCAGGGCAGCTCCGGGCTGACCGTGCTGTGTCCACGAGTACAACAGATGGCAATGGTGCCAGGGATGCTGGTGAATTCTGGGATTTCCTGCCAGTAGTGAGTCTTTCCAGGAATGAGCCTGACATTGGAAATATGGCACAACCTTAGGGGTGATGTGGATAATGAGATGAGTTTTGTTAGAAACAATTGGAGAACTCACTCGGCTTCACGGTGAAAACAAAGTCACAGAGTCATAGAGATGTACAGCACGGGAACAAACTCTTTGGTCCAACTCGTCCATAGAGTCATAGAGATGTACAGCACAGGAACAGACCCTTCAGTCCAACTCGTCCATGCCGACCAGATGAGATTTATTCCTTTATTGAGCAGAGCCTACTCTGCACACCAATATCCCCATGATGGTTTTGCATTTTGTTACTACATTAAATAGCTTTCGTGAATCAGTTTGTTCCATCGCTGCTCCCTAACTGACCCAACAGTGCTACTTATAAATTTTGAAAAAAGATGGAAAACCAGAAAAGGCAGCTAACAATAAAGAACAGACCTCTCAGGTGATTCCCTACATGACAGTAAGGTGCTGCTCATGGGCAGTAAGCCCTGCATCCTCACCCCCTCACTTACTACCACTGCCATGGTGATAATCAGCTCGTTCACCCCACACACCACAAATCAAGAATTGCACTCCCCTGTTATGCAGCATTGAATACCAGACCAGTTCAATCTTCTATCATTGACTCATTAGAAAGACCTTCCTAAAAATTAACAGAAAAGGCTAGGTGGTAGTGCTTAACACATCTAAATCACAACTGGGAATTTTGTTTTTTCACTCATTAATGGGATGTGGGCATCTCTGGCTAAGCCAGCAACTATTTCCCATCCCTAACTGTTAACAATCAACCACATTGCTGTGGGTCCGGAGTCCCATGTTGGCCACACCACGTAAGGGTTGCAGTTTCCTTCCCTAAAGGACATTAGTGAACCAGATTTTTTTTTCCCAACATTAATTTCATGCTCATTAATAGACTCTGGATTGCAATTTATTTTTCAAATTGAATTAAAATTCCACCATCTGCCAAAGGAGCGTTTGATCCCAGTTCCCCAGGGAATAATAGTCTAGCAACAATACCTCCCCTCACCCTTTGGAGACATGGTTCATTGGCTACACTGTGCTTCCTGCTAAGGTCAATCAGTTTTCCAATGTCTTTCATCCCTATGTGCGTCCCCAGTTCATGAAGCAGTGTCTTTTATTCCTTTATAGATTATAATCAGCAGTAGCTCTATCAGAATTTATCCCCAATTGCCCTTGAATAGGTGGCGGGGAGCTTCTTTCTTGAACTGCCATGATTCTTGGAACACAGGGACACCTAGTGCAGTTAGGAAGTGATTTCCAGGATTTTGTCGTAGTGACAGTTCAGGATGGTGAGTGACTCAGAGGGGCCATTATAGGTGGCAGTATTCCCAAGTATCTGCTGCTCTTGTCTTTCTAGGTGGCAGAGATTATAGGTTTGGATAAGCATCAGTGAATTATTGCTGTATATCTCGTGGATATTGCACAATGCTATTATTGTGCATCAGTGATGAAGGGACTAAACATTCAATATGGTGGTCGGCTGTCAATCAAACATGCTGCTTTGTCCTGAACAGTGTTGAGCTCTTTGAGTGTTGCTGAGGTGACTCTCATCCAAGCCAGTATGGAACATTCCATCACACCCCTGAATTGTGCCTTGTAGGTGGTGTTCAGGCACTGGGAAGATTTGAGCTGAGTTACTTCTAACAGGTTAGTGGATGTCTATAATTCTCTACACCAGAAGGTTGTGGAGGCTAGATCACTGAAATTATTTAACAGGAGGTCAATAGATTTTTGAAATTTCAGGTGTGCAAGGTCTATGAGGAGTTGACATGATAGAGGAGTTGAGGCCTGGGGCAGTTACATGATGTTGTTGAATGACAACACAAGCGTTAAAGATCTAGTGGCCTACTCCTGCTCCAATTTCTTATGTTCTTATGAACTCCCAGCCTCCGATCTGCTCTTGTAGCTTCAGAATTTATATGACTAGTCCAGTTGAGTTTCTTTTCAATGGTAACCCCCAAGATGTTGACAGTGTGGGATTTAGTGATGGTAACACCATTGAATGTCGATGGTCAATACCTGACATATGTGTGATGTGAATGTTACTTCACACCTGTCAGCCTATTGTCCAGGTCTAGCTTCATTTGCAATTAGACCGCTTCTGTTTCTGAGGAGTCATGAATGGTGCTGAACATTTTGCAGTCATCAACAAACATCTCGTCTTCTGATCTTATGATGCAGGTAAGGTCATTGGTGAAGTTGCTGAAGATGGTTGGACCAAGAGGACTACCCTGAAAACCTCCTCCAGAGATGTCCTGGTGCTGAGATGTCTGACCTCCTCCTGATGAAAGGCTTTTGCCCGAAACTTCGATTTTCCTGCTCTCGAATGCTGCCTGACCCGCTGTGCTTTTCCAGCACCACTCTAATCTACTCTCCAACAACCACAGCCAACTTTCTTTTTGACTCCAACCAGCAGCATTCTCCCTTCCCCCTCACATCCTCCACCCCAATTCCCCCTGATTCTCCCCCTCCCCCTGATTCCCATTGACTCCAGTTTTCTCTGGCTCCTTGATGCCATACTCAGTCAAATATTGCCTTGATGTCAAAGGCAATCACTCTCACTTCATTTTATTAAATGTAACTGCTAAAATATTTTCCCTAAAAAGTAAAGGACAGCATAAAGTTGAAAGAAATGCAGTCATTAGCCCAAGTATGCACTATCACACCGACATTATGTCAATGATGCTGTTGTCCAACATTTGGCATACTTATATCAAACTCCTTTGTCTGATATTATAACAGTTCCTTTTACTCACTAAGTAGAGTGGAAATCCAATACGTGGTCTATATTCACATGATAAAATCATTTTAACTTCCCAAAGAGAGTTCATGAATAAATGCAGCAAAACCATCGAAAAAGTATGGGATATTTGCTCATCAACCTGTTCACAGATGTTATTACACATCTCTGGAACAGGTGGGAATTGAACCAGGCCTCCTGATTAAAAAGATTAAACTGTGTGAAATTTCTCCTTGACACTTTCCCCTTCCCATCCCCCGTTTCTCAATGCTCCCATTCCCCCCTGTTTTCAATATTCCTGCGACACTGCAGGGTGGCAAATTATTAAAATCAACATTGCTCAGAGCTGGCAAGTTGCATTCCAGTCGTGACAATTCCATGGCTGCAGCACCACAGGAACTCTTGTTCTAAGAGGTCTTCAATCATCTCTGTTTAAAATGATCCTTGAAACTTTCAGCCCTTTTGTTAGTCAGATATTCATACCACTGCCATTTGAAAGAGTTAAGCTGCAAAGCAGTAACTTCTTCTGTCGACATTTGACTCCATGTATCTACCATTACGGGAAAGAAACCATTTAATCTCTCTGGAGGCTTGTTCATTCTAATTCATAAGTTCTGAGCTTCACACTCACAATTCAGGTTCAGTCGTTTGTATACACCATCATTGTCAGATCCCACTTGTGTCTTTAACTTAATATTCTTTGGTCAAAACTCACATGACACCAGGTGTGTGTGTGTGTGAGGGAGAGAGAGAAAGAGAGAATGTGTGTGTGTGAGAGAGTGAGTGTGTGTGTGTTTGAGAGAGTGTGTGTGTGCGTGAGGGAGTCTGTGCATCTGAGAGAGTGCATATGTGAGTGTGTATCTGAGAGAGAGTATGTGTATAAGAGAAGGTCTGTGTGAGTGTGTTTTTGAGAGTGTGTACGTGTATGTCTTTGTGTGTAAGAGAGAGTGTATAGTATGGTGGGGTCACCTGTTGTGTGACATGAACCCAGGATCTTGGTTGAGGCTGTCCTCATGGGTACCAAACTGAGCTATCGGCCTCTGCTCAGTGAGTCCGCATTGTTAAGTATCCCAAAGTCCACCTCGGAGGATGGTCTTCTGAAGATCCAAAGCCGAATGTCCTTGAGCACCGAAGTGTTCCTCCCACTGGGATGGTACATTCCCGTTTGGCGATTGTTGTGCAGTGTCCATTCATCTGTTGTTGGAACATGAATGGACACTGCGCAACAGTCACCAGATGAGAATGTTCTCTCCCAGTGGGAGGCCACTTCAACGGTCAAGGACACACACACATACACACTTTCTCAGATGCATATACTCCCTCACACTTGCACACACTCTCTCTCAAAACGCATACATACACGCGCACACGCATGCACACATACACGCATACATGCATGCACACACATATGTATGTATACTTTTTCACACGCACACACTGTCTCACACACATGCACATACACACATGCAAGCGCACACACATGCACACTTTTTCACACGCACACGTGCACAGACACACATATAAATCTGTGGGGTGAATTTGCATTTGCAGCTATGTATTTGCAGATATATTCTACTTCGTTCAAAAGGCACACAATTTGTAGACAGTCAGTCAATATGGCATTTTATAAATTCCTACTTTGGAAATAAAAGACACAGACTGACTCCAAACAAGACCTCACGACTAAAATAGATTGTCTGACCAGAGGGGTCACCTCCTTTATATTGATAACACCTTAAGGTATCTCATGGCATTGACATGAAAGAAATTCTGGGATTTACATATTAATCAATCAAAACCTGTATCTCCCTTCTAACCGATTAAAGATCTAAAAGCCATCTTAGATGTATTCAATTCATTCACATGAGTTGTATGACCCTTTGATCTTTTCCTTATAAATTCTGTGTTTAATGTCCTTCTCTCTCACTACGCCTGCTGAAGGAGCAGCGCTCCAAAAGCTTTTGTTTTCAAATAAACTCATTGGAATATAACCTGGTGTCATGTGATTTTTGGCCTTGTCCAACCAAGTCCAACACTGGCACCCCAACATCATTAATATTCTTTATTCCTGTGAAAATAAGCTCAATATTATCAACAATTTATCATGTCTTAAACTTTTGTATTGCTAGAATCATCCTTGGTATTGACATCTCTACAACATGGCAAGATATTTTGTTAAACAGTTCCTCAAAACTGCCAACTTCCAAATATGTACAGTTAAGTTTTTAAGTATTAATAATTTTCAAATGGACAAACATATGAAATAAGAGCAGTAGACCATTCAATTCTTGGCTGATGTGTTTGTGCCTCAAATCTATATTTTCATCTTTACCTGTCAACCCTTCCTTCCCCTGCCTAACCAGAATCTATCTCCCTCTGCCTTTAAAATGATTAATGACCCCTGACACCACCACTTTCTGAAGCAGACTTCCAAAGTTGTGCAACCTTCTGAGAGAAAATAATTTTCTTTATCTATGGCATAAGAGGGTGACCCCTAGCTTTAAAGCAGTAACAAGATTAGAGTGGTGCTGGAAAAGCACAGCAGGTCAGGCAGCATCCGAGAAGCAGGAAAATAGACGTTTCGGGCAGGAGCCCTTCATCAGGAATCTCTCAGATGGATCAAAGGGTCATCAGATTCCTGATGAAGAGCTCCTGCCTGAAAAGTCGATTTTCATGTTCCTTGGATGCTGCCTGACCTGCTGTGCTGTTCCAGCAGCACACTAACCTTGACTCTGATCTCTAGCATCTGCAGTGCTCACTTTCACCTTTAAAGCAGTGGCCCCCAGTCCTGGATTCACCTAGAGGGTGAAATGTTTTTTCCACATCCATCTTGCCAAGCCATTCCGAATCTTCCACACTTGAGTCACGTCATCCCTCACTCTTTGAAAGTCAAATGGAAAAAACCCAGTGTGTCAAACCTTTCCTCATAGGACAACACATTAATTTCAGGTATGAATCCAGTGAACGTCATTCCATTCACATTCTTCCTTAAATACGGAAAACTAAACTACAAACAGTATCAAGGTGTGATCTCACCAATGTATCACTGAAGCATAATATCATTATTTTGAAGTGATATGATAAAGAATAAAGGGGAGATAGTAGTGTGGTGGCAGTGTAATTCAGAACCCCTGTTTAGATTAGATTACTTACAGTGTGGAAACAGGCCCTTCGACCCGACTTTTTATGTCCACACTGACCCGCCGAAGCACAACCCACCCAGACCCATTCCCCTATATTCCCCTTCACCTGACACTCCAGGCAATTTAGAACATAGAACATAGAACATAGAACAATACAGCACAGAACAGGCCCTTCGGCCCACGATGTTGTGCCGAACATTTGTCCTAGCTTAAGCACCCATCCATGTACCTATCCAATTACCGCTTAAAGGTCACCAATGATTCTGACTCTGCCGCTCCCACAGGCAGCGCATTCCATGCCCCCACCACTCTCTGCGTAAAGAACCTACCCCTGACATCCTCCCTATACCTTCCACCCTTCACCTTAAATTTATGTCCCCTTGTAACACTCTATTGTACCCAGGGAAAAAGTCTCTGTCTACTCTATCTATTCCCCTGATCATCTTATAAACCTCTATCAAGTCACCCCTCATCCTTCACCGTTGCAATGAGAAAAGGCCTAGCACTCTCAACCTATCCTCGTATGACCTATTCTCCATTCCAGGCAACATCCTGGTAAATCTCCTCTGCACCCTCTCCAAAGCTTCCATATTTTTCCTAAAGTGAGGCGACCAGAACTGCACACAGTACTCCAAATGTGGCCTTACCAAGGTCCTATACAGCTGCAACATCACCTCACGACTCTTGAATTCAATCCCTCTGCTAATGAACGCTAATACACCATAGGCCTTCTTACAAGCTCTATCCACCTGAGTGGCAACTTTCAAAGAGCTATGAACATAGACCCCAAGATCCCTCTGCTCCTCCACCTTACGAAGAACCCTACCGTTAACCCTGTATTCCGCATTCTTATTTGTCCTTCCAAAACGGACAACCTCACACTTGACAGGGTTGAACTCCATCTGTCACTCCTCAGCCCAGCTCTGCATCATATCTAAGTCCCTTTGCAGCTGATAACAGCCCTCCTCACTATCCACAACTCCACCAATCTTCGTATCATCTGCAAATTTACTGACCCACCCTTCGACTCCCTCTTCCAAGTCATTAATAAAAATTACAAACAGCAGAGGACCCAGAACTGATCCCTGCGGAACTCCACTTGTAACTGGGCTCCAGGCTGAATATTTACCATCTACCACCACACTCTGACTTCAACCGGTTAGCCAGTTCTCTATCCAACTGGCCAAATTTCCCACTATCCCATGCCTCCTGACTTTCTGCATAAGCCTACCATGGGGAACCTGATCAAATGCCTTACTAAAATCCATGTACACTACATCCACTGCTCTACCCTCATCCACATGCTTGGTCACGTCCTCAAAGAATTCAATAAGACTTGTAAGGCAAGACCTACCCCTCACAAATCCGTGCAGGCTGTCCCTAATCAAGCAGTGTCTTTCCAGATACTCATAAATCCTATCCCTCAGTACCCTATCCATTACTTTGCCTCCCACCGAAGTAAGACTAACTGGCCTGTAATTCCCAGGGTTGTCCCTATTCCCTTTTTTGAACAGGGGCACAACATTCGCCACTCTGCAGTCCCCTGGCACCACTCCCATTGACAGTGAAAAGGATTTTGGGAGGAAACCAGAGCACCCGGAGGAAACCCACGCAGACACGGGGAGAATGTGCAAACTCCACACAGAGAGTCGCCTGAGGCGGGAACTGAACCCGGGTCCTTGGCACTGTGAGGCAGCAGTGCTAACCACTGTGCCACCGTGCCGCCCATGTATTTAATTTGGAGAGGACACATCAGAAGGTGAATTGTGAGTTCAATCGTAAATCTGGAATAAATAACTAGTTTAATTACAAACATGTAACTATTGCCAATTGTTTGAAAATCTCATCTGGTTCACTAATGTTCAGTAAGAAAGGATGTAATGATTGTAACGGGCTCAGCCGGGTAGACCTCATAGAATATGAGGTAAAAACAATGACTGCACATGCTGGAAACCAGATTCTGGATTAGTGGTGCTGGAAGAGCACAGCAGTTCAGGCAGCATCCAAGTAGCTTCGAAATCGATGTTTCGGGCAAAAGCCCTTCATCAGGAATAAAGGCAGTGAGCCTGAAGCGTGGAGAGATAAGCTAGAGGAGGGTGGGGGTGGGGAGAGAGTAGCATAGAGTACAATATGTAGCATAGAGTGGGGGAGGGGATGAAGGTGATAGGTCAGGGAGGAGAGGGTGGAGTGGATAGGTGGTAAAGAAGATAGGCAGGTAGGACAAGTCCGGACAAGTCATGGGGACAGTGCTGAGCTGGAAGTTTGGAACTAGGGTGAGGTGGGGAAGGGGAAATGAGGAAACTGTTGAAGTCCACATTGATGCCCTGGGGTTGAAGTGTTCTGAGGCGGAAGATGAGGCGTTCTTCCTCCAGGCGTCTGGTGGTGAGGGAGTGGCGGTGAAGGAGGCCCAGGACCTCCATGTCCTCGGCAGAGTGGGAGGGGGAGTTGAAATGTTGGGCCACGGGGCGGTGTGGTTGATTGGTGCGGGTGTCCCGGAGATGTTCCCTAAAGCACACTGCGAGGAGGCGCCCAGTCTCCCCAATGTAGAGGAGACCGCATCGGGAGCAACGGATACAATAAATGATATTAGTGGATTGCAAGTAAAACTTTGATGGATGTGGAAGGCTCCTTTAGGGCCTTGGATAGAGGTGAGGGAGGAGGTGTGGGCGCAGGTTTTACAGTTCCTGCGGTGGCAGGGGAAATTGCCAGGATTGGAGGGTGGGTTGTTTGGGGTCGTGGACCTGACCAGGTAGTCGCGGAGGGAACGGTCTTTGCGGAAGGCGGAAAGGGGTGGGGAGGGAAATATATCCCTGGTGGTGGGGTCTTTTTGGAGGTGGCGGAAATGTCGGCGGATGATTTGGTTTATGCGAAGGTTGGTAGGGTGAAAGATGTGCACCAGGGGCGTTCTGTCCTTGTTATGGTTGGAGGGGTGGGGTCTGAGGGCGGAGGTGCGGGATGTAGACAAGATGCTTTGGAGGGCATCTTTAACCACGTGGGAAGGGAAATTGCGGTCTCTAAAGAAGGAGGCCAACTGGTGTGTTCTGTGGTGGAACTGGTCCTCCTGGGAGCAGATCCGGCAGAGGCGGAGGAATTGGGAATACGGGATGGCATTTTTGCAAGAGATAGGGTGGGAAGAGGTGTAATCCAGGTAGCTGTGGGAGTCAGTGGGTTTGTAAAAATTGTCAGTGTCAAGTCGGTCGTCATTAATGGAGATGGAGAGGTCCAGGAAGGGGAGGAAGGTGTCAGAGATGGTCCAGGTAAATTTAAGGTCAGGGTGGTATGTGTTGGTGAAGTTGATGAATTGCTCAACCTCCTCGCGGGAGCACGAGGTGGCGCCAATGCAGTCATCAATGTAGCGGAGAAAGAGGTGGGGAGTGGTGCCGGTGTAATTATGGAAGATCAACTGCTCTATGTAGCCAACAAAGAGACAGGCATGGCTGGGGCCCATACGTGTGCCCATGGCTACCCTTTTGGTCTGGAGGAAGTGGAAGGATTCAAAGGCGAAATTGTTAAGGGTGAGGACCAGTTCAGCCAAACGAGTGAGAGTGTCAGTGGAAGGGTACTGTTTGGGACGTCTGGAGAGGAAAAATTGGAGGGCTTGGAGGCCCTGGTCATGGCAGATGGAGGTGTAGAGGGATTGGATATCCATGGTGAAGATGAGACGTTGGGGACCAGGGAAACGGAAGTCTTGGAGGAGGTGGAGGACGTGGGTGGTATCTCAAACATATGTGGGGAGTTCCTGGACTAAGGGGGGTAGGACAGTGTCGAGGTAGGTAGAGATGAGTTCAGTGGGGCAGGTGCATGCTGAGACAATGGGTCGGCCAGGGTGGTCAGTCTTGTGGATCTTGGGAAGGAGGTCGAACCAGGCAGTGCGGGGCTCCCGGACTATGAGGTTGGAAGCTGTGGGTGGGAGATCTCCTGAGGTGATGAGGTTCTGTATGGTCTGGGAGATGATGGTTTGGTGGTGGGGGGTGAGGTCATGGTCGATGGGGCAGTAGGAAGAGGTGTCCTCGAGTTGGCATTTGGCTTCAGCGGTGTAGAGGTCAGTGCGCCAGACTACCACCGCGCCCCCTTTATCTGCTGGCTTGATGGTGAGGTTGGGATTGGAGCAGAGGGATTGGAGGGCTGCGCGTTGTGAGGGTGAGAGGTTGGAGTGGGGGAGGGGGCACGACAGGTTGAGGCGGTTAATGTCCCGGCAGCAGTTGGAAATGAAGAGGTCGAGGGCAGGTAATAGGCCAGCGCGGGGTGTCCAGGCGGATGCAGTGTGTTGGAGGTTGGCGAAGGGGTCCTCGGAAGGTGGGCGGGAGTCCTGATTGTGAAAGTAAGCTCGGAGGCAGAGGCGACGGAAGAATTGTTCGATGTCACGGCGTATATTAAATTCATTGATGCGTGGACGGAGGGGGATGAAGGTGAGTCCTTTGCTGAGGACTGATCGTTCGTCCTCAGTGAGTGGGAGGTCTGGGGGGATGGTGAAAACTCGGCAGGGCTGGGAGCTGGGATCTGGTGTGGGTGTGGAGCTGGGAGTGGGGGCGGAACCTGTAACTGGAGTGGGTGTGATGGTGGGGGGAATGGGGGTGGAGTCATGAGCAGGGGTAGTGTTCCCCTTGGGGTTCTGGAGGGTGGGGATAGTGACAGTGGGGTCTGTGGGGGGCATGTCAGCAGAATGTAGGTGAGTGGCGCTGGTGGGGGCAGAAGTGGTGGTGACCACGGCAGTAGGGGTGGCGGAAGTCACTGAGCATGTGGCATCAGCGATGATGTGAAGGGCAGAAGTGATGTCAGGTGTGATGCATGAGGAATTGTGAGGGGTGGAAGTGGTTGTGGGAGTATCCATGATGGGGGCGGAAGTGACATCATCAATCAGCGTGGGGGTAGCAGCTGCATCAGCCGCATGGCTAATGGTGGAATAGGTTCCGAGGTCAGGGGAATCTTCTGGAATGTTTGAGGAGCGCTGGTTATGGAGGTGGGTGGATAAAAGTTTGTTGTACTTACAGTTTTTGATGTTTGAGATGAAATTGAAATATTGTTTGTTGAGAGTATGAATTCTCCTGAGGATGTAGTACAGAGTGGGTCCTTTGCAATTCTGAGAGAGTGTGGCCCTCAGCTGAGGCAGGGCTGACTGGAGAGAGGTTAGGTGCTGGCGCATTGCTGCAAGCTTGGAGCGGAGGATCTTGAAGGAGAACTATTGCTGGTGTTTTTGAATCTGTAGTCTGTACTGTTTGTCCTGTTCGGGTCCGAACTCTGCTGGTTTAAAGGTGGTCCGGAGTCCGTGTGGGATGAGTTGGTGACGGAGGCAGGCACCGAGGAAGTGAATGTGGCTGTGGTATGAGTTCCCTGCTTGTGGCTGTTAATCTGGTCCAATCAGAGAGCCCTGGCCAACACGTACAAACATCAGTGTCAGAGGTTCTATTCATTCTGAGAGCTGGCTCGAAGGAAGTCAGACCAATGTCGAGTATTATGCACATGTAAATAAAGAGTGACTTGGTGATGGGATACTGGCATCTGTGGAGCTATTTCTGTGATGACGAGAGTGGGATTAATGATGTAACCATGCAAAAGCACCTACTAGCTGAAGCCTAACTGGACAACTACAACTGACTTTGTCATTAGAAAACGCAGCAAGTGGAGCATTTGAATTACAGGGTGTTCTGACAGAAGTGGACACCCTTGCCAGGCCAACTGAGCTTGGGAAACACCATTTGAGTGAAGGCAATTACATAGCCTCACTCAGGACAAATCCTGAACCGAGGGACTCTAGGTCAGCCCACAGCAAAACCCCAACAGAAAGCCAAGCCTTGGCCAAACGGTTAACATTTATTCAGGAGCATGGCCAGCAAACTATTGTTGCTGCTGGTGTGAGAACTAGTGACAGTAAAAGAGTCCCACTCGGCCTAAACTGAGTAAGAGAATTCAGGCTCGTATCCAGGAGAGTGCACACCATGGGAAGTCCACCTACATCTAGTTTGGAACAGTTAAAGTACTTAGCAACATTCAAATCTGAACTAATCAAAATAAACGTCTGGTTAAATGGTCACCCATCTCTAATGGAGGCTGATACTGGTGTAGCCTTTCAGGTATCACACAACCAGCCTTTAGCAAAATTCACTCTGGACTCCATTGCTTAAGTTTCAGTAAGACCTCAATTAGATGGAGAACCTATAGCAGGGAACCTTTACTGATTAAGGTACAACTTCAGTTCTAGCCCCTTATAAGAAGTAGCTGATTGTAGTCAATGGCTCGGGCTCAAGCCTGATGGGGCGAAATTGGTTGAGAAAGATTCACCTTGATTGGCTCCACATTTTTTGATTAAAAAATGGCTGCCTGAATAAAGTCCTAATTAAATACCCAGAAGATTTTCAGGAAGGTCTAGGGACTATGAAAAGAGTCAAGGCCACCTTACATGATGACCAGGAAGCAATTCCATGATTCTACAAGGCACGTCCAGTGCCATTTGCCTTATGGGCAAAAATAGGGGTAGAAATTAGAAATCTGGAAAGTGAAGGAATTATCAAACCAGTCCCATTACAGAATAGGCAGCACCAGCCATACTGATCTGATTGTGAAGCCTGATGGGTCAGTTCAACTTTGTGGGGATTTTAAACAAATGGTGAACTGCTTTTCACAGCTGGATAAATACCCAATCCCTCGCATAGAGGATTTATACAAAGTTGGGTGGGTAGGGGCATTGTCCTTCACAAACCTGGACATGAGTCATGCCAACCTGCAATTGCACTTAGATGAGGATTCCCAGATGTAGACTACAATTAATGCCCATAAGGATTTGTACCAGTATATAAGATTGTCATATGGAGTATCATCAAGTCTGTGCCATTTCTCAGTAGATAATGGAGAACATTTTACATGGTTTACCTGAGGTCGCCATTTATCTGGATGACGTGCTAATAAACGGGAAGACCAATAAAGAGCACTTGGAGAACTTGAACATAGTACATACACGTTTCTCCAAAGCAGGGATATGCCTTAGAAGGGAAAATAGGTGTGTTCCAGTCACCCTAAGTCATCTACTTGGGTTACAAAGTCGACAAGACCGGGTTACGCTCATTGGAAGATAAAAGGGCAATCATAGGTGCCCAGCCTCCCACATCTATACCGGAGTTTAGGTATTTTCTTGGACTGGTGAATTATTATGGAAGTTGTCATATGTCACCTGCCTTCATCCTGGCACCCTTACATCTGCCATTGAATAAGGGACTGCCTTGGAAATGGTCTCGTAGCCAAGATATGGCCTTTAGAAAAGTGAAGAAGCAGCTCTCATTATCTGAGGTGTTGGCACATGATCCCAAGTGAGATTTGTGCTGACATAATGGTGCCTCCCTGTATGGTAACAGTACCATTGGCTCACAGATGTCCCAATGAAGATGAACACCCAGTAGCATACGCTTCCCAGAATTTGGCTACTGGAGAGTGCAAATACAGCCAGATATTGAAGGAAGATTTGGCAGTCATGTTTGCTGTGATAAAGTTTCACTAATACCTTTACAGATTTACACTTATAACAGTAATGGACCACAAGCCCCTTCTAGGGCCACTGAAAGACAACAAGGCCATGCTGCCCATAGTTTCAGGTCAAATTCAGAAGTGGGCTCTCATGCTAAGTGCATACAATTACAAATTGGAATACCGTCAAGGCCAGGTAGCAAATGTGGATGCATTAAGCCATCTTCTGCTAGCAGATACATCACTGGTGGTACTGCCACTGGAGGAGTCCATTCAGGTTTTAAACTTTCTGGACACCTTTCCAGTCACCACTGACAATATCAGACTGTGGGTGCAAAAACATCTTGTCCTGAGATAAAAAATGTTTCGGGTGTAATCCTGAAAAGAAGAATGGTTAAACCCGAAATGTTGACTTCTCCACCTCCTGATATGGCCTGGATTGCTGTGCTCTTCCAGCCTTCTGCTTGTCTACCACAAAAAATCCGGTCCTGGCAAAACTAAAACAGCTGGTCGTGATGAGGGAAACCAAAGGACCATCCCAACCAGAATGGAAAACATTCATACTCCTGTAGCTGAGAGAGACAGTTTACTTCAGGGGATACATTTTAGTATGGCCCTGTATGAGTAAGAGACATTGTTGATGTGCAGTCAGGTCCCATGACTTACAAAGTTCAGGAAGGTGAGGTGGTACTGAACAAGCATGTGGACCACATGATGGCTGCAAATTTGTAAACAGGGCAGGAACAAAATATATCCTGCTCCTCAGAACATCCAGAAAGGCTGTCAGAACCCATGGATTAATCCCTCCGTCTAGCATCAAACAAATCTCAGAGTCTGAGATCAGTATGGCGGATGTCGCAGCCTTGATGTCTTTAATGCCTGAAAAAGAGAATGACTTTATTCTGAGATGCTCTGGGCACAAGAGGTGGGCTATAGTCCAGTTCACGTTGCTCGTATCTGAGGCGGCATTGGAGGAAACTAGACCTGGTGCAAAATCACCCCAGGAGACGCTACAAGAAAAAACACAGGCCCATGTTCCTGTACTTAGGGAGGAAGTTTGTAGCAATTATATTGAGGTCAGCCAGGTGGACCGCATAGACTATGAGTTCCCTGATTGGGGCTGTTAATCTGATCCAATCAGGGAGCCCTGGCTGGCAGATTTAACAGGTGTGTCAGACATTCTGCTCACTCTGAGAGCTGACTCTGAGGAAGTCAGACCAGTGTCAGGTACTATGCATGTGTAAATAAAAGGTGATCTGGTGATGGGATATCAGCCTCTGTGGAGTTATTTCAAAAGAAATCTGCTATCTTTACCTGGTCTGGCCGAAATGTCACTCTAGTGGCAAAGCAATTTGGTTTACTTTTTAACCGTCCTCAGGACACTTAGGGATGGGCGATAAATGCTGGCCTAGCCACTGATGCTCATATCTCAAGAACAAATTTAGAAAAGATTTCTTCGTTAAATACTGTGCCTACGTACTAACTTTTTCTGACTCGTGCATATAATCACCTAAATGTCTCTGAAGCTCAAATTCTGCATCATTCTCCGTTTCAATGATACTTTTTTCTTGTTCCTCTTGCCAATCCGAACACCTACACATTTCCGACATTAGACTCCATGTGGTGTAATGGTTAGTTAGGTTAGATCACATGGGATCCTGGGAAGCTAGCCAATTTGGCTTGAAAGTAGGAGGCAGAGGCTAGTGATAGAGAGTTGTTTTTCAGACTGGAAGCCTGTGACCAATGGTGTGCCGTAAGGATCAGTGCTGAGTCCATTGCTTTTTGTCATTTATACAAAGGATTAAATGTGAATATAGCAGGTATGGTTAATACATTTGCAGATGATGCCAAAATTGTTCTTTTAGTGGACAATGAGACAGGTGAAAGTGAGGACTGCAGATGCTGGAGATCAGAGTCGAGAGTGTGATGCTGAAGAGCACAGCAGGTCAGGCAGCACCCGAGGAGCAGGAGAATCGATATTTCAGGAATAGCCCTTCATCAGGAATGAGAGGGATGAGAGATAAATGGGAGGGGGGTGAGGCTGGGGAAGGTAGCTGGAAATGCGATAGGGAGATGAAGGTGGGGGAGAAGGTGATAGGTCGGACAGGAGGGTGGAGCGGATAATGGGAAAGGTGATGGAGAGGTCAGGAGGGTGGTGCTGAGATGGAGGCTTGGGACTAAGATAAGGTGGGGGGGAGGGGAAATGAAGAAACGGTGAGGTCCACATTTATCCCGTGTGGTTGCAGGGTGTCAAGGAGGAAGATGAGGCATTCCTCCTCCAGGCATCAGGTGGTAACGGTTTGGCAGTGGAGGAGGCCCAGGACCTGCATGTCCTTGACAGAATGGGAGGGGAGTTGATGTGTTCAGCCACGGGGCAGTGGGTGCGGGTGTCCCAGAAATGTTCTCTGAAATGATCCACAAGCTGGTGTCCTGTCTCCCCAGTGTAGAGGAAACCACACCAGGTGCAACGAATACAGTAGACATTGGTGGAGTACAGGTAAATTTGTGTTGTTGTGCCAGGATCCTTTGAGGCCTTGGATGGAGGTGAGGGGAGTGGTGTTATGGAGGTTGATGGAGTGGAAGGTGAGGACCAGGGGGCTTCCGTTCTTGTTGCTTTGGAAGGGGTGGGGTTCAAGGGCGGAGGTACAGGAAGTGGAGGAGATTTGCTGGAGGGCATTGTCGACTGCAGCGTAAAAGGTTATCTCAGAGGACAATGGAATCTTGGTCAGATGGTTCAACGGGCCAAGGAATAGCAGTTGGAGTTTGATTTAGATAAATGTGAGGTGTTACATTTTGATTAGACAAACCAGGGCAGGACTTATACAATTAATGATAGAGCCCCAGTAAGTTTTGCCAAACAAAGACTCCTAGGGGTGCAGGTGCATAATTCCTTGAAAGTGGAGTCACAAGTAGACAAGGTAGTGAAGAAGGCATTTGGCCTAGTTGTCTTCATTGGTCAGTGCATTGAGTATAGGAGTTGTGCAGTCATGTTGAGGCTGTACAGGACATTGGTGAGGCCATTTTTGGAATATTGTGTTCAATTTTGGTCTTCCTGCTATAGGAAACATGTTATTAAACTTGCAAGGGTTCAGAAAAGATTTACCAGGATGTTGCCAGGATTGGAGGATTAGAGCTATAGGGAGAGGCTGAATAGGCTGGGACTGTTTTCCCTGGAGCATCTGAGGCTGACCATACAGAGGATCATAAAGTCATGAGGGACGTAGATAGGTCTTTTTCCTAGTTTGGGGGGGTTCAGAACTAGAGGGCATAGGTTGAGGGTGAGAGGGGAAAGATTTAAAAAGGACCTAAGGGGCAGCTTTTTAACACAGAAGGTGGCACATATATGAAACAAGCTATCAGGGGAAGTGGCGGAGGCGGGTACAATTTCAATATATAAAAGACATCTGCATGGGTACATGGAGAGAAAGCATTTAGAGGAATGCTGGCAAAAGAGACTGGGTCAGTTTACGATTGCTGGTCAGCGTAGATGTGCTGTACTGAAGGGTCTGTATAACCCTATGTCTCTATGACTCTATGAGAGCATGTTGCTCGTTATCTGGGGGATCGACTCTACTAATATCCAACAATAATGGCAATTCTAAAATGCAACATCATTGTGATGGGTAATGTGGTTTGAGTATTGTATTTCCAAACATCTTCTGTCTTCAGGTTAAGGCGTTTGTAGCTGGAGGAAAGCCATTGCCTTAGACCTCAAGGCGGGAACTAGCTATGTCTGTGGCAGCTGAAGAAGTTGCAGCATGTTTTTAACATATAACTGTATGTCCTTACATTCAAATGAAGGAATATAGGAAACAGGCAGGCAGAGAAAGACAATCTAGCATGTCCCATTCAGCTCTAGTGTGTGTCAATTACTGGGTGTCTAGGAAAGACAAACAGATTTTATACATGAAAATCCCAGCCAATATAATTCTGGTGAATTTCTCTGTACCTCCAAGTGATAACAACAAATGTCTGAGCTAATTCCCCAAATACCCACTCGACACCTACATGGACCTCTTTTGAGCCCAGCCAGTATGCTTTTTTATTCAAAATTTAAAACATTTGGAAAGAGCAGGCTGACTTAATAGTCAATTGTCCTGCACCTAACACCTATTCCACTCTTTAGTGTCACCAGAAAGCAATGAGGTTCCTATTCAGCACAATTGCTATAACATGTGGTGAATCCTTTTGATTTACAAATAATGTCATGTGTATTCACAGGTCTCATCTTCTACAGAGGAAAAGCCAACATCAAGACTGCAGGAGAGTCAGTAAGACTACCCCTCAGCTCATTTCCCATCCCCACCTGACTCTACGACAACCACAAACCATGGACTTCTTGTCTTAAAATCCACTGGATGGCCTCATTCACCAGTTTAGTTAAGAAATTCCAGTAAGTTTGTGAGGTGTGACTTGTTACTGACTGCTCCTTATAAGTCCTTGCAAACTTTAGATCAACATTCAGAGGATCCTGTTCCCAGCTTTCAAAGCAATTTCTCTACCAATCCTACATTTCCTTCGAACTTTTATGTTAAAACATCAAGATAACATTCACCTTTCCTGACGTTAGGTACTGTTAATATATTTATGGAAATTCCACTTTATTAACCATGACTTTGCTGATTATTGCTATATTTTGCTGTTTATTATATGTTGACCTCTAAGAGAATTACAAAAATATTTTATCTGTCCCTTTTCTATATTTGAGCTTCTTTGGTGATTTGGTAATATCACGAAAAGGATGATTGTCCTCCTCAGGGCAAAGAACGTTCTGTTATTCTGTGATTATGAGAGTAGTTAATAGGGACATTCAAAATTATATCGCTTTTTATTTATCCATGGGATTCAAGTTTTCTCTGGCTGGGCCAGCATTTTTGCCCATTTTTGCTTCTACATCTGAATAGTCAGGAAAATTGCAATTATCAGTGACTAGCCACATTTCTAATTTAATAATGGAGGGAAGGTCATTGATGAAGCAACATAGGAAAGATGTTGTGGAACCTGAAAGGGTTCAGTAAAGATTTGCAAGGATGTTGCCAGCGTTGGAGGATTTGAGCTATAGGGAGAGGCTGAATAGTCTGGGGCTGTTTTCCTTGGAGCGTCGGAGGCTGAGGGGTGACTTTATAGAGGTTTATAAAATCATGAAGGGCATGCATAGGGTTGGCATGGACGAGTTGGACTGAAGGGTCTGTTTCCCTGCTGTACAGTTCCATGACTCTGACTATGTTTAGGTCTAGGACACTGTCCTGGGAAATCATACAATGATGTCTTAGGCCGAGTCTCATGTCGAGTAGATAGAGAAATATAACAAGGCAAAATGGTCTAGTAAACAATGACACATCAGGGCTTAACTCTGTGTGTTGATTTATTTGAAATTGTAAAACAAAATTATGATGAGGACATTACAGTAATTAACTGATTTCTGATGTACACCTTTCAGAGCATAACAGACTAACTACCAAGCAGAATAAATTTGTAGCTGAAAAATGTGTTGCTGGAAAAGCGCAGCAGGTCAGGCAGCATCCAAGGAGCAGGAGAATCGACGTTTCGGGCATAAGCCTTTCTTCAGGAATGAGGAGGGTGAGCCAAGCAGGCTAAGATAAAAGATAGGGAGGAGGGACTTGGGGGAGGGGCATTAGGAATGCGATCGGTGGAAGGAGGTTAAGGTGAGGGTGATAGGCCAGAGAGGGGGTAGGGGCGGAGAGGTCAGGAAGAAGATTGCAGGTCAAGAAGGCGGTGCTGAGTCCGAGGGTTGGGACTGAGAAAAGGTGGGGGGAGGGGAAATGAGAAAGGTGGAAAAATCTGCATTCATCCCTTGTGGTTGGAGGGTTCCTAGGTGGAAGATGAGGCGCTCTTCCTCCAGGCATTATGTTGACATGGTCTAGCGATGGAGGAGGCCAAGGACCTGCATGTCCTTGGCAGAGTGGGAGGGGGAGTTAAAGTGTTCAGCCACGGGGCGGATGTGTTGGTTGGTGCGGGTGTCCCAGAGATGTTCTCTGAAACGTTCCGCAAGTAGGCGGCCTGTCTCCCCAATGTAGAGGAGGCCACATCGGGTGCAGCGGATGCAGTAAATGATGTGTGTGGAGGTGCAGGTGAATTTGTGACGGATATGGAAGGATCCCTTGGGGCCTTGGAGGGAAGTAAGGGGGGAGGTGTGGGCGCAAGTTTTGTATTTCTTGCAGTTGCAGGGGAAGGCGCCGGGAGTGGAGGTTGGGTTGGTGGGGGGTGTGGACCTGACAAGGGAGTCACGGAGGGAGTGGTCTTTTTGGAACACTGATAGGGGATGGTAGGGAAATATATCCCTGGTGGTGGAGTCCGTTTGGAGGTGGCGGAAATGATGAAGGATGATACGATGTATCTGGTGTTTGGTGGGGTGGTAGGTGAGGACCAGTGGGGTTCTGCACTGGTGGCGATTGGAGGAGCGGGGTTTTCTCAGAGTAAATTTGTATACAGACAGCACTTGGAGTCCTCATCCTTCACTTCCTGTTTGATTTGTTACAATATACCATCATTGATGACATACATTCCTGAAAAGGACCATCTCATGAATGTTTTGCAGCTTTTCGCTGGATGTGATGTGCATCTCCAGCTGTTTCTTCAGGATCTGTTATTTTCTCCAGAATCGCTCTGAGGTCAAGCTAATGTTCCTCTAGCTGTTCCTGTTCAGTCTACTCTGTTTTACATGTTCGTTACTCCAATTCTTCCTTGAAACTAGTGATCTTTTCATTAGGTTAATCAAATAGAGTGCCTGCATCTTTTCTTTCCTTTTCAGTTCCTAATTCATCTTTGTGAGCTGAGCACAGTTGCACACTAAGACTCAGCAATATGTTGTGAAACTTGAAAGGGTTCAGAAAAGTTTTACAAGGCTGTTGCCAGGGTTGGAGGATTTGAGCTCTGGGGAGAGGCTGAACAGGCTGGGGCTGTTTTCCCTGGAGTGTCAGAGGCTGAGGGGTGACCTTATAGAGGTTTATAAAATCATGAGGGGCTAGGATAAATAGACAAAGTCTTTTCCCTGGGGTCGGGGAGACCAGAACTAGAGGGCATAGGTTTAAGGTGAGAGGGGTAAGATATAAAAGAGACCTACGGGGAAACCTTTTCACTCAGAAGGTGGTACGTGTATGGAAAAAGCTGCCAGAGGATGTGGCGGAGGCTGGTACAATTGTAACATTTAAAAGGCATCTGGATGGGTATATGAATAGGAAGGGTTTGGAGGGATATGGGCCAAGTGCTGGCAGGTGGGACTAGATGGGGTTGGGATATCTGGACGGCCTGGATGAGTTGGACCAAATGGTCTGTTTCTGTGCTGTACATCTCTATGACTATGACTCCAGTAGTATTCTCACATTTGGATTTATCCTAAACTAGCTGTTAAGGCTTTTCCTCTTGAACTTGCAGTTTTCTCTCCAAATCAGAAGGCTGATAAGGCATTCAGAGGGAAATAAAGTGCTTCATTCTTCATGTTTATTTTTGTCAGTGTTCTTTAAGTTGCATGCTGCACTTTATCTTGTGTCCCTTATGTTCAACTGATACATTGGATTGTGATGAGTGTGAGGTCACAACATCCTATTATATACACAATGATTGGTCTAGCAGTATCTGTATTGTAGAATATCAACAATGTCTATATGGTTTCACTGCACTTGTATTGCACTGCTATTGATCTTGCCCATGTTGGACTGTTGATTGCTGAAAATTTTGCATTTGTAGATATTCTGGACTTCTGACTTCTCAAAACATGTCCACCATTTACAAGGCATAAGTCAAGACTGGGGAAAATTACTCCCATGTCCCTAGACAAATGTAGTTCCAACAACATTCAGGAATCTTGATGCCATCCAGCACAAAGCCACCCACTTGATTGACACCATATCCACAAACACTCACTCCATCATCACTGACACTCAGTAACAGCAGTGTATACGACTTACAAGATGCACTGCAGAAATTTGTCAATCCCCTCAGATAGCACCTTCCAAACACACAAACACTTCCATCTAGAAAGACAAGGACCCACTACCTGCTAAGTTCCTGCTCCAAGTCAATCATCATCCTAACTCAGGAATATATATCATTTTTCCTTCACTGCCATTGGGTCAAAATCCTGGAATTCCCTCCCTAAGGATGCTACGGGTCAACCTACAGCATGTGGACTGCAGCAGTTGAAGAAGCCAACTCGACACCACCTCCTCAAGGGCAACTAGGGACAGGCAATCAATGCAGACCCACAAGTAACTTTTGAAAAACAGACTACATGTGACACAACTGAATCTACTGAAGTAGAAGAAATTCAAAGATTGATCCTTAGTCAGAACCAGTGAATTGTTGCAATCTGCAACTGCTGGTTTTCAGCGACAATAAGAGTAGCAGAAGGTCATTATCCAGGAATGATCTGACAGTATTAAAGTACCTGAGAGGAATTATTCATTTTGTCCAGACAGAGACAAATTTGGTATATCATGATAAGTCAAAAACATTATGCTAAAATACCATGTCCATTTTACACCAGTTGGCATATGGGTAGTGAACGCACAAGACAGCTAGCACATGAATCTGTGTACTGGCCAGGAACGGTTCTGGATAATTAATGACTCATGAATGCCTGTGAAACCTGCCAAGCGTATTAACCCTAGCAGCAGAGAGAGTCTCCACATTGGCATCATGTTCCATCCACTCTTTGGACATAAGTAACAGCAAGCTATTCAGAGTGCACGGAAAAGATTACACCCTTATGATGGGTACTTCTCCAAATTTTGCATTGTTTGATTACTTAGCAACACAACAAGTACCACTGTCACAAATATGATGACAACTGATTTCAGTTTATTCAGTTTCCTGGAATGGATAGTGTCTGACAACAGCTCACAATTTACTGGCAGTCCATTTCACAACAAGTGTACTAAGTGGGGAGTGACCTATATCCCATTATTAACCAAGTATTCATGCCCAAAACAGTCGATGATCACCCAGTATCCAGCAAGAAAACAGGATTTTCGTGTTGCATTGCTGCATTTTTGAGAAATACTAATGGAGAAGGGATTACTATCCCCAGCAGAGTGAATGCATGGAAGACAAATATGAGTGAACTTGCCAAGCTGCTAATTGTCTAACCGCTCAAATAACAACGAGTACCTCAGATGGTGGAAATCTGAACTAAAAATAATGAATTGGCTAATGTGGTGCCATTATTTTTAAAAGGCTTTAAGGAAAAGCCAGGGAAGTATAGACCATGAGATTTGCATCAGTGGTGGGTACGTTGATGGAGTGGATTTTTCAGAGACAAGATTTACATGTATTTGCATCCATAACCTCATCACCTCAGGGGATCTCCCATCCTCCGCCTCCAACCTCATAGTCCCACAACCCCGCACCACCCGTTTCTACCTCCTGATCAAAATCCACAAACCTGACTGCCCCGGCCGACCCATCGTCTCAGCTTGCTCCTGCCCCACCGAACTCATCTCTGCATACCTCAACACGGTCCTGTCCCCCTTAGTCCAAGAACTTCCCACCTACGTTCGGGACACCATCCACGCCCTCCACCTCCTCCATGATTTTCGCTTCCCCAGTCCCCAACGCCTTATCTTCACCATGGACATCCAGTCCCTGTACAGCTCCATCCCCCATCATGAAGGATTCAAAGCCCTCCGCTTCTTCCTTTCCCGCCGTACCAACCAGTACCCTTCCACTGACACCCTCCTTCGACTGACTGAACTGGTCCTCACTCTGAACAACTTCTCTTTCCAATCCTCCCACTTCCTCCAAACCAAAGGAGTAGCCATGGGCACCCACATGGGCCCCAGCTATGCCTGCGTCTTCGTAGGATATGTGGAACAGTCCATCTTCCGCAGCTACACTGGCACCACCCCCCACCTTTTCCTCCACTACATCGATGACTGTATCGGCGCTGCCTCGTGCTCCCACGAGGAGGTTGAACAGTTCATCTACTTTACCAACACCTTCCACCCCGACCTCAAATTTACCTGGACCATCTCAGACTCCTCCCTCCCCTTCCTAGACCTCTCCTTTTCTATCTCGGGCGACCGAACCAACACGGACATTTACTATAAACCGACCGACTCCCACAGCTACCTAGACTACACCTCCTCCCACCCTGCCCCCTGTAAAAACGCCACCCCATATTCCTGATTCCTTTGTCTCCACCGCATCTGCTCCCCAGAGGACCAATTCCAATACCGAACAACCCAGATGGCCTCCTTCTTCAAAGACCGCAACTTCCCCCCAGACGTGATCGACGATGCTGTCCACCGCATCTCCTCCACTTTCCGCTCCTCCGCCCTTGAGCCCCGCCCCTCCAATCGCCACCAGGACAGAACCCCACTGGTCCTCACCTACCACCCCACCAACCTCCATATACATCGTATCATCCGTCGTCATTTCCGCCACCTCCAAATGGACCCCACCACCAGGGATATATTTCCATCCCCTCTCCTATCAGTATTCCGAAAAGACCACTCCCTCTGTGACTCCCTTGTCAGGTCCACACCCCCAACCAACCCAACCTCCACTCCCGGCACCTTCCCATGCAACCGCAAGAAATGCAAAACTTGCGCCCACACCTCCCCCCCTTACTTCCCTCCAAGGCCCCAAGGGATCCTTCCATATCCGTCACAAATTCACCTGCACCTCTATACACATCATTTACTGCATCCGCTGCACCCGATGTGGCCTCCTCTATATTGGG
The DNA here is from genome assembly GCF_047496795.1 of Chiloscyllium punctatum. Classification (NCBI taxonomy): domain Eukaryota; kingdom Metazoa; phylum Chordata; class Chondrichthyes; order Orectolobiformes; family Hemiscylliidae; genus Chiloscyllium; species Chiloscyllium punctatum. The sequence continues at coordinate 90,481,667 of NC_092746.1, read as the reverse complement.
AAGACAGGCCGCCTACTTGCGGAACGTTTCAGAGAACATCTCTGGGACACCTGCACCAACCAACCCAACCACCCCGTGGCTCAACACTTCAACTCCCCCTCCCACTCCACCAAGGACATGCAGGTCCTTGGACGACTCCTTCGCCAGACCATAGCAACACGACGGCTGGAGGAAGAGCGCCTCATCTTCCGCCTAGGAACCCTCCAACCACAAGGGATGAATGCAGATTTCTCCAGTTTCCTCATTTCCCCTCACTCCACCTTGTCTCAGTCCCAACCCTTGAACTCAGCACCACCTTCCTAACCTGCAATCTTCTTCCTGACCTCTCCGCCCCCACCCCCACTCCGGCCTATTACCCTCACCTTAACCTCCTTCCACCTATCGCAGTTCCAATGCCCCTCCCCCAAGTCCCTCCTCTCTATCTTTTATCTTAGCCTGCTGGGCACACTTTCCTCATTCCTGAAGAAGGGCTCATGCCCAAAACGTTGATTCTCCTGCTCCTTGGATGCTGCCTGACATGCTGCGCTTTTCCAGCAACACATTTTCAGCTCTGATCTCCAGCATCTGCAGTCCTCACTTTCTCCATGTATTTGGAAAGGCAAGGGCTAGTTAGGGAGAGTCAACATGGCTTTATGCATTGGGAATCGTGTCTGACTAACTTGATTGAGTTTTTTAAAAAAAGTTACAAAGGAGATTGATGAAAGCAGAGAAGTAGATGTTGTCTATATGGACTGCGGCAAAACATTCAACAAGATTCCACATCGTAGATTGGTTAGTTAGCTTAGATCACATGGGACACAAAATTGGCTTGAAGGTATTCGACAGATACCGGAAGGTTGTTGTTTGGACTGAAGGCCTGAGATCAGCAGTGTACCCCAAAGATCAGTGTTGGGTCCACTGCTTTTCGTCATTTATATAAATGATTTGGACATGAATGTAGGAGAGGTAGTTAATAAGTTTGCAGATGACAGCAAGATTGAAGGTGTAGTGGACGGTGAAGATTATCTCAGAATATAATCTTGATCAGATGGGCCAATGGGCCGAGGAGTGGCAGATGGAGCTTAAATTAGATAAAAGTGAGGTGTTACATTTTGGAAAGGCAAACCAGGGTAGGACTTATACACTTAATGCTAAGGTCTTGGGGAGAGTTGCTGAACAAAGAGATCTGGGGTGCAGGTTCATAGTTCCTTGAAAGTCAAGTCACAGGTAGACAGGGTGGTGAATAAGGCATTTGGCACACTTTCCTTCATTGGTTATAGCATTGAGTGTAGGAGTTGGGAGGTCATGTTGCAGCTATACAGGACATTGGTAAGGCCACATTTGGTGTACTGCATGCAGTTCTGGTCGCCCATTGTAGAAAGGATATTATTAAATTGGCAAGAGAGCAGTAAAGATTTACTAGGATGCTACCTGGATTGGAAAGTTTGAGTTGTAAGTAGAACTTTGCTAGGCTGCTCCTTCTTTTCCTTGGAGCACAGCCACTGAGGGTCGACTTAACAGAAGTCTATAAAATCATGAGAGGCATAGATAAGGTAGATAGCCAACACTGTTTCCCTGTGGGAAGGGAGTCTAAAACTAGAAGGCATAGGTTTAAGGTGAGAGGGAAGAGATACAAAAGGGTCCAGAGGGACAACATTTTTCACCAGATGCCCCACGTCTTTCTAATAACTACAATTACTCTGCTCACTATTTGCTACATTGGCAAATTCTGCATCATCTGCAAACATTGAAATTGTACTAAAAACAGAAAATGCTGGAGAAACTAGACAGGTCAGACAGCATCTGTGGAAAGAGAACCCGAGTCAACCCTTCTAGTCCAATGTGACTATTCATTTTACTGCTCCTCAGATGCTGCCTGAAGTGCTGTGCTCTTCCAGCACCACGAATCCAGAGTCTGGTTTCCAGCATCTGCAGTCATTGTTTTTACCTATTCTCCGGAGCAGTTAGCCATGCAGCAGTGTGCAATAAACCACACAGCAAAATCAATAAATCTCACCTAGCCAGGGTTCCGTTTGACATATGCACAAGTGGCACTGTGCTGTGGTCTTTAAGGGATGACACCATGCAACAGGCAAGTTCTGCAAAGCAAAGTGAGAAGGAATTGCTGTAAGGATAGGCAGGCAAGAACTGAAATCTCAACACAGCAGGCCAGTGCTAATCATTGATAACAGTGCATTGATTGGCATAAGCTAGCAGATAGCCACCTCCTTATTTACATCTATATTGACTTCTGGGATATAGATTCTAAACCAAGACCCAGACAACATTCATATAACTGCGTCTTTACATTCATACATAGACAGAAACTTACTTTGTGAATTTCAGTTCTGAAAAGATGAGTTGTGTGATGGCAGTACACTGTTTACATTACCAATACCACTTTGGAGTTCAATGCATACCAGAATCACTCCAGCACTACACTGCAAGTGTAAATAGGGCTTTATTCTCCATGGCATCCTGCTTCTGTCGGAAAGGAAATAGATTATTTTGAGCCAACCGAAGTTGGCAAAGAGTACAAAAGGGCAGACTGAGCCTAGCCAAGAGTATTCAGCAATGAGCTGCTTTGGACCAGAGCAGAGAAAAATACAAGTCCTTCCCTGTGATTTTACCAAGGCTGAGTGAGAGGAAACCACAGTCTCTACTGTACTGATGTGATGTCACTATATCTAGTGCGGTAAGCACTGCAGGAGGGAGGAACTGTCTCCAATGCGAATGTCTGCCCTTTTGAACTGAGCACTTTAGACAGGCTTAAATGCACAAGAATGATTCTTTGAAGTTGCTGGTATATATAACAAGGCAATTTTTAGAAGAAGGTATATTCTTAAAGGCAATTATTTTCTCGTGACTGCATTTGTTTAAGATGATTGCAGAAATCCAGTCAATGCATGAGCTAAAACAAAGAGCCAAACTCACAAAAATGCTTATATCAAAGTTATTATAAAATATGAAAACTGAAGATGCTGGAATCTCATCAGATTAAGTAGCAGCTGGAATGATAGTATTGGTTAGTGTGCAGAAGGAGGCCATTCAGCCAATCACGTCCATGCCTGCTGACTGAAAGAGAAAGAAACGGAGTTCACATTTCTGGTCAAAACCTTCTCATTGAAGCAATCAATTTGATGGAAAGATCCCACGACGAAGTGTAGAGCTGTTTTGTTCCAGCACTGAGACTCCAACATAAGATGTTCCATCAGGGTCTGGTCTTGTTGAGGCTTTGATGAGTGAACTGCTTAGAGCCCAGAGATATGCTCACCATGCAATTAATGAGAGATTCTCCAAGGTGGGACACCAACAGCAGGTTCTCCAACACTGACAGAGCAGCAGTCTCACTGTCAGAGCTGAATATTGGTGATGTAGGTAGGAGACAGAAGTGCCTCAAGAGGGACAGGATTTTCAGACAGTTTCTGCCATAAATTTTTAAAAGTTCCAACAGGCCACAGTCGCCAGGCTACCAGCCTGAGAGGGCCTTGTGGCAGGGGGTCATCGGCTGTGGTACTGTGGGACTGTGGTACTGTGGCACTGTGGGACTGTGGGACTGTGGTACTGTGGTACTGTGGGACTGTGGGACTGTGGGACTGTGGCACTGTGGGACTGTGGGACTGTGGTACTGTGGGACTGTGGGACTGTGGTACTGTGGGACTGTGGTACTGTGGGACTGTGGCACTGTGGTACTGTGGTACTGTGGGACTGTGGGACTGTGGGACTGTGCTACTGTGGGACTGTGGGACTGTGGTACTGTGGGACTGTGGTACTGTGGGACTGTGGAACTGTGGGACTGTGGGACTGTGGTACTGTGGGACTGTGCTACTGTGGGACTGTGGGACTGTGGGACTGTGGCACTGTGGTACTGTGTCACTGTGGTACTGTGGGACTGTGGCACTGTGGTACTGTGGGTACTGTGGGACATGGGACTGTTGTACTGTGGCACTGTGGTACTGTGGTACTGAGATACTGTGGGACTGTGCTACTGTGGCATCGTGGTACTGTGGGACTGTGGGACTGTGGCACTGTGTTACTGTGCTACTGTGGGACTATGGGACTGTGGCACTGTGTGACTGTGGGGGACTGTGGGACTGTGGGACTGTGGCACTGTGGGACTGTGGTATTGTGCTACTGTGCTACTGTGGGACTGTGGGACTGTGGGATTGTGGGACTGTGGCACTGTGGGACTGTGGCAACATGGTACTGTGGGACTGTGGTACTGTGGGACTGTGGCACTGTGGGACTGTAGTACTGTGGTACTGTGGGACTGTGGCACTGTGACACTGTGGTACTGTGTCACTGTGGTACTGTGGGACTGTGGCACTGTGGTACTGTGGGTACTGTGGGACATGGGACTGTTGTACTGTGGCACTGTGGTACTGTGGTACTGAGATACTGTGGGACTGTGCTACTGTGGCATCGTGGTACTGTGGGACTGTGGCACTGTGTTACTGTGCTACTGTGGGACTATGGGACTGTGGCACTGTGTGACTGTGGGGGACTGTGGGACTGTGGGACTGTGGGATTGTGGGACTGTGGCACTGTGGGACTGTGGTATTGTGCTACTGTGCTACTGTGGGACTGTGGGACTGTGGGATTGTGGGACTGTGGCAACGTGGTACTGTGGGACTGTGGTACTGTGGGACTGTGGGACTGTGGCACTGTGGTACTGTGGGTACGGTGGGACATGGGACTGTTGTACTGTGGCACTGTGGTACTGTGGTACTGTGATAGTGTGGGACTGTGGTACTGTGGGACTGTGGCACTGTGGGACTGTGGTACTGTGGTACTGTGATACTGTGGGACTGTGCTACTGTGGCACTGTGGTACTGTGGGACTGTGGCACTGTGGGACTGTGGTACTGTGGCACTGTTGCACTGTGGGACTGTGGTGCTGTGGGACTGTGGTACTGTGGTATTGTGACACTATGGTACTGTGGCATTGTGGCACTGTGGGACTGTGGTATCATGGGGCTGTGGGACTGTGGTACTGTGGCACTGTGGTACTGTGACACTGTGGTACTGTGGCACTGTGGGACTGTGGCACTGTGGTATCATGGGACTGTGGGACTGTGGTATCATGGGACTGTGGGACTGTGGTATCATGGGACTGTGGGACTGTTTGACTGTGGGACTGTGGTACTGTGGCATCGTGGTACTGTGGGACTGTGGGACTGTGGCACTGTGTTACTGTGCTACTGTGGGTCTATGGGACTGTGGCACTGTGGTGCTGTGCTACTGTGTGACTGTGGGGGACTGTGGGACTGTGGGACTGTGGGATTGTGGGACTGTGGCACTGTGGGACTGTGGTGCTGTGCTACTGTGTGACTGTGGGACTGTGGGATTGTGGGACCGTGGCACTGTGGGACTGTGGCATCATGGTACTGTGGGACTGTGTTACTGTGGTACTGTGTGACTATGGTACTGTGGTACTGTGGTACTGTGGTACTGTGGCACTGTGGTACTGTGCTACTGTGGTACTGTGGGACTGTGGTACTGTGGCACTGTGGGACTGTGGGACTGTGGTACTTCGGGACTGTGGCACTGTGGTACTGTGGCACTGTGATACTGTGATACTGTGGTACTGTAGCACTATGGCACTGTGGCACTGTGGTACTGTGGTACTTTGGGACTGTGGCACTGTGGTACTGTGGCACTGTGGTACTGTGGCACTGTGGTACTGTAGTACTGTGGCACTGTGGGACCGTGGTGCTGTAATGCTGTAGTACTGTGATACTGCGGCACTGTGACACTGTAGTACTGTGGCACTGTCGTACTGTGGAACAATACTGGGATGCTGTAGTACTGTGGGACAGTGGTGCTGTGTTGCTATAGTACTGTGGTGCTGTAGTGTTGTGACACTGTAGTACTGTGGGACTGTGGTACTGTGACACTGTAGTACTGTGGCACTGCGGTACTGTGGAGCAGGACTGGGATGCTGTAGTACTGTGGGACTGTGGTACTGTGACACTGTAGTACTGTGGCACTGTAGTACTGTGGGACTATGATACTGTGACACTGTAGCATTGTGGTGCTGTGGTACTGTGATCCTGTAGTACTATGATATTGTGGCATTGTGACACTAGCACTGTGGGACTGTGGTACTGTGGCACTGTTACACTGTTACTCTGTAGTACTGTGGTACTGTGATGCTGTAGTACTGTACTACTGTGAAACTGTGACGCTGTAGTACTGAGGTACTGTTGTACTGTGATGCTGTAGTACTGTGGTCCTGTGACAATGTAGTACTGTGGTACTGTAGCGCTGTGGCACTATGATACTGTGGCGCTGTAGCACTGTGACGTTTAGTACTGTGGTGCTGTGGTACTGTGAAGCTGTAGTATTCTGGTACTGTGGCACTGTGAGAATGTAGTACAGTAGGACTTTGGTACTGTGATGCTGTAGTATTGTGGGACTGTAGTACTGTGACGTTGTAGTACTGTGGTACTGTGATGCTATAGCACTGTGATACTGTTACACTGTGACACTGTATTACTGCGGAATTAGGTACTGTGACACTGTGACGCTGTCGTACTGTGGTACTGTGATGCAGTAGTACTGTGACACTGAGGTACTGTGATGCTGTAGTACTGTGGTACTATAACGCTGTAGTACTGTAGTACTGTGGGACTATGGTACTGTGGTACTGTGATGCTGTAATTCTATGGTACTGTGAACCTCTGGCACTGTGGCGTTGTGGTACTGTGATGCTGTGTTACTGTGGTGCTGTTGTGCTGTGGCACTGTAGTGCTGTGACATTGTGGCGGTGTAGCATTGTGGCGCTCTGACACTGGCACTGAGGTAATGTGGCATCAACATACTGTGGCCATGTGGTACTGTGGTACTATGGTGCTGCGGCACTATGGTACTGTGGCACTAATATTAGTGTGGCAATTTGATACTCTGGTGGTGTGGCACTGTGATACTGTGGCACTATGGTGCTGTAGCACTGAGGTACTGTGGCACTGTGGTACTGTAGTACTGTGGCACTGCAGTACTGCTGCATTGAAGTACTGTGGCAATTTGGTACTCTGGTGCTGTGACACTGTGGCACTGTGGTATGGTGATAATGTGGCACTTTGGTATTCTGGCCATGTGGTACAGTGGCACTCTGGCACTGTGGCTCTATGGAATTGTGGCATTGTGATGCTGTGGCCCTATGGCACTGTAGCATTTTGGAGCTGTGACACTGTGGTGCTGTGGTGCTCTGGCCCTGTGGTGTTGTCGCTATGGTGGATGCCGGGGATTTCTTCCCAGAGGATAGAGGACAACCTGTTCTCACCCACCCACCAGGAGACCTCTCGAGACCATACTGCAGCAACTTTGGTTCCGCGCAGTATCTGGAAAATTCCAGTCTGCGTCTACAAAATAGCCTGAATAGTCCCTTTAATTGGCTTAAAGAGCTATCTGGTGATAGCTGTCACCCCACAGTCCAACCTGAACAAAAACCAGTCCCCAACTGAGGGTCTGTCTCTTATCCTGCTTCCTAAAGCAAGCAAAGTTCCTGGGCATTAATTCTATTTCTCTCTCCACAGCAGCTGCCTGAGCTGGATTTTGTAGCATTTTCTGGTTTTTCTTTGAACTTTCCAGTATTCACTTGCATTTTCTTTTTTTTTTGCTGTGTAAGTGCAGTTTGGCACCTGATTAATTTTAGTCATCATTCCCTCGCAGGAATATTTTGTTGAAATACTGGAAACATTTTTCGAAACAACAGCGACAAAGTTAGTTTCAGATTTCTGTCCAGAATTTGCATGTGATTCTGAGAAAGCACTGTTTATGCTCAGTTCATAAAAACAAACCCCCACAGACACATATCCTTCCAGTAAGAAATTTTGAATTAATACAATTATGGAGGCAAGTTTTTTACCTTTCTGCGATGTTTTCCCAATTTTCTTTCCCTTTACCACTTCAGTCCTGCAGGTATAGGTTCACTCCAGTCAGAAGAATCAGAGAATTCCTGCATTACAGAAGCAGGCTTTTTGGCCCCTCAAGTCCACATTAACCCTCTGAAGAGTTTCCCACCCAAACCCAACTCCATAAGCCCACATCCACCATTGCCAACCCACACATCTCTGGACACTGCAGACAGTTTAGCATGGCCAATCCACCTCACCTGCACATCTTCAGACTGTGGGAGGAAACCCACATAGACACGGGGAGAATGTGTCAAGTCAACACAGACAGTTGCCGAGGGTGGAATTGAACCCAGGTCTATGGTGCTGTGAAGCAGCAGTGCTAACCACTGAACCACCATTCCACCCCAAACTGATTGACTGACATGCAGAGTATCATGTGCACAACAGGTTCTCGATATCAGGCAGAACCATGAACCATAGCTGATCTTCAATGCATTTTATGCCCTTAACCCAAGGATACAGATGTTTTATTTTGATCATGAAGAAAGAGCAATGATCAGAACAAATTATACCCTGATTTACACACACTGATAACTACCATTACTCTGGAATTGTCACCGACAATATGCGACCTTGGCTGACACTAATTGTGCTGTAACATCTTTTAAGTATTTACATTGTGACATGTAATATGTCACTTAAAACAAGGAGAATCAAAAATTTGTCACCACATCGGGACTTCCCTCGTCCTATTTGGAATAAAGAAAAAGTGATTGATCACTCACCCCCTTGATCTCATCCGTTATGAGATCATAGTTGATCTGTGTCTTAACTCCATTTACCTGCCTTGCTTCTGTATTCTTTCAAACCCTTGGCTGACAAAAAATCTAATGATCTCAGAATTAAAATTGACTATTGAGCTGGAAACTACTGCTTTTGTGGGAGAGGTTTATTTTGCTAACTTTGTTGGTTAACTTCAGTCATGAATGACCTGACTTAATTTTGCTGTTATGTCTGCCTCTAGAATGCCCCACCTACTTGATGAGCCCATAAAACCGCATGCTGGTTCCCCTGTTAGGCAGTGACTAGTCCTTATACCACATTGAGATACTGGTTAATCTGAAATCTGAAGGACAGTGATTAATATCCTAACATCAATTCATTCCAATTTGCCTGCTGTCACTGGATTCATTTTGCTGATTCTCTGTTGGACCAAGTTAAGGAAACAGTTATATTTGATTAGTGTTACTCTGTTATAATCCTTCTGATCTCATTTCAATGATCATTTCTGAAAATTATGCATTTAGTTTTTGTCTTTTTCAATGGGTGGTTGTGTCCACCTGAGGGATGACAGATCATTTGAATCTTCATCAAAAATTGAAGGAAAAGCTTAATTAACCAGATGACCCAAACTTTTTTTGTGTGGCTTTGCTTCTGTTCTGAAGTTGAGATGAATGTGAAATGTTACAATGTGTGATATCTATGACTTTAGGTTATTGAGAAATTGTTTTACTTGTACTGAGTTTGCTTAAACTTTGGCTGCAGTGGCCTAGGTGAGAGACCTGGTTACTCCCTTCACCTTTCAAGAATGCACAAGGACAGAGTTTGTAATCCAGTTCACACCTGGTCTGGATGTGCTAGTGAACCAAGCTACTCATGTTTACCAGCCTGGGTTAGGGTTAGTCAAAAGGAAAAACGATAAAAGAGTGCTGTCAGCCAACCGCAGCTGAAATGAACCGGGATAAAAAATATCTTTCAGCCTACAAAGCAAAGAACCACAAAATTAATTGCTTAACTAACAACATGCCACTATCTTCACTTCATGAATGTCCCAGAAACTGACCAGTGTGTCTATTAATTATACTTTTTATATTTGTGTACACTCATCTCTAACCTGTGTATATGTGTGTGTGTGCTGTATGGGGAATCTCATCAAGGATCTGTCGTAACAGATATAATTGGTGGAACTGATGCAGAGTTCTATTCCTGCAAAAACAGCGACAAGAAAGAAATATAGAAATTAGGAACAGGAATAAGTCATTTGAGCCTGCTCAGCCAAAGCTTTCCAAGTGTAATAAACATAGAGATAGTGTTTAGGAGACTGAATGCCAGCAAGCATCCATCACTCGTGAGATGTTGCACTGTCAAAAAAAGTCACTGCCTTTACAATATTGGGCTGAAGATTTGACTGCACTATTTTCAGACATGGACGATGGGCATGATCCATGATTTACCTGTGCCCAACACCAACTTGGTGCTGCCACCTCCTGTCCCTGATTGTAGTGGGATGGAATTTGTTACGATATAATAGTTTTGAAGCTTGTTTGATTTTTCTTTCAGACAGCTAGACTCTTTTGGAAAAAGGTAACTGAGAAAATCGGTGCTCTACTTCGGGGATAAGAAGATCCTGCTGGGAAGGGTGGTACACAGGTGGGTCATTTGCCAGGGCCACTTCGAGAATATGACACCACACCAAGCCAGCCTGATCTAAGATTGCCACCTGAGTCAGTGCAGCCTCAGCCATGTGAATAAATGCTCACTAATGTAAGAAGAAAGTCAATGTCCTTCTCCACTCTGCCAGTGTAGCTGTCATCATCTCATCTCTGCTATCTCACACTCATTCTATCTCTGGTACTGCACCCACATCCCACCAAGGTTCATGCTCTATTGCTCTCACTGTTACCTGTAGTATCTTTCCTCACTCAATGTCTCACATTCCACCTCCCGAAATCACTCACATTGCATACCCTCTGTGCTGCCTACTCACTCACTCACTTGCCCAGGACAGCTGCACAAATATGTTTCCCATTATTATCTCACATCAAACATTGCACCACTCCACAACAAGTTAGAAAGAGCCAAGATGGGTGGTGGACTGCCTGACATTTAGCTCCCCATTCCTGATGTGGAGAGAATTCTGATTGTGAATGTCCCAATAGTTAACTGTGTCCAAGCTGGTATCAGAGGCTTCCCTTGATATTAGCACCACAAAGGCTATGCTCTTTGACTTGACTGAAGCCTGCTGCCAACCATGACAAGCTCCCTGCCTTTGTATCTGTGCTGAATGCCAAGGTGGGGCAGGAGTAGTATAAGCCTGATATCTCTGCTTGAGGGGACAAAAAGGCAAGGGATGCTGTAACCATCCAGGTCAACTCAGAATGGGTGAACAATGAGCCTGGAGATGCAGTCTGCTCAGTCCATGAGCTGATACAATTCACACAATGTCCCTGCCGCAGTGTTACAGTGATAGTACCATCAAATATGCAGAAGTAGGGTATCAAAGATGGGCCATGAGGCTTCTTCGAGGCTTACACATTTCAGATGCCAATGTCTAGATGTAGGCTGCTTGGTGGCTGATGCTCATGGGGTATGGCCTGAGATATTGGTGCCTGGTATCCAACATAAAGTGCCTGCAGACCAAGTGGAGAGCTGAATTCGGCCATACTTCACCTAATTAATGATCCGTTTCTTATCAAATTCACCAAACAAGCTAGAAATCAAGAATTCTCAACATAAATCAGAGCAGGTAGCTGACAAATTCTATCTTTCCCTGATTTCTGTTAAGAATTCTTGATGTCTAGCTTATTTAGTAAATTTGATAAGAGGCTGAATATTAATGAGAGGAAGCATGGCAGTAATAAGGTGTTTAACAAGCAGTAATCCCCAATAATTGGCAATTCACTGCTGCCAAACAAAACACCCACCTCACCATTTGGGAAATGCATAAAAAATACAGCAAGTTTCCTCATCAATATTCTCAGGCGATTCTGTCATAGATTTTTTCATTGTGAATGTTGCTTGGGCCCCTAAAGGATTCCACCCAACGTCTATCATAGCAGCATAACTTGTACTTAATTGTGCACATGCAAGAAGTTACCTCTTGCAACAAACCCATCCCCTGGTGAGCAGTAGTATGGAAATCTCATTCAACAAAGTGGCCTGCAGTGAAGATTGCTCACACAACACAACGGTCAAAGGTCAGGCCTTACCTTTGATGCTCACATCAGCTTCACACAACTTTTCATGGTGCCAGCCTCTTCCTTACTCCTCATGGCTCCAGCCATATTTACCACAGGATTCAATTAATCCACAGCAGGCACATCACTCAATCAGAGCACAACACAACTGCTGATAATTTTGCCTTTCCAAGACAGGATGGCAGGCAATAGAAGGGAGCAAAGCAGTAATACAGCTATATCATTGCTCAAACACCCCTCATCTCGTGAGCACTACAGAGAACATTACGGATCTCTACATTATGGATCCAACTGCAAGTAAGAGACCTACATCCAGCAATGGGGACAGCATTGAGGAAATCTGTAGAAAAAGACTAAAGATTTGTATGATCTGAAGAGAAGCTAAATGGAATGTTCCTGCCTTAAGCCCTCTCTCAAATTCTACCTTTCGCTCATCCTGCTATCTGGTTTGAAGTGCAAACTGGAGAAGGTGTGACCATGATCCTCTTCAGAAGATAAGATTACAAACATGTTTTGTGGAGAGGGCAGAGTCAGATGAGAAGCAATGTCTGTCACACAGCAATGTGACCGTGACCACATAGCTTGTTGTTGTGATGGTGATTGGGAGACAATGACCTAGTGGCATTATCACTACTTACCCAGAAACCCAGCTAATGTTCGGGGGACTTCGGTACGAAGATAGTGGAATCGGACATCAATAAAAATCTGGAATTAAGAATCTAATGATGATATGAAATTTAGAGTAATGGCAACTGTTATCAATTGTCAGGAAAAACCCATCTGGTTCACTAATGCTCTTTAGGGGAGGAAACTGCTGGCCTACTTGTTTGGTTGACTTTTAACTATGCTCCTGGCAAATTAGGGATGAGTAATAAATGCTAGCCTGTCTCATGATGCCCACAGACTGTGAATGAATAAAGAAAATGATTGAAAAATTAATGTTAGGACTCTGCAGATAGTTCCTCTATTCCTCTTCAGTTTTTGGGCCTGGGTACAGCAACCTGACTGGGAGAACATTTCATCTTCAAGATGATACTTCCCCATCACTGCACTAGCTGGTCAACTTTAATTTTTGTTCTCAAATTTCTGAACTGGGTCTTGAACATTTTAACTCAGAAGTGAAAGAATTACCAATCCAAGCTGCTACCAAATTAACCTGAAAGTTTCATGTTGTTACCATTTTCTTACCGGTCAGAATTCTTGTTAACATGTACATTTTGTTCAGTATACCAAAGCAATATTAGGGTTAATGCCACTTACACTTTACTTAAGCACATGAGAGAAGCAATGGTAGTTGCAATGGTAGATTTTATTGAGAAAAGCTGGAGGAAAAGCACTGACATGGACTGGTCAGGCCTGAATGGTCTCTGGGTCATCTATCCCGCTATTGCTCCCTTGCCACTAACCCAGGAGAAGTTTTGGGAAATTGTGACTCATAATATATACAATTTTCCATCCTTGGAAATGAAGGGATCAAATGCTTTATGAAATATACAACTAATTCCAGCAAAGTGCATCATGCCAGTCTTTATTGCTTAATCCTATTTTCCCTGAGAATTTGGGGATGGCCCGTCATCATGAACCACTGTTGTGTAACCAGTGGAGAGTTCAAAAAGTACAGGCCCTAAGGCTTTTAAAGTATGTTTGCATTGCAGTTGAACAAAACTTTATTTTAAATCTATTTGACTATTTTCTCAATCCACTGGTAATTACTGGCCTATTTTGTCCAAGTGACTATTCTTCAGAATTAGCTCAGAGTGAGATTAGATTCCCTACAGTATGGAAACAGGCCTTTTGGCTCAACAACTGACCCACCAAAGAGTAACCCACCCAGACCCATTCCCCCACCCTATATTTACCCCTGACTAACACTACCGGCAATTTAGCACAGCCAATTCACCTAACCTGCACATCTTTGGATTGTGGGAGGAAACCCATGCAGACACAGGGACAATTTGCAAACTCCACACAGACAGTTAGCCAAGGCGGGAATCAAACCCGGGTCCCTGGTGCTGTGAGGCAGCAGTACTCCACTGAGCCACCATACCACCCGAGTAAGTTCCAGCAAATCAGCTACAGCCAACATCTCAGCCAAACTTGACTCTGCTCAGCCCACATACATGCAAGTCATTAGTTAGCAATTAACATCTGCAGTAATTATGGAATTTATACTCCTTTCTAGTCAAAGGGCACCTAACAAAAGCAGCAAAACAAAGTTTCAATCTGTAAAGGGCTCTTACGGCATAGCGGTAGTGTCCCTAACTTTATTTTATATTAAAAACTAGTTTCCTTGTCAAAAGACAGCAAGGCTAATGAAAGCATTCTGCTGGATCAGTGACCACAGAAAAAGACTGAAATCTGTCGCATGATCTCCTTTCAATAAAGATCAATTCCAAAATGGGTAGCTCTGTGTGAACCATCAAGGAAATTAGTTTCAGTTTTAAATAAACTTCATTGAGGTTCCATGATATATTCCAATGTTCAAGTTCAATTGTGAAGAGTTTAGAAAAGAATTGCACAGCGATTTTTACCCAATTCTTTAATGATTTGAAACAACATCAAAATTTGTTCTGACAGAACTAATGCATTTTTCCAAATTAGATAGTGGGTTAAGGAAACCATCTGAGGTGTACTTTGATTATTTCTTCCCTAAAATAATTCTAATAAGGTTAGAGAGCAGAAAATACATGCCGAAGTGTTAATGTATCGTATATACTCGTGTTAATGTTGAATTTTTCAAATCTAAATTTATGGGGTTGACTATTACATGGATATGATCTTTGAGGGCTGAAACTCAGACTACAGAACAAAATACTGTATTATTAGCAGATGCCCAGTTGATAAACAAATAAAGGAAAAGCACACAAAAGGAGGTTGTTACCTGACTCTGACCTGATGCATCTTAAACATTCACACCTAGTTCTTCTATTTCCCTCCATTTTCTTTCATCTATTGTTGTGCTATTTTTTCAAACTAGCAAAGTAACTAAAAAAATCAATTTTTCATCGTAACATTTATGTATAGGAAAATCTTTTGACTCACAAATGTTGATCTGTGAAGAACTAGAGTTGACATTCACATGTAATATATGGAAAATTCCAGATTTTTTGGCCAAAAATAGGGGTTCAACTTATAAATGAGATCAACTATTACTCGACTACATATGGTAAATGGAAAAAGTTTCTTGTGACATTATAATGGCCAAATGTTGTTAAAATTACTTAAAGGAATGAATTTACTAATGAAGTGATTAGATTAATTAGCATTACAGGTTGAGTATAAACCTTTTGGAACTTATATCTTTTCGAACGTATGCATTGACTTATTGAGCCTGCTGGAGAAGTGAATGTGTGATTTAAGAATGAGAAGGATTGTGATAAGCTGAGGAAGGGCAGTCTGTTTACTTTGGGGAACTGGAGGTGAAGAATTATCAGAAGTGTGTAGTTTAAGTGGAAAAGCCTATTGCCCTTCCTCTCCCACTGCAACAATTGAGAGACTTCAGTCTCTGACTGATTACGGCTGTTGGTTTGACTGGTATTTTCAGCTTCAATCTGTTCATGGCTATATTTTACAAAAGCATATGATCGCACATAGAATCTGCTAATGCCTCACTGTGATGTCTGGACTCCAAATGCCTTGAAAGCACTTTGCCATTGGACCTTGCCTCTTCTGTCAGACTGTGCGGGAGTTAGCATGCAACAATCACTGCATCTTGCACAGACATCGCGCATTCTTCAAAAAGGCATTTGGGATCTGGGACACCAGCATCCACATAAGCAACCCCAAAAATCCATCTACCCAAATCTAGCCAAATCTACAAGGCCAATGTGTAAGAGTCTGCAGATCACTATGACTTTTGTCTTCCCATCAAATAGCAGTGGAAAACAAGTCACCTTCAAGTCAGAGGGACAGCCTAAGAAATGTCACAACGTGTCAATGAAGAGAATTGTAGAATCACAGAAGAGGCCTTTCAGCCCATTGAGTCTGTGCTGCCAAAAATCACACTAGCCCCATTTTCCTGCTCTAAGAGCCATGCTCATTTCTATTGAAGTCATGATACAAAATAAAAGAAAATCAACCATTACCATCCACACCAGCATTTCAGAACAAATGTACTATGATTCAAGAGCAATATTATACATGCCAGAAGTCAACTGAACACCAAAAGCAAATGGATGCTAGACCACTTCAAGATAATTCCAATATCTAGAGCAGAATCTAGTCCTGTTTCAATTCTCCCCCATTAGTTGAGATTTACATTTTCTGATGGGTAAATGAGAGAATAATTCTTTCCCTTACCTATCCTATCCCCACGTCATGGAGCTGTGCCTGGAGGAATTTCTGGGTGACCCTAACCCTGCCACCCATCCTGTTCAAATCAGACCTCAAAGTCATTCGCACCAGCTGGTATTAATCATGCTTCAGATCTTTCGAAAGGGCCCAGACTTTAACCACACTGGATCATTAATCCTTAGGATGGATCAATTTTGCCTAATGACAGAACAGCTGCCTTTTGAACTGAAGATATTTACAACCTGACTATTGTTAAGGTCTCAAGGATCTTTCATGAAGTAGTTATAAGTCTTGAAGCTACTGGCAGCCCACCATCAGCCTAAAAATAACCTGCAGTTTTGGACTCAGATCATTCTTCTCTGTGACCGAGATTATAGGGTTCTGAACCAGTGCATTAAATGCCAACAGAGCAGGATCATCAGAATTTCAAGCCCATAAAATCTTCAACTTATTAAAGTAAGAGGAACATTTTCCAAATTAGATTAAGTCCAGATAATCATCTCACTAAGGCTTCATTCTGTTGCGCCTGTGGAACTGGAATTATTTAGTTTTCTTCACTCCTGAGCTAATGTTAACATTTCATTTTACACAGTGGGATGCTTTCAATCACTTCCTTATGGGTCAAATATTAATTCATGCAGCCTAGCATGGGGTGCTCACCATACACTTCACTTTCCAATTTAATCAGGATGGGAAGTTTTGTCTGCTCTGTGATGAAATGCTCACTAGCTACGTTCTGAGCATTTAGTTACTATTGACAATATCACACTGTAAAAGCAAGTTATATCCTGTTGTGGAAGGCTTCCATCTATGTTTTATTTTCTTAATAACATGAACCCATCAGAAGGTCATTTTGTCTGTTTTGAAGCTGCCTATTACCGTGCCTGAAACTGCTGCTTCAGCCATTTAATCAACAGTTGGAATTCGAAAGGTCAGAGCCTCCTTGTGAGAAGGTTGTTATGCATGTAATAAAACAAGGCATAAAACGAGGCTTGTTATGCCCTCAGGAACAGACAACAAGATAAGTCATACCTTTGGGAAGAGTCCTCTAGCCAGATGTGTGTGTGTGTATGTGTGTGTGTGTGTGTATGTACATGTGTGTGTGTACATGTGTGTGTGTGTGGGTGTGTGTGTACATGTGTGTGTGTGTGTGTGTGTGTATGTACGTGTGTGTATGTACGTGTGTGTGTGTGTAGATATCACAGTTTACTTATGCACCATCACTCAATGCCAGAGTTTGGGGTGGTCTTGGTTCTAGACTGGAGGTGATGGAGTTTGAATAGTTTGCCTCTCGTTCTGTCGAGAAGGTCTTCTCGTACAGGAGGCTCCATTGATTTGGGGCAAAGTGTTGTGCCAAGAAAGCTGGAGAAGAGCATTGGCACAATGGCACAGCCTTACACTAACCAGTTTGTAAATGCATTGAATCTGTGGTGGACATCACAGTTTGCATGTTGCCATGAAGCAGATAGGACACGGTGATGAATTAAGCTAACTCTGAGGAGGTCACTCCATCATACCACCTTGTTGACAGAGTTGAAGATTCAAGGTTTGTGTAAAGATTTGTAGCTGGGGTGACACTTGCAGTTGTTGTGGGTATGTTCACCGAGCTGGGAAGTTGGTTTGCAGACATTTCGTCCCTTTTCTAGCTGACATCTTCAGTGCTGTGGAGCCTCCTGTGAAGTGCTTCTGTACTGTGTTGGTTGGAATTTACATGGTTTCATACTGTTGTTTTTGGTTGCTGGTTCAGGCTGTTAATTGCAGTGCTTTTTATATTGGGTGTAAGTCGATGTGTTTATTGATGGAGTCCATCAAGAGTTGAAGGTCTTTGAGAGTTCGAAGAAGGCCATGTGTAAATGATCCTGCTGCCTTCTACATTTCCCATGTTTTTGTCTTGCTGTGAAGATCATGATCACGGAGCCGCTTGTTGGACAGGATCTGAATGTGCCTCCAGTAGCAGATGTGCCTCCTCTTCCTAAGGCGGAGAGGTGGCATCTGTGAGATTGTGACCCATCTCAAGCATCTCCAAAAGGTCCAGATAGAGGTCAAACACAACCAGTGGAAGGTGTGTGTGAAAGCTGACCATGCCATTCACTCACCTAGTCATAGAGTCATAGAGATGTACAGCATGGAAACAAACCCTTCGGTCCAACCCGTCCATGCCAACCAGATATCCCAACCTAATCTAGTCCCACCTGCCAGCACCCAGCCCATATCCCTCCAAACCCTTCCCATTCATATATCCATCCAAATGCCTTTTAAATGTTGCAATTGTACCAGCCTCCACCACTTCCTCTGGCAGCTCATTCCATATACGTACCACCCTCTGAGTGAAAAAGTTGCCCTGTAGGTCTCTTTTATATATTTCCCCTCTCACCCTAAACCTATGTCCTTTAGTTCAGGACTCCCCCAACCCAGGGAAAAGACTTTGCCTATTTATCCTATCCATGCCCCTCATAATTTTGTAAACCTCTATAAAGTCACCCCTCAGCCTCCAACGCTCCAGGGAAAACAGTCCCAGCCTGTTCAGCTCAAATCCTCCAACCCTGGCAACATCCTTGTAAGTCTTTTCTGAACCCTTTCAAGTTTCACAACATCTTTCCAAAAGGAAGGAGACCAGAATTGCACACAATATTCCTACAGTGGCCTAACCAATGTCCTGTACAGCCGCAATATGACCTCCCAACTCCTGTACTCAATACTCTGACCAATAAAGGAAAGCATACCAAATGCTTTCTTCACCATCCTATCTACGTGCGACTCCACTTTCAAGGAGCTATGAACCTGCACTCCAAGGTCTCTTTGTTCAGCAACACTCCCTAGGACCGTACCATTAAGTGTATAAGTCCTGTTAAGATTTGTTTTCCCAAAATGCAGGGTCTCGCATTTATCTGAATTAAACTCCATCTACCACTTCTCAGCCCATTGGCCCAACTGATCAAGATTCTATTGCAATCTGAGATAACCCTCTTTGCTGTCCACTACACCTCCAATTTTGGTGTTATCTGCAAATTTACTAACTGTACCTCTTATGCTCGCATCCAAATCATTTATGTAGATGACAAAAGTAGTGGACCCAGCACCGATCGTCGTGGCACTCCACTGGTCACAGGCCTCCAGTCTGAAAAGCAACCCTCCACCACCATCCTCTGTCTTCTACTTTTAAGCCAGTTCTGTATCCAAATGTATTCCATGTATCCATATCTCCCTGTATTCCATGACATCTAACCTTGCTAACTAGTCTCCCATACGGAACCTTGTTGAACGCCTTACTGAAGTCCATATAGATCACATGTACAGCTCTGCCCTCATCAATCCTCTTTGTTACTTCCTCAAAAAACTCAATCAAGTTTGTGAGATATGATTTCCCATGCACAAAGCCATGTTGACTATCCTTAATCAGTCCTTGCCTTTCCAAATACATGTACATCCTGTCCCTCAGGATTCCCTCCAACAACTTGCCCACCACCAATGTCAGGCTCGCTGGTCTATAGTTCCCTGGTTTGTCCTTATTACCCTTCTTAAACAGTGGCACCACATTAGCCAACCT
This sequence comes from Chiloscyllium punctatum, assembly GCF_047496795.1. Classification (NCBI taxonomy): domain Eukaryota; kingdom Metazoa; phylum Chordata; class Chondrichthyes; order Orectolobiformes; family Hemiscylliidae; genus Chiloscyllium; species Chiloscyllium punctatum. Next base: position 90,462,013 of record NC_092746.1, on the reverse strand, counting down.
CCAGACTTCCGGCACCTCACCTGTGACTATCGATGATACAAATATCTCAGTAAGAGGCCCAGCAATCACTTCCCTAGCTTCCCACAGAGTGTTAGGGTACATCTGGTCAGGTCCTGGGGAATTATCCACCGTTAACTATTTCAAAACATCCAGCACTTCCTCCTCTGTAATATGGACATTTTGCAAGATGTCACCATCTATTTCCCTACAGTTTATATCTTCCATATCCTTTTCCACAGTAAATACTGATGCAAAATATTCATTCAGTATCTGCCCCATTTTCTGTGGCTCCACACAAAGGCCGCCTTGCTGATCTTTGAGGGGCCCTATTCTCTCCCTAGTTACACTTTTGTCCTTAAAGTATTTGTAAAACCTTTTAGATTCTCCTTAATTCTATTTGCCAAAGCTATCTCGTCCTCTTTTTGCCCTCTTGATTTCCCTCTTAAGTATACTCCTACTGCCTTTATACTCTTCTAAGGATTCACTCAATCTATCCTGTCTATACCTTACATATGCTACCTTCTTTTTCTTAACCAAACCCTCAATTTCTTTAGTCATCCAGCATTCCCGATACTAACCAGCCTTTCCTTTCACCCTAACAGGAATATACTTTCTCTGGATTCTTGTTATCTCATTTCTGAAGGCTTCCCATTTTCCAGCCGTCCCTTTACCTGCGAACATCTGCCTCCAATCAGCTTTCAAAAGTTCTTGCCTAATACCGTCAAAATTGGCCTTTCTCCAATTTAGAATTTCAACTTTTACATCTGGTCTATCCTTTTCCATCACTATTTTAAATCGAATAGAATTATGGTCGATGGCCTCAAAGTATTCCCCCACTGACACCTCAGTCACCTGCCCTGCCTTATTTCCCAAGAGTAGGTCAAGTTTTGCACCTTCTCTAGTAGGTACATCCATATACTGAATCAGAAAATTGTCTTGTACACACTTAACAAATTCCTCTCCATCTAAGCCCTTAACACTATGGCAGTCCCAGTCTATGTTTGGAAAGTTAAAATTCCCTACCATAACCACCCTATTATTCTTACAGATAACTGAGATCTCCTTACAAGTTGTTTCTCAATTTCCCAACAATATAATACAATTCCAATAAGGTGATCATCCCTTTCTTATTTCTCAGTTCCACCCAAATAACTTCCCTGAATGTATTTCCAGGAATATCCTCCCTCAGCACAGCTGTAATACTATTCCTTATCAGAAACACCACTCCCCCTCCTCTCTTGCCTCCCTTTCTATCCTTCCTGTAGCATTTATTAGATTAAATTCACTACAGTGTGGAAACAGGCCCTTTGGCCCAACAAGTCCACACTGATCCTCCGAAGAGCAACCACCCAGACCCATTCCCCTACATTCACCCCTGACTAATGCGCCTAACACTACGGGCAATTTAGCTTGATCAATTCACCTAACCTGCACATGTTTGGACTGTGGGAGGAAGCTGGAGCACCCGGAGGAAACCCACGCAGACACGGGGAGAACGTGCAAACTCCACACAGACAGTTGCCCGAGGTGGGAATTGAACTCGGGTCCCTGACGCTGTGAGGTAGCAGTGCTAACCACCGAGCCACCGTGCCACCCACTTATATCCTGGAACATTAGGCTGCCAGACCTGTCCATCCCTGAGCCATGTTTCTGTAATTGCTATGATATCTCAGTTCCTTGTTCCTAACCTTGTCCAGAGTTCACCTGCCTTCCCCTCTTCAGACACCTTCCAGAAAGTGTTCAGATCCACTTTGGACAGTTTTGTCACTTCAGAATCCACAACCCTGGAGTGGAAGGAAATCGTCCTCTGTCCTGAGGAAGTGCCTAAGAAGAAGAAAAGATTTGTGCAGCCGCTGCTCTGTTACTCCATTGTTTTCACAACCATACTGCCTCTGTCCTGTTTAGTTCATGGCCTCTAACTTTGTTCACATATCCACTGTGTGACACATTGCCAAATTTGGAAGTCCACATGTACCAAATCTACACAATTCTCTGTGCTATCTCATGAAAAACTGAGGTAAATCCATAACAGTTTTTGGCAGATGCCAGTGTTGTAGTTTTACTGGAACAACTAGGGGAGTGGCTAGTCTGGGGCACAATGCTTCAGTATTATTGCCACCCTGTTGTCACAGCCCCAACCTTTCCAATATCCAGTGCCCTCAGACATTTTTCTATATCGTGTGGAATGAGTCAAATTGGCATTTATGATTCTGGGGATCTCATTAGTCACAGTTTAAGGATACAGGAGAGGCCAATTAGATCTGACAAAAGGAAAAATATCTTTACCGAGAGAGAACATAGAACATAGAAAAATACAGCGCAGTACAGGCCCTTCGGCCCTCGATGTTGCGCCGACCGAAGCCTACCTAACCTACACTAGCCCAATAACCTCCATATGCTTGTCCAATGCCCGTTTAAATGACCCTAAAGAGGGAGAGTCCACCACTGCTACAGGCAGGGCATTCCATGAACTCACAACCCGCTGAGTAAAAAATCTACCCCTAACATCTGTCCTATACCAACCTCCCCTTAATTTAAAGCTGTGTCCCCTAGTAACAGCTGACTCCATACGCGGAAAAAGGTTCTCACTGTCAACCCTATCTAAACCCCTAATCATCTTGTACACCTCTATCAAATCTCCCCTTAACCTTCTTTTCTCTAATGAGAAAAGTCCCAAGTGCCTCAGCCTTTCCTCATATGATCTTCCTACCATGCCAGGCAACATCCTGCATTCGTTCCAATGCCTCCACATCCTTCCTATAGTATGGCGACCAAAACTGCACACAATACTCCAGATGAGGCTGCACCAGAGTCTTCTACAACTGCAACATGACCTCAGGACTCCGGAATTCAATTCCTCTACCAATAAAGCCCAGTACACCATATGCCTTCTTCACAGCACTATTTACCTGGGTGGCAACTTTCAAAGATCTGTGTACATAGACACCAAGATCCCTCTGCTCATCCACACTACCAAGTAGTCTACCATTAGTCCAGTAATCCATCTTCTTGTTACTCCTACCAAAGTGAATGACTTCACACTTAGCTACATTGAATTCCATTTGCCACCTTACTGCCCAGCTCTGCAACTTATCTATATCGCGCTGTAACCTGCCACATCCTTCTTCACTGCCATGGGGTACCTTATCGAACGCCTTGCTAAAATCCATATACACCACATCTACTGCTTTACCCTCGTCCACTTCCTTGGTCACCTTCTCAAAGAATTCAATAAGGTTTGTGAGGCACGACCTGCCCTTCACAAAACCATGCTGACTATCCTTGATCACATTATTCCTATCCAGATGTTCATAAATCCTATCCCTTACAATTCTCTCTAAGACTTTGCCCACAACAGAAGTGAGACTCACCGGCCTATAGTTACTCGGGCTATCCCTGCTCCCCTTCTTGAACAAGGGGACCATATTCGCTATCCTCCAGTCTACTGGCACTATTCCCATAGACAACGACGACATAAAAATCAAGGCCAATGGCTCCGCTAACTCTCAATCGCCCCAACTGAACCTTCACGTCTCATCTTTACATAGGCCGCCCTCTTCCCTTTCACAAGGGATTCCAATTCCTTATTAAACCACGGCTCCCTCACAAGACCCTTTACTCCCTGCCTGACTGGTACATACTTATCAAGGACACCCATTAGCTGTTCCTTGAACAATCTCCACATATCATTTGTGTTCTTCCCTTGAAGCCTATTTTTCCAATCCACGCATCCTAAGTCATGTCTCACCGCATCATAATTTCCCTGCCCCCAGCTATAACTCCTGCCCTGCAGTGCACACTTATCCCTCTCCATCACTAGAGTAAAAGTCACCGAGTTGTGGTCACTGCCCCCGAAGTGCTCACCTACCTCCAAGTCTAACACCTGGCCTGGTTCATTACCTAGAACCAAATCCAGTATAGCCTCACCTCTTGTTGGCCTGTCTACATATTGTGTCAGGAAACCCTCCTGCACACATTGGACAAACACCGACCCATCTAACGAACTCGAGCTATAGCTTTCCCAGTCAATTTCTGGGAAGTTAAAGTCCCCCATAACAACCACCCTACTACTTTCACTCTTCTCCTGAATCATCCTCGCAATACTTTCCTCTACTTCTCTCGGACTATTAGGAGGCCTGTAGAAAACTCCTAACAGGGTGACCTCACCTTTCCTATTTCTAACCTCCGCCCACACTACCTCAGATGGCAAGTCTTCCTCCATCACCCTTTCTACTGCTGTAATACTATCCTTGACAAGCAATGCCACACCTCCCCCTCTTTTACCCCCATCTCTGACCCTACTAAAACATTTAAACCCTGGAACCTGCAACAGCCATTCCTGTCCCTGTTCGACCCACGCCTCTGTAATGGCCACAACATCGAAGTCCCAGGTACCAACCCATGCTGCAAGCTCACCTACCTTATTTCTTATACTTCTGGCATTGAAGTATACACACTTCAAGCCACCTTCCTGTTTACAGGCACCCTCCTTCGAGATCGATGCCATGTTCCTAACCTCCCTACACTCAAGGTCCTGTACCCTAAAGCTACAGTCCAGGTTCCCATGCCTCTGCAGAGTTAGTTTAAACCCTCCCAAAGAGCACTAGCATACCTCCCCCCAAGGATACTGGTGCCCCTCAGGTTCAGGTGTAGACCATCCTGTTTATAGAGGTCCCACCTTCCCCAGAAAGAACCCCAGTTGTCCAGAAACCGGAATCCCTCCCTCCTGCACCATCCCTGTAGCCATGTATTTAACTCTTCTCTCTCCCTATTCCTCGACTCTCTATCACGTGGCACGGGTAACAAACCAGAGACAACGACTCTTTTCATTCTAGCTCTGAGCTTCCAACCTAGCTCCCTGAAAGCCTGTCTAACATCCTCACCCCTCTTCCTACCTATGTCGTTGGTGCCAACGTGGACCACGATCTGGGGCTGCTCCCCCTCCCCCTTGAGGACCCAGAAAACACGATCAGAGACATCACGTACCCTTGCACCTGGGAGGCAACATACCAATCGTGAGTCTCTGTCGCTCCTGCAAAACCGCCTATCTGTGCCCCTCACTATTGAGTCCCCAATAACTATCGCTCTACCTTTCTCCACCCTTCCCTTCTGAGCAACGGGGACAGGCTCCGTGCCAGAGGCCTGAACCTCGTTGCTTACCCCTGGTAAGTCATCCCCCCCACAAGTATCCAAAACGGTATACTTGTTCTTGAGGGGAATGACCGCAGGGGGTCCCTGCACTGGCTGCTTCCTCCCACTCCCCCTCACTGTCACCCATCTCTCTATAACTTTTGGAGTAACTACTTCCCTAAAGCTCTGATCTATGACCACCTCCGCCTCCCGAATGATCCGCAGTTCATCCAACTCCAGCTCCAGTTCCCTAACACGGTCTTGGAGGAGCTGGAGATGGGTGCACTTCTTGCAAGTGTAATCAGGAGGGACGCTAATGGCTTCCCTCACCTCATACATGTTGCAAGAGGAGGTGAGTGTATAGAATTCTCTGCCACAGAAAGTGGTTGAAGCCAAACATTGAATGTTTTCAATAAGGAGTCAGATACAGTTCTTAAGGCCAAAGGGCCCAAAGGGAATGGGGAGACCATGGAACAGGGTACTGGGTTGAATGATCAGCCATGATTGTAATGTTTTTAACTGTACAGTTCTCTGAGAGTTCCCCACATTTCAAACCCCTCCAAAATTTTACAGGCCTCACAGACGGGGGCATTAGTACACAGGTCAGCACATACATGATTGAGATTTTTGAGGAGGTGATGAAAATGATTGACGAGGGAAAGGCAGTGAATGCTATTGACATAGACTTTAGCAAAGCCTTTGAGAATGTCCCTCATGGTCAGCTGGTCCAGAAGATCAAATCACATGGAATCCATGGTGAGTCAGCCAGTTACAGAGTCATAGAGATGTACAGCATAGAAACAGACCTTTCAGTCCAACTCGTCTATGTTGAGCAGATATCCTAAATTAATTTGGTCCCATTTGCCAGCACTTGGCCCATATCCCTCTAACCCTTCCTATTCATATACCCATTCAGAAGCCTTTTAAATGTTGTAATTGTACCACTTTCCTTCACTTCCTCTGGCAGCTCATTCCACACACACACCACCCAGATGCTGCTTGATCTGCTCTGCTTTTCCAGTGCCACACTTTTCCACACTGACTCTCCAGCATGTCCAGTCCTCATTTTCACTTATAAAAGTTGGCAAGTCATGTTGCAGCTGTATAAAACGATAGTTAGGCCACATTCAGCATATTGTGTGCTGTGCCGTTCATTGCACTATAGGAAGGATGTGGAGGTTTTGGAGAAAGTGGAAAAGTGGTTCACAAGGATGTTGTCCGGATTGGAGTGTGTTAGCTATAAAGAGAGGTTGGACAAACTCGCCTTGTTTTCAATAGAATGTTGGAGAGTGAGGGCGACCTGATAGAAGTATATAAAATTATGAGAGAGATGGACAAGGTGGATGGTCAGAGTCTCGTTCTTAGGGTGGAAATATCAAATACTAGGGGGCATTGGTTTAAAGTGAGAGGGAAAAAGTTTAAAGGAGATGTGTGTGAAAAGTTTTTTTTTATGCAGAGGATGGTAGGTGCCTAGACCGTGCTGTCAGGAAGGTGGGAGAAGCAGATACAATAGCAATAGAGGAATATGGCCCAGGAGCAGGCAGATGGGATTAGTTTAGGATAGCATGATGGTCAGCATGTCATGATGGGCTGATGCTTGAATAGTACATCCTGTCCTGCACTATTCATCTGTCCATCTATGAGAGTAGTCATTCTCTCAAGAGAAGAGATCATTAGCTGAGGAACCTGGGACTTTTCTGCATTGTCTGCACATGGGAGCAAACTTCCTCTGGGATTTCTGACAGATTTTCACCTATTTTATACTTTTTCTCCAGCACCTGCCATTTTTGATGATAGTTCCCAAAGTTCACCCTCAATGTGAAACTCTCTGCCCCAAATGTTACTGTGGCCACACTTGTAACTAGTTCTGTTAGCTGCATGGGTGGGGTGCACTAGAATAATATGGCAAAGTCTCCTCCAATAGTTGCTCTTCTGAATTTCAACTGCTTGCTTTGTCCTTGTTGTCTCCCATTTGTTACTTCACCTGTGAGGCGACCATGTTAATCTGAGACCCCTCCACCTTCAACAGCTCACTCTCTGTGCATCAGACGATCACCTTGTTCACCATTGGCCACTGGTATGAAGTGTCATGAACAATTCTGTGAAGCAGCTCACACTCTATGACCTCCACACTCACCTTGGCCCCAGCAATAAATCACCTTGCTGAACCCTCCCAGCTCCAATAAATCCATCTCCAAGAGCACCAATACTCCTCCCAGTGGCAAAGTCCCCTCCAGTTCATCTCCACTCCTGCAATTGATAGCCAATTTCCCCTGTGAGGTCAGCATCTGAGCTCAATGTTCCAAATCCAATGGTGAGCCACTTGCGTTCCTACTACCAGAGGCTGCTTATTATTGGTGTTGGCACCAATTAACACAGATAGGCCAGGGCCTTCTGCCGTGAGGTAACTGAACATCTCACTGTGAATAAAGGTCCCTTCTCAATTCCAGGGTCCTCAACCTCATTTCACATTGCTATGGCATCTTTTGTGGCATGTTGGACTATGGGCTCAGAACCACAAGGTCCACTCATTTTGCCAGCTCTCAACAGGTCAATGAATCATAAACAACACTCCAACCATGATCGTACAGTCACCCCTCAGCTGCTAACCTACCCAGCACCCACCAGCCACACCTCCCTGATGAAGCCTGCTGACCTCATCTCTCTACTCAGTGGGAGAAACACCTCCTGCCATGCCCTTGCCACTTGTGGATTATTAAACCTGGAGACCACTCTCCCTCAAGTGCCACCCATTTCTTGAAAGCAGACCCATGGACACACTCCCATCTTGGTTCTTTTCTGTCTGTATTTGCAACGAGTGCTGCTAAATACAGCATCTGTGTTTGAACTGCCAGCACTTCCTCAGCATCTCGCACTTGCCTCTCCCTGTCACTGGGAGAAAGTGAGGACTGCAGATGCTGGAGATTAGAGTCAAGAGTGTGGTGCTGGAAAAGCACAGCAGGTCAGGCAGCACCGAGGAGCAGGAGAATCGACATTTCGATTCCTGATGAAGAGCTTATGCTCGAAACGTCAATCCTCCTGCTCCTCCGATGCTGCCTGAGCAGATGTGCTTTTCCAGCAACACATTTTCAGCTCTGATCTCCAGCATCTGCAGTCCTCACTTTCTCCTTTTCCAGCACCACCCTCTCCCGGTTACTGTTTGGTTTTTCTCTGTCTACCGGCTGTTAAATGGACACGACCAACCAAATCCCGTTTCCCACCCAGGGAGACTGGTTTTAACCAAAACGCTGAGACTCCCACCATCCCAGGAACATTCAATGTACTGTCACTGGTGTGTTGGGAATAAAGTACAGAAACAGAACTGTAACAAGAGGAACTTTCTCCAAGGGAAGAGCTACACTGTAACAGGTGTCAGACAAACAGAATACTGTATCAATTGAACTGGTTACATTTTTACAATGAGCTTCTTCAATTAATGGTTCATCTCCTCACTGAAACTCTTTGTACAGAATCACACAGCTCCTGCCAAGAAAAGACATTAACTGTAATTGTTAGATTGCATGAGCGATTTGTTTTCAGTTCCAGTTAATTTTCTTTTCCAAATGAATAGGAAGCTTTGTGTCTGTTTTCCATAATTTAGCACATCAGTGTGACTGTCTTTCCACATCTCCTCAAGCTGAAATTTATAACCAAAGCAAATCAAGCAATGTATCTTCACATGTGATTACAATTTGAACCAAAATATTTTATGTCAAGTTTGAGAGAAGCCTGCAATTGTGTCCATTTTGGCTACCTCATCACAGAACGCTATCCAAGTGAGCGACCTGAATTTATAGATTTGTTGGTCCAATCTTTGAAATAAAAATTGCGTAAAACAGGTTTAGCAGCTGAATTGCATCGACGGTCCTTAAAATATTTGTTCTGCAGCCAGTACTTGTCAGCCACAGGCAGATAAAGGAATGGTTGCTTGGATCTTTCACCACTCTTGAATAATTGCACTTCACAATTCTCTTACAGTTTTTCAGAAGGATAACACTCGTGGAAGATCTGGACCCAGTGAGCAGGAGGCCAGGGCTGCTTCCAGAGGACATACAGCTTCACTGCTACTGACTTCTTCATCTCGAGGAGACTGACAGCAGTAGGTGTGAAACCATGAGCAAAGCAACTCAGATGCAAGGGATTTGATATTAACAGGCAAACCCACTAACAGATGGTGTGATCAACTGCTACATGCTCAAATATCACATGGACAAATGTCATATTGTCAGACCTCATGTAATGAAACTTTCAGGTATACCGTCAATCAGAACTAGCAACCAAGAACCATCCCAAAAACTGTCTGCATTTCCCAATGCCACAGAAGCTACATTTTTTTTAGGTTCATTTATATCACATGGGTGTCATGGACTGGGCCTAGTTACCCTTGAGAAGGTGGTGATGAGCTGCCTTCTTGAATTGCTACAGTCCATGTGCTGTAGATTGATCCATAATGCCATTAGGCACAGATTTCCAGGATTTTGACTCAGCGACCCTGAAGGAACAATGCTATATTTCCAAGTCAGGATGATCAGAGTTTTGGAAAGGAACCTGCAGGTGGTGGTGTTCCCATGGATCTGTTATCTTTGTCCTGCTCGATGGAAGTAGTTGTGGGCTTGGAAGGGGCTGTCATAGGCACCTTGGTGAGCTACAGCAGTACATTGTGTAGGTAGCACACACTGCTGCTACTGCTTAGTTGGTGAAGAAGGGAGTGAATGTTTATGGGTGCAGTCCAATCATGTGGCTGCACGTTCCAAGATGATGTTGAAAAAAAGTATTATTGGAGCTACACCATAACACAAGCAGAGAGTATTCCTGATTTGCGCCTTGTGGAGGCTAGACAGTTACTTAGGAGAAATGAGATGAGTTATGCACCACAGAACTATTAGACTTCTGTATCCATAATATACCTAGTCCAGTTCAGTTTCTGATCAATGCTTAACCCCCCAGAATGTAGACAGTGAGGGACTCACTGATGGTAATGCCAATGAACAATGGTTAGATTCTCTCCTATTAGAGATGATATGGCATTTGTCTAGCGTGAATGTTACTTATCTCTTGTACCCCAAACCTGGAAGTTGTCCAGTACTTGGTGCGTGCGGACACAAAGTGGACCAGTATCTGAGGAAGCACGAGTGGTGCTAATCGTTGTGCAATAATTGGCGAGCACCCCCATTTCTGACCTTATGGCGGAAGGAAGATCATTGATAATGCAGTTGAAGATGGTTTGGCCTAGGACACTATCCTGAGGAATGTCTAGAGTGATGACTTTGGGACCAAGATGATTGACCCCCAACAATCACAAGCATCCTCCTTTGGGTTGGGTATGAATCCAGCGAGCTGGAGAGTTTTCTGCTGACTCCAATTAGCACCAATTTCACTAAGGCTCTTCATGCTGTACTTGGTCAAATACTGCAATGTCAAGGGCAGTCACTCTCATCTCTCCTCGAGAGTTCAGTTCTTTTGTCCATGTTTAAGCTGCAATGAGGACTGGATCTACGTGATCCTGGCAGAACTGAAACTTGACATCAGTGAGTAGGTTATTCTTTGGCAAATGTAGCGTGAGAACACACTGTCAACAATCCTTTCTGTTATTTTGCTGACATTCAAATTGAATTGACAGAGCGGGAACAGGTCAAATTGGATATTTTCTAAAAACAAAGAACTGCAGATACTGAAAGTCTAAAACAAAAACAAAAATTGCAGGAGATCCTCAGGGTTCCCTTCTTTAAGTAGACAAGATGGCACAAGTATCAAATGGAATGACTGTATACTATATAGCAACTAATCCAATCTCCAGCCAAGAATTAATCAGATCAAGCCAACATGGTAACCATATGTCCATGCTAGATTTAAAAGTTTATTTTGCTAAGTAACGTATTTATTTAGCAACTCATGGCTTGTGCTTTTGTGGTTCAAAACCAGAACATAAAACATATGGAAAGTGGGGAACAGCAGTTTTGATTGAAATGACAGTTTCCATTAAGACTACAAGTGTCATATAGTTATCTATAATGTCTATGTATTTTATATTTTTACTTTCTATAAAAAGAATCATGGCCTAGCCATTGTGGTCTCAGGAGAATCGGAGACACAACATATCTGAAAGTTGCACAAAATTCGAAATAGGTGCAGAAGTAGACCATTCAGCCCCTCAAGCCTGCTTCACCATTCATTAAGATCATGGCTGACCTCTTTGTGTTTCGAACTCTCCATTCTCATCTACCCCATGTATACTTTGATTGCCTTTTCAGGGGCTGCTTCCCAGCTATTGGTTCAACAACAGAAGTGTGGCTACCTGCATTCTGCTGCCTGATGACTCTGTGGGGTTCAGGGCCCCACGTCCTGTAACTTCTTCCAGCCCCTTGATATTCTAACTTTGGAGGAATGCCCCTGCACTGACTGTAAAGTCAATCCGCTCAGCTTTGCAATCAATCAATGATTTTCTTCTCACCACTTCTCTCTCAGTCCCCTTGGACGATATCTCCAGCTGGGAGACAGTGAGGACTGCAGATGCGAGAGATCAGCATCGAGAAAAGTGTGGTGCTGGAAAAGCACAGCCAGTCAGGCAGCATCCAAGGAACAGGAGAGTCAACGTTTCAAGCATGAGCCCTTCATCAGGAATGAGTGGGGGGCCCAAGGGGGCTGAGAGATAAATGGGAGGGGGATGGGGCTGGGGGGAAGGTAGCTGGGAATGCAATAGGTGGATGAAGGTGAGGGGGGTGATGGCGATAGGTTGGAGAGGAGAGTGCAATGGATAGGTGGGAAGAAAGATGGACAGGTAGAACAGTTCATGAGGGCAGTGCCAAGTTGGAGGGTTGGATCTGGGATAAGGTGGGGGGGAGGGGAAATGAGGAAACGGGTGAAATCCATATTAATCCCATGTGGTTGCAGGTTCCCAAGGCGGAAGATGAGGCATTCTTCCTCCAGGTGTTGGTGGCTAGAGTTTGGCGATGGAGGAGACCCAGGACTTGCATGTCGTTGCTGGAAGGGAGGGGAGCGAAAGTGTTTGGCCACAGGACCGAGGGGTTGTTTAGTGTGTGTGCCCCAGAGATATTCTCTGAAACATTCTGCAAGTTGGCATCCTGTCTCCCCAATGTAGAGGAGACCACATCGAGAGCAATGGATACAATAGATGATGAGTGTGGAAGTACAGATAAATCTCTGTCGAATGTGGAAGGATCCTTTGAGGCTTTGGATGAAGGTGAGGGGGAGGTGTTTCTGGGCTTTAACTTTAACTTGAACTCTCTTTCCCACTCCACCAAAGATATGCAGGTCCTGGGCCTCCCCCACCTCCAAACTCTAGCCACCCGACGCCTGGAGGAAGAACGTCTCATCTTCCACCTTGGGACCCTCCAACCACACAGGATCAATAGTTAATTTCACCAGTTTCCTCATTTCCCCTCGCCCCCAACTTATCCAAGATCCAACCTTCCAACCGCCCTCTTGAACTGTCCTACCCATCGATCTTCCTACCCACCTATCCACAGCACCCTCCTCTCCAACTTATCACCTTCACCCCCTTCATCTACCTGTCGCTTCCCAGCTACCTTATCCCTCAGCCCCACCCCCATCCCTTGTATCTCTCAGCCACCTTGGCCCACCCTCTCAATCCTGATGAAGAGCTTATGCTCAAAATGTCGACTCTCCTGCTCCTCGGATGTTGCCTGACTGGCTCTGCATTTCCAGCACCACACTTTTCAACACTGATATCTCCAGCTGCTTAGATTTCAGTGGCCCATTGCATCTCTGTTGCTCCCAGTTTGGTGGATATTTGGAAATAGTTGAGTGAGTTGTGTCGGTAAACACTTCAAACTCTACAACAACCAGAATGTCCCTGAACCTCTAGGAAATAGCCCACCTCAAAGCTAACAGTTCCAGTTTCAATGTTTAATTAGTTCATGGAATGTGGGCATCACTGGCTGGACCAGCATTTATTACCCGTCCCTAGTTGCCCTGGAGAAGGTGATGGTGAGCTGCCTTCTTGAACATGTTGCAGATAAACATATAATGCCCTTAGAGAGGGAATTCCAGGATTTTCACCCAGTGACTGTGAAAGAATGGCGATATATTTCCAAGTCAAAATGGTGAGTGTCTTGGAGGGGAACTTGGATGTAGTGGTGTTCCCGTGTATCTGCTGCCCTTGACTGTCTAGCAGTGGTCTTGGGTTTGGAATTTGCTGCTCAAGGAGACTTGATGATTTTCTGCAATGCATCTTAAATAAAAGTGTTTCCTCAGATAACGGCAAAAGTCTACTGGCAAGGACATGTGCAAGTACTTTAACACTGGTTGACAGAAGAAAGATGCCTCTGTAATTCCCACAGTCAGCCTTGTCTCCCTTTTTGAATATGGCCATCATCAGAGCATCCCTGAGCTCTGAGGGTTGTTCTTCTTTGTGCCAAAACTTCAAGAGCAAAGCATGTATGTGATCATGGAGCTGTGGGCCACCCTCCCATAGGATCTCTGCAGGAATCCCATCAGACCCAGTGATCTTGTTGATTCTTGGGCTCGTTATGGTTCTCCTATGTCACTTTGCATGGATCTCTGAAGGATTCACTCGATGATTTCTAAGTTGACATTGGCATTATGCTTGAGGAGTTCTTGGAAATGGTCTCTCCAGCAGGATTGCCTGGCTGTCCTTGAGCAGTTTTTGTCCATCTTTAGAGCACGAGGTATTTAGAGCACTGTAGCTTGGACCATACAGCAGCGCTGAAGATGCCTCATGTGTCACAGGCATCTACGAGCTGCTGGATTTCCAATGCCTTATCAGTCAACCATTTGTTTTTGAGCTCCTTTGCCCTCTTCTGGACATCAGTCCTAGCATTTGGCCTTACAGATTATGACATTCTGCCAGTCACAGAAAACTGCCCTTTCCTTCGCAGTAAGCTGTTCACTTTCTGTGTCAATCTCATCGAATCAGTCCTGATGGTTTCTGGATTTGTATCTGAGGGTGTTTTTGCAGGTACTGAAAATGGGTGATTTAAGCAGACTCTAGTGTTCTCCTAGGTCCTTTTGGGCATTGCTGAGGTAGGTTTTTAGCTAGTGAGGCCTGTAGTTGTTGCATACTGACTGTGTCATCCTGGCTCTCAATGTTGAATCTTGGCTGGGTCTGCTTCATTTGAACCATTTTCTCTCTGTGTAGTCTGATGGACACTGGGGAAGGGATAATGCAGTGATCACTCCAGCATAATCCAACCATAGTCCAGGTGACATTCATTTCTAGATGGTCCCTGGAGTAAACAATGACATAATCAATGAGATTCCGTTATTTCAAGTATGGCTCCCTCCAAGCTCTTTCGAGTTTGTTTTGCTAACAGGAGAATGTGTTTGTGATAGTGAGGGTGTACTCACTGCATTTTGTGAGAATAAGGACTCCATTGGAGTTGATATTACCAACATCTTCCCTTCTTATGGTGCCATTCCAAAGGTTGCGGTCTTGACAAACCCTGGCATTGAAAAAGAAGAAATATTGTGTCCTCCTTGGGGATGCTTAACAACAGGGTATCAAGATTGTCCTTTACTTTGACCTCCAAGACAAGCGTTGGAGCAGAAGCACTCCCAACCGTAACCATCTGATTGTTGGTGAGTGTCAGGCAGATAGTCACGAGTCGGTTGCTGAACACTGCAGGAAGTTCAGAGAAGCAACTGATAAGCTGGTTCATAATTGCAAATCCATCACCATGAATTCGGGGGTCATCAGCAGCTTTCCCTTTCCAGCCTCCTTCAGTTGCTCTTCATCTGCAAGGCAGGTTTCAGGAAGAGCAGCTGGGTCAATCTGGCATCTGTTCAGTTCTCTGACTATCATCGTAGCTCTTCTCTCCTGTTGGTCGCTGTTTGCTGGGTCCATCAGGGTTCGTACATTCCAGGCTCCAAAGTTTATTGTTCTTTTTCCTGACCACACATTGGTGATCCCTCTGGATGTGCTAATCCAGTTTAAAGCAGGCTATTTTCATGGTGCCTTTTGCAGTCCCCTCCCCTATTGAGATGAGCAGAGTGGATCCTAACAGGTCTGCTCAGCAATGGGCGCAACTTCTGAAATGCTCAATCTGCCTTGCCCAGGAAAAGAGGACTGAATCTGACACCTACCACCTAATGTGTCCATTTGTGACTAGGGGCTTCCAAATATTAAAGTCCTTCTTCTCCGCCAATAGCTGATCGCTATGGAACTATTTTTTCGGATGTAAGTAGGAATGATGCCTCTTGGGAGGATGCACATGATGTCATTTAACATGGGGAGGCTGGTGCACAGACAACCACCTCATGGACCTTGGCAGGTATGGGTCAAAGGCCGATTGCATGGAGAACAAAACAACTGGCGATCCTTCTCCGTTGCAGCCTTCATTTGCCTTCACAACCATTGTGATGCACAATGGGATCATCCCCTCACCTGCTCTGCTGTTGAAGTCTTCATGGATCGTGCTTTATCTGGAACCTCCCACCTGGCCTTACCGTCATGGGTCACCCTGCAGTAGTTACAGTCCAGACAGTTTAGCTCTTGGCTTCCTAGGTAGGCACATAGAACAGTCGATCTTCCGTAATTACACCGGCACCACTCCCCACCTCTTCCTCCGCTACATTGATGACTGCATTGGCGCCACCTCGTGCTCCCGCGAGGAGGTTGAGCAATTCATCAACTTCACCAACACATTCCACCCTGACCTTAAATTTACCTGGACCATCTCTGACATCTCCCTCCCCTTCCTGGACCTCTCCATCTCCATTAATGACGACCGACTTGACACTGACATTTTTTACAAACCCACTGACTCCCACAGCTGCCTGGATTACACCTCTTCCCACCCTATCTCTTGCAAAAATGCCATCCCGTATTCCCAATTCCTCCGCCTCCACCGTATCTGCTCCCAGGAGGACCAGTGCCACCACAGAACACACCATATGGCCTCCTTCTTTAGAGACTGCAATTTCCCTTCCCACGTGGTTAAAGATGCCCTCCAACACATCTCGTCCACATCCCGCACCTCTGCCTTCAGACCCCACCCCTCCAACCGTAACAAGGACAGAAAACCCCTGGTGCTCACCTTCCACCCTACCAACCTTCGCATAAACCAAATCATCCGCCGACATTTCCGCCACCTCCAAAAAGACCCCGCCACCAGGAATATATTTCCCTCCCCACCCCTTTCCACCTTCCGCAAAGACCGTTCCCTCCATCACTACCTGGTCAGGTCCACGCCCCCCTACAACCCACCCTCCCATCCTGCTACCTTCCCCTGCCACTGCAGGAACTACAAAACCTGCGCCCACACCTCCTCCCTCACCTTCATCCAAGGCCCTACAGGAGCCTTCCACATCCATCAAAGTTTTACTTGCACATCCACTAATATCATTTATTGCATCCGTTGCTCCCGATGCGGTCTCCTCTACACTGGGGAGACTGGACACCTCCTAGCAGAGCGTTTTAGGGATCATCTCCGGGACACCCGCACCAATCAACCACACCGCCCTGTGGCCCAACATTTCAACTCTCCCTCCCACTCTGCCGAGGACATGGAGGTCCTGGGCCTCCTTCACCGCCGCTCCCTCACCACCAGACGCCTGGAGGAAGAACGCCTCATCTTCCGCTTCGGAACCCTTCAACCCCAGGGCATCAATGTGGACTTCAACAGTTTCCTCATTTCCCCTTCCCCACCTCACCCTAGTTCCAAACTTCCAGCTCAGCACTGTCCCCATGACTTGTCCTACCTGCCTATCTTCTTTTCCACCTATCCACTCCACCCTCCTCACTGACCTATCACCATCATCCCCTCCCCCACTCACCTATTGTACTCCATACTACTCTCTCCCCACCCCCACCCTCCTCTAGCTTATCTCTCCATGCTTCAGGCTCTCTGCCTTTATTCCTGATGAAGGGCTTTTGCCCGAAACGTCAATTTTGCTGCTCCTCGGATGCTGCCTGAACTGCTGTGCTCTTCCAGCACCACTAATCCAAAATCTCTCAATTTTATACCAAGCTCATTCTTTGTTCAGGTTTTCTTACCTTATCTTCTTTGCTAACAATGTGCTCAAGGTACCATGTATACGTCCAGAAAAGTTGGTACGTCTCTGGTTTGACTTCCGGACTAAATTGCAATAAGTGGGATCAGATGGTGTCTAGTCTTGCAAGCATCTCCTCAAGTGTCAAGCCAAAGATTACTGTGTGTCCAGATATACAAAGAGGGATTGGAAACTAAGGTCATCAAAAGCTTTATCCTTCACATGAAGGTAGCAGGACCGTTACAGGAAAGTGACTGCTCCAGGTCTAGGGAGGTGACCTGGCTTGTATCTAGGAGTCACCAATCTCAGATTAGGGCAATGAGTGATCTGGGATCAAGTGAGTGACACCAAGTGGGAGCGCAGTTACATGTGACTTTAGCAAGGCCTGATGTTGTGTACAAAGTTAAAAATCACACAACACCAGGGTATAGTCCAACAGGTTTAATTGGAAGCACATTAGCTTTCGGAGCATCACTCCTTCATCAGGTGGTAGTGGAGGGCTCAATCCTAACACACAGAATTTATAGCAAAAATTTACAGTGTGATGTAACTGAAATTATACATTGGAAAATGGATTATAAGGAGAGCTGGATGGGTGGGGCTTTTTTTGTCAGGAGCATTGGAGGCTGAGGGGTGACCTGATAAAGCTTTATAAAATCATAAGGGGCATGGATAGGGTGAATAATCTTTTTCCTAGGGTAACGGAGTTCAAAACTATATGGCATAGGTTTATGTTGACAGGGGAAAGATTTAAAAGGGATCTGAGAGGCAATGTTTTCACGCAGGGGATGGTGCATGTATGGAATGAGCTGCCAGACATGTTGGTAGTGGCTGGTATAATTACAACATTTAAAAGGCATCTGGGTGGGTACATAAATAGGGAGGGTTCAGAGGGATATGGGCCAAATGCATGTGTGAGTTGGACTGAAGGGTCTGTTTCCGTGTTGTATGACTCTGAGGATCCTGGGATTGTATTCATTAGAGTTTAGAAGATCGAGGGGAGATCTAATAGAAACCTACAAGATAATTCATGGCTTAGAAAGGTAATTCATGGATGATTGGAAATTGTTTCTGTCAGGCAGGATACTCGGACCTGTGGGCACAGCCTTAGAATTAGAGGGGATCAATTTAGAACGGAAATGAGGAGACATTTCTTCAGTCAGAGAGTGGTGGGCCTGTGGAATTCATTGTCACGGAGTGCAGTAGAGGCCAGGATGTTAAATGTCTTCAAGGCAGAGATTAATAAATTCTTAATCTCACAAGGAATAAAGGGATTCGGGGAGAGTGCGGGTAAGTGGCATTCAAATGTCCATCAGCCATGATTGGATGGCAGATGGACTCGATGGGCCGAATGGCCTTACTTCCACTCCTTTTTTTATGGTCTTATGATCTTATGATCACAGGTGTCTGCAGTTTGCTCACCCCCACTGGAGTATCAGTCAGGTCAGAAATGACCAGAAACTCCAGGTTATGAAAATGCGACTGAGGACAGATAGAGCTCAATGTAGGTGTGATAGGGGATATCTGCCCACAGTGATGCAGTGACCTAGAAGATGCTCACAGATATACGTGTTCTTGTGTCAGATGTCTGCCAGACAAGTTTCAATAGAGTGACCTCCCTCTGACCTCACAAACCCCTGTTAAAGAGAAGCTCACAGTGGGGTACATCCATAACCTGTGCCAAGATGACAGACCTGCCTGTTCACAGCCACACCATATGGCTGTGAGTTCCCAGAAATACTATAATAGAGTCAAGTAAGTGTCGCCTACAGAAAGAAACTGCTTTCCAGCAGCGTGACTGTGCCTTTCTGCAATTTACTGATCTCCGACAAGATTGTGCTGTTGCTGGAGGCCTCAGGAAATTCGCCCTCGGAATTTCAAACTGCACAGCGAGGCTGAGGACTGGCTTCATGTCCTGTCTCCTTTAATTGTCACGCTTGATTGAGAACCATCTGATAATTACCAGGATGTTCTTAACTAAACCACAAGAAGGCAACACCATAGCTTCAGCTGCAAGGAGCTCTTCTTTTCAAAGCTGAACGGATAAGACTGCAGACACAAGATAAAAATCACAACAACATTTCTCAGAGATCATTGGCAAAATTTAGGTGGCACGGCGTTTCAAAAGATAAGAAAGGACATGTTCAGAGATGTTCTAAGTTCCAGGTACTGGGGCAGAGCTATCTCAGCTCTACAGACAGTGACTCATACGATGCTGAACAAAGATAGAAGCCTGGAAGAGAAGGAGTTGCTTCCATGGTTACTTTCCCCTGAACTCAGAGAAGGCAGGAGGGGATAAAAAAAAAGCTCTCTGACTTAAAAGGGACAAATGAATGCAGCATGTTCACATGCCAGGCTTTCTAAGAAGTGCAAAAGCAAACTTAAACGCTGTGGTGCAAAGGGCCACGGTTGCTCCAGCAGATTCCTAGCAGGAGTTCACCTGGATAACTGGAAAGGAGGCCAGGAACCAGATGCTAACTCCTAGATTTCCAGGATGGACTTGGAGGAGTCAGCCTCCATCCAGTCCTCACAAGACCACTGTCATAAAGCAAGCTGTCCCTTGTAACTAAGGACCCAAGGGTAAAGTTCCAACATTAACACTCACTTGTGCTGGGACTACAGAGCAGAAAGCCGCAAGCCTTTACAATAGGATTTGAACACAGCCAGAGCAACACTCCACCTTGCGGATTTCCTGACTAACCAGAATGAAGGAATGCGATGCTAACCTGCACTCACCCATTGAAGCCTCTCAATTTAAACAGAGACCATTTGGGGTGAGAGACGTTCTGATCTTGTGAAACTTTCAAGTTTCACAACATCTTTCCGATAGGAAGGAGACCAGAATTGCAAGCAATATTCCAACTGTGGCCTAACCAATGTCCTGTACAGCCGGAACATGACCTCCCAAATCCAGTACTCAAAACACTGACCAATAAAGGAAAGCACACCAAATGCCTGAAAACTTGAAAGGGTTCAGGAAAGATTTACAAGGATGTTGCCAGGGTTGGAGGATTTGAGCAATGGTGGGAGGCTGAACAGGCTGGGGCTGTTTTCCCTGGAGCTTGGAGGCTGAGGGGTGACATTATAGAGGTTTACAAAATTATGAGGGGCATGGATAGGATAAATAGACAAATAGATAAATAGGATAAAAAGACATCGGAGCAGAAATTAAGTCACTCAGTCCATCAAGTCTGCTCCACCATTCAATCGTGATTGATAAGTTTCTTAACCCCATTCTCCCACTTCCTCCCCATAACCCCTTAATCCCCTCGATACTCAAGAACCTATCTATCTTAGTCTTATATACACTCAATGACCTGGCCTCCACAGCCTTCTGTAGCGATGAATTCCATAGAGTCACCATTCTCTGGCTGAAGCAGTTTCTCATTATCTCCATTCTAAAGGGTCTTCTCTTTACTCTAAAGCTGTTCCCTCAGATCCCAGTCTCCAATGGGCAACCTTGGGAAGCAATGGCACTCATCACCCATGAGATGCAGTTATAGGCGGCAACCTGCTCTATCCCCCTCTGCTCCACCCTCCCCCCCCCCCCACTCCACACCTCTGCTCCATTCCCCCCTGCTCCACTCCCCCGCTCCATCCCTCCGCTCCACTCTCCCACTCCATCATCCCTTCCATGTCTCCCGCTCCAACCCTGATCCCCACTCCACACACCCCCACTCCAACCCCCATCCCCACTCCATACAACCCCGCTCCACCACCACTCCACACATCCTCCCACTCTACCACCCCCACTCCACCACCCCTGATCCACCCTACTGCTCCAACCCCCTTGCCCCCCCCCCCCGGTTGACCTCCCCACTCCCCCCCTGCACTACACCCCACCCCAGTGCAACAACCCCCTGCTTTAAACCCCCATTCCACGCCCCCGCTCCACCTGCTCCACCCCTATCACTCCATCCCCCTGCTCCACACACCCCCCAGCCACCCCTCCATTCCACACACCCCCCTGCTCCACAAACCCTCCTCTACTCAACCTCCCCACTCCGACCCGTGAGCTCCACCATCCCTCCCTCCTCCAGTGCAAGCCCCCTTGCTCCAACTCTCCTGCTCCAACCCCTGCCGCTCCACATACCCCCTCGCTCCATCCCCCCACTCCACCTCCTCACTCAACCTCCCTGCTCCGTGTGCGCTCCCTCCCCAGTGCAACCCCCTTGCTCCAACCCTCTTGCTCCAACCCTCCCCGCTACACGCCCTCACTCCATCCCCCTGCTGTACCCCTCCATGCTCGACCTCTCTGCTCCACCCCCCCACCCCAGTGCAACCTTCATGCTCCTAAACCCCGCTTCACGCCCCCAGCCCACCCTCTGCCCACTCCACCCCCTCCACTCTGTGTCCCTGCTCCACAGCACCCCCCCCCGCACCTTCTGTGTAACAGTGTATTCTGTTCTCTGTTCTGTTGCCCTGATGCACGTTGTATTGCACAATCTGCCTGTGTAACACACAAAACAACACTTTCCATTCTACCTCAGTATATGTGGCAACAATAAATCAAAATCAAACTCAGGCACACATTTAAAGTAACAGGCAAAATAAAACATGGAGCAGGGGAAAAGAATTTAGCTTTTACAACATGGCCTCAGCTGAATAATGATGTTCAAGTCTGGGCAATGCATTTTAGAAAAGATGTCAAGTATTAGAGAGAATGCAGAAGGCATTAACTAGAACGATGTTGGGGAAGTCAGACTTCAGTTAGCTGGATAGAAGTAAGTAACTGGGGCATAGTGGCAATGTCACTCAGCTATTAATCCAAGAGACCAATGCTCTAAGGGTGTGGTTTTGGAAACCACTATGGCTGATAGTGAAATTTGAATTCTATAGAAAATTAGTCCAATGGTGATATTATTTAAAAATCTCGGTCACTAATTACCTTTAAGGAAGGACATCAGACATCTTTACTTGGTTTAGCTTACATGTGACTCCAGGCCCATAGAAATCTGGTTGACTTAGACCAGCCCTCTTCCCATTTAGGGCTGGGCAATAAATGCTGGCCAAGCCAATGACATCTACATCCCATGAATAAGAACGTAGCTGTCTGTTCTCCTTTGAATAGCGAAGGTAGAGACGAGATTTGGCAGCGCTGTTCAAACTCATGTAAAGTTTTAATTGTGTCAATAAAGATACTGACTCCTTTGGCAAAAGATTCAATAAGCAGAGTTCACTGATTTAAGGTACTTGGGGAAAGAACCAGAATAAATATTATTGTATTCAGTAAGTCGTTGTGATCTGAAACCAGCTGCTCAATGAGGTGATAGAAGCAGATTCAACAGCAATTGTCAAAAAGAAACTAGATAAATACCTAATTCCAGAGCAGTGGAAAGTTGTTTTACTCTGACTGCTGTGTTAAACAAATGGATGGAGGCTGTTCCATTAACCTTGTCCATCCAATCATTAAAATAATATTTTGTAATATGACAACATTGAAACAGTTCTGGATGGTATGACACAATAGTGTCATTGATGCCTTGAACAACCTGGGATAGACTTCCACACACCACCCCCCACCCTCCCACACACCCCCACCCGCCCTCAATCTGTGCATGCATATGGTTAGATAATAAAAGGCCTGCATCTATTCACTGGTGCTAACAGATGACTTACTATTTTTGCTAAACCCTTCAGCTTGTCAAAAAAAAATTAAAGATTGTCCCTTAGAGGAGTCTGCCATGGTGGTGAAGTTTTCCCAAGGTATGGCAATACCACATTCAGTTTGGACGCAGATCACTTACCCCCAGGACAGTTCTAATCGAGTTTTAGAAAGACTCTGGTGAGTTGGATGCAGACAAATCACCTGTGGAGACGTGAAGGAATATTTTCATCGATTGACTTTTTGAGTTTCCAAAAACAATAGATTTTTACAATAAAACTGTTTATTTACAAATGAAGTGGAGCAAATTATCATGACCACACAATTAATTATGATGACTAACAAAATACAATCAACACTTATCATCTATAAAATATGGCCTGGTGACATCATTTTTTTATTTAGGAGTAATTTTAGAAGCACTGTATACCAAAGAAACCAATAAAAGTCAATGCATTTTGTCTTGCATTCATGATATTTCACAAAAAATACCAATGTAAGGGAAAACCAGCATTATTCTTTGCAGACAAAAATGAAACTATATTACTGTTGTTTCAACTCAACGTAGTAGCTGGCAACCATTCTTGATTCATTTCTCAGGACAAAGCCCTGACCAATCAGAATCAACTTATCTGACTTACAATATAAACAAAACTTGGCGGTTAACTGTCAGTCATTGGCTAACTTTCTATGGAGACATCTCTACCAATCAGAGCCCACTTGTCAACCAATCAGCATTCTCCTTTCACACTCAATAAATATTGTTTTCCCTTTATATTAGTAGTTCTTGCAATTTGCCCTGATGCATGTAAGATGAAAAGCTTCAACAAAATGTGTAAATTTTCAGTAATATTCAAATACTGAACTACCAAATGATTATAAATATTGTAATTTCCTCAGTTAGAAAGCTGCCTCACCTTCAAGATTGAATACTTTACCAATCAACTTTCTTAACTAGTTTTTTTCAGGGACACAGGGAAGTAATCATTATTGAGAATTCATAATTATCCACCATCCAAAATAAAATTTAAATAAGCAAAGCATGCTTCACTCTTTTCAACATTTAAGAAACATTTGGAGATTTAACGATTCAACAAGTGCTGGACACTTACAGGTTTCTTACAGGATTTACTATTTTTCTTCAATTGAATGTATGCATTATTTAATGTTCGACCTAATTAACACAACAAAGTGAACTTGAAGAGAGGTTTATGGTGTTAGAAACGAAAATGGACTTGGATGGGAGGATTCGAGATGACTGGTATGTTTTGTTAAATTCAATGAGAGTCTCAGAAAGGGGAGTAATTACCCTGGTTTGTGCTGGACCTCAAAACCAAATTTTCTTCTGCCCAGCCTTCCACCTTGCACCTCCTATACATTCAGCTCCTTTAAATTTGAGTTGATCCAAAATTCTGCTGCCCATATTTTGATTCTCAGCAAGTCCTGTTCACATATCACTCCTGTCCTGACTGAACCACATTGGCCCAGATATTCTGATGGCTAGTTAATTATTCTGACAGTGTAGACTGGAGTTGTGCATCAGGACCAAGTTGGAAGCCAGCTGGAACCAACCTGAAGGTCAGTTTCCCAACTGTAGAACCTTCTAAAAATGCCCTGTAATGTCAGAGAATTCAGAGAGCTTTACTCACTCATGCCCATCCCTAGTTATAATACACTTAGGCCTAATACACTTAATCCTAGAGGATTAAAAACCTATTATAAAGCTTGGGTAACTATTAAACCAAAACCTTGACACGCCACTGATGTGCTGCCATGTCACTTTTTAAAAAATATTCCAGTTAATAGCTGAAAGAGTGACAATGTTTATGCTTTAAAATGTTTACTGGAACAAATGCCTAAAAGCCCTATTGACTAAATGCTATTTTCTTTTTGTAGGCAATTTATACTCCAAACTATGAAGAGGAACTCAATAACAATCACTCCACCATTTAATATGCTGCCTCCCTCCATCATGTGAGGCTTTTAGTTGGACATTAATTGCCTTTTGAAGGGCTTCAATTAGAGGCAGGACAGGAAGGTAACTGGGATGGAGGTGTGAAGGTGGAGGAACCCATACCTGCTCTGTTAGCCACCCACCTGACTAAGTATTTCCATGCCACTAAACTCACCAGGGGAATAACGTTAGATTCATTGAGAATTCACTCACTTGGAAATTTATCACCATTTCTTCACAGACATTGAATCAAAATCCTGGAATTCCTTCATGATCAACATTGTAGATCAATCAACAGCCATGAACTACAGCAGTTCAAGACTTACAGCTCACCACCACCTAGGCCTATTAGTTACAGGCAGTAAATGATGGCCCAGCCAGTGACAGATCAAACTCCTTTATTCTCTTCATCTTCTGTCCTAAACACAGTGGTTTACTTTTGAAAAAGGCTGTAGTCTGTTTTTTAAACATCTTTACTGTGAAGTCAGGTTAAACTTTGACAGCACAATCACTTTGAGTTAAACCAAGAGCTATTCATTCTCACAATCACATCTGGAACAGTCTTGATGATTTCACACATACAAGCACATAAGACACACCCAGGAAAGAAAATTATTTACATCTATGAATATTAAAACCAGCGTGTAACTATAAATTCACATGGATATCAAAGTCCAGTGTTAATTCCTTTACTCTGGAGGCCATGTGCATGTGAGTCCAGATGACTGAAGACAGGAATTGTAAAATGTTTTTGAAGTTGGAGATGACACAGAAGAGTGATGTTTGTAGATTGGGAACTAGTTTACTTTTCAGGTGATTGCAGGAGTCTTTCCAGAAATCCAGGTTCAATGAGGATTCAACTTTCAAGAGGCCTCACTCTGGGTCTGGAGACTGTTGCTTTCTTAGTTGTTGGTTTCAGAGTGATTTGAGAGATCCAGCAAACATTTATATCTGCTAAGGGACAGTTTGTGTGTGTGTGTATGTGTGTGTGTGTGTGCTGGCAGGACCTCCCGCAAGAAGCTAATATCCAAATATGATCGTACATCGTGACAAGAGGCTGACTGACCCTTAAGAGCATCAAAGTTGAATCTGATAGCTCTCTATGCAACATTCTTTCACACATATCAATGATAGCAGTCAAGAGCAGAAACTCTGGCTGATATTCCCAATCCCCCTCCCCATAAGAGATTGAGGTTAACAGAGAACCTTAACTGCTGTTTGGGTATAACTTGGAGATGGCATTAAGATTTTCTAGTCAGGCTGTATTAATTCCATGCATAAGAAGTTACATTTGAGACTTGTTTTCTCTAAATTTTATTTTTCTCAGTCATATTTTCTAACTCCTCCCCAGAAGGCCTGGATATTGTGAACATGTGACACTCTCCAGTATCCATTGCAAACCCAGTCAAGTTCAAAAGTCAAATCTCACAGAGTCCTGGAGATCTGAGATAAAAGCAGAAAACACTAGAAACTTTCAGCAAGTCAGGCACCACCTGACATTGACATTGTTTCTCTACATACCTGCTGCATGACCTGCTGAGCAGTTCCAGCATTCTTCTGTTAAACCAGGCTGGGACCGTACTCATTGGAATTCAGGAGAATGAGAGGTGATTTCATTGAGACTTTTAGTATCCTTAAGGGGCGTGACCGGGTAAATGCTGAAAGGACATTTCTCCTCATTGGAGAGTCTTGGACCAGAAGGCATAGTCTCAGAATAAAGGGATAACAAATTAAGACTGAGATAAGGAGGAATATCTTCCCTCTGAGAGCTGCTGAGCAGTGTTCTTGTGTATAAGGCTAAGACAGATAATTACAGTCAGGGAATCAAGGGTTATGGAGAAATTGCAGGATGGTGGTCATGAGGAATGTCAAATCAGCCATTGTCCCATTGAATGGTGAAGCTCAAGGGGTTGAATGGCCTACTCCAATTCCTATTCCTCATGGTCTTAGATCTTATTTGCTGTTCCTTTAGAGTCAAATCCAATTTCTTCTTCTTCCATTGGCTATGCACCAGTAAGAGGCAGTGGATTGAGATCGGGAGATGGAACTGAAGCTTATTTTCCACCTTAGATATCCAGAGAAAGGTTCCCTCTAATTATTTTAGTGAGCTCAGAGGCAATTTCTTTAAGTTTTGGCCCATTTAAAGTTTCAGTATTTCGTGTATATTGTCTGTGCAGAACCTTCTCCTGAACATTGCAGCTCAGTCACTTACAGCAGTTGGACTGCTTCAACTCTGGCCCAGTTTATCTCACTCAAAAGATCACAGAGACCACTCTACCATGGCTCCACACGCTGTCAAGGCAGGAATTGAGACGTCTTTTGGACGTTTATCCTTCTGGAAAGACTGCAACCATAGTTTTCAGCTCTGTGGAGGATGTACTTTACAGCCACCTCTGTGGAGGCTGTTAAATTGGGCCCCACCCGGGTAGGGCATAATTGTCCCAGGGCTTGTCATTTGTAAGGACATCGTGAAACAGGCTGATATGCTCAAACAGATTGATGTTAAAGAGGAGGATGTGCTAGAAACTTTGAAAAACAGAAGGATAGATAAGTTCCCTGGGCCAGACAGGATCTACCCAAGGTTACTACAGGAGGTGAGGGAAGAGATTGCTGCACCTTTGGTAATGATCTTTGTGTCCTCACTGTCCACTGTCATACCAGATGATTGGAGAGTAGCAAATCTTATTCCCTTGTTCAAGAAAGGGAATAGGGATAAACCTGGGAATTACAGACCAGTCAGTCTTATGTGTGTAGTGGGCAAATTATTGGAGAGGATTCTGAGAGACGGGATTTATGATTATTTGGAAATTTGATTAGAGGTAGTCAGCATGGCTTTGTGAGGGGCAGGTCATGCCTCACAAGCCTTATTGAATTCTTTGAGGATGTGACAAAACACATTAATGAAGGTAAAGCAATGGATGTCGTGTACATGGATTTTAGCAGGTGTTTGATAAGGGTCCCCATGGTAGGCTCATTCAGAGTGTAAGGAGGCATGGGGTACAGGGAAATTTGGCTGTCTAAAAACAGAATTGGCTGGTAGAAGACAAAGGGTGGCAGTAGATGGAAAGTATTCAGCGTAGAGCTCAGTGACCAGTGATATTCCATAGGGATTGGTTCTGGACCTCTACTCTTCATGATTTTTATAAATGACTTGGATGAGGAAGTGGAAGGGTGGATTAGTAAGTTTGCCAATGACATGAAGGTTGGTGGAGTTGTGGAGAGCTTTTGTGGATTGCAACAAGACATTGACAGGATGCAGAACAGGGTGATATGGAGTTCAACCTGGAAAAGAGTGAAGTGATTCATTTTGGAAGGTCAAGTTTGAATGCAGATTACAGGGTTAAAAGCAGGATTCTTGGGAGTGAGAAGGAACAGAGGGATTTTGGTACTCACATCCATAGATTCTTCAAAGTTGCCACCCAAGTTGATAGGGTTGCTAAGAAGGTGTATGGTGAGTTGGTTTTCATTAGCAGGGGAATTGAGTTTAAGAGCCGCAAAGTTATGCTTCAGCTCTATAGAACCCTGGTTAGACCACACTTGAAATCTCGATTACTCGGATATCACTTATCCGAATTTTGGACTATCCGAAAAAGATCTCAAGGTCCCAATAGAAAGATGTGTTTACAGCACTGATTGCGACTTTTGTTTACAGTGATTAAAACTGAACTCAGCTTACTGAAATGCTGCCAAGAACAGTCCTGGACATCGATGGGATTCCAGTCACCGTCTCCAAATGACTGATCTCCGACTCTCTCTCCCTCTCTCCCCACACGTTCCCTGGAGTTCTACACAAGGGTGTACCCTGAACTCCCCTTCCCCAGATAATCGCTCGAACGCTGTCGTGTACAGGACAACAGTGGAGCCTGTCAAAAGGTTGCAGTGAAAGTGTGTGAATGAGCGTATTTGGAGGCCCACCTCGAGACGCAGCAGCAGTCTTACTGTTGGAGACTGGTCCGGCTGCCCAGGGGTGGAGGAACACAGTGGGGGGGGGGGAGCAGCTGGATCTGTTTGGGGGTCGAGGCACGGACGGAAGTCAGATGGTGGGTGGGGGGGACGTGAGGGGCAATGTTGGACAGGGTTGAGGGCGCGGGTGGAGACGGTGTTCAACGGGGTAGGACGCGGTTGGGACAGTGTTGGATGGGGTTGGGGGCAGGCAGGGTACGGTGTTGAAGGCAGGCAGGGGATGGGGTTGGACGGGGTTATGGGCAGGCAGGGGACAGTGTTGGACGGGGTTGGGGGCAGGCAGGGGACAGGGTCGGACGGGGTTGGGGGCTGGCAGGGGACAGTGTTGGACAGGGTTCGGGCAGGCAGGGGATAGTGTTGGACAGGGTTGGAGGCAGGCAGGGGATAGTGTTGGATGGGGTTGGGGGCAGGCAGGGGACAGGGTTAGACAGAGTTGGGGTCAGGCAGGGGACAGGGTTGGACGGGGTTGGGGGCAGGCAGGGGACAGGATTGGATGGGGTTGGGGGCAGGCAGGGGACGGGGTTGGACGTGGTTGTTGGCAGGCAGGGGACGGTGTTGGACGGGGTTGGGGGCAGGCAGGGGACGGTGTTGGACGGGGTTAGGGGCAGGTAGGGGACAGTGTTGGACGGAGTTGTGGTAAGGCAGGGGACAGTGTTGGATGGGGTTGTGGGGAGGCAGGGGACAGTGTTGGACGGGGTTGGGGGCAGGCAGGGGACGGGGTTGGATGGGGTTGAGGGCAGGCAGGGGACATGTTAGATGGGGTTGGGGGCTGGCAGAGAACGGTGTTGGACAGGGTCGTGAGCAGCCAGGGGACGGTATTGGACGGGGTCGTGAGCAGGCGGGGACGGTGTTGGACGGGGTTGGACGAGGGTGGGGACAGTGTTGGATGGGGTTGGGGGCAGGCAGGGGACAGTGTTGGACGGGGTTGGGGGCAGGCAGGGGACGGTGTTGGACGGGGTTGGGGGCAGGCAGGGGACGGTATTGGACGGGGTTGGGGGCAGGCAGGGGACGGTGTTGGACGGGGTTGGGGATAGGCAGGGGACGGTGTTGGTCGCGGGCAGTGGTCAGGGGTGCGCAGCATTGGAAGGGGTTGGGGGCAGGCAGGGGACAGTATTGGACGGGGTTGGGGGCAGGCATGGACGGTCTTTGATGGGGTTGGGGCAGGCAGGGAACAGTGTTGGATGGGGTTGGGGGCAGGCAGGGACGGTGTTGGACGGGGTTGGGGGCAGGCAGGGGATAGTGTTGGACGCGTTGGGGGCAGGTAAGGGACAGTGTTGGATGGGGTTGGGGACAGGCAGGGGATAGTGTTGGACGGGGTTGGACGCGGGTGGGGATGGTGTTGGATGGGGTTGGGGGCAGGCAGTGGACGGTGTTGGACGGGGTTGGGTGCAGGCAGGGGATAGTGTTGGACGGGGTTGAGGACAGGCAGGGGACAGTGTTGGACAGGGTTGGGGGCAGGCAGGGGACAGTGTTAGACGGGGTTGGGGACAGGCGGGGACAGTGTCGGATGGGGTTGGGGGCAGGTGAGAACGGTGTTGGACAGGGTTGGGGGCAGGCAGGGACAGTGTTGGACAGGGTTGGGGGAAGGCAGGGAATAGTGTTGGACGGGTTGGGGGCAGGTAAGGGACAATGTTGGACGGGGTTGTGGGCAGGCAGAGGACAGTGTGGGATGGGGTCAGGGGCAGGCAGAGAACGGTGTTGGACAGGGTTGGGGTCAGGCAGGGGACAGTGTTGGACGGGGTTGGGGACAGGCAGAGGACGGTGTTGTTCGCAGGCAGTGGTCGGGGGGGCGGCGTTAGATGGGGTTGGGCGCAGGCAGTGGACGGTGTTGGACGGGGTTGGGGGCAGGCAGGGGATAATGTTGGATGGGGTTGAGGGCAGGCAGGGGACAGTGTTGGACAGGGTTGGGGGCAGGCAGGGGACAGTGTTGGATGGAGTTGTGGGCAAGCAGGAGACAGTGTTTGACGTGGTTGTGGGCAGGCAGGGGACAGTGTTGGACAGGGTTGGGGGCAGGTAGGGGCCAGTGTTGGATGGGGTCGCGGGCAGTGGTCAGGGGAGGGCGGCGTTGGATGGCGTTGTGGGCAAGCAGGGGACGGTGTTGGACGGGGTTGTGGGTAGGCAGAGGACGTGTTAGACGGGGTTGGGGGTAGGCAGGGAACAGTGTTAGACGGGGTTGTGGGCAGGCAGGGGACGGTGTTAGATGGGGTTGGTGGCAGGCAGTGGATGTTGTTGGACGGGGTTGGGAGCAGGCTGGGGACAGTGTTGGATGGGGTTGGGGACAAGCAGGGGACGGTGTTGGTCACAGGCAGTGGTCAGGGGTGGGCGGCGTTGGCAGGGGTTGGGGGCAGACAGGGGACAGTGTTGGACGGGGTTGGGGGCAGGCAAGGGACAGTGTTGGACGGGGTTGGGGGCAGGCAGGGGACAATGTTGGACAGGGTTGGTGGCAGGCAGGGGACGGTGTTGGAAGGGGTTGGTGGCAGGCAGGGGTCGGGGTTGGATGGGATTGGGGGCAGGCAGGGGACGGGGTTGGACGGGGTTGAGGGCAGGCAGGGGGCGGTGTTGGACGGGGCTGGGGGCAGGAAGGAGCGATGTTGGACGTGTCTGGGGCAGGCAGTGGACAGTGTTGGACAGGGGTTGTGGGCAGGCAGGGGACAGTGTTGGACGAGGTTGAAGGCAGGCAGGGGACGTGTTGGACGGGGTTGTGGGCAGGCAGGGGACGGTGTTGATTAGGGTTGGGAGCAGGCTGGGGACAGTGTTGGACGGGGTTGGGGGCAGGCAGTTGACGGTGTTGGACGGGGTTGGGGGCAGGCAGGGGACGGTGTTGGACGGGGTTGTGGGCAGGCAGGGAACAGTGTTGGAAGGGGTTGAGGACAGGCAGGGGACAGTGTTAGAGAGGGTGGGGGGCAGGCAGCGGACGGTGTTGGACGGGGTTGGTGGCAGGCAGGGGACGGGTTTGGACGGGGTTGAGGGCAGGCAGGGGACAGTGTTGGACGGGGTTGTGGTCAGGTAGGGAACAGTGTTGGATGGGGTTGGGGGCAGGCAGGGGTCGGGGTTGGACGGGGTTGAGGGCAGGCAGGGGATAGTGTTGGACGGGGTTGGACGCGGGTGGGGACGGTGTTGGATGGGGTTGGGGGCAGGCAGTGGACGGTATTGGACGGGGTTGAGGGCAGGCAGGGGATAGTGTTGGACGGGGTTGGACGCGGGTGGGGACAGTGTTGGACGTGGTTGAGGGCAGGCAGGGGACAGTGTTGGACGGGGTTGGGGGCAGGCAGGGGATAGTGTTGGACGGGGTTGAGGGCAGGCAGGGGATAGTGTTGGACGGGGTTAAGGGCAGGCAGGCGGCAGTGTTGGACGGGGTTGGGGGCAGGCAGGGGACAGTGTTGGACGGGGTTGGGGGCAGGCAGAGGACAGTGTTGGGCGTGGTTGAGGGCAGGCAGGGGACAGTGTTGGAAGGGGTTGGGGGTAGGTAGGGGCCAGTGTTGGATGGGGTCACGGGCAGTGGTCAGGGGAGGGCGGCGTTGGATGGCGTTGTGGGTAGGCAGAGGACGTGTTAGACGGGGTTGGGGGCAGGCAGGGAACAGTGTTGGACGGGGTCGTGGGCAGGCAGGGGACGGTGTTAGATGGGGTTGGTGGCAGGCAGTGGTTGCTGTTGGACGGGGTTGGGAGCAGGCAGGGGACAATGTTGGACAGGGTTGGTGGCAGACAGGGGACGGTGTTGGACGGGGTTGGGGACAGGCAGGGAACGGTGTTGGACGGGGTCGTGGGCAGGCAGGGGACAGTGTTGGACGGGGTCGTGGGCAGGCAGGGGACGGTGTTGGACGGGGTCGTGGGCAGGCAGGGGACGGTGTGAGACGGGGTTGGTGGCAGGTAGGGGATGGTGTTGAATGGGGTTGGGTGCAGGCTGGTGACAGTGTTGGACGGGATTGTGGGCAGGCAGTGGACGGTGTGAGACGGGGTTGGTGGCAGGTAGGGGATGGTGTTGAATGGGATTGGGAGCAGGCTGGGGACAGTGTTGGACGGGGTTGGCGGCAGGCAGAGAATGGTGTTGGACGGGGTTGGGGGCAGGCAGGGGACAATGTTGGACGGGGTTGGGGACAGGCAGGGAACGGTGTTGGTCGTGGGCAGTGGTCAGGGGAGGGCGTCGTTGGATGGGGTTGGGGGCAGGCAGGGGACAATGTTGGACAGGGTTGGGGGCAGGCAGGGGACGGTGTTGGACGGGGTTTCGGCAGGCAGGGGACAGTATTGGACGGGGTTGAGGGCAGGCAGGGACGGTGTTGGACGGAGTTGGGGGCAGGCAGCGGATAGTGTTGGACGGGGTTGGACGCGGGTGGGGACGGTGTTGGATGGGGTTGGGGACAGGCAGTGGACAGTGTTGGATGGGTTTGGGGACAGGCAGGGGATGGTGTTGCATGGGGTTGGGGGCAGGCAGGGGACGGTGTTAGGCGGGGCAGGGTGCAGTCAGGGGACGGGGTTGGGAGCAGGCAGGGGACGGGGTTGGACAGGGTTGTGGGCAGGCAGGGGACAGTGTTGGACGGAGTTGTGGTCAGGCGGGGGACAGTGTTAGATGGGATCATGGGCAGGCAGGGGACAGTGTTGGACCAGGTTGTGGGCAGGCAGGGGATGTGTTAGACGGGGTTGGGGGCAGGCAGGGGACGGTGTTGGATGGGTTTTGGGCAGGCAGCGGATAGTGTTGGACGCGGTTGGCTGTGGGTGGGGACCGTGTTGGATGGGGTTGGGGGCAGGCTGGGGACGGTGTTGGATGGGGTTGTGGGCAGGCAGGGGACAGTGTTGGACGGGGTTGGGGGCAGGCAGGGGACGGTGTTGGATGGGGTTGTGGGCAGGCAGCGGATAGTGTTGGACGCGGTTGGCTGTGGGTGGGGACCGTGTTGGATGGGGTTGGGGGCAGGCTGGGGACGGTGTTGGACCGGGTTGCGTGCAGGCAGGGGACAGGGTTGGATGTGGTTGGGGGCAGACAGAGGACAGTGTTGAATGGGATTGGGGGCAGGCAGGGGACAGGGTTGTGCGCAGGCAGTTGTCAAGGGTGGGCGACGTTGGATGTGTTTGGGGGGGCCAGCAGATGTGGGGATGGTGTTGGACGGGGTTGGGGGGCAGGCAGCAGGCAGTTTGGAGATAGGGATGGGCGCAGGCAGATGGGGGTCAGTGCTGGATCGGGTTGGGGGCGGCGGGGGGGGGGGGGGGGGGGGGGGCTCACACGCAGTATGCTGCTGCCTAGTCTCCTGAACTGGGAGAGGACTTAACAGGAAACTCTGAGCCCCAGAGGAAAGGCATTGAATCAATTAACCAAATAATCAGTTATCCGAATGAAATAGTGCCTGCCCATCTCGTTCAGATAATCAAGGTTCCTCTGTACGGTGTTCAGTTCTGGTTGTCTCATTATCGGAAGAATGTGGAAGCTTTGGAGAGGGTGCAGAGATTTACCAGGGTGCTGCCTGGACTGGAGGGCACGTCTTATGGAGAAAGATTGAGGGAGCTAGGGGTTTTCTCATTGAAGCGAAGAAGGATGAGAGGTGACTTGATCGAGGTGTACAAGAAGATGAGAGGCATAGATAGAGTGAATTATCAGAGACTTTTTCCTAGGGTGGAAATTGCTATCACAAGAGGCATTATTTTAAGGTGATTGGAGGAAGGTTTAGGGGAGATGTCAGAGGTAGGTTCTTTACCCAGAGAGTGATGGATGTGTAGAATGCACAGCCAGCAATGGCAGTACTGTTAGATACATTAGGGGTATTCAAGCAACTCTTGGATAGTCACATGGATGTTAGTAAAATGAAGGGTGTACCGTTCCCTCCGTGACTACCTGGTCAGGTCCACACCCCCCCTATGACCCACCCTCCCATTCTGGCACCTTCCCCTGCCACCGCAGGAACTGTAAAACCTGTGCCCACACCTCCTCCCTCACCTCTATCCAAGGTCCTAAAGGAGCCTTCCACATCCATCAAAGTTTTACCTGCACATCCACTAATATCATTTATGGTATCCTTTGCTCCCAATGTGGTCTCCTCTACATTGGGGAGACTGGGCGCCTCCTAGCAGAGCACTTTAGGGAACATCTCTGAGACACCCGCACCAATCAACCAAACCACCCCGTGGCCCAACATTTCAACTCCCCCTCCCACTCTGCCGAGGACATGGAGGTCCTGGGCCTCCTTCACCGCTGCTCCCTCACCACCAGACGCCTGGAGGAAGAACGCCTCATCTTCCGCCTTGGAACACTTCAACCCCAGGGCATCAATGTGGACTTCAACAGCTTCCTCATTTCCCCCTCCCCCACCTCATCCTAGTTTCAAACTTCCAGCTCAGCACTGTCTCCTTGACTTGTCCGGACTTGTCCGACCTGCCTATCTCCTTTTCCACCTATCCACTCCACCCTCTCCTCCTTGACCTATCACCTTCATCTCCTCCCCCACTCACCCATTGTACTCTATGCTACTCTCTCCCCACCCCCACCCTCCTCTAGCTTATCTCTCCACGCTTCAGGCTCACTGCCTTTATTCCTGATGAAGGGCTTTTGCCCAAACGTCGATTTCGCTGCTCGTTGGATGCTGCCTGAACTGCTGTGCTCTTCCAGCACCATTAATCCGGTATGTAGGTTAGTTTGATCTTAGAGTAGGATAAAAGGTCAGCACAAAGGGCCTGTACTGTACTGTTCTATGTTCTATGACTTCTCCAAAATTGTCCTTTCTCGGGGCTTCCAAATGTAGACTTTCTTACCTCCTTCAGAGGGAGAAACCAGGTATAAATCAGTAAGTGCTAAAAATAAACTCGAGTGTACTCGAGTTCAGTTTGAAGATTCAAAATGGGTCAGGCCAATGTGTGTTATTCATACACTTTACTATTTTTCCTTCAGTCTGTCTCCAATATGTAATTGTCTAAGTTTTAAAATATAACTTTAAAAGCCCTGCTCCAAATCCACATTCTCATTGATCTCATTGTCTTCCTTTTCCTCTTTATGCCTTTGCCTTAGCCCTTTGCCCAACTTTTCAAACATGTGGTGATCATTTCCGAGATTAAATCCCATGAATGCTTGGTGAGAGATTGTGACCATTCTGCATCGACCTAACAATATCAATTCTACATTAAACTTTCAAAGTCTTTGAAGTAAAAGCAAAAAGTATGGTTTTCAAAGACGGGAGTTCCTTCCTGCTGCCTGAAGCAGTAATGTGTTTTTTTCACAGTTGAAATTCTCTTTCCTGTTGGCTTTGCTGAAGTGTCATAGGACTAAATTAAACAAACTAACTACAGAGGCTTCATTATCTTGTGGCAATATAACAGGAAGCCTGTGTAGATCATGACCCTGAAGAGCAATAGTCTGAACTATATCTTTAACGTGAAAATATCCAATGCGCAAAAATCTCATTCAGAATCTTGCATTAACAAAGCTTGAATTCCACCTGATGCAAGGATTGATTTTAAAAACTTACACGAGCCTAACCATCAGATCGCAGAGATAGATAGGGCTACATATCTACAAGACAGAATCTTGCAACTTAAACACCACAGTTCACAAAATGCTGAAAGTCACTCAAAAGTCTGGTGTGTCTTTCAAACTCCCTAAAGTTTGAGGAGGTTTCTGTTGATGGGATTTTTCAATCTGAAGAATGCACTCACTTCCATAGATCAGACTCAAAATAAATATTTAGCTTATTATTGGCTTTACTTGTTATAGTGTTTGCTTAATATTGAACTTGATGTAAATGCATCATTTTGCACTATACATTTGCATGCAATTCAAAATCAATATGCATTAGTTTCTTTAGTGCATTTTCGGGCCTGAGCCTAATGTTTTGCATTAAGGAATATATATAGAATGAAGGAATATATATAGAATAATATATAGAATATATAGAAAGCATAGTGGTGCATTCAGCCCCTCAAGCCTACTCCACTATTCTAGAGCGTGGGTAATTATTTATCTCAACACCATTTTCCTATGCTATCTCCTTATCCTTTATTCTGACGTTGTCTCCTGGTTATAGGCCCATCAGCCAGCAGAACATCCCTTCTGCATCTATCCTGTCTTGCCCTTTAAGAAATTTGCAAATTCCAAGAGATCACCTCTCACTCATCCAAATTCAAGAGAATACAGGCCCAGTTTGTTCAAGTCCTCCTCATAACACCATCCCAGAAAGAAGCCTAGTAGTGACTTGCTGCTATACTCTATACATATACCTAATAAGTGTATCTTTCCTCAGGTAAGGACACCAACATCCTGTACACAATACTCCAGTTGTGGTCTCATCCATGTTCTAAGTAAGTAAGACATTATTACTCTGATACTCAAATCCTCTTCCAAAAAAGGCTAACATACCATTAACCTTTCCAAGTGCTTGCTACACCTGTGTGTTAACAACTGAAGACTAATGAACATGCACACCCAGATCCTTTTGGACTTCAACACTTTCCACTCTTTCATCATTTGTCATTAAAGATATACTCTGCATCGCCATTCTCCTACTAGTGGACATTTTTATCCTCATCATACGCTATCTGTGATGTTCATACCCATTCATTCAGCCTGTCTCAAACTCTTGGAGCATCTTTGCATCCACTTGTAACTCACATTCTTAACCAGCTTTGTGCCATTTGCAAACTTGGAAACATTATATTTGGTGCCCAGACCCAAATCATTATCATGGATTTTGAACAGCCAGGGCACACGCACTGATCCTTGTTGGATAAGGAAGTCATTTTTTTTTTATTTGCCCAAATCTAATTTAGTTTGGTGTTGGTATTAAACACAAGTTGACAGTTTACATTTTATAGTTGTCAATTTTAAGCAGGGTGTTTTCAAAGGTACCAGTTAACGAACAGGTCAAGTTTGTGGCCCAATGATTGATGTGGGTGAAATGGGCTCCAGTTCATGGGACATTGCCACCCAGTGCTGGGACACTGGGATCTGTACTAATGGGACAGTTTCCACCTGAACAGTGTTCTTGCCAACTGCATAACTGGGGAAGTAGAGAGGATTTTAAACTCAATGTTAGGAACAGGGGATCAAATCCGGTAAGGCACAGTAAATCAAGAAGAAGAGACATACCCAAAGACAGAGTTATTAACATGAGAAATAAAAACAGACAGGCCAGGAAGGGAGAGAGAGTATTAATCCAGGAGTCAACCAACAGATAAGACTTGAATTTACTTGAGGAAAATTAGAAAAGAATAGGTTCGATATCTGAATGCCTGAAATATTCAGAGAAAACAGAAGAGCTGAAAATGCAAATAGAAATGAGTAATTACAATCTGGTAGCCATTACAGTCTCTTGGCTACAGCCTGGTGTGGATTGAGACATGAATGTTGAAGGGTTCATGGCATTTACAAATGACAAGATACTTTGGAGTACAGGTTTATAATTCTTGAAAGCAGAGTCTCGGGTAGACAGAACTGTGAAGAAGGCGTGTGGGAATGCTTGAATCGAGTATCGGATTTTGGAGGCCATGTTGCAGCTCTACATGACATTGGTTTGGCTACTTATGGAATATTGCATGCAATTCTGGTCTCCTTCCTTCAGTAAGGATGTTGTGAAACTTGAAAAGGTTCAGAAAAGATTTGCAAAGATGTTGCCAGGGTTGGAAAATTTGAGCTAAAGGGACAGGCAGAATAGGCTGGAGCTATTTTCCCAGGAGCGACAGAGGCTGAGGGGTGGCTTTATAGAGGTTTATAAAATCATGAGGGGCATGGATAGAATAAATAGACAATGTCTTTTCCCTGGGGTGGAGGAGTCCAGAACAAGAGGGCATAGGTTTAGGGTGAGAGAGGAAAGATATAAAAAAGACATAAAGGGCAACCTTTTCACGCAAAGACTGGTATGTATATGCCAGAGGAAATGGTGGAGGCTGGTAATATTACAAAATTTAAAAGACAATTGGATGGGTATATGAATAGGAAGGGTTTGGAGGGATATGGGCTGGATGCTGGCAGGTGGGACTGGATTGGATTGGAATATCTGGTCGGCATGGATGGGTTGGACCGAAGGGTTTGCTTCCGTGCTGTACATCTCTTTGACTCGATGACAAGAAAGTAGGAAAATGTATAGAGGTGGTTCTATTAGGCATTATCTTACTAACACAATATTTCAGGAAACTAAGAAGTGGAGACACTTTGGGCAGAAGTGCGAAATAATAAAGGTGAAAAGTCACTTGTGGGAATGGTGTACAAACCACCTATCAGTAACCAAACGGTAAGTTAGGGTACAAAGGAAGAAAGGCATGATGTGAAAGATAGTCTAAATGAGGGATTTATATCATGTCTTCAAGATAGTATTTACAACAGCATGTTCTGGAATCAACCAGAAAGCAGGCTATTATCAGCCTGGCATTGTATAAAGTGATAGGGTTAGTTAATGACCTAGACAAAAGTGAGGACTGCAGATGCTGGAGATCAGAGTCTAGATTAGAGTGGTGCTGGAAAAGCACAGCAGGTCAAGCAGCATCTGGAGAGCAGGAAAGTCGATGTGTCCGGCAAAAACCCTTTATTAGGAATGAGGCAGGGAGCCTCCAGGGTGGAGAGATAAATGGGAGTGAGGGTAGGGAGAGAAGGTAGCTAAGAGTACAATAGGTGGATGAAGGTGCGGACGAAGGTGATAGGTCAGAGAGGAGGGTAGAGCGGATAGGTGGGAAAGAAGATTGGCAGGTAGGACAGGTCATGAGGATGGTGCGAGTCTGTTTCAGGACACGGTTAAAGAGCTTCAGGGCAGAGGAGATGACCTGGGGGTTACTGTCAGACAGAGACTCACTGAGATCCTTGTAGAGAGAGGAGGAGAGCTTCTTTAAGGTAGGCAGCCATGCAAGAGGATTCGCAGTCGGGTTACAATCAACTCGGCGAAAGTGAGTACTGCAGATGCAACTGTCACATGGTTGAGTTTGAAAGAGAGAGAGAGAGGAGTGGGTGGAGTCCTTATTTTAAAACAAAGAATAAAGTGCAATTCTGAATGCATGAAAGCAAAACTGGATCAAATGAATTGGCAAATTATGTTAAACGATTCATCAATAGAGAAGCAGTGGCAGGCATTTAAGGTGATACTTGAGAATGCACACAAATAGATACATTGCACTGAGTCAGAAAAATTCCAAAAGACCGATCTACCATCAGTGGTTAACTATGAACGTTAAAGGTAGTATCAAACTAAAAGTTAAAGCTATAAAAACAGAACGTGCTCGGGAAACTCAAAAGGTCGAGCATCATCAGCCATGATCATATTGGACAGTGGTGCAGGCTTAAAGGGCCAAATGCCCAACTGCACCTACTTTCTATGTTTCTCTGTCAGTCGAGTGAGAAACGACTTAATGTTTTGAGTCGAATATGATTTTTCTTCAGAAGTCTCGCCATATCAGAATCAAACTTTAACTGTGTTTCTCTCCACAGTTGATACCAGACCTGCTGAGTTTCTCCAGAACTTTTTGTTTTTGTTTCAGATTTTCAGCATCTGTAGTGTTTTGCTTTTATAAAAGAAAAAGAATATAATTATGCAAAAGCAGCTGGCAGGTCAGAAGGTTGGACAGCATATAAAATAGAGCAAAGAATGACCAAAAATTAATAAAGAAAATATAGATTTTAGAGAAAGCTGGCCAGAAATATAGAAACAGATAGTGAGAGCTTCAATAAATATTTTAAGAGGAAAAATTAAAAAGCGCACTTTGTATCTCGAGAAAGTGAGACTGGAGAATTAATAATGCAAATAAAGAAATAGCAGGTGAATTGACCAGGAAATGGAAAGGAGGGAGCAACTCAGAAAAATCACAATCACCACAGAGTGGCAC
Organism: Chiloscyllium punctatum; assembly: GCF_047496795.1. Lineage (NCBI taxonomy): Eukaryota > Metazoa > Chordata > Chondrichthyes > Orectolobiformes > Hemiscylliidae > Chiloscyllium > Chiloscyllium punctatum. Next base: position 90,421,592 of record NC_092746.1, on the reverse strand, counting down.
TGAGAGGGTTGTTAAAGCAGTACCTAGAGATACGCCTGAATCCTGATGGAGCTGGACTCTTAAAAGAAGTAACTACCAAGACAGTGAGTGCATTGGTTTTAATTTTCTATAAGTCCCTTGATTGAAGGACAGTCCCATTTGATTGGAAGATAATGATTATAACTCTTTTATAAAGAAGCTTTAACTGAATCTCAATTATAATATCCTCCAATGACTCAGCTTGAAGTACCCGGTTTCTCTTGTATTTTTACTAATTCCAAATGCTAAGCTAATATTTTAATTATTGCTACCTCTGCTTTGCAGGAAATTACACCTATAACTTCTTTGCCAATTCTATGGTCTTAACCTTCATTAAATCTTGAAAAAACAACCAGATTTATTGCTACAGGTAGTTCTTCTATAATGCAATGGTTATGTTCTTGTGCAACCCCGCATTATTGAAAAACTGAGCTTCAGAAACAGTGTCCCCAATTCAACAATCTTGTTACAGCGAATCCATGTCAACAAAACATGCATTATAGCAGAATGGCCTAGATTAGATGATTAGATTACTTACAGTGTGGAAACAGGCCCTTCGACCCAACAAGTCCACACCGACCCCCCAAAGAGCAACCCACCCAGACCCATTCCCCTACATTTACTCCTTCACCTAACACTACAGCAATTTAGCATGGCCAATTCACCTAACCTACACATTTTTGGACTTTGGGAGGAAACCGGAGCACCCGGAGGAAAGCCACGCAGACACGTGGAGAATGTGCGATATCCACACAGTTGACTGAGGCAGGAATTGAACCCGGGTCTCTGGCGCTGTTAGGCAGCAGTGCTAACCACTGTGTCTCCATTCAAAGATCATGTGCCATGAAGCTACAAACTTTTGTCAAGAAACTGCTGAGAATAGTGCATTGGAAAGCAAGCCCCACTAATGCATGAGTCATCGAAAAGTGAAGTATGACCAATTTAATCTCCAGGATGGCAAAAGCATAACTGGGACCATCCTTTAAAGATAAAATAAATTCACAACAGTTTATCAGTAAACAAGAATCAAAAACGTATTCATTATAACAAATCTAACTTCTAACTTGCAGCAAAAACAGATTACTAACTGAAACTTACTGTACCCCATTTCAACCCAAAATACACACATTCACACATTGGTCTTGCCCACCCTGTCCAACCTAAACGTTTTGTAGGAACATTGTGAGTGGAAATTAGAAGTCTGTGGATCAGAATCTTAGCGGCAAAGGAGAAATGGAGGTAATTTTTCCCACAAAGCTGTTTTTGGTTTTAGCAATGATCATGTTATTATCAACAGCAGTAATCCCTGATCTGCTAGCTGCTCAGTTGGACCTAGGTTTTGGCTTGAGTTTGCAGGTTTTTTTGCAAAGTTGTCGAATGTTATTTCTCTTCCACTCATACAGAGAATAACGTTGCTTGCTGTCAGGCCTTTTGGAATCTGAGTCCAATGGCTTTCACGCTTCTCATTTCTGTGACAAACTGCTAAATTCAACTAATGTGTAAACTGTTGCTGAGCAGTTACAATGTTTTTCAAAACCAGTAACTAATAAAAGGAACAAATTCACTGCATCTTGGAGTTGTGAAAATAAACTTAATAATCCAAACTTTCATTTTCTGGCTTAATTTTTCAATAAAAATTGGTGTAATCCTTACAGTAGGGAAAAAAATGTTGCTGTCTATGAGTTTTTCAAGGAAGTGCAATGTCATTGAAGGTTGGGAGATGTTCAATGTGCTCATCACATTTACACTGTCCTTGGATCATTTCTGTCAGCTGAAAAATACTGCACAAAGTGCTGTTTCTTACAGGTTAAACACTTTCATAAGAAATGGTGAAGCACTCTAAGGCAACATTTTGGTCTTTGTGCACTCGAAAGCATTGAAAGGACACACTCAGACAGAGCTTCTTCACGATTCATTACAATATCGTGTCTGTCGATCCCTGAAATGAGCCATTTGCAGAAAACTCAAGGCCAGCCATGACCTTGACACCAACTGGGATTGACATCCAGTTGCTGTGAGTGAAAGATCGGAGATGATGGAACGGGACAACTTGAATCTTCTGCAGCATCGTGTTATGACGCCAGGTAAACCCTCCTGCTTATTTTAAACCAGCAACCTGTGCAGTAATCTGTGAAAATTTGAGAAGCCAAGAACTATTTAAAGTAAAAATTAACAACTTTATTTCTTAAAGTATATCAGAGAATAATTAACTAACAACTATTTACAATTCCTTCCTCTAACCTAGCTTTTACCTTCCCTTCTACAATACTAGCTCGATAAAATCCTCTATTAAGATTTACAAAACAAAACTTCTTATCTCAAAATTAGGCAGCTTTCGATTCTTCTCTGTATTGATGTCTTATTTCCTTCTTCTTCTTGGGGATTCTGCTTCACAGGTTACTGATTGATAAAGGTATCTTTAAGAGAGCTATTTTTCGGACAGTATCTACATGCTGGCCATTTGGCAGTTCTCCTCACAACTGTTCAATTTTCCCTAGTCTTATACCCGCAAAGCATCGGATTGTGTTATTGGCTTTTAAGATTGTCAATATGCTCAATTCAAACTTGCTCAGAATTTGGTATTTTTTGGGGTTTAATTTAAACTGATTGCTCTAATTCAAATTTGTTTTGTCGTTTCCAGGCAACCCAGTTAATCTAGCTTTCAATCAAGTGTTACATTGTGACCTTATTGAGAACACTTTGTGCTGTGTCAAGTAGTTCTGCTAGCTTCTAATTCTCTTAAAGGTACAGTACACCCACATCTTCATAACACCTCCCCCCTTAAGAAAAAAAAGAACCATCATAATAAAAAGATGGCTTCATTTTTTTTCTATTTTTTAAACACATTACATATTTTAAACACATACAGATACTTTAATACAAGTTCACCTTAACTTCTTCTCATATACCTATATATATATAAAACATTAAACAAATATAAGTCTCAACTAAACTTTATCAGTTAAATCCCCGATAAAACATCCGCGATTTCACTCTTACGACCCGCAACATGTATAATTTTTAAATTAAAAGGCTGTAACATAAGACTCCCAACAAAATAGTCTCATATTCTTGTCTTTAAAGTGTTCTAAGAATGTAAGCAGATTGTGATCCGTTTACACAACTATCTCTGACACATTGTTCGTGACATACACATTAAAATGTTGTGTAAGGTCAGTCCCAAACTCAATAGCTCCTTTTCGATTGTGAAGTATTTCCGCTGATGGATTTTGACCCTCTTCGAATAGTAACCAACTGGCAGTTCAATCCCATCCTCATCTTTCTATAGGAGAACAGCTCCAACTTCTATGTCACTAACATTGATGGCGACGTTCAAAGGTTTGGAAAAGCTTGGTGTAGCTAAACTGGTTTGGTGGTTAATATGGCTTTCAAATGCTCAACTGCCTCCTGGCATGGTTCTGAAACAGTGTTTTTCTTCAACAAATCGGTTTATGGTGCCACCACACTGCTTAAGTTTGGAACAAACTTCCGATAGAATCTGCTGAGTCCTCAGAATCAAAGCACCTCTTTCTTCGAGGTAATTCCTCGATGGCCTTAGTCTTTGTGTTCCATGGAGTCAACCTTCCATGGCCGATGTTATGTCCCAAGAATGTCACCTCTGCTTTCATGAATTCAGTTTTATTTAAGTTTATCACTAGTTTTGCTTCTCGTGGTCATTCAAAGAGCTTTGCAAACAGTACCATGTGATCTTTCCAAGACTTACTAAAGATCACTACATCGTTTAAATAGACTGCCCAGTTTGTTAACCCAGCCACAACTCTGTTTATGAGTGTTTAAAACATGGCGGCTGCGTTCTTCATTCCAAACTGATACAGCCCATTTGGGGCTATAAATGCAGAAATTTCTTTTGTCCACTCTGAGAAAGGTACTTGCCAGTAACTATGCATTAAGTCCATCTTGGTGACATAACTGGCTTGTCTGACTTTCTCGATACAGTCCTCCAATCTCGGAATTGGATATGAGTCCAATTTTGTAACGGTGTTACCTTCCATGCAGAATCATTGCGTCCCATCTGATTTAGGAACTAACATGATTGGTGAACTCCACTCGCTCTGCCTTGGTTCAATGACGTCCTCACTGAGCACTGCCTCCACCCCCATCTGGACCTGTCTGGCTTTGAAAGGATTAAGCCAATAGGGGTGTTGTTTTATCGGAGCTGTATTCCCTTAATAACCTAGCGTGTGGTGCTGGAAAAACACAGCAGGTCATTCAGCATCCGAGGACAAGAGAATCGACGTTTCAGGCAAGAGCCCTTCATCAGGAATGAGGCTTGTGAGCCAAGGGGGTGGTGAGATAACAGGAAAGATAGCGGAGAGTTGGATAGGTAGATGGAGGAGGCACGGGTAATGGTGATAGGTCAGAGGGTGAAGCAGATAGTTGGTACGAAGATGGATAGGTGGGGCAGGTCATGGGGGCAGTGTCAAGTTGGAAGGTTGGAACTGGGATAATGTGAGGGGAGGAGAAATGAGGAAACTGATGAAGTCCACATTGATGCCATAGAGTTGGAGGGTCCCGAGGCGGAAGATGAGGCGTTCTTCCTCCAAGTATCGGGTGGTAAGGGTTTGGCGGTGGAGGCAGCCCAGGATCTGCATGTCCTCAGCGGAGTGGGAGGGGGAGTTGAAATGTCTGGCCACAGGGCAGTGGCGTTCATTGGTGCGGGCGTCCTGGAGATGTTCCCTGAAATGCTCTGCAAGAAGACGTCCAATCTCCCCAATCTAGAGGAGATTGCATCGGGAGTCACAGATACAGTAAATGTCATGTGTGGAAGTGCAGGTGATACTTTGATGGATGTGGAAGGCTCCTCTGGGGACTTGGATGGGAGGGGGGAGGTGTGGGCACAGGTTTTGCAAAACCTGTGGTGGCAGGGGAAGGCTGCCATCAGCAATGCGGCCACACCAGCCACCATCACTCCGGCGAACAATGACGTCACTTCAGTCCCCGCCACTCGACAGCCCGTAGCCGTGGCTGAAAATGCCACCTCCGCAACCACCGGCTAGACACCCTCCTCCCTGACCCCGGCCAAACACCCCCCTCCCTGACCCCGACCAAACACCCTCCTCCCTGACCCCAGCCAGACACCCCCCTCCCTGACCCCGGCCAGACAGCCCCCTCCCTGACCCCGGCCAAACACCCCCCTCCCTGACCCCGGCCAAACACCCCCCTCCCTGACCCCGGCCAAAAACCCCCCTCCCTGACCCCGGCCAAACACCCCCCTCCCTGACCCCGGCCAGACACCCTCCTCCCTGACCCCGACCAAACACCCCCCTCACTGACCCCGGCCAGACAGCCCCCTCCCTGACCCCAGCCAGACACCCCCCTCCCTGACCCCGGCCAGACAGCCCCCTCCCTGACCCCGGCCAAACACCCCGCTCCCTGACCCCGGCCAAACACCCCCCTCCCTGACCCCGGCCAGACACCCCCCTCCCTGACCCCGGCCAGACAGCCCCCTCCCTGACCCCAGCCAGACACCCCCCTCCCTGACCCCGGCCAGACAGCCCCCTCCCTGACCCCAGCCAGACACCCCCCTCCCTGACCCCGACCAAACACCCCCCTCCCTGAACCTGGAGTATTGTGTGCAGTTCTGGTCTCCAAATTTGAGGAAAGACATTCTGGCTATTGAGGGAGTGCAGCATAGGTTCACAAAGTCAATTCCTGGAATGGCGGGACTACCTTACACTGAAAGACTGGAGCGACTGGGTTTGTATACCCTTGAGTTTAGAAGACCGAGAGGGGATCTGATTGAGACATATATGATTATTAAAGGATTGGACACTCTGGAGGCAGGAAACATGTTTCCGCTGATGGGTGAGTGCCGATCCAGAGGACACAGCTTAAAAATACGGGGTAGACCATTCAGGACAGAGATGAGGAGAAACTTCTTCACCCAGAGAGTGGTAGCTGTGTGGAATGCTCTGCCCCAGAGGGCAGTGGAGGCCCAGTCTCTGGATTCATTTAAGAAAGAGTTGGATAGAGCTCTCAAGGATAGTGGAATCAAGGGTTATGGAGATAAGGCAGAAACAGGATACTGATCAAGGATGATCAGCCATAATCATATTGAAAGGTGGTGCAGGTTCGAAGGGCAGAATGGCCTCCCTCCCTGACCCCAGCCAAACACCCCCCCCACTGACCCCGGCCAAACACCCCCCTCCCTGACCCCGGCCAAAAACCCCCCTCCCTGACCCTGGCCAGACTCCGCCCTCCCTGACACCCTGGCCAGACACTCTCCTCCCTGACCCCGGCCAGACACCCCCCTCTCTGACCTCAGCCAAACACCCCCTCCCTGACACCCCGGCCAGACACCCCCCTCCCTGACCCCAGCCAGACACTTCCCTCCCTGACAGACACCCCTATCCCTGACAGTCAGATACCCCCTCCCTGACCCCCGGACATCACCCTCCCTGACCCCCAGACAACCCCCTCCTTGACCCCCAGCCAGACACACCTCCTCCCTGATCCCTGGATAGACATCCCCCTCCCTGACCCCCGGACAGACACCCCCCTCCCTGATTGTCAGACACCCTCCTCCCTGATCCCTGGACAGACATCCCCCTCCCTGACCCCTGGCCAGACACAAGCCCCCTCCCTGTCCCCCGGACACCCCCCTCCCTGACCCCCGGCCAGACACCTCCCACCCTGACCCCCAGCCAGACAACTGCCTTGGGGGAAGCAACAAGATCAGCTGCCGCTGAAACCAACATGAGGTTAACCAGAACATCATGCCGGCCCCCTGTGTTACTACCGCCACAGCCACTTCCATCTTCACCAACATCACCTACGCACGTATTTCGCCACTTCTAACCTCGTAGCTGCCACTATCGCAACCATTTCCGCCCCCCACAGACGCCACTCACCTGAACACCACCGTCAGAATCGCTTCTGACACGCTCCACCCCCCGCAGCTCCCATGGTCTCCCCCTCCACTCCCCCTGATGCCCTGGGTTAGCGTCATTTCCGTAAATGACATCACCCACGATCTCTCCACGACCACGGCCACTCCAGTTACCATCTCCACCCCGGCTCCCAGCTCCATTCTGACACCAGCTCTGAGCCCCCAGCCCTGCCGTATTTTCACCATCCCTCCCAGACCCCCCCTCACTGAGGACAAATGATCAGTCCTCAGCAAAGGATTTACCTTCATCCCCCTCTGCTCTCAGATCAACAAATTCAATACACGTTGTGACATTGAACACAACATCCACCTCAGCGCTTGCATTTTCCATCAAGACTCCCGCCCATCCCTTCCGACGACCCCTCCTCCCACCTCCAACACACCCCATCCACCTGGACAACCTCTTTATTCCCAACTGCTGCTGAGACATTGCCTGCCCCAACCTGTCCACCCCCCTCCAACTTCTCACCCTCTCAACGCACAGCCTCCACTCCCTCTGCTCCAACCCCAACATTACAATCAAACCAGCCAACAAGTGGGGGGTGGGGGGGGGGGGGGGGGAGCTGCTGTGGTATTTTGGCGCACAGACCTCTACAGCACTGAAGCCACCTCCTCCTACCACCCTCAGCCAAGACCTCACCTCCATCACCAAACCATGATTCCCAGACTGTACACAACTTCAACACCTCAGGGGATCTCCCACCCACAGCTTCCAACCTCATAGTCCGGGAACCCCGCACTGCCTGATTCTACCTCCTTCCCAAGATCCACAAGCCTGACTTCCCCAGCCGACCCATTGTCTCAGCCTGCTCCTGCCCCACCGAATTCATCTCCACCTACCTCAATACTGTCCTATCCCCCCGGTCTAGGAATTACTCACATACATGCAGGGCACCACCCACGCCCTCCACCACCTCCAAGACTTTCGTTTCCCTAGACCCCAAAGCCACATCTTCACCAATGGACATCCAGTCCCTTTCCACCTCCATCTGCCATGACCAGGGCCTCCAAGCCCTCCATTTCTTCCTCTCCCGATGTCCCCAACAGTAGCTTTCCACTGACACTTTCATTCGTTTGGCTGAACTGGTCCTCATCCTCTATAATGTTTCCTTTGAATCCACCCGTTTCCTCTAGATGAAAGTGGTAGCCATGGGCACCAGCATGGGCCCCTCCTCCACGAGGAGGTTGAACAATTCATCAACTTCACCAACAGAATCCACCCTGATCTTAAGTTCACCTGGACAATCTCAGACACCTCCCTCCCCTTCCTGGGCATCTCCAATGGGGACCGACTCAACACTGACATCTTCTACAATCCCACTGACTCCCACAGCTACCTGGACTAGACCACCTCCCACCCTGCCTCCTGTAAAAATGCTATTCACTTATTCCCAATTCCTCCACCACCACTACATCTGCTCCTAGGAAGACCAGTTCTACCACAGAACACACCAGATGGCCTCCTTCTTTAAAGACCGCAATGTCCCCTCTCACGTGGTTGAAGATGCCCTCCAATACATCTGATCCATGTCCCGCACCTCTATCCTTGAACCCCACCCCTCCAACCACAACAAGGACAGAACCCTCCTGGTCCTCACCTTCCACTCCACCAACCTTCGTATATATCACATCATACTCCGCCTTTTCCATTACCTACAAACGGACCCTGCCACCAGAAATGTATTTCCATCCCCACCCCTAACAGTTTTCTGTAAAGACCATTCCTTCTACGACTCCCTCATCAGGTCCACGCCCCCCCCCCCCCCACCTCCCAAACTCACCCTCTCCTCCCAGCACCTTCCCCTGCCACCGCAGGATTTACAAAATCTGTGCGCCCACCTCCCCCTCACATTGGACCAAGGCCCCAAAAGGAGCCTTCCACATCCATCAGAGTTTCCTCTGCACTTCCACATGTCATTTACTGTATCCATTGCACCCGATGCAGTCTACTCTACATTGGGGAGAAAGGACGTCTACTCACAGAGCACCTCAGAGAACATCTCCGGGATACCCACACCAACCAACCCCTCTGCCCCATGGCCAAACACTTCAACACTGATCTGCTGTGCTTTTCCAGCACCACACTCTCGATTCGGATCTCCAGCATCTGCAGTCCTCACTTTCTCCTAGCTAACTAACCGATCCCACTCTTTAAGGACATGTTCATTTTTTAATCTATTTTGAGGCACATCAAAATTCACATCACCTGGATTTGATTCCTCACTTTGCGGGGCAGTAACTGATACCTGTTTCTCCAGTTCTTTCTCTCTTGTATAACACGGGTTTCAACATGTTCACCTGACATACCCGATACCACTTTTTTCCTATATGGCATCTTTACTGGATAGTTCACCTGACTCAACTTTCTCTCAATTTGAGAGGAACCACTAAACCTGGCTTTGAAAGGATCTCCTATCCCTGGTAACAGTACTAACATGTCATCTCCTCGGGAAAATGTCTGAGTCTCAGAGCTTTTATCTGCCACCTGCTTCATTCTACACTGTGCCTTCTTTAGGTGCTGTTTAGCTAACTCACCTACTCAATTTAGTCTCTCCAACTTCGGTCCTGTCAATTTTTCTTTAATTAATTTCAAAGTGCCTCTCACTTCATGCTCGAATATTAACTCAAAGGGAGTGAACTGAATAGATTCATTTGGGGCATCTCTAATGGCAAACAATACAGTATGCTCTCAACATGGCCACCTTTCTAAAGCTCCCTGAGGCTCAAGATGATACACGCTGGATTTAAAGTGCTGGACACCTAAGCTGTCCATAATCTCATTAAAATAAGCCTAAACAGTAAAATGTGACCCGTGGTCCGACTGAATCTCTCTGGGTAGCCAAAACCGTGTGAAGAAAGGTATTAACTCCTGTATTACTCTTTTCGTCTTGTTACTCCATAATGGAATTGCCTCTGGGAATCTGGTAGACACATCCATTATGGTTAACAAGTACTGGTTCCCACCTTTAGCTCTCGGGCGGGGACCTACCCAATCAATTCTAACCCGTGTGAAAGGTTCTTCAAATGTGAAAATTGGCCACAAAGGTGCTGGTTTTATTACCATCTGTGGCCAACCTATCATTTGGCATGTATGATACATACGGCAAAAGTTAACCACATCCTTTTGTCTTCCAAATCAGTAAAAATGTTTTTGTACCTTAGCCTGAGTCTTTCATACCCCTAGGTGACCTCCTACAGGTAGTTCAGGTGCTACCTGTAACACCTCCTGTCTGTGTGCTACCGGCAACACACTCTGGTGCACTTCGGCCCATTTCTCCTCTGCACTAATCTGCCGTGGTCTCCGTTTCTGCCTTAGGATTCTATTTTTCAGCTAATACCCCTCCAGAATATTCTCTGCCTCCTTTTCGGACTACACACCCACTTTTTGAATATCTTTTATCGTCTTGTCTTGCTGTTGCAAGTCCCTTAGCCTTTCAGGAGTAAACACTTCTGTCTGACCCTCTGCTTGTTCAGGATTTCCCTGCATCATTACGTCAAACAGGGTGTCCTCCAACTGAACCTCAGCTCCTTCATCTTTCTCTTTACTTTTCGCTTTGTGCTGTGACTTCTGATTGTGGGATCCCATTACCACAGAGTCTGGGAAAATACCAGGATATTTCTGTTTTAACTCCTCAGTTTCTTGGTCTTCCTTGGGTTTCTCCACAACAGGGGTGTCACTCCCAACTTGGATCCTGCCAAATCTTTCCCAAGAACAAACTGGATTGCTGGAACTGAGACTCTGTCAATCACTCCCACTGTAACTTCCCCAGTCTTGAGTTGGCACTCCAACCTGACCTTACATAGGGGAACGCTAAATTTCTGTCCATCTATCCCACAAATTGCCACACTCTCGGGTAACAGATCAGAAAGAGGGTCTTTATGCTCATCTCTTACTATCAGTGACTAGTTAGATTTTGTAACGCACAAAATTAAAACTTCTTGTCCTCCTCCTCGTGTTCTTTCTGAGTAAACTTTCCCCACAGAGGCAAATTCATTGTAGAGATCAGGACTAACTCCAAATCCAGTCCCTCCCGAGGCTGTGCACTCTCCTGCAGCTCCTCAGCTCTTCTTGTGATCTCCTTTACTACCTTCACTAATGCCAGTGGGTTAGCTTTTTGTTTAAAACCACATTTTTCCTCACGGTGCCGTTCTTTAACGACCAGCACAGTGACTTTACATGTCCCACTTTCTGGCAGTGAAAACACCTTTTCCCGGAGTCCTTCTGAAACCCCCAGCACTATAACTTACTGTGTCCCACTCCATTACAGCGGAAACATCTGAGGCCTTTCACCTCCTTTCCACCCTCTTGTGCTTCTTTTTTATCCTGTAATAACTTCTTACCAGTGTTCTCTACTCCTGTTTTTGTAGTGTAGGATCTCCCTTTCTCCCAACTTCTATCCCTCACAGGACAAAATTCTGGCCGGAAGCTTGTCTTATGCACCAACATGTGCTCATCTGCTAACTCTGCTGCCCTTCTCACTTCCTCAACTTTCTGTTACTCCACATGAATTTTTACCATCTCTGGAACATAGAACATAGAACAATACAGCACAGAACAGGCCCTTCGGCCCACGATGTTGTGCTGAACATTTGTCCTAGCTTAAGCACCCATCCATGTACCTATCCAATTGCCGCTTAAAGGTCACCAATGATTCTGACTCTGCCACTTCCACAGGCAGCGCATTCCATGCCCCCACCACTCTCTGGGTAAAGAACCTACCCCTGACATCCCCCCTATACCTTCCACCCTTCACCTTAAATTTATGTCCCCTTGTAACACTCTGTTGTACCTGGGGAAAAAGTCTCTGACTGTCTACTCTATCTATTCCCCTGATCATCTTATAAACCTCTATCAAGTCACCCCTCATCCTTCGCCGTTGCAATGAGAAAAAGCCTAGCACTCTCAACCTATCCTCGTACGACCTATTCTCCATTCCATGGCAACATCCTGGTAAATCTCCTCTGCACCCTCTCCAAAGCTTTCACATCTTTCCTAAAGTGAGGTGACCAGAACTGCACACAGTACTCCAAATGTGGCCTTACCAAGGTCCTGTACAGCTGCAACATCACCTCACAACTCTTGAATTCAATCCCTCTGCTAATGAACACTAATACACCATAGGCCTTCTTACAAGCTCTATCTACCTGAGTGGCAACTTTCAAAGATCTATGAACATAGACCCCAAAATCCCTCTGCTCCTCCACCTTACTAAGAACCCTACCGTTAACCCTGTATTCCGCATTCTTATTTGTCCTTCCAAAACGGACAACCTCACACTTGACAGGGTTGAACTCCATCTGCCACTCCTCAGCCCAGCTCTGCATCATATCTACGTCCCTTTGCAGCCGACAACAGCCCTCTTCACTATCCACAACTCCAATCTTCATATCATTTGCAAATTTACTGACCCACCCTTCGACTCCCTCTTCCAAGTCAGTAATAAAAATTACAAACAGCAGAGGACCTAGAACTGATCTCTACAGAACTCCACTTGTAACTGGGCTCCAGGCTGAATATTTACCATCTACCACCACTCTCTGACTTCGACCGGTGAGCCAGTTCTCTATCCAACTGGCCAAATTTCCCTCTATCCCATGCCTCCTGACTTTCCGCATGAGCCTACCATGGGGAACCTGATCAAATGCCTTACTAAAATCCATGTACACTACATCCACTGCTCTACCCTCATCCACATACTTGGTCATCTCCTCGAAGAATTCAATAAGAGTTGTAAGGCAAGACCTACCCCTCACAAATCCGTGCTGGCTGTCCCTAATCAAGCAGTGTCTTTCCAGATACTCATAAATCCTATCCCTCAGTACCCTTTCCATTACTTTGCCTACCACTGAAGTAAGCCTAACTGGCCTGTAATTCCTGGGGTTATCCCTATTCCCTTTTTTGAACAGGGGCACAACATTCGCTACTCTCCAGTCCCCTAGCACCACTTCCATTGACAGTGAAGACGAAAAGATCATTGCCAACGGTCCTGCAATTTCCTCTCTTCCTTCCCACATAATCCTAGGATATATCCCGTCAGGCCTGGGGGACTTGTCTATCCTCAAGTTTTTCAAAATGCCCAACACATCTTCCTTCCTAACAAGTATCTCCTCTAGCTTACCAGTCCGTTTCATACTCTCCTCTTCAACAATACGGTCCCTTTCATTTGTAAATACTGAAGAAAAGTACTCATTCAAGACCTCTCCAATCTCTTCCGACTCAATACACAGTCTCCCACTACTGTCCTTGATTGGACCTACCCTCGTTCTCGTCATTCTCATGTTTCTCACATACGCATAAAAGGCCTTGGGGTTATCCTTGATCCTACCTGCCAAAGATTTTTCATACCCTCTCTTAGCTCTCCTAATCCCTTTCTTCAGCTCCCTCCTGGCTATCCTGTATCCCTCCAATGCTCTGTCTGAACCTTGTTTCCTCAACCTTATGTCAGCCTCCTTCTTCCTCCTTACAAGACATTCAACCTCCCTCATCAACCAAAGTTCCCTCACACGGCCATCTTTTTCCTGCCTGACAAGTACAAACATATCAAGGACACGTCGTATCTGTTCCTTGAAAAAGTTCCACATTTCAACAACATCCTTCCTTCACAGCCTGTGCTCCCAATTTATGCTCCTCAGATCCTGTCTTGCAGCATTGTATTTACCCTTCCCCCAATTGTAAAACCTGCCCTGTTGCACACACCTATCTCTCTCCATAACCAAGGTGAAAGTCACAGAATTATGGTCACCATCACCAAAATGCTCACCCACTAACAAGCCTATCACTTGTCCCGGTTTGTTACCAAGTACCAAATCCAATATGGCCTCCCCTCTGGACAGACAATCTACATACTGAGTTAGAAAAGCTTCCTGGACACACTGCATAAACACCGCCCGTCCAATCTACTTGATCTAAAGAGCTTCCAATCAATATTTGGCAATTGAAATCACCCATGACTACGACCCTGTGGCTTCTGCACCTTTCCAAAATCTGTTTCCCAATCTGTTTCTCCACATCTCTGCTGCTATTGGGGGGCCTATAGTAAACACCCAACAAGGTGGCTGCTCCTTTCTGATTTCTGACTTCAGCCCATACTACCTCCAAAGACAGATCCCCTTTGAACTGTCTTTCTGCAGCCATTATACCATTTCTAATTAGCAACGCCACATCCCCTCCTTTTTTACCACCCTCCCTAATCTGACTGAAACATCTGTAACCAGGAACCTCCAACAACCATTCCTGTCCCTCTTCTATCCACGTTTCTGTGATGGCCACAACATCGTAGTCCCAAGTATCGATCCACGCCTTAAGTTCACCCACCTTATTTCTGATACTCCTTGCATTGAAGTATACACACTTGAGCCCATCTCTGTGCCCGCAAGTATTCCCTGTTGTGCTGTTTTAAACTCTTCCAGCAGAATAATCTCTCTTAGAGCCTCAAAGGTCCTATCAATTTTCAAAGCACACACCCATCGATCAAAATGACTATGTTTATTTCTTTCGAACTCAACATAAGTCTGACCTGGTTCCTTCTTTGTGTTTCTGAACCACTGTCTATATGCTTCTGGTACCAATTCATAAACACTTAAAATAGCCTGTTTAACCTCCTCATAATCTCTTGACCCCCTCATCTGACAGTGTGTCAAATACCTCACTGGTAGCTCTGCCTACCAGTTTAGTCTGAACTAGCATTACCCATAAATCCTCGGACCACTCCATCTGCCGAGCCAATTTTTTAAATGAAATAAAGAAGGCTTCAACATCTTTCTCATCAGAATGTGGCAGAGTTTTGACATATTTATATATATATCACTACCTTCTCTTTTAATTTAAATCCTGTTATCTTGACTTTGTTGACTAAGTCACAACTTCCCAAGTTCAAATTCTCTCTCTTTTTGCTCAGCCAAGAACCTTCTCTCTCTCTCTCTCTCTCTCTCTCTCTCTCCCTTTGTTTATCTTCTAACTCCATTTTCCTCGATTGTAATTTAAGTTTTTCTACCCCTACTGCACTTGCCTGTTTCTCTGACACACATAAGTGTTCGAGTAATTCCCTTACAATTTCAGCTTTACTTTTGTCCTTGGTTAAATCCAAGCCTAACTTATTTGCTAATTCTAAAGTATGGCCTTTTTCTTGCCTTCTAAACCTTCTTAGCAAATTTGAGAATCATCTTCAAATCAGAGAACCTCTTCAGCAATTTTCATAGCCATTTCTTTCACTTTTAATTTAATCAACCACACATCACTGAAATTAAACAAATTGCCTCACTTACATTTTATTTAAAGATCTAGGACACTAATCTACAAGTGTTTAAATCTGCTGGGATTTTTCGTACCCCCAAATCTATTCAAATCTGTCTAAACCAGTTCAAATCCCAAATTCAAGACCACAAACTGTTCAAATCACTGACAAAAAGGTAACTAGGGAGAGAATAGGGCCTCTCAAAGATCAGCAAGGTGGCCTTTGTGTGGAGCCACAGAAAATGGGGGAGATACTAAATGAAAATTTTGCATCAGTATTTACTGTGGAAAAGGATATGGAAGATATAGACTGTAGGGAAATAGATGGTGACACCTTCCAAAATGTCCAGATTACAGAGGAGGAAGTGCTGGATGTCTTGAAATGGTTAAAGGTGGATAAATCCCCAGGACCTGATCAGGTGTACCCGAGAACTCTGTGGGAAGCTAGAGAAGTGATTGCTGGGCCTCTTGCTGAGATATTTGTATCATCAATAATCACAGGTGAGATGCCAGAATACTGGAGGTTGGCTAACGTGGTGCCACTGTTTAAGAAGGGCAGTAAAGACAAGCCAGGGAACTGTAGACCAGTGAGCCTGTCCTCGGTGGTGGGCAAGTTGTTGGAGGGAATCCTGAGGGACAGGATGTACATGTATTTGGAAAGGCAAGGACTGATTCGGGATAGTCAACATGGCTTTGTGCGTGGGAAACCATGTCTCACAAACTCGATTGAGTTTTTTGAAGAAGTAACAAAGACGATTGATGAGGGCAGAGTGGTAGATGTGATCTATGTGGACTTCAGTAAGGTGTTCGACTAGGTTCCCCATGGGAGATTGATTAGGAAGGTTAGATCTCATGGAATAAAGGGAGAACTAGCCATTTGGATACAGAACTGGCTCAAAGGTAGAAGATAGAGGGTGGTGGTGGAGGGTTGTTGTTCAGACTGGAGGCCTGTGACCAGTGGAGTGCTACAAGGATCGGTGCTAGGCCCTCTACCTTTTGTTATTTACATAAATGATTTGGATGCGAGCATAAGAGGTACAGTTAGTAAGTTTGCAGATGACACCAATATTGGAGGTGTAATGGACAGTGAAGAGGGTTACCTCAGATTACAACAGGATCTTGACCAGATGGGCCAATGGGCTGAGAAGTGGCAGATGGAGTTTAATTCAGATAAATGCGAGACCCTGCATTTTGGGAAAGCAAATCTTGGCAGGACTTATACATTTAATGGTAAGGTCCTAGGGAGTGTTGCTGAACAAAGAGACCTCAGAGTGCAGGTTCATAGCTCCTTGAAAGTGGAGTCACAGATAGATATGATAGTGAAGAAGGCATTCGGTATACTTTCCTTTATTGGTCAGAGTATTGAGTACAGGAGTTGGGAGGTCACGTTACAGCTGTACAGGACATTGGTTAGGCCACTGTTGGAATATTGCATGCAATTCTGGTCTCCTCCTATCGGAAAGGTGTTGTGAAACTTGAAAGGGTTCAGAAAAGCTGTTGCCAGGGTTGGAGAATCTGAGCTACAGGGAGAGCTTGAACAGGCTTGGGCTATTTTCCCTGGAGCGTCGGAGGCTGAGTGGTGGCCTTATAGAGGTTTACAAAATTATGAGGGGCATGGAGAGGATAAATAGGCAAAGTCTTTTCCCTGGGATCGGGTAGTTCAGAACTAGAGGGCATAGGTTTAGGGTGAGAGGGGAAAGATATAAAAGAGACCTAAGGGGCAAAATTTTCACACAGAGGGTCGTTCGTGTATGAAATGAGCTGCCAGAGAATGTGATGGAGGCTGGTACAATGGCAATATTTAAGAGGCATTTGGATGGGTATATGAATAGGAAGGATTTGGAGGGATATGGGCTGGGTGCTGGCAAGTGGGACTAGATTGGGTTGGGATATCTGGTCGGCATGGACGGGTTGGACCGAAGGGTCTGTTTCCATGCTGTACATCTCTATGACTCCATGACTCTAAAAGGCCCCAAACTGTTCAAATTCCAGTGAAGTGCCCCCAAACTGTTATGACACGGGTAAACCGTCCTGCTTAATTTAAACCAGCAACACAGAAAAGATTTATCCCATGCAGTAATCTATGAAAATCTATGAACTATTTAAAGAAAGAGTAACAACTTTGTTTCTGAAATTATAACAGAGAATAATCAGCTCACAACTATTTACAACTCCTTCCTCTAACCTATCTTTTACCTTCCCTTCCCTAATATTAGTCCGATAAAAACCCCTGTTATGATTTACAAAACCAAACTTCTTATCTCAAAACCAGGCAGCTTTCAGTGTTCTCTGTATTCCTGTCTTCTTTTCTTCTTCTTGGGGATTTTGCTTTACAGGTTACTGATCAATAAAGGTAGCTTTCACAGAGCTATTTTTCAGCCAGTCTTTTTACATGCTGGTGACTTGGCAGTTTTCCTCCCAACTGTTCAATTTTCCCCAGTCTTATACCCCCAAAGTATTGCATTATGTCATTGGCTTTTAAAATTGTCAATATACTAAATTCAAACAAGATTGGAATTTGGTATTTTTTGGGGTATAACTTAAACTGATTGGCCTAATTTGAATCTGTTTTGTCATTTCCAGGCAACCCAGCTAATCTTGCTTTTGACCGAGTGATACATTGCTACCTTATTGAGAACACTTGGTGCTGTCAGGTTGTTCTGCTAGCTTCTAACTCTCTTTAAGGTACAGTACACCCACATCTTCGTAACAACAGCTATTCTGACATTTGCGGGTAACAGTACTGAAGTGTATAAATCCTGATCCTCACCATTCCTCTGTGCCTCCTTGGTGAACCTTGTCCTATTAATTCTCCCTCTGGAGGCCGTGTAGCAGCTGCTGTCATTTTTCAGGAAGAGCAAGGTCACACAAACAGCAAGTATGGTTTCTGGCATTCCAGCTCCAATCGCAGCTAATCTGTTGGGAAGTCAGTGTGATGACAGGGTGTTATTGAAGGAATGACTGAATTCTCACATCCTTAACAGAAAACTGAATGCTATGTCCTCACATGGTGCAGCAGCAACAAGGCTTCACAAGGAGCTCATCATCATAC
This sequence comes from Chiloscyllium punctatum, assembly GCF_047496795.1. Taxonomy (NCBI): domain Eukaryota; kingdom Metazoa; phylum Chordata; class Chondrichthyes; order Orectolobiformes; family Hemiscylliidae; genus Chiloscyllium; species Chiloscyllium punctatum. The sequence goes on along the minus strand of NC_092746.1, from coordinate 90,403,379 downwards.
CTCGATAAGGAGTGTCTGAGATTTGTGATCTCACCACATGGATGGTGGACAACCAATGTTTCAATGCTCCATTTGGAGCATGTTTCTGCTAAAACTCCTACCCACTTTACCAGCCATGTCTTTGCTGCCTTTTCTTTGTGAGCGGATGGGCCAACCTCTCAGCCTTATCTTCCAACACTTGCTATTGATTGTCATCACCAATAGAGAACACCAGCTTTTAAATTCCTTCTTCTGATGAGGCTGGGTGAGTTTACTGACAAAGGAGCAATCAGTGGGCACAATGTAATACTCATGAATACTTGAGACCACAGTTTGATACCTGCCGCCTGGATGCTATGATTTGAAGACTGATTTGTAGCATTGCTTATTTACAGAAGACATGATTATTGCAATGTTACTTGTTAGGCCTCGAAGTTAATTCTATAACTCTGCCTCCATAGGAGAAAGCTGTAATATTCCTGTGTCTTTGTTCGTGGTCCCAGCTGTTTTGGGAATCAGTCCACTGTTGCCTTTCTATCTAATATGGCAAGTTTCCAATGTTGTGACCCACTGGTGATCCAGGAAGCTCCACCCATTCTTCATCTTTCTTTTTGTGGTGCTGTGGGCTTGATGACTCCCCCCATTTTGGTTCCGCCCTCTATACCACGAATCATTTGATCCTTTTACTTACAGACACATGATTGTGGAAGTTCCTGTGCCCTTGCTTGTCACATATAGGACAGAGTGACCATGAACTGTTTGAACCTCACCCATCACTTCGACAGCTCCATGTTCTTTTATTATCTAAGGAGAAAGTGAGGACTGCAGGTGCTGGAGATCAGAGCTGAAAAATGTGTTGCTGGAAAAGCGCAGCAGGTCAGGCAGCATCCAAGGTCCCATCATACTCTCTGCCTTGCCCCCCAACACTATCACCATTCCCTCAGCAACTCACTACAATGAAGGGTATCCCCAAACTTAATCTGCTATTGACTGCCTGCTGACTATTAACAACCAAAGGCCCATGACTGACCCTGGCTAACCATGGCATCCAGACTGATTTGGCAGTGACTGATCTCTCAATAGTATTGCCACTGACCTACGTGTAGTATGAGTATTTCCAGAATACTTCTACTGCACCTCAAGGACTGACCATGGCCCAATCCCTAGACTCATGTTGGATTAACCATCACAACATTTAAGAATCATTCAGATGATCACTTGAAGCACCACAGCATTCAAGATTCCAGGTCAAGTGCCAGAAAAGGGGTCTGCAGTAAATCGGTGCTAATGACTGGGGGTACAGACATAATGGACTGAAGGGCGTTCAAACTATATTACTGTATGAGTTGCTGGAGTCCACCTTAGACTTGCTCCTGCCATTCTCATCAAGCAAATGCGGTGTGAGTGCCCCATCAGGGCATGAGAGAAAGGAGCAGAATTAGGTCATGCAGCTCATCGAGTTTGCTCAACCATTCAGTGTGACCACGTCTCATTTGATAATCCTCACCTTCACTTTCCTGCCTTTTCCCTGTAATCCTTGATTCCCCTCCTGATTAAAAACCTGTCTCAGCCTCGAATATACTTAATGAGCCAGACTCGACAGCTCCCTGCGCAGGAATGCCACAGATTCAATCCGAGAGGAAAAATTTCTCTTCATCTCGATCTTTAATAGGCAACTATTTATACTGACATTATGGCCTCTGGTCCTAGACTCTCTCATAAGGGAAATAATCTTTCAGCATCTACCCTGTCAAGTCCTCTAAGAATCTTTTATGTTCCAATGAGCTGCAGCTTTCATGTTGACATGGCAATGTGCCAGAAAGCAGTATGTCCACCCCCTCTCTGACTGATACATTTCCTTTTCAGTTCTCCCCATTGCCACAAGCTGCTTGCCTCAAAAGCAAGTGAAACCACAGAAGTTTCCTGCCTCTAACTCAATGCTAAATACCTTGTGTACTAAAAAGCAGGCGAAAACACAGAAAATTCCTGCCTCCATGCCAACACACAAATTCCCTGGATACACAAGATGTCTGGCTGCCCCTCAGTGCAAAGTGACCTTCCAGGCGCATGCAAGTCCTGGCTTTCCCTCATCTCCGAAGTATCATGGCTTTGTTCGGCTGAGACCAAGTGTGTGAATTAGATGCCGAATGATGACGATGAAGAGCATGGCCACTGACCGTGGAGAAGCCTTGAGGAGATGTGGTCCCACGTGAAGAGAGGCTGGACAGCCTCCAGAGCAGTAACACACTCTGACAACATGAAGTTGCCAGGTAGCTGCCTTGCTTTCACTGTTGGGTTTTTGCACAATCAACATTCTCATTTGCAGAGAGGAATATTGGAACTGCAATTTTAACACGGCGTGTCGGGATACTCATGTTTGGAAATAAGCTTCTCGCCACGAGATGGCGAGGTTTTGAAAACACCATTCGAAGCATGAAGACTTCATCCGGGGAGTTTTCCTTTGATGTTGAAAGACTGAATTTTGGACCCTTGCAGAATTAAGTCATCTCATTAACAGGGGGATAACCACTTTCAGAGGGGGATAACTCTGTCATGTGTCTCCACATCCCCAGATAAGCAGATCACCCACAATAACATCCACTGACAACCTCATACAGTCTCCACTGATACTTTCCTGCAGTAGTGGAAAGGACAAACGTCCAAATGCAACTATCCGTATTTCCAAACTGGCATGATGGCTGCAGTTAGAAACACACAGCTTTCATCCAGCCTCACTTCCCAGGAACCAATCTTCACATGGAGGATAACAAACATTACCTTGCCAAGTCATGACAATCTTTCTTCAGTGGTAGGCGGTGTCTGAGGGATGACACTTATCCCTTTATACGCTCATCCTTGAGCTATGAAAGCCATCATTCCATTAAACGTTTTGACAATGTCCTGTAATACTTCATTACTTTTTAATGATCTATGTACTGGACCAACAAATCTCTAAATGTCCACTATTTTTGGTTGTTCACCATTTAGGAGGTACTACAGACCAGTGAACCTAACGTCGGTGACGGGCAAGTTGTTGGAAGGAATCCTGAGGGACAGGATGTACATTTATTTGGAAAGGCAAGGACTGATTAGGGTTGGTCAACATGGCTTTATGTGTGGGAAATCATGTCTCACAAACTTGGTTGAGTTTTATGAAGAAGTAACAAAGAGGATTGATGAGGGCAGAGTGGTGGATACGATCTATATGGACCTCAGTAAGGCGTTCAACAAGGTTCCCCATGGTAGATTGATTAGCAAGGTTAGATCTCATGGAATACAGAGAGAACTGAGCCAGTTCTGTATCCAAATGGCAAAATGTAGAAGACAGAGAATAGTGGTAGAGGATTGTTTTTCAGACTGGAGGCCTGTGACTAGGGGAATGCCACAAGGATCGGTGCTGGATCCTCTATTTTTCATAATTTACATAAATGATTTGGATGCGAGCATAAGAGGTACAGATAGTAAGTTTGCAGATGACACCAAAATTGGAGGTGTAGTGGGCAGCGAAGAAGGTTACCTCAAATTACAATGGGATCTTGATCAGATGGGCCAATGGGTTGAGAAGTGGCAGATGGAGTTTAATTTAGATAAACGTGATGCATTTTGGGAAAGCAAATCTTAGCAGGACTTATACACGCAATGGTAAGGTCCTGGGGAGTGTTGCTGAACAAAGAGACCTTGGAGTGCAGGTTCATAGCTCCTTGAAATTGAAGTCACAGGTAGATAGGATAGTGAAAAAGGCATTTGGTATGCTTTCCTTTATTGGTCAGAGTATTAAGTACAGGAATTGGGAGGTCATGTTGCGGCTGTACAGGACATTGGTTAGGCCACTGTTGGAATGTTGCATGCAATTCTGGTCTCCTTCCTATCGGAAAGATGTTGTGAAACTTGAAAGGGTTCAGAAAAGGATGTTGCCAGGGTTGGAGGATTTGAGCTTTAGGGAGAGGTTGAATAGGGTAGGGCTATTTTCCCTGGAGCATCGGAGGCTGAGGGGAGACCTTATAAGAGGTTTATAAAATCATGATGGGCATGGATGGGATAAATAGACAAAGTCTTTTCCCTGGGATGGGGGAGTTCAGAACTAGAGGGCATAGGTTTAGGGTGAGAAGGGAAAGATATAAAAGAGACCTAAGGGGCAACGTTTTCACTCAGAGGATGGTGCGTGTATGGAATGAGCTGCCAGAGGAAGTGGTGGAGGCTGGTACAATTCCAACATTTAAAAGGCATCCGGGTGGGTGTATGAATAGGAAGGGTTTGGAGAGATATGGGCTGGGTGCTGGCAGGTGGGACTAGATTGGGTTGGGATATCTGGTCGGCATGGACAGGTTGGACCGAAGGGTCTGTTTCTGTGCTGTACATCTCTATGACTCTACCTGTGTTTTATCCTTTTTAGATTGAAAATGGATGACCATAAATTTGCCTACATTAACCAAACTTAGTTTCTTATCTATATTGCTTACAATATTTCCTATCACTGTGTCATTAGCAGAGGGTTTACAGGGATATGGGCCAAATGCTGGCTAATGGGAGTAAATTAATTTAGGATATCTGGTCAGCATGGACAAGTTGGACCGAAGGGTCTGCTTCCATGCTGGACAATTCTATAACTCTATGACCGTAAATGGCTTTCTATCTTCAAATCTTTATTCTGTCCTTGGAATCTGTGTATAATCTCAGTTCTCCTGTGTTTTGCACTGCGACCATGATGCTAATCAGTCTGAAGGAGTTATCATTTTATGGATTATTCCCGTCTTTTCCAGGTCTTCCATTCATTTTAGGCTGGACTTAGGGACTTTGAATTCTCCGAGGCAGATACTTAGTTGGTCTCACACTTTCATCTATGACTTGATAATATTCATCAAGGCAACATTCAGTCAGTGAAATAGTGGCCTGCAAAACACTGCAATTTTCTTCTCACACTTCTCGGGTTACCAATCCCAGTCTTAGATTTGCTTCAGCCTCGATGAGTGGAATTTGCTTAATCTCTATTATTTGGAATTCCAGGTCTTCATTCTTCCCATTACATAACTTGTCCGTTTTAATACAAGCATTGTTCATTCATACAGCCTCAATCTTACTCTTGAAGCTTGATTTTTAGATCACCATCAAGACCCAACTTGTCCAGGCCTGCAAAGCTTTATGAAACTTTATGATGCTTTATGAAGTGCCAGCATGGCACTAGCTAACATTTCATTTTCACTTGATGCACTCCTCCTGCAGTTACCATTCTAACTCGAATGAGAAGAGGACAAAGGGAGCATTTCAAAGACTCTCTGAAGGCTCCCCTCATGAAATACAACATAGTTGTCAATGCATAGGAGACCGTCATTCAGAAGAAACTGACTTGGAGCAAATTCCTGTGTGAGAGCCATCCTCCAGCAAGAGGAAGTACAGAAGAGGAGCTGGAAATAGGAATATCAATGATCTCAATGCGAAGGACCGATTCGACCTCCTGGAAACACTCCCAAATGTCTGGTTGGAGATGCAGCTCCAGGATTGGGCTCATCAGCCACACCAGAACCCACAGAACCGTCATGACCAGTGACCCAGAATGCCCCAGGAGGACAATCATACTCACTAACAAGTGATCGCCATCACCAGTGATAAGTCACAAGCCATTTATAATTTAAACCTTGTAATGTTAACCTGTTATATAGTGTAAAGGGATTAATCAGAACCATTGACTGTCGACTCTCCAGCAGCCATCCTTATGGGGTTGTTTGGCTTCTTTCTGATGAAATATTTGCATGTGAAGTGATTCAGCTTTTCAGCTTCTTATAGACAGCACACTGCTTTCCCCATGTTGAACATACTCCCTCAGCTTTTGTCATGTCTTCCATAACATTAACATTCTGCCTCTGGCCTTGACCCTTTTTGCTGAATCCATTGCAAACATTTCTTCCTCTTTTCAAATTTCCTTCCTATAATTTGGCCTGAATATCTCCCAATATACTGCAAAGCCTAAGCTGTCCTCCTATTAATATGCTCAAACTAATGATTGACAATCTCAAAGCTTGTGCACAAACCAACAGCTTCCTGAGAGAAACTTGCTTCCCTCCCACTGTTTACTGTGGATCTGTGGAGAGAGTAAAACAGAGTTGATATTGAGGAGGAGAACGTGAGGACTGCAGATGCTGGAGATTGTGGGCGGCACAGGGGCACAGTGGTTAGCACTGCTGCCTCACAGCGCCAGAGACCCGGGTTCAATTCCCGCCTCAGGCGACTGACTGTGTGGAGTTTGCACGTTCTCCCCGTGTCTGTGTGGGTTTCCTCTGGGTGCTCCGGTTTCCTCCCACACTCCAAAGATGTGCAGGTCAGGTGAATTGGCCATACTAAATTGCCTGTAGTGTTAGGTAAGGGGTAGATGTCGGAGAATGCGTGGGTTGCGCTTCAGCGGAGCGGTGTGGACTTGTTGGGCCGAAGGGCCTGTTTTACACTGTAAGTAATCTAATCTAATCTAATCAGAGTCGAGAGTGTGGCGCTGGAAAAATATAGCAGGTCAAGCAGCATCCAAGCAGCAGGACAGTCGATATTTCGGCATAAGCCGTTCATCAGGAATGAGGCATGTTGGCCGGGGGGCTGAGAGATTAATGGGGGGAAGGTATCTGAGAATGCAATAAGTAGATGAAGGTGGGGGAGAAGGTGAGAGGTCAGAGAGGAGGGTGGAGTGGAGGGAATAGATGGGAAAGATGATGGACAAGTCAAGAGAGGGTGATGCCGAGTGGGAGTCTTGGGACTGGGATAACATAGGGGAGGGAAAATGAGGAAACTGGTGAGATCCACATTAATCCCCTGTGGTTGCAAGGTCCCAAGGCAGATTATTAGGTGTTCTTCCTCAGGCGATGGAGGAGGTCCAGGACTTGCATGTCCTTGACGGAGTTGGGGGGGGGGGGAGCTGAAGCGCTCAGCCACAGGCCGGTGGGGTTGGTTGGTACGGATGTCCCAGAGATGTTCTCTGAAACGATTCGCAAGTTGGCCACATCGGGTGCAATGGATACAGTAGATGATATTTGGTCCCATAAGACTCTTCTTCAGAACAGAAAGGAAAATGTTATTTTATACACTTTCAGACAGAAGGGGTGAGGAGAGATCTCCACAAATACTGCCAGACTTGCTGGGTTTCTCCAATATTTTTTGGGTTTGTTTCAAATCTCCAACGTTCACTGGATTTGGTTCTGAAGTGATCATATTTCAGTTGGCCAAATTCTCAAGATTCAACAATAAAAACCAAAAAGAACTGCAGATGCTGTAAATCCGAAACAAAAATAGAAAGTTCTGCAGAAGTTCAGTAGATTTGGCAGCATCTGTGAAGAGAAATCAGAATTAAAGTTTTGGGTCTGGACCCTTCCTCAGAACTGATGGTAGGTTGGAAAATGTTTGTTCATATGTAGAAGGAAGATTGGGCAGAAAGTGTAAGGAACAGACAATAGATGGAGAAATATTCCAAAGAGAGAGAAGAACAGTTGGACCAATGATCCGGCTCGGAGGGTGAATAGCTATTAACGTGAAAGTGGCTATCAAGGTTGTGAGTATAGCAAACTATGTAATAACAAGGCCTGGTGTGTGAGGGTAGGGACAAGGACATGGAAGACATTGAAGAGCTCAAACTTGAAAATTGTTGAACTCGGTATCGAGTCCAGAGGGCTGCAGGGTCCCCATGTAGCAAATGAGGTATTGTTGTTCCAGCTTTCACTTAGCTTCACTGGAACACTGCAGCAAGGCTATGACAGAGGTGTGAGGCAAAAGTGAGGACTGCAGATGCTGGAAACCAGAGTTTAGATCAGAATGATGCTGGAAAAGCACAGCAGGTCAGACAGCATCTGAGGAGCAGGAAAATCGATGTTTTGGGCAAAAAGCCCTTCATCAAAAATGGAAGCAGGAAGCCTCCAGGGTGGAAAGATAAATGCCCCTATACCCTGGAGGCTCCCTGCCACCATTCCTGATGAAGGGCTTTTGCCCAAAACATCGATTTTCCTTCTCCTTGGATGCTGCCTGACCTGCTGTACTTTTCCAGCACCACTCTGACCTAAGACAGAGCTGTTGGCCAGGGAACAGGGTGGCATGTTGAAGTGGCAGGCAACTGGAAGCTCAGGGTCTTTTTTAAAGGACAGAATGTAGTTGTTCTGCAAAGGGTTTAAGTCTTTGGTAGAAGAGACATATAGATAACAAGAAATAGTTTATTGGTTTATTACTGCATAATAGTAAGATAACAGGTTATGTTGCTTAAGATTATGTACATTGACACGAGGTAAGAGTCAGAGGTATCTGCAGTAGAAAAGCATCAAACAGAGTAACAACCAACATCAAACCAGAACAACTGATAAGCTCCTCCCTGACACAGTCGTTTATATATTCTGAAGTCGGAGTCATCCCTTTCAGGCCAACTGTCTTTTATAATAATTGCAGCCTTAACTCCACTTTCCAGCCTGTGATCGCTTCTCCAACCCCCACTCCACCATAACCATCAGATGCCATTCCTGTCAACCTCTATGCCTCCACAGGATTATGCCTCCACAGCTCTTTCATTTTTTAAAAATTTTCCATGCATTAAATCACTTTCTCAGTTTCTATGCTATCAAGATCCCCCAGAATCTTATATTTTTCAATTAGAATCACCTCCATTTCTCTAAACTAAGTCAAGGCCCAAGCTCCAGTGTAAAACAGCTCTGCAGGGGTCAGTTACTGAAATGCTGTTTACAAGAGCTGTTACAAGGTTTCTGATTTTACAAAATTCCAAAGATCATACAGTTGCGAATTGCTTCTAAATGGGCTACTTGAAAAATACATTGAATCCATAAACAATTTTAAAGACAAATTTAAAAAGTATTTGAGAATGAGGCCCTTAAAGGGTTGAGGACAAAAAATGAGGGTGTGGGTCTAGGGCCTAAGTTCTCTTTCAAAGAATTAGCACAGACCTGAATAACCAAGCAACCTCCTTCCGTGCTCTAAGTTCCCATAATTTTATGAAAGTTATGCCCGTGTTCACTCGATACTGTTATGAAACACAAAGCAGGTGTGGGATTTGGTGAAACTTTGGCCAAACTTGTGGATTTTACAAGAGTCCATTCATCTGAATTTTAAAAAACAATTTACAGTCATCTTCCCTTAGTTCCCCACTGAGTTCATTTTGATTTCATGAACTGCTGGTAATTTACTGACCTCCACAAATAAGGATCATCGCGGAAACCTCTGCTGCAATATTAAAACATTCAATTCTATACAGGAACTCAGAGGAATCCAGAAATCCCGCTGATGCAGCCAATTCCTACATTGAATGCCTGAAGAGATATAATCACAACGTTTTGCAAAGGTTTGTGTCTTTATCTATTCACCAACTGAAAATAAAAAGAAGAGGCATTCCTTCGACAATATTAAAGGCAATCTGCCATGACTGACTATAAGGATAGACTAAATACCAAGGAACAATGCAAAACATATCTCTCAATTAGCTGAAATGCAACAATCAAATTTGTAATTCAAACAGCAAGCTTAGACATATTGAGCAGCTAGCAATTTATTTTTTACTGATAAGTTTTAGTAAGATTTGCCAATGTTTTGCAACTGCCAGTCAGTCAGTAATGGCATCAAGATGTACCTACAGGGAGAGTCTGTTCATCAATGGGACTAATTCAAAATGTCGGCCACTAGGGCCATCAAAGGAGGAAATGGGTGAGTCACAGCTCCCAGAGCAGCCCTGTGATAGCTTTTCTCAGTGAAGCATGACCGATAAAACAAAGGAGCAGGTCACAGAGCTCGTTGAAATAATTAAGTCACCCCTCTCAAAACAACTAGACATACACCAGCAATTAGGGACTAATCATTCTGAAAGTTGCACAGGCAGAAAGGCTGCAACATCTGATCACTGTACACCACCATCCCACCTGCTGTCCCACCACAGCCCACCCCATACTGATTCAGATACCGCTAGGCAAACCAAATGGAATTCCTATGGGATTACCCCATTGGACGCCAGGACAGGAGGCCAAAAACTCAACAGAACTCAAAAATGCTAAAACAACTTGGTTTAAATGATTTTAGTCCAACGTTAGTTGATGCAGGGAATCCACGGAAAGGAAAGGCACAAAGAGCCTACATTACTCCTTTGACAATCTAAGTACATCAGGCTAATCTTATTGAGACATGCTGAATCCTGAGGGCAGTTGTCAGGGTGAGTACCGAAAAGACGTTTCCCCTTTTGGAACACACCAGGATGAAACAGCCACACCAGGCAGGGACCCCCCACTCCAGGGAAGGACTCCCCACTCCAGGGAAGGACTCCCCACACCAGGGAAGGACTCCCCACTCCAGGGAGGGACTCCCCACTCCAGGGAAGGACTCCCCACTCCACCAGGGACCTGCCCACCAGGCCGCTGGAATACCTGGAAGCTGAAGACAACCTTCACACGGGGAAGAGATCTCTATGCCAGGACAAGACCGGCATACTGTGTCGAGACCACCTTTCATCCTTTAGGCACCCAGGCCCAGCTGCTGACCCAGAGCCTCAGTGCAGGCCTGGGGCAGTCAGCACACAGGACCTTCTCCTCGCTTACCTGGAGACCCTGGGCTAGGGTGGAGTCAAGTCCGGTTCCTTCCGACGTAGCTGCCGCTGCTGGATGCTTCCTCCCTCACCCACCACTCTCCAGACCCAAAAGGAAAGAAAACAAAGGAAAATGAACAACAGCCCAAAAGGAAAGAAGGAAAAAAGATAAAGAAAGCCAACGGGAGCAGACAATCTCTGTGATCAGCCCATTGACTCCACCGTCATCTTTAAAGTTATGGATCGTCATCAAAGGGTGAAGGGACTCGGCAGGAAAGTGAAGTCAAGGCCACATTCAGAATGGACGTGATCTTATTAACTGGTGGAATAGGCATAAGGGGCAATATAACCTAGTCCTGTCCCTGGATCATCTGTTCACACTTATTTTCATACACATGGATTCCACAGCATTCTTGTCACTGAAAACGTTGAGTAGTGTTGTTGTTAGGATGTAGGAAAAGGATCCAGTTAATGAGATAATCATCAGTTAATTTGTATCAGTGAATGTCATTCTAACTGGCACACAGGGGCAGACTGGAGGGGGTGGGGGTGGAGTGGAGGGGCTGCAACATTCATTTCCTTCCCAATTCCATTCAATTCAGTCAGCAGATCAAGGAACGACATCCTTTGCAGAGGCCAGTCAAGGACCGGAAATGACCAAGTTTGTTTTTCTTCATTCATTTACTGGCCATCCCCAATTGCTCAGAGGGCAGTTAGGGTTAGCTTCTGAGTTTCTGGAGTCACATGCAGGCCAGACCAAGTCAGGTTGACTGATTGGAAACTTGAACCTGACTACCAATGTGAGTTATAGCATGGATCATGGTTGAAAAGGGGCATTGGCTGATTATGTACAAAAATAGGGGCATCTTCTAATGCTATGAGTCACAGTATTTGCACTTCCATAATATTGCCTGACTTGGTTTATCTCAGCACATCTGCTGCTAAAAGCCTCATTCATGAACTAAACACTTATACTCCTTCCTTTACTCATCTCTACTCAGCTTTAACTCCTGTCTTTACCCAGTTCTCCTATCACGTGCATTTCAAAATCCTTGCCTTATGTTTGAATACCTCCAAAGCCAACTGAGCTCTGCTGTTTCCTCCAGCCTTGCATAATAACTTGCAGCATCTATTTGTCAATTCTGATCCATCACATCTTCCCTTTCCTTTACTTCACGATCACAAAGCCTTCAGCATCACTGACTTGCCCTTTTGTGCTTCCTTCCCCAACCTTATTGCTCTTTATCGCCATTGCTCTCTTCAAAACAACTACAGTTGCGACCCAATGTTTAATCATTTCGCCAATTCTTCTCAATTCTGGTTTGCCCGAGCTATCTCTAACAACTGTGAAGGAACTCAAAGTATCACCATGCCAAAGGTGCAATGTTGTCAGCAGACAACAAGGTTAAATCCCACAAAGATTTTCAAATTGATTCATTTTATCCCAATTGACAATATTCTGTGGTAAATCTGAGCACAAGTTACTGTGTAATTTGTATTGTGTCCACTCAAACCCAAAGGTAGTGGTCAGCTGCAGAGACAGTGCTGTCTTGACTGCAATAGAATACAAAGACATGATAATGGTACAGATTTTCACAAAGTTGGATTGACTGAAGACTATTTAAAATACCTGTTGAGACCAGATTCCAAAGAGATTGGGTTGGGATATCTGGTCGGCATGGACGGGTTGGACCAAAGGGTCTGTTTCCATGCTGTACTTTGCTATGACTCTATGTCACATGGTAGAGCTGTGGATGCAGAGTCTACATACAGTAATCCCAACTTTGTCAGGTCTATTTCAGGATTGAGCAGTTCAAACAAACACCCCCGAATTTTGGGGAGTCAGTCATTTCTAACACCTCAGAGGAACAGTAAACCACGGAGGTACCCAATCTTAAATTATCAAACTAATGCCATCTGATCAATCAGCTCTTGTTGATACAGTTGCTAGATGACCTCATTACAAATGCTGGGCTAAGGCCATTTGATTGATATGGTAAAAACAATGACTGCAGATGCTGAAAACCAAATACTGGATTAGTGGTGCTAGAAGAGCACAGCAGTTCAGGCAGCATCCAACGAGCAGCGAAATCAACGTTTCGGGCAAAAGCCCTTCATCAGGAATAAGGGCTTTTGCCCGAAATGTTGATTTCGCTGTCCATTTGATTGATATGTCTATTACAATGTAATAATTAGTTTCTTTGAAGCATTTGTCACTGTATGCTTATGAACAGGAAATGAAGTATGAAATAAAGCAATCCTGATATTAATACAAATGGTTTTTGACATTTTTAAAAAGTTTCAAGCTGTACTTTCTTTTCCAACTATTTTTCAAAGCCTCTGCATACTTGGTTATTTTCAGGATTGTTTCAAAGACCAGTCAGACTTGGCGATGGCTCATGGTTCTGGATATCGATGATACCAACAAAGTGAATATGGAATAGACAGGGGAATATGAGGGAGCACTGGGGACAGGTCAGATGTCAGGGTGAATGCCCAAGGGCCTGAAATTCCTCACTATATCTGGGCCGAAGTAGTTGTAAATGAAAACAGGTGGCAGACTACAGCACCTTCACTATCCACTCCATTGTCAAAAATTGCACAACACCAGATTATAGTCCAACAGATTTATTTGGAAGCACTAGCTTTCGGAGCACTGCTCCTTCATCATGTGGTTGTGGAGTATGCAGGGGCAGCGCTCTGAAAGCTAGTGATTCCAAATAAACCTGTTGGACTATAATCTGGCATTGTGCGATTTTTAACTTTGTCCACCCCAGTCCAACACCAGCATCGTCAACTTACTCCATTGTCACTATTTGGGCCTGACCGTTCTACGCCTGCCTTCACAAAATGCAGTGGGGATCTGACTCAAGTTTTCTGACTCAATCTTCCCATCTCTCTCCCAAAATGTCCAACCTGGTCTCTGAGTCCATTGTGCATCATACTGTCCCATTAATTGGCCAAAGTCTAAAATCTGGGATGGTACACCAATAATTGATCACACAGTGGCCAGGATGCACCCACTGCCCTCCATTACTCTTAAACCTGCAACATAAGACAACAACCTAGTTTCTGTCCACCACTATATAGCCACACAAGGGCAGCACGGTGGCACAATGGTTAGCACTGTTGCCTCACAGCGCCAGAGACCTGGGTTCAATTCCCGCCTCAGGTGATTGACTGTGTGGAGTTTGCACGTTCTCCCCGTGTCTGCGTGGGTTTCCTCCGGGTGCTCCGGTTTCCTCCCACAGTCCAAAGATGTGCAGGTTAGGTAAATTGGCCATGCTAAATTGCCCGTAGTGTTAGGTAAGGGGTAGATGTAGGGGTATGGGTGGGTTGCGCTTCGGCGGGGCGGTGTGGACTTGTTGGGCCGAAGGGCCTGTTTCCACACTGTAAGTAATCTAATCTAATCTAATCTAATCTAAACAAACAGAAGATCTGGCAGCATCTGTGGAGGGAAAGCAGAGTTGCTGTTGAGTACCCAGTGAATCTCCATCAGAACATTCAGGGAGAGTTACTATTGACAGGAGGACTATGTGCAACATTGACAGAAGCGGAAACTAGGCTGTCTTGTATTGCAAATTTTAGAATGGATTGTAAAATTTACTGAGCTTTAAGTCGGATGCACATTCCCAGGCCATTTGTCAGCTGCAAAAATTGACGTTGATATTCCAAATGGTTTACTTCAACTTTGATTTTTTCTAATGGTTATTTAAAATTGCAAGAAGAAATAGTACTTGTAAAACATATGATAAATGTTCCTTCTGGGAAGAAATCATACTTACCCCATGACAGACTCCATGAAGTTTTGAAAAACATGCTTTGGAAGAATGAAAAATAAATGTTGAAATGGGCTAACTGTGAAAATACTGCCCTGCACGTTTCTATGCAGCAGTCCCAAAAAGTAAAGACAATTTTACACAGAGGAATTGCACTTTATTGAAAAAATAAATGCTTTGGTGTTTGTTGTAATTTGCAGCAGCTGCCCTGTTAAGGAAACTTAAAAACATTTTTTTTCTGGTGCCTCTGTGATGATCTGAGGTTATATATAATGCAGATTTGTAGTATGGACTGGAGTCAAACTGTCCTGCAGCGCCATCCAGTGGTTACAATATATCGGCTATGATTAAGCTAGATTTTGGATTAGTGGTGCTGGAAGAGCACAGCAGTTCAGGCAGCATCCGAGGAGCAGCAAAATCAACATTTCGGGCAAAAGCCCTTCATCAGGAATAAAGGCAGAGAGCCTGAAGCGTGGAGAGATAAGCTAGAGGAGGGTGGAATGGGGAGAAAGTAGCATGGAAGAGCTTCAGGGCAGAGGAAATGACCTGGGAGTTGCAGTGGGAGAGGGACTCCCTGAGATCCTTGTAGAGAGAGGAGGAAAACTCCTTCAAGGCAGGCATCCTTGCAAGAGGATTCGCAGTCGGGTTAAAATCAATGAGGTAAAAACAATGACTGCAGATGCTGGAAACCAGATTTTGGATTAGTGGTGCTGGAAGAGCACAGCAGTTCAGGCAGCATCCGAGGAGCAGCAAAATCGACATTTCAGGCAAAAGCCCTTCATCAGGAATAAAGGCAGAGAGCCTGAAGCGTGGAGAGATATGAAGCTAATTGCAGAATAAAATACGTAGATACAGGAACCATATGTCAAATTCAGCAGATTTACAGCGAGAACCATTTACAATTTCACAGCCATAGGCCTAATTAACTTATTACAGCCATTTTTAATTTTAAATAGTAAACCATTGTTTGTCAAAATGCTTATTTATTGCTGTTTTGAAATACTTTGCCCCATCCATTAAACTTTTCAAGAAAATTGAAAGTGTTTGGCAGAGTGTAAATCAGTTTCTATTATAAAAGTAGTGCAGGTGAATTGGGATATGGCTCTGGTTATGTTCTGTAATGGGAGGTAGGCCGTTGCAGAATGCACCTCGTTAGGGAGCCACCTTTCTGCGAAGAGTATTAGAAACACACATCTATTGTTTGAGTTGTTAGCCACAGATCACATATGAGCACCTCAAGCACACCCATCATACAGGATCTAACACCTGCCTTATCGCCCAAGTCAGTAACAGGTTGCAATTTTATTGAGGAAACTGGCATCGGAACTAAACGTAGAGAAAAATCGAGGTTGCCACGAAGAAAAAAAGTTTAAAAATAAACTTTGCTCAATGTTTCCTCCTGTATGCCTTCCAGAGGGGGACTTTCACCTCCTGAGACCCATGATACTGAGGACTTTAGCAAACATTTAGAGCAGTAACCTGTGGTCACAGGTCCGCCGGCCTGTACTTGTGAGGCCTATCTGGTACCATTCTGTGACAGTGTTTAAGAAGCACCTACAGAGAAGGCAATACACACAGACTACGTCCTGATTTCTAGGAAGGCTCATCTAATCAGCATGGAGTACCAGTGAATGGAAAACTGAGAGAAGCTGATGTTTCCTTGCTTGATGACAGAGGTCTTGCCCACTACCTGGGATACCAGCAGGAGCCTCACATCATCTGTCGTACGCACACCCTGTCAGGTTAAGTGACTCTCCATTAAACAGTGGTAGGATCAAGGAGCCCCAGGAAAACACAGGATGCATGGCAGCAGTAGCACATGCCAGGAGTGACTGCTGCTTCAACACTTACCCTAGGGACCTGACCTCAGAGATGGATCTCAGGCCACAGATGAGTGACAGCAGGGGGCTCAGAGAGGGGTTGAGGGTTGCACAGAGAGTGCCAACAATGCGGGCAGCAGGTGTGGCCCTCAGTGGGTGTGTCCCCCAATGCCCACTCTTTCTTGGGCACCTCGGTAGGCACTGGCCCCATTTTAGCATGCCCCTTCACCTCCTCCCACTGCAAAGCAACTTGCTTGTCAGGCGTTGTGCACAGCAAGATAATGCAAACACCTCCCACTGGGTTAATTGCCCACTTAATTAGCAGTGGAGGAGATGGCATTTGCATAGGCTATCCTGTCAGGAATGAAGTTGAGATGGAGACAAAAAGATGGCAGTATCCCCACCTGCCAACCTCCTTTTTAGATTTCCTACAGTGTGGAAATGCCCTTCAGCCCAACATGTTCACACAAAAAATAACCCACCCAATCCCATTTCCCTCTGACTATTGCACGTAACACATTGGCCATGCTAAATTGCCCAATTCACTTGACCTGCACATCTTTGGACTGTGGGAGGAAACCAGAGCACTCAGACGAAACCCACGCAGACACGAGGAGAATGTGCAAACTCCACACAGACAGTCACCCGAGGCTGGAATCAAACCTGGGACCTTGGCGCTGTGAGGTAGCAGTGCTAAGCACTGAGCCACTGTGCTGCCCCTGTTTGACTAAACACCACCAAACCTCAGCAGAGTAGAGCAGGACATAACATTTTACCCCCTTGCCTTTGTCAGAGGGTGGAGTTTGGGAGGGTTGCTGAAAAGGCCAGGCTGCAGTTTGTTCCATTCAGACAGTCCTGCCCCTGAGCAGTTCAGTAGACAGGGCAGGTCCAGTTGTGTTTTATTGTAATGGTGACCTGAAGTTTAACGATGGAAGTTTCAGTGTTAGTATTTCTGATGAATGTCAAGGGCAGTTGGTTAGACCCATAAGATGGAGATGATCATTTCCTGGCACTTTGGTTGCCATAATCAGCCAACGTTCTGTATGAAGCTGCATGGATCAGTTATGTATTTTCAAAGTTATCCACCATTTGTGACCTTGATGTGTCAATATTCTTAATTCCAAGTACCTCTGTCACAAAAATGAGCTATGAAGAGAGACTAGATAGACTGGAGCTATTATTCTTAGAGTAGGGAAGGGTAAGGGGAATCTGATGGAGGTGGATGAAGTTTGAGAAACCTAAGTAGAAACGCAGAAATGTTTCTCCTATGTAGAGACAGCCAATATCAGGAGGCATAGTTTTGAGGTAAGGAGCTTAAGGTTTGGAGGGGATTTGAGGACAATATTTTGACTCGGGGGCTGAAGGCTTCTGGAACTCTACCTAAAAGGGCTGTAGAAGGGGAAACCCTAAAAGACATTTAAGAGGTATTTATATAAACACTTGGAATGCTATAGTATATAAGGCAATAGGTCAAGTGCTAGAAAATGGGATTAGAATAGATGGATGTTTGATGACAGACACAGACATGATGGGCCAAAGGATCTCTTCCTGTGCTGTAAACACTATGTCTCTACAAAGTCAATCAAGTGCACCTATTAGGCTGTCCCAGAACTAAACAACTAGTTTCATTTAGCTACGTTGAGCATTTTCTTTTTTTAAAAAAAAATCAGCTTAGAGTTGATATTCTTTCCAGTTGAAAGGAGTTAACAATGTCACATGTTCCAGCAATCACCCAGCTTGCCTTGGCATGAATCTGTCAGTGCAAATGATAAAGCATGTTCTCTGGCTAAAATAATGTGAATTTTACATAAAGAGAGAGAAATAAAAAACAAAACACTGGAGAAAAATCTGAACAGATATTTTGATGCTCAGCAAACTATCTACCAACAACTTGAGGCATCAAGAAAGATAGATGATAATTAGCTGCATGTCTAAGTTTGTTTTATAATCTTTAGAAAAACAAGGCAAAGCATGTTTAGACAAGTTAGTTAGCTTCAAAGAGTTGTGAACAAAAAAATGAAGAGAAGCAGAAAGGACAGAGAGAGACACACACAGACAAGTTTTCAGCAAGTTACTGTTAAGGAATGATCCCGAGCATGGTATGCAATGTTTCACACCATACAAGCACAAGGCAGTTGTCACTATTTTACTTGCCACTTCACATCTGATATGCTTGACCTGAGAGAATTCTGTGCTTTAACCTGTTTTTCTAATCAACCTGTTCAGAGATGCCACGACATACCTCTGGAGCAGGTGGGAGTTTAACCTGAGCCTCCCAGTCTGGGGATAGGGATACTATCGCTGTGCTACAAGAGGGCCTTCAATTCTACAACTTTAATGAAGTGATGGTAGTTGGTGACAGCAGCTCCCTATTAGCTTGGGAGGGCCTGTGTACTTGAAGTACAACATGACCTGCTCAGTACACGTCCTTCCCACTCTTTTATCAAACTGAGATGGTTCTAAATCTTCCTCATATTAAGAGGGAAAGATGTGGAGCAGTAGAGATGATGCGAGAATCAGAAATCTGTCAGAAGAAATGAGAGAAGTTATCAAAAGGGATGAAAGAAGAGCCAAAAGGATGACGGACAGGAAAAATGTGAATAAGTGACAAGAAGTGAATCGAAGCTAATCAGTTGAAGTCAATACAACAGGGAAACGGCGAATGAGTAGGGACGAGAGAAATAAAGCAAATCAGCAACAAGAAAATATATTTCTTACATTACTAAATGTATCAATTTCAAAATTTATTAAGAGCATCAATGGCTAATGGACACACAAAAAAAAAATCAGTCATTTGGTTTTACAGAAGACAATTCACAAGAACACCAATTCAAGGGGAAAACCAACATTTACATTTTATGGAAGGAGTGCACCAATTGGTTGGCAAGTGGATGCTTAGATATTGCCATGGACCCATGGTTAAATTCTTCAGAATGATATTACTTTGGTCAAAACAACCCTTCAGCATTGACTTGTTAAGACAATAAGGCATAGAAGCAGAACAGACCATTCAGACCATCAAGGTTTCTCTGCAAATGAGACGACAACTGATTTGACAATCCTCAACTCCACTTTCCTACCTTTTCCCTACTACCTTCAATTCTCCCACTGATTACAAATCTGTCCATCTCAGTCTTTGAATTACTTAATACTGCAGAGGGATGTCAAGGCTGCAAATTCCACAGATTCACTATCCTCAGAAAACACATTCCTCCATACCTCAGTATTAAATGGGAAATCTCTAACTCTAGCCATCTGGTCCTAGACTCCCCCCACAAGGGATAACAACCTTTCCCCATCTACACCCTCAGACCTGAGGAACCTTTCAGTAAGATCACTTCCGTTGTGAACAGCGTTATCTTTGACAGCACTCAGATAGGAAGAATTCTCTGCCTGGCTTGTCGAAGATGCTTCTGGGTTTGAAAAAGAAAGAATTCTAACTGAATGTAAAAAGGCTGCTGCTCTTCCACATCAGAAAAATCCACCATCCACGCTCCAGCACAAACCACCACCAGAGAAGTTAGGTGGGACAGAATTTATTGACGAAGGGATAAAAGGACAAGGGGCAGGCTCTCAAAGCTCATTAAAGGGGTAGAAGAGGTAAATTGTAAGAACAAAAACAGAACATAGACTGGATTGGCTCCCCGTGATTGCACACCCTTCGATACTGGATCAAGTATAGTACAAAGGAAATTGGGAATGGGGAAGATCCAGTTTTGATTTGTCTAGAGGGCATGGTACAATCAACCAATGAACGCAGCATGGTATTGCCCTCACAAGATACCTGCCCGACTCATTTCAATTCTGAAACCAGTCACCTGAAGGTTGTGCCAAATTATATCCCAATGGCTCAGATTGTCTCTTGCCTTTACCTTTATAAATGGTCTTTCAATCCAGGCAGTGCTCACATGCATTCTGAAGGAACTTTACTGCTGCCTTCATTTTATTGCTAACTAGATGAAAATGTAAATTTAGCATAAAACAACTGATTTGCTCAACTCTCTCTATGACCATGTTAGTGAATCTATGGAGATTGCCTGATAGACTCACAGCAGTTGCAAATCTGAGGGACGATTAATAAATAGATGATGGAATAGATTGCTCTGGATAAGCTGAAGGAGCCCAAGATGAAAAGGCTGTGAGGAAAGGTTGGGCAATTTGCATTTGGATCCATTGGAGTTTAGAAAAATGAGAGATGATCTTATTGAAGCATATGATGTTACTGAGGGGCTTTGATACCGTGGATGCTGAAAGGATGCTATCCCCCAAGTGAGAAACTACAACTAAGGCTCAATGTTAAAAAGTACAGGGTCTCCGATTTGGTTGGGGGTTGGGGTGGGGGTGGAAACGGAGATTCTTTTCTTTTCAGAGTGTCTCAAGTCTGTGAGATTCTTTCCAGAGTGCAGTCATTGAATTCTGATAATAAGTCAGAGCTAGATTGACATTTGACTTGTAAAGGAGGAGTGATAGGTTATTGGGGTAGGTGGGAGAATAGAGTTGAGGCCATCACAACAGCCATCAACTTAATAAATGGCAGAACAGGTTTTTAGGGATCAAATGGTTAAATGCTCCACTTTATCCGTATGTTTGTAAGAGCTGCCATATTTCACCCACTCTAATAGGTATCAGCCTGGTTACTAAATATTTTGTGCCATTTGCCATCTGTTCCTTCTTTGGGATATTCCATCTGTCCTCACAGAATCAAGGTCCTTCAGCAATCAACATCTTGATTTATTTCATAGACCTGACAACCGGACAGTTTTCCACTGCCAGATCCCAGGAGATATACACCTACCTCAATAAAGGTGAAACATTGAATGCTCACCTAGTTCTGATATTGAATAGCAGATAATTACAACTAAATTGGGTGGGATGTGCTGGTGGTTTCTGGATTATGGAACAGGTGAGGAGCCACTAGTCAGCATCAAACAAGAGACATTCATATCAGTTAAATTAAACAAAGAACTACAGATGCTGCAGATCTGAAACACACAAAAACAGAAATTGCTGGAGAAACTCAGCAGGTCAGGCAACATCTGCAGATAGAGAAACAGAGTTAAGGTTTCAAGACTGGTGACCCATCAGATGAAGAGTTACTGGACATGAAAATGTTAATTCTGCTTTCTGTCTACAGATGCTGCCAGACTGGATGGTCATGCCAGGTCCACTTTGGGAAAAGGGCATCAGAGGAATGGCCATCCCTCTTAACTCTCAGTTCAACCTACAGCAGGTTCATTTACTTTTTAAACAAATGGCAACTGAGTTGATATCATACCTATAATAACCAATCTGATCACGATAGGAATATAGGAACAGAGGAGGTAGAGCATTCTAAAGATCAACCATCCTCAAACGAAGAAATTCCTCATCTCCAATTCAAGTGTTACCCCTTCCCCTGAAATGATGTTCATTGCCTTTATGGTCACCAGCCAGAGGAAATATCCTATTTGCATCCCTCCTTTTAAGCCCTAGAAGGGTTTTAACAGGTTTCACTAAGATCACTTATTATGCTTTAAAACTCTAAAGAATACAGCTCCAGTTTCCATATTCGCTCCTCATGAGACAAATCCATTTTCCCAGAGATAAATCTG
Source organism: Chiloscyllium punctatum (assembly GCF_047496795.1). Taxonomy (NCBI): domain Eukaryota; kingdom Metazoa; phylum Chordata; class Chondrichthyes; order Orectolobiformes; family Hemiscylliidae; genus Chiloscyllium; species Chiloscyllium punctatum. The sequence continues at coordinate 90,381,673 of NC_092746.1, read as the reverse complement.
ATGAACCTCTGTTGAATTCTATGACAAGTATATATGTCCTTAGATAAAAGGAGAACAAAACTGTAGTAAATACTGCAGGTGCTGTAGACAACTATAGCAAAAACCTTTTAGTTCTGTACTCAAATCCCTTGGTCATTAAGATCAGTATACTGTTTGACTTCCTAATTGCTTGCTGTAGCTGCATACACAATGTCATGACACATGAACAAAGATACCAGATTCCTTTGCAAACTCTCATTTCCCGACTTAACACCATTTAAGAATGCCATTTCTTAACCAAAGTGAATAACTTTACAATTATTCACATTATATTCTATCTGCTAATTCCTAGATTATTTTCTTAACCTTCCCCAACCACTCTGACACCTCTTTGAAAATGAAACATTTATTCCTGTCTGCTAACCAGTGTGTAATAAGTTTAGTTAGTTAAAATTCAAATATAATCACATCTCACGAGCTCTCCTTTATCTATGCTAAAAGTGCCATCCTCACATAAATTCCACATTTGTCAAATGTTATTTACACAATCGTGGCCAATAAAATGGATCTATGTTCTATGCTGATGTAGAATTATAGAGGTGTACAGCATGGAAACAGCCCCTTCAGTCCAACCCGTCCGTGCCGACCAGATATCCCAACCCAATCTAGTCCCAACTGCCAGCACCCGGCCCATATCCCTCTAAACCCTTCCTATTCATATACCCATCCAAATGCCTCTTAAATGTTGCAATTGTACCAGCCTCCACCACTTTCTCTGGCAGCTCATCCATACACGTACCACCCTCTGTATGAAAAAGTTGCCATGTAGGTCTCTTTTATATCTTTCCCCTCTCACCCTAAACCTATGCCCTCTAGTTCTGGACTGCCCGACCCCAGAGAAAATACTTCGTCTATTTATCCTCTCCATGCCCCTCATAATTGTGTAAACCTCTAGAAGGTGACCCCTCAGCCTCCGATGCTCCAGAGAAAACAGTCCCAGTCTATTCAGCCTCTCCCTATAGCTCAAATCCGCCAACCCTGGCAACATCTTTGTAAATCTTTTCTGAACCCTTTCAAGTTTCACAACATCTTTCAGATAGGAAGGAGGCCAGAATTGCTTGCAATATTCCAGCAGTGGCCTAACCAATGTCCTGTATAGCCTCAACATGACCTCCCAACTCCTGTACTCAATACGCTGACCCAATAAAGGAAAGCATACCAAACGCCTTCTTCACTATCCTAACTACCTGCGACTCCACTTTCAAGGAGCTATGAGCCTGCACTCCAAGGTCTCTTTGTTCAGCAACACTCCCTAGGACCTTACCATTAAGTGTATAAGTCCTGCTAAGATTTGCTTTCCCAAAATGTAGCACCTCACATTTATCTGAATTAAACTCCATCTGCCACTTCTCAGCCCACTGGTCCATCTGGTCAAGATCCCGTTGTAACCTAAGGTAACCTTCTTCGCTGTCCACTAAACCTCCAATTTTGGTGTTATCTGCAAACTTACTAACTGTACCTCTTATACTCACATCCAAGTCATTTATGTAAATGACAAAAAGTAGAGGCCCCAGCTTGTGCACTCCACTGGTCACAGGCCTCCAGTCTGAAAAACAACCCTCCACCATCACCCTCTGTCTTCCACCTTTGCGCCAGTTTTGTATCCAAATGGCTAATTCTCACTGTATTCCATGAGATCTAACCTTGCTAACCAGTCTCCCTTGGGGAACTGTGTCGAATGCCTTACTGAATTCCATATAGAACACATTTACAGCAGTTGCCTCATCAATCCTCTGTCGCTTCTTCAAAAAACTCAATCAAGTTTGTGAGACATGATTTCCCATACACAAAGCCATGTTGACCAACCCTAATCAGTCTTTGCCTTTCCAAATAAGTGTACATCCTGTCCCTCAGGATTCCCTCCAACAACTTGCCCACTACCGATGTCAGGCTCACTGGTCTATAGTTCCCTGGTTTGTCCTTACCACCCTTGTTAAAACAGTGGCACTACGTTAGCCAACCTCCAGTCTTCTGGCACCTCACCTGCGACTATTGATGATACAAATATCTCAGCAAGAGATCCAGCAATCACTTCTCTAGCTTCCCACACAGTTCTCTGGTCCACCTGATCAGGTCCTGGGGATTTATCCACCTTTACCCGTTTCAAGACATCCAGCACTTCCTCCTCTGTAGTCTGGACATTTTGCAAGGTGTCACCATCTATTTCCCTACAGTCTATATCTTCCATATCCTTTTCCACAGTAAATACTGATGCAAAATACTCATTTAGTATCTCCCCCATTTTCTGCAGCTTCACACAAAGGCCGCCTTGCTGATCTTTGAGGGGCCCTTTCTCTCCCTAGTCACCCTTTTGTCCTTAATGTGTTTGTAAAAACTCTTTGGATTCTCCTTAATTCTATTTGCCAAAGCTATCTCATGTCCCTTTATGCCCTCCTGATTTCTCTCAAGTATACTCCTACTGCCTTTATGCTCTAAGGATTCACTCGATCTATCCTGTCTGTACCTGACATATGCTTCCTTTTTCTTAACCAAACCCTCAATTTCTTTAGTCATCCAGCATTCCCTATACTTACCAGCCTTCCCATTCACCCTGACAGGAATATAATTTCTCTGGATTCTTGTTGTTTCACTTCTGAAGGCTTCCCATTTTCCAGCCATCCCTTTACCTGCGAACATCTGCATCCAATCAGCTTTCGAAAATTCTTGCCTAATACCATTGGCCTTTCTCCAATTTAGAACTTCAACTTTTAGATCTGGTCTATCCTTTTCCATCACTATTTTAAATCTAATAGAATTGTGGTTGCTGGTCCCAAAGTGCTCCCCCACTGACACCTCAGTCACCTGCCCTGCCTTATTTCCCAAGAGGAGGTCAGGTTTTGCACCTTCTCTAGTAGGTACATTCGCATACTGAATCAGAAAATTGCCTTCTGTGTGGAGTTTGCATATTCTCCCTGTGTCTGTGTGGGTTTCCTCTGGGTGCTCCGGTTTCCTCCCACAGTCCCAAAAATGTGCAGGTTAGGCGAATTGGCCATGTTAAATTGCCCGTAGTGTTAGGTGAAGGGGTAAATGTAGGGGAATGGGTCTGGGTGCGTTGCTCTTCGGAGGGTCGGTGTGGACTTGTTGGGCCAAAGGGCCTGTTTCCACACTAACTAATCTAATCTAACCTAATCTAAACCCTTTACTTTAAGGCAGTCCCAGTCGATGTTTGGAAAGTTAAAATCCCCTACCATAACCACCCTATTATTCGTACAGATAGCTGAGATCTCCTTACAAGTTTGTTTCTCAATTTCCCTTTGACGATTGGGGGGGTCTATAATATAATCCCAATAGGGTGATCTTTCTTATTTCTCAGTTCCACCCAAATAACTTCCCTTGAAGTATTTCCGGGAATATCCTCCCTCAGCACAGCTGTAATGCTATCCTTTATCAAAAATGCCACTACCCCATCTCTCTTGCTTCCCTTTCTATCCTTTCTGTAGCATTTATATCCTGAAACATTAAGCTGCCACTCCTGCCCATCCCTGAGCCATGTTTCTGTAATTGCTATGATATCCCAGTCCCATGTTCCTAACCATGCCCTGAGTTCATCTGCCTTCCCTGTTAGGCCCTTTGCATTGAATGCAGTTTAATTTATTACTCCTACCTTGTCCCTGCCTGCGCTGTTTGACTTGCTTCTGTTTTCAACTGTACCAGTCTCAGATTGATCTCTTTCCTCACTATCTCCCTGGGTCCCACCATTTGTGGACTTGAGTTTTAAGACTACACCTGAATGAGGAAGATTCTGCAGCATTCCTTCTGCCATTCCTATTTGCTACAAATTACTAAGCTACACTTTCCTCTGCAAAATTTTCAGCCGCTGCTGTGACCAAATCAAACTGCTGCATTAAAACAAGGCTAATATTTGAGGTTCTGAGTTGGTTGGAGCTTTGCACAGATTACTTGTTACTGGCATGGGCAGCTAAGCACCTCAAGCTGGGAATGGTGGTATAATAAAGTTTATGACAGTGAGCTGTCCATCTAATACATCTAGTTTAGAATAACATGGTCAACAAGTAATGATCTTTTCCCTAGCTAATATTGTGACAATATGATTTCAGTTAACACTTACGCATTTTTGAGCACAACTCTCATTGTCTAATTTTCTTCATTAGTGATTCCTCCTACTCCTTTGCATAACCATTGCTTGGCTCAAGAAATTTTGTTCTGGGAAGTACAATTAACTGTACTTATAACTATAATTAGCCCAAAGCTTAATTGCTGCAGCTACACAAAATGGTTTCACAGTTCTTTTCTCCTCACTTATGGGTATCACAGATCATGCATACTCCTTTAAATATTTACAGCTGTTTTCTTCCCTTTGAAATCCTACAACTGAAATTGCAGACTACATTCTCCGAGCCATGTAACTAACAATAAAAAGCTGTCTTACATTAAGAAAACATTGCCTACACTTAAGTCTATGATACCCATAGAGATCACACAAAACCTAAGCCTCCCAGCACTCCATTAAGCAATGCAAGTTAACACGAGAGACCAAAAATTATTCAGATTAATTTAACAGCAGAGAAAGAAATAAACTTTGTTTTGCTCACATCCTCAGCATGTGCCAAAGTGCTTTGCGATCATTTGTCAGCACTGATTTTTAAGGCAAAAGAAATGCAGGCAACTTGTGTGAAGCATGACTTCTACAAACATCAACTAATCTGCTTTAATTGTATTGAAGACGACTAACCATGAAGTCAGGTACAGTCAGGTTATGTCTCACAGCAGACATGCAATATACTTTTAAGGGCAACTCATGGTATCATCACTGTATCAGAGCCGACTGGTTCCCGACCTTTGCAGTAACATGGCATGCTTGAACGAAACGAAATTCCACAGAACATCCATTTGTTAGAGCTGAACTGATTGCTCATAAACATCAAATTTACATGTATTTTTTACAGTCGCCGTCTTCCTAGAAAGGGACATAGTGCACAGAACAATTTATCTATTTTCTTCTTAGATCAAAAGCTCAATTAAAAAATGAACAAACAAAAACCTATGCTACCAAGGAAACATGTCCAGCCAAGCAAACCAGCTGAAAAAAAATACACACCTCTTCGCTGAATATGTACTGTTTCTTCTTATCCTCAATCATTGCACATGGTCAGGCCAAACATTTGGGCCCGTGCAGGGCAAGCTGATTTCTTATCTTCCACATATGCACAAGAATGAAGCCCTATGTATTGGGAATCTGAGAGAAACAGTGCTGCTTCCAAAGAATTTTGCAGCACGTTTTTCACCTTGCTGCAGCACACCTGTCAAAAACCACTGTCAAAGCATGTTACCTTATGATCTAAAACTGTCTCCATCTCACCTGGGTTCTGTCTTCATGCTGTATCACACACAGTAGGAAGCATGCTGTAGTACAATTGAATTGCTTAGGTTGAACCTTACACAGATGTTCCTGTGTTTTTAAACTACAAATGCAGATATTGAGTGCTGCAGTAAGAGATTATTGGATTCTTCAGTGGTACGTGACCCACATCTCATATTTGTGTTAACGGAAGCTAACATAAGTGTCTCAACATGCTAGTTATACGACTGATCACCAGTATATTATACCACATCGTATAGTGGTGGTAGCAGCATGATAGTAAGCACCAATAATTGCTTAGAAAAGAAACTCTAAAAATTAGATCAGAAAGTACTTGGATGACCAATTACATTGAAATACTTGTAGTGGTGTCTCATCCTACCACCATGCAGCTCATTCTGGAGACCCCCAAGGATCCATCTCTCATGATTTCTATTTCTTATCTCTATGTTGCCCTATAGCAGCATCATCCAAAAGGCACAGCATCATGTTTTCAAATGTACATTGAAAACCAAACCCCATCAGCATTTTCTCTCAACTGCTTCACTGTAAGTACATAACCAACTTGCTGTTTTGACATGCAAATTTGGATGAGAAATTGCCTCCAACTTTGCAAAAATTGAAATGATGCTTTCTCTCTCCACTTGAAATAACTACTCTGCTATCAACATCTTCTTTCTCCTAATGTAGACCTTTAGATAAAAGACTGTTTACAACATTAGTGTTAAATTTGACCCCATGATGTTCAATCACATATTATTCTATTTCATCTCCACATCACTGATCAACTTCATCAGTTGCAACTCAACTGCTGTTGAAAAAGTCATTCATGAATGCCTTCATTACATCCTGTCTCAACTTTATCACCACCCCTCAACGTACACACTGGTACAAACTGAGGAAATAATAGTAGAGAACCAGTGAATGGTAGAGAGTTAAATAAATACTTGGCATCAGTCTTCACAGGACTACATTGATCAGTAGCGTTTCAAAATATACTCAATGTCAATGATGATCGAGTCCACAGGGAGTACAGACAGATTGCAGAGTAAGCATGTGGGAAAATGTTAGGTTGTAAACTCTGGAAGGGAGGAGAGTTGAAAGTGTGGTGCTGGAAAAGCACAGGCCAGGCAGTATCCGAGCAAGAGAATCGACGTTTCAGGCATAAGTCCTTCATCAGGAACAATGCCCGAATGGTCAACTCTCCTGCTCCTCGGATGCTGCCTGACCTAATGTGCCTTTCCAGCACCACACTCTCGACTCTGATCTCCAGCATCTGCAGTCCTCACTTTATCCCAGGGAGAAGAGAAGAGTTGAATATTATTTAAATTGCAAAATAAGTTTTTCCTTATTAAGGGGGATTAAAACTGCTCACCACGTTCCAACCACTGCCTCGTATAGTTTTCGCTTGATCACGTTTTTACCTCATTCCCTTGGAAAGGAGCAACAACCCTTTGCTTTCCCTATTTATCCACCAGGCACGGATACTAGCTTTTTTGTGATTCATGTAAGAGGACCTTGCAGTGCTTCTTCATTTATGTGATACTTTTACTCTTCCATTTGCCATGCCAAAGTTCATAAACCCACATGAAGACTTCCTTAATAGATGGTTTTAAAAAGGATGCATTGTCGAACTTTGCATTTTATCTTTAACAGTTTCCCACTATTAACCACCATACTTTTTGGTTGATTTATCAATCAACGTAGCCAGTTATCTCCTCATTGCTGTGCAACTATGTTTGTTTAATTAGAAGATTTTTGTTTGTGATCAAGGCATGTCACTTCAAAACTTAATCAGTAGTATCACACTTTCACAGTAGATCTTTCACGAAAGATGACTAATTAATCATGCCCCGATACAGAACTAAGGATATGAAATAGCTTTTCTTAGAGTGTGGTCAAACCAAATGCTTTAGGAAACTGCAACAACATTCTACAAACACATTTTATGGACAATACTTGCTAAATTATAGTTTTAGAGTTATATAGCACAGAAACAGACCCTTCAGTCCAACCAGTCTATGTTGACGATAATATCGAATGAAACTGGTTTGGCCTACATCCCACTAAACCTTTCTCGTTCATATACTTGTAAAAATGCCTTTTAAATGTCGTAATTATACCCGCATCCACCACTTCCTCTAGACTTCCATTCCATGGATGTTCATTCCGCACACTAACCACTCTGTAAAAAACAGTTGCCCTTATAACCTTTTCACATTTTTCTCCTCACTTTACAAATATGTTGTCTTGAAATTCCCCACCCTCGGAAAAAGACACCTGCCATTCATCTTATCCATCTCCTTTATGACCTTAAGGTCGCTCTTCAACCTCCTAAGCTCCAGTGAAAAAAAGTCCCAGCCAATTCAGCGTCTCCTTATAACTCAAATCCTCCATTCCTGGCAACACCTTGGTAAATCTCTTCGGAACCCTCTCCAGCTTAATAGTATCCTTCCAATAACAGGGCAACCGGAATGGACAGTACTCCAGAAGAGGCTTCACCAATATCCTGTCCAATCTCAACAATAACATCCCAACTCAAAAGGTCTGAGCAATGAAAGCAAGTGTGCTAAAAACCTTAATTACCCTACCGATGTGTGACACAAACTCCAAAGAATTATGTACCTGAACCCAGAGGTCTCTGTTCTACACTACCTAAAGGTCCTAAGTTTAATTGTATAAGCCCTGTCTTTGTTTGTTTTACCAAAATGTAATACCTCATTTATCCAAATGAAACTTCATCTGCCATTCTTCAGCCCGTTAACCAACCTGTTCAAGATCCCTTTGTAATCTTAGATAACCTTATTCACTGTCCACTATACCACCAAGTTAGGTGTCACCTGCAAAGTTATAACCATGCTTCCTATATTCTCATCCAAATCAGCTGTATAAATGACAAGCAAGACTGGACCCAGCACCAATCCCTGTGGAACATCACTGGTCATAGGCCTCCAGTCCAAAAAACCCTCTGTCCCCTGCCATTAAGTCAATTTTATATCCAATTGACAAGCTGACCCTGAATCCCATGTGATATAACTTCACACATTAATCTATCATTCAGAATCTTAAAGGCTTTACTAATATCCAAATAAACAATGTCTACCACTCTCAATCTTCTCAGTTTCTTCCTCAGTCCCAGTCTGTTTACATTCTTCACACCTATTACATTTTCTCTTCTCCAATTTTCAATAATAGTGCATGAAATGTTCTTTCCAATGGTATAACATCTCTTGGGGAGCTTATCAATTACTCCCTCAAACCTTTTCTGACTTTTGCTATTCCTAAATCATCACCCATTTGAATTTTACTTTGTGATCTTCTGAGCCCAGATCCTTCCTAAGGTCCTGACGCTCTTCTCGATTCTCAGACCTATGTTTGCTCCTATTATACTGTCTTTTTTAAAATAATGTGCACCTCAGAATATTTATTTTCCAACTTTGTTCCTTAGCTTGGAGACAAAGATAACAACTCACTGGCTAATATGTGACAAAATCACAATTATGCATTGTGCATTCACAATGCAACAGCCAAGTGAGTGCCCTTCCTCTATGAGGTTTGCCAATTTGTCTCATTTGTGGAGTACTGAAGACTCACTCCCAAGTTGCAACCCTAACGATAACAAATTAAACATTCCAACCCAAGAAAGTGATAAATCAGCACCCAAATACACCAAAGCATGTAGGCAAATGATCTAACAACTGCTGTAACAAAACACTTGACACAAATAATGACAACGTAATGCCAGAAAGGTGCTGCAATTTATGCATATTGAATTTGAAATCTAGTCGACACAAAAGCATCCTGATTAGGATTCTAAGAATAACAGAGCATATAATTGATGTGCAAAGTCGAACTCAGCAAGTGAAATTCACTTAATATATTGTAAGGCACTCAAAATGTACAAATTGCAGATAGAATCAGAGAGATGCACAGCATGGAGACTCTGGTCCATGCCGACCAGATATCCAAAATAAATCTGGAACCATTTGCCAGCATTTGGCTCATACCCCTCTGAATCCTTTCTCTTCATATACCTGTCCAAATACCTTTAAATGTCGTAATTGTACCAGTCTCCACCACTTCGTTTAGCAGCTTATTCCATACACCCACCACCCTCAGCATGAAAACGTTACACCTCAGGTCCATTTTAAATGCTCCCCTCTCTCAACTTCAACCTATGCCCTATAGTTTTGGACTCCCACATGCCAGGGACCTTAGCTATTTATCCTATCCACGTTCCTCATAATTGTATACATCTTCAAGGTCACCCCTCAGTTTCTGACACTCAAGGTAAAATAGCCCCAAGTCTATTCAGCTTCACCTGATAGTTCAAACCCTCCAAACCATCCTTTTCTGAACTCTTTCAAGTTTCAGAACATTTTTCCAATAAGAGAGAGATCAGAATTGCACACAATATTCCAAAAGTGGCTGAAGCAATGTCCTGTACAGCTGCAACATGATTTCCCAACCCCTGTACTCAATCCTCTGACCAATAAAGGAAAGCACACCAAACACCTTCTTCAATAACTTGTCTACCTGAGACCCCACTTTCAAGGTACTATGAACTTGCACTCCAAGGTCTCTTTGTTCAGCAAAACTCACCAGGACCTTACCACTAAGTGTATAAGTCCTGCCCTAATTGGCCTTTCCAAAACATCTCGCTTAACTAAACTCCATCTGCCACTCCTTGGCCCATCTGATCAAGGTCCTATTGTAATCTGAGGTAACCTTCCTCACTGTCCACTTCACCTCCAAGTTTGGTGTCACCTACACAATTACTAATCCTCTCCACGTTCACACCCAAATCATTAAAAAACAAAATGACAAAATGCAGACCCAGCACCAATCCTTGTGCACACTGCTCGTCACAGGCTTCCAGTTTTAAAGCAATCTTTAACAGCCATCAGGGATTGATCAACTTCGGTGTTTTATGACTCCAGCAACTCCTCCACCAAAACGTGGATTTTTTTCAAGATGTCACCATTTATTTCTCCACGTTCTCTATCTTCCATATCCTTCTCCACAACTCATTTAGTATCTCTTGCAGTTCCACACATAGGCAGCCTTGCTGATCTTTAAGGGGCCAGAGTCTCTCCCTTGCTACTCTTTAATCTTTAATGTATTTGTAGAATACCTTTGAATTCTCCTTTACCCTATCTGCCAAAGCTATCTCATGTCCTTTTTTTGCCCTCCTGATTTCCCTCTTAAATATATTTCTACTGCCTTCATATTCTTCAAGGTATTCACTCGATCCCTGGTGTCTATACCAGACATATGCTTCCTTCTTAATCTGGACCAAAACCTTAATTCCTCTTGGCATCCAGCACTCCCTACACTTACCAGCCTTGCCTTTTACCCTCACAGAAATATACTTTCCAGTTACCACATTTTTGAAGGCTTCCCATTTTCGAGCCATCCCTTTACCTGCAAAGATCCACCCCCAATTAACTTTTGAAAGTTATTGTTGACAGTGTGGTGCAGGAAAGACACAGCAGGTCAGGCAGTATCGAGGAGCAGGAGAATCTTTCAGGCATAAGCTAAGTTTTTTGCCGAAAACGTTCAAAATTAGCCTTCCTCCAATTTCGAACTTCAACTTTTAGAGCCGGTCTATCCTTTCTAATCACTACAGAGGAACCTCAATTATCTGAATTTTGGATTATCCAGCAAATCGCAATGTCCCAATGCTTGGCTAAACACTGTTATGCAGTCCTTCGATTACCTGAACAAAATACTCCCTTCACGAGGCCTTTGGATAATCAAGGTTCCTCCATTTTAAAATTTATATAATGATAGTCACTGCCCCAAAATGCTCCCTCCACTAATACCTCAGTCACCTGCCCTGTTTTATTGCCCAAAAGAAGATCAAATATTACACCTTCTCAAGTAGGTACATCCAAATACCGAATCAGAAAATGTTCCTGTACACACTTATTAAATTCCTCTCCATCTAAACCCTTAACACTATGGCAGTCCCAGTCTATGTGTGGAAAGTTAAAATTCCCTACCATAACCACCCTATTATTCTTACAGATAACTGAGATCTCCTTACAAGTTTGTTTCTCAATTTCCCTCTGACTATTAGGGGGTCTATAATACAATCCCAATAAGGTGATCAATCCCTTTCTTATTTCTTAGTTCCACCCTAATAACTGCCATGGACATATTCCTAGGAATATCCTCCGAAGTACAGCTGCAATTTTGTCCCTAATCTTCTTTGCCCACCTTCCTATAGCATCTGTATCATGGAACATGAAGCTACCAGGCCTGCCCATCTGCGAGACATCTTTCTGCAATCACTATGATGCCCCAGTCCCATGCTCCCAATTATCTCTTGAGTTCAGTTGCCTGACCAGCTCAGGGAAATCTCATATGGAGGGGAGGACTGCATTGGTACTGTAGTGAAATTAAGTCAGAGTGGGTGTGGTGACCTCAATTGTAGAGCTCAACAATGAAGAACATTTTGTTCTCATATCTCTATCTGTCCACAATTGAAAAAAGGTGTTACGGTCAAAACCTTGCACTCTTCACTAAGCCAAATTAACATGAGCATTTTTATTTTTAAAATCTACAAAGCAAAAGAATCAGGTAACAAAAGCATTTTAAAAACTAAAAGAATCATATTAATATACTTCCAGTTAAATCATTTTCAGAAGCCAAGATTCAAAGAGAATATTTTTTAAAATTGGTGACAACTGATGTAACTTGCTCAAAAAAGGCAGTGCACCAGTATTTCAAAGCTCATTTTCAAAAAAATGAAATGACTAAACTCATATTTGAATATACTCAACATAGGTAAACTATTAGTACATAAACCTTTCTGCACAGTGGTGTTCAAAACACATGATAACTGGAAAATAAAATGAAAACTTTTGAACTGGCAGGTTTAAAGACATAAATGATGACTTTCAGTAATGTCGAACCAAACACAAAATACCATGACAGGTCCAGGCAAAACAATAATAAGACCCAAATGCCTACTGAACAGAAGCAATTTATTAAAATTAGTTCAACTGAGTAACAATAGATCAATTGAAGTATTAAGAATCTAATTATTACTCATGCCTTTGTTGAATGTGAATGAACAATAAAGCCTATTAACTAAAATGACAGTCATGTCAGACTCAGTGGGCACATGTATACTTTGATACAAAGTATGATTTGCAAATAAGCTAATACTTAGAACAAGTTAAACTACAAATTAATAATCCTTCATAAAAAAAATTCCAAATGTTAAATTTCTTCTAACATACCAAAACTCCTGTTCAAGATATAAATAAAGTTATGTGCAGTATGAGAAATGCTGGAAAGTGAATAAATGTCCAAGGCATTATTAGTTGAAACCAACTTTGTTAACTATCTGAGCAAAAGATTTGCTTAATAAACTGTGGCAAATTCCAAGTATACCTACATAGAAAAAAACAGCATAACCAGTGGTAGCATAGTTTTATTTTTCATATACTTTAGGAAACAATATACAAAGCTGAGCTTCACCACCATTTTCCAATGATGGTCGTGTGCTCAAGTTACACAGTTCTTGCGTATTGTGATGGCAAAAGAACAGCAGTCAGCACCTTACTTGCACAGTTAGCTACAACACAAATAACCTTCAAATTAAATGTGTAATTATAGCAATACAGTTAAACCGAAACTTTGCACAAGCCATTACAGGCAATGAACCCAAAAATCCTTGTTGAAATTCTTGTTTTAGTCACTAAATTACTTACGAAAAAAATTCTTTCATCCATATTTGCACAAATTACTGCTTCTTGAAAGCTAGAGTTCTATACAAAGAAAAACAAGCTTCCAACAAGGATTACTCCCAATCAGGTTTGCTAGAGCAGTTCAGCTTCCTTTCTGCAGCAGCTGAATAAAAAGAAGGGTACCCAGTGCTTTAAACAACAAAAGTTTATTATATTTACATACATCTTTGCATGACTGACCGGCTTTCTTGCATCGTCAACAATGTTAGCAAATAACATTGGGCTTCTGTCACTATTTTTTGAGTGGCTTCTGCCGCTTAATAAATACACACATGCCCTGTATCAATCTTTCCCCACTGCCATTTTTTGTTTTAAAACAGGGCACAAATGCAAATACATAGCAATTAGGTAGGCATACAAGAAATCAATTTGTACTTTACCTACTGCAACAATCTGGTTTTTTTTCCATACAACAGTACTTCACTTATAAACTGCTGTACAGAGGAATGAAAAGTTGGTGAACCCAAATGCCTCGATCACAATGTCTTAAGAAAAAAAAAACTGAAATTGCCTTGCAATGAAGAAAGCTGTCTGCAGAGCTGCTCCTGACTGGGTCTGTGGAATCTGAAGGTGCTCCATGCTAATTGGTGTACTGACCAAACTGTTCCAGTTGTTGCAGCCTGTGATTCACACTGGCTGGTGCCAGGACTCTAGGAAATGCGTATCACTGAATGATGAAAATTACCAAAGCTAGTTTGCAGACAAGTTAACATGTAAAAGGCTAGGTATTTAGCCACCTCAGCATTGATTAGTTCAGATGTCAAAGCTCTGATACACATGGCTTCCCATGGCTTCACTCTACAAAACATATTTACAACGTGAAGGATACATCTACAAGAAATCTACATTTCAAGGGTTTACAAATCAACCACTTATCTCCCCTGAATCAGAACCCTTCTTTATCCCCCTCCCAATCCACCCCTTTGCCCAGCCCACGGTCCAAAGCCTTCTCAAACGCAGCTCAAATTTTGTTTAAGACTGGGCAAACGTTTACAGTCCCTGGCTTTAAACCATGTGCAATTTCTTCACAAGTCCTCACACCATAAAGGAATTTTGATTCTTCAGTTTTTCAAGTTCTTTAATTTGTTGTCTCAAAAACAGTATCCTGGAAAAAGGGGGAGAAAACAGTCACGACGTTGACATGTTACTAACACCAAAGCTTAAACTACAGTCAAAATGAAAAAAACTGTAGATATTGTGTAATATCTTTCTTGCATGCTTTCACTGAAACTTAATCCTTTGATCTCATTTAAGTATCTGAAACTGAGTGTTTTTGGAACAAATTATTTATGGAGTTTCACGAATGTCTTAATTCCACCACAACAAAGTCATCTTGGCAGCATTAAATATTTCAGTTAATACTCCAACACTTATTTTGAGGAAAGATTCACTTTCAACCAACTCTATTCTTTAACAGAAGTCAACATTTTTCTTCTAAAATTCACATATTTAACAGACATGTAGAATCAAATGCTGCATAAACAGAAATCAATAACTCTCCCCTCTTAGTTCTGCTTTGCTAGGCAAAGAGGAGCCTATAGAAGGTGAACCTGGTGAAAAGGAAATCTAGATTGCAAAGTTAAGTGGGTAGGGTTTTCCTTGCCCGCCTTCCCTCCCCCAGGTTAAAGCTAAACTGCAATTTACAGGTTATATTGCACTGATCAAAGCCAGTGCCTTAGATGTGCATTCACATTTTAGATTTAACAAAATTAATTAATTACCATCTGTAATCCTATTTTCTTACTATTGCATTGGCCCAAGTACATTTAGGACAGAACTAGAATTATTGACAGCTACGCTAAATCTGGCAACATCCAATGGAGTTTAAATTTGTAGCATTCTGGGACTCAATTAATCCTGCACTGAAGAGTTTCTTACCTTTGCTCACGCAAAGTTGCTTGAATTTCACATACCCGAACCAAAGACCTTAAATTTTTAAGCTCAGTACAAATTTCAGATATGTGAATACTTCCCATGTTGTGTGCTTCTTCTCTCAGTCGAGATGCCTAAACATAAAATTAAAAAGCAAATAAATAGGTATCGAAGATCTGAAATGACAGGAACAAGAACAAATAGTCCAACTTTCTGAACACTAAAATGCTCAACTCAAAAATCGTAAATTATGTTGAGCTAACCTATTATTCATTACTCCCCCCACCCCTCAATGAAACACAGTATTTTGTATGAAGTCGTAAACATTTGCGGGAAATTTCTAGACATACACATAGATGCATGCACATGTGCACACATACACACTGCAAGATCTTGTGACGTTGCAGAGCAGGTGGTTTATAAAACAAATCCAGGAATGAAGGACTTGTGTTTGTGGAGAGATTGTGGATGGTCTCCTAACAGCAAAAATGCTGATGGGAAGATGCATAAGAGGTACTAAAATTACAATATCTTTCCTTAATGATAACGAGGATGAACAAACAACAATCAAATGGCAAAACAGTGAAAGACAAAGCTTTTTTTAATGCAATATATCATCTGGAATGCACTGACTGAAAGAGTTGTGGAAACAGAATAAATAGGGATGTTCAAAGGTCAACTGATAAATAACCTGAAAATTTGCAGAACTATTATCAGAAAGGAAAGCAAGTGACCTAAAGAACCAATATGGAAGAGATGAGCTGAATGGCATACTTCTGCACTATATGATTCCACGCAAGATTTATTCCAAATCATGTCTCATTAATGAATAATTTAACTCCATAGTTGGTATATTTTTCATTCCAATTCAGCAGCATGCTGTTTTGATGTTGGAAATAAAAAGAGGTTTCCTGTTTTACTAAAGAATTACAGATGCTAGAAGTCTGAACAAAAACAGAAACTGCTGGAGAAACTCAACAGTTCTGCAGCATCTGTGTAGTGAAAAGCAGAGTTTTTTTCTTGAGCTCAATGACCCTGCTTCAATCCCTGCAAGCTAGTCAATCCTCTATCCTCGCTAACATGTCATGTCACGTCATTTTCGGCAATAACTTTTAATTTGGAATCTTATCAAATATCGTCAGAAAACCCAAGTACAGAACAATCTAACTTTTAACCTAATTGCCAGTTTATGTTGGATGATTCCATGCTCTCATAAGTGCCCTTATACAAGTTAAACTACTCAACTTAAACCTATGCTCATCTCCTGCTGATTGAATGCATATTGTGACTGTTGCTACCTCGGGATGCTTTCACCACAATCATGTTAAGTAATCCTATCTTGTTTCACACTACCACCTTTAGCACAGACTGCTTCCTGGATGGTTCCAGTACATACTGTTCTGAAAAACGATCACTAAAATATTCCATGAATCCTTATACAGGCTCCCTTTGTTCACCTAATCCTTCATTACAATCGCTGAAAATTTCTAAAAAGTTTCCAATCCATTACTCGGAGACCTGCAACAGAGTCACTCAAGTGACCTCTGGTTTTTAACCAGTTCTCAGCTCTACCTAAATTACTTCAGTTCCAACCTTCTCATTTCCATTTTTCACCACCAGTTGAAGTGCTCTGTCCACATCATTCTCTGCCATCTGGAATCCCACCTTCCTGTCATGAATTTGGATCTCCAGTCGCTTACATTTTCCCTCATGTTTGGTCACGCTTCAACTGTAACTACATATTAATTTATTCCTTGGGGTAAGCGATTTCTCCTATATTTCCACCAAGCCCAAATGCTGTATTAGTTCAAGTATCTGCCGTCTTAGCTTTTTGAGAACTCCACTGCAGGGGGAGGGTGAGAAGACTGATGGAGCGAGGGGAGTGAACTGGACAGAGCCGGGGGGGGGGGGGGGGTAATCTGGGACGGAGCCGGGGGGGGGAGGAAACTAGGACAGAGCAATTTGGGGGGGAATCACTAGGACAGAGCGAGGGGAGTGGAATCTAGGACAGTGTGTGGGAGGGGAAATCTAGGACAGTACGGGTGGCAGGGGGAAATCTAGGACAGAGCGATTTGGGGGATATCTAGGACAGAGCGAGGTGGGGGGGAAATCTAGAACAGAGCGGGTGGGAGGTTGGAATCTAGGACAGCGGGTGGGGAGGGGAAAATCTAGGACAGAGCAGGTTGGGGGTGGAATCTAGGACAGAGCGAGTGGGGGGTGGGGGGGGGGGTGGGCGGAATCTAGGCCAGAACGAGGGGGGTTGGAATCTAGGACAGAGCGAGATTGGGGGGGGGGGGGTGAAATCTAGGACAGAGCGGGTGGGTGGGGAGGAAATCTAGGACCGAGCGGGTGGGTGGGGAAAATCGAAGACAGAGCGGGTGGGCGGGTTGGAATCTAGGACAGAGCGAGGGGGGGGGGGAATCTAGGACAGTGTGAGGAGGGGGGGAAATGTAGGACAGAGCAAGGGGGGGGAGAAAATAGAGGACAGAGTGATTTGGGGGGAAATCTAGGACAGAGCGAGGGGGGGGGAATCTAGGACAGTGAGGAGGGGGGGGAAAATCTAGGACACAGCAAGGGGGGGGGGGGGGAGAGGAGAAAATAGAGGACAGAGTGATTTGGGGGGAAATCTAGGACAGAGCGGGGGGGTGGGGGGCAAATCTAGGACAGACCGATTTGGCGGGAAACTAGGACAGAGCCGGGGGGGGGGGGGTGAAGAGACTAAGACAGAGCGAGGTTGGGGGGGGGGGGGGGGAGGGGAGAGAACTATGTCAGAGCTGGGGGGGGGGCATCTAGGACAGAGTGAGGAGATTGGGGAACTAGGACAGAGCAGGCGGGGGGAGGACTAGGACAGAGCGAGGGGAGGGAATCTAGGCCAGAGCGATTGGGGGGGGTGGGGGGGGAAAATCGAGGAGAGAGTGCATGGAGGGGGGAAATCGAGGAGAGCGCGTGGGGGGGGGATCGAGGAGAGTGCGCGTGGGGGGGGAGAGAAGAGATCGAGGAGAGAGCGCGTGGGGGGGGGGGGGGGGGGGGGAGGGGAAATCAAGAAGAGAGCGCGGGGGAGGGGATCGAGGAGAGAGGGATCTTGGACAGACCGTGGGGGGGAGAATCTAGGACAGAGCGGAGGCGGTAGTCTAGGACTGAGCGAGGGGGGTGGGGGAGGAAAAGAGATCTAGCACAGGGGGTGGGTGGGGGAACTAGGACAGATTGAGGGGGGGAATCTAGGACAGAGTGGGGTGGGGTGGGAAGACTAGGACAGAGCAGGGTGGGGTGGGAAGACTAGGAAGCGTGAGGAGGGGGAAATCTAGGTTGGAGGGGAGGGGGGAACTAGGAAAGAGCGAGGGCGGGGGGGGAGAGAAAGAGTAGACAGAGCGGGGGGTGGGGGAGACCTAGGACAGAGCGGGGGGGGGGGGGGGGGGGGGGGGGGGGGGGGAACTAGGGCAGAGCGAGGGGCAGGGGGAGAATCTAGGACAGAGTGGGGGTGAATCTAGGACAGAGTGGGGGGGGGGAAAACTATGTCAGAGCTGGGGGGGGCATCTAGGACAGAATGAGGAGATGGGTGAACTAGGACAGAGAGGGGGGGAGAATATCGGACAAAGCGAGGGGGGGAATTCTAGGACAGAGCGAGGGGGGGTGGTGGGAATCTAGAACAGAGCGGGGGTGGGGGGGAAAGAAGGAGTCCAGGACAGAGCAGGGGGATGGGGAGTCTCGGGCAAAGCAGTGGGGGTGGGGGGGGAGGTGGGGGTGGGAAATAGAGGAGAGCGGGGGAGGGGGAAAGAAAATCGAGGAGAGAGCGTGGGGGAGGGGATCGAGGAGAGGAAGAGATCTAGAACAGAGCAGGGGCGGTCGTCTAGGACAGAGCAAGGGGGGGATCTAAAACAGAGTGGGGGGGTGGGGGGGAAATCTAGGACTGATCGAGGAGGGGGGGGATCTAGGACAGAGCGGGGGGTGGGCAAGACTAGGACAGAGCCGGGTGGGGTGCGAAGACTAGGACAGCGTGAGGGGGAATCTAGGTTGGAGGGGAACGAGGAAAGAACGAGGGGGGAAGTAGGACAGAGTGGGGTGCGGGGGAGACCCAGGACAGAGCGGGGTGGGGAGACTAGAACAGAGTGAAGGGGGGAGGGAAACTAGGACAGAGCAAGGGGGTGGGGGGGGGGGAAGAATCTACGAGGGGGCGGAACTCGGACAGAACGAGGGGGGTAATCTACGACAGAGCGAGGGGGGGGTGGGGAAGAATCTATGAGGGGGCGGAACTCAGACAGAACGAGGGGGGGAATCTACGACAGAGCGAGGGGGTGGAACCAGGACAGAGTGGGGTGGGGACTAGGACATGGGGGTGGGGGGGGGGGGGGGGGCGGCGCAGAACTAGGACAGAGCAAGGGAAAAAAAGTCATAGTGGGGGTGGGAGAACCACAGAGGGAGACTGAGATAAGCAACCAGCTTCTGGGTGTTTATTGTTGCTTTGTATTTCCCTCATACGTTAAGTTAGGCATATGTTAAGTCGCAGCCAGAGAGAAAAAAAACCATCAGTAAGTTGTTATTCTGCTGAGCTCTTCTGAACCCACAACAGATGGCGCCAATTTTTCAGTAAAATCTAACATGTTGACACATGCAGTTAGCTTCACTTATGTTTTCACAACTCATTGCACATTCACCCTTCCAAAAGCAGTGCCAATTTTCCTCATTTTAGTCCAATCCAAAAAGAAAAAGACGTGGTCTTTTGATAACAATAAACACAGCAACTGATTACAAGCACAGTAACCCAGTAACCTTGCAGCAATATGATCACAACCATGTACTTTAAGGGAGAACCATTGACCAAGACAACAGAAGTATCTCCCTGGCCCTTATTCAGAATAATGCCAAACAATATTTTATGCCCAAAGGGTCAAATAGGGCTTGTCAGAAAATGACACTTCAGACAGTATTGCATCTGCTCTGCATTGGAGACTCAGCATTGACTTTTGTACGCAGATCTCTTTTTTTTCCCCCCAAAGAGGTCAACCCCCCCCCCAACATTTGGATTCAGAGGTTATAGTACCCCCTGCAATTGTCCAACATACTTGACATTCTTGCACATTGTTTGATTGAGAGCAGGGACTGCAGTGTGGATGAATAAAATGACTAATACACTGTGGTGCAGGGAACCATTTCGGGGAGGGGGGGGGGGAAGACGGAAATGAAATGTCCTTCCACAAGGAAACCATACAGTTAAGCTGACTTTGCAGTCTAGAAGTGAGTCCAAAGACTATATTAGTTGGTCAGTGTGAGGGTATCCAGTTGTTGTTTTGCACATGGTAGCAATAATGTAGGTGATACAAAGAAAGAGAGAGAGATTCTATGGAAATTCAATAACTAGGGAGTAAATTAATAAATAGAATCACAAAGTAATAATCGCAATGATACCAGAGCCTCCAATAAATTGAAAAGGGGTATAGAAAATCAGATTTGAAAGTAGATCTCAAATTGGTTTGACAGAAATGGATTTCAGTTCATGGTACCAGTGCTGGGGAAAATGGGAGTTGCATTATTGAGGTTGTCTTCACATGGACACAGTCTCCTAGTGAATCATAAATAATGCAATGGAGAGGGCTTTAAACTAAAATAGCGCTGGGTCATATGACAGGAGATTTTCAAAGTTAAAGACAAAAGACAAGGCAAAAATGCAGGATAATACTTTAGATATTGGTGACCAGAGTATGAAAGGGACAGAGCTACAAAACATTGATGCACACCAAATATGGCCAGAGCATGGAAAAATAGTTTTCAAACGAAGGGGCAAAGTAGGTTTGGGTAAAGGGAGATTTTGAAATCTGAGGAGAAAAGTTGAGACTATTAAGGTGGACAAAAACAAGTTCAGTGTGAACAAAAAAGGACAAAGAGTTTAACAGTAACAGTGAAGAGAGAAAAGTCTATACGTAGACCAGTAGTGGAAAAAACAAACTGAAATCACTTTATATGAACCGAAAGCATTCACAATAATAGACATGAACAAGTGCACTTCTCAAAGTTGTAGGTTGCAACCCCCAGTCAGGAGGCCAACCAATGTCTTGGGCCATAGGCTGCTGTATTTCTCCCACCAAGAGTTAACTGTAAGGCCCCTTTAAATAAAAAAAACAAGCACAGTGTAACTTGCTGATCTTTTCGTTCGGAAAACACCCAATGAGGAACTAAATGCTATTTACTTGAAAACCCAGGTGGATTAAACATCATCATCCCTGTCACTCTCAGGACTCATCATTTTTTCTTTTTCTTCCTCTATCTCTTCCCTAACTCTGCCACTTATCCCAACCACCACACCATTCACCAACACTTGACAAAAATATTCACCAACTTGAACAAGGCTCCGAAGACAGTATATTCCAAACCCATGACCCAAATTACCAACGAAGACAAGAACATCAGATTTACTGTTGGCAAGTTCCTCCCCAAGCCATACATCAACCTTAATCGGAAAGTGTCACTCCTTCACAGTCACGAGGACTAATTCCAAAAACCACCTTTCCAACAGCACCATGGGTATAACTATTACCTAAGGTTTTAGCTGTTCAAAAAGTTCACCATAGAAATTCCTGGAACTTGTAACAAAGGCAATGCAATAGTCGTGTGGAACTTCCCTTAATATTGACTGGGCTAACCAAATGAGAAAAATTGGTCCAGAAGACAATTTTGTAGAAAGTTTTCATGTTTTTCTGAACCACAAATGTTATGGAATAAACTAAGATGAAGATACTTTAGGCCAAATTTGTTCAATGAGACAGGGTGAATTAGCAATATTAAGAGTAAAAATCTACTGGGAAACAATGATATAAAACAACTGAATTCCACAATGTTAAAAGTTGCATTTCTTGAATTGCAAGCAGGAACCATAAACTTGAAGAATGCCAGCAGCATGAGTAAACAGATAATAAGATATGGCAGTAAACAAACCATAGCAGTAACATTTAAAGAAATCATTTGAAATACTCAAAGAGAATATATTCCAATGAAAAACAGAGACAAAGCAAAAAGATCCACCTACGACTTGATACTATTGAAAGATTTCATAAAAATGAAAAACGTTTAGAAGAGTGAAGAATAATAGCAAGTCTAAGGATTAGGAGCATTTTAAAAACCAAACGGCCATCAAAAAGTTGATAGATAGGGAAACGAAACAAAACAAAAAAGGAAATTTCACAAGGAATACAAAACAGATTTTTTAAAAAATAGCTAGAGTTAACATAAGTCTCTTAAACAAGAAAAATTATCAACGGTAGGGGAGACACACGAAGCAATGTCCACCTTTGCAGCAGAAGACAAAGGTTACATACCAGAAATAGAAAATGATCAGGGACTAATGAAAAAAAAAGTAGCTACTAGGAGAGAAAAAGTACTGGATAAATTCCAGGAATTAAAATCCTAAAAGATGCCAAGAATCTGACAGCCTAAGTCTTAAGGTCCAAAAGGATTGGCCGGCTATGACTTTACAAGATTTCCTAGACTCTGGAAAAGTCTCAGCAGATTGCAAAATGGCAAAGTTACCGTGCTATGCAATTAACAAGACACAGGAATCTGCAGGCCTGTCAGCAGGACAGCAGTCATGTCGAAAGTGAAATCAGGCAGTCTTCAGAATGAACTTAAAAAAAGCATAATATGGTTATAAGTCAACATGGTTTTACAAAAAGAAAACCATTTGATAAATTCTCTCAGAAATTTGTCAATGTGATGAGTGGAGTGGGTAAAAAGGGACTGGTGATTGCAATACACTTGTATTCCAAGAGGTGATAAAGTGACACACCAGAAAGGTTAACACAGAAGGTAAGTGTAGTGTATGGAATAAAAACAAAGACAGACCATAAGACAAAGGAAATAGCAAGAGTAGTTGGAGGCGAGAGCCTACGCCATAACTCAAGAGGATCATGGCTGGTCTGATGACATTCTGAGTATGTACTTTCCTGTCCTTTGCCCATTCCATGATTGATGAAGAAATTATTTACCTCAGCCAGAAATATACACAAGGACTCTGATCTGACAGCTGTCTGTGGCAAGCAGTTTGAAAGGCTCAATCCCCAGAGAGAAGAAATTGCTCCTCATCTCAGTCTTAAAATGGCACCCCCTAATTCTGAGACACTACCCTCTGGTAACAGACTATAAGATAAGGAGAAACATTCTCTCAGTATTTACTCTGTCATACTATTTAAGAATCCTCTATGTTTCAATAAGATCATTTCTCATTCTTCTAAGTTCCAATAGTTAGGATCCCAGCCATCTTAGTCTTTGCTCATAAGACAATTCCTCCATATTGGTTACAAACTTAAAAATCACAACACCAGGTTATAGTCCAACAGGTTTAATTGGAAGCACACTAGCTTTCGGAGCGCCGCTCCTTCATCAGGTGGTTGTAGAGCGGCGCTCCAAAAACTAGCGTGTTTCCAATTAAACCTGTTGGACTATAACCTGGTGTTGTGTGACTTTTAACTTTGTACACCCCCAGTCCAACACCGGCATCTCTAAATCAGGCCTCCATATTGGGAAGATCCACGTGAACCTTCACTGAACTACCTCCAATAAAATAATATCTTGCCTTAATTAAGAGGACGAAAATGCTCTTAGTACTCCAGATGTGGTTTCACTACTGTACAATTGCAGAATGACTCTCCAAACTTCAAATTCTATCAGCTGCGGTGGGATTTGAACCTGACTCCCAGAACATTTGCTGACTTTCTGAATTAATAGTCCAGTGATAATACCAAAAAGGCTATCACCTCCTCATCATCTTTTCTCTCCACTGAGGTTGTCAGACCAGCTGAGTTTCTCCATACTTCAAGAAAATCAGATTTTCTGAATGAAGGGCCAACATGTGAACAGTGCCAGGGACCTAGGTTCAATTGGAGCAACTGTCTGTGTGGTGTTTACACATTCTCCCTGTATCTGCGTGGGTTTCCTCCAGATGCTCCAGTTTCCTCCCACTGTCTAAAGATGTAGAAACTAGGTGAATTAGCCACAAGAAATGCAGGGTTACATGGTAAGGGTGTGCGTTTGGGTGGGATGCTCTTCGGAAGGTCGGTGTGGACCCAATGGCTACTTCCATGCTGAGGATTTTACAAACATTCTAGTCGCCTACCTGATCACATGCTGCACCTGGATTGTAGCTTTGTGTTTTGTGTACAAGCACCTCCAAATCCCTTTGTGTTGCAGCTTTCAGTAGCTTTTCTCCATTTAAATATTCTGTTCTTTTGTTGTCCCTTCCAAAACAAGCAACTTGTCATTTTCCCACATGACACTCCATTTGTTAACTTTTTGCCCACTAACTTAACCTATCAACATCTCTCTGTAAAACGTTTGCATCCCTGTCGCAACCTAGCTTTTCAGCTATTTTTGTGTCATTTCAATTCTGCCTACAGTACATTTGCTTCCTTTAAGTCACTAATATAGAGTGTAAATAGTTGCAGTCCCCGCACTGATCCCTGTGGAACCCCACTGGTTTGCAAGTTGCCAAACTGAATAAAAACATCTCATCCCAACAAGCTGTTTCCTGCCCATCAGTCAATTCTCTATATCAATGTATCACCTCCAACACCACAAGCTTTTATTTTATGACTTAGCTTTTGAAAGGTACTTTATCAAATATAACGTATCTACTGGTTCCCCTCTATCCACACTGGTTGAGACTTTTTCAAAGAACTCAATCAGATAAGAGTTCCCCCCTTTCATGAAGTCATGTTGATTTCCCAAATATGCCGCTATTACTTGTTTCACAATTGATTCCAATATCTGTTCAACAATAGATGGCAACTCACCTACTGTTACCTTTTGCCTCCATTTTTGAAAGAGTGAGACACATTGGCAATTTTCCAATCCGCCAGTGCTGCTCCAGAGTCCAAGGACTTTTAGAAAATTAGAACCAATTCATTCACTATTTCTGTAGCTACTTATTTTAGGATCCTAGGATGCAAGCTAACAGGGGAGGGGATTTGTGTCTGTAACCTCTTTACTTTGCCTAATACTACTTCCCTAGTGAATATATTTAATTCCTCCTCCCGTAGTCTTTAATATTAATGGGATGTACAAACTATCTTTCACCCTAAAGACTGATGCAAAATATCTGTTTAACATTTCTACCATTTCCTTGTTCACCACAACTACCTCGTCAGATTGATTTTCTAAAATGATAGAGAAATTCAGCTGGTCCGGCAGTCTCAATGGAGAAAAAAGGCAATTAGGAGGTGGTAGCCTATTGGTATTATCATTAGACTATTAATCCAGAAATCCAGCAAATGTTCTGGGAACCAGGTTCAAATCCCACCACAGCTGATGGAATTTGTATTCAATAAAGAAAATCTGAAATTAAGAATCTACTCATGACCATGAAACTGCTGTCAATTTTTGGAAACCCATCTGATTCACTAATCACCTTCAGGGAAGGAAATCTACCATCCTCTCCTGGCTTGGTTTACATGACTGGACCCACAGCAATGATGTCTACTCTCAACTGCCCTCTGAAATGGCCTAGCAAGCCACTCAGTTCAAGGGCAGCTTGGGACAGACAATAAATGTGGCCTGCCAGCTGTGTCTATGTTTCACGAAGGAATGAAAACAAGAAATGGTTAATGGTGGAGTCCAATATCATTGTTCTTCAAAATTGCCCATGGCATTGGGATAATACATTAGCACAGACAGAGAATTCGGAGAAATGAAGGAAGGAAGATAGCAGATTGTAACTGTGAAGTAAAGCAGGATTTTGCACAGGAACTTGAGCGATATTCATGAATTAGATAAGTAACAGTAATGTATCCAAGCTTGCTCACAACACAAAGCTAAGTGGGAATGCAAATTGAGAGAAGGGCACAAACAAATTACACAGGTACAGACAGTTTTTGTGGTTGGGCAACAATGTGAGAGATCGAGAGATTATTCACTTTGGTCCCAAGAATATAAAAGCAGAATTTAAAAATAAAAGGTGCAGAACTTCTAAATGCTTCTGATCAGAGAACTGGATACACTCAAACTGGAACAAAAAAAGGTTAGCATGCAGATACAGCATACAATTAGAAAGGCAACTGGCATTCTAGCTTTAATTGTAAGCAGATTAGAGTACAAGTATAAAGAAGTCTTGCTACAACTGTAGAGAGTCTGTTGAGAATACACATGGACGAATGCCTGCAATTATGATCCCATATTTAAGGAAGTATACACTTACACTGGAAGCAGTACAGCATAGATTCACCAGATTGGTCCATGGGATGACAGGGATGTCCCAATGATGACGGGCTGAATAAACTGGCTTCGTTTAGAAGAAGATTATCATTTGGGACCAAAATGAGAAAAGTGTGTCATCACTTAAAAGATCATGAACCTTTGGAATTATCTGTTGAATGGCTGTGGATATACTATAATTGAATATATTCAAGGCTGAAATATATAGTATTTCGGTCTCTCAATCAAAGGATATGCTGAGCCTGCAGCTACATGGACTTTAAGCCCAAGAGCAGCCACTATTATACCAAACTGTAGAGCAAGCTGATGGGCTATTTAGGCTGCTCTGATCCTAAATACAGTGCACAATCTCCCACTGATGCTTCCTGAAACTTTGACCAGAGTGCTGGATTTCACAGGTGATTTTACTTAATTGATATTTAAATTGAGTATTATATAGCTGTAAAAATAAAATGGTACATTGTATGGATAGGAAATGTCCTGGCAAATAGCATGACAAAGCTCACCCAAGTAAAATATGCTCCAGGAGTATTCATACAATCAGCAAAATGAGTCTGCAACAATGGCATTAAGCAGCATCTGTCAACTAACAACCTGCTCATTAACACTCAGCTTGGGTTCCAGCAGGATCACACTACTCCAGATCTTACAGCTTTCATAGAATCATTGAGGTCTACAGTACAGAAAAAAGGCCCAATGGCCCATTAAGTCTGCACCAATCAAAAATGTTGATACCTTCATTATTTCATTTTTCTTGATTTTTAGTTGAAACAGAGAGTTGAAGTTAAAATTTGACCTCAGAGCAGCAGCTTGCTTTTAGGAAGGAAGAGACAACAAACAATGTTTGCTTATGGGAATTGACCTGAAAGGATAACTGAAGGTCCATTATGGTCTTAAGAACATGATGGGTAATTCAATACCAAGATGTTCTAGGCTCACAACAGGCAGCTGGTTGGATGCAGAATGGATCAACCTTGGGCAGAGTAGTGCTGGCCAGCCAATCTCACAGAATATTGAAAAGGAAACCACAAGTTGAACTGGTTTCTTCTGTGTTTTGGGCAGAAGGCAGCATGGCTGTGAAAGCTGCTGAACAAGGTTTTGGTTGCTCTCCATTTATCAAACTATTGGAAGTTCTGAGCAAAGAACCCAGGTCTGTGATACAAGAGGAAAAAATCTGTGGAAGCTGCATTGACCGGCAACTTTGAAATTCAGGTAAGATATACAGTCCTATGTGCCTGTGAACAACATTATCTCAGGAGGGCAAGAAGATAGCTAGCAAACATTCAAAAATGCTTAAGTGAACTGACCAGTTACAGCTTTTACCTTCTTTTACTCCTTATCTGTATTTGTCTGAGAGCATGTGTGAGGGCCACGATCAAAGATGATTAGGTTGAAATCATATACGTTAATTACCTTGCTGCTTTACTGTAACTTTTGTAGAGCAAAGTTATGTTATTAATTTCTGTTTAAGCTACAAAGTTGGTGTCTGATGTCCGTTATTCACAAAGTCTGGTTTGGAACAACAGAAATTTTGAGGAACGCTATTTTAATTTTACTGTGTTTTGCAATCCAGTGTTTGCAAGTCTTATTTGGTCTGGCTTGCTGTCCCTGTCATATAAAACAACCACCTAACCATTCTAATCCCATTATCTACTCTAATTCTACACTTGCCCCATACCCTTGTATACCTTGTCATCGCAATCATGATTTGGAGATGCCGGTGTTGGACTGGGGCGTACAAAGTTAAAAAATCACACAGCAGCAGGTTATAGTCCAACAGGTTTATTTGGAAGCACTAGCTTTTGGAACACAGCTCCTTCATCGGACGATTGTGGAGAATAAGAGTGTAAGACACAGAATTTTAAGCAAACGTTTACAGTGTGATATAACTGAAATTATAAATTGAAAAAGACCTGGATTGTTTGTTAAATCTCTCACCTTTTAGAATGAACACGTTGGTTTCAGTTCTTTCATATATAAATTTAAAAATTTTGCATAAGTTACTTTCTCAAGTGCACTTTAACAACTGGCGTTATGTCGGCCCAAATAATGTATTGAAGATGTTAGCTCCCTGTGTGAGACAGTCTGTGCCACATTGGTCAGACTGATTTTAATCTAAAAAAACGGATTTAAAGAATCGTAGATGGATTCATACATTTTACTCTGCTCAAAAACTGCAATTGTGCAAGTATGAACTCACCCCACAAACACATGTGTATGTGTGCGCCTATGGACGGGCAGGAACACTTCAGCAGTCCGGGACATTCAACCTCCTCGGACCTTTGGGACACCGTCCTCCAAGGCGGACTTTGGGACAGGCGACAACAAAAAGTGGCTGCGCAGAGGCTGATAGACAAGTTCGGTACCCATGAGAATGGACATACATATACACACACTCACGCAGACCCTTCTCATACAATCCCACACACTTAAACCCCTTTACACTCTCACATATTCACATGCCCTCTCACAGACACTCAAAGCCTCCCATCACTCTCATACAAACATAAAAGTGTGTGGAGTGAAGTTGTATTTGCAGAATTACATGTTACTTTGCTCAAATACTGCATGAATTCATGTCAGATTCTTCAAATCCTTTTTTTAGATTAGAATCAGTCAAAACATTATGACACATACAGCCTCACAGAGGGAGCAAACTCCTTCAATACATTATCTGGGCTGACATGATACCAATTGTTAAAGTTCACTTGAGAATGTCACTTTTAAAGTTAGTTTTGCGATTTACATACGGAAGAACTGAAACCAACATCATCATTCTATAAAAATGAGACTTAACAATCTGGATCTTTTGGGGCGGCACGGTGGCTCAGTAGTTAGCACTGCTGCCTCACTGCAGCAGGGTCCCAGGTTCGATTCCAGCCTCGGGTGACTGCCAGTGTGGGTTTCCTCGGGTATTCCGGTTTCCTCCCACAGTCCAAAGATGTGCAGGTTAGGTGAATTGGCCATGCTAAATTGCCCATAGTATTAGGTGCATTAGTCAGAGCAAAGTGGGTCTGGGTGGTTTACTCTTTGGAGGGTCAGTGTGGACTGGTTGGGCCGAAGAGCCTGCTTCCACACTCCATGTATTCTAATCTAATTTTTCAATATATCATTTCAGCGACATCACACAGTAAACATTTGCTACAAATTCTGTGTCTTACAATCATATACTCCACAACCACCTGATAAAGGAGCAGCACTCAGAAACCTGTTGAACTATAACCTGGTGTTGAGAGATTTTTAACTTTGTCATTGCAAGTGCACACCTGAATACTTTTTAAATGTTATGAGGTTCTCTGCCTCTCCTCTCCTTATCGGTAGTGAGTTCTAGATTCCCAAGTGGGTGAACGAAAATCTTCCTTGCACCCTCTCTAAACCTACCTGAAATCTATGCCCTGGTCTGTGATACTTCCACCATGGAGAAAAATTTCTTCCTATACACCCTGTCCATGCCCCCGAATTTTATATAGCTCAATAAACTCTCCAGCCAAGCCAACATTCTGGTTAATCTCCTCTGCACCCTTTCCAGTGCAATCACATCCCTCCTACACTGTGCACACAACCTAGTTGTGCCTAACTAACTTATTATACAATTCTAGCATCAGTTCCCTGCTCTTAAACTCTATGCCTCAGCTAATAAAGACAAGTATCCATATTACTTCTTAATCACTTTTATTTACCTGTCCAAGTACCACTGACCGTTGGTGCTTCCTAGGGTCCTACCATTCATCATATACTCCATTGCCTTGTTTACCTTGCTCAAGTGCACCACCTCACATTTAATGTTCTGATCCAGATTTGCAAGAAAGAGCTAAATAACTGGAATTTGATGACAAAAGACATTTAGCAAAACTGTGATCCAAAGAGGAAAAAAAATAATTTAACCCTCAACAAACTCATCCCTGATTTGTATGACAACTCCATTGTTTTGCCTTGGCTCCACATTCCTTGAATTTCAAGGGATCACAAAAAACACAGTAGTTTCAGCTTTAAACTTATTCAGCATATTTGTAAATATTTTTTAATGGAAACTTCAGATGGTTAATTTGTTCAATGGTGGAAGACTTTAAAGTTCCCTAAGTTTCAGGTGCAGAAGACACCTTTAAAACTTCACTGCATTACTAGCATCACATTTGTCCCATGCTCACTGTCTGAATTTGACAGAGCTGAATGGCTGTTAAGAATACTGTACTGAAACATCATAATACCACTTCCTCCAGTTCAGCAACTACAAAATAAGAAAACGTTGAATTTGCACAGCCACTAAATTCATTGTACTTAGCACAACCGAGTTATAATGTTGCTAAAACCAAACCCATTGCAATTAAAAATTATGCTTCAGTACCAAGGTAAAACATCAGCATATTGTGACAAGACATTGGAAAATCTAGTTACCAGCTGAGGTGGTTAATCCAACTTAAAGCGATTTATACAGTCATTCATTTTAGTCTACAACTTGGTTACATAACTGAAATTATCCTGAGAAAATAGCTGCCAGTAGGACAAATGATTAGAATAAATAGAAATCAAAGAAATCTCAAAACTCCAAAATGTCAACATCCTTAAATCAGCTCCTAATAATGCAATATAAATATAATTCAAAACAAACAGAGCTATGCACTTACTTGCTTTTCCGCATGATCAGCAGGCCAACCTTGAACATGTTTTATAAGAGTTTCATTGAAGTGCGCTGCTAGTGTCGGCGTCAATGAACACGACGAACGTGCAGATGTTGTTGACGGTACTGAAGACGCGCTGTTACTTGCAATGTGATTTGGACTTGGTGATGGACTTCTCTGGCTGCTGCAAAAGTTTTAATAATTATGGTTCACAAATTTTATAAAACTTTCAAATATTATTTAATATCATTTAAATTGAGAACACATTACCAAATTCTCGCTTTCAAATTTAGTCACATTAAAATTTGCGGATGATATCCTTTAAAAGTATCCTTTTCCTTTAAAAGTATTACATCATAACAATATAAATGATTGTCTGTCAGAGGGTAAATCCAATGTTTGCACTTTCAGTCTTGAAAGAGAACACAAAGAAAATGTTAATGCTAGGGCTCAATGGTAGCCCACATACGCCAGAAAAACGTTTAACTCCCTCTTCCAAGGCTAGAGTCTTAAAGAAGTCATCTCCTAAACCGATTATTACTCCAGTATCAATGACAAAGAAGACATTAAACGCATTTGTCTTTTCGGGTCACGTAAAGATAAAACAGCACATCTTCAAGGGAAGATGCTTGTGTTGTCCTGACCTGTATTTATCAGTTTTCACCATATACATTGTCTTTACCACATTGCTGATCATGGGATCTTTGTATGGCGCCCCACAGCTTTTCTGCGGCACCTTATCAAAGGCCTTCTGGAAATCCAGACATTGTACATCGACAGGATTCCCATTATCAATACTATTTGCTATATCTTCAAAAAACTCTAGCAAATTAGTCAAACATGATTTATTCTTCATAAAACCACAACAGATTGTATTTTGACTTTCTCAATGTTTTGTCGATATTTCCTTAATAATGCATTCTAACAATTTCCCAACAAATCAAACTGGCCTGCTTTCTGGTTCTCTCCCTTTTTAAATTAAGGTCATTATATTAGCATTTTTCCAATCCATTGGAACCTTTACTACATTCAGGAAATTTTGGAATACTGGAACCAGTGGATCCACTACCTCTGCTGTCACTTTAATTTAAGACCCCAAGATGTTTGCCATCAGGCCCTGGGAACATGTCTGCTTTCAATCCCAGTAGCTTTCTCAGTGCATTTTCCCTAGTGATGATTGTGCAAAGGCCTTCCCGTTCAATAACCTCTGCATTACTGGTTAGTATTACGATGCTAATAGTTTCCTCCATCATAAAAACTGATTTAGTGACTTTACCATTTCTGTGCTCACCACTGCCAATTCCCCAGTCTCATCCTCTAAGGGATCAACACTCACTTTAGCTATTCTCTTTAGTGCAGTCAAGGTGCTCAGGGCATTCACAGGAATGTAAAGAATTCAAAATGACACAAGTAATGCGAGAGATCAAAACAGCACATATTTAACAGATCAGACCCTCTGGAAGGTGCACAGATCTCCCAATGGGTGAAAGTAAATACTATGAATGCTGAAAATATTAATTTAAAAAAGTACTGGGAAAACTCTGTCTGGAAGTATTTGCTGAATGAGAAACTTTCATGGAGAGCTTGAAGATGGTGGTGCTCTCATGTCTGTGTTACCCATGTCCTTCCAGATTATAGTGGTCACGGATTTGGAAGATGCTGTCAGAGAATGTTTGGTGAATTTCCGCAGTGCATCTTGTCGATGCTATACACTGTTGCTAACGAGCATTGGTGCTGGAGTGAATGAATGTTTGTGGATGTGGATTGCTTTGTCCTGGATGGTGTCAGATGTCTTGAGTGCTATTGGAGCTGTATTCATCCAGGCAAGTAGTGAGCGTTTCATCAAAAGCCTCACTTACGCCTTGTTCATGGTGGGCAGACTTTGTAGAGTCAGGGGGAAGAGTTACTTGCATCAAATTCCTAGCTTCTGTCCTGCTTTTGTAGCCACTATAGTCATACAGCAAATTCAGTTGAGTTTGTTCAATCATAATCCCTACTAAGTTGTTGGTGAGGCATACAGTAATGCCAACACCACCGATTTTCAAGGGACTGTGGTTAGATTCTCTGTTGGTGATGATTATTACCTGGCGTTTGTGCGGTGCAAATCATACTGTTCACTTGTAGCCTTAGCCTGGATATTGTCTAGGTCATGGCCTTTGCCCGAAACGTCGATTTCGCTGCTCGTTGGATGCTGCCTGAACTGCTGTGCTCTTCCAGCACCACTAATCCAGTATTTGCTTTCCCGCATCTGCAGTTATTGTTTTTACCACCATGCTACATTTGAACTTGGACTGCTTCTGCATCAGAGTTGTGAATAGTGTTGAACATTGTGCAATCATCACAGAAACTCGCCACTTCTGACCTTATGGCAGAGGAAAGGTAATTGATGAAGCAGCTTTTCATTGAAGGTTGGCAAAGGATACTATAATGAGGAATGTCTGCTGAAATGTCCAGATGACTGACCTCCAACAATAACAAACATCTTGCTTGGTGCCAAGTGTGGAGTCGAACCAGCAGAGTTTCACTCCCACCTCCATCACCCGCCCCATCCCTCCCCAAACTTACATGGATGCCACGTTTGCTGTCCTTGATACCAAACTGTGTCAAGTGCTGCCTTGATGTCAAAGGCACTCACTTCTATTTCTGGTTATTTTGTCCACATCTGAACCAAGGCTGCAATGAGCGTATGGGCCAAGTGGCCGAAGCAGAACCCAAACTGGGTATCATGTGAAGCAAATACTGCTTGATAACACTGTTGATAGCACTTTCAATCACTTTACTGATGGTCAAAACTAAAACTTGCAACAATTATGGAAAAGGATATGTTTTACAAAGAAGTTCAAGTTGTTAAATGGAGCAAAGTAAATTTTAAGGATATGAAACAAGAATTTTCAAAAGCTAATTGCAGTAGACTGATTGCGGGTAAAGGGATGACTGACAAATGGGAGGCCTTCCGAAGTGTGATAATGAGAGTTCAGAGGCATGTTGTTTCTACTGGAGTGAAAGAAAGGATGGTAGGATTAGGAAACAATGGATGAAGAAAGATGTTGAGGTTCCAATCAAAAATGAAAAAGAATCATGTATCAGATACATATAATCGAGATCAACTGAATTTCCTCAAGGGTATAAAGAGTGTAGCGGCATTCTTAAAGAGGAAATCAGGAACACAGAGGGGATACAAGATAGCCTTGGCAGATAAAGTTAAAGATAATACAAAAAGATTCGACAAATACATCAACCACAACAGTGCAGCTAGAGAGAGTAGGACCCCTTAAAGATCAATGAAGTAGTTTTCATGCTGAACCTCAGGAGATGGGAGAGATACTAAATTAATATTTCACATCGGTTTTTACTGCTGAGAAAGAAATGGGAGGCGAGAAAACACAGGAAATTAATATCAATGTTTTCAAAATAGTTCACATTTTAGAAAAGGAAGTGCTGGAGGTCTTAAAAAACATAAAAGGGTCTGATCAAGTGCATCCCAGGACATGGTGGAAAGTCAGGGAGGAAATTGCAGGATCCCGAGCAGAAATATTTCTACCAATGTACTAGAGAACTGGAGGGTGGCTAACAATGTGGCATTGTTGAAGAAAGGCTGTAAGAGGAAGCCTGGAAACTAAGTCCCGTGAGCCTGTTACACAAGTTATTGGAGGTGATTCTGAAAGACAGGATTTACATGCATTTGGAGAAGCAGGACTGATTAGAGACAGTCAGCATAGTTTTGTGCGAGGGAAATCATGCCTCACAAACTCGATTGAGTTTTTTAAATGGAGAAACCAAAAAGATTTGATATGGACAAGACATTGTTTACTTGGACTTTAGCAAAGCCTTTGACAAGGTTCGAAATAAGAAGCTGATGAATAAAGTTAGATCATATGGGATTCAGGGTGGGCTCACCAACTGGACACAGAATTGGCTTAATGGGAGGAGACAGAGGGTAGTAGTGGTGGTGAGTTGTTATTTAGACTGGAGGCCTGTGACCAGCGGTCTTCCACATCGGATCGGTGCTGGGCCAACATTTGTTTGTCATTTTTATAAAAATGATTTGGATGAGAATATCGGAGGCATGGTTAGTAAATTTGCAGTTGACCCCAAAATTGGTGGTACAGTGGACAGTGAAGAGGCTTTTCTAAGATTACAAATAGATCCTGATCAATTGGTTCAATGGGCTGTGGTCTGACGACGGAGCTTAATTTGGATAAATATGACATACAGCATTGTGGGGAAACAAACAAAAGGTGGGACTTACACAATTAAGAGCAGGACCCTGGCTAGTTCTGTAAAACACAGACTCGGGGGCTTCAAGTAGATAATTCTTTGAAATTTGCACCACAGGTAGACAGGGTAGTTAAACTATTTTGCATGTTTGCCTTCATTTCTCAGACCTTTGGGTACAGGAGTGTGGATATTATGTTGAGGTTGTACAGCAGTTCTGGTTGCCCTGTTATTGGAAGGATATTATTAAGCTGGATAGGGTTCAGAAAAGATTTAACAAGATGCTGCCAGGAATGAAGGGTTTGAGAAATAAAAATAGACTGGAAAGGCTTTTTCACTGAAGGTTGAGGGGTGACCTCATTGAGGTTTGTAAAATCATTAGGGACATAGATCTGGTTAATGACAAGGGTCCTTTCCCTTGGGTGGCAAGAGTTCAAAACTAGGGGGGCACATTTTTAAAGGCGAGAGGAGAAAGATTTAAAAAGGATGCGAGGGGCAACGTTTTTTATTTAAAACACAGTGGTTCATGTGTGGAATGAACTTTCAGACCAAGTGGTGGATGCATTTGGATAACTTCATGAGTAGGAAAGGCTCGGAGGGATATGGGCCAAATCAGGGTGGCACTAATTTAGTTTGGGAATATGGTCGGCATGGACTGGTTGGACTAAAGGGTCTATTTCCACTCTGTATGACTAAGATTGATGGGGAGGTAACTGGCCATGTTCGATCTGTCCTGCTTTTTGTACACAAGACGCATGTTGGCAATTTCCAGATGTCGGGCAAATATAAACACTGGAGCTGCACTGGAACAGTTTGGCTAGGGGCCCAGCAAGTTCTGAATCACATATCTTCAGTACAGCAACCAGAATGCGGTCAGGGCTCACGGCTTTTGCAGTACCCAGTGTTCCCAGCTGTTCCCTGACATCATGTGGAGTGAATCAAATTGGCTGAAGACTGACATCTGTGGAGGAGGCAGAGATGGATAGTCAGACTGCACCTTTGACTAAAAGATTGTTGCTAAGTACTTCAATCTCAGTTTGCCAATGATGTGCTGGGCTCCCCCATCACTGATGTTAGGGACCTTTGTGGAGTTCTGCAGTGAGTTGTTGAACTGTCCATCAGCATTCATGACCAGATATGGCAAATCTGATCTATTGGCTCTGGAATGCTAAGCTGTGTCTATCACTTACTGCTTACGCTGTGTGGTACACACGTAGCCCTGTTTTATCGTTCCATCAGGCTGACACCTTACGCTGCTCGTGGAATTTCCTCCTGCACACTTCATTGAACGAAGATTGAACCTGGCATAATCGTAATCATAGAACATGAGGTTGCAATTGTGTTGCTGTACCATTCTGGTGTTGTTGATGGCTCATGATGTCTCACGAACGCCCAGGCTTCAATTGCTAGATCTGTGATAATGCCACACGACACAATACAAGGTATTTTCAACGTGAAAGGCATGATTACATCTTCACAAGAATGGATGGTCACTCTTACTAATAGTATAATGGATTGAAGCACCTGCAGAAGACAGATGAGATAAATTGCGTTTTCTGCTTACACGTCCAGCAGACCCAGCCCATCAGCAATGTCCTTCAGAATCACAAAATCTCTAAATTGCAGAAAGAGTTGGAGCCATGGAAATGACCATTCTCAATGATGCCAGGTCACAGCTTGAATGAAGAAGACAGGGTTAAGATCCTGCGAGTGCTAAGTCGATGAACCATTGTGGCTTCCTCTCAACATCCCAAACATCGTATAAATTAGTTTTTAAACTTAACAGACTCTTAACATTTCTTACCAAGAAACAGATGAGCTGAACAGATACAACAAAGGCTATGGGCCACAATAAAATCTTTGTCGCAGCAGTGAGGCCTTACGCTCCACAATTAGCTGCATCTACAGCCAAGCAATTTCAGTAGAGCTGCCATATTAGCATCAATCCAAGAAAAACTGCCCAGCTATGTGCTGAAAAATGTGTTGCTGGAAAAGCGCAACAGGTCAGACAGCATCCAAGGAGCAGGAGAATCGACGTTTCGGGAATATCCCAAGGCTTATGCCCGAAACGTCAATTCTCCTGCTTCTTGGATGCTGCCTGACCTGCTGTGCTTTTCCAGCAACACATTTTTCAGCTTTATCTCCAGCATCTGCAGTCCTCACTTTCTCCCAGATATGTGCTGCCCACAATAGGAATAGGAATAAGCCACTTAGACCCTCAAGCCAACTCTACCGTTCTGGACATTTATTTCTGCAATGCTGGACATTTTATTTCTCTATTTTTGAAGATATTGTAAGTAAAAAAGTTGTTCCTAGGTACCTTTGTACCCAAGATGGTGCTGTAAGTAGTGACATAAACTTTTCACTGTACTCATTAAAGTATATGAGGCAACAAAGCTAATTCAATTCAATTCACATTACAGCTACTCTGTGGCCTAACTTCATATACAGAAACAGAAATTGGTGGAAAATCTCAGCAGGTCTGGTACCATCTGTGGAGAGAATCAGAATTAACATTTCAGATCCAGTCATCCTTCTTCAGGATTTTTCTTTTAGTGCCTAATGTCATATATCTGCCTTGGGCCCATATCCCTTGATACTCTGTCGACAATGTTGCCCAATTTTACATTACCAGCAAATTCGGATATTTTAATTTTTATGCAATTATTCAAATTGTTAATGGATATCGTGAATAATTAAGATCCCACACAAATCCCAATAGGACACCAGCACCGGTCACATCCTGCCAACTTCAGTGCTTACCTATTGTCCCACCTCTGTGCTTCCTGTGACTCAACCAATTTCCTATCCATGTCCCTTAATTTGCCCTCAACCCCATGGGCTTCCACCTTAGATATTAGGTTCACGTATGGGACTTGAGCGAAGACCTTCTGGAAGTCTACATGAACAACATGAATTGACTTATTTGTCACCTCTTCAAAAAACTGAGGTTTGTCAGACATGACATACCTTCCATAGAGTCATAGAGATGTACAGCATGGAAACAGACCCTTCGGTCCAATCTGCCCATGCCGGCCAGATATCCCAACCCAATCTAGTCCCACCTGCCAGCACCCGGCCCATATCCCTCCACACCCTTCCTATTCATATATCCATCCAAATGCCTCTTAAATGTTGCAATTGTACCAGCTTCTACCACATCCGGATTAATTGAAAGTCTGAGGTGATCAGTTACTCTATCCTTGATTACAGCAGCCAACATTTTTCCATCACACATCTTCGGCTATCTGAACTATAATTTTGATTTCCTTCCCTCACCCTTCTTAAATGGGCAGAGTAATTTGAGCAAATTTTTCAATCCAAAGGGAGAACTCCTGAATCCAAGGAACTTTTGAATGAAGATAGTTAGGGTGTCAGCACTGAGCTCTCCTACCTCCTTTAACACCTATGGATGGAAACCATCAGGTCCTGGGAACTTGTCACTCTTCAGTTCCATTCATTTCCCCATTATTGAAGATTTACTTCAAATGAATTTTATTAAGATTCGATCCCCAATCCTCTGTTCACTTTTTATGTATTCTGACAAGTTATCCTCTTTTTCTGTTGTGAATACTGAAGCAAGATAATCACTCAGCATGTCTGCCATGTACACCAATAGTGCTCTTAACTAACCACTTTGTTTACAGAACTCAAAAGTCTCTTCTAGTCTTTTTTGACCCTTGCAAGTTTCCTTTCAGAATCCTTAAGATTTGTGGACCTTTGTTGTTGTTTGCATTTGTTTTATTTTGTGGGATCGATACTGTCCTTTATGTTTTTATCAACTTTTCATTTTATGCTGTCCCTTGCCTCCCGAGACGTCCATGGCTGATCAGAGGTAGAAATTTTTCCTTCTTATGGGTACATACTGCTTCTGAATGACATTAACTGTTTCTTTGATCATCCTCCAATGTTCTGCAGTTGTTTTGCTGATTAGAAGTTCCCAGTTTACCCTGAACAATTTTTGCCTAATACCAAAATTCTAATATCTCATCTTTCCTTCCCTCATACAAACAATACATGAAACTTGATGATGTTATGATCACTATTTCACAAATGCTCATGAAGTACGTCACTATTGAAATCAAAGTAATTGCTCATTACTAGTTCCAAAATTGTTTGCCCCCCTGTCACATCAAAAACATATTGCCACACCGCAGACACAATCTTCCAGGAAAGTGTTTGTCTGTCTCTCCCAGTCTATGTTAAGAATAGAAAGATCCATTAGTACTACTCTGCCTTTGCTACATAGTTGCCTAATTTCAACATTTATACAATCTCGTACTCCAGAGCTGCTATGAACTGGTCTATATAAGACACCTATGGGAGTTTAATTCCTTTACCATTTCTCAGTTCTACCTCCAAGCTCTCTATGTGCTTTCCCCTTATTACGTCTTCCCTCAGCAGTGTTTCCAATCAGTAATGCTACTCCACCCCCTCTGCTGTTTTCTCTATCCCTCCTGTAAACCTCATAACCTGGTACATTTAGTTCCCAGTCCTGATCATCCTGCAACTGTGTCTCTGTAAGGCTACTATAGTGTGTCAGAGTGCAGAAAAAGGGCTTCGTCAACCAAGTCTGCATCAACATAGCTACAACTAATGGCGCGCCAATCCAAATTTCCTGCACTTGTCCCATAATCTTGAATGTCATGATATTTCAAGTGCTCATCCAAATATTTTTTAAAAGGTTGTAAGATTTCCGGCCTCCACGACCTTCGCGGTCAATGAATTCCGGATTTGCACCACCCGTTGAGTGAAAATGTTTTGTCTCAAATCCCATCTTAATCTCCAGCCCCTTAACCTAAAGGTATGTATGCTCATGACTGACCCCTGACCCAAGGCATAGCTTCCAATTTGAATTGCGCCTTACAGTCTGTGCATTTGTATGAATGACTCTAATTTTGGCTGCGTACTCTAACCTTACTATTTCTCCTTCCTGTCTTACTCAGTACACTTTTATAGCCCGATTCTGTTGTCTAAACTACCCCTCCTTATTCATCAAGTTCTACCTCTCCTCATATGCTGACCTGCTGCCTGCCATACTAGTTTAAACCCCCTCGCAAGTGGTACTAACAAACCTCCCCACAAAGGTATTATTGTCCCCTCCAGTTTAGGTCCTTTTTATACCAGGTTCCACCTGCCCTGGAAGAGGTCCAAATGATCCAGACAGAATCACTGACGAACAGGATGGATTTGATTTGACCTATTATCACTCCAGTCAGCTCTCGATCAGATGTAATTGAAGCCATCTTCAGTAATGGTAACAAAGAGCACACAGGGTTTAATTTAGATAAATGTGAGTGCTGCATTTTGGGAAGGCAAATCAGGGCAAGACTTAAACACTTCGCAGTGAAGTCCTAGAGAGATTGCTGAACAAAGACCTTGGAGTGCTGGTTCATAGCTCCTTCAAAGTGGAGCTGCAGAGAGACAAGATAGTGAAGGCAGGATTTGGTATGCTTTCCTTTATTGGTCAGTGCATTGAGTATGGGAGTTGGGAGGTCATGTTGCAGCTGGACAGGATATAGGTTAGGCCACTTTTGGAACATTGCATACAATTCTGGTCTCCTTGCTACAGGATGGATGTTGTGAAACTTGAAAGCGTTCAGAAAAGATTTACAAAGATGTTGCCAGAGTTGGATGGTTTGAGCTGTAGAGAGGCTGAATAGGCTGGGGCTATTTTCCCTGAACCAGTGAAGGCAGAGAGGGTGACCGTATGGAGGTTTATGAAGTCATGAGGGCCACAGATAGGGTAAATAGACAAGGTGTTTTCGGAGTTGGAGCCATCCAAAACTAGTGGGCATAAGTTTAAGGTAAGAGGGGAAGATTTAAGAAGGGGCATAAGGGGCAGCTTTTTCATGAGGGTGGTGCATATGTGGAACGAGCTGCCAGAGGAAGTGGTGGAGATTGGTACAATCATAATATTTAAAAGGCATCTGGATGGGTATATAGATAGTAAATGTTTAGAGGGGTATGGGCTAAATTCTGCAAATGGGACTAGATTTATTGAAGATGTCTGGTCAACATGGAGGAGTTCAACCGAAGGGTCTGTTTTCATGCTGTACAGCTCTATAACAGCAATGACTTGCGCACCAATATTTATTTTGGGTTTCAAAAGGTCCAATTGGCCCTAGCTATCATCAGGGCTTGGTTCAGATCAAAAGGAACTAACGTAGTTGAATTCCAAAAGCAAAGTAAGACCAAATGCCTGGAACATCAGGGTAGTATTTGACTGAAAGACTGGACTCAATATGAAAGTGTGATAAATCTCCACTGATCGGAATCACACACAACATAAAGGAAAATGGTTGTGGCTACTGGAGGCCAATCATCTCAGTCTAAACACATTACTGCAAGAGGTTCTTGGATTTGACCTTGGCCCAACCACACACAGCTGTTTCGTTCAAAAGCGTTCTTCCAAGTTGAGATCAGAAGTCCTTGCTGATGATTGCACAACATTCATTGCTAATCACATAATGAAGCAGTGTGCATCCCTGTTCAATGAGATCAGAATATAATTCAGGTTTGAGCAACAAAAGTACCAAGTAACATCTACACCACACAAGTGCATATCAAACAAAAGAACTGTCCAATCACATTCCATTGACATTCAATGGCATGAACAATGTTGAATGCACCAATCAACAACATCCTAAAGATTACCACCATCAAGAAATTAGTATTTATTAGGCTGGATCAGTCTAAGTTTTGAAGAGCATGTTAGAGGCTGAGGATTCTGCAGTAACTAACTCATTGGACACACTGAAGCCTGTATATCATCTATCTACAAATATAGAAGTTAAGTGTGTGATCAAACATTGTCCAATTACTGGGATACATGCATCTCCAACAATATTCACAGTTACAGGAGATCCATTACAAAGCAGCCAGATTCAGAGGCAACCTATTGCTCTCCCTCCCAACACGAGTACATGTTGGCTGCAGCATATACTATCCTTGAGGTGCACTGCAGCAATTCAAGGTTTCTTCAACAACACTTTCCAAACCACAGCATAAATTTCCTAGAAAAGACAACAACCACCCATACAGGCAAACATAACCACCTATGTTTTCAAGCTAAGGGTGAAAATCCTGGAACTCCTAAAGTAAACGCTCACTGGGAGCACATACTTTATGTATCACACAGACTTCTGTAATCCAAAGTGATGGGTCACCATCATCTTCTCAAGTGCAATAACTGGTGCTCCAGCCAGCAATACCCATGTGCCGTAAACAAATTACAAAATGCCTTTGGCCAAAAGTTATACCTGTAGACAATTCTGTTCAATTTGTACCACAATAGATTTAAGCATTCAGCCAATGTGGTTCAATTATATTTGAAGGCTACTTGAAAAGGAACATTATGCAGTTCAAGAGAAAAAGCAACAGAATGATCAAAGTGGGTTGCTTATTTGAAGCAAAAACAAAACTAAATTCATAACACAACACTGACCCACAACTACAGCAAGATATCCTTACCTTGAACGTTGAACATTACGAGGGGATTCTGGCTCATGCCCGTGTTTGTCAGCAGTTGCAGATTGCTGTGATACTTGCTGCTGTGCTGGTCCTTGTTTCACAACTGAAATACTGGACTACGGAGAGAAAAGCAAAGACAAACTCTCACCTCTGACTCAAATACAGAGCTTTTAAACTGACACCATTTTCAGTTGTTTTACATTGATTTTCAGAGACCCCCAAAGCACGGTCTGCAAACCAGTGCTATTTCAGTACATACTTAAAACAGGTCAAAACGCATAAAGCATGTATTTATTAGAAATCACACTAGTCAAGTCTATGACAACTTAAGTAAATATTGCAGATGTGCAATGTAAATCATTTTTTCCAAAGTCATAGCTTAAACGTGAACTGGAATTCATGGGCTTGGACTTGTTTAACACAACCAGTCTAAACAGACCAGGTGCCTTCCCATCCTGACCTGTCCTCAATGGCCTAGGATTAGTTTCTTATTCCAGGCATTGGTATTACTGCACACAGGCAGTCCCCTGGTTTGCAAATGGGTTCCATTCAGGAGTCTGTTCACAATTCAATTTGTACTCAAGTCAGAACACAATGTAGGACTACGTAAAACAGGTCATTCCTAGGTCAACGACACCTTGTATGAGATCACATTCATTTGTACAAGCATTCCGAAGTCAGACATTTGTAACTGAAAACCCCCTGTAACAGGTTTCCCAGGGCACATCAATGCAACTCAGTTCGTAGGAAGTGATTTTGCTTTACCAAATGGAAGACACCAATAACACAGCAGATTTTCATGATAGTCAGGGGCTGAGGTGACTACAGTGGCCATACTAAGGAGAAGGTGCTGAAGAAGCTTAAAGGTGGATAAAACACCCATACTGGATGAATGACACACAGAAGTTTTAAAGGAGACTGTGGAGGCACTGGTGCTGATCATTCAGGAATCACTGGATCAATGCGGGCCCCAAAGGACTGGAAAATGGTTCATGGAATATGGCTGTTTGGAGAGAGGGTGGCAGGCAGAAGGTAGAAAACTATAGGCTGCTTAGGCTGACCTAAGTCTTTAGTAAGATTTTAGAGTCTATTATTAAGGATGAGATTGCAAAGCACTTGGAAGTGGATAATAAAATAAGGCTTCTTCAAGGGGAATGAGCAAATTAGACAAAGGAGAGCATCTGATAAGGTGTCACAAGAGACTGCTGAAAAGATGAGTCCATGGTGTGAGGGCAAAGCTACTGACCTGGATGCAAGATTGGCTGACTGGCCCCTGCTTTGGAAAGGAGGTTATAAAATTGTAAGTTCTTTCTGCACCCTTTACAAGGATGTTACTGAGAATGGAGGGTTTCTGCTAAAAGGAGAGGCTGGACTGGCTAGGACTATTTTCCCTGCACCGTAGGTGGTTGTGAGGTGACCTTACAGTGGTCTATAAAATCATGAGGGGCACAGATAAGCTGTAGGGGGAGTCCAAAACTAGAGGGCACAGATTTAAGATGAGAGGGGAAAGATTTAAAAAGGGACCCGAGGGGCAACTTTTTCCACACAGACAGCCGTGAGTATATGAAATGAACGGTCATTAGAAGTGGTAGAGGTGGGTACAGCTACAACATTTAAGACATTTGGACAGGTCAATCAAAAGGAAAAGGATTAGAGGGATATCGGCCAAACCTATGGGATGAGTCTGGTTTTGGAAATCTGGTCAGCACGGTTAAGTTGGAATGAAGGGCTTATTTCCTTGCTCAATGATGCGATGACTCCATGGCAGAAGGGATAACAAGGTCTTTTTCAGGATGGCAGTCAGTGACTAGTGGAGACTCGCAGAGGTCAGTGTTGGGACCACAATTATTGATGTGGTACATGAACATTCTAGAGGGTATTGTTGCCAAGTTTGTATGTGACACAAAAACAGGTGAAGGGACAGGCAGTGTTGAGAGAGCATGCAGACTGCCTAAGGACTTGCATAGACAAGCAAAGTACACACTTTGACAGGAAGAATAGAGGCATAAACTATTGTCTAAATGGTGAAAGGCTTCGGAAGTCTGAATCACAAAGGAACTTATGAATGCTAGTTCAGGGTTCTCTTAAGGTTAACATGCAGTTTCAGTTGGGAGGCAAATGAAACATTCTCACTCATTTTGAGGTGGTGACCTGAGACCCATATCAAAAGAAGGATATGCTGGCCAGAGGGGAGGGGACCCAGAGGAGGTTCACAAAAACAATTCCAGGAATGAAGGGCTTGTCACATGAGGAGCAGTTCAGGACACTGAGTCTATACTGAATGGAGCTTTGAAGAAAAAAAAGGGTTCTCATTGAAACCTAGAATATGGAGAGGCTGAGATAGACTGGATACGGAGAAGACGGTTTCACTCGTAGGAGAGACTAGGACCTGGAGGCACAGCCTCAG
The DNA here is from genome assembly GCF_047496795.1 of Chiloscyllium punctatum. Lineage (NCBI taxonomy): Eukaryota > Metazoa > Chordata > Chondrichthyes > Orectolobiformes > Hemiscylliidae > Chiloscyllium > Chiloscyllium punctatum. The sequence continues at coordinate 90,336,775 of NC_092746.1, read as the reverse complement.
ATTGAATGGATAACCTTTTAGAACTGAAATGAGGAGCAATTTCTTCAGCCAGAGGGTAGTAAATGTGTGAAAATAATTGCTGTAAAAGGCTATGGCGGGCAAGTCATGGAGACAGATAGATAGGTTCTTGATGAGTACAGGGGAACAAGCAGAACAGGGAGACAGAAGAATGATTTTCAGAAACATATTACCCATGATCAAATGGTGGAGCATACTTGACAGGCTCAATTCTACTCCACTGGTCTAAAAACCAATCAAATGCATTAGGCCCCTACTTAACATTAACTCACTTAAGTGTTTCACAAACAATTTCAATACATCCACTCAAACCTGTCAGTTGCACTTTGATATCGTTAGTCCAAGGTTCTGTGGCTGGCCTGCCAGCACACATGACCTCACCTTTAGGCTTCGACTCTCTTGCTGCCCTTGCTCCCTCCGAGCCTCATTCTCTACTGACCCTCATTGCCTAGCCTCACCACCTGCACTGTTTTGAGACCTCCAGTACAGTTCTTCTCTTCATACCTGGCTCCATTCCTGAACTTGTGCTGAAGCCTGGCTCCATCTAGTGGTTGAAGTTGGTCAATATGAATAGTTTGGGATTTTAACTGGACGAGATGGAATCTGGTAAATCTAACAGTGACAGTGATTACAGTAATTTTTCAAATTAATATTGCAATATATCGTATTTCTGCTGTTTTGAGTGATGCATTTTGTTTCATAAAATAATTCAGCTAGGAAAGCAAGGTACTGCTCAGGAATGATAAAGTATTTGAACTTTCATGCTTTCTAGATGAGAACTGTCTGAAGGAACCCAACTCTGGATTCCTGTGGGAACTTATGATTCGCTTAAAGTCATTTCACTGAACACTGAAATCAGCAACGTAACAACTTGAAGTGAGAACTTCCTGCAGTTTTCAACAGCAACTGATAGGGCAGCACATTGGCTCAGTGGTTAGCACTGCTGCCTCGCAGCACCAGGTTTGATTCCAGTTTTGGGTGACTGTCATTATACAGTTTGCACATTCTCCCAATGTGTGCATGAATTTCCTCCCACAGTCCAAACACGTGCAGGTTTAAGTGGACTGGCCATGGTAAATTATCCAGAGTGCCCAGAGATGTCCAGGTTGGGTAGATTAGCCATGGTAAATGTAGGGTTACAGGGATAGGCTAAGGGTCTGGGTGGGATGCTCTTCTCAAGGTTGGTGCAGATTTGATGGGTCAAATAGACTTCCGACAATGTGGGAAGAGACCATGATTTTAGTAACATACTCATGCTAACTGAAGTGGAGTGGCACATGATTACATTTGAACTGATAGAGTCATACAGTACATAAACCTTCAGTCCAACTCATGCATGCTAAGTTTCTCAAACTAGTCCCACTTGCCTGATTTTGCCCATATCCCTCGAAACCTCTCATTCATATACCTGCCCAAATGTATTTTACCTGTAATTGTTTCTATATCAACCACTTCCTCTGGCAGTTCATTCCACACATGAACCACCTTATGTGAAACAGTTAACCCTCAGGTCCCTTCTAAAACCTTTCTCCTTTCACTTTAAAAATATGTCCTCTCGTTTTGGAAAGGATCTTTGCTATTCATCATATCTATGCCCCTCAGGATCTTATAGACCACCTATGCTCCAGTGAAACAAGTCCCAGCCTATCCACATAACTCAAACCCTCCAAACCTGACATCATCCTGGTTAATCCTTTTCTGAACCCTTTCCAATTTAATAATATCCTTCCAAGAGTAGGAAAGTCAATCATGTTGCCATAGAGTCTAATCATATATCTGGAACTGAAGTTTAGTATTCTGTTCAATATAGAACCCAGGAATTTGAAAATGTAACGTATACCTAGGCCTGATAAACAAGTACAATAACACCACACGACACAGGAGAAGAGGACCATTGCGTCCATTGAGTCTGCTCTGCCATTCAATGAAACAATGACTGATTAGATAAGCTTCAACATCACCTTCCTGCTCCATTCTTGCTTTAGCCTTATTAGTGAAGAAAAATCTCTCATGGCATTGTATATTGCTCCAAACCAATCTCTTCGGTCCTCTGCAGTCATAAATACCACAGACTCTCTCAGAAAAGGAATTCTCCTCAGCTCTGTCTGAAATGGCCAGCTACTTAATCTGACATTATGTCCTCTGTGCGAAATTCTCCCACAAGTGGAAATAACCTCTCCACATAACCCAGTGAAGTGTCAAAAGAATCTCACATGCTTCAGTAAGGTTTTGCCTCATTCTTCCAAACGTCAACAATACAAGCATTATCTACGCAACCTTTCCTCATATCCAGGATCAACCTCATCTACCTTTTCTGGTCTGTCTCCAACGTTAGTACATCTTTCCTTGGATGAGGGGACCACAACTATGTACAGCCTTGTATATTTTGAGCGACACTTCTCTATTTTTATAATCTATTCCCTTTGAAATAAAGGCCAACATTCCATAATACCTATTGATCTTGCGTATCAGCTTTGTGATTCATGCACTTGACACCCAAATCGCTCAGTGCTGCAGCTTTCCCATCTTTCCCTGTTTAAATAACATTTAGCTCTTCTGTTCTTATGCCAAAGTGCATGATTTCACATTTTCCCACATGATATTCTATTTTCCACTCTCATAACCTTGCTATATTCCTCTGCAGACTCTTGGCATCATGTCCATCACTTATGTTTTCACCTAGTTTTGTGTCATCTTCAAACCTGCCCATAATATTAATCATTCCAGCACGGATTTATATGGCACTCCATTAGTTACAGAGTGCCATCCTGAAAATTATCCCTCTATCCATAAGTCTATTAGTCAGCCAATCTTCTATGCATGCTAATTTGCTGCTATCATACCAGAGTGCCTTACCTCAAGTAGCCAAAAGTAAGATACCTTATCAAACATCTTTGCAAATTCAAATATTTTGCATCCACTAGTTCCCCTTTATCTATCCTGCTTATTAGATCTTCAAAGAGCTGTCAGCCAAGGCAATTCTGCTTCATTATGTATTTCTAAATGCTTCACTATTACATCTTTATAATAGATTCCAACGCCATTAAACGTGTGAAGCTAACTAGCCGAGAGTTACCATTTTCTTTTGTTCAAAAAGGGAGGGCAACAAGGGTGATTTATTAGCAGTTTTCAAACCCTCTGGGACATGTGCCAAATCCAAGGGATCCTGCAAGATTACTATCAGCTACTGAAGTAAATTACGAAAGAACTTTGTTCAAATCACCTATGATGCAATCCATCTGAGACTTAATGGCCTTTTGTCCTATTAGTTTCACTCATATGTTTTCTCGAATGATAGTTATTTTATTCATTTTCTCTATCACTTTTGCTTCTCATTTATTTAGTACTTTGGGAGTGTTATTAGCATATTCTACTGTGAAGGCTAATGCAAAGTATTATTCAAAGCCTCCGAAAATTTGTTCATTCCCCATTATCACCTCCCAGACACTAGTGTTCATTTTGGCCTCTCATTTCCATTAATATATTTGTACAGTCTTTTTAAAAAAAGAAGTTGCTAGTTTAGCCTCAGTTTACTTACTTTTTTTTACTGGATATCTTTTGTTGGTTACTCTAGCTCACCACTCATCTCTGTCTCAATGCCTGCTTTTCGCCTAGAATTTGAGATCATCCTTAACTTTTAATAACAAGGGTTGGTTTAGTTCTTCCTAAAATCCTCCTTCCTTACATGAGTTACTATTTTTTAAAAATTTACCACTGTTTCTTACTGCCTTCCCCACCAAGCTTCTTTCCCAGTCCTGTCCACCCAATTCTGCTCTTATTCCTTCGTAAATTATCTCTTTTACCTTTAGCAGAGTTGTTTATGACCCAAATTTCTCACTGTTAAATTGAGTGCTAAACTTTATCATGTTATGGTCATTGCTTCATGAGATCTTTTACTCAAGTAATTTATTAAACCTGCCTCAGTATACATTACCAGACACAAAATGGCCTGATCCCTAATTGGATCCACAACATATTGTTCTAGGAAACTATTCCGAATACTCACTATGAACTCTGTGGTGGCTACCTTTGCCAATTCCTTGCCAAAATCTACGATTTAAGTTATCCATGATCCATGCACTACCTTTTGTTGATGCCCTCATTATCACCTGACTTATTTCTGACCTTAACCATTTGGATTCTATCCTGATCCAAGATCATGTTTTGCTATCACAGATATTATATCTCATACTCTATTCAAATACTAATGCATCCATCTGCTATATTTTTTTCAAAATACATTAACTAGTGTTGATAATAATGCAACATATTCAGGCATTTAAAATATTGCAATTTTGCTTAAATTGCAACTCAAGCTAGCCAGTGCAAATTATGACCACCCTGAAACTACCCATGTGAAATTTAAAAGCATACATTGTGTCATAAGTGTCCCTCCAAAATTGTATTTTCATAATAAGTATCGATCATTTAAATTAGATGAACTAATTTTGGTTTTACCTTTGGTTGAGACGACACTGGAGGCGTACTCATCAGTGGTTTAAGAGGAACAGTGTTAGTCTGTGGCGTACTTATCCTTGGAGACACATATGACCTTGGGGATGATGCATCTGATGCCAATGACATTGGTGACTGATTAGACTGCTGGGCTGTTTTAAAAAAAAGTGTCAATTTGAAATAATCTTATCCAACAGGGAAAATTTTATTTTTTCACCATAAGATTCTATTGACATTTTGGGTCAGGGGAAGAACAACTATTATTCAGATACATTAAAGTAAAGCTGTCCAAGGTCTCTAGTTTCTGAAAGAACATTTTCTCATGTGAAAGAAGCCCTGAGAAATGTTACAAACCAAATATTTTGTTGTAGCGATAACTACTAAAAATATAATTAAATGTATTAGAACCCATAGATAAAACTTGGTAGGCAAACTTAAATACACTTCGCATTCTAATACCCAAATAGATTACTCTCTTGCTCTCCAATTGAATTCTTTCAAAATTAACAAAAAAGTTTATGTCAACTCTTTGTGTCTCAAAACTGCAAGCTCCAACATGATTACATTTTGATTATGTTCAATTTATAACGGAATGAAACCAAAATAGAAACTGTATCCCAGCAGTTGATTATTATGTTTGCATTTTTAAAACAAGTACACGTAAAATAAGCAGGTGATGCAAATTTAACAAATATGTGCCCAAATGTCACAAGATGCAAGAGACCTTCTCGAAAGAGAATGAGGTTTCACTGGCTGTCTACCTAGCAGCCAATATCCCTGTTGCCTCAACAAGGTTATCCCAAGATACCCATCTTCTGATCTCAATTGATATGCAGTTAGTTACTTAATTTCCATGTTCTTTACAGCTTGGACACTCCCTCTATTATCGAAGCATGCAATAGTGCAACCCTGTTAATTGTAATCCTTAAATCAATTCATTTTACAACAGCTTTGAGCTCAGCTCAGGAATCACTATGCACAGGGTGATACACAAAGAAATTAAGCAGAAAATTACCATAAGGTGGTACATATTAGAAGCAACAAATTCAATTTCAGAACCTCCACTCAGGCAGCTCTGGGCTTGGTGTTGGACATTGAGTGGAGTGTGCTATTTTGACATGACAATGACATTTTGCTGAACTAATGCTTCAAAAGGTCTCACGAATGCTCTGAACACAAGCTCCAATTCCTAAATGTGAAATAAATCTAAAATAATGACCACGAAACCCCAGATTGCTGTGAAAGGAAGGAAATCTAAATTACAGCAGCACATTCTGGAGCCAGAGAGCAAGCTATTGTGCAAAGAGATGGAATTGGAAGACCACAGGCTCTCCTAAACTGGAGCAACCATAACATGACTGAATTTTACATTCAGTTCAACGGAGAGACAAGGAGTTTAAACTTATGGAAGGGCAATTATGAGAGCATGAAAGCCAATGTGTGGGTTACCTCCGGGTGCTCCGGTTTCCTCCCACAATCTAAAGGTGTGCAGAACAGGTGAACTGGCCATGCTAAATTGCCCATAGCGTTAGGTGCATTAGTCAGGGGTAAATATAGGGTAGGGGATGGGTCTGGGTGGGTTAATCTTCAGAAAGTCGGTGTGGACTTGTTGGGCCGAAGGGCCTGTTTCCAAACTGTACGTGATCTATAATAGTCCTCATCTTTAATTTATAATTAGCAAAAATGAACTGGCAAATTAAGTGAAGTCACACATTTATGTGGATACTTTCAGACAAATCAGCTACATTCCAACAAGGGGAGTTAATCTGCGGTTAACTGAAAAAGTTAAAAGATAGCATGTAGTTGCACAAATCTTTGCTGATTTAAGAGGGAAGAGAGAGAAACAAGCTAGAAATATAAAACATTTACATAACTATAGAAATTCTTTTTATAAGGGTTTTAAAGTGACAAAAGTGAACACTGGTCCTATAAAAAATAACCTGGGAATCAATAATGTAAAATGAGATGCAGATGGACAAGTATTTTGCATCGTCTTCATGGAAGAAGATGCATGCAGTGTTTTACAAATAGCTGTATAATCAGGAAAGGGAATTCAAGAACATAACAATCACCAGGGAAGAGGGACTTAGCAAACTGTTATCACTGTCGGCTGACAAGTTCCCATAAACTAGATGCACTTCACCACTGGTTCTGAAAAGAAGTGACACAGGGAACAGATGATGCATTAGTTTTAAATTTTTCTAATTCCACAGATTTAGGAAAGATTCTAATAGATTCCAAGATAGAAAACAACTTCACTCAAGAGGGGGGAGAAAAAAAAAGCAGTAAACCACAGTCAAATTAGCTTAACATTGGTCATTGACAAAATGTAAGAAGCAACTAAAGATATTACATATTAAAGGTCATCAAACAGCAAGGTTTGAAAAGGAACTAATTTAACCAATTGCTGAAATTCTGTAAATTAATAGTGGTGTGGGTAAAAGGGAACTTTAATGTTTTATTGTTAGATATTTAAATGGCATTTAATAAAAGGCTGCATCAAAGATTATTGTAGAAAATAGAAGATCATGGTTCAGAACTAACAGATGAGCAATGATACAAGACTGGCTACCTCACAGGAAATAAATGAGCATACATGGATCATTTCCAGGTTGGCAAGATTATGTGTGCAGTGTGCCACAGAGATTAGTGCTGGAACCTGAAATTACACAATTTATCTAGATGTCTTAGAGGAGGGAAAAAGAGGAGTGAGTAGGCATACATCTGGTAAATTGAATGTCATGTGGGAAAATCAGAGACTAACCATTTGGCAGAAAGAATTTTTAAAAATTATCTAAATGGTGAGAGATTGCAGAGGTGAGATGCAGAGGGATCAGAGTGTCCCAGTGCATGAACTTCAAAAGGCCAAACTGCAGTGCCAAAAATTCAGAATGCTAATAGTATGTTTATCATTTATTCCAAGAGAGACAAACAAATATACACAGTATATGTTTCAGGTTAAAAAAAAAAGACACTTGTGAGACCACATCTGGAGCACCACATACTGTATGGATCTCTTTTTTTTAAAAAAACAAAAAAGTGCACTGCAACCTTTACTAGACTAGTAGCTACAATGGGAGGGGATATAGAACATAGAAAAATACAGCGCAGTACAGGCCCTTTGGCCTCGCTGTTGCGCCGATCCAAGCCCACCTAACCTACACTAGCCCACTATCCTCCATATGCCTATCCAATGCCCGTTTAAAATGCCCATAAAGAGGGAGAGTCCACCACTGGTACTGGCAGGGCATTCCATGAACTTACGACTCGCTGAGTAAAGAATCGAACCCTAACATCTGTCCTATATCTACCACCCCTTAATTTAAAGCTATGCCCCCTCGTAATAGCTGACTCCATACGTGGAAAAAGGTTCTCACGGTCAACCCTATCTAAACCCCTAATCATCTTGTACACCTCTATCGAGTCACCCCTAAACCTTCTTTTCTCCAATGAAAACAGCCCCAAGTGCCTCAGCCTTTCCTCATACAATCTTCCTACCATACCAGGCAACATCCTGGTAAACCTCCTCTGCACCCGTTCCAGTGCCTCCACATCTTTCCTATAGTATGGCGACCAAAACTGCACACAATACTCCAGATGCGGCCGCACCAGAGTCGTACACAACTGCAACATGACCTCAGGACTCCGGAACTCAATTCCTCTACCAATAAAAGCCAGTACGCCATATGCCTTCTGCACCGCACTATTTACCTGGGTGGCAACTTTCAGAGATATGTTATGTTATCAGGAAAAGTTGGGCAGGCTAAACTAAAATCTGCTGGAGTTAAGAAAGAGGTGACAGCTTAAACAGATAAAATCCTGACCGGTCTTGACAGGGTAAACATGGAAAGAATACTTCCTGGTGGGGAAAACATAGAACAACAGGTTATTGAGTCGTTCTGGACTGATTTCACAATCTGATCAGCCATGGTCTCACTAAACAAATAGCAAGTTTGAGGGGTAAAATGATGTACTAACATGCATATTTATACGTTTTATACAAACATGCAACTCCACAGCAATTTGGTTGCCTTTTCTTTGCCTCCTTCAATGTCCCAGAAAGCCATTCATTCAGTCATACGAAAACTGCGGAAAAGCTGAAGCCAAATAAAATTGGACAGAAAAATGGGCATCAACCTGAGCATCAGAAATGACAAACTCTGCCCAATTTACCCTCATTAATATGTGATGACATGTGCCAAATTGGGCCAGCTGTCTCACATGCGGCAGGCAAAAAACTGACAAGTATGATTCCATGGATAGGATTGTGATGAAATTGTTACATGTGAAATATTATTTTATACTACTAACAGCTAGATGTATACTTATCACAAACATTCTGAAAAGGACACTTCTTTAACCAAGGACATTGGCTAAAGCAGCAAAATCATTGCATTTGCTGGTCATGCACCTCTAACAATAGTCCCGTACCATCCATGACAAAGCAGTTCATTTGACAGGACCACTAAGAAATAGCATCGACCATTTACAAGTGTATTCTAACAATTCACCGGCACTATTCTCTAGAAGGACAAGGATTGTAAAGCACCAGGGAACACTGCGACTTACAATTATTTCATCATTCCTTCACTGTCACTTGGTCAAAAACCGGGAAACTCCTTCGCTACCTGGGCTGCCCAACTTCAAGGAAATCAATGATCAGAACCCTGACAAGGACAGCTGGGATTGGGGAAATAAATAGTGGGCTTTCCTCCCAAGAACAAATAAAAATATCTGCAAAAGAACTTGTTTGAACAGTATCCCCCAATTATGTCACTACTTTCAACTGAGGAAAGAAAAGGAAAAAGGTAAGAATTTAATCAGTTGCCATTCACCAAGACTATAATTAAATTTCTAAGTGTCGAATCAAGTGCTAGTCTTGGCTTCTGACATCTGTTAAGGAAATTATAGTGACTTGACAAACTATAAGCAACATAACTCAGAACTTCGAGGACACAGGGGCACTTGATGGTGAATGAATGGAAAGAACAAATTTACAAAATGCCTGTGTACAGCTGTTGTTCCACCAGGAGATCTCAAAATCAGAATAAGAAGCACAAGAGATAAATGGAAATTCTGAACCAAATTATGTTCAGCTTACAATGACTTTGTGACCTTCCAGAAAATATCACATGACAAGCCAGGTGCATCCACAAATCTGATCACACAAAACCTCCATAACGCCAATCAGGTCACATCTCCCAAATCATTAGCATAGCAAATTTCCCCCAACTGAACTCATTTTACAGCCTTGAAGTGGTGTACCAATATTATACCAGTTATTTCAGGTAGTGGTGCACAATCAAGCATGTTTTAAAAGCTCTGATCACTTAAGACAAAATACTATTGCAATTTAACCATCAGTTCCAAATATTTTCAGTTACTTATAAATCAGGTTAGTCAAGAATGATACAGATATGTGATTAAAGATCCTTACTTCTGAGTTAAATTGAAGAAGTGAACTGAACAATTTGATTCTCAAATATATGAAGATTTTCTTTTAAATGTTTTTTAAACATTTTAAGGCACTGCCTCATTAAATGACACTTTGGTTGACCAATGTACAACTAAGTTCAAACAAGAATATGGAGACAAAATACTTCTTTAACAAGCATCATTTATACTCAAATTGTCCACTGTGCCAAAAGCAGAAACTCTAATCAAGCTATAAAAGGATGGGATTAGAACGCTGACAAAGTTAACTCAGGTTGGTGCACATGACATCTCATTTCACAACAAAGAAGCCAAGAACCTTTGCACACATGTGTTAACACACAGTCGTAAAAATTAGACTTGTTTGCACTGGTTTATGAATGAATTATATATTTACTTCAATCGTATCTAAGTTAATCAATTGGAAAACAATTCAACTGCATTTAATGGTGGTGGCTAGTAGGTAAAAATTGCCACAGGTGATTTGGTGGTGGGAAAAGCCGTTCAGATAGTACTTCCAGAAAGAAGCAAGGAAAACGTACATTTACTTCAATGAGTATCTGTAAATCAAATAGTAATGTACTCCAATAGTATTATAAAATACATATTCATAAATATTAAAATTCTAGCTAGAGGTAAAACTGGTGCTCTGCTTAGCTTTAGTTTTCTAGTCAGTGATAATCTCGAATGCCATTCAGAAACACAAACTTTGACAAAAATAACACGTCAGACGAGACCAACTAGGAAAAGAGTTATTTGATATGATGACTGCAATTAATGATGTAAAGAAAAAAGATTTTTGAAGTGCGATTTAAAGTTGAAGCACATTGGTCACCCATAACTCAATCTATGATGAAGAGCAATGCAGCAAATAACTAACTCAGCAATTGAACAAAAGTAGAGAGCAAAGATGACAGGACAGTGTTAATCAAGGACAAGGAAAGCACAAATCCCAGTTTTAATGCTTATGGTGAAGACTTTTCATGCCAACATAAAAGTTGGAGACAGTATACTTCTGTTGTTGCTGATCAATATGAACTTTGACCTTTAAAGAGCTGAATGAAATCTGTTAGGCAACTGTCAGCGCACTGGAAGAAAGCAATATTTTTGACATGCTTTAGAATGGAATTGCACAAAGTAACCTTGTCTGCACTGCTAAGCAGGTCTGAACTTATGTGAAGATTCCTGCTCTATTAGCTTTGCTGATTACTTGTTATTCGAAGTGCATGGCTATCGAGTCAAAGAAAGGAGCATTACTGATCCAAGTTGATGTCAATTTTCAAGAATAAATTCAAGCTTTCAGATTTGGTTCAGTCTTTTTCCAAGACAATTTATGAAGTACCAGTTTCAAATGGTCCCTGCGTTAAATTACTGATTATCTTTCAGAACGGTCAAGTGAATGATTGCAAAGGATAATGTAAACAGCAAAAGGACTCAGTCACACATATAATCAAGACAGAATTTCAGGACAACTTTTTAAAAATGTAAATAATCATGAATTAAATACTGGGAATGGTAGTGTACTAGGAACACAAAGTTTAAACAAGCATTTAACAAACTTCTCACCAAAATATTTGTACAGCAAATATTTGACTGCCAAAAGTATAGGTATGTTCCTCATCTAGCTGGTAAATGCTGCAGTTAAGGCCTTCCATTATTGGCATGAGGAGAAAAATGATCACCTCCAAATCCTAACAGCCCTCAAACTGGATAGGCACAAAGAAAGTGAGCACAACAATGCATTCCATAATATGCAACAACATTCTGAACCAAAGGGTTTGGACACGGAGGCATTGCAATTTTTAAATAAATACTAACAGAAAAGCAAAAGTACATACTTATTTTAACCTTACCCTGAGAAGACAACTGTGCAGCTTGGGAAAGCAGAGTAGTGATGCTTAAAGCTGATGGTCCAGCCGTGAGGAGCTTATGAAGCATAGACTGTAAGGAAGCTTGCGTGACAGCCGCTGTAAGGACTGCAAGATAAAAGGAAAGTGCTTCCTTAAACTTGTGCTATGCAATGGTAACATGTAAACTGTTCACAATAGATCAAGTAAAATTCGAAGATCTCTTGTATTAAATTCTGAATCAACAGACTGTAACCCAATAATTCTAGCAGGTGATTAATGTTCTCAACTTGGAGTCTGTATTCCAACTTATGCATTAGTTCTTTTGAAATGAAAATCCTGTTTTCATTCTTGAATAAGCCATTAAAAATCATCTTAAAAAATGCATCACCAAAATAGAGGTCTCAACCCTTGCATCTAATGCACAACCATCTTACAAAATACCAAGGCTGAAAAGAGAATAAGAATGTAAAACAAAGACCTAGATTACAGTCCTTTCCAAAAGTCTATTCAGGATGTAGTCAGCTCTCTGTATATTGCAACCAAGAAATAAGTCATTCTTTGCAACTTAGCCAATGTACTTTCAAAAGCCATGCAACAAAATCGAGTACAAGGCAGATAATGTAATGCTTAGCGCGAAAGTGCCATCAAAAGCAATGTGTTGCACAGCATAAATGAGTGTTTAACCATCATGCACTATGCAGCAGTTATAACTTTACATATAAGTCACACCTCAAAGCCTCGAACAGTTCTTTTAAGGGTCTAAATATTTGCAGGATCAACTGACTCATTTTTAAAAGGCATTTCCTAAGATGCAAAATCGAAGCCAGTGCAAAGCTCATTGAATCACTGGCTTGATTCAGATCAGAAAACTGGTATGGCAATTGAAGGCAATAGTTAACAGGAAGGGCTTATCTATTAAGAGATGTCTAGTGGAACACGGAAACATCTTGCTAAAATGCAAATTTAGCAGATTAGAGAAAACAGGATGAAGTGGAAGCTTAACCATTCTTAGAGATTCACACCAGTCATTTAGATTAATTTGATAAAATTACATGCATGAGGCAACACAAAGAAGAACAGGCAATAGTAAACATGTGAAGAGTGAGACAGGATCCTACGGTAAGCACTGCCAAAGAGGCAAGGCAAAGCACAATTCTCCCGCGCATCAACAAGCAGTGACATAACACAATATTTGAATGAAGCACTGAGTCAGCTCAAATCTCTCTCTGTTTATCTTTTAAATTAGCAATGCCACTTAGGTTTCAGGTAAAGGATGATTTTGAAATGCTACTAATCCAAAACAAAGTAAACTCAATTAATCTTGTCGAATTAGACTTGAACTGAAAAGGCAGAATGAGCACGGGTTCCTCTGAAAAGCATGAAACTAGTCAACACAAGCTATCTGCAAAAGTCCAATTCCTAGGCATGACACAAATTTGTTCATTTCACCTCAAGAAGCAAAGTCTTTTGAAAGTACTCAGAAAATAAATGACGTTTTGGCACTTTGAAAGTAGGTAATTCAGCAAAACAGAAAGACTTGGTCAATGTAGGAACAAATTACTGCAGATGCTGGAATCTGTAATGAAGACAACACATCTGAAGATTACAGTGGGTCAGACTATTCCATAGAGAAAGAGCAAGTTTTGAGTCTAGGTGACTTTTCATCAGAGCTGGTGTAAAGCGTGGAAATGAACCAAGTCAAGGGGTGGAAAATTGAATAGCTTTCAAGGTCCTGGTGTGAGTATGAATTTCCACGAGCTCCAATTCCACCCCTCGATAAATTGCACTTTGTCCATTGCCAACATGGTGGCACAGTAGTTAGCACTGCTGCCTCACAGCGCCAGGGACCCAACTTTGATTCCAACCTCAGGAAATCGTCAGTGTGGAGTTTGCAAATTTGCCCCGTGTCTGCATGGGTTTCTTCCCACAACCCAAAAATGTGCAGATTAGATGAATTGGCCATGCCAAATTGCCCACATGTGTTCAGGGATTGTAGTATGGGTGCACTAATCAGAGGTAAATATAAGATAAAGAGGTTGGGGAAATAGGTCTGGGTGGGTTACTCTTCAGAGGATCAGTGTGGACTTGTTGGACCGAAGGGCCTGTTTTCCACACTAGGGATTCTACGATTCTGTCTCCATTTCAGCAAATAAACTGTCCATTGCCATCCACTGACTCCCATAGTCCCTTCACTACACCTCGTTATACCCCACATCCTGCAAGGACTCCACCCCGTTCTCCCAGCCCCTTCACCTATGTTGCATCTGTTTGGATGATGCCACCTTCCAAAAGGATAGATGCTGTTGACCCACTATGATCTCCAGTATATTTTCTTGAAAGAAAGGCTCAGCATGAAATATATTTACTCAAAATCAGAACCTATTTCCGAGTGCCTTCCTCACTTCGAAAGGTGAATCAAACTAACAAAACCTTCAAAATTCATTGCTGCTTTCTCCTGCTCCACCAGCCTTGTGGACTTTTAAAGTTTCTCAGAGAAAGTGAGGACTGCAGATGCTGATCAGAGTCAAGTGATTGCTGCTGGAAAAGCACAGCAGGTCAGGCAGCATCCGAGGACAGGAGAATCGACTTTTCAGACATAAACCCTTTCTTTCCTGATGAAGGGCCGATGTCCAAAAAGTCGATTTTCCTGCTCCTTGGATGCTGCCTGAGCTGCTGTGCATTTCCAGTACCACACTCTCAAACTTGTATAAAGTTCCACCAGGATAAAGAAATGAAATAACCTGAAGTTGCAACATTTGCATATATTTCAAATCAAAACCAGCACTGAACCTTTGGTCAAATGAACCTTATTGTTCTGCTGTTTCAACCAAGATGATTGCAAGGCACAGAGTATTTTAAAATAGTCATGGAGCTGTACAGCATAGAAACAGACCCTTCGGTCCTCATTGTCAATACCGACCAGATATCCTTCATTAATCAAGTTCCCTTTATGTGCACTTGGTCCATAGCTGTCCAAACCCTTCCTTTTCATATACCCATCCAAATGCCTATTAAAAAATGTCATAATTGCACCAGCCTCCACATGTTCCTCTGGCAGCAGATTCCACACGTGCACTACCCTCTGTGTGAAAACGTTGCCGCTTATGTCAGTTTTAAATCTTTCCCCTCACCTTGGGAGAGTGGTCCAGGAAATGGCTGATGGAATTTAACGTGAGCAAGTGCGAGGTCTTGCACTTTGGCAAAAAGAATAAAAGCATGGACTACTTTCTAAATGGTGAGAAAATTAATAAAGCCAAAACACAAAGGGATCTGGGAGTGCTAGTCGAGGATTCTCTTAAGGTAAACATGCAGGTGGAATCTGTGATTAAGAAAGCGAATGCAATGTTGTCTCTTATCTCAAGAGGGTTGGAATATAAAAGCAGAGATGTACTACTAAGACTTTATAAAGCTCTGGTTAGGCCCCATTTGGAGTATTGTGTCCAATTTTGGTCCCCACACCTCAGGAAGGACATACTGGCACTGGAACGTGTCCAGCGGAGATTCACACGGATGATCCCTGGAATAACAGGTCTAGCATATGAGGAACGGCTGAGGATACTGGGACTGTATTCGTTGGAGTTTAGAAGATTAAGGGGAGACTTAATAGAGACGTACAAAATAATACATGGCTTGGAAAAGGTGGATGCTAAGAAATTATTTCTGTTAGACGAGGAGACTAGGACCCGTGGACACAGCCTTAGAATTAGAGGGGGTCATTTCAGAACAGAAATGCGGAGACATTTCTTCAGCCAGAGAGTGGTGGGCCTGTGGAATTCATTGCCACGGAGTGCAGTGGAAGCCGGGACGCTAAATGTCTTCAAGGCCGAGATTGATAGATTCTTGTTGTCTAGAGGAATTAAGGGCTACGGGGAGAACGCTGGTAAGTGGAGCTGAAATGCGCATCAGCCATGATTGAATGGCAGAGTGGACTCGATGGGCCGAATGGCCTTACTTCCACTCCTATGTCTTATGGTCTTATACATATGCCCTCTAGTTCTGGACCCTCCCCATCCTGGGGAAAAGACCTTGGCTATTTACCCCATCCATGCCCCTCATGATTATATGTCATAACATGTTTGAACAGGCTAATTCAAATATTTTAAAATCTAAATTCACCGAATATCAACGTTTAATTCAAACATATGAATTGATTACCCTGTATCCATATATGAATAATTGAACTTGCAATGAAATATTCTGGAGATTGATAGGACAAGGGACAATTCAAACTGATTTACAGAATATTATAACATGAGCAAGTTAAAATGTCCAACAATATCACAAGGTGACACAAATTCATAAATAATTGAGGTAGTGACAAAATTTTCTATTCTCTGCCACTTATTAACTTTAAACTTTAAAGTCTAAAATTCATGCTGTTCAGTAACAGATGACAGGGGGCGTTCAAATTTTGGGCTTCATCTGATATTAACCACATTTGTTCACTCTCCTTGGTGTTGTGCTTCATTAGGGCAGTGCGTTGGAAATCACGCTCTTCCATTCCTTACTTAAAGTTGTCACAGAAGATAAAGATTACAAATCAGAATTCCCAATTTACATTTTGACTGGACCAAAGATTGACAGAATGCAGAGACCAGATTTCTGTACTTAACAAGAATTACTATTTGTTACAGATAAATCATCTCCAATGACAAACAATTATGAAGAACTAACATGTGACTAATCAGTCAAAACTCAAACCAACGTTCTCAAACTCATTACTACAAACATACACTGAGACAGAAAAAAAAGGACATTATGGATGGAGGGAAAGACTGGGAAGGCAATTCAGTAGTTTCCACCAACTGGTTTTGCTCATCAGAACATGGTTTCACAATCTGCTTTTGTCAGATCCTGCCATTTCTTTGCAAGAATTTTACGGTGAATGAAGCCTGGTTCAATTTAGCAAATTATGAGGTAGAAAGTTGGGTACAACGTTTTGGTTTAACAAATCCCAAGAGGCTGCTTCAGAAGACTTCAATCAATACCTTGAAGCCTATGCTAGTGGAGGTCTTCCACACCGTCATCACAGATGCCACTCTATCTTTACTCATGAGATGCAAATGTTGTGCCCTTGCACAAGAAGGGCAGTAGAGATGACCCAGGTAATTATAGACCAGTGAGCCTTACTTCTGTTGTAGGAAATGTTTCGGAAAAGATTATAAGATCCAGGATTTATCATCATCTTGCAACCAACAATTTGATTGCAGATACTCAACATGGTTTCTTCAAGGGCAGGTCACATCTCACAAACCTCATTGAGTTTTTTGAGAAGGTGACAAAGCGTGTGGATGAGGGTAGGGCAAATAACAGGGTACACACAGACTTCAATAAAGCCTTTGATAAAGGGTCCACATTGCATGCTGTTGGAGAAAATGCAGAGGCATGGGATTGAGTGCGATTCAGCAGTTTGGATTAGAAATTGACTTTCTCTAAGGCGGCAGCGAGTAGTGGTTGATGGAAAATATTCAGCCTGGAGTCCGGTTACTAGTGTTGTGCCACAAGGATCGGTTTTGGGGTCACCGTCATTTTTATAAATGACTTGGACGCAGGCACAGATGGATGAGTTACTAAGTTTACAGATGACACTAAAGTCAATGGAGTAGTGGGCAGTGTGGAAGAATATTGCTGGTTGCCGGGTGTCTTGGATAACCTACAGAATTGGGTAGAGAGGTGGCAACTGGAGTTCAATGGAGATAAATGGGAGGTGATTCACTTTGGGAAGGATAACAGGAAGGCAGAATACTGGGTCAATACAAAGATTCTTGGTAGTATGGATGTGCAGAGGGATCTTGGAATCCATTCACATAGATCTATGAAGTTAACAGCCCTATCAACCTGGGTGGCAAGGCGGCATATGGGGTGTTCGGTTTTATTGAAAGAGGGATTGAGATCTGGAGCCGTATTGTCATGCTGCAACTATACAAAACACTGGTGCAGCCACACTTGAAATATGATGTACAGTTCTGGTCGCCCCAGTACAGGAAATTTGTGAAAGCATTGGAGAAGGTGCAGAGGAGATTTACCAGAATATTGCCTAGTCTGGAGGGAAGGTCTTATGAGCAAAGACCGAAACTCTTGGGTCTGTTCTTAATGGAAGTAAGAAGACAAAGAAGGGATTTGATAGAGACATACAAGATGATCATAGGATTAGATAGAGTAGACAGTCAAAGCCTTTTTCCTAGGATGATGAAGTAAGCTTGTATTAGGGGGCGTAGTTACAAATTGAGGGGTGAGAGATTGAAGACAGATGTCAGAGGCAGGTTCTTTACTCAGAGTGGTAAGGGTGTGGAATGCCCTGCCTACCAATGTAGTTAACTCAGCCACATTAGGGAGATTTAAACAATCCTTGGGTAAGCCCATGGATGATGACGGATAGTGTAGGGGGATGGGCTTAGTTCACAGGTTGGCACAACATCAAGCGCCAAAGGGCCTGTTCTGCACTGTATTGTTCTATGTTTTATAATTAAAGAGTTAATTTGCTCTTCTGACCTTCAAGAAATTGAATGCCCCATTGGTAAGGAGGTGCGTCTGTGTCTTACAGGTGGAATGTGGGAGGTTTACATGGCTATTTCCTTACCATTCAGGGATGATTTACATTTTCATCCAGAAATCAGTTAGAACATTACAGTTGAAGTTTGGCCACTCCCCTATAGCTACAAAAAAAATGATTCGCAACCAATTTAGCCATTAAGGGATAATTTGCATTACACTGTTTTTGGAGGTGGGGTGGTCACTGCATGATATCTTGAGTGGCATGTGACTATGAGGGTCTTATTGATATTACGAACAGTGATGTAAAGATTTTGTATAAATGAAAGACCGTTACTTTTATTCAGAGACAGCTTTTTCCACGAACCTATGAGGCGTGTTAAAGTTTCCTCCAAAGCTTGTACTGTTCTGTGTTTAGTAAATTTGGATGCTTGTTCACAGAAGTTGGCATTGGCAGTAGCACCTTGTATGCGCTATCTCAAGAGGAAAAGAACTTAACATATGGTGGCAGCGGTGGGATTCCAACATACAGAGGTTCCAGGTGCAGTGATTAAGTGATCGACTGAGTGCCAGGTGCATGAGACAGATGGGCCCACAAGGTTAGCTTCACCTTGATCTCTCTTCTGAACTTAATACTCAGTCGAACCCTGGTCTCCTGGGACTCGGTGGTGATGGAATCTTTGAACTAACTCTCACACATACACACCGAGTCACTTTGCACAAAGCTGGATTTTAAAAGGGTTAATGTGGGGTTAGAGTCCACATGAGAAGTAAAGGGAAAAAGGAGTTTTAAAGCACTCTCAGTAAAAAGGAGTTGAAGTCCTCTAGTGGGGAGGTTTGAGGCTCAAAAAAAGTTAGAAATCAGGAACTTCAAGGAAAAATATCTAAACAAAATATGGTACATCTTAAAGTGATTGCCTTTATCCTCCACACCTCCCCTTACAAGTACTTTTAGGACAAAATGGCATCACTGGGAAAAGGGGGAGAAATTGAAGCCGGTCTGCTTGGATACTGACAGTCAAGTGCATTGACTGCCAGAGAAGCTTTGGCTGTGAGAGTCTCAGTTTTTGGGCTGTAAACTCGATTTTGCAATTCTTTGTTCTGGGGGAAAGGGGATGGCATGATTGCGGCACGATATGGTTTGCTCTCAGGGTTTGCACTTGTTCATTCTCCTAGAAGCATGGCATTCCATCTGGACTCTATCAACAAACACAGACTTGGATCCCATTTATCACCCCCTGGGAAAAAGAACAGGAAATGACATTACCACCGGAAATGATGTCACCAACCCAAGGAAACTAACAAATAAAAAGCAGGCCATACTACCAGTTCTTCATCTGGTGGCTCACTGATGATGTTACTAGTATGGTGATGTAATGTCTGAAACTGAACCTTCCAGGTCAACAAGCAAACCTACATCCAGGTATTTTATTTTTATAAGTCTAATTTCATTGAGAGGATACGAAATAAATGCGCAACACTGAAATTAGGGTTGCACTAATAGCAGGGGTTGCACTATAAATTGTGCTACGCGGAGAGTGTTTGATATTTAAATATCTTGGCTTCTTAGAACACTGGTTCAGAAAATCCTTTTAAGTTACTCTTTTGCCTTGAATTGAGATCTTGATTCAAGTAATGTGTTTTCAGGGCTATGTAATAGGGTAGATTTTGTTTTTACATTAAAATTATACACCATTAGGACTTTTAGAAAATGATCAAACTTGTCACCTTAAGTGCTTTGAGTGACTTGAGCCCGATTTGTTCAAAATTCTACACCTGTTTCAAAAAAACTTGTCAGTGGTCATGTTTTCGCCACATGAGAGTATTGTATTAAAAATGCCTTTGTTGCTTTGTTCTTAATGCAGAGTTTTCACAAAAAGAAGAGTGCATTTTAACTTTGATGTTTTTGTTAAGATTTTAAGAGGATAATAGAACTTGAGGCTGAGCTGTTTCAAGTATCAATTACTGTTAAGACTTCATTGGCCCCCTTCACAATGCAAATTTAAAGAATGTTGATCGCGACCAAAGGTGCGACAGTAATTCCAACTGTTTTACTTGGGAAGTTTCATTTGAAGAGCATATTTTCATATGTTTTGTATTTGTTTCCCACGAACATTTGAGATTTAAATCTGAACTGAACCTGCCTCTTGAATTGATAAAAGCACAGGAAACATTTTTGTTGTTTTCTTTGTGTTCCAGATTTTTGAAATACTTTTCCTGATAGCTTACATACTAGCCAAGTATTAATTTGTTAAAGGAAAATAATTTTTGAATAAACTGAAATGGGTCCCCTCATAGTTTGACTTTAGGACTTTTGATAGTTGTTATAAATGACAATTGTTTTAACAGTACAATTTAGAAGTTCATGGATAAAGGTAAATAACGTCATAAATAGTGACGCCAGTACGAGACTTCAAGACGATTGAGAATCTTTAAATTGACAGACACAATTTAGATTAGTTAAATAGGTGACTGTCTTCATACTGATATCCACCTAGGCAAGAAAGGAATGAGAGAGGAAATGCAAAGATACTTTCAGCAGCTAACATTGTCTCTGGAGTTTCTCCATTCACATGTAAAGTCCGCCTTCGGACCACTGCCCAAGCCTCCACAACCTGATCCAACGGATACAATCAGCTCCCCAGTCACGAGCAGGAAAAGTGAAGAAGCGAACAATGGTTAAGAGGAGGTCGGTATACTTTTTGTCAGTGGCTTTCCTGTGCACATTAAACCATGTGAGCTTTCCCTTGTCTTTCGTTCATTGAAGGGATATGATGGTCCACTGATCAAGCTAACATAATCCAGTTAGCTGCGTTATATTAGACAGCAGAGCAGGAGCAGAACTAGCTAAGAATGCTGTATTCATCTGGCCTCTTGCTGCTGCAGTAGCAGGGTCTGGTGCACTCATATCCTCAGCTTAAAGCATCTCAGCAAGGATGGAAGTCTCATCAGTTCTGTTAAGTACTTACCTGCCCTTATCCAAGAAAACAGTGGTGTGCAAGGACAGACTAAATTTTGATTTCAGAGTGGACTTCACTGAAGGACATTTTGGATAACTGGCTCATTTCCATTCAACCTGGAGGCGGTGGAATAGTCACTAAGTACCGTGGATTTAAGAACTTTATCAATGAACTCTTTTTTTTTTCCCCCCATGTGGGAAGATACTATCTAAGGCATGGACTAGTAATTTCTGATGTTATAATTGCATGTCGTGTGTCAATAACTTAAGGACTGGTAGTAAGATTCTTCTGAAGATGGTAGTGCAATCTAGGTGGTTATCATGGAATGATAAAAGGAGGCAATGAGATATTAAAGAGTTAATTTGCTCTACTGACCTGTATGAAATTGAATACCCTGGGGGTAAGGTAGTGCATCTTTGTCTTACCAGGTGGAAAGTGGGAGGTTTCCATGGTCATTTCCTTGCCATTCAGGGATTATTTACATTTTCATCCAGAAATCAATAAGAACATTACAGTTGGAATTTGACTACTCCCCTATAGTTACAAAAAACAAATCATTCGCAACAGATTCGACCATTAAGGAATGATTTGCATTACATCATTTCTGGAGGTGGGGTGATCACTGCATTATATCTTGAGTGGCATGTGACTATGATGGGATGACTGGGGCTTGTCTTGCGAGCATTAATTGTCATGTAAAGATTCTGTATAAAGGAAAGACCGTTTCCATTGTTCAGAGAAAGCTTTTGCCACGATGCCACAAGTCCTGTGAGGTGTGTTAACGGTTTCTCCAAGGCTTGTACTGTAACAACAAATAAATTTGGTTGCTTGTTCACAGAAGTTGGCATTTACAGTTGCATCAATTGTGTAAGAATCTCAAGAGGAAAAGAACTTAACACTCAAACCACTCAAAACAAATTTGGAATTCTAACTCAGCAAATGTCACTGTGAACCCAATCTTACAAACATTTCCTCCTCGCATTCAATTTATCTGGAATTAGCTGGACAAGGGCTCCGAAACAAATGACCATTTTATCATACAGAACCTCAGCACTGCTGAAAATTCATTTCTTTTAATTGAATCTTTACATCTTGCACTTAACAAGATAATTTCCAAACATTAAACCATGAAGGGAAACTTTTTTTTAAAAAAAATCAAAGTAGTGTGTATCCATGTTTTTTTTTGTCTGCAAAGAATAGCACTCTGCATATTTTTGCAGCTTCCAGTCCACCCAAATGCATTACCCAAATGTGAGTTTAACTGGCAACTTAAAATTGGTTCTGATTTTCGCAGGATGATTTGACAAATCTTCTGCGATTGTGGAATTACATTTGGTGCTGGACATTAGTTTTTGCAAGCGTGTACTAATTGAAGCTTTTGCCAAGTGTGCACAACAAAATGTGTCTTTTTCAGCAATACTGGCATTGTTATTCTGAACTGCAGACTGATAAGCATAGAGTCTTTACCAGTTTGATTCTAGAAAACTAGAGGTTTATTTTTAAGAAGTTGCAGAAATGCAAATTTGATCTTCATTAAGAAACATTAGCATCACAGGTGATTTTATATTTATAAGTGATAAAAATTGATATTTGCATGGAAAATTAATTTAACAACGTCCATAAAAGGTCAGAGATGGATCATTAAATCAATTAAAATATAAGCAGAATGATGTCATTCAAGACAGTTGCATTTACATATGCGGACTGTTTTAGACTAGATCAAATCTCCTCAAAGTAAATTAAGATAGCTAGACCCTCATTTTGTTTTAATTTTAAATTGTGTTCCACATGCAATTCAATTAGCCAAATTACCAGGCTTGAAATAAAACCCATTTTTTAAAATAATACAGTTAAAATACAGACAAAAAGAATTCAATTAACTGTCACTCTTTTGAAATGTTGACAAAATACTAAATACAGAGGAACCTCGATTATCCAAATATCAATTAGTTGAATTTCAGATTATCTGAAGGTGATCTAAAGGTCCCGATAGCAACGTTACATCAAAGATGGTGTTTCCAACACCGATCGCGTCTTTTGTTTACAATGATTAAAAACCTTCTCTTTCTCTCTCTCTCCCTCCCTCCCCACGCTTTCCCTGAAGTTCTACACAGGGATATACCCTAAAAACCCCTTCCCCACATAATCTCTCCAACATTGTCCTGTACAGGGCAAAGGTGGAGTATGTCAAAACATTGCAGTAAAAAGTTGGTGTGTGTCTCTGTGTCACGCATGCACAATTTGGAGACTCACCCCCCACAAAGGCAGCAGCAGTCTTACTGTTGGTGTCCGGTCCGGATCCGGGGAGAAGAAACGGTTTTGGGGGGCAGGGGTGGGGGCGATGGACTCAGGTGCAGTGTGCTGCTGCCTAGTCTCCTGAACGGGGAGCACACTTAACAGAAAACTCCGAGCACCAGAGGAAAGGCATTGAATTAATTAACCAAATAATCAATTATCCGAATGAAATAGTGCCTGCCCATCTCATTCAGATAATGAAGATTCCTCTATATATGTTAACTGCAACAAATTAACTGTTCCAATGTGGGAACATCCCGTAAACACTTAGTCGAACGGTCAATTATTTTTTAACAGTCAATTACAAGGCAAATCAATTCAAGGTCAAAAGCAGGAAGTTTGGACGGGATTTCAAGAAGCATTTTTTCCACCCAAAGGATGGTGAAGGTCTGGGATGCACTGCCTGGGAAAGTAGTTGAAGTGGGTAACCTTGGACTTCAATGAGCAGTTGAAATGTTGTAACATGTAATGCTGTGGCCCTCGTGTTGATTTTATGTATCTTTGGCCAGACAGGCTTCATGGGCTGAAAGGCAGGTGATACAGTTGGTTGGATGAGAGGAGTTAGAAATCAGATAAATCAGATTATGTAGAAAAGGCAACTGAAACGTGTCAACCTGAGAACAGAAGACTCAGACTGAATATTGGCAAAGGAAAGAAGGGGGGGCTAGACCACAGTACAGAAATATAACAGTTAAAAAAGAAAAATAATCAAAACATCCTTGAATGGCAAAGTAACATGCAAGAGATTTTACGGAGGACAATCTCAATAAACCAAGGGAAAATAATAGCCACTTGAGCAAAAATGGTCAAACAAGTGAGAGCCAGCACAAGTGTTGAGGGCAAATTGTTTTCAACTAAGTTGACTTGAATTTTTGATTAGCTAACAGAAGGGGCAAATGAGAGAAGTGCAAGAGCTGTGCATACAAATTTTCCAAAGGCATTTGACAAAACACCACATAATTAGGATTCCATCTCGCTAACAAGCTGAACAGTTTAGAAATGAAAAAAAAACTGGCTAAAAGATAAAAAAGTTCTGGCTATTATTCAAACTTGTTGGAAGTGTACACAATGATGTTCTTCAGGGTTCAGTACACACACTATCATAGTTGTTGATATCTATTAATGACTTTGATTTGGGAATCCATTTTTGGACATTAGACAGAGTTACTGAAATGGTTGCAGTGGTCAGAAATGAGAGTTTCATAAATCAACTGGAAAAGTTAAGACCTTTTCTCCATAACAGAGGTTAATTGGAAATTTTTAAAAACATTATGGTTTAGATGGAGTAAATGAAATAAACAAATTTCTAGTGGTGAAAGTTGAGAACTGGAAGGCATGGATTTAAAGTGATTAGCAATGCAAGGCAAAATGCAAGAAAATGCAAGGCAAAAACAACCATTGCCTGATGAAATGAAAAATACTGTTTTAATGCTAACTTTCAAGGGAACCAAATAAATACTTCAATGAAATACTGCATCGAGTTGGGAAAAGAATGAAAACATTTGGAGTATTCAAATTCCAAGTAGCTGGCACAGATGAGAATTGGATAAATGGCTCCTGTTGCATCATACTCATCTACGCATAACTTACACTGCAGAAAGAGAAATAAAACTTACACAATCCAGGAAAGCAAGTGTCAAATTTAAGTTGAAGAATATATGAATATCGAAATTCAGATACACATAAAATAGGTTCACAAGGTCATATATTAAAACAAAAAAAAGTTCAATTCTACAAGATTACAATCACAAAGCAAAGAAGTTATCTTCAGTTTAGTGCTAGTCAGCACATTATAAAAGTGATACAAAAGCACGGAATTCAAATAAGATTTTTTTGGAATGGTACAAATTTGCTAAGTTACATTGTTTAAA
The DNA here is from genome assembly GCF_047496795.1 of Chiloscyllium punctatum. Lineage (NCBI taxonomy): Eukaryota > Metazoa > Chordata > Chondrichthyes > Orectolobiformes > Hemiscylliidae > Chiloscyllium > Chiloscyllium punctatum. Next base: position 90,311,401 of record NC_092746.1, on the reverse strand, counting down.
GAGAAGAAACTTCCCATCCATATCAAAATGGGTGACCCCTCATTCTGAGATTGTCTCCTCTGGTCCTCTATTCTCTCACAAGGCAAACAATCTTTCCTAATCTGCCTGGTCGTGTTTCCCAATTATCTTATATGTTTTAATAAGGTTGCATCGAATTCTAAGTTCCCACATATACAAGCTAAATCTACTGAATCTCTCCTCATGAACAATCCCTCCATAAGAGGCTGAGTGAACCACCTCTCAACTGCCTCAAAATCTTTGCTTCAATCGAGACCCAAGATTATTCTCAGTTGTCCAGCTGTATTCTCACCCATGACTTGCATAGTTTTAGAAAATGCTCCATATCTTTATATTCAATTTCCTCTGAAATAAAGGTCAACACTCCATTTGCCTTTCCTATTTCCCGATGAACTTAAATACTCATTGTTTGTGATTCATGCATCACAACCCCAACTCCCTTTCCAGACTTTATCCATTCAAATAATATTAAGCTCCTCTACTCTTCTTGCTAAAGCGCATAATCTCACATTTTCCTACATTTCATCCCATCTGCCAAGTGTTTGCCTACTCACTTAACCTGTAGAGATTGTTTTGTAGATTCTTCATTCCACCCTTACCACTTGCTTTCCCAGCTATCTTTGGATTACCCACAAACTTGGCTACAGTGAATTCACTTTCTACATTCAAGTCATTGTACATAATTGTGACCTTCAGTATTGATCCCTGTGACACTCCACAAGTTACAAGTTGACATCTTGAAAGTACCCTTTTGAACCTCTGCCTTCTGTTAGTTTGGCAATCCTCGATACATACTAATGGACTAAATCCACTACCAAGGCTGGTACTCAATTAAATGTCTTCTGAAAATGTTAATTCACCACTTTCCCCTTTTTCTAAACCACTTGTTACCCCCTCAAAAGAATGAATATAACTTTATTATTCATGATATTGTATTAATGAAGTCATGCTGACTCTGCTTGACGATATCATGTATTTTTACATGGTCCACTTTTCCATCTTATTAATAGACGCAAACATTTTCCCAATAACAGACAGTGGCAGTCCAATCCTCAGAATTTTCCAGAATATAAGGAATCCTGGAGGTTAACGACCAGTGCATCCACTATCTATGCAACCAGTTCCTTTTGTAACCCAGGATGCATCCCATCAGATCTAAGGAACTTCTCCATCTTTCGTCCTGTTAACTTCCCTAGCATTTTATCTTTCGGTGACGGTCATTGCATTTATTTCCTCTCCTCCGTTTGGTCCTTGAATATTTAGGAATTTTGCAATGTTATGGAGATTGATGCAATGCAATCATTCTAACTCCTCTGCCAGTTCCTACTCCCATTATTTCCAAACAGATAGAACATGGAACAGCACAGGAATGGGCCCTTCAGCCCACCATGTTGTGCTGAACATGATGCCAAATTAAACTAACCCATTTTGCCTGCCCATGGTCCACATTCCTCCATTCCTTGCATATTCATGTGCTTAGTCTCTTAAACACCTCCATCATATCCGGCACTACCAGCACTCTCGGAAGCACATTCTAGACCCCCACTACTCTAAAATATTTCGCCCTCACATCTTTAAACTTCCCCCAGGGAAAAGACTTTGTCTATTTACCCTATCCATGCCCCTCATAATTTTGTAAACCTCGATAAGGTCACCCCTCAGCCTCCGACGCTCCAGGGAAAACAGCCCCAGCCTGTTCAGCCTCTCCCTATAGCTCAAAAAATCCTCCAACCCTGGCAACTGCCTTGTAAATCTTTTCTGAACCCTTTCAAGTTTCACAACATCTTTCCAATAGGGGGGAGACCAGAATTGCACGCAATATTCCAACAGTGGCCTAACCAATGTCCTGTACAGCCACAACATGACCTCCCAACTCCTGTATGCAATACTCTGATTGATAAAAGAAAACATACCAAATGCCTCCTTCACTATCCTATCTACCTGCGACTCCACTTTCAAGGAGCTATGAACCTGCACTCCAAGGTCTCTTTGTTCAGCAACACTCCCCAGGACCTTACCATTAAATGTATAAGTCCTGCTAAGATTTGCTTTTCTGAAATACAGCACCTCACATTTATCTGAATTAAACCCCATCTGCCACTTCTCAGCCCGTTGGCACATCTGGTCCAGATCCTGTTGTAATCTGAGGTAACCCTCTTCGCTGTCCACTACACCTCCAATTTTGGTGTCATCTGCAAACTTACTAACTGTACCTCTTGGGCTCACATCCAAATCATTTACGTGAAAAAGTAGTTCAACATCTTTCAGCTGACAAGAAAATTTCAAATAACTTTTTTTTGAAACGGGGAGAGCAATTCGTAGTGAGTTAGCACACGTAAAAATAAAACAGGAGGAAAACTTGACCAGAGGAAACAGGAGGAAAACATGACACTCCCCATTAAAAAAAAGTTGAGGAGAGGACTAAAGTCCGCAAAAATAAATCCCTCATGTTCTCATTGTATTTTGCGCCACTGTCTCTCTAAGGGCTCGGCAGTCGCACAGGAGGGCAGGACAACCTTGGTTAGTCTGGATGACGGCACGACATCAAACGCAAAGATGCCGGCTCCTGTTGAGGACCAGGATAAAATAGAGGAAACATTTCACAGACTTCAGTCAAACACTATCCAAAAAGTGATTTTATTTGTAAAATATCATTAAGTTTTAAGCTATATCCAGCCTTTGTCCATATTTTATCAATTGAATGAAATAAAAACTCTGGAAATATGCTTTTTTATGTAATTATGTTCAGAATGGCTTCATTTGTTTACAATCAGATCAGTTCAGTTATCAGAACAAAATACTTGCCGCATGTCTCATTTGGATAATTGGGGTTGTTCTGCGTACCACAAACAGCAGAGGTCCCAGTATGGATCACTGTGAAACTGGTCACGGACCTCCAGACTGAAAAACACCCTTCCACCACTACCCTCTGCCTTCTATGGGCAAGCCACTTCTAAACCCAAATCTAAATCCACTTACCCAGCCTCATTCTCTATGTTCACTGACTTCTCACTTCCCTTTTACGCATCTACAGCAGCTTAGGGTGTCGGTCTTGATATTACTTGCATGTTTCCTCTTGAAGTTTATTGTCCCTCTTATTTTTGGTTTCTCAACCCTGACCAACCTTCTGGTGTACCTCTAATCTTTTCAACACTACGTTTGTTTCTTTCAGTTTGACAATGTTCTCAACTTACTGAGAATCCTCTTACTCAACCGTGGGGCGGCACGGTGGCTCAGTGGTTAGCACTGCTGTCTCACAGCACCAGGGTCCCAGGTTCAATTCCAGCCTCGGGCGACTGTCTGTGTCGAGTTTGCACATTGTTTCGGCGTCTGCGTGGGTTTCCTTCGGGTGCTCCGGTTTCCTCCCACAGTCCAAAGATGTGCAGGTCAGGTGAATTGGCCATGCTAAATTGCCCATAGTGTTAGGTGCATTAGTCAGAGGGAAATGGGTCTGGGTGGGTTACTCTTCAGAGGGTTGGTGTGGACTGGTTGGGCTGAAGGGCCTGTTTCCAAACTGTAGGGAATCTAATCTAATCAACGTAGTATGGCTTTGCCGTGAGCAGTGAACTATTTCCTTAAAAAAAAATCTGCCACTGTTTCTCATCTTTGCTGATCATGACCAGTCCACTTTCAGACATTGGGTCACAGATGGAGAGCACGTAAACAGAATCTTTTGGTCCAACTGATCCATACTGACCAGATATCCTAACCTAATCTAGTCTCATTGTCCAGCACCTGGCCCATATCCCTCGAAACCCTTCCTACTCATATACGCATCAAGATGCCTTTTTAATGTCGTAACTATACCAGCCTCCACCACTTCCTCTAGCAGCTCATTCCATTCGCGCCCCACCTTCTGTGTGAAAAAGGTCCCCACCTTCTGTGTGAAAAAGGTGCCCCGTAGGTCTCTTTTGTATCCTTCCCCTCTCGCTCTAAACCTATGCCCTCTCGTTCTGAAATTCCCCACCCCAAAGAGGAGACCTGGTCGATTTACCTTCCCAAGCCCCTCATGATTTTATAAACCTCTCTAAGATCACCCCTCAGCCTCAAGACTGAAGGGAAAAACAGCCCCAGCCTTGTCAGCCTCTTCCTGTAACTGAAATCCTCCAACCTCAGCAATAGCCTTGTAAATCTTTTCTGAATCCTTTCAAGTTGCATAACATCTTTCTGATAGGAAGGAGACCAGAATTGCATGAAATATTCCAGCAGTGGCCTAACCAATGTCCTGTACATCCGCAACATGACCTCCCAACTCCTGTACTCAATACTCTGACCAATAAAGGAAAGCAGACAAAGTGCCTCCTTCACTATCCCATCCACCTGCAACTCCACTTTCAAGCAAATATGAACCTGCACTTCAAGGCCTCTTTGTTCAGCAAAACTCCTTTGGACCTTACCATTAAGTGCATAAGTCCTGCTAAGATTTGCTTTTCCAAAATGCAATACCTTGCATTTATCCAAATTAAACTCCATCTACCACTCCTCGGCCCACTGGCCTATCTGATCAAGATCTCTTTGTCATCGGAGGTATCCTTTTCTGCTGTCCACTCAGCCTCCAATTTTGGGGTCATCTGCAAAACTTACTCACTGTACTTCTTATGCTCGCATCCAAATCATTTATGGAAATGACAAAAAATAGAGAGCCCAGCACCGATCCTTGTGGCACTCCACTGGTCACAGGCCTCCAGTCTGAACAACAACCCTCCACCACCACCCTCTATCTTCTTCCTTTGAGCCAGTTCTGTATCCAAATGGCTAGTTCTCCATGTATTCCATGGGATCTAACCAGTCTCCCATGGGGAACCTTGTCACACGCCTTACTGAAGTCCATATAGATCATGTCCACTGCTCTGCCCTCACTAATCCTCTTTGTTTCTACTGCAAAACACTCAAATCAAGTTTGTGAGACATGATTTCCCAGGTACAAAGCCATGTTGACTATCCCGAATCAGTCCTTGCCTTTCCAAATACATGTACGTCCTGTCCCTCAGGATTCCCTCCAACACAAGTTTTAAATTACTTATGGTTGGAGTATTGCACGGGTAAAAGCAGAAAATTAAGGGAAGGCGAACTATCATAATTGAAGGTAGGAACTGTGGAATGTAGTTTGGGGATAGCTGCTTGAGCATAAATATGCACACTTCTTTTAAAAGACCAGTTGATTACAATTCAGGACCAGCACTGGAGTGGCACAGTGGTTAGCACTAGAAAATGAAACACGAGGATACCAAGATTCAGGAATCTTGAATGACAACAGAAACTGAGAAAATAAGTCAAAAATAAAAAGGAGGCATATACAAGGTTCAGAAAACTGAAGACAGACAGACTCCTTGAAGGATACAAAGATAGCAGTGAAGAACTTAATCCCTTTTCTCTCTTCCAATTCTTTGTTTATGAGGTGTCTATTGGCAAACAGGATTATGGAACATTGCAAGGCATTTCATATATACTCAAGAATCAAGAGAGCAGCAAGGCAAGAGATGCCAGCACAAAGAAGGGAGTTTATGCATGGAGCCATTGGAAATGGGCAAGATCCTTAACAAACACTTGGTATCAGTATTGCCAAAGGACAACAACATGATGGATGACGAGCCTTGCAAGAGGTGTGTTGACATTCTAGAGCATGTCAATAAACAGGGTGATGGTGTTGGGGGTTTTGAAAAACATTACAGTAGAAAGGTGCCCAGGATATATTAAATTGCATCCCAGATTACTGAAGGAGGCAAGAAAGGAAATTGCTGAGGTCTTGTATGAAAGCTTTGTACCCTGTTTAGTCACAGGAGAGGTCCCAGAGGCCGAGACAATTCCTCTGTTGTTCCTTTGGTTAAGTTAGACAACAGGGATAATCCAGTAAATTACAGGCCAGTGAGCCTTACGTCAGTGATAGGGAAACAACTGGAGAAAATAATTGGGTTAGTGTTTGCTCACATTTGGGGAAAAAAAAATCTTATGAGCAAAAGGCATCATGGCTTGTTGTGGGGAAGGTCATACCTCAAACTGACTGTTTCTTGAGGAAGTGACAAAGATGAATGATGAAGTCAGCGAAGTAGATGTTGTCCATATGAACTTCAGCAATACTTTTGACAACTCATAATACCTCATGGCAGGCTGACACAAACTATGAAATCACACAGCATTAGTAGTGAACAGCTAAGATGAATACAGAACTACTCCAGTCAGAGAAGACACAGTAGAAAAAGAAAGGTGATTTTCTGACTCAAAATCCGTGACGAGTGATGTTCCGTTGGGATTAGGGTTGAGACCCCTGTTGTTTGAGGCAGAATGCAGGTGATCTGATTAGTAATCTTGTGGATGACACAAACATTGTAGAGTTGTGGATAGTGAGGAGAATTGCCAGGAATCCAGCAAGAGAGAGAGGCTGGAGACTTGGGAAAAGAAATGGCAGATGGAGTTTAGTCTGGACAAATAAGAGGCGATGCATTTTGAACAATCTAATGGAGATAGGAAGAATAAATGGTAAAACCCATAAAACATCAACATGGAGGGACATACAGGCCCACAGTTCCCTCAAAAGTGGCAACACAAGTGAATATGGGGATCAAAAAAGCATATGGCATGCTGCCTTCATTGGTTTGGGCACAGGATAAAAATTGGCAAGTCATGTTGCAGTTGTATCGAACTTTAGGTAGACTATCTTTGAGATGTTGTGTACAATTCTGGTTGCTACACTACTAGAAGGATGTGGAGGCTTTAGGGCAGGTACATAAATGGTTTACCATGGTGTTACATGGTTTGGAGGGTATGAACTCTGTCAAAGATTGTCCAAACTTTGTTTGTTTTCATTTGCATGACAAAGGATGAGGCATCCCAATCGAAGTATACAAAATTATGAGGGGCACAGATAGAATGGATATTCAGAGTCATTCTCCCAGAGGAGAAATGTCAATTACTCAGGACCACCTGCTCAAGGTAAAAGAAAAGGGGTGGGGGGGTATAAAATAAAAGGAGATGTGACAGGATTTTTCTCTTTTAAATAAAAAACACAAAGAATGGTCAATGCTTGGATGACCTGTCAGAAGTGAATAGACAGGGAATAGGGATACGACACACAGGCAAAAGGTTTTTACTTTACAAAGGCATCATGTGTCTTGATAGGCCAAAAAGGCCTGGTCCTTCACAATCCAGTTGGACTATAACTTGGTGTCGTGAGATATTTAACTCTGTTGAAGCTATCCTAACACTGCTCCAAAATGTTGAAAAAAAAACTCAAGACAGAGTTTTAATTTCAAACATGTCATCAAGAAGTATTAAAACACGGTTTCTCAACATTCAAGTAGAATTTACGCACTTTTGAAAGCTCATGACTTTGTTTACATTAGAGTAAGCCCAAAAAAATTGCCAAGCTGTTGACCATCAGACAGATTCACCTGGGATTGACCGATGGACCAGAAAAGACAACAGCATAAACAGCCCTCAACCCTGCTGAGTGCCCTTCACTAACATGTGGGGGCTCATGTCAAATTTTGGAAAGCTGCCTCAACGACTAGCCAAGCTACCGCCTGACACCGTCATACTCAGAACCATACCTTACTGACAAAGTGCCAGAGATCACAATCAGCATCCTTGTTTATGTTCTGCACAACCGGCCAGACAGCGCAAAAGAGATGGCAGCAAAGTGGTATTCAGTCAGGTGGGAGTTGGCCTGGGAGTTCTCATCATTGACTTCAGACTGCATAAAGTGACTTGGCTTCAGGTTAAACATGGGCAAGGAAACCACTGGCTGATGACCACATACCATCCTCCCTCAGCTGATGAATCGGTACTTCCCCATGTTCAACAATGCTCAGAGGAAGCACTAAGGATGGCAAGGGCACAAAACATACTGTGGGGAATTTCCACGTCCATGTCAAAGAGTGGCTTGGCAGCAGTACTACTGACCAAGCTGGTCGGGATTAAAGGACAGAGCTGCTAGACTCTGTGGAAGCTGTCGAGGGAACTGAAGAGAGGTGGAAAACATACCTGACCTCCTCTTTACCAATCTGCCAGCTGCAGATGCATTTATCCATTACAATATCAGCAAGAGCAATCACCGCACAGTGTTTGCGGAGATAAAGTCCCATCTTCACTTTGAGAATAACCTCCATCATGTTGTGTGGCACTATCACCATAGGTATTCATGAGGGGCTGTGGGCCATCAACAGCAGCAGAAGAATTGTACTCCAGCACAATCTGTAACCTCATGGCCCTGCATATCCCCCACTCAGCCACTGCTAGCACCCACAAGGATCAACTCTGATTCTATTAAGTGTGCAGGAGGGAATGCCAAGAGCAGCACCAGGCATATCTGAACAAGAGGAATCAACCTGGTGAAGCCATCAAATAGGACTACTTGCATGCTAAACAGCATAAACAACAAGTGACACACAGGCCTGAGCGATCCCACAACCAATGGATCAGATCGAAGCTCGGCAGTCCTGTCACATTCAGTCGTGAATGGTGGTGGATGACTAATCTGCCTCACTGGAGGCGGCAGCTCCACAATTATCCTCATCCACAATAATGGAGGCGCCCAGCACATCAGTGCAAAAGATAATGCTGAAGCGCTCGTAACAAATTGCCAGCTAGGAGTGCCTTGTGGATGATCCATTAGTGGTCCTCAGCATTACAAATACCAGTCCTTCAGCCAATTCGATCCACTCCACATGACACTAATATAGTTGAACTCGTTCAATACCGCAAAGGCTATGGGCCCTGACAACATTCTGGTAATAGTACTGATAGCTTGTGCCCCAAACTTGCCGCTCCCCTAGCTAAGCTCTTCCAGCCACTCCTCAACAATGTGGAAAATTGCCCAGGTATTTCCTGTACATAAAAGTAGAACAAATGCAACTCAACCAATTCACCGCCCCATCAGTGAAGTGATGGAAGGTGTCATCAACAGCATCGTCAAGCAGCAATAACCTGCTCAATGACGCCCAGTTTGGGTTCTACAGGGCCACTCAGCCCCTGACCTCATTACAGCCTTGGTTCAAACATGGACAAAACAGCTGGATTCCAGAGATGAGGTGAGGGGAGAGTGACAGCCCATGACATCAAGGCTGCATTTGACTGAGCAAAGAGAAGCCCCGGCAAAACTGGAATCAATGGGTATCAGGGGGCAAACCTTTTGACGGTTATAGTAATGCCTGAAGCATCGGAAGATGGTCGTGATTGTTGGAGGTCAGTTATCTCAGTTCCAGACATCTCTGCACGAGTTCCTCAGGGTAATGCCCTCAGCCCAACCATCTTCAGCTGCTTCATCAATGACCTTCTCTCTATCATAAGATCAGAATTGGGAACGTTAGCCAACAATGGGGAATATGGCTCCTCAGATATCGAAGCAGTCAGTGTTCAAATGCAACAAGATCTGGATAATATTCAGGCTTGGGCTGATGAGTGGCAAGTAACATTCACTCTACACAAATGCCGGCAATCACCATCATGAGAAATAATCTAACCACCGCCCCCTGACATTCAATTGTGTTACCATCAATGAAACCCCCATTATCAATATCCTTGGGGTTACTGAGATATTCAAGGGTTAATTTGCTCTGCCAACCTGCAGGAAATTGGATGCCCCGGGGGTAGTGTGCTATGCTCTTAGCGTAGTATGTCTTTTGTCTTGTAGGTAGAATGTAAAAAATTTACATTGTCATGTCCTGCCATTCAGAATCAATAAGAACATAGCAGTTGGAATTCTGACCACATCCTGTAGTTAAAGAATACAATTTACGACCAATCTGGCCATTAAGTGATGATTTACATTATGTTGTTTCTGGAGATGATCAGGTTACTGCAGTGTGTGGAGTGTCATGTGACTGCAAGGGAGTGGATGGGGTTGTCTTCTGGGCATCACTGACTGTGATGTGAAGATCCTGTATAAAGGAAGGACTGTTCTTTTGTTCAGAGAGCTTCTCTTGACACACTTCGCAGCCATTGCAAACAGTGTTAAGTGATCCTCCAAAGCTTGTACTTGCTCATTAAAATTTTGGCTGTTCACAGAAGTTGGCATATTGCAGGTGCATCAACTATCATCTAAGAATCTCAAGAAATAATGAACCTAACATTCCCACTGACCAGAAATTTAAACGGACTCATAACCTCACCACAGTGAGCAGGTCAAAGGTGAGGAATATTGCAGCAAGTAACTCAACTCTTAACTCCCCAAAGCTTACCTACCATCTACAAGGCACACGTCAGAAACTTGATGGAATACTCCCCACTTGCCTGGATGGATGCAGCTCCAATGGTACAAGCAGCTTGACACCATCCAGGACAAAGCAACCCTCTTGCGGAGCATTACAACAACATACATCCACTCTCTCGACCAACGGCTCAGTAACAGCAGTGGGAGAAAACAAGGACTGTAGATGCCTGATGAAGAGCTCTGCTCAAAACATGACTCTCCTGTTCAGAGGATGCTACCTGACCAGCTGTGCTGTGACTCAGAAGCAGCAGTGTCTATTATCTACAAGATGCACTGCAGTAATTGACCAAAGACCCTCAGACAACACCTTCCAAACCCACAACCACTTCTTTCTTGAAGGACATGGGCAGGAAATATATGGGAACACGACCACCTTCAAGTACTCCTCTAAGTCACTCACTATCTAGACTTGAAAATATATCACCGGTCCTTCACTGTCACTGGGTCAAAATCCTGGAACTCCTTCCCTCATGGCATTGTGGGTCAACCCACAGTTGATGGGACAACAGCGGTTCAAGAAGGCAGCTCACCACCACCTTTTCAAACAGGAAACTAGGGACAGGCAATAAATACTGACAGCCAATGATGCCCACATCCCATAAATAATTGTTTTAAAATGCATGATAGCACCTATTCTATGGCAATTTATAGAATTCCAACAGTGTGGAAAGAGGCCATTCGGCCCATCAAATCTGCAGCAACTCTCCAAAGGGTATCCTATCCTCTCCCCTTAACCCCACATTTACCTTGGCTAACCCACCTAGCCTGCACACCTTTGGCCTGCAAGAGAAAACGAGAGTACTGGGAGGAAACCCACAGAGTCACAGGGAGAATGTACAAACTCCACAGAGTCACCCAAACCTGAAACTGAAAACGGGTCCCTGGCACTGTGAGGCAGCAGTGCCGACCACAAAGCCAATGTGCCACACATGCTCATTTCTGCATATCTCAATATATAAAACAAACAGTTATATATTTTATTGAGACTGAAAAACTTATTTCTAATATAATTCTTCGGAGGGTTGGTGTGGACTTGTTGGGCCGAAGGGCCTGTTTGCACACTGAAGGCAATCTTATCTAATCTAATCAAAAGGGAAATAAATCATTTAAAAAAGGTGACTCATGAAGTCCAAATAGAAGAGACACATTCATAAAATCAGCAGATGGGCTTACTTCGTGCAAGAGCTGCAGCCGTGATGTCTGCGATATTAGCACAAGTGCAGTCCAAAATGTTTTGCAAGTTCAATCCAAATTATTTTTTCAGTGAAAATGCAAAAAATTGTAAAACCTACTTAGGTCATTTGATGAACAAGGAAATTGTAAATGGGGACTAATTAACCTCAAAGTCACTTTCAGGACAGCCCAGAGCATGATATATGGAGATGGACAGAGACCTGAGGATGAGGATTCACTGCTCTGCAGAGATCTGAGTGTTTGTTGGAGAAGTTAGTTGCAACTTGCACCTTGTGTGATGTGCTGCTCACAGAGAAGATAGTTAAATAAATGACAGATATCCAGATCTGCACAGCAAGAGCAATTTAATTTCATCATTGATTATGAGGGTCAATCTCAACTGGAAGTTTGAAAGGGAACAGACACTGGAAGATTTCATAGTTTCAAAGTAGAAATATCATCTACCAACAGTAAAACTCTACAGCATTTTCTGCCAATGAAAGCAACAAACACAAAGAAGATGGTAATAGAGCCAATGTCACTAGACTAGTGCTCCCAGGGTCCAAGCTATTGCTTTGGCCTCACATAACTAAATTCATTTAATAAATCTAAAATATAAAGCTGGTTTCACAGTCACCATGACTGATATGGTCACTGATTGTAAAAATTCTAGCTAACTCTCAAATCTCTTTCAGGGAAGGAAAACCATAGTCATGACCAAGTCTGGCCAACATGCAAATCCATGCACTCAATTGTGTTGGACTCTGAATTGACTCTAGTAAGCCATTCAGTTCAAGGGCAATTAGAATTGGGCAACACGTTATGAAAGATTAAATAGTAGTAGTCTCCAAGTATTGAAAGCAAACCAGAATATTGGACAAAGGCATGTGTAATAGGAGATGGCAAAATGGAAGTTTTATATCTCAGAATAGCTTGAGCTAAAGAAATTCACCTCAGGATTGTGGTACACTGATGGCTGCCCCTTCATAAAGTAAATAACTAAGATTGTCTTCTAAAGGAATTGCTTGTGAAGCAATGAGAAAAGTTGAGTTTTTTTTGTACTTCAAAGCTGTGGTATTAACACATTTGTTTCCTTCATTTTGTAGTATACACAGTCAGTTTGGAGTTTGACTAAAGTAGAACTGAAATCTTAAGGCATCTTCCTATTGGTTAAACAAGGTATTCAGAATTCTTCAAACTTTAACCGTCCATAACTGGATTGTTACATTCTGCTCAACAATCTTCCATCACCAGGACATTTGAGACGTATGCAAGCATATTCCGCAGCACAGAGTTCCAAAGAAGAGACAAGGCAATTCACGTTAATATGTAAATATCGGACCTGCAGCAAGTGTCAGCTGCCGATATGGCAAACACTCTCATTGTGGCGGAACTCCATTATATTGGGGTCAAAACATTAACACTGGTTTTCTTTCTGCAGATGTTGCTCAGTCTGCTCAGTTTCTCCAGTACTATTTCTAATCCAGATATATACTTGCTGATTAAAACGTTAAATTCCCTCTGAGCAAATAGGGAGAGGCAATAAATGCTGGTCTTGTCTGCAATGCCCACATTCTGCGCAGGGACAAAATAAGGTTCCTCATGTCTCCGGTTCCTTAGCCAATCACTTTAACAACCTTTTGTTTAAGGGACCTTTCTCTACTGTCATAACCAGAACTCAACATAAAACACCACTTTCTTCCAAGACCAAACCAATATTTCGAACACTTAGCAAGCTGAATGAAACGAGAGCATGAAGTCTGCCACACAGTTGAAGGTGAAAATAAATGTAAAAATGCTTACACCTAATCAGCAAATTATGACTGAAAATGTTGGAGTGCAAGTGTCAGTGTAAGAACAAATGTTTCAATCTCATCTTGTGAAAAGATAAAATGTTTAAAATAGGTCAGGGAAAGATTTTAAGAACACATTATAACTCAAAAAACCATCACGTACCTTCATTTATTTTTGACATATCCACATTAGCATTGTTAAGCTGCAAGGTGGCTTGCAAAGCAGGAAGTAATTGCCTCAAAAGGTTTGGATCCTGTAGTAGAGGAGGAATAGGTGACTGAGGAATAGGTGAAACAGGGACAGTAGACGTGGTGGCTGATGGGGTCTGAGAAGCAGGAGTCATTCCCGAGGATGATGATGAAGGGGTAGCACAAGACTGAGTTGCTGACTTGTCCACTGAAGCAGTTTCTGGGAAAGAAGTGGGAGGGGAGAAAGTTAAAATACAGCATACTTTGAAAAAAAAAACAGGAAATCTAGAGTTCACAATAACTTCCCCCCTCAGTTCCAGAATAATAACCAAGTAATACTCCCAGGGCCTCCCTTGGATAAGATTTTTAAAAGACACTACGGATTGGAATGGCTAAGTAACAACATTATTTCCTGGTGGCACTGCATGTTGCATTGTTGGAAATTTTAGCATTATTCAATGAAAAACCAGATCGCTCAGAATCCTCGCCAGTATTGCCCCTTCATTGCACTGTAATTCAGTAATATGCAGTAGTAGTAAAAATCATACATTCAAGACACTGCTTCATTTAACAGACAAAGCTTCAAGGTACAATCACAGTGAGAAAATGTATAAGGTATAAGCAGGCAGGGAAAATGTTCTTAGTTTTGTGAAACAAGAGGTTCAGCTGAGCATGACTCAGATCTGATAAGAACTTGCAGTTAACAATGGGGTACTGGAGGCAAGGGTAATGGGTGAACAAGGTGGAAAAGCATTCATTATGTGGAGCCAAGTAACAAAATTGGAATCATTCAGTATGCAAGATCAGTTTAACAAGGTGAAAAGTATTCATTACCTGAAACCAGTCAAGGTTAAGAACATTCATTGTTTAACACCAGATGGCTTAATCTTTGCTAATGACACTCACTGACTCTAACAGTCACCCAATTAAGATGTATATTTCCTTATCTGAATACTCCTTCCTGTAAAGTGATTATAAAATTGAATTCATTAAGAAACTGCTCTTCCAGAGAAGACCATGAACTCATGGCTTTGTGCACATGAGCAAATAGAGAGTTTTGCTTGGACAAGGGGGGGGGCACTGAAATCACTCCAGAATCACCAAAACATCCGTTATTCCCCACAGAACGGACGACCATCTCACATTTATCTTTGATACATAATTCAACAGTTCTGAACATTTCATATCAAACATGGGTAAGCCATTCAGAACTGTGATGAGGAAGAATTTCTTCACCCAAGTGTTGCGAACCTGTGGAATTCTCTCCCACAGGAAGTTGTTGGAGCCACTTCATTAGATATATTCAAAAGCGAGTAGTCAGACTCTTGCGGCTAAAAGGGTATGGGTGGGAATGGGATACTGAGATTGCATCAGCAGCCATGATTGTATTCAATGGTGGTGCAGGCTCCAAAAGAGCCAAATGGCCGACTACTGCACCTATTTTCTATATTTCAAGTCAATTAGGGATAAATCAGTAAGAGCAGCCTTGTTAGCATTTCCCCAATAAATTGTTTCATGCAATTACAAAACAACTTTAAATACTTCAGTCTTCACTGTAACATAGATGATAGGAAAGACCAAGATGCATAACTTTACCCTACTTAGTAGAAGTTCAGTATTATTTGACAATTGTTTCACTCAATAGAATGGGGTGAAATAGCCATGAATTGAAGATTATATTCAAATGGGAAATGGGGTTTCACATTGGGTAACCATGAAGGAACTGCTCCAACAATTTAGTCCAAGGATTGTTATGTTATTTTTGGGAGCCTGCAAGACCACTTACAAAAAGTGATAAGTACTCTGAAATGAGAGTAATCTCTGCTGCATTTTGTGAAGTGTTTTGTTATGTAATCGTAGGAGCTTTAATTTGTCTTAGTTGGCCCGCACAAGGGTCAGAAAGCTCAACAAGATGTGTAACTGACTGATTCACAACAGAAGACTCATGAACTTTTCAACTTGATCGCTTTTACCTTAACAGAAGCATTCTAGTTCCAGAAAACCTCAAACATGCTTCAGAGCTGAAAGTAGGTTACCATTTGTTTTCACTCATTCAATGTCATACTGAGTCAGGCTTGTGCATCATAACAACAAAGAATTCAAAACACTTGCAATGCGATGTACATTACATAAGCATACACGAGTGCAGTATACATTGAGTCATGCATTGTGGAACATTATTCTAATGAGCTTGCCAAGTGTTGCTTTTAATGTTTAAGAGTTCAAACCCACTACAAACCTGCAGACAACCTTGCCCCATTTGGCAACACAATCTTAGTGCTTTATGTTCTGCCACACTTCAAGAAGAATTACTGCATGAGCGCATTTTACTTGTTTCAGGAGATTAACAGATAAATGAAAACGGTGTGGTGTGACCTGAAGTGTGGCCTCCATGTAGAGCATAAAAGGTATCCAAATATTAATATTTTGAAGAGAATTTTTAACTGCTGTGATCAACGCATCACTTTTATTATAACAATTTATTAATAAATGGGATATGACATAATTAACAGCAGTACAGCTCCTCGAGCCCACTCCTGCATTGACCAAGATCACTGTTGATCACAGAATCCCTACAGTGTGGGAGCCCATGCCGACTCTCCAAATAGCATTCCACTCAGAACACCCCAGCCCCCAACCCTCTAGGTAATCCACCTAGCCTGCACATCCCTGGACAATATGGGTGATTTACCATGGCCAAACCACCTAACCTCCACATCTGTGGACAATGGAAGAAAACCTGGAGGAAACCCAGACATCGGGAGAACATGCAAACTCCATACAGACTATCACCCAAGGCTGGAATCAAACCCAGTCCCCAGGTGCTGAGACAGCAATGCTAACCTCTAAGCCACCATGTCTCAACTCCATTTTCCTGTCCATTCTCCTCCTCCTCAAATTGCTTGAAATATCAAAAATATATCCAGCGATCCATCATCTTTCGACAAAAAGCTTCACAATTTTCTGGGACATGAGAAATAACAGTACATGACAGTAAGAAATGCAAAATTTGATGTGCAAATAGAGCCAAAGAATAAAACAGCATTTTGTTGTGCAGTCAGTATGCAGAAAGTCTGTCAGTGAGGATAATTACTTGATGTTGGTTTGGAGTAAAATTATCTTGTAATCATAGTGAAGCCCAGCCTATAAGATATGTTTATGATTAGCTCCTTGAAACTTCAACCAAAACTCCCAAAGTACAAGTAAGGTTTCTGCAACTGCTGCTAAACCTTCCATTTGAAGCAAAATACTGCAGATTTGCGAGATCGGAAATAATAACTAAAGTCTGGAGAAACTCAGCATGTCTGAGAAAACCTGTGGGGGGAAAAAAATGCGTTAACAGAGTCTGAACGACTCTTCCGAGAATCACAGAATCGTTACAGTGCGAAAGCAGGCCATTCAGTCTAGCAAGTCCACACCAACCCTCTGAAAAGCATCCCACCAAGACCAATTCTGCCACTCTATCCCTCAACCTGTGCATTTCCCTAGCTAATCCAACAAGCCTGCACATCCGGAGACACTATGGCCATTCTACAATGCACAATTTGCACACCTTTGGACTGTGGGAGGAAGCCTCCGCACTGATTTTACACCCTAAGTATTTAACTGAATTCAAAAACCCCAAACTTTAACAGGTATACATTTGCATACAAAACTCAAGCAGATTGATTTTTTTTATGACAGATAAATATTCATAAACAAACAATGCATAAACACTTATTCTGACAGGGATAGAGCTCAAAAGTGACAATTTGTCAAAGTTCTGCATTTTGCACTCAACACATCATTGACAAGAATTCAAATAAGGGGGCAAGCCAACATATGCACTGTGAGAAAAGAGCCCTGCATCCAAGTGTAATATACAAGCTAAAACAACCTGCTGCTTTAAGCGCTGAGTGGATGATATACCTTGGCCTCCACTTCAGGACCAATCTATTGCCTGTTTTGTACCATTAAAAACATGTGCTCAAGAATTTGTCACAATTCCTGCAAAACTATAATAATGACATTTCCTCAAATAAAAATGGAAACCCACCTGTCTACAAAAGGCAGAGCAAATCTAATTGACTGATGACGATCCTCAAGATCTCCACTCAAATTATCAACATGATAATATATTGAGCAAAGCTTGCCAATAACCTGCTCAACAGCATTGATAAAGTTTCTGCCGAGACACTCAGTACTAAATGTCATTACTACATGGACAAAAGAGCAGAATTCCACAGATAAAGTACAATTTGGCATCAAGGAGCCCCAGCAAGTTTCAAGTGAATTAATATGAGTTAATATAAAGAGGATGGTTGTGGCTGCTGGAAGCAGCTTTGCTTAGTCTCTGAGCTGCAACTAAGCACTTGTATAGTTGCTACTTTAATAGCCTTTCCTTCATCATAAGCTAAAGCGTCTGATGCTTGGTGAAGATGGCAGCTCTCAGAAACCCTCAGGTAACAAAGTGGCCTGTGCTGCCACACAGAAAGACCTAGACAACGTTCAGACTTCCACGCTCAGTGGCATAAACTTCACCAGTCACCAAAAGTGACAGAATACCACTGTCCTTCGACATTCAACAGCAAAGCTCAGATTGCATCACCTCCCAACAACATTCTGGAAGGTCACAAATCACAAAGTGAAACGGATCAGTTAGACACATACAGAAGCAGATCTCAAGATGGGCATTAATGTAGCAGGAGATTTAACTCTTAATTTCTGAAAGCCTTTGCAACATCAACACAACAGTTAAAAATGCTCCTCACTCACTTGAATGATGCAGCTTCAACTTTCATAAGGTTCAACAATATCTCTGAAAAAGTAGCCTGCTTCACTGGCATCAGCTTAAAAATTCACTCTTTCCATCCATGGTAAACCAGCATGCACTGTGTGCACGACACGCTGCGGCAATTTAAGATGCTCCATTAATAGATTATGCTAAACCCACAAACTCTACCACCGAAACGAGCAAGCAAAAAGTGCATGCTCATTCACAACCTGCAAGTTCTCTTCGAAGTCAGACACCATCACTTGCCATTTCATCGTCAGTGGCTCAAAATTCTTGAACAGCTTGTAGCACTACGAGAGCACTTGCACCACACAAAATCCAGAACTTCAAGATGAAAGCTCACCACTATATTGTCATGGATAATCTACAATGGGCAACACCTTGCCAGTGATGTGGACAAGCCATGAACAAAATGTAATGCAAGTTCCTTTGATGCAGTTTGAGCATAAATCAATGATGAATTCACTGCGTAAATTCAAGTTGCTGTTAGTAAATCCAAAGCAAATAGAATTAACAGTGCCAGATAAATAGCAAGAAAATTAGAATTAAAAAAGATTTAAAAGATTAGCATTTTAATGAAGCCAAATTTCAAGTCAGTGGAGTTCTCATGTATCATAAGACACACAAATAGGTAATGGAACCAATTCATAAGCAAATTCCTAAGATAAAGACCATAAAATAGATTTTTTTTCTGTAGAATTCCACTAACCTAATCCAATGTCATGACAAAATTAACAAAAAGGAACAAGTCATTTGAAAATGCTAACCAAACATGGTAAAACAAAATTCAACCAGACTTTCACCATGGACACCCAAGAACCTCATCTAAGTGTACAAAAAGGAAGATTTTAATTCTCATGTGATGGTGGAAAAATCCCCACATGATTTTACTTTCCAGAGCAAAGTCAGTCTTCACCACGTAAAAAAATAACATTGAACATAACAGTCACTACTCTGGAATTCATGATTTTGGAAATGCCGTCCAACATTGGAAGTGATATTTCACAAGTAGCAAGTAGCATTGACACCACGTCACATGTCAGGCAACTGTGATCTCCAGTCAGAGATGATCTACCAACTACCCCATGATATTAAAGGCCATTAGCATAACTGAATCTCCCTCGATGAACATTCTGGGGGTTATCAATGACTTGCTGTTTCAATACAACTGCTGTAAGAGCAAGTCAGAGGCTAGGAATCCCGTAGCAAGTAATTCAGCTTGTGACTCCCTAAAACCTGTCCACTATTCTTTAGGACTGAAATAACCTGTTGGACTATAACCTGGTGTTGAGAGATTTCTCACTTTCTCCACTCCAATCCAACACTGGCTCCTCCACATTATGTCCATTATTCGACCATTTAAGAGGCACAGGTCAGGAATATGATGAAATACTTCCCCAGTGCCTGGGTAAATGTAGCTTCAACATTACTCAAGAAGCTTGACACCACCCCAGACAAAGCAGCCTGCTTGATTGGTACCAAATCCGCCCCCTTGAAAATTCATTCCCATCACCACTAAGGGTCAGTAGCAGCAGTTTGTACCATTGACAAGATGAACTGTAGATATTCACCAAACATCCGAACCCACAATCACTTCCATTTGGACAGCAGATACACAGGAACACCATCATCTGTTTATCCCCTCCAAGCCACTCTTCATTGGGTTGAAATCCTGCAATTTCCTCTCTAAATGGCATTGTGGTTCAACCGACAGCACAGGAACTGCAGCAGTTAAAGAAGGCAACTCAGAACCACCTTCTCAGGAGGAATGAGAAACAGGCAAAAAAAACCGGCCAGCCAGTGACAACCAAATTCCTTGAGTAAACTGAAAACAATAATTTGGATGGATTATTTTCCACCTGCTGTGAAAATGGATTTTTATTCTTCAAACACCTCAAAACTAGAAAATATTGTAACTGCACCTATTTTACCACAACAGCTTAGAATAATCTAAGACAATCCAAGTAATAACTAAACTAGATAACTGAACCAAATTACAGGAGTTTAGTGAAGGCACCTAGGCATCAAACTCTGCAAGTCATTCAATTCATAAAATCCTTTTGGAACCTTAATTAACTTATCTCCAATCTTTACTTATAAATCTATTCACTGTTCTGATCACTGCTTCACCTATTCATTGCCAACTTCCAAAGTATATGGAAGAATGTTAACGGGAAACAATACAAAAGCAATTTTGAACGTATGTTAAATACACATTTTACAACCATGGATCAAAGTATTACACATTCAGATTGTCATAAATTGCAGCCATTGAAAAGGAACATGTTTTAATTCAGAAGGACAAATTCATACCCAACTGAGGGGAAAAACATCACAGACCTGCAAGATCAAGAGGAGCAAAGAAACACTAGCCACAAGTCTTAGAGGATTTTCTTCCCCATTTTCATCCAGAAAATCCAAACTTCTCCATCTTATACCTTGGCACAGAAGACCATCTCAAAATTACTGATACTTTAACATAATTCTCATTCAACTCGACCTAGTGCTACAAGCTAGTGAGGGCAGGAAGAGGACGATGGAGCAGATGAATGCATGGCTGAGGAGCTGGTGTATGGGAGAAGGATTCACATTTTTTGATCAGTGGAATCTCTTTTGGGGTAAAGTGAGCCGTACAAGAAGGACAGATTGCACCTAAATTGGAAGGGGACTAATATACAGGCAGGGAAATTTGCTTGAACTGCTTGGGAGGATTTAAATAGTAAGGTGGGGGAGTGGGACCCAGGGAGAAAAAGTGAGGAAAGAGATCGATGTGAGACGGGTACAGCTGAGAACAGACGTGAGTCAAATAGTCAGGCCAGGCAGGGACAAGGTAGGACTAATAAATTAAACTGCATTTATTTCAATGCAAGGGGCCGAACAGGGAAGGCAGATGAACTCAGGGCATGGTGAGGAACATGGGACCGGGATATCATAACAATTACGGAAACACGGCTCAGGGATGGGCAGGACTGGCAGCTGAAATGTTCCAGGATACAAATGCTACAGGAAGGATAGAAAGGGAGGCAAAAGAGGAAGGGGAAGTGGCATTTTTGATAAGTGATAGCATTACAGCTGTGCTAAGGGAGGATATTCCTGGAAATACATTAAGGGAAGTTATTTGGGTGGAACTGAGAAATAAGAAAGGGATGATCACCTTATTGGCATTGTATTATAGAGCCCCTAATAGTCAGAGGGAAACTAAGAAACAAACTTGTAAGGAGTTCTCAGCTATCTGTAAGAATAATAGGGTGGTTATGGGAGGGGATTTTAACTTTCCAAACATCGACTGGGTCTGCCATAGTGTAAAAGGTTTAGATGGAGAGGAATTTGTTAAAAGTGTGTACAAGACAATTTTCTGATTCAGGATGTGGATGTACCTACTTGACCTACTCTTGGGAAATAAAGCAGGGCAGGTGACTGAGGTGTCAGTGGGGGAGCACTTTGGGGCCAGTGACCATAATTCTATTTGTTTAAAAATAGTGATGGAAAAGGGTAGACCAGATCTAAAAATTGAAGTTCTAAATTGGAGAAAGGCCAATTTTGACGGTATGAGGCAAGAACGTTCAAAAGATGATTAGAGGCAGATGTTCACGGTAAAGGGACAGCTGGGAAATGGGAAACCTTCAGAAATGAGATAACAAGAATCCAGAGAAAGTATATTTCTGTCAGGGTGAAATGGAAGGCTGGTGGCTATAGGAAATGTGGGATGACTAAAGGAATTGAGGGTTTGGTTAAGAAAAAGGAGGAAGCATATGTCAGGTATAGACAGGATAGATCGAGTGAATCCTTAGAAGAGTATAAGAAAGTAGGAATATACTTAAGAGGGAAATCAGGAGGGCAAAACAGGGACATGAGATAGCTTTGGCAAATAGAATTAAGGAGAATCCAAAGGGGTTTTACAAATATATTAAGGACAAAAGGGTAACTAGGGAGAGAATAGGGCCCCTCAAAGATCAGCAAGGCGGCCTTTGTGTGGAGACACAGAAAATGGGGGAGATACTAAATGAATATTTTGCATCATTATTTACTGTGGAAAAGGATATGGAAGATATAGACCGCAGGGAAATAGATGGTGACAGCTTGCAAAACGTCCATTACAGAGGAGGAAGTGCTGGATGTCTTGAAACGGTTAAAGGCAGATAAATCCCCAGGACCTGATCAGGTGTATCCAAGAACTCTGTGGGAAGCTGGAGAAGTGATTGCTGGGTCTCTTGTTGAGATATTTGTATCATCGATAGTCACAGGTGAGGTGCCAGAAGACTGGAGGTTGGCAAACGTGGTGCCACTGTTTAAGAAGGGCAGTAAAGACAAGCCAGGGAACCATAGACCGGTGAGTCTGACCTCAGTGGTGGCTAAGTTGTTGGAGGGAATCCTGAGGGACTGATGTACATGTATTTGGGAAGGCAAGGGCTGATTCAGGATAGTCAACATGGCTTTGTGCGTGGGAAATCATGTCTCACAAACTTGATTGAGTGTTTTGAAGAAGCAACAAAGAAGATTGATGAGGGCAGAGCAGTAGATGTGACCTGTACGGACTTCAGTAAGGCGTTCGACAAGGTTCCCCATGGGAGACTGATTAGCAAGTTTAGATCTCATGGAATACAGGGAGAACTAGCCATTTGGATACAGAACTTGCTCAAAACGTCGAAGACGGAGGGTGGTGGTGGAGGGTTGTTTTTCAGACTGGAGGCCTGTGACCAGTGGAGTGCCACAAGGATTGGTGCTGGGCCCTCTACTTTTTGTCATTTACATAAATGATTTGGATGCGAGCATAAGAGGTACAGCTACTAAGTTTGCAGATGACACCAAAATTGGAGATGTAGTGGACAGCAAAGACAGTTAACTCCGATTACAACAGGACCTGGACCAGATGGGCCAATGGACTGAGAAGTGGCAGATGGAGTTTAATTCAGATAAATGAGAGGTGCTGCACTTTGGGAAAGCAAATCTTAGCAAGTCTTATACACTTAATGGTAAGGTCCTAGGGAGTGTTGCTGAACAAAGAGACCTTGGAGTGCAAGTTCATAGCTCCTTGAAAGTGGAGTCGTAGGTAGATAGGATAGTGAAGGCGGTATTTGGTATGCTTTCCTTTATTAGTCAGAGTATTGAGTACAGGAGTTGCGAGGTCATGTTGCGGATGTACAGGACATTGGTTAGGGCACTGTTGGAATATTGCATGCAATTCTGGTCTCCTTCCTATCGGAAAGATATTGTGAAGCTTGAAAGGGTTCAGAATAGATTTGCAAGGATGTTGCCAGGGTTGGAGGATCTGAGCTACAGGGAGAGGCTGAACAGGCTGGGGCTGTTTTCCCTGGAGTGTCAGAGGCTGAGGGGTGACCTAATAGAGGTTTACAAAATTATGAGGGGCATGGGAATGATAAATAGACAAAGTCTTTTCCCTGGGGTCGGGGAGTCCAGAAATAGAGGGTATAGATTTAGGCTGAGGGGGAAAAGATATAAAAGAGACCTAAGGGGCAACCTTTTCATGCAGAGGGTGGTACGTGTATGGAATGAGCTGCCAGAGGATGTTGAGGAGGCTGGTACAATTGCAACATTTAAGAGGCATTTGGATGGGTATATGAATAGGAAGGGTTTGGAGGGATATGGCCGGGTGGTGGCAGGTGGGACAAGATTGGGTTGGAATATCTGGTCGGCATGGACGGGTTGGACCGAAGGGTCGGTTTCCATGCTGTACATCTCTATGACTCTAGTTAATAAACGACATCAGTAGCAGCATTAAATTATTTTTTGCTGAGATTCATAGACACTTGATGCAACTGCAACATGCCAATTTCTATGAACAACAAAAATTTTATAAAACACAGTACAGTGCAATCTGTCTGGAAGAATCTTTCACACACACTTCACAGGGCTTGCAGAGTCGTGTCAAAGATCTCCCTGAACGAAGGAAGCAGTCCTTCCTTTGTGCAAAATCTTTACATCACAGTCATTAATGTCCACAGCATAATCCCACCGCATTTGCAGAAACAACATAATGTAAATAATCCCTCAAAGGACAAATCTGTTGCACAACATTTTTTAAACTACAGGGAGTAATCAAATTTCTAACTGTAATGTTCTTATTGATTTCTGTACCAGGGATGAAACGGTAACTAGTATGAGATGACAATGTAGATTGTCTTTCTGAGTGACTCTGAAATGGCCATGAATGCCAAGAGATGGAAATGTAAATTCCTTATCTTCTACCTGTAGAATAGAGACATCCCACCCTAGCCTCAGGACGTACAATTTCCCGCAGCTCAGCAGATTAGCTTTTGAATATCACACACTAATACTTCAAATCAAATTCACCACGCAAATAGAAACAGATGATAATTCAGCATAATTTTCACATGCCAAAAACACAGAGTACATACGAATCGAAACAAATCAAGTAAAACACTTAAATTGAACCTTAAGTGCAGTTTTTGCTTTGAACACTCAGCATTCAACACTGCAATTTCAACACACAAGTTAGTCAACATCAAATCTAGGTAATGGTCACCTCAATTTGTTGTATTTCCTTCAAAAGGGTTGAGGGGAGATTTCCAAAATTTCACTAGGATTCAGAGACTTCGACAATATGGGGATTAAGGAAACTGGGAGTAAAGAATATAGTAACAAGGAGATGGAAGAAATATTTTGAATAGTAGTTCAGAGGGAGTTATTCTAACTGATTGGAGAATCGATAAGTAGAAGACATAATTTAACATGATTAGGTTTTTCAAATACATGAAGAGTTTGATGATTCAGAATTCCTTGCTCAGAAATATTGCAATTATGTTAATGATTAAACATCAAAAGCGATTTTAAAAAAAATCGCAAATGGGGGTAAACACGGCAGTTGGACCAATAGATAGCTCTTCCTCAGAGCTGGCACTGCCATATTAGGTTGACCGATCTCTTACTGTCTGGAATGATTCTTCAATTTTCAATTAGACTTGTGACATTTGTCACACATAACAGCCACAAATCTGAAATCTGGTGCTGCAGTTTTAACTTCGAAAGCACAATGCATATTTCAAAGATGACAAGCAGTGAAACCAATCTTTATTTACATCTTAAGCATCATCTAGAACCTACTCAGTCTCCAAGCTGGTGTAAGCTTTGTAAAACTGAACTTCATTAATCATAAACCACATTAAAACTCCATCTTACAAACCTTAACATTACTTCTTAACAAAAGCCAAGATAGCCAAGTGCAACAGCTCAAGATTAATCAGTTGGATGAATTTAAAATCTACAAATTTCAAAGTGCTCACAGCATTTCAAATTCTAAGGGAAAGCATTTCATGTACTGAAAGTAGAACCATGTTCACTGGAGTTCAACAATGCAAAATTAAATACGGCATTCTCTTAAACATGCAGCATTTATGAACATTGAAAATTGAAATCATTCTCAGCTTTTGTTAGCATTACCATGAGTGATGCTCAGGTTCCAGATTACATCTTGAACTCAGGATCTCAGCCCAACAATAATGCTGCACTCTTGGAAATGTCATCTTTTCTCTGAAATACTAGACCAAGATTCTATCCTTGCTCTGGTGTATGAAAAAATACTTCACGATATTATTTAATGAGTGCGATTTATACCCTGCGGTTTCGTCAGCTCTCAACCAATACCACAAAGTTTATTTTCTCCAATTTGTTGGCGACTGCATTTCTAAACATGTCAGCTTTATTTCCAAAATACTTAATTATTTGTGAACCACTTTACAATACCTGGAGAGGAAATGTAAACTTGCATTTATAATTGTGTCTTGCTTTTGTTCAGTTAATTTGCATTTTTAAAGCTTTTTTGCTTTGCCTCAAGTCAAGAAACAAGGAACATTTCTCCAACCATCTCCAGAGTTTCATGGAAAATCTGACTATTTACATAATACTGGCACAGCTGTTAAAACTTGGCAATCATTTTCTCCAGAGGTCAGAATCATCAAGATAAATGAATCCTCTCACCACAACAGCTACACAGGTCTTTGTACAAGGGAAATGTTTAATGTCTCTCCTGCTGTTCGGTCCTCGTGTGTCAAACAAATTTAGTTATTTTCTGTGTGCAACAATGTCTAAGCTGGTGGCAAACAAAAACATCAGGTTTAATGACACCATTTTTTATGTGCTGGTTAATAACCATTTTTAAAAAGGGAAACAACCTCAATGCTTAGAAGCAACAATGATCTGTACACAAAGATATGCAATATCTTTCATCCAGAACAATCACCTTCCTGACAAAAATAAGATGAATTATTCACCCATCCCAAATGTTCATCAGCTCATTTCACAGATACATCATGACCACTAAATTGGTAATAATATCGTGCAAATGAATAAACATTAAAGACAAATAATGAACCAAATGATTGCTAATACTGGTAAAACAATGACAATATTAGATCTGTCGACAGAATAGTTTTTGTCCAAACCTTCTTAACTAAGTAATAGATGTTTAAGATCATTCAATGCACAAAAGTACTGCAAGAGGTAACAACTGTTTTTTTTTATCATTTACACCCCAATTTGAAGCTTTCTTGTGAATTATTTGCTTTTACTGGACAGCTATTTCAAAAACTTCTGATGAATGGAACTCAACATAATGAGAACTAAAGTTGGTTGCTCTTGTACAATGTCCCTGTATTGCAGTGTCCCAACCATTTTTACTTGGTTTAGTACTTTTGGAGAAAAATATTACATTTGGGAAGGCATCTAATTCGCAGAGGAAACCTCAAAAACTGTGCGCAGAACGAGGCTAGACCTTGATCAGACTTTACCTCAGCCGTACAAGATAATTATCAAGAGTCTTTTGAATTCAGCTGCAGGAACACGTGATACCTGAAAACCTGGGTACCAGGTTAAAAACACCCAAATTTATATGTTGCTCAATCATTTGATAAGCGTCACTGATTAAGTGCAATCCTTTTGGCTTTTGACACTCGATAATTTGTGAACAATGGATTTAAGGAACATTTGGAAGCAGATCTTAACTCTAACTGGGAACATTAATGGATCCCGCCATCTAAGGATTGAAGAGAGAACCATCATAGAATTTGAATTCATTGACACAAGATCTCAAACTTAGCAGATAGAAGTATCCCACCGAGAGAAAAACTCAGCCGAGAAGCCACCAAATTTTTTGAAAGTACCATAGAATCCTCACCACTGTGATTATAATTCTAGACTTATAATAATCTGTGGATTCAATGCAAAATCATCAATACAAAAACTGTACCACTGCATAAACCTTGTCAAATGAGAGCAGAATGTCTTAACAGGCCAGTAATGGCAAAGGATCTTTCAGATGAGCAGCTGTCAGACTTAGCTCTTTGTACTTGCAACATCAGAGGTTCGATTCAGTTGAGACTTTACTCACTCAACAGCCTATGTGCTTCCACCGGTGGTGACGTGCGAGTTACTGTATGAATTCTATTCCTACATTTTTCAAAAATCTCTGTTGAAAACAAGGAATATTTTGGAGGACAAATTACCAGCCAGGTTCCCACATCTTCTAACCCAAGAATGAAAGGCTACATGAAGCGTCAATAAATACAAATTTAATTACATAACGGAAGATAAAGGCAAGCTGGGACTTGAACTTGGGATCATCTTGATCTGTTTCAAGAAAGCCTATCCAATAGCCTACTCCACGAAAGTGATAAGTCAACATCAGCACTTAAAGTGAACGAAAAAAAAACTAGCTGCTCTCGAAACATATCCAGTCCATCACCAGGAGGTAAATTTCATGGTGAAGTTTCGTTCATCATTGATTCCATGTATTTTAAGAAAAAGATCATGACCTCAAGTGAAATGGTAATTATCCTCTTCAGTTCGCTCTTCTGCGGTTTATAATTAAGTTGATTTGTTCATGTATTAACAAAGAAAGTGATAATCTTACTTAATATATTTGAGTAGACGGCCAGATGACACTGTGAATCATCAAGCTCGCAGCCAGCTATTTGGAAATCTGCTTTAGGTGCAACCAAAGTGCAGGATAACGCAAGATAACAGATCGATCGTAAGATAATGAAGCCAAAACAGTCCTGTAGTTGTCTGCTGTACACAATCCAGTACACACACTGAAAACTATAAGTGGACAGTACCCAGGCTGTCTGTGATAGCGACATTAAATAATGGGTACTTAAAGAAGAACTTCACAGAATCAGCAGTTTTGTGGTGAAAGAGGCCATTCATCCCAATGCTCAATGAACATGACACTGCACCAATCTCCTCAGCACCCATACATTTGCACATTATTTTAACAAAATAATCATCCAAAGCTCTTCAGAATATGTCAATGAAGCCTCTCCTCCACACTTCCAGACACTGCATGCCATACTCAAACAACACCCTGAGCAAAAGCTTTGTATTCTCTTCACCTTTGCTTCTTCTGCAGATCGCTTCAAATCCATGTCCTAGTGTTTTTGTTCCTTTTGAGTGGGAACAATTTGTTCTTACTTAATCTATCTTGCCCACTCTCAATTTTGAAAGTTCTGACAGACTGGAGAAAACACTGGAGCATTGCTGGCACCTTTAGATTTTTAAAAATGCTAGCACAAGTCTCAATCGTTTATTTTCTTTTAAATTAGATTCCCTAGAGTGTGAAAACAGGCCCTTCGGCCCAACCAGTCCACACCAACCCTCCGAAGAGTAACCCACCCAGACCCATTTCCTTCTGACTGATGCAGCTTCCACTATGAGCAATTTAGTATGGCCAAGTCACGTGACCTGCACATCTTTGGACTGTGGGACAAAACCGGAGCACCCAGAGGAAACCCACAGACAGGCACTGGGATAATGTGCAAACTCCACACAGACAGTTACTCGAGGTTCATTGACGTATTCTGAAGAGCTTTGGATGATTATTTGGTGAGATTCAATATGACATTGAAGGAAGAATAAATTAATGCTGCAGTCGATGCAAGATATAAACCACAAACGGAAATCAACCAACTTCCACTGGTGCTCCTTTCCCTTCCACTAAAGCCTTAAGATACCCAGGATTTGCAGTACATACTGCAGAGGAACCTTGACAATCCAGCATTCGATTATCCGAATATCAGGTTATCCAGCAAACTTGCAAGGTCCCTAAACTTGGCGAAACTATGTTGTCTGGCATTCAATTACCCAGAATTCGATTTACCAAATGAAATACCCCCTTGCCTGGTGTCCTTTGGTTCATCGAGATTCTTCTGTATGTGCATTTGGCTGCTGCTTTTCTATTCATGGAAATTTTTAACAGTTCACCAAGACTTAAAATTCCAACAAAACAGTGATAATTACATCTGAATGCAATTGGCCACAACTCAAACAAGGGAACATAAGACCAGAATGACATTTCTACTTGAACTGGAACGGTCTTGAAATCTTAGATTTGTGCACCGGTGATTTTGTAACCAATTCAAGAACAACAAGAACAGTTTGCTTTTTGGTATAGTTTGCAAAGATTGCTACTTGGCTAGTTCCCAGAACACATTCCAATAGATCTTGTCTTGCATAAAGAAGGGAGAAAATTTCAAATACGCTGAATTTATATCAACGATTAACTCGACTAAATTAACTTTAGTCATTAGAACCCACATTAATTGCCCCAAACTCAGGCATTGGAGGCAAGCGTTAGCCAATTATCAAGGTTAGTTATTATTCTTCATATTGTATAAACTTTTCTACCAGTGAAAGTGAAGTTTTGATTTTAGTTAAACACCATGAACAGAGTTACCTGGAATGATAACTTAAGTGTGATCATAGAACATAGAACAATACAGCACAGAACAGACCCTTCGGCTCACGATGTTGTGCCGAACATTTGTCCTAGCTTAAGCACCCATCCACGTACCTATCCAATTTCCACTTAAAGGTCGCCAATGATTCTGACTCTGCCAGTCCCACACGCAGCGCATTCCATGCCCCCACCACTCTCTGGGTAAAGAACTACCCCTGCCATCTCCCCTATACCTTCCACCCTTCACCTTAAATTTATGTCTCCTTGTAACACTCTGAAATCCTTTCAAATGCCTTTGAAGATTGAGTATCTCACATTCCATGTCCAATGCGTAGTTTGCACTTTGTAGTAGTCATTCCAATGACTGCTAAGTTGTTAACTCCACCCCTCCCCAGACCTTTTAGTGGTTAACTAAAATTCTTAATGAAGCAACCAGCTTTGTTCTATTTATGAAGCTGTGAAGCTATAACAGCAACAGAATCAGACTCAGCAGTTCACAACCACAGTACATGAAAAAATTTCATATTTCAGCATAGTGAACCAGAAAAGGGCAGTGCATCATTCTCTTTTCTATGTTAACTGCACACCCAGGGCTGCAAATGTCAGTGGTTTGGGAAAAACGAGAATTCAAAGTCACAAACTTGTTATAACGCAGAGGGAGGCCATTTTGGTCTACACTGGCACTGACTGACTAAGTCCAAATGCTCAATCTCCTGCTTTTTACCCATAACCCTGCATGTGTTTCTATTTGAATACTTATTCAATGTCCTCTGCAATACCTAATTGAACCTACTTGCACTAGCATAATGCACCGCATTCCAGACTCTACTTGTTGACAGTTTCTCTCACTTCACACGTGCTTCTTCGGGAATCATTTGAACTTTGTCTCTTCTGTTCTCGGCCCATTTACAAGCATGAACAGTTTCTCCCCATGTAATCTGTTCAGACCCATCATGATTTTTACAACTTAGTATCAAATCTCCACTCAGCCTTCTCCTCAAGCAATACTGTCCAAGCAATCCTCAGAATTGCAGTCTCTCAATATCTGGAACCATTCTCTTAGAAATATTCTGTACTGTCTCCAGAAAACGCAGTCACAGCCTTCAGGAAATGTTGTGCCTTGAATTGTGCAGAGTCGTCAGCTAAGATCTGTGCTGTACAAATTCCTTTACACTCTGTCCCAATCACTGAAACCTTAAATATGGCCTTGCTTTACTGATTAGTTTTCTCTCTCTCATTCTTCACCTTGAATTAGACTCTCTCCACCTGTTGGCCCTTCAGAGGTGTTACAATCCTGCAGGACAAGTCCGATTCTCAACTAAAATAAAAGCTCGATTGATCATATTTATTTGCAATGGATGTGGTGGTCAGTCACTGAAACGTAACCACAATGTTGCAATTTTGTATTTAACAATAAAGCAAAAGTTGATTACACAAAATAAATTAAGATGAAAAGGATAAACCAAGCTTTTTGCATGTAAACACGTTGAAAGATTTGAAATACAGAACAAATTCCCATTTATCCCAACACAAACAATTTACAGCACTCAAATACCAGCACATTCTAACAAAAGCTAAGTACTGCGGATGCTGGAATCGGAAACCAAAAGAGAAACCAAAACCAGCTTTGACAAAAGGTCAATTAGACTCAAAACGACAGCTCTTTTCTCTCCTTACAGATGCTGCCAGACCTGACATTTCCAGCATTTTGACTTATAGGACCAGCACATTCTTTTTTTTACCAAGTCTACAGGTTTAACTTATGGTGTCAGCTGATGTTATTACCAGATAACTAAAATTCCAGACAAACCTGTACCATATTTTGATTTGCATTGCTTCTAACAAAGCAATCTGAAACAAGCACACAATGCACAGATCTTACTTAACATTAAAAAATGTTTAAGAAAACAAATGAAAATAATGAGAGTAAATCAAACCATCTACTTCTTATACAATAACAAAGATTTTGAAAAATCACAGTAAAAGTTTATAATGGCAAAATGTTCCTTGAGAAATGAAGAAACAAAAGTCTTTGTATCGTATCCAAAGCACAACTCTGGTACAGTACCCAGAACACCACTCATATAATACTTACACCAAAGTCCCTATAACGAACATTTCATCAAAATGTTCAAGTCACTTATGGCTTCAACACTGAGGTTAATACGCTGGCTTGCTTCTTCCTGAAGCTTCCTGCTCAAGTATACTCAAACTTTACATTACCTCTTCAGAGTTTCATCCCAACATTACTAGTCTGGAACCAACATTAACTCTTCACTTTATGGCTTAATTTATGATATATTCTTCCCTCATCAGGAACACTTGTCTCTATGGTCATCCTTCACAGGATTGCTCAAAACTCAGAAGTTAAAACACAAACTTACAATGTACTACTCTGACACACTAAGCTACCTGGTAAGTTACCCTGTCAAAAGTTCTGGGTGTTACATTTAAGCTTAAATAAAGTTCCAGAAGTCTCAGATAAATGCAAAGCCCCATTACTAAACTTGCTTTGTTGCAAAACAAAACGTGTATTACTTGTGCACAAAAACCCATTCATTCATTCTAAAGCCAAGCTTCTCAAGTTGCATGAAAATAAATCACAGTGGTCACTGAAATACTTAGATTAACAATTTCAGTCACAGAAGCGCCCCCCCCCACACCGTGATTAACTTTTAAAAAACCCAAACTCACAATAAATATCACAATTTACATCACACTGAGCTGTTTCGTTCCAATTCTCACACTTGAGAACTTGATTTCCTTTCCCTTGATTACTATCAGAACTGAGCTGAACCTTCATTCGTTTCAAATAACCCTTTCGGGCTCAAACCCGTTTTCAAACTAAAACCCTTACACCGAGATAACCTATTTCTTAACTGTTCCGCATTATCTTCTTTTTCCAGGAGAGACTGTTCTTACATCTGAAGTGGAAAAAAAACCAAAAAAAAAAATCAGGAGGGATATAAAAGGCGAGTAAGAAAGGCATTATTACAAGACTTAGAGGGGAATTTAATATACAGGTGGACTTGGTAATGTCTCTAGTGAAAAATAATTGGCTAAATGTCAACAATTTTTTGTTGAAGCAGCTTGTGGTACAGCCCATTAGGGAACAGACAATTGTAGATTAGCTAGTGTGTATTAAGGCAGAGTTAGAGCCATAGAGATGTACAGCATGGAAACAGACCCTTCGGTCCAACCCGTCCATGCCGACCAGATATCCCAACCTAATCTAGTCCCACCTACCAGCACCCGGTCCATATCCCTCCAAACCCTTCCTATTCATAAAACCATCCAAATGCCTCTTCGATGTTGCAATTGTACCAGTCTCCACCATATCCTCTGGCAGCTCATTCCATACACGTACCACCCTCTGCGCGAAAACATTGCCCCTTAGGTCTCTGATATATCTTTTCCGTCTCACCCTAAATCTATACCCTCTCGTTCTGGACTCTGATTTCAGGGAAAAGACTTCGCCTATTTATCCTATCCATGCCCCTCAATTTTGGAAATCTCTATAAGGTCACCCCTCAGCCTCCGACACTGCAGGGAAAACAGCCCCAGCCTGTTCAGCCTCTCCCTATAGCTCAGATCCTCCAACCCTGGCAACATCCTTGCAAATCTATTCTGAACCCTTTCAAGCTTCACAATATCTTTCCGATAGGAAGGAGACCAGAATTGCATGCAATATTCCAACAGTGCCCTAACCAATATCCTGTACAGCCGCAACATGACCTCCCAACTCCTGTACTCAATACTCTGACCAATAAAGGAAAGCATACCAAATGCCTTCTTCACTGTCCTATCTACCTGCGACTCCACTTTCAAGGAGCTATGAACCTGCACTCCAAGGTCTCTTTGTTCAGCAACACTCCACCTCCAATTTTGGTGTCATCTGCAACTAACTGTAACTCTTCGGCTTGCATCCAAATCACTTATGAAAATGACAAAAAGTAGAGGGCACACCACTGGTCACAGACCTCCAGTCTGAACAACAACCCTCCACCACCACCCTCTGTCTTCTACCTTTGAGCCAGTTCTGTATCCAAACAGCTAGTTCTCCCTGTATTCCATGAGATCTAACCTTGCTAATCAGTCTCCCATGGGGAACCTTGTCGAACGCCTTACTGAAGTCCATATAGATTACATCTACTGCTCTGCCCTCATCAAATCTTCTTTGTTACTTCTTCAAAACACTTCATCAAGTTTGTGAGACAGGATTTCCCACGCACAAAGCCATGTTGACTATCCCGAATCAGTCCTTGCCTTTCCAAATACATGTACATCCTGTCCCTCAGGATTCCCTCCAACAACTTAGCCACCACTGAGGTCAGACTCACCGGTCTATAGTTCCCTGGCTTGTCTTTACTGCCCTTCTTAAACAGTGGCACCACGTTAGCCAACCTCCAGTCTTCTGGCACCTCACCTGTGACTATCGATGATACAAATATCTCAACAAGAGGCCCAGCAATCACTTCTCTAGCTTCCCACAGAGTTCTCGGGTACACCTGATCAGCTCCTGGGGATTTATCCACCTTAAACTGTTTCAAGACATACAGCACTTCCTCTGTAATCTGGACATTTTGCAAGATGTCACCATCTATTTCCCTCCAGTCTATATCTTCCATATCCTTTTCCATAGTAAATACTGATGCAAAATATTCATTTAGTATCTTCCCCATTTTCTGTGTCTCCACACAAAGGCCGCCTTGCTGATCTTTGAGAGGCCCTGTTCTCTCCCTAGTTACCCTTTTGTCCTTAATATATTTGTAAAACCCCTTTGGATTCTCCTTAATTCTATCTGCCAAAGCTATCTCATGTTCCCATTTTGCCCTTCGGATTTCCTTCTTAAGTATACTCCTACTTTCTTTATACTCTAAGGATTCACTCAATCTATCCTGTCTATCCCTGACATATGTTGATTCGGAAACTTAAGATAAAGGAACCCCTAAAGGGCAGAGACCATAATACTATAGCATTCACCCAGTAGTTTGAGGGGAAGAGCTAGGTTCAGACGGAACAGTATTACAACAGAGTAATTTTGGCTATGAAGACATGGAGGAGGAGCTGGCTACAATTCATTGAAAGGGGAGCCCAGCAATGAAGACAGTGGAGCATCAATGGCTGGTTGCTGAGGGTAATTTAGGAAGTACAACAGTAAGTCAACCAAGGAAGAAGAAACATACCAAGGGGAGGGCAAGGCAACTACAGCTAACAAGGGAAGTTAGGGAGAGCATAAAAGCAAAGGAAAAAAAAAGACAAAATGTGGTGAAGATTAGTGGGAAGACTTGAAAAACCAGCAATGGCTAACTAAAAACCTGCCATATGCAGGAAGAGGATGACATATGAGTGTTATCTCGCTAATATTATAAAATAAAATTGCAAATTTCTTTTAGCTATCTAAAAAGGAAGAGGGGGCAACACAGGACATTAGACCACTGGAAAAGGAGGCTGGAGAAGTAGTGAGGGGAATAAATAAAGGCAGAGGAACTGAATTGGTACTTTGCATCAGTTTAGACAGCGGAACACACCAGCAGCAGATTTGAACTTCGAGAGTTAGGGAGACAGGAAAAACAAGTCCTTCATCAGGAATGAGGCTAGGAGCCTTGGGGGCGGAGAGATAAATAAGAGGTGGTGTTGGGGGTGGGTGTGGGTAGCTGAAAGTGCATTTGGTGGATAGAGGTGGGGGTAAAGGTGAGAGGTCAGAGGGGAGGAAGGTGCAGATAGGTGGGAAGGAAGACAGTAACAATTGAGGAATTGGGAAGCTGCAGAAGGATTTGGACAAGCTCAGAGAGTGGGTAAAGAAGTGGCAAATGGAATACAATATCGGAAAGTGTGAGGATATCCACTTCAGGAGGAAGAATAGAAGCAAAGATTATTTTTTTAAATGGGAAAGGCTTTGGAAATTTGAAGCACAAAGGAACTTTGGACTCTGAGTTCAGTATTATCTCAAGGTTAACATGCAGGTTCTGTTGGCAATTAGTAGCATTCATTTCAAGAGGGCTAGAATACAACAGCAGAAATGTACTGCTGAGGTTATAAAAGGCTCTGGTCAGATCACATTTGGAATTATGCGAGCAGCTTTGGGCCCAGTGGCAAAGGATGGATGTGCTGACTCAAAGGTTTCCAGAAGAGATTGTGTTGTAATGGATCATTGGGAAACTTGTAGACTTGGCAATCAATCAATTAGTACTTCCTGGCAAAAAACAATGCTTGATTGCTGTAAACCACAATCAAGCTGATGCCCTTCAGGTTTGCCCTCTCTGATCATGAAACTCTCAATAAATAGAAATTCTCAGAAATTCTTCGTACACAAACCCACCAACACTCTCAAACAAAAACTAAAACTTAAAAGACCCAGTACAACCCTTGGACAAAAAACCAACATCATCTACAAAATTCCATGCAAGGACTGCCACAAACACTACGTAGGGCAAACAGGAAGAAAGTTAGCCACCAGGATACACGAACACCAGCGAGTGACAAAAAGACACGACCCTCTCTCCCTTGCAGCCCTTCACACGGAGGAAAAAAAACCACCAATTTCAATTGGGACAACACATCTATCCTGGGACAGGCTAAGCAAAGACATGCCAGAGAATTCCGAGAGGCCTGGCACTCCAACCACAAGGCCATAAACAAACGCATAGATCTAGATGCCATCTCTCAACCCCTCAAAACGAACAGGAAATGACATCACCACAAACCCCAGGAACCCCATCCAGGACAAACATGTAAATAGAAAGCAGGAGACAATAGCTTCGCTTCACCTGGAGGTCGCCACTGATAATGTTACCTAGCCAGGTAATGAAATGTCTGGCTATCAAACCTACACCTCAGCGAGCAAACCTACACCCTAAACCTCAACCTGAGCTACGAACCTTTACCAACCTTGCAAAAATGATCAGTATTACTTGAAAACAGCCTGCAGTTAGCTGAACTCTGACATATACTGGTTTAATACTAGACTATTTTTACTAATTATCAGAAATCTCCCTAAACTTGAGATGAAAGTGGCAAAAAAGAATTGAAAGTTGATGGAAATTAGCTTCAGTAAGATCATATTCAACAAATTAATGGGGCTGAAAGCTGTTAAATCCCCAGTTCCCGATGATCTGCATCCAAGAGCACTAAAGGAAGTGGATAGCGAGTGTCAAAGCGTCCGGAATGATTGCTGCAAATTTTAAGCCACAAATGTCATCCCATTACTTCAGAAGGTAAGGAGAGAGAAAATTGGGAACAACAGACATGCGAGCCACATAGTATTTGGCAAAATTCTAGCAGTGACGTTAAGTACTAATAAAATAGACACCTGCTTGATAATGATTTGACTAGACTGAGTGGTTGAAGTCTTCAGCAGCCACGACAAGATGCAATTTTGGGCAGACTCAGACTGAATGGCCTATTTCAATTTGTATAGCAACTTAGTTACTAAACCAGCCACACACACACTTACTCCTCTCACACAGCCAAAAATCCCCATGCCACAAGTTTGATACTAAGTTTGAACATAAATATAATATTCAAACAGATTTTTTCAAAAAAACTCACCTTAGAGCACTACAGTATCCTTCATTTTATACCATCTCTCCATATTCTTCGTACCAACTATCAGACCTCATTTCTTTGTATTGAGCCTCATCTGCCACTTATTCTCCTACTCCACTGTTGTTAACATCCTGTTGAAGGTCTACACAGTCCTTCTCACAGTTTACACACATCCCAAGTTTTGTATCATGCACGAGCACTGAAATTGTCCCCTGCACACCAAGATCTGGGCAGCATGGTGGCACAGTGGTTCGCACTGTTGCCTCACAGCGCCAGAGACCCAGGTTCAATTCCCACCTCAGGCAACTGACTGTGTGGAGTTTGCACATTCTCCCAGTGTCTGCATGGGTTTCCTCCGAGTGCTCCAGTTTCCTCCCACAGTCCAAAAATGTGCATGTTAGGTGAATTGGCCGTGCTAAATTGCCCGTAGTGTTAGGTGAAGGGGTAAAATGTAGGGGTTGCGCTTCGGTGGATCGGTATGGACTTGTTGGGCTGAAGGGCCTGTTTCCACGCTATAAGTAATCTAATCTAATCTCAATCATTTACAATGGACAAGCAACAGGGATCCTCGCCTGACCCCAGGAACTCCAGTGCAAACTTACGACCACACACAAAAAAAACATGAATTGCAACACACTTTCCCACCAATTTTGTGTACTTGCTCTTTTTATTTCAAGAGCCAAGGCTTTCCTCAAATCTATTGCGTGACATTGTATTAAACATTTTCTGGAAGTCCACATATGGCACAACAATGGCCTTCTTGTCAATCCAGTTGTTATCTCTTCAATAACTCCAGTAGACATGAAACTAATGTTCCAAAGAACAAAGAAAATTTACAGCCCAGGATCAGGCCCTTCGGCCACTAAAGCCTGAGCTGATCCAAATCTACTGTCTAAACCAGTCACCCAATTCCGAAACATCTGTATCTCTCTGCTCCCCACCTACTCATGCATCTGTCCAGACTCATCTGAAATTAATCTATCATGCCTGTCTCTACCACCTCAGCTGGCAACTAGTTTCAGACACCTACCACCCTCTGCGTAAAGTACTTGCTGCGTGTATCCCCCTTAAACTTTTCACCTCTCACCTTGAAAGCGTGACTTCACGTTACTGAAGGTGAGAGTTCTACCACTGAACCATCAATGCAACACACCCTCACTAAGACCACACTAGCACCTTCAAATGAACCAATAAATTTTTGTTTATTACTTCTACCCTGAATATCTGTTAGCTTCCCCATCACCAAAGTCAAATAGAACCGTCTGAAATTGCCTGACTTGTCTTTACAATTTTGAATGATGGCATCATGTTTGCACAAAGTTAAAAGTTACACAACATCAGGTTATCGTCCAACAGGTTTATTTGAAAACACTAGCTTTCAGAGTGCTGCATAAAATTGCAAGACACACAATTTGGAGCAAAAGGTTTACCGTGTGATGTAGATGAAATTATGTATTGACAAAGAGCTGGGCTGTTTGTTGAGTCTCTCATCGTTTAAAATGACCACGTTGGTTTCAGTTCTTTATAAGTAAATCACAACACTTTTTTCACAAGTTACATTCTCAAGTGAACTTTAACAATTAGTTCCATGTCGGTCCAGATAATGCATCGAGGGTGCTAGCTCCCTCCGAGAGCCTGTCTGTGCCACAATGCTCAGACAGATTCTAATCTAAAAAATGGATTTACAGAATCTGATATGGATTCATGCAGCTTTTGAGCAAAGTAAAATGGAGTTCTGCAAGTACAAATTCACCCCACAGACTTACGCTTGTGCATGTGTGTGGCAGG
The DNA here is from genome assembly GCF_047496795.1 of Chiloscyllium punctatum. Classification (NCBI taxonomy): domain Eukaryota; kingdom Metazoa; phylum Chordata; class Chondrichthyes; order Orectolobiformes; family Hemiscylliidae; genus Chiloscyllium; species Chiloscyllium punctatum. The sequence goes on along the minus strand of NC_092746.1, from coordinate 90,272,201 downwards.
GGAATGAGCATCTGTGAGAGAATATGGACGTGTGTGAGTCAGTGTGTAAAGGGGTTTAAGTCTGTGAGAGGGTGTCTGGGAGCATATGTGAGAGTGTATGAGAGAGGGTCTGAGTGTGTGCGTGCGTGCATGCCTGCCCACCTGTGTGTGTGTGTGTGTATAGTGAAATGGGGTCACGTGTAGTGTGACATGAACCGAAGGTTCCAGTTGAGACCATCCCCATGGGTACCAAAGTTGGCTGTCATCCTCTGCTCGGTCACTTTTCGTTGGTGCCTGTCCCGAATTCTGAAGTTATACATAAATGCCAGATTCATCAGCTGTACCCAAAAGGTAGAGCAGAACATCACCCGATCACAACGCAACGCCATCCACACTCTCAAAATCAATCACAACAACAACATTGTCACCAAACCAGCAGATAAAGGAGGATCCATCGTCATTCACAACAGATTACGTCAAGTGTACCAAACAAACAGGAACACCACACGCAACTATCGGCCGATCTGACCAAACAGAACACCTGTGACCTAAATGTATTAATCAGGACTTTGGACCCATTTCTTCAGAGTTCCCTACACTCACTCATCCCATGTACTTCTCACAAAGGCCACTTTTACTGCCTTCTGAAGATACACAAAGCCAATACACTGGGACATCCCATCGTATCAAGCAATGGGACTCTGAAAACCTCCTGGCTATGTCGAAGGCACCTTGAAACCCATTGTACAAGGGATCCCCAGACTTCTTAGAGAAATTTAGCACCCATGGACCACTTGAACCGGGAACATTCCTCATCTCAATGGACGTTTCAGCACTCTACAATGTCGGCATCTCAGTAACTGCCTCAGTACTCAACACCAACAACTGCCAGTCTCCAAACACTGTCCTTCAACTCATCCGCTTTATCCTCGATCATAACATCTTCACCTTTGACAACCAGTTCTTCATCCAGACACGTGGAACAGCCATGGGGACCAAATTTGCACCCCAATATGCCAACATTTTCATGCACAGGTTTGCACAGAACTTCTTCTCTATGTCGGACCTCCAACCAACACAATACACCAGGGACACTGATGACATTTTCTTCTTCTGGTTCCATGGAGAGAAATCAACAAGTTTCATCCCACTATCAAACTCACCACAGACTACTCTCTATCTGTCTCATTTTTGGTCACATTCATCTCCAAGGATGGGCACCTCAGCACCTCACTCTACGCAAACCCACAGATAACCTCACAATGCTACACTTTTCCAGCTTCCACCTGAAACATTAGAACAGCCATCCCCTATGGACAAGCCCTACACATACACAGAAGACCCATAATGACCTCCTCAGGAGAGGAACACAAGCTGTAACCAACCGGGTCCCTTCATTGTCCAGTACTTCTCAGGAGCTGAAAAATTACACCATGTTCTTTGCAGCCTTCAACACATTATCAATGAAGATGAGCACCTCTCCAAAACTTTCCCCACACCTCCACTTCTCGCCTTTAAACGACCACCAAACTTCAAACAGATCATGGTTCAAAGCAACCTGCCTGGTTTTCAGGACAATACTACATAACCTTGTCATGGTAAATGCTGCAAGATGTGTCAGAGTATCCTTACGGATACCATCATTGCGCATGGGGAAGCCTTCCACCACATACGTGCAGATTCTCATGCGACTCGGCCAACGTTATTTATCTCATACGCTGCAGGCAAGGATCCCCTGAGGCACGGTACATTGGCAAGACCAAACAGACTACGACAACAGATGAATGGACACCACAGAACAAACAACAGACAGTTGTGTTCTTTCCAAGTCAGAGAACACTTCAGTGGTCTGGGAAATTTGACCTCGGATCTTCAGGTGACTGTCCTCCAAGGCAGACTTCATGACAGGCAACAACAAAAGGTGGCCAAGCAGAGGCTGATCGCCAAGTTCAGTAACCATGGGGATGGCCTCAACCGGGACTTTGGGTTCATGTCAGACTACAGGTGACCCCATTGCACTGCACTGCACCATGCACACACGCACACACAAGCCCACACTCTGAGCCTCTCTGAAAGGCATACACATTCCCACACACACCCTCTCACAGACTTAAACCCCTTTAAACTCACATTACACACGCACACTCATAAGCCACCTCAACACACCACACGTACAAGGTTGTGGGGTGAATTTGTACTTGCAGAATTACATTTTACTTTGCTCGAAACTGCATGAATCTGTAAATCTGTTTTTTTAGATTAGAATCAATCTGACCATTGTGGCAGACAGCCTCACAGGGAGCTAACACCTTCAATACATTATCTGGACTGACATGACACCAATTGTTAAAGTTCACTTGAGAATGTCACTTTTCTTTAAAAAAGTTTCGTGATTGACATAAGTATGTACTGAAACCAACATGGTCATTCTAAACAATGAGACTTAAACAATCGAGGCTTTCTAAACATAAGTTTACAGTGCAATGTAGCTGAAGTTATGCTACAAATTCCGTGTCTTACCAACTTATTCTCCACAACCACCTGAAGGAGCAGCACTCTAAAAGCTCATGCTTCCAAATAAACCTGTTTGACTCTAACCTGGTGTTGTATGATTTTTAAACTTTGTACACCCCAGTCTAACACCAGCATCTCCAACTCATGTTTGTAGTTCTCCAAACCTCCGACACCACTCCCAAAATCCAGAGAAGACTGAAAGATCTTCATTGTCCCAGCAATTTCCACTCTCACCTCCTTCAAATTCTCTCATCCGATTGCAGTGTCGTATCAAATTTGAAATATTCACAGCTATCCTCTTGGCTACCAATTTTAAACCCTTCCAGTGATGTTTCCTTGCCAGTCACCATGCCCTGCGAAGCACCTATCTCATCGATAAACAAAATAGATGCAAAATATTCATTGAATATCTCAGTTATGCCTCTTCCCTCCATGTACAAAATCCCCTTGATACCTTTTTGACAGGTACAAAAAACTGTTTTCCTCTTATGTCAGCTGCCAGTCCTTTGCTCAGTTGTTTGTGCCTTGTGTGTTTTCATCTCCCTCCCGAATTCAACTTGATTCTTAACTATATTAGTATCCAACAACTATCAAAAACAGGCACTGTGTTATGCTACTTAATTTGTTTTTCTTCCATGGAGTTCTGTATTTGTTGACATACCTTTCCCTTTTGAAGAGATATATCTTGACTGTGTCCTATCCATCTCCTGTTTGAAGGTTAAGTCGATTGTTCTGCCATCCTTTGATTCCAGCCCATCAGGCCCAGGTCAATTGTTAACTCATTCAAGTCAGTTCTCTTCCAGTTGATCACTCTTACTCTAGATTGTTCATTGTTATTTTCCACCATCATACTAAACTTTATGATGTAATGACCATTGTCCTCTCAATGTTGCCCTGTTGACAGTTCATCCAACTGCACTCCTCATTGTCAAGAACCAGGTTGATCAGTTCCTCCCTTCTCAGGAGACTGGACACATATTACTAACTCTCGTCCTAGCACGGTAGGAAATTCTCCTGGATACAACTGAAGAACACTTGTCCCCTTGCTACCCGTCCCACCATAACAATCTCAGTCTAAATTCAGTGAAGTGAGTCCCCATCACAACTACTCTGTTTGCAGATTTGTTTCTGCACGTCCTCTCATAAATGATATGAAAGACTTGAAGCACAAAGGACTAAGGGGAGCATACTGCTCGAGATAGAAACCGGTTTGACAGACAGGAAACAAAAGAAGGAATAAGTGGGTCTTTTTCCAAATAGCAGCAAGTGACTGGTGGAATACCACAGGAAATCAGTGATGGGACCCCAACTACTCACTACATATTAATGATTAAGATCAATAAACTAAATGTAAAATCTTCAGGTTGGCAGATGGAACAAAATGTGATGGGAGGGTGGACTGGGAGAAGGATGGAGCGATACTACAACTGCATCGCAGCAGAAGTATAATGTGAATAAAGGTGAGGTCATCAACTTGATTGTAAAAGCAGGAAAGCAGATTATCTAAATAGCTGTCGATTGTGTCCTTATGCACCCAGCTCAACACACTCCACACAGTCACACTCTCACACCCAGCTTATGCTCAAACTAAGGATGCTGGTGCAGGGGGTGATGAAAGTGTTAAATAGTATGTTGGCCTTCATAGCAACTGACACCAAGTACCTTGCTGCAACTGACAGGACCTTGGTGAGACCAAACCTGGAGTACTGTCTGCAGTTTTGGTGTCCTTATGCAAGGAAGGATGTTCTAACTTTGGATGGTTTACCAGACTGATTCCAGAGATGGCAGCACGACATAGGAAGAGAAATTTGATTTATAAGATATATACTTACTGGAGTTGACAGAATTTGGGGTAGAGGCAGCTCATGGAAACCTATACAATTCCCAAAGGAGATGATACAGTAAACCCAGGAAGGACATTCCAGGCAAATGGAGAGTCCTCAACCACTGGTATCAAACTAAGGATATGGGGCAGTTAGCAATGGGAAGAGAAGAAATTCCTTCACCCAGAAGGTAGTAAGCCTGTAGAGTTCTGATGAAAAGAAAGCTGTTGAAGTGAAACACAATGTTTTCAAGGAGAGGTTGTAAGCTTGCCCATTGAGCTGGCAGGTTTGTTCTCCGACATTTCATCACCATGCTAGGTGACATCATCCGTGAGCCTCCGATGAATCATTGATGTTCTGTCCCACTTGATATTTAGGTGTCTTTGTCTGTTCTTGTGGGTGATGTCATTTCCGACTCGGTTTCTGGGAGATTGGTAAAAGAGGTCCAAATCTGTATGTTTCTTAACAAAGCTCCGGGTTTGAACAAGGTCTCAAGGAATTCCCACGTATATCTTGGTTTATCCTGTTCCAGGATCGATGCATTGTCCCAGTCGAACTGGTGTCCCTTTTCGTCTATGTGCATGTCTTTTGGTGGCTAATTGATGCTGTTCACATCAATAAACATCACTCCATCCAGAGAAACGTTGGCTTGAACTGTCAGATGAACCAAGAACAGGAACACCTGACAGCACCAACGACATCAGCAAGGACTGCATCCTCAAACTGGTAGACCTGTGCCTCACAACCCACTTCACCTTCCACAATGAGATCCACAAACAAATAACGGGACACCCAAGGAATCACCATTATCAAGACTCTTAGCAGAAGCAGTCATGCAGAGATTACAATGAACAGCCCTTCCCATGATCCAGCCCAAGCTCTGGGTCCGCTATTTGGATAACACCTTTGTCATCACAAAACGCAACAAATTATAAAGAAACCCACAAACACAAACAACATCCTTACCAGTATAAATTTTACCAACGAGGAAGAGAACAGACTCCCCTCCCGAGATGACACAGTAGAACGAAAAGACATTGGAGAGCTGCAGACCAGCGTCCAGAGGAAAGCCACACACAGACACTGACCAGATATTCAACTACAGGAGCAATCATCCTGACACCAACAAAAGCAGCTGCATCAGGACATGGTTTAAGCCACAACACACTGCAGCACCCAGGAACTACAAGAAGCTGAGGAAAAACACCAAGACAACGCATTCAGGAACAACAGGTACCCGGTAAGCGCAGTCCACTGATTCCTGCACAACAGACCCAAACAAGACGACAACACACCCATAGACTCGCCACCCTGCCACACAAAGACATCTCAGAGATGATGACCAAACGACTTCGGCCCCTCGGCATCAAGGGAGCCAACAAACCTATCACCACACTGAAACAGGTCCTGACAAATTTAAAAGGACCCCATACCAATAACCAGCAGAACAAACATCATTTGCAAAATACCCTGCAAGGACTGAAACAAACATAACATTGGACAAACCAGCATAAAACTAGCCACAAGGATACATGAGCACCAACTAGTCACTGAAAGACATGACCAACTATCATTAGCATTCATACATACAGACAAAGAGGGACACCAGTTCGACTGTGATAATACACCCATCCTGGGACAGGCGAAACAAACCCATGCACCAGAATTCCTAGAAGCCTGGCATTCAAACCAGAACCCCATCAACAAACATATAGATTTGGACCGTGTTTACCAACCTCTCAGAAACAGAACTGGAAGTGATACTACCCACCACAACAGAGCAAAACACATGAATCCAAAGCTGGCCAGTACATCAGCGCTTCACCGAAGGCGCACTGGTGATGTTACATAGTATGGTGACAAAATGTCAGAGAACAAATCTACCAGCTCAGTGAGCCAACTTAGAACCTGATCCACAATATGAGCTACAAATCTTCTCAAAAATAATTTGAGGAGGAAAAGTTAGACAAAATTCTGAGGATTAAAGGGATAAAAAGGTATGGGATGAAACCAATAACGAGGTATTGAGTCAGATGATCAACCATGATCATACAGAACGTCAGAGCAAGCTCAAACAATCACATAGCTGCTACTTTTCCTACTTTCTAGTAGTGTGCCATCTATGGATTACACCAATGTAATTGCAGCCGTATGGTTCTTTAGCTCTTGACAAATTAATTTGTTCATCTTCTGGATATATACTTTTCCTCCAGCACAATGATTTCTTGATCAAAAACTCATTTTTTTCCTCATTCCTGTTTTCTCAGACCTTGTTATAACCAGGTACATTTAAATGTCCAGATTGAACTCTTCCTCAAGCGCAGTCTTTGTTATCAACATATCATCACCTACATTTGTCTGTAACTTGTCAAGCTTATTCATTAAGATTTGTGCATTCATGTACACACATCCTAACTGATTTAAACTTCATTACTTGCCCTTTTACTCAGCCTCAACGTATTACTTCACCTTTGTATTTGACTGCTGTCTGCCCCTCCCAGCATTATGAGCATTCTGGCATTACTCTCCAATTGGTGTCTCCTGGCACCTACATGCCTGCTGACTTAGTTAGCAACTTCCAAAATGCACAAGCAGAACTCTTGCAAGGAGTTCAGATTCATTTCTGCATAGCAGCAACTGGTCAAGCTTTACAGTGACAATCGCCCCTCAGATTGTGTCAGTATCACAGGAGCCTAATCCCTCCCTCCATTGCACCACATGTTCAGCCACACCTTCACTGGTCTTAGCTGGTTCGTTCTCTATGCATTTCCAAGTGGCATTGCAAGAAATCCAGAGACGACACTTTTGAGGTCCTGCTTCTAATTTTCTACCAAGCTGCCTAAAGTCAGATTGACTAACTATAGCATTTGTTTCAAATGTGTAACATGCTGGCTGTTCAATGTCAATAGAAGTAACTGTTTACTTCATAACTGAAATACCCCCTATCACTACTGCTCTCTGACTCATGTATCTCACCTCTTCTTCTGGTGCCACAGCATTTGCAGCTCTCTTTTAAATAGCCATCATCCTCACCACAAGCAAGAACTGGAGCAACGTAGCTGGGGAATGTGAACTGGGAGAAGCAGTTTCAGGGTAAATCCACATCTGGCATGTGGCAATGTTTTAAATGTCAGCTGATTACAATTTAGGACCAGCACCTTGCGAAAAAGGATAAGGATGGCAAGATTCAGGAACATTGGATGATGAGAAATTGAGCGTTTAATCAAAAAGAAAACCTTGGTATACCTGAGGTTTAGGAAACTGAAGACAGACTCTCAAAGAATACAAAGGTAGCAGCAAATAACTCAAACAAGGAATTAGAAGGGCTGAAAGGAATCATAAAATTTCTTTGGGCAACAGGATTAAGGAAAATCCCAAGGGGTTTTATACACAAAGGAGCAAGAGGGTAATTAGGGAAAGGATAGGTCAAGGACTAAGGAAGAAATGTGTGCGCAGAGCCAGAGAAAGTGGCTGAGATCCTCAAGGGATGCTTTGCATCAATATTCACAAAGAAGTATATGGTGAATGGTGAGTATGTTGATAGTCTAGGGCATGCGGAAAAAAAATGGTGGTCATAAACGCATAGTTGAGTGTTTTGAAAAGCATCAAGGTATTCAAGTTGTTAGGACCAGATGGGATCTGTTCCACAATGTTGAAGGAGACAGGTGAGGAAATTGCTGGGGCCTTGTATGAAATCTTTATATTCATCTTAGTCACAGGAGACATCCCACAGAAGTGGAGAATAGCCATCCCTGTTCCCTTGTTTAAGGTCAACATTTGAAAAAGCGTTAATTCATTAAAAAGTAGGTAGAGTAGCTTTGTGCAGGGAACGCTGTGTCTCAGAAGTTGAGGTTTTTTGACGTAAAGCATGCAAACAGATCCTTCAGTCCAACTCGACCATGTTCCCAAACTAAACCAGTCCCACTTGCTTGCATTTGGCCCATATCCCTACAAACCTTTCCTATTCACCAACTTACCCAAAGGTCTTTCAAAGGTGTAAATGTACCTGCACCTATTACTTCCTCAGACAGTTCATCCCACACACCAACTGAGAAAGAAGTTGACGTTTTGAGTCTAACTGACCCTTTGTCGAAGCTTTGTCAGCTTTGACAAAGGGTCAGTTAGACTCAAAACATCAGCTCTTTTGTCTCCTTACAGATGCTGCCAGACCTGCTGAGATTTTCCAGCATTTTCTCTTTTGGTTTCAGATTCCAGCATCCGCAGCAAGTTGCTTTTATCTGAAAAAAAGTTGCTCTTCATGTCCTTTTTAAATCTTTCTTTCTCAACTTAAAAAAAACTTGTTTTCAAATCCTTCACCCTAGGGAAAGTTATCGTCGTGCACTTTATCTATGCTTTATCCATGATTTCATAAATCTTTGTAAAAATCACCTCTTCATTATCCTGTAGTTCAGTGAAAAAGGTCCCAGCCCATCCAACCTCACCTTATAACTCAAACCCTCTAATTCGAGTAACATCCTTGTAATTTTTTCTAAACCCTCAGCAATTTAATGATATCCTTCTTATACAAGGATGACCAGAACTGTACGCTGTTCTCCAGAAGAGGCCTCACCAACATGCGGTTGATCCGTAATATGATCTCCCAACTTTTATCATTAAAGGCCTGAGCAATGAAAATAAGCATGCTAAACACTTTAGCCATCCTGCCTACCTGCGACGCTAATTTCAAAAGCTTTAACTACTCGAATCCAGAGATCGCTGTTCTCAAAACAACCCAAAAGTCCTACCTTCATTTAGAAAGTCCTGCCCTTGTATGTTGTATCAAAATGCACGGCCTCGCATTTATCCGAATTAAACTCTGTCTGCACTCTTCAGTTCATTGACCCAATTGACTAAGATCCCTTTGTAATCCTAGATAACCTTTTTCATAGTCCACGACACTATCAATTTAGGTGTCATCTACAAACTTATCCTGTATTTTCATCAGAATCATTTACATAAATGACAAACAACAGTGGACCCTGTACCTGCCCCTGGGACTGGTCACAGGCTTCCATCTGAAAAACAATACTCCATTTTGCATCCAATTGATAAGTTCACCCTGTATCTCATGTGATCTAACTTTACTCATTAGCCTTCCATCCAGAACCTTGTCACGGGCTTTATTCATGTCCAAGTATACAATGTCTACCACTCTGCCCTCAATCCTTTTGGTTACATTCTCAAAAAACACAATCAAGTTTGAGACACACTATTTCCCCAGCACAAATCCATGTTGACCAACCCCATTCAGTCCTTGCCTCTCCAAGCACATAAAATCTCCCACCTTTTCGAATCACCTCCAACAACTTAGCTCCTGTTAATTGCAGGCTCACAGGTCCATATAGTTCCCAGACTTCTCTTTACAACCTTTCTTCAATAAAGACGTTAATATTAGCCACACTCCAGTCCTCCAGCATCGCACCTGTGGGTTTACGTTGAAAGAAATATTTCTGATAGGGGCCCCTACAATCTCCTCCCGAACCTCCCACAAAGTCCTGGGATATACGTGATCTGGTCCTGGAGAGTTTTCAACCTTGGTGTTTTCTAAGACCTCCCTTCTGTGGTGTGAACTGTTTCTAAAACATCAATATTTATTGCCCTGAATAAATGTTAGAACTCCTAATATCAACAACATAGAGGGATTTAGCTGGACAGGTCACAGTTCTCTGAAAGTGGCAACACAAGTGGATAAGCTGGTCAAGAAAGTATATGGTATGCTTGCCTTCATCAGTTGGGGTATGTTGTAGCTGTACAGAATTTTCGTTAGGCCATGTTTGGAATGTTGCATATTGTGTTGTCCCCACAGTACCAGAAGGATGTGGAAGCCTTAGAAAGGGTGCAGAAAATGTTTCTCAGGACATTGCCTGGTTTGGAGGATATGAGCAGACATAGGATAAAGTTCGCTTGTTTTTACTTGAAGGGTGAGGGACCGGCTGGTCAAAATTCACAAAACTCAGAGACGTAGACAGAATCAATTGCTATCCTGGGAAAAAGCCTCCAACATCAACTTCTAAGCGACACTGGTTTAAGGTAAAAGGGGGCTAAGTTTAGAAAAGATGTGAGGGGCAAGGTTTTCATCCCCCTACAGGGGGTGGAAAATGCCTGGAATAGCAACTTTTAAGAGGCATCTTGACAGGCATATGAGTAAACAGGCATAAGGTGGGTATTAACTACAAAGAAGCAAACGATTTTTAGTTCAGAAAGGCATTGTGTTGGCACAATGTTGGTGGACCAAAGTGTCTGTTCCTGTGCTCTACTGCTATTCCTCAATCTTTCCATAAATCAAATGCCCTACACAAGTCAATAAAGTTCTAATATTACCTATGCTGGTTTAGAACTTGCTATTTTTCAAAACTGGAAATGGAACAGTCCCCATAACAGCCGTTCAACAACAAACTCATGACTTTCTTATGCTGTCATTGTGGCTATATTTTCGTGCTAATTCACATTATGAACGATTTGCTCCTCCCTGCCTTCGTATCCAAAGCCAAGCTACTGTCTCTCCTCTCACCATCTACTCATGAAGATTTAATAAATTTTACCTAAAATTAACATTTCCTCTTTTCCAATATCAATTTCATTTTGGCATCTTTACAAATGGCCCATGACATCTATAAAAGGACATGCAACAGACAGATCAGTCAACCGGACTGAAGAAACGTCAGACAAGAAACCTCAATTTTTATATGCAAAATAAAAGAAGGATATAATGAACAAAAGGAAAACATGAATACAAAACAAAACTTGTTTGGAAAAACCATAAATCTGAGATTTCTTTTTCATGTTTTTGAGGAACATCACACAAAAAACTGTGTGCCAAAACCAAAGAGGTTATCCGAAACTAGCGAACAAAGTAGGTGGTTTACAAGTTCAGTTCTGATTAATGACAGTCAACCCTATCGTTATTTTTAAGCCAGAACACTATGAATTGTTCAGTGCATATCAAATCAGTCAGCTTTAATGGTCTCCCTTGTGATACAGATCTCAAGTAGATTATGAAACTATGATGTAGTAAAAGCTCAAAAATTTCAACAGCAGCCAACAGTGGCTTGCTGTGAGAAAGGATTTTGGCAATTAATTTGTCATGACAGAGTCTGAACTGAGGAGACTTATAAACAGAAATAAAGGAGGCAAAATTGAAAATGAAAACATAGTATGAGGCAGTCAATCTATGAATTTGGAGCAGGAGTAGGCCATTTGCCCCTTTTAGCCTGCTTGGTCATTCAACAGCATCAGGACTGATAGAGTTGAGGCCACAATCCAACGTTTATACTTAACCCCAAAAGTGTTTCACTTCACAACCAAGAGTCTGTCAACCCCTGCACTAAAAATATTAAATCATTGCTTCCACCATTTGCTAGAGAAGGCAGGCCCCCTCAATCTCCCAATCCTTAAAAAAAAACTTCCTCAGCTCAGGCTTAAATGCGAGATCACTCATTTTTAAACTCTGCCCTGGTTTTAATCTCTTGTTCAAGAAGAAACATTTTTCCATGTCCAAAATATCACTTTCAGTAAGATCACTCCTCATTATTTTCAACTCTAATGGATGCAGGCCCAGTCTGTCCAATCTTTTCTCATAGGGTAATCACTGAACTCATGTCACTTTCATTCAATGAAAGCTGTACCCAAGATTATACTGTGGCATCAGGAACACTCAAATGCAAGTAAATCCTTATAGTTATATTTTATTCCCCTACAATGAAAAACAACATAGAATCTAACTTGCAAATCACTTGTTACATCCACAAACTAACTTTGTGATTCATGTCCCATAATACACAGATCATTCTGCACCCCCATTTTACATTCTCTCGTTCCATTTACATAAAATGCTGAATTTCTATTCTTCCTGCTCAAGTGGACAATTCTGTATTTTCCCACATTACCTTTCATCTGCCAAATCATTTAATCGAAGAACAATCACACCTAGATTGATGCACAGCCAAAGTGTGTCTGTGGGATTTTGGAGGAACATGGCAATTTAGCACAGGGGAAAAGAGAAGCTTTCTGCTTTTCATTTGGATTCAGAGTTTAAAATACTTTTTAAAAACAGGATAAATTGAAGCACAAGATCAGGGAACCAGCCCAGAACTGAGTGAAATCACAGTAAAGTTATAGTTCAGTGGTTGGCAATAGCTACTAACTTGATGATTATAAATTACTATCACACTGAACGTGAAAAGGACAAAATATTTTCTATATTAACAAGTAGCAGTTAAACAGGTTGGGTTTCGATTCACGAGAGTTTAGAACGAGACTTGATCTCATTGAAGCATAGGATTCTTGAGGGGTTTGACAGGGTAAATACTGAAAGGATATTTCCTCTCATGGGAGAGTCGAGGAGCAGAGTGCATAGTCTCAGAATTCAGAGATACCAATTCAAAACTGAGATAATGAAAAATTTCTTCTTTCAGAGGGTTCTCTCTCTTTGGAGCTCCTTGTCACTGAAAGCCACGAAGGCAAGTCCTTGCATATAGTTGAGGCTGAGATATCAACCATTATCCTACTGGATGGCAGAGCAAGCTCGAGGAACTAATCAACCTCCTGAAATGGCAGAGGAACTGAATAGATACTTGGCATCAGTTTTCACGGTGGAAGGTAACAGCAGCGTACCATAACTTCGAGAGTCAAGGAGCAGAGGGAAGTACAGTGATTATCATGAAGGCGAAGAAGCGGAGGAAGCTGAAAGATCTGCAAGTGGATTAATCACCTGGACCATATGGTCTGCACCCCAGAATTCTGAAGTAGATTGCAAAGGCATCAACGGTGATCTTTCAGGAATTGCTCAGGTCCAGGAGAGTTCTAAGAAACTGGGAAACAGCTAACATAACACTCCTGTTCAAACATAAGGGAGTTAGAAGACAAGAAGCTTTTGGCTAGTTAGCCTACCTCAGTGGTTTACATTTGAGATTTCATTATTAAGGTTGAAATTGCCGAGTATTTGGAAGCACATGGTAAAATAAGGCAAAAACAGCAGTGCTTCATCAAGGGGAGGACACGCCTGACAAATCCATCCAGATTTATTTGAGGAGTTAACAAATAAGTTAGACAAAGAATAACCAATGGATGTGATCTATTTGGATTTCCAAAAGGCCTTTGTGGCGATGCCACACAGGAAGCTGCTAAGTGGCATTCAGTGCAAGGTACTGGCATGGACAGAAGACTGGCTGACTGGCAGAAGACAAAGTTGGGATAAAAAGATTCTTTTTCATGGTAGCCAGTGACTAATGGGATTCCACAAGGGTCAGTATTGGGACTGCTAAGCTTCACATGATATATTTACAAACTAGACAGAAGAACTAAAAGTTTGCATCTGACACACAGGTGGAGGAACAGGCAGTGTTAGGGAGAAGGACTGTAGAAGGACTCGGACATCTAAGTCAAATGAGCAAAGAAGTGAAAGATTGAATACAATGTGGCAAAGTGTGAGGTTCTGTACTTCAGTGGTGAGAATAAAGGCATAGACCATTTTCTTTACATAGAGTAAGGCTTTGGAAATCTCAAGCACAAAATCAACTATTCAGGATTGTCTTAAGATTAACATGGAGGTTCAGTTGGCAATAGGAGGGCAAATGTAATATATCAAGAGGGTTAGAATACAAGTGCAGAGATGTACTGCTGAAGCTGGAAAAAGGCTCTGATCAGAAGGTATTTAGAATTTTGAGAGCAGTTTTGAGAGCAAGGAAGGATGTGCTGGCATTGCAGGGGGTCCAGAGGTGATTTACAAGACTGATCCAGAGGATAAAGAGCTTATCACAGAGTCATTAAGCATGGAAACAGACTCTTCGGTCCAACTCGTCCATGCTAACCAAGCTCCCCAAATTCAACTTGTCTCATTTGAGTGTATTTGGCCGACATCCCTCGAAACCTTGCTTATTCATGGACTTTTCCAAAAGTCTTTTAAAATGTTGCAATTGTACCTACATCAACCGCTTCCTCCAACAGTTTTTTCCACATACTAACCACTGTGTGAAAAAGTTGCCTGTTAGGTGTCTTTTAAATCATTCTCGCTTCACCTTTAAAAAATGCCCTCCAGTTCCAAACTCCCTCACCCTTGGGAAACGAGCTTTGCTATCCACCTAATGTGTGCCCTGCAAGATTTTATGAACTTACAAGGTCACCTTCAACCTCCTACGCACCAGTGAAAAATGTCTAAGCCTATCTAGTGTATTTTTATAGCTCAAACCCTCCAGTCCTACTAACATTATTGTAAATCTTTTCTCAATCCACTCCAATTTAATAATATCCTTCCAACAGCAAGGTGACCAGAACAGTGCACAGTACTTAAAAACTGGCCTCACCAACTTCCTATACAACCTCAACATGACATCCCAACTCATGTTTTCAGTGGTCTGAGCGATGAAGGCATGCCTGCTAAACACCTTTACTACCAAGTCTAAGCATGGCACAACTTTCCAAAAACTATGTAGGGACCAAACCCCCTAGCGTTTCTTTTCGACAACACAACCCAGGGCCCAACCATTAAATTGTACAAGTCCTGCACTTATTTGTTTTACCAAAATGCAACACTTCACATTTATTGACAAATTAAACTCCATCTGTTCTACCTCAGCCGGTTGGCTCAATTATCAAGATCTTTTTGTAATTTTAGATAACCTTCTTCATCGTCGATTAAACTGCCAATCCTGGTGTCATGTGCAAACATATTACCATGGCTCCTAAATTTTCTTCCAAATCATTTATATAAATGACCAACAGCAGTAGATCCAGCACCAATTCCTGTGGAATATCACCGGTCAATCTCACAAGCTTCCAATTTGAAAAACAAACCTCCACCGTCACCCTCTGTTTGCTCCCATCAAGTTAATTTTGTATCCAATTGGTCAGCACTCCCCAAATCCCACATGATCGAACTTTACTAATCAGTCTGTGGAACCTGGTCGATGTAGATAACATTCAATCTTAGCCCTCAATCATTTTGGTCACATCCTCACAAAACTCAACCAAGTTTGTGAGACATGAATTCTCAAACAATAAAGCCAATCGGACTATCCAAATTCTTATAAATCCGCTCTCTCAGAATCTCCTCCAACAACTTACCTGCCACATGTCAGACTCAGTGGTCTATAGTTCCCAGGGTTCTCCTTACAGCCTTTCTTAACTTAAGAAACATTAGCCACCCTCCAGTCTTCCAGTACCTCACCCATGGCTGTAGGTGATGCAAACATTGCTGCCAGGGGCTCTGCAATTTATTCCCTAATTTCCCACAAAGTCCTGGGAAACATAATCAGGTCCCAGAGATTTATCCACCTTAGTTTTTTTTCAGCACATCATCTTCAAAAATGTGTACTGCATTCAAGACATGAATATTTATTTCTTCCAAGTTGCTTCGCCTCCATGTCGCCCTACACAGTAAAACCTGATGTGTAATTTGTTTAGTATCGCTCCCATCTCCTGTGGTTCCACGCATAAATGACCTTGTTTTCTTCAAGGGGCCCTATTCTCTCCCTAGTTTCTCTTCTACGCTTAATGCACTTTTAGAATAGCTTTGGATTGTCGCTAACCTTATCTGCTGAGCTCTCAAATTTTTGCCCTCCTGATTCATTTCATCTCTTCTGTCTCTACTTTCATATGCACCCTTCTTATTCTTGAACAGAATATCTTTTTTCATCCATTATGCCCTGCTCTTAACAGCCTTACTGTTAACTGTAACAGGAACACAATGCTTCTGAACTCCCATTATCTCACTTTTGAAGTTCAAATTTTCTCCAGCAGTTTGATAGACATGAAATATGGCAGGTAAAACTAAGAGCAAACTTCACTGTTGTGGGTCTGCAATCACATGCAAAAATCACACCAGGGTGAGAGAACAGACTAAAATTTCTGAAAGTACATGAACCAGAAGAGTTTCTTCTACAAATAAAGAAAAACAAATCTCAGTTCAATACTAACCAAGACAGGAAGTGGCCAATGTGAGATTTATTAATTTATTGAATTCAAATTCCATGAGTTGCCATGGTGGTGTATGGATTTGTGCCTCCCAAGAACATCCGAACAAGGCTGTGGATCTCCAGTTAGTAACAATCACACAAGACTAGCATTTGCTCTTGAAACCAAAGCATCAATGCCAAAATTGCAACACTGCATTTTCTGCATTTATTGTGTATGCAGTAGGAAGCAGGTTATGACAACATAGTGCTAAATGCGTATGTGTTGGACAGGGTGTTGTGCACTAACAACTTTTTCCAACCATACAAGAGGAATATTACATTTCTAATACCAGATTAGAACCATACAGGATACAAGACTGGCATACTCAGGGGCAACTATCATATAAAAAAGTTGTCATTAAGAGGAGAGAAGTTTTCAAACTTAATATTTCAAGGAGCAAATAGTGAGACAATTTCTACCTGCTATTGAGCAAGACCCCGAGAACACAAGTTCAATCTGAAAAGATTTTTTGGAATAGGAAATGCTATTGCCAATCATAGGAGACAACAAAACTTATTTGAATTACGAAAACATATCAAAAATGTCTGTGGGGTAAAAGATTAGTGCAGATAGCTCCAGCTGAGAAAAGGCACAAAAGTTTTCTGGGCCAGGTCCTAAAATTTATTACATTGCCCTATTGCCTTGATCTTCAGTTCTGTGTAATCAATGAACACACCTCAATTTTCTACAACCCATTTCAAGGGCCATTCAAACAAGGAGTGGTTGAGGACTCTGAGTTGGTACTCAGAGTTCAGAAGCATTTGGGACAGGGGGTCTGAAATGTTCAGAATACCAAGAGGCCTGGATAAGTGAACGTGAAGAAGATGTTTCCACCATTAGGAGAGATTAGGAGCTGAGGGGATAGCCTCAGAGTGAAGGAATGACCCTTCAGAACGGAGATGAGGTGAGATTTGGTCAGCCAGTGGGTGTTTAATCCATGGAACTCGTTGCCGCAAAAGGCTGTGGAGGCCAAGTCATTGAGAGAATTTAAGACAGAGAGATTGGTTATTGATTAGTATGGGGATCAAGGGTTATGGGAAGAAGGCAGGAGAACCAATTTGAGAAACCTATCAGCCATGACCAAATGGTGGAGCAGACCTAAAATGGGCTAAATGTCATTATGGTTACAGCTGTTAGTCATTTGGACCATAGCAGCTTCATTTCACCACGTTCCCACTTGATTTCATCAAATGGTGGGTCACAAAAATACTGGGATCTTTCCCACAAACTTTGACTCCATTTGGTTTGGTTGAGTGTGATAATCTGCCAGGAATGTAACCAAATAGTGCACTTCTATATGTTACTTTTTAGTAAATCCTCTGCATGTTTTGTTTTGGTCCTCTTCTGGTAAATTTGCTCCGAGTGACTTGGAAGGAGATCCACTTGGGGAGCCTGGTATCTGAAATAACAATTTTATCATAAAGCCAACAAAGCTGTTGGTGGATGATCATAGCCATATTTGAGAGAGGATGCAGATGATGGTTGTCTTCCCACCCGAGAGATAGGATCTTCTGCAAGCAGCATAGACAAAAGGAAGCGAATGTTTTGAGGTACCTCCTGTATCATCATCACAATCTCATGACGCAGGATATGTCAGACCTGCTGAGTTACTCCAGCATTCTGTTCGTTTATGCAGAACAGGAGTTTGGCTTCAGTGTTCATTTGGCATCTTGATCTTGATGAACACCATTTGGTTTGGTTGAATGCGATAATCTGCCAGGAATGTAACACAGCTGCCTCACACTGCCATGGACACAGATTTGGATCTGGCACTGAGTAACAGTCTGTGTAGTCTGCACATGCTCCCAGTGTCTGCATGGGTTTTTGCTGGCCACTCCGATTTTATCTCACAGCCCAAAGATGTATCCAGTAGATTTGCTATGGTTAATGTCAGGTTATGGTGTTACGTTGGGCGAAGTGGGTCTGTGTAGGATACTCTTCAGAGGGTCAGTGCAGACTCAATGGACTGAATGGCCACCTCCTGTTGGGATTCTATGGACTCGTCTTTTAACACTTGCTTCAAGTGTAGTTTGTTAAAAATACAAACCAATGCAGAACAAATCATGTCAATGAGGTGCGTCATCCTCAAAACAGAAGTTCAAGTAGTTCAAATTATCAAATGCTTTCTTTTTCAAGCTCAAGTGTGATCGTCTCATCCATGCACAAGGCACAGACTTACATAACTAACGAGAACTGGGCCAACTGCCAGTTCCACCCTTCAAACTGAAAAACTGGATTCTGGTCAGGCAAGGGAATCTAAAATTAACATGGGGTCGATGGCAATGTGAAATCTGAAACAAATGCATATTAGCCATGATCTTATTGAATGGTGGAGTAGGCTTGCGGAGATGAACGGTCTTGTTTTGTTCCTGTTCTATGTTTATGGGAAGTAAGTCTTTGTCCATCTCAACTTGAAAACTTCCAAATTTCACTTCTTGGAATAAACAAAATGAAAATGTATATACATAGTTCACATTTAAATGTGTTCAAAAGCAAGTTTGCCAATTAAATGACAACTGCAAAAGATACTGCTTGAGCCTGATACGATTTCTTACACTGGTAACAAGACATAGTTCTGCAAAATTAATGTACATATTTGACGAAATGCAAAAGCTATCAAACAAGTTCTACCCCAACAATAAGCTCCAGTCAGGCTTTTGTGAAGGGAAGGAAAATTTGTTAATGATTTACTATGTGGAAATGTGATCTAAAAAGGACTTCTCGTAATGAAATGACTAAAATGAAACCACTTTTTCAAATAATCCTAAATCTATCAACATGTGCAATATATCAAAATAAAACTCAACAGATTTCTTTCAAAGCAATTAGTCACAATGCTCTAAAATCAAATTAACAAGCCCAACTGGAATGGCACATTGGCTCAGTGGTTAGCACTGCTGCCTTACAGCGCCAGGGACCCAGATTCGATTCCAGCCTTGGGCAATTGTCTGTGTGGAGTTTGCACATTCTCCCAGTGTCTGCATGGGTTTTCTCCGGGTGCTCCGGTTTCCTCCCACAGATGTGTAGGCCAGGTGAATTGGTCATGCGAAATTGCCCGTAATGGTAGGTGCATTAGTCAGGGGTGAATGTAGGGGAATAGGTTGCTCTTTGGAGGGTCAGTGTGGACTTGTTGGGCCGAAGGGCCTGTTTCCACACTGCAGGAAATCTAATCTAATCCCACAAACAACTGTATCTAGAGTGCCACCTTGTGTCAACTAGATCAAGGAGTTTGGACAGGAAAATAATTTCCAAAATTTGCTACATCAAGTGTTCGCTAGACAATGTAAAGATAAAATCAAAGAATTTAAGAGATATTCAGCTCACCTAAACAAATTTTTGAAACACAATAAAATTCACTTTAAAATTACTAAACTGGCAACTTTTTAAATTGATTGAGATAATAAAGGAACAATACATTTTATCCACAAGAAGAGCTTCTAAGTTTAAACTTTCATCTACGCCTTTTAACTCTTTCAGTTGATGCAGATATCACTGCCGATGCCAACATTTGTGACCCATCCTTTAATTGCCTTAAAGCCAAGGTGTGCTGTCTTCAACCACTGCTATTCAGAAGGGAGCTCAGATTTTAGTAGTGAAGTCGTCGGAGTCAGCGTACGAGTAGTATTAGTAGTCATGATTATGAGCGTATTTGCCCAAGAAGACACTGACAAAAACAACAGCTGCCCATTAAATGTCTCAACAGTTCTCAAAAAATTGCCACATTTGTCCTGTCAATACATTTTACAAATATCCAGAGTTCCAGCCATCTATGTACACAATGCACACTCCTCCTGTGGGTAAAGTATTTTCAAGAGGTTGTTAATTTTTCAAATTGTCTTCGCTTTTTTTTTTGTATTTAATGTTACTGACATACACTATTTCCTTCTCAGTTAGTCAATTTGCTTCTGTCCATGCTTAGAAATACATTAGTTTGTGAAAGAGACTCTTCCACACATCTTTTCGAACCCCACTGATCTCATCTCACCATTATCACCTCAAGCCAGCAGAACATGCCATGACATGCTTCACTCCAACTCATTCTGGACCATTACGCTAGTTACAATACTGCATATCTAACAGATCCATCAATTTTCAACATATCATGAACACATACTCTCTATGTTCATGATTCTGTGAAATCAATAGAATTCCACTTCCTTGTACTATTACTTCACAGTTTTATTCCAAATATATAATATGACTATTCAATTCTGGATCACAATTAACAGCATAGCCATGTGCAAATTGAGTAAACATCTACCAACCACACGGGGAAGCAAATCAGCTCAATTTTCTGCATGACCATGATCGTTTAATCAAGTTGCACCATGCCTTCTGGATCAGCTGGTTAGAGTTGTGAGAATAATCAGAGATACTTTCCCCTATGTCTATAGAATATTTAGATTTATCACAAATGTTTAAATTAAGTTTCAAAATAATCAAACAGACATTAATCACATAATTTGCGTGGTTGTCCCCAAACATTTATTAGTACTTGTTAACAAATATTAAGACAGTATTATTTCTAATTACAGGTCATGGGTTATACCAATATTTTGAGCATCAAACCAGCTCTAAAAATGTGCCCTTAAAAAGATTTGTCCTTAAAAAGAATATCTCTAATTAAGGTAATCATTCCTAGATATATTCCACTTTCATTGCTAAGTGTGCTCCTTGCTTAAAACAGAAGGAAGGGAGGACAGCCTGGGGCTGCTATTCCTCCCTTTTGACAGACATTTTAAACCAAGCAGCTATTGTAAATGTACCACCATAAACTCCATCCTAATTTAGTATTAGGTGCCAGATTTTTAAGTTGGGTCAAGCAATAAAAAAGCAGGGACATCTTTTAAAGCTCATCTTTACCACAGTCAGAAAATTGGTGCTGCATAGTGACTTCTCTTTTAGAAAAGTACGAACTTGTCAGGAGGTGGGACCAAAAATGCTTGAATTTTCCTGTTTGATCTAGTCCCAAGTAACATACACAAGCGAGGACAGAGAATCATATCAGAGGAGCTGCATAGGCTGGGGCTTTTATCCCCCCAGAGCGTAGGAGACTGAGGGGTGACTTTAGAGGATTATAAACTTGAGGGGCATGAATAGTGTGAATAGCCAAGGTCTTTGCCCCAGGTTAGGGGAGCCCAAAACTAGACGGCATAAGTTTACGTTGAGAGGGGCAAGATTTAAAAGGGACCTGGGCAACAATTTTTTCATGCAGAGGGATGTGGGTGCATGGAACAGCCTGCCAGAAGTGGTGATGGACGCAGATACAATTAGAACATTTAAAAGGCATCTGGATGGGTACATGAACAGGAAGGGTTCAGAGGGATACAAGCCAAATGCTGGCAAGTACGACGCGAATCACAAGAGTCAAAGAGATGTACAGCATGGAAACAGACCCTTCGGTCCAGCTCGTCCATGCCGACCAGATATCCCAACCCAATCTAGTCCCACCTGCGAGCACCTGGCGCATATCCCTCCAAACCCTTCCTATTTATATACCCATCCAAATGCCTCTTAAATGTTGCAATGTACCAGCCTCCACCACTTCCTCTGGCAGCTCACTCCATCCATGTACCACCATCTGCTTGAAAAAAATTGCCCCTTAGGTCTCTTTTATATCTTTCCCCTCTAGTTCTGGACTCCCCGACCCCAAGGGAAAAGACCTTGTTGATTTACCCTATCCATGCCAGTCATGATTTTATAAACCTCGAAGATCAGCTCTCAGCCTTCGACGCTCCAGGGAAAACAGCCCCAGCCTATTCAACCTCTCCCGATAGCTCAAATGCTCCAATCCTGGCAACGTTCTTGTACATCTTTTCCGAACTCTTACAAGTTTCACAACATCTTTCCGATAGGAAGCAAGTCAGAATTGCACGCAATATTCCAATATGGCCTAACCAATGTCTTGTACATCCGCAACACGACCTCCCAACTCCTATACTCTGACCGATAAAGGAAAGCATACCAAACACCTTCTTCTCTATCCTATCTACCTGTGACTCCACTTTCAAGGAGCTATGAACCTGCACTCCAAGGTCTCTTTGTTCAGCAACAAAAGATTTGCTTTCCCAAAATGCAGCACCTCATTTTCATCTAAATGAAACTCCATCTGTCTCTTCTGAGCCCATTGGCCCATCTGACCAAGATTCCGTTGTAATCGGAGGTAATCTTCTTCACTGTCCACTACATCTCCAATTTTGGCGTCATTTAGATCAGTTTAGGCGACCTGCTCAGCTCACATGAGTTGGATGGAAGGTTCTGCTTCAGTGCTGCAGAACACTAATCTTTTTTCACAGATCTAAAACGGAAAAGGTAGCACACGTGCTTTGCCCGAGTCCCAGCCTTGATAAGTAAAGCTCATTCAAATGTAAAAAGGTACTTTATAACCTCTTTAAATTATACAATGGTCAATAACATACAGGTCTGAAAATAAAACTGTTCAATCAGTTCAATGATAGCTCATTCAATCTCCTTCACAGCTCTTTCACAGTGTTTAAAACATTTACTACTAAAGAAAATGCATAAACTGCTGTTTAACAAAAGTTTTCCCAATGCTATCCATTATCTTCCAACAAAACAATATTAAAACAACGCTCGAAAAATGTTTCAATGACTATAAAGCGGTTTCAGATCTTATTTTCCAATGTGCTACAGAAGGCGGAACACACTTTCTTTAACAGAGCACAACATTAGCAAAGAAGCCTTCAATCAGGGACATTCACTTTCCCTAAAAACCTTGCACCTTGATAAATTAGTCCAATGTTGCAATCTGATGAACAGAAACCAAGTTAGTGTTTTAATGATTTATTGCAGTACTGGTTCAATTCTTGCAATGAGATCCAACATTAGTCTAGATATTTAGACATGTGATTACTTTTAGTTGTCTCTCAGTTCAGTGTTTCAAACCAGTACATTAGCACTGTTTAATAATGAGCTTCAGTCTCACTCATGAATTAAAAACGTGCATGAACTCAAACAAATCAAATATACCCCAGCATACGTACCTTTCTTCTCTGTCTTCTGAATGGGGATGGAAGGTGTGGGTGTAGGCACTTTCGGTACAGTAGCTGCTCCATTAGCATCAAAGGATTTCTTTGGCTGATGCTCAGGCTGTAGACTAAAAGGACTAGAAGGAACAGTGCTTGGGTTTGAAGTTGGGAGAACCACTGGTTTGACGGGGTGCTGCACTGGGGCAGCTCCACCAGGAGTCTCTGTTCTGGGCAGTCGGTAGTCTCTGTCATTGTGTCTGTTTGTCTGGGACAAAATATTCTGGGAGAGCATACTACTGGCACCGCTGGAATGCTTGTCTTCCACTTTTCATGATTCACAAAGGTAATGTGGCAAAAAAAAATAAAAGGGGGAAATGTTGAAATTAGAATGATTATTAGAGCACTATTGGCTAATTTATTAACAGTACCCTCAATTGTTCATAATTAATGTTTTAAAATGCAAGAGTTGTTAGAATCAAAACATCTACTCAGGATACATTAGACCTTGTACCTTCTGGTGTCACTACTGTGACATAATCCATTTAATTTCAATTAAGTGATCTTTGGTTGCAGCCATTTTAGCTCTGGAACAACATCATTTATATCAGGCTGACATGAATAGATGTTATTAAACTCCACGTTTTTCCAGCACATTAAACCAACTCGTACATAAATTAGAAATAAACCTTTAGTGTTCAACATACATCCTGGTTTGGACAGCTGTGTGGAAATAGGAGGAAAATCAAATTATGAATATATTTCAGTCTTACATAATTAACTGAACACCCAGAAATTAGACTGGTTTACTCCTGGGCATTTATTTAAATTCCAAAATTAGTTAGCATAATAATGCACAAGTTCAATTTTATTTTAAACAGGTGATAAATGATTCAGGGTCATCAGTTCCCGAGGAGGTGCTCTGTGGCAAACTGGCAACTCTTGCAGGTTACTTTTACCCTAAGGCCACAAATGACTTGTTACAGGGAAGATTAAATGATATCAGTAGCCAGAGGGAGTTAAAAAAAAAATGAATATGCGTGTTATCTTTCAATAATTCACTCAGTTACACTTACTTTTATGAAACGAGAATGAGGAAAATTGCCTTATTTCAGTATGTGTATAACTCCAGCCCATTTAGAATCTTTAAGACTGTCAGAATTTATGTACCAGTATTATAACTCAGCATCAGCAAATTACTTGCTTCATATTCTACGACAAATAAACTATTTGTTTGACATTGCTCATCAGTTTGATAACACTAAATTGCATTCTAATTCTACAAAGTTCAGCTAAGCCTGCACATTATGTGAACCCTGAGAGAGAAATCTGGCAACATTAATTGTTTATTACTTGATTAAATGTTGTTACTTACTTCCACTTGTAAACCCACTGCCAGCAGTTGCTTGCAAGGTTTCCCTTCTGTAATCTCGATCTCTTGGGAAGCTGTTAACAACCCCAACTTTACTTGCTTCTTTTTGCCTCTGTTCTCTGCACAAACAAAAGAACCATTGTTTGTGACCTATTGAGGATACCTGTTTATTTTACCTAATATTTGATAAACTGAACATGTACCTTTCAATCCACTCTTTGGGTTTCTCCCACTGAGAAACTTCTGTCCTGCAGTTGTAGTAGTATTTTTTGCCTGATGAGCTGATGTGCTCTGACCAGTCATCAGCTGGTTCAAAAGGCTACATTAAAGACAGAAAGAATTAAATAAAAAGTCAAATTATCTTCACTTTTGTGTTTCTTTAAGTGCTTCAGACTGGATTTAGTGCTCAACAACTCAAAAGATTGGAAACAATTATACCACTTACTTTACACAGGTAGTCCACTACTCAATTTAATGCTGATAAACATCTAGCGTTCTGAAATTACTTGATTTCGAAATGCCAGTGTCGGACTGGCGTGTACAAAGTTAAAAGTCACACAACACCAGGTTATAGCCCAACACGATTATTTGTAAGCACTAGCTTTCACAGCACTGCTCCTTCAACAGGTGGTTGTGGACTCCACAACCACCTGATGAAGGAGCAGCACTCCGAAAGCTAGTGCTTCCAAATAAATCTATTGGGACTATAACCTGGTGTTGTGTGATTTTTGAAATTACTGGAGGAGTCATTATTTGTTCAGTTCATGATAATACATGAACTGCAGATTGCCTAATACCTAGACCAATTATAGGATAACCACACCCATAATCACAGCACATCTGTCCACATTGCTAGTTAGAACTGAAATTATATCTTTAATGGGCTAAACAGTTTTAGGTTTGTAGCTGCTACTGGTATTACTGACTATTGATATTCAGAAACCCAACAACAGTAGCACCAAGTGAAAACCAAATGTCACATACAGAAGTTACGCTTGCTTGCCTTAGTTGGTGACACTCAACTGTTATAATTTGAGATCTCAGAACTTGAACCATGAGCAAGATTGATACTTTGTGGAGCATGCAGAGATTGCTGCATGTTGAAAAGACTTCAGATGAAATTTATATATTTGTGCAGTGGTGTAAGATGCCAATTGCACACTCAAAGAACCTCTCAACATTGCATTACGTCTCAAAACAGCTTAACTGGTCATTCCATTTGACTTTGTGGGATCTTGTTGTGCATTGCAAGATTAATTTGGATTACCATGTGGGTGATGGGTCCATAATCGTGGACTACAGCTATGTGAGCACTTGGACAATTTTCCAGTGGCAAGATCACAATTCCCACAAACATGGCTCACAATACATCTATGTAATATGTGACTTATTGAATCATTTACATTTTTGCCAATATATCACAGCCACATCTAAAGGCTACGTTTGTGGGTCTATGTAATTTTGGAAGGAGAGTCGGGTAAAAGAGGTGAAGAAAATAACCCCCATTATACCCAGTATCAGAGAATTAAAACCATATTTAACAAGCATTTTAGAAACAGACATTTCCACATCATTTTTGTTTACAAATACCCAAAAGAAAGTTAGAACTTTTCGATACATTTTTTTTCCTCCCCCTCTCTTGTAACCATACAATTCTCTGAATTGAAGTGTGGTCAAACCACCTGTACAAAATCCTATCTTTAAAACATGCTTTTCCTGTTTTGGTCTGAAAGCAACTGGACTTGTCTGCTCCATGCACAACAGTCTACATTCATAAACAGCACATCACTGACACAATGACAAACAAGTACCTTCCACCACATATTTTTACAAAGAAACTGGCTCTGCAGATACTCTTTGAAATAACATGCATATGTTTCAATGAGTTTCCAATGCATGTGTTTGATGCACTTTGCTACAATTATTACCTAAGAGAACATATTCCTAACAATCCAATTGTCGATTCCATATTTGAATGGAGACTATGTGGCATAGTTGTCAAGTCATCCAGAAACATAGGGTAATGCTGTGGGGCATGCATTCAAATCCTACCATGATAACTTGCGAAATCAAACGTGGGATTGAAAGCAAGCCTCAGTAGTGGCAACTGTCAAACTATCATGTTATAAAAATCCATCTCGTTCACAAATGCCATTCAGGGAAGGAAATCTGACCTCCACATAATTGAAGATTCATGTGGTTAAATCTTGACTGCCCTCTGAAATTGCCAAGTAAACCACACAGTTCAAGGACATGCAACCAATTCTGACTTTGCCAGAGATACCCACATCCCAAACGATCAATTCAAAAATAAAACAATCATCCATATTATGACGCACAATGCCAAGTTTTTCAAAACAAAACAAAATCGTAGAGCTTGGAAGGCAAAAAAATAAATTTTGACAATTTTGGCATACTACTTGAAAACAGAGATCCTTTGTAATTTACACTCAAACTTCCACATGTTAAAAAAATACAGATGTTCAATATTTGAAAGACAGCTGTCCTTCCCTTACCACAAGAGGATTTAGTTTGCTTTATTCCGCCTGTGAAATTAGATCAGACAGATAATTTGAAATTAAAAATGGAGTGTACATTTATGGAACACTCCATGTCCATTAGCTGTCCAGCAGCAGAAACATATGCATTGTTATGTTGCAGTTCTTGGGACATAGTAATGTATCAACAATGTTCGTCTGGAAACTTATTTGTTTTTGCAGATTGAAAGGCAAGCAATTTCCATTTGCCCTAATTTTTTTTTTTGATGATCCACACCTGGTTACTTCTGATTCTATTTCTCCACAAAACGTAAGCTCAATGTGTTGCACCATGTAAATGTAAAACAAACAAATTCTTTGGGTTTATCATCAAGTAAGGTCATTACAAATAAATCATCCTGTGTGGATTTCTCAGACACTACACGCAATAAAGATGGAACTCACAAATTTCAAGACAAAGTTTATTACATCAGCCAATGTATCATTTTACATGGTTACAGATGAAGATATAATAAAATTATGTTGCCCTGTACTACAGTCTCTTTTAAAAAAAAATTGCTCTGTATTTTTAGACACTTACTGCTCTATATTAAGTTACAAATACGTTGATGATTAATTTGAGCTGAAAAATATTAGCTGCAAAATTCTTCCTTATTTTGTTTTTGTTTAAGCAGTTGCATTCAGGTTGAAATTTAGAGCATTCAAAATTAGTGACTCAAGACATGAACAAGATCACTCTGCAAAGATCGAAAATTAAGTAAATTTCCAATTATCCCAATTCATATTCCAGTTGCCAAGCTGTTTAATTAAGAGTTTGAGAAAACCAAAATATGGAAGTCCTATTACCTTAAATGAAATATGCGACATTTTATGAAGGAATTACAAAAGAAATACTTACTGCGTCTGAAGTTTTACTTGGATTGTTACTAGGATTAGAAGAATGTGAATTTGAGCTATGGTGGGTACTGTTATTATGTGAATTCTCCTGTGGAGAATAGCTGGTCCCTGAAACAAATACAGTAGATTTATTATATAGGCACTAACATAGTAAATTAACCTGAGCTAACTGTTTCACACAAGGTTACCAGTCTATACACATTTTTCTAAAAATAGCTTAAGTGCCTTCTTTCACCAATTTTCTCACCTCCCAACCCACTCAAAAATTCACTATTTCCTTTCTTAAGTATACTTGCAAGGACATTAAGTATCCTCCTGTTAAATTTCCAAATGCCAAGGATAGATTGAAAAATCTAATAATGGCAGACTCCTTCAGCCAATTTCCACACATAGACATTTCTAACGAGCTTCATTGGATAGAAATCAAAACACAAGCTTTCCCTAAACTAATACCTTTGTGCCCAGCTTGAATTGCCATACCAAAGTTCCTTCCCCATAAATTCAAGGCAGCTAACAGCAATTTTTTTTGTTTCTAAATATAGTCATTTAGGATTGGCAATTAGGAAAAGCTCATCCTTTTGCTGAGAACCTCCAAATAAGTCAAAAACACAAGTTAACTTGAAAGGGAATATCATAAAAGACATTTTTATCAACTCAATTGAGTTTCATATTTGAACAGTGAAAGATAGTGGCATTGTACTAATTTAGAAAGTTTAGGATAAAATAAATAACTAAATAAATAAAATGAAACTGGAGAAGTTTGAAGTTATTGACCACAGAATGAACGTTTATAGCACATAAAATTAGTGCTAGTCTGTTGACAACTCCGAACAGCCATCAAGAGCTCAGAAAGACTGCTATGAGAGCTGAAATTTACGTTTCCAAAAAGGTCAACTGCATGTCCACAGCACACAAGATTTACTTTCAAATACCTGCACCACACTAAGGGGCAGCCAATGAGATACAGAAATTGAGTGATTTCGACAAGATTCTTATTTCTCAAACTTGGAATAATTGACAGAGTGGAATGTGTTCGTGATATCGATTTCTAATAAAAGCAAACTGGTATAACAGTTCTGAACAAAAGTGCGCCACGGTATTGCTCAGTTATTAACCTAACATGTCTATTTGTTTTTGTTGCACAAATCAAAAGATTTGAACTCACTAATTGTCTGCACTCTAACATAGTAGTGTTTTTCAGAGGCTACTCTGAACCCATGTCTCACCTGCCTGTTTCAATGTTTTCATGTACATGAAAAAGCTTCATGCAAAGCAGGGCTCTCTCTGTATGTTCACATCAGCAAAACTAATTATTTCACAGTTAATTCAGTTTTTTTGCCAACATGTAGACATTAGCCATGAAGAAAAATTGCCACATTTGTCCAAACCACTGCACTTCAAAACACTATTCATTCTGAACTATTGCAGCCTGTCAACATAAGACTATTTAACACAAGTTTTTTTTTGCTGAGAATGGCAACACCTAGGAATTGACATCTTGCCACATTTAGAAAATGGATACAATCAAGATCGGTCATTAAAAGGATAACAACTTCAGAGAACATACTTAGCTCCTGATGCAAGTTAACTGGCTTTCTTCTGTCAACCAGCATCATTTCAATACTGGAGCCACTTGTTGGAAAAAACTATTTATTTTGAGTATAAAACAAATGGAATCCTTAAAACCACCATGGTATTTTCTTCCAGCAGGGTAAGCATTTCTGCAGGAGGAAAGCTCTACTAGAAACTATTTGCTTCCATTTGGGATAGTAACAGCACTGTAACAAATGGTAGCACAGTTGTTAGCACTGCTGTCTTCCAGCAGCAGAGACCTGGGTTCAATTCCAGCCTTGGGTGACCTGTGTGAGGTTTCCTCCCACAGTCCAAAATGTGTCTAAGCCAGGTGGATTGGCTGTGCTAAATTGTCGCATCGTGTGCAGGCTCGGTCGGTTAACAATGGTAAATATGTGGTTATGGGGTGAGAATGGGATGCTCTTCAGAGGGTTAGTGCAAACTTGATGGGCCAAACGGCTGTATCTGCACTGCAGGGACTCTATGATTCAAATCTTGCACTAATTCTTTGCGCTACAACATCTGCAAACCTAGCTCAAGTACAGGATCAGGGTCTCTGTTTTTCTTATGAGTGAAACAAAGAATAAAGGCCAACACCTTTCACCAAACATTTCATTGTGTTGGAAAATTCAGGTTGTGACCAAAGAAATGGATTAATTGTTAATTTAGTTCACTGTCAAAGCTATGGATTGATCTTATTAGTTGCACATGAACAATTAGAAATCTGACCTGTTGATTAAATGCATAATATACACTGTACTACAGAATTAAAAGCTCAATAAATACAACTTTTGACTTTAAAAATGCCGCAAAATTTTGGGACGAGCAATAATTGTTCAATCAAACATTCCATTCAATGACTTTGTATAATATCCAAGCCTTTGCATTTGGACTTGTTAATACTAGTGTACTAATAAAATGTTGATACTGTTTCAATGGTAAAACAATGGCTAAGATTTACCTTTGGTAAAGGTGCACTAATGTTCTTAATACTCTCATTCTGCAGCTGTCCATTCCAGTTAGAAGACTTTTCAATGCAATTTGACACCACGAGTTTGACTCGGTTTTAAAAAATATACAAAATTATGTAATATACCATCTACCACACACAAACAGGTTCGTGCACCACTGAAGTCTCCTCTTTCCCTAAACTTTGTCATCATAATCTTCTATTCCCTACTGTCTCACATGCTTATCACATCGCCTTCCAATATGCATTTATGTTATTTGCCTGAACCCACTTGAATAACAAGTTCCAAATTCTCACCATTCTGGAGGGGAAGTTGTTTCGCATTCCTCATTCATTCGTAACCATCCCACATTAACAGTTTCTGGTTTCACTCTTCTCACCAACAGAAACATTCCCTCCACATTTGTGCGATCAAAACCTTTCAATAATTTTAAAACTCTGTTCTATTACCCCTTGGCATGGTCCTGTCAAAAGAGATGGGACTCGGCCTGCTCAGTACTTTTATATATTACTATTACTTGCAAGGTTGTTATCAGAACTGTATGTTTTTGCATCATCTCCATTGTCTTTATACCCTTTATTTAAAGAAAAGGCAACACAGTACAAGTGTGCCCCAGTAAAGACCCAATACAAGTTTAGCAAAACCTCTCAACATTTCACTTGTCTCACTATAATTCATCCAGTTTTTCATTTGCAGTTACAATCCCATGGGCCCACACCACAACTTTCAGTCATTTGTTATATTCAAACAAAAATGGCGTAGCTACTGCACACAAAACTAAAGCAGCTACTAATTTGGGTTTCCTCTCTTGAATTACGCATTTAAGATGCCAAGTTTAGCATCTGATCTAAAAATGTTATTTGTAATTTTACTTGATCATTGGTCAATGCTTTTGACAGGATGTATTTTCCAAAAGACAGCCAGCAAAATACAATGAAACTAAGACTTTCTGCATGCTAACTACACAGTAACATACCGTCTCGCTCTCTGGCTCGATGTGAGTGCACAGTTTTACTCTTATGTCCTGTACTATCACTATGTTTATTTTCAGGGCTGTTAGAACGTCGTAGCATTTTGCAGGGTGGTGATGGATCTCCTGATTCTCTGGTTTTGTCATGACGATGATCACCGCTGCTCGTGTGACTCTTGGATGGGTATTTAAGAGTCTGAAATAGAATAATCATAAAACAGTTAATTAGATGAAACATGAACTAGAAGCAAATGACATGCAACTGTAGGCAAATGTGCAGCTTTCAAAGATTTCATAGTCTTCCTAGCTCGATTCTTCATTTAAAGTCGATCTAAGTACACCTTAACCTCAGTTCAGAGAAGATTTCTATATAGTTGTTATTTTTCACTAACCTATCAGTTTAACACTGGTTGAAGCAAATAATTGCAAATGTCCAACAAACTTAAAAAAATACATTGGCCTTCATCATTAAATGAATTTAAAACTAAGCTTAGAAACACTAACACACTGTTTTACTAACTTTAATAAATTATTTGTAGAAACAACAGGGTTCATATAGAGATCTGTATTTTAGCTTATCTTAAGAGCAGAAATATGCCTTTAAAAATGTGTTCCAAAACCTAGAAACAAAAAAGTAGGGACACGGAAACCTAGGCCCACCTACAGTTCAAAATTTATTTACATGCGTTTTTATGCGTTAATATTCAAAAGTAGGAAACAGCTACTAAAACCAATTGAATCTAAAAGTCATTAAAATACGTCCAAACATAACTAAATGGCATTTCGCACAACATTTTAAGTGAAATTTTATTTTATTTCCCGGTCTCCTTAAGATCCAGCTGTGAAGTGGTGAGGCCTGTTTCAGACGCACAAGCCTTCATTAAAGTAAACGGCATTCGATTCACTCTGAGAAATATACCTGATAGGGCTGGGATTCCCTCCTGTCGTGACACCTGCAAAGAAACAAAATTCAGAAAACGAACATATCAGCGGTGGTCCAAAACGTCTTTTTCTTACTAACTTTGAAATAAAAACTCGGCAGAAATGTATATATTTTTAAGAAGATCTTTCAGAGTAAAATGGTCACAAAGCGGGGGGATTCATTTCCTTAAGTTTTTTTCTACTTATTTTGGCTTACAGCAAAAATGGCGGATTGTCAAAAGATAAGAGGAATTCGAAAAAGGGGAAAAAGGAAATTTAAAGAATAACAAGAAAAAAAACCTGAACATTTTACCCATCATTGAGTCTCGGTTGTTTCCTTGCATACATTACCATCAATGCTGTTGTATGTGGAGTGGATCAAAAGGTAAATTATAATTTTTTTCCTAAAGGGGAGGGAAAATATTCACAAAAACTGGCCCTTTTCGTTTTTTTAAACAGGTAAAGATACTACCAACTCTCGGGATCCATCTCACACACACAAACCAACACTGAAGAGGACGAGGCCCATACTACATACGGGTAACGCGTCAGCGATCGGGAACGCCGACCCTCCCGCCAATGATCGGCTTTTTCCGGAAACCCTTCGGCTCTTTCCGCCCAACAGCCGCCCGCACGCGAACAAAACAAAAAGGCAAACAAATGTCAACAGAGATGGCTGCGCAAAACAACACAACATTTAATCATTTTGTGAAGGCCGCCTCCGAATTTGCTAAGCGTCTGATTTTTCTCTTCCGTTAATTTTTAAACGGCATGCTGGGAGTTGGGTCACGTGGTGGGTGGCACTCCGACTTTTTTTTAAAAAACGAGATTGAGGTGAGCAGTGGCATTAAGAGCTACTGTATTCTTTTTTCAGGAAATGAATTATCGCTAAACTAAGCTCGTCGATGCAAAAAAGAAAAACAAAACTCACACGCAAGTGAAAGGGTAAATACAGAGATTTAGTGAGACACTGATGGATGGACTGCGCCAGGGCAAGTCATGGCCGCGCGGGCCTGAGGAGTGATCAATGTACAGTAAATGGCTGCCAGTCACTGACTTATATTGGGGCTTTACATATGCATGCGCATTTCTGATTTAATTGATTTACTGTTTAGCTACTAGTTGTTGGGCAGTGATTCAAAATATATTATCTGCGTGTCTCTTTATATTTTCATTCGAGGAGTCATGAGAGTGAATAAAACATGACCGCATGGCTCGGTAATGTTGTATTGAAGAAAAGTAATGTAAGATTCTTGATTTGCTTATTGGTATTTAATAAACTTTGCGACGTCGTTACCTTATTGTTTCAACATTTTCAGTATCGCTGAAAAGCAGTCGCGGATGTATTAAAGTTTAACGTTTTGATATACGGTTTGGTAATTTTGCCCCTCGAAGTAGCAAGAGTTAAGTTAAAATTATGAAATACTCAATGAAGTATTTCATAATTTAGATCGGTTATTTCGTGTCTAGAGAAATTCAGCTGAAAATCAATTCTCAAGTTTGCAAACTGTACACTGCTTTACCATTTGCTAAAACACTTTCAGAATTCTTTTGTGGGATGTGACTGTAGCCCACAAATCAATATTTACTGTTCATCTTCCATTGCCCTTGATTCATTTCAAACTGCAATTAGAAATTAAAACTTTTATCAAAAACCCAAAGTAAAACATACCCAGCTTGTAAAATGTGAGATATACGTGGTAACTAATTGGTAATTTTTTTATGCTTTGTTTTTAAAATGGAGTTTTCTTGAAGAAAATGTGCTGCAACAAACTCACTTCATTGATTTTAAAGTGAGAAAAATATTTTTGGAAAGGATGATTTGTTTCACATAAATAGTAAAAGACTAAGATGTCAAGGAAACAATTATGAGAAGAGTGATATGTGATACGTAAACTGCATTTAGATGTGTACTTAGGGTAACCTTTCCATTCAAAATTTTCTGTATTCTTTTCATCCGAAAATCTAAATTAGTGCTCACAGTCGTTTTTTGGTTACTTCTGTGGTTCTGGTTGAAATCCAGAAATACGGTTGAAATCGTGGGCTGCACGGTGGCACAGTGGTTAGCACTGCTGCCCCACAGCATCAGAGACCCGGGTTCAGTTCCCGCCTCAGGCGACTGACTGTGTGGAGTTTGCACGTTCTCCCTGTGTCTGCGTGGGTTTCCTCCGGGTGCTCCGGTTTCCTCCCACAGTCCAAAAGATGTGCAGGGTCAGGTGAATTGGCCATGCTAAATTGCCCGTAGTGTTAGGTAAGGGGTAAATGTAGGGGAATAGGTGGGCTGCGCTTCGGCGGGTCGGTGTGGACTTGTTGGGCCGAAGGGCCTGTTTCCACACTGTAAGTCTAATATAAAGCTGAATCCCAAGTCTTTTCATCAATGACCTTCAATATTGATATGCTCAACATATATGCCATCTTTTTCTTAACTCACATGTATCGTTGTCTGTCCCTATTCACACATTGCTTCCTCAAAAACAAAATTGACATTTAAATCTTTAGTGTCACTCCAGTCCCAAGGCATTTTTCATGTGATCAGAGTTTGAAGCTGGTAGTGGCTGACAAAGGAGGTGATTGAAGGCAGGGTTTTAAAATATTTTGACCTTGAGATTTGCACTTGGCTGGCATTTGATACAATTGAATACCTTGCTCAGCTGGGCATCCAGTATTTGTCCCTAAACAAAATTAGTGCTTCTGTTAGATTTTTGCACCTACCTGATGGCTTCATTATCTTTTTTTAGTACTACGAGTGCTATTTCTTGCAAGTAACCTTAGTCTTCAAGCTATTATGAGATTTAAATTTGTGTGTTCTGTTTAACTCATCCAACAGTTAAACCACAATATGTGAGATGTTCATTATTAAGAAAGCATTTAAAGATGACAGTGCTGAATCTAAATTATCAAGAATGGAGTCGGGAGAGCTTCTTCAATTATTGTGCTCCAGATTCAGAGAGGATTTCAGCAACCCCGCGCCAATGAAATGGAGTCTGAAAGATGGAGACAATAGTTATTTTATAAATGGGGAAAGACTTTGAAAATCTTAAACAAGAAGGGACTTAACCTTAAAAGAATCCTGAAATAAGACTATTATGCAGGTTCAGTTGGCAGTTAGGAAGTCCAATGCATTCCAGAGAGCTAGAATCAAAGAGCAGGGACATACTGGTGAAACTGTATTTGGAATGTTGAGAGAAGTTTTGGGCCTCATTTCTAACAAGAGTCTGCTGGCATTGGAGAGGGTCCAGAGCAGGCTTTCAAAAATGAAGGGCTTGTTATATAGTGAATGGTTGAGGACCCTGGGTCTGTACTCAGTGGAGTTTCCAAGGAGACTTGGGATTTCATTGAAACTGACAGAATGCTGAAAAGCCTGGACAAAGTGGATGTGCAGAAGCTGTTTCCATTAATAGGAGAGGCTAGGACCTGAGAGCACAAGTTAATAGTGAAGAGAAACCTGCTCGAACTGAGATGAGGAATTTCTTCAGCCAGAAGGTAGTGAATTTATGGAATTCATTGTTACAGAAGGCTATGGAAGCCAAGTCATTGAGTACATTTAAGCAGATTCTTGATTAGTAAGGGGGTCGGGGTTACTGGGAAAAGGCAGGAGAATGGTGTTGAGAAAGGTAACATGATCAAATGGTGGCACACACCTGATGAACCAAATGGCCTAATTCTATATCTTGTGGTCTTTCAGGACAAGAGATTATTGCACAAGAAGAATGGGCCAAGGCTGTGGAGCTATTTTAATATAGTATTTCAAGATAGTCTCCCAGGAGTGGTTAATGAACGATAATGATGTGATTTGATGTGGGGCAGCTGAGTTAGGTACTAATAAAGCATCATTCATGGAAGGTAGTCCTTCAAAGGCCAGCAATGAGACTGTTGGAGAAATAAACCATAAAGTGATGAAGCCATGAATGAATATTTTAATGATAGTGTAGGTAAAACAGAAATATTGCCTTGAAGATGGAGCAAAATCATTTTGATCACAAAATAAGTTTCAAGTCTGTCGTCTGTGCCATCCGGTTTACTCTGATGGGATGTGAAGGAAGTAAGTTTTAATAAGTGCACAAAAAAGTGTGACCTGGTGAGTTTCTCAAGTAATTTTGTTCTTCATGTCTTTAAAATTTGATTTGAAAATAATTATAGCTTTGAGAGCTACATTCAACTTGCTGTCAGGCAGCAAGGAGGTCATCATGAAATTGAGCTTCATTTGGTAGTGACACACTGATCGTGAAGGAAGCAGATCGATGGTGAATAGAATTTTGTTGAGGGTGCAATTTTGAGGCACACTGTGGTTTGATATATCGGGGCAGGAGGTAAAGTTGTTGAATGTAATATACTGGGTATGTAAACGCAGATGGAAATAAATTAGACCATAAGAGGGTGCGGTTATACCAAATTTGTGTATTGTAGAGGAGAACTGAGCATTCATTTTCATTGAAAGAGATGGAAGAAAAATGGCACATGTTGTCATAACCTTCATGTTTGCTTACTTTGTGCACTTGGCAAGACCACCTAGCATTTATACAAGCTGAACATCGACAGATGAGTCAGTGCTGCTGCTCAAGAAACAAGTTTTAACTAATTCACTGTTGTTGCTGCTTCTAATAATAATAAAACCAATACTGGAGTTACGTACGTATGTGGAGAGAGAAACAGGTAACATTTTTGACTTGAGTATGGTACCTCTGTTAGTTCAACTCCAGTATGAGAGCTCTTCTCGTTCTGAAGAAGAACTCTGTTTCTCTCTTCACAGATGCTGCCAGTATTGGAGTCTCTCCAGCACTCTCTTTACTTCAGTTCCCAGCACCTGCAAATATTAATGGTAAATGTAGATACACATTGGAAAATTAAATGTGAATTCTAAACTATGCTTCATTTGAGAAAGAGTAATCTTTTAAAACTCCCTCCTCTTCCAAATTCCCAAACCCACATTCTATCTTGAGTTGCACTGTGATGCAGTACTATCTTTACCCTTGCTTACATCAGTTCTGTAATGAATGAAGATTGGATCTATACTCATTGAAGTTTAGGACACTGAAGGGTGATCTTATTGAAACATATACATTTCTGAGTAGGCTTGACAGAATTAGAATTTGAGGTGCTGAAGTGATGTTCCCCTTTTGAGAGGAACGTAGAAGGAGCACAGTTTCAGCCATCATCTCATGGATTGGTAGAACAGGCATAAGTAGCTGAATGGCCTACTCTTGTTCTTACGACTTAGATTCCTAGAATTGCCCATGATGTTGCTGGAAACGTTGATTCTTAGTTTCCAATACTGAAGGAATTTGAACAGAAAATTGTAGAATACTTTTGAAAAGAGTTTGTGGATTATTTAAAGGGGAACAATGTCAGCTTTTAAGGTGAATTGTAGGAGAGTCTGATCAGTTGTTTTGGTAAACTGTGGACTGACAGGCAGAAGGTGAGTGATTAAGTTAGGCTTTCAAGTTGCTGTTGGCTGAGGGGAAGACTTCAAGTGAAGTAGAATTGGAGTTGATGAGAGTGCAGCTTGGATTTTGAGGGGGCAGAGTAAGGTAGAGAGACAGAGTTGAACTGATAGCAAAATTGTCAATAGATTTGACCATGCTTACATTGGCTGTTTTGAAATGAGAATGGAGAGAGATTGGTTTTGTACTGAGAAAAGGTGGTTTGAATTGGCCCTGTATCTGGGATGATTCTGATAAAAGAAGATTTCGTGTGTATGTTGGCAAGTTGAAAGAGAAATTCCAAATGGATTGTGTGGGCTATTTATAAAACAGAAGGAAGAGAATAACTCGTGAACATTGGTCTTTTGAAATAGAAATTTATCATGGAGGAATTAAGAGCCTGCAGGAGAGACATAACAAGTGGTAATGAGCTCATGATGATGAAACCCAGCAAGTCTCAGAAAAAGAATGAGGACCAAGTAAGTGGGACAAAGTGAGGACTGCAGATGCTGGAGATCAGAGTCAAAAATGAAGGGCTTATGCCCGCAACTCTCCTGCTCAGATGCAGCCTGACCTGCTGTGCTTTTCCAGGACCAAGTGAGTGGTCAAGAGATGAGTCAGTGAGGGGGAAAGACCTGAGGAGCAATTCAAAACCCATAAGTGGACGTGAGTGAGAGATCGTGGTGAGCAGCTAAGAGAACATTAGTCAACAAGAGGAAGAGATTGTGTACTTAAAAGAGCAGCCCCATCCAGTTAAATATTGAGTGATGAGTAGGGGATAGTATATTTAGGGAATGGACGCAGTTCTCTACAGCAGGTTCGAACATGTCTTGATTTGGAAAGGAATTTGGAGTGGGAGGAGGAGGATCCTGTGGTCATAGGCCAGGTTGTTACAAACAAAATAGGCAGAACTAGCAAAGACACTGGTCAAAGGGAGTATGAACAAATCCTCAAAGATAATCTCTGGATTACTACCTAAACTGCAAGCAAATTGGTGAAGAGTAAATAAGATTAGAGGGTTAAAAGGTTAAATGTGTAGTTCAAAGAATATTTTTTAAAATGAGTTTTCAATAATGGACCAATCACCTCAGCACTGGAGCAAGTTGAAGCAGTACTGCTGAGATGGTCTTCACCTGAAATGTGCTGCAACCCATGTTCTGATAATTCGTATAAGCAGTGCTTTTAGTAAGACTTTAAATCGTATCATTGTTTGCGGGAGGGGGGGAATCAAATTTGGGACGATGTTATAATTAGAGAATGGAAATGTTCAACAGTGTGCGATTGGATGGAACAGTGTGTATTAGCAGATGAGGCTGAGATTACAAATAGTAAAAAGACAAAACTAAAACTTCTGTATTTTTATTGCATGTGGTATTCATAACAAAACATAAATTGAGAGTGCAAACTGAAATAAACGTATATAATTGATACCTTTTTCATGGAGACTGAAAGATGACAAAAACTGGGACCTCGGTATTCAGGACAGCATGATTCTCAGGAGGAACAGGAAGCCAGGAGATGTGATGGTATAACTTTAATTGAAGATGATATTAATCAAGGAGTGAGAAGACCCTCTTTTTGGAGAGCATGGCATATAATCTGGAGTAGAAATGAGAGCATACATATGAAATCACTAATGGAATTGCTTTTATACACTTTAAAAAAACTGCTCTTGGATAGCATCTACAGGAAGAAATAATGAGATCTTGTGAGAAAGATACGACAATAACCGTGGGTAATTTTTATCTACTTGTAGGTTGGATGGATCAGATTGGCAAACATAGCCTGAATGATACTGGATTAGTGGTGCTGGAAGAGCACAGCAGTTCAGGCAGCATCCAAGGAGCAGCGAAATCGACGTTTCGGGCAAAAGCCCTTCATCAGGTTTCCTGATGAAGGGCTTTTGCCCGAAACGTCGATTTTCGCTGCTCCTTGGATGCTGCCTGAACTGCTGTGCTCTTCCAGCACCACTAACCCAGTATTTGGTTTTCAGCATCTGCAGTTATTGTTTTTACCTCGTTGATTATAGCCTGAATGATGAGCTCCAAGTGTTTTTGGAACAGTTACTTAGAGGAGCACATACTCTAATCAACCAGACAGCAGGCTAGACTAAATCTGTTAACATGTGATGAGGCTGGATGAATTAATAACGTCATAATGAAAGCATCCAAAGGTAGCAGTGATAACAGAATGATTGAATTTCACATTCAGTTTAACCAGGAATGGAGTGGATCTAAGATTAGTTATAAATTTTAAATGAAGACAAGCTGGTGAGTGAACTGGCTAATTACCTGAATGGACAAGTCAGAGATGAAGTGACAGATATTTAATATATTGTACAATATTTAGTAAAAATAGGTGCGACCTGGTAATTTTGATTGGGTTTGAACCATGAAGGATGGAACTTCAACTGGAAGCTGCAGGGGAGGGTTGAGCTAGAAACAGTTGCTGAGGATGGAGATGTGCTGTGAAAACATGTTATGGAAAACACTTCAAATAATAGGAAAATATAAAACAAAGCAAGTGAATATACTGAAAGATGAAAATGAAATCCCTTTGGAGAGGTGAACAGTATTTTAAGGTGAAAAACCTGGAAGAAAACTGGCAAAATACTGCAGATCTTGGAAATCTGAAACACAAAATGCTGAAGGAACTCGGCAATTTATGAAAAGTCATATTTGACTTGAAACATTGACTCAGAGTCTGTTTCTTGCTCCACAGATGCTGCCAGATTTGTTGAGTTCAAAATTCCAGCAGTGTTTTACTTTAACATGTGAGAAAAAATGAGAATAGAGTGGTTAAAATGGCTTCATCCTGGTGCAGGCAGGCTGGAAACTTAACTGAAACCAGAGACTGATAATTTACATTATTCTCAAGGATAGGTTCCTCATCTCCAAGAACAAAACAAAGAACTGTGGATGCTGAAGAAATGAAATAAAAACTGAATTGCTGGAGAAATTCAACTCAATGAAACTTCTTCAGAACTGATTGCTAGGAAAAAGTGGTGTTTATGCTGATGATGGAATGGACTGGATGAAAGGAATGAGCAGAAATGAGCAGGTGGAAACAGAGCCGAGAGAGAGAAGGGGAAAAGAAAGACAGACAAAGGGAGTGTTGAGGTGGGGGAGAAAAAGTTATTGGTATCTTTTTTTTTGCATTCATTTGTGAGATGAGGGTGTCACTGGCTAGGCCAACTTTCATTGCCCATCCCTAATTGTTCGGGGGCGGTGAAGAGTCAACTATATTGTTGTGGTTCTGGTGTCACATGTTGACCAGCCACGGTAAGGGTGGCAGATTTTCTTCCCTGAAGGACATGAATGAATCAGGTGAGTTTTCCTGAAAATCGACAACAGTTTCATGGTCATCAGTCAATTCGTAATTCCACATTCTTTTTATTCAAATTCCACCATCAAAAGGTCATTTGAACCAGAGTCCCCAGATCATTTGCTGAGATTTTGGCTTCATAGTTTTGCCATACTACCATTGCCTCCCCATCATGGGGATAATAATTGGGTAAAAATGGAATAGCTGTGCTAAAAGCTACCCAGGTTATGACAGGAACTGTTGTCTAAACATCCCTGTCTGCCTTTTGTTTTTCTGTTTGGCCTCCATTTCAATCTATCCACTCACTCCATAAAATAACCACTGAGGTTCTAATTTCAGGGTTATGACCTGAGCCTTGTCCACGTTCGTTTTAAAGCAAAACAGATTAAAGAGGTAAATTCATGTTTTATAGATTATTGTGGAAAAACTGGGTTCCAATTCATGTGCAATGGCACTAGAGCTGGGAAAGAGAGCTCTTGTACTGGAATGGACTTCATTTGAACCCATATTAGGAGTGTTGTCCTAATGAATTGTAGAACTAGGGTTTGAGATTGATCTTTAATGAGTTGTGGCAAGAGTTTAATTGGGGCAAGTTTAAAAATAAAATGAAGTGTGGGTCGTGAAGAAGCAAATGCTGGTTAAAGTGACTAAGAGTCAAAAATGTGCAGCAGAAATTGGAATCAGTGCAAGTCATAATGATAAAAATTCAAAGCTTAAGGCTCCATCTGAATGCATCTTGTTTTTATAACAAGATGAATGGGTTGATGGCACACTTAGAAATATGTTAATATAATTTAATAGTAATTGGTTGAAGAATGATGAAGATCAGGAACTCAATTTTGTCCGGTCTGGAAGCCATGATGTAGAGGAGCCAGTGTTGGACTGGGGTGGACAAAATTAAAAATCACACAACACCAGATTATAGTCCAACAGGTTTATTTGGAAGCACTAGCTTTCACAGTGCTGCTCCTTCTTCAGATAGCTGTGAAGTATAAGGTCATAAAACACAGAATTTATAGCAAAAGGTTACAGTATCATGCAACTGAAATTATATATTGAACAAACCTGGATTGTTCAGTCTTTCATCTTTTAGAATGGATTGTAGGTTTCAGTTCATTAATATGTAAATCCCAGAACTTTTTACAATCTCTCTCTCTCTCTCACTAACACACACTCTTTCAAACGTACTTAGTCATGCAGACCGTCTCTCATATGCACACACATACACCCCTACATTGACACCCACGCACATGCCCTCTCACAGGCTTATACACGTATGCTTTACTAAGCTTTCACACACGCAAACACGCTCTCTCATGCACTGACACACTCCCTGTCTGTTGTGCACGCACATACTTGTCTGTGGGGTGAATCTGTATTTGCAAAATTGTATTTGCAGCGATATTTTATTTTGCTCAAAAAAATGCACAATTTGTGGGCAATCAATACATGGAATGTTTTGTAAATTCCACTTGGGAAATAGAACCAGTCTGACTCAAGATTGGGATACAGTTAGACTCTGACCTTCATTCTGGAAGAATAGGCAGAAACGATAGAAAGAGGTTGGATAGCTTTGTTAATAAAGAAAATCATTAATGCGGTAGCGAATAGTGATCTACATGCAATCAGTTGTGATGTGGAATTAAGTTGGGGTGTAAATAAGGAATAACAATGGAAGAAGACATGGGGGTCAGCTGTAGATTTCGCCCCCCAAAAGCTATTGCCATAGGATCAAGTATGTATCAGGAAATGGTGTGTAAGACGGGCACTACAGTTTCCATGGGTGGTAATAATCTGCGTATTGACTGGACAAATTGGATGGGCGAGTTTAACATGGAACAGGCTATTGATGATGTGGTAACATGTATTAAGGTATCTTATAATTAAGGATCCTTTAGAGGGTAACAATCACAACATGATGGAATTTCAAACTCCTGTTTGACAGAGAGAGAGTAACATACCAGTGTTCTCAAGTTAAATAAAGGCAATTACAGAAGTACGAAGGAAGAATTGTCTAAAATGGTTTTGGAAAATAGATTAAGTGGAAGATCAGTGCATTAACACCAGTATTTAAGCAGATATTTCATAACATGCAAACAAATGTATTTGTGTCAAAAAGGACTTGATGAGAATGATGAATAGTTGACGAGGTGGTTTAGGAGAGTATCCTACCAAAACTAAGGCTTACCAAGGAGCAGAAACCCATGTTTGAGAGGATTGGGATTTGTTTTTTAATGAACCAGCAGCTGATGACTCAAAAGTTAGTGAAGAAGAAATTTGATTTAAGAAAAAGACTTTCCTAAAGTCCAAGACTTTATACCAAGAGCATTTTCTCCAAAAAGTTACCAATTTAGGATGCATCAGTATTACAAGTGTAAAAGAACAATTTTTTAAAAATTCTTGTCATCTTGGACATTTATTTAGATATACCAGTGGGATTGCCATATTGTTGTGTTGGGGCATGAAGGGACCAGTTCACCTTGCATAGAGGGAATAGAGAACTACAGTGTATGGAATACAGCATGCAACTGGAAGTGACCGTAATTGAAAGTAATCTGTCACAAAGTTCCAGTCCAACATGAATGTATATTTGCTTCATCTGTATCATCCTCCATTCATCCACTTGCTGTTTCATCCAAGTCCATTGTATTTGACCCTCCAAAGGTTGAATCTGTGTACTCAAATCCCCAATACATGATAATATGAGTAATCCATCAAGCTTATCCTATTCTGGCAACTTTTGCACACTTTCTTCGCTCCATATGTGGTGGAAATCAAGCAAGATCAGACTTATGCTTTGACTTGCCTCTGCCCAAGTATATCATGCAAGATTTATCTAATATACAACACATGTCAGACCAAGATTCAAAAGTAATCACTTGAAATAATTTTGTAAAATAAATCTAAGGTCCCTACACCCACATAAAAGTTTGTGATATGCAAGCTTGTGAATAGCTCACAAGAACATAAATAGGAGCAGGAGTGGGCCATCTGGACTGTCTAGCTTGCTCTGCGATTTAATAAGATCATGGCTGATCTTTTTGTGGATTTCGTCCCACTCACCAAATCCCATTACTCTTTTACTGTTGAAAAATGCCTTAAAAGTATTCAACTAGGTCGTCCTTTTTTAGACTATTTCCTCCCGAGTTCCAGTTTCACCCACAAATGAAAGCAACCTCCATGCTTCTATCTTAACTATTCCCTTCATAATTTTATATGATTCTGTTTGTTGACTTGCTGGTTGAGCTGGTTTGTTTGTTCACAGACACTTCGTCACCATGCTAG
Organism: Chiloscyllium punctatum; assembly: GCF_047496795.1. Lineage (NCBI taxonomy): Eukaryota > Metazoa > Chordata > Chondrichthyes > Orectolobiformes > Hemiscylliidae > Chiloscyllium > Chiloscyllium punctatum. The sequence continues at coordinate 90,227,717 of NC_092746.1, read as the reverse complement.
GTCACATCACTGCGCCTCTGGTGAAGTGTTGGTGTTCTGTCCCACTTACTGGCTGTGTGCCTGGCTCTGCTGGGTTGACTGTGTCATTTCTACTTGTTGGTTCTGTTTCTTAGTGGTTGGTATATGGGGTTCAATTCAGGTTGAGTGCCAGACTTCCAAACATTTCTGTGCATTTCTCTGTTGGGCTTGTCCTAGGATGGATACGTTGTCCCAGTCGAATTGGTGTCCTTCATTGTCTGTAGGAAGTGATATAAGTGATAGCTGGTCATGTCTCTTGGTGGCTAGTTGGTGTTCATGGCCCCTGGTGGCTAATTTCCCTCCTGTTTGTTCTCTGTAATGTTTTTGACAGTCTTTACACAGTATTTTGTATATAACATTGGTCCTGTTGGTTGTGGGTATAGGATCCTTTTATACTTGTTAGATGTCATAATATGATAGATTTGTGGGCTACCAGGATACTTAAGGGTCAGAGTAGTCTGATGCTCATGTCTCAGAAAATGACTAGCTATGCCATGTGTCACTTGACACAGACAATGAAAACCCCAATTGGACTGGGACAACATATATATCCTTGGACAAGCCAAATGGAGACATGTATGGAAATTCCTGGAAGCCTGGCACTCCACCTGGAACTCTATTAACAAACTTGTCGAGTTGGACCCCATATATCAACCTTTAAGAAACAAAACCAACAACAAAGCAGGAAATGACACCACCAACCTCAGCAGAACCAGACACATAGCAAGCAGGACAGAACACCAATGCTTCACCGGGGGTGCACTGATGATTGTTGCCTAGCATGGTGAAGAAATAGACAATAGATGCAGGAGTAGGCCATTCAGCCCTTCGAGCCTGCACCGCCATTCAATATGATCATGGCTGATCATTCCCAATCAGTATCCTGTTCCAGCCTTATCTCCATAACCCTTGACTCCACTATCTTTAAGAGCTCTATCCAATTCTTTCTTAAATGAATCCAGAGACTGGGCCTCCACTGCCCTCTGGGGCAGAGCAGAGAAATGTCAGAACGAAAGTATCAGCTCAGCAAGCAAGTCATCAACTTCATTAACAACCTGAGGTACAAATCTTTATATGATTCTGTAAGATTTCCCACCCCACCGTTCTTCTAAATTACAAAATGTATCATCCCAGTCAACTCAATGTCTCTTCATAATGTTGACAGTATAATGTTGGTAAATGTGAGATCCTCCATTTTGGTAGGGTTAATAGGAAAATGGATTTTTATTTAAATGGTGAAAAACTTCAACGTGCTGCTTTGCAGTAAACCCTCTGAACTCCAGAATCAACCTCGTGAACCTCCTCTGCACCCTCTCGAGTGCTAGTACGTCCTTTCTCAAATAAGGAGACCAGAACTGTACATAGTATTTCATCAGCACCCTATACATCTGTGGCATAACCTCCATGTTTTTAAACTCCATCCTTCTAACAATGAAGGACAATATTTCATGTGCCTTAATTACCGACTGCACCTGCAAACCAACTTTTTATGATTCTTGCACAAGGATACCCAGATGTCTTTGCCTAGCTGAATGTTGTAGTTTTTCATTATTTAAACTATAATTTATTTTCCTGTTATCCAAAATGGATGATCTTACATTTATTAAGATTATACTCCATCTACCAGTCACTTAACCTATTTATCTTCCTCTGCAAACTTTCAATGTGTTGTGCATACTTTTGCTCTACCATTTATCTTTGTTATATGCAAACTTAGACACGCTATACTTGGTCCCCAATTGTAAATCATTTGTCATGTTAGAACAATCCTTTCATCAATATCTGTCAGCAATATTGAGAAGAGCAACAATACTGATACCAGTATTTTTAGAGTGACTGCCACCCTTGCAGAAATGTGACCATGAAGCCTTGGCAGCTTTCCGCCTCATTGGTTTGTTTTGAACTGCTTGGTGCCCAATTCAGTTGCCCAATGAAAATTATGATTTTCTGGCAAATACTGGAACAACCATCACAAGGTTGGGAGTGCAGCCAGAGGGGCAGTTGGTTCACAATTTAGACATTATTTGTCGTGCTTGTCATGTGGAATAATCACAAAACTTGACTAGGTTGGAATTGTTTTCAACTTTTGTTCTCAATGACTCTTTAAGACAGAAGCCACAGAGTTGTGGGTGAGACCACATCTGGAACCAACACGCAGGAATCCATTTAACAGCCATTTGCTATGTGTAAAAATTTGGAACAGCCCTTCTTAAAGAGCCATAGAGATATCCAGCATGGAAGCAGACCCTTCAGTCCAACTTGTCCAGGCTAACCAGATATCCCAACCTAATCTAGTCCCATTTGCCAGCATTTGGCCCATATACCTCTAAACCTTTTCCTATTCATATTCCATCCAGATGTCTTATAAATGTTATGATTGTACCAGCCTCCACCACTTCCCGTGGCAGCTCATTCCATGCACACACCACCATCTGCATGAAAATGTTGCCCCTTAGGTCCCTTTTAAATTTTTCCCCACTAACCCTAAACCTACAATCTCTAATTCTGGACTGTCTCACTCCAGGGAAAAGACCTTGTCTACTTACCCTATCCACGCTCCTCATGATTTTATAAATCTCTGTAAGGTAACCCTTAGCCTCTGACACTCCATGGAAAACAGTCCCAGCCTATTCAGCCTCCTGCCCCCGCCCTGCCCCATAGTTCAAATCCTCCAACCCTGGCAACATCCTTGTAAATCTTTTCTGAACGCTTTCAAGTTTCACAACATCCTTGTGTTAGGAGGATTACCAGAAGTGCACACATTTCAAAAGTGGCCTAACCAATGTCCTGTACAGCTGCAGCATGACCTCTCAACCCCTGTACTCAATGCTCTGACCTAAAAGAAAGCATACCAAATGCTGCCTTCACTATCTTATCTACCTGCAACTCTAATTTCAAGGAACCATTAACCTGCTCTTTGTTCAGTAACACTCCCCAGGACCTTATCATTAAGTGTGTAAGTCCTGCTCTGATTAGCTTTTCCAAAATGCAGCACCTTGCATTTATCTAAATTAAACTCCATCTCCACTTCTCAGCGCATTTGATCAAGATCCCATTGTACTTTTGAGGTAACCTTCTTCACTCTTAGCTGTTCAGTACTGGCAGCTGTAGCTGTACTTTAAATTTACTTGAAAATTTGGAAAACATTTTCTCTCTTAAAGTGAGCGTACACTCTTTCAACTTCATAACAGGATTGATAAAATGGACATTCAACACATGTTCTCCCTTTGTAGGACAGTCTCAAACAAGTGGTCACAGATGTAGATGCAGTAGGTTCAAAACTGAGATGAGGAGAAACGACTCAGCAGGTTATGAATCTACTGAATTTGCTTTCACAGAGTACAGTGGAGGCAGAATTAATCAACAGATTCAAGAAAAATGTTTCTGATTAAAAGCAGGATAAAGGTGTATGGGAAGCAGGCATGAAAGTGAAGTTGAGACCAGGGTAAGACCAACCATGATCATGTTGAATGGCAGAGCAGGCTTGAAGGGCTGAATTGCAGTTCGACAATTCCTGTGTGCCAGTGGGAAGGCTCAAGTGGAGCATAGCCACCAGCATAGTAGTCAAGTTGAATTACTTGTTTCTGTGTCACATTTGTGCAATTGCTTATTGATTTGGAAAAATATAACCACTCCTCCTTCAGTCTTTCTGAATCAACATCTGAACTCCCTCTGGAACAGCATTATTGGTCTACTTGGATTAAGTGGAATGTAGTGGTTCAAAAAGGCAATTCATTATGACTTTCTCAAGGGGAAATAGAATGGGAAATGAATGTTGGCTCAGCCAGGAATGACTACTTCCCATTAATTTTAAAAAAACATACAAACCAAATTACTGGACCAATATTTTTCTGAACATACAATTGACTCAGTGAGAAAGCTATATGTGTTTCGGTGATAAAATTAATACTTAAACTCTCAAAGAGATATTTAAACCATCTTGTCTGGTGAGATATCCAACAAAAATCTTCTCCTGTATCTTATCTCATTTCCGAGTTTTCACTTTCGGCATATCTTAAGTTGTGGATGATACACAAAAGCCTTAATGATTTCTACAATTTCCCAATATGTGTACCTTAAGATTCCATACAAAAAGGGAAAGCCGTGTTGCATGTAAATTTTATTTGACTTTGTCCATGAAGTACAGGTAAACCACATGGTAGACAGTTAACTATTACAATTAAAGTGTGCACGCAACATACCCTACTTATCTCTTCAAGGTGGGGGGTGGGGTGGCAAATCATAGTCCAATCTATTACCACTAATAATAAGCAAAATATTGCAGGTATTAGGGATTTAAAGTAATGTTTGTAATGTATGATCAATTTGCATATAACTCAGTGAGCAGATAAATTATTGTCATTGTTAATTCTAGCCAGACTTCTGAACTGTTTTCTAAGGGAAAACTAATAATCTTTCGAAGAAAGTTTACATGAGCAGGTGAGAATAAGTATTTTTAACCTAGTTGTCAGGTCATACAGTCTTTCTATATTGAAGACTAGGTATCACAGATTTATTAAGTATGCAGCATACATTATGTACTTAAAAGATAGATTTGCGGATTCGGCAAGATGGCGGCGATTCTGTCGAACTGCTGTGGACAACTCTGCCTAAAAGCCAAGGCATACTCGTGATATGCCATCCCTAGCCAACTTATGCGGTGGAATTATTAGTTTAAAACCTTAAAGAACACATATTTGTTAATATTTGGGAGTGGGACGGATGACAAAGGATAAAGGATTGAGCAAACAGCAGCAGAGAGGACACTCCCCTGCAGCACCTACCACACCAGAGACTGCAGTCGCCCCGCCTCTCCTGAACCCCCTGGGGACCTGACAGACTCTCAGGTATTGGCTGCAGCGATGGAAGACTTACCTTGAAAGTTGGGGCTGAGATTGAGGAGATCCGTGTCCATGCTGCAGAAGCATAAGCAGGAGATCCAGGGCCTTGGGGAGCGGCTGCAGGAGGTGGAGGGTCGAACTAGGGCCTTGGAAGCTGTGATGGAGTCCTCATCTAGTCAGATCCAGGTGCTGGAGCGAGAGGTGCGGACCTTGCGAGACCATATCGACGACCTTGAAAATCAAGGTTGGAGGATAACTCTCTGAATTGTCGGGCTCCCTGAAGGTGAGGAATGTGAGCAGCCAGTCAGCTGCTTTGAAAGCTGGCCTGCCGAAGCTTTTGGGCCTTCACATCTAGTCCAGCAGGCTGCAGATTGAAAGGGCTTGTCGGGTTACAGTGGACAGGACAAGACCAGTGCAGCGCCCCTGTCCGGTCCGAGTGTGCTTCCACTCATATAAGGACAAGCAAAAAAGTGATAGAAGCTTCTAGATTACTGGGAAATGATCCGCAGGCACTGCTGTACAAGGGGTGTAAAATCATGTTTATCCAGGATTTCTCGGCAACTTTAATTCCAAAGAGGAAGTCCTTTAATGAATTTGAAAAGAGGCTGAGGAACCTGGGCATCCAGTACTCCGAGATACCCCACAGTGCTTCGTTTCAGCCATGAGGACTCAGTTTATACATTTGACTCAGCAGATTAAGCTAAAAATTTTAAAATAGACGGACTGGCCTGAAGAATATGGTCAGTGTTTGTTCTCTTTTCCTTCTTTCCCCATGTTTTCTCTTCCTTTTGTTAAATTCCTTTCTTTCTCCCTAATAATTTCTTATTTGGAAAGGGGGAAAATATTTGGAATAAGTTATTCCTCTTTTGTTAATAACTGGATTTTCTGATGGGAAATTTTGTGGATGTTATTTGTTGTCTCCCTTTTTTTTGTTTGTTCTGTTTATCTTTTAGTCACAAGTAGGGGTGACATGAAGCCAGGGGTGGATGGAGTGCTCAACCTGACTGTCTTTTTCCTGTTGATTTAAGGATCATTTTTTTTCTGGTTTAAGGCTGGGCACAGTCCGGGTTTGAAGGAGGGGATGGGTAGGGTGAGTGCCCCCTGTGGGCAGGGGAAAGAGTCTTCCATTCAAGGTTTTCTAGTTGGTTTTCTTTGTAGTTTTTTGGTAGTAATAGTTGTTTATAGTTATGATAGCATAGTTTTTGTTTATATATAAATCTTCCACTTGAGTCTTTATTTACTTGTGCTTGGCACTTTGTAAGCAGGGTTCTCCCTCCTAGGGGTTCAACGGTGTCTGAAAGGGGATATGGCTAAATGTCTTATTAAATGGTGCACCTGGAACATCAAGGGAAGTCATTCATCTGTTAAAAGGAAAAAAGTGTTTTCTAGCCTTAGGAGAGAAAGGATTGATATCACTTTTTGTTGCAGGAAACCCATCTTGATGATGTGAAACACCTGAAATTACAACAGGGGAGTTAATCTTTTCATCCTTTACTGCCAGTCCCCTACTTTTAGTAGTACTGATCCAGAAAAATCTTCCGTTCACATTAGAACAGGTGAAAGATGAGCAGGAACAGTTTGTGATACTTAATCCCTGATACATGGGGAGGAATGTGGCATTTTAAAGTCTACTGTCCTCTGGTGCATCCCCTCAAATTTTTGATTAGTGCTTTCTCTAAGCTGAGTGCGTTTGGAACATGGCAAATTATTATAGGGGGGAATTTAATTGTTTTTTGGATCCAACAGTGGACAGGATGCCTTGTGAGCCCCCAACTGTTTCTTCGCAGGTGGTTAATTTATGTGAGGAATTGGGGCTGGTGGATATTTGGAGATGTCTTCACCCCACCAGCAGGGACTTCACCTATTTTTCAAACCCACACAATGTCACACGAGGATAGATCTATTTCTGACTCCCTCGGCACTGGCGTTTTGGAGCCTTGTTTCGTTAAGGATTCCAAATTTGTGGAAGACTTTTTGAAGGAGTTTTAGGAATTCTTGACTATCAACTCAGGCACAGGTAGTGGTCCACCTATGCTATGGGAGACTGCTAAGGCCTTTGCTAGGGGATTAGCTATTTCCTATTCGGCTAGCCAGAAACGACAGCAGGATGAACAGCAGCGTCGACTTGAGACACGGTTGAAAGCCGCCGAGGCAGCACATTTTCCGCGGCCTTCAGTGACTAAGCTATCGCAGATCATGGCCCTCCAGGCCCTCTGCAAAGAAAGAACTTGCTTTCACTAGACAAAGGCTGTTCAAATATGGGGATAGGCCAGGGAAGTATTCAGCATACCTAGGAAACAGCTCCCCAATTCATTACTGCAGTCAGAGACAGCGCCGGGATCCTTACATACGCTAAAAAGATTAATGAGGCTTTTTGGAGCTTTTACTCTGAATTGTATCAGTATGAAGTTTGCAAGGACAGGAGGGCTAAAATGAACTTGGACTTTTTAAAGAACTTGGACTTCCCAGGAGTAACCTTGGAACAGGCCTCTCTCCTTTATGCCCCCTTGACAGTTCAGGAAATATAGGAGGCAACTAAGCAACTTCAGAGTGGGAAAGCACCTGTCCCTGATTGTCTCCTGGGTGAGTTTTATAAGGAGTTGATAGGGATTCTGTCAGGGCCGATATTGGAGATGTACAGTCACTTCTATCTGCATGGATGCCTACCACCATCTTTGAGAGAAGCTAATATTTCCTTAATTCTTAAGGGGAGGGTTCCTGAGGATTGTGTCTCATACAGGCCCAATTCTCTATTAAATTCAGATTTAAAGATCCTGGATTGGAAAAGGTATTGCCCCATATTATTAAAAAGATCTAGACAGGCTTTATAAGGGGCCATAGGTCCTCGAATAATATTAGAAGGTTGCTGAATATGGTCCAAGTTTGTCAGCAACGATCAATTCAGGGGTTGGTGATTTCCATAGATGCAGAGAAAGCATTTGACTGGGTGGAATGGTTGTATCTTTTTTATGTCTTAGAACAGTTTGGGTTGGATGGGTCTTTGCTAGGTGGGGTGGAGGTTTTCCTAGGTGGCCGCAATCTTCACCAACGGGGTGAAGTCTGGAAATTTTAGGATTGGTAGGGGTAGTCAACAAAGCTGCCCTCTCTCACCGCTGTTGTTTATGTTGATGATAGAGCTGCTGGCAGAGGCCATTCATCAGAACGTCCACATCGCTCCGGAAGTGGGATTGAGGGCACACAAGATTACACTGTATGCGGATGATGTCCTTTTGTTTTTATCAAATCCAATGACTTCCATACCCCATTTGACACAATGTATCAATTCATTTGGGGCTATTTCAGGATATAAGATCAACTTTGCAAAATTGGAGGCTATGCCTTTTGGGGAACCTTACGGATGTGCCAGAAGTTGAAGCTGGCCTCAAGTTCCCTTTAAAGTGGTCACGGGCAGGGTTCTGATACCTAGGCATTTTTATTACCCCCAAGTTTGATCTGTTATTTTGGACTAATTTTGCTCACTTGCTTGACACTATTCGGTGAGATCTCCAGAGATGGGAGGCTCTTCCAATTTTATGGTTGGGCCGAGTAACTCTTATTAAGATGAATGTTCTTCCTCGTTTGTTTTGTCCCATGCACATGCTCCCTATAATGTTTCCCAAGTCAACGCTGTGGAAGCTTATGTGGGGTGGTTTGGTTCCTTTGTCTGGTATTGTAGCAGTCCCTCATCAAACTTACTAAATTGCACTTGCCTCAAGGAGGGGGAGGAGTTGATTTCCCAGACATCAGGAGGTATCAATTGAGTTCCCTGCTGTCCTTTGTCTGTGATTGAGTAGGTAACGATCCAAACTCAATATGGCTAGATATTGAGGCCTCCCGAGACAAAGTGCCCTCTTATTAACCTGTTGTTCATGGATAAGATGAGGACAGTTATGGACCACTGCCGGAACCCCATTGTCATTAGTACAGTCAAGGCATGGAGAGCAATGGGTCAGAGTGAGGGTTGTTTATCCAAGACTTCGCCACTTCCACCTATAGTTGGCATGTCAGGATTCCGACCAGGGATAATGGACTCGGGGTTCAAACTATGGGCAGCAAGAGGAGTTTCTAGTTTGGGAGACTTGTTTGAGAGGGCGGTTATGATATCTTTTGAGTTGACTGAGCCGCAAATATGGGTTGCCCAGCAGAGATCTTTTCCGATTTTTTCAAGTTAGGGATTTCATCCAGAAGAAGACTACGCTTCTCACTAAACCCGATACAGAGAGGTTGTTGCTACATTCCACAAGCACCCTTTCGGTTAGTGCCCTCTTTCGCCTGCTGGGTTTCAGGGCCTGGCAGGATATTCACCGGTTATGAGAGGTCTGGGAGAACATATGGGAGAATGTTCGAAAGATATTAGTCTGTAATAGGACATGTGCTACGCAGTTAAAAGTTCTGCACAGGGTTCATCTGGCACCAGACCATCTGGCGAAGTTTAAAAAAGGGGCATCTTCAGCGTGCCCCAAATGTAAAATAAGTGTAGGTACTCTTAACCGTTGCTTCTGGACATGCCACAGGCTCTGTGTTTATTGGAGTGCCGTGGCGGGAGAGATAGGGAGGGTATTGAGGACTGAAGTCAAAGTAGACCCCTCCTCTTAGATCAACCGAATTTACCATCTTTAGACGGGCATGGGAAGAAACTATTTAATATTGTTGCATACTGAGCACGGAAGAATATTCTGGTGAACTGGGTATCTGAGAACCCGCTGGGATGGCAGAAATTAATTATGGAGCACATTCCCTTGGACTTTTTACAAACATGGTGCACCACACAACAGACCATTTTTATAGGATATGGCAGCCCTACTCGAGTTATTTGGATATAGATTTGACAGTTATCTTAACGATGGCATTTGTTTAACCAGGATGCTTAGGTTTGTCGAGCCCTCGGCCCTGGAGAGGGGTCTCCTGAGTTAATATGGGTATGTATACAGTGCTCCCGTTCCTTTATTTGGGAGCTTTGCGCCAAGCATAGAGCTGTTCTGTATTCTGTGTGTTTTTGTTTTGGTTTGTTTGCATTGCCTTTCTTTTTTGGTCTATTAATTACATATTTATTGGTGTTGCTTTGCACAGTGTTAGGGTTTGTTTTGTATTATAGTGTAGGTTAGTAGCCAGTAGTTGTATTGTAATTTGTTTTTTTATTTTTATTATACTAATATTTGTTATTGATTGTATTTTTTTCAATAATTTTATATGTTTGTAAAGTTTAAAAAAATTTGCTAATAAATACATTTAGAAAAAGGTAGATTTGCAATCAGAGACTATAAGGCTTGATTGGAAATCTAACGTTTTGTAATTCATAGGTCAGTATTCTAAGCATTTATAAATCCAACTTGTAAACAGTTTTATATATTTGCCTTACTTTATCTGTCTCATAATCCATACAATTTTGCATTACATAATTCTATAGAAGTGAAACTCAACTCTATATCACATGTATGATTTACCAACTTTAGATTTCCTTGCTTAATGTAGTGTAGTTCCTCAAGTTCTCTTATAACTTGTTTCATTCTCATGTCGAACTGCAATTCTACTATCAAGAATGTTTAATGAAATGTCCATCTTTGACTATATCATTTTGTGCCAGTTACCTTTTAGATAAATGACAATTTAAATGCATGCATACAATCTTTTTGTAGAAGCTTTTCCTGTAATGTTATCAATTTAGTATACTTCAGTTGAGTGGATCTTATAGTTGCATTTCTTTCGATTAGGGTTTCTGGAATTAGAGCTTCACTGATGGCTAGAAAGCTGTTTAGGGGGATTTGTGTCAGAAACGTGTCCACAGACTGAAGAGGTATTCATGCAGACTTCCCACAAATTAATGAAGAACGCAAGGCAATCTTATAGAAACATAAGACTTAGGGGGCTTGACAGGGGTAATGCAGAATTATTTCCGCCTTGTGGAAGAATCTGTAACCAGAGATCATAATCTTTGAGTAAGGGAGGAGATTGGAAGCATGGACACAGTCTCGATGTTCAAGTGATGTGCTTTCAGGACACTGCTTGGAAACCCCAGGACTGGATACATTTTGTAATTATGCATCTATCCACAAGAGGGAGTCAATCATGAATTTTAACACATTTGTTAAAATTGCAGTTCAGTTCATAACTGATTAGCAAATAAGTGTTTCAAATTTTGAGAATAAAGATTGAGAAGTATTTTGAAAATGGTGATTTCTCTTCTGCTTTAATAGTCATCAAATTGTGAAAGGTGATGTTAAAAAAAACTGATCTTTAATGCAAAAACAAAATATTCTAGATGTTGAAAATCTGACTCCAACACAGAAAATGCTGGAGAAACTCAACAGGTCTGGCAGCACCTGTGAAAAGACCAGCAGGATTAAAGTTTTGCATCCCATGAGTTCTTCAGCCTTATTTATATAGTAGTGTTAATGGCCTTGGGATATCATACAGAATTCGACAGCTTGATAAATACTTTAAAAGATGCAGTCCCAATTGTAAAGTAGGGAACATGGACCCAACATGTTTAAGCAAGCTACCAAAACCAAAAATGAGACAAATGTATCCGACTCTTTCTTTAAAAATGTTGCTCGAAGGACAGATGTTACCAAGAAATGAAAAGAGTTCAATTGCTTTTCTTCGAAGACTGATTTTATTTTATATTAATTCATGAGGAAAGGTGAGGGTGTCACTTTAACATTCCATTTGGAAGACGCTCCAGATATTGCAATAGGAGACTGAAGTCTAAACTTAGATTATGTATTCTGCAGTAGGGTTTGAATCCATGGCCTTCTGAGTTAATGATGAAAGTACTATCAAGTAGTTTAACGGGGCCAGGTGACTGTCTCCTGCATCCTCTTTCTCACCTTTTATAAGTGGTCTTTATTCGACAATGTTATGTTTCAGTAAGGACCAGAAATCAGAATGCTGACTGAGGAAATGTTCACTCTGCAGGCAGCAAAGTTAGATTGAGCTGGTTCCCTCCAAAATGGCTGACGACATCACGTAGGCAGACTCTTAAAGTGACAGTCCATGATACTTACAAAACAGATAGGGAAATGAAATTGATCAGATCAAGGCAGATGTTAAACAACCAGATACAGAATAAAGTTCCTGCAACTCTTCTCAAGATGTAAACTCAGAGGAACACCTTTTACGCTTTTGCTACCTTGGAGTTTTTTGTGTGAAAGATCTCAGAATCCTTGATGTATCAGACTATCATCCATCATTTCTACCATCCACAGCGTGATTCCTCAAAGTGATCAGTTTTGTCATATCTCATTGTTCCACCATTGGTTTTCAAAGCAACCGTTTCTTTAATGAAAGTTTTGTTTATTTTCTATTTCCTGAGCCTCCAGCTGGGATTCTCTTTGTATGGGATCAGAAATAGACCATTCAGCGCATTTGCCTGTTCTGCCATTCAATAAAATAATGATGAATTTGTACCTACGCTCTATTTACCTGTCTGCACACAGCCAGTAGTCCTCTCCAAGAGAAGCAACATTTGTTTTTCTTCTTCTTTTCAAAGCACTCTGACAGTCAAACAGCAAATTATGTCGTATAAATATATGGCTTACTTATAAATATATGGCTGGCTGCGAGTGTAAACATACTCTGCATTTGGAAGCCTTTGGGGATGCTCCGTTATGCACGCGCGCAGAACAAGGTCACGCGATGCTCTGTTCCACGCGCCGGAGGCGTGTAAGGGTCACGTGGTACTCCGTTTCGCGGGCAAAACAAGGTCACGTGGGGTCGGACATCTGGGAACGCAAGGAGGTGGAGAATGGAGTCAGATCAACAGCCATCAGAAGATGATTCCACCTCAGTGATTGCATGTCATTTTTTATTATATAAAAGACTGGGTCAGGGACAGAAGGGTGTGGTATTTTTCTGAACTGACACACTGTATAGTTTGTCAGGGACGGAAAGGTCTAGACCCAGAACTCTGTATGCTTTATCCACTTACTGCTAAAATAAACGAAGTGTGAGACCGAATATCTTCTCCTATTGCTTCATTTAAAGAACACGCAGGACTTGGCTCACACATAGAAGAAATTAAGTTAGTAGATTTGAGCCAAAGTCCGACAATAGCCATGTTGACTTTGTAGCACAGTTTCCTACTGCAATGGACAGAATCAATATAGATTCAGTGACAACTTACCAGTTTAATCAACAAGGGAATTTGAACCAGGAAGTTATGCCTCCGCACTCAATTCTATGGAAAGAAAGTTCAAGTTTGAGGCAATCATTCATATATGTACAGTTCTAATTTAGTACCTATAAAGATATATGAATTTAGTATAATACTGTATTAAAGAAGTGCTGAGTTTTAAGAACAGGAATTTGGATATCCAGCATTTTCTGTTCATATTTCCAGCATTTACAATATTTGGCTTTGTCCTTGTGTGTTGATTTGCAGGTGACCTCCTTACATTAGGTGCTGGGATGCTTCAATATTCACTGAAGAACTCTGCTGTCTAAATTAAAGTTGCCACATTATTGAGAGTTATACACTGAATATTACAGTTGAAAACTAGGTCCGCTTTTGCCTTAGTGACAAGGTTCATAGCAAGACAGAAAATAAAGCATTTCTGCCCTATTCCAGACAGCTCCAGTGAATGGAAACAAAGCTGTTTTTCTAATCACTGGTTTGGTAGTCAACATTCACATTGTAACAAATTGGAAATGTTGTCAGATTGTTATGTTTCAGGACAGTGTCGATAACAACGTGGAGGGATAAAAGGATCACATGACTTGTTCTGAAATCTGCTAAGACCAAGTCAAGGTGGTTTAGGTGTAAATGACCAAAGAACAGACCCACTTGGTTTTACTGAGAAGTCGTTGCAAGGTGATCACATCTATAAACAATAACAAAGGCATCCAGAGGGATAATGGATATATTGTAGAACAGGGAAAAAAAGCAGGAGATAATGAGTGCATGTAAAAAAGGTAGTACTTTAATCATGAGTGACTTTAATCTTTATATGGATTGAGATAGTCAAATTGGCAGAATTAGCCATGAGGAAGAATTCATAGAGTGTAGTCAGGGAATATTCCTCAAGCAATATGTTGTGGATCCAACTATCAGACTATTTTGGATCTGGTAACATGTAGTAATGCAGGTTTTAAAAATATCATCTCACCTGGTGGCACGATATACTGCAACAACTGTGGGCCATGACAATATTCCAGCAGTGGTATTGAAGACTTGTTGGGGCACAGCAAGCTCTGGAGTACAAGTTGTTCCAATACATTTATTACACTGGCATTTACCTGAAAATGTGGAACATTGCCCAGCCATGTCTTGTATACAAAAAGCAAAACAAATCCAAGTCAGTAAATTACTGTCCATCAGTTTACTCTGTAATCAGGAAAGTCATAAAAGGTATCATAAATATTGTTATCAAGCAGTTACCTTGCTAAGCAACAACCTGTCCAGTTTAGGTTCCACTGGAGCCAGTCTTGACCTCATGGTTCAGACATGGGCAAAAGAACTGGATTCCAGAAATGAGAGAGTGACTGCCCTTGACATCAAGGCCAGATTTGACTGAGTGCCATCACTGTCCCTGAGCAAAACTTGAGTTAATGTCAATCATGGGAAAAGTTCTCCAACGGATAGAGTTATATGTGGTACAGAGGTAGATGGTTGTCAGTCATCTCAACTCCAGGACATCTCGACAGGAATTCTTCAGGGTTGTGGCCTTGGCCAAGCCATCTTCAGCTGCTTCATCAATGGCCTTTACTCCTTCATGAGGTCAGAGTGGGAATTTTCACTGATGACGACATAATGTTCAGCAATACTTGTCTCCCCTCAACCATAGAAACAGCCCATGTCCAAATGCAGCAAAACCATGACAATACCCAGGTTTGGGCCAACAAGTGGCATGTTATGTTTGCATCGTACAAATGCCAGACTCCCAACAAGACAGAATCTAACCATCACCCCTTGAAATTCAATGGCATTACCATTGCTGAATGCCCAATATCAACATCCTGGGATTACTATTGGTCAGAGCTGAAATGGACTGCCATATAAACACAGTGGCTCAAAAGCAGGTCAAAGGCAAGGATTCTTATATACCAGGTGCAGCGATTGTAATGAGGTCAGCCAGATGGACATTATTAAATATGAATTCCTTGACTGGACCAGATTAACAGTCCCAATCAGGGAGCCCTGGCTGACAGATACAAATGTGAACGTTAAAGGTTCTAGTAACTGAGAACTGGCTCTGTGGAAGCCAGACCAATGTCAAGTACGATGCATGTGTAAATAAAGGTGACCTGGTCCTGGGATACTCGCCTCTGTGGAGTTATTTCACCAGGGACCTTACTTTATTTCTTGTGCTTTAAACACTCTATCTAAAGATCAATTTTTGCTTGAAAGACGGGACTCGGTTGTCTTGCTTCCCAAGATCATCCCTCGACACATGTTGGCTTGCACTCCCACTTCGTTAGTCAAGATTAGAGTGGTGCTGAGAAAGGTAAAAGCACAGCAGGTCAGACAGCATCCAAGGAGCAGGAAAATCAATGTTTTTACCAGCCATTCCTGATGAAGGGCTTTTGCCCGAAGCATCGATTTTCCTGCTCCTCGACCTGTTGTGCTTTTCCAGCACCACGCTAACCTTGACTCTGATCTCCAGCATCTGCAGTCCTCACTTTCACCTTTGTTTTTGTTGTTATGTCACTTTCAAATATTTTTGAAAGTCCCTCTTGTACAGCTTTTCAATTCCTGCTTTCCTTGAGGCTGTTTCTCAGTGATGTCTGATTTTTAAAAATATCCCCCAAACCTGAAAATCTCTGCTGCTGTCTCGCCTTGGCTTAAACCTCTCCAATGTCATTCTGGTTATAGTCATGGAGATGTACAGCATGGAAACAGACCCTTCAGTCCAATCCGTCCATGCCAACCAGATATCCCAACCCTATCTAGTCCCACCTACCAGCACCCAGCCGATAGCCCTCCAAACCCTTCCCATTCATATACCCATCCAAAATGCCTTTTAAATGTTGCAATTGTACCACCCTCCACCACTTCCTCTGGCAACTCATTCCATACACGTACCACCTTCATCACTATCCTATCTACTTGCAACTCCACTTTCAAGGAGCTATGAACCTCCAAGGTCTCTTCTTTTCAGCAACACTCCCAAAGAGCTTACCATTAAGTGGTTCTTAAGATATTATTCCCTTATGTATGTTTGCCTTTTATATATTTTATATTTTATAAACTTTACCTCCAATTTATATAATATGTTTTAATTTAAGAATAGCAAAGACCTTAACAACAAACCTGAATCCTGCCAAACAGCTCCTTTTTCTGTTGCAGAGCAAGAAGCAATTCCAATGAGCTTCAATTAGTCTAATTCTGTCTTTCTGACTGCCTGCCTCGGGGTTCTCACCTCACCTACTCTTCTCCTAAACTCAGAAAGGGTGACTATTGCATACGGATACAGTCACTTAACTTAAAAGTCAGGGGCCCAAGCTGATGGTCTGAGGGTAAAGTTCAAATCCATCTCAGCAGCAGATGTAATTTAAATTCAATTAAGTAAGTTTAGAGCTGAAAGCCATGAGTTATGATAATTACAACTGTAATCAATTATTGTAAAAATCCATCTGACCTACTCAGACCCATTTGGGAAGGAAGTTGCTGTCCTTGCCTGATCTGGCTGGCATGTGGCTGCATGCTCAGATATGAGGCTGGTTCTTAACCACTGTCTCAAATGGACTACCAAACTATGCTATTAAAGGGCAATTAGGGATGGGCAACAAATATTGGTCTTGTATGCAAGGCCAATATCTATCCTCTCTGTTAGCCTCTTTTCTGGTCTTTGGAGTCCAACCTTTCCCCATTGTCCAGATGATGTGATCTGGGACTTCAAAGAAGGGGGTTGAGGTATGTCAACATTAGGGCTCCTCAAGTTCATCTGGATGTTCCCATTCTTCACTGCTTCAGCAGGATGGTCCTTTGTATCATATCCCTGGTTATTTTGAAGGAGGAATCTAAGTGGCCATGCAGTCAAACAACTTCGATCAATGTCACAAGAAGAACTGTTTTACATAACTGCCATTGTGTTTGCATCCACAAATTCAGTAGTAATAACATGTCTTAAATTCCATGGTTCAATCTAATTTTCCACATCTCAATTTCTTCTTAGATGTTGCAATCTTGTCACTCACTTCAAGTATGCTTCTCAGCTTCTTGTATTCAAAAATGCAAAATCTTTATCGAGTTAAAAATGACAGTAAGGTATGCAAGTTTGATCATCCAAAATTGGACAGTTTTCCAACAAGTGCATGATTGTGTGCAATAAGAAAGACCAGCAGTTCCTGATAAAACTGCACTCTGTCATGAACATGTGAAAAAAAATTTGTTGATGTCCTGCTCACATTTCTGAATACAGCTTTGCAAGCAGATGTGAATTCATAGCTCTGTCCGTTATGTTTAACAAAGGTACTTTTTTTTTGCAGGAAAGAATTGGCTATATCATGATTGCTTTTAGGTTTTTGTCTCTTGCAAAAATGCCAAGTTTGATTGCCTGTAATAATGGTAGGAGTGTTTATCCAAACAGCAACATGGTTCTCACTTAGCTAATTCTGATTTCATAAAATTATCCAGCAAGTTGAATTTCACTTCCTCATCTATTCCTCATTCTGGTAAAACCTGACATGAGTAAATCTTTCACCAGCCAACCATAGCAAACAGAAACAAAATATTTGTGCTGCACGACTGATATGAGATGGCTCATCGAGCTGAACCGCATTCTTAACATCTTTCTGTCAATTAGTATTTTATATCTCCTGGAAATTCCTCATTTATCCTACTGCCTATATCATGAGAAAATGGCATGGTTTTCATTTTTTCCACTGCACTTTCCACCAGTTTGAAAACTTCCACAGCAGCTCGAGCAATTCACTCTTGCCCGACTGCATGAGTTTCCTTACTTTCAACAGTCTGAAATATTGTTAAGAAAGATACTTTCAGGGTTTTTTTTAAACAAATCAAATATTTGTCATTTGAGTTTCTGACAATTGTATTGCTTTTTCCATTTAAACATATCTTTCACATATCTGCATGCCCAATGCCCTGTATTGAAGTGTTCCTTCTGTTTGGCATGTTTCATTGCTTCATTGATTAAAATTTTAAAGTACATGTTGTAGCATCTTCAATTTTTTTTTGTGACTTGACTCAGCGGTGCCCATGACTTCAGATGAAGAGCAAACAGTGGCAAAATGAACTTATTTCAAATACATTTTCCTTTTTAATTTACTCACACACACTCACTTTTCCTGAAATTATTGAGTACCTCATGATCCTGGCCTAAGCTAATGGAGAGTTAATGCCTACCATGTACAGGGCTAGCAACACTTGATTTTATTTCTCAGTGAAATGTTTATTTCTCAGATGAAAGATATCAATTAAACTCACAACATAAGGTCTAGCTGCAGAGTGGTCCAATAATCCTAGCAGCTGGAGTATAGCAACTCTTTTCCAATCAACTGCTGTTGTCATTCTTTTATATATGCTTACCTCATGCTACAGATTTAATTACTGATAAGAGGTTGTGCAGCAATTAGATGAGGATCTTGTGAGTCATTACCTGTACTTTTTTGCAGTTCTGAAATAATGTGAATATGGTAATGCTTCCAAGTGAGAAGGGATGTGTGGGAGTGATGTGGAGTCACGACAGTCTCAAGTTAACACACAGCCTCACTGACGTGCTGTTCAAGGCTGCTTCTTCCTCGGACTTCAGTTTGAGAAGTACTGATCTCATTTTATTTGTACATAATGATTGCAGCTGCTTCAGATACAGCCCCAGCAGTCCTGACTTCGATTTTTCCAATGAAAGCAGCAATCTCTGAAGAAATTTTAATTGTTTCTTCACAGTCCTTTTGAAGAAGTTAATCTACACTGTAATTTTCCTGATTATTCATTCATATCCTCATCTTTTTGAATTGAAAGTAATAGTGGAAGAATTCAAAGTATTGTCCTGCTCTTGCACACATATGATAATATTCCTCAGCTCTTAACAGTGAAACTTCACCATTTTGTAGTCTTTCATTGTCAGATCTTTTCTCAAGTAGGTGGCATTGTAAAAGAAATAAAAACAAACATCCCAGGCAAACAGATGTAGAACCCTCCTGATGAACATCCAAAACATGCTGACTAGAACTACCTGCAAATATACTGCAAAGTTGTGGTCATGTACCATTGTCATGGTTGGATAAAAGTGCCGGGACTAGTAACATCTCCAGATATGTTTTGTGTCATTCTCATGAACAACATGACTAATGCTGAAATCAGGCACAAACTAGGTAAGATGCAGTCTTGGGCGTCATATTGTGAGAGGTCTCTAAAAATTTTAAAAGACTCCATTTCAAGTTGTATCCAATTGTTTGAAAAGTAAAGGGGGAAAAAGATGTTTTAAAATTGTATTTTTTGTTCTGATCCATATCAAACAGTTATTATATCAAACAGTCCTGTTTAAAGCATGTTATCTGGTCTGATCTGTGTTCCGAAATGGTTAAGCTGTCCAACACAATTTCTCAGCTGTTCCATTATTAGTAGTAGCTTCATCTTTCTCTAGATCGAGTAGGATTAACTGCAATAGGATTGACATTTTCCAGGTAAAACAATTGATGTAGAATTACATTTGACTCACCCTCTTAATTTTCAAAACCACATATTTGAAAGTTTAAGATAGTATACCAATTTTGAATTTCTTCCTAATTTGATTAATAATCCTTTCTTCAAATTCATTGGAGGCCCCAAGTAAAAAACATTCACATGCATCATAAAGATGCCCAAAGATTTTACTTTATAGTATCGAAAGAACATTGTTTGGTCCGCCTTCAGTTGTGAAACTCCTGAAGACCATCAGATATAGGAGCAGAATTAGGCCATTTGGCCCATCAAGTGTTTTCCACATTTGAACATGGCTGACATGTTTTTCAATCCCATTCTCCTCCCTTTTCCCAGTAACCCTCAATCCCGTTAATCCTGTTACTAATCAAACATTAACAGAACAGTTTTTACTGAAAACTACAACACCTGGGAAGTGTTACATAATCCTTGAACACATTGACTCAAACTCCCAAGCATCCTTTCTCTTTCTGGTGCTTCCTTTGTAACTGAAAGACCAGTGAAGAATTTTCAAAAAACATTTAGAACTAAGTAAACAAAATAGAGATGCAGAAGCATGTGTTGTAACTGCATGGTGTAGGAGCTGGTGGACCCCATGGTGGCTCATAATGACCACATCTGTAGCAAATGTTGGTTATTTGAGAAACTCTAGCTCAGAGTTAATGAGCTGGAGTCTGAGCTTTGAACACTGCAACACATCACAGGGGAACAGTTACCTGGATACTGTGCTTCAGGAGGCAGTCACACTGCTTAGATTAACGACCTCAAAGGGTGTTATGAAGACAGAAAGAAAGAGAGATCCAAGAAGTAGTACTGAAGGAGCCTAAGTGCTTGAGCTTGTCGAACAAGTTTGAGATTCTTGCTCCATGTGGATGAGAATAGAGAGTAAGGGAGGTTGAGCAAACTGATCATAGCATCGTGGCACAGGGAACCATTCAATGGGATTTGGCAGGGGAGGGGGAGGGGTGTGTAGAAAAGAGACATATCATAATCATGGATAGTATAGTCGGGGAATAGACATTGTTCTCTGCGGCCAGGACCAAGAGTTCGGAAAGTTGTATCGCCTGCCTCAGGATATCTCATCAGCATTGCAGAGAAACTTGGAGTGGGAGAGGGAAGATTCAGTTGTCCATGTCAATATCAACAGTAGAGGCAGATAAAGGAAAGAGGTTTGATTAAGGGAATATGAACAGCGAAGGGCTAAATTAAAAAGTAAAACCAAAAAGGTAATAACCTCCTGATTACTCATGGACCCACAAGCTCATTGGCACAGAGTCAACAAGATTAAAGAGGTAAATGTGTGGCTCAAGGATTTATGAAGGAGAAATGGGTTCAAATTCATGGACATTGGCATCAGTACTGGTGAGGGAGGGAGCTGTTCCATTGGGACAGGCTTTGTCTGAATCATGCTGCGACCAGAGACCTGGAAAATTGCATAGCAGGGCTTAAACTAAATACGGGGGGAGGGGGTTCAATTGCATGGATGATTACAAAATCAAAGTTAATGGAGAAGTTAGTGGTAGGGGTTTTTGTTGCCAGGAAATAATAAGAAGGGACATAAAGTGTGAATCTCATCTTGTACCAAAGAACTATAAAAGTGTTGGGAAATTCAATAACAGAACACGCTTCAAGGCTTTGTAACCCCACCTTTCCCATGGCTAGTCCATCTATGCTACACATTCCTGCATACCATGGGACAATTTAGCATGGTCAATCCTGCACATGTTTGGCCTGTGGGAGGAAACCAGAGCACCCAAAGGAAACCCACGCAGTCATAGGGAGAACATGCAAACTCCATACAAACTGTTGCACAACCCTGGAATTGAACCTTGGTTCAATTGAACATGGAACCTCAGCAAAGCTGTGCCACTGTGCTACATATCAGGAATGAGGGGGTGAGTCACTCGCCACAGTATTCCCAGTCTCTGAACTGTTTTTGTCGCCATTGTGTTTATGTGGTAAGACCAATTGAGGTGAATGGCAATTGTTGACAGTGGGGGATTCAGTGATGGTAACAAAGTATCAAATGGCTAAAGTGAACTGGGCAGTTAGATCAGCGGGACAGACAGCAACCAAGCAATGGTGAAAAATTAAGGAGGTAATTCATGACTCCCAGCAAAAATACATCCCAGGAGGGAGGAAAGATTCTAAAAGAGGGATAAGCCAATCATGGCTAACCAAGAAGTGAGGGACAATATTAAATTGAAAAGAAAAAAACATGAGGAGGACAAAGTCAGTGATATCCCTGAAGACGGAGATAAATTCAGAATCCAGGAAAAGAGGATTAAGAAGATAGTAAAGACACAAGAAATAAACTACAAAGACAAACTAGCAAGGAATATAATATTAAGATCTTCTTGAAATAAAAGAGAGATTAAAGTGCACATCTGCCCCCAAGAAAATGAATCTGGAGAGACGATTTTGGGGAACAAGGAAATGGCTAAGGAGGTAAACAGATATTTTGCATCAATCTTAACAGTGGAAGATACTTCAATCATCCCATTAATACGAAACAATGCGGGGAAGGAATTAAGTACCATACCTATCATGAAAGATGTAATAGACAATCTAATGGGGCTAAAGGAAGATACGTCCACTGCATCCTGAGTATCTAAAGCAGGTTGCTACAAAGATAGATTGGGGTGGCACAGTGGCTTAGTGTTTAGCACTGCTACCTCACAGCACCAGGGTCCCAGGTTCGGTTCCAGCCTCAGGCGACTGTCTGAGTGGAATTTGCACATTCTCCCCGTGTCTGTGTTGGTTTCCTCTGGGTGCTCCGGTTTCCTCCCACAGTCCGAAGATGTGCAAGTCAGGTGAATTGGCCATGCTAAATTGCCCATAGTGTTAGGTGCATTAGTCAGAGGGGGGTGTGTTACTCTTTGGAGGGTTGGTGTGGACTTGTTGGGCCAAAGGGCATGTTTCCACACTGTCAGAATCTAATCTAATAGTGGATGCATTGGTAGTAATTTTGCTGAAGTCACCGGGTTCTGAAGAGTAGCATAAGATAGAACATAGAACATAGAAGAATACAGCGCAGTACAGGCCCTTCGGCCCTCGATGTTGCGCTGATCAAAGCCCACCTAACCTACACTAACCCACTATCCTCCATATACCTATCCAATGCCCGCTTAAATGCCCATAAAGAGGGAGAGTCCACCATTCTACTGGCAGGGCATTCCATGAACTAACGACTCGCTGAGTGAAGAACCTACCCCTAACATCAGTCCTATATCTATCCCCCCCTTAATTCAAAGCTATGCCCCCTTGTAATAGCTGACTCCATACGTGGAAAAAGGTTCTCACTGTCAACCCTATCTAACCCCCTAATCATCTTGTACACCTCTATCAAGTCACCCCTAAACCTTCTTTTCTCCAATGAAAACAACCCCAAGTGCCTCAGCCTTTCCTCATAGGATCTTCCTACCATACCAGGCAACATCCTGGTAAACTTCCTCTGCACCCGTTCCAGTGCCTCCACATCCTTCCTATAGTATGGCGACCAAAACTGCACACAATATTCCAGATGCGGCCGCACCAGAGTCTTAGACAACTGCAGCATGACCTCAGGACTCCAGAACTCAATTCCTCTACCAATAAAAGCCAGTACGCCATATGCCTTCTTCACTGCACTATTTACCTCGGTGGCAACTTTCAGAGATCTGTGTACATGGACACCAAGATCCCTCTGCTCTTCCACACTACCAAGTATCCGACCATTAGCCCAGTACCCCATCTTTTTGTTACTCTTACCAAAGTGAATCACCTCACACTGAGCTACATTGAACTCCATTTGCCACCTTTCTGCCCAGCTTTGCAGCTTCTCTATATCCTGCTGTAACCTGCCACATCCTTCCTCACTGTCTACAACTCCTCCGACTTTCGTATCATCCGCAAACTTGCTCACCCAACCTTCTAACCCTTCCTCCAGGTCATTTATAAAAATGACAAACAGCAATGGTCCCAAAACAGATCCTTGCGGAACACCGCTAGTGACGGCACTCCAAGATGAACCTTTGCCATCAACTACTACCCTCTATCTTCTTCCAGCCAGCCAATTCCTAATCCAAACCTCCAACTCACCCTCAATGCCATACCTCTGTATTTTCTGCAGTAGCCTACCATGGGGGACCTTATCAAACGCCTTACTAAAATCCATATATACCACATCTACCGCTTTCCCCTCATCTACCTCCTTAGTCACCTTCTCAAAGAATTCAATAAGGTTTGTGAGGCACGACCTGTCCTTCACAAAACCATGCTAACTATCCTTGATCACATTATTCTTATCCAGATGTGCATAAATCCTATCCCTTACAATTCTCTCTAAGACTTTGCCCACAACAGAAGTGAGACTCACTGGCCTATAGTTACTAGGATTATCCCTACTCCTCTTCTTGAACAAGGGAACCACGTTTGCTAGCCTCCAGTCCTCTGGCACTACTCCTGGAGACAAAGAGGACACAAAAATCAAGGCCAATGGCTCTGCAATCTCCTCCCTTGCTTCCCAGAGAATCCTAGGATAAATGCCATCAGGCCCAGGGGACTTATCTATTTTCACCCTTGCCAGAATTTCTAACACCTCTTCTCTACATATCTCAAAGCCATCCATTCTACTTATTCGTGCCTCAGTATTCATATCGACAACAATGTCCTGTTCCTGAGTGAATACTGACGAAAAGTATTCATTCAGTGCCTCCCCAATCTCTTCAGCCTCCACACGCAACTTCCCATTACTATCCTTGATTGGACCTATTCCTACCCTAGTCATTCTTTTATTCCTAACATACCTATAGAAAGCCTTAGGGTTTTCCCTAATCCTACCAACTAAGGACCTTTCATGTCCCCTCCTTGCTGCTCTTAGCTCTCTCTTCAGGTCCTTCCGGGCTACCTTATAACTCTCAATCGCCCCTATTGAACCTTCACGCCTCATCTTTACAAAGGCCGCCCTCTTCCATTTAACAAGGGATTCCAATTCCTTATTAAACCACGGCTCCCTCACACAACCCTTTCCTCCCTGCCTGATAGGTACGTACTTATCAAGGACACTCAATAGTTGCTCCTTGAACAAGTTCCACATATCAATTACGCTCTTGCCTTGGAATCTACTTTTCCAATCCACACATCCTAAGTCATGCCTCACCGCATCATAATTTCCCTGCCCCCAGCTATAACTCTTGCCCTGTAGTACACACTTATCCCTCTCCATCACTAGAGTAAAAATCACCGAATTGTGGTCACTGTCCCCAAAGTGCTCACTTACCTCTAGTTCTAATACCTGGCCTGGTTCGTTACCCAGAACCAAATCCAGTATGGCCTCACCTCTTGTTGGCTTATTTACATATTGTGTCAGGAAACTCTCCTGCACACATTGGACAAACACTGACCCATCTAACGAACTTGAGCTATAGCTTTCCCAATCAATATCAGGAAAGTTAAAGTCCCCCATAACAACCACCCTATTACTGTCACTCTTCTCCTGAATCATCTTCGCAATCCTTTCTTCAACAATTCTAGGACTATTAGGAGGCCTGTAAAAGACTCCTAACAGGGTGACCTCACCTCTCCTATTCCTAACCTCAACCCAAACTACCTCAGATGGCAAATCTTCGTCCATCTTCCTTTCCACCGCTGTAATACTATCTTTGACAAGCAAAGCCACACCACCCCCCCTCTTTTACCCCCACCTCTGACCCTACTAAAACATTTAAACCCTGGAACCTGCAACAGCCAATCCTGTCCCTGATCTAGCCATGTCTCCATAATAGCCACAACATCGAAGTCCCAGGTACCAACCCACGCTGCAAGTTCACCTACCTTATTTTGTATACTTCTGGCATTAAAGTATACACACTTCAAGCCACTCTTCTGTTTACAGGCACCCTCCTTTAAGATTGATGCCATATTCCTGACCTCCCTACACTCCAGGTCCTGCACCCTAAAGCTACAGTCTGGGTTCCCATGCCCCTGCAGAGTTAGTTTAAACCCCCCCCCCCCCCCCAAGAGCACTAGCAAACCTCCCCCGAAGGATACTGGTGCCCCTCAGGTTCAGGTGCAGACCATCCTGTTTATAGAGGTCCCACCTTCCCCAGAAAGAACCCCAGTTATCCAAGTACCGAAATCCCTCCCTCCTGCACCATCCCTGTAGCCACGCATTTAACTGTTCTCTCTCCCTATTCCTCGACTCTGTATCACGTGGCACGGGTAACAAACCAGAGACAACAACTCTGTTCGTTCTAACTCTGAGCTTCCAACCTAGCTCCCTAAAAGCCTGTCTAACATCCTCAGCACTCCTCCTACCTATGTCATTGGTGCCAATATGGACCACGACTTCAGGCTGCTCCCCCTCCCCCTTAAGGACCCGGAAAACACGATCAGAGACATCACGTACCCTTGCACCTGGGAGGCAACATACCAAACGTGAGTCTCTCTCGTTCCCACAAAACCGGCTATCTGTGCCCCGAACTCTCGAGTCCCCAATTATTATTGCTCTGCTCTTCTCCACCCTTCCCTTCTGAGTAGCGGGGACAGGCTCCGTGCCAGAGGCCTGAGCCCTGTCACTTACCCCTGGTAAGTCGTCCCCCCCACAAGTATCCAAAACGGTACACTTGTTCTTGAGGGGAACGGCCGCAGGGGGTCCCTGCACTGGCTGCTTCCTCCCAGACCCCCTCACTGTCACCCATCTATCTGCCATCTTTGGAGTTACTACTTCCCTATAGCTCTGATCTATGACCCCCTCTGCCTCCCGAATGATCCGAAGTTCATCCAACTCCAGCTCCAGTTCCCTAACACGGTCTTGGAGGAGCTGGAGATGGGTGCACTTCCTGCAAGTGTAGTCAGCAGGGACGTCCATGGCATCCCTCACCTCATACATGTTGCAGGAGGAACATTGCACTGCCTTCACTGCCATCCCTCTAAAGTTAACCTTTATTTTAAAACAAAACTGGGTCTAAAGAATACAACAAGCAAACTTCAGCACTTACCTACTTACCACAACGGATCTTATTATTAGGTTAGAGGAGGAGGGCGGGTGGGAGGCACTACCTCCGTAGTGCCTCGGGTTCTTCAGCTGCGCGCTTTTAAAGGGGAAACAAACCTACCCAGGTAAGCTTACGCTCCAACTGCTTCCGGGTCTCGGCTGCCTCTCTGGTCGTCGTCACTTCCCCCTGCTGCTCCCGCTCTTTCTGTGAAGAGAGAGTGGAAAAAAAAGACCGCTGCCCGCTACCGGTAAGTACTTTTAAAACAAACAGTCTTACCTTAGCTGCTGCTCGCACTCAAAATGACCGTTAGCGTCGAAGGGTGAGTATTTATACTCACTGCTTTCCTTCCCGGCTGTCTCTCTGGTCGTCGTCACTTCCCCCTGCTGCTCCCGCTCTTTCTGTGAAGAGAGAGTGGAAAAAAAAACACCGCTGCCCGCTACCGGTAAGTACTTTTAAAACAAACAGTCTTACCTTAGCTGCTGCTCGCACTCAAAAAAAAGATAGGAAAACTATTAATGTGACACTCCTATTCAAAAAATGAGGGAGGTAAAAAGTGAATAATTATAGGCCAATTAGCCTGACATCTATTGTTGGAAAGTATTGGAATCAATTATTACGGAAGAATATTTGGAAATCATAATCTAATTAAGCAGAGTCAGCATGGCTTCATGAAAGGGACATTGTGCATGTGACATTCTCACCACAGTGGATAGAGGAGAACCAATGGATGTGTTGTATTTGGACTTCCAAAAGGCATTTGACAAGGTACCTCACAAAAGGTTAATCATTAGAGCCCACGGTGTTGGAGGAAATATACTAGCATGCACAGAGAATTGGTTGATAGACAGGAAACAGTGAATGTGGATGAGGGTTTCTTTGTTCCAGGTTGGTGACCAGTGACCAGTGTGGTTCCACAGGGATCAGGGCTGGAACTCAAATGTTTACAAATAATATTAATGAAAAGGTGGAACACAAACTCAGAGACCACATGTTTAGAGAAAGAAACCAACACTACTGTCTGACACATAAGTGAATCTTCCCAGTTACTGCCTTTGCTGTTTGAGTTCAAGCATCTTTGGACATCAGAATGTGTTGAGGAAAAATTAAAAACAGTGAAATTCACAGCGGACCTTGGAGGAACCTATGTGGGAGAGCTGACAGCACGGAGGAAGCTAAGTGCATAGTTTTTAAGTGTAACTTGCTGGAATTTCCAATACAGTGGGTTCTTTTTTGATAAGTTTTATTAAGATCTGTCTCTTGATTAAATTTTTAAAATAGAAAACATAGTTACTAGCTTTAGCCTGGAGCATTGTTTTTAGAGCAATATGACTGTGCTATCTTCTGGGTCTGTAGATTGTAAAGGAGCAAAGATGGCTTTCATTAGAGTGATTTGCTCTTCCTGTCAGATGTTGGAGATTAGGAAGAGTTTCCACATTCTTGATGACTATGTCTGCAGGATGTGTCTTTGGTTGCAAATCCTATCAGCTTGCATGGATTGGTTGGAATGACAGAGGTAATAAGGAATTTACAGGAGTGAAGAAGTGTGATGGATGGCAATTATAGGAAGGGAGAAAAAACTGCACATACAGTTAGGTCGATGGATTACCTCTAGGAAAGTTAGGACAGGGAGGCTGGTAGTGCAGGAGCCTTCTGTGGCTATCCCCACCTCAAACAAGTGTGTTCTTTTGGAAAATATGATGGACTGTCAGGGGAATGTAGTACGAACAGCCCAGTTTCAGTTCTTTGGCTGGCTGTAATATAATGAGGGGCATGTCAGGTTCCAAACGATCAATTATGATAGGGGACACTCTAGTCGGAGGCACAGACAGATACTTGTGCAGCTGACAGCGAGAAATCAGAATTGTGAGTTGCTTGTGAGGATTTAAACTAGTAAGGTGGGTTGGGGTGGGGGGAGCGTGGTGGAACCCAGATAAATAGTGAGGAAAGAGACCAATTTGAGACCTGTACAGTTGGGAAAAGGAGCAAGTCAAACAGTCAGTGTAGGCAGAAACAAAGCAGAGAACGAGGTAGGACTGATAAATTAAACTGCATTTATTTCAATGCAAGAGGCCAGACAGGGAAGGCAGCTGAACTCAGGGCATGGTTAGGAACATGGGACTGGGATCTCATAGCAATTACAGAGACATGGCTCAGGGATGGACAGGACTGGCAGCTTAAGGTTTCAGGATACAAAATGCAGCAGGAAGGATAGGGGTGCGAGAGAGGACGGGGAGTGGCATTCTTGAAGACAGATAACATTATGGCTGTACTTAGGCAGGATATTCCTGGGAATACATTCAGGGAAGTTATTTGGGTGGGACTGAGAACTAATAAAGGGATGATCATCTTATTATTACATTGCATAAGAGACTGCCCACTAGTCAGTGGAAAATTGAGACACAAATTCGTTAGGAAATCTCAATTATCCGTAAGAATAATAGGGTGGTTATGGGAGGTGATTTTAACTTTCCAAACAGACTGGGACTGCCGTAGTGTTTAGGGTTTAGATGGAGAGGAATTTATTAAGTGTGTACAAGAAATTTTTCTGATTCAGTATGTGGATGTACCTACTAGAGAAGGTGCAAAACTTGACCTACTCTTGGGAAATAAGGCAGGGCAGGTGTCTGAGATGTCAGTTGAGGAACACTTTGGGGCCAGTGACCATAATTCTGTTTATTTTAAAATAGCGATAAAAAGGATAGACCAGATCTAAAAGTTGAAGTACTTAATTGGAGGAAGGCCAATTTTGATGGTATCAGGCAAGAACTTTCAAAAGCTGATTGGGGCAGATGTTCACAGGTAAAGTGATGACTTGAAAATAGGAAGTCTTCAAAAATAAGATAACGAGAGTCCAGAGAGAGTGTATTTCTGTTAGGGTGAAAGGCAAAGCCATATGTGTAGGGAATGCTGGATGACTAGGGAAACTGAGGTTTTGGTTAAGAAAAAGAAGGAAGCATATGTCAGGTATAGACAGCAGAGACTGAGTAAATCAAAAGAGTATAAAGACCAATACAAGTATACGTCAGAGGGAAATCAGGATGGCATAGAGTGGACATGAGATAGTTTTGGCAAATAGGGCTAAGGAGAATCCAAAGGGCTTCTACAAAGACATTAAGGGCAAAAGGAATAGAGTAGGGCCCTTCAAAGATCAGCAAGGCAGCCGATGTGTGGAACCGTAGGAGATGGGGGAGATATTAAACAAGTATTTTGCATCAGTGCTTACTGTGGAGAGACATGGAAGATATAGAATATAGGGAAATAGATGGTGACATCTTGAAAAATGTCCATATTACAGAGGAGGAGGTGCTGGATGTCTTAAAACACATAAAGATGGATAAATTTCCAGGACCTGATCAGGTGTACACTAGAACTCTGTGGGAAGTTGGGGAAGTGATTGCTGGACCCTTTGCTGAGATACTTGTATCATCGATAGCCACAGATGAGATGCTGGAAGACTGGAGGTTGGCCAATGTGGTGCCACTATTTAAGAAAGTTGCTAAGGAAAAGTCAGAGAACTATAGATCATTGAGCCTGACATCAATGTTGAGGGAATCCTGAGGGACTGGATTTATATGTATTTGGAAAGGCAAGCACTGATCAAGGATAGTCAACATGGCTTTGTGCTTAGGAAATCATGTCTCATGAACTTGATTGAGATTTTGAAGATATAACTAAGAGGATTGATGAGGGCAGAATGGTGGATGTGACCTGTATGGATTTCAGTGAGGTGTTTGACAAGCTTCCTCATGGTAGACTGGTTAGCCAGGTGAGATCTCATGTAACACAGGGAGAACTAGCCATTTGGATACAGATCAGGCTCAAAGGTAGAAGACAGAGGATGGTGGTGGAAGGTTGCTTTTCAGACTGGAGGCCTGTGACCAGTGATGTGCCGTAAGGGTTGGTGCTGGGTCCACTGCTTTTTGTCATTTCTAAAAATGATTTGGATGTGAACCTGGGAAGTATAGTTAGTAAGTTTGCTGATGACACCAAAATAGTGGACAGTGAAGAAAGATACGTCCGGGGACAATGGGATCTTGATCAGATGGGCCAATGGGCTGAGGAGTGGCAGATCGAGTTTAACTTAGATAAATGTGAGGTACTGCATTTTGGAAAGGCAAATCAGGGAAGGACTTAATGGTAAGGTCCCAGGGAGTGTAACTGAATAAAGAGACCTTAGAGTACAGGTTCATAGTTCCTTGAAAGTGGAGTCACAGGAAGTGATAGGATAGTGAGGAAGGCATTTGGTATGCTTTCCTTTATTGGTCAGAGCATTGTGTATAGGAGCTGGGAGGTCATGTTGCAGATTTACAGGATGTTGGTTAGGCCATTGTTGGAATATTACATGCAATTCTGGTCTCCTTCCTATTGGAAAGATGTTGTGAAACTAGAAAGGGTTCGGAAAAGATTTCCAAAGATGTTGCCAGGGTTAGAGGATTTGAGCTCTCAGGAGAGGCTGAATAGACTGGGACTGTTTTCCCTGGAGCACCGGGGGCTGTGGGGTGATCTTATAGAGGTTTATAAAATCATGAGGGACATGGATAGGATAAATCGACAAAGTCTTTTCCCTGGGGTCGGGGAGTCCAGAAATGGAGGGTAAAGATTAGATTAGATTCCCTCCAGTGCAAAAACAGGCTCTCGGCCCAACAAGTCCACACCAACCCTCCAAAAAGTAACCCACCAGACCCATTTGCCGACTAATGCACCTATCACTATGGGCAATTTAGCAGGCCAATTCACCTGGCCTGCACATCTTCAAACTGTGTGATGAAACCCACGCAGACACAGGGAGAACATGCAAACTCCATACGGGCAATTGCCCGAGATCGGAATCAAATCTGGGTCCCTGGCGCTGAAAGGCAGCAATGCTAACCACTGAGCCACCATGCTGGTGGGGCAAGATATAAAAAGGACCGAATGAACAACATTTTCATGCAGAGGGTGGTGCATGTATGCAATGAGTTGCCAGAGGAAGTGAAGGAGGCTGGTACAATTGTAGCATTTAAAAGGCATCTGGATGGGTATATGAATAGGAAGGGTTGAGAGGGATATGGTAGGATATCTGGTTGTCATGGACAAGTTGGACTGAAGAGTATGTTTCTATACTGTACATCTCAATGTCTCTGACTTGGAGGAAGGCAGTGAATGTACTGGAGCCAAATTTGTAGACGACTCAAAAAATGGATAGAAAGGCAGTTATGAGAAGGATACAAGTTGTTTACAGTGAAATATCGATAGGTTCAGTAAATGGGCAAAAGATTCGTATAATGTGGGGAAATGTGAAGTTGTTCATTTTGAAAGGAAGAATAAAAGAACAGAATATTATTTGAATGGGAATGCTTGTACATGAAATAAAGCAAATGAGTCAATAAAGAATGACAAAATCTGCTGACTCTAGGCACTGTATCTTAATCAAAAAACAATTTTAAAAAGTTAGTGAATGAAACTGAAATATAATCTCAGGGAGAAGTAATGTATCCCCCACTCCATAGTGCCCAACCATAACACCAGATTCAAGGATAAGTGATGGCCTAGTGGTATTCATGCTTGACTACTCATTCAGTGATGTACTGAATTAGTTTTGCGAGCTTTAGTTCAAATCCCACCATGGCAGATGGTGGAATTTAAGTTCAATAAAAATCTCTCATCGAGAGCTTCGTAATGACTATGAAACTGTTGCTGATTGTTGGGAAAAAACTATGTGATTTACTAATGTCCTGTGGGGGGAGAAACTAATGTCCTTACCTGGTCTGATCTATATGTGACTCCAGATCTGCAGCTAAGTGGTTGATTCTTAAATACCCTCTGGACAATTAGGGATGAGTAATAAATGCTGGCATATGTATGGAGCACAGAAGTGGCTCAGGGGCTCAGTGTTGTACCAGATTGGGATTCTAGCGATCTGTGGCGAGGTAGCTGGTGGGCCTGAATGGGAGTTCTGGCGAGCCAGACTGCACTCTCGCAGTCAGTAGTGAGATAGCATTATGGAGGGGTGCATTCCCAGTGTAGGGGAGAGATTGAGTTTAGCGTAGGGAGGAGTGTGTGCTCTCATGGGGGGGGGGGGAGGGGGCAGCATGGGACATCTTCAGGCCCATGGCAAAAGAAGGACTGAAATTTGTTTTTTTTCTATTTTATACCAAGAAGGATTATAATGTTTAACTTATTTCCTTATTTTTCTACATTGTACCAAAGATTTTGTATCTTAAGTGCCTTTGTTCCTAAGATGATTTTGGACACTTTTCACTCTGCTCCTGTACTTGAGTACACATGACAATAAACTTAATTCTAATTCATCTTGTCTGAAGATTTTAGTTAAATTAGTTTTTTGTTGTGTATGCCAATGTATGTATGTAAACTTTGACTAGAATACATTTTCTTTGTTGTCACCGCAAAGTAACGATTTTGTCCACTGCTTTGGGATTTTCTGATCAGAAGAGAACATTTTGATGACTTGTGTTCCTCCAGCTAAGCTCTGTCCCTTTCACACATGATGCCATTTGCTTCTGTCCTGTTTGGAATCCTGTTGATTTATCCATTTTTACTTGTCTCACAAGAGTTCTCAGTTTCTGAGCAACAAAATGCCCAAAGATTGTTGGTGAAAGTCAATATCACTGCATCTCACACCCATGATTAATTATTTGAGAGCATAACATTGGAAGATGGCTGACCGACCAAGGAAGTGTATGAGCGTTTCTTTGTCTTGTTGAAGGATCTAACAGCATTAGCGAAAATGTTTTGGCATGACCCTCATATCCTTCAATCCCAGGTTCACGAGTAAAAGGAATAACATTGCAGCTATTGATATCCTCTGCAGAAGCTCCCCTGTTGTTCCTGTTGTCTGTGGAACTATGTTGAACAACTGAGGTTCCAATCCTATTCCACATCTCGAGTTAACTTCTTGGCAGTTGGTGACTGCCACAGTGGAGAAATTACATCATGATTATTTTGAATTGTGTGTCTTGGGCCAAGGCATCAGGGTTAGTAATCTGATATTCTGGCAGATCTGTGGCTCCAGAATCTGTGCTGGTATCTGTTTCTGGATTGTTTCACTTGTGTTTACTTCTGAAAAGTTCTGGCTGCCCGTCCAATAACTTTATATGCTCCAAGATTGTCAACAAGGACAAGATGGATCTCATTACTGTGAGATGGTTAGTGAAGTTTTAGGAAGGAATGAGATTTTGCCAATCTTTATTTGAGATTATATGTCCTACACAAAGACTTTCTGATGACCTCTTTCTTCAGGACACATTTGTCAAATTGTTTAGCTTTGTCATTCTAAGAACCTTGTGATTCTATGCAATTCTCCTCTCCATAACCAGATTCCAGAAATGCTGATCTCTTGTCTGGAAGAGGTTGCTTTCTAAAGTCATCTTCATGGCTTTTGTCAAGAAATCTTGTGCAGCTCGATCACAACTGACATAATTGATATCATATTTCATGAATAATAATATGGGTAACAAGATTGTTTCAGTGAAGAGCAGTTTATTTGCCCTTGTGGTCTTGAATTATATCAGCTTTTCAACTATGTATCCACTGTTTATCCACAATGTTCCAGTTGCTGTTGTACAGAAAGCATTGAACCAACAAAATATGTGACGACCTTGCGAAATATGTTCTTGGTATCCCTCATCTTTGCAGTCGGTATTGGCTTCATTCCTCACCTCTCTGCTCCAGTTCTGCATTGCTATGGCTGCACAAAAATTAAAAGATTCAGGGAATAAAAATTGTGAAATATAAATGGAGAGACAAATCAACAGAGAGAAAACAATTAAGTGAATATGAAAAGTAGATGATTAGGTAAAATTAAGTGCACAGGGCTAAAGCTGATCCACAGAATAGATAAATCAAATGGCAAACTCAGAAATATGAGGATAAACATGAATAGGTGAAGCTATTGCAAAATCCCACACAGACGCATACTATAAATTTCCCTTTTTTGCTCTTTTATGGATCTGTCAATTTTGTATTTCTCAGTGGAGACCATAGAGCACTGCTGTTAATATCCAACCACTCTTGGAATTAATGCAGACCTTTCTGGTGCAACAACTAGCTCCAAATTTAAATTTATGATGGTGTTTTCAGAAATATTAGCTTCTCTTATTCCAGTAAATTTGCATTGATGAATATGAGTGACGAATATTGTCCAGCTATAGTCCAGAAAAGGATTAAGTTTCCTTTAGTCCCGACAATAATGTGCATTGAGCTTACCACAATTTTGGCACAACAGAAACAGAAGCATGGTGGACCTGTAATCTTCATTTTCTTCCCTCTCTGCAGATGCTGCCAGATCTTTTTTTAATTAATTTGTGGGATGTTGGTGTTACTGGCTGGTCAGTATTTATTGCCCATTCCTAGTTGCCCTTGAGAAGGTGGTGATAAGCTGCCTTCTTGAACCACTGCAGTCTATCTGTTGTGAGTCAACCCACATGCCCCAAGGGAGTGAATTTCAAGATTTTAAGCCAGTGAAGGAGTGGTTATATATTTCCAAGTCAGGATGTTGAGAGGTTTGAAGGGGAATTTTCAAGTGGTGGTTTTTCCATGTATCTACTGCTCTTATCCTTCCAAATGAAATTGGTCATGGGTTTGGAAGGAGCTATCTGAAGATCTTTGGTGAATTTCTGCAGTGCATTGTGTAGATAGTACACACTGCTGCTACTGAATGTCAGTGATGGAGGGAGTGGATACTTGTGGATGAAGAGCCAATCAAGTGGGCTGTGTTGTCTGGATGGTGTCAATCTTCTTGACTGTTATTTGAGCTGCATCTGTCCACGTAACTGGAGAGTATTCCACCACACTCCTTACTTATGCCTTATAGATGGTAGACAGACTTTGAGCAATCAGAAGGTGAGTTACTTGCGACAGTATTCCAAGTCTCTGTCCCACTTTTGTAGCCATTATGCTTATGCGGTGAGCCCAGTTGATTTTCTGGTCAATGATAACTCCCAGTATGTTAATAGTGGGGGATTCAGTGATGGTAATTCCATTGAATGTCAAGGGACAGTCGTTAGATTGTCTCTTTTTGGTGATGGTCATTGCCTGGCATTTGTGTAGAACGAATGCTACTTGCCACTTGTCAGCGCAAGTCTGGATATTGTCCAGATCTTGTATTTGGACATGGACTGCTTTAGTATCTGAAGAGTCATGAACGGTGTTGAACAGTGCACAATCATCAGAAGTACTTCTGACTTTATGATGGAGGGAAGGTGAAGCAGCTATGATGAAGCAGCTGAAGATGGTTGGTTGAGGACACTATCCTAAGGAACTCCTGCAGAGATGTCCTGGAGCTGAGATGACTGATCTCCAACAGCCACGACCATCTTCCTATGTACTAGGTATGACTCCAACCAACGTTGAAAAATGTGGTGCTGGAAAAATACAGCAGGCCAGGCAGCATCCGAGGAGCAGGAGAATCGACGTTTTGGTCATAAGCCCTTCTTCAGGAATGAGGCTGGTGTGCCAGGTGGGCTGAGATAAAAGGTAGGCGGGAGGGAATTTGGGGGAGGGGCGCTGGGAATGCGATAGGTGGAAGGAGGTGAGGGTGAGGGTGATAGGCCGGAGAGGGGGTGGGGGTAGAAAGGTCGAGAAGAAGATTGCAGGTCAAGAGGGCGGTGCTGAATCTGAGGGTTGGGACTGAAATAAGGTGGGGGGAGGGGAAATGAGGAAGCTGGAGAAATCTACATTCATCCCGTGTGGTTGGAGGGTTCCTAGGCGCCAGATGAGGCGCTCTTTCTCCAGGCATCGTGTCGCCAGGGTCTGGAGATGGAGGAGGCCAAGGACCTGCATGTCATTGGTGGAGTGGGAGGGGGAGTTAAAGTATTCAGCAACGGGGCGGTTGGGTTGGTTGGTGCGGGTGTCCCAGAGGTGTTCCCTGAAACGTTCCGCAAGTAGGCGGCCTGTCTCCCCAATGTAGAGGAGACCACATCGGGTGCAGCGGATACAGTAAATGTTGTGTGTGGAGGTGCGGGTGAATTTGCGACGGATATAGAAGGATCCATTGGAGCCTTGGAGGGAGGTGAGGGGGGAGGTGTGGGCGCAAGTTTTGCAGTTCTTGTGGTTGCAGGGGAAGGTGCCGGGAGTGGAGGTTGGGTTGGGAGTCGGGGTGTGGACATGGGGGGTGTGGAGGGAGTGGTCGCTCCTGAATGCTGATAGGGGTGGAGAGGGAAATATATCCCTGGTGGTAGGGTCTGTCTGGAGGTGGCTGAAATGACGGAGGATGATACGGTGTATCCGGAGGTTGGTGGGGTGGAAGGTGAGGACCAGTGGGGTTCTGTCCTGGTGGCGATTGGAGGGGCGGGGTTCAAGGGCGAAGGTGCGGGAAGTGGAGGAGATGTGGTGGAGAGCATCGTCGACCACGTCGGAGGGGAAATTGCGGTCTTTGAAGAAGGAGGCCATTTGAGTTGTACGGTATTGGAATTGGTCCTCCTGGGTGCAGATGCGGCGGAGGTGGAGGAATTGGGAAGGGTGTAATCTAGGTAGCCTCGATGACTCCAACCAACGGAGAGTTTGCCACCTGATACCCATTGATTCCAGTTTTGCTGGGCTTTTTGATGCCACACTTGGTCGAATGCAGCTTTGATGTCAACGGTTGTCACTTCTGGAATTCAGCATTTTTTGTCTGTTTTTGAACCAAGGCTGTAATGAAGTTAGGAGCTGAGTGGCCCTGATGGAACCCAAAATGGGTGTCACTGAGCAGATTATTGCTGTGCAGATGCTGCTTGATAGTACTGTTGACACCTTCCATCACTTTACTGATGATCAACAGTAGACTGATGGGGCGGTAACTGGTCATGTTAGATTTATCCTTTTTATGTACAGGACATACCTAGACAATTTTTCACATTGTCGGGTGCCAGTATTGTAACTGTACTAGAACAGCTTGGTCAGGGAATTGGCAAGAACTGGAGCACAAGCCTTCAGTAGTATTGCTGGAATGTTGTTAGGACCCGTAGTCCTTGCAATATCCAGTGTCTCCAATTGGTTTTTGATATCACGTGGAGTGAATCGAGTGGCAGAAGACTGATATCACTAATGCTGGGGGCCACTGGAGGAGGCTGAGAGGAATTATCCACATGGCACTTCTGGTCGAAGGTTGAAAATTCTGTTTTTATTTCAGATTTTCAGCATCTGCTTTTTAATTGTTCAGCAATGCAGAGCTCATGATTTGCTGATTTTCCAAACTGGCAAATACCTCAATTCACAGGAAATGTGTATGAAGAGTCATTTAAAGCCCATCAAGCCTGATCTATCATTCAGTAAGTTTGAGGTTGGTCTGATTGCAGCTTAAACTTCACTTTTTTTTCCTATCCCCCAATTCAGTCTACTTCCTTGACAACAAAAATCACTTGAACTCAGGCATCAATATCAATATCTTCAAAAGGTGGTCGTGAGCTGCCTTCTTTAACCAGTGCAGTCCATTTGGTGGAGGCATATCCATAATGCTGTTAGGGGGAGAATTCCTTGATTTTGAACCACCGACAGTGAAGAAACAGCAATATATTTACAAGTCTGGATGGTGACTGGCTTGGAGGGGAACTTGCAGATGGTGGTTTTCCCATGTATTTGCTGTTCTTCTCCTCTTAGCTGGCAGTTGTCAGGAATTTGGAAAATTTTGTCTAAGGAGCTATCATGAATTTCCATCGTGCATCTTGTAGATGGGGAAACAACATTACTACTGTGTGTCAGTGGTCAGGCAGTAAATATTTGTGGACATGGTGTCAATCAAATACAACACAAAAACAGAAGTTGCTGGAAAATCTCAGCAGGTCTGCTTTATCTTGGGTTTGGTGTCAGGTTTTGTGGGTGTTTTTGGAACTTCATTCACCTTAGCAAGTAGGGAGTCACACTCCTGACTTGTGCCTTGTAGATTGTGAACAGACTTTGGGGAGTCAGGCAGTGAGTTCCTCACTGTAGGATTCTTCGCCTCTGACCTCCTGGTGTGGCCACTGTGTTTATATGACTAGTCCACTTCAGTTTCTGCTCAATTCACAGAGTCATAGGATCTTGATAGTGGAAGTTTAGGTGATGGTAATGACATTGATGTCAAGGGGTGATAGTTACATTTTCTCTTGTCAGAGATAGACATTGTCTGATACAGGTGTTGGGTGAACTTGCCACTTATCAGCCCAAAGCTGGACCAAAACTGAAGGATTCCTGATGAAGGGTTCTTGCCCGATTATCCTGCTCCTTGGATGCTGCCTGAGTGGCTGTGCTTTTCCAGCACCAAACTCTCAACTCTGATCTCCAGCATCTGCAGTCCCCACTTTCTTCCAAAACTGAAGGGGTTCGGCCAAGGACACTACCCCAAAAAATCTTGCTAAGATATTCTGGAGAAGAAATGACTAATTGCTAACAACTATAACCATCTTCCTTTGTGTCAGATAATACTCTAACCAGCAGAGAGTTACCCCCTGACTTTGATTGACAAGGACTCCTCAATAGGTAGACAAGTAGGAGGCTGGAAGAACACAGCAAGCCAGGCAGCATTAGGAGGTGGAGAAGACAACATTTTGGGTGTAACCTTTCTTCAGGACTGAGGGTGGGTGTAAAGAAGGTGCAGATAATGAGTATGGGGGGCGGGGAGGCAGTTTTGGGTGGGGAGAAAGGCTGAGTGGTGAAGTAGTGACAGGTGAACACAGCTAGAGAGTATGACCTGGTTGGTCGATGGGAGGAATGAATCCAGTTGGGAGCTGGAAATAAGGGTTGGTCGGAGGTATTGAAGGGAGAGGGAAGGGCTGGAAAGAAAGTTGGGGATGGGAAGGGAGATTATTTGAAATTGGGGAACTCAATGTTGAGTCCCCAGGCTGTTGTCTGACAAGCGGAAGATGAAGCGTTGTTCCTTTAATTTGCAGTCTGATTTGCTATGGCAATGGAGGAGGCCAAGGATGGTCATATCAGAAAAAGAATGGGATTAAAATGGGGAATGGCTGGGAGGTCAGGTTGGCCCATGCAGGCCCAGCTGTGATGCTGTAATTAGGTCAGAAATTGAGTGATCCTGGTGGAATTCAAACTGAATGTCATTGAGCCGGTTATTGCTAAGCAAATGCTGCTTGATAAATGCTGTCGCTGGCCATTGTATACCAAGCTGCTTATCCTATTTCACACACATGTAGTCTTGTTTTCTAGTTTCACTGAGTTGAGAATGTGTTTTCAGATTTGCCTTGTGCTGTGCCTGGCATGCCTTCCTATGATAATCAGGAAGAGGTTTCCTTTCCAATGTTTGATCTGACTCAATGGGATTTCATTTAGTCTGGAATCAATGTTCAGGTCTCCCATCGTTGGATGCTGCCTGAACTGCTGTGCTCTTCCAGCACCACTAATCCAGTAACCCATTTTCAATGGTAATTCACTGTATCACCCACTCTGCTTGTTCTATTCTGTAGCTGGAGCAGGAAGATCTCAGGAATAGCAATGGTGTTGTCTGGGAGGTCTGATTTTGAGAACATAATAGACTGTCCTCTCTTCCAAACATATTCTTCTTTACTGTCTCATTTGGATAGCTCCATTTGTTCACACAAGTTGCAAAAATCTTAAATTTGACGGTATTCGGCAAGACCTTTTGAAAGCTGATTGGAGGCAGACGTTCACAGGTAAAGGGACGGCTGGAAAATGGGAAGCCTTCAGAAATGAGATAATGAGAATCCAGAGAATGTATATTCTGGTCAGGGTGAAAGGGAAGGCTGGTAGGTATAGGGAAGGCTGGATCACTAAAGAAATTGAGGGTTTGGTTAAGAAAAAGAAGGAAGCATATGTCAGGTGTAGACAGGACAGATCGAGTGAATCCTTAGAAGAGTATAAAGAAAGTAGGAGTATACTTAAAAGGGAAATCAGGAGGGCAAAAAGGGACATGGGATAGCTTTGGCAAATAGAATTAAGGAGAATCCAAAGGGTTTTTACAAATATATTAAGGACAAAAGGGTAACTAGGGAGAGAATAGGGCCCCTCAAAGATCAGCAAGGTGGCCTTTGTGTGGAGCCACAAAAAAATGGGGGAGATACGAAATGAATATTTTGCATCAGTAATTACTGTGGAAAAGGAAATGGAAGATATAGACTGTAGGGAAATAGATGGTGACATCTTGCAAAATGTCCAGATTACAGAGGAAGTGCTGGATGTCTTGAAACGGTTAAAGGTGGATAAATCCCCAGGAGCTGATCAGGTGTACCGGAGAACTCTGTGGGAAGCTAGAGAAGTGATTGCTGGGCCTCTTGCTGAGATATTTGTATCATCGATAGTCACAGGGGAGGTGCCGGAGGACTGGAGGTTGGCAAATGTGGTGCCACTGTTTAAGAAGGGCGGTAAAGACAAGCCAGGGAACTATAGACCAGTGAGCTTGACCTCGGTGGTGGGCAAGTTGTTGCAGGGAATCCTGAGGAACAGGATGTACATGTATTTGGAAAGGCAAGGACTGATTCGGGATAGTCAACATGGCTTTGTGTGTGGAAAATCGTGTCTCACAAACATGATTGAGTTTTTTGAAGAAGTAACAAAGAAGATTGAGGAAGAGCAGAGCAGTAGATGTGATCTATATGGACTTCAGTAAGGTGTTCGACAAGGTTCCCCATGGGAGACTGATTAGCAAGGTTAGATCCCTCAGAATACAGGGAGAACTAGCCATTTGGATACAGAACTGGCTCAAAGGTAGAAGACAGAGGGTGGTGGTGGAGGGTTGTTTTTCAGACTGGAGGCCTGTGACCAGTGGAGTGCCACAAGGGTCGGTGCTGGGCCCTCTACTTCTTGTTATTTACATAAAGGACTTGGATGCGAGCATAAGAGGTACAGTTCATAAGTTTGCAGATGACACCAAAATTGGAGGTGTAGTGGACAGTGAAGAGGGTTACCTCAGATTACAACAGGATCTTGACCAGATGGGCCAATGGGCTGAGAAGTGACAGATGGAGTTTAATTCAGATAAATGCGAGGTGCTGCATTTTGGGAAAGCAAATCTTAGCAGGACTTATACACTTTATGGTAAGGTCCGAGGGAGTGTTGCTGAACAAAGAGACCTTGGAGTGCAGGTTCATAGCTCCTTGAAAGTGGAGTCGCAGGTAGATAGGATAGCGAAGGTGGCGTTTAGTATGCTTTCCTTTATTGGAAAGAGTATTGAGTACAGGAGTTGGGAGGTCATGTTGCGGATGTACAGGACATTGGTTAGGCCACTGTTGGAATATTGCGTGCAATTCTGGTCTCCTTCCTATCGGAAAGATGTTGTGAAACTTGAAAGGGTTCAGAAAAGATTTACAAGGATGTTGCCAGGGTTGGAGGATTTGAGCTACAGGGAGAGGCTGAATAGGCTGGTGCTGTTTTCCCTGGAGTGTTGGAGGCTGAGGGGTGATCTTAGAGGTTTACAAAATTACGAGGGGCATAGATAGGATAAATAGGCAAAGTCTTTTCCCTGGGGTCGGGGAGTCCAGAACGAGAGGGCATAGGTTTGGGGTGAGAGGGGAAAGATATAAAAGAGACCTAATGGGCAACTTTTTCACGCAGAGGGTGGCACGTGTATGGAATGAGCTGCCAGAGGATGTGGTGGAGGCTGGTATAATTGCAACATTTAAGAGACATTTGGATGGGTATTTGAATAGGAAGGGTTTGGAGGGATATGGGCTGGGTGCTGGCAGGTGGGACTAGATCGGGTTGGGATATCTGGTCGGCATGGATGGGTTGGACCGAAGAGTCTGTTTCCATTCCATACATCTCTAGGACTCTAATGACTCTGTAGAACAAATTCAAGAGCTGAGACTCCTCCACTTTGGATCACCATATTGCTTCATTTACAGCATAACCTCCTATCCCTGACCACAAACCAAATCAGAAATACTTAATCTCAGGTGTGACTGCATCCTGGAACAAAATAACAAAGTAACACCAACCTTTCCCCACTGTATCAAATGTTCCCCAAGTTTACACACTTGTTGCAGATGTATTTGCCAAAATCACAAAGGTGATCAGCTTTGGTCACCAGCTCCCACATGCTCCAGTTGCAATAAATCATGTGCCTGGTCATCTTTACCTTGTTTGGCTTTCATGAATTAGGTTTCATGTTGGATGACTATTTTGAGTTCTGTATGAGGTTTAACTATTGACATTATAAATTTAATGTAATTAATGTACTTTTCCACTAAGAGTAAAAACTACTGCCCAAATTTACACAGGGAAAAATATGTAGAACTCATCAATTACCCATCTTCACACCTGGTTTTCAAGTCCTCAGTCTGTCTCCACTCCCTCTCTTGGAACATTGCTGTTTGTAAAAGGTCAAAGTAGCACCTCCTCCTTCATAGAAATGAATTCCCTCAAATGAGTAAATTCATGAGATAAAGCATCTGGTTTCATTGCACAATCTCTAACAATTAACTTTGTGCAACTAACTTCATACTTGTGCAAAACCTCCTGCATTTATATCACCTCAGTTTCCAGTGAAATGAGTCAGCACTGCAGGCTAGGGAACCAGTTTCAACTCATCACCTAACTAATTATCCTGCACATGATCTAGGCAGGGACCTTGTTTATCACTAATATTGAAATACACTACATTGGGTAAGTTAAGTGCTAAATATGAACTTCACAAGATTTTAGAAAGTGATCAAACCTTATTCTCTCACTTAATAATTACCTGGATTTAAATACATCAGAGCAATAGACCATTTAGGACCTCAAGTCTGTTATACAAGATCATGACTAATCACCTACTTTAATGTTATTTTTCTGTGTTTTCCCCTTGTCCCTTAATGCCATTAGCAATGACAAATCTACCAATCTGTCTTGAACTTACTTAATGACCAGGCTTCCAGAGCCCTTGGGGCTAGGCAATTCCTAGGATTCACTGAGTGAAAAAAAATCCTCTTCACCTCAGCCTTAAATTATTTGCCTTTTGCTTTTAGAATATTCCTCTGGTTCTTAACCCCACAGACTTTCTGCATCTACTTTGCCTATACTTTTCAGAACTTTGTAAGTATCAATAACAGCCGATGTTGCAGATCTTCTGAATTATAGAGTCACAGAGATGTACAGCATGGAAACAGACCCTTCGGTCCAACCTGTCCATCTTCTCATAGAACATTGCCACCATCCAGGAATCAGTCTGGGGAATGTCTGCTACGTTACCTCAACGACAAGAATATCTTTCTCAGGCAAGAGGACTTGAAATGTAATCTCACTCATAATATATACAATTGAAGCAATACTTCCTTGCTCCTGTACTCAAATCCCGTTATGATCCAAGCTTGCCGCGTCTTGTTAGCCTTCAAAGACTTAAGAACAAGGACACAGCTGTTTCTTTGCACATCAGTAATTTTCAATCTCCCACTATTCATGAAATTCTCACCTCTGGGTTAACAAAACTAGGTTGGAAGAAAGTCAGAAATTGCTGGAAAATCTCAGCAGGTTCTGAAGCAGAGTCACTGAACTGATAATATTAACTCTGATTTCTGTCCACAAGTGCTGCCAGACCTACTGAGACTTTCAGTCGGTCTGGCAGAACTTGTAGATAGAGATCGGAGTTAATATTTTCAGTCCCGTGACTCTTCAGAACCCCCTGAGATTTTCCAGCAATTTCTGTTTTTGTTTAATTTCCAACATCTGCAGTTCCTTCCCTTTTTTTTTGAAGGAAGCCTATCGAGGAACTTTCCAAGAAGGACAACAAAGGAACTTATAATTGCATCACAACTCTGTATCTTTCTGCACTTTCTTCATTATTTCTAACATTATTCTCAACTTTTTCAAGCAGAGGGTGGTACGTGTATGGAATGAGCTGCCAGAGGATGTGGTGGAGGCTGACACAATTGCAACATTTAAGAGGTATTTGGATGGGTATATGAATAGGAAGGGTGTGGAGGGATATGGGCCGGGTGCTGGTAGGAGGGACTAGATTGGGTTGGGATATCTGGTCGGCATGGACAGGTTGGACCGAAGGGTCTGTTTCCATGCTGTACATCTCTATGACTCTAAAATTGCCATATTTTGATGAAAGGAATAGAATCATGGAATCCCTATAGTGTGGAAATGGGCCCTTCTGCTCAACAAGTCCATATCGACCCACCGAAGAGTAACCATGCCATCCCATTCCCCTACCCTACTACTCAACCATTACCCTGACTAATGCACCTAACCTCCACATTCCTGAACACCATGGGCAATTTTACATTTACCTTAGATCAATTAGATTAGATACTCTACAGTATGGAAACAGGCCGTTTGGTCCAACAAGTCCATACTGACTATTTGAAGAGCCCGAACCCTGCGTCCTAACCCATTCTCCCACCCCTTACTAATGCACCTAACACTCTGGGCAATTTAGCATAGTCAATCTATCTAACCTGCACATCTTTGGACTGTGGGAGGAAACCAGAGCACCCGGAGGAAAC
Source organism: Chiloscyllium punctatum (assembly GCF_047496795.1). Classification (NCBI taxonomy): domain Eukaryota; kingdom Metazoa; phylum Chordata; class Chondrichthyes; order Orectolobiformes; family Hemiscylliidae; genus Chiloscyllium; species Chiloscyllium punctatum. Next base: position 90,182,926 of record NC_092746.1, on the reverse strand, counting down.
CCACACAGACACCGGGAGAATGTGCAAACTCCACACAGACAGTCGCCCAAGGCAGCATTTGAACCTGGGTCCTGGTGCTGTGAGGCAACAATACTCACCACTGAGCCATCGTGTCACCTAAACTGCACATCTTTGGATTATGGGAGGAAACCAGAGCACCTGAAGTAAACCCACACAGACACAGTCAAAATGTGCAAACTCGACATAAACAGTCACCCAGGGCTGGAATTGAACCCGGGTCCCTGGCGCTCTGAGGCAGCAATGCTGACCAATGAGTGTTATCAAACATGTCTAAACCAGTAATGATGCGAATCTGAAACACTTGCATGGAGGGGACTGCGTCTGCAAGGTGAAAGTAAGGATTGCAGATGCTGGAGGTTAGAGGAGTCGAAAGTGTGGTGCTGGAAAAGCACAACAGATCAGCTAGCATCTGAAGAGCAGGAGAATGAAGGGCTTTGTCCGAACCGTTGTTTTCCCGGATCCTCCGATGCTGCCTGACCCAGAGTCTTCCAATTCAGAGAGCTGTGGATGTTCATTCGTTGAGTATATTCAAGTTAGAGGCTCACAGACCTTTCGGCATTATTGGAATTAAGGCATGGGGTTAGTGTGGGGAAGAGTTTTTTTAAAAAAAATGTGATAGCTTTTGTACAAAAGCGTCTCAGTTAAAATCAGTGAAAAAGTGGAGTCACAATCTACAATAAATACAGCAATTCCGAACTGCACCTGCCAAATGTTTAAAGCAATGTCGCAGATCGTCGTTGAAACTTTCCAAGAGGAAACAGCAATACACTTAAACAACAACAACTGAATTTGCTGGAAAAGCTCAGCCGTTGTGGCAGCATCTATAAAGAGTATTCAGAGTTAACGTTTCGCCTGGAGCGACCCTTCCTTCCACTCTTGAATACCCTTGCGCAGTCGCGTCAGAATCTTGCTTTCCCAAGTGACGGGCCGAAGAGACAGTCTCGAGCTGACGACGCGGATGGGTGGGCGGAGACGGCGTGACGCCAGCGATTGCCCGGCAACGGCGGCGGTGATTGGCGGCTGTTCGGATCGTGGCGCACGCATGGGGGAGGGTGGAAGGATGAGGCAGAGGGAGTGCGCAAGCGCGGTCGGCAGCGAATTGGAAGGGGCCCTGTGGGGCTGGCAGGACGGGAGGGAACTGGCATCATTGACAGTGGCTTCAGTCCCACTGGGAGGCGGTGAGGCTGAGTCAATCAGTCAGACACCTCCCTCTCTGGGGGAATAGTGCCAGTTAGTTCGAGCACAGTGTCGATACTAACACAGATTTCCGTCCGCACACATAACACACGCACCCCAGAGAAGGAGTGGCAGTTAGCTTCGGCCGTTGGTTGTCTCATGCTCTCGTTTTTATATCGGTTGTGACAAGAAATGTGTGCAGCGCCTCGATCTTATCATCAGAGATAACGCTGCGTGAGCCGTGCTGGACTGACTACCAGAGGTATTAACATTTTAAATCTGTTCGCACAGTAGTAGATGGACGCCTTTCCTCGGTGTGTGTCGGCATTCTCGCGAGCTGGGGGCGGGGGGGGTGAAGAAAGCACCATCATGTGCGACGGCGCGGATTTGAACCCGTGTCTTCGCGGGCGGGGGGCGGTGGGTTTCTGTGATTGCAATAATTTGCTGCTTTTTGACCAGCGGCGATCATCGGAAAATTAAACCTTGACGAACCTGCTGTGTTTAATTTAACCATTGACATTTGAGGTGGCGTTGTTTTTTTTTGTGTGTCTGTTAAAGTTGAGAGTGCAAGGCCAGCACGGCTCCCAAATGCACTGATTTCACACCGTTTGAAAGGAAGGGGGCTGGGAGGATTCTCCATGTTTTGGGCATCACTTTGCGGGGCGGAGGCTTAATAAAAGCTAAAGAGTTCACTTGAATCGAACGAATTGCTTTGCAATCCAAATCACCGTTCGTGTTCTTTTGTTTTACACATCAACCGTGAAGAGCGTATTTACGTTAAGATGTAATGACAAGCTGTGATTTATCCGATAAAATGAGAATTGGGTCTGTCCCCAACTCTAGTAGTTGTCTCATGCAGAACCAGACTGTTTGCGGTGATGTCCTGTTTGACCCCAATGCTCGAGTTTTGATCCATATTGTCTCGGTCAGAAATGACACCTCCGTCACATAACCTACATCTGCCCGACCTCAGCCCATCTGTGCGCTGAGATCCTAACTTCCTTGTATTTCTCAGCTCTTGACTTGGCTATTCCTGTACGAGAACCGAACATTCCGAATGCTGGAAATACTCAGCAGATCTGTGGGTGGGGCTGGGGGTAGGGAGGAGTGGATGACAGATTCGGGCCACTGACCTTTTCATTCGAACTGGAAAACAGTTTTTTTTAAAAAAAAGCAACAGGTTTTTCACAAGTGGTGTGCTCGGCAAAGGGTGAACAGAGAAAATAAAAACAATGATAGAGTGAAAGCTGAGATGAGGTGGAGAATGATTTGATGGTGCAAAACCAGAAAGGAGACGAGCAAAGGAAAGGTGGACTGGAATGAGCTGTAAAGATGAAGAGAATCATCAACAGTTGCTGTCTGAAAGGTTAACTGCAGAACAATAAAATAATTTGATCTGTCAAGTCTGCTCTGCTGTTTGATCATGACTTTTATGTTTCTCAACTCCATTCTCCTGTCTTCATCCTGTAACCCTTGACCCCCTTAGGAATCAAGAACCTATCTCTCTCTCTCTCTCTCTCTCTGAAATACATTAAATGACTTGGCCTCCACAGCCTCCTTAGGCAATGACTTCCACAGGTTCACCACCCTCTGGCTGAAGAAATTCCTCTTTGGTTTATTTTTGTCACATATGCTGAGATACAGTGGAAGGTGTTGTTTTGTGTGCTAAACGAATTGATCATATATGAAGTACATCAAAGTAGCAGAACAGAGTATAGGTTATAGTGTTACAGCTGCAGAGAGGATTCAGAAAGAGACATCAAAATTGATGTTTGAGAGGTCAGCTCAGAAGTCTGACGAAGCAGACAAGAAGCTGTTGTTGAATCTTTTTCAGACTGGAGGCCTGTGACCAGTGGAGTGTCACAAGGATCAGTGCTGGGTCCGCTACATTTCGTCATTTATATAAATGATTTTGGAGGCGAGCATAAGAGGTAAAGTTAGTAAGTTTGCAGACGACACCAAAATTGGAGATGTAGTGCACAGCAAAGAAGGTTACCTCAGATTACAACAGGATCTTGATCAGCTGGGCCAGTGGACTGAGAAGTGGCAGATGGAGTTTAATTCAGATAAATGCGATGTGCTGTATTTTGGGAAAGCAAATCTTAGCAGGATGTATACACTTAATAGTAAGGTCCGAGGAAGTGTTGCTGAACAAAGAGACCTTGGGAGTGCAGGTTCATAGCTCCTTGAAAGTGGAGTCACAGGTAGATAGGATAGTGAAGAAGGTGTTTGGTATACTTTCCTTTATTGGTCAGAGTATTGAGTACAGGAGTTGGGAGGTCATGTTGCAGCTGTACAGGACATTGGTTAGGCCACTTTTGGAATATTGCGTGCAATTTTGGTCTCCTTTCTATCTGAAAGATGTTGTGAAACTTGAAAGGGTTCAGAAAAGATTTACAGGGTTGGAGGATTTTAGCTATTGGGAGAGGCTGAACAGGCTGGGGCTATTTTCTCTGGAGTGTTGGAGGCTGAGGGGTGACCGTATAGAGGTTTACAAAATTGAGGGGCATGGATAGGATAAATAGGCAAAGTCTTTTCCCTGGGGTTGGGGAGTCCAGAACTAGAGGGCATAGGTTTAGGGTGAGAGGGGAAAGATGTAAAAGAGACCTAAGGAGCAACTTTTTCCATGCAGAGGGTGGTACGTGTCTGGAATGAGCTGCCAGAGGATGGGGTGAAAGCGAGTACAATTGCAACATTGAGAAGGCATCTGGATGGGTATATGAATAGGAAGGGTTTGGAGGGACATGGGCCAGGTGCTGCTCGGTGGGACCAGATTGTGTTGGGATATCTGGTCGGCGTGAACGAGTTGGACCGAAGGGTCCGTTTCCATGCTGTACATCTGACTCTAATAAATGTATTCGAAGTTTTATATCTTCTGCCTGATAGAAGAGGGTGGTAGAGAGTAAAACGAGGATAGGTCGGGTGTTTTGATTATGATTCCTGAGGCAGCAGGAAGTGCAGATGGAGTCAATGGATGGAAGGCTCATTTGTGTGATAGACTGGACCGTGTTCAGACTCTCTGTAGTTTCTTGCGGTTTTAGGAAGAGCAGTTGCCATACCACGCTGTGATGTATCCAAATGGGATGCTTTCTGTGGTGTAAAAATTAGTAAGAACCATTGTGCGCTTAGTCAATTTCCTTAGCCTCCTGAGAATGGAGATGTTGTTGTGATTGCTTGACCATCGCATCAACATAGGTGGACCAGGACAGATCAGTGATCATCACACCTATGAATTTGATGCTTCTGACTGTCTGCACCCCAGCATTGTTGATGTAACAGAGATATGCCCTCCAATCTGCTTCTGTGAGTCAATGACCAGATGGTTCATTTTGCTGGCATTGATGGAGAGATTGGCTTCACACCATGCCACTAGGCACTCAGCCTCTTTCCTGTATTCTGTCTTGTCATTGTTTGAGATCTGAACTACAATGGTGGTGTCATCAGCAAACGTGTAAGTGGGATTCAGGGTGAAATTTGTCCACATAGTCATGAATGGATGAGGGGTATCATAGGGGCTGAGTACGCAGTGTTGCAGGACCGTGGTGTTGAAGATTACGGTGGAGGAGGTGTTGTTGCCTATTACTGTTTGCAGTCTCTGGGTCTGGAAGTCAAGGATCCAGTTATAAAAGGGGTGGCCAAGATCTGGGTCTGAGTTTCGTGATGAGTTTGTTTGGAATTATGGTGTTGAAGGTGGAATTGTAATTCATGAGTCAGAGCCTAATGTAGGTATCCTTGTTGTCCACATGTTCGAAAGATGTATGTAGGGCCAGGAAGATGGCACCTGCTGTTAATCTGTTGTGTTGGTAGGTGAATTGCCAAGGGTCAAGGCAGTTTGGTGGGCTGGAGTTGACATGAGCCATGATGAACCTCTCAAAGCTCTTCAGAATTACGAAGGTCAGAGCCACTGGGCAACTATCATTGAGGCACACTTCATGATTTTTCTTTGGCACCAGAATGATCGTCGTCTCCTTGAAACAGGTGGGGACTTCAGATTGTACGATGGAAATTTTAAAGATGTCTGAGAATACTTCCGCTAATTGGTCTGCACAGGATCTGGCTGTACGGCCAGAGACTCCATCCGGGTCAGTAGCTTTCCTCATCTTAGTTCTAAAGGGGCATCCCTTCATACCCTAGCATAGCAACAGACCCTTCAGCCCAGCCAACCAGGTTTCCTAAACTGAACTAGTCTCATTTGTTAGTGTTTGGCCTATATCTCTTTAACCTTTCTAATTCATGTACCTGTCCAAATGTCTTCTGAATTATATAATTTTCATCTCTACCACTTCCTCTGGCAGCTTATTTCGGCCCCTCATAACTCCTTATACCTCCGTCTTGGTAACATCATTGTTAATCTTGTTTGTGCCCTTTCCAGTTGAGTAACATCCTCCAGCAGGGTGATCAACATTGTTTGCAGTAAGATGTCCCAACTCATGAACCCAATGCTCTGACTGGTGAAGGCAAGTCTACACCCTTCACCATTCTGTCTACCTGTGAAGCCACTTTCAAGGAACTATGTACCTGCACCTCTTGGTGTCTCTGTTCGACCTCACTCCCTAGGGCTGTGTAAATCCTGCCCTGGTTTGTCTACTAAAATGCAACACCTTGCATTTACCTAAATTAAACTCCATCTGCCATTCTTCAGCTCACTGGCCCAATTGATCAGGATCCTGTTGTACACTTCAATTAACCTTATCCACTGTCTGCTATACCATCAATTTTTGTCACCTGCAAACTTCCTAACCAAGCCTCCTATCATCTCGTCCACGTTGTTTACATAAATGACTGACAAACAACAGTGGACCCAACCTTGATCCATACGGCATCCTGCTGGTTGCAGGCCTCCAGTCTGAACACCAACCCTCACCACTCACCGTCGAGCCAATTTTGGACTCTACTGAACTGAACAGTTCTGAAGAAGGGTTACCGGACCTGAAAGGCCTATTTCTGTATTGGAAATATGGACTGCCATTTTCTATATGCTGTACTGATAATTTGGAAAAACTTGTGAAATCTGACAAGTGTAGTTCAAACTTGCTCTCTTGGTCTTTTCATGAAATTTTTAAAAATACATGATTCTTGAGAAGTGGGCAGTGCTGACAAAGACAGCATTTCTTGCCACTCCTGAAACAATGGACTCTCGTTTCCACTTGTTAAATGTCACTGTGTTAAAGGTGCACTACAGTACTGTCTTTGTGAGGGTTTGAAACAAGTTTAAGGCCTGCTCGATCATTTCAGAAATCAGTTCAGAACAAAATTGTATTGGAGTCACATTGAGACTCCACAAAAGGGTCACGTAGAAGTGACAGTCACTTCCGTCATAACCAGCTTTTTATTTCCAGATACATTGAACGGAATGTGAACTTACCATGGAGATATTGATCCTATGCAATTTGGATTCCTCTTTTGCATCTCTTCGTTACTGGACATTTATTTGGACTGTACCCAAATTGTGACTTTATTTGTACTTAAAATATTTGGGTTTTTTTGCTCTACTTTAATTATGAGTATAATTTCTCTCCAAGTATTGGAAGTAATGAGTGGTTTTATGTTCCATTTGGTCCAATTTCAGTGTATGCTGGAAAAGAGGAATTGACAAAACATTGGAAAATGTAAGTGAATAAATTTTGCATGAAGATAATATGAACATGCAATTGGAAGTGAACAGCTTGAAGGTACAGAGTTATAGAATTAAGGGAAGGTTAGACATTAACGAGCTGAAAATGTGTTGCTGGAAAAGCGCAGCAGGTCAGGCAGCATCCAAGGAGCAGGAGAATCAACGTTTTGGGCATGAGCCCTTCTTCAGCAATGAGGAGAGTGTGTCAAGCAGGCTAAGATAAAAGGTAGGGAGGAGGGACTTGGGGGAGGGGCATTGGAAATGCGATAGGTGGAAGGAGGTTAAGGTGGGGGTGATAGGCTGGAGTGGGGGCGGAGAGGTTAGGAAGGTGGTGCTGAGTTCGAGGGTTGGGACTGAGACAAGGTGGGGGGAGGGGAAATGAGAAAATTGGAGAAATCTGAGTTCATCCCTTGTGGTTGGAGGGTTCCGAGGCGGAAGATGAGGCGCTCTTCCTCCAGCCGTCGTGTTGCTATGGTCTGGCAATGGAGGAGTCCAAGGACCTGCATGTCCTTGGTGGAGTGGGAGGGGGAGTTGAAGTGTTGAGCCACAGGGTGGTTGGGTTGGTTGGTCCGGGTGTCCCAGAGGTGTTCTCTGAAACGTTCCGCAAGTAGGCGGCCTGTCTCCCCAATATAGAGGAGGCCACAGCGGATGCAGTAAATGATGTGTGTGGAGGTGCAAGTGAATTTGTGGCGGATATGGAAGGATCCCTTGGGGCCTTGGGGGGAGGTGTGGGCACAAATTTTGCATTTCTTGCGGTTGCACGGAAAGGTGCCGGGAGTGGAGGTTGGGTTGGTGGGGGGTGTGGACCTGACGAGGGAGTGATCATTTCGGAACGCTGATAGGGGAGGGGAGGGAAATATATCCCTGGTGGTGGGGTCCGTTTGGAGGTGGCGGAAATGAAGACGGATGATACGATGTATATGGAGGTTGGTGGGGTGGTAGGTGAGGACCAGTGGGGGTTCTGTCCTGGTGGCGATTGGAGGGGTGGGGCTCAAGGGCGGCGGAGCGGGAAGTGGAGGAAATGCGGTGGAGAGCATCGTCGATCACGTCAGGGGGGAAATTGCGGTCTTTGAAGAAAGAGGCCATCTGGGTTGTCCAGTATTGGAACTGGTCATCCTGGGAGCAGATGCAGCGGAGACGAAGGAATTGGGAATATGGGATGGCGTTTTTACAGGGGGCAGGGTGGGAGGAGGTGTAGTCTAGGTAGCTGTGGGAGTTGATTGGTTTATAGTAAATGTCCATGATGATTCGGTTGCCCGAGATAGAAATGGAGAGGTCTCGGAAGGGGAGGGAGGAGTCTGAGATAGTCCAGGTAAATTTGAGGTCAGGGTGGAAGGTGTTAGTAAAGTGGATGAACCTCCTCGTGGGAGCATGAGGCAGCGCCGATACAGTCATCGATGTAGCACAGGAAAAGGTGGGGGGGGTGGTGCCAGTGTAGCTGCGGAAGATGCTTCCCCAGTCCCCAATGCCTTATCTTCACCATGGACATCCAGTCCCTGGACACCTCCATCCCCCATCACAAAGGACTCAAAGCCCTCCGCTTCTTCCTTTCCCGCCATACCAAACAGTACCCTTCCACTGACACCCTCCTTCGACTGACTGAACTGGTCCTCACTCTGAACAACTTCTCTTTCCAGTCCTCCCACTTCCTCCAAACCAAAGGAGTAGCCATGGGCACCCACATGGGCCCCAGCTATGCCTGCCTCTTCGTAGGATATGTGGAACAGTCCATCTTCCACAGCTACACTGGCACCACCCTCCACCTTTTCCTCAGCTACGTTGATGACTGTATCGGCGCTGCCTCGTGCTCCCACGAGGAGGTTGAACAGTTCATCCACTTTACTAACACCTTCCACCCTGACCTCAAATTTACCTGAACGTCTCAGACTCCTCCCTCCCCTTCCGAGACCTCTCCATTTCTATCTCGGGTGACCGAATCAACACGGACATTTACTATAAACCGACTGACTCCCATAGCTACCTAGACTACACCTCCTCCCACCCTGCCCCCTGTAAAAACACCATCCCATATTCCCAAATCCTTCGTCTCCGCCGCATCTGCTCCCAGGAAGACCAGTTCCAATACCGAACAACCCAGATGGCGTCTTTCTTCAAAGACCGCAATATCCCCCCAGACGTGGTCAATGATGCTCTCCACCGCAACTCCCCCACTTCCTGCTCCTCCGCCCTTGAGCCCTGCCCCTCCAATCGCCACCAGGATAGAACCCCACTGGTCCTCACTTACCACCCCACTAACCTCCAGATACATCGTATCATCCGTCGTCATTTCCGCCACCTCCAAACGGACCCCACCACCAGGGATATATTTCCCTCCCCTCCCCTGTCAGTGTTCCGAAAAGACCACTCCCTCGTCAGGTCCACACCTCCGACCAACCCAACCTCCACTCCGACACCTTCCCCTGCAACCACAGGAAATGCAAAACTTGCGCCCACACCTCCCGCCTTACTTCCCTCCAAGGCCCCAAGGGATCCTTCCATATCCACAAATTCACCTGCACCTCCACACACACCATTCTCTGCATCTGCTGCTCCCAATGTGGCCTCCTCTATATTGGGGAGACAGTCCGCCTATTTGCAGAACGTTTCAGAGAACACCTCTGGGACACCCGGACCAACCAACCCAACCACCCCGTGGCTCAACACTTCAACTCCCCCTCCCACTCCACCAAGGACATGCAGGTCCTTGGACTCCTCTATCGCCAGACCATAGCAACACGACGGCTGGAGGAAGAGCGCTTCATCTTCCGCCTAGGAACCCTCCAACCACAAGGGATGAACTCAGATTTCTCCAATTTCCTCATTTCCCCTCCCCCCACCTTGTCTCAGTCCCAACCCTCGGACTCAGCACCACCTTCCTAACCTACAATCTTCGTCCTGACCTCTCCGCCCCCACCCCCACTCCAGCCTATCACCCTCACCTTATTACCCTCACCTTAACCTCCTTCCACCTATTGCATTTCCAACGACCCTCCTCCTACCTTTTATCTTAGCCTGCTTGGCACACTTCCCTCATTCCTGATGAAGGGCTCATGCCCGAAATGTTGATTCTCCTGCTCCTTGGATGCTGCCTGACCTGCTGCGCTTTTCCAGCAACACATTTGCAGCTCTGATCTCCAGCATCTGCAGTCCTCACTTTCCCCTAGACATTAACGAGGACAACACAGCTAAAACAAGAGCATGTCCAAAATGAAATTCCACTTAAGTACTGAATGCTTCCCCTGTTGATTCTGGTTGGCTTATTAAGATTTGTTCTCCATAGTTGGTGGAGTTGTAGTGCCAGCAGGATGCTCCCAGAAAATATAAAATAAACAGATGCAGTAAATAATTTGACAAACCAATTCCAAGCTTGAACATAACCTCAAACTGGACCAATGTGGCCATGATTTTCTCTTAGGGTGTCTCCTGCCTTGAAATCTCTGAAGTAAATGGCTTCTGAATTTTACGTAGAAAAGCTGAAGCATTAGAATATGCAAACTTTTTTCTCAATGTCACTCTGCTGCCACCTTTATTTTTGCCTTAATTTCATTAATTCTAACAGTGGCTCAAGTAGCATTGAAAAACCTATTTTTTTTTCCACTGAGATCCATTAAATGTTCATCTAACACCTTGTATGCCCTCTCATGTATGTGTAAAAGATCATTAAAAAACAAGTGAACTTTCTTTGGTGTCAAGATTTTTCTTGGCCAATATGTAGTTATTAATTGGCATCACTGTTGGGGAGTTTAAGTTGACTGTAGCAGTTCCTAAATAACAATAACAGGACTTGAAGAATCGTTGATTGGCCTTCCGTCAAAGATCTTTCTTGTATTGCTTTTTACTGTTGTCAACATAATTGCTCAGTAAACATATTGGCCCCCAAACCTGTACTGAAATTCTTTTAAACAATACTATGTTTAAATCTCTGAATTTGGGTTTGTAGCCTGCTAAAGAACTTGAGGGACTACAATACATATAACTCTGATCCTGATACGTTTATTACTCCTTGACCTTCTTACAGCCTTTGTAATTGGTCATACATGAGTGTCCCAATGGTTCTGCACTGTTGTTTAGCTGAGTAGAACTTTCATTGCCAGTTTGCATTCTCACTATTCAATTGTTGCTAGAATGTGTCCAGCAATGACTCTGTCAGTTTTGGTACCATTATCAAGACTGCCAAGGATCTACCTACAGATTGTACATTTCCTTTTAAATGCAACCCTTAATGCATTCTACAGTCGTTCTCAATCCCTCAGCTGGTATCCCACAACTTCGCTGAAAAGCAATCCTGAATATGCTGAAATGTCAATAGACAATAGACAATAGATGCAGGAGTAGACCATTCAGCCCTTCAAGCCTGCACCGCCATTCAATATGATCATGGCTGATCATTCCCAATCAGTATCCTGTTCCAGCCTTATCTCCATAACCCTTGACTCCACTATCTTTAAGAGCTCTATCCAATTCTTTCTTAAATGAATCCAGAGACTGGGCCTCCACTGCCCTCTGGGGCAGAGCATTCCACACAGCCACCACTCTCTGGGTGAAGTAGTTTCTCCTCATCTCTGTCCTAAATGGTCTACCCCGTATTTTTAAGTTGTGTCCTCTGGTTCGGCACTCTCCCATCAGCGGAAATATGTTTCCTCCTGCCAGAGTGTCCAATCCTTTCATAATCCTATACGTTTCAATCAGATCCCCTCTCAGCCTTCTAAACTGAAGGGTATACAAGCCCAGTCGCTTCAGTCTTTCCGTGTAAGGCAATCCTGCCATTCCAGGAATTGACCTCGTGAACCTACGCTGCACTCTCTCAATAGCCAGAATGTCTTTCCTCAAATTTGGAGACCAGAACTGTACACAGTACTCCAGGTGTGGTCTCACCAGGGCCCTGTACAGCTGCAGAAGCACCTCTTTGCTTCTATTAGCACCTCTTTGTCCTCCATTAGTTCATTAATTCAAAGCTATTCTTTTTGCCCTTACTACTGATTCCATCCCTCTTTGCTTCAGATGAAACCTGTTTGCCCAAATTCTGGACATAGTACTTGACTGCATTTCTCAAAACCTCTTTGCTTCCATTTTCAAATGCTCAGCCATTTCTTCTCATCTCAGCCCTAAACCCCATAACATGTAAATGTCACCATCTGATTTGACTTGTGCATTGTTCTCTGGTTGCCTCCCATTACAAAGTAAGAAATAAGAGTAGGACTGCTCTGACATTCAACTGGATGATGAATGCCATTTTTCTATACATGCCCAAATTCCTTGATGTTATTGATATTTAGCAATCTTTCAATTTCTGTCTTGAACATATTCAATGACTTAACCACCTCAGCCATTTTGGGTAGACAATTCCCAAAACAAACACCATCCTAACTTGTACATTTTTCATTGATATTCTGTCCCCTGCTTCTACAACTCCTTAGCAGGGACAATCACCACCTGACTCTCTCCTGTTGTCTTAAAAACTCAAGAAAATATACTCCCAGTTTCTTCAGTCTGTTCTCCACTGGACAGTCCTGTTATTTGGTGATTTTTTTTTTGTGGCACTGTCTCAATAGTGAGTAGGTCTTTCCTTGCACACTTGGGTTTTGTCAAGGCCATACACAAGTGCAGCAGGATATCTTTACTTCTGCAATGCTTTTGCACAAAAGGCCAGCACTGTTTGAGTTCTGAATTGCTGCACCTGTATGTTAGTTTTAACTCGAGAACAAGGACACTCACATTAACATTTGGACATTAACACTTTCTGATCACCGATCATTTCAAATGTACCCTGCATTTCTGTTTATCCTACCAAAGTGGACAATTTCGCAATTTCTGCAAAATCTTTCATTTGCCACGCTTTTGTCCGCTGTCTTAAACACTTTGAGGGAATTTGGAGAATTCCTGTGGTATTCTGTTCTTCAGTGACTTCTCCATTCTTTACAAGTGTATGTTACTCTCAAACCCATGTGCTTTAATTTTGTTCATTAACTTATGTGGGACTGAAGCAAATGCTTTCCAAAAATCAAAATACACTACATCCATTGTTTCCCTCTTATCTGTTCTGCATGATACATTGTCAAATTAACACCAACCGTTTTGTCAATTATGATACCTCTTTGATAGATCCATCTTGATTTGCCCAATCTTAGCATTATTTGGTACTTGTCCAGTTTTCATATCCTTTCTAGTAGATTCCAGTATTTTTCGTCTACTTAGGGCAGACTAATAGATCTGCTGTTTGCTATTTTCTTTCTTAACATAAGAACTCGGAATAGGAGTGGACAGTTCAGCCTCTCTCACCTGCTTTGCTGTTAAATGCGATCATGGTTGATCTCATTGTGGCCTCGACACTACTTGCTTGCCTAGTTTCCATAACCCTTTAAGCCAGTACTAATTAAAAGTCTGTCTGCTCCTTTAACTTGCTACATGTGCTGGCATCCAACACTCTGAGGTAGTGAATTCCATACATTTATGACTCTTTGAAAGAAGTGAGTTTTCCTCATCTGTTTTAAATGTTCTACGCCTTATCCAAAAGTTGACCTCTAGCTTCTATATTACTCTAAAAAGAAAGCATCCTCTCTAAATCTGTACTGCCAATTCCTTTTGGCATCTTTTACACCTTAATTATATCTCCTCTCATTCTTCTAAACTCCAAATCGAGTCCTAAACTGCTCAGACTCTTTTTGTAAGATAAACCCCTCATCTCTGGAATTGATCTGTGAACCTTCTCTGAATTGTCCCAAATTCAATTCCCCTTCAAGTAAGGGGACCAAAATTTATGCAAAACTCCAGGTGAGGTCTCACTGATGGTTTCAAAATGTCATATTAAAATATGCAGGAACTGTTGCAAAATCTAGAGGGTTTTGGAAGACAACCATCACTGCATCCATCACCTCTTCATCTGTCACTTCATACAATCTGTGGTCCAGAACATGAAGTTAAAGACATTTACTGACTTCTAATCCGATTAATTTCTCTGCTACTTTTCTTTGTAGAAATAATGCTAGTTTCTTTCTGTAATTCATTTTCACTGGCTGCTTTGTCCTGTAATTTTGCTGGGAGGTATTTTCCTCCATGCATATAAACACACAATATTTGATCATTGTCTCTGTCTCTGCCTTCGCTTTAGAAATTCTCATGTCTCTGAGTTACTAGCCCATATTTTGTCTTTTGCCAAGCTTTAACAGCTTTTGTTTCCCACTTTTACATTCGCGCCTACCCCCCCAACTAGTTTCTCGGTTCTCTTTTGCTGGTGCTCTGTGATGATGATGATGATGATGAAGTAAATTTGTCTTTTTTAAAATTCTGTGTCACTGTCTAATTTAGATACGAGGCCAAGTGTCTGTGTTTTGCATCTGATTACAGTTCTCTGCATTGGACTTGTTGTCACTGTTAAGGCTGCTTGGTAGTGTATTGTTGAGAGCATCATTTTTCTCTTGTTTTTTTCTTTGATTTGGAACTGAGTTGAAGTTAAGAGGTGAATTTCCTTTTAAAAGAAAAGAGAACGAAAACACGTTATCTGTTGGGAACAGTTCTGAAAAATAATGCAACTTAATTATTGATCAAAGAACATTGTAGACAAATTAGCACTAAGTGCTTGTAATGTTCAGAGGTAGCTAGGAGAAAGTGAAGACTGCAGATGCTGGAAAAACACAGCAGGCCAGGCAGCATCCGAGGAGCAGAGAGGAGCCTGCTTCTCGGATGCTGCCTGGCCTGGTATGTTCAGAGGTAGCAGCTAGTTGGATATTGAGTTGGTCAATTAAGAGAGGCATGATTTGGAGATGCCAGTGTTCGACTGGGGTGGACAAAATTTTAAAAATCGCACAAGACCATGTTATAGTCCATCAGGAATGAGTCTGTGGACTGAACTTGGTGTTGTGATTTTTTTAAATTAAGGGAGGAGCAGTTTCGAGGAGTTTGCTGAAATTGTTTACACTAACCAGTGACTTCGGAATTTGAGCAAGATGTACAGTTTTATGTGCCTGTGAATAAACTCATCCATATATAATTTATATGGGTGTTGCTGACTATTTTGACAATCATTATCCATCCCTAGTCCAAGGTGATTTCAAGCCATTACCTTGATTGCTGCAGAAAGGGTGTTCCAGGATTTTGATCAAGCAGTCCTGAAGGAATGGCAATTAGGTTCCCAAATCGAGAAAGTGAATGGCTTGGAGGGCAATCTGAAGGTCATGTTTTCATGCATCTGCTGCCTTTGATCTTGGTGGCATAGGAGACTTGCTGAGTCAGTGCAGTGTATTTTGTAGCTGGTACATACTTGCCACTGTGCATCAGTGGTGAAGAGACTGAAGATGTTGAAGGAAATGCAGTGGTTTTGTCTTGGATCATGTTCAGCTGCTTGACTGTTGTTGGAGTCTGCTCATGCAGGCAAAGGAGGAGTAATCCATCACACCCCTGACTTGTCCTTTTGCAGATGATGAATCTACACTGGGGAGACAGCAAGTGAGAAGCTTGCGGCAGAATCCCCAATATGTTGCAGCCATGGTATTGACATGGTTAGTCTAGTTCAATTTCTGGTAAGCAAGATATCGTTGATAGTGGAGAATTCAGTGATGGTAATGCTAATGAATTTCACGGGATGACTGTAAGATTCTGTCTTATTGGAAATTGTAGTTGCGTGACACTAATGCCACCTGTCAGCCCAAGACTGTTTGTTGTCCAGGTTCTTGCTGCTTGCAGCCACTGAACCTTTTTCATGTGCTGCACAATCGTCAATGATGCTGGTCAGCAGTGCAGTTATCAGTTATTATCTTCATTCTTGACCCTCTGGAGGGAAGCACATTGGAGCAGGTTGACATGATTGGACTGTTGACACTATGCTGAGGAACTCCTGCAGTGGAATGCTGCAGCTGGAGGTGAATGACCTCCAACAGCCATCTTTATTTGTGCTGGTATGACTCCAAAGAGAGAGAGTTTGCCTGTTGATTCCCAGTGATTTCAGTTCTCCTTCGGCTCCTTGATCATCTTTGTGTACCCCACGTCTGGAGGTCAGCATTTCTGTCAAGGTTATAATGAAAGCAGTGGTCATGGTGGAACCCAAATTGAGTGTTCGTGAGTTGGTAATTCTGAAGCTGTGCCACAACATAAATCAGCCACCCTATCAACCACCTTTTTCTGATAATCAAAATGAGTGACTGGGGTCGTAATTGGCTGGAATGGATTTAGTGTGTTTTTTTTTGTAGACTGGATGTCTGTGGACAATTTTCCATATCGTCGGGTAGATGCCAGTGTTGTAGATGTATTGGAACAGTTCAGGGAGGGGCATGGCTCATTTGGGACGAGTATTGGATACAATTTCTGGAATACTAACTGGCCCACAGTCATTGCAGTGTCCAGTGCCTTCGTCTGTTTCTCAGTATCATTTGAATTCATCGAATTGGCTGAAGACCAATGTCTGTAATGTTTGGAACCTCAGGTATTCAAGTGCTGGTAGCTTTCACATCTGAAAATATCTTGGCACTTGAGTAATTCCTGACTTTTGTAGTTTGTAACCATATGAAGTGAATGACACCTTTCAGTAAGTCTTTTTATCCCTTCATTCTTCAACTTTTGTAAGCTTTGTTTTATATACTGAAGCTTTCAAATTTTTCAAAA
Organism: Chiloscyllium punctatum; assembly: GCF_047496795.1. Classification (NCBI taxonomy): domain Eukaryota; kingdom Metazoa; phylum Chordata; class Chondrichthyes; order Orectolobiformes; family Hemiscylliidae; genus Chiloscyllium; species Chiloscyllium punctatum. Next base: position 90,166,521 of record NC_092746.1, on the reverse strand, counting down.
AATTCTACCTTTGTGTTTTATTGCGCCTCTTATTTCATATTTTTATATTTACCTTTTAGTATGTACACGCTCTCATTCTCTTCAATTTGTTTCTCTATCTGTTCTGGGTTTTCTTCTTGATTTAGTTTTGGTTATTGTTGTTTGTTGAGAACGTGGTATTTTCTTTGATTCTCCCATCACTTTTCTGGTTATGAGGCATGTCCAACCTTCTGATATCTCAAAATGAGAGCATGAAGCTAAATAATGGGTGGGGGTGTGGGTGTTGTGGTGAAGAGTTCACATGACAGGTAAACGAGCAAGGACAAGGAATCAGTGCAGGCTAGTTTTGCATGAAATTGGATAACCAGTCTATGTTATGAAGTTAGAGAGTATACAAATGTAGAACTATATCATGACAAGGGTCAGGAGGAAGAATGGTAAAAAGACTGTATTAAATGTCTATCTTTATTTGATGTATACAGCCTTGATAATTTGGATGAAATTTGAGTGCAAATTGAGATAAATGGCTATGATATCGTGGCCATTTTGCACCATGTGTCTGCAACAGCTAAATCTGGGAACTGGACAATAAGGATATTGAGCATGAAGGAAGAAAAAGGTAGAGAAACTTTTCATAAATGAGATCGGTACAGTTGTGAGTTACTCAACTTGGAAAATGAAGATGTCGAATCAGAGTTGATGCAGCTAACAAAGAGAAGTGGGGTGAAAAGTCCCCTCCTGAAGAAGGGCTTATATCCGAAATGTCGATTCTCCTGTTCCTTGGATGCTGCCTGACCTGCTGCGCTTTTCCAGCAACACATTTTCATTTCTGATCTCCAGCATCTGCAGTCCTCACTTTCTCTCTGAAAAGTCCCCAGTGTAAGTGGTTTATGGGCCTCATAAGTGGTTATATTAAGACAGTATATAAATTTTAAACAAAAAGACCACTTGTTAATATATCACAACAATAGAGTGATTTTAATTGTATTATAGACTGGACAAATCAAATTGGGAATGCTCTCTCTGTACTTGAGTTCACAAATTATTTTTGGGATAGTTTCTTAAAAGAATATTTCAGGACCAACCAGGGAACAAGTTATTTTTCATTTGCTCGGGAGGTAGGAATAATTTATGACTTCCTAATTAAGACTCCTTGCAAATGGTGATCATTTTCAGGTTGAGGGTGAGAAACTTGAGACTTGGGCTTTTATGTTAATTGTGTTGGCAATTCCAGAAATATGATGACAGAATTAGAAAAAGTGGATTTGTTAAATGGGTAACAAGATAAGGTCGGGACGCAGTGAAAAACAAAAAAAAAGCATTCACTTCATAGAAAGAGACTGTATGAGAAGGATGCACCATCTCCAGCTAACAAAGGAACTTGGGGATCATTTCAAATTGAACTAAGGTGTACAACGCTGTGAAGATTAGTAGTAAACCGGAAGATTGGAGTTTGTTTTCACAATACATCCAATGACTTGGTGGGAAAGTAGAAGTTTGGAGTATGAGTGAAAGCTAGCAAAGAATAGAAAAACAAGTACTAATACATTCAGCAAGTACACAGAAAAACATCATGTTAGAAAATTCAGCATTGCTTCCTTACAGTATGTGAGTGAGGGATTAATAGGAAACCAGGAAATGGTGGAGACTTAGCAAGTATTTTGTTTCTCTCTTTATAGTAGAAGATGCAGAAAATTTCCCAAAGAAGGTAGACTATCAAGGGGCAAAAGGAAGAGCAAAACATTGAATTGTGATGAACACGAGAGAAAGTATTGCTGAAAATCAAAGAAAGCATTTTGACATTGAGCAGGAGAGAATCACAAAAATATCCAACCTCCATGGGGCAATAATTTATACTGTATGAGAAAGGGGTAGTGATTGGCTGTTCTGTTGACATTGGGAGAGTTGCTGCTGTGGGGAATACACCAGGGAATGGATGACCCTGCCTTTAAGTCCAAATAGTCGCTGTGCATGGAGAGGTTCTTGCTGTTTTGAAAAGAACAAGAATTTATGTAGCTTCTACCAAATAGGAAGAGAACCACACTGCAAGCCCCAATGAAAATTTTAGATTGGTTCTGTAATTCTTAGTACAAGCCAAATTGTTTATCAAGTGCTGTCCAAACTAGAAACTTACACTTTGACACTATCTCAACATATTTGGAACAGAATGACATATTCTGCTTCATGGTAAAAACAATGACTGCAGATGCTGAAAACCAAATACTGGATTAGTGGTGCTGGAAGAGCACAGCAGTTCAGGCAGCATCCAACGAGCAGCGAAATCGATGTTTCGGGCAAAAGCCCTGAACTGCTGTGCTCTTCCAGCACCACTAATCCAATATTCTGCTTCATGTCAACCTTTTGCTCAGTTGTGCTCTGCCCAATTCCTTCACTCCTTCTGTTGCTTGGCTGACCAGTTGCCAGTTGGAGCGTCGATGATGTTCTGCTCTTTCTTTGACCGGGCTTGTTTTGAAAGTTATCTTGATTGGATTGTTGACTGTATTATCAGGAGCTTACTGTGTGTGGTCTGTTATGCTGTGTGCAAACCTACCTTCATAATTGTGACACTTCCTTCCTTAACCAATGCTGGAACTGAGTTATCAATAGTTGGTTTTGCCTCTTAACAGATCCAACAAATAATTTGTTTGCCATTGTAGTCACCTTACGTTTGCACCAGTCCTTATCTTTTCTCTCTTTCTCCCCACATAATTGCGAGAAACAACAGAGCAGCACAGGTTAAGGGTTTCTTTGGGAGTACTCTCATTTTTGCCATGATTACCTGAGTGAAACATTTCTAGTTTTAGCAGTCATTTATGACCATTTATTTCATGATGGGAAGGACAAAATAAGTTGGGTAGAGAGGTACGGTAGTTTGTCCCTGCACTTGGCAAAGTGAAAGCTTAAAGCCTGAGGGGTATGTGTCTTGCTGTTCTCTTAGCAGGGGGTCATGTGTGGATCAACAAAATAAAAATGAGCTGCCAACTTGCAAAATTGACCTTTTGCGTCAGACAAGGTTATTTTAAATTGGCTGGTGTAGTTGCAGCAGCTGTACGTAAAGTCTACCTGCTGTGTTTTGAAAGCTCATTATTTGTTTGAATGTAAAGCATGGTTAACTCAGTCCAAGTTAAACTGACTTGCTTTTGTGTAAACATTTTAAATTGATTTGAATGAACAGATGCCAAAATATTTAATCTTGTGAACCTCAATAAGGCAGGAATAGATCTTGGTTATTTACATGAGAAGTTAGAATTAGTACTAATTCTATGTAATAACCAGTCTGATCACTGGTTTGGACTTCTCTTTTTGTAATGTGAGATTATAATAGAAAGTAGGAATGTAACAGTTAACTAACGTGACTTTTTTTCAAGGTTCTTCTTAAATTGGACATGCTAAATTGCCCATGGTATTCATGGATGTGTACTTTGGGTGCATTAGTCAGGGGTAAATGTCGGGAGATGAGTCTAGGTGGGTTGCTCTTCGGAGCGTCGATGTAGACTTGTTGGGTCGAAGGGCCTGTTGCCACACTGGAGGGAATCTAATCTGGAACCTTTTAATCTGATGAGTCTTTACCTTTTGTATTAACTTCACTCCTTCCATTAACAGCAGTGTGGCTAACTTGGGGAACAGATTTGCTGGTTATTAGTCTTTAATTATTTTATTGATTTAGATTAGATTCCTTAGTGTCCTTCGGGGCCCTTCGGTCCAACCAGTCCACACCAACCCTCCGAAGAGTAACCCACCCAGACACATTTCCCTTTGACTAATGCACCGAACACTATGGGCAATTTAGCATGGCCAATTCACCTGGCTTGCACATCTTTCCTCCTGTGGGAGGAAATCAGAGCACGCAGACACAGGGAGAATGTGCAAACTACACACAAGACAGTCAACTGAGGCTGGAATTGAACCTGGGACCCTGGTGTTGTGAGGCAGCAGTGCTAACCACTCAGCCACTATGCTGTAAATTCTCCAAGGGATTTTAGTTGGATCCCACCCAAATAGTTACATGTAGGTTTCGAACTTAGAGAAAGAAAGACCGTTGGGGGTGCACTGGAGAATTGCGAGAACAACAGTAGGTTGTTTCATTACAAGTGGTCATATTACCTTGAATTTAGAAGGTGAAACAAGCATCTAAAAGGATGCAAGAATTCAACAGGCTGGCACAAAGACATTGCTTGGTAGAGGGGAATCAAGGACAAATTGCATAATTTGTAAAATTTAAATGAGGCAATTGATTAGTAACATTAGGAAGCATATATTCTCATGAAGTATACTGGCGTCCTGAAAATTGCCCTTCCAAGAAATCTATAAATGGTTTGTCAGTTAAGTACTGACAGTTGACCTCAATCTAGTTTTTACAAGGTGCGACTATCATGAATACAAATCAAAGATAGGGTCAATGGAGTTTCAGGCAATTTGGATTTGGGTGGTGGACCTGGTTTACTGGCCAGTTCATGTTCTATTTGTTTTGTCACCAAGGTTTGTTTGCCAAATGAATTGCTGCATTACTGTATTAAAGGAGTGACAGTACTTTGTGAGGGATTTCAGGAGCTGAGATTTCTTTGCATATGGTCTCTGAGCAGCAACACCAACTTCCATTTCTAATGTTAGCAGTCATCAGTCTTGCCTAAGTCCAAGTGCAACTTGGATTCAAACCCTGACCCTGTGATGTCTTCAGCTTGAATGTTCTAGCACTTCTCTGGCCAGACTCCCATTTTTCACCTTGTGTCACATTGAGGACATTGAAAATATTCTGCTTAAATTGTAATTTGCAGGTCAATTTCACCCATCACCCCTGTTCACATGACATCCAATTGGTTCCTGGTGAAATAACACTTCCTTGGCTCAGTGTGAGATTTCAATAATGTAAATGTGAAACATTCTGGAATATTTTACTGTCATTTGGTAAATTTTCAGATTGGAGACCTGTGACCAGTGGAGTGCCACAAGGACCGGTGCTGGGTCCACTACTTTGTCATTTATATAAATGATTGAGATGTGAACATAGGAGGTATGGTTAGTAAATTTGCAGATGACACCAAAATTAAAGGTGTAGTGGACAGTGAAGGAGGTTACCTCCGATTACAACGGCAACTTGATCAGATGGGCCACTGGACTGAGGGGTGGCAGATGGAGTTTAATTTAGATAAATGCGAGGTCGTAGAGTCGTAGAGATGTACAGCATGGAAACAGACCCTTCGGTCCAACCCGTTCATGCTGACCAGATAGCCCAACCCAATTTAGTCCCACCTGCCAGCACCCGGCCCATATCCCTCCAAACCCTTCCTATTGGGAAAGCAAATCTTAGCAGGACAGTTAATTGGAAGGTCCTTGGGGAGTGTTGGTGAACAAAGTGGAGTGCATGTTCATAGCACCTTGAAAGTAGAGTTGAATGTAGGTAGGATAGTGAAGAAGGTGTTGATATGCTTTCCTTTATTGGTCAGAGTATCGAGTGCAGGAGTTGGGAGGTCATGTTGCAGCTGTATAGGACATTGGTTAGGCCACTGTGTGCAATTCTGGTCTCCTTTCTGTAGGAAGGATCTTCTGAAACTTGTGATTCCTGAAGAAGGGCTCATGCCCGAAACGTTGATTCTCCTGCTCCTTGGATGCTGCCTGACCTGCTGCGCTTTTCCAGCAACACATTTTCAGCTCTGATCTCGAGCATCTGCAGTCCTATTGTGAGACTTGAAAGGGTTCAGGAAAGATTTACAAGGTTGTTGCCAGGGTTGGAGGATTTGAGCTATAGGGAGAGGCTGAATAGTCTGGGGCTGTTTTCACTGGAGCGTCAAAGACGGAGGGGTGATCTTATAGAAGCTTATAAAATCGTGAGGGGCATGGATAGGATAGATAGACAAGGTCTTTTCCCTGGGGTGGGGGAGTCCAGAGCGAGAGGGCATAGGTTTAGGGTGAGGGGGAAAGGTTAAAAAGGGACCTAAAGGGCAAGGTTTTCACACACAGGGTGGTACATGTCTGGAATGAGCTATCAGAGGAAGTGGTGGAGGCTGGTAGAATTGCAACATTTAAAGGGCATCTGAACGGGTATATGAATAGGAAGGGTTTAGAGGTATATGGGCCAGGTGCTGGCAAGTGGGACTAGATTAGGTTGGAATATCTGGTCGGCATGGATAAGTTGGACCGAATGGTCTGTTTCCGTGCTGTACATTTCTGTGACTCTAAATGTATGTCTTTCTTTTACAGATTAAAAACTTGATGAACAATAGTTGCACAATTGTAAACGAGTGCTGAATTTTGGTTATGGCTGTGATTATATTCAGAATATGTATTAAGTATCATTTAATTTTCAATTACATCTCTGACCACTATTATCCAGTTCAGTATAGTCGTGAAGAGCCAATGAAATATGGCCACAATCTGGAGTAAAGCACATAACTGATGCTCAGTCATATTCTGGAGGTGTCTTAACAACAAAGAATAGAATACTCTGGTGTGAATTTTTTCAAATTGAGAATGTGGGTGCACATGCTTCTCATTGTATTGCACATTTGTGCTCCAAGTGAATTTGCTGTTATTTGATTGAAGTTTTATTAATTGCATTACTATGGTTATATTGTAAACATAGTAACTATTCAAGAATAGTGCCACACTAAAGCACATTTTTTTTTGCAGACTGATCTCTGGGATGGTAGGACTTGTTGTATGAAGATAGACTGATGCGAACTATATCCACTGGCATTCAGAAGAACGAGGGGGACTCAGAGTAACATTTAGCATCCTGACAGACTAGGTGGGGTAAATGCATAAAGGATATTCCTGATGATTGACTGACAAATCAAGAACAAGAGCTTGCAGTCCAATGATCTCAGGTAGGCCATTCAGGACTGAGTTAAGGAAAAATGTCTTCACTCAGAGTGGTGAACCTATGGAATTCTCTGCCATAAAGTCATTGGGGCCAAAACACTCTTTTATGAAGGATTTAGATATAATTCTTCAGGCTCAAGGGATGAAAAGGTACATGGAGAAAGCAGGAACAGGATATTGAATTGGATGATCAGCCATGATTTCATTGAATGGCAGAGTAGGCTCGAATGGCTGACTCCTCCTCTTCTATGTGTTTCTATATTTTGATTGTGGAACAGATCTTTGGTCTGATGTAGACCAGGAGAGAACTTCTCCCAGTATGTATTGTTTTTGTTTATGGGAGGCATTTCCCACCTCCCCTCCCATTCTTTATCTTGAGAGCTGAAATAAATAGTTAGAGATAACAGAATAGGTTCCATATATGGCACAAACTCTCTGCTAAATCCTTCAGACTATTACTGGATTGATCCATGCAAGCACATAGGTTTGATGAGCAGAATTTCTTTGTCCAGGTTTTACTTTGAGGGTCATGGGGTTACAGGACATGTATTCTGTTATCAGGTAATGTGGTCCCTTGCCTTCTGAGTGAGAGATTGAAACTTTGAGCAAAATATTTGTTTCAATAGAATTAGTACCCATAATTTGAGTGAACTGGGGATATAATGTGATTTATAGTACAGTGTTGTATGAATTATCACAAAACACTCCTTCCAGGCAACAGTAAAATCAGTTGATGTAGAACTGATGTTGTCTGAAAGGATTATTTTACTAACACAGTGACTCCTCTCCCTTGGGCTACTTAAGTCAATTATGTTATTGATAATTTGAATGGATGAAAAATTTTGCTGTCTCCTAAAACTGTAGTTAATAGGTTACATTAGATTAGATTCCCTACAGTGCGGAAACAGGCTCTTTGGCCCAACAAGTCCACACCGACTCTCCCAAGAGTACCCACCCAGACCCATTTCCCGACCTTAACACCTGACTAATGCACCTAACGCTATGGGCAATTTAGCATGACCAATTCACCTAACCTGCACATGTTTGGACTGTGGAAGGAAACGAGAGCATGCGGAGAAAACCCATGTAGACACAGAATGTGCAAACTCCATACAGTTGCCAAGATGGGAATCGAACCTGGGTCCCTGGTACTGTGAGGCAGCAGTGCTAACCACTGAGCCACCATGTCACTGTGAAGTGCAAAATCCATAATTCATATTATGTAGATTATTTTTAAAGTGGATAGAGTTTCACTCAAAGGAGCAACGATATTCCAAACTTAGAGTCGATAGTCATAGAGATGTACAGCATGGAAATAGACCCTTTTGGTCTCAGCCCATCCATGTCGACCAGATGTCCCAACCCAATCTAGTCCCATCTGCCAGCATCCAGCCCATTTCCTTCCCAACCCTTCCTATTCATATACGCATCCAAATGCCTCTTAAATGTTGCAATTGTACCAGCCTCCACCACATCCTCTGGCAGCTCATTCCATACACGTACCACCCTCTGTGTGAAAAGGTTGCCCTGTAGGTCTCTTTTATATCTTTCCCCTCTCACCCGAAACCTATGCCCTCTCGTGCTGGATGCCCCCATCTGCTTCTTCTGTAAACTGGTAAATTGTTAACAATAGCAACGTTGAGGTCAACACTGTTTCAGTCTTGGTGATCTGGATTATGATCAGCTTGTTTGCTTTTTGGATCTTGATAGAATTCCGCTGCCCCCATCCCCCAAAAAGTTTTAAACTTTCTGGTTAATTTGAACACGTACCATTACTGGCTTTAACGTTTGTATCTGTACAGGACTGATGGACATACTGCAACATGTCATAGGTATAATAATTGCTGCTCCTCTTCTGGACAACGAATGGAATGACCCACCCAGGACAATGTTTTCTTTGGACTTTGTGAATGAATGACTTCTCAAGATAGCAAATTTGACAGGTGTTCAGTCAAAAAACAAATTCTTCGTTCATTCAAATTAATTAACTTGTTGGTTTGCTTATTATGTTCGCCAACATTTCCATCAGGCTAGAATTAAATGCAGGCTGTTCATGGGTAAGAATGTTCTCTTTGTACAAATTACATTTTGCTTTTTGTTAGCATTTACTGAAATCTAAATTGAACTTCTTAATTTCCCAGCCTGAAGCATTGTTTCCACAGGCTATCTACTGGAAGTCCAATGGGCTTAGCTAATTAAAATAACCAGTTTGTCAGTAAAAGGGTCAGACACTTTTCAGAATATATAAAGCCAGCCAACTTCGCGCGACTTCAGATAGATCACTGGTAATATTGAGATTAAAGGAGGAATGGAAAGGAACTGTTCCATTATTTTTTGATTTCTTTAAACTATTTTGCAGCTTCTCGAAATTGGTTCTTGCTCTGCTACAACAGAGGTAAAACCTTTGTAAAGGAAACTAATAATGTGATGAGTATCTGATAAGTGATTAAGGCTCAGAGCAATAGGGAAGGTTCACAAAAGGCATAAAATCAAATGTGTATAGTTATAGGTTCTTTTCTTGAGATTCTTACTCGCTTTATGCAACTGCAATACGCCAACTTGTGTGGATATCCAAAATTTCATGAACCAAGTAGAAGCTTTGGAGGATTACTTAACACTCTTTTTGTAGTGCCTGTAAAGCGTGTCAAGAGAAGTTGTCTGAACAAGGGGAAAGTTCTTCTTTTATACAAAATCTTTACATCACAGTCAGTAATGCCCACAAGACAACCCCCAGCCACTCCCCCACAGTCGCATGCCATTCAAGACACAATGCAGTGACTGTTTCTAGAAATGATCAAATGTAATGTCAATCAACCCTTTAATGGCCAGATCAGTTGTATTTTTTTAACTACAGGATGTGGTCAGAATTTTAATTGCAATGTAAATTTGCTTCTGAATGATAGGAGATGGCAATGTAATTTCTTTTATATTATGCCTGCAAGATATGGACATAACACCATACCCATGGGACATCCAATTTCTTGCAGGCCAGCAGAACAAATTAACCCCTCAACATCTCAAAGTTGAAAATAATTGGCAAGTTTATTTGAAAACTTTAAGGATGACCATATTTGGTCACAGCTGCAGTATGTTGTAGCTGCTAGTTGCCAGTTTGATGCAAGGCATACATAACTCTATCAAGTGTTGACATCCATGCAACTTCAGCTCAAGCTACAGATGCTGCATCACATAAGGAAGTCTTTGTCCAAGGAGGCAGTTTGTACATTTTGGAGAGGGCCTTCTGATCTGGCAGTGGTCAGGGACAGGAGAGGGGAAATGCAAATAAGGCAGGTCAGGAGATCGATGGAGGAATAGCCTCTGTCTTGGCAATTGTCCAACAGTTTTGCAGTTCTTCCAGTTTGTTTGTATGAGAGTGGGGAAGCAGGGTGGAGGAGCTAATTGATCATGGCACCATGAAGCTATTCATGTGGATGGGTGGACAGCAAAAAGCTCTAATGGTTGCAGGAGTCCATGTAGTCAGAGGAATTGACACTGTTCTGTGCAGCAAATGGTCCAGGTCCAATAGGCGATGCTGTCTGGCAGTGACTAGGTTTGGGATACCAGCTGAGAGCTTGATAGAAACATGCAATGGGAGGGGATCATGTAGATCCCAAAAAACGTCAGGACAAAGAGTGTGATTTTGCGTAATTAATTATTGCAAATTGGGGTTGGGCAAATCAGATTTAAGAGAGGAATGTGTGGTTAAATGATTGATTGGTATGAAATAAGTATTCTGGTTCAGAGGGAAGTTGAGATCTGAGAGAAGACTTGTAATAGTCGTGCACTTAATAATGGAAGAATCGAAAACATGTGTTTATCTCAGCTGATGATGGTTTGTTGCTCTGTTATTTTCCAAAATGAGAATTTGACCTGCTATTAATTAAATTGAGACAATGAATTTCAGCATTGTGCTTCGTTAATGAGCATTATTATTTAAGTTGTCTGTACTGACAGCACATGCTACTGTGATTTTCAGCTATGAAATGTGTTCATGTATTTATACTAAGTAATTTAAGGACTTGGGCCAGTTCATCTGTTACCCTGCCCAGCTTACCTAAAGCAAATGGCTTGTGATGAAAGATGATCCAGACATAGGGTGTCCTCCAATAACTCAAAGTTTAAAGTCTGCCCGTGTAAGCTCACACACTTAGGCAGAAGTTGTCTTGACAAGTGTGCCCCAGTTTCTTTCCAATGTAATTCCTATTTAAACGCATCAATTAATGTGACTCCAGATGTGAATTAAAGCATGAAAGCAGCATGGTAGTGTTTGGTACTTATCAATAAAATTCTGCTTATCGTAATCACAATATGCATCAAACATATGAAACACTAATTTGTATCAAGTAATGGGCAAACATTGTTTTATAACCACTCCACTCTGTCATCTGAGATGCCCCAACTCAGATTTGGATAAGGAAACAGCAGGCACATTGGTGGCAAATCAAATTCAACCTGGATAAGTGTGAGGTGATGCACTTGGGCAGGTCAAAACAAGGATACTAATAAGAGAGCAGCCTTATGGTCTGGTAAGACAATGATGATTTTAGTTTGGCCTTTGACAATTTTCAAGAAAGATTTGTATTGTTTTCATGCCTTAATATTTTCAGTTCAGGTTGATGCAAACATAAAGGAAGCATGTAGTTTATTACTGGACGTGAAGTTCAAGAGCAAAAAGTAATAATTTTTACATTGGAATAATTGATCTCCCAAATATGTGCAATTTTGGTCTTTCATTGTAGCGCTAATTAAATTACAGGAAACATGCTGTTTGTGTAAACTATAATGATCCCAAAGATGAAAATTAATAAGTTAGGATGACATCTAGATGGACTTGGAAAAACTGAAATGGGGACTTGCATTGGTCACTCTGGGCTAAAGAGGGATTATCACGTTATTTCTTGGAAATGAAAAGTCAAAAATTGGAGACAATGGTGAATTATCTGCTGTTGACTGTAATGTTTTAGTTCAGTTGAACTGAATTGAACGGAGTATTTTTGAATGGGCCAATTTTTTTTGTAGTTCGAGTTTTCAGACTGGTAGATGTTTGGACGTCTGTGGACATGTTGTCCTCCTAGAGAAGCTAAATACAATTTTCAATGAAACCGTTTCATACTTTGTTCAATGCCTTCTATTTTCAAAGTAAGAATGAACTATCTCCAGCGCAAATATCGGAACCACCAGCTGAATACTTTTTTTCAAAAGTCCATCCTTGACCTGTGACCGACTAGTTTGCTCTCCAAACTTGATTTTGTTTCTTGCTCTCTCTGTAGACATTGCTTCATGATCAGCTTTCAGATCTCATCTGTTTTTTAACCTCCATAACGTTGAATAGCCAGTTTGCTGGATAAGATTAAATTAGAATATACTTTTTTTTTACTGCTTGCTTCTGATTTGTTCATCCTGGAAATCAGCTTTTAAGACTGTCTGCTTTTGTATTGCTTGTGAAGTTAATCAAGGCTTTACTGTTTGGAATTTGTGGCTTTTCTCTCATCATTTCCAATATGCATGGCAAATTTACATTCATTCTGGATATCCTATGAAACTGTATATTCTTAGGTTTTCCAGGAAGAAAAGTATTAGTGACACATAGTGGATTTTCAGTTCTCTTCTCAGATATATATGTCATGGGAGACTGAAGATTTTGCTGCTCTTTTTCTTCAGGGTCTTCAATTCTTTTTTGTTGTCCTATTTAGTAACTATACTTTGGTTGATGTATCTGCCTAATCAAAAATCAGCTTCAAAAATCAGTTGGTTCTCTGATGGCTATTGGTCTTTACCAGTGACAAGCTTCATGTTGTGTTTTGAGTCTTAGTTTTTAACATGATGAACCTGAAATGTAGTTGGAATTAGTTTGTTTTCCATTTAGCACCGCTGTAACATGACAGTGCGTTATTTCATTGAGCATCATGCAATGTAGTAGTGTTCCCCTCCCTGTGCTAAGTTGAAGTCCTGCTTGTTTCAAGGTGTGTACTGACATTGCTGAACAGGTTGATTTAGAAAATATTTATCGTGTAAATGGCATTTGGACAGCACCAGATCTTTGGGAAACTGGACTGAGGTTTGATTTAATTTAGCTTACTTTAAAACAAAGGGTATTTGTCAAAATGGAAATAAATTATTTTCTTCTTCCTTAAATACTCTGTCATTAATTGAGCAAATTGTTTTCTACTTTTCCATCTATTACATTTCCATGTTGATGTTATATGTTTGTGTTTTTTTCCTTCTCAACTAAATTGTAAGTCATTCCTAACTTTGAAAGCTGCATGAATTATTTTGGCCATTCTCCAAGCTCATGTAATAATTCATTTCTGAATACTTGTGAAATATCTTATGTTGGCAGATATTTTTTCTCAAACATTTTTCAAATTTGATTATTTGAAAACTCATTGCCAATTTGTGTTCTGTGCAGGGCATTTTATAAAATTTGCTTTCATGTGGTTAGGCTGATGTTTAAATTCAAACTAAACAATGAAATCTCTGCCACTCTTTAGCCGTCCTTTTTTTTTGTTATTCAGCACTCTTCAAACTTTACCTTTCTCCCACATATATACAATATAATGGAGAACAGTATTGGAATAAGTACTGAACATGTCGTGTACGGCTTTTTGAGTTTATCTACAGCCTGCTGAACGCTGATACTGTTGGTTTGAAAGCAGACCCTTGATAGATCTTGGCTTCTGGTTGCATGGAAGAGTAACTGAGGAAGAGAAGAACACCAAGTTTTTGATGATAACCGAAAGAACTGCAGATATTGTAAATCAGAACCAAAAATGAAAATTGATGGAAAAGCTCAGCAGGTTTGGCAGCATCTGTGAGAGAAATCAGGGTTTGTGTTTCACGTTGAGTAACCCTTCCTCAGATTTTTGATTGACTGGTTTGGGAGGTGGGTGAAAGCCAAGCTGTTATTTTGTCCACCTATAGGAAGTAGCACAGGATGTTTGTGAATGGATAGACAATTCATAGTGCTGATTTATGTTTCCTCTGAATTTGGGTCTGTGATTAACTGGCAATAGCAGTGCATAGCAACACCAATGCAGAGTTGAATTTGCCATCAAATTGATGTTAATTGTTGTTGATATTGTGAAGTTTTGCATATGAAGAGCTGTCAACATGAGGGACTATTGGGAGTGCACTTTCTTACCAGCAAGAATGACACTTCACAAACTTAGCCTGTGTTTATTTGTACAATTTCAAAGTAATAGTACATTAATGTTAACCTAAGTAACTGATTCTTGCAATAATTAATGTCTACAAGTTCACTACAGGTACGTGATTTAAGTCTTGGAATTGAATCAAAACATGAGAAGCATAGCAGCTCAGGCAGCATCCGAAGAGCAGGAGAATCAACGTTTTGGGCATAAACCTTTCATTTGGAATCCTGACTAGATGTCTTTGTGACCAGTGGAGTCCTACAGGAGTCAGTGGTGCCCTTGCTGTTTGTGGTTTATATAAACAATTTAAATTTTAATGTTGATGGGTAAGTTTGCAGATGATCCAAAAATTGGTGATGTGGTATATCGGGAGGATAGCGTTCCATGATGGGCGTTGATAGGTGGGCTGGTCAGATGTGCTGATTGTCGGCAAATGGATTTCAACCTTGATCAGTATGAAGTGATGCACTTCTGTAGGACAAACAAGGCAAGGAAATACATAATGAACTGTTGAAATCTGCAAAGCACCAAGGAGTAGAGGGGTCTTTGGTGTGCATGTAGACATCAGGACAAATGTTTAAGAAGACATACTGATACTTGCCAAGGTAGAGAGTTTAAGCGTGTAAGACATTGGTTTGGCCTCAGCAAGAACATGTTGTGCAGTTCCACATTACTGTCTAGGAGGGATGTGATAGAGGGCGCAGAGGGGATTGCTGTTGCTTGGGCTGGAGAGTTTGTTCGGAAAAATGATTGGACAAACTGGGGTTGTTTTTCTGAGAGCAGACAAGGTTCAGAGGGGACATGATTAAGGTGTATATATAATAATGAAGGGCAAAGATAGAGGAGACAGGAAGCAACTTTTCCCCTTGGAGGGACCAATGACCAGGGGGCATAAATTCAAACTAAGGGGCAAGACATTGAGAGGAGAGTGGAGGAAAAGCTTTTATACTCAAGTGGTGTGAATATGGAACTCATTGTCTAAGGATGGGAGAGGCAGAAACTCTCATATGTATTTATATATACGCTTGCAATGCTAAATCATATAAGGCTATGTGCCAAGAGCTGGAAAATTGCATCAGAAGAATGGGATCAGGTGGTTGTTTTTGACCGGTGCAGATGCAGTGGGCCAAAGGAACATTTTGGTTGCGCTGGAATATCTAGAATGAAAGTTCATCTTTTGAGCATTGAGTTTTTGGGGAAAAAAAACTATCTTTCTGAAATTGTGGTAAAAGCAGAGTTAATATATTTTCAAAATATTTAATATTTTTTAAATTAAGTTTGATCGATCCTTGGTAAGTGAAGAGATCAAAGGTTGTCTGGTAGGTGGGAATACAGATTGAATTTTTATAGTCTGATCATCCATGATTTTATTGACTGGGCAGAGATTGTTTGAGGGGCTGACGAGCCACTTCCGCACCAAATTTATATGTTCGGACTGGTCTCCTCAAAGCCTTGGCATTGGTGGGAAATAGTGCAATTTGGATTTGGACTTACCATTAGAAATGTAAATTATTTCTTTTATGGTTCATTTGAATCTGTTGCATCATTTTTATCTCTCATTTCTTGTCATAATTTACTTGTCTGTTCAATGAGCACTTATTTGCTTTAGAGATATGAATTAGATCTTCTCAAGCCAGCTTTGAAGCAGGCTGACTAGGTTGTTATCTAATTTGGCTCTTTAAAGTAGGCAGTTTTGTGATGATAGTGAAAAGATGTTAGGTTGAAGGTGCGATTTGAGGGTGTAACAATAGGTAGCAGTGTTCTCCTCTTATCAACCTTTTGATATATTTACTATAGTTTCAATCTTGACATTTTGTTATTGGTTAAATTCCCTGCATTAGTTTGAAGCTGAATACAGACCATACTGTTTGTGCTTGAAGTTATTTGGAGGAACAAACATTACACCAACTGTCTTTGTGTCATTTTTATGGATGAATGTGATTCAGCTTTAAATAGCTATGAGACGCTGTACTTGAAATTATGTGGTACGCTCTCCTTGCCCTTGATCCTGTGTGATTATTTTAATTGCTATTTTATGTTTGTATGTAGAGGAAGTAAAGAAAGACTTGCGTATCTTTCCAAAACATGTCCTTGTCAAGAAAATAGTTTTGAAAGGTAGTCTTGGTTATAATGTGACATAAATGGTGTTCAATTCTGAATTTTCTTTTCTGGTCCAAGTTTTTAAGTGGCAAAGGTTGAGATGAGCAGTTACATTTGGGGAATTTGGGACAAGAACAGGCTGAATGGCTAACTCGTATCAAGCTGATTCCACCATTTAACATAATTGATCAAACTATTCAATGCTGTTTACCCACACCTATGCCCATAATGCTTTTTGCCATTTGAAAAAATGGAAATCTATTCGTCTCTACTTCAAATATGCTCAAAGACTGCATTTCCATAGCACTTGGGAGTCAAGAATTGCAATGTATAAGAAATTCTCCTCACCTCAATCCTAAATGACAACCTTCTTATTTGGAAATAGTGTCGCCTGGTTCTCGACTTCCCAACCATGAGCAACGTCTTGCCTGAACCAACCCTGCCTATCCCTCTCAGTATTTGATAGTTTCCAATTAGGTCACCTCTTCTTTATTTCATAAGGTGAATGTACCTCGATCAGAACATTCAGGTGATGGCAGTGTTCTCTTCTGCTACTTAATGGCTAAGTTTTAAAAAAAGTAAACTACAGAAACAAGTTTGATATACTTGGAGCATTTTGAACAGAAATGTAATCATCATGAATTTTTTGATTGACCTAAGTTTTACTTCAATCATCATTTTACTTTGTGAACTGCAGTTGTTCAAAAAGACAGTTCTTTATCACCTTTCTGAGGGCAATTAGGGATGGGCACTAAATGCTTGTTCGATAGTAATGCTCACCTCTTATAACTGAATCAAAAAAAACAAACAATTGCTTTGTTTTCTGTAGTCTTGGATCTCACATTGCTCACTGTAAAGGCCAGGGTTCCAGTGCTGGTGAATACGTTCACAGCAAAAATATTATTTTAAACTTAAAATGCCTCAAGTTTATTTTAAGTTGAAGGAATTGCTAGATGTTGTTGAACTTCACAAGGTTAATCTATGTAATATTAGAACCCTCTTGGAATTTTCAGTTTTTAAAATTCTGAAAATGACTTGTGGATTTTGGGACAGTTTGTCATGGAAGGAAAAGAACAGACCAAACCAGCATTGTTTGCTTTTGAGGCCAGGCCTGGAATCTAATTGTAGGCTGAGCCATTAGTTGGCCATAGTGAGGTCAGTACCTGGGAATTGGTTCAGGCAAGCCTGGAAGAAACCCTTCGTTCAAGCAGATGGCGGTTGTTGAATGGTAATTGAGATCTCTGGAACAGTCGGTCAGTCTATCAGGGCAGATCCAGAATCCAAGTTTTCTTTTCAACTATTTTTGCTGAGAGATGGTTCTGAGCTGCTGCTGAGACACAATGAAGATTTGAAAGCCCCTTGCCTAATTTACGCCACCATCTTCTGACAGCCCAAGGGTTTGAAAGCTGAGTTAGAAGTATTGCTGCTCTTGCTGAGATGAACTGAGAATATGACCCTAATCAACATTTGAGAAAAACAGCCAAGGAGTCAACGTTCATGCCTGTGAAGCAACATGTGGTGAAAGCCTTGTAAATAAGTGGGTCAGTTTGGCTAATTTCTTGCATTTTACCCTTAACTCTGTTGTTTGTTTGTCTGTCTGTTGTTGAATGCGGCTGGAAACAAATGTTTCGGGTTTAAAGCACAGATATATAATGCACTATGTTGAATTTTCTCAAAGCTAAAGTTAGTGTGTATCTAATAAATGAGCAAGTCTTTTGTTTAAGATACAAACCACTGTTTGGAAATTAATATTCACAAATCTGGGATAGGTTATCCAAAAGTCTGGTGAGGAACTACTGAAGTGCGTATTTGGAGGATTTGATGGTTTAATCTTAGAAAAACACAAGCTGCTGGAAAGGCCCAGCAGGTCTGGCAACATCTGTGAAGAGAAATTAGAGGAAGGGTCACCAGACCCGAAACACTAACCCTTGATTTTTCTTCCTCAGATGCTGCCAGACTTGCAGGCTCTTTACAGCAGCTTTTTTTTGTTCTGTGTTTTTACAGTCATTTGGTTTGTCTCCAGTACAATTTTTTGTTATTTAATTTTTTGTTATTATGTCTTTGCTAATTTGATTGGATTTTCGGTCATCCCTTCACTTGTTGTTCAGCTATTGACACTTTACCCAAACCAAAGGAGTGGCCATGGGCACCCGCATGGGCCCCAGCTATGCCTGCCTCTTCGTAGGATATGTGGGACATATCTTCCGCAGCTACACTGGCACCACCCCTCACCTTTTCCTCCGCTACATCGATGACTGTACCGGCGCTGCCTCGTGCTCCCACGAGGAGGTTGAACAGTTCATCCACTTTACTAACACTTTCCACCCCGACCTCAAATTTACCTGGACCGTCTCAGACTCCTCCCTCCCCTTCCTAGACCTCTCCATTTCCATCTCGGGCGATTGAATCAACACTATAAACATTTACTATAAACTGACCGACTCCCATAGCTACCTAGACTACACCTCCTCCCACCCTGCCCCCTGTAAAAACGCCATCCCATATTCCCAATTTCTTCGTCTCCACTGCATCTGCTCCCAGGAGGACCAGTTCCAATACCGAACAACCCAGATGGCGTCTTTGTTCAAAGACCGCAATATACCCCCAGACGTAATCGACGATGCTCTCCACCGCATTTCCTCCACTTCCTGCTCCTCTGCCCTTGAGCCCCACCCCTCCAATCGCCACCAGTGTAGAATCCCACTGGTCCTCACCTACCACCACACCAACCTCCATATACATCGTATCATCCGTCGTCATTTCCGCCACCTCCAAATGGACCCCACCACCAGGGATATATTTCCCTCCCCTCTCCTATCAGCCAAAAAGACCACTCCCTCGTCAGGTCCACTCCCCCACCAACCCAACCTCCATTCCTGGCACCTTCCCCTGCAACCGCAAGAAATGCAAAATTTGTGCCCACACCTCCCCCCTTACTTTCCTCCAAGGCCCCAAGGGATTCTTCCATATCCGCCACAAATTCACCTGCACCGCCACACACATCATTTACTGCATCCGCTGCACCCGATGCGGCCTCCTCTATATTGGAGAGACAGGCCGCCTACTTGCGGAACGTTTCAGTGAACACCTCTGGGACACCCGGACGGACCAACCAACCCAACCACTCTGTGGCTCAACACTTCAACTCTGCCTCCCACTCCACCAAGGACATGCAAGTCCTTGGACTCCTCCATCGCCAGATCATAGCAACACGACGGCTGGAGGAAGAGTGCTTCATCTTCCGCCTAGGAACCCTCCAACCACAAGGGATCAACTCCGACTTCTCCAGTTTTCTCATTTCCCCTCCCCCCGACCTTGTCTCAGTCCCAACCCTCGAACTCAGCACCACCTTCCTAACCTGCAATCTTCTTCCTGACCTCTCCGCCCCCACCCCCACTCCGGCCTATCACCCTCACCTTAACCTCCTTCCACCTGTCGTATTTCCAATGCCCTTCCCCCAAGTCCCTCCTCCCTACCTTTTATCTTGGCCTGCTGGACACACTTTCCTCATTCCTGAAGAAGGGCTCATGCCCGAAACGTCGATTCTCCTGTTCCTTGGATGCTGCCTAACCTGCTGTGCTTTTCCAGCAACACATTTTCAGCACTTTACTCAGACCGTCTTACACCCTTGATCATCTGTAGATACCTATCATTCGGCACTCCACTCGCAACATTTGTATGAGCTTTGATCATTCTGCCCATAAATTGTATGCTGTGTTTCTCTCTCAGTTCACCTGACAAAGGGCTATGCTCTGGAAGCTTATGATTTCAAATAAACCTGTTGGACTATTACTTGGGTGTCGTGTGATATCTGATTTTGTCTCATATTTCAACTGTGGCAATGGCAAGTGTACATTTCCTGAATACTTCCCTGAGGTAACCGTAACTCTTGCTGTACTTCATGAAGATTGACCTTTCACCTGCTGGCTTGTCATCTAAGAGCAGCTGTAGCAATGCTTACGAGTATCTTTGAAGTATGATAGGCCATGATCACTAATAAACTGTGTGTCAGTATGGCTGTTGAGAGTGGATGCTTTGATTTTTGTGCTGAGTTTGCCTTGCTGCTACTATTCCAGGGGGTAAAGACATTTGACTGAGTTGCAGGTTCCACAAGGCTGAAAACAGTTGTGACTGATTTATAACCTTGAGCAGCAGTTGACATCAGAATCCCAGAATCTGATTTGTTAATGAGGAAAGTTGGGCTGAAATTTTAAAAAAGGAATAGGAGGGACTTGGAAAGGAATCGGAAAGGAAACATTTCAGAATGAAGACACATTTTATAGTATGTTAGATCTGCTTTGTTTAAAAGTTTATAAAAATGATTTGGATTGTAATTTTTCCAGTTTTGAAGAAGAAATTGAAATCTGTCGTTGACATTAGATTTCCTGAAATTTATTGTACTGTTTCTCTGTCTGCCCTCAGTAGTTTGGGATTTGAATGGTTGGAGTGTTGCTTGTGTACATTTGCTGTTAATTAACCAACAATGAATAGTATCGGATTTTTTTGTAATCTGCAAAATCGATAGGGTCCTGGCTCTTTGAGAGCTGCTTTACTAATAACATGCACTGATGCAGAAAGCAAATTTACAAACTTAATTTGGTGACTTAAAGGTAATTCATTCTACAGTTTGTCATAACTGCTCCATTTTCATGTGAATTTTCACCAGGATGATAAATTGCACTATATTCGGGATAATGTATTTTTGTGCATTTCTTATTTTTCCCCAGTGAACTTCAAAATGTTTACTTCCTTCCTCCATTTGAAGATTTTCGGTTTGACTTGTGCAGAGTTTGTTTCCTGTGACACGGATCATTTTGCCGTTGGTTCAATACTACGACAAGCTCGTTTGTTGTATTGCAGGAATCCTGGGTACTTGGTGAAAAGTTTTCACCATGCAGTATTCTTGGTAGCATGTTGACTTTCTACCAATTATAATTGTCTATAAAATAACCCATGACTTTTCTCGGTGGTGATAACCTTCCGTGTTTGTCAATGGTTGTAGCCATTTATTCTTGTGTGTGTATAGAGGATGACTGCAGCAATTCTTAACATTGGTCTCAGAAATGTTGATGTGACTGAGTGTTGAAATTATTGTCCTACAGAATCTGGAACAAGCTAAAGGTAATAACATCCAGGAAGAGGCAATTAATAAAATATCTTCTGGGACACTGGCCCTGGTGAATGTTTGTTTATTTGGAATTGCTGTCAGTTGTTTGAGACAGCAGAAGATTACTTACACATTCAGATGGTTGAACAAAAGACGCAGAGTAGACTGTGCTTCCTTATGGAACTCTTTTTGAATAGAAGCATGATCTTTTAACAATATTGCAAAACTCTTCAAAATGAAAATTTTGTTGTGTTCACTCAAAAAATGTCCATGTTCCAAAGGAGGTGGTGCTAGATGTCTTGAAATGCACAGAAGTAGATAAATCACACCAGGACCTGATCAGGTAAACCCTACAACTCTGGGGGAAGCTACGAAAGTGATAGCTGGGACCCTTGCTGAGATATTTGTATCATCGATAGTCACAGGTGAGGTTCTGGAAGACTGGAGGTTGGCTAACATGATGCCACTATTAAAAAAGGTGGTTAAGAAAAGCCAGAGAACTATAGACTGAAGCTTGGCATCAGTGGTGGGCAAGTTGTTGGAGGGAATCCTGAGGGACAGGATTTACATGTATTTGGAAAGGAAAGGACTGATTCGGGATAGTCAACATGGCTTTGTGCGTGGGAAATCATGTCTCACAAACTTGATTGAGTTTTTTTTGAAGAAGTAACAAAGAGAAGATGTGATCTATATGGACTTCAGTAAGGCGTTCAACAAAGTTCCCCATGGGAGACTGCTTAGTAAAGTTCCATGTCATGGAATTCAGGGAGAACTAGCCATTTTGATACACAAATAGTTTGAAGGTAGAAGACAGAGGGTGGTGGTGGAGGGTTGCTTTTCAGACGATAGGCATGTGACCAGTGGAGTGCCACAAGGATCGGTGCTGGGTCCACTGCTTTTCGTCATTTATATAAATGACTTGGATGTGACTATAGGAGGTATGTTAGTATGGTTTGCAGATGACACCAAAGTTGGTGGTGTAGTGGACAGTGAAGAAGGTTACCTCAGATTTCAACAGGATCTTGACCAGATGGGCCAATGGGCTGAGAAGTGACAGATGGAGTTTAATTTTGATAAATGTGAGGTGCTGCATTTTGGGAAAGCAAATCTTAGCAGGACTTATTGGTACGGCCCTAGGGAGTGTTACTGAACAGAGACACCTTGGAGTGCAGGTTCATAGCTCCTTGAAAGTGGAGTCACAGGTAGATAGGATAGTGAAGAAGGCATTTGGTATGCTTTCCTTTATTGGTCAGAGCAATGAATATAGGAATTGGGATGTCATGTTGCGGCTGCACAGTTCAGCCACTTTTGGAATATTGCGTGCAATTCTGGTCTTCCTATTGAAAGGATGTTGTGAAACTTGAAAGGGTTCAGAAACGATTTACAAGGATGTTGATAGAGTTTGTGGTACAGGGAGAGGCTGAATAAGCTGGGGCTGTTTTCCCTGAAGTGTTGGAGGCTGAGGCGTGACCTTACAGATGTTTATAAAATTGAGCATGGATAGGGTAAATAGACAAAGTTTTTTGCCTTGGGTAGGAGAGTCCAGAACTAGAGGGCATAGGTTTAGTGTGAGAGGGGAAAGATATAAAAGGGACCAAAAGGGCAATGTTTTCACGCAGAGGGTGGTGCGTGTATGGAATGATCTGCCAGAGGAAGTGGTGGAGGCTGGTCGAATTGCAACTTTTCAAGGGCATCTGGATGGGTATATGAATCAGAAGGGATTTTGAGGGATATGGGCCAGGTGCTGGCAAATGGGACTAGATTCGGTTGGGATATCTGGTTGGCATGGATGGGTTGGACCGAAAGGTCTGTTTTCATGCTGTACATTTCAGTAACTCTCTACTCATTTATATTTAAGTAGATTTAGATTTATTTAACATTATCCAGTTTTCACATCTATGCGTGACAATGTCACCATGTTCTGGCACCATCTTGGATTACAGAATAAATTAGTGAATAATTGTATAAATGGTAAAATACTGAATAAATTAATATTAATTGCTATTACAAAAAAACAACTTGAAACAGCTTCAAAAGGTTATCTTTTACCTCTCAGTTGCCTTTAGCTGTCTGTGAATAAGGTAGCTGAGAATGCAATTGGTAGATGAAGGTGGGGTGGAGGGAAAAGGGGTGATTGGTCAGAGAGGAGGGTGTAACGGATAGGTGGGAAGGAAGATGGACAGATCACGAGGGCGGTGCTGAGGTGGAGGCTTGGGACTGAGAAGAGGTTTGGGGAGGGGAAATGAGGAACCTGGTGAAATCCATGTGGTTGCAGGGTCCCAGGGAATGGATATTTAGGGTTTGGCGCTGAAGGAGGCCCAGGGCCTGCTTGTCCTTGGTGAAGTGGGAGGGGAAGTTAGTGTTCGCCAACAGGACGGTGGGGTTGGTGTGGGTCTCCTGGGAGATGTTCTCTGAAACCATCTGCAAGTTGACGTCCAGTCTCCCAGATGTGGAGGAGACCACATCGGGTGACAAAATGCAGTGGACCCAGCACTGATCCTGGAGGCACACCACCTCCAGTCCAAAAAGCAACCCTCCATCACCACCCTCTGCCTTCTACCTACGAGCCACTTCTGTATCCAAATGGTTAATTCTCCCTGTATTCCGTGTGGCCTAACCTTGCTAAGCAGTCTATCATGAAGAACCTTGTTGAAACCCTTGCCAAAGTCCATATAGATCACATCCTTCACTCTCTCCTCTCATCAATCCCCTTCATTAAATGTTCAAAAAATTCAATCAACAAGTGGAGGAACTCCCCCACACAAATTACGTTTGAAAAAAAAGCTCT
Organism: Chiloscyllium punctatum; assembly: GCF_047496795.1. Classification (NCBI taxonomy): domain Eukaryota; kingdom Metazoa; phylum Chordata; class Chondrichthyes; order Orectolobiformes; family Hemiscylliidae; genus Chiloscyllium; species Chiloscyllium punctatum. The sequence goes on along the minus strand of NC_092746.1, from coordinate 90,142,577 downwards.
ACTTCTTTGCTTTTGCTATTGTAATTCTTTGGATTACCATAGTTCCAAAATGATTCAAAATAAAAATCTTCTAATTCTGAAATATAAAATCTGAAAGAATCCAGAAATCCTGCCACTCAGGGGCAACCACAATGTCCATATTAATCTCCGTTCACTGTTTTTTGTTTTACTGTTGTTGCAATACTTGTGCTCAAATAAAGAATATTTTTTGACTTTATCTAATAATTCAGTTAAATGATTATTTCCCAAAGTGGCATTATGCAGGTTTGTTTAGGCAAGTTGGTGACTATCTGGGGAGCAAATGATATAGTGTTAATATTACAGGACTAATAATGCAGTGCCCAGGCTAAGCCTTTGTGTTTAACCTCCACCAAAACAGATGGTGAGCATTGACTTGAATAAATATCTTGAACTTAAAAAAACAAATCACGTTTATGGCATGATTTAACTTGTCAAATGTTGTAAAAATTCTAAAGATTGAGAGGAAATCTCCCATCCTTAGCCAATCTGGCCAATATGTCATTCTTGACTGGATCTCTGTCATTTCAAAGGACAACGATTTCAAGAGCTATTGGGGATGAGTGACAAATGTCAGGTTTCCCAGAAAGTGATTTCTTTCACTTTCTGTAGGTAATATGTGCTAGTGCAATTTGAAAAGCCTGTATTAAATGTCATGTGCTATTGTAATCAAGAAAGCTTCACATGACTTCGTTTGTTTTACAACCTCCTCCTTAATCCTTACTCTGGCTCAACTGCACGAGAAGTATAGTGTAGCTGAAGTCTTGATAAACTGAAGCCTGTATTGCGTTTTGATTGAAAACAAACGCTGACTGTTATGAGGGGAAACATCAACTGTTGACTTGAGTTCATTTGGAAGTTCTCATTTTCATGATTTGAACACATTGCTTGAAAAGTCCCTCTCAAACTAGCCTCTGATACTGTCCAGTCATTCTGTGAGATTGACTAATCCATTATCCATTTTATTTATTTTTTTTGGTCTAATTCAAAACTCCATCTCATTGTTAAAGGTTTCAGTCAACCCATCATTTCCAGTGTTTTTGGTAAGAGATCTACTCTTCTAATGTATGTCAAAACTGCTTTCAGTTGTGAGGTTGAGGGTTGATTTAATTGAGGTGTATAAGATTGAGGAGAAAGTGAGGACTGCAGATGCTGGAGATCAGAGCTGAAAATGTGTTGCTGGAAAAGCACAGCAGGTCAGGCAGCATCCAAGGAACAGGAGAATCGACGTTTCGGGCATAAGCCCTTCTTCAGGAATGAGGAAAGTGTGTCCAGCAGGCTAAGATAAAAGGAGGGACTTGGGGGAGGGGTGTTGGAAATGCGATAGGTGCAAGGAGGTCAAGGTGAGGGTGATAGGCCGGAGTGGGGGTGGGGGCGGGGGCGGAGAGGTCAGGAAGAAGATTGCAGGTTAGGAAGGTGGTGCTGAGTTCGAGGGTTGGGACTGAGACAAGGTGGGGGGAGGGGAAATGAGGAAACTGGAGAAGTCGGAGTTGATCCCTTGTGGTTGGAGGGTTCCTAGGCGGAAGATGAGGCGCTCTTCCTCCAGCCGTGGTGTTGCTAAGGTCTTGCAATGGTGGAGTCCAAGGACCTGCAAGTCCTTGGTGGAGTGGGAGGGGGAGTTGAGGTGTTGAGCCACGGGGTGGTTGGGTTGGTTGGTCCAGATGACCCAGAGGTGTTCTCTGAAACGTTCTGCAAGTAGGCAGCCTGTATAAGATTGAGGCAGGCCTTTGTAAAGGAGGTGAGTAAAATCTGTTTCCTTAACCTCAGGATACAAGGGCCACAAAGAAAAACTGCAATTGCGATCTTTGTCCAAAAATCATTGAAAGCTGGAAGATTGGTTCAAAAAGTTAAAAGACCTGTGGTGTCTATGTCAACTTCAAACTTGAGCAAGTCAGAGCTTCGGTTAGGCCACACTAGCGTTGATATGGTTTGATCAAGCATGGAAACAATATCGTGACAAGTTAGGTACATAAGGTGAATTTATTGTCACATGTACCGAGGCAGAGTGAAAAGTTTTGTCTTGTGAACAATACAGGTAGATCACATAATTAAGTAGCATAGATAAGTAAATAGTAGGTAAACAGCGACAAAAACAAAACAAAAGGTACAGGCAAACGCTAAGAGTTTGTTGGCCCATTCAGTATTCTAAAAATCGTTGGGTAGAAACTGTTTTGAAACCGACTGGTGCACGTGTTCAGGCTTCTGTACCTTCTCCCCAATGGTGGAGGTTGTAGAAAAGCAGTGCCAGGGTGGGGTGGATCTTTGAGAATGCTGGCGGCCTTTCCTTGACAGCAGGCTTGGGTGATCGATTCTATAGATTAGATTAGATTAGATTCCCTACAGTGGAAACAGGCCATTCGGCCCACCCAGTCCACACCGACCCATTTCCCCCTGATTAATGCACCTAACACTATGGGCAATTTAGCATGGCACATTCACCTGACCTGCACATCTTTGGACTGTGGGAGGAAGCTGGAGCACCCAGAGGAAACCCACGCAGACACAGAGAATGTGCAAACTCCACACAGACAGTCACCCGTGGATGGGAGGTTGGTTTTTGTGATTGTCTGGGCCAAGGTCACCACATTCTGTAACCATCTCCGATCTTGAATGGTACAGTTGCCATACCAGGTACTGATACATCCAGACAGAATGCTCCCAGTGGTGCACCTATAAAAGTCGGCAAGGGCATGTTAAATTTCCTCAGCTGCCTGAGGAAGAACATATTGTCAGGCCTTGGTAACCAGTGCGTCCATATGAAGAGTCCAAGAAAGTTTGTTGTGGATGTCCACTCTCAGGAGCTTGACACCTCTGTGCTGTTAATGTGTTGGGGGCATGAGTCACATCTCGCCAAAAGTTAATAATGAACTCCTTGGTTTTGCTGGCATTGGGAGCTAGGTTGTTCTCGGGGCACCATTTTTCCAGGTCTTTGACCTCCTGTCTGTCGTCTTTTGTTGCCATTTAAGATTCGACCAACTATGGTGGTATCATCAGCAAACTTGTAAATGACATTAGTCTGATATTTGGTCACACAGTCATGGGTGTACAGTGAGTACAGTAGGAGGCTGAGTATGCATCCCTGGGGGGCTCTAGTGTTGAGTGTTAATGAGGATGAAATATTGTTCCCCATTCTTCACTGATTGTAGCCTATGGATCAGGAAACTGAGGATCCAGTTGCAGAGATTAGGGCTTCGTCCGAGATCATGAAATTTAGTAATTAGCCTCGAGGGGATAATAGTATTGAAGCCTGAGCTGTAGTCAGAGTAGGATTCTTATGTCGCTATTTTTGGTGTCAAGATATTCTAGGGAGTGAAGGGCAAGTGATAGGGCATTTGATGTGGATCTGTTGGTCCGATAGGCAAATTGGAGTGGGTCAAGTGAAGTGGGGAGGCTGCAGATAATTAATGCCAAAACCAGCCTTTCAAAGCACTTCATGACGAGCGAAGTTAAGTTTATCTGTGTGTGCCCAGCCTGGGTATCCATCTGGTCCTATCACTTTCCTTGGATTCACACAAAGGAAAACTGAAATGTCTGAACTGTCTCTTTATGTTATAACGAATCACATTATGACTCTGAGGCGCACAAGGAAAGTTTAGGGCAGATAATTAAAAGCTTGGTTTGGGAGGGTGACTTTAAAAAGAGTCTCTCAGAAGGAAGTGGAGGTCGAGAGGAAATTTCACTGCTTGGGGTCTGGACATTTGAATGCACAGCCACAGTGGTGGCACGATTAAAATTAGGAATGTACAAAAGGCTAACATTAGATTGTAGGTTTTATGGGAGGGATTACAGATATATTGATGGCTGAAATCAGTTAAGTTTGCAGACAATTTTAAAATCAACCAATTGACTGGGAGCCAAGAAAGGCAGTAAGCATGGGTGTGATATGTGCATGAAACTATTCTGGATTAAGTATGGCCTGCAGAGTCTTGGGTCAAAGATTTTGTTTTGTTTGAAGAGAGCAGGGATAATGGTAGATGTAGAAAATGTGTGAACACTAAAGGGCAAGAATCTTTTATAATGCCTAATGTAAGGACCAGGTTGGGAAAGTGAGAGACTAACGGCTTTGTGGAATTGTCTTGAGGGAATGGGGAGTGGTACTGTGGGCAACATGAACTCGAGAGGGCATGATTAAAGATGGGGGAGAGAAATTGGAGCAGATGCAACTTCAGCATAGTGGGGGAGTGGGAGCCAGTTTAGCTTAGTGAGATTGTGAAAGGGAGCGATGTGCTAGATAGATCTGAAAGGATTAGTTAGATTTTAATGCAAGTGGGGATGGCAACGTTATGATGAGTTTAAGAAGGTGGTTCGTAGTGGAGCGAGAAAAGCCAGTGGTTATCTGCACATGTCAAGATGATCCTAATTTAGTGAATTTTTAAATGGTCCTGGCAGATCCTGCAGTAGATGGCTAAACCAGTTGTATACTGTAATGAAACCAAAATACTGCCAATTCTGGAACTATGAAAAGTATGTAGAAATTGCCAGAAAAACTCAGCAGGTTTGGCAGTATCTATGGAGAGAGAAACAGTTAATATTTTGAGTTCTGAACAAGAGTCATACTTGACTTGAAGTGTTAACTCTGTTTCTGTATCCAAAGATACTGCTCGACGTGCTCCGTTTCTCTAGCAGCTTGTCTTTATTTCAATCGCATAACATATTGTTTAAAGTCTGAGAGCATAGATGAGAGATGTATTGGGGGATGGCCAGGTTCAGTGAAAATAATGGATTTTTGGAGAGACAAGGATTTCAAATGTGGAAGTGAGCGTCAGGCTGATGGTTTCAGTGTTGTGGTGAGTAGAGGGCCAAATGCTAGGTAGTTGGTCATGTGAGGGATGATATTTTGAGCTTGGAACAGGTAGATTAGATTAGATTCCCTACAGTGTGGAAACAGGCCCTTCGGCCCAACAAGTCCACACTTACCCTCCGAAGAGTAACCCACCCAGGCCCATTTCCCTCTGACTAATGCACCAAGCACTATGGGCAATTTAGCATGGCCAATTCACCTGGCCAGCACATCTTCAGATTGTGGGAGGAAACCGGAGCACCCGGAGGAAACCCACGCAGATACAGGGAGAATGTGCAAACTCCACACAGACAATTGCCAGAGGCTGAAATCGAACCTGGGGTCCTGGTGCTGTGAGGTAGCAGTGCTAACCACTGAGCCACCATGCTGCCCATACTGTGCAGATTCACCGAAAGAATATCAGGGCCTTTTGTAGTCAATAATCATAATGCTGCATAAACTTGTATTCCTTTGATTTTAAATGATTGATCATTACTCTGTTAAAACAATATTCACTGTGTGCAAAGTCACTCTTCCTGCTGGACAAATAAAGATCAAGAGAGCCTACAGGAACTTGATGCCCGAATGAGATTGACTGACTCTAGCTGCCTTCCTTAAATGTGAAAGTTGCTCTTTCTCATTGATGGGGGAAATACACAAAGGAAATAATTGCTTCCGAATCATCAAAATATCTTGCATGTTTTAAAATTTGATTAAATCATTCCCCAACTTTTTAAATTTGGGTGTGCAAGCCAAATTTATGGAACAAGTCCTAATTTAACGCTTGATATACTTTTTGTGAACTTGAGTTATAGTCTCTCCAAGTAAAATGTATATTCACTCAAATTATGACCCTAAATCAGTGATTCCTAACCTTTTAAGTGATTCTTCACACTTTTAAATGAAATGAACAATGCCGTAGCACACGCATTTTTGTCTGCTGAATGATTGCTTATAAACGTCCCTTTTACCCAATTCTCAACAAATTTATTTCATAAATTTCTGAGGTAGAATCATGCAGAATCTGAATGTGGATTTGCTTGCTGAGCTGTAAGGTTCAATTTCAGACATTTCATCATACGAGGTAAAATAATCAGTAAGCCTCCAGATGAAGCATTGGTCGATGGCCCGCTTTTTATTTCTGTGTTTAGGATCCATTGGGTTGGTGATGTCGTTTCCTGTTCTTTATCGCAGGAGGTGGTTAGTTTACCACCCCCTGAGAAAAAGAGCAGGAAATGACGTCACCAACCAAAGGAAACCTAAAAACTGACATGAAAGTGGGCCAGACCATCGGTGTTTCATCCGGAGGCTAACTGATACCTCGTATGGTGACAAAACATCTGAAACTGAACCTTCCAGCTCAGTGAGCAAACCTACATCCCGAAACTCAACCTGAGCTACAAATCTTCTCAAAACTCACTAATCATGCAGAATCTTATGGGTCCCATGGTCCTCTATCTCAACCCCAGAAGTCTTTAACAAGGATTAGTCAGTCAAATATGATCTATCGTTGACAAATTTTGTGCTGCCTGTCCAGCAGCTGATAGATCATGTCAGCTTTGACAGCTATCTCCCCAAAAGTTAAATTGGCAGATCCGCAATTAACTTTTTTTTTCCTTAACTTGGTACAAAATTACATGGCACACTTGGACTATTTTTAATGCACATCAATGTGCAGTGGCAGACCGCATGAAAACCATTGGCCTCAACTGAATACAGCATTGTAGACAGAGTCTGTCAGTTCTCTTTGCAACTCTAGGATAACTTGTTCCTTTTTAAAATGTCCAAACCCTTAGAGGTGAAGGCCAACACTCCATGATCTTTTGCTTTTTGCATCTCCTTTCTACTGTCTCAGTATTCAGACAACATTCTGGATCTCAGATGGAGAAGATAATGGATGTCCTTACACTTGCCCCCATTTAAGTTTTGCACACTTGAGCTATTTCTATTACTTTGTAGCTTCCTGCTCCTGTGCACAGAATATATACTTGATCATCCAAAAGTATATGTATACACGTGGCGATCCTAATTGTCAAATCATACCATTCAGAGATAGTTATCCTGTCTCTGACCTCCCAACAACCTGGTGCATAAGGTACCCAATTCCCAACATATTTATTTCAGAAATTTCTTACACAGAATCGTGCAGAATCTTATGGGCCACATGTAGTCCTCTATTTCATAACCACAAAATCCTTTAAAAAGGATTTGTCAGTCAAACATGATCTATCGTTGACAATTTTTATGCTGGCTGTCCAACAGCTGATAGTGCACTTCAGCTTCGACAGCTATCTCCCAAAATGTTAAAATGCCACATCTGTAGTTCAGTAATTTTTTTTTGATTATTGAAACAATAATTTGTCTTTTCAATAATGGCATGATTTCTACAGTTTGGAAATTTGTGAGGCACAATTATCAAAAATCTAGAAAGCTTTAGAAAACTGTTGCATGTTTAAGTTGCTGCCTTGAGTATTTTTCAGTATGTTGAGGTCAAAGCTATGAAGTTTTGGACTATTTGAGTGTGCTGTGGAAGCTCTTGTCACTTACAGCAAGATCCAAGGAGTGGGTATAAGCAGCTTGACCTCTTGGTCCGATTTGTTTCACAAAGCGTGCATTGTTTGCCTCCATTTCCTGAATTATGTGAAACTGTCGTCTTTCCAGTGTTGAAAGCTACTCTTTCTCCCCAACCCCCCACCCCCCCCCCCAAAAAAAGCAACTCTGCCCACTGCCATGGTATTGGAGTTAATCTTGTTGCTTCAGTATTCGGTGTTATCCGGTTCTTTCTTACAGATGACATTCTTAAGTTCGAAGCAACACACAACAATTGTCTGTTTTCAGTCTTGACTTGTTGTTCTTTCCTAAAACTTTTAATTCATCTCTTTGTTTTAAAACAAAGAATTATAAGCATTTGTCACTTTTTTTTTGCTTGTTTCTTTTCCCCCAGCTAGCTATTCAGGAGAGTATAATCCCTTTTAACTTTGTGATTTCAAATATTAAGTTTTGCCATTTTTATGCTTGCAGTTTAAAAAATTCATAGGTTGATGCCCATGTGACTAGATTCCTTTCTAAAAGGATTTCTGATTTTTTTCCAATTGGAGTCTGTTTGGGTAAAATTAAATAAACAAAAAGCACTGCGGATGCAGGAAACCTGAAACTGTTGTTCTGAAGTAGGACCCTGGATTTGAAACTTGTAAGCCTGTTTTCTTTGCACAGGTAATGCCTTATCTGCTGAGTTTCTCAGCAATTTCTGTGTTTGTTGGAGAAATGAAGTTAAACCCTTGGTGTTCTGGGTGGTTTGCCATAATCATGTGACCTCTACTCTGGTAAATGCCTTTGATTGCAATCTGTGGCAGTCATTAAACAAACATGGTAGACCCCATCGCCCTGGCCTTAGACTTATCCCTAGAACATCTGGATAAAAAGGATACCTACATTAAACTCCTCTATTTATTGATTTTACTCTACCTTCGACCCATAATTCCACCCAAACTCATTCTCATACTCCAAGACTGAGGACTTGGCTTCACCCTCTGCAACTGGATCCCTTGGCGTCCTCACCTGCACATGGCAATCAGCAAGCAAAGGCAACAACACCACCTCTATGATAATCCACATCACTGGTGCCCGACAAGCCTGCACACTTAGTTCCTTACCATGTTCCTAATATGCTCATGACTGTGTGGCCAAATTCAATTCTCACTACTTTGACAAATTTGCTAATAACACCACTGTAATGGGTTAGATCTCAAATACTGATGAGACAAAAGGGAGAACCAGAGAGACAGAGCTTACTAACATGGTATAAAGACAGCAGTCTCATTCAGTGTTAGCAAAATGAAGGAGCTAGTCATCAACTTGAAGCAGAGTGAAGGACATGCTCTTATCTGTATCAGTGGTGTGGAGATGGAGATGGTCAAGAGCATCAAGTTCCCAGGAGTAAATATCACCAACAATCTATCCTGGTCCACATTGACACTACAGCCAACGAAATCCAGGAACCATAAAGAGGGACAAATATACTTGACCTCATCCTTTCCAATCTGCCAGCTGCAGATGCATTTGTCCAAGACCGTATCAGTAAGAGCAACCACCATACAGTTTGGAGATTGGGAATAACCCCTCATGTTGTGTGGCACTGTTATCATGCTAAATGGGACAGACTTCAAACTGATCTGGCAACTCAAGACTGGGCATCCATGACGTGCTGTGGGTCATCAAAAGCAGCAAAATTGTACTCGAGCATAATGGCCTGACATATTCCTGATTCAACCCATATCATTAAGCCAGGGGGTCAACCCTGGTTCAATGGAGTATGCAGAAGGGCATGCTAGAAGCAGCATCAGGCATGAAGATGAGGAGTCAACCCAGTGAAGCCACCAAACAGGAATACTTCGATGCCAAACAGCGGAAGCAGCAAGTGATAGACAGCTAAGCAATCTCATGACCAATGGATCAGATCTACACTCTGCAGTCCTTCCACTTTGAGTCATGACTGGTAGCGGTGATTAAACAACTCACTGGAGGAGACTCCACCAATTTCCCCATAAGGGAAGAGCCCAGCACATGAGTGCGACAGGTAAGGCTGAAGCATTCACAGCAATCTTCAGCCAGAGGTTCAGAGTAGATGATCCATCTCTGTCTCTTCCACTTGTCCCCAGCATGACAAATACCAGTCTTCAGTCAGTTCAATTAACTGTACATGACATCGTGTAACAGTTGGAGATGCTGGATACTGCAAAGGCTATGGGCCTTGTCAACATTCTGGCAGTAACCCTAAACATTTGTTTAGAACTTGCCGCTCCCCAAGCCAAGCTCTTCTAGTACAGTTGCAACGCTGGCAGCTTCCCGAAAATGTGGAAAATTGGCCAGTCATGTCCTGTACAGTCTGACCAATTACTGCCCCATTAGTCTTTGCTTGATCATCAATAAAGTGATGGAAGGTGTCATCAGCAGTGCTGTCAAGCAGCACCAGCTCAGCAAAAATCTGCTCAGTGACACCGAGTTTGGGTTCCACCAGGGCCATTCACCTCTTGACCTGATGACCCCCTTGGCCCAAACCTGGATCAAAGAGCTGAATTCCAAAGGTGAGTCAGAGTGACAGCCCTTGAGATCAAGGCTGTGTTCGATCGAGTGTGCCATCAATGAGTCTGAACAAAACTGGAATCAATGGGTATTCGGTGGCAAACTCTCTGGTGGTTGGAGTCATACGTGACAATTAGGAAGATGATCATGTTTGTCTGGAGGTCAATCATCTCTGTTCCAGGACAAAGCAGCCCAAACATTTTCAGCTGCTTCATCAATGACCTTCCTTTCATTTAAAAGGTCAGAAGTGGTGAAGCTTACTGATGATTGCACCATGTTCACCATTATGATTGACCAAAATCTCAACTGGACTCACCAAATAAACACAGTGGCTACAAGAGCAGGTCAGAGACTAGAAATACTGTGGCAAGTCGCTCCCCTCCTGAATCCCCAAAGCCTGACCACTATTGACAAGGCACAAGTCAGGAGTGTGATAGAATACTCTCCACTTGCCTGGATGAGTGCAACTCGAATGACATTGAGAATCTTGACACCCTCCAGACGAAACAGCAAGCTTGATTGGCACCACATCCACAAGCACCCTCCCTTGACTACCAATGCTCAATTGCAGCAGTATGTACTATGGAGAAGATGCACTGCAGAAATTGACCAAAGATCCTCTGACAGCACCTTCCAAATCCACGACCACTACCATTTAGGAAGACAATGGTAGCAGATATATGGGAACGCTACCACTTTCAAGTTCCCTTCCAAGTCACTCACCATCATGAATTGGAAACATATCACTGTTCCTTCACTGTTACTGGGTCAAAATCATGGAATTCCTTCCGTCATGGCATTATAGGTCAACCCACAGCTGGTCCACTGCAGCAGTTCAAGAAGGCAGTTCCCGCCTCAGGCGACTGACTGTGTGGAGTTTGCACGTTCTCCCCGTGTCTGCGTGGGTTTCCTCCGGGTGCTCCGGTTTCCTCCCACACTCCAAAGATGTGCAGGCCAGGTGAATTGGCCATGCTAAATTGCCCGTAGTGTTAGGTAAGGGGTAGATGTAGATGTAGGGGTAAGGGTGGGTTACGCTTCGGCGGGGCGGTGTGGACTTGTTGGGCCGAAGGGCCTGTTTCCACACTGTAAGTAATCTAATCTCATCTCATCTAATCTAATCTAACCCCCACCTTCTCGAGGGCAATTAAGGATGGGAAATAAATGCTGGCCCACATCCCACAAATGAGTACAAAACAAAAGCACCTTTACTTTGTTAGAAGGCTAAGGAAACTTGATATATCCACAATGACACTTACCAATTTCTAATGATGCACTATAGAAAGCTTCTTATCTGAAAGCACCACAGATTGGTATGGCAATTGCTCTGCCCAAGACAGCAAGAAATTATGCAATTATTATCAAAGCCCCTCTCCATTACAAAAAAAACTTCCTTCCATGCTTTGTGTATATGTCTTACTGCCTTGGGAAAGCAGCCAACATAATCAAAGAACCCCAGCCCCTGGTTATACACTCCTTCCTCCTGCATCCACTGGACAGAAGATTAAAAGTTTGAAAACGCACAACAAAGAATTTGAGCAGATTCTTCCCCACTATTATTAGATTTATGAACAGATCTTTCATATATTAGAATTGACCTTTCTCTGGAGGTATAATACTGTATTCTGTTCTCTTACCCTGATGTTTTTATAGATGTAAGATATGATTTGTCTGAATAGCACGCAAAACAGTACTTGTCATGTATCTTGGTACACTTGACAAGAATTGAATCAAATCAAAGTCAAATCACATCACTAGCAACATGGAGTCAGAGTGGAGCAATTGAAAGTGTTGAAATTTTCAGAAATTGTTTGAAAAAAAAACAGCTTGCCACTTAGAATTATTAGTGAAGTTAAACATGGCAGTGCATTTTCCACCTTCCAGTGACAATATTAGGAATTAACTGCAGAATTAAGTAGAACAGCTGAGAGTTGCAACCATCCCATTGGGCTTGGGGAAAGAGTGCTTCAATTTGTTATGCAATGGGAGTGTGTGAGGTGAAAAATGGCAGATGAAAGAAAGTCTGAAAGCTTCAAAGACGCACTTTGAACCTCATTCATTACATTTGCTCAACATCAGAGCTCAAGAGGAGTGGAAGACTATTGATCTGCCATTGCTGCCTGAATCCGGAGAGTTTGGATAACTTGAAAATAAAGCTCTTATGAGATCATCTTGGGCATAAAAAATCCTGCAGTGAGTGCATGTTTGCTGAGAGAGGAGAAATTTGCTCTCAACAAAGTTAACAATGTCTGCAGAAGCTTTGAGATTGTCAGTCAATGAGAGCACATTTTTATGAGAACACAGCTGACTTAGCGCAATGTTGAGAGACATTTGAGGCTGAATGAAAACAAAAGTTTGGGAAGAAGGAAAAAATACTTGCCATGAGTCAGCAGAAACCTCCAGTTTAGAGGAGGTGGCACAGTGGTTAGCACTGCTGCCTCTCAGCGCCTGAGACCAGGGTTCAATTCGGAGTTTGCACGTTCTCCCTGTGTCTGCATGGGTTTCCTCCGGGTGTTCCGGTTTCCTCCCACAGTCCAAAAATGTGCAGGTTAGGTGAATTGGCCATGCTAAATTGCCCGTAGTGTTAGATGAAGGGGTAAATCTAGGGGAACGTTCGGACGGTCGGTGTGGACTTGTTGGGCCGAAGGGCCTGTCTCCACACTAAGTAATCTAATCTGTCTAGTGTTATTAAATGTTCTGGAGGATATCAATTGAAGGAAACATGAGTTAAGCAGTGGTTTAACTGCAGGAGGCTGAATTACTTTGCATTGTGCTTGGCTTGAAAGAAGAAAGATATACCAACCAAAATGGTTGCTGGACAAATGTCACCTGATGATTCTGATACATCACTGTGCACTGTACAATCGGTTGGCAGGGCAAAAGTTGAGAAATAGTTAGAGCCTGTTAGAATAGTGACTGGAGAAGGAGACCATCAAGTGACCTTGAATTGTCAGACATTGGTGCTTCATGCAAGATTTGACCTATGCAAATCTGTGAACTCACTTTTATTTAAAAAACTATGACCTAATATTAAAGCTCTTGAAGGTAAAGTTGAGTCTGTGATTGGACCGTACTCCTGTGAACTGGACAGATCAATTTGAGAGCCAAATGCAATGGGAGGTATGAGGTTCTGGAATCCAGATAGTAAACGTTCAGCAAAATCCAATCCATCTTAGCTGAAGCAAGTTTGAAACTTGGAGTAGTAACCTTGAACTTGACGGAAGAAATCTACAGCATTCTGTAGGCCACAAAACCATTGACGAACATGTGAGAAGAGTACCTAGATGCCTTGGTAAATATCATCTTGAAATATATGAAAACGAGTTAAATTTAGCCACTGCCAAGGAGAATTCTAGCTCCCCTCAAACCCAGTCTGAAAGGCCGATGAAAATGTTGAAAAAGAATGAAGTGTCAATTCCAGCATACTGCTTCCAAGCTACTAATCCAATGACAAACAAACGGGAAAATCAAGTGTCTGCATATATTCAAAGGATCACAATAAAGCTTTTGAAGAGATCTCTCTGTCCTATCCAACCATGAGGGATTTTACCACAACATGCCAAGGCAATCTCTTCACTGATGTCAAGAATTGGTATTGGAAAGAAAAGCTGGATGCCAAGAGCAATTTTCCAATTCCCTGTTGGAAACTAGTCAACCGTCTTCGGGAGTAGAAGCTTGTGTGCACGATCTGGAAATCTTAAGATGTAAAAACATCATGGAAGAGGCATTCAGAAAGCATGATTGAAATCTCGTGCAATCACTAGAGAGTGCTCATGAGATGACTGTGAAGCTGAACAAGATAATATGGATGAAAATGCCTGTAATCAAGTACTTAGATCATGTGCTGACAGAAAAAGAACCCCGCATGGGAACTGTAATATACATGAGTGATAAATTGTTGTGAAATCAGTTCAATGATTTGTTAGATTAAGTTCTGAGTCTTGCATAATTTGGTATCGGAGTGTGAACATCTATGCAAGCCCGTTGTTAAGGATGTGCTATTGGTGTACAAAACAAGGAGCAGCTTGAACTAGAATCAAAGTAGTAGTAATGCCAGTGCCAGTTTGGACGTATGATGATTTTCATGATAGAACCACTTCGTAGTGTGCTGCCTTATGCTCAAAGGTCGTCAGTCGTACTTGCATCCAGGGCATTAATGCAAACTAACGCTATGTTCCAATTGAGCAAGCGTAACTGGGTATTGTCTTTCGTATTTTAATTCTTGCCTGTTTGAGAGGGGCAAGGTGACAAAGAAGTCTGAACACCAGCCACTTAAAAGCATCTTGCTGAGAGTGTCTGCAAAGACTGTTACTTCATTTGCAGAGATACCAGACATGACATAGGAGCAAATGAAATATTTGTACATTACTGACCTGTCTTTATGATGAAAGTCAAAGATGCCAAGTGTGTGAAATCTTCTGGATACCGTGGAAAATAACAGCCTTAGATGCTCTGGCAGTCATCAACCCTGTCGCGCCATTGAATCTGGAAGACAGGCAGCTTGTTCAAATCAAACAAACAGCACAAAATATGCACACTCCAAGTGCTGCAGGCAGGAGTGATGAAAAGATAGCTTAAGCATGTCAAGACTGCATCTGTTGATGGAAGAGGATTGGGTCTCCAGAGACTGATCAGATGTTGTAAAAGGAAATAGTGTCATTATCCCAAAGGAGGTAACACCCACACAATCATATCAGTCTAACCAGTCAAGGAACTGAGTCTGCTTTAAGCAAGTGTTTTACTGACGACAAATGGACGACATGCAATTGACAATTGCGGTGGTTGCAATGAATACCAACCTGAGCCACATACAATATGTGCCATCTCAGACAGACCATGAGGCCACTTGCTGTAAAACTGTTTAGTCTTGCAGGAAATTGTCATCTTCAATGACTATTTTGAACTCTGTGAGTTAGACCAATTGACATTATAAGACCATAAGTGAAATAGTAAATGCCTGAAAGCTCAATTCAGTCATATGGTATTGCAGACATTTTGAGTGACACTGGCCCTTTGCTCGTGATTGAGGAATTCAGCTGTTTTACAAATGATTGCAAAAGTTAACATAATACAATTGTACAATATCATCACGGAATGGAGTGACTGAGTTAGCAGTGAAAATTAATCAAGGCAAGTCAAGAAACTGAGCAAATCCAATTCAGTTTTTAGAGCAATGTTTCGATTGGGAATCTCACCTTCTGAGGGCATGGAAAATTGTCAACTTCTAACACTAAGGTCGTGTCGGACCCAATCTACTCGTCCAAGATCAAAAACCTACTGAAGCCAGAAGTAGTAACAGTTGAGTAACAAAAACAAGGTGGAATGACAGCCAAATTTCCCTTCAATTAAAACTGCCAAGACATTGCCAGTGTTGAAGATTGGAGAGCCAATGCAAGTGCCATTGTTGAACATTCTCAACTACAGACAGTCTACTTAACAGTTGAAGACAGTCACTTTGTATGTGGTTAATTTGCAAGACTAGATATATTGCTGTAATAGCGTACATGTATAAAAAGACAAGCTGTTCCTTCATGGCAGGCAGTTGATGAGGAGCATGTGATCTCATGACAAACAGCGTACAGAATGGCCATGAGTTCCAGAGGGTGAACAAACGCAATAGATCATAGATCATAGATAATAGAACATAGAACATTATAGCGCAGTACAGGCCCTTCGGCCCTCGATGTTGCAACACCCTGTCATTCTAATCTGAAGCCCATCCCACATACACTATTCCATGTATGTCCATATGCCTGTCCAATGACGTCTTAAATGCACTTAAACTTGGCAAATCTACTACCGTTGCAGGCAAAGCATTCCATACCCTTACTACTATCTGAGTAAAGAAACTACCTCTGACATCTGTCTTATACCTAACTCCCCTCACTTTAAAGTTCTGACCCCTCGTGTTTGTCATCCCCATACTTGGAAAAAGGCTCTTCCTGTCCACCCTATCTAACCCTCTGATTACCTTGTATGTCGATTAAGTCACCTCTCAACCTTCTTCTCTCTGACAAGAACAGCCTCAAGGCCCTCAGCCTTTCCTCGTAAGACATTCCTTCCATACCAGGCAACATCCTAGTAAATCTCCTCTGCACCCTTTCCAAAGCTTCCACATCCTTCTTACAATGTGGTGACCAGAACTGTCTACAATACTCCAAGTGTGGCCGTACCAGAGCTTTGTACAGCTGCAGCATAACCTCCTGGTTCCGGAACTCAATCCCTCTATTAATAAAGGCCAAAACACTGTCTACAGGAATAGTGCCTGAGGACTGGAGGATAGCACATGTGGTTCCCTTGTTCAAAAAGGGTAGTTGAGACTACAAAGGGTAGTTGTGACAACCCTGGTAATTGCAGACCAGTGAGTCTCAACCCTGTCAATCTGGGTGGCAACTTTCAGGGATCTCTGTACGTGGACACCGAGATCTCTCTGCTCATCTGCACTCCCAAGAATCTTACCATTAGCCCAGTATTTTGCATTCCGATTACTCCATCCAAAGTGTCTCACCTCTCACTTGTCCATATTAAACTCCATTTGCCACCTCTCACCCCAGCTCTGCATCCTATCTATGTCTCTCTGCAACCTACTCTATCCTTCGTCACTATCCACAACTCCACCGACCTTAGTGTCATTCGCAAATTTACTAACCCACCCTTCTAAGCCCTCATCCAGATCATTTATAAAAATGGCGAACAGCAGTGGACCAACACCGACCCTTGCGGTACGCCGCTAGTAACTGGACACCAAGATGAACATGTTCCATCAACGACAACCTTCTGTTTTCTTTCAACAAGCCAATTACTGATCCAAACTGCTATGTCTCCCACAATCCCATTCCTCCGCATTTTATATAATAGCCTACCTTGGGGAACCTTATTGAGCTCATTCCTGAAGAAGGGCTCAGGCCCGAAACGTCGATTCTCCTGCTCCTTGGATGCTGCCTGACCTGCTGTGCTTTTCCAACAACATATTTTCAGCTCGAACCTTATCGAACTCCTTGCTGAAATCCACATTCACCACATCAACCGGTTTACTCTCATCTACTTGTTTGGTCACTGTTAAAAAAGTCAGTAAGATTCGTTCGGCACGACCTACCCTTCACAAAACCGTGCTGACTGTCCCTGATCAGATTATTCTTTTTTAGATGGTTATAAATCCTATCTCTTATAACCTTTTCCAACACTTTACCAACAACTGAAGTGAGACTCACTGGTCTGTAATTACCAGGGTTGTCTCTCCTACCCTTTTTGAACAAGGGAACCACATTTGCTATCCTCCAGTCCTCAGGCACTATTCCTGTAGACAATGATGATTTGAAGATCAATGCCAAAGGCTCGGCAATCTCTTCCTTAGCTTCCCAGAGGATCTTAGGACAGATCTCATCCGGCCCAGGGGACTTGTCTATTTTCACAAACTGCAGTATTTCTAATACTTCTTCCTTGTGAACCTCAATCTCTTCTCGTCTAGATGCAAGTATCTCTGTATCTTCCTCGCCAACATTTTCATTTTCTATAGTGAACACTGTCGAAAAATATTTATTTAGTGCTTCCCCTGTCTCCTCTGACTCCACACACTACTTCCCACTATTATCCTTGATTGGCCTTAATTTAACTCTCGTCATTCTTTTATTCCTGACATACCTCTGGAAAGCTTTTGGGTTAACCCTGATCCTATCCGCCAACAACTTCTCATGTCTCCTCCTGGCTCTTCGAAGCTCTCTCTTTCGGTCTTTCCTGACTTCCTTGTAACCCTCAAGCGCCCTAACTGAGTTTTCACATTTGGTCCTCACATAAGCCGCTTTCTTCTTCTTGACCAGGGATTCCACTTCCTTAGTAAACCATGGCTCACGCGTTCTATATCTTCCTCCCTGCCTGACAGGTACATACTTATCTAGGACACACAGGAGCTTTTCCTTGAATGAGCTCCACATTTTTAATGTGCTCATCCCCTGCAGTTTCCTTCCCCATTCTATGCTTCCTAAATCTTTCCTAATTGCATCATAATTTCCCTTCCCCCAGCTGTAACTCTTGCTCGGTGGAGTACACCCCTATCCCTTTCCATCACTAAAGTAAACCTGACAGAATTGTGATTGCTGTCTCCAAAGTGCTCACCTACTTCCAAATCTAACACCTGGCCAGGCTCATTACCCAGTACTAAATCTAAAGTGGCTTTGCCCCTTGTAGGCCTGTCGACATACTGTGTCAGGAAGCCCTCCTGCACACACTGGACAAAAACTGACCCATCTATAGTATCCCAGTCAATATTTGGATAGTTGAAGTCCCCCATGACAACTACCCTGTCCCTCTCACTCCTATCATCTTTGCTATCCTTTCCTCTACATCTCTGGAACTATTCGGAGGCCTATAGAAAACTCCCAGCATGGTAACTTCTCCTTTCCTGTTTCGAAATCAGCCCATGCTACCTCAGTTAACGAGTGCCCAAACATCCTTTCTACAACTGTAATATTGTCCCTGATCAACAATGCCACACCTTCCCCTCTTTTACCATCTTCTCTGTTCTTACTGATGCATCTGAATCCTGGAACCTGCAACAGCCATTCCTGTCCCTGCTCTATCCATGTCTCCGTAATGGCCACAACATCGAAGTCCCAGGTACCAACTCTCGCTGCCAGTTCACCCACCTTATTTCGGATGCTCCTTGCATTGAACTACACACACTTCGAACAAGGTTCTCACTTGCCAGTGTCAGATACTTGATTTTGGAACTCCCTACTCTCATCCTCTTCTGTACCTGTCCTACAATTTTGGTTCCCATCCCCTGGCTGTATTAGTTTAAATCCACCTTAATAGCTTTTGCGAATTTCCCCCCCGGGATATTGGTACCATTCTGGTTTAGATGAAGACCATCCTGCTTGTAGAGGTCCCACCTACCCCAGAAAGAGCTCCAATTATCCAAAAATCCCAAAACCCCCCTCCTGCACCATCCCTGTAGCCACGTGTTCAACTCCTTTCTTTCCCTATTCCTCACCTCACTAGTATGTGGCACAGCAGCAAACCAGAGAAAACGGTCAGTAATAACCATTATCAAGGCAAGTGTAGTTTCCATGATGAAAATGGAAAATGATAATTTCTGAGAGAAGTAACACAAGTGGGATACACATGCAGGCCATGTGGAGACTTACATGACTCCAAGATCATGTACACAATGGATGGGTGGGGGTTGACAGTGCAACTGTTTCGAGGTAACACATGTTTGGTAAATGATCATTGATTGTGTGATCTTATTGGGTATCTTATGTATTTTGGTATATGTTGTAAACTTGACTTTTTCATCTTTTAATATTGAGCTGCAAGTTCCTTACTTAAACCTTTTAATGGTCAATTATCAGCCATTTGAGAATGTGAACTCGCCACTGATCTAATTATCTGCTCTCAGAGCAAGAAAGAGAAATGGCTGGTTTGCTGATTGGGAAACCAGGGCAACCTGCCTGCTTGTTTTGGGTTATGATAACTTCCATTCCAAATCCTCTCATCCCCATTCTCTTCCTCCCTGGGTTCATATCCCAGTGGGTCCCTTTACAACTAGAATCCAGAATCTAGCAGTGTCTGTTTGGTCTAGGTTCTGGTGAGTAGAGACTTCAAAATCCAGGTCTGCAATTTGCTGAGATACTCAGCACCTGGGCAGAATGGAGATCAGCATGGCAACCTTTCACGTTGGTGGGGGCATGCGGTTGGTTAACTTCCACGCCCGACCCTATAACTAAGCTGAGTCAGAGATTGTGTTTTGAGAAATTTATTTATCGGTGTTGACCTTGTTCTTTTGGAACTGAAAAAGTACAGTGAAACATGGTTGTTACAAAGGAAACTAGGGAATTAGTGTAATGATAGAATAAGATAACTTTTTTTTTCAAATGCTGTTGAAGCAGCTAAACTGAAATGTTTGAAATTCACCATCCAGAGTATGTTGTGTGTCCTTCCACCCTCCATGTTTCTTCTGAGTAGTGTTCAGCAGCATACCTGTCCATCGAGAAGCAAGAAAAACACTTGAGTTTCCTCCAATTAAATGTACTTTGCCAAACGAAGCAAAAACTTCATGACCAACAAATTCTTCGTTGCGTTTGTGAGGCTCAAAATAAGATTGACATGCAAAACCGTCTGGATTTTGCTCCATAGGTTTATGTCTTGCAACGTCCTTCATGATGACTTCAACTATCTTTCAAGATCTGAAAAGGACACATTCACAATGTGAACTGGGATTAAGCAAGGCTGTGAGACAGTCTCAAAATTATTTACAATCCACCTTTTGGTGGCTGTTCACTTCATCAAAGGCCACTTGTCCTCTTGCGTCTGAATTAAGTAATTTGAATAGAGCTGGAAGTTTGTCGTATGGATCACGCAGAGCAAATACTGTAAATCTTAAGCTGAAACATCATTTCCTTCACTGGGACACAACCAGAAGACTCATTGCAGTGACTATAGCGCAGTTTTTGCATGTGAAGGGAGGAAAATTTGTTAACCCTCAGTCACCATTCTTCGAAAACTAAACTAAGCATAATTTGCATAACCTAGAGTACATGGATGATGGCAGTGTTGTTGCCCACTTTTGTACAAGGTTTTCAGTCTAACCTTTACCTCTTCAGTTCTGCTTGCAAGGACTGGAATCTGGCCTTGAATATTGCCAAAACAAAAATTGCCTATCAATCCATACTTGGTCAACCAGTCATTTTATTTCTAATGTGTTTGAAGGAGAGATTGGAAAGTGTTCAAAATATTACACTGTTTGCATTTGTGGGGCACCAACTCCACTCAAAGCTGGGATAGACAGAGATCCAAAGTCTGATCAACTGTGTCAGCTCAGCCTTCTCCAGATTATGCCAGTGAGGTTTGTTGTCAAAACTCAACACCTTCACGAGTCAACAGCAGTCCAAATGTGCAGAGTGGTTGATGTCACAATAAGTAGACTATGCTAAAAGCAACCCATACCATGACAGAACAAGGATATGTGGGTTGTTGGAATCAAGCTCCAAAGTAATTGAAATTGATGTCTTAGAGGCTGAAGCATTCCTAAATAAAGATGAGATACTGTTTCTCCAACACAACTGGGTCCACACTCCTTCATTCACATTAGTTTCCCACATTCCACCACATCATCTCATGCAATTGCACAAAGTATAACACCTGCCTGTTTAACTCCTCTCTCCTTAGTATCTAAGGCCCCAGACCTAGCTTCCAGGTATAGCAATGAGTTAGCTTCACTCAGTCAAATCTATTGTATTTGCTGCTCACAGTGTGGTCTCCTTACAGTGAGGAGATCAAATGCAGACAGGATGATTGCTTTGCCGAACACCCACGTTCTGTCTGTAAAAAATGAACTCTAACTTCCATTTGTTTGCTATTTAAAGCACATGACTGTGTTCCCATGCCAGTTTTCTGTTGCAGGCTTGCTGCAGTGCTCCAGTGAGCCTCAGTGCAAGCGCAGTGAACAACATCTCATTTTCTATTTGGGCGCTCTGCAGCTGCTGGAACTCAACATTGAGTTCAATAACTTCAGAGCCTGACTCCATCATTCCATGTTTTTAACTCAGTCCTCTTTTGTATAAAATGGGTTGCTTTTCGCACAATTGATCGATTTTTCACCCACTCTTAAGGCCTATCACATTACCTGGATTACTTTCAGCACAAACTATCCATTCTCTACTACTCTCAACTCTCATTATCACTTAGTATGCTTCTTCTGTCCTGACCTGCCATCCATAACTGCCTTGTTTTATTTACCCCTTTCATACTTCGCTTTATCTGTGCTCTGTCTCCACCTATCCACACACCTCTTTATCTCTACCCTTGTTTGTGCCCCCAACTTCATCTTCAGCAAAAATGCCAATTTTCCCAGCTGCTATCAATGATGGAGAGACACTGAGCTTGACTCTGCTTTATTCCCATGGCTGCTGCCAGATTGTATGAGTTTTGCCAACGGTTTCAGTTTTGGTTTCGGATCTCCAGCCTGTGCAGTTCTTTGTTTTGTTTGACTTTCCGGAAACTGGTTATAACTTGTATTTTGAATAATGAATTGGTGTTACAGAAATAGCATTATATTTAAAGAAATTTGTTTTTAAAGAATCGGGTACAGCTAAGCATTTAAAACGATAGAGACTTTGAAGGTAACAACAACAGGAGTAATGATTAATGATAATTGGGGTAAGATATGAACAACACAGCTGTTTATATGCCAGGTTCTGGAGGATAGCAGTTGATGAGAATAGTCAAGTCTGTATGTGACAACTATACAGTTGTGTCAAAGAAGCAGATCGGCAGAATTGGGTAACGGGTATGGAGATGACCAGAGGGAAATATTTCATTGAATAGGACAAATGCAAGTTGTTGCTGGCTGAGGGGTTTTAGATAATTAGGGCTTGTCATCCAAAAGCTGCCAAGCTTCTAACCTGTCATTGTAGCTTCTGCAGCTTGGTGGCTTCTCCAGTTAAGCTGCTGACCGCAAGTGACTAAGAAGTTAAGTGTGAGGTGAGGATTCATAGCTGCAATGCTACTGAATGTCATCGATAGCTGATTTGACACTTCTCATGTTGGCGATGGTTATTGTTTGTGTTATGGGATGTAAGTTGCAATCTGTTGATCATTCCAAGTCTGGAGATTGTTGAGGTTTTGATGCATGCAGACGTGATCTGCCCAAGTATCTGAGGAATTTATAAGTCGAGCTGAAGTTGGCCATCATCACACAAAGTTCTACTTCTGACTTGATTGTGGGGTAGGGACTGATGTAATGTGATCCTAGGTTGCTGTCCTGTGGAACCTAAGTGAGGTTCTGGTGTTGAGATGATTTGCCTCAGAAACAACTATCTTTCTTTTATACCTCCTTAATTTAGGATTGAATTAATTTTTGGAGGCGTTAGCAAAAAATCATGTTTACTTGAATGCTTTTGTGCTGGCAGTTTCTTTTGTTCAAGTTTTAATTGATTCAGGATCGCAGGGAATTGCATAATGGTTCCCCACCCCAGAGCTGTTTCACAATACACATAGTCGTTGCAATTTAATAAGATTTAGATTTTAGCCAACTGCAACACTGCAAATTTGTTTTCTGCTTTTGGGATCATGTGAAACCATCGGAGGTTTACATGTAGCATTTTTTTGATGATAGTAATCCAAGTTGGAGCTTTTCTTTTGAGCTGTTAAGAATTTGCTATGGATTTGTCTGGTTTGCCCAAATGTTGATTCCTGTGTAAGTTAATTTATCAAAGTCAACTATTGAAATCTTCTTTTATTTTGTTTGTTTGTTTTGCACAGGTTGTGTGTGTTTGTACCTGTTTCAAGTACAGTTCAAATTCCATGTCTGGTATTTATGAAATCGGTCATGAAAATAAGAGGATAATAGTGATATATTTATTTTGTCTTGTGATGAATGTTACTGTCAATCCAAATTGCCTTTAAGGTGCCATGATGTGGAGGTGCCAGTGTTGGACTGGGATGGACAAGATCAGAAGTTAAATGACACCAGGTTCGAGTTCAACAGGTTTTTTTGAAATCACAAGCTTTCGAAGCACTGCTCCTTCAGGTGAAGTTCAAATAACCCTGATGGACGAGAACCTGGTGTTGTTTGATTTCTGACCTTGCTTTTGAGAAGTACTGAAATACTGATGTTTTTCCGTAACCTGAGTCCCAACATTTTCAGTGGTTTTGTTTGCATATTGTTAACTATTAGCTAAAAATGAAAGCACTTTACATGTGCTGTGTAGTTACTCGTACTAAAACTTGCGAAATGTTGAGAAAAATCTTAACTGCCCAATGTCAGTTAACATAATTTTGGGTAGAGTTACTTGTTCAGAGCACAAAAGGAAAGTTTTTGTGCAAGCTGGATGACCTGACATGTCATGGCATTGCGTGGTTCGTCAGATTGATATATAGTCTGTTCTGCTATAACGTGGTAATTGCGTTCTCATGTGACCACATGTTATAGAATCGTGTAATGGAAATAACTGGGCCTATGGGAAAAAGAGGATTGGGGCGAACCACCAAAAGTATCGGTAAAAGTCAAAACAAAAAAAGTAGTTAACCTAACACAAATGATAACACACTTGAAGTAAATGTTAAAATCATGTATTATCATGTAATAATATGATAAATTTAACATTTCAGGTAGTTTGAGTTTGCTGAAGTATGGTACTGTATTAAAACAGAGGCTGAAGGTCATAATCAACATCATCATTACTTTCAGATGTAGGGTTATGACAAAAGAAAACATTTAGTCCAGAAGTGGGTGGCTGTGGTTCATTGTCCTCTGACTGTTTCTGAGGGGTTGGTTTAAAAAAGACATCAAGTCTTTGCTGCTTTGCCATCTTTCTTCATCCATGAAGAGCTGTTAATAGCGTTCCAATTAAGACTTTATGCCGTCAGCTGCTGTCCTGCTATGTTCTGGATTGTAGACATTGTTTTGTAAGAGCTGCAACTGCTTCTCAACTTCCTTCAGGGTAGAAGACAAAAGAGAAATGGAAAGTTCTCCTGATAATGCAGCCTGAACTATTCCATCTTTATCTTGAACTTCACTTTTCTCCGCAGCAACAAGTCGTTGTGCATCCGTCTCCACTTCTTCAAATCCAGCCTGCTTTGCAAGAATGACCATGTTTTTTTTTGATTGCTGGAAGCTGCTCTGATGGTTCAATGCCTTTAAAACCATGAAGATTTGTGAGAAGCTTTTGCCAAACAGCATGCAAGCAGTCCTTCGGGACAGCCCAGGCTTGCACAGTAATGTAAATTGCTTTCTTAATGTTAAAGCTCTTCCAAACTTGAACACGGTCTTCGTTAACTCCCACACCAGTAACTGCAATTAGCTTTCTGAATGTGTCCCTTAAATAATGAGACTTAAAAGCTGCCGATGGGTCCATGGGTTGAATGAGAGAGGTTGTGTTCAGAGGCAGAAATAGTACTTTGATGTTTTCAGGAAACTCACCAATGGTGGGAGGATGGCTTGGTGCATTGTCCAGAATAAGGACAATCTTGAAATCCCAAGTTTTTCTCCTGCGATAATTTCTAACAACCTCAAACATAACAATAAGGTCTGAAAAAAATTGCCCGGTCATCCAACCTCTTTTGTTTGATCTGAAGTAAACATTGAGTGGACTTAAGGTACCTGGGGAGAGAATCGCATAATAGCCAACGGGTGTTTGCGTTTTCAAAAATTTGACTGTTTGGGGAACAATCACGTTACAGCCAATTTGTGTTGACATAACGCACGCGATTGGAGAACTACCTGTAATTCAATTACGTAAGTGCGAAACAACGATAGCTCAATCGGAATATCAAGGTCCAAGACATCCAACCTTCTCCCAAAAAGAATTGCGCACACAAGATTGCACCAGTAGTGGAGTTGAAACCAAAGTTCGCAGAAACTAAATTCTTCTCCAAGTTGGATGCCAAATATAACTATTGGTCTGTACATGAAGCAGTACTGTCTTCAGAATACAATTTGCAAAAGTTTGATTGCAGAGAGTACATTTTTGGTGCATCTGTAGTATTATCCCTTGAAGAGAATGTGCATTGCCAGTGGTTTTGCTATTATGCAGTGTTGATGAACCGCGTGATTGGAAGAGGTCAGTGTGAGCAGACCTTTCCACTTTCTGCTTTCCATCCTGGAGAGAGATGCAAAATTGTTTGGTGCTGTCTGTTTGCAGCAATGTACTTGAGATTGGCAGCCTGTCATGTGAAGTTCTGACCTACTGAGCTACATGTCGCAGCAAGTATCAAATACTTAACAGATTACAAATAAAACACAAGCTGCAGTAACATTGTCACTTGATTGCTAAAATACACCCTTCCTGTAGAGTATAATCATATCAAGTAAATGTATAGTTTCAAATGTAACAGTACCTGGGCTTGCAATATTAAACTGGAAACTATATAATTCAGACCTTTTATCTCCATGTCCGAAAAACAAAGATCTTTTCAAAAGCTGACTGAAACAGATGTGTGGACACACTAAGTTTGGACCCTTTGATGGGGAGAAATGTCGCTTTTAGACCCATTCGGGTCCAGCGAAGCTGGGATAATTATTTACAAGTAACTGTACACCTAATGTGATCAATAATTGTTAGCTGCAGCTGTCACAAGAGGTAATAACCATTCTGAATTATTTAACTGTTTCATTGAAGAAAGGTGACAGATTTCAAACATGGCGGGCAGAACGTTACAGATCCTGGACACTCATGCAGTTCCAAGTCTCTTTTTTTATTTAGTCAAGCAATCTGCCACACATTCTGTACTTTGCATTTCTTGCATGTGGTATTTGAAAAATTCATTCCGTTCACAAACTTCAGGAATTGGAACTGACAGTGTGGCCTTGATTTTAACCTTATTTGCCAAGTTAGAACAAGTGTTTAAAACTCTGCAGGAATTTGGAGACAGGAAAGACTGCAGATGCTGGAAATTGAAGTAAATCCATGTGGGGCTCGAAGAAGCGCAGCAGGTCAGGCAGCATCCGAGGAGCAGCCCTGATGAAGGGTTTTGGCCCAAAATGTTGACTTTGCTGCTCTTCGGATGCTGTTTGATTCGCTGTGCTTCTTCAGCCTCATGTCTATTGACATTAAAACTCTGCAAATCTATTGACTGCCTTGTATCCCAAAACCAAAAATATTCTTGATCCAAAAATGTTGGTCCCAGGTTTTGATAAAAGATACCAACCTGTACACATTACGACTTTGGTCTTTTACGGAAGCGTCAAATGCTTTCCTTCGTGCTACCATGTTTTTTAGGGTATTTAATAACACTGATATTTATATCTTTGTTTTTAGGTAACAAAAACATGGAGTGCTGAAGTAACTGAGCAAGTCTGGCAGAACCTGTGGACAAAAAAACCTTTTATTTTGAGTCCAGTAACTTTTCAGTCACTTTTTATTTTTGTGTCAGACCTCCAGCATCTGCAGTAATTTACTTTTTGTTTTCAAGTACAAGGGCACCTGGCTCCCCCAGAAGGATGAATGCACCTTCAGTGAGTTTGCCTTGGAGAAGTATTTGTTTCCTTCTCAACACTTCATCCAGGGGGACATTGACTGTCCAGCAATTCAGACTTAAGTGGTAAATTAGTGTCGACTTGAGGCCCTCAACTTGCCATTTCCCTCTGTTTATTATTGAGATATTCACTTAAGTATAGGTTTTAACCTCCCACTTTTTCCTGACATCCTCTGGTGAGCAGAACCACTACTGCCATGGCCTGTGACAGGCTGAGAAGCTTGCTGGTAAACTGTGAACAAACTGATAGCTCCAATTCTAGTGAGCTTTGTCAGCAATGGGCATGGCAGGTTAGTCGATGACTAATACAAGGGTCCCCACACTTATTCTAGAAAAAGGAATATTGCAGCCATAGATCTGTCTTTAATCTTCATCGTCTTCATTCTGAGAGAGGATTAGCAATAAAGCAAATCTGAAATCTCTGATTAGAACTTTTGTTTGATGCATAGAATCCTGTATATACAACAACCTCTGAAGCAGTCTTGGGTTTCTGCAGATTGTCTGCTCTACTCTAAATTTAAATGTTTGTATGGCTCCTGGTATGATATTTCATTTGCCGACACACAGTCAATTGTACAGTTTGTTTTACGAAGGACATTTGGTTTATCCCCAAGCCACAGTTGAACATGTGCCAAGACTTGTAGTTTGCTGGACATCTCTCCTCGTATTTTGGCTGAATCCGGGTTGCACTGATAACTTTAATTCTCTAATTACTGATATTAAATAACGGCGCTATCTTGATGAAAGATCCGGACCTGAAACGTTGACTTTCCTGCTCCTCTGATGTTGCATGACCTGGTGTGCTTTTTCCAGCTCCACATTTTATCACCTCTGACATTCCAGCATCTGCAGTACTCTTGATGTCCAAATATTAAATAACTACCATGTCTTCAAATCCAAACAATCCATATTCAAAATATATATTTGTGTTCTCTTGCTAATTACTGATGAACTGTCACGTTTTCCAGCTTTATTTTTGTAGTTATTTTTGATTAATGTGCATTATTTCATTTTTCTCTACCCTGACAGAAAGCAGGTCATTAAATCTTTTCTCTTCATTGTGGAATTGGGTAACCAGTTCACTATCGTAAATAGTTATTGATGGCATATTGCCATCTTCCATTGCTTTTGACATGTTAATCTGTCTAATTTTTTGCTTCATTTGAAATTGCAGAGGCTCTAATTTCTTTCATACTCATGCATGATATTTTCCTCATGAGTTTTGTTCGGATTGTGTATTAGGCCAAAAGTATAATTATACAGTTCACAAAGCCTTTATGTGGTGCTTATACTGTGCTTCAGACCACAGTGAACTAATCAGTACTGGGTCACATTTGAACACATTGGTAGTCCTCCTCCGAAAACCTTGAACAACTTAGTGTAAGTGTACCTTCTTCAGTTAGTTGCTTCTTTGTTCATTATGTATGCTTGTTTGCGTCAGGGCTCCAAAGTGGTGATCATGTGCAGATTCTGCTGTTTAACATCCTTCGATAATCCTGGATGTAGCTTCAGCAGGGGCAACTTATTTTTCAGTCCTCCTGGTGCTGCGCTTGGCAGGCTCTTCAATACTCTCCATTTGGACCAGAGTTGATTCCCTGATAACGATACAGTGAAAGATGTGCCAGGTCTCGAGTTGACATTGTGGAATTGTGCAGCTGCTGAGGGCTCTCAACACCTCATGGATGCCCAGTTTTTCCACGTGTCTATGACATAATGGAAAAGTACAGTATTACTTTGCAAATGTATACTGACTGCACTGATCTCCTTCAGTGTTGCTTAACTTATTCTTTGACTTTAGGACTGGATGAGCAGAAATTTCCACCTGTTGAATATTAGGAAGGCTGAAGCTGTTTTTGATCAGCACTCCCAACTGGGTTCTGTCACTATTCCATCCCTTTCCTTAATGGCAGTTTGAGACGAAATCAGTTTGTTTGCAATCATGGAGTTATACTTGGTCTTAAAATCAGCATCTGACGTATGGTAACATTCAGTATGACTGTCTGTCTGTTTCTAGTTATGATTCAGTGCCTAACCTTGTCCTGTTTCAGTTCATCAACAGTAATCCTTTTTCAAATTATCTCTAAACTTTAGTCCAATATGATCCTTATTCTTGTTCAAAGTGGACATCCAACAAAACTCGCTGCCCATGTCTTAACTCACAGTGAATCTGTACCTCTCAGAAAGTCAGAGTTTTACAGCACGGAAACAGACCCTTTGGTCCAACTCATTCATGTGGACGAGATATCCTGAATTAATCTAGCCCCATTTGCCAGCAGTCGGCCCATATCCTTCTAAACCTTTCCAATTCATGTACCCACCCAGTTGCCTTTTAAAGGCTGTAATTGTATCAGCCACCATCACTTCTTCTGTCACCTCATTACATACATGCACCACCCTCTACTTGGAAAAGTTACCCCTCAGATCCCTTTTAAATCTTTCCCCTCTAACCTTAAGCCTATGGTCTATAGTTTTGGACTGCCCCACCCTGGGGGAAAAAGACCTTGTCTATTTACCTTATCCATGCCCCTCATGATTTCATAAATCCTTATAAGGTCACCCTTCAGCCTCCACTAAAAGAAAAATAGCACCAGCCTATTCAACATCACTCTGAAGCTCATACCCTCCATTCTGGCAACTTCCTTGTAATTATTTTCTGCTCTCATTCAAGTTTAACTACACATTTTCTATAGCAGGGAGACCAGAATTGAATGGAATATTCCAGAAGTGGCCAAACTAACATCCTGTCCTGCTGCAACATGATATCCTATCCCCTCACTTTACTGGCTGAACTACTTTGCCTCTGATTTGAGCAACAGTTGAATTTGAGAATTGTTCTCTCTCTTGTAGAGTGTTGCACCTTCCCACCACTCCTTCTGTCTCTGTAGTTCCTGAAGGACTACAACCCTCCAAGATAATTTTGCTTTCTCATTCTGACCTGTTGAGCAATCCTGACGTGAACAGTGTCAGCATTGATGTCCCTGCCTTTAATTGCTTTGGCCTTAAGCTTTAGTTTGCCTTCTGTACAGCTGTCCAGTTCTTGACGTTGGCTTTTAGAAGACATCTTAAAAGAGGAAACTATCACATTCTTAGGATACAGAATAGACCATTGCCCTTTGTGGTTTAGAAGAATGTGAGGTGACATTAGTCTATCTAACTTGTCTCTCAAGCCTTTGGCTGACAAATCCAAAGCTCAGGGGTCTTTGTATGAGGTGAAGGAGTTAGCCACTGAGGTCAGTGATGAAAAGTCTGCCTTCTTAAAGTGACACCTGAGGTACAAGTACTAGGTATAATTCTTGGATACAGCAGAGGAATAAAAAGTAGTTGCATTACTTCAAGATTTGAAGAATAAGTTAAAGATAGGGCGACATGGAAGGGTTTATATTGAGGAAAGTAGGAAATTTCAAATAGACATTACAGTGGAGTGGCTGAGCACAGGGCCTCCGCACATGGTCTGACCGTTTGCGCCAGACCCCAGTCCTGTCTCTGCTCCAAGGCCTAGACTGCTCCATAACCAGCACTCAGCTGCTCCAAGATAAGTAATTGGGCTGCTTTCCATGTGTCAGTCTCTGTCTGGGATTTGCTGCCTGTGTGATGTTGTGGTGTTGCTTCCCCACATACTGTTTTGGGGCTTGAAGCCTGCTCGCTGGTCTGGGCATTTGCTGCCAGCGCTTGCTGTTGTGCCAGTCTTTGCCTCTGGTGCTGAGGAGATAGAAGAAGAAAAAGAGGAAAAAGAAAGAAAAGAACAGCTGGAGCAGAGCATCCTAATCTGCTGTGTTGGGGTGGTTGCTTTCATAGTTTAAGTCTTGGTCTGTGTGTGTGGCTTTCCTGTATACCTTTGTGGTGAATTCTCTGTTCGAAGGTATACAGGAAAGCCACACACAGACCAAGTTCTAAACTATGAAAGCAACCACCCCAACACACACAAAAGAAGTTGCATCTAGACACTATTCAAAAGGGCCACAACACACTGCAGTACACCGAACTGCAAAAAGAGGAAGAAGAACAGCTACACAATGTATTGGCCAAAAACAGATACCCGTGCAATTTCATCAACAGATGCCTAAGGGAAAAACAACGGAATGAGGACATGCCGCAACCCAAAGGACTAGCCACACTATCATACATCAAGAGCATTTCCGAACTGACAGCCAGACTACTGCGACCACTAGGACTCCTAACAGCACACAAACCAACAGCCACTCTCCGAAAACAACTCACCAGAACAAAGGACCCGATACCCAGCATGAGCAAAACCAATGTAGTGTACAAAATCCCATGCAAGGACTGCACAAAACACTACATAGGACAAACAGGAAGACAGCATCCATGAACACCAGCTAGCCACGAAACGACACAACCAGCTATCTTTAGTAGCCACACAGGCAGATGACAAGCAACATAAATTGGACTGGGACAACACTACTATTATAGGACAAGCCAAACAGAGAACAGCCAGGGAATTCCTAGAGGCATGGCATTCATCCACAGATTCAATCAATAAACACATCGACCTGGACCCAATATACTGACCACTGCAGCAGACAGCTGGAACTGACAACCGGAAGCGGCAGATACAAATCACTATAAATGCCGGAGGAAACATCACAGAAGCACTTAACGGGAGGCTCCCAAGCACTGAGGATGTCACCGAGACAGGGGATGAAACGTCTGCAATACAAATTCCCAGCTCGGCGAACAGAACCACAACGACGAGCACCCGAGCTACAAATCTTCTCACAAACTCTGAGGTATTTTTGGTGTTGGAGGTGATTCAATGTGTGGATGTACTGACTAGAGAAGGTGCAAACTTTGACCTACTCTTGGGAAGTAAGACTGGGTAGGACAGTGGGGGAGCACTTTGGGGCCAGCAACCATGATTCTGTTAGTTCTAAAATAATGGTGGAAAAGCATAGACCGGATCTAAAATTTGAAGTCCTAAATTGGAGGAAGGTAATTTTGACTGTATTAGGAAATACCTTTCAAAAACTGGCTGGGGGGAAAATGGGAAATCTTCAAAAATGAGATAATGAGAGTCTGGAGACAGTATATTCCTGTTAGGGTGAAAGGAAAGACTGGTAGGTGTAGGGAATGCTCGGTGAAGAGAGAAATTTTGCTTTTAGTTAAGCAAAAGAAGGAAGCATATGTCAGGTATAGACAGGATAGATCGAGTGAATCCTTAGAAGAGTATAAAGGCAGTAGGAGTATACTTAAGAGGGAAATCAGGAGGGCAAAAAGGGGACATGAGATAGCTTTGGCAAATAAGAATGAAGGAGAATCCAAAGATATTTTATGAATACATGAAGGACAGAAGGGTGACTTAGGGAGAGAATAGGGTCCCTCAAAGATAAGCAGGGCAGCCTATGTATGGAGCCTCAGGAGATGGGGGAGATACTAAATGAGTTTTTGCATCAGCGTTTATTGTGCAGAAGGACATAGAAGATATATAATGTGGGGATATAGTTGGTGACATTTTGAAAAATGTCCATATTACAGATGAGGTGCTGGATGTCTTGAAACGCATAAAAATGAATAAATTCCCAGAACTTGACCAGGCATACCCTAGAACACTGAGTAGCTTGACAAGTGATTGCTGGGTCGCTTGCGGAGATATTTCTATCATCGATCGTCGCAGGTGAGGTGCTGGAAGACCAGAGGTTGGCAAACGTGCCACTGTTTAAGAAACGTGGTAAGGAAAAGTTAGACAAGTATAGACCAGTGAGCCTGACATTGATGGTTGGCAGGTTGTTAGAGGGAATCCTGAGGGACAGGATTGACACGTATTTGGAAAGGTAAGGATTGATTAGGGATTGTCAACATGACTTTGTATGTGGGAAATCATGTCTCACGAATTTGTTTTTTAGAAGAAGCAACAAAGAGGATTGATGAGGGCAGAGTGGTAGACATGATCTATATGGACTTCAGTAAGGCATTCAACATTGTTACTCATGGGAGACTGGTTAGCAAGGTTAGCTCTCATGGAATAAGGGAGAACTAGTTATTTGGATACAGAACTGGCTTGAAGGTCGAGACAGGGTGGTGGTGGAGGATTGCTTTTCAGACTGGAGGCCTGTGACCAGTGGAGTACCACAAGGATTCGTGCTGGTTCTACTGCTTTTCGTCATTTATAGGAATGATTTGGATGTGAGCACAAGTGTTATAGTTCGTAAGTTTGCAAATGACATCAAAATTAGAGGTGTAGTGGACAGCCAAGAATGTTACTTCAGAGTACAACAGCATCTTGATCAGATGGGCCAATGGACTGAGAAGTGGCAGATGGAGTTTAATTCAGATAAATGCGAGGTGTTGTATTTTTGGAAAGCAAATCTTAGCAGGACTTATACTCTCAATGGTAAGGCCCTCGGGAGTGTTGCTGAATAAAGAGACCTCAGAGTGCAGATTCATAGTTCCTTGAAAGTGGAGTCACAGGTAGATAGGATAGTGAAGAAGGCGTTTGGTATGCTTTCCTTTATTGGTCAGCATTGAGTACAGGAGTTGGGAGGTCATGTCGTGGCATTGGTTCGACCACTTTTGTAATATAGCATGTAATTCTGGTCTCTTTCCTTTTGGAAAAATGTTGTGAAACTTGAAAGGGTTCAGTAATGACTTATAAGGATGTTGCTGGGGTTGGAGGATTTGAGCTGTAGGGAGAGGTTGAATAGGCTAGGTCTTTTTTCCTTGGAGCATCAGAGGCTGAGGTGTGACCTTATATCTGTTTATAAAATCATGAGGGGCATGGATAGGATAAATAGACAAGGCTTTTCCCTGGGATGGAGGAGTCCTGAGGGTAAGAGGGGAAAGATATAAAAGGGACCTAAAGGGGCAACATTTTCATGCAGAGGGTGGTGTGTGTCTGGAATGAGCTGCCAGAGGAAGTTGTGGAGGCTGGAACAATTACAGTATTTAAACAGCGTCTGGATGGGTAGATGAATAGGAAGGGTTTAGTGGGATATGGACCATATGCTGGCACATGGGATGAGATAAGGTTAGGATATCTGGTTGGCATGAACGAGTTGGACCAAAGAGTCCATTTCTGTGCTGTACATCTCGATGACTCTGACTATGTTTATTCTCCTAAACTGGCTACTTGAATATATTTTGCAAGTTTTATGCACAACGATCCAAAGATCAAGAATGACTAGGTCTTGCAATGATGCTGTATCAACAGGACATCCCCTCTCTTCTTAATGGCCCTAGATTTATCAATGAGTATTTTAAGTCAACTATGAAATATGAGTTGGCTGACTAGTCTGACACTGCTTGTTGTATGGCATCTTTAAGGTCCACTCAGCTCCTAATCACCATTGCAATCTCGGTTTAAAGATTGACAGGAGAGTGAAATTCCCAAGGTGACACGAGAGTGACTGTCTTTGACATAAAGCTGATAATTTCACCAAGTATGGGGGTATCAAGGAGCCCTGGCAAAACTCAAGTCACTGGCAACCTAGCAAAAAGAACACTCTGGTTGGAGTTATACCAGACACACAAGAAGATGGTTGGAGGTTGACCATCTCTACACGAGTTCCTCCAAGTCGTGTATTAGATCCAACAGTCTTCAGCTTCATCCAAGATCTTCCCTCTGTCGTAGGGTCAGAAGTCAGGATGTTCACTCGTGATGGTACTAAGGTCAGCATCATTTGTGACTCCTCAGATATTGCTATCTAATTGCTAGTTATGGACAATATCCAGGTTTGGGATGAAAAATAGCTTTAATATTTACACCTCAAATTCCAGGCAATGATTATACTCAGTGGGAGCAAATCTGACAATTGTCCATGACAAAAACAAGAAGGCTGATTAGTACCTGAATGGCTGGCTGTAAACTGGTGGAGAAATTCAGGAGTGCAAATACTGGATTGGTCAGAGTAGAGAGTGGGGTGCTGGAAAAGCACAGCATGTCAGGCAGTATTTGAGAAGCAGGAGAATCCACATTGTGGGCAAGAGGTCCTGATGAAGGGCTATTGCCCACAAGGTCGATTCTCCTGCTCCATGGATGCTGCCTGACCTGCTGTGCTTTTCCAGTGCCCCACTCTTGACTCTGTAAATTGGAAGGGGGGAGTGTGCAGTGGGACCTGTATGTCCTTGTGCACCAGTCGTCGAAGGTAAGCACGCAGGTGGTAAAGAAGGCAAATGGTATGTTGGCCTTCATTGCAGGAGGTTTAGAGTACAGGAGCAAGGATGGGTTGTTGCTGTTCTTCAGGGCCTTGGTGAGGCCGCACCTGGAATATTATGTGCAGCTCTGGTGTCCTTTCCTGAGGAAGGATGCTCTCGCTCTCAAGGGAGTGCAGTAAAGGTTTACCAGGCTGTTTTGCGGGGATGGCAGGACTGATGTCCGAGCAGAAATTGACTAGTTTAGGATTGATTTGAGCTCCAATAAAAACAATGGGGGGGGATTCTCAGATTTATAAAGTTCTAACAGGATGAGACTGGGAACATCCTCCCTGCATCTGCCCTATGTTGGGTGCATTCAGAACCAGAGGTCATAGTCTGAGGATTCGGGGTATGGAGATGAGGAGACATTTCTTCACCTGAAGAGTGGTGAGCCTGTGGAATTTATTACTACAGGAAGTAGTTGATGCCAAGACACTGAATGGCCTCCTCCTATCTTTTATGTTTCTATGCCCTTTTTAATATAATATGGTATTACCATCGTTGAATCCCCACTGTCAACATGCTGGGCATTAGCACTGACCATAAAGTGAAGTGAACTGACTGTATACAGGCTGTTCTCCTACAACACAGTAGTTGCGTTTCTGCATGATGCCATGTCATAGAAGATCATGCAATAGAAATAATGGGGCTTCTGGGAAAAACAGGGTTAGGGCAAACCACCAAAAATACCAGTAAAAATTGAATCAAAAATAATCATTAGCCTGACATAAATGATAGCACATTCTAAGTAAGTTTTGACCTGTTGTAACAGACCTGTTGTATGGTACTGTATAGTGCAATTTATCAGAATCTTCAATTGATTATTCTCGATTAGTATCAATACTTGCTGGCTGCACTACATTTTAGTCAGTCTTCTGATCCTATCCACTGGTAACACTGCACAAGTCAGATTCCAGAATGCAACCTGCCTTGATAGATCAAGGGGTGAATCTTAATTGCTTTCGCTGTTAGATTTGTCAAGTTGTTCGGAGGTGATGCTTGGGAACGTTTATCACCTTATTTTACAAAACCTGCCCTGATTTATTATCATTTGGTGCCCCTCTCTCACATTCTTGCACTACCATACCAGGTGCCATTCCCAAAACAACTCCTCACTTTCTGGATATCCCAGAATTGACCAACATCCATGGTGCAGCACCATCTTTAAAAAGGTATTGTGCACCCAGACATGAGCTGTCAGTCCGGAGCTGCCCTGCATGGTATCTGATATTGGCCTTGGATGTGGCAGACAGTGGAAAATTGGTGCCTCTCTTGGGGGCAGGGACATGGAGATGCTGCTAATGGGGATGGGGTGATGCAGAGACAGGATGCCCTTTTCTCCTAGGCCAACAGAGGATGAGATTCTTCTGGAACCACCCCAACCTGGACCAGGGTTACCATCCAGGCCAGTGCAGTCTCCACCATCAAAGTGAATGCACAGAACATTAATGACCTTTTCTGCTCTGTCAGTGAAAGGGCCACCATCTTCTCATTGATACCTCACACTCGCTATATTTCTGCTACAGAACCCAACATTTCCTGCAACATCTTCCCCATACATTCTTATCCTTGCTAACATGTGACCCAGACTAACCCTGAATTTCTTCTGCACAGCTTATACACCCCCTCAGGACATCTCCATACATGCACCAAAAGGAGCAGTATGCCACCCACCTTTCTCTCCCTCACCCAGTATGTGTAGAGTTTCCTGACTCTGACCACCCCGAGCAGCTGACTGACCACATCCAAGCCTCATACTGGCATGTTTTTGCAGTTGATTACCATCAGGATTAGTCTGAAGCAGATTCACGAGTGCAGATATTCTTTAACATGTAAACATATTTATTAAATGAAGAGAGAAAAAGGCTTTTGAGACAAACAATAAAGCCAAGTTTCAAACTGCTCCTCAACACTCCTTTTATTGTCAATGCCAGTGAAATTTTCACTCTTAATCTCTTTAAGTGTTTAAATTAGCAGATTGCTTTCAGGTGCTTGTACTCCGACTGTAGAGATATGCCAATAATGCTTTTCCAAGCCTACTAACTCAAACATTTCAAAATACCATTCACTGAGCTCTTAATGAGAGAGCACACAAACTGACTGATCGCGTGATGACGAGACCTAGTGTTGGGGCTGAAAATCGCATAACGGCGAATGGGAGTTCGCTTTATAAAATAAAGTCGGCAGTTCACAAATTGCGTTACAGATAAATTGCATTTAATAAACGTGCGTTATTGGAGGACTACTTGTAAGTAATGTGCTTACAAGAGTACGTCAGAGGCGAGGAATCCTGTTGTAAGTAACTCACCTGCTGATTCCTAATGCTTGTTCCTATCTACAAGGCACAAGTCAGCAATGCGATGGAAAGCTCCCTCCTTGCTTGTTTGGGTTGAACTCTTGCATCACTGAAGAAGCTTGATGCTATTTCAAACAAAGTAACTCCTTGATTGGCACAATATGCATGGATGTTGAGGAATCGCAGAACAACTCTTTACTAAATGTGTACTAGAGTGCTGCTTCCTCTGGTGGATCTGTCGTGCTCTTAGGACAGGGCATAACCAAAGTTGGAGATGCTGATGTCATGGACACTGTGGAAGGAATGGTTCCTGTTTATGATCGTGTTTGGGTGTGCGATAGTTGGATTAATTTTGCCTCATTTCAACTTTGATTTGTTGCAGCAGACTTCGTAGGGTTATTGGTGACAGTGGCAGCTTTTCTTCTTTGGGATAAAGGTGGAGCAGGTCATTTAAAAAAAAAACTGCAATCAGTTACTTTATAGTTGCCATCTGGCTAGCTTTTGATTTCCAGATTTACTTTTGAATTCAGATGTCAGCATTTGCCATGGGGGTTTTATAACCCATGTCTCCAAAGCTTTACCCTGGTTTCTGGATTTACTCCAGACATATTATCATGATGTTAGCACCTCCTCCCTTCATTTGCCACAGACTGCATTCAAATGGCAGAGGTAGCTGATGACTAAAGTCACTTTGCTATTGATGGACAATATTTTTGTTTCTGAGTGTAACAAACACTGACATTTCCATTAGTTTATTCAGCTGACAATGAAAATTAAGATTGGCAGGAGAGAGAGCATCAGAATTTTGCCTTTTTCACAGTGATTGCTCTGTAGTTAATGTTCTTCAATGTCAAGCAGCTGTTGAGCCAACGACTGTGAAGTTTATGTCTTGAGAATTTATTTTTGGCTTCTTTTGCAATGGATGATAGCATGAGAGCTGAGCATACCTGAAAGTCCCAGAATAATGATCTTTAAGGTCAGTTCCATCTGTTAAACTATCAGTTTGCTGCTGACTTTCATTGTGACATTTGTGTGCATGCACAAGGGCAGTGTGGGGCATCCTGGTGCAAACTAGGAAGAGCAGCCAGCAATGAAGGGTAAATTTCTTCATGAAGGCACACAGGCTACTATCTGCAATGGGAAAAATTGAATTGCTGGGCTTCATAGGTATTGAGAAAACATTCATACTGGAATGAAATTTTTTCTTGATAATTGCATTAATATAAGTATGTAACTTGGTAATTACTCTGCATGAAGTGCTGAATTGAGCATGTGAAAAGATAAACTGGATAAGACCTGGTCTGACTTGCTTGAAAATAGTGCTGTCTTGATCTATCCACCCCAGTCACATTCTTTCTGGAGGGTAACAAAGTCTGAGACAGATATAAGGTACACTGAGCAAAACTTAACATGCTACCTAAATGAGTTCGGCAAACATGGAGGAGACTGCAGTAGTTCATTCTGCCACCTGGAGCTTCAAGTGCTGTCTTTTTAGGAACTTAATGTCCTTTTGAAATGTGCATATAATTCATCATCATGACAGGATTCAGGAATCTGTTCCAGAGAGAGGGTAAAAAGAAATGAAGGAAGAAGTTTTATTGTGTATGTTGAATAAATGATGACAATAAATGTTGTCCTTTAATGTTGGGAAATGAAGATAAAGTTCGTGCGTAAGTACTATCAGCAGGTAAACATTTTGCAAGCATTTAGAAATGCATGAGGAAACCCATCAGAGCTGATGTGGATTTGTTTAAGACAAGTTGCTGGCATGTTTGACAATTTGAATAATTTTTAAGTGAATTGATAGATTACAGGGATTACATATTTCATCTGGAGGCTGCAAAATGTCAAAGCTTGCCTGGAAACATCAGCCTCTCTAGCTCGTCCAGCCAGTTCTGTTGGTCAGTGTGGTCATTGCTGATCTTGGACATCAATTTCACTTGCCGCCCACGCGCCATATACCTTAGTTCTCTGACAGACCAAAAATCTGCCTATCTCAGTCTTAAATAATGCAAATGTATCCATGACCTCCAAGATAGAGAATTCCAAATATTCTCTTTGGCATCACCTTATGATCTTCGTCAACAAGAAGGAAAAGTGCCCCAAATGCATGGTATACGACATGACCATGAGACAAGACGTCCTGACTATGTCCTTTGATTATGACTGCATCAGAGTCATAAAGCTCCATTCATTTATCGAAGTTTGGGAGTATCATCTTCAGGTTGTTGGCAGCAGTTCAAGAAAATGGCCCAAGAAGGGCAAGTAGCATGGATGATAAATGATGGTGTTGCTAACAAAGCTCACAGAACGTGGACAGAAGACGGATGGAATATTATGTGAATAAGTGAATTTATCAATTTTTTTTGTCAGAAATAAAAGGCCAAGTATATCTCAACTGTTGAAAGGTTAGGAAGTAGAATATCCAAAGGGACCTCAATGCCCTTGTTATAAATCACCAAAACCTTGCATGCACGTGTCACAGGAAATTAAGAATGCATGTGGTTTGTTGGCCCTCATAAGAAGGGGATTTACATACACATGTGAAGATGTCTTGCTGCAGTCATGTGAAGTTTTAATGAGACTTTGCTTGGAGAATTGTGTGCAATCTTGGCTTCCTTATTTAGGGGAAATAACACTTTTCATGGAGAGAGTACAATGGGGAATCACCTGACTATACCTTGAGATGTTGGATTTGTTTTACAACGAGAGATTGAGGGAACTAGATTTGTATTCTGGACAGTTTGATGGACGAGGTGTGATGCAACTAAAGTATGGCAAATTCTTCGAGGGCATTACAGGGTCAATGTAGAATAAATGTTTCCCTGAACTCGGGACATGATCTAAGTTCAGGGTGAGGTGACTTAAGTCAGAGATGGGATGAAATCTTTTCACTTGAAGGGTGGTGAATCATTGGAATTCTTTCCCCTGAGATTGTGGAAGTTATTTAGTATGTTCAAGATAGAAATTGATAGAATTCGGGGGAATAATGACATAAATAAGTGGCATTAAGGTAGAATGTCAACCATGATTGCATTAAATGACAGAGCAGGCTTGACAGGTTGCATGGCATGCTTCTGTCCTATGTTTCCAGTTTGAAGGAATAATGACAAACATAGCGTGAAATAATGATTTTTCATTCAGATGTGCACAGTTTGACTTTCTCTTGAGAACTCTTGATAAATCAAACAAGTTCTGTAAATTTCAGTCACTGCTCAGCACTTCAGACCAATTATGTAGAGGTCCCCCAAGCAGCTTGGAGAGTTGCCTTGGAATTTTTTTTTCCTGGGGTGTCAAATGACAAAAACAGCGATTTGCTTCACAATAGCTGCACTTTGTTTTTGTAGCGTCAGTTACTATGGTGCCATTTAGCAACTGATACTTGTGCAAAACATTTTAACCTTGGATAATACCTTATACAGTTTGTCACCCTTATTATAAATTGGGTAGAAGAATGTTTGCTATTTGCTTTCCACGAATTGTTTTGCAGTTACAGGTTTTCAGCATTTTTCATTTGGCTTATTGAACACACATGGACTGATTTAAGGAAGGAAATATCGCAGCAAAGGAATAAAATATTTAAATCAAACCCATTCTGGAAGTTGGCAACAAGAGAATTAAGATCATAGTTTTATAAAATGTGTAGGCCCTTCTTGTCTGTACCTGTTTCCTGGAAGAAAGATTTAGCT
This sequence comes from Chiloscyllium punctatum, assembly GCF_047496795.1. Lineage (NCBI taxonomy): Eukaryota > Metazoa > Chordata > Chondrichthyes > Orectolobiformes > Hemiscylliidae > Chiloscyllium > Chiloscyllium punctatum. The sequence continues at coordinate 90,101,593 of NC_092746.1, read as the reverse complement.
CATCAAGCTCCTCGAAATTCAGCTGATTTGCATTTAACCTCAATAGCGTGAACAAGTTTGTTACTGAATAACTTTTGGATGTCCTGAATGGTAAGTTGAATGAATACCTATAAAAACTTATGTGCATTTACCCTTCCTTGTGCATGTGTCATGTGACCCATTACACAGTGAAGTTTCAGCTTCTAAGTTCACTATACACAACAGCAAATTGCATTTATGAATATGCAAAACTTCCTAAGCAACTTAATAGGCGTGATCGTACAGGAGAAAACAACAAGCCGATTTTAGAAATGCCAGAATGTTCTCCAAAACACAATCGAAGAGAGAGCTTCCATAGATAGATGGAGAAACGTATATCTTTAGGCAAGGCATTCTGTGGATGAAGACTATGCACAGTCATTGGCTTATCTGAAATCAACTATCGAGCAATCACCCTGACAGCATGAAGGCTGGATGACTGAAGTTTGATTTTGGCAATGTTCAGTTGGAAGGTGCCACACTGCTCAAGTCTGATTAAAATCTGGTTCAGACTTGTATAGCCAATTCACAAAAGGAAATTGTATGCTTTCTTTTATTTGCCCACTTCTGCTTAAGTTAGAGTTTCTGCTCCCCTAAAGGAGGTCAAGAAGTTGCTTGACTCCCTTCCTTCTTTGTGAAGGGAGAATTCTGGCACATTGTTACTGATTTGTTAGAAAATAGACTTGTTTTTGTAAGACTGTGATCAGCAGGAGGATATTATGTTGTATTTCCACTTAATTACAAAAGACTGAGCACTTATCTATAGAAGAACCAGGTTCCTATGTCTGTATATGTAAACCCTAAACCCAAAATCAGTAGATGGATTTTGTCTGCAATTTTCTGTTCTGTTAGCCATTGGACTTGACAACTCTTAAATAGAGGTTACAGATTGACTTGTTCATCTTATCCAGACATGGACCCTGTTGTTGTGAGCTTGTCTGTTGTAAGTATTAGATAAAAACAATGACTGCAGATGCTGAAAACCAAATACTGGATTAGTGGTGCTGGAAGAGCACAGCAGTTCAGGCAGCATCCAACGAGAAACGTCGATTTCGCTGCTCGTTGGATGCTGCCTGAACTGCTGTGCTCTTCCAGCACCACTAATCCAGTTGTAAGTATTAGATAACTGATACCTGCAGGGTGACATTCAAGTTAACCAGAGATGGTTTTCTTCAAAGCGAATCAAGAGAGAAAATAATACATGCAGAATCTTGTGTGGTCAGCTGAGCTGGTGTTGCACACAACCAAAAAGAAAGCCTCAGAGGAGAGAAGCCAATGCTTTCTCGATGGATTCTAACATTGGTAATTGATTGATTGAAAAATCTTCATGGCAGCAGATTATGAACTGTGTTTGAGATACAAATTTTTAGAAACTGTCATAATCGGAGGTTATAGACAAGCAGTAAAATAAAAATCAATTATAAAGTCATGAAGGTGTTGCACAGTTGTGGGTATGTGAGTATGCACTGATGTTATGCTAATGCAAAGCGGATTATGTTTGTAAGTTTGGAATGAGAAGTGCATGCACCTGCTTAAAAAGGTGGGCTGCAGTAATGGCACGCCAAAGGTGAAATGCTTTGAGAAGTGCTGGCATTTTGATGCAGACTCTGTTGTGTCATCCTTGATGAGAAGTTTTCACGAAGTGAAAGTTGGATGGCAAAAGAAACTGGCTAGCATAGTAGAGAAGTCTGTTTTGCAAGAATCTGAATTAATAATGGAACAGTGCCTACTTTTCATATCAACTGTAAAGATTTACACACTATGACATATGTCATAAAAATAATCTATATTGGAAATGTCTATATAGTACATATCTGTTCGTAGTGAAGGCTTGCCTTTACAATCAGATCATTAAACATATGCATGTTTAACGGTTGGTATCACTTAACATCCAGAAGTGATCACTGGTTCGACCATCGTTGTTGAGCACAGCTTGATGGTTTTCCCAGCAGAATTCATTAGAACCCTTTCTCCTGATGCTGTGACAGGAAAATGAATTGTCACCTTTTTTTCCAAAAACTGGAAGCATTTACTAAATGCACCTTGTTGGTATTTCAAATGCCATTTGTGACCTGGAACTACATGGAAATTGCTTATTTTGTCCAAAGTTATCATCCACGTCCCCCTTTTTTTTCCCCCTAATTTTGGGTATATTATCATCCACATGATCAAATAGCCTAAATTATCTACTATCTTGAATCCTTCATTCTGTTATTTATCTTCGTTTAGATTAGATTCCCTACAGTGTGGAAACAGGCCCTTCGGCCCAACAAGTCCACACCGACTCTCCAAAGAGTAACCCACCCAGACCCATTTCCCTCTGGCTAATGCACCTAACACTTGTGAATCTAATCTTGAAAATGTTTAGTTTTCAGCACAACGACTTGGAAGTCAGTGAAGAAATTGAAAGACCACTGGATGTCTCAAAGCATTTGTAGCTAATTAAGTATTTTTTTCAGTGTTGTCACTGTTGTAATGTTGGAAATGTGGCCCCCTATCTGTGGGCAGAAATCTTCCACAAACAACAACCGGATCCTGACCAGATAATCTGTTTTCTTAATTTGAGGAAAAATTCTTAAACTGGAGACCAGGAATAATTCCCTTGTTTGTCTTCAGATGGTGCAATAAGATTTTGTAAGTGTATCTGAGACGGCAAGCAAAACCTGACAACTTATAATTTGAAAGATGGTGTTTACCAGTGGTGACAGAAGTGTTCACTTTGATTTTTCAATTGAAGTCTTGGAGTGGGACCTGAAGCCAGAATCAAGTGACTCTAGGGTAACACCTAAATAGGATGCGCTTAGTTACTCTTGCTCTCTCATAGAACATAGAAACATACAGCACAGAACAGGCCGTTAGGCCCATGATGTTGTACAGACACTTGATCCTTATGTAAAATATAGTAACTAACCTACGCACCCCTCAACTCACTGCTATCCATTTGCATGTCCAGCAGTAGCTTAAATGCCCCCAATGACTTCACTTCCACCACATCAACTGGCAACGCATTCCATGCATTCACAACTCTGTGTAAAGAACCTACCTCTGATGTCTCCTTTATACCTTCCTCCTAATATCTTCAAACTAAGACTTCTTGTACCAGTCAGTCCTGCCCTGGGGAAAAGTCTCTGACTATTGACTCTATGTATTCCTCTCATTACCTTGTACACCTCGATCAGGTCTCATCTCTTCTTCCTCCTCTCCAGAGAGAAAAGACAGAGATTATTCAGCCTTTCTTCATAAGGCAAGCCCTCCAGTCCAGGCAGCATCCTGGTAAACCTTCTGTGCACCCTCTCCAAAGCCTCCACATCTTTCCTATAGTAGGGCGACCAAAACTGGACACAGTATTCCAGGTGTGGTCTCACCAGGGACTTTATAGAACTGCAGCAAAACCTTACGGCTCTTAAACTCAATCCCCCTGTTAATGAAAGCCAAAGCACCATATGCTTTCTTAACAACCCTATCCACTTTGAGGGATCTATGTACTTGCACACCCAGATCCCTCTGTTCCTCCACTCTGCCAAGAATCCTGCCTTTAATCCTATATTCAGCATTCGAGTTCGACCTTCCAAAATTCATCACTTCGCATTTATACAGGCTGAACTCCATCTGCCATTTCTCAGCGCAGCTCTGCATCCTGTCGATGTCGCACTGCAGCCTGCAATAGCTCTCGATACCATCGACACCGCCAACCTTTGTGTCATCTGCAAATTTACTAACCTGCCCCTCAAATTCCTCATCCAAGTCATTTATAAAAACTACAAAGAGCAGAGGCCCAAGAACAGAGCCCTGCAGGACACCTCTAAACACTCTTCCAGGCGGAATATTTTCCATCTACAACCACTCTCTGCCTTCTGTCAGCCAGCCAATTCTGAATCCAGATAGCCACATCTCCCTGTATCCCATACTTCCTGACTTTATGAATGAGCTTACCATGGGGAACCCTGTCAAATGCCTTGCTGACATCCATATACACCACATGCACTGCTCGAACGTCATTGACCTGTCTTGACACCACCTCAACGACTCCATAAGATTTGTGAGGAATGATCTGTCCCTCACAAAGCTATGCTGACTGCCTTTAATCAAACTATGCTTTGCCAAATAGTCATAAATCCTATCCCTCGGAATTCTTTCCACAACTTTGCTGACTACAGGCGTGAGACTGACTTGTCTGTAATTGCCAGAGATTTCCCTATTACCCTTCTTTAAAAGTGGAACAACATTTGCCTCCTTCCAATCCTCCTGTACGACTCCTATGGAAAGTGAGGAGGCAAATATCCTCACTAGCGGTTTAGCAACCTCCTTTCTTGCTTCCAGGAGCAGCCTAGGATAAATCTTATCTATAAATTTTGTATCTGTAGTTCATTGCACTTGACATTTTAAGCAAAATACTGGAAATATGCATTATGGAATAAATCCGTAATCTTAGGAGTTCAATGCATTAGTCTGCAACTTCTCACTATCATCATCTCTTAGTCATTGCTTCAAAAATGCATTTGGGTTCTTAGAATCACTGCTGTCAGAGCTACTCGTGGTAAGCTACTTAGGCAAATTTATGAATGACAAAAAAAAACTTTAACTGTTTTTGAGAAGACTCGTAAGTGTATTTCCCCTCCACCCCTTAGTTTGGAGTTCCCTGGTATTAGAAGCAGTCTTGCATGAATGGAAGCTTCAGAATCATTTTAAGACCCCAAGACATTGAAGCAGAGCTAGGCCATTCAGCCCTTCAACTTTGTTTTGCCATTCAGTGGGGTCATGGCGAATTTTATAATCTCCAACTCCAATTTCCTGACGTTTCACCATAAATTTTGATTCCCTTACTGATTAAAACAATCTGTCTGTTTCAGCCCTTTACTTGACACAGCTTTGAAAGTTCTCTGCAATAAAGAATTCCACAGAGTCAGTACATTCTGACAGAAGAAATTCCTCCTCGTCACTGTATTAGATGTTTGACCTCTTCTGAGGTTTTGCTCTCTAGTCATAGATGCTCCCACAAACAGACACAACTTTTCTGTATTTATCCTATCAAGTCCTCTAAGAACATTGTATGTTGCAATGTGGTTGCCTCTCGTTCTTCTATATTCCAATTAGTGTTTAGGCAACCTGTCTTCAAGCAGAACTGAGAGATACTTCAGACATTTGTCTCGTTGTGTCTCCTCCAAATGAGAAACAAATAGCAGTTATTTTCTACTTTTTATTCATGGGATGTGGGTGGTGCTGGTGTGCGTTGCCCATTTCTAATTACCCTTTAACCAAATGGCTTACCAGGCCATTGGCTTTTGCCCGAAACGTCGATTTCGCTGCTCGTTGGATGCTGCCTGAACTGCTGTGCTCTTCCAGCACCACTAATCCACCATTTCAGTGGACAGTTGAGTGTTATGGATTGGAGTCACATGTCAACCAGACTTGGTATGGAAACAGAATTGCTTGCCTAAAGGGCATTAGTGTAGATTAAATTATTGTGTCAGCTTGTTGCAGCTGCTGTATGAATTAGGTAATTAATTGTAAGTAAAAACATTGTGGCAGCATAAACAATAGTCCAGATTGTTTTATGTTCTCCAGTGGGAAGATGAATGTCTGAATCAGAATCTGCAAAGGATTTTCATCTTTTTCCACTTATTGTTAGTCAGAGGACTAAACAATAAGCCCTTCAATTTCCATGGTGTCTCTGTTACACAAAAGAAAACACTAGTTGTGAGGTAGGATAATTTACTGCTTTGAAACACCAGCTGACAGTGTAGTTTGCGTGTATGGAAGCATGGGATCTTGTTCATTGATAGTCAGAAATTGTTGACAGTATGGTTCCAGCCAAGGCAAGTACTTTATAGTAAGGACCAAATTAGTAAATTTGGCTCAGCATGAATTGAACATAGTATGACTGGCAGAGAATTCAAAGCAGGCAGCAGACCCAAACCAGTGCAACTCATCTCAGTACTGCCAATGGAATTTGTGAAATCAAGCCCAAGCTGCTGAAAGGAATCCTCTCTCTTGGGGAGATGATTGAATACATGAGAAATGTCCTTGGTAACACAAATGACGTATGGTTTTGAAATTTATACTGTAATAGAGAAGCTATTGGATTACTTGGTTTAATGTGATGCACAGGAAATGAAGTTCAAATAGTTCAAGTGCTAATGATTTGATTAGCAGCTCAACAAGATGTGACAAAGGATACTATTCTATCAACGCTGTGTCAAAAATGAAATTGAATTTTTTTCTTCAGTGTTCTGTACTTTCTGAAGTATATTACTACTTGTTCATCTGCATTAAATTCCCATTTCACTTGTTTCCCCATCAAGTTAGTAGTTTTGCCAAGTTCAGTATCGTCCTCAAAGTTGAGAATAGTTCTCATGACAATTCCAAGGACCTCCAGTTTAAAAAAAAATCATTCATCACTATTTTCTTCCTCTTCGTCTTTATTCCTTACTTGCATATTCATTTTACCATTGCCCCCTTTAATGCTTTTGTGCTTCGATCTTGTAACGTCATATGTTATCAACTGCCTTTCAGAGATGTACAGACACAGTTTCTGCAGTTACTTTCAGCGTTCTCTGTTACTTCCTTCAGGTTAGCCAGACATAAATTACCTTTAACAAACCCATGCTGGGTTTCGCTTGTAAACCCATGCTTCTCCAATTCAGAAAGTATTTTATCTTCAACTTGTCAAGATGTTGAAAGAAAATACAGTCACGCAGATCTGAAAGGTAAAGTGAAAATTCTTTTTGGAAGCCATTCAGGTTAAGATCTTTTTATTTTAACAGGAATCTATTCAGCAGAAAAAGAATTAGCTGATGCTTCATTATACTAATCTGTTGTCAGTAAATCACCACAAGTTACCCTTATTTTAGCAACTTCTAAATAAATCTCAGAGAAAATCAAAGATTGAAATAATTGAAACTTTATTGCATGTAGCAACCAAACTAAGACCCCTCAAGTAATCAAATAAAGCCTCACAACACAACTTGGCTGTTAGCTGATTAATGATGGAATCTGGCCAGGATTTCACTAATACTGTCTGTCTCTGAAAATGTCCAGAGTTCACTCTTTGTGCAGTGTCGTTCTTTGAAATTCTGCTACTGACTTATTCTTCTGTTGGATTCTTATCCTGTTTTCCCTTTCAAGTTTGTAGTGTGACATTAATGTTTCAATAGATTCTTTCATCCCAGCATTGATTACATTTCTGGAGACCTCAAGTCTGTAGCTTGTCTTATCAGAAACTGCTTCCCTGTTCCTTGTCAGATTCGATGTTAGCTGTCTGTTCGAGGATACACCTTTTCCTCCTCAAAATCTTTTGCATGGAAATCTTTTTCCTTTGTGGCAATAAAGCATCTGTTTATTAAGCAGATGTCAAAGCAGTTTTGTTTATATAATCTCACCAAGACTTGGCTAATTGTTTTCAGGCTCTGTGTAACCGTTTATCTTTGTCCCTTTTAATATCGAGAAACAGTTTATTCCAGAAAGATTTATTGCTGATTTTTTTTTCAATCCATAAAGTTATTTGTTAGGTTCTTTTGCCAAGGTTTCACACGACATGCAATTCGCACATGTCAACTTCTGCAAGCAGTTAAAATTTATTAAAGCTCGTACAAGCTAGGTGACCCCACTTTGACCTTCGTCACAGGTGTGTGAAGTCGTGTCAAAAGAGGCCCCCAACAAAGGAAACACATCTCCTTCATAGGGGTCACTTGGTAATGCTCACAGGCACTCTGCCCCCCACCCCAGCCAAAACCACATGTTGCCCCAGGTACAATGGTAGGATGAGGTCAGAGATAATGTAAATACCCTAATCCTGGGGAATCGTTACGCAGACGATTTCCTGACTCTGATTCCCCAAAACAATATAGGTGTGAAATGCTTCAGTATCGGGGGATGATCACATAAATAAGTTTGATTGGCTGGGGATGGCTATGAAAGCATTTCGGAATGGAAGGGACTGAATAAGAGTTGAATTCGATAATAACAGTAGAATAGTAGTAAATAGCTGCCGAAATGAAGTGTGGATGACAAAGGATAGTCATCCACATTGCTGCATGCTGTCTATGAGACAGAATGTCACCCCCAACCACTTCCAGAATGTTCAGCTTCTGGGAGAAAGACCGTACATTTTAACCCTTTAACATTACGTTAATGTCTCGAGTATACTTTAATCTGTTAACATTACATATTCAAGTTGTGAAGTTTACATTGTCACTGTCTCATTATGGTCTTGCTGCTTTTTGAGTTTCAATGCATGTTTTCATTTTATCCCCTCGACAGTCCTGTGTTTGATTAAATGGTGGAATTTGACCATTAATTTCAGAAACTGTCAGATTATCATTGTTATATAGCTTTTGTTTAGAGTGATTGGCTTTTGCATATACACAAAAGAATGTATTTCCAATAAGGAAAATAATACAAATGTCAGTGTAATAATCACCTGCTTAGTATTAAATATTGAGAACTGTAGTGTGCAGGAGTCAAAATTCCAGAAGGTCACACCGGAGGCTCAAATGTGTTCTAATTCAGTGATGAAGAATATCTCTCTGATTTACATACAATATTCATCTCCAGTTCGGGATTCCAGCCAGCAAGGCATGATGTTTGTGTTTTATTCAACTTGTTCTCTTTGGAAATGCGTTTTATCAAAATGAGAACTACAGTTGTCGTGTGGTTAAATGTGTTTTTGAGGGGATGAAGAGTATTCATGTTGCAATTGTATGCAATTTACTACTGTATGTGTCCATTCCTTTAGTGTGAAAATGCTGTTTAAAACTATTAGCGAGTCTACTTTGTGTCTGCAAACTGCATAGATATTTGTTTTGATGTCTGCTTCATAACTTGTGTTTTAATAATGCAGAGTTAATCCACCATTGATAACTGATTAATGATAATGATATCATGATTAATGTGACATCTCAAGGGGGACTATTGTCATGTGTGATCATGAGTCAACTTTGAAAGAGTTCTATTGTCACACAGATAGCACTAAGATTGGAGGCTTCGAGGTTGAATATTTAGGATTGCTCCTTTTTCAGTTTTAATGTGTGTTATGATACTCTGCTGATATAACCTCATTCAACGAAATTCATTTGCATTTTTCTCTTAACTTTATTTTCAGAACAAAATCTCTTATGTTTATCTTTTCCTATCCCACAGAATTGCATTAGATTGTTGTGAACTGCAACATGAATCACACATTAACTCCATGTGATTTTCTGTTTAGTGCTTGATCTTAGAGTTAATTTTGTTCAGGTTTTTGAACGTTACTGAAACATTGGAAAGATAGTTGTATAGACCTACATGCCATGTTTGGCTTGTTCTTTGTGTAGATACTTGAAATTTAACTGAATGAAGTTCATTCCAAAGGTTATCAAGTCATAGTCATAGAAATGTACAGCATGGAAACAGACCCTTCGGTCCAACTGTCCATGCTGACCAGATATCTCAACCCAATCTAGTCCCATCTGCCAACACCTGGCCCATATCCCTCCAAACCCTTCCTATTCATAAATCCATCCAAATGCCTCTTAAATGTTGCAATTGTACCAGCCTCCACCACATCCTCTGGCAGCTCATTCCATACTTGTACCACCCCTCTGTGTGAAAAATTGCCCCTTACATCTCTTTTATATCTTTTCCCTCTCACCCTAAACCTATGCCCTCCTAGTTCTGGACTCCCCGACCCCAGGGAAAAGACTTGGGCTATTTATCCTATCCATGCCCCTCATAATTTTGTAAACCTCGAAAAGGTCACCCCTCAGCCTCTGACGCTCCAGGGAAAACAGCCCCAGCCTGTTGAGCCTCTCCCAATAGCTCAAATCCTCTGACCCTGGCAACGTCCTTGTAAATCTTTTCTGAACCCTTTCAAGTTTCACAACATCTTTCCAATAAGGAGGAGACCAGAATTGCACGCAATATTCCAATAGTGGCCTAATCAATGTTCTGTACATCCGCAACATGACCTCCCAACTCCTGAACTCAATACTCTGACCAATAAAGGAAAGCATACCAAATGCCTCCTTCACTATCCTATCTACCTGCGACTCCATTTTCAAGGAGCTACGAACCTGCACTCCAAGGTCTCTTTGTTCAGCAACACTCCTGAGGACCTTACCATTAAGTGTATAAGATTTGCTTTCCCAAAATGCAGCACCTCGCATTTATTTGAATTAAACTCCATCTGCCACTCCTCAGCCTAATGGCCCATCAAGATCCTGTTGTAATCTGAGGTAACCCTCTTCGCTGTCCACTGCACCTCCACTTTTGGTGTCATCTGCAAACTTACTAACTGTACCTCTTATGCTCGCATCCAAATCATTTATGTAAATAACAAAAAGTAGAGGACCCAGCACTGATCCTTGTGGCACTCCACTGGTCACAGGCCTCCAGTCTGAAAAACAACCTTCCACCACCACCCTCTGTCTTCTACCTTTGAGCCAGTTCTGTATCCAAATGGCTAGTTCTCCCTGTTTTCCGTGAAATCTAACCTTGCAAATCAGTCTCCCATGGGGAACCTTGCCAAATGCCTTACTGAAGTCCATATAGATCACATCTATTGCTCTGCCCTCATCAATCATCTTTGTTACTTCTTCAAAAAACTCAATCAGGTTTGTGAGATATGATTTTGTTAACTGCTAACTCAAATTGATTGCAAAAATCCCTCCTGTGATCTTTTTATTAAACCTATTAATTCTTATTACTGGATGACAAAAGGTTCTGAGCAAAATAATTAATTGAGCAAAAGGAGCTTTCATTCGTTTTGTAATTAAGTACATGGACAGAATTTGATGCATCTTTTTCTCGTTCTCTTCAAAACAGTGTATCAGAAGTCAGGTTGAAATCGCAGAACCTATTTACTCTTCACCTCAACATTTCCATTTTCTGTGTCTCTGTGCATCCATGTTTTCAGGTACAGTATCTCCTTGGCAATTTACATGTAGCAAAAGACTTTTGAAGTGAAGTTATTACCACTTGTACTTCTCTTGGGGAGGAGGGAGGAAAATGTATGCCACTGAGATATTATGCAACTCGTATTTAAAGTCAATTAATTTGTAGTCAATTTGAAATGCGGTCTTATTTTTCTTGTCGAAAAATAAATGTCTCCTGCAAGGAGCATGATTGTTTTCTCAGTGAATGAATTTTTTTTATCATAAATGATTCACTGTTTAACTTTAGTTTCACAGTACTATTCCTGTTATTCTTAAAGATTCTGAGGTTTTAAAGTTGAATTATTAGTAGAGTATGCATTTAATGAAAGTTGCACGTGGGATTGTGGTTCCCACCTTTTATCATTGCCAGAAACTAAACTGCACCGGTGATCTAAACACTGTGGGTATGTGACCAGGTAAGAGTTTGAGAGTTCTGCAGAACATAACTGTCATGCCAGACTTCTCAAAGGTTGTCCACCATCAACAAGTCCTGTGATAGAAGTACCTTCATTTTGTCTGGATGAAAGAAGTTCCACTAATGCTTAAGAAACCTGACGCCACCCAGGACAACACTGCTCAATGATCGCACCATCCCCTTAGAATGACTACTAAATTCTAAGTCTGTCATGAAACAATGTTGCATTTATCGGTCTATTCGGATATACTTTGTATTCATTGTGTCAAAGACCTTCAGCAGGTCAGCAAAGGAACAATGAAGTCCCACCTATTGCTTACAGCACTTTTCTTAGATATACTGAAGGATCCAGACCATGTCACAAATATCTCTTTTTCTCCTGAGCCCATTTTGACTTTCCAGTGGTTTGGAATTATTTCATTATATGGGGAACTGCAGAAAAAGCTTGATTTATTTCTTTTGCTAAGGAGTATAGCGCCCTCTGCTGTCCTGTTGCCTCCATTTAGACTTTGATTTAGACCTGTACTTCAGGGGCTTTTAACCACAGTCACAGACTCATATTGTGCAGAAACATGACTTTCAGTTGACCATGTCCATGCTGACCAACAAATACCAAACTACTCTGAACCCACCTACCTGTACTTCGTTTATAGCGTACAATTTTAATTACTCATCCAGATGCTTCTTAGAGCTCAGAGCAGTAGCGGGAGAGGAACAGAACAGAAATACACAGCCTCCAATTGTGGATGATGTCATAGATGTTGGCTGGCATTTGGTCAAGTTTTGCTGTCGTTACCCCTCTTGCTTTTTGTCTTGACCTTGTTTATTTCTCTCTGTGTGTCCCCCTCTCGCGCCCTCTCGCGCCCTCCCACACCTCCACTCTGCCCGTTTTCGTGGATAATGGTTGGCTTGCTTGTTCTTTCACCCAATCCTGATGGTCAGAAGGATTGAGTGTGAGAGTGCCATTCAATAAAATCATGACTGATGTGATCGTATCTGCATTCCCTTTGACCGCCTTTCTGCACAGTTTGTAGCGTGCTCACTTTGAAGTTTTTCTGCAATACGATCCAACTAAGTAGGTTGTTTGTAAATTCAGATGTGTGTTAGGTATTTAGTTTTTTTAATTAAAAAAGTTTGATTTTTAGCAATGAGCATTCTTGTTAGTAGCCCCCGATATTCTCTTTCATGATCGATTGAAAACAAGAGTCCAGAGCTGATATGCATTTAATGGGATATGAATAATTCTGCTAAACTACACCAAGTACACTTCACTGAAGCTCAGAGATGGGTTTTAATCACCACATAGAATACATTTCCACTTCGGGAAGAAATACTTCTCTTAATCACTAATAAAACTGAAGTAGGATGTGGTACAGTACCAAAGTCCCTTATAACCTGTCAGTATTAAGTTTAAACTTTCTGGAAATTAGGAACACCTGCCTTGAAGAAGTTTTCCTCCTCTCTCTATAAGAATCTCAGGGAGTCCTTCTCCCACTGCAACTCCCAGGTCATTTCCTCTGCCCTGAAGATTTTCAACCATGTCCTGAAACAAACTCGCTACCACAGCCACATTTGCTCCCACAGTGCCTACCTCCGTAACCAACTCATCCCACACGGACTCCGGACCACCTTTAAACCAGCAGAGTTCGGACCCGAACAGGGCAAACAATACAGACTACAGATTCAGAAACACCAGCAACAGTTCTCCTTCAGGATCCTCCGCTCCACGCTTGCAACAATGCGCCAACACCTAACCTCTCTCCAGTCAGCCCTGCCTCAGCTGAGAGCCACACTCTCTCAGAATTGCCAAGAACCCACTCTGTACTACATCCTCAGGAGAATTCATACTCTCAACAAGTAGTATTTCAACTCCATCTCAAACATCAAAAAGTAAGTACAACGAACTTTTATCTACCCACCTCCATAACCAGTGCTCCTCAAACATTCCAGAAGATTACCCTCGCCTCTGGAACTGCTCGACTGCTCAGACGCCACTAGCCATGCGGCTGGTGCAGCTGCCACCCCCACGCTGATTGATGATGTCACTTCCGCCCCCCCATCACGGCCACTCCCACAACCACTTCTGCCCCGCACAATTCCTCATGTATCACACGTGACATCACTTCCGCCCCTCACATCATTGCTGATGTCACACGCTCAGTGACTTCCGCCACCCCTACTGCCACCACTACACCCCCCCCCCCCCCCCAGATCCCATTGTCACCATTCCCAGCCCCCAGAACCCTGAGGGGAACACCACCCCTGCTCATGACTCCACCCCCATTTTCCCCCACCATCGCACCCACTCCGGTCACTGGCTCTGCCCCCACTCTCAGCTCCACACCCACGCCAGATCCCAGCTCCCAGCCCTGCCGAGTTTTCACCATCCCTCCAGACCTTCCCCTCACTGAGGACGAATGATCAGTCCTCAGCAAAGGACTCACCTTCATCCCCCTCCATCCACGCATCAATGAATTTAATACACACTGTGACGTTAAACCTTCGAGCTTACTTTCACAATCAGGACTCCTGCCCACCTTCTGAGGACCCCTTCGCCCACCTCCAACACACTGCATCCACCTGGACACCCCGCGCTGGCCTATTACCTGCCCTCGACCTCTTCATTTCCAACTGCCGCTGGGACATTAACCACCTCAACCTGTCTAGCCCCCTCCCCCACTCCAACCTCTCACCATCACAACGCACAACCCTCCAATCCCTCTGCTCGAATCCCAACCTCACCATCAAGCCAGCAGATAAAGGGGCCAGCAGTGGTAGTCTGGCGCACTGACCTCTACACCGCTGAAGCCAAACACCAACTCGAGGACACCTCTTCTTACTGCTCCCTCGACCATGACCCCACCCTCCCCATCACCAAACCAACATGTCCCAGACCATACAGAACCTCATCACCTTAGGAGATCTCCCACACACAGCTTCCATCCTCATAGTCCGGGAACCCTGCACTGCCCGGTTCTACCTCCTTCCCAAGATTCACAAGCCTGACCACCCTGGCCGACCCATTGTCTTGGCAGGCTCCTGCCCCACTGAACTCATCTCTACCTACTTTGTCACTGTCCTATCCCCCCTAGTCCAGAAACACCCCACATACAAGATACCACCCACTCCCTCCACCAAGACTTTAGTTTCCCCTGCCTCCAACGCCTCATCTTCACCGTGAATATCCAATCCCTCTACACCTCCATCCGCCATGACCAGGGCCTCCAAGCCCTCCGTTTTTTCCTCTCCAGACGTCCACAACAGTACCCTTCCACTAACATACTCATTCGTTTGGCCGAACTGGTCCTCACCCGTAACAATTTCTCCTTCGAATCCTCCCACTTCCTCCAGACCAAAGGGGTAGCCATGGGCACACGTATGGGCCCCAGCTATGCCTGTCTCTTTGTTGGCTACATAGAACAGTCGATCTTCCGTAATTACACCGGCACCACTCCCCACCTCTTCCTCCGCTACATTGATGACTGCATTGGTGCCACCTTGTGCTCCCGCGACGAGGTTGAGCAATTCATCAACTTCATCAACACATTCTACCGTGACCTTAAATTTACCTGGACCATCTCTGACACCTCCCTCCCCCTTCCTGGACTTCTCCCTCTCCATCTCCATTACTGAGGACCGACTTGACACTGACATTTTTTTCCAAACCCACCGACTCCCACAGCTACCTGGATTACACCTCTTCCCACCCTACCTCTTGCAAAAATGCCATCCCGTATTCCCAATTTCTCCGCCTTCGCCGTTTCTGCTCCCAGGATGACCAGTTCCACCACAGAACACACCAGATGGCCTCCTTCTTTGGAGACCGCAGTTTCCCTTCCCACGTGGTTAAAGATGCCCTCCAACACATCTCGTCCACATCCCGCACGTCCGCCCTCAGACCCCACCCCTCCAACCGTAACAAGGACTGAACGCCCCTGGTGCTCACCTTCCACCTACCAACCTTCGCATAAACCAAATCATCCACCGACATTTCCGCCACCTCCAAACAGACCCCACCACCAGCGATATATTTCCCTCCCCACCCCTTTCCGCCTTCCGCAAAGACCGTTCCCTCCGTGACTACCTGATCAGGTCCACGCTCCCCTACAACCCACTCTCCAATTCTGGCACTTTCCCCTGCCACCGCAGGAACTTCAAAACCTGCACCCACACCTCCTCCCTCACCTCCATCCAAGGCCCTAAAGGAGCCTTTCACATCCATCAAAGTTTTACTTGCACATCCACTAATATCATTTATTGTATCCGTTGCTCCCGATGCGGTCTCCTCCACATTGGGTAGACTGGGCGCCTCCTAGCAGAGCGCTTTAGGGAACATCTGAGGGACACCCGCACCAATCAATCACATCGCCCCGTGGCCCAACATTTCAACTCCCTCTTCCACTCTGCCTCCTTCACTGCTGCTCCCTCAGCATCAGACGCCTGGAGGAAGAACGCCTCATCTTCCGCCTCGGAACACTTCAACCCCAGGGCATAAATGTGGACTTCAACAGCTTCCTCATTTCCCCTTCCCCTACCTCACCCCAGTTCCAAACTTCCAGCTCAGCACTGTCCCCATGACTTGTCCTACCTGCCTCTCTTCTTTCCCACCTGTCCACTCCACCCTACCCCCGCCCCCGACCTATCACCTTCATCCCCTCCCCCACTCACCCATTGTACTCCATGCTACTTTCTCCCCACCCCCACCCTCCTCTAGCTTATCTCTCCACGCTTCAGGCTCTCTGCCTTTATTCCTGATGAAGGGCTTTTGCTCGAAACGTCGGTTTTACTGCTCCTCGGATGCTGCCAGTACTGCTGTGCTCTTCCAGCACTACTAATCCACAATAAATTATGTGCCATTTGATTCATTGTCTTTCTGCCAACTTTGTAGCTCCAAAGCATTGTCATGTTGCATTTTAATTTAGTACATACGCATACTGTGCTCTAATGCCATTTTATTCTTTTGGGGATATAGATGTTGCTGACTTGACCATCATTTATTGCCCATCTCAGTTGAACCTGTGAAGGTGGTGGTAGGATTCTCCTTTGAACCACTTTAGTCTATGGGGAATCGATGTACTTAAAATGGTGTTCGGGAATGTGTTCGAGAATTTTGTTCCAGATTATCAAGATCACCGGTCTAATCAATGTTCTTGTTGCTGAGCAGATCTTGTTAATGGTACACACTGCTGTCTGTGTGTTCATGGTGAAGGGAGTGAATAATAAAAGTGGCAGATGGTGGCCAGTCAAGCAGCTTTTCTTTATTCTGGATGGTATTGTGCTCTGAATGTTGGTAGAGCTGCAGTATACCAGACAAGTTGTGGTATTCCATCACATTCCTAACTTGCAACTTGCATATTGGCTTTGGAAGTTAACTGAGTTAGACATTGCAGGATTCCTTGCCTTTAACCTGTTTCTGTAGTCATAGTATTTATAGAATACAGTCAGTGTTTGGTCAGTGGTGACACCTGGAATGTTCATGGTAGAATTCAACAGTGGAATTGCTATTGAATGTCAAGGGACGATGGTTAGATTTTATTTTGATAAAAATGGTATTGCCTGGCACTATTACTTGCCGCTCGTCAGCCCAAAGCCTGAATATTACCCATGTCTTGCTGTAAAACATTGTGTAATCCATCACAAACATTGATGCTTCTGACCTTTTTTTTTTGAACGGAAGGTCAATCACTAAGCAGCTGAAGATGGTTCAACCAAAAAGACTTCCCTGAGGAACTTTCCTGCAGTGATGTCCTGGCACTGGCATGACTGACCTCCAGCAATGATAACAGTCATCCTTTGTGCTTGCTATGATTTCAACCCTCTGTGAGGGTTCCCTCTGCTTTGCCACCAACTTCAGTTTTTCTAAGGCTCCTTGATTTTTTTTTTGTCAAATGTTGCCTTGATGTCTGAGGTGGTCACCCTTCAGCACTCTTGAATCACATTTGATTTCACAGTTCTTTTCATTTATTGATAGGTTGTGGATCTCACTGACCAAGCCATCATTGGTTGTCTGTCCCAAATAGTACAGAAGGAATTTAAGAGTCAGCCACATTGCTGTTTGTCTGCAGCCACTTACAGGTCATACCGGGTCAGGACAGTTGATTTCCATTCCTCAGGAATACTGGTGAACCAGATAGCTCTTTAGTAATAGTCAGGAGTAGTTATATGGTTGCCACTTTTTTTTTTAATATAAATTTCAGAAAGTATGAACTTCAAACTTCACCATTTGTCATAATGGGATTCTAACATGCATCCCTGGAAAATTCCTCTGGATCTCTGGATTTGTATCCCATAAAAAGTATCCCACTGCACCATTGCTTCCCATTATAACTGTACTATGCAATTGTGCACCATGTAAGTTTGTGACAAGGCTTTCACATGCCAAGGACAGAGTTGTTTGTTTTAATTGGAGCTCGATATTACAAAGTGATTCATTTCAGATTCTTAGAAAATGCTGCCATTTCCGTTTTTGCCTATCCTTACCGAACGTGCTATTTCCATCAGTACCACTGTTCTCCAATCAACTGTAGTGTCTATTGTATGCTTAAACAATGAATACTGGCATAATAGTCAAATTTGGTATTACACCTGAACAAAGTCCAATGTCCTTTTTTTTTTGAGCAGAGATTCTTGATGGTAAAAGCATGTAAAAGTTCTTGTTACTTTATTTTCCAACTTCAATGTTGCCATTACTCCAGTAGATGGTGCAATGATTGGGCACTTTGAATTTT
Source organism: Chiloscyllium punctatum (assembly GCF_047496795.1). NCBI lineage: Eukaryota > Metazoa > Chordata > Chondrichthyes > Orectolobiformes > Hemiscylliidae > Chiloscyllium > Chiloscyllium punctatum. The sequence goes on along the minus strand of NC_092746.1, from coordinate 90,083,522 downwards.
TTTTGTTAAGAATATAACGACCTGAGGTCACGGATCTGGTCCTGGGTTGCAATAAACTGCTCAAAATACTGAAACATTTCACTGCCAGTTTTTCTCTTTGTAGCAAGAATAAAGGTTTAAGGAAAACTTTTTTTTTGTAATATGTTTAAAATATTTTCATTAAGTTATTTGCTAAAAGCCTTCGTGTCTCTCGAAGCTCTATTCTTGGACAAATATTTCTGACAGTGTTTGGAGTATTGCAGTGTTTCTAATTTCCTTGGAACAGTCAACCTAGTTCAGTTGGTTGGGATATTGTTGTTTATATTCCCTTGAGCATTGTCCCCGTAATGTCTGTGTAAGAGCGTGGACGGTGGTTTTTGGTAGCATTCGGCACAGGATATGGGATGGGATTTTAGCTTTTAGTTCGGAACTTTCCTCAAACCAGGTACAGCATGATTTGGGTCACAGGTATATTCGTAAATCTTTTACTCTTTTTCATTGTGGGCCGTTCAATGTACTCTGTCTGGATTGTGTCTTGTATTCTTCAAGTTGGCTTGAAATATTGTGACATTCAACAGCCTTGTCGACATTAGACACTTCAACACTGCCTGCCATGGTATCTTTTTGGCCCTGTGACTATAACTTCTTTTTTTTTGGAAAATCACAACTGTTTTTGTGTTGGTGAAGAACATGATCACAAACCATTTTGATGGACCAGTGTTTAGATGCTTTAAGGAGGGTATGCTTTTCAGAAGTCATTATGTTTCCTTCCCATGAATTAATTCAGCAGGTCACATCAGAAGAGTTGTAATATTATTGTAATTGTTAACGTAACTGGTAATTCCCCATAGTTGGTTCTGAGTTTGCATTTAGTTACACAGGATACAACTTTAAAAGAATGCTTGCAATTTGTTTTGGAGTTATCGAGCCATACAGTGCAGAAACAGACAGTTCTGTCTAACTAGTCCATACCAATGATATTCCCAAACTAAAGTAGCCCCACTTGCCTGCATTTGGCCCATATCCAAATACCTTTTAAATGTTGTAATTGTACCTGCATCCACTACTTCCTCTGGCAGCTCATTCCACACTCAAACAACTCTTTGTTTAAAAAGAAATTGCTCCTCATGTCCTACTTAAAATGTTCTCCTCTCATCTTAAAAATATGTCCCTTAGTTCTGAATTCCCCCACCCTAGGGAAAAAAAACCTTGTTATTCACTTTGTCTATGCCCCTCATGACTTGTTAAACTTCTATAAGGTCACTCTTCAACTTCCTATGGTCCAGTGAAAAAGTCCCAGACTATTGTTCTAACTCAAACCCGCCATTCCTGGCAACATCCTGGTACGTCTTTTCTGAACCCTCTTGAATTTACTTATGCCCTTTCTATGCAGGGCAACCAGAACTACACACAATACTCCAGAAGAGGCCTCACCAATGTCCTGTACAACTTCAACATGGTGTCCCAACACCTATACTCAAAGGTCTGAACAGTGAAGGCAAGCATGCCAAATTTCATCTGAATCACCCTGTCTCCTTGTGATATAAACTTTGAAGAATTACGTATATAAACCCTTAGGTCTGTCTGTTCGACAACATTACCTAAAGACCCTACCATTGTCTCAGTCCTGCCCTTTGTTTATTTTACCAAAATGCGATACCTCACATTTATCCAAACTGAACTCTGTCTGCCATTCCGAAGTCCATTGATCCAATTGATCAAAATCTTTGTAATCTTAGATAACCACCTTCATTATCCAGTATACCACCAATTTTGGTGTCATCTGCAAACTTACTAACCCTGCCTCTTATATTCTCATCCACTCTTGTGACAAAATAATTAATTTATATGGAAGTCTGGATGCCAAAGAGGTGGAATGAAGAGAGAACTTGAAAGTAACTGCCCAGATTGGATGTTGTACAAGGTAGTTATCCTGAAAGGGTTAACCATGAAGCTTTTGTACAGCTCTGCCCATGAGGATATAAGTGACTGTCTCTGGGATGGGCTAGTCATTTTTAGTTGCCTATTTAGATCAGTCTATTGGTCATTAACACACAAGTTGGGTTAGCATGCTGTTTCTTCGAGGATACCAGTGGCTCTTAACCATTGTAAAACAGATGACAGTCTAAAGCAATCGTAAATTGTTACCTTAGTTTTTTTTTAAATGAGCTATTTACTGTTACCCAAATACTTTCAACTTCTGCCTAAGACTTAAGGATATTTAATCTTTCACCACTTAACATCAGTAGCCCCTGGAGATGAGTATTCCAAGAAGGGTGAGATTGGAGGCAGCCTAACTACCCAAAGAAGGCCAAAGCAGAGGTGCATATCAATTGTGGGCATCTTTTAGAGTTACAGATAAACAAAAAAAAACTACGGTCAAGGATGCAGATGGTGTAAGTTTTATGAAAGAAGATTAAATCAGAGACTTGAGGATGTGTCATAATGCTAATGACACTGAGCAAGTACAACAGAGGCCCAACCTAATGCTTCATAGACATTGGTTTCACTCCCACCATGGCAGCTTGTAAAATTTGAGTTCAATTCATAAATTTGGATTAATAAGCTGGTCTAATGGTGACAATTAAATCATTGTCAATGATACTCATCTGGTTCACTAAAGCCCTTTTCAGGGAAGAAATCTTCCAATTTCACCTGGTCTGACTGACATGTAATTCCAGATCCAAAGCAATGTAGTTGACTCTTAAAATTCCCTGAAATGTCTGAGCAAGTCACTCCATATCAACGCACTACGAAATACAAGTGAAGGAATAAAATCGGATGAATCAGCCAACATCAACCTTGGCACCAGAATTCACAACTGCACACTCAGCCCAGTTTACCCCACTAACTCCTTGCTAACATCTGGGGCTTATGCCAATATTGGAAGAGCTGTCCCACAGCAGGTAGCAACAGCCTGACTTTGTCTGCAAGGTGGTAGCACCATGATATCCAGTTAGAAGGGAGTCCGGCTGGGAGTCCTCAACAATGACTCCATACCCCTCAAATTCACATGGCATTAGGGCATATGTAAGCAAGAAATTCTCTCCCCCCCCCCCCCCCCCCCCCCCCCCCCCCCCGCCGCCCCCACCCACTTTGATGAATACATACTCCTCCAGAATGACTATCAATCAGGAAAAGCATAGCAAGGGCACCGGATGTTTTGAGTGCTGAACATCAATGCCCATTTCCAAAAGTTGCTCGATACCACCATTGCTGGCTAAGCTGGCTGAGTCTGAGGGACATAATTGCTAGATTGGGTAGTGCTGTTAGTCACAGATCCCCATTGCAGTACAGGAGGAGACTGATGTTCCATCTTCACATTAAGGTTACATTCCATTGTGTTGTGTGACATTACCACTGTGTAAAATGGAATAGATTTTGGACCGATCTAGCAACTCTAAACTGGGCATCCATGGGGGGATATGTGTGATTTAGCAGCAGAGTTCTGTTCAACCATAATCTGCAACCCTATGGTCCAACATACCCCCACTCTGCCATAACCATAAATTCAGTGGATCAGTCATGATTGAATGAAGACTGCAGGAGTAGCATTGGGCGTAACTAAAAACTAACTTTCTCCCTGCTGAAGATATAACACAGCACTGTTTGCATGCTGAAGAGCAGAAGCAGTGCACAACAGACAGAAGTAAGCAACCCCATAAACCAGCATACCAAATCAAAGCTTTAAAGTTTTGCCACATCCAGGTTGTGGATGCTCAAAGAACTAAGGAGTGAAGGCTCCACAAACATCCCATCCTCAATGATAGGGCAACACAGCACATCAAACAAGGCTGAAGCAACTGTTTTCAGCCAGAAATGTGGAATGGTTGATCCACCTTGGCCTCTTCTTGAAGTCCCCAGCCACCACACATGCCACTACTTCAGCCATTTTCATATGCTCCACGTCATGTCAAGAAATGGCTGAAAACACCGTATACTGGAATTACTGAGTCCTACAACATTCCATATATGGTCTGAAAGACTTGTGCTCCAGAATTAGCCATGACCTGACTACATGGTTCCAAACAGCTGTAATACTGGAATCAACTGAAAGTGTGAACAATTGACCAAATTATATCCCTTCCAAAAATGCATGGCAGTTTGAATTTTGACAGTTTACCACCCTGTAAGTTTACTCTCTTTCATCAGCAAAGTAATGGAAGGTGTCATTGACAGTGTAGTCAAGCTGCACTTGCTCAGCAATAACCTGTACTCTTACATTTCATTTGGGTTCTGCCATGATCATTCTGCTTGGTGTTAAGCAATGACCAGCCTCAACAATTGAAACTCTAACCTCCCCTTGACATTCATTATCATTTCTGAATTGTCCAATATCAAAATTCTGGAGTGGGTCACCATTGACCGGGAACTGCACTGGACCTGCTACACACAAACTGTGGCTGCAGTTGCAGGTCATAGGCTCGAAATTTTGTATTGATTGACTCAACTCCTGTCTTTCAGTACCTAACCACTAACCACAGGGTCAACACAGATTGATTTCCCCTGACTGAGCAGTCCAGAACATAGGAACGCATTCTTAGGACAAAGAGCCAATCATTCAGTGCACCAAATGAAGAGAATCTGGAATGGGCTGCCTCAAACAATGATCCAAGGCAGATTCAATCATGTCATTTAAGGGATAATTAAAAAGGAAGAATATACAGGACTGTATGCGAAGGCAGGGTTGTGGCCCTGGGTGAGTTATCCCTTCAGCAGACAGTACAGAACACAATAGCTCTAATGACTTCCTCTTTAAAAGAAGAAAATAGTGGGCGGCACAATGGCTCAGTGGTTAGCACTGCTGCCTCAGTGCCAGAGACCCGGGTTCATTTCCCGCCTCAGGCGACTGTCTGTGTGGAGTTTGCATGTTCTCCGCATGTCTGCGTGGGTTTCCTCCGGGTGCTCCGGTTTCCTCCCACAATCCAAAAATGTGCAGGTTAGGTGAATTGGCCATGCCAAATTGCTCGTAGTGTTAGGTGAAGGGGTAAATGTAGGGGAGTGGGTCTGGGTGGGTTGCGCTTTGGCAGGTCAGTATGGACTTGTTGGGCCAAAGGGCCTGTTTCCACACTAAGTAATCTAATCTAATCATTTGGCATAAGTCAAGAGTGTGATGGAATATGCTTCATTTGGCTGGATATGCAGTTCCAACAAGACTTGAAATTTGACACCATTCAGGACAAAGCATCGTGATTGAAACATAGTTTAAAAACCACAACACCAGGTTATGGTCCAACAGGTTTAATTGGAAGCACACTAGCTTTCGGAGTGACACTCCTTCATCAATATATTGTCTAGCTATCACCATTATTAACGGCTAACCCGAGAATGCAACTTTTTTAAAAAAAGGTTTTGCGATTTACACATGAAAGAAGTGAAACTATCATTGTATTCTAACAGATGAAAGGCTTAACAGACAATCAATTTCTCAATGTATAATTTCAGTTACATCACACTCTAAACTTTTGCTATAAATTCTGTGTGTTAGGATTGAGCCCTCCACTGTCACCTGATGAAGGAGCGTCACTCCGAAAGCTAGTGTGCTTCCAATTAAACCTGTTGGACTATAACCTGGTGTTATGATTTTTAACTTTTGTACACCCCAGTCCAACACCTGCATCTCCAAATCATGATTGAAACCTGTAAGGTCCTGAGGGTTAATAAAATAATTGATGTTTCATAGGGGTAAATCAAGAACTAGGGTTTGTCATTGAAACAGCTGAGGTGAATTCTTGACCGTCTTTGGTACTCTGTTCCTGAAAAACCTGGAGAAGCAGAGTCCATGCATACTATTAAGGCAGTTCTTGTTCAATACGGGGTTGAAGGATTAACCATGGTAGGCCAGAACGCAAATTTGAGTTTGCAATCAGATCAGCCATCAACTAGCTAAATGGCAAAGCAGTTTCAAGGATCAGGAGAAGTGAGGACTGCAGATGCTGGAGATCAGAGTCGAAAAGTGTGGTGCTGGAAAAGCACACCAGGTCAGGCAGCATCTATGAAATAGGAGAGTCTATGTTTGTGTGCGCATGTGGGGTTGGTGGCGGCGAGAGAGTGAGTGTCAGGTGAATAGACTCCCTTACACTCGCGCACAGTGTCTCAAACACACACAATCTCTCACTCCCACCTAACTAACTCAGTCTCTCCCTCTCCCTCTCTCTCTTTCACCCTCACACGTACACACACTCTGTCTCCTCCAACTCTCTATCATGTGCACGTGCGCACACAAAACTGTGGGGTGAATTTGTATTTGCAGATACATTCTATTTTGTTCAAAAAGCACCTAATTTGTACACAGTCAGTGGTATTTTATCAACTAGGTAATAACAATGACTGCTGATGCTGGAAACCAGATTCTGGATTAGTGGTGCTGGAAGAGCCACAGCAGTTCAGGCAGCATCTGAGGAGCAGCGAAATCGACGTTTCGGGCAAAAGCCCTTCATCAGGAATAAAGGCAGAGAGCCTGAAGCGTGGAGAGATAAGCTAGAGGAGGGTGGGGGTGGGGAGAAAGTAGCATAGAGTACAATGGGTGAGGAAATGACCTGGGAGTATTTTATCAACTCCGACTTTGGAGAGAAAACCAGTCGGACTCTGACTCCAAATAAGACCTCATGCCTAAAATACATTGTCTGACTGGAGGTGTCACCTTTATATTGATAACACCTTAAGTTATCTTGGGTCAGTGACTTGAAAGAATTTCTGGCATTTGCAAATGGATCAATCGAAACCGTCACCTCCACTCTAACTGATGAAAGATTTAAAAGCGATCTTCGGTGTGTTCAATTTGTTCACATGAGTTATCAAGTCATAGAAATGTACAGCCCAGAAACAAGACCCTTCAGTCCAACTCTGCCATGCCAACCAGATATCCTAATCCAATCTAGTCCTAGTTGCCAGCATTTGGCCCATAGGTTTCTCAACCGTTCCTATTCATAGACCCATCCAGATGCCTTTTAAATGTTGTAATTGTACCAGCCTCCGCCACTTCCTCTGCCAGCACATTCCACACACGCACCACCATCTGTGTGGAAAAAGTTGCCCCTTGGCTCATTTTTAAATTTGTCTTCTCACCCTAAACCTATACCCTCTAGTTCTGGACTCTCCCATCACAGGGAAAATACCTTGCCTATTTACCCTATCCATGCATCTCATGATTTTATAACTTTCTGAGATTACTTCTCACCCTCTGACGCTCTAGGGAAAACAGCCATAGCCTATTCAGCCCCTCCCTATGACTCAAATCCTCCAACTCTGCCAACATGCTTGTAGATCATTTTTGAACCCTTTCATGTTTCACAAGTCCTTTTGATAGGAAGGAGACCAGAACTGCACATGGTATTCCAAACATGGCCGAACCAATGTTCTAGACAGCCGCAACATGACCTCCCAACTCTGATACTCTCTGTGCTGATCAATCAAAATAAGCACCTCACATTTAAATAAATGAAACTCCATCTGCCCATCCTCAGCCCATGAGATCCCTTGTACTTAGTCGCTGTCCACTACACCTCCAATTTTGGTGTCATCTGCAAACTTAATAACTATACCTCCTATATTCACACTGAAATCATTTATCTACATGACAGAAAGCAGTGGACCTAGCACCAATCCTTGTGGCACACTGCTGGCCAAGGCCTCTAGTCTGAAAAACAACCCTCCACCACCACCCTCTGTCTTCTACCTTCGAGCCAGTTCTGTATCCAGATGGCTAGTTCTCCTCGTATTCTGTGAGATCTAACCTTGCCAACCAGTCTCCCATGGGAAACCTTGTTGAATACCTTACTGAAGTCCATATAGGGTGACATGGTGGCTCAGTGGTTAGTACTGCTGCCTCACAGCACCAGGGTCCTGCATTCGATTCCCCCCTGTTTGTGTGGAGTTTGCACATTCTCCCTATGAGTTGGTTTCATCCGGGTGCTCTGGTTTCCTCCCACAATCCAAAGATGTGCGGTTCAGGTGCACTGGCCATGCTAAATTACCCACAGTATTAGATGCATTAGTCAGTGGTAAATATAGTTTAGGGGAATGGGTTTGGGTGGGTTTCTCTGCGGAAGGGTGGTGTGGACTTGTTGGGCCAAAAGGCCTGTTTCCACTGTGTAGACAATCTAATCTACCACTCTGCTTTCATCAATCCTCTTTGTTACTTCTTCAAAGAACTCAATCAAGTTTGTGAGACATGATTTCCCACGTACAAAACCGTGTTGATGATCTCCAGTCAGTCCTTGCCTTTCCAAATACATGTATATCCTGTCCCTCAGAATTCCAACAACTTGTCCACCACCGAGGTCAGGCTCACTGGTCAAAAGTTCCGTGGCTTGTCCTGACCACCCTGAGGACCAGTAATCACTTCCCTTGCTTCCCACAGAGTTCTAGGGTACCCTTGGTCAGGTCCTGGGGATTTATCCACTTTTATGCGTTTCAAGACATCCAGCACTTCCTCCTCTGTAACATGAACATTTTTCAAGATGTCACCATCTATTTCCCTACATTCTATATCTGCCATGTCCTTTTCCACAGTAAATACTGATGCAAAATACTTGTTTAGTATCTTCTCCCATCTCTGTGGCTCCACACAAAGGCCGCCTTGCTGATCTTTGAGGGGTCCTATTCTCTCCCTAGTTACCCTTTGTCCTTAATGTATTTGTAAAACCCCTTTGGATTCTCCTTAATTCTATTTGCCAATGCTATCTCATGTCCCTTTATGCCCTTCTGATTTCCCTCTGAAGTATACTCCTACTGCCTTTATGCTCTAAGGATTCACTTGACCTATCCTGTCTGTATCTGACATATGCTCCTTCTTTTTCTTTACCAAACCCTCAATTTCTTTAGTCATCCAGCATTCCTTATATCTATCAGCCTTTCCTTTCACCCTAAGAGGAATATACAGTCTCTGCACTCCCGTTATCTCATTCCTGAGGGCTTTCCATTTTCCAGCCATCCCTTTACCTGCGAACATCTACCCCCAGTCAGCTTTTGAATGTTCTTGCCTAATACTGTCAAAATTGGCCTTTGTCCAATTTAGAACTTCAACTTTTAGATCTGATCTATCCTTTTCCATCACTCTTTTAAATCTAGTAGAATTATGGTCACTGGCCCCAAAATGGTCCCCCACTGACACCTCAGTCACCTGCCCTGCCTTATTTCCCAGGAGTAGGTCAAGTAGACACATTCACAGACTGAATCAGAAAATTGTCTTGTACACACTGAACAAATTCCTCTCCATCTAAACCCTTCACACTCTGGCAGTCCCAGTCTATGTTTGGAAAGTTAAAATCCCCTACCATAACCACCCTATTATTATTACAGATAACTGAGATCTCCTGAGAAGTTTGTTTCTCAATTTCCTTCTGACTACTAGGGGGGGTTTATCGTACAATCCCAGTAAGGTGATCATCCTTTTTCTTATTTCTCAGTTCCCTCCATATAAGCTCCCTCAGTATAGCTGTAATGCTATCCCTTATCAAAAACATCACCCCCTTATGAAAAACATCAACCCCCGCCCCCCCGCCCCCCCTTCCTGTCTTGCCTCCCTTTTCTGTTCTTCCTATAGCATTTGTATTCTGGAGCATTAAGATGCCAGTCCTGTCCATTCCTGAGCCATGTTTCTGTAATTACTATGATATTCCATTCCCATGTTTCGAACTGTGCCCAGAGTTCATCTGCCTTCCCTGTTAGGCCTCTTGCATTGCAATAAATGCAGTTTAATCTATCAGTCCTGCCTTGTTCTCTGCTTTGTCCTTGCCTTTGTTCTCAACTGAGCAACACGACGGTTGGAGGAAGAGTGCCTCATCTTCTGCCTAGGAACCCTCCAACCACAAGGATGAACTCTGATTTCTACAGTTTCCTCATTTCCCCACCCCCTACCTTGTCTCAGTCAAATCCCTCGAACTTAGCACCGCCTTCCTAACCTGCAATCTTCTTCCTGACCTCTCTGCCCCCACCCCCACTCCGGCCTTTCACCCTCACCTTGACCTCCTTCCACCTATCGCATTTCCAACGCCCCTCCCCCAAGTCCCCCCTCCCTACCTTTTATCTTAGCCTGCTGGACACACCCTTCTCATTCCTGAGGAAGGGCTTATGCCCAAAACGTCGACTCTCCTGCTCCTTGGATGCTGCCTGACCTGCTGCGCCTTTCCAGCAACACATTTTCAGCTTTGTTCTCAACAGAACTAGTCTCAGATTGATCTCTTTGCTCACTTTCTCCCTGGGTCCCAACCCACCACCCCCACCTTAGTAGTTTAAAGCCAACTGAGCAGCTCTCGCAAATCTCCCTGCCAGTATATTAATTCTGTTCCAATTGGGGTGCAATCCATCACTCTTTTGGGGTAGAAGTGACCTGTATAAGAGATTCCAATAATCCAAAAATGTGAATCCTTCTCCCATACACAGCTCCTCAGCCATGCATTCATTTGCTCTATCCTCCTATTCCTGCCCTCACTAGCTCATTGCGCCGGGAGTAATCCAAATATTACTGCTCTCGAGGGCGTCCTTTTTAAATTCCTGTCTAACTCTCTGTAATATTCCTTCAGAATCTCAACCTTTTCCCTTCCTATGTTGTTGATTCTAATGTGTACAATGACCTCCTGCTGACCTCCTTCCCCCTTGAGAACATTCTGCATCCTCTCTGAGACATCCTTGATCCTGGCACCAGGGAAGCAACACGCCATTCTGATTTTTAGCTGCTGCCCACAGAAATGTGTGTCCATACCTTGGAGTAGAGTCCCCTAACACAGTCGATCTCTTGGAACCCGACGTAACCCTCATTGCATTAGAGCCCATCTTGATATCAGAAGCTTGACTGTTCTTGCTACATTCCCCTGCGAGTCCATCATCCCTGCATTTTCTAAAACCGTATACTTGTTTGAAATAGGTATAGCTACAGAGGACTCCTGCGTGAGCTGCCTACCTCTTACCTTTCCGAGAATGAACCCATCTATGTGGCTGTTTCTGCATCTTTTCCCCTTTCCTATAACTGCCATCCATTACATCTTCTTACTCTTGTGAATTCCTCATTGCCTCTAACTGTCTCTCCAACCGATCCATTCGATCTGATAGGATTCATAACCAATGGAGTTTTTTGCAGATATAATCCTCAAGAACACACACTCTCCCAAAACTCCCATATCTGACAAGAAGAGCATATCACTGTACTCAAGGCCATTTTGGCTTCTTGCAATCTACAGACCCAGAAGATAGCACCATCTTATTCCTCTACGAAACACTGCTCCAAGTTAAATTAATTCTTATGGCTTATTTTTAATTTTAATCAAGAGACATATCTCAAAAAATATGAAATCAAAAAAGAACCCACTCTACTCACTGCTGCAGACTTACTGTATGGCCATGCTTAAAATATTAATTTGTCTGTTTCTGTGCAGTGACCTCTCCCAAACAGGTTCCTCCAAGACTAGTTGTGAATTTCACTGTTTGTTAATTTTCCCAGACGCGCTTCGATATCCAGCTATACTCGATTTCAAACAGCAAAGGCAGTAACTGTGCAGGTTCGCTGCTCTGTCAGTTAGCAATGTGGGTTTTTCTCCCCCATTTCTCCCTCTCTCCCTCTCTCGCACTGACCTTACCAGGTGCTTCCTTTGTCTGTTTCTCTCCCTTTTAAAAGTGCTGTTGTTATGACTTTTTTTTTCTCCCAAGGTACAAAACAATGCAAAAGCATACCTCAACACCTAAAGTACCTCAAAAAAAGGAGCAGCTGTTGCAACCAGACATTTTTACCTGTACTCCATCTTGGGTTACCCAGAATCCTTTACCCCTGATGAAGGAGCAGCACTCTGAAAGCTAATGTTTTCAAATAAACCCATTGGACTATAACCTGGGTGGCACGGTGGCACAGTGGTTAGCACTGCTGCCTCACAACGCCGGAGACCCGGGTTAAATTCCCACCTCAGGCGACTGACTCTGTGGAGTTTGCATGTCCTCCCCGTGTCTGCGTGGGTTTCCTCTGGGTGCTCCGGTTTCCTCCCACAGTCCGAAGATGTGCAGGTTAGGTGAATTGGCCATGCTAAATTGCCCGTAGTGTTAGGTAAGGGATAAATGTAGGGGTATGGCTGGGTTGCGCTTTGGCGGATCAGTGTGGACTTGTTGGGCCGAAGGGCCTGTTTCCGCACTGTCATGTAATCTAATCTAAACCTGGTGTCATGTGATGTTTTGACCTTGTCCAACCTAGTCCCATAAAGTCACCTCCACATGTTATGTTATTAGAAAAGGAGAACTGTTGGAGTGGAAGGTTTACAACTGGAACTCTATGTCAACTTATTTGTCTGGCACCTACTAAATTGTTCTGTTTTAATCTCTTGTTAGTTACAGCCAGCAGATTTTCAACATGTTTCCACTGTCATTTATTTTGTACGTTCTTTATTTCTTCTTTGGCCTTTCTTGCAAGCAGAACTTAATTCATGAATTTCTATGCATTTCTACTCTTATTATCCACATCTTAACTTCGTAAGTATCAAGCTACTTTGCAGTAGTTTGGTCGTGTGCTTTTTCAACCCCAATAGTACTTCTCATCTAACATGGTCCGATTTTGGTTCAGTAGTCTTGCTGGAGCAGCCACAAATTATAAACAATAGTTGTTTGCCATTACTATCTCGTGGTTTATTAAACATGCATCCCCTCACTTGACTGTCCACCAATAACAAATTATTGTTTTTTTTCAAATGGGTGGATTCCTTTTTATTATTGTTGACTGGCTAGCACTTTCTCCCCATCCCAAGTTGCCCTTGAGAAGGTGGTGGTGAACTGTTTTCTTGAGCCATTGCAGTTCCCGTGCTGTCAAGATGGTCAGGATGGAATGCGAGGATTTTGATGCAGTGGCAGTAAAGGAATCATGATGTATTTTCAAGTCAGGATCATGAGTATCTTGGACCGGAATTTGCAACTGGTCGTGTTTGTACATATCTGCTGTGCATTGTGCTTCTTGATGGAATTGGGTGTGCATTTGGAAGATGCTGTCTTGGAGATTTTCTGCAGTGTATTTTGTAGATGTTGGATCTATGTTTGCTCGCTGAACTGGAAAGTTCATTTTCAGACATTTTGTAACATCATCAGTGAGCCTCCGGTGAAGCACTGGTGTTGGTGACCCGCTTTCTATTTATGTGTTTCGGTTTCCTTTGGTTGGTGATATCATTTCCTGTGGTGCTGTCATTTTGTGCTCCTCTTCTCAGAGGGCGGTAAATGGGGTCCAAGTGGATGTGTTTGTTGATAGAGTTCTGGTTGGAATGCCATGCTTCAAGGAATTTTCATGCGTGTCTCTGTTTAGCTTGTCCTAGCATGGATGTGTTATCCCAGTCGAAGTGGTGTCCTTCCTCATATGTATGTCAGGATACTAGTGATCGTGGGTGATGTCTTTTTGTAGCTGGTTGATGTTTATGTACCCTGGTGGCTGGCTAGCTTCCTTTTTGTCCAATATAGTTTTTGTTACAGTTCTTGTAAGGTATTTTGTAAATGACATTAATTTTGCTTGCAGATAGTGGAGAAACTTTGACTTGGTAGGTGAATTAAGCATTGAAAGATTCTGGCCCCTGACTTGCTCTTGTAGTCGCTGCAAAGGTATTTGTATCGCCACTTCAGCTTCTGGTCCGACAACCTCTCGGATATTGTTAAATCCTGTACACATAGAAGTTAAAATTCTTACTCTGTAAAGTGGTTATATTGTGGAAGTTGGTAGCACAATTTGTCATGGAGGTGAAAAGTTATAAGTTGAAAAAGACAAATAATGATGAGGGAAAAATAACAGATGATTATTCTGGTAGATATGGATGAAAAAGGCTCAGAAGATATTCCTGTGGACTATAAAAATAACCATGTATCAGTTTGCCTGTTTCATGTCTATATCTTCTAGGTATTTGTATTTGCTGTGTAGTAATTTCAAATATTGTCATTCTTCAACTCCGATTTGAGATTGGAGTTCCTGAAATGTTTACTTGAAGGTTTTTTTTAAAAAGTTATGGTTCCTGCTTTTACCAAATATAAATTTTCTGATTATCATTTTTTCATTGCAAACCTTTGTTAATCTGATTCAGGCCTGTGTCGTAAGTTTGACTGTTCTCAATTCAATCTTTATTTAATCTCCTCCAGTCTCAATTTCTGCCTGACATTCTTCTATTTGTTCTTTCAACCTTCAGCTAAAACGAATGTTCGCTGTCATAGTTCTGTAGTCTGGCCCAATAGTATTAAATGGATTGTAGGCTTCAACATTCCTGATGCTGTTTTTCCACTTTTTCCACAGTGAGACGTAATCCAGCTGGACTTCGATAACAGTTGGGGATTTCTTTATCCAAAGTTTTCTTTTTTTCTTTGTAAAGTTATTATTTGTAGACCAGAGGTTAAATTCCATGATGTAATCAAGAAGTAATTTTCCATTTTTATCTTCATGAATGAAGTAGCAAGCTATCCTTCACTCAGCCTTTTATTTCTATCACCTCCAATAAACAAGAATTTGAGTTAGATTCAGAGCAACAAAATTAATCCTTCTTCATAAAATTGGTTTTGATTAGCTGTAGCAGGTTATTACAGTAACTAGTTGGTTGTTGGAGAATTTTGTAACAGATATTCTACTCTTAATTACTTATACAGACTGAAGATATTTTACTGTGCATGTGCTGAGAAAGGAGCCTCCTGCTGCCCTAGTTTTTTTTGTTACTGCAGTTCTAACTAAAGTTCATCTACCATGAAAGATTTGACGTATGGCTTGCACATAGTTTTGTGGTGAAATCCAGTGTTCCTGTTGGCGGATGACTTGGTCATGTTTGTGTATCATTTCTATCAATTCACGTTCTTTCAAATTGTACATTTAAAGTACAAGTGTTGCATGTGGGTACTTGTGTTGTTGCCCTTTCACGTTTCATGAACTTAATGCCCATCATCAGCCATAGCACTTCCTCCAAAATTTCGAGATATTTCAGATTTAGACAGATATTCACTCTTGCATAAGGAGGTCTCCAAATGAATGCATTGCCCCTTTTATTTAATATTGTTCTGGACGACATAATGGAAAAACAATATAATTTAAGAAAAAACAATTGAAATTTTCTCATTCAGATTAATAAGGATTTGAACCGGATTCAAATTCATACAGTGAATTGGATGTTCACAGTCCAATCTTTAGTTAATCTCCTCTAGCTTCACTTCCTGCCTGACATTCTTTTATTTGTTCTCTTAACCTTAAGTGAAAGCTAATGTTTGCTGTCATATGCAACTAATAATATCAAAACTTGTCTTTCATGATCATATACATCTCTGCAGTGACATCGTGGGAGATGGTTTATTACATGTTCATTTTCAATTACGTGGAGAGAAAATCAAAGAATTGAGAATTAGGAGACATTGTCAAAACAGCAGAACAAGATCCAATTCAAGAACAAAGAACCAAGTAGCCCATTTGATTGGCACCTCATTGGCAAACATTTACTCCCAACACCACCGATGCTAAGTAGCAGTAGTGTGTCTCATCTACAGGATGCATTGCATCAATTCACCAAAGTTCCTTGAATGGCACTTTCAAAACCAATAGCCACTACCATTTTAGAAGGACAAAGCCAGCAAATAGATGGGAATAGCACCTGCAAATTCCCTTCCAAGCCACTGGCTGCAAACTTGAGGCTTAAAACAGACAAATTGCATTCAAAACAGCATTGACTAAGAGATTACATAACTAAGAGATCCAACAATCGCAGCGTCAGAAGCATCATGGTTCAGGCACATTGAATGTGAGTGTTGGTGAACAATTTGTAAATAACAGGATGTGGAGATTCAACAAATATCCCCATCTTCAATGATGGAGAATGCTAACAATTCAGTGCAAAAGATGAGACTGGACCATTTGCATCCATATTGTATCAGAATGCCAGGTGAGTAATCAATCTCAGCCACCTCTCTGAGGTACCCAACATCACAGATGCCTGCCAGTCTTTAGCCAATTTGATTGATTCTTTACGCTATCAAGAAATTATTGGAGGCATTGGATACTACAAATTAGGGGCCCTGATAGGATTCTGGCAAAAGTACTGAAGACTTGTGTTCCAGAGCTAGCTGTGGCCCTTGCCAAACGGTTCTAGTCTGCTGACATCTACCTGACAACAAAAAACATTATCTGTGTGTATGCTGTACAAGAAGAGGAAAGCAAATCCTAGCTAGGTCTAGTACGACATCATCGGTCTACTCTTGATCATGAGCAAAATGATCGAATGGTTATTACACGTGGACAAAAGAAAATATCTGAGGTTGTTCGAGGTCAATTATCTCTGTTCTGGGAAATCATGACAGGATTTCCTCCAGTCCTTTGTTCTTCGGCCAACTGTTTTCTGCTTCATCAATGACTTTTGCTTCTTCGTAAGATCAGAAATGAGGATGTTTGATGATTGCAGTATGCTCAGTACCTTTGTAACTCATGTACTTATGTAGTCTGTATCTGAATGCAGTAAAGCCTCGGTCACATCCAGGCTTGGTGTGATAGGGAACAAGCAACACTTGCATCACAGAAGTGCCAGACAATGATCATATCCAGGAAGAGAGAATGTTACCATCTTCACTTGACATTGAATGGCATTGTCACGGCTGAATCCCTCATTACCACCGTCCTGGGGTTACCATTGACTGGAAACTGAATAACTGACAACCAGGTAACTACTTTGACGACCACAGCAGGTCAAAAATTATGAATCTTGTGACAAGTACCTCTCCTCTTGTCTCGTTTTAAACCCTAGCCATTATCTACAAGACAGAAATTGGCAATGTGATGAGTATGAGTATAGATTAGATTAGATTAGATTACTTACAGTGTGGAAACAGGCCCTTCGGCCCAACAAGTCCACACCGCCCCGCCGAAGCGCAACCCACCCATACCCCTACATCTACCCCTACCTAACACTACGGGTAATTTAGCATGGCCAATTCACCTGACCTGCACATCTTTGGACTGTGGGAGGAAACCGGAGCACCCGGAGGAAACCCACGCAGACACAGGGAGAACGTGCAAACTCCACACAGTCAGTCGCCTGAGGCGGGAATTGAACCCAGATCTCTGGCGCTGTGAGGCAGCAGTGCTAACCACTGTGCCACCGTGCCGCCCACAAGCTCCAATATGCTCAAGAATCACGACATCATTAAGAGCAAAGCAGCCTGTTTGATTGGCACCCTATCCTCCATCTGCTATAGTAAATTAACAAGTTTCATTTGACAGCTCCTCACAAAACAACAACAGTTACCAGCAAGGAGGACGAGGGCAGACGATGCATGGGAGCACTGCAATTTCGCCTTCAAGAAGAATCCCATCCTGAACTTGAAACTCTGTTGCAGTTCCTTCACAGCTGGAGCTTCACCAGTGTTTGAAAAATCTCTGGAAGGGAACCATTGGTAAAGAAGGATTCAGGAACTCCAGTGGGATTTCCCTGCTCTCCAAATGTGCAGAATGCAAGCTGGTCATGACTAATGCATTGTTCTTCCAAAGAGACAAGTTGAAGACTTTGGGAAGGCATCCGCATGATCACAGAATTGACACATAATGACTACAATAATTTGGTCTCGAGACTAAAAGGATGTTCTCCTTACCAAGGTGATGATCGATGCAGGTGACAGTGCAGCTTGTAGACAGAAGAACAGTTCAACATTAAGTGGCTTCAAAGGGCCAAGCAGAGTAATGAACTTTCAGCAATGTCTTTACCAAAATTTAGAGTTCATTTAGTGGAGGAAATCTGGCAAGAGTTGAAAACAGCCATCACGTTAAGCTGTGATGAAGCTATCATTTCCAAGACCAGGCAAAATAAGGACTGGTTTGAAGAGAATGACCACATCATGCAAGATCTTGTTGACAAGAAGAGAAAGGGTCTCCATGCCGAACAAAACAACATTGCCAGTGAGCCAAAGGGAGAGTTGTTCATACCTCAAAGGTGTCGTCCCAAAGAACAACCAGGGAAATCAAGAACCAGTGGTGGCTGAACATAACTCTAAGCATGACACTCTGGGCTGCTTCAGTGCCACCAATGGCAACACATGGACTCAAACTGGTGAAGCATTTGGAGAGAACTTTTTTTTTGAGGAACAGAGGAAACATGATCTTTCAATGGAGAAAAGACTTCAGAGTTCTCAAACTATGATGAAATTTTAGATGAGAACATTGGTTGAGAAAATCCCTCAACTCCCCATTAGACATGATTTGGACTCCCACCTGGTGTGACCAAAGTTGAAGCTGTCATTAGATACATTAAGAATAGAAAAGCAGCAGGTGTGGGTAGGACTGCAGTAGAGATTTTGAAACTTGGAGGAATAGATCTTACCTGTCTTGTCCATCAACTTTCCTGAAAATCTAGGGCAAAGAAGAAATCCCTGCTGATCTCAGGGATGTTCCTTCACTCCTGTCTTTAAGAACGAGACAAAGTGAATTCTGAGAACTACAGAGAAATCTCCCTACTCTCCATCGCGAGGAAGATTGTCTCTTGATTCCTCGCTCAGTGTTGTCTCCCAATCTCTGAGGAAATCTTTCCTTAAAGCTGGTCTGGCTTCTGACCAAACTGCAGGACAATGATCATTAGTTTTCACTGCGCAGGAACTTCAAGAGAAATGCTAGGAATAATACCAACCACTCTATTTGGCCTTCATCGACCTGAACAAGGTTTTGGACTCAGTCTGTTAAGAAGTGCTGTGGAAAACCCTGTAAAGGTTGGCTGTCCAGAAGATTTCATCATCATTCTCCATGCTGAGATGTTGATGATTGTCCTCACCAATGGTAATATGACAGAATCCTTTGAAGTCAAGACAGGTGTCAAGCTGGAATGTGTTATTGCACCTACCCTTTTCTCCATCTTCTTTTCCATCATTCTACTTGTCAAGAACAAGCTTCCCAGTGATGTTGTCCTTGTCTGCAGAATGGATAGTAAACCTTACGATCTCACGGTTGAAATAAGAAGAAATAACACTCTCCTCGCTTGTGCATGTGGATGCCAATGTCATCTCTGCTGTCGGAAGAGAATCTCAAGCCTCACTTCATGCCTTTGTGGAAGCATACCAAAACATTGATCTCAGCCTCAACTGCAAGAAGTCTCCATCCTTTACTAACCCATACCAGACCAAGTTATGGACCATCCCTCAATTAAGATCTCTCATAAAAATCCTCCCAAATGTGGAACATTTTTGCTAACTGGGGAGCCACCTCTCATCTAAGGCTGACATAGATATAAAGATTCAACATTGCATCCAGTGCGCAGCCTTCAGATGCCTAATGATGAGAGTCTTCAAAGACTGCAACATCTGTGCTAATACAGAGATCTTTGTACATGAGGCAGTTGTCCTTCTGACTCTTCTGTATGGCTCTGAACCTTCGAATACACATAGATATCACTTCCAAGGCCATTGAGAAGTACCATCTACACTATTAGAGATGTATTCTCTGTATTAGCTGGTAGGGCAGCCATACAAACAACAGCATCCTTGAAGGAGCCAATAGCACCAACATCAAGTCACTCGTCATTGAAAATGAATCCTGCTTGGCTGGCCAAATGCTTAGGATGCCTGAGTTTGAATATCAAAGCAAATTTTCTTTGCCCAGCTGCAGGAAGGCACTCGAGTGTTTGACAAAGAAAGCATTTCAAAGATTCCCTGAAGGCTTCCCTCAAGAAACGCAACACAGATGTCTGTGCATGGGAGACCCTTATCAGAAGCAACCGATTGGGAATGAACCCCTGTCTGATGGGATGCAATTCTTTGAGAATACCCAGCAGCAACAGGAGGGATGGAAAAGAAACTGGGGAAGGAGTGGGAGCGATCTCGAGACCAAAGGTCATTTCCACTTCCCAGAAACATTTTCCACATGTCTGGTCAGAGATGTGGCTCCAGGATTGGGCTCATCAGCTACACAAGGACCCAGAGAAATCATGATAGTGAAATGGAATTTCCTAGTTGGACAATTATCGTCATTAACAAGTAATTGCTGATGACTGCTGGGAATTCTACTCACAAGGATTCAAATCATTTGACGACAGGGATAGCACCATTGTTGAATGAAATTGAATAGGTTTGAACACAAGTAATGCAAGTGACTGGGAGAAATTGCTTGATGGAATATTTCTTGATATTTGAATCACAACTGGTGGTTAGTAGACATCATTGTTTTGTGTAGTCCAGAAGATGTGGCGAATGGGAGACATATGATTTTATTTTGACTGGAATTGTTTATTGATCTCTGTGGTACACTTAACTCTATTCTAATAAGCACTTAGTATTTACCTGCGTCTGCCTTTCAAAAATCAATATTGGCAGCTCCTTCTGGCTTTGGTTTTTTTTTGCAAGCTTGCTTGGACTGTTGTGGGAGGTTGGCTGAAACTCCCTTCCCCAGCTCTTTGAATGACCTTGGCATATGCTGGACTGCAGATGCTGGAGAGCAGAGTCTAGATTAGAGTGGTGCTGGTCAGGCAGCATCCGAGAAGCAGGAAGATAGACGTTTCGGACAAAAGCCCTTCATCAGGAATCCTTTGAGTGACCTTGTTAACCTTCTGTATTGAAACACATTAAAGTGGATAAATCCTCAGGACCTGATCAGGTGTACCCTAGAACTCTGTGGGAAACGAGGGAAGTGATTGCTGGGACCCTTGCTGAGATATTTGTATCATCAATGGTCACATGTGACGTGCTGGAAGACTGGAGGTTGGCTAACATGGTGCCACTGTTTAAGAAGGGTGGTAAGGACAAGCCAGAGAGCTATAGACCAGTGAGCCTGATGTCAGTGGTGGACAGGTTGTTAGAAGGAATCCTGAGGGGCAGGATGTACATGTATTTGGAAAGGCAAGGACTGATTAGGGATAGTCAACATGCCTTTGTGCTTGGGAAATCATGTCTCACAAACTTAGAGATTTTGAAGAAGTAACAAAGATGATTGAAGTGGGCAGAGTGGTAGACGTGATCTTTGTGGACTTCAGGAAGGTGCTCGACAAGGTTCTCCACGGGAGACGAATTAGCAAGGTTAGATCCCATGGAGTACAGGGGAACTAGCCATTTGGATACAGAACTGGCTCAAGGGTAGAAGACAGAGGGTGGTGGTGGAGGGTTGTTTTTCAGACTGGAGGCTTGTGACCAGTGGAGTGCCACAAGGATCGATGCTGGGTCCACTACTTTTGGTCATTTATATAAATGATTTGGATGTGAGCTTAAGAGGGACAGTTAGTAAGTTTGCAGATGACACCAAAAGTGGAGGTGTGGTGCACAGCGAAGAGGGTTACCTCGGATTACAATGGAATCTTGATCAGATGGGCCAATGGGCTGAAGTGTAGCAGATAGAGTTTAATTTGGATAAATGTGAGGTGCTGCATTTTGAGAAGCAAATCTTAGCAGGACTTATACACTTAATGGAAAGGTCCTAGGGAATGTTGCTGAACAAAGAGACCTTGGAGTGCAGGTTCATAGCTCCTTGAAAGTGGAGTCACAGGTAGATAGGATAGTGAAGAAGGCGTTTGGTATGCTTTCCTTTATTGGTCAGAGTATTGAGTTACAGGAGTTGGGAGGTCATGTTGCAGCTGTCCAGGAATAGGAAGAGTTTGGAGGGATGTGGGCCGAATGCTGGCAAATAGGACTAGATTAGGTTAGAATATCTGGTTGACATGGGCAAGATGGACCGAAGGGTCTGTTTCCATGCTGTATATCTCGATGACTTTGGTTAGGCCAAATTTGGAATATTGGAAGGATGTTGTGAAACTTGAAAGGATTCAAAAAAGATTTACAAGGATGTTGCCAAGGTTGGAGGATTTGAGCTGTGGGGAGAGGTTGCTTTGGCTAGGGCTGTTTTTCCTAGAAGATCGGAGGCTGAGGGGTGACCTTAGAGGTTTATAAAATCATGAGGGGCATGGATAGGATAAATAGACATGGCCTTTTCCCTGGGCTAAGGGAGTCCAGAACTAGAGGGACTAGGTTTAGGGTGGGAGGGGAAAGATATAAAAGAGAAGTAAGAGGCAACTTTTTCACGCAGAGGGTAATACGTGTGTGGAATGAGCTACTAGAGGACGTGGTGGAGGAGGCTAGTACAATTGCAACATTTAAGAGGCGTTTGGATGTGTGAATGAATAGGAAGGGTTTGGAGAGATATGGGTCGTGTGTTGGCAGGTAGGACTAGATCGGGTTGGGATATCTGGTTGGCATGGATGAGCTGGACTGAAGGATCTGTTTTTGTGCTGTACATCTCTATGACTCTGACTGTAAAAGAAGTATGGATTTGTTGAAAGGAAATTGCCATAGTAAAACTTATGGGGTTGTCATCCAAAAATCAATGTCAGTTTTATGCTGGGAGTGAATGATGTCTTAAGTATAGTTGAAATTGAAACTTAAATGTTTCATGATTACTCCCAGTATTAGCAAGATTGTATTTGAAACTGAAGGGAGGATTTGGATTCTTGAGACATTAGATTGCTTCTGGGGAAGATGTGATCTATACAAGCTGAACAGGTTAAACCCCAGCTAGACGGAGACCAACATCCTTGTTGGGACATTAGCTCATACAGTGGGTAGGGGAATTGGGAACTGAGCGGGAAGATGAGAGTGAGGGTAACAAAGCTGGGACTGAAAGGTAAGAGTAGAAATCAAAAGAGGAAGACAATGTGGTACCTTATAAAATCCCTTCTGGAAATCACAGTACACTGGATATCCAGACTCCATTTATTCACAGGGCATGAGACTCTTTCAAAGAATTTCAGTAAACTGATGAAATGTGATTTTTCTTTGAAACTGTGCTGTCTTTTCCTGAAGACTTTGAATTTTTGGAAGTGTGCAACCTCTAATCTCTTTCGTGATTGATTCTAATACATCCCCCATGACCAACATTAAGCGAACTGGTTTATGGTTTGCTGTTTTCTGTCTCCCTTCCGCCTTGAATACCAGAGTTATGTTTCTGTTTTCCAGTCTGATGCAATCATTCTCAAATTGAGCAAATTTTGCAAGTTGAACACAATACATCTCAAAATTCATTAGCAACTTCTTTCAAGAGGTTAATAATGCCAAGGGTGAAGAGACATGGGTTTGAAGTCTGAAAAAGCTGGACTTGGAGTTTTGAGATCTGGGTGTGTCTTTTCTCATTCCTTTGTTGCATTGTTTCCTCAATGCTTTGTTGCGTTGTCATCTGTGTGCCAAATACCTTTCAACACTTCACTGTTTAAATCATAAGTTCTTGTCATGTCAACATTTCTAATTTTGTAAAATTTAGATTCTGAACAAGATCATTAAAATTACACAGAGGGGTTTGTTTCAGCTTTGAACTAGCTAATTCAAAGGTTTGGCAGCAATCTGGAGGAGTATTATTAGGCAGGCTCTGTTCAACTGAAAATTGTTTTTGATTGGATGTAAATATAGATGTTTTAATATTCAGCTAGCTCAAGATCCAGTCAATATGGCTTCACTTGATTTGAAATATTGCAGTGGAAGAAATTATCTTAACTGAGAACTGAATTCTATTCTGAAGTTCCACGTTATGCTTCCTGTCATTACATATCAGTTACAAAGGTGATTTTTAAAAATGTGTTCAATCTTGGGATGTTAGCATCCCTGGCAAGGCCAGAATTGCTTGCCTGTTCCTCATCTACCTTAATATCTATATGTGCTCAAATAACTAGGTTAATTTTGTCAACTTTTCTATATTGCTTTTGAACCTGTCTTTCTTTGTATTCATACATGGGATGAGTGGTGCTGGCAAGTCCAACAGTTGTTTCCTATCCCTAACTGCTCCTGAAAAGTTGCTGCTGAATGGGTGTCTTGAACCTCTACAGTCTCTCTGATATCGGCGGGGACACACGCACACAGTGAAGTTCGGGCCTTCTAGGATTTTGACTCACTGACAATGAAGGAGCAGCCATGCAGTTCCACTGCTGTATGGTGTTCAGTTTGAAACTGAACTTGGAGATGATGGTGTTCTCATGAGTCTGCTGCCATGCTCCACCAAAAAGGTCACGTGTTTGGAAAGTTTCAAAGAAATGCTCCTTTGTATTTATTTTGATGCTATTAAATCGGAGCCTTTCCTTTGTGGAGAAAACATTAACCTGAGAAGAATATTTAACTTCATTAAGAGTTTTCATTCTTTATTTTGTCCACAAAAAAAGCAGCAGTGGAACTAATTCTAGGAGTAACTCCATTTGCATGACTTTCATGGAACTGAGTGAATTCATTTAATTTTCAGACTACTTCAAATTTCAGACCCAATCTATTTACATTTGGACGAAAATGGGCTTAACAGTGATAGGAAGTGTGGTTTTGACCAGGGAATGTCAGGTCTTACCAACTTAATAGAATTATTTGAGGAAGTGACAAAGTTGATTGATGAGAGAAGGGCTGTAGAAGTCATGCATGGACTTCAGGAAGACATTTTATAAGTTTCTCCATGGTAGGCTGATGGAGAAAGTGAAGTCACATGGGGTCCAGGGTGTATTGGCTCGGTGGATAGAGAACTGGCTGGTAAGTAGGAGACAGGAAGTGGTAGTGGAAGGGAGTTTCTCAAAATGGAGAACTGTGACCAGTGGTGTTTCACAAGGATCCATGCTGAGACCACAAATTTATGATATACATCAATGGTCTGGAGGAAGGTATAGGTGGTCTGATTAGCAAATTTGCAGATGACACCAAGATTGGTGGAGTAGCAGACAGTGAAGGGAGCAGTCAGAGAATACAGCAGAATATAGATAGGTTGGATAGTTGGGCAGAGAAACGGCAAATGGATTTCAATCTGGGCAAATGCCAGGTAATGCATCTTGGAAGATCCAATTCGAGAGCAAACTATACAGTAAATGGAAAAGCCCTGAGGAAAAAAAATCATATACAGAGAGATCTGGGTGTTTAGATCCAATGTACCCTGAAGGTGGCAACGCAGCTCAATAGAGTGGTCAAGAAGGCCTATGGCATGCTTTCCTTCATTGGACTGGATATTGAGTAAATGAGTTGGTTGGTCATATTACAATTGTATAGGACTTTGGTTCGGGCACATTTGGAATACTGCATGCAGTTTTGGTTGCTATGTTACCAAAAGGATGTGGATGCTTTGGAGAGGGTGCAGAGGAGGTTTACCAAGATGTTGCCTGGTGTGGAGGGTGCTCTGTATGAAGAGAGGTTGAGTAGATAGGATTATTTTCATTTAGAGAGGGACCTGGTTGAGGTCTTCAAAATGATGAGAGGTATAGACAAGGTGGAATGCAAGAAGCTTTTTCCCAGAGTGGGGGACTCAATTACTAGAGGTCACGAATTCAAGGTAAGAGGGGAAAAGTTTAAGGGAGATATCTGTGAAAAGTTCTTTACGCAGAGGGTGGTGTGTGCCTGGACTGTATTGCTAGCGGAGGTGGTAGGGACGGGCACGATAGTGTCATTTAAGCTGTATCTAGACACAACGAATGGTCAGGGAGCAGAGGGATACAGATCCTTACAAAATAGATGACAGATTTCGATAGAGGATCTGGATCGGCGCAGGCTTGGAGGGCTGAAAGGCCTGTTCCTGTGCTGTAATTTTTTGTTCAATCCTAAAAATAGCATCTGCAATATCCTGCTAAAGAAGGACATCCCTTCCCCTTTAGAATTTCTAAGTATGCTTCTCACTCATATCAAACGGGTTATCAGAATGCAAGCAGTTGCACCAACCCATTCCAATTCAATCCCAAACCCGCCCTAAATATGAAGGCCACTTTTGTGTTCATACTGAAAGCTAATGCTTTCGTACTGAAAGTTTGCATTTTCCTGCGTGCAGTTAATTGAATTAATTTGCAACTTGAGATGAGAACCTGCAACGAACTTTATATTTCAGTTCAAAGTAGTGCTGAGCAACGAATGCAAAAATACCTTTGATTTTAAGCTACAATAAGAACAAGCAAAAGGCCAGATGAGAACCCATGGGGTGGGGATTCTGATTTCAGTGGGTGTCTCGCATGTGGGTTGAAAAGCAATGAGATACATGTGCTGACTTTAAGGAGGAAGATCTGCTGTATCTTTTGGACACTTAAGAAGACAGCAGAGTGCCTTCCTCACTGAGGACCTTGGGATACGACATCCCACTTTCCTTGAGCTGCTGGCCAATCAGAGGCTGGCAGCTCTGGCACTTGGCAATTCCACTGAGAATGCTGAAAGTTCACGCCATTGCTCGTGCACAGATAAGCGCAGATGGAGGAATAATTCCCCTTTGCTCCCATCAACACCGCAGTGATGTAGGGCCAGTGCACACCAGTTCACCAAACATTTTGGTCAACATTGTATATTGTCAGTCACATAAAATTAAATTTTGGCACTATAATTCAGGATGTTAATACTGAAAAAATGGTTAAGATGTCCCACCTGTTTTGATGTGTTGATCAGGTATGGATGTTGTTTTCTATCTCTAATTGCCCTGGAGAAGGTGGTGCTAAGCTGCCTCATTGACCTGCTGGCAGTTACCTTATTTTGGGCATTGGCAGTGCCATGAAGTATCGTTCATCTCATTGCTGTTTGTGTTATCTTGCTTTGAGCAAAATGGCTGCTTTGTTTGGGCTAATAAGAACAATACCTGTATCACGACAGTCTGTGACGAGGCTTTGGGTTAATTTTAGCAACATGGTAAAATGCCTTTTGCGAAATGGAAAAATTACTAGGGATTCACATTTTCTGTTGGCAAGTATTTCTGGAAGCGTTTTGAGATGTGCAGCTTAATTTTTTTTGTGATGCATTTTTGTATGGTTTCACATTTCTCACTTATCCAGTGTAACTACTTGAAATTAGTCTTCAGTCCAATGTCTGTAGTTCATTATTGCCTGCAGCTCCTTTTGTTTTGTTTCTTGTTGATAGTATTCTTGAAACTTATAGCTGTTTCCTCATCAGATTTGGTTGCTACATTGATTCCAAAACCAACAGATCCTTGAAGTACCCTAAAGGATTTCCCATGAGAGAGGTTTGTTTGATTTTAGAATCATAGCAGGCTTTAACAGTGTGTTAAACCCGTGCTGGCACTTTGCAGGAGCGATTTAACAAATCCATACCTCGCCCTTCCCTTTGGCCCTGCAATCTTTTTCCATTTAGGCCTCATCTAATTCCCTTTTTTTCCCTTTTGAAGGCCACAGAAAGTGATGAAATAATTTCAATTGAGAAATTTAATGCAGAGGAAGGTAATAGAAGTTTCTTGCAAACAAACTGACAACAAATCAATCAGGTTTGTGAATTTCCAGGTCCAATTTAACAATGTTTGTTTTAATATTTCAATTGAATGTTATAACTACTTTGCTGTTTTTCTGCATTGTGGAATGATTAAGCATGAGTAATGTGCTTTGACCTTAGCAAATTGACAGTTCAAGGCATTATATTGCAAAATGAATATTTTTGGTGGAGGTCATGTACTTGTCCCATTCTATGGTACATATAGATATCCAAACAAAATTATGTTGGTGCATGCTGGAACCTAGGTGAGCCTGGAGTTTAGAAGAGGCTTGTGGTGATTAAATTGAGGTTGGGACTCAAGTTCATGAATTTTGGAGAAGAAACTATTTTTGAATGTGTAGAAGGATTTTTTTTTGGATTGATTATTACCATCTCCAGAAGTTTAGACTTTGTAATTTCTATTATCCTCCTTGACAGTTAATTGCTCCATGGAAGTTTGCATTGCACCTGCAGCATCTATTATTAACTTTGTTAATTTATTATTCTGTTTTAATAGCTTCAGCCTCAATCTGCCTGTCTTTCGTTCTTCTTGTGTGTGCCTCATATCTGGACCATCTTGAAACTTCCCAATACCTAAATTCTCGACTTGTATCACTCTGAAATGCCAAATCTGTTTGTTTGATGCCAAGAGCAATTACTGTTTCTGAAGGAAATTTTCTCAAAGCAGCAAGTATTTGATCTAACTGAATCGCCATTTCTGAGAACTGAACACCAATCTGAAACAGGAGCTTATTTATGATACGCATTCATACGTTTTAGGGCGGCAACAGCCTAGTGGTATTATCAGTGGAATGATAGAGATTCAGGTATGGGTAGAAATCCAGGAGACAGCTAATATTCTGGGGACTAGTGCTTGACTCCCACCATGGCAGATAGTGCAATTTAAATTGCACTAAAAACCATCTGGAGTTAAGAATGATGACTATGAATCCGTTGTCAATTGTCACCAACTATGTCCTAACTAATGTTATATATAGCCCTGAACCTTATGGACTGTTAGCTTCTTAAGCAGTGTGCGACACAATACATCATCAAAAGCATTACTGCAGTTCATGTGGGCTGCATCAATTGCACAACCTTCATCTGCACTCCTAACCATCTCCTCAAAAAGTTCAAATTTGTTAGACATGGTCTCCCCCCTTCCAAAGTTAAGATGGCTGTCCTTGATTACTCCTTGCTTCCCCAAGTAAAGATTAATTCTCTCCCAGTATTTTCTCTCCCCATGTGTTGAGTCACCAGCTTGTAGTTGCCTGATTTATCCCTACTACCCTTCTTGAATATTGGTACATTATCAGTGGTCCTTCAGTCCTTTGGTATCCCTGCTGTGTCAAGAATGATAAGAAAATTTATGTCAGGATCCTTGCCTCCCACAGCAGCCTGGGATACATCTATCTGAATGTGGGAATTTATTTGCTCTCCTGCTTTGTGTGTGTGTTTCTCTCTCTCTCTCTCGCTTGATTGGTTTCTATATGTCGATTGTCCTCTACAGAAAATACAGATGCTGTGTCTTCTGACTCCAAACATAGCCACTTTGGACCCTGATAGATGTACTCTTCCTGGTTATTTTCTTGCTCCTAATATATTTCTGAAACGCATTTAGATTAAATGCATGTTCTATATGCCCCTAGGACAGCTGCCATTTTGAGCTTTTAGTAACTACCATGAGTGTTTTTTTTCCCTTTGCTGATAATGTACATCCCTTGACATCTGGGGTTCTCTGGACTTGTCGGTGCCACTCTTCTCCCTTACAATTAGTCTTGCACTCTCTCTGTTACTCCTTTTGAATGTCTGATGTGCATGTACTTGCAAGTAGCTGCTCCTAGGCCACTTTGGCCAGGTTCTCTCTCTCAAAAATTAGTCTTCCACCAATTCAGTCTTTGTGGATAAGGCTGAAGATGAACCGAAATAAAGTTCTTAAATCATATTGATGTACTAACTTGTGATGTCCACTAGATGGTAGTAGAACCACAGGAAACTATGAGATGACTGAAGACATGTTGGACATCGGACCCATGTCTTGATTTTAGCAATTTTGTACATTTGAAAGTGAAATAAACCTGATGCTGTGTGCCACATAGGACTAAGAATAAGATGTAGCCTGTGATTTAAAGAAACCTGATTTTACTGCCAGTTATAAAGGGTATATTGGGAATTATAAATGTCACAGGTAGATTTGATACAGTAGCTGTCTGTTACATAGATTTTTTTTGGCATTAAAATGCATCTTTTATAAAATGATTCTTTACATACCAAGTAATACGGGAAATGTTTCACAATTGAAGTATGCTTGTAGTAAAAAGATTAACTTGCACTACAGTTGTTGTTTCTGTTCTAACACGTTGAAAAGTCCAACATGGCCGAAGCATCCAAACAGAGTAACAAGTCCAGCTTGTTTTCCTAAAGGCCATTTTTTGAAAAATCTCATTTGCTAAATTTTTGCTGAAGTAATTTTAAAACGTACCTTGGTTTGAATTAAATGTGTTTGTGCAAAGTATATTATTGCTCAATGTAATAAAATTGTTTCCATCTGTTCCTCGCAGAAGTGTGTTACCAGTCTTGTTGAGGAATTCACCCGTACAAAACTAGTGAACTAATATTTCCCATGTGTATTTGAATGGATGGAACAGAAATTTTTATTGGTCAATATTGGATATTTCCCCAGAATCCACTTTACATTTCAATTGTTTGTTCTTATTTTTCAGTTGGAAAGACATTTTCTTTGCGTTCAACCATGTACATTGATCGGTTTGTATCCTTGTACTTTTACTCCACTATATAGAATTTGCAGTGATGTTAAAGAAACTTTGTATGCTATGGTGACCATCAGGAGTCCAATGGTCTGAAAGATTTAATCAGTTAAATTGTTAATATTTAGCTGTTGGACATAAGATTAAGTGCTCTAACCCAGTGTTGTCTAATGTGAATAATAAAGTAGCCACAGGCTGTGACAACGCTATTATGGACTTTGCATACTCATTTGTATCGAAAATACCTTGCACACACAGCTTATAAAGTTGTTATTTGTATACTTATTTTTTTTTAAATCTGCCATTGATTGTGCAAGTTTATAGTTTTTCTCTTCCAGCGAAGTTTAGAGTTCTGTGAATTTACCAGTGAATCTTATCCAGCAAATTGATTAAATTTCACAGAGATTGCTGTGAATGTTAACTCAACGAGTGTGTGGTGCTTGTCCTGACTCTCAATCTAGCACCTGCTGAGGCATTGTTACCTTCTGCTTTGTTCTGTTCTGGAACTGTTACTCAAATTGACCACATTGTGCACAATCCTGGATCCCAGCTCCAAATAATATTGGTGTTTTCCTTTCATGCGCAAATGTGGCACTTGAGTTTTATTCGTTCTTGGGGTGTGGGTGTAGGCCAGCATTTACTCCGCATCCCCAGTTGCTCATGGGGAAGTTGAGAGTCAACCATGTTTCTGTGGCTCTCGAGTCACATGTAGGTCTGACTAGTTAAGGACAGCTAATTTCCCTCCCTCAAGTACATACGTGAACCAGATCAGTTTTATGACAATTGACAGTGGTCACATGGTCATCATTAGGCTACGTCTCCACTTCAGATTTTTCTTGAATTCACATTTCAACATTTGCCATGATGGGGTTCAAATCCATTTCTCCAGAACATTGGTTTGTGATTCTAAATAGCTAGGTTCAGTGACATTACCACTATCTCTCCATTTTCACTGAATGTGATGTATTACCATATTCAAAGATCACCAATGAATAATCTAAGAAATAAAGCACTTGTGACCAAAAGACGTTCGTGCATTTTGATTTTATTCCTACTATATTGGCAGTTAAGACATACGAAGCTTTAAGTGCCTGAGGGATACAGTATTCTTTGAGATCACGTGCTGACATTGGCGTCTGCTACTCCTTTTTCATTGACTAATCAAAACTACACTTAATTTGGAAATTTAAAATACAATTTTGACATGGTTAATTTCTTTTAATTTCATTCATGGGCTGAGGGTGTCACAAGCTATGCTAGCAGCTTATACACTGGTTGATTGAGTTATAAAGATATACAGTACAGAAACAGACTCTTTGGCCCAACTCGTCCATACTGACCAGATATCCTAAATTAATCTAGTTCCATTTGTCAGCACTTGGCCCAATGTCCCTCTAAGCCCTCCCTTCCTAATCATATACCCATCCAGATACCTTTTAAATGTTGCAATTGTACCAGGCTCCACCACTTCCTCTGGCAGCTCATTCCTTACATGCAGCACCCTCTGCGTGAAAGCGTTGCCCCTTAGGTCTCTTTTGTATCTTTACCCCCTTGCCCTAAATTTATGCCCTCCAGTTCTGGACTCATCCGGCCCAGGGAAAAGACTTTGTCTATTTATCCTATCCACACCCCTCATGATTTTATAAATCTCCTATAAAGGTCACCCTTCAACCTCTGACACTTGAGGGAAAACAGCCCAGCCTCTTCAGTTTCTCCCTATACTCAAATCCTCCAATCCTGACAACATTCTTGTAAATCTTTTCTGGACCCTTTCAAGTTTAATAACATTCTTCCTATGGGAGGGAGACCAGGATTGCATGCAGTATTCCAAAAGTGGCCGAACCAATGTCCTGCACAGCCATACCATAACCTCCTGTACTCAATGCACTGACCAATAAAGGCAAGCGTACCAAACACTATCCTATCTACCTGCAACTCCACTGTAGAGGAACTATGAACCTGCATTCCAAGGTCTCCTTGTTCAGCAACACTCCCAAGGGCCTTGCCATCAAATGTATAAGTCCTGCCCTGATTTGCCTTTCCAAAATGTAGCACTTCACATTTATCTAAATTAAATTCCACCTGCCACTCCTTGGCCCCTTAGCCCATCTGATCAAGATCCCGTTGTACTCTGAGTATTGTTTTAAACCTAATTAATTGTTGCTAATGGCATTGGAATGCTTCCTTGGCCCAGCTTGAGCCCTTATTCTCAGTTCGGAGAAAGTGAGGACTGCAGATGCTGGAGATCAGAGCTGAAAAATGTGTTGCTGGAAAAGCGCAGCAGGTCAGGCAGCATCCAAGGAACAGGAGAATCGACGTTTCGGGCATAAGCCCTTCTTCAGGAATGAGGCGGGTGTGCCAAGCAGGCTAAGATAAAAGGTAGGGGGAGGGACTTGGGGGAGGGGTGCTGGTAATACGATAGGTGGAAGGATGTTAAAATCAACGAGGTAAAAACAATGACTGCAGATGCTGGAAACCAGATTCTGGATTAGTGGTGCTGGAAGAGCACAAGAGTTCAGGCTGTGCTCTTCCAGCACCATTAATCCAGAAAGAAGGAAGGAGGTTAAGGTGATGGTGATAGGCTGGAGAGGGGGTGGGGGCGGAGAGGTCAGGAAGAAGATTGCAGGTCAAGAAGGCAGTGCTGAGTCTGAGGGTTCGGACTGAGAAAAGGTGGGCAGGGGAAATGAGAAAGCTGGAGAAATCTGCATTCAAATTGTCCATCATGTTTGGGTCCGCATTCAAATGTTGTAGTAGGATGCATGGTACAACGATGACAGTTTAACTTTCTGCAGTGTTTTTAATGTAGAAATGCTATGGTCAAGTGCTTTATTTTTGTTGAGTTCTGAAAATTCATTTGCAGCACTCCACAAGGTAGAGCCATAAGGAAGTCCATTCCTCGGCTTAGCTCATCCATCCTGAGTATCCATCCATTCTCCTCTTGCCCTGAGAATCCAATAACTAAATGATCCCAGGTTTTGTCCATCACCATAAGTAGAAGTTCATTCCACATGTTCAACAGTTTGTGAAGAATTTTCTGACATTGTTCCAAATTTGACTTTTATCAGTTTGATTCTGTGCCCAGTGCCTTGTTCTTTTGTTACTGTTTAATGTCAAGTAATGTTCTTGATTTATTATTTTGACAAAATTCAATGCTTGCTTTGAGTTACTTTTGTGCTCATCACCTGAGATTCCTCAGTTCTCAACCTCAAACCTCTTTTCACGTATTCCAGGATTCCAGTGTTCCCTTTTATGCCGGTAACAGAAGGAAATAAAACCTTTTAAGAGCATTGTGGTGCTGCAATATGATACCCTCCTCACAACATTCTTTGAATGTCATAATTTATCAACTTTGAACTATAACTAGAAATGTACCTCAGATAGTGATGGACTCACTCTGTGCGACACGATATGCTAGCCGAGATGATATGTTTATGTCTCTGGAGCAATCTTGAACCCACAACCTTCAGATTCAGCAAACATACATGGGCAACAAGTCAAGGCTAACATTTTATAATGTAATGTACAAAATAGTAGAATATAGGCGAATGTGATTGCAGCAGCAGTGAAATGCTACTGTGTGGTGAACCTTTTAACTTCTGTAAACCAAGACAAACAAAGCATTTTTGATTGTTTTGCACAGTGAAGACCAGCATTCGCGGAGTGTGAACTACTTGTTCATGGCCAACATTGTTTTTCCGACATATTCGGAGGGGCTAGTTTCTGAAACGCCATACTTTTAAATATGGAAAATAATTGCCTTTGAAGTGCTTTTATATTTCAACAAAATCAGATATGCAGAGTCTGAAATGAAGGAATGGCATAGAGGCATTGTACCGTATTATGAAGTCAAATTTTTTGTCATAAGCCTCTTCTGTTTTAATTTCTGTGTCAGTCATTGCCTTATTAAAAATTCAGCCAGCACTTGCTGTCCACCGCTAGTTGCCCTTGAGAAGATGGTGGTGAGCCACTTTCTTGAACAAGTGCAGTACATTTCTTCTCAGTCAATCCACAATGCCAGTAGGGAGTGAATTTCAGGATTTTGACCTAGTCACAGACTCAATAAGGGAGCTTATGGTGAAGGAACCCTTTGTAGGCAGTGATCATAATATGACTGTATTTACTCTGCAGTTTGAGAGGGAAAAGATAAAATCAGAGGTAAACAGCTGAATAAAGGCAACTACAAAGGCATGAAGGGGGAGCTGGGTAGAACTGACTGGAAAAGGAGCCGAGCAGCAAAGACACTGGAACAGCAGTGGCAGAAGTTTCTGGAAGTAATTCAGGAGACACAGCAGAGATTCATCCCAAGGAAAAAAGGGGCATGATACAGGGAGGATGAGGCAACCAGGGGTGACTCGGGAAGTCAGGATAGCATCAAAATAAAAGAGAAAGCATGTAATATGGCCAAGGGCAGTGGGAAACCAGAGAATCGAAAGTTTACAACAGAGGGCAACAAAAAAGCAATAGTGAAGGAGAAGATCAAACATGATCGTAAAATAGCTACTAATATAAAGAAAGAAAGAATTTATTTTGATATATAAAGGGCAAAAGAGGACATTGGGCCCCTGGAAAATGACACTGGAGCGATAGTAGTAGAGAACAATGAAATGGTTGAGGAACTGAATAATTACTCCGCGTCGGTTTTCACTTGGAAGACACAAGTAATATCCCAAAAATTCAACAGTGCCGGGGCAGAGCTGAGTATGGTCGCCATCATCAAGGAGAAGGTGCTAGAAGAACAGAATAGCCTGAAGTGGATAGTCACCTGAACCAGATGGACTACACCCTAGACTTCTGAGGGAGACAGCTGAAGAGGTAGTGGAGGTGTTAGCGGTGACCTTTAAGGAATCCCTAGACTCAGGGAGGGTATCAGAGGATTGGTAAATCACTGACGTGATAACCCAGGAGTAAGGGAGTAAGGCCAAAAATGGAAAATTACAGATCAATTAGCCAATTCTCTGTCATGGGTAAGATCCTGGAATTCATCATGAAGGATGAGATTTCTGAATACATGGCAGTGTATGGCAAAACTGGGCAAAGTCAGCATGGTTTCATCAAGGCGAAATCATGCCTGACTATTCTGCTGGAATTCTTTGAGAAAGTAACGGGCTGGTTAGACCAAGGAGAGCCAATGGATATTATCTTCAAGCCAATGGACTTGAAGAAGGCCTTTGACAAGGTGCAGCACAGGAGGTTACTGAGGAAGATAAGGGCCCATAGTGATAAAGGCAAGGTGCTAACATGGATAGAAGCCTGGCTGTCTGGCGGAAAGCAGAGAGTGGGGATCCTTCTCAGGATGGTAGCTGGTAACAAGTGGTGTTCAGCAAGGCTCAGTGTTGGGATCAAAACTTTTCACTTTATACATTAACAATCTAGATGAAGGAGCTGAGGGCATTCTGGCTAAGTTTGCAGGTGATACAAAGATAGATGGAGGGACAGGTAGCATTGAGGAGGCAAAGGATTTGGACAGGCTAGGAGATTGGACAAAGAAGTGGCAGATGGAGTACAACGTGGGAAATGTGAGATCAGTACTTAGGAAAGCAAATGCAGTGATGGCATTTATTTTGACAGGACCTGAATATAAAAGCAGGAATATGCTTCTGAGGCTTTACAAGCCTCTGGTCAGACCACATTTGGAGACCACAGTTTTGGATCCCATACTGCAGGAAGGATGTACTGGCCCTAGAGCATCTTTGAAGGAGGTTCACGAGAATAGTCCCAGGAATGAACAGCTTAATATGAGGAATGTTTGACAACTTTGGGTCTATACTTGATGGAGTTTAGAAGGCTGGCGGGGGAGGGGGTAGTTCTAATTGAAACATACAGAATACTGATTTGCCTGGACATAGTGGATGTTGGGAAGATGTTTCCATTGGCAGGAGAGACTAGGACCCAAGGGCACAGCCTTAGAATAAAGGGAAGACCTTTTAGAATGGAGATAAAGAGAGACTTCTTCAGCCAGAGAGTGGTGAATCTTTAGAATCCATTGCCACAGCAGGCTGTGGAGGCCAGGTCATTGAGTGTATCTAAGACTGAGATGGATAGATAAGTTCTTGATTATCAAGGGGATCCAGGGTTACATGCAGAAAGTGGGAGAATGAGGTTGAGGAATTTTTCAGCCATGATTGAATGGCAGACTCCAGGCTGAATGGCCTAATTTCTGCCCCTGATTGTTATGGTCTTATCACACTGAACTATTTGTAAGTCAAGATGGTGAGTCGCTTGGGGGGTAACTTGCAGTTGGTGATGTATTTGCTGCCCTTGTCCTTAGCAGATATAAGAAGAACTTCTTCCCTGCTGTTATCAGACTTATGAATGAACTTCTCATATATTAGACTTGATCTTTCTCTGCACCTTCTCTGTAGCTGTTATCATAGCCCACATTTTTTTCTATTAGTTTACTTAAGTACATCAAAGTATGTAAAAACAAGGACTGCAGATGCTGGAAACCAGAGTCTAGATTAGAGTGGTGCTGGAAAAGCACAGCAGATCAGGCAGCATCCGAGGAGCAGGAAAATTGACATTTCAGGCAAAAGCCCTTCATCAGGAATAGAGGCAAGGTGGCCTGCAGAGTGGAGAAATAAATGAGCTATGTGTCCGTTTAGCACACAACACAATAATTTTCACTGTATCTTGATAAATGTGATAATAAAGCAAGTCAGATCTGTACTGGTTGTGGGCCTGGAAGATGTTGTCTCACAAGGAGCCTTGGTGAATTTCTGTGATATAGCTTCGGGTCCCTTTCCTTTTTCCTTTTAAGGGATTGTGTTGTCTAGTCTGCTTTGAAAACCTCCCATTGCTGTTCTACCAGATATTCCAATTCCCATCCACCTGAACGACATCAAAATAACTAAAATTAGTTCTTCTCCAATTGAATATTGGCGGATGTTCATGGCATAAAGTAGGAACAGAAATGATTGACTGGAATCATGTCATAGCTTCTGGATTTTACCAGCATCAGGAAGCATAGAGGGGGTGGTAGGTCATTAATTGAGATATTTTGGAAGGGCCAATTAACTGTAATTTTGTGGAACAATTTGGTTTTCATCACTGGTGACTGCTTAAGAGTCATGCCTGGTGAAAAGAGGTCAAGATGGGACAAAAATAGAGGTTAATTGATTAAATAAAAAAATATTTAACTGCAGATATTGGAAATCTGAAACAAAAACAGAAATTGTTGGAGAATCTCAGCAGGTCTGGCAGCATTTGTGTTGAGAAATACAGCAATGACATTTTGAGTCCAGTGACCCTTCAGAACTAATAGCATCTGGAAAATATGGTATTTATCTTGATGACAAGGGGTGGGAAAGAAATAGGTGATAAGTTGAGCCCAGGGAGGGCGAGACGAGCAAAGGAATTGTTGATAATAATCCAGGGAAGAAGAAAATTTAGATGGGTGATAGTGAGATCTGTGAATGCATGAAAATGAGTTGGCTGTGCTCAAAGTGACCCATGATCTGAAAGGATGAGAGGTTTCGGGGGTCGATAGAAGGCATGGAAGGTGGTGTTCAGCCTTTAAAACTGTTAAACTTGCTGTCGAGTCCTGAAGGCTGCAAGGTCTCCAAGTGGAAAATGAGATGTTTTTCCTCTAGCTTAGGCTGAGCCTTGCTGGAACACTGCAGGAAGCCCAAGACAGAGAGGTTGGCTAGGGAATACGTGGTGTGTTGAAATGGCAGACAATAGACAATAGATGCAGGAGTAGGCCATTCAGCCCTTCGAGCCTGCACCGCCATTCAATATGATCATGGCTGATCATTCCCAATCAGTATCCTGTTCCAGCCTTATCTCCATAACCCTTGACTACACTATCTTTAAGAGCTCTATCCAATTCTTTCTTAAATGAATCCAGAGACTG
Source organism: Chiloscyllium punctatum (assembly GCF_047496795.1). NCBI lineage: Eukaryota > Metazoa > Chordata > Chondrichthyes > Orectolobiformes > Hemiscylliidae > Chiloscyllium > Chiloscyllium punctatum. Next base: position 90,045,806 of record NC_092746.1, on the reverse strand, counting down.
GGCCTCCACTGCCCTCTGGGGCAGAGCATTCCACACAGCCACCACTCTCTGGGTGAAGTAGTTTCTCTTCATCTCTGTCCTAAATGGTCTACCCCGTATTTTTAAGTTGTGTCCTCTGGTTCGGCACTCACCCATCAGCGGAAATATGTTTCCTCCTGCCAGAGTATCCAATCCTTTCATATTCCTATACATTTCAATCAGATCCCCTCTCAGTCTTCTAAACTCAAGGGTATACAAGCTCAGTCGCTTCCGTCTTTCCGTGTAGGGCAATCCTGCCATTCCAGGAATTGACCTCATGAACCTACGCTGCACTCCCTCAATAGCCAGAATGTCTTTCCTCAAATTTGGAGACCAGAACTGTACACAGTACTCCAGGTGTGGTCTCACCAGGGCCCTGTACAGCTGCAGAAGAACCTCTTTGCTTCTATACTCAATCCCTCTTGTTATGAAGGCCAGCATGCTATTAGCCTTCTTCACGACCTGCTGTACCTGCATGCTTGCCTTCATTGACTGGTGGACAAGAACACCCAGATCTCTCTGAACAGCCCCTTTACTTAATTTGATACCATTGAGGTAGTAATCTGCCTTCCTGTTCTTGCCACCAAAGTGGATAACCAGACATTTATCCACATTAAACTGCATCTGCCCACTCACCTAACTTGTCCAGGTCACCCTGTAATCTCCTAACATCCTCATCACATTTCACCCTACCACCCAGCTTTGTATCATCAGCAAATTTGCTAATGTTATTGCTGATACCATCTTCTATATCATTAACATATATTGTAAAAAGCTGCGGTCCCAGCACGGATCCCTGCGGTACCCCACTGGTCACTGCCTGCCATTCCGAAATGGAGCCGTTAATCACTACCCTTTGTTTCCTATTAGCCAACCAATTCTCTATCCAATCTAGTACTTTGCCCCCCAATACCGTGCGCCCTAATTTTACTCACTAACCTCTTGTGTGGGACTTTATCAAAAGCTTTCTGAAAGTCCAGGTACACTACATCCACTGGATCTCCCTCGTCCATCTTCCGAGTTACATCCTCAAAAAATTCCAGAAGATTAGTCAAGCATGATTTCCCCTTCATAAATCCATGCTGACTCTGTCCTATCCTGTTACTATTATCCAGATGTGCTGTAATTTCATCCTTTATAATTGACTCCAGCATCTTTCCCACCACTGAGGTCAGACTAACTGGTCTATAATTTCCTGCTTTCTCCCGCCCACCCTTCTTAAAAAGTGGCACAACATTAGCCGCCCTCCAATCCTCAGGAACTGACCCCGATTCTATTGAACTCTGGAAAATAATCACCAGTGCATCCACGATTTCCCGAGCCACCTCCTTCAGTACCCTGGGATGCAGGCCATCAGGTCCCGGAGACTTATCAACCTTCAGACCTAACAGTCTCTCCAACACCAAATCCTGGCAAATATAAATTCCCTTAAGTTCAGGTCCTTCAGCCACTGTTACCTCAGGGAGATTGCTTGCGTCTTCCCCAGTTGGAGCATTGGGGTCATTTTTACAGACAGAACATTGATGTTCCATAAAGCAGTCTCTCAGTCTGCATTTTGTATCCTCAGTGTAAAGGAGACCATGTTGTGAACAGCAAATGCAGTAAACTAAATTGGATGGAGTGCAGGTAAAATGCTGCTAAAAGTTGTATCTGAGGCTTTGGATTGTGAAGGATGAAATAATTGGGCAAGTTTTTCATCTTTGGTGATTGCATGGGATGTGAGCAATGTTGGGAGTGGAAGAGCAGTGGACTATGATGTCCGAAAGGGAATGGTCCTTAAGGAAGGCTGTCAAGGAAGCAGAGAGGAATATGTCTGGAGGTGGTGGAAGTGGCTTATGATCCTCTGAACATAGAGGTTGGTGGGGTCAATTGTGAGGATTGGGGGACCTTGGGGGAGCGAAGAGAAGTGGGGGCAGCAGTGCAGGAAATGGATCGGACATGGCTAAAAGCCCTGTCACCTTTGGTGGGGGGGTGGGGTTCCTTGAGTTGAGAAAAACTGTGGACATTTGAGGCCTTCCTGTGGGAGATGGCATGATCAGACAGTTGAAGTGGAGAAGTTGGGAGAATGGAATTGAGTTCTTATAGGAAGCACGGTGTGGATGCACAATCCAGATGATTGTGGATATTGGTGGCTAGCCTAATCCCGCAAATGGACACCGATGTTGAGGAAGGGAAGGGAGGAAGTACAGATAGACCAAATGAGTTTTGCTTCCAGTTTTCAGTCTGTTGTTCTGGACCACCTAGCATTGCAACAAATGAAACTGTTGAGCAAAGATGACATCAGTAACTGTGATGCCTCGTCAAATCATGAGGATTTGGAGGTTGTGATATGGTAATATAGAGCAGTTTTCTCCTACCTCTGTCTTTTCAGAATCATATCAATAGGCCCTGTTATCACCTCCGACATTTTGGTTCTTGATCACCCAGTACCTCAGAGCACAATAGGAATGCCAAGTGCCTTAACTTCTCTTAGGTAAACCAGATCACAATACACTGTATTTGGACATGTAAACTCAAACACCAGGTTTGCATGGAAAGGAAGGCACTTTCTGAGATTCTCCATTGAATTGCAAGTGTCTGTATGAGTATAATGCACATAATGAGCCAGGTTACTTAGGAGGCCAGTGGTCTTTTGGAAATTGACACTCCAAATGTACATTGACATTGCTGTGATGAAAGACCCAAGATGCTGGTTAGGCTACAGTTAGCGTTTTGTATGCAGTTTTGATAACATTACATGCAGAATATGATTGCCATAGAGTGTGCAGTGGAGACTTAGAATGTTGCCAGGACTTGAAGCTCTGAAGAAAGATTGAATAGCTTGGGTTATTTTGCTTTGAACAGAGGAGATTAAGGGATGACTTAGTCAAAATGGTGCGAAGTTTGGAATGAGTGGGCAGGAAGGACCTGTTTCCCTCTGGTGGGAAGTCATTTAACAAGGGCACAGTTTTAAGGTCGAAGAATTAAAAGGGACATGCAAGAAAAACGTTGGTGTTTGGAATTTGCTTCAAAGTTTGGCGAGAGAGGCAGAAATCTTCAACTCATTCCGAATGCATGCAGATCTGCTCCTGAAGAGCAATAACGTAATCAAGTGGTGGTAAGTGGGATTAAAATATTGCATTCAGTTGACCTGATGGACTGAATAGTTTCTGTTTTTAATGTTCTCTTGACACTAGAAAGAAAAACGTGACCAGTTAGAAGTAAATTTACTATATCACATTGGGGAAAGTATTTTCACACATGTATTTTATGAAGCTTTTGTCAACGAGCACTTGTAAGAATGGTCACCTCAATAATGCATTCATTGATTATTTGGGCATGTTTTATTCCTGAATTTGTCCAGTTTTTGGAGTGCAAAACCTGGAATAGCTATCACGTAGGAAACTTCGGCGATCACTTGAACTTGTTAATATGAATGAAAACTTGCATCACTAATTACAGTTATCAATGTGATACTAACATGTACTTTGGTTAGTGTGGTAATAGTGTGACAAAAGATTGTCAAGTTTGGCTTTTTCACTTTATTTTGAAATTTTGCTACTTTTATGCTAAAGATGACTGTCATGCTGGACTTGTCAATTCACCTCTCTTTTCTACTTTTGTAATTAAGATTTTGGAACTCAGTACTTTGGACCGATAAGATGGCGCCATGTGTGGTAACATTGTACACTTTTCACTGTGCTCTTGAGTGTACATGACAAAGAAATCTAAATCTAAAATACCTTGTACTGGAAAAGCACAGCAGGTCGGGCAGCATCCAAGGAACAGGAGAATTGACGTTTCGGGCATAAGCCCTTCTTCAGGAATGAGGAAAGTGTGTCCAGCAGGCTAAAATAAAAGCCTGCTGGACACACTTTCCTCATTCCTGAAGAAGGGCTTATGCCCGAAACATCGATTCTCCTGTTCCTTGGATGCTGCCTGACCGGCTGTGCTTTTCCAGCAACACAATTTCAGCTCTGATTTCCAGCATCTGCAGTCCTCACTTTCTCCTCGAAGATTTTAACCTACTGCGAATCCTCTTGCAAGGATGTCTTCCTTTAAGAAGCTGTCTTCCTCCCTCTACAAGGATTTCAGTGAGTCCCTCTCTCACTGCACACCCCAGGTCATCTCCTCTGCACAGAAGCTCTTCAGCCACGTTCTCAAATAGACTCGCTACCACAGCCACACCTCCTTCCTCAGCACCTGCCTACGGAACCGACCTTTTATCTTAGCCTGCTGGACACACTTTCCTCATTCCTGAAGAAGGGCTTATGCCCGAAACGTCGATTCTCCTGTTCCTTGGATGCTGCCTGACCTGCTGCGCTTTTCCAGCAACACATTTTCAGCTAAAATATCTTCTGTCTGGTTTGAGTTGTCTTTTTCTTCTCCACCTGCCTTTTTCCTTTTTTGCACTCCCCGGGCCATCCTGGCCGCCTTCACCCAGGTTTCAAAGTGAAAGAGGACTTGGATTTCGCTACCTCTCTTAATTTTTTAAAACATTACTTCTTCAGCCATTTTCATCGAGGTATTTTCTGTCTGTGTATCCTCTTAAAAACACTTCTTGGAATGGTCCAGAACTATTTAGCAGTACTATATCTTGTTAGATTTTCACTCCATGATTTACATAATCTGAAAGAACAGTATTTTCAAGCAGGCTAGGAACGTTACAATTAACAATGCTATAAGGGACAATATTAATTTTTAATTTCTTCAGTTATAGTTGTTGTACATTGCCCCTCAATTAGCGCCAGTAATTTCTATTACAAAACTTTGATCAATCTGCCACAGCTAAATTGGCTCACCGTTTCCTAATGTAGATTTCAGCACTCCCAGTCCTCCTCTTGGAACATGAAGTTCTTTTCTGGTTTGTTATCCAGCTGAGTTTGTGCCATGCCTGGCATGGCTCCTCAGTCTTCTGGATAGCAGTTTTCTGACTGGAATTTGGATTTGAGGTTCAAAGTTGATGTGTTTGGAATCTCTTACTTTTCTGCTGTAATTGAGCCCAAAGAGCAAGTATGCTCGATTGCTGGAATTCCAGTTGCTTCCATGTCATGGAACTTGCATATTTTCAAAGTGTTTTTAGCAACTGAAGCCTGTTAAGTTTTCATACATTGAAATGTTACACAATTCATCATATTTCAAATATTTGAATTATTTTGAGTTGTTCCGACTTGTGCCTTTTCAAATTATTTGTACACAGTCTTTTGTGATGCTGACAGAAGCCAATAATTGAGACAATTTTCTATTTACACCCTATCTTCCCCTCCTCAGGAATTTGTAGCTAAAATTACTCCATATGAGTGAAGTGTTTTTAAAATAATATTTATTGAAAGTTGGATGCACACCTAAACGAGAGCCAGTATTGGACAATAACCTTTCTGTGCAATGTGTGTAACATCTGCAGTGATTTTGTAGTTTGAAGAAATGCTTGGAGATAACATAGCTGTGGGAGCAATGTCAGGTCGAAACATCATGGGCATCTGCAGAGCAGTGATACTCAGAATGTAATTCACCATTGCAAAACTCAACTTTGGTTATGTGTCCTTGAGATTCTTCTGATTGGAACTTAGAGGCTTCCATGGGGAAGGAAGTGGGAGTATTGTTCGTCCTCTGACTACTTGGGCACACATCTTGTCTGAGCAGAGGCATGGGGATTAGATTGGCTAGAGATTGCACGTGACCTGGAATGGAAACAGACTCTGATTTATATAATAAATGCTTCAACTCATCTTAAAATTAGCTTCATGTTCTACAACTATTTGTTGTTGAATATTTGTGGGCGGCACGGTAGCACAGTGGTTAGCACTGCTGCCTCACAGCGCCAGAGACCCGGGTTCATTTCCCACCTCAGGCGACTGACTGTGTGGAGTTTGCACATTCTCCCCATGTCTGCGTGGGTTTCCTCAGGGTGCTCCGGTTTCCTCCCACAGTTCAAAGATGTGCAGGTCAGGTGAATTGGCCATGCTAAATTGCCTGTAGTGTTAGGTAAGGGGTAAATGTAGGGGTATGGGTGGGTTGCGCTTCGGCGGGTCGGTGTGGACTTGTTGGGCCGAAGGGCCTGTTTCCACACTGTAATGTAATCTAATCTAATCTAATTTACAACTGACTTTATGTTGTCACTTTGTGCACAATTAGACTCTTTCTTGATTGACAAATTGGTCTTTTATTTTTCATGAAATTGGTGTAAGGCTATCCACAATGTCCAAGAGACTCTTCTGTTTTTTCCAACAATTACTCTTGGATTTTTTAATATGCACATGGACGGCTTGAAGAAAAGTCCTCATCCATGAAAAATCAGGAGCAGCAACAAAACTCTTATGGAGTTTGTGTGTGTGTGTGTGTGTGTGTGTGTGTGTGTATGTGTGTATTTCTATACCATGAAATACTCATGAAACTGCCAACCTGAAACCAGTGATGTAATCCTAGGATTTAGCAAAATTGAGGTATTCTGTGTTTGAAATTTTATTCCGATACCTGATTTTAGCAAATCGTTTAATCACACGGAATCAGTGGGAGCTCCCTTTCTGACAACACTGTGGGTGCATCTAAACTTCGTAGTCTTCATCATCACCTTCTGAAGGGCAGTTGAGACTGAGGACTTGCTCATATCCCAGGAAAGAATTAAATAATTGTGTATTATATGTAAACAAGTCTTTTATAGCAGGTTATTAAATACTTTGTGAAATTGAGCAACAAAATAGTAATTTCCCAGTATGGTGAAGTTTTGACTTTGAAAAATTAATAAATAAATTGCAGGCTTCAATCAAGTAGAATGAACTTCTATAGTTTTACAAGTGGTAAAGCTTTGACCAGTGACCGTGTTCTGTTCATAAGTTTTGTTCGTCCCTTGTCCATACTTTAATCCTCCATATAATTGTATAATGCACATTTAGTAACCCAGAATGCAGCCTGCTATTTGCAGAGTCTTTAGACTCTGCACTCTATCTACAAAGGAAAAATTATCTATTCGGACATGACGCATAAAAGTGGCAAAATTCCCAGGACATGATCAGGTGTACCCTAGAACTCTGTAGGAAGCTAGGGAAGTGATTGTTGGACCCCTTGCTGAGATATTTGTATCATTGATAGTCACAGGTGAGGTGCCGGAACACTAAAAATTGGCTAACGTGCCATTATTTTAGAAAAGTGGTGAAGAAAAGCCAGGGAACTACAGACTGGTGAGCCAGACATCGATGGTGGGCAAGTTATTGGAGGAAATAGTGAGGGGCAGGATTTACATGTATTTGGAAAGGCAAGGACTGATCAGGGATAGTCAGCATGGTTTGTGTGTAGGAAAGCATGTCTCATGCACTTGATTGGTACTACTTCATCTAACTCAGAGGATTGATGAGGGCAGAGCAGTAGACATGATCCGAATGGCCTTCAGTGAAGTGTTTAACAAGGCTTGAAGGTGGAAGACAGAGGGTGGTGGTGGAGGGTTGCTTTTCAGACTGGAGTCCTGTGACTAGTGGTGTGCCTCAAGGATTGGTGTTGTGTCCACTGCGTTTTGTCATTTATCTAAATAATTTGGATGTAAACATAAGAGGTATAGTTAGTAAGTTTGCAGATGACACCGAAATTGGAGTTGTGGTTTACAGCGAAGATGGTTACCTCAGATTACAATGGGATCTTGATCAGAAGAGGCAATGGGCTGAGGAGTGGCAGATGGAGTTAAATTTAGATAAATGTGAGGTGTTGCATTTTGGAAAAGCAAATCAAAGTAGGACTTATACACTTAATGGTAAGGTCCTGTGGAGTATTGCTGAACAAAGAGCCCTTAGAGTGCAGGTTCAGAGTTTCTTGAAAGTAGAGTCGCAGGTAAATAGGCGAGTGAAGAAGGTGTTTTGGTCAGAGTATTGCATATAGGAGTTGGGAGGCCATATTGTGGCTGTACAAGACGTTGCTTAGGCCACTTTTGGAATATTGTGTGTAATTCTGGTCTCCTTCCTTTCGGAAGAATGTTGTGAAACTTGAAAAGGTTCAGAAAAGATTTACAAGGATGTTGCCAAGATTGGAGGAGTTGAGTGTAGGGAGAGGTTGAATAGACTGGGGCTGTTTTTCCTGGAATGTCAGAGGGTGAAGGGTAACCTTTATAGGGGTTTATAAAATCATGAGGGGCATGGATAGGGTAAATACACAAGGTCTTTTCCCTGGGGTGGGGGATTTCAGAACTAGAGGGCATAGGTTTAGGATGAGAGGGGAAAATTTCAAAGGGATCTCATGGGCAACCTTTTTACGAAGAGGGTGGTGAGTGAATGGAATGAGTTGCCAGAGGAAGTCTTGGAGGCTGGTACAATTACAACACTTAAAAGGCATCTGGATGGGTTTATGAATAGGAAGAGTTTAGAGGGATATGGGCCAAAGTGCTGGAAAATGGGACAAGATTCAGTTAAGATAACTGGTCGGCATGGACGAGTTGGACAGAAGGGTATGTTTCCATGCTGTACATCTCTATGACTCTCTGACGTTAAGGGAGTGAAAGCAGGTGAACTATAAATCTTTCAAAGCAGTACTTTTGACTTTTACATGGAAACTACAAAACTGACATTTGAACTTGTGAATAGTCATAAAACTCTTTTATCTGTATTTTTATAATGCACCATATGATTCTATTAAATATGATTTATTATTTGCAATTGTTCTAATTTGATTCATTTCCTTCAAGGTTGGACCATCCTGTTTTGTCTAATATATATTAATGCATTAAGTACACATGCAAAATAAGATCTATTAAAGGATTCCAGTTAACTTATGCTCCAAATCAACTTTTGGAAAGAGGTTTCTCAATTCAACATTCAAAATGTATCTTGAAGTATGTATAATTTAGAACTTGATAGCATGAAAGCATCCATGGTTTTCAAAGAGGTATTTTGTTCGAATAGTTCTATACTTGTTTGGTTACCGTTATTATTCTTCTTCAAATCTTTATTCATTTACCATTTTAAAGCTAGTGTTTGATTTCCTTTCATTATTGTATCTAGTGGATCATTCCATATGCTAATATTCATTCAATGTACATTCTTCATCTTATGAGGGAAATTCATTTACCCTGGACTGTATTATTTCTTCAGATAGCTCTATTAATTGTGTCAGGCATGGCTTACATACAATTTAAGTTAGCTGTCCTGAAATAACAAATGTCCAAGTGAGAATTTTATCCTACATTTTAGTTTCTGGAAGGCCACCCATTGCTGTTGCTCATCTGACTCATGTGACAGCGAACCACGATGTGTTTTCAATATTATGTGCTCACCTATAGTTACCTATACGATTCTTTGCAGTGTACTGTTTCTGCAACTTCACTTTGGGGTTTTCAGGGAAAAGACAAGTCCCTATTTTGTATCTTCATTGTTCTCTCACTCACTAAATGATTTTTAAAAAATATCTAGTCACTCCAATGGTTTCTGCAACTTTTATGGTGTGTTCCATTTTTCATTCCTTCATTCTTGCCAAATTTTCTTTTGCTGTTTAGCTTGAATTTCTTTTTTTTTAATTTAGTAATCATCCTAAATTTGCTGTTGTTATATTTTAATCCCACTCATGGACTACTTCTTGTTAAGGCTATTTTGGCTCACGTGTACCTGGTTCGGGTGTGTTCCAGAAAGGTGCCAATTGTGTGGATTCAATCTCCATGCCACCTGTGATAGTTCATTGGCCTGTGTCTTTGTCTTGTCCCTTCTCTGTAGTTTTAATGTAGCTTTAGTATCACCAGTGTCTTTCTCTCTCTCTCTCTCTCTCTCTCTCTCTCTCTCTCTCTCTCTCTCTCTCTCTCTCTCTCTCTCTCTCTCTCGAAAATGGAGACAGACATCTATGGTCCTTTTGTGGACTATGGTTAATTATAGAAGAGCTCATTCAAGGCATTTGATATGAACCAATCTTTCCATTTATCATCTCTTATTTCAGTCTGTCCATGGCTGGATCATGACCATTTTTAGAAAGAAATCCAAATATTTAAGAGGTATGTGCTGTCAAGAAGATGACTTAAGATTTGATGTTTTCATAGCAATTGTGTGCCAAGTTCCTGTTGCTTGCCATGTTGACTGTAACAGGCAGCATACTGTTGAAGGCCTTATGTTGACCCTCAGGCATTCAATGATTTGTGATATGGAGATATATGGTTGGCATATATTGGCAGGAAAGAAATGTAATTTTTAGCTTCCAACTACTATTTAAATAATTGAATTGAATGGTTCTGTCAGTGACTTGCTGGAATATTTAGAGGAGATATTATCTGTCTTAAAAAAATTAGGAAGCGCATTGTTGGTATAAGTAAGCCTTGCAACCTGTGCTGACAACTGGAGAAATCAAATACAAAATAAACAAGCCTCAAGGAAGACTAGTGATTGCAATAAACTTGAACCCCCTTTCGACAAGTAGAAATGTATGAAAGACTTGAAATAAAAACAGTTATTGCTGTGTGGATGAGCTCATTCAGAAACTAAGGTCTTGAATTGTGGATGGAAGTGCTACTGCTAAGCATCGTTCCAGATGTTGAGTGCTTCATAGAACACTGCTGTTCCATGTGATGGATTGACGAAAGGATTATCCATGGAAAGTAACTGAGTTTCAATATTTTGTTCTATTGTCAGCTCAGGAATGTATGAAATCCTGTGTTTCTTATATCTTAAAATTCTGTTCAAATGTGCTTGTATATGTTTGTGTTTATGCATTGATTTATTTAATAAAATTTTCCAGTGAACTGGTAAGTCAGGAAATAGCGTATTTCCTGTTGGCTTTGTGTTGCTTCTTAATTTCTCTGTTTTTGGACCTGTTTCTTCCTGTTTGCTTTGGGCTTTGCTCCCTTCAGCTTTTTTTTTGTTTCTCATATTTTTTCCTGTTACTTTCCTTTGTTTTCCTTTTTGATTGGCGTTGTGTGGGAAAGGGATTCACCAACATTGCATCCTCAAGGTAGGTTGGAATTGAAGGGAAATTGTGGCCTGTTGCAAATACATCTCATGTTGTTCCACCCCCCCACCAAACCTTTGCTCACAGTATGCAACCTACTCAACTCAAAGTGATGAAAGGCAGCAACATATGTTATATATTCAGATTTCTGCTTGGAAGCAGACAGATGTGGGTCAGTTCTGTGAAGGTTTTTTGGAAAGGTCATGAAGTTGGAACATATGAACAAGCAGTTTGAGTAGTCCATTCAGCCCCTCGAGCCTGAACTACTATTTCACAAATAATGGCTGATCTGAATTGTCACCTCAAACCCACATTATCACTTCATGGGTGAGGTAATGGCCAAGTAGTATTAACTGTTAATCCAGAAACTTGGGGAATGTTCTAAGAAATAGAGTTCAAATCTCATTGTAGCAGATGGTGGAATCTGAATTCACTAAATATTAGAATAATGAAACCACTGTTAATTGCCAGAAATACCCTTCTGATTCACTCATATCCTTTTCGAGAAGGAAGTTTGCCATGCTTGTCTGGTTTGGCCTACATGTGCCTCCAGACCTCTTCCAATGTGGTCGATTCTCAGCTGCCCTGTAAAATGACCTAGTAAGCTACTCAGTTGTATTAATAGTAACCAGAAGGCAATAGGATTAAGTTGTTTGGCCCATTGAGCCTGATTGCCATTCATAATGGTCCTGGCTGATTCAACATAGCTCCTAGCCACTTTTATGCATTTCCCCTTCTGATAAAGAATCTACAAAGTCTCAAAAAAAGGAATTAAACCAGATAGACTGCTGGAAACAACACCAACAGCAGAAACAGTCAACCTTACAATATCCTCCTTACGAACACATGGGGGGCTAGTGCCAAAATGGGGAGAGCTGTCTTACAGACTAGTTCAAACAATAGCCTGATATTGCCTGCAAGATGTTATTCCATCAGTATAATTAAGTCAGTTCTGCTATAACACACATTTCTTCAACGCAAATTGGCTATAACGCTATTGAAGAATTTAGACCATTATTTATAGAATGTGAAATTTCCTTGCATATATTGGCTATATTGCGATTCTGATCCCATTGGTTGAAATGTTGCAGCTATTACATGATTTTCTTAACGCTGGATCCCACAGGAATGGAACTACTGTGTTATATCAGAACAGACAGTATCACAGACACCATTATCACTTCCTTTGTGGAACTTTTTTTTCCCCCTTGATGGAGGGATCAGTGACCATGGGCATGGATTTAAGATAAAGGGCAGAAGGCTTAGAGGAGATGTGAGGAGAAAACCTTTTTCATCCCAGAGGAGCTCACTGTCTGTAAAGGTGGTCGAGGCAGAAACCCTCAATGTTGAAGAAATATTCAGATCTACACTTGTGATGCCAAGGCATGTAAGATAATGGGCCAACTGCTGAAAAATTGAATTTGAATGGGTGGTTTCATGTTACCGGTGCAGACTCAATGGGACAAAGGGCTTTTTTCTGGGCCTTAGATCTCTGTTCCGTCCCACTGACAGGATGTACCCAGCAGAAGTGGTAGCACCATGGTAAACAGTTTGGAAGGAGTTGCCTGAGGAGTCCTCAACCTTGACTCCAGACACCATGAACTCTCATGGCACGAAGTCAAACATGGGCAAGGAAACCTTCTGTTGATTATCATATACATACACAACTGATGATGCTGTTCGGTTCCTTGTTGAATAGCACTTGGTGGCAAGAACACAAATGTACTCTGGGTGGGGATTTCACTGTCTACCACTAAGATTGGCTTGACTGCAGCACTACTGATCAAGCCGGTCAGGTCCAAAATGACATTGCTGTTAGCTTGGATTTGCAGAAGGTGATGAGGGAACTAACACGAGGCAAAAACATGGGATCTCATCCTGACCAATCTACTTGCTGCAAGTGCATCTGTCCATGACAGTATTGGTCAGTGTGACCATTGTATAGTCCTTTTGGAAACAAAGTTCTGCCTTCAAGTTAATACTGCCACACAATACAATCTAAGGGTTTATCAGCATACTGAATGGCATATACTTTGAACAGGGCTTCCTGAAGAAGGGCTTATGCCCGAAACATCGATTCTTCTGTTCCTTGAATGCTGCCTGACCTGCAGCGCTTTTCCAGCAACACATTTTCAGCTATACTTTGAACAGATCTAGCAACACAAGACTGGACATCCATGAGGTTGTACGGGTCATCAGCATTGTGCTCCTTTGTTACTGACCCGTTAACTAAGGGGAATAACCACTTTCTATCCACACTGTTTATGCTCTCTCATAATCTTATGCACTTCAACCTTCTTGACTCCAAAGAAAACAACCTAGGTTTATCAGCCTCTCTTTTGCGAAAGTGAGTCTTGGTGAGTCTCCTTTGCAACTCCTCCAGTTGGATTGATCAATCACATCCTTCCTATAGTACGGTGACCAAAACTGTACCCAGTATTCCAGCTGTGGCCTAACCAACATTTAGCACAACTCTAACATGACCTCCTTGTTCCTTAAAATCTACGCCTTGACTGATTAAAGACAGTGTGCTGTATGCTGCCATGGCAGTCTTGTTAACCTGCCCAACCAATTTCAGGTATCTATGGACAAGAACCCCAAGATTACTCCATTCCTCTGAGCTTCCTAGTGTCCTGTTGTTCATCAGGTACTCCCTTGTTTTGTTACTACTTCTGAAGTGCATCACTTCACACTTACCAGAGATAAATTCCATCTGCTACTGATCTGTCCGTTTGACAAATCTGTTTATATTCTCCTGTAATGTAAAATAGCGTAGTGGCTCAGTGATTAGCATTGCTGCTTCACAGCACCAGGGACCTGGGTTCGATTCCACCCTTGGATGGTTGTCTGTGTAAAGCTTTATATGCTCTCCCTCTGTCTGCATGGGTTTCCTCCAGGTGCTTTGGTTTCCTCCCACAGTACAAATATGTGCGTGTTAGTTGGATTGGCCATGATAAATTGTCCATAGTGTTCATGGATATGAAGGTTAGGGGGAATCAGCCTTCAATCACAGTCGTCCGCCTCCACCCAATGCCTCCTGCCCCAGGCCAATTTGCAAAGTTATCCCAGATCCCATGGGTTTTGTTGCCTTTATCAGTCTCCTATGTGGGACCTGTTCTCAAAAGGCTTTGCTAAAATCAATATAAAATATGTCACCGGTCCTATTCTCATCAACCAACTTTGTCACCACCTCAAAATTCAATAAAATTTGTTTGACGTGACCTCCGTCTGACAAAGCCATACAGACCATCCCTAATGCAACCTTGCCTCTTCTTCAAATGGAGATTAATTCTCTTCTGCAAACTTTTCTCCAGTAGTTTCCCTCCACTGATGTGAAACTCGTTGTCTGTAATTTCCTGGTTTCTCTCTACCAGCCTTCTTGAAAAATGGAACCACATTAGCTGCCCTTCAGTTCTGTGTCATCTCACTTGTGGCCAGACAGGAATTTAAAATTTGGCTCAGGGCCCTGGTGATTTCCTTCCACATTTTCCATCGCAGCCTTGGGTACAATTTATCGAGATATGGGGATTTGTTGACTTTTAAATCCACCAAAACCTCCATACTGTCTTCTCACTCCCGACATCAGTATGCTCAAGAACCTCACAGTCCATATTTTTGAATTCTATAATGACAGCCTTCTCACAGTGAAGACAGATGTGAAGTACTTGTTAACACGCTATCGTTATCCTCAGGCTCTGATTTCCCCTTGGTCACCAATGGACCTTATTCTTTCCTTGGTTATTCTCTTCTTTTTGATAAATTTGTAGAATCTCTTGGGATTCTCCCCATCTTGCCTGCCAGGGCTTTTCTATTCCTAATCACACTCCTAATCACTTCATTTCACTCCTCCTTGCACATTCTACACTTCCCAATGGCATCTGTTGATTTACTCCTTTTGTACTTATTATACACCACCTTTATTTTCTGTTAAGTTTTGAGTATTCCAAGGCATCCAAGTTTTCTGGCCTTGATGCTGCTTTATTTCACCCGAATGGGAACATTTATTGATTTCTCCTTTTAAAAAATTAAACTCTGCTTCCAATGCATTATTGGGAAAAGAGTTTCAAAGACCCATGACCTATTGGGAGAAAAATAATTTGCCCAGTCTCTATTTTAAATTGATGGCACCTCATTTTTAATATGACCGCAAGTTCAAAATTCTACGATCCGAGGAAATATCCTCTGCACTACTACCCTGTTGAGACCCCTCAGGATCTTATTTCTTTCTATCAAACCACTTTTAAATCTTCTGAAGTCTGAAAAATTCAAACTTAGCCCCTCTAACAATTCCTCAGAGGACAACCCTCCTATTCCAGCTATTAGTCTTGTAAAAAGCATTTGCATTGTACCTTCAATAAAGTGTTCAGTGGTGTTTACAGTGTTCCAGATGTGGGTTCATCATACTGAAGCATAATCTCTGTACATTTGTATTTAGTTTCCTTCGCAAAAGAAGATAGGAGCAGGAGATGGCTATTCAGGCCCTTCAAGCCTGCTTGGGCATTCATCACGATCATGGCGGATGGTCCAACTCACGAGCCCAACCCTACTTTCCCTCCATAACCTTTGATCCCATTCACCTCAAGTGCTATATTGAGCTACCTCTTGAATACATTCAGTGTTCTGGCGTCAACTACTTGCTGTCGTAATAAATTCCACTGGCTCACCACTCTTTGGGTGCAGAAGTGTCTTCTCATCTCTGTCCTAAATGGTCTACGCCGAATCCACGGACTGTGACCCCTGGTTCTGGACTCATTCACCATCGGGAGCATTCTCCCTGCATCTACTGTCTAGTCCTGTTAGAATTTTCTAAGTCTCTTTGAGATTCCGCCCGCCCGCCCCCCCCCCCGCCCCTCACCTGAACTCCAGCGAAAACCATTTGGATCTTGTTTATCTCCCCTTGTACATCAGTCCTGTCATCCTCGGAAGCAGGAGCAAGTGAGGACTGAAGATGCTGGGGATCAGAGTCGAGAGTGTGGTGCTAGAAAAGCACAGCAGGTCAGGCAGTCTCCAATGAGCAGGAAAATTGACGTTTCAGACATAAACCCTTCATGAGGAATGAGGCTTGTGGGCTGGGGGGCTGAGAGATAAATGGGAGGGGACTGGGATTGGGGGACACAGGACCAATGTGAATTTCACCAGTTTCATTTCCTCTCCCCCACATTATCTCAGTCCCAAACCTCCAATTCAGCACTGCCCTCCTGACCTGTCCATCACCTTTCCCATCTATCCACTCCACTGTCCTCTCTGACCAACCACCTTCTCCCCCTCCTTCATCAACCTACTGCATTCTCAGCCCCCAGGCCCACAGGTTGCATTCCTGATGAAAGGCTTATGCCTGGAACGTCGATTCTCCTACCAGTAGCAGCTGCTTGACCGGCTGTGCTTTTCCATCCCTGGAAGTAGCCTGGTAAACTTAATGCTGTACTCCTTCGAGAGCAAGAGTATCCTTTCTCAGAAAAGGAGACGACGACAATATTCTAATTACTCGTTGTGCCTGCATACTAACCTTTTGTGATTCATGCAGTCAGACTCTCTACATTTGCAATCCTCAAACATTAATGAACCTGCCCCAAATCCAAGGCATTTTGGTATATCAAAACCAATGTGTCAGCTCGCTCACTTACCATTTCTTTTAAGTGCTGTGGATGAAATCCATCAGGACCCAGGCACTTGTCAGCTTGCAGCTTGAGCCGTTAACTCATTCATCGCAGAGCACAGGGAGACCATTCAGCCCATCATGTCTGCACCCGATATCTGAGCATTTGAATGTAGTGTCAGTTTTGTGCTTTCTCCCTGTAACTGTACATTTAGTTTCTTTTTAATTCATCATCATCCAAACCCCCTTGAATGCCTCAAGTGAATTTTCTAGGCAGTGCCTTTGCAACTGTAACTTTGAAGCTGAATGTAAAATGTTTTTCTCATCTCACATTTACTTTTTTTACAAAACACTTCAGAAGTGCCATCTGGTTCTCTGTTATTCTTCTGTCAGAATGAGGGTGGCACGGTGGCTCAGTGGTTTGCACTGCTGCCTCACAGCACCAGGGACCCAGGTTCGATTCCAGCCTCTGGTAACTGTCTGTGTGGAGTGTGCACATTCTCCCCGTGTCTGTGTGGGTTTCCTCCGGGTGCTCCGCTTTCCTCCCACAGTCCAAAGATATGCAGTTTAGGTGAATTGGCCATGCTAAATTGCTTAGAGTGTTAGGTGGATTAGTCAGAGGTAAATATAGGGGGGTTGGTTTTTCTTTGGAGGGTCGGTGCGGACTTGGGCCGAAGGGCCTGTTTCCACACTGTAGGTAATCTAATCTAATCTAGATCTCCATTTGGCCTTCTCTCCAAGGTAAACAGTACCAACCTCTCCAGTCTTTCGTCAGAAGTGAAGTCAACTTGTAAGTTAATTGCAACAGTATACAGGGGACGATATTCGGTTTGATAGAGCAAAGAATGTAGAGAAGTGAAGGGAGACAAGTGAAAACATAAGCAGACTGATAAACCACATAGGAGACTGAAAATGAATTTGAAATGGTGAATGCTGAGAACGGGTTTGGTCCCTAATGATTAAAATAGACAACATTCTCCTTTGCAGGGGTGATTGGGAAGGAATATGTATCATTAGTACAGAATAATAAACAAACTTCTGAGTTTGTGCACCGAAACCAAGGCCAAAATTAAGTAGTCCCTCAGAATTTTTCTTCCTTGCTGAAAATATATCTATTCTATATATTCTAATGATTTGTAAATGTGGGCATGTTTCTGCTCAACTGGAGCAAATAAAATTGTGATATGTATCATGTCTTTACAAAGTAATTTGTCTAAAAGTGCATCACTTTACTTTTCATATAAGCCTCCATCTTTCTTGCTTCTGTCCTTTCACCATTCTGTCTTTGTCATCCTGAAGCCTATAACTATGGTCAGCCCTACTATGTTCACAAATTTGATGTGGTCTGCAAATTTTGTAATGCTGCTCTCCACACTCTTGTCAAGATTGCTTATTAAAATTGAAAAGACGAATGGTCCTGAAACTAACGTTTCGAGAGGACCTGTCCATGGAAGCCTGAAGCTAAAATAAATGCATCCAGCATTAGTCTTTTGCTTTCTGATACCAAACCAATTTCATATTCAGGCCATGGCTTTGCCCTTAATGCTGTTGACCTTTTAATTTCATTAAAATATATATGCCAATCCTTGAGTTTGTGTTATAATTGATCTCCTGTTTTGATTTAAAGCATCATCTTAACGCTTAGTTTGTACTTTTTAATGGACAGGAAATGTATTTCATGAAGGAAAGAATTTAAAAAAAGCCAGGATAGATAACCTGACAATAGGGATAGTTCTTAATTAGAGATCACATTGTAGTAATTTGGCTTTGAACAGTTGAACTGCTAGGCCTTGTTGAGGTATTGCATCAGTTGTTGAGCCATGCTTGTGCAGAGAAATTATCATGTGGAGTGCATTAGTTAATGAAGTTATTGAAATAAGTTTGAGAAATAAAATACTTTCACAATTCTGTGTCATTGCTATTTTAGAGTTAGTCAGTCATACAGCATAGAAACAGGCCTTTTGGCCCACCATGCCTATGCCAACTAACAAATACCAAAATGCACTAATTCCATTTACCTGCAAATTGTCCATAGCTTACTATGTGCTGGTATTTTAACTGTTCATCCTGATGTTTTTTAAATATCATGGGAGTACCTGCCTCCATCATCCTCTCGAGCAGCATGTTTCTAATTTTACCATCCTTTGAGTGAAAAATGTTTGCTCAGATCTTTTCTTAGTCACTTGCTCCTCACCTTAAATTTATGCCATGTGGTCTTAGACACATCAGCCATGGGGAAGAGATTCTCATGATCTACTCTTAATTTTCTTAATACCTCAATCAGATCTCTGCTCAGCCTCCCTGGCTCCAAGGAAAACAAACCGAACCTATCCAGTTTCTCCTCATAACTGAGACTTTTTCATCCCAAGCAACATCCTGGTGAATCTCCTCTGCATTCAGCTTTTCTGATTGTGTGACAACCAGGCGTCACACATGACTTCATCTGGAGCCTAATTAATGTACCATAAAGTTGTAAACAAGATTTCCTATATTCTACAGTGTGGCTAACGAAGGCAAGCATCTAGTTCTGAAGAAGGGTCACAATGCAAAGGATTAACTCTGCTTTCTCCTCACAGATGTTGCCAGACCAGCTGAATTTTATTGTTTCTATTTCTGATTTCCAGCATCCATTCAGGTCTTTTTTCTTCACCACCCTGCCTATGTGTACTGACACCTCAGGGATCTTGGTCTTGTGCACCAAGGCCACGTTATCCTTAGTACTTCTTAGGGCACTACCATTCACTGTGTCTGTCCTTCCTCTCTCAGACCTGCCAAAGTGCATTATGTCACACTTATAAGGATTGAATTCCATCTGCTATTGCAATGCCCAATTTAGCAGCTGATCAACATCCGACTGTAGCCTGAAACCATCCTCCTCATTATCAACAATACAACCGAATGTTGTCATCTGTAAATTTACTAATTATACCTTCTACATGCACATCGTAGTAATAAATATATATATATGACAAACAGGATCTGAGCACCAATCCCCGTGAACACCACTGGCTTCAATTAAATATCCCTCCACCATTGCTCTTTGCCTCCTATTTGCAAGCCGGTTTTGGCTTCCAGTTTGTCAACTTGCCTTGGACCTCATGGGCTGTTAACTTCCATGCGGGACCTTGTCAAAGGCCTTGCTGAAGTCAATATAAATCACATGAAGTACACTATCCTCATCAGTATATTTAACCACTTTGTCAAACAACTCAATCAGATTTGTTCGATCGAATCTCTGTCTGACAATCCATACTTACTATTCCTAATCAGTACCTGCCTTTCCAAGTGTTGATTCATCCTGTGTTCAGAATTACTTCTAATAATTTCTATTAAAAATACCTTGATTGTCTGTTGAGTCTTTCATCTGTTTGAATGCTATGATAGTTTCACTTCTTTCATGCGTAAATCACAAAACCTTTGTTTTGAGCATATTTCTAGCTAACACCCATTGTTACAGCTAACCTGAGAATGCAACTTTTAAAAAAAGGTTTTGTGATTTACACATGAAAGAAATGAAACTATCATGGTATTTGAACAGATGAAAGATAGACAATCAAGGTATTTTTCAATGTATAATTTCAGTTACATCACACTGTAAATTTTTGCTATAAATTCTGTGCCTTAGAATTGTGTCCTCCACTATCACCTGACGAAGGAGCGGCGCTCCGCAAGCTAGTGAGCTTCCAATTAAACCTGTTGGACTATAACCTGGTGTTTTGTGACTTTTAACTTTGCACACCAGCATCTCCAAATCTGCCACTGATGTCAGACTAACTGGGTCTAGAATTACCTGATCAATTGCCACCCTTCTAGAACATAGGAACCACATTAGCTATCATCCAGTCATCTGGCAGTTAATCTGTGGCCAGCAAAATATCTCTGCCAGGGTCTCCATTGCCTCCCATAGCAGCCTGCGATATATCTTATCAGGCCTTGGGGATTCATGCATTTAATGCCTGTCAAAACATCAAATACCTCCATGTTATTAATCAGAACATGTTCTAGAATCTCACTATCCCAACTGATATCCCAGGCTACCATGATTTTCTCCTCTGTAAATACAGATGAGAAGTAACGATTTGAAACCTCACTCATGTCCTCTCGTTCCTTTGCTTTCTGATGGGTCCCACTCATTCTTTGGTAATCCTCTTAGTTTTAACGTACTACTAAAAAGCTTTGGGGTTTTTCTTGATCCTATCTGCCAAAAGATATTTTGAGGTCTCTCCTCACTACTTGCAGTATATTCTGCCTTTCTAGTTTGTAATAAATTGAAGTGTGATGGGTTCAAGGTTGTAGTCTTCACTATGACATTAATATTATTTGTGACAAGCTGTTCCACTGGTCTGCAGTTGGTCAAAGGAGTATGTTCGCTTCCTAAGTTTGAATTCCCAGCAACACTTTAAATGTAATCAAGAGCAAATTAATTTTACGGAGTCATGTTTTGATTGTAAAATTGTTATTCCTTTCAGGGAACATCTACAAATGACAGAAACATTCGCTCACAAGTTGACATAGGTGAGAACATTGACTGAACTAGTCCACAGATAATCTTGCCTTGCTGCTGAGTGCAAACCTGATATTCCTGTGTGACATTTTGCTGAAGGAATCATGCCAGCGTTATCAACAGGATCTGGAAATGATACAGGTATGGAAACTCAGTTTCAGATTTGGGAACCTCCTGGATTTAACTTGAATTTTGCTATGATTATCAGTATTTGTGCTGAATTGTGCAATTTTGTTTCACATTGGAGGGGGGAAATTAGATCAAAAGGGTAGTGTAAATTCTGAAGGATTACTCACCTGTAATAACAGAGTGGGATTTATTTCTCAAGAAAGAAACCTGACATCTGTTCCACAGACTTGTTTGTGCCTGCACCTGATTATATCATGTGCAAGCTATGGAAAGTAAAGACAAGAATCTTCTAGAAGCAGAGGAACTGATGTGGTCACCTCTAGCTTCCATTAGTGTTTCTTCACCTTTGTAGTTCAATGTTCTTTTGGTTTGTCTGAAATGTTTCTGTGATCACAAATTTCAAACTGATGTGACAGTTACATGCCAATCAACAAAAGTGCTGTGGTACTTCAGTGCTTTTGCTGTTTCTATCCAATGCAGCTCCATTGATTGTTTTTCTCTCTATATACCCACCCTTCTGCATTTCCTGCAGTTCCAGTGAAGTATCTGAAAAGTTGCAAAGGCTTTTCTCTTGAATGGAGGTCATATTCTGAAAATACACATTTTAATATTTTAGCTAAGTTCTTCCTTTGCAAGAGTTCGATATTTTTAAAAGTAAGACTGTGTCTGAATTGAAAGGTTGCACAAGCTGACCTTGCATGCTTCTGATGAGAACGGCCTTAGATAAGTTTGTTCTCTACTGCAAAACTGTAGGCACTCCATCTTCAAATTGTCCGCCTTTAAAAATACTTTTGAAATATCTATAATGCCAATTAACGTACAAAGTAGATTTTTTTCAACCTTTCAAGACCAGACAAATTTTTGTATTAAAATCTGACTGCAAGAAATTATTGAAGTGTAGCAAAATGCAGATGATCACAATGTGACCTCAAGTTTGCCAGGAATCCCTACACAACTTGAACCCAGATGCATGACAGCATATCAGTTGTTATACTTGTAGATATCTTAAAGGAGCAGCTGTTGTTTGGGATTTTGCAGATAGTAACTGTGAATGAGTGAGTTCTTCATACCAAGTGCTTTAATCATGCTTCAGGAACTTACAAAAATGAAGATTAAGTTTTTTGATCAAAACTTGAACTAAAATTTCCAGGTAAAATCAACTGTGCAAAGCAGCACTATCCATCCTGTAATTTTATTTCGGAACACAATATTGTCAGAGCAATGCAACTTAAAGAAAGTAACACCTGGCGCTGATATGAAGGTACAGCCTGTCAATGTGAAGAGTAGCATGATCATTTAGTGATTCATGTAATATATTAAGTTGCATTGATATCAGCCAAGTTAGTTCTAGTCTTGACACATTTTGTATAATAAAATGAGAATAAATGTGACAAGGTTTAAAACTGTTCATAACCTGCTTCTGTGAAATCAAAATTACTTAGGAGCGGTGAGGAAACTTTTGGAGGTCGGTGTGGATTTGTTAGGCCAAATGGCCTGATTCCACATGTAGGGATTCTATGTTAATAGAAAGATATGTCTTATTTTGAGGGGATTTGAATGTAAGAGTAGGAAGATTATGCTTCATTTTTACAGGGCATTGGTGAGACTGCATCTGGAGTTTTCTGTATCTGATTGGTCAAAGTACTAGTCACTGTACTTTTGGAAGGATGTTAATATTTGGGAGCAGTTAAGAGAAGGCTTCCTGCACAAATACTTGGAATGCGCAAATTGCCTTAAAAGGAAAAGTTATCCTGGCTAGGCCTGTGTCTCTGGAATTTCCAAGAGTCAAAGGTTATTTAGCTGAAACACGTAAGATTCTTAGCGAACTTGACTGAGTGGATGTTGTAGGGATACTTCCTGTTATGGGAGATTCTGGAGCTAGGGGTCACAGTTTAAAAGTAAAGCATTGCCCATTTAAGTTGTCAGAGAGGAATAATTTTTTTTTCTCCTGAGGACTGCACTTTCGAGGAACTATGAACCTGTACTCCAAGGTCTGTTCATTTAGCAACACTCCCCAGGATCTTACCATTAAGTGTATAAGTCCTGTTCTGATTTACCTTTCCAAAATGCAGCACCTCGCATTTATCTAAATTAAACTTCATCTGCCACTCCTCGGCCCATTTGCCCATCTGATCAACATCTTGTTGTACTCTGGGGTAACCTTGTTCGCTGTCTAGTACACCTCCAATTTTGGCATCATCTGCAAACTTACTAACTATACCTCCTATGTTCACATCCAAATCATTTATATAAATGACAAAAAGCAGTGGACCCTGCACTGATCCTGGTAGCCTTCCACTGGTCACAGGCCTCCAGTCTGAAAAGCTACACTCCACCACCACCGTTGAACCAGTTCTGTATCCCAATGCTAGTTCTCCCTGTATTCCATGAAATCTAACCTTGCAAACCTATCTACAATGAGGAATCTTGTCGAACACTTTACTGAAGTCCATATAAATCATGCCCACTGCTCTGCCCTCATCAGAGATTTGCAGGAATATAGAGTTGAGGTCTAAATTTGATCACCCATAATTTTACTGAACGACTTGGCTTGAAGGGCCGAATGGTCTACTGTTGTTTCTTGTTTGAATGTTTGTAGAAAAGATTTCTGATTATCAAAGTAATGCTCATTTGGACTGAGTCTGCATTCTAAACTTGTAGAGTTTTTTTTATGTTTTGATATTATTAGTAATACTGATTTGTCGGGCAGATTACAGCAATAGAAGTTGCACAGGAGTTTTGCAATCAGCTAATTTTGATTTTATTGCAGCTATAATTGAGCTACAGGTGGCACATAGTGTCATTTCACGCATATTTTGATTTCTCTCTTTGACAGCATTGCATATGTACTATATTTCACCCATCATACAGAATTGAGGACTGATTGATTTGTAGCAACATTCACCTTTATTTGACAGTGTCAAAGTACAACAGAGCCCTCCAGAACATTCTTAAACTGTGCCTTGAAAGAAGAAAAAAGGTCATACTGACTTTTTGCCCAAAACAGAGCCTGGTACCTTTACAGCCTGTTGCCTGTGCTGAATTTTAACTGTCTACTCAACATCTAGTGGTAATAAAATAAAGAGTTTTGCGTACTTCAGAGAGCTGTGTCAGGGATTAATGAGCAACTTTATGTTCAGTTGAAATTTGCTGCTGTTTGTTGCAGTCGATCTTAATGAGCTAGAATTAGTTCCCTAAATTGTGAAGCTAACATTGCTACTGTTATTTGTCTGTAGAAGATGCAGCAGTTTCAGGTGAGGCGTGTGGATGTGGTTAAATGTTAATGTACAAAGATTGCTATCAGAATTCTGCCAATATATCTATGAAAATGATATTCTCCTCTCAACTTCAGCATTAAAAATGCATTGAATGATGCCAAGTCACTGTATTTGTGGAGTAGCTGAGCACCAAACCCACTGCAGAAAATTAGGACCTGTCATTCCAAATCCCATTTTAGAAATGTGAAGATTGTAGTGTTGCATGGTGGAGAAGAAGCCACCTCCCTGTGAAAAGAAGGGCAAGTTATTTCTGGCAGTCCTTACACTTTACAAGGATATAATATCAAGTGGTTGGTGTCCCATTCGTTTTGGGATTATTTTAGTTTACAGTATTGGCTTCTGCGAGCTCATATTGCAGAATCTTGCTTGTAGTTGAGAATGGGTTATTGCTGAGGAATGCCATAAACTCCACCCACAGTGATGTGTAATGTGGACTCAGGCAGAACACCTGAGGATCTTGAAGGAATGTGAATGAGCATCTGGATCTCCTGAAAGTCTCTAACAATGTAATTAGTGTAATCTGTTGCTAACATGCAAATAAGTATTTCTTGTTACCCACAAGAAACTCTTTTCTAGTTTCACTAGGAAGTGGTTTCCTCCATTACAATAGGCAAAGTGGGTCCTCTAGTATCCTACATTTTGAAGGTTTCTGCCACTATCCTCTTTATTTGTGATTCCTGGGATTACAGCTTTGTGTATGAGGAGAGATTGAATTGATTGGCCTTGAGGTTACTGGAGTTTAGAAGAGGAATCTTACTAAAACTCTCAAAATTCTCAAAGTGCTAGACAGGATGAAGGCTGGAATGATGTTTACCCTGGCTGGGAGAGGCAGAGCATTTACCAACAAGGGGTCATGATCTCTAGATGTGGACTGAGATGAAAAGATATGTCTTCACTTAAATTGTGGTCAACCTGTGGAATTCTCGAACACAGAAGGCTGTGGAGGATAAGTTACTAAATATATTTCGGACGAATAGATTCTTCGAGGCTAAAAGTGTGAAGAGGTTTGGGCAGAGAATGGGAATATACTGTTGAAATCCAAGATTAGCCATGTTTACCGGAGGCATAGTTTCTGTATACTGAATGGCCTACTCTTAATTTTCATGAGCAGCAGCTCATACAGCACATGGCCATACCACACAAGATGTTTGCTGTTGTCTTGTATTCACTTTGGTGATGCTCTATTTAGGGTGCTCTATTTATTAATGATATGAATCCGGCTACCAGGTATTGGTAAACGCGTATACCATTAAAACTCTGGAACAATCCTCAACGGCTGAAAATACTGTTTTTGATTAGATTAGATTACTTACAGTGTGGAAACAGGCCCTTCGGGCCCAACAAGTCCCCACCGACCCTCCGAAAAGCAACCCACCCAGACCCATTCCCCTACATTTACCCCTTCACCTTAAACTACGGGCAATTTAGCTTCGACAGTTCACCTAACCTGCACATTTTTGGACTGCGAGGAAACCGGAGCACCCGGAGGAAACCCATAAAGACACTGGGAGGACGTGCAAACTCCACACAGACAGTTACCTGAGGAGAGGAATTGAACCAGAGTCTCTGGAGCTGTGAGGCAGCAGTTCTACCCACTGTGCCACTGTGCCGCCCACAAACTTGCTGCAACTGAGCTTGTTAATTGGCATCAAAAATGTTAAGACTACACACAGTTGAGAATATTATTAGCCAGTGATGTACATAATTCTTCAGTGAAAACACGAAGTACTGGAAATACTCAACTGGACAGGCAATACTAACTGTTGCTTGAAGAGTTTCAACACTATTTTCAAATTTCCAGTATCCACAGTAGGTTGTGTTTATATATGTTAACTTAATCTCCAGGTACGCTCTCTGTCAAGGTTCCTGTTTGTTTGAATGGCATTTATCAACAATTATTGATTTTTAAAACTCTCACATCAAGTTTTCATTTTGGTCATGAGGGATTTTATTTTGCCTGAATTAACTTCAACACATATTAGAAGTGCTGTCAAACAATTTAAGGAAATTACAAAAAATGAAATCGCATTTTGAAGAAAGAGCTGGAACTCATGTTGTGCCTTTCACAATTTCAGGATATTCTGAATTTTGCCACTAATAGTTCGTGATGTAGCTTTGAATTGTTGTAAGGATGGCAAATATGACAGGCACAAACAGCAGGGCACTGAAGAATTGGTTGGTCTATTCTGTTTGAGGGAGAAATGTTGACAAGAACAAGAGAAGCTTTCTGCTCTTTTTCAAATTATCCAGTGGGTTAATTTACGTCTAATCAAGCCAGACAGGGCTCCTGTTGGTGTCTCCTCTGAAAGCCAACTCCCACTGTTGCTTCGTACGGCACTGAAATACTAGCCGAGGCCATTTCTGTTGAGTTGGGTATGCATCCAGGATCTTCGGACCCGAAGCATTATCACTGGCCAACATTGACATTGCTACTTGGCAAACAGTAAATGTATAATGTCCTGATCACATCATTTAAATACTTGAATTAGAAATCTGAAGGATTTTGAATGCAAGGTACTGTTTTGTGTATAAATATAATATGTTTCAATTAATTACTTGAAGCATTAACATGCTGAAATTTGTACTAAAATATGCACGTTGCACCACACCACAGCCACATTTTGAAACTTCTTTCGGTGGCATTTGGCGATTTAAATATTTCTTCATCTGAATTGAGTCACATGATGAACACGTGATCATAAATTCAACATTTGCCCAAAATGTTTGCCAGTTTGAGACTGATGCCAAATTTGTTTTCATGCCCTTTTTAACTGCTGCTGACACCAAAAGCTGGTCTGACCTGCAGCTCCTCAGCTGGGACAGTTTGAAAGTTGACTAATAGAGATGGTCACCAATTTGCTGAATTAGATGTTCCTGGGGTGCCAATAATATGGCTGTTGACCTGGTGCACTTTTGCTTTCGGGAATTCAAGACTTTGTAGAACAGGACTGAGAATGCTTGGTTCAAACTGCAACCACTGAGAGACATAGAGCCGTTGGGTCATGCAGTTTAGAAGCAGGCCCTTCAGCCTACCGTGTCTGTACTGACCACCAAACTACGCTACAGAGGAACCTCGATTATCCAAAGGGCACAGGCGGGCAGTATTTTGCTTGGTTAATCAAATTCCGGATAATCGAATGCTGGTTAATGTAGTTTAGCCAAACATCGGGACGTTGTGATCTTGCCGGATAATCCGCTATTAGGATAATCAAATGCTGGATAGTCAAGGTTCCTCTGTAATCCCATTTACCTGCGCTTAGTTCATCATCTTTGATACCTTGGTATTTTAAGTACATGGTATTTTAAGTGCTTCTTAAATGCTGTGAGAGTATGTGCCTTACTACCCCTCACACAGCACATTCCATACTTCTACCAATCTCTGGGTGAAAAAATGTTTTCTCAGGTCTCCTCTAAACCACTTACTCTTCACCTTAACCTCGTACCATTGGGTCTTAGACACACCTGCCACAAGGAAGAAGTTCTCACAATCTACTCTGTTTATGCCTCTCATAATTTTGTATAACATTGCTTGGCTTCTCTGCTCCAAACAAAACAAACCAATTCTGTCCAGTCTCTCCTCGAAACTGAGATGTGTCCACCCAAGCATTGTCCTGGTGAATCTCCTCTGTATGCTGTCCACTATATCCATATAGTTACAGTGTGGTGACCAGAAATGCACCCAGTATTCCATCTGTGGTCTCACCAATGTTTTATAAAGTTGAAACAAGACTTCCTTGCTCGTATATTCTATGTTGAAAATGTGTTGCTGGAAAAGCTCAGCAGGTCAGGCAGCATCCAAGGAGCAGGAGAATCGACATTTCGGGCATGAGCCCTTCTTCAGGAATCAGGAAAGTGTGCCAAGCAGGCTAAGATAAAAGGTCGGGAGGAGGGACTTGGGGGAGGGGCGTTGGAAATGCGATAGGTGGAAGGAGGTTAAGGTGAGGGTGATAGGCCGGAGTGGGGGTGGGGGCGGAGAGGTCAGGAAGAAGATTGCAGGTTAGGAAGGTGGTGCTGAGTTCGAAGGTTGGGGACTGAGACAAGGTGGGGGGAGGGGAAATGAGGAAATTGGAAAAATCTGAGTTCATCCCTTGTGGTTTGAGGGTTCCGAGGCGGAATATGAGGCGCTCTTCCTCCAGCCGTCGTGTTGCTATGGTCTGGCGATGGAGGAGTCCAAGGACCTGCATGTCCTTGGTGGAGTGGGAGGGGGAGTTGAAGTGTTGAGCCACGGGGTGGTTGGGTTGGTTGGTCCGGGTGTTCCAGAGATGTTCTCCGAAACATTCCGCAAGTAGGCGGCCTGTTTCCCCAATATAAAGGAGGCCGCAGCGGATGCAGTAAATGTGTGTGGAGGTGCAGGTGAAATTGTGGTGGATATGGAAGGATCCCTTGGGGCCTTGGAGGGAAGTAAGGGCGGGGGGAGGTGTGGTTGCAAGTTTTGCATTTCTTGCGGTTGCAGGGGAAGGTGCCGGGAGTGGAGGTTGTGTTGGTGGGGGGTGTGGACCTGATGAGGGAGTCACGGAGGGAGTGGTGCCAGTGTAGCTGTGGAAGATGGACTGTTCCACATATCCTACAAAGAGGCAGGCATAGCTGGGGCCCATGCAGGTGCCCATGGCTACTCCTTTGGTTTGGAGGAAGTGGGAGGATTGGAAAGAGAAGTTGTTCAGAGTGAGGACCAGTTCAGTCAGTCGAAGGAGGGTGTCAGTGGAAGGGTACTGGTTGGTATGACGGGAAAGGAAGAAGCTGAGGGCTTTGAGTCCTTCGTGATGGGGGATGGAGGTGTTGGGGATAAGGCGTTGGGGACCGGGAAAGCGAAAATCATGGAGGAGATGGAGGGCGTTGGGGGTGTCCCGAACGTAGGTGGGGAGTTCTTGGACTGGCACCACCCCCTACCTTTTCCTCCGCTACATCGATGACTGTATCGGTGCTGCCTCGTGCTCCCACGAGGAGGTTGAACAGTTCATCCACTTTACCAACATCTTCCACTCTGACCTCAAATTTACCTGGACCGTCTCAGACTTCTCCCTCCCCTTCCTAGACCCCTCCATTTCTATCTCTGGCGACCGAATCAACACAGACGTTTACTC
This sequence comes from Chiloscyllium punctatum, assembly GCF_047496795.1. NCBI lineage: Eukaryota > Metazoa > Chordata > Chondrichthyes > Orectolobiformes > Hemiscylliidae > Chiloscyllium > Chiloscyllium punctatum. The sequence goes on along the minus strand of NC_092746.1, from coordinate 90,016,316 downwards.
GAAACCGACCAACTCCCACAGCTACCTAGACTACACCTCCTCCCACCGTGCCCCCTGTAAAAACGCCATCCCATATTCCCAATTCTGTCGTCTCTGCCACATCTGCTCCCAGGATGACCAGTTCAAATACCGTACAACCCAGATGGCCTCCTTCTTCAAAGACCGCAATTTCCCCCCAGACGTGATCGACGATGCTCTCCACCGCATCTCCTCCACTTCCGCTCCTTCGCCCTTGACCCCCACCCCTCCAATCGTCACCAGGACAGAACCCCACTGGTCCTCACCTACCACCCCACCAACCTTCAGATACATCGTATCATCCGTTGCCATTTCCGCCACCTCCAAACGGACCCCACCACCAGGGATATATTTCCCTTCCCTCCCCTCCCCTCCCCTCCCGTAACAGCGTTCCAAAAAGACCACTCCCTCCGTGACTCCCTCGTCAGGTCCACACCCCCCACCAACCCAACCTCCACTCCCGGCATCTTCCTCTGCAACAGCAAGAAATGCAAAACTTGTGCCCACACCTTCCCCTTACTTCCCTCCAAGGCCCCAAGGGATCCTTCCATATCCGCCACAAGTTCACCTGCACCTCCACACACATCATTTACTGTGGCCTCCTCTATATTGGGGAAACAGGCTGCCTACTTGCGGAACGTTTCGGAGAACACCTCTGGGACACCCGGACCAACCAAACCAACCACCCCGTGGCTCAACACTTCAACTCCCCCTCCCACTCCACCAAGGACATGCAGGTCCTTGGACTCCTCCATCGCCAGACCATAGCAACACGATGGCTAGAGGAAGAGCACCTCATCTTCCGCCGAGGAACCCTCCAACCACAAGGGATGAACTCCGATTTCTCCAGTTTCCTCATTTCCTCTCCCCCCACCTTGTCTCAGTCCCAACCCTCGAACTCAGCACCACCTTCCTAACCTGCAATCATCTTCCTGATCTATCCGCCCCCACCCCCACTCCGGCCTATCACCCTCACCGGATCACCCTCACCTGATCACCCTCACCTTAACCTCCTTCCACCTATCGCACTTCCAACGCCCTTCCCCCAAGTCCCTCCTCCCTACCTTTTATCTTAGCCTGCTTGGCACACTTTCCTCATTCCTGAAGAAGGGCTCATGCCCGAAACGTTGATTCTCCTGCTCCTTGGATGCTGCCTGACCTGCTGTGCTTTTCCAGCAACACATTTTTACCTTTGATCTCCAGCATCTGCAGTCCTCACTTTCTCCGTATATTCTATGTCCCAGCTAATCAAAACAGCCATCCTGTTTGCCTTCATCACCATGTCTACCTGTGCTAGCACCTTCAGGGATCTATGGACTTGTATGCCAAGGTCCCTTTGCTCCTCAATACTCCCTAGGAACCTACCATTCATTGTGTGTATATCTTTGCCTGATTAGGCCTCCCAAAATGCAACACGTCACACTATTGCCCTTGCTCTCCCAAATTAGCAGCTGACCAACATAAACACCACAATTTCTGTGTCTTCTCATTATACCTTCAACACTCACATCCAAATAATTCACATAAATAACAAATAGCAAGGGTCCCAGCACCCATCCCTGTGGTACACCACTGGTCAGAGGCTTCTAATCACAAAAACAACACTCCACCACCACTCTTTGCCCCCTACTTAGAAAGCAGTTTTAGATGCAGTTTGCTAACTTGCCTTGGACCCCTTGGGTTTTTACCTTTCAGAGCAACCTTCCCTGTGGGACCTTGTCAAAGGCCTGACTGAAATCCAAGTAGACTGCACAATCCTCCTTAATATATTCAGTCACCTTTTCAACTAATTAGTTAAATTATTTAGACAGGATCTCCCTTCAACAAATCTGTGCTGGCTCTCCCTGACCAATCCTTACCGTTTTCAAATATTGATTAATCTGATCGTTGAGGAGTTTTTTCCCTACCACTGGTGTCAGACGAACTGGTCTGTAAATTACCTGGGCGCAAGTGAGGATTGCACATGGTAGAGATCAGAGTTGAGACTGTGGTGCAGGAAAGACACAGTAGGTCAGGCAGCGTCCGAGGAGCAGGAGAGTCGATGTTTCATACAATGGCCTTTCATCAGGAAGGGCTTTTTAATTGAAGGGCTTTTGCCCGAAACGTTGACTCTGCTGCTCCTTGGACACTGCTGTACATTTCCAGCACCACATTCTCGATTGTAAATTACCTGGCCTATCCCTGCTGCCCCTCTCGAACCTGAATTTCACTATTGGCATTCTAGAACTGGTATTGGGTCCTGTTGACACATTTAAGGCATATAACAGCAAGTTTAAGGCAGTTATTCTGGATAAATAGGTCAACTAAGTACACCTCTAGCTCAGATAGGGTGAACAGTTTGCTTTGTAAAATTTTGGAGGTTTTAGGAGTGTGAAATGATCAGCTGGAAATGTAATTTTTTCTCCATGCTATCAGTGCAAAGGAAACTGGGAGATAAATTTATTCATCAAATTCTATTTAAAATAATTGTCATCTATGGCATTGTCCACTACACTGTAGTTCTTGTCTCATTGAGAACCAGTATTTGATCAAGGAAAAGTAAGTCCAAACTTATAGGTAAAATAATCTTTCCTGACATTCTTCCAACAGCTATTGCTTTCAATTAAATAGGTTCCAAATGACTGTTAGTGCTTCAGCTTCTGTAAACTTAGGCCAAACTCCTAAACAGCTACTTCTGAGAAAACAGATGTTAACTATCCTCAAATAACTCTGAAGAATTTAACCAAATGTTGGTATATGTGGTTTATATTGGATAGTGCACCTTAAGTCGAATGAGGATCAACTGATCGTTCTTGTTCAAGTATTTTTATTTACAGCACTTGCAAATTTTTACAGTTAAATGGAACCAGACTTGTGTCTAGAACACTGAGAATTTGTGTGGTGTTAACATGCCATATATTCTTACGTGATGCTAGAAATTACAGCAAGGTCACTGTCTTCCTTCCAAACCAAAATTTTAAAGCAAAACAATGCAGGAGTTCTTACTAAAAGCATAATCAACTGAAAGACTACTACTGTACATTATGTTGAGCCAGCTCAGTGGAGTTTTAAAGCATGCTGTGTGTCTGTTTTTCATTAACACTATAAAGTTTTATAGTATTAGTCTGGCAGAGAGATATGTATTTGCCCTTGTTTTGCTGCTAATTTTGGAAATATTTCTTTTGGGTGGATTATTACTGTAGCATCATAGCTGTGTTTTTGGGCTGGTAATCCAGAAAGATGGACTGATGATCCAGAGATATGAGTTCAAATTCAATCACAACAGCTGGGAAATTTCAACTCTGATAATTAAAAAAAGTCGATTTTTCTAATTAAAAGCCCATCTGCTTAATAGTGAGGTAAAATAACCAGTCTGGTTCACCAGTATTGTTTCAAAACAACAAATTTTCAGTCCTTGCAAGAACTGGGTAATGTATGATTCCAGACCAACACCACTGTGATTGACTTTTAATTGCCCTCTGAAATGACCTAACAAATTCTTATTGTATCTTAATTTAACAACAATAAAAGAATGGACCCTCTGGATATGAACCTAAACAATGCTTGTTGAAACTCAGATAGCTACAAATTTTGAAGAGTAGAACACTGAAACCTAGTCTGCAAGTATGCTTTTACTGTTTCATTTTGAAAAAGAAACCTTTTGGATATGTTATCACATCTGGAGGTGGGGACTTGAACCTGGACCTTCATTCTCAGAGGTAAGGATACCACTACTGTGTCACATGACCACCTTGTTCCTGTACATAAAGCAACTTTTAATTAACCTATTCAGATATATTATGATACATTTCTGGGGCAGGTGGGCTTGAACTTGGACCTTCTGGCCTAGAGGCACTATCACTGTGCCAGACAATCCTGGGACTCCAGTTAATGTTGTCCACCAGACTCAAGAAAGCACCAAGTACCATCAATCTTGAGGAGCTGCCCTCAATGTCTGCAGACTTAGACCAAATTCGGGAGAACTGACCCATGTATTGCCCATGGCAGGACAACTGCACCAGAATTGGTAGCATGCTGGTCTGCATTCGCAGGAGACGAACTGCAGGTATTACGAAGTTGACTCTGAACCCCCAGAGTTCACATGACATCAGCTCAAGTATCCTGCCTGTTGCCACAACTTTTGTTTCACAGCTATTACCATCTTCATGTTGAACATACCCTTGAAGATGGACTGAAGATAGAAAACACAGGTAATGTGTTCTGGTTGAAGGCTTCAGTTCTGGTCACCAAGAACAACCTGGCAGCACCATTACTGACCAAAGTGGCTGAATTCATAAGGACATAACTGCCAGGCTGAGCCTTAAGCAAGGAGTGAGAAAACCAACATTGAGTACAATCTATTTGATCTCATCATCATCTTGATCCACCTGAGGCAAATGCAACCACTCAATAGACAATAGATCCAGGAGTAGGCCATTTTGCCCTTCGAGCCTGCACCGCCATTCAATATGATCATGGCTGATCATTCCTAATCAGTATCCTGTTCCAGCCTTATCTCCATACCCCTTGACTCCACTATCTTTAAGAGCTCGATCCACTCATGGCTGCTTTGTTGGAACTCAACACATTGAGTCAGATATGGAGACCAAATTTTGTCTTTGTGGAAAGAATATCCTCCGTTGTATTCTTGCAATATACTTGCTTCAAGAATGACATCTACTCAGTGTTACAAATTTTTACTATGGGCCTTTGTGACCAAACAGGCTGACTGTTGACTTGCAGATCTTTACACTTGAGGTAGTGGGATCTGGAGTGCAAAATTTGTTTCCTTTTCCTTGCTACCAGTCCACCTCATGGTTAAGGCATTTGGATTCAAAGCATGATGCAACTTGGATAAGTTGCCATTTTGAATGATTGGTGCAAAGCTCCTCCCAGTTATTCATGTCGATGCTGTCATGCTTCATAGAGAACTTCACAGGGGCCTTGTAAAAGCTTTCTTGTCTTCTCTTGACTGCTGTCCATTTGAAAATGAAGAAAACAGTCAGTCAGGAGTGATGCTTTTTGGTCATCCAGATGTAGTATCCGGTCTGTCATAGATGAGTTTGTGGTTTTGCTTTAATATTGATATTGTAGGCTTCATGAAAAACACAATCATTGTGTTTACTGGTTGCCTTCTCACTGATTCTAGAGAATGAGGTACAGACATTGCTGATGGCATTTCTGGAGTACTCTTGTGTCACTATTATGCGGTTCAGGTCTCACTGCGGTACAGGAATGTGATAAAAACTGCTTTGCACATGCAAACATTTGTTGACTTATGAAGGTCTTTGTTGTCAAGCTCGAGCTGCTAGAATTTGTAGAAGGCTGACCTGGAGAACTGATCCAGTGTCAATGGTGGCCTTTTGAGGGAGCTAGCTGTCAAGGTTTGGGAAGTACACACTGTGTTCCAGAAGCTCTCCTTCATTATATATGGGGTGTAGACTATTTTATGGATCTCTTGTGTTGACATATGTTTTGTTTTGATAGCATTAAAGAATAGCTGAATCTTTTGAACGCAGACTTAAAAGTTGTTGAGTATATCTGTTGTAGGGTGAGCAACAACACTGCGTTTTCCTTGTGCACTGCTGATCATGTATGTCTGTGATTGGTCGTTTAATTTTGGCATGGAGATGACAGTTTGAAGAAGTTCCATCTAGGCAGTGTTTAATATTCATGCCAGAAGGCAGTTGATCTTTGAGGTGAATAGCCACCATCAGGTAAATTGTGAATAGCATGTCTCTGGAAGTTAATCTCCAGCTACAGGAAGTAGGCAATTCAGGTGAGTACGACTTTTCCTGTTATGGACAAAAGAGAAATACCTCCATTGTTCCCACAGCGTAAGTGCTGTTGTTTATAGAACATAGAACAATACAGCACAGAACAGGCCCTTCGGCCCATGATGTTGTGCCGAACATTTGTCCTAGCTTAAGCACCCATCCATGCACCTATCCAATTGCCGCTTAAAGGTCGCCAATGATTCTGACTCTGCCGCTCCCACAGGCAGCACATTCCATGCACCCACCACTCTCTGGGGAAAGAACCTATCCCTGACATCCCCCTATACCTTCCACCCTTCACCTTAAATTTATGTCCCCTTGTAAAACTCTGTTGTATCCAGGGAAAAAGTCTCTGACTGTCTACTCTATCTATTCCCCTGATCATCTTATAAACCTCTATCAAGTCACCCCTCATCCTTCACCGTTTCAATGAGAAAAGGCCTAGCACTCTCAACCTATCCTCATACGACCTATTCTCCATTCCAGGCAACATCCTGGTAAATCTCCTCTGCACCCTCTCCAAAGCTTCCACATCTTTCCTAAAGTGAGGCGACCAGAACTGCACAAGGTACTCCAAATGTGGCCTTACCAAGGTCCTGTACAGCTGCAACATCACTTCATGACTCTTGAATTCAATCCCTCTGCTAATGAATGCTAATACACCAAAGGCCTTCTTACAAGCTCTATCCACCTGAGTGGCAACTTTCAAAGATCTATGAACATAGGCCCCAAGATCCCTCTGCTCCTCCACCTTACTAAGAACCCTACCGTTAACCCTGTATTCCGCATTCTTATTTGTCCTTGCAAAATGGACAGCTTCACACTTGACAGGGTTGAACTCCATCTGCCACTCCTCAGCCCAGCTCTGCATCATATCTAAGTCCCTTTGCAGCTGACAACAGCCCTCCTCACTATCCACAACTCCACCAATCTTCGTTTCTTTAGGTTATAGTTAAAACTGTCATAATCTTGTTGTTCGAGGCGTTGGGGAGAGTGGGAGTGTTGTGGAATTCCTTTTCCTCCTTTATCCCTGTGATGCATACATGGATGGCATGCACTATACTCAATATGAAAGATTCAGAACAAACCATAGTTGCGCAGATCTGGGAATCTGAGGTTTCAGAGACATTTCAGTATCAATAGAGTTGTATGCTACTTCAGTTTGGAAACTCTTCATCCCTTACTCAACCATTACTGTCAAGCTCCAGATATCAGCTCTGGTTCATTGAAGATTGTAAAGGACACCATCCAGCATAGCTAAGGAAAAGATGCCCAATTGGTGAAGGTGCAACATAGGACTGACTATGTGCTGTAGACAGAGCTAAGTGAAAGTGAGGGCTGCAGATGCTGGAGATCAGAGTTGAGCGTGTGGTGCTGCAAAAGCACAGCAGGTCAGGCAACATCCGAGGAGCAAGAGAATCGACATTTCGGCAGAAGCCCTACGCCAGCACCACATTCTAGACAAAGCTCGTTGATCACAGCTCCTGGATTAGAAGAAAGTTCTTCCCAGTTATATCACATCTGGTTGTGAATGTGGTGGACAGTGAAAATCAACAGAAGGAGTTAGCTCCATAATTACCACTATCATTGTGGTGCAGGAACATGGTATGTGAATGCAACAAACAAGGGCATTTATTGCCAGACCTCATTACTACATTGGTCCAAATGGACAAAAGAGCTGAACTTTAGAGTTTAGCAAACTCCACACAGTCAGTCGCCTGAGGCGGGAATTGAATCCGAGTCTCTGGTGCTGTGAGGCAGCAGTGCTAACCACTGTGCCACCCAGTTGAGGTGAGAGCAAAACCTCTTGCTTGAGTCTGGCATCATGGAGGCCTGAGGATATTCAAGTTAATGGGATTAGGAGAAAAATTTCCACTTCCTGAGTAAGACTCAGTACATAGGATGAGGGATGTGGTTATTCAAAGCCAATAATCTTCGCCCCAGAGACCACTGCAAGAAGTTCCTAAGAGATGTGTAGTTCGATTTTGGACTAATGACCTTCAGAAGCTTCATCCATTACTTATCCCTTAACATGAAGTTAGAAGCGGGAATGTTTTCTGCTTGTACAGTGTTCAGTTTCATGTACAACTCCTTAGATAATGAAACAGCCCGGTGTCCTCATGTAGCAAATCAACAACACTCTGGCTTAGATTGATCAATGGCAAGTAACATTTCTGCCCTGAATCTGACATTTCCCAACTCCACTATTTCTAATTATCTCCTTTTGATATTCAATGATCAAATCTTTGCAAAATCCTCCACCATTGTTACTTTTCGCCATTACCCATTCACTATTTAACAGTTCTAATTATGTAAAATCTTATAACAAGAGGAGAACATCAGAGGTTGAATATTTTGTGAAGAGTAGTTACCACCTGGATCTCCTCCCCCCCCTAAAGAGGAATATATTTTCACCATACTCGATCCAAATATCATGAGCATGATGTAAAATGCCCCACTTATCCGGGATGAGTGTAACTCCAACAACACATTAAGCGACACACCTTCTGCGACGGTGTAACATACTTTGATATCATCCCATTCTCCAAATGGAACGCACTTTCTCCTCTACTGGTATATTGTGGCTATAGCCTGTACCACTACATGATGCACTGCAGTAACCTGCCAAGGGTCCTTAAACAGCAACTGCTAAACATGCAACTTTTTTGATTAGATGTTTGAGTCCAGTAAGTGTATGTGAACACTATCATTAGTAAGTTCCCCTTCAACTTAGTTTTCAAGTCAAAATGAAACCTTAGCAATGTAATTTTAGTGTTGCTAGAGCGAAATCCTGGAACTCCCTACCCAACAGCTTTGTGTGAGTTCTGACATCACACTCACTACAATGGTTCAAGAAGCCGTTCTCTCTCAGCCACGGTTGGGCATTAAATGCCAATAGAGCCCACATCTCATTGAAAGCAAATCCTTGATTTCTCAAATTTTAGTAGATAGTTATCGAAGTAGTTCTGAAAAGATTTTAAATAATTTGGGAAAAAGAAAGCAAATATTATGCAAAACCTAACACTTTATTTTCTCTTGCACTTCAGAAGAATTTTCATTTCTTCAGAACACAAGGAAGCACCTAACATTTTAGCAAAGCACACATGTGGTTATCGTGCCTTTTTTAAAATCATAAACCCTGCTTTATAACTTAACAGACCTTGCCTAATAGCTATGAGGGATATGACAAGAATGGTGATATTAAATTTCTGTAGACTAACAGTAATTTTTTCCATACTGATGTCAAAAATGTTGAACATCTGGAACCTGCCGCGTAAGTGCATGGCTCACTTGCTCCAGGAACATTTTTATCAATTTTTAGTTATTCTCTTGTTAGCTACTAAAACTTTTTCATACAGTGCTTCATATCACATAAAGACTTGAGCAGTTGTATTTTCTCGTATTTTTTTAGAACGAAAGTTAAACATTGGGAAGTCACCTTTAAAATCTTTTTTTAATGTTAGCAGCCCATGGTTTTTTTGTCTTTAAGTGCACCTTGGAATGCACAGTAAAAATTTGCTTCAGTACCTGAAATAAAAACCACTTGACAGTTTTATTCTGAAATCATATTTACACCTTTATTGCACGCAATAATTCAGATGCTGATAGAAGGCAGTAATGCCACAAGGCTCATGTTTCCACATTGAGAACAAATTTTGCAATTTGTTTTGGGAGTTCATAAATTTTTTTTTCAATCTGGAAATTTGAAGTTGTTTATTTAGTTCTGTGTATTAGTTGTATGGAACAACTGTCATTATTGTTGTTGAACCAGTCATGGGGGCTTGAGAGAACTGAGAATCTATTAATTTCTCCTCCTAAAAATTCCCCCTCGATGGTTCTACTTAAAATCTAGAACTTGGTGTATGAAGTCTTATGGGAGAACTCTGAGCCAAACATATTCAGGACACATATTTGATGTGGTTACTAACATTAATTTTGATGTTAAAAGGTCAATTCAGTTACCAAGTGTTTAGTTTCTCCAGTGATTTTATTCAGTAAATATTAGTTGTTAAACTATATAAATTAACTAAATTGTCACTCACTGCTGAGTTCTCGGATATCCATTGAAAAGTTTTCTGCAATTTTCTTCCTAGTCTGTGTGATGTAATTTTACCTCCAACAGGGTATTTTAGTGATGCTTATGTTCTCCCTTGTAACATAAGCTAAATATGGATATCTTGATATTGAAGAATCCAATAGACCTTTATTACATACAGACATTACATTCTTCATTCACATCAGTATCTATCATTAAACTATTAGATTGCAAGTAAATAAACGGAGGTAAGATGCTGTCTGATGCCTTTATGCCCTCAGGTCACAGGCCATGATTTAGTAATGATATAATAAACATGTTTCTTAAACCTACACTGACATATTGACTGAGAAATTTAATGCAACTGTCTGCCTAGTAAGGCTAGGAAAATAAAATAGTGCCTGCCTTCCTACTTCCTTGTAACAAATGAGTTAAACTGGAAAACATGGACTTAGTCTGTACTTAATAATGTACAAACTCTTGCTTAGGTTCACACATTATGACAGGCACGTGAGATACTGTACTGTTGACCAGCTATTTCAGTGGAATCATGTCCGTTAAGGAACGCTGCCTCCAATTCGGAGAGGAGGAGAAAATTGGCATAGAAAATTGTTGATGGTTTACCACAACTGAGTCTGATCACAATAAAAACTGATGTTTTTGAATATTATAAACATATGTTCTTGAAGAAAATAATGTATTAATGGTGTGCTATTTTTTTTATTTTGCAGTGAATTTTTGTGTTGTTCTGAATGACATCCAATTTATTAATTAATAAGCTAAAGCTTTAAGTGAACTAGAATTTACACTCATTGTGTATTTATTGTCATTATTTGTAATTTTAAATGATTCTACAAATATTTAAGCAGTATCAATTTGGTTTGTTGGCAAGTGAAGATTTTCAGAAAATAGAAGTATTTTTGTACAATTGGTTGCTAAACTTTCCAGTTGAGGGCAATGTTTGCTACTTCAATGTTCTAGGAATTATTGTGTTGTACTAGGTACAAATTGTCACCTGAAACAAGCCTGCAGTTTTCTTTGCATAATAAAGGGAAGTACTGGACATGTAACTGCACTGCTAATTGTGGAATGTACCATGCCAACAACATGAATAAATATTTGGCTGTTAGTTAAGTCATTATGTAAACTTTGAATTTAAAACAAAATATTAGTGGACTATGTCGGTAATCTGTAACAAAAATACGTTTTCCAAAAAGCTGTGTTTGGGTGCAACTGTTGTGCATTCCCTGTCTTTTGAACTGAACGGTGACAGGCGAATTGTGACAATGTTTTTCATATTGTGCAAGGGTACACCTGTGTCAGAATTTAAAGTTTTTCAACCAGTGGAATGCTGTTTCTGCATCAGTTACTGGATTCAGTTATTCAATGAAAATGTTGGATTAGGGAAGATTTAACACTGTCTGCTTTCTAAAGTTTTCTAACTTTGGCACGGCCGAGTACCTTACTGCTTACAAAATCTTGTCTCATCAACTTGTTCCATGGTTTTGTAATGCACTTTGGATTTTTGAGAGAACGCATTGAATGCTGCTAATATATTCCAACTTGGAATTAAGTATCAACAAACGTGAAACCTTTGAGTACGTTAATTTTTAAACTCAAACATTTACAACAGTTTTTTCCTTCAATTGAGAGCCAATTTTCCACAATACAACCGTAATGAGAATCACTGTACTGGCTGTGAGGAAGCTGCCATTTGAGAGAGCTTGACCAGCAATAATAAGGGTAGAATATTAAATTGCATATTTTTACTGGCAATTAACATACTGCAGTGGAAACAGCAAGTTGTGTGATTGCCACATTGCACACAGAGGAAAAATCATTTCAGCTACGGATCTGTACAATTGAGCAAGTTAGTATCCACCCTTCTGCTGCAGCAGGAGTATTTCTTTGGCTGCGATCATTGTACACTGTTGAAGCAATGATCCAAACATTGCCCTGGAATATCTGAGAATGCTTCAGTTAAGCCCATTTTTTGATAGGTCGTTGTAATCTGCATTGGGATGTTCACGTTACAATGTGTAGCTGCTTGTGCAGTCACTGTTATAAATCCTTCTAATGGTGTCGCATTAAAGATACGATTTGACTCCCACCCCATCCAAGGATTCTGAAAGTGTATTGATATTTCAATAGTAGATATAACTGAGTTGTTCCACATTGCAGCAATGATTTATCAATGCATATAAAATAAGCCGTTAAGTCAAAATTGTTTTACAACTCCCAGATCTGCAGCCAGTAATTGGCTGATTACCAGGTGTTTTAGATACATTATTGCACTCTTTTTGGTTTGGAGATTCTCCACAAGGCAAAAGATTGTTTAGGGACCTGTATTTCAATACAAATCACATAGTATTGTGAGTGTCTGACTTGTACATGAATATTTTTAAGACCGACCCAACATCCTTGCAGCACTCCAATTAAACTGACCAGGGAGCTTCATCCACACTGTATTACCAGAGTGTACTTTGGTGAGTGGTTTAGTATTCCTGTCAGAGTATAAATGCTGATGCCTGCAAATTCCTGAAAGCCATCTTCCATCAAAATCTAGAGTATAGGAGTGTTACGACTAACGATGTGAGGTCTTGCAGCTGCTGCCCGTGAGGTTTTTTGTGGAACTTCTGGCTCGGAACCCTGTTAGACTAGACTCTGTATTTTGTGAATAGTTATTTGCTAATCTTGGTGGCATTCTCAATCTTGCTCTTGCACTCCTTTACAATTAAATGATATTAAATCTCTTGATTTCCCCCAACTCTTTGACAGCCACTGCAAATTTTCAGTTTGTGGACCATTATACATGAACAGCTATTTGTAATCGGAAATCTCTCAAACATCTCTTGAGTTTCTCTCAAAATTCAATGTGGTAACTGAAGTAAGGTGGCAATACATCAAGTTCCTGCAATAGTCATAAACGAGACAGCATGGTTCAACCAGGTAGCTCATAAAGGTTATCTTCATCTTTAAATCAAGACCTAGCCATAATCTTGTACTGAAGTAATGGATGTCTGGCTTGGAGAACACCGATGGATGAGGCCAACATTTGGTAACTTTTTGCTTAAGGTCTCTTGATATTCTGGGTCTACAGAGTATGCTATAGACTATTGATACAAACTTCTGTGCCAGTAAATTTTGAAAGAATTACTAACATGAATTCTCATGTGATATAGCAGGTACACAACGTTGCTATCCTTGGAATATCTGGTTCCCTAGGGCAGTTCATTCATCTTGTTAGTCAAATAAGGTTGGAGGCAGTTATGTTCCTCTGACTTGACCACAGCTTAGCCATGATTTCATTTTGTTGTCACATGATTAAGTTAATGTTGTATTCATTTCTAGCTTGGAGAGTTTTAACAAGCATCCTCTCATCAGTATATCTACACCCTTCATCTTCGCTTGATTATATTGCTATCAATTTTTGTATTGGAGTATCAACCACATTCTTTGCGGTACAGGGTATTGTGCAGTTCTATGAGAAACTGATTCCTGGTCATGATCATCTGTTTCAACAGTTGCCATGTTCCGGTATTAAACGTAAACTGCAAATTTATCAGAGGCTCTACCTCCACGTCTGCATTAATCATTTCTGCTGTAAATGTCCTTGATCCAAACACATCATTGATGCAGATTGAGATGGAGTGCATTGTTGAGTAATTTCACATTGTTTTCCTTGGCTGGTGAGTCCAGAACCTGGACGGACCATTTAAAAGTAAGGATGCCATTTAGGACTGGAATAGATGGAAAATCCTTTTACTCCAGATGATGAGTCTTTGGAATTCTCTGCCAGAGAGCTCCATGGAAGCTGCATCTGTGAATATATTTAAAACTGGGCAATTGATTAACTTGGACGGCTGGTTTTTGATGCAGAGTGATGACAACAGCATGGATTCAGTTGCATTGGCTGAAGTTAAATGAGGGACTCTTTTTTTTAACCTCTCCCCTCGCTTGAGGTGTGGTGACCCTCAGGTTAAGCCACCTCCAGCCAATGAGTGAACAGCCCTATGGTCAGTAAGTTTATGGCAACTTTACCTTTACCTTTTAATTAAAGCTGAGGTTGATTAAATTTTTGAGTATCAATGGCGTAGAGTTGTGGGGCTAATGTGGGTAAAAGGCATTGAAGTGTTCTATCTCCTATGACCAAATTAAGTGTTGGAGCAGACTCAACAAGTTGACTGTCTTATTCCTGTTACTGTGTTCTTCTTTGAAATTACAGTTCCCAAGGACTTGTTAGGCTCCTCATCACGACTTTAAGTCATTGTGTAGCCTATTGCAATTTTTCCAAGAGGCAGTCCGTAATCTTTTGTGTTAAATCTCGAAATAACTTTCTGCACTCCTTGCAGTGTATCCTTCCAGTCGTGTTTGTTCAAAAGAAGTGTGGAAGATATGATGTCTTAATCAAGACTTGCGTCTCTCAAAATCAAGTCAATAATACGGATAGGCATTTCTACCCAGCAGAGGCTGGACAACAAGCACTCAAACATTCCAGAAGCTTCCCCCAGCCTCCGGAACAGCTTAGCCGCCATTAGCCACAAGGCCTGTATAGCCACCATCCCCACAGAGATCGATAACGTCACTTGCGCCCGCATTGAGGTCACTTCTGCAGCCACTTCTGCTGCTCATGAGTGACATCACCTTCGACCCTCATGTCATTGCTGACGTCATGCGTTCAGCGACTTTGCCCCCCCCCCCCCCCAACTGCCGTGTTCGCCACCACTTCTGCCCCCACCAACGCCACTCACCTGCATACTGCTGACATGTCCCCCACGGATCTCACTGTCACCATCCTCGCTCCCTCTGAACCCCAAGGGGAACATCACCCCCTGCTAATGGCTCCGCCCCTACTCCCCCTACCACCATGCCCACTCCAGTTACAGGCTCTGTCCCCACCCTCAGCCCCACATCTACACCAGGTCCTAGCTCCCAGCCCTGCCGAGTTTTCACCATCCACCCCGTCTCTTCCTCACTGAGGAAGAACGACTAGTCCTGAGCAAAGGTCTTACCTTTATCGGCCTCCATCCACGCATCAATGAATTCAATAAGCGTCGTGATGTCAAACACTTCTGCTGCCTCCACCTCCGAGCTTACTTTTTCAATCAGGACTCCCGCCCACCTTCCTAAGACCCTTTTCCTGCCTGCAACACACTCTATCCACCTGGACACCCTGTGTTGGCCTATTATCCGCCCTCGATCTCTTCATTTCCAACTGTCGCCAGGACATTAACTGCCTCAACCTGTCTACCCCACTCCCCCACTCCAACCTCTCACCCTCTCAGCGGGCAGCCCTCCACTCCCTTTGCTCCAATCCCAAGCTTACCATCAAACCAGCGGATAAAGGGGGTGCAGTGGTAGTTTGGCACACTGACCTCTACACAGCTGAAGCCAGGTGCCAGCTCGAAGACACCTCCTCAACCATGACCTCACCCCCCATCACCAAACCATCATCTCCCAGACCATACACAAACTCATTACCTCAGGAGGTCTCCCACCCACGGCTTTCAATCTCCTAGTTCAGGAGCCCTGCACCTCCCGATTCTACCTCCTTCCCAAGATCCACAAGTCTGACCATCCCGGCCGAACTATTGTCTCAGCCTACTCCTGCCACACTGAGCTCATCTCCACCTATCTCGATACTGTCCTATCCCCCCTAGTCCAGGAACTCCCCACATACATTCGAGATACCACCCATGCCCTCCACCTCCTCCAAGACTTCAGTTTCCCCGGCCCTAATGCTTCATTTTCACCATGGTCATCCAATCCCTCTACACCTCCATCCGCCATGACCAGGGCCTCCAAGCCCTCTGTTTCTTCCTCTCCTGACGTCCCCAACAGTACCCTTCCACTGACACACTCATTCGTTTGGCTGAACTGGTCCTCACCCTTAACAATTTTTCCTTCGAATCCTCCCATTTCCTCCAGACAATAGGCGTAGCCATGGGCACCAGCATGGGCCCCAATTGTGCCTGTCTCTTTGGCTACGTAGAACAGTCTGTCCTCCGTCGGTACACTGGCACCACTCCCCATCTCTTCCTCCGCTACAGTGATGACTGCATTGGCACTACCTCATGCTCCCACAAGGAGGTTGGACAGTTCATCAACTTCACCAACACATTCCACCCTGACCTTAAATTCACCTGGACCATCTCTGACATCCCCCCCACCCTCCCAAAGACCTCTCAATCTCCATCAATGACAACTGACTTAACACTGACTTTTTGTTCAAACCCACCAACTCCCACAACTACCTGGATTACATCTCTACCCACCCTACCTCCTGCAAAAATGCTATCCTGTATTCCTCATTCCTCTGTCTCCACCGTATCTGCTCCCAGGAGGACCACTGCCACCACGGAACACACCAGATGACCTCCTTTTTAAGAGACCGCAATTTTGCTTCCCACATGGTTAAAGCTGCCCTCCAATGCATCTCATCCATGTCCTGCACCTCTGCCCTCAAACCCCACCCCTTCAACTGCAACAAGGACAGAACCGCCCAGTCCTCACCTTCCACCCTATCAACCTCTGCATAAACCGCATCATCCGCCAACATTTCCGCTACCTACCAATGAACCCCACCACCAAGGATATATTTCCCTCCCCACCCCATTCCACTTTCCGCAACGACTGTTCCCTCCATGACTACCTGATCAGGTCCAGGCCCCCCAACAACTACCCTCCCCTCCTGGCAACATCCCCTACCACCACAGGAGTTGCAAAACCTGCACCAGCACCTCTCTTCTCCCCCCTCCCCCTCTCCCCCCCCCCCCCCCCCCCCCCCCACCTTCATCCAAGGCCCCAAAAAAGCCTTACCCATCCACTCCGCCTTCCTCTCCGACCTATCACCGTCATCCCCACCTCCATCCACCTATTGTACTCTTAGCTACCTTCTCCCCAGCCCCACACCCCTCCTATTTATCTCTCCACCCTGGAGGCTCCCAGCCTCATTCCTGATGAAGGGCTTCAATTTTCCTCCTCCTCGGATGCTGCCTGACCTGCTGTGCTTTCCAGCACCACTCTAATCTTGACTCTGATCTCCAGCATCTGCAGTCCTCACTTTCGCCTATTTGCACGACAGCCAATTTTCCAGTCTAGTCCAGATTACATTTGCAACCACCACATTGAACTTGGATTTGTACTTATCCTCTCATAAAGAAACATGTTCTGCCATTAGGTATAATTATGCACATAAGTAGTTCCACCTTTACAAGCTTGAAGTCTCTTATTCCTTTTTTTTGTACAAGAAATCCAGGTTTGTGTTTCACGTGCAGCTATGTCGATTTGAAATTTTGAGTAGTTGCCAGTCTCCAGCTTAATTGCATGCTGAGTCATTAAAGCTGACCTCATTGATGATCTTTGTGTCTTTTCATCTGTTGCTTTGTTTGTGTGCAGTCAATTCTTTTCCATGGCATTTTCTGCAAAGTGTTTGTTTTGTTTTCAGTTCTCTTTCATATTGAGCAAAGCTGTTTCCCATGTTCCTTCTCAATCTTACACTCCTGAAGAGTCTTTGGGGTTTGTTTCACATTGAGCTGCAACTTGCCTCTGTCCTGACCTGCAGTTCCCTTTGTTTGAAGTATAGCACTCACTCTCTATCCATTCAATTCCCTGGTGACTTTGAGTGAATGAAAGACTGTGTGCTTTTAGCTCACATGGAAAATCCCATCTGTATTCAACAATATTATGTTAACAGCTTGAAGCAGTTCCCTGAATACCCTTGTATTTTTCCTTTTGGTATAGTGTTGAGCCTGCACCCTTTGGTGTGTTTTCATGGTATTGTCCGTTAATGATTAGGCATTTCTTGATGAGATGGTCCAATGGGCTGAGGAGTGGCAGATGAAACTTAACTTGGGTAAGTGTGAGATATAACATTTTGGGAAGGCAAACAGGGCAAGATTTGTACAGTTAATGGTAGGACCCTGGAAAGTATTGCTGACCAAAGTGACCTCGGGTGCATGTACACAGTTCCATGAGAGGTAGACAGGGTGGTGAAGATGGTGTTTAGCACATTTGCCTTCATTGGTCAGAACATTTGAACATAGGAATTGAGAAATCATGTTGCGATTGTACAACTCATTGGTGAGGCCACTTTTAGAATACTGCATGCAATTCTGATCGCCCTTCCCAAGGAAGGCTGTCATTAAAGTTGAGAGGGTGCAGAAAATATTCACAACAATGTTGCTGCTTCTGGAGGGTTTGAGCTTTAGGGAGGGACTAAACAGCCTGGGACGTTTTTACCTGGAGCATCGAAGGCTGAGGGCAGACCTTACAGAAATGTATAAAATGATGAGATGCATGGATTGGATGAATAGACAAGGACTTTTCCCCAGTATGGGCAATCCAAACCTGGAGGGCATAGATTTAAGATCAGAGGAGCAAGATTTAAAAACGACCCGAGGGTTCATTCTTTCACGCAAATGATGGTGTGTGTATGGAATGAGCTGCCAGAGGAAGTGGTGGAGGCAGGTACAATTATAATGTTTAAAAGGTATCTGGATGGGTACATGAATAGGAAGGATTTATAGGGATATGGGCCAAGTGCTGGAATATGGGACTAGGAGAGATTGGGATGCCTGGTTGGTATGGACAAGTTGGACTGCAAGGTCTCTTTTTCCTGCATACACCTTTTGAATTTAAGTTCTGTATGGCTGCTGATGCTGAAAAATGCTTTGTCAGTGCAGACTCTGTCTTGTCTCTGTCATCATCCATGGCTCAGTGACTTTGCATGCTTCACACGTGGAGAAACGATGACTCCCACATGTATTCTAGCTTCTGGTGAAGCTCCGCCTCAAAATGAGCGGCTTCTTTAAATTTGTGTTGATAACTTTTACTTCTCTGTAAAATTTATAGTTTGAATTTCAAGAGGCTGATGTTGTGACAAGGCGCCTTTTGATCATGTTGTGCACAAACTTTAGTTTTCGTGTAACTTCAACAATTGTGCCAACCATGGAAACTGTCATTATCATATTAAATGGTGAAGCGCAGTCAATGGACTGAATCGCCTAGACCACCTCTTTTCTGTGTTTCTATTATCATCTTATGTTCCATCATGTATTGCTTTACTTTATAGTGTTGCTGTGATCATCTCGTAATGTTTCATTTTGTTAAGGGAGTTGTATAAATATGTGTTGGTGTTTGGGAATTCACATGATGAGTTCCACAACAATTAGTTAGCAATTGCGTACAATCATAAGTTTTGGGACTTGAACATTTCTGGCATCTTTTTGTGTAAGTACAAATGGTACTGAAGAGTATTTTCATGAACTCTTGACATATATTTGAACTCAAGAAGGTGGATGTCGTGATTGATTATAATTAGGTCAGCGAGGTGGATATCATGAATATGAGTTCCCTGATTGGGACTGTTAATCTGGTCCAGTCTGGGAGCTCAGGCTGACAGGTAAGAATAAGTGACACCGTTGCATGCATAAGTGATAATATGTCTGACTTTGGATCAGAAGATTGCAGGTTCAAGTCTTGCCTGGCTTGAGTGCAATTGGCAACTTCTACACATAAGCACTGCCCTTTATCTGTCTTTGCTTGTTAATGCTTCACTGACCACATGGATGTTTTCCTGATAGTGGAATGTATGGAGTAAAGTTTTAGCACAGTGGTTACAAAAAAAGAACAGGATTGCTATTCATTAACTCTGTTCACTCTGAAAGCTGGCTGTGAAGGAGCTGGATCAGTGTCAAGTACTCTGCACATGTAAATAAAGGATGACTTGGTGATGGGATAACAGCCTTTGTGGAGCTATTTCCATGGGGTTACACTGCCATCTGCAAATTTGCCTTTATGCTCTGAGATGCTCAGTTATGCATTTATCTTTTCTCATGCTGAAGTGTTCTATAAAGTTAGGTCAAGCTGATCTGCTCCAGTGCACCACTGTGCTGCTAAATAATGCTGCTGTTACTGTGTATGCATTTCATAGACATGGCCTTTCTCTTAATAAATATTGGGTGTGAATTTTCTAAGGTAAAACTTGAGAATATAAGTGGTGCTAATGCAGAACTTAGTGAAATAATGGTGAGAGTGTTGAGTCAAGTAATTTAATAGAAGTGGCGAAAGTGAAGACTGCAGACGCTGGAGATCAGACTCGAGAGTGTGGTGCTGGAAAAGCACAGCAGGTCAGGCTGCATCCGTGGTGCAGGAGAATCGGCATTACGGGCAAAAGCCTTTCTCCGCCTCCGCTGCATCTGCTCACGGGGGGACCAGTTCCACCACATCACAGCAGATGACCTCCTTCTTCAAATACCTCGATTTCCCCTCCCACGTGGTTCTTGATGCCTTCCAGCACATTTCATCCACTTCCTGCACCTCTGTCCTTGCACCCCATCCCTCCAACTGAAACAAGGACAGAAATCCCCAGTCCTCACCTTTCACCTCACCAACCTCCGTATATACGTCGCATCATCCTCTGCCATTTCTGCCACCTACAAATGGCCCCCCCCAACCAAACATATATTTGCCTCCCCAACCCTATCTGCTTTCTGTGAAGACCATTCCCTCCGCGACTGTCTTGTCAGGTCCATGCCCCCCACCAACCACCTTCCTCTCCTCCTGTCACCTTCCCCTGCCACTGCAGGAATTGCAAAACCTGTGCTCACACCTCCCCCCTCACCTCCATCCAAGGCTCCAAAGGAGCTTTCCACATCCATTAGAGTTTTACCTGCACTTACACACATGACATTTACTGTACCCCTTGCTCCCGATGTGGTCTTCTCTACACTGGGGAGACAGGATGCCTACTTGCAGAATGCTTCAGAGAACATCTCGGGGCCACCTGCACCAAAACACCCCACTGTCCTATTGCTGAATACTTCAATTCCTCCTCCCACTCTGCCAAGGGCATGCAGGTCCTGAGCTTCCTCCATCGCCATACAATAACCACCCGACATCCGGAGGAAGAATGCCTCATCTTCCACCTTGGGACCCTCCAACCCCATGACATCAATGTAGATTTCACCAGTTTCCTCATTTCCCCTCCCCTCAACTTCTCCCAGATCCAACCTCCCAACTTAGCACCGCCCTCATGACCTGTCCGACCTGTCCATCTTCCTTCCCACCTATCCACTCCCCCGTCCTTTCCCACCTCTCACCATTACCCGCACCTCATTTACCTATTGCACTCTCAGCTACCATCCCCCCCCCACCCCCACCAGCCCCATCGCCTCTTCCCCCCACCCCCATTTATCTATCCACCCCCTTGGCTCACAAGCCTCATTCCTGATGAAGGGATTTTGCCTGAAATGTTGATTCCTGCTCCTTGCATGCTGCCTGACCTACTGTGCTTTTCCAGCACCACACTCTCAACTCTAAATTAATATTTTGCTTGTTGTTCAGTTACAAGAATAAATCTTCGTGTTTTTGAAGCAGTTTTATTCCAGTTCAAGGAGTTGGGATGATTTGAGACTTTGCAATGAGTGAGAGTGCTGCTGGGCTGTTTGTATTTATTGCCCGTCTCCATATCTGGCATTGCACTGCTAATGACATTTCAGCTACTTGAGATGGCTAAATTGTGTGCTTGGTAGAATATTTGTTTAGTTAGATGCCAATGTGCTGATCGTGGAAAGTGCCAATTGCATAGCTACTGCACAGTAGCATGAGACAGCTTGCTTAACCTGCAGTTAAAATATTTGAGATGCTTTACCTGTGCAGTATATTCTGTGATAAATGGATAATTTCTCTGATTCAAAGTGAGTTTTTGATTTACTGTATGATACACAGCGAACAATGATTTAAACAGATCTGAAATAAAAACAGAAATTACAGCAGAATTTCAGCAGGTCTGGCAAAATGTGTGGAGAGAAAGCAGAGTTAACTTTTCGAGTTCAGTCACTCTTCTTTGGAATGGATCTGATCAGGATAGCCAGTGTCCCACAGGATAGCTTTGCATCTGTTTCTCTATCAAACTTACAAGGCAAGCAAATGTACAATTTAGCCAGTCACTCAGACTGTTAGTCGTGAAAAGCTGGGTCCAAAATGGAAGATTGGAACCCTGAAGAAGGGTTACTGGACTTGCAACATGAATTCTGTTTCTTCTCAACAGATGTTGTCAGATCCACAGGTATGTTAAGGACTATCTACGAATAGTTTGAACGCACACTCATTGAAATTTAGTAGAATGAGAGGCACAATTCTCTGGGAACTTGATAGGATAGATGTGGAGAGGCGATTTACCCTCAGACCAGAAAGTATAATCTCAGATTAAGGAGTCATAAGAACTAGGAGCAGGCGTAGGCAATTCAGCTCTTCGTGCTTTCTCTGCCATTTTAACACGATGGCTAATCTCATCTTGGACTCAACTCTACTTTCATGCCTACATCCCATAACCCTTCAACCTAAAATTAATTAAAAATCTGTCTATCTCTTCCTTACATTTATTCAATGTCCCAGCTTCCATTGCACTCTTGGTTTGTGAATTCCACAGATTCACGACCACTGAAAAGAGAATTGTAGAATTTCTTCTGAGGGAAGTGAATCTGTGGAATATTTTACTGTAGAGGGCTGTTGAGGCTGAGACAAACAGATTTTTAGTCAGTAAGGGGATCAAGAGTTTTGGGGAAAAGGCAGAAAAGTAGATTTGAGGATCATCAGATTAGCCAGATTCATTGATTAACAGAGCAGACTCAGTGGGCTGAATGGCCGACTTCTGTTCATATGTTTTATGGTCTAAAAATGAAATAATTGGCCCTGAAGAAGATACTAAGACTTCGTGTGCCATCAAAATAGGTCAGCTACTGACCTGACCTTGAGAAGCTTGTATTGATTGGTCCTTTGAAGACCATCAGTATAGTAACACTGCCATCAGAACTGCAATATCTATAAACACACTTCAAATCAAACTCTCAAGCCAGCAAAGATTTCAGACTGAGGGCTAGTTGATGTAACCACTTTTAAGAATGGAAATCTCTCTTTATTGAAGAAGATTGTAGAGCATGCCAAACGACTTCAGTGACAAAATTACAAATATTCCAGTGATGCATCTTCAAAGAGCAGAAAAAGCACAAGTGACCATTCTTTGGGAACATAGATAAAATGTTTATAAAGTTTGATATGTCTAACAGACAAATGAAAAGTGAAAAGGCAAAAGAAATAGTTCTTGTCAAAGCTGCAGAAGCTGAGAGGACAAGATGATACTCGCCTATATGGCTGACTGAATGAAATTAAACTTTACAGTCAATTTCAAAAGTAAAATCATGCTGCAAGTCAAATGTGCTGCATTCTGTGATAATGGTTGCATGGATGAGGATGGGATGAAGTTACTGATTGATTGTCGACTCGGCATCCCAGTGGTATACATAAAGAATACAGCTTGTTAGTATGGCATGTATTTTTATCCCATAAAAACCAATGACTTCAAGAGATTCCTGTGGGGGAAACAAAATCACCCATATTGCGCTCTTCAAAGGAGTCTTTTTTCCACAGTGCAATCTTTGGATCATTCTCTCAACGGGTCTTTCAGGGATCATTTTCTCACTGAATGGAATATAGGCAAATGGTTGATGGAGGGAAATAAATTTTAAAAAAGCATGATTCCTTATTGATTTGTGTAATTTCATCACCAAATTGTACCATACTCTTGGTGCACCATCTCTCCTCAGATCATTGAGAGAATATGGAGATAGGGGTTTGGGGTAGGCAAGGGAGTTATCACAGTCAGCAAAGTTAGTTGTGCTGGGCATGAATTCAACTAGAATTTGAAGTTGAACAAAGATAACATTTAAAATGACTGTGAACACTTGCCATTGAGCTTTCGGCTTCAAAGATGTCCTTTGATCATGACAACAAAGCAGGTGTGAATTTGTTGGAATTCCACTCCACTTCAATGGACTTAATAAAGGAGACACACTGTATCAGGGAGAGCCAGCTTCTGCTGCTAGTTGCAAAATTCAGGCCACTACTGTTTTTTTTCACTTTTGTACTGACCAGCATTGAAATGATATTTGGTAGGGCGATGGGAATCAATGCAAGGTGTCCGAGAAAGAAGATTGAAGGGCAAGATCAAAAGACAGAAAGGGGGATTAAAAAATAGTGGCTGGCAGAGAAATCATGGGCCAGGATTAAGCAAGGCCACAACGAAAAATCATGGGGATGGGACAAATCATGTTAAACAGGGAGATTTTAAGGCTTTGCGCATTAGTATGTGGACCATTTGCAGTCAAGTAAAATAAATGACTAAATCGTGCAAATGGATGAAAACAGGTATTCAGTGTTCAGGAAGGACAGACAAAATAAAGGTGATGGAGTTGCTTTGCTGGTTGAAGAGGAAGTTAATAGTGAGGAAAGATATTGGCTCCAGCAATTTGGAATCTATTTGGGAATAGCTGAGAAACACAACAGGTTAAAAGAAAAACATTTGTGGGGTTGGATGTAGACCTTCAAACTGTTGGGGTAATATCATGAATACTTTTAAATAGGAAATTAGATTTGCATGGACTAAAGGAACATCTGTAATTATGTGTGACTTTAATTCATAGATTGAGCAAATCAAATTACTAATAATACTGTAGAGGTGAAATTCCTGGAGTGTAGATGGGATGGTTTTCTGGACCAATATGTTGAGGAACCAACTGGAGAACAGGCCATCCTCGACTAGGTATTGTGAAAAGAGAAAAGAATAATCGTCAGTGTGGTTGTGCAAGGCTTCTTGAGGAGGCAAGCACAAAGAAAACTAGGAATTGGAGACCAGTCAGTCTGACATTGGAAGAGGGGAAAATGCTGGCGTTCATTCTAACAGATTAAATAGCTGATCACTTGGAAACAGTGACAAGTTTGGACAGATCCAGCATAGATTTATGAAAAGCAAATCATGCTTGATAAATCTACTGGAATTCTTTGAGGATATAACTAATAGAGTTGATGAGGATGAACCGGTGGGTGTGATTTATTTGGATTTGCAGAAGGCTTTCAACAATGTCCCACATAAGAGATGAGTCTGTAAAATTAAAGTGCAAGGGGTTGGGTGTCGTGAATTGACACTGAGAACTGGTTGGCAGATAGGAAACAGAGTGGAAATAGATCTGTCTTTTTCTGAATGCCAGTCAGTGACTTGTGGGATTCTGCAGTGATCAGTGCCAGGACCCTGGCTATTCACAATATTTATTAATTATTTAAATGATGGAAATAAATGTAATATTTCCACATTTCCATGACACAAAGCTGGGTGATGCATGAGCCATGAGAAAGATGGGGAGATGTTTCAGTGTGGTTCAGACAAACTGAGCAAGTGGGCAAATTCATGGCAGATGAGTATAATGTGGATAAATTTGAGTTTTCTACTTTGGTAGCAAAAGCAAGAAAGTTGAAAGGCTATGAATTGAGAGGGGGAAGTGTCCAATGAAACCTGGGTGTTCTCATTCACCAGTCACTGAAGATAAGCATGCAGTACCAGCAGGTGGTAAATAAAACAAATGATATATTGACTTTCATAAGAGAGGATCTGAGTATAGGAATAGCAATGTATTGCCGCAATTGTACAGGTGTTGGTGAGACCACACCGGAATATTGTGTGCGTAGTTTTGGTCATCTCATCTGGAGAAGGATGTTCTGTCTATAGAGCAAGTGCCGAAAGGCTTAGCACACCCACTTCTGGGACTACGGGAGTGACATATCAGGAGAGGTTGAATCTATCTGTACTGGGCAGTTTCTAGGACGGAGGCAGAACCAAAGAACATACACCTTGGTCATTTGCTGCAACCCAACTCCGAGGCTTTATTCTGAAGCTGTGCCCAAGTCACCACAAACCTGTAACCTTGCAGATTAATTACCTGTGCTCACATGACTCACCTTTCAAAGGGACGTGGTCTCCAAATAATATAAACCAACTGTATTATATAACGTGTTTGAGATCACATTTGCTGGAGCTCAAGAAAATGAGAGGGGGGTTTCATCGAAACTTATAAAAGTCTAACAGGGTAAATACAGGAAAGATGTTCCCAATGTCCAAGAGAGTCCAGAATCAGGGATCACAGTCTAAAGTTGCTGAGTGAACTATTTAGGACTGAGATTAGACATTTCTCCACTCAAAGTGGTGAATCTGTAGAATTTGCTACCATAGCAAGCTGTCAAAGCCAAAACATTGATTTCAACAAGGGACGAAAGGGATCAAAGGATATGCAGGAAAAGTGGGAACAGGCTATTGAGTTGGATGATGAGCCTTGATCATGAATGGTGAAGCAGATTCGGTGTGCTGAATGGCCTATTCCAGCTTCTAGTGTTTGTGCTTTTATGTCATGGAGCATCAAAGGTTAATTAGTCTGTATTGGTTTTTTTTGTCTGGATGAATTAACTATTTCATGACAGATATAAATCAACTTTCTTTATTTTTACTTTTTACTAATTTAAATGTCTTTGATTTACTTCTATTAGCGTCAGTTTCTGTCTTTTCTCTCGATGCATCTTGCAGAAAGCTTTGGCTATGACTGAAAATTAGCTTTAGTGAAAAAAATGAGGCTGACATTGAGCAGTTCATGCCATTCTATGGTTGTAAAATTTCCAAACTACAATCTGGTGGTAGTTGCAAAGGTTTTAAATATAACTGGAGAAATGTAGCCCCTTCCCATTCTTAGGTTGTGTGGAACATGTTGGCTGCATACTCTCTATAGCTGTGATGGAGTCCACAGATTACATTGTCAAAACAAGCTCCTGTCAACAGTGATTCGAAAGTTTTGTTATTTATTGAGTGCTGTTGCTGTGGTCGACTTGGGTATCATGCCTAACATTGGATATAGAAACGTTTTATCTCCAAAACAACTGCTCGTGCTCTGGATAGTGGTAGTAAATTTATTCTGTCATCTGTTTCTTCGCTATTAAGTCAAAATATGCACTTTACTTGAGACAGTGTCAAAGATCATCGGTAGAACAATTATAGCAACGATGTATGTTTTTTTGAAATTGGGGATCTCGCTGATCAATTTGAAAAGAAATTTTTTTTCCACCAGAACATTTTGTAAAGTTATTCCAGTTCAGACAATGAGGAATTTGAATTTAAATTTAAATTTCAACTCTTTGCAATGAATTTCCAGCAACTTGAAACCTAAGTTATAAATTAAAAGAATGTTTCTGGCCATTTACCCTGTTTAACTGTGAGGAATTTTCCTTTCGGTGAACCAAATTTTACTTTCATTTTGGACGGAATTTGATAAGTATCCAAATATTTCAGAAACGAATGTGATTGAACTAATCTGAGAGATTTTTAAAAAAAAACTAAAGGTTTAAGCAGCATTCACAAAAATTGAAATTTTAATTATGTACTCACAGATTAAGGGAAAGATCATGGAGTCATTTCTCTTAAGATTGTGGCATTAAATATTGTTATTACCAAATTTGTCAGTGTAATAAGCATTCCCCATTCTACTTCAGAATTTGTCCATTTTAAATTAAACTTTTTAACAGAATGAGTTTGTCATTAAAATTGATGTTTAGAAAATTGTGCAAGTGTGATTAGTGCAAGATGAGAGGCAGCACACTAAAAGACTTGTGAAAAGAAATAATGTTTGCAGAAGCCTGTTGTAAATTACTTGTGTGTTGCTTACATTTTTATTTGGCCAGCATTTAGGGGCTGTCTATAATTTACATTGCAGGAAAGTTTCAAAAGTTTCATGTCTACAAAGAAATATTGTGATGTGCTTTGGGTCACAATTTTATTTTTGTAATGTTCCGTCACACATTCCTTTGAGATGACATCCATTTTATAGAGTCATAAAAGCATCATACTTCAAGCAGTTTCTCTTGTCTCCATTGCATGCTTTGTGGTGCAGTTTTTTTCATCACTTGGTTTTATTCTTTTTTTGAAGCTTATAGCTTTCATAATAGTGAACTAACTTTCTAAACTAAAGCCTGATATTTTTCTTAGTCTTGCACCACTCCAACAGTAGCTTTCACTAAGTTTTTTTTATTTCCAACCTTCTCAGGATTCCCTGGTGCTAGCAATATATTTGATTATGTAATTATCTGTCACAGCATGGTAAAAGTTTACAGATATTAAGGGCATTTTCAGTCACATGGTCTCATTGACTCAGTTTACTTAAATATGTAGGTAAAAGCAATGACTGCAGATACTGGAAACCAGGTTCTGGATCAGAGTGGTGCTGGAAAAGCACAGCAGTTCAGGCAGCATCCAAGGAGCAGGATTCTCCACTCTTCAGGCTCTCTGACTGTATTCCTGATGAAGGGCTTTTGCCCAAAACGTCGATTTTCCTACTCCTCGGATGCTGCCTGAACTGCTGTGCTTTTCCAGCACCACTCTAAACCATTATTTAAATGTGTAGAATGGTTCTCATACCTACTGATTATAACCAGATTAAAAGGAGCCAAAGTACATTCTTTATGTATTAACAATGTACTTTTCATATCCAAGAAGAATTCATGGTACAATGGAAAGTGAATCTAGTGCATTCCTTAAGTCTGATGTACCTTTGTGTTCTGCTATCGTACACATATGAAGCAAAACATGTGTGCAACAGGTTAGAGAGGTGACAGTCTAGTGATATTGTTGTTATACCAGAGACCTGGGTAATGTTCTGGGGACTGGGATTTGAATCCCGCCAAGGCAGATGGTGGAATTTCAATTCAATGAAAATCTGGAATTAAGTGTCTAATGATGACCACGAATCCATAGTTAGTTATAAGGAAAAATCCATCTGATTCATCAATATCCTTTTGGACATCCCTACCTGGTCTGGCCGACATGTGACTCCAACAGCAAAGTGGTTGACTCATAACTACCCTTTGTGCAATGAGCCAGTGATGCTCTCATACCATGAATGATTTTAAAAATGACATGATTTAGATTAATTATTTTGATTTCTTGCTATCTCTCTAACAACACTCTTGATATTAACCAGTCTGTTGACCTTGGTATTCCATTCACTTCTGAGCTTCTGGCCACCTGCTCCTGCCATCTCTATGACAGCTTAGTTCAATTTCCATAACATTGCTCAACTTCGCCCAATTGGTTCATCTGTTGAAATCTTCACTCAGGCTTTTGTTACCTCTAGAGTCAACTTTTGGGAAGTTTCTCCATTCTATTCTTCTTCAACCTGAAATCATTCAGGAGGCTCCAGCTCATTTCCTAATTTGTAGATGTGCCCTTCTCCTATCACTCCTTTGCTTGTTGACCTATGGTGGCGTCTGATCAAGCAACATCCTGATTGTAAAATTCTCATCCTTCCTTTCAAATTCTTCCACAAATCTTTTCCAACCCCCCCACAACCTTCTGAGGTGTCTGTGTTCTTCTAGTTCTGATTTCTTGACCCTTCACAGTTTTAATTGTTTCCACCATTGGTGTTATATGTTGAGCTGCCTCGACTCTAAGCTCTTACCCGTCTGCCTCTCTAACTTGCTTTTCCTTCATTGATATGCTCTCATAATTAACTCCTTTAACACGTCAGAATGACTTCTTTGGTCATTCATCTAATATAATCTCATGAAGCTTAGTATCAGTCATGTTTGGTTTTATACTGTCCTTGTGAAGTGGTTAACACTGCTGCCTCACAGTGCCAGGGACCTGCGTTCAATTTCAGCCTTGGGCGACTGTCTGTGGAGTTTGCATGTTCTCCTGGTGTCTGTGAGGGTTTCCTCAGTGTGCTCCAGTTTCTTCCCACAGTACAAAGATATGAAGAATAGGTAGATTGGCCATGCTAAGTTGTCTACCATGTCCAGGGATGTGTAGGTTAGGTGGATTAGCCATGGGAAATGCAGGGTTACAATGATAGGATAGGTGGGGTGAGTAAGGGTGGGATGCTTTTCGGACCGTCACTGTTGACTTGTTGGGCTGAATGGCCTGTTTCCACCTTGTAAGGATTCTTAGAATTCGAACACTCCTTTTCCCCTTTGCCAAACATATGCTGCAACTTGACTTTAAATAATGCCAGGTTACCTCGCTAAAGGGAGCCTGAGCTTTCACTGTTGCTGTACTACTTTGGCTCGTATTGATAGAGGGTGCCTGACGGATGATTGTGCTTTAAGATCATAAGACATAGGAGTGGAAGTAAGGCCATTCGGCCCATCGAGTCCACTCCGCCATTCAATCATGGCTGATTGGCATTTCAACTCCACTTACCCGCATTCTCCCCGTAGCCCTTAATTCCCCGAGACAACAAGAATCTATCTATCTTTATGCTATCTGTTCCACTGGCTCTTCTTGCCCCTTTCAGAATAATGTTATAAGCAAAAACAATTTCCAGTTTGCTTCAGTTCCAAAGAAGTTATATTTACTCTCACCATTAATTTAGTTTCTCTCTCCACACATGCTGCCAAACCTGTTGTGTTTCTCTGACATTTTATTTATTTCAGATCTCCAGCATCAGCCATACTTTACTTTTATTTTATGCTACGTAAATACGATGTGCTGTCAAGCAAAACTTCAAAATTATAGCATCTGGAAAAATTTAGTTTATTCCTGTGCTTTGTTAGCATTTTTTCTAACTTGATTTGGCAATTGTTTGACACCTTGTACATGTCATACTTTAGGAACTGGTTTCACTTCAATATTTAAATTTGTGGATGCCTTTCTTAAAACAAGTCTTGGACCAAGCTTTTGGTCACCTGGCCTTATTTTCCTCCTGTGCATTGCTGTCAGTTTTTGTCTGATTATGCTCCTGTTAAGCACTGTGGAACGTTTTACAATATGTAGAGCTTCTTGTGCAGCTTGTTTTCTTGCTATGGGAATGTTCAACTTCAATAAATCAATGGAGATTGATCACACACAACCTTTTAATTCTGGGTGGTTACTCCCTGTACATGATTTATTTTTTTGAAAATGAAATAAAATAAGTGCTTCTTGGAACTTGTGTTTCTTTGAGGGGACAAATGTCCTTTTGTTACTTATGTAATTGCAATACTGTGAAAGGATTAAGATGATGACCTAGTGTTACCACTGAGACTGTCATTTTTCCATAACTGATCTGCTTCCATGATGGTTATGACTTTGAATTAAAAATTAATTAACTGGTATTAAGAATTGAATTAACTGGTACCTTCAGGCTATTGAAATTCATTTCTGCCTTTTTCTACAGCAATTCAGTATTAAACACTGAATTGAACCAGTAAGGAATAAAGTTGATCTTGTAGTTTTACATTTTAAAATTAAAATGCATAGAATCTGGAGTTTCTATTTAATCACTGTTTAGGCTTAATTTATATTCAGTTTTTTTTCTGATTTTGAGAAATTTGTGGATTAGAAACCGACTCTGTTAATTATGTAATGTCCAGTTTAGTTTCTTCTCAACACCATAAATGTGGGGATCTCAATGCATACTTACATTTAGGCTGACTCTGCATTCACTATTGTTTTTATTCCTGCACACCTAATCTATGCGTCAGCATTTAGAGGTTTTTTTTGTGAATAGTTTATGATAAAATAATTTTGGCAACCACAATCAAACTGTTGCAATATGGGGATAACGATTTATTAAATAATGGTTCACTGGAGGCCAATAGAAACTGCCTTTTTTTGGTGGACTCTGGCTGGGTGAAAGCAACAAATTGCCCTTTGAGCCTGTGTAATCCTCTTGGGAAACCAAACGTATGTTGCAACTTGACTTTAAATAATGCCAGGTTACCTCACTAAAGGGGCCTGAGCTTTCTTTGTTGCTGTACTACTTTGGCTCATATTGATAGAGGGTGCCTGACGGATGATTGTGCTTTATGCTACTGTGGAACAGTGTGCTACTGTCTGTCTCTTGGAGACTGATGGGGAAACATGCCATTTGTAGTTGAGACAGTGCCTTTTGTAACCTTGGGCATCTCCAGAGATTAAGTTCTGTTTCACAGCCTGTGGGTTTCCTCAATTTAAAAAATGAAACACTCCATTCAGGCAGTTGAGAAACAAGTGTCACTTAAGTAGATGATTTCTGTTGCATTACTCTTATTGTATTTCATATTTATTCACAGGTCTATATGAATTGTTGGCTTCCTTGCCAACCCAGCTGCAGTCACATGTGAACAGCCAGGAAGATCTGACCTTCCTACGGGATATGTTTGGTGAAAAAAGCCTTCATTCACTAGTGAAGGTAACCGCAGTGTAAACTAACCAAGAAAGCATATGGAAAAATGTTTTGGATATAAACTGGTCAACTAACCACCATGTTATTGCGAGTTTAAAAACAAGAAGCTTTTTATTCTGAGCTTTATTATGAATATTGCTTGAGTGGAAGTTGTTTAAAGAGGTACTTCCCAAATTGTATAGATAGTTAGTTTAATGAGGTGATAATCTGTTACATTGCATTAAATTAGCCAAAGTATTGTTTTGCTGAAGTTAGATTTAATTTATTAAAATCTGTGAATCGTTGCACAAAGTATTGAAGGAATTGCCCTGTGCTTCTCGAAGTAGTGGATTAGTGGATGATCTGTGACCAAGGCCCCTCCATTCCTTTTCTGAAGCATCTCCTAATCACTTAATCCTTCCCACGTCCAAAAATGTGCTTGACTTCCACCAAACACTTCCCCAGAGCAATGTGGCTCAAGTCGGGAACTCAGCCAGCTGAGTTGGAGTTAGAACCTGGCGTTCCTTGCTGTTTAATATGTTTGTTAATTCTCTGACATATTGTTGACTATATTACCTTGTATGAGAGGAGAAAACTTCCAGTGTTGATCCTTAACACAGTAATTCTGAGTGATGCATGTAATTTATGAATCCGTACAAGAATCCAATATTGACAACAGCTCCCTATTTACATCCTTTAATTTGTGCACATCTTTGCTCATTGTTTCCCCAACTATTTATTTCTATATTTTGATTGAATGCTTGTTGCTTGAACTAATTGCATTAATAGGCTGTTGTAATAATTTGAGTAGAGAATAAAAAAAATTACAAGAATTCTTCAGCCTTCACTGCGTTTTATAAATGAATCCCAACTTAGAATCAGATTAAGTAACTTCCATAATATCAAAGTAATTTCTTATCTTAAATCAAAAGTGTTCAACCAATTGACTAAATAAAAGATTGCTACAAATTTGTAATACCCTATAACAATTTGATTCTAAATAGATTTATGATTTTGATTTAATTTAGTACTGTCACGTGTAGCGAGGTACAGTGAAAAGTTTTGTCTTGCGTGCTTTACAGGCAAAAGCATAAGGGTAACAGAACAGAGTGCAGGATACAGTATTACAACTGTAAAGAAGGTGCAGAGAAGATCAACATTAACATTTAAGAAATCTGTTCAAAAGTCAGATAATAGCAGGGAAGATGTTGTTCTTGAATCTGTACTTGTATACAAACTTTCATACCTTTTGCCAGATGGAAGAGGGTGGAAGAGAGTACAGCCAGGGTGGGAGGGTGCTTTGATTATGTTGGTTGCTTTCCCGATGCAGCAGGAAGTATCGATGAAGACAATGGATGGGAGGCTGGTAGGCTGGTGTACATGACAGACTGGGCTGTGTTCACAACTCTCTGGAGTTTCTTGTTGTCTTGGGAAGAGCAGTTATCACACAAAGCTGTGATGCATCCAGATAGAATGCTTTCTATGGTGCAGCGATGAAAATTGTTAAGTCATTGTGGACATGCTAAATTTCCTTAGCCTCCTGATGAAGTAGAGAGGTGATTGTGCTTTTTTTGACCAGTGTCAATGTGGGTGAACCAGGACAGTATGTTGGTGATCATCATACCCAGGAACTTGACACACTCAACCATCCCCACATGATTACCATTAATGCAGACAGGGACTTGTCCTCCACTCTGTTCACTGAAATCACTGACTTGGCTGTCTTGTTTTGCTGATGTTGATGAAGAGATGGTTGTCTTTACATCATGCCAGCAGGCACACTATCTCCAACCTGTACTCCATCTCATAGTTGTTTGAGATCTGACCTACAATAGTGGTGGTGTCAGCAAACTTGTAAGCTGAATTGGTGTAGAATTTTGCCACATAGTTGTGAATGTATAAGTATAGTAGGGGTCTGAGTTTGCAGCCTTGTGGGGCACCAGTATTGTGGATTATCATGGAGGAGGTGTGGTCGCTTATCCTTACTGAGTGCGGTCTGTTGGCCTGGAAGTCAAAAATTCAGTAACAGAGTGGGGAGCAGAAACTTAGGTTTTCAAGTTCGGAAATGCGTTTGTTTGGAATTATTGTTGAAGGCAGAGCTGAAGTCAATAAGTAGGAGCCTGACATACGTATCCTTGTTTTCCAGATGTTTCAGGGATGCGTGGAGGGCCATGGAGATTGTGTCTGCCATGGACCTGTTGAGCCAGTAGGCAAATTGCAAGGGATAAAGGGAGGCTGGAGTTGATGTGGGCCATGGCGAACTTCCCAAAGCACTTCATGATTGTGGATGTCAGAGCCACCGGGTGATAGTGATTGAGGCACACAACATATTTTTCTTTGACATTGGGATGATGGTGGTATTGAAGTGGGGGTTACTTCAGATCATAGTAAGGAGAGGTTGAAGATGTCTACAAATACTCCTGCCAGCTGGTGACTCCATCCAAGCTAGTGTGCTGAGGCACTGAAATTTGTAATTCAATGTGAGGTGCTGCATTTTAGGAAAGCAAATCTTAGCAGGACTTATACACTTAATGGTAAGGTCCTAGGGAGTGTTGCTGAACAAAGAGACCTTGGAGTGCAGGTTCATAGCTCCTTGAAAGTGGAGTCGCAGGTAGATAAGATTGTGAAGAAGGCATTTGGTATGCTTTCCTTTATTGGTCAGAGTATTGAGTACAGGGGTTGGGAGGTCATGTTGCGGCTGTACAGGACATTGGTTAGGCCACTGTTGGAATATTGTGTGCAGTTCTGGTCTCCTTCCTGTCGGAAAGATGTTGTGTTACTTGAAAGGGTTCAGAAAAGACTTAGAAGGATGTTGCCAGGGTTGGAGGATCTGAGCTACAGGGAGAGGCTGAACAGGCTGGGGCTGTTTTCCCTGGAGCATCGTAGGCTGAGGGGTGACCTTATAGAGGTTTACAAAATTATGAGGGGCATGGATATGATAAATAGACAAAGTCTTTTCCTTGGGGTCGGGGAGTCCAGAACTAGAGGGCATAGGTTTAGGGTGAGAGGGGAAAGATATAAAAGAGACCTAAGGGACAACTTTTTCATGCAGAGGATGGCACATGTTTGGAATGAGCTGCCAGAGGATGTAGTGGAGGCTGGTACAATTGCAACATTTAAGAGGCATTTGGATGGGTATATGAATAGGAAGGGTTTGGAGGGATATGGGCTGGGTGCTGGCAGGTGGGACTAGATTGGGTTGGGATATCTGGTCGGCATGGACAGGTTGGACTGAAGGGCCTGTTTCCATGCTGTACATCTCTATGACTCTATAATCCTTGTCTCATTATACCTGCAATTGCAGTTTAGCACTTCAGAACCTTCTTTTCCCACTCCTTGAACATATCTAGCTACTTGGATGTTGTACATACTGTTATTTAAACATACACCAATAGATGGGGTAGCAATGCAGTAGAAGACACATACCTGATGTGAGTTTTGAGAAGAATATCATTAATTACTTAAATTGCCTGAAGTTTAAGGATATGTTGTGATGCGTACAAAAATCCCATGCTTTTTGTTTGAAATTTCTTATTGGTGAAGAGATGGCTATAGACCTGACTTTGTTCAAATGCGGATGTCTTAACACTTGTTACTTTCAGCCAGCATTTAAATTGCAGTTTAGGATGTTCAAATAAGAGGGAACAGAATTGTTTTTTTCCCAACAGGAGGTATAACATGAGACAAATGATCATTCGGTGATGAGAATAAATGGAAATAAGTACAAATGTATTTGCAGGCAAATATTTGTATTTTAAAAGCTGTAATAACAAGTACGTTGAGGGAACATACTTTGTTGAGTTTAATAGAATTTCCCTGCTTTAAATTCTCATTCTTGTACATGTATTCTCAAAACCTGAATGGTACAGGGTGCAAATAAGCATATATTATTTTTTTCTGAGAAATTTGCTCCTTGACGAGAGAGATTTCTTGTTAATGGATTTTCTGTAATTTCTAGCTGTTGAAAGATGACTTGACAAAGCTAGTTCTATGCTCTGAAACCATCTAATGTTAAAATAAATCATGTGGCTCTCGTATCTATTATTTACTCAGATGTATTGGTGACCAAGCTGAACATTTTAATCTCGACCATTGTACTGTTTAAATGTGATGTCCGACCATCTTTGCTGCAAAATATAGTATTAAATCTTTTTTTTTGTTCGAAAGTTGAGTATCATGGCTATAAATTACAATAACTAACCAAAATCTGGTCCTATTGTACTTGAAGTTTTTTCAACAATTTCATTTACTTAATGACTTCCACACCCTATGGATGTTTCAAAACATTTTACAGCCAATTGAATATTTTTGAAGTGGTGTCACTGTTGTAGAATTGTACTTGCCAACTTGTGTACAAGAAACTTCAATGAGCAGCAATTTGATGATTTTTTTTGTGACATCAGTTGAGTGATGAATGTTGGCCAGGATACTCTGAAATAGGGCCATGGGATCTTTTATTCCCACCTCACAAGTCAGTTAGTTTAACTTGTTTTCTAAAAGACAGTGACTGATTTCGTGCAGCTCTCCCACTTGAGTATTAAAGTCTCAATTCTGTGCTCAAGTCTCAAGACTGGGACTTGAGCCGAAATCTTTTACCTGGGAGATGAGAATGCTTTTCTTGTTCCTCAACTATTTTGAAGTTCCTCGTCAAACTTGTGGGTAAAGCATTTCCAAATCACAAGGTGCCTACTCGTGTCTTATTGTATTAACAATATCAGATTCTGTGCCAGGGCTTTCCTTTAAGAAATTTTTAATAGTTTGAAATACAAATTTGTTCAAATTATGTTGTATTGCTTATTTTCCAGATACAATAATGCTTCAGTGCCATTTTAAGGGTAGGCTGACTTTGCTAAATGAAATGTGATTTCATATGCATTACCAGTGTCATGATATAACTGGGAACCTGACATGCTCCCGCTGTTCCTCAAGCTCTCTCAAAATGTATAAAGTCTCATTAAACCACCAAGATGACCAAACTGCTGATAAAAATAATTCAGGACAGGTTTTGACATGAATAGAAAATGAATCTATTGTAACACATTTAACTTTATCAAATAGCAGAGGGAAAAAAAGGATTCCAAATCTTCTACTCCTGCTCTTAAGCAATGAATAGGGGGTCTCTATCATGTTTCTGCTGTACAAAAATACAAAAGATAGGAGTCAGACAAGAACATGGTTGAACTGATGTGGCCTCAATTCCACATTCATGCCTATCCTCTCAATTTTTCGTCAAGAATCTACCTGCTTCTGCTTTAAAAATATTCAGTGACCCTATCTCATGGTCTCTGAGGTTGAAAGTTCACAGACTAATGCCTCTAAGAGGGAAAAATAAAATTCTCCTAATCTCATATTAAATGGGAGAGCCCTTAATGTTAAAACATCTACCTTCATTCAAGTCTCTCCCATAAAGGAAACATCTGTTCCACATCTATACCCCAACTGTTTTAAACCTGGAGAAACCTTGTGATATCACAGATTGGCATGAATAGCACAATATGGGTGAAGGTAATTAGAGGATGTGTGGGAGATGGTGAGAGAGAAGCAAGTGGAGGATTGTCTCAAGGTAACAATAAGATTAGAACCTGGTGTATCTTCAATTATCATGTACAAGACCTTTTGTTTTTAGATGCAATAAACTGAAATATAAAGAAGCTAGAGTCTGGAGACAGTTCTTGACTTTGCTTTCTCCTTGACCACACTGCATTAAACCCAAACTCATAGATGTGGGCAGATGGCCACACAACAAACACTGTCAAAACTCCTCAGGATCTTACATATTTCAGTAAGGTCAGCTCTCTCTTCTAAACTCCAGTGGATACAGGCCTGACCTGATCACCTTTCCTTGTAAGAGGATCTCCTCATCCCAGGAATCAGTGAAATGTTGCTTCTCTCAACTGCTTCTAATGCAATTATCTCCATTCACAAAACATCCAAACTGTACGTGGCAGTTTTCACGTGGCCTCACCGATGTCCTGTATAAGTGAAGCAAACATCCCTATTGTATTCCAATTGTTTTGTACCAAACACCAACATTGCATTTGATTTCCTAATCACTTACTATACCTGCATATTACCTTTGTGATTCATGTACCAGGACACATACATCACTCTGCACCTCAGAGTTCAGCAATTTCTCTCCATAGCTTGTTTTTCTGTTCCTCCTGTCAAAGTGGACCAGTTCTTGGTTTCACATCTGCCAAATTTTTGCCTGCTCACTTGATCTTTACAAATTCTTATTATAGATTTGTTATGTTCTCTTCAGAAGTCTTTTTTTTCGCCCTACCCATCGTTGTGTGATCAGCAAATTCAGGAGCCATAATAATGCACATTTTGTTGTGGGTTGTAAATAGCTGAAGCCCCAGTGCTGATCCCATTCATTACATCTTACCAACCTGAAAAAGACCCATATATGCTAACTTTCTTATCATAGAGCATTTCACTGAATCCCTACTCTGTGGAAGCAGGCCATTGGCCCATCGAGTGAACAACAACTCTGTGAAGAGCATTCCACCCAAACCCAACGATTACTCTATCCCTGGAACCCTGCATTTCCCATGGCTAATCCACCTGGCCTGCACACCCCTCCATAAATACCTTCTGACTTCTTTGACCAAGCCAGTTTTGTATCCAACTTACCAACTCACTACAGATCCCATGTGATGAAATCTTCTGGACCAGCCTACCATGAGGGATCTTGTCAGGTGTTTTAGTCAAGTGCATGGTGACAACATCCATTGCCCTACCCTCAACCATCAGCTTTGTCATTACGTCGAAAGCTCAATCAGATTTGCGAGACAACATCTCCCTTGCACAAAGCCATGCTGACGAGCCCTAATAAGTCCATGCTTTTCCAAGTGTGCAAATTGAATGGCAAAACAGACTTGATGGGCTGAATGATCTCCTTCAGCTTCCATGCCCCATGGTCTGTTTTCTACCTAGAATTGCATATGATGTGAGATGATTAATTATTCCTGTCTCAATGCACATTAGCAGATATAGAATAGACATTTATTCTGGATCGAACTAAATGATGTGCTGAGAATCTGAAAATATTTTGTATGAGCTCACTTTCCAAATTATCTCTGCAAATCTGATTCACTAAATCTTTGTATAGATGAAAATCACCCGAAATTATCATTATTATTCCATTAGAAGTCTTTATTTATTTCTGTCAATTTCCCACCCTACAGTGTGGATGCTGATGAACAGTGGGGTCCCATAAAGAACTCCCAGAAGTGACATCTCACCTTTCATGTTTCCTAACTCCATCTAAATTCATTCTGCATATTGATCTTCAAATGAAGATTTCTGTTGTGACAATGCCATGCTTTTTGCCATTGCTACCATTCCACCATCTCCTAACTTCCTGTCCTTCAGTCAAAAAACAAATAGCTGGAGAAACTCAGCAGCTTTGATAGTAATTGTGAAGAGAAAACAGAGTTAACATTTTGGGTCCAGTGACCCTTCTTCAGAACCATATTTCTATAATATAAATAAAAAGTTTATTTATAATTGAGGTATCAAATCATCCACTTTGTCACAAATGCTGCATACATTCAGATGCAGTCTTTAGTTCTGTCTTTTTAGTATCTTCACAACCTGCAGCCTTATCAGTAATTGCACAATATTTGTAAACTCTCCCCTTTTATGCCATGGTTCTGATTGTTTCTGCACTTCTGTTTTGCTGATTTAGTTTGCCCTCTCACTTCAGTTTATCACAGTGCTGTCATGATTTCGTTGCAAGTCCTTCATGCTGCTGTAGTTATGCAGCTCATCAGAACATGAATCCAACCAAGGTTCAAGTCATGAATATCTCAACAGTTCAGTCCCTACATTCCCCATTACTGGTACCAGTGTCTCATCAATTGAAACCAATTTCTCCCATGTCAATTTATTGAACCATACTTTTAATTCTTTAATCTTACTGACCATAAGCCAGTTTGCTTTTATTTTAGGAAATAATCCAGAGATTCACATCACAGATTTGAAGTTCTTACAGTTGAATTTGGAAGGATTAAGGCTCTTCTGCTGCTTAGCTGCTCAGTTGCGTAGCTGTGTGACTTGCAGACGGACCTACCTGTCCCCTGACCGTGGACAACATTTCTCTTAACATGTTGTAAGCCAACTGCTGGTCTTATCGAATCTCAGGGGGATGTCCTGCTCTCTCCGTACTTTTAAGCTCCACTCTGGGTCTTTCTGTTTCTGCATGAAACCGTCTCTTCCTGTTCCTGGCTCTCTCCCTCTGTTGCTCTTCCTCTGTGTGTGTGTGTGTCTGTCTGTCTCTCTCTCTCTCTCTTCTTCTCCCCCCCCGCCTCTCTATCTCTCATTTTCCCCTCTTTTTCTGTCTTTCTCTCTCTCCATCTCTTTGTCTCTGCACCTCTTTGTTTGTTTCTGTCTCTCCCTGTCTGTTATTTCCTCCTTCCCCTTCACTCCTTCCCCCCCTCCCTCCTCCTGCCGCCTTCCCCTTTCCTACCCCCCTTCTCCCTCCTCCTTTGACCCCCCTCCTCCTTTGACCCCCCTCCTCCTTTGACCCCCCTCCTCCTTTGACCCCCCTCCTCCTTTGACCCCCCTCCTCCTTTGACCCCTCTCCTCCTTTGACCCCCCTCCTCCTTTGACCCCCCTCCTCCTTTGACCCCCTCCTCCTTGCCCCTTTCCCACTCCCTCTTTCCCCAACATACACTCTCTCTCTCCCGTCCATCTCTCTCGCTCTCTCTCTCTCTCCCACCCTGTCTCTCGCTCTCTCTCCCCCCGTCTCTTTCTCATTCTCTCGCTCTCGCTCTCTCTCCCCCTTTCTCTCACTCTTCCCCGTCTCTCTCTCTCTCTCTCCCCCATCTCCCTCTTTCTCTCCCCTTCTCTCTCTCTCTCTCCCTCCCTCTCTCCCTCTCCCTCTCTCTCTCTTTCTTTCTTTCTCTCTCCGTCTCTCTCACACCTGTCTCTGTCTCTCTCCCCTCCCCGTCTCTCTCTCACTTCCCCATCTCTCCCTTTCCCCATCTCACTCTCTCCACACCCCCGTCATGGTCTCTAACCCCCCGTCACTCTATCTACCCCCCCCCCCCCCGTCTCTCTCACTCCCCCTCTCCCGTCTCTCTCTCTCTCTCTCTCCCTCCCCGTGTCTCTCTCTCTACCCTCATCTCTCTCTCTCTCTCTCTCTCTCTCTCACTCCCCCTCCCTCTCCCCCTCCCTCCCCCTCCCCTCCCTCCACCCCCCCGTCTCTCTCTCCCTCTACCCCCTGTCTCTCCCTCTCTCTCTCTCCTCCCCCTCCCCCCTCCCCCCGTCTCTCTCTCCCTCTACCCCCTGTCTCTCCCTCTCTCTCTCCTCCCCCCCCCTGTCCCTCTCCTCTCTCCCCCCCCCCCCGTCCATCTCTCTACCTCCCCGTCTCTCTCTCTCCTCCCCC
Source organism: Chiloscyllium punctatum (assembly GCF_047496795.1). Lineage (NCBI taxonomy): Eukaryota > Metazoa > Chordata > Chondrichthyes > Orectolobiformes > Hemiscylliidae > Chiloscyllium > Chiloscyllium punctatum. The sequence continues at coordinate 89,975,120 of NC_092746.1, read as the reverse complement.
CCCCGTCTCTCTCTCTCCTCCCCCCCCCCCCGTCTCTCTCTCTTCCCCTCCGCGTCTCTCTCTTTTCTCCTCCTGTCTATCTCTCTACCTCCCCATCTCTCTCTCTCTCTCTCCTACCCCCCCCACCGTCTCTCTCTCCTCTCTCCCCCCCCCCCACCGTCTCTCTTCCCGCCCTCCCGTCTCTCTCTCTCCTCGCCCCCCCGTCGCTCTCCTCCCCCCCCCCCCGCGTCGCTCTCCTTGTCCCCCCCCGCCACATCCGCCTCCCGCTTCCTCCCCCCGCCCGTCTCCCTCCCCAACCCCCCCCCCGCGTCCGTCTCTCTCTTCCTCCCCCCCCCCCCCGCGTCCATTTCCCTCCCACCCACCCCCGTGTCCACCTCTTCCCCCCCCGTCTCTCACTCTTTCCTCCCCCTCCATCTCTTGCTCCCTCCCCCCTCCGCGCTCTCGCCCTCTTCCCCCCTCGCTGTCTCTCTTTTCCCCCCTCGCTGTCTCTCTTTTTCCCCCCTCGCTGTCTCTCTTTTTCCCCCCTCGCTGTCTCTCTTTTTCCCCCCCTCGCGCGCTCTCTCTTTTTTCCCCCCTCGCGCGCTCTCTCTTTTCCCCCCTCGCGCGCGCTCTCTCTTTTTTCCCCCCTCGCGCGCTCTCTCTTTTCCCCCCTCGCGCGCGCTCTCTTTTTTTCCCCCGCGCGCGCTCTCTTTCTCCCCCCTCGCGCGCGCGCTCTTTCTCCCCCCTCGCGCGCGCGCTCTTTCTCCCCCCTCGCGCGCGCGCTCTTTCTCCCCCCTCGCGCGCGCGCTCTTTCTCCCCCCTCGCGCGCGCGCTCTCTTTTCCCCCCTCGCGCGCGCGCTCTCTTTTCCCCCCTCGCGCGCGCGCTCTCTTTTCCCCCCCCTCGCTCTTTCTCTCTTTCTCCCTCTCTTTCTCGCTCGCTCTCTCTCTTCCCCCCCACCACCACCATCTCTCTCGTTCTCTCTCTCTCTCTCTCTCTCTTTCCCACCCCCACCCTCTCCCTCTCTCCCTCTCCTCCCCCCGTCGCTCTCTATCTTACTGTCTCTCTGTCTTTCTTACTGTCTCTCTTTCTGTCGCTGTCCGTCTGTCTCTGTCTCTCTCCCTTTCTCTCTCTCTCCCTGTTCCCCCTCGTGATTCCTTTCTCTGTCCCCCTCGCTCGCACACTCCCTCTCTGCCCCCCTCCCCATCCCCAGAATCTGTCTTTTGTCCCTGTTTGATCCCCTCTCTCTGTCTGTCCTGTCCTTCTCTCTCTGTCCCCCTCTCTCTCTTCTATCCCTGTCCATCCCCCTCTCTATCTGTTCCTCCGCGTCTGTCCGCACTCTGTCTCTGCCTCTCTCTGTCCCTGTCACCCTCTCTCCCTCTCTCTTCTCTCCCCCCCACCCCCCCGTCACTGCCCCCCTTCTGTCTGTCTGTCTCTCCCTCTCTTTCTCTTTCTCTCTCTCTCTTCCTCCCCCGTCCCTGCCTCCCTCTTTCTCTGTCCCTGTTCCCCTCTTTCTGTTCCCCCCTCTTTGTCTCTGCCCCTCCACCATCTGTCCCCTCCCTCTCTGTCCATATCCCCCTGCCTGTCCATCCTTGTGTCTGTCTCTCTCTCTCTCTCTCTCTCTCTCTGTGTCTCTCTCTCTCTCTGTGTCTCTCTCTCTCTCACATTTTGTGTCTCTTTCTCTCTCCGTGTCTTTTTTGCCATCTGTTGCTCTCTTTCCTTCTTTCTCATTTAAGATGTGTTGCTCCTGCTGCTGATTCTTAAGGATGCGTTGAGTCTTTATCTCTCTCTTGTTTGCTTTTATGTTCCTCCCTCTCTCATTATTTTGTGCAGCCTTTTGCCTTCTGATTACTGGTCTCTCTTTAGTCTGCCTATCCTTCCAAGTAGAAGATAATATCCTGTTGAGATTTAGAAGGATCAAGGTATCAATGCCTGCTACATTTGTGGTGAAAGTTATGATGGAACAATGATCCTTTGCACAGCTCAAATCCTTTATCTTGCCCATCAGTAATGCTTTTCCCTCCTTCTGATCCCTCATTGTCTCCAAACTAGAGTTTACTACTCCCATCATTCTCCTCCCTCGAACTGTTTCAACTGCTCACTCAATCCTTTATTCACCCTTCTTCCATCTCAATCTGTTAATGTTTTGTCCATTTCTATCGTTGACTCATTCTTGCACTGTTCATTCTGCAAGGCACCAATTAGACTCCCTCTTCCACTTCTCTTCCTGTTCTCCAGTTCTCTCCCCTTTTTTCTCTAAAACACCAGTATTTCTTCATAGATTAAGTGATGACCTCAATGAAGATTTTGAAATTTGCCATTAATAATTTTGGGGAAAAAAACTGAGCACTGGAAGATGGATTTACAGGATCCATTTGACATTGTTTCTTAGAACACTAACTTGTGAAACCACTGAGTGTGGGCGGCACGGTGGCACAGTGGTTAGCACTGCTGCTTCACAGCGCCAGAGACCCGGGTTCAATTCCCGCCTCAGGCAACTGACTGTGTGGAGTTTGCACGTTCTCCCCGTGTCTGCGTGGGTTTCCTCCGGGTGCTCCGGTTTCCTCCCACAGTCCAAAGATGTGCAGGTCAGGTGACTTGGCCATCTTAAATTGCCCGTAGTGTAGGTAAGGGATAGATGTAGGGGTATGGGTGGGTTGCGCTTCGGCGGGGTGGTGTGGACTTGTTGGGCCGAAGGGCCTGTTTCCACACTGTAAGTCATCTAATCTAATCTAATTAATTGAGAGAGGAGTCTTCAGGCAGCTGAACTGCAGTGCTAAGTTCTGAGGAGTGTGGTGCTCTTATGGGAGTGAATAACATCCACAACCAGTGTTTGCCTGGTGTAGGTGAGACGGTTTGAGCTTGAGACAAACCAACTTAGCAATGGTTAAGCACAGCTAGCTGTCTGCAAAGAGGTTTGCACTGTTATTAATAGGTACTGCAGTATACCTTTAAGAATTCCGGGAGTACAGTCCCAGGAAGAGAGATTAGAATATAGAACATCGAAAAGTACAGCACAGAACAGGGCCTTCGGCCCACGATGTTGTGCTGAGGATTATTCCTAATCTAAAATAACCTAACCTACGCACCCCTCAACTCACTGCTATCCATGTGCATGTCCAGCAATTGCTTAAATGTCCCTAATGACTCTGCTTCCACCACCAACGCTGGCAACGCATTCCATGAATTCACAACTCTCTGCGTAAAGAACCTACAGATTGAATCGTCTGGAGAAGACAGTCCAGGGTGGTGAAGGCAGCATTTGGTATGCTTGCCTCGATTGGTCACTGCATTGAGTATAGGAGATGGGATGTGATGTTGTTCCTGTATAGGACATTGGTGAGGCCCCTTTTAGAATATGATACAATTCTGGTCACTCTACTACAGGAAGGATGTTGTTAAACTTGAGAGGGTACAGAAAAGATTTGCAAGGAAGTTGCTGGGACTGGAAGATTTGAGCTAAAGGGATAAGTTGGATAGACTGCAGCATTTTTCCCTGGAGCTTCGGGGTCTAAGAGCTTTAAAAAATCATAAGGGGCATGTATAGAGCGAGTAGTCAAGGTTTTTATCCTGGTCTAAAACTGGAGGGCGTAGGCTTAAGGTGTGGGGAAAGATTTGAAAACTACTTGAGAGGTATCTTTTTCACGCAGAGATTGGTACGTGTATAGAACATGCTGCCAGAGGGAGTGATTGAGGTGGGTACATTTTCAACATTCAAAAGGCATCTGGATAGGCATATGAATACAAAGGATATGGAGGCACATGGGTCAAATGCTGGCAATTGGGACTAGGTTAGACTGGAATGTCTGGTCAGCAGGGATGAGTTGGAATCAAGGTTCTGTTTCTGTGCTCTATGACACTAACTTTATGACTCGAAGTGTCTCTTCAGCTTGTGGGCAAATAAGAAGCCATGTGAAAGCTATATTGAGATATTACAGCCTCTTCATATCAATTGTTCCTGAAGAAATAGAGCATCTACGAACTGAAGTCATTATTGACTTGTAAAACAAATTAATAAAGGTTACAGTTATCAACACAACACCTTCCAGCTATGTTGCCCGAAACTGACGTGACAATATAGTGCTTCTTTCCATTTCGAAGTTGTGTTTTAGTGAATCAGTACAATGAAACAGATGCAGCGAATCCCTCAACTTTGCAAAGAGGGAGTTCTATTTTCATGGCCACACCTGTCAGTTGATTTAAATCATCAAAAAAGGCAACAGAGGCTGATTGAACTTTAAATCACATTTTTAATGCATTATGGAACTCTCTCTAATGAAAAAGTACTGTAATGCAGAACAAGAATCAGTCTATTTGAGGATCAATTTACAATTGCAACTCAGATTCCTTTGATTAATCATTGCATTTAAAAATACATCCAACTTCTAGTAGAATATCTAATGAGCCATGATATAGTGCTCCATGAGCTAATTGTTGGGTGAATGTCTTCAGGGTTGATTTGCCCTGAACAGTGAGAAAGCTTGCTGAATCAAGCTGCAGGAAGCCACTTCACTGCTGACTGGCAAGCTTCTTGGTGAAGCACTAGCCTTGATGCTGAGATTTGGCCCCCATCAGAACTGGCAGACTGGCACCCTGTGCATCGAAGAGATGTCTTCTGCAGGACCAAGCTTAAAGGTTTAAACAGCAATATGTTAAATGTTTTTGTTTCAGTTCCTGCAAGGTGGGGAGTTCATAGGCTGAGGAGATGGTTGGAAGCAAGGACAAAGGAGTGGCTTTCAGTGGCTCCATCCTAGCCCCTACCTCTGCCCCTAATTTGACCTATTTTGAGGAAAATGGTGGATCACCCACTGGGACCCATGAACGCTGTCTGGAAGGAAGCCAGCCAGTTTCTCAACCATGCCATCTCGACATAACCCTTGATCCCCTTGCCATTTAGGAACCTATCTGTCTCTGCCTTAAAGACATTCAATGACTTTACTGCGACACCCTTAAGAGATCTTTAGGCTAGGACTCCCTTTGTGCTTAAGATTTCTGAAGCCTTTACCCATTCAGAGAATAGTCTGTGCTTCTATTTTTGCCAACCAAGATGCATGAACACTCCTCATATTACACATAACAGATGTTGATGACAACTATACTCTCTCTCAAATAATTGGGATTCTGACATTAGAAGTTGCACATGTGAATATTGCAATATATCAAAATGAAATATTCTGTGAATCCTTTCTGGAGAACTCCAATATGGAATGTGCGGTACCAGCTTCATTGAAAAGTTTATTACTTTAGCATCCCTGTGACTAACACAGCACTTTGTCATTTTAGTTGGGTTTTATCAGACTCACACTATAAATTATGCAACTGCTCATAAATTTTGAACTCTTTATAGCCATGCAGTATAAAAGCATTTAACAACTGTACTGAAAAAATTATGTTAATCTGACAAAAAGAAACACTGGAATCATATGGTAGTTATCAACATCCATCAGCCAAATATCTTGGATCATTTTAGATTAGTGCTCACTTGTGCAAACAGTAATTTATACTTTGAAATCTTTTCAGGATAACCCCACTTTTTCATGTTTGCATACCATTCATTATATTTTGCCATTGGTATATGTCATGTTCTAAGCTGATTTTCCTTCTATTTATAAAACTGTTTATACTGGTGCCCTTTTATGGTTTTTCCTTGTGGTGTGGCTTTGGTGACCATTTTGGTCTGAAAATGAGTTGGTTTATTTATAATAAGTCATTTTGACAACAATTACAAGGTATGTCCATATTTGGTTAAGTCTTTCTAACTTGCTTTCTAATATCTGAGCAAAATATTTTTCCTCATATTGCACATAACAGATGTTGATGACAACTATACCTGGCAAATTTGATTCAATGGTGAGGTACTGCAGACAAATTAAAGGAGCTTTCAAAAGAAAGTTAATTTCTCTTGGATAATCATTGCCAAATCATGGCCTTTCTTCTTCATACTGTACTCCCTGAAGGAAAATTGAAAGAATTATGCCCTTAGTCTCAACATTAACTCACCATGTTCAAGGTGAAGGCTGTTAGATTCTTGTTTTCTCCTTCTGTTTTTCACTCTGACTCAATTATAGGTGAGCCTTCCATTTCGTAGGAACAACAGATAACTTGATAAGTTTTCTTCATAATTTTGAAGAAAATACAGCCAGTGAACAAAGTCATTTTCAGTTTGATTTGACTTAGTTTATTGTACGTTTTCATGGATTCCCTCAATTATAAATCGAATCTGGTTGTGTCTTTGGGTATTCTTAGATGTGCAGTAATTAAGCAAACATGTTAGCTAAGCAGACTTTTGCCTAGTTTATTATATATGTGCATAGAAACAAGAAACAACCCCTTGAGCCTGTTCATCATTCGGTTAGATGAATGCTGTGTGTGGACTGCATCTACCCACCATATTATTTTTGTAACCCTTAAAAATCTAATAATCCCATTTTGAAATTTTCAATTTACTTGTTAGTTATATGGAGAAGTGCTTCCTGACTGAAATCTGGATATCAGTGCACACAAATGTTGGAGGTATGATCACAAAGTTCCTAGATGACATGAAACTTGGTGATTTGTAAGTAATGAGGAAGAAAGCCTTAGAATGTAGTTAGTCATAGCACAGCACGGAAACATATCCTTCGGTCCAATTCATCCATGCTGACCAGATAATCCTAAATTAATCTAGACCCATTTGCCAGCAGTTTGTCCATATCCCTCTAAACCCTTTCTTTTCATACACTCATCCAGATGTCTTTTAAATGCTGTAATTATACTCGCCTCCACCACTTCCTCTGGCTTACTCATTCCATATGCTCACCACCCTCTGCATGAAAATTTTGCCCCTTAGGTCCTTTTTAAATCTTTCCTCTCTCACCCCAAACCTAAGCCCTCTAGTTCTGGACTCCCCCCACCCCAGGGAAAAGACCTTATCTATTTACCCTATCCATGTCCATCATGATTTTATAAACCTTGGGCTGGTCAAATGGGTTGAACAGTAGTAAATGGAATTTCATCCTGAAAATTTAAACATGTTTTAGATTACTTTTGGTGGACTCACAAGGCAAGCGAGTACACATTGAATGGTAGGACCCTCTGAGGTACAGAGGATCACAGGCTCCTTGGTGTACGTGTCTAAAGATCCATGAAAGCAGCTGGACAAGTTGCCAAGGTGGTTAAGCAGGCATATGGGATACTTGCCTTATTAATCAGGCATTGGCTACAAGAGTAAGGAGTATACGTTGGTGCTGTATATGATGTTCGTTACATCACAGCAGATTACACTCTGCCATTCTGATTATCAAATGAGAAGAAAGATGTGTTTGCATGAGAGAAGGTGGAGAAGGATTTAACAGGATGTTGCCCCTGGGCTCAAGTGATTCAGCTATGAAGAGAGGCCAGAACAGGCTACATTTGTTTTCCTTACAGCAGTGAATGCTGAAGGTGATTGAGGTGCACAAACAGAGCAGATAGTGAGAAACATTTCCTCTCAGTAGATGAAGTAGTAGTCCCAGGGGGCACAGTTTTAAGGTAAGAAACTGGAGGCTTAGCTAGCATTTGATGATAAACAATTTAATGGAGGATAATGATTATCTGGAACTCAGTGCCTGAAAGGGTAGAGCCAGGAACCCTCGAGACATGTAAGAATCACTTAGATGAACACTTGAAACATCATAGCGTACAAGGCTATGGGACAAGTCCTGAAAAATAGGATTAGAGGAGATGGATGTTAGATAATTGGTGTGGGTGCAATGGGCCAAAGGTTCTCTTGCCATATGGTAAAACTCAATGACTCTATGATACCTCAAAAGGTTAGCTGGCAGATACAACAAGTAATTTGAAAAACAATTCATATGTTTGCTTTATTACAAAAGAATTGGATCATTTGAATAAGGAATTCTTAGTACCTTAAAGCATTTGGTGAGAGAATACATGGTGTACTGTTACATTTTTGGTATCTTTCCTCAATAAATAATATTCTTGTTTTCAAAGGTATGCAGGATTGATTATCAGGATGAGGGAGTCTCCGAAGAAGAGTGTTTGAGTAGGTTAGGCACACATTCCCTTGAATTTGAAGAATGAAATGTGACTTCATTAAAACTTCCAAATTCGGCAGGAACGTAGCAGTATATAACTGCTGAGAGATCAATCTTCAGCTGGGAAGCTGAAACCGAAGCGTGTCAGTCTCAGAATAAGGAAACTGAAATGAGGAGAAATTCCATCACCGAGTTATGAACTTCTCGAATTCTCTAACTCTGAGTTGTGGATGCTTCATTCTGCTCTCTAATTGTAGATACGAAGAACTGATCATTCCCTTGGTCACGAAGCTTGCACCTTTCCAAGTATCTGTATCTATTCACCTCCGTCTTGCTCCAGCCCACTCTCTCTAAGGATCCTTCGTTCCTGAACTCTGAACATATCCTTCTGTAGAATCTCTTCTATCTCCCCTTTATCTTGTTCACAAGACTCGCTCTTTGCTCCTTTGATCCTCGTCCCAACTCAACTACTGACCATCCAGTTTATTCCCTGGCTTCCATGTTGACTGATACTGTAAACCATTTATCTTCACATACTGTCCCCTCTATTTAAAATCTGCCATAATCACCCCTCTCTTCAAAAAGAAAATTATTGGCCTCTTTGCCCTTGAACACCACCATTTGTTTTCTTTCCCAAGTCCTTTGGTGTGTTTCTGCATTTGAAATTGTGTCTGTCTTTCTCAGAACTGCATGCTGGAGCCCAACTGACTTGGTTTCCACCCTGTCACAGTAATGAACAACCCTCATCTAGGTCATGAATGACACTTGCATGATTGTGACCATGATGAGTTATCTATCCTCATTGTTTTCAGTTTGCAGCTTTTGGTCTTGTTTGTTACACCATTTGTTTTATGTGATTTATTTATTGTCATATGTACAGAGATATATAAACCATATTGTTTTGCACACTAACCGGACAAATCATACTTTACATCAGTACTTCAGAGTTGTCGAACAGAATGCAGAACACAGCATGAAATCTACTGAGAATGTGCTGAGAAAGATCAACTGTAAAAATAGAGGTCCGTTCATAAGTCTGATAACAGCAGGGAAGAGGATGGAAGAGAGTATAACCAGGGTTGGAGGGGTCTTTGATTATTTTGGCTGCTTTACCAAGGCAGCAGGAAGTATAGACTGAGTCAGTAGGAAGGGGGCTGGTTTTCATGATGGACTGCGCTGTGTTCACAACCTTTTGTAATTTCTGGCCGTCTTGGACTGAGCAGTTGCTGTACAAAGCTGTGATGTATCTGGACAGAATGCTTTCTATGGAGCATCTACAAAAATTGATAATATTATCAACATGCTAAATTTCTTTAGCTTTCTGAGGAAATAGAGGCATTGCTGTGATTTCTTGAATGTAGTGTCGACGTGACTGAGTGTTGCTGGAAACACACAGGTTAGACAGCATCCGAGGAGCAGGAAAACCAATATTTTGGGCAGGAGCCCTTCATCAGGATTGAGGCTGGAAGCTTCAGGGGTGGAGAGAGAAATGGGAGGGGGTGGGGTCTGGGAGAGGGTAGTTAGGAGTGCAATAGCTGGATGGAGGAAGGGGTAAAGGTGATAGGTCAGAGAGGAGGGTGGAGCGGATAGGTGAGAAGGAAGATTGACAGGTGGGACAGGTCATGAGGATGGTGCTGAGCTGGAAGTTTGGAACTGGGGTAAGGTGGGGGAAGGGGAAAAGAGGAAACTGGTGAAGTCCACATTGATGCCCTGGGTTTGAAGGGTCCCGAGGCGGAAGATGAGGCGTTCTTCCTCCAGGCATCGGGTGGTGAGGGAGTGGCAGTGGAGGAGGCCCGGGACCTGCATGTCCTCGGCAGAGTGGGAGGGGGAGTTGAAATGTTCGGCCCACGGAGCAGTGGGGTTGATTTTTGCAGGTGTCCTGGAGATATTCCCTAAAGCGCTCTGCAAGAAGGTGTCCAGTCTCCCCAATGTAAAGGAGGCCACATTGGGAGCAACAGATACAATAAATGACATTGGTAGATGTGCAGGTGAAACTTTGATGGATGTGGAAGGCTCCTTTGGGGCCTTGGATGGAGGTGAGGGGGGGAGTGTGGGCGCAGATTTTGCAATTCCTGCGGTGGCAGGGGAGGGTGGGTTGTTGGGGGGCATGGACTTGACCAGGTAGTCACGGAGGGAACAGTCTTTGTGGAAAGTTGATAGGGGTGGGGAGGGAAATATATCTCTGGACCATATGGGAATTATATATCCATGGACAGGTCCACGCACCCCAACAACCCACCCTTCCCTCCTGGTACCATCCCCTCCCACTGCAGGAATTGCAAAATCTGCGCCCACACTCCCCCCTTGTCTCCATCCAAGGCCCCAGAGGAGCTTTACACATCCATCAAAATTTCACCTGCATTTCCACAAATGTCATTTACTGTACTTGCTGCTCCCAATGCAGTCTCTATATTGGGGAGACTGGATGCCTTCTCACAGACTGCTAAAGGGTACACCTCCATGACACCCGCACCAATCAACCCCATGGCTGAACATTTCAACTCTCCCTCCCTGTCTGCCGAGGACATGCAGGTCCCGGGCTCCTCCACCGCCACTCCCTCACTACCTGATGCCTGGAGGAAGAACGCCTCATCTTCCACCTCGGAACCCTTCAACCCCAGGGCATCAATGTGGACTTCACCAGTTTCCTCATTTCCTCTCTCCCCACCTTACCCCAGTTCCAACATTCCAGCTCAGCTCTATCCTCTTGACCTGTCCCATCTGTCAATCTGCTCCACCCTCCTCTCCGACCTACCACCTTTACCCCTTCTTCCATCCACCTATTGCGCTTCCAGCTACCTTCTCCCCAGCCCCACCCCCTCCCATTTATCTCTCCACCCCCCCGAGGCTTCCAGCCTCATTTGTGATTTCGGGCTCCTGCCCAAAACATTGATTTTCCTGCTCCTTGGATGCAGCCCTGACCTGCTGTGCTTTTCCAGCACCACTCTAACCTTGACTCTAATCTCCAGCATCTGCAGTCCTCACTTTCGCCTTGTCAACCAGTATAGATCATTGATGATATCTACTCTGAGGAATTTGTAGCTCTTAACCACCTCCACCTCAGCACTATTGATGCAGACAGGACCGTATCCTCCAGTCGACCTCCTGAATTCGATGACCACCTCCTCCATTTTGCTGACATTGAGACAGGGATTATTGTCTATACATGCACCGTATCATTAAGTTCTCTCTCTCTCTCTTTCCTGTACTCCGTCACATCATTGTTTGATGTCTGACCCACTGCAGTGGTTTCATCAGCAAATTTGTTAATGGAGTTAGAGCTGAATTTGGCTCCACAGTCATGACTGTTTAACGAGTAAAGTAGGGGCTGAGTGCACTACCTTGCAGGGCACTGATGTTGAGAATTATTCTGGAGTTGTGTTCTCGCTTATTCTTGTTGATTACGGTTTGCAGGTGAGGAAGTCAAGGATCCAATTGTAAAGGGGGGAGCAAAGTCTTCGGTCTTGGAGTTTGGGAAATGGTTTTGTTGGAATTATGATGTTGAAGGTGGAGTTGAAGTCAATAAATAGGAGTCTGATGTAGGTATCTTTGTTATCCTGATGTTCCAGGGATGAGTGTAGGACCAGGGAGATGGCGTCTGTCGTGAATCTGATGTGACGATAGGTCAATTGTGGTGGAGCAGGGCATGGGTTTGGGAGCCTGGAGTTGATCAGTGCCATTACTAACCTCTCAGAGCACTTCATAATGATGAATGTCAAAGCCACTGGGTGATAGTAAGGCACATTCCCAAGTTTTTCTTTGACACCGGGATAATTGTGGTTTTCTTGAAGCAAGCAGGAGCCTTACATTGTAGTAAAGAGAGATTAAAAATGTCTGCACATACTCCCGCCAGCTGGTCCATACGGGATCTGAGTGCACAGCCAGGGATTCCATCCTGGCCAGTGGCTCTCTGGAATCCCCTCAAGAAGGCCAGTCAGTTGTCTGTAGGTGTGCCTGTGGGTACAGGCGCACCTGGGTCTGTCAGGGCAGGTGACAACCTTTCACTGACTTATTCAAAGCAAGCATAGAATGCATTGAGCGAATTGAGGAGGGATGCTTTGTTGTCAGCGATTCTACTTCATTTCACTTTGTCGCTGATTATCGTGTAAGCCTTGCCCCAATCAACGTGTATTTGAGTGGTTATTCTGGGACTCTATAGACTGTTGGCATCCCTGATGGCTTTGCAAAGATTGTACCTAGGTTTCCTTATAGGTCAGGGTCACTCAACTTGAATGCCTGAGATCTGGACTTCAGTAGGGAGTGGATTTTCTGATTGGAGAACACTCGGATTAACTTGTTTGGCATGCAGTCCTCTGCATTGTTACTGATGAAGTCTGTGATGGTAATAGCATGCTCATTTGGGTTGGCCTCTGAGTTCTTGAATATAGACCAGTCCATCGAGACCAAGCAGTCACGTTGTAGTTAGTCTGTTATCTCAGGTTAGCGCTGAACAACTTGCTGTACCAGATCCTCACTTCAGGTTTTGCTTGTAAACTGAGAGGAGGAGTACAGCGTTGTGCTCTGATCATCCAAAATGCAGGAGAGGAATGGAGCAGTCGGTGTTTTTGTGTAGCAGTGGTCCAGGATATTTAGGTCTCTGATGTGGGACAGGAGCTGTGTTGGTGGTGTCTTGGTAGCACACATTCGAGGTTGGCCTGGTTGAAGTCACCGGCTATGATGAACAAGGCCTCGGGGTATTCTGTCTCAAGTCTATTTACAGTGGTGCATATTTCATCAAGTGCACTGTTCATTTCCATGGTGCTTATATGTAAACTACTGTCAGGATAACATAAGTAAACTCCCATGGCAGGTAGTAGGGACGGCACTTCACCATTAGATATTCTTGGTTCAGGGAGCAGTAACTTGCGAGGGTTGTCATGTCTGGGCGCCAACATTGATTGGAAGGCAGACCTCTCCGTCCTATGCCTTGTCTGAGGGTGCACTGCAAACCATCTGGTGTTTGAAGAAACCCTCAGATTGTAAAGTTAAAAATCACACAACACCATGTTATAGTGCAACAGGTTTAATTAGAAGCACACTAACTTTCGGAGCGCCACTCCTTCATCAAGTGATAGATTGTAACGTGCAGTCAGCTGAAACAGGAGTGAGCCATGTCTCTCTAAAACAGAGTACACAGCAATCTCTTAATTCCCTCTGGTAGCTGAGTCTAGCTTGAATTTCATCCAGCTTGTCTTCAGTAGCTTGAACAATTGCCAAGAGTATACTGTGTTGGGGTAGAGATCTCACCTGTAAGCCAGTGCATCTCCCACATTTCCTGAGTAAGTGGCTGCTCCTGATTGTCCTGGGAGTCAGAGTGGATCGTGTGTCATTCTGGAGTGTAAGTGAGTGCATCTGATGGGGTCCTGGTCATGGCCTTCAGAACTCTGGGGATCTTATTCTCGGTCCAAGTCTCCACACAGTCAGGTAGGGTGTCGGGTCTGCTCCGTGGAACCACCTTTGAGAAGCCGGTAAGTGGCTAGTTACTTCATTGTCATGGTCGCGGTTCCTGCATCAGCAGTCGGGCCCCACCCACAGTCAGGTGCTCCAGGAGGTGCTGGTCTTCGTTGGGTCAGATCCAGTCAGACCATTGATTGTTTCTGGAAGTCATACGATCGCCAGAGTTGTAAGTAGTGGGAAAAACGCATTGTTAGTAATTCTGTCAGAATTACAATTGAGATTTAAAAGAGTATAATGATTAGAACAATTGAGAGGGTGATCTGCTTAGGAGAGTTCACAAGAGTCACCACTCTCCAGTGCCATCTTGGAGATGACCATGGTTATCCAGCTAGGTGCGACTGAACTCTCCTTCTCTCCTTCCTCACTTAATTGGAGCTGAGAAGCAACTATAATTGTTTGGCATTTGGAATGGAGCTAAAATGTTTACAGTCTCGTTGCCATAGAAGCAAAGCCAGTGAAAAGATTATGTTTGACTGAGACGTTGGTATCTAATGTGAAATAGTTCTCGTGATCGTGTAGTAACTATTCTTAGGTAATATTGGTTAGCTTGGATAAATGTATAAACAAACAATTTGTGTATTGACAAAATAAAACTTGAGCTTTTTGTCTTGAACTCATCAGGAGAATTTTCAAGAATAATCAATTCAGTCTGTTGGTTTTTTTCCACTTGATTTAATGTGCCTGTGATTAGGTATGACTAGTGCAAAATGAAAAGCTTTACCAAAATGTATTTTTCTGCAATATTCAAGTTTTGCACGACACAAACAAGTGGAAATAAATAATATTGCATGAAACAGTGCTTGACTTTCCATTTGTCTACCCATCTCTCCATCTATCTATTTATTCATTTGTGGATGTAAACATTACTGGCTAGGCTACACTTTGGTATTTAAATCTAAGCAAAATGGAGAAGGTGAAGGTGAGCTGTCTTCTTAAATGACGACTGTCTTTGGAGTGTATATCACTCCCAGTGCTATTAAGATAAGAATTCTAGGATCCTGACCCAACAACAGTGAAGGGACGATGGTATATTTCCAAGTCAGGATGGTGAGTAGCTTGGAGGGGAACTTTCAGCATTGTTATTCCTATATAACTAATGACCTTGCTCATCTAGCTGGTAGAAGCTGTGAATTTGAAAGGAACTGTTAGAAGAGCTGAGTTCCTGCAATCCAGCTGGTGAATAGCATACATTGCTACCACTAAGTGTATTGATGGTGAAGGGAAACCAGTCATTTGAGCAGCTTTGGCCTTGATAGTGTCAGATTTCTTGAGTGTTAGAGCTGCACGCATAAGTCAACTGAAGAGTATTTCATCACCATCTTGAACTGTGCCTTCTGGTTGGCATTGACCTCCTGACCTCTGACTATATGCTGGTAGCTACAGTATTTATATGGATGAGATGGACAATGGTAACCTACAGGATTTTGACAGTGGGAGATTCAGCAATGGTAATACAATTGAGCAAGAACAAGTGGTGGTCTGCTCGATTAATGTGCTTGTGGAAGTAAGTCATTTTTAACTTTTGAGAGTAGAACTTATTTTAGTGAGCAACACTATGGTTTCATGGTCTTACAAGTTCTCAGAACAGCTGAACTGAATGACTATTATGAACAGTTGGTTTGATGTAAATAGCTGGAAATAACATAGATACAAATAATTAAACTTTAGAGAGTTTGTTTATTGCTAGTGATGCAATGCTATGGGAAAAATGATGTTACTGTCTGTTAGAGTACAGATGATATGTTAATTAGAAAAAAGTTATTTGATAAAACCTTTCTTGGGTGTATGTATGTTGGGAAGAAGTAATCAATAGGGTTGGAGTTAGTGGTGTGAGAATTAATCTCTGACCAGAAAATGATAATCCTAGACTCTGTTGAACAAAAATTTAACCTCTGGTGTTTGACAGAACAAACTGCCCAAGGGCCAACAACCTTAGATGTAATAAGGCCGTCGAGTTATAAAGGCCAGAAGGTGCATGCAAAGGCTCAATTAACTAATTTTAACTAAGTGAAGTTCAAGACAGGATTTTCAGCTCCGAGTTTTGATCAAAAACCCAATCCTTCGGTATTTTCAAATACAAAACTCTTCATAACACAATAGTCTATCCAACTGTTCACCCATGTAAGAAGCAATGAAGTAAGAAAGAGTTCATATTACTTTTCTTCTTCTACCTTTACAGTTACCTCTGGCCTGCTCCACACTTTGGCACACATCCATATATTCAACTGCTGCATAAGCAGAAACTTTATCCAAGTAAATACTCAGAAGACTGAAGACCCTCAAATTCATTACCACCAACTCTGACCCTGTCTTTGGTAACCAGCTGAGCTCGAATTCTTTTCAGCCTGGATGTCGTAATTGATATTGAGATGCATTTCCCAATTATATATCCATGCCATCACTAAGTCCATTGATTTTCGCTTCATTTGATGTTTGATTCCACCACTGCTTCAACTCATCTACTTTTGAAACCCTTGACTGTGCACACCTGGTCAACCTCCAAAGTTCTACTCTGCCTCAACTCAAGGTCTCAGAGCAAGTCTTGTTTTCTCATTAAGCCTATGCTGATTGACCTATATTAACTCCTGATTAAACAATGCCTTCTGTTGAAAAGTCTCATTGTTAGTCTCATTGCCATAATATCTCTGTGGCTTGTGTCAAATTTTGCTTTGAACAGTGTCCAGAAAGTAATCTGAAGTCACATGTCTTTTATCTTGAGGCCTATACGTTTTGCTGCAGCTTTATAAAGTCCTAGTTAGATCATACCCAGGATACTGTATTCAGTCCCACATAGTCCATCTTTAGAAGATAACCCTTGGAGGAGTACAGCACAGATTTATTAGAAAGGTACTAGTACTCCAAGGGGTAACCTAAAAAGTGATATCTCAAACTTGTGTTGTATTACTTGGAATTTAGCAGGTTCAAGGGTGATTTGATAAATGGTTTAAAAAAATGTTTACAATAGATAGGTTTTCTGTTTCTGTGGAGGTGGACTAGGGATGCAGCTTAAAAAATAATCAAATCTTTCAGGTCAAAAACTTGTACAAGCAAAAGGTAATGGAAATTTGCAGATCTCTTCCAAGCAGTTGATGCCAGGCCAATTATTAAATTACTTTAGTGATTGATAGATTGCTATTAACCATATTTATTCGCGAATGTAGGACAAACGATAGGTGTGTGGCTTTCGATCACAGACTGGACATGATCTCATTGAATAGTGGGACACACTTAAGGCACTACATATCCTATTCCTGTTCCTAATCTGGTATTGCCTTCTAATTTAGATGCTGTTTCGCACGTCATCCTGCTATAAATAATCCTTCAAATTTTCCACGTTTGGATCTTTGTGCAATGTTATGTGCCTCAATGTTAAGTGTTATGTAATGCCCCAGTGAAGTGTCTTGGAACAAGTTCACTTTGTTAAAGATGCTTTATATGTGCAAGTTATTGCACTCCGATTTGTAATAATGAGGCAACAATACCATTTCACATGATCCTTGTGGCCTTGTAAAAAGCACGTACAGTGTGCATCTGATTTTGTATTCAAAGAAAGATCAAATCCCTCTGCTTAACTCTATTGTATTCTGCTGTCCATTACTGAGCTTTATGGATCACTGGATATTTTCAGCTAACTGATTTCATCAAACGAACATTGTGGAAGATATTTTGATGAGGTACTATGTTTTTGAAGACTTTTTCAGTTGATTGCTAAGAAATTCCATATTCCAAATCCTGAAGTCTTCCACCTCAAAAGTTAAAATAAACACATTGTAACTACACTATATTTGTGATCTCACAAATGACACAAATACATTTGTTAATTTTACCTTCAGACTTGTCTATTGTGGATCCTGAACACCTCATTATTAATAATCATCTCGTCTACATGTGAAACTAGATACTCTTCAACAAACACAGATGGGAAATATACACGGGTCAAAATAATCTGTCTAGCAGAATGTTGAAAAGTATGTTTCCTTGATCAAGTTTCATTTTTGTGCAGAAATACAATATTGCTGTATAATCTGTTATAAGCCATTTTACCATATGTTTAGTTAAACGATTGACTACTTTTATCCACTTGCTTCCATAGCATGGTGCCAGTGAACATTTGTGCTTTTTAAGAGACCTTTTGATTGAGTGAGAGTCATTCGAGTTAGTCAGCATGGAAACTGACCCTTTGGTCCAACTTGACCATGCTAACCAGATATCCTAAACTGATGTAGTCTCATTTGCTAGTACTTGGCCCATATCCTCCTCAACCCTTCCTAATCATATACCCATCCAGGTGCCCTTTAAATGTTGTACTTGTACCCACTTCCACCAACTCTTGACAGCTTGTTCTGGACATAACCACTCTCTGCATGAAAAAGTTGCTCCTCAGGTGCCTTTTAAATCTTACCCTTGTCAACCTCTAGTTTTGGACTCTCCTATTCTTGGCTATTCATCCTATCTATGCCTGTCATGATTTTATAATTTTCTATAGAGTCACCTCTCAGCCTCCGATGCTCCAGGGAAAGAGTCACAGCTTTTTCAGCCTTTCCTTTTAACTCAAACGCTCCATTCTTGGCAACGTCCTTTTAAATCTTTTCTGAACCCTTTCAAGTTTCTCAACAGCTTTCCTATAACAGGGAGACTTGAATTGGCTGCAGTATTCTAAGCATAACCTCACCAATGTGCTGTACTGTTGCAACACAACATCCCAACTCCTTTACTCAGTGCACTGACCAGTGAAGGTACGCATGCCAAACATAGCCTTTACCACTCTACACACCTGTGACTCTACTTTCAAGCAATAGTGCTCCTGCACTTCAAGGCCTCTTTGTTTGGCAACGTTCCAAGAGCCTGATCATTACATGTATATGTCCTGCCCTGGTTTGCCTTACCAAAATGCAATACTTCACGTTTATGTAAATTAAACACCATCTGAAAATCCGCTGCCCATCTGCAAACTTACTAACCATGCCTCCTATATTCATCTCCAAAGGATTTATATAAATCTTGAAAAGCAATGGATCCAGCACCAATCTTTGTGACATGGCACTGGTCACTGGCCTCCAGACCAAAAAACTTTCCTCTCCCACCACCTTCTGTCTCCTACCTCTAAGCCAATTTTGTATCCAACTGGCTAACTCTCCCTGGATTCCAGGTGATCCAATCTTGCTAATCAAGATGAGAGTGGTGCTGGAATAATCGGTCTACCATGCAGAATCTTGTCGAGCGCTTTACTGAAGTCCATATAGATCACTCTGCCCACATCAGTCATCTTTGTTACTTCTTCAAAAAACTTAATCAAGTTTGTGAGACACAATTTCCCACGCATGAACAATGTTGACTATCCCCAATTGGTCTTTGCCTTCCAAATACATCTAAATCCTGTTCATCAGAATCCCCTCCAACAATATATCCACAACTATTGTAGGGCTGACTGGTCTATAGTTCCTTGGCTTTTCCTTTGTACCTTTCTTAAACATTGGTACCACATTAGCCATTTACAGCCTTTCAGTACTGCACCCATGGCTATTGATAATATAAGTGTCTCAGATGTGAACATTGCTTGTATTTGTAGTCAGAAAATGCTCCCTTCGTGAAATGCTGTAGTCCAAGTCTCTTAGATGTACCCAGAGTGCTATAGTGATGGTAATGCCATGGGTACTGGTTAGATCCTTTCTCTTTTTGGGAGTGATAATTGTCCAGCGTTAGTGCGTCACAAGCAAGAATGACAAGGACTGCTTCAGCACTCGACACCGCACTCATGAACTGTCCTACCTGTCCATCTTCCTTCCCACCTATCCATTCCACTCTCCTCTCCAACCTATCACCATTACCCCCATCTAAGACTGACTTAGCACAAAGGAAGATGGTTGTGGTTGCTGTAGGTCAATTACTTCTGTCCCAGAAGTTTGTTGCAGGAGCTCTTCATGGTAGTGCCCTAGCCCAAACATTTCAGCTGCTTCATGAATGAATTGCCCTCCAAGAAAAGGTCAGAGGTGGGGATACCTCATTCTCTCTGGACTACCATCTACCTATCGCACTCTCAGCTATCTTCCCCAGCCCCTCCCCACTTCTATTTATCTCCCCACCCCCTTGGCTCACAGGCCTCATTCCTGATGAAGGGCTCTTGCCTGAAATGTCAATTCTCCTGCTGCTTGGATGCTGCCTGACCTGCTGTGCTTTTCCAGCACCACACTCTCGACATTGCTTCGGTATCTGACGTGTCATGATGCTACTGAATATTGCAATCTGCAACAAACATCCCCACTTTTGAAATAAAAAGAGAAATTGCTGGAGAAGCTCAGCAAGTCTCACAGCATCTGTGGAGGGAAAGCAGAGTTAATGTATCAGATCCAGTGACCCTACTTCAGAACTGGTAGTAGTGAGGAAAAGGTGATATATCTGCAGAAGTGGGATGTAGTGAGGGGTTGTGGTGAAGAGGAGTGAGAGCTGATCTGTCAAGATGGAGTCCAGAGAGAATGAGGTGTCCCCACCTCTGACCTTTTCTTGGAGGGCAATTCATTCATAAAGCAGCTGAAATGTTTGGGCTAGGGCACTACCATGAAGAGCTCCTGCAACAAAGTTCTGGGACAGAAGTAATTGACCTACAGCAACCGCAACCATCTTCTTTTGTGCTAAGTAAGTCTCCAAAGAGTGAATAGTCTTCTTTATACCTGATGACTCCAGGTTTGCTCAGATTCCTTGCTGCCATACTCACCCAAAAGGCTGCCTTGATGTTAGATGCATCACTCCTCAACTTGAATTCGTCTGTTTTGACATTAATTGGGCCAAAACGTTCAAGAGGTTAGAACACATGTCTCTCGCAAAACCCAAAGCAGGCATTGGTGAATGATGTATTAGTGCCTCTTGATTTTATTTCCCTAATCAATCTGTTCAGATATGTTATTAAACATCTCTGCAACAGGTAACACTTGAATCCAGGCCTCTTGGCCCAGAGGTAGGGATACTACCAGTGCACCTTCAGAGACCCCTCTAGATAGCCTTGCTGATCAAATCCATTACTTTCATGATCAAGAACAAACTGCTGTGGGGTAGTAATTACATAAATTGGATTTGTCTTATTGTGGGCCAGTCAAACCTGGGCAATTTCCACAATGTAGGGTAGATGACAATGTTATAACTCCTGGAACTGCTTGGCACTGGGTGTGGCAAGTTCTGTCTTCAATAAGTCTTCAATACCACTGGAATATTGTCAGGACCCATACCCTTTTTGTAATCTGTGCATTCAGCTGTTTCTTGATATTAGATCATATGATTGGCTGAAAACTGGCATCTGCATGTCAGGAGGCCAGGCTGAATCGTCCATTTTGCCCTGCTGGATTATCTTTTGTTTTGATGTTCTGAGTTCACCCATCATTGAAGATTGAGATATTTTGGGCTTATAAACGGATGATTAATTGTCCACCACCATTCATCATTAAGTAGCAAGACTGCAGAGCTTAGATCCGATCAGTTGCTTGTGCGATCGCTTCCTGGAGGAACTTCCCTTATTTGAAAAGGCTGTGCAGGCATGTGCGACAGAGGTTTAACATGCTAGCAGCTCATATTCAGGTTTTTTCATTTAAATAGAACAGCTTTCAAAAACTGTGTTACTGGAAATATTGTGAATTGATTTTAAATGTTGTTTACATGAATGTTTGTTGTCTCGAGGAATTAAGGGCTACGGGGAGAATGCTGGTAAGTGGAGCTGAAATGCGCATCAGCCATGATTGAATGGCGGAGTGGACTCGATGGGCCGAATGGCCTTACTTCCACTCCTATGTCTTATGGTCTTATGTTGGTTCATAGTTGACATATACAATAAGATTTGATAAGGTAATATATATGGTCCGAATCTTGGTCTTGATTTCAAAATTGTCTCCAATGTCATTGTTGAACCTTGAGTTTTGACAGGCATTTTCATCAACTTTCTTCGCTACAACAATACATGTGTTTGACTGTTTGAATTTTACTGATCAGTCCTGTGTCTTGCCTTTCTCACACCTCATATATGTACTCGCTGGAAAAGTTCATTTTCCCAACCACTGTTGTCTGTCACTTTCATATTGCTTATGGAATTGAATTTAGAAATTTTATTAGATAGATCTTATATCTATGGGAGTTTGAAATTACTTATGCTTCACACAGGTGTTCAGCTTTGACTCCTTTTTGTAATTGCAAAGACAGTTGATTTATATCTGTCTGATTCAAAGGTTTACGTTAACTACAGGATGTCTTGCTTGAAACTTTCCAGCTTGATGTTGTGAACTTTTGCTGTGAGCACAGGTCTAAACGGCTTTCTGCATGAGTAGATTACTAGTGGCTGAAATGCTGGCTAAACTTTGAGCAGGAGCAAACTCCCATGGCAGGAGCAAACAAAACATTCTGCCATGTCATAATTGAAGTTGACATTATTAACAGACAACTTGTTATGAATATTTGAAAATATATGTGAAGATGTCCTTTGCAAATGTGAAGGGTTATTTGGGGAGAGACTGGAAAGTGGTGTTTAAGAAAAACACAGAAATCTGCCACGATTGTATTGAATGGTGGAGCAGACTTGAGGATCTAATTGACGACTCCTGCTGCCTTATGATCTTACCAATCCACATTCAAATCTATAATTGGAGATGTTATCTGGGCTTGGTAGTATCTGAATATCTCCACCTAACAGAGGTTTGATATCATATACACCAGAGGTTGACTGGATTTATGGATGCTGATTTTCACAGCTTCCGACAGAAGGATACAATCCTAGAACATTGTAAAAGTAATATTGCAAAATTTTCTGCCTTGCTGCCTCTCCCAGTCTGCACTTTGTGTTGAGCCTTCACAAGGGTAATCCAGTGAAAATGAGACTGTAGTCCTGCAAAGCCATTTGCTCTTGAAATCATCAAAATTACAGAACTTCACATGTAGTAAAAGGCTCTGCACAGGGAGTTGAGTGGTGTATTCAGCAGTACATGGTGCTATATAATTGAAATGGGAATTGTGGGTTGTCTAAAGAAACTAGATTTTTCTGAGTAAGAATAAATTCATCCAAATTGTTTACTGCTGAAGCAGTCTTATTTCTTGCTATTGGTTCGGAGGATATACGTTTTTGTTATTTTTGAGATATCTTTGAGATATCCTGTATTATTTTAAAATATCTGGTAATGTTTTGAAAAATATTCTGTTTTTACTTTTCAGATATTATTTAATTGTGACTTGTTTTTAATCTTTCAAACAATATTTTCCAGTGAGAAACTATTTAAGAATTCTCCTGGACTGTGATTCATTTTGACATGTGATGCAATGACTGGACTCCCTCTGTTTGGACTAAGTTAACTTCTTTTCAGTATAGTCGATACAAGATCCTTTTAGGATTTGTGGCGGCTTTCCTGTGTTAGATATTGCATAATCCATGTCATTTGCTCCCTCTTCCAACTCATGATGTTGCTTAAGGATGTGACACTAGAAGCATCACATTTGAAGACGAGAAAGACTTGTAAAGATCTTTTTATTCAAGAAATCCTCACATTTTGTAATGTTACTGTACAGTTTGTTACAATGTTCTATTTTACCATGTAGATTTTTTCTGAAAACAAACATTTATTGGTTTATTTCTGGCACTTGAACAGAACAACTATAAGCAAAAACCATGGCGCATGAAATTGAAAAAGTTTCTAAATTTTGGCAGGTACATATTAAAATAGTAGAAATTGCTGACATTGTTACTTTGGAATACATTTTCTAACCGCCAGGTATTTTCCAGATTAAGATAATGTGTTGGCTTTCTTGCTGAAAATATTGAATAGATTTCCAATTCTTTTTATTTGGCAAAGTTCTTTTTTCTTAACTAGCAGGAATGTTGATGTGTTTATCCAGCAGCCATTTTTTATTAAGTGCTATTTTGAGTCCAGCCATCTCCGTTCCCTGAGTCTCAAAATACTTTGCAAATTGATATTTATTCACAGGCATCAGTTAATTTTCTTTCTGGCATTCTGCTGAACATAGTTTGTTTAAGTTGTGAAAAATTACATTTTCCGTTCTTTGTATGTGTGTGATTTTCACTGGAATGTGGATTTTAGACTCTGTCAAAAATGATCTACATCATACCCATGGACGTGCGACCCTTATACATATCTTGCAGGCTCTCAGCTTTTTTCCTCTCCAACAGACCCATCCAGTATTCCCCACCCCAAATAATATCCTCCGCCTCACTGAATTAGTCCTCACTCTCAATAACTTGTCCTTCAACTCTTCGTACTTGCTCCAAATCCAGGGGGTGGTCATGGGGATTTGCATAGGCCCTAGCTACACCTACTTCTTTGTCAGTTATATTGAACAGACCCTCTTAAGTATGTACAGTGGTACCGTTCCCCAGCTCTTCTGCCATTACATCGATGACTGCTTCGGTGCTGCATTCTGCACCCACGCTGAACTGGAGCAGTTCATCAACTTTGCCAGCAAATTCCACTTTGCCCTCAAAATCATTTGGTCTATATCAGACACCTCCCTCCCCTTCCTTGACCTCTGTTTCCATCTCTGGTGACAGTTTATGGATCGGCATTTACTATAAACACACGGACTCCCATAGCTACCTGGACCACATCTCATCCCATCACCTATCCTGCTAAACCTCCATCCCATTTTCCCAATTCCTCTGTTTCCATCACATCTGCTGTAACAAGGAGACGTTCCATTTCCGAACATCCCAGATGTCCACCTATTTCCAACAAGCTACCTACTTCATTCAGATAGCCCTCCAACGCACCACCTCCATTACCCACTCCACTGCTCTAAACAACTGCTCTGCACCAAAACATAATAAAAATAGGCCCCCCTCATCCTCACTTTCCACCCCACCAGCCTCTTTTTATGTCTATACCTTTTCCTTAGTTGTTTTGTTTTCTGCCCTTTACCATCAACTGGTTAATAATCATAAACTCATAAAATAGTTCAGAAAAGAATGTGGCCATTCTGTCTGTTGAGTTTACTTCAGCTCTCTGTTTTAGATTAGATTAGATTACGTTACGTTACAATGTGGAAACAGGCCTTTCGGCCCAACAAGTCCACACCGACCCGCCGAAGCGTAACCCACCCATACCCCTACATTTACCCCTTACCTAACACTACGGGCAATTTAGCATGGCCAATTCACCTGACCTGGACATCGTTGGACTGTCGGAGGAAATCGTAGCACCCGGAGGAAACCCACGCGGACACGGGCAGAACGTGCAAACTCCACACAGTCCTGAGCTTTTTTCCACAGGGCCTGAGGCGGGAATTGAACCCGGGTCTCTGGTGCTGTGAGGCAGCAGCTCTCCAGATCAGTCCAGTTTAATCCCAACTTGCCAGACACTGCTACATTTCTTACTTCAAGCATTCATTTAAATCTCTTTTAAAATCACTGTTGAATCAAATCAATCACTGTAACAACAGGAAACGATATTTATGGTAGTGTCTTTAATGCTGGAGCTCACCGGAGCTTTGTCAGTAAAAATAGAACTGCACCACTAGAGGGCATTTTAGGTAATACTGGATTCGTGGTGCTGGAAGAGCACAGCAGTTCAGGCAGCATCCAACGAGCAGCGAAATCGACGTTTCGGGCAAAAGCCCTTCATCAGGGCTTTTGCCCGAAACGTCGATTTCGCTGCTCGTTGGATGCTGCCTGAACTGCTGTGCTCTTCCAGCACCACTAATCCAGTATTTGGTTTTCAGCATCTGCAGTCATTGTTTTTACCTTGGCATTTTAGGTAAGATGACCAAATATTTGGTGAAATGCTTGAAAGGAGAAATGTAAAGGAGAAAGATAGAGAGGCATAGATGGGGTATGCCAGAGCTTGGAAGTTTTTTATGGTCATTTAAGCGGGCATTGGACAAGCATATGGAGGTTATTGGGCTCGTGTAGGTTAGGTCGGCTTCGGTCGGTGCAACATCGAGGGCCGAAGGGCCTGTACTGCGCTGTATTTTTCTATAAAACTTAAGACCTAGTCACCCAGGGTGAAGCAGTTAACAGCAGGGGCACTCAGAAACCAGAATAAGATGGATAGTTGTATAGCCAGAGGAGATGGCAGAGGTAGGCAAGGGTGAGGCAATGAAGGCGTTTGAAAAAATTTTTTTATGTGGATTCCAAATCCTAACCACTTATTCCACACAGTTTTTATTTCTTACGTTTCTACTAGTTATTGACCAAATGTTACATTTCAAACACTATTTTGACCACTGTCAAGAGATCCTACTTACACATCTGCAACACACCCCATCTCAGTCGCACAGTCGCCAAAACCCCTGCTTGATTTCTCTTATATGTTTCACATTACCTACCAACCTGTGAACTCCATAAAGTATGAATCATTGAAAAATCTACTTCCTGCATCCTGGCCTCAACTTCGGCAAAGGCTTTCTGCTGCCCAGTCATTACGCCTACTTGATACGACCCTGCAGAATCCCCATCGCAGCACACTTCAAAGGAATAACCCAGGAGAACGCATTTTGTACTGGGCTATTCCATTATGCCTGGAACTGTCTAAAAGCGTTCTTTTAAATTAGAGATTTTGAATGCTCTCAGTTAAATTAAGTACAGTATTGTAGTTGATCAGGAATATGCTGGGGGACAATTTAGATTTAAAGTCAAGACAACACATGTTTAGACTATTACATAAATAGTCAAACTCCTGAGTAACTATTTAACAGACTCCATGCTTACCTTAGGTTTCCCCAGACCCGTTACACCTCATCCCTTGCCTGACCTGACTCAAACCCCCACCTCAAGGCAGACCCACCTTGACACCCTGCTGTTTGGCCCAGTCAGATATTTATGCTGTTGTATCCAGCTGGCATTCTAAGTATGTGACACCCTAACCCTGCCTACCTGGATCTTACCCTGGACCTTACCACCTCCCCACCAGAGACCCTATTAACTAGGCACCTTACCTCCCACCCAGCTACCACCATCTGGCCTCCTGTCCCTGGCACCCAATCTCCTTTCCACCTGGTATTTGCCTTAGCTGGTATCCTGCTACCCTACTAACTGGGCACCCTTCTTGGTTTGCACCATATCCCCTGTAGTACCATAACTTATCTATTGTACTTGTGTGGTTCTAGTAATGGTTTGACAGCAGCTTCAAAGTGGCTGTCCACATCTTTAAATTTCAAAATATAGCAGCTGGGTGCTCTGAAAAGGATGCACAGTTGCATTCCTCTGACAGTTCTGCTCTATGGATCTTAAATAAATCTGTGTTGAGTGATCATTTGTGGTGAGAACTTTAATTCTTAAGAAGTGCAGTTGACTGTAGCAGAGTTTCATGAAGGTATCCAAGATTAAGCTGCATTCATATCACCAAGCTGTTCAAATAGCCAATTAGATTTCAAGAACACTCAGGCAACCAACTGAGAAGAGAAAATTGTGAATACTCAATGATTTTTTAAAAAGTGTTTGCAGATTGCAAAGTAAAGAATATCGCTTTAACAGAGCAGTTGAGGCCTAAATTGAAATATTGTGGCTCTAGTCAAGAGTGTGGTGCTGGAAAAGCAGGTCAGGCAACATCCGAGGAGCAGGAGAATCGACGTTTTGGGCATAAGCCCTTCATCAGGAATGAGGCTCTTCCTGATGAAGGTTTTATGCCCGAAACATTGATTCTCCTGCTCTTCGGGTGCTGCCTGACCTGTGCTTTTCCAGTGCCCCACTCTCCACTCTGATCTCCAACATCTGCAGTCCTCACTTTTTCTTTGATTGTGATCTTAAATAATATTTAATTCCCTTAAAAGTATCTCATAATTAATGATATTAGAGACATTTAACAACATTCCTTGATGTAAATGTGTATACCTCTATTCTTGATATGTGACTCCAAACCCACAGAAAGGTGGTTGATTGTTAACTATCCACTCGGTAATTACGGGTTGGTAATAAATGCTGGCCTAGCTAAAGACACCCACATCTCATGAGTGAATTTTAAAAAGTATCAGCAGTCAGATATACTTGCCACATTGATTTCATTGGTGGGGAGTGCTTTTGGTCCACTGTGTAGCCTGAAGCAGACGAAGCAATTAATGACCACAACTTCAGAAGTTTATTCAATGGCAAGAAGCGAGCACAGACTCAGAGTCTTACAGCACAGAAAAAAATCCTTGGGTCCTACTTGTTCATGTTGACTAGATATCCCAAAGTAAAACACATCCCATGTGCCTGTACTTAGTGCATGTGTCTCTGAATCTTTCCTATTCATGTACCTGTCCAAATGTCTTGTAAGTGTTGTAATTGTACTGGCAGTTCATTCCATACATGAAAAGGCAAGAGTTTGATGAAAGATGATGTCTGTTATCTTAATTGATGGTGATTGCAGGCACTTAATCACTCTGAATTGATAGTTTTCCTGATTTTGATCTAAAGTTACTGCTGTATTCTTTGTGAAGAAGTTGCACCTCTGGTCCCTTTTATATCTTGCTCCTGTCACCTTAAAATTATGACTTTGAGTTTTGTACTCCCCTATCCTAGTGAAGATAAAAACCTTGGCTGTTCATCTTAACTATGTTCCTCATGATTTTATAAACCTCTTTAAGGTCACTCCTCAACCTCCTGTCCTCCAGTGAAAAAAGCCCCAGCCTATCCAGCGCCTCCTTATAACACAAACCCTGCAATCCCGGTAACATCCATGTAAATCTTTTCTGCACTCTTCCCAATTTTTTTAAGCAAGGTGTCATGCTAAGATTTTCACTGCATTTTTGATATTCATTCATGGGATATGGGTGTCTCTGGCTGAGCCAGCATTTATTGCCCAGACCTAATTGCTTAAAGGGTAGTTAAGAGTCAACCACATTCTGTGGGTCTTTAGTCACATGTAGGCCAGATCAGGTACAGAAAGCAGCTTCCTTCCCTGAAAGATATTAGTGAAGCAGATGGGCTTTTCCTGAAAATCAGCAATGTTTTCATGGTTATCATTAGACTCTTAATTCTAGATTTTTATTGAATTTAAACTTCACCATCTGCCATGGTGGGATTTGAACCCAGGGCTCCTGAAAGTTACCTATGTCATTGGATTAATAATCTATTGATAATGCTTTAATCAAGCAATTTAAAACTCATTCATTTCTACCAAAAGCTAAAGAGATCATATCCAAAGGAACAATGACACCAAGCACTGATCGGGTTTTTCACAGTGATCTGGGCCATAAAGTGAACTTGAGTGGATGGTGAGCATAATTGAATTCTGGCACCACAAAGATTAGGAAGGAAAGTGACTAAGTGTCAGAGATGTGTTTGTTCATGATCAAATTCAAACTACTTGTGTCTGCATGAAGGGTATGATTGAGTGAGTGCAAGTGCACAGAGAATTTTAAGACCATGGGAATGCCCATTGCTCCCCTTGAGTTTGCTCCACATTTACTAAGATTGTGGCTGGTGTGATGTTGGCTACAGTTCAGTTCCCTGCCGTGCAAGAACGTGATCAGATTCAATGAAGAACCTCAAAAATATTTGCAAAGGGCAACTTGGAAGTATTACCATTATTTGCTATTTTTGATCTCTGTGCTTGACATAGTATTGTAAATGACTCATCCAAGTTTATCAAGAAAATAATGGGCAGCTATCAAATGGCCATTAAGAAGCAAGAATTTCATGATTCAAGAAGTTGTGAACTCAAATGGAACCTGTTCAAGAAAAGAAGTGCAATTGGAATGAGCAGATTTGGTGGCAGAACCTTTTTCCAGGCTTAATTGTTGGATCGGCTTAAGAAACCAGACAGTTGATGTGATTCCAGTCTTTGCGAGAACATTCCTCGGTATTACAGCTCAATTAGTTTGACATGTTATGATATTAAAATACTTTTACACTTACATGTTTTCTTCCAAACATCATTTTTTTTCGAATAAAGGAAGAAATATTGGGTGAAATTTAGGTTTACGCTCTGTAAGAGTAAGATCAATAATTCCAAGCCAAATGTTTATTTGAAGCAAATATAATTTCTAAAAGCAAGAATTTGGGAATACAGCAGTAACTTTATATCAAAATCAGGAAAACTGTCAATTCAGAGTGATTAAATGTCTGTGATCACCATCAATTAAGATAATAGACATCATCTTTCAACAAACTCTTGGCTTTTCACTTAAATTTGCTTGCCTTTTCATGTCTCCTGCTTTAGAATTTTTCACTCCAGCTTCCTGGCATGTGAAACCCTGAGTGAATAATACACCAGAATGACTAACTCGCTTTGTTGTGTTCAACATTTCAATTATGTGACCTCAAGCAAAGTTTTCTTTCCTGAAAAATAGCCCAAAATATAGCTGATATTTTCAAGCTTTCCATGTTAATTGTATCATCTGTGTGTATCAACAAAAATCCCAGATTCTCTGTAGGGAGTACCTGATTTATTTTTGATGGAGATCAACAGCAGTAAGTAGTAGTTCAATCCAGCAGCTGAAAAGAGGAGACATGCCAGAAGAGAGATTTAGCTCCAGATGGTTCACAGCTTGGGATGAAACAAGAGCCAATGTTCAATGATGGTATAGAGGGATACTATAATGGTAGAAACACTTGAGATCTGGTCTAGCTCGGATCAGCTGTTCCTAATGAATTGCCAGACATGCTTTAATTTGCGCAAAATGCAACAAACACAAGATAAAGTTAATTCAAAGTATTTTATCTAAACTTAATGTGCCTGTGGGATTTTGATACAGGTATCTTCATTTTTATTAGGTATTATCATCTGTAGAAATGTGCAAATGTTACTTTGCTTGTACGTCCATTATTTACTGTATTGGCGGTGTACTTTTTTTTAGTCAGCAGTAGCAAAGACAAAAATTCTTGGGCTCCCATTAGGCAATAAATTCCAAAGCAATGAACCAGATGGTTTCAAAATATTACTACAGATGTCATCCACTGTAATGGAGCGACAGCTACGTTGCCAAAAATCTTTAGAAACACAAGTTTCAGCTCTGTTCATTCTATGGATTTTCATGATGATTCAAATGCATATATTTAATGGACTTTAAAGCTGCATTTTCTGTAAGTAGAACTTAAGTATAGAACGAAGAAACAGAAAGAAGGAGCAGGTTAAATTTATTACTTTTCAACAAGTAAAGGGCATGAAAAATAAAAGTTGGGAATTTCCAATGATTAAAAGTATGTAGTCAACACTTGAGGTGATTTCAAATGGTCCCAAAGTAATTTTGGATGGAAGTACTTTTCAATATTCTGCAACTTGTGAAATTCATTTGTGATTGTACTACATTCTTTACATTTTTTCCAGGTGATATGTATATATAAATGCTGAACTTTTATTTCCACTGGTGAAATTTATGATGAATTGCCATGATGTGTCTGACTTCTTTAGGTTTCCATGATTTTTTTTGTTTCAGCAACTTCTGTTTTTGTTCAGTAAGATTATATTGCCCTATTTCCTCCTTGCTGGATAAATTATATTAAACATTCTGTGATTACTTTCCAGATCCATGAAAAGCTGCAACAGTATGAGAGACAGAGCCCGACACCCATTCTTCAAAATGTAGCCACTTTGGCAGATGATGTAAGTGTCCTTTATTTTTGTGATGAGATCATTGGGTATGAATGCATTCAAAGTGTCTGTGTAGAATTAATAGTTCTGTGAAGTGAAGTCAGATCAGTCATTTTTTTTCCAATAGTGCTATACAATGGATTTTCTGAAACATTATTATCTATTTGTTGAGGAGTGGCAGGAGTTTGTTTAACACATTTTGTTTAACAGAAATGTTTAAAAATGAATGGCAGATTAAATTAGAAACTGAGGAGTTGCGAGAGCTGTCTCATAACAAAAGAAAAACATACAAAAATATACAAAAAATTCTATGCTAATATATAAACTGGCAGCATGGGTAAAATCATAGCAATGATGAAATAGGTTAGACATTAAATAACTGTGGTAGAACCTGTTTCATACTCCTGCTAGAGTACTTGTGTATGATTTTACTATGTTTTTTCCAAAAAAATTGTACATGCAACAAAGAATTATAAATATTACAAGTCCGAACTGAGTTTGTGCCCCATTTCTTTGAATTCGTAATACTTGATTATTGCCCATCACTAATGTTGATATTGTTGAAATATTAAAACCTTTTTTCAAGTTGAAATGCCTTCAAAATACTTCAAAAAAGAAAGATGAATTTCTTTTGTCATATTAAGTAGGAAAATGTTACTGAAACTGTATAGCACTTATGAGACTACATCTAGAGTAGCATGTACAGTTTGGTCACTTTCCTTAAGAAGGGATGTAATT
The DNA here is from genome assembly GCF_047496795.1 of Chiloscyllium punctatum. Classification (NCBI taxonomy): domain Eukaryota; kingdom Metazoa; phylum Chordata; class Chondrichthyes; order Orectolobiformes; family Hemiscylliidae; genus Chiloscyllium; species Chiloscyllium punctatum. Next base: position 89,943,444 of record NC_092746.1, on the reverse strand, counting down.
GAGAAATATTCAGAGAAAGTTGACCTGACTGATTCTTAGATTGAAGGTGTAGTCTTATAAAGTAATTTTTGGCCTATTAAAATTTTGAAAACAAAAAAGTAACCTTATTGGAACATAGAAGATCCTGAGTGAAGCTGATGAGGTAATGCTGAAAGGATGTTCCTGTTTGTGAAGGACTCTAGAACTGGGGAATACAGTTCACACCTTAGGTATCTCGCAGTTAAGAACAGGCGAGAATTTTTCTCTCTGAAGATCATTAGTCTGTGTAACTGTCTTCATCAGAAAGCAGTGGAAACAGGGTCTTGGAATAAATGAGAAGCCGAGTGAGTGAGATTTTTGACAAACAAGGGATGTGAGAGTTTTAGGGATTAGACTGTGAAATGGAATTGAGGCTCCAAGCAGGTAAATCAAGATTTATGTCATGGCTTGAGGGGCCAAGTGACCTATTTCTGCTTCCAACACTTGTATCCTTGTGTGATACGTTATAATTTTAAACCTCCTCCTATGGAGACCTTGACTGTATAGCTTTATGACAATCAGTGCGGGTCTGTTAATACAATATAGAAGAATTAAAGTATTCAGGATTATGTGTTGGGTTGGAAAACTTGCCTGCCTACCTGAGATTGAGGATTTCTACCATTCAGAAGAAGAGAAACGGATATTATTTTTGAGTAAATCCCAGTGAAATGTTAGTGAGTGGATCTGTCAGATATCTAGAAATCAGATTTTATCATTGCTCCTTGGTCTTGTGGAAGGTGGACCTGTTATGTAATACCTTATTCTTCTCTAGGAATTGAATGTTGCTGGGAAAGCCAACGTTTATTATCCATCCTGAGCTGCCTTTAAGATGTTTTGCTTTCTTGGTAATTTAGGTTCTATTTGGAGTAATAGGTAGGCCAGACCAAATAAGGATGGCAGATTTCCTTCCCTTAAGGACATTAATCATGGATTTTTATGACAATCAACAATGGTTACATAGTTGTCAATAAACTAGCTTTAAACTCCATAATTTTTTTTAAGGAGTTCAAATAACTACAAATTTGAAATTTTGAACACTTCCAGAATATTTGCGTGGGGCTTGAGAGAAGACAAAAAAAAACTGCAGAAGCTTGAATCCAAGGTAGACAGGCAGGAAGTTGGAAGAACACAGCAAGCAAGGCAGCATCAGGAGGTGGAGAAGTCAACATTTCGGGTCAGGACTGAGGAGGAGAAAGGGAATTCAGAAATAAAAAGAAGTAGTCAATGTTTTGGGGTTACCTTTCTTCAGGACTGGGAGTCGTGGCAAGGGGAGCTGCAGATAAAGTGAAGAGGTGGGGGAAGGTTTTGGGTGGGGAGAAGGGCAGAGTGGTGAGGTGGGGATAGGCGAACATAAGTAAAGGGTGCAACCTGGTTGGTCGATGGGAGGAATAAATCCAGTTGGTAGCTGGAAGAAAGGGCCAGTCGGAGGATTGGAAGGGAGTCTAGGGCTGGGAAGGGAGGTTATGTGAAATTGGAGAACTCAATGTTGAGTCCTCCAGGCTGTAGGCTGCCCAGGAGGATGATGAGGTGTTATTCCTCCAACTTGCAGACTGATTCACTGTGGCAATGGAGGAGACCGAGGATGGTCATGTCGGAATGGGAAGAGGAGTTAAAATGAGCGGTGACGGGGGTTTTGGATCGCTAGTCCATGGACATTGCATCTATGCCACTGGCTCCCTGAAATAAAAATGGAAAGCCATTCTATTTAAGAACCAACTTTCAGAGGAGCACAAGAATTCAATAGGATTTACTTTATTTCTTTTTATTTGTTGGTTACTACAGCAGCAATTTTGTTGTTCTCTCCGTTTCTTGGACACTCTTTGTTGCTCGCAGTGACTCTCCCTTTTTCTCTTTCTCTGTTACTCACCCTGTCTGTCTCTGTTGCTCCTTTCTGTCTCTCTCACTCACTCTCTCTTCTCTTTCTCACTCTCTCCCCTTACAGATCTCCTAATCCTTCTCCCCGAGCATATCATTTGGATCTGCTGCCATTGCAACCTCCATCTTCCTTCTGGTCTCTCGAGGAAGGCATTTTTTTTCGTTTTTCCTTTTTTCTGATTCTTTTGTGGTTAAAGGAGTGTGTGACATATGTTAATAAGTTTGCAGTTTGTGTTGTTGTAAATTTAAATGTGGTGGCATATTTGTTAAGGTTATTGCTGTAAAGAATTTTTTTCACAAATGTTGAGTAAGTCATTCTGGAACAGTGACCTAAGTGCACCACTTCTAAGAAGACGTGTGACCAAAAACAAGGGTTTGTGAGAATCCTGGCAGTGTTTATGGAATAAGATATTTATATGTTTGGATTTATGACCAGTTGTATAAACACATCAAAAGAACTATAAAGAGAAGCAAAGAGGCATTACAGTGTATACTCGTGTGTAGGTCAAACTGTGAAGTTGGTTTTTTAAAACTGAAATTAGGGGGTTGGCTAATATACGGGAACAAGTTTTGAGGGGCTGAAGTTCATGCTGCACCTTCTAACAATATTAACTTTTGGATAGATAGTGAACAAAGAGTAATTAGTACTGATAGACTGAGTACCAGACTGAATGAATGAATGAATCAAAATGTGCTGTCGTAAACCAAGTGTGGTCAGTAGAGTTTTAAAAGAATGAATGAATAGAGATGTGATACAGTAGAGATGAGTGGAGTTACCGGTATGAATGAATGAATGCGATTTAATGCAATATATTAGGGTTGACTTATACATGAGATATATGGAAAATATAAGATGTTTTGCCAAAAAATAAGGGGTCTACTTATAAATGAGATCGACCTATACGCAAGTATATATGTATGTGAAAAGACTGGGTCTAACATAAGGGGAAATTCTGAAGTCTTCCATGGGAACAGTAAAAAGAGGAATAGGTCCAATCCGAGACCAAAAAACGATATTTACAAATGAAGATGAGGCATAGCTGAAGTGTTAAATTAACGCTTTACAACTGAGGCAAATGTTGACCAGGCTATTGGTGATCTTAGTCTCGAGAAGAGTTTAAATTTTATCAGGAGGTGATATTAATTAAGATGTCGATACTTAGGAACACATGAACAGGAGTAGGTCATTCAGCTCATTCAGCCTGCTCTGTCATTGAGTATGATCATAGTTGATCAAACTTTCAATGCCTTTTACCTACCCCATCCCAAAACTCTGTACAGCACTGGTAATCCGAAATCTATCAATCTTTACCTGAAACATGTACAAAAACTGAGCTTCCCCAGCCCTCTGTGGTAGAGAATTCCAAATGTACACTCTCCTCATCTCAGATCTAAGCATCATCTCCTTTATTTTTAAATTTTGCCCCCTGGTCCTAGCTTCCATAACTGGGGAAACATCTGCATCAACCTGTCTATTCGTTCAAGTATTTTGTAAATTTCCACGTGATCATCTCTCATTCTTCAAAACTTTGTAGATAACAGGTCCAGTTTGCCCACTATCCCTTCATAGGACAGTTCCATCATCCTGGAAACAAGCCATGTATTATGTACAGCTAGGACCAAAGTACTAATCCTTGCAGTACCCCACAAGTCATAGCCTGCCAACACATGAATAACTCATTTATTCCTACTCTCTGCTTTTTGTCTTTTAGCCAATCATTAATCCATTACCTCCAAACCAATATTCTTTAATGTTTTTAAATAGCCTCCTTTGTGAGACTTTATCAAAATCCTTCTGAAAATCTAGGTATACTTTTTTCATCAGCTCTCGTATATCGATTTTGTTTGTAGCATTGTCAAAAAGCTTTAAGTTTATGAAACGCAGTTTCCCCATTTAGAAATCCATGCTGACCAGGTGTTTATTTACTCCATCCTTTATAGTGGATTCTCGCATTTTCTCTGCAATACATGTAAGACTGGCAGGTGTGTAGTTCTCTGTTCTCGCATACTCCCTGCTTAGTAGGTAATATTTGCTATTTTCCAAGCTGTAGGTATTATTCCAGAATTATGGAAGATAATCAACAATGCATCATCTAACTCTTTAGCCATTTCTTACTGATGCTAATTTCCTTTAATTTATCATTCTCCTGAGCCACTTGAATCGTTATTCAGAAAGCTTTCTGTAGAAGATCAGTATGAAGTTGACCAGTATTGGATGAGATTAGATTAGATTCCCCACAGTGTGGAAACAGGCCCTTCGGCCCAACAAGTCCACACTGACCCGCCGAAGCGTAACCCACCCAGACCCATTCCCCCACACCTACCCCTTCACCTAACACTACGGGCAATTTAGCATGGCCAATTCACCTGAGCTGCACATTTTTGAATTGTGGGAGGAAACCGGAGCACCCGGAGGAAACCCACGCAGACACTGGGAGAATGTGCAAACTCCACGCAGAGTCGCCTGAGGCGGGATTTGAACCCGGGTCTCTGGCGCTGCAAGGCAGCAGTGCGAGCCACTGTGCCACCGTGCCGAGATGCATACAAGGATATTGCAGGAAGTGAAAGGGAAAATTACAGAGACGATGGTAATAAGGTTGCAATCTTCCCTAGTTTTGGGGTGGTGTCAAAGGACTTAAGCATAAACTGAGCAATTATAGACCTCTTACATTAGCTTCAGTGGTGAGGAAAATGCTCTCAACAATTATTCAGGATAGAATTAATCGTCACATGGAAAAATGTGCATTACCTAGGAACAACCAGCTTGGATTTGTTACGAGAACATTATGTCTGACTAATCTGCTGGAGTTTTTGGAGGAGGCAACAGAGGGTCAGTGCGGTGTACATGGATTTCCAGAAGACATTCAACTTGTGAGAAAAATTATGGGCCATGGTATAAAAGGGGCAGTAGCAACATGGTTACAAAAGTGGCTGAGGTCGATGTGTTTGTTGATAGAATCTGTGAATGAGTGCCATGCCTCTAGGAACTCCCTGGCTGTTCTCTGTTTGGCTTGTCCTATAATAGTAGTGTTGTCCCAGTCGAACTCATGTTGCCTGTCATCTGCGTGTGTGGCTACTAAGGATAGCTGGTCGTGTCATTTCGTGGCTAGTTGGTATTCATGGATACGGATTGTTAGTTGTCTTCCTGTTTGTCCTATGTAGTGTTTTGTGCAGTCCTTGCATGGGATTTTGTACACTACATTAGTTTGTACCTGGACCCAATATACCGGCCACTGCAGCGGACAGCTGGAACTGACAACCGGAAGCGGCAGAGATAAACCACGATAAATGCTGGAAGAAACATCACAGAAGCGCTTCACAGGAGGCTCCCAATCACTGAGGATGTTACCTCGACAGAGGACGAAACATCTGCAACACAAACTCCCAGCTCGGCGAACAGAACCACAACAATGAGCACCCGAGCTACAAATCTTCTTACAAACTTTGAATTTGTAATTTTGTTCCTCATGGTTTCTTATTGGGACCTTTGATTTTCCTGATGTATGCAAATTGCCTAGATCTTAATGTGCAGGGTGCAATTTCTTTAGGTTTATGAATAACATAAAAATGTAGAGCATTATAATTTTAGAGGAAGTCAGTGTCAAACCAGAAAAAGACATGGACAATTTGAGATAGGCAGATAGGTGACAGATGAAATTTTATGCAAAGAAGCTTGAGGTGATGAACTTTGACATAAAGAACATGGATACCTACAATTGAATAAAGAGTGCACTTCTAAATGGTTTGCAAGAGCAGAGAAACCTGGGTGTATATGTGCATAAGTCATAAAATTCAGCGGATAGAAATGTTACTAAAGCTTTGAGTATTTTAGGCTTCATTAATACAAGACATAGAGTACAAGACCCAAGAGGTCATGCTGAACTTAAATAAGACACTAATTAGACTTTATCTCCAATATTGTATACAGGTCTGGGTACCATGCTTTAGAATGGATGTGAACGTATTGAAAAGAGTACAGACCTAGTTCCAGGGATGAGAAACTTCAGTAATAAGCATCATTTGGAGAAGTCGGAGTTGTTTTTGTGGTAGAGAAAAAAAAAACCCAGAGATGATTTGGTGGCATTTTTTAAATTGTGATGAGCTTTGAGAGAGTACTATTTCCTATTTGTGTAATCATTTGAGAAAAAGAAGACATGGGTTTAACATGTATTGCAAAAGAAGCAAATGTGACGTGAGTGAAATCTTTACAACACGGTGAGTAGTTAAAATAGTCTTGCAGACTCAGGTTCAAATGAGGCATTCAAGAGACTAGTAGGTTTTTATTTAAATAGAAACAATCTGTATTGGACAAAGTCGGGAAACTTGCATTAAGTCAAAATGCTTACAACTGGGGCAGATACAATAGGCCAAACAGCCGCCTCAGCACTGTCACAATTCTGTGATTAAATTATTAATTTTGGTTTGAGTTCAGAGCAGAGAATTCAGACTTCTGTTGAGAGAAATTGAGTAGAATTCAACAATTCTTAGAATTTCTCTCTGAGCAGGTTTTAATTCCTTTCCTCGCAGGTTTTTAGCTTAATCACTGGAGCAATGGTGTTGTCTTCAGTTTGCAATGTTTCCAAACCAGCTGAGTTTGGGATAGAAATCTCAAGGTTGCTAGAATTGGAAAAAGAAATGGGCTGTGTGAATTTGAAAAGTTTGTACTATCAGACTTGAAGAGGAACTATTATAAAATTGCCTCTGCAGTTCGAAAAGGAGAAACTGCAAGGAGTAAGTCAAGAGTTGACTTACTCCTGCCAATCTGTGTTTCTCTAAGTAGATTATGTTGGGAAATAAGTCAAAATTTTATTTTAATGTTTCTATCAAGCTCATTCTGACTGAAATATGTAGTTTGTTTTGTTTTCTTTCTTTTGTATAGTAAACTTGTTAACGAACACATAAATATGTTTCTACAATCAACGACCAACTTAACTAACAGAATTTTAAAAAATCTATCAAACCAGGTTTATTACTAGGATCTAACTTGTCCTGTAGTACCATCAGCCATATTTATGATACTTCTGTATTGAAACAGGAACATTGATGTAACTGGAGATAGTTAGAAAAGGGCTGGCATTTTTATAAATGTTTAAGAGAAGAACTCCGATCAATGCAGGGTCCTCAGTGGCTGTTTGAGACACACCCTCTATCCTTTACCCTTAAAAGTGAAAAATGTAACTGCTAAAAGTTTTTTTTAAAAATCGTGCAGTTTAAAGGAAGCATCTTCGAAGTTCAGAAGTTCTCTCTCTCTCTCTCTCTCTCTCTCTCTCTCTCCATCAAGGGGAAAGATTTTCGGTTTTGCTTTCAATTTTCTTGACGCAGCCACGCTGTTGGTCCTCCAATCCCTGCTTCCCTCCTCTTGCCTTTGCTGCTATTCCAATCATAGATTCTGTTTCAGGAGAAGCAGTGGGACAGAGGGAACTTGAGATTGGAGCAGCTCCCCCCAGATTCTGTTTCTTCCATGCTTGTGACCTCTCTAATCAAATTCTACGTGCTTGTAAGAAGATGCAATCGCTTCCACATTTAATTGGTCAGCTCTGGACCATGGATGGAGCCATATTATAAAGTCATATTGCACAAAGATGACATTTTTTGAGATTTTAGCTTCACCTTGATTTTTCCCTGGCTAGTTGTGATTTTTCATGGATGAACTCACTTGATGCCCCTGGTATTTTCAACTCTGATAGGTACTGTATAAATAGTGAACTGTTAGTTAATTCTGCTATTGATTTTGCTGTTGGGGTAAAGGAAAATGAGAAGTGAAATAGTATGATAGTGAGTTTTTCATGAAAACCAATCTGAAAACCCGGAATCAAAAGGTGGTAGAGTTACCCTGTGACAATTTCATAAATAAAACAAAGCTGAGTTTTGTTGTTTTCTTTGCACAGGATTAGGCAGGGTCATGATTTCAAACTCTGGGCAGGATTGTAGAAGCCGATTTGTGCGGCTTAGGGTGGAGTGTTTCACTTTTTAAATCCCTTGAAGTGCTGCTTATCATTATGCAAGGTAAACTGGGAAGAGTTGGCTTATATGTTTGAGTTTGTCTTTCTGCTGGTGAGTTAATGACATTGGTGGAAACATTTGAATAGGTCTGTGGTCCAAATTCCTTTTCTTATTTGATGGAAGATGTGTCATGGCAGTAGAAAGAAAAATCATCTCAATTTTATGCAAAACTGAATCACATTTTCATAATTATTTTACCAAATTCCTCTGCATCTGATGTAACATTGTCCAGAACACACAACTAAAACATCATTTTCACTTGGGTTTCCTAGAATATTTATTCCTTTTTATTATCATGTTTAACATATGCTCTATAGAAGAAAAGACATGGTAGGTATAAATTGACAAAGCTACACCAAAAAAGCAGCCATGTATCTAATGCAGCAGAGGAAATTCCATTTCATGCCAGTTTAATAATAAAACTAAATGTATAGTTTAGTTTTCTTTCATATATTTAAGTGCATTGTTTGGTTTTAGTTAGTTAATATAAAGCTAAGGCTTACAATGGCAGGGGACCTCAGCCCCGTGGCATGTGCCTCTTGGTTGATTTGGGAGCTCAGGGACGTGTTTAACGTTCCTGACTCTTACACTTGCGAGAAGTGTGTCCAGCTGCAGCTGTTGTTTGACACATGGCGGCTCTGGAGCTGCGGGATGGACTCACTGTGGAGCATCCGCGATGCTGAGGTCGTGGATAGCACGTTCAGTGAACTGGTCACACCGCAGGTTAGGGTTGCTGAGGGAGACGGTGAATGGATGACCAAAAGATAGAAAAAGAGTAGGAAGGCAGTGCAGGTGTCCCCTGTGGTCATCTCCCTCCAAAACAGGTATACCGTTTTGGATACTCTTGGGGAAGATGACTCACGAGGGGAGCGCAACAGTTGCCAAGATCTTGGCACCGTGGTGGGCACTGCTGTTCAGAAGGACAAGAAAAAAACTCACAAGGCCACAGTTATTGGGGGTTCTATTAAAGGGGAGTCGATAGGTGGTTCTGTGGCCGAAAACGGGACTCCTGGATGGTATGTTGCCTCCCAAATGCTCAGGTCAGGGATGTCACCGATTGGCTACAGAGCATTCTGAAAGGGGAGGGTTGTCTTGGTGCAAATAGACACCAATGATATAAGTAAAAAACAAGATGCGATCCTGAAAGCAGAATTCAGGGAGCTAGGAGAAAAGTTAAAAAGGAGGACCTCAAAAGTAGTGATCTCAGGAGTACTACCAGTGCCACGTTCTAACCAGCATAGAATGAAAGAATAGGCAACATGAACATGTGGCTTGAGGGATGGTGTAGGAGGGAGGGGTTCAGATTTGTTGGACATTGGGGCCGGTTCTGGGGAAGGTGGGCCTATTACAAATTGGACGGTCTACATCTGAACCAGACTGGAACTAACGTCCTTGGGGAATTTTTGCTACTGCTGTTGGGAGGTTTTAAACTAATGTGGCAGGGGGCTGGGAACCAGAAGAGAAAACAAGTAGACAGTGAGGTGGAAACTGAAGACTGTAAGAATCATGAAGATAGCATTAATAAGGGGAAGGGTAGGCAGAGAGCAGATAAGTGCAAAACAACTGTTGGCCTGAAGTGCATATACTTTTTAATTCAAGGAGTATAGTGGGTCAGGCAGATGAAGTTAGGGCTTGGATTGGTGCCTGGGAGTATACCGTTATTGCAATCACAGAGACTTAAATGCTCCAGGATATAGATGTTTCAGACAGGACAGGGAGGGAAGTAAAAGTGGCAGGGGAGGAGTTGCCCTGTTGGTCAGGGATGATATCATGGCTGTGCTAAAGGAGGACACTATGGAGGCCTTGAGTAGTGAGGCATTATGGTTGGAGCTGAGAAATAAGAAGGGTGCAGTTACACTGTTGGGGCTGTATTACAGGCCTCCCAACAGTGTGTGTGAGGTAGAAGAACAAATAGGCAAACAGATTATGGAAAGATGTAGAGGCAACAGTGTGGTGGCGATGGAAGATTTTAATTTTTCCAACATTGACTGGGATACGCTTAGTGTCAGAGGTCTGGTTGGGGCAGAATTTTAAAAAAGCGTCCAGGAGAGTTTTCTAGAGCAGTGTGTCAATAATCCGACGAGGGAAGGGGCCATATTGGCCCTTGTGTTTAGGAATGAGCCAGGCTAGGTAGTAGAAGTTACGGTGGGGATTTTTTTGGGAACAGTGAACCACAATTCTGTAAGTTTTAGAATGCACCGAGACAAAGATGAGAGTGGTCCTAAGGGAAGCATACTAAACTGGGCCAAGGCCAATCATATCAAATTTAGGCAGGAGCTGGGAAATGTGGATTGGACACAGTTATTTGAAGCAATATGTGGGAGGCTTTCAAAGATAGGTTAAAGATAGGCATATCCCATTGAAAGCAAAGGATTGGAAAGGCAAGATTATGATCCATGGATGACAGGAGAAATCATATGACTAGGCAAGAGGGAAAGGGAAGTGTACATAAGGTCCAGGCAGCTAAGAACAGAATGGGTCCTGGAGGAATATCGGAAGAGTAGGACCCGTCTTAAACGATGAATCAAATGAGCTAAAAGGGGTCATGAAATAGCTTTAGCGAGCAGAATTAAGGAGAATCCCAAAGCCTTTTATTCTTTTATAAGAAGCAAGCGGATAACTAAAGAAAGAGTTGGTCCTCTAAAGGATGATGAAAGAAGGCTGTGTGTCGAACCTGAGAGAATGGGTGAAATTCTGAATGATGATTTTGCATCAGTGTTCACTGAGGAGAGGGACATGATGAATGTTGAGATTAGGGATATAAATTTGATTACTTTGGATCACATTGACATAAGCAGGGAAGATGTGTTGGGAAGGCTAGAGGTTATTAAGGTGAACAAATCCCCAGGACCAGATGGGATCTATCCCAGGTTGCTAAGGGAGGCAAGCGAGGAAATAACCGGGCCCTGACAGATATCTTTGTAGTATCGTTAACGGAGGACTTGGAAGTTTGCTCATGTTGTTCCCCTGTACAAGAAGGATAGTAGAGATATTCTGGATAACTACAGACCAGTGAGCCTGACATCAGTAATGGGGAAGTTGCTGGAAAAGGTACTGAGGGATAAAATTTATTTATATTTGGAAAAGAATGGGCTTATAGTGATAGGCAACGTGGTTTTGTGCGGGGGAGATTGTGCCTTACCAACTTAATAGAGTTCTTTGAGGAAGTGACCAAGTTGATAGATGAAGAAAGGGCTGTTGATGTCATATACATGGACTTGAGTAAGGTGTTTGATAAGGTTCCCCATGGTAAACTAATAGAGAAAGTGAAGTCACATGGTGTACAGGGTGTTCTAGCTAGGTGGATAAAGAACTGGTGGAGCAACAGGAGACAGAGAGTAGTAGTTGAAAGCAGTTTCTCCACATGGAGAGAGGTGACCAGTGGTGTTCCACAGGGATGAGTTCTGGGACCACTATTGTTGGTGACATACATAAATGATCTGGAAGAGGGCACTGTTGGTATGATGAGTAAGTTTGCAGATGACACAAAGATTGGTGGAGTAGCAGAAAGCATAGGGGACTGTCAAGAATACAGGAGAGTATAGATAGACTGGAGAGTTGGGCGGAGAAGTGGCAGATGGAGTTCAGTCCAGGCAAATGTGAGGTGATGCATTTTGGGAAGTCTCATTCTAGAGTCAGCTATCCTGTAAACTGAAGAGCCTTGGGCAAAGTTGATGAGCAGAGAGATCTGGGAGTTCAGGTCCATTGTACCCTGAAGGTTGCTGCACAGGTGGATAGAGTGGTCAAGAAGCCATATGGTATGCTTGCCTTCATCGGACAGGGTATTGAGTATAAGAACTGGCAGGTCATATTAAAATTGTACGTGACATTGGTTCAGCCACATTTAGAATACTGTGTACAGTTCTGGTCGCCACATTACCAAAAAGATGTGGATGCTTTGGAGAGGATTCTCTTTGTTATTATTCATACTGTTTGAAACCTCTAAGTTGAGATACTTGTGTTGCTTTTAAAACCTTTCTGTGACTTGCTGACAACTGGCAGTAAATATTGCAACTGTGATATTTTGCTATTTGAAATCCTTGCCAAAGCTTTTATGCAGGGATCTAAAATGATCTGCATCTTGTGATGATTGTCAACAGTGAGGCTTCAAGAGCTGACATGAACAAGTCAACTTTACGTGCTGTTAAATGTAACATCTTAAAGTTGACGAAAGTTTTCAGCTTCTAAGCTGTGTCACAATCTATTGACTGTAGCTTTAACCATTGAAATGTTTTTTTACAGTGATACTACCAATTTGCAGGATTGCTCATTATTAATTGCTCCACAATCAGCCCGGTTCATGTGGATGCTCTTATAGAACAGGAAGTACTTGGTGCTCGTATGTAAATTAACAATAATTCTTGGGTTACTACAATCTATTCCTGTTAATGTTATGATTGTGTTTACCCACTAAGAACCACATGACATGATTTATAACTGCTGAGTACTAAAACCTGAGTGACTGAGAGTCCACTACAAGCAGGGTATGATTTATAACATATAGGTTCTTAAAGGATGTTTAATTCTTGCCTTGCAAGAAGTAACTGAAATAATGTGTTAACAAAATTCTGCTGTTTTACAAAATCCAGACTGTTCTTCCGTCGCTTCATCCTCCCTCTCTCTCAACCATGATGTCATTTTTCATCATGATGTTATGTTAGCGCCATATTTAATGGACATTTGTCTTGATGTGAAAGCTATTCAAGTCTTCTGTGTGAAACAAAATAAAAGACAGAACTTTATTCACTTTTGAGAGTTAAGTTTGAAAAAACTTAATTCACATTCTATTTTGTGCAACTGTGGACCATGTGTATACCACTGCCTTATTCTGCTTTATTTACCCTTAGGTCACATTTTCGTGTGGTTTCCCTAATTTCATTTTAACTTATCAATTTTTTGTTATTCTTGCTGCCTTTTATATTCGGTCCAATCCTTTGACCAGTTAACTGTCTGTGCATCATGAGATGCTTTTTCTTTTAAATTTACTTTATTCGTTCATGCAATGTGGGTATCGCTGGCTCAGCCATATTGTCTATTCTTAGTTGCCCCTAAAAAGGAAATCATGAGCTACCTCCTTAATCCACTGCAGTCCAATTGCTGTAGGTAGACCCACAATGCTGTTAGGTAGGGAGTTCCAGAATTTGAACCAGTGACGGTGAGAGTATTTCCAAGTCAGGATGGTAGATGGCTTGGACAGGAATTTATACATGATGATGTTCCCATGTTTCTGCTCTCCTTGATTTTCTAGATTGCAGTGGTTGTGGGTTTGCAAGGTGCTATCTCAGGATCTTTGTGAATTTTTATAGTACATCTTGTAAATGATACACATTGCCACTAAATGAGTGTCAGTGGTGGAGGGAATGGATGCTGGTAGTTGTCGTATCAATCAAGTGGGTTGCTTTGACCTGGATGGTGTCAAGCTGCTTGACTGTTGTTGGAGCTGCACCAATCTGGGTTGATGCGGCATATTCCATCGCAATCCTGGCTTGTGCCTTGTAGATGATGGACAAGCTTTGGGGAGTCAGGAGGTGAGTAACTTCCAGCTCATGTCACCAAAGTGCAGTTCATTTTCTGAATCAAGATTAGAGTGGTGCTGGAAGGATGGTCCTGATGAAGGGCTTTTGCTCGAAACGTCGATTTTCCTGCTCCTCGGATGCTGCCAGACCTGTGCTTTTCCAGCATCACCCTAATCTTGACTCTGATCTCTAGCATCTGCAGTCCTCACTTTTGCCCAGTTCATTTTCTGGTCAATGGTAACCCCAGGATGTTGACAGTGGGGATTCACCTCCAATCACTTCCCAGGAAGTGCATTCTAGACGCTCATCACTGCTTGAGTGAGAAAAATGTTTTCTCAAATCCCCTCCACATTTCGTGCCTTACACTTTAAAACTATGCCCCTCGTTATTGACCCATCAACTGAAGGGAGTAGTTGCTTTCTAGCCACCCTGTCCATTCCACTCGTGATCGTATACACCTGAATCTGGCCCCCTCTCAGCCTTCTCTGCTCTAAAGAAAACAATCCGAGTTACCTAGCCTCTCTGCATAGCTCAACTGCTCCATCCCAGGCAACAGTGCATCTCCTCTGCATGCCCTTCATATGGGTGGTGACTAGAACGGTTCACGCAACTGCAGCTGTGCCCTAACAAAAGTTTTGTACAGCTCCAACGTAACCTTCTTGTTCTTAAAATCTACACCGGCATTCTGTATGTTGCCTTAGCTACCCATTAACCTGTCCTGCTGCTGCCTTTAAACTCGAAGAAGGAAACATTAAGGCAGTAATTTCGAACTAAGTCATGGCAGGACGTCTCAGCTAGAAAGTGCATTCTATGAAATGTGGGTAGTTGGACACTTTCATTCTCCATGGTGACTATGTGCGCAGGTGGTATTTCCCCTGAAGCTATTTGAAACGTGTGTTTTGTATCTGAAGCAGCATCTGGAGTTACTGTGGAGCATTTACATGGCTGATACTTTCATGGTAACAAGAGTGTCCAGGCAAGAGAGGGACTGGGTGACCACCAAGCAGGCTAAAAGCACTCTGCATGTAGCATTTGCAGTCATAGAAGTGCAGGAGTCCTCTTGTCCAGCTTCCCCACTAACAAATTTTCAATTTTGGCTATTGCTAGGGGTACTCAGCAGGATGCAGTGAGATTCAAGTCTGTGGCATGCAGACGGCTCAGCTGCGTGGGGATGTACAAGAAAAAGTGGAGGAGCAATAGTGAAAGTGGACTGTCTTGTAAGGGGAATGGGTGTGCGTTTCTGCAGCAACACATCTGACACCAGGGTAGTATCTTTACTCCCTGGTTCCACAGTCAAGGATGTCATTGAATAGCTGCACAACATGTTGGAGGGGAGGTAATATTCAGTCATGGATCATATTCAATATTGGTACCAAAGACTCAGACAAAAATGGTAATGAGATTATACAAGGAGAATATAGGGACTGAGGAAATAAACTAAGAAGCAGGATCTCAAAGTTAATAACAAGATTACAATCAGTGCAGTGTGCTGGTGAGATTATGAATAGACCAGATAGTCATACAGCATGGACACAGACCCTGCAGTCCCACCAGTCCATGCTGACCACAATCCCAAACTGAACTAGTCCCGCCTGCCTGAGCTTGGCCCATTTTCCTCTGAACATTTATTAAATGCTGTTAAGATCCCAGTTGATGTAATTACTCAACAAATCAGTTCTCAAATGAAATCTGGCTTGGCAGCTCATATTTTCTATGTTTTTGGTTTTATTGAGGTGATTGCTCACTGAAATATAAGTATGTAATCTTCCAGAGGTTTTTCTCACAATGAAATAAAGATAAAATAGAACACATCAAAATATTTAGAACAAACTCAAGTTTAAAGATTTCAAAACATGTTAAAATACAATCTCATCAATCCCAAAAGCATTCCTCTACAGTACTAACACCAGAGAGAATTCCCTTTTCTTTCACATCTATAGAGCTTAATTTAACTGTGGCTTTAATTCTGTGTCTTGAGAACTTTATGACCCCTTACTTGAGCTTTCATTAAATTACTCTTATGTTTTCTCAGCTTCAAGTAACTCCTGGCTGTAACTGAATGCTTATTGTCCGAAGTTCTCAAACTACATTGCTTATCCTTAACTAAGCTATTTTGTACCAGTTGCAAATCATCTCCTTTGTCAGGAGCAACTATTTTACACATCCAGTTTCAGCCAAGACTTCTGCAAACCTGCCAAATTGAAACTCAAATGCTTTTTTCAAGCTATAGGTATTTCCCCTAATCAAAAGAAAAACAAATTTCCAGCACCTTGTAAACCTGAAAGCCTAATGCCTTGCACTATTTACTCTCATAATGAAAACAAAACCCAATTACTCACCAAGAACATTCTCTTTCTGTGTATTTAAAATAAATCACCACGGAGACAGAAATACTTGCAAATTAATCATTAAACTCGCATACAAATGGACAAAACCTTACATGCCACTTGCTCAAATCCAATTCCAATTTATAAAATAAATAATATTAATATACTGAAGAAATATATTGGCTTGTGGAATCACAGAATTTTTGTAGCCAATCATTTTTGCGCTGCTCTTTGAGCATTTTAACTGTTGCTAATCTCTTGCCTTTTCCTTGTGTCTCAACACAAATTTGGGATTTGAATAAATAGCTAATGCCCTCTTGAATTCCTCAATTGACTCTATTTCACCCCACTTCAAGGCAATGCTTTTCAGACACATGCCTTTTATTACCCTTTGGAAGAAGATGAAAGCATTAGAGGCAATGTAGAAAAGATGCACAAGAATGATTTGAGTAATGGAAAACCTCAGATTTATACAAAAATTCAAGGAGTACACTGTAATTCTTAGTGATGAGACTTTTTGGAGGAGATTTGATAGAGATGTTAAAAATCATGAAGGGATTGTTTAGATGGGGAGAAACTGTTCTCATTTATGCAAGAATCAAGAACTGAGGGCTAAGATTTAAGTTAGTTGGCTGAAGAAGCATGAGACCAGAAGTTATGGGATCAGAATTAGGCTATTCACCCCATTGAATTCCATCATTCAGTTGTCACTGATATGTTTTTCAACATCATTCTCCTGTCTTCTCCTTGTAACCCTTGATCCCCTTACCAATCAAGAACCGATCTATCTCTGTCTTAACTACGCTTAATGATTTGACCTTCACAGCCGCTGCAATGAATTCCACAGATTCACCACCCACTAGCTGATGAAATTCCTACTTATCTCAGTTCTGAAGATTCTCGTGCATGTAGGTGTTAAAAGGAGTTGGTTTTACATGTTCTGAAATACAGTAAGATAGACAAGTTCCCTAGACCTGATAAGATCTATCCCAGAATACCGAGGAAGGTGAAGGAGGAAATTGCTGGGCCATTGTGTGAGATATTTGCATCTTCTTTAGTCAAAGGCAAGGTCCAGAGCATTGGAGAATGGCCAATGTTATTCCTTTGTTTAAGAAGGGGAACACAGGTAATCTGGGAAATTACAGGCCTGTGAGCCTTACATCAGTGGTAGGGAAATTATTGGAGAAGATTCTTGGAGGCAGG
Organism: Chiloscyllium punctatum; assembly: GCF_047496795.1. Lineage (NCBI taxonomy): Eukaryota > Metazoa > Chordata > Chondrichthyes > Orectolobiformes > Hemiscylliidae > Chiloscyllium > Chiloscyllium punctatum. The sequence continues at coordinate 89,926,502 of NC_092746.1, read as the reverse complement.
ATTTACTCACATTTGGAAAAATATGGGCTTAATAGCAATAGGCAGCATGGCTTTGTGTGGAGAAGGTTGTCTCTCTCAAATTTGGAGTTTTTGAGGAAGTGACGAAGATGATTTATGAGGACAGAGTGGTGGATGTTTAACGAGGCCTTTGACAAGAACCTTGAAGTCAGGGTACCACAGAAGGTAGGATCTGCAGTGAGCTGGTAAGATGGTAAAAGAACTAGCTTAGTCATAGAAAACAGAGAGTAGTAGTTGAAGGATGTTTTTCTGACTGGAGATCTGTAACCAGTGGTGTTCTGCCGGGATCAGTGCTGGGACCTCTGTTATTTGTGATATGTGTAAATGATTTGGAGGAGAATGTAAATGGTCTGATTAGTAAATGTGCAGACATCGCAAAGATGGGGGAGCTGCAAATAATGAAAAACTAAGTCGACATTGGTAAAGACTTTTTCAGAAAGCAGGTTGTTTGGATCTGGCATGACTGCCTGGTAAAATCAAGGGTCATATGAAGCTTTCAAAAGGAATTGATTATTAGGTGTAAAAGAAAAACTTGCTCAGCTGTCAGAAAAAGATAAGTGTTTTCATTCAGAGGGCTAGCAGACACATCATGGGCTGAATAGCCTCTTGTGCTACATGCATTCTATTGTTCTTTGACTCATTTTTTAGCACCTTCAAATATCTTCACATCTTTCATCCTTTCTGGTGTGCTTTCCAGTTTTGGACAGAATACTCCAGTTGAGGCCAAGTCAGTGTTTTACAAAGTTTGGTCATAACTTTGCTGCTTTTGTACTCTCTTCCTCTGTTTACAAAACCCAGGTTCCTACATTTCTTATTAACTGCTTTTTCTACCTGTCCTGCCACTATCAATAATTTGTGTACATAGGCCTCCAGATCCCTGCTGTTAACACACTTTTAGAATACTACATGCAGTGCTCGTCACCCTTTTTAGAGGAAGGGTGTTGTGAAACTTGAAAGGATGCAGAAAAGATTTACAAGAAAGTTGCCGGGATTGGAGGTTTTAAGCTATAGGGAGAGGCTGAATAGGCTGAGGCTATTTTCCCTGGAGCATCAGAGGCTGAGGGGTGACCTTGTAGAGGTTTATAAAATAATGGGCGGAATGAATAGGGTGAATAGCTAAGGTCTTTTTCCTAGCATGGCAGAGTCCAGAACTAGAGGGCACAGGTTTAAGGTAAGAGGAGAAAGATTTAAAAGGACCTGAGGGGCAACTTCATGCAGAGGGTGGTGCGTGTATGGAACAAGCTGCCAGAGGGAGTGGTGGAGGCAGGTATAGGAATGGGGAAGGGTTTAGATGGACACGGGCCAAATGTTGGCAAATAGAACTAGGTCAAATTGGGATGAAAAATTCGCACGGACGAGTTGGACTGAAGGATGTGTGCTGTACAAGTCTATGACTCACTTTAGAATTTTAATCTTCATTTTACATTCCCTTTCTTTATTCTTTACCTAAATGGACCACTTCACATTGTTCTGCATTTGCCATGTGTCTTCCCATTCGAGAAGCCTATTTTAAATTTAATCACTATTCTTACAGTTCAGAATGCTTTCAAATTTTGTTCTATTCTGCTAATTTTGAAATTGTATCCTGTGTATATTGAACAAAATAACTTGGTAGCACTTAAGTTGGTTTTATTTCAGGTGCTGTAAAGTTCAATCTGTAAGATAAATGGCAGAACAGTTGAAATTAATTTGAGTGTTTAAAATCCATAGTTGATCTTCTGTTTCATACACAGTTTGTCCTCACAATCTGAGAAAGCAGAGAACTTCACATTGACAGGGTTTTATTTCTTTGAAATTAAGATATCAAACTGCTAGAAATGTACTTGTCTGTTTACATTAATCATAAGTTTTCTTATTGTCCTAAAAGTGATTGGTTATGAGTGGTGGTGATCAAATCTAATTGTATAAAATGAAGCATTGCTGGAAAATAGCAGCAGAAGACAGTCACAAACCTATGAGCTGCTTGGAAGTATCATTGCAGGGTCTCCGAAGTCATAGAGATGGATAGCACAGAAGCAGAGCCTTCTGTTCAACTTGTCCGCGATGACCAGATATCCCAAATCAATCTAGTCCATTTTGCCAGCACTTAGCCCATATTCCTCTAAACCCTTTCTATTCATCGAGCCGTCCAGATGCCTTTTAAATGTTGTAGTTGTATCAACCTCTACCACTTTGTCTGGCAGCTCATTCTATACACACATCACCCTTTGCATAAAAAGGCTGTTCCATCGGTCTCTTTCAAATCTTTCTCCTCTCACCCTAAACCTATGCCCTCTAGTTCTGGACTCCCCCCACCTCAGGGAAAAGACCTTATCTATTTATCTGATCCATGCCTGTCAGGATTTTATAAACCTCTACAAAGTCACCCCTCAGTTTTTTTTTAAAATTGGCTGCCTGACTATCTTTGTGTAGCCATATTCTGTTGAAATAAGAGGGTAGTTTTTCTTTGGGTGGTTGGTGCTGACTTTCAGAAGCTGCTTTTTAAAGTTTATTCTTGAGATGTGAATATCCCTGGAAACACCAGTACTTATAGCCTAACCCTACCTGCGCATGAGAAGGTGAAGTTAGAACAACAAGTGTGTCAGCGGTTGCAAAATGTGTTTCTTTTCGCTCCACTTCAGGAACAATTGTACAGTCAGAACAGCTGTATTTTTGCCTGAAATAAACTGGACACTAATAATACTTACCGCTGCAAAGGTGCAGCGCTCCATTCCCTCCACACCAGTCCCTGTTTCACTATCAAACCCGCCAACAAAGGCGGACTGTGGTAGTCTGGAGGAGGGACCTGTAAGTCGCAGACGCTAAAAACCAACTCTCCTGTACCAGTTTATACCACCCCCTTGACCACTGCCCCATCATGACCCATCAGATCAAAATCACCCACATGGTCCATGACCTCATTATCTCCAATGATCAGCCCTCCACCACCTCTCATAGTCCTCCGGCCCTACACTGTCTGGTTCTACCTGCTCCCTGAGATTCACAAACCCAACTACTCCAGCTGACCCATTGTCTCTGCATCAACCCACTGAACTTATTTCTTCCTAACTCAACTCCATTCTCTTCCCCTTCATCCAGGCACTTCCCAACTATATCCTGGACACTAGCCAAGCTCTCCACCTCTTCAGAAGCTTCCAGTCCCCCGGCTCCCAGCATTTCATCTTCATTATGGATTTGCAGACTTTATAAACATCCATACCCCACAATGATAACCTGGAGGTCCTCAGTTTCACCCTCTTCAACAAGACTGCCCAGTCCCCCTCCACCAGTACCCTCCTCCGCTTCTCAGACCAGGTCCTCACCCTCAATAATGTTTCCTTCAACTATTTTCTCTGAATCCAGGGAGTCGCCATGGGCACTTGGATGGGCCCTAACTATGCCTGCCTCTTTGTCGGCCAAGAGAAAATGAGGACTGTAGATGCTGGAGATCAGAGCTGAAAAATGTGTTGCTGGAAAAGCACAGCAGGTCAGGCAGCATCCAAGGAACAGGAGAATCAACGTTTGGGCTACATCAAACAGTCCCTCTTCAGTATCTACACAGGCAGTGTGCCCCAACTCTTTCGCCATTGCATCAATGACTGCATCAGTGCTGCATCCTGCACCCAGGCTGAACTGTAGCAGTTCATTGACTTCGCCACGAACTTCCACCCTGCCCTTAGATTCTCCTGATCTACCTTGGACATCTCCCTCCCCTTTCTTGACTTCTCCGTTTCCAACTCTGGTGACAGTTTACAGACTGACATTTATGAGAAACCCACAGACTCCTGTAACTACCTGGACGACACCTCTTCCCACTTCATATCCTGCAAAAACTCTATCCCGTTTTCCCAACTTATTTAGTCAACCACTTCCTCCCTGCCTGACAGGTATTTACTTATAAAGGGCATGCAGTAGCTGTTCCTTGAATAAATGCTACCTTTCAATTGTGCCCATCCCCTGCCGTTTCATGAAGGTTGTGTTTCATAATCTCCACTTATTTTCATTGATTGTTTGTAACCTGACATGATGTTGCAAATTAAAATGCCTCAATTTTGACTCCCATTATGGCCAGTGATTTCTGATGTTGGTTGAAGGTATGATTGACTTTCTGCTTTTTCAAACCAAGAGCTTCAGAGGCACCCAGTGCTATATTATTCGAGGCTTTGTGTCAAGTTAGATTGAAGATATTATCCTGACAGAAACTTGTATTAAATTCATTATTTTGCATTTGAGGAATGGAACTGTCATGATAACTTAAAATTCAAAATGTATTTTTTACCTCTAAGCTCTGTAAAAGCAGAACAAAATGTAATCGTAATTTAAAACACGCCCACTCATGATGATTGACATTGTGACATGATGGTCACCAGTTTCTAAAGTGACATTGTCTTCACCAAGTTTTAGAATCCCTACAGAATCATAGAATCCCAGCAATATGGAAACAGGCCCTTCTGCCTATTAAGTCCATACCGATCCTTTGAAGAGTAACCCACCCAGACCCATTCCCCCACTATTCTACACTTACCCCTGACTAATGCACTTAACCTACACATCCCTGAACACTACAGGCAATTTAGCATGGCCAATTCACCTAACCTGCATATCTTTGGATTGTGAGAGGAAACTGGAGTACCTGGAGAAACCCACACAGACACTGGGAGAATGTGCAAACTCCACACAGACAGTCACCAGAGGCAGGAATTGAACCCAGGTCCCTGGCGCTGTGAGGCAGCAGTGCTTACTACTGAGCCACCGTGCTGTCATTTTTCCTATTTTTATTTGTACTTGGAATAATGTTTAACTGAGAAAATTCATTTTCATTAGTAAGATCTGTTATTTTGTTTCTAAATAGCACTGAAAGATAATTAGCAGAGTGCATTTCAATATGGCACAGTGAGGGCCACTCACTCCATTGGGACATTTTAAACACATTCTATTGGAGAACCTGAATTTTGTTCCTAACAGCAAAGGTTTCATGAATCTTTGGAACTTACCCAATTACTAACAACTGGGTTTTGTCAAACACTCTTTATAAGCGCATTCTTAAGGGAGCAATAGTCAATTTATCCTTGTGATTTTTTTTTAAGCTAAAACTCATTTTATTCTTGATCAAATTTGATTCTTTACTTTCCTCTTTTCTGTATCTTGTCCTCTGTTCTTGCTTTTCCTGTGGTGACTCATGGTGGATTATTGTTTTCAGATACTAAAAGCTTCTTATTGATTCTTACAAATGATTATTTGGGTACAATTTGGTGAAACCTATTCAATCAAGAATCTCCATTGTGGCGAATGCTGTCATCCCTTAATATCTCTGTGACATAGTGGTAGTGTCCCTACCCCTGAACCGAGAGGTCCAGGTTCAAGCCTCACCCTTTCCAGCGGTGTGTAGTAATGTCTCTGAACAGGTTGATTAAAAAAATAAATTAAATTTTTAAAAATATCTCATTTAATTTTTCCATATGCCTTCAAATCCATACCTATTAAATTCACTTTTCCACATTGTTGTTTTGACCGAGATCTGCTAACTCCTCATAAAACCAGTAGTTGAAACTAGAACGTTTCTCGTGCCATTGGACCAGTTTCATCTAACTGTATCCACCTCTTTGTGCCGGAAAGATGTTTTAAAAGAAAGCACTGCTTCATTCTGCGTGGCAGACGAATTATAATCTTTAGAGGTTTAGGTCACAGAAACATTTTCTAAATCTCAGGTTGACTGGCTCAGTATTCTACGTGTAGTGCATTATAGTTCATCTAAAATTGTACAATAAATGAAAACTTTTGGTATTCCTTGTTGGAGTGAATTCAGACATAAATCCTCGACAGTTGAGTTAGGAAGATGTATTTTCTGTGGAAAACAAACATAAATGTTGATATCCATTTCAGATTTGTTAGAACAGACAATCATAAGACAGTCTAACATTGAGGTTGAGATTCTTCATTACTTCATAGAAGTATCGAGATATATCATGCAACCTTTATTTTGTATCTTTGCTGATAATTTGTTTGCACCGAGAAGCTTAGAGGAATTCCATATTGTTCTTCAAGTAGAACTCTCTGATTTTTTGCATTCTATAAGGTAGGCTTTCGTTTTCTGCTTCCTCCGAAAGAGGGAACCTCTAACATCCCACAGTAAGGTACCACCATGTTAAGTTTGATTATGTGCTTATGTCTGAGTAGTGTATGAATTGACTGATTTTCTGATAGTAGGGAATCTTGTGATTAAGCTTTGGTTAAGGAAGTGGAATATCTTCTCATTAAGATTTGAGTTGGATGAGGGACTTAAGTTTTCAAGGGCATGATTGAAGATTTTAAGATTTTGATAAATGAACAATTTAGATACAATGGTTCACTCAAAAAAAAGAAAATAAATGAAGCAATGCAAATTATAAGAAGTCATGACTTGTTTCTTAAACAATAATTTATTCTTCGAAAGTAATTATTTTCCTATCCGCTTCCCTTGTATACTATGTATCAACTTAGATTGAATGTTTATAGGGAGCTGGCTCACCTAGTTACTTAAAAGTATAAAGCGGGAGGAGAAGAATGGAGAAAACAAGATCTGGAGCAATGGAATAAAAAGCATGGGCCAAATTCACTTCTAACTTTCATTTTGGCTGAAATTCTGCTGTCTCTGGATGCATTTTGAAAGTTCTCTGTTTGAGACAGGTGAGTTAGTTCAGTTATCCATTCTGCAGGTCAAGTGAGAAGAAATTGATTAGATTGGAAAAGCATTCAAATCACTGAGATAATTTCGTTTGTGTTAACTGTCCATTCTTCTACGGTGTGTGGAGTGTAATGTAGTCTAATATTCTAATTGCGACGACTTTCAATCAGCTTGTAAAACTGATTATGTTGCAGCTGATTGGAAATTTCTAGATTTCATGCAGATAAACAAGCATTGCTTCTCTGGGTTTTCCAGATGTGGCAAAGTTTAGAAATTGGACCTCACAAAGAAAGACTTGTTTGGAAATATGTGAAATTGTTCTTGTAGTATCTATTGTGAGTAATCATGTATTAACATTATCTTGCCTTAATATCTTATTCTGATATGTCTGTAATGTGGCTGATTGAAATGTCTGAGTGGCGTTTCAACTAATCCATTCATCTGGTTGGGGGTGGAGGGTGCTATTCATCCAGTTTTTAACTGTTATGATTTTTGTCTGTTGACCTTCATTCTGAATACTTCAGCACTCTGTATTGTACACTTTCATGTTCACTCTGATGTATCCTTTTATAGCTTATACTGTATTCCTACGACTGCAGAGTGGCTTATGTGCTTTAATTAAGAAAGACTATAAAGAAAAACCTGGGAACTGTACACTGGTGAGTTTGATGCAAGTGAAGGGTAGATTTTTGGAGGGGATTCTGAGAGACAGGATTTATATACATTTGGAGAGGCAGGGACTGATTAGGAGTAGTATGGCTTTGCGAACAGAAAATCGTGTCTTACAAGCTTGATTCAGTTTTTTGAGGACGTGACCAGGAAGATAAATGAGAAAAGAGTGGTAGATATTGCCTATGTGGACTTTAGCAAGACCTTCAACAAGGTTCTGTATGGAAGACTGATGACTGAAATTGGATCACATGGGATCCAGGGAGAGATTGCCAGTTGGATACAAAATTTGCTTGACAGTAGGAGACACAGGTTGATGTAGAGGGTTGTTTTTTGGAGCAGGTGCCTGTGACTAACGATGATCTTCAGGGATTGGTGCTGGGTCCACGGTTTGTCATTTTATATAGACAATTTTGTTGAGAATATTGGAAGCATGGTTAGTAAGCTTACGAATGACACCAACATTGGTGGCATAGTGGACAGTGAAGAAAGTTACCTAAGACTACAAAAGGGTTTTGCTCAGCTTGGCCAATGGGCTAAGGAGTGGCAGATGGAGTTTAGATAATGTGAGGTGTTGCATTTTGGTACAGGGAATGAGGTCAGGACTTAAACAGTTAATAGTAGGGCCCTATAGAGTGTAGTCGAACAGAAAGACCTAGAGGTTCAGATACATAGCTACTTGAAAATGGTGTCACAGGTAGAGAGGGTGGTGAAGTAGGCACATGGCACGCTTGTCTTCAATGGTCAGAGCATTGAGTATAGGAGTTGGGAAGTTCTGTTGCAGCTGTCCAAAGTGGTGAAGCCACTTTTGGAGTGTTGTGTGCAGATTTAGTCACCCTGCTTTAGAAAGGATATTATTAAATTGGAAATGGTGCAGAAAAGATTTCTAAAGATGTTACTGGGGCTAGAGAGTTTGAGTTATAAGGAGAGAATGGATAGGCTCTGACTTTTTTCACTGGAGCATTGGAGGTTAAGGGATGACCTTATAGAGGTTTATAAAATCATGAGGAACAGACATGAGGTGAATAGCAAAGGTCTTTTCCAAGGCTAAAGGAATTCCAAACTAGAGGGCATCGGATGAACGTGAGAGGAGAACTTTCAAAGAGTTATGAACCTGCAGTCCAAGGTCTCTTTGTTCAGCACCACTCCCCAGGACCTTACCATTAAGTGTATAAGTCCTGCTAAGATTAGTTTTCCCAACATGCAACACCTTGCATTTATCTAAATTAAACTCCATCTGTCACTTTTCAGCCCATTGGCCCATCTGATCAAGATCCCGTTGTTATCTGAGGTGACCTTCTTCGCTGTCCACTACCCCTCCAATTTTGGTGTTATCTGCAAACTTCCTAACTATACCTCTTATGCTAAGATCCAAATCATTTACATAAATGTTGAAAAGTAATGACCCAGCACCGATCCTTGGGGCACTCCACTGGTCACAGGCCTCCACTCTGAAAAACAACCCTCCACCACCACCCTCTGTCTTCTACCTTTGAGCCATCTTGTATCCAGATGGCTAGTTCTCCCTGTATTCCATGAGATCTAACCTTACCCTCTTTGGTCTTCTTTCTTACTTCTTCAAAAAACTCAATCAAGTTTGTGAGACATGCCATGTTGTATATCCCTAATCAGTCCTTGCCTTTCCAAATACATGTACATCCTACTTGGCTACCACGGACGTCAGGTTCACTGGTCTATAGTTCCCTGGCTTGTCCTTAGCACCTTTCCTAAGCAGTGGTACTATGTTAGCCAACCTCCAGTCTTTCGGCACCTCACCTATGATTATCAATGATACAAATATCTCCGCAAGGTACCCAGCAATCACGTCCCAAGTTTCCCACAGAGTTGTAGGGTACGCCCGATCAGGTCCTGGGGATTTATCCACTTTGATGTGTTTCAAGAAATCCAGCACTTCCTCCTCTGTAGATTCTATATCTTCCATGTCCTTCTCCACAGTAGCCACTGATGCAAAATACTCATTTAGTATCTTCCCGACCTCCTACGGTTCCACACAAAGGCTGCCTTGCTGATCTTTGAGGGGCCCAATCTCACCCTAGTTACCCTTTTGTCCTTAATGTATTTGTAAAAACCCTTTAGATTCTCCTTCCTATTTGCCAAAGCTATCTCATGACCCCTTTTTGCCCTCCTGATTTCCCTCTTAAGTATACTCCTACTGACTTTATATTCTTTTAAGGATTCATTCAAACTATGCTGTCTATACCTGACATGTGCTTCCTTCTTTTTCTTAACCAAACCCTCAATTTCTTTAGTCAACCAGCATTATGTACTCCCACCAGCCTTTCACCCGAACAGGAATATACTTTCTCTGGACTCTCGTTATCTCATTTTTTAAAGCTTCCCATCTCCTAGCCATCCCTGCGAACATCTGTCCCCAATCAGCTTTTGACAGTTTTGCCTAATGCCGTCAAAATTAGCTTTACTCCAGTTTAGAACTTCAACTTTTATATCTGGTCTATCCTTTTCCATCACTATTTTGAAACTAGTAGAATTATGGTTACTGGCCCCAAAGTCACCTGCTCTGTCTTATTTCCAAAGTGTAGGTCAGGTTTTGCACCTTCTCTCGTCGGTACACCCACATGTTGAATCAGAAAGCTTTCTTGTACATGCTTAACAAATTATTCTCCATCTAAACCCTTAACACTATGGCAATCCCAGGCTATGTTTGGAAAGTTAAAATTCCCTACCATAACCACCTACTATTCGTACAGATAACTGAGATCTCCTTACAAGTTTGTTTCTCAGTTTCCCTCTGACTATTAGGGGGTCTCTAATACAATCCCAATAACGTGATCATCCCTTTCTTATTTCTCAGTTCAACCCAGATAACTTCCCTGGATGTATTTCTGGGAAAATCCTCCCTCAGCACAGCAGTAATGGTATCCTTTATCAAAAACACCATCCCCACTCCTCTCTCGCCTCCCTTTCTGTCTCCCTTTCTGTCCTTTCTGTAGCATTTGTATCCTGGAACATTAAGCTGCCAGTCCTGTCCATCCCTGAGCCATGTTTCCGTAATTGCTATGATATCCCAGTCCCATGTTCCTAACCACGCCCTGAGTTCACCTGCCTTCCCTGTTAGTCTCTTGCATTCAAATAAATGAAATTTAAGTTATCAGTCCTACCTTGTTCTCCGCTTTGTCCCTGCCAGCCCTGACTGTTTGACTCGCTCCTTTTCTCAACTATACCAATCTCAAATTGATCTCTTTCCTCACATACTCCCTGTCTCCACCCCACCCCCACCCCCACCCACCTCAATGGCTTAAATCCTTCTGAGCAGCTCTAGCTTTTCTCCTTGCCAGTATATTAGTCCCCTTCCAATTCAGGTGCAATTCGTCCTCCTTGTACAGGTCGCTTCTATCTCAGAAGTGTGTGTACTATGACCTCCTGCTGGTCCCTCTCCTGCTTGAGAATATGCTGCACCCTCTCTGAGACTTCCTTGATCCTGGCACCAGGGAGGCAACACACCATTCTGATTTTTCGCTGCTGGTCACAGAAATGTCTGTCTGTGCCTCGGACTAGAGAGTCCCCTAACACAATTGATCTCTTGGATTCCGATGTACCCCTCATTGCATTGGAGCTCATCTCGATACCAGAAGCTTGGCTGCTGTTGCTCCATTTCCCTGAGAGTCCATTACATCCTACATTTTCCAAAACAGTATATATTTGTTTGAAATGGGGATAGCCACGGAAAACTCCTTCACTACCTGCCTACCTCTCTTAACTTTCCTGGAGTTAACCCATCTATGTGACGACATCAGCAACTTTTTTCCCTTCCTGTAACTGCCATCCATCACATCCTCTTGCTCTTGTAAATTCCTCATTGCCTCTAGCTGTCTTTCTAACTGATCCATTCGATCCGATAGGATTCGCAATCAACGACGTTAATTGCAGATATAATCCTCAGTAACACGTAAACTCTCCCTAAACTCCCATATATGACAAGAAAAACATATCACTCTACTAAATGCCAATTTTGCTTCTTTTGATCTACAGCCCCAGAAAATAGCACTGTCTTATTCCTCTACAAAAAACTGCTCCAGGCTAACTTAATACTTATGGCTTATATTTGTAAGTTTAATCAAGAAACATATCTCAATAAAACATATAATCAAGAAAGAACCCACTCTACTCCCTACTGCAGACTTTCTGTAAGGCCACACTTAAAAAATATTCACTTTTCAGTTTCTGTGCTGTGACTGCTCTCAGACAGGTTCCTCCAAGATTAGTTGTGAATTTCACTGTTTGTTAATTTTCCCAGAAGCACTCCAATAACCAGCAATACATGCATTCAAACAGCAAAGGCAGTAACTGTACAGGTTCACTGCTCTGTCAGTTGGGAGTATGGGTCTCTCGCTCACTCGCTCGCTGTCTCTCTCTCTCTCTCTCTCTCACTCGCTCGCTCTGTCTCTCCCCTGTACTGACCTCACCATGTGCTGCCTTTGTCTGATCCTCTCCCTTTTAAAAGTGCTGTTGTTTTGACTTTTATTTTCCTCCAAAGTTCCAAAACAATGCAACAGCATATAAAATAGTCATTGTTCTCCTGAGATTTGAGGAAATCACATTCAACACCTAAAATATCTTTAAAAAAGAGCAGCCTGTTCCAGCCAGGAATTTTTCATGTCTCCATCTTTGTTTATCCAGGATCCTTTTTCTTAATGGCTGCAATGCAGTTCCAAGCTCATTAGTTTCAATGGTGCAGCTGTTGCGTGATTTTCTTATAACATGAAATCTCATGACAATAGGACAATTGTATTTCATTTGAGGCAGTCCGGAAACGCTAGGATGTTCCCTGGTATGGAATGATTAATCTTTGCTCGGAAGACGAACGGTTTGGGACTGTACTCATTAGAATTCAGAAACATGAGTGGTGATCTCATTGAAACTTAAAGTACTCTTAATGCTCTTGACAGGGCAAATACTGAGAAGATCGTATCCCTCATCGGTGAGTCTTGAGCAGAGAACATTATCTCAGAATGAAGGGGCACCAATTTAAGACTGAGATCAGAAGGAATTTATTCTCTATGGGGTTGAGAGTCTTTGGAACTCCTTGCCACAGAGAGCTGGAGGTCAGAATTTTTGTGTACATTTAAGGGTTATGTGGAAAGGGCAAGAAAGTGGAAGGGAGGAATGTTGGATCAGCCGTGATCCTATTGAGTAGTGGAACCGAATCGAGGAGCTGAACAGTCAACTCCTGTTCCTATTCTTTATGGTCTTATGGTATTGAATTCCCTCAATTGATCCTGTACCCATAAAAGTTTCAGGCAGCGCATTCTAGATCCTAACCACTCATTGTGTTCCAACCTATTTCCCTATGTTGTTTTTCTTTTGTCAGTTACCTTCAATCTGAACCTTCTGATTTTTTGAACTTTCCACAGATGGGAACAGTTTCTTTCAAAGTACTTTATTCAAACTATGCCATGATTTTTTTAATGCTTGTATCAGACCTACTGTTCTCCAAAGAAATCAGTCACAGTTTCTCTAATCCTTGGAACCATTGTCATGAACATATCTACACCCCCTCCTGAGCTATCATATTCTGCCTTCAATTTGGTGCTCAGAACAGTATGCAACACTTCATTTGAAATCTAACCAGTGTTTTGACACTCACCTGAGTATTATCTTCCATTCTGGGTTAAACTAACAATGTGAAATCAGGCCCCTATATATTTATGGCCCGAGACTCTTTGCCTTGTGCCAAAAAAAAGAAAGAAAAGAAAAGAACTTCCATCTGCATCGCATCTTTCATGACTTTGGTCTCCCATAGTGATTTCCAGCCAACCAAGGATCTTTTGAAGTGGAGCCACTGTTGTGACGCAGTTTCCACAAATGACAATGTGATAAGTGGAGAGATAATATGCTTTTGTTGATGTTGGTTGAGGAGTGTGTATTAACTAGGACACTGAGGTGAAATCCAGTTCTTCAGACTAATTCCATGGAATTATTTGCATTCATATGAGAGGGCAGTTGGGGCCTTGGTTTAACAGCTTATCCAAAAGATAGCTATCTTTCTGTTTCCAAATTTAAATCAAGTTCTCTTGTCAGAAATGAAATTTTAAATTGCTTCCAAAAATTATACCGCAGAGAACCCCAGGAGGAAAAGCTGTCGGGCATTAAAACAAAGTTTGTCTTTTAATTTTCTTTAAACATGTTTTGTTTAGAATTTATGTAACTACAGACAAGGAGGAGTTGAAGAAAAGGTTTTTGATCAGTTGGAGGCATGAAATCCTAAGTTGAAGCTCTTACCATTAATCTTTAAAACAACAACAATTTGTAATGACTACCTATGTGCAGTAAAATGTTTAAATCTGGGAGTTGCTGTCCAACTTGCCTTGCTCCTCCAGAAGCTGTCTGACAAAGATATCACACTGGGGCAAGTCATCCCATTCAAAAATGTGCAACATGAAGTTGTTATACTTTTAATAAACTGACCAGTAAACATTAGGGCTTGACCCATCCAGTGTAAGTGCACTTCCATGGTGTGATGTCTCACTTAACTGCCAAACATTGTCTCTGACAGACTGAAATTTAACTTTGTCAATTGTGGACACTCTTCAGCTTAGATTTTAATTTCTGATGGCGATTTTAAAAAGTACAAAAAATGTACTATATCTTTGTTTTATCTTTTTCTTATCCTTTTAATCCAATCTTTTTTCTCTCTCTCTCCTCATTTTGCTTTCTGTACCTAATTTGACATTGAATTGAACATTATAACTGACATTTCCAGGTTCAAATTCTGAATACTTAATCAATAATTTTTCACTTAATGGAGAATCAGATTTGTTTGCATTGTTCACAAACATTCCAAATACTCTGCATCATTTGCTTAGTGGCTGACAAAAATATCTAGTCCAAAAACCCATAAAAAAATTCATGATCTACAGTAACAGAGCTAACTAAGTCAGGGAACTATCGACAGGTGAGCCTGACCTCGGTGGTGGGCAAGATTTTGGAGGGAATCCTGAGGGACAGGATGTACATGTATTTGGAAAGGCAAGGACTGATTCGGGATAGTCAGCATGGCTTTGTGCATGAGAAATCATGTCTCACAAACTTGATTGAGTGTTTTGAAGAAGTAACAAAGAAGATTGATGAGGGCAGAGCAGTAGATGTGATCTAAATGGACTTCAGTAAGGCGTTCAACAAGGTTCTCCATGGGAGACTGATTAGCAAGGTTAGATCTCATGGCATACAGGGAGAACTAGCTATTTGGATACAGAACTGGCTCAAAGGTAGAAGACAGAGGGTGGTGGTGGAGGGTTGTTTTTCAGACTGGAGGCCTGTGACCAGTGGAGTGCCACAAGGATCGGTGCTGGACCCTCTACTTTTTGTCATTTACATAAGTGATTTGGATGCAAGCATAAGAGGTACAGCTGGTAAGTTTGCAGATGAGTGTAGTGGACAGCGAAGAGGGTTACCTCCGATTACAACAGGATCTGGACCAGATTGGCCAGTGGGCTGAGAAGTGGCAGATGGAGTTTAATTCAGATAAATGCGAGGTGCTGCATTTTGAGAAAGCAAATCTTAGCAGGACTTATACACTTAATGGTAAGGTCCTAGGGAGTATTGCTGAACAAAGAGACCTTGGAGTGCAGGCTCATAGCTCCTTGAAAGTGGAGTCGCAGGTAGATAGGATAGTGAAGAAGGCGTTTGGTATGCTTTCCTTTATTGGTCAGAGTATTGAGTACAGGGATTGGGAGGTCATGTTGCGGCTGTACAGGACATTGGTTAGGCCACTGTTGGAATATTGTGTGCAATTCTGGTCTCCTTCCTATCGCAACGATGTTGTGAAACTTGAAAGGGTTCAGAAAAGATTTACAAGGATGTTGCCAGGGTTGGAGGATCTGAGCTACAAGGAGAGGCTGAAGAGGCTGGGGCTATTTTCCCTGGAGTGTCGGAGGCTGAGGGGTGACCTAATAGAGGTTTACAAAATTATGAGGGGCGTGGATAGGATAAATAGACAAAGTCTTTTCCCTGGGGTTGGGAGCCCAGAACTAGAGGGTATAGGTTTAGGGTGAGAGGGGAAAGATATAAAAGGGACCTAAGGGGCAACTTTTTCACGCAGAGAATGAGCTGCCAGAGGATGTGGTGGAGCCTGGTACAATTGCAACATTGAAGAGGCATTTGGATGGGTATATGAACAGGAAGGGTTTGGAGTGATATGGGCCAGGTGCTGGGTGGGAGTAGATTGGGTTGGGATATCTGGTCGGCATGGACAGCTTGGACCGAAGGGTCTTCTTCCATGCTATATATCTCTATGACTCTGGCTACATTTGTTTGTTACTGTACCTTTAAAATCTCTTTTTGAGAAAAGAGTCTGAAAGGCATAAAACGCTGTGGCAATCAGCACTATAAACACATAGAGTTTATCAGTGAGACAGGGGAGACAGAAAAAATGTCATAAACACCGATGCAAAGCTGGTAATAGGAAAAGATTTAGGAGGCAAAATTAGTTGAAGACTAAACTTAGTAAAATGGAAAGAATCAAGGAATGAGAGATGGAGGAAAACAGATTTATTTCACATTTTTGTGTGAAATAATACCTTAATTCCATTATTTTCATGGTATAAATTAGTTGATAATGGTGACAACACATTGCGCCACTTTTCTGCCATGAGATTGGTTTTTATTGGCTTCAAGACAAAAGCTGTTTGCCAGAGTTGAGTGTACAGTGGTAATATAAACAGATCAGGAGATGAGGATTGATGACCTAATTTGAGTTAATCTCCCCCACCAATGTAATACAGTGTACCCTGTGTCTCAACAAAAGAAAATAGCAAAACCTTGTCCTAGTTCTGTCTGTGTTCACCGCTGGTTTGTTTCACTTAAAAAAAATTACTAAGTATAGCGGCTGTTTCTCACAGTATTCTTCCACACACTACCTGTATGCAAGTATTTCTGCAAATGCTGTAGGAGGTTGACCCCTGTCCCCATCCAACTAACTAACTTCTCTCCTGGGGAGGAGGAAAGGATAAGAACTTCAGTTTCAAGTTCAGATAAAATGTTTGTCTAACGGTTATGTTGATCACTCAGTTAAATACTTGAATGACAGATGTGTGTAATTTGAACCAAATTATTTCATCCAAAACAGGGGGAGAAAAGTCTAATACATTAACCAGGTTTTGATATTTTCCCTAATTGTATAAATATTACAGCTCTTTAATGCATTATGAAGCTCATGAAACTTTAAAGCAGTCTTGGTGGACTGAAGGACTGGTTCCTGTACTGTTCTTTGTTCAATTCCATCTTAACCATTTCTGTTTGTGCAAATTCGTAAATGTTTTATTATTCTTATCCTCCACTGTGAGACTTAACAATCATAAGTTTTGAGGGTTAAAGTGATTTAATGGAAAATTGTTGATCATTTGTTTACAACTACATTTTTTGATGTGATTTACAGCTTTGCCACATCATTGCGTCATTTACACATCTTTGACAAGAGAATGACGCACAGCTATTCTGGCTGTTGCTTTCTGCACAAAAAATAAGCTTGGAAAAGTCTTCATTGTAGAACCTGTTAACACCCATCCTCTAAGAGTATTTATTAGTCTTTAGAGTGGTTTCAGCTTGAAGCTGTTAGTGGATTGCTAAACAAGTCAGGAGTGAAATCTACCAGACTGAATTCTATTAAGTAGTGAAACCTCCTGAAATATAGTGACAACAGTCAACTTGTATTTATATGTGCCTTAAATGTAACAAAATATTCCAAGTGCTTCACTAAACTGTTACCCATCAAAATTTGACACAGCAATACAAGGAAATATTCGGGCAAATGACCAAAAACTTGTTCAAATAAATTTTAAGGAGCGTTTTAAAGAAGGATAGCAAGGTAGAAAGGTGGAGAAGTTTAACACAGGAAATTCCAGAGCTTGGGACGTAGGTAGCTGATGACTTGATTGTCTAAGATGAATTAAGTTAAATTGGAATGTAGGACTTTACTTTTAAGACCTAAGTCGATTAGAATTAAAGACGGAATTTTGAGAGGGGCAATCTAAAGCTTACTAGTCCTTATTCGATTCAAGATCAATTCCAGTTGTAAAAATGTTTTGACATGTTTTGTAAGATTGCTTGCATTTATCATAATCAGTAAAAATAACACAAATGATACTCAATAAAAGCACTGGTTTTCAGCGCATCTATATGGGTTGTTTGTTCACAACACTTGTTGACAGGACATTTCGCTGAGCAGCAACATAACCACGAGACTGCATGGGAATATTGATTATAGTGTTATAAAAGTTTACAAAGTGTCCTGATGACAAAACAACATGCAAAAGTACCATGGACATGGTTAATTTTAATTTTCAAACTGTGACTTTAGAAGAAGACTGCTGCAACTAAACATGACAGCAGATTTAAATTCATTCACTGTCTGGCAAAGTTCTCCGTGGAATGTCCCACCTGAAGTGTCAAAGAAACTTTAAACAGAGAGAGAAATATAACAGAAAGAGATACCAAGGGAGCTGACTGCCTTGAGGACAGCAAGCTTTTGTTGCAAAATCTTTGAATTTTGGTCTTCCAGTAATATGCAAAAACGTTAAAACTAACTGCAACACTCATGTGTTAATGGCCTGATGTCCTAGTTGTGAACTCGTACACTATTTAAATGTCCACTCTTCACAAATCTGTATGTGTTGTGAAACTATTTTTCTTCTGATTTGTCAATCATAAACTCGTTGTTGCTACTTTTAAGAAAGCTTGGTTCATTTGCCTCCTTTTAAAAATAAGCATATATTTCTTTGGGAGGCAGTTAACCTTCTTATGGTCAACAGAGGGGCAGGTGAATAACCAAAAGGGAGTCAGTTCACCCCTCCTAACCTGGGACCTTAATATTTTGAGATAACCTAATGTATGACTATAACATATTAGAGAAATTCACTGGAACAGGTTGTATCAAAAGGTATGGAGGGGTGAGGCTATGGAGGGACTTGAAGCCAAGGGTGACAGTTTTAACATTGACTCTCATTCTAGAAACCTCTCAGGATGAATCATTCGACAAAAGAGATTGTAGGGTAATGACCCTTGTTGCAAGTTTGGATAGGAACAACAGAGTTTTAGATGAATTGTGGTTATGGAGTGTGGAAGATGATGCAGGGGAAGACTTTTATAATGTTACAAAGGTGGAATTAGATTACATGGTTTGGAATTAGATACTCAACATTGGTTGAGATGATACAAGATTGTGAGTAGTCTGTTTAATTCTCATAATTGCCAGGTAAAGGGATGGAGTTGGCTCCCATGGAACAATGTTTATGATTGTAATTTAAAGGAAATTTCTGCTCATCCAGTCGTAGAAGTCAGGCAAAGACTGTAGTAAATGATGGTTTAGGGTTTAAGAGTAAAGAGAATCCAATGAAGGCAGAACTCTGGCTATTACTGCACAGATGATGGAATTAGGTGAGAGCAATTCCACCAAGTTGGGTGTCTGAGAAGTAACACTGCTGAATGGTGTAACTCACAATGGAAAGTTTCAGGCAGGTTACACAAGACAAGGTGGCATCATTTCCCACATCCTGATCTGACTTTGAGTTATTTCTGACTTCTGACTTCTTCAGAATGATGTTTGACAGAAACATAATTAGATGTGATGTACATGGACTTACAAGAACAGTGGGCACATGTTTTGGAGGTAACCTTGTGGCACAAGGGGAGGTGGTAGGCTTGTGGTATTATTGTGGGACTATTAATCCAGCAATCCAAGTAAAGTTGTTTGGGAAGACCCAGTTTCGAATCCTACCACTGCAGATGATGGAACTTGAATTCATAAAAATCTGGAATTAAAAGTTTATTCGTGACCACAGATCAATTGTTGATGACCAGAAAAAGTCAATATGCCACTCATATCCTTTCGGGATGGAAACTGCTAACCTTACCAGGTTCTGTTGACATGCGACTCCGGACCCATAGCAAACTTTAAACTAGTCTCTGGGCAATTAGGAATAGACAATAAATGCTGGTCTAGCCAGGGGCATCACATCATGTGAATGAATAAAAATTCACTTTCAAGAATTTTACCAAGAGCAGGGAGGTTATAAATGCTTATTTTGACTTGAATAGAGTGGCCACCACAACAAATCTGAAGAAGAGGATTACAGCACCTGAACAGATGGGAACTTGTAGCAATACCAGTTGGTTTGGGGGCTATGCAAAGAGGTTGTGAGGTTTGTAATTTAGTGCAGCAGGGTCCGTGGAGCAGGCCATGAGTTACCCGTAACATAGCTTAGAAAGGCTATGTGGCAGATTTGATGATGATGACTTTCAACTTTCAAGCTTTGTTTAAATTTTAAATCAGGCAGGTTGACTCTAATTCATCAAGGTATTTCTTCAGAAATTTCCTGATGAATGCAAGAAGAAAAGCTTTGATAAAAGTTCACATTTTTCAGTAGTGCGCAAAAATGGTTGTAATGGAGTTGAGAAGCTGGGCTTACCTTTTGCATTTAAGGGATATCATGGAACAATAAGCAGTTTTGGTAGAGGGAAGCGGAGCCATGCTTTAGGTGGCTCAGCCAAATCTGGTAATGACCCAGTTCATTTGTATTAACTGTGGAAACTTGGTGAGAGTTGTAGTTCTGAGATCTTAATTGAAAAGAGTTTTTTTTTGTTTGAAGATTTCAACTCCATGGAATGTTGACAGTCATTGCGTACTACACTTGCTTCATTGACCATTTTGTCAGCATGAATCATCAGGAAGACCAAAGTCAAAGCCAGGGCTTAGAGAATCCACCTTTCATCAACATTAGCAACCTACTCTTCACATCTTCACATACTGTGGACAAACAGTTACCGGTAGCTCGTCTCTTAATGCTATCATGTCAGAGTTGAAAAGTCATGCCTTGACTTACAGCAAATTCATTGAAAATACAAAACAGATAGAATATTGGGCATCTCCTTGGAGGACGGAGTGCTGAGTACTGAAGTTAATCAGTAAGCAGGGAATCCCCACGCCCCCCCCAAAAACGTAGCTGTCCTCATGACTCAATGGTGGCTCTGGTTGGATCATGTGAGCAGAAGAGGTGTTGCCAATAGATTAGATTAGATTACATTACAGTGTGGAAACAGGCCCTTCGGTCCAACAAGTCCACACCGACCTGCCGAAGCGCAACCAACCAATACCCCTACATCTACCCCTTACCTAACACTACGGGCAATTTAGCATGACCAATTCACCTGACCTGCGCATCTTTGGACTGTGGGAGGAAACCGGAGCACCCGGAGGAAACCCACGCAGACACGGGGAGGACGTGCAAACTCCACGCAGTCAGTCGCCTGAGGCGGGAATTGAACCCGGGTCTCTGGCGCTGTGAGGCAGCAGTGCTAACCACTGTGCCACCGTACCGCCCAAATAGTCTCATGCCAATGCCACAGAGTAACAGGTAACCTGTGCATGTGATTTATGAATGTCAATATGTGAGATATTGACACTTGCTAACAGGAGTGTCTAGAGACACATCTGGAAGGGCCTAGATAAAGCACAGGACAACAGAAAAATAGCCAAATACCAGAAAGGAGAACCCAATAGAAGGAAAAAAGTCAGCAATTAACATTGTATCAATGCTATTCATCTGTGCCAACTGTGAAAGGGACTTTCACTCATTAATTGCCCTCCATTCCAGGACAGAGTGACATACACCCTGGGCGCAGTCCATCATTTCCAGAGATGGATGAATGCCATCCCTAGGAATTGAGTGGGGGCGCCTTGACTTACACTGAGAGCAGCAGTACAGTATTCAGATAGTGTTGTAACTTACATCTCTGCACTGATTGCACACGTTTCAAAGTGACTGCCAGGAATTGTTTCTCCTTCTGTTTGACCCGGAATTGTTTCTCCTTCTGTTTGACCCAAGTTTTGTGTGCAAAGATTTTTTCTATACAGTGGGTACCACCCATCTATGGACTAAATCAAAGCATTATCTTGCTGTGGAGCTGCCACACATGATTAGTTGAACTGAAGTAAGCTGAAGTGTCTTGCCAAAGTTGGCCCACTGAGAAGTAGGAAAAAAGGCTGATGATTAATGGTCTGTTATTTTTCATGCTAGTCTTTCTTTGCACAGGCAAGAAAGTAATAACTTTAAACAGAGAAATTTTCAGATGTCACAAATGCAATAAGTGAAACTAATATTTCCCCAATTTTTTTCTGCTTTTTTAATTCTATTTCATAGCTCACTGAGGATCTGCACAACACACCAATGAACAGTGAGATCAGAGAATTGGTGAAGCTACTATCACAGCCCCACCTCAAGGTGAGAGCATGTAACACGTGTAAGCATGTAGTCTAAATAATTTAAATGCTTTTACTTGAATTTTGTTGCCAGAATTAGTTATCCAGAAAACCATAGAGAAAAATGAGTTCTGTTCTAAGCCCAGCTGTGTTCATAAAATTTCAACTTTGTGTGTGCATTTCAAAGGATTTGCATTTGATGATGCGGCCACTGTTGTTTGTGATATACATAAATGATCTGGAAGAGGGCACTGTTGGTATGATCAGCCAGTTTGCAGATGACACGAAGATTGGTGGAGTAGCAGAAAGCATAAGGGACTCTCAAAGAATGCAGGAGAATATCGATAGACTGGCGAGTTGGGCGGAGAAGTGGCAGATGGAGTTCAGTCCAGGAAAATGTGAGGTGATGCATTTTGGGAAGTCTAATTCTAGAGTGAATTATACAGTAAATGGAAGAGTCTTGGGAAAGGTTGATGAGCAGAGAGATCTGGGAGTTCAGGTCCATTGTACCCTGAAGGTTGCTTCACAAGTGGATAGAGTGGTCAAGAAGCCATATGGTATGCTTGCCTTCACTGGACCGGGTATTGAGTATAAGAACTGGCAAGTCATGTTAAAATTGTACACAATGTTGGTTCGGCCACATTTAGAATACGGTGTACAATTCTGGTCACCACATTGCCAAAAGAATGTTGACGCTTTGGAGAGGGTGCAGAGAAGATTCATGAGGATGTCGCCTGGTATGGAAGGTGCTCGCTATGAAGAGAGGTTAAGTAGGTTAAGGTTGTTTTCATTAGAAAAAAGGAGTTTGAGGGGGGCCCTGATTGAGGTCTACAAACTCAAGAAGGGTATAGACAGGGTGGATAGAGACAAGCTTTTTCCCCAGGGTGAAGGATTCGGTGACAGAGGTTACACTTTCAAGGTGAGAGGTGAAAAGTTTAAGGGGGATACACAAGGCAAGTACTTAACACGGAGGGTGGTAGGTGCATGGAACGCATTGCCAGCAGAGGTAATAGAGGCAGGGGCGATAGAGTCATTTAAGATGTATATGGACAGATGCATGTGTAGTTGGGGAGCAGAGGGCTTAGGTATTGGACAACAGGTTTAGATAGTGGATTTGGATCGGCTCAAGCTTGGAGGTCTAAAGGGACTGTTCCTGGGCTGTAAATTTTCTTTGTTCGTTGATGCAAATTTCTTAACTCATCATTATCTTTGTTAACAGGCTTATTGAATGGAATGTTATGTACGAACCCAACTCTGATGAAGTGCATTTAGTCTAAACAAATGTTTGAAATAAACGTTTTGAATTAGGAACAAAAATATAGGAATCTAGAATGTGAATCTGAAAGATGTATTGAAAGGCAGCCTATGTAGACTCACGTACTCCGAATGAACAAAGTATTTTAGATCCATTGGCTTGTCCTTTGTTACATTTTGAGAAATTTCACTCAATCTAAGCCAAATTGTTTTACCAATTGATGTGTTCCTAAAAGTGATGAAAAAAATTCAGCAAGTGGAATGAGGGTGTTTATTGCAATTTAAAAAGCAATCTAAATGTAGGAAGTTTGTTTTTGAGATATGAGCATTGGTAGCCATGCCATTATTCATTACTAATTCCTAATTGTGCTGAAGACGGGAGTGGAAGTTGGCTTTCTTGAACCGTGCAATCCATGTGGTGTTGTATACCCACAGCTTTAAGGGAGGGATTTTCAGGATTTTGACCCAGCAACAGGGAACAAAAATGATTTAGTTCCTAATGTTGTGTGTTTTGGAGGGAAACCTACATGTGGTAGCATTCCCATGCATCAGAAAATAGGTTTGGAAGGTGCAATCAAAGCAGACTTCCCAAGTTACTGAGAACTGTAACATGGCTGCCATTGTGCAGCTATGGTGATTGCGGTGAATGTTGAAGCTGCTGGATTGGCTGATTTGTTCTTAATGCTGTCAAGCTTCTTAGGTGTTGTTGGAGCTGCACTCATCCAGGCAAGTGGAGAGTGTTTCATTACCCAATTGTAGATTGTGCACAAGTGTTGAAGAGTCAGGTACTGAGTTACTAATTGAAGGATTCCTAGTCTTTGACTCATTTTTGTGGTTAGTTCAATTTATGCTCAGTGTTAAATTCCAGGAGGTTGATATTTATGGATTCAGTGATGGTAATGATATTGAACATTGAGGAGAGATGATTAGGTTATATTCTTTGATCTTGTCCTCCTTATTACTCTCAATGATTTTTCCAATTGGTGTTCAACGTGGAGAATGACTAATTCATCAGCCAAGGAAGAAGGAGTTGAGATCCACTGATGCATGCAAGAATGGCAATCTCCTGGTGGATTTTTTGAATACTTGATCCAAATCTTACTTTTTATATTGCTAAGAGCTTTGTAAAATTATGGTTTCAGATTGTGATGATGTAACGTTTTTCTAAAATTCTACGTTTTTATTCAGTATGGTTAAAGCTTTTGAAAGATTCCAGCCTAAAAGTAAAAGTACTTTTCTGTGTAAGCCATATGTGCGCAAATATTTTGATTCTATACCAACCATGAGTTTTACAACATATAAGTAGAACAGATACTTCTTGCTTTGATTTGTGTTGCATTGCATATGGGGTATCCTTCTACCTTTGACACTGAACTTGATATTTGATTGCTTTATGCAATTTTGAAGCTCCCAAATTCAGGGCAGAGTCGTTCTATGGATGTGGCCTTTGCTGGTTAAATGTCTAATGTTTGAATATAATAAATATGGTTGTTTGTTTCATGAGAAGCCTCTGATTCAGTATCTCATTTGAGACCCTTGTTAACGTTTTAGTTCAGAACATTTATCAAGTTGTTTATCAAGGCTTGTGCAGGATGTGCAGCATAATCATTATGATTGCTTCTAAGTGCTCTTGAAAAAAGTTAGTGTCTTAGTCATATAGCATGGAAATAGACTCTTCGATCCAACCAATCATGCCAACCACGTTCGCAAACTAAATTAGTTCCACCTGCCTGCACTTTGCCCATAGCCATCCACACCTTTCCTATTCATGAACTTATCCAAATGTCTTTTAAACACCAATTGTAACTGCATCCACCACTTTCCAGTGAAAACGAACCCAGTCTATCCAACCTTCCTTCATAGCTCAAATCCCCCATACCAGGTAACATCCTGGTAAACATTTTTTGGGCCCTCTTCAAAGCATCCATATTCTCTGGTAGTATTGTGACCAGAACTGTACACAATATTCCACTGTGGCCTAACTAAAGCTCTGTAAAGCTGCAGCAAGCAGTGTGAGCACTGCTGCCTCACAGCAGCAGGGACCCGGGTTCGATTCCTGCCTCAGGCGACTGTCTGTGTGGAAGTTGCACCTTCTTCCCATGTCTGCGTAGGTTTCCTCCCATAATCCAAAGATGTGCAGGTCAGATGGATTGGCCATGATAAATTGCCCATAGTATTAGATACATTAGTCAGGGGTAAATAGAAGGTAGGGGAGTGGGTCTGGGTGACTTACTCTTCGGAGGGTCAGTGTGGACTTGTTGGGCCGAAGGGCCTGTTTTCACACTGTAGGAAATCTAATCTAATACTTGCCTATTTTTATTCTCAATACCCTTACCAATGAAGGCAAGTATACCACAGGCATTTTTTATTACCTTATTTACCCATGCTGCCACCTTCAATAATCTGTGGACCTGCACACCCAGATCTCTCTGTACATCAATATTCCTCAGGATTCTGCCATTCACTTTATAATTTCCACCTGTACTTGACTGTCCAAAATGCATCACTTCACATTTGTCTGGATTAAACTCCATCTGCCATTTTTCTGTCCATGTCTCCAACTGATTCATATGCTGCTGTATCCTCTGACAATCCTCATCTCTATCCACAACTCCATCAATCTTTGTATCATCCCCAAACTTACTAATTAGACCAGTTACGTTTTCCTCCAAATCATTTATGTAGACAACAAACAGCAGAGGTCCCAGTACTGATCCCTATGGAACATCACTAGTTACAGCCTTCCATTGCATAAAGCATCCTTACACTGCTATAATTCATCTCCTATGACAAAGCCAGTTATATATCCATCTTGCCAGCTCACCCCGATACTGTGTGACTTCACCTTTTGTACTAGTCTGCCATGAGGGACCTTGCCAAAGGGTTTACTGAAGTCCATATAGATAAATCAACATCTTTTCCAACACTCATCCTCCAGAAACTCGATCAAGTTAGTGAGGCACAACCTCCCCTGCACAAAACCATGCTGTCTATCACTAATAAGTCCATTTGCTTCTAAATATATATTGATCTTGTTCTGAGAATCTTTTCTCATAATTTCCCTACCACTGACGTGAGACTCTGAGGGCTGTACTTTTCAGGATTATTCCTGCTATCCTCCTTAAACAATGGGACAACATTGCCTATTCTCCAGTCCTCTGGGGCCTCACCTATGGCCAAAGAGGATACAAAGCTGTTTGTTTCATCCAAATCATTTATATAAATGACAAACAAAAGTGGACCCAGTACCAATCCTTGTGGAACACCACCCTTCACAAGCTTCCAGTCTGAAAAACAACCCTTAAAATGATAGAATTCAGCAATCCAACTGCTGTTAAAATACTTTCATTTCACTTTAGTGCAATGCCAAAAATAAGATACACTGCATAATGTCATCATTAAATAAATGTAAAATAATAAATCTAATTTAAGTTATTCTGTTTTTGTAAAAATGAAGGATAAAGGTGATTTTTGGCTCCTTGTTTAGATTCGTCTTTTTTCTTACTGTTTTTCTTATACTTTTTGAAGATGGTTGCTGTTGACATATATCATAAAACTATTTCCATTGCCTCGGGGTCACAACGCACAAAGTTATAGAGGTTACTTGGTAGCAGCTAGGAAAAAAAGTTGGCAAAGCATAATATTCCAGCATCTGTGAGATTTTGACATTGTTTCTTCCAAAGTACATGGCAGCATTCACGAATATCCATCTTTTTTGTGTTTTTTTGCCGTTCGTTTTCAACATTAGCATTAGCAAGAAAGGCAGCTCAGGATATTTTCTCACTGCGGGAGTTTTGAGCTCCATATTTAAATGATAGCTGCCAGCAGTTCAATATTACTTTATCTCACATGTCATCTAAAGCTACAACACTTCAATTTTTTTTCAAATGACTGAAACAGTTGCAGCTATATTGCTGCAGAGTCCTGTGAAAAATCTTGATGTAGAAGTACAGGAATAAAAAAATGTGTGCAGCTTCAGCAAATTATCCTTTTTTGTCTCAACCGTTGTTTACAAATCTCGGTAAGAGGAGGCACAAAGCTACCAGCAGTGGTCCATCAAAGTATTATTACTGTTTTGTGTTCAGTGGCAGCAGTGCTGGAAGCTTATTTCAACAGCAAACAGTTTAACTAGTATTTTAATTAGAATCATAGAATCCCTACAGCAGGCCATTTGACCCATCAAGTTTCCACTGATCCTCCAAAGAGCACCCCATCCAGACCCACCCACGTCCCTAGCCCTCACCCCCACCCTATCCCTGTCTTTCCCATTTCCAATCCACCTATGCTGCACATTGTTGGACTGTGTGAAGAAACCAGAGCACCCAGAACTCCATGCAGATATGGGGAGAATGTGCAAACACTGTATTTCTCTATTCTCTGCCTGTTCATGTGTCTGTTTAAATGCCTCCTAAACTTTGCTGCTGTATCTGCTTCCAAGCATTTTCCTGACACTGATCATCTTCGCACCTCTCCATTAAACTTATTCCCACTCAACTTCAAACCTATCACATTTCCACCGTGGGACTGTCCATGCCTCTCCGTTTTATGTACTGTATCAGAGTGAGTTGGGACTGGAAACTTCCAGAGTGACTGCCCCCACAGACTTCACCCCAAAATCCAAAAAGGTCACTCCATAATCTCATTCCTTGCTTGGAGAGACAGTGACAATCCTGGGATAATCACAAACCTCACTTCCTGCCCAGACAGATTGTGATAATCCTGTGACATTCACTAACTTCCTCCCCCCGACTGGAGAGGCACTCGCTAACGTTTCTCCCCCCCCCCAGTCCGGAGAGGCACTCCCTAACGTCTCTCCCTGCCTGGAGAGAGACACACTCATCTCAATAATGTTGGGATAATCTCTAAACTCTCTCCCTGCACGGAGAGAGACACACTCTAAACTCACTCGCTGCCTGGAGAGACATTCACTCACCTCACTTTCCTGCTCAGAGAGACAGTGATAATCCTGGGGTAATCACTAATCTCACTCCTTGCCCAGAGACACCATCTCTAACCTCTCTCTCTACCCGGAGAGACAGTTATAATCCTGGGATAATCTCTAAAATCACTCGCTACCCAGAAAGGCAGTGACAGTCGTGGGATAGCCTCTGATCTCGTTCCCAGAGAGACCGTGATAATCTTGGGATAATGTCTAATGTCACTCCCTGCACAGTGCAACAGTGATAATTATGGGACAGACCTGTAGCAGGTTGGATATTTTCTGGTCAGCTCAGAGGAGGCGAATAATTGACCAGGTTTCTCACTTTACTTGGGTCTCTGAACTCTTATTTCCATCTTTTTGTGCCAATCCATCTCCAGGTCTCCATCAAAGACTTTGATTATCAGACCCAGGAGTTGGCATTCCCACTGTAAAGAGGCCTCAACTATCTCCTTTCGACCCTGTCTGAACTTGCCCAGGCCTTCCCCTTTATGATAACCCATCTCTGCCATCAGTTTCTGAAATTTGTGCAGTGTCATTGTTTAATAAGTAAAGCTCAAGTTGAGGTACAACCATATACTTTGATGTGGTATAATGAAAAAATCTGTTTGAAATAAACTTCATGAACTACAGCTTTCTATAGTTATTTATGCACCACTCACTGCACCATATATTGGCTGTGGTTTTTCAACCGTTGAGCAAACCTATCTGAACGCATTAGTCTCTGTCTCTAACATTCTGAAGGGCTGGGTCTGATCGCCATTGAGCACTGAGAGTATCTTCATGGTTTTTGCATCCCTGCCAAAAGCTAGTAATAACCCCAAGGCCAATTCCTACATTCTAAAGCATACCTAAACATAATTGTTAGGACACAAAACTGTCTTGACAGGTGTTGAGATGGTAGTAGTACAGTCATGTCACTGTCCTAGCAATCCAGAAGCTCTGGTTACATGTGTTCAAATTCCACCATGGCAGCTGGTAGAATTTGGATTTTGCTACTAAATCTGGAAAAAAAAACCCACCTAATCTTGGTAATCATGATCATAAAACCATTGTTCAGTTATTATTCAAAAGCCACTGATGCCCTTGAGGGAAGGGTATGTGCCAACCTTACTTAGTCTGACTTGCATGTGACACCAGACCCTTAGCAATGTGGTTGACTCCTAGCCATTCCTGATGAAGGGCTTTTGCCCGAAACGTCGATTTCGCTGCTCGTTGGATGCTGCCTGAACTGCTGTGCTCTTCCAACACCCCTAATCCAGTATTTGCTTTCCAGCATCTGCAGTCATTGTTTTTACCTTCTGAAATGGCTGACCAAGCTACTCTGTCATAGCAGACTACTGCAGTCTCAACGTGAATTAAACCAATTAACTACTCAACATTGACCAAAAATGACAACACCATGACTAGCCCTGTCAACCCTGCAAAGTTCTCTTTGCAAAACTCTTTAACCATGTCAAAACTAGGACAACTATCCAAACGCTGGTCAAGTAAAAGCCTGACATTTTTATACTCATCAAATTATGACCACCCGTGAGTATGCTTAGTTCCCTGGACCAAGTTAGAGGAACAAACCTACCAAACAGACACTCGCCACCTATGGCAAGGCCTAAACAACATTACAGAATACAAAATGAAGCAGAGCAAGATATCTGACAAAGACATAGCCCTCCTTAGCTTTCTATGCTTGGTCTGAGCCGAGTGCGAGCAGCATGGTAACACATGCACTGACAGCCCCAGATGCACTTGTTCCCTCAGTCACCACTGCAAATGTCATATCGGACTTCCCAGGAGTCAACCCAAGGAAAGCAACGTGCCCGGACAGTGTCCCTGGCTGAGCACTCTGAGCCTGTGTGGATCAACTGGCGGAGGTATTCAGACATCTTCAGCCTCTCCCACCTACAAGCCAATCTCCGCCTGCTTCAAGAAGCCCATCAGCATCCCTGTACCTAAGAAAACAAATGTCATGTGCCTTAATGGCTACAGTCTTCAGCCCCCACCTTTACTCCCTGTGCTTCCATGATTGTGTTGCCAAATTCCAAATAAACGCCATCTACAAGTTCACTGATGACACCGCTGTGGTTAGATGAATGAAAGGCATTCATGACGAAGGACTTATGCCTGAAACAGTGATTCTCCTGCTCCTCGGATGCTGCCTGACCTGCTGTGCTTTTCCAGCACCGCACTCTTCCATCTGTAGTTAGATGGATATCTAACACTGGCAAGTCAAAATTCAGAAGGCGTACAGAGGGTAGTGAGAACAATCTACCCCTCAACATCAGCAAAACTAAAGAACTGATCATTGACTTCAGAAAGAAAGGAAGAGAACCCACCCCTATCTCCATCAATGGAACCGAGGTTGAGAGGGTGGAGAGTGGCAAATACCTCAGAGTGATATAACCGACAACCTGCCCTGGTCCTGCCAATTAAATGCAATGGTCAAGAAGGCACGACAATGTCTCCTCTTCCTCAGATGGCTCAGGAAATTTGGCATGTCCGTAAGGATCCTCAATAACATCTACAGAAACATACTGTCTGGGTGCATAATCGCCTGTATGGCAACCACTGTGCCCAGGACTGTAAGAAACGACAGAAGGTGATATGCATAGCCCGGACTATTATGAAAGCCAATCTTCCATCCATGGACTCCATTTACACAGCTTACTGCCGCAGAAAGGCTGTTGATGTCGTCAAAGACCTATCATACTCCAGTAATGATCTCCGACAACCTCTTCTGTCAGACAGAAGGTCTCGAAGCTTGAACACACACACACACATCAGCAAGTTCAAGAACAACTTTTTCCTAGCCATTATTCGATTGATGAATGGAGACTCTAGCCTCAAAAAATGCTGATCTTGCTAACATTGATCTTGCCTAGTGCACGCCCTGTAGACCTCTGTCTAAGCCTTTTGATAACCTCTGATCTGTACATCTTTGCTTACTATGATCTGCCAGTACTGCTCATAAGCAAAGCATTTCTTTGTATTTCAGTACACGTGACAGTCAATCAATCGAACACAGAGCACCAGACATAGTACAGAGTTATACAACTGGGAGAAAGTTGCCCTGGGATTCTTCAACATTGACTCTTTACCCATTAAGTCTCATGGCATCCAGTCATAGGAACGTGAGGGTGGTATCAAGGATCCTCAACAAAACTGATTGGCAGTCAGAAGGAAAGCTCTCCATTGGTTTAAGATGTACTTAGCGCAAAGGAAGATTATTGCAATTCCTGGAGGTCAGTGATTTAATTTCACAACATCCTTTCAGGGGTTCCTTAGTATAATGTCATCCATGCAACAATCATCAGCTGCTTCTTCCTGACCTTTCCTCTATCATTAGATCAGAAGTTGGGTGTTTGCTAATGACTGTACAAGTTCAGCAGCATTCACAATTCCTCAGATACTGAAGCTGCTTGTGCCCATAGATGTAGCAAGACCCGGAGAGCATTTAGGGTTGGGGTGATCAGAGGCAAATAAAATTCACACCACACAAGTGCTAAGTAATGGCTATCTTCAACAAATGATTTTCTGGCCATTTCACTTGGACATTCAATGGTATTGCCATTGCTGAATTCCCTACTGTCAACATGCTAGAAATTACTGTTGACCAGAGACTGAACTGGACCAGCTATGCAAATGTGTTGTTACAAAAGATGAGAGGCAAAGATTTCTGCAGTTCGTTACTCTATGAAGCCTGTGCATTATCTACAAGGGACAATTTAGATGTGTGATAGAATGTTCTTCACTTGCCTGGATAAGTACAATTCCGAACACACTTGAGAAGCTCAATATAATCCAAGACAATATAATCCATTCAAGTGGAATCCTACCACCTGCAATGCAAAGTGACAGCACTATATCTTATACAAAATGTGCTGCAGTAAGTCACCCTCTTTTGACAGCAACTTCCAAAGCCACAGCCTCTACCATGTAAAAGGGCACCAGGTGCATGGGACCACACCATCACTGACAAGTTCACCTTGAAGACACCTATCCTGACTTGGAACTTCATTGTCATTCCTTCACTGTTCCTGGACCAAAATTGCTTCTAGAACTTGAGTTATGCCTACCCTACAATGCATCTGTTCATTCTAGCAGCTCACCCCCACTACCTCAACGGGAATTAGGAATATTCAGTAAATGCAGGCCTAGCCAGCAATGCCAGCATCTGGTGGAAGAATAAGTATAGTATTATCAGGCATGGATTCCAGTGCTTTCCTCAGCATTGATTTTTGGTGATTTTGTGCTTATGTCTGAACCCTGATGCTGCTAACATTATAATCTTGCTTCAGTTCTATTCCATTGTGCAAATGGGATGGCTGCTAAACAGAAATTGCTCATTCTGCTCCCTCGCCTACCCATGATGGACTGAATTGCTTTCCACTGATCATAAATCTCCCTATGATTGGGCTTTTTAGTGATTGTGCCTTAGCAACTTAATAGAGTTCTTTGAGGAAGTGACCAAGTTGATAGATGAAGGAAGGGCTGTTGATGTCATATACATGGACTTTAGTAAGGCATTTGATAAGGTTCCCCATGGTCAACTAATGGAGAAAGTGGAGTCACATGGTGTGCAGGGTATTCTAGCTAGGTGGATAAAAAACTGGTTGAGCAACAGGAGACAGTAGAAGTTGAAGGGAGTTTCTCAAAATGGAAAGAGGTGACCAGTGGTGTTCCACACGGATCAGTGCGGGGGCCACTGTTGTTTGTGATATACATAACTGATCTGGAAGAGGGCACTGTTGGTATGATCAGCAAGTTTGCAGATGACACGAAGGTTGGTGGAGTCGCAGAAAGCATAAGGGACTCTCAAAGAATACAGGAGAATATAGATAGGCTAGAGAGTTGGATGGAGAAGTGGCAGATGGAGTTCAATCTGGGCAAATGTGAGGTGATGCATTTTGGGAAGTCTAATGCTAGTGCGAATTATACTGTAAACTGAAGAGCCTTGGGCAAAGTTGATGAGCAGAGAGATCTGGGAGTTCAGGTCCATTGTACCCTGAAGGTTGCTGCACAGGTGAATAGAGTGGTCAAAAAGGCATATGGCATGCTTGCCTTCATCAACGAGGTATTGAGTATTAGAGCTAGCGGGTCATGTTAAAATTGTGCATGACAATTGGTTCAGCCACATTTAGAATACTGTGTACGGTTCTGGTCGCTACATTACCAAAAGGATGTGGACGAGGGTGCAGAGAAGTCTTACGAGGATGTTGCCTGGTATGGAAGGTGCTAGCTATGAAGAGAGGTTGAGTAGGTTAGGATTGTTTTCATTAGAAAAAAGGAGATTGAGAGCAGACCTGATCAAGGTCTACAAAGTCATGAAGGGTATAAGCTTTTTCCCAGTGTGAAGGATTCAATAACAAGAGGTCATGCTTTCAAGGTGAGGTGAAAAATTTAAGGGGGAAATACACGGTAAGTACTTCACACACTGGGTAGGTGCCTGGAAAGCGTTGCCAGCAAAGGTGGTAGAGGCAGGCATGGTAGATTCATTTAAGATGTGTATGGACAGATGCATGAGTAGGTGGGGAGCAGAGGGATGCAGATGCATAGGAATTGGGTGACAGGTTTAGACAGTGGTTTTGGATCGGCCCAGGATTGGAGGGCCAAAGGGACTGTTCCTGGTCTGTAAATTTTCTTTGTTCTATGATTCCTTTCCAATTCTGTTAGCTAGTAAATCTGCAAGTCCTGTACCTGCAAATTGTGTTGAACTAATTACAATTCCAGTTGATGGTACTATCAGACAAGTCAAATCCCAGATGAAACATGCCTTGATAGATTGTACTTGTAAAAACAAAATACTTAAGAACATGGTCAGACACGAAAGTATCGTCACTTGAGGCTATAGAATTGAGAACAGATGTTTATTACACCTAATATGAAAACAACAAAAGAAACTAATGAAGTGTTCCAAATGTAGAATGTAGTTTGAAAGATCATTAAACATATAGGAAAGCAAAGTCTCATCCCTTTTATGACATTATCCTTTTGCAGAGACTCTGGCAAAATTACCCCTTCAAATCAGATCTTTAAGTTTGGCTTAACTAATTCTCTCCAGTTCTTTCCTATGAATTGTAAGAAGATTTAACATGATTACTGTCAAAACTGAGAGCTTGGACTTGCACAGCTTTTAAAATCTTAGAGATTTCTTGATCTGTTTCAGATTGGCAAGTTGTAATGAATGGATTGCTAAAGGGCTTAATGCTAGATCTTCCACTGTTTGAAATCTACATCAATGACATGGATGTGTGAACCAAATGTATGGTAGCTAGATTTGCTAAAGCCACCAAGATATTTAGGAAAATAAGTTATCAAGAAGACTGCAAGCCTTTGAAGAATGTGGATAGCTTAAGTGAGTGAGCAAACATTTGACGGATGGAATGCAATATGGCAATGTACAATATGTTGGGAATGGCTTTAAATTGGAAATTAGGGGCACATACTTTAAAGGAACATGTGTAATTCAGTGACTCCAATCTGCACGTAGATTGAGGAAATCAAATCAGTAACATTACTGTACAGGAAGAATTCCTGGAATGTAGACAGAATAGTTTTCATTGAGGAATCAACTGGGGTAGACGCCATCCTAAACTGGATGTACTTTAATGAGCAAGGAGGAATTCGCAATCTTATTGTGCAAGACCCCTTTGTGGATGAGTGGCTGTAATTAAGATAGAGAATAATGTAGCTGCATCTGCAACTCGGATCCTGAATATAAATAGAGGAAACTATGATGGTATGAGTTGCGAGTTGCCTATGATAGATTGGGAGATTGGGAACATTATTTAAAAAGATGAGGGTGGGAAGAAAATGGCAAATATTCAACAAGCTCATGGGTGAACTGCAACAATTGTTCACTCCTGCGTGGCGAAAATATAAAATGATAAAGCTGATGAAACTGTGGCTTACAAGGGAGATTTGAGATAATGTCAGATCTGTGGAAGGGGCATACATGTTGGCCAGGGAAAACAACAGGCCTATGGAGTGAGAGCAGTTTAGAATTCAGCAAAGGAGGGCAAAGAGATTGATTAAGAAAGGATAAATAGAGAATGAGAGTAAGCTGTTCGAGAATTTAGAAAATGACTGTAAACATTTTGAAAGTTATGAGGAGAAAAAAGATTGGTGAATGCAGTTATAGGCGTCTTAAGAACAGAGGAGTTTATAATGACAAACAAAGAAATGGCTGATCAACTCCAGACATACTTCGGATTTATGTTCACAATGGAGGAGGTGGAAACTAGAAATGTTGGGGAGCACAGGATTAAGTGAGAAGGACGAACTGAAGGACATCAGTGTTAGTAGGGAAATGATATTGGAGAAATTGATGGTTTGAAGGCTGCTAAATCCAAGCGCCTAATAATCTATATCCCAGAGGAGTTAAGGAAGTGGCCCTCGAAATATTGAATGCATTAATAGTCGTCATCCAAGATTCTATAAATTCTAGAACTTCCTACAGTTTGGAGGGTAGCTAATGTAAACTCTCTCTTTAAGGGAGGCAAGAAGAAAACCATGAATTATAGACCAGTCAGTTTGACATCGGTGGTGGGGAAAACGCTTGGATTGATTATAAGATGTAATAGCTGAGCACTTGGAAAACAGTGACAAAAGTCAGGCTGGATTTATGCAAGGGAACCATGGTTGATGATCTTACTGGGATTCATTGAGGATGTGATTCGGAAAGTTGATAGTTAGCCAGTGGATGAGGTTTATTTCAACTTTCAGAAAACTTTCAGCCAAGTTCCATTTAAAAGATTAGTCTGTACAATTAAAGCACCTGTTTGGTGTTCGTGTATTACGATTAGATTAGATTCCCTACAATGTGGAAGCAGGCCTTTTAGCCCAACCAGTCCACACCGACCCTCCAAAGAGTAACCCACCCAGACCCATTTCCCTCTGACTTACATATCTAAAATTGCGGGCAATTTAACATGGCTAATTCCCCTGACCTGCACATCTTCGGACTGTGGGAGGAAACCGGAGCACCTGGAGGAAACCCGGGCAGACATGAGGAGAATGTGCAAACTCCACACAGACAGTCTTCTGAGGCTGGAATCGAACCTGGGACCCTGGCGCTGTGAGAAAGCAGTGCTAACCACTGTGCCATCGTAGACAGAGAACTGATTGGCAGACAAGAAACAAAGAATAGGAGTGAACAGGTCTTTTTTGAGAGGCAGGCAGTGACTGTGGGGTACTGCAGTGATCTGTGCTTGGACCACAGCTATTCACTATATATGAATGATTTAGATGAGGGAACTCAATATAATTTCTCAAAATTTGCAAATGACACAAAGCTGAATGGAAGGGTGAGCTGTGGGGAGGATGCAAAGATGTCTCAGGTGTGATTTGGACAAGCTGAGTGAGTGGGCAAATGCATGGAGATGCAGTATAATGTGGATAAATGTGAGGTTATCTACTTTGGGAGCTAAATCAGGAAGGCAGATTATTATCTGAATGTGTATAAATTGAGAGGAGAATATGCAACATGACGAGGTGTCTAAGCACGCAGATCAGTAGGTTGACGAAAAGGCAAATTGTATGTTGGTCTTCACTGCGAGAAGGTTTGAGTGCATTTGCACTTGTACTAGGCCTTGGTAAGGCCACACCAGGAATACTGTGTGCAGATTTGGTCTCCTTATCTGAGAAAGACTGCTCTTGCAAAAGAGGGGTGCAGTGATGCTTTGCCAAACTGATTCCTGGATTGACAGGACTGAAGTATGATGATAGCTTGAATTGGTTAGGATTTGATTTCTCTTTACAAATGCTGCCAGACCTGAGCTTGTCCAGCAACTTTGATTTTTGTTATATTTGCCGAAGCTCAGAAAAATGAGGGTCATCTCATAGAAACCGATAAAAATTTTAGTGGGACTAGATGACGCAGTTGCAGGAAGGATCTTAGCAATGCTGGGGGAGTCCAGAGCCAGGGGTCATAGTCGAAGGATCCAGGATTGACCATTTAAGACTGAGATGAGGAGAAATACCTTCACCCAAAGGATGGGTGAGCCTGTGGAATTCACTATCACTGAAAACAGTCAAAGGCAAAGCATTGTACAACTTTGGACAGAGGTTGGATATGGCACTTGGGGCTAACAGGATCAAAGGAGATGGGGCAGAAGTAGGGACAGGCTGTTATGAGCCATGATCATAATAAATAGTGGCCGAATCCTGCCATGGCAGATGATGGAATTTGATGTCAATAAAGCAATTTTGAAATTTAAGAATCTGCAGATGACCACAAAACCATTGTTGATTGTCAGAAAAACTCATCTGGCCCACTAATGTCCTTCAGGGAAGGAATTCTGCAATCCCCAACTTGTCTGGCCAACAAATGACTCCAGACCCAGAGCAATGTGTTGACTCTCAACTGCCCTCTGAAATTGCCTTGCAAACCACTCAGTTATATCAATCTCAATGGAAACTAGGGGCGGGCAATAATTACTAGCCAACCAGTGATGGCCACATTCAACGAATGTTTAAATAAAGGCAGGCTTGAAGAACTGAATAGCTTATTCCTGCAAATAGGAAGGCAAATGCTCACATTTATGACCAGGAGGTTCGAATACACGAGTTGAAAAATGTGGTGCTGGAAAAACACAGCAGGCCAGGCAGCATCTGAGGAGCAGGAGATTCGACGTTTCGGGCATTAGCCCTTCTAGAAGTCTTGCTGCAGTATAGGATATTGATAGGACCACACCTGGAGTGCTGTCACCATTTTGATCCCTTAATGCAGGATAGATATACTCTTTGTGGATAGGATGCAGTGAAGGTTCGCTACGTTTGTTAGAAGGTTGTCCTGTAGAGAGATTGTGTGAAAAGAGCCTACAGTATCCTGGAGTGTAGAAGACTAAGAAATAATCCTTTTGAAATATATAAAATTCTTTGAGTGCTTGACAGATTAGATGCAAAGTGGTTGGACTGAGATGAGAAATTTCTTCACTCAGTGGCTTGTGAATCTTAGGCAATTCATGATCACAACAGACTATGTTCAAGACTGAGATTGATAGATTCTTGAGCATTTAGGGAATTGGGGGATTATGGGGTCAAGTCAGGAACAAAAGAGTTAATGTCAAAGTTCGGTCATGACTTTATTATTCGCAGAACAGGCTCAAAGAGTTTAAAGGCCAATTTCTCCGATAATATATGTGCTATTAAAAGATTTTGGTACTTCTTTCCAAACTGTGAGAACTTTAAGAAGAAACATTTCAGAACTGTGGGATCAAGTCTGAGGAAAGCATTATTTTTTAAATGACTGAGATAAATATATTATGTCAATGTCAGTTAAATTATATATGTAGTATATACGATGTACTACGAGTGTTAAATTATTTTGCATAACACTGATTAAGAGACAAATGATTAGCATTTATTGGAAGCTGACTCAAAGCAAAAGCAGTTGACACTTGGTTAGTTACTTCCTTCAGAAATGAGCTGGATAGCTCAGCTAAGAGCGAGGAGGTCAAATACTCCATGAGGCATAGGTTTTCTGCATCTGAACTAGAAAAAGTGATGCACTTGTCTGTAAAGATTAGTAGATCAAGATTAAGTGTTGAAGATGCAAGACATAATGTTCAGGGTTTTATTTAAGTTCAAGGAATATTTATGCAGCATTGTTTCATGGAGTGAAATAGTTGAAGCAGAATTTCTTCCGAACCTAAGAGCTAGGTTGGGAGTAGACAATTAAGCTTCTTGCCTGCTCAACCATTCATTACAATCATGGCTGATCACATCATGGCCTCAACCCCACTTTCCCGCCCACTCTCCATAATCCTAAGACACATTACTAATTTTAAAAATGTGTCTATCTCCTCAAATTTCCTGACTGTCCAACACCCACTGCTGTCTGGGATAGTGAATTCCACAGATTCACAGCCCTTTCAATGAGTCATTTCTCCTCATCTCTAATTTAAATCGGCTACCCCTCCTAAGATTATGACCTCTAGTTCGAGATTTGTCAGTCCCATTTAGCATCTTATATACCTCAAGCAGACCTCTGATTCTTCTAAGTCCGAGTATATAGGCCTAAATTGCTTTATCTCTCCGCCTATGATAAACCCCTCGCTTCCGAAACCAATCTTGTGAACCTTTCTGAATTGCTTCCAAAGAAGCTACGTTCCTCCCTAAGGAGAACAAAACTGTATGCAGTACTTCAGGTCTCACCAGTGTCTTGTACAGTTTCAGCAACTCTTCCCTACATTTATACTCTATTCCTATAGTAATAAATGCCCAAATTCAATTTACCTTCTTTATACTTGCTATACCTGCATACTGCCTTTCAATGATTGATGCATGATGAAGCCAAGTCCCTCTGTATCAAAGCACTCTGAAGTTTCTCTCCATTTAGAGAAGAAGTTGCCTTTTTAATTTTCCGATCAAAATGGATCACCTCATATTTATCCATATCATACTCGATCTGCCAAATTTTGGCCCAGTCACCTAACCTATCCATATCTATTTGTAATTGCTTTTTTATTTCAACTTTCTTTCTTAGCTATTTTAGTGCCATCTGCAAATTTGGCTATAGTGCCTTCTATTCCTGCATCCAAGTCATCAATCTAGATTGTAAATGACTGGAGTCTGAGAACCAAACCCTGTGGCACCCCACTAGTTACAGCTTGCCATTCAGAAAAAGGCACATTTATTCCGATTCTCTTCTTTCTCTCGATAGCCAGTTCTCGATCCAAGTTTGTAAATTACCCCTTTTCCCATGTGAACTTATTTGGTGTATTACCCTTTTGAGCGGCACCTCATCAAATGTCTTTTGGAAGTCCAGATATACACATGCATAAGATCCCCATTATCCACTGTCCTTATTACATCTTCAAAAAAAGTCTTGGAAATTAGTCAAACATGAGTTACCCTTCATAAAATCATGCTGATGGATGGGTATTTTTTTATATTCTCAATGTCCTGTTATTACTTTCCTACCTTGACTCAATTTGCTTTTTCCCTTGTCCAGTCCCTTCCCTCTTACATCTGCTATTCCTCTGACACTTGACGCAGTCTTAGAATTTGCACTTTGCAGGCTCCAGCCACCTCCTTTTTACCATGGACATGCAATCCCTTTACATGCCCATTCCCCATCAGGATAGTCTCAGGGCTCTTTGTTTCTTCTGAACCGTCCCCATCCACCATCATTGCCCTTCGCTTGCACAAGCTCATCCTCACTCTGAACAACTTTTCTTTTAAACCCTGTCATTTTCTTTAGGTCCTAGGGGTGAACATGGGTACCCACATGACCCTCAGTTACGCTAGTTTCTTTGTAGAGTACTTGGAACATTGCTTGTTCCTGTCATATTCCAGCCCCCACCCACAGCTCACACTCTGGTATATTGATTATATCATCGATGCTGGCTTCCCTCAATTTTGCTTTCAATTTCCACCCTGCTCTCAGCTCCATCGCTGTCTTCTCCCTTACCTTCCTTGACATGTTTCAATTCCTGGGGTAGGCTGACCACTAACATCCACTCCAAACCCACAGTTACCTTGACTATGCATTCTCATACCCTGCCTCCTTTAAAGATTCCATTCTGTCAGTACCTCTGTCTCTGTTATGTCTGTTCTGATGATGCCAGCTTCAACAAGGTGGCATCCAAAGTGTCCACCTTCTTCCTCAACTGAGTTTCTCAGCCAGGTCTGACCCATTTCCCACACATCAGCCCTCCCCACTTCTCTCCCCTCTCACATCAGCAGTTGGGTCCCCTTTATCCTCACCATTCCATCAGCATCCATATCCAGAGGATCATTAGCCATCATTGACACTACCTCCAGTGGGATACCACCACCAGAGACACACATTGCCTTCCCTTCCCCTCCCTTATCAGCCTTTTGCATGGATTGTTATCTCTGGAATACCCTAATCCACTCCTTCTACACTTGCAACATTCTCCCGCCTGTACACAGCCCATGGCACCTTCCTCTGCAATTGCAGAAGGTGTAACACCTGCCCATTTATTTGCTCCCTTGTCATTATCCAAGGGCCCAAGCACACTTTTCAGGTGAAGCAGCTCTTTTCCTGCACTTCACTCAATCTAGTCTACTGTATTCACTGCTCACAATGTGGTCTCCTCTACATTGAGGAAATAAAGCATCGACTGGTAACTGCTTGGCAGAACAGTTACATTCTGTCTGCAAAAAAGACTGAGTTTCCAGTTGCCTGCCACTTCAACACACCACCTTGTTCCCCAGCCAACATCTCTGTCTCAGGCTTGCTGCAGTGCTCCAGTGAAGCTCAGTGCAAGTTGGAAGAACAGCACCTCATTTTCAGCTTGGGCATTCTACAGGGTTCAATATTGAGTTTAACAATCTTAGGGCTTGAGATACTTTCTCCCATGTCCTTACCCCAAGCCCCACACACCAGGCCTTGTTATCACATGGTCTGTTATTACACACAACCCATTGTTTTTTTGTTTCAATATATTTTTATTGGAAAAGGAAAAATGACTTTTTTGAATATTACAGCAGGTACAAAACCAAACAATTCAAACCAATGTTAAAAAAAACCCATTAATTACATAGATTTAAAAAAACTAATAACTAAGCTAAAAAAGGAGAATCTTAATTGTAATAGCACAGCTCAACGAAACAAAGCAATAGCCCTTGATCATCAAGCCCATAACTTTATACATATTCATGTGTTCATAGTGCCTCCCCTCTGGATACCAGATTCATTACATAGAAATGCCATGGCAGTATAAAGGCTCTTATAAGTATGGTAGACAAATCTGTACCCAGGTAGACCAAAAAGGGGCTGCCACATCTCAAAAATTCTCAGTTTTATGGTGCACCAAACTCGTAAGAAAGTCCAAGGGGATGTGCTCCATGACTAGCTTACGCCAGCCCTGGGGGATTTTCCTACACCCACCCTAATAGAATAATCTTTCTTGCGCAAAAAGTGAGGATACTATAGACCTTTTTTGTGTATATCTAATGAAAGTGAATTAACAAAGCCAAGAGGAGGAGATACCGGGTCTATCTCCACCTCCGTCCCCAAGGCCTTCTCTAGTTTGCCTCCCACAGTGCTCCAGTATGTAGCAGGACCGAAGACAATAAATAAGCATGCCCATTCTTTCTTTACATTTAGGACACATTGGAGATGCTCCTGCTTTAAATTTAGCAAGGCTGCCTGGGGCCAAATGGACCTTGTGGAGAATCTTCAATCGCAAGGCGTGGGTCCTATTGCAAATAGAGATCCTTGCATTTTCCCAGATATCCTCCCACATTTCAGAAGAGATCTCAACGTCCAGCTCCTTCTCCCATATCTTACCGAGCTGTTCGGTCTCATCCAAGTGACCCTCTCCCAATAGATCATAAGCGTTGCTAACAGTTACTGTATCTTCAGCGCTCAACACCCTCTTCTCCATGTTGGACCTAAAAGAACCAGTTAGAAGTGTGGTCTCTTTTTGTATGAAATTTCTAATTTGAAAGAAACTAAAGAGGTCCGCACTGGGCAACTCATATTTCAGAGCCAAATGGTCAAAGGACATCAATGTGTCCCCTTCAAATAAATCGCCCAGGCAAGACACGCCTCTGGGCTGCCCATAGTTAAAACCCAGAGTCCGTCATCCCTGGCTGAAAGCCCAGCATACCAACTATGGTTGTCAAAAATGATGTTTTGGCAATATTGCCCTCACCCTGACTCATTGCCCTCCATGCCTTGACAGTGTTGATTACTATTGGACCATGGCAATATTCATTAAATGTTCTCATTTTGTCTAAGAACAGCAGGCCAACATGGGGGCAGCTTGCCTGAGATGCTTCGACGTCCGACCAAAGTGAGGGAAGGTCCTCCCCTGGGCCCACTCGTTCACATAAGATAGCAACGAGCTTAACTGATAGTTTTCGATATCTGGGAGGCACACTCCTCCCAGTCTGTAAGGTAACAGCAGTTTAGTCAATTTAATTAGGGGTTGCTTACGATACCAGATAAAAGAACTGAACCAGCCATTCAGTCTTCTAAATAATTTGCTTCATAAAAAGCAGAGGAAGCATTCACAAAGGATATAACAGGTGAGGCAGAATTTCATTTTAATGAGGGCTATCTGACCTAACCAAGAGATCAGAAGCGCCTCCCCTCTACGAAGATCCTGCTTGATTCTGTCAAATAAATGGGCAAAATTGGCTTGAAGTAGCCGATCAAAAACTGGACTAACAAATATATCTGAGTAGAAAAAGCCTTCCTGTGACCATCTAAAGGGAAACCATCAGGATCAGGCACTCTGCGGAGATCAACCATGGCCTCTGATTTCACAAAGTTGATCTTATAACCTGAGAAGCAACCAAGTAGATTGATGTATTGAATCAAGTGTGGCACTTTTGAAGTTTAATAAGGAGACGAGAACGTCATCTACATATAATGCAATCTTCTGTGACTTCGTCCCCACTTCTGTTGTGTTTATATTGGGATCCCTACGTATTGCTGCCTCCAACAGTTTGATCACCACTATGAAAAGCAATGGTGACAAGGGACAGACCTGTCGACTGCCCCTACAAATATTGAAATTGCTTGACTGCACACCATTGATGTGGACCGCGGTA
This sequence comes from Chiloscyllium punctatum, assembly GCF_047496795.1. Taxonomy (NCBI): domain Eukaryota; kingdom Metazoa; phylum Chordata; class Chondrichthyes; order Orectolobiformes; family Hemiscylliidae; genus Chiloscyllium; species Chiloscyllium punctatum. The sequence continues at coordinate 89,883,215 of NC_092746.1, read as the reverse complement.
AGAGGGTCACTACTCAAAACCTCCACCCACCTGACGGAAGTCTCGCCCAAGCCAAACTGCTTTAAAGTATAAAAAATATATGGCCACTTGAACCTGTCAAATGCCTTTTCTGCATCTATGGAGATCCCAATCCCTGTATCAATCGCTGTTGACATACTTGAATCATGCTAACTAACTTCCTGACATTATCCATCGATCTGCGACCTTTTATGAACCCTGTCTGGGCGTCCTCAATGATCGAGGGCAGTACAGTTTCTCGCCTTAATGCCGGAATCGTAGATAGGACTTTGGAGTCAATGTTCAGGAATCAAATGGGCCTATAGGAAGCACAGTCCTCCAGGGTCTTCCCCTTGTTTTAAGAATGAGAGAGATGTTCGCCTCTCTTAGAGATGGTGGGTGGTGGCCACAACTGTGTGAGTCATTAAACATATTAAGCATTGGTCCTGACAATATACTTACAACTTCCTTATAAAACTCACTGGGAAGCCTGTCAAGACCCAGCACCTTTCCATTCTGAAGCTGCCTCAGAGCCTCCTGCACCTCTTGCTCTGACAATGGAGCTTTGAGGAGAGACTATTGTTCAGAGGTCACTCCCTGAAGATCCAAATTCTTTTTTAAAAAAAGACTCCATCTTAACCCGCCCACTCTCACAGCTTTCAGAGTAAAATTTCCAAAATGTGCATTAATCTTATTAGAATTGTAGGTTAAATTTCCAGTGTCCTCCCTGATCAAGATAATGGTGGGGGGAAGGGGAATGGGGGGACATTCTTTTTCCTAGCAAGATACTTGCCCAGCCTATCCCATGTTCAAACAACCTTTGACTTGACAATGTAAGCTCCTTTTTGGCTGTCCATGTGAACATGGAGTTCAGTGTAGACCAGAGCGCAGTGATCTCTGCAGTTTAGCCAGTGAAGGCCTGTTAAAGTATGCCTCCTCAAGTGTTGCTGCTCACCTGTCAGCTGGTTCTAACCGGCTGAATAGGAAATAACCAAGCCCCTGGCATAGGCTTTAGCTATTTTCCAAAGAATGGATGAGCTACTGGCCAAGCTTGAGTTAATATCTAAAACAAAGCTCTGAACTCAGTAGAAAGGAATTCGATAAACATGTTATCCTTGAGTCTGAAGGAGTCCAGTCACTAGTGCCTCGAGCCTACCACAGTATCCTTCCTCTTAACCATTCGCACTGCTGCCTCACAGCGCCAGAGACCCGGGTTCAATTCATGCCTCAGGCGACTGACTGTGTGGAGTTTGCATATTCTCCCCTTGTCTGCGTGGGTTTCCTCCGGGTGCTCCGGTTTCCTCCCACAGTCCAGAAATGTGCAGGTTAGGTGAATTGGCCATGCTAAATTGCCTGTAGTGTTAGGTGAAGGGGTAAATGTAGGGGAATGGGTCTGGATGGGTTGCACTTCGGCGGGTTGGTATAGACTTGGGCTGAAGGGCCTGTTTCCACACTAAGTAATCTAAAAAAAATACGCTGGGGTGTGATTAGAAATAGTGATATTGCCAATTGTACATGACTCCACCAAGCCCAGATGTGCTGCAGGGGGTTCAGAAAAAGATCAATTCTGGTATGGCATTTATGTGGGTTTGAAAAGAATGTGAAGTCCCTGCCATAAGGGTGAAGGTACCTCCAAACATCTACCAACCCCAATCCAGCACACAAATCACTTAATTGTTTAGATTGTAAAGAAGCTATCGGAGGGCCTTTGGGCAATCTGTCCATGGTAAGGTCTGTTAGACAATTGAAATCCCCTCTGACAATAATATGCAGAGATGCAAGATTAACCAGTCTAGAAAATGCATCTGTCAAGAACATAAGTGGGTGGGGTGGGGGACAGTAAACATTTAAGATCCTGTATTATTCCCCATGTAATCAAAGCTTTAAGGATTACAATCTCCCGTGTGTGTCTTTAATACACTCTTAATAGCTTAAGTGGGAGATTCTTTCTAAATAAATGGGCACCTCTGTACTCCTCGTAGTGAAAGATGAAAAATAAACCTGGTCATGCCCATCTGTTACAGCTGCAAATGCTCTGCATCATCCAGGTGTGTTTCTTGTAATAAGGCAACATCCACCCTCTCCCTTTGAAGGCTGGAAAATACCTTCTTCCTCTTGACAGGCAAATGACTTCCCTTCATATTAAACACATCCTTTGCCATAACCTTCTATAGCACCATTTAGATTCCAGAGAGGAAGAACCTGAACTACAGACCACTGAGCTTTAATGCAAAAGAATCCACAAAACCCAAAAACTACGCAGACTAAAATAACTACAACCAACAAATCTACAAAACTTAGAATAACTATGTACAGCAAAAACAGAAAAACAAAAAAAATTGCCAAAGACACTGATTGGAGGAATTTACCTCCCATTCAAAGGGCGTACCTACACTTCCTACAACCCTACTAACCATTCCAACTGCCCTCTCAACTCCTCCCAGCTAGGGTCGCGCCACATACACCGACCACCCAGTAGAGAAAAAGAAACACCAAGAGCAAGGTTAGTACTTATAAACAAGTAAACTAAAAAGAAATATGTCACCCATCCCTTAACGTAACTTAGAGATTAAAGATAAATATCCAATCCGGACGTCATTTAACACAACTTATCACCAGAAAGGAGACTCCACCAAGTCCTTTTTAAAGAAGAACAAACCCAAACATCTCTGTCCTCTACACTTATTCGGCTGTTTGACTTCAGTTAACATGTCCACAAAGTTCTTCACTTTCTCTGGTGAGTCGAACAAATGTATGGATCCATTACGATTGATTCAAAGCACTGCTGGATATCTTAGACAATACTGGATCGCAAGCACTCTCGATCTCCTCTTGATGCCATTGTAAGACTTCCATTTCTGGATCACTGCCACCAAGAAGTCTTGAAAGAACGTGATCCTGGAGCCACCACATACCAATGCCCTTGAATCCCTCCCTCTTGCTCTAGAGGCTTCAATGACATTTTGCTGGTCTTTATAATGGTGGAACCTTACCAGAACAGGAAGTGAGCACTGATCCGCACCTGGCTTTCATGCCACAATCCGGTGGGCGCTCTCAATTGTTATCCTTCCCTTTCCAGCTTCCACATTAAGGAATTCCGAGAACCACTTCTCGAAGAACTCCACCGGCCGCTCACCTTCTGTCCCCTCCGGTATGCCAACAACACTCAGGTTCTTTCTTCTGCCACTGTTTTCGAGATCGTCTACCAGATCCAACAGACCATGGACCTGTGTTTCCAGGGCTTCAATCTGGCTCTTGGAGGAGTCAGTCTCTGCCTCTACCCCTGAAACTCAGTGCTCAAGTTCATCAGTCCTTTTTCCCAGGTCTTGCAGCATAGCAGATACAGGAGCCAACTTCTTGATTTTTTTTCCCTTGCCTGCTCCCCCAGGACCTCGCGAGATTTGGCCAGCTCCTCAACCAGGGTCTGGTGAGTAAGGAAGCCTGCTGCTTCAGAGGGCTGGGCCATAGCCCTGGCCCCAGACGCGCTTCCTCTTTTTTTTGGCATTCTCCAGCAGCAAGGACAAAAGTAAGTTGTTTTCTTGGGTTTCTTGCTCCTTTACTGCGTCGTTACTCACAGCAAATGGGACAGGTTCAAGTTTTTTGGGTCAATGTTGTGGCGCAGAGCCCAGCAAATGCGATTCTAACAGGATGCTACCATTTTGGATTCCCCATGACCCATTGTTAGTCATGAATAGTCTCCATTAGCAGCTCTTCATTCTCCTCGGCTGATGATTATCCACTTTGTCTGTCCAACTGTTGTTCTCTCTCTTTGGGCTCTACCTCCTCCTATCGTTTACTCCTTAACACTCACCCCCCCCCCCCCCCGCACATCATAAACACCTTTTTCTAAACTACCATCAGTTCTGAAAAAGGGTCACTGGACCCAAAACATAAACTCTGATTTCTGTCCACATGTGCTGCCAGATCTGCTGAAGTTTTCCGCAATTTCTGTTTTTGTTTTTCATTTCCAGCACCCCTACTTTTTTTAAATTATTTCCTTACTAATGGATTATAGCCAATCCCAATGACTGATGATAAAATAACTGGTCTACAGATTCCAATTGTCTGCTTTCCCTCCTTTGTTGAATCAGGGCATTATATTAGCATGATCTGGTAGATGATATAAGGAAGACGTTTGATGGAATGAATGGTCTTTTGATTGCACCGTTATGTTCTAAAGGAGTATAAAGCCTTACAAGGAACCGTCCAGGATCTCTCAACTGAGCTTGTGCGCCAGAATGATAATTGAAGCTGATATTGCCAAGTTCAACAGTCAATTTTGCACATCATGTCAGCCAATCATGGAAGTAAACAGTAATGTGCTTCAAACAAATCACTTAGAAAACCAGAAACGGTGATGCTTCAAAGTACCTTTTATGTGCATTTCTGAATGCAGCTTTTGCTTAGTCTACAGAGCACGATCCAAGTTAATATTTTTGTCTGGTAGCATTAACATCCAGTTGTGGTCTTTCCCACTGAATTTGGTGGAAAATGGAGTCTTTGTAAATTTCTAAAACAACATTTATTGCCCAATGTGGCTGCCTTCTGCCTGGGCGGGGTAGTGTGCCCAGCAGCAACTTGTACATTGCAAAAACTGTCAAGGTAATTTAAATCAAGTTCTTACAGCCACACAGAACTGGACTACTTTGTGAAGCATTTTTTTAAAAAAAATTGAAGTGAAGTTGGACTGAGAGTTATACATCAATCCAAAACTTAACAATTTGCTTTTTTAGACCATTTATACTATGAAATGCCAGGCAATTCGAACTCTGTGCAGACTGTGTATTGCTACTCAAGTGAATGATAGTCCAGTTGTATTTACATAACTGGTATGTCATCATCTTAAAGGCAGACTTTGCCACAGTTGCTAATTTACAATAGTAGGGTGAACAATCATATCAATACAGGGCTTGAGTAGGCTACTCAGCTCCTTGATCCTTTTCAGTCATTCAAGATGATCGTGGCTGATCTCCGATAACTTTTCAGCCCCTTGCTAATCAGAAATCGTTCGACCTTTACCTTAAAAACATTCAGAGATTTTGCTTCCACCTTCTTTTGAGCAAGAGAGTTTGAAAGAGTTGTGTAGTTTCCTACTTTGTCTCCCTTTTTAAATCAGCCATTTAGTGATATTTGCTGAAGTAGTCGAAAATGGAGTCTTTGTAAATTTCTGAAACAACATTTACTGCTGAATGCTGGTCATGTGCCCAGGAGCATTTTGTGCATTGCAAAAGCTGTCACTTTGTTAACTCCATTCTAAAAATCTGAAGAAACTTGTACTATCTGTTTTTATACTTCTAGTTAGCTTTCTCTCATACTGTGCTTTTCCCTTCTTGTTAATCATAGTTATGCATTACTACTTTTATGTGTTGTCCAGTTTTCTGAGCTGCCATCTATCCTCTTGCAATTGTAAGCTTTCTTGTTTATGTTTTATACTATCCTTTAAATTTTTTTCGCAAACCACAAATGATGAGTCCATCCCTTGGAATTTTTCTTCCTTGTTTGAATCATATCTATTCAGTATATGGTTGGTTCTGCCATAACATGCGTTTCTTCAGTGCAAATTGGTGATAACGCAATTGAAGAATTTAGGCCATCAGCGAGTTTGGAGAAGATTTGTGGCTCAGGTTGAGGTTCTGGATGTAAGTTTACTGGCTGAGCTGGAAGGTTCGTTTTCTGATGTTTCGTTACCATACAAAGTGACATCATTAGTGAACCTCTGGTGAAGCGCTGGTGTTATGACTCACTTTCTAATTGTGTTTAGGTTTCCTTCCATTGGTAATGTCATTTCCTGTGGTGATGTCATTTCCTGTGCTTTTTCTCATAGAATGGTGGGAAATGGGATCCAAGTCAATGTGTTTGTTGATAGAGTTCCAGTTGGAATGCCATGCTTCTAGGAATTCTCATAAGTGTCTTTGTTTGGCTCGTCCTAGGATGGTTGTGTTGTCCCAGTTGAAGTGGTGTCCTTCCTGATCTGTGTGTAAGTCACCAGAATACATGAACATCAACTAGCCACAAAAAGACATGACCCACTCTCACTAGTATTCTTACTTACAGATGAGGAAGGATACACTTCGACTGGGACAATAAATCCATCCTAGGACATGCACAAGAACTCCTAGAAGCATGGCATTTCATCCAACACATCGACTTGGACCCCCATTTACTATCCTCTGAGAAAAAGAACAAGAATGACATCATCACAGGAAATGACATCACCAACCCGAGGAAACCTAAACACACAAATATAAAGTTCATCATAACACCAGTGGTTCACCAGATGCTCACTGATGATGTTAGTATGGTGACAAAACGTCTGAAAACGAACCTTCCAGCTCAATGAGCAAACTTACATCCAGAATTTAGACCATTATTTGTAAAACGTGGACTTTCCTTACTTGTATTGACTACAATGTGATTCTGGTCCAAATGGTTTAAATGGCACTGCAGTTAAATTTACAGGATTGCACAGGAACGGAACTATCATGTTATATCAGACAGACTGTATTTTGAAACATCACGACTGCATCACAGTGCATTTCTATTCAGAATTAAGAGTGGAAATATATCTGAAGGGAGATTATGGGCTGAAAATGCATGAAACTGACAGCTATGCATCAGTTGGTCTTCCAATATAGAAGCTAAGGATTTCGGAACAGAAGTAGAAGAACAGAACAGAAGTCCTAGTATGGGTTCCTCAGTTCATGCAAGCTTAGGCCAGATTTCTGAATTACTTTCAAATAAAGTTTATCAGTAGATTGTATATGATGGTAAGGCTGAGCAGAGCATTATGCTCTGTGCTGTTAGTCTTAGCCTCCTGGCATACTCCTGCAAAATGACCACAGTCCAAGTTACATCACACCTAATGTCAGATGCTCACCAACATATTCATTAAAATCTCTTTCTACAGTGGCCATTCAGCCTTTTAAGTGAACTGTACTATTTACTGAAATCATGCCTTATCTGGTTATGGTTTCAATTCCAATTTTCTACCTGCTACCTATTACACTTAAGTCCTTAGTAAAAATAGATGTAACTCGGCCTTTCATAAGTTCAATTACCTGGTTGCCACTGTTTTCTAGGGGATAAAAATTAAAAGCTAACGGCCAAGAGCAAGAGCTAACTGCCCCCCACCAGTTCTAGTCTCACTGAGAAGGGGAAACATCCTGTCTGAGAAATGTTCTTGGACTCTCGCATGTTTCAATAAGATTCTCAATCTTCTAAAATCCAACTGGTAAATGCTCAGCATGTTTAGTTTTTTTTTTGTCATAAGATAAGCCTTACATGCCAGGATTCTATCTCAATTATATACTTTTTTCAAAAAAAAGTCAAGTTCTATATAATGCTGCAAATTGGCCTCACCAAGGCTCTGTCCAAATCTCCTTTGTCTCATGTTTCAATTTATTCATGAGATGTGGGCATTTTTGGCTGAATCAGCCGTCTTATCCATCCTAGCCCTCAAGAAGGTAGTTAATGTGCGCCCTATTTGAATCTTTGCAGCCCTTGGGATGTCAGTGTATTCAAGGTGCTCTTTGTGAATGAGTTCCAGGATTTTGACCCAGCAACAATACTGTAATTACAAGAAAGGATTGAAGTTTGAAGGAGATCTTCCAGGTCCCAGGTGGTAGAGGTTATGGGTTCGAAAGATACTTTAGAGAAGCGAGCCATGATAAGTTACCACAGTGCATCTTAAGGCAAAGAGAGTTGGGATAAAAGGTTCTTTTGTGGAATGGCAGCTAGTGACAGGTGGTGCCCCACAGGGTTCAGTATTGGGGTCTGGCGAAGTTCACTGATGATACGATGTTAGGTGGACAGGCAGATAGTTCTGAGGAGTTGGGGAGATTGCAGAAAGATTTAGACAGTTTAGGAGAGTGGTCCAAGAAATGGCTGATGAAATTCGACGTGAGCAAATGCGAGGTGTTGCACTTCAGAAAAAAGAATACAGAGTCTGACTATTTTCTAAAACGGTGAGAAAATTCCGAAAGCCAAAGTACAAAGGGATCTGGGAGTGCTCATCCAGGATTCTCTAAAGGTTGACTTGCAGGTTAAGTCTGTGGTTAAGAAAGCAAATGTAATATTTGTCATTTATCTCCAAGTGTTGGAATGTAATAGCAGCGATGTGCTCCTCAGACAAAGCTCTGGTTAGACCCCATTTAGAAAACTGGGTCCAGTTTTGGGCCCCATACCTCAGGAAGGACATACTGGTACTGGAGCGTGTCCAGCGGAAATTCACATGGACGATCCCTGGAATGATAGGCCTAACATACGATGAATGGCTGAAGATTCTGGGATTGTATTAATTAGAGTTTAGAAGGTTGAGGGGAGATCTAATAGAAACTTACAAGATAATGCATGGCTTAGAAAGGGTGGGCGCTGGGAATTTGTTTTCCTCAGGAGGGGATATTAGGACCCATGGGTACAGCCTTAGAATTAGAGCGGGTCAATTTAAAACCGAAACAAGGAAAAGTTCTTCAGCCAGAGTGTGGTGGGCCTGTGGGATTAATTGCCACAGAGCGCAGCGGAGCCTGGAACGTTAAATGTCTTCAAGGCAGAGATTGATAAATTCTTAATCTCATAAAGAATTAAGGGATACTGGGAGAGTGCAGATAAGTGGCATTGAAATGCCTGTCAGCCAGATTAAATGATAGAGCGGACTCGATGGGCCGACTGGCCTTACTTCCACTCCTGTGTCTTATGGTCTTATCTTGCAGTTGATAAATACTCCTGCTAGAGATGAAGGGAATGAATATTGAGAATGGTGAAAAGAGTGACAATCAAATAGGCTACTTTGTCTGGATTTTGTCATCACAATTTGTCAAAGCACAAGTCTTCTGTAATATTGTCAGAATATTGTCAAGTTCCTTCAGCCATTGTTTGCTATCAGATGGAGTGAATCAAATTAATTGAAGGCTGGCATCTGTGTTGCTGAGACGGATCATCACTCGGCACTTCTGGCTGAATATTGCTGCAAAAGCTTAGATCTTGTCTTTTGCATTAATCTTCTGGTTATGCATTTTTGAGAGTGGGGGTGTTTGTAGAGCTTTCTCCTCCAATGAGTTGTATGATTATCCACTACCATTCACAACTTGTATGGTAGAATTATAGAGCATAGGTCAGAGCTGAGTTCAATAATTTTAGAAACTGAACATCTTCCTCTGTGTCCTTTACCCAATCCCACATCCCAGGCCCTGCTTTCGGCACAGTCAAAACATTTTCACCTACTTCCAGCCCCCATTAGTAGCTTTTCTCACCCTCTCGCTTACCATTTATACATCCCTTTATCTGCCTAACAGTCATTTTCTCTCTCTCTTTTTCTTTTTCTCTCTCTCTCTCTGGACTCTGCATCTGCCTCATCAAGCACTCCTTTGTTCACCCTGTCGCCATCCTGTCCTTTTAGCATATACACCTTTTCCTCGTGACCATCCATTTTTAAGAAAGTTCACTGAACTTGAAATGGTTACTCTTAATTTCTGTCCACAGGTTCTGCCAGACCTGTTGAGTTTCTCCCACAGTTTTTGTTTTTGTTTTGCATCTGATCTGTTGGTTCAGTACTGTGGCAGGCTGGAAATTTGATTTGAGGAGTCCATACGTTGGGTTCTAGAAAAAATGGGAAAGGAGGAAGCAGCTGACAACATATTTGAGGACTTTAGAGAAAGAGGCTGAAGATGAGAAGTGAAAAGAACAATTAGAAAGTTGGTTTGGTGAGAAAAGAGCTAATTATTGGTGATGCTGACTGGATTCAACGCATGGGAGAAAGAGGCAACCATAAAGTTGAAGAAAAAGCTTAGAAAAATAGCATTATAGTTCAAAATGGGGAAGTCACCCCTTCACTGTAGATCTGAAAGACTCAAATATACAACATTTCCTGGTAGTAAGAGATGAGCTGTGCAAACAACAAAGAAATTTGATTAATGGTGCGCACGAATCACTATAAGGTAATGAAATGTTAGCCTTTATGTCAAGACTGTTAGGTTTCAAAAATGAAGAAGTGTAGAATTGAATATCTCTTGGGAGTGCTATATTACCTAATAGGGAACTAATTCACTAAGCAAAGGAAAGATGTAAAGTAATTCAGTGTTTTGCAATGTAACTGAGATGTTCCTTATTAGACTTTGTTACTTTGTGCACTGTTCTGATAAGTATTCAGCAAAGAAAGATTCAGTCCTAATTAATCCCATCTTTCCAGCTGGCCCACTTCTCCCCGCCATCTCACTGAATCTTGCTGTGCCCTCCTGAAAAATAATTCTAATCGATCAGCGTAATGTAGAACTGACTTCCTCCAGGAAAGCACAACTTGGTGACTTGTTTCTTAAATTTCCAGAAGTCCTTCCTTTTCAAGAGAAAACAAACTTTTATAAGCATTTTGCACTTAACAGCAGTAGTCGTTTCTCTTCTAAGCAATAATTCTTTTGTCTCTCCCCTTATATCTCTGTATAAGTTTCCAAAATGTAGCATTCCTTTTTCTGTGTCAAGATGTGAATCTGTCACTTCCTTTTCAGTTGTTCTTGGTCTGGGTTTACTTCCCCATGGCAATCACATCATGGGTCTGTCTCTGTAAATAAGTTTAGTATGAACTTGTCATCCCCTTACAGAGAGTTCTGTTTCACTTTAAATTAAATTGGGCATTTTGAAGCATAACCATCTTGCAGCATTCAGCATTTCCAACTCGAAGCCTTGGCCCGACATGCACCAACATTGCTGCAACAACTGATGGGATCAACCACATATTTATCTCTACCGTTGTTGCCAAGCACCTCTAAACCAATACTCCTCTTCCCTCTGGTCATTCACCCTGGTAGAGCAATCATTTCCACCCTCTTGTGTCCAAGTGATGCAATTTTGAACATTTGTGGTCAGTAACTGGTTTAGGTCATAAGATATTGGAGCAGAAATTAGGCCATTCAGCCCATCGAGTCTGCTCCACCATGCAATCATGGCTGATATGTTTCTCAACCCTATTCTCCCACTTTCTGCCCCTAACCCTTGAACTCCTTGACAATCAAGAACCTATCTATCTCCATCTTAAATATACTTCATGACCTGGCCTCCCCAGCCTTCTATGGCAGTGAGTTTGGCATTTATTATAGGCAGTAAAACTAGTGAACAATGCATGTATTGCTTATGATGTAAATATAATTGGAACTTGAATCATTGTGATTTGTGTGTGCTAGAAATCGGGTGTTGGAGGAGAGAAGAATCCTCAATCAAGGGTATTTGGTGCCTGGTCAAGGAACTGGATTTTGGGAACCTTGGGGTTTCTTCCCATCTGGCTGTCTGTGCTCGCCAGGCAAGACTTGGAAAACCTGGTTGGCATGGATAAGTTGGACTAAAAGGGTGTGTTTCCATGCTGTGTGACACAATGACCCCTGCCCCCAGAGTTTTGGATACAACAAGGCTCCATAGTTAACTCTGTCTCCAGATACTGCTTGAGTAGCTGAGTATTTCAACCTTTGTCTGTTTTTATTTTGAGTGAGATACTTGTTTGGATGTGGTCAGAAGTGGACAGAAAATGTTCAAACCTCAGTGTTTTGAAATATTGAGATGTATTTCCTTTACAGTAATTTTACTTCACAAAGAAAACCCATAGTAAAGCAAACATCTGCTTTTATATGAGGCTAAATTCGAACAGTTCATGAATCTCTGCAATTTAAACAGTTATTTTTTTAAAAGTGTTTGACATCACATAGTAATGGCTTATTAACTGCATATTTACAGGCTTTACTGTCGGTTCATGACACAGTGGCTATGAAGAATTATGACCCTGTATTGCCCCCTATGCCTGATGATCTTGACGATGATGAAGATTCAGTGAAAATAATTCGACTTGTTAAAAACAAAGAGCCTCTGGTAAATTTGCTTTTTTCGATTGTATTCTTTAGTATTCTTTTCTGGCTGTCTAAAAGCCTGTTGCAATATATCCATCTGTGTCTGAAATACCCTTTGGAATTGCACAATATTTTCATTTTGGCAGCTGGCAGCTATCTTTTAATTCTTTAGCCTGTCTCTTGTACCATCTCCATGACTCTATATTTATTTAAGTGCACCTTGTAATGGGGACTTGTGCGATATACGCTACCTGTTACTGGGTCCAAGTTTGTAAAATTTAAATTGTGGACAGAGCCATACATTGGTGTAAAAAAAAATGATTAAACATAGGTCTTCATGTTCCAATCCAGATTCAATATGATATTTGAGCAGTAATGAGAGGAATGTAGTTTGTTTCTACAGTGCTTATTTGCACTGCTGCAGAATTATGGTGGATGGAAGAAGTGGCCAAAGAGGTACTTATGTACTGAAGTGAATGCATAGTGAGCTGGCTGCTTCCCTGTCCCTGCGATCAAAACTGTTGATTACACCTCATGTAAGAAGAAAATTATAGTACAGTTCCAAAGCAACAGTTTTTTTCAAAGCTGCTTTTTAAAAAAATCTTCCATAAGGGCTGTAAGCTACAGAATGCCTTATGTCTGTCCTTCCTTCCTTCCTTCTTTGAGACTTTGCTTCATTAGCTACTCTTTTGACATGACTTTTCATCTCATTCCGAAATCTCCTTTGACCATGTGTTAATTTTATTTCCTGCTTGCAGTTGTTTTCCTTTCTTATAAGCGAAATGCATTTAATAATAGATGTGAGTTTCTTTTAGCCCAATTCCAGTATGTACTGAATCCAAAGACTATGGATTACTGGAATTTTGAAATTAAAAGTAGAAATTGCTGAAATTCTCAGCAGCCAGGCAACTTTGGAGAGGAAAGGATCGTTGACCTAAAGTGTTAACTTTGTTTCTCTCTCCGTGGATGCGGTCTGTCCTTTATATTTCTAGTATTTCCTGTTTGTAACTTTTACTGGATGATTGTTATGTCCAATAGATATTGCTAATAACAGATTGGTCATTGACTTTCTAATTGTTCCTGAATTAATGCTCAAAATTTCCAAAAAATATGTTATTTGAATTTAAGAAACTGACATAAATTATTGAGCAGTGATATGTATCTTTCAGTTTATGTGGTATTCGAATAACCAAAATTAGATCTGTTGCATTTTATCATAATTTTGTCTGAAAATGCTTTAAAGTTTGTTGTTCTGTGGTATATTTTGTTGTTAAAATGAATTAATTATAATTGAACTGTAAAACAAATATCTGTATTCCAATTCTTTTATCAATGTTCCACAATCTCAACGCTTCCTTTTATGATGCTAACTTCAATATCAATTATTAACATTTCTGTAAAGATCTCTTTCTGAAATTCTAGTCTTAGGTGGTCTCAAATGCTTTCAGTACACTTTAAAAATTCAGTTATGCATTTGCCATTACTGAATCGTGCATCACTCACGACCACTTACATTGACTTCACCCACTCAAAGTTTAGTGTTCTCACGTTTCATTGATATTATTTCTTCTCAACGGTGCTTTCTTTAAAAAAAAGCTGTGATGTTGAAGCCAGACTGTGTATTCAATGAAATATAATTGTTTTCAATTATTATTACAATCTCTGTACTTATAGAGAATAAAATATTATTTTGGGAGTTTCGTTTTAATCAATCATCAAAGTTTTTAAGTATATTTACGAAAAAAAATGAAACCATTATTTTGTAAGTAAATATTTTGAGAACTAGCATTTTGGTATTGAAGTTCTTTCCTCACTTTGCTTCGTAATAGACTTGTGAAGGGTTCCTGTTCATTTTCTTTTTCTTTGGTTGATAGGGAGCCACAATACGAAGAGATGAAAGCACGGGTGCTATTGTTGTGGCAAGAATCATGCGAGGAGGAGCTGCAGACAGAAGTGGTACAATTTTATTGTTTGCACAGTTTTGTGAAACATTTTCAAAGTCCAATAGTTGAGAATGGGCAACATAAATTGCTATTTTTTTTTCAGTTTATAGGATTTGGGTGTTGTTGGTTCAGCCACCATTTATTGCCCATTTCTGAATATTCTTGAGAAGGCATTGGTAAGCTGCCTTCTTGAAACACTGCAGTCCATATAGTGTAAGTACACCCACAGTGCTGTTGGGAAAGGATTTCCAGGATTTTTACTCATTGACCATGAACTGATGACAATATCGTTCCAAGTCAGGATGTTGTGTGGTTTTGAAGGTAGTTTGCAGGTGGAGGTGTTCCCATGCACCTGCTGATCTTGTCCTTTCAGGTGGTAGAGGTTACAGGTTTGGAAAGCGCTGTCACAAAAGACTTGGTGAGCTGTTGCTCTGCATCTTGTAGATAGTACACACTGCCACCACTCAGACATCAGTGGTGGAGAGCTTAAATATTTAAAGTGGTGGGCAGGCTACTTTGTCTTGGATGTTGTCAAGCTTCTTGAGTGTCATTGGTACTACAGTTAGACAGGCATTTGGAGAATATTCCATTAAATTCCAAATCTGTGCCTTGTACATGGTGGACAGACTCTGGCGGGTTCACGCTTGAGTTACTTACCCTGAGAGTTCCTAGCCTCTGATCTGTGGCATTTAATGTCTGGTCCATTTCGGTTTCTGGTCAACAGTAAACCCTAAGACGTTGCTGGGGGAGTGCCAGCAATGGTTATGTCATAGAATGTTAAAAGAAATGGTTAGATTCTCTTGTTGGAAGTGACCATTGCCTGACACTTGTGCTGGTTGTTACTTGTCACTTGCTGGACCAAACCTGGGTATTGTTCAGATCTTGCAATGTGGACTTCAGTATCTGAAGAGATGTGAATATGCTGAATCTTGTGTATTCATTGGTGAGCATCTCAACTTCTGACCTTTATGATGGAGGGAAGGTCATTTATGAAGCAGCTGAAGATGGTTCGCCTTAGACACTCTCTTGAGGAATAATTGCAATGATGTGCTGGGATTGAGATGATTAACCTCCAGTGTTTTAACCTTCCACTTTTGTGCTAAGTATGATTCCAATCAGGACAGTTCCCCCGATTCTCAATGTGTTCAATTTTGCTGTTGCTCCATCAAATGGTCATATGTTGTCTTGTTTCATGGCCATTCACTATCACTTCATCTCTGAAGCTGAGTTCTTTAGATCATGTTTCAACCAAGGCTACAATGAGGTCAGGAGCTGAGTGGTTATGATAGTACACTTCAGCTTTGTCTTGTGCTCTGATATGCTGGGCACCCCATCGTTGAGGATGGGGAGTCTCCTCCTCTATTTTGTGATTTAATAGTCCATCAGTGTTCATGACTGAATGTGGCAGGAATGCAGAGCTTAGACTTGATCTGATCTGTTTGTGGAATCGCTTGGCTCTAGCTATTGCATGTAACTTTTTGTAGTTTTGCCAGGTTAGCGCTTAATCTTTAGGTATGCTTGGTGCTCGTGGTATGCCCTCCTACTCTCTCCATTGTCATCCAACAGAGAGGCCATAGTTCTGTGGGAAAGTGTTGTTGAGTTAGCTGATCAACCACATTCTAAACGAATCGCAGAGCAGCTTTGATGCGTTAAATGACCTAAGGTTACTCCTATGTTCAAGACATTATTGCAAAAACCCACCTAGTTCACTAATGACTTTGTGGTCACCATTCCTAAGAGCTGCTTTTTCTTGAATTCTGGATTATTAGCTTGGGCTTTGTGACATTGCCACAACCCCATCGCTTGCCCCTGTTTATATACACAGCTGAAATGTTTCTTGTTAAAATAGGTCTTATCCATATTGGAGACGAGCTGAAGGAAGTTAATGGAATTGAGGTTGATGATAAAAGACCTGAGGAAATCATTCAAATATTGGTATGTATGACCTTTGACACAGTTGATTTTCTTTGGAGTCCCTCGGTGGTTCCCTACTCTCAAAAAACTGCTAAAAATTGCCTATTTATTGTGTCCTTCGATCCTTGCCTTAGTCCAATTAAAAATTTAAATCTCATTTGTTCACTCATGCACTCTGTTCAGATCTCTCTGAAAGTTCTATTTAGGTGCATTCATTAGAAGAAACCAAGTAGGAGCAGAAGTAGGCAATTCAGGCCCTTGAGTCCACACCACCATTGCATATAATCGTTGCTGATTTCATCTCTGCCTCAGCTCCATTTTCCTGCCTGCTCCCCATAACCCTTGACTAATTAAAAATCTATTTATCATAAGTTTATTCAGTGTCCTGCACTTTGGGGTAGTGAATTTCATAGATTCGCTACCCTTAGAGGGAAGTATTTCCTTCTCATCTGTTTTAAATCAGCCACTCTTTAGCCTAAAACTGTTACCTCTCTTTCTACACTACCCCACAAGGAGTGACGTCCGCTCCATATCTATTTTGTCAATCCCTTTTAGCATCTCAAATACTTCAATTAAATCTCCTCTCATCCTTCTAAACTCAAGCGAGTATCAGCCTAAAATGCTTAATCTCTCCTCATAACAGAAGTTTTTCACCTCTGGAATTCATCTCGTGAACCTTCTCTGAATTGTGTCCAATGCAGTTATATCCTTCCTCAAGTAAGGAGAACAAAAAGGATTGATGAGGGCAGAGCAGTAGATGTGATCTATATGGACGTCAGTAAGGGGTTCGACAAGGTTCCCCCGGTAGACTGATTAGCAAGGTTAGATCTCATGGAATACAGGGAGAACTAGCCATTTGGATAGAGAACTGGCTCAAAAGTAGAAGACAGAGGGTGGTGGTGGAGGGTTGTTTTTCAGACTAGAGACCTGTGACCAGTGGAGTGCCTCAAGGATCGGTGCTGGGTCTACTACTTGTCGTCATTTACATAAATGATTTGGATGTGAGCATAAGAGGTACAGTTAGTAAGTTTGCAGATGACACCAAAATTGGAGGTGTAGTGGACAGCGAAGAGGGTTATCTCAGATTACAACAGGATCTGGACCAGATGGGTCAATGGGCCCAATAACAGAACTTATACACTTAATGGTAAGGTCCTAGAGAATGTTGCTGAACAAAGAGATCTAGCTCCTTGAAAGTGGAGTCTCAGGTAAATAGGAGAGTGAAGAAGGCATTTGATATGCTTTCTTTTATTGGTCAGAGTATTGAGTACAGGAGTTGGGAGGTCATGTTGCGCTGTACAGGACATTGGTTAGGCCATTGTTGGAATATTGCGTGCAATTCTGGTCTCCTTCCTATCGGAAAGATGTTGTGAAACTTGAAAGGGTTCAGAAAAGATTTACAAGGATGTTGCCAGGGTTGGAGGGTTTGAGCTATAGGGAGAGACTGAAAAGGCTGGGGCTATTTTCCTTGGAGCGTCAGAGGGTGAGGGGTGACCTTATAGAAGTTTTCAATATTATGAGGGGCGTGAATAGGATAAATTGACTAAGTCTTTCCCTGGGGTGGGGGGAGTCCAGAACTAGAGGACATAGGTTTAGGGTGAGAGGGGAAAGATATAAAAGAGACCTAAGGGGCATCTTTTTCACTCAGAAGGGGGAACATGTGTGGAATGAGCTGCCGGAGGAAGTGGTGGAGGCTGGTACAATTGCAATATTTAAAGGGCATTTGAATGGATATATGAATAGGAAGGGTTTGGAGGGATATGGGCCAGGTGCTGGCAGGTGGGACTAGATTGGGTTGGGATGTCTGATCGGCATGGACGGGTAGGACCGAAGGGTCTGTTTCCATGCTGTACATCTCTATGACTAAAACTGGACACTGTCCTCCAGATGCAGACTCCTCAATGTCTTGTGGAGTAACAACAGTACCTCCTTGCTTTTATACTGTATTCTTTTCACAGTAAATACTGAAATTCCATTTGCCTTCCTTTATTACCTGCTGTACTTGCCTACTACCTTTCTGTGACTCATGCATGAGAACACACAGATTTCTGTGCGTCAAAGCATTTTGAAGTTTCTTTCCATTCAGATAAGTTGTTTTTTTATTCTTCCAACCAAAATGGATAACCTGAAGCATGCCCATGTTAAATTCCACCTGCCAAATATTGGCCCGTTCACCCAACCTATGCCTATCCATTTCTAAATCTCTTATTTCTTCATTGCACCTTACTGTGTCGCTATTTTAATGGTATCTCCAAATTTGGATACAGTTCCTTCTATCTGTGTCCAAGTCATTCAGGCAAATTGTAAATAGTTGGGGCTCCAAGAATCAAACCTTATGGCACCCCATTAGTTATAGCTTGCCAGAGAAAGATGCATTTATCCTAACTGTCTGTTTTCTGTCGGTTAGCAAATCCTTCCTTTAAGCTAATATATTACTCTTAACCACTTGTGTTCTTCCTTTGCTTATTAAACTTTTGTGTGGCACATCATCAAATGTGTTCTGGAAGTCCATGTATACTGCAGGATCCCCATTATTCACTTTGCTCGGTATATCTTCAAAGAATGATGATAATTGACAACCTGTCCTGGACTTGCCACATTGATGCAGTGGTCAAGAAGGCATGACAATGCCTGTTCTTCCGCAGGAAACTTCAGGTATTTGGCATGTTCATAAGGACCCTCACCAACTTTTACAGATGTGCCATTGAAAGCATGCTGTCCAGGTGCATAATGGCCTGGTCCAGCAAATGCTCTGCCCAGGACCATAAGAAACTACAGAAGGTTGTGTGCACAGCCAAGACCATCATGGAAGCCAGCCTTTGATCTATGGGCTCCATTTACACATCTCGCTACCGTGGAAAGGTTGCCAACATCGTCAAAGACCACTCCCATCCCAGTAATGCTCTCCTACAACCTCTCCTGTAAGGCAGAAGATACAGAAGCTTGAATACATGCACCAGCAACACAAGAACAACTTCTTACCTGGCCTTATTTGACGGATAAATAGACTGTCTAACTTCAAATAATGTTGATCTTGCTTCGTGCACCTCCTGTGTAATGGAACCTGTATGCCTCACTCTGTCTCGACTCCCTTTGATCTGTGTATTCTTGCTTACTATGATCTGTCTGTACTGTTCGTAAACAAAGCTTTTCACTGTACTTAGGTACATGTGACTACAATACAGTTGGTTCTGATATAACGCGATAATTCCATTCTTGTGCAATCTTACGTTATAAGAAAACTATGCAATAATTGCAACATTTAAACCAACATTCATGTTCTACAAATAACTATCTAAATTCTTCAATCGCATTAAAGCTGATTTGCGTTGAAGAAACATGCATTATAATAGAACCAATCGTAGATCAAATCAAATTAAGGCAAGCTGTGGCAAGTGTGCAGCAAATGAATTTAAAGCTATACAAAGTCTGCAGCATAGATTTACCAACAAGGATAAGCCTTTACAATTATAAAGAGAAACCAGATTTATAGATTATTTCTACTGAAGCAGGGAAGACTTTTAGGTTATGATGAGCTCTTATACAGTGAATAGGAAAGATTATTTTCTCTGGTTGCAGAGCCAGAGATGCAGAAGCAACCATTTCAAACGCTCAATGGGTCAAAAGAAGTTAGTTTTGTTTTAATGCATTTCCCAACTTAAGTATGGAATGCTTTACCATAACAAGTGTTGAAGCCAGAAAATATCGCCTCTTTTAGTGGAATAATGGGTGAACAGACCAGAGAAAAATACAGAGCCATAGTAGAGTAAGGTGGAACGGTTAATGTTGAATTACATGAATGAAAGGCAAGCACAGGCACAACAGTCTAACTCCTTCAGGTGTTTTAATTACTTTTGGCTGTGTAAACTAGATTGTGTACAAGTTATACCAACAGAATTCTGAGCAAAGAAATCTCTATCCAGGGAATGAGAATTTGAACATTGGAAGAGCAGGAAAACCTCACGTTTGAGGAATTAAATTGAATTGGATTGAATTTATTGTCATGTATACTAAGGCACAGTGAAAAGCTTTGTCTTGCGAGTAATACAGGCAGATCATAGAGTAAGTAGCACAGGTAAGTAAGTAATAGGTAAACAGCGGAAAAAACAAAAACACAGGTACAGGTGAATGTTAAGAGTTTGAGGCCATTCAGTATTCTAACAACAGTAGGATAGAAACTGTTTCGAAACCAGCTGGTGCGTGTGTTCATAAATATTAGGAAATAGTGACAGTCGTATGACAAAAGACAATTGTTTGTTCACTTCAGGCTAAATATTAAGGAAGCCAGCTATTCCCTATGTTGGTGAGGGCTATGTTGTGAAGTTAGACAATATAAATTCTCAGCTTGAACAAGCGATCACCCTTTTCTGAATCTACATGCAACAAAATCTAGATTTAAAATAAAAGATTTAATTTGTTCGAAATAGGGATGGTGCAGTTGAAATGTGACTTAAGATTAGATTGTAACTGCTACTTTTCGACACTGAATTTTATGGTTTCTCCCATTAGCTGGTTGAGAAGTGGAGGGCCAGTAAGGTCACTCTGAAAATTGTTAATACCCAAAATGTTGACTTCTCCACCTCCTGATGCTGTCTAGCTTGCTGTGTTCTTCCAGCCTCTTGTGTTGTGACTGGATTCCCATATCTGCAGTTTTTTTGTCTCTAACTACTCTGAAAATTCACTTGGTGCCTTCCTGTCCACCTGCACAATTGAGGGTCGGGTAAGGCCTCAGGCCATAATCAACCATTGCCTCACTGAGAACTGCACATTCAAGTTTGATGACATCATTAATGTTGGGTATCATAGTAAATAGTGTTGATGGGACAGAATGTTATAAAGTTCCATTGATAGATTGAAAATGGACAAAACACTGACAGACAGAGATCTGAGTAAGTGCAAGGTAATTCACTTTGGACTGCAGAAAGAGAGTCCCGAATATTTTCTCAATGCTAAGAAGCCAAAATTTGAGGAGGAGGAGTGTTAGTAATGGGTGCACCCCCAGACCTGACTATAAACCAGTAGGCTGATAGAAAACAAAATGACAGCCCTCATTTCACTGAAGCTTGAATGCAAAAGAATGGAAGTTGTGTGGTAGTTTTGTAGACATTGCGAGAGTACATCTGAAGTACGTCATACAGTTCTGGGCAATGGCCCTCTAAAGGACATTCTAACTTCAGAGGAATTGCATTACACATTTACCTGATTGATATTGGGTCTAAAAGGATTAAATTATGGGGTGTTCCATGTACTTGACTCGTAGCCTCATAGATCTAATTGGGATGCTTTCGCTGATGATAGTAATTGACAGTCAAAAGAGAGAATAAAGATCTTCCTTATTTGGGGGAGTTCAGCATAAAAGGGCACAACCATAAAATTAAAGCTTGTCTGTATCAAGTATGATGTCCAGAAGCACGTTTCAGCCAAAGGGTAATGGAAAGATTCTTTCCCAAAAGGTTACTGAGGCTATTCTAATTGAAAATGTGAAAATTGAGTTTGATTTTTGTTTGATCCCATACTATTCATATTTTTAGCAATGTCACTAAATTCCCTTAAGATTTATCTCATGATTTGATTGAATGTTAGAACAGATTCTGGGATGAATGACTTTTTTCTGTTCCTGTGTTTAGTGTGTGAAAATGATATACTTTTTCATCTTAATATTGCATTCTTTTTGTAGCCTAATTCCGCTCCAAATCGCTATGTACAGATGCATAAATTGCATTTGTCTCGTGCACAAATTGGTGTGATAAGGAAAAATACGTTGGTAAACATGGATTTTATCCAGCTCAATCTCTCATGTCTTCCTGACAACTTAAGTAAATAGCTGTACAACCTAGGTATTATTTCTCATGCACAAAATGTTACTTATCATTCTTATTGCACTTTCTTCAGCTACTTCTCACTACACTTGTGTGACGTAAGGAAGTCATCAGTCATAGGGAGACATTGAAGAATGGGTAGCAAAAGCTGTTTGTTGTAGCATACAAATTGGTTTTGTCCCTTGGAGCCAATCTTGTCTTATTTCAGGAGGAGGCCTCAATTGATGTCCCATGAAAAACTTTCAACACTGTAGGAATTCAAAGCAGATCTCTTGGAAAAACTCCAGTTATTTCAAAACAAATTTTAAAATGTTGTAACATTTTCTTTGATGCAGCAGTTAATCCATTTTCCAGTTTTTCTTTTTATGCTTCAATTCTGATTGTTTTAGCATTATATTGCTGTTTATAAATATTTGGTAATTATTTGCATGAATCTGTAAATGTCCGATCTTTGTCTTTGTGATAGTCTTCATTTATAAAAGAGCATGGTGGCTTAGTGAAAGTTTATAAGTCCAGGAAGCAAATTTGAGGTAATTATACTGACATGCATGAAGATCCGGGAGGATAAAGTATCGAGTTTGTGGATGTTGGGTCCATTTGGAATAAACAATAATTAAAGAAAACTAAGCCAAGACCATTAATGGCAAAAGGCTAATTTTATTCTTTTTAAAATTCATCGCATTGTTTCTTCTGTCATTTTTATAAGTTATTCATTGTTACACTTGTAACTTGATAATATTGTCACAAATATGTGCATTTTAAAATTTTGTCTAGGCCCAGTCACAAGGAGCAATAACTTTTAAAATAATTCCTGGCATTAAAGAGGAGACTCCAACTAAAGAAAGCAAAGTAAGTGTATTAATCTGATAAAAATTGGAAAGGGAGCAGACCTTATTTTTCAGAACATGACATTGCTTATATTGCTTTTGGTGAATTCATTGCAGCATGTTCATCAGACAATATGACAGCTGATCAACTGCTTTCTGCTCTTTCTTTAGTCATAAATATACAGTGAGTAATAGATTATGAAATTAATGTGATAGAATAATGGTTGTGGATGCAATTTGTTAGCATATATGTGCATGCATTTTTAAGTTGTGTTTTATATGTATATAGTTATACATGAATGCTTAGGGGGTTCAGAGAACGGCTGGGAAGATGTCACTCTGCTTGAATGAGGTGGGTGTATTTTGAAACTGGGCACTGAGTTTTGGTTTGTGGGGGCAGGGGTGAGAGCATTTTCTGTGACTCTTTTTGAGCAGTAGTGTCTGGGAGAAGTTTGTGCTGTCTTGGGGTGGAAATGTTGTTTGCTCAGCCTGGATATCAGATGGGCAAATGAATAGTGATGAGGATGTTGGAGAAAGCTGACATTACTGCAACTTAGATTAGGCTTGTCTTTTGAACTGAAACTTAAAGTAATTCCACACAACTCTGGAGAGAAATGTTCATTCTGTATATTCGCTTTTTAAGGGAATGCACTGTAATTTAAGGCTGGAAGCTGTACAATAGACAGCTGATATATCCATTCTTCCTCATTGTGAATTGGCCTGGTGAGAAAAGTACTGTCAGAGAGGATGCTTAACCACTGCAGGGCAAAGTAACAGTCTGCAATTCTCTAAAATATTGAAGGATTCCTGCTGATAGAAGGATCAAAAGGGGATTCCTGATTATTCTCCTCAACCTGCTATGATGAGACTTCATTGCACAAAACACAGCTGTGTAATCCTGACAGAAGCTTTTAAGAATGACCCAATCTGTGTGCCAGGTTATGTTAGTGTATTGGCTCATTGCTTCTTTTACCCTAATGATTAGTTAGACATGTAATGAGCGCACACTTGAAAGTGAGATCACCCCAAAATATTAAGCTATCAGATGGGTAGCAACACATTTATTTAACGATTGCAAGGTCAGGGACTGCAAAGATAGCAAGATCCACATGCTCTTGTATTAAGGAAATGCGATGGCCTTGTGGTGTTATCGCTGGACTATTAATCCAGAGACCCAGATAACATTCTGGGGCCTGGGATCGAATCTTGCCATGACAAATGATGGAATTTGAATTCAATAAATATCTGGAATTGAAAATCTTTTGATCATAATCCATTGACGATTGTCGGAAAAATTCATTTGGTTCACTAATGTCCATTAGGGAAAGAAACTGTCATCCTTGCCTATGGACTCCAGACCCACAGCAATGTGGTTGACTCTTAACTGCTTTCTGGCTAATTCGGGATGGGCAATAAATACTGACATGTGGTTGAAGATAGCCTCCAACGCACCTCATTCATGTCGCGCTCCTCTGCCCTCCAACCCCACCCCTCCAACCGCAACAAGGACAGAACCCCCCGGTCCTCACCTTCTACCCCACCAACCTTCGCATTAACCGCATCATCCGCCGACATTTCCGCCACCTCCAAATGGACCCCACCACCAGGGATATATTCCGCTCCCCATCCCTATCCGCTTTCCACAAAGATCATTCCCTCTGTGACCACCTGGTCAAGTCCACGTCCCCCACCAACCCACCCTCCGTCCCGGAACCTTCCCCTGTCACTGCAGGAAATGCAAAACTCGCGCCCACACCTCCCCCCTCACCACCATCCAAGGCCCCAAAGGAGCCTTCCACATCCATCAAAGATTCACCTGCACTTCCACACACAATACTTGTTGTATCTGCTGCTCCCGATGCAGTCTCCTCTACATTGGGGAAGACCGGACACCTTCTCGCAGAGGCCTTCAGCAAACATCTCTGGGACACGTGCACCGATCAACCTCTCCGCCCCTTGGCCCAACATTTCAACTCCCCCTCCCACTCTGCCAAGGGCATGCAGGTCTTGGGCCCTCCTTCACTGCCCCTCCTCCACTGCCCCTCCCTCACCACCGGACGCCTGGAGGAAGAACACCTCATCTTCTGCCTCGGGACCCTTCAACCCCATGGCATTAATGTGGACTTTCACCAGTTTCCTTATTTCCTTCCCCCCATATTATCCCAGTTCCAACCTCCCAGCTCAGCACCGTCCTCCTGACCTGTCCCACCTGTCAATCTTCCTTCCAACCTATCCACTCCACCCTCCTCTCTGACCTATCACCTTCACCCCCACTTCCATCCACTTATTGCACCCTCAGCTACATTCTCCCCAGCCCCACCCCCTCCCATTTATCTCTCCATCCCAAGGCTCCCAGCCTCATTCCTGATGAAGGGTTTTTGCACAAAACATGAATTTTCCTGCTCGGATGCTGTCTGACCTGCTGTGCTTTTCCAGCACTACTCTAATCTTAACTGTGATCTCCAGCATCTGCAGTACCCACTTCTGCCCAATAAATGCTACTTAGCCAGCAACACCCTCATCCCATGAATGAATAAAGAAAAAAAAATAAGGGGCTGCTTTCCAGATTACTGAATCTTAAACTATTAAACAATATCTGAATCCAGCTCATTCATCCTGGAGTTGGATTTCAAATGGCCTATCTCTAACCTCTCAGCTTCAGTGATGGTCTCTCTGGTTGGTCTCTCTGGTCAAGGTGCTGATCATTATTCTCAGGATATTGTTCTCAATCCCCCATTTTGTCAGCATGCCACAATGATGCATGGCACTGTTTCTGGCAGAAACAGCAAGGCTCCATCAGGGTGATCCTGGCATCAAAATTTTAAAATGGTCTGTAATCCTGGTAGAAGCATGAGCAGGAGAAAGAGAGGACTGCAAATGCTGGAGATCAGAGTTGAGACTGTGGTGCTGGAAAACAACACCAAGCAGCATCTGAAGAGTAGGAGAATCAATGTTTCAGGCATAAACCCTTCATTAGGAAGCATGCGCAGTATGGTATCTGGTTCTGTGCCTGTCTGAGGGGATTAGAAAAGCGGCAGTGGCATATTTGGAGAACTATTGTCTCCCAGCAGTCATCCCTTTCTCACCTGTGGACTTTGGAAGGAGGCAGTCACCTCGAGTTCTTTCGTAAGTATGAATCATGGTCAATGGATATCTGGTGTAGCCTTCCAAAATTTTGAATTGATTGTCATATATAATTTAAACATTTAAGGAATGGAAACCTTTTCTGTTAGTAAATTTGACAGGTTGGTGATATAGTGCTCTGAGGCCAATGTGTGTGCATTTGACAGTACCCTGCACTTGGGTAGAAGTCAGCAATTGTGGTGCATTCCAGTGCTTGGGCTACTTGACTCTTCTCATCATGGGGGAAGGATATGAGAAACTGTGATATGGAGAAAATAGCATCAGTTAGATTTCAGATGCATTGAGTATTGGGAGGTGTTACACAAATCTCCAGTTGAAACCGCCAGCATAAAACGTCAGGATAGTTGTGAGATTGGCCACCAGGATGGGATTGCTATTCAGACCTTCTAAGCATAAGTCATGCTCCAGCAGATGACAGAGGGCATCCTTAATTGGCATTGGTACTGTCTTTCATTGTGTCGAAGAACATGACAGCGAGCATGTTGATGTGGGGTATTATCATTTTTCTCCATCTCCTTGGTGGATCTTCCCTGCTAAAGGTTGCCATCTTTTTGAATTCAGTAAAGCTGTAAAGGGCACTGACTTGATACTAATAAAGCCAAATTATGCAAAATGTTAAAACCAGTTGGGTGCTTTAAATAGGGTTAGAGTCACATTGCTCACTTGCAGCTTCCTCACTAAAGGTCTCCCTGTGGGCTCCAGTCATGGAGAAACATTTGTCAGAAATCACAAATATTCAAGTATTTGCACAATTTCACTGCACTTCACTGTTGTTTGAGGTTAACGGCTTTTAAAACCAGACACGCATTTGCTGCTATGGCGATGTTCATGTGATATAAATGGTTCTTTTCAGTCCCAGAGGGCAATTTAATGTGACCTCAATAGCTCATATGACAGATTAGATTAATAATGGGAAAATGTAATGAAATAATTGTTTGACAGTCACTACCTTGGAGATCCACCATCAGTATGTTTGAGATGGTGATGAAGGTTGAGGAATTGTCAAATCATTTAGCTCAGATATTGTTTTCCTTGTCCGAAATACAAAATTGAATGGAGCTTTCATTAATAATGGCTTTATGAAGTGCATTTAATTCTTTGAGCAATAAATATTACAATTATTTTTACAGGGAAGAAAGAATTATGAGTATGAAATAATTGTTGTAGTTATTTGATTAATAGACTCAGATTAGCATTTGAATCTTAGTTTAAATATTAAGCTATTTCAATTTTCAAGTGGACTATTGAAATTGGAAAGTGAATAAGCAGGGTAGCTGCAACTTGGCACATTGGTGTTACATTAATTTAGAGCTTGGGGAAGACAGAGGAAAAGGCTGATTTTCATTCTTGGTATGGTCAGGTACAACAGAATGCTAACTGTCTGGATTTTTTCCATCATATTTATTCTTATCTGATTGATTAACCAAGAAGAATCCTTGGCAAATGTTTACGACAAGCAATTGGAAAAATTCAGAAACAAAATGTCATCTTTCTGCCCTATCACGGTCTTGATTCCAACGTCAGGAGAATGCTTTTACTATGATATAATCTTTTCCATCCCAACTGGCTATCCTTAGTGTCTCTAAGTAAGGTACTGTGTTCAAAATCAGTTTTGACATTTTATAATTCTTGCTCTCAATTATATTAAAATTTAGACTCTTGCAGCCAGTTATGATAATTACAATAACTGGCCATGTTAGGTTGGGCTGTACTATATTTGGGAGAAGAGACATCTGACAGAGTATTTGAAGATTCTTCAATTGAATTGTTGTTGTTGTCTGGAGCTTTTCTTTTGATGGATAAAATAAGGAAGTCAAGCTCTGAAAGATAAAATTGAAGTAGTGGAGACCTCACAATATACTCTGGAATTTTTAAAAGTAAAATAGTTCACTAAGCAATGTGTAAGCTCTTACACAAAGAAAATGCAACATATTGTTACGAATAACTTAATTCTGTACTGCTCTCATTTGTAAGTGTATAAATTACAAAAGCTTTTTATTGGCAAACTCAGACTGCTCTTTAAGTAATTGCATTTTAGAGTAACTTGTACATCTTAAACAAAGCATAAAATACAGTTGTACAGTGAGCTCTCTTAACTCGGGTATCAGTCATGCCTGTTCACAATTAACAAGTAGCTGGTTTTGATTTGAGCAGTAGCATTTGATGATATGTCAAGAATAAGGTTGCATTGTGTTGAAAGGTTTGGACCATTCTTGTGTTTGCACCAGAAATCCGGTTTAACACTCAGCAATGTTTTTGCTAATACTTGTCTCCCTAATGCATATCAAATAATTTGTGTTCTGACAAGCATAGCTAAGAATTGTTACTGTTCTAATTAGTTGCTTTCATATTGAGTTAAATAGTTGTAGGAGCTGATGTTGTCTAAGTTTAGAAAACGTCAATATGAGCAATCCATCAATAAGCTTTCTAAAACAACTAAACTTTTATGGTTGCATTAAAATGGTCATTTTTATTCATTATATACAAACATGTTTTAAAATACTTCCTGCAACTGTAATAATTAATACACTAAAACATCACTTTAATACTACTCTCTGTGAGGAACACTATCTACAGAATTTCATGGAATAGGACTTGGTCTGTGCTGCTCCATTTCTGCACAGCAGGTGAAAAGGTGATTCACTTTCCATTAAACATTACTGAAAAATTGTGTATTTGTACTATGGAAATAACTGGAATGCATTAACATGGGCAGTATTGTGTTTAGTCTGTGAATCTTGCCAGCATTCGCGTCGAATTTTGCTTCAAACTTTGTAACGTTGGCAATGTTACGTTATGTTTTGCAGGATACCTATAATCAGTCAACACTTTTGAAAAAAACCATATCAACTTTATTTTGTCTAAGGAAATGCATCTATAAATTGACAGCTACAAACTGCTGTTTATGGTTATATTAGCGCACACTTATCAGTCGTCACACTGGTCAAGAAATGTTGAAATGTCTGCATAGTATATTGCCTAAATACCGTTAAACCTGCTCTAAGTGAATATTACAATTAAAAGCAATGACATGCAGATGTGGATGTAAAATATTATTTGGATAATATTAGGATTGCTAAATCTGTAGTTGCACCATCCTATATTGTTCACTTTTTAAAATCAAGCAGAGAACAAATTGTGTTTAAATACCATCTTTTACAACCTTGTTGAACAGTTCTAAAATGTTCTAATATAGTTAAGTAATTGGATCTATTTAATGGGATTGTTTGAGATGTAAATATTCTGTTCTAATCTATGAGAACTGCCCCTGCTCTTTGTCCCATGGATCTTTTATGGCCCTAGCATATGTGTCTTTAGCTTAGCTTATTGTCCTAAAAACAGCACCTCAGGCAACACAATGCTTCCTCACTACTGCAGTGGTGTGTACAACATGTTTTGAATCATGTTATTGTAAGGTGTTTATGTTAGAAAATTTATTAGTGCCAGGCTGCTCGGCTGTTGATGAAACCATATCCATTCTAAAAGGATTTTCAATGAAACATTTTGAGTAAGTTCATTCGTTGTTTGTTTAAAACTGTTTTGTGACTCAGTTGCATTTCTGTCTATCTAACGATAATGAGAGAGTCAAATGCAGTGATTTCTCCTTCTCCCAAATCATTTATCTGACTTCCACCCCAAAAAAACAATCTGTTTGCATAATACCCGTCAGTAACTTCATCCAAAGGCCGGGTGTTGGTCTTCATATGTATGGTGAAGGCACCCAACTTTACTTTGCCACCACCTTACTGAATTCCTCTATTATTATTATTAAATCATCCAACTGCGTATCTGCTATTCAATATAGAATAATCAAAAGTTTTCTGCAGTAGAGCTGAGGATTAACAGATCACCCAAGGTTTCATTGAAAGCTATAATGAACTTGATGGGTCCAGTGGCCTACTTCTATGTCTAATGGTTCTCGCAATTTATTTGTTTCATTTAATAAATATATTCAGAAACTTTGCCTCCACAACCTTTTGTTGCAGATAATTCCTTAGGCATACCACCCACTGAGTGAAGAAACTTCATTGCATCTTGATCCAAAATGGCCTACTGTGTATCTTGAGACCATGACCTGAACTCTCCAACTCAGGGAACAATCATCCCTTCATCCAGTCTGCCCAGCCTGTCACGCTTTTATATATTTCAATGAGATCTCCTCTCATTCTTCTAAACCCCAGTCAATACAGGCCTAGTCAACCTAGTTTCCCCTCAGACAGCAAATTTAACATTTCCAGGAATCAGTCTGGTAAACCTTTGCTGCACTCACCTGTGGCAAGTATATCTTTTCCAATTCATTTTAACTAAAGGTCCAACACAAGCTTAATCCAGTTATTCCAGCATAAAGCATGAAACACTTGCTCTACTATTTGGTATCACAAAATTCCACATGTACCTATTCAATAAACAATTCGGTTTGGAAACTGATCAAAAATTGTTGGGAAATGAATTGGCACACATTACTAATAACTGCACAGGTACAAATTCAACATCTGTGACAAACCTGGTTCCAAAATGGTTACTTTGGACACACTGAGCCATTTACCAAATCTAAATAAGAATTCAGAAATTTCTGAATTTGCAATTCAACAATGTGATATCAAGTTGGAAAATATCCTAAAAGGTCAATTTGAGAGTGGTAATCAGTCTGTTTTGTACATGGGAAGCGATCCTATCTGACAACAGGCCATAATATACAGGCAGACCTTTAAGCACTGTGTGCCAAATGGAGCATAAGTCATGTGGTAGTCTCACCAAATTATCCCAAATCCAACAGTCTCAATCAGCAACCGACTCTCACCATTAAAGCACTTAGCATGAAGTGCAGGATGCCAAAACAGGGTCTTCATATTTCTGTGCTACTGCTAAGCATTATACCTGTAGATATGGGCTTACTATCAACTGCAGGAATTGTATTTAAAAGGCAAGTTAAGGCAACTCTGCTAATTCATGACCTGTCCAAATTCTCAGAAATGCAGACCAGAAGATGTAGAAACAAAAGTAGGCTGTTCAGACGAAGGATCTGTTTGACAAAGGGTCAGTTAGACTCAAAACGTCAGCTCTTTTCTCTCCTTACAGATGCTGCCAGACCTGCTGAGATTTTCCAGTATTTTCTCTTTAGGCTCTTCAGACCATTAGATCAGCTCCATGATTCAATGAAATCATGGCTGATTTGATAATTTGTAACTCTGTCATCTTGCCTTTTCTCTATACTACTTAATTCCCTTCCTGTTTAAAACTTTATCTCAGTTTCAAATAAAGTCAATGACCCAGACTAGACAGCTCCTTGCAGTAAAGAATTCCCCAGATTCTACCTTCTGAGAGAAGAAATTCCTCCTTATCTATGCCCTGGACAAATTTCTTAACAAATAAACAGGGTAGACTCAATACCATTTGTGACTGGCATGTTTAATCACGTGTCACGAGTAGAATAGAAGATAAAAGCCATACCTCCTAGCCAAGGAACCTGGTTATCTCCAAATATCCCAAGGTGTGTGATCACCTGACAAAATCGCAACAGCAATGCAGCAACACTGGACCGAAACCAAAGGCAACTTCGGAAACTGTACAGTGCTCCAAATTTGTGTTGAAAGTGTACAAGCACAAATACTCTCAGATGATAATGGTGTGATGAAGGAGCAGCGCTCCAAAAGCTCATGATTTTGAATAAACCTATTGGACTCTAGCCTGGTGTCATGTGACTTAAAGTCATAGAATCGTAGAGATGTACAGCATAGAAACAGACTCTACGGTCCTACTTGTCCATGCCAACCAGATATTCTAAATTAATCTTGTCCTATTTTCCAGCATTTGGCCTGCATCCCTCCAAACCCTTCCTGTTCATATACCCATCCAGATGACTTTTAAATGCTGTAATTGTATCAGCCTGCACCACTTCCTGTGGCAGCACACTCTGCATGAAAAGTTGCTCCTTGGGTCCCTTTTAAATCTTTCCCCTCTCACCCTAAAGACTTCTGAACTTGAAGTTTGAAAGACTCACACCATTATCCAATACTCTTTAATAATATGCAAGAGGCCAACACACGTACAAGGCAAGAACAATCACGTATGAAGTCCACATCACTGAAAGGTTATACTGTCATGAGATCTGGAAAGATTGTCAAACTCCTTTAAATTGTGCATACTCTTAGATTCTTAAACTCATAAATTTCACAGTTCTGTTTCTTTGTGAATCATTTACAGCTAACCAATCCCTGTATATTTTCACTGTTGGCATACTATCCATCTCATCTGTGCTCCTCATAATCTTATGAATTTCTATCAGGTCCTCTTTTAATTTACACTGCTCCATGAAACCACCTCCAGTTCGTGGATTCGTAGAGCATGGAGCTGGACTGTTTGGTTCAATTCTCACTTTTCCTATATATGTACCTTTCAATTGTCTTGTGTTTTGGGTTGGGGAAAACATTATGGCAATACTTAGGATATTCCTGGGCCACCAGTATCCAAAGTCTAACTAATTTATGGTCACTATCTCCAAAATCCTCCCCTCCGGATATACAGAGGAACTCAATTATCCGAATACCGATTATCCGAAGGAGATCTCCAGGTCTCAATGGAAACATTACATCAAAGACGTATTTCCAACAGTGATCGCGTCTTTTGTTTCCAGTGATTAAACAGGCACCATCTCCAAATAGGTAAAAACAATGACTGTAGATGCTGGAAACCAGATTCTGGATTAGTGGTGCTGGAAGAGCACAGCAGTTCAGGCAGCATCCAATGAGCTTTGAAATCGATGTTTCGGGCAAAAGCCCTTCATCAGGCATAAATGAAGGGCTTTTGCCCGAAACTTCGATTTCGAAGCTCCTTGGATGCTGCCTGAACTGCTGTGCTCTTCCAGCACCACTAATCCAGAACCATCTCCAAATAACTGCCCGTCCTTTCTCTTTACCCACACTTTCCCTGGAGTTCTACACAGGGGTGTACCCTAAACCCCCATTCCCCAGATAATCTCTCCAACATTGGCCTGTACAGGACAAAGGTGAAACTTGTCAAAAAGTTGGAGTTATAAATTCTGTGTGGGTGGGTGTGTGTACGTACTATTTGGAGACTTAGCACACTAAAGCAGCAGTAGCAGTCTTGTTGTTGGTGTCCAGTCCAGCTGTCCCGGAGAAGGGTTGGGGACATGGGCAACGGCCAGTGTTGGGAGCGGGGGAGTGGTATTGAATGGGGTTGGGGGCGGGGGGCAGTGTTGCATGAGGTTGGGGGGGTGGTATTGCATGGGGTTAGCGGGCGGGGTCTTGCGCACAGTGTTGTTGCGAGTTTCCTGAACAAGGAACAGACTTTAAAAACTCCTAGCCCCAGAGGAAATGCATTTAATCGATTATCTGAATAATCGATTATCCAAATAATCGATTATCCGAACGAAATAGTGCCTGCTCAGCATGTTCGGATAATCAAGGTTCCCCTGTACCTTCCACTTTCCCAGGCTCATTTCTGAATATTCGTCAAGACTGCTTCCTCCTTTGGTGGGCTTTCTATGTCCTGGCTTAAAAAAAATTCTCCTGAATGCAAGTTAAGAATTTTCCTGCCTCCCTATCTTGCGGACCAAAACTATCACAGTTAATATTTGGGTCGCTAAAATCCCTTATCAACACCACCTTATTATTCTTCTGCTTCTCTGAAACTTAATGACATATTTGACCTTCTACCTCTCCCCACTACCCACCCATCAGCTTGTTTACCACTTTTGTGTTATTTTATTTCTACCCATACGGCATCATTAAGTGATCCTTCCAAAAGATCATTCCTCTTCACTGGTAAAATTGATCAATATTGTGATCTTAGCACTCCTTCTATCCCCACAGTCCATCTTGTTTCAAAGCCCTTGCCCAGAACCAGAACGACACCGCAGATCCAGCAGCCATGAGGTCACTGAGCAGCAACATGCTAGATTAAGAATGCTGTGCAATTAAGTTGCTGTGCAACTTTAATTTGTTACTTGAATCTGATTTGTGATTTTCTAAACAAACGCTACTTGTCAATGCAGTGCAAGAGCTTAATTCTGTATTAAATAATACAATGCAAAAATATGCTGGGAAATTGAGGTGGCACTTCTTTTCTCTAATCCTTTTCCTTCTATCTTGGTTGAATTCAGTGTTAAACTTTTCTCTTACTTGAATAATGCACGGGATCATCACTGGTAAGCTCTGCATTTGTTGCCCATCCTTAGCTGTTTAGGAACATGGTAGTGTGCTACTTCCTTCTTGAATTGCTGCAAACCACATAGTGTAGTTACACCATTAATGTTTGAAAAGGAATTTCAGGATTTTGACCTAGCAACAAAATGAAAGAAGGACATTTCATGCATAATGATGAAACAGGAATAATGAAGAGCTTATGCTCAAAACATCGTCTCCCATTCCTCTACTAGTAGTTAGAAGTCAAAGATTATGGGGAAAGTGCAGGAAAGTGGATGTAAGAAATGTTAAATCAGCCATGATCCTACTGAATGATGGGACAGGTTCAAATGGCTGAATAGCCTACTCCTGTTCCTATTCTTTATGGTCTTCTAACAGCAAAAATTGTATGCTTCGTTCATTCTAAATTTATGTATTTACTTAAAATAAAAATTATTTCATCTAATCTTTATCAAATGCTCAGTGAACCCAATTCCTATCTCTTTTGATGTCTGGATATTTTCTGAGGAGTGTCATCCAGATTTTTTCAATATTCGGGCACATCACAACCTAGTTGAAAAACACATTGTATTTTACACTATTGGGAAAAAGTAATACCTTTGACCGGCCTTTTATTTTGCATCTGGGCTAGTTGGAGGGGATCCCAGATTACATGCTCCAGCGTCTAACTCACTCTGGCTCCAGTTGAGGAAAATTAATTGAGTGATAAGTCTAATGGCACTACATGAGTTACAGTTGTAAAAATGTATGTTTAAAATGATAAATGAGGTGCCAATCCTTTGTCTTGCCACCATCTTGAGTGTTGTAAGAGCTGCACTCATCCCGGCAAGTTCAGAGTTTTTCATCACACTCCTGACTTGTATTTATGGGGTATGCCTGATAGTGGACAGGATTTGGTAAGTCAGGAGTTGAAGCATTTGCCACATTATCCAAACTTCAAACCTGCTGTTATAGTCACAGAATTTGTGTGGTTGATACAGTTTGGTTTCTGGCCATTGGTCAGCCCCCAGCATGTTGATAATGGAAATTAAGTGATTATTGAATGTCGAAGGAGTTAGTTCGATTCTCTTTGATTGTGGATTGTCATTGATTGGCACTTGTATGACATGCCACTTAAATGCCCAAGCTTGAGACTTGTTCAGGTCTTGTTGTGTAAGAACGAAGAGTAACTCAGCATCTGAGGAACTTTGAAGAAGGATGAGTTCTGCAACAGAAATCTCCACTTTTCCCTATGTTGGATCTGTCACCAGAGTGAGTGTGGGAAGGCTATTCAATTGGAGAAGCATTGCTTCGGTCCATACCCGTCCTTAATTGTCTCGACATTGTTCTTCCAGCAGAATTTGTTAAAAAGTGTTCGGGAAAGGGAGCTGTGTTTACTTTTCCTGTCCTTGACTCGGGAATATTGATTTAGTTATTCTGGCCCTGTTAAAGATTCCTGAATGAGATCAGCTAACTCAGCACCCAGTGGGATCTGAGTCTTGGGACATTTTCAGTTTGTATCCATCAGCTATTCATTGATTAAGCTCATGATAAATTATGGGAATTATTTCAAGAATGTGTAAGAAATTGTATTATTCTTGGGTTTAATAAAATGCATTCAAATCAGTGACAGAATAAGTTCTTTTGAGTTTTGAGGTAAATCAATCTGGGAGCACCCATAATTGGGAGAAAAAAACTATATGATAGCAAAAAGTTGCTCCTGTTTCCAATGATCTCCAGTGAGCATGTGCAGGAAACAGGCTATTAACTGCACCACTGTCATATGCTTGAATGCCAATTTGATTGATTGCAGGACCCTGTTTATAAATTGTTTGGCACATGTCAGTGTAATCTTAAATTGGAATGTAGCCATTTTTGAATGATGTTTACATGTTTGAGGAGAATGGAAGCGTATAGTGAGTGAAAAAGGAACTAGAAAAATAGATTGATAGTACTAAATTGTTGAAGGACAATTGCTAATTCTCATATTCCTTTCTGACCATATTAGGCCATTGACAAACAATGATGTACACATTTGTTATACGCTGACTGTGAGCATTTTTATTGTTCTTTAGAATAATCATTGGCTTTCTGAATTAAGAGAATCAACCACAGCTAATGCATTTGGCAGTGCTTTCTTGAGCATGTAAAATGAAGATTAACTTTTCAAATACTGAGAATGGTTTATATCTTTATTCTCCTGAAACATTTCCTTTGCAGATTTTTTGAGTTATTAGTGGATGTGTGTCACTGAGAAGACCAGCATTTAATGCCTATTCCTAGTTGCCTTTAGACAGTGGTGGTGAACTGCTTTCCTGAACTTCTGCAGTTCATGTGGTCGTATGCATTCTTAAGACTGAGCTGTGAACATAGTTTATTTGCCCAGCTTTTAATAGATTTGTGATTTCTTTGACACTTGATTGTTGGGGGAACTGATGTGGTTATGGTAATATGAAATTATCTTTCTTCTTAACTGTTCCTTCTCAGTTAAGCTGCTTCATTCCAATTTGGAGTACATGCACAGTAATATCAGATACAAGTTACTTTTAGTGGATGAGATATGATAGCCATGTTAGATGTAAAATGAATAAATGTGACTTTTGTTTTCTTTGCCAGATGTTTGTCAGGACTTTATTTGATTATGACCCTAATGAGGATAAAGCAATTCCATGTAAAGAAGCTGGGCTCTCTTTCAAGAAGGGAGATATCCTTCAGATCGTCAGCCAGGATGATGCAACTTGGTGGCAAGCCAAACGCGAATGTGATGCCAATCTGAGAGCAGGACTAATTCCTTCAAAGCAGTTCCAGGAGAGGTAACCACCAAATACAAAGTATAACAATCTTCATGAGCAGACTTTGAGTAAAAATATATATTACAACTAGGTATTTTATAAACCTATGTTTTCTGATTTTATTAATCTGAAAGCAGACTCTTTGCGTAGATTATAAATAGCTAGAAAAGCTCAATGCCAAAATAGTTTGGATTTCCTCATATCGGGCTGAAGTAGTTGACAGTAAGTGATACCATCAGTGGCATTCTAGTTTGGAATAAGATGGTGGAAAACAGTTTAATGTGCAACACAGAGCTGAGATTTAACAGCTTTTTGGCTCCACTAACTAAAATTTGAAAGCTCAAGGATTTGTTTTGTCTACAGTAAAATGAAATGCATTGTTTTGCTTTGCAATATTTTACAAGATAAACTGATGCCATAACAATCTTTCTTAAGATTTTTGTGCCTCCATCAAGCTTTGTCCAGCATTAACTTTTTGTAATGACCACCTTGCAGGAGATTTGCACTTCGAAGGCCTATAGCATTTGTTCAGCCACAAAGGAATTCCAATCGACGATCATGTAAGTCAGTATATTCCGTAATTTTAAGAAAAAAATTGTGTTTTGCTGTAGTTCGTAAATGAAGAACCTCAGATTCCATCTAAGAACTTCACCCAGTTTTATTTCTCTTTTTCAAAAATGCAATTGCGTGTGTTGGAAATCTGAAATAAAAAGAGAAGTGATTGAAATACTCAGCAGGTCCAGCAGATCTCTTAAGAAAGAGTTAAAGTTTCATGTCAAAAGATTTTCATCAAGTTTGGTTCACCATTTCTGTATCATGCAACTTAGATGATATAGAATTTGGTCTTGGTATCGTGTTTGATGCTCCTGCTGGATTTGACAGAGGGATTATGTTTTAGTCAGGACGAAAATGTTGGGCAGTGGCTGTTCTGAGAATAATGAAGCTCCTCAACTGAGTCAAAAGCTTTTTCAAATGGTAGACAAAACTGAGAGTCATCCAATTTGAAGTTATTTACCCAACCAATCTCTCTTAGCTGTTTCTTCATTTGCAGTGTTTAGGAAAATCCTAAGTGTGTTCTTATTATAATTTTACATGATCTCACCAAGTGTGGTGCTGGAAAAGCACAGCAAGTCAGGCAGCATCTGAGGAGCAAGAGATGTTTCGAGCATAGGCCCTTCATCAGAAAGGGCTCATCTGTGTAGAGAGTTCTTAAGAAGGGTCACAGGATCTGAAACATTAGCTCTGATTTCTCTGCACGGATGCTGCCAGACCTGTTGAGTTTTTCCAGCAATTTCTGCTTTTGTTTCTGGTACTCAACACTATTGGTTAGAATATTCTTGCGTGACTTGAAGAATTAGGCAACTTGATTCCAACATGTTGTGTTGCCTTTGTATTTGGTTTTAAGGAGCTGGACTGCCATTTCTGAAGTATGCATTATCTATGAATGAATTAAAAACAGCTTTCTGTACCTTTGGCTGCACCAGACATCTTTGGCTATTGTTATAGCACTAGCCATGACTTGTAAACTGACATTGCAAGGTTCTCTACATCTTGGATAGCTTTAAGTATTTCTTTTTCATTTTGATTCAACTTTTGATTTGTGGAATTGAGACCACATGAACAGGAGGAAGTTTTTAACTGCATCCAAATGTTGTTCATTTGAACAAGATGTAACCTAGTTTAACTGGCAAGTTTTGTCTCTCAACTGGGGTACCACATTCAGTTGTATTTGAACTTGAACAAAGACAAAAGAAGGAATGCATTGTTAATGTCACCAATTTTGAAAAGGCTAAAAGTTTAAAAATAATCTAAACCATGTATTTGCAAGCAATTTTACCTTCTGCAGTAATGAACTTTATCAATAGTGACAACTTCTTGCAGAGATTTCTCTACATCAGCTTACCTAATGTACTTGAGTACTTTAAACCTACAAATAAAATAAAAATGAGTGGTTTTGTTGCACTTTGTATAAATCAAGTTGATAAAATTCAGGCTGTTAGTATAGAGTAAGAAATTAGTGTTCCAGAATTGTACACTTTTAATGACAGAATTTTTGAGCAAGGTGTTGTTTACAGGAACAGCTACAGTTATTAATAAAATATAAATGATGTAATTTTCTCCTTTTGATCTGTTCACACAGCCTAGAATGTAAAGAAAAACTCTGGTAACAAGATAATGTGATAGTCTTTCTGCTTTTGGGGGGCACACTGCAGAAAAAGTGCCCAAAATAAGCTTGAGATTTCATTGGGTTGCAAGTTCATGTTTACAATGGACTGTATTTGCGTAATCAGCTAATAAATGTCTTCCGTAATTGATAGAATGTAATTGTTTCTTTTCTTCAATTAAAATAAAATTACCCCTTGATTTTAATAATGGATACCTGGTGCAGTTTTAGGAACACAGATAAAATTGGGTTTGTGGATGTATCTAAGGATTTTGCCAAGAGTTCTTCAGACCATAAGATTTAGGAGCAGAATTAGGCCATTCAGCCCATCGAGTCTGCTCCACTAATATGTTTCTCAGCCTCATTCTCTTACCTTCTCCCTGTAACTTTTGATCCCCTTACAAATCAAGAACCTGTCCATCTCTGTCTTCAATGCACTGAATGGCTTAGCCTCCACAGCCTTCTCTCTCAATGAATTCCACAGATTAACCATCCTCTGACTCAAGAAATTCCTCCTCATGTTAATTCTAAAGCGTCATCCCTTCACTCTAAGGCTGTGCCCTTGGATCCTAGTCTCTCTTACTACTGGAAGCATCATGTACATGACCACTCTATCCAGGCCTCTCAGTATTCTGTAAGTTTAAATCAGATTGCCCACTCATTCTTCTTATCTCTATTGATTACAAACCCAGAGTCCTCAACTGCTCATATGACAAGCCCCTCACCTCCAGAATCACTCCTGTAAACCTGTTCTGGATCCATATGCTTACCACCTATTCTGTATGTCCCTGTGGTTCAATTAACAATACTCTTACCTCGAAATTGCGAGGCTCCAGATTACAAATCCAAAAAGCCAAGACCACTGAGATTCTGTCTTTGGGAAACAAGTGATGCCCTATCTTCTTGCTTGGTTGGATGCAAAAGATCCAAAAGATCATAGCTCATAAAGCAGTATAAAAAAAATCATGAAAAGCACAACCCCAAGTCGATTTGGACAGAACACATCTTGTTTAGAACTCCCC
This sequence comes from Chiloscyllium punctatum, assembly GCF_047496795.1. Lineage (NCBI taxonomy): Eukaryota > Metazoa > Chordata > Chondrichthyes > Orectolobiformes > Hemiscylliidae > Chiloscyllium > Chiloscyllium punctatum. The sequence goes on along the minus strand of NC_092746.1, from coordinate 89,843,627 downwards.
AATTTCTTGTGTTAGTTTGGCTCGGGCAGTCCAGATTGTAATGATACTACTAGCATGAAAGACCAGAAACTCTATCCCAATATTCAGATGGGAAACTTGAGATACTTATCCTAACACTAAACTTCTTTTTTTGAAGGAGAACCTTTTTTTTTGTGTGTAGTAAAGCTAATGCCTTGAGCTTTTAAAATGATAATATCAACTTGAAAACAACTTGTCTGGTTCATTAATGTATGTGAAGATAAAAGTTTTTTGCATTCCAAAGCATGCTTTGAATCTCAAAGTTTTTGATTTGATGTGTTGTAGAATGTGAATTATCAAAGACTGTTATTTTAAAAAATGGTATAGGAATCTCTTATCTGTTTTAAAAATTTGTAATTCAAGAATGTTGAATACTCTTAAGACAAAATGTTCTCTACAATCATTTTGTTTGTGTAGGTGGAGGTGTACACCAAAATGAAACAAGATTAGTATGCTCTTACATTGTTGATAGTTATAAAAAGGCAAAACCTCTTTTCTTTCTCCCCTCCCTTTTTGTTGGCTTTTCTAAGATGAGGAAACTCTTGAGAGTGGTAGGTGCTGCCTATTTTATTTTTTAAAAAATTACAGTAATTTTAATCATTTTACTTCTAACCATTTTAATTTTCTACTTTTTGACTTTTTTTCTGCTTCTCAGAGGAATTTGAAGGTATTTGTACTTGTATTCGATTCCAAATAATACAGAAAATTTCTCATGAAATAATTAAATTCTAATTTTAGCAATTGCTAATTTATTAATTTTTACGTTTTCGAGATAAAGGACCAATTGATAGTAAAATATGCATACAAGATGTATGTTTCAATATTGTAATTACATACTAGTCTATAAATTTGTAGTTCAGTGCATTTGACTTATTTGCTTTTATTTGCTGTTTTTTGCCTTTTAACATTTTGAACAAATTCTGTTCTTAGTGAAATACTATTCCATTGATTTTCTATTGAAAATAAATGGTGAAGCAGAAAGTCAAAGGTCACATTGATACACAAATGTCTGTCTTTGGAATTTTGGAACATATGACAAACAATTTCATTCAATGCTGTACCTTTTAAGAGAAAGCGCTTCAGGCTTTGTGATGTGGATCTTAATTTAAATAATATTCCTGCAAAATAAGTCTACATCTGATTAAATGTTCAAGAATGTTGTTGAATAGAGCGCAAGAATAAAACACTGAAATTATTGACTACTGAAACATTGAATCATGGGTATAAAATTAACTGCGTAGATTTTGAAGCTTGCCAGGTGTTCTTTGCTCTGATCCTAGCTTTGCCAAGATGGAAAGACTGTAAAATGAGATAGTGGGTTTCATCAAAAATAAGTTTGAACAGAGTTGAACTCTTCAGAGTTTGAACGGTTTGTGTTCGAGCAAGGATCAGATGGTGAAATATCAGTATAGGTTATTGAAAACTAAGATCAACAAATAAGTGGAAGTAAATTTCACATGCTCTTTCATTTATTGAATGAGGTCTAAGTGCGTACTTATATTGACTATGCATACTGATATTTGATGGCTGTCTGATAATGAAGAAATTTCAGCTGAACGTACTCTCGGGAGGAGAATATCATTTTACCCAACATCTTGACTTAATAGCATTAAAGAAGTAAGACTTCTCTTGAAAAGGAAAGAAAACATATCAATAATATATACTATCTATACATTTTTGTGCATTGTTTTGCAGCTGAATGTACATTCGAATCAGTTTAATGTTTAGTATACTTCCAAAATCTAATGACAGAACTGTGTGCACACGTAGTTTTGTAGTTGTGAATGTCATCCTAAAGGACTGATGTGTTATGTGTAGTTACAAAATATCCTACTGGCATTGTTTCAGGAACAATAGAAATATAGAGGTTTATAGCACAAGAAATGAAATCTAAAATTAATTACACTGCCACCTTTACTGTCATAATCGTTGTTGCTCTACTTCAAATATTTATCCACAGTTTTTCTTAAAAAGATGCAGTGATCTATTTTTCAAATCCTGCCTGACACAGCACTTTTTTTTTGTTGATAGGATGTGACTGTCACCCCTTGGTCCAGCATTGATTGACCATCCCTAATTGCCGTTGAACTAAGTAGCCTGCTAGACCATGTGAGGGGACAGCTAAGCGTCAACCACATTTCTGTGGATATGGATTTGCATCAAAGCCAAATTATCTAATGATGGTTGATTTGCTTCCTTAAAGGACAACAGTGAATGACAATTAGTGCCAGTTTTGTGGTGATGGTTACTGAAACTAATTTTCAATTCCAAAGTTATTAATTGAATTTGAACCCATGTATCTATTTGAACCTGGCCCTTTGGATTACTAATCGAATACCTTTATTACAGTGTGTTCCACCAAGCTATGGCATAAAAATGTATTTTCTCCTTGCTCCTTGCTGCCCAATCACCATTTAAATCAATCACTTATCACTGATAACCCAGCCAGATGAAGTTGCTTTGAGGATAAATAGGATATAAACTTTTTGAATAGAAGTTTATTTCATATGAACATAAATTCCGTTTAAGTGGAAATAGTACCAGTATTTCAGGTTCCTTTTCATAATTGTAATTTATTATCCAGATGAATCACCCCAGTGAATCTACCTTTTTAATATATTTCTTATAATGTAGCAACTCAAACTACACAATGCATTATATTTGTGGCTTAACCATTACATTGTACAGATTCATTATTTCCTCTTTCCTCTAGTAGCTTATGCTTCTGATTAGAAAATGAAAAAATCACTCATCGTCCTATGACTTTCACCTCGCTGCATTTAGACTTTCAGAAGTTTGTGTATCATAATCTCAAGGTCTCTGGATTCATTCAGCATCCTTCAGGATCAGTCCATGTATGTTTTATTCCCATGCCTTGTTCTGCCTTTGTGTGCAACAAAGTCTTAGTGTACAGTTTGTACGAAAGCAACAACGTGTGCCTTTGTCTGGTTGAAGAATCCCTGCTGACACACACAGGACCAAATTCAAGGACAAATAGGAAAAACAGGAGTTGGCTCACTACTTGGTCCGAATTTTTATGGAAAGTCAATGAGACCTTGGGCAGGATGTTATCAGTGACGACTAGTTGAGAAACAGCCAACCACACTGTTGTCCATTTGACAGGAATGTGCCTTTTTTTATTCATTCATGGGATAAAGGCACCACCCATCCCTAATTGCTCAGAGGGCAGTTCAGAGTCAGCCACATTACTATGAATCTGAAACCATATGGTAAAGATGGCAGCAGTTTCCTTCTCTAAAGGCTATTAGTGAACCAGATGGATTTTTCCTGATAATCGATAGTGGATTCATGTCATCAATTAAACTCTTAATTACAGATTTTTTTTTATTTTGATTTCCAATTCCACCATCTGCTGTGGCAGGATTCAAGCCTGGGTCCCCAGATCAATTACCTGGGTCTCTTGATCATCAGTCCAGTGATAATACTACCAGACTGTCATCTCTCTCCACCTCTCAGAGGAGCCTGAGGATCAGCAGTTATGGAGGTTTAATTGGCTATCCATTTGCAGTCAATAAGCAGCCATGCACAACTGCTCGCTCTCTGAGGAATATCCCATGACTGCAGAAAGACATCTGGTGTTCTCTGATGCCTTGTTCCACCATTTTACAAGGCTTCCCAACTCCAAGCCCTTCTCTGAGATACTTGGTAAAATAAGTTTCATGTTAATTCACACACAGAAGGCAAAATGAACAGAGAAAAATAGATGGGATGAAGGGAGTCAGTGCGAGGAAAAAGACTGATAAAAAATTTTTTTAAAGTTTTGAATCTCCAGAATAAAATAATTTCTGAAGATTTCCATGTGTGCAAAAATAAATTTTCAATGCTGAAGAGGTTGATTAAAATCAATTCAACTTGAATGGACAAGTTCTAGCTTTTCCTGGAATGTTTACTTTATATCTAATGGATAAATACCATAACTAATGCCAAACATCTTCTCAAGGAAATATTATGTAAGAGCAGGACAAGTCAACAACAGCTTCCTGATTTCTGCACCTAACCATAACTAGTGTGGATGCTAGAAGTTACACTTCATCTGTAATAGCATTGAATGTTGATAGCCTCACATCTTATTAACACTAAATTCAGGCCATGAGTAATCTTTCTTAACTAGATTGGAGCATTACTATAAGCAAGCAGGAATGCAATTTGAAACCCTCATGATCACCCACTCAGTGGTAGACATAGTATTAATTTGATTTGTAGATGGAAGAAGTAGTAAACGCTCAGATAATTTAATTTTCTTTCATTCAATTAACTCAGTAAATCTTCAATCAGTGGAATAATGTCGTAGATGTCACAAGTTATTGGCAAGCCTCACCATGTAAATGATAAGCAACCCATTCTCTCTCTCGTTTATGAAACAATTCACTGGATTGAGTTTATTATATCAGAGAAAATGCAAACTTTCAGGTAACAAGTAAAACTGGGAAAACAGAATAGATCAGAAGAAATATAGTGTATTAGCATACTCGCACACTTAAATCATGCTTGACTTAGAGGATATGTAACTGTTCATAAACTACAATGCTTACTGTGGTAGCAGTTCTTAAAATGGATATAAGTTAGTCTCCAAGACTTGAAAAGTATTCTGGAGCTAATTTTTAATTCCAGTTATGAACATTAACATTTATATGACAGTGACATTGGTTGTTTTGCACATTAAATGTGTATTAAATTGAAAAGTTGTCCAAGTGAGGCTAAAAATTCTTGACCAATTTGCATTGCTGAAATATCAGCATCTGTGATGGATTTAAAGTAATCTTTTCAAGCACACTTTGTATTTTACAAATGCTTGGTTCCACTCTGCCCCTAATTCTTTATGCAAATAGTTATAGCTGAAAAATGTGTTGCTGGAAAAGCGCAGCAGGTCAGGCAACATCAAAGGAGCAGGAGAATCGACATTTCGGGCATAAGGATTCCTGAAGAAGGGCTTATGCCCGAAACGTCGATTCTCCTGCTCTTTGCTGCCTGACCTGTTGCGCTTTTTCAGCTCTGATCTCCAGCATCTGCAGTCCTCACTTTCTCCTGCAAAATAGTTATATTCAAGTTGAGTGAGTGGGCAAAAGTCTGGCAGATGGAGTATAATGTGGGAGACTGTAAAGTTGAACACTTGGTCAGGAATAATAAAAACAAACTGAAATGGAGAATGACTCTGGAGTTCTTTGGCACAAAGGGATCTGGGCATTCTAGAGCATGAGGCACAGAAGGTTACAGTATGTAATCAAGAGGCTAGTGAAAGTCTATCTTTAATTACGAGCAAAATTGAAAATAAAAACAAGGGCATTATGCTGCACTCATACAGGGTGTTGCCAAAACCACATCTTAAATACTATATGTAACTTTAGTCTTCATATTTAAAGAAGGATTTAAATACTTTGGAGCTGGTTCAAAAGAGTGTTATTAGATTAGTACCTGGAATGAGTCGGTTGCCTTAGGAAGATAGGTTGGACAGGCTGGGCTTATTTCTACTGGAAGTTAGAAGGGTGAGGGATTGCTTGTAGAAGATTCTGAATGGCCTTCACAAGGCATACACCTCTTGTGGAGCAGGCCAGGACTAGGGAACGTCGTTTTAAAACTCGAGATAAGAGAAATTTCTTCACAAAAAGTGGTACAACTTAAAATTCTTTACCTCAGAAACTTTGTTGTTGAATATTTTTAAAGTTGGGAAGGTAGGCTCTTGATAAACAAGGGAATGAAAGGTTCTTTATGATAGAGTGAAATGAAACACAAGTAGATCAGCCATGATCCTCCTCCAGTGGCAGATTAGGCTTGTGGGGCTGAATGGCCTGCCGCTTCTGATTTCATATATTCATAAGATGTACATACAGGCTGTATATACTTAGCAACAACCTGAAAGTGCTCACTGACCTTTTGCAGTTTTTTATAATACATTACAAAATCTTGAACAGCAAAATATGTTTGATAATTTGTTTATGTTCTGTGACATAAAGTCGAGGCAGTGTTGTCTATTCGAGGTCAGGGGATTATATAATGAAAATTGCTTATGAAAATATGTTACATTGTAATGATAACCCTGAACTGTATCTGTAGAGATTTGATTTGAATAGCAGCCTCTAGCTATGTGAATGATAGTAGCTCTGAAAGAAAGATATTGTGGATGTGAAAAGACAACAAGAACAAGACCAGGTCAGAGTCTAGGAATTCTGCAGCAAGTAATTCACTTCTTGACGCCCCACTCTCTGTCCACTAGCTACATGACACAAGTCAGGAGTGTGATGGGCTACACTCCATTTGTTTGAATGAGTACTGCTTCTGAGACAGCTCAATACCATCCAGGAAAAGCAGCACACGTGATCACCATTACAACTACCACTTTCAGCATTCACTTCCTTCAAAATGGTACCATCTCCAAACTACATTGCAATAACTCGCCAATCCTCATTTTTCAACATCTTCCAAACCTACAATTTGCATCTTGAAGAAGGTCAAGAGCAGCAGATATATGAGAAGACCACCGTCTGCAAGCTCCCCTCCAAGTCACAGCTTGGAAATATGTTCCTCCCCTGTTGCTGGGTCAAAATCCTCAAAGTTCCTCCCTGTCCCTTTCCCAGATGGTTTGCAACAGTTCAGGAGGCAGCTCACCTCTAATTCCTCCAGAGCAATCAATACTGGACCAGCCAGCAATCCTTACATTCCAGGAACAAAAAAAAGGGGGATTCACAGCTAAATGTTTTCAATAAAAAGGTTAATATATCTTTTACACTGTATTGGGATATGTTTTAATTAGGATATTTTGTGTTTAGATGTGAAATTCAGAAATCAAAACGGTGTATGTTATGTAAGTGTGTTATTTACAAAACTAATATTCATGTTCGTTGAAATGTTATGACATGCATCTGCACTTTTTCCTTTCCTTCCTCTTTGAAATATTATTTGCAAATAGTTTTGCAAAAATGTGCAAGCGGTCAGAAGGACATTCCAATGTAAGCCGAAAACTCAGTGATCCAAGGCAATGTCGTGCTTGGTTAATTGGAGCCAATATATTGTAATGGCATACGTTGTATCTGCAATTGTGGCTTAGCTTCTAACTTCTCTGTTTATTTTCCTGGCCTTTGTTCATTGTGGTTATATCCTTTCTCCAGAAGATGCTGAATATGGTGACCTTGTCAGTGGATTCTATATAGGTGAGCAAATAGATACAGCGCATGCGAGTTCTTTGTCTTTTCTTTATTTCAGTTTCTTTTCTGCGATAGTGCATAAAAATTATAGATTTGTATGACTCATGTTTATATTTAGTTTCTATTAAAATTTGTTTTGTAGCTAAATTTTTCCATTTATATTTAAATTTAATATTTATTCCAAATAATAGCAGGACTTCTGAGTCCAGAATTCAAAGACTGGCAGTGAAGTTCAAAATCATTGTGTGATGGCTTTTATTTACAGTGATGCATAGTTAGCATATGCAGTTGAACTGAACTCCTAGCTTCTTGTCGTTTTGTATTGCGCAATTGAACTTGATCTTTCAAATGAAAAATTATCAACAAAATAGAGTGCAAGTTGTTGGAGTTAAATGTGACCTTAATGTTCAATTATGTATGATATTGCCAATGTCTGATCTCAAAAGCAAAGAAGTGCACGATACATTAGGTTTGACTTGGCTTTGTTATTGCTACACCATTATCTTGTACAGAGTTATAGAGTCATACAGCATGGAAACAGACCCTTTGGCCGAATTCTTCTGTGTTGACCAGGCATCCCAAAATCTCACAGTCCGGGTGCATTTCCCTATTTTCTAGCTGACATTTAATATCGGGGCAAATTACTATGAATGCTGGAAATCTGAAATGAGAACTGAAAATACTGATAAATATTCTGCAGGTCTGTTGATGCATTCTAAGTGGTTTCCAGTTTTTATTTTTTTATTTATAATGTCACAAGGATTTAAATTTATTTTGCATGCACAAATTATGTCTGTTTTAGGATTGAAATATAATCACTTCCTGTAAAAGGGAGAAAGAGGAGGATGATTCTCAGTGGGATTCGCTGGTACACTCCATGTATGAAAGTTTTAACAATATTAGCAAAAGCAATTACAGCCCTAACAGTCTGTCAAGGGAGCAGCACTGCATATGTTTAGCAAAAGATAAGCACATTATAATTCCCACTTAGGTTGATTACATTCTCATAATATTTCATACAATGTAGATGCTTTGTCTGACTGATCTTGTACTATCAAAGTATTTCGAGAAACATCATCATGTAAAAACTGGAAGGATTTTAAAAGCTAAATTTGTTTGCAGGCACAGATGAGAAATAGAGCACCATGCATCCATGTGCATAAATTTGGCACATTATGTGGGTGTGAAGATTTTAGATAGGTGGGGAGTAATGATAGACATTTCATAAAGATGTTTGGATTAACATTGGGTTTTAAATTGGTGTGACCATGTTTCTCCTCTGAGTTTGCTGAATAGAAGACTGTATTCTTAGCATCAAGATAATGTTTATATTGATATTCTTCCTGCACTGGAGACTGGGGATTTTCATTATTGAGGCAGGAGTCAGCAATTTTCCAAATGTTGTGATCCATCTTCTAGCCAGGCACCACTGGTGGTAGGATTTTCATCCATAGGAGGTTTGCGCAACCTGGTGTCGAAAGCAGATTTGAGCTTGAGATGGAAGTGGCCAGATTGCAAGTTAGTAGGCTGTCTTCTGTCTGGAGAGAGTTTAGTCCAATTCCACAGATCAATATAAAACCTCTTTCAATACTTGTAATCCTTGTCTCTCCTTTCACATCAATCCTCTGCACCTCATTTTTTATAATCAATCAACAACCCATCCACACAAGACCCAGTTGCCCACCAGCACTTTTATGCTGGGAGCTGTTAATTATTTAAAGATGAGACATCCAGCTCATCTGGTGGAAGTCCTGCCTTGTGGAATTGCTGATCCATCTAATTGGCCAGCAGCTTTAAAGTCCTAGCAGTAGCCATTTTAAGTAGTGCACTTCCAGCGGACTATAGGCAGTCTCTGAGAATGTCAAGTTATGTCCCAGGTTTTGGACAGGCCTGACTGACAGGAAGATGGGGTTGCTGAGTTTGAGAGGTCAGGGCTAGAATGATTGTTGTGCAATGAGTGTTAGTGAGTACCAGCAATGTTATGTCGGCTACCTCTACTGTCAGTGGCCCATGCAATGAAAGATCCAGGACTTCTTCCTTCATCTAGTGCAGGTCACAAACCAAGTGTCGTTAACCTGACTGAACCAAATTGTTGTGTTGTGTGGAGTGATTCATCAGAATATTCAGCTGAGATATTTCCAGTGTCCATCGATATTTTCTTCCTGTGCTTCCTTCTCACTAAATAATGGTGTGCAAAATGATTCAGCATCATGCAGTGCAAACACTGGTTTCTTCATGCTGGACATGCCTTTTTCTCCTTTGCATAACTTTTTCCATAGTATTTGCGTTCTGCCCTTAGTTTGTGATTATTAGACCCTTTGGGCCTGAACATCTAAGAGCATATAATGCAAGACAGGCCTGTTCTATAGTGACTATGCTATAGCTATTGACTTACAAGCTCAGCATTTCTGCAAATGTCATTTGCTTTCCTGACAGTAAATTCCTCCTCTCTTAGCACATGTGTATTCACTGCAGAATCTCTTATGTAGAAAACAATCCTGTCTTTAATTTGATCATACTTTAATTTCAATATAGAACCTGCTGGATTTCAGACATATTTGTTATCCAGTGACATCTAGTTATGACTGTAGTTAAATGTTTTTATCAAATCAGCATATAATATCTTGAAATGGATTTTGGTGTCTGGTTTTGTGAAAGCAGCCTTAAATGTATTTTATTGGCATCCCAATATTACATAGTCCAGGTACATTTACCTATTTCTGAGGTGACATTTAACATCAGGAGGCAAATTATGTTGCAAAAGATGTGCAGATCAGGTGAATTGGCTAGGCTAAATTGCCCATAGTGTTAGGTGCATTAGACAGTGGTAAATGTTGGGAAATGGATCTGGGTGGGTTACTGTACGGCGGGTTGGTGTGGACTTGTTGGGCTGAAGGGCCTGTTTCTATGCTGTGGGCAATCTAATCTTATAATACTTTGTCATTTTAAGTAATGCTGAATGGGTATGTGAATATAATGGGTTGGATACTGAGCTAGAAGTATCCAATTATCTTATCTTAGTCAGCTCCCAGGTTAAATTCAATATATCTGACAACTTAACCTCTGAAGAATTGCAAAGGAAACCTTGCAATTGAAACCCTATTTTACACGAGTGCACTCCATGTTTGTTTCCAAGCAGAATCAGGAAAATTCCCAGTTCCAGAAGCCTAATCCGGAACTTTGTATTTTTGTTCTGGGGAGTGGGCATGCATGGTAGTGGTGGGTGAAAGAAGTGGAATGAGTAGAAGTCCTGCCTTTGTATTTCAGCACTTCAGTTTTTTGTTTAAAATCCTCTGCCCTCTTTCATTCCCCTTGCCACTTGTACCCCTTATTCATTCCCTACTAGCCTCTATGCTGAGCTGTGTCTCTTTACACATCCCCATAGCTTCCCATACCTTTCATGTCAACCTGTGCCTACCCCAAAATCCATGGTCCTCATACCTGTCTGACCACCTGATGGTCTTCTGAACCCACTCCCATAATCCTTTAAAACCCCTATTCCACTGGTGCCTTGTCACCCAACCTTAAACCCATTTGCTGACTTAATGTCACCTGTGCACCCCACTACCACCTTTCCAACTACCATACCAATTCACCCATTATCCACCTTGGACAGATCTTGTGATCTATGCTGAAATGTGATCAAGTTCTTAAGTATTTTTTAAAGAATTCACCATTTACAAAAAGAACATTCGGATTAAAAATCCATTCACTCCTTTTAACTTTATTTTATCCCTCATTAAAAACAAGCATTATTCTTAGTTTCAAGTGTTTAAACCACTTTCAGCTGTCAAATTGTGAAATACAGGCATTCATTGTGGTAAGGGTAAAGTTGAGAAATTAATCATCCATTCCTAATCCTGCAATAAGCCTCAGGCATATGTCAACAGAGTGAAGTACTTTTTCTTAACCACTGCAGACTTCTTTTCCAATACATAAAGGTAGCAGTTTTAAATGCCTTTACAGCTCCCCTTTGACATCGTTTTACAGTGCTATTGACAGTTCTAATGTGTTTATGCACATTTATGTCCACTTTTAACAATTCTAAAAGGCACCTTACCTCTCCTAAAGCACAGCTTTCCTCTCTCAAAGATGCCCTGGGACTGTATCCAAAAACGTTACTGCTGTGAAGTACTTCGGTAGTTTTAGACCTTCTCCTATCAAGTCTAAAGTGCATATCGTGTTATGGACATTCCACAAATGAGAATCAGATCAACCTGAGGTAGCTGCAGTTTAACAAGGGCAACTGCATTTGTGAACCATGGATATGCAACTTGGAATCCATCCTCATTTGTACTCAACCCATACAAAAATGTTGGTGCCACATACAGGAATGAAATTTTCAGATTCAGAGTTTTTTCAGTAACAACGAACAGGTTGTTGTCTTTATCGAAATTCACATTGAAGGGTCCAAACCAGAAAGTATGAATTAGAATATCTAATTATTGTTAAATCATGCACAGGAAGCAAATAGCGATAAAATACAGAATGCAAAACTGGTGAAGATTTTTATTTTAATTTTTCAACAAAAAAAAATCACAACACTTAAGACTTTGCAGTCAATTAGAAATTTACCTAAACCAGAATCTATTGTCCATAACTGTCTTTGCCATTTTTGCTAAGTATCCATTGGTTAAATACAATAGACAATAGGTGCAGGAGTAGGCCATTCAGCCCCTCGAGCCTGCACCGCCATTCAATATGATTATGGCTGATCATTCCTAATCAGTATCCTCTTCCTGCCTTATCTCCATAACCCTTGATTCCACTATCTTTGAGAGCTCTATCCAACTCTTTCTTAAATGAATCCAGAGACTGGGCCTCCACTGCCCTCTGGGGCAGAGCATTCCACACAGCCACCACTCTCTGGGTGAAGAAGCTTCTCCTCATCTCTGTCCTAAATGGTTTACCCCGTATTTTTAAGCTGTATCCTCTGGTTCGGCACTCACCCATCAGCGGAAACATGTTTCCTGCTGCCAGAGTGTCCAATCCTTTCATAATCATATATGTCTCAATCAGATCCCCTCTCAGTCTTCTAAACTCAAGGGTATACAAGCCTAGTCGCTTCAGTCTTTCAGTGTAAGGTAATCCCGCCATTCCAGGAATTGACCTCGTGAACCTACGCTGCACTCCCTCAATAGCCAGAATGTCTTTCCTCAAATTTGGAGACTAGAACTGCACACAGTACTCCACGTGTGGTCACACCAGGGCCCTGTACAGCTGCAGAAGCACCTCTTTGCTTCTATACTCAATTCCTCTTGTTATGAAGGCCAGCATGCTATTGGCTGCCTTCACTACTTGCTGTACCTGCATGCTTACCTTCATTGACTGGTGCACAAGAACACCCAGATCTCTCTGTATTGCCCCTTTACCTAAATTGATTCCATTGAGGTAGTAATCTGCCTTCCTGTTCTTGCCACCAAAGTGGATAACCATACATTTATCCACATTAAACTGCATCTGCCATGCATCTGCCCACTCACCTAACTTGTCCAGGTCACCCTGTAATCTCCTAACATCCTCATCACATTTCACCCTGCCACCCAGCTTTGTATCGTCAGCAAATTTGCTAATGTTATTACTAATACCATCTTCTATATCATTAACATATATTGTAAAAAGCTGCGGTCCCAGCACGGATCCCTGCAGTACCCTACTGGTCACTGCCTGCCATTCCGAAATGGAACCGTTTTTCACTACCCTTTGTTTCCATCAGCCAACCAATTTTCAATCCAATCTAGTACTTTGCCCCCAATACCATGCGCCCTAATTTTACTCACTAACCTCCTGTGTGGGACTTTATCAAAAGCTTTCTGAAAGTCCAGGTACTGGATCTCCCTCGTCCATCTTCGGAGTTACATCCTCAAAAAATTCAAGAAGATTAGTCAAGCATGGTTTCCCCTTCATAAATCCATGCTGATTCTGTCCTATCCTGTTAGTACTATCCAGATGTGCCGTAATTTCATCCTTTATAATAGACTCCAGCATCTTTCCCACCACTGAGGTCAGGCTAACTGGTCTATAATTTCCTGCTTTCTCTCTCCCACCTTTCTTAAAAAGTGGTATAACATTAGCCACCCTCCAATCCTCAGGAACCGACCCCGAATCTATCGAACTCTGGAAAATAATCACCAACACATCCACGATTTCCCGAGCCACCTCCTTCAGTACCCTGGGATATAGACCATCAGGCCCCGGAGACTTATCAACCTTCAGACCTAACAGTCTCTCCAACACTAAATCCTGGCAAATATAGATTCCCTTAAGTTCAGGTCCTTTAGCCACTGTTACCTCATGGAGATTGCTTGTGTCTTCCCCCAGTGAACACAGATCTGAAGTACCAATTCAATTCTTCTGCCATTTCTTTGTTCCCTGTAATATATTCCCCTGTTTCTGTCTTCAAGGGCCCAATTTTAGTTCCTAACCATTTTTTTGCCTTGCACATACTTAAAAAAGCTTTTACTATCCTCCTTTATATTATTGGCCAGTTTACCTTCGTACCTCATTTTTCCTCTGCGTATTTCCTTCTTAGTAATCCTCTGTTGCTCTTTAAAAGCTTCCCAGTCCTCAGTTTTCCCACTTATCTTTGCTATGTTATACTTTTTCTCTTTTAACTTTATATGTTTCTTAACTTCCTTCATCAGCCATGGCCGCCCATGCCTCCTCCTGGGATCTTTCTTCCTTTTAGGAATGAACTGATCCTGCAACTTCTGCATTATACACAGAAATATCCGCCATTGTTCCTCCACGGTCATCCCCACTAAGGTATTGCACCATTGAACTTTGGCCAGCTCCTCCCTCACAGCTCCATAGTTCCCTTTATTCAACAGAAGTACTGTCACTTCCGACTGTACCCTCTCCCTCTCAAATTGCAGATTAAAGCTTAATGTATTATGGTCACTACTTCCCAATGGCTCCTTCACTTCGAGGTCTCTGACCAATTCTGGTTCGTTACACAATACCAGATCCAGAATTGCCTTCTCCCTGGTCGGCTCCAGCACCAGCTGCTCTAAGAATCCATTTCATGCCATAATGAATGTTAGAGCCAAATCGATCAGTGAGCTACCAGTTCATCAAAACACATGGAGACGCAATGCAAACCAACAGCCATGTTTAACTGTGCATGTGTACAACTTGCTGTGCCAGATGCTTCCTTGTAGTGGTAAGTGTCATTCGCCAATATTAGCATGCAAACTTTGGCTATTAGGATTTATATTTGAAAGCTCTCGCATTTAAAGAATTAAAATGTCATCTTATCAGCTTCACTTACATTGTGACAATAGCATTTTGAACAAGAGCCTCAGTTGTTAAGTATTTCAAAACCATATTGACCTATGCTTGAAATAATGTTCAGTGAAGATCTTTAGAATAGATGTATATTTTTATTTATCTATGTTATTTATATGTATAGATGGGTTTTCAAAGCTGAAAACGTGTTGCTGGAAATGCGCAGCAGTTCAGGCAGCATCCAAGGAGCAGGAGAATCGATGTTTCGGGCATGAGCCCTTCTTCAGGTTCCTGAAGAAGGGCTCATGCCCAAAACATCGATTCTCCTGCTCCTTGGATGCTGCCTGACCTGCTGCACTTTTCCAGCAACACATTTTCAACTCTGATCTCCAGCAGCTGCAGCCCTCACTTTCTCCTAGATGGGTTTTCAACCTTTTTTAAAGATTTTCATCAAGATATTAGACTGCATGTTTGAAATCTCACAGAGGTGGAGCTGAAAAATTATAGCCGGCAATCAGTTTATACCACGAAAGAAATACAGATATTTTTACATAATTGGTGGTTTACAAAGATGTTTAATTAACTTAGTGACTATTGTCCACTACGTCGTCATTGTTTCATAGCATGAATTCATGAACCACATTTGTAAATGTTTTATTGTCCGCTTGAATCTGGATAGTACTTTCACTCCTGCGTCAAAATGTTCCAAGTTTGAATCCCACTTTAGAGACTTGAGTGCAAATGTAGCTGTGGACACTCAAATTCAGTACAGAGAGAATAATACAGAGAACAGGAGAGTTATTTCCAGTGTCCTGGCCAATATTTGTCTCAAAGTGAACATCACTAAAGTAGGTTATCTGGTTACTATCAAATGGGTGTTTGTGAGAGAGCTTGTTGTGGAGAAATTGATTGCTGCATTTCTTAATTGTTACTATACTTTAAAAATGCGTTGACAACTGTAAGATACCTTGAAATACCCAGTCAGCATGAAAAGCACAAAAGAAATGTAGTTTTTTTTTATTTTACTTATACTAAACATTTAGTTTCAGCTGTGTCCTAACTTAAGTTCATGCAAGATAATTATATTTCATGTGGATTTTCTTTATCGTAATGATCAAAAGTCTGGAATGTACCTTACCAATATGGAGCTGCTTTTCATATTAACATTTTCTCCAGACCTCAATGTAGTTTATGGTTCTTTGTGGAAAGAATACTATGCGATTTTCTTACAACACGAGATTGTATGAGAACAGAACTAATGAGCTATGTCAGAACCACCTGTAATTGGTATTGCTGAACTCTTGGGAAATAGAACTCAGAATGAAGTTAGTATAATTTAAAAATGTCACACTTGAAAATAAATGTTGACTGATCATTTTCAGCAGCATCGCTACTGCCCAGTGAGAACTTGAAAAGAAAACATTGTATTAACAAAGTCTCATATATGATTTATAATTCAACATTTGTTTTGTCAAACTCATTTCAGTGCATTAAACCACTCATTGCGTTACCATTGATTTCCATTATCAACAGTACATTGTTGTGATGCCAAAGATATGTTTCCAAATTGTCTATAACAGAACACCAATATGCCCACACTAAATTCATGAAGAATTGCCTTGTACACTTTGATTTTGTAAAGCTTCTACTTAAATGATATACAGATAAATGTTTAGTAAAAGGAAACTTAATGTTGCAACAACATATTACTTGCTTGAGGCCTCAAGAGCCTGCAATATGAAAGTGATTATTTTAAGAAGGCTCAGGGTGGTCAAGAAGAAATTAAGATCTTCGCCATGGCCTTGGCAACTCTAGTCCAATGCTATTGTTTTAAGATTTGTCTTTCACAAAACAACTATTTTAACCAAGATCAAATGTAGAACAGCATAAGCATTATTTAATCTCCAGTACTTTTTAAATTCTTTGTGCTTCGATTTGCTTATTTTTTACCTTGAGGAAGAATGGATCATGTCGATTAATTCAGTTCCAGTTCTTATTCAACCTGGCAGCAGGAAATTTTGCAGCAGGAAAATTTACACATCTGACTTTAATTAAATTTGCATATCCAATCAAATAGTTATAATTAACCATCCAATTGATTGTATGGTTTGAATGTAATACAGATGTTACTAAACTACACTGTTATAGTCAATGAACACAAATAAAGATTTCTTTTTCATATAGTAATCACTGTCAACCAAGCCTTCCTTCCTTCAACATTGCAGGTTAATTTCTTCCTTGTATCCCAACTGAGTGCAATTACTATGCATGTCTGATTGCTGCATTTTTTTTGCCAGCTGGTCACACTCAAATTCTTTTTGGTTGTAAAGTGTAAAGCCTAATTATATATGAAAAGCATGCAGATAATAACGGCAGGCCTCACAAATACTAGAACCAAGAAAAATAAAGCTGAATGGTTACCAGGACGCTTTAAGTTGGACAAATTTTACTTTCCTTAGACAAGAATCAATGCCTTTTATAAGACTCATTTAGAAATAAAATTTGTTGGACTTATCAACTGTTTCTGAGTTGTAAAAGTGAATACGAAAGTCTATCAAAGGCTATATGGTTACATTTGGTAAGTTTTGTTTGTGTTATCAAGATTGAAGTAGGGGTGTATGAAATTAAAAAGCAGGGAGAGACCAGCCAGATCATTAAGCTTAACCAACACAAATAGTGGCGACAAGATCACAACAAAAAGCTCCATTCTTTCCACAAATGCAGCCACACATCACTCTGAGCAGCCATGTAATCTCTGACAGAGCTTAAAATCAAATCCAATATGGAATGTCACTGCTGCCAAATACTTTCATGAGTCCATAACATCGAGCAGATCAGGGCTATTCAGTCCATCGAGTCTGTTCTGCGTATCAATGACATCATGGCTGACTGATGATCCTCAACTCCCTTTTTCTGCCTTTTTCCCATAGCCCTGGATTACTTTACTGATTAAAAATTTGTCTATCTTCGCCTTGAGTGCACTTAGCAACCCAACCTCAAAAGCTGTATGAAAGACCATAAGAAACAGGAAATAGGGCCATTTAGCCCCTCAAGCCTACTCCATCATTCAGTAGGACCTTAGCTAATCTGACACACCTTCTATCCACTTTCGTGACCTTTCCCCACAACCCTTGATTTTCCCCAGTAAAATAAGCTGTCTGTGGTGAAGAAGTCCATGGAGTCACGACCCTGTAAAAGATGAAATTCCTCCTTATCTCTATCTTAATTGGATGACCCTTTACTCTGAGCTTATGCTGCCAGTGCTAGACATTCCTACAAGGGGGAAGCAACCTTTTCACATCTACCCTGTCAAGTTTCTGAAAAATCTTGCACATCCTGCTAAGATCTCCTCTCATTCTTAAGTACAGCCCCAAATTATTCAACCTCTCCTTGCAGGACAGCCTCTCCATACCCAGTATTAACCTTCTTTGGGTCTCCAAAGGGTCCAAAATTGTTCATAGCATTTTAGCTGGGATCTGACCACTGCCTTGGTCAATTTTAGCAAGACCTCCCTTAAAGGCAAATATTCTGCTTGCCTTCCCAATTAACTTGTATGCTAGCTTTTTGAGATTTTTGCATGAGGATTCCCAAATCTCTCTGTGCTGTGGCTTTTTTTCAACTTTCCTCCAATTAGGTAGCATTCAACTCCTCTGTTCTTGCTGTCAAAGTGCATAACCGCATATCTTCCCACATTATATTCCATCTTTCAAGTTTTTTGCCCACTTACTTTACCTGTCTTTATCCCTCTGCAGAGTCTTTGTATCGTGCTCACCATTTATTTTATCTATTTGTGTGTCATCTGCAAATTTGACAATAGTACATTCACTTTTCTCAGCCAGGTCATTAATATACATTGCAATTAACTGTGGTCCCAGCACTGATCCCTGTGTTAGACTACAAGTGCCATCCTGAACATGTCACACTCCCAACTAAACCCAACTCTGTCTTTCATTTGTCAGCCAATTGCCAATATCATACCTCCAATACTTCTCACCTTAAGTAGCCTCATGAATGGCTCTTTAACAAATGTTTTCTGAAAATCTAAATGTATTACATGCACTGCATCCCTTTTATTTATTCCACTTGTTAACCTCAAAGTATTCTAATTAATATGTCAGGCATGATACCCCTTCTAGAGCCACGCTGATTCTACTTGATCATATTATGTATGTGTTTTGACCTGTTAGTTTCCACACTCTGGATTCAGGTATTCTCGTCAAGACATATGTTCATTTTTTCCACCTCCACTTTAGAACATACCCATGTTTTTGGTGATTGTGCTCAATATTTGTGTCTCTGTCATTGGTGAACAGGCCTTAATAAGCCCATCACCCTTCTGCTTGCTTACTCTAGTTAAACAACACCATGGTATTAATATTCTCGACCTTGTTTTCAAATCCTTGTGTAATCTTGCCCCTTCTACCTTAATATCTCCAGCCCCACAATAAGCTATGTGTGGTCCTCTGATTTCATGTCTCCTCAGCAATCTCGAGTGTAATTGCATCACCATTGTTGGCCAAGCCTTCAGTCGCCAGGGCCCTACACTCTTGATATCCTCTATGCCCAACCTTTTCAGCTACTACAATTGGCAAATCTATTGAGCATAAACAAGTGACTGATTTCAACTTGGAACCATTTAGCATCATCTTTAGTCATCTGAAATAGAAATGTTGTTCATATTTCCCTTGATTACTCGATAATTTCCTTGCTGTTTACAGTGTTATACTGAACTAATTATATGATGTCAGTACATAGTTACCACATTTCAACTGAACAAAGTACAGTTGTGAGCTTATCCTGGTGACAGACAATAGTAGTAAACAGATTGTTCCAGTTCAACTCATTAATCAAATTTTGAGCAGCATAGTCATGCCTGGAATAGATGGAATGTAATTTGGAGTTATAATCTATATCAGTAATCAAGTGTATCATACCATCAGAAGAAAAATCTCCCTTTCCTGCTTTTGTGCTGTTTCCATTTCCTGTACTCTGCATGGATTTTCCAAATTAGGTCTAATTTGTGCTGTGGATTTATACTCTGAGACTTGGGTTGAAGCTTTCCAGACTTGTTTTGCTAATATCTTCATTGGTTGTCAAATGCATAGCATCAGTCCCATCTGTCTGAGCCAGATTTAGGTCATGATGCTAGAGGTGAAGATACTTCATTTTTAAAATTGTCTACTCAGTCTATTCCTGGATGTTAGTCTTTCTCGTTAATTCTGTTAGATCATAAATTTGGTGTAACATACCATTCAAGTTTTAATAAGTCCCTTCAACGAGCGCTAATTTAAATGTATTAGCAACTAAAATAGAACTTGAGTCAAAAGTATGTGTGTATTGGCTTTCATAGAATGTTTTTAGTACTTAGTAACTCCCATTAATTGTCGGTAGAAGGTATCACCAAATAATACGAGTGTGTGCATACCATTCCTGATTCTACTGTTGGATGATGGGTTCTGACTTGAACCTGTAATTATAAAGTTAAGGAACAGATCATCTTCACGTTAACATTCTTTCCTTGATCAGACGCCGATACATTTGACATATACCATTTATTTCTGTTTATATTTTCCCATAATTAATTTGAGTTTCTGCAACATCCATATAACTCAGCCTTATTTTTGGCAGTTTTTATAGTCACTGTATGCAATCCCTCACTCATTTTGATCTTGACTCAAACCAACATCCTCATTTTGTCTATTATGCCTAATTTTGGAACATTCCAAGAGGCTTAAACTTTAGTATAATATTTTTGTAATTTTGACTTAATAATTATATTGCTGCTTAGTACTTGTATTATGAATTTAAGTAGGAAGTGCCCCACACTGGTGCTACTTGTCCATCACTAATTGCTGAATTGCTAAAATTGATTCCAAAACTCTTTGGCTTTATGACTTATTGAGAACTCTAAGCAACTTCTGTAACTTGTGCCAAAAGCTGTCTAGGTTATGGACTTTTTGCATGTGTTTCATTAAATTGAGGTATTATTATATTGTATCTCTGTCTGAATCGTGTTTCTACATAGTTGTTGTGATAGGGTTAGGTTTAGGGTTATTTGTATCAACAAGTATAAAAAATATATGGTATATCAATATTATCTCTTCTGCAGATTAAACATTTACATTAGATGTGCAATAAAAATGTAGCAAATTTAGAGAATGCTGCAAAATGTAAAGACACTGTGATTCTGTAATTATATATGAAAGCTTACATATCTGGTTGCACATGTTTGCTTTTTGTTTGAAGAGAACTTTTGTGCTAATTAATGTGTGGAATATATAGTCTAGAATAAGTAATGTGTTCGTGTCTCAGCCATCCAGTGTTAGCATTGCAGATTCGAAGTCACTGTAATAACAACCATGTTGAATTGTTTTTACTCTGCCTTGACCATTTACTTTACCTTGAACTTCTGATTGATGTCACTCCATTCCCACCCCACCCTTTCTTGGCCTTGCTGGGTGTTTTCTTCCATTGTGCCAAATTTGTAATAAGAGGCACATATTCAAAATTCATTGCACTTAGCACTAGGTCAGATAGTGGATTAAAGAGGCTTTCAGTGAGAGTGTCTAATATGTGAACTTACTGGGCGACACAGTTGCCAATAATTGCATTATCAAAACTACCAATTAGTTCTGATACGATAGAGTAATGTTTATTTTGTTCAAATAAATTCACTCTGACAATGAGTTTCTTTATCTTAGTTGTATGCTCACAGCAAACATCAAGGTCCTGTCTGCAAGAGGAGAATGACATTTGGAGGGCCACTGAAGTCGTTCTTTCTTATTCCTTCATTGCCATACAGACCTAGCTGGCTATCTGCACAAGAATGTTACATTGTGTTTTTAAAAAAAGGAAAAGAATTATAAAATATTTCTCTTCTAATTAAAAATGTTGCACAAATATCTGTACTGTTTCTGTTTCCTGTTGTCCAAATTCTTATCAGTTCACAATTTATTACAGCAAGGGGAAAAATGTATCGCATGTCACTCACAAGGATTTAACCTTCATACTACGAAGATTTTTTTCTTGTGTATCCATTCTCCTACTCTTCAACTTATCTTTAAATGTATAAAGTATAGCAACTGAAGTTTAACTAGTGGATTTTGCAGTCTTTGTCAGATTATGATTGCATGATGTGTATAAAATCCAGTTCATTAATTCTGCAAATAACTCCTTATCAATTTTTTTTCTTGATTTTAGTTTTAAAAGTTTTGTTTAAATCCAAACTAAAATGTGTGAAGTGAATTTCAGTTTGCTAACTGCTTCATTTCACTTGGTTGGTAACTTCAGTTTGTATCTTTGATATGTATGTGAAATTTTCTTAAGGTATATATCTTCCTGTTGTTTGTTTATGGAGGGAAAATGCTCCACAAGTCTAGGTTTTTCAGCATTAAATCCAAAGAAAATAAGATTACACTTGGTAGATTTAATGATAATAGCATAATAATATCTGTTTTATTTCCTTTGTTTTGTGTTGTAACTCTATTAGTTAAGCATTACATTGATTCAGTGTAATAACAGTTTCTAATTCTTTGCAGCTGGTCTCAGAAGAAGTTTTCGACTGAGCAGAAAAGATAGAAAGACTAATAAATCTATGTATGAAAGTAAAAGAAGCGAACAATACGACACAGCAGATGTACCAACATACGAAGAGGTTGTCTCTTATCAGCATCAACCTAATGAAAAGTACAGACTGGTAGTGCTTGTTGGTAGGTGCTATTTATAACTCGTACCTTATTTTGTGGCTGGTTTGATAACCTAGTATTGATCAATTAATATAATAAAGTGATTAGTTTTATTAGCAACTTGTTTTGAGAAATACAGTGCAAATTATTGTGCTGTTTATGATCAGTCATCTTGAGTCTCTCAATCAATCCCAGCAATGTTCTCACTTGGATGTGTAAACTTTGTTTTTTGAGACATACATCATGCCACAGGGTTCACTTGACCTTCCTGCCACAGCCTTTTAGGCCTTGGGCTAATTCCTGGATGTGTATCTCTGACTTGTCTGGTTTGTCCATTTGGATAATGTGCACCTTGATATTCTTATGCAATCAAAATTCGTCAACATCCGCAGCCTTTTGGATGGGATAGACATTTTTATTACTGTTTATGTGAGAAAATGCTTCTTGTTTTCAATGTTCAATGGCTGAACTCTTGTTTTAAGATTGTCAATTTGTTCTGGATTATCCAACCAAAAGGAATAACTCCTCTGTTTTCCACCTTGTCGAGTCCATTTATCATTTCAAGTAACTTGATTATATTACCTCTCAAACTTCTGAGCACAAATCAAATTTATACAACTTTCCTTAAATAAAGTAGCTTACATTTTTAACAAATTTGTTTTAAATTCCCTCATTAGTTACATTGTATGTTTACAGTTTCCAGCTTTTTGAATTTGCTATAGATTTAAAAATCATCTCTTTGTTTACCTTTGTCCTTCAGGCCACCTCTCAGCCTTTTATTTTCGAGAAATAAGATTCCCAGCCTCTTCATCTCTATTATGACCTCTCAGTTCTGGTCTTACCTTAATACATTTTTGTTTGCATCTTCTCCAATAACTCTACATGGTTTATTTTACTGTAGTGATCATAATCTTCCAGTCCTAAAATGTTAACATGACTTTTCTGACCATAAGACATAGTAGCAGAAATAGGCCATTCAGCACATTGAAACACCACATTTCAGTGAGAAAATGGCTAATCTAATAATCAACTCTACTTTCCTCCCTATTCCACATAACCCTTGCTTTTCCTAATGATTAAAAATCTGTTTTAGTTTTGAGTAAACTTAATGATCCAAACTCAACAGACTTCTGTGGAAAGAAATTCCACAGATTCTCTCCCTCTAAGAGATGAAATTCCTCCTCATCCCATTTCATTTGTGTAATCCATTATTCTGAGATTATGTTGTCTGGTTCTAGACATTCCCACAAGGAAAGCACATCCACATCCACATCTATCCTTTCAAGTCATAGAGTCAAAGAGATGTACAGCATGGAAACAAACCCTTCAGTCCAACCCGTCCATGCCGACCAGATATCCCAACCCAATCAAGTCCCACCTGCCAGCACCCAGCCCATATCCCTCCAAACCCTGCCTATTCATTTACCCATCCAAATGACTCTTAAATGTTGCAATTGTACCAGCCTCCACCACATCCTCTGGCAGCTCATTCCGTACCCGTACCACCCTCTAATGTTGCCCCTTAGGTCTCTTTTGTATCTTTCCCTTCTCACCCTAAACCTATGCCGTCTAGTTCTGGACTCCCTGACTCCAGGGAAAAGACTTTGCCTATTTACCCTATCCATGCCCCTCATAATTTTATAAATCTCTATAAGGCCTCCGACGCTCCAAGAAAAACAGCCCCAGTCTGTTCAGCCTCTCCCTAAAATGTTGAGTGGCACGGTGGCACAGTGGTTAGCACTGATGCCTCACAGCGCCAGAGACCCGGGTTCAATTCCCACCTCAGGCGACTGACTGTGTGGAGTTTGCACATTCTCCCCGTGTCTGTGTGGGTTTCCTCCAGGTGCTCCGCTTTCCTCCCACAGTCCAAAAATGTGCAGGTCAGGTGAATTGGCCATGCTAAATTGCCCATAGTGTTAGCTAAGGGGTAAATGTAGGGGTATGGGTGGGTTGCGCTTCGGCGGGTCGGTGTGGACTTGTTGGGCCAAAGGGCCTGTTTCCACACTGTAAGTAATCTAATTAATCCCTCTAGCTTAAATCCTCCAACCCTGGCAACATTCTTGTAATTCTTTTCTGAACCCTTTCAAGTTTCACAACATCTCTCCGATAGGAAGGAGACTAGAATTGCACGCAATATTCCAACTGTGGCCTAACCAAAGTCCCAAAGCTTTTTGTATGTTTCAATAATGTTGTCTCTCATCCTTCTAAATTTCAATATGTACAGGTTCAATCTACTCAAACCCTCTTCAGAAGACAGTCTCTCCATACCTGGTGTCAGTCTAGTGAATCTTCTCTGGACTCCGTCCAATGCCAGTTTACCTTTCCTTAGACAAGGGGCCTAATTCGTTTAGAGTATTCCAGCAGAGGTCGGGTAGTGTCTTGTGTAGTTTTAACAAAACCACCTTTAAGTTTCTTTTAATAAAGGCTAACCTTCCATCTGTCTTCCCTAATACCTGCTGAACGTGGATGTTAGCTTTTTTTTGTGACCTTGGATGAGGGGTCCCAAATTCCTCTGTTGTTCTAATCAGTCTTTCTTCATTTAAATAATAATCAACTTCTCGATTTTTCCTGTCAAAGTGGATAACCTCACATCTTCCCACATTATGTCACATCTTCCAAGTTTTTCTTACTTGCCTAGCCTGTCCATATCTTTCTGCAGACTCTTTTTGTCATACTCACCACACGCCTCCCCACCTGTTTTAGTATCTTCTGCAAGCTTCGCTATAACAATTCACTTTTCCCATCCAAGTTACTCATGTATTATGGATAATTGCTTTCTGCTTTCAACTCGGCTCTTCCTTTGAAAAAAGATCTTATCTTTGTTCTACAATCCCATGCAGGCCCTCATTATCTCTCACTTAATTATTTTGGAATCTGTTTGGCAATTAAAGAAGCATTAGGCAAACTTATTATTTTGTTAAAATCTTCCTTTTGTCGTAGCCCGAGTTTGATGTTAACCATAATTTTAGAAATTGTATTTCCAGTACCTGGGCCTAAATCACCGATATAAATGGCAAACAAAGCAAGAGCAGGGGCTAATTTTCATCAGGCCCCCCTTCCTGATATCCAGCCTCTGTATCAGACACGAAGTCCTGTGATTGAAGAACATTCCTGGAGGTGACAAATTGGTGCATGCCACGTGGCAATAGTCTTATCTGCAGTTGTTAATACCAGTGCGCTGAAGCCCAGAAGTTATCATCACTTAGCTTCTTAAAAGCCTCAATTCAGGCTTGAAATGTCAACCATTGACCCTCTTTTCGAGAAATTATTTCTGATGGAGGTGGGAAGACAGTGGGCTTCAATTACAACACCACTCCACTCAATTAAGTGCCTTTCCTGTCTCCAAGCTCTCGGCCAGCATGAGCCAAATATTCTGTGATATTTTGAGTATTTGTAAAAAAAACATATTTACCGTACAAGATTATTAGACTCATTAATTCTGCATGACAAAATTATCAGGAGAATTGTTCTATCGAAGTGACTTCTTTCTGAGCAACAGCAAATTTCAGCTTTATTAGGGTCCAAAGAATGATCCTCATTGGGATTTCTGTTCTTTTCTCCTGCAATACTGTAAGGTTGTTTCAGTAATATTCAACTAGAAGAATATCGGACGTGCAGATCAGTACACACATTGGAATTTAAGACCAGTCTGAATAATATGTTGATCAAGAAGTGTTGGAGCCAGAAAAGCCATGCTGGAAAATGTACAGTAGGTACTAACTGTTTTTGGCTCCAGGTGCCTCTGAATTGGCATCGTAGCTGGCCCTGGCTGCTGGAATCTTTTGGAGCTTTTCTGAATTTTTCATGAAGAATTTCAGCTGTAATTACTTGTGTAGGGTAGGTGAGGAGGCAATGCATGCTGCAAGTAAAGGCACCTCCTCCCATGCAACATATTTTAAAGCCTTTTTCATATTTTACACACGTTGGAAAGAGGAAGAAAGCTTATTGTCAAATTACTTCTCTCTTCCATAAAATTCTCTTTAAATTTACCAAAGAAAGATGCTGTGCTTTTTGATGATTTTAAAAAAATACATAACAGGTTTATTGAAACACAGAGATGAGTTTTAATTTTGCAACTTAAATAAACGAAGTTTTGGTCAACAACAATATTGTTGATCTGGCCAAATCTCTCATTAGGTACTAAAGGATTGGGAGAAAACATGCAGGCTAATTTCACCTTTATCTTAAAGACCTAAGAATATATTGTGAAATAAAGCAAGTTTTGCTGGCAACCATCTTTCCATTGGTAATTTCTTAAGTATTTCCTGTCAACATCTGCTGTGCATCAAGGAAGCCCATTCTGAAGAGGGGTTGAATTCAATTATAGAAAAATCCATCAAAGCATTTTCCCTTTTTTCTGAAGCCTAGAAGGATGCAGTTCTCTGATCCAAGAGTGTAAATGTGTCTCTGTGTGTTTCAGAATGACAGGAGCATGCAAGAGACAGAGTCTGTAATTGAAACTGCATTAGATGACTGCTTGTTTTATTGCACACTGATGGCATAAGTCAATTTTTTTTTTTGCAAAATCCTGCTAAACTATTCTCCAGAAGTGGCATATTATTACCATAACAAGGTTGACTGGAGAATTGTAGCCATATTGCATTGCAGTTTGTAACGAATGATTTGCTTCACACGTTCAAAAGCTCCAGCATCTCCACATGTCTATAAATGCTTTACAGTTTAGCTCAAAAATAATTATTTGCTTTAGAGGTTTCTTAGTATTCTACTGTTCCTGGATTTTTATTGTGCCAGGCGTTTCTTCCTTCTCTATTTTTGGAATCCAGTAGAGTAAGAATTGGTGCAATCCAAATAAAAATGCACATGCAAAAACAGAAATTGCTGGACAAACAAGTCTGGCAGCATCCATAGAGTGAAAACACAGTTAATATTTAGAATTCAGTTATCCTCCTTCAGGACTTTACTGAATAAAATGCACCCAGTTTGTTTTTAGTGGTATTGAGGATTTTTCTTACTTTGGCAAACCCATCACATTCAACAAGTTGCTCTAAAGTATTATTTATAAGCTAAGTTTATTCAACTAGTTTGCAAAACACTGCCCAGTTGCACTGGTTCTGATAGCTTTTGCTATGCAAACGACAGTGACCAACAAAATCAAGTAAAAACATTTCAAAACCGGTGCAGTTTGGGCAGGATTAAAAATTGTACCCAAAATAAAAACATTACCCCCCAATATTTTACTCTGGGTTGTTTTTAAAGTTTGTTCTTAAACAAGACGATATTATGCATAGCACACTGGACCTTTATGTCTCAGTATGATATTGTAGTTATTTTAGGGATTGGACTGAGGGAGAGAAGTGTGACCTGGTTTAGATCAAAAGACAAGTAATTCTCAACAACTTCTCTACCAACTAATAGCAGTTCGATTGAATCCTTCAAGCTGGCTCATATTTCTAAGACTATCTATATTGTCCTCAAGTTGTCACATGCTTCAAAGCAGAAACAGAACAACAGGATAAACAAGGTGTTCTTGGGCTGGCAGACTACGAAGAGGATCAGTACTGAGGTCTCAACTATTCACAAAATACATTTGTGACTTGAATGAGGGGCATGAATATAAGAATAATTCACAAAGGACCATGGGCATTTCTCTCCATCATGGACAGACAAGCAGAACTTGAAGATAATCACTCCACAAACAAGGGGCATTGAGGGGAGGCAGGCCTGCATGAACTACCATTGTCTGCATGGGGATTGAACCTGCGCTGTTGGCTTTATTCTGCACCACACTCCAATCATCTGGCCAACAGAGCTTTGCTGATAACACAAGAGCAGGCAGAAAAGTAAGTGATGTGGACGTAAAGAGTTTGCAAACACTAAGTGAGTGCACAGCAACTTGGAAAAGTAGTACTATGTGGGAAATTGTGAAGTTTTCCATTTTGACAGGAAAAACAGAAGTAGAGAATATCATTTAAATGGAAAGAGTTTGCAAAAACCTGTGCTCTAGAGAGATTAGTACATGAGTCACAAAAAACTGATTTGCAAGTTATGTGATTGAGTATGGAAGTGGTTTGATGGCCTTTATTGTAAAAAGGTAGGGAGTATAAAAATAGAGAAGAGCCATTACAGCTGTACAAGGCCTTTGTGAGAGTTCATCTGGAGTGCTGCATACAGTTTTGGCTTCCTTACTTAAGGAAGTCATAATTGCATTGGAAGTAGTTCAGAGAAGTTTTATTAGGCTTATTCCTGGGGTGAGGTTATCCTTTGAGAAAAGGTTAGGCAGGTGGGTCCAGTACACATTGGAGTTTTGAAGAAAAGAACGGGACCTATTGCAACAAAAGAAGATTTTGAGGGTGTGACAGGGTCAATGTTGAAAGGATGTTTCCTGTTGTGGCTTGATCTTGAATTCGGGCATAGTTTAAAAATAAGGCATCTCCCACTGGGGACTAGGATGAAGAGGCTTTTCTTTCCTCTGAAAGTCATTAAATTTTGAAGTTTTGGTCTTCAGAGAGCACTGGTGGTTGCGTCATTGAAAAGAATCAAGGCTGAATTGGACAGATTATATTGACAAGGGAGTTGACAGTCATTGGCGCAGGCAGAAAGACCACAACAGATGAGCCATGATTTTATTGAATGACAGTGCAGACTCAAGGGAAATAATGGCCTATTCCTGCTCCTATTTCATATGTTCTTGTGAAGTATCTGCCAAATTGTAGTTTATAGGTCCACAAAAGAAGCAATTGAAGCTATGTTTCATTACATATCTACGTTTATTTTCTTCAGCAATAGACAGCTGCTCTATTTCCAAATTGTAACTAGTTAGCATTGGACAGGATTTTGTGACATGTGTATTTCATTGAAATACAATTGGTGTATCACACTCAATGAAAACTGATTCTGTCAATGCTCACGATTTTGGGGATATATATGATTTAGATCTGAGGGCTGAATTCAGAAGTTCAGTTCTAAAGAAGGGTCACTAGACCTGAAACGTAAACTCTGCTTTGTCTGCACAGATGCTGCCAGACTCTTGAGTTTTTCCAGCAATTTCTGTTTTTGTATCAATCGATGTTGCACTTCCTCTGTAGCCAGACCATCCTTCCTCAGATAAGGAGACCAACACTGCACACACTACTCCATCCAGTGCAATTTCAGCAAGATATCCCTGCTCCTGTATCAGAATCCTCTAGCTATGTTTTCTTCACTGCCTGTTGCACTTACATGCTTACTTTCAGTAACATCCACGTCTTCTTGTACCTCCCTCTCTCCCAATCTATCACCCTTCAGATAATCTACATTCCTAGTTTTGCTACCAAAGTGGATAACCTTCAATTTATTCTCATTATACTTTGTCTGCCATTGCATCTCTGCATCTTCCTCACAGTTCACCCTTCCAGCTTTCGTTCTCTTATCTGATTCATTAATTTATATTGTGAATAGCTGGAGTTCAAGCACCAATCCCTATGCTACCCCACTAATCATTGCCTGCCACACAGAAAAAGTCCAGTTTCTTCCTATTCTTTGTTTTCTGTCAGCCGACCAGTTCTCTAGCCATATCAATACACTACCTACAATCGCATGCACTTTGTTCTGTTAGTACTATAACCACACCTTGTCTGTGCCGACCAGATATCCTAAATTAATCTATTCCCAATTGCCAGCATTTCACCCATATCTCTCTCAAGTCTTTCTATTCAAGTACCCGTCCAGACGCCTTTTAAATGTTGTTATTGTACCAGCCTCGACCATCTCCTCTGGCAGCTCATTCCATACATGCACCACCCTCGTGTGTAAAAGCTGCTCCTTAGGTCCCTTATAACTCTTGCCCCCCTCACCTTTAATGCATCCCCTCTAATTTTGGACCTGCTACCCTGGGGAAAGGCCCTGGCTATTCACCCTATCCATGCTTCTCCTGATTTTATTAATCTCTACAAGGTCACCCCTCAGCCTCAGGCGCTCCAGGGCAAACAGCCCCAGCCTATTCAGCCTCTTGCTATAGCTCAAACTCTCCAACCTTGGCAACATCCTTTTAAATCTTTTCTGAACCCTTTCATGTTTTACAACATCCTTCCTATAGCAGGAGACTAGAATTGAATACATGTCAACATAGATCATAAAATATAGTGTAAACTTTCATGCTGCAATGCCATTGCTTTGCACTGTACACAAATCCTTGTTGCAAAAACAAAATCAGACCTTTCTCTTCAGCTAATTTTTTTAACCTTTCTATATTCGGCCAACCTCATCCCTGCTTAAGTAGTCCATTAATTGGCTGTTTAAGGGCCTCAGTGGTAGTGCGTGACTCTTCTTCAAGGGGAAAGAATTCAGGCATGCTATCATCTCACCAAATTATCTGCGCTTCTTGCCTCTACACTCACCACCAAAGAGAGCAGAAGATTTAACCTGCAGCATCTATTGCAACTGTGGTGTCATGCTAAAAGGTTTAGGGTTGATTTTGCAGTCTTCTACTCCCTGTTTGTAAGAATTCTATCTTGGAATTTTCCTTGGCTCAATCATATTGTAATAAGCATTATTCTAGCTTGTTCAATTAATTTGCAAAAAATTTCCAAGCAGTCTTCTGATGAAACTTTAAAATTGCAGTGATGCTGTACAGAAATATCATTGTATAATCAATTAATCATTCTTTTGGAGAGTTTTGAGAACCTGTAAGTTTGATTTATAATACTAGGTGCAAAACAGCAGATTAATTTAAGTTAAAATAAACAGATTGATCCTCTTGTTTGGCTTCCTACAAGTTAACCACCCACTAGCAACTTAAGGCTGACGTTCATGCTTGTAAAGCCATCTAGTAACATGCCTGAAAGGGGCATACATTCTTACTGGCTTCACCAGATTTGATCACTGACTTCAGCAGATTGCGTTGAGCTCTCTTAACGAAGTTAGATTATTGTGGATTTTTTTTAAAATCATGGATTTTGACAATGGGCGAAATCAAAGGTTAATTGGATTCTAAAACCGGTTTTAAATTTATGATGAATGTGGAAACCTGTTATAATGCAGTGGGTTTAAAATATTGTACCACCCAGTTATCTTGAATCTCCTTATGTTGGAATGAAATTATTTTGACAAAAAGATGAGGTCTCTGTTTTAGGTCTGTACCATAGTGCCAAATATTTGCTATCTATACTGACAAGACATAAAATCTGGCGCACATTATGGACAATATTTTATATATGCCTAACATAATTAAGGGAATCTTTGGTGACAATTGAAAGGTATCTTTGATAGAGAATGAGCCACAGTACCTGTCCCTGACCAGGTAGCTTAACTGAGGAGAAAGTGAGGACTGCAGATGCTGGAGATCAGAGCTGAAAATGTGTTGCTGGAAAAGCTCAGCAGGTCAGGCAGCATCCAAGGAACAAGAGAAGCAACCTTTCGGGCATAAGCCCTTCTTCAGGAATTCGGGCATAAGCCATTCCTGAAGAAGAGCTTATGCCCGAAACGTCGATTCTCCTGTTCCTTGGATGCTGCCTGACCTGCTGCGCTTTTCCAGCAACACATTTTCAGCACAGGTAGCTTAACCGACTCTTAAGAAAGGGAGTTGAACTGAAATTCTCAACTAGAAATGTCAACTCTGTTGCTATTTCCTCAGGTGCTGGTAGACCTGCTAGAGTTTTTCCAGCATTGTCTGTTCCTATTTCAGATTTTCAGCATTTGTAGTATTATGCTTTTATTTGAACTGAAATTCTCAGTGGCTAACATCATCGGAAACTAGACATCTGCTTATGTGAACAGCATTAGAATGGTTCTCAACATCTTTCACATGAAAAGGTAGACTGTATAAGACTGAATGTAGTTTCAATGCTGTCAGGTTCTTTTTTTTTTGAACAGTACTCAAAAAAGCTACTCCTGTCCAAGTACCTTAGAAGTATATCTCTCTTTCCATTCAAGCTAGTTTTGTTCTTTGCTATTAGTTTAGGGAGATTTATTTACATTTTGATTATATTCTAACTTAAGTTCTTTCTGCATCTTCCATACACCGCAATCGACTCTTTAGCTTTCAGTGTTTCTGACCAGAGAAAGTAACTTCAATTTTTTTGAAAACAAAGCAAGTTGTTGGGGAAGTCAGTTCCTGTTGCAGTGATGTACAATCTGCTCCTTACATTCCACCCCAAATATAATATTACTCCTGAAAAACTACCAACACCGTGATATTGCTACAAAGAAGAGGCGAGGAAAGAAATTGGTCCAGACATCTAAAGAATAGGAAGAAATCAAAGGTTCCCAGCTGGATCCTAAGCCAAATGGCATGTTAAATGCCAGATGTTAAATGTGAGTTAGACAGAGTCCAGGCATATTGTTTTCAAGTCAGAGTTTACACTCCACAAATTCCAATAAGCTGAATAACTTGTTGCCTGTGTATGTGGATATTTTATAAGCAACCTGTTCAGACATGTTATGATGTACCTCTAGAACAGATTGGACTTGAACCTGAGCGTTCTGGCTCAAAGGTAGAGGCACTGCCACTGCACCACCCAACATACTTTTGCTATGTATCGTTGTCAACTCATTAACTCTGGTTGCCAGATGTAGAAAACATAAAATGATTATTTTTCTGTTTTCCCATACATTTAAATGTGTAGCCACCACCTCATTTAAATGCCTCACTAAGGGCAGACCGTCAATAAGCCATGACAGTGTCCTTTGGTATTTCTTGTACATCTTACACTTGTAACTTAACTCCTCTATGAGGTTATTGAATCCCTCATCTCTTATTACTGCATCCTTGTCATTTAAAAAAAAAATCCTTTTGGTGGATGGATGTGTAAATTGCCTAAGCTGTTTAATATGATTGACTTGTCTTCAAAATTCTGCCTTTTGGTGTCAGGTGTAGTACACATTCAAGAAGGTTACCTCAGAGTACAACAGGATCTTGCTCAGATGGGCCAATGGGCTGAGGAGTGGCAGATGGAGATGAATTTAAATAAATATGAGGTGCTATATTTTGGAAAGGCAAATCAGGGGCAGGACTTACGCACTTAATGATAAGGTCCTACGGAGTGTTGCTGAACAAAGAGACTTTGAAGTGCAGGTTCATACTTCCTTGAAAGTGGTATCGCAGGTAGATAGGGTAGGGAAGAAGGCATTTGGTGTTCTTGCCTTTATTGGTCAGTGCGTTGAGTATAGGAATTGGGAGGTCATGTTGTGGCTGTACAGGACATTGGTTAGGCCACTATTAGAATACTTCATGTAATTGTGGGCTTGCTGCTATAGGATGGATGTTGTGATGTTGTAAAACTTGAAAGGATTCAGAAAAGATTTACAACATTGATGCCAAGGATGGAGGATTTGAGCTATAGGGAGACACTGAATAGGCTGGGGCTGTTTTCCCTGGAGCATCGGGGGCTGAGGGGTGACCTTTATAGAGATTTATAAAATCAAGAGGGACATGGATAGAGTAAATAGACAAATCTTTTCCCAGGGGTGGAGGAGTCCAAAACTACAGGGCATAGGTTTAAGGTCAGAGGCGAAAGATTTAAAAGGGACCTAATGGGCAACCTTTTCATGCAAAGCATGGTGCATGTTTGGAATGAGTTGCCAGAAAATGTGGTGGACTCTGGTACAATTACAACATTTAAGAGGCACCTGGATGGGTATATGAATGGGAAGGGTTTAGAGGAATATGGTCCGAAAGCTGGCAAATTTAACTGGATTTATGTAGGATATCTAGTTGGATGAATTAGACCGAAAGGTCTGTTTCTGGGCTGTATATCTTTATAACTCTGATTCAATTAACGCTTCTTTAATTTCTTTGGTGGAAAGCACTTTTTCTGCGTTATAAGAATGCAATAGTGCCATGATTGTAACCTTCTTGCAATAGTGTACATTGCAATTTCATAGATTTTCCAGGCACAAGAGCTTTGTGGTTTCCATATGCAGTTTCATCTGCACTTTTCTCATGCATGGTCTACAACAGCGGTACTTTACTGGATACTGTGTCTGTGCTCGTAAATGATTGATTCTCATTATTTTACAAGGAGTAAATACACTATTTAAAGACTATCTTCCCATAATCTTCAACTAACAGAACTCTGAAATTCTTTAACTTTGTTCTGACGCGGAGTCAAAGTGGCAATTTAGCAAATCTATTCCTTGCACTAAACGTTCCGCTGCTGTCTAATATTTCCCAAAGCTCCGCCTGACCAGTACAATGCTCTCTCTTTGATCTATATACCCAAGCTCTTCTTTAAAATCTTCCTTTTCATATGTAGTTTTGAATACCCTATTATAATGTTTGGGAGGTTCATCGTGTAACGGTATTTTGAATCACATGTAAACCATCAATTGACCATGGGCATTTATGGTATGTAGTTGTTTAAACCTTAAATTCTCTTTGTTTCTGAGACTTGCTAAAAGCCCTCTTTTCTCAGTTATCTTAGTAACATTTTTTTTATGCCATCACCTGTGAATTTTAACGAGATGGTCTCACCAGCAGATTAGCATTTTGTCTTCGATTTGCTGTTGCCCGGTCAACTGCACACCTGTGCCATGGAAGCTGGTGGAAAGGATTGCTTTTCAAGGACATGTTTCTGACATTTGTTCTAGCAATGTGTATATCTGTCTGCAAATGTCAGTCTTTTCAAAAGTAGAAATCTGCCAAAATCTGAAATATTAGCACAGTCTAATGACCTAAATGCATTTTCAACTGTAGTTTTGCATATAATCTACTAAAGTCCAACTGTACTCTTCTATGGACCACACCCCAGTTATTAAGTCATATTTTCAATAAATTTCATCTGTGAAAGTTAATAATTTATCTAAGCCTTCATCACTTTCCAAAACATCCGGTTCCAATTCTGAAAAAAACGTTGCTACTCATTTTGTTTTTGTGGTAGTGCAAGTGCCAAGGCTATTCCATCTTTCCTCTTGGTAAGAAGTAACCCAAGTCCACATGTTTACATTATTCTTCCAAAGGTCATAAAGTTTGCATTCAGAAAGTGGGTAGGCAATCATAATCTAATCACTTGCATTCAGATTCAGCTTTTGTTTCTGATCGTCTCTCTGAATCTTTTTTTAGTTAAAATAATGTTTAACTTTCAATCTTTGACATAGAAACAGCTAACCCATCCTCTGCTACCAACATTATATACCAGAGAATACATGCTGGTTATATAGCATCTTGTAACACCACTGCCCTGTCCCTTATTTCCCCAAAATGCAGAATGCACCCTTTAACTCTGAACTGCAGCACAAACTCCAGTCAGGCCCATCCATGGAGACCAAGACGAAAGCTCATGAACTGACAACCCTGGGAAGACAAAATACACAAATGCCACAAGACATTACTACTCAAATCAACACCAGAGATCATTCCACTTAATCATTTCACAATTCAGCAAAGAGAATTCTCACACACACACACACACACACACATTGTCTTTATTGTATCTCAGAATGTGGGCTTTGTTTGCAACTCCAGTTTTTATTATCCACATACAGTTGCCAGTGAAAATGTTGAATAGCCTGCGATGTCACTTCAGAAGACCAGTTTAAAATGAACAATTTTGCGTGGAATTTTTTCTTTTTCAGTTATGTTTTGTTAAGTGAGATTCATGGTGCTCAGTTACCATGGCTCAGAGTGACTTTTCTTCTACTCTTCACTTTGTTAATAATGCACCCAGGCTCTTGGGTGCCCTTCTCAGGCATCGTGTGTCCCAATAGTTGGAAGTGCTCCCTATTGCTGGGACACTAGCATTTTGTGAGGCTGGTGCCATATTTAAAACTCATCTGCACACCATTCAGACACTGCAAGCCAAGAACTGCCCTTCACACTCTGCTTTACCATAATCACAGAGGACATAGCCCAAAGGAAAGGAAGAGCTGCTCCCTGTTTTGGGGTCAGGAATAGGGAGGTCAGGGTGGTGCAAATCAGGGCATCCTTTTTTCCCTGCAGACCCTCAAAGGAGGTCACACCACCTGGAAATAAATTGCAGCAGGGGTCCATGATGTGAATGTTGGCAGTAGAGTTTGTAGGGAACTTTGTTCTGAACAGTATTTGCTTCATGGCTGGGACAAGCATTTGACAAGCTGCCAAATACCCACTCTGATTTACTAGTCAGGAATTCGCAATGTCTAGCACCTCGGGGAAAAGCAAGAATTGGAAGTGCCATTAAATAAGGGAGATGGGCCTTTAATGTGAAGCAAACACATTAAAATAAGGTCTTCGTTGCCCAGTGGTGAGATTTTGAAGTTGTCAGTTAAAATTTGAGAGTAAAATTACAAAACATGCTTCAGTGTCAAGATTCTGATTTACTCCTTCTGTGTGATTTCCCACCTTTTTTGTAATTGCTCACACCGCACCAGGGAGGGGGGAGCTTCTGCCCAATAAAATGTGACTGGACTAACACTCATTTTCTAAAGTGTTGATTACCAGTTGTTAATTTCTCAATTTGAGAAAAATTCACTTCATTGTTTCAAACTGCTCTGTGGCACGTTCTCTTGATTATTAGTCCAGTAACATAAGCCCTCAACTACTCTGTCTGCAAATATTTCCCAATGAAAACGTTCTCAAAAAATCTTTTGAATATATTTATGAATGTTTTCATTGGGAAATGTACAAAAAAAATTATGTTTTTCTTTAGTCTATGTATTGCTGTGGGGCAGCAGTAAATGCACATTCCTGATCCCCCTTCCTTTTACCCTTGACCCTGTTTCCCCAATGACATGTGGTTTGTGTTAAATACAATCGGATCACTCACGGTTGACACCTTCATGACGTAGAATATTCTTAGATCAGCGTGTGACCAGTGAAAATGAGGTTCCTCTGCCCAGAATAACTTACTCATAACATTTATTTTAAAACAAATGCTAAAATTAAACCACATTACGAGTAGATAACTTGTCAGGTATGATAAAATATTAGATTTCTTTTTTAAGGACTTAATTTCAAATAATCAGCACGTTGACATTTAAATTTGGTTCTTTGGTCGACAAGTTTCCCTTATTCTCACCCAAACATTAAATGAAGCATTTTACAGCAGTTGAGTTCTAGCCCATTCCCATCGAAATGTACCTTATATGAAAGAATCAACACTAGCTGTGCTGAAGCTTAATTGTCCATAACCTGTTGCTTTTCCAGTTCACTAAAGAATGTGTAATAGCAGATAACAGCAATGGGAATCAAGTAATTTTAAACTGCAGTGAGAATTATTGTTGCTGTTACATATTTCAGGTTGTTTTTTCTTATAATGTGACAAGAAAATTTGTATCCTGCTCTTACAGGTTTCCTTGGCTCTATAATTACCCTGAAATGAAAGCATAAAGTGTTGCAGAGAATGTCAGCAGGTCTGGCAGCATCTGTGGAGAGAAAAACAGAGCTAATGTTTTAAGTCCATCTTGTTAATCTTCCCCAGATGCTGCCAAACCTGTTGAGTTTCTCCTGTACTTTGTTTTTGTTTCAGATCTCCAGCAACTGCAAAACTTTGCTTTTATTCTCTAATTATCCTGGTATACCAGCTAAGAAGTGCTTAATGCATTTGTCAGAAATTTTTCTCCATACTATTTTTGGAGGGCCAGTGGCAGCCCCCCCCCCCCCTTTTTTTTAAAAGAAAAGCAAGTAGATGACTCCATTAGAATAAGAGAGAATAATTTCAAGCAAGTTAATTGAACATTCATGTACTAATATCACATTTCAGGCAATGTAAAATACTTCAAATGTGGCCTGACTAATGTCATGCTTTTCAATGCCTTTATGCCCAAATCTTCAAGGGAAAACCTTCAAAATTCTACTTGTCTTTTTATGAAATTTTGTACTTGCTTACCTACCTCTTAAAGGAACTACAACCTCAGGGTTTCACGAACTCTGTTATCATTTAAGATGTGTAACCAAGTCATTCCTAGATTTTAGAATTTTCTGGGTTATGAAATGATGTTAGGATGCCTAACCACAGTGCTGTGAACTAGAAAACACTTTTGTTACAAATTTTTACTTGATATAGAAGAGTGGTACATAATAGAGCAGCAATCAGAACTGCTACTTGCCCACACATTGTATCTTCTATCTTTCCCACACATTGTATCTTCTATCTTTCCCTTTCCAAATCACCACAATAAATAGAACATTACAGCGCAGTACAGGCCCTTCGGCCCTCAATGTTGCGCCGACCTGTGGAACCAGTCTGAGGCCCATCTATCCTATACTATTCCATTTTCGTCCATATGTTTATCCAATGAACACTTAAATGCCCTTGAAGTTGACGAGTCTACGACTGTTGCAAGCAGGGCATTCCATGTCTCTACTATTCTGAGTAAAGAAACTACCTCTGACATATGTCCTCTGTCTATCAACCCTCAATTTAAAGCTATGTCCCCTTGTGTTAGCTGTCACCATCCGAGGAAAAAGGCTCTCACTGTCCACCCTATCTAACCCTCTGATTATCTTCTATGTCTCAATTAAGGCTTCTCTCAACATCTTTCTCTCTAACAAAAACAGCCTCAAATCCCTCAGCCTTTCCTCACAAGACCTTCCCTCCATACCAGGCAACATCCTAGTAATTGAGCGGCACGGTGGCTCAGTGGTTAGCACTGCTGCCTCACCGTGCCAGGGACCCGGGTTCAATTCCTGCCTCGGACAACTGTCTGTGTGGAGTTTGCACATTCTCCCCGATCTGTATGGGTTTCCTCCGGGTGCTCCGGTTTCCTCCCACAGTCTGAAGATGTGCAGGTTAGGTGAATTGGCCATGCTAAATTGCCCATAGTGCCCATAGGTGCATTAGTCAGGGGTGAACGTAGGGGAATGGGTCTGGGTGGGTTGCTCTTCAGAGGGTCGGTGTGGACTTGTTGGGCTGAAGAGCCTGTTTCCACACTGTAGGGAATCTAATCTAAAAATCTCCACTGAACCCTTTCCAATGCTTCCACATTCATTCTATAATGCGGCGACCAGAACGGTATGCAATATTCCAAGTGTGGCCACACCAGAGTTTTGTATAGATGCAACGTGACCTCATAGCTCCGAAACTCAACCCCTCGACCAATAAAATTTAACACACCATATGCCTTCTTAACAACCCTATCAACCTGGGTGGCAACGTCCAGGGATCTATGTACATGGACACCAAGATCTCTCTGCTCATCCACACTGCTAAGAATCTTACCATTCATCCAGTACTCTTTATTCCTGTTGCTCCTTCCAAAGTGAATCACTTCACATTTTTATGCATTAATCTCCATTTGCCACCTCTCAGCCCACTTCTGCAGCTTATCTATGCCCCTCTGTAACCTGCAACCTTTGGCACTGTCCACAACTTAATCGATCTTAGTGTCATCTGCAAATTTACCAGCTCATCCTTCTATGCCCTCATCCAGGTCATTCATAAAAATGACAAACAGATTTTTGCAGTACACTACTAGTAACTGAACTCCAGGATGAACATTTCCCATCAACCACCACCCTCTGTCTTCTTTCAGCTAGCCAATTTCTGATCCAAACTACTGAATCACCCTCGATCCCATATCTCTGCATTTTGTGCAATAGCCTACCATGGGGGACCTTATCAAATTTCTTACTGAAATCCATATACACCACATCAACCACTTTACCCTCATCCACCTGTTTGATCGCCTTCTCAAAGAAATCATTAAGGTCTGTGAGACATGACCTACCCTTCACAAAACTATGTTGACTATCCCTAATCAACATTCATTTCTACATGATTATAAATTTTATCTCTTATAACCTTTCCCAAAATTTTACCCACAACCAAAGTAAGGCTCACTGGTCTGTAATTACCAGGGTTGACTCTACTCCCCCCTTGAACAAGGTGACAGCATTTGCTATCCTCCAGTCTTCTCGCATTATTCCTGTAGACAATGATGACATAAAGATCAAAGCCAAAGGCTCTACAATCTCCCTGGCTTCCCAGAGAATCCTCGGATAAATCCCATCCGTCCCAAGGGTCTTACCTATTTTCATAGAACATAGAACATTACAGCACAGTACAGGCCCTTCGGCCCTCGATGTTGCACCACCCTGTCATACTAATCTGAAGCCCATCCCACCTACACTATTCCATGTATGTCCATATGCCTGTCCAATGACGACTTAAATGCACTTAAACTTGGCAAATCTACTACCATTGCAGGCAAAGCATTCCATACCCTTACTACTATCTGAGTAAAGAAACTACCTCTGACATCTGTCTTATACCTAACTCCCCTCACTTTAAAGTTGTGTCCCCTCGTGTTTGCTGTTCCCGTACTTAGAAAAAGGCACTCCCTGTTCACCCTATCTAACCTTCTGATTATCTTGTATGTCTCTATTAAGTCACTTCTCAACTTTCTTCTCTCTGACAAGAACAGCCTCAAGGCTCTCAGCCTTTCCTCGTAAGACATTCCTTCCGTACCAGGCAACATCCTAGTAGATCTCCTCTGCACCCTTCCCAAAGCTTCCACATCCTTCTTATAATGCGATGACCAGAACTGTCTACAATACTCCAAGTGTGGCCGTACCAGAGCTTTGTACAGCTGCAGCATAACCTCCTGGTTCCGGAACTCAATCCCTCTATTAGTAAAGGCCAAAGCACTGTATGCCTTCTTAACAACCCTGTCAATCTGGGTGGCAACTTTTAGGGATCTGTGTACATGGACACTGAGATCTCTCTGCTCATTTGCACTCCCAAGAATCTTACCGTTAGCCCAGTACTTTGCATTCCGATTACTCCGTCCAAAGTGTATCACCTCACGCTTGTCCACATTAAACTCCATTTGCCACGTCTCACCCCAGCTCTGCATCCTATCTATGTCTCTCTGCAACCTACTCCATCCTTCATCACTATCCACAACTCCACCGAACTTAGTGTCATCCACAAATTTACTAACCCACCCTTCTAAGCCCTCATCCAGGTCGTTTATAAAAATGACGAACAGCAGTGGACCCAACACCGACCCTTGCGATACGCCACTAGTAACTGGACACCAGGATGAACATGTTCCATCAACTACAACCCTCCATTTTCTTTCAGCAAGCCAATTACTGATCCAAACTGCTATGTCTCCCACAATCCCATTCCTCCGCATTTTGTATAATAGCCTACTGTGGGGAACCTTATCAAATGCCTTGTTGAAATCCATATACACCATATCAACCGGTTTACTCTCATCTACCTGTTTGGTCACTTTGTCAAAAAAGTCAATGAGATTCGTTAGGCACAACCTATCCTTCACAAAACCGTGCTGACTGTCTCTGATCTAGTTGGTTATAAATCCTATCTCTTATAACCTTTTCTAACACTTTACCAACCACTAAAGTGAGACTCACTGGTCTGTAATTACCAGGGTTGTCTCTACTACCCTTTTTGAACAAAGGAACCACATTTTCTATCCTCCAGTCCTCAGGCACTATTCCTGTAGACGATGATTTGAAGATCAATGCCAAAGGCTCGGCAATCTCTTCCCTTGCTTCCCAGAGGATCCTCGGATAGATCCCATCTGGCCCAGGGGACTTGTCTATTTTCACACACTGCAGTATTTCTAAAACCTTTTCCTTGTGAACCTCAATCTCTTCTCATCTAGATGCAAGTATCTCTGTATCTTCCTCGCCAACATTTTCATTTTCTATAGTGAACACTGTCGAAAAATATTTATTTAGTGCTTCCCCTATGTCTTC
Source organism: Chiloscyllium punctatum (assembly GCF_047496795.1). Classification (NCBI taxonomy): domain Eukaryota; kingdom Metazoa; phylum Chordata; class Chondrichthyes; order Orectolobiformes; family Hemiscylliidae; genus Chiloscyllium; species Chiloscyllium punctatum. The sequence goes on along the minus strand of NC_092746.1, from coordinate 89,801,955 downwards.
TGACTCCACACACTACTTCCCACTATTATCCTTGATTGGCCCTAATTTAAGTCTCGTCGTTCTTTTATTCCTGACATACCTATGGAAAGCCTTAGGGTTAATCCTGATCCTATCAGCCAACAACTTCTCATGTCTCCTCCTGGCTCTTCTGAGCTCTCTTTTTAGGTCTTTCCTGACTTCCTTGTAACCCTCAAGTGCCCTAACTGAGTTTTCACATTTTGTCCTAACATAAGCCTTCTTCTTCTTCTTGACCAAGGATTCCACTTCCTTAGTAAACCATGGCTCACGCGTTCTATATCTTCCTCCCTGCCTGACAGGTACATACTTATCTAGGGGACACAGGAGCTTTTCCTTGAATAAGCTTCACGTTTTTAATGTGCTCATCCTCTGCAGTTTTCTTCCCCATTCTATGCTTCCTAAATCTTTCCTAAATGCATCGTAATTTCCCTTCCCCCAGCTGTAACTCTTGCTCAGTGGAGTACACCCCTATCCCTTTCCATCACTAAAGTAAACCTGACAGAATTGTGATCACTGTCTCCAAAGTGCTCACCTACTTCCAAATCTAACACCTGGCCAGGCTCATTACCCAGTACTAAATCTAAAGTGGCTTTGCCCCTTGTAGGCCTGTCTACAAACTGTGTCAGGAAGTCCTTCTGCACACACTGGACAAAAATTGACTCATCTATAGTACTTGGACTATAGAAAGTTAAAGTCTCCTATAACAACTACCCTGTTACTCTTGCTCCTATCCAGAATCATCTTTGATATGCTTTCCTCTACATCTGTGGAACTGTTCAGAGGCCTATATAAAACTCCCAACAGGGTGACCCCTCCTTTCCTGTTTCTAACGTCAGCCCACACTACCTCAGTAGATGAGTCCTCAAATGTCCTTTCTGCAACCGTAATACTGTCCTTGACTAGCAATGCCCACACCTCCCCCTCTTTTACCATCTTCTCTGTTCTTACTGAAACATCTAAATCCCAGAACCTGCAACAATCATTCCTGCTCTATCTATGTCTCCAAAATGGCTGCAACATCAAAGTCCCAGGTACCAACCTATGTTGCCAGTTCACCCACCTTATTCCGGGTACTCCTGGCGTTGAAGTAGACACATTTCAAACCATCTTCCTGCTCACTGGTGCATTCTTGCAACCTTGAATCATTATTTCTGACCTCCTTACTACTAGAGATTGGAACTACAATTTCGGTACCCATCGCCCTGCTGAATTAGTTTAAACCTTCCCGAAGAGCATTAAGAAATTTCCCCCACAGGATATTGGTACCCCTCTGGTTTAATGTGTGGACCATCCTGTTTATAGAGGTCCCACCTAACCCAGAATGAGCCCTGATTATCTAGATATCCGAAACCTTCCCTCCTGCACCATCCCTGTAGCCACGTGTTCAACTTCTCTCTCTCCTTATTCCTCACCTAGCGAGCACATGGCACAGATAACAAACCAGCGATAACAACTTTGCTTGTTCTAGCTCTAAGCTTCCATCCTAGCTCCCTGAATTTCTGCCTTAAATCCCCATCCCTTTTCCTAGCTATGTCATTAGTAGCTGTGTGGACCACGACTTGGGGCTGCTCCCCCTCCATCTCAAGGATTCTGAAAACATGATCCGTGACATCACGAACCCTGGCACCTGGGAGGCAGCACCCCAACTGTGAATCTCTCCCATTACCACAGAATCTCCTATCTGTCCCTCTAACTATGGAGTCCCCAATAACTAATGCACTGCTCCTCTCTCCCCTTCCCTTCCAAGCAACAGGGACAGACTCTGTGCCAGAGACCTGTACCCCATAGTTTACCCCTGTAAGTTGTTCCCCCCCCCCCCCCCCCCCCCCAACATTATCCAAAACAGTACACTTGTTATTGAGGGGAACAGCCACAGGGGATCCCTGCACTGTCTGTCAGTTCCCTTTCCATCTCCTGACTGTAACCAATCTGCCTTTTTCTTATATCTGAGGTGCGGGTACCTCCCTGTGACTCCTCTCAATAACCCCCTCTGCTTCCCGAATGATCCGAACTTCCTCCAGCTCCAGTTACTCTGAGTTTCTGAGTTGCTCCAGTTACTCTAAAACATTCCATTTCTTGCTTGGACCTGCTCAAAAAGTTTCTGGATAACAGATGTTCCTAAGTAATAGACTTCTGGGGGGTGAGGTTACACTGTACTGAGTTTTAAGAATTAGAGATTTTGTTTTGTACAGTTTGAGACCTGGTTCCACAATTAGTGGTTTGGGTAAAACTCCTATATAAATACAACACAAAAAGTCTCCGAGGGCATGCATTTTAGGTAGAAGAGAACTTTGTGGTGATGGATTTATCTAATCCAGGCTTGCCTAATCCATCCATTAAATCAAGCCCTTTGGATAGAGTTGAGACACCTGAGGAATAGAGACTAGCTATGGACATTTGCTATAGATCTTCAGGGTCAGTTGGAATGATTTGGCAGAGAGCTTTGTAGTTAAATAAAGGTAATATGTACAGAAATGCATGCAGTTGTTAGAGTGACTGTAGTTTCCCAAAGAAGTTTGGGAAATGCATGAAGTGCGTAACTAAGAGTCAAAATGTGCTGCGTGGTACAATATTGGTTGGTACATGGTCAGGGAACCCACAGAGTAATACTACATTGAACATGATATTAAGTAAGTAACAGGGGACAGTAGAACAAAGAACATCTTGGCAGCAGTAACTGCAATGTGGTAGTATTTAAGAATAGGCTCTCAATGGAATGGAGTGTGAGTACAATAGATGCATTCAACTTTAGAAAGGCACATTCTGAGGGGCGAACTAAGGAAATTAGATTGGACAGCGCTGTTGGAGAGGAAAAACATAAACGCAAAGTGGATCATGTTTAGAAGTACTAAGCTTAGAGTATATAACAGTTACATACCACTTGGGAAGCAGGCTTAACAAAGTTACAGAATTATATAGAATGTAATGCATAGAAACAGATCATCCAGCCTAACTGATGGATGTGGAAGTTTATGTTCAATGTGAGCATTCTCCCAACAATCTCTTGTATCCCCATCAGCGTATTTTCCGATCCTTTCCTGATAGGCGTTTATCTAGTTCCCTTTAAATACTTTTGAGCAAGCAGTAATGAAGTGTGTTAGATGAGTACAAGATGGATCCCAAATTATGAAGTTATTACTGGTGTGGAATCCAAAATGTAGGTGAAAAATTTGGTCAGAAAAGATAAAATTAGAAATGAATTGAACAGCAGGGTTATGATGAAACTCTGAGTGGGAATGAAGGTGGGTTATCAAAAGATCCCAAAGGTGGCCAAAGGATTAAAACTTTTCGTGCCTTCATAGAACGAGCATCAAATTCACTGCAACACAGAAATTAAATAATAGAATACTACAAGAAATAGAAATGTCAGATAAGGCGGTATCTGGCAGCCAAAGGAAATTGAAGACAGAACAAGAAACCAAGCCCAGGTGTACTGAAGACAATAAAAATAAGATATGTTGGAAATACTTTGGCAGCATCATTGGAAAGGGAACAGAGTTAATGTTCGGGGCAATGATCTTTCATCTGAACTGGAAAAACTCAGATGTAACTGATTTGAGCAAATACAGAGGAAGGAAAGACTGGAGAGGACAAAAGGGAAGGTGTGAATTCAGTTGAAAGGCATGGATGATGAAATAGTTACTGGGATAATGATGCAAGCTATAAGGAGATGTTAAAGAGGTATGTAAGTAAACAAAAGATGTGTCGAGAGAGCCATTAATGGAAAAGGCAGGATCATGACCAACAGCTGCTGTCCAAAAAAAATTAATAAAATGGGACAGAGGCAATGAGTGTTGAACACAATGTTGAGCCTGGAAAGCCATGAAGTGACTTGTTGAAAGTCAAGTGCAATACCTCCTAATTCATAGGAGCACTGTGCGAGGCTGATGCCAGAGTGGGAATGGAGCAGAGACTGAAGTAACTGGGAGCACAGAGTCACATTCAGGGTTGATGGCAGCTGCTGGTGATGATTCTGTCACTTCCAGTTACAACTCCTCTGTGTACACATTACTTGCCCATCATGTTCTTCTGCCACACAAACTTTCCTGTCTTCTACCATATCACAGACCTTCCCTTTTGTTCTCCAGCATTTTCCACCGCACCCATAAGGCCATAGATGTAGGAATAGAATTATACCATTTGGTCTGCGCTGTCATTCATTGAAATCATGACTGATCAATAATCCTCAACACCACTTCCCTGCTTTATCCTATAATCCACGATCCCCTTACTGATTAAATATCTGTCAATCTTAGCCTTGGATGTATTTTACAAGGAAGCTTCAATAGCCTTCTACATTAAAGCATTTCCATGATTCACTAACTTCAGAGAGGGAAAAAAGATCTTCCTCATATCTGCCTTATTTGGAGATTATGCCCTCTGGTCCTAGACGCTCCCTTAATGGGAACCAACTTTCTGCATCTACCCTGTCAAGACTCCTCTGAGTATTGTATGTTTCAATGATCAGTATCCAGGAAAGCTTTTTAAGCCAAGAGGAGGGCAATGCTTGACCTAATTGTAGACAGCGAAGATGGGAAGCTGGTAGAAGTGTCAGTGGGAAGAGCATTTAGTGGTAGAGACCATAACTTAGTAAGATTTAAGGTAGCTGTGGCAAAGGAAAAGATGGGCCAAAAATCAAAGTTTTGATTTAGGGGAAGACTAATTTTAATATGGTAAGACAGAATCTGGGCAAAGTGAACTGGGCGCAAAGGATTGGAGGACAGCTGATGTGGTACCATTACTCACAAAGAGTGGTAGGTGTAAATGAGAGATCTATAGGCCAGAGGATCTAACATCAATGGTAAGGAAACCAAAGCAAAAAATTCTGAATGACAAATTGATCTTCATTTGGAGAGGCGAGGATGAATCTACAGTAGACTTCATTGCTTTGTCGAGGGAAACAGTGTAACAGATTTGATTCAGTGGATGCAGTCTACAGGTTTTTGACAGATCTCACCCGTAAGATTGGTCAAGAAGGCAAGAGCTCAATGGTTCAAACTTAGCTTAGTGGCAGGTGGCAGAATGGGATGGTGAAAGGTTGTTTTTGTGACTGGAAGCCTATTCCAGTGGTGTACTGTAGGGTTAAGTGCTAGCTCCCTGCTGTCTGTAGTGTACATTAATGATCAAGACACAAATCTAATCAGCAAGTTTGGAGATGATAAATCAGGAAAGTGGAATTGAGGATTATCAGATCAATCATGATTTCATTGAAATAAAATTGGTGGTGTGGTAAATAGTGAGGAGGAAAGCCTTTGACTACAGGATGATATAGACAGCTGGTCAAATGGCAATTGGCTTTTAAAATTGAAAAGTGTGAGGTAATGCATTTTGGGAAGATATACAAGCAAGGATGTACACAATGGTTAATAGGAGCCTAAGATGCATAGAAAGACCTTGGTTTGCATATCTACAGATCCTTAAGAAAACAGAACAGGTCGTTAAGAAGACACTGGGATACTTGCCTTATGAGCCAAAGCATTGAACACAAGAGCTACAGCTGTAGAAGATGTTAGTTGGGCCACAGTTACATTTCTGTTTACCGTGCAAGGCATGTGATTGCATTGGAGAGGGTGTAAAAGAGGTACACCAAGATGCTGCCTGGTCTAAAGCATTAAAGCTATGAAGAGAGGCCAAGAGAGGTTGAAGTTGTTTTCGTTAGAGTGGATAAGATTGAGGAGGGACCTGACTGAGCTGTATAAAATTGCAAGGGACATAGATAAGTGGATGGAAAGAAAACTTTCTCCTTTAGTTGAAGAGTTAATAACCAGGAGACAGATTTAAGGGAAAGGGCAGGAGGTTTAAAATGGAGCTAAAGAAGAGTTTATTCTTCCAAAGGGTGTAGGTTCTCTGGAACTCTCTGCCTGAAACAGTGCTAGACACAGGATCCTCGCAATATTCATAACATGTTTAGATGATCTCTTGAAGCACCATAACATACAAGGTTAAGGGTCAGTTGCTGTAAGATGGGTTTGAATTAACTCCTCAGAGCCTGATATCCAGTCACCAAGTCACCCTTTATTGACAGGCAGAGAGTCCTTGACACTGATTCAGCTCTCTCAGAGCCAGCTCTCAGAATGAACAGCATGTCTAATATGCCAAATTAACAGCCTTCATCAGGGAACTCATATTCTATGAGGTACACCTGGCTGACTTCGTTAAAAATTACTACATCCCTCCCCTCTGAGTCTGAGAATACAGGCTCCCACACATTTGTGGGTTTATAGTTTCATATGGTCTATGTGCTTGTTCAGGATGTTGCACCGACCTAAACTTTAACTGTCAATGGACCTGACCTCATGTCAACCATGCCTGTTACCCATGCAGAGCCATTCCTGTGGTTCCTACACAAAATTTAATCTTCTGAAGTTAAATGTCTCTCTTGCTTAGCAGAGTCTTATGCATGGCTTTGATGTTGCAGATGCCGTTTCACCCTTCCCCCCAGGTCTGGGAAGAAACCACCTTCTGTGGTGTTTTCTCCCCATTAGCAACTCTGCTGGAGCTATCCCTGTAGTTGCAGGGGGGGGGGGGGATTGTACTCTAATCAAATAGGAACCAGGACAGTCTGGTATCTAGTGAAGCTGTAGGCTGTTCCTTTAAGCCTGTGTTCAAAGTTTAGACTGATCTTTCTGCCAGACCATTGGATAATGGATGGAATGGAGCTGGCCTTATGACATTCAACTTCAGGAATACTCAAATTCTCTGCTGGTAAACAATGGCCTTTTACCTGTGAACAACATTTCTGGGAATCCATGTATTGCAGAATTTGTGCACAGTTTTTCTATAATTATCTCTATGCACATCCAGCCATTTTGGCTATGAACATTGACCCCATGAAAGGACATGTAACTGAGTCCAGGTTTACCCAACCATTCCCACAAATGTGGGGGAGCTTAGTGGAAATTTCTGTCCTTGTTAGCACTCTGGGCACTGCCTCACCCATGCAGCTATGTCTTCATCCAATCCTAGCCACCAGACCTAACCACTCGCCCACATCTTCATTTTGGAAACCTGGATGACCCGGTGGAGTTTAGCCAGTATCTGACAGCGACTTTGGGACAATCACACTTGCTCCCAATAGTAATATGCCAACCTGTACCATGATCTGGTCTCTCCAGGTCCAAAAAGGTTTGAGTTCTGGTTGTAATGGCCCTTTTTGTTCTCCCCATCATCACCTGCTGTTTCAGGTTTGCCAGGACCGGATCTTTCTGCGTCCGAAGTCTGATATTGTCAGCTGTGACTGCAAATGTATCCAAAAAATGTAAAGCTATTATGGACTCTTCCAGTTGTAGCACCACCGGTGGTGTATCTGCCAGCGAGACGCAGCTCAATGCATCCACATTTGCTACAAGGCCTCCTGGACCATGTTTCAACTTGTATTTATGTACGCTTTAGTATTAGAGCTCACTGCTGAACTTGGTCTGAAACTGTGGGTGGAAGTGAGGACTCCCTGCCGTGTTTTCACCATCCCTCCAGAACTACCCCTCTCTGAGGGTGAAAGATCAGTCCTCGGCAGAGGCCTCACCTTCATTCCCCTATGGTCTCAGATTAACGAGTTCAACGTGCGGCGAGACATCGAACAATTCTTCTGCCACCTTCGTCTCCGTGCCTACTACTTCAACCAGGTTCTCACCCACCCTCTGACGACCCTTTCTCCCGCCTCCAACACACCCCATCCACCTGGACACCCCATGCTGGCCTCTAACCTGCCCTCGATAACCTGGCCTCATAGCCAAATGCCGCCGTGACATTAACCGCCTCAATCTCTCCGCCCCTCTTACCCCCTCCAACCTCTCACCCTCACAACGTGCAACCCTCCTCTCCCTCCGTTCCAACCCCAACCTCACTATCAAACCGGCAGACAAGGGAGGCACGGTAGTAGATTGGCGCACCGACCTTTACACCGCTGAGGCTAAACACCAGCTCGCAGACACGACTTCCTACTGCCCCCTTGATCATGACCCCACCTCCCACCACCAAACCATCATCTCCCAGACCATCCATAACCTCATCACCTCAGGGGATCTCCCATCCACCGCCTCCAACCTCATAGTCCCACAACCCCGCACCGCCCGTTTCTACCTCCTGCCCAAAATCCACAAACCTGACTGCCCCAGCCAACCCATTGTCTCAGCCCCACCGAACTCATCTCTGCATACCTCGACACGGTCCTGTCCCCCTTAGTCCAAGAACTCCCCACCTACGTTCGGGACACCTCCCACGCCCTCCACCTCCTCCATGATTTTTGCTTCCCCGGTCCCCAACACCTTATCTTCACCATGGACATCCAGTCCCTGTACACCTCCATCCCCCATCACGAAGGACTCAAAGCCCTCCGCTTCTTCCTTTCCCGCCGTACCAACCAGTACCCTTCCACTGACACCCTCCTTTGACTGACTGAACTGGTCCTCACTCTGAACAACTTCCCTTTCCAATCCTCCCACTTCCTCCAAACCAAAGGAGTAGCCATGGGTACCCGCATGGGCCCCAGTTATGTGGAACAGTCCATCTTCCACAGCTACACTGGCACCACCCCCCACCTTTTCCTCCGCTACATCGATGACTGTATCGGCGCTGCCTCGTGCTCCCATGAGGAGGTTGAACAGTTCATCCACTTTACCAACACCTTCCACCCCGACTTCCAATTTACCTGGACCATCTCAGACTCCTCCCTCCCCTTCCTAGACCTGTCATTTCTATCTCGGGCGACCGAATCAACACGGACATTTACTATAAACCAACCGACTCCCATAGCTACCTAGACTGCATCTCGTCCCAACCTGCCCCCTGTAAAAACGCCATCCCATATTCCCAATTCCTTCGTCTCCACCACAACTGCTCCCAGGAGGACCAGTTCCAATACCGAACAACCCAGATGGCCTCCTTCAAAGACCGCAATTTCCCCCCAGACGTGGTCGACGATGCTCTCCACCGCTTCTCCTCCACTTCCCGCTCCTCCGCCCTTGAGCCCCGCCCCTCCAATCGCCACCAGGACAGAACCCCACTGGTCCTCACCTACCACCCCACCAACCTCCATATACATCGTATCGTCCGTCGTCATTTCCGCCACCTCCAAACGGACCCCACCACCAGGGATATATTTCCCTCCCCTCCCCTCCCCTCCCCTATTCGCATTGTGAAAAAACCACTCCCTCCGTGACTCCCTTGTCAGGTCCACACCCCCCACCAACTCAACCTCCACTCCCGGCACCTTCCCCTGCAACCGCAAGAAATGCAAAACTTGCGCCCACACCTCCCCCCTTACTTCCCTCCAAGGGATCCTTCCATATCCGCCACAAACTCACCCGCACCTCCACATACATCATTTACTGTATCCGCTGCACCCAATGTGGCCTCCTCTATATTGGGGAGACAGGCCGCCTACTTGCGGAACATTTCAGAGAACACCTCTGGGACACCCGGACCAACCACCCCGTAGCTCAACACTTCAACTCCCCGTCCCACTCCACTAAGGATGTGCAGGTCCTTGGACAACTCCATCACCAGACCATAGCAACATGACGGCTGGAGGAAGAGTGCCTCATCGTCCGCCTATGAACCCTCCAACCACAAGGAATGAACTCAGATTTCTCTAGTTTCCTCATTTCCCCTCCCCCCCCACCTTGTCTCAGTCCCACCCTCAGCACCACCTTCCTAACCCGCAATCTTCTTCCTGACCTCTCCGCCCCCACCCCCACTCAGGCCTATCACCCTCACCTTAACCTCCTTCCACCTATCGCATTTCCAACGCCCCTCCCCCAAGTCCCTCCTCCCTACCTTTTATCTTAGCCTGCTTGGCACACTCTCCTCATTCCTGAAGAAGGGCTCATGCCCGAAACTTCGATTCTCCTGCTCCTTGGATGCTGCCTGACCTGCGCTTTTCCAGCAACATATTTTCAGCTCTGAAGCTGTGGGTGGCACTGCCTTGTCCTCTTTAGGTAGACCGAGGAAGAGTTTGTGGTCCGTTATTATTGACAAATTTACGTCCATAAAGGTATTAGTGGAACTTCATGACTCCAAATATAACTGTCATACCTTCCTTCTCCCATTTAGGTGTATTCATGCTCTGCATTCGTCAAAAGTCCTGAATGCTTTTGCTAATGGGCATTCCTTGCCATTGGGCCATCTATCACCTAATATTACACTGATGTCATACATGTAACAATACCAGATGTTGCTTGGAGTTGTAGTGTACCAATACCTCAGAGGATGACAGCTGTTTCTTCACTTGACTGAAGGCTGTGGCTTGGCTTCATGACTATTTCCAAGGCTGACCCTTTCTTTTAAAGAGTTGATGCAAAGGTGCCAGGATGAACGCCAGGTTATATATGAACTTTCCAAAATAGTTCACCAACTCAAGTAAGTTCCTCTGCTGATGTGGCAGCTGGGGCACCTTCACTTTATCTTCCGATGGCTGTAACCCAGTCTTTTCACCTGTGTAGCTGAAGTAGGTCACTTGGGGTGCCTGGAACACATTTGTTTTCCTTTCTAAGGCATATGCCTGCCTGAGAAAACATCTAAGGGCTATGTCCAAGTTTTCTAAGTGCTTCTTATATTGGTTTCTCTGTCATTAGCACATCATCTCGATAACTGACGGACCTGGGGTAGACCTTGTAATATGTTCTCCATTATTCACTGAAAAGTTACACAGGCAGACATACCCCAGTGGCAGTCTCATATATTGGGACAATCCCTTATGGATATTAATTGGAGCATACTTCTGGGAATCCTCACTTAACTGCAATTGCAAGTACATGTTCATGTCCAGCTTCATGAAGGACAGCCCCACTGCCAGCTTTGTGTATAAATCCTCTGTGCGAGGGATTGGGTATTTATCCAGCTGCGAAAAACGGTTCACCGTTTGTTTAAAATCCCCACAAAGGTGAGCCAACCTGTCGGGCTTCAAAATCAGTATGGCCGGTGCTGCCCATTCTGCAAACTGGACTGGTTTGCTGATTTCTCCACTTTCCGGCCTTCTGATTTCAGCCTCTACTTCTGTCCATAAGGCAAATGGCACTGGGCGTGCCTTGCAGAATCGTGGACTTGCTTCCTGGTCAACATGTAAGGTGGCCTTGACTCCTTTGATCGTCTCCAGACCTTCATGAAAAATTTCTGGGTATTTAAATAGGACTTAACTCAGGCAGTTATTTTTTCATCAAAAAATGTGGAGCCAATCCAGGTGAAACTTTCTCAACCAATTTTGCCCCATCAAGCTCAAGTCCGAGCCATTTACTAAATCAGTGGTAACTGAACCAGCTGCTCATAATAAACTGGAACTGAAGTTGTACCTTAATCTGTAAAGGTTTCCTGCTATAGGTTCACAGTCTAGCCAAGGCCTTGCAGAAACTGAAGGGTGGAATCCAGAGTGAAGCTTGTTAAAGACTGGTTGTGCAATCACTGAAATGGCCATACAGGTATTGACCTCCATTATAAATGGGTGACCATTTAATCAGACGTTTATTTTGATTCTAATTTGGATGTTTCTAAGCAATTTAGCTGTTCCAAACCAGATGTAGGCGGACTTCCCAGAATATGCACTCTCCTGAATACTGGCCTATGAGTTCTCTTAACTCAATTCATGCCTCGTAGGACTTTTTTGCTGTCTCAAGTCTGCATACTGGCAGCAACTACAATGGCTTGACAGTCCAGATCCTGAAGGAAATTTGAACTGTTTAGCCAAGGCTTGACTTTGTTTTGGGCTTTTGTTGTTGGCTGACCCAGAGACCTCCCCCTGTTCAGAACATATTCTGAGTGAGGCGATGCAATTGCCTTGACTGAAGTTGTATTCCCTAAGCTCAATCGGACTGTTGAGGGTATCCACGTTCATCAGAATACCCTGCAACCCATGCTCCACTTGCTACACTTTCCAATGATAAAGCCAGTTGTCGTGCCTGTTTGAAGTCCAGTTGGACTTCAGTCAGTTGGCACTTGCATCGTTACATCATTAATCACACATACCAAATGGTCCCTCAGCATCTCATTAAGGATTAAACCAAAAGCACATGCCTCTGCCAGTCATCGTAACCGAGTCAAAAATTCCAGTATGGATTCTCCTCATTTTCCAATTGCCGAGTAAAACTGAAAGCATCTCAGAATTGGAGGAGGCTTGGGGTTGAAATATTCCTTAAGTAAATCCATCAACTCTGAAGAGGTTTTAGTATCTGGAGCCTCGGAGAAAGTGAGGCTCCTAAAAACTGAAAAAGCTGTGCATCCATAAGTTGACAGAAGAATTACTACTTGCTTTTCATCTGCCCCAGTGTCATTTGCTCAGGAAAAATAAATCTTACTTTCCAAATACTGGACCCAGTTATCAATGGCAGGATTGAACAAGTCAAACTTTCTAAATAATGGCATGATGACGGAAATGCTTATCCCAACTCAAAGACGACTGTTGTGAGTGAACGTTTTCAGGATTGTGCCTTTCCCTCATTGCCACTGAAATAACTCCACAGAAACTGGTATCCTATCACCAAGTCACCCTTTATTAATACGTGGAAAGTCCTTGACCCTGATCCAGGTCCGTCAGAGCCAGTTCTCAGAGTGAACAGATGTCTGGCACTCCTGTTTATATCTGTCAGCCAGGGCTTCCTGATTAGAGCTGTTAGTCTGATCCAATCAGGGAACTCCTATTCTATGCGGTCCACCTGGCCGACCTTGATACGATCACTCCAGGGACGAGAATGGAGAAGTACTTGGTGTGTGCACATGATCGGCCGAAAGGCCTTTTTCTATATTGGAAAACTGACCTCATTCAGGTCTCGTCTCATTCTTTTAAACTCCAGTCAGTGCGAGCCTAAATTACTCAACCTTTTCTCAGAAGAAAATCCTTCTATAACCGTAATAAACCTAGTGAACCTTCTCTGGACTGCCTCCAATTCCAGTACGTTTTTTCTTAGATGAGAGGCCTAAAAGTGTGCACAATATGCAAGCCATGATCTGACTAGCACCTTGTGTAGTTTTAGAACATTTCCCTATTTTTATCCTCCATTTCCTTTGAAATAAAGGTGAACATTCCACTTGCTTTCCCTATAACCTGCTGAACTTGAGTGCTTGCTTTTTGTGATTCTTGTGTGAGGACCCCCAAGTCCCTCAGCACTGCAGTTTTCTGCAGTATTTTAATAATATTCGGTTCTTCTATTCTTCCTGCCAAAGTGCATAACCGCACATTTTCCCACTTTTGTTTTCCATCTGTTATGTTTTCACCCACTCACTCAACCTGTCAATATCTCTCTGTGGACTGTTTGTAACATCCACAAACTTGGCGATGGTACATTCAGTTCCACCATCCATCTCATTCATATATATTGTAAATAATTTTGGCCCCAGCAATGATTCCTGAGGCCTTCCATTAGTTATGGGTTTCCATCCTGAAAGTTCCCCTTTCATCACAACTCTGTCTTCTAGCAGTTAACAAATCCGATATCTTAATAATAAGTATCTTAATAATAATCTTAATAAACTGCCCTGCACACCAGGGGCTTTTATTAAATAGCGTTATCTACAGTATCTCAAATGCCCTGCCTCTTTGCTATTTAAAACCAGTTTTCTAACTTCTTCCAGTCCTAATGAAAGGTCATTGATGTGAAGCATAATCTCCTTTTCTGCCTCCGCAGATGCTACCAGACCCTTTCTGAGCATTTGTCGGGTCTTGTATTTCATTTTTGATTCGCAGTGTTTGGGTCTTACTTCAACCAATTTATTTTAGACTGCTAATAAAACTAATGATGTCCTTGACACTAAACTCAAGAAGTCAATAGAAATAGTGATCTGGACTAGCAAGTTACCTTACATAACATTTGTGCTTTAAAAGAGACAGTTATGGCAAAAGTATTCAACTACTGAGAATGTAGAAACCATGATTAGTAAGTTTGCTGATGACACTAAAACAGATGTTATTGTGGACAGTGAAGAAGGTTAACAGAAATTGGAGCAGGAGCTTGATCAGCTGGGGAAAAGGGCCAATAAATGGCAAATGGAGTTTAATATAGATAAGTGTGAGGTCTTGCATTTGGAAAGTCAAATCAAGGGAGGATTTTATGGTGAATGATAGGGCCTGAAGGAGTGTAGTGGAGCAAAGGGATTTTGGAGTTCAGGTTCACCATTCTCTGAAAGTTGAGTCACAGGTAGACAGGGCAGTGAAGAAGGCTTTTGGCATACTGGCCATCATCATTCAGGGAGGCGTATAGAAGTTGGGAAGTTATGTTGCAGTTCTGTTCGCCGAGCTGGGAATTTCTGGTGCAGACGTTTCGTCCCCTGTCTAGGTGACATCCTCAGTGCTTGGGAGCCACCTGTGAAGCACTTCTGTGATCTTTCCTCCGGCATTTGTAGTGGTTTGAATCTGCCGCTTCCGGTTGTCAGTTCCAGCTGTCTGCTGCAGTGATCGGTATATAGGGTCCAGGTCAATGTGCTTATTGATTGAATCTGTGGATGAGTGCCAAGTCTCTAGGAATTCCCTGGCTGTTCTCTGTTTGGCTTGGCCTATAATAGTAGTGTTGTCCCAGTCGAACTCATGTTGCTTGTCCTCTGCGTGTGTGGATACTAAGGATAACCATGAAACGACACGACCAGCTATTCTTAGTATCCACACACGCAGAGGACAAGCAACATGAGTTCGACTGGGACAACACTACTATTATAGGCCAAGCCAAACAGAGAACAGCCAGGGAATTCCTAGAGACTTGACACTCATCCACAGACTCAATCAATAAGCACATCAACCTGGACCCAATATACCGACCACTGCAGCGGACAGCTGGAACTGACAACCGGAAGCGGCAGATTCAAACCACTACAAATGGTGGAGGAAAAATCACAGAAGCGCTTCACAGGAGGCTCCCAAGCACTGAGGATGTCACCTCGACGGGGCGAAACGTCTGCACCAGAAATTCCCAGCTCGGCAAACAGAACCACAACACCGAGCACCCGAGCTACAAATCTTCGCACAAACTTTGAAGTTATGTTGCAGTTATACAGGATATTGATGAGACCACACTTGGAGTATTGTGTTCAGGTTTGGTTACCTTGTTACAGGAAGGATGTTATTAAACTGGAAAGAGTGCAGAAGAAATTTACAAGGATGTTGACTGGACTCAATGGTCTGAGTTATAGGGAGAGGTTGGACAAGCGAGGACTTTTTTCTTTTGAGCCTAGGAGACTGAAAGACGGAGTGGGGGGATCTTTATAGATGTGTTTCAGATTATGAGAGGCATGGGTAGGGTGAATGCACTCAGTCTTTTTTTCCCAAGATTGGGGAATTGAGGACTAGAACGTATCAGTTTAAGGTTAGAAGGGAAAGAGTAAAAGGGAACCTGAGGGGCAACTTTTACATAGAGGGTGGTATGCATATGGGATAAGCTGCGAGCAGAAGTGGTTGAGGTGGGTACACTAACAACATTTGAAAGGCATTTGGGCAAATACATGGATAGGAAAGGAAAATGTGCAGGGAAATGGGGTTAGCGTGAATGGGCATTTTGGTTGGCATGGACCAGTTTGGGCCAAAGGCTCTGTCTCTGTGCTGTCGAACTCTATGACTCTACTAAACATTTGCTATTGGTGAGACATCTGTAGTTACACAGAGGGATAAATGTATAGTTAAGTATGGATAAGTCGAATCATCTCAGATTTAAAGCATGAATATCTAAAGCTTACACATTTGGACAATGGGAATACTGTCACTGGTTTTTGACGATACACTGTTAAATAGTTCACTATGTAGGAAAGCCTGTCTTACATCAGGTAGGAAAAGTCTATCACAAGGTATAAATTTGTGTTCAGTGATGTAGGTTGCTCTCTTAAGCAATCTCTTTGCTTGCTTTTTGAATAGTAGCTGCTTCAGTCTGCTGTATACATGCCAGTGCCATAGTGGGATCAGTGAAATACAAAATTCCCTTGAGATTCAGAACAACACTTGTTGTCTTAGTCATATGTACTCCTTTACTTTCTACAGACACAAACGGTTTAGATGAAGTGACATTTTGTTCAATGCAGTCTTAATATTTGGTGGACAACATGTAGACTATAAAATATAATGAACATTGCATAATGCAATCAGTTTGTCTTATGTTTGCAAACCATTGCAAAAATAAAGAACATGTGTAGTCCAGCCCATTTGGGATTCGTAAAGTGGGAGGATTGATTTGCTATACAGTCTGCCCAACTACTCATAATGAGATTACTTCTTCGTTGCAGCCTTTCTGCTGTTTTAGGGAATTCTACAATCATCTTATGCCTTGACTGAATTTAGACATTGGCATCAGTTCTTTAAAAAGTCTCTCTTCTAAAACTAACGGAGTCAAAAGTAGTTGTCAGCATCAAGATAATAGCTTGAACATCATGTAATTAAATTATCTTCCACAGCATGGTATAGTCTGGGAAAGCCACTCTCTTTTTCATATTAATTTTTAAAGTGCGCACATTATGACAGTTCATTTGAAGGAGAAGCAGCATCTTGATGGTAACAGCATTGAAAGGAGCAAGATTCTTGAAGCGCAAGTTTAGAAGTCAATTTAGATTTAACTACTTTACCCAGAGGGTAGTGAATGTGGAATGGACTACGCAGGGAGGCCGTCGAACTAGATCCTATGGAAATAATTAAGGATTAGAGAGAGAGATATTTGAGGGATTTAGGGATTTGAAAGGTACTAGTTTTGGGACCAGCCAGATGTATTGCAGAATCTTTTCCAATTCTGTGCTTTCTTATGTTCCTGAGCACTGGAATCTGAAATAAAAACAGATGATGTTGTAAATGCAGAGATTAGTCATTATCTGAAAACATGTCAGCATTCTCACTGAGGCTCATCATCTGGGCACATTGTCATTCCTCCTTTGTACTCTGAGTTTCAAAATGTTTACATTGCTGTCTGTCTGTTTCAGAATTTTACATTACATTTTACCCAGAATGTAAGACTATCAGGAACCAGCTAAACATTGCATTGTTTTGGTAGTCCTTTGGGATTGAATCTGCACTTTTAAGAGCGAGATGAATATTGTAAGAATAAAGGAAGGAACGGTAAAGCTGTCTGGCAAGCTTTTTCTGAACATTATTGAACTATTCTGCACACAGCCCAGGAGCCACTAAGAGCTTAAATCTTGCAAAAGTTTGTTAGCTTTCAGTAAGATGTTAGACTTGTTATATATGAATGAAAATGTGTTAGTTATGTTTATGAGCTGTGTTGTTTGATCCACTTTGGTATTACTTAAGCTGCTTCGATAAAGCAGCTAACTGGAGCTTGTTGTGGGTCAGGGTGTGGAAAAGTAATCATTGAAATATTCGTTATGCCAAAAGGGAAGTCCTGCACCTCACAGATCTTGGTTCAAAGAACAGATTTCTAATTTCAGAAAATTGTTCACTTACTTTTCATAGTACATCAGAATTAAAATATATGTATATGTAAGAGTATTTTAGCACTCCAATGGCTGCTTGATTAACACACTACTGGCTCAGTTGGCTGGATGCTGTTTGCAGTGCAGAGTGATTCTCACATGGGTTGAGGTTACCAAAAAGTAATTTTCTTCTCACTTCTTCCCTCACCTAAGGTAGCGTGACCCTTGGGTTAAATCACTGCCAATCGTCTCTCTCTAAAAAGACTATGGTGACTTTACCTTTTTACCTTTATTCTAAATCAGATACTAGTACTGCTGAGATATTTATAACTGTTTTACTATGAACTTGAATGAAACAGAAGTATTAATCAAGACTTTTATAGTTTCTTACTATTGAACCCTAAGCAAAGAAATATTGGTAGTTCATATTTCTTGAGTAATGTTGTTTTGAGTTTTATTTTATATCACTGGTTGCTTTTGTAGGCCCTCCAGGAGTTGGGCTGAACGAGCTGAAAAGGAAATTGCTGATCAGTGATTCACAGCACTATGGTGTAACAGTTCCATGTGAGTAAGAGTCACTTGCTATTTTAAACAAAAGTTTAGTATTATTTATATAAAACAAGCAATTACAGTATTGTCAAAATGATTGAAAAAGTTGCATTTACTCAATTTCTTTTATGATCAGGAAAGTCTGTTAATGTCTTGTCAACAACATTTATTTATACCTGGTTTGGGCGCTCAGTGTTGTTATCAATTCTCGATATTATATGCATTTTTCTTCATTCACAGGCTGTGTGCATAACTGGAAAGGCCAACATTTATTACCCCATTGCTAATTGCTCATTGCTCATTGCTTTTGAGAAGGTGGTGATAAGTGTGGCAAGATGTTCTGTGCTGTTTCTCTTGCCGAGAGGTGTTGCCAAAGTAGTACCAGAATGTCTCCTCCAGACAGGCAGTTGGTAAACAGCTTTGAGTTCTCCTGGAGTCGTCTTTTTTAAGACAAAAGAATCGTGAGTAGGCAGGATCAGGGCTCACAAAACCCCAGGAAGTCTTTTCCTTTTGCTTTCCGTTAGTGAGAAGGTTTCTGCTGCTACTGAACTAAACATTTGAGTTGCCGCTTGCTAGAGTGAAGTCTTAGACATTTTAAAAATCAAAAGAGCAGTTTGTGAGAATCATAGCGGTTTGCTGAATTGTATTTTTGCCAAAGAGTGTGTTAATGGGATGCTGCTTTTTTTTGCAAAAATTGACAATTACATTATCATATTGATTATTTCAATAAAGTTACTGTAACTTTTTTTTGTATTTCAATTGTGATTTTTAGATTAATGTCTGGTGGTGGACCAATCAAATCACATCTGGAGCACAGCACCTTACACTTGCCTTTAAATAAATATAAAACTTGGTTAGGGTCTAGGCTATCTCCTTACCATATTTGGGGGGTGATGAGAATAGGGGCGCGGGGGGCAGGCTGTTCTGCTCTGGACCAGTCTACAACATACGGCAACTTTTCAAATCACTGCAGTCCTTGTGGTATAGATATATGCACAGTGCTGTTGGGGAGGGAGTTTGTGTTTTGATCCATGACAGTTCCAAGTCAGGATGATGAGTGACTTGGAAGAAGACTTACATGTAGTAGTATTTGCACACATTTCCTGCCTTTGTTCTTCAAAGCTACTGAGGTCAATTGTTTGGAATGTGCCATCAAAAGGGCCTTATCTCTGTAGTGCTTTGTGGATGGTGTACATTGCTGCTTCATTGTATTGGTGAAGAGAGTGATTTATTTGGTGAATGGAATGTTAATTAAGTGGACTGCTTTCTTTTGGATGATATTGAGGTTCTTGAGTAATGTTGGACGAGCATTCTTTCAGATAAGTACAGAGTAATCTGCCACACTGAGTGACTTGTGAACTGAAGTTCACATAAAGCAATTGAGGAATCAGGGAGTGAGTCTGCAGAATATGCAGCCTCTGACCTGCTGTAGTATTTGTGTGGTTGATCAGTGTTGATGTTGATGGTTGGTATTCAATGATGTTAGTGCCACAGAATCTCATCACTTCCACATAATATTAATTCATGTTTAGCTGGTCATTAGCTGACACTTGTGTGGCACAGGTATTATTTGGGAAGTTGCAAAAAGAACTCAGCATTATTCATCAGCAAGAATTTGCACTTATCCATTAGGACAGAGGGAACTCATTGATGAAGCAACAGGAGGTTATTTTGCCTCAGATACTACTGAGGAATTCTTTCAGAAATTCCTGGGGCTGGAATGATTTTCCTCCAACAACCTTTATCATTTTCCTTCATCCCAGGAATTACTCAGCCAGTGGAAGCATTTCCTCATGCCCATAAACTTCAATTTGTTAGGCCTCCTTGCAACACTTGGTAAATTCTGCTTTGATGTCAACGGCAATAACAATCCTATCACCTCTGGAATGAAGCTCTTTGTTCATGTCTGGTCAGAGTCGTTACAATGTAGAAGCTGAGTGGTCCTGGCAGAACTAAAACAGTGTAATTCAGTAGATTATTGGTAAACTGAGTAACATTATCCATCATTTCTATTTCTGAGAGTAAATGATGGGACAGTAATTAGCAGGATTGGATTTTTCCTTTTTTTTAAAGTGTGCTAGTGTTGTATTTAAACAGCTTGACTCATGATCAATCCAGTTCTGGAGAATAAGTCTTTAGATTTACAGCTGATATGTTATCAGGATCTATCTTCCTTGCTAAGCAGTATGCAGTGTGCTCAGCCAGATCTTGATATTACCTGGAGTGAATTGAATTGACTGAATACCAGCATATGAGATGCCAGATCAATCTCTCAACACTTACTGCTGAAAGTGATAGTAAATACCTCAGCCTTGTTTTACTGCACCCAGGTGACTGGCTCCCTCCATTATTGAGGATGGGAAGTTCACTGAGCTTTCATTTTCAGTTAGGTGCTCAATAGTCCACCACCAGTCAGGACTGTAACTTATAGTGACTGTTGATTATTAAATTGATCCATTGGTTGTGGAATTGCTTACTTCTGTCGACAGCATACTGTGTTTGCCAGTGACCCGTGTCACGCTGGAACATAACGGTGGCTCAGTGGTTAGCACTGCTGCCTCTCAGCACCAGGGTCCCAGGTTCGATTCCAGCCTCTGGCAACTGTCTGTGTGGAGTGTGCACATTCTCCTCGTGTCTGCGTGGGATTCGTCCAGGGGCTCCGGTTTTCTCCCACAGTCCAGAGATGTGCAGGTCAGGTGAATTGGCCATGCTAAATTGCCCGTAGTGTTAGGTGCATTAGTCAGAGGGCAGTGGGTCTGGGTGGGTTACTCTTCGAAGGGTCGGTGTGGTCGGGCCAAAGGGCCTGTTTTCACACTGTAGGTAATCTAATCTAATCTAGTAACTTCACTAAGTTGGGCACCTCATTTTTGGTGTGCCTGGTACAACTTTTATCATGCCCTCCTGCGAGCGGGTCCAGTGCAGAGAAGAGCAAGCCGAGGCGATATCAACAAGGTCAGCCCAATGGTGAAACTTGGTGCCTGAGGATCATCAATTTTATCATTGGCTGGGTCCAGTGCTGGCAGTGGTGAGAAGACACCAAGGCAACATCAACCATGGCGATAATCTCTGACATTGGTTTGCTGGGTGCAGGCAATAGTGAAGGTGAATTGGCCCAGCGACTGAGGGTTGTCAGCTTCAATGTTAATTGGGTCTGGTAAAGCGGTGGTTCTTCTGAGCTGGCTCAACATTCGATGAACTTTCATTTAAGCTATATCTTTTCATTTTCTCTATTAAACTATCCAAAATGATGCCAGATTATGGCAACTAATTAAAGATTTTCACTGGATGTTATTGTATTTCACTATAAAATATATATGACAGTAAATCATTCATTCATTCATTCACATACTATCTTGAACTAGGATTAGCTCACTGGCTTGATACTAATGATGAAGCACACAGACTGCAGGAGTTCAAGAAGGCAGCTCACCACCACCTTCTCAAGGGCGATTAGGGACCAGCAATAAATGCTGGCCAGCCAGCAACAACCACATCCCACGAGTGAATGTTTTAAAAAAAAATAAGTGTGAGATGTGGTGGGCCATGAAGTTTCAGATTGTCGTGGAATCCTGTTTTGCTGCTGCTGAGCTACCACTGCCAATTTCGTGAATTAACTCATTAAGATGTGCTTGTGGTTCCCTGGCAAGAGGCTGATCTCTTGCTTTTAATGGGTTTTGACCTGAGCTTTAGTTTGCTCTCACTTGACACCACTTTAATGTCATCCTATCAACCATATGACACTTATATAGCATAGTTCTATGACAATGGGATGTTTACTGGCATTAGGTAATGTGTTGTTCCTCTTCTGTGGCACTATTCAAAGACGAGCAGAGAAGTTCTCAGATTGCCATGCATAATATTTATCTCTCAACTGACATCATGAAAAGCAGATTTTTGGCCACTTTTTTTTTCATAACTTGGTTGTTGGAAACTCACTGCATTTCCCTATGTTGTATATCTCATCCCTCTGGCTTTCACCCTTTTACTTTCTATGCCAACACATACTGCCTGATGCCATGTAACCACACCCCTTTACCCCATACCACTTTGCCACCTACACCCCTCTATCCATCCCCTTTGGCCCCTCATGCTCTATACCACCACATGTCCATTTATCAAACCTCTTGGTCCCTCATAACACATGTGACAACCTAAGCCCATGGAGTCAGCTCAAAGGTAGGGAGGTTGGTGGGAGAAGGGGTGCAGGGAGTGTGGAAGAAAGCTTGTTCAAGTCCTAGCAATTGCTGGTTGAAGTCCTAGCAATAGAACAGGATTATTATTTATTTGAGGTCAGTCATCCCAATCCCAGGAGTTTTGCAGGGTAATGTCCTAGGCTGAACCATCTTCGGCTACTTACTGAATGACCTTGCCTACATCATAACATCAGGAGAGAAGGTCTTTGCTGATGATTACATGATATGCACTCCTGCACAATCCATGAATTCTCAGACTTTAAAGAAGCCTATGTTTGTGTGCAGAAAATCCTGGACAATATCCAGGCACAGGCTAACATTTTGCAACTAATGTTATGCCACACAAATGCCAAAAAATGACCATTTTGAAAAAGAGGGAATTTAATCATCTCCCATGATGTTCAATGACATTAGCGTCACTGAGTACCCCTCTTTCACCATCCTGGGTGTTAACGTTGACCAGAAATTGAAGAGGGCCAAACACATAACTACTGTAGTCAAAAGGACAAGGATTAACCTGCCTGTTCCATCATTGTCCATGATTGACAAAGCACCAGTTGGGGATTTGATAGAATACTCTCTACTTGCCTGAGTGGGTGCAGCTGCAACAAAATTCAAGAAGCTTAGCATTACCCTGTACAAAAAAGATAATTTTATTTGCCACTCATTGACCGCTTTCACTCCCTTCACCACTGACACACAGTGGCAACATGTGTACCATCTAGAAGATGTGCTCAGTCACTCACTAAGGCTACTACAGCATCATCTACAGGGTCTCTGCCACCTTGAAGGACAAGGACAGAAGATGCATGGGAACACCACCCCTGGCAAGCATTCACTATCCTCACTTGGAACTGAGTCCAAGTCCTGGCACCACCTGCCTTGCAGTACTGCAGGTGTCACTATGCACAAAGACTGCATTGGTTCAAGAAGGCAGAACACCATCACCTGTTCCAGGACAATAGATACTGGCCCAGTCAGCACCCACTCACCATGCATTAAAAGAAACAGTTTATGCACTTTATACATATCAACATGCCAACCCTTATGTATCAGTTGCTGTACAAATTAAAACAGAGCTACTAAATTGGCGGATAAGAAGTGTGCAAACTATTCTCTTGTCACTGGTTAACCATGGTAGTTATGTATCCATGTTTAATAGCTCATAAATATTAAGCCAACAAGAATGTAGATTTTTTAACATCAGGTAAAATCAAGAAGATCCTAATTAATTTTATTCTGATTGCAGGAGATTAACAGCATTTAGGAATTTGCTGAAAGATAAGAAACTCAGTCATCCCATCGTGAAATTTCCCACTTATTAGAATTGTAGACTATGATCCATCCCAAGAGTGAATTTGTAATGTCACATTTTTAATTCCGGAGCAAAAGCTAGATGGAGTGATATTTATTTTTCTGGTAGACTTCTGATACTGATTGATAAAACAGTAAAAAGAAACCAGTCAGAGATGAACAAAATTGCAACTTTTCCATGGTGTAATGAAAATTTGTTGTGCACAATAATTCATCAAAACCTAAAAGCTTCCAGCCAACCTTTAGATGAGGGTCCATTCCAAAAATCATTTTGATTTTCTTGAGCTTTATGACATAAATTTTACAATCCCTATGTCGTGTGCAAGTCTGACATTTTTTTTCCATTATCATTGCACCTCTTGTTACTATCTAGCTGTACTGTTAATCACAGGAGAATGGGTTAGCCTGTATAATTTTATACAGGAGCCAGTTCTAATCAAAACATGGTACACTTGCCAAGAAAATTTATGAAATATTTAATGAAATGCAATACTGTCTCTGTGACTTCAAAAAATGTAACCTAGAAGACTTGGGATGTTCAGTGGGAGCAGCAATAATTTTTTTTAATGAATTGTGTGTCACTTGCTATGTTTAAAAGAAGAGCTTCTTATTGTTTAAGCAAAGGATAGGCTTCAGGTGGAGGAATGATTACACAGTGAATTATTTTTCTTTCTAAGTATAATATTATACATTTTTTTCCAGATTTTCAGATTTGTCAGATTTTCATAGCCATCCTGACATTTATAAATTTTACAGGAAAAAACTTTTCAATCAACTGTATAAAATGCCATTCCAATGCCTCACAGCTTGGCTTTAAAGTGAACGATGCTGACAAATAAAATGATAGTTTGCCATATTTCTGAATAGTAACATTGGTGGTAACATTAAAATTAAACAACTTAACATAGCTAGGTTTTCTAATAGCAGTAGGAATAATGCTGGATTTTATAAGGCAATATGTCTTTTGTAATTTATTTTAATTTAGAAACTCTCTGGATACAACATTCAGAAATTTTCAAGTGCTTAAATTATGTTTCTGCAGACAGGCCTGATTGCCAAATGTTCCAATAAAACAGAAAAAAGTTAGAAACTTGTTGCTTAGGTTACACTTTTAGCTTCTTTAAAAGCAAATAATATCTAGTCTGATACTTTAAACTAATTTTAAACAGCCAGCTGAATATTGGCAGTGCTAAAAATGTTTATTTTTATGTTTTGTCATCCACAGATACAACAAGGCCAAAAAGAAGCCAGGAAACTGACGGAGTGGAATATCATTTTATTTCCAAGCACTTGTTTGAGACAGATGTACAAAATAACAAGTAAGTTGAAAAATGGCACACTCTGTTTCATGCCAACACATCTGGAAAGTTTCAGATGCAGTGATGAAAAGTATCGGAATATATGAACAATAGGTTACTTGGGAAATCAGATCGGCAAGTTGCTCAGGGAGCGAAATGTTACTGTTTTATTCTGTTATCAGACTCTTAAACTTGGCATAACTGTGTTCTTCATGTCATAAACTGGTGCCATGCATTCAAAACCTAATAAGTGAATATTAGAAATATTTTGATCTGTTCTATGAAGTTTTGATGTATATTTGAAGAAGCATTGTATTGCTTAGTTGTACAGTGTATTTTCTGTTCATGCTGCAGATTTTATTTGAACTTATTGCATTGACATCAAATAACTAAAGGCATTTTGTTACTCTAAATGGCCTGTCTACGTGCATTATGTATAGTTTCAACATTTTAATAAGAATAGTTTTTTTGTGTATAGTTCAACAGTTGACCTATTTTCTTCTGCTTGTTATTTTCTCCAGATTCATTGAACATGGAGAATACAGAGGGAATTTGTATGGAACAAGTATAGATTCTATTCGACATGTATTGGCTAAGAATAAAGTGTGCCTGTTGGATGTACAATGTCATGTAAGTAAAGGCTGAAGATCTTTTGGTTTGTTAATCTTCATGAATTTCTAAGCTCATACTAATTTATAATATTGACTTTAAATACTATTGACTTTAGCTCTTTGAACCCCAGTATGTTTCCTTTATACAGTAATTTACTTGCTCTACTGTAACTTGTTGCAGTAAATAAAAGTTCTGATGAGCATTTTAATCTTCTATAATCTCTTCTAACCCAACTAAAAGAGGGTAACTTAAGCCGTGAGCAATGTCTTCTCAAGGTGCATTAAGTTAGTCTCTCTCATATTTAGTCAACTACGTAATTGACTTAGCTTGTTCAAAAAAAATCTCTCAATTCTTAAGCACATGAAAGCATGTCAATCCTCCCAGAGGCTAAAATACTATTGTTTTTTTTTCCCCCATATTCTGAATCCTTTTTGTTTCTTATTGCCATGTGCTATTTATAAGCCAAGATGGAAGTCACATGACCAGCTTCCAGTTGTCTTTAATATGGTAAATACTCCAACTATTCATTACTCATGAGCAGGTTGAACAATCTAAAATAATATTCCCTTAAAGTTTCATTTTTCCTTATGGATGAGAATCTTTAAGTAGTATGGCTAAGATTCATAGAAACCCTGCAGTATGGAAACAAGCCATTTGGCCCAACAAGTCCACACTGACCCTCTGAAGAGCATTCCATCCATACCTATCCCTCTAGACTTTTTTTCCCCCCTGTAACCCTGCATTTCCCATGGCTAATGTACCTAACATATACATCCCTGAACACCATATGCAATTTACCATGGCCAATCCACCTAACATGTGGGGACTGAGAGGAAACCAGAGCACTTGGTGGAAACCCACGCAGACACTGGGAGAACGTGCAAACTCCACACAGTCACCCGAGGGTGGAATCGCACCCAGGTCTTTGGTGCTGTAAGACAGCAGTGGTAACCACTGAGCCACCATGCTGCTCTTGATCTGGTGTTTGTGTGCAAGACTACGAAAACCAACTACAAATGCTGTCACCCGTGGCACGATGTAAGGAGTCAGAGTTTTTCTTTTAAGCTCTCTTTGTCAGATATTTTCAAGGGTTCCCTTTTGCTTCTGAGGGTTTACTGTTAAAATTATGGGGCTTCATTTTCATTCTCACTAATTCCTTTACTAGATAATGCACATTATCTCCTGTTTGGGTTAAACATTTTTAGGATTTTCTTGTTTAGAAATATAAGGCAGCACAGTTCACCTGAACTGACACAGTTGACATTGAATGATTTAAATTGAACCATGACTGGAATTTCCAATTTGAAAATCTAAGAACTAATTACGAATTGAATGAATTTAAAGTATTTCTTTTCAGTTAACATATCTAAAAAATATTAATTTGGTTTCCGACAGAAAGGCAGTGGCCTAATGGTATTATCAGTAGACTATTAATCCAGAAACTTTAATTAAGCTCTGGGACCTGGGTTCAAATCACACCATGGGAGATGGTAGAATTTGAACTCAATAAATATCTGGAATTAAAAGTATAATAATGATCATGAATCCACTGTTGATGTGTCAGGAAAACCCTGTTTGGGTCACTAATGGCCTTCATAGAAGGTAATCTGCTATTCTTAGTCTAGTCTGCATGTGACTCTAGACCCACAGCAATGTGGTTGGCTATTAATGCCACTCTGAAAGGGCGTAGCAAGCCACTCAAGTTGTATCAATTGCAAGGAAGCCTCAAAAAAGAAAGAAATGAAACTAAACAGACCATCTGGCATCGAGCTCGGCACTGGAAATGACAGCAGCAAGAACATCCCAACATTGTGAGTGCCTCTTTACTGACATCTGGGGCTAGTCCAAAATTGAAAGAGCTGTCTCACAGACTAATCAAGCAACGGCCTGATATAGTCAAACTCACGGAATCGCATCTTGCACTCAATGTCCCACTGGCACGACAGACTCAGCAGAGTTGGTGGGACAGTGGTATACAGTCATAGAGCTGTACAGCATGGAAACAGACCCTATGATCCAACTCATCCATGCCCATCAGATATCCAGATTAATCTAGTCCCATTTACCATAAATTGGCCTATATCCCACTAAAGCCTTCCTATTCATATTCTGCTAAACCCTTCCTATTCGTATACCCATCCAGATGCTTTTAAATGTTGTAATTGTACCAGCCTCCTCCACTTCCTCTGGCAGCTCATTCCATAAGGGAGTTGATTCTGGGCCCATGAAGTCTCACAGTATCAGGTCAAACATGGACAAGGAAACCTGCTTTTGATTACCATAAAATATCCTCACTTACCTGATGACTCTGTGCTCTACCATGTTGAACAACTCTTGGAGGGAGCACTGAAGGTGGTATGGGAGTAGAATGTACCCTGGGTTGAAGATTTCAGTATCCACCACCAAGAGTGGCTTGGCGGCAGCACCACTGATCAAACTAGTTCAGTCCAGAAGAATATAGCTGCTAGACTGGGCCTGCAGCAGGTGGTGAGGGAAAATCATACTTCATCTTTGCCAACTGCCTGCAGATGCATCTGTATATAGCATTATCAATAAGGGTGACCACTGCACAGTCCTTTGTGGAGACAAAATTCCACCTTCACATTGATGTGTTCCACCTTCACATTACTATGTGTTGTGTGGTACTACCACTGTGCTGAATGAGACAGCCATCGAACAGATCTGAGAGCTCAAGACTGGTCAACCATGAGGCACTGTGGGACATGAGTGGCAATAAACTGCTCAGTGACGCCCAGTTTCAGTTCTATCAGGTCCACTCAGCTCCTGACCACATCATAACTTTCATTGAAACATGAACAAAGAACTGTTAGCTCAGCTGAGTTGTGATTGAGAGTAATGCCAATAGAGTGGGTTTAATTCTCAAGCCAGTTGAGGTTACCATGAAGGACTCTCCATCTCGACCTGTCTTCCTGAAGTGTGGTGACCTCAGGTTAAACTACCACCAGTCATCTCATGAGAGAACAATCCTATGGTTTTGTAGGACTATGATGACTTTACTGTGGTTCATAATAGATTTTAAGTTTGTAATTCAGCCAATTAATTTCATAGAAAAGTGCCTAATAAACTGCACAATTTTGATCATACTTTGGGTCCAATTTCCTGTTTGAATCCAAATTAGAAATTTTTACCCCCAAATGTTTAACACTTGCAAAATGCACTAAAACTTCATGTATTCTAAATTCATTGGGTTTGGAATATATTCGAAAATTTGAAAAGTGGAGTAAAATGTTTAGAATGCCAAAGAACAATAGTATAACGATTTTAGGTGTTTAACTATGGCCAGGTTTTATGGTTGTAATGATGGCATTACAACTGTGAAAATGAAGCAACTTCTGGCACCCATTCAGGTGTAGTTAAACATGGAAAACCAGAAGCTGTTCTCTGTGATTTCTCACTCCTCCACAGATTGGGCTGCCAAAGTCCCCACCAATGAAATCTTTACAAATCTCTTCAATTGATGTATACTTCTAATTCTATATTATTAGTTTCATTTGACTTATAAAAATCCTTGAAAATGTTATGCCTTGTTGAATGAGGTGTAACTGGCTTTGTAACTGCATTCTTTGTTCGCAATTGCTGCTGAAAGACTACTCTGTTCTTAAAAATTTATTTTATACGTCATGTGGAGGTGTCGGTGTTGGACTGGGGTGGACAAATTTAAAAATCACACAACACCAGGTTATAGTCCCAACAGGTTTATTGAACTATAACCTGGTGTTGTGTGATTTTTTAACCTTATTTTGTACATGCTAGAGTTCTCTATTGTGAAAATTGAGTCTTTTTTTTAAAAAAGGGATATTTCAGCTTTTACCTTCCTAATCTTTAGTCCACTTCCACTCTTCAGTGTGACCAGCTGTTTAGTCTGCTAACATTACTGTTGCTGGACAGCCAAAAACTCGCTTGAGTTGATGCTGGCATCATCAGGAAAGGTGAAATTCAGGCCACAGAGCTCCCTAGCTCTTTGTGGGTAACTGCCTTCAAAGTTAGTGGCAAGCGCTGTGGCTTCCCCATGAACCGGAAAATCCAGATCTATGAATTTCATGAATAAAGTACACTGATTGGACTTATATATTAACTGCCATTCATTTCTCTGTTTTGTCAGATTTTGTCTGTTGTCACACAGTAGGTGGTGAGGAATGAGTACTGTTGAAAATGTCTTCAGTTTTCCTTCAAACAGTGTTTTGGACTTTTTTTTACATACAGTGCAGAGATTACATTCTTTCAGAGACTTATTAGAGAGGCTATGAGCTTGCTTTTCAATTACCACCTTATTGCTAACATGAGTAAATCAGCTAATTATTTTGTGTAACATTGACTTTAAAATACACAAGATACGTGAGGCAGGTTAACTGGAACTTGAATTCTTTATGTTCAGATGATTGCTACAGAACTAGTATTTAGTCTTGGGGTACTATCCATATTTGATAAACTATGTAACTGCCTTTGAAAAGTTTACATTGGGATCTATTCAAACCAGTGTGATATTGCACTTGGCCCGCACTCTACAGTACGTATAACCTGAATATCAGTTTGATTTGTTCTACCTCCAAAACATTTCACTTTGTCTGTGTGTGTTCTTTGTGAAAAATGCAAAACAAGTTTCCAGCCACCTTTTTTTTATTATAGATAATGTGGTATAAATGTGTTTGAACATAGGTCAACCAAGAAATTTAAACAATCTTGCTGTCTTTACTGGTGACAGTTTAAAAATAGCAAAAACGAAATTGCTACAGTTTGTGAGGCTTTTCCCAAGTTATAATGAGGTGATTTCTGCTTCCTTTTTTTAAGACATAGTGGAACATTAAATTCACTATGCCTTTCAATACTGGAAAAGCTGTGTAAAATGACATGCGTAGTCAAGTCTGCCAAATTAGGAAGAGAAACCATGAAAACAGGAAATGCACATTTGTCAGCATCTGAAATGGCAGAAACCTTCGATGACTGTTCTTTGCTAGTTCTGATACCTATCTGAAATGTCAACCAGTATGTTCTCTTTTTAAGAATTGATTAAATATCCATGTAATTACTGCATTCTGTTTTTATTTAAATTTGCATTGGTGTTCTTTATGCAGTTTCCAATAGTAGGTGTCTATGTAAACTAGACCAACTCTCTCATTCCTGGAATTTTAGAATTATTGAAACAATAATCTTAATCACGGCTAGCTTGTACTCGGCAAAGAATCAAAGGGCAAAATTTTCCTATTTTCAGTCAGTTTTTTTCAAGTGAGATTCATGGTGCTTGGTCTGCCTTGGCTCACAGTGACTTTTCTACAATCATTAATTATTCAACCACACTGTTCGACACCCTTCTCTTACAATCATGTGGCTGCAGAAACACAAGTGCTCATCACTGCCAGGTCTTTATGCCATTCATTTCAGTGAGTAGAGCCTAGCTGCACAGCACTTCAGATTCTGAAAGTCAGGAACTGTCCTTAACACTGGTGCTCTAGCAGTATCACAAAGAAAATGTCACAAAAAAGCAAGTGGGCTACCTGTTTCATGGACAGAGAACTGGAGGTGCTGAGGACTGGGGAGTGGAGAGGACCAGCATAGGAGGCAACGCAAACAGATATAGCCAGCCTAGACCAAGATAATGGCCCCAGTGCGATGCAGCTCTGGGTAAAAAGGAACGTACAGCCATGCAGAAAAAGATCTATGATCTTCTGCACTCTGCAAGGCCACCATCTTCTCTCTGTCACCTCACATTCGCACTAATTCTGCTCCTACACATACATCTCACCAAGATTCATGGACTACAACTCTCACTATTGCATACATCATATCTACTCAACATCTCTCACCCATCTCATCCTCTCAGACTACTAACCATTCCTGCCCTCCTCACTTACACACTGGGACACTTCACCAGCTCTCCTGCTCCTTTCTCACCACTGGCTGCTCTTTCTTTTACTTGCGTCAAATTAATATTGCCTTTTTGTCTCATTGCAGGAAAATTGGTACAGTACCAGGCTCAGAGACACAGGGATGGTAGATATCAGCTTCCTCCCTCTCCATGAAGATAAAATATTTGGGTTAGCTGGAGGAGAGCATCACTGACGTGGATGGTCATCTAATTCATTAAGCTTCAACGTGCTCTGCCTTGGTGTGCTGCTCTCCTAATAGCATTAGTGCTAACTCATTATTAATTGATACAAGCTTTTATCCCTTGTACACAACCAGACCCCCTTTTCTCTTATGCAGATACTAATGGCACCCAGCAACCCTCTGCTCAGAAAAGCCCTGTGGCAGAGACCCTCAGGTCCAGTTCCATCCCTTGGAGGGAAGCCGCTGAATCCTTAGGAGATGCACTGGCAAGGCTTTTACCTGCACCTTCCTGTACTTCAGTGACTTTCACTTCAGTGGATTCTATTTCTAGAATAGGTTCAGCAGTACAATCTGGTGGGCACTTCACTGACATGTCTCCAGAACTCACCAACGAAGAAATGCCCTCGGTCTCTGGCACTGAGGACAGCTGGAGATGTGCTCAGCCCCATTGTGTCGATTAATAACTTTGCCAAAATGCACAGGATGATACAGGAAGAGTGGAAGGTTTGTTCGGGGAAGCTGATAAGTTAGATCGATTATCAGCACCTTGCTTTGTCTGACATGAGTACGTTCTGGGTGACTCCGTACTCCATGGACAGTGTGGTGACTGCCATGCATACAGCATCTCTATATGGACCTGCACACTATCACTCTAGCTTTAGGTACTTAAAGAGGGGTAGGAGGACTTTAACCTCACTCCAGATGCCCCTTCTTCTGAGGGAAACATGTACATCTTGGCATGCACTCAAAAGGAGAACCCATACGGAAGATTCCCATCAGCTTCCTCTCCGTACTCTTCGGAAATGCCCAGTCCCTGAAAGTCTAGCCGAGGAAGGGGACCCTGCATCAGAGCAGGACATTTTCAGTAGGCCTGGGCCCTCTAGGTCTGAATGCCTCTGGATATGACCATCCAACATTCCCAACAACAGGGCCAACTACTGAGCAGGTACTGCCTATCCCAGCTGCAGATGTTGAGACTGCATTTAGACAGAGATTAAAAGAAACATTCTGAGAACACAGGTTGCACAGGTGGAACATCACTGTAAATAACCTTGCACTTTTATAACTGTATCTCCAGTTCAAATGTTTGCCCTAGTGTCTTTGTCACTTTTAGACCTGACTAAGTCTCACACCCTTGTAAGAGATGAGCAACCTCTTTAGACATTCCAAGGATGAAAGAAGTTGTAATGGCCAACATTGCCACTTCTTTCCTCATAAGCAATCATCTCCTTGATTGCAGGTAACTTTGACGTCAATGTTGGTTGAAAAGTAATATTGATGACTTCAGTTACACTTTGTTGCAGCTTGGCACATGCCATTCTGCTCTGACCATTGCACTGATCTTGACTGATGATTCCATACATCTCTGGATGAAAAGGTTCACTCTCTATATCAGCTTTCCAAGAGAGTAGCTCTTGGCTGGATGGTGTACAATGGACAACTCACATTTCCATTCTCCATTGAAGCACCAAGTGCTGCCTCTCTCAGGATTGACTTTGTCCTACAGGATGCTAAAGTGTTTCACAGCAGTTTAGCAATCAACACACATTCTGAAATATTGAATGCTAACCAATGATAGATGGGACAGAAGTAGATGTCTCAACATTCCACTCAACGTACTGGCTACCGTTAAAAAAATTCACTGTTCCACACTTGGATATGATTTGCTGACTGAAGCCTTAAGAACTACCTAACCTGAGCACTGTGTGGTGCTGGTTCACTACCATATGGCGGCTCCTCTTCAGTTCACTGCTGGTTTATTATTAATGCTCAATAGAGCATGTAATGTGCAGATACTTGAAAGTGGAATCAGCAGGGCCTGTTTGCCATATCCCCAACAGAATGTTAAAACTGTTGAAGGAAATCCAGACTCTGCTCATTTGTGGTGCAAGCTGGTTTCAGTAAAATTATCTCTGGCTTCTCAGGCCCAATACATTGCTGTCTTGGCATCTCATGTGTTCCTCCCATTCAATGTCCTGATCCCTGCCCTCACCTTAATTTTCATCCTCAGCAAATTGCTGTCAATTCTCTCATTTATTCTGCATTCAGGACACTTCCCTACCTACTATCAGCTCCAATTGTGTTCATAATAATGTAGGACAGTTTCTGAGCAAACTTCAAGGCCCTGCTGGAGCAGTCCTGGAATCAAGGCTTCATTTTCAGGAGATCTGTGCTCTGTTCCTCTATGGGGAGAAAGTGAGGACTGCAGATGCTGGAGATCAGAGCTGAAAATGTGTTGCTGGAAAAGCGCAGCAGGTCAGGCAGCATCCAAGGAGCAGGAGAATCGACGTTTCGAGCATGAGCCCTTCTTCAGGGATGCTTCCTGAAGAAGGGCTCATGCCCGAAACATCGAGTCTCCTGCTCCTTGGATGCTGCCTGACCTGCTGCGCTTTTCCAGCAACACATTTTCAGCTCTGTTCCTCTATGGCCCTAGTCGTGGAAATGTGTATCTTCATTTAGCAACTGAGGGTTTCAGAAATTTGTCATGAGCTATATTTGGAGAGGAGAACCCTGGTCTCCAAGCAGCCATCCCTCTATGTCCAGAGAACGAATACAGCAGGCCGGACCCTGTGACGATTTTAGTGTGTAAACGTCATGGTAACTCCCAAGATATCTGGCACTGACCTCCAGAATTGGGTATCAGTGGTCATTGATGGGTGGAAATCTTTACTGTTAACAGCCATGCAGGTTAGTAATAGGGCATTCTCAATAGGGCAATATAGGTGCAGTTGAAAGCACCCTGCATGTGCAGGAAGTTAGTGATAGTGGTGAATTCCACTGTCCGAGCTGCTGGGCTGCCCTCTTCTTGGTGGAACAATATGAAGAGCTGTGATCTAGGGAAAATGGCATCAGTTGCATCCTAGATGCATTTATATGTCGAGGATGAGAGATGTCCCCTTTGTTCCTTGTAAAGAGTCGCTGACCTAGAAATTTGGGCAGCCGTGACTTTTGTCAGTCACTGGGATGGGATTACAACGTTCTGGCATATTTCCCTTCCACACTACCCCAGCTTCTGGGCCCTTCATTTCACTCGCAGCACACCACACCCCTCTCGCCAGGTCTGTTACCCACCTCCGTCTCTCTGGTTCTCTCCCAGATTGCACTCTGTTCCACCTTCCCCATCCTAATCTCTTTCCCCCATCCCATCCTGATCTTTACTTCCCCCCCACCCCATTCTGATCTTTCTCCCACTTCTCCAGCCAAGTCCCCCTCTGAAATCTGCACACGTGTGATCTAAAGTGTATACAGTGCATATGTGTTAATGTCAGTAAACATGGCCTCTGGGTAAAGTGGCCCGCTTGATTGGCACCCCATCCACTTCCTTCAACATGCACTTCCTCCACAATTGATGCAGAGTGGCAGCAGTGTCTACAAGATGCTTACAGCAACTCCTCAAAGCTGCTTTGACAAACCTGCAACCTATTATCATCATCTCAGAGAACATGGGCAGTAGATGCATGGGAACACCACCATTTGTAAATTCTTCTCCAAGCCACATACCATCCTGACTTGGAACTATTTTGCCAATCTTTCACTGTAGATGTGCCAACACAAAATGGACTGCAGACGTTAAAGAAGGGAGTTCACCATGATCTTCCTAAGGCGATTAGAAATGAGGACGAAATGCTGGCCTTGCCAACAGTGCCTATGTCCCATCAAAGAATGAAATAAATAATCTTGACATTTGCAGGCAGGTAGCCCATCCTGCTTTCTCAAAAATGCTTGCATGCATCTCTTGGCAGCATAGAGACAGAGAACTGGCCTGCAAGCTAATGCTCGGACTATTCATGCCAGCTTGCCTAAGTGCCCGCTCCCAATAGGGACAAAACATTCAGTCATGGGTGGGTGTGCCGAGAGAGACAATTTGCTGTTCTAATGAACTAATTGGTAATCCTGGAGGATATTTTGACTGTACTACTCAAAGTCTTGTGTTGTATGTTTCATTTATGCTGATGAGTGAAAACCACTTCAGAGAGCAGTAAAATTTGTCGGCGTCACTAATCCAGCAGAACCCAGACATCCCTTGTCAAGTATAGTCTGGCTACAGGAGCTGGCATGCACAAGGGTGGAAAATTCACAGAAGTCATACCGCGAAAACAGTATAGTCCTGTAGTCCCTCAAAATGAATGTAATGGAAATAACAGATTTGAAAAAAAAATAGGAGTAAGAATCTAATCTTAGCTGCTCAAAGGATGAGGGAAGTTAAGATTATTCATAACTGCAACACCCTCAGCCACCACCCATAATCTTGGTATTTGCAGACAATGGTGAAATGATGGGACTTAACTATGACCTCAAATAATGCGCCTGCAATGATTGACGATCTCTGTGGCATGGATTTCCCTTTTCCTTGCATGAATTTGAATCTGGCACCAAATCAAAGGGATCCCCAGGTGTCCAACAATAATGATGTAATCAAGCAAAGTCGGAAGCCAATCACATTGAAGAACTCACTCAGGCAACAATCCAAAAAATAAAATGAACTTATTGATCATGTTTATAAAATTTACAAAAATTAACATTAATTAGTATACACACATTAGAAGCTGAGATATAAACTTTATTATTTTTTCAAAAAATGCTCTTTCCTTTTTAGAATGGCAAAAAAAATTGAAATTACAAAAATATAATGCGAAGTGGTTCTTCAGTAGTAGATATAGCTTAGTACACCATTGAAAAATCTAGTTCCAGTTCATTCGTGAAGTGCAACTTTCTTAACTATTCTTAACAGAGAAAATACATTAGAGGTTATATTCTTATCAGTGCAGTGCTTTCCAGTTGTTGGCAGTTTACATGGACTGCAGTGCATTTATGCATGTGCAGACAGATTGCAGTTGGTGTCAGTGGAGAAATGACTGTGAAAGCTAATGTTTTCTGCACTCAACCATCACAGTCATCAATTCTACCTAAAAACTAAGGCCATCATTAGAGACTTATTCAAATCATTTATTATTGCATTATAGACAGTAGTTTACCACCTATACCTCCAAGCTCGAAGAAATGTGAAGCAACAGGAACACCGTGACACACCATCTGGCAATGGCTTGGAACTGAAACTTTCTAGAGTGTTGTTTTGACTGAATAGGGTGAATAGATGAGCACTACCATTGTCACAGACTAAGCCAGATGCATCCTAGGCCTAACTTCTGGAATGTTGTTTAGTCACTTGCGAAGGAAGCTGATAAATTTATGTGTGAAGTCGCTCACTGTATTCTCTTGACGCCAGATGTAGGAATTAGAGCATGCCTCTAAAATGTGAGAGAGGCAGTTTCTTCAGAAAAGTTTGAGTGGTTGACAGGTGCTAAACCCTCAACAATGTAGGATTCATTTTTCTGAACTATACTTAATTTGAGGATGCTGTGGCATATGCTTGTCACCTGTCAGTGTCTGCATCCTTAAAGAAATTTCTTAAACATTGGTCTGTAATAGCAAATAACTAACACTGAAACTGCTGTCAACTGAGAATGAAGCATTCTTTTGTTTGCAATTGAATGCTATTGATGACAGCACAACAAAAAGATTATGCAGTGTGTCCTGGGAATTTAACTGTTAATAAATAATGGTTTAAGAGAGATCTCTACATTCCTGTGGACATTGGCGAAGCAGAGGAGGGTAATTTCTGAGCTCGTGCACAGAAAATGATTACAAATGTAGACAGATTGTCATAAAAACCCAAGTGGCTCATAAATTACCATCAGAGAAGGAATCTCGCTCCTTTGCTGATTTGATTCTAGTTACATTGCATGTCATTGACTCTAATAAATATCCTCTGGAGCAACCTCGACCATGATCTCTGGGAAACAAAAGATGTGTACTAATCACAGCTTTGCTAACATCGTCCATATTGTCAGAACAAATAAAAAAAACATTTTTGCAATGGTTCTGCAAATAAAAACCTTTCTATACTTCTTCAGAAATCAGTGAGATGTGATTAAGTCACTTTAGTTGTACAATGTATTTGTTTGTAGCATGTTAGAGGTCAACATAACTTTTCAATATGAATGCAACCTGATCTGCTGAGAAGTAAAACAACATTACACTACTTAAATGTTTCAGACAATAAAACATCTGAGGACATTGGAATTTAAACCATATGTAATATTCATCAAGCCACCATCACTTGAACGCCTCAGAGAAACCAGAAAGAATGCAAAAATCATTTCAAGCAAAGATGACAAAGGCTCTGCCAAACCATTCACGGTATGTTTTGCAGTTTATATAGACAGGAAAACTTTTTATAATCAAAACTGTTTCAGATGAGTATAAAGTTTTCATTCATATATTTGTTTGTTTTGGGTAAATATGGAGTGATGGAATTGATTCTGCTGTTCATTTTTGGGTGACCCAGAAAACATGTGTACATCTCCCAATAAACTATCTTTACAATGTATCTGTGCTCTCAAAGTGAAGAGAATACACAAATGAAAGATTTGAAGTTTTTGAAGTTGTCTTTATGGTGTGTGCGGTTAGACTGGTAGCAAACTTGTAGCCAGATTCATGTCCACTGAGGGATGGTTTCCATTAGACTCTTAACAGCTATTCTTCAATGAGATGTCTGCTTAGTTGTACGAGGACAGCATTTCCAGAAGTAAAAGTGTACCTTAGCCACTTGAATATCAATTTTCTAATGCTCCAGGGATTCTTGGACAATAGAAGAATGTAAAATTCTCACTGGTGGAACATGAACCTATTTGAAACAAACAGAGTGCATTCTGTCTCTTTTTAAGTTGGAAAAGAAGCAATAGACATAATGCCAAATCTTTCTGGGAAAAAACAGTAAATTCACAATGCACTCCATTCTTAATGTGCAAGTCACCCAGCAAATGCAGGGGAATAATAGACATGACATCACCTCAGGAACAATTCGGAGAGGGCAATAAATGCTGGTCTTGCCTTGATGCCTACATTATATGAACAATTTTTTTTAAAAATCTATCGATTGCTTATCAGTTTAGACTACTGTAATGTTTGCTTTGCTCAACCTCAACCTCTCAGAGCTTGCAGGATTTACAAATTAATTAGCCAGAAATACAAGGCTAATGGTTCAGAGTTGAAGAACCCTTTTAGCTATGTGATCATTTATGCGAGGTTAATCAACCCATTTAGCTCAGAAAGTAAGCATTTAATCTGTTGAGTCCCA
The DNA here is from genome assembly GCF_047496795.1 of Chiloscyllium punctatum. NCBI lineage: Eukaryota > Metazoa > Chordata > Chondrichthyes > Orectolobiformes > Hemiscylliidae > Chiloscyllium > Chiloscyllium punctatum. The sequence goes on along the minus strand of NC_092746.1, from coordinate 89,763,445 downwards.
CTCCAGCATGTAGTAAATTCTTCCTGGAAACTTTTAGAATTTACTTTTTTTTGTAGATTTTCAATTTTTTTCTCTTAATGCAGTTGTTCTTATCCTGATGTTATTTTGCAGCCCTTAGTTTAACTCCAATTCATTATAACAAAATGTTGAATTCAATTTGGGGAGTTGCATGGAAGCTTTCTCTGAGCTGGAACATGCAGTTTCCTACTTCTTATTATGTCTGCATCACATCTCTAAAGTGCTATGCTTGCCAACACAGATATACTTGTCACTACCCAGGACAAAGAAGAGTACAGCACAGGAACAGGCCCTTTGGCTTGCATAGCCTGCACCAACACATGATGTCTATTCTAAACCAAAGACCCTTTACCTGCACGTGGCCCATATCCCTCTATTCTCAGCCTATTCATGTATCTGTCAAGATGCCTGTTAAACGTCATCGTTGTATCTGCTTCTACCACCTCCTCTGGCAACACATTCCAGGCACTTAGAACCTTCTGTGTAAATAACTTGCCCCTCACATTTCCTTTCAACTTTCTCCCTTTGACCTTGAACCAATGTCCCCTAGTAAGTGACGGTAAAAGACTGTGACTATCCATTCTGTCTATGCTTCTCATAATTTTGTAAACTTTTGTCAGATTGTCCCTTTGTCTTCAATGGAACACTGGAGACAAACCAAGTTTGTCAATCTGTCCTCATAGCTAAAATCTTCCAGACCAGGCAACATCCTGGTAAACCTTTTCTGTACCCTCTCCAAAGCCTCCACATCCTTCTGATAGTATGCCCACCAGAATCTCACACAATGTTCCAAATGTAGCCTAATTAAAGTTCTATGCAACTGCAATATGACTTGCCAATTTTTATAATCTGTGTCCCAAACAATGAAGGCAGGAATGCTATAAGTCTTCTTGAACACATTACCTATTTGCTGCTACTTTCAGGGAACAGTGGGCCTATATGTCGAGATCCTTCTCTACATTAATGCTTCTAAAGGTGTGCCATTTACTTTATACTTCCCTCCTGCATTAGACCTTGCAAAATACATCACCTTACATTTGTTGGATTAAGTTCCAAGTATGGTAACGGTGAGCACAAGGGGGCATAGCTTTAAATTGAGGGGTGATAGATATTGGACAGATGTCAGAGGTAGTTTCTTTACTCAGAGAGTAGTAAGGGTATGGAATGCTTTGTCTGCAACGGTAGTAGATTCACCAACTTTAAGTACATTTAAGTCATCATTGGACAAGCATATGGACATACATGGAATAGTGTAGGTTAGATGGGCTTCAGATTGGTATGACAAGTCAGCGCAACATCAAGGACCGAAGGGCCTGTACTGCGCTGTAATGTTCTATGTTAAGTTCCATCTGCTGTTTCTCTGTCCAAGTATCCAACTTATCTCTATCCTGCTGTATCCTCTGGCAAATCTCTCCACCATATGCAGCACCCCCAACCTTTGTATCATACACAAATTCATTAATCAGACCACCTACATTCTCCGTTAAGTAATTTATATGTATTACAAATAATGGGTCCCAGCACTGATCCCTGTGGAACACTATAGGTTACATATCTGCAGCAGAAAAGCACCCTTTCACTGTTACTGTCTGTCTTCTATGACCACGTCAGATCTGTACCCATCTTACTAGCTCATGGTGGATCGAATGTGACTTCACCTCGATTAGTCAGCCATGAGGAACTTTATCAAAGACCTTGCTAAAATCCATGTAGACAATATCCACCATCCTGCCCTCATCAATGATCTTTATCACTTCCTCAAAAAACTCATTTACATTTGTGAGACACATAGAACCATGTTACATGTTGTTAATAAGTTCATATTTTTCCAAAAGTGAATAAATTCTGTCCCTAAGAATCTTCTCCAATAATATCCTTACTGACAGAAGGCTCATTGGCCTGTAGATTCCTCAATTATCTGTGTTGCTCTTCTTAATCAAAGGAACAACATTGGCTATTCTCCAATCCTCTGAGACTTCTCCTGTGACTAAAGAGATAAAAGATTTCATACAAGGCCCAGCAATTTCCTCACTCGCCTCCCTTAGAATTCTGGGATAGATCCCGTTAGGTCCTATGGACTTACCTATCTTAATGCTTTTCAAAACACCCAACTTTACGTCCTTTTTTTTATATCAGCCATGTCCTAACATATCACCATTTTTAAAATTCATTTATGGGATGTGGGTGGCGCTGGCTGGCCAGCATTTATTGCGCATCCCTAGCTGCCTTTGAGAGGGTGCTATTAGGGAGGGATTTCCAGGAATTTGATCCAGTGCCAGTGAAGGAACACAATATATTTCTGAGTCAGTACGGTGAGTGGCTTGGAGGGGAACTTACAGGTGGTGGTGTACCTATGTATCTGCTGCTGTGGTCCTTTCAGGTAGAAGTGGTCGTGGGTTTGGAAGGTGCTGTCTGAGGACCTTTGATGAATTTCTGCAGTGCATCTTATAAATAGTACACACGGCTGCTACTGAACGTCAGTGGTGGAGGGAGTAGATGCTTGTGGGATGTACTGCCAATCAAGTGGGCTGCTTTGTCCTTGATGGCGTCAAGCATCTTTAGTGTTGTTGGAGCTGCACTCATCCAGACAAGTGGGGAGCATTCCATCACACTTTTGCCTTGTAGATGATGGACAGGATTTATGAAGTTAGGCGGTACTTTACTTTCCACAGTATTCCTAGGCTCTGATCTGCCCTTGTAGCCACTGTGTTTATGTTATGAGTCCAGTTGAATTTCTGATCAATGATAAACCCTAGGGTGTTGATAGTTGGCGATTCAGTGATGGTTGCACCATTGAATGTCAAGGAGCAGTGGTGCAATCATCTTTTATTGGAGATGGTCATACCCTGGCATTTTCATGGCATCAGAAGAGAGATTGGGCAAACTGTACCTGTGTACTCGATAGTTTTGAAGAATGAGAGGTTATCTTATTCAAACTTACACAATACTTAGAGATAGACAAGGTAGATACAGGAAAGATAGTTTCCCTGTTTAGGGAGTCTAGAACCAGGGGTCAATTTAAAAGTAAGGGAATGCCACTTACGTCTGTGATGAGGAGAAAATTTTTGCTCAAGGTTGTGAACATTTTGAATTCTCTACCACTGAGGGCTGGGAAAGCTTAGTCTTTGAGTATATTTAAGATAGAGATTGATAGATTTCTGGTTACCAGTGGCATCTGGGGATCTGGGGTTGGGGTGGATAAAAGGTATTGTGGTGTTCCTTTGTTCCTAATCTAGATGCAAGTTGTCACTTGTAGTGAAGGTCTATGCAATGTTTGACACTTAACTGGCAATGAAATGAATAACAGGTACATTACAAATTATACATACAAAGTGAGATTGAAAACTATTGGCTGAAATTACAGTTGGGAATTGGAGTTCCACTTCTACATATTAAGTGATGTAGAAACCAGAAACCATTTTTTTAGATGAAGTGGGGTGTTATTTTAAAATGAAACTGGCCTAAATCTGAGTCATAATAACCTCTCTCTATAAGATCAAAATTTCTTTCTGATGTGTGAATCAGTATTTAATGTTTTCTAATTCTGTTCTTGTCTTCATCGGTTTTATTATTTTCCACGTGCTAAGTTATAGGTCTCTCAGTGTGCTAAAAGTTGGTTTCAGTTCCCTACCTTTTCAGTAGTTTTGGTGACCTTGTTCTTTCAGTGCTTTAAACTTCGATATGTGCTGATAATGCCAGCTTTTTGGTTAAACCCAGCAGACCTCACGTGGTTGTCTAGTGATGCGATGGGGTAAGTCCTCCGGCCCTGGTGGCTTGCATCCTTTAAAAGAAAGAGCTACAGAGATACTGGATGCATTGGCTGTAATTTTCAAAAAATCCTTGGATTCTGGAAAATTACCAGAGGATTGGAAAACTGCCCATGGAACACCCTGATTCAAAAAGGGAGGGTAACTGTCAGCCAATTAAATGAACATCTATTGTTGGAAAAGTATTGGAATCAATTATCGAGGAAGTAATAGTGGCACATTTGGAAAATCATTATCAAGTAGAATCGGGATGGTGTCATGAAAGGTAAATCACATCAGACTAACTTATGAGAGTTTTTCGAGGAAGTCTTAACCCGAGTGGTGAGTGAAGAACCAGTAGACGTGTTGTATTCAAAAGGCACTTGACAAAGTACCACACAAAAGGTTAAGTCATAAGATAAGAGCCTGTGGTGTTGAAGGTAGTATGTTGGCATGGATGGAGAATTGGCTAATGGTCAAGAAACAGCAAGTGGGGATAAAGGTTTTTTTTTTCTATAGTGGAGTTCCACAAGGGTAAGTGCTAAGACCACAGCTGTTTACAGTATGTATTAATGACTTAGAGGACAGAAGCAAATGTCCTGTAGCCAAATTTTCAGGCAACACAAGTATAGATGGAAAGGCAAGTTCCAAGGGAGATACAGTTAATTTACTGAGAATTATTGATAGGTTGTCAGTCAGAAAAAAGTTGGCAAATGGAGTACATTGTTTGAAAATGTGAATTGTTCATTTTGGAAAGGAGAACAAGAACACAGAATATTATTTAAATGGAGAAAAACTGCAGAAAGCTACAACACAAAAGGACTCTGAGGTACTTGTGTGCGACAAATGGAAAGTGAGCACAGATAATCAGGGAGGCTAATGGAATGTTGACCCTTCAAGCGGATTCCAGTATAAGAGTAGGGGATGTCTTACTGCAGCTCTACAGTGTCTGTGAGACCACATCAGGCATACTGTAATCAGTTTTAGTTCCCTTATTTCAGGAAAGACATAATTTATTTGGAGGCAGGTCAAAGAAGGTTCACTAGGATAATCTTGGAATGGAAAAGTTGTCTTATGAACAAACATGTTGGGACTCTACTCATTGGCATTTAAAAGAATGAGAGATGATCTCATTGAAGTAGAGGATTCTTGAGGGATTTGACGGTAAATGCTGAAAGGATGTTTCCTCTCAAAGAAGAGTCTAGGATGAGAGGGCATAGTCTCAGAATAATGGGGCACTCAGGTGAGGAGAAATTTCTTCTCTCTGAGAAGATTGTGAATCTTTGGAACTCGTTGTCATTGAGAGGTGTGGCTACAGAGTCATTGCGTATATTTAAGGCTGAGATAGATTCTTGATCAGTAGGAATCGAGGATTACAGTGAAAGGGCAGGACAGTGGATGTGAGGTATGTCGGATTAGCCATGATGCTGTTGAATGACTGAGCAGGCTCGAGGGCCAATCAGCCTACTCCTGTTCCTATTTCCTATGGTCTTGTTAGTGCATACTGTTTTATCATTTTAGGAAATAATACAATGCCATGAACAGCAACTGACTAATTCAAACTATAGTGCTAATATCTGAGTTTTGTTTGTGATATGGAGCTTGCGAATTTAGCCTGTTAGTTATTTAATGAAAACCATTAATGAGTCACCTGGTTCCTACCCAGTGTTAAACTAATTCAGCAGGGGAGTGGGAACCTAAATTGTAGTTCGAGTATAGAGGAGGTTGAGAGTAGGGAGGTCCAAAATAATGTTTCAGGGTCACAAAAGGGCACTGGCCAGCAAGAAGTTGGTTTGAAGTGTGTCTATTTCAACGCCAGGAGCATCTGGAATAAGGTGGGTGAACTTGCAGCATGGGTCAGTATTTCAAGGTTGTGGCCATTTCAGAGACATGGGAGAGCAGGGACATGAATGATTGTTGCAGGTTCCGGGTTTTAGATGTTTCAGTGAGAATGGAGAAGATGGTAAAAGAGGTGGGGGTGTGGCATTGTTAGTCAATGACAGTATTATGGCTGCAGAAAGGACGTATGAGGACTCGTCTACAGAGGTAGTGTGGGCTGAGATTAGAAACAGGAAAGGAAAGGTCACCCTGTGGGAGTTTTCTATCGGTCTCCGAATAGTTCCAGAAAGTTAGAGGAAAGGATAGCAAAGATGATCCTCAATAGAAGCGAGAGTGACAGGGTAGTTGTTGTGGGAGGCTTTAATTTTCCAAATATAGACTGGGAATACTATAGCTTAAATACATTAGATGGGTCAGTTTTTGTCCATTGTGTGCAGGAGGGTTTGCTGACACAGTATGTAGACTGGCCAACAAGGGGTGAGGCCATATTAAATTTGGTACTGGGTAATGGACCCAGCCAGGTGTTAGATTTGGAGGTAGGTGAGCACCTTGGTGATCGTGACCATAATTCAGTTACATTTACTTTAGAGATGGAAAAAGATAGGTCTCCACCAGAGGGCAAGAGTTAAAGCGGGGGAGAAAGGCAATTAGGATGCGATTAGATAAGATTTAGGATGCATAGGATAGGGAAGGAAACTGCAGGGAATGAGCACAATTGAAATGTAGAGGTTATTCAAGGAACAGCTACTGCGGGTCCTTGATAAGTATGTACCTGTTGGGCAGGGAGGAAATGGTTGAGCGAGGGAACTGTGGTTTACTAAGGAAGTTGAATCTCTTGTCAAGACGAAGAAGACAGCTTATGTTAGAATGAGATGTGAAGGCTCAGGGTGCTTGAGAGTTACAAGGTCGCCAGGAAAGATCTGAAGAGATGTTCCAGAGCTAAGAAAAGCCAGGAGGGGTCATGAGAAGATAGAATCAGGGAAACCCCTAAAGCTTTCTATAGGTATATAAGGGATAAAAGAATGACTAAAGTAAGATTAGGGCCAATCAAGGACAGTAGTGGGAAGTTGTGCGTGGAGTCAGAGGAGATAGGGGAAGCGCTAAATGAATATTTTTGTAAGTATTCACACTAGAAAAAGACAATGTTGTCAAGGAGAATACTGAGAAACAGGCTACTAGACTAGATGGGATTGAGGTTCACAAGGAGGAGGTGTCAGAAATTCTGGGAAGTGTGCAAATAGATAAAATCCCCTGGGCCAGATGGGATTTGTCCTAGGATTCTCTGGCAAGCCAGGGAGGAGATTGCTGAGACTTTGGCTTTGTCCGCAGGAATAATGCCAGAAGATTGGAGGGTAGCAAATGTTGTTCCCTTGTTCAAGAAGGGGAGTAGGGACATCCCTGGTAATTACAGACCAATGAGCCTTACTTCTGTTCTGGGTAAAGTGTTTTGTTAATGTTATAAGAGAGAGGATTTTTAATCATCTCGATAGGAATAAGTTAATTAGGGATAGTCAGCACAGTTTTGTGAAGGTTGGTCGTGCCTCACAAACTTTATTGAGTTCTTTGAGAAGGTGACCAAACATGTAAACGGTTGATGTGATGTATATGGATTTCAGTAAGGTGTTTGATAAGGTTTCCCATGGTAGGCTATTGCACAAAATGCAGAGGCATGAGATTGAAGATGATTTAGCGGTTTGGATCAGAAATTGGCTAGCTGAAAGAAGACCGAGGATAGTAGTTAATGGGAAATGTTCATCCTGGAGTTCAGTTGCTATTGGTGTACCACAAGGATTTGTTTTGGGTCCACTGCTGTTTGTCATTTTTATAAACAACCTAGATGAGAGAGTGGAAGGATGGGTTAGTAAGTTTGCGGATGGCACTTAGATTGGTACTGTTGTGGATAGTGCCAAAAGATGATGTAGGTTATAAAGGGACATAGATAAGCTGCAGATCTGGACTGAGAGGTGGCAAATGGAGTTAATGCTGAAAAGTGTGAGGTGATTCACTTTGGAAGGAGTAACAGGAATGCAGGGTACTGCACAAATGGTAAGATAGTAGATGAGCAGAGAGATCTCTGTGTCCATGTACATAGATCCCTGAAAGTTGCCACCCAGGTTGATAGGGTTGTTAAGAAGGCATACGGTGTGTTAGCTTTTGTTGGTAGAGGGATCGAGTTTTGGAACCATGAGATCATGCTGCATCTGTACAAAACTTTGATGCGGCCGCATTTGGAGTATTGTGTGTAGTTCTAGTCACCGCATTATCGGAAGGATGTGGAAGTTTAGGAAGTTTAGTTCGTTGACACTACTAGATTTATGAAAATTAAATCTTAATGGTGCTCGTAGAAGTGCAACACAGAATTAGCATCAGAGTGTAAGAAGTTTGGATGTGAATAAAAAGTAATTGACTACTTGCAATATGATTTCGGCATTAATTGTCACTTAAATGTCATGTTGTATTCCTCACCTAATTTCACCCATTATTTAGTGGCTATCTTTGGAAAATAGAATAGTTGTGGGAGTATAATTAAATTTGTGATGCAACCCTGTTTGGAAAATGCTACCTCTACCAGAAGTAACAGGTCAAAAATACCACTCCATGGTATTTCTTGGCATAGGTATTTTGTTATTAATTTGTTCTTTTATTAAAAAACATTACTGACTGCTTATAAAAAAATAAATTATCAGTAGCCAATGTTTAAAATATATGTACAACACCCACACACACAGAAAGTTTATAGTAACAGCTTTCTAGAGACACAGGAAATCAGCAGAAATAATCATTCCAGAATTTTTGGATAGTATCCATCTTTTATAAACCATTCAGTGTTGTAAAACATTTCTGGCTAGCAGTAGGCTTGACCAGTTATGCAAGCAGAGAGAAAATATGCACTTTTGATGTTACCACCTGGAGATGTGGGTGATGATGATATAAATCTATCCCCTGGGATCTCGGACCCCAAGTTCGAAAGTAAGCGATTTTATTGCCTTTCTGCAAACAAGAAATGGAATAAATGTCATACAGGGAAACGATACAATATATTCTTCATTAACATATTCATGTTTTCAAAATGGAAAAAACAGGGCTTGAACTGAGACAGGCCTGACAATTTTATGTATACCAGTATTTTTACTTTTCCTATTCTAGTCACCACACATTTCATCACCAGGCAGCAGGCTAACATTGAAGGTAATTATGAATTCTTTATGCAGTTGGTCTCTTACTGCTGAATTGGCTGTGGGTTTTGCAAATAGAAAATGGGCATCAAGCAGCTTCAATATGAAACAGCGTGACAAGACCAGGGTTGATTGAATTGGTTCAGTAAATGTACAATTTTTAATTAGATTTTAAAATGTGTAATTTTTAATTTGTTCATAATCACTGATACTGCGAATGACTGACAAGACCATTTATACCCTTCAGAATCTACTGGTACAAATCAGTTATGCAGCCCTAACCTATCCTTCAGCTTTGCGTCATCAGAAATAGCAAAGCATTGATTTTTATAACATGGCAGTTTTTATTTCCAAATATTTAAAAAGCAAGTGATTTAAAAGCCCTACATCTTACCATCTCTTTTGTCAGTTTCAATTACTTCATTTATTATTTCTGTATATTTATGTCCACTTGTAATAATCTCAAAGAATAGGACATTCCCCAACTATGCTGCTCTCCAAAGAACTCTAATAGGTTTAGACACTGTCCTAAAAGGTTTAAAATGCAGAAGTCATGTTTTGAATTTCCCATTTGAAAATGATGAATTGCTGATATGAAAACTATTATCTGACCCTGTTTGCCTGAATCCACTTCACACCCTTGAGGTGAAAACAGTGAGGACCAAGTACAGGAGCAATACTTCTGGGTTTAGTCCTCTGACATAATTTAAGTTAATCCATTATTTATGGGACCTTTCCCAACTTTGCAAACATTTAGGCCTTGATGTTTAATGTTTCTCTCTTGTGTTTGTTTCCCTTCATTTGGAGAGGGTGGTGACAAGTGGCAAAAATCACTGGCTCATGTTTTTTCGGACGTACGTTCAAATCCCACCATGGAAGATGGTGACATTTTGAATTCAGTGAAACTCTGGAATTCTAAAATTTCAAGAGTTCGATCATGTGTTTTTTAAAGGTTAGGGTTTCCCATCTTTACAACTCTCCCAGGCAGTGCATTCCAGATTCGCACCACCTTCTCAGTGCAAAACAATTGTCTCAAATTCCCTCTAAACCTCCTGCTCTTCACCTTAAAGTTATGCTCCCTTGTTTTTGACCCTACAACCAAGGGGAACAGCTGCTCTTATCCACCTTGTCCATGCTCCACATAACTTATACACCTCAATCAGGTCCCTTTTCAGCCTTCTCTGCTTGTAAAGAAAATAACCTGAGTGTATCCAGTCTCTCTTCATAGCTGAAATGCTCCAAGCTGACGAATCTCCTCAAAAGCCCTCAGTGCATTCACATCTTTCCTGTCGTATGAAGACCAGAATTACACATGGTACCCTGGCTGTGGCCTAACCAAAGTTTTGTACAGCTCCAATATAATCTCCCTGCTCTCATAATCTGTTCCACAACTAAAAAAGGCAAGTGTCTCGTGTGCCATCTTATCTACCCTATTAACTAGTCCTGCCCTATTCAGGGATCTGGGAACAAGCACCCTCAAGTCACTTTGTTGTTTGGAACGTCATGGTGTTGATTGTCATAAAAACCCATCTGGTTCATAACTGTCCTTTAAGGAAGGAAACCTTGTGTCCTTATCCAGTCTGGCCGACATGTGACTCCAGATCACAGCAATCAGGTTAATTCTTAGATGCCTCTAGGAATTTAGGGCTGAGCAATAAGTGCTGGCGCTGCAACGTCCACATTACATGAACAAATAACAGAAAGAAATTACTGCGCTGTCATAACAATATGTAATTCTCATAGATTGATTAATAATGAATGATTTTAAATATAAAAATTCAGTCCAACTCAAGCATATTTGCCAGATGTTCAATTTTCCCTTGAAAAGCAATTGAACCCTTTTATGACAAAAGAAATAGAAGAATATAGAGAAAATTGAACAGGATCTTACCAGAGATGAGTCACTTCAGTTATGAGGAGAGACTGGAAAGTTATGACTTGTTTGTTTTGAACAGAAAAGGTTAAGATGTGATGGAATAGAGATTTTCAAGTTGCAAGGTGTTGATTTTTATTTAAATTACTCTGACCAATGGGACAATAGCTAGGGTTACCGTATCAGGGATATTTTACATTTTTTTGCTGAATTGGCAGATCTGCAATGTTTTCCCTGCAAAAGTGGTGGGAACTGGTTCTATGACTAATAAGGCAATTGGACACATTTCTGAAGATGAAGAACTTGCAGGGTTATTGTCAAGAATAGTGTTGATGTGAACATGTTGGTTTTGGACTGGGGTAGACAAAGTCTCACCACACCAGGTTATAGTCCCACAGGAGAAAGTGAGGGCTGCAGACACTGAAGATCAGAGCTGAAAATGTGTTGCTGGAAAAGCGCAGCAGGTCAGGCAGCATCCAAGGAACAGGAGAATCGACGTTTCGGGCATCAGCCCTGAAGAAGGGCTGATGCCTGAAAAGTCAATTCTCCTGTTCCTTGGATGCTGCCTGACCTGCTGCGCTTTTCCAGCAACACATTGTCAGCTATAGTCCCACAGACCTATTTAAAATCACAAACTTTTGGAGTGCTGCTGCTTCATCGGGTGAAGCCAGGAATAGGGTTGTAGAGTTTAATAGGAATGCACAGTCAAACAGCACAAACATGATAAGCCAAATTCCCATCATCTGTGCACTTTGTTTCTGCAATCCTATATATTCAGCAAGAACTCAGAGTCAGGAGAGGGGAAGAATGCGGGGAAGGAAAACATTTGGTTTTCAGTCAAGATCAGAAGCCACCAGTTTTAATGGATTTTTAGTGAATAATAAATATTCAAATTCTGCATTTCTTTGCAGGAAGAAGATCTTCAAGAAATGATCAAATCTGCAGAACTAATTGAAGCCCAGTGCTCTCATCTCTTTGATAAAATCATTGTGAATGATGACCTTGCAATTGCTTACAAAGAGCTAAAAACTACCTTAGATAATCTGGAGAAAAACCCTTTCTGGATTCCAGTCAATTGGCTACATTCATAAAGGCACAAAAGAGAATAATAATATTGATAGTAACATAACTGGACGTTGTTTGGAAACCTGGTAATATTGGTCATTCCCGGAACAGTGGATGGTGCTTTGAAGTAGAACGTTGCCACTTTTTGTTGCACTTTTAATGTTCAATAGCAAATGATGTTACTTTTGCTACTTGCAAGCTTTCATCTACCTGAAATGAGCAGTGCTAAAATATTTTCACTACTTGGGGAATAAACATAGACACTTTCTGGTTTTGCTACTGATTATGACCTTAGGAGGTGACAGGGATTTTATTTTTTAAAACACTGAAATATTAGTGTATTTTAGTAAATTGTAGGTGATATTCGTTTTAAGTGAAAACACAAATATATGATCTAGGTTGCTGATAAAAAAAAATTGCAGTGCACCCAGGCATGGTGTATCAGTGGTTCTGTCTTAGCATGACATTAGAACCAGAGGAATTTGTGTGTGTCTTGTACAATAAAAGGAATTCTAGTGAAATATTATATACAAAGAGAATTATTTGGAAAATTTGGTGTTTGCCATGTTAATAATGTGGTTCATAACCGTATTTTAAAAGGTGTTGGTTATTAATACCTGTACAAAACCTGGTATTAAATCATGCTCAACATTCCATGTAAATTTACCTCACTAATTTGTGTTGATAATGGCACCAAGTGGTGCATTGTAGTTGTATTTTGCTAGGTGAGATACATATGGTTTGTAAATCAGAGTTTTATTATATGTCAAGAATCTCACAGATAAAAAGTTGTACTTCCTTACTTTCTTTTGAAAAAAAATTTCCTAGGTATCCCAGGTTAATAAATTACCAAACTTAATTTCTCAGTGGTGTTTTTAGTGAAGTGAGCGATTATGATATCCCAAGCAGCTCTATGAAAATGTTACTCGGTTGTAATGTGCAATTTTAAGTGAACTTGATGTACTGCAGTATCTACAAATATTAAAATCATGACTTGTGTTATCTTTATCAGAGGTTTAAAGTCCATTGTCTTCCATGCTTTCAGCCACTTAACTGCAAACACCATTTTAAAAGAAAATTACATTTAACCAGTGCCCATGGGATCCAAAGCATTTCATAGCTATTTTCCTTGGGCACCAATGCTTTGTGAAAAAAAGGGTACAGTAACCGGTTTGTGCTTAGCAATACTCAAAGTTCCAGAAATGTGATAACATACTGTCCGTCTGTTAATGAGAAGAAGAAAGTCATGCTGTACTTGAAATGCAACTCTTTTTTTTCTCCACAGATTATGTCAGCCCTGTTAAGTTTCTTCAGCATTTTGTCTGTTGTTGTTGAAGAATTTTATGGAAAGTGTCTGGCAAATTCTCAGCTGTTTGAAATTCATTGTGAAATCTTTTATATTTACTTTAGTAGGTAGACTGGGAGCTGGGTTTAATTTGGAGTCGCAATGTTGGAACCACTTCTTTTGACGGATCCTGCTCCTGGTGGAAGCAATGAGTGATGTCAGTTTCCCTGAGTCCAGTCCTAATTGGTTGTAAGACAGGATTGGCAGTCAGGTGTGGGCAAGAGTTGGGAAGCTGAAGGGGTAGACCAGATTTTAAGGCAGGATAATTATTTTTACTGTGGCAGACATCCCTGGCAAGGCTGCCATAAGGTTTAGCCAGTTGTTATGGTCATACTGGATTGATGGCTTAACTGGGAATAGTGCATTGATCATCATGTCCCAGTGTTCTATAGTTATCACAAAATGTATAAATGTGGAGTATCCCAATGAGATAACCAAAATGACCAGTTTAAGAGCAAATTACTGTAGATGCTGGAATCTGTACTGAAACAAATGCTGGAGATTTGTTGTCAGACAGTATCCACTGAGAGAGTTTATCTGACTACCAATGAACCAGACCAAAAGTAATTCACAGCTGGATTCTTCAAGAACAGTGAAAAAGGATTTCTAATTTATGCAGCTAAGTACCTCTTCAAAACATGTACATATACTCAATTGCAATTAACACGAAAAAAAAACAATTTAACACTATGGGTGGAAAAAGAATATTGACATGGTAAACAAAATTTTGACTGCCAAATGTCAGGATCGCTAGGTGGAAAGATGGGGTGAGGTGATGGAGAGGCTTGGATACTTTTTAGGTGAGTGAACATCTGTACCATCAATGCTAAAGAAAGGTATATACATTTAAATAGTGCCTTTTCGTGACAGCAGTGGATGAAATAATCTTGAATTAGGCCTGAATTTTTACTCCAGAGGCAGGTGTTCAAACTGGGAAATCTTCCAATTTGCTGCACCTGCATAAGGTTATAATTATCATAAATTGCAGGATTTTTTCAGGGGGTTCAGAATGGAGAGGAGGGATGGTTGTGGGAGATACCCATGTATACAGCCCCAGAGAAGGTTAGAAGCTGCCAGATTCTGAGGTGAGCTGTTTAAAAGTCACACCTGGGGTCTTCAGGAAAATGTCAATTTTATTATTAAACCTCACCTCCCCATGCGAACAAATAGCCCTCAGTACCCCCTGTCCCTTAGTTGCCCCTATGCCAAGTCACCCAGTATCTGTTATTGGCACAACTCAGACACCAGACTATGAGGGAATAAAGTTCAAACTATTATAGATTTGACTGTATAAAACAAAAAGTCTCCCATTCACTCTATTTAAATATTATAAAGTACTTAATCAATTCTAAAAACAAACATTTATATTCATAACCCCACATTTTAAACTGCTAATCCTTTAATAGTCCCATTGATCTGTCAAGTAAATTAAAGATACAGTTCACTCTGTATCCCAATCACTGTTACAATAATAGCAACACCTGGAGAATGGCAACAAATGAGCTATCTGAGACTGCTAGAACTGTCCTCCATGTCTTAAGACACAGGCAGCCCACTTTCTTTTCCACTATTTAAAGGGCCAGGATTCAAATATCTTCATAGCTTGATAATTATAAATACCTTAAAATGCCATCAAGATCATTTGCATCAACTGTTTATACAAATTGTATTGTTGGCTAAGACTGTAGGTCCAGCAGGATTTATGATGTGGGAGTCACTTCTTGCCCCATCTCACCACCATGACAAAGGTTTTTGCTTGATATAGGGTCTTGATATGGGAAAAAGCTCAATTGACTTGAAACTTTAACTCTGTTTTTCTATTTCTCCAATTTCTGTTCCTTTTTTTTCATATTTGCAAACAATATGGTCCCACAAACGGCAATGTCATTGGAATTAACTGAAGTCATAAATCTTTGAATCAGATATGAGGGTGCTACCTACTCAGCTATAGCTGACAAGAAGAGTGAAAGTAACAACTAAAATAGATTGAGCGAGTAAAATTGAGCAAGAAAACAAACAAAAATGAGAAAACAACAATTGATATTCTTAAATAAAGTTATAATTAACAGCATAATAGCTGAAAGTGAACTTATTCTTGGAATAGTACTGCTCTGGAATATTGATTGAAAAAATAAACATATTTGGAGAGGTTTGAATTAATTGGAGAGAGCATAGATTTGTATGAAGTTGATCAGGTTTGACTGAGCAATTGAATGCAGCGGAAGTTGTCTATATGGATTGAAAGGAAGTGGTTTACAATGTACTACATAAAAGACTAGTTAACAAAATTGAAGCTCATTGAGCAAGAGAGTTTATGCAAGTTTGTGTGGAATAAAAACTGGATTTAAGACAGAAAACATTGAGTCGCAGTATTTGGGAATTTTATGACTATACTAGACACTAGTGCTTTCCAAGAGTCAGTGTTAGGATCCCTGCTTTCCTTGGTACATATGAATAACTTGGATTTTAGGGAGTCCTTATTTACCATTGTGGTTTTGTTCCTGAGGATCAATACTATACTTTAAGTGCATTATGGACTTGCAGAGAAATAGTGTCTTCAACTGACTAAGTAGCAGACTGATCAACTTCAAATCAGCAAAGAGGAGGTTATCAGTTGGCTCCGGGCTTTTGCATTAATAAAGCTGGAGTGATGTTTCTTTGGACATGTCTCACTCAGAAAAATACAGCGGGTGGAATTGTCCCAGAGTTTGAACAGTGGCAATGGAGAGAATTTTGGGAAGATATAGTGAGGTTATAAAAAATTTAATTCTCAATGTTGAGAAAAGCAATCATTTTTTTCATTAAAATTTAAACAGTGAGTTCTGAATCTTGCCAGTATCACCTCAATTTTCTGTGTTCGCATCTCATTATTACTTAATCTCACTTTGTGTATTAAGTTTATGATATTCTCATTTATTAGTTAGAAACTACACACTGACAATTCCCAACTTAAGAGTGAGAGTAGCTACCTGGCAGATGCAGCTCACTGCTTGCCTGGGCCTTGATGTTCGGCTTTATTCATCACCATCTCATAGCAAACTCCATGCATCTCTGAATTCCAGCCAAGGAAATTCACCAGCCTCACCACATCAAGGTGACTTGAGTAACTCCAAATATACTTACCAGTGTGCTTCAGAGCTCAAGGATACCTTAAATTGCAGTGCTCCAGTTTGGTTGCACTGTGCAGTGTCACAAACCCATCTCAAGCATCTGAACTGGATGCATCTCTGGACTCTTCACTTGCTTTCTTCCCACTCACTCATTTTGTACCTACATGGATAGTCTTTGCACAAAAGGCAAGATATTACAGAGATGCTATCAGAAAACCAGGCAGCTTGATCTGACATGGGGGTGGGGGGGGGTGCTAACATGTTGCTGCACAATGTCATAACCTGGTGGCACAAGCCATAGTTATGTGGCAAATACACTGCAAGTGCTTCACCCAAATGGCAAGATTTGGAAATCTAAAGGGAGTAGTTCATAGGCAAGGCTATGGTCAGTCAGGTGGTGTGAACACACTTCAGAAAGAGCATGATTTGAAATCTGTCCTGGGTGTTGGCCACGGTCAATCAGGAAACTTTGTGCAATCGGGGTCCAGTGCTCTGTGTCTTTCCAGTCAAGGTATTGGAGCATGATCAGTCCTGCAGACTGCCTACAGGTAAGGCCTCAATGGAGGTTCAGAGATATCAGTCTAATATATGTGTTGACCTCAGCCCAGGTGTGTCTTCACAATCAATCCTGAGGGTCTAAGCAGTAAATTCAGGCAGGGGTTATCAGGGATCACTCTATTTTGTGTATGATAAAAGTGGGTAACTCTGGTCATCAAGTCAATACAATTATACAGAGCGGAAACAGATCTTTCAATCCAAGCTGTCCATGCCAAAACTGATCAAATCCAATCTGCCAGCATTTGGCCCGTTTCCTTCTAAATCATTCCTATTCGTATACCTATCCAGATGCCTTTTAAATGTTGTAATTGTACCAGCCTCCTCCACCACCTCTGGCTGCTTCTTCAATACACACACACGCACACACACACCACCCTCTGCGTAAAAGAGTTATCCCTCAGGTCCATTTTAAATCTTTACCCCCCCCCTCCCTCACCTTAAACCTATTTGCTCTAATCTTTGACTCCTGTACCCTGGGGAAAAAAAACCTTGCCAATCACCCTTTCCACGCCCCTCATGATTTTATTACCCTTTCAAGTTTTATAATATCCTTCCTATAGCAGGAAGACCAGAATTGAACACAGTATTCTAAAAGTGGCCTAACCAATGTACAGCCTCAACATGACATCCAACTTCTATACTCAATGCACTGACCAATAAAGGTAAGCATACTAAACATCTTCACTATCCTGTCCACCTGTGACTCCACTTTCAAGGGACTATGAACCTGCTCCCTAGGTCTCTTTGTCTGGCAGCAATCAACAAAGCCCTACCATTAACCATGTTAGTCCTGCCCTGGTTTGCAATACCAAAATACAATACCTCACATTTATCTAAATTAAACTCCATCTGCCACTCCTTGGGCTATTGGCCCATCTGATCAAGATTCTGTTGCACTGAGATAACCTCCTTCACTGTCCCCTACACCAACAATTTTGGTGTCCTCTGCAAACTTACTAACGATACCTCTATATTCACATCCAAATCATTTATATAAATGACAAAAAGCAGTGGACCCAACATCAAAATCTATAGCACACTTGGTCACAGGCCTCCAGTCCAAAAAACAACTCTCAACCACCACCTTCTACCTTCAACCCAGTTTTGTATCCAATTGACTAGCTGCCCCTGGATTCCATGTGATTTACCTTGCTAACTAGTCTACCATGCAGAACCATGTGTTTAGGTAGATAACGTCCATCATTCTGCCTTCATCAATCTTCTGCTGGGCCCTGAACATTAATGGTTGTGAAAGAGAGCAATTCTAAATACAACGGTGGGATGTGAGGTAACATGGGAGTGCATGAATGTTATGGAAAGGAGGATTTTGGAATTCTCTACTTCTCTGCCTTTAAACAGGAGCAGTGGACGACTGTAGTAGGTATGGAAAATTTGTAGGCCAGGGACTGAAGAGGAATATCGGGAATATTGGCCAACACTTAAACGTGTTGGATAGGTATGTGGAGATCCCAAAAGCTTGTGGGGTTCACTAGGCCAGCAATACAAAATGGTTCTTTGGAGGTTTGCTGGTGGGGAAGAATCTTGACTTTCCAGGGAGTCTGAAACACACTGACATGAGCGTGCAACAGTAAGACCATATGAAATAAGAACAGGAGTAGGCTGTTTGGCTCCTTGAACATCCTCCACCATTCAATAGGATCATGGCTGATCTAGCGTTCCTCATGCCCACTTTCCTGGATAACATGCTATCTTCAACTAAACTTCAACTGTGTAACATGTGGCTACCAGCGCAATCTCAGTGGAAACAGTAGGTTTGTTTTGCTTTGTCTCTGGGTGGATGAACTTGAGGGTGATGTGAGGCCCTTTAAGGAGCTGTTGTTTGAATCGGGCATCCATCGTTTTAAATGATACACAGATGCCATTAAATTACTTTTTGTATGTAGCTCATGCATTAACTAACAAAGTGTCTTATATATCTTGGCCACAGCAAATTAAGACCAGGCCACTGGTCATAACATTCCGAAGAATCTCTGAGAAGCAAAAATGATCACAAATGACCTTAAAATATGCCTTCTGCAGTCTAGATTAGATTCCCTACAGTGTGCAAACAGGCCATTTGGCCCAACCAGTCCACACAAACCCTCCTAAGAGTAACCCACCCAGACCTATTCCCCTACATTTACCCCTGACTCATGCACCTAACCTACACCTCCCTGAGCACTATGGGCAATTTAGCATAGCCAATTCACCTAACCTGCACATCTTTGGATTGTGGGAGGAAACTAGAGTACCCAGAGGAAACCCCCACAGACACGGAGAACGTGCAAACTCCACACAGACAGTCCCCGAGGTAGGAATGGAACTCGGGTCCCTGGTGCTGTGAGGTGGTAGTGCTAACCACTGTACGACATGAGGAAATCTACAAACATGACAGATGCAGTACAACATGGCTAAATGTGAAGTTATACACTTCAGTGTGAATAACAAGGACAGATTATTATTTATAAGGTGATATGTTGGGTCATGAGAATAAACAATGGGACCTGGGTGTCTTTGTCCACCAGTCATGACAGTAAACAGGAAAGTGCAGCAAGCATTTAGTAAAGTAAATGTTATGATGGCTTTCTTTGTTAGAGAAATGGGGTTCAGAAGTAGGGATATCTTACACTTGTTATACAGGGGCCTTGGTGATACTACATTGTGTATTGTGTGCAGTATTGATCTCCATACCTAAGAAAGAATATATTTTCCATAAAGGGAATGCAGCAATGGTTCACAAGGCTGATACTAGGAATGGCAATACTGTTGAATGAACAGAGGTTGGTTTGTCTGGTCCTGTATTCACCAGAATTTATGGAGATGAGCACTTCTACTCTGAAGATTAAATGAGAATGATGCCATAGAGACTGTATAATTAATGAGGTGAACAGTGAAAGGGTAAATGAGAAAAGTTGCCATGGGCCATGTGGAGAAAGTCCTCCATGAAACTGCCAAAAATAATGCAGTCAAAAAATGGATAAATTCAGCCCAATGTTAAAAGTCAAAATACTGCAATGTACTTTACAACAGCTCTGTACATTCCTTGCTTAAATAATTTACAAATTAAAGACATCAATGAGCATATAATTTACAATTACTTTAAAATATAAATATATGTTTTGACAAAAGGTACGTGTACATTGCATCAAGCAGACAGTTAGTTTCAACTTGGATTATTTTTCATGCACATTTGCGTTTTCAA
The DNA here is from genome assembly GCF_047496795.1 of Chiloscyllium punctatum. NCBI lineage: Eukaryota > Metazoa > Chordata > Chondrichthyes > Orectolobiformes > Hemiscylliidae > Chiloscyllium > Chiloscyllium punctatum. The sequence continues at coordinate 89,743,513 of NC_092746.1, read as the reverse complement.
GCTTACTTATTTTTCTAGGGCTAATTTTCCAGACTTTACAGAACCATATAAAAAGAACATTCTGTTATAATTGCCAAAAAATTGGATTTTAAACATTCCCAAACTTTCAGGTATTCTCAAGAAGTTCTCCAACATGCAGAAAAACATAATTGTGCCTTCACAAGTAGTTACTGAGTGTATCCAGAAAAGTACATACTTTGGTCTTATGTAACAAAATCCTTTTTATTTGTGCTACTATTTGAGTAACACTGCCACCACTGCACAGACTTCTCTGAGCAAGACTACCAGGCCCTCCGGAGCTTTCAGAATGGATGGACAGGGGAGCCTAATTGGGCAGGAGGGAATCATTCAGTTTCCTGACTGAGTTAAAGTTTTGCCATTAAGTTCTTTGAATCCTTCAGGGGCACCGGCACTCGGCCTTCATGGTCAGGAACCTCTATTGTACTCACTAGCATGCCATGAATATTGATTAACATCCCAGCCAGTTGGAATTATGATCACAGGCATAATTCTGTTAACTACAAATGGGAAATATTTCTCCACAAGCTCAACTATATAGTCCAGGCATGTACTCAGCAGGGTGGACTTCTTCCTTCAAGCTCCAGTGAGTACATACTTTCCTCCATTACTTGGCTCCGTTCTAACCAAACTGTTTCTTTGTGTGAACATTATAATGTAAAGGATGAAGACCAACCTGGTCCAGTAGCCTGCCCAAGGGGGGGCACAGTGGCGCAGTGGTTAGCACTGCTACCTCATTGAATCAGAGACCCGAGTTTGATTCTAGCCTTGGCTGACTGTGTGGAGTTTGCACATTCTCTCCATGCCTGTGTTGGTTTCCTCCGGGTGCTCCAGTTTCCCCTCTCCAAAGATGTGCAGGCTAGGTGGATTGACCATGGTAAAATACATGATAAAACTACATGGATTGGGAGGGTGTGGTCTGGGATTGGGAGGGTGGGATGTTCTTCAGAGGGTCAATATTAGAGTTGATGGGCTGAATGATCCCTTTCTGCACTTCAGGGATTCTATGATTCAAAGTGTTATAGCCACATTGGCTGAAACCTACAGACCAGGCAAACAACCTCAACTGAAAAGAGGCCTGACATGAAAAGGAAAGAGGGAAAGAGAGATCAACAAAAAAAAAGGTTCTGCATGGTGAAGGAATGGCAGGGAATGAAATCTGAAGAGTGTGTAGTTCAGGCACAGTGAAAACGTCCTGGGAAATGAAGGAGGAAACTGGTGCAGAGGGGAGAGTAACAACAATGGGACAAGAGAAACAAGGAAAAGTAGGAGTTGCATATTTAGGGTGAGGGACACAATGGGATCATTTGACGTATGATGAAATGTGTGCTAACTATGTCTATAAATATCAGTTTAAAGATTTCAAAATAGTGATAGGATGTTGCTTTCTTTTGTGAAGGCTTTCTGTAAAATAAAAACTAGGTCAGACAGTCCTGCTGGAATAGTGGCCTAATCTACAATATGTAAGAACATGAAAATGAGGAGCAGAAATAGGCAACACATTTTCAGCACAGAAATAGGCAATTTAACCTCTCGAGCCTGCTCCACCATTTAATACAATCATGGCTGATCTCAACTTGGCTTCAACTCCATGTCCTGCCTGCTCTCCATAACCCTTCAACCTGTTACTAATTAAACAACTATCACCTCCTTAAAAGTCCTGGCACTCGCTGCTGGTTGGGATAGTGAATTCCGCAGACTTTCAACCCTTTGAGAGAAGTAATTTCTGTTCATCGCTGTTTTATATCCGCTAACTCTGATCCGAAGACGATGACCTCTCATTTTAGATTTCCTGCCAAGAGAACCTATCCTCTCTACATCTACCTTCACGATCCCCTTCAGAGTCTTGCATTCCTCAATTCGATCTTTTGTCATTCTTCTAAACTCCACAGAATATAGACCTAAACTGTTTCATGCCCCTTCATAAGACAAACCTGTCATCTCTGGAATCAATCAAGTGAAAGTCCCCACAACTGCCTCCGATGTAACTACATCCCCCCCCTCAAATTAGGGGAGAAAAACTGTACAGAATACTCATGGTGCACTCTCACTCATGCCTTGTATAGTTGTGGCAACAAATCCATACCTTGATACTCTATTCCTTTAGCAGTAAATGCCAAAATTCCATTTGCCTTCCTTATAACCTGCTGTACCTGTAGAAAGAGGAACCTCGATTATCCGGCATTCAATTATCTGAATTTCAAATTATCCAACAAGATTGCAAGGCCCCGATACTTGGCTAAACTATGTTATTTGGCATTCGATTATCCAGAATTTGATTAACGAAGCGAAATACTCCCTGCCTGTGTCCTTCAGATAATCGAGGTTCCTCTGTACTAAGTAGAAAAGCAGGAGGCCGGAAGAACATAGCAAGCCAGGCAGCATCAGGAGAAGGAAAAGTCGACGTTTTGGGTGTAACCTTTCTTCAGGGCATCTGCAGGGTTTTTTTGTCTTGTACCTGTATACTAGTTTTATTTATGATTCATACACATGAACACCCAGATCCCTCTGCACTGAAACACTCTGAAGTTTCTCTCTATTTTGGTAATAAGTTGCCTTTCTGTTTTTTTTAGATTACTTAGTGTGGGAACAGGCCCTTCGGCCCAACAAGTCCACTCCGACCCGCCGAAGCGCAACCCACCCATTCCCCTACATTTACCCCCCTACCTAACACTACGGGCAATTTAGCATGGCCTATTCACCTGACCTGCACATCTTTGGACTGTGGGAGGAAACCGGAGCACCCTGAGGAAACCCACGCAGACACGGGGAGAATGTGCAAACTCCACACAGTCAGTCGCCTGAGTCGGGAATTGAACCTGGGTCTCTGGCGCTGTGAGACAGCAGTGCTAACCACTGTGCCACCATGCCGCCCAAACCAAAATAATTAACCTCATTAAAACTCCATCTGCCAAACTTTGGTCCATTCATATCCATTTGTAAATTTCTTATTTCTTTATTGCAGCTTACTTTCCCACCGGTTTTAGTGTCATCTGTAAGTTTGGTTATGTACTTTCTACCCTTGCTTCCAAGTCACGGGTTTAGATTGTAAATAGTTGAGGCCTGAGGACCGAACTCTGTAGGACCCCATTTGTTATATGTTGTCCAACCAGAGGACTCATTGATTCTGACACTTATTACCCCAACCCCATGTGATCTGACCTTTTTGCATTACCCCAACCCCAAGTGATATAATCTTTATAAATTACCCCAACCCCATGTGATCTGACTTTTTGTATTAGCCTTTTATGTATCACCTAATCAAATGTCTTCTGGAAGACCAGATGTAGTACATCTACAGGATCCCCATTATCCATTTTACTTAGAGTCGTAGAGATGTACAGCATGGAAACAGACCCTTCAGTCCAACTCATCCATGCCGACCAGAGATCCAAAATTAATCTAGTCCCTTTTGCCAGCACTTGGCCCATATTGCTCTAAACCCTTCCTATTCATATACCTGTGCAGATGCCTTCTAAATATTGTATTTGTACCAGCCACCACCACTTCCTCTGGCAGCTCATTCCATACACGCACCACCCTCTGCATGAAAAGGTTGCCCCATTGGTCCCTTATAAATCTTTTCCCTCCCACCCTAAACCTATGCTTTCTGGTTCTGGATTTGTCTACTTACCTTATCCATGCCCCTCATGATTTTATAAACCTATATAAGATCACCCCTCAGCCTCCAGTGCTCCAGGGAAAACAGGCATAACGTATTCAGCCTCTCCAAACTTGGCAACATCCTTGTAAATCTTTTCTGAACTCTTTCAAGCTTCACAACATCCTTCCGATATGAGGGAGACAAGAATTGAACACAATTTTCCAAGTGGCCTAGCCCGATGTCCTGTACAGCCACAACATGACCTCCCAACTCCTATACTCGATGCTCTGACCAATAAACGAAAGCATACCAAATGCCTTCTTCACTATGCTATCTACCTGCAATTCCACTTTCAAGGAACCATGCACCTGCACTCCAAGGTCTCTTTGTTCAGCAACACTCCCCAGGACCTTACCATTAACTGTACTTCCTGCCCTGATTTACCTTTCCAAAATGCAGCATCTCTCCTTTATCTAAATTAAACTTCATCTGCCACTCCTCGGCCCATTGGCCCATTTGATCTTGATCCTGTTGTACTCTGAGGTAACCTTCTTCAATGTGCACTATCCATCCAATTTTGATATTATCTGCAAGCTTACTAACTATACCTCCTATGTTCACATCCAAATAATTTATATAAATGACGAAAAGTCATGGACCCAGCACTGATCCTTGCGGCACTGGTCACAGGCCTCCAATCTGAAAAGCAACCCTCCACAACCACCCTCTGCCTTCTACCTTTCAGCCAGTTCTGCATCCAAAAGGCTCATTCTCCCTGTATTTGATGTGGTCTAACGTTGCTAACCAGCTGACCATGAGGAACCTTGTTGAATGCCTTACTGAAATCCATATACATCCATAACTCTGCCTTCACCATACCTCTTTGTTACTTCAAAAAACGCAATCCAGTTAGTGAGACATGATTTCCCACGCACAACGCCATGTTGCTTACCCCTAATCAGTCCCTGCCTTTCCAAGTGCATGTAAATCCTATCCCTCAAGATTCCCTCCAACAACTTGCCCACTACTGATGTCAGGCTCACCGGTCTATAGTTCCCTGGCTTTTCCTTACCACCTTTCTTAAAACGGAGCACCACGTTACCCAACCTCCAGTCTTCTGCCATTTCTCTTGTGATTATCAATGATACAACTATCTCACCAAGGTGTCCAGCAATCACTTCCCTCGCTTCCACAGAGCGCTCATGTACTCCCAATCAGGTCCTGAGGATTTACCCATCTCTTTACATGTTAAGACATGCAGCACCTCATCTGTAACATGGACATTTTTCTACTTGTTACATCTTCAAAGACTTTGAGCAAATTAGTCAAACATGTTTTATCTTTCATAAAACCATGCTGATTCCAATCAATTATGTTTTGACTTTCTAAATATTCTGTCATTGCTTCCTTATTAATGGGTTCTCACAACTTCCCCACCACAGATGTTAAACTAACTGACCTATACTCTCCTACTTTCTGTCTCCCTCCCTTTTGGAATAAGGATCTGATTTTAGCATTTTTCCCATCCACTGGAACCTTTCCCGTATCCCCGGAATTTTGGATATTATAACTGATAAATTCACTGTCTCTGCTGCCACTTCCTTAAGACCCTAAAACATAGACCACTAGGCCCTGGGAACCTGTCTACCATCAATCCCTATTGTTTGCTCAGTACTTTTTTCCTCGTGATGATGATTGTTTTAAGGCCCTCCCTTTCTATATCCTCTGTAGTACCTGTTACTATTGGGATGGTAATAGTGTCCTCCACCTTAAAGGCTGGGGCAAAATACTAACGTAGTGGTTCTGCCATTTCTGAGCTTCCCAGTATTAAATCCTCAGTCTCATTCTCCAAGGGACCAACATTCACTATAGTTACTTTCTTCCCTCTTATATTATTTTAAAAGCTTTTGCTCTCTATTTTTATAATTTGCCCCAGCATTATTTGACATTTTCCTTTGTTCTTTTTACTACTTTTTTAGCAACTCCTTGTTGATCTTTAAAACTTATCCAATCTTCCAGTCTGCCACTGGCCTTTGCAATAAGGTATGACTTAGTTTATGTCTTTATACTATCTTTGTCCTTGCCTACCCCTAGATGTTTTATTTCCCCGTCTTACAGACAACATCTGTTAGGGCTGTAATTCAACAGAGAGTTGGTCTTTTGAAGATGAGTTCCTGTTGTTTTGGACTATTCAGAGGCTATACTTCAGTACTCATTGGACAGGGTCTTCTAATTAGTGGCTTTGTAAAATGAGATTTGAACATGGACAGCCGAAAAATCATGAAGCAAGGATTCTTTATTTTATTGGCATCAGGACATTACAAACATGAAGGGAAATTAAAGTTAAACATGTTAAACAATACTATTATATTATTTTTCTTGGAATGAAGCCTGTGGTTCACATTGGATTGAGGAATCATTTATTCGCTCCTCCTTCCCATGGGTGCTACTTTTTCCAAAGATGGTCTATTTGCCTGCTCCAGCTACCCTCACTCCATGGTTGCCACCTGCTGCTGGAGGTCCAGGCACAACTGCTCGAGCTGGCCTGCGCAGTGCCCTCACTCACCTCCACTATTTGCTCGGTGGACGCTCCATTACACGTGTTTGCTGCATCTGACACAACCAAGTGCAAAGGAGTAAGCTCTTAGAAAAAGGTTTAGACCCCTTTAATGGTGATAATGAGGCTACTGAGGAAGGCAGGGCAGGACTGGAGTAAGCCAGACGTGCCTGTGTGAACCAGCAAGATCTGAAGATGAATTACCAAGAATTAACATATGTGTACACATTGAAATACGAGCCACTTATGGCACAGAAGCATTTCTCAAGGGAATGCTTGGTTTAAAATGTTACGCTAGTTTGTTTGGTATAAGTTGTAAGTGAATTTGTTCCCTTTTGAATTGACAGCATCCTGTTCAATTTTCTGGTCAGTCTCAGTATGAACTAATACACGATTGTATAGATGCTGTGCTTATATGACTTGAACTTCCGTACACCCAATGTGATTTATTTTTTATTCATTCATGGAATGCGGGTGTCACTGGCAAGGCCAGCATTTATTACCCAGTTACTAGAGTCACATGTCAACCAGACCAGGTAAGGATAGCAGTTTCCTTCCCTAAAGAACATTAGTGAACCAGATGGGTTTTTCCTGACAATCAGCAAAAGATTCCTGGTCACCATTAGATTCTTAATTCAAGACATTTATTGAATTCAAATTTCATCATCTGCCTTGGCAGAGTTCAAATACGGGCCCTAGAACTTTACCTGGGTCTCTGGTATAACAGTCCGGTGATAATACCATTAGGCCCTTGCCTCCTCTCTACTGTTATAACTTACAACTTATGCCTCCACACTTCAATGTTCTGTAATCGCTCTTTTCCTAGCTCTGTGTTCATGTTGCCTAAACATCCTCAGATGAACTTGAGGAAGGCTGCTTTGGGTACCTTGCCACAGATGGTGAAACAGGGCTGTTGCCTGCTGGGGATCTCCTGCACAGATCTACACGGACTGGCCGAATGAAGATGTTTGAGTTTCTGGCAGAAAGCAGGTGGTACTGCATGACATCCCTGGCGATGACATTGCCTGAATGTGTGGCAATCATTTCTCCTCACTCCTGGTGTGTAACAGCACCTCTCTCATCCCTTGAGGGGTAAGGAACCAAAAGGAAGATTAAAGTGCCTCAGCACCTTTCATCTAGTTAGTGAATGAGTACATTCACAGCTCAGGCAAAGGTTCAAAACGTTTTTGAGAGAAAGCAGGAAAATGGGGTTGAGGAGCATGTTCAAATGGTGGAACAGACTCGATGGGCTGAATGGCCTAATTCTTTGTTTATCTTATGATCTATGATCCTATGTCCACCACGTACTGCCTATCTGCCTCATAAAATGAATTATGACGAATTTAGCTGAGATGAATATAATTGCATGAGAAAACCCATCTCCCACATCCATATTCAGACTCACTTCCACACTTTATCTCAAAAATAAAGAGATTGAGCCTTCTCTGTCACTGCAATTTCTCAGGATGCCAAGCCAATCAAGTTCCAATATCATATAAATTTAATGTGAGATGGTGCAGCGTTCAAATGCATGACATTAACCTGGAAATCAAAGAGACAGGCTCTTAAAAAAACTACATTCACAAGAAATAATATTAAACTGGATTGTGTTAAATGAGAACTATCAGTACAGAATCAAATTTTAAAACTTTCTGGTGTTACCCCCTAACCTGGTGATGCTGAAAACTGAATATGACAGTAATCAACTGCAGCAGGACATTGATCAGCACAATGTGCAGACAGCTGGCAAATGGAATTTAATACAGAAAAGTGTGAGGTGATGCATCTTGGCATAAAGAACAGGATACAGTGTTGTGATCTACAGCAAGGCCATTAAGTTATTTTTTTTTTCAAAATGAATTCGCAGATATCAATTGAAAGTATTATACCATAAAGTTTCACATTTTAAAATGAAAATTTTTACGCTACATGAGTTAAGTAAAGCAAGGACTAACTCAACACATTATCCTTTAAACTCAAACATTTCAACAGGATACTGCCTGTTCTATTTTTATTTCTGCCCAAGTGCTTCCCTATTCCTTACAACACTGTGGATGTGCATTCACTTCTCTTGGTATCAAATCAAGTTATGCCACAGTTCTCAGGAATTCACTTCGATTCTCTTCAGTCTTCCTGCTATTCTCTAGGTTTCTTGAGCACATTTCCACTAACATTCGGCACGACAACACCTTCAACTCTCCTTAAGCACCTTACCACTGTGAGCAACCCAGCTCGAACACAGGCCTCACTGCCTACAGTCCTTGTGGGGAAATGACTCAAACCACAGGACTCTGAGGACTTGCTCAGCCTCAGGTAGACAAAGACAAAAATTGATGGGAAGGAAGCTGCAAAGAGCCTGCAGAGGGACATGGACAGGCTAAGTGATTGGGCAAAATCTTTGCAGATAGAATATGATTTTTTATTTATTTTTAAGCAGTAAGGGAGTCAGGGGTTATCTCAAAAAGGCAGGAAAGTGGAGTTCAGGATTGCCAAATCAGCCATGGCCTTATTTGGACATCTGCAGAGTAGACTTGATAGGCTCTACACCTACTCCTACACCTTTTGGGCTGATGGTATTATGTACAATGTGATTTCAGCAATCAAGAACTTTGTCTAAATTCTGCTGAGCTTTATGTCCAGACTATTTAGCAAGGCAGAAGTACTGACAGCCTTTAAGTTCTGAATGAGGCAGTAGAGTGCAGCAAGGAAAGGCAGGGATGCTGTGAGTATCCAAGTAGGCTGTGAGTACGAACAGAGCAAGCAAGGAGTCCTCAGGTAAATGCTGTCATCCATCAGCTGGAGGCCAAATCTCCCTGTGTGCAAAGTGACCTGGCAGTAACATGACAACGCTCAGCATTGAAATGAAGAATCGTATTCTAAGTGAGTCAAAGATGGCATGATGTGGTGAGGCAGGTAAGTGTCTGATACCAAATTTCATGGATGGAAGAGTGCAGATGGTTACTGTCTATGGAGTAGGCAAAAGTGAGTACTGCAGATGCTGGAAACCAGAGTTTAGATCAGAGTGGTGCTGGAAAAGCACAGCAGGTCAGGCAGCATCCGAGGAGCAGGAAAACCGATGTTTTGGGCAAAAGTCCTTCATCAGGTATAGAGGCAGGAAGCCTCCGGGGTGGAGAGATAGATGGGGGGGGGGGGGGGGGGGGGCTCTGGGGAGAAGTAGCAAAGAATACCACTGTCTATGGAATGTTAACTGAGAAACTGGGGACTGTTGACCAGGATGGAGGGCCACCGACCCACTGTGACTTTGTTGTTAGGAATAGTCACCATCCAATAACTGCAGATGCTGGAAACCAAATTCTGGATTAGTAGTGAGTGGGGGAGGAGATGAAGGTGATAGGTCAGGGAGGGGCGGGTGGAGTGGATAGGTGGAAAAGGAGACAGGCAGGTAGGACAAGTCCGGACAAGTCATGGGGACAGTGCTGAGCTGGAAGTTTGAAACTAGGATGAGGTGGGGGACGGGGAAATGAGGAAGCTGTTGAAGTCCACATTGATGTCCTGAGGTTGAAGTGTTCCGAGGTGAAAGATGAGGCGTTCTTCCTCCAGGAGTCTGGTGGTGAGGGAGCAGTGGTGAAGGAGGCCCAGGACCTCCATGTCCTCGGCAGAGTGGGAGGGGGAGTTGAAATGTTGAGATGGAGAGGTCCAGGAAGGGGAGGGAGGTGTCAGAGATGGTCCAGGTAAATTTAAGGTCAGGGTGGAGTGTGTTGGTGAAGTTCATGAATTGCTCAACATCCTCGCGGGATAACGAGGTGGCGCCAATGCAGTCATCAATGTAGCGGAGGAAGAGGTGGGGAGTGGTGCTGGTGTAATTACGGAAGATCGACTGTTCTACACAGCCAACAAAGAGACCGGCATAGCTGGGGCCCATACATGTGCCATGGCTACCCCTTTGGTCTGGAGGAAGTGGAAGGATTCAAAGGAGAAATTGTTAAGGCTGAGAATTGCAAAGGACCCACTCCGTACTACATCATCAGGAGAATTCATACTCTCAACAAACAGTATTTCAATTCCATCTCAAACGTCAAAAACTGTAAGTACAACAATCTTTTATCCACCCACCTCCATAACCAGCGCTCCTCAAACATTCCAGAAGATTCCCCTGGCCTTGGAAACACCATTAGCCATGCAGCTGACGCAGCTACCACCCCCACACTGAGTGATTATGTCACTTCCGCTCCCATCATGGCCGCTCCCACAGCCACTTCCAGCCCTCACATCATCGCTGATGCCACATGCTCAGTGACTCCCGCCACCCCTACTGCCATGATCACCACCACTTCCGCCCCCACCAGCGCCACTCACCTGCATTCTGCTGACATGCCCCCCACAGACTCCACTGTCACTATCCCCACCCCCCAGAACCCCAAGGGGAACACTACCCCTGCTCATGACTCCACCCCCATTCCCCCCACCATCACACCCACTCCAGTTACAGGTTCCGCCCCCACTCCCAGCTCCACACCCACACCAGATCCCAGCTCCCAGCCCTGCCGAGTTTTCATCATCCCTCCAGACCTCCCACTCACTGAGGACGAACGATCAGTCCTCAGCAAAGGACTCACCTTCATTCCCCTCTGTCCAAGCATCAATGAATTTAATATACGCCGTGACATCGAACAATTCTTCCGTTGCCTCCGCCTCCGAGCTTACTTTCACAACCAGGACTCCCGCCCACCTTCCGAGGACCCCTTTGCCCACCTCCAAAACACTGCATCCACCTGGACACCCCGCGCTGGCCTATTACCTGCCCTCGACCTCTTCATTTCCAACTGCTGCCGGGACATTAACCGCCTCAACCTATCGACCCCCCCTCCCCCACTCCAACCTCTCACCCTCACAACACGCAGCCCTCCAATCCCTCTGGTCCAATCCTGACCTCAACATTAAGCCAGCGGATGAAGGGGGTGCAGTGGTAGTCTGGCACTGATCTCTACACCGCTGAAGCCAAACGCCAACTCGAGGACACATCTTCCTACTGCCCCCTCGACCATGACCCCACCCCTCATCACCAAACCATCATCTCCCAGACCATACAGAACTTCATCACCTCAGGAGATCTCCCACCCACAGCTTCCAACCTCATAGTCCGGGAACCCCGCACTGCCCGGTTCTACCTCCTTCCCAAGATCCACAAGCCTGACCACCCTGGCCGACCCATTGTCTCAGTATGCTCCTGTCCCACTGAACTCATCTCTACCTACTTTGTCACTGTCCTATCTACCCCTAGTCCAGAAACTCCCCATATACGTTCAAGACACCACCCACACCCTCCACCTCCTCCAAGACTTCCGTTTCCCTGGCCCCCAACGCCTCATCTTCACCATGGATATCCAATCCCTCTACACCTCCATCCGCCATGGCCAGGGCCTCCAAGCCCTCCGTTTTTTTCCTCTCCAGACGTCCTCAACAGTACCCTTCCACCGACACTCTCATTCGTTTGGCCAAACTGGTCCTCACCCTTAACAATTTCTCCTTCGAATCTTCCCACTTCCTCCAAACCAAAGGGGTAGCTTTGGGCCACAGCTATGCCTGTCTCTTTGTTGGCTATGTAGAACAGTTGATCTTCCATAATTACACCGGCACCACTCCCCACCTCTTCCTCCGCTACATTGATGACTGCACTGGCGCCACCTAGTGCTCCCGCGACGAGGTTGAGCAATTCATCAACTTCACCAACACATTCCACCCTGACCTTAAATTTACCTGGACCATCTCTGACACCTCCCTCCCTTCCTGGACCTCTCCATCTCCATTAGTGATGACCGACTTGACACTGACATTTTTTACAAACCCACCGACTCCCACAGCTACCTGGATTACACCTCTTCCCACCCTATCTCTTGCAAAAATGCCATCCCGTATTCCCAATTTCTCCGTATCTGCTCCCAGGAGGACCAGTTCCACCATAGAACACACCAGATGGCCTCCTCCTTTATAGACCGCAATTTCCCTTCCCACATGGTTAAAGATGCCCTCCAACGTATCTCGTCCACATCCCGCACCTCTGCCCTCAGACCCCACCCCTCCAATCGTAACAAGGACAGAACGCCCCTGGTGCTCACCTTCCATCCTACAAACCTTCGCATAAACCAAATCATCCGCCGACATTTCCGCCACCTCCAAAAAGACCCCACCACCAGGGAATTATTTCCCTTCCCACCCCTTTCCGCCTTCCGCAAAGACCATTCCCTCCGTGACTACCTGGTCAGGTCCACGCCCCCCCTACAACCCACCGTCCCATTCTGGCAATTGCCCCTGCCACTGCAGGAACTGTAAAAACTGCGCCCACACCTCCTCCCTCACCTCTGTCCAAGGCCCTAAAGGAGCCTTCCACATCCATCAAAGTTTTACCTGCACATCCACTAATATCATTTATTGTATCCGTTGCTCCCAATGTGGTCTCCTCTACATTGGGGAGACTGGGCGCCTCCGAGCAGAGCGCTTTAGGGAACATCTCCGAGACACCCGCACCAATCAACCAAACCGCCCCGTGGCCCAACATTTCAACTCCCCCTCCCACTCTGCCGAGGACATGGAAGTCCTGGGCCTCCTTCACCACCGCTCCCTCACCACCAGAAGCCTGGAGGAAGAACGCCTCATCTTCCGCCTCGGAACACTTCAACCCCGGGGCATCAATGTGGACTTCAACAGTTTCCTCATTTCCCCTTCCCCCACCTCATCCTAGTTTCAAACTTCCAGCTCAGCACTGTCCCCTTGACTTGTCCGGACTTGTCCTACCTGCCTGTCTCCTTTTCCACCTATCCACTCCACCCTCCCCTCCCTGACCTATCACCTTCATCTCCTCCCCCACTCACCCATTGTACTCTATGCTACTCTCTCCCCACCCCCACCCTCCTCTGGCTTATCTCTCCATGCTTCAGGCTCACTGCCTTTATTCCTGATGAAGGGCTTTTGCCCGAAACGTCAATTTCGCTGCTCGTTGGATGCTGCCTGAACTGCTGTGCTCTTCCAGCACCACTAATCCACCATCCAGTTTCTATCTAGTGTGTGGCAGAATGATAAATCTTTTATCATTGAGGTGAAGTTAGGTACTAATTACATGAAAATGCATGCAAGTAGGCTCATTAACAACATTCATGTCCCACTACCAGAACTTTGTTCTCGAATTGGATTTTTTTTCCTCAACATTCAGAATTTCATGTTTCCATGTTCATCATATTTTCCAAACTGACTCATTATTGCCCTTGTCATTCAGGGCCTGGGAAAATCCAGCCTACATGATCGAGAAGAAAAAAACTTTCATCAAAGTTATTATGCATATTGAGTTGACACACAAGTCATTAGAGGTTATTCAAATAACTAAGAACATAGAACATAGAACATAGAACAATACAGCGCAGTACAGGCCCTTCGGCCCTCGATGTTGCGCCGATCAAAGCCCACCTAACCTACACTAACCCACTATCCTCCATATACCTATCCAATGCCCGCTTAAATACCCATAAAGAGGGAGAGTCCACTACTGCTACTGGCAGGGCATTCCATGATCTTACGACTCGCTGAGTGAAGAACCTACCCCTAACATCAGTAACTTCACATCAAGCTGAAGAATGGAAGAGAAGTGGAACATTTATGGAGGTATAGAAATGTGACCTGGGAATCAATTTCCTTCCATCTCATCCTTTTACATGGTGGAAAGCTATACAACCCTCCATTCAATAACTCCGTATAACACATGACCCAGAATGAGCGATAATGGCAGGAAGTGGGATCAAATCTGCACTTAGCATACTTCTGAATAACACAACTGATACTCTGTTCTCTTTCATTCTGCTATATAGTCTCCTTCCTCTACATCCTTACTGCTTTTCAACCCTTTGTCATCCTTAATTTTGATTTCTCACATGTCATTCTCCATAAATGTAAATTAGTCAAGACTCTTCTGCCATCCACACATTACCCCAACCTAAAGTTGGACAACTGCTCTGTGCTGAATTGCATTGTTTTCAAATCCTTCTCCTTTATTCATGGCCTTAATCCATCTAAAGCATAATCTTTTCCAACCAAACATCCAAATTCTCAGACCAGAATTTTCATTGCCTGTGAGGGCAGGAACAGGAGTGCTCATGTGGAGGTTGGTGAGATAGTCTTCCAAGTGTTGTTCACTTGACAGGGAGTCAATTTGGATTTAATTAAACAAACCCTTCTTTATTTAACTCTTTAAATATCAATATAAAACTAACAATCATTGCAACATTTACTTCTTATTTCATCTAACAACTTCAGCTATAACTCATCTTACCTTAGCTTTAACTTAATTCACATTTAACTCTAATTTTAACTCTACAAGTTTGACTTGAAATAAGTATTATCACAATTTGAGGGAAGTGGCCAACTTTCGCGTTCGGTGTCGGTCTTGCCTCATGGTTTTTGTCTTCTTTGAAGAAGACATTCGGGCATGTTCTTCTCAAATGTGGGTCTTGCGTGGCTGCTTCCTGTGAAATCCCTTGTGCTGGTAATGTTTATCTCAAAGTGTGCTTATTCTTCTAGAAACGTATCTGGCACTCAGTCAATTAATTAACCAAACCTGATTCCAATGTTCAATTCCAGCCAATGGAGTTTACTGATACACAACTCCCAAATGTGTATACCAAGTCATCAAGAGCCACATACCATGCTCCATATAAGGTATGTCTAGCAGACCACTATGACACCCCTCTTATTCTGTCAGCACAGGAAACTGCAGGTCACAGCTTACAGAATAAGGTCAGAGTTTAAACTAACTTGACCAAAGTTCTCAGCATGCTTTATTATAGCTCTTAACTAGTCTTGTCGCCATTCCTGCTGCTGGACACCTGACCACAGTGCATAGTCAAATTGGGGAGGTATTCAGGTTGGGGAATAACAATGTCATGAGGTTGTCAGGTAAGGCCAGGAATTAGGATCATTAGGGTATTTGGGTAGTTGTAAAGTATTCAGGGAGAGTCAGAGAGGTGCTTGTGGGTTAGTTATGATTTTGCACAACTGTTAGATGAGGCTTTATTCTCGTTAACACTTCTGGTGTGGTTATCCAGGTATTTACTGTGGAACTGTTGAAATTTCTGGCTCAAACTCAGACTTGCAACCATTGCAGTGGAGTCCCACAGAACAGCAAAATTGGTGATTGGCATTACAAACTTTTTGAGCAATTGTCTTGTATGTCTAGATGTCTGGAGTTCCACAAGGGTCTGATACACATCTTCAGTATCATGTGCAGTCCATAAAGGACCAAAAACTGGGGGATTTGCCCATTAGGTTTGTACTAATGTACACAATGATAAGTGCAGTTTAGAAACAGTACCCAGCCATTCTGGAAAAGGAATACAAGAAACAGTCTCTCATCTTTGCATCTTTTGAAAAATAATAACCTCAGAGCACTCATTTTATTAAGTTTTCATGTTGAAATATTTTGAAATTAATTCTTTGCCTTCAATTTCAATATCCTGCAACAATTGGGTCATGGGGTAAGCATTTGCGCTTTCAGATCAGAGGAATTAGTACCATGTGACAGTTTTCCATTAACCTTTATTCCAGCTTGCTGTAATCCAGATCCACAAACATATCCCTTAATGAAGTTTAAATACTTGAATATGTTTGAACATGAACTTAAATTCAACTATTAGTCTTAAAAAGTGCAAATTACTTCAAATCTCTATGATAAATTATTTCTCAGATCCCTTGTATGTATTAAATCGCATTTTTTATGCTGTTTCCTATTCCAAGCCATTGTTTTTCAGAATATCAATTGTGGAATTCCTTGCCTTGTTTACAATCTGTTAGTTTAAAAGGCAAGCCCAGTGTTGCTCAGTCCCTGTCTGGAGTGTTACAATTAGATATTTGTGCTTTATCCAGATTTGTGCATCATTTATGTAGAGATATATATTTAGCACAGAATTAAATTGCTTTTTAACAGGTGACTTTATGTCACCTTCAGTCTCTCAGATCTTCCAAATATCTCTTTTATAATTATCTGTTATACATATTTACTGAGAAAGCAGTCCATCAGAAGCTGTAGACATTCATTATTCTTCATGTTTGAATTCTTGACTTGAAGTATATCTTTCTCATACCAGTAAAATTAATTAATGATTGAGATAATTTAATATCACTGTTCTTATTTAAAAGAGAAGGGATTTTAAGGTAATAATTAGAGTCTGTTGATTACAATTTTATCATCTTAGTCCCTGTTCAACACAGTGGGACAATTGTTGAGTCTTGTTCCAGGAAATAGCAGATGTCAACAGTGATTTCCTCTGTTTAAGACTCATGAGGTTTTTGTGCTCGTATGTATTGAGAGAGCTAATCGTCTAGGTCAAGAGAAAGATATCACCTTCATTCAAATAGTTACCTGTGTTCATCCATTTTGTCCTGAGGAGGGGTTTGTGGCTGGTGATGGTACGACTACCATCATTTTGGATGCTGCTGGAGCAGTTGGCAAAGATGTGGCCTTTCTGCTTAACCCTCATCAGAAGTGGATAATGGTGCAGCATAATGTGCTGCCATGCTGTGGTGGAGGGGGTTGGCAGCAGGGAAATGCAACTGAAGGTGAGTAAAGTGAAGTCCCTCTCAAGGAGTTGAAAGAGAGAATGCTTTGAACAGGAGCTTCTCAAATGGCCATGGCTGCAGTTTTTCAATCTAGCCAATCAAAGCCTTCCCTTTCATCTTCACTGTAGAAGCTGTGCTCTCACCTCAATGACCTTGAGGGAGTTGCTAAAGGATAAGGAAACAGGTTCTTTGGCTTAGAAATCCAAGAATCAGAGTTAAAATCTTAGCAACCTCAACAACCAGTTAATTGCTAAACCAGATCTAAAGGGGCATCACTGCTTGCTTTTTCAGATATCACAGGAAAGTTGGAAGGGATTGGTATCACATAGATTTTTAGGTTAAAACAAATACTGCAGATCCTGGAAACCAGAGTCTAGATTAAAGTGGTATTGGAAAAGCACAGCAGGTCAGGCAGCATCCGAGGAGCAAGAAAATTGATGTTTCGGGCAAAAGCCCTTCATCAGGAATTTTTGTTCAGTAACGGAATCAAGGGTTATGGGGAAAAGACATGAAAGTGGAGTTGAGGATTATCATCCCATTAAGTGGTGGAGCAGACTCGATGGACGAACAGTCTGCCTCTGCTCCTATGTCTTATTGAATCCTGACAGGTTGTTAATTTGTATACCATTTCCTACCTCCCAATCCCTCAAGTTAGTCTCCAATGGCCAAGAAAAGAATCAATTCACCATATCAAAGGTATTATTGTTTATACTGCCAGAGAATTCAGACCTCATATGATCAGATATAACAAGAAAGAAAGAACTTCCACAACTGATGAAAATCAAATGTCCCCATCTCTTAAGTAAGTGTACATGTTAAATGCTCTTCCTCCAGTTTCACTGTGTTGAACTGAGTTTGACTAGAAACAGTAATTCATTCGTACCTTACTCTAACTGTTCCTTCTCACTATTTCAAAACTGTACAACTCCTTACTCTTTCCACCAACAATTCTCAGACATGAAAACCAAGTGTCTTGATGCTTCCTTAGTTACTTTATTTATTCTCTTCATGTACTGTGGGTCTTTGCACTGAATTATCATTTTCCAATTTGAAAGAGTTTCTAGTCTGTACTAGAATCTGATCACCCATCAAGGTGGCAACAAGTTGGAGAAGTGATATGTTATTGGCAATAATTGAGTCATTTTTTGATCATTTTAATTTAATTTTGGATAATTTAAAAAAAAAATTTCCTGGCCAGCAGTCACCCATTGCTATGTAATTGGCCTCAGTTAAATGAGATTGGTTTAGTTTTTCCTTTTGGATTGTAAAGTGTGGAGTAAGATTGCTTCACCTGGTGATAAAAGCTTCTGTATGATTTGTTAGCTGTCTAACTGATAATAGTCCTCGTTCCAAACCATCCACATTGTAATCCTCACCACAGCTCCTCATAGTATAAAATCCATCTGGTCAATTTACTGCCACTATCCTCCTTTGTGGGAGGGATCTATATGACCTGTGGGAGGGATTTAGAGTGGCAGTGGAAAACCACTTGGTTGTCTAATGAGAAGAGGATCTGATTTTAAAAATGATGTGGATTATTTCATGTTAACAGGACCTTGATCAGATGGGCCAATGGGCAGAGGAGTGGTGAACGGAATTCATATGAGGAAAGGCAAACCAGGGCAGGACTTATACACTTAATGGTAAAGTCCTAGGGTAAGAGAGACCTTGGAGTGCAGATTCATATTTGCTTGAAAGAGTAGTTGCACACAGATAGAATAGTGAAGAAGGCGTTTGGTATGCATTCCTTTATTGGTCAGAGCATCGAGTATAGGAGTTAGGAGGCCATGTTGCAGCTGTACAGCACATTGGTGAGGCCACTTTTGAAATACTGCATTCAATTCTGGTCTCCCTGCTATAGGAAGGATGTTGTAAAACTTGAAAGGGTTCAGAAAAGATCTACAAGGATATTGTCAAGGTTTGAACTATATGGAGAGGTTGAATAGGCTGGGGCAATTTTGCCTGGAAGGTCGGAAGCTAAAGACCGACCTTATAGACGTTTATAAAATCATTAGGGGCGTGGATAAGGTGAATATCCAAGATCTTTTCCCTAGGTTATGGGAGCCCAGGACTAGAGAGCATAGGTTTAAGGTGAAAGGGGAAAGATTTCAAAGGGACCTAAAGGGTAACCTTTTCATGCAAAGGACGGTGTATATATGGAATGAGCTGCCAGAGGAAGTGGTGAACACTGGTACAATTACAACATTTAAAAGGGTATATGAATAGGAAGGGTTCAGAGGGATATGGACCAAATGCTGGCAAATGGGACTAGATTAGTTTAGGATATCTGGTTGGCATGGACAAGTTGTACCAAAGGGTCTGTTTCTGTGCAGTACATCTCGATAACTCTATAATTCAGTATAAGTTACATTGGTTTGATAGTCATTATCACAGACAATGTGGGATACCTTGATGTTTGGTCTTACCCCTTTGAGATCCAAAGTTGTTCTTCCACTTGAGTCCATGAGCCATCATCATATTGGGTTGCAATAATACACTCAGCACTAACACTTCCAGATGCTTACACCCATTTCCAACAATCACCCTTCAAGTGTGTAGACAAGAGCCTTCATTTAACACATTGTTTGAAAGACAATACTTCCATCAGTGCAGTACTCCCACTGCATTTCAGTGAAGTGTCAGCTTCAATTATCTGCTCAAATCCCTGGAATTCATGTTGAACTCTAACCATGTGACTCAATGTAGGAGTGCTACTTCTGGGCAAATTGCCTCACGTCTGGTTGATGAAACATCACAACCTATCTAAAGAGAATACTATATATTATCCATGATTTGGAGATGCCGGTGTTGGACTGGAGTGTACAACGTTAAAAATCACACAACACCAGGTTATAATCCAACAGATTTAATTGGAAGTGTGCTTCCAATTAAACCTGTTGGACTATAACCTGGTGTTGTGTGATTTTTAACTATATATTATCGTTATCTTCATCCAGTGATCTCTCTCTGTGACAGTTTCTGGCTCTATCTCTGCTTCTCCAAATTGCTCTGATTTGTATTTTTTTATTCAGTTCTCCAAAAGAACTCCCAATCTTCAGGTGGTCCAGAAACATCCTTCTTTTCCTCCATTAATCTTTCCATCTGGCAGTTTATTACTTCATTTTGTTGGCAGATTGGGCTGCTGGCATGTGATACTTCCAGATTACCAGATTCAAGTGCTGCCTGCATTCAATCTCTACCTGCAGTTTCTTGGCTTGAGGTTGTGTGTATTACAACTGTCAGCATCTTCTCCAAATTTGAGACAATCAATCCCATCCCACATCTCCATAAACATTGTGGGCATTTTAAAATTAGTTGGCTGTCTTCATTTTATTAATTGTTACTTTAATATATATAACGCTATGTTTTTTAACTTTGACTTAAATGGGCACATTGTTGAAATCTGCTTTTTCTATAAAATATCTGTCAATCATTTGAGATACGAAGTATGGGAATGCTCAATTTGATTTGATAGATTTGGAAAAATTGCCCCTTACATATGATACCTAGGGCAAATTCTGTCCACAGTTACTGTCAGTATATAGATGTTGCAGTTTTAGTGTAAATTCAGCCAGAATCTAGTGGCAGAACCCAACTTGACATTGGAATGCAACGATGTGGATTTCCTGCAAAAAGCAAACCTACAAGGAGTTAAGTTATGAGCACAGATTAAACACATTTTTCTGTTTTCTGTAGAACTTAGAAGGTTAAGGGGTGATCTGATCAAAATCTTCAAGATAAGACAGGGAACTATTGCCACTGATTGTGGATTTAAGAACTAGGGGAACAGTCTGAGTATTAGGGCCAGACCATTTAGGAGAAACATTAGGAAACACTTCTGCACAGAAACAGTTGCAGATGTTTGAAACTCTCTTCTACAAACTGCAATGGATGCTGAAGCAATTGTTAATTTTAAATCTGAGATAGATAATTGTTTTATTAAGCAAAGGTATTAGAGAATATGGGCCAAAGGCAGGTATATGGAGTCAGGCCAGAGATCAGCTATGATCTTATTGAATGTCAGAACCGACTCAAGGAGCTGAATGGCTGACTCCTGCTCTTATATTCCTATGCTCAGTTCTTCAATATAGAACAATTTTGCATCAGCACGACACTTGTATTTGAGACGCAATCCTAAAATTGTTAGACAGTTCTTATTAGCAATAGCAGCTATTAAAAACTATTTCAGTAATGTATAAAATTGGTCTCCTTAAAGAAAGATGTAAATTGTTGGAAGCAAATCAGAGAAGGTCCTTTTGAGGGTTGGCTTTTGAGGAAAGTCTAGGCTTGTGTTTATTGGAGTTTAAAAGAGAAAGAGGCAGCTTCAATAAAAGATATACAATCCAGAAGGGTCTTCATATGATGGACATTGAAAGGATATTTCTTTCTTGCTGAAAAATCTAGAACTAGTGTTCGCTTTTAAAAATAAGAGGTTGCCCTTTTAAAACAACTACATGGAGCAATTCTTTTTCTCCCACAGGATTGTAAGCCTTTGGAAATCTCCTCTTCAAAATGTTGTGGAAGCAGAGTCCTTGAATATTTTGAATGCAAAGATAGATTCCTGCAAAGGACAGGAGCTGTACGATTACCATGGGGGAGCTAGGAATTTGGAGTAAACAGAACTCAGTCTTGATCTTATTGAATTATGGAGCAGATTCAATGGCCCGAGTGGCCTATCACACTCCTACTTACGTATTCAAATGTACAAATGAAAATAAAGGGAAGCCGAGTCACCCTGCTTGACCATTTGTTTATCAAAAACAGTCCAGTTCTACTTTTGATGGAATATTTCTACAACTACTTGAGTATGTACACAATGTTTTTGTAACACTTAGAAAAGAAATTCCCTGAAGCCACCTTTGGATGCAAGTTTGAATAAGAGTTTGTGTTCCAATGAATTAAAACTTTGTCAGAATGGAACCTTCCTAATTAGTGAAGTAATTATAACCTAAAGCACCATCAAGCATTCAGAGATTTTTCATCTGATATGCCTGTTTTCCATAAATCATAATTGTTGCTCTCTCTGACTTAAAACTGTTTCTCATTTAAACTGGATCTAAGATGTTTCTCTTATTAAAGAAATTAATTGAATGCCAATTTTAAATATCATTCTGTCTCTGTCTTGTTTTGGACAGAGCATAATATTTTATTCTGATAACCCTTTCATAAATGTACTTCGTCCACATTACTTGATTTTTTCCAGAAATATTATTAATTGAAAAAGGTTTAAGGGATTCCAGTAGATTTTGTAAAAGAAATACTAGCCAAACCATTGGGACCTGGGGCTTTATTAAATGCTTTTATTTAACTATATTATTTGCTTCCTGGATTAATAATGGTGAGTTAAATGTATCTTTTAAAGTTTAATTAGATTTTGGAAACAGAGCAGACTATATCTTGATCCTTAGATAAGGAGTGAAGTTTGCTTCTGCTTCTTTCCAAGTTTTAATGAAGTTGAGAATGTTCTTTGAAGTTTTTATTTTGGAGCAAAAACAACTTATATTTATATATATTTTACATAAGCAATTCTTGCATAGAAGCAGACAGGAGGGAGAGATGGGGGAAGTGGCAGGAAACTGAGTTGAGGAGGTAGTTTGTAAATAGGAGAGAGAGGAAAGCCAGGGAATAGTTTCAGACTGTGCGGAGAAGATGTAATCAAAAAAGGAAAGGGGTGAGTGGAGAACACACCATGAACTATTAAGAATGGAGTGTAAAGGTTAATCATGTTCCTATGTCAAATGAGCAAAACACATGTTCAAAGGAAAGTTAGTGTACTGAGAAACTCAGAGTCAATACAAGTTGAAAATGATCTTTGAGCAGCTGTAACCTTACCTGATAGCGAACAACTCATTGATGAACTCTTCACCTGAATCATGCCTCTCAGCTCAAATACAACAATAATACAATCTGACGATTCTTATCACTGGCATCCAATAGCTTTTCTCAGCTCAGTGTTACTTATCCTCACTTCATTGCAAATATGAACTGCAACATCAAATTCAGACAAATTCATTCAACTACTTAATCCCACCTGTATATAATACTTAACATGAATAATTATTATTTGTCCCTATGCAATGCTTTGATACTTGACTTATTTTGTTGTTTACCCATAGTAGTGCTCCTTAGCTGTGTAAGATCAGTTGCTGGAGTTTTGGAGGGATGTTAAAGCTGCAGTAACTCAGCGCCTTGAGGACCCAGGAGCAACACTTGCTGAGGGCCAGCATAGTCTGACCATGCTGCATGTGGCACTAGCTTGTGCGCTGATGAATAGGTGGCAGGGTTGTGGGAATGTTGTCGTCCGAGAGAGGGCAGTAGGTCCTTTTTCCATGTAGCTCTGGTTACTTTCCAAGCACTGCATGACACAATGGAAACCCCTGTTAATATTGGTCCCCAGAGTCTGGCAAGCTGGCATCTGAAGTTTACAATACAGCAGTGTGATTTTCCCTTCAGCGAACCTGCTCCTTTTCATTGACCTCAAATTGGTATTGTGGCCTACCTACAGCACATGGACTGCAACTCAGTAGCACATTCTCTAGGGAAACTAGGGATGAGCAATAAATGCAGGCTCAGCTAATGACGCCACAATTCACCACATATTAAGAGTAACAGGAAACAGAGTGATGGTTGAGTGGTGTTTTTCTGACTGGAAATCTGTATCTAATGAGCCACACAAGAGGTTAGTGTTGGGGGCCTTGCTGTTTGTGGTTTATATAAAAGATTTAGACTTGAATGTAGGAGGGTTGATCAATAAGTTCGCCGATTATATTAATATTGGTGTAGTGTAAACAGTGAGGAGGATAGCCTTAGATTACAGGAGATGTAGAAAGGCCGGTCAGATGGACTGACCAGTGTCAAATGGAATTCAATCTGGATAAATGTGAGATGATGCATTTGGGCAGGACAAACAGGGCAAGGGAATACATGATGAACCATAGGACCCCGGGAAGCACCAAGAATCCGAGGGACATTCATCTCCATGTCTAGTGGTTACTTAAGACAACAGAACAGTAGATAAAGTGGTTAAGAAGGCATATGAAGTACTTGTCTTTATTAGTTGAGACATAGAGTTTAAGAGCAGAGGTTCTGATGGAGACAGAAGTGACATAGTTGTCTCTCAATAGCTGTTATTATGCCTAACCAGTTAATGTGAATTGTGTCTATTGCTGTCATACGATAAACTATAATGTGTCATGCAAGACAAATTACTTCACTTGTTAAGTTTCTTTCGTGGTCTTTCTCCTACCACAGATAATTAAACAGGCCCTTAGAATGAGCATTGGGTGGAGGATTGATGACAGTCACAAGTCACCAGTCACCAGAAGACATTACGTGTTGGCAATGTTGATACACTGAAAGTGGAATGAGTGTAGGAGGTCCAGTATACACACTTAGCATTGGGATTTCTGTTTTTAAGGTTAAAAGTGCCAGGCTGAGACAAGGCTTTCACCCAATCAACTCCATTTTGGAGCAGCTTTTCTCACTCCCTAATCCCCTCTCTTATTGATAATCTACTTACCCAAACCTCTCACTTACATTTCCTTTCTTAACTCTGCCACACTCAGTTCCTTTCACTTGATTGGTTCCTTCTTCCGGACTGTACTCCCTCTACACCTCACTCATAGTGAGGGTTTGGGATAGGGATAATTTTTTCCTGAACTCTTTCACAGGGCATGGCTTTCCTGCCCATTCCAGCATTTGTTGCCCATCCCTAAATCCCCTTGAAATGAATGACTTGTTAGGACTTTCCAGTGGCCATTGGTAAAACTTATGTATTCATGCAACCATTACTGAGACTATATTCTAGATTTGTGAATTGAATTTACGTTCCACCAACTACTTTGGTGGGATTTGAACCCTTGTGCCTCAAGCACTAGCCCAGGCCTCTGGACTACTAGCCTAGTAAAAGTATCCCTACACCATCACCTCGCTATAATGTAGCATGTGAGATGGAATGAGAGAGGTGAGGAACAGGAGTATTTGGAGCAAGAATGTTGGCAAATGAAAAATGACAAGTGCTCAGAGAGCAAGGAGGTCAGTAACCAGAGGGTCAGTGAACAGGTAAACACAATAAGCAATGTGTGGGAGAGTTATAAAACAGGAGAGTCAACAAGAGAACAAGATGGCATAAGTGGATTATAAGCAAAAACAGTTTAAATTTATTTTCAAAATAATATCACTTACAAATGAACTTAGGAAAACACAATATTTCAACTTAAAGTATGTAAGTGCATGTGTAAATTTCAATGTTTTATTTGATGAGAAAGAACCTAACTATAGCCTTTACATTGATTGTAACTGGAAAATCTGATTAAATAAACATGATTATATTTAAAATTTGCACTCTCCAGGAAAGCAACTACAATATTAGGTGAAGAATTATACTTCCTGCCAATGGCTTCAATCTCAAGTGGAGTCAGGACATCTATTAAAACATACCAAGGCTTCACTAAAGATCAAACTGCCCATACAGCACATAATCGCTCATATCGTATTACTGTTGCCTTCTCCACAAACTTGAGCCGATACAGACTAAAGAAAGTGGAAAAGCTAACATTCCTGAACAATAGAACAGTACAGCACAGTACAGGCCCTTCAGCCCTCAATACTGGATTGTACCAACCTTTTATCCTACTCTAAGATCAAACAACACACATTTTCTTCATTTTACTATCATCCATGTGCCTATCCAAGAGTTGCCTAAATGTCCCTAATGTATCTGACTCTACCACCACCTCTGGCAGCGTATTTCATGCACCCACCACTCTGTGTAAAGAACCTACCTCTGACATCTTCCCTATCCATTCCTCCAATCACCTTAACATTATGCTCCTTTGTGACAGCCAATTCTGCCCTGGGAAAATGTCTCTGACTATTCACTTTATGCCTCTGAACATCTTGTACACCTCTACCAAGTCACCTCTCATCCTTCTTTGCTCCGATGAGAAAAGCCCAGCTCCCTCAATCTTTCATCAGACATGCCCTCCAGTCCAGACAGCATTCTGGTAAATCTCCTCTGCACCCTTTAAAGTTCCTACATCCTTCCTATAGTGAGGTGACCAGAACTGAACACACTATTCCAAGTGTGGTTTAACCAGGGCTGTATAAAGCTGCAGCACAACCTCGCGGATCTTAAGCTCAATCCCCCTGCTAATGAAAGCCAACACACCATACACCATCATGATAACCATATCAACTTGGGTAGCAACTTTAAGAGATGGACATGGACCCCAAGATCCCTCTATTCCTCCACACTGCCAAGAATCCTGCCTTTAACCCTGTTTTCAAATTCAATCTTCCAAAATGAATCATTTCACACTTTTCCAGATTGAACTCCATCTGCCACTGAGCCCAGTTAATGCACAGTAATCATTGGATGTTACATTAGTGATAGTCTCCTGAAGAAGGGCTAAAACCCGAAACGTTGATTCTCCTGCTCCTCGGATGCTGCCTGGCCTGCTGTGCTTTTCCAGCACCACACTTTTCAACTCTGGTCTCCAGCATCTGCAGTCCTCACTTTCTCATAGTCACATGTACATTTGCAATATTAATGGGGAATTGGTTAAACATTATTGAAAACGTTTGCTTTGCTAAAGCGCATAACCTACATTTTCTGCCCTGACTGCATTGTTGCATTCACATCTTGTGTACCTCTGGACTTGGTATTGAAGATATGGATTATACTACTGAATAACATCTGTCTCTCTCTCTCTCTGTCTCTGTCTGTCTCTCTCTCTCTCTCTCTTTCTGTCTCTCTCTCCATCTCTGTCTCTCCAAACCTACCTAACTGTCTTTCATATATTGTTTATATTGTTTACTTAAAAGAAAATTTCCCCAATGTATCCCAGCACTGCACTGACAGCAGGTGAATTGAATCATCACTTCAAATAGATCAGAGGTTCAGCAGTTCTACAATAGTTAATTATATTAACAAAAGGCATTACTAAACTGTGCACCTTTAGTTTTTGTGACATCTGGCTTCTCCAGATCAGTTGTTTATAGATTTGGTTGAGTATGTGTTAACTAACTTTCACATATGAAATCTTTTCAAAGTAGAACTGCAACTTGCAGTGATGTTCAACTCAATGCAATCACACAAAGAGTGAATATTGTTTATTATAATTACCACAGCTAACAATACAAAGGAAAAGTTTATTATGGTAATACACATTTAATTAATAACCACTGATTAGGCTTCTGGTTCGTCAGACCTGAATTAATTGTTGATTGAGTTGTTATAAACTTAACATCTTTATTGTATATATTTCCAGCTTGACTGATATATTTTCACTGGGCAGAGATCCTACCCCGAGGCTCAGCTCTCTGCTGATGGAGCTCCTGTCATAAAATGCCATGAACTTCCAAATTGAAATGAACATTTTCTCAGCATGATTCCTACTTGCTTGATGGTATGTCTTGAAGATATTTAGTTTAACATTTGGTAACAATCACGTGAAGTTTGGAAATCCATTTGCTCATAGTTTTTCAGCACTGTGGAAATACCTCTCATTTAGGATTTTGCTAACTGGAAAGTGTCCGTGTAATTTTGTAAGTAATGATCTTTGCTAAATAAGCCACACTGTGAAGTATTTAACCGTAACCAAGATGTGTACAGATGACAATGGTAGACCAAAGTATATGGCTATTGGCTGCAATGCTGACTGAAGACATACGATGCAGAATACTCCCAAGATTCGAGATTCAGTATAAAGTGAAAATGGCATTGTCAAAGAAGCATAATTGTTACTTAAATCAGTTTTAAAATGATTTGATATACCAAGAGAGATCCTTGCCATGTAAATTAACATGAAAAATTAGACTTTATAATAGTTTTATTTTAGAGCACTCATTTTACCAGTACACAAACAATTTAAGACAGAATATAATGCTGCATTCCGGTATTGATCCAATTACAAGTATTAAAAAAAAGTAATAACTGTATTTTATTCACTTGTAAAATTCACCTTAGATCAATTCATGACATAATTCTATTGTTTCTCTCCTTACAGGAATCTGTAGTGCTACTGAACATTCAGTTCAACATCATTCATATATGTCTTGTTGATCTGATAAAACTTATTAATATTTATGCCAACATCAATCTGATACAAGGTCATTGTGAACTGATTTGTTTGAGGTTTTGATCGTGGGCTTTCTATTGACCACATTCTATTGATTATGGCTTCCTGGAAGAAGCCTCTGTACAGATATGAATTTATATTATGACTTAGGCCCAACCATCTTCAGTTGCTTCAACAATGACTTTCCCAACAACATGTGGTCAGAAGTGGGAATGTTTCCAAATAATTGCATAATGTTCAGCACCACATGCAACACCTCAGATACTGAATAGCTCCATGTCCAAATGCAGCAAGACCTGGACAATACCCAGACAAAATGGGTAGCAAGTAACATTTGTGCCACATAAGTGCCAAGTGATGAACATCACCAAACAAGGGAGAATCTAATCATTACCTCTTAATATTTCATTACTTTAGCATCACTGAATCGTCCACTATCAACATCCTGGAGGTTTCCATTGCCCAGAAACGAAACTGGACCAGCCATATAAATGCTGTGACTACAAGAGTGCGCCAGAGGTGAGGAATTCTGCAGTGAATAACTCACCTTCTGTCTCCCCAAAAACCTGTCCATCATCTACAAAGCAGGAAATACTCACCATTTGCCTGGATGTGTTCAGCACCAACAACACCCAAGACTTTTGACACATTCTATATCAAATCAACCTATTTGATTGGCAAACTAACCACCACTCATGCACACTGTCAGCAGCTGAACCATCTACAAGATGCACTGTAATAATCAAAATTCCTTTAATAGCACCTTCCAAATCCATGACCTCTATTACCTAGGAAGTCAAAGGTAACAAATACGTGGGAACCACAACATGCAACTTTCCCTGTAAGGAATACAACATCACCAACATGGAACTATATTTGCATTCTTTCACTGTGGCTGCATCAAAAGCCTTCCTAACAGCACTGTGGGTATCCCTAAATCCCGATAATGCAGCACTTTAAGAAAGCAGCTCACCACCACTTTCTCGATGTCAGGTAGGGATGGTGATACATTCTGGCCTAGCCAACAATGCACATGTTGCAAGAAAAATATTGTGGAATGCACTGCTTGAAATGGTGGTATGTATCACCACACAACCCCTTCCCCTCCTCAGTCTACTCGCCCCACACCCCCTTCTCCAGCATGTCACTGCACAAACACACTTTCTTGTAAGATCACCCAACACCCTCTTTCTCACATTCTCACTGCCACTCACCATGATCCTGATGAAATCTGATGCATTGATCACATTCTCATCAAATTACTCCATCAGATGAACACACGCTTATATGTCTTTTTTTTCCTATATCGCAAGAGGAGAATGCTGAACACTAGGATGAGGAAGAGAATGTGGCACCTCTGGAAGAGGAAGTACTGGAGATGTAGAGATTGGGACCTTCAGGCTACCTTGTGACAACATTAAACATGCCAATATGAAAGTAAATAAACCTTTATAGTTGCACAAGGATACACACAAACATATATGAGAACATGTAAAATGTCCCCTATTTAGAGGAACTACATATATCTTGTCTCCCAGCAACCACCCATGAGGTTTTCTTGCAGGTCCAAAGAGGTCAATGACTTGAACTGCCTCGAGGTGAAAGCATGGTGGCAGTTTTCCAGGAGTCTGGTACATAACTGCATCAATCTTTTTTGTATTTGCAGACCAGCTGTGCACTGATGGAATGGAATCCCTTGTGGTTTTACAAACATTCCTGGTTGATCTGGTGGTGTACTGAATACCACATGTGTGCGGTCAGAAACATCTTGCACCTGCAGGAGACCAGCCACACTTGCAGAGCCAAGCACCCATTCATTGTGCCTAGTATCACCACAGACAGGGTTAAATCATTCTCAGCTCCTGGTAGTCAGCCGCCTGAGGGAATCCTGGATATTTTGCTGGCAGATCCCTGGAAGGATCTGGAGTGAAAAAAAAGTGGCTCTCATTTTCACAGCCATTGGTAATATGCGTCTATGGGACTTAACGGGTTTTATAATAAAAGGCTGCAGATGTCTGCAACCACCTGACGTGACAATATGAACTTCTGTAAACACTGGTCTTCTGAGGGGTCAGGGAAGCTAACGCTCTGTCTATACTACTTGTACATGGGTAGTACCTCAAGCAGACTTGACCCCTCTGTCACACCCCTCTCCATGAAAACCTGTAGGTCTGTCCACTGTATGCTGTTACTGTTATTCTGCTCCTTGTCCAACTTTCAATCTCAAGCATCCTAATTTTCTCAATACCTCAAAAATTCAGAAAACAGCCCCTTACCTCATATTTTTTAAACCAACTCTTTCCCAGTCAGGATAAGGAAGCAGCTGTGAGCACTGGGGATTAATTACTGTACTGGCCTGACTTATATTGAGCCACCACAAATTGCTGCTCACTTGCCTTAGTTCCATTGGCGGGATTCAAGAGGCCTGGGCAGCCTATGACTCTGGCATTCAACAAAAACACTAGTCAACTTATCACATTTATTGATGTCATAGAATCATAGAGTCATAGAGATGTACAACATGGAAACGGACCTTTCGGTCCAACCCGTCCATGCCGACCAGATATCCCAACCCAATCTAGTCCCACCTGCCAGCACCCGGCCCATATCCCTCCAAACCCTTCCTATTTATGTACCCATCCAAATGCCTTGTAAATGTTGCAATTGTACCAGCCTCCAACACATCCTTTGGCAACTCATTCCATACACGTACCACCCTCTGCATGAAAAAGTTGCCCCTTAGGTCTCTTTTATATCGTTCCCCTCTCACCCTAAACCTATGTTGTCCAGTTCTGGTCTCCCCGATCCCAGGGAAAAGACTTTGTCTATTTATCCTATCCATACCCCTCATAATTTTGTAAACCTCTATAAGGTCACCCCTCAGCCTCCGACGCTCCAGGGAAAACAGCCCCAGCCTGTTCAGCCTCTCCCTATGGCTCAGATCCTCCAACCCTGGCAACATCCTTGTAAATCTTTTCTGAACCCTTTCAAGTTTCACAACACCTTTCTGATAGGAAGGAGACCAAAATTGCATGCAATATTCCAACAGTGCCTAACTAATATCCTGTACAGCCACAACATGACCTCCCAACTCCTATACTCAATACTCTGACCAATAAAAGAAAGCATACCCAATGCCTTCTTCACTATCCTATCTACCTGCAACTCCACTTTCAGGAACACTCCCCAGGACCTTACCATTAAGTGCTGCTAAGATTTGCTTTCCCAAAATGCAGCACCTCACATTCATCTGAATTAAACTCCATCTGCGACTTCTCAGCCCATTGGCCCATCTGGTCAAGATCCTGTTGTAATCTGAGGTAACCCTCTTTGCTGTCCACTACACCTCCAATTTTGGTGTCATCTGCAAACTTACTAACTTTTCCTCTTTTGCTAACATCCAAATCATTCATGTAAATGACAAAAAGTAGAGGACCCAGCACCGACCCTTGTGGCACTCCACTGGTCACAGGCCTCCAGTCTGAAAAACAACCCTCCACCACCACCCTCTGTCTTCTACTTTTGAGCCAGTTGTGTATCCAAATGGCTAGTTCTCCCTGTATTCTGAGGGATCTAACCTTGCTAATCAGTCTCCCATGGGGAACCTTGTCGAACACCTTACTGAAGTCCATATAGATCACATCTACTGCCCTGCCCTCATCAATCTTCTTTGTTACTTCATCAAAAAACTCAATCAAGTTTGTGAGACATGATTTCCCACGCACAAAGCCATGTTGACTATCCCTAATCAGTCCTTGCTTTTCCAAATACATGTACATCCTGTCCCTCAGGATTCCCTCCAACAACTTGCGCACCACTGAGATCAGGCCACCAGTCTATAGTTCCATGGCTTGTCTTTACCACCCTTCTTAAACAGTGGCACCACGATAGCCAACCTCCAGTCTTGCGGCACCTCACCTGTGACTATTGATGATACAAATATCTCAGCAAGGGGCCCAGCAATCACTTCCCTAGCTCCCAGAGTTCTCCGGTATACCTGATCAGGTCTTGGGGATTTATCCACCTTTATGCATTTCAAGACATCCAGCACTTTCTCCTCTGTAATATGGACATTTCGCAAGGTGTCACCATCTATTTCCCTACATTCTATAACCTTCATGTCCTTTTCCACAGTAAATACTGATGCAAAATACTTGTTTAGTATCTCCCCCATTTTCTGTGGTTCCACACAAAGGCCACCTTGCTGATCTTTGAGGGGCCCTATTCTCTCCCTAGTTACCCTTTTGTCCTTAATATATTTGTAAAACCCTTTGGATTCCCCTTAATTCTTTTTGCCAAAGCTATCCCAGGTCCCCTTTTCACCTCCTGATTTCCCTCTTAAGTATACTCCTACTACACACACACACACACACACACACACACACGTATGGCTTAAACCCAAGCATTGATGTAGACTTCCGATTCCGATGGGATCAGTGGTTAGTGCTACTGCTTCACACCATCAAGGACCTAGGATCAATTTCGCCTTGTGCAACTGTCTCTGTGGAGTTTGCGCATTCTCCCTGTGTTTGCACGGGTTTCCTCTGGGTGCTCTGGTTTCCCCCACAGTCCAAAGATTGCAGCTTAGATGGAGTGGTCATGCTAAATTACCCATTGTGTCCTGGGTGTGCAGGCTAGGTGGGTTAGCTATGTGTAATGCAGGATTCCAGGGGTGGATACTGGAGTGGGTCTGAGTGGGATGTTGTTCAGAGGATCAGTGTAACTTAATGGGTTTAATGGACTGCTTCCATACTGTAGGAGTCTATGATTCTGGATGTATTGCATTTTTCACTGTCTTAATTCACCCACCTCCCAATAGTCTCCCTACTAGTGTCTCTAAACCTTTGCACTCCGCGATGTTAAAATTCTTTCTACTGTCTCAAGTACATCTCAAGATCAATAGATTGTTCATTGAGGTTATATGGAATTACCCAAGAACAGACCATTCAACTCAATAGGATCTGATAGAAACTGATAAAATTGTAACAGGACCAAACAGGGTAAATGCAGGAGGTCTCGAGACAGGGCTCACAGTGTAAGGATACGAGACAGTCCACAGGACTGAGGTGAGGAGAAATTTCCTTCCTCAGAGAATGATGAGCCCATGGAATACTCTGCCAGAGAATATGGTTGAGGCCAAAGCATTGAATGCTTTTAAGAAGGAGTTAGATATAGTTATTAAATTTAGAGGGATCAAAGGCTCTGGGGAGAAAGTAGGAACAGGATAAAGCTAGAACACCAGCCATGATCATATTGAATGGCTGACCAGATAGAAGGCCCGAATGGCCTACTCCTGCTCCAATTTTCTATGTTTCTATTTTCTTAGTCAATAGTGATGTTTTTGATCATATTGAATTTCCAGACAACTTACTTCAGAACATCCAATCAATGTCCTTCTACACAATATTATGTGTCTTTGGCTGCTTCTCTCTTCAGCTGTATCTAGGTAGATTTTCTTCCCCTTCCCCTCTTCTAAACTTGGCTGAGTGGTGACTGAGATTGTCAATAACTAGCCAACACGATCGTCTATATCTTGGTCACAATGGGTTTTATCAGTTTCATGAGAACGGTCTTCAGAAAGTTTCAGTTTCTCTGCACACACCTCCCCCCCTCCGCCTACCCCCTCCCTCCCCACCATTTCTGCCAGTTAGTCGAGCATTTGGCTTCCCCTGAACATTGTTTATCAACAACATAGTTGAGGTCAGATAGCCAGGTTGCACAAAGTTTTCTTCAAAAACTTAGACCCTACTTCTTCCATTGAATGGCACAGCAATCAACCTTGTTAAACTCTCTATAGTCTGAATTAAACATGCAAAGTTTTTTTAAAATTACATTACAATCAATGTGGTGGTGACATGCTTTGATTTCAGCTTCTGGGAGTACTGTATTGCAAGGTAATTATGGAAACAGAAAGAGTACAGGATAAATTATTAGGTGCAAAAAGGCAGAAGGTGTTGAAAATAACATCCAGGGAAGTAACAAGTCCATTTTTTTTGCCTCACCTCCCACAAGAAATTCACTAGTGATCAACATCTCTGGAATTCTTCCCCATGGTCACAAGTTTTGATATTTATGAAGGCTGCGTGAACATTTTAACCTGGCTTATTTTGCCAGTAGTCACATCTTGTGAAACATAATAAATTGTCTGTGCAAGACAAATGATACAACAGTGAAAATTGAAGTAAATCAGGAAATTGCCACACTGACATTTCAAATATTTCATCTTCAAGGAACATTCTTCAGTGCTGACAAAGAAATGTCTCACATCCTGTTTTAATTTAAAGCCCTTGTGGTGTGACTTTGGCAGTTCTTCATTTTCAAATAAAAGGCTGTATTCGCTGTTAAATCCAACATATTCTTCAGAATTATTTAGCCAAAAGTCAAAGTATATTATAAAAGTTAAATGTTTCTATTGCGAGTAAGTTGCTAACTGAATATTTGGCATAGATGTGATAGAATTATAATGCCATTCTGCATGAGATAGATTCTGACAGGTTAAATAAAACCTGGTGTGCTGTTCATTGGGATATTTCCCATATGATGACTGTAACTGAATACAATTGGAGAATTGGAGATACTTAAATGGTAAAAACATTATCAGTTTTTATATTCTATTTAAGTTACTTTCATTGTGTTCTAGCTGTAAATGATTGCTATGCCTCATCTGAAGAAAATGTGTTGGTTACACATACATTAGACTGACACATAGCAGCCTATATAATTGCAAGTCTCATTCCCACACAAGGGAGAGAGAAATGGCAGAATATCAACAAAGTGCTCACTAAGTCTCGAGAGATGATGACTGCAGAATATGATTGAAACCAGTCTCTAATTATTTATTAGCTAGTGCATCTACCTGTTAATCTTTGCAGATAAGATGGCTATTTTAAAACTGAAACTATGAACATCTGGTCTGCAAAATCTATCAGGAAATGGATAACTTTGATTGCTTCAAATGTTACTTGTTATCTCTAGCAACCTGGTAGTAATATTACAGACAAGCAGGCATGTTTAGATCAATCTACCTTCGAAAAAGTGAAGGAATAGCATAGACTTGTTAGTTTCAATATGTTGATTCTATAAAAAGGCTGGCAACATATATTGAATGTTGTTGACTTTTTTTAAATCAAAAACGTAGTTTTAAAGTATGGAAGGGCTGAAAGTTTTTTTTTGGCTATCAGTTTTCTCCAGTTTTGTAAGGGTTTCTTTCCCTAAGACTACGTTTACTTGCAGCAACTTACCATACTTGCCTCACTAAGAAGCTGTCCTACCCCTATAGCACTTCACTCATGTGATTCTAGCCGCATTCTACCACTCAGCATCCCCAAAAATACTTAACATGAACCACAAATGGACTTGGCCCCCAGCAACATTTCTAAAAGCTCATTATGCACCCTTCAAAGCACTGTCAGTCCGGAGCTGCCCTGCACATCCCTGATATTTGCCCTGGACATGGCAGAGAATAGAAAATTGGCTCTCAACTTTGCAGCCAGTGACCTGGAGGTCCTGCTGAACAGAGTGGTGCAGAGGCAGGACATCCTCTTCTCCTATGTTCACAACAGCAGACCATGCCAGTCTGGTCTGAGGTCAGAGCAGTCTCAGCCATCTCCAGGAATGCACAAAATGTGGCAAGAAGGCCAATGACTATTTCACTCTGCTTAGATAGCACCATCATCTTCTCTCTGATACCTTGTGTTCAAACTTGCTCTGATATTAGATCCTTCTCCCACCAAGTACAAATTGTACCGCTCTCACTATTGCCTGACATATCTTCCCTCACTCATTAAAAACCAACCACACCCCCCACAACAGCACTAACCTTGCAAAGAATCCAAAGGGTTTTTAAAATCATTAAGGACAAAAAGGGTAACCAGGGAGAGAAAATGGCCCCTCAAAAATCAGCAAGGCAGCCCTTGTATGGAGGCGCAGAAAATGGGGGAGATACTAAACAAGTATTTTGCATCAGTATTTATTATGGAAAAGGACATGGAAGATATAGAATGTAGGGAAAAAGATGGTGACGTCTTGAAAATTGTCCATTTTTCAAGATGGAAGGAAGTCCTGGATGTCTTGAAATGCATAAAAATGGATAAATTCCCATGACCTGATCAGGTGTACTCGAGAACTCTTTGGGAAGCTAGAGAAGTGATTGCTGGGGCTCCTGCTGAGATATTTGTATCATCAATAGTCACAGGTGAGGTGCCAGAAGACTGGAGGTTGGCTAACGTGGTGTCACTGTTCAAGAAGGGTGGTAAGGACAAGCCAGGGAACTATAGACCAGTGAGCCTAATGTTGGTGTTGGGCAAGTTGTTGGAGGGAATCCTGAGGGACAGGATGTACATGTATTTGGAAAGGCAAGGACTGATTAAGGATAGTCAGCATAGCTTTGTGCTTGGGAAATCATGTCTCACAAACTGGATTGAGTTTTTTGAAGAAGTAACAAAGAGAATTGATGAGGGCAAAGTGGTAAATGTGATCTCTTTCGACTTCAGTAAGGTATTCAACGAGGTTCCCCATGGGAGACTGATTATCAAGGTTAGATCTCACGGAATACAGGGAGAACTAGCCATTTGGATACAGAACTGGCTCAAAGGTAGAAGACAGAGGGTGGTGGTGGAGGGTTGTTTTTCAGACTGGAGACCTGTGACCAGTGGAGTGCCATAAGGATCGGTGCTGAGTCCACTACTTTTCATCATTAATATAAATGATTTGGATGTTAGCAAAAGAGGTATAGTTAGTAAGTTTGCAGATGGCACCAAAATTGGAGGTGTAGTGGACAGCGAAGAAGGTTACCTCAGATTACAACAGGATCTTGATCAGATCGGCCAATGGGCTGAGAAGTGACAGATGGAGTTTAATTTAGATAAATGTGAGGTGCAGCGTTTTGGGAAAGCAAATCTTAGCAGGAATTATACACTTAATGGTAAGGTCCCAGGGAGTGTTGCTGAACAAAGAGATCTTGGAGTGCAGGTTCATAGCTCTTTTTTTTACATTACATTACAGAGTGGAAACAGGCCCTTCGGCCCAACAAGTCCACACCGACCTGCCGAAGCGCAACCCACCCATACCCCTACATTTACCCCTTACCTAACACTCTGGGCAATTTAGCATGGCCAATTCACCTGACTTGCATGTCTTTGGACTGTGGGAGGAAACCGGAGCACCCGGAGGAAACCCACGCAGACACGGGGAGAACGTGCAAACTCCACACAGTCAGTCACCTGAGGCGGGAATTGAACCCGGGTCTCAGGCGCTGTGAGGCAGCAGTGCTAACCACTGTGCCACCGTGCCGCCCACTCTTGATAGTAGAGTCACAGGTAGATAGGATAGTGAAGAAGGTGTTTGGTATGCTTTCCTTTATTGGTCAGAGTATTGAGTACAGGAGTTGGAAGGTCATGTTGCAGCTGTACAGGACATTGGTTAGGCTACTTTTGGAATATTGTGTGCAATTCTGGTCTCCTTCTTATCGGAAGGATGTTGTGAAACTTGAAAGGGTTCAGAAAAGATTTACAAGGATGTTGCCAGGGTTGGAGGATTTGAGCTACAGGGAGAAGTTGAACAGGCTGGGGTTGTTTTCCCTGGAGCGTCGGAGGCTGAGGGGTGACCTTATAGAGGTTTATAAAATCTTGACGTGCGTAGATAGGGTAAATAGACAAAGTCTTTTCCCTGGGGTGGGGGAGTCCAGAACTAGAGAGCATAGGTTTAGGGTGAGAGGGGAAAGATGTAAAAGAGACCCAAGGGACATTTTTATTCACGCAGATGGTGGTGCATATATGGAATGAGCTGCTAGAGGAAGTGGTGGAGGCTAGTTAAATTGCAACATTTAAAAGGCATCTGGATGGGTAAATGCATAGAAAGGATTTGGAGGGATATGGGCTGGGTGCTGGCAGGTGGGACTAGATTGGGTTGGGATATCTGGTCGGCATGGACAAGTTGGACCAAAGGGTCTGTTTCCATACTGTATATCTCTATGACTCTATGACTCTAAGTGCTCTAAACTGCCTACTCATTCATTCAGGACATCCGCAAGGAAATTATCAGCTGTGCCACCCATTATTTTCTCTAATACTTGCCTCTCTCTCCCTCCAGGTAGTGTGACTTTAGGGGAGGCTATGGTTTCATGGTATTATCACTAGGTTGCTAATCAATAAACCCAGGCCCTGTTCTGGGAACCTGGGTTCAAATCATACTTTGGCAGATGGTGAAATTTGAATTCAACAAAAAAAATCAGGAATCAAAAGTCTGGAATCCTGAATCCAAGTTTGATTGCTGGAAAAAAAACATCTGGTTCTCTAAACTCCTTTAAGGAGGGAAACTGCCATTCTTACCTGGTCTGGCTTACATGTAACTCCAGATCAGAGCAACATGGTTGACTCTTAACTGCCCACTGAGATGGGCAATAAATGCTAGCCTAGCCAGTGACATCCTCATCCTGAGAATAAATGAAAACAAAGGTAACAGGCCATAGTAGGGCAGAAAGAGTCAGGCTTGTTGGTTGGCTGCCTGGCATTCTGCTCCTCATCGTGACTGGTACTGTACTGAGGGAGGGATTGGAAGAAAGTGAGGACTACAGATGCTGGAGATCAGAGTCAAAAAGTGTGGTGCTGGAAATGCACAGCCGGTCAGGAAGCATCTAAGGTCAGGAGAATCGATATTTCAAACATAAGCTCTTCATCAGGAATGAGTGAGGGATTGACTCACTGTGTCCAAGCTCCTGGATTGGCACCAGAGGCTATCCTGGACCAGCAGCCTCCAAGATAAGGCTCTCTCCTTTGCTTGACTGAGGCTTACTGACAACCGTAACAAACTTCCTGCCTATAGGCGGCACGGAGGCTCAGTGGTTAACACTGCTGCCTCACAGCACCAGGGTCCCAGGTTCGATTCCAGCCTCGGGTGACTGTCTGTGTGGAGATTGCACATTCTCCTTGTGTCTGCGTGGGTTTCTTCCAGGTGCTCCAGTTTCCTCCCACAGTCTGAAGATGTGCAGGTCAGGTGAATTTGCCATGTTAAATTACCCATTAGGTACATTAGTCAGAGGGAAATGGGTCTGGGTGGGTTACTCTTCGGACAGTAGGTGTGGACTGGTTGGGCCGAAGGGCCTGTTTCCACACTGTAGGAAATCTAATCTAATCACGTGTCTGCACTTAATGGCAAGGTCAGACAGAAGTAATGTGAGTCTGGTGTCTCCTGTTGAGGGGCAAGGCACAAAAAGACGTTAAAAAGGTAAAAACAATGACTGCAGATGCTGGAAACCAAATTCTGGATTATTGGTGCTGGAAGAGCACAGCAGTTCAGGCAGCATCCAAGTAGCTTCAAAATCGACGTTTCAGGCAAAAGCCCTTCATCAGGAATAAAGGCAGTGAGCCTGAAGCGTGGAGAGATAAGCTAGAGGACGGTGGGGGTGGGGGGAAAGTAGCATAGAGTACAATGGGTGAGTGGGGGAGGGGATGAAGGTGATAGGTCAAGGAGGAGAGGGTGGAGTGGATAGGTGGAAAACAAGATAGGCAGGTAGGACAAGTCCGGACAAGTCAAGGGGACAGTTACTGAGCTGGAAGTTTAGAACTAGGGTGAGGTGAGGGAAGGGGAAATGAGGAAACTGTTGAAGTCCACATTGATGCCCTGGGGTTGAAGTGTTCCGAGGCGGAAGATGAGGCATTCTTCCTCCAGGTGTCTGGTGGTGAGGGAGCGGCGGTGAAGGAGGCCCAGGACCTCCATGTCCTCGGCAGAGTGGGAGGGGGAGTTGAAATGTTGGGCCACGGGGGCGGTGTGGTTGATTGGTGCAGGTGTCCCAGAGATGTTCCCTAAAGCGCTCTGCTAGGAGGCGCCCAGTCTCCCCAATGTAGAGGAGACCGCATCGGGAGCAATGGATACAATAAATGATATTAGTGGATGTGCAAGTAAAACTTTGATGGATGTGGAAGGCTCCTTTAGGGCCTTGGATAGAGGTGAGGGAGGAGGTGTAGGCACAGGTTTTACAGTGGCCCAACATTTCAACTCCCCCTCCCACTCTGCCGAGGACATGGAGGTCCTGGGCCTCCTTCACCGCCGCTCCCTCACCACCAGACGCCTGGAGGAAGAACGCCTCATCTTCCACCTCGGAACACTTCAACCCCAGGGCATCAATGTGGACTTCAACAGTTTCCTCATTTCCCCTTCCCCCACCTCACCCTCGTTCTAAACTTCCAGCTCAGTAACTGTCCCCTTGACTTGTCCGGACTTGTCCTACCTGCCTATCTTCTTTTCCACCTATCCACTCCACCCTCTCCTCCCTGACCTATCACCTTCATCCCCTCCCCCACTCACCCATTGTACTCTATGCTCCTTTCTCCCCACCCCTACCCTCCTCTAGCTTATCTCTCCACGCTTCAGGCTCACTGCCTTTATTCCTGATGAAGGGCTTTTGCCCGAAACGTCGATTTCGAAGCTACTTGGATGCTGCCTGAACTGCTGTGCTCTTCCAGCACCACTAATCCACAAAAAGATGTTAAGGCAGGGATGCTACGAGCATCAGGTAGGCTCCAATGGAGTGAGTGCTACGTGAACAAGCGGAAGATACCAGAGAGGCAGCCTGGTCAGGTTCATGAGCTACGTGCATATCCCTGAGCACAAAGTGTCCTTGCTACAGCTTTACAATGATAGATATCGTTGCACCCTGAGGTGCAGCTCTGAAGGATCCTGGAAGTAGATTGTGTGTGTGAGTGTCTGTCTGTCTGGTACCTGTGGAGAATGCCCTAAGGTGTCCATGCTCCTGCTCTGATTTTCACAACAAAAATTCACAGCTTTCTGTTTGCTTGCAGCAGGTGATACGGTGGAAAGTTACATATTAGTACAGTGAGATCTGCCATTAGTCTGGTTTTCAATAAACAAAAATTCCTCTTAACAGGCAACTCACTGCTGTCTAGTGAAAACCTTGGCTGTATATCCAGAACGTAGTTAAAGCATGTTGTTCCTGACATTGAGAAAGGCTTCACTGGACTTCTCTTATAATTCTGCCACATCCCTGCCATAGCCCATATCATTCAGGCCCTTATAAGGTTACAATAAGACTGCAATATTTCTGCAGTCTCACAGAAGCTTTTGACTTTTTTCCTAACTTATATTCGATTCATGTTTCAGATAAAGAGAGCAGTGAAGAAATGAAAATATTTGGCAAAGCCTTCATTTAAAAAGAAATGCTCATCTTTTTTGATGACACCTGTGACCTTGCCTCTCTCCATCTCTCTAATTTCCTCCTGCCCTGAAGCCATCTGAGATATTGCTTTCAGAGAATATGTAAATGATCAAGGAACAAGGATATAAAATAGCAAATACCAATAACTAGATAGTGATGTAGAAGTTATAGCTTTTACTTTGAGTGATGGTTGGTGAATACTTAGAGCAGATCTGTCAACTGAGCTATCCTGTAATGTGTATATCCATTTGTATAAATATATTATCTGGAATTGTCAAATAAATCAAAAGTATGTATAGTTTATCAATCATTTGTGAATGATTGTTGAGTTTGCAAATAGAAACAAAGAATGCAACAATGTGAGTTTGAACACCACAGCAGGAGATACAGACATCAATACAATGGTTGCATGTACATTCAAACACCAGGAGGTAGAATCCATCTACAGACGGTATTGTGCCAGATCAGTGAACACTTTATTTTGTGTGATAGTTTGATCCATGATGAATATGAATAAAGAGTCACTTCAGATTCATGTATGCAACTGAATTTGATGTGGGCAGAACAACCACAGGCTCATTGAGATGTCATTTATGCCATTGCAGTATAAAAGACTGAAAATATGTAAAACAGGAATGTGTGCAACTGGGATGAGTGCAACGAAAGCCTGAACTGTAACCAAAAAGAGAAGCAAAAGAATGGAAAAAAACAGTAGTTGCATTTCTGGAGCTCTTCACGGGCACTATAATTGCAAATGGATGAGCATTTGAAATGTCATAACATTAAAGGCAATGGGCCAAATTCTGAAAATTGGGACAACTGTAGATTCGGATAGTATTTTTGTCAGTGCAGATTTGGTGGGCGAAAGGACCTTTTCAAAATGTATTATTCTATGATTCTATGATTCCAAGTCACCTATAAGTTGAGAGTATCTACAAATGACAAGGAACATCAGGAAGATAAACACCAAATTCCTCGACATGAATTTGAAAGGCCACAGATACCCTATCTGAATGTAGGTTTTTCAAACAAAAGATGCAATTATGCTTTTTGGATTTATCTGTTACAGAACTGGATGTGGTGAAAATAAGAATGGCTCTTGGAAATGAGGGCTGCACTTTAGGTCTAAATGAAGGACATAAAACAGACCCTGTTAAACTGTCGATGGTAGTCATGATTTGGAGACGCCGGTGTTGGATAGGGGTATACAAGGTTAAAAATCACAGAACACCAGGTTATAGTCCAACAGGTTTATCTGGAAGCACTAGCTTTTGGAGGGCTGCTCCTTCATCAGGTGGTTGTGGAGAATAAAATTGTAAGACACAGAATTTATAGCAAAAGTTTACAGTGTGATGTAACTGAAATTATATGTTGGAAAAAGATCTGGATTGTTTGTTAAGTCTCTCATCTTTTAGAATGAACATGTTGGTTTCACTTGTTAATTGTTAACGTTCACTTGGGAATGTAACTTCTTAAAAAAAGTTTTGCAGTTTACATATGAAA
Organism: Chiloscyllium punctatum; assembly: GCF_047496795.1. Taxonomy (NCBI): domain Eukaryota; kingdom Metazoa; phylum Chordata; class Chondrichthyes; order Orectolobiformes; family Hemiscylliidae; genus Chiloscyllium; species Chiloscyllium punctatum. The sequence continues at coordinate 89,701,019 of NC_092746.1, read as the reverse complement.
GTATCTTGAAACATTTAACATTGAGATGCAGCTAATCAAGTCACAAGTATTCTACTGAGATGTAAGTGGATGAGCAGGAGCAAGGTTCTTGGCAAGCATGGACATCAGCTTTTGATCATATATGAAATCACCAATGCATCATTTGTGGCAAATGAGACCAAAATAATTCCATTGAATCAATCCTCAGCCTATTACAGATATACCCAGATTCAGCATGATAGGAGACTGTAGCAGCAATGTTGTTCTACACTCTAGATTAAATATGACCCTTGAAAGTACAGGAGACACACAGGGGAAGGCTAAGAGAGAGTTGGATGACATGATGTTTAATGGGTTTTTGTTTACTCATTCATGGGATGTGGACATCATTGACTGACTTGTAGATGGTGGACAGGTTGTGGGGAGTCAGGAGATGACTTACTTGCTGCAGGATTCCTAGTCTCTGATCTGCTCTTGTAACCACAATATTTATATGGTTGATCCAATTCAGTTTCTGGTCAGTTTAATCCTCCAGGATGTTGATGGTGGGGGAATTCAGTAGTGTAAATGCCATTGAATGTCAAGCGATTATGGTTACATTCTCTCTTGTTGCAGATGATCATTGGCACTGGTGTGGCACTAATATTACTTCCAAAACCTGAATATTGTACGGGTCTTTCTACATGGATTCCTTTAGTATTTTAGTATTGTGCAGTCATCAGGGAACACTCCTAGTCCTGACCTTATGATGGAGGCAAGGTCATTGATAAAGCAGCTGATGATGGTTGGGCTTAGGACACTATCTTGAGGAACTCCTGCAGAGATATAGATTAGATTAGATTAGATTCGCTACATGTGGAAACAGGCCCTTTGGCCCACCCAGTCTCATTTCCCTCTGACTAATGCACCTAGCACTATGGGCAATTTAGCATGGCCAATTCACCTGACCTGCACATCTTTGGACTGTGGGGGGAAACCGGAGCACCCGGAGGAAACCCACGCAGACACGGGGAGAATGTGCAAACTCCACACAGACAGTCACCCAAGGCTGGAATTGAGCCTGGGACCCTGGTGCTGTGAGGCAGCAGTGCTAACCACTGAGCCACCGTACCACCCCTATCCTGGAGCTGAGGTGACTGACCGCTAACAACCACAATCATTTTTGCCAGCTATGATTCCAGCCAGCAGAGGACTCCGGTCAACACACAGACTCCTGCATTGACTCTAGTTATGTTTAGAGCTCATTGATGCTACTCTCGGTCAAATGCGGCTTTGATGTCAAGGACAGTCACTGTCACCTCTTTTCTGGAATTCGGCTCTTTTATCCATATTTGTACCAATGTTTTAATAAGGTCAGGCCCTAGTGGAATCTCAGCTGGGCATCAGTAAGCAGGTTGGTGCTAACAAGGTACTGCTTGATAGCTCTATTGATGACACCATCCATCACTTTACTAATGATCGAGAGTGGACAGATCAGGCAGTCTTTTGCATGTTTGAATTTGTTCTGATGTTTGTGTAAAGGACATACTTCCAGGAAAATTTCCCAGTGTTGTAGCTGTACTGCAATAGTTTGGATAGGTTACTGAATATTCTAGAACACAAGTTCTTTGTGCTGTTCTGTTATTTTGTTAGTCCTGTAGTATTTGCAGTATCCTGTGCTTATAGCTGTTTCTTGAGATCGCATAAAGTGAATTGAATTGACTTGACTGGACACTGACATGTGTGATGTTGGAAACCTATGGAGAAGGTAAAGATGGATGATTCACTCAGCACTTTTAAATAAAGACTTTTGCAAATGCTTAAACCTTATTGTTGGAAGTGTAGGCTAGACTAGGTAAGATTGGCAGTTTTCTTCCCTAAAGGGCATTAGTGAACCAGATGGGTTTTTCTTGACAATCAATAAGGAATTCATGGTCGTCATTAGCCTCTTAATTCTACGTTCCACTATCTGCCCTGGCAGGTTTCGGACTCAGGTGCCCAGAGTATTACTTGGGTCTCTTGATTCAGAGGACAGTGTGTGATGATGCTACTCGTTTAACAAGGTTGTGTTGTCCTTGGTGTTTTTCAAAAGCATTTTATAACAGAAATTCTGAAATGTCTGGCTTGATCCAATTGACGAAGCTTTTTAATTTAAAAAAAAGCACTTGTACAATGAAAGGAGGGTGGCCAGTATTCCCAGCTCAGCCTTCCTCTGGTTTGGTTTGGTTTTAGCTGTTCAGAGCAAGTCATCAGACAGTTTTGAGGCTGCTGGTCAAAGAATCAGCTCCATGGAGGAAGGTGTTCTATGCTGAATCTCTCTGCCATCTCTCTCTCTCTCTCTCTCTCCAACCACACCTCCCCCCTCCCCCCACCCCCCCACTCACTCCCTCTCGTAAGACCATGTGTTTGATTTTATCTTTTGTGCCAAGGGGTGTTTATGGAGATTGTTGCGAGTATTTGGAACAGCATCATTAAGTAGGGATAATCTGTTGATTTTCAGATAGGTTAAGTTATTCTATATTCTGTTCTCTTTCGTTTATGTTTCATTCGGCAATCTTGCAAATAAATTCTGATTTGTTTAAAACTAAGTGGTTGGGCCAGCTGCATCACTCCTGGAATATCCACTACATATTTGCTTAGAACAACTGCCAAAGTTAGGGTCTGGGCTACTTTCTGGAAATGTTTTGAGGGGGTCTGGCCTGGTCCATAACAAATTATAATACCGTTAATCTATCACCTCCCCTGTACCAATCTTTTCTGTATTTATCAATGGATTTTGGTCTCTAGTATTGAATACATACCATTCACATGATCATTTCAAATTCAAAGCATGCCTTCAAAGCTTTTAGAATTTCTATCATGTTTCTTCTGCTCTTCATTACGAATCCGGGTGGAATACATTTTGAAACAGTCTTTTCCCAACAGTGAAAGAAACAGTGAAAAAAGTGACAGTGTTCTATCTTACACAACAAATATGTTGCTATTTCATAATTTCGCGACTGTTCTTAGAAGAAATTCCAGTTTTGCTACAAATCCATTTTGACTTGAACAGGATCTTGTTGGGGAACTGTGAAGATGATGAACCAAATGCAAGTAATCAACAGAGGACGCTGACCACCCTGACTATGCCCACTTGCCAGGACTGATATTGGACACTTCCCATGACTTAGTGTGTTGGCTGAAGGGTGTCTCTCCTGACTTGATGGAGAACTACTCACCTTAAACTTTGAGACATGGCCATTTATTTAAAGCATGTGCAATGCAATGTGTTAGGTCTGTACATGGATGGCACATGGTGATGTGAGTTTGTCCTGGCACAGTGCCAGCCAGTGACATGTACACCCCTTTGATGCTGACTGCTGACAATCAAGACAAGCTGCCTAGCTTTGTGTCTGTGCTCAACGACAGGGCAAGAAAGATGTACTGCAAACTGAGGGTCAAAAGGACAAAAAGGCAAGGCTGACAGGGAATCTGTGGCATACAGGTTTGCATAAAGTAAGTGAGCGCCAAGTTGAGCAAACAAGGAGTTCTGAGATGCAGCCTGGTCCGATCCCTGAGCTGGGCACTTGTCCCTGCATGCACGCTGTCCTTGTAGTTGCACTCTAATGAGTGGTGCCAATGCACTCCAGAAGTGCAAAACTGCAGTGTAAGTGGATCAGAGATGTGCCATGATGATGTGCAGAGTCTGGTGTGTGCCCAAGATCAAGCCCCATGGTTATGATATGGTGCAGCACTCACCTCTGATGGAGCAGACCCTGAGATTTTGGTGAGTGACAAGAAAACAGTGAGCTGGAGCTGCCAGGGAACTGCTCCTTCTTTCAGGAATTCTCAGCATCTGATTTTTATGTGGCAGGAAAATATGAACCTCCATATTAATGAGGTGAGATTAGCTCGTGATAAAGTGATAATAGACGATAAACTGTGTTATTAGACCTCTCACTGCTCACTAGCAAGAAATCTGTCGCGATGTCCAGGACCTTGTTTGGAAATGAAACTTTATGATCTCAACTTCAAGGAGGGCCTCATTTGTCATCTCACACAATTTTCCCAAGTTTCTCATAGGAGCACAAAAACAGATGTGGACATTCAGCCCCTTGAACTTGTCCCACCATTCAACGTGATCAAGACTGATCTGTAACCTAACTCCATATACCTGTCTTTGGCCCATATCCCTTAATCTCTTTACTTAACAAGAAATTATCGATCTCAGACTTAAAATTAACAACAGATCAACCAGCAACTACTATTTGCGAAAAAGAGTTCCAAATTTTTATCATCCTTTGTGTAGAAGTGCTTCCTAGCACCTCCTGAATGATCTAGCCCTAATTATCAGACCATGTCCCCTGATTCTAGAAACCGCAAACAGTGGAAATAGTTTATCTTTATCTACCCTGTCTTTTCCTCTTAATATCTTGAAGACTTTGATCAGATCACCACTTAACCTTCTAAATTCTAAAGAAAACATGCTAATCACTCCTCATAATTTAACTCCTGAGGTCCAGGTATCATTCTTGTAAAGCTATGTTTACTCCTCCAAAGCCACTCTGACCTTCCTAAGGTATGATGGCCAGATCTGCTCATAGTACTTCAAGTGAGGTGGAACTAAGATTTCTTATAACTGCTGCATAACTCCTGCCTCCTTATACTCTAGTCTTATACATATAAAGGTCAGCATTCCATTAGCTTTCTTGATTATTTTCTGCACCAATTTATGGGATTTTAAATGTCTATTGCATCAGAATCCCCAAGTCTCTTTGGACATCCACTGTATTTAACTTAATGCTATCTACACTTTACCCTGATCTAATCTTTTTCCAAATGCATAACCTCACACTTGCTTATGTTGAATTCCATTTCCCTAATTTTGCCCATTCACTTAGTCTATCCATTGTAATTTTATGCTGTCATCTGCACTCTCCACAATAAAGCCTAACTATAGCTCACACTGTTCAGGGCATAGAAAGATTCTGCCCTGTTTTTCAGGTATTCAATGCAGCAGTGTCTTTATTGAAGATTTTTGTTGAAGTATATTTAAGATATGTGCTTACAGTGTGCATGCCTTATGGTCAACATCCCATGACTACAGAAAACTAGGAAGGACATGATTGTATTTGAATCCAAACAAATTCTCTGCATTGTTTTTAAGGACAATATTCTCAAAAAGGTTTCTCAGCCTGAAATTATGCTGGACTAGTGGTTCAGAGATCTTTTCTAAAAGTGAAATTACAACAATCAGCATTAAGAAATCTTAAAGATGGTTCAATGTGTGCCATTAAAGAAAAGTAGAGCAAATCTGTCAACAAAGACAACAAATAGCATCCTAATTCACAAATACTTAATTTCCAGTTTCTATGAATGTATTATACTGTTATTCTTTGACAGAATGTTTTCATGGGAATGCAAGTTATTATCATATCAATTTGAAATTTTATTCAGACGTAACAACTAACCACTCACCTATCACCTCAACTTATAACTCACACTTTGCTCATCATCCTGAAAGGATTGAACTTGAAATCTTAGGAGCAAATTACTGCAGATGCTGGAATCTGTACTGAAAACAACAAACACTGAGGATTACAGCAAGTCAGACAGCATCCACAGAGACAGAGCAAGCTAACAGTTTGAATCTAGATGACTCTTCATCAGAGCTGAAGTGAATTGTAGACGGGGTCAGCATTTATGCTATAGTTGGAGAGGGGTGGGTGTTGTGACGGCAGTGGGTGTAGAGTGCTGATGGAGAAAAGTTGTGGAGAGTTCAGATTAAGTGATCAGAATGTGAGAATGGCAGAATAATTATGTGTTGAACTGTCAGTCTTAGAGTCATAGAACTGTACAGCACTAAAACAGACCCTTCAGTCCTACTCATCCATGCCAACCAGATATCCTAAATTAATCTAGTCCTATTTGCCAGCACTTGGCCCATATCCCTCCAAACCCTTCCTATTCATATGCCCATCCAGATATCTTTTAAATGTTGTTATTGTACCAGCCTCCACCACTTCCTCTGGCAGCTCATTCCACACTCGCACCACCCTCTGTGTGAAAAAGTTGCCCCATAGGTCCCTTTTATATCTTTCCCCCCTCACCTAAACCAATGCCCTCTAGTTCTGCCCCCCCCCCCTACCCCAGGGAAAAGACCTTGTCTATTTATCCAGGCCCCTCATGATTTTATAAAGCTCTATGAGGTCACCCCTCAGCCTCCAATGCTCCAGAGAAAACAGTCCCAACTTATTCAGCCTCTCCCTATAGCTCAAATCCTCCAACCCTGGCCACATCCTTGTAAATCTTTTCTGAACCCTTTCAAGTCTCACAACATTCTTCCGATAGGAGGGAGACCAAAATTGTACATAATATTTCAAAAGTGGCCTAACCAATGTCCTGTACTGGTGCAACATGACCTCCAAATCTTATACTCAATGTTCTGACCAATAAGGAAAGCACATTTACTGCATATATTTGCCTTATCAACCTGTTCAAATGTGACACACAACTGGAGCAGGTGGGACCTGAACCTAGGCCTTTTTGCTTAGAGGTTGGAACAATACCACACACCGCAAGAGCCCTCTGCTCACTAGCTATACTTATATAAGATCTTGAACCACGTATATGATACCACCCTTAAATGGGTAATTTTACACTGGTTACAGATATAAATTCCTCGCCAACTATCTTCAGCATAGAGGCATCTTGACTCGAGTACTTGGACAACAGTCAGAAAATTTAACAGCTGGGAGTCATTATTTGTTGTTGTCAGCCTTTTAAGCTCGTAACAATGGTTAGATTTCTGGCTCTATTTTCAGGCGTGAGGGAAATGTCTGGCATAGGCTACGACCTGAACTCAGAACTGGAGATGAAGTCTAGTCATTCAGGCAAAACATACACATAAGTTGAAGCCCACTAGTCTCATTACCCAAAGTGACATTACATTATCTCTGGTATTGCTCTTTCATCCTTCTATGCTCATTCTAGCTGTGCATAAAAATTGTGGCTGCTATCCCAATCGAGAGTCTGCAATAAATGTATCATCCACATCTCACACAGACTTTATGGTTTGAAATAAGGCAGATCATCACATAGTTTCTGGCAATTCTGTTTTGCATTGGATTTGCATGGTCCCCAGTTCAGTCATGTTTTTGAAATTTTGGGATTCATTGATGTCGATCACAATAACTTGATGATAATAAGAAACATTCCTTTATGGGCATCTTTTGCTGCAGTTGTAGTTTTTTTTAAACCGTATTTCACTGTTTATATTAGCTGGTTAAAAAAAATCATTGGGGAAATGCTGCTTCAGGTGCACAGTATTAATAACCTTCTCTGATGCTACATTGCAAATACAGTACCCTGTTTTCTCTAAACAAACAATTTCAGTGTGTCTTTTGTACTCTGGGTTAATGTTTTGATTCAATTTTGCTTGTATGCAATTCTGAAATGTGGACTGACCGAAACTATAGCAGAACATTTACTAGAGCTCCTTGAACCAGGCACTGGAATTCTCATATATTTTCCTTGTTGCTTCAAACATTTTTCTTCAATTTGGAGTGGCAGCTTGTCATTCGCATACTAACGTCTTTTGCTACTAGTCAGTAGTGCTATTCTTCTATTAGAAGACCCAAAATATTCTAAGAAGAGTTGGAATATCAATTTTAGCACTTTTTAAATTTACAGTACTTTATATATCTTTTATCTTGCACCATTTTTACTGATTTGGTCCAAAGCATTTCCCACCATTAACATTCTAATTAATTACATTGTTAAGGAACCATGACCTCAAGAATTTGAGCAATCCAAAAAGGTCAACTGTTAACACCATAATATCTCTGGGGAATGGGCAACAGATGTCAATGTGACGGTACCACCCATATACCAAAAACATATTGGAGGAAATGTTGGGTGATATTTTGACTATTGTGGGCTACTCCAATCAGCAGAATCAAAAATGAGCAGCACTTCTGCTATCTTGTCAGATGCTGGCTCCCACATGAATCGGCAATGGGATCAAAGGGCAGCAATGGTAAAGTTATTCAGTGGTGAAACCCACCATCAGCTAATGATACAGCATGTATCAGCGAGCTATAAAAGAACATCCTGGACAAACCAGGAGGCTTTTCATCATGCCCACAACTTATCTGTCAAATTCCACTGTCTCAGAAAACTCATTCTTTTAGCAATTCATCAGATCATCACCATTTGCAAACATTTTCCAATTGCTCTCTACCTTATTATTTAATGTCACTTACCATCAACATGCCACAGCAGCCTTAAAGATTGCAAATAACTGAGATCCCAGCACTAATCCTGGCAGTATTCCACTACTTAAAAATACGGGGTAGACCATTTAGGACAGAGATGAGGAGAAACTACTTCACACAGAGAGTGGTGGCTGTGTGGAATGCTCTGCCCCAGAGGGCAGTGGAGGCCCAGTCTCTGGATTCTTTTAAGAAAGAATTGGATAGAGCTCTTAAAGATAGTGGAGTCAAGGGGTATGGAGATAAGGCTGGAACAGGATACTAATTAGGAATGATCAGCCATGATCATATTGAATGGCGGTGCAGGCTCGAAGGGCAGAATGGCCTACTCCTGCATCTATTGTCTATTGTCTATTGTCTATTGTCTACTTACAGACTGTCAAATTGAAAATGCCTCGACTGTTCCAACTGTCTGTTGGCTGTCCATTATCCAAACCCCCATTTATATTAATATATCTATGAGCCTTGATCTTTCTTATTGACCATTTGTGTCTTTTACTATTGAGTGATATTTAGAAATCTAAGTATACTCCACCTACTGGTTCCCCTTGATCTACACATGTTGAGAGTGATGGCGAGGTCCAGAGAGCTGCTGGGAAGGTGAGTGAAACCATTTAAAAAACTTACCTCGCAAATCAGGTCCTCTATTTGTCAAGAGGTGAGACCGAGGTCCAGAGGGCTGCTGGGAAGGTGAGTGAAGTAGTTTAAAAAGCATACCTCGGGCGTAAGATCTCTATTTGTCGAGAGGTGAGAGCGAGGACAGAGGGCTGCTGGAAACGTGAGTGAAACCATTTTATTGGGTAGCAGGTAAACCTGAGATACTACTTGTGTAGTGTCTCCCACTTGCCTTCCTCCTCAAACCAAAAAGAGGGAACTCTTGTGGTGAGTTGATCAGGTAAGGTTTTTCTATTTCCTTTTTTAAAATTGCTTTATCGAGTGATTTGGTGAAAATTTTCCTGTTTCATTTACCTAAGCAAAGACTAAAGTTAAATTTAAGGTTAAAAATGGCAGGAGATCTCAAACCCAAACACAGCTGATGTCCCTGGCTCCTTCACGAGCAGCAAGTGTGTTCCAGGTGCAGTTCTTGTTAGACTGCATGACGGCTCTGGATCTGCGGATGGACTCACTTTGGAGCATACGCAATGCTGACGGGGTCATGGTTAGTATGTTTAGTGAATTGGCCACAGCGCAGATTAAGACTACTGAGGGCGAAATGGATGACCAAGAAGCAGAGAAAAAGCAGGAAAGCAGTGTAGGTGTCCCCTGTGGTTATCTCCTCCAAAGCAGGTATACTGTTTTGGATACTGTTGGGGGAGATGGCTCAAGAGGGGATTCAATTGTAAGGGGATAAGACTGTTCTGTGGTCAAAAATGAGACTCCTGAATGGTATGTTGCCTCCCAGGTGCATGGATCAGGAACATTCTCAAGGGGGAGGGTGAACAGCCAGTTGTCGATATGCACCAACGATATAGGTCAAAAATGGGATGAGGTTATATAAGCAGAATTTAAGGAGTTAGGAGCCATGTTAAAAAGGAGTTCAGAGGTATTAATGCCACATGCTAGTCAGAGTAGAAATGAAAGAATAGGCAGGATGAATGTGTGTCTTGAGAGATGGTGCAGGAGGGAGGGGTTCAGGTTTATGGGACATTGGGACCAGTTCTGGGGAGGTGGGACTATTATAAATTGGATGGTCTACACCTGGGCCAGACTGGGACCAATGCCCTGGGTGCTTTTGCTAACGCTGATGGGGAGGGTTTAAACTGATGTGGCAGGGGGATGAGAATCAAATGAAGAGGTTAGTAGACAGTAAGGAGGTAGTAACTAAAGCCTGTAAGGAACTAGATAATAAAGTCAGCGGGACTAAGGGGAAGAATAGGCAGGGAGCAGGTGATCAATGCAAAGGGACAGGTGGTCTGAGGTGCATTTATTTTAATGTGAGAAGTGTAGTACCTCAGGCAGATAAACTTAGGGCTTGGATTAATACCTGGGAGTATTATGTTATTGCTAATACTGAAGCTTGTTTCAGGGAAGAGAATGATTGGCAACTAAATATCCCAGGATTTAGACGCTTCATGTGGGATAAAGAGGGAGGTAAAAGGGGTGGATGAGTTGCATTACTGGTCAGAGGGGATATCACAGCTGTGCTGAAGGAGGGTACTATGGACGACACAAGCGGTGAGGCAATATGGGCAGAGCTCAGAAATAGGAAGGGTGCGGTAACAATGTTGGGGCTATACAACAGGCATCCCGATGGAAAGTGTGAGGTAGAGGGACAAATATGTAAAGAGATTATGGAAAGCTGTAGGAGCAACAGGGTGGTGGTGATAGGAGATTTTTATTTTCCCAACATTGACTGGGATTCACTTTGTGTTAGAGGTCTAGATGGAGCAGAATTTGTAAGGAACATCCAGGAGGGTTTTATAGAGCAGTATGTAAATAGTCCAACTTGGGAAAGGGCCATACTGGACCTGGTGTTGGGGAATGAGCCCCAACCAGGTGGGTTGAAGTTTCAGTAGGGGATTACTTTGGGAATAGTGATCACAATTCCATAAATTTTAGAATACTCATGGAAAAAGACGAGAGTGGTCCTAAAGGAAGGGTGCTAAATTGGGAAAAGGCCAACTATACCAAAATTCAGCAGGATCAGGGGAATGTAAATTGGGAGCAGCTGCTTTAAGGTAAATCCGCATTCAATATGTAAGAGGCTTTTAAAAAGAGGTTGATTAGAGTTCAGGAGTGGTATGTTCCTGTGAAAATGAGGGATTGAAATGGAAAGGCTAGGGAACCATGATGAAATAGTGAGACGAGCTAAGAGGAAAAAGGCTGTGTACATAAGTTCTAGGCTATTGAAGACAGACAAAGCTTTGGAAGAATATCGGGAATGTAGGACCAATCTGAAATGAGGAATTAAGAGGGCAAAAAGGATAATGAGACATCTTTAGCGAGCAGAGTTAAGGAAAATCACATAGCCTTTCATTCATATATAAGGAGCAAGCGGGTAACTAGAGGAAAGGTTGGCCCACTCAAGGACAAAGAAGGAGAGGTTTGCGTGGAGTCAGAGAAAATGGGTGAGACTCTTAAGGAGTATCTGGTCCCAGTATTCACTGAGTAGAGGGACATGATGGATATTGAGGTCAGAGATAGATCTTTGACCACTATCTTTGAGTAACAAAGCATGTGAGTAAATATTGTGCCAAGGATGGGTCTATGAATAGGAAGGGTTTAGAGCGAAATGGGTCAAGTGCTGGCAAAATGCGAACATAAGAGGTACAGTTAGTAAGTTTGCAGATGACACTAAAATTGGAGGTGTAGTGCACAGCAAAGAGGGTTACCTCAGATTACAACAGGATCTGGACCAGATGGGCCAATGGGCTGAGAAGTGGCAGATGGAGTTTAATTCAGATAACTGCAAGGTGCTGCATTTTAGGAAAGCAAATCTTAACAGGACTTATACACTTAATGGTAAGGTCCTAGAGAGTATTGATGAACAAAGAGACCTTGGAGTGCAGGTTCATAGCTCCTTGAAAGTGGAGTCGCAGGTAGATAAGACAGTGAAGAAGGCATTTGGTCTGCTTTCCTTTATTGGTCAGAGTATTGAGTACAGGAGTTGGGAGGTCATGTTGCGGCTGTACAGGACATTGGTTAGGCCACTGTTGGAATATTGCGTGCAATTCTGGTCTCCTTCCTATCGGAAAGATGTTGTGAAATTTGAAAGGGTTCAGAAAAGATTTACAAGAATATTGCCAGGGTTGGAGGATCTGAGCTACAGGGAGAGGCTGAACAGGCTGGGGCTGTTTTCCCTGGAACGTCGGAGGCTGAGGGGGTGACCTTATAGAGGTTTACAAAATTATTACATTACATTACTTACAGTGTGGAAACAGGCCCTTCGGCCCAACAAGTCCACACCGCCCCGCCGAAGCGTAACCCACCCATACCCCTACATCTATATCTACCCCTTACCTAACACTAAGGGCAATTTAACATGGCCAATTCACCTGACCTGCACATCTTTGGAGTGTGGGAGGAAACCGGAGCACCCGGAGGAAACCCACGCAGACACGGGGAGAACGTGCAAACTCCACATAGTCAGTCGCCTGAGGCGGGAATTGAACCCGGGTCTCTGGCGCTGTGAGGCAACATTATGAAGGGCATGGATAGGATAAATAGACAAAGTCTTTTCCCTGGGGTGGGGGAGTCCAGAACTAGAGGGCATAGGTTTAGGGTGAGAGGGGAAAGATATAAAAGAGACCTAAGGGGCAACTTTTTCATGCAGAGGGTGGTAGGTGTATGGAATAAGCTGCCAGAGGATGTGGTGGAGGCTTGTACAATTGCAACATTTAAGAGGCATTTAGATGGGTATATGAATAGGAGGGTTTGGAGGGATATGGGTTGGGTGGTGGCAGGTGGGACTAGATTGGGTTGGGATATCTGGTCGGCATGGACGGGTTGGACCGAAGGGTCTGTTTCCATGCTGTACATCTCTATGACTCTATGACTCTACTCTAAGTCAAGCCGGTGTAAGGAGGGAGGAAACTTTGGGTATTCTAAAAGGCATTAAGGTAGCCAAGTCCCCAGGTCCGGATGAGATCTACACCAGGTTACTGAGGGAAGTGAGAGAGGAAATAGCTGGGGTTTTAACAGATATTTTTGCAGCATCCTTGAACACAAGTGAAGTCCCGGAGGACTGGAGAATTGCTAATGTTATCCCCTTGTTTAAGAAGGGTAGCAGGGATACTCCAGGTAATTATAGACCAGTGAACTGGACATCAGTGGTAGGAAAACTGCTGGAGAAGATACTGAGGGATAGGATCTATTGTCATTTGGAAGAAAATGAGCTTATCAGTAATGGGCAGCATGGTTTTGTGTGGGGAAGGTCATGTCTTACAAACCTAATAGAAATCTTTGAGGAGGTGACAAAGTTGATTGATGGGGGAAGGGCAGTATTTGTCAGATACATGAATTTTAGTAACGCATTTGATAAGGTTCTCCAAGGTAGGCTGATGGAGAAAGTGAAGTCGCATGCATTCCAGGGTATACTAGATAGATGGATAGAGAACTGGCAACAGGAGAGTAGTAGTGGAAGGGAGTTTCTCAAGATGGAGACCTGTGACCAGTAGTGTTCCACAGGGATCCATGCTAGGACCACTATTGTTTGTGATATATATATTTGGAGGAAGGTATTGGTTGCCTGATGAGCAAGTTTGCAGATGAGACCAAGATTGGTGGAGTAGCAGATAGTGAAGGGGTATGTCAGAGAATACAGCAGCATATAGATTGATTGGAGGGATGGGGAGAGAAATGGAAGATGGAATTCAATCTGGACAAATGCGAGGTGATGCATTTTGGAAGATTCAATTCAGGAGCAAACTATACGGTAAATGGAAAAGTCTTGGAGAAAATTGACATACAGAGAGATCTGGGTGTTCAGGTCCATTGTTCCCTGAAGTGGCAACGCAGGTCAGTAAAGTGGTCAAGAAGGCATATGACATGCTTTCCTTCATTGGACGGGGTATTGAGTACAAGAGTTAGCAGGTCATGTTACAGTTGTATCGGACTTTGTTTTGATGGCATTTAGAATACTGCGTACAGTTTTGGTTGCCACATTACCAAAAGAATGTGGATGCTTTGGAAAGGGTGCAGAGGAGATTCGCCAGAATATTGCCTGGTATGGAGGGCACTATCCAAGAAGAGTGGTTGAAAAGATTAGGATTATTTTCATTGGAAAGATGGAGGTTGACTGGGGACCTGATTGAGGTTTACAAAATCATGAGAGGAAAAGACAGGGTTGATAGCAAGAAGCTTTTTCCCAGAATGCGGAACTCAAATACTAGGGGTCACGCGTCCAAAATGAGAGGGAAAAGGTTTAGGGGAGATATGTGTGGAAAGTTCTTTACGCAGAGGGTGGTGGGGGCCTGGAACGTGTTGCCAGCAGAGGTGGTGGACACAGGAACGATAGCGAGACTTATGATGTATCTAGACAGATACACGAACGGATCTTTGGAAAATAGGTGGCAGGTTTAAATAGAAGATCTGGATCGGCACAGGTTTGGAGGGCTGAAGGGCCTGTTCCTGTGCTGTAATTTTCTTTGTTCTTTCTATGCATAGTTAGCGTAGAAAATCTGTCGTGGGGCTGAATCTTAACAAGAATTGGCTAAGTCATTTTTTTGTTGAATTTCATATAAGTTTTTGCTCTGTGAGACCTAGCAAGTTTTCTTGTGCTGTTATTCAAAACTCGCCTTCTGAACTCAGCACTGCATCTCTATGGCGCCGCACTCTCAATGCTAGCCTGATTGTCCCACTCACTGTAGGTGTTCACCAATGCTGGATATTTGGGATACCTGGTGCTGACACCATATTTAAAAGCTGAAAATGTGTTGCTGGAAAAGCGCAGCAGGTCAGGCAGCATCCAAGGAGCAGGAAAATCTTCGGGCTCTTCTCATGCCCGAAGGGCTCATGCCCGAAACATCGATTCTCCTGTTCCTTGGATGCTGCCTGACCTGCTGCGCTTTTCCAGCAACATATTTTCAGCTCTGATCTCCAGCATCTGCAGTCCTCACTTTCTCCTACCATATTTAAAAGGCCATCGTACTCATGGTCAAGTACGGCCTTACATGGTTCCAGATATTTACCATGGAAGTGTTAGGCAAAGAGCAATTACGACCCTGCTTTGCAGACAAAGATCTGATAATCCAAGTGGACAAGATAGTGCAGAGGAAAGATGTCCTCATGCCCCAGGACCAGCAGAGGAGGCTGTGACATCAGACACTGCCAGCTTAGTCCAATGTTGCCATCTGGGTCAGTGTTGTGTCAATAGTGTAGAGAAATGGGCAGCTGTGCCAGGGTAAATGCCACACTCTTCTCTCTGCTACCCCATATTCAACTTCTCTCTGCAGTTGTATTCACCTCCCACCAATGGTCCTGCTGTATCATACTCTCAACTGAATGTAGCTCACTCTTGCTTTCTCCTGCTCCAAGACCTCACACTACTAATATTGAACAAACTGCCCACTCACTGACTTGAGAACCTCCCCATTTGTCCCCCTACTGCCCTGGCATTAACAGTTGTGCCACCCATTTTCATTTCATTTGGTCCCTTCCTTTCTGCCCAACTTTTGGCTCCTCATCCCCTACAAGGTCCAGTAGTTAGGATATGGAATGCATTAGGAGAAAGTGAGGACTGCAGATGCTGGAGATCAGAGTTGAGAGTGTGGTGATTCCTGTTGAAGGGCTTATGCCTGAAACATCGATTCTCCCGCTCCTCGGATGCTCCCTGACCAGCTGTGCTTTTCCAGCACCACACTCTCAACCATGGAATACATTTCATGGAAAAGTGGTGGACGGAGGTTCAATTGAGGCTTCAAGAGAGCATTTGATGATTTTTCAGATCGTAACAGTGTGCAAGGATAATAGGAAAAGGCAGGAAATTGGTACTTGATAATCAAGCTGGTTCAGTCTCAATGAAGCTTTCTTTCTGCAATATAATAATTCTGTGATTAAAGGAAGGTCAAATTTCATTCTGGAAGCTGTCAAATTTCATTCAGCTTTCATACTGGAAGCTGTTCCCCTGAGGCTCTGTCTGGCTTCTCATCCTTAATGATGCCTTGTTTGCTTATCCTTGCTTGTGCAGTCTTCCACAAGACCATAAATTCACAAAATATAGGAGCAGAATTAGGCCATTCAGCCCATTGAGGGTCAGGTAGCATCTGAGGAGCAGCAAAATCGACATTTCAGGCAAAAGCTTCATTCCTGATGAAGGGCTTTTGCCTGAAACATTGATTTTCCTGCTCCTTGGATGCTGCCTGACCTGCTGTGCTTTTCCAGCACCACTCTAATCTTGAGTCTAATCTCCAGTATCTGCAGTACCCACTTCAGCCATTCAGCCCATTGAGTCTGCTCTTCCATTCACTCTAGGTTGATATGTTTCTTAATTCTATTCTCCTGCCTTCTATCTGTAACCTTCGATTCCCTCTAATAATCAAAAACGTATTTATCTCTGAGTTAAACACGCTCAATGTCTTGGCCTCCACACCCTTCTGTGGGAATGAGTTTTACAAATTCACCACAATCTGGCTGAAGAAACTCTTCCTTAACTCATTCAAAGGGTTGTCCTTTCACTATGAGGTTTTACTCTTGGGCCCTAGTTGGTCCAACTAATAGAAATATTTTCTCTACCCTCTTGCTATCCAGGCCTCTCGGTATCCTGTAAGTTTCAATAATATCCCCTTTCATCCTTTTAAAACTCCATCAAGTACAGACCCAGAGTCTTCAACCACTCTTCATATGATAAGCCTGTCATCCCCAGAATCATTCTTGTAAATCTCCTCTGGACTCGATCCAACGATAACACATCCTTCCTTAGATATGGGCCTGAAATTGCTCACAACATTCTAAATGTGGTCTAACCAGAGCCCTATATAACCTCAGCAGTACATCTCTGAATTGTATTCTAGCCCTCTTGAAATGAATGCTGATATTGTATTTGCCTTTCCAACTGCCAACTGAATCTACACATTAAATTGAGATAATCTTGAAATAGGATTCCTAAGTCCCTTTGTACTTAATGTCAGAAACCTCTCCCCATTTAGAAAATAATCTATGCTTCTATTGTTTCCTGCCAAAATTCATAACTTCACACTTTCCCACATTGTATTCCATCTACTACTATAGGAGAACAAAGAATAGCCAATGTTCACCGGTTTGTAATGTTCACAATGATATTTGTACTCAGATTGAATGCACCATGGTGTGAAACATAACAAGAAGTCTTCATTGCCTTTCTTTTATTAACTCTTTCAATACTGAAATGTCCTACAGGCAACAATATGCAGAATTTCAAGTACAAGGCTAGTAAGGATAGTTCTGCAAAATTAAATTTCTGGAAACATTAGAATAAATGGTTGAATGGTTCTGTCCATTGGCACTAACACATATAGATAGGCATAATGTGGAGATGCCGGTGTTGGACTGGTGTGGACAAAGTTAAAAATCACTCAACACCAGGTTATAGTCCAACAGATTTATTTGGAAGCACTAGTTTTTGGAGCGCTGCTCCTTCATCAGGTAGCTAGTGTGGAGAGGCAAGTGACCTAATGCAAAGCATTAATTATTTTGTCATAATTTTTCATGTCATCAGATTCATGCTGTTTTCTTGTGTTCAGGCTCATGTGGAAAGCCTACAACTTCACTTCTTCTTTCTTTGCTGTATGTATGTTGAAAGCGCTGAGCACTTTGGGGTCAGCGACCGTAATTCTATTAGTTTCAAAATAGTGATGGAAAAGGATAGACCAGATCTAAAAGTTTAAGCTCTAAATTGGAGAAAGGCCAATTTGATGATATTAGGCAAGAACTTTCAAAAGCTGATTGGGAGCTGATGTTTGCAGGTAAAGGGATGGCTGGAAAATGGGAATCCTTCAGAAGTGAGGTAACGAGAGTTCAGAGTAAGTAGTTTCCTGTTAGTCTGAAAGGAAAGGTTGGTAGGTATAGGGAATGCTGGACGAGAAAAGGAATTGAGGGTTTGGTTAAGAAAAAGAAGGGAGCATATGTCAGGTATAACAGGATTGATCCAGTGAATGCTTAGAGTACAAAAGGCAATAGGAGTATACTTAAGAGAGAAATCAGGAGGGCAAAAAGGGGACATCAGATAGCTCCGGCAAATATAGTAAAGGAGCATCCAAAGGGTTTTTACAAATACATTAAGGACAAAATGGTAACTAGGGAGAGACTAGGTCCCCTCAAAGATCAGCAAGGCAGCCTTTGCGTGGAGTCGCAGGAGATACTAAACAAGTATTTTGTATCAGTATTTACTGTGGAAGAGGAGATGGAAGATATAGTATGCCGGGAAATAGATAATGATATCTTGAAAAATGTCCATATTACAGAGGAGGAAGTACTGGATGTCTTGAAACACATAAAAGTGGATAAATCCCCAGGACCTGACCAGATGTACTCTAGAACTCTGTGGGAAGCTAGGGAAGTGATTGCTGGGCCTCTTCCTGAGATATTTGTATCATTGATAGTCACAGATGAGGTGCCGGAAGACTGGAGATTGGCTAATGTGGTGCCACTGTTTAAGAAGGGTGGTAAGGACAAACCAGGGAACTATTGACCAATGAGCCCGACATTGGTAGTGGGCAAGTTGTTGGAGGGAATCCTGAGGGACAGGATGTACATGTATTTGGAAAGGCAAGGACTGATTAGGGATAGTCAACATGGCTTTGTGCGTGGGAAATTATGTCTCATGAATTTGATTGAGTTTTTTTGAAGAAATAACAAAGAGGATTGATGAGGGCATAGCCATAGATGTGATCTATATGGACTTTAGTAAGGTGTTCAACAAGGTTCCCCACGGGAGACTGATTAGCAAGATTAGATCTCATGGAATACAGGGAGAACTCGCCATTTGGATACAGAACTGGCTCAAAGGTAGAAGACAGAGGGTGGTGGTGGAGGGATGTTTTTCAGACTGGAGCCCTGTGAACAGTCTGGAGGCCACATGGATCAGTGCTGAGTCCACTACTTTTCATCATTTATATAAATGATTTGGATGCGAGCATAAGAGGTATAGTTAGTAAGTTTGCAGATGACACCAAAATTGGAGATGTAGTGGACAACGAAGAAGGTTACCTCAGATTACAACGGGATCTTGATCAGATGGGCCAATGGGCTTAGAAGTGGCAGATGGAGTTTAATTTAAATAAATGTGAGGTGCTGCATTTTGGGAAAGCAAATCTTAGCAAGACACAACCACCTGATGAAGAAGCAGCACTCTGAAGGCTAGTACTGTTGGACTACAACCTGGTGTTGTGTGATTTTTAAACTTTGTACATGACTAACACCGGCATCTCCAAATCATTAGTAGGTCTTATACACTTAATGGTAAGGTCCGAGGGAGTGTTGCTGAACAATGAAACCTTGAAGTGCAGGTACATAGCTCCTTGAAAGTGGAGTCGCAGATAGACAGGATAGTGAAGAAGGCATTTGGTATGCTTCCCTTTATTGGTCAGAGTATTGAGTACAGGCATTGGGAGTCATGTTGTGACTATACAGGAATTGATTAGGCCACTGTTGGAATATTGCATGCAACACTGGTCTCCTTCCTATCTCCTTCCATCCCATTGTGAAACTTGAAAGGGTTTAGAAAAGATTTACAAGGATGTTGCCAGGGTTGGAGAATTTGAGCTATAGGGAGAGGTTGAATAAGCTAGAGTTGTTTTCCCTGGAGCGTCAGAGGCTGAGGGGGTGATCTTATAGAGCTTTATAAAATCATGAGGGACATGGATAGGATAAATAGACAAAGTCTTTAACCTGGAGTAGCGGGAGTCCAGATCTAGAGGGCATAGGTTTAGGGTGAGAGTGGAAAGATATAAAAGAGACATAAAGGACAAACTTTTCACGCCGAGGGTAGTACATGTATGGAATGAGCTGCCAGAGGAAGTGGTGGAGGCTTTTACAATTGCAACATTTAAAAGGCATCTGGATGGGTATATGAATAGGAAGCATTTAGAGGGATATGGGCCAGGTGCTGGCAGGTGGGACTAGATTGGGTTGGGATATCTGGTCGGCATGGACAAGTTGGACTGAAGGGTCTGTTTCCGTGCTTTACATCTGTATGGCTCTAAGTATTGGATCGAATACAGCTACTGCATATTTTAGATACGGCTGTTTAAGTTAACATTAAAATGTAAGGAAATTATTCTAAAACAAAAATGGACATTGCTGGAAAAAGTCAGCAAGTCTGGCAGCATCTGTGGAGAGAAATCAGAAGTAAAGGGTCCAGTGATGCTTCTTTAGAACTGATTATAGGTCAGAAAAGGTTCCTATATATGCTAGAGAAGGGGTGGGGGGTAGGGAGAAGATGTAAATTCTAAGTAGAGATAGAGCCCAGAGAGAGAGAGGAGAGAAACAGTTGCACAGACTGGATAAAGGTCAGCCTGGGAGATAGCTGCTAATGGGGATTGCTGGTGGCTGACAATGGGTTTTTTAGGTAGCAGCCCATGTGATGACAAGGCCTGATGTGTGTGGGGCCTGGGATAAGGACATGGAAAAAGGAGCTCAAGTCCAAAAATTCTTTAACTTGATATTGAGCTCTGAAGGCTGCAGGTCCCCAAGCAGAAAACGAGCTGTTGTTCTTCCAGCTTGTGCTGAGCTTTGCTGGAGCATTGTGGCAAACCTGAGAGAGAGATGTTGGCTAGGGAACGAGGTGGTGTGTTGAAGTGACAGGCAACAGGAAGTGCAGGGTTTTTTTGCGGGCAGAACATTGGTGTTCTGCAAAGCAGTCACCCAGTCTGTGCTTTGCTTCCCCAGCGTAGAGGAGACTACATTGTGAGTAGCGAATACAGTACAGTCTATATATACTAACCTTTCCCTAGCTACAACCAGTTGTGAAGAAGGGTCACTGGTCCCAAAATGTTAATTCTGATTTCTCTCCACAGATGCTGCCAGATGTGCTGAGTTTTTCCAGCAATATCTGTTGTTTCTGATTTTCGTCATCTGCAATTCTTCAGTTTTTAGGAAATTATGTGAGTTTAATTTAAAAATGGCTATGCACACTTTCTATAAATTAATAATGAAATCTAACTCTTAAGTAATTCATGCCAGTTTACTTGCATGACTACATTCATCACAATACAATTAAAGATAAAAAGTTCTATTTCAAACATAAAAGCAATGTTTTCACTGTTGACTTGGGGCCTCACTCATGGAAGTGTATTTTGGAAAAGCTTGGTCTTACACACCAAAGGCATATAATTCCATGTTATCTTAAATTAAATGTGAAACATAGCACATTTGTGGAATACCTGGCCTCTTATTGTGGGTTATATTTGTGTTTTATTCATTATGGGCTACATTTAATCCAATTGGGAAAATTAAAGTTACAACCAAAGTATAGTTACTGAAAAAATAACAACTGTATTTTGGGTGGCACACGTACAATAATATGAGCCAAGCAGCATTACTATGGGACAGAAACAGAAACTCAACTTCATCAGTTTGGATGAAGAGTCATCAGACACAAAATGTTAGCTTTGCTTTCTTCTCTGGCAGTTGCTGCCAGAGCTGCTGAGTTTCAGCAGCAGTTTATGTTTCCAATCTCCTGCATCTGCAGTTCTTCGTTTTATTTTAACATGATGTTGGGTTTTGTTGGATAAGCGGCAACACCTCCTCCGTAATCATGCCCTGCAAGGCTGCATACTCAGTCCTTTACTATACTCCTTATACACTCATGACTGTGGCCAAATTCTGCTCTGACAACATTTGCAAATTTGCTGTTGGCCACTGTATGGGTTGGATTTCAAACAACTAGGAGAAAGTGAGGACTGCAGATGCTGGAGATCAGAGTCAGAAAGTGTGGCACTGGAAAAGAATAGCCAGTCAGGCAGCATCTGAGGAGCAAGAGAGTCGACATTTTGAGCATAAACTCTTCATCAGGATTGTGGGATGGGGTGGGGGTGTGTTCAAGGGGCTGAGAGATAAATAGGAGGGAGGTGGGTCTGGGGGGGGGGGGTGGGAGGTAGCTAGGAATATGAGAGGTGGATGAAGGTGGGGTTGATGGTGATAGGTCGGAGTGGGGGGTGATGTGGATAGGTGGGAAGGAAGATGATCAGGTAGGACAGTTCAAGAGGGTGGTTCCAAGTTGGAGGATTGGATCTGGGATAAGGTGGGGGTAGGAGAGATGAGGTGAAAACGACACTAATTCTGTGGAATCACACGGAATCAATGTCCTGGTTTGTTAAATATGCATAACGTAAGCTGTTTTCTGCAATTACACAAAATTATTGATAATCGTTGATGCCCATTATAGTAGTAGATGTGACAATCATAGCCCACCCCAGATTTCTTCCATAAAGTAATGGCAAGAGAGGAGAAAGGGACACAGGCGTTATTGTTGAATGAGATGACGCATTTTTGCGCAATCCTTATTGAACATTATTTCAGTAATGATCATTCTGTGGAACATGGCTTTACATGCAGACAGGGATTTTTTTCCTAGTTCTGAGGAAAGGTCACTGGATCCAAAGTATTAACTCTGATTTTCATCCTCAGATACTGCCTGACTTGCAGAGCTTTTCCAGCAAATTCTGTTTTTGTTTCTGCTTTCCCATCTCCGGGACTTTAAAGGATATTGGCTTATTTTACTCTCGGCAGGAGAGGACAACAAGTGAGACAGGTACAGTTTAAAACACTTAGAGTCACAGAGTCATAGAGATGTACAGCATGGAGACAGATCTTTCGGTCCAACTCGTCCATGCTGACCAGATATCCCAACCCAATCTAGTCCCACTTGCCAACACCCAGCCTATATTCCTCCAAACCATTCCTATTCATGTACCCATCTAGATGCCTTTTAAATGTTGCAATTGTACCAGTCTCCACCACTTCCTCTGGCAGCTCGCTCCATACACGTATCACTTTCTGCATGAAAAGGTTTGCCCTCTCACCCTAAACCTATGCCCTCTAGTTCTGGAATCCCCCACCCCAGGGAAAATATTTTGTCAATTCACTCTACCACGCTCCATATTTTATAAATTTATTTTTATAAACCTTGATCAGGTCACCCCTCAGCCTTCAATGCTCCAGGGAAAACAGCCCTCTCCTATTCAACCTCTCCCTATAGCCCAAATCCTCCAACCCTGGCAATATTCTTGTAAATCTTTTCTGAACCCTTTCAAGTTTCACAACATCTTTCCGATAGGAAGGAGACCAGGATTGCACGCAATATTCCAACAGTGGCCTAACCAATGTCCTATACAGCCACAACATGACCTCCCAACTCCTGTACTCAATACTCTGACCAATAAAGGAAAGCATACCAAACACCACCTTCACTATCCTATCTACTTGCAACTCGACTTTCAAGGAGCTATGAACCTGCACTCCAAGGTCTCTTTGTTCAGCAACACTCCCTAGGACTTTACCATTAAGTGTATAAGTCCTGCTAAGATTTGCTTTCCCAAAATGCAGCACCTCGCATTTATCTGAATTAAACTCCATCTGCCACTTCTCAGCCCATTGGCCCATCTGGTCCAGGTCCTGTTGTAATCTGAGGTAACTGTCTTCGCTGTCCACTACACCTCCAATTTTGGTGTCATCTGCAAACTTACTAACTGTACCTCTTATGCTCACATCCAAATCATTTATGTAAATGACAAAAAGTAGAGGACCCAACACCGATCCTTGTGGCACTCCACTGGTCACAGGCCTCCACTCTGAAAAACAACTCTCCACCACCACCCTCTGTCTTCTACTTTTGAGCCAGTTCTGTATCCAAATGGCTAGTTCTCCCTGTATTCCATGAGATCTAACCTTGCTAATCAGTCTCCCATGGGGAACCTTGTCGAACGCCTTACTGAAGTCCACATAGATCACATCTACGGCTCTGCCCTCATCAATCCTCTTTGTTACTTCTTCAAAAAACTCAATCAAGTTTGTGAGACATGATTTCCCATGCACAAAGCCATGTTGACTATCCCTAATCAGTCCTTGCCTTTCCAAATACATGTACATCCTGTCCCTCAGGATTCCCTTCAACAACTTGCCCATCACCGAGGTCAGGCTCACTGGTCTATAGTTCCCTGACTTGCTTTTACTGCCCTTCTTAAACAGTGGCACCACGTTAGCCAACCTCCAGTCTTCCAGCACCTTACCTGTGACTATCGATGATACAAATATCTCAGCAAGAGGCCCAGCAATCACTTCTCTAGCTTCCCACAGAGTTCTCAGGTACACCTGCTCAGGTCCTGGGGATTTATTCACCTTAACCATTTCAAGGCATCCAGCACTTCCTCCTCTGTAATCTGGACATTTTTCAAGATGTCACCATCTATTTCCCTACAGTCTATATCTTCCATATCCTTTTCCACAGTAAATACTGATACAAAATATTTGTTTAGTAACTCCCCCAACTCCTGCGGCTCCACACAAAGGCCGCCTTGCTGATCTTTGAGGGGCCCTATTCTCTCCCTAGTTACCCTTTTGTCCTTAATGTATTTGTAAAAACCCTTTGGATTCTCCTTAATTCTATTTGCCAAAGCTATCTCTAGTCCCTTTTTGCCCTCCTAATTTCCCTCTTAAGTATACTTCTACTTCCTTTATACTCTTCTAAGGATTCACTCGATCTATCCTGTCTATACCTTACATATGCTTCCTTCTTTTTCTTAACCAAACCCTCAATTTCTTTAGTCATCCAGCAGTCCCTATACCTACCAGCCTTTCCTTTCCCCCTGATAGGATTCTTGTTATCTCATTTCTGAAGGCTTCCCATTTTCCAGCCGTCCCTTTACCTGCGAAATCTGTTTCCAATCAGCTTTTGAAAGTTCTTACCTCATACCATCAAAATTGGCCTTTCTCCAATTTAGAAGTTCAACTTTTAGATCTGGTCTATCCTTTTCCATCACTATTTTACAACTAATAGAAAATTGGTCACTGGCCCCAAAATGCTCCCTCACTGACACCTCAGTCACCTGCCCTACCTTATTTCCCAAGAGTAGGTCAAGTTTTGCACCTTCTCTATTAGGTACGTCCACATACTGAATCAGAATCTCTCAAAGGATAGTGAATCCATGGAATTTTTTACCTTGGAGGGCTGGAGCAGCTGGCTCTTAAGTATATTTAAAGCTGAGCTGCATAGATTTTTAATCAGGAAAGGGTTATGAGGAAATGGCAGGAAAGTGGAGTTGAGGATTATCAGATTAGGCATGATCTCACTGAATGACAAAGCACACCCAAATGCATTGGGGCATCAGCCTGACTTTTTAATGCTGAAGTTCTGTAGTGGGACTTGAACTTTTAACTCGGCGGCATGAATGCTTGCAACCTGAGAGGCTAAACTGATATCAGCATGAGTAATGGATAAAGGGTTAAACAATAAATGCATGGTTTTGAACCAGATGTAAGGAATTACCATCACTTATATATTATCAATAATTTTGCGCAAGATAATTGAAGATTTTGACAAATTATTTTGGACAATGATCAAGGTCAATAAAAAATTTATAAGCATTTCAAAACATCTTAAAGAAGTCAGAACTACATTGTTTAAACCCTGAAACAAAGGTTTTTTTTGCCAAATTACTTTCTTCTGGCCTACTATTTGTACCCTACCCTTTCCAAATGAAACGTGTGCTCTCCAGACTATTTTTTTTTAACCAAGATTCAAAGGGATTTAGCAAATTTCATACATGTATTAATTTACATAAATTATTCAATATTGTGAACCTAATTGTAAACGAATAGATCCATCAATGAGCCATATAAAACAATGGTTTCAGCATTCAAAAGGAACCATGAACTGTCCCAAGTGGCAAATGAATGTACTTGACATTGGTCCAAATAAAATGAAAGTGAAGGAGGTCATATATTATTCAGACCTTAATGCTATTTATTTCCTTTGTGAAAAATCACTTTGATCATGGAACAGTTTGGGTTTGTAAGGATGCAAGAATAGCTCTCCACAGATTAGATGAAATGTACTGTACAACTCTATTAGAAAACATGATTTGATGAGGCTGGACAGTGTTTATGAAGTGTTTGTGCTAGCTGTTAGCAGTTGAGGAATTATGTTTTATTCTATTTCATTTGGAATTTGGAAATGGATAGAGCTGGGCAATGAATGGAATGGCTGTGTACCAGGCTAAAATTGTATTCATAAAGTCAATTTGGTCATTCTTAATTATGATATGGACTAGGGTGGCCGAAGGCAGAATCACAAAATTTCGGAGCACAGCCCCTTTGTGAGGTGAAGGTAATGCTCCAAAAGCATGTGATTTCAAATAAACCTGTTGGACTATAAGCTAGTGTCATGTCACTTCTGGCTAATTAATTTCACAGGCAGCAAATGAATCAACACGTGATCCCTCTGATTGTAATTATTAAGGTATTATGGGGAAAACTAACAAGGGTGACAGAGTAAGACTGAGTATTTTTTATTCTTGCATTGGATGTGAGCACCACCAGCAAGATCAGCATATTTTACCCATCATTAATTGCCCTCCTTTTTAGGCCATTTCAGAGGGCAGTTAGGTATCAAACACAGTACTGTGGATGTGGAGTCACAAGTAAGCTAGACCAATACATCCAAAGCTGAGATAGACAGATTTTTAATCAGTAAGGAAGTCAAGGATTATGGGGAAAAATCTGGAAAGTGGAGTTGACGATTATCAGATCAGCCATGATCTCATTGGCTGGCAGAACAAACTCATTGGGCTGAATGGCCTGCATCTGCTCCTATGTCTGATGCTAAGGAGAGGGAAGTTCCGTTCCTAAATGGATATTAGTGAACCAGATGGGATTTTACAATAATCAATGATAGGTTCATGGTCATCATTACTAAGAATAGCTTTTAATTGCAGATTAATTGGACTTAAATTCTAATAGCTCATGCCCAAGCTTGATGGAGGGAAATTAGTTGAGGAAGATTCACCTTGATTGGCTCCACATTTTTCAATTAAAAAATGGCTGTCTTAATGAAGTTCTGATTAAATACCTGGAAGATTTTTAGGAAGATCTGGGGACTATCAAAGGAGCCAAGGCCACCTTACATGTTGACCAGGAAGCAATCGCATGATTCTACAAGGCTTGCCCAGTGCCATTTGCCTTATGGGCAAAAGTAGAGGCAGAACTCAGAAGGCTGGAAAGCAAAGGAATTATCAAATCAGTTTACAAAATGTGCAGCACTGGCTGGATTAATTGTGAAGCCTAATCGGTCAGTTCACCTTCGTGGGGATTTTAAACAAATAATAGATGCTTTTTCACAGCTGGATAAATACCCAGAGGACTTATACACAAAGCTGGCAGGGGAGTTGTCCTTCATGAAGCTGGACATGAGTCATGTGTACTTCAAGTGCGGTTAGATAAAGATTCCCCGGAGTATGCTACAATAGATACCTGTAAGGGTTTGTAGCAATATATGAGATTGCCACTGGGATATGGTCAGCCTGTGCAAATTTGCAATGGATGATGGAGAACATTTGACAAGGTCTATCCCAGGTCAGTATTTATCTAGATGACGTGCTAATAACAGGGAAGATCAATAAGGAGCGTTGAGAGAACTTGGACACAGTCCTTAGTTGTTTCTCCGAGGCAGGCAAATGCCTTAGAAGGTGAAAAATGTGTGTTCCAGGCACTCAAGTGACCCACTTGGGCTACAGAATCAGCAAAACTGGGTTACAGCTGTGGAAGATAAAGTGAGTGTGATCAAAGCTGCCCTGGCTCCAACATCTGTATCAGAGTTTGGGTCTTTCCTTGGACTGGTGAACTATTTTGGAAAGTTCTTATGTAACCTGCCATCTATCCTGGCACCTCTACATCAACTCTGAAAAAGGGGTCAGCCTTGGAAATGATTGTGTAGTCAAGTCAAAGCTTTGATGGAAGTGAAGAAATAGCTATCATCCTCTAGGGTTTTGGCACACTGTGATCCCAAGCAAGATCTGGTATTGACATGCAACATCTAGCTGTTTGGCATCGGGTCTAGTATTAGCTCATAGTGACCCAGTGGAGAGGGTCAATAGCGTATGCATTCAGATATTTGGTTAATACAGAGCGTGAATGTGTCCAGATGGATGAGGAAGATTTGGCAGTCATATTTGCAGTCAAGAACTTCCACCTTTACGGGCATAAGTTTGCAATAATAACAGACTACAAACCCTTGCTAGGTCTACTTAATGAGGATAAGGCAGTGCCGCCCAAAGCTTCAGGGCCAATTCAGCGGTGGCCTTTAATACTACATGCGTATTATTACAAGTTGGAATACTGTCCCAGAGCTGAAAATGTGTTGCTGGAAAAGCGCAGCAGGTCAGGCAGCATCCAAGGAGCAGGAGAATCGACGTTTCGGGCATGAACCCTTCTTCAGGAATCTGTCCCATAGGCCAAGAAGCAAATGTGGATACATTGAGCCATCTCCTACTGGCAGATACATCACCGGTGGAACCATACTGGAAGAGTTTGTAATGGTTTAAAATTTTCTGAACACACTTACAATCACAGCTGACAATATCAACTTTGGATGCAGAAAGGTCTGGTCCTGGCAAGACTCAAACAGCTGGTGGTGATGACGGTAACCAAAGAGCTGCCACAACCAGAACTGAAATGTTTTTTGGACTCGGAGAGACCAGCTCACAATAGGGGAAGACATATTACTAGGGGGAGCAAGAGTGATTGTCCTTAGCAAAGGTTGCCGCAAGATACTGCCTGAACTTCACCAGAGTCATCCAGGAGTTTCCAAAATGAAGATTTTGGCAAAATGTTATGTCTGGTGGCCAGGTTTGGATGCATCAGTGGGGCAGTGCCCAGACTGCCAACAAGGACAAAAATTACTACCAGCAACTTCCCCACATTCATGGGAATGGCCAGGTAAACCCTGGACTCAGTTACATGTCAACTATGTAGGTCCTATCATGGTTAATCTTCTTAGTTATTGTGGACACCCACTCAAAGTGGATGATGTACATAGAGTTCATTTGTCAAACATGGGGACAATGACAGAAAAACTGTATGCATCTTTTGCAAGACACAGATTCACAGACATGTTGGTCACAGATAAAGGCCATCATTTACCAGCAAGGAATTCAAGTATTTCCTAAACTTGAATGGTATCTGACAAATAAGGACAGCTCCATACTATCCATCATCCAATGGTCTGATAGAAAGAGCTTTCCAAACATTAAGGCAGGCTTAAAGGAACAGCCTACAGTATCAACTGATACCAACTGTCCCAATTCTTCTTTGGTTATAAAACCATCACTCATGTAGTGTTGATAATGGGGAGGAGACTGTACCAGGTTAAATTTGGTTTTCCTGGACCTGGGTCAGGGTGAAGGTGAAATGTCATCAGAAACGCCAATACCTGACACAAAACTCCCCTAAGAAAGAGAGAGAACTTGCCTCAGGGGACAAAGTTTGGAATGATCATAGGAATAGTTCTACATGGGGTAAGAGGCATGTTGGAGGTTGGGTTTGGTGATGTATAAAGTTTGGCTGGGTGTGATGATTCTGAACAAGTACATGGACTATATGAAAGCTGCAAAATTCGCAAACAAGTGTGGGAGTAAAACATACCTACCTCCTCGATAGCTTTTCCCAACTGTTCCCGAATTCATGGGTTCTCCCTCTCTGTCAAGTGTTAAAGATGCCTCTGAATCTGAGAAGGACGCAGCAGATGTCACCATCTCAATGAAGAAGGAGAGAATGAATTTCTTCCAAGACACACTGCGTGCAAGAGGCAGGTTAAGGTATGATACAAGCTGCCTGTAATTGAGACAGAATTACAGGAACTTTACCTGGAGCTAAAACTTTACCTGGTGCGTGGGTTTCCTCCGGGTGCTCTGGTTTCCTCCCACAGTCCAAAGATGTGCAGGTCAGGTGAATTGGCCATGCTAAATTGCCCATAGTGTTAGGTAAGGGGTAGATGTAGATGTAGGGGTATGGGTGGGTTACGCTTTGGCGGGGCGGTGTGGACTTGTTGGGCCGAAGGGCCTGTTTCCACACAGAAAGTAATCTAATCTAATCTAATCTAATCTAATCAAACATCCCAGGATGAGTTATAGAGAAAAAGAACTGGCCTGTGTCCTCGGACTCAGGGGGTAAGGATATAGTGATTATAATGAAGTTAGCCAGGTGGATGTCATAGATTACGAGTTCCCTGATTGGGGATGTTAATCTGGTCCAATCAGGAAGCCTTGACTGACAGATAAGAACAGGAGTTTCTCACCTTTATGGGAACGTGTTGATGTTGTACCTGTTTGATGTCTTCCACTGCTCAAATATGGATTTTCCTGAAAGTGGCTATTCCTTGTTTACTTACCTTATCTTGTTAAAATTAGCTTTCCCCAGTTGAGAACCTTAACTTTTGGTCCATCTTTGTCCTTTTCTATTATGACCTTAAAAAAAGTGTCTGACATCCTGTTCACTCTGAGAGCTGGGTCTCAGGGAGCTGGATCTGTGTCAAGGACTCTCCACGTGTAAAATAAGGGCAACTTGGTGATGGGATACCGGCCTCTGTTGAGTTATTTCTGTGACAAAATGGCAGGGATACTTCCCCTAAGGAATTAAACTAGTTCATGAGTGGGAAAGGGTCACACATATCAGATGGAGATGAGGAGAATTTTTCTTCAGTCAGAAGTTTGACCAGAGCTGGCTCATTGAAGATATTCAAGGCTGAATTAGATAAGTTTGATTGACACAGTTATGAGGCAGGCATGAAAATGGAATCAAGGCCACAATCAGATATCAGCCATGACCTTGCTGTTGTGGAACAGGCCTGAGGAACTGAATGTGCCAGTCCTCCTTATGTTCTTGTTCTTGAGGAATATCGAGCCATTGCCACACTGGGGGTGCCACCAGGATTGTGCAGATTGCAGGAAGTGTACTCCATATGTACTTGATCATCCTTTTCACATCACAGAATTTTCGATACAATTAGCATGATACCAGAATACAAAGAGGGCAGCAGCTGGCAATGAGAATTTGCAACTAGTAACAATGAGGACCATCGTCCTTCTCTATTAGGGTGGAGATTAGGCTGTGAGGAGTGCAGAGAAGAGGGGCAAGAGGCAGGAAAACAACAGAGACCATATCCATAGTATAGACTGTACCAGCAATGACAGAACTACCTGGAAATCCAATGGTGCAGTAGACTATGGGCAGCATATGGGAGACAAAACTGATTAATGTTGGCATGCAGCAGGTGAAGTAGGCTTGCTGTTGGAGTCACAATGATTAGGAGCTGCTTTTCTTAAATGGGCATAACTGGGACCTGTGCGGGTACCTATGACCATCCCTTTGACCTGAAGAAAGTGGGAGGAGTTAAAGAAGAAGTTGTTCAGACTGAGAATGAGCTCAGCCAGGAGGAGGAGAGTGATGGTGGATGGGGACGGTCCGGGCCTTTTTTCGAGGAAGCAGAGAGCCCTGAGACTATCCTGACGGGAATGGACTTGTAAAGGGATTGCATGAGGAATCACAGATGTAAGTGGGAAGGGATTGGACAAGGGAAGAAGAAATAGAGTTGAGGTAGGAAGAGATGTGTTCAGTGGGCAGGAGCAGGCAGAAACAACTCTTCTTTCCCAGGATCCCTGCTTGTGAACTTTGGGAAGAAGGTAGAAGTGAGCTGTATGGGGTTGGGGCTATGAGCACAATGGCCTGGTGTTCAATGGTGGGATTATGGTCCTCAGAAGATAGAAGGAGGTAGCTAAGAGCTGGTATCTCCCAGCCTCCTCAATGGAGAGGTCAGTCCACCAGACAACAACACCAGCCTTGTTGGCAGGCTTGCTTAAAAGTCAGGGCTGGATCAGAGAGCTCAGAGTGCAATCGACTCAGAGGGAGATAGATTCTGATGGATAAGGGAGGCAGAGAATTTGAGGTGACCAATGACAAGTCGACAGTTTTCAACGAACAGGTCAAGTGCAGGTAAAAGGCCCGCGGGAGGGGTCCATGTGAAGGGAGAGTGTTGGAGCTGGGCAAAGAGGTCTTTGGAATGGGGAGAGGACTCCTGTCCATAGAAATTAGATTATGTGGACTAGCCATGGGAAATGCAGGGTTACAGGGATAGCATAAGGGGATGAGTCAGGGTGGGATGCTTTCCGGAGAGTTGGTGTAGACTTGTTGGGCCGAATGGCCTGTTTCCACACATTTGGGATTTTATGAAACCATGATTCTGTGAAATGGACACAGAGGCAGAGGCAACCGAAGAAGAGTTTAATGTCTTGTCATGCCTGAAATTCATTAAGATAGGAATGCAGAGAGATAAAACACCTTTGCTGAGCATAGAACATTCAGCATCAGATAGCAGAATATCAGAAAGGATAATAAGTACTTGACAAATGGTGGGGTTAGGGAAAGGATTGAGTCAGAGGAAAGGGGAGGAGATGGACATTCCAGAGGGGTGTGGGGTTATTGCAGCTTGTGTTTCTTAATGTCTGAAAGGAAGAGAAAAGGTTTTGTGTCAGAACATTGAACAAACTGGAGAATGAAATGCAAATGTGTATGATATAGCTGGGATTACAGAAACATGGCTGCAGCATGACGAGGGATGAGAATTGAACATCCACGTCTATTGAGTAGTATGGAAGAACAGACAAAAAAGGAAAAGGTGGTAGAGTTGCATTACTGATTAAAGAGCTCAGACAATATACAATCTGTGTGGGGTTCAATTAATAAATATTAAAGGGCAAAAAATGTTAGTGGGTGGTACATAGACCTCCAAACTGTAGTGGTAATGTTGGCAATGGTATTAAACAGGAAATCAGAAACATGCATGCGGTAAACGAACATCTATGATTCTGGGTGACTTTAATCTGATATAGATTGAACGGATCAAGTTAGTCACAATACCACAGAGGAGTAATTTGTATAATGTGTATGGGATGGTTTTCTGGATCAATACATTGAGGAATCAACTAAAAAGCATGACATAAAAACTGAAGAAACTGCAGATGCTGTAAATCTGAAACAAAAAAGAAATTGCTGGAAAAGCTCAGCCGGTTTGGCAGCATCTGTGGAGAAAAATCAGCTTATAAGTAAAGTCCAAGATAGTATTAGATGCAAAAAAAGAGGAAAACAAATTGACAAGAAAATAACATTAGACCCGAGGATTGGAAAGAGCTTAGGAGAACCAACAAATTTAGTTAAGAAGAGGAAAATGGAATATAAGAATAAGCTTGCGGAGAACATAAGAACTGACTGTAAAAGCTCCTATAATTATATAAAGAGAAGAAGATTAGTGAAAACTAGTGGCAGCCAGAAACAGGGGAATAAATGATGAACTAAATTCATCATTCACTTCTACCTTCACAAGGGAGGACAGGAATAGATTTCCCAACTCCTATATTCAGTGCTCTGACCAATAATAAGGGAACTGAATGGACTATGTCAAAATGTGCAGATCACACAAAGCTGGATTGGAAAATGAGCTTTGAGAAAGATACAAAGATGTTGTAATGTGATTTGGACAGGCTGAGAGAATGAGCAAATGCTTGGCAGTTGAAGTGTAATATGAATAAATGTGAGGTTATCCACTGAGACAGCAAAAAA
Source organism: Chiloscyllium punctatum (assembly GCF_047496795.1). Classification (NCBI taxonomy): domain Eukaryota; kingdom Metazoa; phylum Chordata; class Chondrichthyes; order Orectolobiformes; family Hemiscylliidae; genus Chiloscyllium; species Chiloscyllium punctatum. Next base: position 89,667,789 of record NC_092746.1, on the reverse strand, counting down.
CCACAGAAAGGCCGATTATTATCGAATGGTTGAAAATTATGGGAGGTGAATGTTCAATGAGACCTGGGTGTCCTTGTGCACCAGTCACAAAAAGTAAGGATGCAAGTGCAGCAGGCGGTAAATAAAGCAAATTGTATGTGGCCCTTCATAACAAGAGGATTCGAGTACAGGAACAAGAATGTCTTATTGCAATTATACTGGACATTGGTGAGGCCTCAGCTGGAATATTGTGTGCAGTTTTGGTCTCCATATCTGAGGAAGGCTGTTCTTGCTCAAGAGAGAGTGCGGCAAGTTTTACCAGATCAATTCCTGTGATTGCAGAATTGATATATGAGGAGAGACTGAGTCAGTCAGGATTTTATTCACTGGAGTTTAGAGGAATGGGAGGATGTCTCATAGAAACACACAGAATTCTAACAAGATTAGACAAGTTAGATGAAGGCGGGGTATTATTACCAGAGGTGGGGGAGTCATAGTTTAAAGTTAAGAAATAAACCTTTTATGACTGAGATGAGGAGAAATTTCTTCACCCAGAGGGCGGTGAGCCTGTGAAACTCACTACTACAGGAAGTGGTTGAGGGTAAAACATTGTGTTTTCAAGAAGGAGGAAGAGTTATAGAACCATACAGCACAGAAACAGACCCTTTGGTCCAACCTGAACATGGTAACCATGGTCCCAAACTAAATTAGTCCCATCTGTTTGCTCTTCTGTCTAAAGGATTAAAGGGAGATGGGAGTATTACAGCACTGAGCTCAATGATCAGCCAAAATCGTATTGAATGGCAGAGCAGGCACAAGGGGCTCAATACAGAAAACACTATTTTCCAGCTGCTTTCAGTTCTGAAGAATCGTCATGTTGGATTCAAAATGTCAAATCTGTTTCTCTATCCACAGATGTTGCTAGATCTGCTGAGTTTCTCCAGCATTTTGCTTTTATCATCAGGTTGTGATGACAAAAGATGAGAAACTAAGAAGGACATGCTTGCACCACCAGCATCTTCTCAAACTGCTGGTTTTGAGAAGGAGATTTATCAATACAGACGCTCTCAATTTCAGTAGCTTCAGCTCTGCCCATCTCCATGATCCTTCTTTTTCACAAAGGTTAGGGCATGCAGGCATGGCAAAGCACCTCTGGTTTCTTTCTGCTCCTTCCCTTTGTGTGTCATCTTCACTTAGATAAGGGAAGGAAGCATGGCTTTGCATGTCATCAAATCTGTTTAGGTGATGCGGCTGTCTTTGTCAAACAGCTGAGATTTATACAAGCTGAGAGATGATATTTACAGGAACCCCATGTGTTCAATGACGAGGTGATCCATATACATGTTAGGAGTGTGTCCTGATTGAAATTATTGGTAGGTGTGCGATGTGTAGCACAAGGGTGGGATGGAATGTGGTGATATGAGCAGTGGATGAGGCTGACTGTGTATCTGGCAGGATATGGAATACGAAGATCCATGTTCTGATATTGTTTACTCAGGTGAGATCATTCATCTTCCAGCTCCTTGGGGTTGGTCTTCCAGCATTGATCTTCAAGTCTTGCTGCTCCAGTTACTGACATGTGACCTGTACAGAGGTCCTCATTTATCTCTACTTTTCCACTCCTTGATGAAGGGCTTATGCCCGAAATGTTGATTCTCCTGTTCCTAGTTGACCTGCTGTGCTTTCCCAGCACCACTCTCGACTCTGATCTCCAGCATCTGCAATCCTCACTTTCTCCACTAATTCCATCAGATCTCTAGTATTGCACCTGAAAGCCTGAGAGATTCCTGTACTTCAAGGTTAGCCGTTCATCGCTCTCATATAATATAAAACAAAGAACCGCGGATGCTGAAGATTTTAAGCACAAACAGAAATTACTGGAGAAACTCAGCAGATCTGGCAGCATCTGTGGGAAGAACGATGAACAGTCACCAGATCTGAGACATTAACTCTGCTCTCTTCCCAAAGATGCTGCCAGACATGCTGAGTTTTGTCAGCAATTTTGCTCTTGGATTCTTCACCGACAGTGAGGGCAGATTTAATGTTAGAATGGCTGCCAGCATTTGCTCCTGCCATAATACACCTACCCTTTGAAGAGAAGAAGACTAGCTTTAGATAGTGCAAGTTACTAATGAGATTGATTGGATCCTCTGCTAAAACAGGCCATGCTGGTTACACACAGAACTCATTATATTAAGAGGTCAGTGTGAAGCTGGAGTGCTGACTGCATTCCTCTCCATAAGTTAATTGTGGATCGTGTCTCTCCTCTGACCTGCCTGGGCAGACAAACTTTTTTTTTCCATTCAGTCTGAGGAAAATGCACTGTTGCCTTTATTATTAATGATAAATTAGTAAAACGCTAAATGTATTAAAAGTAAATGTTATTCTTGGTTTACTAAAAACAACTTGTGTCTAGATAAGGTACAGGGAAAAGCTGAATCACTTGGAATATACTGCATAAGGAAAATGCCAGTTATCAGCTTGAGGACTGCGTAACCAGCTCAGAAATAATGAATGACCAGCCAGAGTATGTTATGGTAAGAGATGACTACAAAAAGTAAGTTGACTGAGCTGTAGAGCTGAAGACCAGTACAGGCTAATTGTGATGGAAATAATTTTACCTTGGAAAGGAGCATGATGGAAAACTAAAACTGCAGGTGTTTGAGGTCACCTTGTTTGCATCGCCTGAAATATACAGTATTTTCAGCTGGTTAGGGCAACATGGTGGCTCAGTGGTTAGCGCTTCTGCCTCATATCACCAGGGACCTGAGTTCAATTCCAGTCTTGGGTGACTGTGTGGAGTTTGTACATTCTCCCTGGGTTTGATGGATTTCCTCTAGGTGCTCCGGTTCTCTCCCATAGTCCAAAAATGTGCAGGTTAGGTGGATTAGCCATGGGAAATACAGGGATAGGATAGAGGGTCTGAATGGCTTGCTTCTTACTGTAGTGATTCTATGATTCTCTTGCCACAATTTAACTCAGTCAACAGGTAATTTTTTTCAAAGTATCTTGCTTCAATTTATTGTATCTCAAACAGAAGGAGAAAAGTCATTTTTGATATTGTAATGATGCCAACAAGTTGTTCTGTTTGGATTTTATTTTGTTCATGTTTTAGTTCAGATAATAAACTTTGAAATGTTTTTTAATCTGATAGTAAAATGCATTTTTCTTTGGTGAGAACTAAGTTAATAAAGAGCAGATAGAAATCTTTGAATTATGTTATTCATTAAGCCATAAACATTTAGTAATGTATTTTGCATCTGGTCTTTCAGTATATTTTTAATTCTATTGGCACAGGTTGTAAAATATTGCAACATATGTTTACTGGAAAATCTGTGATAGAATAATTTTTTTAGGTACAGGGAGAATGAGAAAGATGTTTTTAAAAAATCATTTATCAATCAATGGTAGAACTATCAACTGTGGATGAGAAGCTTCCTGATTCAAGTCCCACCACATCAAAAAATTAAAATTGACACTCCAATGGAGCACTGAGGGATAATTGCATTATCAAAGGTTTTGCATTTTAGGTGCAATATTAAAGCAAGGAAAATGCACTGTTGCATTTGTTATTAATGATAAATTGGTAAAAAGTTAAATGTATTAAAGTAAATGTTATTCTTGGGTTACTATATACAACTTCTGTCTAGATAAGTTACAGGGAGAAGCTGAATCACTTGGAATGTACTACATAAGGAAAATGCCAGTTATCAGTTTGAGGACTGCATAACCAGCACAAAAATAATGAATGACCAGCCGGAGTATCTTATCGTTGACTGAGCTGTATGGCTGAAGATCAGTGCAGTCTAATGGTGATGAAAATAATTTTACCTGGGAAAGGAGCATGATGGAAATATAAAACTGTGCAGGTCTTCAGAATGTACTGATCTTCAGCCATACAGCTCAGTCAAGCTACTCCTCGTAGTCATCTCTCAACATAAAATGCTCCGGCCGGTCATATTTCTGTGCTGGTTACATAGCCCTTAAGCTGATACGTGGCATTTTCCTTTTGCAGTACATTCCAAGTGATTCAGCTCTCCCTATACCTTATCTAGACAGAAGTTGTATATAGTAAACCAAGAATAACATTTACTTTAATACATTTACCTTTTTAACAATTTTTCATTAATAATAAATGCAACAATGCATTTTCCTTACTTTAATGTTGCATCTAAAATGCAAAACCTTTGATAATGCAATTATCCCTCAGTGCTCCATTGGAGTGTCAATTTTAATTTTTTGATGTAGTGAGATTTGAGTCAGGAACTTCTCAGGTGAATATAACAATCCCATGGCATTTTTGATTAGAGAAATGTTTTATTTTTGTTTTCATTCTTTCTTTCATCCTTGAACTCTACTTTATTTTCAACATCAGCAAGCATACTTAGCATGTAACCTTCAAGATCCCCCTTCAATGGACAGTGTTTTTCAGTTTCATGTGATCAACAGTTGACAATACCTGTATATATTTCTCAACCTGGTAGAGTCATACAGTCATAGAGATGTATAGCACAGAAGTAGACCCTTCGGTCCAACTTGTCCATGCCGACCAGATATCCCAACCAATCTAGTCCCACCTGCCAGCACCTGGCCCATATCCCTCCAAACCCTTCCTATTCAAAACACATCCAGATGCCTTTTAAATGTTGCAATTGTACCAGCCTCCACCACTTCCTCTGCCAGTTCATTTCAGACTTGTACCACCCTCTGCATGCAAACATTGCCCCTTACGTCTCTTTTATATCTTTCTCTTCTCACCCTAAATCTATGCCCTCTAGCTCTGGACTCCCCCACCCCAGGTTAAAGACTTTGTCTATTTATCCTATCCATGCCCCTTATTGATAAAATCTCTATAAGGTCACCCCTCAGCTCAAATCCTCCAACTCTGGCAACATCCTTGTAAATCTTTTCTGAACCCTTTCAAGTTTCACAACATCCTTCCAATAGGAAGGAGACCAGAATGGCACGCAATATTCCAAAAGTGGCCAAACCAATGTCCTGTACAGCTGCAACGTGACCACTCAACTCCTGTACTCAATACTCTGACCAATAAAAGAAAGCATACCAAACGTCTTCTTCACTATCCTATCTACCTGCGACTCCACTTTCAAGGACTTATGATCCTGCACTCCAAGGTCTCTTTGTTCGGCAACACTCCCTTGGACCTTACCATTAAGTATATAAGCCCGACTGAATAAAAACATGAATAAATTTACAGACTACAAAATAATGGAGAATCTTTCCGTGTTTATACTGTGCCCATCACATTTCCTTTTAAAAGAAAAGTCCTCAAAATCCTGTGGAAATCTAATACCACATTGACGTTTACATTCACGGTGTTAATACGTAATACCATAAGGTACTTTTTAACAATGCAAAGGAACCTTGATTATCCAAACAATATGGGCGGGGAGTATTTTGTTCAGATAATCAAATGTTCAGATAATCGAAAGCTGGATAATACAGTTTAGTATGTTTGCAGATGACACCAAAATTGGAGGTGTGGTGGACAGCGAAGAAGGTTACCTCAGATTACAATGGGATCTTGATCAGATGGGCCAATGGGCTGAGAAGTGGCAGATGGAGTTTAATTTAGATAAATGTGAGGTAGTCAGTGAGCTGTACTCACAGGGTACATTGCAATGAGATGACCAGTTAAAGACTGGGCAGAAAAATGTACAAAAAGTACAGGAGAGGTGGGAGCAAGTTATTTATCATGCAGTCAGACAAAACAACTCTTGCAAATGAGGCATTTACTGCATCCGTTGCACCCAATGTAGCCTCCTCTACATTGGGGAGACAGGCCGCCTACTTGAGGAACGTTTCAGAGAACACCGCTGGGACACCCGCACCAACCAACTCAACCGCCCCGTGGCTGAACACTTTAACTCCTCCTCCCACTCCGCCAAGGACATGCAGGTCCTTGGCCTCCTCCATCGCCAGACCATGGCAACACAACGCCTGGAGGAAGAGCGCCTCATCTTCCGCCTAGGAACCCTCCAACCACAAGAGATGAATGCAGATTTCTCCAGCTTTCTCATTTCTCCTCCCCCCACCTTATCTCAGTCCCAACCCTCAGACTCAGCACCTCCTTCTTGACCTGCAATCTTATTCCCGATCTCTCTGCCCCCACCCCCTCTCCGGCCTATCACTCTCACCTTAACCTCCTTCCACCTATCGTATTCCCAATGCCCCTCCCCCAAGTCCCTCTTCCCTATCTTTTATCTTAGCCTGCTTGGCACACCCTCCTCATTCCTGAAGAAGGGCTTATGCCTGAAACGTCGATTCTCCTGTTTCTTTGATGCTGCCTGACCTGCTGCGCTTTTCCAGCAACACATTTTTAAGCTCTGATCTCCAGCATCTGCAGTCCCCACTTTCTCCTAAGAGAGGCAGGATACAAGATAAATTTAAAAAGTATGTAGAATACAAATTGATTGAATAAAAACATGAACAAATTTAAAGACTACAAAATAATGTGCAATTTTTCTGTGTTTATACTGTGCCCATCACATTTCCTTTTAATAAAATTGTCCTCAAAATTCTATGTAAATCTAATATCATATTGACGTTTACATTCATGGTGTTATTACTTAATCCCATCAAGTACTTTTTAGAAATACAGTAATGCACTAGATTCATTTTTTTAGCTCTACAATTGTAATTTCAGAACTGAGTGAAAACTTATGTGGCCTAATAATTGGGGTTAATTTTTTAAAAAGTCATGAGAGATAGTATATAACAAATTTCTTAAAAGCCTGGTGAATGTCCTATTTATCTGCTAATGACAATTTGGTATTGAAATATGGCAGTATATGGTGAAATTGCTGGGATTAATTTATTATCTGTCCACCAATCATCAAAACTGAGTAATGGAGGTTGCCAAGTTGGCGAGATATTCTGGAGTTTCTCTAAGTGCCTTTTGAGGGAAATGGAGAAAATTTGTAAAACTTTCCTTCAGGGGACTAAATAAATTATGTCCAATATATGCCAGGGTAAGTCATACATAGTATGTGAAAGGAACAGGCCTGTACTGAATGTTTATGGTGTTCCATATTTTCTCATGATTTAATATTTATTGCTTGAGCACTTGTTAAGACACAAAGAATGCTCCAGTTTGTCTACTGGTGCAGTAGTACAAATTCTTCAATTTTTTTTCTCCACTATTAGTAATGAACCATGTCAAATATCTATTTGAAATTATGTTCCCTCCAGGGATAAAGGGGTTCAGTTTGTTCAGTTTGTCATGCAAGGTAATGCTAACAGCACAGTTCAATTCCCAAACTGCGCTTACCATGAAGGACTCTCCTTCTCACCCACTCCCCTTTTCTGAGATGTGGTGACCCTCAGGTTAAACCATCACCAGTCATCTCCCTCTCTAATGAGAGAGCAACCCTGTGGTTCTCCTGGATTTTTTGTGACTTTAACTTTACCCCCATAGAGCAGTGCCACTTAACAGGCGAAGAATAACACTGAAAAACTGACTCATGCATCTTATTCAGGTCAACTTTAAACGTACTTTTATTAACTTGTTTAATTTATTTTGCAGAATAAGTGACCATTTTCTCCAAACATATGTCATAATTTTGAATTGATTTATGAACTGATGCTGGATTGCTTAGCATATGCTCATGGCTTTCACTTTGATATCAAAGATAGCAGTTTCTGGTGCAAAGGGTCATTGATCATGTGTTCGAACATGGCTGTCGAGCCCAATTGCAGACCTTCCTGGCTTTCCGCACCGAGATTCCAAGATTAAAGATGAATTGTTTGATTTTCATGCTTGATCTTTATGGATAGCTTTTTGTATTTTCGAGTGGATTCTTTGCTTTCCAAAGAAAGACCATTTCTACTGGACAGTATAGGAATTAATAGCTTTATGCTAGTAGATAGACTGCATCATCAGTGATATTAATGATATCAGATCACAGGAACTGGGGCCTGAATATGGAAGATTTTCAAGATATCTTATTTAAGTAGCTCTTGTACATAAAGCATAGTCCTTAATGAAGATTGCTAGATTTCACTAAAAGGTTGAAGACTGTCTTCTGTTAAGAACAATCAAAAATCAATCTTGATGTTATAATAATTACTTGAGATTGCTCCCTAGTATTTTTCAAATCTGTGATGGACAAACCACATTTCCTGAGTTTCACTATCAAGAGATCCTTGAATGTTAGTCTCAGTTTGCATCATAGCTAATGTCCAAGTTTAGGTTGTGTAACTGTTTGAGGATTTTATCGCCACTCATACATACCATATGTCCACTACATCTGAGCTGAGCTCTGATGATAAATGCTTCCATTCAACACTTTTGGTCTGTGAAGTAACTCAGTGTTGGACAGTTTAGTCTCCCATTTGTTGCTCATGATACTTGGAAAGCATTTCATATGGAATCTGTCCAACTGCTTAATATACATACAGTAAATCGGTTGACTCTTAATTTCCCTCAGAAGTGACCTAGCAAGCCACTCAGCTGAATCAAATCATTAAAGAAATGTCAAAAACAAATTAAACTGGACACACCACCTGGCATTAACCAATACACTAGTAATTGACAATGACAATACTGTTGATTCTGCAAGATTTTCCTCATTAACGTCTGGGACTTATACTATTATTGGGAGGGCTGTCCCACAGTCTAGTGAATCAACAGACTATTTTTACAATAAAACAAACAGCTTGGCATAGTAATATTCACAGAACCATGCCTTACAGACAACACCAACACTCTCATCAGCATCAATGTTCTCTAAATTGTTTCAGTTCTGCAAGTCACACAGGCCTCAGAGGCCTACTTAGCTGGGAGGAAAATTAGAGGGAACACTGGTCAGCATCCCTGGTTATGCTCTCTCCCATTGGCAGAACACTTATCAGAGTTACATGATAGTAGTCCACAGTCAGGAGGGAGTTGCTGTCAGAGTTGACAACGTGGATGCTGGATCTTATGAAGTCTTCTGTTATCAGGCCAAATAGAGTCATAGAGATGTATAGAACAGAATCAGACCCTTTGGTCCAACTTATCCATGCTGACTAGATATCCTAGCCTAGTCCTATTTGCCAGCACTTGGCCCATATTCCTTGAAGCCCTTCCTATTCATATACCCATCCAGATGCCTTTTAAATGTTGTAATTGTACCAGCCTCCACCACTTCGTCTGGCAGCTCATTCCATGCACACACCACCCTCTGTGTGAAAAAGTTGCCCTTTAGGTCCCTTTTAAATTTTTCCCCTCTCACCCTAAACCTATGCACTCTATTTCTAGACTCCCCTACCCCAGGGAAAAGACCTTGTCTATTTACCCTATCCATGCCCCTCATGATTTTATAAACCTCAAAAAGGTGAGCCCTCAGCCTCCGACGCTCCAGGAAAAATATTGACAAAGATACTTCCTACTGATTACCACCCTACTACTAAACTAATGAAACATGAATCCATGGATAGAGCAGGGACAGGAATGGCTGTTGCAGGTTCCAGGATTCAGATGTTTCAGTAAGAACAGAGAAGATGGTAAAAGAGGAGAGGTGTGGCATTGTTGATCAGGGACAATATTACAGTTGTAGAAAGGATGTTTGGGGACTCGTTAACTGAGGTAGCATGGGCTGAGGTTAGAAACAGAAAAGGAGAAGTCACCCTGCTGGGAGTTTTTTATAGGCCTCCAAATAGTTCCAGGGATGTAGAGGAAAGGATAGCAAAGATGATTCTCCATAGGAATGAGAGGGGCAGGGTAGTTGTCATGGGGGACTTCAACTATTCAAATATTGACTGGGATCACTACAGTACGAGTACTTTAGATGGGTCAGTTTTTGTCCAGTGTGTGCAGGAGGGCTTCCTGACACAGTATGTAGACAGGCCAACAAGGGGCGAAGCCACTTTAGATTTAGTACTGGGTAATGAGCCTGGCCAGGTGTTAGATTTGGAAGTAGGTGAGCACTTTGGAGACAGCAATCACAATTCTGTCAGGTTTACTTTAGTGATGGAAAGGGATAGGTGTAATCCACCGAGCAAGAGTTACAGCTGGGGGAAGGGAAATTACAATGCAATTAGGAAAGATTTAGGAAGTGTAGAATGGGGAAGGAAACTGCAGGGGATGAGCACATTCCTGAAGAAGGGCTCATGCCCGAAACATTGATTCTCCTGCTCCTTGGATGCTGCCTGACCTGCTGCGCTTTTCCAGCAACACATTTTCAGCTCTGATCTCCAGCATCTGCAGTCCTCACTTTCTCCCGGATGGGATCTATCCTAGGATCCTCTGGGAAGCAAGGGAAGAGATTGCCAAGGCTTTGGCATTAATCTTCAAATCATCATTGTCTACAGGAATAGTCCCTGAGGACTGGAGGATAGCAAATGTGGTTCCCTTGTTCAAAAAGGATAGTAGAGACAATTACAGACCAGTGAGTCTCACTTCAGTTGTTGGTAAAGTGTTGGAAAAGGTTATAAGAGATAGGATTTATAACCATCTAGAAAAGAATAATCTGATCAGAGACAGTCAGCACGGTTTTGTGAAGGTTAGGTCGTGCCTAACGAATCTCATTGACTTTTTTGACAAAGTGACCAAACAGGTAAATGAGAGTAAACCAGTTGATATGGTGTATATGGATTTCAGCAAGGCTTTCGATAAGATTCCCCACAGTAGGCTATTATACAAAATGCGGAGGAATGGGATTGTGGGATACATAGCAGTTTGGATCAGTAATTGGCTTGCTGAAAGAAAACAGAGGGTTGTAGTTGATGGAACATGTTCATCTTAGTGTCCAGTTACTACTGGCGTACCACAAGGGTCGGTGTTGGGTCCACTGCTGTTCGTCATTTTTATAAACGACCTGGATGAGGGCTTAGAAGGGTGGGTTAGTAAATTTGCGATGACACTAAGTTTGGTGGAGTTGTGGATAGTGATGAAGGATGTAGTAGGTTGCAGAGAGACTTTGATAGGATGCAGAGCTGAGGTGAGAGGTGGCAAATGAAGTTTAATGTGGACAAGTGTGAGGTGATACACTTTGGACGGAGTAGTGGGAATGCAAAGTACTGGGCCAAAGGGTAAGATTCTTGGGAGTGCAGGTGAGCAGAGAGAGATCTCAGTGTCCATGTACACAGATCCCTGAAAATTGCCACCCAGATTAACAGGGTTGTTAAGAAGGCATACAGTGTTTTGGCCTTTATTAATAGAGGGATTGAGTTCTGGAACCAGGAGGTTATGCTGCAGCTGTACAAAGCTCTGGTACGGCCACACTTGGAGTATTGTGTACATTTCTGGTCACCGCATTATAAGAAGGATGTGGAAGCTTTGGGAAGGGTGCAGAGGAGATTTACTAGGATGTTGCCTGGTATGGAAGGAATGTCTTACGAGGAAAGGCTGAGGGCCTTGAGGCTGTTCTCGTTAGAGAGAAGAAGGTTGAGAGGTGACTTAATACAGACATACAAGGTAATCAGAGGGTTAGATAGGGTGGACAGGAAGAGCCTTTTTCCAAGTATGGGGACGGCAAACACGTGGGGACACAACTTTAAAGTGAGGGGAGATAGGTATAAGACAGATGTCAGAGGTAGTTTCTTTACTCAGAGAGTAGTAAGGGTATGTAATGTTTTGCCTGCAACGGTAGTAGATTCGCCAAGTTTTAGTGCATTTAAGTCGCCATTGGACAGGCATATGGACGTACATGGAATAGTGTAGATGGGATGGGCTTCAGATTAGAATGACAGGGTGGCGCAACATCGAGGGCCGAAGGGCCTGTACTGTGCTGTAATGTTCTCTGTTCTATGTTCTATCTATGTTGAATATCATATAGGAGAAGCATTGTGAGTAGCGAGGGCACAGAGTGTACTCTGAATGGGGTACTTTAATCTCTATTACCAAAGTGGCTTGATTAGATCCTTACCAAAAAAGTTTGACATTGTTTTTGCTCTTGATGCTCTTAAAAACAGTGCAGCTCTTCTTTGGCATCAAATATTTTATTTTGAATGAATGATGCACTTGAAGATATTGAAGTACTGGAGGCATCTTAGGCATTAAAAGCTGTAACTGGTGTCAGAGCTCTCATTTAGGCCTCAAAATGAAAGTTCTCAAAGGTATCAAAAGGAGGCTTTGAAGGCACCAAATTGATATCAAATGCTATCAACAATCTATGTATTAAAAAAGCAAAGAAATTACTTAGATCTGAATTTAATAATCTGTTCATTTAGTGCAAGATATTTTCTTCTCCATACACCATAAAACTTATAAAACTATAAAAACAATAAAACTATAAAAATGAGAACCATAAAAAGCAATGAAAACCATAAGACCGATGAAGACTATAAAAGTGACAAGAAGCATAAAAAAATCCAAACTCAGATCCCCATCGGTTCTTAATGAGTTGCAGGCCTTCCATGCCTTGACCCTAAACTTGCTGGATGCTGAATGACGATCTCATGTTTATGCAGCATTTGTTGATGGTGTGTTTGAATTCCAATTCATGCTGGAGCTTCATTGCTCTGCTGATGCTGACCTACGAACCCTGCCAAGTTAACATGGATTTATTTGGTCAACACACCTCCTGACACTCCTCCACCTCGTGTGTCACCTTGAATTCCTCCTGCTCCACCATCACTTCAATCTCCTCTTTGTCCTGCAGCAATTCCACCTCTTTCTACTTCTACATGACTCCGCTTTCTCTGGCTCCTGCACCATCCCCAGAGGGAAAAGCGAGTGAGAAAACAGGAATACTTGGAAATGAATGGTCATACTAGAGCACTGTTCTGAGTTACTCAAAACAAATGAGATGTGAGTATTCTCAAGGATGTAGGCCTTATGGCAGCTTCCAGAGCACCTGGCAGTCTTCTGAGACACGGTGCTGCCAAACACAGATGACTTGCACGTTGATAAAGTCATAGAGTCACAGAGATGTACAGCATGGAAACAGACCTTTCGGTCCAACCCGTCCACGCCGACCAGATATCCCAACCCAATCTAGTCCCACCTGCCAGCACACGGCCCATATCCCTCCAAACCCTTCCTATTCATATACCCATCCAAATGCCTCTTAAATGTTGCAATTGTACCAGCCTCCACCACATCCTCTGGCAGCTCAGTCCATACACGTACCACCCTCTGCGTGAAAAGGTTGCCCCTTAGGTCTCTTTTATATCTTTCCCCTCTCACCCAAAACCTATGCCCTCTAGTTCTGGACTCCCCGATCCCAGGGAAAAGATTTTGTCTATTTATCCCATCCATGCCCCTCATAATTTTGTAAACCTCTATAAGGTCACCCCTCAGCCTCCGATGCTCCAGGGAAAACAGCCCCAGCCTGTTCAGCGTCTCCCTGTAGCTCAGATCCTCCAACCCTGGCAATATCCTTGTAAATCTTTTCTGAACCCTTTCAAATTTCACAACATCTTTCCGATAGGAAGGAGACCAAAATTGCATGCAATGTTCCAACAGTTGCCTAACCAATGTCCTGTACAGATGTAATATGACCTCCCAACTCCTGGACTCAATACTCTGACTAATAAAGGAAAGCATACCAAATGCCTTCTTCACAATCTTATCTACCTGTGACTCCACTTTCAAGGAGCTATGAACCTGCACTCCAAGGTCTCTTTATTCAGCAACACTCCCTAGGACCTGACCATTAAGTGGAGACGTCCTGCTAAGATTTGCTTTCCCAAAATGAACAGTTTGTATCTATTATCTAAGCTATGTTACAGATATGGCTATCAATGAAATCTGCATACAGGGTGTTCTGCTATAACATGCATTTTGTCAACACAAATTTGCTGTATCACAATTGACGAACTGGGGACATTTTCTGTAGAGTGAAGTTTTAAAGCGCTTATTAGTTATAACATGATTCCAGCCCCATTAGTTTAAATGGTGCTGCTCTTATACAAGTTTCTTATAACATGGGATCGCACGAGAACGGAACTACTGCATTGTAGCAGAACTGACTGTATAGATAACTGCACCCTTTACCTGAGGGAAAGCAGCTATGAGGCAAAAGCCCATCCTGATGTCTTGATGCAATTATACAAGGCTTTGGTGAGGGCAGACTTGGAATATTTTGTACAGTTTTGGTCTTGCTATAGGGGCAATGCAGCAAAGGTTTACCAGACTGATTCATGGGATGGCAGAACTGACGTAATAAGAGAGATTGGCTTGGTTAATGTTACATTTGGTAAAAATAATGACTGCAGACGCTGGAAACCAGATTTTGGATTAGTGGTGCTAGAAGAGCACAGCAGTTCAGGCAGCATCCGAGGAGCAGCAAAATCAATGTTTCGGGCAAAAGCCCTGCATCAGGAATAAAGGCAGAGAGCCTGAAGTGTGGAGAGATAAGCTAAAGGAGGGTGGGGGTGGGGAGAAAGTAGCATAGAGTACAATGGGTGAGTGGGGGAGGGGATGAAGGTGATAGGTCAGGGTGGGGGGGGGAGGGTGGAGTGGATAGGTGGAAAAGAAGATAGGCAGGTAGGACAAGTCATGGGAACAGTGCTGAGCTGGAAGTTTGGAACTGGGGTGAGGTGGGGAAGGGGAAATTAGGAAACTGTTGAAGTCCACATTGATGCCTTGGGGTTGAAGTGTTCCGAGGTGGAAGATGAGGCGTTCTTCCTCCAGGCGTCTGGTGGTAAGGGAGCGGCGGTGAAGGAGGCCCAGGACCTCCATGTCCTCGGCAGAGTGGAAGGGAGAGTTGAAATGTTGGGCCACAGGGCGGTGTGGTTGATTGGTGCGGGTGTCCCAGAGATGTTCCCTAAAGCGCTCTGCTAGGAGGCGCCCAGTCTCCCCAATGTAAAGGAGACCGCATTGGGAGCAACAGATGCAATAAATGATATTAGTGGATGTGCAGGTAAAACTTTGGATGTGGAAGGCTCCTTTAGGGCCTTGGATAGAGGTGAGGGAGGAGGCGTGGGTGCAGGTTTTACAGTTCCTGCGGTGGCAGGGGAAGGTGCCTGGATGGGAGGGTGGGTTGTAGGGGGGCGTGGACCTAACCAGGTAGTCATGGGGGAAACGGTCTTTGCGGAAGGTGGGGAGGGAAATATGTCCCTGGTGGTGGGGTCATTTTGGAGGTGGCGGAAATGTCGGCGGATGATTTGGTTTATGCGAAGGTTGGTAGGGTGGAAGGTGAGCTCCAAGGTCGTTCTGTCCTTGTTACGGTTGGAGGGGTGGGGTCTGAGGGCAGAGGTGCGGGATGTGGACGAGATGTGTTGGAGGGCATCTTTAACCACGTGGGAAGGGAAATTGCGGTCTCTAAAGAAGGAGGCCATCTGGTGTGTTCTATGGTGGAACTGGTCCTCCTGGGAGCAGATACGGCGGAGGCGGAGGAATTGGGAATAGGGGATGGCATTTTTGCAAGAGGTAGGGTGGGAAGAGGTGTAATCCAGGTAGCTGTGGGAGTCGGTGGGTTTGTAAAAATTGTCAGTGTCAAGTTGGTCGTCATTAATGGAGATGGAGAGGTCCAGGAAGGGAAGGGAGGTGTCAGAGATGGTCCAGGTAAAGTTAAGGTCAGGGTGGAATGTGTTGGTGAAGTTGATGAATTGCTCAACCTCCTCACGGGAGCACGAGGTGGCACCAATGCAGTCATCAATGTAGCGGAGGAAGAGGTGGGGAGTGGTGCCGGTGTAATTACGGAAGATTGAGTGTTCTACGTAGCCAACAAAGAGACAGGCATAGCTGGGACCCATACGTGTGCCCATGACTACCCCTTTGGTCTGGAGGAGGTGGGAGGATTGAAAGGAGAAATTGTTAAGGGTGAGGACCAGTTCAGCCAAACGAATGAGAGTGTCGGTGGAAGGGTACTGTTGGGGACGTCGGGAGAGGAGAAAACGGAGGGCTTGGCGGCCCTGGTCATGGCGGATGGAGGTGTAGAGGGATTGGATATCCATGGTGAAGATGAGGCATTGGGGTCCGGGGAAACGGAAGTCTTGGAGGAGGTGGAGGCATGGGTGGTGTCTCGAACGTATGTGGGGAGTTTCTGGACTGGGGGGGATAGGACAGTGTCGAGGTAGGTAGAGATGAGTTCAGTGGGGCAGGAGCATACTGAGACAATGGGTCGGCCAGGGTGGTCAGGCTTGTGGATCTTGGGAAGGAGGTAGAACCAGGCAGTGCGGGGTTCCCGGACTATGAGGTTGGAAGTTGTGGGTGGGAGATCTCCTGAGGTGATGAGGTTCTGTATGGTCTGGGAGATGATGGTTTGGTGATGGGGGGTGGGGTCATTGTCGATGGGGCGGTAGGAAGATGTGTCCTCGAGTTGGCGTTTGGCTTCAGCGGTGTAGAGGTCAGTGCGCCAGACTACCACTGCGCCCCCTTTATCTGCTGGCTTGATGGTGAGGTTGGGATTTGAGCAGAGGGATTGGAGGGCTGCGCGTTGTGAGGGTGAGAGGTTGGAGTGGGGGAGGGGGGTAGATAGGTTGAGGCGGTTAATAGGAGTTGGAAATGAAGAGGTCGAGGGTGGGTAATAGGCCAGCGCGGGGTGTCCAGTTGGATGCAGTGTGTTGGAGGTGGGTGGGAGTCCTGATTGTGAAAGTAAGCTTGGAGGCGGAGGTGACGGAAGAATTGTTCGACATCACGGCGTGTATTAAATTCATTGATGCGTGGACGGAGGGGGATGAAGGTGAGTCCTTTGCTGAGGACTGATCGTTCATCCTCAGTGAGGGGAAGGTCTGGAGGGATGGTGAAAACTCGGCAGTGCTGGGAGCTGGGATCTGGCGTGGGTGTGGAGCTGGGAGTGGGGGCGGAGCCAGTAACTGGAGTGGGTGTGATGGTGGGGGGAATGGGGGTGGAGTCATGAGCAGGGGTAGTGCTCTCCTCAGGGTTCTAGGGGCCGGGAATGTTGACAGTGGGATTTGTGGGGGGCGTCAGCAGAATGCAGGTGAGTGGCGTTGGTGGGGGTGGAAGTGGTGGCAGACACTGCAGGAGAGGTGGTGGAAGTCACTGAGCGTGTGACATCAGCGATGATGTGAGGGGCTGAAGTGATGTCACGTGTGATGTATGAGGAATTGTGAGGGGCGGAAGTGGTTGTGGGAGTGGCCATGAGGGGGGCGGACGTTACATCATCAGTCAGGGTCGGGGTGGCAGCTGCAGCTGCACCTGCACCAGCACCAGCCGCATGGCTAATGGAGTGTAAGTAGTTCCAGAGGCTGGGGGAATCTTCTGGAATGTTTGAGGAGCGTTGGTTATGGAGGTGGGTAGATAAAAGTTTGTTGTACTTACAGTTTTTGATGTTTGAGATGGAATTGAAATACTGTTTGTTGAGAATATGAATTCTCCTGAGGATGTAGTACAGAGTGGGTCCTTTGCAATTCTGAGAGAGTGTGGCCCTCAGCTGAGGCAGGGCTGACTGGAGAGAGGTTAGGTGACGGCGCATTGCTGCAAGCGTGGAGCGGAGGATCTTGAAGGGAGAACCCTTGCTGGTGTTTTTGAATCTGTAGTCTGTACTGTTTGTCCTGTTCAGGTCCAAACTCTGCTAGTTTAAAGGTGGTCCGGAGTCCGTGTGGAATGAGTTGGTTACGGAGGCAGGCACTGAGGAAGTGAATGTGGCTGTGGTAGCGAGTTTGTTTCAGGACATGGTTGAAGAGCTTCAGGTGAGAGGAAATGACCTGGAAGTTGCAGTGGGAGAGGGACTCCCTGAGATTCTTGTAGAGAGAGGAGGAAAACTTCTTCAAGGCAGGCATCCTTGCAAGAAGATTTGCAGTAGGGTTAAGATCAACTAGGTAAAAACAATGACTGCAGATGCTGGAAACCAGATTTTGGATTAGTGGTGCTGGAAGAGCACAGCAGTTCAGGCAGCATCTGAGGAGCAGCAAAATTGATGTTTCGGGCAAAAGCCCTTCATCAGGAATAAAGGCAGAGAGCCTGAAGCGTGGAGAGATAAGCCAGAGGAGGGTGGGGGTGGGGAGAAAGTATCATGGAGTACAATAGGTGAGTGGGGGAGGGGATGAAGGTGATAGGTCAGGGAGGAGGGTGGAGTGGCTAGGTGGAAAAGAAGATAGGCAGGTAGGACAAGTCATGGGGTCTTGTCGAGAGAGGAGGAAAACTTCTTCGAGGCAGGCATCCTTGCAAGAGGATTTGCAGTCTTGTAGAGAGCGCTCCTCAAACATTCCAGAAGATTCCCCTGGCCTCTGGAACTATTTGGACTCCATTAGCCATGCGGCTGGTGCAGCTGCCACCCCCATGCTGATTGATGATGTCACTTCCACCGCCATCATGGCTACTCCCACAACTACGTCCGCCCCTCACAATTACTCATACATCACACGTGACATCACTTCCGCCCCTTGCATCATCGCTGATGTCACACGTTCAGGGAACATCTCCGGGACACCTGCATCAATCAACCTCACCGCCCTGTGGCCCAACATTTCAACTTCCCCTCCCACTCTGCCGAGGACAAGGAGGTCCTGGGCCTCTTTCACCGCCGCTCCCGCACCACCAGACGCCTGGAGGAAGAACGCCTTATCTTCCGCCTCGGAACACTTCAACCCCAGGGCATCAATGTGGACTTCAACATTTTCCTCATTTCCCTTTCCCCCACCTCACCCCAGTTCCAAACTTCCAGCTCAGCACTGTCCCCATGACTTGTCCTACCTGCCTATCTTCTTTTCCACCCATCCACTCCACCCTCCTCCCTGACCTATCACCTTCAGCCCCTCCCCACTCACCTATTGTACTCCATGCCACTTTCTCCCTACCCCCACCCTCCTCTAGCTTATCTCTCCACGCTTCAGACTCTCTGCCTTTATTCCTGATGAAGGGCTTTTGCCTGAAACGTCGATTTTGCTGCTCCTCGGATGCTGCCTGAACTGCTGTGCTCTTCCAGCACCACTAATCCAAAATAATGTTACATTTGTCAGAGTTCAGAAGAATGACAGGGGTTCTCATAGAAACCTATAAAATTCCAACAGGATTAGACAGAGTAGATGCAGGAAAGATGTTTCTGATGACTGGAAAATCCAGAAGCAGGGGTCACAGTGTAAGGGTACATGTTAGACCATTTAGGACTGAGATGAGTCTGAAGGAACCACTGCTGCAGAAAGTAGTTGTGGTCAAAAATTGTATGTCAAGAAGGAGTTAGATCTCACACTTGGGGCTAAAATATCGAAGGAAGTGAGGGCAAAGCCAGAACGGGTTATTGAGTTCAATGATCAGCCATGATTATAATGAATGGTGGGGCAATCTCAAAGGGCTAAATGGCCAAATCCCGCTCCTATTTTCAACATTTCAATGTAAAGAGAGAATCAGTTCTGTGCCCCTGTACAGACAATGAGACCTTATATTAATTGTGTGTTTTGTCGCATGCCAGTGCCACTGTTAAAGTCTCGTATGATTATTTCTACTTCACAGAGATGACTATCTTCAAGCTGCAGTAATCAATAACATGGCCAAGCTTGCTTGTTACCAGCATTTACATCGACACGGTTGGACACTGTATGTATTTCACATGCAGGGTTATATAATTACAGATGACTTCAACCTGTACTGTGGAAGTTCCTGATTAATCCAAGTGACCTCATGTTAATAACAAATAGACCCCACATGGTCAGACAGAAAATGAGTATGGAAGCCAACATAGGGCATTATTGGTATAGTGAATCCCAGGTTCAGACAGATAATATAGGGCCCCCGAACTTTAACATCACTTTCTTCCTGGCACTCCCAAGCCAACCTATCAATACTGATAGCCTGCAAGTTCCCACACATCACTTGCAATTATGTCTTCAGCTTTCAACCCCTTAAGGACCAGCCCTGCAGTTTACTCATGTCATGTTGCATAATACCTTTGCCAAGGCCATGTGGTGATGGCAATCAATAACCACACTTCCCGCAACATCCCATGTTTGATTAGATTAGATTCCCTACAGTGTGGAAACAGGCCCTTCGGCCCAACCAGTCCACACCGACCCTCCGAAGAGTAACCCACCCAGACCCATTTCCCTATGAGTAATGCACCTAACACCATGGGCAATTTACTGTGGCCAATTCACCTGACCTGCACATCTTTGGACTGTGCGAGAATACCGGAGCACCCTGAAGAAACCCATGCAGACACAGGAAAATGTGCAAACTCCACACAGTCAGTTGTCCAAGGCTGGAACTGAACCTGGGTCCCTGGCGCTGCGAGACAGCAGTGCTAACCACTGAGCCACCGCACCACCACTTAGTGGCAAGCCAGAGTCATAGAGATATATAGCAGAAACAGAAACAGAAACAGACCTTTCAGTCCAACACGTCCATACCCATCAGATATCCTAAATTAACCTCATCCCAATTGCCAGCACTTGGCCCATATCCTTCTAAACCCTTCCTATGCATATAGCCATCCAGGTGACTTTTAAATGTTGTAATCATACCACCACTTCCTCTGGCAGCTCATTCCTTACATGCACTACCCTCTGAATGAAAACGTTGTGCCTTAAGTCCCTTTTAAATCTCCCCCCTCCTCACCCTAAATCTATTACCCTCCAATTCCGGACTCCCCCATCCCAGGGAAAATACCTTTTCTATCCATACCCCTCATGATTTTATCAACGACTAACCCCTGACTGATTTCTGTGCAGTTCCCTCACTGACTTACCCCTCAAATCCTAAGTCTTGATGCAATGGACCTCCAGGTGTCCACTCTCCAGATTGTGCTGATATAGAACTCCTGACTGTGACCACCCCAAGCCACTGGACTAAAATCAGCTGATGCCCCAAACTTACTGTGCTGGTGCAGCCAATGTGTACCAGCACACTTTGACTTGATTGAGCAGTAATCCCGTTTTGAGATATGACCATTTGGTTAATAAATATATAGAGTATTTGCCACATAGGCTGCTGACACATGCTGCAAATCTGAGATTTACGTGGTAACATGCATTACCTTGACTAATGACTGCTGATAACTTTGACAAACTGCCTGAATTTGTGTCTGAGCGAGAAGTCCAGTGAATAAAATCCAAACTGATCCACACTGATCTCTCTTCATACATCAACCCTATCAATCCCAGGAATCAGTCTGGTAGACCTTTGTGGCACTCCCTCCATAGCCAGAACATCCTTCATGCTCCATGCTTCCTCAGATAAGGAGACCAAAACTACTCATCATACTCTAGTTGTTGTCTCAGCAAGACTCTTTACAATTGTAGCAAGCCATCCCTGCTCCTGTACTCAGATCTTCTTGATATGAAAGCCAACATATCATTTGCCTGTTACACCACCTCTTCTATTTACAAACTCACCCCTTTCTCAAGTCTTACTTCTTGGGCCCTGGTCTCACTAGATTTGCTTTCTGCTTAACCTCTAGCTGTACTATCTCTGGTTTCAGTGATCCCACTTAGCTCAGCTGCTTCCTGCAGGCCTGTTTCTTTTGGCCTTTCTACCTACATTGTACTTGGTCCAGCCTCCTGTCCTCTTTGCTCCAGCTCCCTACCTCAACAACCCATTTGCACCTTGGCAGACGTGTTTACTGTTGCCCACTCACCATTTCACTGCTCATCTAATCACATATTCCTTTCTTGCTTCGCTTCCTATTGATTGACTCACAGTGAACCCATCAACATCAAACATGAGAGAAAAACAGCCTGTGATTGGAGGAGAAGCACCTCTCAGATTCTGCTTGTTCATTATGGGGACTTTTTTCTGATTGGTTATACCCTGTGATTGAATTCTGAGGCAAATCCACTTTTGACCCTGTTTATTTTGGACATTGGTTAGTTTTGAAAAAAAAATACTAAAATACATTGCAATTTATGAAGCAGACATTATAGCAAACCAACCAAAACTGATTTGTATGTGTTCAGTTTACAGACTCACAGTGACCTAACTGCCAGGGTCAGTGACAACACTACATACACAGCACAGGCAGATCTTAAAGATGAACACTCTTAAAGACCAGGTGTACACATAACACTATGTTAATCCCACATTCTGTGGTATCATTCAATGATTTTGATGCCTTTCTGGGGTTCACCCGATTTATAAATTTCTGCAGAAAGACCATCCAGAGATTTTCTTAAGGGTCACAATCGATGGCTTTGTTGATCTCCACAATTGAGGATCTGCATTCGATGTTTTCTGGAATTGGAGGCAGTCCAGGAGATGTTCACTAGGTTGTTCCTGGATATGGAAGGATTTTTTTATGAAGAGAGGTTGGGTGGGTTGAACCTGTACTAATTCGAGTTTAGGAGAATGAGAGGTGATCTCATTAAAATATAGAAGATTCATAGGAAACTCACAGGATAGATGCAGAAAGGTCATTTCCCTTGTGGAAGAGTCTAGGAAAAAGGCATAATCTCAGAGTCAGGGGTAACCCATTTCAAACTGAGTTGAGGAAGAATTATTTCTTTCAGAGGATACTGAGAGCTGTCGAAACTGGGTCATTCAGAGTATTCAAAGTTGAGGCAAGTTTTTAATCAGTCAGGGAATGAAGAGGTCCAGGAAAAAGGCAGGAAAATGGTGCTGAGAGTTATCAGGTCAGTAATAACCTTACTGAGTGCTCAATGAGCAGAATGGCCTACGTTTGCTCCTATACCTTACAGCCTTATGTGTCCAGATTTTTATATTTTTAGAACATAGAACATAGAACAATACAGCACAGAACAGGCCCTTCAGCCCACGATGTTGTGCCGAACTTTTAACCTAGATTAAGCACCCATCCATGTACCTATCCAAATGCCGCTTAAAGGTCGCCAATGATTCTGACTCTACCACTCCCACGGGCAGCGCATTCCATGCCCCCACCACTCTCTGGGTAAAGAACCCACCCCTGACATCTCCCCTATACCTTCCACCCTTCACCTTAAATTTATGTCCGCTTGTAACACTCTGTTGTACCCGGGGAAAAAGTTTCTGACTGTCTACTCTATCTATTCCTCAGATCATCTTATAAACCTCTATCAAGTTACCCCTTATCCTTCGCCATTCCAACGAGAAAAGGCCGAGAACTCTCAGCCTATCCTCGTACGACCTACTCTCCATTCCAGGCAACATCCTGGTAAATCTTCTCTGCACCCTCTCCAAAGCTTCCACAGCTTCCGTGGGCGGCACGGTGGCACAGTGGTTAGCACTGCTGCCTCACAGCGCCAGAGACCTGGGTTCAATTCCCGCCTCAGGCGACATACTGTGTGGAGTTTGCACATTCTCCCCGTGTCTGTGTGGGTTTCCTCCGGGTGCTCCGGTTTCCTCCCACAGTCCAAAGATGTGCAGGTCAGGTGAATTGGCCATCCTAAATTGCCCGTACTGTTAGGTAAGGGGTAGATGTAGATGTAGATGTAGATGTAGGGGTATGCGTGGGTTACGCTTCGGCTGGGCAGTGTGGACTTGTTGGGCCGAAGGGCCTGTTTCCACACTGTAAGTAATCTAATCTAATCTTTCCTAAAGTGAGGCGACCAGAACTGCACACAGTACTCCAACTGTGGCCTAACCAAAGTCCTGTACAGCTGCAACATCACTTCACGACTCTTGAATTCAATCCCTCTGCTAATGAACGATAATACTCCATAGGCCTTCTTACAAACTCTATCCACCTGAGTGGCAACCTTCAAAGATCTATGTACATAGACCCCAAGATCCCTCTGTTCCTCCACCTGACTAAGAACCCTACCATTAACCCTGTATTCCGCATTCTTATTTGTTCTTCCAAAATGGACAACCTCACACTTGGCAGGGTTGAACTCCATCTGCCACTCCTCAGCCCAGCTCTGCATCATATCTAAGTCCCTCTGCAGCCGACAACAGCCCTCCTCACTGTCCACAACTCCACCTATCTTCATATCATCTGCAAATTTACTGACCCACCCTTCGACTCCCTCATCTAAGTCATTAATAAAAAAAATTACAAACAGCAGAGGACCCAGAACTGATCCCTGCGGAACTCCACTTGTAACTGGGCTCCAGGCTGAATATTTACCATCTACCACCACTCTCTGCCTTCGACCGGTTAGCCAGTTTTCTATCCAATTGGCCAAATTTCCCTCTATCCCATGCCTCCTGACTTTCCGCATAAGCCTACCATGGAGAACCTTATCAAATGCCTTACTAAAATCCATGTACACTACATCCACTGCTCTACCCTCATCCACATGCTTGGTCACCTCCTCGAAGAATTCAATAAGACTTGTAAGGCAAGACCTACCCTTCACAAATCCATGCTGGCTGTCCCTAATCAAGCAGTATCTTTCCAGATACTCGTAAATCCTATCCCTCAGTACCCTTTCCATTACTTTGCCTACCACAGAAGTAAGACTAACTGGCCTGTAATTCCCGGGGTTATCCCTATTCCCTTTTTTGAACAGGGGCACAACATTCGCTACTCTCCAGTCCCCTGGTACCACCCCCGTTGCCAGTGAAGACGAGAAGATCATTGCCAACGGTACTGCAATTTCCTCTCTTGCTTCCCACATAATCCTAGGATATATCCCGTCAGGCCCGGAGGACTTGTCTATCCTCAAGTTGTTCAAAAAGTCCAACTCATCTTCCTTCCTAACAGGTATCTCTTCTAGCTTAACAGTCCGTTTCACACTCTCCTCTTCAACAATACGGTCCCTCTCGTTCGTAAATACTGAAGAGAAGTACTTGTTCAAGACCTCTCCTATCTCTTCCGACTCAATACACAGTCTCCCACTACTGTCCTTGATCAGACCTACCCTCGTTCTCGTCATTCTCAGGTTTCTCACATACGCATAAAATGCCTTGGGGTTATCCTTGATCCTATCCGCCAAGGATTTTTCATGCCCTCTCTTAGCTCTCCTAATCCCTTTCTTCAGGTCCCTTCTGGCTATCCTGTATCCCTCCACTGCTCTGTCTGAACCCTGTTTCCTCAACCTTATGTAAGCCTCCTTCTTCCTCTTTACTAGACATTCAACCTCCCTCGTCAACCAAGGCTCCCTCACACGACCATTTCTTTCCTGCCTGATAGGTACATACATATCAATGACACGACGTATCTGCTCCTTGAAAAAGTTCCACATTTCCACCACATCCTTCCCTGACAGCCTATGCTCCCAACGTATGCTCCTCAAATCCTGTCTTACAGCATCATAATTTCCCTTCCCCCAATTGTAAAATCTACCTTGTTGTGCGCACCTATCTCTCTCCATAACCAAGGTGAAAGTCACAGAATTGTGGTCACCATCACCAAAATGTTCACCCACTAACAAGCCCACCACTTGTCCTGGTTCATTACCGAGTACCAAATCCAATATGGCCTCCCCTCTGGTTGGACACTCTACATATTGCGTTAGAAAAGCTTCCTGGACACACTGCACAAACACCGCCCCATCCAATCTACTTGATCTAAAGAGCTTCCAATCAATATTTGGGAAGTTGAAGTCGCCCATGACTACGACCCTGTGGCTTCTGCACCTTTCCAAAATCTGTTTCCCAATCTGTTTCTCCACATCTCTGCTGCTATTGGGGGGCCTATCATAAACACCCAACAAGGTGACTGCACCTTTCCTATTTCTGACTTCAGCCCATACTACCTCCAGAGGCAGATCCCCCTCAAACTTCCTTTCTGCAGCCGTTATACCATTTCTAATTAGCAATGCCACCCCCCCTCCTTTTTTACCACCCTCCCTAATCTTACTGAAACATCTGTAACCAGGAACCTCCAACAGCCATTCCTGTCCCTCATCTATCCATGTTTCCGTGATGGCCACAACATCGTAGTCCCAGGTACCGATCCACGCCTTAAGTTCACCCACCTTATTTCTGATACTCCTTGCGTTGAAGTATACGCACTTGAGCCCATCTCTGTGTCCGCAAGTATTCCCTGTCAGTGCTACCTTCTCCACAGCCTCCCTACAGTCTTGGGCATCCTGACACACAGCTAGCTTACTTGCTGGACTACAAGTCCGGATCCCATCCCCCTGCCAAATTAGTTTAAACCCCCCTGAAGAGTGCTAGCAAACCTACCCCCCAGGATATTGGTGCCCTTCTGGTTCAGGTGCAACCCGTCCTGTTTATACAGGTCCCACCTTCCCCAGAATGCAGTCCAATTGTCCAAATATCTGAAGCCCTCCCTCCTACACCATCCTTGCAGCCACGTGTTCAACTGCACCCTCTCCCTATTCTTTGCCTCACTGTCACGTGGCACCGGCAACAACCCAGAGATGATGGCTCTGTCTGTCCTAGCTTTTAGCTTCCAGCCTAACTCCTTGAGCTCTTGAATGACCTCCCCACCCCTCTTCCTACCTATGTCGTTGGTGCCAATGTGTACCACGACTTCTGGCTGCACACCCTCCCCCTTAAGGATTCTGAAGATACGGTCCGAGACGTCTCGGACCCTAGCACCCGGGAGGCAACAAACCATCCGAGAGTCTCGCCCATGTCCACAGAACCGCCTGTCCGTCCCTCTAACTAGAGAGTCCCCTATAACTAGCGGTCTCCTCCTCTCCCCCTTTCCCTTCTGAGTCTCAGAGCCACAGACCCCTTCACTGCAGCTTACACCTGCAAGGCTGTCCCCCCCAACAGTTTCCAAAGCTGTATACTTATTTTTTAGGGGAACGACCACAGGGGAACCCTGCACTGCCTGCTTCTTCCCCTTCCCACCTCTAACTGTTACCCAGCTACCTCTGTTCTCCAGCGTAACTATGTCCCTGTAGCTTCTATCAATCATCCTCTCAGCCTCTCGAATAATCCTCAGTTCATCCAGCTCCAGTTCCAGTTCCCTAACTCGTTCGGTAAGGATCAGGATCTGACTGCATTTCCTGCAGACGAAGTCGGCAGGAGTATCGGTGGTCACCCCTACCTCAAACATCCTGCAGGAGGAACATTCCACCGCCTGCGCTGCCATGACTGTACACTTTGTCCCAGAAACAAGAACACTGGGTCAATAACACTGAGTCACTTACCTGTGGACTTTAAAGTTAGGTTAGAGGAGGAGGGTGGGAGGGAGGCCCTACGAAAGTAGGACCTGGGGTCTAGAACACACCCACTCAAATACTAATCACTTACCTTCCCGCCCAGCTATGCGCTCCAACCTCACTTCCGCTGCCCGCTACAGGTAAGTAATTTTGAAACAAACTGTCTTACCTTAGCTGTAGTCTCCCGGGTTCGCTTTTCCTCGGCCGCTGCTCCCACTCAAATTCAGACTTTTGTTGAAAGCAATATTTTTCTTATCGATATTTTCAATTTAAAGGGGAGGAGAAATCATATAAAAGTATTGGGAGGCTAATGTTCCTTCATATAAAGGATATCCATCTACTGCCAACCTGTTAACAACTAACATTGACTACCCTGAATTCATCACAGGATTTGATCTCCCACTCCAATCTGATCTGCATCAATGTGTAGCATGCATGTGATATTGGGAATTATCATAAGGTCACCAGCATTTAGCTTTCTTTATTGCAGCAACATTGAACTCTTGTCTATAGGACAGGTGTCCCTTGGTGTCACTTCATTTTAAGAAGCTCCTTATTTCTAAATTACATTTATACCTTTACTTTCGGCTTTCTCATTAGTCTTCAATAACAACACTAAACCAATGAGTAATGGTAACTAACATATGACACACTGGGACAGAATGTACAAATCATGCCTTGAAAGGGTATACATTCATAATTTGTTTCCCCTGAATGGACAACCTAGAATTTGTGTGCACAGTTCAGGATAAAGTGCTGATCATTCAGGACTTAAATTAGGAAAAATGTCTTCACTGAAAGTTTTGTGAATCTTTGAATGCTCTACTCCAGAGGTTTGTAGATGCTCCATTATTGGCAAAATTCAGGCTGTGTAGACAGAATTTTGATGCCTGTGGGAACTCAAGGTGTATGAGGTAAAAAAAAGGCAAGTAGAGTTGAAGCCCAGGATCAACAATGGTCACATTAAATGGCGAAGCAGGCTCAATGGGCCATCTTATTTCTCTTGCTCCTCTCTTCTCCTCTTGCAATTTTTGTACAACAGCAAATAGGCTCATTGCAGGGAAAATGATAAAAAGTCAGAATTTAATTCTTTCTATTTGAAAGCATAGATCATGATAGTTCAATTGATTGCACAAATAGAAATATGTGGAAATGATATTATAGCCGTCTTTAGCAGAGATATGGTTGCAAAATGACCAAAACTCAAGACTGAATATTCTAGTGTATTTGACGTTTTAAAAGAATAGGAAATAAGAAAAAGGAGTTGGAAAAACTCTATTAATAAATGAAATAATTCATGAAAAAATAATCTTGATTCAGAAAATCAGTTTGGATAGAGATAAGAAATGGCAGGAGTAGCTTGTAGACACCTTGATAGCACTTACACCTGACTGAGGCAGAATATAAATCAAGAAATAATGGGAGGCAGGGAAAATTGTAAATATGCTATTGATTTAGTTGGTTATATTAATCTTCATATAGATTGGAGAATCATTTTGGCAAGGTAGCCCTGAGGATGAGTTGTGGAATATATTTGGGGCTGTTACTTAGGTTGATATATTGTGGAATAAATCAGCAATCACGCTATTTTAGACTTGGCAATATGACAACATTCATTAATAATCTTATCCTAAAGGATCCTATGGAGAGACTGATTGTAATGTGATCATTTCACATTCAGCTTGAGGGTGAAAACTTCAATTTATATAAGGGCAATTACAAAAGCACAAAGACAGAGTTGGCTAAAGTCGACTAGTAAAATAAATTAAAAGGTAAGATTGCAGATAAGAGTAGCAGACATTAAGAGATACTTCATAATTCTCACAAAGATATTGGCTATTAAGAACAAGGCACCAGAAGGAAGACATACCATCTGTGGCTGAAGAATTAGATTAGGGATAGTTTAGCATTGAAAAAAACATGGGTACAACCCTGCATAGATTAGTTCCAGGCCACAGAATTGGGAAATATTTAGAAGCCAGCAAAGCTTGACTAAAGCATTCAGTTGAAAAAATTAGAATATGATAGTAAACCAGCAAATGTAACAAAATAGACAACAGGAACGTCTATTGGTATGTAAAAACAAAAACAGTGGAAGTAAATGTTGGTCCTTTAGAGGATTAGGCTGAGAAATTAATAATAAGAAACAAGGAAGTGGAAGAGACTTGGAACAATGGTAGAAGACAGTAAAAGCATACCAATAATGGTAGAAAATCAAAAATTAAAAGTGAGAGAGGAATTTAAAGCAATATTGTCTCATCTGACAAAGTTATCAGCAATCTTAGTGAGACGAAAGGCTGACAAGTGAACTAGATGTGATGGCTTACATCTTAAGGTCTTAAAGGAAATGAATGCAGAGCTATTTGGTACAAGCTGTATTCTTCTAAAACCCCCCAGATTCTGGGATGGTCGCAACAAATTGGAAAATCACAAGTATGGGAATACTAATAAAGAAAGATAGGAGCCAGAAAGCAAGCAATTATGTACCAGGTTAATATCTCTCATCCTATTATTAAGAAAGTAGTAGCAGGGTATTCACAAAATCATAATATAATTAAACACAGTGAATTAGATTATATGAAAGATGAAATTGGACTTTACAAATTTGTTAAGAATTCTTTGAGAATACAACAAGCATGTTGAATAAAGGGAATTGGTAGATTTAGTGTACTTGAATTTCCAGAAGGCGTGCAACAAGCTACCACATAAAAGTTTACTACACAAGTTAACAGCTCATTGTGCTGGATACAATATATTGACATGGATACAGGACTGACAGCAGGGGATAAAAGCAAAATAAAGTAAAAAAGCAAAATACCGCAGATGCTGGAAATGAGAAACTAACCAGAAAATGCTGGAGGAACCCAGCAGATTCTATGGAGATTGAAACATTTTAAGTCCAACATGACTTTTCTTCTTCTTAACACCAAAAAGCAGTGAAGACTCAGACATTGAAAATATTCAAGCTTGAGTTAGACAACCTTTTGATTTATAAAGGAGACAAAGTCATTGAAAGCAGGCAGGAAAGTAGGATTGAGACCATGAACAGGTTTATCATTATCCTATTGAATGGTAGCACAGGCTCAAGCGGCCAAATGGCCTACAATTGGTCA
This sequence comes from Chiloscyllium punctatum, assembly GCF_047496795.1. Lineage (NCBI taxonomy): Eukaryota > Metazoa > Chordata > Chondrichthyes > Orectolobiformes > Hemiscylliidae > Chiloscyllium > Chiloscyllium punctatum. The sequence continues at coordinate 89,637,892 of NC_092746.1, read as the reverse complement.
TATTTCTTATGTTTTCACATCGTATTCAGAGTTGTGGACAATTATGAGAATGAACTAACATTGAAAAACTGCATGATATCATTGCAGTACACTTCCAGCCTGATTTTCATAATTTCTGAGTTAAGTGGATTGAGGTTTTCTCACTCAAGTAAATATATCTTTGAGTTTTTGAATTGCAGAAATATGACAGGGGGCCAAGTTTTGAAACTTACTTAAAAGTTAAGTCTCTAACAAAAAATAATTTCATAGCTTAAGGTTGAGATGCAATTTTTTAAAAGAATAGTTTACAAAATATGTTTAATGTTTTGATTGGCAGTTTGTATAGAGTTCAATGTATAAAATTGATATTGGCATGGATTTGTTAACCACTTCTGCAAATGACTCCCCTCCTTGCAACATTGATGAGGGATTATAGCAAAGAGAAAAATGTATATCATTGGTATGGAACCTTCAGTAAAGCTTGATAGAATATTCTTGTAATTTCCTGGCTAGCTTCCCATCTGCTGGAAACTTGAGCTTATTTAAAACTTTGCTACTTGTACTCTAATTTGTACCAACTCTATACTCACTGACCATCACTGCCTCCTGATCTACACCTTAATTTCAATATGTTGTTCATCCCTGTGTCCAAATTCTTCCAGCCCCATTCCTTGCTACATAGTAATCTGCTCCAGCTCTACAATGCTCCAAGATCTCAGTGCTTCTCCACTTCCAGCCTCTTGTTTTATCATTTTAGCATTGGTGGCTATGCCTTCTGTTGCATAGATTCACACTTAGAGTCATAGAGATGTCCAGCATAGAAACAGATCCTTCAGTCCAACTCGTCCATGGCGACCAGATATCCCAACCCAATGTAGTCCCACCTGCCAGCATCCTGCCTACATCCCTCTAACCCTTCCTATTCATACACCCTTCTAGATGCCTTTTAAATGTTGTAATTGTACCAGCCTCCATCACAAACTCTGGCACCCCATTCCACACAAGCACCACCTTCTGCATGAAAAAGTTGCACCTTAGGTTTCTTTTATATCTTTCCGCTCTCACCCTAAACCTATGCTCTTTAGTTCTGAACTCCCCCAACCCAGGGAAAAGACCTTGCCTATTTACCCTATCCATGCCCCTCATGATATTTTACACCTCTATAAGGTCACCCCTCAGCCTCCGATGCTTCATTTCCTAAATCTCTTTGCCTAGCTCACCTTCATCAAAGTTTTCACCCCCTATCCTGGTATCTCGTCATATGGTGTCAAATTTTGTCTGATAATCTAGCCATGAAGCAATTTGTAATATTTATATTATGTTAACATTGCTGTACAAATGCAAGTTTGTCTGCATGGCTGTCTGTCTTAAGGTAAAATCTTTTGTCCAATCTTAAATCATGACATTGTTCCTTCTATTATATGATTCTCATGCAATGCCAGTGAACATATATGCAATTTCTAACATAAATTTAAAGCTATTCCTTAGATTAAATGTAGCTTGTAGTTTTCCTTTTCTTATCAACTTCTCCCATACTTCTTTTTGTTTCTCCCTCATATATACCTTGCTACATCCACATTGTGGATTCTTTTTATTATTGCTAGCTCACAGTTTTGAATTTCCTTTCGAAATGGGCTGCCTCATCTCTCTTCTTTCATCTCTCTTCTTTCATCTCTCTCCCTCGCTCTCTCTCCATCTGTCACTGTATTAGCTGCATTCTTGCATATTTTTGCAAAAATTATGTCTAACAGATATATTGATAATTTATGACTTACTTTATCAAAGGTGTTAGAGAATTCTGACACTACGGTTATTCTTGAGTGCCAAAAAATACATTAGTGCAATATAATGATGTAAGACTTTTCTTAATGTCAATATTCCATATGAAGATGATGTAACTTAATATAGCATTCAGATAATCCACCTACAACATACAGGTAAAATTATTACATCTTAAACTGACTGGTAATAGTTTCAAAGCAAACCATACATGCACAATAAAATGACAGAATACAAGTTATTTAATTTGAGGCAAACAGGTTTTCAATGACAGAAAAAGCACATCATAGTCAGTAAAAATTCTGTCTACATTATGTTAATGTCGGGAGTCTCATCAGAAAGTGATGCCCCATGTGTGGGCCATTACTAATCAATTAGTGTGTCTTTGGTCAAACAAACTAACACTTCACTACTCTATACACTTGAGGTTACCCCTTTTATTTTATTCCACATCCTCAGAAACTTGTTAATTTAATGTAATAACATGCTTCAGTTGCAAAAGAGATTATAGATGCACAGAAACCTTTATTAATATTGAAAAAAGCTCCATTAAAATCCATTCAGCGGATGTAATTTGGCAGATTATATCTCATTTGGGAGGAAGATCCATATAACTCACCAATGTTTGCACCAGTTTCCTCCCTTGCGGGGCAGATGTCTGATACATGGCACAGAATGGATTATGCTCTGTAAATTTTAAGTAAACCCCAGAGTTTTAGTTGAAAGATAATCCATTCACTGTGTTTGAAGAAACATGAAAAAGCAAGAATGTATTTTCCTGAATAATTAGTCAGTGGGGAACCATATGCAAAAAGGAATGCATGATACCTGGTAAATTTTCAGTTTTATGGTCTTGAAGGAATGGTGTCATTCACCACAAGTCATAATGTTCAAGTAAGAGTTGCCAAACCAAAAAAATGAACTGTATTAATTTGTATAAAAAAATTTAGAGAAAGCAAAGTGGGTACTTGAATTAATAGACAGTCCATATTTATTACATGCTTAACAGCATTTCATTGGAAACCTGAACTTATGGGCTATGAATAAATCTTATTGTTATACAATAGCCATCTATGAATATTTTATAAACCATCAAATTGTTTTGCAAGGAGAAATGCTTATGCTTCAAATAGTTTTCAATTAAGACTATAGAAGTTCTGGTGTAACATAACCTGAGTGAAACTTGTGTAGCTCAAGACTCTGAACTCAATAAGCTTCTGTATGGATCTGTACTTTTAATCTTTCACACAGACTACCATTGATTTGGCTGAATACTTGCACATTATATCAGCCTGCCAAACCATCCAAAGGTTATTGAGGATGTGGGTGAGCAGCCACAAGCACATCTGTGGTTTTACAAAAAAAGTATAGCTCCATTTAAATAAATTATAAATAAACTTGTAAGTAAACAGAAATACTGGGAAGGTAAGTATGCCCACATGATCTTGTTTTTTCAGTTTGTTGCCTTCAATCTGGTTTCAAGATGTAAACTGTATTTACTGAAATTGTAATTGCTGTGATTAAAGAAGTCTCGGAATAATCTATCAAGATATTGTAGAAAACAAAACAAACCATCATGATAACAAAAGTAAAAAAAACCTTAGAATTAAAGTTAGATACTATTAATTGTTTCTAATTACAAGATGTGGAATGTTTATTTCCTTGGACCTGGAACGCCATTGAGAAAAATAGGAGCTGGGCCGTATGACGTTTGCAAGGTAATGTGGCTACATTATGGAATCTAGGAATCTGGCAAAGACTGCAATGTGGACAAACCCTTGTGTTGGCCTTTGGGAATATGACGTAAATACTTTGAGATGAAATCTTCCAATTCCATAAATGACATGGGCAATGGTTGATAAAACATGGCAAGAGTAAAAAAATCAGATTCTGGGCATTGAGAAAAAAAAAGTCTGATTCTCCATTCAATTTGTAATAGTGAGTTGAGGATCTCATTAGTGAGAGACCTAATTGCATGCATTAAAATTTCATTATTACCAATTCTTGCCTCATTTGTATGCAATTTGCTATTCTCCGGAATGAGAAACTAGGCAGTTGCAATTTCTCACCCAAAAGTCAAAGGAGATATTTGGCATTTTTAGCTTACTGCTTGCTCCTCTGGGTGTCCATGTTGGCCAGTGGTCCCTAACATCTCAAGCATGTTCCATGGGCAGTGACCATCTATATATTTTGTGCATGGAGGTTGGCATCAGACATGTCACCAACCTCACTGAATTATCATGGGATCTCTCTGACTCATTTAGAAGACAGTTCATCACTGTGCAATGTACTGACCCCTTACATTGCAAGGCTGCTGTTTCGCACACAGGGACAGGCACCCATCTTATGCATCATAATCATATTGTCTTGCCTTGCCTTTATAGCACAGACACAAAATCAGGCAGCCTGTCATGTTTCCAGGAATGATCAGTTAAGGAAGAAACATGTTTCTGTCAGCAGCTTACATGGCAAACACACTGCATGTGCTTCAACTCAATAGCCGTGTCTTGGAATTTAAGGGAGTTATCCTTGGTCAAGTGAAAGGTGCCTATGGTCACTCAGCGATGCTGCCAAACTCAATCAGGGGCATAGTTCAATCTCAATCCACAGTGATGACTAAGCATTAGGTCCTCGGCATTATGACATGAGCAGCCATTGTCCTTTCCCACTCAGGCAAAGATTGCCTCCTCATATGGGGCGAGCAAATGTATGTTGAGTACCCCACCACCTGTCTTGGCTCTCTCTGCACTCTTGTGAGCTATTTTCTTCTGAAATGAGCTAAAGGGAAGGAATGAGTGAGTTGAAACTGGTTGGAACAACTGTTAGTGCTGGTACAGGAGGTGGTAAGGTGGTGATGCGTCCCAAATGAGGGCATGGAAAGTTAATGGCCTGGGAGTTTAGGATGGTTGAGAGCAGTTGAGGGAAGATGCTGCATGCAAGTGTCTGTTGAGAGTTGTAGACCTTGATTCTTGGTGTGAGATGGGTGCAGTGGCAGAGTTTGAATGAATGTGAGATAGCAGAGAAAAGATAGTGGCACACACCTCTGTGGAGTGGAGACGATCTTGACCACCTTCCTGCATTCTCAGGTCTTTGTCCAGATCATTGACATCACATTGACCGGGAGGTAACTTCAGCTGAGGCTGGCAGGGTCTGTTGTTGCTGAGCCCTCTGGTGTACCCTCTGGCTCTTATCTCCACCACTTTGTTCACCAGGGATTTTTCATGTCTTGGATAGTGAAGCAATGTGCTTACTTCTCTTTCTTAGTCATGTCTTTAGGATTGTGCAGTAACACACAAAGAATGTCAGTTCTTGACTTGACCTGGTGTACAATTGGGCTTCATATGCACTGTTAGTGGTATGACAGTCACAACTCAGAATGTCATGGTACCCCCAAATACCTCTGCCATTGCTGATCACAAGATAGTGTGAGAGCAGTGCCTGAGAGACATGGTACATGTATAATGGGGTGAACAAGAGAGAATTACATGAGGTAACTTTCTTGAGCACACAGAAAGAAACCCTCCACAAAACTTCCCAAAGTAGGGAACTGAGTTTTGGCAAAATTTAGCTCTTCGAGCTTTTTATGATGTTCTTGATGCAAAAGTGAAATTTGATATGTCACTGACACCACCTGTTGCCACCTGGGCTATAAATGGTCCTTGGTGACCTTGACACCAAAAGCCAGACCCAAAGCTAGTTTGAGTCCTGTTTGTGGCTGTCACAGGTGATAGCTTACAGCATTGTCTGCGAAAAGCAAATGCCTCATATATGACTTTTCAGTGGAGTTTTTGGGATGAGAAGTATTTCCTGAATACCAAATATTGGTATGGCTTCCTTTGCTGTGTTTCCTCTTCTTCTCTCTTCCAGCTGTTCTTTTGGCTTCTTTGATACATATCTTGTTCTTCAACCTGCAAGAAAGCTGGTTTGCAGGTTTCAAAAATAGTTCAGCCTCACCAAAAGAGTGAAATGCAAAAAAGCCAAAATAATCTAGAAATGATTCAACTACTTTAAAGACCAAAGTTACTTATCTATACATTTTATCTGGTGAAGAGTTGATTAGCAGCTGAAATAACCTCAACAGATTCCCAATCTTGAAACAGCTAAAAAACCTGGTTTACTGGCCTAGAAACAGGCATGGAATGCAAGAATCTAATGCGCCACTTTTGTTAAGCAGAACTTGGTAAATGAATTAATTGGATGCTGGATTAAGGGGTGCCTGATGCTGTCAAGTCTGACTCCATAAAAGGGCTTGGTTAATATGGACAGAAAGGTGACGGCAACAGAAGTCAGAATGTGTAAGGAATGTGTAATAACTCATGTGTCAAATAAACAATCCTTGAAAACGAATGGTATTGGAACATTGTGTCCACAATCTGCTGTTGCCAATAATGGCGGTTTTGCAGTGTACTAGGTGATGGTGCTGCTTAACCATAGAATCAGTGTGCAGGGCATAATAGTAGCAAATATTTAAAGGACAATTTCAAAGACCAAAGTGTTCCATGTGAACATTGGTTGAAGTGGGTCAGTTGATCCTAAGAGATAGACAATTGCCTTCCACTGCCCTTGGTTGATTGCAAGGCATTAGAACTTAGGACTTTAGATTCCTGAATTTCGAGACATGGAAATAAATGCCTCACAGCTTCTAATGTTAACACCGATAGTACTAGAGAAACTGGTGAGGAACTTAGAGAGACTTCTCTTCACTTGGTGAAGGGCAAGGTGTCTCCAGACAGCTATGTCCAAAGATAGTGCCCTGTGCTTTGGAAATTGTCTCTGTCCTGCTAATCTGTTTTGGGTCCCATAGATTTCAGCAGATCTCCAAGGTGGAAGAATCTCTAACACGTTAGAGCAATGTTGGTAAAACAACTATACACACAAACATATGAATTAGGGCAGAGGCAAGCTATTCAACCCTATGAGCCGACTATACCATTTAATAAGGACATGGTTCATCTGTTTCATTTCAAATTCCACATTTCTATCATCACCTTTGATTCTCTTGTCTAACAAGAATCTATCTAACTCTACCTCAGAATATTCAATAGCATTGTTTCCACTGCCTTCTGAGAGCTCCAAAGTTTTGCACAACATTTTGAGATAAAACTATTCTCCCTAGCTCTGCCCAAAAGGGAGACCCCTAATTTTTAGGTGGCACCGTGTTCTAGAATGACACCCAAGAGCAAACATCTTTCCATATCTATCTTGTCAAGACTATTCAGGATCTTATGTATTGCAATAAATTCACTCCTCAATTTTGGATCAATCACTTTATGAATGGTGCTGGTTTGCAGCATTTGACCTGGAGCCCAGCTGGACTGAAGAAGGGTTACACACGAAACGTCGACTTCTACACCTCCTGACACTGTTTGGCTTGCTGTAGTCTTCCAGCCTCCTGCCTGTCTACTTTGGATTCCAGCATCTGCAGTTTTTCTTTGTCTCTACTGGAGTAGAGGCCCTTTAGCTCAACTTGTCCATGCTGCTCGTTTTTCACAATTAATCTAGTACTATTTGCCTGCGTTTGGTCAATATCCCTCCATATCTATCCAGGTACCTGTCCCAATGTTTCTTAAATGACAAAATTGTGTTTGCCTCCACCACTACCTCTGGTAGTCATTCCAGAGGCTCGCCACCCTCTGTGTGAAAAAAATTGCCCCTCTGAACCCTTTTGTATCTCTCCCTAAGGAACGATCACCCAGCCTGAAATGTTCACTCTGATTTCTCTCCACAGATGATGCCAGACCTGTTGAGTTTTTCCGGCAATTTCTGTTTTTGTGGACCAGACCTATCTTTGTCCATAGCTATTTTAAAATGAAAGGAATTATGAATATTTGTCCCAAAGTGTCCCCCAACTAACACTTCCATCACTTCTCCTGTCTTATTTCCCAACAAGAGATCAAGTTTTGCCCCTTCTCTAGTAAGGCCATCTGCATACTGCATGAAATTATCTTCCTGAATACACTTAACAAATTTCTCTCCTTCCAAGCCCTTAAGACAATTGCAGTCCCAGTCAAGGTTAGGAAAATTAAAATCCCCTACTATTACAACCCTATTATTCTTGTAGCTATCTGCAATCTCCTTACATATTTGCTCCTCAATCTCCCATGGACTATTGTGGGGCCTACAGTACAATGCCATCAAAGTAATCTCAATGGACCAAGGAATGGCAGATGGAGTTTAATTTAGATAAATGTGAAGTGCTGCATTTTGGAAAGGCAAATTAGGGCAGGACTTTTACATTTAATGGTAGGGTCCTGGGCAGTGTTGCTGAACAAAGAGACCTTGGAGTGAAAGTTCAGTTTCTTGAAAGTGGAGTCACAGGTAGGGAGAATAGTGAAGAAGGTGTTTGGTATGCTTTTCTTTATTGGTCAGTGCATTGAGTATAGGAGTTGGGAGGTCATGCTGCAACTATACAGAACATTGGTTCGGCCATGTTTTGAGTATTGCATGAAATTCTGGTCTCCCTGCTGTAGGAAGGATATTGTGAAATTTGGGTTCAGAAAAAACTTACAAGATGTTGCCAGGGCTAGAGGGTTTGAGCTATAGGGAGAGGTTGAATAGGTTTGGGTTATTTTCCCAGGAACGTCAGAGGCTGGGGGGGTGACCTTATAGAGGTTTATAAAATCAAGAGGGCCATAGATAGGGTAAACAGACAAGGTATTTTCCCTGGGGTGGGTGACTCCAGAACTAGAAGGCATAGGTTCAAGGTGACAGGGAAAAGATTTAAAAGGGACCCAAGGAGTAACTTTTTCATGCAGAGGGTGGTGCGTGTATGGAACAAGCTGCCAGAAGAAGTGGTGGAGGCTGGAAAGAGTATAACATTTAAAATACATCTGGTTTGGTATATGAATAGGAAGGGTTTAGAGGGAAATGAGCCAAAGGCTGGCAAATAGGACTAGATTTATATAGAATATGTGGTTGGCATGGATGAGTTGGACCAAAGGGTTCTGTTTCCGTGCTGTGTGCCTCTGACTGTATGACACAGTTCTACCCACATAGACTCAATGGACGAATCCTCAAGAATGTTCTCTCTCAGTACTGCCATGATGTTCTCCTTAATCAAAAATGCAAGTTCCCCTTTCTATCCTTTGTATAACATCTGTACCCCAGAACATGAAGCTGCCAGTTTGTCCCTCCCTCAGATATGTTTCCGTAATAGCTATCATATCTCAATTACATGTACCCATCCAAGCCCTAGGTTCATTTGCCTTACCTGTCAGGCCTCTTTCATTGAAATAAATGAAGTGTAACCCAGACTATCCTTGCTTCCTGCCACACTCTTGCCTGCCTTGTTCAGTGCTAGGATCACCAACACTGCCATAACTATTTAACGTGCTCTTATTAACTTCTGTATTGTCCTCAACCTTCTCTTTCATCTCTCTACTGCTTTGGATTCCACACCTCTGCCAGATTAGTTTAAACCCTTCCAAGTGGCTTGAACAAATCTCCTAAGTGTCTAAGTTACTGTAGCTGGGGCCAGCTGTGTGCTGTACCTCACCACAAGTCAGTTTCCCAGACAGTCTCAATGTTCCATTTTATATTAAGTGACTATTCAAAAAATATAAAGAAAGGCAATCTGCAGAGATCAACTGCAACTGCAAAGGCAATAACAATGAAAAAATGGTTTTGGGTAATTTATACCCTGGCTTACTCTGCAGATGATCCACAAGACATGTAAACTGTATAGGACAGACACTGCAGCTGGAATCTTTCCAGCCACAGAAGAACATCAACATTGATGAGAAAGTTGGAATAATAAGGCCAGAGCAGCAGTAAGGAGACTCTCGATGTTGTGAGCAAAATGTCCCATTTTCCCAACCACATGTTGAAAGAAGAGATGAGAATCTCATGAGTGAGTGACAAGAGGTCTATTTGCATGTATTATTATGTCATTATTAGTTAATATCACCTAATCTTATATGCAGTTTCCCATTTTCTCACTTGCTGGAATAAAATTAAATGGTAACAATATCTTACATGGAAATCAGACCTTGCTTCCTGGCAACTTAAGTTCGCCTCTTGGTCCCACCAACCCTCCATTTTGGGCATCTCAGACCACATGCCATGAGCAATGGATGTTGGCATCTGACATATGTTAGCCTCACTGCACCCATATGGTACATCTTGGATCCACAAGCATATGATTCCACACTTCAATGCTGTATTTTGGATCACAACCCAGGATAGTTTACACACAGGAACAAGGACTCATCTCATGGTTTAGACCAGGTTGAATCTCAGAGCTCCTCACTTGCTCATTCATGCTGTACATCTCTTTGGTTCTATGACTCTTCGTGCTTACTCACTTTGCTCCTACGTGAATGCTCAAAACCTCTTTGCCTTGCCTTTTTGCAATTTACCACTTCAGCCAGAGCTTAAAAATCAATAGTACTTCTGCCTTCCCTTGTAGCACAAGCACAAAGCAAAGCAGCTTGTCATGGTTGTCGGTAGTCATTAGTCAAGGGTAAAGCAGGTTGCTGTCTGGAGAGTTAGTCAAACATCAGTCAGGACAGGCCGTGCAAGTGTGTCAAGCAGGTGAGCCATATTCTTTTCTAGGCATCTGTTCTTTGGATGAAATTGCCAGTTCCCTGAAAATCAATCATGTAGCTCTAAGGATGGTTAGACTCTACACTTCATTTTTGATGTTACAACTGGAAAGACATTCAGCCACGCAGCTGATGATGAAAAGTGAACTTATATTTACAAATGTGATAACATATTTACAATTTTGCCCATGCCACCTAAATAACCTCAACAGGCTTTCTTCTTCCTTTCTGTCCCAGTCCGTCTTGTTGTGGTGTTGAGTATATTTTACTGCAATCAAGGAAGGAGCCTGTTCTGCAGGAAGAGCTTTGAGTTGGTGGAGTGGTGGAAGTCTGCCACAGTCTGCCAAGTGTGGTCACCAGTCAGGGGTCTGTGAAGGTCAAGTTGCCACTCAAGTTGCTGAAGGAGGTGCATCAAGGTCTTTTTATTGCCACCAGTGGAGTCGCAGGTAGATAGAATAGTGAAGAAGGCATTAGGTATGCTTTCCTTTATTGGTCAGAGCCTTGATATAGGAGTTGGGAGATCATATTGCAGCTGTACAGGACATTGGTTAGGACACTTTTGGAATATTGTGTGCAATTCTGATCTCTCTCCTATTGGAAGGATGTTGTGAAACTTGTAAGTGTCCAGGAAAGATTTATAAGGATATTCCCAGGGTTAGAAGGCTTGAGCTATAAGGAGAGGCTGAATAGTCTGGGGCTGTTTTTCCTGGAGCGTCGGAGGCTGAGGGGTGACATTATAGATGTTTATAAAATCATGAGGGGCATGAATAGGATAAATAGACAAAGTCTTTTCACTGGGATGGTGGAGTCCAGAACTATAGGGCATAGACTTAAAGTGAGAGGGGAAAATTTGAAAAGGGACCTAAGGGACAACATTTTCATGCAGAGGGTGATGCATATATAGAATGATCTGCCTGGGGAAGTGGTGGAGGCTGGTACAATTGCAACATTTAAAGGCATCTGGATGGGTATATGAATAGGAACGGTTTAGAGGGATACGGGCCAAGTGCTGGCAAATGGGACTAGATTAGGTTGGGATATCTGGTTGGCATAGATGAGTTGGACCGAAGGGTCAGTTTCCGTGCCGTAAATCTCTACGATTCTATGACTCTAGGTGGTGATAGGGGTGTCAATGTTGGAGGATGGGAAGGTGAGGCAGGAGTAAGTGCATTTACCTGGCTTTAATGATTTTTCATGATACTGTGGCACAGCCTCCTCTATCTGTCCTCTGGAAGAGGATGGCCCTCCTGTGGACAACCCATCAACCAGGAATTCCAGGTCCCTGTCAGAGAACCTCAGTACCATCTTGCTACTGTCACCTATCTCTATCCAATCACCAGCCACAAGCAGTGCAAAGGCTAGTGGTTGTTCTCCAAGCGCATTGCAGGCTGTTGAGGATTGTACAGGCATAAGGATGCTGTTCTTTTAGCAGATGTCCAGTTAGTGGCAAGTTCTTCTGGGAATAGAGTGTGGTGGGATAGGACAGAGATACAATATGATACTTGCCATTGGGTTGGCAATGTTCTTGTTCTTTAAACCTACCTATTTGAGTTGAAAAGTGTGGCGGTGAAAAAAGCAGCATTTGAGGAGCAGAAGAGTCTACGTTTTGGGCATAAGTCCTTCATCAGGAATGTGTGTGGGGATTGGGGGAAGTAAGAGATAAATAGGAAGGTGGGGGTGCGGTGAAGGTGGGGGTGGGGATGGGGATGAGGGGAAGGTAGCTGGGAAGGCAATAGGTAGATGCAGGTGGGGAGTGATGGTGATAGGTCAGAGGGGAGGGTGAAGCAGATAGGTGGGAAGGAAGATGGACAGGTAGGATAGTTCAAAAGGATGGTGCTGAGTTTGAGGGTTCGGTCTGGGATGAGGTGGGGGGACAGGAGATGAGGAAACTGGTGAAGATGACATTGAATGTCATGTGGATGGAAGGTCCCAAGGCAGAGGTTGAGGTGTTCTTCCTCCAGGCATCGGGTGGCTTGGATTTAATGGTGGAGGAGGCCCAGGACTGGCATGTCCTTGGTGGAATGGGAGGGTGAGTTGAAGTGGTCAGCCACAGGGCGGTGGGGTTGTTTGGTGCGTGTATCCCAGAAATGTTCCCTGAAACATTCCACGAGTTGGTGTCCTATCTCCCCAATGTAGAGGACACCACATCGAGAGCAACGGACACAGCAGATTTGGATGTGCAGGAAAATCTCTGTTGGATGTGACAGGATCTTTTGAGGTCTTGGACAGAAGTGAGGGGGGAGGTGTGGGTGCAGATTTTACACCTCTTGTGGTGGCAAGGAAAGGTACCAGGAGTGGAGGGTGGGATGGTTGGGGACGTGGACCTAATGATGGAGTCGCGGGGGGATTTGTCTCTATGGAATGCAGACAGGGGTGGGGAGGGAATTTTGTCTCTGTGGTCGGGTGTGATTGTAGGTGGTGGAAATGGTGGTGGAGGCCCTCTTCCCTCCCACCACCCCCCCCTCCCCCCCACTTTCCTGATGAAGAGCTAATGCCTGAAATGTCTAATCTCCTGCTCTTTGGATGCTGTCTGACCTGCTGTGCTTTTTCAATGCCACACTTTTCTACTCTGATCTCCAGCATCTACAGTCCTCACTTTTCCCCTACCTCTTTGACCAAGGTTAAGGTTAATAGACAATAGACAATAGGTGCAGGAGTAGGCCATTCTGCTCTTCGAGCCAGCACCACCATTCATTATGATCATGGCTGATCATTCACAATCCTATTCCTGCCTTATCCCCATAACCTTTGATTCCATTATCTCTAAGAGCTCTATCCATCTCTTTCTTGAAAGTATCCAGGGACTTGGCCTCCACTGCCTTCTGGGGCAGAGCATTCCATATATCCACTACTGGGTGAAGAAGTTACTCCTCAACTCTGTTCTAAATGACCTACCCCTTATTTTTAAACTGTGTCCTCTGGTTCTGGACTCACCCATCAGTGGAAACATACTTCCTGCCTCCAGAGTGTCCAATCCATTAATAATTTTATACATCTCAATCAGATCCCCTCTCATCCTTCTAAACTTAAGTGTGTACAAGCCCAGTCATTCCAATTTTTCAACATATGATAGTCCCGCCATTCCGGGAATTGACCTTGTGAACTTACGCTACACTGCCTCAATCGCCAGAATGTCCTTCCTCAAATATGGGAACCAAGACTACACACAATACTCCAGATGTGGTCTCACCAGGGCCCTGCACAGCTGCAGAAGGACCTCTTTGCTCCTATACTCAATTCCTTTTGTTATGTAAGCCAGCAAGCCATTAGCTTTCTTCACTGCCTGCTGTACCTACATGCTTGCTTTCATTGATTGATGTACGAGGACATCTATATCTCATTGTACTTCCCCTTTGCCTAACTTGACTCAATTTTTTAGTAATCTGCCTTCCTGTTCTTGCCACCAAAGTACCACACATTTATCCACATTAAACTGCATCTGCCATGCACTCATCCACTCACCTAGCCTGTCCAAGTCACCCTGTATTTTCATAACATCCTCCTCACATTTCATCCTGCCACCCAGCTTTGTGTCATCAGCAAATTTGCTAATATTACTTTTAATGCCTTCATCTATATCATTGATGTATATTGTAAACAGCTGCGGGTTCAGCACTGACTTGTGGTATCCCACTGATTCCAAAAGGAACCCGTTTATCACTACTCTTTGCTTCCTGTCAGTCAGCCAATTTTCAATCCAAGTCAGTACCTTGCCCCCAATACCATGTGCCCTAATTTTGCTCACTCTCCCTATTAACTCTAGTTTTAGCTTGACACCAGTTTGGTCTGATTTTTCCATTTTGAAGTGCCTTAGAAATGTATTCTTATTAGTGGCACTATATAAATGGAAGAATTCATTTGTCCACTGCTTGCATGTTAACCCATTTATTTTAAACTGGTTAACTTCTCACCTAAAAGTGGTTATCAAAGTAATTTCAGTATTAAGCATTAGTATTTTTAAAGGAAGTGAAATTTTAAAGTCAAAATGTTTAACTACCTTTGTCTCATTCTCAGTTGATTATGGTGAGTAAAAACATTACACCTATTCAGCACCAGTGAATCAGACAACAGAACTGACGAGGAAAGATATCATTTTATTATGAGTGCTGATTGGTAATACACTTGTTTCCTTTCACTACCCTTTCATCTCAAATATTAAAACAGTTACCAGATGTCTATATTTTGCACAGTGGCAATACTTGGCATTATTTCACCCTACTGTCTAATATATGAAGAATTGCTTGACTCATGCCTTTTCATAATTCCACATAAGAGAGTTCAAGAAAACTTAGCAAAAAATAATATGTGGTATGTGGCAGATAAAATAAAACAAGAATTTTATGTTCCTTACTAACTAAATTAATTTCATAAAAAATTGACTTTGTAACAAAAATATTTACATTGAGCAGCAACTTTTAAAGCAACAAAGTACAAGTTGTGTAATAGGCTGATCAGGAGATAATTTAGCTACATACTTTCCAGAAAATCATGATTCAATTTAATAAAAATAAACTATCGTAGATGCTGGAAATCTGAAATAAATACAGAAACCCAGCTGCTCTGATCTTTGGAGCGAAAACCAGTGTTAATGTTTCACGTCCAGCATGACTCTTCTTCAGAACCCCTGAAGAAGAAACTCTGAACCTCTGAAGGAGTTGTATCAGACTTAAAACATTAACCCTGCTTCCTTCTCCACAGACTCTGCCAGAGCATCATTCAGTTTAACATGGCTAGCCATTCAGTTAGGAGAAACTGAGGACTGCAGGTGCTGGAGATCAGAGTTGAGAGTGTGGTACTGGAAAAGCACAGCAGGTCAGGCAGCATCTGAGGAGCAGGAGAATCGACATTTTGGGCATAAAGCCTTCATGAGGAATCCCATTCAGTTAGTAGGATTTAATTTGGCAGAGAGATAAATCATACACTCATTTTTAAAATGCTATTAAAACATGATTTGTGTTTTTTTTCTTATTTTGGGGAAGTTATGCAGTTATTAAGTTACATTAATGATTTCTGTTGTCATTCTGTTTGTTTTGAACCATTGGATCAACTTTAGTTTTGTAATTTTGATAATTGACATTACTAAGTTAATGAGGCACAATGGTTGTTGACTATCTTATTCCTCCTAGTGACATTCTGCCAATTACATAATCCTGTTCCTGTTTTGCAAGTATCTTATGTTCATCTTGGCTTTATCGAACAACATCAAATGAAGTCATAGAATCATGCCAAACAAATATGAGATTTTTCTCATACTATAATTTTTTTCGTCATGGGACTACAATTATTTATAATGACATAATTAAATGAACAGGAAAAAAAAACTGGAGACCAGAAAGATGAGTGTTGCATGGTAGTAAAGTTATTTCTGCAAGCTGTATTCAGCTGTAGTTAGGATTCATGGGAGTATTATCTACATTCTGTGAAATGTATTAAAGATCCCCAGTGAAATGAAACCGGATAATCTTGATTGAATTCCCAGCAGACCCAAGTCCACAGGAAGCCATTGGGCTAAGTTCTGTACTGGAATTGTTAAAACTGGAGGCGGAAAGCACCCACACTTCCTGATTTTACTTTGCTCTGGTGAAATAAAAAGTCAGTTGATTTGATCAGATCATTTCCTACTGAGTAGGTCATGTTAAAATTATCCTCAGAGAGGAATGGAAATGCCAGATTACTGTTATACAGAAATATTGTGGCTCAAAATTCATGTATAACTTTAAGCCAATAAAAAATGCTTTAAAATGGTGTAAACCTGACCTGAAATATTAAATGCTGAAAAATGTGTTGCTGGAAAAGCGCAGCAGGTCAGGCAGTATCCAAGGAGTAGGAGAATCGATGTTTTGGGCATAAGCACATCTTCAGGAATGAGGAGGGTGTGCCAAGCAGGCTAAGATAAAAGGTAGGGAGGAGGGACTTGGGGGATGGGCATTGGGAATGCGATAGGTGGAAGGAGGTTAAGGTGAGGGTGATTGGCTGGAGAGGGAGTGGGGGCGGAGAGGTCGGGAAGAAGATTGCAGGTCAAGAAGGCAGTGCTGAGTCCGAGGGTTGGGACTGAGATAAGGTGGGGGGGAGGGGAAATGAGGAAACTGGAGAAATCTGCATTCATCCCTTGTGGTTGGAGGGTTCCTAGGCGGAAGATGAGGCGCTCTTCCTTCAGGCGTTGTGTTGCCATGGTCTGGCAATGGAGGAGGCCAAGGACCTGCATGTCCTTGGCGGAGTGGGAGGAGGAGTTAAAGTGTTCAGCCACGGGGCGGTTGGGTTGGTTGGTGTGGATGTCCCAGAGGTGTTCCCTGTTTACCCAATGTAGAGGAGGCCACATCGGGTGCAGCGGATGCAGTAAATGATGTGTGTGGAGGTGCAGGTGAATTTGAGACAGATATGGAAGGATCCCTTGGGGCCTTGGAGGGAAGTGAGGGGGGGAAGTGTGGGTGCAAGTTTTGCATTTCTTGCGGTTGCAGGGGAAGGTGGCGGGAGTGGAGGTTGGGTTGGTGGAGGGTGTGGACCTGACGAGGGAGTAGCGGAAGGAGGGGTCTTTCTGGAATGCTGATAGGGGAGGGGAGGGGGGGGGAAATATATCCTTGGTGGGGTCTGTTTGGAGGTGGCGGAAATGACGAAGGATGATATGATGTATCTGGAGGTTGGTGGGGTGGTAGGTGAGGACCAGTGGGGTTCTGTCCTGGTGGCGATTGGAGGGGTGGGGTTCAAGGGCAGAGGAGTGGGAAGTGGAGGAGATGTGGTAGAGAGCATCGTCAACCACGTCTGAGGGGAAATTGCAGTTTTTGAAGAAGGAGGCCATCTGGGTTGTTCGGTATTGAAATTGGTCCTCCTGGGAGCAGATGCGGCGGAGGCGCATGCGGGATGGCGTTTTTACAGGGAGCAGGGTGGGAGGAGGTGTAATCTAGGTAGCTGTGGGAGTTGGTTAGTTTAAAATAAATATCTGTGTTGAGTCGGTCGCCTGAGATAGGAATGGAGAGGTCGAGGAAGGGGAGGGAAGAGTATGAGACGGTCCAGGTAAATTTGAGTTCGGGGTGGAAGGTATTAGTAAAGTGGATGAACTGTTCAGCCTCCTCGTGGGAGCACGAGGTAGCGCCGGATACAGTCATTGATGTAGCGGAGGAAAAGATGGGGGTGGTGCCAGTGTAGCTGCAGAAGATGGATTGTTCCACATATCCTACGAAGAGGCAGGCATAGCTGGGGCCCATGCGGGTGCCCATGGCTACTCCTTTGGTTTGGAGGAAGTGGGAGAATTGGAAAGAGAAGTTGTTCAGAGTGAGGATCAGGTCAGTCAGTTGAAGGAGGGTGTCAGTGGAAGGGTACTGGTTGGGCCGGCGGGAAAGGAAGAAGCGGAGGGTTTTGAGGTCTTCATGATGGGGGATGGAGGTGTATAGGGACTGGACATCCATGGTGAAGATAAGGCATTGGGGACCGGGGAAGCGAAAATCGTGGAGGAGGTGGAGGGCGTGGGTGGTGTCCCGAACGTAGGTGGGGAGTTCTTGGACTAAGGGGGACAGGACCGTGTCAAGGTATGCAGAGATGAGTTTGGTGGGGCAGGAGCAGGCTGAGACAATGGGTCGGCCGGGGCAGTCAGGTTTGTTGATTTTGGGCAGGAGGTAGAAACGGTGGTCACAAATTCACCTGCACCTCCACATACATCATTTACTGCATCCGCTGCACCCGATGTGGCTTCCTCTACCTTGGGGAGACAGGCCACCTACTTGCAGAATGTTTCAGAAAACCCCCACCCTCCTCTCACTTATCTCTCCACCCTTCAGGCTCTCTGCCTGTGTTCCTGATGAAGGGCTTTTGCCCGAAACATCAATTTTACTGCTCTTTGGATGCTGCCTGAAGTGCTATGCTTTTCCAGCACCACTCTAATCTAGACTCTGGTTTCCAGCATCTGCAGTCATTGTTTTTACCTGAAATATTAAATGGCAAACTGCTTGCAGTTTTCTAATGTCAGCAAATTCATCCTGGTTTAATTAATAGAGCCTGGTGTGATAGGAAACTTAGATAGAAATGAATTTAAAGGGATGGAGTCAATTGTTAAGGGACGTCAATAGATGAAGAAAATTTCAGACCTTTTGATTGGCATTTCAAGACATTGAAGCCTATCAACTGGTCTATGATTAAGATACCGCCCTCTGACCCTTCCACAGCACCAGTTCCACTGATCATCATTTACAACAAGAAAACACAGATGACAGATGAACAGATAAGTTCTTGCATGAATCAGCTTCCAGCTACATGTTAATGATAATGGTCTAATAATCAATCTCTTGCCATGGGTTGGTTTATTTGAACAATTAAGCACATTATAACTTATAACACAGATATTACAGCAAACAGATTTCTGGTCCTTTCAGACCTATAGTTGACAAAATCCAGGCAGAGTGATACCATTGTATATACACAGCACATGGACTCCTTAAAGGTGAACTCTCTTACAGGGCCAGTGGAGTTAGATCTAGATAACTCTTTTCTCAGCTGCATAGACATGAGGAGCTAAATGGCTTATTTCTCTGCCATTAGTAAACACAAAACTGCTAATACAATAAGCTTCAATCTGCAATTTGAGAGGGAGAGGGTACAATCGGAAGTGACAATATTTCTTTTGAATAAAGGGAACTATGGAGGGAGGAGCTGGCCAAAGGTCAATGGTGCAATACCTTAGCAGGGATGACAGTGGAGGAACAATGGCAGATATTTCTGTGTATACTGCAGAAGATGCAGGATCAGTTCATTCCAAAAAGGAAGAAAGATCCTAGGAGGCATGGATGGCCATGGCTGACGAGGGAAGTTAAGAAACATATAAAGTTAAAAGAGAAAAAGTAAAACATAGCAAAGATAAGTGGGAAAACGGAGGACTGGGAAGCTTTTAAAGAACAACAGAGGATTACTAAGAAGGAAATACGCAGAGAAAAAATGAATTATGAAGGTAAACTGGCCAAAAATATAAAGGAGGATAGTAAAAGCTTTTTTAGGTATGTGAAAGGCAAAAAAAATGGTTAAGACTAAAATTGGGCCCTTGAAGACAAAAACAGGGGAATATATTACGAGGAACAAAGAAATGGCAGAAGAATTGAATTGGTACTTCAGATCTGTGTTCACTGGGGAAGACACAAGCAATCTCCCTGAGGTAACAGTGGCTGAAGGACCTGAACTTAAGGGAATTTATATTTGCCAGGAATTGGTGTTGGAGAGACTGTTAGGTCTGAAGGTTGATAAGCCCCCGGGGCCTAATGGTCTATATCCCAGGGTACTGAAGGAGGTGGCTCAAGAAATCGTGTATGCGTTGGTGATTATTTTCCAGAGTTCAATAGATTCGGGATCAGTTCCTGCAGATTGGAGGGTGGCTAATGTTGTATCACTTTTTAAGACAGGTGGGAGAGAGAAAGCAGGAAATTATAGACCAGTTAGTCTGACCTCAGTGGTGGGAAAGATGCTGGAGTCTATTATAAAGGATGAAATTACGACACATCTGGTTAGTAGTAACAGGATAGGTCAGAGTCAGCGTAGATTTATGAAGGGGAAATCATGCTTGACTTATCTTCTGGAATTTTTTGAGGAAGTAACTCTGAAGATGGACGGGGGAGATCCAGTAGATGTGGTGTACCTGGACTTTCAGAAAGCTTTTGATAAAGTCCCACACAGGAGGTTAGTGAGCAAAATTAGGGCGCATGATATTGGGGGCAAAGTACTAACTTGGATTGAAAGTTGGTTGGCTGACAGGAAGCAAAGAGTAGTGATAAATGGCTCCATTTCAGAATGGCAGGCAGAGACTAGTGAGGTACTGCAGGGATCCGTGCTGGGACCGCAGCTTTTTACAATATATATTAATGATATAGAAGATGGTATTAGTAATAACATTAGCAAATTTGCTGATGATACAAAGCTGGGTGGCAGGGTGAAATGTGAGGAGGATATTAGGAGATTATAGGGTGACCTGGACAGGTTAGGTGAGTGGTCAGATGCATGGCAGATGCAGTTTAATGTGGATAAATGTATTCTGGATTCGTGGTGCTGGAAGAGCACAGCAGTTCAGGCAGCATCCAACGAGCAGCGAAATCGACGTTTCAGGTCAGAGCCCTTCATCAGGAAACGTACGGTTATCCACTTTGGTGGCAAGAACAGGAAGGCAGATTACTACCTAAATGGAATCAAGTTAGGTAAAGGGGCAGTACAAAGAGATTTGGGTGTTCTTGTACACCAGTCAATGAAGGTAAACATGCAGGTACAGCAGGTCGTGAAGAAGGCTAATAGCATGCTGGCCTTCATAACAAGAGGGATTGAGTATAGAAGCAAAGAGATTCTTCTGCATCTGTACAGGGCCCTGGTGAGACCACACCTGGAGTATTGTATGCAGTTCTGGTCTCCAAATTTGAGGAAAGACATTCTGGCTCTTGAGGAAGTGCAGCGTAGGTTCATGAAGTCAATTCCTGGAATGGCGCGACTACCTTATGCTGAAAGACTGGAGCAACTGGGCTTGTATACCCTTGAGTTTAGAAGACTGAGAGGGGATCTGATTGAGACATATAAGATTATTAAAGGATTGGACACTCTGGAGGCAGGAAACATGTTTCCGCTGATGGGTGAGTACCTAACCAGAGGACACAGCTTAAAAATACGGGGTAGACCATTCAGGACAGAGATGAGGAGAAACTTCTTCACCCAGAGAGTGATGACTGTGTGGAATGCTCTTCCCTGAGGGCAGTGGAGGCCCAGTCTCTGGATTCATTTAAGAAAGAGTTGGATAGAGCTCTCAAGGATAGTGGAATCAAGGGTTATGGAGATAAGGCAGGAACATGATACTGATTAAGGATGATCAGCCATGATCATATTGAATGGTGGTGCAGGCTCGAAGGGCAGAATGGCCTACTCCTGCACCTATTGACTATTATTCCATCTGCTGTAAAGACAATTAGTTACTATGTGTTTTATGTGCCCTTGCTTGTAAGAGAGTTGAAAGTGTGGCACTGAAAAGCACTGCAGGTCAGGCAGCATCCGAGGAACAGGAGATTCAACATTCTAGACATAAGCCCTTCATTAAGAATGTGATCTCTAGCATCTGCAGTCCTCATTTTCTCCAAGACATATACAGGAAATTGTATCCTGCTAACACGATTGCCCCATATTCTACAACATCCCTATTCCTTCTCTGGCTTTTGTATCCAAAGGTGCTGCTGTGAATGAAGTGGTTAGCAATGTCTGGGGCAAGGGGATGTGCAGCATGCAGCCAATGCATTAGAATCATCTAATTATGGACTGTACAGGTCTGTGAGCTTTATAATGCATTGGTCAGTATGCAATACTATTACCCTTTAAAAGACCTCACATTGTGGGTTCTGCAGCCCCTTCCTTCACAAGTCAAGTCACCTACCTTGCACACTGCACAGGTGGTCAGGGTCATTTTTTTTCCCATTGCATATTTTCAATTTTCAGGCTGATGGAAGGTGACAGTGATGATCAGCTTCCCTCTCAATGCATCGATGAGGTCCCAAATGTTCAGATCTCCTGGCTGATAGTCCTGTCCATCACTCCTTGCTTTACATCACCCAAACCATCAACATGAGCATGCACCAGACCAAGTTACTTCACCTGCCCCTCCCATCACCAAGCCCTGGTATATGAGGTGATACACCACACATGGTCATATACAGACACGTTCTTTTCACCTCTTGAAGTCAAGGTCCTCTTGACCATGGACTCCACTCCGCCACATCATTCCATCCATACTGTATACTTTTTGCCCCCCCTTACAAAATCAGTTACCTTCCTTAACAATTGTCATGTCCCTCTTCCCCTTAGTCAACAACCCACGATCCTGACAATTAGGTTCCCAAGTCTCCTTCTCAAGGCAGTGGCCCCTTGAACCTATCCCCTTTTCCCTTGGACAAACCCAACAGAATGATCACTTGAATGAAATGACTGGACAGCCACATTTGAGAAGTGCCCAGTCCCCCCGCCTGCATTGGCTTAGCTCCAAACTGACTGATATGGAGTCACAGGAGGGACCATAACACACACCTTTATGGCAGAGACACTGACTCATTGACTGAGATCACCCAATGCGATGCCTAACTGTGGCTAAGTCCCCTTCCTCGAGTTGGAGGTTGCCATTGACTTACTGTGCTGGGCCCCCCTGACTGAAGGGTGCCTTCATGGACTGCAGTGAGGGCTACTCTCCTGATTTAGAGAAATGGATACCTCTTGCTGCAATTGCAATGTGTTTGGCACATAAACCAATGGCACATGGTGAGATTTCAGCTTCCTTGACTGAGGACTGCTGCCCAGTAAGATGAGGTGTCCACTTTTTTGCCTGCACTTAGTGGCACAGTAAATCAAGGCAAGGCAAGGCAAGAATGCTGCCAGCATGCACGTAGCTGCTAAGCTAGCAAGCACTAAGAAAGTAAGCCTGATCCAATTTGAGAGCTGGGTGCCAATCCATATGCACAAAGTATTTTTGCACTAATCATGGAGTCATAGAGTCATACAGCATAGAAACAGACCCTTTGATCTAACTCATCCACATTGACCAGATATTCCAATCTGATCTGGTCCCATTTGCCAGCACTTGGCCCATGTCCCTTTGAACTCTTCCTATTTATAGAACCATCCAGATGCCTTTTAAATGTTGTAATTTTACTTTCCTCCACCACCTTCTCTGACAGTGCATTCCACGCACGCACTACCTTTTGTGTGAAAAAGTTACCCATCAGGTACTTTTTAAATCTTTCCCCTCTCACCTTAAACCTTCACCCTCTACTTTTGGACTCCCCCAACTACCTGCCAGTGTGCCCTGTGATGCAAGTCTGTGCTTCCTGAGCTCCTGCAAATGGATTGGAGGGGTGCCATGATGTTCGAAAGGAGCTGACAAATGTTGGACACCAGTATCCTTATATTGATTCCAGCTGATTTTATTCTTATCAAATCAAATCCCAAGTAGAAACCTGGCTTGATAGATCATATTTCATTTTATTTTAGGTTTAACTAAGTGGTTTGTCATTAAAGTGTAAGTACACAATGCTGAAGATTTTGTTTTAACAATAAAACAGAAATCTATTCACAAATTAAATGAAGGTAACATAGAATAAACCAAGTTATCTACTTCTTAAACAAATGCAAATATTTTAAGCACATGCAAAAGTCTAATCCCATTTATCCCAAATACTTCTTTATAAAATGAAAAGATAAACAACAACTTTTGTATCGTATCTAAAACATAGCACCCACAAATACCACTCCCACAGTACTAACACCAGAGTCCATGTGTGAAACACCTTAGTGGGTTTACATCATTTATGACTAATTTATTCACCAGAATGGCAGATAATTTCTTTTTGGAGGTATTAGACACCTGAGATTAAATGTACTCAGCTTTCATTAACTCTTCAGTGTTTTATCCAAACACATCTGGTCTGTGACTAACACAATCTCTTTATTTCATGTTTCACGATATCCTTCCTTCTCAGGAGCACAGATCTACATAGTCATCTTCATCCAGAGACTTCCCAGGACTGCCCACAACTCAAAATAAAATAATAAATATCCTCTCTCTAGGTATAGTATTTTCTTTAAGCTTCAAAAAAGTTTCATATATTTTCAACTGATCTTGAGGCACCACTATTTACCTTGTAGGGTTACAAAATGACCTTCCTGTTTTTAAACTCAATCCCTTTAGCAATGGTTATGTTACAGCTGTATAGTGTGCTGGTGAAGCCACACTTGGAGTTCTGCACGCTGTTTTGGTCTCCTTACTTGAAAAAGGATGTACTGGCACTGGAGGGGGTGCAGAGGAAGTTGATTCTGGAGTTGAGACTGTTGGTTTATGAGGACATACTGAATAGACTGAGATTATATTCACTGGAATTTAGAAGAATGAAGGAGGATTTTATGGAAACATAAAATTTTGAAGGGAATATATAAGATAGAAGTAGAGAGGATATTTCCACTGGCAGATGAAACTACAACAAGAGGCATAGCTTCAAAATTAGGGGGAGAAATTTAGGACTGAATTGAGGAGGAGCTTCTTTACATAAAGGGCTGTGAATCTGTGAAGTAGTTGAGGCTTTCCCAGTGAAGTAGTTGAGGCTTCCTCATTGAATGTTTTAAAGTTAAGATAGATAGTTTATTGCACAGTAAAGGAATTAAGGGTTATAGTGTGGGGTGGGTCAGAGGAACTGAGACCACCAGAAAATCAGCAATGATCTTATTCAATGGTGGGATTGGCTTGAAGGGCCAGATGGCCTACTCCTGCTCCTGGATCTTATGTTCCAAAAAATTCACTAATAGAGCACAAAACCCATCAATTCAAAAGCTAGGCTAAAAACTGTTTTAAAAGGAAACATCATTGCTACAGAAATAATCACAAGATAACTTTTAACTTCAGACACATGGAAAACCCACATGTTATTAACTCAAAAACCTGAATGTACAATAAATGTTACTAAAATTTTATATAAATCACAGTCTGTACAGATGTGTGGATGAGGGGTGCTTGTAGCTGGCACCTGTGGTTTGTGCTCTGAGATGCTGTTTGGGGTGAACAACACGCAGGCTGTTTACAGCCAATGGTGAGCTGAAGTTTCCAGTTCCATGCTTTAATTTACACATCTAAAATTCTCAACATTTAATTTGTTCAGCACATTTTATAAGATAGGAAGCTAAATATTAATGATGTAAGTTGTGGCATTAAATAAAGCATTAAACAAGCTATATTCGCTTTAACTGATAACTTGACCCTGCCTAACAAGAAACCTTGTTGTTTGGTGAATGTACAAAAGGTGTAAAACTTTGCTCAATGTTGAGGTAGGTCTCGCTAGACTACTTGCGTGATTTTGCCATAATCCACCATTGCTCAGGCTGCTATAAGATTACACCATAGAATTTGGTGCTTCCTTATTTCATCTGAGACTTCTGTGTACTACTGAGAGACAGCTGCATTGTTGGAGTTGGCATCATTTGGATAAGAGTTTAACACAAGGATTATCTGCCACTCTGTTAAAATGTTAAGGAAGATGGTTCAAACTGATACTTAAACCTGTTGTAAAATTAAGTTGGCTTAAAGCAATGAAAACTATGATTTTTCAATTTGTCTTGGCTTTCAACATTTTTACAATGTGTTCTTACTCAGTTGGTTTATTCATTAATGCTCTGCCCTCTGTAACCTTTGGATGGTTAGAATTTTAAATAAATTGTTTTCACAGTCTGCCTTGGGGATTGATAACCTATTTGCAGTCTGGACTCTTCTAACCTGATATTGCGGTTGTTGACTGGGTTCTTACATTTCTGCGTAAATGGTTTGCCTGCTCAGTCACCTAATTTCTAAAATGTTTTGTCAGGCTGGAAAGAGATAGAATTCTGTCTGTTCGGATACCATTTCATTAGATCCATAACTTACTTTTAACAGTTCCCCATAGATTTCAACTGATTGAGTGAACACGTGAATTTTTATTTCTACTCTTTGATTTTTAATTCAAATCCCATTGCTCTATTATTTTTGAGCTGCTCGATTTAGTATTTCTTAATACAAAAGGAAGCTTTTAAGACCTTTCTAATGATTTGTAAACAACAGATAAAGCTCATATGAGTTCTACCTTTGTGTAAGGATCCTTTGAAATAATCAAATTTACTTGTTTGCTTTAAATGTGTTAGTTACATGGATAAATATTGTTATTTTAATAGTTACTAGGTAATAGCAACTTGCAATTCCATCAGCCTTTTAATGTGAAAATAAAATTGCCCAATGTCATTCACAGAAGTGAAACCATCTAACTTGGTCAGAGATGAGTTTTCAGGAGAGACTTCAAAGAGATGATAAGATGGAGGAAGTTGGAAAAGCATTTCAGGATGTAGGCATGAATATTTGACTGCAGGGTGTCCAGTAGGTGGGGTGAAAGGGTAAGAATGGAACAGGCACATTTATATACACGTTGTGGGTCAGAACTATTAGAACGATCATAGATACCCTACATTGTGGAAGCAGGCCAATTGGCCCATCGAATCCACACTGCCCTCTGAAGAATATTCCACCCAGACCCACCTCCCATACCCATAACCTTGCATTTCCATGGTCAATCCACCTAACCTGCATATCTTTAGAATGTGGGAGGAAACCAGTGCACCCAGAGGAAACCTATGCAGACAACGTGCAAACTTCATACAGACAGTCATCCAAGAGTGGAATTGAATCAGATCCATAGCATTGTGTGGCAGCAGTGCTATTCACTGAGCTGCCATTATAGTACAGACTCCAATTTTATTACGAACACATGGTTAACCAGGAAACTCTTTCATTCTTACCACCTGCTATTGGTGTTTGTTAGAAGGATTTATAGGTTGATACTCAGAGGCACAGATGCTACTGATTGTGCTACACAGCTACTTTGCAGGATAGGATACAAGCCAGCAGAGTTCAATGGTGAACTGAAATTACTAAACGTGGAGTCTGGAAAGCTGGCGATCTGCACATTGGAATAGTAATCTCAAGAAGTGTCAAAGGCATAGCTAATTATACTGCAAAAACTGGATGGTGTAATTAAATGCTCTCAAGGCACAGGGTTGCCCTTCAGAAGGTGGTGATCAGCTGCCTTTTGAATTACTGCAGTCCTTGTGCTGTAGGTAGAACCACAACACTGTTAGCAAGGGAATTTTGACACAATTGCTCTGTTTGTGTCCTTTGTTATTTACAGTTCCGCATCCTTTGCAGTTTATCATTAGGCATCAGTGGCCAGTGATTCTCAGGCTGGTTCGCATATAGGTGATGGATATCCATTTACAATTCCTCCAGGAGGGAATTGCACACAGGCATGAAAGGTACAGTATCAAGGAGTAATATAGGATAGCTACATTTTCCAAGCTATAAAGGCTAATGTGACTGCAAGCCAATAATTGCTGATATTTGTGAATAAGGATTCCATTCTAGATGTTCAGCTTATCTGTGAAGCAAGTCAGTGCCTGTACTCATTTGTTATTAAAAAATACATCAATGGTCACTGTTCAGTACAGCATCTCAGACTTGCTTTCTTTCACACATTCTACCAGATATAGTATAGTAGATCTCTTTAAGTCAATAGAGAAGACAACACTAAGCACAAAGATTTCAGCAGGGCTTTGGATATATAGGGTTAATGACCGCTTATAGATCTGTCTAGCCCTGAGAAAAGGAAACAGCCATGGTCTGAACCATGATCCATCTGTTCCCAATTTCCTTTATAGTTTTTAGTCTGTGCTTCCATGGACGTTGAGCTCCTGGTTTGGCCTTGATTGCCTTGAAGCAAGAATTCTGCTCTAAAAGTTAGTACAGCTGTTATTTGCCTCATTGTGTCCCACAGAGAAGGGAAATCATTGTACGTTGTTGCAAAGGACTGCTATAGGTTTGAGAGTCATGCATTTCATCGAGTCATACAGCACAGAGACAGGCTCTTTGGCTCAAACTTGTCCATGCCGACCAAAATGTCCATCCGCACTAACCTAATTTCCCTGCACCTAGCCCATAGGATGCTGCCTGAACTGCTGTGCTCTTCCAGCACCACTAATCCAGAATCCATATCCTTCTAATCCTTTCCTATCTATGTATTTGTCTAAATGCCTTTTAAATGTTGTTAATGTACCACCTCAACCACTTCCACTGGCAGCTCATTCCATATGCATACTACCCTCTGTGTAAAAAAGTTGCCCCTCAGGTTACCTTTAATCCTTTTCCATCTAACTGTAAACTGATGCCATCTAGTACTCAAATCCCAACCCTGGGAAAAAGACTAAGCGCATTCACCCTATCCATGCCGCTCATGGTCTTATACACCTCTATAAGGTCCCCCTTCAGTCTCCTATTCTCAAAAGAAAAAGTCCTAGCTTGTCCCGATAACTCAGATCATTGAGTCCAGGCAACATCCTTGTAATTTTTTTCTGCATACTTTCTAGTTTAATAACATCCTTCCCACAACAAGGTGACCAAAACTGAACACAATACTCCAAGTGCAGCCTTACTAACGTCCTGTACAACTGCAACATAACTTCTCAAACTTTATACTCAATTCCCTGATTGACGAAGGCCAGTATGCCAAAAGCCTTCTTCACTGCTTCTTCCCAAACTTTATACTCAATGCCCTGACTCAACTTTTAGAGAATGGTAAACCTGAACTCCAAGGTCCCTCTGTTCCACTGCACTCCTTGAGGCCATACCATTCACCATGAAACTCCCCTCTTGATTTGACTTTCCAAAATACAAGACCTCGTACTTGTCTATATTAAACTCCATTTGCCATTTCTTGGCCCACTTCCCCAGCTGATTAAGGTCCGCTGCAATTTCCGACAACCTTCTTCACTCTCCATGAAACCGCCTATTTTAGTGTCATCAGCAAACTTACTAATTATGCCTTGTACATTCTCATCCAAATCATTGATTTATATAACAAACAGTAATGGGCCGAGCACCAAACCCTGAGGCATTTCACTAGTCACAGGCCTTCAGTCTGACAAGCATCTTCCAATATTATACTCTACTTCCTACCATCAAACCAATTGTGTATCCAATTTGCCAGCTCCCCCTGGATTCCATACAATCTAACCTTCAGAGCAGACTGTCATGTGGAACCTTATCAAAGCAGTTACTGAAATCCATATAGACTAAATTTACTGCCCTGCCATCATCAACCTTCCTAGTCACTTCTGAAAGAACTCTAACAAATTTTGAGGCATGATCTCCCACTCACAAAGCCATGCTGACTCCCCCTAATCAAATCCTGTCTTTCAAAATGCAAGCATACCTTATTCCTCAGAATCATCTCAAGTATCTTACGCACCACAGATGTTAAGCTTACAGGTCTATAGTTCCCAGGTTTTTCTTTGCAGCCCTTCTCAAATAATTGCACAACATTTGTTACCCTCCAGCTCATAGGACCTCACCCGTGGCAAACAATGATGCTAAAATATTAGCCAGGAACCCCAGAATTTCTTCTGATGCCTCTTGCAGTGTTCTTGGACATATCTTGTTGGGACCAGATTTATCCACCTTCATACATTCTAATACATCCAACACCTTCTCTACTGTGATATGGACTGTCCCCAAGATATCACCACTAACTTCCCCATGTCCCCAAGTCTTCATGGGGAAGGAGAAACACAGAGGAGAAATATTCATTGAGAATCTCGCCCATCTCCTGCAGTTCTACACATATTCATCCACTTTGATCCTTGAGGGGCTCAATTCTCCCTCTAGTTATTCTTTTTCCTTTAATATACTTAAAGTACTTCATTGGATTCACCTTAATCTTCTCAGCCTAGGCTATCGCATGTCCTCTTTTCACCCTTCTGATTTCCTTCTTCAGTAAACTCCTGCATAATCCCTGTATACCGCCAGAGATTCCCCTGATCTCAGCTATTGTATCTGAGCCACACCTTCCTCTTTTTTGTGGTCAAAGCTTCAATATCTCTTGTCACCCAGGGTTACCTATGCCTGCTGCCCTTGACCTTCATCCTCACAGGAACATATAGACCTTGAACTCTAGCTATCTCAGTTTTAAAGGTCTCTTGCTTGCCAGAGGTCCCTTTACCTGCAAACAAACTACTCCAATCAAACACTGCAAGCTCCTGTCTAATTCCATCAAAATTCATCTTGCCCCAGTTTCTCTCCATAACTATTTTAAAATTAATAAAAACCAAAATGCCCCACCAACTGTCACCTCCATCACTTGTCCTGCCCTATTTCCCAAGAGTATGTTAGGTTTTGCCCCTTCTCGAGTAGGACTCTATGTACTGCTTGAAGAAACTTTCCTGAACGCACTTAACAAATCCCACTCCATCTAAACCTTAACACTCTGGCAGTCCCAGTCTATGTTAGGAAAATCCCCATCTCTGACAACCCTATTGCTTTTGCAAGTTTCCCCAGTCTCACTGCATATTTGTTTCTATAATTCCTGTTCACTGTTTGGGATCGATAGTACAACCCCCAATAATGTCACCATTCCCTTCTTATTTCTTAGCTCCACCCACAAAACCTCACCAGATCATCCTTCAGTTATTTCATCTCTGATTACTGCTTGATACTCACCTTAATCAAAAGTACAACTCCTCTTCCCCTCCTTCCACCACCTCTGTCCCGCCGAAAGCACTTGGCACATTAAGCTGCTAGTCCTATCCCTCCATTAGCCATGTTTCTGTAATGGTTATAATATCACAGTCCCACGTACCCATCCATGCCTTGAGTTTGTCGGCCTTATCTGTCAGCTCTCTTGCGCTGGAATAAATGCAATTTACTCCAACAGGCACTCCTTGCTCCCTGACGTGTTCCAATCTGACCTGTCTCTTCAACTTACTATTTCTGATTGCTATATTTCCTTTGAGCCTCGCACTTACCTCCCTGCTGTTGAAGATCCCATCCCCTTGGTAATCTAGTTTAAACGCTCCCTTGCAGCACTAGCAAACCTGGTCGCCAAGATATTGTTCCCCCTCCAGTTCAGGTGCAACTTGTCCCTCTTGAAAAGGTCACCTCCACCCCAGAAAATATCCCAATGATCTAAAAATCTGAATCCTTGCCCCCTCCGCCAATCCTTTAGCCATGCAATCCTGATGAAGGACTTTTGCCCAAAACGTTGATTTTCCTGCTCCTCATATGCTGCCTGACCTGCTGTGCTTTTCCAGTACCACTTTAATCTTGATTCATCTGCCATATCCTTCTGTTCTTACCCTCACTAGCAAGTAGCACTGGAAGTAATCTGGAGATTATCACCAATGAGGTCTTGGTTTTTAACTTTTTTCCTAGCTCCCTTTAATCACTCTGCAGGACCTCATCCGTGTTTTACCCATGTCATTTATGCCATCATGCACAATAACTTCTGGCTGCTCACCCTCCCCCTTGGGAACGATCTGCAGCTGCTCTGAGCATCCTGGGAGGCATTGTATTATCTTGGATTCCCATTTGCAGTCATAGAATTTCAATTACCACACTTCCTGGGAGATTGTCCTCAAAAACTAGATGTCCATTTGTTTTTATTTTAACCTTTCTTATTTTGAAGTGACTGTCCATACGTTCCCTGTCCAACACATCTGAAGATATTGGTAGCCATCTCCTCCACCTCTATGAGGAAAATTGCTTATTCTTGTCTAACCTACAGTCCTCCGGTAACCCCTGCTCAATAACTCAACTAATGGCAATTCCTCATTATAACTTTCTAATTCCTTCTGGGTCAAAGATCCTTAGCTGTTCATTGGGGAAAGAAAGTCAATTTTGAAATGTCTTCACTGTTATAATGTAGGAAATCAGACAGCCATCTTGCACACAGAAAACCCCTGTAATCTTCATGCAATAGTGATCAGATTATCTGTTTCTGATGTTGACTGAAGGATAAATATTGACCATGAAACTGGATACAATGACCTTATACTTCTTTTAAATAGGCCATTGGCTGTTTTACATCCAGCTGGACAGGTAGATGGGGCTTCAGTTCAATATCTTATCTGAATGCCAGTACATCTGAAAGCGTTGCACTCTCTCAATACTTCACTGTAGTCCCAAACAGTCTTGATTTTTGTGCTCAATCACAAAAGTGGGAGTGGAACTCTGAGTCAGAGGCAAGAGTACAATCAACTGAGTTAATAAAAGTGTCTTGCCTGAAGGGTGCATCACGATCCTCTTTGTCCTCAGCAATTATTTTTATTAACATACACTTCGATGCATGCTGTTTCTTAAGATATTTGTATACTGTATTTGCTCTATCTCTAGGAATATGCATACATGTCAACTTTTACATCCTAATCTATATTTTGTTCTCTTTTTTTTAAACACTTTACCAAAATTCTGGATTAGGGTTCTGCAGTATATTCCACAAATTGATGCATAAAATATGTTGTGATTAAAAATAGAACCATGGTCTAAATAGTAAATGCAATTTCTACTATGATAAATGATTTTTATAGCACTCATGAAATCTGGAATTAATTCATCGCATTGTCTCTTATTGGATTTGTGGTTGTGCAGCACATAATTGTACACCAAAGCTTGGCAACAATGATTTCTCAGTTTTAACTATACAACTGAATCAGAATAAGAACAACACAAAGCATTTTACTGTTATGCTGACAAGAAACATCACAAATAACTGGGAATAATATAAAGGTTTTATTCGCATCTAAATCTTGAGTGGAAGAGGAAGCTCTGCACAATTTGATACATCAATCAAATGCATTTATTTGAAGTTGGCAGTAATGTTAAAACATCAAAGTAAACATATTTCTGTGTGATGATATCATGACATTAATGTACAGTTCTATGATTTCCATACCGTGAATCAGGGTACTAACAATTAGATCCATTTTTTGAATAGCACTTGTGGAATTTCATCAAAATTTGAATCTTGCCAAGTTTATTACAGAAATATATCACATCTGTACTGTTTTGGCTTGGTCTATTTAAGAATAGATTGGTTCTGGGATATATTAAAATTGGTTAGTATGTGTCATGTGTCTACTAATCAAAGAAACATATACACTTTTTTTTCATTTAACAGCGGTACATATACATATTTTGTTAATCCTTTTCCAGCTAAAAATTAATGGGAGATTTAAATTTACACATGAATTGGGATAAGCATCCCAGCTTAAGTCAGAAAGGCACTGAACTTTTGAAAGTGATCAAGCAGTTTTTTTTGCAACAATATGAATGAACAAGAGGGTGCAGGTTGTACTGTACTTACTAATTATTAATGAGCCAAATTTAGTTATCAACCAAAAAGTGAATTATACGTTACTGAACATAGATTGTATATGATTGTGTTAAACATAGGACTGGATTTTACTGGGTGTTGCAGTCCTTGTATCCAGGTATAAAACAGTTCAAGTCTACTGTCAATTATTTGCAAACACAGGTACCTTTGAAGAGATCCTATCAAACCCTCAAACGATGATTAAGGTGTGTGGTCAAGCACACCCTCAGCACTGAGATTAAGAATTATATTTTTTATTCTGTGCTACAGAGAATCTCCAATAAATCTAGTGCGTTTCATCCATTTGACTTTTTCTATGATCATGAGATTTAAAATTGATTACAGAGAAGATTCAAAGATAAAAATATGAATCTTCAATGCTTGGTTATGTATCCATGTTTCGAGAGACTCAAAGGAGTTTGTAAACTAATGCAGGAATATTTAAAAGCTTCACAGGCAAAATGAAAGAATTGGCAGACAAATGTACTGGAACTAGAATATTTCACACAGGTGATAAAGTATTAGATTAGATTAGATTAGATTACTTACAGTGTGGAAACAGGCCCTTCGGCCCAACAAGTCCACACCGCCCCACCGAAGCGCAACCCACCCACACCCCTACATCTACCCCTTACCTAACACTATGGGCAATTTAGCATGGCCAATTCACCTGACCTGCACATCTTTGGAATGTTATAACCTTTTGCAAGTTGAACATCTGAAAGCAAGATTCAGTGATCTATATAGATAATTAGTAAGGTTAGTAAAATGATTTTATTCAATAAATAGAAAAGTAAATGCTGTGGTGAAAACAGATTCATACTTAATTATCTGGTTAGAAGATTATATTGATTGGATTGGGAGTGTCTCATTTCTTGCCAAGGTTGATCTATTAAAGGGGTACTGACAAATACCATTCACTCAAAAGCCAAAGAGATATCAGCATTTGTTCCACCAAATGGGCAATGTCAATGTTTATCCAAGCCATTCAGTCTTAAAAATGTCCCAGCTTAATTTTAATGACATAAATCATGTTGTAGCTAAAGTGCCTAATGGTGTAGTTTATTTAGACAAAGTTATAATATTCAGCAACAACTGTTTAAGCAATTTAGTTGAAGGAAAAATCTGTTTAAGCAATTACATGTAGCTGGTTGTTAATAAATATTGTGAGTATAGCAAGTATTGTGAAGACCTGAACACACTGAAAAGAATCCTCATTCCTAAAATTAAAATCTTGATGTCTGGGATTGTGAATTTTAGTGGAAACTTCTTCTTGCGCAGTTTATTCAACCGTTTAATGTAAAATTGGTTCACATTTCTGTAAAAAGATAATACTTTAGCTGATCATTATCAATAATGTGTTGATGCTGGAATAGTTTCAGAATTTGGAAGGGGCTTGACAAGAAATTCTTTGAATCCAATATAAGGAATGAATGAGGGCAAATAAAGTAATTTTCTTGTGTTTAATGTCTGTCTTATCTTTATTTGGTGATAAAATGCATGTAAAAACACAATTTCATGTCCTTAAGGGTGGAAAATGTAAAGGACCACATATTTTTCTTCTATAAACAGAAATGGAAGCTGGACTAATATATATTTGTAATACAAGGTGAGTTTTGCAATTTGGAAAGATCAAGTAGTACACACTTTTAGCTGTGTAACACAATATTGTGCATTTCGAAGCAATGAGGGGGTTACTTTGAGATAGAGTGGTATCATTGAGGTCAGGAAATTCTGCCTGATGGCAATCCCATGATTTGTTGAGTTGTAGTTTGTTAAAAAGCTGTAGGTGCAAGGGCAGCCAAAGACAGGTCTGCCTCGCCTTCTTGCTCTCAAGAATGTTTAAAAGAAAGAATTCTGAAAAGAAAAAAGAAATGCGTTCGACAGGATTAATTATCAAAGTAAAGAATAAACATTGCTTTACAGAGAACAGCTATCATTAGTGCTGAAATCAAAGAAAGTGTTGCAGACAATTTAACCTAAATTTGAAATCTGGACTTTTCATTTACCGAACCTTTCTTTCTTTTACTCTTCATAATACCAAAATGTCTTTTTTCTGTTTCAAGTGCAACTGTGTGTGAAGGTATTTATGTGTTTTAAAGGCATATACTTAAAGTTACATAGTAGTAGATTAGTAATCCTTTCTTTCCTGTACCATTTGATAAACTTAAGTCTGTTATAATGAATAGAGTTATTTTCTGTTAAATAGAAAATCAGGTGTGAATTGGTGTGCAGAAACAACAACAGAAATTGCTAGAAAGGTCCAGCAGGTCTGGCCATATCTGGGGAGAGAAATCAGAGGTAATATTTGGGTTCAGTGACCCTCCCTCAGAGCTGAACATAAGTAGGAAAAAAGTTGGTTTTATTCAGAAGATGGTGGGGGTGGGTTGGTAAAGAGTAAATGACAGATGGAGCCCAAAGAGAGAGAATAATAGTTGGACAAAGGAGTGGATAATGATCAGCCTGGGAGAATGAATAGCTATTAATAGACAATTAATGACAAATTGATGTGTAATAGTAGACCATGTGATAACAAGGCTTGGTGTGTGGGGTTGGGGTAAGGACATGGAAGAACATACCTCAAACCCTAAAATTAATGAACTCAGTATTGAGTCCATAAGGCTGTAGAATTCCCAAGCAGAAAATGAGAATTGGCCTAATTACCAGTCAGTTAAGCAAACTCGTCATCTTGGTGGTCTAATTGTGATTTTAGGTTAGTGGTGCTGGAAGAGCACAGCAGTTCAGGCAGCGTCCAAGTAGCTTCGAAATCGACGTTTCGGGCAAAGGCCCTTCATCAGGAATAAAGGCAGTGAGCCTGAAGCATGGAGAGATAAGCTAGAGGAGGGTGGGGATGGGGAGAAAGTAGCATAGAGTACAATAGGTGAGTGGGGGAGGGGATGAAGGTGATAGGTCAAGGAGAAGAGGGTGGAGTGGATAGGTGGAAAAGAAGATAGGCAGGTAGGACAAGTCCAGAGAAGTCATGGAGACAGTTACTGAGCTGGAAGTTTAGAACTAGGGTGAGGTGGGGGAAGGGGAAATGAGGAAACTGTTGAAGTCCACACTGATGCCTTGTGGTTGAAGTGTTCCGAGGCAGAAGATGAGGCGTTCTTCCTCCAGGCATCTGGTGGTGAGGGAGCGGCGGTGAAGGAGGCCCAGGACCTCCGTGTCCTCGGCAGAGTGGGAGGGGGAGTTGAAACGTTGGGCCACGGGGCGGAGTGGTTGATTGGTGCGGGTATCCCGGTGATGTTCCCTGAAGTGCTCTGCTAGGAGGCGTCCAGTCCCCCCAGTGTAGAGGAGACCGCATCGGGAGCAACGGATGCAATAAATGATATTAGTGGATGTGCAAGTAAAACTTTGATGGATGTGGAAGGCTCCTTTAGGGCCTTGGATAGAGGTGAGGGAGGAGGTGTGGGCGCAGGTTTTACAGTTCCTGCGGCGGCAGGGGAAAGTGCCAGGATTGGAGGGTGGGTTTTTTGGGGGCGTGGACCTGACCAGGTAGTCGCGGAGGGAACGGTCTTTGCGGAAGGCAGAAAGGGGTGTGGAGGGAAATATATCCCTGGTAGTGGGGCCTGTTTGGAGGTGGCGGAAATGTCGGCAGATGATTTGGTTTATGCGAAGGTTGGTAGGGTGGAAGGTGAGCACCAGGGGCGTTTGTCCTTGTTACTCACTGAGCCACCGTAATTGTGATTTTATACATTTTGTGATAACTTGCAGACCAGTGTGGCGTGACTATTGTTGTACTCTTCCCAGTTAAGTTGTGACAGCTGTAAGTTTTTAAATACAGTAAAAAGATAAAAGGTTAATTATGTGATACCATAAACAAATATTTAGCAGCTTTTCAGAAAAATAATTAGTTTTGTTATTTCTTACTCTGATATTCATGCAGTTCCAGAGTTGTAGAGTCATAGAGATATGCAGCACAGAAACAGACCCTTCGGTCCAACTCGTCCATGCTGATCAGATATCCCAACACAATCTAGTCCCACCTGCCAGCACCTGGCCCATATCCCTCCAAACCCATCCTATTCTAATTTTGAATCCCTATAGAGTCTGTAAAACTAATGCATTTGGCTATAATGCACCATTAACCTGGAATTTCCTGAAAATTTTAACTTGTATGCTACGTCTGAGTTTCTTGATATTTTATGCCTCTTAAGTACAACCTTATTGTTAACAAATGCAGTAAATCAAAAACTGTGGTGAAAACTAATGATAGGCCAGAGAATTGGGAATTTAATAGTATAAAAGAAGAGTATAAAGGCAGTAGGAGTACGCTTAAGAGGGAAATCAGGTGGGCAAAAAGGGGACATGAGATAGCTTTGGCAAATCATAGAATCTCTACAGTGTGGAAACAGGCCATCTGGCCCAACAACTCCACATTGATCCTCCAAAGAGTAACCCACCCAGACACATTCCCCTAACTAGTGGAACCAACCTACACACCCTGAACACTATGGGCAACTTAGCATGGCCAATTCACCTAACCTGCACATCTTTGGACTGTGGGAGGAAACTTATATAGACATAAGGAGAATGTGCAAACTCCCCAAGGCTGGAATCAAACCCGGGTCCCTGTCGCTTCAAGGCACTCGTGCTAACCACTTTTGCCGTGCTAACGACTGGGCCACCATGTTAAGGCTAAGGAGAATCCAAAGGGATTTTATAAATATAGTAAGGACAAAAGTGTAACTAGGGAGACAATAGGACCCCTCAAGGATGAGCAAGGCAGCCTGTGTGTGGAACCAGAGAAGATGGGGAAGATAGTAAATGAATATTTTGCGTCAGTATTTACAATGGAGAAGAACATGGAAGTTATAGAATGTAGGGAAATAGATGGTGACATCTTCAAAAATGTCCATATTACAGCGGAGAAACTGCTGGATGCCTTAAAACGCATAAAGGTGGATAAATCCTCAGGACCTGATCAGGTGTATCCCAGAACTCTAGGAAGCTAGGGAGGTGATTGCTGGGCCCTTTGTTGACATATCTGGATCATCATTAGTCAAAGGTGAGGTGCTAGAAGTCTGGAGTTTGGCTAATGTGGTACCATTATTTGAGAAAGGTGGTAAGGGAAAGCCAGGGAACTACAGACTGGTGAACCTGACATTTGTGGTGGGCAAGTTGTTGGAGGGATTCTTGAGGGATAGCATTTACATGTATTTGGAAAGGCAAGGACTGATTAGGGATAGTCAACATAGCTTTGCGTGTAGGAAATCATGTCTCACTAACTTGATTGAGTTTTTTGAAGAAAGAAAGGAATGAGGAGGGCAGAGTGGTAGATGTGATCTATATGAACTTCAGTAAGGCGTTCAACAAGGTTCCTCATGGTAGGCTGGTGAGCAAGGTTAGATCTCATGGAATACAAGGAGAACTAGTCATTTGGATACAGAATTGGCTCAAAGGTAAGAGAAAGAGGGTGGTGGTGGAGGGTTGCTTTCCAGACTGGAGGCCTGTGACCAGTGGCGTGCCACAAGGATCAGTGTTGGGTCCACTGCTTTTCGTCATTTACATAAATGATTTTGATGTGAACATAGGAAAAAAAGTTAGTAAATTTGCAGATAACACCAAAACTGAAGGTGTAGTGGACAGTGAAGAAGTTTATCTCAGAGTACAATGGTATCTTGTTTAGATGGGCGAATGGGCTGAAGAGTGGCAAATGGAGGTCAATTTAGATAAATGTGAGGTGCTGCATTTTGGAAAGAATTAATAGTGAGGTCCTGGGAAGTATTGCTGAACAAAGAGACCTTGGAGTGCAGGTTCATAGTTCCTTGAAAGTGGAGTCACAAGTAGATAGGATAATGACAAAGGCATTTGGTGTACTTTCCTTTATTGGTCAGAATATTGAATTAGAAATTGGGAGGTCATGTTGCGGCTGTATAGGACATTGGTTAGGCTACTTTTGTGTACAAGTCTGGTCTCCCTGCTGTAGGAAGGATGTTGTGAAACTTGTAAGGATTCAGAAAAGATTTATAAGGGTGTTGGCTAGGGTTGGAGGGTTGAGCTGTAGGGAGAGGCTGAATAGGCTGGGTCGATGTTCCCTGGAGCGTCAGAGGGTAAGGGGTGAAGTTGTAGAAGTTTATAAATTCAGGAGGGGCATGGATCGGGTAAATAGACAAGGTTTTTTTTCTGGGATGGGGGGCAGTGAAGGTGACGGGCAGAACTGGAGGGCATAGGTTCAAAGTGAAAGGGGAAAGATTTAAAAGGGACCCACATGGCAACTTTTTCATATGAAGGGTGGTGCGTGTATGGAATGAGCTGCCAGAGGAAGTGGTGGAGTCTAGGACAATTACAACATGTAAAAAGCATTTGGACAGGTACATGAATGGGAAGAGTTTAGAGGGACAAGGGCCAAGTGCTGGAAATGGGGCTAGATTAATTTAGATATCTGATCTGCATCGACGAGTTTGACCAAATGATCTGTTTCTGTGCTGTACATTTCTTTGACTCTATGACTCTAAAAGCTAATAAAAATGGAAAAAATTGATAATGAAAGTTAATTAACAAGAAATATAAAAACAAACAATAGGAACATATATGGGTATATATAAAATGAGTAGCTAAAGAAAATATGCGATCCTTGGAGAATGAGACTGGGAAATTGATAACAGGGATCAAGGTAATGGCAGATAATTTAAAGCAAAATTTTTAATTGGTCTTCACAGTGGGGGATATTGTAAACATCCCAAAGATAACAGATAAGCAAGGTTCTGATGGAAGACTTGCTATCAAGAAGGACAACGTATTCCACAAGCTAATCAGATCTAAAGCAAATAAGTTGCTCGGACCAGATGGCCTGCATTCTATGGTTTTAAAGGAAGTGACTGCAGGGGCAATGGAGTTATATGTTGAAATATTCCAGAACACCGGTTGCAAAGATGTATATTGGAATGTCACAAGGATCAGTCCTAGATCCACAATTAATTACTATCTGTATTAATGACTTGGAGGACAGAGCAGAATATATGTATTCAAATTTACTAATAATACCAAAATAGGTGAGAGGACATAATTGATGAGGACGTAAAGAATCTGCAAAGGGATATAGATTGAATGGGCAAAATTTTGGCAGACAGAATTTAATGCAGGAAAGTGTAAGATCATGAACTTTGGCAGGAAAAATTCAAAGGTTGACTATTTAAAAATAGAAAGGCTCCAACAAGTTGCAGCACAGAGAAATCTGTGTGTTAACAGAATGTTAACATACAGGTACAGTAGGTGATTAAGAATGCAAATTAAATGTTCACCTTTATTACTATGGAGTTAGAGTTAAAATTGGGAAAGTGTTGTTCTAACTGTACAGGGTATTGGTGAGGCTGCACATGGAGCAGTGTGTGCAGTTTTGGTCTCCATATTTAAGAAAGGACATACTGGTACTAGAGGTACTATCAAAGGAGACAAAGTGGGCTAATTCTGGAATGAAGGGCTTGAATTATCAAGAAGAGGTAAACATATTAGACCTTTATTCATTAGAGTTTAGGAGAATGAGAGTTGATTTATTGAAACATACAAATCTTGAGGGGACTTGACAAAGTAAATATTGAGAAGATGTTTCCACTAGTGAGGGAATATTGAAATAAGGTACATAGCTACAGAATAACTGTACATTCATTTAAAACTGAGATGCAAAGGAATTTTTCTTTCCGAGTACAGTGATTGCAATAAGATCAGCCAGGTGGACCTCATAGAATATGAGTTCCCTGGTTGGGGCTGTTAAGCTGGTCCAATCAGTGAGCCTTGGCTGACAGATAAGTACAAAAGTGTCAGACATCTTGTAAATTCTGGGAGCTGGATCAATGTAAAGGACTTTCTATGTGGAAGTAAAGGGTGACTTTGGTATTATTTCACAGAGAGTAGTGAATTATCTACCCTCTGTTTTGGAGTTCTGGAGGCTAGATCACAAAGTATTCAAGAGGAAGGTAATTAACGTTTTTGAAATATCAAAGAATTGAAGGCTGTGAGAAATGGAAGAGGAGTTGAGGCTTGGGAGAGATCAGCCTTGATTATAGAATGTTGAGGAAGGCTTGAGGAGATAAATGTCCTCCTGCTTCTATTTCGTCTGCTCTTTATAATTTTTAATGTTCTCCAATGCTCATTTGTGTACCTGTGCCCTATATACAAAAGGGAGAATGCAACTACGAATTTACATTGTTTAAAATGGAATATAAATCAACACCCAAACTTTTAAGCACAACTACATTGAAGGTCATATTATAATATTTTTTATTTTGATATTTTGAGTTTATTATTTTTATTTTTACTGTGACCCATTGCACCCTATCTTTGAATTAATTTCTTTTAACACTGGAATGGATTACTTGAAAATTGGAAAGCTTTCATGATTGCACTTTTACACGTGGTGTGCCACATCTACATAAATTATGTTTTGATTGGCTTCAGATATTACTTTTCATATCTAAAGAGAAACATTCACAGGAGTAACACAATTTCCACGGGTCCCAGTTGTTTATGCTGATTTAACCTATTTATTTTTCTAATTAACCTATTATTATATACCTCTGGAGCAGCTAGGACTTGAACCTGAGCCTCTTGGTCTAGAGGTAGGGACACTACCACTGTACCACAAGAGGGCCCAACAGTTTTTACATTCCTTTGTAAGTCAATAAGATTGACATGACATTTCTATGTAAATACAATCTGTGTAGTCAGTTTGGAAACCAGAGTGAATTTTGGTGTAACTTGTCTGTGTACCTTGAGAGAAAATTCCAGTCCATTAACTTACTATAATTGAATGAAAAATAGATTTTTTTTTAAAAAAAGATCATATTTATGCCATTATCTATAGTGCAAAAAACCACTATGATTTCAAGCAGCTAAAAAGATGAGGTAATCAAAATCAGGAGGTAGGGATCCATTGATAATACTGCCATGTGGTGTCAGCTGTAGCTCCGTAAGTAGCATTCTTGTTACTAAAATAGGAGGTTGTGGATTTTAGTTCTACTTCAGGATTTGTGGACAAAAATCAAGGCTAGTGCTCCCGAACTGTGCTGAGGAGGTGCTGCCTGGCTTCTCAGTTGGTGTCAAATATATGCAGATAAAGGAAAGAGAGACTGTTTTATACTTACTAACAATATTAAACAATGAACATCTTACACAGAACAATATAATACAGCCACAGGAACAGGCCCTTCAGCCCACTAATCCTGCACTGATTCCTAATCCTTATTGCCAATATGCGGTTTCTGTCCCTCTGTTTGCCTCTGATTCATGTGTCTATCAAGATACACCTTACATGTCGCTAACATGCCTGTTTCCACCACCTCCACTGGCACCTCCAGTTTCAGGCATCTACC
Source organism: Chiloscyllium punctatum (assembly GCF_047496795.1). Taxonomy (NCBI): domain Eukaryota; kingdom Metazoa; phylum Chordata; class Chondrichthyes; order Orectolobiformes; family Hemiscylliidae; genus Chiloscyllium; species Chiloscyllium punctatum. Next base: position 89,595,583 of record NC_092746.1, on the reverse strand, counting down.
ACTTTCTGTGTGAAAAATTCTCCCCCCTCACTTTGAACCTGTGCCCTCTTGTAGTTGACCTTTGTACCCTGGGAAAAAGCCTCTGGCTATCCACCCTCTCATAATTTTGTAGACCTCTAACAGGTCATCCCTCAGCCTCTATCTTTCCAATGAAAACAATCTGAGTTTATCCAACTTTTCCTCATAAATAAAACTGCCCAGACCAAGTAACATCCTGGTAAACCTCCTGTGCATCCTCTCCAAAGCATCCACGTCCTTCTAGTAGTGTGGTGATAAGAACTGTACACCATATTCTCATTTTGTACAGCTGTAACATAACTTGCCAACTTTTATATTTGATGCCTCAGCCAATAAAGACAAGCATGCTGTATACTTTCTTGACCAGCTTATCCACCTGTGTTGCCACTTTCAGGGATTTGTGGACGTGTATGCCCAGATCTCTCTCTATGTCAATGCTCCAAAGGGTTTTGCCATTTATTGTGTAATTTGCAACTGAATTTGATCTTTCAAAATGCATGACCTCACATTTATCCAGATTAAACTCCATCTGCCATTTCTGTGCCCAATCTATCTAATCTATAATAGATATAATATATCTATATGCTGTTATATCCTTTGACAATCATTCTCATTATCTGCAACTCTGCCAAGTTTGGTGTCATCTGCCAGCTTACAAATCAGACCACCTACATTTTCCTCCTGATCATTTATATATATTACAACCAACAAAGGCGCCAGCTCTGATATCTGCAGAATACCACTCATTACTGATCTAACTCTGGAAAGCACACTTCCACGGCTACTCTATGTCTTCTAAGACCAAGCCAATTTTGTATCCATCTAGCCAGCTCACCTCGGATCCCATGAGACTCTAACTTCTGTACCAGCCTTCCATGAGAAACCTTATCAAAAGCCTTACCAAAGTCCATGTAGACAATATCCACTGCCCTTTCCACACCAATCATTCTTGTCACCTCCTCAAAAAACTCAATCAAGTTGATGAGAAAGGACCTTCCCTGTACAAACCCATGCTGCCGATCACTAACAAGTCAATTTCCTTCCAAATGTGAATAAATCCTACCTTTTGATATCTTCTCCTACATCTTTTCACCACTGAGTTCAGGTTCACCAGCTTGTAATAACCTGACCAGCTTGTAATAACCTGGATTATCTCTGTTTCTCTTCAACAATGAACAACATTGACCATTCTTCAGTCCTCTGGAACCTTCCATGAGACCAAAGAGGAGGAAAAGTTATCTGTTAAGGTTCCAGCTATTTCCTCCCTTGCCTCTCACAGTATCCTGGGATAGATCCTGTATGACCCTGGGCAATTGTCTACCTTAACGTATTTCAAGATACCCAACAATTCTTCCTTTGAGAGAATTCACACACCTTTTCTTAAACTCAACATCCTCTCTTTAGTGAATACCAACGTAAGGCACTCATGAAGGATCTCAACATTTTCCTTTCGCTCCACACACAACCCCCCCTTCTTTATCCTTGAGTGAGCCTGCTTGTTCCTTAGCTACCCTCTTGCTCCTAATATATGTGTAAAATGTTTTGGGAATTTCCTTAACCTTGTTAGCCAATGACATTTCATAGCTGAAAATGTGTTGCTGGAAAAGCGCAGCAGGTCAGGCAGCATCCAAGGAACAGGAGAATCGACGTTTCGGGCATCAGCCCTTCTTCAGGAATTCCTGAAGAAGGGCTGATGCCCGAAATGTCGATTCTCCTGTTCCTTGGATGCTGCCTGACCTGCTGCGCTTTTCCAGCAACACATTTTCAGCTCTGATCTGCAGTCCTCATTTTCTCCTCAATGACATTTCATAGCCCATTTAGCCCTCGTAACTCCCCATCTGAGCCCTTTCCTACTTTCTACTTTCATTATATTCTTCAAGGACTTTGTCTGTTTTTAGTTGTCTGAACTTTAGGTTTTTTTTTGACTAAACTGATAATTTCCCTGTTACCACACAGGGACATACCTATCCTGCACTGTAATGGTCCATATGTCAGATGAGGATTTACACTCAAACAGCCACTCCGAAAATCTATATTCTTCAATTCTTGCCTAATTCGGTTATAGTTGGCCTTCCTCCAGTTTAGCACCTTCCTCTGAGGTTCACTCTTGTCATTATCCATAAGAATCCTTAAGAATCTGAAAACTTATTGATTTATGGTCAATATTCCCAAAATGCTCCCCCTCTGAAACTTTGATTGCCTGGCTGGGCTTATTTCCTAATACCAAACCAGTATGGCCCCCTCCCTCATTGGACTGTCCACACACTGTTTCAAAACTCCTCCTGGACACACCTAACGAATTGCTCCCCATCCAAACCCCAGTCAATATGCGTAAGTTAAAATCACCCAGCATAGCAACCCTGTTATTTTCACACCTTTCAAAAATCCAGCTACATATCTCTTGTGCCAATATAGACAATGACTTCTGTCTGTTTACCATCCCATTTCAGGATTCCCTGTACCTGCTGAGATTATTCCGTGACCTTGGCAGCAGGGAGGTGACATACCATCTAGGAATCTCTCTCATGGCAGCAGAAGTGCCTATCTGTGCCCCTGATAATTGAGTCTCCAATTACTATTGCTCTATTAGGCTTTGTCACTCCCCAATGTACAGCAGGCCAGTCAAGCTACCACTGCTCTGGTTGCTGCTGCAGTCACCTGATGGGCCACCCCCTCCTTTGTATCCAAACGGAATACTTATCAAGTGGATGTACAGCATGGAAACAGACCCTTCGGTCCAACTTGTCCATGCTGACCAGATATCCCAATCTAAACTAGTCACATTCGCTAACACTTCGCCCACATCCCTCTGAACTCTTCCTATTCATAGACCAATCCAGATGCCTTTTAAATGTTGCAATTGTACCAGCCTCCACCACTTCCTCTGGCAGCTCATTCCATGTACACATCACCCTCTACATGAAAAAGTTGCCCCTTAGGTCCCTTTTATATCTTTCCCTTCTCACCCTAAACCTATGGTCTCTAGTTCTGGACTCTGCCATTCCAGGGAAAAGACTTTGTCTATTTATCCTATCCATGCCCCTCATGATTCTATAGCCTACTCAGCCTCTCCCTGTAGCTAAAATCCTCCAACCCTGGCAACATTCTTGTAAATCTTTTCTGAACCCTTTCCAGTTTCACAACATCCTTCTGATTGGAAGGAGACCAGAATTGCAAAGTGGCCTAACCAACGTCCTGTACAGCCGCAACATGACCTCCCAACTCCTGTACTCAATACTCTGACAAATAAAGGAAAGCATACCAAACACCTTCTTCACTAGCTTATCTACCTGTGACTCCAATTTCATGAAGCTATGAACCTGCACTCCAAGGTCTCTTTGTTCAGCAACACACCTAAGGATCTTGCCATTAAGTGGAAAAGTCCTGCTAAGATTTGCTTTTGCAAAACGCAGCACCTCACATTTACCTAAATTAAACTCCATCTGTCACTTCTCAGACATTTGGCCAATCTGATCAGAATCCTATTGTAATCTGAGTTAACCTTCGTCGTTGTCCAATACACCTCCAATTCCGGTGTCATCTGCAAACTTTCTAACTATACCTCCTATGTTCACATCCAAATCATTTAAATAAATTACGAACAGTAGTGGACCCAGCACCTATCCTTGTGACACACCACAGGTCTGTGGTCACAGTGTGGTCACAGGCGTCCAGTCTGAAAAACAACCCTCCACTACCACCGTCTGTCTTCCACCTTTGAGCCATTTCTGTATTCAAATGGCTAGTTCCCCTTGTATTCCAAGAGATCTAACCTTGCTAACTGGTCTCCCATAGGGAACCTTGTCTAACGCCTTACCGAAGTCCATATAGATCACACCCACTCCTCTGCCCTAATCAATCCTCTTTGTTACTTTTTCAAAACACTCAATCAAGTTCGTGAGACATATTTCCCAAGCACAAAGCCATGTTGACTATCCCTAATCAGTTCTTTACTTTCCAAATACGTGTAAATCCTGTCCCTCAGGATTCCCTCCAACAACTTGCCCACCATCGATGTCAGGCTCACCGGTCTATACTTCCTTGGCTTGTCCTTATCATCATTCTTAAATAATAGTACCATATTAGCCAAACTATGGTCTTCTGGCACCTCACCTGTGACTATCAATGTTACAAATATCTCAGCAAGAGGCCCAGCAATCACTTCCCTAGCTTCCCACAGAGTTTGAGAGTACACCTGATCAGGTCCTGGGGATTTATCTACCTTTATGTGTTTCAAGACATCCAGCATTTCCTCCTCTGTAGCGTTGACATTTTCAAGGATGTCACCATCTACTTCCCCACACTTCATATCTTCCATGTCCTTCTCCACAGTAAACACTGATGCAAAATACTCTTTTAGTATCTTCTCCATCTCCTGCGGCCTCACACATAAGTTGCCTTGCTGATCTTTGAGGGGCCCTATTCCCTCCCTAGTTACCCTTTTGTCCTTAATGTATTTATATAATACCTTTGGATTTTCCTTAAGTCTATTTGCCAAAGCTATTCCATGTCCCCTTTTTGCCCTCCTGATTTCCCTCTTAAGTATACTCCTACTAAGGATTCACTTGAACTCTCCTGTCGACACATGACATTTGCTTCCTTCTTTTCCTTAACCAAACCCTCAATTTCTTTTGTCATCCAGCATCCCTCTACCTACCAGCCTTTCCTTTCACCCTAACAGGAATGTACGGTCTCTGGACTCTCATTATCTCATTTCTGAAGGCTTCCCATTTTCCAGCCATCCCTTTACCTGCGAACATCTGCACCCAATCAGCTTTTGAAAGTTCTTGCCGAATACCGTCAAAATTGGCCTATCTCCAATTTAGAACTTTAACTGTTAGATCTGGCCTATCCTTTTCCACCACAGTTTTGAAACTAATTGAATTATGGTCATGGGCTCCAAAGTGCTCCCCCACTGACACCTCAGTCACCTGCCCTACCTTATTTCCCAAGAGTAGATCAAGTTTTGCACCTTCTCTTGTTGATACATCCACATACTGAGTCAGAAACTTTTCTTGTAAGCACTTAACAAATTACTGTCCATCTAAACCTTTAACACTTTGGTAGTCATAGTCTATGTTTGGAAAGTTAAAATCCCCAATCATAACCATCCTATTGTTCTTACAGGTAACTGAAATCTCCTTTAAAACATGTTTCTCAATTTCCCGCTGACTATTAGAGGGTCAATAATACAATTGCAAGAAGATCATCATCCCTTTCCTATTTCTCAGTTTCACCCAAATAACTTCCCTGGATGTATTTCTAGGAATATCTTCCCTAAGTACAGCTGTAATGCTATCCCTTATCAAAAAGGCCACGCCCCTTCTCTCTTGCCTCCCTTTCTATTCTTCCTACAGCATTTGTATCCTGGAACATTAAGCAGCCAGTCCTGTCCATTCCTGAGCCACATTTCTGTAATTGCTATGATATCTCAGTCCCATGTTCCTAACCATGCCCTGAGTTCATCCGCCTTCCCTGTTAGCCCTCTTGCATAGAAATAAATGCAATTTAATTTATCAGTCCTATCTTGTTCCTGCCTGCCCTGACTGTTTGACTCGCTTTTTTTCTCAACTGTACCAGTCTCAGATTTATCTCTTTCCTCAGTATCTCTTTGGGTGCCACCCCCTCCTCCCCATTACTGGTTTAAATCCTCCTGAGCAGCCCTAACAAATCCCCCCTGCCAGTATTAGTCCCCTTCCAATTCAGGTGAAATTCATCCTTTTTGTACAGGTCACTTCTACCCCACTTCTACTCATTTGACAGGGGGACGCTTCCAGGGGACCCTCTGCCATTTGTGTGCTCTTTAGCGTCTCCAACTGCTGCTCAAGCTGATCCATTCATTCAGTGGGCAGCTGAAGCTGGCTACATTTCCTGCAGATGTAATTATCAGAGATGCTCTCAGGGTCCTGCAGGTGGAGCACAAAATCCCACCAACTGACATGACTAACCCTCTATTGGCTGTTAGCTTATAAGTTAAATTTTAATTCATTACCTTCAAGTTAGGGGTTACTACTTTCTCACAAATAGCACACACACCCCCTCCCACCCCACCCGACTTACTATCTAAACTCCCTGGACTAACCATATGGTGAACCAACTGTAATAACCCTTTCAAAAGACTGAGACACAGTTACCCTGCAGTGAGATTCCTTCATCTCTCTTTCACTGGGTTAAATTGGCTTTTGTACAAATACACTGCAATATTTGGGCTAATATTACTATACAGACATGGTTAAAAAAATTAGCATTCTGGAAAAAATTTAGAGGAAACAGACCAGACTGATACTCAAAATTGGATTTTTACAGAGTTTGGAAGATTCCACAGACCATTAAAAATGATAGGTGCCACATGGATGCTCAAAATCATGCTCAACCTTCTTATCGCTATATTTTCTTTTCGCAGATTGCGATTAAGGGAAAAAGGTAATCTGAACTCAGGAAGGTTATTTTGGCTCTTCCAAGATCTTAACCTGCAGATTGGGAATCACAAATTTATGGAGTAGACACAAACATTCTTGAAGATAAGGAGTTTAAGTGTCATGATACGTACATTTTTAAAATAAATCTGCTATTCAAACGTGGAAAAAACACCTGCATAAGTTATTAGTAGAGTTTTTCTGAAAAAAAGTTACTGAACTTTGAGATAAGCTTTTTCCCAGGGTGAAAGATTCAATAACGAGAGGTCATGCTTTCAAGGTGAGAGGTGAAAAGTTTAAGGGGGGGTACAGCAGCAAGTACTTTACACAGGGGGTGGTGGGTGTCTGGAACGTGTTACCAGCAGAGGTAGTAGAGGCAGGCATGGTAGATTCATTTAAGATGCATCCGGACAGATGCATGAGTAGGTGGGGAGCAGAGGGTTACAGATGTTTAGGAATTGGGTGACAGGTTTAAACAGTAGATTTGGGTCAGCTCAGACTTGGAAGGCCGAAGGGCCTGTTGCTGGCTGTAAATGTTCTTTGTTCTTTGATGAGATAGTCTCCCAGCCTTCATGGCAACCTCCCCACCTGGTGTAGCGCCTTCTGGCATGGCGAGGCAGCCCCAGCGTGTTATCCTCTTGGCTTGGTGTCAGAGTTGGAGCCATCTCCCAACCTTGTGATCCTTACACCTGGCGTGGTGACCCCTGTCTGGACTTTTATTTCTGCAAAAGCTGGACATTTTATTTCTCTATTTTCTAAGGTCTTGTAACTAAATAAGCTGTACCTCGGTAACTTTGTACCTAAAACTGTAAGTGGTGACATATAAACTTTTACTTTACATGTTGAGTATATGTAACCGTAAAGCTAATTCAATTCAATTCAATGCTCAGCTGAATTTCAAAAAACTACTAAAATATTACTTTAGCCAAGGCTTCTGAGTTCACAGATTGATTGACTACTTAAATAGGCTACTAAAGAATAAGCCATTTTTGATGTAGCTACTGAATATAAATTGTTTGTTTTTGTAATATTTTAGCTACAGGTTATTCTGCTATAACATGCACTTCATCAATGCGAATTGGCTGTAATGCGATTGACGAATAGGGGACACAGTTTCTAAAGCGTGAACTTTTAAAACCTGTCATAGAGTTATAGAGGTGTCCAGCATGGAAACAGACCCTTCGGTCCAACTTGTCTCTGCCGACCAAATATCCTAAATTAATCTAGTCCATTTGCCAGCACTTGGCCCATATCCCTCCAAACCCTCCCTTTTCCTACACCCATCCAGATGTCTTTTAAATTTTGTAATTGTACCAGCCTCCATAACTTTCTCTGGCAGCTCATTCCATACATGCACCACCCTTTGCGTGAAAAAGTTGCCCCTTAGGTCCCTTTTTAATCTTTCCCCTCTCACTCTAAACTTATGCCCTCTAGTTCTGGACTCCCCCACCCCAGAGAAAAGACCATGTCTATTTACCCTATCCATGCTCCTCCTAATTTGAAGGTCACCTGAAGGTCACCCCTCAGCCTCTGAAGCTCCATGGAAAACAGTTCCAGTCTAGTCAGCCTCTCCCTAAAGCTCAAACCCTCCAAACTTTTCTGGTTTTAAAACATCCTTCCAATAGGAGGGAGCCCATTGCCAACGCTTTAAGTACTATTTTTAATTACATGATTTTTATACAGCTTGGGGTTGCACAAAAACACAACCATCGCGTGAGAGAAGAAATGACTGTAATTGACATGATTTAGATATTGATTCCATGAATAGGAGGTTTTCCATGACCAAGTATACAATTGGTGACAGAAGTATTGGATTGTAAGGGATTATTTTCTTTGTTACCACATAGTTCCTGTTTTCTGCTCATGGTGGATACAGGGTAGGCAATCATATAGGCAACATAGAGTTATGAGGGGACATAGTGAATAGAAGAATTGAGATGTCCATGAATGTAGCATGGGCAAAATGGGTAGGGCCAGGGCTAGAAAGTCTAACAGTTTCTAAAACCACTGGACAAAGTTTCTGAGAACTGAGATATGGGTTCTAATAACTCTGCCTTAACATGCCACCAAACATCCTCCTATTAACCACCCTCCCCACATCCATCTCCTCTCCAACCACTCCACTGTGGCCTTAATTCAGTGGTTATAAGATAAGGACATAAGACCATAAGAAATAGACACAGAGGTAGGCGGTTTGACCGCTTGAGTCTGCTCCACCATTCATTAGGATCATGGCTGATTTGACATCAAGCACCAAACATCAAACAGAGTCAGCATGGCTTCTTGAAAGGGAGATCATATCTGGCTAGTCATAGTCATAGAGATGTACAGCACGGAAACAGATCTGTTGGTCCAATTCATCCATGCCGACCAGAAATCCTAACCTAATCTAGTTCCATTTGCCAGCACTTGCCAATATCCCTCTAAACCCTTCCTATTCATATACCCATCCAAATACCCTTTAAAAGCTGAAATTGTACCAGCCTCCACCACTTCCTCTGGCAGCTCAATTCATACACGCACCATCCTCTGTGTGAAAACGTTGCCTCTTAAGTCCCTTTTATATCTTTCCCCTCTTACCCTAAACCTATGCCCACTAATCCCTCCTCCACCCCAGGGAACATACTTTGCATATTTATCCTATCCATACCCCTCATGATTTTATAAACTCTATAAGGTCACCCCTCAGCCTCCGATGCTCCAGGGCAAACAGCCCCAGCCTATTCAGCCTCTCCCTTTAGCTCAAATCCTCCAGCCCTGGCAACATCATTGTAAATCTTTTCAGAACCATTCCAAGTTTCACAGTATCCTTCTAACAGGAAGGACACCAGAACTGCACACAATATTCCAAAAATGGCCCAGCCAATGTCCTGTACAGCTGCAACATGACCTCCCAACTCCTATACTCAATGCTCTGACCAATAAAGGAAAGCATACCAAATGCCTTCTTCAGTATCTTGTCTACCTGCAACTCTACTTTCAAGGAACTATGAACCTGCACACAGCAAGATTTCCTAAGACCTTACCATTAAGTGTATAAGTCCTGCTCTGATTTGCTTTTCCAAAATACAGAATCTCGCATTATCTAAATTAAACTCCATCTGCCACTCCTCAGCCCGTTGGCCCATCTGATTAAGATCTGTTGTACTCTGAGGTAACCTTCTTCGCTGTCCAGTACACCTCCAATTTAGGTGTCAAACTTACTAACTATACCTTCTATGTTCACACCAAATCATTTATATAAATGATGAAAAATAGTGGACCCAGCACTGATCCTTGTGGCACACCACTGGTCACAGGCCTCCAGGCTGAAAAACAACCTTCCACCACTATCCTCTGTCTTCTACCTTCGAGCCAGTTCTGTATCCAAATGACTAGTTCTCCCTGTATTCCATGAGATCTAACGTTGCTAACCAGTCTCCCATGGGGAATCTTGTCGAACACCTTACTGAAGTCTATATAGATCCCTCGGGGAAAGTGAGGACTGCAGATGCTGGAGATCAGAGCTGAAAAATGTGTTGCTGGAAAAGCGCAGCAGGTCAGGCAGCATCCAAAGAGCAGGAGAATCGACGTTTCAGGCACAAGCCCTTCTTCAGGGCTTTTTCAGCTCTATATAGATCCCGTCTAACACTCTGCCCTCATCAATCCTCTTTGTTATTTCTTCAAAACACTCAATCAAGTTTGTCAGACATGATTTCCCACGCACAAAGCCATGCTGATTATCCCCAATCAGTCCTTGCCTTTCCAAATACATGTAAATCCTGTCCCTCAGGATTCCCTCCAACAACTTGCCCACCACTGTTATCAGGCTCACTCGTCTATAGTTCTCTTGCTTTTCATAGAACATAGAACATAGAACATAGAACATAGAACAATACAGCACAGAACAGGCCCTTCGGCCCACGATGTTGTGCCGAACTTCTATCCTAGATTAAGCACCCATCCATGTACCTATCCAAATGCCGCTTAAAGGTCGCCAATGAATCTGACTCTACCACTCCCTCGGGCAGCGCATTCCATGCCCCCACCACTCTCTGGGTAAAGAACCCACCCCTGACATCTCCCCTATACCTTCCACCCTTCACCTTAAATTTATGTCCCCTTGTAACACTCTGTTGTACCCGGGGAAAAAGTTTCTGACTGTCTACTCTATCTATTCCTCTGATCATCTTATAAACCTCGATCAAGTCACCCCTCATCCTTCGCCGTTCCAACGAGAAAAGGCCGAGAACTCTCAACCTATCCTCGTACGACCTACTCTCCATTCCAGGCAACATCCTGGTAAATCTTCTCTGCACCCTCTCCAAAGCTTCCACATCTTTCCTAAAGTGAGGTGACCAGAACTGCACACAGTACTCCAAATGTGGCCTAACCAAAGTCCTGTACAGCTGCAACATCACCTCACGACTCTTGAATTCAATCCCTCTGCTAATGAACGATAATACTCCATAGGCCTTCTTACAAACTCTATCCACCTGAGTGGCAACCTTCAAAGATCTATGTACATAGACCCCAAGATCCCTCTGTTCCTCCACCTGACCAAGAACCCTACCATTAACCCTGTATTCCGCATTCTTATTTGTTCTTCCAAAATGGACAACCTCACACTTGGCAGGGTTGAACTCCATCTGCCACTCCTCAGCCCAGCTCTGCATCATATCTAAGTCCCTCTGCAGCCGACAACAGCCCTCCTCACTGTCCACAACTCCACCTATCTTTGTATCATCTGCAAATTTACTGACCCACCCTTCGACTCCCTCCTCTAAGTCATTAATAAAAATTACAAACAGCAGAGGACCCAGAACTGATCCCTGCGGAACTCCACTTGTAACTGGACTCCATGCTGAATATTTACCATCTACCACCACTCTCTGACTTCGACCGGTTAGCCAGTTTTCTATCCAATTGGCCAAATTTCCCTCTATCCCATGCCTCCTGACTTTCCGCATAAGCCTACCATGGGGAACCTTATCAAATGCCTTACTAAAATCCATGTACACTACATCCACTGCTCTACCATCATCCACATGCTTGGTCACCTCCTCGAAGAATTCAATAAGACTTGTAAGGCAAGACCTACCCTTCACAAATCCGTGCTGGCTGTCCCTAATCAAGCAGTGTCTTTCCTTACCACCTTTCTTAAATAGTGGCACCACATTAGCCAATTCCCCATCTTCTGGCATCTCACCTCTGACTATCGATGACACAAATATCTGAGCAAGTGGAAGTCTCAACCTGAGTGGATAGAGAGGAACTAGTAGATGTTTTGCATGTGGACTTCCAGAAGGTACCTCACAAAAGATTAAGGAATAAGATAAGAGCCTGTGATGTTGGAGATAGTAAATTGGCATGGATAGAGAATTGGCTAGTGGTCAAGAAACAGTGAATGGGGATAAGGGGTTGTCTTTCAGGTTGGCAACCTGTAACTAGTGAAGTTCCAAATGGATCGTGCTGGTATCACAGCTGTTTCCAATAAATATTAATGACCTGGAGGAAGGGAGTGAATGTACTGTAGCTAAATTTCCGGACAACATAAAAGCAGATGGAAAGGCAAGTTGTAAGAGGAAAACAAAGTTTACAATGAGATATTGAAAGGTTAAGTAAGTGGACAAAGAGTTGGCAAATGAGGTACAATGTGGGAAAATGTGAAGTTATTCATTTTGGAAGGGAGAACAAAAGAACAGAATATAATTTAAATGAAAAAAGCTGCTGGAAGCTGCAATATAAAAAGACTTGAGGATACTTGTGCACAAAACACAGGAAGCTAGCAAACAGGTGCAGGAGGCAATAAGGAAGACTAATGGAATGTTGGCCCTTATTTCAAGGAGGTTGGAGTATAACAGTAAGGAAGTCTTATTTACTGCAACTGTACAAAGTGCTAGAGAGACCACACCTGTAGTACTGTGAGGAATTTTGGTTCGTTTATTTAAGTAAAGACATTGTTTGATTGGAGGCAGTTCAGAAAAGGTGTACATGGATGAGTTTAGAATGTGAAGAATGGACTTTAGAAGAATGAAACATGTGGAATTGTTAAGGGGCTTGACAAGATAAAATCTGTGAAGATATTATGACTCATGGGAGAGCCTAGGACGAGAGGTTATAGTCTAAAATAAAGAGTCATCAATTCAAGACTGAGATAGGGAGAAATTTCTTCTCTCAGAGGGTTGTGAGTCTTTGATAATCCTTGCCATAGAGAGCTGTGGGGCTCGAGTCTTTGTGTATATTTAAGGCTGAGATAGATAGATTCTTGATCAGTTGGGGAAATCAAAGGCTATGGGGAAAAGACAGGAGGGTAGACTTAAGGAATGTTGGATCAATTATGATTCTATTGAACGGCGGAGCAGGTTTGTGGGACAGAGGGACCTAGTGGTTCAGGTACATAATTCTTTGAAGTTTGTGTCACATGCAGACAGGGTGGTTAAAAAAGCAGCTTGCCCTTATTGCTCAGTGCTTTGTGTATAGGAGTTGGGAAGTCATGTCTAGATAGTACAGGAGATTGGTGAGGCCTCTTCTAGCTACTATGTATAGTTCTGGTCACCCAGTTATAGGAAGGATGTTATTAAGCTGGAGAGGGTTCAGAAAGAGATTTACCAGGATGTTGCTAGTAATGGAAGATTTGAGTTATAAAGAAAGGCTGAGTATGCTGGGGCTTTTTTGACTGTAGTTCAGGAGGTCAAGAAAAGAACTTATCGAAGTTTATAAACTAATAAGGGGTATTGATAAGGGATAGTTCTCTTTTCCCTAAAATGGGGGATTTCAAGGCTAGGGGGCACATTTTTAAGGTGAGAAGATAGAGTTTTGAAGAAGGGACAAGTCTTTTACACAGACGGTGGTTTGCAGGTGGAATGAGGAAGTGGTGGATGTGTGTACAATTACAACATTTAAAAGACATTTGGATAAATACATGAACAGGAAAGGTTTGGACAGATATGGGTCGGGGTAGACAAGTGGGACTCATTTAGTTTGAGATTATGTTTGGCATGGACTGGTTGGTCCCAAGGTTCTGTTTCTGTGCCTATATGACTCTCTGGCACCATGACTCTCTGAGTGAATGTCCAACTCCTGTTTCTATTTCTTATGGTCTTTTAGATGTCCATTTTTTTTAAATATTCACTTGTGGGATGTGGACATTGCTGGTTGGCCAGCATTTATTGCCCACCCCTAGCTGCTTTCAGGAGGTGTAGATTGACCCGCAATGCTCTTTGTGAAGGAATTCCAGCACGTTGAACTGGTGACAGTGACGAAACAATGAAATATTTCCAAGTCAGGATGGTGAGTGATTTGGAGTTGAACTTGTAAGTGGTGGTGCTCTCATGTACCTGCTGCCCTTGTCCTTCTAAATGGAAGTGGTTGTGGGTTTGGAAGGTGTTGTCGAAGGTTCTTTGGTGAATTTCTGCAGTGCATCTTATAGATGGTACACACTGCTGCTCTGAGCGTCATTGATAGAGGAAGTGAATGTTTAGGGATGTGGTGCCAATCAAGCAGGCTACTTTGTCCTGGATGTTGGTAAGCTTCTTGAGTGTGTTGGAACTGCATCCATCCAGATAAGTGGGGAATATGCAGCAAACTATCTGGTGGTTTTAATGTCATACCTGGCAAAGAGGAAGATGGTTGTTGTTGATGGAGATCAGTCAGCCCAGCTTGAGGACATCCCTGCTGAAGTTTCTCGGTAGTGTCCGAGGCCCAAACATCCTTAGCTGCTTCATCTTCCCTCCATCATAAGGTCAGAATTGCGGATGGTAGTTGATGATTGCATGATATTCAGCACCATTTGCGATGACTCCGATACTGAAGCAGTCCATGTTCAAAAACCTGAACAATATCCTGAAAAATATCAAGTGACATTTGTGCCACACAAATACCAGACTATGACCATGTCCAATAAGAAATACTCTAATCACTGCCCCTTGACACTCAATCACATTACCATCACTGAATCTCCCACTATCAACTTCCTGGGGGTTTCCTTTGACTAGAAACTCAATTGGACTTGCAATGTAAATACAGTGACTACAAGAACAGGTCAGATGATAGGAATAGTGCCACAAGTAACTCAACTCCTGACTCCCCAAAATCCTCCACCATCTACAGGGTATAAGGTAGAATTGTGATGGAATGCTTCCCACTTGCCTGGATGAGTTCAGCTTGAATAATACTCAAGAAGGTTGACACCATTCAGGACAAAGCAGCCTGAACCAAATCCACGAATATTCAATTACTATACTACTGTCACTTAGCAGTGACAGTATGCACTATCTACAAGATGCACTGCAGAAATACCAAAGCTCTTTCGGCAGCACCTTCCAAACCTACCTCTCTTCGATCTAGAAGGACAAGGGCAGCAGATTCAGGGGAACACACTGCCTGCAAATTCCCCTCCAAGCCACTCAGCTTCCTGATTGGGAAATATATCACTGTTTCTTTGTTGCTGCTGGGTCAAAAACCTGGAATTTCTTCCCTTGTGACATTGTTGTTCGACGTGTAGCACATGGATTGCAGCAGTTGAAGAAGGCAGCCGATCACCACCTTCTCAAGGACTCCAGCCAACAACGCCCACATACCATGACTGAATTTTAAAAAAACATGATTTTTCCTTAATTCAGCCTATCAATAGCTCCAATGCCTTTTCACTCCCTAAATCAATCTGTTTAAGAAAGTCACAGTCCAGCTTCTCAAATTCTGTACCTACATTCTTCTTCCCTTGAGTGATATACCCTACCAATATCCTCCAGCTCCATGGACAGATTACTCCCTCCACTGGTCCCTAGTTGGTGTGCTCTTTCTCTCGTTTTCCTCTTACCCTTAATATACTTCTCAAATGAATTGGGAATCTCCCTGATTTACTTGCCAGTGTTCTTTCTTTGCCCCCTCTTTGTTCTTCCAATTTGTTTCTGTTGCACTTTTTATAATCCACTGGGGCCTCTGTTGATTTGCTCCCTTTGTACTTCTTAAAAGCCTGTCTTTTGCTTCTTTTCTAGACCTGAATATTCCTACATTTTAGGTTTTTCTGGACTGGATACTCACCCTCAAGATAACATGATGGGCCTGTACTCTCCCCATTTCCTTTGTAATGGACTCCACTGTTCTGCAGTAGCTTTTCCCATTAGCAGCTGTTCCCATCTACTTTGGCCAGATTGTGCCACGCTAATAAAATCTGCCTTCCTTCCCTCCGAAATCTTTTTTTGCAGACCATCGTTTTCCTTTCCGCAACAAACTTGAATTGTACTGTGTTGTGGTCGTAACACTAAAATACATCCCCACTGACATCTCGTAGAATCCATACAGCATGGAAACAGACCATTCCACCCATTGAGTCCATACCACTCCTCCAAAGGACAGCCCATCCTGACCGTCACCTGGTAACCCTGCATTTCCCATGGCTAATCCATCTATCCTGCACATCTCTGGACACTGTGGGCACTTTAGCATAGCCAATCCACCTAACCTGCACTTCTTTGGACTGTGGGAAGAAATCCGAGCACTCAGAAGAAACCTATGCAGACACAGGGAGTATGTACACATTGATAGTAACTCAAGGATGGAATTGATCTGGGTCCTTGGTGCTGTGCTAACCACTTAGGCACCATGACCACCTACTTCATTCCCCAGAATTATGTCCAGCATTACACCATACCTTGTTGACCTCTACACAATGACATAAAAATCTCTCCTGAATACATTTCAAGTAATCCACTTCCTCTAATTACTTTATGCTACAACTATCCCAATTAATGTTGGGGAAGTTGAAATTCCCAAAATATAATTACCCTATTTTTATGATACACCACAGTGAATTGTCTACATATCTTCTTCTCAATTGCTTGCTGTTTGGTGCCTATAATACATATTCCACAATGTGAATGCCTCTTTTTATTCATAAACACTACCCATAAAGCCTCATTTGAAGATCCTTCCAGGATATCACCCCTTCTCAATGCAGTAGCTGACACAACACCACCTTCTATTTGATACTTTTGTCTGAAAATCTGATACCCTGGAATATTGAGTTGCCAGTCCTGCCCCTCCCTTAATCACATATTTGTGGTGGTAACACTATCACAATTGCACATGTCAATACATGCCCTTAACTATGTCTTACCAAAAACCTGGACTTGATGGTAGTTCCATTCAAGATCCAATAAGATTAAGAAATCAAAAGAGGTGTTTCGAATATTGAATATAATTGTCATGTAAAATGGACGATGCTTATATCATGTCGTACAAGGTGTTGTTGGCAATAAGTATGGACCACCATACAGTATTTTATTGAGATTTTTTGGAAGGAAAATAATGAAATATGGCAGGTATTTCACAAGTAATTGTGTTGTTTCACTCTCCAATTATTTTGACATTATTTCCGGCAAATAGGGAAATGTTAACTTGGAGAAAGCTGAGATGTTAAAATTTCCTGTTCATAGTGGATTCACTCGTGTCTTTAACAGTACACATTGTAAAGGATTATGTGACTTAACTGTAAAGAATGTGAAAACATCATTCTGGAACTAAGATGAAATTTTACAGATTTCACAATATATTTCCAATGCATTGACATTTCAAGAGTTATTATTTTAAGCAAGTCTATAAGATTAATTTGGGGAAAGAAGGGTTAATGTGGTTAACAGTAGCTGAGTTATTAGTATACTGCATAAAAATACAAGATACTTTGCTGCTTATTAACCACAACTTTAGTTCAGTTTCCCCCACTATCATTGTTCCCCAGTAATAAGCACTATTTCCTGATTGTGGAAACCTACTGCTGTAATTTGCTAATATAGTGGTTGAGCCAGTGATTACTATGGGATAAAAGAATGATCTAGATTAAAGGTTTCTCCTAAGTTTTGTCATTCCTCTTCTCTGCTTGGTTAACTACTGAGATGGCTTGGTTGATATCAGGAAATCACCATATATAAATTATTTTATCATCTTGTAGTGTACAGAGAACCCCTAATAACTTAAAGTAATATGTTTTATCTTAAACTTAAGTTATTTAATCTTCCTTTTCCTTTACATTAAGGACCTGAGTGAAAGATCAAATTCCAAATGTGCAGCAACAATAAGCTGAAAACAGTATGATATATTATGTGACATGAAGCTTAGGATTTAAAGCATGAAGCTTTAGGAAGAAGACAATGAAGATTAGGTAAAGGCAGCAAAACTCATCTTTGGTGTTAACATTAAATGGGTGATGATGAATTGGAATCCTATTTTACAGATTCAAGAGGACAGCTCACCACCACCATTTCTAAGGCAATAAGGATGGATAGTAACTTGTGGCCCTGACCACAATGCCCACATCTCAAGAATGAATTTAAAAATCCTGTATGTTATTTTCAATTCTGATTAATGAATTAATTCTGATGCTCATTCTTTAATGCTTTGCTGAGAATATGGTGGTGGGCTTTCTTCTTGTAAGTTAAAAATCACACATCAGGTAATAGTCCAACAGGTTTATTTGGAGGCACTAGCTTTTGAAGCACTGCTCTTTCATCAGGTAGCTGTGGAGCAGGATCATAGGACATATAAATTATCATTCTTCCTGAAACACAGTGTTACAAATTTGCCAATTTGTTCAGCAAATAATTCCAGGTTAAAAGTCACAAGGCACTTCACCTGACAAAGGAGTAGCACTCTGAAAGCTTGTCATTTTAAATAAATCTGTTGGACAATAATCTGGTTTCGTGTGACTTTTGACTTTGTCCACCCCAATCCAACACTGGCATCTCCACATCATGGCTACCAAATAATTCCAGGATATTGACCCAGTGACAATTAAGAAATTAGGTATTTTGCAACTGAGTTGGGAAGAGTGGATTGCCTTTTTCTAATCCAATTGCTCTATGTGTTACAAAATAAATTTAAGAATATTTTCTCAAGTTCCAATATGGCAAATTATATTCTTTCCCCATATTAGAGTGAGAAAACATCAAACAAGTTTCTTTAGTAAAAACAAAATTGTCAATTTATTGCAGAACATCTCATGTATAATGAAGGTGCAGAATTTTGTCAAGTGAAAATAGTAATGCTTCTCATATAAATAATCTAAACCGCACACCAAAAAAGAAAGCATACACTCAGGTGAAAGAAAAACAAACAGATATCTCTCTGCAGTGATTTACATTAAAAAAGAAAACCACTTTCCTGCCAAGGGTGGTTATTCTTGAAGGAAAATGGGATAAGACATAGAATCTTCCAAAATCTGTTGATCTGATGGTGTTAGCTGTATGGCCAATTTACGAATCACACACGATTATCTCCAGGGTCTTGGTAGATACAACTTGCTCACGAAATACAATATTGAGAAGTTATTTCAGTCACTGTTTTTCTGAAGAACATTTCAAACCGAATCCACCACTGATTCAGAAACAGTAAACACAAGCTTAGCAGCTTGTTCTTGTAAGTTTCCCCCTCCCTCCAAAATAGTAACTCTCAGCATGCAAACATTGTTCAAACAGGTAGCCCTAAACCCCAGTCATAAAGTGATCAAGTATTTTTCCTGAAATTAGTTCAAGCAACCAAGACCAACAATTATTATAAGTCACATGATTTCCAATAAGCCATAGTAAAAGAAATTTCAATGTTTTACATCAACCTTTTACAAAAAAATGCATCTTTATAAACATTCAAACTCAATTCCTCAAATAAATATTAAATCTGAACCAGTTTCTCAACAGGATATATGCCAAAGTTAAGATGCTGTGTGAATTGTTGATGGTATTTTCATACACCTATATACTTTGTATTTCTAGGTACAGGAAGGCAAATCCTTACTGCTAATGAAGCCCTGACAGGTTGGTGCAGTTCATTCTATGGCAATAGTGGAGGTGGCACAACTACAAATTGGATGGTCCACACCTGGGCCAGACAGGAACCAATGTCCTTGGGGTGCTTTTGTTAACGCTGTTGGGGAGGGTTTAAACTGATGTGCAGGCAGATGGGAATCAAATGAGAAGGTTAGTGGACAGTAAGGAGGTAGTAATAAAAGCCTGTAAAGAACTAGATAATGAAGTCAGCATGACTAAGGGGAAGAGTAGGCAGGGAGCAGATGATGAATGCAAAGGGACAGGTGGTCTAAGGTACATTTGTTTTAATTTGAGAAGTGTAGTAGCTAAGGCAGATGAATTTTGGGCTTGGATTAGTACCTGGGAGTATGATGTTATTGCTATTACTGAGACTTGTTTCAGGGAAGGGCATGATTGGCAACTAAATATTCCAGGATATAGATGCTTCAGATGGGATAGAGAGGGAGGTAAAAGGGGTGGATGAGTTGCATTACTGGTCAGAGGGGATATCATAGCTGTGCTGAAGGAGGGCACTATGGAGGACTCTAGTGGTGAGGCAATATGGGCAGAGCTCAGAAATACGAAGGGTACAGTAACAATGTTGGGACTGTACGACAGGCATCCCAACAGGGAGTGTGATTTAGAAGTAGAAATATGTAAACAGATTATGGAAAGATGTAGGAGCAACAGGTGATAGGAGATTTTAATTTTCCCAACATTGACTGGGATTCATTTACTGTTAGAGGTCTAGATGGAGCAGAATTTGTAAGGAGCATCCAGGAGGGTTTTAGAGAGCAGTATGTAAATAGTCCAACTTGGGAAGGGGCCATACTGGACCTGGTGTTGGGGAATGAGCCCGGCCAGGTGGTTGAAGTTTCAGTAGGGGATTACGTTGGGAATAGTGATCACAATTCCATAAGTTTTAGAATATTCATGGACAAAGATGAGAATGGACCTAAAGGAAGATTGCTAAATTGGGGGAAGTGAGGACTGCAGATGCTGGAGATCAGAGCTGAAAAATGTGTTGCTGGAAAATGTGTTTATGGGCGGCATGGTGGCACAGTGGTTGGCACTGCTGCCTCACAGCGCCAGAGACCCGGGTTCAATTCCCGCCTCAGGCGACTGACTGTGTGGAGTTTGCACGTTGTCCCCGTGTCTGCGTGGGTTTCCTCCGGCTGCTCCGGTTTCCTCCCACAGTCCAAAGATGTGTAGGGTCAGGTGAATTGGCCATACTAAATTGCCTGTAGTATTAGGTAAGGGGTAAATGTAGGGGTATGGGTGGGTTGCGCTTCAGCGGGTCAGTGTGGACTTGTTGGGCCGAAGGGCCTGTTTCCACACTGTAATGTAATGTAATCTAATCTAATCTTAAAAAAAGCGCAGCAGGTCAGGCAGCATTCAAGGAGCAGGAGAATCAACATTTCAGGAATGTCTGAAGAAGGGCTTATGCCCGAAACGTCGATTCTCCTGCTCCTTGGATGCTGCCTGACCTGCTGCGCTTTTCCAGCAACACATTTTTCAGCTCTAAATTGGGGGAAGGCCAATAATAGAAAAGTTCAGCAGGAGATGGGGAATGTGGATTGGGAGCAGCTGTTTGAAGGTAAATCCACATGTGATATGTGGGAGGCTTTTAAAGGGAGGTTGATTAGAATGCAGGACAGACATGCCCCTGTGAAAATTCGGGATTGAAATGTCAAGATTAGGGAACCATGGATGACAGTGAAATTGTGAGACTGGCTAAGAGGAAAAAGGAAGCATACATTAGGTCTTGGAAAACAGATGAGGCTTTGGAAGAATGTCAGAAAAGTTGGACCAATCTGAAAGGAGGAATTAAGAGGGCTAAAAGGGATCATGAAATATCTTTAGCAAATAGGGTTAAGAAAAATCCCAAAGCCTTTTATTCATACATAAGGAGCAAGAGGGTAACTGGAGAAAGGGTTGGCTCACTCAAGGACAAAGAAGGTAAGCTATGCGTGGAGTTAGAGAAAATGGGTGAGATTCTTAATGAGTTACTTTGCATCGGTATTCTGGGTATTCAAAAAGACATTAAGGTGGACAAGTCCCCAGGTCCGGATGGGATCATTCCCAGGTTACTGAGGGAAGCAAGAGAGGAAATTCCTGGGGCCTTAACAAATATATTTGCAGCATCTTTGAACACAGGTGAGGTCCTGGAGGACTGGAGAATTGTTAATGTTTACCCCTTGTTTAAGAAGGGTAGCAGGGATAATCCAGGTAGTTATTGATCAGTGAGCCTGACGTCAGTGGTAGGAAAGCTGCTGGAGAAGATACTGAAGGATAGGATCTATTTACATTTGGAAGAAAATGGGCTTATCAGTGATAGGCACTATGGTTTTTTGCAGGAAAGGTCAGGTCTTACCAACTTCATAGAATTCTTTGATGAGTGAAGGGTGTAGATACATGGACTTCAGTAACATGTTTGATAAGATTACCCATGGTAGGTTGATGGAGAAAGTGAAGTCACATGGTGTCCATGGTGTACTAGCTAGATGGATAGAGAACTGGCTGGACAGCAGGAGACAGAGAGTAGTAGTGGAGGGGAGTTTCTCAAAATGGAGAACTGTGACCAGTGGTTTTCCACAGGGATCCGTGCTGGGATCACTGTTGTTTGTGGTATACATAACTTAAATCTTTAAAAGCTTACCTCAAGCGTCGGAGCCCTCCATTTCTGTTTTCAGCAGCAGGAAGAGCAGGAACTTAGACCAGGGGCCGTTTGGGAAATCACTAATTTAAATCTTTAAAAGCTTACCTCGGAGAGCAGCAGTTTCTGGGAATGGAGGGACTTTTCCCCCTCAGCTATGTAAGTGAGTGTCTTCTAAGGGACTAGCAGGGATGGCAGTACAGGGAGAGGAACGTACCTCCTGCATGATGTTTGAGGTGAGAGATGCCATTAGTATCCCATCTACGTGCATCTGCAGGAAGTGCACCCAACTCTTGCTCCTTCAATACTGCGTTAGGAAACTGGAGTGGGAACTGGATGAACTTCGGATCATTTGGGAGGCAGAGTCTGTGATAGACAAGAGTTACAGAAAAGTAGTTACTCCTAGGCATGGAGAAAGTTGGATAACTGTTAGAAGGGGGAACAAACATACAGTGCAGGGATCCCCTGTGGTAATTCCCCTGAAAAACAAGTTTCCTGTTTTGTTTACTGTTGGGGCGGGGACAACTTACTGGGGGCATTTATTGGGGTGCAGGTCTCTGGCACAGAGTCTGTCCCTGTTGCATAGAAGGGAAGAGGGGAAAGGAGGAGAGTGTTAGTCATTGGGGACTCAATAGTTAGAGGGTCAGATAGATGATTTGTTGGGAATGAAAGACACTCACGGTTGGTGTGTTGCCTCTCAGGTACGCCAGGGGCTGTGATGTCTCGGATCATGTCTTTGGGGTCCTGAAGGGAGAGGGTGACCAGCCCCAAGTCATGGTCCATGCAGGTACCAATGACATAGGTAGAAAGAGAGATAGGGATGTTAGGCAGGATTTCAGGGAGTTAAGGTGGAAGCTGAGAGCTAGAACGGTGTTGTTATCTCTGGTACGTTACCCATGTTACTTGATAGCGAGATGAAGAACAGGGAGAGATATCAGCTGAACACATGGCTGTAGGGATGGTGCAGGAGGGAGGGTTTCATTCTGGGGAAGGTGGGACCTCTACAAACAGGACAGTCTTCACTTAAACCAGAGGGGTACTAATATCCTGGGTGGAAATTTGCTGGTGCTACTGGGTGGGTTTAAACTAGCTCAACAGGGGGATAGGAATCTGTGGTGTCATTCCAGTACACAGGAGGATGAGAGTAGGGAGGACATGGACAGGATTTCATGGTCACAGGAGTGTGCTGGCAGACAGCAAGCTGGTTTGAAGTGTATCTACTTCAACGCCAGGAGTATCCAGAATAAGGTAGGTGAGCTTGCAGCATGGATAGGTACCTGGGACTTCGATGTTGTGGCCAGTTCAGAGATATGGCTGGAGCAGGGTCAGGAATGGATGTTGCAGGTTCTAAGTTTTAGATCTTTCATTAAGATCAGGGAAGTTGGTAAAAGAGGGGGAGGTGTGGCTTTGTTAGTCAAGAACATATAACGGTGGCTGAAAGAATTTTTGACGAGGACTTGTCTACTGAGGTGGTATGGGCTGGGGTTAGAAACAGGAGAGGAGAGGTCACACTGCTAGGAGTTTTTAATAGGCTTCCACAAAGTTCCAGGGATGTGGAGGACTTTAACTTCCACAACATTGACTGGAAATGCTACAACTCTCGTATGTCGGATGGAGCAAAGTGTCCAAAGTGTGCAGGAGGGTTTCCTGACACAGTACATGTGTCAAGAGCTGACAAGAGTGGACGCCACAATGGGTCTGGTACTTGGTAATGAACCAGGCCAGGCGCTTGATTTAGTGGTAGGTGAGCACTTTGGAGAGAGTGACCATAATTCGGTTATGTTTAGTTTTGTGATGAAAAGGGATAGGTACATGCCACAGGGCAAGAATTATTAATGGGGGAATGCAATTATAATGCGATTAGGCAAGAGTTAGGAGGCATAGAATGGGGTAGCAAAATGCATGGGATGGGGACAATCGAAATGTGGAGCTGGTTTAAAGAACAGATATTGAGAGTCCTTGATAGATATATCCCTGTCAGGCAGGGAGGAAGTGATAAGATAAGGAAACTGTGGCTTCCTAAAGAAATTATACCTCTTGTTAAGCAGAAGAGGGAGGCTTATGTGACGTTAAGATGAGATGGTTCAGATGAGGCGATGGAGAGTTACAGATTAGCTCGAAAGGATTTAAAGAGAGAGTTAAGAAGAACAAAGAGGGAACATGAGCAGTCTTTAGCAGGTTGAATAAAGGAGAACCCTAAAGCTTTCTTTGGTATGTGAGGAAAAAAAGGATGACTAGGGTAGGAATAAGGCCTGTGAAAGACAGAAGTGGGAAGTTGTGTGGGGATCCTGTGGAGGATGGAGAAGTGCTAAACGAATATTTCTCATCTGTTTTCACTCAAACAAATTGCAGAGAAGACTGAGATATGGGCTATTAGACTTGAAAGGATTGAGATTAGTAAGGAGGAGATATTATCAATTCTAGAATGTGCAAAAATAGATAAGTCCCCTGGGCAGGATGGGATTTTTCTGAGGAATCTCTGGGAAGCTAAGGAGAAGATGACGGAGCCTTTGGCCTTGATCTTTGAATCTACAGGTTTAGTACCAGAGGTCTGGAGGATTGCAGATGTTGTGTCTTTGTTCAAGAAGGCCAGTAGAGATGACCCAGGTAATTATAGACCAGTGAACCATATGTCTGTTGTAGGAAATATTTTGGAAAGGATGATAAGAGATAGCACTTATAAATCATCTAGCAAGCAACAGTTTGACTGGAGATAGTCAACATGGTTTTGTCAAGGGCGGGTTGTGTCTCACAAACATCATTGAGTTTTTTGAGAAGGTAACCAAGCATGTGGATGAGGTTACGGCAGTTGACATGGTGTACATGGACTTCAGTAAAACCTTTGATAATGTTCCACATGATAGGCTATTGGAGAAAATGTGGAGGATGGGATTTAGGGTGATTTAGCAGTTTGGATTAGAAACTGGCTTTCTGTAAGAAGGCAACAAGTGGTGTTGATGAAAAACATTCAGCGTGGAGTCTGGTTACTAGTGGTGTACCATAAGAACCTGTTTTGGGACCACTGGTGTTTGTCATTTTTATAAATGACTTGGACGCAGACATAGGTGGATGGTTAGTAAGTTTGCAGATGACGCTAAAGTCGGTAGAGTAGTGGACAATGTGGAAGAATGTTGCAAGTTACAGGGGGACTTGGAAAACTGCAGAACTGGGCTGAGAGGTGGCAAAAGGAGTTCAATGCAGATAAATGTGAGGTGATTCACTTTCGGAAGAATAACAGGAAGGCAGAATACTGGGTCAATGGAAAGATTCTTGGTAGTGTGGATGTGCAGAGAGGTCTTGGTAGTGTGGATGTGCCAATTTAATGTCCATGTATATAGATCCCTGAAAATTGCCACCCAGGTTGATAGTGCTGTTAAGAAGGCACACGGTGTGTTAGGTTTTATTGGTAGCGGGATTGAGCTCCGGAGCCGTGATGTCATGCTGCAACTGTACAAAACGCTAGGGGGCCTCACTTGGAATATTGCATACAGTTTTGGTTGTCATATTATAGGAAGGATGTGGAAGCATTGGAAAAGATGCAGAGGAGATTTACCAGGATGTTGCTGGTCTGGAGGGAAGATCTTATGAGGAAAGGCTGAGGGACTTGGGTCTGTTCTCATTTAAGAGAAGAAGGCTAAGAGGGGATTTAATAGAGACATACAAGATAATCAGAGGAATAGGTAGGGTGGACAGTGAAAGTCTATTTCCTGAGATGATTACATCGACTTGTACGAGGAGGCATGACTGCAAATTGAGGGGTGATAGATTTAGGACTATCAGAGGCAGGTTCTTTACTCAGAGAATGGTAAGGGTGTGGAATGCCCTTCCTGCCAATGTAATTAACTCAGCCATATTAGTGGCATTTAAAAGAGTCCTTGGATAAGCATATGGATGACGATGGGATAGTGTTGGGGGATGGGCTTAGATTAGTTCACAGGTTGGCGCAACTTCAAGGGCCAAAGGGCCTGTTCTGCTCTGTATAGTTCTATGTTCTATAAATGATCTTGAGGAAGTTATAGGTGGTCTGATTAACAAGTTTACAGATAACACTAAGATTGGTGGAGTAGCAGATAGTGAAGGGGACTGTCAGAGAATACAGCAGAATGTAGATAGATTGGAGATTTGGGCAGAGAAATTGCAGATGGAATTCAATGTGGCAAATGTGAGGTGATGCATTTTGATGGGGGGGTGAATGGGGGGGAAGGGGGGCGCACGGGGAGCACTGGTGGGGACGAGGGGAAGGTGGCCGGGTTGGACTGGAGTTGGGGGCACAGACACGGGTCAGACAGTGGATGGAGGTGGAATGAGGGGTGGTGTTGGATGGGGTTGGGAGGGTAAGGGGTGGTGCTGGGCGGGGATGGGGGAGGTGTTGGGGCGTGTGCAGGGGTGGTGTTGGGCGGGATTGGGGGTGGTGTTGGATAGGGTTGGGGTGGGCAGGGGCAGTGTTGGATGTGGTTGGGGGGGCAGGCAGGGGTCGGTGTTAGATGGGGTTGGTGGGGGTAGGTGGGGTTGAGGAAGAGGGGGTGGTGTTAGATTGGGGTGGGGGTGGCCAGGATTTGGTGTGGGGGCGGTTCGGGGGGCAGTGTTGGATGGGGTTGGGGGAGGTGGCTGAGGCGGACTGGTGGGGGGGTGGTGTTGGACAGGGTGGGAGCGGACAGGCACAGACAGGGGGTGGGGGGGGTGGCGGTGGCTCATGCGTGGTGTGCTGCTGCCTCATTTCCTGAATGGGGAGCAGACTTGACAGAAAACTCCGAGCCCCAGAGGAAAGGCATTGAATCAATTAACCAAATGAAATAGTGCCTGCCCAACTCGTTCTGATAATCAAGGTCCCCCTGTATACAGTAAATGGAAAGCCCTGGGGAAATTGAAGTACAGAGAGATCTGGGTGTTCAAGTCAAATGTACCCTGTGGCAATGCAGGCAGATAGATGGTCAAGAAGGCATATGGCATGCTTTCCTTCATCGGACAGGATATTGAGTACAAGAGTTGGAAGGTCATGTTACAATTTTATAGAACTTTGGTTCAGCCAAATTTAGAATACTGCATACTGTTCTGGTTGCTACATTACCAAAAGGATGTGGATACTTTGGAGAGGGTGCAGAGGAGGTTCACCAGGATGTTGCCTGGTATGGAGGGTGCTAGCTATACATTTGAGGAGATTAGGACTATTTTCATTAGAAAGATGGAGGTTGAGGGGGACCTGATTGAGGTCTTCAAAATCATGAGAGGTATAGACAGGGTGGATAGCAAGAAGCTACTTCCCGGAGTGGGGGGACTCAATTACAAGGAGTCACGCGTTAAGGTGAGAGGGGAAAAGTTTAAGGGAGATAGGCGTGGGTGCCTGGAATGTATGGCCAGCGGAGGTGGTAGAGGCGGGCACAATAGCGTCATTTAAGCTGTATCTATACACTTACACGATATCCTTAGAAAATAGGTGACAGGTTTAAACAGAGGATCTGAATCGGCGCAGGCTTGGAGGGCCGAATGGCTTGTTCCTGTGCTGTAATTTTCTTTGTTCTTTGGAAACAGATAAGGTAATTAATAATCTTTTAGTGGTCACCTGTACAGTTTTTCACATTAGTGCATAGACATCAAAGTTGTAATTGCCCTTGAATAGCTCCGTTTGAATCATGACTAACTGTGGAGCACAACTGCGAGTACACTTTGGAAACAAAATCAGGAAGGCGGATTATTATCTGAATGGCTATAAGTTGAGAGAGTGGAATGTGCAATGAGATCTGGGTATCCTCATACACCAATCACTTGAAGTAAGCATTCAGGTGCAGCAGTCAATGAAGATTGTTTGTTGGCATTTATAGCAAGAGGATACAAGCACAGGAACAGGGATGTCTTGCCGTAATTTTACAGAGCCTTAGTGAGCCCACACCTGGAATATCGTGTGCAGTTTTTGTCTCCTTATCTGAGGGTGTTTTTGCTATAGAAGCAATGCAGCAGACTGATTCCTGTATTGGCAGAACTTACAAATGATGGGGATGAATCAGTTAGGATTATTGCACTGGAGTTTAAAAGAATAGGAAGGTAAAACGTTGAGATTCTGAAGGGAGAGTACAGAGAGTTAAGCAGGAATTTAAAAAGGAGGTCCTCAAGGGTAGTAATATCTGGATTACTCCCAGTGCTAATGAGCTAGTGAGGGCAGGAATAGGAGGATAGAGCAGATGAATGCATGGCTGAGGAGCTGGTGTATGGGAGAAGGATTCACATTTTTGGACCATTGGAATCTCTTTTGGGGTAGACGTGACCTGTATAAGAAGGACGGATTGCACCTAAATTGGAAGGGTACTAATATACTGGCAGGGAAATTTGCTAGAACTGCTTGGGAGGGTTTAAACTCGTAAGGTGGTGGTGGTTGGGGGGGGGGGGTGGGGGTGGGGAACCAGGGAGATAGTGAGGAAAGAGATTGATCTGAGATGGATACAGTTGAGAACAGAAGTGAGTCAAACAGTCAGGCCAGGCAGGGACAAGGTAGGACTAATAAATTAAACTGCATTTATTTCGATGCAAGGGGCCTAACAGGGAAGGCAGATGAACTCAAGGCATGGTGAGGAACATGGGATTGGGATATCATAGCAATTACGGAGACATGGCTCAGGGATGGGCAGGACTGGCAGCTTAATGTTCCAAGATACAAATGCAACAGGAAGGATAGAAAGGGAGGCAAGAGAGGAGGGGGAGTGCTATTTTTGATAAGGGATAGCATTACAGCTGTGCTGAGGGAAGATATTCGCGGAAATACGTCCAGGGAAGTTATTTGGGTGGAACCGAGAAATAAGAAAGGGCTGATCACCTTATTGGGATTGTATTATAGAACCCCCAATAGTCAAAGGGAAATTGAGAAATAAACTTGTAAGGAGATCTCAGCTATCTGTAAGAATAATAGGGTATTTATGGTCGGGGATTTTAACTTTCCAAACATCGACTGGGACTGCCATAGTGTTAAAGGTTTAGATGCAGAGGAATTTCTTAAGTGTATAGAAAACAATTTTCTGATTCAGTACGTGGATGTACCTACTAGCGAAGGTGCAAAACCTGACCTACTCTTGGGAAATAAGGCAGGCAGATGACTGAGGTGTCAGTGGGGGAGCACTTTGGGGCCAGCGACCATAATTCTATTTGTTTTAAAATAGTGATGGAAAAGGATAGACCAGATCTAAAAGTTGAAGTTCTAAATTGGAGAAAGGCCAATTTTGACGGTATTAGGCAAGAACTTTCGAAAGCTGATTGGAGGCAGATGTTCGCAGGTAAAAGGACGGTTGGAAAATGGGAAGCCTTCAGAAATGAGATAACGAGAATCCAGAGAAAGTATATTCCTATCAGGGTGAAAGGGAAGGCTGGTAGGTATAGGGAATGCTGGATTACTAAAGATATTGAGGGTTTGGTTAAGAAAAAGAAGGAAGCATATGTCAGGTATAGACAGGATAGATTGAGTGAATTCTTAGAAGAGTATAAAGAAAGTAGGAGTATACTTAAGAGGGAAATCAGGAGAGCAAAACGGGGACATAAGATAGCTTTGGTAAACAGAATTAAGGAGAATCCAAAGGGTTTTTGTGTGGAGCCACAGAGAATGGGGGAGATACTAAATGAATATTTTGCATCAGTATTTACTGTGGAAAAGGATATGGAAGATATAGACTGTAGGGAAATAGGTGGTGACATCTTGCAAAATGTCTTGAAATGGTTAAAAGTGGATAAATCCCCAGGACCGGATCAGGTGTACCGGAGAACTCTGTGGGAAGCTGGGGAAGTGATTGCTGGGCCTCTTGCTGAGATATTTGTATCATTGATAGTCACAGGTGAGGTGCCGGGAGACTGGAGGTTGGCAAACGTGGTGCCACTGTTTAAGAAGGGCAGTAAAGACAAGCCAGGGAACTGTAGACCAGTGAGCCTGACCTTGTTGGTGGGCAAGATGTTGGAGGGAATCCTGAGGGACAGGATGTGCATGTATTTGGAAAGGCAAGGACTGATTTGGGATAGTCAACATGGCTTTGTGCATGGGAAATCATGTCTCACAAACTTGATTGGGTTTTTTGAAGAAGTAACAAAGAGGATTGATAAGGGTAGAGCAGTAGATGTGACATATATGGACTTCAGTAAGGCATTCGACAAGCTACTCCATGGGAGACTGATTAGCAAGGTTCGATCTCATGGAATACAGGGAGAACTAGCCATTTGGATACAGAACTGGCTCAAAGGTAGAAGACAGAGGGTGGTGGTGGAGGGCTGTTTTTTAGACTGGAGGCCTGTGACCAGTGGAGTGCCACAAGGATCGGTGCTGGGTCCTCTATGTTTTGTCATTTACATAAATGATTTGGATGTGAGCATAAGAGGTACAGTTAGTAAGTTTGCAGATGACACTAAAATTGGAGGTGTAGTGGACAACGAAGACAATTACCTCAGATTACAACAGGATCTTGACCAGATGGGCCAATGGGCTGAGAAGTGGCAGATGGAGTTTAATTCAGATAAATGCAAGGTGCTGCATTTTGGGAAAGCAAATCTTAGCAGGACTTATACACTTAATGGAAAGGTCCTAGGGAATGTTGCTGAACAAAGAGACCTTGGAGTGCAGGTTCATTGCTCCTTGAAAGTGGAGTCACAGGTAGATAGGATAGTGAAGAAGGTGTTTGGTATGCTTTCCTTTATTGGTCAGAGTATTGAGTACAGGAGTTGGGAGGTCATGTTGCGGCTGTACAGTACATTGGTTGGGCCACTGTTGGAATATTGTGTGCAATTCTGGTCTCCTTCCTATCGGAAAGATGTTGCGAAACTTGAAAGGGTTCAGAAAAGATTTACAAGGATGTTGCCAGGGTTGGAGGATCTGAGCTATAGGGAGAGACTGAACAGGCTGGGGCTGTTTTCTCTGGAACGTCAGAGGCTAAGGGGTGATGTTATAGAGGTTTACAAAATTATGAGGGGCATGGATAGGGTAAATAGACAAAGTCTTTTCCCTGGGGTTTGGGAGTACGGAACTAGAGGCCATAGGTTTAGGGTGAGAGGGGAAAGATATAAAAGAGACTTAAGGGGTAACTTTTTTACGCAGAGGGTGGTACATGTATGGAATGACCTGCCAGAGGATGTGGTGGAGGCTGGTACAATTGTAACATTTAAGAGGCATTTGGATGGGTATATGAATAGGAAGGGTTTGGAGGGATGTGAGCCGGGTGCTGGCAGGTGAGACTAGACTGGGTTGGGATATCTGGTCAGCATGGACGGGTTGGACCGAAGGGTCTGTTTCCATGCTGTACATTTCTATGACTCCATGACTCTAAGAATGAAGGGGAATCTCATTGAAACCCATGAAATTCTCTCATCTTAAAGCATTCATCGAGCCCTCACCAATCATTAATGTCTTAATTATCCAATGGAGGTGGGAAGAATGCATAATTTTGAACATCTACTATTTTGGGTTCACTTAGCTATTTTTATAGCATAAAAGAAGAAAAAGAATTGCTTCCTTTCCTCTAGCACCTTTCATGATCACAGAGTGCTCAAAGTCTTCATTGCTAATTCGGTTATTTTAAATTATAATCTCTGTTGCAGTCATTGTCATTTACAGTCGCCTTTATTTATGCCTCTTAAGCATCCTTGACTTCAATCACAACAGCAATGGTAGCTGTGTCTTCAGCTGCCAAGGCTCATGGCTCAGGGATTTCCTTCCTAAAACTTTGCACCTCATTTTTCTCCCCTATGCACCTTAAAACCTCCCATTTTGACCAGATTTTGGTTATCTGTCCTAACATCTCTTTGTGTGGCTTGATATCATATTTGTTTTATAACTCCTCTGTGAACCACCTTGGAAATTTTTATGACGTTAATAGTACTTTATTCACATTCTTGTTGTGTTATTGTTGTATTCCTTCACGTTAGAAAGAATGAAGTTGCACTTATATAAGGGATTATTTGTTACCAGGATTATTTGACTAGACATCTGGATTACTCTTCCAAGAACATATGACTACATGATTATTACCCGTAAAAGTGAGAAGAATGGTTAGCAGAAATTTATTAACTCAGAAGGTTGTTGTAATGTTTTGCTGTGTAGACTCGCTGAGACATAAGCTTTATTTTCACAGGGGATGAGGGCATTTATTGCCCATCCCTAATTGTTACGGCAGCAGTTGAGAATCAACCACATTGCTGTGGGTCTGGAGTCACATGTAGGCCAGATAAGGTAAAGATGGAAGTTTCCCTCCCTCAGGGACATGAGTGAGCCAGATGTCTTTTCTGATAATCAACAATGAATTTATGGTAATCATTAGACTCTGAATTCCATATTTTTGTGAATTCAAATTCTACCATCTGAGATTCGAACTATCCCTTGCTTTGCTAAATTGGACAAATATTTTGAAGCTGAAGGAAAATGTTTTTAGCCCTCCATGAATTTAAGATTTATCTGGACATAGCTGTTTACAATACAGGAGAAAAATCAAAGATTAGCACAATTGCCTCACAACGCGAGGGATGTGGGTTCAATTCCACCCTTGGACAACTGTCTGTGTGGAGTTGCGAATTTTCTGTGTCTGTGTGGGTTTCCTCGGGGTTCTCTGGTTTCCTCCCACAGTCCGAAGATGTACAGGTTAAGCGGATTGGCTATGAGAAATGTGGGATTATAGGAATAGCATGGGAGAGGGTTCTGGGTGGGATACTTTTTGAAGGGTCAGTGTGGAACTTGATGGGTGGAATGGCCTGCTTCCACACTGTAGGGAGTCTATGATGCTATGAATATGTTTTATTATTTCATTATTTATAAAAGATATCCAACATAGAGTGTTTGATAGGGCAGGATAATTGTTGAAAGCTCCATATACTTTATCTGAACATAAATCTTCAGAAATTTAGAAATTACTAGGTGTAAAAGACTAATAGTAGGTTCTAGTTTGTCTTGTTTTATGCTAGTAGTAATACTAACCCTCACAGCGCTTGGGATCTGGGTTTGAGTCCAGCCTCAACTGTCTGTGTGGAGTTTGTATGTTCTCTCTGTGTCTGCATGTTTTTTTTCCTGCCACAGTCCAAAGATATGCAGCTTAGATAGATTGGCCATGCTAAATCGCCTGTAGTTTCCAGGGATGTATAGGCTTGGTGGATTGGCCTTGGGAAATACAGGGTTACAAGGATAGGGTTGGGGGTGGGGGGGAGGGGGTGCTGGGTCTGGGTAGGATGCTCTTCAGCAGGTGGGTGTGAACTTAATGGGCCAAATAGCCTCTCTCCATACTGCGAAGATTCTATGATTCCATATGCTAATTAAACAATAATGAAGTTGTTGACTAATCATAATGATCAGTTTCGATCATTTAGTCTACAACACACCAAATATGAGGCAAGACAAGTAGCAGTTGAGGCAAGTTAAGGGAACCATTCCAAAAAGTTAATCTGTTCTTTGTCAGGGAGCTATATGTGCACATCTAATGTCTCAGACTTTTTTATACACTGTATCCCAAATTTTCTTTTGGTGGTACAGATTCAATGGGCCAAAGAGGTCTTCTGTACCGTATGATTCTACAAATTAGTTTTCCACCAGAAATCTACCCTTCTTTGTATTTGAGTGAATCAACACTATCTAATTCCACCAACTCCCAAAAAAACCTGTTCCATAGACTTACCACTTGTTCCATATATTACTACAGATTTGATTCTATCCTCAAACCACTTAACTACAGATTATGTCTTCAGCTTTTACTGTCCTATAGTTGAAGAGTTTTGTCTTAGTTTATGTAATTTAACCTCTTAAAAATCCTATAATCTGTGATCATAACATGATTAATTGTTTCTCTTTGTAATTTTCACACACCCAGTTTATGTAATTTCTTGAATCCCGGCAACATACCAATCATTCAGAATGTCCTTTAGTGTGTTCCTTCAACAGCTGAAATAGCATTTCTGTATTGCAGCCACGAGTACCACATTTTGAATATGATTGCACCAATGACTTGAATGACAGAATGAATCTTGAGTTGCAAGATTATCTTACTAGTTTTGCTCAATATCGAGCTATTAATGCTTCCCAACATCTGGCTTGCTTTACACAATGCTACTAACCATTGTTGCAATAGCTTTGATTTATGAACAGTCAGGAACTCCAGGTTTTTCATTTTCCATATGATTGTTTTTAGATTTAGGTAATCCTGCATTGAGTTTCTGATGTGAAACATTCTGCATTTTCTCCACATTGAATCTGGCATCCGCCAGCTTAATATCCAAGTATTTTCTTAGTCTTTCAACTTTGCAGTTAACCCTTATTTATTCTGCAATACAGCTACTTTCAAAAATAGACATTGTACTTGACCCCTAGCTTCAACTACTTTATGAAGATATTATAGAAAAGTGGTCTCACTAAAGAAATTAACCACAATTACTCTGATGTTATCCCCATGGTTTTATTACTCAACCAAGTACTAGGATGCATCTTTTTGAAAAGTTTTTGGCACCACTCTCTTGAAGAACATAAAAAGAACTTAACTAAACTGCACATAACCAGTGCCTTATTCCCATCAATCTCCTTCAGTCACACAGACGAGAAGAAAACCAGCAATTTACCTTAGTAAGATTGTTCTTGCATAACTTCATACAGTCCATCTTTTACAATTTTATTTCTATCTTGACATTCCATAATCTGTGTTTAATAAGAATCTTTAGGCTTTTACTTAATGAATGTCAAACTGATCTCTAGTCTCCTAAAACAGCTTTGTTACCTGCTTGATAAATATTTTAAGTATGCTTTTCTCTAATCCCGGAATTGTTTCTCAATATTCATTATTATTAGACTTCTGCAAAATTTGTGGCTTTTACGGTTCTCAACCTTACGTAATGGGAATTTGTTTCCCTAAACTTTGCACAACTGTTCAGCAACTATATTGGAATGCATAGAAGAACCACAATCTACCTGTAGGGCAAAACAGAAATTTCTGGAGAAACTCAGCATGTCTGGCAGCATAGTGGAGAGAAAGCAGGGACAGCATTTTGGGTTTAGTGACTCTTCTTTTCTCCACAGATGCTGTCCGACCTGCTGGGTTGCTCCAGCTTTTTCTGTTTCAGATTTCAAGCATCCACAAGCATAAAATCCCTACAGTGTGGAAGCAAGCTATTTGGCCAATCTAGTCCACACCGACCCTCCAATCACATCCCACCCAGACACACCATCCTAACCTATCCCTGCTTTCCCATGGCTAATTCACATAGCCTACACATCTTAGGACTGTGAGGGGAAACCGGAGCATCCAGAGGAAACCCATATAGACACAGAGAGAATGTGCAAACTCCACCCAGACAGTCGGTCAAAGTTGGAATCAAACCCAGAATGCTGGCACTGTGAAGCAGCAGTGCTAACCATTGAACCACTGGAGAGGGAAGGTGAACAGCCAGCTGTCATGGTGCATATAGGCACTAATGATATAGGTAAAACACAAGATGAGGTCCTACAGGTTGAATTAGGGAGTTAGGAGCTAAACTGAAAAATAGGACCTCAAAGGTAGTGATCTCAGGATTGCTATCAGTGCTATCATGTGCTCATCAGAGTAGGAATGGCAGGATAGATAAGATGAATATCTTGAAGTAGCTTGAGGGATAGTGGAATTCAAATTCATGGAGCATTGGAATTGGTTCTGGGAGAGGTGGGAACAAGTACAAACTGGATGGTCTGCACCTGGGCAGGACTGGAACCAATGTCCTTGTGGGGGGGGGGCGTGTTTGCTAAGGGAGGGTTTAAACTTAAATGGCAGGGGTATGGGAATCAATGCAGGAAGTTGGAGGGAAGTAAAGTGGGGACAAAAACAAAAGGCAATAAGGGGAAAAATCAAAGTGGAAGGCAGAGAACTCAAAGACAAAAATCAAAAAGGGCCAGATTACATCATAATTCAAAGAGGACAATAAATGTCAAAAAACGGCACTGTGTCTCAATGTGAGGAGCGTTTGTAATAAGGTAAATGAATTAACTGCACGCTAATTAATGGATATGATGTAATTGGGATCATGGAGACCTGGCTCCAGGGTGACCAAGGATGGGAAATCAATATCCAGGGATATTCAATTTTCAGGAAAGATAGATGGAAAGGAAAGGGAGGTGTGGTAGCATTGCTGGTTAAGGAGGGATTAATACAATAGTAAGGAAAGACATTAGCCTAGACCATGTGGAATCTGTATGGGTAGAGCTGCAGAACACCAAACCAAAAAAATCATTAGTAGAAGCTGTGTACAGACCACCAAACAATAGTTGTGAGGTTGGGGTTGACAGTAAACAGGAAATTAGAGCTGTGCACAGTAAGGGTACAGCAGTTATTATGGGTGGTTTCAAACTGCATATTGATTGGACTGACCAAACTGGTAGCAATGCGGTGGAGGTGGCTTTCCTGGAATGTATGAGGAATGGTTTCCTCGACCAATACGTTGAGGAACCAATTAGAGAGAGGCCAACCTAAACTGGATATTGTATAATGAGAGAAGATTAATGAGCAACTTTGTGGTTCATGATCCTTTGGGGAAAAGTGACTGTAATGTGATAGAATTCTTCATTAAGATGGAGATTGACACAGTTAAATCTGAGACAAGGGTCCTGAACTTAAAGAAAGCTAACTTTCATAGTATGAGGCATGCATTAGCTAGGATTAGCTGGCTAAGGATACTTAGGGGGTTGACGGTGGAAAGGTAATGGCAGACATTTAAAGAACACATGGATGAACTTCAACAATTGTACATCACTGTCAGGCGTAAGAGTGAAACAGGGAAGGTGGTTCAACCATGTTCCTAACAATGGAACATTTCCAAACAAGGGAAATCTAGGTCAAAGAGGAGGCATATACATTGGCCAGAAAAAGCAAGAACTTGAGGATTGGGAGAAATGTGAAACTTAAAATTCAGCAGAGGAGAACAAAAGGTTTAAAGTTTGTGAGAAGATTTGTAGCTCGGGTGCTCATTGTTGTGGTTCTGTTCACCGAGCTGGGAATTTGTGTTGCAGATGATTCGTCCCCGTCTAGGTGACATCCTCATTGCTTGGGAGCCTCCTGTGAAGCGCTTCTGTGATGTTTCCTCCGGCATTTATAGTGATTTGTATCTGCCGCTTCTGGTCCAGTACTGGACCCAATATACCGGCCACTGCAGCGGACAGCTGGAACTGACAGATGGAAGTGGCAGATACAAATCACTATAAATGCCGGAGGAAACATCACAGAAGCGCTTCACAGGAGGCTCCCAAGCACTGAGGATGTCACCTAGACAGGGGACGAAACGTCTGCAACACAAATTCCCAGCTCGGCGAACAGAACCACAACAAAAGGTTTAATTTGGAAGGGGAAAATAGCATACAAAAGTAAGCTTGCAGAAAACATAAAACTGACTGTAAAAGTTTCTATAGATATGTGAAGAGAAAAAAGACTGAAGACAAATATAGGTCCCTTACAGTATGAATCAGGTGAATTCACAATGGACAATAAAAAGATGGCAGTTCAGTTGAACAAATACTTTTGATCTATCTTCACTAAGGAGGACACAAATAACCTTCCGGAAATACTAGGGAACAGAGGGTCAAGCATGAAGGAGGAACTGATGGAAATCCTTAATAGTCAGGAAATGGTATTGGGGAAATAAATGGGATTAAAACCCAGTAAGTCCACAGGGCCTCATACTTTGCATCCCAAAGTACTTAAGGAAGTGATCCTTGAAATAGTGGACAACTTGGTGATCATTTTCCAGCATCCAAAGCCTCTGGAAAGGTTCCAATACACTGGAAAGTAGTTCATGTAACCCCACATTTTAAAAAAGGTGAGAGAGAAAACAGGGAATTATACGCCCGTTAGCCTGATATCAGTGGTGGGGAAAATGCTGGAGTCAATTATTAAGGATGTAATTACTGAGCATTTGGAAAGCAGTGACAGGATAGGTTTAAGTCAGCATGGATTCACTAAAGGGAAATCATGCTTGACAAATGTTCTGGAATTTTTTGAGAATGTGACTAGTAGAATGAACAAGGATGAATCAGTGGATGTTGTGTATCTGGATTTTCAAAAAGCTTTTGACAAGGTCCCACAAAAGAGATTAATTTGCAAAATTCATGGTATCGGAGGCAGTGTATTGACATGGATAGAGAACTGGTTGGCAAGCAGGAAGTAGAGGATAGGAATAAATGGATTATTTTCAATATGGCAAACAGTGATGAGTTGGGTACTGCAGGGTTCAGTGCTGGGTCCTCAGCTGTTAACACTATACATTATCGATTTGGTTAAAGGAGTTGAATGCAATATTTCCAAATTTGCAGATGACACTAAGCTGGCCAGCTGTGTGTGCTGTGACTTGGACAGGCTGGCTGAGTGGGCAATACTTGGCAAATGTAATATAATGTGGATAAATATGAGGTTATCCACTTCGGTGGCAAAAATAAGAAGGCAGATTGTTATCTGAATGGTGGCAGTTTAGGAAAAGGTGAGGTGGGTGTCATGGTGGAACAGTCACTGAAGTTTGCATGTAAGTGCAGCAGGCATTGAGGAAAGCTAATAACATGCTGGCCTTCATAGCAAGACGATTTGAGTAAAGGAGTATAGGGTTGTCTTGTTGCAGTGAGGCCAAGGCTACAGTATTATATGCAGTTTTGGTCTCTCAGTCAGAGGAAAGACATTCTTGCTATTGAGGGAATTCTACAAAGGATACCAGGCTGATTCCTGGGATGGCAGGACTGAAATATGAAGAAAGTTCAGATTGACTAGACTTGTACTCACTGGAATTTAGAAGAATGAGGGGGGAATCTCATGGAAGCATAACAAATCCTGATGGGACTGGACAGGCTAGATGCAGGAAGAATGTTCCCAATGCTGGGGAAGTTCAGAACTAAGGGTCACAATTTAATAAAAAGGGAAAAGCCATTCAGAGGACTGAGATGAGGAAGAACTTCTTCACTCAGAGTTGTGAACCTGTGGAATTCTCTACCACAGAAAAATGTAGGGGCTAGTTTGTTAGATATATTCAAGAGGGAGCTGGATGTGGCCCTTGTGGGTAAAACGATCAAGGGAAATGGAGAGAAAGTGGGATACTGACTTTGCATGACCAGCCATGATCATATTGAATGGCAGTGCAGGCTCAAAGGGATGAATGACCTACTTTTGCACCTATTTTCTACATTTTTATGTTTTTGTATTGACTTAGTTCTCTTTACATATCAAATTGTCTGGCACCTTTTGGATAAAAGCTGAGGCAAAAAAGTGTTTTTTAACAGTTTTGTCACATACCAATCTCTCAGAGTCTCCAACTTTTCCTTTTCTTTATTTTCCAATTGATATAAGTAAAAATGTTTTATTTTGACACTCACTTTTGTTGCTATATTCGACTTGATTTTTTTCTTCACCATTTTGATTACATTTTAAATTCCTGACATCTCTTTCACTATTTAATTTGTCATAATTCTGTGCTTTTCATGTTTAAATTGCTTTATTGTCCTCTTCAAATGGTCTTTCACCTCTGTACCTTCCCATTGTATTGGTCTGTAACCACCTCCTTACAGAAACTCCCTTAACTATATTTGCCAGGCCAACTGAGACATGTGCTGAAGATCTTAAACAAAAACAAAGTGCCTGGAGAAGTGTCACTTGTCTTGAAACAGTAACTCATTTTCATTTTCGGTATATACAGTTAGATCTGTTGAGTTTCCCTGTTTTTGTCTGAGAATACTTATCAATTTAAAGTGTTGGTTTTCTTAAAAAATTGACAGTTTTTTGGGGGGAGTTTTATAGCTTCTCCAGTCCTGGCTATGTCACAGGTACTATTACCACTGGAACTTAAAGCCATTTTGAATGTTTGACACCACTCATAATCAAATGCAAGAGTTTTGAGTCCTAATTTTTCATTAACCCAATAAACCTCTTCCATGGTAATGTCCTTATCTCTAAGCTAGGAGACTCACGTTCAAGTTCTACATGCTCCAGAGGTGCGCAATGGCATCACTGAACGTAGTTGATTAGAAATATCTGCAAAACCCCTTCCCTACCTTAACAGCACTCTCTGTCCCAATCAATCACTAAAATCATTAAAACAAAAAAAAACTGCGGGTGCTGGAAATCTGAAACAAAAAAAAACATAAATTGGTGGGGCATAAACTGTGGAGAGACAAACAGGAGTTGGCCTTTTCAGTCCACTGACCCTTCTTCAAGATTAAAGTTCATTCTTTTCAAAGTTTCTCCACCCAAAAAAATCGCAAGCCATCTCTAAAGATTTAACTTTCCGTCCTAACCTAGGATAAAATTACCCCTACCATTGGAATAACAGTTATTGAATAGTGCTGTATGTTTTCTCAGGCGAACAGCCCTCCTCGCTCGAAGGCGGTTAAAACCGTTGTGGTGTATGTTTTACACTTCCCGCCCGTCACGTGGTCAATGGAAAGGCAGCTGATGTTTGGAGACGTCGCTTAGCAACGGCGATGGCCTCTGGTCTCCATGGAAACCGCACGCCGCCGCGGTCGGACTGGAAGATCCGTTTGGACATCTTATTTGTTTGGGGGGGGGGGGGGGGGAAAGGGTGACCTTCTTTAAATAAAGTGGGGCTGTTATCTGCATTGCGGGTTGGAGTTGGTTCGTTTAGTCCCATGAAGGATTGATAGTGATTCTTACTCCGTGGGAGAGGCCTGACTCTCGGGGGTTTCCTGCAGGGCCTTTATTCCCCGAAGCAGCTGCGTCCAGCGACTGGCGGAACGTGGCCTCTTCAGACTGCAGGCAAGTAGATGTAAAGAAGGTCGTTAGCATTTCTAAACTTATTTAGTTGTCAAAAAAGGGAAATTTGCGAATGGAAGGTATGCTCAACGCAGTGGGTTCTACCTGTAACTAAAAAACAAAAATCAAACTGCTATGGTAGAAGATTAAGTAAAATGTAAGTAAGCATTTTTTGCATTGCCTATTTCAAGCAGACGTTTTACTGTAGATTAAGAAGAGGACAAGTATTTAAGCTGTCTTATTCTTTTGTTCCTTGGATGTTTATTTATTTATGTTTTATTCTGTTCAAATAATAACGTTTTGAGAAAGGAATTTCTAGCAGCTCTTTTGGCTTAATTATTCACTGTGCCCATGCCTTTTTTCATTTGCTTGTAGTTACCCATCACCATGGGTGTAGCGTTAACTCGAGCAGCTCAGTGGACGGCGGCTGGCATCGGTGTCGGCAAGTTAGAATTTACTCCTCTGAACATCTCCCTACTGAACAGCATTATCAAATTTGTGGAATATGTTAGTTCCAAGCACCCACAGGAAGCCGCTTTGGTATTTCGGGAACCTCTTGAATGGAAGTCGAATTTGGAGATATCTGGATTTGGAGCAGACTATCAAATCAGGTTGGTTCCACATTAATGAGATAGTGTAATGTTGTTTTGTACCAACAAAATTGTGTATTAAAGCAAGATTATTAAAACTAACCTACTTTGTGAGGAACTTACTAACTCCGTTAAGAAGTATGCAGTTGGTATTTGCTGAGTGTTGGTGAGTTCATTATAAAAATTGGCTTTCTTGAACAGATTTGGTTTTAACATTGGACCACATTGCAGCAAAGGAAACATGAATATCTGGTTATTGTTTTCATATGCTATTGTAGCTAGCATTCTATTGTGTACCTAAATTCAATGTTCACTTTCAAAAAACTAAGCATCAAGGTTTGTTTGTTTTTGTCTTTGTAATCTATTTTAACTTTTATATTTTTCATGCACTTTACTATTTCCGTCTCAATTTTTTTTACTGTTTTGATGTTGCTTAATTGCAAATGGCATTGCAGTTAAAATTTTAAAATTATTGACAAAATTGAAATAGAGAATGTATGATAAAGTTCAATGTGATTATATTAGAGTTTTAATGAGACCAGAATTCTTTGACATCACTGTAATTTTTAAACATGGGTATTGTTTTCCAGCAGATGTCTGATTTGTAACCTTTGAGCCAGCTGTCAAAGATATATGTGTCATTAAGGTTAACATATTCTCAACTCTAAATGGTGGACCTTTAATGTATAAAAATATGACTCTTCATTGGTGTTATGGAATCAGATGTCAAAGTTTAAAAATGGTAATTATCTAAAATCTATGCTGCAGATCATGCAAACTATTAAATTGTGGGTGTGGTAAGTTCCCTCCGATTAATG
The DNA here is from genome assembly GCF_047496795.1 of Chiloscyllium punctatum. Classification (NCBI taxonomy): domain Eukaryota; kingdom Metazoa; phylum Chordata; class Chondrichthyes; order Orectolobiformes; family Hemiscylliidae; genus Chiloscyllium; species Chiloscyllium punctatum. The sequence goes on along the minus strand of NC_092746.1, from coordinate 89,553,608 downwards.
CGACTCTTTACACACTTGTATTGACTTGGATGAAGAAAGGTACAGAATACACAATTTTCATTTTATTTGATTTCCTTTTCTTTGTCATCACAGCAAAAGAACTGTTGTATCAAAAGAAACTGTGGATGGAAACCCCTTGCTGATTTTGGATGATTCTACTAGTATCATCAAAGTATCCACTTTTAGCCAGCTAGCCAAGCTGCTAGAAATAGCTCAGAAAGAAAAACTGAAAGAAACACAAGCTTGTCTAGAAGGTTAGTTTTATTAAATACCTTGATTTGTTACAGAGTTATTAAATGTTCTGCCTTACTTATTCTATTATATATGTCCACATAATCAGGAAGGGAATCAAGGGTTATGGAGATGAGAAAGGAAAGTGAAGTTGAGAATTATTAGATCAACCATGATCTCATTGAATGATGGTGAAGTCTTAACGGGTAGAATGGCCTACTTCTGCTCCAAGGTCTTATGGACTTATAACTGTAGCATTTTGGCTCATTCAACAGCACCGAAGTAATAATTGCAACTGTGCTTCCCACCAAAGTGGGAATACAGTGATTTCCACATTTTGGCAAATTTGATTTATAGCCCACAAAATAGGACACACAATTTTTAGATACTTGCCATTGCTATGAAAGATATTATTAAACAAAAAAAGATGAGGGCAAAAAAGATCATGTTATAATTTGGAATGCACTTTTTGAATCTCTTCTACCATCCTTTCAATGGTAATTTCCAAAAGACGATCAGAAATACTAATAAATAACAACAGACAGACAAGTTCCGGTTTAACTGGGAATAGCTAATTGGATACTTCTGTTTCAATTTGTCATCACAAACATGATGGGCTGATAGATCTCCTCTGTGCTGTATCTTTTTATATTTCTCTATTTAGTTACATTTCAAAACCTCTACAAGCACCTTCATTTGTGTTAATGAATAATATCAATTGAAAATAATTGAAGAATAGTTGCATTTACAAAACATACAAACGTAGGAGTTAGGAGGAGAAGGATACCATTCGGCTTTTCAAGCATGCTCTGCAAAGTTTCTCAACTTTCTGAGAGAAAAAAGTTCTCCTCGCCTCTCATCCTGAAAAAGTAACTGCTAATTTTAAAACAGTACCCCTCCTCTGAACTGCCTCCAAAACTGCACACAATATTCAAAATGTGGCATCACAAGTTCATAAGTTCATAAGATAAAGAAGCAGGATCAGGCCATTTGGCCCATCAAGTCTGCTCCGCCATTGGGATCATGGCTAATATGCTCCTCACCTTCTTTTTCCTCTCTTCTCTCCATATCTCTTCAACCCATTACCAATTAAAAATCTGTCTAACTCCTCATCAAATTTACTCAGTTTCAGCATCCACTGCACTTTTTAGGGTAGCGAATTCCACAGATTCACAACTCTTTGGAAAAGTAGATTCTCCTTGATTCTGTTTTAAATTTGCTAAATTATGCTAAGACGATGGCCTCTTGTCCTAGAATGGCCACAAGAGGAAGCATCCACTCCACATCTATTTTATCCACACCTTTAATCATCTTGAATACCTCAATTTGATCTCCCCTCATTCTTCTAAATTGCAGACAGTATAGGTCTAAATGTTTCAATCTGTCTTCATACGACAAAAACCTCCTTTCTGAAATCAATCTAGTGAACCTTCCCTAAACTGCATCCAATGCAACTACATCTTTCCTCATAAAGTAATGTCCAGTATAACTGAAGCATACTATCCTTGTTCTTTAATGCTTAATTCCTCCTGAATTAAAGGATAGGATCTCATTAACCTCCTTTTACTCAGGAATTAGAATTCCTATAGTGTGAAAACAGGCCATTTGACTCAACACATCCACACTGACCCACCAAAGAGTATCCTACCCACACCCATTCCCCTATTACTATACATTACTCTTGATTAATACATCTAGCCTACACATCCCTGAACATTATGGGCAACTTAGTGTGGCAGGTCACCTGACCTGCACATCTTTGGACTGTGGGAGGAAACCAGAGCACCCAGAGGAAACCCACGCAGACACTGGGAGACTGCCTGTGTGGAGTTTGCACAGTCGCCCAACGCTGGAATCCCTGGTGCTGTGAGGCAGCAGTGCTAACCACTGAGCCACTATGCCATCCCACTGAGCCACTGTGCCGCCCCTGCACCTGCATGTTGCACCTGCATATTAACTTGTAAAGATATGCGCGAAAACAACTAAATCTCTTTGCAGTTGTTCTCCATTTAATTAATACTCTATTCTTTCAGCCAAAGTTAATAACTTCACATTTTTCCAGGCTCTAATCCATTTGCCAGAGTTTTAGCCATGTCAACCTATCTATTTCTGTCTGCAACTTCGTTATGTCTTCACAACATCTTTCTCTGCCTATCTTTGTCATTTGTGAACTTAGCTATCAGGCCTCATCTAAGTCATTGGTGTAAATTGTAAAAGATCGACACCCAGGACAGTCCTCTACAGGACCCAGTTATCACACTTGCCAGTCAGACTAAGATCCATTTATGCATACTGTTTTCTGCTAGCCAGTCAATCTTTTATCCACGCTAACGTTACCCTCTTACCATGACCATTTTAATTTCTGCAATGACCTTTGATGTGGTATCTTGTCAAATATCTTTTGGAAATTCGAATACAGAGGTCTGTTCTCTTTTATTGACAGTGTGCATTACTCCTCTAAAGAATGCCCAAAATGGTTAAAAATTATTTTCCTTCTTCTTGAAACCATGCTGACTTTTCCCAATTATCATGCATTTTTTAAAAACCATGTAGCTATAATTTCTTTAATAATCAATTTTAACACCTTTGTCATGACAGATGACCAGCTACTTGGCCTATTGCTTCTTGTCTTCAGTCCTCTCCCTTTCTGAAAAGGGGGTTATGTTTGTTGTTTAGGCGACTGCAACCTTTCCACAATCTAGAGAGTTTGGAAAATTAACACTAACACATGTACTATCTCATCAGGAATCTCTTAAGACCCTAGGATGAAGTCATCCAGACCCAGAAACTTTTTGGCCTGCAGCTTCACCAGTTTGCTTAGTAACATTTCCCTCATGATTACAATTTTGGTTTTGTTCCTTTTTTCCTTTCTACCTCCTGATTTGGATCTATCACTTAAATATTTTAAGTATTTTCTGTTGTGAAGACTGATGGAAAACATTTGCACATTTCATTTGTCATTTCCTTGTTACCTATACACTGCATTCTTATTCACAAGAGGACCAATCCTCACTTAATCTTGGTGAATTTCTGTAGTGCATCTTGTAGATGGTTATGCACTGCTGCTACTGTTTGTCAATATTGGAGGGAGTGAATGTTTGTAGATGTAGTGCTAGCCAAGTAGGCTGCTTTTTACTGGACAAGCTTCTTCATGTTGTTGGAGTTGTGCTCATCTAGGAAAATAGGAATTATTCCATCACACACCTGTTTCGGATGTAATTTTTGGAAGGTGTAGCTTGGAAAATCAGTGAGGAATCCGCCCTGGAGATGAACTTTAAGCTGCATTTGGATCTTTGCCATAAAGCGGGAGAGAGCTAGTGATTTAAAACTGTGATAGAGCTTTGATCCCACAATGCTTGCAGCCTAATGACAATCTCCCTTTCCTCTCCAAAATCATTGAATTTGCCTAAAAATCAGGTTCATCCTTCCCAGAAACATTTAGAATTCCTCTAATCAGGTTTGTGCCCCTATCACAATATTGAAGTGGCTGTTATCGATGTCACAAATGATAATCTGTGCATTAAGCAAACTATCTGTCCTCATTCTTTTCACTTTGCTAACAGCTCAGTTGATTTACATCATCCACTTCCACTGGCTTTATACTGTTGACCATCTGGGTGGAATTGCACTTTTTAAGTTGCGTTCTTATTTGTGTAATTATACTTGAATTTCATTTTCAACGGCTTCTCTTTTCATTCCATGTAGATCCTTAGGATCACCAGAGGTAACAAACTTTGGTACCCTCCTAGTTTTCACATGCATGCAGCTCTTCAATAACATTCTCCAAAAACATGTGAATTTTCACACTGATAACTGATGACCCTCAGCTTTACCTAACCAGTACCTTGACTGAGCCCTCCATTGTTCCTAAATTGTCAGAGTGATTGTCTGATATCAACTAGGAGAAAGTGAAAACTGCAGATGCTGGAGATCAGAGTCGAGAGTGTGTGCTGGAAAAGCACAGCAACTCAGGCAGCATTCGAGGAGCAGGGGAATCGATATTTCGGGCAATTCTGTTGAAGGGCTAATGCCTGAAACGTCAATTCTCCTGCTTTTTGGATGCAGCTTGACCTGCTGTGCTTTTCTAGCACCACAATCTCGACTCTGGTTGCCTGAGTGCCGGATTCATTCAGTGCTGGATGAACAGAAAACTTCTGTCTATAAATAATGAGAAGTCTAAAACCATTCCTTCAAACTACACCTTAAACTCTTCTCCCTATAACCTCAATATTGTATTTAGTGCCAAATTGAGCTTTCAACCAAGTATTCACTGTCACGAATCCTCCCATTTCCACTGGTGTAATATTGCCAACTTTGTTTTTGTCTCAGCTCTTATGTGAGTGGAATGTTGATCTATGTCGTTTGCTAGAAAGATGTTATTATGATTATTTTAATGAACCCTTGCATAGACTTTAACATACTACCTTCTGTAAACTAAGGTCATCGAAAACTCTGTTTCCCAAGTTTTAACTCATTAAAGTGCCATTCACACATCACCTCTGTGCTTGCTAATGCATACTAGCTTCTTCTTCAATAAAGCTTCAATTTTAAAATTCACTTGCTTCATGGGATAGTTTCACCCAATATCTATAATCTCCTCCAGAGCCACTGTCCTCTTGGATATATGCTCTCCTCCAATCTGACATTTTAAGTCTCCATGATTTTAGTTGCTGATCATTGGCCTCACCTTCAAGGTCTAGGTCCCAAACTCTGAAGTTCCCTCCCTAAACCACTTTGCCCTCCTCCTTAAGCCAAGCTTTTGGTCAGCTGACATTATATCTCCTTTTGTGTCATGACAACACATTTTGTTTGTATGCCTAAATGAAGCAAGTTGGAATGTTTAATTGCATTAAATACTCTATGTAAATACAAATTAAAGATGTTGGAAATGAGGTGTTCACAATGGAATAGATATGTGTTAGAAATTCTGCTAGGTATTAAACAATGTAATGGTTTTAATTCTTCAACTATGATTTAATCTGGCAGCCTATGAGGTTAATGGAGTCAAAGCAAAAAGCTAATGAGAACAGAGGAGCATGTTTCAGTATTGCTAAATTAAGGATCTTGGATGTTCCAAGTTCACAATTTTAAGACAGGAAGATGGGCCGTACATTACGAGCAAGTACCGATATTGAGACTAAAATGAACACATAGAAAAATAAAGCACTGGAGAATGCTCTTTTTCATGTCATATTTCTTTATTCTTGCATGGAATCTGGATGTCTTTGGCAAAGTTGGCATTTTTGTCACCCATCCTTATTTGCAATTGAAATGGCCCAGAGAGCCAAATGGCGGTTGAAAGTCAACCACATATATCATAGATCTAGAGTTACACGTAGTTCAAATGTAAGGATGACAGGTTTTGATTTCCAAATGGACATTAATGAGGCAGAAGGGTTTGTTTTAATGACAACTGACATTAGTTTGCCTTTTAATTCTAAATATTATTGAATTTAAATTTCATAATTTGCTATTGTGGAATTCAAACTCATGCCCTAGTACATTAGCTTTAACTAATGGCTTTGGAATACTAGTCCAATGACATTTGCATTACACCACCGCTTCCCACAATACATGTGTCTACTGTTTTCCTGAGTTTCTTCCACAAATTCTGAACTTTGCTGCTGATTCCATCCCCTTTTAGTGTCTCAAACAGAATCTCTGTCCTATTTGATTCTGATTCTGAGTTGAGCCACTGACCCATTATCCTCTTATTCATAACAATGATGAATGTCCAACATTTAACTAACTCCTTGCACCTAGCCAAAAACTTGTTCACTGTTGAAACCCTCCCCCCTGGCTTTGCCATCTCAAGATTTAATTGTCCAATCCTCTTTTGCCCAGGCCGCCATTATTAGCCTTTCTAAACATTCAGATCTTCCAATTCTTTGCTACCTTTAGCAAAGCTGTATCAGGAACCCTTGTCGACATTTTCTCTTTGTGCACCTCAGTTTTAAAATTCATATCTTTGTGTTTAAATCCTCCAAAGCATGGATCTGACAAGGGAGTCGCAAAAGGAATGGTCTCTCCAGAAAAAGGGTGGGGAGGGAAAAATATCTCTAGTGGTGGGGTCTGTTTACAGTTGGCAGAAGTGATGGAGGATGATGTGATGTATGTGGAGGTTGGTGGGGTGGAAGGTGAGGACTGGGGATTCTCTCCCTGTTGCGATTGGAGGGGTGGGGTTCAAGGGAAGAGGAGCAAGAAGTGGGGGAGATGCGCTGGAGGGATTTGTCAACAATGTAGGAGCGGAAATTGTGGTCTTTGAAGAAGGAGGTCATCTGGGATGTTCTGTGGTGGAATTAGTCCTCCTGGGAGCAGATGCAGTGGTGGTGGAGGAACTGGGAATAAAGGATGGCGTTTTTATAGGACCTAGGATGGGAAGAGGTGTCGTCCAGGTAGCTGTGGGAGTCAGTGGGTTTTTAGTAAATGTCCACGTTTAGTCGGTCACCAGAGATTGGAGATGGAGAGGTCCAGGAAGGGGAGGGAGGTGTCCGAGATATTCCAGGTGAGTTTAAGGTCAGGGTGGAAGAACTGTTCAACCTCCTCATAGGAACACAAGGTAACGTCGATACGGTCATACGAAAAGGTGGAGAATGATGCTGGTGTAGCTGCAGAAAATGTACCTGACGAAGATGCAGGCGTAGCTGGGGCCCATAAGGATGCCCGTGGCTACCCATTTTGTTTGGAGCAAGTGGGAGGATTGTTGAGAAGTTGTCGAGGGTGAGGAAAGGCAAATGAGAGTATCATTCCCAACTAGTTCCCTTCCACTGTCAAAGGTTTAGTTACCCATTCTAATATGTCTTTGGTGTGAGATCCAATTTTAATTTGTGATTCAATGAACTAATTTTAAGACAATTTCTACAATGTATTAGTATAAACTAATTGTTCTACTGGCTCAAATGCCTTTTCCCATTGCAAACACACTATGGCTGCTCATTATGTTTTCTATTGGCTTTGTTCTTTTAGTTATTTTTTGACTCTTATGCAATTTGTCACTTGCTGATGTTGTCCAGATATCATCCCAACCACCTTTCCCTGATTCCCACCCCACTCCCTCTTTTTATTTAGCAGTCCCCATTCCCCTCCCCAGTCCTGAAGGAGGGTTCCGACCTGAAACTTCGACTTCCCTTCTTCTCTGATGCTGCTTGACCTGCTGTGCTTTTTCCAGGTTTACTCTTTATCCACTCAAATAGCCAATGAGTTTTGTTAATTGTCAATCTGTGGACATCTGTTTCTAGGTAACAGTGTCTTGGTATCTTTGAAAAACAAGCCGTGGGACTAGGAAGCCCGGGTTCAAGTTGCACCTGCACCAGAGCTGTGTAATAACATCTCTGGACAGGTTAATTAGAAGAAGAGGTTAAATAAAAATAAAAAACAAGTCCACGTGACCATCTTGAGGTGCATTGGTAGTGTCCCGGACTGATTTCAAGTCAGACCTGCTCCAGGGGTGTGTAATAATTTCTCTGAAAAATAGGTTAAATTTTAAAAATTAACAAATTTATGGGTCTCTCTTGTAAAACAAAGATAAAGAAAAGCATGACATGGGACAGTGAGGCCCGGGTTCAAGTCCCACCTGCTCCAGATGTGTGTAATAACATAAGAACTAGGAGTAGGAGTAGACCATCTGGCCCTTTCAGCCTGCTCTGTTATTCAATAAGATCATGGCTGATGTTTTTGTGGCCTCAGCTTCACTTACCCACCCTCTCACCAGAACCTTAGTGCCAGTATAGTACATCCTTTCTGAAGTAAGGAGATCAAAACTACATGTGGTACTCCAGATGTGGCCTCACAAGCACCCTACACAGCTGCAACATAACCTCTCTGCTTTTGAATTCAATCACTTTTGCAATAAAGGACAAAATTTCATTTGCCTTCTTAATTGCACCGAGAGAACAACCTTCTGGGATTCATGCACAGCAGTGTGCTGCAATTTCTTACCATTCAAACATTTTCACTGTCCCCTACACACTTTGCTCTACCATTCATCTTAGTGTCAACTTTGACACAGCTCTGTAAATTGTGAATAATTGCGGTTCCAACACTAACCTCGGGGCACACCAGTAGTTACTGATTGCCAACCAGAATAACACTCATTTATTCCCAATCTTTGCTTCCTTTTGGTTAACGAATCCTATATCTATACTGATATATTGCCTGTAACGCCTTGCATCTTTATCTTATTCAGTAACCTTTTGCATGGCACCTTGTCGAATGCCTTTTGGAAATCTAGATTCATCACATCTACTGGGTCCCTGTTGTCCACCCTGTTCGTAATGTCTTCATAGAATTCCAAAAGATTAGTTAATAATGACCTTTCCTTCATGAACCCATGCTGCGTCTGCTCAGCGGGACAATTTCTATCTAGATGCTTTGCTATTTCTTCCTTGATGATAGACTCCAGCACTTTCCCCACTCTTTTAGCACCCTGGGATGCATTCCACCAAGGCCAGGAGACTGGTCTACCCTTAGCTGCATTAGCTTGCCCAACACTCTACCTCTTTTGTGATAATGATTGTTTCCAGATCCTCGGCTACCTTCGTCCCTTTGTCAATTAGTGGCATGTTATTTTGTCCTTCACTGTGAAGACCGACACAAAATACCTATTCACTAGCTCGGCCATTTCCTCCTATCCCATTACTTAATCCCCTTTCTTATCCTCTAAAGGACCAATGTTTACTTTCGCCACTGTTTTTTGTTTTATATATTTATAGAAACTTCTGCTATCTGTCTTTGAACATGTTGATTAGAAAAATGGGTTAATTAAAAAAAAGCCCCCTGAACAAGGAGGGGCTGAGCTGCAGTGCAAGTGTCCCTACCCCTGGACCAGGTGGCCCAGGTTCAAGTCCTACCTGCTCCAGAGGTGTGTAATAATATCTCTGAATGGGTTAATTAGGAAAACCATAGGTTTAAAAAAAAGAAAGGCACACCATGGGACCAGGAGGCCCATGTTCAAGTACTATCTTTTCCAGAGGTGTGTAACAACATCTTTACCTTTAGAAAAATAGGTTAAATTTTTAATTTTAAAAGAAAAGCATGTCATGATGGTTGCATGTTGGATACCCTCTATCATTTTATTTAACTTCAGCAATTTAGTTGTGGATGTTGAAGTCCAAAAGATGAAATTGCTCATTCTAGGATGAGAATAGTTTCTGTTATACATTGTTTATATCTGTTTCACTGAATGCTTTAATCCAGTCAATACAATTTGTTTTCATTCACTCGTGGGATTTGGGCCTCACTGGCTGTACAGCATTTGTTGCCTGTCTGCAGTTCCCCATGAGAAGTTAGTGGTGAATTGCGATCTTGTAGTGCTCCTGTCTACATGTGTTAGGTTAACTCACAACACCCTTAGGAAGAGAAATCCAGGATTTTGACCCAGCAATAATGAGTAAACAGTAATATATTTCCAAGTCACAATTGTGAGTGGCTAAGAGGGAAACTTGCAGGTGATAGTGCTCCAATGGATCTGCTGCCCTTGTCCTTTTACCAAGGAAGTGATTGTGGGTTTGGAAGGTGCTGTCAAAGGTCCTTTGGTGAATTTCTGCAGTGCATCTTTTAGATAGTACATATTGCTCTTATTGAATGTAAGTGGATGCTTGTGGATGTGGTGCCAATCAAGAGGACTGCTTTGTTCTGGATGATGTCCAGCTTCTTGAGTGTTGTTGGAACTACACCCATCCATGCAAGTGGGGAGTATTCCATCACGCTCCTGACTTGTGCTTTGTAGATGTTGTACAGGCTTAGGAGAGTCAGGAAATGAGTTCCTTGCTGCAGTATTCCTAGCCTCTGACCTGCTCTTGTAGCCACTGTTTTATATAACAAGTTCAGTCTCTTGTCAATATAACAAGTCTCTTGTCAATAGTAACCCCAAGGATGTTGATAGTGAGGGTTTCAGTGATGGTAACACCATTGAATGTCAAGGGACAGTGGTTAGATTGTCTCTTCTTGGAGATGGTAATTGCCTGACATTTGTGTGTTGCAAACGCTGTTTGACATTGGTTAGCCCAGATGTGGATACTGTCCAAATCTTATTGCATTGAACATGGACTGCTTCAGTATCTGAAGAGTTGTGAATGATGCTGAACATTATGCAATCATTGGCTAACACCCCACTTCTGACCTTGTGATGGAGGGAAAGTCATTGATGAAGCAGCTGAAAATATTTGGGCCTGGGCCATTACTCTGAAGAATTCCTCCAGTGACATCCTGGAGCTGAGATGACTGACCTCCAAAAATCATAACCATCTTCCTAAATGCAGAATAGAGCTCCCACCAGTGGACAGTTTGCCACTTGATAACCATTGATTCCACTTTTGCTAGGAGTTCTTGATGACAAATTTGATTGAATGTATCCTTGATGTCAAGAGCTGTTACTCTTGCCTCACTTCTGGATTTCAGCTCTTTTTGTCCATGTTTAAACCAAGTCTGTAATGGTGTCAAGAGCTGTGTGACCCTGTGGAACCCAAACTGGGCATCACTGAGTAGGTATTGCTGAGCAGGTGCTACTTGTAAGGTGTCATTAATAGTGCTATCATCACTTTACTGATGATTGAGAATAGACTGATGGGGCAGTAATTGGCTGGGTTGGATTTGTCCTACTCTTTGCATGCAGGACATATGTGGGCATTCTTCCATCTTGTTGGGTAGATGCCAGTGTTGTAATTGTATTGGAATAGCTTGGCTTGGGGAGCGACAAGTTCTGGAGCACAAATCTTCAGTAATATTGCCAGAATGCTGTCAGGGCCAGTAGCCTTTGCAGTATCCAGAGCTTCGAATCATTTCCTGATATCATGTTGAGTGAATTGTACTGGCTGCATAAATTTGATATTATGGCCCCCTGTTCATTCCTGCTTTTCATTGTTTTACTGTTTGCATCTGTATGCTCAACTGCCGAGTTCAGAAGATTTGGAATTTCTGCTTTCACTTCTCTACCTTTCTCTTACTTTAAGATAATTCCTGAAACCTTTGACCAAGATGTCAGTCATCTGTTTTCATAAGCTCCTGCTGTATATTTGTTTCAACTCATAATTAATAATGCTCCTGTGAAACGTCTTTTTGAATATTGTACACACCTTACTTCCAATTATTGCAACTAATAATAAATAGAAAATTCTGTTTACCATACTGGTAACAATTAAATTTGAAAGTTATTCTACATTGATGTATGAATGTGTCCATATGAGTCTTTTTTTCTGGATTACTTAGCAAACCAATTCATTTTAAATCCAAAATAATGCTTTTGCTAAATTAACATGCACTGACTTTGGATGTACATGGGTTCTGTGTTTATTATCAACAACAGGGGCCTGTAATGACTGAAGGAAATTTTCTCTGTTTGTGAATATTTGTGCCATAAGTAATTGATGTATCCTAGAGTTCGATCATCAGACTTCAATTTTTCCTTCAGACAGATTTTTTTTGAGTATTCTCCAATCCTACCTCTGAAGGAATGCTCATCTTACCAGCCAACCAGTCTTTCATGAGCTCTGCCAAAAACATCTGGCAAAGGCAACAAAGCAAACTGTTTTTCAGTGCAGTGTTGATCTTAATTACAATGTCCCCAAGCAAAGCATGATGTTTTCCAATAGAAGCTAACCCTTTAGTAACAAATTAATTCATATGCTTATGTTGATGCACATACCTCTTATGAAGGCGGGATATCAAGCGCATCTAATATTTGAAGAAAGGAGAAGAACAACAGATGCTGTTAGCTTTTTTTTTACATTTTATAAATTCTCTATACTCATAGAAATTACTGAAAATGCACAGCAGGTCTGAAAGCCTATGTAGAAAAAGGAACAGATTTAACATTTCAGAACTGAGAAAAGATCAAAATCTTTTTGATTTGATTTATTGTTGTCACAGGTACTGAGATACAATGAGAAGTGTTGTTTTTTGTGCTGTACAGGGTATGTTGTACCATACAAAGTGCATCAGATAGCAGAACGGAATACAGAAATCAGTGCTACAGCCACAGAGAAGGTGCAGAGAGAGAGAGAGAGAGAGATCAACATTAACTTTTGAGAGGTCTGTTCAAAAGTCTGACAGTGGGGAAGAAGTTGTTCTTGAAACTGTTAGTATGTGTATTCAAACTTTTATATCTTCTGTCTAATGGAAGAGGGTGAAAGAGAGTATAACTGGGGTGGGAGGCATCTTTGATTTTATTGGTTGCTTTCCCGATACAGCTGGAAATATAGATGGAGTCATTGGCTGGAAGGCTGTTCTGCACGATGGACTGGACTGTGTTCATGACTCTATGTAGATTCTTGCAGTCTTGGGAAGAGCAGTTGCCATGCCAAGCTGTGATGCATCCAGATGGGATGCTTTATGTGATGCATGTATAAAAGTTCGTAAGAGTCTTTGTGGGCATGCTGAATTTCCTTAGCCTCCTGAGGAAGTAGAGATGCTGAGCTTTTTTGACTGTCTCATCGACATGTTTGGACCAGGACAGCTTGTTGGTGATCGTTATTCCCAAGGAACGTGACGCTCTGGACCATCTCCACCTTGGCACCATTGATGCAGATGGGTGGATGCCCTACACTCTGCTTCCTGAAGTCAATGACCAGCTCCTTCGTTTTGCTGACATTTCTGAAGAGATTGTTATCTTTACACTATGCTGCTAAGCACTCAATCTCTTTCCTGTACTCTGTCTTGTTGTTGTTTGAGATCCAACCTACAACGGTGGTGTTGTCAGCAAACTTGTAAATGGAGTTGGGGTTGAAATTTGTCCACACAGTTGAATATAAAAGGAGTACAGTGGGGCGCTGAGTATGCAGCCTTACGGGTTGTCGGTGTTGAGAATTATTGTGGAGGAGTTGTCACCTATCCTTACTGACTGCGGTCTATGGATCAGGAAGTCCAGTTACAGAGGGGGATGCCAAGACTTTGGACTTGGACTTTGCACATGAGTTTGTTTACGATCATGGTATCCTTCTTGTGTTCCAAGGATGAGTGTAGGGCCAGGGAGATGGTGTCTGCTCTTGATCTGTTGCACTGGTAGGTGAATTGCAAAGGATTAAAGCAGCTTGGTAGGCTGAAATTGATGTTAGCCATGACTAACTTCTCGAAGCACTTCATAATTATGGAGGTCAGAGCCATCGGGCAGTAATCATTGAGGCACAATGCATGATTTTTCTTTGACACTAGGATGATGGTGGTCTTCTTGAAGTAGGTGGTGATGTCAGGTTGAAGTCAGGGGATGTCAAAGATGTCAGTGAATAATGCTGCTAGCTGGTCCACACAGGATCTGAGTACAAGGCCAGGGACTCCAGCCTGGCCAGTTTCTTTCTGTGGGCTCACTCTCAAGAAGGCTTATTTAATGTCTGCGACAGTGACCATGGGTACAGGTGCATCCGAGCCTGTTGGGACAGTTGACTGTATATTTCACTGGCCTTCTATTCAAAGTGAGCATACAATGTATTGAGCTCATCCGATAGGGATGGAGTGTTGCCTTTGATTCTGTTTGACTTCGCTTTGTAGCCCATTATGTCCTGTAAGCCTTGACACAAATGATGGGTGTCTGTGTGGTTTGTCGAGGTCTCAAGTTGAGTTTGGTATTGCCTTTTGGCATCTCTGATGGCCTTATGAACATATAGTACATAAAAGATTACTATAATTTTATTTTAACTAATGAAATGGTTGGCTGTGGTTCAGAGAAGATAAGGAGGATGTCTGTGATAAGATGGAAGATGTATTAACTTACAAAAGGTTTTATTATACAAAGTCAAAGTAACTGGTAATTGGGCAAGAAAGAAAATGTGCCTCTAAATGAGTTGTGTATTGAGTTGAATTTGAATTGAATTTATTGCCATGTGTACCGAGGCACAGTGAAAACCTTTGTCTTGCGAGCATAGTTAGTAAATAATAGGTAAACAGTGGCTAAAACAAAAACACAGGTATAGACGAATGTTAAGAGTTTGAGTCCATTCAGTATTCTAACAACAGTAGGTTAGAAACTGTTGCAAAACTGGCTGTTGCATGTGTTCAGGCTTCTGTACCTTCTCCCCAATGATAGTGGTTGTAGAAAAACATTGCCAGGGTGGGATGGATCTTTAAGAATGCTGGCGGCCTTTCCTTGTCAGCAGGCCTGGTAGATGGATTCTATAGATGGGAGGTTGGCCTTTTGTGATTGTCCGGGGCAAGTTCACCACACTCTGTAACCATCTCCGATCTTGAACGGTACAGTTGCCATACCAGATAGTGATACACCCAGACAGAATGCTCTCAATGGCGCACCTATAAAAGTTGTCAAGGGTATTCTCTGTCATGCCAAATTTCCTCAGCTGCCTGAGGAAGAAGAGACTTTGGGCCTTTGTAACCAGCGTGTCCACATGAAGAGTCCAACAAAGCTTGTTGTGGATGACCACTCCCAGGAGCTTGACACTCTCCACTCGTTCGCCTCTGTGCTGTTGATGTGTAGGGGGGCATGAGTAACATCCTGCTGAAAGCCAATAATGAGTTCCTTGGTTTTGCTGGCATTTAGAGCTAGGTTGTTCTCAGTGCACCATTTTTCCAGGTCTTCCACCTCCTGTCTATAGTCTGTTTCATCGCCATCTGAGATTTGACCGACTATCATAGTGTCATCACCGAACTTGTAAATGGCATTAGTCTGGTATTTGGCAACGCAGTCATGGGTATACAGTGAGTACAGTAGGGGGTTGAGTATGGACCCCTGGGGGGCTCCAGTGTTGAGTATTAGTGAGGATGAAATATTGTCCCCAATCTTCACTGATCGTTTCCTGACCCACAGGCACAGAGGATCCAGTTGCAGAGAATGGGGCTTAGTCTGAGATCACCAAGTTTAGTAATCAGTCTCGAGGGGATAATAGCATTGACTACAGTTCAGCCTTCAATGAGTAGCATTCTTATGTAGCTGTTTTTGGTGTCAAAATATTCTAAAGAAGAGTAAAAGCTAGTGATATGGCATCTGACATGGATCTATTGGTCCAATAGGCAAATTGGAGTGGGTCAAGAGTAGTGGGGAGGCTGGAGTTGATTAATGCCATGACCAGCCTTTCAAAGCACTTCATGACCACCAAATTTAGGGCCACTGGGTGGTAGTCATTGAGACATGCTGCATGAGCCTTTTTAGGCACAGGGATAATGATGGCCCTCTTGAAACAGGCAGGGATAGTGGCCTGCTGCAGGGACAGGTAGAAGATGTCCAAGAAGACCTCTGCCAGTTGATCTGCGCATGCTCTGAGTGCACAGCCTGATACTCCATCTGGTCCCATTGCCTTACTTGGATTCACATGAAGGAAAACTGATCTGACCTGTGATGCAGTGACTGTTGTGAGAGGTTCGTCAGGACTTGTCGGAATAGTGTTATCTCTCTGCCGAATGCTCAAAGCGAGCATAGACGACATTGAGACAATCTGGGAGGGATATGTCATCGTCTGCTATCTTGCACTGTCTCTTTTTAGAGCATGTGATGTCATTCAGTCCTTGCCATAGTCGCCGGATGTCTGTCTGGGTCTCTAGACAATAGACAATAGGTGCAGGAGTAGGCCATTCTGCCCTTCGAGCCTGCACCACCATTCAATATGATCATGGCTGATCATCCTTAATCAGGTATCCTGTTCCTGCCTTATCTCCATAACCCTTGATTCCACTATCCTTGAGAGCACTATCCAACTCTTTCTTAAATGAATCCAGAGTCTGGGCCTCCACTGCTCTCTGGGGAAGAGCATTCTACACAGCCACCACTCTCTGAGTGAAGACGTTTCTCCTCATCTCTGTCCTAAATGGTCTATCCAGTATTTTTAATCTGTCTCCTCTGGTTCGGCACTCACCCATCAGCGGAAACATGTTTCCTGCCTCCAAAGTGTCCAATCCTTTAATAATCTTTATATGTCTCAATCAGATCCCCTCTCAGTCTTCTAAACTCAAGGGTATACAAGCCCAGTCGCTCCAGTCTTTCAGCGTAAGGTAGTCCCACCATTCCAGGAATTGACCTTGTGAACCTACGCTGCATTCCCTCAATAGCCAGAATGTCTTTCCTCAAATTTGGAGACCAGAACTGCACACAATACTCCAGGTGCAGTCTCACCAGGGCCCTGTACAGCTGCAGAAGAACCTCTTTGTTTCTATACTCAATCCCTCTTGTTATGAAGGCCAGCATGCTATTAGCCTTCTTCACTACCTGCTGTACCTGCATGCTTACCTTCATTGAGTGGTGTACAAGAACACCCAGGTCTCTTTGTACTGCCCCTTTACCTAACATGATTCCATTTAGGTAGTAATTTGCCTTCCTGTTCTTGCCACCAAAGTGGATAACCATACATTTATCCACATTAAACTGCATCTGACCACTCACCTAACCTGTCCAGGTCACCCTATAATCTCCTAACATCCTCCTCACATTTCACCCTGCCACCTAGCTTAGTATCATTAGCAAATTTGCTAATGTTATTACTAATACCATCTTCTATATCATTAATATATATTGTAAAAAGCTGCAGTCCCAGCACTGATTCCTGCGATACCCCACTAGTCACTGCCTGCCATTCCGAAATGGAGCCATTTATCACTACTCTTTGTTTCCTGTCAGCCAACCAACTTTCAATCCAAGATAGTACTTTGCCCCCAATACCATGCACCCTAATTTTGCTCACTAACCTCCTGTGTGGGACTTTATCAAAAGCTTTCTGAAAGTCCAGGTACACTACATCTACTGGATCTCCCTCGTCCATCTTCAGAGTTACTTCCTCAAAAAATTCTGAAAGACCGAAAGAGTTTTATTGGAGCATCGCAGCAGGCCGAGGACAGGAAAGGTCAGATTGCAAGCAAAGTAGAGAATTGAAATTGTACATCTCAGAAAGCTCAATATCATACTTTTAGACTGAACAAAGATGTTTTGTAAAGCAGTCACCTAGTTGGGTGTAGGCCTCCCCAGTGTGGAGGAGAACCATCACGCTATGTTTTTTAACCTATTAAATTTGCACCGTTTTGATGGTGAAATCACTTCTGCCTTCCAACCTCTCACAGAGATTCATTTTGAATTCATTTCTGTCCTTTTTCTCCCACTCTTCTTGCCTGCTTGTTTAATGCCTGCAACATTTTGCATTTTTGATGAGAAGTCAGAGACCTGAAACATTCATGTTTGTTTCCACAGATGCTTGCTCTGAGGATTTCTAGCACTTCTTGTTTACTTTAATATTTGAAGAACTTGGCTTTAGGAACAGACTCCTGTCATCAACTATCACTTCCCTGGCTTACTTCTCTGAGTGCCAACAGAAATTGGGTAGAGTAAAATTGAAAATATGTCACAACAGCTCTTCCTAGAATCAATTGTTGCAAAAAAAAAATCAAGTTTATACTATCTTTTTTTATAGGGAAGGAAACTGCCATCCAGACCTGGTAAAATCATTAGTCAAGAATGGGAATGTCTGCTGACAAGTGCAACTGCAGATAACGGTACATGTATGCTCATCTGGTGATGTGCATGCGCATAATTTCCAGACCTGCAATGTCATTATGTAATGGTGACTAATATGCTGGAAGGGAGATTTGCTAGAGCTGCTCAGGAGGGGGGTGGTAGTCAGGCAGATACTGAGGAAAGAGATCAATCTGAGACTGGTACAGTTGAGAAAAGAAGCTAGTCAAACAGTCAGAGCAGGCAGGGACAAAGCAGAGAACAAGGTCGGACTGATAAATTAGACTGCATTTATTTTGATGCAAGAGGCCTCACAGGGAAGGCAGATTAACTCCGGGCATGGTTAGGAACATGGTACTGGGATATTATAGCAATTACAGAAACGTTGCTCAGGGATGGACATGACTGGCAGTTTAATGTTCCATGAAACAAAAGATACATGAAGGACAGAAAAGGAGGCAAGAGAGGAGGCGGTGTGTGTTTTTGATAAGTGATAGCATTACAGCTGTAGTGAGGAAAGATATTCCTGGAAATGCATCCAGGGAAGTTATTTGGGTTGAACTGAGAAATAAGAAAGGGATGATCACCTTATTGGGATTGTATTATAGACCCCCTAATAGTCAGAGGGAAATTGAGAAACAAATTTGTAAGGAAATCTGTTAACTGTAAGAATAATAGGATGGTTATGGTCGGGGGATTTTAACTTTCCAAACATAGACTGGGACTGCCATAGTATTAAGGGCTTAGATGGAGAGGAATTTCTTAAGTGCGTACAAGAAAATTTTCTAATTCAATATGTGGATGTACCTACTAGAGAAGGTGCAAAACGTGACCTACTCTTGGGAAATAAGGCAGGGCAGGTGACTGAGGTATCGGTGTGGGAGCACTTTGGGGCCAGTGACCATAATTCTATTAGTTTTAAAATGGTAATGGAAAAGGATAGACCAGATCTAAAAGTTGAAGTTCTAAATTGGAGGAAGGCTAATTTTGATGGTATTAGGCAAAACCTTTCAAAAGCGGATTGGGTGAAGATGTTCGCAGGTAAAGGGACGCCTGGAAAATGGGAAGCCTTCAGAACTAAGAATAATAGGGTAGTTATGGTAGGGGATTTTAACTTTCCAAACATCGACTGGGACTGCCCTAGTGTTAAAGGTTTAGATGGAGAGGGATTTCTTAAGTGTGTACAAGACAATTTTCTGATTCAGTATGTGGATGTACCTACTAGAGAAGGTGTAAAACTTGACCTACTCTTTGGAAAGGCAAGGACTGGTTAGGGATGGTCAACATGGCTTTGTGCATGGGAAATCAGGTTTCACAAACTTGAGTTTTTTGAAGAAGTAACAAAGAAGATTGAGGGCAGAGCAGTAGATGTGATCTATATGGACTTCAGTAAGGCGTTCGACAAGGTACCCTATGGGATACTGATTAGCAAGGTTAGGTCTCATAGAATACAGGGAGAACTAGCCAGTTGGATACAGAACTGAATCAAAGGTAGAAGACAGAGGGTGGTGGTGGCGGGTTGTTTTTCAGACTGGAGGCCTGTGACCAGTGGAGTGCCACAAGGATCGGTGCTGGGTCCTCTACTTTTTGTCATTTACATAAATGATTTGGATGCGAGCATAAGAGGTACAGTTAGTAAGTTTGCAGATGACACCAAAATTGGAGGTGTAGTGGACAGCGAAGAGGGTTACCTCAGATTACAACAGGATCTTGACCAGATGGGCCAATGGACTGAGAAGTGGCAGATGGAGTTTAATTCAGATAAATGCGAGGTGCTGCATTTTGGGAAAGCAAATCTTGGCAGGACTTATACATTTAATGGTAAGGTCCTGGGGAGTGTTGCTGAACAAAGAGACCTTGGAGTGCAGGTTCATAGCTCCTTGAAAGTGGAGTCGCAGGTAAATAGGATAGTGAAGAAGGCGTTTGGTATGCTTTCCTTTATTGGTCAGAGTATTGAGTACAGGAGTTGGGAGGTCATGTTGCGGCTGTATAGGACATTGGTTAGGCCACTGTTGGAATATTGCGTGCAATTCTGATGTCCTTCCTCTCGGAAAGATGTTGTGAAACTTGAAAGGGTTCAGAAAAGATTTATAAGGATGTTGCGAGGGTTGGAGGATTTGAGCTAGAGGGAGAGGTTGAAAAGCTGGGGCTGTTTTCCTTGGAGCGTTGAAGGCTGAGGGGTGACGTTATAGAGTTTTACAAAATTATGAGGGGCATGGATAGGATAAATAGACAAAGTCTTTTCCCTGGGGTCAGGGAGTCCAGAACTAGAGGACATAGGTTTAGGGTGAGATGGGAAAGATATAAAAGAGACCTAAGGGGAAACTTTTTCACGCAGAGGGTGGTACATATATGAAATGAGCTGCCAGAGGAAGTGGTGGAGGATAGTGCAACTGCAACATTTAAAAGGCATCTGGATGGGTATGTGAATAAGAAGCCTTTGGAGGGATATGGGCCATGTGCTGGCAGTTGGGACTTCATTGGGTTGGGATATCTGGTCAGCATGGACAAGTTGGACCGAAGGGTCTGTTTCCATGCTGTACATCTCTGATTCTATGACTCTATATGGTTATGGTAGGCTGAGTGTAGATCTTAGGATGTGACGAGAACACCTGTATAAGGATTGTTGAACATCATGGAGATACCTGTGCTCCTGGGTGATTTCAAAATATGAAGGAGGAAACTTAAATTCAAATTCACGTGGTGTGAGTGTGAACAGGAGACAGTCACTGAGAAAAGTGATTTGACTGTGAAAATGAGTTTTGGAGTGACAGCAAAATTAATGACAGTAAACAAGTAAAAATGTTGGAACAGAAACCCTGTCGGAGAGAGGAAGAAAACTTCTTTAATGGGCATACCTGAAAGAGGTGTGGTAGTGAGATAAACACAAAACAGAAAACCCAAAGGATTGTGGTTCCTGGAAATCGGAAACAAAAACAAAACAGACATTGTTGGAAATTCTCAGCAGGTCTGGCAGCATCTGTGAAGCGAAATCAGAGTTATGTTATGAGTCCAGTGACCCTGCTTCAGAATTGTAAACAGTATCTTGCAGGAGAAATGCCTTTGGGTTTGTTGGAATTGTTGGGAAATTCAAACTCTAATGTTTATTTGTTCTCCATATGCTATGACTATACAGAACCAAACCGCTGTAGTGACTGTGTATTATACAAAGACTTTTTTTGAGTAAGGTATATTTTTGAAATAAAAAAAAGTTGCTTGGAGATGGCCTCCAGACAATACACTGAAAGCCAGCAGTTTTTGAGACCTATGTATCAGTCTGCCTGCAGCAGCCATTGGTCATCCAACAGAGGGCTTACCCACATCATATTGATGGTCTGGCTGCAAAACACAGTATTTATAGAAATGTTTTGACTTAAAGTCAGAGAGAACTGCCTCTACTTTGAGCACCTACTCCAAAACCTGCAATTGCAGCCTGCTGCTGCTTTCAACCTGGAAGGACTCAGATTAATATTAAGTCTAGTCATTAATTGACCATTCTAAGGAAACCACAATGTAAGACTGTTTTCCATATATTTCAGCCTGACTGTTGTGAGGGTGAATGGCATTCAGGAAGTCAGGGAAAATCCTGCTGTTTAATTCTAAACACAGTACAGGTCAGTTGGACAAAAATCAATGTTAATTTTAAGAAAAAAATACATGTGCTCTCAACACC
Source organism: Chiloscyllium punctatum (assembly GCF_047496795.1). Classification (NCBI taxonomy): domain Eukaryota; kingdom Metazoa; phylum Chordata; class Chondrichthyes; order Orectolobiformes; family Hemiscylliidae; genus Chiloscyllium; species Chiloscyllium punctatum. The sequence goes on along the minus strand of NC_092746.1, from coordinate 89,532,330 downwards.
CTGCAAATTAGTCATTGTTATTTTGAATTATGACTATTCGTATGGCTGCAAAAATATTGTATAGAACTGAATGAAAGAATTAGGCTGAATTTTCCCTTTTGAATTTTCACTTATCCGTGGTTTGAGCAGTGGCAAAAAAGTTGGGAAGGTAGGCAGAAAATCAAAACTCAATCTTCATGCGAAGAAAGTTTTACAATTTTTCCCCTTAAGCTGAAATGCCAACTTCAGAATCTTCTCTTTGAGCTATCCATTTTCATCTCACTAATATCCTATCTTATTTATGCCACTTGCAAAACTAGATAGTGAAAATTCCTGACATGGGTGGGTACCTGGTGGCTGCAACTTGTTGATCACTCTCCTTGGTCTCATCCAAGTATTTCTTCACTGCAGTGCCCTAACTCTGTGGCTGCCACCACTGTTGATCCTTTATCTATGGAAGTTGGCATCTGAAAACCAGTAACTTTGTCATGTCACCCACAGCACCTCTCACACCTCTTCAGCACTATTTTGTTTGCAGCTCAGAATATGTGACTTGTAAGCTTCTGCCAAAAAACTTTGCATGCAGTGACACACACATCTCATGCGTCTGCGTAGGGTGCAACTTGAGACTCTTGGTTTGTTTTCTTAGCATTCTGTTACTTTGTGCTTACTTGGAAGCTGCCAACTTCTGTATCGGTCACATTGTTGTTTAGTGCATGTCTTCAATGCTTAGTGTTAGAGACCAGATTAGCCTCCCCCAAAATAGTTTTTTTTTACAGTGTGGAAACAGGCCCTTCAGCCCAACCAGTCTACACTGACCCTCTGAAGAGTAACCCAGCCAGACCCATTTCCCTCTGACTAATACTATGGGCAATTCACCTGACTTGCACATCTTTGTGACCGTGGGAGGAAACCGGAGCACCCGGAGGAAACCCACGCAGACACGAGGAGAATGTGCAAACTCCGCACATTCAGTCGCCCAAGGCTAGCATCAAACCTGGGACTCTGGTGCTGTGAGGCAGCAGTGCAAACCACCCAGCCACCGTGCCGCCCTGGAGATAGCTGAGACCTTAACTTTTATTTAATTTTCAAGGCAAGTGTAAAGTCATGTTCTAGATATGATTTGATTGGTCCACCACTAAGCTTTAATCAAAACAATTCTCACAATTCAATTAAAAAGTAATAAAATGAAAAATCTGCATAATGTTTACATATCAAGACAATGTATTATTTAACCACTAATCATCAACTGTTCCAATATAGGCAGCATCCCATAAATTGCACCCTGTAGCAAAATACAATGAGCCAACAGTTATTATTCTCACGTGCTGTCTGTCTATAGTCCAGTAGAAAGAAATACTGAACAAAACAATCTACCTCTTCTGATTTCTAAAAGGACAACTCTTAAAGTCTTCAATCTAGTTGCAGAGAAAACTGTAGCCATTCACTCCAGCAGCTAACTAACAAAGATATCTAGTATTATTATGTTACATCACTTGCAGGCTGCCAACTTCTGTGGCTTGGAAGGAAGGAAAAAAACAGTAGAAAAATCACAAAAAGCTGCAACACGAAGACACTTGGTGGTACTAATATACAAACCACAGAAAGCTAATGCATAGGTGCAGTAGATAATCAGGAAGGCACATGGAATATTTGCCCTTATTTCAAGGGGTTTGGAGTATAAGAGTAGGGAAGTCTCACTGCAGCTGTACAAGATATCGGTGAGAGGACATCTGGAGTACTGTGAGCAGTTTTGGTCTCCTTACTTAAGGGAAGATATCATTTCATTGGAGGTAGTTCAGAGAAGGTCCACTAGGATGATCCCGTTATGGAGAGATTGTCTTTTGAGCAAAGCGTAAACAGATTGGGACTCTACTCATTGGAGTTCAGAGGAATGAAAAGTGAAACATGTTGGATTCTTAAGGGCTTGACAGGGTAAATCCTAAGAGGATGTTTCTCTCTTGAGAAACAGTCTCAGAATAAAGGGGTGCCAATTTAAGACTGAGATGAGGAGGAACTTTTTTTCTGAGGGTTGTGAGTCTTTGATACTGCAGGCCAGAGAGAGTTCTGTGGACAGTATTCTTATGTACATTTAAGGCTGAGAATGATAGATTCTTGATCAGTAGGTGGAATCAAGGGTCACAGGGAAAGGGCAGGAAAGTGGACATGAGGAACATCAGATCATAATACTAACGAATGGTGGAGCTGGCTCAAGGCATCAATCTGCTTGCTCCTGTTCCTATTTGTTATGATGGCTTGCATTGACTTTTAGCTCTGAATAGTCAAGGGGCTGGCCATGTTGATGTGCAGCACCATACTACATCAATGTAACAGCTGCAGTATGATCCAACACTTGCTGGGTAAGCTGAATTATCTGTGATTCAAGAAAATAGTCATGTGTGATTGTCAAAAGGGAACAGCCCTTCAAACAGTTAAGGGGGACTGCAGTCAATCAGGGACCAATGCCATAGTCAAAGGGCTTGTCTGATTCCAGTCCAAAGGTTGGCCATGGTGAGTCCAACATTTGGCCTCACCAGAGTTTGGGGATATGTGTCCTTACAGCCCAGAAAGTGGATCATGGTCAGTCCTGGGGCTTGGTCAATAATTGTCAGTGGAGTAGTCCATGAAGTCCAAGCGAAAGGGACAGTTCATATCAAGGGAAGGACTTCACTATCTGGAGTTACTGAAAGAATGGTGACAGTAATGGAGACAATTTTAGATACAAAGATGGGATCTCCTAGAAGATGACAAATGCTCCAGAAATAGAGGAAGGATGTGGATGTGTTTGCACAGGTCATAATAACTGACTTCTTGGTGGTGAGGATATGGTACCACCAGGTACTTGGGAATTTCAAAAGTCATAGGCTCTCGAGCATTTTGTTTCTTATGTAAAGCAGCTCACTGCAAATGGGCAGAGACTGAAAGGTTGTAAAGGGATTCAAGAGCAAAATAGAAAAGGGAATATGAAGAGTGGGGGTATTTCTAGAGTCACAGGCAGATACTTCAACCCATTAGCAAGGACATGATGTTGGAATCTTGCCATGTTGGTTAAAAAGTCAATGACTGCAAAAATGTAGATGACATTTCATGAAAAAGAAGTGGAGTAAGCTACTGGTTTCTTCTTTGGGGAGGAGTAAAACACTGAGAATTGGAGGCCCTGCTAGGAGAAAGTACGTGTATCATGCCTTCATTGAGAAGACATTCATTGTCCAAAAATGTAGGTTCCAAATTCAGTTTCTAGTGATCGGGAGCATTGCATTATATGCACAGGGTGTTCTACTTGTCAGGGCAGCAAAACAACTGGCATAAGAATAAGCAATAAGCTCCATTGCACAAATTGGAAGATAATGCTTTGCAGTTGCCAGATTCTCTGTACACCTTGCATGCTTGTGTTTTAATGTGGAAGGGAGCCTTTTCCTTTTGCTGATGTGGAGAGAGGGGTATTATGATGGTGATCTATTGGCAGAATTCTATTCCAAATGAGGCATGAAAATTTTGATTGTTTGACACACAATTCGATAATGCCCCATATCTAAGAGTTCTTATTAAGGCATGGCAACAGTTCCTTTGAAATGCTCAATGTCATACTGTGCGAGTGCATAACATGAGGCTTCATTGTGTTGAGTGTGAGGGTTCAGAATGGTTCTTTCACTAAACTCTTGTCATCTTTCTGATATTTCTCAGAGATTGCCTAGTCCTGGATCTCAAATGGAGATCACTGTGGTTGGAGTCCTGAACGTCATGGCAGCATCTTTAAATAAAAATATAAGTTGTAAAGTTTTCTTTAATTCAAGCACAAGCTAAATTCGAAATGAACATTTTGGTGCAGTAACAGTGAAGGAACAGTGGTTTTATTCTAAGTCAAGATAATGCTTGGCTTGAAGCAGAACGTGAGATAATGTTCTCAGGTATCTGCTGCTATTGTATTTCTACTTGTAGTGGTATTGAGTTTGGAAGGTGCTATCGAAGGAACAACAGGTACAAAAACTTTAGTCACATTTCTATACTCCTTAAGAATATTGATCCGAGGAATGAACCCTCCAGTGCCAGGTTTTTGTGTGATAGTTCCAGGTTATGGACTCGAACAATATTTTCAATTTTAATTAGTTCAATATCAAAACATTATTGGAAGTATCTCAGAGGTAGCACACATGGCTATGCATACATTAATAAACAAATAAAAAACAAACTTAAAACAACACATGACTATAGAAAATACATTGCTTAAAATTATTCCAACATTAAATATATCATTATGGAGGGATAAATTGCTCTATATCTCAGTTAGATATTTGTAGGCCAGCTAATTCTCTCTCACTTTTGCACATGGACACAGAATGTTGCTGAAAGAATTCCTTGAAATGTGCATTCTTTGCTTTCTCAAGGTTTTTCGCGCTTTTGATACATTCATGATATATTTGTGATCTCTTTTGTGGGTTCAAATTTCTGATGCAATTACTATCTGTTTATATTGTTTTACTAGTTTTCAAATTTAATTTCTGCACAACTGTAGCTTTCAATTGACCTTTCTAAAACCCTGTAACAGTACCAGCCTTCACTTCCCCCACCCAACAGTTCTGTTTTCTGTCTGCTCAAACAGCCCTAATGATTTTTCCACATATGCGTAGATTACAAAGTATAAATTTTCCAGTGGACACATAATTTTTTTTTATTTATGAGGTTGGCTACCATGTATAAATTGATCACAACCAAGTATCCTCTTCTGATTTATATTTGCATGGGGGATTTACCACCACCTGAAGTTGGTAAAGTATCCTCTGAATTCATCAAATCCAAATCAGTTAATCTTTCTGTACTTGTTATTTTTAAACCTTTAACTCACCTCTCCCAATAGACACCATTTTTATTGGCTTTCCCATTGTTGCATTTGGAAAACTGAGTTCTTCAACAAGAACCTTCATGTAATTCCGGTCCAAATGTTTTTAAACAACCTTTAATTTAGGTTGCCTAATAACAAAATTGTTCTTGTACAAATGCTCCGAAGTATTACATTAAATTATATAATTAATACAATATGTTTCCTCCAAGAAATCAAAGATGATTATGCATGAACCTTCTCTGGCTACTAATAAAGTTAAAGTAGTTCATATGAGCTCTAAATTTTGGAAGTAACTGCTCTACCTTTCAGTTACTTTGTGCTGTACATTCTCATAACAAAACAATTCTATCATCCCACCCAGTTGAAACATTGTCCAAATCTCCTCAGCTTCTAATCTGTCTTACAGACTTATTGAGTTCTGACAGATTTTGTACAAATTGTTCCATGGTGGCTTAGTGGCTAGCACTGCTGGCTCACAGTTCCACAAACCCAGGTTTAATCCCACCCTAAGGTGACTTTTGTGTGGAGCTTGCATGTTCTCTGCGTCAGTGCAGGTTCCCTCCAGGTGCTCTGGTTTCCTCCCATAGTCCATTGCAGATTAGGTGGATTGGCCATGCTAAATTGCCCATAGAGTCCAGGGATGGGTGGATCAGCCATGAAAAACAGGGTTACAGAGATGGAGTGGGTCTGGGCTGAATACTCTTAAGATGGTCAGTGTGGACTTCATGGGCTGAATGGTCTGTTTCCATACTGTAGGGATTCTATGAAAACAAAAGTAATTATTTTTTTCACTCAGTTTAGCTAATGAGAAATTGGACAACTGAAAATGCTCTGTCAATACTCTTAACAATTTTAAAAAAACTAATTGAATTGAATGCTCTGACTCATCCAGAATGCCTTTTTTGTGTGTTTTTCTGTGTTTAGTTTTAGACCAAAGTTGCCTCAAAGTTCTAACCAAGACAAATTAATGCTGTAATTGTACAGGGCATCGATAAGACCATAGATGGAGTGTTTTGTGTAGTTTTGGATCTGAAGATGATGTTCTGGCTATCGAGGGAGCGTAAAGGAAGTCCACCAAAGCGATTGGTGGGGTGGTAGGATTGATGTGCAGGAAGATACTGGATTGGTTAAGGCTATATCTAGTAGAGTTTTTAGAAGAAAGAAAGGAAATCTCACACAAAGCTACATATTTCTAACAAGATTAGACAGGGTTAATGCAGGAAGGCTGTTTTTGATGACAGGGTAGTCTAGAGGCAGTGATCACAGTGTGAAGATAAACGGACGACCTTTTAACACAGAGATAAAGAGGAATTTCTTCAGAGTGGTGAGCTTATGGAATTCTTGCCACAGGAAGCTGTTGAGGCCAAAACTTTGAAGACTTTCAAAAAAGATGTCAGTATAGTTTTTTATAGGGATTATAGGATATTGGGAGTAAGCAGGAACATGACACTTAGTTGGAGGATCAGTGATGATCATATTGAGTGGCAGATTGAGCTCAAAAGATGAGATGGCCCAATCATGCTCCTACATTATATGCTTCTCTGTTTATGTTTCTTTGATAGCTGCCAAAACGCAATCCTCATGAATGAGTAGAATGAAAAAAATTGACAATTTTTATTTAATTCATTCATGGCATATGGGCATTTCTGGCTAGGATTGTGGGTTTGGGGTCTCATGTAGGTCAGACCAGGTAAGGATGACAGATTTCCTTATGTAAAACATATTCATGAACCAGATTTTTTTTTATTTGGCAAGCTTTTTAATTCCAGATTTTAACTTGTTTTAACTCCAGAATTCAGATTTTACCATCTGCCATCTGGATTGACATTACCACTACACCATTGTCTCCCCTTAATTATACATTTATTCTCAATTAAATTTTAAAAATACAAACTGTAGGTACTAAGTTAACCTGGAGTACTTTTTTTAACAGCAATAAGACAGTGCTATTTTCTGGGTCTGTAGATTGTGAAGGAGAAAAGATGGCCTTTGGTAGAATGCTGTGCTCTTTCTGTTGGATATGGGAGTTTAGGGAGAGTTTCCATGTTACTGATGTTATGCCTGCAGGAAGTGTCTTTGGTTGCAAATCCTATGAGGTCACATGGATTGGTTAGAGTTAGAGGCAATGAGGAATTTACAAGAGCAAGGGGATGTGATGGATGGCAGTGAGAGAAAGGGAGAAAAGTTGCAAATACAGTGAGGTACATGGGTTCATTCCAGGAAAGGTAGGAGGGGTAGGCAGGTAGTACAGAAGTCTTCTGTGGCTATCTCCATCTCAAACAAGTATACTGTTTTGGAAATCATAGGGGGTGATGGACTCTCTGGGGAATGAAGCATGAAACAGCCCAGTTTCTGGTATTGAGAGAGGCTCAAATGTAATGAGGGCTATGTCAGGTTCCAAGAGATTCCTTATGATAAGGGACTCTCTCTAGTCAGAGACACAGACAGACATTTCTGCAGCCAGCAGCAAAAAATCAGAATGGTGTATTGCCTCTCTGGTGCTAGGATCAAGGATATCTCAGAGGGTGCAGAATGTTCTCAGAAAGGGTCATTGTGGACATTGGAACTAATAACATAGGAAGGAAGAAGAATGAGATTCTGAAGGGAGAATATAGAAAGTTAGGCAGGAATTTTAAAAAGGAGGTTTTTGAGGGTTGTAATAACTGGATTACTCCTGATGCTATGAGCTAGTGAGGGGAGGAATAGAAGGATAGAGCAGATGAATCCATGACTGAGGTGTTGGTGCAGGGGAGAAGGGATCACATTTCTGGATCATTGGAATCTCTTCTGGGGTAGAAGTGACATGTATAAGAAGGACAGATTACACCTGAGGTGGAAGGGGACTAATATATTGGTAGGGAGATTTGCTAGAGGTGCTCAGGAGGATTTAAACCAGTAAGGTGGGGGGGTTGGGAACCAGGGAAATAGTGAGGAAAGAGATCTGAGACTGATTTGGAGGTGCCAGTGTTGGACTGGGGTGTACAAAGTTAAAAATCACACAATACCAGGTTATAGTCCAACAGGTTTATTTGGAAGCACTAGCTTTCGAAGCGCTGCTCCTTTATCAGGAACATGAGACTGGGATATCATAGAAATTATAGCGAAGTGGCTCAGGGATGGATAGAACTGGTAGTTTAATAGGGTACAAATGCTATAGGCAGATAGAAAGGGAGGCAAGAGAGGAGGGCGAGTGGCATTTTTGATAAGGGATAGCATTTACTGCTGTACTTCGGGAGGATATTCCTGGGAATACATCCAGGGGAGTTATTTGGATGGAACTGAGAAATAAGAAATGGATGATCACCTTATTGAGATTGTATTGACCCTCTAATAGTCAGCAGAAAATTGAGAAACAAATTTGTTAGGAGCTTTCAGATATCTGTAAGAATAATAGGATGGTTATGGTAGGAGATTTTAACTTTCCAAAGTTAGACTGGGACTGCTGTAGTGTTAAAGGTTTAGATGGAGAGGAATTTGTTGAGTGTGCACAAGAACATTTTCTGAATCAGTATGTGGATGCAAGGCAGGATATAAGGATGTACCTACTAGAGAAGGTGCAAAACTTGACCTACCCTTAAGAAATAAGGCTGAGCAGGTAACTGAGGTGTCACTTTGGGGCCAGTGACCATAGTTCTATTAGTTTTAAAATAGTGGTGGAAAAGGGTAGACTGAATCTAAAAGTTGAAGTTCCAAATTGGTTGAAGGCCTGTTTTGACAGTATTAGGCAAAAACTTTCAAAAGCTGATTGGGGGCAGATGTTTGCTGGTAAAGAGATGGCTGGAAAAATGAGGTAACAAGAGCCCAGAGACAGTATATTCCTGTTAGGGTGAAAAGAAAAGCTGGTAGATGTAGGGAATGCTGGATGACTTGAGAAGTTGAGATTTTGGTTAAGAAAAAAGAAGCATATGTCAGGTATAGACAGCAGAAATATCCTTTAGAGTATAAAGGCAGTAGGGGTATACTTAAGAGGAAACCAGGAGGGCAAAAAGGGGACATGAGATAGCTTTGGCAAATAGGGTTAAGGAGAATCTAAAGGTATATTATGAATACATAAGGGCATGAAGGTAACTAGAGATAGAATAGGGCCCCACAAAGGGGCATGTGACATGTACAAAGCAGCCTTTGTGTGGAGCTGCAGAAATGGGGGAGATGATAAACAAATATTTTGCATCAGTGTTTACTGTGGAGAAGGACATGGAAGATATAGAAAGTGTGGAAATAGATGGTGCCCTGATCAGGTGTACAATAGAACTTTTTGGGAAGCTAGGGAAGTGGTTGCTGGACCCTTTGCTGAGATATGTATAGAGTCATAGAGATGTACAGCATGGAAACAGACCCTTCGGTCCAACCCGTCCATGCTGACCAGATATCCCAACCATGACCTCCCAACTCCTGTACTCAATACTCTGATCAATAAAGGAAAGAATACCAAACACCTTCTTCACTGTCCTAACTACCTGCGACCCCACTTTCATGAAGCTATGAACCTGCACTCCAAGGTGTCTTAGTTCAGCAACACTCCCTAGGTCCTTACCATTAAATGTATAAGTCCTGCTAAGATTTGCTTTCCCAAAATGCAGCACCTTGCATTTATCTGAATTAAACTCCATCTACCACTTCTCAGCGCATTGGCCCATCTGGTCAAGATCCTGTTGTAATCTGATCATCGATAGTCATAGGTGAGATGCTGGAGGACTGGAAGTTGGCTAACGTGATGCCACTATTTAAGAAGGGTGATAAGGAAAAGCCAGGGAACTTTCGACCAGTGAGCCTGACATCAGTGGTGGGTAAGTTGTTGGAGGGAATTCTGCGGGACAGGATTTACATGTATTTGGAAAGGCAAAGACTGATTAGGGATAGTCAGCATGGCTTTGTGCATGGGAAATCATATCTCTCAAACTTGATCAAATTTTTGAAAAACTAACAAAGAGGATTGATGAGGGCAGAGTGCCTGACATGATCTATGTGGACTTCAGTAAGGTGTTCGACAGGGTTCTTCATGGTAGACTGGTTAGCGAAGTTAGACCTTATTGAATACAGGTAGAACTAGCTAGTTTGATACAGAACTGGCTTGAAGGTAGAAGACAGAGGGTGGGGTGGATTGTTGGTTTTCAGACAGGAGGCCTGTGACCAGTGCTGTGCCAAAAGGATCAGTGCTGGGTCCACTGCTTTTTGTCATTTATATAAATGGTTTGAATATGAACAGAGGAGAGAGTTAGTAAGTTTGCAGATGACACCAAAATTGGAGGTACAGTGGACAGCGAAGAAAGTTACTTCAGAGTAGAATGGAATCATGATCAGATGGGCCAATGGGCTGAGAAGAGGCAGATGGCATTTAATTTAGATAAATATGATGTGCTGCATTTTGGAAAAGCAAATCAGAGCAGACTTATACACATAATGGTAAGGTCCTGGGAATTGTTGCTGAACAAAGAGACTTTGGAGTTCAGGTTCATAGTTCCTTGAAAGTGGAGTTGCAGATAGACAGGATAGTGAAGAAAGTGTTTCCTTTATTGGTTAGAGCATTGTTTATAGAATATAGAACAATATAGCACAGAACAGGCCCTTCGGCCCTCGATGTTGCGCCAACCTGTGGACTATTCTCAGCTCGTCCCCCTACACTATCCCAAATTCATCCATGTGCTTGTCTAAGGATTGTTTAAATTTCCCTAATGTGGCTGAGTTGACTACCTTAGCAGGTAGGGCATTTCACGCCCTTACCACTCTCTGCGTAAAGAACTTGCCTCTGACGTCTGTCTAAAATCTATCACCTCTCAATTTGTAGTTATGCCCTCTCATACAAGCTGACGTCATCATCTTAGGAAAAAGTCTTTCTCTGTCTACCGTATCGAATCCTCTGATCATCTTGTATGTCTTTATCAAATCCCCTCCCCTTAGCCTTCTGCTTTCCAATGAGAACAGACCCAAGTCCCTCAGCCTTTCCTCATAAGACCTTTCATCCAGACCAGGCAACATCCTGGTAAATCTCCTCTGCACCTTTTCCAGTGCTTCCACATCCTTTCTGTAATGGGGCGACCAGAACTGTACACAGTATTACAAGTGTGGCTGCAGCAGCGTTTTGTATAGTTGCAGCATGATTATGGTTCCGGAACTCAATCCCTCTACCAATGAAACCTAACACACCTTATGCCTTCTTAACAGCACTATTCACCTGGGCGGCAACTTTCAGGGATGTATGCACATAGGTCCCTCTGCACATCCACACTACCAAGAATCTTTCCATTGACCAAGTACTCTGCCATGCTGTTATTCTTTCCAAAGTGCATCACCTCACATTTATCTGCATTGAACTCCATTTGTCACCTCTCAGCCCAATTCTGCAGTTTATCCAAGCCCCCCTGCAACCTGCAACATTGTTCCAAACTGTCCACTACTCCATCGACTTTAGTGTCGTCTGCAGATTTACTAATCCATCCACCTATGCCTGCGTCTAAGTCATTTATAAAAATGACAAACAACAGTGGTCCCAAAACCAATCCTTGTGGCACACCACTGGACTCCAGACTGAATATTTTCCATCAACCACCACTCGCTGCCTTCTTCCAGAAAGCCAGTTTCTAATCCAAACTGCTAAGTCACCCTTAATTCCATTCCTCTGCATTTTCTCCATCAGCCTACCATGTGGAACTTTATCAAATGCTTTACTGAAGTCCAAGTATTCACGTCAACTGCCCTACCCTCATCTACATGCTTGGTCACCTTCACAAAAAACTCAGTGAGGTTTGTGAGACATGACCTGGCCTTGACGAAACCATGTTGGCTATCTGAAATCAAATTGTTGCTTGCTAGATGATTATAAATCTTAACTCTCATAATCCTTTCCTACAACAGAAGTAAGGCTCACTGGTCTATAATTACCTGGGTCATCTCTGCTGCCCTTCTTGAACAAGGTCGCAGCATTTGCAATCCTCCAGTTCTCAGCTACTAAATCTGTAGACAATGGCGACTCAAATATCAAAGCCAAAGGCTCTGCTATCTTCTCCCTAACTTCCGAGAGAATTCTTAGATAAATCCCATCCGGCCCAGGGGCCTTGTCTACTTTCACTCCTTCTAGAATTGATAACACCTGTGCGTAACTAACCTTGATCCTTTTATAGTCTAATACCTCGTACCTCATTCTTCTCTACAATATTCTCCTTTTTCCTGAGTGAACACCGATGAGAAATATTCATTTAGCACCTCTCCGATCTCTACAGGGTCCACACTTATCTTCCCACTTCTGTCTTTGACTGGCCCTATTCCTACCCTAATCATCCTTTTATTCCTCACATACCTATAGAAAGCTTTAGGGTTCTCCTTTAGTCTATTTGCTAAAGACTGCTCGTATCCTCTCTTTGCTCTTCTTAACCCTCTCTTTGAATCCTTCCTAGCTGATCTGCAACTCTCCACTGCCTCATCTGTACCATGTTGCCTCTTCCTTCTTCTTAACAAGAGATGCAATTTCTGTAGTAAACCACGGTTCCCCTACCTTATCAATTCCTCCCTGCCTGACAGGAACATACCTATCAAGGACGTGCAATATCTGTTCCTTAAACTAGCACCACATTTCGATTGTCTGCATCCCTTGCATTTTGCTACCCCATTCTATGCATCCTAATTCTTGCCTAATCGCATTAAAATTGCCCTTGCTCCATCGATAACTCTTGACCTGTGGCATGTACCTATCCCTTTCCATCGCTAATCTAAATGTAACTGAATTATGATCACTCTCTCCAAAGTGCTCGCCTACAACTAAATCAAACACCTGGCCTGGTTCATTACCAAGAACCAGATCCAGTGTGGCCTCCCCTCTTGTCGGCCTTTCAACATACTGTGTAAGGAAACCCTCCTGTACACGTTGGACAAAAACTGATCCATCCGACATACTCAGGCTATAACATTTTCAATCAACGTTGGGGAAGCTAACGTCCCCCATAATGACCACCCCGTTCCTTTCATTCCTACCCAGAATAATGTTGCTAATCCTCTCTTCTAACTCCCTAGAACTCTGTGGAGGCCTATAAAAAAACTCCAAGAAGTGTGACTTCTTCTCTCCTGTTTCTAACCTCAACCCACACTACCTCATAGTCGAGTCCTCATCAAAAGTTCTCTCAGCCACAGTTATACTATCTTTGACTAACAAGGCCACGCCTCCCCCTCGTTTACCACCTTGCCTGTTTTTAATGATAGATCTAAACCCTGGAACCTGCAATATCCATTCCTCACCCTGCTCTATCCATGTCTCCGAAATGGCCACAACATCAAAGTCCTAGGTACCTATCCAGGCTGCAAGCTCACCTAGCTTGTTTCAGAAACTTCTGGCGTTGAAGTAGACACACTTCAAACCAGTATAGGAGTTGGGAGGTCATGTTGCGGCTGTACAAGGAATTGGTTAGGCCACTTTTGGGATATTGTGTGCAATTCTGTTCTCCTTCCTATTGGAAGGATATTATGAAACTGGAAAGGGTTCAGAAAAGATTTATAAGGATGTTGCCAGGATTGGAGGATTTTAGCTACAGGGAGAGGCTGAGTAGGCTGGGGCTGTTTTCCCTGGAGTGTCAGAGGCTGAGAGGTAACCTTATAGAGGCTTATAATATCATGAGGTGCATGGATAGGATAAATAGACAAAGTCTTTTCCCTGGGATGGGGGAGTCGAGAACTAGAGGGCAGGGTTTCGGGTGAGAGGGGAAAGATTTAAAAGGGACCAAAGTGGCAACATTTTCATGCAGAGTGGGGTGCGTGTATGGAATGAACTGCCAGAGGAAGTAATGGACGCTGATATAATTGCAACATTTAGAAGGCATCTGGGTATACAAATAGGAAGATTTTGGTGGGATATGGGCCAAGTGCTGGCAAATGGGGATCGATTAGGTTAGGATATCTGGTGGGCATGGACGAGTTGGATTGAAGAGTCAGTTTTTGTGCCATACATCTCTCTGACTCCATGACTCTAAATAGAATCCGACAGTTCAGAAAGAGGTCATTTGGTTCATTGAGGCTGCACTGACCCTCCAAAGAGGATACTACCCAAACCTAGACCCCACCCTATTCACTTAACCTCACATATACCATGGCCAATCCACCTAGGTTGCATATCCCTAGACACTATGGGTAATTTAGCATGGCCAAACCACCTAACCTGCACATCTTTGGATGATGGGAGCAAACCAGAGTAACTGGTGTAAACTCATGCAGACATGGTTTTGTAGGAGGGGGGAGAGTGGAATGTGCAAACTCCAAACAGTCATCCAAGGCTGGAATTGAACCTATATCCCTGGCACTAGAAGGCAGCAGTGCCAACCACAGAGCAATTGTGTCGTCCACAAATAGGTGTGTGTGCGTGATATCAGATCACTGAACCAGAACGTGAGACTGCCAGTTCAGAGGTTTTCTCTTACGATCCTGTGTATCTAGTAAATGGTTATGCTCAATAGAACCTTTCACTGTTCATTCGCAATAATCTAAAACTCTTTACTACAGTAATCAGATCCTGTCAATAATATTGTCAGTTACTAATTTAATTGCAAATTTTCAATATCAGCAACAATATGAACAGTCATATTGTGGCACTTGAAATGTCTAGTGTTTGAAACAATCATGATGATATTGGATTAAAATAAAAGAAACCGAGAACATAGGTGCAGGAATAGGCCATTTGACCCTTCGAGCCTGCATCACCATTCATAATGATGATGGCTGATCATGCAATTTCAGTATCCCAGTCCCACTTTCTCTCCATATCCCTTGATCTCTGTAACTGCAAGGGCAATGTCCAGCTCCCTCTTGAGTATATCTAATGAGCTGACCCCAAAAGCTCTCTCTGATTCTGAATGGCTTACCCTTTATTCTTCGATTGTGACCTCAAATTCTGGACCTCCCAACAACAAGAACATTGTTCCCAAATCTGGCCTGTCACGCCCCATCAGGATATATGTTTCTGAGATTCCCCCTCATTCTTGTAAATCCCAGTGAGGACAAGCCTAGTTGATCAGTCTTTTTTCATATGTCAGTCCTGCCATCCCTGGAATCAATCAAGTGAACCTTCGCTGAAATCCCACAATGGCAAGAATATTCTTCCTCAGACTAGGATACCAAAACTACATGCAATATTCAAGGTGTGGCCTCACCAAAATACAGACTATTAATCTTTAAAATCTCATCTAACTAACTTAAAGCCTTAGACTTTGCTTAAAAATGGCCACCTAACTGAAATGAAGGTAGCCAAACTCTCAGATTATATAAAGGAATATATATTGCTAGTACGTTCTATCAAATTATAGAAATAAACAATTGCTTGGTATAGCAAGACTTGCAAATTTTTCTGCCCTTCTCCCTACCCCCTCATCCATCCTTGGAACTGACAATCCTTCCCTCACCAGGTTATATCTGTGCAGAGAGAAACAGGGGTAATGATCCTGATTTTTACCATGATTAAGAACCTCTTGACTGGATTGAAAATGCACGAAAAGGTTGGGAATTCCAATTTCTACCTCTTTATCTTAAGTGAAGGCTTTGCAGACAGGCAGGAGCTCATGCATATTTGTTTGTTGGATTAAGCTGGCCAGGTAAATGAGCACTTGCATGCATTGAAATCTGATTTTACTGTGTCTTATGTCTCGAACTGAGAATATGGAGATTGGATCAGGTAAAAATTCAATTGTTCTCGGAAAATCTTTTTTGAATAGCTAGGATATCCCTATTAACTCCTTAGGGTATGGTTTGGAATGCTTTGTTGGGGCAGGAGCCAGTGAAGCATATGCTATTTGAAACTGTTAATTTATGGGGAAGATTGTGTACATGGCACATAAACCTCTTAGGCCTTGACAAGTTGGACAGTTCCGTCAATAAGTGCTGAACTGTCGACAGATGTTGACCTGTAAAAATGTGTCAAAGTTTAAAATGTGTATTTATGAATGAAAGTGCCCTTCTCAATATAGTTTGCAATATATAAATTTAAAGAACAGGGGAACAAATACAGTTATGTGTGCACAAACACTTGTGGATACTAATTGAATTGATATGGTAGGTGAGAGAAAAGGTGGTTTGTGGAAGTAGGCATTAGTTGGTGTGGGTGACCGGTAGAGGGCATTAGTTACTTGGGTTGGCAAGGATAGAGTATGAAGGGGAATGTTTTATATATTTCTCCCCTTTTGGAGATGTAAAATACCCTTTTAGAACTGGTCCCAGGAGACATTTGGTGGAAGAAAAGCACCCTTAGGATTTTGAAAAGGCATGCTTTGCATAACTTATTGGGAATAGCAACATTTTTGTTTGACATTGTCTTGGTCATATGGAGTTAAGAAAAAAGATTGCAGCTATTTCAGAGTGCATGTTTACATTAAAAAAAGAGGATTTATGACTTATTCCCCAAACTCTTATCTTCATACTGGGTGCTTATTGATGAAGAGTTCCAGGGGCTTATTGAATGGAAATGTTTGTTAATATAAGGGGTTAAGTCCAGAAGTAAGATGCTTGTTTGCATAAGTTATTGCACACTTTAGTGAAATGTTTAATTTCATAAGGGATTAGTTGAAGCTATTTCAACACAATTGCAAATAAGCGTGGCCCATGTCCAGCTTCGTGAATAATAGCAGCCCCCTGTCAGCTTTGTGTATAAATCTATTTGAGGGATTGGATATTTATCCAGCTATGAAAAGCAGTTTACTATTTGTTTAAGATCCTCAGAAAGGCAAACCAACCCATTGGGCTTCAAAATCAGAAATACCAGTGCTGCCTATTTCACGAATTAGAGTGGTTTCATAGACTCATAGAGATGTACAGCATGGAAACAGACCCTTCGGTCCAACCTGTCCAAGCTGACCAGATATGGCAACCCCATCTAATCCCACCTGCCAGCACCTGGCCCATATCCCTCCAAACCCTTCCTATTCATATACCCATCCAAATGCCTCTTAACTGTTGCAATTGGACCAGCCTCCACCACAACCTCTGGCAGCTCATTCCATAGCTATACCATTGTCTGTGTGAAAATGTTGCCCCTTGGGTCTCTTTTTTTTATATCTTTCTCCTCTCACCCTAAACCTATACCCTCTGGTTCTGGACTCCACGACCCCAGGGAAAAGACTTTGCCTATTTACCCTATCCATGCCTCTCATAATTTTGTAAACCTCTATAAGGTCATGCCTTAGTCTCTGAAGCTCCAGGGAAAACAACCCCAGCTTATTCAGCCCCTCCCTACAGCTCAAATCCTCCAACCCTCGCAACATCCTTGTAAATCTTTTCTGAACCCTTTCAAGTTTCACAACATCTTTCCGATAGGGAGGAGACCGGAATTGCATGCAATATTCCAACAGTGGCCTAACCAATGTCCTGTACAGCCACAACATGACCTCCCAACTCCTGTACTCATATTCTGATCAATAAAGGAAAGCATACCAAACACCTTCTTCACTATCCTATTTACCTGCGACTCCACTTTCAAGGAGCAATGAACCTGCACTCCAAAGTCTCTTTGTTCAGCAACACTCCCTAGGACCTTACCGTTAAATGTATAAGTTCTGCTAAGATCTGCTTTCCCAAAATGCAGCACCTTGCATTTATCTGAATTAAACTCCATCTGCCACTTCTCAGTCCATTGGCCCATCTGGTCAAGACCCTGTTGTAATCTGAGGTAACCCTCTTCGCTGTCCACTACACCTCCAATTTTGGTGTCATCTGCAAACTTACTAACTGTTCCTCTTATGCTCGCTTTCAGATCATATAAATGACACAAAGTAGAGGAACCAGCACCGATTCTTATGGCACTCCACTGGTCACAGGCCTCCAGTCTGAAAAGCAACCCTCCACCACCACCCTGAGTCTTCTACCTTTGAGCCAGTTCGATATCCAAATGGCTAGTTCTCCCTATATTCCATGAGATCTAACCTTGCTAATCAGTCTCCCATGAGGAACCTTGTCGAACGCCTTACTGAAGTCCATATAGGTCACATCTACTCCTCTGCCCTCATCAATCCTTTTTGTTACTACTTCAAAAAACTCAATCAAGTTTGTGAGACATGATTTTCCACGCACAAAGCCATGTTGACTATCCCTAATCAGTCCTTGCCTTTCCAAATACATGTATATCCTGTCCCTCCGGATTCCCTCCAACAACTTGCCCACCACTGAGGTCAGGCTCACTGGTCTATCGTTCCCTGGCTTGTCCTTATCACCTTTCTTAAACAGTGGCATCACGTTTGCCAACCTCCAGTCTTCCGGCACCTCCCCTTTGACTATCGATGATACAAATATCTCAGCAAGAGGCCCACAATCACTTCTCTAGCTTCCTACAGAGTTCTCGGGTACACCTGATCAGGTCCTGGGGATTTATCCACTTTTAACTGTTTCAAGACATCCAGCACTTCCTCCTCTGTAATCTGGACATTTTGCAAGATGTCACCATCTATTTCCCTGCAGTCTATATCTTCCATCTCGTTTTCCACAGTAAATACTTATGCAAAATACTCATTTAGTATCTCCCCCACTTTCTGCGGCTCCACACAAAGGCTGCCTTGCTGATCTTTGAGGGCCCCTATTCTCTCCCTAGTTACCCTTTGTCCTTAATGTATTTATAAAAGTCCTTTCGATTCTCCTTAATTCTATTTGCCAAAGCAATCTCAAGTCTCCTTTTTGCCCTTCTGATTTCCCTCTTAAGTATACTCCTACTTTCTTCATACTCTTCTAAAGATTCACTCGATCTATCCTGTCTATATCTTACATATGCTTCCTTCTTTTTATTAACCAAACCCTCAATTTCTTTAGTCATCCAGCATTCTCTATACCTACCAGCCTTACCTTTCACCCTGACAGGAATATACTTTTTCTGGATTCTCATTATCTCATTTCTGAAGGCTTCCCATTTTCCAGCTGTCCCTTTACCTGCGAACATCTGCCTCCAATCAGCTTTTGAAAGTTCTTGCCTCATACTGTCAAAATTGGCCTTTCTCCAATTTAGAAATTCAACTTTTAGATCTGGTCTATCCTTTTTCCATCACAATTTTAAATCTAATAGAATTATGGTCGCTGGCCCCAAAGTGCTCCCCCACTGATCCCTCAGTCACCTGCCCTGCCTTATTTCCCAAGGGTAGGTCAAGCTTTGCACCTTCTCTAGTAGATACATCCACATACTGAATCAGAAAATTGTCTTCTATACACTTAAGAAATTCCTCTCCATCTAAACCTTTAACACTATGGTAGTCCCAGTCTATGTTTGGAAAGTTACAATCCCCTACCATAACCACCCTATTATTCTTACAGATAGCTGAGATCTCCTTACAAGTTTGTTTCTTAATTTCCCTCTGACTATTAGGGGGTCTATGAAACAATCCCAATAAGGTGATCATCCCTTTCTTTCTTCTCAGTTCCACCCAAATAACTTCCCTGGATGTATTTCCGGGAATATCCTCTCTCAGCATAGCAGTAATGCTATCCCTTATCAAAAATAGCACTCCCCCTCCTCTCTTGCCTCCCTTTCTATCCTTTATGTAGCATTTGTACCCTGTAATATTAAGCTGCCAGTCTTGCCCATCCCTGAGCCATGTTTCCATAATTGCTATGATATCCCAGTCCCACGTTCCTAACCAAGAGTTCATCTGCCTTCCTGGTTAGGTCCCTTGCATTGAAATAAATGCAGTTTAATTTCATAGTCCTACCTTGTCCCTGCTTGCCCTGACTTGCTTGTTTGTTTGACTCGCTTCTGTTCTCAACTGTACCAGTCTCAAATTTATCACTTTCCTCATTATCTCCATGGGTCCCAACCCCCCCCCCCCCCCCCCCCCCCCCCCCCCCCACCTTACTAGTTTAAATCCTCCCAAACAGCTCTGGCAAATTTCCCTGCCAGTATATTAGTCCCCTTCCAATTTAGGTGCAATCCGTCCTTCTTGTACAGGTCACTTCTACCCCAAAAGTGATTCCAATGATCCAAAAATGTGAATCCTTCTTCCATACACCAGCTCCTCAGCCATGCATTCGTCTGCTCTACCCTTCTATTCCTGCCCTCATTAGCTCGTAGCACTGGGAGTAATTCAGATATTACTACCCTCGAAGACCTCCTTTTTAAATTTCTTCCTAACTCTCTGTAATCTCCCTTCAGAATCTCAACCTCTTCCCTTCCTATGTCATTGGTTCTAATGTGGACAATGACCTCTTGCTGGCCCCTCTTCCCCATGAGAACATTCTGCACCCTCTCTGAAACATCCTTGATCCTGGCACCAGGGAAGCAACACACCATTCTGCTATTTCACTGCTGGCCACAAAAACCTCTTGTCTGTACCTTTGACTACAGAATCCCCTAACACAATTGATCTCTTGGAAGCCAACATACCCCTCGTTGCATTAGAGTCAGTCTCAATACCAGAAACTTGGTTATTCGTGCTACGTTCCCCTAAGAATCCATCACCCCCTACATTTTCCAAAGAAGCATTCCTGTTTGAAATGGGTATATGATGGTTCCTTTACTGTCCAGCCTTATGATTTCTGCCTCTAGTTTTCCTATAAGGGAAATGGCATTGAGTGAGCCTTGCAGAATTATGGAATTGCTTTCTGGTCAACATGCAATGTGACCTTAGCTGCTCTGATAGTCCCTGAACCTTCCTGGAAGACATTTGGTTATTTAATTGGGACTTCACTCAGACAGCCATTTTCTAATTGAAGAATGTTGAGCCAATCTACGTGAATCTCTCACAACCAATTTGACCCCATCAAGCTTAGACCTGAGCCTTTTACTACAGTCATTGGTAACTGAATCAGCTACTTTTCCTAAGAAGCTGGAAACAAAGGTGTACCCTTCATCTGTAAAAAATCCCCAGTATAGGTTCTCAGCCTAGCTGCAGTCTTGTGCAAAGTTAAAGTTTGGAGTCCAGAGAGAATTTTATTAGAATCTGGTTCTATGATCATTGATACTGCTGCATTGGTATTGACCTCCATTAGAACTGGATGACTGCTTAACCAGACATTTACCTTTATTGGTTCTGATTTTGATGTTGCAAACCAACATTCCAAATCAGATGTAAATGGACTTTCCGGAGTAAGAATTCTCCTATATACCAGCGTATGAGTTTTCTTACTCAGTTCAAGTCTAGTAAGACTCTTTTGCTGTTTCGAGTCTGTATAACAACAACAACTACAGTGGCTTACTGGCCAGGATCCTGAAGAAACTTTTAACCAATTAGCTGAGCCTTGGCTTTGTTTTGTGGTTTTACTGTGGGCTGATCTACCATCTCTCTGTTCAGGATATGTCCTGAGTGAGGCTATGCAATTGACTTCACTCAGGTGGTGTTCCCCAAGCTGTGTCAGACGGTTGAGGGTGTCCACTTCCATTGGGATGCCCGGCAACATATATGGTCCACTTGTCGCAATTTCCAATGATAAAGCCAGCTGTAGTGTCTGTTTGAAGTTCACTTGGGCTTCAGTTAGTCAGCATTTTCGCATAGTTACATCATTAATTCCACATACCAGACAGATTCTAAGCATATCATTAAGGATAAAATCAAAGTGACAGCCTTCTGTCAGACGTCTTAACCTAGTTAGAAATCCCGATATGGATTTCCCTGTATACAATCAATAACATCTCAGAATTAGAGGAGGCACGGGAGTCATAATATTCCTTAACTAAGTAAAGTTAGGCTCCAAATAACAGAAAAAGCTGCAGCTTCGCAGGCTGTCAGGAGAATTATTTTAGATTCGAGTGGTGCTGGAAAAGCACAGCAGGTCAGGCAGCAACCAAGGAGCAGGAAAATTGATGTTTCAGGCAAAAACCCTGATGAAGCGCTTTTGCTCAAAACGTCGATTTTCCTGCTCCTCGGATGCTGTGCTTTTCCAGCACTTCTTTGATCTAAACTCTCGCTTCCAGCATCTGCAGTCCTCACTTTTGCCTAGCAGAATTATTTGTTGTTTTTGTCTGTAACAATGTCATTTGCCTGGAAAAATGACACATCCTTTCTTCATACCAGGCCTCGTCCTCGATGGCAGGGTCAAATATATCAAGCTTCCCAGATAAAGGATCAAATAACTATAACATATTTGAGTTTATTGTTAGATCTGGAGGTGCCTCGGAAGAGACAAATTCAAAACAGAATACCATCTGACTACCTTATCTGCCCAGGAAGAATAATTTTTTAACTGTGTCAAAGATCATGCCAAACCAAAAGCAGTCCTCAAGTTGCAGAATTGAGCTCACGTAAAATTTACATGTTCCAATAATAAGGAAGGATAGAATCCAAACCAATCAGTAAGTTGAAGTAAAATGTTCACATGCTCCAACACAAAGAGAATTAAAACTGCTATCACAGATTGAAGATATGGAATAGTCAAATCCAGGCAAATGTCTTCAGAAAAGAAATGATATGTCCAACAGTTCAAAATTCTGCAGGAAAGAAATTGCTTGTAATAATATTTCTAAAGCACAGCAACCTAGTCTGTGCTTTCTGTCAACCTGGACCTAAAAGAATGAACATTGAGGAATTTCATTTTTAAAATGTCTAACTTTTGTGTTGAAAATATACTCGTGATGGAATCACTATTAATTGTCAAAAAGAGATCCATCTGATTCATGAATATCCTGAAGGGAAGGAGGTTTGCCATCCTTACCTCATCTGGCTTACATGTGACCCACAGCAATATGGTTGACTTTTAAATGCTCTCTGGGCAATTCGTTATGATCAATAAATACTGACCTAGCCAGTGCAGCCTGCGTCCCTTAAACAAATGTTTTAAAAAATCTAATTGAAACATAAACCTATTGGGAGATTTAGCAGGTTTAATGCAAAGAAGTTGTTCTCTCCTTGTGGGAGTGTCTTGGACCATGGGCACAATCTCAAAGTAAGGAGTAACCCATTTAAGACAGAAATGAGGAGGATTTCTTTTGAGGGTGGGGAAACTGTAGAATTCTTTGTTGGCAAATGGCTGTTAAATTTGTTCAAGGCTAGGATAAATTTTTAATCAGTAAGAGAATCAAAGGTAACATAAAACAAAGAACATAACAATAACAAAAACAAATAACATAAAACAAAGAGATCTGAAACAAACAAAACAGACATTGCTGGAGAAACTCAACAGGTCTGGCAGCATCTGTGTTGAGAAAACAGCATTACCATTTGACTCCTTCTTCAGAATAAAGGTTATTTGTCTTCAAAACATTAATGCTGTTTTTCACAGATGCTGCCTGACCTGCTGCATTTCTCCACAGAATCCACAGAAAGGATTATGGGGAAAAGACAAGAAAGTGGAGTTGAGGATTATCAAAACACCTATGATCTCATTGAATGGTGGAATGGATTTGATGGGCCAAATTAACTACTTTTGCTCCTATATTTTATGATCTTACAGCCGGGTACTCTGTCAGCTGCATTGATGTCTATATCCTCGAGAATTCTCATGTTACTGCTTTATTTCAAGGGTCAGACACCTTACAAGGACAATTTCATTCTAACTTCTTTGATCATTGCTGATGACTCCGTAATGCAACCCTCTGACAAGCTGAGCATAGACACAACACAGCCCAATCTTCAACCAGGGCTATTGCAGAGCAAACAATTGTTTTGTTGAATATGAAGTTCTGATGCTTAGATCAGTCTGGAGAGCACATTGTAGTACACTTAAGATTGTATATTGCACAATCCGAGCATGCTGTGTTCTGCTCAACTGGAAATGACAAAAAAGGGTTGAGGTTGCCTCTGAAGAGCTGGTGGGAGAGTAGCAACTGTCTTCCAAGGAAGTTGAGGAGATTGAGTAGGCGGAGCATCAGCTTTTGCATGGTAAAACTGTGCAGCATAAAATGCAATAGCTGGACAAGACTTAATTGACACCTGGTTCCAGTAGGTCTGAGCCAGATGTAGTGATCAGTCTGATTGTAAATGTGTTCCTGCTTGAAAGGCAAAGGCAGTGCCTATCTACTCCAAGAGATAAATGCATCTTTGGTCCATTTATTTGTTCTGTTTTGCTGTTGCTGTGAAGTAAATACTTTGAACTGTTTGAAGGCTTTCTTGTCTGTAATGGTCTTACAGTGAATAATAAAACATGTTGGGCTGTATTGGGCATTGGGCAAAGCACATCCTTGTAAGAGGGGATAATGCTAAGGTTGGGTATGTTGTGTAACTTGATTCTTAAATAGCATAGCGGATATGAACTTATGTATGAAGTGAAGTGTCAGTCATGCCACTCGTATGCCTTGAAAAGCATGTCTTTGGTTGCTTTACCACTATATCAACTGTGAAGTCCATCTCAGGACTGACAGTGCTTGACTGAGTGATGGCTAGGCTTTAAATGGGGTTGCTGCCAGAGATCTTTTTTTTTTGAAAGGTCCCAACATAGATGTGTATTTTTGCTTGTAGTATATGACAAATAAAATACCTATGCACCATGCCCCGATGGCGATAAGATAAATTTGGGAAGATAGCTTAAGAATTCTCACTTAGACCTCAATGAAAGAACCCTCCATGAAACTGCAAAAATTGACACTTGGCTAATTTCTGTTAAAATTGAACACGTACTTATCAAGATTTTGAGGAAATTCAAATGTCGGATCTCACTGTATCACGATCCTGAGCTCTTTTGCCCACAGGTCCCTAAGATAGCACCATAGTTGGTATCGTTAATGGCTGTCATCAGTGTGAACCTTTTTAGACCCATAAAATAATTGGGTCCCACTTTTAGATGTTGCTGCCTTGCCTTGCCTGCCGGCTGGCTGGCATGAGATCGATTTGCAAACCGATCACTCCCTGATCAGAATTCACATGAGGTAGGCCTTTGCATCTGCTTCATGTTTCTTCTCTGCAACACTGACAATGCACAAAATTACAGTGATAAACTGCATCCAATTATGGCAGTGTTCTTTTTTTTGTTGAGTTTAACCAGTAGCACTCTACAAGGATTATATTTGAGTATTTTTCATGTTTCTGAATTTTGTATACCATTACGTTCACCGACTAAGCTATTAGAGACGATGGAGGCCATATTCTGAGCCTGTTAGCATTTAATGTGGCTAATCTAAACATGTTAAGATATTAGAGTGAGTGTAAGTATATTTGATAGTGCAAATCTCCTTGAGTCATGGTGAGAAAGTGTATAAAGTATGAGCAGATAGGGAAAGCGTTCTGTTTAGAGTTGCTTGACAAAGGCTCAGTTAGCATGACTTTGACCAGATAAGAACTTGCAGTAATCAATGAGGTGTTGGAGGCAAGGGTAGTGGGTTAACGAGGTAAAAAGCATCCATTGTGTAATGCCAGTTAACAAGGTGAAAAGCATCCATTGTATAACGCTGGATGGCTTAATCTTTACTGTTTATGTTCGCTGATTGTTATGGTCACCCAATCAATACAGATGTTACCTTCTTTGGATGCTGCTCACTGTAAGTGACTATATAATTCCTTAAGAATCTGCTGTGCAAGAGAAGACCGAGAACCCATGTCTCTGTGCACATGGGCGATCGTTCTCTCTCTCTCCAGGGCCCGGAATAAAGATGAAGAAGGTAAAGCCATACTGTGTCTCTGAGTGTTGCTTCGACTGATATGGGGCCAGGGAAACGGGACGACAATATAGTGAGCCAGGTAGGAGTCTAAACAAATTGTTAAGATCGGACGGTGTCAGCGATCACCCGGAAAACCAGTGTCACGAGACAGACGGGCCCACAAGGTAAGATTTTAAACCTTGGTACCTCTTGATATTCCTGTGTCAGAAACGGTTCTCTCATTCAATTGCTTTCTATTCTAATGACTCCTCGAATGGTAATTAGTTCAGTCAAAAGACACTGTTTCGTCAATGTGCTGACAAACAGGGGACAGGGGTTCGAGTCCCCTGGGATTTAATTGGAGTTTAAATTCCCTGGATTTAATTGGGGTTCGAGACCCCTGGCTTTAATTGGGGTTCGGGTCCCCTGGCTTTAATTGGGGTTCGAGTTCCCCTGGATTTTAATTAGAGTTTGAATCCCTTGGGTTTTAATTGGGGTTTGGGTCCCCTGGGTTTTAATTGGGGCTCGAGGCCCTGGGTTTAATTGGGGTTAGATCCCCGGACATAAAAGTAAGAAAAAGGGTTCAGGTCCCCATAAGATGAGAAGTGAGAAAGGGGATAAAGTCCCAAGTGGTGAAATTTGAGGCTCAAAAAAAGTTAGAATTTGGTACTTTTGACCCCCACATCTCTCCTTAGAAGTACTCTTACATAACATGGCATCACTGGGAAAAGGGGAAGAAAGTTGAGCGTGTTCGCTTGGGTCTTGACAGTAAAGTGCAATGACTGCCAGGGAAGCTTTTTCTGGGTTTTTATGCTGTGGACTCAACTCTGCAAGCCTTTGTTTTGGGGGAAGAGAGTGGCATGGACTTCAGCGCCATGAGGTCCGCTGCGAGGCCTTTCTCTTTTTATAAGTGTAATTTCATCGAGAGGATGCAAAAAAGAAAATGAGAAATGCTGAAATTAAGGTTGTACTACTAATACTGGGTCAGAAAAGGAAGTTTCAATGTAAATTGTGTCATGCTGTGAGTGTTTGATGTTTAAATATTTTGGTTTGTTAAAATCCTAGTTCAGAAAATCCTTTTAAGTAACTGTTTTGCCTTATTTGAATCAGGATCTAATTTCAGTATGTTTTATGAGCTATGTAATGGGGCAGATTTTGTTTTTACATTGAAATTGATTAACATTATGTCCTATTTAAAATGATCAAACCTGTAACCTTAAAGCAAATTGATTGAGTGCCTTGAGCCCTTGATTTGTTTGAAATTTTACAATGCCTGTTTTTAAAAAAACAATTGGGTCAGTGGTCATGCTTTAGCCAGATGAGGATATTGTATTAAAATACCTTTGCTGCTTTTTTTAATGCAGAGTGTACACAAAAAGAAGAGTGCATTTTGAGTTTGATGTTTTTAAGATTTTTAGAGAACATTAGAACTTCAAGCTGAGCTGTTTCAGTTCTTTTCAGTTATTACTAAGACTTAATTGGCCCCCTTCATATTGCAAATTCAAAGAACATTGATCTCTACCAAAGTTGCCACAGTAACTCCAAATGCTTTATTTGGGAAGCTTCATTTGGAGAACATATTTTAAAGTATTCTGCATTTGTTTCCCATGAATATTTGAGATTTAAATCTACTAAAACTGCGTCTTCAATTGCTAAAGTACAGGAAACATTTTGTTGTTTTATTGCT
The DNA here is from genome assembly GCF_047496795.1 of Chiloscyllium punctatum. Lineage (NCBI taxonomy): Eukaryota > Metazoa > Chordata > Chondrichthyes > Orectolobiformes > Hemiscylliidae > Chiloscyllium > Chiloscyllium punctatum. The sequence goes on along the minus strand of NC_092746.1, from coordinate 89,505,381 downwards.
GTTCCAGATTTTTAAAATACTTTTCCTGACAACTTTCACACTAGCCAAGTATTAATTTATTACGGGAAAATAATTTTTGATTAACCTGAATGGGGTACTCTAAGGGTTTGATTTTAGTACGACTGAATGCTGTTTATAAATGACTGAATTGTTTAGGCAATACAATTTAGAAGTTTATAGATTATATTAAAAAACTAGATAATGTCATAAATAGTGAACAGTCTTCAAGAATTCAAAGAATATTGAAATAGGCAGACACAATTTAGTGTAGTTACATGTGTGACTGTCTTCATACTGATAACCACTATGGCAAGGAAGGAATGCAACAGGAAGTGCAAAGATACTTTCAGCAGTTAACAATATCTGTAGAATTACTCCATTCACAGGTAAAGCACACCTTCGTCCACCCCTCCACAACTTGATCCAACGGATTCAATCCACTCCCTAGTCATGAGCATGAAAAGTGAAGAAGCTCACAACAGTGAAGAGGAGGTTTTTATGCCTTTTGTCAGTGGCCTTCCTGTGGACATTCAACCACATGAGCTTTACCTTGTCTTTCGATAATTTAAGGGATATGAAGGTTCACTGATCAAGCTAGCAACAAAACAGCCAGTTGGTTTTGTTACATTTAACAGCAGAGCAGCAGAAGAAGCAAAGAATGCTGCATTAACCCAGCCTGCTGCTGCACTGCACACTCAGGGGCACTGGTATCCTTTATCTGAAACATCCCCGGAAGGCTGGAAGTCTTGTCAGTTTTGTTAAGTACATAACTGCCCTCTTCTAAGAATTTAGATTTCTCTGTGAAGTGATGCAGAAGGACAGACTGAATTTCGAGGTTGGACTTTACTGAGGGAGGTCTTGGATAACTGGCTCGTTTCCATTCAACTTGGAGGGGATGGAGTGGTCACTAAGGACTGGATTTAAGAACTTTACTGGTGAACTTTTTCCCATGTGGAAGAATCCTAGAAATTCTGTTTACTGCATGGACTAATAATTTTGTTGTTTTAATCATTTAACTTGCTTATATACTGGCTGTCAGAGTCGTATGAAAGCAGGTGGTTATCATGAAATGATAAAAGGAGGGAATGAGAAAGTGTATAAGGTATGAGCAAGTAGGGAAAGAGTTGAGTTTAGGGTTGCTTGACAAAGGCTCAGTTAGCATGATTTGGAGGTGCCGGTGTTGGACTGGGGTGTACCAAGCTAAAAATCACATAACACCAGGTTATAGTCCAACAGGTTTATTTGGAAGCACTCATGACTTTGATCAGATAAAAACTTGCAGTAAACAATGAAGTGAAGCAGGCAAGGGTGGTGGGTTAATGAAGTAAAAAAACATCCATTGTGTAATGCCAGTTAACAAGGTGAAAAACATCCATTGTGTAATGCCAGTTAATAAGGTTAAGAACATCCATTGTAATATGCCCGATGGCTTAATCTTTACTGTTGATGCTTGCTGATTGTAATGGTCATCTGATCAAAATAGATATTACCTTCTTTAGATGCTGTTCACTGTAAGTGACTGTATAATTTCTTCAGAATCTGCTATTTGAGAAAGACCGAGAACTCATGTCTCTATGCACCTGGGCAATTGTTCTTTCCAAGTTTGGGAGAAGATTTGTAGCTCGGGTGCTTGTTGTTGTGGTTCTGTTCGCCAAGCTGGGAATTTGTCTTGCAAACGTTTCGTCCATTTGTCTAGGTGACATCCTCAGTGCTTGGGAGCCTCCTGTGAAGCGCTTCTGTGCTGTTTCCTCCGGCATTTATAGTGGCCTGTCTCTGCTGTTTCCGGTTGTCAGTTCCAGCTGTCCGCTGTAGTGGCCGGTATATTGGGTCCAGGTCGATGTGTTTGTTGATAGAGTCTGTGGATGAGTGCCATGCCTCTAGGAATTCCCTGGCTGTTCTCTGTTTGGCTTGCCCTATAATGGATTCGACTGGGACAACACTACCATTATAGGGCAAGCCAAACAGAGAACAGCCAGGGAATTCCTAGAGGCATGGCACTCATCCACAGACTCTATCAACAAATACATCAACCTGGACCCAATATACCGGCCACTACAGCGGACAGCTGGAACTGAGAAGCGGCAGAGACAGGCCACTATAAATGCCGGAGGAAACAGCACAGAAGCGCTTCACAGGAGGCTCCCAAGCACTGAGGATGTCACCTAGACAGGGGACGAAACGTTTGCAAGACAAATTCCCAGCTCGGCAAACAGAACCACAACAATGGTTCTTTCTCTCCAGGGCCCGGAATGAAGATGAGGAAGTAAAGCCATACTGTGTCTCTGAGTGTGTATTTCGACTGATACGGGTATAGGGAAAAGGGACGAGAATGGTGTCAATATAGGCAAAAACATATCATAATGCATTTACAATGTATTGATACAAAATTAGTTTGTTCTATTATATCCATGCAATGGAACAAAAGAATCGTGTGGCGTTGAGATGGAGATGCCAGGCAAATGCCTACTTTTATTCATTGTGGCATTCATAATTATTGCATTGATGCTTTTTTATGCTTTTGCTTCTTTAATTGTACTTATTTTTAATGCATTAGCAAACAGAGACCCAATTGCAAAGATCCTGGGGCCAAGCTTTGCTACTGTGGAAGGAGAGGACAAATCAATGCTGCGTTTATTGGAAAAAGTGAAGAAAGGTGATGAAGAACCGGAGGCAGAAGCTCAGATGAAGTTGTTTCTGCTTCTCCAGCAGCTAGACATGCAGCTTTTAAATACTTCTTTGCAGAAAATTTCACAGTAAGTATTGCTCATAAAACGTTCATTGTTGCAAATGTGACAGTTTAGAGATAAGGTGGAATCTTCTGCTCTTGCTGGTGGTGGGTTTGGAGGTGAGAAGGCATGTAATTAATTGGGATGGTGACGTACTTGAACTCGCTATAATCCTACCTCCATTAGGAAAGTGTATAATCAATTAATTAATGACTGCTTGATAGCTCATACTGCCACCACTGGTGTTAGCCCAGTGGCAGGTGGGCCTGTCACTATCCAATTTCCAAGGAATTAAAAACTGTGCAGCCAGCTTGTTAGCTCTAGGTCATGGAGGGGATGTTGGGTTGGGGGTGGGGGGAAGCAGGGGAGGAGGGGGAGGTGGTGGTGGTGATTTCCATCAAAGGCATTCAGTTCTTGATTGAGGAATAGACATTGGGAAGGTGCCTACTGTGAGCCAACATCCTCCTCACTCAAGCTGCCAAACTGCTCTAACATGTACCACCTCTGTTATCCCTATTTCACTACTTTCAGTATTCCCTGCCCCTCTAAAGAAAACAAATAACTTATCTTTGGCCTGGGGTGCTCCTTGATTCTGGGATGTGGTAGATGTCTTTGCCACATCAGCCATGGTCTTTCCTGTGGTGTGGCTGAACATGAGCTGCTAGATTCTAATCAAGTTCCCACTAGATCTTGATTCCAGGAGAAAGCTCATTGGTGGTTTCTCTGTTGTCTGTTTGGCCTGAGATTCACGTAAGAAAGGCAACAGAAGTCTCTCACTGGTTCTCCAGCTGTGAAGTGAGTCATCTGACACTTTAACAAGATAATGGTAATTATTTTCATAACCTCTAACTGACAAAAATGTCAATATCATAAATGAGTTATATGCCATCTGCATGCATCTCATAATGTTTTAGGGAACAACGATAACACTTTTCTCTAATATTTTCTAGATGAAGCAATGATTTACTTGCATTTTAATCAATTTAATCTACTGTTCACAATGTGCTCTCCTTGACATTACGGAAATGAAACACAGACAGGGTGACCACTTTATGGAATGCTTGCATTCTGTCTGTAAAAATGACCCAGAGCTTCCAGTTGCCTGCCACTTCAACCACTGCTGTATTCCCTGCAAATGTTTCTGTTCCGGGCTACTGCAGTACCCCAGTAAGGCTCCAGTTGGTGAACAGCACCTCATCTTCTGCTTGGGAATTTTATAGACTTCCAGACTCGGCATCATGTTCAACAAGGGTTGAGAGTGCGGTGCTGGAGTAGCTAAGCCAGTCAGGCAGCATCCGAGGAGCAGGAGAATTGATGTTTCGGGCATAAGCCCTGCATCAGCAATGAGATCATCCCTGATGCAGGGCATCTGCAGTTCTCACCTACCCCATCAAGTTGAACAAGTTTAGAGCATGAACACCTTCTTTCATGTCAATTTCTACACCACCCACCCACCCCAGCCAACACACACGCCAAGTCCTGTCATGAAGTGGGTTGCTTCCAGCATTTTAAACTTCTCATAGTCCACATTATTATCTATCTAGCTTGTCCTCTTCCCTGATTTACTATGAACTATTCCTTTGCTCAACATCTCTTATTCCTCTCTGTCTCTCTCTCTCTCTCTGTGTCTCTCTCTCTTCCCTCTCCGGGTGTTCACTCTCTAGCTCACTCAGGGCTCCCTCTCTGCCCTTCTTTCTTTTTGGGCTCCCTCTCCACCAATCCACTCAGTCTCCCGGTCCCCCAACCTGTTCATCATCAGTATGAGTACCTTCTTTTCTTAACTGCTGTCAGTATGGAAAGGTCACGGTCAGTCCAAGGACAGTCATTTTTCCTATGTCATACCACACCCCAAAAAAAATAGAAGGAATAGGAAAATGGGACAGAGGGTCAACCGGTGTGATCGGCAGGCCATGTACTGCAATTTATGCCTGCACCAGATCCTATACACTATTAAATATAACAATAGGTTCCTGTCCTCACAGACAAACTATTTTGAAAACTAAGAAGCATTCATGGAGGTTTTCAATAAATGTGATTAATAGGCTTTCTCACTGCCCACAATAATACATTGCATTTATGTAGCATCATTAATGTGGTATAACATCTCAAGGCTCTCAGAGACGAATTATAGAATAGAGGTTGACACTAAGCCCTAAAAATATGTATTGTGCCAGGTGACCAAATGCTTGATCAAAGGCAATGTTTTGAAGAGTGACTGTCAGGAGGGAAAATTGGGCGAGGCAAATCCAGATTTAGGCAGGGCAAAAGTGAGGACTGTAGATGCTGAAGATAATAGTTTGTGATGCTGGAAAAGCACAGCAGGTCAGGCAGCATGTGAGGAGCAGGAGAGTCGATGTTTTGGGCAAAAGCCCATTTAGAAACTAGGCAACTGAAGGCATCACTGCCAACAGTAGTAGAGTTCAAAATATCCAAGGAGAATGTAGAATTTATTCTTAAAGAATGACTGCTTTATATTTAACCTTAATTTTAGTAATTCTTTCTTTACATAGGGCAGGAAATCTGTCTATTATGATATCTTACCTTCATGAGAACAATCTGCCATAGTTTTTAAAATTTCTGTAAGATATCACTTCATATTAGTTGTAAGGCTGTTACAATGTTAGGAATTTAGATAAGTATATACTTTTGAAAACTTTTAAAACTACTTATTGTCTGCAGAACCAAAATTTATCATTACTTGGTATGGACAATCTGCATATTTACATTTTGGCACAATTTAGGAGGTTCTGGCACCACTTTACAGACCTTGAAAAAATCTGGCTTGCTCAGGATATTTATGTGGGTATTTTTTCCAGATGTTACAATACTATATTTTCTTCAAATAAAATATTTGGTTCTGATTTAATACATAGAAAATAAATGCTGGAACTAACTGCATAAAGGAAATAGTTGAATAAACCAGAAGGTGATTTAATAATATTTTCATGCTTTCCTTTCTCTTCTCTTTTTTTAAAAGAGAAGTGCGGCTGAACCCCCAAGCTATAAAGAATGATGTGCAACTGCTCCAGTCCTTCTCTGGAGAAGGAGATCTGACTGTTTTAAGATCGATCAACTACACATCAGGTATTTACATGGAGAATTAAATCAGATAGAAATTGCCATAAACATGGTTACATGTTGAATCATGAAAATAGAGCATTTTAAAAGCATATTTGTTACCTTTTTTATGATTATTTTCTTGCAGAATATGAATTTTCTAATGGATGCAGAGCCCCACCATGGAGACAAGTGTATGGAGATATTTGCTACCTGATTATTAATACTCATGATACTGAAACTTTGTATGTAACCTGTAACACAGCTGGAGTTTACCTGAATGGGGTAAGTAGTTAAGTGAAAGATACTTTTTTGTAATTTTGATTTTATTTATCACATTTAATGGACAGAGATAAAATATTATTAATTATTTCATACTTCTTTGCCATTTTTGTATTGTGTCTTAAACCTTTTTCTTTAGGGTCCAATAAAAGACAGTGAAGATATTATTTACGACAGAAATGGTGATATCTACAAGGATCTTATTACATTCCTTAAGGAAAAGTCTCCAACATTTGCAGAAAATCTTACTCTGGTTCAACAGGTAAACAAAATTGAGAGTATGTTTTGTGAAAGCATCTGTCAGCCAGAAAGACCACCACTGTATAATAAAACAATCTGAATTTTGCAATGATATTGTTGTCTACTAATTTACATTTGTTGATCTGTAAATAATTATTGACTCTAAAAGCGTTGACTGAAAAAATTGTAATTGCACACATTTTTTCCAAAAATTTCAAAATATATCAATGTAAAGATTTTTTTCATATTATTTAAGTGCAAGCAATTTTTAAAAATCCTTTACTTAATGACCAATGGAAAGCAGAATGATTGTAAAAAGAATCAGCAGATATCAAACCTGGCCATATACAACAGTTTGAAACTTAAAAAGAAAGCTTGCGCTGAGCAGCTAATTTTTCACTTTGGGACTCTGCAGCCTTGCAGAACTCAACATTGACTTCAATCATTTTAGAGCCTGACCACCTCCTTTCATGTCCTTTACCCAACCTTCACAATCCAGATCCTGTCATGGCATGGATTGCTTTCAGCACAGCTAACCTAATCTCATCTACTCATGATGCCCATTATCAGCTTCTTTCACTTCCTGACTTACTATCAACAAGAATTTTGCCTGCCTAACTTTTTTCTTCTTTGGGCTCTATCTCCATCTATCCAGTCACTCTTTTTGTCTTTTCCTGACTACCTGTCATCAGTGTACATACCACTTTTTCCTAGCTACTAGCAGTTCGGTTGAAGGGTCACTGGACTCGAAATGTTAATTGTGCTTTCTTTCACCGATGCTGTCAAATCTGCTGAGTTTCACCAGCAATTTCTGTTTCTGTTTCAGATCTTCTGCATCCATAATTTGTTTTAATCCAACATTTATTCTTCGATTCTTCAACCTAAATTTGAGGTGACTGTTGGAGAGCCATCCTTAATTAAACATGTTACACATTCACATTTATGTAGCTTCCTATTTTTCTTGAATGTCATACTCAGGATCCGGTCCAATCATCATGCACATATTTCAGTACTGGCTATCAATTTGTATTTATTTATTTCAGTGTGTGCTATCAGTTTGTTTATTTTGTTACAAATGTTCAAAGCATTCAGGTACTTAGTTCATAAACATTTAGTTTTTGTACTTTCGTTGTCTTTTAGTATCTACTTATGAACATTGATCTATGCTTCAGTTTATTTTTGCTGTCCCTTTCTGCAATTCTTGACCTACATTTCTGACAATTTTAATAATTTTGCTCTCCTGCCTTGACTCTTGCCCTTGATTTGCTGCAACTACCCAAGCTTGATCCCTCATATCCATTGTTTAGATTAAATCTCTCTTTACTTCCTTAGTTATACAATTCACTAGAATACTGGTCCAGGCATGGTTCAGGTACAGATTGTCCTAGTGTACAATCCTGACTTTCCTCAGTACTGATGCCAATGTCCCATGTAATAAGTTCACTGGTCTTATGTGCCCTGTGTCACGTGACACATGTTACTGAAAGTTAGCGAGAAATTATTACCTTTTGAGTTCTGCTCTTCAATTATGTGCCTAGCTGCTCTCACTATTTAAACAGAAATCCCTTTCATAGTCCAACATCTATCATTGACACTTACATGGACCATTCCTATTCAGCACTATCCCCCAAGTGCTGGCGCCGAATGGGATCATAGCCTTATAGATTCATGCTCTCTTGATTGCACTGAACTGTATGTATCCCCCTCACCATATGATGTCCCATGACCGTTTCGTTATAAACATAGGAAATAGAGCAGAAGTTGATGCCTGCTCCACCATGCTTAGCTGTTTGTCTTCAAATTCCATATTCCTTTGTAACCCAGACCAACCCTTGATTCCCTTGCCTAACAAGAATTTACCTAACTCTGTGTTAAAAAATGATCAATGACCCTTGTTCAATTGCCTTCTGAGGCAGAGTTCTAAAGTTGAGCAGTCCTCTGAGAGGAGATTTCTCCTCCTCTCTGTCATAATAAAGTTGACATTTTAAAACCATGCCTCTTAGTTTTGGACTGACTCACAAGAGGAACCATTCTTTCCATGTCCACCTTGTGGACATTCAGAATGTTGTACACTTCAATCAAGTCAACTGTCTCTCACCTAAACTTAAGTGGCAACAAGCCCGGCTTATCTAACCTATCCTCAGAAGACAACATGCTCATTCCAAGTATCAATCTGGTAAACAAAAACAGAAATTGCTGGAAAAACCCAACAGGTCTGGCAGCATCTATGGAGAGAAATCAGAGTTAACATTTTGGGTAAAGTGTTCTGAGGAAGGGTCATTTGACCCCAAATATTAATTCTGATTTCTCTCCACAGAGGCTGTCAGATTTGCTGAGCTTTACTAGCAATTTCTGTTTTTTGTTTCTCATTTACAGAATCCACAGCTCTTTCAGTTTTTATCAATCTGGTAAATATCCTCTGAACCTCCTCCAGTGTCCCGACATCCTTCCTTAAATAAGACCAGAGCTGCACACGGTATTTAAGATGTGAGTGCACCAAGATTCTGTATAAGTGAAATATAACATTGTTACTTTCAAAGTCTAATTCCATTTGTAATAAAGAATAGTATCCCACTTTACTTGCTTATATGCTGTACCTGCATACTAACTTTTTGTGACTTATGCACAAGAACACCTTGATACTTCTGCACCTCAGAATTGTAGAGACCATTTCTATTTAAGTAGAACTGTGCTTTTTCATTTTTTCTGCCAAAATCAACAATTTTCTATTTTTCCACATTATACTCCATCTGCCAGATTATTGGCCACTCTGTCAACCTGCCTACATCTGTTCGCAATTTTCTTATGCCTTATTCACAAGCTACTTTCCTATCTATTTTGGTAGTCACTTGCAAATTTAACTGCCATGCCTTCACATTGCACTACAGTGTCATTAATGTAAATTGTAAATAGTTGAAGCACCAGAAAAGACCCTTGGTGGAAACAAAAACAGAAAATGCTATGAAAACATTGCAGGTCTGGTAGCATCTGCGGAGAGAAAGCAGTTAACATTGCAGGTCCAGAGACCCCTCAGCATTGATTGTAGCGAGAAAAGTGAAATGTGCTGAAGATGGGGTAGGGAGGGGCATGAGTAAACAACAAGTGGAGATGAAGTCCAGAGAGAGAAGAAAAAAAATTGGACAGACATAGGAATGAGTAAAGTTCAGCCTTGGAGAATCAATAGCAGCTAATTGGGACCATTGGCAGCTGACTCTGTTGTGGATGGTTGTGATTGCAGCGCATGTGAAGACAAGGCCTGATGTGTGGGGGTAAGGGTAAGGACATGGGAGAAAGTGCTCAGGCTCTAAAATTATCTCCCAAGGCTACAAAGTCCTGGAGTGGAAAATGGGGTACTGTTCTTCCAGCACTGAGCTTCACTGGAGTGCTGCAGCAAGCCCGAGACACAGATGTTGGCCAGGAAACACGATGGTGTGTGGAGGTGGCAGGCAACAGAAAACTCAGGTTTATTTTTGTAGTCACAATGTAGGTGTTCTGCAAAGTGGTCGCCTGGTCTGTGTTTTGATTCCCCAATGTAGGGATACCCTAGTATCTGCATCAAATACAGTGGACTAGATTAAGTGAAGTACAAGTAAATTACTGTTTCACCTAGGAAGTGTGTCTGGGGTCTTGGATAGTGAGAAGGGAGGAAATAAATGGACAGGTTTTACACCTTCTGCGATTGAATGGAAATGTGCATTGAGATGGGGGAGATGTTTGGAGTGGAGTTACAGTGAACCAGGGTTCCTTGGGAGGAATGGTCCTTGTGGAATGCTGACAAGGGAAGGGAGGGAAATATGTGTCTGATCGTGGCATCCTGCTGAAGGTGGCTGGAATGATGGCTAATGATCCTTTGAATGTGGATGCTGGTGAGGTGGAAAGTGAGGACCAGAGGAACTTATCACTGTTGTGGAAAGAAAGAGAAGGTTGAGGAAGAAACTGGACATTTCAGATGCCCCTTTGTAGAAGCTGGCCTCATTAGAACAGATGCGATGCAGATGGAGAAACTGAGAGAGTGGAATAGGGTCAAGAGGAAGCAGGGTGTTAAGATGTATGGTCAAGGTAACTGTGGGAGTTGGTGGGTTTGTAGTGGACGTTGTTGGATTCTGCTTGTCACATTCTTCCAATCAGACAAAGATTGTCTGACTGGCGGAAAAAGGTATATTTAAACCAATCTTCCAAATGTCCTGATACGTTGCCCCTTAAAACTGTTTACTTCTAATTTCCACAGTAACCTTTTTGGCACCTTGTCAAATGCCTTCCAGACATCCAAGTATAGTATATCTACATGCTCTCCTTTAGCCACAGCACATGTTACTCTTTCAAAGAACTCAAACTGGTTAAACATAATTTCTCTCTGACCAATCCATGCTGACTTCTCCTGATTACTTGATTTGTTTTCTAAATGAGCAAGAAATTTAGAAATTACTCATTTTTACAACCTAATTCTCTTCCTCTAATACACTAGATTCTTCCATCTGATTAAGGTTATAGTCATTCTTTGCCATTCTTTTTATTCTGAGCAGTCATCTGATCTTTGTGCAGTTAGGGAGACTTCAGAAAAAAAATCTAACTTCTTTATTATACCACACATAATAGGTTCTCCCTTTTACAAATTGCCTTTACAGTTTGAACAGACTTATTCTGAGTATTCTCAAATATCCCCTTAAATACCTGCTACTGCAGCTCTATTAATCTAATCCCATGCTTAGTATGGCAGGTCACTTTTGCTAGCATAGATTTCAAACCATATAGTTGTCTTTTATTTTGGATTAAAATATTAGTCCATGTCACAATCTTTTCTGTTTGACTCTGGATATAAAATTAAATCAAATTGTGATATCTGCTACTGAGGAGTGCCTAATATAATCTACTCTCTGGTCAATTCTAAATGTGCTGCTCTAAGAAACTGTCTTAAAAGTATTGTATGAAATCTGCACCCTGGCCTTTACTGAAATCTAATGTTTCATATATATAGACTGTAATCAATGTGATTATTGCGCCGCTTTATCACAAGCACCCAGTATTTCATTTTGTATACTTTTCCCCACATTGTGATGACTGTTTGGGGGTTTATAGTAATTTTTACTAGTGACTTCTTTCCCCTATAATTCCTCATTTCCACTGCAAGGACCATGACTTCATATTTTTGTGTTATTAAAAACTGTGGACTGCAATGAAAAAGAACTGTTTTTAAAAAACAAGGGTTTACCAGGACCATTGCAGAATTTCACAGCGAGAAATTCGATACCTATTGGGAATTCTGTTTTTCTGGCTGTGGCTTCCTGCAGTATTCAGATGATCAGGAGCTAAGGTGTTGTTTACAAGCAAAGCTGATTGGTTCTCAGCTAACTGAGCAAGTTGGGACTAGAAACAAGTTAATATACACACACAAAGAAAGACACAGAAGTGTTTATATTTGTTCTCCCCAACAGAAGTTGCCGATTCCCTGCAGTGAAACATTTAGTTTAAACTTGAAAAAAAAAGTTACCTTGCCTGCAGCAGTTGCTGTGAGTTGTGATTTTTGAATCAATAAATCAGAAACATTTTCTGGGTGAAACAGCAGCTTTGTACTTCTTACAAACCAGTGGTGGTGTAGTGATTGAAACCAGGTGAACCTTTTTGACTATGAGGTTCTTGACTGGCCCAGGTTAACAACTTCAATCAGGAAAGCCTTGGCTGACCAATATAACTAAGAGATTAGAAGCTCCTCAATTGAGGACCGCCTCCAAAGAAGAAAAAAAGTATAACCAGGAGATTAGAATCCCTTCAGTTGAGGACTGACTCTGAACTGGTTGGCCACAGCCAGTGTACTATGCACTAGTAAATAAAAGGTGATTTGTGATGGGAACTATCCTTTGTGTAATTATTTCATTAACAATGGGAGAAAACAGGCCTGAGAACATTCACTTGGACCTTCAAGTCATCTTGGAGCTGGGGTAAGCATTTCTCGCATCATGCCTCTATTTGGGATGCTTGACACATTTGGCCCTGCTGTCGAAGAATGGGCCCAGTAAATGGAAAGAATGTGGTAATTTTTCTGGGCAAATGAAATTAGGGCAGAATAATAGCAATGAGTAATCCTTCTGACTGTGTGTGGACCCACAGCATTTTCAGTTATAAGGGGCTTAACTTTCACAGAGGCACCAGACACTAAAACCTTCCAAGAGTTGACAGGGCTGTTTAAGAAATATTATGACCCCAAACTTCTTCTAACTCCGAGATGCCAATGGGTTTATTCTGCTGTTAGGGAACCGGGGAGTCCATATTGAGGTAGTGCAGGCTCACTGCTGGCCCAATAGAGAAGAATGCCCAATAGCATAAACTTCCTGGACTCTGATTGATGCTGAACGCATGTATGCCCAGATAGAGAAGGAAGGTTTTGCAGTCACCTTTACTGATGAGAATTTGTCATAGTAAAAGATCACAAATCCCTGCTAGGGCCACTGAAGGAAGTCAAGACAGTGCCACTCATAGCTTCCAGTAGAATTCAGTGTTGTACCTTTATTCTCAGTGGGTACAAGTTAGAACACCTTTCCGGAAGCCAAGTAGCTAATCCGGATACTTTCCCCTGTCAGGTACTCCACTGATGGTGCCTCCCCTGGAAGAATCCATTTTGGTTTTAAACTTTCTGGACACCCTTCCAATCGCTGTGGACAATATCCAACTGTGGACAGGTTAAACTTGATATTTCCAGACTTGTGGGGGGAGGGTGAAACTGCAGTAGGAATGCCAATGCCAGCCACATGCCTCTAAGCAAAAGAGACAATTTAATTCAGGGAATGAAGTTTGGTGGCAGAACCATAAATGGCCCTGAAAATGTACAAAGTGAGGTTGACGCAAGTTCAGGTTTTTACTCACAAAGTTCATGTTGATGATACACTCTTGAACAAACATGTGGATCACCTGAAAGATGTTGCCTCTCAAACAGGGTGGAGCAAAACATACCTGGTCCCTCAGTACAGCCAGAAGGCCTGCAAGAAACTGCAGGTGCTGCCTCTCCATCTGGTGTCGAGCATATCTCAGAGTCCGAAACAGATGCAATACTGTTACTGCTGGAAGAAGAGAAGGAAACTCTCCCAAGAGACCCAAGAGATGGGTCACGGTCCAGTACACACCACCTGTGTCTGTGTCTGTGTCCGGTTGGAGGAACTAGACTTGGGGCGAAAACGTCGCAGGCGAAGCTACAAACCAAACACTAGGCCTACATCCCTGGACTAAAGGGGTAAGAATGTAGTGATTGGAACCAGGCAGATCTCGTTGACTTTGAGGTTCTTGATAGTGGTTTTTAACCTGGGCCAAACAGGAAAGCCTTGGCTGATCAATATAACCAGGAGATTAGAATCTTCTCAGTTAAGGACTGACTGAGTTGGCTGGCCAGTGTACTGTACAATAGTAAATAAAGGGTGACTTGGTGACAGGAACTAGCCTCTGTGCAGTTACACTCAGGAGGTTTCCAGATCAAGACAGCTGAACAACAAGGGCCTGACTAATCCAGGACGGATCATCTTAACATCGGGATCAGGAAGTAAAGACCACTGAACTGACTTTTCAGTCTTTTTTTTCAACCAATAATCTATTTTGCCAATTTGTTGGTTTGTCTGTGGGCATGCGTGCATATGTGTCTGTGAATATTGGAGTTTATAAAAATGTTATTGCAAGGTTTGTGAAGGTTTGTAGCTCAGGTTGAGGTTTAGGGTGTAGGTTTGCTCGCTGAGCTGTATGTTTGATATCCAGACGTTTCATTACCTGGCTAGGTAACATCATCAGTGGCGACCTCCAAGTGAAGCGAAGCTGTTGTCTCCTGCTTTCTATTTATATGTTTGTCCTGGATGGGGTTCCTGGGGTTTGTAGTGATGCCATTTCCTGTTAACTTTCTGAGGGGTTGATAGATGGTATCTAGATCTATGTGTTTGTTTATGGCGTTGTGGTTGGAATACCAAGACTCTAGGAATTCTCTGGCATGTCTTTGCTTAGCCCCCCAGGATAGATGTGTTGTCCCATTCGAAATGGTGTTTTTTTTCCTCCATGTGAAGGGTTACGAGGGAGACAGGGTCGTGTCTTTTTGTGGCTAGCTAGTGTTCGTGTATCCTGGTGGCTAACTTTCTTCCTGTTTGCCCTACGTAGTGTTTGTGGCAGTCCTTGCATGGAATTTTGTAGACTATGTTGGTTTTGTCCATGGGATGTACTGGGTCTTTTAAGTTTGTTAGTTTTTGTTTGAGAGTGTTGGTGGGTTTGTGTGCTACTAGGATTCCGATGGGTCTTAGTAGTCTGGCTGTCATTCCTGAAACTTCTTTGATGTATGGTAAGATGGTTAGGGTTTCTGGCTGTGTTTGGTCTGCTTTTCATGGTTTGTTCTTGAGAAATCTGTGGACTGTTTTTTTTTATGTTACAATTTTAGTTAGTGTTATCAAGTCTGCAATGTTTTAACCTTTAACCCTATTTTGTATGCTTTACGCTATACTATAATGACTGCAATATTTAACTTTTAACTTTTGTTCTTTGTTTCTGCCTTGTTCTGAAGATTCTATATCTAGGTATTTGTACCTAAGATAGCACATTGTGTACATAGCACATTATACACTTTCACTGCACTCCTGTACTTTTTTTTACTTGAGTACACATGACAAATCAAATCAAAATCAACTCATTCAATGGTTTATATCAGCTTACCCATTGCAATAATGTAATTGCTTCTGATAAATAATACTACTACAGGAGACTGGTGTGTGCTTTCTATAAATCTTGATCTGAAAGTCCTATAAATTAAAAGTACAGTGCATACTTTAAAAAAATTAAACATTTGGTACAACTCCAGGAAAAGCTGGGCTTGATTTAGTGTGCTACCCAGTGATTGTAACAAGGTCTAGAATCTCGTGGTTCAGAATTTGATTTGGATCACATTAGATTAGAAACGATGACAATAAGGAATGGGTGTGATTTGGTATATAATACTGGTGCAAAAAAAGCACCAGATTGTGTACAGTATTTAAGGCATGGCACTAGAAATAGCAAAAGATTTCTTGCAAGTGGCAGAGTTGTCTCTGTGATGTGGAGGTGCCTGTGTTGGATTGGGATGGACAAAGTTAAAAATCACACAACATCAATTTATAGTCCAATAGGTTTATTTAGAAGTACAAGCTTTTGGAGTGCTGCGCCTTCATCAGGTAGAACCAGTTGGACTGTAACCTGTGTTTAGAGTTGTTTCTGGCAGACTTAAACTTCAAAACCATGCTTGGTTGACTTGGTGAGTAAACTGTAGTAGGCAGTGTCTAACAAAGCTGAAGAGGAAGTAATAATAGAGGAATTAACATGGGACTTGGGTTTAGAGGAAGTACAAAAGAGGCCAAATATTTCAGGCATGAAATGTTAGAATTTGATGATATTTAGTTACAGTTAAAGTAGCTTGAGTAAAAGGAGAGAATGAAAAAATTGGAAATAGCATCCCAAAGGGCAGAAAAAGGTAAGGAAAGGGAGATGGAATTAAGAAGACGACAAGAGATGGAAATGAAATGAAATTATAATTAGAAGTGCAAATGAAAGTTAAAGGGAGGGAACATGAGTATAAATTCAAACTGATGCTGTAGGAGGAGATTTCAGATACTGATGCAAATTCTCATGCGGAAAATCTTTGATTTGATTTATTGTCATGTGTAACTAAGTGCAGTGAAATGCTTTGTTTGCGAGAAATACAGGCAGATCATAGTAAGCAGGGATATACAGATCATAGGGTGAAAAATTACTTAAACAGTGTAAGGTTATACCGCACAGGACGTACATGAAGCAAGATTAACATTAACAAGATCAATATTATTTGAAGGTAGAGTCCATTCATCAGTCTAATAATAGCAGGGAAAAAGCTGTTCTTGAACCTCCAGATTTGTGTATGTGCGTACTTACGCGTGCGTGTGTACATGCATATGCGCACGTGTGTCTGTGTGTTCTGTACTTGATAGAAGACATTGTAGGAGAGTATTACTAGCATGGGATGGTTCTGAATCATAATTTGATGATCAGTGAGGAAATGTTTAAGTTCGTCTAGGCCCTACTAAAATCTAAGGAAAAGACTGTAGAGGATTCCTCATGTCTTTTGAGAAAATAGCTGAGAAAATGGATTGGGCAAAAGAGGATTCAACTTTGTCTATCCATAGTAAATTGACAGGTAAAGCACAGAAAATTTATGTTTCATTGTCAGAGGATGTTTCTTGAGACTATGATGCAGTGAAGTGAAGGAAACTATTGGCTGCATATGATTTAGTGGTGGAGGCACACACACAAAGGTTCCGGAATTTAAGGAGGCAGCCTGGGCAAACCTAAATTGAATTTGAGAGGGTTAAACAAAGTAATTTTGACCAGTATATAGAGCATTAGAAGCTGAAATCATGTTTGAAGTTCTGAGAGAAGTTATTCTCTTAGAGGAATTTCTAAATTCACTACCTTCTATAATAAGAACCCATGTTGGATTTAACTGCTAGATGGGTAGCATAAATGAATGATGATTATGGGTTAATCCATAAAACTGAACATTTTTCTGTCACCCTCATATTTAAAAGAGAGAGAAAGTGGGAAGGTGAAAGGAAGGCAAGTAAGCAAGGTAAGGAGTAGATTGCTGGGAACGCTCCAAGGTCTCCTCCTTGGACCAAGCAAGAAAGTACTTGGATGAAGCTGAAAATTGGAATCCAATGTGTTTTCATTATAACAAGATGGGACATGTTTGTTTAGAATGTTGCAAATTGAAAGAAAAATCCATAAGACTTATTGAAGCTATTAAGGATTAGTCTGGAAAGGAAACTTGGAAGAAAACGACCACAGATCAGATGGTAGATTAACTGTAATGAAGAGACCGAAGGTAGACACTGATGTGTGTTGAAGACAAACATATGGCGGATGAGATGTAAAAATGTTGTATCAAAAGGAAGCTTCACTAATGTCTTTCTAGGAAGGAAATCTGCCATGCTGGTCTGACTTACATGTGACTCTAGATCCACAACAGTGTGGTTGACTCTCAACTGTCCTCCGAAGTGGCCTAGCAAGCCATTCAGTTGTATCAACTGTGACAAAGTTTCAAAGAAATAAAACCAGATGGAGCACGTGGCACTCACCTAGGAACTGGAAAAGACAATGGAAGAAACAGGGGACCTCTTGCTGGTTACTACACACTGCCCTCCATCTGCTGATGAATCGGTACTCCTCTATTATTTACACTTGGAGGGAGCACTGAAGGTAGAAAGGACACAAATGAACTCGAGATGGGGGAATTTCTTAGTCTACCACTGAGTGGATTAGGAGCAACACCACTGATTGAGCTGGTTGGGCCCTAAAGGACATAGCTGCTAGACTGGATCTGCAGCAGGTGGTGCAGGAACCAACAAGAGGGAAAAACATATTATCCTTACCAATCTGTCAGCTGCAAATGCATCTATTCATGAGAGTATAAATAAGAATGACCACTGCACAGTCTTTGCGGAAATGAAGATCTGCCTTCATGTTGGCTTGATGGCTCAATGGTTAGCACTGCGGCCTCGCAGCGCCAGGGGCCTGGGTTCAATTTCAACCTTGGGTGACTGTCTATGTGGAGTTTACACGTTCTCCCTGTGTCTGCATGGGTTTTCTCTCACAGTCAAAAGATTTGCAGGTTAGGTGGATTGGCCACGCTAAATTGCCCATAGTGTCCAGGGATATGCAGGTTAGGTTGGGAAATGCAGAGTTTCACTGCTGGGGTTGGCTGTGGTCTGGGTGGGATGCTCTTTGGAGGGTCAATGTAGACTCAATGGCCTGAATGGCCTGCTTCCACACTGAGGGGATTCAATGATGTAACCTCTGACATGGGTCTGGGTTCAATTCATGTTGAGAATAACCTCTCTTGTACTGTATGGCACTACCACCATACTAAATGGGGCAGACTTTGAACAACTCCAGTATCTCATGACTGAGCATCCATAAGGTGCTGTCGGAGATCAACAGTAGCAGAATTGTATGCCAGCACAATCTGCAATCTCATGGCCTGGCACGTTCTAAATTGGAGGATGGCCAATTTTGATGGTATTAGGCAAGTTGATTAGGGGCTGATGCTCGCAGGGATAGGAACAGCTGGAAAATGGGAAGCTTTCAAAAATGAGATAACCAGAGTCCAGAGAATGTATATTTCTGTTAGCGTGAAAGGCAAGGCTGGTAAATGCAGGGAATGCTGGATGACTAGAGAATTTGAGGTTTTAGTTAAGAAAAAGAAGAAAGCATATGTCAGATATAGATAGGACAGATCAAGTGAATCCTTAGCGTATAAAAGCAAAAGGAGTGTACTTAAGAGGGAAATCAGGAGTGTAAAAAGGGGACATGAGGTAGCTTTAGCAATTCGGGTTAAGGAGAATCCAACGGGATTTTATAAATATATTAAAGAGGAAAGGGTAACTAGGGATAGAATAGGGCTCTTCAAAGATCAGCAAGGCAGCCTATGCGTGGAACCACAGGATGGGGGAGATACTAAACGAGTATTTTGCATCAGTGTTTACTGTGGAGAAGAACATGGAAGATATAGAATGTGGGGAAATAGATGGTGACATCTTGAAAAATGTCCATATTACAGAGGAGGTGCTGAATGTCTTAAAATTTATAAAGGTGGATAAATCCCCAGAACCTGATAAGGTGTACCCTAGAACTCTGTGGGAAACTAGGGAAGTGATTACTGGACTCCTCAGTGAGATATCTGTATCCTCGAAAGTCACATGTGAGGTGCTGGAAGATTTGAGGTTGGCTAACGTTGTGCCACTGTTTAAGAGAGGTGGTAAGGAAAAGCCAGAGAACTACAGACCGGGCCTGACATCGGTAGTGGGCAAGTTGTTGGAGTTAAAACCGAGGCGCAAGATTTATATGTATTTGGAAAGGTAAGGACTGATAAGGGATAGTCAGTATGGCTTTGTGGGTGGGAAATCATGTCTTACAAACTTGATTGAGTTTTTCAATGAAGTAACAAAGAGGATTAATGAGGGCAGAGTGCCTGACATGATGTATATGGACTTCAGTAAGGCGTTTGACAAGGTTCCTCATGGTAGACTGGTTAGCAAGGTTAGACCTCATGGAATACAGTGAGAATTAGCTATTTGGATACAGAACTAGCTTAAAGGTAGAAGACAGAGGGTGGTGGTGGTGGGTTGCTTTTTAGACTGGAGGCCTGTAACCAGTGGTGTGCCACAAGGATTCGTGCTGGGTCCACTGCTTTTTGTCATTTTATATAAATGATTTGAATGTGAACATTGGTATGGTTAGTAAGTTTGCAGATGACACCAAAATTGGAGGTGTAGTGGACAGTGAAGAAAGTTACCTCAGAGTATAATGGGATCTTGATCAGATGGGCCAATGGGCTGAGAAGTGGCAGATGGAGTTTGATTTAGATAAATGTGAGGTGCTGCATTTTGGAAAAGCAAATCAGAGCAGGACTTTACACTTAATGGTAAGGTTGAAGGGAGCAATACTGAACAAAGAGACCTTGGAGTGCAGGTTCATAGTTCCTTGTTAATGAAGAAGGCGTGTGGTATGCTTTTCCTTATTGGTCAGAGCATTGAGTGTAGGTGTTGGGAGGGCATGTTGCGACTGTTCATGACATTGATTAGGGGCCATTGTTGGAATATAGCATGCAATTCTGATCTCCCTGATATCTGGAGGATGTTGTGAAACTTGAAAGGGTTCAGAAACAATTTACAAGGATGTTGCCAGGGTTGGAGGATTTGAGCTACAGGGAGAAACTGAATAGGATTGGGATGTTTTCCCTAGAGCGTTGGGTGACCTTATAGAGGTTTATAAAATCATGAGGGGCACGGAGAGGGCAAATAAGTAAGGTCTTTTCCTTGGGGTAGGGGAGTCCAGAACTAGAAGGCATAGGTTTATGGTGAGAAGGGAAAAATTTAAAAGGGACCTAAGGGGCAACATTTTCATGCAGAGGGTGGTACATATATGGAATGAGCTGCCAGAGGAAGTTGTGAAGGCTGGTACGATTACAACATTTAAAAGGCTTCTGGATGATACAGGAATAGGAAGGGTTTAGAGAGATTTGGGACTGGCGCTGGCAAGTGGCACGAGATTAGGTTGAGAAGTCTGGACAGCAAGGACGAGTTGGACTAAGGGTCTGTTTCCATGCAATACATCTCTATGACTCTATGATGTTGTCACAGTGCAAAAGACAAGGCTGGAGTATTCACAATGCAAATGATCCATCTTGACCTTCTCCTTTACTCCCCAGCGTTATAGATACCAGTTTGTTTCACTCTGTGATTTCAAGAAATTATTGGAGACACTGCATATTGCAAAGGTTATTGGGCCCTGTAAACATTCCAACAATGCACTGGAGACTTGTGCTCCTGAACTTGCTGCTCCCTTTGCCAAGCTTTTCTTGCTTTTCTAGTACAGTTACAACATTAGCATCCACTTGACAATGTGGAAAATTACCCAGGTATGTCCTGTACATAAAATGCAGGACAAATTCAAGATGGCTAATACCTGCCCCAACAGTCTAGTCTCGATCATCACTAAAGTGATGGAAAGTGTAATCAGTAGTGCTATTAAGCAGCACCTGCTCAGTGATGCTCATTTTGGGTGGCCCTAGCGAGCCCCAAACCCTGTCCTCATTGCAGCCTTGGTTCAAACATGGACAAAAGAGCCAAATTCCTGTGGTGAAAGAGTGATAGCCCTTGATGTCAAGGCCACATTTGACTGAGTGTGGCATTAAGGAGCCCTAGCCAAACTGGAATCAGTGGGAACCAGAAGGCAAACTCTTTGTTGATTGGAGTCATACCTAGCATATAGGACGATGGTCATGGTTGTTGGAGATCACCAAGACTTCTCTGCCAGAGTTTTTCAGGGTAGTGTCTTAGCCCCAACCATCTTCAGCTATTTCATCAATGACCTTCCCTCCATTGTAAAGTCAGAAGTGGGGATGATCATTGTGCAATCAGCAATGTTCAGCACCATGCGTGACTCCTCAGATACTAAGTAGTATATGTTTAAATGCAACAAGATGTGGACGATATCCATGCTTGGACTGACAAGTCGAGAGTGTGGTGCTTAAAAACATAGCAGGTCAGGCAGCATCCAGAGAGCAGGAAAATCGACGTTTTGGGCATAAGCCCTTCATTCCTGATGAAGGGCATGTGCCTGAAATGTAAATTCTCCTGCTCCTTGGACGCTGCCTGACCTGCTGTGCTTTTTCAGCACCGCACTCTCAACTCTGATCTGCAGCCCTCACTTTTTCCTTGGAGTGATAAGTGATAAGTAACATTTGTGCCTCACAAATGCCAGGCTATGACCATCCTCAATAAGGGACAATCCAACCTCTGCCCCTTGACATTCAATAGTATTACCATTACTGAAATCCCACGATCAACATATTGGGGGTTACCATTGATCAAAAACTCAACTGGGCTCACCACATAAACACACTCAATAGTAGCATTGCATACTGTCTCCAAGATGCACTGCAGAAATTCACCAAAGACCCTTATACAGCACCACTATATTTCCAAGAGAAGGACAAGGGTGATAGATACATGGAAACACCACCACTTGCAATTTCCACTTCAAGCCACTCACCATTCTGCCTTGAAAACATAGCATCATTCCTTCACTGTTGGTGGGTCAAAATCCTGGAATTGCCTCCCTAAAAGCATTGTGGGTCACACAGCATGTGGACTGCAGCAGTTCAAGAAGACAGCTTACTGCTACCTTCTCAAGGGCAACTAGGGACAAACAATAAATACTGGCCAGCCAGTGATACCCACCCTTCACGAATGAATTGAAAAAAGGATGGACCCGCCACCTGTAGTTAATTTAAAAAGGTCAAAGGACTCACACCCTAACTGACCCCAATCCTCACCCTAACCCTAACCCTACCTTAACCTTCTCAAGAGCAGCTATGGATGGACAATAAAATTCCAAGCCCATAACTATTCAAGAAAATACAGTACTACTCCAGCTCACTTGTTGGAGAAGGATTTAGTTTTCTCCCTTTTAATTGAAAGCCACAGTGTTGGTAAATAGGATGACAGGAGAGTATGTTATATGTTGTGGTTCTGTTCGCCGAGCTGGGAATTTGTCTTGCAAACGTTTCGTCCCCTTGTCTAGGTGACATCCTCAGTGCTTGGGAGCCTCCTGTGAAGCGCTTCTGTGCTGTTTCCTCCGGCATTTATAGTGGCCTGTCTCTGCTGCTTCCGGTTGTCAGTTCCAGCTGTCCGCTGTAGTGGCCGGGATATTGGGTCTAGGTCGATGTGTTTGTTGATAGAGTCTGTGGATGAGTGCCATGCCTCTAGGAATTCCCTGGCTGTTCTCTGTTTGGCTTGCCCTATAATGGTAGTGTTGTCCCAGTCGAATCCATTATAGACAACCAGAAGCAGCAGAGACAGGCCACGATAAATGCCGGAGGAAACAGCACAGAAGCGCTTCACAGGAGGCTCCCAAGCACTGAGGATGTCACCTAGACAAGGGGACGAAACGTTTGCAAGACAAATTCCCAGCTCGGCGAACAGAACCACAACAACAAGCACCTGAGCTACAAATCTTCTCCCAAACTTTGCAGAGTATGTTATATTTCCATTGTATAAAGTCCCGTTGAAGTGTGGCTTGTTGTCTGGACTAGTGGTAATTGGAGTAGTGAAGAACTTATCTGCAGGTGGAGTTGATTTACTCCTGGGGAATAATTGGCAGGTGTGAATGTCATGACTTTAGCCTCAATTAGCCTTTCTATGATTATAGGTAAAGAAATGGAATAGTTGCAGAAATAGGTTCTGGGTATTTTTTCATCACGTGTGGTAACCAGAACAATGACTAAATAAAGTCCATCCTCAGAGTTCATAAGTAATATCACATGCAAATTTTAGGGTAGCTCAAATTCTACTTATGAATGAGGATGGTTAAAAAAAATGTTTGCCGTGTCTCTATCAATTGAGGTTCAGGAAGCATATCTAGACTTGAGTAAGTTAGTAAAGACAATTTACAGTGAAGCTGAGGCTCAAATTATTCCAGAGTGTAATTACATTACAAAAGGAGTTTTGATGAGGAACTGAAGACATCTCTCAGACCTGGAGATGAAGAGTAGACAGTTCATCTAATAGTGGTACTGTCAAGCTATCACAAGGCGTTAATGTGGGTAGCATATGAAGTATCTATGGCAGAGCACATAGGAATATGGAAGATGCAGGCATTGATTGTCAGCTACTTTATGTGGCCAGACATGCCATAAAGATGTAGTGCAGTTCTGTAAATCCAACATATCATATCATACATGTTAAGCGGTAGGAAAACTCCAACATGTAATCAGACCAGCACTTTTGTTATCTATATCAATTTTTCAAGAATTGTTTAGTCAAGTGTTAATGGATAGTATATAACTATTACCAAAAACAACATTAGGACATCAATATATCCTCACAATTATGGATATGATACCAATTATATGCCAATTTTTATAGATGCACCATAGAAAGCATCCTATCTAGATGCATCATAGCTTGGTATGGCAACTTCTCTTCCCAAGACTGCAAGAAATTCCAAAGTTACGAATGCAGCCCAGTCCATCATAAAAACTAGCCTTCCTTCCATTGACTCTGTCTATACTTGCAGCTGCCTTGGGAAAGCAGCCAATGTAATCAAAGACCACTCCCACCCTGGTTATACTCTCTTCCACCTGGGCAGAAGATACGTTTGAATGCACATACCAACAAATTCAAGAACAGCTTCTTCCCTGCTGTTATCAGCCTGACGAATGGACTTCTCATATATTAGAATGGGTCTTCTCTGTACCTTCTCTGTAGCTATAACACTATTCTGCGTTCTGTTCTATGACCCTGGGGTAAGGTATGATTTGCCTGGATAACCCACAAAACAATACTTTTCACTGTATCTCGGTACATGTGACAATAATAACTCAGATGACTACTTAATTCTCAGAGGTTATTCGTTTGAAGACAACTACTGCTAAGTAGTACAGGTGCACAATCCTTAATCTGAAATGCTCAGGACCAGCTGGCTTTCGGAATTCGGAATTTTTCAACTTTCAGAATAAGTGACAGTTTGATGGTGAAATTTTTAAAAATCTTACCAGACAAGCAGACTCACTGAGTAAAACAGGCCCTGAAACAGAATTGAGGCCTGCCAGTGCTGGGCCATGCCCTTCCAAGTCGCATCTATGTGACATGCATCGAGTGGGTGTCGACTTGGGTTAACTGTTTGCACGTAAAACAACCTTGTTAATGAGAAAAAAACTTCACAAAAAAACCTTTGGACTTTGGAGCTTTTCAGATTTCGGAGTTTCAGATAAAGGGCTGTCTACCTGTAGTAGATAGTCTATAAACGAATAAAAAATTGTGTCAACTATCAACTGAGATACAGCTGATCAGGGTTCTGATTTCATGTTTAAGATTTTCCAGGAAATCATTAGCCATTTAAGAATTACGATGATGCTGCTCTTTTAACAAGGTTATGTTGTCCTTGGCTTTTATCAAAAGGGGTTGTAAAAGGCAGAGATTTTGATTTGATTGGAATTAGCCACTTTGATTATGGCTAACAGATATTGCCTAAAGCACTGATCCGAGAAAAGGCTTTTAGGGTTTTCTTCTAAAAACAATTGTACAATGAAAGAAGAGTGGCCAGTTCTCCCAGTTCAGGGATTTTTCTACTTAGGTTTAATTTTAGCTGGGAACATCGAGGTGCTGCTAAAAAAAAATGAGGTTCCATGTTTCAGCCAATGATCCCTAGCTCAATCTCTCTACAGTCTCTCTCCCCTCTAGAACCTGTTTTTGAATTTACCTTTTTGCCAAAGGGTGTGTTTATAAGATGCTGTAGGAAATCCAAATAGCTCTTTGTTAAGTTGCGGATGATATCGTGTTGGTAGGATATTCAAATAGTTGTTATTCCAAATTCTGTTTTCTTTTACTTGTGTTTCATATAGTACTCTGTAAATAAATTCTGTTTTGTTTAAAACTAAGTGGTTTGACCAGCTGCATCACTCCTGGAATATCCACCTTACATCTGCTTAAAGCAACTAGAATAGTTGGGGTCTGGACTGCCTTCTTGAAATGCTTTGAGAGGGTCTGGCCTGGTTGATAACAGAATAAAACAATTGAAGTCAACTCCATTATATCTGCAAACATGGGGGGCTTTGAAGAGATGCTAATAGACTCTCAACACCTTACCTAAGGCACACTATCATGAATACTCACTGGATTGGGGCAAATGAGTAACTTTTTAAATTATTTGCTACTAGAAACTCTTCAAATGAATCTACTGGATTTAGCCATTTAAATTTATGATTGTGAGATTAGACGTATTAAAATTGATCAGGGAAAGGTTCTTGAATGAAAATATGTATCCTCAATGTTGAATTATATGTTCATGTTTCTAGAAAGACTTGCAGAACATGTCAACTTATGCAGAAACATTGTATAGCTTCACAGGTGAAAATGAAAGAAACAATCAGCAACTGAATCAGATGGACCAATGGTCCAAGGAGTGACAGATGGAGTCCAATTTAGATAAATGTGAGCTGCTGTATTTTGGTAGGGCAAACCAGGACAGGACTTGCACAGTTAATGCTAGGGCCCTGGGGGATGTTGCTGAACAAAGAATAAGGGTGCGGGTGCATAGTTCCTTGAAAGTGGAGTTACAGGTAGACAGGGTGGTGAAGGTGGAGTTTGGCATGTTTGCTTTCATTGATCATAATATGAGTATAGGAGCTGGGATGTCATTGTTACAACTGTACAGGACATTGATGAGGCAACGTTTGGAATACTGCATACAATTCTGGTCACCCTTCTATAAGAACGATATTGTTAAACTTGAGAGGGTGCAGAAAAGATTTACAAGGATGCTGCCTGGACTTGTGGGGGGGGGAGCTTTGAGCTATAGGCAGAGGCTGAATAGGCTGGAGTTTTTTTTCCCTGGACTGTCAGAGAATGGGATTTTATAAAATTATGAGGGGCACCGATAGGGTCTTTTTCCAAGGATTGGGAATCCAAAACTAGAGGATAAAGGTTTAAGGAGAGAGGGGCAAGATTTAAAATGGACCTGAGGGATAACTTTTTAATCTAGACAGTGGTACATGTAGGGAATGAGCTGCCAGAGGAAGTGGTGGAGGTGGGTACAATTACAATATTTAAAAGGTGTCTGGGTGCATATCGAATAGGAAGGGTTTAGAGGGATATTGGCTAAATGCCAATAAATGGGACTAGATCAGATTAGGATATGTGGTCAATGCAGTTGAGTTGGACTAAAGGGTCTATTTTCTTGCTTTATGACTATGATTCTATAACTTAAGTGGCTAAGGTAGAAATTGAAGTATTGATATTGAATCTTTGAAAGCAAAGTTCAATGGTCCACATAAAGTAGTTACCTGATAAAAATCCCTGATCAATAGAAGATGGGTTATATCACATAAACGTGCTGAAAAGGTATTGCAGGGAAGAGCATAAGGAGAATCAAGAGTTGCCAATTAGTAAGAGTAGTCGAAAATAAAAGAGGTAATGAGTGAGGTAAAAGGAAAAGTACACAGTGCTCAAAGTGAACTCCTACAGTTTGATTAGTACAGACATCTTGATTTTAGGAGGTTTGCAACCACAGTTGCCAAATATAGGCAGTTGAAGATTTGTAAATAATTTTCTGATAGTTTATTAAATTTGATAAGAAGCAGCAGTGTTTTATATATTGCACTAATTAGATAAAGAAAGTATACAACATGACAACTGGGGATTGTTCAGCAGAGGACAAACAGATTGTTGGTGCGGAATATCTTGTTTTTGTTAAACTGGTGGGGGCAAGATCTTGCTTTCTAGCTGGACTTCCTTCTTCTGGTCTATCTTCCATCTGCCTGATGAGAACTGATTAATGAACCCTGAAGTCTGGGGACTGATGAGAACTGCTGCCTACAAGGTTTGGTTTTTCAGAACTGCCCAAAAAGAACTCCTCTCTGCCCCCAAGCAGATTAAACCACATCTCTCTAGTCATTTATAGGAGCAGGTTATCTTCTCTGTGTCAGTCAACTGTCTGAACTTTTTTAGCCAATGGCCTTGGGCCAACTCTTGACATCAGATTGCCATTGGTAAAAACTAATTCCTGATGAAGGGCTTTTGCCCGAAACGTCGATTTCGAAGCTACTTGGATGCTGCCTGAACTGCTGTGCTCTTCCAGCACCACTAATCCAGAATCAGATTGCCATTGGCTCTTGTCTACCTAAATTTGAAGGTTAGTTTTCATTCCTTCTGAGAACAAAACCTTCTTCTTTTCAAGAAACAATGCACTAATAATAAAAAGGTAATTGCATGAATTGGAAAGGTTTGGAAGGTTATGGGTCAGGAGCAGGCAGGTGGGACTAGTTTAGTTTGTGATTTTTTTGCAGCATGGACTGGGTCTGTTTCCATGCTGTATGACTCTATGAATCTATGAAGTCACATAGTCCTACCAGACCATAGGGCTGAGTTTTCATTAAAGAGAGATGACTGGTGGTGGTTTAATCTGACAGTCACCATGCCTCAGGGAAGAGGCTGAGAAGTAATCTCAGCCGTTACAAGAATTGAAATTACACTGTCTAAGATTTTTTCTTCATAATTTCATAAGATATAGGAGTAGAATTAGGCCATTTGGTTCATCAAATCTGCTCCACCATTAGATCATGGCTGGCATGCTTCTCACCCCCATTTTCCCACCTTCTCTCCATAACTTTTCAACACATTACCAATTAAAAATCTGTGTAACACCTCCTTAAATTTACTCACTGTCCCAGCATCCATTGCACTTTGGGGTAGGAAGTTCCACAGATTCACAACCCTTTGGGAGAAGTAGTTTCTTCTCAACTCTGTTTTAAATTTGCTACCCCTTATACTAAGACTATGGCCTCTCATCCTAAAATGTCCCACAAGAGGAAGTATCCGTTCCACAGTTATTTTCTTAGATTCATTCTTACTACCCCTTCCTATCGTGGTGTGCACATCATTGAAGGGCTTATGCCTGATACATCGCTTCTGCTGCTCCTCAGATGCTGCCTGACCTGCTGCGCTTTTCTAGCACATCAGCATCTGCAGTCCTTACTTTCTACTCTCTGCACATCATTTCCCATTTTAATTGATTTTACCCCTTGATTTATCACATCTTCACAAATTTAATTTCTTGCTCCAACATTTCACTTTAAAATCTTCCCTCCTTCATTGGTTATGCAACTGGCAAGAACAACGACCCTGCTCAGGTGGTGAATGAAATAATAATATGAGAAATAAGCATCAGAGAATGGAAGGGAGGCATAAAAAATCTCAGGATATACCATCAAGATGAGATGTTACACAAACAACAGGAAAGGCAAAACAAATGGCTTTGTAGCTGAGTGAATGTAGAAATCATTTCACAGTAAATGAAATTATATCATGCATTGAAGTAAATAAATGTAATTTGATAGCCATTAGAGAGAGACAACTTCAGCATGATGAAATTGGGTCTTCAATATTGAGCAGTATATAACATTTTAAAAATTAAGAAGCTAGGTAGATGTGTTAATCAAGGATGGCAGTGTACAATGGCCTTGGCTCAGGAGATCAGGCTGTGAAAATGAAATTGATGTTACAACGCACTGGAGAGACGCACCATAAATCAAGCCATGCTATTTCTCCAGCTGCACTAGAGAAAAAGCAGAATGGTGTGTTGTTTCCCTGGTGCCACGATCAAGGATGTCTCAGAGAGGGTGCAGAATGTTCTCACGGGGGAGAGGAGCCAGCAGGAGGTCATTGTCCACATTGGAACTAACGACATTGGAAGGGAAAAGGTTGAGACTGTGAAGGGAGATTACAGAGAGTTAGGCAGAAATTTAAAAAGGAGGTCCTCAAGGGTAGTAATATCTGAATTACTCCCAGTGCTACGAGCCTGATGAATGCATGGCTGAGGAGCTGGTGTATGGGAGAAGGATTCACATTTTTGGATCATTGGAATCTCTTTTGGGGTAGAAGTGACCTGTATAAGAAGGATGGATTGCACCTAAATTGGAAGGGGACTAATATACTGGCAGGGAAATTTGCTAGAACTGCTTGGGAAGATTTAAACTCGTAAGGTGGTGGTGGTTGGGGGGGGGGGTGGTGGGGGTGGGGAATCAGGGAGACAGTGAGGAAAGAGATTGATCTGAGACGGATACAGTTGAGAACAGAAGTGAGTCAAACAGTCAGGCCAGACAGGGACAAGGTAGGACTAATAAATTAAACTGCATTTATTTCAATGCAAGGGGCCTAACAGGGAAGGCAGATGAATCCAGGGCATGGTGAGGAACATGGGACTGGGATATCATAACAATTACGGAGACATGGCTCAGGGATGGGCAGGACTGGCAGCTTAATGTTCCAGGATACAAATGCTACAGAAAGGATAGAAAGTGAGGCAAGAGAGGAGGGGGAGCAGCATTTTGATAAGGGATAGCATTACACCTGTGCTGAGGGAGGATATTCCTGGAAATACATCCAAGGAAGTTATTTGGGTGGAACTGAGAAATAAGAAAGGGATGATCACCTTATTGGGATTGTTTTATAGACCCCCCTAATAGTCAGAGGGAAATTGAGAAACAAACTTGTAAGGAGATCTCAGCTATCTGTAAGAATAATAGGGTAGTTGTGGTAGGGGATTTTAACTTTCCAAACATCGACTGGGACTGCCATAGTGTTCAAGGTTTAGATGGAGAGGAATTTCTTAAGTGTGTACAAGACAATTTTCTGATTCAGTATGTGGATGTACCTACTAGAGAAGGTGCAAAACCTGACCTACTCTTGGGAAATAAAGCAGGGCAGGTGTCTGAGGTGTCAGTGGGGGCGCACTTTGGGGCCGGCGACCATAATTCTGTTCGTTTTAAAATTGTGATGGAAAAGAATTGACCAGATCTAAAAGTTGAAGTTCTAAACTGGAGAAAGGCCAATTTTGACTGTATTAAGCAAGAACTTTCGAAAGCTGATTGGATGCAGATGTTTGCAGGTAAAGCGATGACTGGAAAATGGGAAGCCTTTTCAATGAGATCACAAGAATCCAGAGAAATTATATTCCTGTCAGGGTGAAAGGGAAGGCTGGTAGGTATAGGGAATGCTGAATGACTAAAGGAATTGAGGGTTTGGTTAAGAAAAAAAAAGAAGCATATGTCAGGTATAGACAGGAAAGATTGAGTGAATCCTTAGAAGAGTATAAAGAAAATAGGAGTATACTTCAGAGGAAATCAGGAGGTCAAAAAGGGGACATGAGATAGCATTGGCAAATAGAATTAAGGAGAATCCAGAGGGTTTTTACAAGTATATTAAGGACAAAAGGATAACTAGGGAGAGAATAGGGCCCCTCAAAGATCAGCCAGGCAGCCTTTGTGTGGAACCACAGAAAATAGGGGAGATACTAAATGAATATTTTGCATCAGTATTTTCTGTGGAAAAGGATATGGAAGATATAGACTGTAGGGAAATAGATGGTGACATCTTGCGAAATGTCCAGATTACAGAGGAGGAAGTGCTGGATGCCTTGAAATGGTTAAAGGTGGATAAATCCCCAGGATCTGATCAGATGTACCTGATAATTTTAGATTAGATTAGATTACTTACAGCGTGGAAACAGGCCCTTCGGCCCAACAAGTCCACACCGACCCGCCGAAGCGTAACCCAACCATACCCCTACATCTACATCTACCCCTTACCTAACACTACGGGCAATTTAGCATGGCCAATTCACCTGACCTGCACATCTTTGGACTGTGGGAGGAAACCGGAGCACCCGGAGGAAACCCACGCAGACACAGGGAGAATGTGCAAACTCCACACAGTCAGTCGCCTGAGGCGGGAATTGAACCCGGGTCTCCGGCGCTTTGGGAAGCTAAAGAAGTGATTGCTGGGCCTCTTGCTGAGATATTTGTATCATCGATAGTCACAGGTGAGGTGCTGAAAGACTGGAGGTTGGCAAACATGGTGCCACTGTTTAAGAAGGGCAGTAAAGACAAGCCAGGGAACGATAGACCAGTGAGTCTGACCTCGGTGGTGGGCAAGTTGTTGGAGGGAATCCTGAGGGACAGGATGTACATGTATTTGGAAAGACAAGGACTGATTCGGGATAGTCAACCTGGCTTTGTGCGTAGGAAATCATGTCTCACAAACTTGATTGAGTTTTTTGGAAAAGTAACAAAGAAGATTGGTGAGGGCTGAGCAGTAGATGTGACCTGTATGGACTTCAGTAAGGCGTTTGACAATGTTCCCCATGGGAGACTGATTAGCAAGGTTAGATCTCATGGAATAAAGGGAGAACTAGCCAGTTGGATACAGAACTGGTTCAAAGGTAGAAGACAGAGGGTGGTGGTGGAGGGTTGTTTTTGGAGGGATATGGAGGGTTGGGTTTGGAGGGATATGGGCCGGGTGCTTGCAAGTGGGACTAGATTGGGTTGGGATATCTGGTCGGCATGGACGGGTTGGACCGAAAGGTCTGTTTCCATGCTGTACATCTCTACTCTATAACAGACCCTACCACTAGGGATATGTTTCCCTCCCCACCCCTATCAACCTTGCATTTATATCACACATTTTAGAACATGTAACGTCTATGGAATAATTAAATTGCAGATGCTCACATTCTATTTTCTTTATGCAGAGCGACACTCAATGATATACATTTTTGAGTGCACATCTGTTATTTATCAACGTAGAAAGTATTGTATGAGTACTTGTAAACTGAAGCTAAAAAAAACTCTTACAGACAAGAAGATTTCACTTTTGCTAACAGTCTGAACTGAGATCATTTTATGTATTGTATGGCTCACACATAAGGAATAATCACTTCATAGAAGTATTTGTTGAACCATCTGTGCAATCATATCCCAGCATAATTTGTGACTATCAGTATTGAAAAGGGGAGAGAAAATTTTTGAAAAGTTAACATTCCATCATTTAAAATTCCTCTGCTGCACTTGCTGCAGTTTGAATCCATAGCTAACTGTGATGCTAGTCTGTTCTAATAATTTCTTCTTTAAAAATGAAACATTTTAACATTAATTCAGTGTTGCAGTTACTACATTCAGCTGACTGGGTTCTCTCAGTGGCAGTTAAGGAAATTGATGGTCATTTAGTAGACATTGAATTAGTGAAATGTTTATTTTGCATTTAGTTCAGAATTTATATTTCATGTTGAATTGGACTGTACCTTTAGTTAAAGAAGCGATATATTTCTATTGCTTGTCAAATGGAAAAGCTTATTTCTGATTTCACTTGGCATATGTTGGGGCTGGGAAATGTATCTGAATTTATATGTCCTCACAAGTATTGATTACATATTGTTAAAACAATGTGTTATTCTTTACTTGGAATTGATCTTATACTCTAACTGAACTACTAATGATGCATTGTAGCCTTATTTCTAATTACATTCACTTTGAGTGGAGCATCCGGCTGGCAATATGTCCCCTTTTGGCCTTGCAGTTGGTGTTCAGCACCCCAGTGTCTAAAATAATGGAGTGTAGGTCCATGCATATATTCAGTAGTAAACACCTGAATGTGTTGGAGCTAGTTCTCCAGATTCAACCTGTGCATGGAAGCAGTCAGATGATCATGTGCCAAAGTCAGCCATGATGCATGTAGGGAAAACGTCATGAGATGTCCTGGGCAAATAAATAGGCAGTCAGAGGCCACACAAGGTTAGTCGTGTGGGGGTTTGGTTCAGTGAGAGCAAGTCAGGAAAGATGTTGCATGCAACACTGAAAGTGGTAGACTGTGAACATTGAGAGGTGTGTACACTAGCTGAGGTAGTATATAGAACATGGTGGCACTTACCCTCGTAGAGCAGAAAATGTCAGTGACTTTTTTCCTACATTACTGGGTGTTCCTTCAAAATGTGGACATCATACTGGCCTATCTGGAAACCTTGAACAGGCTTGCACTGTCTTGTGTCATGGTCTTTTCTTTCAGTCCTATCCTTTCAGCGATATGGCATTGAGGGTGAGTTGGAGGTTTGGATTAGGAATTGGCTGGCTGGAAGAAGACAGAGGGTAGTAGTTGATGGCAAAGGTTCATCTTGGAGTGCCGTCACTAGCGGTGTTCCGCAAGGATCTGTTTTGGGACCATTGCTGTTTGTCATTTTTATAAATGACCTGGAGGAAGGGTTAGAAGGTTGGGTGAGCAAGTTTGCGGATGATACGAAAGTCGGAGGAGTTGTAGACAGTGAGGAAGGATATGGCAGGTTACAGCGGGATATAGAGAAGCTGCAGAGCTGGGCAGAAAGGTGGCAAATGGAGTTCAATGTAGCTAAGTGTGAGGTGATTCACTTTGGTAAGAGTAATAAAAAGATGGATTACTGGGCTAATGGTAGACTACTTGGTAGTGTGGAAGAGCAGAGGGATCTTGGTGTCCATGTACACAGATCTCTGAAAGTTGCCACCCAGGTAAATAGTGCAGTGAAGAAGGCATATGGCGTACTGGCTTTTATTGGTAGAGGAATTGAGTTCCGGAGTCCTGAGGTCATGCTGCAGTTGTATAAGACTCTGGTGTGGCCGCATCTGGAATATTGTGTGCAGTTTTGGTCGCCATACTATAGGAAGGATGTGGAGGCACTGGAACGGGTGCAGAGGAAGTTTACCAGGATGTTGCCTGGTATGGTAGGAAGATCCTATGAGGAAAGGCTGAGGCACTTAGGGTTGTTTTCATTGGAGAAAAGAAGGTTTAGGGGTGACTTGATAGAGGTGTACAAGATGATTAGGGGGTTAGATAGGGTTGACAGTGAGAACCTTTTCCCACGTATGGAGTCAGCTATTACAAGGGGGCATAGCTTTAAATTAAGGGGGGGTAGATATAGGACTGATGTTAGGGGTAGGTTCTTCACTCAGCGAGTCGTAAGTTCATGGAATGCCCTGCCAGTAGCAGTAGTGGACTCTCCCTCTTTATGGGTATTTAAGCGGGCATTGGATAGGTATATGGAGGATAGTGGGTTAGTGTAGGTTAGGTGGGCTTTGATCGGCGCAACATCGAGGGCCGAAGGGCCTGTACTGCGCTGTATTCTTCTATGTTCTATGTTCTATGAACAGCTCTGAACTGGCAGCACTTGACCTGTCCAAACTGCATTTTCAATGTGGTACCAGAGCGAGGAATCCCAGGAGGTTTGGCAGTGTGACTATTTCTGCCTGGTGTTAAATAGGAGAATACCTTAAGCAGGACATCATAGGGGCATGGTGCATCGATAATGAGGCAAGTTTAGGATGATAGTGTGCAAAATCTCACTGAATCTTATGGAGGGGAACCCTGCATAAAATTGCTAAAATTGACATTTGATGGTGGGATATAGAGAGCTATTGTGCAGGAGAAATGATGTAGTTCAGCTTAACCAAAGATCTAGTATATCTTTCCCTGACTGATTTAGGCAATCTTCTTATACCCAGGAAAATAGGCTTACCTATAATGCAGTATTAGACATTACATTAACTTCCATTTATATATCTAAATGTAGAACATAGAACAATGCAGCACAGAACAGGCCCTTTGGCCCTCGATGTCACGCTGACCTGTGAACTATTCTCAGCTCGTACCCCTACACTATCCCAAAATCATCCATGTGCTTATCTAAGGATTATTTAAATCTCCCTAATGTGGCTGAGTTGACTACCTTAGCAGGTCAGGCATTCCACGCCCTTACCACTCTCTGCATAAAGAACTTGGCTCTGACATCTGTCTTAAATCTATCACCCCTCAATTTGTAGTTATGCCCACTCGTACAAGCTGACATCATCATCCTAGGAAAAAGTCTTTCTCTGTCTACCCTATCTAATCCTCTGATCATCTTGTACGTCTCTATCAAATCGCCCCTTAGCCTTCTTTCCAATGAGAAAAGACTCAAGTCTCTCAGCCTTTCCTCATTAGACCTTCCCTCCAGACCAGGCAGCATCCTGGTAAATCTCCTCTGCACCTTTTCCAATGCTTCCACATCCTTTCTGTAATGGGGCGACCAGAACTGTACACAATATTCCAAGTGTGGCTGCACAGGCGTTTTGTGTAGTTGCAGCATTGAGTTCTGGATCTCAATCCCTCTACTAATGAAACCTAACACACTGTATGCCTTCTTAACAGCACTATCCACCTGGGTGGCAACTTTCAGGGATCTATGCACATGGACTCCAAGATCCCTCTGCACATCCACACTTCCAAGAGTCTTTCCATTGACCAAGTACTCTGCCAGCCTGTAATTCTTCCCAAAGTGCATCACCTCACATTTAGCTGCATTGAATTCCATTTGCCACCTCTCAGCCCAATTCTGCATTTTAACCAAATCCCCCTGCAACCTGCAACATTCTTCCAAACTGTCCACTACTCCACCGACTTTAGTGTTGTCTGCAAATTTACTAATCCATCCACCTATGCCTGCGTCTAAGTCATTTATAAACAGCAGTGGTCCCAAAACACATCCTTGTGGAACACCACTAGTAACTGGACTCCAGACTGAATATTTGGTATTATGGTTACAGTGTGGTTATGTTTCAATGCTATAAGGTGGGTAGAAGATGACTTTTGGAATTTGTCGAGCAATTTAGGCCCAGATTTTTGCCATGCTGTGGAGCTTCTCCATTGTGCATAATCTGCTGAAAGTCTGCAATAAGTTCCTTTTCTGCACCTGTGATATGTACAGGGTAAGTTTTTAGATGTCCTAGAATCTACCTGTGCAGTTCTTGTAATGAGCAGCTATATCTCATTTAAATTTGCCTTTGCTATTCCAGCTGTCTGTAATCTGAAATGCACACAGCACACCAGGTAAGAGCAGTTCTGTTTCAATGAACCTGTTTCGCACAGCCAGGATATCCCTCGGAAGAGCTGAGGTATCCTGCAAACATGGTCCCAGGACATCCTGGATGAAGGGGTATCAGCTGCCCTTGGGGTTGCAAATTCCTTTGTGGGGGGGTGTTCAGGTGGTCAGGTACAGCTAGCACTAGGGGAGACAATAGTAAGATAATAGGTGTAGTCAGATAAAGGGATAATGAATAAAAGTCTAAAACAGAGTGGACATAAGGTTGGGGAGTTACTGATACAAATTACGGTATGGAACTATGGTATAATGATGATGGAAATTGGGCTAATGGACGGGCAAGACTGGGTGTAAAATATTCCTGGGCATAAGTTATTCAGGAAAAATAGAAAAAGAAAGAAAGGAGGAGAGGCAGCATAGAGTCATAGAGATGTACAGGATAGAAACAGACACTTTGGTCCATCATGTCCACGCCGACCAGATATCCCAAACCAAACTAGTCCCATTTGCCAGCACCCGGCCCATATCCCTCTAAACCCTTCGTATTCATATACCCATCCAAATGCCTCTTAAATGTTGCAATTGTACCAGCCTCCACCACATCCTCTGGCAGCTCATTCCATAACATACCACCTTGTGCATGAAAAAGTTGCCCCTTAGGTCTCTTTTATATCTTTCCCCTCTCACCCTAAACCTATGCCCTCTAGTTCTGGACTCCCCGATCACAAGGAAAAGACCAGCACCGATCCTTGTGGCACCCCACTGGTCACAGGCCTCCAGTCTGAAAAACAACCCTCCACCACCTTTGAGCCAGTTCTGTATCCAAATGGCTAGTTCTCCCTGTATTCCATGAGATCTAACCTTGCTAATCAGTCTCCCATGGGGAACCTTGTCGAACGCCTTACTGAAGTCCATATAGATCACATTTACTGTTCTGCCCTCATCAATCTTCTTTGTTACTTCTTCAAAAAACTCAATCAAGTTTGTGAGACATGATTTCCCACGCCCATGATTTCCCTAATCAGTCCTTGCCATTCCAAATACATGTACATCCTGTCCCTCAGGATTCCCTCCAACAACTTGCCTACCAATGAGGTCAGGCTCACTGGTCTATAGTTCCCAGGCTTGTCTTTACTGCCCTTCTTAAACAGTGGCACCACGTTTGCCAACCTCCAGGTCTTCTGGCATCTCACCTGTGACTACGGATGATACAAATATCTCAGCAAGAGGCCAAGCAATCACTTCTCTAGCTTCCCACAGAGTTCTCAGGTACACCTGATCAGATCCTGGGTATTTATCCACCTTTAACCATTTCAAGACATCCAGCACTTCCTCCTCTGTGATCTGGACATTTTGCAAGGTGTCACCATCTATTTCCCTACAGTCTATATCTCCATATCCTTTTTCACAGTAAATGCTGATGCAAAATATTCATTTAGTATCTCCCCCATTTTCTGCAGTTCCACACAAAGGCCACCTTGCTGATCTTTGAGGGGCCCTATTCTCTCCCTAGTTTCCCTTTTGTCCTTAATATATTTGTAAAAACCCTTTGGATTCTCCTTAATTCTATTTGCCAACGCTATCTCATGTCCCCTTTTTGCCCTCCTGATTTCCCTCTTAAGTAAGCTCCTACTTTCTTTATACTTTTCTAAGGATTCACTCGATCTATCCTTCTATACCTGACATATGCTTCCTTCTTTTTCTTAACCAAACCCTCAATTTCTTTAGTCATCCAGCATTCCCTTTACCCACCCGCCTTCCCTTTCACCCTGACAGGAATATAATTTCTTTGGATTCTTGTTATCTCATTTTCCAACCATCCCTTTACCTGCAAACATCTGCGTCCAATCAGCTTTCAAAAGTTCTTGCCTAATACCGTCAAAATTGGCCTTTCTCCATTTTAGAACTTCAACTTTTAGATCTGGTCTATTCTTTTCCATCACGATTTTAAAACGAATAGAATTATGGTCAATGGCCCCAAAGTGCGCCCCCACTGACACCTCAGTTCCCTGCCCTGCCTTATTTCCCAAGAGTCGGTCAAGTTTTGCACCTTTTCTAGTAGGTACATCCACATACTGAATCAGAAAATTGTCTTGTACACACTTAAGAAATTACTCTCCATCTTAACCTTGAACACTATGGCAGTCCCAGTTGATGTTTGGAAAGTTAAAAATCCCTACCGTAACTGCCCTATTATTCTTACAGATAGCTGAGATCTCCTTACAAGTTTGTTTCTCAATTTCCCTCTGACTATTGGGGGTCTATAATACCATCCCAGTAAGGTATTAATACCTTTCTTATTTCTCAGTTCCACCCAAATAACTTCCCTGGATGTATTTCTAGGAATATCCTCCGTCAGCACAGCTGTAATGCTATCCCTTTTCAAAAATGTCACTCCCCTCCTCTCTTGCCTCACTTTCTATCCTTTCTGTAGCATTTGTATCCTGGAACATTAGGCTGCCAGTCCTGCCCATCCCTGAGCCATATTCCTGTAATTGTTATGGTATCCCAGTCCACCAGCTCCTCAGCCATGCATTCATCTGCTCTATCCTCCTATTCCTGCCCTCACTAGCTTGTAGCACTGGGAGTAATCCAGATATTATACCCTTGAGGACCTCCTTTTTAACTTTCTGCTTAACTCTTTGTAATCTCCCTTCAGAATCTCAACCTTTTCCCTTCCTATGTTGTTGGTTCCAATGTGGACAATGACCTCTTGCTGGCCCCTCTCCCCCGTGAGAACATTCTGCACCTTCTCTGTGGCATCCTTGATCCTGGCACCAGGGAAACAACACACCATTCTGCTTTTTGTCTGCTGGCCTCAGACACGTCTGTCTGTACCTCAGGCTACAGAATCCCTAACACAATTGATCTCTTGGAAGCCGACATACCCCTCGTTGCATTGGAGCCAGTCTCACTACCAGAAACTTGACTGTTTGTGCTATGTTCCCCTGGGAATTCATCACTCCCTACATTTTCCAAGACATCATACCTGTTTGAAATGGGTATATCCACAAAAGACTGCTGTCCTAGGTACCGACCTGTCTTACCTTTCCTGGAGTTAACCCATCTATGTGACTGTATCTGAGACTTTGTCCCCTTCCTATAACTGCCATCCATCACATACTGTTGCTGTTGCAAATTCCTCATCACTTCTCTCTGTCTCTCCAACCGATCCACTTGATATGATAACATTTGCATCCAACAGCATTTATGGCAGATATAATCTGCAGTAACCCTTAAACTCTCTTTAAACTCCCACATCTGACAAGAAGTACATATCACTGCAAATGCTATTTTTGCTCCTTCACAATCTACAGAGCCAGAAAATAACAATGTCTTATTCCTCTACAAAACACTGCACCAGGTTAAATTAATAGCTATGGCTTATATTTTAAGTTTAATCAAGAGACTTATCTCCAAAAACATTTAATCAAGAGAGAACCCACTAACTAATTCAGCCTTTCTCTTGGACTGACTTAAAACAATAATTAACTTATCTGATTTTGTGTTGTGAACTTCACCCAAACTGGTTCCTCCAAGATTACTTGTGAAATTCACTGTTTGTAAATTTTCCCAGATGCACTCCGATGTCCAGCGACACATGAATTCAAAAACAGCAAAGGCAGTAACTGTGCAGGTTCTCTCTCTCTGTCTCTCTCTCTCTCCCTCTCTCCTGCCTTTGCTTCCTTTGTCTGCTCTTCTCCCTTTTAAAACTGCTGTTATTTTGACTTTTTTTTCCAAAGTTCCAAAACAATGCAATAGCATATAAAACAGTAATTGCTGCTCCTGGAATTTGAGGAAATCAGCTCCAGCACCTAAAATACCTGGAAAAAAGGAGCAGCTCTTACAGCCAGAAATTTTTCCCATCCTCCGTGTTGGTTGCGCTGCTAAAGAAGGAGAAAGAAGGAGGATTCAAGAACGCAGTCAATGTGGCGAGTGCTACGAAATAAAAAGGATGCAATTATGTTGTTTGGTATGGTCAACATACCACTGACTCATGGAAAAGATGTAGAGGAACAAATCTGCAGGGAGATAACAGAGAAATAGCTGCAGTGTAGGTAAATTATAATGGGAGACTACAGTACCTAACTGTAGATGGAATGCTGGTAGTGTAAAGAACAGCGATGGACAAGTCTTCCTGGATTGTATAAGGAAGAGTTTCCTACAGCAGTATTTATCTGCCCAAAAAGGTAAGAGGTATTGTTGGACCTGGTCCTAGGAAATGAGGTGGGCCAAGTGAATCAAATGTCAGTGGGAAAATATTTTAGGAGACAGCGATCATTATATTATACAGTGCAGGTTCATGTTGAAAAATGACATGAAATAATTCAGAGGAAGAAAAATCAATTGGTGGAGAGCTGACTTCAATGGGACTAGAAAACAACGGACTGGATTGATTGGAACAAGAGATTGACAAGAAAATCAGTAACTGAACCTTTAAGGAGCAGATTGTTTGGGTATGGTTGAGGTATATTCCCTCTAATGCAAATTGTAGGACAAACTAACATTATGTTCCCTGGATGACAAAGGAGGAAGAAATCAGCATTCGGAAGTAAAGATGTGCTTATGACAGGTGTAAGACAGAACATACAATTGAGAATCTACAGGAATATTGAAGATATGGAGGGAGGTTGAAAAACACATAAGAAAAGAGGGACTTTGAGAAAAGCCTAGCAGCTAATATAAAGGGAAATCCCAAGGTCATTTTTAGGCATATAGACAGTAACAGATTGGTTATTGAAGGAGTAAGGCCGATCAGACGCTCAAAAGGAAATTAACAGATGAAGGCAGAGGCATGACTGAGGTATTAAGTTAATAATTTCCATCTGTTTTTACAAAAGAGGAGGATGCTGCCCAGGTCATTGTGACAGAGGAAGAAACTCTTTCACTATAAGGGAACAAAATTAATAAAGAAATTGTCATGGATAGACTGTTGGCTCTTAAAGTAAACAAAGCATTGTTTATTTCCCGTCTGGTAACAGTTCTTTATCCATGACAATACATTACTGCCAATTCTACATGCTTTAATTGTAAATGCTCATCTTTTCTTAGGACCTTTATCGAAAGCCTTCTGTATATCCAAGTAAACCATGTCCACTGGCTCCCTCTTATCAGGTCTATGAGTTAGATCCTTGAAAAGTAGATTTTTCACATATGATTTCACTTTCATAAATCCATACTGACTTTGAACCAGTCATTGTTTTTCTTGTGGTCTGCCATTCAATCTTTTATAATGGACTCTAGCAATTTCCCTACTTCTGTTGTCAAGCTAACCAGTCTATAATTGCATGTTTTTCTCTACCCCTTTTTAAAATAGTAAGACATTGGAGCAGAAATTTGGCCATTCAGCCCAGCGAGTCTGCTCTGCCATTCAATCATGGCTGAAAAGTTTCTCAACCCCATTCTCCCATTTTCTCCCCTTAATCTTTGATCTCCTTGACAATCAAGAATCTATCTATCTCTATCTTAAATATATTCAATGGCCTGGTCTCCATAGCCTTCTGTGGCAGTGAATTGCATAGATTTACCACTCTATCTCCATTCTAAAAGGTCTTCCCTTTACTCTCAGGCTGTGCCCTCGGGTCGTACTCTCTCCTATCAATGGAAACATCTTCCCAACATTCACTCTGTCCAGGCCAGTCAATATTCTGTAAGTTTCTGTAAGATCCTCCCTCATCCTTTCAACCCCCATCCGTATAGACCTGGAGTCCTCAAACATTCCTCTTGTTATTAAGCTTATCATTTCTATGACCATTCTTGTGAACGTCCTTTGAACACGCTCCAGGGCCAGTTCATCCATCCTGAGATATGGGGCCCAAAACAGTGCCCAATACTCCAAATGTGGTCTGACCAGAGCCTTATACAGCCTCAGAAGTACATCCCTATATTTATATTCAAGTCCTCTCAAAATAAGTGTCATCATTGCATTTGCCTTCCTAACTACTGACTCAACCTGCAAGTTTATCTTGAGAGAATCCTGGACTAGAACTCCCAAGTCTGATTACATTAGCTACTTCCACTCCAAGGGAACTGTTCCACAGTCTGTAGCTTCTTGAAAAATGATCACTAATGCACCACTATTTCTAGGGTCATTTTCTTAAGTATTATGAGATTACTGAGCCCTGGATATTTATTGGTCTTTAATGCTGTCAATTTCCCTAACATCATTTTCCTACTAATACTGATTTCATTCAGTTCCTCCCTTTCACTAGATTCTGTGTTTCTCAACATTTTTGATATGCTATTTGTGTCCTCCTTTGTGAAGACAGTACCAAAATATGTATTTTGTGGTCTTTCTTCTCTTGTTCCCCATCATAGCTTCACCTGTTTCTGATTGTAAAGGACCGACATTTTTCTTTACATACATGTAGGACCTTTTACAATCAGTTTGTTTGTTCCCTGCATTACTCTTGTACTTTATTTTTCACCACCGAGTGAATCCTCCTTTGCTGAAATCTATACTTCCTATCCTGAAGTCTGCTGCTTTTTCTGGCCTATTTGTTTGCCCTCTACATGGATCTAATGTACTAGA
Source organism: Chiloscyllium punctatum (assembly GCF_047496795.1). NCBI lineage: Eukaryota > Metazoa > Chordata > Chondrichthyes > Orectolobiformes > Hemiscylliidae > Chiloscyllium > Chiloscyllium punctatum. The sequence continues at coordinate 89,462,805 of NC_092746.1, read as the reverse complement.
CTAATTTCCCTTGTTAGTTATATTTGGGCCATCTTTCCCATTTTATTTTGTATCAGACGGGAATAAACAAATTATGGCAGTTCTTCTGTGCACTCTTTTAAATGTTTGCCTATTCACCATCATTTCTTCTTAGTAATGTTCCTCAATTCTTTATAATCAGCTTGCACCTCATACCATTGTAGTTTTCTTTATTTAGACAATCTCCAAATCAATTATTTCACTCTCCACTTTAATTCTATCGTACTATGGTCACACTTGCTCAAGGGGTCTCACACAGCCAGATTGGTGATTCTTCCTTTCTCAATTCACAATACCCAATCTGGTTGATTCCTCAATGTATTGATCCAGAAAGCTATTTTGGAACAGCTCCTCTTCTCTGGCACTGTTACTGATTTGATTTGCCTAATCCATATGCAGATTAACATCTATAATGAGTTATATATTTATTGGTTGAATTTCTAATTTCCTTGCATCTCTAATTTCTTATTTAATGTCTTCCCCAAAATTATCATTACAGTTTGGGTGTCTGTATGCAGCTCCCATGATTGTTTTCTGTCCCTTTGTGTTTTTAAGCTCTATTCACACAGATTCCACAATATTCTTTTTCAGTATTACGTCATTGTCCTGTTTAAGGATGTAATTAGTAGAATGCCATAAGGATCAATCTTAAGGCTTCAATTATTTATGATTTATGTTCATTACTTGCATGAGGGAGAAGCATGTAATGTACCTAAATTTGCTGATGGTACAAAAAGAACAGGAAGCACGTTGTGATGAAGGTATAAGGAGTCTGAAAGGGTTAGGCTGAGTGAGTGAGCAAAAGATTGGCAGATGGAGTTTAAAATGTGGAAGTATGATGTTGTTCACTTTATTATGAAGAATCAGAAGGTAGGCTGTTATTTAAATGAAAAGAGACTTCTAAAAATGTGCTATTCAGAGGGATCTGTGCAGGAAACATGAAATGTTAACATGTAAATGCAGCAAGTAATTAAGAAGGCAAATAGGGTTTTGTCCTTTATTGCCTGAGGCTGAAGTTTAAAAATGGGTAAGTGTTATAACTGTACAACTGGTTGGTGAGTCTCCATCTGGAGTACTGTGTAAAGGTTTGGTCCTCATACATAAAAAACAATATACTAGGGTTCTTCAGGCTGATTCCAGGGATGAAAGTTGTTGTCTAAAGAACAAGTAAACATGTTGTGCCTTTATTCATGAATGAAGGATGATCTTATTGAAACAAATAAGATTCTGAGAAGGCTTTACAGGGTAACTGTTGAGAAGATGCTGCCACTCATGAGGGAATCTCAAACTATGGTATATATTTGCAGAATAATTATGACATTTAAGAGAGATTTTTTCAATACTGTTTTTCTTGCAGAGAGGTGCCACAGTGGTGTTAGAATATCTGCTTCAGAAGCAGTGGGTAAATAGCTTTGAGCTCTTTGAGTTTTTTTTTAAAAGCAGACATAAGAAACATGAGTAGGTGGAATCAGACTCACACACATCCAGGGCTTTCGTTTTGCTTTCAGTTGAAGTTTGGAGTTTAGATCAGAGTGGTGCTGGAAAAGCACAGCAGGTCAGGCAGCATCCGAGGAGCAGGAAGAGGAGGTTTGGAGTTGGCTGTTGAAGCCGATAGATACAGCGCTCTCTGTCAGTATTTGAATAGAGTCAAAGTTATTCTAATTCTTATTTTTTGGTTTGTACTTTAACTATGTTGTGTTATAAAGTGTGTTTTGCTTATAGCCTATTGGTGGATGAATCGAATCACATCTGGAATACAATACTTGCCTTTAAATAAATAAGAGGTTAGGATCCAGGCTATCTCCTTGATATATTTCGAGGGGATTTGGACTGAATCATAACAAATCACGAGCTCTTGTCAGAAACAAAATCTCTAATCCTGGATTGTATTCAGAGGTGGTGAGTGATGAATGTTGAGGTTCTCTTTTCAGGTGTTGCATTTGGTTGCTTTGTTTAAGGGTGAGCCTTGTTTAATAATGGCTCCTTCGGTATGGAAGAAGTCATTTGGGGTGGTTTACAGAAGGTGAGTAAGGCAAAGCTTTCAGAATTGGCAGACAAGTTGAAGTTGAAATTGAAGCAAAGCTTAGCATCTACAATTGCTAGGAATGCAATCAGAATAATTGGAAATGGTTAAAATTCATTTGTAAAAGAGACAGCTTGAACTAGAGGCAAACGAAAAGGAAAGAATAACCCTCGCAAAAGAAAGATGTAAAGAGAGAACTTCTGAACTTTGGAAAGTGGAGCTGAAAAGTAAAAGACAACTTAAAATAACAAAGGTAAAGGTAAAAGGTTGGAGTGGTGATGAGGACATTGAGGAAGATGAAACTAATCTTGGCAAATTCTTGATGGGGATCTGTTTAAATATGTCCAAGCATTGTCTTAAGTTTCACAAGAAGGATGTAGAAGCCTTTTATGTTTCAGTTGAGAAAGTGGCTAAACAAATGAAATGCCCGCTGGCACTGTAGGTATAGTTGATTTTTTAAAAACTTGGTAGGTAGAGCTTGTGAGGTCTTTGCATCACAATCAGAGGAGGTATCTGTGGAGTATGATGTGGTGAAAAAAGGGATCTTAAGTGCATATGAACTAGTGCCTGAAACCTTCAGACAATGCTTTAGAAATCTATGAAGGGAAACTGGTCAAAGATATGTAGAATTTTAAAGGATAAAACAAAGTAACAAACTTGGTGAATAAGGGCATTCAAAATGGATCAAACGGGTGACAATCTCAGAGAGACTGTCATTTTGGAGGAGTTCAAAAATTCACTTCCTGAAGAAATGGGGAAGAGTAAAGAGTTAAAACTGCAAGATTAGCAGCAGAAATGGCAGATGATTATGAGTTAGCTCATAAATCAAAGTTTAGCTTCCATCATCAATCTCAATCTGTGAGAAATAGAAGCTGGGGAAAAGAGAAATCCTCAGGTGAAAATAGTAAAGATAGTTTACTACGGGTTAAAAAGGAAATGTGTGGCGGGGAAGACAAGTAATAAACCTAAGGTATGTTTAATTTAATAAAGTGGGGCAAATGAAGTCCCAGTGTTGGTGATTTTAAAAATACACTGGAAAGATAGGTGTGGGAAAACAGGGTAAGCCAGTGGAGTTTGTTAAAGTGGTAAAGGAGATCACAGTGGAAGCTAAAAAGCTGTTAAAGAATATACAGTTTGGTCAGGGTTTGGTTGGTAAGAAAGTGCCAGACTGTTTAAAGAATTTACTTGCATGGGTAAGATTTACTCATATGTACCAGAAGGACCAGGGGAAGAAGATTTTAAGAGAAATGGGAGCAAGTCAACCTTTGCTGAGGTGAGGAGATATTTATTTCAGAAGGAGTATTGCCAGAAAAGGTGGTAATATATGGAATTCATGGTGAAAACAATAGTATTCCATTACGGAAGGTGAGGTTTGAGAGTCCAGTGAAAAGTGGTAAAGTGGTGATAGGAGTAGTAGAGAAATGCTCTGTTCCGAAAATATGGTTTATCCTCGATAATGATATAGCTAGATCACAGATGGGAGTGAGGCCTAATGTAGTTGTTGAAAAGCTAGTGGTAAATCAAACAACTGAGGTGTTATAGGAAGTATATTCTGGGACCTTTCCTGATTGTGTGGTAAAAGAGTCACAAAGCCACAGGTTGTAACAGGAGGAACAATCAAAGAGGAGAGATAAGGAAGTTGAAATTCAGTTATCAGAAAATATTTTTCATCAAACGGTTGAGAAAAAAAAAACAGGAACAGGTGGAGGACAAAGTGGATATTTTTAGTTCAAATAAGTTAGCTGAATTACAACAGGAAGATGGAAAGATAAAGCAGGTGTTTCAAAAAGCATACACAGAAGAAGACTCTGAGTGTATCCTACCGTGTTAATATGTTAAAAATGAAGTCTTGGCGAGGAAATAGAGACCATCTCATATTCAGACAGTGGCATCAAACTTTAAAGAGGACCAATAGTCAAGAGAATTCAGAGATTTGGGATAAAGGAATCCCATTTGTACTTATTGCAATTAGGGATGCCCTTAATGTGTTGACTAAATTCAGTACATTTGAATGAGTTTTTGCACATGAGGCAAGAGGACTACTGAGTGAATTAAGGACAAATTGGTGAGTCAGAGTTCAGAGACCACATATTTGGATGATGTCAAATGTTAGCATGACATTAAATAGAGCAGATGAGTTGGCAACACAGCATTTAGAAGTAATACAGCATATGAGGAAGCAGAAAGCAGACAAGAGATCAAAAATTTGTAGTTTCACTACTGGGTGTCATCAAATTGAAAAACGATTGAGGAGGTTAATTATTTGTTAAAAATGCCAGGAAGAAGGAAAGGTCGCAAACTTGTGACTCATGAATACGTTCAAATGGCATTTTGATTGGGAAGGAAAACAAAAGGAGAATGTGTTACTTCTTACAGCTCAAAATGAAGAACTAAATCCAGATGATTTTGAAGTGGATATTCTTCAAATTCAATTGGTAAGAAAGTTCTCAGAAGTTGAGATAAATTACTGAGTTACCTTCCAGGGAAAATCAAAATGACCTGAAAGAATTATTATGATCACATGGAGATATATATTGGGGTAAGCTGGGAAGTACTAAACTGATTATGCATGATGTAGAGAAAGGAAATACTGTTCCATTTAAGCAACTTCCTTGTAGGCTTAACTGTCTAAAATTAGCACAGGTTAAAAAAAATGTACAAAACTTGCTCAGAGCCTGCATAATCGAAGTGAGTAGCAACAAATGGAGCTCAGCTGTAGTGGTGGTACCAAACCCAGGTGGTACCCAATGATTATGTGTGGACTGTCACAAAATCAATGCAGCTATGAAATCTGATTTGTACCCTATTCCATGTTTGGGAGACTGTATTCAGAAGGTACGATAAACAACTTGTATTTCCAAGCCTTACTCACTCAGAGGATACTGGTAAGTATCTTTATTCAGAAAAAAGCAAAGGAAATTTTAGCTTTACCAGTTTAAAGTCATGCCATTTATTATGAAGAATGTGCCAGGCACACTTCAAAGACAAACAAGTAAGGTAATTTCAGGATAACCCAATTTTTAGTCACACATGGAAGGAACATATGGAGCATCTATCGGAATTGTTCGATCAATTTCATGAGGTGAGGTAAAAACAATGACTACAGATGCTGGAAACCAAATTCTGGATTAGTGGTGCTGGAAGAGCACAGCAGTTCAGGCAGCATCCAACGAGCAGCGAAATCGACGTTTCGGGCAAAAGCCATTCATCAGGAATAAATGCTTTTGCCCGAAATATCGATTTCGCTGCTCGTTGGATGCTGCCTGAACTGCTGTGCTCTTCCAGCACCACTAATCCAGAACTTCATGAGGTGGTCTTGTGATAAACTTAGCTGAGAGTGAGTCTGCAAAAGCTCAAGTCATGTTCCTGGGCTATGTCATTGGACAGATGGCCCCACAGGATATGAAAACAAAGGTTATTGTGGAGGTTCCCATACTGTCGACAAAGAGACAAGTACTGCAATTCCTGGGCCTAAGTGGTTTTTTAATGAAACTTCGTAACAAATTTTAACAGCATTATTGTTCCACTGACTGACTTGTTGAAAGAGTGCAGCAAATTTCAGTGGACAGAGGAGTATCGGAAGGAATTTGACAACCTGAAAACTGAGCTTTGGTATTAACAACACAAAACCCTTCAAGACGATTGTTGATGTGGGTGATATGGTTGTCAGTGCTGTACTCTTATAAAAAGATGATGAAAGGATAGAAAGACCTATTGTTTATTTCTCCCAAAAGTTGAATATTCATCAAAAGAAATATTCCACCATTGAGAGAGATCTTGTGTTTTACGTTGACATTGCAACATTTCAACATTTATGTTGCCAGTAATGTCTCTGAGACAATTGTGCATAATGATCATAATTCCTTAACATTTTTGGAAAAAATTTGGAAAAATATCACACTGTTCAGATGGAATTTATTGTTACAACCTGAAATAACTGCACAGAGGCTGGTATCCTGTCACAAAGTCACACTTTATTGTCATGTGTACAGTACACTGGGTGTGACCTGCCAGTTTGGAGTCAGTCCCTGAAGTCAGTAAACTCCCTGAATCCGCTGTTTTTTTTATTATTTAGTATTTTTATTAAAGCAAGCATTCTATAATCCAAACGTTCCATTTCAGTTTCTAATACTCAACCATCAAACACACTGCTAACTAAAAACAGTATTGATCTGCTGAGCATTTCCACAGTAATGGATTACAAAACTTTAAAGAAAGGAATGCAAACAACGTTTCTGTCCATAAAACACCTACCCCAGTCTAGAAAACCTTTCATTAACAATTTTTTTTGTTATTTTCCCATTAAGTCTAGGACTAGCATCACTTATGCCAGACCTGGCAATCTGCTGTTTTTTTTTCCCCACACTACTGCCTAACTGCGGTACTGCTTATTTTTTCCCCAGTACCCATGTGTGTGTGCAGGTGTGAGACACAATGAAAGACACAAGGTGCATGAATCTTTATTCAAATTTCCACCACCAGGAAGAAAAGAAACACCCGAGTAGCCAGTGACAAGCTGTGCCCTTCACATCAAAGGGCAATGCTGTGTGATCAAACATTGAAGGGGAGGGCAGGGATTAAATCAAAATAGAGTTGGAGGAAGAAATAATGCACTCCACTCCCTGCGGTGCCCACCTGTCCCTGAACAACTCCAGGGTGTTGGTGGACACCGCGTGCTCCTTCTCCAAGTACACCCGGGCTCTAACATAACCGCGGAAGAGGGGCAGGCAGTCGGCCCTAATGAAATCTGCTGTTTATTTTTTTTTCTTTTTATGCTGTGTGAGTAGGAAAGTTTTTTTAATTTTTTTTATTTTTTAGTGAAGGGGAGGAATCTGCTGTTTATTTTTTAAAATTTTTTTTCTCTTCTTTTTTTTGTTTTTTCCATGGTGTGTGTGTGTGCAGGTGTGAGACACAGTGAAAGACACAAAGTGCACGAATCTTTATTCAATTGCCACCACCAGCAAGATAGGAAAAACAGCTGAGTGGCCAGTGACAGACACTGCCCTTCAAACCAAAGGGCAATGCTGTGTGATCAAAACAGTGAAGGGGAGGGTAGGGACTAAATCAAAATAGAGTTGGAGGGGAAATAATGCACTCCACTCCCTGCAGTGCCCACCTCTCCATGAACAACTCCAGGGTGTTGGTGGACACTGCGTGCTCCTTCTCCAAGGACACCTGGGCTCTAACATAACCCCGGAAGAGGGGCAGGCAGTTGGCCCTAACGAAATCTGCTGTTTATTTTTTTTTCTTTTTATGCTGTGTGGAAAGGAAAGATTTTTTTATTTGTTTTTCTTTTTTAGTGAAGGGGAGGAATCTGCTGTTTATTTTTTTTCTTTTTCTTTTTCTTTTTTTTTCTATTTTACTTTTAAAAAAAAAATTTCACCCCCACACTACCGCCTAACTGCGGTAGTGCTTATTTTTTTCCCCACCACTCATGGTGTGTGTGTGCAGGTGTGAGACACAGTGAAAGACACAAAGTGCACAAATCTTTATTCAATTTCCACCACCAGGAAGATAGGAAAATACCCGAGTGGCCAGTGACAAGCACTGCCCTTCAAACCAAAGGGCAATGCTGTGTGATCAAAACAGTGAAGAGGAGGGTAGGGACTAAATCAAAATAGAGTTGGAGGGAGAAATGATGCACTGCATTCCCTGCGGTGCCCACCTCTCCCTGAACGACTCCAGGGTGTTGGTGGACACCGCGTGCTCCTTCTCCAAGGACACCCGGGCTCTAACATAACCGCGGAAGAGGGGCAGGCAGTCGGCCCTAACGAAATCTGCTGTTTATTTTTTTTTCTTTTTATGCTGTGTGTAAAGGAAAGTCTATTTTATTTTATTTTTCTTTTTTAGTGAAGGGGAGGAATCTGCTGTTTTTTTTTCTTTTTTTTCTTTTTTTTTCTTTTTTCTTCTTTCTTTTTTTTCTTTCTTTTTTTTTCGTTGTGTGTGTGCAGATGTGAGACACAGTGAAAGACACAAAGTGCACAAATCTTTATTCAATTTCCACCACCAGGAAAGATAGGAAAAACACCCGAGTGGCCAGTGACAAGCACTGCCCTTCAAACCACAGGGCAATGCTGTGTGATCAAAACAGTGAAGAGGAGGGTAGGGACTAAATCAAAATAGAGTTGGAGGGAGAAATGATGCACTGCACTCCCTGCGGTGCCCACCTCTCCCTGAACGACTCCAGGGTGTTGGTGGACACCGCGTGCTCCTTCTCCAAGTACTCCCGGGCTCTAACATAACCGCGGAAGAGGGGCAGGCAGTCGGCCCTAACGAAATCTGCTGTTTATTTTTTTTTTCTTTTTATGCTGTGTGAAAAGGAAAGTTTTTTTTATTTTATTTTTCTTTTTTAGTGAAGGGGAGGAATCTGCTGTTTATTTTTTTTTTATCTCCTAGTTTTATTTTTTTTAGGGCAATGCTGAACACTCCTGTTTATATATTTTTTTTTTCTTTTCTTTTTTATTAATCCCCTGATTACTTTTTTTTCTTCTTTTTTTTATATTTAACCCCCACACTACCGCCTAAGTGCGGTAGTGCTTATTTTTATTCCCCAGCACCCATAGTGTGTGTGTGTGCAGGTGTGAGACACAGTGAAAAGACACAAAGTGTACGAATCTTTATTCAATTTCCACCACCAGGAAGATATGAAAAACACCTGAGTGGCCAGTGACAAGCACTGCCCTTCAAACCACAGGGCAATGCTGTGTGAGCAAAACAGTGAAGGGGAGGGTAGGGACTAAATCAAAATAGAGTTGGAGGGAGAAATGATGCACTCCACTCCCTGCGGCGCCCACCTCTCCCTGAACGACTCCAGGGTGTTGGTGGACACCGCGTGCTCCTTCTCCAAGGACACCCGGGCTCTAACATAACCGCGGAAGAGGGGCAGGCAGTCGGCCCTAAAGAAATCTGCTGTTTAATTTTTTTTTTCTTTTTATGCTGTGTGAAAAGGAAAGTTTTTTTTTATTTTTCTTTTTTAGTGAAGGGGAGGAATCTGCTGTTTATATCTGTCAGCCAGGGCTCTCTGATTGGCTTAGGTTAACAACCTCAATCAGGGGTCTCATAGTCAATAAGATCCACCTGGTTCCAATCACTGCACGCCATCCAAGCCATTCAATTTGAAATGGCAAAATGACAGAGCATAATTACCGAAGCATCATAACTTTGACAAAGGAAGGTGGAGGTGTTCAGTGGCAGAAGAAATGGACTGAGATGTACTGTAGTATTAAATATTTGCATGGTAAGTTTTATTGTAATGCAAGTGTAGAGTATTAATAGCATGAGACTAAAGTCTTTGAAAGTTGTCTTTTTTTAATTGACAGTTTATTTTTTAATGGGGTGGTATAACAGTACTGTGCCTTTAGGAGGAATTTGTTCATGCTGTTTTTCTTGCAAAAAGGTGTTGCCACAGTAGCTCTAGAATGTCTGTTTCGGAAGCAATGGGTAAACAGCTTTGCGCTCCCTGAGTGTTTTTTTTAAATTAGACAAAAAGAGCATAAATGGGTAGAGGCAGGCACACACAGATCCAGGGTTTTAGTTTTGCTTTCATTTGTTGTTTGGAGTTGGCTGTTGAAGCTGATCAGTATAGCTCTGTCTCTGCTGCAGCAAAAAGCTTGAGTTCTTCTCTGTTGTTAGCTTTATTCTTTCAGTGTTCCTTTCTCCTGGACAATAGAAGAGAGAACACATGAGGAGAACTGTTTTACTGAATTTGCCTTTGCCAAGGATGCGTTTATGGGATGCTGCTTTCTTGCAACAGCTAAATTAGTAGCTAAATAATATGTTGTTAAGTATTTTGTTAGAGTTGAAGTTATGATAGTTCTTTTTCAGTTTGTATTTCGATATGTTGTCAAAATAAAATGTGTTTTGCTTAAAGCTTAGTGATGGACCAATCAAACCACATCTGGAACACAGACCCTCACACTTTCCTTTAAACAAAATAACAAGTTAGGGTCTCGGCTATCTCCTTGATATATTGTGAGAGGGTTTGGTCTGGTCCATAACAAATGGACGTTCTTTTAAAACTGAGATATGACAGAATTTCTTCACTCAGAGGGAAATGAATGTCTAGAATATTCTACTCCAGGGAGAGTTGAATGCTACAATTGTTACCACATGAACCATTTTTGAAAATATTGTAAGTGATAAGACTTTTGTCACCTAAAATAAAACCTCCTGCAAAAGGAACATTTCTAATACAAAAAGGGAAAAAGTTCAAGAAGTTAAAGATACAGAGCAAAAGTGGATGCAGCATTTCTGGATGAGGTCAAAGAGAGTCAAGCAGATTTCAGGCCATCAACCTGAAAATAGAAGACTTTGAAACAGAATTTAAAGATGACACAGGAGAAGCCATTTCAGTACTTGCAGACAATGTGTCCTGATTAAAGTCTGTGGGAGTCAGACCAGCTAACATGTCCATGGTCCATATAGTGCAGATCTTCAGATGCATGGGCAAATCACCACAAAGCTTAACCACAGAGAATGAAATGTTAGTGGAATGTATATATTGAGGAAATAAAATACCTCATTGTAGATCATAAATGCACCTGCTTGCAGAATTCCATGAAAATTCCTCATCTTTTGATGGGAAAAACTAAATCTCAGTTTAACTGCTTGAAAGTGGGGTCATTTTGCCAGTGATGAAACTGACTTAATGGTGTTCAGGGCTAGTAACTGTTTCTAACACAAATGGAGAACTAAGATCATATGAGGATCCCATTCAGTTAAACAAAGGAGTAAGAAGGGAAATCTATCCTACTTTGTCAACAAGAGTTTGATAAAATTGGCAACAAGCAAGTGTATCTTTTTACAAAATAAAAACCAAAAGAACTGCAGATGCTGTAAATCAAACAAAGAAATTGCTGGAAATGCTAAGCAGGTCTGGCAACATCTGTAAAGAGCAATCGCAGTTAAGGTTTCAGGTCCGGTGAACCATCCTTTGAATTAGTTCTGAGGAAGGGTCACCGGACCTGAAACTTTAACTCTGATTTCTCTTCACAGATGTTGTCAGACCTACTAAGCTTTTCCAGAAATTTCTATTTTCATTTTTAAAACAAAATTCAGTGCCTACAGTGGCTGCCAGCAGATAGCCTTGCACTAAGGTTCAAGGTTGCTGGTTACATTTTCACATCATTTGGATGGTATTGCTTCAACTATCTACCATTTGGGATCAACTCTGCACCGGAGAATTTTTTTAAAGCGTACTGAGGTCTAGAATACTGGATGGAAGACAGGTAACCATTTTCCACTGCGTGGTAAAACACAGATGGATTATAACTAGAAGGTCTGGACATTTATTTTAATTTATTTGCAGGATGAGGGCATTGCTGGCTAGGCTAGCATTTATTACCCACCCCAGAGAGCAGTTGAGAGTCAACCACATTGCTGTGAGTCTGGAGTCACATGTCGTCCAGACCAGGTAAGGAAAGCAATTTCCTTCCCTAAAGGACGTTAGTGGACCAGACGAGCTTTTCTGACAATTGACAATGGATTTGTGATAATTATTGAACTCTTAATTCCAGATTTGGATTGAATTCAAATTCTACCATCTGCCATGGCAAGGTCCCCAGACATTATCTGGGTCTCTAGATTAACACCCCAATGTTAATACCATGAGGCCATTGCTTACCCATTATAGAATACAAGCAATAGACTAAATGAAAAATACTAATTTTTTACAGAATGATTCCATTTTAGGACACATTGTCCAAGAAGAAGATATCGTGGTGGATTCAAGGAAGACAGGCTTTTAGTGAATCTTTGCAAACAAATTGTGCAAAATGTACAGCGCTTCTGAGACATAATAAATCATTACCCACAACTTAGCACATCTTATTCAACCCATAAGAGATGTTTTGCGAAGGGATCAGCAATGGTATTGGAGGCAGGAGCAGACTACAGTTTTTGAAAGGATTAAACAGAAGTTAATTTTGACTAATATGTTAGCACTTTTCAATCCAGGCATAACTTACCATAGTAGCCACACAGACATCATCCACAGGGAATGCAAAAGTAGGTTTATTTTATGTTGAGAGTTTTGATTAAGACTGATCAGAGATATACTGCCATACAAGGAAAAGTGTTAGCAGTTACGTGGGCATGTGAAGTATTCACAGACATCTTCATTGAAATTCCATGCTTAGATGGACCACAATTTTTATTTACATTACTTGGATTGAAATACATCTTAAAAGATGCCTTTATGCATTCAAAAGATAGGGTGAGGCTGATGAGGCATGATGATGGAAGAGTTTATGTTCTAGGTAAGTTGCAAGTAATGACAGATACATTCTCAAGGCAGCAGTGGATTAAGCAGAAAAAGGGCATCTTGTTTTTGTTAGAGTTAAACTCCATAGAGTTATAGAGATGTACAGCATGGAAACAGACCCTTTGGTCCAACCTGTCCATGCTGACCAGATATCCCAACCCAATCTAGTCCCACCTGCCAGCACCCGGCCCATATCCCTCCAAACCCTTCCTATTCATATACCCATCCAAATGCCTCTTAACTGTAGCAATTGTACCAGCCTCCACCACTTCCTCTGGCAGCTCATTCCATACATGTACCATCCTCTGCGTGAAAAAGTTGCCCCTTAGGTCTCTTTTATATCTTTCCCCTCTCACCCTAAACCTATGCCCTCTAGTTCTGGACTCCCCGATCCCAGGGAAAAGACTATGTCTATTTATCCTATCCATGCCCCTCATAATTTTGTAAACCTCTATAAGGTCACCCCTCAGCCTCCGACGCTCCAGGGAAAACAGCCCAAGCCTGTTCAGCCTCTCCCTGTAGCTCAAATCCTCCAACCCTGGCAACATCCTTGTAAATCTTTTCTGAACCCTTTCAAGTTTCACAACATCTTTCTGATAGGTAGGAGACCAGAATTGCACGCAATATTCCAACAGTGGCCTAACCAATGTCCTGCACAGCTGCAACATGACCTCCCAACTCCTCTATTCAGTGCTTTGACCAGTAAAGGAAAGCATACCAAACACTTTCTTCACTATCCTGTCCATCTGCGATTCTACTTTCAAGGAGCTATGAACCGGCACTCCAAGGCCTCTTTGTTCAGCAACACTCCCTAGGACCTTACTATTAAGTGTATAAGTCCTGCTAAGATTTGCTTTCCCAAAATGCAGCACCTCGCATTTATCTGAATTAAACTCCATCTGCCACTTCTCAGCCCGTTGGCACATCTGGTCCAGATCCTGTTGTAATCTGAAGTAACCCTCTTCACTGTCCACTACACCTCCAATTTTGGTGTCATCTGCAAACTTACTAATTATACTTCTTATGCTCGCATCCAAATCATTATGTAAATGACAAAACGTAGAGGACCCAGCAGCGATCCTTGTGGCACTCCACTGGTCACAGGCCTCCACTCTGAAAAACAACCCTCCACCACCACCCTCTGTCTTGTACCTTTGAGCCTGTTCTGTATCCAAATGGCTAGTTCTCCCTGTATTCCATGAGATCTAACCTTGCTAATCAGTCTTCCATGAGGAACCTGGTCGAACGCCTTACTGAAGTCCATATAGATCACATCTACTGCTCTGCCCTCATCAATCTTCTTTGTAACTTCTTCAAAAAACTCAAATCAAGTTTGTGAGACATGATTTCCCATCCACAAAGCCATGTTGACTATCCCTAATCAGTCCTTGCCTTTCCAAATACATGTCCATCCTGTCCCTCAGGATTCCCTCCAACAACTTGCGCACCACTGAGATCAGGCCCACCAGTCTATAGTTCCCTGGCTTGTCTTTACCGCCCTTCTTAAACAGTGGCACCACTTTTGCCGACCTCCAGTCTTCTGTCACCTCACCTGTGACCATCGATGATACAAATATCTCAGCCAGAGGCCCAGCAATCACTTCTCTAGCTTCCCACAGAGTTCTCGGCTACACCTGATTAGGTCCTGGGGATTTATCCACCTTTAACCATTTCAAGACATCCAGCACTTCCTCCTCTGTAATCTGGACATTTTGCAAGATGTCACCATCTATTTCCCTACAGTTTTTATCTTCCATATCCTTTTCCACAGTAAATACTGATGCAACATATCTTTGTAAATCTTCTCTGACCCTTTCATGTTTAACAACATCTTTCTTATAGCAGATGAAATATAGTGCAGACCAAGTGCTGAAAAGGTACAATGAGCAAGAACAACAATTGACAATAATGAAAGCTTTACTGATGCACCAAACATTTACACTGAAATTGATGCAAACAGAAATGGGACAGGCAGTCCATGAGGGTCATCTAATTATTGTAATCTGCAGAGTAAGACCACAACAATCAGATATTTTGAAAGACACACAGGATTATACTTCATTATGCTAAATATCTACCATACATAGCCTAGTTCCTATAAAACCAATGATTTCTTCAAGGTTTCTAGGAAGGCCATTGGAAAGGCTAGCAATGATTTGTTCAATTTCAGAATTAATATGTATTTAATCTTAGTCGCTTATCATCCATGAAGGGCTTAAGTTGTGAGACTTAATTTAACCACAACAAACTCACTGAAGAGGAACTTTGCAATACGCAGTTTTATGGAAAATCCAGCATTGGACAATGAACCTCAGTTTTCACTTCAGAGTGACACAACAATGAGGTAATAATGCTGTATTTCATCTTCAGTCGGAAGATAGTTGCCAGTAGAATTGCCAATGGGGAGGATTTCATAAACTGGTGGATCAATTTTCCTGTACAACCTTGAGACATCGCATCATCATAAGAAATTAAAATAATTGAATTGAAATAACTTCGAGAACAGCCACAGAGAAAAGCTGCAGCTCAAGATACGAGGGTCAACTATAACGTCAGGGTAGAACATCTGGTTAAAGGGCAGAAAGTCAGAATCCACAGTCATCAGTGAAACAGATGAACTGAAACTTTGTATTGTTAGTACACATGAAGAGACATTCAGGAGAAACAGGAAAACATTGTTCTTACTTGAGCCAAGAAGTGAGACCAAGTATGAGTATCATGGGATGTGGTGCAACTATTCCAGTCACAGTGCAGTACCATGTAGTGTTGATTTCAAATGAACCAGATTGGAATGAGAGGCCAGTATTCCAAATCATTTTCAACCTCTGAGATTCTGACTTTAGGGGTATGGGGGTCAGTGGATAGCAACTGGTGATAACAGTGATAATAATGAAGTAATAATTATTACTAATAACATATAAACAAGTAAAAGTGAACTACAGGAATAATATACACCAAATAGTGAGAAACTTGGGGAGATGTGATATATAAGATTTACATAAATCCTTGTTAAAAATCACACAACACCAGGTTATAGTCCAACAGGTTTAATTGGAAGCACACTTTTTTTAATTTCAAAAATATACTTTATTCATAAAATAATTTGATGGTCTGTACAGTTGATCATGCCATACATATGTAAACACTTACATACAAAGATCAGAATTTATCATTTTTATGTACAAGTCTGTACGTTTTTCAATCATATGCCCATATATTTAGCTGAGGCGTCAGCAGAGCCCAAATAACTCCGTGGGCCCCCTGGTCTTCTTAGGCAGGCAGATGTTACACGGTGGTCTTTCCCCACTGCGCCTTGGCGGCAGCTGCCCCAAGCTTCAGCGCATCCCTCAACACGTAGTCCTGGACCTTGGAATGTGCCAGTCTGCAACACTCAGTCGGGGTCAACTCCTTCAGCTGGAAGATCAACTGGTTTCGGACTGCCCAGAGAGCATCCTTCACCGAGTTGATGATCCACCAGTCACAGTTGATGTTCGTCTCGGTGTGCGTCCCTGGGAACAGACCGTAGAGCACGGAGTCCCGCGTCACGGTGCTGCTCAGGACGAACCTCGACAAACACCACTGCATTCCTCTCCAGACTTCTTCTGTGTAGGCACATTCCAGAAGGAGGTGTGTGACAGCCTCGTTTCCCCCCCCCGCAGCCGCTTCATGGGCAGCGTGCAGTGCGGCTGAGAGTCCGGGGGTGCATAAAGGATCTCACAGGCAGAGCCCTTCTCACCACTAGCCAAGCCATATCTTGGTGCTAGTTGGAATGTTCTGGTGATGAGGCATTCTGCCAAAAGGCTTTGACAGTCTGCTCAGGAAACCGCTCGATAGGATCCGTCCTCTCCTTTTCCCGAAGGGTCTCAAGGACACTACGTGCTGATCACTTCCTGATGGACTTGTGGTCAAAGGTGTTTTTCTAATTGGAAGCACACTAGCTTTTGGAGCGATGCTCCTTCATCAGGTGATAGTGGAGGGCTCGATCATAACACAGAATTTATAGCAAAACTTTACAGTGTGATGTAACTGAAATTATACATTGAAAAATTACATGAAATTAAGTGTGTGGCTTTTTTACATTGGGTTGAAGAATACTTTGTCTTCCCATTAGGAACCCCTGCTCCCTCACCACAAAAACACTTCTTTAAAAGAGAAGTGCCTACTCCAGCACCTTCCCTCACTGTTGCCATCTACTGCACGACTACACTTGCCTGCTCAGTGCCCTCCCTCACAGTCACCACCAGCTGCTGGAAATTCAGATTATTTTCTTTCTGATATAGAAAGTTATTACGACACCGTTAATTAGTTAAGTTATTTTAGTTTCAATGTTAATATTGTTGTCTGAATATTTAAATTAAAGGAGATTAACAATTTATAGTTTTAGCCTCCTAGTTTGCTGTTTGTGGAATTGGATGCCTGTCCTGCTGGCAGACATATCTGTTTCTGAATGTCTGGAAATCCCGTTACTTGTGACCAGATTCAAACAATTGTTGAGAAAGATGAAGTGCATACCATAGAGAGGACCAAATTTTAATGGACTTTTTTTTTCAGGTCAGCAGCAAATGCCATTGTTTTGCCACTGACTGGAAAATCCAGCCCATGATTTTTCAGTATATTGTTGTTTAATTCATCTAAAACAGAACATCGATACTATGGAAATGATAGTGTATCCTTCAATGTTGTTCATTTTACAGGACCTTATTCTTAGGTACAATTATAATTTTTAGAAGTGAAGTTTGTCAAGTTATATGACTGAATTTAAAAGTGTTATGACATTAGAAAACAGATTTCTATGAATTTTTTCAGTTCTTTGAATGCAGTTGCGAATACTCACCTAGAAATGTGCTGGATCAATTATTTTTAATAATATTTTAGTTGTAATATTTTCATCAAAACTAGAGACAAACCTAATTATGCTTGATTGTCCTATTCAATATGTTTTGTAAATAAAATCATAATTTGGGATTGTGTAAGATTTAGGACTTATGACATACCAACCTATGCAAATTAGCATGCTATTTTTCATTGTTTTATGTATTGCTGAGAAGACATTTAAGCCTCAACTCATTGTTTTGAGGATGGAAATTCTGTTTTACAAGTGGATTCTGTATTCACATTACTAAATAACATGTCTGAAGATAGATCTCAAATATTCTCTGTTGCTGATGCTCAGTTACTGATCTTCAATCCCAACAGGATAAGATTTTTAAAATGTAGAATCTTATTTCTGTGAAACAGTTATTATTTATTTGGCTAGAATGATATAGCTCAAGAGTTGATTCTGCGGATTTCTCTGTGCGAATACTAAATCGTTTTAAGAGTCTAGAAAATCAGCAGCATGGTCTGAACTTACTGAATATTTGCATTTTGGCATTTTTAGATTTACATTCTGACTATTGAGAACAAGAAAATGTATGTAAATCTTTAATATGTAAAACTATTCACAGAATTTAAGAATTTCTGTTTCCACATTAGAAAGAAAATAATCTGAAATGAAAATATGGCACATAAAACTTGTGCATTTATGGTGTTTTCCAATTATGATATATTTCTATTTAAAGGTAGAACTAATTTTGTTGTATATTATTGCATTAACTGAATTGATTATTCATGATTAAACTTTAATATTTTGGCATTGTCATAAGGAATACATTTAGGGTGATGAAAACTATTGCTCGTTATACTTTCTCCTCTCTCCCACCATCAAATGCTAGATGCTGCAGCTATAAGTGAACCATAGCCTTTGTTCATCTGAACTTAGTTGTTAACGCTACAATTCTTTAGTCAGACATATGGGCCATAGTGTATAATGTTGCGTATTACCAGACTGTTCCAAAGTAGAAATTAAAACATAGCTGTGTTATTTTTGTTATGTTCTCTTTATTCAGTGCCCTTCTACTATTCATTGGCAAACTAGTGAAACAAGCTGTTCAGTTTGGAAGAGATATTTTTCTATGCAGGCATTTCGTAATATCAGGTTTTTTTTGCACGGATATTAGAATGCCCCACCTAGTGGCCTGGCTAAGAAATATAAAACTTGTCATGCCAGTCTGTAGAATCCACCTTCTCATAGGCTACATGTAACTGAGAATATCAGGAATGTTTGTTTTTCCACATATGAGTTCTAGTATTGGAGATCAGTTAGTTTACCTAATCCATACTTTGCTCTTTGTGGTCTAAACTACATTGTGCTTGAAAATGATAGTGTCCTGTTAATGTGGTTAACAGAGGTCAAATTCACATACTGAATTGTGTTGAACCTGATGAATTCATTAAATTGTTTTTCATCTTTACAAGCTCAACAGAATATTGAGATATGAATTGAATATTTATGCTATAAATTGTTACTCTCTAGTACACAAGACATGCCATATGCTTTTTTTAAAAAAAAGTTCTTATGCAGCTGCCAAGAAAAATTCTGAAAGACTTTTGCACAGGCAGTCAAATGATATAAAAAAGGATTGGTGGTCAGCAGACAGATTGCAATATAGACATCAGATTTATATGCTTTTAAATTAACTATCACTTCAATGTAGAAGTTGTCCTCCATAAAAGCTAATGCTTATGTTGAAAATATCAATCCATTATAATTTTGCAATAACAAGTTGTTTCTCCCAGCTTCAATAGTAGTATAGGTAGGGGTATGCAAATATAAAATGGCATGCTTTCTTTTTTCTATGGCCAATAATTTAACTATTTCAGTGAGACCTCAAAATCAGTGGTTTGTTCTGAAGTGTTCTTACCCACCAGGATTTCGGTTAATCATTTGATGTGCCCTTGGAAGCATAATCAAACATCTCCTGTAGGTTGTATAAAGATAGAAGGTCTAAAACAAAATCTACTACCTGCATCTACAGATTCATAGGTATGAGAGTCAGCAAGCTTTTGAATCTTTGAATGTACAAATTAAAGGTCTTAATATGACAAATTGTTACAAACAGCAAATTTACCTTCTGCTTTATGAAAGTATAATTTAGTTACATTCATGAAGGAATTAGCAATTTAGGTGATTATCATTTTCCAAATTGAACAGAATTAGAAGTTTCTTTTATAATACCATTGCTATGCTGTTGTTATAAATTGGATTTTTTCAGTTGTAATTTAGAATGAAATTATCGATAATATTGTAATGCTTACATGGCAGTGATGTTCACTGAAGATGTGAATAGTTTTAACACAAGTAATGGTGGTGTCTCTGTGGTAATATTTTTCACCTTTGTATTGTTGAAAAAAAGGAAAAAGTTAGAGCACTTTGTTTTCTTGTACCAAAGAACAAATCCTTTCAAAATAGTCGTGAAATAACTCCACAGAGATCGATATGCCATCACCAAGTCTTATTTGCATGTGGAAATTCCTTGACTTGGCATAGCCTTGTCAGAGTCAGCATCAGAATGTCAGTATCTTTGACATTTTTCTTTTTATCTGTCAGCCAGGGCTCCCTGATTGGACCAGATTAATAGCCCCAATCAGGGAACTCATATTATATAAGGCCCAGCTGTCTGACCTTGTTACAGTCACTACATCCCTCACCCTCTGAGTCCGAGGACATAGGTCAGTTCCTTTTCTTGGAGAGCCTCACCATCAAATGCCACCCCTTCTATCTACCACGGGAATTTACTGCTGCTATACTAACTGCTGTGTATATATCGCCACAAACAAAGGTTGAGGAAGCTCTGGATGTGCTGTACTCCACCGCTAACACTCTGGAGATGGAACACCCCGAGTCCCTGTTTATTGTGACGGGTGATTTCAATCAAGGCAATCTAAGGAAGGTGTTGCCCAAGTACCACCAAAATATTACCTGCCCCACTGGGGGCCCGAACATTTTACACCACTGCTACACCACAGTGAAAGATGCCTACCGCTCCATCCCCCGCCCTCATTTCGGGAACTCCAACCACAATGCTGTGCTTCTCCCAGCTTACAGGCAAAAGCTCAAGCAGGAGAGGCCTTTGCAGATACATGTCCAGTGCTGGTTGGAGGAGGCAGAGGATCAACTCTGGTGCTGTCTGGAATCAGCTGATTGGGCCATTTTCAAACAGTACACTACCACCATCAAAGACTTTATCACCAAGTGTGTGGAGGACTGCATACCGAGGAGGTCAACCCGGGTGTTCCCCAACAGGAAACCCTGGATGAATCAGGACATACAGAACCTGCTAAAACCCAGGCATGAGGCCTTATATAAGGAATCCAAGTATGACCTTTGCAGATCCATTAAGGCAGCCAAGGAACAAAGCTGATGCAAACTTGAGAGCCAGACGTACACCTGATGACTATGGCAAGGATTGAATGACATCACTGGTTCTAAGAAGAGACAGTGCCAAAGAGCAGACAATGACGTATCCTTCTGAGATTGCCTTCTACACTCGCTTTGAGTAGAATGTCGGCGGAGAGATAACACCTCTTCCGACAAGTCCTGATGAACCTATCCCAACAGTCACTGCATCAGAGGTCAGCTCAGTTTTCCTTTGTGTGAATCCAAGGAAAGCGATGGGACCAGACGGAATACCAGGTCATGCACTCAAAGCATGCGCAGATCAGATCAACTGGCAGAGGTTTACTTGGATATCTTCAACCTCTCCCTGCAGCAGCCACTGGCACACACACACCGGCACTCCTATGCACACAGATACACTCGGACACACGTATACACAAGACACACCCCCCTCCCCAACCTCCCACCGCCCCCCACATATCCTCCAAGGTCCAGGAAGACGAAATCCATCAAGTCTCGAAAGGTTTTCGTATCTGGTGCTCAGAAAATTAGGTTCCTAACAACAGAAAATGCTGTAGGTCTAAAAGCTGGCAGAAGAGTTACTTGTTGCTTTTCATCTGCCCCAATGCCATTTGCCCTGATAAAATAAAGCATTATTTTCATGTACTGGGCCAGATCTTTGACAGCAGAGTCGAATGAGTCAAGTTCTCAAATAATGGAATGATGCAAGAAATGCTAACCCCAACTCAAGAAGCCTGAACACATGCACCAGCCAGTTTCGCAACAGTTTCTACCCTACTGTTGTTAGAATACTGAATGGACTCACAAACTCTTTAACATTCGCCTGTACCTGCGTTTTTGTTTTTGCGACTGTTTACCTATGATTTACTATCTATGCTACTTAACTATGTGATCTGCTTGTATTGCTCACAAGACAAAAGCTTTTCACTGTACCTCGGTACATGTGACAATCAATCCAATTCAACTCTCCTGGGTCATTTTAACACTGGATCAGGTTCCTTTGACGTGGCATCCAATGGGTGTATGTAATGCATGGAAGCCCGCCTCTTGCCCCAGGAATGCCTTGGTACAAATGTACTCTCTCCTTTTACTGAAAAAGGTGTTGATGCAGCTACATCCATAATGTACCATCTCAAATTCTGAAGTCTCATCAACACTTGATGGAGGGGGTGAACCCATGGGTTCTGGCAGCCTTTCTGACTGTTCCAAGGAGCAGGGTAGGTTTTGCTCCTGCACCGTTCGTATGGTCCATGTACTTCTTCAGACTGTCGCACCAACCTGAACTTTATATGTCACTGGTCCTGACGTTGCATGACCATGTTTCTTAATCAGGCAGGGTCATTTCTTAGACCAAACTTTGTCCCCTGGTTCAAACTGTCTCTCTTGCTTGGCCGGGTCTTGTGTCGAGCACTGGCATTCCTGATGCTGCTTCACACACACCCCCTCCCCCCCAACCTCCCACCGCCCCCCACATATCCTCCAAGGTCCAGGAAGAAGAAATCCATCAAGTCTCGAAAGGTTTTCGTATCTGGTGCTCAGAAAATTAGGTTCCTAACAACAGAAAATGCTGTAGGTCTAAAAGCTGGCAGAAGAGTTACTTGTTGCTTTTCATCTGCCCCAATGCCATTTGCCCTGATAAAATAAAACATTCTTTTCACGTACTGGGCCAGATCTTTGACAGCAGAGTTGAATGAGTCAAGTTTCTCAAATAATGAAATGATGCAAGAAATGCTAACCCCAACTCAAAGATGATTATTATGAGCAAATTTCTTCTGGAGTGCGCTTTCTTGCGACCACTGAAATAACACCACAGAAGCTGGTACCCTGTCACCAAGTCTTCCTTTGTTTACACATGGTAAGTCTTTGATTCTGGCACAGCCTTGTCAGAGTCAGCACCACAGTGTCAGTATCTCTGACACTTTTCTGTTTATCTGTCAGCTATGGCTGCCTGTTTGGACCAGATTAACAGCCCAATCAGGGAACTTATTCTGTGAGTTCTAGCTGGTTGACTTCATTACAATCCCTGCAACTGGTTCCGTCTATGTGCATGTTTTTGAATTGTAGATTAAAAATGGAACATGCATTTCAATTTTGGAGCATGTTTGTTGCTTTTGGATGTTTTTTATATATGAAAGAGGTTTACAACAAAAATATGTGAATCCATGAAACAGAACAATTGGATCATTGCTGAAATGATTGGCAGCAATGTTACTTTAGTAGCATTTTTCTCTTTCTTGAGAGAGCACTTTAAATAATGGTTTAACTTCTATAAAAATGCTATTGTGTCTGATGGCAGCAAAAAAACAGGTAGCGAGTACAATCCTTTTCATTTTTCTAAAATAAGCGTGCTACTCTATGTTTGCTTCCAAATGTAAGCATTTGTCCCAATATGTATTGATTTGTATAATTTCTCTTTCATACCATAATTCTAACACTGGAAGATTATTACCTTTTTAAGAGTAAATTTGACGTATTCTAGATGACAGCCACAGAAGACAAAAAGTCTTTAACTTTTTAGAATCTTCAGTTTCTAAATTTTGTACATAACCATATATTAACTGTTGTTTTAATAAACCAAAACACATGTAGCAACAAGTATGAGAGTTTCTGAAAATGGGTTTGAGGTTCTGTGATTAGCACGTGGTACCCAGCAGGCTAATTTCATTCTCCATGATTGCTGAATGCAGTCCTGCTAACTGTGCTCTCCATTGATTGTATGGGGCTACCCTCCCAGCCCCCGAATAATGTGAACATTGGCAAGTCAATTGAGAAAATAATGTAAGGTAGTGTAACAACCTTGATTGTTGTTAAGTCTTTCATCTTTTAAAATGGGTTTCATCTTTTAGAATGTTGTGTGATTTTTAACTTTGTCCGTCCCAGTCCAATACCGGTTCCTCCACATCAAACTAATTAAGGTAGAGAGATCACAACAAGTGATCAAGGCGATAGTGTCAAACAGGACAATAAGGAAGATTTTACAAATACAGAACAGAATGGTGGGGTTACATGTAATGTGACATGAACCCAAGATCACGTTTGAGGCCATCTTCATGGGTATGGAACTTGGCTATTAGTTTCTGCTCAGCGATTCTATGTTGCTGTCTATCTCAAATGTCCTGTATGACTGTTGAAGTATTGCCTGACAGGGGGGAAACATTCCTGTCTGGCAATTAGTGCGTTGTGTCCATTCATCCATTGTTGTAGCCTCTGCACGATCTCACCAATATACCATGCTTCAGGGCATCCTTGCCTGCAGCGTGTGACAACATGGCTGAGTCACATTAATATCTGCTGGTGTATGTAGTGGGTGGTGTTCCCACATTTGATGTTAGTATCCATGTCGATGATCTGCCATGTCTTGCAGAGGTTGCCTTGGCAGGGTTGTGTGATGTTGTGCTCGATGTTCTGAAGGCTGGATAGTTTTCTGAAAATGATGGTCTGTTCAAGGTTTGGCAGTTGTTTGAAGGTGGGAAGTGGAAGCGTAGGGATGCTCTTGGTGAGATATTCATTGTCATCAATGAGATGTTGAAGGCTGTGAAGGACATGATATAGCTTCTCTGGTCTGGGGAAGTACTGGACGATGAAGGGTAGTCTATTACTTGTGTCCTATGTCTCCATTCTGAGGAGGTCTTGCGGGTTTTCACCATGGCATGTCAGAACTGGTGATTGGCGAGTTGAGCATCATATCCCATTCTTATGAGTGTGCCTTTCAACATCTTTACATGTCCATCGCATTCCTCCTCATCTGAGCAGATCCTATGTAAATGCAGGGTTTGTCCATAGAGGATGGCTTCTTTAGTCTGTTTAGGTTGGAAGTTAGAGAAGTGCAGCATTGTGGACTTGTGGTAGAGTGAGGTACTGAGATGTCTATCTTTGATGAAGATGTGTATGTCTAAGCATGAGACTGATTCTGAAGAGTAGTCCATGGTAAGTCTGATGGTATGTTGAAACTTGTTGATATCGTTGTGTAATCATTTCAGTGATTCCTCACCATGAGTACAAAGAAAGAAAATGTCATTAATGTATCTGGTGTATAGCATTGGCTGGAGGTCCTGTGCAACAAAGAAGTCTTGTTCTAACTTGTGCATGAAAGTGTTGGTGTGTTGGGGTGCAAATTTAGTCTCCATGGCTGTTCCATGTGTCTGGATAAAGAGCTGGTTGTCAAAGGTGAAGACATTATGGTTGAGGATGAAGTACGAGTTGTAGGATGGATGTCTGGAAATTGGCAGTTGTTGGTATTGAGTACCATGGCAATGATGCTGTTATTGTGTGGGATGCTGGTGTAGAGTGCCGAATGTCCATTTTGATGAGGAATGTTCCTGGTTTGACTGGTCCATGGGGCTGAGTTTCTGTAAGAAGTCTGTAATGTCACGACAGAAACTGGGGGTTGTATGTAAAATGAGTTTCAAGATGCCTTTGACATAGAGAGGTTCTCACAAAGAGTCCCATTGCATGATACAATGAGATGTCTAGGAGCTTTGGCTTTGTGCATCTTCAGAAGGTAGTGGAAATCTGCAATGCAAGACGTACGATGGGGCAGCACTGCTGCCTCACAGCGCCAGGGACCTAGGTTCGATTCCAGCCTTGGGCAACTGACTATGGGGAGTTTGCACATTCTCCCCGTGTCTGCATGGGTTTCCTCCGAGTGCTCCGGTTTCCTCCCACAGTCCAAAGATTTGCAGGTCAGGTGAATTGGCCATACTGAATTGCCATAATGTTAGGTACATTAGTAAGAGGGAAATGGGTCTGAGTGGGTTACTCTTTGGAGGGTTGGTGTGGACTTGTTGGGCTGAAGGGCCTGTTTACTGTAGGGGATTATATCTAATCTGATCAATACGCAGGATGAGAGTACATAGTATACTCTGAAGGTCTTGATCAGTCCGTAGAGTTGACGAGTGTTTTCTATGGCCGCATCGGCAGGTAATTGTCTGTAGTGTTTCTAATTATTCAGTTGTCAGTTGCAGTAGACCATTCTATTCTGCAAAATGCTAATTCTTCCTTTGATGATAATGATGTTGTGATTGGTCTTGAGAGCATGGATGGTGTTGCATTGTTTTTGGGTGATGTTTTGTGCTATCTTGTGAGCATAGCTAATGAATCTGGAGTTAATGCATCTCTCAATGGCTTGAGCATACATATTAAGCTTAGGGCAGCTGCCTTCTGGATGGGACCAGTTCGACTCTTTCTTCTTTGTTCGTTGTACTGGGAATCTCTGTCATTGGATATCTCATTGGCCTCGCTGCTGACATCTTGAGGTTTGTGGAAGAACTCCTGGAGCCTCGTTCACTGGATGAATTCCTCTGTGTCTGCCATTAGACCAAGAGACTCCATTTTGGTAGTGGGGCAGAAATTGAGCCTCAGCTGAGAATTTTGATTGTAACTTATGTAAGATAAATATTGATTTAAACAACATTGTACAGTCAAGACATCATCCCTGTGCCAAAGAAAATGAATGCAGCATGCTTCAATGACTACCACCTGTTTGATCCGACCTTCACATATATGAAGTGCTTCAGAGTTTAGTCATGGCACACATCTACTTTAGTCTCCCAGGCTGCTTGATATTTTGCAATTCGCCCACCATCGCAACAGGTCCACGGCAGATCCCTGGCCCTATACTCATCACTGGCACATATGGATAACAAGGATACCCATGTCAGGCTCCTACTTATTGACTACACCTCTGTCTTCAACATCATAATTCCAACCAAACTCATCTCCAAACTCCTAGATCTCTGCTCTGCCCTCTGTGACTGGATCCTCAACACTTCCTGACCGACAGACCGCAATCAGTGAGAAGGCACCACAGCACCTCCTGAACACCAGTGGCCTACAATACTGTGTATTTAACCCCTTACTATACTCCCTATACACTCATGACGGTCTGCCCAAATTTTATCCTAACTCCATTTACAAGTTCGCTGACGACATGACCATTGTAGGCCAGATCTCAAACAGACAGAATGAGACAGAATACAGGAAAAAGTGCTTGGTGCCATGATGTAAAAATAACAATCTCTTCTTCAATGTCAGCAAAGTGAAAGAGCTGGTCATTTACTTTAAGAAGCAAGGTGAAGGGCACACCCCTGTCTATTTTAATTGGTGGAGATGATCAAGAGCATCAGGTTCCGACGAGTGATGATCATCAACAATCTGTCCTGATCCACCACGTTGATGCAATGGTCAAGAAAGCACAACAATACCTTTACCTCCTTCAGGAGGCGAAGGAAATTCAGCATGTCCATAAAGACTCTAAACATTTTTTATAGAAAGCATTCTAT
The DNA here is from genome assembly GCF_047496795.1 of Chiloscyllium punctatum. Lineage (NCBI taxonomy): Eukaryota > Metazoa > Chordata > Chondrichthyes > Orectolobiformes > Hemiscylliidae > Chiloscyllium > Chiloscyllium punctatum. The sequence goes on along the minus strand of NC_092746.1, from coordinate 89,435,983 downwards.
CCAGATGCTTCATGGCTTGGTATGGCAGCTGCTCTGCACAGACTGTAAGAAACTGCAGAGAGTTGTGAACACTCAAGCCAACCTTTCATCTATTGACTCCATCTGCACTTCACGCTGTCTCAGGAAGGCAACCAATGTAATCAAAGACCCCTCTCACCCTGGTTATAATCTTTTCCAACCTCTTCCATTGGGTGGAAGATATGAAAGCTTAAGCACATATATCAACAGATTCAAGATCAGTTTGTTCTCCACTATTAGACTTCTGAATCGACTTCTCAAATTTTAAATTTAATGTTGAACTCACTGTAAATGCACCTTCTCTACAGCTGTAGTATGGTATTCTTCACTCTGTTCTATTTGCCCTAATGCACTTTGCATGGTGTGATCTGCTTGTACTGCAGTGTACTGAGGTACACATGACAATAATGGGTCCAATCAGAATTAAAACTGGTAACCTAGTAATAATGCTAGCTTATATTTGATCTTACCTTAATGCTCTCAATTTTTCCAATACTTCAGAAAGATGATATTTAAAATGTAAAATTGTTCCAGCTGCAAAAGTATAGATAAGAAAAGTATTTTTGCTATCAATTGAGTTGGACAAATTAATATTAATCTTGTATTTCCATGATTACTTGTGTGAATATTGACTATGAAATCTAGGATGGGTTGTTTTTTTTACTTTCTCTGCTTCTTTTCAGGAATAACAAATTATTACGCCTTCTTGTTACCACTCCCTTAAGTTAAAAACCACACAACACCAGGTTATAGTCCAGCAGCTTTATTTGGAAAAACTAGCTTTTGGAGCACTGCTCCTTTATCAAGTGGTTGTGAAGCATACACAGAATTAATAGCAAAACTTTACAGTGTAATTAAATTATATATTGAAAAAGACCTAGATTGTTTGTTAAGTCTCTCATCTTTTAAAATGGGCATGTTGGTTTCAGTTCTTTCAGTTCTTTCCAGGGCTTTCTTGAAATTACATTCTCAAGTCAACTTTAACAGTAGGTACCGTGTTGGCCCAGGTAATGCATTGAAGGTGTGAGGTGCCCTGTGTGAGACTGTCTGTGTCCCAATATTCAGACTGATTCTAATCTGAAAAAGGGATTTACAGAATCTTACATAGATTTAAGCCACTTTTGAGCAAAGTAAAATGTAACTCTGCAAATACAAATTCACCCCACAAACTTATGGGGGTGTATGTGCAGAGGGGAGTATGAGCATCTGTGAGAGACTGTGTATGCGTATGAGTGTAAGGGGCATAAATCTGTGAGAGGGTGCTTGTGTGAGTGTGGGAATGTATGTGTGAGCGTATGAGAGAGTGTATGCGTGAGTGTATGGGTCTGTAGGACTGTGTATATGTGTCTGTAGGAGTGTGTGTGTGTGTGTGTGTGTGTGTGGTGCAGTGGGGTCACCTGCAGTGTGACATGAACCCAAGGTCCCGGTTGAGGCAATCCCCATGGGTACCGAACTTGGCTATCAGCCTCTGCTCGGCCATTTTCCATTGTTGCCTGTCCGGAAGTCTGCCTTGGAGGATGGTCACCTAAAGGTCCAAGATCAAATGTCCCAGACAGCTGAAGTGTTCTCCAACTGGGAGGGAACACTCCTGTCTTTTGATTGTTGTGCAATGTCCGTTCATCCGTTGCCGTAGCCACAGCTCACCAATGAACTATGCCTCAGTACCTCGGTACCCATAGGGATCACCTCAGCTGGGACCTTGAATTCATGTCACACTACAGGTGCACCCCACTGCACTACACACACACGCACGCACACACTCTCACACACACACACACACACACACACACACACACACACACACACACACACACACATTTGCATCCTCCAGAAACTTTAGAATGCTGTAGGATGCATTTCTTTGATCCAAGTCTGTGTGCCATCCTCATTCTGCCACATAGCCCACAGAAAGGCATCACATTCTTTAATGCTGATGTAACTGCAGTTTTCTGTCTTTCTGAGAGATATCTTTCTCTGTCCAAAAACACTCTGAAATGGGAGGAATTTCCATAGTTAGTCCAGCTGCTGTTGCCTTTTTTTTTGACATTTGAAACACAGCACATAAGTTTCAATCAGAAACAGAATTTGCTGGCAAAACTCAGCAGATCTGGAGGCATCTGTCGTAAGAAGGCAGAGTTAATATTGTGAGTCTGATGACTCTTCATCAGAACTCCACAGGACACTAAGACCCTTCTGAGACAAGTCACAGGACTCAAACCTTTAACTCTGCTTTTTCCTCACAGATGCTTCCAGACCTGATGAGTTTTCCCAGCAATTTCTGTTTTAGTATCAGACCCACAGCACCCACAGTCCTTTATTTTATTCATGCAAGTTTCAATAGCTTATTCTGCACCCCTGTTGTCCCACCTGTCACTAATCCATACAGACTTGCTGTAAGGCAGAAATTGTAGCAGATCATAAGACTCTTCCTTCCTCTATTTTACCTTGAAATAAGAAAAGGTTTAAAATGTAATAAGTTAATAAAACCTCATGTTCATAACACCAATGTGCTCAGAAATTAAAAATGCAGCTCATGGATTAGAATGCTTCCTTTTGTTTTAAATCCAACTGTGTTTCCCTCAATATGCAAGTTAAATTCAAGTAATATAACTGAAAATAAAGTTTCAACCATTTCCTAAGTGGTCTAAATCATAGTGCATAAAAATGAGTTTCCTCATGTTGTTTCTTTTGCAAATCGCTTTAAATCACTGCCATGTGGTTTCGACTCTTCTCCCAATAGGAACAATTCCTCCCTACGTATTCTGTTGGGACAATTTATGTTTTTGAACATTTCTATTAAATGTCTCAGTTTTCTCTTTGAAGGGAGGTGTGGTACTGTCATGACCCATTGAACTCAATCAGTGGTAGAGAAACTGTTGGAGAAAATAATGAAGGAGAAAATTAATCTCTATTCAGAGAAGCAAGGTTTGATTAAGAATAGTCAGCATAGCTTTGTCAGAGGAAAGTCATGCCTAACCAAGATTGGTTGAATGTTTCCAGGAGGAGACAAAGTGTGTAGTTGATGATAGCGCAATTGATGTAGTTTATATGATTTCACCAAGGCCTTTGACAAGGTTTAACATGAGAAATTATTAAATAAGATAAAAGCTCATGAGATCCTGGGTAACTTAGCAGGTTGGATCAAAAATTGGCTCAGTGGCAGGAGACAAATGATTATTGTAGAAGGCTGTTGTGTGACTGGAGTCCAATATGCAGTGTCAGACCATAGGCATCAGTATTGAGTGCCTTATTGTTTGTAATATTCATAGAACATAGAATGTTACAACACAGTACAGGCTGTACGGCCCTCCATGTTGGATCATCCTGTGGAACCAATCTGTAGCCTATCTACCCTACACTATTCCATTTTCATCCATATGTTTATCCAATGACTATTTAAATGGCCTTAAAGTTGGCGAGTTTACTACTGTTGCAGGCAGGGGATTCCATGTCCCTACTCTGAGTAAAGAAACTACCTCTGACATCTGTCCTATATCTATCATCCCTCAATTTAAAGCTATGTCCCCTTGTGCTAGCCATCACCGTCCAAGGAAAAAGGTGCTCACTGTCCATCCTATCTAACCCTCTTATTATCTCTATATGTTTCTATTATGTCACTTCTCAACCTTCTTAAGTCCCTCAGCCTTTCCTCACAAGACCTTCCCTCCATACCAGGCGACATCCAAGTAAATTTCCTCTGAACCCTTTTCAAAGCTTCCATGTCCTTCGTATAATGTGGCGACCAGAACTATATGCAATACTCCAAATGTGGCCACACTAGAGTTTTGTACAGCTGCAACAGGACCTCATGCCTCTGAAACTCGATCACTCTACCAATAAAAGCTAACACACCATATGTATTCTTGATGAAGGTGAGGACTGCAGATGCTGGAGATTAGAGTCTGGATGAGAGTGGTGCTGGAAAAGTACAGCAAGTCACGCAGCGTCCGAAGAGCAGGAAAATCAACATTTCAGGCAAAAGCCCTTCATCAGGAATGAAGGATTTTTGCCCGAAACGTCGATTTTCCTGCTCCTTGGATGCTGCCTGACCTGCTGTGCTTTTCCAGCACCACTCTAACCCAGACCCATATGCCTTCTTAACAACCCTATCAACCTGGGTGGCAGCTTTCAGGGATCTGTGCACATGGACACCGAAATCTCTCTGCTCATCTACACTGGCAAGAATCTTACCATTAGCCCAGTACTGTTTATTCCTGTTGCTGCTTCCAAAGCAATATTCATAAATGGTGCAGGAGAGAATTTGTGGCGGTGCTTGGTGGTGGTAATGATAAATAAGTTTCCAGATGATATTGGCTGGGTGGTTAACAGTGAGGAGGAAGTTGGTATGTTGTAGGAGGATATAAATGGATTGGTCAAATGGCCAGATTAGTGGCATATGAAATTTAACCCTGATAAATGTGAGGTGCTGCACTTTGGAAGAAGGAACAAGACATGAGACTACTCAATGAATGGCAGGACCCTAGGAAACTCAGAGGAACAGAGGGATCTTGGAGTACTTGCCCATTGATCCCTGAAGATGGTTGGACAGGTTAAGAGGTTGGTCAAGAAGGAAGCTTGTCTTTATCGGTCATGATATAGATTATATGAATAGTCTTGTTGGAGCTGTCCAGAATTTTGATTAGACCACAGCTGGAGTACTATGTGCAGTTCTGGTCACCACACTATAGGAAGGATGTGATTGCACTGGAGGGAGTGCAAATGTGATTCACCAAGATGTTGTCTGGGATGGAATATTTCAGCTATGAAGCTCGTCTGGATAAGCTTGGATCATTATCTTTGGAACAGAGAAGGTTAAGGGGGGCCCTGAAAGAGGTTTATAAGATTGAGGGGCATGGAGAGGATGACTAGAAAGCAGCTGTTCCCCTTAGTGAAAGGGTAAATAATAAGGGAACATAATTTTAAAGTGAATGGCACGTGCTTTAGAGGAAATTACTGGAAAATTTCTTTCACCCCAATGGTGATGGGGGTCTGGAATGCAGTGTCTGAGAGTGTAGTTGAGATGAGAAACTTCATGACCTTTAAAAAAGTACTTTGAGGAGCACTTGAAGTATTATAACATTCAATTATGGGCCAAGTGTGGAAAAGTGAGACTCGTGTAGATAGCAGTATATTTTTTGGCAATACAGACTTGATGTGCCAAAGGGCTTCTTCTGTATTCATTGAATGATTCTATGATTTTACTGGGTAGTGCACTGGAAATCAAGACCTGTTATTCCTGGGGTAATTCACAAATGTGAAAATATTTAAGCAAACTATCCAATGTTTGCCATTTATCTGACTGCTGAACCTAGGTTAAAAGAAAACCTAAATCTCTACTTTATAAGAAAGTTTATTTATTGATAACATTGTTTTTAACTAATGGCAGAAAAATAAATTTCAATTGCTAAATTATCAAGCTCTATAATTTAACCTCATTCCTTTTAAAACAAATTCCTGCAGATATAAAGATGAGACAAGGCACAAATAATATCGGTTGTGGACGCAGTTTCTCAATCTTTTAGTTGCCAGTTGAAGATTTCTCCTCTCAGTGTCCCTGACAGTGTTTTCTCTCTCTCTCTTTTTCCTCCCAAAAAGAGAATTTGTGGTGGGGAAGGGGTTTGCTATCTGCTGAGGATTTTCTGTTACTATTTCACAGAAGTGGGAGAGAGAGAGATGCTTTCTCCTTCACATGCTGGATGTTTCTGCTAAATTGTTAAAACAGAAAGCTGTAGCCATGTGCCAGAAATCAGTGAAGTTTTTACTATGCTGATTACTCCTGAAATATACTGTCATGATTGAAAACCAATCAGAAATCTGTCACTCGGCAAAACTGTCCCGAACACACACCTATGGAAGTGAGGAGTTTATCCCCCTCCTCCACTGCCTGAAGTAAGGTAACTTGTAGGTGCAACACAAAATGAATGCTAATAACTTATTTTTAAAAAGTACAACAGTCTCTTCATTAAAAGCAATATCTTTACCCATTTTTAAGTCAATAGTCCAAAAGAAAAATGGTCTTCATGGTGCCAGAATTGAACCCAGTGAGCAGAATCACTTAACCCATGCCATTCAGAACCCCATGTCAAGAAATATGGCAGAATCAGGCCAGAATTAAAGTGAGACATATCTCAGCATCAGGACCCGATTGCTACATCTTTTAACTAAATTCCAGGCATCTAGATAGGATTCTCACCAGGGAGTCATGAGTTTCCAACAAAGAAAAATTATTGCACAACAACTACCATATGAGATGCACATCTTGTGTAGATAATATGAAGCTTCCCATTGTATCACCTGTGATGAATGAATTCAATGTTGAGAATTCTGAACATGTAAATCAGGTTGAGTAACTAATGACTAGTTACTGGCTGTGAAGAGGCTCTATGTTGCTCACTATACAACAGCATCTAGGGCACAATCCATGGGCATTAATTGTCTCACCTTTCATCCACAGACATTTGCCAAGCCATTAAGTTCTATATTTTAATTTGCTTTTGGATACTTGGGAAGCACAGTCTTACATTGCAAGGCACACCAGCAACTAACAATGAAATGCTGATTCAATGACACTTTGCACACAGGGACATGCACCCACCTCACGATTGGATCAGGCTACATTTCAGGGCTGCTTACTTGTTTTCTTAGTGCTCATTCAGTTAGTGCCTACCTTCATGCTTGAGGCAACTGTGCCTTGCCTTGCTTTGCCTTGCAATGGCTATTAGAGCAGTCACACAAACTTGCATTGCTTGTCAGCAATTCTCAGTAATGGCAGCATACATTTTGGTGTACAGCAATGTGCTATGTCTATCTCACACCTGTACAATATACTAGCAGTTTACATGATAAATAGACTGCAGGTGCAACAAGCAAACAGCTATCTCTCAAAGTCCTAGTAGCCCTTGTAGAAGTTCATGGATATGCCTGTCACTCAGGGGTCCTAACATAGTGACAAACTTAAGTACCAATTCATGGGACTGGCTATAAGGTCAGATGTCCTCTAGGGGGTTCTTGGCCAGAAGTTCTGTTCTTCTTGCAATATAGGGAATTGGTCATGGACAGTTCTATGGCTCCATGGTAGCCATTCCAGGGTGGAAGGGGAGCTTAGCTAAATGTACAGGCATAATTCAGGGTTACTTTTTGTCTGGAGCTGTCTGGTTAGTTCATTCATTGGCATAAACCCTGGTCAGTTTGTCGGGCATGATTAGCTCATATGCCAGGGCCTGCTTGGGTAAGGTGGGTAGTTGCAGGTTCATGTTGATCATTTTGTAGGAACCTAAAGAGGTTAAAGGTCTATTGGGATTCATGGGAAGGGCTATCAAGTAAGAGATTTGATTGTTCTTGACATGAAGAGATAGAAGCTAGAAACTACTGACCAAAAAGTGCTTCCTTTCACCTTCCATCATATTGAAAATCAAATCTTTTGCAATGGGAAGGAACATTTGTATAGCTGCAACATACCTGGAGTGAGTGGTACAGGCATCTTGTCCTGTGATGGAAAGGACTGCAAAACCTAACAATGTAAGGCACTTTAGAGGACAAAAATACAAGAGGCAGACCCATGCACTATACAGTAAACCAACCTGTGGGGTACCTAATGCATTGATTCCCTGTGCATTGTGTCCCCTGTCCCACACATTGCTGACCACTTCACTCACATCACCACTTCTGCACAATGAGGGAGGAAAAGAATAACAATGTTTGACTATGAGGGCTAATAGTGGCAGCAGAACCCATTGTCCTATTTGATACACTTTATTCACTGTGTTTCCAAATGCTATAGTGGGTTCTGAGCACTGTCATAGATTCATAATACGTCCTGTATGGTCGTGCAGTTAATTAACTTGCTGGCATAGTTACAGTTATGGTTACATTTTGACTCAAACATACAAATGTATTACAAAACCCAGAAGATTTATGTAAATTTGATACTTTATGTAAAGTGTACTGTTACCCATAAGACCAAAGTGCCTTCAAAGGGTTTTTCCTTTTATTTCCTCCCACTAGTTCTCAGTGTTGTCCCAGGTTCTGCAACTGAGTTGGAGGTAGCCTGCTTGGCAGTAGAGCCCATTGCCCTCAGCGGTTTGGTCAGGCAACTCCAGGGGCATTTGTGTCTAGATGGCCTAGTCATGGTGAGTGTATAACCAGTGAAAGGTGGACCCTTCTTGGCTTGAACTTTCAAGACTGGGAGGGAGGTAGACAATGTGGAGGTGGAGTTCCCAGCAACATCTGGAGTGTCTTGAGGGGCCTGACTATTGTGTCTTCTCTGGGTGGATGCCTTCTGGTATCACGCTGTCTCCTTGTAAGGAAGGAGAAGCTTGACCGTCCTCCTGTTCCCATGCCTTTAGTCATGAGGACTAGTGGCTAGAGCCCTGGTGCGCAAACTAAAATGCCTCTCTAGCAGACCTGTGATTGCTATGCCTAGCTCTCTATGGCAGCCTGTCTATGAAGGCAGCCATATAATGGCATTGAGGCATCCGGGTCCCCGTGGCATGGCTGCACATCAAAAATGTCTATGCTATGAAGGCAATTGCTTCCCATATACCTATCTGACACTTCTGTTCCTACCTTTGCATGTGGACAAACTCACTGATTGTCAACATCACAGGATCTTCTCCTGCCTGGAGTTGAGCTGATGCCAGCGGTCCTCCTGAGTTCCAATAGCCTTGTGCATTTCTTCTTCAGCCTGGTGGGGAACTGTCACAGAAATGTCTCACTAGCTTGTCTTCCCAAACTTTCTAAATGTAAGTTTCCCAACAAGGTATCAATATCTAAACTTGTGTGGTGGTGGAAGGATGCAGCTCTGCTGTTTCTTTCTTTTGAGGCCTTAGAATTACCTTCCTCGGAGATCAAGGAAGGTAAAACAAACTATTCCTCTGCTAGTACTGTGGACATCCTGCTGGTACTTGCAAGATACAAGGGAGAAAAGACATTCCGGCAATGTTTGGAAGTGGTGTGCAATGTCTGACATAGACAGTAGATTTAATTTTAGAGTTGCACTGGAGTGAAGAATGGTACTTATTTGTTGGGACATGGATGTCTTGGCAGACAGGTCTTCTCTTGTAAGAGACAGGATTCTCTCCTTGTAGTTAATCAGGAGCCTGATGTCGGGCATCCCTCCACTCATCTGGGCACTGTCCGGCCTATTGTAGAATGCTAGTTCTCAACAGGGTGAACAGTGAGCTTTTAAATATGGTGCACACATTAGGGATGCTGGTCTTTCAGAGCATGTCTTATGAATGTCAAGTTCTTCTGGAATGGCATTTCATAGGTTGGCACTGGAATTGAAAAAGAAGTGATTTATTGGTGGGGTAGGTAGTTAATGAGGTAGGTAGTTATGAGGAAATTTGGTGAGTGACATCACTGGGTCTCACAGCAAGAAACCCTCCAAGAAATTCAATAAAACTGACAATTAGTCAGAAATTGTGAGATTTAGCTCAATACTTAGGTTCAAGCCAAACAATGAAATGCATATGTAAAATGTGTCCAGTGTAAGACTTATTTGATTCTACAAAGAACTTCAGGTGTTTTGTTCATGGGATGCAGTTATCACCAGCTAGGCCAGCATTTATTGCCCTTTCCTAATTGTGTGAAGAAGATAACAGTAAACTGCCTTCTTGAACTAAGCAGTCCTTTGGATTAAAGGCCAGCCATGGCGCTGTTGAGAAGGTAGTCCCAGGAGTTTCAACCAGATACTATGTAGCAATGATTCTATAATTCCAAGCTAAGATCATACATGGCTTGCAGGGACACTTGCAGGTGGTGATGTCATTTGCATTTGCTGCCCTTGCTTTGAAGTGGTAGAGATTACAGATTTGGAGTATGATATCTCAGTAGCCTTCATGTATTACTCCAGTGCAATTCATAAATGGTGCATTTAAATATTTGCTTAATGTTAGAATTGTCATTATATAAATGTAAGTTACTGTTGTATTACCAGGAATTTTCTTTCAACCTCATAATTTTTCAAATTCTTTTTAGAATTTTGTACTGCAAAAGAAATCCACACCTACTCGAAAGACCCAGAAAGCAGAAGTACCTACTAATGAGGAACTTGACCAGACTGAAAAGTTTAGTGAATATCAGGACAAGAATAAGTTTGAAAGAAAGAAACCACCACCAAAACCTAAGACAAGGGATATAAAAAAAGAAGAAACTTCTTTTGTACATAAGGCTCTAGAGTCATCCCATCGATTATCGTAAGTGACTGATGTTGAAATGTTATGAATTGTAACCTGAAGTGATACATATCTTAGCATAAAAGTGACAAAAAAATTTAAGTTTTATAATGCATTATGATCCGCACAGGGAACTGTAAACCAAGCAACCAAATTTACCAACTGGTGCTAGGACTGAATATGTGCAGTCGTTGGGATTAAAAAGTCTAAATTTTATTTTGTACAATTCTAATTTACCTTGTACATTGAACTGAAATGTACAGTTTAGAGGTGGTTCTGGATTAGTGGTGCTGGAAGAGCACAGCAGTTCAGGCAGCATCCAAGTAGCTTCGAAATCGACGTTTCGGAGGGCCTTTGCCCGAAACGTCGATTTCGAAGCTCCTTGGATGCTGCCTGAACTGCTGTGCTCTTCCAGCACCACTAATTCAGAATCTGGTTTCCAGCATCTGCAGTCAATGTTTTTACCCAGTTTAGAGGTGGTATCTACCAGCCTTAAACAGGGTTCTTTCAAGGGTTCCAATGAAAGAGCAACTTATTTACAACCAGCTGAGAGTGGATCTTCATTTTATAACTCAGGCAGGCATTTTGCATTAGAACAGATAAAACCAGTCAAATTAGTGCTGATTGGATGCTGGATTTAAGTGCTTCAGGGTGTGAAGGAGAGGAAGGGAAAGAGATGTTTGATTGCTTTTTCAGCCTCCAGGAATTGATTTCCTCCTCTGCTACAGGAGAAAATGCTGGTTAATTGGTAAGCTTCTGTTTCCCTAAACTTCAAAATATTATAGCAGCTAGTGGTAAGGTAATATAAGACTTAAAAAAAACAAAACTAAGTATTAAATTAAATATAATAAGTAGTTTGTTAGAACATACTGAAGACCACTAGACAGGTGATATGTCACAGCGATAGGTGTGGGAGTTCATGGATATCAGTATGGTCTACAGCAAAAATGTCAGCAAAGATTTTGAGCAGCTTTGGATTAGAATTTGAGGCTGAGGCTGAACTAGACCTTGTGACATAAAGGGAGGGAGAAAATTACCTGGATTCTTTGTACCAGGAAGAAACCATACCTCTTATGATTGGATTATCTGATTTGGTCAGTATTTAGGGACAGAAGACTGTGAGTGTAAGTGAGACAGGTAAAGGGAGATAGGGGGCAGGCATGCAGGAGCCTCAGTCTTTGCATAAAGGCAAAATACTGTGGAAATATGAGACAGAGAATGCCAGAACAAAAACAAAAGTTGTTGGAAAAGCTCAGAAGCTCTGGCAGCATCTGTGGACAGTGAAACAGAGTTAATTATTTGAGTCTAGTATGACTCTTCTTTAGTCTTTGCAGTTGACCAACAGGTTTGAGGATTTTTCAGTATCTCTGGATGAGAGTGAGGGCTACAAAATGAATGAATTAGGAAGCTGCTCTAGATGTGCAAGTAAGCAGAAATTTAGTGGCAGTAGGGGATGGTACAGTGAAGGGGATGGACATTGTTCTCTGCAGCAGAGTGACAGTCCAAATGGTTGTGGTGTCTGTCTGGTACCAACATTTTGGACATCTTCTTGGGATTGGAGAGGAACTTGCAGTGGGAGAGCAAGGATCCAATCATTGTGGTCCATGTAGATACCAACAACATAGATAATTAAGGAGGTTTCACATTGCCAGTATGCAGAGGTAGATACCAAATTAAGAAACAGAAACTCATAGGTCACAATCTCTGCATTATAATCTGAGCCACGTGCAATTGACGTGAGACAAATCAGAGTAGAGACGTGAATGCATGGTTCAAAATCTGCTGTGGGAAAGATGGGTTTCCATTTGTGGGATATTACCACTCACACTTGGGAAGCTAGTATCTGTACAGATGGAATAATTTCTACTTGATCTGTACTGGGTCTGGTATGCTTGGCAACTGCATAACTAGGGAAGTAGAAAGGATTTTAGATGGAATAGAGGGGGCACGATATCAACTTTGGGAGTATGTGGTCAATCAAACAGTAAAGTTAGGGCCAAAGACAAAAGTATTATTGCCAAAATTATAAATAGACTGGAACAGGAAGGAGTAGAGAGTATGCATCTTAAATGTAAACAAATAAAACTAGAACTTACAAAGAGAGGAAAAGGATAATAACTAAAGATTCTGTATTTGATGCAACCAAAGAAAATAGATGAACTGACAGCAAAAATAGGAAGTAGTAATTATGATCAGATAACCATTACAGAGACATCATTGCAGGATGACATGGATTAAGACTTGAATATTGTAGAGTCCCATATGTTTATGAATGACAGGAAAGTAGAAGTAGGTGGAGGGATGGTAATGTTAGTTAATGATGGTATTAGCATTATAGATGATTGAGCTAAACTCTGGAAACTAAGATGTGGAAATAGTTTAGACAGAATTGAGAAGTGATAAAGACAAGACATCCCTTGTGGGAGTGGTGAACAGACTCTAACAGTAACCAGATAGTAAAGTGGGGTATAAAGGAAGAAATAATGAGTGGTTGTCAGAAAGATAAACATGGGAGACTTTAATCTATAGATCAACTGGAAAAGCCAGGCGGACAAGGGAGCCTAGCCTGGGAGCAAATTGAATATTTTCAGGATAGATTCTTTGTACAGTATGTTTTGAATTGTGATAGCAGCCTACAGAATGGTGGACGTGATCTATATTGTCTTCAGTTCGATAAGCTTCCCCCTGGGAGACTGCTTAGTAAGGTTAGATCACATGGAACACAGGGAGAACTAGCCATTTGGATACGGAACTGGCTTGAAGGTAGAACACAGTCGGTGGTGGTGGAGGGTTGTTTTTCAGATTGGAGGCCTGTGACCACACGATCGGCACTGGGTCCACTACTTTTCATCATCTACATAAATGATTTGGATGTGAACATCGGAGGTACAGTTAGTAAGTTTGCAGATGACACCAAAATTGGAGGTGTAGTGAACAGCGAAGAAGATTACCTCAGATTACAATGGGAATCTGATCAGAAGGGCCAATGGGCTGAGAAGTGGCAGATGGAGTTTAATTTAGATAAATGTGAGGTGCTGCATTTTGGGAAAGCAAATCTTAGCAGGACTTATACATTTAATGGTAAGGTCCTCAGGAATGTTGCTGAACCAAGAGACCTTGGAGTGCAGGTTCATAGCTCCATGAAAGTAAAGTCACAGGTAGATAAGATAGTGAAGAAAGTGTATGATATGCTTTTCTTTATTGGTCAGAGCTTTGAGTATAGGAATTGGGAGGTCATCTTGCGGCTGTACAGGACATTGGTTCAGACACTTTTGGAATATTGCGTATAATTCTGGTCTCCTTCGTATCGGAAGTATGTTGTGAAACTTGAGAGGATTCAGAAAAGATTGACAAGGATGTTGCCAGGGTTGGAGGATTTGAGCTATAGGGAGAGGTTGAATAGGCTGGGGATGTTTTCCCTGGAGCGTGGAGGCTGAGGAGTGACCTTATAGAGGTTTATAAAATCATGAGGGGCATGGATAGAATAAATAGACAAAGTCTTTTCCCTGGGTGAGGGAGTCCAAAGCTAGATGGCATAGGTTAAGGGTGAGAGGGGAAAGATATAAAAGTGACCTAAGGGGCAACTTTTTCACTCAGAGGATGGTACGTGTATGGAATGAGCTGCCCGAGGAAGTGGTAGAGTACAATTGCGACATTTAAAAGGTATCTGGATGGGTTTAGATTAGATTACTTACAGTGTGGAAATAGGCCCTTTGGCCCAACAAGTCCACACCGCCCTGCCGAAGCACAACCCACCCATACCCCTACATCTACCCCTTACCTGACACTACGGGCAATTTAGCATGGCCAATTCACCTGGCCTGCACATCTTTGGACTGTGGGAGGAGACCGGAGCACCCGGAGGAAACCCACACAGATACGGGGAGAATGTGCAAACTCCACACAGTCAGTCGCCTGAGGCGGGAATTGAACCCGGGTCTCTGGCACTGTGAGGCAGCAGTGCTAACCACTGTGCCACCGTGCCGCCCAGAGGGATATGGGCCAATTGCTGGCAAATGGAACTAGAGTAGGTTAGGATATCTGGTCAGCATTGATGAGTTGGACCGAAGGGTCTGTTTCCATGCTGTTCATCTCTATGCCTAAGGTTTAACAGGTCTTGTGGATAAGTTCAGGGTAATCGGGCAGAGTGAGCAAGTTTTTGTGAAAGGAAAATCATGTTTGACCAATCTTTTGGAGTTATAGATAAAAGCATTTGGTGAAGTGCTATATCAAAGGTTTTAGAGAAAAATAAAAGCTGATGCATAGTGGGTAATGTATTTGCAAGGATAGAAGATTGGCTGGTTGACAGGAAGCAAAGAATAGATGTAAATGTATCTTTTTCAGGTTGGCAAGATGTAATCATTGTTGTGCCACAGGGCTTGGTGCTTGGACCACAAATGCATAAAATTTATATAGATTACTTAAAATTTGTTTGGTGCATCCAAGAAGGTTTCTGGAAACAATATGTAGATAGTCTAACTCACCCTGGGGTTGTATTGGACCTTATATTGGGAAAGAGCCTGGCCAGGTGATCAGTGGGTTAGTATTTTGCGAACAATGATCATAATCCATAAATTTAAAAAGTTACGGATAAGAATAAGACTGGTCCTCGGGTGAAAGTGTTAAATTGGGGGAAGGCTAATTCCAAAATTATTGGGCAGGAACTGGAAAAATTAGATTAGCAACAGCCGTTTAATGTTAAATCTGTATTTAACATATAGGAGTCATTTAAAGGCCAATTGTTTAGAATTCAGAACCAACATGTTCTTGTGAGGATAAAAAATAAAAATGGTCAAATTTGGGAACTCTGCAGGAGAAAAGTTATTGCAAGTTTTGTCAAAAAGATAAAGGAAGCATATGCAAGATTTAAGGAACTGAAATCAGAGATAGCCCTTGAGGAATATAAAGTAAGCAGGAAAGAACTTAAACAAGAAATTAGGAGAGCTAAAAGTGACCATTAAGTTACCTTGGCAACTAAGATTAAGAAGAATCCCAGGCCTTTTATGTATATATATGTACTAGAAGCTAGAGGATAGCTTGCGAAAGGGTAAGTCCACTTAATGACAAAGGTGGGATTTTTGCATAAAGCCAGAGGAAGTGGGTGAGGTCCTTAATGAACACTTCACATCAGTATTCACCAAGAAGGACATGGATGATGGTAAGATTAGGGAGGGGCATGTTGATATTTTACGACATGTAAATATTAAGAAGGAGGTGGTATTGGGTGTCTTGACAAACACTAAGGTAGATACATCCCCAGGGCCTGATGGGATCTATCCCAGATTACTGCAGGAGGCAAGGGACAAGATTGCTGAGGCTTTGGCAGGGATCTTTCTCTTTATCCACAGGTGAGATCCTGGAACCCTGGAAAATAATAATGTTGTTCCTTTGTTTAAGAATGGCAACAGGGATAATCCAGGAAATTAAAGACTGCTAAACCTTACATCATGGTCAGGAAATTATTGGAGAAGATACTTAGGGACAAGATTTACTTGTGTTTGGAAAAAAAGTGGACTGATTAGGGATAATCAGCATGGCTTTTTGTGGTCTTGTTTAATCAATTTGAGTTTTTTTTGAGGAAGTGCTCATGAGAGTAGAGCAATGGATGTAGTCTGCAAGGACTTTTCTAAAGTATTTGTCAACATTTCTCATGGTAGGCTGGTCTAGAAGATTAAGTCACATGGGATCCACAGTGAGTTGGGAAGTTGGATACAAAATTGGCTTGGTCTTAAGGGCAGAGACTAATTGTAGAGGGGTGATTTTTTTGACTGAAAGTCTATGACCAGTAGTATTCCAGAGGGATTAGTGCTGGGTCCTCTGTTGTTTGTAATATATATTAAAAATTACTTGGATGCAAATGGAGGTATTCTGATTAGTATGTTTACAGATGGCAAGAAAATTGATAGAACTGTGGAAAGTGAGGAAGGTTGTCAAAGGAAACACCAGATTATAGATTGGTTGGAAAGTTGGGAGGAGAAATGGCAGATGGAGTTTAATTTGAACAAGTGTGTGATGATGAATTTTGGGAGGTCAAATGCAAGAGGAATGTATGCGGTAAATGGCAAGATTCTTTGTAACATTGACATATAAAGGAATCTTGGGATGCAAGATCATAATTCCCTGAAAATGGCAGTGTAAGTACATAAGGCATATGGCATGTTTGCCTTCATCAGTTGGGATATTGAGTGTAAAAGTTGACAAGTCATGTTGCAACTGTATAAAAATTTACTCAGCACATATTAGGAATATTATGCACTGTGCTGGTCACCACACTAGAGGAAGGATGTGGAGGCTTCAGAGAGAGTGCAAAAGCGGTTTACCAGGATGTTTCCTGGATTGGAATGTATTAGCTATAAGGAGAGCTTGGACAAAGTTTGATTGTCTTCACTGGAAGAATGATAAAACCATGAAAGGCATGGATGGAGTTGATAGTCGGAGTCCTTTTCCCAAGGTGGAAATGTTAATGTAGGGGGCATAGGATTTAGATGAGAGTGAGAAAATTTAAACGAGATTTGCAAGGCGAGTATTTTACACACAGTGTGGTAATTGCCTGAAACATGCTGCCAGGAGAGGTGTTAGAAGCAGATACATTAGCAAAGTTTAGGAGGCATTTAGACAGACACATGAACAGGCAGGGATTATGTGGCTTTGGACCATGTGCAGGCAGATGGAATTCATTTAGAATGGCATCATGATCAGCCCAGTTATGATGGGCTGAAGTGCGTGTTCCTGTGCTGCATTATGCACTCTGCACTACAGAAAGTATGGATGGCAAATTTGCCAATTAAATGAAAGTGAGGAGAAAAATAAGTTACAACCAACATAGAATGTAGAAAATGAGAGCAGGAGTAGCCCATTGTGGCAGCACTGTGGCTCAGTGGTTAGCACTGCTGCCTTACAGCAGCAGAGACCAAGATTTGATTCCAGCCTCAGCCGACTGTGTGGAGTTTGCACATTCTCCCCATGCCTGTGTAGATTTCCTCCAGATGCTCTGATTTCCTCCCACAGTCCAAAGATGCACAGGTTAGGTGGATTGGCCGTGCTAAACTGCCCATGATGTGCAGTCTGGGTGCATTAGCCATGGGAAAATGCAGGGGTAGAGTGGGGTGGGTGTGGGTGGGATGCTCTTTGGAGGGTCAGTGTAGAATTGATGGGCTGAATGGTCTACTTCCAGACTTGAGGAATTGTATGATTTTGGCCTTTTGAGCCTATTCTGCCCTTCAATATGCTCCTGCTTGAGATCCACTCCTTCTTCTTAACTCTAGTGAACTTTTTTTTTCCTTTTAAACTAAGATTACCAGCAAGAAAATTATAAACTCCAGAGGACATGGAGGTTACAAAAAGGTATTGATAGTTTAATTGAGTTGTCAAAGCTATGGCAAATGTAGTATAGTATGGGAAAATGTGAAATTGTTCATTTTGGCAGGAAGAATTATTATCTGAATTATCATTATCTAATGGTGAGAAATCTGTAGTTCTGAGATGCAGGGGGATGTAGATGTTCTTGGGCACAAATCGCAAAAGATTAGTTTTCAGGGCAGCATGGTGGCTCAGTGGTTAGCACTGTTGCCTCACAGCACCAGGGACCCGGGTTCAATTCCAGCCTCGGGTGACTGACTGTGTGGAGTTTGCACATTCTCCCCATGTCTGCGTGGGTTTCCTCCAGTTTCCTCTCACAGTCCAAAGATGTGCAGGTTAGGTGAATTGGCCATGCTAAATTGCCCATAGTATTAGATGCATTAGTCTAAGGGAAATGGATCTGGGTCGGTTGCTCTTCGGAGGGTCGATGTGGACTGGTTGGGCCGAAGGGCCTGTTTCCACACTGTAGGGAATCTAATCTCTGTTAGGTACCGAAAGTAACAAAGAAAGCTGATAGAATATTAATATTTATCTGGTCATAGATAAACTGAATTCATAAGTAGGGACGCTGTGTTTCAATTTTGCAAGGCATTGATAAGACTAATCAACTTCTTTAAGGGAGGATGTAAATGTGTTGGAGAAAGTTCAGATAAGGCCCACTGGGATGATTCTGGTATGGAGGGATTGCCTTATGAGCAAAGGCTACACAGGTGAGTGGTCTACTCATTGGAGTTTAAAGGTGAGAGGAGATCTCATTGAAAAGTATGAGATTCTTTATGGGCCTTGATAGGATAAATGCTGAGAGGATGATTCCCCTCAATGGAGAGTCTAGGACCAGCGGGTTTAGTCTGAGCCATCAATTTAAGACTGAGATGTGGAAGGATTTGTGAGGATTGTGAGCCTTTGAAACTCCTTGCTATAGAGAGTCCTTTTGTATATTTAAGACTGAGATAGATAGATGCTTGATCAGTTGGGGAATCAATGGTTATAGAGAAGATACATTAAAGTGGGTGGGGAATGTTAAATCAGCCATGACCCTTCTGAATGGTGGAGCCGGCTTGAGGGGCTGAATGGCCTACTCTTGTTCCTATTTCTTATGGTCTTATACCTGGCTGGACTAATACCTGGAATGGGCAGGTTGTCTTAGGGGAAGATTAGATCGGCCAGGCTGTCGCACGGAAGTTTAGAAGAGTAACAGGTGACTTGATTGAAACATTTAAAATCCAAAAGTGTTTTGGAGAGGATATTTCCTGTTATGTGAGCATCTAGAACTAGGGCTATTATTTGAAAACCAGTGGTCACCCATTTTAAACTAAGATAGTTATAATGTGAAAGATTTAGAGGGGGCAAATGGATGTCAACATATAAAGATTCAACAGGAGATAGAGTCATAAGGGTGTACAGCATGGAAACAGACCCTTCAGTCCAACCCGTCCATGCTGACCATATATTCCAAACCAATCTAGTCCCACTTGCCAGCACCCGGCCCATATCCCTCCAAACCCTTCCTATTCATATACCCATCCAAATGCCTCTTAAATGTTGCAATTGTACCAGCCTCCACCACATCATCTGGCAGCTCATTCCATACATGTACCACCGTCTGTGTGAAAAAGTTGCCCCTTAGGTCTCTTTTATATCTTTCCCCTCGCACCCTAAACCTATGCCCTCTAGTTCTGGACTCCCCGACCCCAGGGAAAAGACTTTGTCTATTTACCCTATCCATGCCCCTCATAATTTTGTAAACCTCTATAAGGTCACGCCTCAGCCTCCGACGCTCCAGGGAAAACAGCCCCAGCCTGTTCAGCCTCTCCCTGTAGCTCAAATCCTCCAACTCTGGCAACATCCTTGTAAATCCTTTCTGAACCCTTTCAAATTTCACAACATCTTTCCGATAGGAAGGATGGTGCAGTGTTGGTTATAATTCTGGGGAACAAAGCTGGCTCAGTGTTCAAGTTGACACTGCTGGAGCATTTAGTGATAGTGACCAGAACATAATATGACTTAAGTTTGTTATGGAAAAGGAAAAACACTGTAGTAATGGTAGCAAGGTGAACCAGCTGAATCTCTCAGAATTTGAATTCCCTGATAGGCGCTGTTAATCTGGTACAATCAGGGAGACCTGGCTGTCATAAAAGGATGAATATCAAGGATATTGAGACCCTGAGCATCTGAATTAGTGAGAGACATTGCTAATATGAAAGGCTATGCATTTGTAAATAAAGGATGTTATCTCGGTGGCGATGAAAATAAAGTATAATCCTGAAGAAACTCACTCACAGTAGTCATTTTGAAGTTGGGGGTAAGTACATTTTTACATTATGTCTCTGCTTAAGAAGCTTGATTCATTCAACCTTGCTTATCCAGTACTAGGCCCAGTATGTGGAAAGAATGTGTGATTGTTTCTGGGCAATCAACATTGTGGCAGAAGAAAAATAATGAATAATTCTCCTGACAACCTGTGGAGCCGCAGCTTTTTCTGTCAGTAGGAGCCTGACATTTCATAAGACACTAGTTAATAAAACCTTTCAAGAATTGATTGACATAGTTAAGGAATATTGCAACCCCCAAGTCTCCTTTAGTTCTGAGATGCTATTGCTTTTATTCAGCAATTCCAGGAAGGTCTAGGGCCTATCAGAGAAGCCTAGGTAACTTTGCATGTTGACAGGAAGCAATTCTGTGATTCTGCAAGAACCATCCAGTGCTAGTTGCCTTATGGCAAAAGTAGAAGCAGAACTCAGAAGACTGGAAAGTGAAGCAATCATGAAACCAATCCAATTCGCAGAATGAGCAGTACGTTGGCTTGCGTGATAGATTGGGCTGTGTTCACAACTCGCTGTAGTTTCTTGTGGTCCTGAGTAGAACAGTTGCCATACCAAGGCATGATGCATCCAAATAGAATGTTTACTATGGTGCATCTATAAATATTGGTAAAAGTCTTTGCAGACATGCCGAATTTCCTTCGCCTCCTGAGGAACTAGAGGCAATGTTGAACTTTCTTGACCATCACATTAATGGTGGACCATTAGTGGGTGGACCAGGGTGGATTGTTAGTAGTCATCACTCTTAGGAATTTGAAGCTGTCAACTATGTCTACCTCAACTCCATTGATGTAGATCAGGTTATGTCTTTCTTCCTGAAATCAATGACCACTTCTTCTGTTTTGCTGACATTGACGGAGAGATTGTTATCTTTACACCATGCCATAAAGCACTATATCCCTTTCCTATATTCTTTCTTGTAATTTTTTAAGATCTGGCCTATAATGGTGATGTTGTCAGCGAACTTGTAGATGGAGTTAGGATGTAATTTGAGCACAAAGTCATGAGTGTGCAGAAAGTATAGTAAGGACCTAAATATGCAACCTTGCGGGGCACTGGTGTTGAGAATTGCCACGGAGGGGGTGCTGTTTCCTATTAGATTAGATTACTTACAGTGTGGAAACAGGCCCTTCGGCTCAACAAGTCCACACCAACCCGCCGAAGCGCAACCCACCCATACCCCTACATTTACCCTTTATTACCTAACACTACGGGCAATTTAGCATGGCCAATTCACCTAACCTGCACATCGTTGGACTGTGGGAGGAAACCAGAGCACCCGGAGGAAACCCACGCAGACACGGGGAGAATGTGCAAACTCCACACAGTCAGTCGCCTGAGTCGGGAATTGAACCCGGGTCTCTGGCGCTGTGAGGTAGCAGTGCTAACCACTGTGCCACCGTGCCGTCCACTATTCTCACAGATTGCAGTCTGTGGGTGAGGAAGTCAAAGATCTGGGGCAGCACGGTGGCTCAGTGGTTAGCACTGCTGCCTCACAGCACCAGGGTCCCAGGTTCAATTCTAGCCTGAGGTGACTGTGTGGAGTTTGCACATTCTCCACGTGTCTGCGTGGGTTTCCTCCCACAGTCCAAAGATGTGCAGGTCAGGTGAATTGGCAATGCTAAATTGCCCATAATGTTAGGTGTATTAGTCAGAGGGAAATGGGTCTGGGTGGGTTACTCTTCAGAGGGTTGGTGTGGACTGGTTGGGCTAAAGGGCCTGTTTCCACACTGTAGGGAATCTCTATCTTCAGAGCAGAGAAAATTGAAGGAGGAATGTAACAGAGGTGTATAAGTGTGAGTTGGAGGTGCTGGTGTTGGACTGCAGTGGACAAGTGGGATTTACAGAATCTCTCATACGCTCACACATACAGCGCCCCCCCGCACACTCTCACACACACCCTCTCACAGATGTATACCCTATTATATACGCATACACATGCAGACACTCACAACCACATGCACACACTCACTCGGTCTTCCCTGCACGCACACACATATAAGTTTGTGGGATGAATTTGTACTTGCAGAATTACATTTTATTTTGCACAAAATCTGCATAAATCCATGTAAAATTCTGTAAATCCCAGTTTAGAAATAAGATCAGTTTGACCTAACATTGGGAGACAGACAGACATTAACCTCACACCTTTCAATGCACTACCTGAGCTGAGATGGCACCTATTGTTAAAGCTATCTTGCGAATGTAACTTTTAAAACGTTCTGGGGTTTACATATGAAGAAACCAAAACTAACATGATCATTCTAAAAGATTAAAGACTTAAGCCTAAATTTATTTAATATTACATTCCATGACACTTAAACCTGTTGCTATAAATTCTCTGTCTTATGATTCTGCTGCACAACCACCTCATGAAGAAACAGCGCTTCAAAAGCTAGTGCTTCCAAGTAAACCTATTGGACTGTAACCTGGTGTTGTGTGATTTATAAGATTATGAGGGGCATGAGAGGGTGAATTGAAAGCAGTTGTTCCCTGTAGTCAAAACATAAATAACAAACTGAAAGAGAGTAGGTTTAGAGGAAACTTTATTTCATGCAGAGGATAATGGAGGTCTGGAATGCACTGCTTGGGAGGGCAACTTTTAAAAAGCACTGGAGTGAATACTTAAGTTGGCATAACAAGGCTATGGGCTTAGTGTGGGAAAGTGGGATGAGTGTAGGGAGTTAAGTATAGGCTTGATGGGCCGAAGCATCATATAGTACTGAAGAGGTCCTATGATCCCATAAAGGTTGTTCAACACCACCTTGTCAAGGGCACTTAGAGATGAGTAACATATGTAGGCCATGCCATGATGTTCATATCCCATGGAAGAATTAAATAAATTCTGCTGCTACAACCTTTTCTTCATAACTCCAATAGTACCACAATGATTTTTGTAATGGAATTCCTACACTTGGGTTTTGCTATCAATTCTTTTACCTTGCCCCTTTAAGCTTGGGAAAGATTGTCTTTGAATTTGCTTTTTTTTGTAGCCTTTGCAATGCTCAACAATTTTGTCTTTTTTTCTGTCTCATACTTTTCAAGTACAGTCCTTTTAAGTTTCATCTGAATTGTAATTTTCAAATTTCTTTCTTCTCTCCAATTAGGCTAACTCTCTGTGTGTATCATTGCTGCACCTGGAGCTTTAAGCAATTATACTTATTACTTACTCATGATGCTTTCTGTAGCATTCATGCTGCATTTCTAGTGAACCTTGAATTTGCTCCTAGACATTTGAGAGAATGATTGTGCTGAAATATTTAAGCTTGTGTTTAACTTCAGAACACAAGAGTGTTATTATGAACAATAAGACTAGTCAGTCCTGGAATGAGCCTTAGTTTCTCTTTGGAATATAGGAACATGAATAGGCCATTTATCTGGGAGAGTCTGCTCGACAAACATTGAATAAGACCATGGCTGGTTTAATATCATAAACTCACCAAACCAAAAGCAAAATCCTGCAATGCTTGAAATGTGAAATAAAAGCAGAAAATACAGGAAATATTCAATTGGTCAGGCCGTATCCATGCAGAGAAACCCAGCAATAGAGTTATTAGGTGGGAAATGGAGGAGAGAACAGAAGGATTGTTGAGGACTCAGAAAAACGGGACCAAGTACAGAGGACCTATGATGAGTACTTCAACATGAGACAGAACATTGTCGGGCACTTCTGAGTTCAACAAACACGCCTACGATCCAGAAAAGAGTACAGACATATTCATGAATGACCTAAATCAACTTGCACACAATTTGTAATGTACTTCTTTGAGTAAAGAGTTCATCTGAGACCAAATTATCTTGAGGGTATGCTTCAAAGTCCTATCAGACCTTGAGAGGGCCTTGCACTGTTAAAATCAGTACAGCCAGCTTACACCAGGGGAGATGCAAAAATAGAACGTAACCTAGTTAAAGGGAAATAAAATTCTTCAGCTGGTCAGTTTGTAGAGTTGGTGCAATAAGTTGACCATAGGGTCTTACATATACCCACTAACACACAGGCTCAAGCAGATGAGAATGCCACTGGTACCACTACCCCTTGTTCCAGATGTGACAGCAAAGGGACCCACCACTTTAAAGTATATCTCACCATGTAGAATTGCATGCATGCAGGAGAAGGGACCACCAGGACCACATAGGTATGCTTGCATGAAGGAAGTCAAAGACTTCCAGTTATTTAAAGATTCCTTCCTGGGAGACATAGCCCAGATCACCGAGGAATAATGGAGAACAGAGCTTTTCACCAATGAACAAGAGACAAGATTTAAGCTAGATATGGGAGCAGCCATCACCATTCTGACAGGCACAGTACAATGGTTCAGACCATCAGCCCATGATGGTCTAGTGGTTAGGAGTCGGTACTCTAACTACTGTGACATGGGTTCGATTCACAGTCAGGGAATCAGCCTTTATTACCAGATGGCATGGTAGGTCAGTGGTTAGCACTGCTGCCTCACATTACCAGGGACCTGGGTTCAGTTCCAACTTTGGGTGACTATCCGTGTAGAGTTTGCACACTTTCCCTGTGTCTGTGTGACTTTCCTCCGGGTGCTTCACATTCCTCCCACGGTCAAAAGATATGTGGGTTAGATGGATTGGCCATGCTAAATTGTCTGTAGTGTCACAAGGATGTGCAGGCTAGGTGTATTAGCCATGGGAACGCAGTGTTATCTGAATTAGGTAGGGGAGTGGGTCTGCATGGATGCTCTTTGAAAGGGGAGTGTGGATTTGATGGGCCAAATGGCCTGCATCTACACTGCAGGGATTCTATGAAAACCCCTCTGGCACACTACAGGATGCCTCCACAGCCCTGAGGCCACTTCATTGAATATCTTGGACCACTTGATCGTGGGATTCTGGGACAAGGAATAGGAAATTTTACAAACGTACCACGTCCTTCCAAATCAACATTACTCTTCATTAAGCAACAAAATATACAATGCCTTTCAGCTTGTTTACCCACCAGAAGATATAGTATCAGCTTTCGACTATTTTGGGACAATCTTAATTGGTAGCATTTTATCCCAGCAGTTGTTGGTAGAGAACCTAAATCTTTAGGGATCAGGAAGACGAGCACAGAGAGTAATGAACTGCAAACCACAGCAACCAGCCACAGCAGGAGAATCTGGATCTCACACATTTCTTTGAGGAGACAGTGGAAGAGATTATCACCAAGATGCCATGGAAGATAGTAACCAGCCCTTTGACATCACACAGCCCTTTAAGAAGAGGTGGAGGAGGGGGAGAACCACCAAGACACTACAAATGTAGTATAACCCAGTATAATAACATGGCCTTCCAGAAAGCCCAGCAATATCAAAATATGTAATATGATTATTCAAGAAACGATCCAATTGCAGCCACTAAAGAATCAACAGGATCGGCATGCAACTTCACTCCAGATATTGGATTGAGTGTGGCGGTTCAAAGGATACCAGAACCCAGGGAAAATGAGGAACAAATTGGGGTGACATTGATGCAGAGCTGCTTATAGTCATATCAAGTATGAAACATACCATGTGACAAATAAGGCTACAGAAGCTTGATAAGCAATGCAAACCCAACTTATTAGGTCTAAAGTTCTAACCCAACCTCTTTCAACACTGTAGAGGTTCTATAATTCTAACTCAGTCAATCATGTTGCTTCTGAGCCACTGCTGAAGATGGCCTTTGTGATTGGCCAATCAGTATATTTTCTAGTTAAAAACATTAAATTGCTGGAAAAGCTCAGCGGGTCTGGTAGCATCTGTGGAGAGAAATCAGAATTAATGTTTCAGGTCCAGTGACCCTTCCTCAGAACTGATGGCAGCTAGGAAAATGTTATTTTTTATGCAGAAGATAGGGTGAGTTGTGGGATAAGAGTAATAATAGGTGGGGATAGAGGCCAAAGAGAGAGAAGAAGAGTTGGGCAGTCAAAGAAATTAATTATGATCAGGCTAGGAATGTGAATAGCTGTCAATGGAGACTGTTAGTGGCTAACAATGGGTTGTGTGTCATAGCAGACCATGTGATAACAAGGCCTGGTGTGCAGGGCTTGGGGTCCGGAATGGGAGAACTCAAAGCTGAAAATTGTTGTCAAAGCACAAAGGATGAAACTTGAGTAGGAATCCACGTGGGGTGAGTTTGATCCGGAGGCAGTGACTGGGGAGTGTGGTGTGGCTGTGGAAACAAGTTTTGGCAAATACTTTGTTAAGTCACTGTCTCCGGCTCAGACTCACCCCATGTCGGTTCAACTTAAGTTTAATTCTTTGCGACTTGACAACAATTTTTAGGCTTCAGCTCTCTCATGTCCTTACCTCAAACCCCACAAACAAGGCCTTGTTATCAAGTGGCATGTCATTACTCACAACCGATTTTTTTTTAATCATCAACAGTTCCCATTAACAGTTATTCACCCTCCTAGCTTGATTGTTATCCACTCCTTTGTCTGTCCAACTGTTCTTCTCTGTCTTTGGACTCAGGTGGAGACAATCATTTACTCCTTACCCTCCCCCTCTCGACCTATCTTCTGAAAAATAAACATTTTCTTAGCTGACATCAGTTCTGAGAAAGGTTCCCTGATCCTGATACATTAACTCTGATTTCTCCCCACAGATACTGCCAGACCTGTTGAACTTTTCCAGCAATTTCTGTTTTTGTTTCTGATTTCCAGATTTACTGTTATTTTGTTTTTATACAGAATAAATTGTGTGTTGTTATTTTTAGTACTTCTTCGAAGTGCTGTTCAACATGGAGTCAAACTGATTCATCAGCTGAGAGAAGGCTTTAGGTGTTAATCAACAGAGGCCTTCCTTGACCATGTTTGAGACTTTATTGGGTCTGAAGTCAAATGTTGAGAACCCACAGGGTAATTTCTCCCCAACTATACATCTCAGTGCAAGCATGTTCAGTCAGATAGGAACTATACAGGAATGTGATGGAGGAATCTGGTTCTTTGGCTATTAACTATTACTTGATGAGAGTCACCTTGTCAAGTTGTTCTCTCGCAAGTTTCCAAATGTTAGGGAATCACGTGGGATAATTTAGACTCCTTAAGATAACAGGTGTCCTCCCCTAAGTGTGTTACTGAACCAAATGAGTTTTTAATGACAATCTGGTCATTTCATGATCATAATGACTGAAGACTTTTATTTTAAATTTATGAACTAATTTAATAAAGTCTATGTAATTAAATAATGAATTAATTAAATTTAAGTACATTTAGCAGTCCTGATGTATGTTCGGGACCTTGGGTAACCAGTCCAGGAACTTTGCTACAATACTGCAATCACATATTAACTGATGGTACGCTTGCTCGTGGTTGTGCTGTATCTGCTGTGTGTTTGTAATTTTTTGCTGTTAATTTGTTTGTTTCAAGTCATTGCCATCGTATTCTATATTGCCATGGCTTCAAGATTACTAAAATAGTACTTACTGTTTGATAACTTTTTTGATTCTTTGTTTGCTTTCCAATAATGTTTCCAAATAATATAAAAATCTGAAGAAGCAGTAATATTAAAATACATTTCTTTCTATTTTTATATACCTTTTCAAGGGTTTTAGTTGTTAACTGTTGCTTTATTCAAAGTATATTATTTGCAATTTACTCAAACAATTTCCTTTCTTTTAAAGCATAAAAGATGAGAAAGCTCAACTGAAAGTCCAGGATACTAAGAAGATTATAAAAGAAAAAGAAAATGTTGAGATGGCTGCAGCCAGGAAATACAAGTGCAAAGCAGCTCAAGAGAAAGCTCACTTGATACAGAGAGTGTGAGTATAACACCTTAACACATAAAAGCAGAATTAGGCCATTCTGCTCTTTGAGCCTTCTGTGCCATTTCATCATGTCTGATAGGTTTCTTGAATGAATTCACCTGTCTTAGTCCCGTAACCCTTAATCACCTTACTAATCAAGAACCTATCTATCTCTGTCCGAAACATACCCAATACTTGGCTTCCACAGTTTTCTGCAGCAATGACTTACAAAAACAAAAACAGAAACTGTTGGAAAATCTCAGCAAGTCTGGCAGCATCTGTGGAGAGAAATCAGAGTTAATGTTTTGGGTCCAATGGCCCTTCTTCAGAACTGTCTTCCCTCACTTTAAGCTCCTTAATCAAGTCTGCCTCATTACCAAATCAGCATTGCCTGTTCCCTAGTTGGCTCTACAACAAACTGCTCCAAAAAAGCAAAAAAAACCTTTCTATGAATTCCTTTTCTTGGGATATTCTACCAACCTGATTTTCCCAGTCCACCTGCATGTTGAAGTCATCACGATTATTGTCATAGTGCCTTTCTTACATATCTTCTGATGTATTTTCTATCCCACATCCTGACTCCTGCTTGGAAGCCTGTGCTTAACTTTCATCAGGGTCTTTTCTTTCTTGCAGTTCCCTGACTCTACCCACATAGCTTCTACATCTACTGAACTTATTGCTTCATGCTATCTTTTTAATTCAGTTTCTTACTGAACTCTATCCCTAATCCCATAGAATGTATATCCTTGGAAATTTTGATCCCAGCCCAGATACCCTTACTGCCAATTCTCTGTGATACCCATAACATCATATCCACCAATTTCAATCTGCACTAAAGCTCAAAGGATTCTGCGTAATCCAAGATAAAGGACAAGAAAAAACTGTGGCTGTAAGAGCTGCTCCTGTTTTTGAGGTATTTTAGGTGTTGGATGTGATCTCCCAGAATTCCAGGAGCAGCAGTTACTGTTTTATATGCTATTGCGTTGTTTTGGGATTTTAGAGTAAAAAAAAGTCAAAACAACGGCACTTTTAGAAGGAAGAAAGGAAGACAAAGAAAGCAAGTGCATGGTCAGGAGCGAGAGAGAGAAAGAAACTGCTAACTGACACAGTGGTGAATCTGCACAGTTAATGCCTTTGCTGTTTGACATCGGAGTATGTCCAGGAAAAATTAACAAACAGTGAAATTCACAGCTGACCTTGGAGGAACCAGCACAGGAACAGATAAGTGCATGGTTTTTAACATGTAACCTTGCTGTAAGTCTGCAGTACTGAATAGAGTGGGTTCTTTCTCGATTATATGTTTTGTTAAAAAGTGTTTCTTGATGAAATTTTAAATGATATAAATCAGAAGTACAAAGTTAGCTTGGAGCACTTTTTTAGGGCAAAAAGACAGTGCTATTTTCTGGGTCTGTAGATTGTGAAGGAGCAAAGATGGCTTTCAATAGAGTGATACGCTCTTCCTGTTAGATATGGGAGTTTAGCAAGAGTTTCCATGTTACTGATGATTACGTCGGCAGGAAGTGTCTGTTGCAAATCCTATCGGATAGCATGGATTAGTTGGAGCGACAGAGGCAATGAGGAACTTTTCGAGAGCTGGAGGTATGATGGATGGCAGTTATAGGAAGGGAGAAAAGCCGCAGATAAAGGTAAGTAGATGGGTTAACTCCAGGAAAGGTAGGAAGGATAGGCAGGTAGTGCAAAGTCTTCTATGGCTATCCCCATTTCAAACAAGTATGCTGTTTTGGAAAAGGTATGGGGTGATGGCCTCTCAGGGGAATATAGCATGAACAGCCAAGTTTCTGGTATCGTGACAAGGTCTAATGCAACGAGGGGTACCTCAGGTACCAAGCAATCGATTGTGATAGGGGACTCTCAGAGGCACAAACAGACCTTTCTGTGGCCAGCAGTGAAAAAAAGCAGAATGGTGTGTTGCCTCTCTGGTGCCAGGATCAAGGATGTCTCAGAGGATGCAGAATGTTCTCAAAGGGAGAAGGATCAGCAGGAGGGTCATTGTCCATGTTGGAAATAATGACATAGGAAGGGAAAAGAATGATATTCTCAAGGGAGAATATAAAAAGTTAAGCAGGAATTTAAAAAGAAGGTCCTCGAAGTAAGTAATGTCTAGATTATTCCCAGTGCTATGAGCTAGTGAGGGTAGGAATAGGAGGATAGAGCAGATGAATGTATGGCTGAGGAGCTGGTGCGAGGAGAAGGGTTCACATTTTTGGATCATTGGAATCATTCTGGGGTAGAAATTATTTGTACAAGAAGGATGGATTGCACCTGAATTGGAAGGCGAATAATATACTGGTAGGGAGATTTGCTGGAGCTGCTCAGGAGGAGTTAAACTAGTAAGGCGGGGTAGGAGGTGGGGAGGGGGGAGGGGGCGCGGGATCCAGTGAAATAGTGAGCAAAACAGATCAATCCAACACTGGTACAGTTGGATAAAGGAGTGAGTCAAACAGTCAGGGCAGAAAGAAACGTAGCAGAGAACAAGCTAGGACCAATAAATTGAACTGCATTTACTTCAATGCACGAGGCCTAACATGGAAGGCAGATGAACTCAGGGCATGGTTAGAAACATGGGCTTGGGATATCATAGCAATTATGGAAACGTGGCTCAGGGATGGACAGGACAAGCAGTTTAATGTTCGAGAATACAAATGCCATAGGAAGGATAGAAAGGGGACAAGATAGGAGGGGGGTGGCGTTTTTGATAATGGATAGCATTACAGCTGAACTTCAGGGGGATATTCCTGGGAATACATCCAAGGAAGTAATTTGGGTGGAACTGAGAAATAAGAAAGGGATGATCACCTTATTGGGATTGTGTTATAGACCCCCTCATAGTCAATGGGAAATTGAGAAACAAATTTGTAAGGAGATTTCAATTATCTATAAGAATGACGGGGTGGTTATAGTAGGGGATTTTAACTTTCCAAACATAGACTAGGACTGCCATAGTGTTAAGAGTCTAGATGGAGAGGAATTTGTTAAATGTGTACAAGAACATTCTCTGATTCAGTATGTGGATGTACCTACTACAGAAGGTACAAATCCTGACTTACGCTTGAGAAATAAGTCAGGGCAGATGACTGAGGTGACAGTGTGGGGGGCACTTTGGGGCCAGCAACCATAATTCTATTAGTTTTAAAGTAGTGATGGAAAAGATGACCGGATCTAAAAGTTGAAGTTCTAAATTGAAGGAAGGCTAATTTTGATGGTATTAGGCAAGAACTTTCAAAAGCTGATTGGGCACAGATGTTCGCAGGTAAAGGGACGGCTGGAAAATGGAAAGCCTTCAGAAATGAGATAACAAGAGTCCAAAGACAGTATATTCCTGCTAATGGTGAAAAGTAAGGCTGGTAGGTGTTAGGAATACTGGATGACGAGAGAAATTGAGGTTTTTGTTAAGAAAAAGAAGGAAGCCTATGTCAAGAATAGACAATGGAGATCAAGCGAATCCTTAGATTATAAAGGCAATAGGAGTATACTTAAGAGGGAAATCAGGAGGGCATAAAGGGGACATGAGAAAGCTTTGGCAAATAGGGTTAAGGAGAATCCAAAGGGGTTTTATAAATACATTAAAGACAAAAGGGTAACTAGGGAGAGAATAAGGCCCTTCAAAGTTCGGCAAGGCACCCTATGTGTGGAGCTGCAGGAGCTGGGGAAGATATTAAACAAGTCTTTTGCATCAGTTTTTACTGTGGAAAAGGAAATGGGAGGTATAGAATGTAAGGAAATAGATGGTGATATCTTGAAAAATGCCCATATTACAGAAGAGGTGGTGCTAGATGTCTTGAAATGCATAAAAGCAGATAACTCCCCAGGACCTAATCAGGTGTATTCTAGAACTCTATGGGAAGCTAGGGAAGTGATTGCCAGACCTCTTGCTGAGATATTTTTAATCATCAGTAGGCACAGGTGAGGTGCCGGAAGACTGGAGGATGGCTAACGTGGTGCAGACAACATATTCTCCAACACATCCATGACATGTTTGGCGCTGTTTCCTCCTTTTATTGGAATTGGAAAAATGAGTAAATTTTGCTTCCAATTTCCCTCTTTTTCTTTCTCCTTTTCCTGAATCATCACTGACTCTACCCTTCTCTTTCTTGGCTTCTCTCTTTACATTTCTGGGATAGATTATCCGCCAACATCTATTACAATCCTACTGACTCTCTCTAAGAACTTAATTCCTTTCTCCCAGTTTTTCCATCCCTGCCACACTTGTCACACCAATGATGCCATAGGGGTGCCTCTGATACATCTACCTTTTTTCTCAACTAAGGACTGCTGTGCTATCATGGTTGACAGGGCCCTTAGCCATTTACAACCCATTTCCTATGTTTCTGTCTTTACCCTTTCTCCTCCCTTCCAGAATTAGAATAGGGTTCATCATGTCCTCTCTTTCTATCCCACAAACCATTGCATTCAAAGGATCATTCCCTGCCATTTCTGCCAACTTCAGCCAGATGTCACCACAAATATATCTTACTTGCTCCTCTCTCTTGTCAACATGCTGCAGGGACTGTTTCATCTGTAACATCCTGGTCCACTCCTAGCATTTCCCCACCATGGCACCTACCCTTGCAATTGCAAGAAGGTGTAATATTATACCACCTCCCACCTCACTGTCCAAGGCGCCAAGCATACCTTCCAGGTGTAGCAGCACTTTCCTGATACTTTTCTTCAATGTAGTCTACTGTACTTGCTCCTCCTCTGTATTTGTGATACCGAACACAGTGATTGTTCGAGGGAAAACATTTGCTGTTTCTATAGGGTTGCCCAGCTATGTTCTACTTTAATACATCATGCTTACAGTTTTGATCTAGACCTACTGCAGTACTCCTGTGACACCCAGTCAAACTGGAGGAACTGCACCTCATTTTCTGCTTAGACACTTTACTGACTTTAAGACTCAACATTGAGTTCAGCTTCAGAGTATGAAACCTGTCTACCTTTTTGATGACACCTCCTTTTAAGCCAGCATCTTGTTTACATGAGTTTGCTGTCATCAAAGCTGACCTATTTTTTACTATTCCCACTTACTATTAACACCAATTTTGCAACTCTAGATGATTTACAGGGTAAGTTTGAAGGAGAATGTGAGGACTGCAGCTACTGGGGATCAGAGTCAAAAAGTGTGGTGCTGGAAAAGCACAGCAGGTCCGGCAGCATCCGAGGAGCAGGAGAGTTGATGTTTCAGGCATAAGCCCTAAGTTTGAAGGGTTGCATGGCCCATTGCTGCTCTGATCTCTTATGTTCCTGACAAGACAGTTGATCATTTGTAAGCAATCTTTAGAAAGTGTATTTAATTTGTTTAGAAGCCATAGTTTAGATTTAATACACTGTGCATTTAGACAAAGGAAGGAAATGCACAATCTATTACAGATGAGAACTCTTTAACAGTCCTGAAGCTGTTTTGTACAATGGTGGAGCAGGGATGCTGAGTTTGGAGTGGTGGAGTATTCATCCTTAATGTCTTGCAATCTTTTCTGGTAGTCTTCGATTATAAGTTTATTTCTACCCTTGGGCTGATGTAGGAATACTTCTGATCTTCTTCCAAGAAGATGGTGTCTCATTTCCCAGGCTTCTCTCTTTCTCTCCACTTACTCCTGTTGATATACCTATTTTGGGGGCTGGCAGTGTGTTCTGTGTCAGTCACCTGTTTGAACCCTTTCAGCCAATGACCATAAGCAGTTACGCATGATGTCAAGAAAACGGTTGACCCTTTGCTTGCTTTCATTCGAAAGTTAGTTGTCCTTCCTTCTAAGTGTTACAGCATGGTGATGAACCCTTCTGTTAATTAAACCAAACATCCAGGAAAGCTCACCTTGCCTCATAATCTGTTAAGATATGAGTGACCGAGAACTCCTAAAATCCATTATTTAAAGAAAATAATATCAATTTATGCTTTAACTCTAAAAGTGAACATTAAAAAACAACAATTCACAACTCTATGCCCCCTCTTTTTCTTAACTGCATATTACCTACCTCCGAAACTATAACAATATGCTGTTCCAATAAACACTTATTAAAATTACATTAGCTTAATTTCAAAACCATACCGTGGCTGTTGTCTCTGGTGATTTTCTTTTTTTGGCTGAAGATCTCACTGGGTTGTCTTCTTTCTTTTACTGCAAATATGTTTCAATCAAAAGATACCTTTGACCAAAAGTGTTTCAATCTTTTGGGTCTTTCTCGATGGCAGTTACTCTGCCTGACTTTCAAACTGCCTGCCGTTTTTTAGAATCTTCTCATTGGTTCAATTTTGGCAAAACAACAAATTCAAACTCGATTGGGTTTTGGCATCCTGGAGCATAATTTAAACTGATTGCTGTTTTGACGACTATTCGAATTTAAGCAACCAACCAAGATATCTATTTCACAGCCAAATGATGCATATTTTCAATTTTCCATTATACTCTGGGACTATTAGTCTCTCTTCAATGTACAGTACACACCTTCAACTTCATAACGTAAGACTAAAACATCCTGTTTCTCAAGGTATTCATTGATGCTCATGTCACCCAGTAAATCGTTTATTTCATTCTAATGGAACGTTATGATCTGGATGATTCACACAATCTTTCCTTTGTTTTCTAATGCTAGAGATTTGTTTAATTTTTTTTACTGCTGTAACAGTCATACTATGCCAAGAATACTAAATATGAAGTACTAAAAGAATTGTTTTAAAGGTGAATGCAATTTCCAACACATCACTGTTAAATTATATTATTTATAACTGAGTACATAAAAAGATTGTATCATTTATAACTAAACCTAAATAAACCAATAATTTATTGTGGCATAATAGCCCAGTAAATGGAAATCTTAACAGTGTAAAAGTTGACAAGATCCTTTTTTAGCTGCTTAGCCATTTACATTTTCCAGAGTTTCTGATGGATCAGAAGAATTAAGTGAAAGTTCTACAGAGAGTGAGGAAGACAAACAAGATATGAACAGACAACAGGAATCTGGTACTGACTTACCTTCTGAGTACTGGCAAATCCAGAAGGTGGTAAAATACCTGAAGGTAAGGACATAAAAATAACCTTATCAGATGGCAGAATCTGCTTGAATGCCGTGCTAGAAAAGGATGAAAACTCCCATACAGTGTATAGTGCTTTTTTTTTCCAGTGGGTATCTGAACTACAAAACCTAATTTTGACGGGGCCGTTTTTGGAGTTGGAGCAGATGAATAGTGGTGGATATTGGTGTAGTCAGTTTCTGAGGAGAAATTTGAGTCTGTTTTTAGTGCAGCCTGTCTGAACTTTTTGTTAACAAGAATACCACCTGGAATTCAGCAGCATTGATGTACTTGGCTTCTCATTGTGTGGGTAGCCTTCCAAAATAAGCCGTAACCACAGGTAAGAACTTTAGGTGGTAGTTGGTTGTGGTAACTTTACAATACCTTCTGGAACTCAATGTGGTGATATGGTGGTGTATAATTTCGTGAAAAAATTTCAAAATTTTTAAAAGAAATTATAAAATTGTTGAAACTGTATCCTGATTTTCTTTGTTCAATACCTGAGGTAATATAATTTCCTGCATTATTATTTTTATATTTTTCCTATTAAATTATTGGAGCAAGAAGTTTTGCAAAATGACAAATCAGCATAAAGTACCAACTCAAATACCTTTGTACCAAACTAACTTCTGTTTGTGTAGAATTCAATTTTGGAATTGTTTGTCAAGAATTGCTGTTCATAGTTAACATTACATTTCTGCTTATAATTACGTGAGGATATTTGTTTTTCAATGCGGAGGTGACAGTCTATTGGTATTTTTTGCTTGACTATTAATCCAGAAACTGAGCTAATGTCTTGGGGACTAGGGCTCAAATTCTGCCGTGGATGGTGGAACTTGAATTCAATAAAAAAGAAGGATCGGATTTAAGGGTTTAATAATGACCATGAAGCCAATTTTGATTGTCAGAAAAACCCATCTGGTTCACTAATGTCCTTTAGGGAATGAAACTACCATCCTCACCTGGTCTGGCCTACATGTAACTCCAGACCCACAGCAATGTGGTTGACTTTTAACTGCCCTCTGGGCATTTAGGGATGGGCAATAAATGCTGGCCTAGCCAGAGAGGGCCACATCCCATGAGTGAATAAAAACAAGCACACCATTAACATATGTACAATCATAAGAAATATATCTGTTTACTGGTATTTGAATTACAGGAGATATTCATGAAAGTTTTGAACAAGGGATTTATTAATGGAAGGAAGTGCAATTTTTAATTGTTTAAGTATGAGGCATCTGTTTCCTTATTAGGTTAGCAGAAACTCGACAACGGCTTTGTGTTGAAAAATATGTACAACTTTATGTAACTGCTCATGCTCTTCTACATATGCTGAACACCTGCACCAATAACCTTTTTTAATATAAAACATTTGGTTGGAGCTCTAGATTTTGTGGTGTTTGAATGGGGTCAAAATCTGGTTAACCACAGGACACTTGTTTTACAAGGAGAATGCCAATTGCTTAATTAGGCAATAACACTTGTAATTGACAACAAAATTATTAGTTTTCAATTAAGTTCAAAGATTAAAGATATGTCTTGTACAGTTAGACCTGTTTAGTGAAGAGGTAATCAAATAATGAGCATGTTGTTTTTATGAAAAACGATCACTGAAAACATATCTGGAACTTTTTTAAAACCTTGAATTTGCAGCCATGATGTGGTCCACAGATGTATAAGTCTTCTGGAAAGATCACAAGACTCAGTCTCTGGTTAGTTTTAGAATTCAGTTGGGAATAATTATGATTCTTATCGAATTAAAAGTAATGGTCATGACTTTGTTTTGAAAAAAATGCAGTTTTCTCAACTTGAGACAAAGGAATTCATTTTAACCTTGAGGGTTTTTTGGCAAGTATAACTTATTTTAATTGCTAGACTTATTTAAATAGACCAATTCCTTAATTCTATATGGGCACAAACAGGGTGTAGAGCAGCTATCAGCAGGTGAACATTGTGGTAGACCTGTGTACATCTAGGTATAGTCATGGTGGGAAGATTTTGAAAAGGCACACAGGACATGTAAGTTGAACATAGAAAAATGCCAGGCAGGCAAACCGATCACGCCTGGACACTTCAGACACATTCTTATGTCTCTTCCATCAGAAACATCCATTGTTTCAATTGCATGTCATTTCTGGAGGAAGAAAAATAGTAGAAAAAAGACCTGGGTCTATAAAGGAGAACAAATCTCTGGAAAATTATTTTTCAACTCAGCCCAATGAAATAAGGATGATGTCCAGCAGATATTATGATTTTTTGTGTCTTCAAGTGAGTCAGAAGACTAAATCTGGAGCCACAGGTTTTTGGGAAGAAAGGACAAAAGTTGGGTTGAGGAAAAGGTTTATAGTTTTTGTTTCTCGTCAATGAGGCCATGCCTTCCCTTGTGGAGCCCAGAAGAGCAACTGTCCTTTTCTGATACTACTTAGGAAAGTTTTATACTTATTAGAAGGTCCTTGTGAAATCAACCACAGATCAGCTTCTCTGCTAAGTCTCAAGTTAAAATTGGATGAGTCATTTTCCTTAATAGGAAATGTTTCAGATCTGAACCTGTAAGTAACCTGAAATAAAATGAAGTACTGTGGATTCTGGAAATCTGAAATGAAAACAGGAAATTACTAGAGAAACTTAACAGGTCTGACAGCATCTGTGGAAGGAAAGCAGAGTTAATGTTTCGAGTTTGATGACTCTTCATCAGAACTGATTAGAACCTGTTGAAGAGTTACCTGACTCAAAATGTTAACTCTGCTTTCTTTCCACAGACGTGCTGAGTCTCTCCAGAAATTTCTCTCTGGTCACGTAAGTAACCTGCTTGTTCATAAAGGCCCAGCTGCACATCTCCATCCTGGGGCCAAGATTAAAATCACCCCACTGTTTCAAACTTGCTTTATTTCTATGACCTGTAACAGAAATCAGGCATTCAAGATATTTTTTATTCATTCACCCATGTTGTTTGGGCTAGCATTTTAGTGCCAATTCCCCCCAGTTGCACTTGAGAAGGTGGTGATGAACTGGTTTCTTGGACTGCTGCAGATCATTTAAAATAGGTAAACTCACACTGTTGTTAGTGTGGGAGTTCCAGACTTTTGACCCAGCCATGCTGATGAAACAGCAACATAGTTCCATGTCAGGATGGCAAATGGTTTAAGCAGGAACTTGGAAGTGGTAGTGTTCTTGCTCTTGTCCTTTTAGGTGATATTGATTATGGGTTTGAAAGGTATTGTCTAAGGAACTTTGGTGAGTATCATCATATCTAGTGAGCATTAATAGTTTTGTTCATTTGCCTTTGGAGAATGTTTTTATGCTATGTACATTTTCCCCTTTCTGTACCCCTAATTGATATTCACTATTCCTTTAACTGCCTGAATTATAGGGCTGAATGTTAGTTTTTGTTTGGTTAAGTCCATGTTACATTAAGTTTTTGGAAGGAGTTTTGCTGTGAAGTCCAACAAGTTTTCTTGCCATATCTTACCAAACCTGCCTCATTACTTACCTACCATGCCCTTAGAGCTGCCCAACATTCGGCCCCTTCCCTTTCTGTGGATCCTGGTTCTGATTGCCCTAAGTAGGTTCTGGAGTATTGGTCTGGTATTGGAGGCTGCCCTTGATTTACTGTATCAGGAACTCCTAAACAAAAGCTATCTCCTTTGACTTGACTGAGGACTGTTGACAAGCTTCATGGGTTTGAGACTGCACTAAATGGCAAAGGACAAAAAGGCAAGACAGTGCAATGCAAGGCAGGGTTGCTGTGAGCTTCAAGGTAGGTTCACCCTGAGTGAGCACTATGAGTACAAGCAAAAAGCTTGGAGATGCAGCCTGTTCCATCCATGAGCTGGTTATGTGTTCCTAAGCACAAAGTGTCCTTGCTGCAGTGTTAAAATGATAATTGCCAGCACAGCCCAAGATGCAACATTGAAGTGCAGAAGTATTTTATAAATAGAACGGAGATGTGGCATAAGAGTACTCAGAAGTTGGCATGTGTCAGATGCCAATGTTAGTGGACATTGGTTTCATGTGGCTGGTGCCCATGGAGCATGCCCTGAGATGTTAGTGCCAAGTGTCCATCGATATTGGAGCACAAGCAGGCTACTTGGTCCATCAGCTCCACCATTTCAACGAGATAATGGCTGACCTGACTTAATCCTCAATTATTCCCATATAACTTGATTCCCTTAATCTTTAAAAAGCTGTCTCTTTCAGCCTTGAAAATACTTAATGACTCAGACTTGCTAGGAATCTGCAGAAAAGAATTCAATAGTTTCACCACCATCTGAGAGAAAAAAAAATTCCTCATCTCTGTCACAGATGTGCAAACTCTTTCCCTTGTCCTACACTCTACGTCTCTTCATCTAAGGAGATTACATAGAGCAAGTGGTGAGCTGAATCCATCAAGTGCTCACTCTAGTTTCTTTGTCGAGTTTCCTAAAGTCAAAGTGTTTCGTGAGCTTGGTAAAATGAGACATTAAATAGTAACGGGGCCAGTTGGTCTTTTAACAAGACATTTAACTCTAACTGGCACCTCACCACTGCCTAGCAAAAATCTTCCCATGCCACTTGTGAAAAACATAAAAGATAGCATGAAATGCTCCTAATGTTGAAATGGATCTTTCCGTACTTGTCTCCTGATTCTGTCACACATTTCGCCCTAGCCCATGTTGCTCAGGCTCCTCCTATAAGTTTCTGCCACTTGTTCATTTTGCACCTTTTGTTCTGTCTTTGTTTATCTAATATTGTGCTTCAGATTGTTGATGCATTTTGACATCATATTAAATCATGGGAATTACTGGTTATGTTCATATTCATTTATCAGTCTCATTCCCCAATGCTCATTACGTTTTCTAGCTCAATCTATTTTGCAATAATATAGAATATTTTTAAATATATAATTATGGAGCAATCATTGCTGCCATTTCATTGGAAAATACATGAACAGAGGAGACCAGTCAGCCCATTGAGCCTGTTCAACCATTTCATT
The DNA here is from genome assembly GCF_047496795.1 of Chiloscyllium punctatum. NCBI lineage: Eukaryota > Metazoa > Chordata > Chondrichthyes > Orectolobiformes > Hemiscylliidae > Chiloscyllium > Chiloscyllium punctatum. The sequence goes on along the minus strand of NC_092746.1, from coordinate 89,396,377 downwards.
GCATCAATGTTGGTGTGTATATCCATTTGCCTTGATTTACTCACCTAATAAAAATGTCAAAATTACTTTTGAAAATTCCAGTTAATGAAGCGCCTTTCCGGGAGAGTGAGTTCTAGATTTTCCTGCCTTTTTGGATCAAGAAGAACTCCATGGATGGAGTTTTCCCAGTGTCTTGCCGATGATATAGGCAATGGTAGCAATTGGCAACTGTCCTATTTGCATGCATTAACATCTCATTATTATCTAATCTCCTCTCATTTACATGCAGTTTTCTATTCTCGCAATTCGCAATAAGAATTGAAATGGTGCAAATTTACAACTTCAAAGTCAGGGCAGTATTCTGGCAGCTGCAGCTCACTGGAGTCCTCTATGGGCCTCCATATCAAACACCGTTTCCCACCACCTCAAGTGCTCCATGGCCAATGACTATTTGCATCCTCCATATACAGAGGTTGACACTGGCAAAACAACAGCACCACCACGTCATCTTAGCATATCTTCAACCAACATACAACATAGTGTGGCACTTCGCCAATAACTTTAGAGCTCACTGAGACCTTACATTGCAATGTTCCTGCTAGGTCACTTTGCCTGCATGGACAGTCACTCATCTCTTGCACTGGAGCAGAATATGTCTCAGGACTCTTAGATTGCTTTCTTAGTGCTCACTCACTTTGTGCTTATTTGGATGCACACAGCATTCTGCTTTCCCTTGCTTTTTTGAGCAGACAGAAATTCAGGCAGCTTATTTGATTTCATTTGTTATTGTGACATGTACTGAGATACTGTAGAAAGTATTCTATTGACTGCTATCTAGACAAGTCATGCCTTACATAAGTACATCAGGAAAATAGAACAGAATGCAGAAAATAGTGTTACAGCTACAGAGAAGTAGCAGAGAAAGATCAACTCTAATATAGAAGTCTGTTCATAATTCTGACAACAGCAGGAAAGAAGCTGTTCTTGAATCTGTTGATACGTGATTTCAAACTTTTGTATCTTCTGCCCAATGAAAGACAATGGGAGGGATCTTTGATTATGTTGGCTGCTTTTCCGAGGCAGTGGTAAGTGTCAATGGAAGGAAGGCTCGTTTTCATGATGGACTCGGCTGTGTTCAGAACTCTGTAACTTTTGCAATCTTGGGCAGAGCAGTTGCCATACCAGGCTGTGATGCATCCAGATAGGATGCTTTCTATGGTGCAACTATAGAAATTGGAAGCATCATTGCGAAAATGCTCGATTTCCTGAGCCTTCTGATGAAGTGTGCTTTCTTGACTGTAGCATCAACGTGGATGGACCAGGATAGATTATTGGTGATATTTACTCCGAGGAACTTGAAGCTATCAAACATCTCCACCTCAGCACTATTGATATAGACAGGGGCATGTTCTCCATTCCACTTCCTGAAGTCAATGACTGACTCCTTCATTTTGCTGACGTTGAGGGAGAGATTGTTGTCTTACATCATGCCACTAAGTTCTCCATCTCTTTCCTGTACTCTGTCTCGTTGTCATTTGAGATCCGACCCACTATGTTGGCATTATCAGCAAATCTATGAATAGAGTTAGAGCTAAATTTGACCACACATTCATGAATGTGTAAGGAGTATAGTAAGGGACTGAGTATTCAATCTTGTGGGGCACTGGTATTGAAGATTATTGTGGAGGAGATGTTGTTGCCTATTCTTACTGATTGTGCTGTGCTGGTAAGGAAGTCAAGGATCCAGTTGCAGAGTGGGGAGCAGAGTTCTAGCCCTCAGAGTTTGGAGTTGAGTTTGGTTGGAACAATAGTGTTAAATGTGAAGCTAAAGTCAAATAAGTAGGAGCCTGTCATAGGTGCCCAGGGATATTATGTCTTCTGTGCCCCTATTGTGACAGTAGATGAATTGTAGTGGATCAAAGCAATATGGGATCATGGAATTGATATGTGACATTATTAACCTCTCAAAGCACTTCATAATGATGGATGTCACAGTCACCAGACAATCATCATTAGTGCATATTGCCTGATTTTTCTGTGGCACCAGGATGATAGTTGTCTTCTTGAAGCAGGTGGGAACCTCACATCGGAGTAAGGAAAGGTTAAAGATGTGTGCAAATACTCCTACCAGCTGGTCTGCACAGGATCTGAGTGCCTCTCAGCACTGAAAGTCAAGAGGGTGGAAATGTTGGTGTATGGTAATCCATTACGCCAATGTCACACCTATTCCTCTGTTAAATGTCCATGCCTGAAAGTCGAAGGGGAATTGTACTCGATTCAGTTGGAGGATGGGGGTCTATAGTCAGAGACTGGCACTACAGTCATTCAAGGGCGCTGTCTGATCTCCATCCAAGGGGTTGGCCACAGTGGCCCTGCAGGGTCATATGCAACCAATCCGGGATTGTCCGTAAGTCAGTTGGCCAACTGCACCAAAATCATTCGGGGCTTTGTCTGTCCTCAATCAGTAAAGTTGGTGAAGCACCCTGAATGAGTGAGTAGGAAGTGCAGAGAGCAAGAAGAGCTCTATTCTCTAGAGATTCTCAAGACTCTAACCCATTCTCCAGTTCCTCTGTCTCCTTTGATAAGCTGGCCTCCCAGATGTCCACTTTCTTCCTCAACTGAGGGTTCTCCACCACCATAGTTGACAAGACGCTTCCTGCACTTCAGCTGTCCCAGACTCTCTTTCCTCCCACAAACGCGAAAGATCCTCACCTACCATCCCACCAGCATCCACATCTAAAGGATCATTAGCCGCCTTTTCCACTACCTTTAGTCGATGTCACCACCAGGCACATGTTCTCTTCCCCTCCCTTGTCAGCCTTCCACAGAGACCATTCCCTACTCCTCTATTTCCTACATCTGTCCATAACCCATTGGCACCTTTGCATGCAATTGCAAAAGGGTAGCACCTGCCTGTTTACCTCCTCACTCCTCACTATCTAAGGCTTCATATATACCTTACTGGTGAAGTAGCTGTTTTCTTGCACTTCACTCAATCTCGTCTACAGTATTTGCTGCTCACAATGAGGTCCCCTCTACACTGGGGAGATGAGACCGACTGGGTAGCTGCTTTGCAGAACATCTGCAAAAAATTACCCTATGCTTCCATCTCAACACACCACCATGTTCCCTGGCAACATCTTTTGTCTCAGGCTTGCTGCAGTGCTTCACTGAAGCTCAGCACAGGCTGGAATAACAACAACTTATTTTCTGCTCGGGAGCCCTGCAGCCTTCTGGATTCAATATTGAGTTCAATACTTTGAGGGCCTGAAGCACTTTCTTCCATGTCCTTATCCCAAGTCCCACACCCCAGGCCTTATCATCACATGGGCTGCTACTGTGCTCAACCCATTGTCGGCCACTAATGATCCCCATTAGCAGCTATTCATTCTCACAGGCTGACCTTTACCCATTCCTTTGTCTGCCCAATTGTTTTCCTCTCTCTCTCTGGGCTCCATCATCACTTATCATTTGATCCTTCCCCCACCTCTTCTCTGGCATATACATATACCTATCTTTTCCTAGCTACAATCAGTTCTAAGAGTCACTAGACCTGAAACATTAACCACACACTCCCTCCACAGATGCTGCCTGACCTGCTGAATTTTTCCAGCAATTTCTGATTTTGTTTTTGATTTCCAGCATCTGTAGTTCTTTTTTTTTCTAATTTGAGCAAGAAGGGTCAGTATTTTAGGGAGATAGGTTAATGAAGATGCTGCTTGTAACAGTGAGATCAGCGGATTTTGACCCTTGAGAGGTGAGTGCATAAACAGAATTAGAGTGAGTGCGAGGTAGCGGAGAAAGGATGGTGATATTACCCTATCAGAGCACACTGACCTTCTCGTGTCATTACTGTGTGTTTTTCTGACAGTGTTTCTCCATACTGATGCAGGTGGCTACTTCAGACCAGGTTGGTAGTGTTTGGTGTTGTAGTCTCTTCTGGCAGTCCTGGGGAAAAGAATAGTTTCTTCTCCTCCACCCCACTAGCAGGACCTCCAGGTCCTTATTTGCGAAGTGAGGTACCAACATTGCACTCTTAGCTATGCCATTTGGAATTGTACAATCACAGATTAAAAGCAGTTCCTGATTAAATGTTAAACTAGGGTGAGAACAATTGCAGGCTACTTCCTATTGTTGATAGCTGCATTACAGTTAAATTCTAATGAGTCAAATCGCAAAGGATCATTCATGAATGTGTGCTGGGAGGAGCTTCATCTTAGTTGAGGAGGCCCCCATGTTATCTGATTTGCTCTCTGTAAAAAATGTGAATGCATAATAAAAAATCAAAAAATACATGGATAATTTTCACCTTAGAGTTAGCAGTTACTGTAACGCTTGTTATTGGGAAAATATTAGTCTGTTATTTACTATTATTATTTACCTATTATTACCTACTATTATTATTTACCTATAATTTTCAAAGTTTGTGAGAAGATTTGCAGCTCGGGTGCTCGTTGTTGTGGTTATGTTTGCCGAGCTGGGAATTTGTGTTGCAGACGTTTTGTCCCCTGTCTAGGTGACATCCTCAGTGCTTGGGAGCCTCCTGTGAAGTGCTTCTGTGATCTTTCCTCCACCATTTGTAGTGGTTTGATTCTGCCACTTCCGGTTGTCAGTTCCAGCTGTCCGTTGCAGTGGTCGGTATATTGGGTCCAGGTCGATGTGCTTATTGATTGAGTCTGTGGATGAGTGCCATGCCTCTAGGAATTCCCTGGCTGTTCTCTGTTTGGCTTGACCTATAATAGTAGTGTTGTCCCAGTCGAATTCATGTTGCTTGTCATCTGCGTGTGTGGCTACTAAGGATAGCTGGTCGTGGCACACACATGGGCTCGTAGCAGAAGCGGTAATGCAAAGATTAGAACAATCTTACCACAAATTCAACCCAAACTCTGGGTCAGATATGTGGATGACACCTTTGTAATCATTAAAAACACAGAAATAGAGAACACACACCGGATCATCAACGCCACACTCACAGGAATCCGATTCACTAGAGAGGAAAAAAAGGCCAACCAACTCCCATTCCTAGACGTGATGGTACAGAGAACACTGAACAGAGAATTCACCACAAAGGTATACAGGAAAGTCACACACACAGACCAAGTCCTGAATTATGAAAGCAACCACCCCAACACACACAAAAGAAGTTGCATCAAGACAGTATTCAAAAGGGCCACAACACACTGCAGTACACCAGAACTGCAAAAAGAGGAAGAAGAACACCTATACAATGTATTTGCCAAAAACGGATACCTGCACAATTTAATCAACAGATGCTTAAGGGAAAGACAACGGAACAAGGACATGCCGCAACCCAAAGAACTAGCCACACTACCATACATCAAGAACATGTCCGAACTGACAGCCAGATTACTGCAACCACTAGGACTCATAACAGCACACAAACCAACAGCCACTCTCAGACAACAACTCACCAGAACGAAGGATCCGATACCCAGCATGAGCAAAACCAATGTAGTGTACAAAATCCCATGTAAGGACTGCACAAAACACTACACAGCACAAACAGGAAGACAGCTAACGATCCGCATCCATGAACACCAACTAGCCACGAAACAACACGACCAGCTATCCTTAGTAGCCACATACGCAGATGACAAGCAACATGAATTCGACTGGAACAACACTACGATTATAGGACAAGCCAAACAGAGAACAGCCAGGGAATTCCTAGAGGCATGGCACTCATCCACAGACTCTATCAACAAACACATCGACCTGGACCCAATATACCGGCCACTACAGCGGACAGCTGGAACTGACAACCGGAAGCGGCAGATTCAAACCACTACAAATGGTGGAGGAAAGATCACAGAAGCGCTTCACAGGAGGCTCCCAAGCACTGAGGTTGTCACCTAGACAGGGGACGAAACGTCTGCAACACAAATTCCCAGCTCGGCAAACAGAATTACCTATGATTTACTTATCTATGCTATTTAAGTATGTGATCTGCCTGTATTGCTCGCAAGACAAAGCTTTTCACTGTGCCCTGGGACACGTGACAAAAAATTCAATTCAGTTAAAAAAGATTTAATAGCAGAGCATTTAGGAATGCATTATTTGATCAAAACAAAGAGTCAGCATGGCTCATGAAGGCAAAATCATAAAATCATAGAGTCATTAAGATGGACAGCACAGAAACAGACCTTTCGGTCCAACTCATCCATGCTGACCAGATAGCCTAAATTAATCTAGTCCCATTTGCCAGCACTTTGTCCATATCCCTCTAAACCCTTCCTTCCTATTCATATACCCATCCCGATGCCTTTTACATTTTGTAATTGTCCCAGCCTCCACCACACTCTGACAGCTCATTCCGTAAATGCACTACCCTTTGTGTGTAAAAGTTGCCCCTTAGGTCCCTATTAAGTCTCTCCCTCTCACCCTAAACCTATGCCCTCTAGTTCTAGACTCCCCTAACCCAGGGGAAAGACCTTGTTTATTTATCCTATCCATGCCCGTCATGATTATATAAACCTCTGTAAAGTCACCCCTCAGTCTCTGACACTCTAGGGAAAACAGCTCCAGCCTGTTCAGCCTCTCCCTATAGCTCAAACCATCCAACCCTGGCAACATTCTTGTAAGTCTTTTCTGAATCCTTTCAAGTTTCACAACTTCATTCTGGTAGAACAGAAGAATTTGGGAGTCCTTGTTCATGAATCACAAAAAACTGGCATCCAATTTCAGTGGATAATAGGGAGGGCAAACAGAATGTTGGTCTTTATTTCAAAGGGAATAGAGTAAAATAGAGAGATTTTGCTAAAACTGTACATGACACCAGTCAGACTATAGCTGGAATACTGTGAACAGTTCTGCTCTCCTTATCTAAGGCAAGAAACAGTGGCATTGGAGACATTACAGGAAAGTATCACTAAACTGATATCCGGTATGGCGATATTGTCTTGTGAGGAGAGGTTGACCAGATTTGGCCTTCACTCATTGGAATGTAGAAGAATGAAAGGTGACCTTATTGAAATGTACAAGATTCTTAAAGGATCTGACAGGGGAGATACAGAATGGTTATTTCCTCTTGTGGGAAAGCCTAGGACCAGAGGGCATGATCTCTGAATAAAGGGTCTTGGATTTAATACAAAGATGAGAAGAAATGTATTTTCTCAGAGTTATGAATCTATGGAATTCTTCACCACAAAGAACAGTTGAGACTGGGTAATTAAGAAAAGTCAAGGCTAAGACTGAATGATCATGAAAAGTGGGTCATACTTAACTAATCTGCTGGAATTCTATGAAGACATTACAAGCACAGTGGACAATGGAGACCCAGTAGATGTGGTGTATCTAGATTTCCAAAAGGCATTTGACAAAGTGTCACACAAAAGGCTGCTGCTTAAGAGAAAGATGCATGGCATTACAGGATGGATAGAGGATTGGTTAACTAACAGGAAATAAAAAGTGGGGATAAATGAGTGCTGTTCTGGTTGGCAGTTATTGAGTAATGGTATGCTTCAGGGAACAGTGTTGGGACTACACTTATTCACAATTTACATAGATGCTTTGGAGTTGGAGACCACATGTAGTGTGTCATAGTTTGTGAATGATACTAAAATGAGTGGTAGAGCGAAGTATGCAGAGGACTGTGAAACTTTGCAAAGGGGCAGAGATAGTTTAAGTGAGTGAGCAAAGGGCTGGCAGATGGAGTACAATGTTAATAAACATAAAGTCATCCATTTTGGTATGAATAACAGTAAAAAGGACTATTATTTGAAAAGTAAAATTTGCACATGCTGCTGTGCAGAGGGACATGGATGTCCTTGTGCATGAACCACAGAAGGTTGGTCTGCAGGTGCAGCAGATAATTAAGAAGGCAAGTGGAACTTATCTTTCATAGCTAAAGGGATTGAGTGTAAAAGCAGAGAGGTTATGTTGCAGTTGTATAGAGTGCTGATGAGGCCACACCTGGAGTACTATGTGCAGTTTTGATCTCCTTATTTGAGAAAGGATGTACTGGCACTAGATGGGGTGCTGAGGAGGTTCACTAGGTTGATTCTGGAGTTGGCTTATGAAGCGAGATTGAATGGATTGGGATTATATTCATTGGAATTTAGAAGAATGAGGGGGGATCTTAAAGAAACATATAAAATTATGAAGGGAATAGATAGGACAGAAGTAGAGAGGATGTTTCCACTGGTGGGTGAAACTAGGACAATCAGGCATAGTCTCAAAATTAGGGGGAGCAGATTTAGGATTGAATTGAGAAGGATCTCCTTTACCCAGAGGTTGTGAATCTGTGGAATTCCCTGCTCAGTGAAGTAGTTGATATTTTTAACTTTAAGATAGATAGATCATTTTTTGAACAGTAAAGAAATTAAGGGTTATAGTGAGAGAATTGGTACGTGGAGCTGAGGCCACGAAAAGATCAGCTATGATCTTACTGAATGGTTGTGCAGGCTCGAGGGGGCCAGATGGGCTACTCCTGCTCCTAGTTCTAGTTTTAAGCAGAAAGGGAATCAAGGGTTATTTGGAAAGGGAATTGAGAATTATCAGATGAGCCATGATCATTTTAAGTGGGAGAGTAGACTCAATGGGGTGAATGGTCTTCTTCTGCTCTTGTGTCTTAGAGTCTTATGTGCTTGCCATTTAGTCATTTAAGCTAACCAGCATTCAGCATGCTCCTTCCGGTTTTAAGTTGTTACCAGACATATTGGCCTATGATGATGTGGGCATAAAACTATGAGGTTGTCTGAGCAATTTACATATGTAGCAGCTTCATTTTAAGAGGCTCACTGAAAAGGGAATATAGTTTCCTTATACTCGGGAAATATTTGACCGACCTGTGCTGTATGATCTTTTTGGCACACCTTTATCATCCACACTATGCTCCTCCAGATATTATATCCTATTATTCACAGTTTTATTACCTTTCATGCAGTCTGCACATTGCCTTAAGTAGCGATTCATGACTTGGAGTGCTCAAGTGGCAACTTTATATTCTTGACTTCTTCATTTTGGAACTGGAAAGCATAATAGTAGCTGTATGCCTTTGCCACATTGTTTCAGGATACTTTCAGAAGTTTTCTAATATTGACTTCCCACGATTTAGAAGCAGCGTTAGAAATACCAGCCATCAGGAGGGTCAAAACAAACCAGGGTCTTGACATGGAAAGTGTAAAATGAGGGCTGACCATACATTAAGCTTCAGTGAAAATACAAATCACTCATTTTAGGAAAACTGATTTATTTATTTTTAGTTCCCTGTTTTGCATAGACAATTTAGTAATTCCTTGATTGCAGTAACAACATAATATCATAAGATATTGGAACAGAATGAGGCCATTCTGCCTGTCGAGTCTACTCTACCATTTGATCATGGCTGATATGTTCTTCAAACTCATGCCCCAAAACTCTTGATCCCCTTACCAATCAAGAAACTATCTATCTCTGTCTTAAAGACACTCAATTACTTGGCCTCTACAGCCTTCTGTGGCAATAAGTTCCACAAATCCACCTGTCTGTGGCTGAAGAAAATCCACTTCACCTCAGTTCTAAAGATCACCCCTTCACTCTGAGGTGGTGCACTCAGGTCCTAGCCTCTTCAACTGGTGGAAACATCTTGTCCATGCCCACTCCATGCAGGCCTCTCAGTATTCTGTAAATTTCAACCAGATCACCCCTCATCCTTCACATACCAACCCAGAGTCTTCAATTTCTTTTCATATGACAAATTCTGCATCTTAAGGATTATTCTTGTAAACCTGCTATTGACCCCCACCAATGTCAGCACATCCTTTTTTAGATACAGGGCCCCAAACTGTTCAAAGTATTCCAGCCTTCTGAGTCTTACACAGGCTCAGCAGTACATCACTGATCTTGTCTCCTAGGCCTTCTTGAAATGATTGCTAACATTTGCCGTCCTAAATGCCAACTGAACCTGCATGTTAAGAGAATCCTGAACTAGGATCCTAAGTCCCTTTGTGCTTCAGATTTCCTAAGCCTTTCCACATTTAGGGAATAGTCTGCTTCTTGTTACAAAGCAGAGGTTGGCACCCCTCTGTTTTGGTTTTAATTATCAGGGTGGTGTCAGCCTCTGAGGGGAGTACCTCTCCTTGTAATCTGATAAAGAAGTGTGACAAGATGTATAACCTACCTCACACCCCCCAATCCGTTTCAAAGGAATGGTTAAATGAAATGAAATCCTTACACTCCCTCTACAATTAACAAGTAACGATTTATTTATTTCATTCCAACAGTGAACAAATTAACACAATTTCTAACAAATTGAACAATTACTCCCTAACTACTACCTATTCCTTAACCGAACCAAATTTTATTGTTATGCCTTTTCAATAATAAAGTCCCACTTTTATAGATCCAAGTAATAAAAATGATGAATTAAAACTTAGTCTCTCAAAATTCACACAGAATGGATCCTCCTGAACTTTCTGTATCTTCTTCTGTTATCTTCCTCTTTCTGAAATGCCTTCTCAGCTATTTTCTGGTGTTGAGAATATTCGCTAAATGTGCCATGTACCTTTATAGATAAATAGTGTTTTTTAGACAGCGTGGAGATTTCTTGAGAGCCCAGTAATTCTTTCTCGGATGGCAGGTTTGCTGTCTCTTCAGATGGTAGTTAACTCTCCCCTCTCTGTCCAATTGCCCCTCTTGATATATACCCCCATGGCACATCAAATTCTTATAAGATGATTGGTTTCAGATTTTCATCACCATCAGATTTAAATTTAACTAGTTCTTAGTCTCCAAATGCCTTTTTAAATTAATTGACTGAATTTAAACTGTTGTCTGGGTAAAAGTGCTGCTTGGGTTTGCTAACTGAATGGCTTTTTGATACAATGGGTCAATTTGAGCACCTGCATCTGCTTACAGATATTCATTTTTAAATATCTAAGCACAGAATGCACTTTATCTTAAAGGAACGTCGCAATGCTTTCCCCCCATTACAAATTTTCCATTTTTACACACCAACATCATGACACTCTACTCCTCCTACCAAAATGCATAATCTCACACTTTCCCACATTGTATTGCATCTGCCACTACTTTGCCCACTCTTCTAGCCTGTCCAAATTCTTCTGTAGTGTCCTGCTTCCTGAACACTACCCATCCATCCATCTATCTTTGTGTTATCTGCAAACGTAGCAAAAATGCCATCAGTTCCTTCATCTAGATCATTAATGCACAATGTGAATAGTTGTGCTCCCAAAATGGACACCTGTGAAACTCCACTAGTCATCAACTGCCATCCTGAAAAAGACCCCTTTATCTTTGCTCTTGCCTCTGCCAGTCAGCCAATCCTATACCCATGAGCTCTAATCTTAAGCTCCTCCATGGCACTTTGTCAAAGATTTTCTGGAAATCCAAACAGATTAAATCCACTAGTTCTTCATTGTCTAACTTGCTCATCACCTCGCCAAAGAATTCGAACAGATTTGACAGGCATGACCTCCCCTTGATGAAGCCATGCTGACTCATTCCCATCAGGCCATGCACTTCCAAATACTCCTCAATCACATCCTTGATATTAGACTCTAGAATCTAATCAACTATATCAATTATAGGCTAATTGACCTTTAATTTCCAGCCTTCTGCCTCCATCCTTCATAAGCAGGGATGTTACATTAGCCATTTTCCAGTCTTCTGGGACCCTCCCTGACTCTGATTCCTGAAAGATACCATGAGTTCTTCCACACAATCTCCTCAGCTATCTCTTTCGGAGGCCTGGGCTGTAATTCATCTGATCTGGTGATTTATCCACCCTCAGGCCATTCAGCTTCCCCAGCAACTTCTCCATCGACATAACCATTGTACTTATCTCTACCACTGATTCTCTTGAAGTTCTGGGATGCTACTGGTGTCTTCCACCGTGAAGATTGATGCAAAGTACCTATTCAGTTCCTTCATCGTTTGTTTGTTCCCCATTACCACTCCTCCAGCCTTAATTTCCAATGGTCCAAAATCTGCTCTAGTCTCTCTCTTACCTTGTGTATATCTAAAAAAAACTCTTGTGTTCTTTTTTATTATTATGAGCTAGCTTAAGCTCATATTTCATCTTCTCCCCCCTTATTGCTTTTTTTATTTGTCCTCTGCTGACTTTTAAAGGCCTTCCGGTCCTCTGGCTTTGCACTAATCTTCACCACATATGCTTTTTCTTTGCTTTTATGTTGTCCCTGACCTCCCTTGTCAACCATGGTTGCTTTGTCCTCCCCTTAATTTATTTCTTTCTCTTTGGGATGAATTTCTGCTGTCCCTCCTGAACTACCAATCAGAAAATCCCACCATTGGTGCTCCACCATCTTCCCTGCTAGGCTTTTCTTCCAAGCCCATGGCCAACTTTCTCATACCTTTGCAGTTAACTTTTTTCAATTGTAATATTGTTACAACTGATTCAATCTTTTTCCTCTCCAAATGCAGAGTGAGTTGTCATATTATAGTCATTGCCCCTTAGAGGTTCCTTCACCTTAAACTCCCTCATCAAATCTGCCTCATTACACATCACCAAATCCAGAGTTGCTTGTTCTCAAGTGGAGTCTACCACAAGCTAGTCCAGTAAAATATTTCATAGTCTTTCCATAAGCACTTAGGATCTGCTACCAACATGATTTTCCCCACCCACCTGAATATTGAAGTTTCCCATGATTACTGTAATAGTACCTTTCTTACATGCTTTTTTAAACTCCTAATTTACTTTCTGCTCAACATCCTGACTACTGCTTGGATACCTGTACACAACTCCCATCAGCATCCTTTTCCTTTGGCGGTTCCTCAACTCTACCCCCTCAGTTCCTATTATCTTCTGACTCTATATCACTTCTTGCCATTGATTTTAATTTCATTTCTTACTAACACGGCAACTAAGCCCCTCCGCCCATCTGCCTGTCTTCTCATTAGGGTGCATAATCCTTAGATATTTAGTTCCCAGCCCTGATATCCTTGCAGTCACATGTCTATGACACCCACAACATCATACCCACCAATTTAAATTTGCATGAGATGCTATTTACCTTGTTTCATAAAGTACATACATTTAACTATAACACTCTCAGTTCTGCCTAGACTGCCTCTCCTTTTCATAGTTGACCACTTATCTGCTGTGCCTTAAATTATATTCCTGAACCTTTCCATACTGTCTGTTCTATTATTTGTTCTGAAAACTTCAATGATCTCTGCTCAGCCCTCCCCCCCACTTCAAATTTTTCTATAGTTTTCCATGCAACTGAACCCAGTCCCCTCTATTTAGTTTACATAGTGTTATATAGTGAAAGGAGATTTGGTTGTTTACATTTTTATAAGTTGTTACTTGAAAATACCAGAGCATTGAGTGACAGTCAAGCATACCAGGAACTTGGGTGCAGGGCTTATTGTGCCTTAATATTTTCCTGTCCATTAAAATTAATCAATGAAAAGTTACGAAGGTTATGAATCGGGGCCTGATGTGTGTTCATAACATGTAAAGCTCTGCACTGTGACTGCTAGATTGTGTTTGAATGTGTGCACAAGCTACATGAAATCTGCCATATATCTGATATGTGATTTTTTTTGTGTGAATAATGTGCAAACAGCAGACTAAAGTTTGCTCTGAATCTTTTCAGAGGAAGTGTTCTAGACTAAGTTACCTAGTCATGCAGGAATTTTGGATGAAAGGATTCAGACATCTGTAGCATGTGTGTAAAAACCTAATGAGTAAAATAGCAATATTTTAGTCACTACTTAAATAAAATACAAGAAACCTACTGAAATAGCCTATTAAAATGCTAGCATTTTAGAATTTTTATTCTGCCATGGGCACACTTTAAATTAAATATTGTTAGAAGCAGCTGATGTCCAGACTATTTCAGAATATTTTCCTACAGTTAGTCATGATGTAATTTAGAAACCAATAGTCTTATTTTTATGCAGTCAACTCTATTTGAATGCATATCTGACATATGCAAATCCCAGATGTATTATAGATTTTTCCATGTCATAATTCTTTTATATAAGCCTCAAAGTAAAATTTAGGGGTAGGAAAAAGGACTTTGGCCCAGAGAGTCTCTGCTTTTTGGATTGAGTTAAGACCATAAGACCATAAGACATAGGAGTGGAAGTAAGGCCATTCGGCCCATCGAGTCCACTCCGCCATTCAATCATGGCTGATGCGCATTTCAGCTCCACTTGCCAGCGTTCTCCCCGTAGCCCTTAATTCCTCTAGACAACAAGAACCTATCAATCTCGGCCTTGAAGACATTTAGCGTCCCGGCTTCCACTGCACTCCGTGGCAATGAATTCCACAGGCCCACCACTCTCTGGCTGAAGAAATGTCTCCGCATTTCCGTTCTGAAATGACCCCCTCTAATTCTAAGGCTGTGTCCACGGGTCCTAGTCTCCTCGCCTAACAGAAACAATTTTCTAGCATCCACCTTTTCAAAGCCATGTATTATTTTGTACGTCTCTATTAGATCTCCCCTTAATCTTCTAAACTCCAACGAATACAATCCCAGTATCCTCAGCCGTTCCTCATATGCTAGACCTGTCATTCCAGGGATCATCCGTGTGAATCTCCGCTGGACACGTTCCAGTGCCAGTATGTCCTTCCTGAGGTGTGGGGACCAAAACTGGACACAGTACTCCAAATGGGGCCTAACCAGAGCTTTATAAAGTCTTAGTAGTACATCTCTGCTTTTATATTCCAACCCTCTTGAGATAAGAGACAACATTGCATTCGCTTTCTTAATCACAGACTCAACCTGCATGTTTACCTTTAGAGAATCCTCGACTAGCACTCCCAGATCCCTTTGTGCTTTGGCTTTATTAAGTTTCTCACCATTTAGAAAGTAGTCCATTCCTATATTCTTTTTGCCAAAGTGCAAGACCTCGCACTTGCTCACGTTAAATTCCATCAGCCATTTCCTGGACCACTCTCCCAACCTGTCTAGATCCTTCTGTAGCCTCCCCACTTCCTCAGTACTACCTGCCTGTCTACCTAACTTTGTATCATCGGCAAACTTCGCTAGAATGCCCCCGGTTCCCTCATCCAAATCATTAATATATAATGCGAACAGCTGTGGCCCCAGCACCGAACCCTGCGGGACACCGCTCGTCACCGGCTGCCATTCTGAAAAAGAACCTTTTATCCCAACTCTCTGCCTTCTGTTAGATAGCCAATCCTCAATCCATCCCAGCAGCTCACCTCGAACACCATGGGCCCTCACCTTGCTCAGCAGTCTCCCGTGTGGCACCTTATCAAAGGCCTTTTGAAAGTCCAGATAGACCACATCCACTGGGTTCCCCTGGTCTAACCTACTTGTTACCTCTTCAAAAAATTCCAACAGGTTTGTCAGGCATGACCTCCCTTTACTAAATCCATGTTGACTTGTTCTAATCAGACTCTGCTCTTCCAAGAATTTAGAAACCTCATCCTTAATGATGGATTCTAGAATTTTACCAACAACCGAGTTGAATCCTATCTTCATACTTTTCACGATATACACAATGCCTCTACTTCAGAAAGTCAAAACATGTCACCTGAACCTATTTACACTGGAGTCTTTGCTTCAGTAGACTGCTCCAGTAATTATTCCATGTGTCTATTAATCTTTGTGAAGTAATTCTTCCCTTAATGTTTTATTTACAGCTATAATTTCCTGTGTTTTAAAATGATGTCACCTAGATTTGAAACCTTTCAACACTGTGAATGATTTGTCTGGAACAGCTATGTCAATTTACTTTATAATTTTGAGTTGTTCCATCAAATTATCTTATCGTCCTTTTATATCAAGAACAAATCCAGTTAGTCTAGCTTGATTACCAGGTTATATTGAGGTCAGATGTGCAACAAGGAGCATAGATGGAAAAATTATCAATATATATACACATGTAAAGTCAATTTTATATAGCAAATTTATCTTCCAAAAGTCATGGAGTTGAGCTTTATATGTCTTTTACTGTTTTTGGGGGATTAACATATTCATTGATTTTGGACCCAAAAAAGATAGTTGCAGTGGAATAAAATAAAAACAAAAACCAAAAACTTAAGTTTAAAAGGTAACAACATTAAAGTATTGCTATTAAATCTGGAATATTTATTTATTTTATAATATTACAAACAATGGACATTTCATGCTTGTAGTAATAAAATGAGGTCAACAGGTGGGGGAACACATAAGAATGTCAGTTACCTAATTGAGGACCAGATTAATGGTCCCAAATCAGAGAGCCTTGGCCGACCTTTAGCACGGTTCCAGCATGATACCCAGGTCTCATTGAACTTCACCTTTTCCTAAACTGCCATCATTCAGATAATAATCTGCCTTCCTGGTTTTGCAACCAAGGTGGATAACCTCACATTTATCCACATTATATTGTATTTGCCCACTCAGCCAGCCTGTCCAAGTCACCCTCAGCGTCTTAGTATCCTCCTCACAGCACACGTTGCCACCCAGTTTAATGTCATCTGTTGTGGATCTGTTCGAGCTGGGAATTTGTGTTGCAGATGTTTCGTCCCCTGTCTAGGTGACATCCTCAGTGCTTGGGATCCTCCTGTGAAGCGCTTCTGTGATGTTTCCTCCGGCATTTATACCACTATAAATGCTGGAGGAAACATTACAGAAGCGCTTCACAGGAGGCTCCCAAGCACCGAGGATGTCACCTAGACAGGGGGTGAAACGTCTGCAACAGAAATTCCCAGCTCGGCAAACAGAACCACAACAACGAGCACCTGAGCTACAAATCTTTTCACAAACTTTGAACACCTACGGGCGAGAGACGCTAAGACAAGCCAGGAAATGGGAATCCTGTGCCAACCACCTCAGCGCCACATACAAACAACTCCGGTTCCTGCATGAATGCCGACCACTATAAATGCCGGAGGAAACATCACAGAAGTGCTTCACTGGAGGCTCCCAAGCACTGAGGATGTCACCTAAACAGGGGACGAAACGTCTGCAACACAAGTTCCCAGCTCGGCAAACAGAACCACAACAACGAGCACCCGAGCTACAAATCTTCTCACAAACTTTAATGTCATCTGCAAATTTGGAGATATTGCATTCAATTCCTTTGTCCAAATTGCTAATGTATATTGCAAACAGCTGAGGTCTCAGCACTGAATCCTGTCATCATCTGTACCAGTGATCATTTCCAATATTCCATATTATAAGAATAGTTTTTTAAAATTATTTTGACATGGCATATGGACTTTTCTGGCTCAGTCATAATGTATTAGCCAACACTAATTACACTTGAAACGGTACCTGTGAACCTTCTTGAAATGCACAGGATGGTGAATCTGCGGGAGGTTTATGGGACTTAACTAGCACTTCAAATGGGGAGCCAGGCATGTACTCCATAAATAAGTGTTATTAGTCATATTAAATTGATTTGTTTCATAAGTTAAATGGCAGACCCAAGCTGTGAAATCATTGCATTAAAGCTCTAGTTAGGCCCCATTTAGAAAACTGTGTCCACCTCAGGTAGGATATACTGTGTGTCCAGCAGAGGTTCACATTGATGATCCCTGGAATAGTAGGCCTAACATATGATGATCGGCTGAGGATCCTGGGATTGTATTCATTAGAGTTTAGAAGGTTGAGGGGAGATCTAATAGTAAATTATAAGATAATGCATGGCTTAGAAAGGGTGGACACTTGGAAGTTGTTTCTGTTAAGCGGGGAGACTAGGACCCGTGGACATAGCCTTAAAATTAGAGGGGGTCAATTTAGAATGGAAATGAGGAGACATTTCTTCAGCCAGAGAGTAGTTGGCCTGTGTAATTCATTGCCATGGAGCGCGTTGGAGGCCGGAACATTGGGTGTCTTCAAGGCAGTG
Organism: Chiloscyllium punctatum; assembly: GCF_047496795.1. Taxonomy (NCBI): domain Eukaryota; kingdom Metazoa; phylum Chordata; class Chondrichthyes; order Orectolobiformes; family Hemiscylliidae; genus Chiloscyllium; species Chiloscyllium punctatum. The sequence goes on along the minus strand of NC_092746.1, from coordinate 89,378,605 downwards.
ATTGATAAATTCTTGATCTCGCAAAGAATTAAGGGCTGGGGGAGAGTGCGAGGAAGTGGAATTGAAATACCCATTAGCCATGACTAAATGGCAGAGTGGACTTGATGGGCCAAATGGCCTTGCTTCCACTCCTATATCTTATGGTCTTATGGTCTTACCGTCATTGGTGACAAGATAGAGGACAGCAACTCACATTGCAAAACAAAAAGCCAGATAAGTCTATTCTTAATGAAAATAACAGGCAAATGCCTCTTCTGGATAAATTAGAACCATTCTATCTTGCTATGGAAAATTGAATGCAGAATGTTGAATGATTAAAACTCTTTGTTAACTGCATGTAGAGTACAAGTATACAGTCTCATTCAAAGCTCAAGGGGAGGTCAAATCTGACAAATCTGATAGAATTCTTTTAGGAGAAAATAAGCAAGTCAACAAAGGAGCCTCAGTGGATGTGATCTATTTGGATTTCCGTAAACCAAGTTTTTTTTTTAGATTAGATTACTTACAATGTGGAAACAGGCCCTTCGGCCCAACAAGTCCACACCGCCCCGCCGAAGCGTAACCCACCCATACCCCTACATCTGCATCTACCCCTTACCTAACACTACGGGCAATTTAGCATGGCCAATTCACCTGACCTGCACATCTTTGGACTGTGGGAGGAAACCGGAGCACCCGGAGGAAACCCACGCAGACACGGGGAGAACGTGCAAACTCCACACAGTCAGTCGCCTGAGGCGGGAATTGAACCCGGGTCTCCGGCGCTGCGAGGCAGCAGTGCTAACCACTGTGCCACCGTGCCGCCCACTTTGCCTGTTGTGAACCAGACCAATCCCCCTCAAAATATATCAAGGAGGTAGCTTAGACCCTAACTTTTATTTTATTTCAAGGCAAGTGAAAGATGCTGTGTTCCAGATGTGATTCGATTGGTCAATTACTAGGCTTTAAGCAAAACAAGCTTTATTTTTACAATACAGTTAAAATACAAATAAAAAAGAGATTTGGCATAAGTTTAACTCCATTGAAATAGTTAATAAAATAATGTATTATTAAACTACTAATCATTGACTGCTTCAATATAACAGCATCCCATAAACACACCCTTGGCAAAGGCAAATTAGTAAAATAGATTTTCCTCACGTGCTATCTTTTCTAATCCAGATAGAACATTGAAAGAATGGAACATTGAAAGAATCAGTGTAGCAGCAGAGAGAGAGGTTTCAAGCTTTTTGTGGCAGCAGAGAGAGTTGTATCTATCAATTTCAACAGCCAACTCCAAATTCCAACTGAAAACAAAACTAAAACCTTGGGTCTGTGTGTGAGCCTGCTTCCATCCACTCATGTGTCTAATTTAAAAAACACACTCAGAGAGCTCAAAGCTGTTTACCCACTGCTTCTGAAGCAGATATTTTGATGCCACTATGGCAATGCCTCTCTGCAAGAGAAATAGCACAGAACAAAGGCACTCTCTTAAAGGCCCAGTATTGTCACACATTTCCGCCCCCCCCTTAAAAAAAAGAACAATCAAATATACAGAGTTGACTTCTTAAAGTTTTTGTAAATATTTCAAAGACTTCAGTCTCATGCTATTCGTACATAAAACACTAAACCTTAGAATACAACCGTTCAATGCTACAGTCCATCTCAGTCTGTTTCTTTTGCCACCAAACATTGTCTTCCTTCATCAAAGTCATGACACGCATTTCCATTTTGTTTACTCGTCCTGCCGTGTATATAATTCTTAAAGTGAATGGCTGTAACAATAAACTTCACCTAAACAGTCCAGTATTGTTATCCCTAAATTTCTCTAAAAACATTGAGTGGTCATGATCAGTATACACAGCTGCCTCAGTTACATTACTGGCAACATTAATGTTGAAATGTTGTAACACCAACATCAAAGGAAGCATATGTCAGGTATAGACAGGATAGATTGAGTGAATCCTTAGAAGAGTATAAAGAAAGTAGGAGTATACTTAAGAGGGAAATCAGTAGGGCAAAACGGGGACATGAGGAAGCTTTGGCAAATAGAATTAAGGAGAATCTAAAGAGTTTTTACAAATGTATTAAGAACAAAAGGGTAACTAGGGAGAGAATAGGACCCCTCAAAGATCAGCACGTCGGCCTTTGTGTGGAGCCACAGAAAATGGGGAGATACTAAATGAATATTTTGCATCAGTATTTACTGTGGAAAAGTATATGGAAGATATAGACGTAGGGAAATAGATGGTGACATCTTGCAAAATGCTGGATGTCTTGAAACGGTTAAAAGTGGATAAATCCCCAGGACCTGATCAGGTGGACCAGAGAACTGTGTGGGAAGCTAGAGAAGTGATTGCTGGGCCTATTGCTGAGATATTTGTATCATCGATAGTCACAGGTGAGGTGCCGGAAGACTGGGGGTTGGCAAACGTGGTGCCACTGTTTAAGAAGGGCGGTAAAAAGAGCCAGGGAACTATAGACCGGTGAGCCTGACCTCAGTAGTGGGCAAGTTGTTGGAGGGAATCCTGAGGGACAGGATGTACATGTATTTGGAAAGGCAAGGACTGATTCGGGATAGTCAACATGGCTTTGTGCGTGGGAAATCATGTCTCACAAACTTGATTGAGTTATTTGAAGAAGTAACAAAGAAGATTGATGAGGGCAAAGCAGTAGATGTGATCTATATGGACTTCAAGTAAGGCATTCGACAAGGTTCCCCGTGGGAGACTGATTAACAAACTTAGATCTCATGGAATAAAGGGAGAACTAGCCATTTGGATACAGAACAGGTTCAAAGGTAGAAGACAGAGGGTGGTGGTGGAGGGTTGTTGTTCAGACTGGAGGCCTGTGACCAGTGGAGTGCCACAAGGATCGGTGCTGGGCCCTCTACTTTTTGTCATTTACATAAATGATTTGGATGCGAGCATAAGAGGTACAGTTAGTAAGTTTGCAGATGACACCAAAGTTGGAGGTGTAGTGGACAGCAATGAGGGTTACCTCAGATCCAACAATGGGCCAATGGGTTGGGAAGTGGCAGATGGAGTTTAATTCAGATAAATGTGAGGTGCTGCATTTTGGGAAAGCAAATCTTAGGAGGACTTATACACCTAATGGTAAGGTCCTAGGGAGTGTTGCTGAACAAAGAGACCTTGGAGTGCAGGTTCATAGCTTCTTGAAAGTGGAATCGCAGGTAGATAGGATAGTGAAGAAGGCGTTTGGTATGCTTTCCCTTATTGGTCAGAGTATTGAGTACAGGAGTTGGGAGGTCATGTTGCAACTGTACAGGACATTGGTTAGGCCACTGTTGGAACATTGCATGCAATTCTGGTCTCCTTCCTATCGGAAAGATGTTGTGAAATTTGAAAGGGTTCAGAAAAGATTTACAAGGGTGTTGCCAGGGTTGGAGAATCTGAGCTATATGGAGAGGCTGAACAGGCTGGGGCTGTTTTCCCTGGAGCATCGGAGGCTGAGGCGTGACCTTATAGAGGTTTACAAAATTATGAGGGACATGGATAGGATAAATAGACAAAGTATTTTCCCTGGGATCGGGGAGTCCAGAACTAGAGGGCATAGGTTTAGGGTGAGAGGGGAAAGATATAAAACAGACATAAGGGGCAACGTTTTCACGCAGTGTATGGAATGAGCTGCCAGAGGAAGTGGTGGAGGCTGGTACAATTGCAACATTTAAGATGCACTTGGATGGGTATATGAACAGGAAGGGTTTGGAGGAATATGGGCTGGGTGCTGGCAAGTGGGACTAGATTGGGTTGCGATATCTGGTCGGCATGAATGGGTTGGACCAAAGGGTCTGTTTCCATGCTGTACATCTTCTATAACTCTAAATTCAAGATCTCTTTCTCAATGTGGAATATTTCTTTTCATGAATTTTCAACTTTAGGGAGAAATATCCAGTAGGTTTTTCTATTCTCACTGTCTTCTTGCAAGAGTACAGCACAACAACCACATCACTCATATCAATAGCCACCTTGAATGACATTGTGTAATTAGGATTTCAGGCTGTCAAATACTTTCTGACACTCCCCCGCCACTGAAATTTTCTGGATATCTTCCACAAGTTAGTCAGTAGAGCACCTACATTGCTCAAATTTGGTACCAATTTTCATTAGAAACTACTCAGTTCCAGGAATCATAGTACTTCCTTCATCGATGGTATGGGAAACTCCCCAGTAACCTTTGTTTTCACATCCTGTGGGACCACCTGTCCAATAATATGGCTGAGGAATGTGATTTGGAATTTTGTGAACTTAGTTTTGGCCAGGTTTATCACCAAGCCACTTATTGAAGTTGATCGAACAATTCCACGAGATGCTCCAAATGTGCCTTTCACGTGTGATTAAATATCACTAGATTGTGTATACCACACAACTGGGTCATCCTGAAATGACCTTATTGGTTTATCTTTGAAATGTGGCTGATGCATTCTTCTTATCAAATGGCATTATTTTAAACTGGTAACGTCCATTTGGTGTCACGAAAGCTGAAATTTTCTTCACTCTTTCAGATAAAGGTACCTGCCAGTATCCTCTCAGTGAGTCCAGCTTAGAAATATAAGTTATTTGTCCCATCTTCTCAACACAATCTTCCAATCATAAAATAGATTATTAATCAGGTTTCATAATAGCATTGATTTTTTGATAGTCCACGCACAATCTGGTTTTGGAACCATTACTATTAGTGAGTAATTCACTTCGATTATTGTTAGATTACTTACAGTGTGGAAACAGGCCCTTCAGCCCAACAAGTCCACTCCGACCCTCCGAAGAGCAACCCACCCAGACATGCTGCCCTTTTCTCTGAGCATGCTTTCAATCTTTCAATTTGTGGGCGGCATGGTGGCACAGTGGTTAGCACTGCTGCCTCACAGCGCCAGAGACCCGGGTTCAATTCCCGCCTCAGGCGACTCTTTGTGTGGAGTTTGCACGTTCTCCCCGTGTCTGGGTGCTCTGATTTCCTCCCACAGTCCAAAAATGTGCAGGTTAGGTGAATTGGCCAAGTTAAATTGCCCGTAGTGTTAGGGGAATGGGTCTGGGTGGGTTGCACTTCGGCGGGTTGGTGTGGACATGTTGGGCCAAAGGGCCTGTTTCCACACTGTAAGTAATCTAATCTAATCTCCTTTTGAACCTGTTCCAATTTTCAAGGGTTAAGCTGATAAGGATGTTGCTTAATTGGAACAGTTTTTTCCAATATCTCCATCTGCGTAATCAGTTTAGTATTTCCCACCTTATTCCAACATATATCTCCATGTGGCTATAATAATTCTTTCAGGTCATTTTGATCTTCCGCTGGAAGGTAACTCAATAATTTATTCCAATTTCTAAGAACTTCTTCATTGTTCAATTTACTTGAGGAATATTAAATTCAGAATCACCTGGATTTGGTGCTCCACTCTGAGTTGTAACAAGTAACATGTTCCCGTTTGGCTTTCCTGCCTGATCAAAATACCATTCAAGTATATTCACATAATAAACCCTCGGAATTTTCCTTCTATCTAGCATTATTTTCAAATAATTCACCTCACTCAATTTTCTTTTGATTTGATAAGGGCCACTAAACCTTGCTTCTAAAGGTTCACCTACCACTCATAATAATACACTTTATCTCACTAAGCAAACTCATGTATTTTTGATATCTGCTCCCTGTTTCATTTCATGCTGTTACTTTTAAAAGCTGTTTAGCCAACTCACCTGCTCTATTTTATCTTCCCCATAAAATTTGACACACAGTCCAATAGTGTAGTCTCTGAACTCTGATTCACCAATTTCTCCTTAATTAATTCAAATGGTCCTCTTACCTCATGTCCAAAAGGTAGTTCAAGTGGACTAAATTTAGTTGATTGATTAGGCAAAACGTACAAATAGAATTCCCTTATCTCATTCCCCTAGGTACTCTTGACATTATCTTTAAAGTTTGATGCCACTGTTTTAATGCTCCCTGTTATTTTAAATGACATGCAATTGATTTAAATTGTTTCATTCCTAAGTTATCTATAATTTCACTATTGCATAACATTGTGTCTCTGTGGATAGTCTGTACTGAATAAAAAGAATTGAGTAACTTTTCTACAATCCCTTTAGCTTTGATATTGTGTAATGGAATGGCTTCTCGAAATCTAGTCAACACATTCATTATGGTCAACAAATTCTGATTCCCACTTTTTGTTTTAGGGAGAGGTCATACACAATCAAATAAGACTCAATTAAGATCAATTAATCAATCAATTTACAAAACATTCCTCAAATGCTGGATCGGGTATTAAGAGTGCTGGTTTTATCACTGTTTGAGGTTTTCCTATTACCTGACATGTGACATGTCTGGCAAAATTCAACTACATCTGTATGCAATCAAGGCCAAGAAAAAATGTTTTTGTACTTTAGCTTTAGTTTTCCTTACTCCCAAATGACCTCCTGCTGGTAACTCATATGTTATCCACAACACTTCCTTTCTATAACCCACTGGCAATACAACTTGATGATGAGTTTTTGCCCATTTTCCATGTGTTTAAATATGTGATGGTCTCCAATTCCTTAACAAGACTTCATTTTTAAGGTAGTAACTTTCTGGGATACTCTCAGATTATTTCTCTGTGTATGCTTTTTGATGTAACTGCTTTATTGTTTCATCTCTCTGTTGTAATTCAGCTAACTTCTCTGAACTGAAAGTATCCACTTTGACCTCCACCTGTTCTTGCTTTTTCTCCATGATTTGATCAAAATTAATTTCTGATAATTGAACTTCAACTCCCTTATTTTTACTGTTTGATTTCTCCTCCTGTTTCAACCTTGTGACCTTTGTGATCTACCATCAGGAAAAATCCCAAGATATCCTTGCTGTTATTTGATTTTCCACTGGCTTTTCAAGCATGGTAGACATCACTCCCACCTGTGATTCAATTACATAATTACCAAGGATAAACTGTATTTCCAAACAGAGAATTTCTCTATTAGTCCTACCACCACTTCACCACTTTTCATCGACTCTCTAGCCCCAACTTAGATAATGGAACACTACTCTTCTCATCAGGAATTTCACATATTACCACCCTTTCTGGCAATACTCCTTCTGATGTACATATCTCCACAAATCTCACCATCAAAATTTGCTTGTTATTGTACATCTTAAAATCTTAATTTCTTTACCTATTCCTCCTGGTACACGAGTGAACCTTTCCCATTGTAGTAATTCTTGAAAGATATCTGTCACTTTCTTACCAACCAACCCCTGACCAGGCTGTCATTCATTTGCTTCAATTTTTGCTTTTCTTTACCCCTTTAACAAACCCCCCTGGCTTATCCTGTTTTACCACATCCGTCTTTTCAGTGCTTTTTTTTAAACGATCAACACTGTGACTTCATGTGCCTTATTTTATTACAGTGAAAACATCTCAGGTTTTTGTGGCAACACCTCTCTGCAAGAGAACCAGCACAGAACAAATCTCTCTGAAAGGCAGATGCCCTACAGGACACTGCTAAATAAGATCAGAGCCCGTGGTATTAGGAGCAAATTATTGGCATGGATCGAGGCTTGGCTGATTATCAGAAGGCAGAGAGTGGGAATAAAGGGTTCTTTATCAGGGTGGCAGCTAGTGGTAACTAGTGGAGTTCTGTGGCTGTCAGTATTGGGACCACAACTATTCACGTTATGCATTAACGATCTGGATAATGGAACTGAGGACATTGTTTGCAGATAACACAGATAGATGAAGCAGTAGGTAGTGTTGATGAAGCAGGGAGTCTGCAAAAGGACTTGGAAAGGCTAGGAGAGTGGGAACAGAAGTGGCAGACAGAATATAATGTGGAACATATGTGCTTATGAAATTTGGTGGGAGAATAAAGGCATAGGTTATTGTCTAAATGGGGAAAGGCTTTGGAAATCTGAAGTTCAAAGGGACTTTAGGAGTCCTGGTTTAGGTTTCTCTTAAGGTTAATGTGCAGGTTCAGCTGGAAGTCAGGAAGGCAAATGCAATATTAGCATCCATTTCAAGAGGGCTAAAATATGAGAGCAGATATTTGTTACTGAGGCTGTATAAGACTCTGGTCAGACTGCATTTGGAATATTGTGAACAGTTTTGGGCCCCTTTTCAAAAGAAGGATGTGCTGACATTGGAAGGGGTCTGGAGGAGATTTACAAAAAGAATCTGGGGATGAAAGGCTTGTCATATGAGGAGTGGTAGAGGACTCTGGGTTTGTACTTTATGGAGTTTAGAAGGATGACGGGGATCTCATTGTTACTGACAGAATACTGAGAAGCCTGGATAGAATTGATGTGGAGAAGATGTTTCTATTAGTAGGAGGAGCTAGAACCTGAAGGTGCAGTCTCAGAGTGAAGGGACGATCCTTTAGAATTAAGAGAAGAAAGAATTTCTTCAGCCAGAGAGTGATGAATCTGTAGAACTCATTGCCGCAGAGGGCTGAGGAGGCCAAGTCATTGAGTGTATTTAAGACAGATAGATGTGTTCTTATTTAGTAATGGGAACAAGGTATATAGGGAAAAGGCAGGAGAATAAGGTTGAGAAACATGGTTGAACAGTCTTGATGTGCCAAATAGCCTAATTCAGCTGCTACATCTTATGACCTTAATGTCGTGATACCAAAACATTCACGTAGATCACAAAGTTACGCAAGAGGACTATCCTGAAGTCCTAGTAATTTTACAGCATTACAAATTTAATTTGACTGGAAGAATCCCAGGGGAGACCATCATAGCCTTTGGGAGATTGCTGAACATTGCGATTTTGAGTTAATGTTAACTGACATGCTAAGACATTGCTTAGTATGTGGTGTTATTAATGAAGCCATATAAAAGAAGCTTTTGATAAAATTGGAAATAGATTTTAAAAGGTCACTAGAGATTGGTTTAGCCATAGAGAGTGCGGAGAAGGGTTCCCAGGAGTTACAAAGTGCTCTGAACATTGTCGTCCAGTAGTTGAGGAGGGACACTGCAATCAGCAGTGGTTCAGAGTGAAGGCACTGGTCCAACTAAGGCTCTCACTGCACTCTGAAGTGACCTAGCAAGCTACTCAGTTGTGTCAGTTGCTATGATCTCATCAAAGAACTGAAACCAGGCAGACTACCTGCCATCAACCTAGGCATCAGAAACGACAGTGGCAAAAACAGCCCTGATAACATTGTAAAGTCCTCCTTACTCACGTTTAGGACTAGTGCAAAAATTGGGAGAGCTTTCTCATAGACGAGTGAGATAGCCTGATATAGTCATACTCAGGGAATTATACTTCACAGACATCACCATTACCATCCCTAGATATGTCCTGTCCCATTAGCAGGCCAGATTCAGCAGAGATGGCAGCACAGCGGTATACAGTCAAGAGGGAATTTCACTGGGATTTCTCGATGTGGATTCTGGACCTCGTGTAGTCGCATCAGGTTAAGCACGGGCAAGAAAACCTCCTGCTGATTATCACATATCAGTTAATGAATCAATACGCTTCCATGTTCCATAACACGTACGGGAAGCTCAGAGGGAGGCAGTGGCACAAAATGTACTCGAGGTGGGGGATTTCAATGTCTACCACTAACCGTGGTTTAGCAATAGCTACTAATCGAGCTGGTAAGTTTCTAAACAAAATAGCTGCTACACTGAAGATGTTGAGGAAACCAACAAAGTGAAAAAACCTATTTCACCATTTCCTCAACACCCTGTCTGCTGCAGATGCATCTGTCCATGACAGTACTGGTAAGAGTGACCGCTGCACACTGGAGACAAAGTCAGATTTTCATATCAAAAATACCCTCTATCATATTGTGTGGTACTATCACCATGCTAAATGGGATAGACTTTGAACAGATTGAGCAATTCAAGAATGCACATCCATGAGGTGCTGTGAGCCATCAGAATTATACTCCAGCACAGTCTGCAACCTTATGGCCTGGCATATCCCACAGTCAACCATTACCATCAAGAGAGGGGATCATTAATGGGGAATGGAGGAGTGCATGCCAAGAATAGTACTAGGCATACCGAAAAATAAACTGTCAACATGGTGAAGCTACCAAAGAGGACTACTTGTGGGTTAAACAGCATAAGTATCAAGTGATAGTAATTACTAAGTGATTTTCCCAGCCAATGGGTCAGTTTGAAACTCTTCAAGGCTGTCACATCAAGTCATGAATGATGGTGGACAATCAATGGTGGAGGAGTGGGCTCCACAAATATCCCCATCCTCAATTATGTACATAAGTGCAAAAGATAAGATTGAAGCATTTGCAACAATCTTAAGCCATAAGTGCTGAATCAATAATCCATCTTGGACTCTTCCATTAGTCCCCAGCATCACAGATACCACTCTTCAGCCAATTTGATTCATTCCACATGATATCAAGAAATAGGTTGAAGACACTGGATACTGGAAAAGCTAGGGGCCCTGACAATTTTTCAGTAATAGTACTGAAAACTTGTGCTGCATCAGTAACCAAGTTGTTCCAGTATCACTACACCACTGGCATCTACCTAACGATATAGAAACTTGCCCTGATGTGTCCTGCACACAAAAAGAGGATAAATCCAACTCAGCCAATTACCACTCCATTAGTCTACTCTCAATCATCAGTAAAGCAATGGAAGGTGTCATCAACAGCACTGTCAAGCAGTACCTGTTCACTGAAGCCCAGTTTGAGTTCCACCAGGGACATTCAGCTCCTGACCTTTATTACAACCTTGGCTGAAACATGAATTCCAGAGGGGAGGTGCGAGTGACAGACTTGAGATCAAGGCTATATTTGACCGAGCATGGCATCAAGGAGCCCTAACAAAACTGGAATAATGGAATCATGTAGGCAAAAACAATGACTGCAGATGCTGGAAACCAGATTCTGGATTAGTGGTGCTGGAAGACCACAGCAGTTCAGGCAGCATCCAAGGAGCAGTAAAATCAACATTTCAGGCAAAAGCCCTTCATCAGGAATAAAAGATGAAGGGCTTTTGCCCGAAACGTCGATTTTACTGCTCCTCGGATGCTGCCTGAACTGCTGTGCTCTTCCAGCACCACTAATCCAGATAATGGAATCATGTGCAAACTCTCCGCAAGTAAGAATCATACCTGGCACATCGGAAGATAGTTGTATTTGTTGGTGGTGAATAACCTCAGCTCCAGGACATCTCAGCAGGAGTTCCTCAGGGTAATGTCCTATGCTGAACCATATTCAGCTACTTCATGAATGACCTTCCCTCCATCATAAGGTTAGAAATGGGAATGTTCGCTAATGATTGCACAATGTTTAGCACCATTCACGATTCCTTAGAAGTAGTCCAGCTCACATGCAACAAGATCTGAACAATATCAAAGCTTGGGTTAAAACGTGACATGTAAAATTTGTGCGCATAAGTGCCAGATAATGACCATCTCCATTAAGAGATAATCTAACCACGCCTATTGACATTGAATGATGTTACTATCACTGAATCCCGCAGTATCAACGTTCTGGGGGTTACCATTGACCAGAACCTCAACTGGACATGCTATATACATATTATAGCCACAAGAGCAGGTCAGAGACTGTAGAAATACGACAGAAAGTAACTCACCATCTGTCTCACAAAATTCCATCCAGCATCTACAATGCACCAGTCAGGAGTGTGATAATAAAATCCTAACTTGCCTGGATGAGTACAACCCCAGTAACACACAAAAAGCTTGACACCACTCAGGACAAAGCAGCTAGCTGACGTCACAGCCACAGACATCCAATCCCTCCACCATGACACTCAGTAGCAGCAGTGTCTACTGTCTACAATATGGTCTGCAGAAATTTGCTAAAAGTTAGAGTCATAGAGATGTACAGCACGGAAACAGACCCTTCAATCCAACCCGTCCATGCCGACCAGATATCCCAACCCAATCTAGTCCCACCTGCCAGCACTTGGCCCATATCCTTCCAAACCCTTCCTAATCATATACCCATCCAAATGCCTTTTAAATGTTGCAATTGTACTAGCCTCCACCACTTCCTCTGGCAGCTCATTCCATACACGTACCACTCTCTGCATGAAAAAGTTGCCCCTTAGGTCTGTTTTATAGCTTTTCCCTCTCATCCTAAATCTATGCCCTCTGGTTCTGGACTCCCCCACCCCAAGGAAAAGACTTTGTCTATTTATCCTATCCATGCCCCTCATAATTTTGTAAACCTCTACAAGGTCACCCCCTCAGCCACTGACACTCCAGGGAAAACAGTCTCAGTCTATTCAGCTCAAATCCTCCAACCCTGGCAACATCCTTGTAAATCTTTTCTGAACCCTTTCAAGTTTCACAACATTTTTCTGAGAGGAAGGAGACCAAAATTGTACGCAATATTCCAACAGTGGTCTAACCAATGTCCTGTACAGCTGCAACATGATCTCCCAACTTCTGTACTCAATACTCTGACTATTCCATCTAGCAGGACAAGTGCAGTGAGACATGGGAACACCATGTGCAATTCTCCTCCAAACCACTCACCATCCCGACTTGGAAATATATCACCGTTTCTTTATTGTCACTGAGTCAGAATCCTGGAATTCCCTCCCCCGTGGCACTGTGGATTTATCCACAACATATTGGAATGCAGTGGTTCAAAGAAGGCAGATCTCCATAACCTTCTCGAAGGGCAAATAGGGACTAATAGTAAACGTTTGTCAGCCAGCAATGCCACATCCCACAAGGGACACCCCAAGAAAAGAATTTTCACCTCATCACAGTCTTAGGTGTGAAACACTTTTTTAAGACTTTGGTCCTAGTTCTAGATCCCTCCACGGTGGGAAACACCTTCTGAGCATCTACCTTGTCAAGAATGCACCCCCTCAGAATCTTGGCATGTTTCAATTACATCACCTCTCACTTTTTTAACTTCAGTGAATAAAGTCTGAATCTGCTCAACCTTTCCTCATAAGACAAGCCCTTCATCCCAGAAATCAACCTAGTGAACCTTCACTGAACTGCCTCTAGAGTAAGTATGTCCTATCTTCAATAAAGAGACCAAAACTGCCCACCATACTCTGGATATGATCATTTCAATGCCCTGTGTAGTTGATTGCCACCACTTGCTTAGTCATTTTTTGCTGTCATCAATTACCACTATCCAACAGGATTACTCAAGAGCTATTGTTGGTAATACAGTGGGCTAAAGTTTCACACCAATTCACTAATAAATTGACTAGGGATGTGTAGCTTGCACCCGCAGGCCATAATATTTTCTGCTTTCCAGAAACATGCTAAATGGAACTTTTAGATACTCTAAGAATTCTGTCTGTCCTAAATATTATAAAAGAATTTCACTGTTCATCTTTACTATTATTTTAGTTTAAGTTTTTATTTACTGAACAATTTTGCCATAAAAATCCAATTATTATCATTGCAAGATTTATCTAACTTTCTTTGCAATACAATTTCAGGGTGGCAACCAAACAGCGACTGTTATTGCCTTGTGTTCAATGAGGGACTTTAACTTGACGAATGAGACATGTCAGTTGGCCATCCGAGATGTGGGTGGCCTAGAGGTTCTGATCAACCTGCTGGATACAGAAGAAACCAAATGTAAGGTAAGCCGCTCATTACTTTATTGCAATATTATTCTTAAAAATAGACTTTTTTTTCTCTGTGTAACATTCTGTGTGCACCCATTTCTTAGAGGGGAGAGGGGAGGCCAGTTAATGCATAATGCATATTCCATTGGTTTGAGGACAGGTTAAACAAAAATTGACTTGGAACAGTTGGAAGCTTCGTTGTATGTTTAAAGTATTCTATGATGAGTTGATCTTCATTGGGGCAGATATTTCCATTCTGCCATAATATAAAATGATATTATGGCAGTAATGCATTTTTCATTTCTCATTGCTCCTATTTTGTAATTACAGAGACAAATATTAGGGGAGATGTATGGCGTCCTGCCAACCTTCTAACACCTGTTTCACATCATCTCATGAAGTCAAGGTTTATCTTATTGTGATGTAACTGGATGGTGACAATTGCTAACTTATGAGGAGTGTGAACATATAGATGAGAAGAATAAAAAAAACAGTTAACTTTTTCTCCTGGCATTTAGGCTCAGAGAAGGTTCACTAGGTTAATTCCAGAGATAAAAGGCTTGACTTATGAGCAGAGATGACCTGTTTAGATCTAAACTCAGTTTAGAAGGATTAGAAAAGATATTGAGGTATATAAGATGCTAAAGAGGATTGACAAAGTAGGCTTAGAGAGGATGTTTCCCCTTGTTGGGCAATTTAGAATGACAGTCATTGGTTTTAAACCAAGGGGTGACAGATTTAAAACAGGAGGAATACTCCTCTCAAAAGTTTGTGAATCTGTGGAATTCATTATCCCAGGGTGCAGTGGACATTGAGACACAGAATATGTTTAAGTAGGAGGTAGACTTTTTATTAGTAAAGGGTTTGAAGGTTGTGGGGAGCAGTCAGGAAACTGGAGTTGAGGCTGAGTTGGGATCCACCATGTTAAATGGTGGGGCAGGCCTGAGGGGCGAAATGGCCTACGCCGACTCCTAGCTCTAAGGTCTTATGTTCTCTTTATAAGCTTCATGGCAAAGTGTTTCTATTCAAAGCAGATAGCATGATCTGTTAGGCAAACTAGCTAAATGTATTTTGCTTTCAGTTCATGAATGTTAAAACTAACATTTTTACATATTGATAGGTTGGCTCATTAAGGATTCTAAAAGAAATTAGTAAAAATCCACAAATTCGACGTTCCTTGGCAGAACTAGGTGGCTTGCAGATTATGGTGAAAATCCTGGACTCCTCTAATAAAGATCTCAAATGTTTGGCTGCTGAAACTATTGCCAATATAGCCAAGTTCAGGAGAGCAAGACAAACCGTCAGGCTTCATGGTGGAATTCAACGCCTGGTAAGTAACAAAACATATAAATTGTTTTTGGTAATCAAGCCACTCCATGAGTCAGTCCAGTAGTCTAAACGAATGGAATCAGTTGCCAAAATGGCCGAATTGTTTCTTTTTATTTTGCTTGTCCAAAACAAAAGTGGCTTTCACAAGTTTTCTTTAATACACTGAAAAGTAACTCGTTTATTATAACCAAAAACTCTTGAAACAAATGGCAAAACAGCAATGATATATTCTGGAATTAAATGTTACCTCCTTAATCCCAGACAATTCGCACAACAATCAAGATAACACAACTTTATAGAAATGATATGAATTGGTGAAAAGGGAGAAAGAAACATCATTAGGGGCAAGAATCTCAAAAGACTCAAAGGATAAAATGGGATAATTTCTCAAGGTTCCCTGAGTTGCATACTGGCAAGATCAAAATGTGAACCATTTTAGTGGTGGAAGGTGTTCAGATGGAATGTCAGTGAGACAGATTTTTGAATAGCACTTACAGTTCAACTTTCATGGTGTATGAGTCAGAGATAAAGATATATGAAACTTTCTCAGGTTAACAGAAATACTTTTCTGCAGCTTGTCCTACTATCAGGTTTCCTCTTTACTTTATAAATACAGAGAGAGAGAGAAAGGGAAGGACTTGCTTACTGCACACTTTGGAGGTCTGTTTTCTTCTACTAACATATGCAGGTCTTGGTAAAATAGGAACCAATTCCAAAACAGTGTTGCTTGGCTACAACAAGGTTATAAGACATCAGTTAAGAATAGGCCGTGCAGCCCATTGGGTCTTTCCTGCCTTATCTCATAATCCTTGATTCTCAGCATATTAAAAATATCTGCCTATCTTAGTCTTGAGTATATTAACGATCTGGCCTCCACAGGCGTTTGTGGTAAAGAATTCCACAGATTTACTACTCTCCTCATTGCTGTCTTAAATGGGTGGCCCCTTATTCAGAGATTATGCCCTCTGGTCCTAGACTGTCTCACAATGGAAAACCATCCTAGACAGCTACCTAAGAATCTTGCATGTTTCAAGAAGGTTGCCTGCCATTCTTCTCAACTTCAGTATGTACAAGCCCAAGCTACTCAATCTCTCCTCATAAGACAGTGTCTCCATACTTAGGTTCAGTGTAATGAACCTTCTTCAGACTGCCTTCAATGCCAATATATCTTTCTTTAAATAAGGGCTCAGAACTGTTGACAATGTTCCAGCAGTGGTCTGAATAATGCCTTGAACACTTTTAGCAAGACCTCCCTATTTTTATACTTGATTCCAACAGTCCATTTCCCTTCCCTATTATGTGCTGAAGTTGTGTGCTAGCTATGACTCTAAACAGAGATGACATTCTGTGGGTCCACACAGGACCTGCCAGGCAATCACTGAATCTATATCTACAATCATCTTTTGGCTGTAACTGTCTTTCTTTAAAAAAAACATATTGGAGTTAAAAGTTCTTTATTTCCATAAATACTTTGATGTTCTGATCCATTGTTGTGACACAATTGAAGCCAAAAGGCTCATTTCTTGAAGTTATAACAATGTCAAAAACAAAATTGACCAACTGGGACATGGTACTGACGATGATGGAGTCTGTAATGCCTGACTCAAAAGAGAAGCAAGTTTATGATCATCAAGAGGAAAGCAAAGAAAACTATATTCTTCAGTTTTGCTCACACTTCCAATATATTTTCTGAACTGTGATACAAATCTTAGTTAAATGTTAATACATCTGACCTGATGGGAAAAAAAGTGGAGAGGAAGATCAGAGTGCAGTCTTTCCTCAATGCAATTATTATGTAGAGACACAGTCCACAAAGGAACACAGGCATCCCCATTAGAAAGAGAGAGGTAAATGGTAATGTATAGCTTGAGGGTAATCACTCCACAAGCATCGGGTAAGGTGAGGAATCAAGCCTGTATGAACTACCATAGCTAGTACATGCAATTGGCTTTATTCTGCACCAGAATAGCCAATTGAGTTAACTGATCCCCTGTATGATTATGATTAAATATATCAGGCAAAAACATGGTGAAATAAGCACAGGAGCCTCCGATAAGTCAGTACCAATTAGCCTAGATTTAAAGTAACTGACTGAGGAGAGTAGAGGAGAAATTGTTTGGTGGTAGTGAGTTGAACTCACAGCTTGAAAGGATAGTAAAGATAGAGACTCTCGTCACATTTTTTTTAAAAACTTGGTTACACACTTGTGCTACAGACTACGAGCTGGAAAATGAAATTAGGCTACATTTCTATATTCCAAGTGGTACAGACATGATGTGTCAAATGTCTTCTAAGTTCCTAGAAAGAGCTGGATCTGTGATTGGCTACAGAGAACCTGAATATTGGGAAAATTAGGACTACTTAAAATTTTAACAGTGAGTTGATATGAAAAGCCAACTAAATATGAATAAGATGTACATTAATGTTAATTAAAGCCTTTTAAAAATATAAATTTTGCATTTTATGTAACTTCATTGTAGAAAATTTCACACAGCACTAAAAAGGAAAACTGAGGTTTCTGTTAATTCTGCATCCCCCTACATAATAATTGCTTCCAGTTTCCTCAGTTTATTTGATCCACACTATGTATTTTAGTAAATTCACTTTTCCTTTCTCATTCCTTTTTATAACAATAATTTTATTTTGCCCAGTATAACTCGATCTATGCCTCAATCTCAAGCATTTGACTTTATAAATAGTTACTTGGGTAAACATTGGAAAGAGATGAATGCAACTGCATTTAACACAATTTTAAAATCCATTTTTATGATATTTTTATTTTAGGTTGGCCTTTTGGACTGTGTTCCAACTTCAGCTCATCTAACTGCAGAGCAAGAGAAAGATATTGAAGTGGCACGTTGTGGTGCTCTGGCATTGTGGAGCTGCAGCAAAAGTAAAAAAAATAAAGATGCTATTCGTAAAGCTGGTGGTATTCCTCTATTGGCTTGCCTGTTGAAGTCTCCTTATGAAAATATGCTTATTCCAGTTGTTGGCACATTGCAAGAATGTGCTTCAGAGGTAACAAAAATCATTGATAATGCAATATTATATTTCTTTGAAAATATTTTCACTTGTCCTTTGTCATTTCATGTTACAAATGCTTGTACTTTCTCAAAGGTCCAAAACAAAAGGAGTGCCATCTTTATAGAAAATTAGATTAAAAGATAAAAGTAGTATTACTGCTATAATATCAGCAAAATTGTCAGACTTGATATCTAAATATTAGTAAATTCTAACTAAACTCTAACGATAAGTTGCTTGTTACCTCTAAAAGCTGCATTGTTGAGCAAAGGTTTTATCATAAAGATTTGCTTACCCATGAAGTGGCCACAAACCCCCCAACAATATTTGCTGGGCCATGATTTTAAATCTGGATTTATCAAAGGCACCGTATCTTCACAGGCAAAGGCTAACAAGGCAGTGATGTTACTCTGCTTTCTGCTGTAAGCTGATCCATTGACAATATAATTCACGGGAACTGTACTGCTAGTGGCAGTCAAAGTCTCGAACCACCTTCAATGTCCTTGAGTGTTACTTGCTGTCCCAGGAGCAATTAGCAACATCATAAGTATGTAGGTGCACCAGATGGCTGATGTTTTACTCATAAAGCAAAAATCTTTGATTTTTCCTGGAATAAAAATAGTAAGGTAGACCGTGCTATTACAGTTCATGTGTAATGCACAATTCTGCAAACTCCAATAAATTATTGTGACTTAGATCTGACAATTTGAACACATAAATGAAAAGTTATGATATTTGAACAGCTGCAAAGGTTTCTGTTTCAATTTTATCAATAACCATTAGAATGTTGGGCAAGATTTTACATGCCCTCACTTTGTGCATTTTCAGGAGATCACTTAAAATAAGGTGGATGCCCTAGCCACAGCCATCACATGCATTCCCACCTCACCTTCATAAGACATCATACATAAATAAATAATTAAGGGTCAGCTGAGATTGTGCAGTACAGCAGCTCAATGGTTAGCACTGCTGCCTTACAACACCAGGGACCTTTGATTCCAGCCTCTTATTCCCCTGTGTCCACGCATATTTCTGCCAAGTGCTCCGGTTTCCTCCCACAGTCCAAAAGTATGGAAGTTAGGTAGATTGGGGGCATGATGAATTGCCCCTTAGTGTCCAGAGATATGCAGGCTTATGGATTAGCTATGGTAAATGCAGAGTTATAGGGATAGAGTGGAAGGGTAGGAAGCTATTTGGAGGGTCAGTACAGACTCAATGGGCCAAACATCCTCTTTGTGCACTGCAGGGATTCTGTGATTTTTTGAACATTATCCTGTCCACATCATACAGATAACACTGACAGCCAGTCAGGAGTGCACAGCCTGTTTTTTAAAATAAGATCTTAGGACCACAGGAAGGAAAAGGGTACTTCTTGATGGGCTGCCCTTTGTATTATTGGGCACCTCTATGAAGGTTGTATTGCTTTATCTTGTGCTTTAAGTCAGGATTGCTACCGGCACACTGAGATACTACATCAAAACATCTCAGGCTGTAAGTGTCAGCACATACAGTGTCTCTCAGGCTGCTGGCACCTTGTTTCGAACTAAGTTTTATCAACTCCTTGTGTACCATGACAGTCTTTTAATTATAAATGTACATATTTAGTAGGTTATCAAACACAACTCTCTCTTCACATGCTCATGCTAGTCTGGTGTCTCCTCTCTTATTGATATGATTTGACTTATTATTGTCATATGTACCTAGGTACAGTGAAAAGTTTTGTTTTGCATGCAGTACTGATAAATCATACCATACAAAGTACATTAGGGTAATAGAACAGAGCGAGGAATACAATGTTATGGCTACAGAGAAGGTGCACAAAGAGCAAGATCAATATTAAATTTAAAATTTAATTTTAGTAACAATGGGGAAGAAGCTGTTCTTGAATCTGTTGGCCCTGTGTTAAAGTTTTTGTATCTTTTGCCCAACAGAAGAGTTTGGAAGAGATTATGACTGAGGTTGGAGGTGTCTTTGACTATGTCTGCTGCTGTCCCGAGGCAGTGAGAAGTATAAATGGAGTCAATAGATAGAAGGTTGGCTTGTGTGATGAACTAGGCTGTATTCACAACTGTCTGCAGTTCCTTACGATCCTAGGCAGAGCAGTTGCCATATCAAGCTGTGATGCACCAAAATAGAATGCTTCTAAAAAATTCATAAGAGTCTTTACAGACATGCTGAATTTTCTCAGCCTCCTGAGGAAGTAGGCATTGTTGTGCTTTCTTGACCATCGCTTCAGTGTGGGTAGACCAAGACAAATTATTGGTGATCATCACTCCTAGGACCTTGATGCTCTTGACGGGTTTCACCTCAGCACTATTGACATCAACAGGGGTGTGCCCTCCACCTTGCTGCTTGAAGTCAAAAACCAGCACTTTTGTTTTGCTGGCATTGAGGGAGAGATTGTTATCTTTACACCATGCCACCAAGTACTCTATCTCTTTACTGTATTCTGTCTTGTCATTGGCCTACAACAGAGTCATCATCAGCAAACTTGTAGATGGAGTTAGAATGAAATTTGATGGCATGTATCTCATTATATTTCATCACCCCTACCCCCAAATTTCTCACTGCTTGGTCCACATTATTCCAGTGGTTCACTTTTACTTAATTGCATGTTATTCATGCTAATTAATTTTATTATTAACATCATTATTACCATTATCAGTAATACCACCAGTCACCATTTCCTCTCCACCAACAGTACCAATCCTGATAAATCCAAGTATCTCAGGTTGACATAATCTGAAATTTTAACTGTGCATCCTGATCAAGTTTATTTGAGTTCAGCACTAGGGTAATGATGTTATATTGTGCCTGGGATCATCGTAGTGCTTTTACATTGTCTGATGTAGCATAATAGTGGTAATTGGGATAATGATTGACACCACATTCCCCCCCCCCCACCCCCGAACAACAATGTGGGTCAACTCTCAACACATGGATTGCAGTGGTTCAAGAAGGCAGTTCACCACCACCTTCTCAAGGGCAGCTAAGGACTGGCAATAAAATGCTGTGCAGCTAGCAATGCTCACGTCCCACAAATGAATTTTTAGAAGTGGCTGTCCCACATTCTGAGATAGTCATACTTAGTCTCACTTCTTGGCCTAACTTCTTTGGTTCTATGATTCTAAGTAAAATCAATACCTTCCCTTGCATTCTGAGTTTCTCTTCAGGCTTTCTGGCAATATAAGATCTAAGTTGATCTGTTTGCCTGATAACTGTGGCACCTGACTTCCTTTACTTAATCAGACCTTCTGCTGAAGCATTAAGGTTGACAGAGTTTTCTCCCTTTGTCTAGAGTTGTAACACCTCTGATAGTTTATGTTATGGTTTTTCTCTTGTCATTTTATCTTATGGTTTTGAGACATTTTCTGAGGGGTCTGAGAAGCATCGCCTATGGCAAAATTTGTGGTGGAGTCAGGCAAGAAATGCAATAAGGACTTCCCAATGTTGAGAGTACCTAGCTGCATCTTCCATGTAATTGCTGAGTGACAAGGCGAGCCCTTTGTTAAGCATCAGTGTGTTGCCAATAAGAGAAATTATCACTTGTTCAAACTTTATTCGTGCCACAATACACATTATTAATATTAGGTTTTCTATTTTTCCAAATGCACAGAACAAGTTAAATGTCAATAATTCTTGACATGGAAGTCACAATAGATGCTGGTTGACTTAAGCTTGCTGCTTTCTCAGAAGAACCTTGGACACTAGTCACCAGTATTTCAGGACATAAGTGATGAGCTGTAGCCATGCTTACCCCATATCCCTGCATATAGGGGCCAGCACTTGTCAGATACCAAAGAATCTTCATGGCACATTTCCAATACACTGATAGTATGCAACTGTACTTCATAGAGTCATAGGTTCATATACCAAGGAAACACACCCTTTGGCCCAACTTGTCCCATGCCTACCAGGTTTTCTAAACTGAACTAGCCCCATTTGCCAGTGTTTGGCCAATAACCTTCTAAGCCTTTCCTATCCATGTACCTGTTTAAATGTCTTTTAAATATTGTAATTATACCGACCTCTATACTTCCTCTGGCAGCTCGTTCTATACATGCAACACCCTCTGTGTGAAAAAGTTGGTTCTCAAGTCCCTTTTAAACCTTTCCTCTCTCACCTTAAACCTATGTCCTCTAGTTTTGGATTCCCCTACACTGGGAAAAAGACCATGGTTGTCCACCTTATGTATGTCGTTCATGATTTTTGCCCGAAACGTCAATTTTACTGCTCCTTTAATGCTGCCTGAACTGCTGTGCTTTTCCAGCACCACTAATCCAGAATCTGGTTTCCAGCATCTGCTGTCATTGTTTTTATCTAGTTGATAAAAACTAGATAAAAACCCTACTGCGAATCCTCTTACAAGGATGCCGGCCTTGAAGAAGTTTTCCTCCTCTCTCTGCAAGAATCTCAGGGAGTCCATCTCCCACTGCAACTCCCAGGTCATTTCCTCTGCCCTGAAGCTCTTCCTTCCTGACCTATCACCTTCATCCCGTCCCCCAATCACCTATTGTTACTTTCTCCCCACCCCCACCCTCCTCTCATTTATCTCTCCACCCTTCAGGCACTCTGCCTGTATTCCTGATAAAGGGCTTTTGCCCGAAACGTTGATTTTACTGCTCCTCGGATGCTGCCTGAACTGCTGTGCTTTTCCAGCACCACTAATCCAGAATCTGGTTTCCAGCATCTGCAGTCGTTGTTTTTACCTAGATGATTTTATAAACATCTATAAGATCACCTCTTAGCCTCCTGTGCTTCAGTTTCTGCCTCTACCATCCTTTCAGGCAGCAAGTTCCAGCTGAAAAATGTATGTTCTCGATTAATTGGTGCCTTTCTAGGTGAAAGTTTATACAATCTCAATAAGCTATCCACCAATGAATTTCGGATGACTGGCCCATAAGTTACTCTGCTGATCCCTTTTCAAGTAGCTGAAACGCAGAATTGTTCCAGCACTAAAGGAGGCCATTCGGTTTTCTTTTTTTTTGTTTCTTTTTAGATCATGTCCTAATTCCACCTTGAATCCCTCAATTGAACTGGTTCCACCACATTCCAGATCCTAAACACTTGCTGCATGAAAAAGTGGGACTAGATTAGGTTGGGATATCTGGTCGGCATGGACAAGTAGGACCGAAGGGTCTGTTTCCATACTGTACATCTCTGTGACTCTATGTCATCACTGCTTTTTTTGCCAATTACCTTAAGTCTATCTTATCTTGTTCTCAATCTTTCCATCATTGGGAATAGATTTTCTCCATCTGCTCTTTTCAGACCTGTCATGACTTTGAATACCTCTAAGTCTCCCCAAACCTTCTGTTCTCCCGAGGAAAACAATCTCAATATCTCTAAACTATCTCCAACAGTACAACATTAACAATCATCTCATCCTCCAACATCACACCAAAAGCCAGGAATTTTGTAGAATGATGGTCAGTGTCTCCTGCCTACTTCTTTCCTTGCCTCCTGCAATCTGAGATATATTTGTCCAGGTCTAATGGCTTACCTACTTTTAAGGAGGTCACATCTATTAATGCTTTCTTGCCTAAAATGTTTATCTGATTCAATGTTTCACACACCTACTCCCTAACTTTAATAACTGATCCATATGCAGCAAGGACTTGGGAGCAGGAGTGCAGCAATCAGGAATTGATTTGTAATTCAAGCAGACTTTACCATGTTATTTAAAATCAGCCATATCACTTGTATCCTACTTCTGGATTTGTAACCTCCCTCTGACAAGGCCATGCTGACTATCTCTAAATAGCCCATGCTTTTCAAAGTCGATATTAATTCTCTCCTTCAGAATTTTCTCTAATAGTTTCCTTACCACTAACGTGGGACTCAGTCTGTAATTTCCTGGTTCATCTCTACACCTTTCTTGAAACATGAAACTACATTAACTGTCCTCCAGTCCTCTGGAATTTCTCCCCTGGAGAGGAAATATAAATTTGTGTCAGAGCCCCTGCCATATCCAGCCTCACCTCCCACAGCAGTGGGATGCAATTCATGCAGGTCAGGACATTTGTCCATTTTTAAGCTCATCAGAGCCTCCAGTACCTCCCCATTTCCAATGTCAAAATGTGCAGGCTCTTCAAAGTCCCCAAATTCAATTCTGTACCTACGTTCTCCTTTTCCAGAGTAAAAACAGAAGAGAAGGCAGCATGGTGGCTGAGTGGTTAGCACTGTTACCACTCCATCTACCTGGACACCCCACGTTGGCCAATTACCTGCCCTTGATCTCTTCATTTCCAACTGCCGCTGAGACATTAACCGCCTCAACCTGTCTACCCCACTCCCCCACTCCAACCTCTCACCCGCACAACGTGCAGCCCTCCACTCCCTCTGCTCCAATCCCAATCAAATCAGCAGATAAAGGGGGTGCAGTAGTAGTTTGGCGCAAAATGGATGCTGCCTGACCTGCTTTGCTTTTCCAGCACCACTCTAATCTAGACTCTGGTTTCCAGCATCTGCAGTCCTTGTTTTTACCTCATAGTGTCAGGGATCTAGTTTTGATTCCAGCCTCGGGTAACGGTGTGGAGTTTGCACATTCTCTGTGTCTGTGCGGGTTTCCTCCAGGTGCTCCTAATTCCTCCCATAGGCCAACAATGTGCAGGTTAGGTAGATTGGCCATGCTAAATTGCCCATAGTGTCAAGGGATGTGCAGACTGGGTGGATTAACCGTGGAGAAAGTGAGGACTACAGATCTTGTAGAGGGAGGAGGAGAAATCATGTGGTCAATGATGCCCTCAGCGCACCTCCTCGACTTCCCGTACCTCCATCCTGGAACCCCACACCTCCAATCGCAGCAAAGACAGAAACCCCCACCCCGGTCCTCACTTCCACTCCACCAACCTCTGGCTACAACGCATCATCCTCCGCCTTTTCCACCACCTACAAACAGATCCCATCACCAGAGATATATTTCACTCTCCACCCCTATCTGCATTCTGCAGTGACCATTCACTCCGCGACTTGCTTGTAAGGTCCATGCCCCCCCACCAACCTACCCTCCAGTCCCGGCACTTTCCCTTGCCACTGCAAGAGCTGTAAAACCTGCTCCCACACCTCCCTCCTCACCTCCATCCAAGGCCCCAAAGGGTCCTTCCACATCCAACAGAGATTTTCCTGCACCTCCATATATATGTCATCTGCTGTTTCTGTTGCTCTTGATGTGATCTCCTCTACGTTGGAGAGACAGGATACCAGCTTGTGGAACATTTCAGAACATCTTTGGGACTCATGCACTAAACAACCTCTCGGCCCAGTGTTTGAATCTTATCCTTCCGCCCCGTCAAGGACATGCAAGTCCTGGCCTCCTCCACCACCGAACTCTAGCCTCCTGATGCCTGGAGGAAGACCACCTCCTCTTCCACGTTGGGACCCTCTAACCACACAGGATCAGTGTCATAGAATCATAGAGATGAACAGCACGGAAACAGATCCTTTGGTCCAACCCATCTATGCTGACCAGATATCTTAACTCTTTCTAGTCCCATTTGCCAGCACTTGGCCCACATCCCTCTCAACCCTTCCTAGTCATATACCCAACCAGATGCCTTTTAAATGCTGTAATTGTACCAGCCTCCATCACTTCTCTGGCATAGGTTCATATACCAAGGAAACACGCCCTTTGACCCAATTTGTCCATACCTACCAGGTTTCCTAAACTGAACTAGTCCCATTTGCCTATGTTTGGCCAATATTCTTCTAAGCCTTTCTTATCCATGTACCTGTTCAAATGTCTTTTAAATATTGTAATTGTACCTCCCTCTATACTTCCTCTGGCAGCTCGTCCCATACATGCAACACCCTCTATGTGAAAATGTTGCCCTTTAGGTCCTTTTTATATCTTTCCCCGCTCACCCTAAACCTATGCCCTCTACTTCTGGACTCCCCCACCCCAGGGAAAATACCTTATCGGTTTACCATATCCATGCCCCTCATGATTTTATAAACTTCTATAAGGTCATGCCTCAGCCTCCGATGCTCCAGGGAAAACAGCCCCAGTCTATTCAACCTCTCCCTATAACTCAGATCCTCCAACCCTGGCAACATCCTTGTAAATCTTTTCCTTTCACCAGTTTCCTCATCTCCCCTCCCCCGACCTTATCCCAGATCCAACCCTCCAACATGGCACCATCCTCTTGAACTGTCCTACCTGTCCATCTTCCTTCCCAACTATCCATTCCACCCTCCACTCGAACCTCTCACCAACAAACCCCCCCCCCCCATCTTCATCTATCTATTGTATTCCAAATTACCTTATCCTTGGCCCCAGCCCCTTCCATTTACCTCACACTCCCTTTGGACCCCCCACATTCCTGATGAAGAGCTTCTGCTCAAAATGTTGACTCCGCTGCTCCACGGATGCTGCCTGACCAACTGGGCTTTTCCAGCACCACCCTTTTTGACTCTGGATTAGCCATCAGAAATCCAGGTTACAGGGATGGGGTGGGATGCTTTCCAGAGGGTCAGTGTGGACTTGATGGGGCAAATGGGCTACTTCCATATAGAGTCATAGAGATGTACAGCACGAAAACAGACCTTTCATCCAACTCCTCTATGCTGGCCAGATATCCTAACCTAATCTAGTCCCACTTACCAGCACCCAGCCCATATCCCTATAAACCCTTCCTATTCATGCACCCATCCAGATGCCTTTTAAATGTTGCAATTGTTCTAGCCTCCACCACTTCCTCTGGCAACTCATTCCATATACGTACCACCCCCTGCATGAAAAACTTGCCCCTTAGGTCTCTTTTATATCTTTCCCCTCTCACCCTAAACCTATATCCTCTAGTTCTGGACTCCCCTACCCCAGGGAAAAGACCTTGTCTATTTATCAATGCCCCTCATGATTTTATAAGCCTCTTTAAGGTCACCCCTCAGCCTCCGATGCTCCAGGGAAAATAGCCCCAGCCTACTCAGCCTCTCCCTGTAGCTCAAATCCTCCAACCCTGGCAATTTCCAATCCTTGTAAATCTTTTCTGAACCTTTTCAAGTTTCACAGCATCCTTCTAATAGGAAGGAGACCAGAATTGCATGCAGTATTCCAACAGTGGCCTAACCAATGTCCTGTACAGCCACAACATGACCTCCCAACCTCTCTATTCAGTGCTTTGACCAGTAAAGGAAAGCATACCAAACACTTTCTTCACTATCCTATCCACCTGCGATTCTACTTTCAAGGAGCTATGAACCTGCACTCCAAGGTCTCTTTGTTCAGCAACACACCCAAGGACCTTACCATTACCTTACCAACACACTTCCGAAGGAGTGTAGCGATTGTAGAGATTCCATGAGAAGTATTCAAACACCCTCTGAATACCTGAGGCTTCACACACATATTGCCTCCTTGTTCCCTGATGGACCCCAATCATTCCCCAGTTAACCTTTTCCCTCTAATGTATTTATAAAATATCTTAGGAATCTTGCCAATCTTTTCTCATGTTCCCTTTTTGCTAGTCTAATTGCTTTCTTAAGTTCCCTCTTACATTTCCTATATTCCTCCACAGTGGGAGCTGAACTGTGCCCTTTGGACTTGCTCAAGCCTTTCTCTTCTTCCTCATTCAGTCCTGAACTGTCCTAGACAGAATGAGGAAATGTCATGGCTGTGACATTGATTTATCTTCAAAAAGCTGTTTCCCGTCAGTTTTGGTAATTGCAACTCAGATTAGTAAGATTGGCTATTCCCTAACTGAGAACATATTCTCCTGATATCGCTCTGATTTTCCACAATTCTAAATCTGGATGATTTATGTTCATTACCAGAAAAATGTTATTTTACTGATAGTCCTTTCACTTCCTCAGCTTCATTCCTAGTCCGAAGTCCAGAACTGCTTCTTTTGTTGAATTCACTACATACTGGCACTGAAAACATTTTCAGTGCATTTTTAAGGAGTCTGTAACCTCCATGTTTTGTAGAATAAATTTTTCCTAGTTGGTATTAGGGCAGATCAATCTCCTGCATAATTTATTTTATGCTCTCAGCACTCTGGTCAAAAATTCAGAGGTAAGATTCAAATGACAATGCTGAGTTAAAAAATAAACATGATAAATTTTGCTTTATTTAGAAATAGATTCCTGATTCTTGCAATACTGCCCCTTGCTGCATATTTAACAGCTGCATTAAGATTCCATCCAAAGCCCATATCCTGTACTGGAAAAAGGCACATTCCTCATGAAAGGCTTATGCCTGAAACGTCAACTCTCCTGCTCTTCAGATGCTGCCTGACCTGCTGTGCTTTGCCAGTGCCATATCTTTCAACTCTAACTCTCCAGCATCTGCGGTTCTCACTTTCTCCTGAATAGCACAAGGGGTGGAGCCAAAGGTAGCAACTTGTTACTCCTTAAATTCAGGTAATTGGAAGGGGGATGAGAAATTGAAGGTGAAGAAATTGATTTTTGGCACCATGCAGTAAACTGTTTAAGAACATATGCTTGATAGAAATGTTAAGAAAGTGGTGGGATTGAATTCAATGCTCTCACCATGGAGCTCAGCTTGGAGGTGACATGTGCTACATAACAGAGCAAGAAAATGTGGGGGCAAACACACATTTGCCTGTCCATTTTTATCTGATTAAGTACAGGTCTGAATGGGCCAAGGTCAGCTTTTGTGTCTGAAGGCACATAGCAGTGCCAAATTGTGCAATACAAGGCAGACCACTAATATTCATGAGATCCTTTGGGTTGTATACTGCAGATCCATCCAGGCAGGTCAAGGCTGTAGAAACAGATTTTGAGAGGCCCAGTGGTGTGTTTGATGATGGTGCTACCCTGATTTTTGGAACTGTATTGTCTGTTTAGGATGTCTGCCAGTACCTGAGAGCCCCCATCAGAATTACCTCTAAATCTTCCTCCTCTTCACCTAAAAAAGCAAGGGGAATGGAAATTTGTCATTTTCAATACCTAATAAATGCTCATCTTTAGGACATCTATTTTGCATGTGAACATTTGTCTATCAGTTAGCCATGACCAAACATTTAGAGCCTACAATATTGTTACATAGCGCTGAGTATATCTACAACTGTTCATGATTTGATGCCGTTGTTGGACTGGGATATACAAAGTTAAAAATCACACAACACCAGGTTATAGTCCAATAGGTTTAATTGGAAGCACTAGCTTTCAGAGCGCTGCTCCTTCATCAGGTGACAACCACCGGATGAAGGTGTAGCTTTCCGAAAGCTAGTGCTTCCACTTAAACCTGTTGGACTATAAACTGGTGTTATGTGATTTTTTTAACTTTGTACAACTGTTCCATTATTCTTGTTGATAGTAATCTTGGACAATCTCCTTTACAATGCTTTGGAGGGAAGCCCAGCTTAGTTTACATGTGAGCTCATCTCACACAGACTGTCCAATGGAAACTAGGCACTAACATGAATATTCAAAAGAGACTGAACACAAACACACTTAATTTTTCCATGTTCCTAACTCTCCTGTAACAAGCAATCCATACCAAACATGAGGCATGCTAGTTTTTTTACTAAGTTAGTCACAAGAAATGATGAGGCACACATGAATAAAGTGAAATGCAATACAATATGCAAAATGATCATGTAACAAATTGAACTTTTTAACACACTATGCTGCCTTTGTGCTGTCATAAAATTTTGTTTCCTCTTGTGCTCTCTATGCCTTGTTGCAAACCTGATATCAGCTGCTAAGAAAAAGACAGTCTACTCAGTGCACTGCCCTGATATCTTTGATGACTGTGCTATGCATCCTCCAGAGGTTCAAAGCCTTGAGGGTTCTAGCCTACTGGGAGTCTCCTGCACTAATTCAGGGGCATCCTCATCTTCACTAGTTGGAGCTGTTGGGGTCAGAGGTATTGGGGATAAGGAAAATGTACTTGCCCTAGGATGTCCTGAGAGGAAGCATCTAGGAGGGCAGGCACATGCTTCTCTTGCATCTGGGTAAATGACACTTTACTGACTTCGTGAGGGGAGCAAGCACTTTAAGACATCCCTGGTGCCTCACACCCCATTTTTCTCTAGACAGTACAAGGCTGTGTGAAGGAATGTAAGTCAGAGTGTGTATGAGTCGTGCATTGGACCTGGCTTTTTATGCTAGTTGTTAATCTCTCCATTGAGAAATCCATAAATTCATATGCCCGTGACATGGCAAAATCCATGGCCTACATGGACTCATTCATAACCCATACAAAACTATGCATAACCTCAAGCTTCCCCATCATATGTTCTCCTTTTGCTGCATGTCCTTGGCCTGGTCTCCAAAAGTCCTTTGTTATTAGATTAGATTACTTACAGTGTGGAAACAGTCCCTTCGGCCCAACAAGTCCACACCGCCCCGCCGAAGCGCAACTCACCCATACCCCTAACCTAACACTACAGGCAATTTAGCATGGCCAATTCACCTGACCTGCACATCTTTGGAGTGTGGGAGGAAACCGGAGCACCCGGAGGAAACCCACGCAGACACGGGGAGAATGTGCAAACTCCACACAGAGAGTCGCCTGAGGCGGGAATTGAACCCGGGTCTCTGGCGCTGTGAGGCAGCAGTGCTAACCACTGTGCCACCGTGCCGTCCAAATGAGGTCCTCATTAGTAGCTACTATGGCGTGTTTGCAATGTGCTCATTTGGTTATGCCTCTGTTTCTAAATGTAACCCACTCACAATCTCTGTGGGTGAGTCAGCATAATGTTTTCAGAAAAAGTAAACACCACTCCATTCTCTGGATCATTAATGTCATTGTCCTCAGAGATGGAATCTTTGGCTCCTTTCATGGCTGTGACTCAACCGGGGGGGGGAGGGGGGGCGTGAAGTGAAGTCCTGTGTGGAAAGCAACAAAACAATATACTAAGGATCAGCAAGATCTGAGAGTGCATTAAATTTCCTTATATGCCTCCTGCGTGTCCATTTTCCAGCACCAATTTGGATTCAATATAAGAACCAGGAGCAGGAGTAGGCCATTTGGCCCTCCAAGCCCACTCCACCATTCACTAAGATCATGGCTGACCTTTTCTTGGCCTAGCTGCACTTATCCACCCTCTCACCATAACACTTAATTCCTTTACTGTTCAAAAATTATCTATCTTAGCTTTAAAAACATTCAATGAGAAAGCCTCAACTACTTCAATAGGCAGGGAATTCCATAGATTCACATCCCTTTGGTGAAGAATTTCCTCCTCAATTCAGTCCTAAAACTGCTCCCCCTAATTTTAAGGCTTTGTCCCTTTGTTCTAGTTTCACCTGCTGGTGGAAAGATCCTCCCTGCTTCTATCTTATCTATTCATTTCATAATTTTATAAATTTCTATAATATCCCCCTCATTCTTTTAAATCCCTATGAATATAATCCTTGTCTACTCAGTCTCTCCTCATAAGCCAATCCTCTCAACTCCAGAATCAACCTAGTGATTGCACTCTGTCCAGTGCCAGTACATTCTTTCCTAAATAAGGAGACCAAATCTGCATGCAGTACTCCAGGTGTGGCCTCAGCTGCACCCTATACAGCTATCACATAACCTCCCTGCTTTTAAACTTAATCCCTCTAGAAATGATGGACAAAATTTCATTTGCCTTCTTAATTGTCTGTTGTACTTAAAAACAAACCTTCTGCGATTCATGCACAAGGACAACCAGGTCCATCTGCACAGCAGCATGCTGCAATTTTCTACAGTTCAAATAATAGTCCTTTTTCTGTTTTTCCTCCCAAAATGGATCACTTCACTTTTATTAACATTGTACTCCATCTTCCAGACCTTTGCCCACTCACTTAAATGACCTATATCTCTCTGCAAACTTGAGTCCTCTGCACACGTTGCTCTACCATTCATTTTAGCGTCATTTGCAAACTTTGACACACTAATTCAAATCATCAGTGTAAATTGTAAACAATTGAAGTCCCAACACTGAAGCGCACAACTAGTCACTGATTGCCAAGTAGAAAAGCATTCATTTATCCCAGTGTTTGCTTCCTGTTAGTTAACCAATCCTCAATCCATGCTAATACATTGCCTTAATAACAAAGCTTTACTTCTGACTGACCACACTCACCATCTATGGTTGCTTGATCACCCCTTTTTACTATAAAATGTATCTCCTCTTCCTCTGTACAGCTAAGTAGTTTCATTTCAGGTGCTAGACTACTGTTCCTGGATTTGTCCCGCCTTTGTGCTCCGATTGTCCTGAATGAAAACATGTCGATTTAATAATGTGTTGCATGATAGTTAGCCTGTTTGTTTAAATGCAGCTGCACTAACTCTATGCACTCAGAGAAGCCAAACCACCATGCACTTTGACCTTAATTGCCAAGTAATACTGAAGCTGCGGGGAGGGTGTAAGGATGATTTAGGGTTGCAGGAAGAAATGGGACAGATTTGTTTCTTGGAACTAGTGACAAAGCCCCATAAAATTAGAACTCTAATCCATACAAAACCCTTGAGCTACGTATTTGGCTTTTTCATCATTATGTTGCTCCCTACTCTTGAAGGTACCTTGGAAAATAATTTAGAAATCACTGCCCATTTATACCACATTTTAACATTGAATTGCTTTGGCTATTATTTTGTTTGCCATCTCAAGCCAAGTGAATTCCTCTGCATTTGACCTTAATTAGAATATCAAATATAGGAGTAGAAGCAGTCCATTCAGTCCATCAAGTCTGTTCCACTATTCAGTGAGATCATGACTGATAATCCTCAACTCCACTTTCTTGTCTTTTCCCCAAACCCTTGATTAAAAATCTAATTTGCGGTCTTGAATACATTTAATGACACAACTTCCACAGCCATCTGCAGTAAAGATTCACTATCCCCTGAAAGAAGAAACTCTTCATGTATTAAATGGACGAGCCCTTACTCTGATATAACGTCCTCTGGGCCTAGTCTCTTCCACAAGGGGAACAAACATCTGCACCTGTTCTGTCAGGCCCCCAAGAATCTTGTATATTTTAATAACTTCTCCCCTAATTTTTTCTAAATTCCAATGACTATAAATCAACTTGCTCAATATTTCCTTATAAGAAAATGCCTCCATACCCAACATAATGAGTCCTCTTTGGATTTCCTCTGATGCCAGTAAATGTTTCCTTAGATAAAACGGTCCACAGTATTCAAGGTTTTTTTTATTAATTCACGGAATATAAGCATTGCTGGCTAAGTGGCACTTATTGCCTGTTCCTATTTGCCCTTGAGAAGGTAGTGATGACCTGCCTTCTTGAATTGTTGCAGTCCAAATTCTGTAGGCCCACAATGCCATTAAAAAGTGAGTTTCAGAATTTTGACTCAG
Source organism: Chiloscyllium punctatum (assembly GCF_047496795.1). Taxonomy (NCBI): domain Eukaryota; kingdom Metazoa; phylum Chordata; class Chondrichthyes; order Orectolobiformes; family Hemiscylliidae; genus Chiloscyllium; species Chiloscyllium punctatum. The sequence continues at coordinate 89,345,486 of NC_092746.1, read as the reverse complement.
TGACAGTGAAGGAATGGCAATATATTTCCAAGTCAGTATGGTGAGTGGCTTGGAAAGAAACTTGCAGGTGGTGATGTATTTGTTCTGTGAGGAGCAAGTGCTCAAAGGTTTAGAAGATGCTGTCCCAGGATCTTTGGTAAATTTTTGAGGTGCATTTTGTACTTAGTACTCATTTCTGCTCCTGATCACTGGTGGTAGAGAGAGTGGATATTTGTGGATGTGGTCGCAATAAAGCGGGCTGCTTTGTCCTGGGTGGTGTCAAGCTTCTGGAGTGTTGTTGGAGCTCCATCCTTCCAGGCAAGTGGGGAGTATACCATCACATCTATGCCTTGGAGACGGTGGATGGGGTTTGCAGAGTCAGCAGGTGAGTTACTCACTGCAGTATTCCTAGGCTCTTGACATGCTCTTGTAGCCATTGTGTTTTTGTGGTGATTCCAGCTGAGTTTCTGGTCAGTGGTAACTCACAGCATGAAGGCGTGCTAATGAAACTGGAATCAATGGCAATCTGGGGACAAGCACAGGAAAATGGTGTGTTTGTTGGAGGTCAGTCATCTCAGCTCCAGGATATCTCCAAAGGAGTTCCTCAGGGTACTGTCCTTGGCCTAACCATCTTCAGCTGTTTTATCAATGACCTTCCCTCCATCATGAGGTTAGAAGTACAGATGTTGATGGTGGAGAATTCAATAATGATAATGCCCTTGAATATGAAGGGGCAGTGGTTAGATTGTCACTTATTGGAGATGGTCTTTGCCTGAAATTTGTGCGACATGAATGTTGCTTGCTGTTTTTCAGTCCAGGCCTGGATATTGTTCAAGTCCTGTTGCATTTGGTCATGGACTGGTTCAGTATCTGAGTGGTAGTGAATGGTGCTGATCATTGTACAACATTGGCAAACACCCCACTTCTGCAATGTTGTCAATGCCCAAAGCCTTTTCAGTAACCAGTGCCTTCAACTGTTTCTTGATGTCATGTGGAGTGAATCAAATTGGCTGAAGACTGGCATCTGCAATACTGGAGGAACTGTGTTGTCTGACTATTGCCTGTATAGTTTTAGCTAGATTCTTCTATTTGTATATTCCATTCCCTTTGAAATAAAGGCTAACACTCAATTTGTCTTAAAATTAAAATAAAAATTGTTGATGGTGCAGATCTGAAACAAACAAAATTAGAATTAGTTGGAGAAACATAGGAGGTGTAGTAGCATATGTGGAGAGAAACCAGAGTTAACGTTTTGAGTCCACTGCCCTTTCACTTTCTTAATAGGAAGGGACTGGACAAGGCAAGAAAAAAAATCGCATCAAGGTAGGAAGAAATAAATTCCATGGAGCAGGAATAAGCAGAAATAATGGATCGAGAAAAGCACAGCAGGTCAGACAGCATCCGAGGAGCTGAAAAAATCAATACTTCAGGCAAAAGGTCTTCATCAGGAATGCCCTTCATTGGACTTTTGCCCGATACATAGATTTTCTTGCTCCTGGGATGCTGTCTGACCTGCTGTGTTTTCTAGCACCACTCTAATCTTGCCTGTAATCCCCAGCATCTGCATTACCCACTTCCATTTAAAAATAACAGATCTGCCTGGGCTGTTCTTTTGTGGATTTTGGGAAGAAGGTAGAAGCAGGCTGAATAGGGCAGCGGATGCAGGACTATGGGAGGCTGCAAATAATTGTGGCCCCAGAAGTTATTTCTTTGGCACTCCATTGGTTACAGGTTGTTGTCCTAACTCAACTTTACATTAGTTAGTCAATCCTCTATCCATGCTAATCAACTTCATGGGCTCATATTTTACTAGGTAGCCTCATATCTGGTACCTCACCAAATGCCTTTTGTAAATGAAAATATATTACAACTACTGGTTCCCTTTTATCTATCCTGTTTAGTTACATATTCAAAGAACTCTAATAAATCTTTCAGGCATAATTGCCCCTTTTAAGGTAATGATGACTCTGTTTGATTAAAGTATGTATTTCTAAATATCTACTATTGCATCCTTTATAACAGCTTCAACATTTTCCGAATGTCACGTTAAGCTAAATGGCCTTTTTGACTAATTTATAGTCTCCCTCCCTCTTGAACACGAGTGTTTCATTGGCAGTTTTGTACTCCTCAAAATCTAAGTATCCTGGGAGGATTACTACCAGTGTATCCACTTTCTCAGTTGCTACTTTCTTTAAAATCCAAGGATGACCTGGAAATGTACCAGTCTTTAGCCTCATTAATTTCCTAATTTTTTTTCTAGTTGTGGTAATTATGTTTATTTCTACCCTGACCTTGATTATTTAGTATTTTTGTGTGCTATTAGTGTTCTCTACCATGAAGAATGATATAAAGTACATATTCAAATCCTCAGCTATTTCTTGGTTTCCCATGATTATTTCCGCGGCCTGTGTTCACTTTTGATTATGTCTTCCTTTTCATTTATTTCAATAAACTCTTTACTTTTGTGTATTATATTACTTGATAGTTGCTCTCAGTCTGTTTTCTTCCTTTTTTGATTATCTTTTGTTGGCTTTTAAAGCTTTCACAGTCTTCAGGCTTATCACCAATCTTTGCCACATTATATGTTTTAATTTGATACTATCCTTGGTTAATCATGGTTGGCTTATCCCCTTTCTTAAATCCTCTTCCTCACTGGGATATATCTTTGCTGTGAATCATGAACTATTTTCTTAAACATCTGCTGTTGTTCTGCAACCGTATTTTCTGCAAAATCACTTTCCCAGTCCATTCCAGCTAAATCTCCCCTCAGCCCTATGTAATTACCCTTATTTAAGTTTAACACAGTTGTTTCTAACCCAAATTTCTTACTCTCAAACTGATTGCTAAATTCTACTCTGTTATAGTTACTTTACCAGAGGGGAACTTTGAAGTTATTTATTAAAACTGTCTTATTACACATAGCCAGATCCAAATTAATCTGATCCCTGATTAGATTCACTACATATTATTCTTGGAGTCTGTCCCAAATAAACTTGTTGAATTCTTCTTCATGGTTATCTTTTCCAGTTTGGCTTTTCTCAATCTACGTGAAGATTAATGTCACCACCATGATTGTTCTGCCCTTTTTAATGTCTTAATTTTGTCCTAATTGATTTTCTGCCCTGTTGTTGCCAGTCCTCTCGGCTACTCGCACAAGTATCTTTTTGCATTTGTTACTTCTTCCCTCTGCCTATATGGATCCTACATCATCTGATCATATTCCTTGCTATCATACTTATTCCATCCTGCACTACCAAGGCTACCTCATGACCTTTTCCTTCTTGGCTGGCCTCTCAATACTCTGAATACTTCGTTCCCTGCTTTGATCTGCTTGTAACCATGTTACTGTAATGACTGTAAGATCTTACCCATTGAGTTCTATTGGTACCATTAATTCATTTACTTTGTTCTGAACACCATGTGCAATTAAATAAAGCACTATTAAGTTTACCTTATTACCATCATCCCCACATTCCACCCACCCACCCCCTCGGCCCACCTTCACCTTTAACCCTAGTTGTTGCTTTTTTTTATATTTGTACACTTTAACCCTTCTTATCCAATGTTTGGTATCATTATCAAAATAGTTGCTGTACAGTGCCACCATATTATTTTGCTTTGTAAGCCTACATATTTCCTCCTAGAAACCCTCAGTCCTCTGTAGAGTTATTAGTTTAAAGCCCTCAGTATAGCCCTACTGATTGTATTCACCCAGACACTAATTGCTTGAAATTTCCATATATTGCTGTTATCTACATATTGGAATAATGTTGTTCTCCAAATTCCATATTGTGGATCCATTACCTCCTGACTAATGAGCTTGAGTTTCCATTTTTTTCTAATTTTTCATGAACACTTGTCATGCATAATAGTACTTCAGAGAAGGAATGATTTAATCACTTGCCAAATTCTCATAACATTTCACACTGCTTATATATTTCAATTGTTCTTGACACTTCAGAAACAGTAAAAAAGCTCCAAGGTCTTCTAAATTCCATCTATAAAGATTGGATTTAATATTGTCTTGAACTCATTAATAAATGTTTCTTCATTGATTTCTCAGCCAAGTTACAGGTTGGCCATTCGAACAGAAAATATGGTGAAGAATCTGGTAAGAAATCTGAGCAGTGAAAGTGAGGAGCTTCAGATGCATTGTGCTCGTGCCATTTTCAAGGTACACATACAAGACTACTCTTTAGTTTTCTGACTTTTACAATATATTTTCCTAATAATATTTCAAACTTTATTTATATAAAGCTGATTTTTGAAAATGGCTTACTGTTATTTTCCAAACACTAGCGACAATAGGCACAGAATAGAAATGGCATTGGGACATCTGTGCAGGGGGCAAATACAGGGAAATTCATTTAAAATTTAAAGCAGCTCCTTCCCTCACTGGCCATTACCCAGTGTAATGCTCCTAATACACAGTTCTGCTCTTCCAGATGTCCTTGCATTGGACTTGCTTGGCATGGAACCTCAATGCAATATTATTGACATTCAAAATCTTCTGATTCAAACTGAAAATAAAAACTTTCAAAACACTTAATGTCAATACCTGGTCTGGAAGATTTGAGTTATCAGGAAAGGCTGGATAGGCTGGGACTTTGTTCCCTGCAGTGTAGAAGTTGGAGAGGTAACCTTATCGAGGCCTGTAAAATCATGAGAGCCATAGATAAGTTAGATAGCCAACAGCTTTTCCTATAGTAAGGGAGTCTAAAACTAGAGGGCATAAGTTTAAGGCGAGAGAGAAAAAATACAAAAGATCCAGAAGGACAATTTTTTTACACAGAAGGTGGTGAGTATCTGCCAGATGTAGTGGTGAAAGTATTTTGTATTTTAAGAAAAATTTAGACATGGGTGAAATAGGTATGGAGGCAAATGGGAATAGTTTAATTGTGAAAATTGGGTGGCGTAGGTAAGTTGGACTGAGGGGCCTGATTCCATTCTGATTCTTTGACATCCTTCCTATTGTGCAGCAACCTGAATGGCAGACAATACTCCAAATGTGGCCTAACTAAAGTTTTATACAGTTGCAACGTGACTTGCTAACTTTTAAACTCAATGCTTGACTGATGAGGGCTAGCATGCCATACGTTGCCTTTACCATTTATCTACTTGTGTTGCCACTTCCAGGGAGCTATGGATTTTGACTTTAACATCCTCCAAAATTACCATATGCCTCTGTCCTCAAGTACTGGAGTGTTGCCAGCTTTTGATTGGCCAGCAGCTCTCTGAGGCAGGACTTTCTGTTCCTGAAGGATGAAAATCCCACTTCCAAACTATTAACAGCCAATTGACTATTAAAATACTCCCCTCAGACAGTTCCTCCTTGAATTTTTAGCCTGGAGCACTGTTGTGGGGAATTCGGCGCCTCATATAATTCAGTCTGTAATTTGAATATTTTCTGAGCATGAAATTATTTCCTGTTTGAGACTTGTGTGAAATAAAAAAAATTAATTCATTGGAATTGAATTTCCACTATTTAATTTTAGGATGAACAGATTAATGGCTTCATTAAAATAGTGCATGGAGGAATTTGATACAATATGTTAACCATTGCACTAAAAATAGAGAACAAAGTAACTTCAATCGCCAAACATTTTTAAAAACGTTCTCCGCAATACCTTTTTCAGGATGGGCAATAAATGCTGGCCTAACCAGTGAAACCCACGTTTCATGAGCAAATAAAAAAATGAATTGCACCTTGTCCCCACTGAAGTGCTCATATTCTTCTTCTTCATAAATCCTTACTGAGGCAAAAAAAATTTTACTTATGTTTTAACAGAGAAATTGCACGAGGTATTGAATGAGTTTTGGGTATTGTTCTGTTTGATTTTGTATTCTTCATACAATTTTGTGCTTTCCATTCATAGTGTGCAGAGGATGAGGAAACACGTAATCTTGTAAGAACTCATTTTGGATTGGGACCACTAGTCAAGCTTGTCAGCAAGTCTGATAACAAGCAATTATTAGCAGCAGCCACGGGAGCTGTCTGGAAATGTGCCATCAGCATGGAGAATGTAGAAAGGTATTGATTAAAAATGTATGAGGAGCTTCAATTCCAGAATGAATCTGTTTCAAACAGATAAATACATTAACTTTAGAATTATCAGTTACAACACTTTGCAGGTTATATACCTCAAATAACACTGACAAAGATGGCGAGGAGAGAAATTACATTAACCTTTGCCTTTATTGGATACCTGTACAGTTAGTCCCCCCATACCTGAGGGAGATACATTCCAATACATATCGCAGAAGCCCGAAACCGTGAGTAGGTGCAAACCCATTCATTTAAATGGGAAACATACCTTTCGAGCAGCCTTCTGGTCCCTGGTTCTGGAATGATCCCTATAATATGTTCGGGCCTCTGTAAACCAGGGTAACCAAAACTGCAGAAACCGGGGACGGGGGCGGTGGGGGAGGGGCGGGGGGTGGTGGTCGCCCTTTATTTAATTTATTATTTATTTTTGCTACAGCAAAAAAGACAAATATTCTTTTACATTACTAATGCAAGAATAGTATGCTGAGTAAAATAATGCATTTTTATTGGCCAATAAGAATATGCTAATGAAGAAGTTAAGAGTTTTCCCTGTTGAGAGGACATATACTGTGAAAGGTAACTTAACTCTGTCCCATGGCAATGCTGGGTAAGTCATCAGTAAAAATCACTGTGGAGTGCTTATCCTTCTATTTGTATAGCATTACCTTTGGTCCTCATTTAATCGTGAAATTATTTTAATTGACTGAAGAGCCCATTTACGTCAGACATGGGCCTCTTGACTACATGTAAGGTAGAGTCTCATGATACAATTAGGATTTCAATTTAACAGAAGATTGCTTACCTAACCAGACAATCAAACCTAGAATGGTTGGTCTTTTGGAGTCACTGAAGCAGTATTTAGAGAGACATTTACCCACGACTGAATCAGTATTTATGAACTATTTTAATGGTGTGCCAGGAGATTTTTCAGCTAACATAGCACTGCTTTCTAACATTCTTTGCTTCACATATTCTCAGTAAGCTTTATCCATTTCTATCTTTGTAAAGAGAAACCTTCCATGGAAAATGTGAAGTATTTTTATATTGATATTAATCAACGGAGGGAGCTGGTTGGAAAGCAAGCTCAGTTTCTGGGTATTTAGTGAAAAATCCAATTTTCCATATTTTTCTCATCTCAAATGTATCAAGTCAACTTTTGAATTGCAGAGGAATAGAATATTTGAGGGCCAGAATCTCAGACCTGTTATTAATTTCATTGCTTATGGGGTATCAGTGATCTTCATGCTCATATATGATCCAGAGAGGTTGACAACCTACAATATGCACCTCAAAGTACTCGAGAAGTACCTTCATGAAATGCTCCAAGTTTATTGACAAATAATGTGGTCGAATGGAAGTGTTCTCTCCCAAGGTAAAACAATGACTGCAGATGCTGGAAACCAGATTTTGGATTAGTGGTGCTGGAAGAGCACAGCAGTTCAGGTAGCATCCGAGGAGCAGCAAAATCGACATTTCGGGCAAAAGCCCTTCATCAGGAATAAAGGCAGAGAGCCTGAAGCGTGGAGAGATAAGATAGAGGAGGGTGGAGTGGGGAGAAAGTAGCATGGAGTACAATAGGTGAGTGGGGGAGGGGATGAAGGTGATAGGTCAGAGAGGAGGGTGGAGTGGATAGGATAGGTGGTATTCTCTCCCAAGACAACATTGGCAACATTAAGGTGGTAATTACTCTCAACCAGCTTCGCTGGATGGACCATTTTATTCACATGTGCGACACGAGCAGTTGTTCGACCAGAACTTGGTTATAGCAGGAAGACAATGGAAATGCTCTAGAGATGTCATTAAAACATCTCTGAAGACATCAACTACTCCCATAGACTCATGCAAGTAGCTGCCTTGTGGCTGACTAAATGGTAAAAGTTTATTTGAGAAAGCACCGAATAAATTGAAAAACTTCATTGAAATCACACAGGGGCAAAATAGATATTTCAAATATAATGCATAACCACTGGCTTACTTCCAGTGCCATATGCTAATGAGGATAAGAACAGGAGGATTTGGCAGAATAATATGTAGCTAAAGAATTGGTGCAGGGGGCAGAGATTCAGATTTTTAGATCATTGGTTTCTTTTCTGGGCAGAGATGACCTGTTCAGGAAGGACGGGTTGCACCTGAACTGGAGGGGGACCAATATCTTTGTGGCCAGGTTTTCAAGTGCTCCAAGGGAGGGTTTAAGCTAGATTGGCAAGGGGGTGGAATCTTCAACAGCAGGGAGGCAAGGCTCAAAGGAGACACAGTAATTAGAAATAGTAAGTTGAAGAGAGAGTTTATTTGCTACCTTCTCTAAGTGTGTGTGGGGATGGGGGGTGGGGCTGGGGAGAAGGTGTTTTATCTCTAACTTCGTTCACTTCTGTTTCTGTGTCCAGCATTTAGAATGTTTTACTTTTGTACCTCTCTTATTGTTCAACTAGTTTCCAACAAATCAAATTAATTTGAAATTTTAAAAGGTGCCTGGCAGTTGTCATGATGTATTTATTCTGTAACACAGTCATCACCTCAATTTGCAACCTTTCTATAAACATAACAGGATGGCTGTTGATGGACAATAGATATCTCAACAATATGGCTCATAATAAATACTCCACTGCACGACATGTCTGAGGTTCTACTTCCTTAACAGAATGCTATTTTTAATATAGTAGCATTTCAGATGTCCCTCTATTTCAACTTCTTTTTATGTTGATTGAACTGGTTTACTTAAGTTGAGCTTTTATTAGTGAACACTTAATGTACATTTAATGTACATTTACTTCAAATTGGTCAAAGAAAATAGTCAACTATCTGACTGTGGTACCATTTAACCTTCCAACAATACAATTCGTTTAGCCATTATTCGAGACAGTACATAACAGGAAATGTCCTGGCATCTTATCCTGCAACTGCTCTGTCTCTTTGACCTCACTTGGCCTTTCCATAACTATTGGACTTTTGCTCCAGCCAATTCATTCCCCAGGTGTGGTCAACTCCATCTACAGGTAAACTATGGACTTTTTTTCTTCATTCACAGGATATGGGCATTGCTGGCATGGCCAGTCATTTACTGCCCATTCTTAATTGCTCAGACAGCCGTTAAGAGTCAACCACATTCTTGTGCATCTGGTGTCACATGTAGGCCAGGTTAGGTAAAGGTGACAGATTTCCTTTCCTGGGATTTTCCTGACAAATGACACTCATTTCATGGTCATCATTAGACTCTTAATTTCAGATTTCTTTTTTATTGAATCCAAATTCTACCATCTGCCATGGCAGGATTGGAACCTGGCTCCCAGATCATTACTATGGTTTCTGGATTAGTAGTCTTGTGATAATACCACAAGGCCGTTGCCTCCCAACCTGCCCATACCATTACAGTTTCAGACATTAAGTCACAGTTCAGGTGCCTGGTATACAAAACTATAGATATATACCTCCACCAATAGTATTCAATAAAATCTTGGCATTCAATGTGTAAGTTTATGCCTTACACCAGAAAATAATTTGTAAGCCTGTTGCATTCCTGAGTTTAGTAATAAGTTTATCTGCCTTTTTTGAGAAATAAGGAGTACTTTTCATTTTCACAAGAGTTAACTGTAGTTTCAGGTATCTTGTTGAACTCCAGTGCATTCACAGCGGTGTTGTACTTGCTTCATAGCTGCAGTCAGAAGTACAACTTGGTCTGTTACACACTCAATCAGGACCTGTTTCTCCGCATTAATTTTTTGTATTCAAAAATCATCTCTCGACCTTTTCCAATTTGATTCAATTTTAAAATATCCAGTTGCCAGTTGAACTCACTTTGTAACCATTTTTCAGTAATGGCTGTCATATAATATTCACTTATTTCTAATTTGTTCACGGTGTGGGTGTAACTAGCCAGACAAGCATTAGATCTATTTCTCTTTACCACTTTCTTTACTCCTAACTTTTTTCTTGTGCACTCTTATGTTTGTATGCTCTACCCCTTCTTATCACACCCTGGTTACATATGTCACTATCCTGCACTGTTTTCTAATCTTCCAAGTCTCCCTTCATGTGAATCCTCCACCCATTTATTTAGTTTAATTCCCTTCTGTATAATCCCAGTTAATACAACTGGCCAGTAGACTGGTCCATTGGGGTTCTGGTGAAAGTCATCTTGGTTGTACAGTTCCCACTTTTACCAATACTAATGCCAGTGCTCCAGGAATTGAAAACTATTTATCCTGCACCAACCCTTAAGGAATATATTCAAGTCTCTTATTTATCCAGTGTAATTTTGGCTCATGTTGTAATCCTAAAATAATTATCTACATGGTTCTCGTTTTTAGTTTAGCCCATTGTGCTCATACACCCAAAAGAGGACCCCTTCTTAGTTCAGATATGTTGTTGATATTAATGTGGATGATGACACCCAGCTTATTCTGCTTCCACTCCAATCTTATCTCCATGCAAATATATGAAGAAGGAACAAGAGTAGGTGATTCATAACTTCAAGTCTGCTTTGCCATTCAGTAAGATTACAGCTGATCTGATTTTAACCTCAACTCTATATTCCTGCACATCTCAATAATCTTTCATCCCCTGATAATGTAGAATCTATCTACATAGAACAAAGAACAGTACAGCACGCGAATGAGCCAAAGGACCATGAAGTTGTGCCGAACATGATGCCAAATTAAACTAACCCCTTCTGCCCGCCGTTGGTCCATATCCGCCCATTCCTTGCATATTTATGTACTTAACTAGAAGTCCCTTAAACACCCTTATCATATCTACCTCCACCACCATCCCTGGCAGTGTGTTCCAGACTCGTACCACTCTGTGTAAAAAACTTGGCCCTCACATCCTCTTTGAAGTTTCCCTCTGTCATCTTAAATGCATTCCCCCTGGTATTAGACATTTCAACTCTGGGAAAAGAGATTCTGACTGTCAGTCCTATCAATGCATCTCATAATTTTATAGAGTTCTATCAAGTCTCCCCTCAGCCTCCACCGCTCCAGAGAAAACAACCCAAGTTTTTCTAGTCTCTCCTTATAACCCATGCCTTCTAATCCAGGCAGCATCTTAGTGAACCTCCTCTGCACTCTCTCTAAAGCCTCCACATCCTTCCTTAATGTGACAACCAGAATTGAACGCAGTAAGTGTGGCCTAACCATAGTCTTATAAAGCTGCAACATGACATCCTAATTCTTGTACTCAGTTCCCTGATCAATAAAGCCAAGCATGTCATACGTCTGCTAGAAAAATAGTTCAAGATTCTGCACCCATTGCCTCTTGAGGAGGGGAATTCCAAAAACTCAAGTCCCTGAGAGGAAAAAAAGTCTCCTTTCCTCTGTTTTGAATAAGTGACTCCTTATTTTTAAATTTTGACCTCTTGTTCCAGATTCTCTTACAAGAGGAAATACCCTTTCACATCTACCTGGTCAAAACGCTCAGGAACTTGTAAGTTTCAATTAACTCACCTCTGACTTTTCAAAACTCAGAGGATATGGGCTGAGCCTGTCCATCCTTTCTTCAGAAAGCATTTCAGGTATTAGTGTGGTAAATCTTCTATGAATTGCTTCTGGGGCATTGACATTCTTCTATAAATACAGTGACCAATACTGTATGCAACTATACTCCCGATGCAGCCTCATCAATGTTCTGTATAATAAAAGCATAACTTCCTTACTCTGCATTCAATTCTCTCACAATAAAACATAAAATTCTAATAACGTCTTTGATTACTTTCTTTACCTGCATAATAACCTTTTGCAATTATTGCACATTTGCAACCTCTTCAACATTTATTTTGTTAACTCTTTCCTTTTTGTAACTGAATCAAAGAGATGGCCAGAATTGAAGAGATAATAAAGACTGCAGATGCTGGAATCTAAAGAAGACAAGCATGAGGCTGAAAGCACACAGCAAGGCAGGCAGCATCAGAAGGTGGAGAAGTCAACATTTCAGGTATAACTGTTCTTCATGACTAGATGCGGGGGTAGGGGGAGCTACAGATAAAGAGAGAGTGGGTGGGTTGGGTTGACTACCTCACCATTCTGCTACTCTCCCCTCCCCACACCCCTCTTTCTCTTTATTTGCAGTTCCTTCTACCCCAATCTAGTCCTGAAGAACAATTATATCGAAACATTGACTTCTCTACCTCCTGATGTTGCTTGGCTTGCTGTGTTCTTCCAGAATTGAAGAGGTGTCTTTAAATCTGGTACCAGTCAAATAACACATTCTTTGAGACTTGTGCCCTCAACTGAAAAGAATAGTCTTCATCTGCTAACTATATTGTCCCATGCTTCAAGTACATTACTTTTTATTTCCATTTGAATGATCCCTGCACCTCATCCTCCCTCCAGTCATTGCTCCAATCCACACAATCTGAAAAAGCATTAAACCTGTTGCACAATTGCAAGGCTGAGGGATTACCATTGCTTTCTTCTGAATCCCCAAACCTACAACCCTTACAGTTTCACACTGTTGACCCTGGCCACAAACTAATTCTGTAATAGCTAACCTAAGAAGTTTCTTAGACCAAGAAACTATGTTCCACTAGTGGCCTCAGCAAAGCTGCTGGAGTGCTGCAGATGTTCATATTGGGACTCTTGATATGCATCTAACCCAGTGGATTCTGGAATTTACGGCAGTGAGGGACTTGTTGTAAACTGTTGCATCCTGAATGTACCTATGACGGACTTGCCTTGGTGACTTGGTAGGTTGCAGTTGGTGCAGTTGAGGAGGTAGGCAGTGAACAACTACAAAGACTGATGACTTTAAGTTGCGATAATGACAGCCTTGCTATATTCTCTGTCAAATGCTGATGCAACTTTAGAAGACCAAATGCATAAATGGATAGAATCCATTTGATCTGTTGTAGATATGGTGATGATTTGAAAGAACAAACGTGCTCATTCTTACAATCATGCTTTTTTTCCCCATAACCCTCTAATTTTGTCATCCATCCAATTCGTTGTTTATATTACCCACGGAATCAAGGTTAGATCACATGGAATACAGGGAGAGCTAGCTATTTGGATACATAACTGGCTTGAAGGTAGGAGACAGAGGCTAGTGGTGGGGGTTGCTTTTTGGACTGGAGGCCTGCGACTAGCGATGTGCCGCAAGGATCAAAGCTGGGCCCACTGGTTTTTATAATTTTTATAAATGATTTGGTTGTGAATGTCAGAGGTATGGCTAGTAAGCTTGCAGATTACACTGAAGTTGGGAGTGTAGTGGACAGCCAGGAAGGTTAGCTCAGAATACAATGAGACTTTGAACAGATGGTCCAATGGGCCGAGGACTGGCAGATGGAGTTTAACTTAGATAACTGTGAGATGCTGCATTTTGGAAAGGCAAATCAGGGCAGGACTTATACACTTAATGGTAAAGTCCTGGGGAGTGTTGCCGATCAAAGAGACCTTGGAGTGCAGGTTATTAGTTCCTTGAAAGTGGAGTCAGAGGTATACAGGATAGTAAAAAATGCTGGTTAGTATGCTTGCCTTTATTGGTCAATGTATTGAGTATAGGAGTTAGGAGGTCATATTGTGGCTGTACAGGACATTGGTTAGTCCACTTTTGGAATAGTGCATTCAATTTCTGGTTTCCCTTTTGTTTAGACATGGAGGTCAAACCCCTCTGTTAATTAAAACCAAGCTTCCAGAAAAGCTTGCCTCGCCTTGTAATCTGTTAAAAGTGTGAGTGAGTGAAAAAGAACTCCTAATTTCCACCTTTAAAGAAAAATAACAATTTATTTTCCTAACTAATAGTGTACTACGCAAAATTATTAACAAACTCTGAATACTCTTTTTCTTAACAAATTACTATCAAACCCCAACTCTATAAAAATGCTGCTCCAATAACACAATTATTAAAAATTACATTAACTTAGTCTCAATTCCACACACTCTCTCTCTTCTCCGCTGATCTCCCTGGGTCTTCTTCTTTTTTACTGCGAGTATTTTTACAGGAAAAGGTACCTTTTGATAGAGAGCGCCCTCGTCTCTCTTTGAGAGCAAGATGTTAGATGGGCAGTTAGTTCTCTGACTCTACGGTAGTTGCTCTGCTGCATTTGCTGCATGTATCTGTTTCGGAACAGCCTGTTTCTTAGCTGTTCTGTTCTGCCAGCTGTAGCTGTACTTTAAATTTACTTTAAAATTCAGAAAACATTTTCTGTCTTAAAGTGAACAAACACTCTTCCAAATTCGTAACACCCTGCTATAGGAAAGATAAAGTTGGAAGCGTTCAGAAAAGAGTTACAAGGATATTGCCAGGGGTGGAGGATTTGAGCTATGGGGAAAGGCTGAGTAGGCTGGGGCTGTTTTCCCTGGAGCATCAGAAGGCTGAGGGGTGATAGATGTTTATAAAATCTTGGGGGGCATGGATAAGTTGTGGAGCCAAGGTCTTTTCTCCTGGATATGCCAGTCCAAAACTAGAGGGCATACGTTTAAGTGAGAGGGGAAAGATTTAAAACAAACCTAAAGGCAACATTTTCACGCAGAGGGCGATGCATGTGCGGAATGAGCTGTCAGAGGAAATAGTGGAGGCTGGTACAATTACAACATTTAAAAGGCATTTGGATGGGTATATGCATTGGAAGGGTTTAGAAGGATACGGTCCAAATGCTGGAGTTGGACCAAAACTGTACATCTCTATGACTTTGTGACTTCCTTCACTTTCTGAGGTAGAACTTTCAAAATAAATGAGTGAGAACGTTTCTCCTCATTGCGCCTCCAGTCCTTTTGCCAATTATTTTAATCTGTGGCCTTCAATTACTGACCCAATCATCACAAACTGTAATTTTTTCCATATTCTCTAACAAAATCTCTCACCATTTTGAAAATGTTCCATTTTGTAACTCCTTAATCTTCTCTGTTCCAAGGTCAATAGACTTAAATTGTAAAGAGAGTTTTTAAATTTGTTCCTCATTCCTTGTAACATCCTTGTCAATCTCCTTTGTTCTTTTTCTAAGGCCTTTAAATGTTTCTTGAAGTATTTTTAATTTTTCATGGATGGAACTATTGCTGGCTAGACCAGTATTTGTTATTCATCCTTAATTGCCTTTGGAAAGGTTGTTGTGAACCAGCTTCTTGAACTGATGTAGTTCATGCAGTATAGATAACCCATAGTACTGCTAAGAAGAGAGTTCCAGGATTTTGATTCAGTGATAGTGAAAAAGAATGGTGAATTGAAATGGTGAAATTGTTACCAGGAGATGGATAAATTTTCTCTTCTTTGAACTACTCCACCAGTGAGAAATTGAGAGACAATGCTCCGTTAGTACTGGAGAAAGATGAACATTGGTTTCCAAGGCAATTACAGGATAGGTTCAAGGGTGAAACAAAATTTTGTTGGAAGTGATAATTACTTGGCATTATTATGACACAAATGTTACTTCCACATATTAACCTACATATTGTCCAGAAAATCTTTGGCATACGGCCACAGTCTGCTTCAGTATATGAGCACTTACGAATCCTGCTGAACTTTGTTCACTGGCAATTACATGTTTCCACTTTTGACCTTACCATAGAATGAATATCATTGATGAAGAAGCTGAAGATGTTTGATCCTAGAACACTATGCTGAGGAACTCTTGCAGATTGGTATTATATGGCAAGAAACTTGTTAAACCTCATGGTAAAACAATCTTCCAGAAGGTTCAATGCAACTGATACTTTGCCATAAGATCTCTCAGTTCATGTACACTTTCTACTATCTGTACAATATTGAAAATCTGTTGAATCACATTGCAAGATTAGGTACCTTCTTGTCAGTATGAACTAGAATTGATGTTCATAGGGTCTTTGCAGGGAGAAAGAGTGAATGAAAATCAACTGAGATAAGAGCAGAATTTATATCATTGTGAACCTGGGATGAATAAATTCAGAAGGGAGAAGGATGCCAAAGTGAACTGAGTAGGTGGACAAGAAAACTGAGGAGGAATAACAGGGAAAGGAATTTTAAAAATCATTGAATGGTGAGGGGGAGAAAATAGAATACCCCTGTAATCTGTGGGAGAATATGTATCCAAGACAGGTTACAATTTCTTTGCAAGAAATGTGCGAAAGTTCCTAGATTTCAGAATGTTGGTATCATAAGATTAGTTGAGGCCCCTCTGCACTTTCAGGGCAACTACTAGATGAAATCTTACAGGGCCTGAAAAACATGGGTCATGACAAAAACTCTGCGATAATTTTGTTGGTACAGTTTTGATGAGCCGAAGGAAATAAAGCAAAACACTGCAAATGTTGGAAATCAAAACCAAAAACAGAAATTGCTGGAAAAGCTTAGCAGATCTGGCAGCATTTGTGGAAAGAGAGCAGAATTAACATTTTGGGTCCAGTGACCCTTCTTCAGAAGGGCCTCTTCTGTACTGTGTGATTCTATGATTCTATACAAGATGTCTAGTAAGAACTGTCTCAATGTCAGGAGCAACTAGTTGCATTTTTCAATAGAGTTCCAGGCCTCAAGACAAGATTCTTGCTAGACAGCAGGGCGATGTCTATTAAGGGGGATTATTGCTTGTTATTAACTGCAAAACTTACCTTATTATTACTCGTCCTCCTATCTTGCTACCAATCATGAATAACCAAGACTGAGAATTTCTCAGCTAGAAAGTCAGAGCAAGTACCTAGCAACTGTAGCTCATCATTTATTCCTCCAGACCTCCATCTTTGACACCTGGCAACAGTATCTCAGGATACACTTCATTAGTGGCGTCTGTACAAGCTTCATGTCCATGGAAGTTGGTATCTGACAACTGCCATTCTCCCAGAACCCTTATGGTTGATATATTTGCAGGACTCTTCACTTTAAAGCTACACTTCGGGGCATACCAGCAATTAGCATTCTAGGGACACTTTGTACACAGGGACACACAGCCAACAGCATCTCAGGTTTCCCTCCTGCCCCAATCCCTTATTCATTAGCTTACTGTGTGCATTCCATCTCTGTTTTGCAAATATTGCTGACCATTTCATGCAAGATCAATGCTTTTGCTCACTGAGGCTTGTGATGCAAAGCATGTATGTCCACATAGATGTGATGCCTCTTTACTGGTGTCACTTCCAACTACAAATAGTTCAGCAGCTTGTCAAGTCAGATATTAGTCTGTGGTATATCATGTATGGAACAAGATGGCTGGCCTTATTGTATGATAGTAACAGTAGGGGCTACACAATGACTCAAGCAAGCAAATTACGTAGAACCATGCATATATTTGTTAGCATTAATATATAGTACAATGTCACCTATGCTGTTTTTCGTTTCTCTTTCCTTCCCACTACTCCTCAGTGCAGTCCCAGGTTTCACAGCTGGGATGGAGGAAACCCGCATTCCACTGGAAACCATTGGCCTTGGAGATTTTGTCAGGTGCCCAGGGGATGTTTGTTTTTAGAAGGTTTAGACATGTGATATGTCCTTGCCAGAGGCAAGTGCACCCTCTAAGTTTAAACTCTCATAGATCTGTGGATGGCAAGCAGGGTGAAGGTGGAAGGTACTGTTCCCTCTCAAGTGTCCTAAGAGGAAACTTATGGGTGCCTCTGTGTTGTTCTTCCTGCAGCTGGGAGCCTACTGGCATCATCCTGCTTCCTTGTGAGGAAGGAGCGCATAGAACAAGGTCAAAGTTCCCTGTTACCTTGCTACCTTGCTTTTGATTGAGGACCAGTGGCCACAGCGATGGACCTGTTCAGTTCACATATCCAATAGACTCTGAGACTGCTGGATTAGGCTTTCCGTGGAAGCTGGCATCTTGTCCATGGAGGTATTCAGATGACCACATGCTTTAGGCAGCAGCATCCCTATAGCATTGCTATAGCATTCTATGCTGTATGAGGGCCATTGTTTCCCAAATACCTGCCAGGTGCTCGTGTGTCTCTTTGAGTATGTAATGAAGTCCCTATTGCCAACACCACCAGGGACAGAGCAGGTACCTGGTCTCTGGCAGTCCTCTGTACACCATGACCTGAGTGCTTCTGGGCGGGGTGGGGGGAGGGGAGAGAGGGCAGCCATGCATATGTCACTGTGATGTGTTCACCAGCTGATGCTCCTGACTTTAACAAATGTTCTCACTGAGCTGGTATTTATGAGTTGGTGCAGATTGCAAAGGCAGACTTACTTGTGCTTCCCCTGAGACCTCTGAACTCTTTTCTTCAGAAGAGCTGGTTAGTGTTTCTTGTGTGGTGTCCCCTTGACCAATGATACTGTGGACATTCCACTGGCACATGCAAAACACAAAATAAAGAAGGTGTCGCAGTCAAGGCTTATGTTTTGTGGGATGAATGACATTGATAGTGGGCTTAATTTGAGAGTTGCTTTTGAATGGAGAATAGTACTTGTTCAGTTGGTGGGGAATGGATGTCTCAGCATTCCCAGGACCTGTTGTTGTCTTCTTCTGAGGAACCAGGATCCTCTGCTCATAGAAGATGAGAAGGCAAATGTTGGACATCTGTCCTGGTTTATTTGACCCTATTGTAGGCTGTTTTCTCCTGTAAAGAGACAAAGATTGAGTGTGGTGACAATGGGTGCTGCAGCTTTTTGTAGTTTAGTGGTGCACGCTGGTTGGGTGAGGTGTCCCAAGTGTGTGTGTAGGAGCACAAAGGCCATGCAGGATAAAAGTAGTGTGGGGGGTTTGGAAAGATGAGTGAGGGAAGGTGTTACAATGGTCAGAGCGGTACAGCTTGAGCAGGAGGTGGGTGCAGTAGCAGAGATGGAGTGAGTATAATGAAGCAGGGAACAGATAATGGCACTTACATTGGTGAAGCAGAGACGTTATTGACTTTATTCCTGCACTGCTGTACATTCCTTCAAACAGTGGAGACCTCTCTGACCCACTTCGCAACCTCAGACCAGGTTGGCAGGGTCTTGTGTTATGGCCTCAACTGCCAATCAGGAGCAAAGCGGACAGCCCTTCCCAGCACCACCTCATCCACCCAAACCTCCAGGTCCCTTTCAGCTAATCATGGCACCAATTTCAAGTTGTTAGACTTGAAATTGTGGAAAATCAGTCACCATGCAGGGCAATTTGGGAATTCTAATACTCATGGGAATGTGCAGCAGTCTTTTAAATATGGCACAGCTGCAATGTAAAGAACTTCTCGTTATGGCGAGTGGGAGAACCAAGTTAGCATCAGTTATAAGGAATAGTATAGGGTTGGGTTGGAGATGACAATATAAGAAAACCTGCTCACATCACAGAGCGAAAGTTTTCATGAAAATTTATGAAATTGACACTTAACCAAAAAACGTAAGTTTCAGCTCTCAACCTTTTTCATTGTTCAGGGCTGTTTTTCAGTTGACAGCCTTTTTGAAACTGTCTTCAGTTATCACTAATTTTTAAAATCACACCTAGAGAAGAGACAGGAGTGGAAATTACAAAATAAAACTGGCCTGTGTGCCCCTTGTAAATTTTATTTAATGGGTATAACATATATATACTAACAGCATCTGTCTGGCCTTTCATGAGGGAAGCCATCTATGGAATTGAAAGGAACTCTCATCCAGAATAACCAAGCTAGAAACCACACGCTATCATCTTTATGCTGTCTATGATATTGTAATTATCGATAGCCAAACCATTGTATTTTCAGCTTGAGTCATAATAAATTCCGAATAGTCTAATGTCATCTTACGCTATGTCTGGTTTAATACTTCTTTGTACTGATATTTACAACTTTCAACATAAGCAGGGTATGGTGGGAAATTCCAAATATCCCTATATAATTGTTTATGGATTTATGATGGAAACTGCTTATGTAAACTTGTCAAGTTGTGATTGCACTGTCCCATCAGTAGATTTTTACCATTTCTTTAACTTTTGTAAAGGCTGTCCTATACATCTAATTACATATTTATTTTCTCATGTAATGTGAGACCAAGAGCACAATACTAATCCTGTGTTGAAAAGCTTATACATTCAACTGGATATAAAGATAAGGCTATGAAAAATTAAAAGTAACAATCAACCATTAAGGAAATATATTTTTGTGGTAACACAATCACATTTAGAGTTATGTTATTTGATTTCTTGTTGTTTTCTTGATTATAATGTATAGCAGGGACAGCTATGGAGCATTTTTAGAATTGCTGTTTGGTGAACGTATAAGTGCAGACTTGAAGGAATTTCAGCTTGTTACGAATTGGTCCCTTCTGGAGTTGCAGAAGACAAGTAAAGATCAAGTATATTCGATAGCATATGATATTTGGACCAAGCATGTCCATGCAATTCAGACTTCTATTAAAGACAACTATTTTGTCTTTATTTTGAAACAAATTTTGTTTCAAAATTTTGTTCACAATTAACTAGGAACTAGAGGAGTTAAATTGCTAAAAGTTTTGGGGATTCACTGCTATACAGACAGACAAACTGTGAACTGAGAAAGATAAAACTTAAATAATGAAGAGGAATGAGTGGTAATGATGAGGAGAGAGTGGTAGATGTGTTCTCTATGGATTTCAGTAAGGTGTTCGACAAGATTCCTCATGGTAGACTAGTTAGCAAGATTAGATCACATGGAATACAGGGAGAACTAGCCATTAGGATACAGAACCAGAGGACACAGTTTAAAAATAAGGGGTAGGCCATTTAGAACAGAGTTGAAGAGAAACTTCTTCACCCAGAGAGTGGTGGATATATGGAATGCTCTGCCGCAGAAGGCAGTGGAGGCCAAGTCTCTGGATACTTTCAAGGAAGAGATAGATAGAGCTCTTAAAGGTAGTGGAATCAAGGATTATGCAGGTAAGACAGGAATAGGGTACTGATCATAATGAATGGTGGTGCTGGCTCGAAGGGCTGAATGACCTACTCCTATACCTATTATCTATTGTTTATTGTCTATAGAACAGGCTTGTAGGTAGAAGACAGAGGGTGGTGGTGGAGAGTTGCTTTTCAGACTGGAGGCCTGTGATCAGTAGTGTGCCACAAGGATCACTGTTGGATCCACTGCTTTTCGTCATTTATATAAATGATTTGGATGTGAACAAACGAGGTGTTGTTAGGAAGTTTGTAGATAACATCAAAATTGGAGGTGTAGTGGACAGCAAAGAAGGTTACCACAATATACAACAGGACCTTGATCAGATGAGCCAATAGGACTAGGAGTGGCAGATGAAATTTAATTTAGATAAGTGTGAGGTGCTGCATTCTGGAAAGGCAAATCAGGGCAGGACTTATACACTGAACATTAAGGTCCTGGGGAGTGTTGCTGAGCAACAAGCCCTTGGTGTACAGGTTCATAGTTCCTTGAAAGTGGAGTCACAGATAGATAGGATAGAGAAGAAGGTTTTTAGTATGCTTTCCTTTTTTTGGTCAAAGCACTAAATATAGGAGTTGGGAGGACATGCTGTGGCTGTACAGGACATTGGTTAGGCCAGTTTTGAAATAGTGTGTTCAGTTCTGGTCTCCCTGCTATGGGAAGGATGTTGTGAAAAGATTTATAAGGATGTTGCCAGGTTTGAAGGGTTTGAGCTTTAGGGAGAGGCTGAATAGGTTGGAGCTATTTTCCCTGAAACATTGGAGGCTGAGGGGTGACCTTATAGAGGTTTATAAAATCATGAGGGACATAAGGGTGAATAGGCAAGGTCTTTTCCGTAGGGGTGACAGAGTCCAAAACTAGAGGGCGTAGGTTTAGGGTGAGAGGCGAAAAAATTTGAAAGGGATCGAAGGGGCAATATTTTCTCATAGAGGATTCGGTGTGTATGGATTGAGCTGCCAGAGAAAATGGTGGAGGTTGGTACAATTGCAACATTTAAACAGAATCTGGATGAGAATCTGAAAAGGAAGGGTTTAGAGGGATATGAGCCAAATGCTGACCAATGGGACTAAATTACTTTTGAATATCCAGTCAACATGGATGAGTTGGAGCCAAGGGTCTGTTTCCATACTCTATGACTCTATGACCCTTAAAGCACTATACTGCTCACCTTGATGGGGTATGATTAGAGTGGGAAATATTTGCAAAGGCATACTTCACGAGAAATGCAGTAATAATTGATATAAGGGTTTTGGAAATTATCTTCCTTCGCAACTTATTCAGTGATCTTTAGCACTCAAGAGCAAACTTCTGAGTTTAAAAGCTTGTAATACTGTCTTATTCACAATAACAGTATTTTTATTAGAATCTTTTATGTTTGATATGTTTTATAATCGCCTTGATAACAGTTGTTATATTATTAACAACGTTTTTCTATTGATTCTCAAAGGTTCCTGCTGACTGGAGAGTAGCAAATATAATCTGGTTATTTAATAAGGGAGGAACAGGAGGAGTTGAGATCAATAGTTTGATTTCATTAGTAGGGAAAATATTCTAATTATTTAAATGGATGTCATAACTAAACAGAAGAGAATGTCAAAATTGGACACCATCAACATGAATTTATGAAAGAGGAATCATGTTTTGATAAATTTTGTTGTAATTCTTTGAGGATATCACTTGTAGTATAGACAAGGAGAATGTTGGATGGTAGTATATTTGGATTTTCAGAATACTTTTGACAAGATTCCACGTAGAAGGTGAGTAAATAAAATTAGAGAGCATGAGATTGAGTGAAATCTACCACTACTGAGAATTGATTAATAGATAGAAAGTAAAGAGTAGAATTGAACTGATCATTCTCAGGATGGCAGTATGTTACCAGTCGGATACCAGAAGTGTCAGTGCTGATCACAATTTATATAAATGATTTGGTTGTGAGGATAAATTGCAATGTGAGGGTGATTTCCAAATTGTTTGATGACTCCAAACTGGGTAGGAACTTAAGAAGTTAGCAGAGTCCAAGGAAGTTTCAAGAGAACTTGGACAGGCAAAATGCAAGGGCTAAAACATGGTAGATGGAATACTGCAAACTTTTTATTAACCGGCATCAATGAGACCAGGCAAGTGCTGGTTGATCAAACATTCCGGTTGATCAAGGTGTCTACATAATCAATATAAAAATACACACTATGTAATAGAAACATAACGCAGGGGGCTCACATATCATTGTTGTCTTTTATTTACAGCACGAAGTGCTGAAGTAATAATGCAACATAGCACTCCAAGGTCTCTTTGTTCAGCGACATTCCCTAGGACCTTACCATTAAGTGTATAAATCCTGCTAAGATTTGCTTTCCCAAAATGCAGCACCTCGCATTTATCTGAATTAAACTCCATCTGCGACTTCTCAGCCCATTGGCCCATCTGGTCAAGATCCTGTTGTAATCTGAGGTAACCTACTTTGCTGTCCACTACACCTCCAATTTTGGTGTCATCTGAAAACCTACATCTTAGCTATATCTATCCTGTCACTTCTTGTAAGGATTTTGTATCTCTCATCAAGATCACCTGGCCATCTTTAAAACTCTAGAGAGTACAGACCCAACTTCTCAATGTCGTCATACAAGAAAATCCTAAAATCTCAGTGATTCACCTGGTGAACCTTTCTTACACTCCTTAGATGATAAGTATATCGGTCCTTCGATAAGGATATGGGTATATGCATAGGAAGGATGTGGGCCGGGTGCTGGCAGGTGGGACTAGATTGAATTGGGAAATCTGGTCAACATGGACAAGTTGGACTGAAGGGTCTGTTTCCATGCTGTACATCTCTATGACTGTATGTTCCCTGATTGATATTTCTAGAACCAGAGCACATAATCTCGGGATAAGAGGCAAGCATTTAAGATTGAAATAAGGAGCGTTGTTTTTGCTCATAAGGTGATGAATCTTTGGCATTCCCACCCAGGTGGGTGTGGAAGTTGAATCATTGAGCAGGTTCAAAATAGAATTTGATCGATCTCTGGAGATGAGTGACTTTAAGGGATAGAGAAGTATTGGGGGAATATGGCATTGATGAGTTGATCAGCCATTATCCAGACTGGTGGGTCACATTCATTGGTGTGATGTGGTACAAAATAAGCATCATAATTCAGTAACACTATCTTAAATTTCATTTTGCTATATTCAGATTACTGTATTACTTGTATAATTTTGTTTGCAGCTGAAGTTTTCTTTTATTATTCCCTTAAATCATCTGGCTTCTGTGACAATGTTCTGGATGTAACTACTTATGCAATGCACCATCAAGTGGTTACCCTTTCATTGATTATCCATCATCACATGGGACAACTGATTACTTTCTTTAAAATACCTCATTTAAATATAGTTGTTCAAAAAGTTAAAATTCCATGAAGTAGTCTTACTAATTTTCCACTGGAAAAGTAAACAGATTTTCTTGCTGTATTCAAATCTAGTTAAAATGTAAAATGTACATTTTAAATGCTGATATTGAGCAGGATTGCAGAACAATGATATTTCATTTAAATTATATTCTACCTCAGCCAAGATTTATTTACCTTCCTGAGTAATTAATGTATATGTTTCTTGAATTAATAGTGACTTCGAAGTTATTGCACCTGCAAGTCATTTAGGTAGTTCTACCTTTATAAAGTTAACATTTCTTGCCAAATACCAGGTGGTCACTCTATAGCCATCAATTCTGATTAAGGTATAAGTAAGTCAATTGGAAAATATTTTTGGCTCAGTTACCTCAGCTATGATAACATGCTTTTAACATCATCAAACGGGTAAATTGCAGTTGGCAAGTATCAAAAGAAAACCGACCTAACAAATCCTAAACCATCTCATCCTATTGTCTTCAACTGCAGGAGACTGCCATGCCAGATTTGGACTTCTCAGCTAAACCAAGCCATGTTTAATATAGGGTTGACTACACTGGCGCACTAGAAAACAGACTGCCAAAGAAAAAGCCACAAGTCGGCCTAACCTCAGTGGTGGGAAATTATTGGAAAAATTAATTGGCATTTAGATTGGCAAGAAATAATCAATGACAATCAGCATAGTTTTGCTAAGTAAATTCCTGCCTGATTAACTTAATTTATTTATTTTTGAGAAGCTGAACGCCAGTGAGGTTACCATATTTGATTTGGTCTATATACTTCTTAACTGTTCTCTGAAATAACCTAGCAAGCTGTTTCATTGTATCAAACTGCTACTGATAAATTACAGAATCATAGGATTTTAAAGTACATAAGGAGACCATTCAACCCATTATGTCTTTACCAGTTCCCAAGAGAGTTACCCAGCTAGTCCTATTCTCCCTCCAATATCCTTCTAAATTTATCACTTTCAAACATATATCCAGCCCTCTTCTGCAACATCATATGGAGTCTGCCTCCACTACTCTCCCAGCCAGCACATTCAAAATCCTAACAACTCTCTGAGTAAAGAAGTTTCGCCTCATCTCACTCATAGCTCTCTTCATGACAATCTTGAAGTTGTGACCCCAAGTTATTATCAATGAGTGGGGACAGAATATTCTTCTTTACCCTGGCAAAATTGCTCATAAGTTTTAATACATCAGTAAGGTCATTTCTTAATTTTCCCTGCTTCAAGGAAGATAAGCCCAATTTCTCTAATCTTTCCTGTATCTAAAATCCCCCATTCCTGCTACCTTTCTAGTAAATTTCCTTTGCACTCTCTCCAGGGATTTAACATCCTTCCTTAAATAAGGTGCCTAAAACACAATATTCAAATATGGTCTGACTGATGATTGTGTATTATCATCTCCTTGCTTTTATATATTATGCCTCTATTTATAAACACAAAGATCCTATAAGCCTTTGCAAAAATTATTTCAACTTACCAGGCCACTTTCAGAGAGTCATGCATGTGAACTCTGAGGTCTCTCTCCTCCTGTACTCCCCTCAAAGTTGTATTATTATGCCTGTATTCTTCCTCGTTGTTTCTTCTACCAAATTGCACTACCTCATATTTCACTGCATTAGAATTCATCTGGCAGGTGTCTGTCCATTTGGCCAACTTGTGAATGTCTCTCTGATGTTACTTAGCATCTTCTTCAATTCACTGTTCTCCCTAACTTAGTATCATATGCAAATTTAGATTAAGCCTACTCCACCTTTCAAATAAATCATGTCTGGTCATCTACTCTACTAAGTTTTTACCATTATTTCCAAATCCTTCGATGTTGATTTGAGTGTTGAACATGTTCAATGATTGAACTTTCACAGCCTTCTGTGGTAGAAACTTCCAAAGGTTCACCATGCTTTGAGTGAAGAAATTTCTCCTTATCTCAGTCTCAATCTGCCTCATAACTGGTTTGACAGTATTGGTAGGAGTGAGCAGCACATAACTCTTGTGAAGAATAAGTCATGTTTTTATATTGAGGACACCCTCCATCATTTTGAATTTGTAGCTCAGGTTATGGATCAGCTTGTAAGTTTGCTCGTTGAGCTGGTAGATTTGTTCTCAGACGTTTTGATACCATGGTAGGTAACATCATCAGTGAGCATCTGATGAAGCACTGGTCTTCTGTCCTGCTTGCTATTTATGTGTCTTCGTCTGTTGTGTTGCATGGTATCACTTCCCATTCTTTTTCTGACATGTTGGTACATGGGGTCCAATCGATATGTTTATTAATGGAGTTCTGGTTTGAATGCCGCAAACTAGTAGGCTTGAGCCTCACAACCCACTTCACCTTCAATGACAAAATCTGCAAGCAAATCAATGGGACACCTATGAGATCGCTAATATTAGGAGTTACAGCAGAAGCAGTCAGGCAGAGGTTAGAACAAACAGCCTTTCCCACAATCCAGCCCAAGCTATGAGTCCGCTATTTGTCATCATGAAACACAACAAATTAGAAGAAACCTACGAACACATAAGCGACATCCTTACTGGTATAAAGCTCACCAAGAGGAAGAGAATAATAGCAGAATCCCCTTCCTAGGTGTCACAGTGGAATGAAAACCCAATGGAGATCTGCAGATCAGCAATTACAGGAAAGCCACAAACACTGACCAAATACTCAACCACAGGAGTACTCACCCCAACACCCATAAATGGAGCTGCATCACGTCATTATTTAAATGAGCCACAACACACTGCAGTACCCAGGAACTACAAGAAGCTGTGGAAAAACACCAATACAATATATTCAGGTACAACAGGTACCTGATAAGCGCAGTCCGCCGATTCCTACACAACAGACCTAAACAAGAAGACAATACATGCAAAGACTGTAGTCACCCTGCCAAGACATCTCAGAGATGATGACCAGGCTACCTTGGCCCCTAGGCATCATGGTAGCCCACAAACCGATCACCATACTGAAACAGCTCCTGATGAATTTAAAGGACCCCTTACCAACAACCAGCAGAATGAACGTCATATACAAAATACCCTGCAAGGGCTGCAACAAACATTACATTGGACAGACAGGCAGGAAACTAGCCATCAGGGTACATGAGCACTAACTAGCCACTAAAAGACATGACCAACTATCACTAGTATCCATGCACACAGACGAAGAGGAATACCAGTTTGACTGGGACAATGCATCGATTCTGGGATAGGCCAAACAAAGACATGCACGAGAATTCCTAGTAGCCTGACATTCAAACTCCATTAACAAACACTTCAATTTGGACCCCATTTACGAACCTCTCAGAAAAAGGAAGTAATACTACCCACTACAACAGACCAAAACACACAAATAGCAAGTGGGACAGAACACCAGTGCTTCATTGGAAGCTCACTGATGATGTTGGTGATGAAACGTCTGAGAACAAATTTACCAGCTCAGCGAGCAAACGTACAACCTAATCCTCTATCATGTTTTGTGGCATTACCATTGAAGTAAGTGGAATAGATTTAAACCAGATCTGGTAGCTTAAAACTGGATATCCATATCACAACAGGAGGAATGGATTTTTTGCACCCTCACCCTCCCACTATCTCTTCCTCATCTTTGGTGATCTGCATTGCCCTAAATGGGTTTTGCATTTAACTTGATTAATTGGGAGCATGCATTATTCCTTTGCAACTGACCGCATAATCTGGGCCACTATTAATAGATGTATTTGGCATGATTTTATGAAAGGGACATTATGGTGGAACAATTTGTTGATTTTTCTGAGGGTGTAACTGGCTAGCAGATAAGAAGACACAGTAATTGTATTGTATTTGAATTTTTGGAAATATTAAATAAGGATGTTGGTTGCCATGTAAGGTGGGGTTCATGAGACTATATGTAAAATATTGAAGATGGATTGAAGATTGTTTAACTGATGAAGACTACATAGGAGGAATAAACAGGTCATTTTCGGTTTGATAGCCGAGTCTCGTAGAATTCCACATCATTGCTTGACCCTTAAGGCATGGTGGCTCAATGCTTAGCACTGCTGCCTCACTGTGCCAGGGACCCAGGTTTGATTGCAGCCTTGGTGTGGAGTTTGCACATTCTATCTCTGTCTGTGTGGGTTTCCTCAGCATGTTCCGGTTTCCTCCCACTGTCCAAAGATGTGCAGGTTAGGTGAATTGGCCATGCTAAATTACCCCATAGTGTTCAGAGATGTGTAGGTTAGGTGCTTTAATCGGGGAGAAATGTAGAATATTAGAGTGGGGGATTGGTTCTGGATGGAATACTTTTCAGAGGGTCGGTATGGATTTGTTGGGCCACACTGTAGGGATTCTACGATTTTCTGTAAATTAACCAAGCCACAGGCTGAGAACCTAGACTCCCATAAAAAGATTAACTTTATTGACACAGCTGGAAAGAAGTAAAAACATTGCTTCATTGACAGTTTTATGGTGTTATCATAAGTGATTTCCTTCTGCGATCTCTTTGGTAAATAGCACAATATTTATTTTTACAAGACAAAATGGTGTAATGTTTTTGTTATTGATACTTTAAGGTCTGATTCATGGGTACTTTTGTATGGTTGTAGTAATTTTCTTTAAAACAAATTATGCATGGGTTGTTTAAGCCATTGTGCATGTGCTATTGTTATGAAAAAGTTCATAGGTTCTCTACAGAGTATGTACTGAGTGAATATACATGAAAGGGCTGTGAGTTGGCATGGGATTATGAGGATCCACCAGGCTTTGGCGGGGAGGGAGGCAAGTTTGCTAACAATGGAAGTCTATGATTGAAAATAAGCTGTAAGGAGGATGCATAGAAACTGCAAAATGATACCAACTGGTTAAGAGTTTGACCAAGAAAGTGAAAAACATAGTATAATGTGGGATAGTGTGACCTTAAGTCAGAAGAGATTGTGTAGTATGAATGGAAAAGTAGACTTACTTTAAAAGATTTTTTTGAATTGCTAAATATTGCTATTTAAAGAGATTGACATGTCCATGTAATGAATTGCAGAAAGTTAACGTGCAGGCATAGCGAACAATTAGGCATGCAAAATATGTTAACCTTTATAGTATAGCTATAGCTGCCAGAATGGGCAGACAAGTGACATATGGAATTTAATAAAGGGAAGTGTGAGGTGATGCATTTTGGCAGAAAGAAGAGGCAATATATACTCTTTGACAAAGTTCTACAGAGTATGCAGGAGCAAAGGGAGCTTGGGAGTTCATATGCGTGGATAGGCAGCCACTATTAAAAGAGTGGCTAGCAAACCAAATTGGATCTTGGGATCCATAAATAGAGGCATTATGTTCAAGCCCAGTTAGATTTTCTGAACTTTATTATTTCTCTGGTTCGCCAAACCGAAATATTGCATTGATCTGGTTACCACATTTAAAAAGGATAAGAGGGTCCTTGAGTGAATTCAAGTATGTTTCCAGGGTTGCAGGATTTTAGCAGATTGAGAAAGGTAGTTCACTTTTGATCAAATGAAATTGAGGGGATTTGTTAAAGATGGACAAGATTATGGCAGGCCTGGGTAAGGAAGACAAAGTAAAGCTATCCCCATTAAATGATGGTGCAAGAACCTGTGGTTACACATTTAAGGGTTTTGGAAAGAAATACATAGAGGATGTGAGGAAGAACAGTTTCATACAATGAGTGCTAATACTAAGAATGTACTGCCTACAAGGATGGTGGACAGAGAGATGATTTCTGATTTCAAAGGAAATTGGGTGGATACTTGAGAGAAAGAAGCATTAGAATGGGTGAATAGAACAGATAGGATTGCTGTTAAAGAGGTGTCATGGACTCAATGGACTGAATGGCCTCCTGAGTCATAATATCTAAATATATGACTCTTGTAAGGGAATTGGAGTGTAAGAATAAGGATAATTTGCTAAATATAAAGGGCTTTGGTGACCATGAAACCACATACCTGAGTACTGTGCATAATTTTGAACTTTTACTAAAGAAATGATATTTGTCTGAGAGGAAGTACAACAAATGTTCACTAGGTTGATTCCAAGGATGAGAAGACTGTTTTATGAGGAGTGATTCAGTGCAATGGTCCTATAATTTAGAAGGTTAAAAGGTGACTTAACTAAGAGCTTGACAGGGTGAAATGCTTGTTGCCCTGCCTAGAGAGTTTAGAACAAAGACTCATCAGTTCACATTAAGATGTCAATAATTTAGGACCAAGATAAGGAGAAGCTTATTCATTTAGGTTAGAAATATTCAGAATTCTTTGTCCAGAAGCCCCTGGAATTAATGTAGGAAATGCAACTGCAAGTAGAAGGCAATGGCATAGTGGATTGTTACTGATCTAGTAATCAAGACACCCAGGTAATGTTCAAATCCTTGCGTTCAATCCCAACACAGCGGGTGAAATTTGAATGGCAGATGATAGGATTTAACTTTGATAACAGCCTAATGATGACCATGAAACCATTGTTGTAAAAGCCAGTCACTAGTGTGACTCCAAACCCTCAACAATGTGGTTTACTTAACCATTGTCTCAAACACCTTAGCACAAAGCCACCCCACATCCAACAAATTAAACAAAAATTTGCCATTTGGGTCATTCCTGCGCCCAATTCTATCTTACCCTAATTCCTAATAACATGTATCTCTGTAGCAAAAAATTCCAAGGAATTTACCAACTTTGTAACTATGATTTTGTAGGCAGCATGGTGGCTCAGTGGTTAGCATTGCTGCCTCACAGCATCAGAGACCCAGATTCAATTCCACCCTCGGGAAACTGTGTGTCTGTATGGATTTCCTCTGGATGCTCTGGTTTCTTCCCACAGTCAAAGGATGTGCAAGTTAGGTGCATTAGGCAAAAGTGAGGACTGCAGATGCTGGAAACCAGAGTTTAGATCAGAGTGGTGCTGGAAAAGCACAGCAGTTCAGGCAGCATTCAAGGAGCAGGAAAATCAACGTTTTGGGCAAAAGCCCTTCAACAGGACTAGAGATCTCTACCCTGGAGGCTTCCTGCCTCTATTCCTGATTAAGGGCTTTTGCCTGAAATGTTGATTTTCATGCTCCTCGGATGCTGCCTGACCTGCTGTGTTTTTCCAGCACCACTCTGATCTAAGTTAGGTGGATTGCCATTGGGAAATATAAGGTTTTAAAGATAGGATGGGTCTGGTGGGCTGCTGTTCGGAGGGTTGATGAACAATCAATGTTCCAAATGGCCTGCTTCCACACTCGGGATTCTATGAGTCTGTCCTCAAAGGCAACTACTGTTAACCTATCTGCTGTGTGCAGATCTGAGCTCCATGACGATATGAACCAAAGATAGCCTTAAAGGGATATTGGATAACGGAGACAAAACAATCTTGACAAAACAATCTTGGAGAAACTATGCTCAATCATGAGGCATCTACATAATCTGAAACTCCTTTATCCCAGATTCATTTATTCTGCACAGCTTTCTAGAATGCCACCATTGGCATGGTCAATCTTATAATTCGCATTTGACCTTTGCTATGAGAAAGTCCATCTCTGTCTTGTGGCAACTACTTAAGAATGTGATCATCAGCAAAATGATGGAAGGAGTCATTGAGAGTGCAATCAAAAATCACTTGCTCAGCCATAAGCTACTCACTGACAATTTTTAGGTTCCACTAGGCCCATTCAGCTCCCGACTTCATTTCTACCCTGGACAAAATAGCTGAAATCTTGAGGTGAGGTGAAAGTGATTGCCATTGAAATCAGCACAGAAGTTTGCCAAATACGGCATCAAGGTATTGTAGTCAAACTGAAATAATTGAGAATCAAGGGTAGTTCTCCACTCATTGGATTTACACCTGTGACAAAGGACAATAGATATGGTTATTGGAGGTTAGTCATCACAGTAGCAGAATATGACTGTAAGCGCTCCTCAGTGTAGATATTTTCCTATTCACACTGTTCTAAGATTTATTACACACTTCTGGAGCAGATGGGACTTGAACTTGGTCCTTCTGGTGCAGAGATATGGACACTACCACTGCACCCCAAGAACCCCTTAATTTAGTTCAAATTTAAGGTAAGGTCATCATAGCCATAGCAGGCCATTGGCTGCTCCCTCATTAGAGGGATGGCTGGTAGGAGTTTAACTGCGGCTACTACACCTCAGGCAAAGTGCAAGATTGAGAAGGCAGGAACTTCATGGTAATGTCAGCCAGATGGGAATTAAACCTGCACTGTTGATGTTACGCTTTATTACTAGCTAGCTATCCAGTCAATTTCCCCCTAACTTTCTCAGTGTAGTGTCCTAAGCTTAACCAAATTTTCAGTTCCTTCATCAATATCCTTCCTTCCATCATAAGGTTATAAGTGGTGATGGACACTGATCATTACATAATGGTATGAATCGTTCACAGCTCCTCAGATAGATCTTCAATGAAAATCTATTCTCTGTATCCAGACCATGAAACTATTGTCAAATGGCATAAAATCTCTGCTGCCCTTTCCTAGTCTGGCCACTCAATTGTCCCAAACAGGAATTAAATAGATGAACCATCTAGCTTCGACTAAGAGACCAGAAACGACAAACTCACCAAACTATGTCAACACTGCTGAATCCTCCTTACTAACATGTGAGAACTTGTGCAAGAATTGAGAGAACTGTCCCACAAACAAATCAGGCAACAGCTTGATAAATCCATATTCAGTTTATCATATATTACAGACAGTGAGACAGAAATTGATCAGTGATCTGGGATAGGAGCTTGATTTTGTAAACAAGAAAGGTATGAAGATCCTGCATGCAATAATAAGAGAAGCTCAGCCTTTGACTCTTACTAACAGGTACACAGTGTGTGGTACCTACGTGAATAAGGACAATTATTTCAAGTATAAGCAAACTGACCGTTGCACCATGTTGCATGAAACTTTATGTTAGGGAAGTGAAAGGGTTTGTATTATTTTTATTTGTTCAAGGGATGTAGAATAGCATTTCTTGCCCATCCCTTATTGCTCTTGAACTAGCTGGCTAGGCTATTTAGGAGTCAACTACATTATGATGAATCTGGACTCACGTTTAGCCCAGACCAGGTAAGGACAGCAGATTTCTTTCCCTAAAGGATATTAGTGAACCAGATGTGTTTTTTGGGCAATCAATAATGGTTGTCGCTGGACTAGCTTTTTTTAAAATGCCAGATTTTATAAAATTGAATTTAAATTTCATCATCTACTATGGTGGGATTTGAACCCATGTCTTAGTGGAGTAGTCCTCACTGAAGTCCATGAAGGTGCCTGTCAATGATGGGATACTGGAACAGTAAGTCAAGGGCTGCTTCCCAAAACACCAGGATAACTTGGAACATGGATAAACTCCAATTCTTGCATGATTCCCTTCCTAAGACAATTCCGGTGGATTGGCAATGGTCAAACATCAATTTGGGCTATTCTCGGCCAGGACTGCATGCCTCTGCAGTTCAGAGAGTGAGTCACGCCTAGTTCTCTATTTTGTTGCTGACAATCTGAGGGGTTGGTCTAATATGTTTTCTGGAAGATTTGCAGGCAGAGGTTGGGGTCGGGACATTCTCATCTGGAGCTTTCCGCTTCAGTGTTGCCACACACAGTTTATTGGGTCTGTGCACAGAAACTTCAGGGAAAGTGGATTGGGATAAAGGGATTGCTGCTGATAGAAGGAGATTTGTGAACTACTTTTAAGTCAGATTGCTTCAGGCTGTGGGGAAAGGGGGATGACATTCGTGAAGGGGGCAACAGCACTGCAATCTCAAAATAGACTCAAGTGTGGATGCTCAGGAGATCTTGCAGGAAGTGGAGTTTGTCCATGTTCAGATACACCATTCCTTCAATGGGGATTGCCAGGGGCTGGGTGGGAGGTTGAGCAGGTACAGAAAAAATCTGCAGACAGATTGCATCAGGACCTGGGGAGGTGCAAAGCCTATGGGGTTTAGATGGAGGGCTATTTGGAAGGGATGTTTTGGGGTTCATTAACACATAGAAATCAGAGCTGCAAACAGTGGCTGAGGTGCACTCACTGTCACCTTCTATTGTGAAAATTGAAAGTGTGCAATGAGAAAGAAAATGGCTATGACCACACTCTGAGTGGGTAGCATAAGTGACTCAATCTGCGCACTATTGTGAGGGTATATACTCATGCACTATATTGGAGTCAGACCTGTGAGGTCTCTCATTCTAATGCTTTGCCCCATCACTGTCCAACTCAATCACAACACATATAATCACTTAAGCCAGGGAAAGAACCCCTGTTTTAGGACAAGAGGCAGTGATATCACCAGGACGCATTGCCATGTGGATGCCTTGTTCTACATACTTCCACAAGCTGCAGCAGACTCTGAACACAGAATTCAATCCGTGGTATATCCTGAATGGACATGAAGTTATGCATGATGAAGATATACATAAATTTGGGGCAACATAGAGAAACAGACAACCAGATGTAAGGTCCAAACAGTGGAATTTATAGAAATGTACTAAATAATGTACAGTGCATTGTCACTCACGCCACCAAAATGGTCTCAGTACATTTTCTTCTGTATATTTCATACTTACTCTGGCAGAGTGGAGAGAGCCATTGGCTTTCTGGCATTGCTGACTGTTCTTCTGCAGTGTTGAGATAGCAGTGATTCAGGCAGTGATGTTGGAACAGGCTAGCTGGTCTGGTGGCACTGTCTACTCTGCTAGTCACCCAGGAAAAGCACTCCTGTCCTTTGCAACTCCCCTTCAATCAGGACCCCCAGGTCCCTGTCGGAAAATTGTGGTGCCATTTTCCCCTTCCCAGACACCCTCTAAAAATGCCTTTGACTAAACTGGGCAGCTTTTGACTACCGATGCACAGCAGCCTTTGCGTGTGCACAGAAATTTGACTCTTGCAGTGTATATCTGCTGAGTGATGAGACATTATGGGAATGCTGCATGGTAAGATGGTGATGAAATCAAACATGAGGGATGCCATAGGAACAAGGTGGGTAGTCAATGAGACATATTTGTTATGATGCAGTGATAAATTCCTAGGTCTAAATTCCTGGTTCAAAAGGTTTGTAGGAAATGGGTTTTCAATTCATGGAAGCATTAGCATGAGTTTTCAGTAAAGTCCAAACCATGACCAACTAGAAAGACAAGGGCAGAAGATAAAAGGAACGCCATCATCTGCCAGTTCCTTTCCCAGCCACTCACTATCGTGACTTGGAAAATCTCAATGATCCTTCTGACACTGTATCAAAATCCTAGAACTCCCTTTCTACATTAAATGGACTGCAATGGATCAAAAAGGCAGCTAACCACCACCTTCTCAAGGACAAGTTAAGGTGGGCAATAATTGCCTGTCTAGTGAGAGATGTCTAAATCCTATGAAATAATAAGAAATAGAAGCATTATTATTGTGTATCATTATTATTGTTGTGAATTATTGCACAATATGGCAGGATTAATTAATAACCTCATACCACAGCGGCTCAGTGGTTAACACTGCTGCCTCACAGCACTAGAGACCTGGGTCCGATTCCAGCCTAGGGTGACTGTCTATGCAAAGTTTGCACATTCTCCCTGTGTCTATTGGGTTTCCTCCGAGTAATCCAGTTTCCTTCCACAGACCAAAGATGTGCAGGTTAAGTGAATTTGCCACACTAAATTGCCCATAGTGTTTAGGGATGTGTAGGTTAGGTGCATTAGTCAGGGGAAATGTAGAGTAATAGGGTAGGGGAATGGGTCTGTGTGGATTTGTTGGCCCAAATGACCTGTTTCCAACTGTAGGAATTCTGTAATCCTGTGAAAAGACTGTCTCTGAAATAGTGATCATTATGCAATTAAATTGTATACTAAGTTTCAAAGCAACATACATCAATCACAAGCAAAACTCTAAACTTAAACCAAGTCAATGACATAGTAATGAGGGTGAGCCCGCTAAGTTTCTTTATATAAGTAGACTAAAATGCATGCCAGTAAACAGTGAGAAGCACCTGTAGAAATATTTCAGAATGGTCAAGAAAAAGATATTCCTTTGAAAAACAAAACTCAGCAACAAAAATCCATCTGTAATTTAATAAACAGATTAAGAATAGCGTGATGAAAAGTGTGTGAATTGGAATGTTTAAAGGTTGGATTTCAAAATAGTATTGTTTACTTTTGTGAAAGATATATTTTTAAAAGCAAACTAGGTCAGACAATCCTTCAGGAACATTGACCTAATTGAGTATGTGACACAGGGGCGGAACCTTCTGGAGTGTTAATGAAATAAGCTGTTTATAGTTTTGCCTATGTCTGAGTTGCATTGAGGTTTTTGTAAGTATTTTCACTATATCGTACCAAACTCACCTCATTAACTATCTACTACACTGCTATGGCATCTATCATATCAATTCCAGTGCTGCCATATCATTCACCATTCCCAGAACAATATACTATTCAGCGGATATCCTAAAACTCCATCCCTTGCATCTGTGCCATCTTTAAAGCCTGTTGTACACTGGATAAGCACTGTCAGTCCAGAGCTGCCCTGCATGGTTCTTACATTTGGCCAGACATGGAAAACAGGGGAAATCAGAGCCCCACTTTGTGGGCAGAGACCTGGAGGTCCTACTGCTCAGGATGATGTAGAGACAGGACTTCATTTTTCCCTGGTGGATACCACAAAACCAGATCATGCTAGTCTGGCTCAAGTTGCCACCCAGAATAAAGTTTGAGCCATCTGAAGGAATGCAGTGCACTGTCGGAAGAAGTTAAATGATGTTTTCCATTCCACCAGTGTAAATTTCACCACATTCTTTCTAATACCTCACACTCACTCTATCTCTACTATTGTATGCATTTCCCAACATTCATACTCTGCCATTCTTACTAATGCTTAGCATTTTCCATACTCACTGTCACCCATCCCAACCCCAACATCACTAACCCTACATGTCCTCAGCATTGCCTAACCACCCACTCTGGACACTTGTCCATCTGCACCAAAAGTGACACCTAGTGCACCCACTTTCATCTCCCTAATATCTACCTCTCTCATTCCAGGAGGTATACAATCCTCAATCCTCAGAAAGACTCAAGACAGGCTGTTGATATTTAGCTCCTCACCCTTCCTGACTTTGACTACCCTAAATGGCTCACTCAAGCCTCCGGACTGATATCAGAGGCTAACTTTGATATACTACACCAGGAACCCCGAAGTCGGAAAGTGTGGTGCTGGAAAAGCATAGGAGATCAGGCAGCATCTGAGGAGCAGGAGAGTCGGTGTTTCAGCCATAAACCTTTCATCAGGAATGGTGTGGAGTGGGGGGAGGGGAAAGGGAGCTGAGAGATAAATAGGAGGATGGGGGTGTGGGTGGGGGGAAAGTAGCAGGGAAAGCGATAGGTAGATATAGGTGGGGGGTGATGGTGATAAGTCTGAGGGGAGGATGGACTGGATGGGTAGGAATTAGTGAAATCAATGTTGATGCTATGTGTCAATTTCACCAGTTTCCTTATGTCCCCTCCCCACCTCATCCCAGATCCAACCGTCGATCTCGGCACGGCACTCTTGAACTGTCCTACCTGTCCATCTTCCTTCCCCCTACATTCCTGATAAAAGGCTTATGCCCGAAACGTTGATTCTCCTTCTCCTCAGATGCTGCCTAACCTGCTGTACTTTTCCAGTGCCACACTTTTTAACTCTAATCTCCAGTATCTGCAGTTCTCACTTTCTGTCAGGAACCCCTGAGCAAAGGCTGATAACGTTGACAAACTTCTTGAGGTTGTGTCTGCATTTAAGGCAAGATAGAACAAAAATCTAGCTTGATAGCTCTGGCTGAGAGGGCAAAGAGCTACAGACAATGCAAGGCAGGGACACTGTGAGCATCCAGGTGGGTTCAAAATGAGCAATTGTTATGACAGCAGCGAACAGCCTGGAGATGCAGCCAGTCCATGAACTGGGGGCAAGACCCTGAGAAAAATTTCTGCGCAGAAGTGTCCTGTAAGTGGATCAGAGAAGCACTATGAGGGTTCTTAGAGGTCGATACATGTCAGATTCTAATGACTGTAGATGTGGGTGTCTGTGGTCAGTGCCCATCGATCACACCTGAGATGTTGGTGTCTGGTACGTAGAGGTCCTTCAGAGAAAGCAGTAAACTAAATTTACCAAGTACCCACTCTTTTCCATGTCAAATTTTCTCTATGTTGAGCCTGTTTCGTGAGTTTGATAACATAGACTGTTGAATATTAATGAGGTGAGTTGGGCCAACAACAGAGCATTCATTGAGCTGTAATTCCCTTTAATTGGCAATGAGAAACCTGTGAAAAGCAGAAAAGATGGGGTGAGATGCTACTGTCATTAGATTGACATCGGCAACCTTTGAATATGATTCTGCCACAAAGGATGCCATCTCCCACATTGCTCAGAACTCTCTAAAATTCCATCAATAAGATAGTTTCTCTCCTAGAAAAGTGAATTTCAGAGCAATTAAGTGAATTTGTTGCCCCAGTAGGAACGTTTGGATTTTGCAGCTTTCAGACCAGGAGTGTTTGGGTAGAAATTTGCACTTCGTTGGAAGCTGAGTGAGCAGATGCTATGATAGTAGTTTGGAGATGCTGCCTGTGCCCATGGACTGGGGGCATGGCTTTGCGTGTAGGAAATTGTGTCTCACTAACTTGATTGAGATTTATGAACAAGTGTCAAAGAAGATTGATGAAGGCAGAACCATGAATGTTGTCTATTTGGACTTCAGCAAGGCATTTTACAAGGTTCCACATGGTAGACTTAGCAAAGTTAGATCACATAGAATCAAGGGAGAGCTATCTATTTGAATACAAAATTGGCTTGAAGGTAAGAGACAGAGGGTGGTGGTGGTGGAATGCTTTTCAGACTGAAGGCCTGTGACCATTGGTGTGTCGCAGAGATTGGTGCTGGGTCCATTTTTTTTTGTCATTTATATAAATAATTTGGATGTGGATACAAGAGGTATGGTTAATAATTTTGCATATGACACCAAAATTGGTGATGTAGTGAACGGCAATGAAAGTTATCTCAGAGTACAACAGGACAATCAGATCAGGCACTGGGTTGAGGAGTGGCAGATGGAGTTTAATTTGATAAATGTGAGTTGCATTTTGGTCTGGCAAATCAGGGCTGGACTTAATGGTAAGGTCCTGGGGAGTAGGCTGAACAAAGCAACCTGGGTGTGCAGATTCATAGTTCCTTGAAAGTGAAGTCGCAGGTAGGCAAGGTAGTGAAGAAGGCATTTGTTATGTATGCCTTTATTGCCTTTATTGGACAGTGCATTGGGTATTGAAGGTGGGATGTCGTGTTGTGGCAGTATAGGGCATTGGTTAGTTCACCTTTGGAATACTATGTTTAGTTCTGGTCTCTCTGCTATTGAAAAGATGTTGTGAAACTTGAAAGGGTTTAGAAAAGATTTACAAGGATGTTGTCAGGTTGGAAGTTTTGAGCTATGGGGAGAGGCTGAGTAGGCTGGAGCTATTTTCCCTTGACCACTGGAGGCTGAGGAGTGACCTTATAGAGGTTTATAAAATCATGAGAGGCCTGAATAGGGTGAATAGACAAGGTAGGAATTCAGTTTAGTTTAGTTCCTCAACTAAACTAGTCCAAAGATGTGCAGGTTAGATGGATTGGCCATGCTAAATTGCCCATAGTGTCCGGGGATGTGCAGGCAAAGTGGGTTAGCCATAGTAAAAGTAGGGTTACAGGGATAGGAAAGGGGTTTGGGACTGGGAGGGATGCTCTGTGGAGGGTTGATGTGGACTCGATGTGTCACAAAGCTAGTCCCTTTTTTTCCTAAAAGCTGTTCCTTGGCTCAAGGATACTCTTTCCTTGATTTACTTTTCAAAGGGGTAATAAACCAGGCCAGACTCCAATCAGTCTGGTTTGGTACAGATGAAAAGGATTTTGAGAGGCCTTTTGTTTTTATGTAAACAGATGAGACTTTCAGCCAAAGTGGTTGTGTTTTAAAAGTGACGTGCATAAAGTGAGGGGAATGGCCAGCTCCCTAACTGAGCTGAGCAGTTTTAGTTCAGTCTTGAGCAAGTTGGAAGTTCAATAGGGAGCTGTGTGGAAAGTCTCTTTCTCTCTCTTTATGCCCTTCAACTTCAACCTGGAAGCATGTGTTCCATTTATACTGGTTTTTAAAGGGAGTTTGCTTATTGGAACTGTTGTATATACTCGGAACAGCATAATTAAGTCTAGCTGGATAGAT
This sequence comes from Chiloscyllium punctatum, assembly GCF_047496795.1. NCBI lineage: Eukaryota > Metazoa > Chordata > Chondrichthyes > Orectolobiformes > Hemiscylliidae > Chiloscyllium > Chiloscyllium punctatum. Next base: position 89,305,181 of record NC_092746.1, on the reverse strand, counting down.
TGAGTTCAGTAGGGGTTCCTTATTCTGTTCTTTGTGTTCCATTGTTTAATTTTGTGAATAATGTTTTGTCTGTTTTCAACTCTAGTAGTCAACCTAATTAACTTAATCCGGGTAATTATCCTTGTACACTTACTGAAACAAATTGCAAAATTATGGTCTGAGCTGCCTGCTTGAGAATGTTTTGAGTGGTCTGGCTTAGCCTATAACATCTAGGTCAAATGGCCTTTTTCCACTCTGTCGGGATTCTACGTTTCTATGATTTGTCTACATTTGGTCCTTATCCCTCTAAACCTTTATATTCATGTTTTTCCAAATGTCTCTTAAATTTTGCAACTATACCTGTATCTACGACTTCCTCTGGCAATTCATTCCATATACAAACTGCCTCTTTGTGAAAACATTGGCCACAGGTCCCTTTTATGTCTTTCTCCTCACCTTAAAATTATGCCCTCTAGTTTTGACCTCTCCTACTGTAGGGAAAAGACCTAGTTATTTACCTTAACTCACATTCTCGAGATAACTTAAAGTTTTATTAAAAAGGTGACATCTCAGCTCAGACAATGCATTTAAAGGTGTGAGGTTATAGTCAGTCTGTACCCCAATCTTAAATCAGACTGGTTCTATTTACAAAGTGGAATTTACAAAATATTACATGGATTGACTGCCTGCAAACTGCCCAGCCTTTAGGACAACACTGACCATAACACTGTACAACCCTGTCATGGAAACCACTGCAAGACATGTCAGAGTGTCCACAGAGATACCAATATTACACATGGGCACACCACCCCCATGACTCGGCCAATGTTGTCTATCTCAAATGCTGCAGGCAAAGAAGACCGATGCATGGTACATTAATGAGACTAAGCAGTCGCTATGAGAATAGATGAATGGACACCACGCAACAATCACCAGACAGGGATGTTCCCTCCCAGTCGGGGAATACTTCAGCAGTCAGGAGCATTCGGCCTCAGATATTCGGAACACCATCCTCCAAGGCAGGATAGGCAACAACGCAAAGTGGCCGAGCAGAGGCTGATAGCTAGGTTCAGTACCTATGAGGATGACCTCAACTGGGATCTTGGATTCATGTCATTCCATAGGTGACCCCACTACATTATACACTCTATCTCTCTCTCACATACATAAAAATACACATAGATACACACAGACACGCAGACTCTTTCACACACACTCTCTCATACACCCGCCTCCCCCCCCCCCTCCCCCCCCCCCCCCCCCCCCCCCCCACCACACACACACACACACACAAACACACACACACACTTTCTCCCAGGCTTATGTCCCATCACACTCACACACACTTTTTCAAACTTGCACAAACACAAACACATTCTCTCACATGAACTCACACTGACATGCACACACTCACATACACATTTTCACTCTCTCTCTTTCTCTCACATGCACACGCATGCACATATAAGCCTATGGGGTGAATTTGTATTTGCAGAATTATATTTGCTTATACATTGTGCATTTTTTGAGCAAAATATAATCTGGAGACAGTTAATGTAAGCAGTCAATCCATGTAATATTTTGTAAATTCAACTTTGGAAATAGAACCAGTCTGACTCAAGTTTGCAATACAGACAGATAGTAATCTCACACCTTTAATGCATTGTCTGAGCTGAGATGTCACTTTTTTTATAAAACCTTACATTATCTCAAGAATGTGACTTAAAAGAAGTCTTGGGTTTGCAGATGAATGAACCGAAACCTGTAACCCATTCTAAAAGATGAAAGACTTAACAACAACTTAGTTTGTTCAATATATCATTTCAGTTGCATGACACTGTAATCTTTTGCTATAAACTCTGTGTCTCATGGTCCTGCTCTACAGCTACCTGATGAAGGAGCAGTGCTCTGAAAGCTAGTGCTTCCAAATAAACCTGTTGGACTATAACTTGGTGTTGTGTAATTTTTAACTTTGTCCACTCCAGTCCAACACCTGCTCCTCCACATCTTGTCATCAAGAAAGTGTTAGGATCTATTAATAAAGAAATGTTAACAATGCACTTAGAAATTCATAATATGACCTGACAGAGTCAATGTTGTTTCACTGAAAGCAAAATTTTGTTTGACAATTGTATTAAGAATTATTTGAAGATGCAGCCACTGGCATAGGTAAAGGGGAATGAGGGATGCAGTGCACATACATTTCCACGCAAAAGGTCAATACAAGAATTAATGCTGTTGAAGTTGAAAGTAATATATTTGCATTGATAGAGGCTTGTCTAACATACAGAAAGCAAAGTTTAGATATAATTTTGCTTTTCCAAGATGGCAGTTTGTGACTTCTGGAGTGCCATGAAAATGGGGCCTGAGATAGTCTAAAATAATGGCTAGGATGAAGTGAGAGTAATATATCGAAGTTTGTTGATGAGATAAAATGACAAATTAAGAATTTGCAAAGGCTTGTAGTGAGGTTAATTCAGTAGGTAACAAGATAGAAGATGGAGTGTAATGTGGGGAATTATGAGGTACTTCACCTTGGCTGCATGGTTACAAAAGCTGATTTTTATTTTAAAGCAAGAAATTTCAAAATTTTGATGTTCAGAGGGACATGAGTGGACTCATTCAAACAACACAATGTTAAGTGTGCAGACTTAGCAAGCAATTAGGACAGCAAGTGTCATGTTGGCCTTTATTGGAAGGCAATTAAAGCACAGGAATACTGCATAGGGTGTTGTTGCAACAGAGCATGGTTTTGGTATGACTGCATCAGAAATACTTTGTTTTAATTTTGATCTCCACATTTAAGAAAGTGTACACTTACATTGGAGGCAATACAACAAAGGTAGGTTCCTGGGATATAGAACATGGAGGCAATGTCTCAGAATAAAGGGATCATCAGTTAGGACTAAGCTGAGGAAATATTTCTTCACTCAAAGAAAGGTATGATTTTGGAATTCTGTAACTCATTATGATATATTAACAGCTGAAGTGGACAGAGTTTGGTCTCTCAGAGAATCAAATAATATGAAAAAAAGAAGTAGAATTGAAGTTGAAGATTAGCTATGATTGTACTGAATGACAATCAGTCTTGGGGAAACATATGGTCTCCTCCTTGTTCCATTTCTTAAGTTCTCATTTCTGAAAGCTTCCTCTCCTGTTTTCCCACATAACCAAGTCACCTAGCACTTCTGTCGACCGTGGACCTTCTCTTTGCCCTGCTGCTTAATTACACTTCTCTCTGATTGTAGTAGGGTCGAGTAGCAGTGTAACTTTGTTCAATCTCTCTTCCTAGTTAAGCATACACACTGTCTTTTAAGAGCTGGAATATGGACTAATCCCACATATTGTTAGGTCTCTGGTTTAGCATCACAGTGGGCTGCATACCAAAATTGTGCAATGTAGGAAACAGCACAGTTTCCATTTGCAAATGATGACCCTTATATCCAAAACAATGTACAAATGAAGTTTTGTACAAGTAGACTTTGTACATATATCTGTATGTTGTGTTTATATGCAATAATTGTTCGATTTGGACAAACTGTATCAGCAATATTTAGTGTAATAAGGTTTCAATTTGAAGCAAATTACAATGGTCAGATATGGCATAGTACAGTTTTAGGATTTTGCAAAGATCTTAAAAGCATTGATTAGAAACTACAATGATTATCTTGTGAAATTCCAGTGAATATGTGGTCATTCATCGCTAGCGTGTTTTAATTGTCATTTCTGACTCATAATGGCAAGGTAACTACTAGCAGTAATCTACATTTAATTATTAAAGTACTGCAGCATTAGTTTATGGATTGTTAATTTTAATTCTGAGATAGATAACATTTCCTTCAGGAAAGGTATTAGAAATATGAGCCAAAGGCAAGTGTATGAAGTTAGATCACAAATCAGCCTTGATCTCATTGAATGGCAGAACAGGCTCGAGGAGCTAAATTACTTAATCGTGTTCCTATGTGATCTAATTTGATTGTTTGGGATGGATGGGGATCAAAAATACTACAATTTATCTTTTTTTAGAATCCTGATGGGAAGCAGGCTATTACAGTGTTAGAATTCAAGAAGTAGTGTCATAACAACTCACAAGCCACATTTGTAGACCCAAAATTTTCTCCAAACCTGTGGGTAAATTTTATATAATGAGGGCATATCATTTCAGTAGTCACCCAATTTCTGGAGTTTCTACCAAAGTAGTGGAAATAGAAATAGATTTCCAGAGGCTAAAGGGATCAAGGAGTATGGGCAGAGCATGGCAGTATTCAGAATCAGTCATGATCATGTTGAATAACAGAGTGGGCTCAATGGGCTATATGGGCTTTTCTTGCTCCTATTTTCAATTTCTATAGTATGGTAGGAGATCATGAGATGTTCTCCAGAAATTACTGGTGCAGTCTTTAAGGAAAAAGTGAAAGAATAGGGGATCTCAGCTATGAGAAATAAAACACAGATACAAAGTGGGGAATAGTTGTTGGAAGAATGATTCTTTATATCGTCTATTTGTCCAATAAAAGTGAAAAAAAAAATTAATTTTGAAGTTCACCTTTTCTTGGAGAAAAACTGAAACAGATTTATTCTGATCTGGAGATCTTTATTGTAAAACATCACTGTCACCTTGGGAAAGCTATTGGTAAAACATTATCAAATTAACAAAGTATAATATAAGTAGGAGCAGGAGTACCAAATTCAGACTCTTGAACCTGCTCAGCCATTTGATACAACCATGGCTGATCTCAAGATCTAGATTAGTAATTGAAACATTAGCTTAGAAAACAAGTTACCAAATAGACAGAACTACATATAAAGGAATGGAGGGATCAAACAAAGTTTAATACTACCAATCAATATTTTTTTTGTCCCAGGATCACTCTGACTGTAAAATTGTCCATTTAATAATAAGTACTTTTCCTTAATATCTTTTATGTCAGTTTCTGAGCATTTTATACTGTCATTTCTTGAACAGCAATGATTATTTCAATGATTAAACATTTTGATTGCAAGTAGATTGAAATGAGAATTTAAACGAGTAATCATTCTGTATATGGTCATAGTAATAGTTACGCATGAGAACATGCCTCTGAGTTATTTTAGAAATGGCAACACTCATAATTACCATTAGCAATTGTGGAAATAGATTATAAGTATGTAACTGTAGGTACTTCAGATAACATTGCTGTATATTTGTAGGTTTTTAAACTATTCTAATGTGTAATTTTTAATTTATTTTTTCTTTAAGGTTCAAACATTTGAAAGTTGCAGAAACTCTGATTAGTCTACTCATCGGTCAACCTGAGGAAGTCCTTATTAATGTTGTAGGAGCATTGGGGCAACTGGCACGAGATCCGGTGATTCGGGGTGCTATCCGGAGATCAAGTGGAATCGGTCCATTGGTCAATCTTTTAACTGGAACTAATAATGCTCTTCTTGTAAATGTCACCAAAGCAGTGGGAGAATGTGCTGTTGATCCTGAAAATATGTCGTATGTACCTTCTCTATTTTTGATATGCATTAAGTTTCTGTGTTGTTATGGAAAAATATGGAAACAATTTCAATGTGCGCATCTCTGCTTTTGATCCCACTTCTATATTTTTGTTCTTTATTTTTCTATTTGCCATTCTCTGTCATTATGGTTCAGATACTTATAGGAAGACAGCAGGAGAGAAAAATGATGTGAGAAACCTGGAAATCTCAGGAAAGTAGAGATGTTGCCACATGTAATGGCAGGTCCTCAATTATTTTTATTTCTCAGTTTCTTGCCAGGAACCATGTAGATTAACAGCATGGCCAGCTGATAAACGGGAAAGACAGAAATAAAGTGCAGTGTTGATAGTAATTAGTAACAAAAACTTGCTTTTATATTGCATTTCTAACATAGTGGAACTTCCCAAGGCACTTCACAGGACATTTATCAAACAAGATTTGATGCCAACATGCTGGAGACATAACCAAATAATTGATCAGTGATAGGTTTTAAAATATGTTTATTAAATAAGAAGAGAGATCAAAATGCAGAGAGGTTTAGGGAAAGAATTCTCAAGCTTTTAGCCTGCACAGCCATAGGTGTGGTTGCCAGTAGTACAGTGATTAATATCAGAAACGTGCAAGGGCCAGAATTGCCGGACTACAGATAACTCGGTGAGCTGCAGGGCTGAAGATGTTTATTGTCTTGGGGTTGGGTAAAGCATGAAGGTATCAGAAACTAAGAAGAATTTTAAAGTTAAGGTGTTACTAGACTGTGAATCAACATGCGAGAGAGCACGGAGGTGATGGGTGGCCAGCATGCACTGTGAATTACAAGATGGCAGCAGAGGTTTGGATAAACTCAGTTTTCTGTAAGTGGGAAGATATGGGTACTATCGGAGAGTGCATTGAAGTTGTCAAGTCCACAAGTAACAAGGGCATGGAGGGGTGCTTCAACAGCAAATGAGTTGCAGCAGAAATGGAGTCATGTGATGTTATGGAGTTGATAACAGGTGATTTTTATTTTTATTTGGCTTTGTGCATGGGAAATCATGTCTCACAAACTTGACTGAGTTTTTTGAAAACGTAACAAAGAAGATTAACGAGGACAGAGAAGTAGGTGTGATCTATATGGACTTCAGTAAGGCGTTTGACAAGGTTGCCCATGGGAGACTGATTAGCAAGGGTAGATCTCATGGAATACAGGGAGAACTAGCCATTTGGATACAGAACTGGCTCAAATGTGGAAGACAGAGGGTGGTGGTGGAGGGTTGTTTTTCAGAATGGAGGCCTGTGACCAGTGGAGTGCCACAAGGATCGGTGCTGGGCCCTCTACTTTTTGTCATTTACATAAATGATTTGGATGCGAGCATAAGAGGTACAGTTAGTAAGTTTGCAGATGACACCAAAATTGGAGGTGTAGTGGACAGTGAAGAGGGTTACCTCAGATTACAACAGGATCTGGACCAGACCGGCCAATGGGCTGAGAAGTGGCAGGTGGAGTTTAATTCAGATAAATGCGAGGTGCTGCATTTTGGGAAAGCAAATCTTAGCAGGACTTATACACTTAATGGTAAAGTCCTAGGGAGTGTTGCTGAACAAAGAGGCCTTGGAGTGCAGGTTCATAGCTCCTTGAAAGTGGAGTCGCAGGTAGATAGGATAGTGAAGAAGACGTTTGGTATACTTTTTTTTAATTGGTCAGAATATTGAGTACAGGAGTTGGGAGGTCATGTTGCGGCTATATAGGACATTGGTAAGCCCTGCTCTGATTTACCTTTCCAAAACACAGCACCTCACATTTATCTAAATTAAACTCTATCTGCCACTCCTCAGCCCATTGGCCCATCTGATCAAGACCCCGTTGAACTCTGAGGTAACCTTCTTTGTTATGCACTACACCTCCAATTTTGGTATTATCTGCAAACTTACTAACTATACCTCCTATGTTCACATCCAATCATTTATATAAATGACAAAAAACAGTGATCCTTCTGGTGCACCACAGCACATAGGCCTCCAGTCTGAAAGGCAACCCTCCACTTCCACTGTCTGTTTTCTACCTTCGACCTGTTCTCATATTTCTTGTCCACATTGCTCAAAGTCTAGGAAATTTCTGCCCAAAATATTTGAGTGTGACACGGGCACACCATGCAAACTTTGCTATAATTGCAGAAGACTTACTGAAGTGGCAGTGATGCATGGAATTAATTTATATCGATAGATAGATAGATAGATAGATGGTTAGGGTGTGCATTTTGCAGTTTTGCATTTTTAAACCAATATCCCGATTATTGGCCTCCATCATGGAGTTTACTCATTTCATCCCCACTCTCTGCATCATGGGATATGGACACTGCTGATCGGTTTAGAATTTATTGCCCATCCATTGTTGCACTCCATTTGGTGTAGGTAGACTCACAATTCCGTTAGGGAGGGAATTCCATGATTTTGAAAGAAAAGCAGTATATTTTCATGTCAAAATATTTCAAACTTGCAGGTGGTGTTATAGTCATGTGACTGCTGCTCTTGTTCTTCTAGTTGGTACTAGTGGGAGGTTTGTAAAGTGCTGTCTTAATGAGCCTTGGTGAATGTCTGCAGTACATCTTGTTGATGATACACACTGCTATTACTAAGAATTGTTGATGGAGGGAATGTTTGTGGACATGATGCCAAATAAATGGGCAGCTTTGTCCTAGATGGTTGTTGTTGAATGCTATTGGAGCTACACTAATTTGGAAGTAGTCCACCACACTCCTGACCTAAGCTTTGAAGATATTGGTCAGGCTATGGGGAGTCAGGAGCTGAGTTACTGGTAAGTTACTAAAGATGCCATGAGCCATGTTTGGAGGGTATAACCCTAGACCCCCAACAGCCATTCCTGTATGGTCCAAGGACAATGGAGAAGTTGTGAGTTCTCTAGTGTCCTCCCAGGATACATGGCTGCTTAATTCTCCTCATCATGGGTAGGACAGATATGTTGTGCTTTGAGGAAAATAACATCAGTTACATTTATGGATCAAAGATTTGGATATGCCACACAAGTCATCTGTTGCACCTTGAAACAAGCCACTGGTTCAGGTCAGCTGTGACTTGGATTGCCACCCAATCCTGCTGAGAATATACCCTTCTCCAGCGGATGATACAAGTCAGTAATGATGGTCTAGTGTATCCTTAATCAGGGTGTGAGTGGAAGAAAGTGAAAGTGAAGCCTACAGATGTAAGTCTAATCAATCGCCTCCACTTTGTGGTGGATCTTCGCTTGCTGCTTCTCCCACTGGACTTTGCTGTTCTTTCTGGGTCTGCAAACAAAATAATAATTTCTGTCTTTTACTAGCTATCTTTGCAATTGTACAAAGGCCACAATGACTGTTTTCAGTGCAATTGTGTGAGATGCATGAGCACATAATTTGTGAGGAATATCAGAAAGAGAACACTATTTTATTAAAGGAACTCTTGAGCCCTCAAATCTATCACAATGAAGTCTCATGACCTCACACAGTGACATGGAAGCTTCCCAAGTAGATCATTGTTAAGTCTCAAAAATGTGTCCTGAGGTAGGTCACCTTATCCAAACGTACATTGCACAACCAAATGTGCTACGTTGAAGGAGGTAGATTCTGCCAGTAAGTAACCATAGTTTTGTGTGTGGGAAATTGTGTCTCACAAACTTGATTGGATTTTTTGAGAAAATAGCCAAAAAAATTGATGAGGGCAGAATGATAGATGATTACATGGACATTGATTGTTACATGGACATTGTCTTTGACAATGTTCCACATAGTAGACTAATTAGTAAAGTTAAATCACATGGGATTCAGGGAGAGCTTGCCAATTGGATACATAATTGGCTTAATGGTGGGAGACAGAGGCTGGTGGTGGAGGGTTTTTTTTGTACTAGAGTCCTATAACCAGCGGTGTTCCTCATGGATCAGTACTGGGTCCACTTTTATTCATCATTTATATAAATAATTTGGATGTGAATTTAGGAGGCATGGTTAGTATGTTTGTGGTTGACACCAAAATTGACGGTATCGTGGACAATAAAGAAGGTTATCTAGGATTACAAAGGACTCTTGATCAATTGGGTTAATGAGCTGTGGAGTGGAAGGTGGAGTTTGATTTAGATAAATGCGAGGTATTGCAGTTTGGTAAAACAAGCAGTGGCAGGACTTATTCATGCAAATGCCCAGGATGGTGTTGTAGAAAAGAGAGACCTAGGGGTTCAGGCACATAATTAATTGAAATCTGCATCACAATTAGACAGGGTGGTTAAGAAGGCATTTAGCACGCTAGCCTGTATTGCTCAGACCTTTTGAGTGCAGGAGTTGGGGCATCATTTTGAGGTTGTACAAGATGTTGCTGAGGCCTCTTCTGGAGTACTGTGTACATTTCTAGTGGTCCTGCTATAGGAAATATATTATTAAGTTAAAAAGGGTTCAGAAAAGGCTTGCCAGGAATGGAGAGTTTCGAGCATAAGTGTTTGAGGGGTGACATTACAGAGATTTATAAAATCAAGAAGCATAGATAAGGTGAATAGTAAGGGTATTTTCCATAGGCTGAAGGAGTTCAAAATGAGGGGAAATATTTTTAAGGTGAGAGGAGGAAGATTTCAAAAGGACATGAGGGTAAACTATTTTTACACAAAGAGGTATGTGGAATGAACTGCCAGAGGAAGTGATGGATGGGGTACAATTACAACATTTAAAAGGCATTTGGATAAGTACTTGAACTGGAAAGGTTTAGAAGGAAATTGTTTGAGCACGGTTGATATGGACTAGTTGGACTAAAGGGTATATGACTCTATGATAGTACTCACCTCCAAAAAGAGAAGGCTTCTTTTTACATCACACACCATATGTTGCATACCTACAGTTCAGTATGGCATCTGTGAAGCATTGACCAGTACTAGCTATGGAATATGTTTGTGATATTAAAAGCTCAGGTGCCACTCTTGAGTGCCTTTGTCTGATTAAATTTGCTTAGCTAACATGACAAGGAGGCAGCTAATAAGCATTATGTAATGGTTGTGACTGCTTGAGGACATAATTTTTAATATGCATTCTTGGACAATGACCTCTGAATAAGTGCAAATTGAAGCCTGATGGGTGCATTACTAAATCAATGGAGGCATGATTATTGCATTGCTCCTAATATAACCTTCAATTTAAGAAAATGTATTCTGCACAAATCGAAAGAAACAGCAATTTACTCCACCAATTTTTGTGTGCGGTATAGCCATTTTGTGCTGTAATTTTGCAGCTGACTTTCAATTCAACATGGCAAGGCTCCAACTTCATTTCAGTGTGTACAGGCTTCACCTATACCGCACAAACGTTTCCCCCACCCTTCATGCTGCCTTTTGTGTTGCTGTTCCGGTAGGACCAATGAACTGTCAGCCTCCTGCACTGCTCCTCTCTTTCTGATCAGCCCCGGTACAACTGTTAATGTCCCTTTTTTTAAAGTCATTCACAGGGTGAGGGCATCACTGGCAAGGCCGGCATTTATTGCTGATCCTTAATTGCCCAGAGGACAGTGAAGATCAACCACTTTGCTGTGGGTCTGGAGTCACATGTAGGCCAGATCAGGTAAGGATAGCAGTTTCCTACCCTAAAGGACATTAGTGAACCAGATAGGTTCTTCCAATGATCAACAATGGATTCATGGTCATCATTTGACTTGTAATTTCAGATAATTATTGAATTCAGATTTCACCATCTGTCATCTGTCATCTGACCCAGGGTTTGAATCTGGGTCCCCAGAACATTATCTGGGTCTCTAAATTAATAGTCCAGCGATAATACCACTAGACCATTGCATCCCAATTTTACCACCAGGGACCATGACTTCGTAAACTCCCATGAAGTGTTGGCCCTACACTCTCCCCATGTAGTGGATAGTGTTACCACGACCTGTTTGAGCACTGCTTTCCAGAGCACCCCATCCTCTTCTATTCCCTTTGATGTTCCATTTACTATCTTTAACTTCCCCATAACTGTCACCCTTTCTCCAACAACCCAGTACAATGAAGACTATTGTAAGAGTTGTATTGCCCACTTTCTGCAGAATCCTTAGATTCTGCCTCCTAATTATTATTGAGCAAACCCCTAGGACTTACTATAATACCCTCCCCTGTCAGAAAAGGTTGACAGAATAGCTCTGACTGACCACAGCCCACCCCCTGGATTGATACCTCACAGAACGCTGACTGACCTACCTGTAATCTCTGGACTGCTTGTATTTGACCTGCAGGACTGACCATGATCGAATCTCAAGACTGCAAGGATAGAGATCCCCAACTCTCATAGGACCAAGTGCCTGACTGACCATAGATTTCTCCCAATGCTGTATTTGGATAAGTACCGTAATTTAATCTGGCAGTGGCTCTTGTGACATTACTGTGGTTTTACGAGGTGCATTTTGTCCTTTTTTTATGATGAAAGGTTGAGACAGAGATAATGAGCAGTTTTCCCAAGGCCAATAAAGTAAATAGCTTGTGAGGCCTTAGGATTTTTTGTTACAGAAGCGTGAAACAATAGAATAAACCTGAGTGAGTAGACTCAAGCTCATACAGAACTGGGATTTTTAGTTTTAGCTTTAGATGCTGGGGTCTTGAAGCTGGATGTGGAAACTTATTCCTCTCTGTGTTACAGCTAAAAGCTGGGGTTCTCTTCCTGATGCTAGACTTGCACATGAGACTACTATACTGAATTTGCCTTTACCAAGAGTGTGTTTATGGGATGTTAGTATATTGGAACATTTCATTAGTATTGGTTAATATATATATTATTTTGTTAAACATTTCAATAGAGTTACAGTTAAGCCAATTCTTTTATTTTAGTTCATCTATATTTTAACTGTAGTGTAAAAGTAAAATGTATTTTACTTAAAGTTAAGTAGTTTGACCAATCAAATTGCAGCTGGAACATAATGCCTCACACCTTTAAAATAAGATGTTTGGGTTTAGGCTGTCTTCTTAATATATTTTGAGTGGGTTTAGTCTGGTCCACAATAGCCTAATTGATAATAACCCTCATTCACCCTGGGGCATAGATTTAAGATGAAGCTCAGGAAATTTAGAAGGGATGTGAGAAAAAACTTCACTCAGAGGATGGTGGGAATCTGGAACTCACCACTATAAGGGTGGCAAAGGCAGAAACCATCATAGCATTTAAGAAGTATTTAGATGTACACTTGCAATGCTAAGGCTAAGGGTGAAGTGCTGGAAAATGGGATTAGAATAGTTAAGGTTTTTTTGACTGTTGCAGACTTGATGTACTGAAGGCCCCTTTTCTGTGCTGTAGACCTCTATGACTATATGACTAAGGACTACTCTCCTTTGATTTTTACATTTTCACATTTACTTGAAGCTTATGCAGTGTGTTTGCCACATAAATTGTTGGCATATGCTACAGGTATGAAGTTGATATGGCATGATGCCATGACAATACAACATGTCCATCCCCTCGACTCTTTGGTGTTCCCCATGTGACAAACTGCCTACCTTTCCATCTTCACTGAAAGGAAATTCAAGCCACAGAGGCTGGCAATCTGTAATTAAACATTGAAGTCCCTGTGCATGAGGAAAGCAATGTGACCACACAGACACTGGCAGCTTATAACTGAGCACTAATGACTGTGGGCACGCATTGCATGTCACAGAGAAGCTGGCAGCCTGTTGCGAACTACTGAAGACCTAAAAAAAGCAAAGCAAGCTATGGAAGCTAGAAGCCTGGACCTGCACTAAGAAAGGAATGTGAACCACACAGAAACTGGCAGACCTTATGTCAGTGCTGAAGACAGTGAGTGAGCACTGCAAAAGCAGTTAGAAATAGACCCAGACTGGTTGCCTCCAAGTAAAGGCAAAGTGAGTGAACACGAGAAAAATGAGCTAAGAGTCATAAGCTACATTCAGTGCTAATACGCAAGATGTGTGCATCTCTATCACGACTCACAGGGGTAACCCTGCTATTCTTTGGAATAGAATTTAGAATTTTTAGAATTAGCTTTATTGTCATATGTACTTGAATGAGTACATTGACAAGTGTACAAGTTGCCACTTAGGCGCAATCTTAGATAAAAAGGTCCCAAGGTATACCTTTTTCAATTACAGTTCTTGAAAAATAGAGAAGTAACAAAGTCCAACATTGCAGATTTTATGAATAAATTATAAAATGCCTCCAGTTCGCATCGGGCCTTGACTCCAGACCAGAAGACACCACTCCATACTGGCTGAGAGGACTCCATGTTGGTCTGGCAGACTGCCACGTCAGGCCAAGAGACCACGGTGCTGGGCCAGAAGGCTGCCATCCCGGGCCAGTGCTTTTTCTTTATTCATTCATGGGATATGGGCATCGCTATCTAGGCCAGCATTTATTGCCGATCCATAATTGCCCAGAGGGCAGTTAAGAGTTAACCACATTGCTGTGGGTCTGGAGTCATATGTAGGCCAGACCAGGTAAGGATGGCAGTTTACTTCCCTAAAAGGCATTAGTGAACCAGATGGGCTTTTTGTTGACAAACAGCAATGGATTCATAGTCATCACTGGACTCTTAATTCTTTTATTGAATTCAAGATCCTCCATCTGCCATGGCAGGATTCAAACCCAGGTCCCCAGAACATTACCTGGGTCTCTGGATTAACAGTCCAGCAATAATACTACTGGGCCGTCACCTCCCCCTCTCAGCTGAGGCTGAGAGTTCCAGTGTTGGGGGTTCGGAGTCTAAGAGTTTAGAAGCTATGAGGTCCAAGGTCAGGAAGAAAGAAAAGGAAGAAAAGAAAACCAAAGAGGAAAATAAAGAGTAATATAAAAGAAACAGACGAGCTCTGGCTGAAGCATCCTATTCTGCTACTATCTTGGAATATTCACAGAATTGTCAAAAATATTAAAGATTGTAAAAGATCTGTAAAACTCCACAATATACCAAGCTTCTTGACCCAGGTTGACAGAATGCATGGACAAAGAATTGTGATGTATTAGAAGTAATTGGACTGTAACTACAGATAAACATTTATGAAGTAATTAATTAAAACTCTAATCTCATTATAAATTTTTCACACACAAATAAATCTTAGGTTATGGATGGGGGAATTGACAGGCAAGCAGTTTAATGATGTTTGTTCACAATTTTTGAGCTAGTCAGAATGCTGCTTCTCAGTCGTCCTTTCCTGAATGCTTCCCCTGGTTTGCAAGAAGCCTACATTGTGGGCTTACTAATGAAAGGCCTCTGAATTATCAATTAAAGACTACAGTTTACAGCAACTACTGAAGGAAAGATAAACTGGTTTTCATCAGGCTTAGTGTGGCTTACTGCAGAGAACAGAGAAAGAGGTCCTAAGCTGCTGTGGCCCAAAGGCTTTGCTGAATCTTGTTGACAGTCCCAAGCTATTCATCTACCTCAGAACCAATCATATAAATGTAGATCTAAATATAGATCTGTGTCATTCGTAACTGGTCACTAGTCCACATACCACTCTGCTATTTGTTGCCACTCATGCTCCACTTGAACACAGCCCTTTGCTCCAGTTCATCTGTAACCACAGCTGTAACCCACATTTGTGCAACAGTGTTCACAATGTGCATCAAAGTACTTACTTTTAAAGCATGCAGTAATCATTGCAATCTTTGGTTTTAAAACAGTTCTTTATTCATTTCAGTCCACAATTAGATAAGGAGCTAAATGTAATATCTCCAAGTTTGCAGACAACATAAAGATGGTGGGAGGGTGAACTGTGAGGAGTTTGTAGAGATGCTTTACTGTCATTTGGACAAACTGAGTGAATAGGCAAATGCATGGCAAATGAAGAATAATGTAGATAAATGTGAGGTTATCCATTTTGGTAGCAAAGCAGGAAGGCAAATGCTATGTTGGCCTTCAGCTGAATGCAGGAACAAGGACATCTTACTGCAATTATACAGGACCTTAGTGATATATTACCTGGAGTACTGTGTGTAGTTTTCATCTCCTTATTTGTGAGAAGATATTCCGGACATGGAGGGAACACAACAAAGGTTTGCTAGACTGATTCATAGGATGGCAGGATTGAAGAATGAAGAGTGATTGGATCAATTAGGCTATGTTCACTAGAATTTTAAAGAATGTGTTGGAAAGATCTCCCTTGCAGAAATATTGCATCATCTATAACTACGGATGAGATGCTTAATGATTAGACAGTGGCCAATGTGTCTTTGTTTAAGAAGGGTTGTGAGGAAAATCTGGGGAATTACAGACCTGTGAACCTGACTTCAGTTGTGGGTAAGTTGTTTGAGGTGATTTTAAAAGATAGGATTTTTTGACATTTAGAGAGGCAAATTTTGATTTTCAATAGTCAGCATGGTTTAATGTGAAGAAAATCATGTCTCACAAACTTGATTGAGCTTTTTTGAGACTTATTTAAAAGTTTACTGATGACACCACTCTTGTTGGTCAGACCTGAAACAACAATGAGACAGAATACAGGAAAGAGGTTGAGTGCTTAGTGCCATGGTGTAACAATCTCTCCATCAATGTCAGCAAAATGCAGGAGCTGGTCAATGACTTCAGGAAGTAGAGTGGAAGGCAAGCCCCTGTCTGCATCAGTGGTGCTGAGGTGGAGGTGGTTGAGAGCATCAAGTTCCTGGGAATGATGATCATCAACAATCTGTCCTGGTCAACTCTCATCAATGCAGTGGACAAGAAAACACAACAGCACTCTTTCCTCAGGGGCTAAGGAAATTTGGCTTGCTCACAGAGACTCTTACCAATTTTTATAGGTGCACCATAGAAAGCATCCTGTCTGGATGGGTCACAGTGTGGTATGGCAACTACTCTTCCCAAGATCGCAAGAAACTACAGAGAGTCATGAATGCTGCCCAGTCCACCATGCAAACCAGCCTTCCATCAATTGACTCCATCTATACTGCCTGTTGCCTCAAGAAAGTAACCAACACAGCCAGAGACCTCTCCCACCCCAGTTATACTCTCTTCCACCCTCTTCTATTGGGTGGAAGATATGAAAGTTTGAATCTACATAAAAACAGCAAGAGCAGCTTCTTCCCTATTGTTATCAGACGTTTGAATGGAACCTCTCAAACGTTAATTCTGATCTTTCTCTGCGCACCTTCTCAGCAGCTGTAATATTGTATTCTGCCCTCTGTTCTGCTATACTGATGCACTGTGTATGGTACAATCTCCCCATATAGCAAACAAAACAATACTTTTCACAGTATCTCGGTACATGCGACAATAAATCAAGCTTATTCAGTTCACTATAACACTTGAGACAACATTCAGAGCAGCTACACTGGTGGAGGATGACCAAATTGTAAAACTTTAGGTATTGGCTTCCAAAATGGAGACAGTAAAGGCACTGTAAGTATTAAAAAGACATCTGGATGTTTGTGGAGAGATGGAATCTAGTGCATAGAAGGATCTCTGCCATCTGGAAAATGATGACTAATTTTTCATGCACAATTTAACAGGCAAAGATAACTGATTTTATAAGCAGTTCTCTGTTGTTGCAAACAACTGCTCCACTGTATGATCTGATCATTTATTTTGTTACAGATGCTCAGTGAATTGGCACTACACAGTACTTTTTTGTGTACAGGATATATGTCCTGCAAATGCACTTTAATTTGCAGAATACAGTAGTACTGCAGCAAAACAGTTCATTATAACATGCATTTTATAATGCTGTAAGTTTACTTCAGTATTTCAGTAAAGTAGATAAAATGCATTCGTCATTTTAAACTCATTGAATCAGTGATTCTAAACCTATAATGGCAAGTTTCTATGGTCCTAATGCTTTATCAGCACTCACAGAAGATGTGTAATCAATTGTCAAATATATCTTGAGGCTCTAACTTCTAATAGCAATATATTGCCTACTCGTTTGACAAGTTTTAATGTTTTATGCAATATTTTGATTATTATCACTTTCTGTTTTGCTTTCTCAAAAATATAAGGAAAAGCATACAGCACACAATACAAAGCATTGTACCTTCTGGTCTAATTGGCAATGAGATTGGAGCCAGGACAACAATTAAAATAGGCAGGGAAGGCATACTGAAACCCAACACCTTCCTGCCTCCAACCATATTAAGTTCTCTGTGGCAAGGTTGATAGCTGGCCTCCCACCCTGCCACTAATTGAGGCCCTTAAATGACCAACTAATAACCAGTCCATGGCATTAAGCCTCTCGCTACTGGGATTAATACAATTGCAAGTGGACCTGCAAAAAGTAGCACTTCAACAGAGAAGAAAAAGGAATGCAGGCTGCTTGTCTGCTTGGGTTGTTGTCCTAACGGTTTACAATTCTCCTGAGTTTTGTACTGTCTGCAAACTTTGAAATTATCCCCTGCTCACCAAGATATTGATCTTTTGTTTTGGAAAAGCAAGTGTCCTAATACCAGCCTCTAAGGAATTCCATTACAAACCATCTTCAATTCCAAAAAGTACCCATTAGCCATTAATCTCTGTTT
Source organism: Chiloscyllium punctatum (assembly GCF_047496795.1). NCBI lineage: Eukaryota > Metazoa > Chordata > Chondrichthyes > Orectolobiformes > Hemiscylliidae > Chiloscyllium > Chiloscyllium punctatum. The sequence continues at coordinate 89,287,278 of NC_092746.1, read as the reverse complement.
CCTGTCCCTCAGGTATTTTTGTTTCCACATTGCTCAGTCACTTTTATTTCATGACCTATAAACTTCCCTCACAAGTCTATTTGTGGCACTGAACAGAACTAGACAGAATACTCAAACTAGCTAACAGTCTGTACAACTTAGGCCTCTGGCAAAACTTCAGTAGCAAACAACTAACAGGACTGTTGATGATGACTTGTAGACATTCAAAATCACTTTAATTTTGTATTAATTGTCCCTTTTCTGTAATCCAGAATCCAATTCACTTTTTGGGTCTTTATTATCCTAGAGACTTGAATTGTTATTCTTAAAAATGATATAGTCATAAGCCTATTGTGTGTTTTACTATACAGACAGAGTGAACTACAGGCATTACTGAATTTGGCAAAGTCATAGTTTAAATAATTTAAATATGCTCTTTGCACTGTTTCCTTCAAAGCAGAGAATGGAGTGGCAGTAATAAGTGTGGAATGAGGAATGCAAAAGTATTTAAAGTTCTGCCAATGAATGGGTGCTGTTTTATTTTCATTGAGCCAGAACAGTATGTTCTGGCAAATTCTTGTGAAGATGATGTCTGGAGCAAATGATAAAATTGTCCTTTTCAATAAAACAGTCTGGTTGTGTTGCTAAAGGAGGTACAGAAGGTCTTTGACATGGCTAAGTAGATATGCATAGCTCAGGAAATATAGTTTCTGGTCCAAGTTCAAGTGAGTACCAGATGCCTGATGTGCTTTGATCCCACTGCATGAGCTCCTCTTCCTCCTCCAAATCAATAACAGCCTTTGGCAGGCCCAATTGGAATCTGGTTGCAATGGAGTTGGCTGGTGACAACATTGATGTGACTGGCAGTCCTCTGGTAAGACCTTTCGCAAAACTTCAGTAGCAAACAACAGAAATAACAATTGCAGAATCAATAATATGGTATGGTGAATCAAAAGAGTGGCAAAAAATGTCCCATCTGGGATTCAGCAAGAATTGTACATATGTCTGTTGGTTAAATTCTAGTAGATCCCATAACATATTTCATATGCAGAATTGACAGTTCTAAATTATTTGTCCTGTGAAAATCTACCTGAATGGTGAAGTGTCAATAGCTCTTAACACTTCAAAACCTAACTTCTTCACTCAAAGTTCAGTTGCAAACTTCAGTGGGTACAAAAAACAAACGAATAGTGGAAATAGATCATTGCACCTAAGTTAAATTGAAAGCTATGACCACAATTAAAGAAGGTCCTAGAATAGTGGTGATCAAATTCTAAGTACTTTTGGAAAAGTTCAAATGGCAGCTCAACTCACTAATAGATGTTACCAGAGTTAAAATGATGGAGATTGTGACCTGGCAGACAAAAATTGTTATCTAGTTTATAGCAATAGTAGATAAGTCAAACTCCACAGTGAAATTCAGGGTGTTAAACTATAGCTTTTATTTTTCTTTCTGTTTATATTACCTGTCATTCACTGAAAATATTCACAAGAGGATGCCAATGCATAGTCAGTGTGATAGTTTGAACGCAAGAAATGTCGGGAATTAGGGTGATGAACTTAGAGTATGGATCAGTACTTGGAGCTACAATGTTGTGGCCATTATGGAGACTTGGATATCACAGGGACAGGAATGGTTGTTGGATGTTCCAGGGTTTAGACGTTTCAAAAGGAATAAGGAGAGAAAAGATGTGGGGGGTTGCTAATCAGGGAGAGTATCATAGCTGTAGAAAGGGAGGTTGTCAAGGAGGGTTTGTCTACTGAGTCAGTCTGAGTAGAAGTCAGAAGCAGGAAAGGAGAAGGCTCTTTATTGGGAGCTTTCTATAGACCCCCTAATAGCAACAGAGACACATAGGAGCAGATTGGGAGACAGATCTTGGAAAGGTGCAGAAGTAACAGGGTTGTTGTCAAAGGTGACTTCAACTTCCCTAATATTGATTGGAACCTCCTGAGTGCAAATAGTTTGGATGGAGCAGATTTTGTCAGGTGTGAAGGATTCCTGACTCAATATGTAGATAGGCTGACTAGAGGGGAGGCTATATTTTGTTTGATGCTTGGCAACAAACCAGATCAGGTGTCAGATTTCTCAGTGGGGGAGCATTTTGGTGATAGTGATCTCAACTCCCTGACCTTTACTATAGACTTGGAGAGTGATAGGAGCACATTGTATGGGAAAGTAATTGGGGGAGGGGAAATTGCATTGCTATTCGCAGGAACTGTGGACCATAAGTTGGGAGCAGATATTCTCAGGGAAATGCACAACAGAAATGTGGAGGTTGTTTAGGGAGCGCTTGCTACAAGTGCTGGGTAGGCTTGTCCCACTGAGGTAAGTAAGGGATGGTAGGGTGAAGGAACCTTGGATGACAAGAGATGTGGAACACCTAGTGAAGAGAAAGAAGAAAGCTTACTTAAGGTTGAGGAAGCAAGGATCAGACAGGGCTCTAAATGGTTACAAGGTAGCCAGGAAGGAACTGAAGAATGGACTTAGGAGAGCGAGAAGGGGTTGTGAGAAAGCCTTAGTGGATAGAATTTAGGAAAACCCCAAGGCATTCTACATTTATGTGAAGAACAAAAGGATGGCCAGAGTGAAGGTAGGGCCAATCAGGGATAGTGGAGGGAACTTGTGCCTGGAGTCAGAGGAAGTAGGGGAGGTCCTTAATGAATACTTTGCATCAGTATTCACTAGTGAGAGGAACCTTGTCATTTGTGAGGACAGTGTGAAGTAGGCTGATGCATTCGAACAGGTTGATGTTAAGAAGGAGGATATGCTAGAGATTTTGAAAAACATGAGGACAGATAAGTCCCCTGGACTAGACAGGATATACCCAAGATTATTACAGGAAGTGAGGGAAAAGATTGCTGTGCCTTTGGCAATGATCTTTGCATCCTCACTGTCCACTGGAGTAGTACCAGATGATTGGAGGGTGGCAAATGTTATTCCCTTGTTCAATAAAGGGATAAGAGATAAGCCTGGGACTTATGGACCAGTCAGTCTTACATCAGTGGTGACAAGTTATTAGAAGGGATTCTGAGACACAGGATTTATGATTATTTAGAAAAACATAGCTCGATTAGAGAGAGTCAGCATGGCTTTGTGAGGGGCAGGGCATGCCTCACAAGCCTTGTTGAATTCTTTGAGGATGTGACAAAGCACATTGATGAATGTAGAGCAGTGGATGTGGAGTATGTGGATTTTAACAAAGCATTTGATAAGGGTCCCCATGGTAGGCTCATTCAGAAAGTAAGGATACAGGAAACTTTGGCTGTCTGGAAACAGAATTGGCTGGCCCATAGAAGACAGAGGGTGGTAGTAGATGGAAAGTATTCAGCCTGGAGCTCGGTGACCAATGGTGTTCTGCAGGGATCTGTTCTGGGAGCTCTGCTCTTTGTGAATTTTATAAATGAGGAAGGGAAAGGATGGGTTAGTAAGTTTGAAGATGGCACAAAGGTTGTTGGAGTTGTAAATGGTGTGGAAGGCTGTTGTAGGTTGCAACAATACTTTGACAGGATTCGGAGCTGGGCTGAGAAGTTGCAGATGGAGTCACAACCTGGAAAAGTATGAAGTGATTCACTTTGGAAGATCAAATTTAAATGCAGATTACAGTGTTAACAGCAGGATTCCTGGAACAGAGGGACCTTGGGACCTACGTCCATAGATCCCACAAAGTTGCCACCCAAGTTGATAGGATTGTTAAGAAGACATATTGTGTGTTGGCATTCATTAGCAGGGGATTGAGTTTTAACAGCCACAAGGTTATACTTTACTAAGACCTGGTTAAACCACATTTGGAATATTGTGTTCAGTTCTGATTGTCTCATTATGGGAAGAAAGTGAAAGCTTTAGAGAGGGTGCACAGGAGATTTACCAGGGTGCTGCCTAGATTGTAGGTCATGTCTTATGGAGAAAGGTTGAGGGAGCTCAGGGTTTTCTCATTAGAGCGAAGAAGGATGAGAAGTGATATGATAGAGGTGTACAAGATAATGAGAGGCATAGATAGAGTGGATAATCAGAGACTTTTTCCAATGGTGGAGATGGCTATCATGAGGGGCCATAATTTTAAGGTGTTTGAAGGAAAGTTTAGGGGAGATAGCAGAGGTAGTTTCTTTACACAGACAGTAGTGGATGCATGGAATGCACAGCCAGCAGTGGTAGTAGAGTAAGATACATTAGAGACATTTAAGCAACTCTTGGATAGTCACATGGATGATAGTAAAATGAAGGGTATGTAGGTTAATTTGATCTTCGAGTAGAATAAAAGCTCGACACAACATCGAAGGCCAAAGGACCTGTACTGTGCTATACTGTTCTATGTTCTATGTTTCTATACTCTATTTTCTATGTACTTCTAAAAAGCAAACATAAAAGTTAATTACACAAAAGAAAACATGAATTAGTACATAAGAACATTAGAAATATGAGCAGAAGAAGGCTATTCATCCCTTCAAGCCTGGCCCACCATTCCATAAGATCAAGGCTGATCTGCCCAGGCCACAACATCCCTTTTGTGCTAGTTCATCATAGACCTGAACTCCCCAACTGCAGCTTCCACAAAATTCTTGAATGGAGAATTCCAGACATTCACTGTCCTCTGAGAGAAGAAATTACTTTGCATCTCCATTTTAAAGGAGTGTCCCTTCATTCTGAAATTATGATCCTTAATTCGAGATTTCCTCACGAATGGAAACATCTTCTCAACTTGTACCCTGTCAAGCCTGTTCAGAATCTTGTGTATTTCAATCAGACGACTCTCTCATTCTTAAACTTTGATGGATAAAAGCAGAACCTGTTTAGCCACCCTTGGTATCTGAACCCCTTTATTGTAGGAATCAACTGAGTGAATCTCTTTTGAACTCTCTCAAATGTCAACTCTTCGTTTTTTAAATATGTGACCAAACTGAACATGTACATGTGTAACAAGACATCCCTATTTTTAAACCTGTAGCAATAATAGCCAAAATTTCATTTACCTTCTTATTTGCTTGCTGCATTCTTGCATGCAAACTTCCTATGTTTCATGCACAAGGAGCACCTAGATCCCTCTGTGCTGCACTTTTCTGAAGTCCCTCCTCATTTAAATAATAGCCAGCCTTTTGATCCTTATTCCCAAATTCTATGACCTCGCACTTACCAACATTAAACTCCATCTGCCAAATTTTGACCATTCATTCAATCTGTCTATATCATCTTGCAGAATCCTTATGTCTTCATCACAACATGCCCTCCCAACAATTTTTGTATCATCAAGTTTTAAATATATTGCATTTTTCCTCCCTCTTCTAAGTTATTAATATAGAAAGTAAATATTTAATGTCCCAGGACTGATCCTTGTGGCAACCCACTAGTTACATCTTTCCAACCTGAAAAAGACTCATTGATCCCAACTCTCTATGTTCTGTGTGTTAACTAATCCTCAATCCATGCTAATACATTATCTGCAATACTGTGAGATCCTATCTTATTCTAGCAATCTAAATACACTACAACTCTGCTTGTTAAATCTTCAAAGGATTCTAGCATTTTATCAAATTTGATTAACTTTTATAAAACCATGCTGACTCTGAATGCATTCAGCGTTTCTAAATTACTTGCTGTAATGGAGTCTGGAATTTCCCCAATGATAAATGTTAGGCTAATTGGCCTACAGGTTCCTGCTTTCTATCTCAATTTCATCTTGAACAGGGGAATAATTTTAGTGGTTTTCCAAACTTCTCGGCCCCTCTTGAAATCTAATAAGGTCTGAAATATCTTGACCAATGACCACTATCTCTATGGCCACTTCCATTAAATAGTCAAGTCCTGGCGATTCAAATGCCTTCAATTTCATTATGTTGTCATATACTTTGTCCCTCGTGGTAAAGACTGTTACAAATTGTTTCCACCCATTAGCTTCTTTGAGAATTTGAGAATTTTATAGTGCCGTCCATTGTGAATACCGATGCAAAATATTGGTTCAAGCTGATTGCCATTTCCTTGTTCTCTGTTATTATTTCCCCAATCGCATCCCCCAAGTGTCATGCAATCAGTTTGACTGTTCTCTTTTTATATATCCATAGAGGATCTTGCTGTTTGTTTTTTTTGTTGCTGGTCAATTTACTTTGATAATCAACTTGCTCCCTTTTTATTAGTTTTGTTAGTAATCCCTTTCTAATTCTTAAAATAATTTCCAATTCTCAAGCTTACCATTAGTCTTTGTTGACTTTTTTATGCCTTCATTTTTGATTAGAAACTCTCCTTGACCATCTTTGTTAGGTGCAGGTGATTTGTCCTACTCATCATGTCTTTATTTTTGACTGGAATAAATTATTGCTAAGCATTATGAAATAATTGCTTAGATGTCCACCACTTTTCACCTATTCACCTATCCCTTAGTCTATTTTCCCAGGCCCGTTTAGGCAACTCTTCTTTGTATCTCTGTAATTGCCATTATTTATGTTGAGGACTCTGGTTTGAGACCTGAGTTTCTCTTCCTCAAACTGAATTTGACATTCTACCATGTTGAGATTGCTATACCCTAGAGGATCCTTAATTACGAGATTTGTTATTAATCCTACCTCATTACACATTATTACACTAAATTAGCCTATTTCTGGGTCAGTTCTGGAATATATTGCTCTAAGAAACAATCTCTGAGGCATTCCATGTTACTTTTGCCCATCTGATTTGTCCAGGTACACTGCAGATTAATAACATCCATGACAATTGAAATGCCATTGTTGTTACATGCCTCTATTATTTCCCAATTTGTCCAACAGTGAGGCACTACTTGGGACCAACAAATGACTCCCACCATGTTTTTTTTCTTGCTATTCCTTATTTCCACCCAATCTGATTGCATATCACAACCTATTGCACTGGTATCATTACTCACCATAGTACTGATACCTCCCTTTATTACTACATTACCTCAACTCCCTTTCCCTATTTTCTGGAAGGTTAAATATTGTTGTACATAAAGTTCCTAGTATTGGTCACCTTACAACCATGTTATCATAATTGTTATCAAGTTATTATCAATTGTTTCTATTTCATTTGTCAACTTATCTATCTTGTGGAACATGCTATATGCATTCAGATAAAGAACTTTAAGTTTTGACTTTTTATCATTATTACTTATTCTGCTGCACTGTTCTGCTTATATTTTCAGCCCTTTCCTGTCTGCTTATATTTTCAGCCCTTTCCTGTCATACTTTGATTATTATTTTCGTCTTCACCACCCTGCACCTCTGTACCCTAAGTTTTGATTTTTTTTCCAAATTTCCCTTCCGTTGAACCCCAACTAATGAATTTACAACCCTATCATCAACCCAGATTATTTGATGCATCAATGATTCATCAAGGCACTGGTCCCAGCATGGTTCAAATGAAGCCCATTTTGATGGAACAGCTCTTTTTCCCCTGTACTGACCCATGAATGTGAACCCATTTGTTCCACACCAATCTTTGAGGCACACATTTGCCTCTCTAATCTTTATCATCTTGCACAAATTTGCACCTGGCTCTGTAAGATGAGATCACATGGAATCGGGGGTGGGGGGGCTGGCAAATTGGATACAAAATTGGCTTGATGGTAGGAAGCAGAGGGTAATAGTGAAAGGATGCTTCTCAGACTAGAGGCTTGTGACTAATGGAGTGCCTCAGGGGTCGGTGCTGGACACATTGCTGTTTCTTATCAATGATTTGGATGAGAATATACAAGGCATGATTAATAACTTTTCAGATGACACTAAAACGGGTGGTATTATGGGCAGTGAGGAAGGTTATTAGAAATTGCAGCAGAACCTTGATCAACTGGGGAAGTGGACAAATGAAGTTTAATATAGACAAGTGTGAGATCTTCTATTTTGGAAAGTCAAATCAAGGTAGGTGTTTCACGGTGAATGTAGGGCCTTAATGAGTATAGTGGACAGAGTTTAGGTGCATGGTTCTCTGAAAGTGGAATCACAGGAAGACAGGTAGTGAAAAAGGCTTTTGGCACACTGGCCTTCTTCATCAGCTGGGCATTGAGTATGGAAGTTGGGAAGATATGTTGCAGTTGTACAGGACGTTGGTGAGGCTTCACTTAGAGTATTGTGTTCAGCTTTGATCACTTCATCATAAGAAGGACATTATCAAAACTGGAAAGAGTGCAGAAGAAGTTTAGAAGGATGATTCTTGGACTCAAAAGACTGAGTTATAGGGAGAGACTGGACAAGCTCAGACTTCTTTCTTTACAGCGTAAGAGACTGAGGCGGGATCTTACAGAAGTGGAAAAGATCATAAGAGGCATGGGTAGGGTGAGTGCACTCAGTCTTTTTCCCAGTGTTGGGGGATGCAGAATGAGAGGGCATCAGTTTAAGGTTGAAGGGGAAAGAATAAGAGAGAACCTGAGGGGCAGCTTGTATCATAGAGGGTGGTACAGTTATGGACCAGGCCAGACCACCCCCCCTAAAAACATTTTAAGAAGGTAGCCCAGAACCTAACTCTTCTAGTTGATTTAAGCAGATGTAAGGTGCATATTCCTGGAGCAATGAAGCTGGTCCAATCACTCGGTTTTAAACAAAAAAGAAATTATTTGTATATGGACGAAAGAAAACCAAATTTAGAATAACATAACTATTTGAAAACCCAACTGACACAAAAACGCAGCTTAACAAACAGCTATTCTGATTTCCTGCAGCATCCCATAAACAAACATCTTGGCAAAAAAGTAAATTGAAATACAGGTTCTTACAGGAGAGATGTTAGAGAGAGAGAGGATCAGCCAAGGATAGTTTGCTGAAACATTGAAACTCTTTCCACTGCAGCAGCTTCCACTAGGTCCCCAGCTGAAACTAACCCAAAACTAGAAAAAAAATCCTGAACTGGGAGAACTGACCAATTCCCTTTCATTGTGCAAGTGTTTAGAAAAAACCTGAAAGCGTTTTCCGATTGTTGACTGAGGCAGCATCTGTTAGCCATTATTGAAGTAGCAAGTTCAGACATTTCAGCACCTCTGCCTTTACAAACCCTCTCTAAAAAACCAAGAACAGAATAACCTTGCAGCATCATCACACATCCCCCTCTTAAAGGAAGAGCCGTCAATATCCAAAAATGGCTTCATTTTAAAACTGCTAATTTTAAAATGTTAGCACACTACAATACATATACATTACATTGACTATAACCAAGTAAACATGCACTACTACATTCTGTTTCAGTCCATTTACTCCTGCCACTGAGTGTCTTCGTTTCTCATCCAAGTATTGACAATGCATCGGCAATCATGTTTTCTCACCTGTGGGCCGTATGCACAATTTTCAAATTGAAAACAAGTTCCATCTAAACAGTCTGGAATTTTTTGTCCTTAAATTTCTCCATACACTTCAATGGGTATGATCAGTGTATATGTTTGTCCCAGATACATTACTGGTAACATAAACGTTCAAATGTAGTAATGCCAACATAAGCTCAAAGTCTTCTTCTCAACTGTCAAATATTTCTGCTGACGAATGTTCAATTTCCTGGAGAAATATCCGATAGGTCTTTCGATCTTCTCGTCATCTTCCTGTAAGAGCACAGCACCAACTCTCTCATCATTCGCATTCATAGCCACCTTGAATGGCTTTGCATAATTATGTGTGGCCAATACTGGGGCAGTGATTAGCTTAGCTTTCAGGCTGTCAAATGCTTTCTGACAGTCTGCCGTCTGCTGCAACTTCTTGCCTTTCTTTAGTAGTTCAATGAGTGGAGCAGCAACACTGCTAAAATTTGGTACAAATTTCCAATAAAATCCACTCAATCCCAGGAATTGTGTTACAGCTGTTTTTGTTGATGATATAGGCAACCCCCCAATTACCTTTGTTTTTGCATTCTGTGGGCCGTTTGCCCATGTCCAATAATATAGCCCAGGAAGGTGACTTGGGCTTGGGCAAATTCACTCATAGCCTGGTTTACCACCAAGCCTGCATCCCAAAGTCGATTGAACAATTCTGATAAATGTTGCAAATGTTCTTTCCATGTGTGACTAAAAATCGCCAGGACGTCAATATAAACTACACCATTGGGTATTCAAGAAATGGCCTTGGTAGTTAGTCTTTGAAATGTAGCTGGCCCATTTTTCGTTCCAAATGGCATGACTTTAAATTGATACAGTCCATTCGGCATTACGAAAGCCGAACTTCGCTTGGCTTTTTCAGACAAAGGTACCTGCCAGTATTCTCTGAACAAATCCTACTTAGAAATATAAGTTGCTTGTCCCACCTGTTGAATACAGTCTCCCAAACGTAGAATTGGATACGATTCACAATTTGTAACTGCATTGACTTTGCGGTAGTCCACACATAACTATTGGGTACCATCTGGTTTTGGCATCATTACTATGGCTGAGCTCCAGTCACTGAACTCACTTTGATTATGTTGTTTTGGAGCATGCATTCAATCTCCTTTTGAACCTGTGCCAACTTTAGACGGTTAAGCCTTTAAGGATGTTGCTTAATCAGAACAGCATTTTCTATCTCTACATCATAATTAGGTTGGTAGTTCCCGGCTTATTTCCACATATCTCTCCAAGCAATAGCAATAACACTTGTAGGCGTTTTCTATTTTCCTCTAGAAAGTAACTCAATGATTTATCCCAATTTTTGACAACTTTCTCATTGTCCAATTTAATTTGAGGAATGTCCAGTTCAGAATCCTCTGAACTTGGTTCTTCACTCTGTGTTATAACCAGTAAGACAGACTCCCTTTGCTTTCTTTCCTTGTCAAAATTCCTCCTGAGCATTTTTACATGGCACACTCTGTGAAATTTCTTTCTGTCTGGAGTCCTTATCAAATAATTCACCTCACTCAATCTCTTTCGACTTGATAAGATCCACTAAACCTTGATTTTAAAGGTTCATCTACCAACTGGGAGGGAACACTCCTGTCTGTTGATTGTTGTGCAGTGCCCATTCATCCATTGCTGTGGCTTTTGCTCGGTTTCCCCAATATGCCATGCCTCAGTTGGGGAACATTTCCAAGGTTGGGGAACACTTCAGCGGTCCAGGATATTTCACCTCAGACTATTGGATGACCGTCCTCCAAGGTGGACTTCGGGACAGGCAGCAGTGAAAAGTGGCCGAGCAGAGGCAGATAGCTAAGTTTCATACCCATAAGGAGGGCCTCAACCAGGACCTTAGGTTAATTTCACACTACAGGTGGCTACCATTGCATTACACACACACACACACACACACACACACACACACACACACATACACACACTCCTATACACACACATAGATACAGACACACCTATACACAGACACACACACACTTCTACAGACACACACACTCACACATGCACCCCCTCACAGACTTAGACACTCTACACTCACATACACACACATATACACTCTCTCTCACACTCACAATGCCCACCCCAGACAGACACGTATGCATACACACAAAAACCCACATGCACACATATACATATATGTTTGTGGGGTGAATTTGTACTTGCAGAGTTACATTGTACTTTGCTCAAAAATTGCATAAATTCATGTAAGACTCTTTTTAGATTAGAATCAGTCTAAACATTATGGCACAGACAGAGAACACAGGGGGCTAACACCTTCAACATAGTATCTGGCTAACACCAATTGTTACAGTTTACCTGAGAATGTAACTTTTAAAAAAAAGTTTTGTGACTTACATATGAAAGAAGTGAAACTATTGTGGTATTCGAACAGATGAAAGACTCAACAAACAATCAAGGTATTTTTCAGTCTATAATTTCAGTTACATCACACTGTAAACTCTTGCTATAAATTTTGTGTCTTACAATTGTGTCCTCCACAACCACCTGATGAAGGAGCGGCGCTCCGAAATCTAGTGCTTCCAATTAAACCTAGTGGACTATAACCTGGCGTTATGTGATTTTTAACAATGTCTACTTTGTCATCCATCTGCTCCTGGTTTGGCACAGACATTTGATGAAATGGCGTCTCTGATAATTCCACTTCAATTTTCTTATCTGTACTCTTCGATCTGCCCTGTTTGACCGGTGACTCTGTGATCTTGTTACCACATAATCAAGAAAAATCCCAGGGTATACTTCCTGTAATACCTCTGATGCCTGATTTTCCAGTGGACTTTCAATCACAGTAGGCAGCACTCCTACCTGTGAACCAGCTATATCATTAGCAAGGGCAAATTGTGTTCCTGAAGCAGAGAGTTTGTCCACTTCTCCACTCTTCACTGGACACTCTAACCTCAGTCTACATAATTAAGCACTTTTTGACTCATCATGAATTCCCATTACTATCATATCTGGCAATAGTCCTTCAGAGATACATATTTCTCATCTTTCAGCATCAAAGATTGAGAGGATCCCGTGTCTCTTAATAATGTAACCTCTTTACCTGCTGGTCCTGGCCTATGCGTGTGAACTTTGCCTTTGCAGGTATATGGTTTAAGAAGATCTGGCACTTGCTCCTTGACCAACCTCCAACCAGGTTGTACATTCTGGTGCAGCTTTTTAGCCTCCACTGTACTTTCTGTTACCACTCCAACAAAATTCACTGGCTTATCCTGTTTACCTACATCTTCCCACTGCTTTTCCTAACTCACCAACACAATAATCGTCTGTCTACCAGCGTTATATGTTTGCTCCATTTTGAGTGCCCTTATCCACTCATCAAAATTACTTTGTATGATTCTTTCAAACTCAATGGATGTTTGACCAGGGACCCTCCTTAGATTCCTGAAATGCTGTCTGTAGGCTTGTGGCACAAGCTCATATGGACTTAAAATGGCTTTCTTCACCTCTTCATATGTCCCAGATACTTCCTCTGATAGTGATGCAAATACCTCACTATAGCTCTACCTACAAACCAACAAAATGCACATGGTCACTGGCCAGTTATTTGTTTAGCCATGTTCTCAAATGAGATGAAAAAGACTTCTATATCTTTCTCATCAAATTTAGGCAATGCTTGGATGTATTTAAACAGATCAAGGCCTTTGGCTACAATGGGTTTGCTCAGCTTCACTCACTGTGGGCAGCACGGCGGCTCACAGCACCAGGATCCCAGGTTCAATTCCAGCCTCGGGTGACTGTGTGGAGTTTGCACGTTCTCCCCGTGTCTACGTGGGTTTCCTCCTGCAGTCCAAAGATATGCAGGTCAGGTGAATTGGCCATACTAAATTGCCCATAGTATTAGGTGCAATAGTCAGAGAGGAATGGTTCTGGGTGGGTTACTCTTCAGAGGGTCGGTGTGGACTTGTTGGGCTGAAGGGTTTTTTTCCTCACTGTAGGGAATATAATCTTCCTCACTAAGCTTACCTCCAGCCTTCATCTCCATCCTTTTAAGCCAACTTTCCTGTCTAAGTGCCAATTTATAAAATTCAAACTCCCTTTCTTTCACCCTTTCCTCTCTCTCCTTTTCTCTTCTCTCTTCTTTTCTTTTTAAAGCGAGGATGTCCTTTCCTTTTTGATCTGCTTGGACCTTTCATTCTTTTTCTCTTTCCTCTGCTTTTAATCATAATACGAAGTTTGATTTCTTTTTCCTGTCTTTTTCTTTTGTCTCTAACTCAAGCTGCTTCACTTTCAATTGAATTTTAGCCATCTCCAGAGTTTCTGATGGCATTTCCAGCAAAGTTATAGCTATTGCTGTAATTATCCTTTCTTTTCTTATAGACGAAGGTAACTCCAACTCCAGCTTGACTGCGAGCTCCAGCAGCTTTGCCTTGAGCACCTTTTGTAAAGCCCCCAAAGGCACTTCTTCTACCACCAGAGAGCTCTTAATGACTGAAAGAGCCATTACTACACTAAGCACTGTTTAAACCAACCAATTTCAACATACGGAACAAAAGACACTAGGACCTACCACTCGCTGCCTCTGAGTCCAACAACCCTAATCCCAAATCTGAACTATACAACAAATCCCACAAAGAGTCCCCAGTCTGTTATGAATCAGGTCAGACCTTCTCAAAACATTTTAAGAAGGTAGCTCAGAACCTAAATGTTTTAGTTGTTTTAAGCAGCCTTAAAGTGAATATTCCAAAAGCGACACAGCTTGTCAAACCATTCGGTTTTAAACAAAACAATTTATTTCCATGCAAACAAAAGAAAACCAAATTTAGAATAACATAACTATTTGAAAACTCAATCGAAATGAAAATGCAAAATAATAAAGAGCTGCTCCGATTTCCTGCGACATCCCATAAACACACCCCTTGGCAGAAAGGTAAATTCAAACACAGGTTTTTATGTAAGAAATGTTAGTCAGAGGGAGGATCAGCCAGAGATCGGTTGCTGAAACATGGAATTTCTTTTCACTGCAGTAGCTTTCTCTAGGTCCCGAGCTAAAACTAACCCAAAACTAGAAAAAAAGCCCTGAACTGAGAGAACTGGCCACTCCCCTTTTATTGTGCAAGTGTTTTAAAAAAACCTGAAAGCGTTTTCTGATTGTTGAATTAGGCAGCATCTGTTATCTATTCTTGAAGTAGCCAGTTCAGAGATTTCAGTACTTCTGCCTTTATGGCCCCTCTCAAAAAAAACCAAGGACAGAACAATCTTTTTAAATGAGCGCATCGTCACAGTATAAACGTGGAACGAGCTGCCAGGGGAATGGTTGAGGTGGGTACATTATCAACATTAAAGGCATTTGGACAAATATATGGATATGAAACATTTAGAAGGATATAGGCTAAGTGCAGGGAAATGGGTTAGAGTGGATAGACACTTTGGTCAGCATGGACCAGTTTGGGCCAAAGGGCCTGTCTCCCTGCTATAGGACTCTTTGACTCTAAATATTTTGAACCTTGGCACTAGGTAGGAAATAAAGCATACAGGGTTGTGTGTCTTTGCTGCAGAGAACAGTGTCTATTTTCCTAACTATATCCTTTATTTCTATTACGTTTGTCTTTACTCCTCCAACTTGAATGGCTTTCTGTACCATGGTAGGTTCACTAATCCTCTCTGCAGTATTAGTCCACACCAGGAGCACAACCATCTTCCTATTTAACAGACACACAGGCTAAGGTACCTCCAAAACTAAATTCTGTATTCCAGTACCTGGCTTACTCACAGTCACAGCCTCCTGTCACTGACTACAAAACAATTTTGAGTTAACTTAAGAGTGTGACTGTCTCCTTAAACACTGTGGTAAAAACAATGACTGCAGATGCTGGAAACCAGATTCTGGATTAGTGGTGCTGAAAGAGCACAGCAGTTCAGGCAGCATCCTCGGATGCTGAGCCAAGGTTCCTCAAGCTGCCAACACTTGCTGCAGATGTGGTCACCGTGGATCGCAGCAACATCCACCAGTTCTCACATACTACAGCTGCAATACATTGCCTGCCCATCCATCTCTATTTTATTTCATTAATTAATTTGGATGTTAAATATTTCTAACATTAATTTTCAAACTGTAGCCTTCAGTTGTAACAGCATCTCTTGATTGAACCACAAAAGAGGCAAAAAGAATCTGTTTTCCTGTGATGTTACACTGATAGGTTAAAAACTGCTTTAACAGGTAACAATTGATTGAACGTGTTCTGTGCTGCTTATGTATATCTCCCACTGCCTCACTCCTTCCCATACAGGTCAGATCAAACATGTCCAGGGAAACCTCCTACTAATTGCTACTCACTCCTCACTCTGCACTCAGCAAATGAATCCTCCATGTTGAACTGCACTTGGAGGAAGCACTTGCCATTCTGTAGAAAGAGTACAGAATGTACTATATGGGGCATTTCAATGACCATCATAAAAAGTTGCTCATCAGCAGCACCATTGACTCAGCTGGTCGAATTTTAAGGAATGTAGCAAGTTGACTGGGTCTGTGTTAGGTGATGATGGAACCAACAAGATGGAAAACATATTTTACCTTGTCCCATCAACGTCCTTGCTGCAGTTGCATCTGTACATAACAATCAGTAAGTGTGACCATTGCACAGTTCTTGTGGAGAAGAAGTCCTGTCTTGACGTTGAGAATACCCACCGCTGCCACCTCCCCTAATGTGTTGTGTGACACTATCACCATTCTAAATGGGGTTGACTTCAAACAGATCTAGAAACTCAAGACAGAATATTATGATTTGCTTTGACCATCAGTAGCAGCAGAACTATACTTCACTACAACCTGCAACCTCATGGCCCAGCTTATCCCTCCACTTTACCATTATTATCAAGCCAGGAGGTCAAGCTGGTTCAATGAAAAGTGCAGGAGGACATGTCAGGAGCAGCACTAGACATACCTAAAACTGAGGTATCAACCTGGTGTAGTTACAAAGCAGAACTACTTGCAAAGCAGAACTACAAAACAACATAAGCCTCAATTGATAGTCAAGAGATTGCACAACCAACAAATCAGACCTATGATCTGCAGTCCTGCCACATCCAGTCGTGAATGCAAAGTGGGACTAGTGTACATTTAGTATACCTTTAGCAGTACAGACTGGATGGGCCAAAAGGCCTTTTCTGTACTGTAAAGTTCTATGATTCTATGTTAAACCTTACCTTTTGCACTGATGTGTTTGGCTCTCCCATTATTGAGGTTGGGGATGTTTCTGGAGTTGTCAGTGCAGGTCTAGATATTTTCCAGATTTTGGTGATTTTAGGCATGGGCTGATCAATGTGCGCTTCTGGTCTTATTTATGATGGAGAGAAGGTCATTGATGAATCTACTGAAGATGCTTGGGTCAAAGCCACAACGCCGAGAAATGCATGCAAAGATGTTCTGGAACTGAGATGACTGATCTCCAGTCACACAACCATGACTTTAACCAGCAAAGCATTTTCCCCCTGATTCCCATTGACTCCAGTTTTGCTCGAGTTCATTGATGTCACACCCAGTCAAATGTGGCCCTGATACCATCTGACCTCTGGAATTCAGCTCTTTTGTCCATACAAAGAACAAAGAAGAACAAAGAAAATTTACAGCCCAGGAACAGGCCCTTCGCCCATCTAAGCCTGAGCCAATCCAAATCTACTGTCTAAACCTGTCACCCAATTCCTAAGCATCCGTATCCCTCTGCTCCCCACCTACTCCTGATCTATGCACATACATCTTAAATGAATTTACCATGCCTGCCTCTACTACCTCTGCTGGCATCACATTCCAGACACCCACCACCCTCTGTGTAAAGTACTTGCTGTGTGTATCCCCCTTAAACTTTTCACTTCTCACCTTGAAAGCGTGGCCTCTCATTATTGAATCCTTCGCTCTGGGTAAAAGCTTATCTCTATCTACCCTGTCTATACCCTTCATGATTTTGTAGACCTCAATCAGGTCCCCTCTCACTCTCCTTTTTTCTAATTAAAACAAACCTAACCTACTCAACCTCTCTTCATAGCTAGCACCTTCCATACCAGGAAGCATCCTCATAAACCTTATGTTCACCCTCTCCAAAGCATCCACACCCTTTTGGTAATGTGGCGACCAGAACTGTACACAGTATCCTAAATGCAGCCGAACCAACGTCACGTACAAAATTAACATGACCTGCCAGCTCTTATTCTCAATACCCCGTCCGATGAAGGCAAGGATACTATATGCCTTCTTGACCACACTATCCACCTGTGCGGCAACCTTCACCGTTCAATGGACCTGCGCTCCCAGATCTCTCTGCTCATCAACTTTTCTCAAGGTTCTTTTGTTCGCTGTATAATTCACTCTAGAATTAGACTTCCCAAAATGCATCACCTCACATTTGCCTGGATTGAACTCCATCTGCACTTCTCCACCCAACTCTCCAGTCCATCTATATCCTCCTGAATTCTTTGACAGTCCCTTGTGCTTTCTGTTACTCCACCAATCTTCGTGTCATTTGCAAACTTGCTGATCATACCAACAGTGCTCTCTTCCAGATCATTTATGTATATCACAACCAACAGTGGCCCCAGCACTGACCCCTGTGGAATACCGCTGGTCACCTTTCTCCATTTTGAGAAATTCCCTTCAACTACTACTCTCTGACTCTTGTTGCTCAGCCAGTTCCTTTATCCACCTAGCTGGAACACCCTGAACACCATGTGATTTCACTTTCTCTATTACTTTACCGTGGGGAACCTTATCAAACGCCTTACTAAAGTCCTTTGACATCAACAGCCCTTCCTTCACCTATCAACTTGGTCACTTCCTCAAAGAACTCTATTAAGCTGTAAGGCACGATCGCCCCCACACAAAACCATGTTGCCTATCAATGATAAACCAATTCTTTTCTAAATATAAATAGATCCTCTCCCTCAGTACCTTCTCCAGCAAATTCCCACTACCAGCATCAGGATCACTGGTCTGTAGTTACCCAGAATATCCCTACTACCCTTCTTGTACAGGGGAACAACATGAGCAACCATCCAGACCTCTCGCTCCTCACCTGTGTTTAAGGATGCCACAAATATATCTGTCAGGGCCCCAGCTATTTCCTCTTTCGCCTCCCTCAGCAACCTGGGATAGATCCCATCCGGTCCTGGGGATTTGTCCACCTTAATAACTCTAGCCTACCCAACACAGCTTCCCCACTTATGTCAACATGATCCAGACTAATCAAACTTCTATCTCTAATCTCAAAATTCATGTCCCTCTCCTCAGTGAACACTGATGCAAAGTAATCATTCAGAATCTCACCCATTCTCTCAGGTTCGACACACAACCTTCTTTCATTATCCTTTAGTGGACCAATCCTTTCTCTAGTTACTTATATAAGAATAAAAGGCTTTGGGATTCTTCTTAATTCTCGCTAAAGCTATTCCATGATCCCTTTTAGCCCGTTTAATTCCTCCTTTAAGACGGGTCCTACTCTTCAGATATTCCTCCAGGGCCCATTCTGTTCTTAGCTGCCTGGACCTTATGTACGCTTCCCTTTTCCTCTTGGCTAGTCGTACGCTTTCTCCTGTCATCCATGGTTCACGAATGTTGCCTTTCCTATCCTTTGCTTTCAACGAGACATGCTTATCCTGTACAATCTTTGAAAAGCCTCCCACATATCATATATGGGCTTCCCTTCAAATAGCTGTGTCCAATACACATTTCCCAGCTCCTGCCTAATTTTAATATAATTGGCCTAGGCCCAGTTTAGTACTCTTCGGTTGGGACCATTCTCATCTTTGTCTACGAATATTCTAAAACGTACAGAATTGTGATCACTGTTCCCAAAGAAATCCCCCACCGCAACTTCCACCACCTGACCTGGCACATTTCCCAACACCAGGTCCAATATGGCCCCTTCCCTCATTGGACTATTTATATACTGCTCTAGAAAACTCTCCTGGACGCTTCTTACAAATTCTACCCCATCCAGACCTCTGACACTAAGTGTACCCCAGTTAATGTTGGGAAAATTAAAATCTCCCATCACCACTACCCTATTGTCTCTACATCTTTCCATAATCTGTTTACCTATTTGTTCTTCTATCTCATGCTTACTGTTGGGAGGCCTGTAATACAGCCCCAACAATGTAACTGCACCCTTCTTATTTCTCAGCTCCACCCATAATGCCTCACTCCTCAAGCCCTCCATAGTATCCTCCTTTAGCCCAGCCATGATATCACCCCCTCCCCCCACCCTTTACTTACCTTCCTCTCCTGTCTGAAGTGTCTATATTCTAGAACATTTAGTTGCTAATCATGTCCTTCCTTCAAACAAGTCTCTGTGATTGCAATAACGTCATGCTCCCAGGAACCAATCCAAACCCTAAGTTCATCTGCCTTACCCATTATACTCCTTGCATTAAAGTAGATGCACTTCAGGCCACCAGTTCTTTTGCATTCATCTGCTCTCTGCCTACTCTTATTAATGCTATCATTCATGATCCTTACAGTCTCAGTTTTCACCTCGCTGTCTACTTGTCTTATGATTCCCAGACCCATGTTTGGACAAAGGCCATAATATAGTAAGAAGTTGCGTGGCCCTGATGAAACACAAACTGGTTGTCACTGAGCAGATTATTGCTGATGCAGATGCTGCTTAACAGCACTGTCAATGACACCTTCCATCACTTTATTGATGATCGAGCAGTAATTGGCCAGATTGGGTTTGTCCTGCTTTTTATGTATAGGACATACCTGGACAATTTTCCACATTGTTGTCGATGCCAGTGTTGTAACTATACTGAAATGGCTTGGCTAAGGGAGCAGAGAGTTGTGGAGCACAGGTCATCAATATTATTGCTGGAATGTTGTCAGAGCCCATAGCCTTTGTAGAATCCAGCACTTCCAACCGTTTCTTGATATTACTTGGAGAGAATCAAATTGGTTGAAGGCTGGTATCTGTAATGTTGGGGACCTCTACAGTAGACCAAGATGGATCATACACTCAACACTTCTGACTGAAGATCGCTGTGAATGCTTCAATCTTATCTTTTGCACGTATGTGTTGGCATCTTCCATCATTGAGGATGGTGTTACTTGTAGAGTCTCCTCAACCAGTGGATTGTTTAATTGTCCACCACCACTCACAACTAGATGTGACAGGACTGCAGAACTTAGGTCTAATCCATTCGTTGTGGGATCACTTAGCTCTGTCTATTATTTGCTGCTTGTGCTGCTTGGGGTGCAAGTAGTTGAAATAACTCCACAATGGCAGGTATCCCATTGCCATGTCACCCTTTACTTGTATGTGGACAGTCCTTGACACTGATCCAGCATCCTCAGAGCCAGCTCTCAGAGTGAACAGAACCTCTGACTTTACAAGTTATATCTGTCAACCAGGGCTCCCTGATTGGACCAGATAGCCCCAATAAGGGAACTCATTCTGAGGTGCACCTGGCTAACATCATCACAGTCACTACAGTAGTCCTATATGGTAAATGCACCAGGTTGATATCTCATTGTCAGGTACGCCTGGTGCTGCTCTTGATGTCCCTTCTTGCACTCTCTATTGAACCAAGGTTGATCCCCTGGCTTGATGGTAATGGTTGACTGGGGGATATGCCAGGCCACGAGGTTGCAGATTGTGCTGGACTACAATTTTGCTGCTGCTGATGGCCCACACCACCTCATGGATGCCCTGTCATTAGTTGCTCAATCTCTTTGAAGTCTGCCCCATTTAGCATGGTGATAGTGCGACACAACATGATAGAGGTTATTCTCAACGTGAAGGCAGGACTCCGTCTCCACAAGATCTGTGATGTGGTAACTCTTACTGATA
The DNA here is from genome assembly GCF_047496795.1 of Chiloscyllium punctatum. Lineage (NCBI taxonomy): Eukaryota > Metazoa > Chordata > Chondrichthyes > Orectolobiformes > Hemiscylliidae > Chiloscyllium > Chiloscyllium punctatum. Next base: position 89,266,205 of record NC_092746.1, on the reverse strand, counting down.
CTGTAATGGACAGATGCATCTGCAGGCCTGCAGATTGGTACGGGTTAGGTTAAGCATGTTTTCCCCTATTGTTGGGTCCCTCACCACCTGCTGCAGACCCAATCTGGCAGCAATGTCATTTAGACTCCCAACAGCTCGAGCAGTCCTGCTGCTGAGCCATTCTTGGTGGTAGACATTGAAATCCCTCACCCAGATTACATTTTGTGCCCTTGCCATCCTCAGTGCTTTCTTCAAGTGTTGTTCAACATGGAGGCATACTGATTCATCAGCCGAGGGAGGACAGTGCATGGTAATCAGCACAAGGTTTCCTTGCCAATGTGAAGCCATGAGTCTTCATGGGGTCAGTAGTTAATGTTGAGAACTCCTAGGGCAGCTCCCTCCTAACTGGATACCACTGTGGCATCAGCTCTGCTGGATCTGTATTGTCAGTGGGGTAGGACATGTCCAGGGATGGTGATGGTGGTGTCTGGGATATTGTCTGTCATGTATGATTTGATGGGTATGACTATATCAGGCTGTTGCATGACTGGTCCATGACACAGCTCTCTCAATTTTGGCACTAGCCCCCTCCCCCCCACAAATGTTAGTAAAGAGGACTTTGCAGGGTCAACAGGGCTGCTTCTGCTGTTGTATATTCAGATGTCTAAGTCAATTCTAGGTGGTCTGTCCAGTTCCATTGCTTTGGGATTTTGTAGCAATTGATACAACTGAATGGCTTGCTTGGCCATTTCAGAGGGGGCAATTGAGAGTCAACCACATTGCTGTGGGTCTGAAGTCACATGTAGGCTAGACCAGGTGATAATGGCAGATTTCCTTCCTTGAAGGGTATGAGTGGACCAGATGGATTTTTCTGACAATTGACAAAGGACAATGGTTTCATGGTCATCATCTTAATTCCAATTTTTTTTCCATTAATTGAATTTAAATTAAAGTGAATTGAATTTAAAGTGGGATTTGAACCCAAGTCCCAAGAACATTAGCTGAGTTTTTGGATTCATAGTCTCGTGATAATACTACTAAGCCATTGCCTCTCCCCAAGCTTCACATATTCAATTTAGATCACCTCTGAGGAAGCAACCCATGTGAGAATATGTCAGTGGTTTCATCATGTTGCATGCTCTTGGTTCTATAGAATTTGAGATTTTTGCAGAAATCAGGACCTAAAAGAAATGTAAATACTGTCATATACATTAATTAGCACACAAATGCCACCAGTTTAAAAAGCAAAAACAAAGATCAAAAGCAGTCCAAATGTGTTCACATTTTATATAACAGTGCCTGTCAAATGGATTTCTCGTATTCTCATAACAATTGATGACAAGGAATGAATTTTAATTTTCATTCCAGAAGAATCTGACTGAAAACTGTCAATCCATTATAGAACCCATCTGATTATAAAGCGCCATAGAAAGCATTCTGTCTGAATGTAACATGGCTTGCTACGGCAACTGCTCTGCCCAGGTCCATAAGAAGCGACAGAAAGTTGTGAACACAGCCCAGACCATCACGCAGGCCAACCTCTCATTCGTTGACTCTATCCACACTTCTCTTTGCCATGGAAAGGCAGCCAACATTATCGAAGACTCCTCCCATCCTGGTTATAACCCCTTCCAATCTCTTCCATCAGGCAGAAGATAAAAAGCTTAAACACAAATACTAACAGGTTCAAGAATAGCTTATTATTAGACAGCTGAATTAACCTCTCAAATTTCAAATCTAATGTTGATCTTGCTTTTGTATACCTCATGTGCAGCCATAACTTTGCATGCCTCGTTCTGTACAATTACCGTATGATCTGTATATCCTTGTATGTTATGTACTGTACTTTGCCTGTATTACACACAAAACTAAACTTTTCATTTACTTAGGTACATGTGATGACGATAAATCAAATAAAATGAAAACTATGTAAAAATAAACTTTTTATTGTTCCAACAGGATAATTGAATCTCTAGATGGTGTTCGATTGTTGTGGTCTTTACTCAAAAAGCCAAATCCAGATATTCAAGCAAGTGCAGCTTGGGCACTCTGTCCTTGTATTGAAAATGCCAAGGTGAGTTTATTGCTGATTATAAATGTTTCAAGGCAAATTTTTCCATAAACGTCACAAGAAAAGTTAATACCACTATAAAATTAAACAAATTAGATCATTGAAAATTACTAAGATTTCTAAATTAAGTAGTAGGATGAACATTGCACTTAAGCTGTGACATAAAATAGCAATAGTGAAATGATCACATTATACATGTAGACTGTCAAAGTTGTAAATTCCCAGCAATGTGTTTCAAATTCCAGTTTATGACAGGGATAGATCAGGTATATTGATGTGAAATAACATTCGTCATGACCAAGGATAGAGAAGTGCACTGTTTCTCTCTAGTCCCACCACTCTGAGTCACAACAGAAATTGAATTGTTTTGCCCAGTTCCCAATATGGCCATGTTTTTAAAGGAAAATTGCATGTTTTAAAAAAAAGTAACCTGTCACTAAGCTTTGTGTAAACAACTGTTTGAACAAAAAGTAATTAATGTGGTTGCACATAAATTGGAGCAGAAGGGTTTTGTGTATAGGCATAGTTGAGTGGCAACAAGAAGTTGATTGGTCTATGGATTCCTGATGAAGGGTTTATGCTCGAAACATCGATTCTCCTGATCCTCGGCTGATACCTGACCTGCTGTGCTTTTCCAGTACCATACTCTTGACTATGGAGCAATGGCCAATTATTAATGTCAAAAGGTATCTGCCCATGACCATGTGATTTGTCCTCAGGTAACTATGCAGGTTGGGTCTGGATGTAGATTGGAAGGTGTTTTGATCTCCAGTATCACTGGAGCTCTTTCTGTTCTTTGCAGTTAAACCCCATTTCAAACCTGAAGAAAATCAGTTAATCTTTCCTTCACCAGTTGTGCACTGTGACTTTTAATTGCAAATTCAGGGACCTTTTATCAGTGAACCAGCTATCTTGTATCTCTTCTAAACCTGTGGAAACATCCAGAGAAAGACAACTGAAGAACAATGGACTGACCAGCACAAAAATGACAAGGATCATCTCAGCAACCCATGAATAGAAACCACTAAACTGCCATCCAGCTTTCCGTCATCCATGACCTGTTTTACTCCATCTGTTTGTCATTCTGGTGGTGTGTTTTTATGGGGATTAGAGATTTAATTTAGAATTATTAGCAATTTATAATCAAGACTTTAAATATAATTATAAATTGGTTTATTATTTTCTTATTTTAAAATCAAAAAAATGTTGTGATGTCTCCAGGAATAGGAGGTCTTTATTTTCAGTGTGTTACTCCAGTGAGTCATGACAAACTGTATTAGCCAGTTTTCTTAAATAAACACAAATTATTACATAACTATAAGACAAAACTTATTCCTTATAATACAAGTTAATGCATGCAGTTTGTAAGATGACGATATCTTTCTAAGTTCCTCTTGTTTACCTTTGTAAACAACTTAAAAAACAGAAACATTCAGACGCACACAAAATAAAGGAGAAACAAAATGAGTTTCTCCTGACTGGAAACACATTGGAGAAAAACAAATTTTGGCCAATAAGTCTTAGTTCTTAAAGGTGAAAAGGATAAGGATTGAGATGTTGACATGGCTGAAAAGTGTGGCACTAGAAAAACACAGCAGGTCAGGCAGCATCCAAGGAGCAGAAGAGTCAACATTTCAGGCATAAACCCTTCATCAGGAATGATGAAGGGCTTATGCCTGAAGCATTGACTCTCCTGTTCCTTGGATGCTGCCTGATCTGCTGTGCTTTTCTAGTGCTACACTTTTTGACTGACTCTCCAGCATCTGTAGTCCTCACTTTCTCCATGTTGACATAGCTGTTGGTTTCATGTTCTGATGTTCAAAGACAGATGTCATTAAACATATACACTTGCTGATATTTTGTTCAGATAACTGAATGCTCAGATAACTGATCTGATTGTAAACAAAGGAAGCCATATTAGGACCTTGAGACCTAGTTCGGATAATCTGAAATTCAGATAATTGATGTTCAGATAACCAAGGTTGTTCAGTATTTCAAAAATCTATTCAACTACTCTTAAATATTTTCAATGATCTAGCATATACAACTTTCAGAAGCAGTGAATTCTAGAATTTCACTGCCCCTTGAAAGAAGAAATTCCTTTGCATCTCATTTTTAAATAAATGTCCCTTTATTATTTAATGATGTCCCCTAGTTTTAGGTTGCCACACTTGTGGAAATATCTTCACAACATGTTACCTGGCAAATCAATCTAATGATTAAAGGCCAAATCTGTTTATCTGTTCTTGAGAGGTCAGATCCTTTATCCCCAGAATCAGCCTACTTGGGTCACTTTTGAACTGCCTCCATTACCAGCATATTCTTTCTTAAAAATGGAGGCTAAAAGCGTACACTTTACTCAGGTGCAGTCATACCAATACCCTGTACAGTTGCAACAAAACCATCCCTGTTATTAAACTCCAATCTTGTAGCAATAACCGCCAAAATTCCATTTACCTTCTTCATTGTTTCTTGTATCTCATGCACGTGAATACCCAGGTTCCTCTCCACTGCACTTTTTGGAGTCTTTTTGGAGTCTTTTTGGAATCTGTCTCCATTTAAATAGTAGCCTGCTTTTTGATTTTTTTTTCCTTACACTTACCTATGTTAAACTTCAACTGCCTAGTATTTGGCCACTTCTACAGGTTCTTTATGTCCTCGTACTAATATACCCTCCCACTTAATTTCATATTACTGGCAAATTTAAATATATTATACTCTACCCCTTTCTCCAAGTTAATTATATATACAGTAAAGAATTGAGACCCTGGAATTGATCCTTGTGACATTCCACTAGTTATATCTGTCCAACCTGAAAAAGACTGTTCATTCTGACTTTCTGTTTTCTATGTGTTGGCCAATTCTTACTCCATGCTAATGCATTACCCCATTACTGTAAGCTCTTATCATGTACAATAACCATTTATGTGGCATCTTATCAAATGCCTTATGAAAATCCAAATACATTATATTGACTGGTTCCTTTTTGTAACCTCTACTTGTTATGTTCTCAAAAAACTTTGGGAAATCTGTTGAACATCTCCCTCCTTCTTGAACAGGGATGTCATTTAAATAGTTTTACGATCCAGAACACAATAAGCTCTGGATTATTTCAACAAATGCTTTCACTACCTCCCCTGCCACTTCTTTTAAATTTGGGTGTTGGCCATCACCTTCTAGTGACTTGCATGCCTTTTGTCCTGTTAGTTTGTGAATACTTCATCCTCATGTTAGAAACTGTTACAAGATCTAACTTCCCATTAGCACCGTGCTTGTCTGTTGTCTTTAGGATGTTTATGAAACCTCAACCATGAAAGCTAATACAAAATGCTGTTTTATCTGCTGTTTCCCTGTTTTACATTATTAATTTCCCAGTTACACCTTCCAAGGGTCCCATGTATACATGAGCTGCACTATTTTTTATTTACCCATAGGGACTTTTTGCTGTTTTTATATTTCTTGCCAATTTACTGTCATAAATCAATTTTCTCACTCTATTACCCGATATACTCATGTAAAAGTCAACCCCTTATTTTTGGCCAAAAATTCTTGTATTTTCCATATATCTCATGTAAAAGTCAAACCTACTATATAACATTATAAACCGCTTACAAAGGAAACTGCATAGAACATAGAACATTACAGCACAATACAGGCTCTTTAGCCCTCAATGTTGTGCCGACCTATGGAACCAATCTGAAGCCCATCTAACCTACACTATTCCACTCTCGCCCATATGCCTATCCAATGACCATTTAAATGCCCTTAAAACTGGCGAGTCTACTACTGTTGCAAGCAGTGCATTCCACGCCCCTACTACTCTCTGTGTAAAGAAACTACCTCTGATATCTGACCTATATCTATCTCCCCTCAATTTAAAGCTATGCCCCCTCATGCTAGCCATTGCCATCTGAGTAACAAGGCTCTCACTGTCCACCCTATCTAACCCTCAGATTATCTTATATGTCTCAATTAAATCACCTCTCAACTTTCTTCGCTGTAACAAAAACAGCCTCAAGTCCTTCGGCCTTTCCTCATTAGACCTTCCCTCCATTACCAGGCAATATCCTAGTAAATCTCCTCTGAACCCTTTCCAAAGCTTCCACAAACTTCCTATAATGCGGTGACCAGAACTGTACACATGCTCCAAATGTGGCCGCACCAGAGTTTTTTACAGCTGCAACATGATCTCATGGTTCAGAAACTCAATCCCTCTACCTATAAAAGCTAACACACCGTATGCCTTCTTAACAACCCTATCAACTTGGGTGGCAACTTTCAAGGATCTATGTACCTGGACACTGAGATCTCTCCGCTCATCCACACTACCAAGAATCTTACCATTAGCCCAGTACTGTGCATTCCTGTTACTCCTTCCAAAGTGAACCACCTCACACTTCTTCACATTAAACTCCATTTTCCACCTCTCAGCCCAGCTCTGCAGCTTCTCTATGTCTCTCTGTAATCTACAGCACTCTTCATCACTCACCACAACTCTACCGATCTTGGTCATCTGCAAATTTACTAACCCAGTTCCCATTTTCCTATTAATCCACTTAAACAAAATCGCAGTCATTCATTCATACCAGTAACTCTACTCATTGCTCTTTGTTTCATATATTGCTTCTCTGTCCATTCATTCATAATTCTACTTAGCCCACTTGGTTTACTACAACATGCTTAGATTCATTCATTCATTCAGACCAGTACTATGTCTATCAGTACTTATCACACTTTATTCACTTGTTAAAAAGTTAATAATTTTAATTGTGCCATTATATCTGAATAAAAGTGAGCTATATTAGCTCCATATATGTTTAATTCTTTGACAAATTTGTTAATGTTGCTGAGGTTCATAACATATGAGATTAAATGGGAGAGAAACAGAAGAATTTGGCGGGAAAGTTCAAGATGCTTACACATTCAGAATTTAACAAATGTTAAATGATTTCAATGAATCTTTGACATGTTAAATTTTCATACTGGAATGTATAAATAACATTTACTACCAGTAAATAATTCTTGTTTCTCTTGCTCTTCTTATTCGCTAATTACTTTTACTGTAATTCATTGGGTTTTTCTTCTTTACCTAGGATTAGTTGTGCAAACAAATCGATTTCTGCTAATAATATGGTACTTCAAACTGCAGCATGAACTTCAGCCCCTCAAAACTAGTGCCCATGTATTAGTCGACCCTATAAATTGAACCTTTAAAAATAGTCTTAAAAATTTGACTTTTACATGAGTATATATGGTAGCTTTTTAAATCAACCATTGCAAGTTCCTAATTAAATCACAAACGTTCGGGCTACCACACATTTTCACCATTTTGTACGCCTTAGTTTTTGTGTGGATACTGTCACTGACTGGCTTGATTTCCTGATGAAGGGCTTTTGCCCGAAACGTTGATTTCGCTGCTCGTTGGATGCTGCCTGAACTGCTGTGCTCTTCCAGCACCACTAATCCAGTATTTGATTTTCAGCATCTGCAGTCATTGTTTTAACCAAAGGTAGTTCATCTTGCTTATTAAGTTCTTTACGATCAGAATAATGTTTTTTTCTGAGTTTTATGAAACATCTGCTTAATAGTCTACCATTTTCCATCTACTGATCTTCCCTTCAGTCTATTTTCCCAGCTCAATTTAGACAATTCTTTTTTCATATATCTGTAAATGCCCTCAGTCAAATCGAGGGCACTGCTTTGAGATTACTCAAACTGAATTTGACATGACTTTAGTTTCCAAATTGACAGGTCCCAATGGATCACGTGGTGCTTCACAGTAGATTGGGTTTCCAGTTATGGTACTGTTCATGTTTATGTGCTATCCATGGGAGTTTCTCCAATCTATAGGAACCCCCACAGGTCCCCCATGGATAACAATAATTTGGTGAATGCAGGGGCATCTTATATGAATATTTGTAGATTTCCCATCTGTTTCATTTCTTTCCAAATGAAGAAATCTCTTCAAACTATAAATGCAACATCACTCTCTGCTCCTTGGATGCTGCTGTTGTGCTTTTCCAGCACCACACTCTTGGCTCTGATCTCCAGCATCACCTTCTCCAATGTATTTGTAACAAGTGTTATGAAAAGTGCTTCTTCTTCTGAGGTATTGTGCTATATGAGAAAAAATGTTCCCTCATAGTCCTCTATTCATGGTTATAGGTTATGCAAATTAGAATTAGATTGGGTGCCAAGAGTTTTTTTCCTCGTGAACTTTATAGAACTGCAGAACAAGTTGGCTCCTTGGGAAGTTTACTGTGTAATCTCAAAAGAGTTGCTGGCTTAGGTAGAAAAGCAACAGGGCCTGACCAACTTATCCTGCGTACTGAAGGAAAGAATGGAGGTCTTGCATAATTCTGAAGGAAATTTCAGGTTATTTATTTAAAACAGTTTTAAAGTCAAATTTGGGAAACTATGAGTCTACAATCTAGGAAATCCAATGAAAAATATTTTAAGCGATGCACTAAATTAGAGAATCTATGGGATGTCAATTTAATTACAACAAATCAAAGTTGCATTTACTTCATCACATCCAATTATTTAAATAAGTAATTTGAGTGGCAAAATGCATTGAATATCAGCATGGAATCTCCTGAAAATTAGCACTGCTACCACCATACAAATATAATATAAAACTAGTTGCAAAAGCTAAATTAAATGTGTTTCAAAGTTATTTAAGCCAACTTTTATGTTAAGACCAAGTTTTCTTAACCTTTTGTGATACTTCATCCTTATCCTACCCTATCCTTACCCTATTAACATGGGGTAGAATCTTTCAGCAGCGGTGAAGTTGTTGGTAATGGGTCCAGAAGTGAGCAACACTTACACTCAAGAGCAGATGGCTGGCCACACAGATCGAGCAGTGGTCAGCCAACTACACAAAGGCGAAGAGTATGGGAATCATGCAATAGAGATGTATAAGATGTCAACTCCCTGCTGTTACTTCATGGAGTTGAAGATCCAGGAGCCAGAGGAGCATTAGTTTCTGGCAAACCATTGACTACCCTCTGGGTCATGTATTGCATGCAAAGCTTCAGGTCCTTCTTTCGTACCACTGTCTTCAGCACCTCATGGGAAACTGGGTCACTGCAGGAAAAGGATGAATGAGTACTCTGCAAGAATAGTCGCACGTATCGTCACTGTGAAGTGACATTCAAATGTACATCGGGCAGAGAGATGTTAGATAAGAGGCTCATGTGTAAAAGGAACAACTACTTGATGTTATTGCTGCAATTGCAGGACAATGTGTTTGTGAAGGACTTATTTTGGATGGCTCAGGAGCTGTCACAGGCATGCATGCTCAGAAAATATTTGTGCACTCCTTGGTATGGTGTTCAAACCTTCTGTTTGTCAGCTGGAGAAAACTACATAATTGAAAGGAGCAAAACATGACTGGTGGAGGGGCACCTGACATAAAAATCCTCACCAATTGAGAGAAGGGGTCCACCAAACTTGCCAGGGGAGACCAGGACCAAGTGAAATGAATGGAGGGACCTGAGTCTCAAAGCAATCCACTGAGGATTTCTCCAGTCTACTGTTGATAAAAGGACATTCAAGACTAATAGCTGAAATATTGTTGAGAGAAGCAAGTGTACATAATTATTAGCTGATCTATTCACAGCTCCACCACCAGATCCATCTCCACTTTGAGCACCAGCTGTGAAGATAATGATACTGAATCTCAGAGGGTGCAACGCCACGGCATTCAACTGTACTCTGCTCCAACATGTATACATCCACCTCAAGGGAAGCAAATTCTTGATTGGGCTCAGGGTCACAATCTGGGTATCACATTGTATTCATTTATACTTCTCATCTCCTCTGGGAGGCAGCCAACACAATCAAAGACCCCTCCCACCATAGTTATAATCTCTTTCAACCTCTTCCATTGGACAGAAGATATAAAATCTTAAATACACATGCCAACAGATTCAAGAACAGCTTGTTCCTTGATGTTATTAGATTTCTGAATGGACCTCTCAAATTTCATATTCAATGTGATCTTGTCCTTGGTGAACCTTCTCTGTAGTCCTAACATTGTATTCCTTGCTCTGTTATAATATCCTGATGCACTTTGTATGACGTGATATGTCAGTATTGCATGCAAAACAAAACCTTTCATTGTACCTAGGTACATGTGACAGTAGTAAATCAAATTAAAGGAATATATTTCAGAATATAGTTCTCAAAGAAGAAACACATAGAAAAATGGCCATGGAGAAATAACAACCAAAGTAAGATCACCATTGCACTGCTATTTTCTATGTTAAGAAAGAGCTCTACAATTCTGGAAGGAATTGTTTGGTGGTGGGTGGTGCCAGGTCTCGCAGCAGGGGAAGGGATTTTCAAATTTGGCAGGAAAAGGAGTATTGGCTCCAAGGAGGAGTAAGGGATACATGTTGGGTCTGGCAGCAGGACTGTTGGATTATGAGGGGAAATAGAGGTGTCAGGTCCTAAGGGTGTCGGGTCCGGAGGCAGGGATAGGATATCAATCTGGAAGGTGTAAATGGTATGGGTGTGTGTGTGGCAAATTGGAGGTTCAGTTTAATAGTTAGCCAAGAGTTGGACTAGGTTTTAGTAGCCTAGCATCTCCTTGGTAGCGAGTAACTTGGCTACAATGGAACTTCTGAATTTTCTCACGTGGATGGATACGTTTGGAGGTTTGCAGAGTCAGGAGAATTACCCATCGGAATCTTCAATTTCTCATGAAATTTTCTCCTTGAATTCTATACTCTAAAATATATCTGTTTGCTAATTCAAGGATTTTGCAGAATCCCAACACACAACTCATATCTTTGACTGTCTGGCCATCAAAAAATATGGGCTAATATTTCGGTTGTAACGAACTGCAATTGGCAAGATGGTGATGCAAATTTTTAAAAACCTTCATCCAGATACATCCTTCATGTCAATCTAAAAATATATTTCTGCAGAGAAGATGAGACTCAAATTAAAGTTGATCAAGTTTGGCATTATTTGAAAATGACTGGAAAAAATATTTACATTTGCAATACATGTTCTTTGCATAACTTGTGGTGGACAAGAATTGGAAAATGTAGAACCTATCATTGATCTGTCTATATTAGTGAAATCTGATATTTCTTTTTGCAATAGTTATTTATATAATTGGCATATGGTTTCGTTTAGCATTTTTCTTGTGGCTTTCTAGAAATGCAACCAAATACTGTAAATTAGATTTTCTGCTATGCTACATGTATGATTTGTCCATATGGCTGGAGGTAAGAAATAACAGGAGGGAGAAGACACTGGAAGGGGTAGTCTAACCATAACAATAGCTATAGCAAGACCTACTTATATTGATTCTGCTTTCTCTCTGAAATAAAGGACAACATTCTGCTTGTCTTCCCTATTACCCATCAAACTTGGTTCTACTTTCTTATGATTCGTGCATGAGGACTCCCAAATCCCTCTATTTTATGGAGTCTTCATTCATTTAAATAACATTCAGCTCCTCTATTCATTATGCCAAAGTGTATATTCCTTATACACTAACAGCTGTGTGGTCAAATTTTGCCCCAATTCATTTATACGTTTGCTGATGACGCCACCATTTTAAGTTGGATCTCAAATATTGATAAGACATAGTACAGGCAAGAGATTGAGTGTTTAACAGTATGGTGTAAAGATAGCAATCTTCCATCAACAAAACAGAAGAGCTGATCATTGACTTCAGGAAGTGGAGTGGAGGGCAAGCCCCTGGCAGCATCAATGGTCCTGAGGTGGAGAGGATCAAGAGCATTAGGTTTTTGGGAGTGATGATCTGTCCTGGTTCACCGATATGAATGCAGTGTTCAAGGAAGTACAACAACATCTCTACTTCCTCAATGCTAAGGACATTTGTCCTGTCCACAGGGACTCTTACCTATTTTTATAGGTGCACCACAGAAAGCATCCTGTCTGGGTGCATCATAGCATGGTGTGGCAACTGCTCTTCCCAAGACCACAAGAAACTACAGAGAGTCATGAACACAGCCCAAACCATCACACAACAATCCATCTGTTGACTTCATTTATACTTCCTGCTGCTTCAGGAATCAACCAACATAATCAAAAATCCCTCCCATCCTGGCTTCACTCTATCCCACCTTCTTCCATGGGCAGAAGATGTAAAAGTTTGAATACACATATGAACAGATTCAAGAAGTTTCTTCCCCGCTCTTAGCAAACTTTTGAACAGGCTTCTCGCATGTTAATGTCGATCTCCCTCTCTGCAGCTTCTCTGCAGCTGTAACATCATATTTTGTATTCTGTTCTGCTACCCTGATGCAGTTAGTATGGTACAATCTGCTTATATAGCACACAAAACAACACTGTTCACTGTATATCTGTACACATGACAACAATAAATCAAACTCACACTTAATGATTATTTATATTGATTAGTCAATCCTTTTTCCATGCTAATGTACTACCTCTAAAACCATGACTCCTGTTTTAGCGAGCCTGCTTCTGCCCCTTTCCTAAAATTCACAAGCAGGACTGACTGGGAAGATCCATGGTTTTTGCCCATTTCTGCCCTTTGCAACTTATTTCTTCCTTTCTTGATACAATTTTTTCTCCCCTTGTCCACTCCATACCCACATATGGTCCTTTGATTCCTTATGTCAGTTTCAAAATTTCCAGTTCGCAGGCACGAGCCACCTCCTCATCACCATGGGACATGCAGTCCCTTTACATGTCCATCGTTCATCAGAATGGTCTTGGGTGTCTGCTTCTTCCTGGCAAGAAAACCTGAACCGTTTCAATCCACCACCACTCTCCTCCATCTGGTTGAGATTATCCTCACTTTGAACAACTTCTCCTTTACCTCTTCTCACTTACTTTAGATCAAATGATTCAGAGATACCGGTGTTGGACTGGGGTGTACAAAGTTAAAAATCACAAAACACCAGGTTATAGTCCAACAGGTTTAATTGGCAGCACACTAACTTTCAGAGCTCCTGATGAAGGAGCATCGCTCCGAAAGCTAGTGTGCTTCCAATTAAACCTGTTGGACTATAACCTGGTGTTGTGTGATTTTTAACTTTAGAGCAAAGGTTTGGACATAAATATCCACATGGGCCCCAGTTATGCCTGTATCTTTGTAAGGTATGTGGAACGTTCCTTGTTCCATTCGTACTCCAGACCTTACCCACAACACTTTCTCCATTTTGTCGATAACATCATTGGTGCTGCTTCCTTCTCATTCAGAAGTAGAAACATTGTCACTTCTAATTTCTACCATTCTCTCACCTTCACTTGGTCCAGCTCCTCCCTTTCCTTCCTTGACATCTCAGTTTCCATTTCCGGATTCTTTCTGATTCATTAGCGTCCATTTTCAGCCACTTCAAAACACTGCTCCCCTTGAAATCTTAAATGAGTAGGAGGCAACAAGCTTACATGAATCTGCTTGCAGTTGAGATGCTGTTGTTACAGGCGTATCAATGGGGCCACCAGCAGAGACTATCACACCAATATAACACAGGGACAGCCTGAGTCACGGATATTTGCTACACGGATGGTCGCTCAGTTAGAGCAGTCAAGAAGATTGATGTTGATGGTGATGGTGATGGTCATTATTCCCCCTGAGAGTTGGCACTCTCATCCTCCATAATAACTGCCTCAGCCCTTTGGTAGCATTCCATCACACATTCCATCTAGCCTCATTGACTAGACAGGATCACAAACTGGTGCAACTAGCATCTACTTAATCACTATTACTGATCTGCTCAAGTTATAGAGCATGGCAAACATTCTGTTCATAGTTCCTGAGTGCTTCCACATATAGTTGTTCATGAGGTTGGCCATTCTGTCAATGGAGAACCTCATGCATTCAAAGCTCTGAGCCATGGCACCACACATGGGCTGACTACATGTCTTCATTTTTTCTATGACTGCTCACTACCATCAGGATTCTGACATTTAGGAACATTTTACTCCTGTGTGGCCAAGTAGGTCCTTATTTACTGTATTTTGAGAGGCCCTATATCTGCATCAAGCTGAGAATGGCTGTTTTTCTCCTCCATGCTCTGAGGGGAACAGCTTAAATCTGTCTTTGCCTTTCTCCCCTTCCCCTGCTCGCTAGTATGGTGTTCATTAATCAGTATTACCCTATCCACGTTCATGGAAAGATTCAGTAATATATATGTATCTGCACTGACGAAGGGTGCCTGTAAGTACTAAACTTACTGTCTCAGTGTCTACTGATGGCATCAGGGCAATTATAGGTCTTAAACTTTGCCCCTTCAAGTCAAAATCTTTGGGACACTCATGAAGAGATCATGAGAATCATAATTTGAGTGCAAAAGCTGTAAAGTGATGAGTCTTTGGCACATTGCCAAATGTGGAAGGAGAGCACGATCAGCAAGTCAGGAGGAAGAGATCACATCTGGAGGGAGACACAGCCTGAACTACTATGTAGTTCAGGAAATTTGGAGGTAGCATGGGAAGTTGGTTTAGAGGGGAAGAAGTGCTTTTTGCTTACTTTTTTGGCTCATATTTTGTAAGCTTTTTTTAACAAGATATATTGAAGACAACGATCAGGGGCCCAGCACAAGAATGACATCACAGGAAACCAGAACATTTTTGGTTAGTGATAGCTGCTAATGTGACTATCATAGGTTACTTTCAGATTGATGGTAAATAGAGGAAATATTTACACACTACGAATTAAAACACCAGTATGAGTTTTTAAAGTCAAATGAAGAACTAAGAAATCAAAATCGAGTGCTAGGCCAGTCAGTGTGTTGTAACAACATGATTTGGGAGCTGGTGGACCCCATTGTGGTTCTTTGTGATCATATCTATAGCAAGTGTTGGTTGCTCAAGGAACTGCGGCTCAGAGTTGGTGAGCTAGAATCTGAGCTTTGAATAATGCAACACAGCAGGGAAGGGGAGAGTTATCTTGATGCTGCGTTACAGGAGGCAGTCACAGTCCTAAGATTAATTACCTTGAAATCAGTCAGTGGTCAGTGTGACTATGAGTGAGACAGATAGAGGGATCCAAAAGGTAGTACTGAAGGAACTTGAGCTCCTGAGTTTGTCTAACATATTTGAAATTCTTGCTCCCTGTATGGATGAGAGTGGGGCCTTTAGGGAGGATGAGCAAAGTGACAATAACAACATGATATAGGGAGCCATTCAAGCGTAAGGAGAAAAGAGAAATGTAGTTGTAATTGGTGATAGTATAGTCAGAGGAATAGATCATGTTCTCTGTGGTAGAATTCGAGAGACCCAAAAACTGTGTTGCTCGCCTGGTGCCTGGGTTCAGTACATCTCATCTGGGCAGCAGAGGAGTTTGGGGCAAGATCCAGCTATCGAGATCCATGATATACGTATCAATGATAGAGTAAAAAAGAGTATAGAGGTTCTGCTGAGGGAGCATGAGCATCCAGGGCCTAAGTTAAAAGCTGAGCCAATAAGGTAATAATTTCTGCTTTACTACCTGAGCCATGAGCAAATTTGCACCGGCTCAACAAGATTAGAGGTAAGTGCATGGCTCAAAGATTGATGTGGAAGAAACAAATTCAAATTCATGGGACGTTGGCACTAATATTGGGTAAGGAGGGAATTGTTCCAATGGGATGGGCTCCACCTGAATCATGCTGGGAGCAGACTCCTTGTGAACCGCATAACCAGGGCTGTGGATAGGGTATAAACTAAATAGGGAGAGGATTGGTTCAGTTGCATGGAAAATTGTGTAAAAAGTTATGGATGGGGGGAACGACTCTACAGAGGTTATTAAAGTTTCCAAAACAAGCAGGAGAACAGAGAGTGTGGAAAGGGTCATGAATCTAACTTCAGGCACAGCAGATGAGGGGACACCTATGAGAAGGGGACAATCAATGCAGGACTGAGGGTGTTGCAGTTAAATGTATGCAGGTTACAAAACAGTAAATGAGTTTGTAGCACAGATTGAAATTAGTAGCAATGATTTTATGGGTATCAGATAAATGGGACTGCAAGGGGAACTAAATGTTCAAGGATATGCATCCTAAAAAAGGACAGGCAAATGGGTAGAAGGGACAGAATTGCCTTGTTCATAGAAATAAAATTAAATTGATAACAAGGAGTGATATAGAGGTGTAAGGTGTAGAATTTGTATGGGTAGAGTTTAGGAGCCACAAAGGAATAAAGATCCTGATGGGAATTTTGTACAGGCCTCCGAGTGGTAGTCAGGATGTGTGGCAGAAAATAAATCAGGAGATAGAAAAGACATGTTATAAATGTACTATTAATATAGTCATGGAGTACTCCCACTTGCAGGTGGACAGGGAAAATCAGGTTGGTGGTGGATCTCAACAAATAGAATTTGTGGAATGTCTTTGAGATGGATTTTTGGAGCAGCTTGTGGTAGAGCCCACTAAGGAACAGAAAATTCTGGATTTGGTGATGTTTAATGAGGCAGGCTTGATTAGGAATTAGGGTGAAGGAAACATGAGGGGGCAGTGACTATAATATGAGAGAATTCACCCTGTAGTTTGAGAGGGAGAAGCTTAAATCATAGCAGGACCTATACACTTAATGGTAAGGTCCTAGGGAGTGTTGCTGAACAAAGAGACCTTGGAGTGCAGGTTCGTAGATCCTTGAAACTAGAGTCGCAGATAGGTAGGATAGTGAAAAAGATGTTTTATATGCATTTCTATATTGGTCAGAGGTCATGTTGCAGCTGTACAGGATGTTGGTTAGGCCATTTTTGAAATATTGCATGCAATTCTGGTCTCCTTCCTATCAGAAGGATGTTGCAAAACTTGAAAGGATTCAGAAAAGATTTCCAAAGACGTTGCCAGGCTTGGAGGATTTGAGCTATAGGGAGAGGCTGAATTGGCTGGGGCTGTTTTCCCTGGAGTGCCAGGGGCTGAGGGGTGACCTAATAGAGGTTTATAAAATCATGAGGGGCATGGATGGAGTAAACAGACAACGTCTTTTCCCTGGGTTGAATGAGTCCAGAACTAGAGGGCATAGGTTTAGGGTGAGAAGTGAAAGATATAAAAGGGACCTAAGGGGCAACTTTTTCACGCAGAGGGTGGTACGTGTCTGGAATAAGTTGCTAGAGGAAGTGGTGGAGGCTGGTACATTTGCAACATTTAAAAGGCATTTGGATGGGCATATGAATGGGAAGGGTTTGGAGGGATATGGGCCGGGTGCTGGCAGGTGGGACTAGATTGGGTTGGGATATCTGGTCAGCATGGACGGGTTGGACCGAAGGGTCTGTTTCCCTGCTGTACATCTCTATGACTCTAAGATGCATTAATCTGAAAGTTAATGACTTCTGTAGATGCCAGCCATAAGTATGCCACCATCCTTTGGAAAATTGTCTTCAGTTTAAGTTATCCTCAGAGGTATAGCTTTCCTTTATTATCTCTTGAAAGAGGATGTCTCAGCTTCTTGTTTGCTTTTCAATACCTCCAAACTAATTTAGCTGATTTTTTTCTGTTGCAGTAAGAGACTATGTGGTCCGTAGATTCTCTCACTGGCTCTCAACTAGGTAATCTTCTAGGTTTTGTTTTTTCACAAAATTTAAACTGAGATAAAACCACACAATTTTACTTCTCTTTCAGTGCAGGTCTATCTGAATTTCATTTACATTGGCTATCTTCTCTCAGTCAACTGCAAACCATATCAGATCCAAACTGCAACTAACTGTCCCAGTAAACACCAAGAAATTGAAAGCAGAGTAATCTATTTAGCTCCACCCATTTCCATGAAGATGTAGCCTGCTCTGTGCTATTCTAAAACTGAGCTTTAAGTTAGTATTCTCTCAGAGAATCATCTGCAACTTATTTTTTGAACCAATGACACAAATGAATTTTACAACTTTTTAGGGTCTACTGAATGCCTTTAAACTTCAATGCTATCTCCCAAAACAAATTATCTGTGAATTGGACTCCTTGCATGCGTTGCAGACAGAATGTCTCCAGATCTTTAGCTAAGAAACCAAACTCAATATCTTCTATTACCTCTCTCAAGTCCTGAACTTTTGAATCTACAACTGAAAAGTTATATTTCTAAAGCTTAAGTTACCATCCTTAACAGACCACAGGGTTGCTCTCTCATTGAAGAAGACAAGACTGGTTGTGAGTTAACTAAAGTGCCATCATACCTCAGGCGAGGGGAGAGGTTGAGAAGGATAGCCCTTCATACTAACCTCAGCTGGTGACCGAAATTGAACCCACACCTGTCGGCAACACACTGCTTTGCAAACCATCTATCCAGCCAACTGAACTGAATTAATTCCCTTCTAAGTTTTATTCTAAAACATTTGAAATATGTACAAGATATTCACGACACGATTCTGATCTCTTTAGCATTCCCAATTTTAATAACTGCATCATTTCCTTCAAGATGCCCAAGTCCTAATTATTGGAATTCTCTACTCAGTCTCTGCACCTTTTCTCATTTGAGATGCTTGTAACAGGTCACCTTTTTGATCAAGCTTTTGTTTATCTTCTCTAATATCTCTGATGTGACTCAGTGTCTATTTGATAATGCTCTTCTGAAGCTAGGGACATTTTATGTTATTTAAGCCTTAAAACCAGTTGTTTTTGTTGATGATATTTCAGACGTACAGCTTTTTCAGAACAGTCATTGCTGCTGATGCTGGCTGACTTGCTGTGTGCTTGCAGACGTTTTGGCTTTTGTTTAAGATTTTTTAAAATTCCACAAATGTTGGCAATTTCTCAGCCCTAAAGTAGCTCAGCCTGAAGAGAGAAATTCCAAGCGCAGTTCACAATCAATTTGGAAAATCTTTATATATCTGACTCAATTATAGAATAGTAGGATCAAATAAAACCAGCTGAACTAGACTACTGTGTCAAGACTATTGTGTCAAGCATCATCATTACCAGGACTGGTTCAAAAGAAGCATTGCTGAAATATGTGACCTCCCAGAACAAAAGCAAAAGCCTTCATTGCCTGACAGACTGCAAGTGAAGAAGAAAGTTTAGCAACTTCTCAAGGCTGATGCCCAAAGCCAAACCTGGAAGATAAAGGACATGTGGTAGAAAGAGAAAACCCAACAATATTCAGCAATTTGCTGACTATTATGGTATGGAGTTATGTTTTGAAACTAGTAGGGCCACATATATGTCCGAAGTCAAAGGTTCTAGTGTTTAAAGATTACTGGACACCACTTCACTTCTGCAAACTAGGAAGTTCAAAAGAAGTTGCATCAAGACACTATTCAAAAGGGCCACAACACACTGCAGTACACCAGAACTGCAAAAAGAGGAAGAAGAACACCTATACAATGTATTCGCCAAAAACTGATACCCGCGCAATTTCATCAACAGATGCCTAAGGGAAAGACAACGAAACGAGGACATGCCGCAACCCAAAGGACTAGCCACACTACCATACATCAAGAGCATTTCCGAACTGACAGCCAGACTACTGCGACCACTAGGACTCATAACAGCACACAAACCAACAGCCACTCTCAGACAACAACTCACCAGAACAAAGGACCCGATACCCAGCATGAGCAAAACCAATGTAGTGTACAAAATCCCATGCAAGGACTGCACAAAACACTACATAGGACAAACAGGAAGACAGCTAACGATCCGCATCCATGAACACCAACTAGCCACGAAACGACATGACCATCTATCCTTAGTAGCCACACAAGCAGATGATAAGCAACATGAGTTTGACTGGGACAACACTACTATTATAGGACAATCCAAACAGAGAACAGCCAGGGAATTCCTAGAGGCATGGCACTCATCCACAGATTCAATCAATAAGCACATCGACCTGGACCCAATATACCGACCACTGCAACGGACAGCTGGAACTGACAACCGAAAGCGGCAGAGACAAACCACTATAAATGCCGGAGGAAAGATCACAGAAGCACTTCACAGAAGGCTCCCAAGCACTGAGGATGTCACCTAGACAGAGGACGAAACGTCTGCAACACACATTCCCAGCTCAGCGAACAGAACCACAACTAGTTCAAACGAACTTGTGGTGGTCACTGCTAGCAGCCCAGAAATTTCTACCAAGAAGTCAAACATTACTCCCAGATTTACCAGAGAATTAGCACTTTTTGTATACACAGGGGAAAATGCTGATTTAGTCAATTATCATCATATTAATCCACTCCCAGTGATAGCAGTTGTCATTAGAACTATCAATCAAACGGCTAACTTTCTCATTGAAGCTATTTTAGGATTGTTAAACCCAATAGGACCTCAGTTCAGCTTGGTCCAAATATGGACAAAAGCATTTTTTAAATTAATACATGGCAAGTGGGCATCACTGGACAGACCAATACTTATTGTTCTGGTCACCCAGAAGGCAGAGTCAGCTAGATTGCTGTGAGCCTGGACTGACATGCAGACCAAATGCCAGATTTCCTTCCCTAAAGAAGATTAATGAACCAGATGAGTTTTCCCCTGACAATGGTCATTAGCTTCATGTTCATCATTCAACACTTCATTCCAGATTATTATTGAATTCAAACTCCATGGCAGGATTTGAACCCAGGTCCCCAGAACATTACCTGCATCTCTGGATTAATATTCTCGTGATGATATCATGAGGTCATTGCCTTCCCTGAATTGGAGATGTGGGACGAGAGTGACCTTCAACATTACAGCAACAGGAGGAGGGAGAGCAAGATACTAGAGAAATGGCTCTGACAGGAAGAGGTGTGCTGGGTCTTCACTTTGTAACTCCCATGAAGGGGGTGAATAGAAATTGCAAAGTGTCCCTTTTGCAGTAAGTTGTGGAAGGCAAGATGGGAATACCTTCATAGAGAGGGTGAAGTGATCTATAAGTGAAAGGTGTGATGTGTATAAAACAATAAGGTATAGGAACAAAATTTAGCCATTCTGCCCATCGAATCTGCTCTGCTATTTGGTCATGATTGATATGTTTCTCAACCCCATTCTTCTGCCTTCTTCCTGTAACACTTGATCCCTTTACAAGAGATATCAGCTAAACATATGGCTGCAGGGATGGCGCAGGAGGAAGGGTTTCAGGTTTATGAATAATTGGGGCTCATTCTGGGGAAGGTGGGACCTCTACAAATGGGACGGTCTTCACTTCAACTAGAGGGGTACTAATATCCTGGGTGGGAAATTTACTGGTGCTATTCAGTTGGGTTTAACTAGCTCAGTGTCCAGATTAGAGTGGTGCTGGAAAAGCACAGCAGGTGAGGATCACGAAAATCGACGTTTCGGGCAAAAGCCCCTCATCAGGAATAAACTAGTTCAGCTGAGATGTAGCTCTAGTGCACAGGAGGATGAGAGTAGGGAGGACATGGACAGGATTTCACAGTCACAGGAATGTGCTGGCAGACAGCAAGCTGGTTTGAAATGTGTCTATTTCAATGCTAGAAGAATCCGAAATAAGGTACGTGAGCTTGCAGCATGGATGGGTAAGTGGGGCTTCGAAGTTGTGGCCATTTCGGAGACATGGATAGAGCAGGGTTAGGAATGGATGTTGCAGGTTCCAGGTTTAGATCTTTCATTAAGAACAGGCAAGCTGTAAAAGGGGGGTAGGTATGGCTTTGTTAGTCAAGGACAGTATAATGGCGGCTGAAAGAAATTTTGACAAAGACTTGTCTACTGAGTTGGTATGGGCTGAAGTTAGAAACAGGAGAGGAGAGGTCACACTGCTGGGAGTTTCTTATAGGCCTCTGCAGAGATGTGAAGGAGAGGATCGGCAACACGATTCTGGGTAGGAGTGAAAGGAACAGGGTGGTCATTATGGGGGGCCTTAACTTCCCCAACATTGACTGGAAATGCTATAACTCTAGTATGTCGGATGGATCAGTTTTTGTCCAACGTGTGCAAGAGGATTTCCTGACATAGTATGTTGAAGTGCGAACAAGAGGGGAGGCCACACTAGATCTGGTGCTTGGGAATGAACCAGGCCAGGTGTTTGATTTAGTGGTAGGTGAGCACTTTGGAGAGAGTGACCATAATTCAGTCATATTTAGTTTAGCAATGGAAAAGGATAGGTACATGCCACAGGTCAAGAGTTATCGATGGGACAAGGGCAATTACAATGCGATTAGGCAAGAATTAGGATGCGTAGAATGGGGTAGCAAAATGCAGGGGATGGGGACAATCGAAATGTGGAGCTGGTTTAAGAAACAGATGTTGCCTGTCCTTGATGGGTATGTCCCTGTCAGGCAGGGAAGAAGTCATAAGGTAAGGGAACTGTGGGCTACGACAGAAATTTCATCTCTTGTAAGCGGAAGAAGGAGGCTTATTTGATGATGATACGAGATGGTTCAGATGAGGCAATGGAGAGTTACAGATTAGCTAGGAAGGATTTAAAGAGAGAGTTAAGAAGAGCAAAGAGAGGACATGAGCAATCTTTAGCAGGTAGAATAAAGGAGAACCCTAAAGCTTTCTATAGGTGTGTGAGGAATAAAAGGATGACTAGGGTAGGAATAGGGCCAGTCAAAAACAGAAGTGGGAAGTTGTGTGTGGACCTTGTGGAGATTGGAGAGGTGCTAAATGAATATTTCTCATCAGTTTTCACTCAGGAAAAGGAGAATATTGTCGAGGAGAAGCATGAGATACGAGATATTAGACTAGAAAGGATCGAGGTTAGTAAGGAAGAGGTGTTATCAGTTCGAGAATGAATTTATTCGAGGATTCTCTGGGAAGCTAGGGAGCAGGTGATGGAACCTTTGGCTTTGATCATTGAGTCATCATTGTCTACAGGTTTAGTACCAGAGGACTGGAGGATTACAAATGCTGTGCCCTTGTTCAAGAAGGGCAATAGAGATGACCCAGTTAATTATAGACCAGTGAGTCTTAAGTCTGTTGTAGGAAACGTTTGGAAAGGATTATAAGAGATAGGATTTATAATCATCTAGCAAGCAACAATTTGATTGCAGATAGTCAACATGGTTTCGTCAAGGGCAGGACATGTCTTACAAACCTCACTGAGCTTTTTGAGAATGTGACCCAGCATGTAGATGAGGGTAGGGCAGTTGATGTGGTGTACATGGACTTCAGTAAAGCCTTTGATTAGGTTCCAGATGGTAGGCTGTTGGAGAAAATCTGGAGGCATGGGATTGAGGGTAATATTGCAGTTTGGATTAGAAACTGGCTTTCTGTAAGAAGGCAGCAAGTGTAATTGATGGAAAATATTTAGCCTGGAGTCCGGTTACTAGTGGTATGCCACAAGGATCTGTTTTGGGACCACTGCTGTTTGTCATTTTTATAAAAGACTTAGATGCAGGCATAAGTGGATGGGTTAGTAAATTTGCAGATGACAATAAAGTCAATGGAGTAGTGGACAGTGTGGAAGACTGTTGCAGGTTGCAGGGGGACTTGGATAAACTACAGAATTGGGCTGAGAGGTAGCAAATGGAGTTCAATGCAGATAAATGTGAGGTGACTCACATTAGGAAGAATAACAAGAAAAGAGAATATTGGGTCAATGGAAAGATTCTTGGTAGTGTGGATGTGCAGAGAGATCTTGGAGTCTATGTACATAGATCCCTGAAAATTGCCAGGCAGGTTGATAGTGCTGTTAAGAAGGCATACGGTGTGTTAGGTTTATTGGTCGAGGGATTGAGTTCCGGAGCCATAATGTCATTTTGCAACTATACACAATGCTAGTGTGGCCACACTTGAAATATTGTGTACACTTCTGATCGCCCCATTTCAGGAAGGATGTGGAAGCTTTGGAAAAGGTGCAGAGGAGATTTACCAGGCTGTTGCCTGGTCTGGGGGGATGGTCTTATGAGGAAAGGCTGAGAGACTTGGGTCTGTTCTCATTGGAAAGAAAAAAGCTAAGAGGGGATTTGATTGAGACATACTAGATGATCAGAGGATCAGATATAGTAGACAGTGAAAGTCTTTTTCCTAGAATGATGACGTCAGCTTGTATGAGGGGACTTAGCTACAAATTGAGGGGTGATAGATTTAAGACAGGTGTCAGAGGCATGTTCTTTACTCAAAGAATGGTAAGGGCATGGAGTGTCCTGCCTGCCAAGGTAGTGAACTCAGCCACATTAGGGAGATTTAAACAATCCTTAGATAAGCACAGGGATGATGATGGGATAGTGTAGGGGGGATGGGCTTAGATTAGTTCACAGGTCGGCACAACATCAAGCGCCGAAGGGTCTGTTCTGAGCTGTATTGTTCTATGTTCTATGTTCTATGCCATTTCTCTGCCCATCTCTTCAATCTATCTATATTCTGTGACAGTCCCCATTACTATCTGCTACTCCACCAATCTTGGTATCATCTGCAAACTTGCTAATCAGGCAATTGATATCTTCCTCCAAATCAGTTATAATTATATCACAAGCAACAGTGGTCCTAGCACAGATTCCTGTGGAACACTATTGGTCACAGGTCTCCATTTTGAGAAACTCCCTTCCACTACTACTCTCTGTCTCCTGTTGCTCAGCCAGTTCTCTATCCATCTAGCTAGAACACTCTAGACCCCATGCGACTTCACCTTCTCCATCAGCCTACCTTGGGGAACCTTATCAAATGCCTTACTAAAGTTCATGTATATGACAAATACAGCCCTTTCCCCATCAGTCAACTTTATCACCCCCTCAAAGAATTCTATTAGGTTTGTAAGACATGACCTTGCCTGCACAATACCATGCTGCCCATTAATGATAGCCCATTTTCTTCCAAATGGGCATAGATCGTATCCCTCAGTATCTTCTCCAGCAGATTCCCTCCTACTGACATTCACTGGTCTATAATTACCTGGAGTATCCTTGCTACCCTTCTTAAACAAGGGGATAACATTAGCAATTCACCAATCCTCCGGGACCTCACCATGTTCAAGGATGCTGCAAAGATATCTGTTAAAGCCCCAGCTACTTCCCCTCTCGCTTCCCTCAGTAACCTGGGGTAGATCCCATCTGAACCTGGGGACTTGTTTACCTTAATGTCTTTTAGAATACCCAAAACTTCCTCCCTCCTTATGCCAACTTGTCCTAGAGTACTCATGTCCCTCTCCTCAGTGAATACTGATGCAAAATACTTGTTCAGAATCTCACACCTTTGCTCTGACTCCATGCATAACTTTCCTCCTTTGTCCTTGAGTGGGCCAACCCTTTCTCTAGTTACTCACTTGTTCCTTATCTGTGAAAAAAAGGCTTTGGGATTTTCCTTAACCCTGTTTGCTTAAGATAGCTCATGACCCCTTTTAGCCCTCTTAATTCCTTATTTCAGTTGGTCGTACATTCCCAGTATTCTTTCAAAGGACAATTGGAAGTATGCGTATTTCTCGGAGCATTGAAGAGATTACAGAGTTATAAAGGGTGAAGTCACAGAGACCTTGGAAAAGAAAGAATGAGAATTTTAAAATAAGTTGCTTCACTGGAACCGAGTGTTAAGTTGGCAAGCATAAAGGCTTAACAGGACTTACTGTGATTCAAGACACAGGCAGCGGAATTTCAGGTGGCCTTAAGTTATAAAGAGTAGGGAATGAAAGTTTAACCAGGTGTGCTTTAGAATAGTTGAGTTTCGAGATAACAAAGTAGGTTTTCTATTCTATATTCTTTGATCTGATGTAGGAATTGCTGATACAGTCAGCATTTGTTGCCCATACCTAAATGGGCAACATTTGAACTAAATGGCTTACTAGGAAAATTAAAAGTCAACCACATTTTTTATTGGTGTGGAATCACATGTGCACCAGACTAGGTAAGTAATGCAGCTATCTTCATTTAAAGAATATTAGGGAAACAGATTTTTACTAATAACAGGTTCTCATGGTCAGCATAACTGAGGCTAGCTTTATATCCAAGGTTCATTAATTAAATCTACATTTCACTCATTACTCTGGTCGGATTTAATCCACGTGCCCAAAACTTCTAGATTACTAGTACGGTGATATTATCACCACATCATTATCTCTCCACCATAAATTAATTCTTCAACTGAGGTCATCACCGCAGAATTCATAGATCAAAATCAATAAGGTCCGTTTTTGAATGCGTGCATCTAAATTTCTGCCAACCAGATTACTTTGTTACACTCATCTGTACATTTTTGTTATTCTAGCTCCCAGCTTGTATTTATCATTTTATGTTTGGACTATACCTGTTGGACTATAACCTGATGCTGTGTGATTTTTAACTTTATGATGACTGCCTTTTTAGGAAGCTGGGGAAATGGTTCGCTCCTTTGTTGGTGGCCTGGAATTGATTGTTAATTTGCTAAAATCTGATGATATCGAGGTTCTGGCCAGTGTTTGTGCAGCTTTAGCCAAAATAGCCATGGACGAAGAAAACCTAGCAGTTATAACGGACCATGGAGTTGTTCAAATGTTGTCAAGTTTAACATACACAGTAAGTAGCCTTGGTATGTATTACTTGTTAAAAGAGTTACATAGTTTGGCATTGTATTTACACTACAGGAACAGGCCATTTGACCCAACAGGTATATATCAATATTTATATGTCGCATAGGCCTCCTCCCACCCTTCTTTATCTCATCCAATCAATATATCCTTCTTGTCCTTTCTCCCTCATATTTATCTAACTTTCTGTTAAATTTACCCGTTCTAGTTACATCAATTATTCATTATAGTAGTGAGTTTCACATTCTAACCACTGCCTGGGTAATGTGCTTTTTCTTGAATTCCCCACTGGTTTTATTCATGATTAGCTTATATTTATGGCTGCTATATCTTGTCTCCCCCACCTCTCTATGTCTAATGTGTCAACCCCTTTTCATAATGTTGAAGATCTCAGTCAGACATAGAGACCCAAATTACTAAAATTTTCCTGATCAATGCAGCAGACAGAAATTGCTGGAAAAGCCCAGCAGGTCTGGCAGCATCTGTGGAGAGAAATCAGCGTTAATGTTTTGGATTGAGTTAAACCCTTCCTCAGTAGACATGGTTGTGCTCACTTGCCAATATCTCCACAGGGTTCAGGTTAGTAGAGAGCCAATTACAGAGCTGAGAATGAACTTTTAAAAAGTTATGCTGCCAAAGGAATTACCAAAGTATCACTGTGAATTCCTAAAATGTCCAATGTTCTTATGGTTGCCTTTAATTAGGCATTGCCCCAGCTAATTCCTTCACAAAACTGGGCATTCAGTTTGTTGTGTATACACATGGTGTCTGGTAACCAATATATTATTTAAAATATACATATAGAATGTTTCCTAAACCAAAATAAGTATCTACATGCACATCCTCTTGAAGTTGGCGCTTAGAGGCAAATAAGGGCACTGAAAATAATTTAACTGGTCGAAGATAGCCAGCATGGATCTTTAAAGAGCAGGTCATGCCTGACAAATCTGATTATGTCTCTTAAAGGTGTGACTAAAGTACTAAACAGAGTGGTGCTTATGGATGTTTTTGTATTGTACGTGCAGTGCTGGTGTGTTACAGATGCATATTGGAACCCTCAGAATGACATAATTTGTGTACCTACCAAGGCAGTTTAAACATCTGTTGAACTGATTTACACTACCTAAGACCCTCCACAAATGACTCTTGCACTGATCTTAGTGTCAAAGACTTGGGTTAGATATGCACTATTTACCCAGATACTTAAAACCAGAATGATAGCACTTTTTAATCTCTACTGTAACTCAGTGATTAACAGCACAATCTAATCATTGCCCCCATACATAATCTCCCTGATACCCAACCATTCAACCCAACTTGACTTTCTCCACCCACTAACCAATCAAATTCAAAACACACTCCTGACCCAATTCCCCCAACACACTCCTGACCTACATCCCACTTCCCCTAATCTGGCACCCACTGCCTGTTCTGATTACCATTCCCCTACTCTTACCACCCTCCCAATCCATGTGCACCCCACTCCCTCACCATTCCCCCCTCCCCACCAACTGGTCTGCCTAAACCAACTACCCACACCCCAATATTATTTTCACAACACTCCTCTTTCACCTATCCACCTACTCACTCACCCACCTACTTCATCACTTACTCAATCTCTCACCTAATCAATCACTTATTCACCCATTCACTCAACACCCAACTGCTTACTTGCCCTATTGAAAAACTTGAGACCTTTTAAAACTTACCTGATTATAGTCATAGATTATTGTGCTGTACAGTATGGAAACAGACACTTTGGTCCATTTTGTCCATGCTGACCAGATATCCCAAATTAATATAATTCCATTTGTCAGCATTTGGCCCATATCCCTCTCAACCCTTCTTATTCATATATCCATCCAGATGCCTTTTAAATGTTGTAATTGTACCAGCCTCCACCAATTCCTCTGGCAGCTTATTCCTTACACGCACCACTCTTTGTATGAAAAAGTTGCTGCTTTGGTCACTTTTAAATCTTTCCCCTCTCACCTTAAACCCATGACCTGTAGTTTTGGGCTCACCGACTCCGAGCAAATGACCTTGGCTATTCACCCTATCCATTCCCCTCATGATTTTATAAACCACTATAATGTCACCCCTCAGCCTCCGATGCTCCAGGACAAGTAGCCTCAGCCTATTCAGCCTCTCCCTCTATCTCAAACCCTTTATCCCTGGCCATATCCTTGTAAATCTTTTCTGCACCCTTTCAAATTTCACAACATCTTTCCTATAGCAGGGAGACCAGTATTGAATGCAATATTCCAAAAGTGGACCAACTAATGTCTGTACAGCCACAACATGACCTCCCTATTACAGCTTTCTCTCTCTGTTAGTCTCAAAGCTGCTTCCAGACTTAAACTGTCTGTTTACAGGTACATCAAAAACCAAAAGTAGAATAGCTGTGTACAATCTATCACCATAGCTATATGGGACACCTGGGATATTCCAAGTGGAGATCAAGTAGAGATTGAAACTATCTCTAATCCCCAAACCTTACCATTGATCTGAAATGTATATAAATACTTTAATATCTCCTTACATTTATCAGTTGCTTCCAAACATCTCTTTGATCTGTGAAAATAATGTGAATAATTTGCACCACTTATTGAGACAACTGTAGACATCTGACTGCCACAAAATTCAGAGAGGTAATCCATTGTTTAGTGTTTTCTTGCTTTAAACTCTGACCTCATAAAGAGGCCAGCCTTTAAATTACAATTATTCTTGTTGTGTTTACCATGTTCAAAGATATGAGTCATGAAATTAAATAACACTATGTAAAACTCTGATTACTATTTAGTGCTGTGAACATTTCTGCACATGTTAAAATGGATATATTAGCCTTCAGAAGAGTGAAGAGTGGATCTATAGTAGTATAAGAACTGGAATCCAATGGTTAAGCTCCAAGAAACAAAGCTAAGAATGAAATGAAATGTTTATTTTGTCTCTCAGCAACTGACTTCTTGTAGAATCAGAAAAATGATCTTGGAGTTTGTTTTTGAGAAATATTACTGATAGTATCAATCATCATTAGTTGATATGGAAACACATCTGTAGAGAAAAAAGCAGACTTACTGTTTCAAGTCACAGATGACTCTTCTTCACAACAGTTCCACAGATGCTGCCAGACCTGCAAAGTTTCTCTTTCTCAAAGCATTTTCTATTTTTATTTGAGTTCCACTATCTGCAATATTTTGCTTTTATTATGTTTAATATTCCCAATGACAAATACTATATGTTTATTTTACTCTTCTTACAGAGGGATGATATGCTTCGGCAGAATTTAGCAGATGCTGTTGCTTGCTGTTGTAAGTGGGGAAACAACAGAGTTGCCTTTGGAGAAACTGGGGCTGTGGCCCCGCTGGTCCATTATCTCAAATCAAAAAGTCCTCGTGTTCATCGTGCTACAGCACAAGCCTTGTACCAGCTTTCATTTGATCCGAACAACTGCATTACCATGCATGAAAATGGTGTGGTTAAGGTAAGCTTGTGCAATCCTAAATGTTAAAAGTGGATATATTTTAATCTACTTTTTATGTTCTTATTAATATCTTTTTCATTTCTTCATACAACATAATTGGGATATGGAATATTTTAGTAAATGGATATAAAAACATTTTGTTTAATCTATCAACTAAGGAGCACATTCTAAAAACAAACATGATTTGGCCCTGATTTTCTATAGTTTATTCAACAGATTCCCTAGTGTTAAAGGGCTGTGATTGTGCAGTGCTGAACTGTCTGAGATGCAGAGAATGACATGAAAATTACAAAATGGATTGAGACCACTTAATCCAAACAGGCTGTGTTGATGTTTGTCCTCAGGAAGGGTCTTTGAACCTGAAATGTTACTGTGCTTTCTCTCCACGGGTGCTGACAGACCTGCAGAGTTTTTCCAGCAATTTCTGATTTTGTTTCTGATTTCTAGTATCTGCAGTTCTTTGGTTTTTCTGGAGAAATGCAAATATTGCATTTGTTCCAGAAATAATTTAAAGATAAACCCAACAACTAGAGCCAAGTTAGTTTAATCTTGACAAGAAAAGGGAACTTGTGGAAAAAGCAATACCTTCCCACGCCCTATTCCTATTCAAGGCCCAAGCATGCTATCTTCCCATGTCAGCTTTTCACTTGTTGGCAACCTCCTCCCGCTAGCTACAATATTGTGTCTATTACTCAGTAATTTGCAGCCATATCTGAGATGGTTATGTAAGTAGCAGTAAAGACATCTATAACATTTATTATGAAAAGGCACTTGCTGATCACCAAGCCCCACTACTCCATAGCTCACACCATAACTCTAATGTTCTGATTCAATCACCAAATGGCTAATTGCTTCCTTTTTGTACAGCAATGCAGAATAAAAGAGAATTTCATTAGGCTTCTTTAACAAGCTAAAAATAACCTGTTTATTATAATACAAATCTCACTCTTAAAAGCAAGTAGCAAACTGGTTAACATTTAGGATTTAATCTGCAATTAGAACTATATCCCCTTTTAATCCCACACCATACACACTCACACATCACCAACAACAATAAAGACTCTGCAAAGATAATATGTTTAAAAAACACAGAAGGAAAAAACGTTTAATTGACCAATGGTCTGAAAACCAAGGGATAGAATTTCACAGTCTATTGGGTTTCTTGTTGATAACCTGTAGAGAAGTTTTCTGGTAATTCTAGGGAATACACCCCGTCTCTTATCTTTCTCAAACCTTTACTTGGCTACTTTTCCAAAGTCACATGACTTTCTGCAATCAGCAAGTGGTTCACAGCCCACATGAAACTACTAACCTCATTCCCAAATAGCTACATGGGTTCTCTTCACAGTTTTGGTCAAAAACAATATTTTTAATCCAAACCAGTGTCTAAAGAGTTCAGTACCTTCTAATGCACCACATAGTATAAATATAAATATGTATTCCCAACAAATTTTACAGGCCTGAAAATACACTTGCAAGGGACTAAAATTCTATAGTTATTTTACAGTAGACTGGGGAGATAGTTGGGGAGTAAAGGACGCAATTTCATAAATTGCATAAGATACAAAACCTGAAAGTTATTGTGAACTATGAGAAGGTTAGTTATAAACTTCCACAAAATATCGAAATACTTGTGCAATGAATGAACAGGCGATAGTTGAAATTTAATGGACAAAGGTTCAAAGAGATATAATTAGTTAAATATAACAAGGAGAAGCAAAACAAAATAAAGGGTGCAATGCTAAAGGGACAGTAAGAACAGAGAAACTTAGGGAAATTTCTACATAAATCACTGCAAATTACGAAGTGGTTAAATGGCAAACATATAGTATCCTTGGCTTTATAAATAGAAGCATGGGAGTATTTTAATGAACTTGCAAGAGTAAGAAATGTGACATCTCAGATGACTTAATTGATAAAAGCTGCAATTTCACTTTCTCAATGGCAGTTCAAACTTAGAGATTGACTCAGCAGCATGTCTGTAGCAAGCTAGCTTTACATTATCTTCTCATTTCTGCTTAATAAATGTGCCTATGATGAATACTTGTAATTTTCAAATTTTGTAATTCTGTTCCTACCTTCATGATAATACAATACAATAAAGTGCTGGATATTTCATGAATAAGTAAGTTGAGGAAGATGTAAAAGAGATGTATTGTAGCTTTTGCTTTTCCTAAACTTCTTCAGCCTCAGTTGAAGGAGAAGAAGCTTATTATATGACCAATATCTGTTAAGGGACGAAGGTTCATTCTATCCTAAGGTTCAACAAAGTACAGCAACTGGTAGTAAGATTGATAAAATACATAAAAACATGACTCAATACAGGCACTGTGATGCATCAGGGAGGAGGGAAAGCCACCTAGATTCGTTGTTATACTTCCTAGGCTTGAGTTGTTTGGTTTGATCAGTATTCAGGGACAGGAGGTTTTGACAGCAAGTGAGGCAGTAAGAGGACACAGAGAGCATGAATGCAGGAACTCAGTCTTTCCAAATGTCCAACAGATGTAAAGTTCTTTAGGTTTATGTAGATGAGAATGAGGGCTGCAGGCTGCATGCTAAATTAACTAAATTAACTCTTGTGGTACAAGAGGGAGGATTTAGAGGGAATGTCAGCATAGTTTTGAGAAATAGAAATCATATTTGACAAATTTGCTGGGGTTCTTTGAGGATTTAGATTAGATTAGATTACTTACGTGTGGAAACAGGCCCTTCGGCCCAACAAGTCCACACCGCCCCACCGAAGCACAACCCACCCATACCCCTACATTTACCCTTTACCTAACACTACAGGCAATTTAGCGTGGCCAATTTACCTGACCTGCACATCTTTGGACTGTGGGAGGAA
Source organism: Chiloscyllium punctatum (assembly GCF_047496795.1). Classification (NCBI taxonomy): domain Eukaryota; kingdom Metazoa; phylum Chordata; class Chondrichthyes; order Orectolobiformes; family Hemiscylliidae; genus Chiloscyllium; species Chiloscyllium punctatum. The sequence goes on along the minus strand of NC_092746.1, from coordinate 89,233,517 downwards.
ACCGGAGTACCCGGAGGAAACCCACGCCAACACTGGGAGAATGTGCAAACTCCACACAGTCAGTCGCCTGAGGTGGGAATTGAACCCAAGTCTCTGGGGCTGTGAGGCAGCAGTGCTAACCACCGTGCCGCTGTGCCGCCCACTAACAAGCAATTTTTAACAAGCAATGTTGATAAAGGAGAATATGTAGATTGGTACATGTGGATTTCCAGGAGGTATTTGATAAGGGTGCCACATTATAAGAGTGCACAAAATAGGCACTCATGGTATTTGCATGGACAAACAGCGTTAACACACAAACGACAGTCAGTCAGGATTAATGTGTCTTTATCAGGTTGGAAAGATGTAACAGGTGGAGTTCAGCAAGGATCATTTATTTACTATTGAGATTAATGGCTTGGAAGAGGGAATTGAGTATGATATATCCAAATTTGCTGATAATACAAAAATAGGTTGGAGGGTATGTTGAGATGGGGACATAAGGAATATGCAAGGGGATAAAGATTGGTTAGTGAGTGAGCAGAAACTTGGCAGATGAAGTTTAATATAGCAAAATGCAAGATCATGCACTTTACTGGGAAAAATCAAAAGGCTGGCTCATATTTAAGTGGAGAGAAAAAGTGCAGTGCAGAGGGACCTGGGTGTCCTTGTGCATGAAACACAAAAAGTTAGCATGCGGGTGCAGCATGTAATTAAGACAGCAAGTGGAATTTTAGTCTTTATTGCTGGAGGATAGATTTTAAAAATGGGGAAGTCTTTGTTACAATTGTACAGGCTGTTGTTGAGGCAGCTACTGGAGTACTGTGCACAATTTTACACAGTATTTAACAAAGGATATCATGCCATTTGAGGTAGTTTAAAGGAGATTCATCAGGTCAATTACTGGGATGAAGAGGTTAACTTATCAGGAGCAGCTAAACAGGTGAGATTTTAATTCTCTAGAATTTAGAAGAATGAGGGGTGATCTCATTGAAACATAGAAGAATCTGAGGAGACCTCAACAGGGTAAATATTGAGAAGATGTTTCCTCAAGTGAGGCAATCTTAAAGTAAGGGACAGAATAAGGGGATGTTCATTTAGAACTGAGATGCAAAGGAATTTTTTTCTCCCAGAGGATAGTGTATATCTAGAATTTTCTACCAGAGAGTTTTGGAAGCTAGATCACTGAAAGCATTTAAAGAAGAGAAAGATACATTTTTGAAATATTATTCAGATGAGGGCTGTGAGACGTTGAAACAAATGAGAAGTTGAGCACTGGGACAGATCAGCCCTGATCTTGTTCAAAGGCAGGGCAGACTTGAGGGCCTACTACTGTTCTAGTTTCCTATGTTCTTATGTTGTAAATGAAAGAGTAACATCGAGTACAAATAGGAAGGTATAAACATTGGAAGTGATAAACAGGAATAGAGAGTGCAAATCTAAGAGTGAAGCAACCAATAAGAATAGAATTTACATAAAGACTAAAAGATTAAATTAATATCATGTGGCATTCAAAACAAACAGATGAACTGACAGCATAATAGAAATGCATAAATATGATCTGGTAACCATTGCAGAGACATGGCTGCAGACTGACATGGACTGAGACTTAAATTTTGAAGGATACATTGCAATTCAGAATGAGAGGAAGCTAGAAAAGCTGGTAAATTTGTTAATTAATTAGACAATAGAGGGGCAAAATTTGCATTCAGGAAGCCAGTCAGCTGTATGTATTGTGTACATGCCTTAACTATAGCCACATAGTAGGATGGAGCATAATGGGATTAATAATGAAACTTTGTCAGAAAAGCATGGTGATAATTATAGGGATAATTATTAACTGTACATAGAATAAAAACATCAGATGGCAAAGGTAGCCTATATAAGTGGTTCATAGAATAATTTTGGGATAATGTCTTAGGACAGCATATTCTGGACCCAATCAAAGTGCAAGCCACACTTGACCTGATAATGTACAATGAGATAGAATTAATTATCCCACATCGAAGTCACCCCTAAGTAGCAGTGATATAACACGATTGAATTTTACATTCACTTTGAGGGAGAGGAGAGTGGGTCTGAGAGTCTTTCTTCTAAATTTAAGGAAGGGAGATTATAAGGGCATGAAAGCACAACAAGCTAATGTGCCTTAACAGATTATATTAAAGGATAGGTCAATAGAGATGCAGTGGCAGAACTATATAGGAATATTTCTAAAATCACAACAGTGACATTCCAATGTAAGAAAAATTCCAAGGACTGAGCCCACTGTCTATGGTTCACTAGAAGTGTTAGAGGTAGTGTCAACCTAAAAGAGAAAATATGTAATTGTGTAAAAACAGGTGGGAGGTAAGAGAATTGGTCAGAATAATAAAAAAAAACAAGAAAGACCAAAGATTAATAAAGAGGAAAAAGTTAGAGTCCACAAGCTGCTAGCCAGAACTATAAACAAAGGTTGTAAAGGTTTCTCTGAATGTTTAACAATGTGGGTGTGTGTTCTACAGAAAATGAGACTCAAGAATTAATAATGAACAATAAGGAAGTGGCAGATGTATTGAACAGGAATTATGCATTAGTCGACACTGTAGAGGATTAAAGTAATATCCCAAAAACAGAATTAAATCAAGAAATGGAAGTAAGGAATGAATTCTGGGGAATCACAATCAACAGAGAAGTGGTACTGAATAAATTGCTGGAGCTACAGGCTGACGTGTTCAAGTCCTAATGGACCATCATGGGCCTTGGGCATGGTGGCCAGGCACAAGTTCCCTTCACCATGCCACTACACTGGAACAAAAGTCGCCACTCCTCAGCTCCATCTAGCCACAACTCAGCAGTATGAGTCCTCGCTGGACCTCACCAATGCAGACTCCAGCGATGCTGCTGGCTACTGCACCGGCCCAAACATGACTCTGCCACCGCCATGACTCTGCTTCAGGCCTACCTCACCAATGCAGCTGCTGCTGATGCTGCTGGGTTTTGTATTGGGCTTAAACTCACCTCCACCGCCACCTGCATGAATCTACATTGGACACAGGCGCCATCAGTAAATCAAATTGGCCTCCACCACAGCAGCCATGAGTTGTCTGCCTCAACAATGCAGAAGCTACCAGGAACCCTGACGTCGCAAGAGTCCGCACTGCTGGAAACACTCACTGCTGCCGATGCTATTGCTGCGACTGAGCTCTTCACCAAGAGCTAAGTAAAATAAAATATTAAAAAAGGACAAAAGAGAGGAAAAAGAAGAAATATAAAGCAGACAAAACGAATGCGTCCTGGGCTCAGAGGCCCTACTCTACCTTGGTAGAAGTTGATTTGAGTTATTATTGTCACATGTACCAAGGTACAGTGAAACACATTGTTTCATGTGCTAACCAGAAGAATCATACTTTAAGTATATCAGGCTGATAGAACAGAATGCAGAATATAATGTTACAGCTACAGAGAAAGTGCAGAGAAAGGTCAGCTCTGATGTATGAGAGATCCATTCATAAGTCTGATGACACCTGGGAAGAAACTATTTTTAAATCTCTTGATATGTGTTTTCAAACTTTTGTGTCTACTGCCCAATGGAAGAGGGTGGAAGCTAGTGTAACCAGAGTGGGAGAGGTCTTTTATTATATTGGCTACTTTCCTGAGGCAGCAGTAAGTGTCGATGGAGTCAATAGAAGGGAATCTGATTTTCATGATGGACTGGGCTACGTTCGCAACTTTCTATAATTTCTTGCAGTATTGGGTAGAATAGTTGCCATACCAAGCTGTGATGCATCCATATAGGATACTCTGTATGGGGCAGATATAAAAATTGGTAAAAGTCATTGTGGACATTCTGAATTTCCTTAGCCTTCTGAGGAAGTAGAGGAGTTGGTTGCTTTCTTGACTGTAGCATTAATGTGAATGGACCAGGACAAATTCATAGAGATACTTACTCCATACTAAATGGCAGAGAAGGCTAAAGGGGCAGAATTGCCCCTTAATTTTTAAATTTCACTTAACTCAAGTGAAGCCCCATTATATCGGAGAATAGTAAATGTAATTCCTTTATTCAAAAAGGGAGAAAGAGACAGAAAGCAGAAAACTATAGGCCAATTAGCTTAACATCTATCTCAGAGAAAATGCTAGAAAATATTATTAAAGAAATTACAGTAGGATACTTAGATGTAGCATATGCTGTGGATAATGGGAAACCGTTGGATGTACTTAGATATTTAGAAGGCATTTGATAACGTGTCATATCAAATGTTATTGTGGAAAATAAAAGCTCACTGTGTAAGGCCTGGCATGGATAAAGATTCACTGGCTAAGAGGAAGCAGAGAGTAAGCATGAAAGGTCTTTTTATCAGATGGCAAAACATAATGAGTGGTGTGCCACAGGGATTAGTGCTGGGACCTCAACTGTTTAAAATTTACAAATCACTTAGTTGAAGGGATGGAAGGTACAGCTGCTAAATTTGCTGATAGCACAAAGATAGGTAGGAAATTAAATTGTGAATAAAACATAAGGAAGCTCCAAAAATATATTGATAGCCCAAGTGATCATGTAAAGATATGGCAGATGTAGTATATCGTAGGAAAATGTAAAATTGTCTATTTGGCAGGTAGAATAAAAATGAAGCAAATTACCGAAGTGGTTAGAATTATGCATCGGTTATACAGGGTACTGGTGAGATCACATCTGGAGTACTATGCACAGTATTGAAAACTTTATTTACGAAAGGAGATTGGAGGAAGTTCGGAGAAGGTCTACCAAGCTAAGATCTGGAAGGGGCAGTTTGTCACATGAGGTAAGGTTGGGCTGGGAGAGACGACCGATGGACCTGTCAAAAAACAGCCTGACGTACTTATGCTCACAGAATGGGGAGGCAGTGGCATAATGGTAATGTCACTATACTAGAAACCCAAGCCACTGTTCTATGGTGAAATTTGAATTCAAGTGAACAAAATCTGAAACAGACAGCTGGCCTAATGGCAATATGTAACTGTTGCTGATTGGTATAAAAATCCACCTGTTTCACTAATGCACTTTAGGGAAGAAAATCTGCTCTCCTTACCTGGTCTGGCCTACTTGTGACTTCAAACCCAACGTGACTCTTAATTATCCTTGGGAATTTAGGGCAATAAATGCTGGCCAGCCAGTGATGCCTTCATCCTAGGAATGAATATATCAAAAAAAACCTTATGGACAGTGTCCCATTGTCTTAGTTAAGTCACAATACTACAGATGTTTGAAATTTAGAATTAAAACAGAAAATTCTGGAGAAACTCAGCGGGTCTGGCAACATCAGTGGAGAGCGAAAGAATTAATATTCCAATTCCAACATTGCTTCTGAAGGAAGCATTTGATTAAGTGTCACATCAAAGGTTTCTACGGAAATTAAAAACTCTTTGTGTAAGAGGTAACATATTGACATGGTTTGAACATTAGCTAGCTTATAGGAAGAAGAGAGTAGGGCATAAATGGGTCATTGTTGAATTGGCAAGATCTAATGAGTCTATAACGAGTCTCTAATGAGTGGTGTACCATAAGGATTAATGCTTGGGTCTGACCTCTTTACAACTTAGTTGGATGAAGAGTCCAAAAGTATGGTTGCCAAATTTTCTGATCAGTAAAATTGAAAAGTAAGCTGTGAAGAGGACATAAGGAGGTTACAAATGAATATAGATAGTTTAGGTGAATGGGAAAAGATCTGTCAAATGCAGTCTAATGTGGGAAAATGTGAAATCATCCAATTTAGTTGGAAGAATAAATAAGACGCATATTGCCTAAATGGTAAGACATTGTAGAACTCAGAGAAATAGAGGAATCCAACACGACAAGTGGCAAGAATCCCAAAAGCATAGAATGCAGGCACAACAAGTAATTAAGAAAGAAAATGGAATGTTAACATTTCTTGTGAAGGGAGTTGAATACAAAGTATGGAGGTTTTGTTTCTATTATTCAAGGGACTGGTGAGAACTCATCTGGAGTATTGTCTACATTGTTGGTCTCCCGAATTAAAGAAGAACGTAAATACATTCGTGTAAGTTCAGAGGTTTACTAGATTAATATCTGGAATGGGTGTCTTGCCCTCATAAGGGCTGAAATAGGCATAAAGAGCAGTAGTGGAGTAATTCTAGGTTTATAACATGATAGGGAGATGGAACAGAAGCTGCGGAGATGTCCTCTGCCAATTTGGAGACCGGCTCCTCCTTGCTCCTTGACAGTGACAAAAGATTGTCTGAAATATCTAGCTCCCAATGTAGTCCATTTGAAGTCTTCATTTGAGTCCTGTCTAAAAGGACCCATCAGAAACCTATCCATCTGAGATGAGCTGGCTAACAATTCTTTTACCCTTGGCCTGACTACAGCCCAGTCCTTCTCAGCGACTCATCATACTACTATAACCTCCAAGGTAATTTTGTTTGAGGTTTAAATGACCAAATTCATCATCTGGGATAATAAAAGCAAAGCATTGCATATACTAGAAATCTGAAATGCTGATACTGAGATGAACCAAGATACTGCAAATCATGCTGATTGTGTGTAGAACTTCTTGTTTTTAATTCATCATCTGGTGTGTTTAGTGGGATTCCAGTGGGTACTTACGTGGCTGATAAGGCAGGTCTGTGCAAAGAAGGTTTTGCAATAAACATGATAGAATACTGCAGACAATTGAGTTTTCGATAAGTTTCTTGCTTGGAATTCTTGCTCCTTTCATTTTTCCTATCCCTTTGAAATGCATCTGCTTTTCAAGGAGGCAACATTGTTTTCACTTTGTTAAATTAGGTGCAGCCATTCTGAGTGACATTCTGCCGCAACTCAAATTCAATATCAAAACTCCTGACTGAAGCCTCCTGAGTGTCCTTTGACTGCCATGAGAATGGTACCCCAGAATCAAGCTCTCCATACAAAATTTATTCTTGTAAACAAATGTCAAACATTCTTGGCTACATGACCAGCCCAACTAAGTTGTTACTGTCTCAGTATAGTGTGTTGCTTGGCATGCCACCTCAATTGAATACTGTGTCTGGTATTTTGCCTTACTATTTGATCTTCAAATGCTTCTGAAGGTAGCACAAGTGAGCATAATTGAGTTTCTTTCAGTTCTTGGGTGCCCAAAAGCAGAAAATGTCAGAGAGAAAGCAGGGCAGAGAAAGGAAGGGAGAAGGTCCCTGGCATTCTGCTTATCATAATGGATAGTAGAAGGAAGATGATCTGGAATTTCAAAAGGAATGTAATCCTGGAATATCCTCATTTTCTCAATGTTCTGAGTGACACTGGATGGCACAGCCTTTATTGCAGCCTAGCTATCAGGAGCCATATCCTTACAGGATTGTGGAAAACCAGGATTTCTTTGCCCCAACCAGTTCTGCCCTGTCTCTTTATTATGTGACATTTTACCTTCCACAAGAGAGAGCAGAATGTACTTGTGTAGTGCTGTGTTTGGTGCTATGTCTTCTATAGCTAAATAGTTGAACGTGTGTGGAGACAGCTTGAGGTGTATATGAGACTGACAACATTACTTTAGCTGTGCAATGGTGTGGAAGCAGTTGTGGTGCATTGAGCAGCTTGAGACTATCATGGTGAGTAAATGACATCACGTGAAGATATTTTTACTGACCTTGATCAGCCACATGAGGTAATTAAGCTGCTTGTGGCAGTGCTGCCAATCTCAAATCTGGTGCTAGGAATCAAAAACCCTGGCCAGTTTCTTTCATTGTCTTCTGAGGGTGATTTTTGAGGGTCTCATGGTGCCCTCTGGAATCATAGTGTCACTCCTTTTACTGACCTTCATCACTAATGCCATTTATGCAGCATCCTTCATCCTGGAAATCTCCCTGCACTAATGTTTCAGTTTCCATGTTTTAAATTGAAACACTATTATTCAGTGCAGATTCCATTTAAGAGGGACAGATTGTCTATAAAAGCAGAAAGGTGGCAGGATCATGTGTTATTAGCACATTGTTCAACTTGCAGCAGCATACAGAAGAAGTCAGCAAGGTAGAAGACATTCAGCTCAATGCTGTAAGCATGGTAATAAGGTGGAAGAACCAAATTTACCAAATTTCCAATGGTACCAACATGGATAGGTTGAGAATCATTGCACCCATATGTGAAAAATAGGATAAGCCCATCTTTCTCCCAAGTTCCACTCCAAATGTTATGTGGAACAGCAACCAATAGATACAGGCCACACACTTAGCATGACGTCATCGATACTCTAAAGTTATCATTTCACCTGTTGCATTTTCAAATTTGTGCATACAGATCTGTGTTTGTTTTAGTTTTCTCTTTTTAGTTCCACAATCCAGCTTTGCTGATGGGAACCACAGTTGACTGAATCTTCAGAAATCTCGGATGCCCAAAAATGATGCAGCAATATTATTCTAAATTGAAAGTTTGCAAGCACACGATTCAGTTAGATGTGCTCCTTGCTGGAAACAAAATTTGCTCAATTTCTTCTTAGATATCATGAAAAGAAGTACTGGGGCATTGTTTGTGTTCAAAGTTGCTATGTTTAATTACTTCATGGATGTGACAATGTTTTTGAATCAGTTATCTCCTGAGCAAAATTGAGAAATCATTTCTGGCAGAGTTCTTCATGACTAAGTTTTTTATTTCTATTTTTATGCCCCTGTACAATGACCTATCATCCTAGGCTATGATTGTGTAGACTTGTGTTAAAAAAACATTGTTACTGTACTGTATTTCAGAATTTGTTAATGATCCTAATGGCATTTTTTTTTTGGCATAGCACAAAAATATTGTACCAAATCATTATTATGATTATTTACAAGTCCAGTCTCTAGGAAATATATTTTTATAATGTGGGTCAGTAATGACATGTGAAATTGCATGTAACTAAGAGAAAGCACAGAAATTAAGAGAGAAATCATAAAGAATAAAAGCAAAATAAAGAGTTAGTCGGCAGCATTTTCCTACAATGAAGTGAACATTCAGTTTGAGATACTGCAGTTTTAAATAGAATATCATTAAGTTGCACTGGAATTCACCTTACCTGTATTGTTGCCAATGACATTCATGACAAAAATCCTGCAACTTTGTAACTGGAATTCTGCCATGTGTAGAAATGATCTGGTTTATAGCAAGTGCTGTTTTTTTTGGTGAATAAGTACTTATTATTCAGTTTTAGTAATATTCCAGGTCACAATTTCAGTCACTCTTTTATTTTTAAAGATTTTTTGCCTTCAGCTATCCTGAATATTAGTCAATATCAATAGTAACTCACAAAATCCAGAAGCACCACTGACAGAATTGACATAGACTCAGAAGATTAAGTATGTCAACTGCATTCCTAAGTTAGAAGTTAATGGTGTTGGTACTCGGAAAATATAGGATTGATAACTTTTGTATTGTCTATCTCTAATCACTAAGCTTTTATTTTTGCCAGAAAAATAATTATTAATGCAGAATTAAACAAGCTCCCAAAATATAAAGTAAGGTTTCAAGAACTGGCAAAGAAAGAGTGCAGACAAGTGAAGTTGACAAAATCTGATTTTATTAGCTAGTTTTGATGGGAAAATATCTTGCCAAATGTATTAAAACATTTTTGTTTAATTTCAAAATGTAGTCAGAATACATTGTTAGACTGATTTAGATACCTTAAAAATTTAGATTTTATCTCTGAAAAAAAGTTACTATGTGCTTTCACATTAATTTAATGTAAATAGAAAAAAGGCAAAAGCACGTAACTTTTGGACTGACTGAGAGAATGTATTGCTTGGAGGGCTTTACTGAAACATAGTAGGAACAATCAGCACATATTAATTTAGTATTACCATTGGCATCCATTTTCTTCTATTCTAATACCTCTGGATATTCATTACCCTAACTATCATGCCAGGACCGGAGGATTTGAGTTAGAGAGGCTGGATAGGCTGGGATCTTTTCACTGGAACATAGGAGGTTGAGGGGGTGACTTTATAGAGGTTTATAAAATCATGAGGGTCATAGAGAAGGTGAATAGCAAAGGTCTTTTCCTTAAGGTAGGAAATTTCAAAACTAGAGGAGAAACTGAGAGGAGAAAGATTTAAAAAGGACCTGAGAGGCAACTTTTTCAGAGAGGGTAGTTTGTACGTGGAATGAACTGCCTCAGGAAGTGGTGGATACAGTTACATCATTTAAAAGAAATTTGGACAGATACATGAATAGGAAAGGTTTAGAGAGTTATGAGCCAAATGCAGGCAAATGGGATTCGTTTTTTTGGGAAGCTTGGTCAGCATGGACAAGTTGGACCAAAGGGTCTGTTTCCGTGATGTCTGACTCTATGACTCTATGACCAAAATAAATTGCACTTTATAAGACACAACAAATGCACCAGCATTGTTTTGAGCAATTACTTAGAGTAGTTTGACTTAAGCATCAATGTGAAGCAATTTCACTTTGCGCTAACATTATATCATTAGTAAATCCTAAATTCAGGTTCACGTTCCCAGAATGCAGAACTAGAGTGAGACTTTCTAAAGAAGAGTCCCTGTTTGCTTAATTCTGTCTGTAGGACTTGTCTGGATTCAAACTATCCACGTTTACCACAGATTTTTCACACCAAATCTGAAATTGTAGTGTAAATGCATCTTACTGCCATTTTAATGAAAATGCCCAGTAAAGCTGTTAATCAATTATACTTTAGTGTAACCAAAATAGTTATAATGCATTCCCAGAGTAGCTTAAGGGAGATCTCAAAAGTAACAGAGCTTTTTCTTTCTTTACAGTTAGACCTATAATAAATTTTGCAAAGATTTCATTGTTACATAACTGTGCAATATGGTAGGAGAAAGTGAGGACCGCAGATTCTGGAGATCAGAGTCGAGAGTGTGGTGTTCAAAAGGCGGAGCAGGTCAGGTAGCATCCGAGGAGCAGGAAAATCAACGGTTTGGGCAAAAGCCCTTCATCAGGAATGAGGCTTGTGGGCCAAGGGCCTGAGAGATAAATGGGACAGGGTTAGGTTGGAGAGAAGGTAGCTAAGAATGCGATAGGTAGATGAAGATGGTGGAGAAGGTGATAAGTCGGAGAGGAGGGTGGAGCGGATAGGTGGGAAAGACGATGGACAGGTCCAGAGGGCAGTGGTGAGTTGGAGGCTTGGGACTGGAATAATGTGGGGGGAGGGAAATGAGGAAACTGGTGAAATCCACACTAATCCAGTGTGGTTGCAGGATCCCAAGGTGGAAGATGAGGTGTTCTTCCTCCAGGCATTAAGCGGTAAGGGTTTGGCGATGGAAGAGACCCAGGGCCTGCATGTCCTTGGCAGAGTAGGAGGGGGAGTTGAAGTGTTTAGCCGTGGGGTGGTGGGGTTGGTAATATTGTGCAATATAGTACTCTGTACTTATTGTTTACAGGCAGCATCAGACTCAATGATGATACATTTAAAGAAATACCCTTTGTCTTGGAAACTTTACCTAATTAATCCCCTTTTCTTAATGGAGTTTTATGTGGTTTCATTTTGTTTGTTTATTTTATGCAGTCATTCAAAACCACACTAATCTCCATATTTAGGGCTATATGTGTTTTATGTTTAGCACAAACTCATTGCATATCCCTGCTCCCTGATATTTAAGCCTCACCGGGTCAGAGGGATTTAAATGTCCTTTTCTGCTAATCATTAAAAGCTAGAACACCTCCATGAAATTACTCAAGTAGTAGAATGTTGGTCATTATCTTAAGGGGGTTCACGTGCAAAGTGACAAAATAATGCCTTAGTTGGAAAAAGCTTTGGTCAGAGTCTATCTGGAATGCTACTTTCAGTTTTACGCACTGAATTTCAGGAAAGAAAGGTCTTAGAAGAAGTATCGCAAAACTTTTATAAAATGATACCAGAGCTTAAAAGTGCTTAACTTCTGAGATCAATATTGTATTCTTATTCACATCAGCAGCTCTTATATTTGGGAGACAGGTAATTCATCCCTCTTACATTCTCACCACTCAATGATGTGTACATGTTATTGTTGGAAAGAAGGGAGAAGATTTTGCAAAAACATGGTCAACAAGCATGAAGTTATCCCAACTTCATTCAGGAAAGAAGCATATGAGTTTGAGACTTTCATACAAACACATGGTTTTGTGGAATGATTTTACATCTTTTGTCCAGCCTAGATCATATTACATTGTAATGAGCAATGTTTAAGTCCTGTGAATAAATAGACAACATATACAAACTGCATATCACCAGCCACCCGTCACACACATGCCGGACAAAAGGAAACATCTATGAACAATGATACGCATTCATCCACAATGACAGTATCCCTTAAAGTTACATCACTAAATTATAATAGCTATATAAACACTAGATCTGGTCGTGTCTTATGTCCACTAATGTGCTATCTGAATGTCCAGATTTTCCAATAGCTTGACAATCATTAATCAATGGGAACTGTGCTTGAGGTGTCTGTGGAATCCCCACCGTACCTGATTTTTAACAGAGATGAAGAGGAATTTCTTTTTTCCCTTCAGTGTTGGTGAATTACCACAGAAAATTGCTGAGGCTGGGTCCTTAAGTATATTCAAGGCTAATTATTAAGGGCATCAAAAGTTGTGAGGATGAGGCAGGAAAGTACACTTGAGAGTTTTCAGATCAGCCATGATATCATTGAATGGCAGAGCCAGACTCAATGGACTAATGGCCTACTTCTGCTCCACCATGTTATGATCTTTTCGTCTTATGACCTTGAGAGAATTGTCCAGGAAATTGAAGATTCGACTGCACAATTTCTCAGTAATTGGAATCCTCTGAAAGTTTTCATTTAAATTGGAGAATTTGGAGAGTTCCAATAAAATTTAGTAAATAGTTACTCAGGAAAAGGTAGACTGTTAAATTCATAGTCTAATTCCTAATGCAATTGATCTTGTACTACCTCACGTACCACTAACTACAATTACCTCATACCACTTATACCACAGATGCTGACACAATATGCCACGTAACTCAATGATGCCTTCCCCTACTCACATATGACCCCTGTTCCCCCCTCTGGACACAACCACTTTATCTACTGCCAGACCTGATATCCCTCCTGCCTGGACTGAACACCTACCCTCCCTGACAGATCATATTTCTTTTATCCAACTATTCACTCCAAACTACCCTAACCACCTCACCTGGCCCTCTTTCTGCCTTGCACCATGGTACCCTTCCTACTTGGCACCCTACCCAGCTGGCACCTTACCCACCTAGCATCATACTTACCCCTGATACCCTACCACTACTCATCTGGCATCTTACCTCCTCCCCAGCTGGCACAATACTTACCTGGCACCTTACCCTTCTGATACTCTACCTGCCAAGGTACCAACATGACATTTACCTCATCTACTTCCATTTTATATCAGCTGTCAAAGTAGCTTTCTGGAACTTTAAATATCAGAATATGACAGTTGACTGCTGTGAAAAAGGGGCATAGATTCACTCGCCCTAATAGTTCTGCACCATGAAAGTACTGTCAGAATGGATGTATGAGGCCGCAGTTCTGAAGGAGCCCTGATTGGGATTGCATCTCAGAAAAGTGGAGCTCCCTCCTTACATAGATAAGAAGAGGCAGAGTGACAATCTGCATGAGGTGTATTGTCATCATTAATAAATGTGTTTCATTTGTCAGAGATTTGTGGTTGTTGTTTGGCATGGTATGTTCAGTGTCTGAGTCATCATTCCGTCTGATAGGTATTTGATGATATGCAGCTCATATATGTCGTTTATTTTTATTTATGCATCCCTGTGCATGTTTGTTGGAGAAAGAGTTCTCACACTTTAAATGTAAAAGGTAGATGTTGTATTATGGTATAGATTCCAAATTATACAGGCCCACATTTTTCAGACCGTTACCATGACATTACTACCTGTAATGTTCCAGTATGACGGTATTTGCCTCACCTGCAGTCACTCTTTTGTGTCATGAAGTTCATATAGCATGTTCAGTCCAAGAGCTATGTGTATATAGTATGCAGTAACATCAGTAAGCACACTCTGTGTAAGTCTACAATATTAACTATATGGATAGTTATTGTTGGTAATGAACTTAAGGACACCTGTTTCAACAAGAACCTAATTTTCATGTGTATATGTTATGCAGATTAGCATATAAATCACCACATCAGGCGGGTTGGATAAACTTGGCTTGTATTTCTGTTCAGCAGGTTAAGAACTGGTTTTATTTTAAAAATGCAAAATTACCAGATAGAGATAAAGTATTTCTTCTGTAGGAAAATCCAGAACAAATGAACATGTGCAGAAAATTACAGGTCTATGACAAGACTATATGGGAATGATTTAGTATTCTACCTGGTGGACATCAGTAAACCAGCAGTAGCAGGTCTGTGGAATTCAACATTTTGATCAATCAGCAAATGGCTGTCAGTTGTTTTATTGAGTTGAAACAGGCACAGCCTATGTACATATGTGATTTAGAGTCCTTGTGGTCCCAGAGGACTATTGTCTCAAGAGAGAAACAAGAGGTGGTGAGTTTTATCTGAGGGTCACCATGCCTTAGGCACAGAGTCATGGTGACCTCAGCTAGTACAGGAATTGAATCTGTGCTGTTGGCCTTACTCTGCTTTACAAACCAGCTGTCCAGCCACCTGAACTAACCACTTCAGCACTGTCATTTAACAAAACTATTGAAGAAAAGCTGTAAATTTGAATGGACTCAAGGCTTGTCAAAATGCTTTTGAAAATGTGAAAGATGTGCTGAAAACTGTACCAGTTTAGCTGTGTTGAATTATGAGAAGCTATTCAAACTAACTGTTGATGTGACTCAGAAGTAGTGTTAAGTAATGTTAAAATAATTTTTGATCAGTAATCAAAATGTCCCCTCATTTGTCTTTCAGCAAGTGATATGAGGTGTGTGATTTACTTATATAGAGATATAATTTATGAATTTTGCATTTTGAAGTAGTTGCATCAGGATTTTGGCCTGTGTGCATGAGCAAATTTAATCATTCACTTGTCAGTAGTTTTTAAACCAGAATGAGAGAAAGAATCTGTCGAGTGATGCTGGGAATTTGTTTCTATTGTTTGCATTAGCTTTCTTTCAATCAAGAAGAATCATTGATTAATTTTATATTTGCTTTGGGGAAAACTCATACCTTGGAAAGTATTTGGTTTCAGCTTGCAGATGTTCTGGTTGAATTTCGATACAAGGAACAGTTTTGCCTTGGAGGAAGGACTTAGTTCAGAATTCTTCAGAAATAGGTTACCTCAGTATAAAGGTTTTAGTATGAAATTCCTGACCAGAAGTATTTAGTTAGAATCCTGAAGTATTTTATTTGAAGCTGAGAAAACTCTAACCTTGGTTGTGTGACCAATCAAGAAAAATATTACACCAATCAAGAAAATCTCTGAAGACTGAGAACTGAAAGAAACAGTTACGTCAACCATACAGATATGATAGACAATAGAACTCTCTGGTATTTGGGTATCATAAAGTGAAATTGTTGGAAACAGGTGAGATTGCATTTTTATACTGTTTCAAAATCTTTCAAATAGCTTAGTATTCTATTTTATCTTTGTTCCTTTTGCATGCTAAATTTCTGTTTTATTATTAAAACAAAACCTGTAGCATTGCATGCTTGTGTTTCAATAGAAGACCTAGGGGAAAGTAAGGACTCCAGATGCTGGAGCTCAGAATTGAGAATGTAGTGCTGGAAAAGCACAGCAGGTCAGGCAGCATCCGAGGAGCAGGGGAATTGATGTTTCAGGCATAAGCCCTTCAACAGGAATGAGGCTTGTGGGTCGGGGCTGAGAGATAAATGGGAGAGGGTGGGGTTTTGGGGAAGGTAGCTAAGAAAGTAATAGGTGGATGAAGGTTAGGGAGAAGGTGATAGGTCAGAGGGGGGAGTAATGAGCAGGTTCAGAGGGCAGTGCCGAGTTGGAGGCTTGGGACTGGGATAATGTTGGGGAAGGGGAAATGAGGAGGCTGTTGAAATCCACATTTATCCCATGTGTTTGCAGGGTCCCAAAGCAGAATATGAGGCATTCCTCCTCCAGGCATGCCCTTGATGTAGTGGGAGGGAAGTTGAAGTGTTCAGCCATGGGGCAGTGGGGTTGGTGGGTGCGGATGTCCCAGAGATGTTCTCTGAAATGATCTGCAAGAAGGCGTCCTGTCTCCCCGATGTAGAGGAAAGCATACTGGGTGCAACAGAGGCAGTGATGGAGGATGATGTATTGTATGCAGAGGTTGGTGGGGTGGAAGGTGAGGACCAGGGGGCATTCTGTCCTTGTTGTGTTGGGAGAGGTGGGGTTCAAGGGTGGGGGTGCATGAAGTGGAGGAGATGTGCTGGAGGACATCATCAACCACATGGGAAGGGAAGTTGTGATCATGGAAGAAGGAGGCCATCTGGGACTTTCTGATGTGGAATTGGCCTTCCTGGGAACAGATGAGGAATTAGGAAAAGGTATGCCGTTTTTACAGGAGGAGATGTAGTCTAGGTAGCTGTGGATGTTGGTGGGTTTGTAGTATATATCTGTGGTTAGTTGATCACCAGAGATAGTGATGGAGAGGTCCAGGAAGGAGAGGGAGGTTTCCGAGATAGTCCAGGTGAATTTGAGGTCAGGGTGGAAGGTGTTGGTAAAGTTGATGAACTGGTCAACCTCCTTGTGGGAGCACAAAGCAGTGCTGATACAATCATCGATGTAGCAGAGGAACAGGTGGTGGGTGGTGCCAGTGTAACTGCGGAAGATGGACTATTCCATATATCCAACAAACAGGCAAGCATAGCTGGGTCCCGTGCGGGTGCCCATGGCTACCTCTTTGACTTGGAGGAAGTGGGAACTTCCGCCACCTACAAACAAACCCTACCACCAGGGATATATTTCTTTTCCCACCCCTGAAAAGACCATTCCCTTCATTTCTCCTTCGTCAGGTTCACACCGCCCACCAGACCACACCCCATTCCTCGTACCTTTTCCTGCCACCGTAGGAAGTGCAAAACCTGCGCCCACAAACTCCCCTCACCTCTGTCCAAGGCCCCAAGGAATCCTTCCACATCTGTCAGAAATTTACCTGTATTTCTACCAATGTCCTCTACTGTATCTGTTGCACCTGATGTGGCCTCCTTTACATCGGGGAGACAGAATGCCTCCTTGCGGATCATTTCAGAGAATATTCTCTGGGACACCCGCACCCACCAACCCCACCACCCCATGGCTGAACACTTCAACTCCCCCTCCCACTCCGTCAAGGTCATGCAGGTCCTGGGCCTCCTCCACCACCACACCGTTACCACCCGACACCTGGAGGAGGAATACCTCACATTCCGCCTTGCGACCCTGCAACCACATAGGAGACATATGGATTTCAACAGCTTCCTCATTTTCCTCTCTCCCCCCATTATCCCAGTCCCAAGCCTCCAACTCGGCACTGCCCTCTGGACTGGTCCATCACTCCCCCTCTGACCTATCACCTTCTCCCTCTCACCTTCATCCACCTATCACTTTCTCAGCTACCTTCCCCCAAACCCCACCCCCTCTCATTTATCTCTCAGCCCTGACCCACAAGCCTCATTCCTGATGAAGGGCTTATCTGAAACTTCGATTTTCCTGCTCATCGGATGCTGCCTGACCTGTTGTGCTTTTCCAGCACTACACTGTCAACTTTCAATAAAAGACCACCTTGTTAAATGAAAACAAAATGAAAGTCTGGAATCTGACTTGTATGGCAGTCGCAAGAGTTGTGGTCCTAGTAACTTGTTAAAAGCTTTTCATTTCATAGTAATACTAGTATTACAGCTCTGTGCTGATATTGGAAGGCTTCTCTGCATTTTGCAGGAACATTGAAGGATTTCTGACTTCTGAAGTTAAAATGGATGTTCCCACCTTTCTTGCAGCTCCTCTGGATGAAGCCTAGTATTTGTAACCTAAATAAATGAATTACATTTCCTTGAAAGCTTTACTGAATGAAGCTTACCGCCTGTAATCAGAGAACTTTTGGTTTAGCCCTGCTGCTGCAGCTTTAGTAACAATGCTCACTTTAATCATATTTCTCCTGGCGGGTTCCTGCTGTCTGTAGCTTGATTAATAATTCCCATTTTTTTCACTTCTTTTCCTGAACAATACTTGCTGTCTGCATGTTCAATAAATGCTTCCCACCTTTAGCACAGTTTTAGTTTTGGATCTCTTATATTTTCTGTGACCTCAATTTTTTTTAATATATTCATTCATGGGATGTGGACAACATTGGCCAGGCCAGTATTTATTGCACATCCCCAGATGGCAGTTAAGAATCAACCATTTTGGTGTGGGCCTAGTCATGTGTAGGTCAAACCAAATAAGAATGGTCGATTTCCTTCACTAAAAGATGTTAATGAACCAGATGAGTTTTTCCTACAATTGGCAACAGTTTTTTGGTTATCAGTAGACTTTTAATCTACTATTTTGTCATGGCGGGATTTAACCCATCTGCCCAGAACCCCACTCCCCACCCCCAAGTCTCTGCATTAAAAGTCTAATGATAATACCACTAGGTCATCATTAGGTTAAAAAGTCTTCTAACATTCTTTTTCCATTGGCCCATGTCTGCTTAAGCTGCAAATGAGCCCTTTATTATTTAATTTCTGGCTGCAGCCTCAATTTGATTTGTTTCTCTGGTTTTTGATTCGCTGATTGTAGCCACGCCCCCGGTGCTTATTTACTATGGAAGAGACACTCAGCCTAAGCTGTGAGGATCAGAGTGGCAGGGGAAAGTGCCAGGATGGGAGGGTGGGTTGTAGGGGAGCGTGGACTTGACCAGGTAGTCACGGAGGGAACGGTCTTTGCGGAAGGTGGAAAGGGGTGGGGAGGGAAATATATCCCTGGTGGTGGGGTCTTTTTGGAGGTGGCGGAAATGTCAGCGGATGATTTGGTTTATGCGAAGGTTGGTAGGGTGGAAGGTGAGCACCAGGGGCGTTCTGTCCTTGTTACAGTTGGAGGGGTGGGGTCTGAGGGCGGAGGTGCGGGATGTGGATGAGATGCATTGAAGGGCATCTTTAACCACGTGGGAGGGGAAATTGCGGTCTCTAAAGAAGGAGGCCATCTGGTGTGTTCTGTGGTGGAACTGGTCCTCCTGAGAGCAGATACGGCGGAGGCGGAGGATTTGGGAATACGGGATGGCATTTTTGCGAGAGCTAGGGTGGGAAGAGGTGTAATCCAGGTAGCTGTGGGAGTCGGTGGGTTTGTAAAAGAGCCTGCTCTGCAGTTCAAGATCATGAGTGATCAGCTATCTCAAAACCATATGACCGTGCTACTTCCATATTCCTTTATGTCATTAGTAAATAGAAATCTATCAATATCTGTCTTGAACTTAGTTAATGAGTGAGATTCTACAGTCCTCTGTGAGAGAATACTACAGATTCACCACCCTTTGAGTATAAAAGCTCCACTTCTTCACAGTCCTAAATGACTGGTCTTTTATTCTGAGACTGTGCCACTTGACTCCAGGCACCAGAGACAGCAAAAATGTCTTTCTGCATCAACTCTGTCGATCCCCTTAGGATGTTTATGAGTTTTAGTGGAATTACCTATCATCCTTCTATACTTCAAAAAATACAGACTCATTATCCTCAATCTTAACTGACAGTCACCCCCATCCCAGAAATCAGTCTGGTGAAGCTTCACTTCATTCCCTCTATGGCAAACATATCTTTCTTTAGGCAAGGAGACCAGAATGCACATTATATTCCAAAATACATTTCACCAATTCTACACGATTGAAACAACTTCTTTGCTCCTGTATTCAAATTATTTTGTGATGAAGGATGACATGCTGTTTGTCTTCACAATCGTTTTCTGCACCTATGTGCTAGCTTTCAATCATTTATGAACAAAGAGATTTTGGTCTCTTTGGACATCAGCACTCGCCAATCTCTCGTCATTTAAGGAATACTCTACATATCCATTCCTCTTACCAAAGTGGATAATTTACACATTGATATTATATCCCATCTGCCATGCTCTTGCTCACTCACTCAGCCTATCTAAATCCCTTTGAAGTCTCTTTGCATATTCCTCACAAATCACATTTCCAACAATGTTGTGGTGCCCCAATGGTCAAAACCTGCCAACCTGAGAATAACCCATTTATTCCCATTCTCTACTTTCTGCCTGTTAACAAATCCGCAATCCATATTACCTCCCAATCCTATTTGATTTAATTTTGCTTTCTAAAAAGTGTAGGACTTTATCAAAGCCTTCTGAAAATTTAAATGCACTGCATCTACTGGTTTCTCTGATCAGAAATGCTATTGGGTATGTTGACTCAGTCCAATCACAAAATTATTTTCTCAATATCCACTAATCACTTCCTTTTTAAATGATTCTAGCATTTTCCTTACAACTAAAATCAGATTTACAGGTCTATAGCTTCATGTTGTCTTCCTCCCTCCTTTCTTGAACAGTGTGGTTACTTTCGCAACCTTCTAATCTGTAGGCATCATTGCAGAATTAATAGAATTTTGAATGTATCCATTATTTCTGTAGTTATCTCTTTCATTTGTTACAACATGGAAGTCAAACCTCTCTGTTAATTAAAAACAAACACCCAGAAAAGCTTGCTTCACCTCGTAAACTGTTAAAAGGGTGAGGGAGTGAAATTTCCATTGCTTAATTAAAAATAATAATTTATTTTCTGAACTCTAATAGTGAGCACTAAACAAAACTGTAAACAACCTGAGCACTCTTTTTCTTAGCTACTTATTATATGACCCCTAACTATGTAAAAATGCTGCTCCAATAACACAATTATTATTAAACATTACATTTACTTAAAATCGAATCCACACAGTCTGGGTCATCTTCGCTGTCTTCAATCTTCCATCTGCTGATCTCCTTGGGTCTTCTTCTTTCTTGTTACCGCTTATACAGGAAAAGGCACCTTTTGATAGAGTTTCTTCTAATTTCTTTGAGAGCAAGATTTTAGTTGGGTAGTTAGCTCTCCAGCTCTATGGCAGTTGCTCCGCTGATCGGCAGCAGTTGCTCTCACTAATTTTCAAAATGTTGAATTGAATTGAGTTGAATTGAATTTATTGTCACGTGTACCAATGAAAAGCTTTGTCTTGCGAGCAATGCAGGCAGATCACAGAGTTAAGTAGCCTAGATAAGTAAATAAAAGGTAAACAGCCGCAAAAACAAAAATACAGGTACAGGCGAATGTTAAGAGTTTGAGAGTCCATTCAGTATTCTACACAGTAGGGTAGAAATTGTTTCAAAACCAGCTGGTGCGTGTGTTCAGGCTTGTGTACCTTCTCCCTGATGGTAGAGGTTGTAGAAAAACATTGCCAGGGTGGGATGGACCTTTGAGAATGCTGGCGGCCTTCCCTTGATAGCAGGCCTGGTAGATAGATTCTGTAGATGGGAGGTTGGCCTTTGTGATTATCTGGGCCAAGTTCACAACTCTCTGTAACCATCTCCGATCTTGAATGGTACAGTCACCATACCAAGTAGTGAATACATCCAGACAGAATACTCTCAATAATGCACCTATAAAAGTTGGCAGGGGTATTCGCCGTCATGCCAAATTTCCTCAGCTGCCTGAGGAAGAAGAAACGTTGTTGAGCCTTTGTAACCAGTGCGTCCTCATGAAGAATCCAAGAAAGCTTGTTGTGGATGACCACTCCCAGGAGCTTGACACTCATTCCACCCCTGTGCTGTTAACATGTAGGGACAGCATGAGTAATATCCCGCTGAAAGTCAATAATGAGTTCCTTGGTTTTGCCGGCATTGAGAGCTAGGTTGTTCTTAATGCACCATTTTTCCAGATCTTCCACCTCCCATCTGTAGTCAGTTTCATTGCCATCTGAGATTCGACCGACTATGGTGGTGTCATCAGCAAACTTGTAAATGACATTAGTCTGGTATTTGGCGACACACTCATGGGTATACACAGTGAGTACAGTAGGGGGCTGAGTAAGCTGGGAGGCTCCAGTGTTGAGTGTTAGTGAGAATGAAATATTGTCCCAAATCTTCACTGATTGTGGCCTAAGGATCCAGTTGCAGAGAGTGGGGCTTAGTCCGAGATCACTAAGTTTAGTAATCAGTCTTGAGGGGATAATAGTATTGAAGGCTGAACTGTGGGTCAATGAGTAGCTGTTCTTGGAGTCAAGATGCTCTGCGGATGAGTGAAGGGCAAGTAATATGGCATCTGGTTGATCGGTTTGTCTGATCGGCAAGTTGGAGTGGGTCAAGAGTAGTGGGGAGGCTAGAGTTGATTAGTGCCATGACCAGCCTTTCAAAGCACTTCATGACCACCAAAGTCAGGGCCACTGGGCAGTAGTCATTGAGTCATGCTGCATGAGCCTTTTTAGGCACAGGGATGATGTTGGCCCTCTTGAAGCAGGCAAGGACAGTGGCTTGCTGGAGGGAGAGTTTGAAGATGTCCGAGAAGACCTCTGCCAGTTGATCTGCGCATATTCTGAGTGCACGGCCTGGTACTCCATCTGGTCCCATTGCTTTCCTTGGATTCACATGAAGGAAAACTGATCTGACCTCTGATGCAGTGACTGTTGGGATAGGTTCATCAAGACTTGTCAGAATAAGTGTTATCTCTCTGCCGAAATTCTGCTCAAAGCGAGCTTAGAAGTGGTCGAGACAATCTAGGAGGGATTTGTCATCGTCCGCTATCTTTTTTTCAAACCTGTGATGTCATTCAGTCCTTGCCATAGTCGCCGGGTGTCTGTCTGGGTCTCTAGTTTGGATCGGTTTTGGTCCGTGGCTGTCTTAATGCTCTGCGAAGGTCATAATTGGATTCCTTATATTTGAGTGGGTTTCCTGATCTGAAAGCCTCACGCCTGTTTTTTTAGCAGGTTCTGCATGTCTTGATTCATCCAGGGTTTCCTATTGGGGAACACCCGGATTGACTTCCTCGGTATGCAATCCTCCACACACTTGCTGATGAAGTCTATTACGATGGTGGCGTACTCATCCAAGGTACCTGCGGACTGTTTGAACGTGGTCCAATCAGCCAATTCCAGACAGCTGGAACTCCAGACCAATTCCAGTTTTTTTTTATACGCTCAACATCATCGCCTCTCATTGGTCCAATGTTGTCAATACAAGCAATTCAAACTCAACTGGGTTTTAGTGTCGTTGGTATAATTTAAATGAATTGGTTAAATTTGAATTGTTGTCAAAACAGCAACCGAAATTCAGGTATCCATTCAACAGCCATTTGCTACGTGTATCTGTTTTGGAAGAGCCCTTCTTTTTGCGGTTCTGTGTTCTGGCAGCTGGCTGTATTTTAAATTTACTTTAAAATTCAGAAAACACTTTCTGTCTGAAAGTAAATATACACTCTTTCAACTTTGTAGCATAATGCTCTCAGGTGAAGGTCATCAGGTCACAGATATTTATCACCCTTAGTCCCACTAATTTGTCCAATACTACTTTTGTAATAATACTAATTCATGCAGTGCTGCACTCTCACTAGATACTTGGGTTTTAATATTTCATGGAGATATTTCTTTATTAATTCATGCAATACTGCAGACAGGGCCAGCATTTATTTTTCATGACTAATTGCCTTAGGGAAGGTGGTGGGAAGCTTCCTTCTCAAACCATTGCACTACTAATGGTGCAGGGACTCCCATAGTGTTGTTAAGACTTTGACCTGGGGGTAGTGAAGGAATAGCAATATAGTTGCAAGTCAAGTTGATGTATATCTTGGAGGGGAACTTGCAGCTGGTGATGTTCCTGTACATCTACCGCCCTTGTCCTATTAAGTTATGGGTTTAGAAGGTGTTGTGGGAGGAATCATTGTACATTGTACATGTTGATACCAACCCACATCAGTGATGAAGGGAGTGAATGTCAAAGGTGATTGATTAGGTGTCATTCTATCAGGCTGATTTGTCCTGGACGGTATCGAGCTTCTTGAGTGTTGTAATAGCTTCACTTATCCAGGTAAGGGACAGTATTCCATCACAGTCCTGACTTGTGCCTTGTACATGGTGGACAAGCTTTGGGAAGATAAGAGTTTTAGAACCATGGAATCACTACAGTGCAAATAGAAGCCATTCGGCCCAGCGGGTCTGCACCCACTTTCTGAAGAGCATCCCACTCTATCCCCATACCCCATATTTACCAGAGTTAATCTACCTAGCCTGCACATCCCTGAACACAATTGAGGTACTTGCTGCAGGATTTCTAACATCTGACCTGCTTTTGTGGTTATCCCAGAAAAATCAGTTAAGCTTGTGAATTATGCATACTGTTCCAACTTGTAAACCTTATACACTTAATGGTAAGGTCCTAGGGAGTGTTGCTGAACAAAGAGACCTTGGAGTGCAAGTTCATAGCTCCTTGAAAGTAGAGTCACAGGTAGATAGGATAGTGAAGAAGACGTTTGGTATACTTTCTTTTATTGGTCAGAGTATTGAGTACAGGAATACAGGAGTTGGGAGGTCATGTTGCGGCTGTACAGGACATTGGTTAGGCCACTGTTGGAATATTGCGTGCAATTCTGGCCTCCTTCCTATTGGAAAGATGTTGTGAAACTTGAAAGGGTTCAGAAAAGATTTACAAGGATGTTGCCAGAGTTGGAAGATTTGAGCTATCAGGAGAGGCTGAACAGGCTGGGGCTGTTTTCCCTTGAGCATCGGAGGCTGAGGGGTGACCATATAGAGGTTTACAAAATTATGAGGGGCATGGATAGGGTAAATAGACAAAGTCTTTTCCCTGAGGCCAGGGAGTCCAGAACTAGAGGGCATAGGTTTAGGGTGAGAGGTGAAAGATATAAAAGAGACCTAAGGGGCAACTTTTTCACACAGAGGGCGGTACGAGTATGGAATGATCTGCCAGAGAAAGTGGTGGAGGCTAGTACAATTGCAACAATTAAGAGGCATTTGGATGGGTATATGAATAGGAAGGGTTTGGAGGGATATGGGCCGGGTGCTGGCAGGTGGGACTAGATTAGGTTGGGATGTCTGGTCGGCATGGACGGGTTGGACCGAAAGGTCTGTTTCCATGCTGTACATCTCTATAACTCTATGAACAGTGCTTCAGTGTGAAAAGTATATTCATTTCTAAGTATTTCAATTTTTTATTAGTTTCTCACCCAGGACAATATTTATATGGCTGGCTTAGTTCCGTTTCTATTTAGTGGTAACCTCCAGAATGTTGATAGTGGGGGAATTCAGCAATAGTAATGTCATTCAACATCAGTGGGCAATGGTTAGAGACTAGGAGAAAGTGAGGACTGCAGATGCTGAAAATGTGTTGCTGGAAAAGCGCAGCAAGTCAGGCAGCATCCAAGGAGCAGGAGAATCGGCGTTTCGGGTATAAGCCCTTCTTCAGGAATGAGGAAAATGTGCCAAGCAGGCTAAGATAAAAGGTAGGGAGGAGGGACTTGGGGGAGGGGTGTTGGAAATGCGATAGGTGGAAGGAGGTTAAGGTGAGGGTGATAAGGTGAGGGTGATAGGCCAAAGTGGGGGTGGGGGTGGAGAGGTCAGGAAGAAGATTGCAGGTTAGGAAGATGGTGCTGAGTTCGAGGGTTGGGACTGAGACAAGGTGGGTGAAGGGGAAGTGAGGAAACTGGAGAAATCTGAGTTCATCCCTTGTGATTGGAGAGTTCCTAGGTGGAAGATGAGGCGCTCTTCCTCCAGCTGTCGTGTTGCTATGGTCTGGCGATGGAAGAGTCCAAGAACCTGTATGTGCTATGGTCTGGCAATGGAGTCCACCAAGGCAACACTTCAACTCCCCCTCTCACTCCACCAAGGACATGCAGGTCCTTGGACTCCTCCATCACCAGACCATTGCAACACGATGGCTGGAGGAAGAACGCATCATCTTCCGCCTAGGAACCCTCCAACCACAAGGGATGAACTCAGATTTCTCCAGTTTTCTCATTTCCCCTCCCCCAACCTTGTCTCAGTCCCAACCCTCGAACTTCTTAACCTGCAATCTTCTTCCTGACCTCTCCGCCCCCTCCCCACTCTGGCCTATCACCCTCACCTTATCACCCTCACCTTAACCTCCTTCCATCTATCGCATTTCCAACGCCCCTCCCCCAAGTCCCTCCTCCCTACCTTTTATCTTAGCCTGCTTGGCACACTTTCCTCATTCCTGAAGAATGGTTAGAAACTGTCAGTGTGTGGTACTTGTGTGATGTGAATGTTAATGTCATTTATTTGTCCAAACCTAGATATTGTCCACGTCTTGTTGCATATGGACGTACACTGCATCAGAATCTGAGGTTTTGAAGATGGTGCTAAGCATTGTGCATCTATCAGCAAACATTCCTACTCTGACTTTACATTTGGGAAGGTCATTGATATAGCTGCTGAAGATAGTTTGGCAGAGGAAACTACTCTGAGAAGTTTTTGTAGTGATATCTTGGGGTTTAGATGATTGACCATAACCACAACAACCTTCTTTTATGCCAGGTACATGTCCAACCTGTTTCTCATGTCTCCCTCTGAAGACAGACACAAAATACTTATTCACTTTCCCTTTCATTTTTCTATTTCCTATTATAAATTTTCCAATCTGTGGCTGCAATGACCCACATTTGTTTTTGCTAATCTATTCCCTTTTACACGCCCATAAAAGATTTTACAATCGTTCATATTGCTTGGTATTTTATGTTCATATTCAATTCGTTCTTTATCAATTTTTTTGGTCAGCCTTTACTGAAGATTTTTCCAGTTTGCAGGCTTATAACTTACAACATGATTATTTAGGCTACATTAAGTATCAGGAACTCTCCATGTGACAGAGGCATTCCACACAGTTGAGATGTCCTGCCATGCCTTAAACTTACTTTCTGATCATTTATTTTAAACTGACAATGCAACAACAAAAAGAAAAATTGTTCATCAGTGAGCATGAGTTAATTTAACTATTTCTCTGACTGCCTATGGCTAGAATTATTTGTCTTGCCTGCTCCTCTAGGTGATGTTGACTACCTGTCTTGGGTCCTTCTCTTGCCTCCACCTCTAGGCCTGACTGTTATGGGGCCCCTCCTCTCACCCCCTCCTTCTTCACCCCTAGCTTACCAATTTGTAATGCAGTCTTATTTTTCAAGTTTAACCTTGCTAATCACAGAAACTATGATATGTGTTCACTCTACAGCTAAACCCTGATTTGGGAAAGCTTCTCCAAACCACTGACACCTAGAGCAATCTGAAACTGCCTTGCATTGATTAGTGCTCCAGCTTCATCGAGTTTCTTACACTCTCCTGCTGCTGCACATCTCTTACTGGGTTTAAAATAATTTTACCATTGACTGTAGGTTCTGACTTTCATGAGATTTTCTTCAGTAGGGTCACAGATTCATAGACTCATAGAATCACACTATGCAGAAGAGGTAATTTGGCCGACTGAGTTTTGGCTCCTGAAAGAGCTACCCAATCTGTCCCGTTGTCCAGCCCTATTTCTGTAGCCCTCTAAATTAATCACTTTCAAATATATATCCAGCTCTCTTTTGAAACCTCCTATAGAATCTGCCTCCATCATTCTCTCAGGCAGTACATTCCAAATCCTAACAACTCTCTGATTACAGAAGTTTCTCTTTGTCTCACTCCTAGCTCTCTTGCTGATACTCTTAAAATTGTGACAATTGTTGATGCCTAGTTACTGACATACCATCTAGTGGAGATAGAATATCCTTCTTTACCCTGTCAAAATTATCCATAATTTTGACCACCTCAGTAAAGTCACCTTGTAATCTTCTTTGCTCCAAGGAGAATAAGCTCTTGAACATTGAACATTCCCTTCTGCTGACTGTCTGCTTGAGTAAGATTCTTAAACCTGTGTCTGAAGAAATCTTCAGGCTTCCACAATTGCCTGTCTGCGAGAGCTAACTGGAATCCGTACCACTGCTCATCATCTTTTATGAGCAATTGTCAACGCAGGCCAACTTGTTATATGAGGCTATCTGCATGTAGCTCATCATAGACTAGGTTTAATGCCACCATACTCTTAAAGTAGTAATCAACAGGATCCGCTTGGTCTGGTGTGATAGAGGAAAACCATTTGCTAGTCTAATGCAAAAAGATGCATTTTGTTTTTTTGCCTGTTGGGGATCAGTCAGAGAATCAAGGGTTACAGGAAAATGCGGTAAGTCAGATGCATAGATTGTCAGATCAGTCATGGTCCTATTGAATGGTGGAGCAGGCTTGAGGGGCCAAATGGGCTACTCCTGATCCTATTTCTTATGGTCTTATGGTTACAAACCATACACAAATTACACTAGTGTAATAGACATTGGCCTGAATCATCCAAGAAGTGACAAACTCTGCTCCTTCTACTTTTTTTGTTTTTGGACTGAGCTCTGCATTTGTCACCAGCACTTGGATCTCAGCTTCTTCAGAAATGTGGATTATACCTGAAATCCAGTAGATTCCTCGTGGGGCAGGATGGTCAGGGAATTCAAACCAAGCTCCCGACTTATTAAAGTAGATACCACATTCTGCTGAGTTTAAGTGTTTCTTGACTGTATATCTGGAGGTATTCATCATTCCATGGTGAGCCTTCCTTTGCTTAGAATCAAGATCCACTCAACCAACAGTGATCATTTCGTCTTACTCCATGACAATAATCATCCCATCTCTCACCTCCTACCCTCTTTAGTGATCCCACCCCTTATTCCACCCCTTCAATTCCTCCGTCGCCCCCTCACCTCCCTGACAAATTAATGCCTGATTAGTGTTGGGATCGTGGTGGAGTATTGGTAATGTCATTGAACTGGTAATCCATGAGACCCAAGCGAACCTTTGGATGACATGAATTGGAATCTCATGATTTTGTTAAGCCCCATCTGGTTCACTGCTGTCCTTTGGGAAAGGAGCTCTTCTGGCCTAACTATGAACCTGGCTAATCCTGGCCTACATGTGACTTCAAATCCACAGCTACATGATTGATTCTTAACTACCCTTAGAAATGCCTTAGAAAATCAGTCTGCTCAAGAGCAATTGGGGATGGGCAACAAATGCTGACCTGGTCAGTGGTACTAGGTTCATGCAAGAATGAAGCCCCTCTTACATATCCTGACACTGCAACGCCCCCCCCCCCACCCCACCGACAGTGATCATCCCCTCCACCATCATCTCTTGTTAGTGATCAACCCCTGACATTGATCACCTCATCCCTCACCTTCCAAACAGGGTTCCCACTTTCTTTCACATCACGTAAGTGCTAAATCTATGTCCTACATATCCACCTAACCAACAATGCTGGCTGTCTAACATCAGCCACCAGGTGTAAGGGATTTAGAAGGTGAGTCAGAAGAGCTGATTGACATTCATGTTTTAGATTTCTTGCCTTTTAACAACGGACACAATCCTAACCCATCTTTTATTAAAAGATTCATAACATTATAAGAAAAAGGAGCTGAAGTAGGTCTTTGGTCCTTCCATGCCATTCGAACAAATCACAACTGATTTTCTACCTCAGGTTCACCTCCCCTTCAAAAGGCCTATTGATCTTTGTCTTGAATATATTCAATGAAAGAGTATCCATGAGGGTGAAGAATTCCAATGACTTGAAACATTTTCCCTTCAATTCAATCCGAAATATCCAATGCCTTATTCTGAGACTGACCCCATATTTTGGAAGCTAAGCCAGGAAATATTTTCACAGCATCTATATTTACAAATCTTATATTTTTCAATGAGATCGTGTTTCAGTCATCTAAACTCCAGGGAATGTAGACCTCGTTTACTCAATCTCTTCTCATAAGACAATGCCTTCATGCAATCAACCTATCTGAAGAACCTTCATTGCACTCACTCCAGGGCAAATATATTCTTTGCTGAGGAGATTAAATGAACTGCACACATACAATTTTAGCAAAATAATTTATTGTTAAAGCCTAATCATTGTTGTAACACAGCTAACATACCATTTGTTTTTGTAACTGTTTACATACTTGCATGTAAATTATCTGTGTTCCGTGCATAGTGACATCCACATCCCTCTGAATGAAGCATTTCCTAGTCTCTCTAAATTTAAAAAGTATTCTGATTTTAATTTTTTCTGTTATGAAAATGGAGAAGTTTACATGTTGCTTTATTGTAATTTCATCCGCCAAAGGGCTGGTTAGTTCAGCTGACTAGAGTAGAGTATAGAAGAAGACCAACAGCACAGATTTAATCCCCATACATGCTGTAGTAGGCTTGAGGAACTGATTGTTCTACTTCTGCTGCTATTTCCAATATATGTGCAACAAGCAAGATACTGATCATACATCACCATGTTTACAAACTCTCAAAGTAATGTCCAATATTAATTGTGATTCTTTGACTAGAGAGCATAGAACATTACAGAGGCTCTCGATGTTGCACCGACCTGTGAAACCAATCTAAAGCCCATTTAACCCTACACTATTCCATTTTCATCCATATGTCTATCCAATGACCATTTAAATGCCCTAAAAGGTGGTGAGTTTACTACCGTTGCAGGCAGTGCATTCCATGCCCCTACTACTCTCTGAGTAAAAGAAACTACCTCTGGCATCTGTCCTATATCTGTCACCCCTCAATTTAAAGCTAAGCCCCCTAATGATGGCTATCACCATCCGAGGAAATTGGCTCTCACTTGTCCACCCCATCTAACCCTCTGATTATCTTCTATGTCTCAATTAATCACCTCTCAACCTTCTTCTCTCCAACGAAAACAGCCGTAAGTCCTTCAGCCTTTCCTCATAAGACCTTCCCTCCATTCTAGGCAACATGCTAGTAAATCTCCTCTGAACCTTTTCCAAAGCTTCCACTCAGTGGTGAGCACTGCTGCCTCACAGGGCCAGGGACCCAGGTTCGGTTCCAGCCTCAGGCGACTGTCTGGGTGGTGTCTGCATGTTCTCCCCATGTCTGCATGGGCTTCCTCCAAGTGCTTCGGTTTCCTCCCACAATCCAAAGATGTACAGGTTAAGTGAATTGGCCGTGCTAAATTGCCCATTGTGTAGATTATTAATTAGAGGTAAGTAAAACATAGGGGAATTGGGTCTGGGTGGGTTACTGTTCGGAGGGTGGGTATGGACTTGTTGGGCTCAAGGGCCTGTTTCCACATTATAGGGATTCTAATTCTAATTATAATCTTTCCTATAATGTGGTGACCAGAACTCTACGCAATACTCCAAGTGCAGCCGCACTAGAGTTTTATACAGCTGCAGCATGACCTCATGGTTGTGAAACTCAGTCCCACTACTAATAAAACTAACACGCCATATGCCTTCTTAACAACCCTCTCAACCTGGGTGGCAATTTTCAGGGATCTATGTACATGGACACCAAGATCTCTCTGTTCATATACACTACCAAGAATCTTACCATTAGCCTAATACTCTGCATTCCTGCTACTCCTTCCAAAGTGAATCACCTCACACTTTTCTATATTAAACTTCATTTGCCACCTCTCAGCCCAGATCTGCAACTTATCTATGTCCCTCTGTAATCTGCAACATCCTTCTGCACTATCCACAACTCCACCGACCTTCATGTCACCTGCAAATTTACTAACCCATCCTTCTATGCTTTCCTCCAGGTTGTTTATAAAAATGACAAACAACGGTCGCCCCAAAACAGATCCTTGCAGTACACCACGAGTAACTGAACTCCAGGATGAACATTTCCCATCAATCGCTACACTCTGCCTTCTTTCAGCTGGCCAATGTCTGATCCAAACCACTAAATCACCCTCAATCCCATGCCTCCATATTTTGTGCAATAGCCTACTTTGGGAAACCTTATCAAATGCCTGACTGAAATCGATATACACCACATCAACAGCTTTACCCTCATCCACCAGTTTGGTCACCTTCTCAAAGTATTCAACAAGGTTTGTGAGACAAATCCTACCCTTCACCAAACCATGTTGACTATTCCTAATCAGCTTATTCCTTTCTAGATGATTATAAATCCTATCTCTTATAACCTTTTCCAACACTTTACCCACAACCGAAGTAAGGCTCACAGGTTTATAATTACCAGGGTTGTCTCTACTGCCCTTCTTCAACAAGGGGACAACATTTGCTATCCTCCAGTCTCTAGTACTATTCCTGTAGAAAATGATGACATAAAGATCAAAGCCAAAGGCTTGGCAATCTCCTCCCTGGTGTCCCAGAGAATCCTTGGATAAATCCCATCTGGCCCAAGGGACTTATCTATTTTCACATTTTCCAGAATTGCTAACACCTCCTCTTTGTGAGCCTCAATCCCGTCTGCCTGAGAAGCCTGTATCTCAGTATTCTCCTCGACAACATTATCTTTTTCATTTAGCGACTCCCCTATCTCCTCTGACTCCATACAAAACTTGTCACTACTATGCTTGATTAGCCCTAATCTTACTCTAGTCATTTTTTTATTCCTGATATACCCCTTAGGGTTTTCCTTGATCCTATCTGCCAGTGACTTCTGAAGTCCCCTCCTGGCTCTTCTTAACTCTTTCTTTAGGCCTTAGACATAGAACGTAGAAAAATACAGCACAGAACAGGCCCTTTGTGCCGAGGTTTAATCCTAATGTAAAAAATAATCACTTAACCTATGCACCCCTCAACTCACTGCTCTCCATGTGCCTGTCCAGCAGTCGCTTAAATATCCCTAATGACTCTGCTTCCACCACCACTGCTGGCAACGCATTCCATGAATTCACAACTTTCTGCATAAAGAATCTACCTCTGACATCTCCTCTATACCTTTCCCCTAATATCTTAAAACTATGACCCCTCGTACCCATCAATCCTGCCCTGGGGAAAAGTCTCTGGCTATTGACTCTATCTATTCCTCTCATTATCTTGTATACCTTGATCAGGTCTCCTCTCTTCCTCCTTCTCTCCAGACAAAAAAGTCTAAGCTTATTCAGCCTTTCTTCATAAGGCAAGCCCTCCAGTCCAGGCAGCATCCTGGTAAACCTTCTCTGCACCCTCTCCAAAGCCTCTGTATCTTTCCTATAGTAGGGCGACCAGAACTGGACACAGTATTCAAAGTGTGGTCTACCAGGGACTTGTAGAGCTGTACCAAAACCTCGCGGCTCTTAAACTCGATTCCCTCCCCCCTCTACTTTTACCATGTTCTGTGTTCTTACTGAAACATCTAAATCCCAGAAACTGCAACAACCATTCCTGTCCCCGCTTTATCCACATCTCTGAAATGGCCACACAGCGAAATCCCAGATATCACCCCATGCTGCAAGTTCACCCACCTTGTTTCAGCTGCTCCTGGTGTTGAAGTAGACACACTTCAAACCAACTTCTTGCTTGCTGGTGCCCTCTTGCAACCTTGAAACCTTATTTCCGTCCACACTACCCTCAACCTCCTGTATACTTGAACTACGTTTACAATTTAGGTTCCCATCCCCTGGGAGGCAACATACCAACAGTGAGTCTGTCTTGTTGCCACAGAACATCCTATCTGGCCCCCAACTATGGAGTCCCCAGTGTCTAATGCTCTGCTCCTCTTCTTCTCCCTTCACTTCTGAGCAACAGGGACAGACTCTGTGCCAGACACCTGTGCTCCATTGCTTACCCCTGATAAGTCGCTCCCCCCCAACATATCGAAAATGGTTTACTTGTTGTTGAGGGGAACAGCCACAGGGGATCCCTGCACTGCCTGCCGGTTCCCTTTTTCTTCCCTGACAGTAACCCATCTACCTTCTTCTTTTACGTGAGGTGTAAGTACATCCCTATAACTCCTCTCAATAACCCCCTCCACCTCTCAACTGTTCCGAAGTTTATCCAGTTCCAGCTCCAGTTCCCTAAAATGGTTTTCAAGGAGCTGAATTAGGTGTACTTCCCACAGGTGCAATTAGCAGGGACCCTTACCCCCCATACTCTGCAGGAGGAACATTCAACTGCCCTAACCTCTATTCCCACTATTCTAAATTCACAACGAGACTTCTGAAAACTAAAAAAAACTAGTCCATTTACCAATCCGACTCACAGAAGCTTTGTTTTCAGTTTGCTAAATAATCCTGTGTACAAAGAATTATGCTGACAATCAATTTAGCATTGTTATTCTTGCATGCAGTGTATTACAGTTGCATGTACTGAAAGCTATATGTATTAATATCCAGGTTCCTGTTCTTTTCAGACAAGAAAGAACATGCACACACACTCACTCAAGAAATAAAGTAATTAAAACAGTTTTATGAGTTGCAGTTGATAATCTTTGTTTAAGATGTTCTTTCTTCGTACAAAAATATCATGGTATTTTGTTACAGTTACATAATTGGAATGCTCAGAAAAGTATTCTCAGCCAATCTGGGAATCAAAGAACAGAATTCCCATTTCTTTTTAATGATTTTGTTTTAAGATAACAATTTTGTGTAGAGGGTCGTAGAACCATAGCGATATACAGCACAGAAAAAGGCCCGTCAGCCCACTGCATCTGCGCCAGTCAAAAACAACCATCTAACTATTCAAATCCTATTTTCTAGCACTTTTCCCATCGCCTTGTTTTTATTGAATCTTGAGTTCAGATCTAAATACTTCTTAAATGTTATGGGGGGGGTGTGGGTGGGGGGTGGGGGGTATCTGCCTCTACCACCCTTACAGGCATTGAGTTACAGATTCCCATCAACCTCTGGCTGAAAAAATGTTTCCTCACATCTCCTCTAAACCTACTGTCCTTTACCTTAAATCTATGCCCTGGTCATTGATTCCTCCATCAAGGGAGAAATTCCTTCCTGTCTATCTATGCCCCTCATAAATTTATTCATCTCAATTATGTCCCCTCTCAATTACCTATGCTCTAAAGAAAACAACCCCAGCCTGCCCAATCGCTCTTTATCACTGAAGCTCTCCAGCCCAAAACATTCTAGTAAATCTTCTCTGCACTCTCTCCAGTGCTATCATATCCCTCCTACAATGTGGATTCCACATAAATGTGAACACATTTTGAAAGATCTTAAAACACACAGCAAAACGAATTATCATTCTGTTTTTCTACATTATCTATTACATAACCTGAAATACAGAGATATTAAACTCTATATTGAAATTTGCATATTCAACTTAACTGATTCACACCATACCTATCATGTGAATTGTGATGTCTTCTTACATGATTGCTCACAAAACTTCAAGTTGAGACTTTAGACCAGCAGATTTCTCACCTAATATTCTTAGTTTGGAAGTTTCACAAATTAAGCTTTTACACTAATGTAACTGTGCTTTCTCTGAACTGTACTATGCACTTTTCTAGGACAGAAACTATATTGGCTCTGATACCAGTCAGGTCTTCTCTGAACAGCCTCAATAACTTCCAACTGTTGTTTTTTCTGAACTAAAATGAATCCTTGATTATCCTGATTTTTTAAATGTTATTTTTACTGTTTATCACACCTGTCACAAACCAACGTATTAAAGATTATTTTCCATCATCAGTCCAGGAAGTCCCTCCCTCTGACACACTAACTAAGTCACTGATGTGAAAGAATTATCTTTTTATTCCAAAAAAAGGTTCTCATGCAATGTACACCATAATGCTTTCAACTTTCTGATTTGAATGTGGTAATGCTAATACTGTAATAATGATCAATATATTGATTTAGATTGTGAAATAATTAATTTCCATCTATTTACAAAAGATATTTTTGTTACAATTATTAAAGAGTATAAAATGAAAAATTATAATCATTTGAATTATGATGTCGAGGAGCAGGTGTTGGACTGGGGTGGACAAAGTTAAAAATCACACAACACCAGGTTTAGTCCAACAGGTTTAATTGGAGGCACTAGCTTTCAGAGCGCTGCACCTTCATCAGGTTGTGGAGTATAAGATCATAAGACACAGAATTTATAGCAAAAGATTACAGTGTCATACAGTGATATATTGATCAAGCCTGGATTGTTAAGTCTATCATCTTTAGAATGCAGGTTTTCGTTCAGTAATATGTGAGTTATTAATGGAAAGCAACCAAACAACACAGAAGTGTCAACATTAATTGTGCACTCAAGTTTCAGGAATACCTTTTGAATCCATGACATTTCAACTCAGAAGAATGGTGTCACCACAAAGCCTCAGATGACACACATAGAAGTAACTTTGACTTGTTAATGCCAGTATTAACTTTGAAGTGATCACATTCTAATTGCATTGGTGCTAAAAACATAGGTTGACTCTATAATTAAAATGCAATTTTGAATCTAATGCATATTAATAGCTTAAATATAAACCTGTTAAAATATATTTAAAGTCTTACATACATGAACAAATTTGTTTAGCATTTTGAATTACTTTATGCAATAATTTATTGTCATGTTACTGATCCTGCTTTAAAATCTTAATGATCAAAGTGCTGAAGTGTTTTTCTTCAATAATATAATTGGAATCCGTTAATTCTTTTTGAGATGTGCGATAGAAATGTTTGTAATTAGAATTTTGGAAACAAATTTTGTGTTTAAATGGTTTATTAAAACATTGAAAATTTTGGACACAATAAACAGAGGGTAAGCTCAGTAACGAACTGTCATTTCTAGTTACTAACAAGTGATTTAATTTACTAAATGATGTTAGAAGTTTTATTTCACTATGTTATAGAAACCCAAGGTGCCTCGATGCTTGAGTTTATTTTTACATGTGTTGAAATGGATATATCGATGTTTGATTATAGAAAGTAACGTTTGTTTGAATCTATGAATGATTTTCAAAATGTAAAAAAGTTAAAATGTTTTACACAAGTAATAAATTTTGGTTGATATGATAGTAAATTGAAAGTGACTGGGAGATTCACTCCACTAAATTCTTCCCAGTTATTTTGTATGCCATAGATTCTAACAGCCACATAATGTGAACATTGGATGCATACTAAGAAGATGAGCTACGAGACAGTTTGACTTGACACATATGTTGGTGTCTCACTGTTTTTTATTGAAAGCTTCATTATTGTTCCTCTGTCTGAAAGCTATGGATACTGCCCTTTACTGTAGATTGGTTTCAAGCTTTTGGCAATTATTTGTTATAATCATAAATTCTTGAAGACAGCTTTCACTCATTGTTATGTTAAAAAGGTTCTTTGATAAGCTTCATTCAGTAATTGATTTAGATTACACAAGATGGATAATTATCGGTAATTTCCACTGAAGCTATTCAAAAATTACTACTGCCATAATTAATGGTATGTAGCATCAATGTGAATTTCAGACTTAATTGTAAAAACTTAATGAAAACAAATAAATTTTATTTATAACACTATTAGGGTTTGTATATAACAGAATATGTTGAAATACTCTGAATAATAAATTATTTTTTTCACCTGCTAAATTTAGTTAACTGGTTTTTTACATGCTCATTTCAATATTATGTCATAGTTGCTTTTTGTTGCTTGTTTTTGGAACGGCTGCTTCAGGTGTATTTTGCCATTTCATCCTTTTACAGCTTGGCATCAGCCATTCCCAACTGTTTTAGCTATAAATGCTGGCTCCAGGGTTTAGGCTGGAGGTGCAGTGTGTAGCTTTGGCATTTTGACAGTGCTGGAATCTCCCATGCTGTAAATTAGTAGTTAATTTGACAGCATAAAAAGAAAAGAGTAAATGAGAATAATATTTCTGTCAAAGTATACTCAAGAGAGCACAATCCTCTCTGGCAACATTCATCAAGATGCTCCATCACCTCACACTCAAATGTTTGACAGAGATGGGAGGCAATGGAAATCAAGCACTCTACCTGTGTGCTTTGTTTATTTAAGGGAGTGCTAATGAAAATGAATGGCTTGTTTAATCTAATCCACTTGTTTTGAGTTAAGTTTGAAAATTGTCAGGCATGGACTTTTTCATTTTGGATTTGATAGTGATGAACAGAGAACAGCAGCCTACTGCCTTTACACATTTAAATCACACCATCTCTGTGTAAAATGGGTTGTACATGAACAGTGCACTGCTATTTGAAACAGTGCCAAAAAGACGAAGCATGTTTAATGCTCTTTCTGGAGGTCAAGAAGCCTTGGAATCTCTTAGACCACTGGCTGGAGTTAAA
The DNA here is from genome assembly GCF_047496795.1 of Chiloscyllium punctatum. Taxonomy (NCBI): domain Eukaryota; kingdom Metazoa; phylum Chordata; class Chondrichthyes; order Orectolobiformes; family Hemiscylliidae; genus Chiloscyllium; species Chiloscyllium punctatum. The sequence continues at coordinate 89,195,674 of NC_092746.1, read as the reverse complement.
TTTTCAAAATGTGTGTTAAGTTATCAAGTTACTGAAACTGAAATATCTAACAAAGTACTGCATTATCGTCTGTCAAATCCCAGCTGGGAGAGAGTAGCAGTGAGAGGCTCCCTTATCTTTGCCTTGACTGTGCTTCTGGAGACCTGTGATTTGGCTATGTTTGAATAACAGGCACTAGAGCTGGCATAAAGGTACTCTTGGCACTCCAAGTGTCATTCAGCCACACAAAAAAGAGCTTGTCCCCGTAAGCTATGTGTTTGCTAAGACTGTACAGCGGTAGCAGTGAATCTGAGCTTTTTTTTTTGGTTTGCAACTAACTGGTCTAAACTAATATTATTGCAGAAAGTTTTCAAAGTGAGCAGAATATTTTATGAATTCAGTTCAGGGAGAAAAATGCAAGAAATCAAATTATAATTAGTATGGAAAGATAACCATTGTCCAAGTTAACCAGATCATTGCAGGGTGCCAGAATACTGAAGCAACTAAGTATATTCACATCCAGTAGTTCCATCTTTCCTCTGTTTTCTTTTCTCTATTTATCTTTCTGTGTAAAATGCAGAGAATGTCTTCTCCTTCCGATTTGGCAACCAGTAAAACCACATGACTATACAGAGCAGCCTCTCACAATTGTAAAGTCCAGCAAATGTTTCAAACGGCAGTACTCTTTAAGTACATTAGACATTCTTGTTAACATGACTTACAGTAAGGTCTTTAGAATGTAAATATAAAAAAGATTAACACAGTGATTGTTTTACATCTCAAGCCTTCATTCAATAAATTAAATACATTGTTCATAAGACCCGTATACTGAAAATATTTTGTTCATATAAAAAAATTAAAACACAATTTGTTGCATGTTTACATAAAACATTTCGTACTGACCAAGTAGAAGGTAATATTATTTACACAAGCCAACCCAATTAAGCAATAAAGTGCTAGTTTGTGTCTGGATCTTTAATTATGGTACAGAAGGAATGAGATGAAAACACAGGTGCAGTGACTCAAAAAGCAGTAGGATTTTTGTAAATACAATGAATATTGTTATTCATAAGGATTGCAGAAGTATTCAAAACAGAGAATAAAACACAGCAACAGTACTATGTTAGAGATTTGGGTCTGAAAAGTAAAATGGCCTCAGCATCAAAAACATTATTCAAGTTAATAGTTGAATAATTCCCAGTGTTCAACAGGAACTCACTTTCAACGGATGCATGAGCAATATACATTGTCTAAATACAGCAGTTTTCACTTCAAATAAAATTACAGTCTATTGATAAAACCAGAGTTGAAGTACTATATGACATTTTAGGCTGCACACCACAGGGAGGATATTGAGGCAATTAAAGGGATAACAGAATAGATTGATTAGGATAGTCAAAACATTTATCATTTCCTTTTGTCATTTAATCTCTCCTGCCTCCATTCTATTACAGACTTTCTCTTTTCATTTTTCTTTACCTCCATAAATGCTTGAAAGCTGGTCCTGTCCTGCTTCTTGCTATTAAGATCTGCCTTCATGTTTCCATAAATAACTATGGGAGTTCAACTGTGTATGGTCCTAGACACTTCACTAATGACTGACCATTTGCTAACTTAGCAACATGACTGTGCTCTGGAAGTGTCACAAAATTTTCTGGTCTCTATTTTCTGAGCTGTTGTCCTACTAACTTCAAGTAGGCATGTGTAAGCTTATCCAGGATGCTTTCTAGATGGTATGAAATTAAATGCAGGGGATGTCCAAAGAGACTTGGGCATCCAGGTGCATCATTTGTTTAACTGTCACAAATGCATGAAGAAAATAATCAAGGAAGCTAATGGAATGCTAGCCTTTATATGGAAGAAACTGGAATACAAAGATGCAGAAGTTATGCTGCAGTTATCCAAAACCCTGGTTAGACCCTGATTGGAGTACTACTTTTGATCTGAGTGCCACATCTTAGGAAAGATACACTGGCCTTGGAGTAAATACAACATGAGTTTACAAGAATGATACCTGCACTTCAGGGGTTAAGTTACGAGAAGCAATTACACAAACTAGACTTGATTTCTCTAGAATTCAGCAGGTTGAAGGATGATCTGATCAAAGTCTTCAGATGTTAACAAGAAAGGACAGGTAGATAAAAATAAATTGTTACCATTGATTTGGGATTCTAGAATTGGGGGCATCGTCTGATTACTGAAGAGAGATGTTCAGAAGCACTTCTATACACAAAGAGTAGTAGCTATTTGGAACTGTTTTCCACAAATGGCAGTGTATGCAGGATTAGTTGTTGATTTTAAATCTCAGAGACTTTTTTTTTGTTGAGCAAAGGTATCAAGTGGAATGAGCCAAAAGCAGGTATATGAGTTAGGCCAGAGGTCAGCCTTAATCTCATTGCATGGTTTAATAGGCTTATGTTCCTATGTCCCTGTCAGCCGTTCCCAATCTTTGTGCACTTAGAAGAGATAAAATCTACCAAACCAGCTGAAGCTGATTGATCTCTCATTTAATTTTATGTGACTGCCAATTCACGATCCTGGGTGTAACAACTGAGTACACAGTCATCTGCTTGGAGTCTTAAGATTTGGGGAGTTGTTGGACATCAGTTTCCTCTGTTATATCGCTAACCTTTTCCAGCTTAAATGAAAGATTATTGACCTGAAATGCTATTGATCTGGATTTTCTTTACTGAGGTGAGTAGCTCAAGTTGAGAAATTTCTAAACTTAGCAGAAATGCATCAGTATAAGGTACCCCTTTGCTCACTATGTTTGGTCCATTTATGTGGGTCCAAGATTGATTCGGGCCCTGATGCCCAGGACATATTGGACACAACCAAGCAATAGCTGAGTTCTGAGGTGGACTGTTAAAAGGCATGCCTTGGTTCTCTGAGATTTCATTCTAATTGTTTGGGATATTGTACGCCTTCTACCCACATTCCTCAGATTCCATAATACCTTATTCTCAATGCCAACACAGTGCCAAGTCATTCCTCCCACCCATTCCCTTTGGGGCCTTATAGCCTGCGTTTCAACTCATGATCTTTTTGTGCCCACTCACCCATTTCTCTGTGCTGAACTAATTAACCTCATTGTAACAATGACAAATGTGAAACTGCTTAAAAAATTTGCCCGTTCATGTTTTTGAAAGAAATTAATGTATCCACAACCCTATAAAACTGTCAATTGACTAGACTTTTCAAGTATCAGTATCCAAAGCTTAAAGTATTTTATGCACTATAAATACATGCAAATAATCACTGAGCAACTGAGAAACGTAAGACTTATCTTCCAGAGGGAACTGAGAGACTGCTATGTGTTCTGTTTTACACCTAACTGTGCCTTACAACATGATAGTTTGTCTATACATCACATGGACTGCATGGCGTCCTTGGGCAAGGCAAGGGGCAATGAGGTCTGCTTCCTAATCAACACCTCCTCGTGCTCTGATGCAGCGACTCTGGTGAGCTACTTCTCTCCTGACCTAGAATATCTCACAGTTAAGTGCCCTCCTTACTACCTGCTGTGTGAGTTCACCTCCACTGTCCTGACAGCACTCTCCATCCCAACTCATGCAGAAGTGAAGTGTGCTCTTGAAGAAATATGCGCCATTACAAATGGATTTGAGATGCCAGTGACTTCAACCAGGCCAACCTCAAGAACGTGCGACCAAAATACCATCAACATGTCTCCTGAACCACAAGAGGGCTGAATATCCGTTGCTACACAGCCATTAAAGATGTCTGCCACTCCATACCCTGGTCCCCACTTTGGAAAATCAAATCACGATGCTGTGTTCCTCCTGTCGGCTAATAAGCAGAAATTGGGACAGGAGGACCCAATACAGAAAGTAGTACAGTGCTGGTCTGAGGCAGCAGATGAGATTCTGTGGAACTGCTTAGAATTGGTGGACTGCTCCATAGTCAAGAACTCAGTGCCAACTTAGGTGAGTGTGCCACTATCATTGCAGACTTCAGTAGCAAGCGTGTAGAAGACTGCGTGCCAAAGAAGTTAATCTAAATGTTCCCAAACTGAATGAACTAGGCAATCCATTACCTACTGAAGTCAAGGTGTGCAATATTTAAGTCAGATGACCCTGTTCTACACTGGAAATCCAGATACAGCCTCCATAAGGTCATTAGAGATACCAAGAGGCAATATTGGATGAAGCTAGAGACTCAAACTAACCACACAGACACCCATCATATGTGGCAAGGTCTACACAACATAACGGATTACAATGAAAGCAGAACAGAATAGCAGACAAAAATATATCCCTTCCTGATGTGCTCAATGTATTTGATGCTCATTTCAGAATATCAATGAAATGGTGTCACTCCTGGCCTGAGAGCCTTGGATGCATCTGATCCCTCAGTCACCACTACAGACATCAGATCCGCCTTTTTGAGAGTGAACCCATGGAAAGCGACTGGCCCAGATGGAGTCACTGACTATGCACTCAGATTCTGCATGTACCAGCTGGCAAGAGTATTCGCTGATATCTTTAACCTCTCCTTACTACAATCAGAAGTTCCCACCTGCTTCCAAAAGGCCACCTTCATCTCGCTGCCAACGAAGGATAATGCAAAGTGTCTAAATGACTACCACCTGATGGCTCTGACCTCCATAAGTATGAGGTGCTTCAAGAGATTAGTCATGGCCCGTATCAACTCCAGCCTCCTAGCCAGCCTTGATCCCTTGCAATTTGCCTACCGTCGCAACAAGTCCATGGCAGATGCCATCTCCCTGCCCTACACTCATCCCTGGAACATCTGGATAATAAGGATACCTACATCAGGCTCCGATCATTGATTACAGCTCCGGTTTCACACTATAATTCAAACCAACCTAATCTCCAAACTCCAAGACCTTGATCTTTGCGCTACCCTCTGCAATAGGATCCTTGACATCTTGACCCACAAACCACAATCAGTGAGAATAGGCAAGAGCACATCCTCCATAGCAAACCTCAACACCAACAACCAGCAAGGCTGTGTGGTCAGCCCTTTACTATATCCCCTGTATACTCATGACTATGTGTCCAGATTTCATCTGAACTCCATCTACAAATGCACTGATGACACCACCATTGTACGCCAGATCACAAACAATGGTGAGACAGAATACAGGAAGGAGATAGAGTACTTTCTGGTGTGGTGTAAAGATGTCAACAAAATGAAAGAGCTGGTCATTGATTTCAAGAAACAAGGAGGAGAGCACTCCCCTATCTACATCAGTGAAGCTGATATACCAACCATCACCAACAATCTGCTTTGGTCCACCCATCATGCAATGGTCAAGAAAGCACAATGATGCCTTTACTTCCTCAGGAGGCTAAGGAAATTTGGCATGTCCATAAAGATTCTTACCAATGTTTAGAGATGCATCATAGAAAGCATTCTATTCATTTGCATCATTGCTTGGTACGGCATCTGCTCTGCTCAGGACCATAAGAAACTGCAGAGAATTGTGAACACAGCCCAGCCCATCACACAAGCCAATCTTCCATTCATTGATTCCATCTTTATGTCTCGCTGCCTCAGAAAGGCAGCCAACATTATCAAAGTCCCCTTCCCACCCCAGTTATAATCTATTCCAACCTCTTCCATTGGGCAGAAGATACAAAAGCTTAAACACACAAACTAATAGATTCAATAACAACTTTTACCACACTGTTATTCGACTTCTGAATGGACCTTTCAAATCTCTAATTTATTGTTGATCTAGCTGTTTGTGCACCTTCTCTGCAGCCATAACATTGTTTTCCTTGCTCTGTTCTATTACACTTATGCACTATGATCTGTGTGTATTGCATGCAAAACAAAACTTTTCACATACTTGGGTACAATAATAAATCAAAACAAACCAAAAATATATTTCCAGGTTAGGATAGTAAGTGCCTTGAGTGGAAACCTGAAGGTGGTGGTGTTCCCATGTACCTGCTGTTGTTGTCCTTCCAGGTGGAAGTGGCCATGGGTTTGGAAGGTGCTGCCTAAGGATCTTTAGTGAATTTATGCTGTTGTCTGGTTCATTTTTAAACATGTTGCAGATAACTCCAACCAGAATGTTATGAATGAATTTGCCTGGATGTCCTACAATACCAAAGCGTTGAAATCAATATGAACACAGCTGATACCAAAGCAGAACATTCCCACTTTATTAGGAACAAAATTACAATAATCTTTAACACAAAATATACTATCCTTAATCCTTTTTGACCCCTTAACGGTTACAATATTTAGTCATAGAGTCATGGACATGTACTGCATGGAAACAGACCGTTCAGTCCAAATCGTCCATGCCGACCAGATATTCCAACCCAATCTAGTCCCACCTGCCAGCACCCGGCCCATATCCCAGCAAACCCTCCTATATATATTTCCATCCAAATTCCTTTTAAATGTCGCAATTGTACTAGCCTCCACCACTTCCTCTGGCAGCTCATTCCATACATGTGCCACCCTCTGTGTGGAAAAAGTTGCCCCTTAGGTCTCATTTATATCTTTCCTCTCTCACCCTAAATCTATGCCCTCTAGTGGCATAGACAAGGTTCCCCAGGGAAAATACTTTGTCTATTTATTCTATCCATGCTCCTCATGATTTTATAAACCTCTATAAGGTCACCTCTCAGCCTCCGACGCTCCTGGGAAAACAGCCCCAGCCTGTTCAGCCTCTCCCTATAGCTCAAATCCTCCAACCCTGGCAACATATTTGTAAATCTTTTCTGAACCTTTTCAAGTTTCACAACATCTTTCCAATAAGAAGGAGACCAGAATTGCAAGCAATATTCCAACAGTGGCCTAACGAACGTCCTGTACAGCGTGTGCTCAAATACTCTGACCAATAAAGGAAAGCATACTAAATGCTGCTTTCACTATCCCATCTACCTGCGATTCCACTTTCAAGGAACTATGAACCTGCACGCCAAGGTCTCTTTGTTCAGCAACACTCCCAAAGACCTTGCCATTAAGTGTATAAATCTTGCTAAAATTTGCTTTCCCAAAAGTGCTGCACCTCACATTTATCTAAATTAAACTCCATCTGCCACTTCTCAGCCCATTGGCCCATCTGATCAAGATCCCGTTGTAATCTGAGGTACATTTCTTCGCTGTCCACTACACCTCCAATTTTGGTGTCATCTGCAAACTTACTAACTATAACTTACTAACCCTATATCTCCTATACTCACATCCAAATCATTTATATGAATGATGAAAAGTAGTAGACCCAGCACCGATCCTTGTGGCACTCCACTGCTCACAGGCCACAAGTCTGAAAGACAACCCTCCACCACCACCCTCTGTCCTCTACCTTTGAGCCAGTTCTGTATCCAAATGGCTAGTTCTCCCTGTATTCCATGAGATCTAACCCTGCTAACCAGTCTCCTTTGGGGAGCCTTGTCAAACTCCTTACTGAAGTCTATATAGATCACATCTACCTCTCTGCCCTCATCAATTCTCTTTGTTATAAACTTGGTTGAGATTTTTGAAGAAGTGAGACATGATTTGCCATGCATAAAGCCATGTTGACTATTCCTAATTAGTCCTTGCCTTTCCAAATACGTGTATACACTGTCCCTTAGGATTCCCTCCAAAAACTTGCCCACCACCAACGTCAGGCTCACTAGTGTATAGTTCCCTGGTTTGTCCTTACTATCTTTCTTAAACAGTGGCACCACGTTAGCCAACCTCCAGTCTTCTGGCACCTCATCTGTGACTATCGATGATGCAGATATCTTAGGAAGGGGCCCAGCAATCACTTCCCTAGTTTCCCACAGAGTTCTAGGGTACATCTGATCAGATCCTAGGGATTTATCCACTCATGCATTTCAAGACATCCAGCACTTCCTCTTCTGTAATATGGACATTTTTCAAGATGGCACCATTTATTTCCCTACATTCTATATCTTCCATGTCTTTTTCCACAGGAAATATTGATGGAAATTGATCTATGTTTGAAAGTTAAAATCCCCTACCATAACCACCCTATTATTCTACAGAAAACTGAGATCTCCTTACGAGTTTGTTTCTCAGTTTCCCTCTGACTATTAGGGGGTCTATAATACAATCCCCATAAGGTAATCATCCATTTCTTATTTAAATAAATTTGCTTTTGTTAGTCATGGGAACCACAGTGATTGCTGCTAACTCCCATTGTTCCATCCTTACCGAATACGGGTAGGACAAGTGGGTGACATGATGAGCCAAAATAGAACATCGGATTGGTAAAAGCTTTATGTTTTTATGACAATCTGATACTTTTCTGATAATGGTTAGTTCAACTAGCATTTTATTAAATATTTATTTTTAATTATCCTTAAACTGGAGACTGTCACAAATGTCAGACAGGCAAAGACAGCGATGAATAAACTGTTCTTTCATGACAATCTAGTAGTTTTGTGTCTTGGTAATTAATAATATCTAACAGAATCTAAGTGCTGAAAACCTGCAGTTTATTTTAGTTCTGGGAGAAGTTTAATTCATAAGGTTAAACTAAATTTGAGTTTGAGCCTATTCACCCATTTCTTTTGAAAGCTCCATTCTATCTAAACCCCAACTTTTAATGCCAATGATGTAGTGTTGGCTATGGTTCAATTTGTAGTGCAGCAGTAAGGCTTGGTGCAGTAAGCACAAGGAGGCTTGGTTTCCAAATTCCACCTACACCAGAGTGTGTAATAACATCTCTGAACAATTTGATTAAAAGAAAAATACTTTTTACGGCACCCTGTAAGTGCTAGATTAAGTGAAATTTTCTACTCAGACTGAAATTTTTGTTGGATACGGTCATCAAGGGATATGGAACAAAAGTGAATTATTAGAGAGAAGTTGTGAAGCATCCATAATCTAATGAATTAGTGAAACAGGTTTACAGAGCTGAATAGCCTACGCCTGTCCCCATGTTTACATATAATTAAATTATGATGGTGACTTAGGTTAGTGAAAGGCACCAAATTAAATGCAAGTTCTATTCTTGGTATTTATGTAGGAGATAAATAAAACTGGCAGGATGATTTACTTGGACTTAGCACTTACCTTGAAGGTCGTACATAGCAAAGCTCTATATAAAAGCAAGAATTGCTTTTGTTTATCTTTTCCACTGTAGAGGAATTGAAAAATTTAAGAGCAGCACTGTTTTAGTGTGTGTTTAAAAAGAGCTTTCCTATACAGAATATACATCATTGATAGAAACATGGTTTCCCATCCAAATAAGGCAATTTTTCCCCCAAATGCAACACAGTGAATTTGTGAACTAACATTTAACTGTTGCTGCTTTTCCTTTCCAATGTTAAAATACAATTTTATGCCTGCTGTTTAATGACATATGCAAGTGTTACATCTGCTGAGAGTCATTGTCTTACAGCATGAAAACAGATTTTTTTGCCTACCTTATCCATGCTTTCCGAAAGTGAACTTAACACATTTGCCTGCATTTGGCTCCTATTCATCTAAATCTTTCCTATCCATATACCTGTCCAAATGCCTTTTAAATGTTGTAATTGTATCTGCCTCTGCTACTTCCTCTGGCAGCTTGTTCCTACATGCACCACTCTCTATGTGACAAAGTTGCACCTCGGTTTACTTTTAAACCTTTCCCCTCTCACCTTAAACCTATTCCATCTACTTTTGGACTTCGTCATCCCGTGAAATAGGCTTTTGCTATTCACCCTAACTGTGCCCCTCACTATTTTATACATCTCTATAAGGTCAGCCCTCAGCTCCTATGTTCTAGGAAAATAGCCCCAGCCTATCCAGTCTCTCCTTCTAACTCAAACCCTCTAGTCTTGGTAACCCTTTGTAAATCTTATCTGCACCCTTCTACTTTGACAACATCCTTCCTCTCGTAGGTTGACCAGGATTGTACACAATACTCAAATGTGATCTTACCAATGTCTTCTACAGCTGTGCCATTATGTCCCAACTCCTGTCCACTGTGCTCTGAAGGCAAGCTAAATACTTTCTTCACCAGCCTGTCTACACATACACCACTTTCAAGGAACTATGGACCTGCACCCTAGAGTTTTTGTTCAAAACACTCTATGACCTCGTATTAATTGTGTAAGTCCTGTCCTGGTTTGGCTTATCAAAATGCAAAACTTTGCAGTTATCTAAATCAAACTCCATGTGTCATTCCTTAGCTTACTGGCCCAGTTGTTCAAGATCCTGTTCTATCTTCAAAACCTTGTTCACTCCATTATGCCACCAAGTTTGGTGTCATCCACAAAACTTATTAATCATGCTTTCTACATTCTAAACCAAATATTTTATATAAATAAATTGTTGATCTGGTTCTTTCCCTATGGCACACCACTGATCACCAGTCCTCCTGTCTGAACAACAAGCATCTACTACCACCCCCGTCTCCTACTATTAAACCAATTTTGTGTCTTGTAAATTTACACAGTCATTCTCTTTGTGGCTCTGTCTCTGGGTCTATGAAGCTGCTTTCTTCCTGTGTTTTTTTCTGGATGGTCACCTGGCCTCTTGCCGTGCTGGTCTCCTCAGAAGGACTCAGACAATTCCAAGACCAGTTCCAAGAGAGAGGTCTGCAGGTGAACTCTTGTTTTTATACCTTTTGGATGATTTTTTTTTGGAACTTTCTACTGTTCTGGCTAATCAGGGAGATACTCTTAATAGTTTGAAACAGAAATTAATTATTTAGATGGCATGCTACTGTCAGTTTCTTTGTGTAGCAGGACGTGGTGCCTTCCTGTCTGGGCTGTCTTTTGTTTAATGGGTAAGTTTTTTGGGGATAGACAAACAGGAGCTTGGAAGAACACAGCAAGCATGGCAGCATTCATCACCATTCGCAAATTTTCCGATACTGATGTAATTCATGTTCAAATGCAACAAGATCTGAATAATATCCAGACTTGGGCTGACAAGTGGAAAGTAGCATTTGCACCACACAAATACCAGGCAATGACCATCTCCAACCTAATCCCCATCATGTTGAGGCACTATCTAAATGGGACAGACTTCAAACAGATCTAGCAACTCAAGACTGGGCATCCATGAGGTGCTGTGGGCCATCAACAGCAGCAGAATCAGACTCCAGCATAATGTGCAACCTCATGGCCTGGCACGGTCCACACTCATCCATTACTGTCAAGCTAGGAAACCAACCCTGGTTCAATGGAGAAAGCACTGAATCAGGAAGTGGAGAAGTTGATGTTTTGGGTTAAGACCCTTCAATGGGACTTTGGATTCCAGCATCTGCAGTGTTTTTGTCTCTAAGTTGTTGGGGTGTTTGTCCAGGACAAATGTTGTCTTTTACATTATGCTAATGTCACTAGCACCTCGCTGCTGTGTTAGTACTGTGTCTGCTGTATGGGTTTTTGAGATTTTAGAGTTTCATTTGGCCAATGTACCTTGCTGTTTGGTCACGTTATCAATCTATCTGTGTTTTAGCAGCCAGGAGGCTACTACACTGCAGTGCAATTTGTGGATAATACACACTGCTGCTACTGACCATCAGTGGTGGAGTGAGTGGATTTTTGTAGATGTGGTGTCAAGATTCTTCAGTGTTGATGGAGCTGCATCCATCCAGGCAAGTAGAGAATATACCATCAGACTCCTAACATGTACCTGGTGGATGGTCAACAGGCTTTGGCAAGTCTGGAGATGAGTTACTCACCACAGTATTCCTAACGTCTGACCTGCTGTTGTAGCCATTGTGTTTATGTTAAGATTCCAGTTGAGTTTCTAGTCAATGGTTATCCCAAGGATGTTGACAGTGGGGAATTCAGTGATGGAGCACCATTGAATGTAAAGGTCGTTGATTAGGTTGGAGATGGTCGTTGCCTGGCATTTGTGTGGCCCAAATGCTACTTTCCACTTGTCAGCCCAAGTCTGGATATTATTCAGATCTTGTTGCATTTGAACATGAATTGCATCAATATTGGAAAATTTGTGAATGGTAATGAATATTGTGCAATCATCAGCAAACATCTTCATTTCTAAAATGCAGCTCTTTTGTCCAGGTTTGAATGAAGGCTATAATGTGGTCAGAACCTGAGTGCTCTGGCAGAACCTAAACTGGGTTTTACTGAACAGGTTATTGGTTAGCAGGTGTTGCTTAATTCACTGTTCATGACACCTTCCATCACTTCACTGATGACAGAGCATAGACTGATGGGGCTTAATTGGCATAGTTGGACTTGTCGTGCTTTTTGTGTAGAGGATATACCTGGACAATTGTTCATATTGTCAGGTAGATGTCAGTGTTAAAGCTGGATTGCAACAGCTTAGCTAGTAGCATGGCAAGTTCTAGAGTGCAGATCTTCAATGTTATTGCCAGAGTCTGCAGCCTTTGCAGTATCCAGTGCCTTGATGTCACATTTAGTGAATCCAATTTGCTGAAGACTGCCACCTTTGATGCTGGGGTTTCTTGAGGAGGCCAAGATGTAACATGGCACTTCTGACTGAAGGTTGTTGTGAATGCTCAGCTTTATCTGTTGCACTGATGTATTGAGCTCTCCCATGACTGAGGTTGGGGATACTGTGGGCTCCCCCTCCAATGAGTTGTTTGATTGTCCATCACCAATGAAGAGATCTGATCTATTGTTTGTGTGATCACTTAGCTCTGTCTATCACTTGTTGTTTATGCAGTTTAGCTTGCAAGTAGTCTTTTTTGTAGATTCACCAGGTTGACAACATATTTTTAGGTATCCCTAATGCTGTTCCTGATTCAGTGTTTTCTCCATTGAACCAGGGTTGGTTTCCTAGCTTGACAGTAATGGATGAGTGTGGACAGTGCCAGGCCATGAGGTTGCATATTATGCTGGAGTCTGATTCTGCTGCTGTTGATGGTCCACAGCACCTCATGGATGCCCAGTCTTGAGTTGCTGGATCTGTTTGAAGTCTGTCCCATTTAGAATGGTGATAGTGCCTCAACATGATGGAGAAATTTGAATTCAATGGACATCTGGAATTAGGACTCTAATGGTGAGCATGAATCCATTGTCAATTGTCAGGAAAAGTCCATCCAGGGAAGGAAATCTGTGATTCTTAAATATTAATAAGCAGTAATAAATATTGGCCTGGCTAGTGCCACCCACAATCCATGAATGAACTAGTAAAAAAGTGAAGGCGGGATTTTGTCTCCACAAAGATTGTGCAGTGTCACTCTTACTGATACTGTCATGGATAGATATATCTGCAGCCAGCAGATTGGTATGGATTAGGTCAAGTATGCTTTTCTCTCTTTTTGGTTCCCTCCATACCAGCTGCAGACCCAGTCTATCAGCTATATCCTTTAAGATTCGACCCCGTACGATCAGTAGTGCTGCCACTGAGTCACTCTTCACGGTTGACATTGAAATCCCCACCAAGAATACATTTTGCGCCCTTACCACCCACAGTGCTTCCTCCAAGTGTTGTTCAGCATGGAGGAATACTGATTAATCAGGTGAGGGATACATGATAATCAAAGGGAGATTCCATTGCCCATGTTTAACCTGAAGCAATAAAATATCATGGAGTCAATGTTGAGGACTCTCAGGGTAACTCCCTCCCATCTGGATGCCACTGTGCTGCCACTTCTGTTCTGCCAGTGGGACAGGAAATGTCCAGGAATGGTAATGGTGGTGTCTGAGACATTGTCTGTAAAGTGTGATTCCATGAGTATGACTAAGCCAGGAGGTTAGGCAAAAGTGAGGACTGCAGATGCTGGAAATCAGAGTCTAGATTAGAGTACTGCTGGAAAAGCACAGCATGTCAGGCAGCATCCGAGGAGTAGGAAAATCAACATTCCAGGCAATGAAAGGCTGATGAAGAGCTTTTGCCTGAAACATCGATTTTCCTACTCCTCAAATGCTGCCTGACCTGCTGTGCTTTCCCAGCACCATTCTAATCTAGACTATGCAAGGAGGTTGCTTGACTCATCTGTGAGATAGCTCTCCCAACTTTGGCACTAGCCACCTTAGTAAGGAGGACTTTGCAGCACCAACAGTTGTCTTTTCCAGTGCCTAGGTCTTTGCTGGATGGTCCCTTCAATTTCATTTCTTTGTTGTGACCTCATAGCGATTAATACAACTGAGTGGCTTGCTAGGCCATTTCAGAGGGCAGGTGAGAGTCAACCATGTTGATGTGGGTCTGGAATCACATGTTGGGCCAGACCAGGTGAGGATGACTAGTTTCATGATATTAGTGAGCCAGATTGTTTTTTCTGACAATCATTTTAATTGCAGATTTTTTTTAATTGAATTCAAATTCCACCATCTGCTGTGGCAGGATTTGAACCCAAGTGCCCAGAACACACTGCTTTGCAGAACACCTACATCTAGCATACAAAAAACACTCTGAGCTTCCAGTTGCCTGCCACTCCAATGCACCACCGTGTTCCCTGGGCAACATCTTTGTCTCAGGCTTGCTGCAGTGCTTCTGTGGAGTTCAATGCAAGCTGGAAGAACAACACTTCATTACACGCTTGGGAACTCTTCAGCCTTCTGGACTTAATATCAAGTTCAACAATTTTAAGACCTGAGGCACTTTCTCCCATGTCTTTATGCCAAGCCCCACACACCAGACCTTGTCATCACACACAACCCATTGTCAGCAACTAATAGTCTCTGTTAGCAGCTATTCATTCCACCAGACTGAACTTTACCCACTCCTTTGTCTGTCCAACTGCATTTCTCTCTCTTTGGGGCTCTGTCGACCTATTCGATTTGGTACTGGGTAATGAACAAGGTCAGGTGTTAGACTTGGATGTAGGTGAGCACTTTGGTGATAGGATGACAATTCAGTTATGTTTACTTTAGGGATGAAAAGGGATAGGTATGTACTGCAGGGCAGGAAATAAAGCGGGGTAAAGGCAATTATGATGCGATTAGGCAAGATTTAGTGTGCATAGAATGGGGAAGAAAGCTGCAGGGGATAGGCACAATTGAAATGTGGAGCTTGTTCAAGGAACAGCTGTTGTATATCCTTGATAAGTATGTAACTGTCAGATAGGGAGGACCTAAAGAAAGAGCTGAGGAGAGCCAGGAGAGGACATGAGAAAACTTTGGCAGGTAGCATCAAGGAGAATCCTAAAGCTTTTTATAGGTATGTCAGGAATAAAAGAATGACTAGAATAAGATTAGGGCCAAAACCGAAAATGTGTTGCTGGAAAAGCGCAGCAGGTCACGCAGCATCCAAGGAACAGGAGAATCGACGTTTCGGGCATAAGCCCTTCCTCAGGAATGAGGAAAGTGTGTCCAGCAGGCTAAGATAAAAGGTAGGGAGGAGGGACTTGGGGGAGGGGCGTTGGAAATGCGATAGGTGGAAGGAGGTCAAGGTGAGGGTGATAGGCCGGAGTGGGGTGGGGGCGGACAGGTCAGGAAGAAGATTGCAGGTTAGGAAGGCGGTGCTGAGTTCGAGGGATTTGACTGAGACAAGGTGGGGGGAGGGGAAATGAGGAAACTGGAGAAATCTGAGTTCATCCCTTGTGGTTGGAGGGTTCCTAGGCGGAAGATGAAGCGCTCTTCCTCCAACCGTCGTGTTGCTATGGTCTGGTGATGGAGGAGTCCAAGGACCTGCATGTCCTTGGTGGAGTGGGAGGGGGAGTTGAGCTACGGGGTTGTTGGGTTGGTTGGTCCAGGTGTCCGGGTGTTAAGATTAGGACCAGTCAAGAACAGTGGCGGGAAGTGGTGCGCAGAGTCCGAAGAAATAGGAGAGACTGGAAAAAGACAAAGTTGTTGAAGAGAATACTGAGATACAGGCTATTAGATGAGACCGATTGAGGTTCATAAGGAAGAGTGTGAAAATAAATAAGTCCCCTGGGCCAGATGGGATTTATCCTAGGATTCTCAGGGAAGCCAAGGAGGAGATTGCAGAACCTTTAGCTTTCATCTTTATGTCATCATTGTCGATAGGGGTAGTGCCAGAAGACCAGAAGACTGGAGGGTAGCAAATGTTGTCCACTTGTTCAAGAAGAGGAGTAGGGACAAACCTGGTAATTATAAACCAGTGAGCCTTATATCAGTGGGTAAAGTGTTGGAAAAGATTTTAAGAGATAGGATTTATAACCATCTAGAAAGGAATAATTTGATTAGGGAGAGTCAACACTGTTTTGTGAAGGATGGGTCATGCCTCACAAGTCTTATTGAGTTCTTTGAGAAGGTGACCAAACGGGTCAATGAGGGTAAAGCCATTGATGTGGTGTTTATGGATTTCAGTAAAGCGTTTGATAAGGTTCCCCATGGTAGGCTATTGAAGAAAATATGGATGCATGGACTGAGGTTGAATCAGTGGTTTGGATCAGAAATTGGCTAGCTGAAAGAGGACAGAGGGTGGTGGTTGATGAGAAATATTCATTCTGGAGTTCAGTTACTAGTAGTGTACCGCAAGTGTAGTGTTTTGGGGGCCACTGCTGTTTTATCATTTTTATAAATGACCTGGATGAGGGCGTAGAAGGATGGGTTAGTAAATTTGCAGATGACCCGAATATTGGTGGTGATGTGGACAGTGTCTAAGGATATTGCAGGTTACAGAGGGATAGATAAGCTGCAGAGCTGGGCTGAGAG
The DNA here is from genome assembly GCF_047496795.1 of Chiloscyllium punctatum. Lineage (NCBI taxonomy): Eukaryota > Metazoa > Chordata > Chondrichthyes > Orectolobiformes > Hemiscylliidae > Chiloscyllium > Chiloscyllium punctatum. The sequence continues at coordinate 89,179,190 of NC_092746.1, read as the reverse complement.
GTGGCAAATGGAGTTTAGTGCAGAAAATTGTGAGGTGATTCACTTTGGAAGGAGTAACAGGAATATAGAGTACTGCGCTAATTGTAAGATTCTTGGCAGTGTTGATAAACAGAGAGATCTACATCCATATACATTGATCTCTGAAAGTTGACACCCAGGTTGATAGGGTTGTTAAGAAGGCATATGGTGCATTAGCTTTTATTGGTAGAGGGATTGAGTTTCAAAGCCATGAGGTCATATTGCAGCTGTACAAAACTCTGATGCGGCCACACTTCGAGTATTGCGTACAGTTCTGGTCCCTGCATTATAAGGATGTGGAGGCATTGGAAAGGGTGCAGAAGAGGGATTTGCCAGGATGTTGCCTGGTATGAAGGGAAGGTCTTATGAGGAAAGGCTGAGAGGCTTGAGGCTGTTTTCATTAGAAAGAAGAAGGTAGAGAGTTGACTCAATAGAGACATACAAGATGATCAGAGGATTAATATAGGATGGACAGTGAGACCCTTTTTCCTTGGATGCCGATGGCTAGCGTGAGGGGACATAACTTTAAATTGTGGAGTGATAGATATAGGCAGAGGTCAGAGATAGTTTCTTTACTCCGAGAGTTGTAAGGGTGTAGAACACTCTGCCTGCAGCAGTAGTAGACTCACCAGCTTTAAGGGCATTTTCTTTTTTTTAATAGATGTTTTTATTGGAAATTTAACATTTTTACACGTTTACAAAAATAAACAAAACTCTCAAGTACAAACATTGATATACAATTAAATCTTAAATAAATAATAACCAAAATTTAACAAAAGAAAAATACCGAGAAAAAAAACAAAACTCAACTAACTACTAATCTAACCTACAACTAACCAGAGTGTATAATTAAGTCTCTTACATTACTCAAATAAGAGAAAGAAAAAAAAACCAACGGATAACACAGAAATTGGATAGTGAGATACATGCTCGGAATGTGTTAACATCAAATGTAACAAAACCTGTATTCGTGCGGGATTCCTCTCCCAAGGGGCCCCGGACCAGCCAGGTTCGAATCTCAATTAAATAAAAGCCGAAATATCTGTATTTATATAATTCAAGAAGGGCTGCCATATTTTATGAAATAATTCGGTCTTTCGGTGCACCATATTTGTAAGGAAGTCAAGGGGAATACGTTCCATAATTAATGTGTGCCAATTTGAAAGTCCAGGGGGGCCCTCAGCCACCCAGTTTACCAAAATATTTTTCCATGCACAGAAAGAGAGAATAGAAAATAATCTCTTCCTGTGCATATCCAGGGAGGGTAAGTTTGAAAAGCCCAAAAGAAGAGATACAGGGTCCACTTTAATTTCCGGTCCTAAAATTTCTGTCAGGGTACTTGCTACTTTAGTCCAGTATCTACGGATCTTATGACAGGTCCATAGGCAATGTACCTCTATTTTACATTTGGGACACATTGGAGATGCTCCAGCCTTAAATTTTGCCAATTGATCCGGTGCTATATGGGCCCTATGAAGTATCTTCAGCTGGATAGCCTGAGTTCTGTTGCAGATGGTGATTCTTCTGGCATTTTCCCAAATGTCATTCCACGTTTCTATAGAGATTTCTAGTCCCAATTCCTGATCCCATGTTTTAAGTAGATACTTCATTATGTAGTAAATGATAAATAGTACTGACGGAAGATACCCCCATTGGTCGTAGTACTCTACATTCTCTATCTGATTTATAAAGACTATCTAATAACGTAGTCTTCTTCTGTATATAATCTCGAATTTGGAAGTATCAAAAGAGGTCTCTATTAGGTAATCCGAATTTCTGACGCAGCTGTTCAAAAGACATCAGGACCCCTTCTTTAAATAGGTCCCCTAGACATGAGATACCCCTGGATCTCCAGAGTTTAAAAGTGGCATCTATAACCCCTGGTTGAAATCCCCATGCTCCCACTATCAGAGCATAGGGGGATGTTTTATGTGAGTTGCCCTCATTTTGCCGCATTATATTCCAAGCTTTAATTGTGTTTAGTATGATAGGGTTTTTACATGATCCGTAATGATTTTCCTCTTGTCTGAAAATATAAGGTTAATAAGTGGGCACTTTACTTGAGAAGCCTCGATGTTCAGCCAGATTGACTGCGGGTCAGACAAGACCCAATCAGCTATGTAACTTAATAGGGAACTTAACTGATATTTCCTAAAATCTGGGAAGTCCAATCCTCCCCTCGCCTGTGGAAGCTGTAGCTTCTTCAGCTTAATGAGGGGCCGTCTATGATTCCATATAAAGGAACCCAACCAGCCATATAATTTACGTAGTGCCAGCCTCGGCAGCATCACCGGAAGCATTCTCATAGGGTATAGGAGACGGGGCAGGACAATCATTTTAATTAGTGCTATTCTACCCAGCCAGGAAATTGGAAGATCTCCCCATTGCTGGAGGTCCTGCCTTATCCTTTCCAGTAAATGCACAAAGTTAGCCTTGTATAACTGACCAAATACTGGGGCAATAAAAATGCCTAAACATAAGAAACCCTCCAGGGACCACCGAAAGGGAAAGTGGGATCCGTCCACTGAGTGGGGTATCATAGCAAGGCCACTAATTGGCATAGCCTCCGATTTTGAGAAATTAATTTTATAGCCTGAGAATGTGCTAAATGTATTAATAACTTGGATTAAGCGAGGCACGGACATCAGAGGATTACTGAGGAATAAAGAACATCATCTGCATAGAGGGTAATTTTTTGTTTACCTGTACCAATCCTCGGAGCCATTATATTAGGATCAGCCCGTATAGCTTCTGCTCGTGGTTCAATTATTAGCGTAAATAACAATGGCGAGAGAGGACATCCCCGACGGCAGCCCCTACCCACACTGAAGCTATCCGAGCCTAATCCATTGGTAACCACAACTGCTTTGGGATCACTATACAATGTTCAGACCCATTTGGTAAACACCTTTCCAACGCCAAACCTTTATAATGTGTAAAACAAATATGACCATTCAACCCTATCGAATGCCTTTTCCGCGTCTAATGAGACTACTACTCCTGGTATCTTTCCCTGATGGCAGACTTGAATCATATTCAAAACCCTTCTAATATTATTGGATGATCTACGGCCCTTAATAAACCCCGTCTGATCCTCCTTTATGATATGTGGCAATATCCTTTCTAGTCTCAATGCTAATGTTTTAGAAAGGAAAGGATTTTAAAATCTACATTTAGCAAGGATATTGGTCTGTATGATGCGCAATCTTCTGGGTCCTTTCCTTTTTTAAGGATAAGAGAGATATTTGCCTCTTTCAACGAAGGCGGGAGACAGCCCTGACTGTATGCGTAGTTATACATGTCCATAAGTGGACCAGCCAATATTCCTGTAAATTCTTTATAGAATTCAGCTTGAAAGCCATCTGGACCAGGTGCCTTACCGCTCTGGTTGCCTGATTGCGTCAAGTATTTCTTGGACTGTTAGAGGAGCATTTAAGACCGATACCTGTTCCGGAGTTAGGTTTTAAAAAATGATTGCATCCTCCTAGTCCTGTCTTCACAATCCTGCGATTTATATAAATCAGAATAAAATTTTCTGAAGATTGCGTTAATCCTTTTATGATCATGAGTCAAAATACCCGTACTTTCCTTGATAGACGTGATAGTTTGAGGGGCCTTTTTTGTCTTTGCAAGAAATGCTAAGTATCTACCCGGTTTGTCGCCAAACTCATATAACCTTTGTTTTGCAAATAATATTTCCCTCTTAGCCGTTTGGGTAAGCGTGGTGTTTAGAGCTGTCCTAAGGGCCGTAATCCTTTGCAATTTGATAATAGAAGGTCTATCAGCGTATGCTGTTTCAGCTGCTTTTAAGCGAGCTTCGAGCAGACGCTGTTGTTCTCCCTTTAATTTTTTTCTGGGTCGCTGAGTAGGAGATGATCAAACTTCGTGTGTAAGCTTTGATGGTCTCCCACATCATTGATGAGTTGCTAGCCGTACCTAAATTAATTTCTAAAAAAGTTTTAAATTCTTGAGAGAAGTACTTTACAAATTTACTATCTTTCATCAGGAAGGGGTCCATACGCCAATGCCAAGGGGATGTCCCATTGTTCCTCACCTTGATTTCCATACATACAGCAGCGTGATCGGAAATTGCTATACTACCTATTTTACAGGATGATATGGAAATTTTAAAAAATCGAGGGGGCAAAAAACATATCAATTCTGGTATGGCATTTATGTGGATTGGAGTAAAAAGAAAAATCTCTGCCCTGTGGATGAAGACATCTTCATACATCTACTAATCCTAATTCTTTGTTCAAATCCACCAATTGTCTAGATCTGGGAGATACTCCTACAGTACTCTTGGGAATCTTATCTATTTCCAGATCCAAAATACAATTAAAGTCTCCCCCTATAATTATATGACGGGCACCGAGAGTCATCAATTTTGAGAAGGCTTCCTTTATAAATTTAAAAGGATGTGCCGGGGGGGCAATACAAATTTAAAATCCCATATTCCTCTCCATTTATAAGGGCTTTAATCAGAATATATCGTCCAGATTCGTCTTTTATCTGTTTTAGGATTTTGAGAGGGAAATTCTTCCGAATAAGAATAACAATTCCCTTGCTTTTTGAGCTAAAAGAAGAAAAAAAGGCCTGATCAAATCCACCCTGTCGTAATTTCAAGTGTTCTTTATCCAATGAGTGTGTCTCCTGTGGGAGAGCTATATCAACCCTTTCTTTCTTGAGATTTGATCATATTTTCTTCCTTTTGACTGGCGAATTACTCCCCTTGACATTCCAGGTGCACCACTTAACTGACTGATCAACCATAATTGTCCGGGCAAATCAGAGACCCCTCTGGAGGGGAAACCCTATCCAGAACATCCCGAGCATAGTGCATATAAAATTCACAAAAATAAAGGCTCTCTAAAACACTCACGACAGTATAATAAAAAACTATTTCTAAATAAAAAAAATATAAAACGTATTTAAATGGAGAATTTCCCCCTTGTTCCCAGGGGTTATCACTTCCTTTCCAAAGGTCCATCGTATCCTCTCCCAACCAGTGCCCCATCCTTGACCCAGGCACTCCTCAATGGAATGAGGAAAATTCAAATATACTCAGAGCTAGAGTTAACAGTGAGCATCCTACCCCCACCTCCCCATCCACACCAACACTTGGATATATTTGGTAATGTTAATACCATGTATAAACATATATAACTATAAAATTACAACCTCAACAAATAATAATTAAATATAATAATACAAAATAACAAGGGAAAACAACCCTGCTCCTAGAGACAGAGGTAAAATAGAATAAGGTAACCACCTCCCCCACCAACATTAACTAGACCCCCCGGCGTATATATATATATATAAAAAAATAAAAAACAAACCAAGGGGGGGAGAAAATCATTAAGTAGAGAACAAATAAATAAATCCCTCTCCCTACCCCCCAAGATAATATTAAACAGCAAGGTAAAAAAAGAAAAGGGGGAGATATAAACCGGAGTGGGGGGAAGGCAAACCAACATCCATTATCTCTTACAATTTATTTAAGAGATGCCAAAAATTCCTTGGCCTTTTCTGGCGATCCAAAGTTATACACGGATCCTTCATGGTTAAAGCGTAGCGTCGCTGGGTAGCGTAAGGAGTACTGAATATTTAAGTCCGTTAAACACTTCTTCGCGTCCTCGAATGCCTTCCTCTTTCGGACCAGAGTTGGGGAAAAGTCCTGGAATAACATGATCTTGGAACCATTATAGATCATGGTGTCGGGATCTTTTCCAAGATTTCTAGAGGCTTCTAGGAATATCTGCCTCTCCTTATTGCTCTGCAGCCGGAACAGGACAGGGCAGGGGCGCTGGTTCGAGCCAGGCCCGCGTATTGTGACCCGGTAGGCCCATTCTACCCTTACCTGGCCTGATCCAGCCTCCAGATTTAACAGCTGTGGAAGCCACTGTTCAAGGAACCTTATAAGCTGGCCTTCCTCTTCCCGTTCGGGAAGGCCCAGCAAACGAATATTTTTTCGACGACCTCGATTCTCAATTGCGCTGTAGTTTCGGAGGTCGCGGCTTTTTGCTCCGCCCCTCCGACTCGGCGCTCGATTTCCTTAATGTCTCGGTTGTGCTTTTGCAGCGCGGCTGAGAGTGAGTCCCATCGATTTCGGGGTTCTTCAATAAAAGCGTTGATCTTTGCATCCAGTTTGGAGATGATTTCCACAAGGCTACTGTAAGTCAGTCCCCCGGGGCAGCTGCGGACGCCTCTGCTGCAGCTGGAGAGGGTGGGGGAGGGGTTCCTACTTGCTGAGAGCTGCGGGGTCCCTTCCCTTTAGTCATTTTTACTGAAGATTAAATTGTTTAAATTCAATACTAAACAACTACTTAAATTAAACAGCTATTTTAAATGATTTGGTGAGTGTGGCGGGGGTGGGTGACCCACTTTGCCCAGGTCTTGGGAGGAGCACTGTAGTCTCAGACTTGCTGGGTCGCTGCCATGTTGGATCCCCCCAAGGGCATTTTCATACCAACATCTTCAACCTTTCCTTCCTACAAGCTGAAGTCCCCACCTACTTCAAGAAGACCACCATCATCCCACTACCTATGAAAGCACAGTGGCTCTGACCACCATTATCACAAGAGAGGCTAGTCATGGCCCACATCAACTCCAGCATCTCATCCTGCCTCAATCCCCTACAATTTGCATACTGATGCAACAGGTCCATATATTTTGCCCTACACTCATGCCTGAAAGATTTGGACAACAATGACACCTATGTCAGACTCTTGCTCTGCTTTCAACATCATTATCCTGTCCAAACTGATCTTAAAGCTCCAAGACCTTGATTTTGGCTCTGCCCTCTACAGCTGGATCCTCAACATCCTCACCCACAGATCGCAATCGGTGAAGATAGGCAACTGCACATCCTCCACAATAATCCTCAACACTAAATTCCCCAAGGATGTGCCCTCAGCTCCCTACTGTACTCCCTGTACTCCTAGGACAGTGTTGCCAAATTCCGAACGAACAGCATCTACAAGTTTGCTGATGACACCACTGTGATAGGACGGATATCCAACAATGAATAGTCAGAATACAGAAAGGAGACATGGTGCAATAAGAACAAACTCTCTCTCAACTTCAGCAAAACTGCAGAACTGATCATTGACCTCAGAAAGAAAGGAGGAAAACATGCCCCCACCTACATCGACAGAACTGAGGTTGAGAGGGTGGAGACCATCAGGTTCCTAGGGATGACAATAACTGACAACCTGTCCTGGACTTCCCAAGTAGATGCAACACTCAAGAAGGCACAACAATGCCTCTTCTTCAAGTGGTTCAGGAAATTTGGCATGTCCATAAGGACCCTCACCTACTTCTATAGATGGAACACTGAAATCATACTGTTCGAATGCATAACAGCCTGGTATGGCAACTGCTCTGCCCAGGATCATAAGAAACTACAGAAAGTTGTATGCATAGCCCAGACCATTACGGAAGCCAACCTTCCATCTATGGACTCCATTTACAGCTCATTGCCGCGGAAAGGCTGCCAATATCATCAAAGGCCCATCACATCTCAGAAATGCTCTCCCACAATTTCTTCCATCAGGCAGGAGATACAGAAGCTTGAACACATGCACCAGCAAATTCAGAAACAGCTTCTTCCTGGCCATTATTAGACTGATGAATGGAGCCTCTAACCTCAAATAATACTGATCTTGCTCATGTTAATCTTGCTTACACATGCTCTGTGCAATGTATGCCTCAGACCAAGCTTTTTTTATATCCTATGATCTGTATGTCGTTGTTTACTATGATCTGCCTGTACTGCTCATAAACAAAGGTTTTCACTGTACCTTGGTTACACATGATAGTAAATAAATTAAATCAAATCATAGAGTCATAGAGATGTATAGCATGGAAACAGACCCTTCGGTCCAACCCGTCCATGCTGACCAGGTATCCCAACCCAATCTGGTCCCACCTGTCAGCACCTGGCCCATATCCCTCCAAACCCTTCCTATTCATATACCCATCCAAATGCCTCTTAAATGTTGCAATTGTACCAGCCTCCACCACATCCTCTGGCAGCTCATTCCATACACATACCACCCTCTGCGTGAAAAGGTTGCCCCTTAGTTCTGGACTCCCTGACCCCAGGGAAACAATTTTGTCTATTTATCCTATCCATGCCCCTCATAATTTTGTAAGTCTCTATAAGGTCACCCCTCAACCTCCGACAGTCTAGGGAAAACAGCCCCAGCCTGTTCAGCCTCTCCCTGTAGCTCAGATCTTCCAACCCTGGCAACATCCTTGTAAATCTTTTCTGAACCTTTTCAAGTTTCACAACATCTTTCCGATAGGAAGGAGACCAGAATTGCACGCAATATTCCAATGTCCTGTACAGCCGCAACATGACCTCCCAACTCCCCTACTCAATACTCTGACCAATCAAATGATGTTTTCCTCAACGATATACAATTACATAAAGTAGCCATTAAGTAGTCTAACAATTTTTCCTTCGATCTGAATTATTCTACTATGTTTATATTTTAAAGTTCAAACTTTCTTTCAAACCACTCTTATAATGGAAACACTAACGACTACTACATTTAATGCCTTTGTTTTATTGACTTTTGTCATCTTCTGCCATTTGTGAAGTATTTGACATTTTCTTATAGTCAGAGCTCTCCCCTTCTCGTCAGTGTAGGCACTCTCTAACACATTTTTGTTCCTTATCTGCATTATAATATCTGTAGTCAATCATTTGGGAGGTCATTTCTTTTTGATATATACTTGTCATGCATATTTAACTAGTTTATTAAAAAATCTTTTTCTTCCTCAACAGCTGTACTTTTAATTTATCCTCATTTTATTGAGGTTTGCTTTCCAGAAATCATACACATCTATCCTGTTCTTTCCTATTACCAATTTCTAAAAGGTATTAAATATACAGTTTCCTGAATGTTATCAACTTTGAAGAAACAATATTCATTATTCCTTATGCACATAGCTGCCTGCAGATTTTTCACAGCCTTCCTGTCATTCAGTAAGTATGCTCTGTGATGCTATCTCCTGAGGATCGGGGGAATGTTGTGGCCAAGAGATAGCAGCTGGACTGAGTGGCAGATAAGCTAGCAAACTTGTGCAGGCACCCAATGTCTATCCAGGAGTGAACAATGTAGCAGACATTGCCAATGCCCAATTCAGCCAATAAATGGCCAATTAAGGGCTTCTTCCCACCTCTGCTGGCATTTGACCAATAGCAAAGGAGCCCTCTGCACTGATTGGAGATTAACTATCATGTCTTCCCAGGAGGCATGTCTTCCAAATACAACGATCCTTTCTGGAGACTCTTTGATCCATGGAGAAGCAATTGCCACCCCACACAGCATTTGCTTTGCTTGCTCCTAGCAACTCCTAGTTCCCTCACCAGGACCTGCTTGACTATTGCCAGCTGACAGCAAATCCCTCAATTATTCCTTTTATTCCGGGGTAGTCCCAGCAGTAATCACTGTTCCTGATGGCACTCCTGGGCTCTGTTGATGTGCAACTTCTGTGAGAAGCCGGTGCTATTTAATAAGGATAGCAGCCCCAGCAGCACCACTAAATTGGCTGCTGCTGGTAAAATGTAGTACTGGATCTCTATATGTCATTGGAACAGGGTGGGGTGTTACATGTCGAGGATGTCAGGTAGGGGAAGGAATGGCAGAGTTCACTTATGATGGGGTGTTCAGCAGGGTGGGGAATAGTCAGGTTGGGCAAGTGCAGTTGTCTTGGGGAGGGTTAGTGGGGATCTAGGAGTCAGTTACCTATGATTTAGAGTATAGATTTTCATGATCTTTTCCTGAGTAACTGAATAGCTTAGGTGAGTTGAAATCATCCAAATTTTCTGACTTTAGGGACTCTTCTCAGAGGGTTCCAGATAGGGGGGAATTGTCCATTAGAAGGATCAAATTCCCAGGCAATTGTAATGAATTCAGCTGTGGTGGAGATTCTGCATAATCCTGACATACAACGCCAAACCACACTGTTCCAATTACCATATGACCATTGGAATATCTGGGCCCTGACTCCTTGCCCGAATGCATCTATGTATGGCTATAATTCCATGTTGAAGAGCCATACATATGAATTTATTGCAATTCTATTAGTTCAATAAGAATGTAAAATTCCATATTTCTAGGTACAGAAGACAACCAAATCATTTTCCAGTATTTTATTGTAATTTGTAGTCTGTAACTTTGTTTAAATTTGTCCAGGCTGCAACCTATTCCAATGAATGTATTTTTATGACATTAGTAAGTCATATTGAAAAAAAACTAAGCTTCCTCAATTCCAGTTGAGTTTGAGTTTGAGTTTGATTTATCATCGTCACATGTACTGAGATACAGTAGAAAATTTGTTTTGCATGTTGTACAGGCAGGTTGTACTATCATTGTGCATCAGGATAGCGGAACAAAGTGAAGAATATAGTTGTACAGCTGCAGAGAACCGGTAGGGAGGGAGATCAACATTAACATTTGAGAGGTCCATTTAAAAGTCTGATAATAGCGGGGAAAAAGCTGTTCTTGCATGTGTCTTTTTGACGGAAGGGAGTATAATGGAATGAGAGGGGTCTTTGATTGTGTACGTTGCTTTTCTGAGGCAATGGGAAGTATAGATGGACTTAATAGATGGGAAACTGGGCTGTGTTCACAACTCTGTAGTTTCTTGTGATCTTGGGAAGAGCAGTTGTCATATCACACTATGATATATACAGATATGAGGCTTTCTATGGTGTATCTATAAAAACTGGTAAGAGTCTTTGTCTATATGCCAAATTTCCTTAGCCTCCTGAGAAAATAGAGACATCATTGTGCTTTCTTAACCTTTGCATCGACACGGCAGGACAGATTGTTGGTGATCATCACTCCCTGAAACGTTTTGCTCTCAACTATTTCCACATCAGGCACAGTGGAAAGTGAAGACTACAGATGCTGGAGATCAGAGTCGAGAGTGTGTTGCTAGAAAAGCACAGCAGGTCAGGCAGCATCCAAAGAGCAGGACAATCAACGTTTCGGGCATAAGCCATGATGAAGGCCGTTCAGATTCCTGATGAAGGGCTTATGCCCAAAACGTCAATTGTCCTTCTCCTTGGATGCTGCCTGACCTGCAGTCCTTTTCCAGCACCACATTCGACCCACCTCAGGCATAGTCAGTTGCAGCAGGAGTGAGCCATGTTTCTGTGAAGCAGAGCGCACAGCAGTCTTTCAATTCCCTTTGGAAGGTGGGTCTAGCTCTGAGGTTATCCATTTTGTTTTCAATGGCTTGGACATTTGCCACAAGTATGCTGAGGAGGGGGAACTTAAAATCCTGAAGTTTTAGTCTCTTCTGAAGTCTAGCATATCTGCCACGTCTCCTAGGTAAGTGACTGTTCCTAGTTGATCCTGGGCATTGGTGAAGGAGATCTCCTGCTCTAGAAAGTAATTATGTGCTCCTGATGGATTCCTGGCAGCAGCCATGGCCTTGAGAGTTCCTAAGGGTTTTTTTGGTTGGGCCTTCTTGATGTCAGGTCACTGTGGGGTCAGGTCTTGTTCTCGCCCTGGTCACAAGGTCAGGAAGGTCGGGCCTGCGATAGGCCTGAAGGCCTCTGATCTTTCTGGGTTTGCTGTTCCAGCATCAGCAAGGGAAGTGGATGCGTCTGATGGGGTCCTGGGCACTAGTTGCATTCGTAAGTGCTCTGGAGAGTTCCAGCAGTCGGTCTGGTTTTTTAAGTGAGCAGTACCTAATGTTTATGAAAGATAATTGGAAAATTTAACTTCCATATTTAGAGGACAATATGGTATGAGTGGACTTTTCTCTAGTGCACATTTAACCTGTTGATTTTTACTTTATTGCACATGCTAATAAGATTGACGGGAAATTTAGATGTGTATTAGCAGGAACAAGTTGAGAATACATTGAATATGACCCAGTGATTATTCTCATTGCTGCAAAAGTATATAAAGTTCAAATTTATTTGCATAAAATCCTCAACAACAAGATTCAAATTCTTTGGAAGCTGGACATATTTTGCTTGCTGTGTGAAGTGTATCTTAGGTGGTCACAACTATGGGATCCTCTGCAGACTGTTGATCCTATAGTTCAAATTTGTTATGCCAAAGAGTCTCATGAATGGGTGTAACACAAAAATTTGTTGCCTGATAGTCTTTATGCAATGCAGGTAGTATAACTGGTTATGCAAGCAAGCAATAATTGTGTCTGATTGTTCTCAATTTTACTTCAAAAATGATGTAATTTGCTGCTTTTAACTATTTAAATTGGAGCTCATTTTTCAGTTTTGATTTTATGTTTTTTGTAAAAGACAAAAGATTTTCAAATTACCTTCCTGTATTTATTCAATATTTCTTATGGTTGTACATAATCTTTATTTAACATGTTCAGTTATGGAATATTAATCAAGAACTTGTCATCTGTCCCAGGAACAGCTTAACCAATCCAAGAAGGATTACAATAGAATCAAAAGTACAACCTACTCCTTTTCCCAGCACCAAGAAGAGATTGATGACCTAAACTGGCATCATTTATCAATGATTACTGGATAAAAACAAATGAAGCTTGAGATTCTATGTCTATTATTCAAAGTTATTGAATAATAGACATAGAAAAATAACCTCAGAAAATGGATCACTAGGTTTCCCTAAGAAGCAAAGTAGAAACATTATACTATCTGCTCTTTTCATGCTGGAATATTGAAGTTATTTTAAAATGCTCTCATCAACCTTAATAAATCTAGTGCATTCTGTATTTATGTAACATACTGTTTTTGCATTTCATGAATCATTTGGTATCTCACATATAACTCTTTTTAATTTCAAATAAAGAATTGTAAGCTCCAATCTAACTCTGTCAGAATCTCAATATTGTCACCTTTAAATTTGTTTCATTTCAAAGTACAAATGCTGTAGATTTGAGCAAAAAGGAAATGCTGAGTATAACAGAGAAAATTTAAGTTTAGTTTTAGACCATAATCTGAAACTTGGAGTATTTGGAGTAAAGATCATTTAGTAGATAAATGGCAGGCAAGTATATCCTGAAGGTTAATTATTTAATTTTCTTAATATACTGCAAACCAATGCACCTGTTTGCTTGAACCTTTTTCTGACTTCCACTTTAGCCAAGAAGTATCGCCATCAGCTTGTCAAACAAAGTTCAACATTTAATTTGCAGCCTCTAATGTATTGCATTATTGGTTCAGACCCTTGCTGATTTAGAAAACAACTGAGATCGACCCTATGATTTAGGTCTTACTTCGAGTCATGGATAAATCGCTGACCAATGGGACCTGATAATATTACAAATTTACTGAAAGAAAATAGGCTAAGTTTCTTCTCAGTAGAACAACAACTTGTAAGTTGTGCCTTATCTTAAATACCATATGCAGAACAAGGGCAAAGTTTACTCTTATGCAGCTTTTCAAGATTCTTTAACAAATGTTTTTTTGTTTTTAATGTATAAAGGCAACAAGTCAAATGGTTCAATTTGAATTTCTGTTTTTGATGAATAAGACTACTATTTTTCACTTATGCAATTGGAAAGGTTCTGCTTTTCATTACAGCAGCTGTGATGATGATTTAGTGTTGCAAATATAAATGTAATTTACCTCTTTTCTCCATCTAAAACTATCCTATTTCTTTTTTGTTTTTTCTCCCCATCCTTCTTTCCTTCCTTTTTAGCTACATGTCACCAATCTCCTTTTCTTACCTGACTTTTTGCCATTCACAGCTGCTTTTGAATTTGATGGATTCCACAGATGAAGCTCTGCAGGAAGCAGCTGCCGGTTGCATCGCAAACATTCGAAGGCTTGCCCTGGCTAATGAGAAGGCTCGCTACAAATGAAAACAGTGCACACTCCACATTTCCTTTCTCAGGAGCTATTACCTGCACAGGTATAATAAAAGAAAGATTTACTGAGTACTGCTTCTGGATGAACATGAAAGACCTTTTGTATGAGCTAAAATAAACCAGATGCTTAATAGAAATCCAAAAGCTGCTTCTGATTTCTAAAAATCATATAGAAACAAATCAATTCTGGAATAGTGCTACCTAGAACATGAAATACATTTTTAAATATGTAGAGAATTTATTTGGAATTCAAAAGTACTACTGGATCCTTGTTAAAAAAAACTGTCTGAAAGAATGATCATTTATTTACATCAGTTGATCTGTTTTTTTTTGTCAAAATAAAGTTGTAATTTTTCTGCAGTGAGTGTGGTTACATAGTAAATTAAAGATGTCTTGTGCAATTCTTTTCACTCAAAATCTATATAATCATGTTGGTGTAAGGCATTCTTCTATTCCATAAGTTGTAATCCACAGGAGAAGTCTGAATACAGAAGCAAAGATCTGGTATTGTGTTACAGTAACTGAGAACTCCAAACAGCTGCAGGATTCACTGCTCAGGGAGTAGTCAGTACATCAACTTAAAGCCTGCAAGATTTTTAAAAGACATTTCAGAAGTGTCTTTGCCAGCATAGCATAATAATTAAATACTTATTTATGTCTGCAATCTATATATATGTTGAATACCAACGTGTGCCAGCTACTGGGAAATACATTTTGTAAAATTATTACAATGGAAGTGTGATAACATTTAACAGAGCAACAAAATTTGATACAGAAGGTGGTATGTACTTTACTATTAATACATTTGTGCTGTTAGAAAGATATTAAAGTTCTGGAGAAAGTGTTACTGAGTTGGCTTTGGCTCAGTGCTCATGAATTGTGTTTGGTTGAAAAATAAAGAACTTAAACTATTTTATTTCCAATTGCATCACCTCCCAATTTTCCATTTTAAATGGTCTCACTACATTTTAGTACCATATTTTTTTTGTTTAGTCAAAAAAGTGACAGACTATGCCATGCACTCCTTAACCATCGTTGATATTGCTCAATGACTAGCCAAAGGAGAGAAGCATGTTTATATCTATCAATTTTTCTCCTTCCTCATGTTCGCAAGAAGGTCCATTCTGTACCTATAAAGTGTTCCTTACAGTGACTGAGCCAGGAATTAGTTTAATTCATCTATTGAAAGCAGTTACTTTTAAGAGAGAGCTGAGGACAGGGCTCAGACATGTACCCTCTGGATAGAAGATCGTGCTCTATTGCCAACTACCAGACCACTAGACTGCAGTAGTTTTATTGAGTTGTCTGGTGCTAATTAAACTAAATGCACTTACTGAAAGGACTATATATAAAATGAGATTATTTAGTTAAAATTCAACCAATTGTATTAAATACTTTTCAATTACTAAAATAGAATTTGGAAGGGCTAATCTAATAAATAGCTTGGTTACTGTTGGTTACTGTAAAGTGCAAATTACGTCTTGGATTTCCATTGCCTATGATTACATGTTTGTATTACAGAACAAAATATGTTTCTGTCTGTGGTAACTGAAACAGTTGTAAACAAATGTAAAAGGAGCCCTTTATATTTAGTTACTGCACATTTTCCTTTTCTAGACATTTGCAGTGAAAACCCAAAATTGATTGCTGTGGTTTGTTACTTACCTACTGCCATGATTTATTAATGCAAAATACCATATCTGCCATGAGAATATGTTCTTTTGGCTCACTTGCAAAATGTATAATTTTGATGCATGAAAAATTATATTTTCTAATATTTTATTAAATCTTTGATATCAGATTTAAAATGATTCTTATAGGTCAATGCCAAATCATTATGATATGTATAAAATATATGCACGTTTTAGTGTGATAAACTTCATAAATACTTTTCAAAGCTCTTTTTTTCTGATATATTCAGAATAGGTATAACTAACCATAATAACTCCACCTGCAAGTAATATTTTATCTCCCTTCTGAACTTCTGAGCATAACGTAGCACATTTTTTTTCTATTTTAATTAAAAGTAGAAGATAAGTCGATATGATTTATAATCTGCAAAGACAAAGCACATGCCTGGGAACACTACCACCTGCAAGTTCCCTTCCAAGCCATCAGCATTCTAACTTGGAACTATATTATCATTCCTTCAATGTCACAGAATCAAAATCCTAGAACTCTTGTGGGTCTGACATTGTGGGTCTATCTGATTCAAATGGATTACAGCAGTTAAAGAAGGCAGCTGAACACATGTAGACCATGGCAGAATGAGCAATAAAAGCTAACCCAGCAAATGATGCTCGCTTCCTATGAGAGATTTTTTTTAAATCCTAAGTTCCATATTATTTGTATTCATAAATTCATGGATACAATTCCAATTGTGTGCTTTTTTTCTAATAACAATTCTTGAATGCAAGTTTGAAAATATTGATAAAAGCATATTCCTGAGGGTATGGGGAAACAATATGGAACAACATAATAAAAGGAAATATATGCATTTCCAAGTGAGCATTATAAAATGGGCCAAAGCCAATTCATTACTTTCAGAGAAATATAGGTAATTTTGATAGTGTTTGTGTTAGTGTCATATGAGGAGAATTTGGGGACTCTAGTTCTGTGCTCAGTGTAGATTAGAAGGATGAGGGGGGAGCTCATTGAAACTTACAGAATACTGAAAAACCTGGATAGAGTGGACATAGAGAAGATGTTTCCCCAAGTAGGAGAGACTAGGACCTGATAGCACAATCTCAGAGTGAAGGGTCAACCCTTTAGAACTGAGATAAGGAGGAATTTCATCAGCCAGCTGTGTTGAATCTGTGAAAAACATTGCTGTAGAAGACTGTGGAAGCCAGTCGTTGAGTGTATTTAAGACAGGTTCTAGACTGGTAAACGGATCAAGGGTTTCAGGAATAAGGCAGGAAAATAGGGTTGAGAAACATATCAGACAGATTGAATAGCGGAGGAAAAAGTGAGGACTGCAGGTACTTGAGTACCAGAGTTGAAAAATGTAGTGCTGAAAAAACACAGCAGGCCAGGCAGCATCCGAGGAGCAGGAGAATCGCGTTTCAGGTATAAGCCCTTCTTCAGGAATCTTGAGTGGTTTTTCCAGCACCACTCAAGATTGAATAGCGGAGCAAACTTGATCATTCAAATAGCCTAATTCTGCTCCTATATCTTATGGCCTTATGGTTTGGGACAACACATCTTCCTTAACTAACACATAAGAAACCATTCCACTGCAAAGGGATCTTATGGAGCCCAAATAAGTTGTTTCATTTACCCACATAACAACAGTTTCAAAAATATTTGGCCGTGACATGTTTCAAACATATTGAAGGTATAGCAAGACAATATATTAATGAGAATTATTTCTTGTGTTCCCTAAGCATGTGTTTCTAAGAGCATTCAATTCACTGTTTAACTTCCTCTAAATCTTAATTGATATTCTTCCATCTTATTTTAGGCAGATATAATATATTTGTATATACGACACCTGTGCACTAGTAATCTATTCCACATAATCACTAATTCTGGAAGGGGAGGGGAGGTGTCAGGATCTTGTAAATCAATAGCTTTCCCTGAGGTTTATTAATTTTGTTTTTACTCCTCGACTCCTCTAGTTTTGAACATGCAGTACAAGTTAACTAACCACATTGCATCTATATTGATCATTTTGCCCAGATTTAAAAATATAGAATAGGTTCCATCTAAATTTTCTTTACTCCAATAAAAAGAAAAATAAGTTGACAAGCTTAATTTGATTTTTTTTTCACAAATTACATTCAAATGGCAACATCAATGAAGTTATAGATCTGTACAATTTGGATCTTTTTTTTTTAAATCACAAATCTTTCAACTTAAAAGTTTTTAAAAATCTATTAGTTTCATCATTCTCTATATTTTCTTCTCATTATCCCTTTTGCCTTTTCTTTCTCAATCAAATTCTTTTCTTTTTGCTTATCTTTGAAAATCTGTCAAACCAGGTTACAGTTAACTATTGCTCCTGATATCTTTGAAGTAATGCAAAGTGAAACAATTAATTTCCTGAAATACAGTATTAAATTCCTCTCTTTCATCATACACAGAAAGGAAGTATTGCATATCTGTGTATATGATTTATTAGCTTGTGCATTGGGAGACCACTGAAAAGAAGGTTCTGGTTTAGAAACACCAGGTCTGTTTGAAATCCAGACTGAGGAGAACTCTCTGCTGAAGTATATTTTCAAAGAAAAAGGAAAAGGTGCCAGCTTTGAAACTTTGAGCAAATAGTGCTCATGACTAACAACAACAAAATCATCATTTTAACTTCTCCAGGACAGCGACTTGCAGCATTTCATATTTTCAAATTTACTTTCATGTCTTACTTTCATTTCACTGAGGGTCAAATGTCCAAAGTAGATAGTAAAAATAGGAAAATATTTTGATTATACAAGAAAACCATTGAAAATTGTACACTCTGTCATCTGAAAAAAACAAAGAACTTCTGAAGGATGATTACTAGACCTGAAACGTTAATTCTTATTTCTCTCCACAGATACTGCCAGACTAAGTTTTTCCAGCAATTTTTGTTTTAAGTTTGTTATTTGTTCTTTGAACTAAAACATAGCTAGAATGCTTTGGCAGTTGTCATGAGATATTTGATTCACACCTCTTTTGTGCTAGTTTTGTAAAAGACTTTTTCTCCACCTGGTAGCACATTTCTTCTTAATGCTGCACAATAAAAGCTGCTGTACCTATTTCAAGCACCTTATTGGCAATGGCACAGAAGTAAATATTGTCAGTCTTCAGAGACTGGCTTGAAAAATCTCCTGTAAATTCTTAGGCATAGTCCTGCAAATGCATGTCATACACAAAATATTTTTGGACATATGCCATGCATATGCACATAATATGCCTAAGAAATTTTGAGACAGACGATCTTGATTACTGTCTTGTTAGTGAGGTCTTTAAGAACTCATTACTACAATACAAACCATTTAAATGTTACATTTAGGTTCTAAATAGATCAAATTCTGCTTTTTTAAAAAAAAAACTATACTCCGATACAAAATATATTCTTTATTCCAATAGTCTGGATTTCATAACATGTATAAACTAGAAACTAAATTGGGAGCAAATTGTTTGCACTACAACTTTAATCGAAAGTCATTTGGTTCAAATTTCTCATCTGTCTTTGTTTTGGAATTCTGAGTTGAAACTCTTTATTTCATCTTTAACATTGCTTTAGTTGAGTGAAAGTAAGATTGTAACGTTAGTTTAGCTCAGTGGTAGCACTCTTGACTTGAGTCAGAAAGTTATGAATCCCACATTATCTGGACCTAATTCTGCAATGTAGTACGATGGATTACTGTTCTGTTGAAAGATGCTATCTTTCAGATGAGATACTAACACAGAAACAGTAGTTTACTTAGTCCAGGTTTGGACTAAGGAGAAAATGAATGACTTGTCATCTGGCTGCACTTAAAATCTATCAATCTCATATTTGAGATTAATGACTAAACTAAAATTAATTGTACTTTGTGGAAGAGAATTCCACATGTTAGCGTTCTCTACGTGTAAAAATGTCCCTAATTTCACACCTGACAAGAACTAGCTTCATTTAGACGATGTCCCCAGCCGATGTAAACGGTTTGTCTGACCCTACCAATTGCTCTTAAAATCTTGAAAATCCCCATCAAATGACCTCTTAACATTTAAATTCCAGGAGACACTACACTGTTTTTTGTAATGCCTGTGTGTAATTTAACCTTTGGTGTCTAGGTAGTATTCTGGTAAACCTGTGGTGTACTTGAGGGAGTGTAGGGTACATTAACTAAAGGCTGTAGCTGCCTGTGGTGGTTCAACTTATAGTGCCATCAAGGAAATTCTTCCAACCGCCTGTCTATTACCTACCAAACTATTGACTGTTCGTTTATCTTATTGCTGTTTGTCGACTCGCTCTGCGCACAGGTTGGCTGCTGGAATTGCCTGCAAAACGGCAGGATGCACTTTTAATGTCCCGCAGGATGTTTTAAAGTGCTTCACTGTCATTTAATCGGTTTAAAATATGTTATTTACATGCAAATTATTTTTCTCTATTTACCGTAATTAAACATTTTAAATATTCTGCGGTAGCGTGTCTTTCCAGCCAGTAACTCAATCCGATGTTACTGCACAGCACCACAGTAGAACAACTCGTGAGTTGTACAAATTGCTGTAAATTAAGAAGAGGGAATTTCACCTGCAGTTTCCCACGTGAGAAGTACGTAATCTCGGTTCGGCTTTCAAAGGAGGTAATTCATCAATGGGATATCGGGAGAGTCAAAGGATAAACCACACCGACACCATTTCAGCAAAGTCTGAATTGATATTGGAAATCTAAAAGAGATCTGTTATCATTGTTCGCAAGCAGAAAAGTTGGGTATGAAAGGGGAGCATTGAAAGTTGTTCTTTTTAACTGAAGAGAGGCCTGGAGTTGTGCAAACTGTGCGAATGTACCTACATTCAATATCTTCCTTTACACAGATAGAAACAGACGCATTTCATGCTAAATGTAACTCAAGCATCGATCAAACAGCGAATTGTGAATTCAGGGCATTTAAAACTTTAATATTTCAATTATGATATTTAACTGAAACAATACATGAACCATGCAGGAATTTCGTCAATTCATTAACACTGACCGCACTCATTTCACAAAACCTCACCATTCCAGGAAACACTGTCTCTTCAACAGTCACTAAAGGTCCTGAAGTAAATTCAATTTATTTTATTTCAAAATATTACTTGAGACACCCGCGAATATTAGTCCATACCTACATCCAACAATCTGTGGAAAATATGCATGACGAGATCCTTGAAGAACATAGCCGACTCCAAACAGCACAAACCTGATCCATTCATGGAATTCCAGGATACCAAAGCATTTTTCTCCATTTAGGTCCAAGTATAATACTGAAGTGCAAAACACTGAGCCAAGCATGTTCCTCTGATTAAACTTGTGTTTTAATGCTCATCGGACGAAAGCTGTCAATACACCACCAATTGAAATCAAAGCACCCTTATATTGCTTTATTAACTAATTGCTGCCTTTATGAAGATTTTCTTTTTTACTTGATGAATTTTCAAGATCTTTCAATTGTTTTATTTTATTAGAGGCAGAAATTATTATTAGAGCTAGAAACTCGTCGAAGGAATTGTCAGGATTCACCTGGACGGAAATATATAACACTCAAAATGTAAATGCATTTTTAAAACTTAATGGGTTTGCAAATATCCAATTAAATATGCAAATAAAATAAAACTCCCAACTCTGAAAATCTGTAAGAGCCAGAAAAACGCGATGGGGGCAAAGCGGATAGCTTGGAGTGTCAGCAAGGAGGTGTACAGCTGTACTGCCCTCCTGACTTTATTCTTTACTAATGCTATCAGGCCTCCTGTGCGTGGCAAATTGACAAGAATATCAGTTTCAAAGAAGAACTTTTCTTTGTGAAGCGAGACACGCTGTTTAACAGATTTAGTCGATCTGTCCCGTTTACAAGTGTGAGTACAGACTGTAAATATCAAAGCGCCAAGGCTGGGCTCAGGTGCTTACTAAAGTTGCGTAGGTGGGACCCAGTCAGTGTCACTGATACAGTGCAGTGCTGGAGAGTAGAGCCTTATATTTTCACGTTGTAATTTCAGGCGACTCTTAAATAATCCGAAAAGAGCAACGGACAATGGAAGAGATAGGGTGAAACTTCCCGGACAAGAACTAAGCTCCCCAATCGAAGACTACACCTGCGATAGTCCCGTTCTGTCTGAAGTTCCCTGAGCATGTTCAGATCACCAATCAGATTTTAAAAGACCGTCTTCCGACCCGCCAAACTCCAATCTGTCAAGAAAGATCACAACAGGGTTCCAGTAGTTCTCAATGGATTGAGTATGATCTTTTCTGATCCCATCTTTTCTGATCGGGGTCAGTAAATGTAACAGTTACAAGTCACTGTAACAATTCTGACACCTCTTTCGGAGGCATAAACAGCTAAAACCTGCTGGTTGTTCATACAAATTATAACGTTAATATTAAACTGATCGTCAAAGTTATACGGGCTCTGAAATTTTAAAACAGTGAATGGCACAATTCAGAAATGTTGCCAGTGAAGCGCATTTCAGGGAGCTATGTAATAATTGGTGTAAATTGCTGGAAATCATCTCACTACACCTAGTTCAGTTCTTCGCTAAGATCATTCAATTAACTGTCTCAATGAATTCGGGGTTAACTGCAGGAGGAACTCTCGTTACCCTTGTATCCCCGCGCCGCTTTGCTGAGATTAATCTGCATAAACCCCTACAATAATATACTGTTCTTGACATTGCCGTTTATCGTTAAACTCATTCCAGATGCAAACACTGACGGCACCTTGTCCAGTAAATATATTTCATTTTAATAAAAGTCTTTCACTGGGAGTTAGTAAAACCTGCAGCTTCATTGCATTCACGCCGTTTTGGGAGTTGCTTTTGCAAACTTAAAACTCGCTTTTGCAACTCTCCGCAAAAGGACAGCCCCTGAGCGGCGACCAACTCCCGGAGAGAGGGACAAGCTGAACAAAGTTCTTCAAGCAATTATATTTCAAGAGCCCGTAAAATAAACCAGATTTGTTTTTTTTCTTAACTAAAGTGTTTTTTGTTGTTGCTTCAAATGAATCCGGTTACTCGCCAGCCGCAACTTGAATCGCTGGCCGCAAACATTGCGGAGAAATAGCGCAGCCCATGGTTTGCCCAGGGCAAGTTTCCTCCCATCCGCTCAGATCCAGAGGGAGGTGGGAGACTGTTCGAAATCTTGGTTTACCCATTTACAGAATTACAATGACCTGCTAACTAAAGAAGATCTCCTCAGTTATTCCTCCGCTCAACCCGTGTGATTTAACAGTTCCACCAGTGTTGCAAAATTTAACCCCGTTTAAAAGAAACACAAAGCGATTTGTTTTTATTTTTAACACCACACAATACAAATTGCCTGAATTCAATGTGGGTCCTCACAAGGTCAGCAGCCTACTCTCCCCGGGGGTTCCTCTCACAGACACGGGTCCTGAAGACAAATATTAAAGTGACATGTTGCTATTTCTAAAACCAAGCCGTTCCTGTTAATGTCCATCGATTCCCCCAAATTCGTGTCTCTCGAAATTCAAATGATAAACATCGGCTGAAAATGATGAACGCTGTGATCCTGAACATGTTATAAATGTGGGAGAGAGCTGCTCTCACTCCGGGGGGCACTCGGCTTTCACGCGAGAACTCCCGGCTGTGGGCGAAAGGTGTGGGGGGGGGGGGTCCTCACTGTGGGGGGGGGGGGGGGGGGGGGGGTCCCCACTGAGACTGGCTCATTGAACCCGGGAGCACAGCAGTTCATGCTGTCAAAATATTCCGGAAGGCAATTGATATGACTCTGACATTATCCCCTAAAACAAAATCAGGTAATATTCTCAATATAACTTGGTGTTGTGTGATGTTTAACTTTGCCTAGTTGATTTTTAATTTTGCCCACCCCAGTCCAGCACCGCACCTCCTCAACATGGTTCTCAATATCGTGCGCGGTGATGGTTGATATCTCAGATTATGCTATAGTCTATTGGCCGTGTCCTTGGGGATGATTGAGTTGATACCAATAGATTTTCTTTTACCTTGTAGGCCACCAGTATTATGGAGGTCTCATTTTCCTACTTTTTGAGGATGACCCTCATAAATCATTCCTGGTTATCCCACAGCCGCCGCTGCATCTATTTCCGTTTCTCGTTGACAGACTGAGCCAGCCGGAAAACGCTGAATTTGTTCACACTCGCTGATCACACTCGTCCATTTCCAAGTGTGTGAGTTTAGTGAAAGCTGCAGGCTCACAGGTATCCTTCAGCCAGAGCCTGGTGCAATGGTGCACAGTAAAAGGAGGGAGAAAGCTGAGAGATTTCTTTCCCTTTTTAAGAGCTGGCGGACCTGGTGTGAACTTCTATTTTTTTCTGATTTTATTTCAAGTATTTTCATCTTGAGTTCTGTTCCATTTCTGTTTGCAGTTACTTCACTGTGTCACTGACAGACAGTAACATTAACCGCTGTGTTCGCTCTCTGCACTGGCGCCTTGTGAGAATTTCAAACATTTATTCGATTCTTTTTGTTAACGAGGTGAACTCAGTCAAATGTCACCTCGTGTGAAAAAGGTCAACCTCATGTTAACATTTGCACTCAACACTTGCAGGTACTCAAGAACATTCTGGCATTCCTACAGTCTCGATAATATCGAAATTGTAAACATATTACCAGCCCAAAAGCAGGTAGGGTGTAACCTTGGAGTCGTTTAACGACCACATCAAAACCGGATCCAATCCAGATTTACTTAAGTTTATAAAACAGCATTGATCCTATAGTTAGTTTCCCATTTTTATTTGTTGTCCAATAGTATTTAAAAACAAGGGTGACCGCGGTTTATTCAGTGAACAAATGAGATTACTAGCCGGCTCTGTGATTTAGCCAGATTTCGGCGTTTACCGAAATACTCCGTGTCACAAGGATCTGTTAAAAATCCTCTTTAACCAAAGAAATCGGATCAACTTCCCTTTTAAAACAAATCATCTTATCTGACACGATTGTAAATGTGTTAATTGACACACAGAGAGGCTGCTAACCTTGTGCACTTTCCAACAATCGCCAACGTTTTGAGCTTTACTTGCTGTTCAGTTTCATAAGAGTGCAGTCTCTGATAAATGTATCTAACTGAATAGAAGCCAATGGGCTAACAGATCTGAGAGGTCCCGGTGTAAAGTTTAAAGTTTCCACGTTAAATAAAAGAAAACGAAATTTTATCATTTGTATTTAAGCGAATTTCTTCTATTCAATAAAATGAGTTTTCCAAATGACATGACCTTAGATTTTTGGCATGCGATCCTTTTTGGAGGATAAATAATGTGGGCAAAACCAAGATTATGATCTGAAATATGAACAAAGGATGAATTTAAAGTGAAGCGCCCGAATGGAAACTCTAAGGAATCTTTGTGACCACATTGACTGTTGGAAAAATATCAGATGAGGTCGATGTTCTCAATGTGATACCTGGATGATAAGAAATGTTTCGAAAACGTTAATGAATAGATTTTCAGTTCTGCGTTTGTCTCGGGAAAATGAAACGAAAATGCACGAGGTCAGTCGATTGAGAACGGAAATGTTCTTGCTGGAAATGAAATGAGCGCTATATTTAGGAGCGGGAGCACAGGATTCTGTAAAACAGACAGAGCCAGCCTCCCGCTGCACCTTCCCGGAACCTGAGTAATGTACTCAGTCTATGTTCAGAGACTAGGCAGAGCAGCTGGGAAACATGGGCAATGCTGTATATTCAGGTTCCGGGGTTAGGGCTGCCATCAGGGTAAATAGGAGAGAGGCGAGCGTGGTCCGTGCGGTTTCAGATCTACTCTTCCTGACAGCGATGTGAAATGGCAGTGCAAATGCAGACAGGAGCTGGATTACTGCTCGTTCTTATCAGTTTACCACACTGACCGACTCCTTCCAAAACCAAACCAGGTAGTTACTTCTCTGCTTTGTAATAATGTTTGTTGGCGGGGATCGTCATCACAACGTTTTCAGCACTTTAAAAAAAACGTTCTGAACAGAATGTGATTATATGAGCGACAAGGGAAAAAATGGCACAGAGCCTTTCGGGACCCCCTGAGGAAGCGGTGAGCTTTCACGGCTGGGTGTGTAGCCGGAGGTGGCGGATTCGGGGTGCAGTCAGAGAGACGCTGATTGTTGTACTGTAGGTGGCGGGCCGGCCAGCTAAACAGCGGCTTCCGCGCTTTCCAAGTTTTATCAACAGATCAGCTGTAAACTGCTCAACCTGGCCCTTCAGAATGTAGCTAATGGGTTCAGCAAGGGGGGAGAGGACACCCACTTTCCACAGTCCCCGAGTCATGAGAGATCCAAACAGAAGCTTGCAGCCCTGTCTGATCGGAGCCAGCAGTTCACAAACACAAACCGTTGGTGAGCTGCTCGGATGGAGCTAAGGGAGTGGGGACAGAGTGCAGCCCCAAGGCACAGGTAAGAGACAGACGGCGTTAGTGGCTGGATCTTTTAATAGGATCAAGTCAGAAAACAGACACGTGGTGTGTCTTTTCTAACGGTGTCTAGGAACTATTCTCTGGGGTATTCCCAAAGAGAAGGAGAGGCGATGATGAATGGGAATTCAGTGGAAATATTGCTGGATGATGTAGACATTCCAAGCCCAGAACGCTCACTGCCTTTGTGAATGTGTGCGTGATATTTCTCAGCCTTGTTCGGATGCTCCCCAGAATATCTCCCCAATCTATCGTGAATGGGAGTTCTGTCTGGATCAGCCCCGGCGCTGCCTTCTGACACTCACGTAAGCAATCTCCTTCATCACTTAAAACATTTCTGTTAGCGTCTCCACACGGCAGCAGCGGTCCTGAAACAGCGACTTGCGCAAACGTCCCGAGAGTTTACTGTTCGCTGTAAACCCTTAAACGTCTGCTTGGTTTTGCAAGACAGGTTTTGACTGTTCTGTAGATTTACTGCAGTAGAGCGGCCAAGTCAGGACAGGATATAACCCATTAGCAGAAGCGCGCTAGGTCCTCTTAATGCTGAGGAGTGGGCCCATTTAAACATGACTTCTTGTCCCTCTGGTGTGTGCTCCCAGATCACACGCCGAAGCAATTTATTTGGGTTCAGGTCGAGCCTAAGGGGAAAGTTCCGATAAATTGGATTTATTTTACAAACAGGACTGAACTGTGTTTTAAATAAATATCACCCCCTCCCCGTGGGTGGGAATGGGAATCAAATAGTGAATGTAATCGGAGCAACTGTTTCATCTGCAGATTTCTCTCGTTTAAACTTGCGAGTGGCGCGGACTTGGGAGTTGTAAACAACATTTTTTTAAAAAAAGCAAGCGCTCGTTTCCCGGCCGAAGGGAACAACACACCATTGACTGTGAAGAGTTTGTAATCTGTCGATTTTGGCAGAGGGCCAGGTCCTTCCTTTGTGGACGGTAGTGGTTTATTTTCTCCTCATTTACATGGCAATTAGGGTTTGAGTTTTGGTTTTGAAGTAACCTACGATTTTTATAAAAATATGTATGTATCCATTGGCTCCAGTCCCACCAGGTTGAATCTTCAAATCACGAGCCCCTCACCACTTCGTGAGACAAGACACTGGAACGCGCAGGAAGATGAACACCATCGTCTTTAATAAATTTACCAACCAAGTTATTTTCGAAGAAAAGGCAAATGAGGTCGAGAGGAAAAGCAGGACCTATATGGAAGTGATGGAGGAACAAGAGCAGGAGCTGATGATCCCGGACAGTCCGTCCAGCCGGAGTCAGAGGGGTCTGCGGCACAGGAGGTCTGGGTATGACTCCTTCTTCTGGGGGTGACAGGCATGTAGTTAACTGGGCTCAGAGCTGTAGCTGTAGGATAGGCGGTGAAGCAGAATTACCTTGCACACACACACACACACACACACACTTCCCAGCGATACACAGCTATCTGTAATTTTGGACTTGTGTACTGACCATTAACAATCCTGAGTTAAGAAACCCTGAGAATAGGTTTCATAAAGCGGAGCGTCATGCACTCACTCTACAGAGTGCGGCGCGATCCATGTCCTTCAGACATTAATGCATTTTTAAAAAATCATCCCCTCGCCATATTTGATGGTTTTGCTAAAACGACTTTTTCTGGAAGTGTGATGACCAGTTTCTGATGGTTATCAGCACAATCATTTGTAAATATGTAGCGACCACTCCCACTTTATCATTTCCGAACACGGCACTGTTCAAACCGGTAACAGTAAGACCCCTGAATGTGAGCACATTATTGACCAGATCGAAGCAGAGTCCTGCGGATACTGGAAACCTGACAGAGAATGCTGGAGGAACTCGGCAGGTCTGGCAGCACCTGTGGAGAGAGTTAATGATTTAAATTTAATTTTGACTCTTTTTCAGAACTGGCATTATTGATAAGGTTTAATGTAATGCCTCGCCGTTTCAAACATTGTGGTAAATAACAATGACATTCAATACCAATATTTCATAACTTGCAATCATCTTTTCACATCGGGGTTGATCACTAATGTAAACATCTTTCTCTGGGTGGTCAGATGTTGCAGTAATTCAGACATAATCGGACATCTTCTGTATGTACTTGCGCATTCCAATAGAATTAGTTTTATTGTCAGTGCGGGGCACATTTTGTTACCGATTTAAACAAGTTTTCAATTATTTCAATTTTCAACGACAAATACAAACTTTAAAACCAGAAAACATTTCAGTGACAATCGTTGATTTTAGGGGGGGGTGAAATCATTTTTCTTTTAAGATGATGACATGTTTTTACCGATTTAAACAAGTTTTCAATTATTTCAATTTCAACTACAAATACAAACTTTAAAACAAGAAAACATTTCAGTGACAATCGTTGATTTTAGGGGGGGGGGGTGAAATCATTTTTCTTTTAAGATGATGGCATGTTTTTATAACACGGCCTTCACTAAGTTGAATTCCTGTTCAAACGCAACAACGAGTTATAACCGCGACCGTTAGCGAATATCCAGATGACAATTTGCTTTGGGGTCATACGCTAGAGTTTAGAAATACCGCGATGGTCTGGCAGTGTTCAAGGGGACATGAGTCAGAAATATCGTCCCAGTGAGAATGTTAAGTTTCTCTGTTCAGTGGATAAGGGGGAGGTGGGGGGCTTCAGATTCACAGCGACATCTGCAGCACCCAGTTGGAATGCACATGTTTAAACACCATCCACATCATGCCCCTCTGGTTCTTGACAAACCTTACAAGCCTGATTAGAGACGGAGAAAAAAACCACCTGCAGATGCTGGAACCCAAGGTACACCAGCAGGAGGCTGGGAGAACACACACAGGCCAGGCAGTATCAGAAGGTGGAGAGGTCACCTTACAAGCCAACCTACTGATCCCCACAGTTTTCACATGGATAAACAGACAGCACACTCCATTGAGACACACAGCCTCAGACTCACAACACACTTAAATTTCAGTCAGCGCCATCTAGTTCATAGATATGGTTATCTGGTTATTCCCACGTTATGATGTGTGTGAGCTCGCTGTTCGTAAATTGGCTGCCACGTTTTCTACATTATCACAGCAATTGTACTAGAAAACTGCTGCATTGACTGGGAAATACTCCGGGACGTCATGAGGTGGTGACAGGGGCTATATAAACGAAGGATTTTTCCTCTATGAATAAGGCAGAAGCCAAGTTCGGTTTTTAGACGGGCAAGGACTGATCCGTGTTGCACTGAGAGGAAACCTTCATTTGTACAAAACCTCATCGTGTCTCCCGAGAAACTTCCCAAGCACTTCAACTCAAATACATCTGAAGCAGGTCATCTACTTTAAAGCATGACAGATAACAGGACCCCCCCCCCCCCCCCCCCAATAACGATATGCACAGACACAGAAAGGTCTGAACTTGCTGGGAACATCGTCCCACTTACACCTTTCCACGGGTGTCTCACATTCATTTCCAAAGTTAATTTTATTTCTATTCAAACATTAAAACACCAGAAACCTGACTCAGAAACAGGGTTCCATTGATTTTTGTTTTAAATTAATGTTGTGACTGCGATAGTGCGGGTGTCATTGCTCTCTGCGCACATTTCTGTTCTCATCTTCCCTCAGATAAATGAGTTTTTATAACGATAGTCGATTCCCATAGTTAGATGTTGGTTCAGAAACGTGGTGTCTGATTTCTGGAGTGTGTTCAAAGGAGATCCAGAACATGATACACTCTCGGAGTGTGTAAACTGCCCACACTTTGACCTTCACTGTGCAGGAAGAAATGTACCTTTGAACGCGACGACATTGCTGTCGATGCAAAAGTTTTGTGTTTTTCTTTGTTTTGTGCCTGGTCATTGACTACCTGAATGTTTCCAGCTCTCGGCAGGGCGGAGGTAAAGTGAGGCACAAACGGCAGGCCCTTCAGGATATGGCTCGCCCTTTGAAACAATGGCTGTACAAGCACCGAGACAACCCGTACCCAACTAAAACCGAGAAGATTCTGCTGGCCCTCGGTTCCCAGATGACCCTGGTACAAGTAAGGCCATTTTCCCTACCTCATACAATCGGTATTGTTTTTTCTGGTTCCATCTCTACTCAGTACTTGTGTGCGAGCTAGGATTATCCATTAGCGTCTCACACGCACAAAAAAATACGCAGATTGGTTGATCCAACAGTGAAAATCTGACTGCACCATTGCATGTATTTGACGGCGATTGGTTTTTATCCCGGTGCTAACAAAATGACGGCAGATGCAGTTAAATTCTTCCCTACAGTGTGGAAACAGGCCCTTCGGCCCAACCAGTCCACACCGACCCTCCGAAGAGTAACCCATCCAGTCGTATTTCCCTCTGACTTTTGCATCTAACACTATGGGCAATTTAGCATGGCCAATTCACATAACCTGCACATCTTTGGACTGTGGGAGGAAACCGGAGCAAACCCACACAGACACGAGGAGAATGTGCAAACTCCACACAGACTGTCACCCGAGGCTGGAATTGAACCTGGGATCCTGGTGCTGTGAGGCAGCAGTGTTAACCACTGAGCGTGCCCTTTTTAAAGACGAGAAATGTCCTTGTAAATAGAGAGGCCTAGCTCAAGACAATTCTGATACTCAGTCCCGGGATCAAATGTGGACTGAACCGACTGGTATCAGTGAGGGTCTGCTATCCCCAGAGAGGGGGCTGGGTAGAGGCGGGGGGGGCGGTTTGGGAGATCGCTGGCCAGGACCCCAGCTGGATGCACCAATCACATACAGCAACCTCACCGAGAGATGCTTCTTTTTACATTTGAAGTGTTTTCATTGGTGGCGGGGAATAACCGCACGTATTAAAGTATTTGAATCAAGGCGAAATCACAGTTCTCATTAAAATCTACAAGTTTCGCGTATTGGACTCGTGCAAGTCCTCCCCGGTCCCATGTTTGGTAGAATCGGTTTTCGTTCCTCGCTCACTAGTTGGAATTCAAATGCATTTCAACTTACAGAGGAATGACAGCGAGCAATTTGTGTGTGTTTTTAAGGTATTGCTAAAAAGGCTGAAAGATGAATTAAGATTCAGAAATGCAATATTGACCCAGATGCATAATCATCCAACAGGTTTCATCGAGATATATTTTGCGCTACACAATTACATTCGGATCAACTTTATTCTTATACTCCATATTATAATCCTCAACCACCTGATGAAGGGGCAGCGCTCCGAAAGCTAATGCTTCCAAATAAACCTGTTGGACTGTAACCTGGTGTTGTGTGATTTTAACTTTTGTACACCCCAGTCCAACACCGACACCTCCAAATCACTTTATTCTAAAATTGTTATGGTGCCATATCAAAACTGTCATTGTATTCAAGAATCTGTGTAATATGTGCAGGTTGAATTTGTGACAGTTTTGCGCCGCTCACGTACACATTGTCGCATTTTGCAATAACCGTGTTTGCACTTCGTTACCATTACTTACAACACAGGACCCACACTTTTCCGACTAAATATTATTCCTCCAAAAATAGGAGCAAGAGGCCCAATGAGGGAAATGGGAGAATGAACTTGTGCCCATTCACTTTCATTAAATGTACTGATTTCAATTGTTTCACTCTGATTTTCCACATCCTTTTTATCTGCCTATTTCTGGTTGTGTTAATAGCACACTGCTATGTTAACGAGGTGATGATACCAAGTTGAATATTCCTGGATCAATTGACACTTCTTAGCTTTAAATAGTTTCTTTGCCTTCTGACACACCAGTTCACAATTGTCAAACATGCTGTAAACCATGCCTGACAAGATTATGTAAATGTGTAATGTGCTGTGTTAACCACCTCTTTCTCCTTTTTAAATTCGCCTGGTGACTGAGGTGGAGGAAATAATGTGTTGCATTGCAGAAAAGGGAGAACTCTGGGAGAATCATTTCCGGGTTGTGCAGAAATATATTAAGATATGTCACGTTACTTTGCTATTATTCGTAAAGGTTTTTGTGACATTCAGATCACCATGATTGCAAGTAACATCTAAGTTGTTCATTGTGCTTACAGTTGCCAAATTGTCTTAAACATAGCTGGATAGTTCGAGGATATTATGTGCATTAAATTCTGCCATGTACTTTTTACACATAATTGAACACATTGTTCTATTTACATTCATTTTTCAGACTCAGTCTTGAGGAATGACATTTGCAGAGTCAACTATCTGCTCTGACTCTCAGTCACACTGCCATTAGAATGTAACTGTATCTCAGTAATACCGCTAGCTTCCTCACACACATTTAAATGGACCATTAATTGGGTTATTGTCACTTCCTTATTTTCTAGTCTTTAATCTTGCTCACTTGTACCCACTGGCCATTTCAGTGAGTTCACAGAGATGTGGCTCTTCTGGAATAATGTCCTGCTTTTCAAGTTTAGTGCAACATCTCCCTGTGAGTTGACTCGTTGGATCGAATGCTGACAAATGTAACATATTTCCAAAGAATTCCGCGCATTTACATTTAGGAAATTAATTTGGCACAAGTGTTAGGATGCTGCAACGAACACTTCTCAGTCGCTTGGATTCTGCGGAAATTCCCGAGTGAAATATTTGTTTGAGTTAAGTGAGTTTGTCCTCCATAGTCTGTATCTTTGTCCATTATTGGACAAGGTGGGGGGGGGGGGGGGAGTGCAGCTTGCAGCGTCCCAAAGGAACAACTCATCCAGCGAGCGATTCTGTCGTAGTCTGCACATGGAGCTTGGAAATAGAGACCAAATTTCAGATGAATCACCAAAAATGTTGCTTGAAACCAGAACCAACTGACTCAGTAACTTTGAAGGATTTAAAGAGCAGTAATGTTAGTTATTCCCGTTTATTGATATTCTGTTTATACAGGTGCTCAACGACATATCTCACTGATATTTATGTGCAAGTAACATTCCTGTAAAAGCTACCAATCAAAACAGGCAAAGAAAAACACAGTAAAACGGCTGCCTGCTGATCCCCACATAGGGAAAAGAAATCCTCGATCAATTATTACATTCAGCAATGAAATGTTTATTTAATAACATTGTAAATGTCACTCTGAATCTTTTCGCTAATTTATCACAATGTAATACGCCATGAACATTAACCGCTATAAAACGTCAGTTTCCTTGCGATCAAATCGCTGAATTGTAGCGAATTTTATTTATCTTAAAACACTATTGCATTGAAATTGGCTGCTTGGGATAAAACGGCAATATTGAGACAGATTAATAATCTGTCCTGTATGCTTACTGCCACTCCCCCCCCTGAGCATACACCCACAGCGAATTCACATTCACATGGCAATGGTGGCATATTGGTTGACTGTGTTGACGCACTTAAAATCAAATATGAATTCAATACTGAGAAAATCAGACAGCTTCTATTTTTTAACAGCGACAAAGCCATTTTAAATACGACAGATTTGATAGTTACCCATATTGTTGCTGTAATTTGCTACATTAAGTTGTTTAGTGCTGCCTTCTAACTAGAGTTGCTAGTTTCGCACAGAGTTGTCCAAGGCTATTAGTATATTGCTTTCAGCTTCAGAAAATTGCATCTCAATCAATGCAGGCTGAAACGTCAGTGCCGTGATCCTTCTCTGGACTGGCTTTTAATCATTCAATAATAGTAATAATATTAAAGTGAAGTCTGAAAGATCTTTGGAGACTTTATAAAAAAAGGTTTATAGAGATGTTCTTTCCAACAGTTAAAGTTTATGCTGCAGCCAATGTGAAACCCAAACAATCTGAGCCTAACCTTTCAATCAATACTACAAACTAACTGGTCCATAAAGAGCCATTTCAGGAAAGTTGAGCAGTCCAGAGAGAAATGATAACAAGTGTTCAGCAGTAACTGATACAGAAGTCAGTTTTCAGCAGTTCTGATCATTTCCCAAAAGTGAAGTTTCTTTCTGAGTTCATTATCTTTGATTGTTTTTCATATTTCCAAACTGTAGATATTTTGACAGTTGGTAATTGACGCCAAATCCATTGGGCATTACATTTCTTTTAGTTAGCATTGAATGTCTCAGGCCCACCCCAGCAGAATACTACTTCAATCTTTTACTTGCACTCACTTTAAAGGTGTTGTTAGGGAGGGACTTTCCATGATTTTGACCGAACAGCAGTTCAGGAATGGTGATGTAGTTCTATGTCAGAATGGTGTGTGACTTGGACAGGGATTTGCAGTTTCCTAGTAGCTTGCTTCTCTTGTCTTTCTAGATGGTAAAGGTCACAGTATTGGAAGAAGCTGTTGAAGGAGCTTTGACAAACCATTAAATTGAATTTGGTAGATGATAAGTGCTACCACTATACACTGGTGGTGGAGAAAATGAATATTTAAAGTGGTGAATGGGATGCCCATCCTGTTGGATGGGCATCACACATCTTGAGTTGTGTTGGAACCTCAATCATTCAGGCAAATGGAAGCCAATTGCCCACCTTCCTGTCTTGTGCCTTGTAGATGGTGAACAGGCTTTGGAGAGTCAGAGGTGAGTTACATGCTATATAGTTCTCAGTCCCTGACCTGCTGTTATAGCCAGAATATTTCTATGGCTAGTCCAGTTCAGTTTCTGGTCAATGGCAATCCCAATGATGTTGATGGTAGGGGGAATTCACTGATGAAAACACCATTGAATTTCAAGTAGATATGTTTGGGTTCAGTCTTGTTGGAGATGGTCATTTCTTAGCATGGGCCCTCCTACTGACTTAAATTTTACTAAGGTCCCTTGATGCACATTTTGTCCAATATAACCTTGATGTCAAAGTCAGTCATTCTGTTATCCTTCACAACACTTAGCCCTGATGGAATGTAAAATAAAAAATTGTATAGTAAGCATGACTTGACAGCAGTGTCAATGAAACCTCCCATCATTTAGCTAATAATTGAGGTTAGACTAGCAAGGCATTAATGGGCAGATTGGATTCATCCTGTGTTTTGTTGACAGGACTTACCTAGACTCCTTTTCCAGTTTCTTGGGTAGAAGTCTCTGTTGCAGCTGTACACAAACAGCTCAGATTAAAACTCAAACCTAAATTAATGCAATGGTTGTTATTTCTAATTTTCTATTCCTTCTATGTGCCAAATTGCTGTTCTTTATTTAAAACAGACAGGCAAGTTCTTTTCATCATTGTTTAATTGCAACCAATTTGCTATTTTGTGTTTGTGAAAGCATTTATTATAACTTCATCCAATTGTGATTCCATCAACATTCAATCTCTCATAATATTTAAAATATCTTTATAGTACTCAATAACATCTGCAGCCAGGTCTCAGATTTGCTTGGATTATTTTTAAGCCTTGTACTTCATCCAACTGGCAAGACAATGCTTGCTGCTGGTTAGCTGAACTCTTCTGCTCCCCCCTGTGACCACAATCAGCATGAAGTCTTTCCTGCCACGTTCTATTGCACTGTCTTTACAGAACTCAAAACAAGTTCTGCTTCTAGTGAGCAGCCAAGTGAAGTGTCTCAGTGCATCAACATATGGTGACCCTGCTGCTGTGAAATCTTGTCTACTACACTCGACTCACTTGTTTTAACCATTTCATTTCGTGTCAGAAGAGGAATTCAATAGGATTAAGTTAAAGATCTCCCAAGTCCCTAAACTTCCATGGTCACATATGAAAGGCCCCACTAGAAGGGATTGAGAAGACAATTTCTGAAGCAAACTTTGGACACCCGGAAGTTTCACCATAATTGCTAACAAATAGCTTTGCTTACCACGATCAACTTCTGTAATACAAATGGAAAACCTGTACTTTAGGAAAGCAGTTATTGGAATCAAAACAACTGCTCTAACTATTTTAGAAATGGGTCACTTTTTATAATTATATAATTGAAGTCCAAAAACAATTTCACAGGAATTTGAATTTGGTGCCACAATAAAAACATTTGTGGAAATATCTTGAGCGGCTGATGTGTTCTTTTTAAATCTAACATATGTTACATGAAGGTTTGAAACAGAGAAATTATTTAAGTATATGTGTTGACATACAGCTGTCATATAAGTATCAAATTATGCATATTTAAATTTGTAATGAACAAACACAAGTCATCAGTGCTTCTGGGTGACACTTTCCTTAACTGATAATTTTGAACACTTGTTTCCTTATCAACTAACCTTTTATTAATGAAATTTCATTTTTGGAATAGGTTTCCAACTGGTTTGCAAATGCCAGACGCCGCCTGAAGAATACTGTTAGACAACCAGATTTGAGCTGGGCATTACGTATAAAGCTATACAACAAGTATGTGCAAGGCAATGCAGAACGACTCAGCATTAGCAGTGATGACACATGCTCCGAAGGTATGGCAAATGAAGAAAAAGATTGTTGTGTTCCAAAACACTGTTGTGTTCCATGCTGGTCCCAGTGTCCTGGTGAATTCTGTAACTAGAGTTGTAGATGTTGTTTTAAATTAATTAGTGAGGTTGGGGAAGAGCTCAATTCGACATAAGTTTAAAACTAAATCAAAAAGAAATGAGAGAGTGGAGATACAGCAAACTGAAAAGGCAAGCAATAAGCCAAGTGTGACAGGGAGGGGTAGAAGATATGTGCAGAAGAGTGCATCAGAAATTAGAACCAGGATCAATCCTATGGCTTCAATTTTTACGATCAATATTAATGACTTTGAGAGGTCAGAGTGAACTATATCCAAATTTACTGACAATGATAAAATGGGTGGAGGGGCATGTTGTGATGAGGACATAGAAATCTGCAAGGGATATGGAGAGATTGAGCAGGTGGGCAAAAACTTGGCAGATGGAGTTTAACGTAGGAAAGTGGTAGATCATGCACTTCTAATTTAATAGCAAGACTTATTTAAATAGGGAGAGGCTCCAAAAATGCAGTACAAAGGGATCTCAGTGACCTTGTGTATGAAACATAAATATTAGCATAGTGGGGGTGGGGTGGGGTGGGGGGGTGCCTCAAGAGATTAAAAAAGCTAATGGAATGTTGGCCTTTATTGCTCAGGGATTGGAGTTTAAAAATAGGGAAGTCTGAAAAGAGTGTTACTGAGAACACAATTAGAGTATTGTGTACAGCTTTTATCACTGTGTTTCAAAAACCATATACTGGCATAAGAGACAGTTGAAAAGTGATTCACTAGGCTGATTCTAGTGATGAAGGGGTTGATTTATCAAGAATAGCTAAGTAGCTTACCTTTAATCTTTAGAGCTTAGTAGAATGAGTGTGATTTTAATGAGTTTCTGAGGGGATTTCACAGGATAGATGAGTACGTGAATAAGAAGGGGTTAGAGGGATATGGGCCAGGTGCTGGCAAATAGGACTAGATGAGCTTCAGATATCTGGTCAGCATGGATGAGTTGGGCCAAATGGTCTGTTTCCCTGCTGTACATCTCTATGACTCTGTGTTAAGATGTTTCCACTTGTGGGAGGAACTCAAATGAAGGGACACTAGCAGAATTAGGTGACATTTGTTTGAAACTGAGCTACGAAACAATCTTTTCTCCCAAAGGGTAATGAATGTCTGGAATTCTCTATCCCAGAGAATTATTGAGGCTAGAACATCAAAAGTATTTAAAGAGGAGGGAGACAGGAGTTGATGCCTGTGCTAAGCTAGTGTAAAAGTGGAATTTTGGCCTGGCCAGATCCTGTCGATTGGTGGGACAGGCTTCAATAGCCAACTCCTCCTTTTTCTTATGTTATTATAGTTAATTGGCACTGCATTATCTGGCAGTGCCTTTCCCTGATGAAGGGCTTGTGCCCGAAATGTTGATTCTCCTGCTCCTTGTATGCTGCCAGATCTACTGTGCTTTTGCAGCACCACACTCTTGACACTGCCTTATTACTGAATGATCAGCTATTTATGGCTATAGCACTCAACCTACAAGCCAACAAGGATTCTGCTCTCTGAAGAGAAAATAAAATGTAGTATAAAGTAAAAACACTTCATCTCCAACATAATTTACAGTTAAGCACAAATTATTTATTTAGAGGAATGGATTTGGGTATAGGTTTGCAGGTTCCTTTGTGCCTGCATAATTTTTAACATATTTAAAAATTGCAAACTTTTATAAATGCATTTTAATTAAGGATATATATTTGAGATGATGTAACTATTCTTGTATATTATTACATACCAATGTTAGTGAAGGTTTTTGTTTTAAAGTCCTGGTGGGACAATCTCTAAATAAAGCAAATTAAAAGACGTCATATCAAACAAGCTATAAATTTCATATTTTTCTTGTTTTTGTTAAATTTAATGAAAAAGTAGATGGAGTAAACTGGTAAACAA
This sequence comes from Chiloscyllium punctatum, assembly GCF_047496795.1. Taxonomy (NCBI): domain Eukaryota; kingdom Metazoa; phylum Chordata; class Chondrichthyes; order Orectolobiformes; family Hemiscylliidae; genus Chiloscyllium; species Chiloscyllium punctatum. The sequence goes on along the minus strand of NC_092746.1, from coordinate 89,141,044 downwards.
GAATAAAAATATAAATTATTGGAGAAACTCAGTAGGACTGGCAGCATCTGTGGACAGAGGAACAGAGTTAACATTTCAGGTCTGATTTGACTCTACTCCAGAAACCACAAATGATTGAAAAGGCTGACTGACCTTCTGTCAGACTTTACCACCATTTACAGTTTGGGTCAAAGGAAACAAAAAACGTTTTTTAAGGGCAAGCAAGAAAAAAACACCTAAGTTCTGCATGTGAGTGGGAAGTGATACAAAAACAGAATTATTATGCACAATTAAACCTGTAAGTTTATTTTTTAAAGGAGTGATAAGGTTTTAAAGTTTCAACAGAACCTGTTGAAAATAGAATGTAACAGCTTTGCAGTGTTTGTGATCCCATTCATCATATTAATCCAATGATTCTCTCAGGACCCCTAATTATTTTCAACGACTCAGTTGAACTCCTGCTAACAGCCTTGTCACAACTTCTTCGGTACATTGGAAACAAATCCGCAAGCAAGATATTTTTAGAGATGAATGGGTGATATATATAAAGTATCTTTGGCCTCAAAAGTGAGGTTGTTATGTGAAATATACTGATGCAGTTCAGATTTACCAGAAGTTGAGACAGGAAGGTTTGTGTTGGACGCACAGCCTGAGTTGAATGAGGTTGGATTGCACTATCATGAGAAGGTAGACCACAGTGAGCAGGAAATTTGGGAAATGCTACACAGCATTTGCTACCAGTTTCAATCAATGTTTAGTTTATTATGTCCTCTGAAGAATACAAAATGTTCTCATTTATGGTTAGCTCACTTTAACCTGAGTTTTAAAATGTTAAAGGCAAAAGGATATGTGCCTCATTAGCCATGATGTAATGCACTCAGTCCAACCATTCTCTGGTGTTCCATTTAAGTGGCCATTTTTCATGTATAAAGCAATATAGTAAAAGCTGGTTCACAACCTAACTGCACAGAGCAGCCTAGCTAATTCCTTTTCCCTGCTCTCCCTAGAAGTGCACTTCCCAGCACAGGTCACTGGGAGAGAGACAATTCTACATTTTCCAGTCAAGAGTCAGTCAAGAGACACAAAGTTAATGGCAGCACACCCAGCAAATTCTTGAAGTTTGGATTAACATAAACATGTAGGGAATATAAGCTTTAGTGTATTGGTGTCTCTCCCCTGTGGGATAAGCAAATGCATCCCAGCTGTCCAGATCACCTGAATGACGAATTAACAAGCGCCGATGATCAGAACAAATGCTTCCACACATGAAGATATAGATGAGATCAAGGAGGGATTCTGAACTCACCTCAAGCAAATGCTAACCAGAATACCAGTAGGTGATGCATTGAATATCCTTGAGTTAGGAAAGATGTAAATCTCTGGAACAATTTGATAGGCAAGGAAGGAATAGTGAAAGGCAACATCATTGGAGTGCCTTCCCAGTGAACTGTTGAGAAGATGACCTTGTCATAGCCAAGACTCTGATCTGCTGGTGAAACAAGCTCATGACCACATGGCCACACCCAGAGTCCAAACTGCGGTACCTTCTTGATTATATCATTGCTTGAACAATGGGCCCCTATCATCCATGTTATAAAAGATACCAATGACTGCTCAACCAATCACTACCTTATCAATCAACTATCTCCATTAGCATGGCACTACACAGCAGAGGCATCAGAAATAATACCACAATAAAATTCATATCAAAATTCCATCAGGTCACCCTTTTCACATAAAGTATGAAATACTTTATTGCAATAATACAGTTGTCAGTGCTTGCCTGCCAACTCTCAACTCCAGCCACACTTCCAGATCAACCCCAAAGTCCATTATAACAACTACCTGAACCTGCTTTGGGCACCTTAAAGAGCTGGAGAATGATCATCATTGGTAATTTCATAAGATCCTCCAAGTCCTATAGGAAGAAAAATGTTCCAACAGCAGAATCCATTCCCATATTGCCCTGCTTGAGGGGTTATTCACTCAAGACCATCTCCATTGGATGGGACATGTTATCCAAATGCCTGACACTAAATTCCCAAAGTAACTGCTCCACTTGGAACTTAGTTGCTGCATGAAACTCCTAGAAGGACAGCAGAAAATCTTTAGAGCTGTCCTCCAAACATTCCTGAAGACGTCAAACATATATCCTGGAGGTTCTGGCTTGTGACCAGCCAAAGTCAAGAAAGCTCATTCCGGAAGACAGCAAACATGTTGAGAGACTTTGGTTTGAGCATTCAGAAATAAAGTTGAGGAAAAAAAGGGACTGCATAACCTTCAAACAGCCGATATACTCAAACCTTAAAACACCACCTTTCCCACATGTCTGCACATCATACATGGTCATCTCAGAATCCATCAAACTGGAGTGGTAGGAAGTCTCTCCTGACAAAGACCACAGACTAGCTGATATCAGAGGTGGGATTGTATTTGAGGCCTCTTTGTTCTGTGTAACTGAACACCATATTATTGCAGACCTGGATAATCAGAGCATGTTTACAAAGTGAATGGCCCAAATACTTAATTATCATTAAATAATTAGGATTAAAGTCAAATCAGGAATTGTTTCAAAATCCACACATTTTTTTCATTCATGATAATGCTATAGAAACACAAAAACATAGAAGATAGGAGCAGGAGGAGGCCATTCAGCCCTTTGAGCCTGCTCTGTCTTTCATCACAATCATGGCGGATGGTCCAACTCACTAGCCTAATCCTGCTTTCTCCCCATAACCTTTGATCCCATTCACCCCAAGTGCTATATTGAACCACCTCTTGAATACATTTAATGTTTTGGCATCAACTACTTGCCGTAGTAATAAATTCCGCTGACTCACCACTTTTTTGGTGAAGAAATGTCTCCTCATCTCCATCTTAGATGGTCTACCCTGAATTCTCAGACTGTGACCTCTGGTTCTGAATGCACCCACTATCGGCAACGTCTTCGCTGCATCTGCCCTGTTAGAATTTTATGCCTCTATGAGAGCCCCCTCACTCATCTGAACTCCAGCAAAATCAATCCTAACCTAGTCAAATTCTCCTCATGTCAGTCCCGCCATCCCTGGAATCAGACTGATAAACCTTCACTGCACTCCCTCGAGAGCGAGAGCATCCTTCCTCAGAAAAGGAGACCAAAACTGTACACAATATTCTAGGTGTGGCCTCACCGAGGCCTTTTATAACTGGAACCACACATCCCTGCTCCTGTACTGGAAACCTCTCGCAATGAGGGCCAACATGCCATTTACTTTCTTTACTGCCTGCTGCACCTGCATGTTTACCTTCAGCAACTAGTGCACAAGGATACACAGGTCCTGCTGCGCACTCCTCTCTCCCAATTTACAGCCATTCAGGTAGTAATCTGCCTTCTTGTTCTTTTTCCAAAGTGAATAATCTTACATTTTTCCAAATTATACTGCATCTGCCATTGATTTGCCGACTTACCCAACCTGTCCAGATCATGAAGCATCTTTGTATCCTTGTCACAGTTCATCGTCCCACCTAAGTTGGTGTCATCCGCAAACATTGAGATGTTACATGTTGTTCACCCATCTGAATTATTAATATATATTGTGAATAGCTGGTATCCTAGCAAACATCTCTGTGGCACCCCATTAGTTACTACCTGCCAATTTGAAAAAGACCCATTAACTCTTTGTTTCCTCTCTGTCAACCAGTTTTCTATCCATCTCAACACATTTGCCCAAATCCTGTGCACTTTAACCTTGTACAATAATCTCATATGTAGGAGTTCGTCAAACACTTTCTGAAAGTTCAAATATACCACATTGACCGGCTCCCCCTTGTCATCTCTACTCATCACATCTTCATAGAATTCCAACAGGTGTGTTACCTATGATTTCCCCTTCATAAATTTATGCTGACTCTGTTCCTGCCATTGCTTTCTAAATGCTCCACTATGAAGTCCTTGATAATGGATTCAGGCATTTTCCCCACTATCATTTTTAGACTTACCAGTATATAATTCCCTGGTTTCTCTTAACCTTCCTTTTTGAATATTGGAGTAACATTAGCTACCCTCCAATCTGCAGGGACTCTTCCAGAGTCTACAGAATCCTGGAAGATGACCACCAATGCCTCCAGTATTTCTAGAGCCACTTCTTTAAATGCTCTGAGTAGGCTTGGACTTCTTTCCCTGGTGGTGACCTTACAGGGATTTATAACATAATGAGAATGAGGATGAATAGCCACGGTCTTTCTCCTTGGGGGAAGGAGTCCAAAATTAAAGGGCACAGTTTTAAGATGAGGGGGGAAAGATTTGAAAAGGACCAGAGGGGTAATGATTTCCTGCAGATAGTGTGCATATATGGAATGAGCTGTACTCAGTACTCAGCAATAAAGAGTATTTACAAAATTCCCTTTTAAAGGGTATCACTGAATCTGCTTTCAATCATAATAACTTGCCCTTTCAAAAAAAACTCCTCATTTCATGCCTGCTTCTTTTGCCTGTGTTCTCTGGTTAATATTTTGTCTGCCATTGAAATAATTTCTCATGATTTTCTCTGTTAAAGATTATAATTTTGAACACTTGTATCAAATCATATCTTAGCTACTTCATTCGCAGGAGAATGGCTTAGTTTTTCTAATCTATTGATTTAACTGAAATTCCACATCCCTTGTACCATTCTAGTAAATCTATTTTGCATCCACTCAAAGGCCTTGATATTCTTCCTAAACTGTCATGTCTAGAATTAACTGCAATATTTTAGCTGGGGGTGCTAACCAAGGATTTGTAAAGACTTAACATAACTTCCTTGCTTTGTATCTCTGCTCATGAAGCCAAAACTCCCACACATGAAAAATATTTTAGTTTTCTCATGTATCCAATCACATGATCTTTAATTTTATTTTACACTTTATAAATCTTAGATGTGGAACATCCACCAAGAAACCTTACAGATGGAGAATTCAACAAACCAGTTCAAGCTGTTGCTAAAAAGGAAAGTCCTATTCTGAAGGCAGTTGGAAGACCAGGCACCATAATCAATGAGGATTATGTGTCCCCACCAAAATACAAAAGTAGCTTGTTACATCGCTACCTGAATGACTCCTTAAGGCATGTCATGGCATCAAATGCAGCTATGAAAGCTACTGACAGGAAAAGACACCATTCTGGGTCCTTCAGCTCCAATGAATACGAAGAAGAATTAGCATCACCATCGTCATCTGAGACAGATGGGAACTTTGTGTATCGTACTGGTAAGGCTTCTGTACCATAAATGTTTTTTTTAACAAATTTATTCCTGGAATTGAATATGAATGCCCATCATTTACTATCCATGCACAGGTGTTTCATGACAAGGTGGGATGGTGTTCTTGACTGATTAGATTCCCTACAGTGTGGAAACAGGCCCATCGGCCCAACTAGTCCACGCCGACCTTCCAAAGAGTAACCCACCCAGACCCATTTCCCTCTGACTAAGGCACCTAACATTATGGGCAATTGAGTATGGCCAATTCAGCTGACCTGCACATCCTTTGAACTGTGGGAGGAAACCCACACAGACACAGGGTGAATGTGCAAACTCCACACCAACAGTCACCCAAGGCTGGGATTGAACCTGGTGCTGTGAGGCAGCAGTGCTAACCACTGAGCCACCATGCCACCCCACTACACAGTCCTTTTCTTTGTAGCATTTTGATGAAAATGCTGGGTCCCCGCTGATGGCCATTAATGATCAATCAAGCTGGTGTGAGACTGAAATACCATATCAGTTGGAGCAGTAAAACTAGCAGCTTTTCTTTTCCAAGAACATCAGTGCACTCTTTGGAGTTTTACAACAATCTGACACCCTTTCTTGATGCTGGTTTTCATTTGTTAAAGCTGATTGTTAAGGCTAAATTCCAATTTTCACATGTACAGAATTTCACTGAACCTTGATCATGTTATGTGATGCTTTCAATCCAAGAATTTAGAAACGACAGTATTTTTTAATGTTGAATATTAAAGTATTGTGCATATATAATACCTGTCCATTGAAACGTCTTGTCCAGATTTGGCCTTTTAATGGGCTTGATTACAGTCTTTAAGCAAAGGGAACCCGATCCCTAAGCTTAATAAATTGAACAAAATTCCAGGTTTCTGGTTCTTTCCTTTCATTCTTTATTAAGGGTTACAGTTTTCTAGCTGACCCTACTGGAAAGTGGGTAAGAATGTATCTCAGGTGAGCACAGGCCTTGTATCAGATTCACACAGATGAGGTACTATTCATAACCATAGAAAGGCACTCCTACAAGATTTAGCACTTCTAGAGAGGATGAAGGGAGATCAGGGAGTAAACTGTGAGTAGAAGAAGGGATGTGGAATCTTTTTGCAATCTTTATGTGTGTCTTTGTCTAAGCTTCAATCACAATTATAAAAATATACTTTAACATGAAGAAAGTACACTCTAAGTGGAAACACAAAGATGAATGCCATCACCAGCTGATCAAGATCCTGTGTGATCCCAGAGCCATACTTTGTGCACGCCTGCAGTGCTGTACCAGACCCAAGAATCCGACATTAATCTTTTTTCTTTTGAATCTTTTTCTTTTGAAAAGAAAGCAATATTGGCTATGTTGTCAGTTCTGGTGATATAATAATGAACAACAATTTCCTGTTGCAGGCACTTTCTTAGCTGGGGACACAGCCATGAAAAGCTAGCTTTTATGCAGGATTATAGAAATTTTATTAGTGTTGCTCCAGACAGGCTTCTGCAGTATTTGTTTTGAAAATAAAAATATTGTGGACATTCTTAGAAATGAGCCAAAGGTAAAAGCTGACATTTTTGGTGCTTTTTTGGGTCAATGTTTAATTAGTCTGGAGTAAAGATGTATTCAAATAGTCAAGAATGATGGCCTAGAAAACTATGGAGGAAGGACTCGAAACAGGAAGTTCCAGCCCACAGGAAATATATGAGTTCCCTTTAAACAGAACAGGAGTATTGGGCAGATAAATGTTTTAATTCATGAATCCAGCCAGACATTATTTATATTTCCATGGTACTTATGCTATTTTTTCAAATACTTGCATTCATTATAGGTGGATAATATTAACGCAAATTACAGCTTAACATTTCCTTAAAATAACATCAAGATCTGTTTACAGTTAAATTAATACAGTAGCTGGAAATTTATTTATTTCTAGTTGAAATATGTGAGTATTTGAAAGCTCCATAAAATCTCAATGCAGCATTACTGTTACTGTGATTGTGAACAGACTTGATTTATAAGACTGGATGTAATAAAAATAGCATTGTAAATACATCTTTTTAAAAATTACCATTCATCAAACCTCTATACAAGAAGCCTACATTGTACATTTAAGCTATCAAATACTCAATGTAGGCTTCTTTCAAACACAGCAAACTATAATAAATTATATTTAGTTGATGCTTAACTTTGACAGAAACAAATATTTGAACTCCTGCCATGATATAACTTAAATCATGAACACAGTATCCAACAGAGTAGACAGCACTAGTTTCTAGTTCCCAGTTTCTTGGTGAATGTAATAACATTTCTTGAATGAATGATGCCTGCAGAATACAGCAGACAGTTATTGAACTGATAATTATTCATTGGGCATTTATTACTGATTTATTTCTTCAACATTTCTTCATAACATATATTACAAAATCTAATCTTACAGGACATTCCAACATTCTACCAAATAATGTTTCTAGATTAAATTTGAGCTGGTTTAAAAGTTAAAATAAATACAGGAGCACCTGAAGGGAATAGAAATTGGAGATACAGCAGTAGCGTAATGTCACACTCCTTCCTCAATGAGTTATGGAGTTTATCTCTTTTGTTTTCATTATGTTTCAGGTCTTGAATCTCGCTGAATTAGTTCCAGGGACACTGGCTATCCTCTGCATTTTCAACCAAAATGACCTCTTGATTCTATTAAGTGTTAACTATTCAATCATCCCGGTACATCATAAGCAAATAGAATTTTGCCCCTAGCTTATAAATACACTCACATTGTAGGACTCTTGTGATACAGTGCCAGTGTCTCTACCTCTGAGCTAGGAGCCTATGCTCAAGTCCCACCTAATCCAGAGGCATGTCATTACATCTCTCAACAGTTTGATTTTGCAAAAAAAATTTGTAAATATACGTATGTACTTTTCAGTGCAATCCATTCAATGGAAACATCTACAGGAGCTATTGTTAATTTTTACCCCATTCTAGCCCTGAGTCACCAAGGACATTCGGCCCACCACATAGTTATAATATACTCTTGGTTCAAATCAGAGTGTGATAGCATAAGAAATAAGGGCTAAGTCTGCACAAAATGAGGCTGCACTTGGGATAGCTCTGAATCGTGTGGCTCATTGTCACTCTAGATATTTTGGAAGTATTTTTGATTTCTGTTTCCTTATAGTCTTTCAGTGCATTATTGTTCAAAGTTTCTTAAAATTCTTAAATGTTGTTTGGAGGGAAATTTGGGTATACTTGAGCAGGAAATGTACAAAGTTAGCATGCAAGAACAGCAAGCAATTAGGAAGGCAAATGGCGTGGTGCCATTTATTGTGAGGGGATTCAACTACAAAAGTAACAAAGTTTTAGTACAGATTTACAAAGCCTGGAGAGACCACACCTGTAGTTTTAGTCTCCATAGTTAAGGAAGGATACACTTGCACTAGAGGTTGTAGAATAAAATTTCACTTGACTGGTCCCTGGGCTGAGAAGGCTGCCTTATGATGAGGGACTGAGTAAATTGGGAATATATTCTCTGAAGCTTACATAAATGAGAGAAAATCTCATAGAAACTTACAAGGTTCGGAAGGGTTTGACAGGATAGACACTAAAACAGTTTTTTTTTCTTGCCAGAGAATCTAGAACAAGGGAGCATAGTTTCACAGTAAGGGGTCGATCATTTGGGACTAAGATATAGAAATATTTCTTAATTCAAAAGATTCTGAATCTTTGCATTTCTCCATTTCAAAAAGTTATCAATGCTCCAATAGTCAATATAAGTAAGGCTTAGATTAGAGATTTTTGGCACTCTTGATGTTTGTCCTAATGAATGCAAGATGGGAAGCTTTAGTAGTATGTCTCTTTCCAGCAATATTCAAGTTCTGTTCTGCCAAGTGACTACTTCTGATGGTTTTAACATTCTAGTTTGACAATCACTGCTTGTCTCGAAGTAGTCAGAGAATCACTTGCAATAGCTCCTCCGTGCTATGAACTCTGGTATCCCTCGGAGAACTATCTTTATCCTCCTAGTTCTCATTTACATGATACCCTTCAGCAATATTAGCCTCTCAGCTTTCTCTTCTCCAATGGCAACAGTCTCAATTCCTCCAATCTTTCTATGAAACTGAAGTTCCTCAATCCTGGACCTATTCTTCCAAATATATTCTGCACTATGTCTAATGCCCTCACAGCCTTCTTAACATGTGGTCCCAAACGCGGCCGCAATACTCCAGCTAAGCTGAATGAATATTTTATACAATTATAACATAACATCTTTGCTCTTGTGCTCTGTGCTCTTACTAATAAAGCTCAGTATGTTTTATTAACCACACTCTCACCTGCAACCTTTGATGATTTTGCACATTTACCCCCAGGTCTCTCTGCTATTTAGAATTTTACTCTTTATTTAAAATTATCTCTCTGTGTTCTTCCTATCAAAATAAATCACTTTACACTTCCATTATATTTCATCTGCTGCTTGTCTGTTCATTCCAAAACCATTGTCCTTTTGATGCTCTACGCCCTCATCTTCAGGGTCACACAATATTTCCAAAATGCTTGTTAATCACAAGTTTTTAAAAGTGTGCACCAAGATCTTGATAATTATATATCAGGGAGAGAAGGGTACCTAATATTAATGTCTGGGAAACTCCACTATAAAATGTCTTCCAATACTGAAGAACAATCTCTTGCCATTACTGCTTCCTGTCATTCAGCCAATTTTGTATCCACGTTGCTGATGTCATGAGCTCTAACTTTACGACAAGTTTGCAGTATAATATTTAATCAAATGCCTTTTAGAAGTCCATGTAAACCACATTCCATCAACCCTCTATGTGACCTGCTCAAAAAAAAACTCAAGCAAGTTTTTTAAACATGATTTTCTCTTAACAATCCACATTGGATTTCCTTAGGTAAACCTCAGTTGTCATTGATTTTAAACTGAATTACTATTTCTAAAAGCATCCCTGCCACTGACATTCTGGAATGCAAATAAAGACCCAGTGGCTTGACTTAAAACCAACTTCATAAAACCCCTCCCCATCCCGTTCACCCGCACCACTAACAACAAATGCGGGGAGACACTTTCATCACTAAGGTTGAGACAATGAAGGGCTTTTGCCCAAAACGTAGATTTTCCTGCTCCACGGATGCTGCCCGAACTGCTGTGCTTTTCCAGCACCACTAATCCAGAATCTGATCAGCTGCCTCCTTCATGTTTTTCCCTTCACTCATCAGACTGGCCAAACTTCTTTCATTGCTTCCCCTTTATCTTGTGTCTCTCCTTGCTTCATGGCCTTGTTGAATTAATCTTATTCATGAAATCTATCTCTTGTAGCTTTGATGACAGTCACACTAAACCCCTGATTATCCAACCTCTCCTCTTGGCCCCATGTTCACTACTATGATAAATGGGCTCACTCCTTTTGCTTTATATTTGCCATCATCAGTCCCCCTAAAAAATCTCTTTGACTTCTGTGCCATTGCAAACTACCAGTACCATTTCCAATATCCCTTTAAAGCCAGTCTATTAGAACATTATCACCTCCAACTTTCATTTGCCAGAATTCTATGTTTAAACTCCTTCAATCAAGTCTCCATCCGTGCCACTTTACCAAAACGGCTCATACAGTCAATCACACCAACCTCCTTTATTGCATCTCCAATGTCATCCTGCTGGTGGGGACTGCTCTCAACTGGGTCCTTTCTTCTCTTTCTCATGCAGGGATTCATTATCCATAAACTAATCATAGCCAGAGAATAATTTACAATTGCTTCCCTTTTTGCTCCCACACTATTACCTTTGATATATTCCAGGATCTAACCTTGGTCCCCTGCTTCTTCTCATCTAAACATCATCCAAAGACACAGCTTTAGTTTTCACAGATAGCACCGAATTCTACCTCTCCACCACCACCTCTAACTCTTTTGCTGTTACTAAATTATCAGGCTGTTTACCCAACATTAAGTAGTGGATGAGCAGAAATTTCCTCCAATTCAAAGTTGTGAAGGAAGAAGCCACTGCTTTCAGTCCCAGCTCCAAATTCCGTTCCCTAGCTCCCAACTCTATCCCTCTCTGTGGAAAGTCTGTTTGTAACCTTGGTGTTATCTTTGATCCTGAGATTTGCTTAGAACCATGTGCATCACTACCTTCTTTCAACCTATCTCCCATCACCTGACTTCACTTCTGTCTTAGTTTATCTGCTGTTGAAACTCATATTCATAACTTTTTACCTCTAGACTGAATGATTCCGGTGTACCCCTTGGTGCCTGATCGTGTCCTAATTCATAGCAAATCCCACTGCAGTAACACCTCCTGCTTGCTGACCTACGTTGGTTCCCAGACAAATATCTTGATTTCAAAATTCTTATCTTTGTTTTGAAATCCCTTCTTTGCCTCATCCCTTTCTAATCTGTATATTTTGATTCTGTGTTCCTCTAATTCTTGTCTCTTACGCGTCCTTTATTTTAATTGTTTAACTATCAGTGGCTGTGTTTTCAATTGCCTGGTCCCAAAGCTCTGGAATTCCTTCTCTATACCTCTCCACCTCACTTTCAAATTCACCTTAAAACTCCCCTCTTTGGCCACCTCTTTTGATCATCTGCCATAATATCTCCTTATATGATTCAATGTCTCACTGTTTTATAATGCTCTTGTGAAGCATCTTGTGATGTTTCCTTACATAAATGTGCTATATAAGTATAAGTTGTGGTTGAGTGCTATTACAGGATTACACATTAACTTATAAGTCCAGATTTATAACAAAGGTTACCTTAAAAAAGTTTCCTCTGTGACTCAATGGGCAGCATTCTGAGCTGAAAGGGCTGGGGTTTATTTCCCCTGCAGAAACTGAATGCAACCCCTCTGCTGACATTGTTGAGTGCTGTCTTTGCATGAGAAGTTAAACTGCCAGCAACAGATATCATAAGAAGAAACTGCATTCATGATGCTTCAGTTAATTTTCGAAGTCCCTTTGCTCATGGTTAAAAGTTGAGTCAGAAGCAGTAAGCTTATTGAATAATTATGAGCAATTGAATTCCAGACATCAACACAGTACAGTACTGTATAAGAAGTTGCGTGAATAAATTTGCTATTAATCACTCTTCACTTACCTTGTATATATTCATTAAAATCCACTTTTATATGGTTGTAAAGATAATATCCTCCTTCTGTGCTGTAACCTTTCTATGATTCTATGATTCTATGATTCTATGATGTTATAAGTTAAAACTTTGGTCTGTCTGAAAATGGAATTGCTTCATCTATAAGATGTAAAGGTGACATTTCCACAAACCAATATAGTACTTCCTTCCAAATCTTAGTTAGTCCTCAGTGTTATCTATCTGACTCTCTTTTGTCTTTCTTGAAACTGTTTTTGTAAGGTTATCGCAGGATTTATGTACAATAAACCTATTGAATGCCTTGCTTCTAATATTAGATTAGATTAGATTAGATTACTTAGTGTGGTGTGAAGCACTTGATGAACCTAGAAGACTAGTGAAATAAGAACAGAAATTACTGGAGACAGGTCAAGCAGCATCTGTAGAGAGAGTAACAGAGTTAATGTTTCAGTTACAATAGTTTTTCTTCGGAACTGAAATCTGCTGAGTTTCTTCAGCATTTTCAGTTCTTATTTCAGATTTCCATAATCTGCAATATTTTGCTTCACTCTGAAAGACTCATATAGTGGATTTGATTACACCTTTATAGTTGGGATTAATCACCAACCTGATATGTAGCTAGTGCTGCCCAGTCACAGGTTCACATCTAACAGTAGATGTTTTGTTTTGGATTTGGCATAATTTAGTTGACCACAGTTGCCCTTGCTGAACATTCCTAACAAGCAATTTAAGATAATCAGTCGAGTTGCTAATGTGGCTCATTACCTTTGCTAGATGTGACATATATTCTTATGCAGGGACCTATTCTCCATGAATTAAATGAATATTTTCAAACCTTGAACTTTATTTGAATTACCCAGAAGGACATGAACCCTTTGCTTTCTCTGTGGCTAGACTTTAAACAATCAAGATCGACTGGCCAACCGATTTTCACACGTTTAGTTTACTTTGTTTTTATGTTTTAAAATTTAGCATATGTTCATCTTGATCAGTGCAAGATGAAAAATTTTGAAACGTAGAAGATAGGAGCAGGAGGAGGCCATTCAGCCCTTTGATCCTGCTCTGTCTTTCATCACGATCATGGCTGATCATCCAATTTAATAGTCTAATCCTGCTTTCTCCCCATAACCTTTGATCCGATTTGTCCCAAGTGTTATATCTAGCCACTTCTTGAATACATTCAATGTTTTGAATGGTGTCTCTTTTAGCTTTTATATAGTTTAAGGTTACTAAACTTGACAAATATAACTTGTTTGAAGAGAGATTTTTACTGGCTAATGTTCTTCTCCCATGCAGAATGCTGGTAGATCACTACTACACTAGATTCTGAACTTACCTCCTGTGACCAAATTAAAACTTACAATCTTCAAACTGAAAATGAAAATGCTTGACAAGGAGTGATTGTCTTCCTATCGGGCTGATCCATAAACTGATGTCAGGTTTTGCAGAATCATCATTGTTATCCATTCTTAAAATTTAATCGGCGTTATGTTTTGCTCATTCCTTTTCCTCTTCGGTGAATCTGTTTTCATTAAACCAAATTAAATGGTGACAGTTCCTTAATAGATGCTCAAACAACAAATCACAGCATGAAGGACTTGAGCCTCGAACCTTTAATATACCGAGCTACTGAAAACCCCAAAACAGGAATTATAACTAAACCAATAAGCCAGCTATGCCTTTGCTTGATTTTGAATAACTAACTAAAGCAGTGCAATCAAACTAATCTGACTCACTTTATGAATATTTTCAAATCACCCTGTTCAAACATGTTATTATTAACCACTTTGTCTAGTGGGTCTTCAATATGGACCTTATATGTCAGAGGGAAGGCCATTACCATTGTGCTGCAGGATCACCTAAACCAAATAAATAGGCAATAGCCCCTCAAAGGGACTCAAACAGAACAAGTGTTTGGATTACAAGTAACAGCACATTAAGGCTCAAAGAGGATTTGATCCCAGGACCTCTTGCATAATTATGTCCAGAAAACTCCAAAATGCGAATCTTACTTTTAGATAAGCAAGCCAGTTGCCCGGGTCCCTTTACTTTGAATAATCTTCTGGCCCAGTTGTGAGGGCACCACTAATATGCCACAAGAGCCCCCGACTCTCTGTATTTAAAAAATAACACATTGAGCAAACCCACTATGGTAATCTCCAGAATAGGTGGGATTTGAACCCAGATATTCAGGCCCAAAGATTAGGGAACTATCATTGCATCACACAAGGTTATCTGTGCTCTAGTCTTGAATGAAACAATGCCCATTATTGTTCCTGATGAAGGGCTTTTGCTCAAAATGTTGATTTTCCTGCTCCACAGATGCTGCCTGACCTGCTGTGCTTTTCCAGCACCACTCTAATCTTGACTCCAATGCCCATTATCTGTACATTTTAACAATATAGTCAGCCAACCATTGACAAATACTCTCACCTCATCTAATACTTTATCAAATATTTCCTCTGGATTGACCATGATTTTTCTATTTTAGCTTGTGATGATTTTACTATTTTTTGAGATGGATTTTGTGTCGTCTACCGTGAAGACATGTACAAAATACTTGTTCAAAGTTTCTGCCATTTCCTTATTTTCCATTATTAATTCCCAGTCCCATTCTAGTGACCAACACTCACCTTAGCTACTTTTTCTCATTTTTATATACTTGTAGAACCTTTTACTGCCTATTTTTATATTTCTTAAAGATTTTCTTCCATACTCAAATTTCTCCTTCTTCATTATTTAAATAATCATCCTTTGGGGGCACCTAAAATGTTCCCAATTTTCTGATCTACCACTAATCTTTGCAGCACCTTTTCTTTACATTTGAAATGACCCTTAGCTTCTTTAGTCAGCTACAGATGGTGCGTTGTTCTTATGGAGTCTTACTTTCTCAATGAAATATATGTTTATTGAGAGTTACAATAATACCTTAAGTATCTGCCACTGCTTCTCTACCATTTAACCTTTTAACATAATTTCCTATTTCCCAGTGGTCAGCTTTCTTTATTCATTTGTAATTGTCTTTATTTGTGTTCAGGACAATAATTTCAGATTCACTTTTCTCACCCTTAAACTGAATGTGAGTTCCTATCATGAGGACTCTTTGCCATAATTAATTAATTCTGACTCATTACACATTGCCACATTGGAAAGAAATAATCCTGTTTACAAAAAGTGGGACAAATTCAACCTGGCCAATTACCACCTCAACAATCTTCTCTCAATTATCAGCAAAGCGATGGACAGGTGTTATTCAGCACGACTTGCAAGAGAATAATCTGCTCATTAGTGCTCATGACCATTCAGTACCTGACTTCATTACAGCCTTGGTCCAGACATCAAGTCAACCTTCATGCCAACGCTTGTAGTTAGTAGGTAATCCCTTAGACTTAGATAGGTCAGTGCGGTCAAAATGAAGTAAGAAATGAAGAACCACATAATATTTGCAACATTGGAACATACAAACCAGGAGCAGGAGTAGGCCATCTGGCCCTTTGAGCTTGCTCCGCCATTCAATAAGATCATGATTGATCTTTTCATGGCCTCAGCTCCCCTTACCCACCCTTTGACTATAACCCTTAATTCCTTGACTGTTCAAAACATTATCTATCTTAGCTTTAAAAACATTCAATGAGGAAGCCTCAACTACTTCACTGAGCAGGGAATTCCACAGATTCACAACCCTTTGGATGAAGAAGATCCTCTTGAATTCAGTCCTAAATCTGTTGCCCCTAATTTTGAGGCAATGCTCCCTTGTTCTAGTTTAACCTGCCAGTGGAATCATCCTTACTGCTTCTATCTCATCTATTCCCTTCATAATTTTATATATTTCAATAAAATCCCTCCTCTTTCTTCTAAATTCCAATGAATATAATCCCAGTTTACTCAGTGTCTCCTCATAAGGCAACCCTCCCAACTCCAGAATCAATCTAGTGAATCTCCTCTGCACCCTCTCCAGAGCTAGTACACCCTTTCTCAAATAAGGAGACCAAAACTGCACACAGTACTCTAGATGTGGCCTCACCAGCACTCTATACAGCTGCAACATAGCCTTCCTGCTTTTAAACTCAATCCCTCTATCAATCATTGCTCAGAATCTTAACTGGACTCACCACATAAACACATTGACTACAACAGCAGGTCAGAGCCTAGGATTAATGCAGCAAGTAACTCACTTGCTGGCTTCTGAAAGCCAAACCATCTACAAGGCACAAGTCAGGAGTGTGATGGAATACCCCCCCACTTGTCTGGATGAGCGTAGCCCCAACAATACTCAAGATGCTTGACACCATCCAGGATAAAGCAGCCTGCTTTATTGGCACTGCATCCACAAGCATCCACTCTCTCCAACACCCATTTCTGCAGTGTGTACCGTCTACAAAATCCACTTCAGAAATTCACCAAAGATCCTCAGACAGCACCTTCCAAATCTGCAAACACTTGCATCGAGAAGGACAAGGGCAGCAGACATGGGGACACCACCATTTTCAAGTTCCCCTCCGGGCCACTCACCATTCTGACCTGGAAAATGTATCACTGTTTTTTCACCATTCCTGAGTCAAATTCCTGGAATTCCCTCCCTAATGGCATTGGGGGTCAACCTACAGTAGGTGACTGTGATAGAAGGCAGCTCACCATCACCTTCTCAATGGCAACTAGGGATGGGCAATAAATGCTGGCCAATCAGCAATGCCCACATCCCACTTAAAATGAAATGAATAATAAAACGAAGAACAAAATTCCATTTGCCTTCTCAATTACCTGTTGCACCTGCAAGCCAACCTTCTGTGATCCATGCACAAGGACACTCTGGTCCCTCTGCACAGCAGCATGCTGCAACTTCTACTGTTCAAAATAATAGTCCATTTTACTGTTATGCACAACAAAATGGATAACTCCATATTTATCAACATTGTACTTCATCTGCCAGATCTTCTATCCATGCTAATACATTGCCTGTAATACTGTGTACCTTTATGTTACGCTGCAGTCCATTATGCGGCACCTTGTTGAATGCCTTTGGAAATCCAGATGCACCACATCTACTGCATCCCCATTGTCCACCATGCTCATAATGTCTTTATAGAACTCCAGTAGATTAATTAAACATAACCTGCCTTCCATGAATCCATGCTGCATCTGCCCGTTGGGACAATTTCTATTATGATGTCTTCTTATGTCTTCCTTAATGATAGATTCAAATATTTTCTCCACTATAGCACTTAAGCCAACCGACCTATAAATCCCCGTCATTTGTCTACCTCTGTTTTTAAACAGCTATGTGATATTTATTGTTTTCCAAACTACTGGAACTCCAGCAAATTTTGGAAAATTACTATAAGCGTATTTGTCACTTTTCCCACCACATCTTTTGGTATCCTTGGATGCATTCCATCAGGGCCAGGAGCCTTGTCTATCTTTACCTCCATTAGCTTGCCCAACACTACCTCTTTCATGCTAATGATCATTTCTAGGTCCTCACCTACGTTTGTCTCCTTGTCAATTACTGACAACATATGATATGAATTTTTCTGAAGCCCTAATATACCTGGGTTTTTATTTACTTTTATTTTAAAATATTTTTATTGGAAAAATGTTTCTTTAAAAATTATAGAATTACAAAAATATAACATCATAACAACAAAAATAACAACAATAAACAATAAACCAACTACTATACTACTCTACAAAAGAACTCACCACTACACTCATGACACATCAATCAATAAATAAGTAAATAAATAACACCACTCAACATAAGAAGACCTCAGCTTTCAATCTTTGAGAGCATCAATTATTAAACCCATGTTTGCACGAAATTCTTCCTCTCAGGACATTAGACTTATTAGACCAAACCACCATGGCTAGACAAAAGCCCTAATTAAAATGGTGGACAGATCTGCTTCCAAATAATTCAAAAAAGGGCTGCCATGTCTTATAAAAATTGTTCATTTTCTGGTGCACCATATTTGTAAGAAAGTCCAAAGGAATGTGTTCCAAAATTAACTTATGTCACCCTGACAGACCCGGGGGGGTGGGGGTGGGGGATCCTCAGACACCCAGCACAGAATGTTCTTCCTTGCACAAAAAGTGAGGATGCTAAAAAGCTTTCTCCCATATCGATCAAAGGGAGATAAATTCGGCCAACCCAAGAGAAGAAAAACCTCGACTTTGGTCCCCAAGACCCTCCCTATTACTCCTGCCACAGCGCTCCAGTGTGTATGGAACCTGCGGCAGGACCACAAACAATGAGTGAGATACCTGTATTTATTTTACGTTTGTGGGAAATTGAAGATGCACCCTGCTTAAATTTTGCAAGATGATCTGGGGCCAGATTAGCCCTATGAAAAATCTTTAACTGCACAACATTGGTCCTGTTACATAACAAAATCTTCCTCACGCTCTCACAAATGTCCTCCCAAGTTTCAAGAGTGATCTCCATCCCAACTCTCTCTCCCAGACCTCCTGTCACTTGCTCAATGTCACCTAAGGAACGCCCCCCCCAACAAATGATAGAAAGTACTCACTGAAAGAGTGCTCTTAGCCTGAAGCACCCTCTTTTCCGTAGCAGAGCTTTAACACTCAGTCAGAAGTGTTGTCTCTTTTTG
This sequence comes from Chiloscyllium punctatum, assembly GCF_047496795.1. Classification (NCBI taxonomy): domain Eukaryota; kingdom Metazoa; phylum Chordata; class Chondrichthyes; order Orectolobiformes; family Hemiscylliidae; genus Chiloscyllium; species Chiloscyllium punctatum. The sequence goes on along the minus strand of NC_092746.1, from coordinate 89,122,127 downwards.
GATAAAATCTCTGACCTGAAAAAAATGGAAGACGTCCCTGCTCGATAATCCATACTTATGAGTTATCTCATCGAGTATTGAATACCGAGGTCCTTTAACCTTCTCTTAACCTCATCAAACGAATTCCTCTTAGGGATCACTGCTGCAGAAAAGTCCTAGAAAAAACATTATCTTAGTTCCTTGATAGGTCAGGGCCTGTGGATCTATCCCAAACCTTCTAGAAGTTTTCATGACTCTCTGCCTGTCCCTGTAGCATTGAAATCGTATCAGAACTGGGCAGGGGTGCTGACGCTGACCAGATCTGCACGCCACAACCTGGTGAGCTCTGTCAACCTCCACCTGGAACGCCTTGGCATCCCAGCCAAGAAATTATGGCAACCAGTCTTCAAAAAACTTGCTGGCTGCCCACCTTCTCCTCCCTCTGGCAGGCCAATGACCTGGATATATTTTTCCTCCTATTTATATTTTCCAGGTCATCGACTTGCTCAATCAGGGACCAAACCTGTTTCTCAACCTTGGTCTCCTTGGTTGACCTTGGTTTCCAACGCTGCGGTCAACCACTCAACCTCTCCAACTCGCTTCCTGAGCCCTTCCAACTCCCTCTCATGCTTTTGCAGCATGGTTGAGGTGGGCTCCAGTTGATTAATGAGCCTCTTCCCTCATCTCTTGGATCAGTGTCAGATCGGTCCGAGTTCCTCCACAATGTTCTGCTGCGCACGGCATTCCTTCCCAGCTGCAGACGGAGCTGCAGCTGCTTCCCCAGTTACAGTCTCAGGCCCGCCTACTGTTTTCGAGTGTCCCGAGTGTTGAGACTTGACCGTTTGCTTCCCCTTAGTCATTCTTGCATGCTCAGGAAAGGATTTAATTGGTTGTTTTACCATTTAACAATAATTTTTTTCCAAACAAAACTAAAGTAAGGGTGGAAAAGCTCCTACCTTGGGTTGGGGTGCAGAGCTCAGCAAGGCTGATCTATTCAGATTGCCGCCATCTTGAATCCACTGGGTTTTGATTTCTAATGAAACCCTGATTTGGAGCTTCTGACTAGATTAAGGCTGCACTTGCACCTCTTTCTGAAATTTAACATCAAAACCAGAAATAATAAAGCTAATTATTAAGCCAAACAAAAATTGAACTGAATCTGTCATAGAATAACCAGCAAAGTTAATAATGGGTAGATTAAAACCAATGAAAAGCCTAACAAAAAGTAATCAAAACTGTTCTTCTATCAAGGAACTTACTTCAACCTATTAAAAAATGCAAAACCTTACTTTCCTTCTTTAGAAACAAAGTCCAGGTACAACTGCATCCTTCTTTTAATGAGATGAGTCTCTAGTTGTGACTGGACAACACAAAAGTTGGCAATGGGCAGTTTGTAATTGTGTTCAAATATTAAAATGAATTGGCACATGAACTTGGACGTATTGGGGAGAAATCTGGAACACCAGTTTTCATGATCTGTGGGACAATTGGCAGTTACAGGAGGCAAAGACTGTGGATTGAGGAGATAAAGGTTATTCTAATTACCTGCGGAGTCCAGCATATCCATCTTGTCAAACCTCTCAAAACTGGACACCATTCTGGACTATTCTGTCAATCCCACCAAGCTCTCTAACCTCCCCACAGACACTGTGAATTCCCACTCCACAAATAAGACTTTCAATTTACCACCTGCCCAACCCACCAATACTCTTTAGCACTACTACCACCCCACTCCATGATTGATCCCTACCCCTCAACGAGTCAGGGCTCAGATTTACTTAGACCCACACCTCTTCTCCATCATTGCTCCCCAAACTTAAAGCCAAGTGTGTCAATCAGACTCACATCCAGGCAGTGGTGTCATACACTTGTTGTCGATTCCACAGTGTGAGGGGAAACCTCAGACTTCAAATTTCCTGCACTCTCAAAATTCTTTTGCCCCCACCATCCGTCCCATTCGTTGGGTGAAAAACTTGTAAATCCTTCAATTACTTATCCCAAAACCATCCAACTAGTCTTTTTAAGATAGCTTAAAACTGGCACTTCAGCTACTCAGTTTTATGTTGAACGCTAATTTGTTTTCGCTCAGGCATTAACGTAAAATGACTGAGGTGAGACCAATTTCATCACATTCTTCTGGTCTCATAGGTTCTGCTGGAGGCCCTCAGCCTCACTGTATATCTATTAACAGGATTAGTAATAAGGACAAAAACAGAAATTGCTGGAAAAGCTCAGCAGGTCTGGCAGCATCTGTGAGGAGAAATTAGAGTTAATGTTTTGGGTCCAGTGACCCTTTCTTTAAAAATAGGGTGAAACAGCTCCAAATGGGAGCATATTATTTGAACCTTTAGATTATTTCATTGTGGCGAGAGTGGTCTATTCACTTAAATTAGTGGGAATTTAACTAATGTCTATTGCTGGACAATCATTAGACAGATTCTCGAGATTACCAGACCAATAATTGAGCCACTACAGTACCATCACTCCAAACATCAACTCATCAGTTAAAATGTCAAATTGGCTATCCTGATCAGCTCCTCAATAATACTAAAAGGTTGAAAACAAAACTTAAAAAGACAGGAAAAATGGCTTTACACAGATTGCAGATATATTGCGCTCATTCACATCCCAAAATTCAATTAAAAATTAGTTTTTCTGATCCCTTCTCCAACATATACCAGAGATCTTACAGACCTTTTTCACCTTTTTCCTCTATTTGGCCAAGAAATTAAGATGAGGCCCAAACACCCATGTCTTCTCTTTTGGTATATTCCTCTCTAGTTGACCAGGACTACCTCATGGGAAATCTGTCACCAAATGTTGTAGGTCTTTCTTTATTGACAGTTTTACTGTTAACTTGTTCAGTTTAAAAAATATTCCCGGTGAGGTTCATGCTCTTTGATCTCACTTGCATTTTTCTTACGCACCTTTCCTCAGCCTCGTTTTGTCAGAGTCAAAATATAGATGCCTGGCAACATCATCTTTTATCTCCTACTACTGGAGAGAGCAATTCCTCTCACACAGTCCTGACATAAAACGCCACTTGTAAAGGTAAGAATCAACCTTGAAATTATAGCAACATGCCATTGCAGACAATACTATTTACTCATTAACAAACTCATGGCAAATAGAATTTATTGCAAATATTTGAGCCCCTTTATTTATTCACATTAAACGTCTTTTTTATGTCATTGTTAACAGCTTTAGCACTATTAAAGCTTTGCTCTCTGACTAAATTTGTTGCATTAAGGATAATTATTAGCCCTTTCCAATCAAATTGACTTCTGTGTTAAAAGATAGCGTGTAAAATTAATACCCTGTTATACTTGAGGCACTAATTTCAGACTAGCTACCCCCTGCATTTCTCAGGTCAGCTGTGCCAATCTCTTCATGTATTATTCCCATGAAGGATGTGGGCAAGCCTGACTCAGTTGGCAATTTCAACTCATCCTTAGTTGCCCTGAGAAGGTAATGTTGAATCTACTTCATGGTTGATCAATCAGTTAAAAGTTAACCATTCTTAACATTTAGATCAGACCTAAAGGAAATGGTGAACCAGTTGAATGTGTCCGACAACCCAACATCTTTATAGTCACTTTTACTATCTCTACATTTCATTTCCATTTTTCTAATAGTGAATTCAAATTTTTAACTCTGTCATGGTGGGAATTTAACTAATGTCTATTGCTGGACAATCATTAGACAGGTTCTCTAGATTACCAGACCAATAACTGAGCCATTACAGTAGCATCACTCCAAACACTAACTCATCAGTCAAAATGTCAAATTGGCTATCCTGATCAGCTCCTCAATAATACTAAAAGTTTGAAAACAAAATTTAAAACAACAGGAAAAAATGGCTTTACAGTCATTTGCAGATATATTGCAGCTCTTTCACAACCCAGAACCTCATTTTTAAAAATTTGTTCATAGGATGAGGGCATAAATGACTAGGCTAGCATTATTGACTTATTGTCCATATCTAATTAGCCAGAGTGCAGTTAATGACGTTGCTGAAGGTCTGGAAGTCACAATTAGGTAACATAAGACAGATTCAAAGGTCATTAGTAAACCTGATGAATCAGACAACAGTCATTACATGGTCACTAAGAGGCTTTTTATTCCCCATTTTTAATGACTACAATTTCACTCTGATATGGTGGGAATTGAACTCAAGTCCTGAAAACATGAACCTGCAGCTCTGTAAAACATACGGATTTTCAAAGAAGGAAGTGAGATAAAAGCAGTAGTTTGCAATCATAGAGCCGTGATAAAGTACAGCATAGAAAGAGACCAATCAGCCCATCATGTCTGCACCTACTTAATTTAACTAACCAAGCATTCTAATCCCACTCCCCAGCACATGTTGCCTGCAGGTTACAGTGCTTCACGTTCAGATCCAGGTTACTTTTAAATGAGTTGAGTGTTTCTGCTTCAGCCACCAAACTGGGCAGTAAATTCCAGGCAACCACAACCCTCTGAGTGGAGAGGTTTTTCCTCATGTGCCTCTAATCTTTTTACTGGTCACCTTAAATCGATTTCCCTTGGTTATTGACCTCTTTGCCAGTGGAAATAGGTTTTCCTTATCCTCTCTCTCCAAGCTCCTCATTATTTTGCACTCCTCAATTAAGTTGCCACTTACCCCTCTATTGTAAGGAAAACAACCCTTGTCGGCCAAATATTTCTTCATAGCTGCAAATTTCAAAACTTGGCAATATTCTTGTAATTCTCTTATAATTGCGGTCTAAAGCAATCACACCCTTCCTGGAATATGGTGACCAGAACCGTATATAAAATTCAACCTGCAGACTAATGGGTGTCTAACATAGTTCTATCTCTGCTGTTATATTCAGTACCTCAGTTCCATATGACTTCTTTACTACCTTAACTACCCTGTCCTGTCAGTTTAATGAGCCTGTGCAAATGCATTGAAAGTGTGTTCGTTTCTTCTACCCCGTCAATACCCTTCCATTTATTGTGTATTTCCTTGTTTTGTTCGCGCTCCCAAAATTCATGAACTCATGGCCCTCCAGACTGAATTATATTTGCTACTTTTCCACCTACTCACTCAAACTATTACTGTCAATCTGCCATCAGGAGACATTCTCTTTAATTATTGAGTAAATCAAAATAACAGTGCATTTCCTCTCCCTGATGCTGTGGAAATGAAAAGAGATTAAGCATAATTAGAACTGTTTCCACTGTTCGTGGCAAAACTATGAAATAGCAACAGGAGTTTTTTTTAAAAAAAATCTTAAGCATATAAAGAATTTCAACCAGACTCTCAGAGCTCAGTAAAGCGTGCCACAAGATGTATTGTAGACTAAATAGAGTCATACAGCATGGAAACAAACCCCTTGTTCCAACTCTTCCATGCCAACCAAACATCCTAAATTAATGTAGTCCCATTTATCAGCATTTGGCCCATATCCTTCTCAACCCATTCTATTCATATAACCATCCAGCTACCTTTTAAATGTTGTAGGTGTACCAGCCTCCACCACCTCCTCTGGCAGCTCATTCCATACAAATCTCATTGAAAATTCAAACGGGGAGGTTTTGCAGGTTTTGGAGACACACAGCGAACTGCATATTAATGATACTTAGGAATGGTATTTGTTCAATATGAGAGCTAAAGTGGGGAGGGAGACTTGATCACATTGATACATCTAGCTGAATACTGAAAGCCTGGACAAATAAAAATTGATCTCATTGGAGGTAGGACTCTCTGAGGCATAAGAAATCCTACTGTGACAGCAGAGAGGAGAGAAACCTCCTCCCAAGAAAGCTATCAACATGTACAGAAGCCCTGAAACAGTTCTTCATCATTGGGAGAAAAAATTAGGTTTCATATTGTGGTGTGAGACATTCCAGACTGAATGAGAACCATAGCTTTAGAAAAGGATGAAATATTGCAGAGGAGCCAGCAGAAAGATTAAAGCAAAGGGAAAGGATGTAAATATTGTAGACGATAACCTATTAAAGAAAAGGAAACATGTCCAGCATAGGAAAAGCAGTGTGACAGCTGCAAAAAGCTAAATCACATTGCATGCAAGAACCAAGCTAGAAAGAAGCAAAATAAACTTACAAATATACCTGCTGGAGAGTCAGCCAATGATAACTCTTACAAATTACTGAATATCACACAACAAGTTGGCATCACCAGGGCTACAGGTGATGAATGGTTTGTGACTATTGGAATGATAAATACAGAAGGAGCACATCAAGTGAACTTTAAGAGTCAGATACTTCATGGAACATCACAAGTTTCACAGATCTTTGTGAAACCACTCAAGTAATGACCACCCAGAAATGAAGCCCTCAGAGATAAGATCGAAGTTATACCATGGAATTACACTTGTCTCAAGAGGACAAATGAAATTGAAAGCACAAACGGAAGAACAAAACTCCAGTGTTTAAGATAATGAACGTTAAGCAAAACCCAGGCCTGTCACCTGAAGCATGGACTAGTAACCATAAACATATAAAGAGAGATTTCACCAGCCACTAAGCCATTGACTACTGAACAGGTACTGGAAGATAACAAAGATCTTTCTCCAAGTTTGGATGTCATCCTAAAGTCACCTCAGATTAGATAAGAGAGGGAGAGCAACTCAGCATCTGCTGAGGAAAATTCTAGTTCCCTTTAATTCCAGTCATACAATCATACAGCATGGAAATAGATTGTTTGATCCAATCAGTCTATGATGACTATAATCCCAAACTAAACTAGTCCCATCTGCCTAATCCTGGCCCATATATCTCCAAACCTTTCCTAATCATGTATTTATCCAAATTTGAAACATTGTAATTGTACCCACATCTACCACTTTCTCAGGAACTTCATTCCACACATCAACCACCCTCTGTATAAAAAGATTGCCTCTTATGTCTTTTTTAAATCTCTACCCCCTCACATTACCCTAGCCTTGAATTCCCCCATCCTAAAGAAAACACAATTACTATTAACTCTATCGATACCTCTCACTATTTTATAAACTGCTATCAGATTTCCTCTCAACCTCCTATGCTCCCATTAAAAATGTCCCAGCCTATCCAGCCTTTCTTTATAACTCATACCTTCCATACCCAGCAACATCCTGGTTCATCTCTTCTGAACCCGCTCCAGCTTGATAATATCCTTCCTGTAACTGGGCAACCAGAACTGGGCACAGTATTTGGGAAGAGGCCTCACCAATGTCCTGTACAACCTCAACATGACTTCCCAACCCCTATACTCAAAGGACTGAGCAGTGAAGTCTTAAAGAAAAGATAGAAGAGATGGAAACGAAAGGAGTAACTAAGAAAGTAACAATTGCTACGCTCTGAATTAACAGCACAGTAGTAGTTAAACTAAACCTTTGAAAACTAAAAGTATGTGTAACGATTTGCAGAGATCTCACTAACCTACGCCACCTGTTGAATAAATGTTGCAAAATGTAGGGGAGAATCAAGTTTATAAGGAAAGGGCAGAGAAGTGGATGTGAGAAATGTTGGATCAGCCATGATCCTATTTAATGGTGGAGCAGGTTAAAGGGGTCAAACAGCCTCCGCCTGTTCCCATTTGTGGTGTTGTAACTTGCCAAAGCCATGTTCCATGCTACCTTTGATAAAAAAGATAGTCACTTCAAGTAAAGCTGGATGAAAGCAGCACTTTTCATCTTACATTCTGGATATGATTCGAGAGTTGTAGATGATTGTATATGCCATTTGGTACTCCCACTGCTCTGGAAGAGCAGCAATGTAAACAGCATAACATAGTTAGGGATCTTCCTGGAGTGGATGCTATTGTGGATGATCTGTTTGTCTGTGGATGTGGAGACACAAGGAAGATGCTCAGAATTTAATATGATTGCAAAAGAGTTTCGCAAATGAACCTGAAGTGGAACAAGAAAAAATGTGCTATTCTTAAAGTCAAGTACATAGGTAATGTACTAAAAGTGAAAAGACAAAACCCAGACTCTGACAAGGTTAGAGCTGGAGCAGAGATGAAATGACCAACAGATGAGTAAGCAGTGAAATGATTTATTGGATTAGTGAACTATTTAGCAAAGTTCAAACCTAATTTGTCATCACTGCGTGAATTTCTATGCAAGCTCACCGTTAGGATATGCAGTTGTTTTGAGACATGGAACCAGGATAAACTTTTAACTAGAATCAAACAAGTAGTGATGACAACACCAGTGCTGAGAAACTGTGATGTCAATAATGAAGTCACCTTGTGGTGTGGTTTCACCAAAACCAGTTTTGGAGCAGATTGTTCCTATGCAACAAGGAGAAAGTGAGGACTGCAGATGCTGGAGACCAGAGTTGAAAAGTGTGGTGCTGGAAAAGTGCAGCAGGCCAGGCAGCATCCGAGGAGCAGGAGAATCGACATTTCAGGCATAAGCCCTTCTTCAGGAATGAGGCTGGTGAGGCACACCAGCCTCATTCCTGAAGAAGGGCTTATGCTCGATTCTTCTGCTCCTCAGGTGCTGCCTGGCCTGCTGTGCTTTTCCAGCACCACACTTTTCAACTCTAGTCTCCAGTATCTGCAGTCCTCACTTTCCTCCTAGTTGATCTTAACCTACTGTGAATCCTCTTGCAAGGATGCCTACCTTGAAGAAGCTCTCCTCCTCCCTCTACAAAAAAAGTGGCCTTGTTCCTGAAGAAGGGTTTATGCCCGAAACGTCGATTCTCCTGCTCCTCAGATGCTGCCTGGCCTGCTGCGCTTTTCCAGCACCACACTTATCAACTTATGCAACAAGGACAATGAATTGCATTTGCATCCGGGACATTCATACATACTGAATGACCTATGATCAGATTGAGACACAGAGCCTGTCTATTGTGTTTATTTGTGATAGTTCTAATCAATATCTGTTTGGGAGCAACATAGTCATAACAGAAGCTGATGACAAGCCACTTCAAAGCATCTAACTGAAACTATTTCTATCTGCTCCAAAGCATTTGTAAAGAGTGTTATTTCATGTGCACAGATATCATCTGAATATGACATACATCCAAAGGAAATAGATGAATATGATATGCTGTCAAGACAGCACTCCCGATGAAGAACATTGAGGACGCTAGACAGAGTGAAACCATCAAGATTCAGCAAGAAGTGACAGTTTGACATAGTCTGGAAGTCATCAACTAGCAGAAACAAAGATTCTGGCTCAAATTAAGCAAACTGGGAAAGATGATGCAGTTAACTGTAGTGTTGAAAGAATAGCCTGAAAGCATCAAGGACAAATCTGTTACTATAAGAAAACATTGGATATGCATAAATGAAGTGAATGCCTAAGATTACATCTTGTGCAAAAGAAATAGATTCATTATCACTGAGTGCAATTCTGCAAGCCATTAAGGAATTGAATCTGGAGCAAAGAAGGTTAGGAAAGTGCTCTATTGGTCGAACATGAACTCTGAGATTAGGATCATATCAGTCAGTGCAGTACTTGTAATGAGTAACAAGCCAAGCAGATTAAGGAGCTGCTTATGATCTATCTATCTATCCCAGATAGATCATGGATGAAGTTAAATGTCGATCTTTCACTTTCACAGGGACTGATTGTATTGTCTGATTGTAAATAGACAATAGATGCAGGAGTAGGCCATTCTGCCCTTCGAGCCAGCACCATTCATTCTGATCATGGCTGATCATCCTCAATCAGTATCCTGTTCCTGCCTTATCCCCATAACCCTTGATTCCACTATCCTTAAGCGCTCTATCCAACTCTTTCTTGAAAGTATCTAGAGACTTGGCCTCCACAGCCTTCTGGGGCAGAGCATTCCATACACCCACCACTCTCTGGGTGAAGAAGTTTCTCCTCAACTCTGTTCTAAGTGGCCTAACCCTTATTTTTAAACTGTGTCCTCTAGTTCGGGACTCCCCATCAGTGGAAACATGCTTCCTGCCTCCAGAGTGTCCAATCCTTTAATAATCTTATACGTCTCAATCAGATCCCCTCTCAGTCTTCTAAACTCAAGCATATACAAGCCCAGTTGCTCCAATCTTTCAGCGTAAGACCTCATGAACCTACACTGCACTCCTTCAATAGCCAGAATGTCTTATCTCAAATTTGGAGACCAAAACTGCACACAATATTCCAGGTGCAGTCTCACCAGGGCCATGTACAGCTGCAGAAGGACCTCTTTGCTTCTATACCCAATTCGTCTTGTTATAAAGGCCAGCATGCTATTAGCTTTCTTCACTGCCTGCTGTACCTGCATGCTAAAGTGATAGAAGAATTGATATCAAAGACCACAAGTGCATTTGTGGAATGCCTGGAAGCATAATTCAGTCATTGTAGCATTCCAGTCATTGTGATGGGCCATAACTGGCAGTTATTATTGAATGAGGAATTCAGCCACTTCATTATTGATTGTGAAAATCAACATAATACATCATCTCCACACTAAACTGAATTAAATGAAAAGGCTGAGGTGGCAGTACAAATTTTATGAAGGATCAGAAAGAAATTGAACAAATCCAGCACAGACCTGTGCAAGGCAATCCTTCAGTGAAAAAAATATATCTTCTGAGGGCATGAAAGTAGTTCAGTCCAAAATTTAATATCACATCACATCCTCTTCCAATAGAGAAATAAACTGTTGAAGCCAGAAGTACTAACAGGTGTAAAGACAAAATCAATGTGCAACAGCGATTTTATCTAAGTAAAATTTGACTGTCTGTCATGTCATTGTCAGAGTGTGCATTGGACAGCCCGTCAGAGTACAAACATTCAACATTTTCAAATGGCAACTAGGGACTTATAGTTGTTGCCTTGACCACATGAACAACTAGCTATATCACTGCAAATGTAGACAAATACTTACAACTAGTTCAGCTGTGCCTTTACTGCAGGGAATAAATTAGAAGGAAGTGACTTCAATATCTGTAGAGTACAGAATGACTATCAGTTTCAGAGGTTCATCACCTCTCAGAAAGAGAAATAAATCAGAGACATCAGTTACAATGGCAACAATGTTTACGATGCGAAAGAACATCACTCTAGGAGTGAGTAAATACCACTGGAACACCCAAAGACAATCTGCTGATTTACCACTAAAAGGCCTGATTTAAAGAGTATGCAGGTAAAGCAAGTGCAGAGACTGATAACCGTGTAATAGTCTAGAGTTAACACCCTGTTTGTTTATGAATAACAATTTTCTCTGTGATCATGTATATTAGGTATATTAGCTTAACTTTTAACAGAAAATGACAGTACTTTTTTATTTGATTTCTTTGTGAAAGGAAGCTTGTTTGGAGAAATACAATTGTACCCTTAGGGTACTGGTTTACTTGCCATGGTTATGTAACCTTTATTCCTGATGAAGGGCTTTTGCCCAAAACGGCGATTTTACTGCTCCTCGGATGCTGCCTGAACTGCTGTGCTCTTCCAGCACCACTAATCCAGAATCTGGTTTCCAGCATCTGCAGTCATTGTTTTTACCTAACCTCTACCTTAGCTGAGTGCCTTTAAGTGCAGTCTGTGGGAGCCATTAAACACACATTTGAAACAAAGGTTGAGGGAAATTTGATGGAAGTGTACAAGACTATGTCAGACTTCCTGTAAAGTAGACAGCAAAAAGTTGATTGCACAGGGATGAGGGACCACAGGTTTAAGATTTTGAGAAGAGATACAAGGGGGATGTGAGGAAAACCTTTGTTTTAATTTAATGTGTGGAAACAATCTGAAACCTGATATCTTACAAGAGTGAGAAGGTGAAGTTAATCAATGATCTCAAAAGGAAATTGGGCCTTATGGAAAAGGAACTTTCAGGGCTACAGTGAAACAATAGTGGAAAGGACTGGCTAATTGTTCTATAGTGTGCTTGCTTAGACTCAGTGGGTTCAGTGGTCTCCTTATCTGTCATAATGATTCAGCAATTTTATGAAATTATCCAAATAATACAGGAGACATCATCTGGATACCTTTAAATACTAGAATGTTTAAGTAAATTATTGCTGTCTGGAGCTTTCCTAAGGGAAAATATTACTTTAAGCTTTCTTCTTCCTACAGTTATTTATAATAACACTTTAAACTAAAGCTCTACAGTAACTTGTCAAGATATAAGCTTCTTAGAACTAGTCATAGAGCATAGAAGAGGTCTTTCAGCATGTGGAGTCTGTACGAACCTAGCTACACTGATCCTACTTTCCAACACTTGGCTCATGGTCTTCACTTTTATGACATTTCAGGTGTTCATCCACATACATTTTAAAGGTCATGAGGTTTCCTGCCTATCAGGGTCTCCTAGGCATAGCCTTCCACATTCCTACCACCAGAGATGCAAAGTATTTCCTCAAATTCCCTCGAAGATCCTGCATTTCACATTATGATTATATCCACTTGTTACTGACCCTTCAACCAAGGAGAGCAGCTGCTTTCTATCCACCCTGCCCATTTCTCTCATCATTTTACACACCTCACTCAGGTTCCTCCCTCAACTTTCTCTGCTTCAAAGAGAGCAACACAAGCATATCCAACGTCTCTTCATAGCTCAAATGCTCCAGCCCAGGCAACATCCTGGTGAATCTCCTTTGCATCCTCTCCAGTGCAATCACATTGTTCCTACAGTGTGGTGACCAGAACTACACGCAGTATACTATCTGTGGTCTAACCAAAGTACTGTACAGCTCCAACAAAGCCTTCTCACTCCTGTATCTACGCTACAACTGATAAAGGCAAGTGTACTATTTTCCCTATTAACTCTCCTAATAACCTGTTCTGCCACCTTCATGGATCAGTGGACAAGCACCCCAAGATCCATATGCTCCTCTGAGCTTCCTGGTATCATTTATTGACTATTCTCTTGTTTTGTTCCTTCTTCCAAAGAGCATGTCCTCACACTTATCATGGCTAAATTCTATCTGCCACTGATCTGCCTTTCTAAGAATCCATTAATAACCTCCTGTACTTTTAGTGCCTCTTTCTTCACTATTAACCACCTGACCAATCTTCGTGCCATCTGCAAACTTATTTACCATCAGCCCCCCACATTCTCATTTACATTGTTTATATGTATCACAAACAATAAGGCACCTAGCACTAATCCCTGTGGTATCCACTGGGCCTTCAGTTACACATACAGCCTGTTACCACTATCTTCTCTCTTACCACTAAGCCACTTTTGTATCCAACTTGCCAGGTTGCTCTGGATCCCATGTGCTTTTACCTTCTTTCTCAGTGTCTCATGTGGGATCTTGTCCAACGCTTTACAGAAATCTATATAAACTACATCAACTGTATTGCCTCATACACACTAGATCATCTTCTCAAAACAGTCTATCAAATTTGTTAGGTATGACCTCTCCCTGGCAAAGTCATGCTGACTATCCTTGATCAAACTTTGCCTCTCCACATGGAGGTTAATTCTTTCCTCCAGAATTTTCTCCCGTATTTTCCCTCCCACTGATGTGAGACTCTCTGGTCTGTAATTGCCTGACTTATCTCTACCACCCTTCTTCTAAAGTGGAACCAAATTAGTTGTCCTCCAGTCCTCTCACAACTCCCCTGTGGCCAGAGTCAAATTAAAAATGTGTAATTTTCTATCTCATGTCCTACTCTATACTGTCTATGGTTAAGCATGCCAAAACCTCCAATACCTCTTCATTCGCTATCTCTGTCTGCTCACGAATATCACAGTCTCTCTCCCCAAATTCCACATCTACATATTTCTTCTTCCCAATGAACCCTAACAATGTCCTCTAACTCCAAGCACAGATTCCCCCTTGGTCCCTAATGGGCCTTAATCTTTCTTTGGTTATTCCTCTTCTCCACATTATATAGTTATGGAATATCTTGGTACTCTTGCTAATTTTATCCACCCATGGTTTTATCATACCTCTTCTTCAATCACCTAATTGTTTCTGAGGTTTCCCCTGCATTTCTGAAACTCAAGCCCTGATTGATATGTTCCTTTTGCACCTGCTAAAGGCCTCTCTTTTCCTTTCTATCTTGTCCTGAATCTTCCTACATATTCAGGTTTCTCTGGACTTGTAGCTCCTACATTTCACTCCCCCATTGCTCCGCAGTGGATTTTCCAAGTCTACTTTGATCAGATTCCACATTGCTTTAATAAAATCTGCCCTCCCCCATACAAAAACTATTTTTTGCAGACCATCTTTTTCTTTACCATAACAGACTTAAATTATACTGTGTTTTGGTTGCTATCACCAAAATACTGCCACACTGCCACCTCAACCTGGATTCATTCCCCAGAATTAGATCCAGCACTTCATTGATCCTTGTAGAACCTTCAACGTGTGGAATTTAGTAGTATTTAGTGAATCTAATGTTTAGATTTTTGAAGGGTTAAGATCAAGTTGGATACGTCTCAGCATTTTTTGAAATGGAAAACTAAAGATCTGAAGTTGAGGAGATGTATGAATTTCACTGGAAACCTGTACTAGAGAATTCCATTGCGTTTTCCAGTTTTGTTTTTCTCAGCCAAATCATGCATTAATGTATATTCTATGTTAGGAATTCCCTTACTTGGCAATTTAGTATCTTTTCCCTTTTTGCTAGGTTTCATCGTTTTTATACCATTTGGCAACTATCCATGTCAGTAAAAGTCAAAGAACCATTCAGAGGAAAAGAGTGAAGTCCAAAATTAATCTTATAGGACCTTATTATTATTAAAATTGGCTTAAATTTGGAAAACAAAACTTAATTTAAATTTAAAGCTTTACAACAGCTAATAATAAATGTTATAGTTTAGCATGTCAGTTAAAGGAAACTTTAACGTTAATATAAGATAAAATTAAAATAAGGTTAACTGAAATGGATAGTTTGCTGTTATTAAAGAGGGAAGAATTACTTAACTAAAGTTCCTTTATTCGGATGAATTTGTTACAGGACTGTGGCAAACATTTTAGTTATATTTTGTAAAATTTTTATTGTTGATTAGAAATCCTTCCACTGACAAATGTAATCTCTTCAGAAAGTAAGAGATCTATGACAATTATTTTGAGTGGCCAAGGTCTTTTATTATTAATTCTCACAATTAATGAATTATTAACAAAAAGGTGTTGTCGTTAATTGGACTAAAGCTTCCTAAAATCGCACTGTGTTTTAAATTACATAATATATAATCGGGTCTTGTTTACACAAATCTTTATAACCAAGCACAATTTAATCTGGATTCTGAATTTAATGCAGCTTTCCAAAGCAGGAAACATGGCAGCTTGGCCAACTTAATTATAACAGAGTTTTTCCCCGTGGCTGGAAAACCTCCCTTAATTGAGTTAGAGGTAGAAAATAGCCTGTACACAGCAGATTTTAAGTTAGGTTCATTGATGAACTAATTGACAGTTTTAGCCCTGAGCCCATCGGAATATAGAAGTGTCTCAGTTGTATGGTTTTCTCTTGTGTGGGAGTTGAATGGCTATGCCATGCCTCCTCAAGGCTAATAGTCCCGTCAGTAAGCCCTTTGTTATCAAGCACACTATGTCCAATTATGGGATCTCTCATTGGGAGAACAATGAATCCCACACCTCTGATCATGTCTCCCTTTGCCCTAGTATCCCCTCCCCATGACCATTTTCTTTCCCTCACTATCCTGAGTCCAAGGATTGACCCAACACTGATTGCTGGATAAGTCCCTGAGGCACATCTAAACAGCAGCCACAGCCTCATGCAGCACAGTAGAAATGGAGATCTGCAAGCATCAGACTAAATTATAGCTCTCAGCAGGCAGGTGTTCCACCACCACAGTACTAAATCCTGAGGAAGCGCAGATGCTGGCCAGTGAAGTTCAAATCCCATGGAAATGACGTTGGTTCTCTGTTCTCTGTCTGATGGACAAACCTTATGTTGGGGGCATTAGGTCCAACCCCATGAGAAGCTTAAGAAGAAAATAAGGTAGACTTCCTAAATTCCTACTTGGATATGTTACTTCACGAGGCACGAGTGTGCATCAGAAAAATCACAAGCCATGGGCCCACAACATTTTGATGCATGATCCTAGTCTGGAGGAAAGTTGTCCCAGGAGAAAGTAGTAGTGTATATTATATTTTTAATATGTATGCAAGTGTCAATCATATATATGTATATAAAACATGTATATTTATTTAAATTGACAACTGGTAAAACAATATTTCGGATGATAGGAAGCAGAAAATTCAGTCTGGCTGTGAACCACTGTCACTGTTACATCTGACTTTTATGCCTCCAGCACTCACTGAAAAGGAATGTTTGTAAAATGCATTGATATCAAATAATTAACTTCTCCAATTATGTTATTGCTGTTATCCTACCCACTTCTGGAATATGTAAATATGATTTAAAGCTTTTTACAATTTACTTCTACGTATTAATGAAAGTGCGTGCTAAGCATTAGCTCTCCTGTACCATTTAGAGATTGAGTTTGCTTAATAATAATCACATTTCAATATGAGAACTGTGGAAAAACCTTTGATCATATATCTGTCTGGAGTTAATTACTGTGCTATGTTGACTCAGGCAGTGTTTGGCTGTATACTGAAAAAAGTATGTATTTTTTTTAAATTGGCTATCAATTAAATGAAGATGAAAGTGAATGTTTGGAAAATTAGTCTGCACCAGATGACCAATATGACCAGCATTCACATTTGTTTACTGGTAATTTGCCTATTTCTGAAACATCCCTCTAATACAAAAAAGATGGTGTCCTTTGGAATCCTAACATAGTTGTGTTCAGGATCATTTGATAACCCCCGTGCAAAAGACAGCCCTTAGTCATACTATTTTTCCTCAACATGGTCAGGATATGAACAGTGGATCATTTTTAACAACCAGTAATACATTTTACTTGTTGGCAATTCATTTGGCTTGAATGAATTATCAAATCATACTGATTTAGATAACTGTGGTTAGCTTTCATTTGAAAAGAAACATAAAGAAAATAGTGGAATATAAATAGGTCCCAGAGACATAGTAAAGTATCAGAAATAATCTTGGCCTGCTAAATTCACACACTTCTCAATTCCAAACAATGTATAAGAACAAACTTATTTTAACTTTATTCAGAAATGGAGGGAGAAAGCAAGTTATAAGTTGTGAGCAAACTGTGAAGAGAACATAGCAGGCTATAAAAGGATATAGATAGGAGAAGTGGATCAGCAAACGTTTGCCAAAGAATGTAATTTGTGAAAATATGAAATTTGATTTGATAGGGAGAATTAAAAAATACATGGTATCTTATTAGCAAAAGATTGCAGCATTATCGTATGCAGAAGGATTTGGGTGACTAGTGTATGGATCACAGAAGATAAGTATGCAAATACTATAAGTAATTAGAAAAGCAAATGGAACATTATCATTTATTGCAAGGTGAACTGAACACAAAAGTACAGGAGTTAAGCTTCAATTTTCAATTCTACAGGACACTGATGAGACTTGGGTACTTGCTAAAATATTGGTGTCCTTATTTAAAGAAGGATGTAAATACATTGAAAACAATTTAGAAAAGGTTTACTACCACAAAGGACTATCACAAATTGTCTTATGGGGAAAGGTTGGAAAGGCCTGGCTTGGTTTAGGAGCGTAAAAGGTGACTTGATTGAAACATGCAAGATCCAGAGGTCTCATATGAAAAGGATGGTTTACTCTTTTTGGGTTTCCATTTAAAAATGAAGAGTTGTCGTTTTAAAATAAACATGAAGATAATGTTTCTTCTCTCAAAGGACCGTGAATCTTTGAAACCTTTTTCATCAAAAGATAGTGGAGCAGCATCTTTGCATATTTTTAAGATTCCTGGGAAGCAAAGAAGTGAAAGATTATTGGGGATAGGTGGGAATGTGGAATAATCAGATCAGCCATGAACTTACTGAATGATTGAGAATGTTTGAGGGGCCAAATGGCCTACTCTTGATCCTAACTTGTATGTACATTTTATTGTAAAATACCACAATACACATTGAAGCACAAGCACTAAGAAAGCAGAAAATTTTAAAGTTGCTGTCAATAACATTAGCTGAAGGTAGGTCTGTTAAAAAGTTTCCATGTAAAATATACTTGGCTGCTGGCGTGTGTGCATAAGATATAGATTAAAGTAGACACAGTCAGAAAAGTTCAGTGGACCCAGCTGTGGAGAACTGAGGCATACGGGAAAATGCTTGGTTGATGCCAATGCTGTTGATCGGACTAAACAGATAATGACTTTAAAATTGCTCTGACCTGGTTTCAATTATGCAGACTAGGTTTTGTGATGCCCTTAGAAAAGTATTTTTAAAATGGTGAAAATAGAACATAAGGCTATAAGGGCTGTGGGTTTAATGTTTGCAATACTTTCTTTACAATTACTAATAAAATATTTTCAGGTTAAAATAGTGGGGAAAGGGTGTGATGCACCTTATGGTTGTACATGTTATACACTTTTATCTAGGTTTAAAGTATATCTAATAAGGCTAGTAGTGAACAAGTGACAAATCCACATCACTTTTGACATGTATATTGCACCTCACTTTTGATATACATATTACACAACTCATATATCACAATGTGGTTAGTGGCTTGCAACACTGTTCCTTCACATCTGGGTTTAAATTCAGTCTGTTCTGCTCTCTCATGAGACTGTTAACGTAAATGAAAAAAGAGGCAAAACTTAATTTCCAGTGCACCCATATTGAAAGCACAAGACACCCTATTATTTGATATGAATAAGAATTAAATTGTCCCTCCTACTCAGTGCAATCGCAGAGATAATAGCTGGGTGAGAACTGAAAGTCACACATGCATTTCAATAAAAACTTATCCTGAGGTGAGAATTAAATTTTATTGTTGTGGCAATAGAGGAGATTTCCTGCATCTGGTGAGTGCTATAACAGGAAAAAGAGTGCTTGATGCTGACAGAAGCTAAAAATTCTATTTGGTAAAGAGACATTGGGCCAGTTTATTCAAGGGTCAATTAAGAAGGTTCAGACATTCTGGCTGCAGTATGCTATGTTCCTGGTTTTCTGCTCAGTAGGTTCCAAATACCACTCCCTGCTCCCTATATTTTACATTGTTTAATGATGTTGCAAAGATTTACATGAGACAAGGTGTGATTTCTGAAGTATGACATCTGAAAGTCTTATAACAGGAGGAAGTGATGAGACAGATTGATATGCAGGGACCCAGAAATTCATTTATAAAAAGTAGTTCTAATTTATCTGGTAATATAAGATTCTTTGTCCCAGTCTAAGTACATTATTTCAAATTAATTTGAAGCTTTATGGAGTTTAGAAAAGTAATCAAATAAAACTATAGTGCAACAAGACTATTAAATCTAACTGCAAAAGTTTGAATTATTACAATGTACTTGACTGCAGTGATCCAAGTATTTCACTAGTGTATATGTAGACATGATGCTTATGACTTTCTGTGAGTGAATAGTTTAGCAATCCAAAGGAGCTAATTCAAGTTCAGCTGTTCCAGACTCCTTCTGCTTCTGTAAAACCAACAAGCCATAAGATTAGGTTTCAGTCTGTAAACATTGGGATAATCAAAGATTTTTTTTTAACGATTATGGTACAATAGCTGCAAAACTCAATAAACGTTGAACATTTCCTTTCTGAAGTTGGCTTATTCCTTGCTGTAGTGATTGTGAGCCACCCAAAACAAGTTACCTGAAACGAATTCAGGACGCAATCTGAAACCATTGTGACTATGTACAAACTCACTTCAGTTATATAACATTAATTTAAGGTTAAAGCTTTTCTGTATAAAGAGGATTTTAGGAAATTCCTATTTACTCAGTCATGCACCCAAAAACTTTTCAAGTTTATTTTGTATTAATATTAGTGCATTGGAATTCAATGCTTCAAAAGGTGATGGAAGTTGATTCAGCAGTAACTGCAGATATGCTTTGGAATACTTTTTATGAAGTGCTGCATTACATGTAAAATGTGCAGTAGCAACATGGATATAAATTGGCTAAGTGACAGGCAACAGAGAAAAATAAGAAATAGTTGTTTCTCATATTGTAGGAAGTTATATAATGGGGTTCCCTAAGGATTACTATTAAGACCACTACTTTTCTTGATATACGTTAATAACATAGACATTGGGGCACTCAGCACAACTTGCAAAATTGTATTTAATGCCAAAATATTATGAATTGTGAGGAAGAAGTTGATAAATCTCAAGAGTACTTAGACTGGCAGACAAGTAGCAGATGTAATTTAATGCAGAGAAATGTGAGTTGATTAATTTTGATCAGAAAAATTGAGGAGGAGTAATATAAAATTAAGTCAGTTCTAAAGGGGATGTAAAAGTATATATGCACAAATGATTGAAGGTGGCAGGAGAGGTCAAAAAAGTGATTAATAAAGTATATATATGTCTATATATAATTTTTTTTCTTTTCTGGGGGCTTGTGGGTGTTACTGGCTGGGCCAGCATTAAGTACCCATCGCCAGTTGTCCTTTTATCCTGGACAATATAGAGTACAATTTACTGTATAAAGATGAACATACATAAAAACATCCATAAGTGCATTGTGTCCAGTTCTGGTCATTACAATTAAGAAGGATGTGAAACTTTCGAGAGAATGCAAAAGATATTTATGCAAATGATTCTAGCTGTGAGAAGCTTCAGTTACATAGTTAGATTGGACATCCTAGAGTTGTTCTCCCAAGAGAACAGAACATTAATTGGAGGTTTGAGGTGTTCAAAACATAAGTGGCCTGAATACATGAGATAGGGAGAGACTGTTTCCATCTGTGGGTTAACTGAATAGCAGAGGACACTGATTTAAGGTGTTTGGCAGAAGAAACAATCATGAAATGAAGAAATTCTTTACACAGTGAGTGGTTAGAATCTAAAGTGTACTGTCTGAGAATGTATGGATGCAGATTCACGATATATTTTCAAAACTGAATCAGGCAATGATCTGAACTGAAAAGATTTACAGAGCAATAGGACATGCATGAGTATAAAGCACAGTATGGGCAGATTGTCTGTGCTGTTGCCATTCTGTAACTTACATTCTTGAAAGGTTACCTTAACAGAACTGTGAGGAAGAATAGGAGAGAGAAATTCATTGTACTGTTCCTTCAAAGGGTTGGCACAGCCACCATAGGTTAACTGGCATCCTTCCATGCTGAAGGAGTCTATGATTAATGTTGATAGAAAGCTACAACATTTAAACATCATTTGGATGCCAATATGCAGAACTTTGTTTACCTTATTTGGACAGCAATATAAACAGGTCTGCTGGGCTGTACAGCATGCTAAATCAGGAAGCATAACTCCAGACCTATAGACCTATCTATGGAGCACCTTGAAATTATATTCATGTTACAATGGCACTCACTTTCAAAGCCATGCAAGCTGAAAGAAGCTTCACTCATCTCCAGTCTGAGAAGTGCCCATCTACACCTACTCTCTGTTTCCTATCTTTTAGCCAACTTCTAATCCACACTGCCAAGGACCCCTTAATCCAAATATGTAACATCCATAGCACTACCCTCATCCACTGTCTGTGTCCCTTCATCAAAGAACTCAATTAAATTTATAAGACATGACTAGTCCTTGACAAAGCTATACTGACTGTCTAGTATTAATTACATTTTCTCTTTGCATATTTATGTTATCCCATATTGAGGCCTCCATCAGTTTTCTCACAATTGATGCCAAGCTGACAGGTCTGTAGTTTCCTGGATTATCCTTTGCCTCTTGGGAGGCTTCCTTTTTCTTTAGATAACTGAAAGAATAATATCACGTGGCAATCTAGTCTGTAAATTGGACATCTGCTTGAAGGATATTAACACTGCCAAAACCATGGCCTTTAACATTGGAGTCACATTTTCAATCTTCCAGTCGCCCGTGGCTAATCCTGTGTTCAGACATGTCTGGAAAACATCGAGCAATAGCTCCGCAATTTGCTCCTTTACCTCTCTCAGAAATCTAGGATGCATTTGATCCTGGCCTAGCAACTGCTCTACCTGGAATTCTGCCAGCCTTTTCTTTATACTGCACAGTTGCTGAACACCCACATTTTCAACAGGTTCATTGTCACCATCTTCTAATTTGGTAAAGACAGAAGCAAAGTATTCAGTTAGTACTTCTGTCACACTCTTTGCTTCAGTGGGCAGCTTACCCTGCTTGTTCCTTATGGGGCCTACTCTATCCTTCACCAATCTTTTACTATTAATCTGTCTGAAGAACATTTTACTATCTGTTTTAGTGCAGCCTGCCATCCTTTCCTCATGCTTCCTCTTAGCTTTCCTTATTCCAGCCTTAGACTTTATTACATATAAATACAAGGAAACTGATTTTAGCATCTTCAAAGGGATGAAAAGAGTATTCTACCTACTGTATGTCAGAGAAACCTTGTAAGAAAAAAGGAATAACTTTCTTCTCTTTTGTTATCAGAGACAGTGGAACAGGGAACAAACAGATTAATGAGGTTAGTGAAATCCACAGCATTCTACTTCAGCACGGAAATTGCTAATGTCAGTTAAATTTACAGACTAAACTGCCACTTTTCATTATTCTTTCAGCTATCCAAAGAAAAAGGAAACCTCCAAAGATGACACCTACTGGAAGGAAATTAACGCAGCCATGGCCTTAACTAATCTGGCACAAGCAAAAGGCAAAATTCAAGGAACAACCAGCTGTATCATTCAAAAGTCTTCACATATTTCTGAAATAAAGACATTGAAAATTTCATCGGGTAAACCGTTTTAAAGAAAAAACTTAAATGACTTAAAGCATTTCTGAAGCAAAACTATTCCATGTATATATTTTGAAAAAAAATTTACAACCAAATGCTGACTCCTGGCTCTTGAAGCCAGTTTAGAACAAATCCATTTTTGAAAATCTAATCTTATGTTTATTAATATATTTAGGATCTTGCAGCAGTTTTTAAATCTTTTGTAATAACACATATATTTTTGCTGTTGTTGGCCAGCTTTTTTTAAATCAAGAACTGACTGTAAATTGTTAAAACGGTACAATTTCTGTAAAAGCATTAACTTATTTTATGTTACTCAAATTAATCTTTGACATCTCATGTTGGTGTTGTCAGCATGAATATAATGTAATATAAATAATATATCAATAAGCTACATGTTGCACACTGAAAGCATATTTGCCATTGTGAAATTGTACTTTCACATAACATGAACAATTCCATGTTGTAAGACTCTTATGTGACAAACAAAACAGAAAAATGTCTACAGCATGGAATGTACATTGTGGTCCTGGAAGAAAAACATTGTGATTGTTCTGGCATGTCACTTTATTTTGATTTCAGTTATAGCTTGTTGACTTTACTTTGGCTTAGAGAACACGTGTTGAAAATATATGACAACTGGCATATCATACAGGTCTTAACAGTGATCTAATTAGAAGCAGTAACATTATGCACTCTGGATTCAAACATGCTGAATGATTATATACTGGATTAGTGGTGCTGGAAGAGCACAGCAGTTCAGGCAGCATCCAACATGCTGAATGATTAGCCAATTTTAAGCTGGAAGGCTCCAAAGATAAACTGAAGCTCAAAATGTTGCTTTGCATGGTGACCAAATTTCAATATTTCTAAATCTGGATGAATATGTCAGCACGCATTGGCCTCCGTAAGTGACTAGTGTTACTTCATTTAAAACACAAAGGTAATTTTAATAGAATAAGATAAAGAAATAGAAAAAAGCTGCTCAAAACAGAATAATAGGCATAGGGACTGACTTTAGTATACTGAGTATATGGTGTTTCTGAGGGATGAATTAAGATGTTACAACTGTAATAAAGTTCATGATGTGCCGATTTTGCGTACTTGTATTCAAATTCCATTTGAAAACATTAGATATTTACAAATGGCCTCAAAAAAGCAGAAATCAGCAACAACAATTGGGTCCCAAAACATAACAATAACCCACCAAAAAAAATGACTCTTTCCTGCTGTGTTGAACATTCTGATGTTAATTTTATACTGTATGGACTATAGAGTTGTAAAAACGATATATGGCTTTTTAACCTTGGCCAGAACCATCAAAATGATCCATTATGCATTTGGAGTCAGATAATTTATACATGGGTACAAAAGAACAAGATCGTTTGGGCATAGCGACTTACATGTAAAACACATTTGTGTCCAAATTTCTTCAAAATCTGACAATCTTCTTGCTTTGCATCCAATTTCACGTCTTTGGAGATCATTACCCAAGGAATTCCACTTCACCACATTTGTGCACAATTGTGATCTTCAAAAATCTATTAACTTGCTTGCCAGTTATATATTTAATGATCAAATACAATGGAATTTTGTGCTGTTTGTGCTTAAAAACTGTCTTGAGGAGTTAGGCGCACATTTCTTCAACCTTGTGCCCATAAATGAAGCCGATGAACAGTGAAGTTTAACCAGGAGAAAGTGAGGACTGCAGATGCTGGAGATCAGAACTTAAAAATGTGTTGCTGGAAAAGTGCAGCAGGTCAGGCAGCATCAAAGGAGCAGGAGAATTGACATTTCGGGCATAAGCCCTTCTTCAAGAATCCTTTGATGCTGCCTGACCTGCTGTGCTTTTCCAGCAACACATTTTTAAGCTTTGTTCTCCAGCATCTGCAGTCCTCACTTTCTCCTAGTTGATCTTAACCTACTGCGAATCCTCTTGCAAGGATGCCTTCCTTGAAGAAGCTCTCCTCCTCCCTCGACAAGGATCTCAGTGAGTCCCTCTCTCACTGCACCCCCCAGGTCATCTCCCCATTCCTGAAGAAGTGAAGTTTAACCAGCCTGTCTGGGAACTTACAACCTTACTTTCTGATAATATTAAAAATCACGCAACACCAGGTTATAATCAAACAAGTTTACTTGGAAGTACAAGTTTTTGAAGCGCTGCTCCTTCATCATCACCTGACTAATACCTGACAAAGGAGCAGTGCTCAAAAAGCTTATACTTCCAATTCAACCTGCTGGATTATAACCTGGTGTTGTGATTTTTAACTTTGTCCACCCCAGTCCAACACAACATCTCCACATCTGATAATATTAATAAGGAGTCAATGTTTCCATTACATTCCAAACATCCAATCGCTTCTGGTATTCAGATAATTGTGACCAACTATTAGGCACATCACTTGTATAAGATTCTGGAATGTCAAAAGAATTTGTATGTATTTTTCCTATTTAAAAGTAGAAAATTTTATTACTTAAGTTGCAAATATAAAAAACAATCCAGTGGAATATTTTAGGGTCACCCAGCGTAAAGTCATTCCTAACATGCTCTTCTCTTTGTGCAATGAACATAGTGTATTTTGAAATGGTACTTGTAAATATTTTTATACCTTTTGTGCAAACTGTTAAAATTGCAATTTGTTATATGCCTTTAGGTGTAAAGCAAATAATTGAATTATGTATTTTGGCATATACAAAAGAAAGCTGCTTTAAAAAGCTTTTTATGGTAGTGTCATTTTTTAAAATATATCACAAATTAAACAAAATAATAGTTCCAAGATTGTTTTATTATAGTGTTTTTCTGAGTAGTTTAATTATTCTGATGTGTTCAGTAAGCAATTTGTTGCAAATATTACAATAAATTTATAAATTACCACAATAATAAACAATAAAGTGCATGACATTTATCATTTCTGCTACATATACATTTGACAATTCTTTATAAATTGCAGATCATCAATGGCCTTGTGGAATACAGCATGCTGTGACAGTATGAAATGACAAATCATTTTGTGTTTGTAAAATTATTTTTTCAGTATCAGAGAGGTTGTTTGTAAGTAATTCTGATTTATCAAGCTTTCTCTCTATCACCAACCCCTATAGGTCTTACCAAGTCCTAACTGTTTTTGATAAGTTTAATGTATATTCAGTGGTTAAGTACCACAATGGCACATCTTTCATGTTTTTCAATGTTGTGTCCCTTGACAAGATATAGGTGTAGCAAAAATGGGTGTACAGCTTTAAAGCAAATCAGACAGCAATTTCTTAATTTCCACCTTTAACTTCGCAGCTCCATATGTAAAGGTCATTATCTAATTTCTATACTGGTGATGATGGTAGAATTGCTGATATTCTGATCACAAAACCTTATATAAGCATGCTGGTTCCAGTTCTGTGCTAACAGTCCAAGAGGATGGTTTCTTTTGATTACGTGATTTATAATTCTCTCAATATTTTAAAGACTTCAATCATGTGCCTTTGATCAATTTCAAACTTCTGAGTCTTGTTTCATAATTTAGAATTTCATTTCATAAAATCTTCCCTTATCCCTCAACAAGCCTTACATTTAATCTAAAAGAACTGTACATGCAAAATTGTACATAACATGTTAGTATGTCCTTGATAGTGAGCTATATATGTTTAAAATGATTTATTCTTTAATGCCCTTCAGATCCAACTTGGTATGTGTTTGATCGCACAAGCTAATTCAAGATTTATTCTAATTGGAACTTTTTAGTGTATAGTCAGTAATCATTTTCCTTTGTCCACTGATGGAGATTGTTCCATTTTGTACACATCTGCAGTTTCTTTTTTTAAAGTTCATTACATTCACTGACATTAAAATTCAATTGTTGTTGCTTTGATTACCCATTTGATTTTCCATGAATCAACAAGTTTTCAACTTCTTTGAAATACAAATGGAATATAATCAAAAGCTGTTTGGGACTGACAAAGAACTGTTATTGACTGAATCTTTTAAAATTAGTCACTGAATGTGGATGTTACTGGTTAAGCAATTGAGAGTTACAAGGTAGCCAGGAAAGATCTAAAGAGAGAGCTAAGACGAGCAAGAAGGGGACATGAGAAGTTGTTGGCGGATAGGATCAGGGAAAACCCTAAAGCTTTCTATAGATATATAAGGGATAAATAAATGACTGGAGTAAGATTAGGGCCAATCAAGGACAGTAGTGGGAAGTTGTGCATGGAGTCAGAGGAGATAGGGGAAGCAATAAGTGAATATTTTTCATAAGTATTCGCACTAGAAAAAGACAATGTTGTCAAGGAGAATACTGAGAAATGGGCTACGAGACTAGATGGGATTGAGGTTCACAAGGAGGAGGTGTTAGAAATTCTGGAAAATGTGAAAATTGATAAATCCCCTGGGCCAGATGGGATTTATTTTAGGATTCCCTGGGAAGCCAGGGAGGAGATTGCCGAGCCTTTGGCTTTGATCTTTATGGCGTCATCGACAGGAATAGTACCAGGAGACTGGAGGAGAGCAAATGTTGTTCCCTTGTTCAAGAAGGAGAGTAGAAACAACCCTGGAAATCATAAACCAGAGAGTCTTACTTCAATTGAAGGTAAAGTGTTGGAAAGGTTATAAGAGACAGTATTTAGAATCATCTCAATAGGAATAAGTTGATTAGGGATAGTCAACACGGTTTTGTGAAGGGTGGGTCATGCCTCACAAATATTATTGTGTTCTTTGAGAAGGTGACCAAACAGGTGGATGAGGGTAAAGTTGTTGATGTGGTGTATATGGATTTCAGTAAAATGTTTGATAAGGTTCCCCATGGTAGGCTGCTGCACAACATACTGAGGCATGGGATTGAGAGTGGTTTAGCAGTTTGGATCAGAAATTGGCTAGCTGAAAGGTAGTGGTTGATGGGAAATGCTCATTCTGGAGTTCAGTTACTCGTGATATACTGCAAGAATCTGTTTTGGGGCCACTGCTGTTTGTCATTTTTATAAACGACCTGGATGAGTGCATAGAAGGATAGGTTTGTAAATATGTGGATGACACTAAAGTCAGTACAGTTGTGGATAGTGCAGAAGGATGTTGCAGGTTACAGAGGGACATAGATAAGTTGCAGAGCTGGGTTGAGAGGTGGCAAATGGAGTTTAATGTAGAAAAGTGTGAGGTGATTCACTTTGGAAGGAGTAACTGGAATGCAGGGTACTGGGCGAATGGTAAGATTCTTGACAATGCAGATGAGCAGAGGGATCTTGGTGTCCATGTATATAGATCCCTGAAAATTGCCACCCAGGTTGATAGGGTTGTTAAGAAGGCATACAGTGCGTAGCCTTTATTAGTAGAGGGATCAAGTTTCGGAACTACGCAGTCATGCTGCAGCTGTACAAAATATTCATGCGGCTGTACTTGGGAGTATTGTGAGCAGTTCTGGTCACCGCATTATAGGAAGAATGTGGAAGCTTTGGATAGGGTTCAGAGAAAATTTACTAGGATGCTGCCTGGTATGGAGGGAAGGTCTTATGAGGAAAGATTGAGTGACTTGAGGCTGTTTTTGTTAGAGCGAAGGAGATTGAGAGGTGACTTAATTGAGGCATATAAGATAATCAGAGGCTTAGATTGGGTGGACACTGAGAGCCTTTTTCCTTGGATCATGATAGCTAGCACGATGGGGCATAGCTTCAAATTGAGGGGTGATAGATATAGGATAGATGTCAGAGGTAGTTTCTTTACTCAGAGCGTAGTTGGGGCATGGAATGCACTTCCTGCAACAGTTGTAGACTCACCAACTTTACGAGCATTTAAATGTATATTAGATAGGCATATGGACAAAAATGGAATAGTATAGGTTAAATGGGATTCAGATTGGTTTCACAGGGCAGCCCAACATCGAGGGCCGAGGGCCTGTACTGTGCTATACTGTTCTATGTTCTATGCAAGCCCATTCCTAATTGTTCAGAGAGCAGTTCAGAGTCAAATAAATTGCCTGCGTCTGGAATCACATCTAGACAGGACCAGGAAAGAATGAGAAATTTCTTTTCCTAAAGGACAATAATGATCCCTTATGATAATGGTTACATGGCTAGCCTTCTTTAGTTGAACCATTGTCCCCAGAACATTAGCCTGGGGTTCTCTATTACTAGTTAGTGACACTACTGCTGTTATAACTTTCCTCATTACTGATTTAGGAATCTATTCCAAGTGAATGAGTGAGATTTGACCTCAATATTATCATCTAGTCCTAGTCTTTTTATGCTTCTCTGAAGTGTCTTGTGAAGTTTGTGGGCTGAATTTGTACTTGCAGAATTACATTTATTTTTGCTCAAAAACTGCATGAATCCATGTAAGATTCTGTAAATCTGTCTTTTAGATTAGAATCAGTCTGAACATTGTGGCACAGACAGCCTCACACAGGGCACCTCACACCCTAAATGCATTATCTGAGCTGACATGACACTAATTGTTAAAGTTCACTTGAGAATGTAATTTCAAAAATGTTTTGCAATTTACATATGAAAGAACTGAAACCAACATGTTCATTCTAAAAGATGAGAGACTTAACAAACAATCCAGGTCTTTTTCAATATATAATTTCAGTTACATTACACTGTAAACTTTTGCTATAAATTCTGTGTCTTACGATCTTATTCTCCACAACCACCTGATGAAGGAGCAGTGCTCCGAAAACTAGTGCTTCCAAATAAACCTGTTGGACTGTAACCTGGTGTTGTGTGATTTTTCTCTGCATTGTTTGGAAGGTTTGTTGAGCTTATGTTTTATTCTGAATCTTGACAATCTGGCTGTAAATCCTGTCAACTGATGGACCATATCCAATAACATGATGTTGACCATTCAAACCTCAGAACATTATGGCTGACATGTGATTTTCCTAATGCACACATTAATTAAATGATCCAGATTGTGCTAAAAATCATATCAAAAAACCAGTTTAAGATTGTCAGACAGGTTTGCAGGTTGATGCATTTGTATGTGCTTGAAGTTACCTATATTAACACACACGACCCTGTTTTATCTAAGCAAACGGAATTCAAACATACATTATCCCTTTTAACTTGAAAAAAAAAGGTGTCTTGGAGACTGCCAATCTCTGTATTCCTATGGCAACACTTTGGCTAATCACAGCCTACTTGCCTGGTCTGAGAACTAAGATTAACAATTACCTGTCCCTATTGCATCTCTATGACAATGATGGCCCAGCCAAGCAGTTTTCTCTTTTCATGCTGTATACAATGGTGTTGCTTTGTTCAAGCCTGTTTTTTGTGTCCTGGCCTTGCTGAGTGCAAAAAGAAACATTGTAACTTTGTGTCTCCTTTCACAAATGTTTCAATTCTGTACAATCAAATAATTATTCAATAACTTCCAGGGTTAATTCTCACGACGTGATTTAAGTTCTGGAATAAGTTAGTTATTCTCTCCCACTTTTTTGTGAGAGAAAGTGCTCCATAATTTTTCCCCAAGTTGTGCCCCAGGGTAATTAAGTAAAACTTTAGGATATCTGTTCCATCTGTCTTTCCACTATTCATTCCTGAACAGTTTTATTCTCTTGGTCATGCACTGCAGAGTTTCCTTATATGCTATGTCTTGAAATCATGTTATAAAGCTAAACCTGATTTTTTTAGAGTATTCTTACTGTTTGAGCTATACTGTTTGAATAATGAATTGTTCTTCCTTGAACTCTTTGCTTGATGTGTGGGGTGTTTTTCAGAGGCTCCAAACACCTGTACCTCATTCGAGAAACGACCCGCTTAAGTTTAACATTTCTAAATAGTACTTAATTGACTGTGAAACACTTTGGAACATCTTGAGGTGTGAAAGGCACTATATAAATGCAAATTCTTTACCCTTCCTTTTGAAAACTTGTATTGGCTGGTTGTTTGTTCATCACAGCCAGCCCAAATGTGTTCTGGCATGCCATAGACTCAGAGCAGTGGGGGGTCATCACTGGGTAATGGTCAAGAATAGAATCCTGCCCTATGCTTTCCGCTTTTATCCAGACACATAACATTGAATTGTAGCAACCTAACTACTGCCCAGGGTGAAATCACAAAGTTCTGAAATGTTTCTTGTCTGTGCAGTTTAGTGCCAGACACAATGCATTTATCCATTGAGTCATTGGCAGGACTGCGTGGAGAATTCTTTTATTCCTGCATTGATTCTAATATGCTGGTGGTCATACCATCTTTATGCTTCAAATGCAACAAAAGCAACTTTTGAAACAACTCCCAGTATTTTTCTACAAGGCTCATGCATTTTCTTTTCCAGTACATTAAACTAAGCTAATGGGCTGTCAATTCTGCTAAGTCAAACGCCCATTTATGTTTTGGGTGCAGACCAGAAATGTGGTTGTGATTCTATCTTAAGGTGAAAAGAAACATAAGGAAAAACAAAAAAAAAAGCCTTATGGTAATAACATTGTTAAACCACATACTTAAATTGTTCTGCTCCTCAAACGTAACCAGATATGTTTTCCCCGCACTGGCACAAAAATAATTTCAATATTACTTTTCTTTTATGTTTGACTAAAATGCATTGGTACACTGGATGTACCCTTGTCTCAATTTAATGCTGGTATAAACAACAGCAGCTGAAAATGCGTTGCTGGAAAAGGGCAGCAGGTCAGGCAGCATCCAAGGAACAGGAGAATCGACATTTCGGGCATAAGCCCTTCTTCAGGAAATGTTCCTTGGATGCTGCCTGACCTGCTGCGCTTTTCCAGCAACACATTTTCAGCTCTGATCTCCCGTATCTACAGTCCTCACTTTCTCCTCGAAGATAAACAACAGCAGACAACATCATTATTTTGATTTGTATATTCCTGCTTTTATTTTCTCCACTTTGTATGGGGCCTCTTTATCTCACAAGTTTTCCACGTTGAGCTTCCAACTGCTTTTGATCTAGCTCTTGGAAGAATGCAGTGGGTTATAGAACTGATTATGTTCCTTCCCACCCACTCTAGGAAATCCTCCTTCTTGAACTAGCATAAGCTATCTGGTGCATGCATAGCCACAGTGCTGCTGGAAAGACCCAGGATTTTGACTAGCAATGGTGAATCAATGAAATTAAGTCAGAATGGTGTGTGGCTTGAAGGTGAATTTGAAAGTGGTGATGCTCCCTTGCATCTGCTACAGTTGTCATTCTATAAAGAAGACATTATTGATTTGGAAGGTGTTCTCAAAGGAAGCTTGGTTTGTTTTGCAATGCAACTTGTTTAAATTACACATTTTCTGTCAACATACACTGGTAGTGGAGGGAGTGAATGTGGTGGATGGGGTATTGATCAAGTGGGGCATTTTATCTTGAATAGTGCTGAGCTCTTTGTATGTTGTTTGAGTTGCACTCATCCAAGAAAATGGACAGTATTCCATTTCACTTCTGACTACTGTCTTCGAGACAATGGACACGTTTGGAGTGAGGGGAGATGAGTTACTGGCAGCAGATTTTCCAGTCTCTGACATGCTCTTGTAGCTACAATATTTATATGGCTAGTCCAATTCAGTTTCTTGTCAATGGTAAATGTTCAGGATGTTAATACTGGGAGTTGCAGCTATGGTAATGCCATTGAATGTCATGAAGCGATGGTTAGATTCTCTCTTGTTTGAAATGTTTACCACCTTGTGTGGAATAAATCTTGCCCACCTTTATCAGCCCAAGCTTAGATGTTGTGTAGCTCTTGCTGCACTTGGACATGGGCTGCTTCAGTATCTAAGATGTCTGTAAATCTGAACTGGGACCAAAATACTTGGCTTCCAATAACCACACAATCTCTCTTTGTGCCAAGTAAGTCTCCAACCAGCAGAGAGTTTCCACTGACACCAGTTTTACTAGCATTTTTTGACGCAAGTCTCAGTCAAATGTGTCTTTGATGTCAAGGGCAGTCATTCAGACCTCATGTCTTAAATTCGTCGCGTCTATCCACATTTGGACCAAAACTGTGAGGAGGTCTAGAGGTGAGAAGCTCTGGCAGAACCAAAACTGGGCATTGAGGAGCAGATTATTGCTGAGTTAGTGTTGCTTGATAGAACTATCAATGCATGCAGCAATCCATGACATTTTAATTTATTTTACTGAATACTCTTGCATCCTTCAATGGTACATTGGAGTCTGATACAAATAGATAAATACTTTTAACTTGTATGGTCAGCTGAATGTTAGAATCTGCTCACTGGTGTAGGTGAAATATGAAGAGGATGAAAGGTATCAGAATCTCAACATAGAGAAAAATATTTGTAATTTTCACCCCAAGCCTTAAAATTCATCTTCAAGAATCTCACTATTGAATCTGTTAATAATATGTTGCTTTCAATTCTCTCCTTTCTCCAAGAGCTAGACAGTGTTAATTCTCAATATATAAGCAGACATTAGGGAAGACAAGTGGACTGTCGAGCTTTATTTCAAATGAAATGAAGCATACTAATAGGGATTCTTGCTAATAACATACAAGGTATGAGTCAGACCACAGCTGGAATATTGTGAACTGTTTTGATTCTGTTATTTAAGGAAGATATACTGTGATTGGAGGACATCTAGAGAAGGTTCACTAGGTTGTTTCTGAGTATGAAGAAATCTTCTTATGAGGAGAAGTTGTGTCTGTTGGGCTTATACTCCGTGAAGTTTAAAAGAATGAGAGGACACCTTATTGAAACATGAACGGTTCTTAGGAAGCTTGATAGGATGCCTTTGTGGGAGAGTCTCAGACATGGGGGCATAATCTCAAACTAAGGGGGTCTCCCATTTAAGACAAAGACGAGGAGGAATTAGTAGTAAATTTGTGGAATTTGTCTCCACTGAGAGTTATTGAGGCTCAGTCATTCATTATATTCAAGGCTGAGATAGACAGATTTTTTAATCAGTGAAGGAATCAAGGATTATGGGGATTATGTAGGAAAGTGGAATTGAGGATGATGTTATTGAATGGTGGAGCAGACTCAATGGGCTGAATGGTCAACTTCTGCTCCAGCATCTTATGTTAAGACAGAACGCATCCCTGGCAGTTGCATCTCACTGAATGGTTGCTCCAGCCATCATCCAACTGTTCTTTCACAACTGTACAATTTTCAGTGCAATTTAACATTAATTGTAAGACTTGTATGGGGGCAGAGGAAGTAGTTGAGATCCTTGATGAGTACTTTGCATCAGTATTCACCAAGGAGAAAGTAATGGATAATGATAAGATGAGGGAGAAGTATGTTGACAATATTCTGGAGCATATTGACATTAAGAAGGAGGAGGTGTTGGTTGTCTTGAAAACAGTGAGGTAGATAAGCCCCCAGGGCCTGAGGGAGGCAAGGGAGGAGATTGCTGGGGCCTTGACAAAAGGAGGATCTGGAGACAGTGGGCTGGGGGGCAGTGAGTTTGGAAAGAGCTGATGTTCTTGGAGGCAGGTGAAATGGGGACTTGACAGTAATGTTCTGATGACAAGGAACAGGATATTAACCAGGAGGACCATCCAAGAGGAGACAGAGAAATGAAACGTCAAGCCTGAGAAGCCAGAGATAACCTAATTGCAAAATGTTACCAAGATGAATGAGTTGAGTTAGGACTTTGTCTAATTGTTGAACTTTCTGTTGATAATCTGGCAAGCAGCCTGTGCTTAGTGCTAAGGATATGTGCACCTTAATATTTTGGCAGTCTTTGACCTTTTCTGTTGCTGAATAAATGCCTTGTTATTCATCAAACTGTACACGTGATACCTTCAGCTGATCCTGCTTTCAAGTAACAGCATATTACATGCCCTACTGAGCATGAGAGAAACATGGTGCTAGGTTAGGTACCTCTTAAGGTTTCAGTCAGTAATCATTTCCAAGTGTGGTACAATGAAATCTCTCAGGATAGCCAGCACGTTGAGTGAAATGTTGAGACATCTTCTTTTGATCCTTCCACCAATGGTACTCCTTCAATGTTGAGAGTGTGTGTAGACTGCAAAATTATCTTGAAATGTTTGAACACAGCAGTGAATCTGTACAGTTACTGCCTTTGCTGTTTGAGCTCATGTATCTCTGGACATTGGCGTGCATCTAGGAAAAATGAACAAACAGTGAAATTCACAGCTGATCTTGGAGGAACCTGTGTGGGTGAGCTCACAGAAGAGGAACAGATAAGTGCATGGTTTTTTACATGCAACCTTGCGCTAAGTCTACAGATGTAAGTAGAGTGAGTTCTTTCTTGATTATATGTTTTATTGAGATTTGTCTCTTGATAAAATTTTAAAAATATAAACCATAAGTACTAAGTTAGCCTGCAGCACTGCTTTTTAGAGCAAAAAGATGGTGCTATTTTCTGGATCTATAGATTCTAAAGGAGCAAAGAAGGCCTTTAGTAGAGTGATATGCTCTTCCTGTCATAACTGGGAGTTTAGGGAGAGTTTCCATGTTACTGATGATTATGTCTGCAGGAAGAGTCTTTGGTTGCGAGACTTATCAGATCACATGGACTGGTTGGAGCAGCAGTTACAGGCAATGAGAAATTTACAAGAGCTAGGAGGTGTGATGAATGGCAATTATAGAAAGGGAGAAAAGCTGCAGATATAGTCAGGTAGTTGGGTTAACTACAGGAAAGGTAGGTGGGGTAGGCAGATAGTGCAGGTGTCTTCTGTGGCTATCCCCATTGATGAAGGGATTATGCCTGCTCCTCGGACATTGTCTGACCTGCTGTGCTTTTCCAGCACCACACTCTCGACTCTGATCTCCAACATTTGCAGTCCTCACTTCCTCCTATCCCCATTTCAAACAAGTATGCAGTTTTGGAAAATGTAGGGGGTGATGGACTCTCAGGGTAATGTGGCCAGGTTTCTAGTATCGAGACTGGCTCTAATGTAATGAGGGCTACATCGGGTTCCAAGT
This sequence comes from Chiloscyllium punctatum, assembly GCF_047496795.1. NCBI lineage: Eukaryota > Metazoa > Chordata > Chondrichthyes > Orectolobiformes > Hemiscylliidae > Chiloscyllium > Chiloscyllium punctatum. The sequence goes on along the minus strand of NC_092746.1, from coordinate 89,086,691 downwards.
AATCGATGGTGATAGGGGACTCTCTCGTAAGAGGCAAAGACCGACATTTCTGCGGCCAGCAGCGAAAAATCTGAATGGTGTGTTGTCTTCCTTGTGCTAGGATCAAGGATATCTCAGAGAGGATGCAGAATGTTCTCAAGGGGAAGGGGAACAGGCAGGAGGTCATTGTACACATTGGAACCAATGACATAGGAAGGGAAAAGGATGAGATTCTGAAGGGAGAATATGGAGAGTTAGGTAGGAATTTTAAAAGGAGGTTCTGGAAGGTAGCAATATCTGGATTACTCCCTGTGCTACAAACTACTGAGGGTAGGAACAGGAGGATAGAGCAAATGAATGCGTGGTGGAGAAGCTGGTGCAGGAGAGAAGGGTTCACATTTTTGGATCATTGGAATCTCTTCTGGGATAGAAGTGACCTGTACGAGAAGAATGGATTGGCAGGGAGATTTGCTAGAACGGCTTGGGAGGATTTAAACTAGTAAGTTGAGGGGGAGGGACCCAGGGAGATAGTGAGGAAAGAGATCAATCTGAGACTGGTACATTTGGTAAAACGAATGAGCCAAACAGTCAGGGCAGGCAGGAAGAACATAGAGAACAAAGTAGGACTGATAAATTAAACTGCATTTACTTCAATGCAAGAGAACTAACAGGAAAGGCAAATGAACACAGGGCATGGACAGGAACATGGGACTGAGATATCATTGCAAGTACAGAAACAGGGCTCAGGGATAGACAGAACTGGCAGCTTAATGTTCCAGGATACATTAAGCTATAGGAAGGATAGAAAGGGGGGTAAGAGAGGAGGGGGAGTGGTGTTTTTGATAAGAGATAGCATTACAGCTGTACTGAGGGAGGATATTCCTGGGAATACATCCAGGGAAGTTATTTGGCTGGAACTGAGAAATAAGAAAGGGATGATCACCTTATTGGCATTGTATTATAGACCCCCTAATAGTCAGAGGGAAATTGAGAAAAACATTTGTAAGGAGATTCCAGTTATCTGTAAGAATAATTGGGTGGTTATGGTAGGGAATTTTAATTTTCCAAACATAGACAGAGACTGTCATAGTGTTAAGACTTTAGATGGAGGGGAATTTGTTAAGCACGTACAAGAAAATTTTCTGATTCAGTAATGGGGACATACCTACTAGAGAAGGTACAAAACTTAGAGTCATCCAGCACAGACCCTTCGGTCCAAGTCATCCATGCCAACCAGATATCCCAATCCAATATGATTAGATTAGATTTCCTACAGTGTGGAAACAGGCCCTTTGGTCCAACCAATCCACACCAACCCTCCGAAGAGTAACCCACCCAGACCCATTCCTCCCACTTTTTTGGACTGTGGGAGGAAACAGGAGCACCCAGAGGAAACCCACGCAGACACAGGGAGAATGTGCTGACAGTCACCCAAGGCTGGAATCGAACCTGGGATCCTGGTGCTGTGAGGCTGCAGTGCTAACTGCTAAGCCATCGTGCTGCCCACCTGCCAGCACCCGGCCCACATCCTTCCAAACCCTTCCTATTCATTTACACATCCAGATGCCTTTTAAATGTTCCATTGGAATAGCCTCCGCCACTTCCTCTGACAGCTCATTCCATACACGTACCACCCTCTGTGTGAAAATGTTGCCCCTTGGGTCTCTTTTATATGTTTCCTCTCTCACCCTAAACGTATGCCCTCTAGTCCTGGGCTCCCCCACCCCGAGAGAAAGGACTTTGTCTATTTATCCTATCCATGCCTCTCATGATTTTATAAACCTTTATAAGGTCACTCCTCAGCCTCTGATGCTCCAGGGAAAACAGCCCCAGCCTGTTCAACCTCTCCCTGTAGCTCAGATCCTCCAACCCTGGCAACATTCTTGTCAATCTTTTCTGAACCCTTTCAAGTTTCACAACATCTTTCCAATAGGAAATTGCACACAATATTCCAACAGTGGCCTAACCAATGTCCTATACAGCCACAACATGATCTCCCAACTCCTGCACTCAATGCACACATTTAACTAAATTAAACTCCATCTGCCACTTCTCAGCCCATTGGCCCATCTGATCAAGATCCCATTGTCATCTTAGGTAATGTTCGCTGTCCACTACACCTCCAATTTTGGTGTCATGTGCAAACTTACTAACTATACTTCTTATGCTCACATCCAAATGATTTATATAAATGATGGAAAGTAGAGGGCCCAGCACCGATCCTTGTGGAATTCCATTGGTCACAGGCCTCAGTCTGAAAAACAACCCTCCACCACCACCCTCTGTCTTCTACCTTTGAGCCAGTTCTGTATCCAAATGGCTAGTTCTCCCTGTATTCCATGAGATCTAACCTTGCTTATCAGTCACCCATGGGGAACCTTGTCGAACGCCTTACTGAAGTCCATATACATCACATCTACTGCTCTCCCCTCATCAATTCCCCTGCACAAAACCATGTTGACTATTCCTAATCAGTCCTTGCCTTTCCAAAGACAGGTACATCCTGTCCCTCAGGATTCCTTCTAACAACATGCCCACCACCGACATCAGAATCACTGGTCTATAGTTCCCTGGCTTGGCCTTACCACCGTCCTTAAACAATGGCACCACATTAGCCAACCTGCAGTCTTCCGGCACCTCTGATGGGCCAAAGGTCTGAGGAGTGGCAGATGGAGTTTACTTTAGATAGATGTGAGTTGCTCCATTTTGGAAAAGCAAATCAGAGCAAGTCTTACACACTTCATGGTAAGCTCTGAGTGAGTGTTGCAGAGCACTCAGTGTAGGATTTGGGAGGTCATGTTGTGGCTGTATAGGACATTGGTTAGGCCATTTTTGGAATATTGTGTGCAATTCTGGTCTCCTTCCTATCAGAAGGATGTTGTGAAATTTGAAATAGTTCGGAAAAGATTTACAACAATGTTGCCAGGGTTGGAGAATTTGAGCTAAAAGAAGAGGCTGAGTAGGCTGGGGCTGTTTTCCCTGGAGCATTGGAGGCTGAAGGGTGACCTTATAAAAGTTGATAAGATCATTAGAGGCATGGATAAGATAAATAGAAAAGGTCTTTTTCCTGGGGTGGGGGAGTCCAGTACAGGTTTAGGGTGAGAGGGGAAAGATATAAAAGGGACCTAAAGGGTAACTTTTCCACACAGAGGGTTGTATGTGTATGGAATGAGCTGCCAGAGGAAGTGGTGGAGGCTAGTACAATTCCAACATTCAAGGTATATGAATTGGAAGGGTTTAGAGGGATATGGGCCAAGTGCTGGTAAATGGGACTAGATTAGGTTAGGATATCTGGTTGGCATGGAAGTGTTGGACTGAAAGGTCTGTTTCCATGCTGTGCATCTCTTTGACACTATAGCAGTATTTGACCTGCAAGAGGCAGTGCGCATTGCAGTTTTTCTCAGCAGACCTCTGTGCTATGATGATAATTCTGCTGGTCTTAAATGCCTATGCATTCCCTTGAAAAGCTGATGCACACAGTGAAAGTTTCCCTCCAGAGATCTATGAATAATCATTGATTCCATACTTTTACTCTCTATATAAATGTGGATTGATGTGTGCTAGCTAGCCTCTAGCATAATCCCTGCACATTGTGTTTAGATTCAGGGTTGTCCACGATATAATACAATACCTTAGCTGCAGTCATCAATGTTGTGGTTCAGGGATTCCTGACATCTGAGCCTACTTGCAATTGCTTATGAGAGATGAGCAATGTTGGGCTGTCTGACAGATGAGACGCTCATCTCTCACAAGAATGTGACTTAACCAGGTCCGACAGCAAAAATTACATTAGAACAGAAACTGTGATAGTGTCGATGAGGATTTATTGGAAAAGTAAAAGATTATTTACAATGATGTTTCACCTGCACGATATTTATTCCATCAAGTGGTTATTTTTCTCCTGTGCCCCCTAACTATGTCCAAATGTAATCCCAATTTCCACAGCTAGAGTGGAGAGAGCCTGTATTGTGTTTGGCCCTGTTGCCCTAGAAGACTTGGGCAGTCATCCACTATAACGTTTGGGCCTGGATGGCCAAGAGACTCTTGACCAGAAGCAAGATCACCTTCCACAGTTTGAACTGTTGAAGACTTTGGGATCATAGCTGAAAATGTGTGTCCAGCAGACACGCTTTCCTCATTCCTGAAGAAGGGCTTATGCCCGAAACGTCGATTCTCCTGTTCCTTGGATGCTGCCTGACCTGCTGCGCTTTTCCAGCAACACATTTTCAGCTCTGATCTCCAGCATCTGCAGTCCTCACTTTCTCCTTTGGGATCATAGTCAGGTTGGGGATAGAGGAGCTGGACAACTCCGACCATCCTGAGGAGAGGCTTCTGAGGCCTGTTTGTCACTCCTCCCTATGGGTGCTTGCTGCTAGCACCACTCTATTTTTCTGAAGGAACTGGGGTCTGGAGTGAGTTTGAGGTTCCTTGTCCCCCTCTTGTATTGCCAGTAATGCTGAGCACAAATGGAAGCAGCAATGGAGTGCAGGTCTGTGCATATATTCAGCTGAATATGCTGAACTTGGCTCTTCATGACTGTCAAATATGTTGCTGGAAAACGCAGCAGGTCAGGCAGCATCCAAGGAGCAGGATAATCGACGTTTCGGGCATAAGCCCTTCTTCAGGACTGTCACCAATTTGACCATAGGGACAACTAGTTACATGCATGCCAGAGACAGCAGGGTACTGGTAATATTGATGCAGTCCTCCATCTTTTGAATTTTGATCCAGTTTACTAAGTATATCTGACACACCCATCTTCTATCTGGGTCTGAACATGAGCCTGGTCTCTGCAGTCCTCTGACAGCTAAACACCTAGGGCATATTTTCTCACGACCAGCTCTGTAGATCTGTTAGTGATGGGCAGCAGGTCTGTGTCAGAAATGTTGACCAGGGTACACAGTAGTGCTAAAGTGGCAGGTGACTGGAATTTCAGGGTCATTTTTGCATCAGAACATATGTTTCAGCAAAGCAGTCACCCAGTCTACATTTCATCTCTCCAGTGTAGAGCAGGCCACAGAGTGAACAGGGAATACAGTAGGCTAGATTAAAAGAAGTGCCAGTAAATCACTGCTTGAATTACAAGAACAATGTCTCATATTCCACTTAGTGAACTTGCAGCCTCTATGACTCAACATCGATTTTGTAGTCATTGTAATGAGGTCAGCCAGGTGGACTCATAAAATTGAGTTAGGGAATTGGGGCTGGAGCTGGATGAACTTTGGATCATCCAGGATGCTGAGGAAGAAATTGAGAGGATGTACAGGGAGGTGGTCACTCCCCAGACACAGGATATGGACAGCTGGGTTACAGTCAGGGGGAGGAAAGGAACCAATGTTCAGAGCAGGGATCACCTATGGCCATTCCCCTCAGCAACAAGTACACCGTTTTGGATACTGCTGGTGGGAACGGCCTACCAGGGGAAAGCCATAGTTGTCAGGTCTCTGGCACAAAGCCTGGCACTGTGGCTCAGAAGGGAAGGGGGGAGAATAGAAAAGCGCTAGTGGTAGGGGACTCAATAGTTAGACGGATTGAGAGGAGATTTTGTGGTCAGGAACGGGACTCCCGGAAGGTGTGTTGCCTCCCTGGTGCCAGGGTCTGGGCTGTTGCCGATCGGGTTTACAGGATTCTGAAGGGGGAGGGTGAGCAGCCAGAAATCGTGGGACATGTTGGCACAAATGATATAGCCAGGAAAGGGATTGAAGATCTGAAAAGTGACTACAGAGAGTTAGGGTGGAAGCTGAAGAGCAGGACGAGTAGAGTAGTGATCTCAGGTTTGTTACCGGTGCCACGAGATAGTGAGATGAGGAACAGTCAACGAATGCAGCTTAACACGTGGCTGTGAGGCTGGTGCAGGAGGGAGGGTTTTAGATACATAGACCATTGGGATACCTTCTGGGGAAGGTGGGACCTGAACATGAAGGACAGATTGCATTTGAGCTGGAGGGGCACAAATGTCCTGGGTGGGAGATTTGCTTGTGTGATTCAGGAGGGTTTAAACTAGATTGGCAGGGGGGTGGGAATCAGAGCCACATATCTGAGAGGGGGTCAGTTGCAGATAAGGCAGTGACAGGATGTAGAGAATCTATTGGGAAGGTTTCTCATGTGATGAAACAGAGGGATTGGTTAAAATGTGTCTGCTTCAATGCAAGGAGTGTCAGAAATAAGAGTGACGAACTTAGAGCATGGATCAGTACTTGGGGATATGATGTTGTAGCCACAATGGAGACATGGGTTTCACAGGGGCAGGAATGGTTGCTTGATGTTCCAGGGTTTAGAATGTTTAAAAAGAACAGGGAGGGTGGAAAAAGAGGAGGGGATGTAGCATTGCTAATCAGAGAGTGCATCACAGCTGTAGAAACGAAGGTTGTCGAGGAAGGTCTGTCTGCTGTGTCAGTATGGGTGGGAGTTAGGAACAGCAAGGGAGCAGCCACCTCATTGGGGTTTTCTACAGACCACCTAATAGCAGTAGAGAGATTGAAGAACACATAGGTGGGCAGATTCTGGAAAATTGCAGAGGTAGCAGGGTTGTAGTTATGGGTGATTTCAATTTTCCCAATATTGACTGGAATCTCCTAAGTGCAGATGGTTTGGATGGAGCCATTTTTGTCAGGTGTGTTCAGGAGGGTTTCCTTACTCAGTATGTAGACAGACCAATGAGGGGAGAGGCCAGTTTGGATTTGATGCGTGGCAATGAGCCAGGAGAGGTATCACAACTGCCTAACATTTAACATAGCCTTAGAGAGGGAAAGGAGCAGTTACCAAGGGAAGATATTTAATTGGGGAAAATGAAATTATGACGCTATCAGAAAGGAGTTGGGAAGTACAGACTGGGAGCAATTGTTCCACAGAAAGGGCACAGCAAACATGTGGAGACTATTTAAGGAGCAGTTGTTGCAAGTGATGCATGCATTTATTCCTCTCAGACAGGTAAGAAGGGGTAAGGTTAAGGAATGTTGGAAGATGAGAACAGAGAAGCTTCTCGTCAAAAGGAAGAAGGCAGCTTACGTAAGGTGGAGGAAGCAAGGATCTAGCACAGCTTTAGAGGATTACAGGCTTACTAGAAAGAAGCTCAGAAATGGACTGAGGAGAGCCAGGAGGGGGCAGGAAAAAGGCTTGGCAGGAAGGATTAGAAAGAACCCAAAGGCATTTTACTCATACGTGAGGAATAAGAGAATGATCAGTGAGAAGGTAGGGCCGATCAGGGATAGCTTAGGGGATCTGTGCATGGGTCTGAGCAGATAGGGGAAGCCCTGAATGAGTTTTTTGCTTCAGTCTTCTCTAAGGAAAGGGACCTTGTTGTGAGCAAGAACTTTGAGGAGCTGGGATACAGGTTTGACCAGATCAAGATTGATGAAGTTGATGTGCTGGAAATTTTGGAAAATATTAAGATTGATAAGTCCCCAGGGCCAGACCAGATTTATCCTAGGATGCTCCGGGAAGCTAGAAAGGAGGTTGCTAAGCCGCTGGCGAAGATCTTTGCGTCCTCACTCTCCACAGGAGTCATACCAGAGGATTAGAAGGAGGCGAATGTTGTTCCTCTTTTCAAAAAGGGTAATAGGGAAATCCCTGGCAATTACAGACCAGTCAGTCTTGCGTCTGTGGTCAGCAAAGTTTTGGAAAGAATTCTGAGGGATAGGATTTATGACTATTTGGCAAAGCATAGTGTGATTAAAGGCAGTCAGCGTGGCTTTGTGAGAGGCAGGTCATGCCTCACAAATCTTATTGAGTTCTTTGGGGAGGTGACAAGACAGGTTGACAAAGGTTAAGCAATGGAGGTGGTGTATCTGGACTTCAGCAAGGCATTTGATAAGGTTCCCCATGGTAAGCTCATTCATAAAGTCAGGAAGTATGGGATACAGGGAGATTTGGCTATCTGGATTCAGAATTGGCTGGCTGACAGAAGGCAGAGAGTGGTTGTAGATGGAAAGTATTCTGCCTGGAGGTCAGTGCTGAGTGGGGTCCTGCAGTGCTCTGTTCTTGGGCTTCTGTCTTTGTAGGTTTTATAAATGACTTGGACGAGGAGGTTGAGGGTTGGGTTAGTAAATTTGCAGATGACACAAAGGTTGGAGGTGTCGTTGATAGTATCGAGGGCTACTGCAGGCTACAGCGCGACATAGACAGGATGCAGAGCTGGGCTGAGAAATGGCAGATGGGGTTCAACCTGGATAAATGCGAACTTGAATGCTGAGTATAGGATTAAAGACAGGATTCTTGGTAGCATGGAAGAACAGTGGGATCTGGGTGTGTAAGGACATAGATCCCTCAAAGTTGCCACCCAAGTGGATAGGGTTGTTAAGAAAGCATAGTGTTTTGGCTTTCATTAACAGGGGATCGAATTTAAGAGCCGCGAGGTTTTGCTGCAGCTCTACAAGTCCCTGGTGAGACCACACTTGGAATATTGTGTCCAGTTCTGGTCACCTTACTATAGGAAAGATCCAGAGACTTTGGAGAGGGTGCAAAGAAGGTTTACTGGGATGCTGCCAGGACTGGAGGGCCTACCTTATGAAGAAAGGTTGAATAAGCTTGGACTTTTCTCTCTGGAGAGAAAGAGGAAGAGAGGAGACCTGATCGAGGTGTACAAGGTAATGAGAGGAATAGATAGTGTCAATAGCCAGAGACACTTCTCCAGGGCAGGATTGACGGGTACGATGGGCCATAGTTTTAAGATATTTGGGGAAAGGTATAGAAGAGATGTCAGAGGTAGGCTCTTTACGCAGAGAGTTGTGAATGCATGGAATGTGTTGCCAGCTGTGGTGGCGGAAGCAGAGTCATTAGGGGCATTTCAGTGATTGCTGAACAGGCACATGGAGAGCAGTGAGTGGAGGGGTGCGTAGGTTAAGTTATTATATTTGACATAAGGATTAAACCTCGGCACAACATCGTGGGACAAAGGGCCTGTTTTGTGCTGTACATTTCTATGTTCTATGAGTTCCCTGCTTGGGGTTGTTAGTCTGGTGCAATCAGGGAAGCCTGGCTGACAGATATAAACAGGAGTGTCAGAGTTTCTGTTCACTCTGAGAGTTGGCTCTGAGGGAGCAGAGGATCAGTGTCAAGGACTGTCCACATGCTAATGTTGGCCCTTTGTGGAGTTATTTCAGTTAATGTGAGAGAAATGCACATTCTTGAAGAAATTCTCTCATAATGGTCATCTTTAATTTGGGTAACATTTCTGACATCATGCCATTATTTGGAAAGCTTGTCTCGTTCAACCCCTGTTGTCAAAGACTAGGCCCACTATGAGGAATGGATGCATTATTTTGTCTTGGAAATTACTTGGGACAGATGGAATGAGTAATTCTCCTGACAGCTTGTGGCCCAACAGCTTTTTTGGTTTTTAGGAGTCTAACTGTCTCTGAAGCACCAGATACAAAAGCTTCTATGAGTTGACAGATTATAGTTAAGGAATATTACACCCTAAGCCTTGACAATTTGAGAACCAGAAGAATCCATATTGGGATTTTTGACTAAATTAAAATAACTGGTTGAGGCATGTGACTTTAGTTTAACCTGTAATGCGATGCTGAGAGACTGTTTGTTATGTGGGGTTAATGATGCAATAGCGTCTACTAACCAAAGCCCAGCTGGACTGCAAGCAGAATCTAGACCTGGCCTTATCATTGGAAAATGCAGCAAGTGGAGAATATGAGTTGCAGGGTGTTCCAATGGAGAGTGGACACCCTCGCCAGTCCGACTGAGCTTGGGGTTCAGCCTTCAAATAAAAGCAATTGAATAGCCTCACTCAGGAGTTATCCTGAACAGAGGGATTCTAGGTCAGCCTACAGCAAAATCCCAAAACAAAGCCAAGCCTTGGACAAACAGTGAACAGGTTATTCAGGACCCTGGCAAACAAACTATTGTAGTTGCTGCCGGTATGTGGTTTTGAGACAGCAAAAGAGTCCGATTAGACCTAAACTTAGTAAGATAACTCATAGCTGAAAATGTGTTGCTGGAAAAGCGCAGCAGGTCAGGCAGCATCCAAGGAACAGGAGAATCGACATTTCGGGCATGAGCCCTTCTTCAGGAATGAGGAAAGTGTGCCCAGCAGGCTAAGATAAAAGGTAGGGAGGAGGGACTTGGGGGAGGGGCGTTGGAAATGCGATAGGTGGAAGGAGGTTAAGGTGAGGGTGATAGGCCAGAGTGGGGTGGGGGCGGAGAGGTCAGGAAGAAGATTGCAGGTTAGGAAGGCGGTGCTGAGTTCAAGGGTTGGGACTGAGACAAGGTGGAGAGAGTGGAAATGAGGAAACTGGAGAAATCTGAGTTCATCCCTTGTGGTTGGAGGGTTCCTAGGTGGAAGATGAGGCGCTCTTCCTCCAGCCGTCGTGTTGCTATGGTCTGGTGATGGAGGAGTCCAAGGACCTGCATGTCATTGGTGGAGTGGGAGGGGGAGTTGAAGCATTGAGCCACGGGGTGGTTGGGTTGGTTAGTCCGGGTGTCCCAGAGATGTTCTCCGAAACGTTCCACAAGTAGGCGGCCTGTCTCCCCAATATAGAGGAGGCCACACCGGGTGCAGCGGATGCAGTAAGTGTTGTGTGTGGAGCCTGCTTGGCAATCCCTACCTTTTATCTTAGCCTGCTTGGTACACTCTCCTCATTCCTGAAGAAGGGCTCATGCCCAAAATGTCAATTCTCCTGTTCCTTGGATGCTGCCTGACCTGCTGCACTTTTCCAGCAACACATTTTCAGCTCTGATCTCCAGTATCTGCAGTCCTCACTTTCTCCTATAAGATAACTCAGAGGCTGGTATCCAGGAAAGTGCACACCTTAGAAAGCCCAGAGTTAAATTTCTTGGCAACATCCAAATCAGAACCAATCAAAATAAACATGTAGTTAAATGGTCCCCCATTTCTGGCGCGGCCATTTCAGTGAGTGCAGAATCAGTTTTTAAGATACTTTGCTCTGGACTCCAACCTATAAGTTTCTGCAAGACCTCGACTAGACTGATAACCTACACTAGGTAATCTTTACAGATTAAGGCTTTAACCTTAGTTACAGTCTTTTATGATAAGCAGCTGTTTCAGTTCCCACTGATTGTACTAAAAGGCTCAGGTCAAAGCCTGGTGGGGTGAAATTGGTTGAGAAAGATTCACCTTGATTGGCTCAACATTTTTCAATTGGAAAATGGCAACCTGAGCAAAGTCCTAACAAAATCCCTGCAAGTTTTTCAGGATGGTATAGGAACTATCAAAGGAGCCAAGGCCACCTTGCATGTTGACCAAAAATCAATTCCAGATTCTGCAAGGACCGCCCAGGGCCGTTTGCCTTACGGGCAAAACTAGAGGCAGAAATCAGGAGGCTGGAAAGTGAAGAACTCATCTCATGAGTCCAGTTGCAAAATGGGCAGCACTGGTCACACCGATTTTGAAGCCCAATGGGTCGGTTCAGCTTTGTGGGGATTTTAAGCAAACAGTGAACCATTGTTTGCAGTTGGATAAATACCCAATCCCTCTCACAGAGGATTTATACACAAAGCTGGGAGTGGGGCTGTCCTTCATGAAGCTGGACATGAGCCACGTATACTACCAATTGCAGTTAGATGAGAATTTCCAGAATTATGCTACATTTAATACCCATAAAGGTTTGTAACAATGTACAGGGCTGCCATTTGGGGTATTGTCTGCCTGGGCAATTTTTTAGTAGACAATGATATCTCAGGTTGCCATTTATCTAGATGATATGCTAGTAACAGAGAAGACCAATAAAGACCACCTAGAGAATTTGGACATAGACCTTAGATGATTCTCCCAGGCGGGTATACCCCTTAGAAAGGAATCATGTGTATTTCAGGCACCCCAAGTGAGCTACTTGAACTACAGAGTCAACAAGACTGGATTACACCCATTGGAAGATAAAGTTAGTGTGATCAAAGGTGCCCCAGCTCCCATGTCTATACCAGAGCTTAGGTCTTTCCTTGGGTTGGGGAATTATCATGGAAAGTTCATACATGACCTGGCCTCCATTCCGGCACCTTTGCATCAACTCTTAAAAAAGGGTCAGCCTCAGAAGTGGTTGCATAGCCAAGCCATTGCTTTCAGGAAAGTGAAGCAACAGCTAGCATCCTCTAAGGTGGTATACTATGATCTGAGCGAGATCTGGTACTGACATGTGATGCCTCCACATATGACATCGTGGTAGTATTCGCTCATAGATGGCCCAATGGAGAGGAATGCCCAATAGCATATGCATCCAGGACTTTGACTAATGAGGAGCGCAAATGTGCCCAGATAGAGAAGGATGCTTTGGTGGCCATGTATGGAGTCAGGACAATCCATCAAAATATTATAAATTTTTAAAAATAATCAACCCCAAACCCCTGCTAGGTCTACTTAAAGAGGACAAGGCAGTGCCACCAACTGCTTCATGCCAAATTCAGTGGTGGGCTCTAATAGTAAGTGCGTAATGGCAAGTTGGAATACCATCCAGGAGGCCAAGCAGCAAATGCTGATGCATTGAGCCACCTAACTCTGGCAAATACCAGCTGGCTAGCACTGGTGATACCATCACCAAAGAATCCATAATAGTTTTAATTATCTGGACACAGCTGACAATATCTGACTTCAGATGCAGAAAGATCCGGTTCTGGCAAAACTGAAACAGCTAGTGGTTATGAGGGAAACAAAAGGGCCATCACAACCAAAATTGAAACCTTTTTGAACCCAGAGAAACCAGATCATAGGGGAAGATGGGATATTATTATAGGGAGCAGGAGTGATTGTCCTGAGCAATGGTTATTGTCAGATCTGGGCTGAACTCCACCAGAGTCATCCAGCGGTTTCCAAAATGAAAATGTTAGCAAGATGTTGTACCTGTTTGCCAAGATTCAATGCAGACATAGCTGTGTTGGTGGGACAGTGCCCCAGAGTGCCAAAGAGAACAGAAGTTACCGACAGCAGCTCTCCCACATCCATGGGCATGGCCGGGTAAACCCTAGTGTCTGTCACACACCAGCTGTACAAGTCCTTTCATGGTTTCAATGTTCTTAGTCATTGTGGAGCCCACTCAAACTGGTTGGTCATGCACAGAGTTCATTTGTCAAACACAGGAACAATGATAGACAAACTGTGCAACTTTTGCAATACACAGACTCCTGCAAATGTTGGTCACAGATAATGGGCCATCATTTACCAGCAGGGAATTTGAGTATTTTCTAAAGTCAAATGGTATTCATTATATAAGGACAACACCATACCATCCATCATTCAATGGCCTGGCAAAAAAAAGCAATCCAAACATTGAAGGCAAGCTTAAAGAAACAGCCTACAGCTTCACTAGATACTAAACTGTCCTGGTTCCTATTTGATTATAGGACCATGCCTCTTGCAACAACAGGGATAGTTCCAGTAGACTTGCCAATAGGAAGAAGACCCCACACTAGTTTAAATCTGATCTTTCCAGACCTGGAGGGTGGGGGGAGGAGGAGGGTGAAACGGCATTGGGAACAGCAATGCCAGGCACACGACTCCATTAAGGGAGAGAGACAGTTTACATTGGGACAAAGCTTGGTATAGGAATCACAGGAATGGCCCTGCATGGGTAAGAGACATGATCAACATGAGGTGAGGTCCAGTGACATATGAAGTTCGGGTATGTGTGACTATCCTGAACATGCACCTGGACCATAAGATAACCTCACACTTGCAAACGGTGTGGATGCAAAACATGCCTGGCTCCTTGACTGTCTGCCTAAATGTAGGTTCTCCCTCTCTGGCAAGCATTGAAGGTATCTTGGAATCTGAGATGGACACAGTGAATGTTGCCACCTCAATGCTATTGTTGCATGAAGAGGAGAATAAATTTCTTCTGATATGCTCTAGGTGCAAGAGGCAAGCTACTATGTGTTATATGGCGCCCATATCAGGGGCAGAGATGGAGGAACTTGACCCAATGCTAAAACACCCAGGATGGGCTGCAGAAAAAAATGGCCTGTGTCCTTGGATTTAGAGGGGGAGGGATGTAGCAATTGTAACAAGATCAGCCAGGTGGACCTGATAGATTATGAGTTCCCTGACTGGGGATGTTAATCTGGTCCAATCAGGGAGCCCCGGCTGACAGATAAGAAAAGGATTATCAGACATCCCGATGACTCTGAGAGCTGGCTGTAAGGCAGCTGGATCAGTGTCAAGGATTCTCTAAATAAAGGGTGACTTAGTGATGGGATACTGGCCTTTGTAGAGTTATTTCAGAGTTCAATAACTTTAGAGTCTGATTCTATGCTTCCATTTTTTTACACATCCAGCACCCTGTCCTGTTATGACATGAGTTGTTTTTTGCACAGTCACCCATTCTCACATCTCCTGTGCCTATTATCACATTATATAGGTTGCTTTCAGTACAGATCAGCCATTCTCTCCTACTCTTGGATCTTATGATCATTTATTAAGTATTTTCTTTCTCTCCTGGCCTGCTATCCATAATCTCCTTATTTCCCTACCCCTTTCATATCCTTCTCTCTCTGGGCTCCATCTCCACCTATCAACTCACTTCTCACGTCCTTGCCCCCTCCTCCAATGTCGTCTTCAGGATAAATACCACGTTCTCTACCTAGGACAGGGTGGTGGATGGATAAAAAACACGGAAGGATAGAATCAGGCTGTAAAGTTATTTAACTCTGAAATAACTCCTCAAAGGCTGGTATCCCATCACTAAGTCATTCTTTATTTACATTTGGAGAATCTTTGACACTGATCCAGCTCCCTCACAGTCAGCTGTCAGAGTGAACAGGATGCCTTACACTCCTGTTATTGTCTGTCAGCCAGGGATCCCTAATTGGACCAGATTAACACCCCTTCAGGGAACTCGTAATCTGTCAGGTCCACCTGGCTGACTGGATTACAACTGCTACACTCCACCCCCTCTGAGTCCAAGGACACAGGCTGTTTTCTTTTGTAGCCCATCCTGGGTGTTTTGACATTGGGTTAGGTTTCTCCAACTCTACCTCTGATATGGGCAGCATGTAATGCATAGTAGCTCACATCTTGCACTCAGAGCATCTCAGAAGAAATTTCTTCGCCTCTTCATGCGGCAAAGGCATCGAGGTGCTAACAACCCTGAAGAAAGGTCACTGAACCCAAAATGTTGACTCTGCGTCCATCCACAGATGCTGCAAGAGCTGCTGAGTTTCACCAGCAATTTCTATTTTTGTTTCAGATCTCCAGCATCCGTAGTTCTTTTTTTTATCATTGACCTCCCTGCACTGTTGGGGATCCCATTTCATAGCTCTGACCTGAGTTGATATTCAAGCCTGGCTGGTCTGGTCTGGTGGTGTGGCCTCCTGTTCATAGCAGTCAACAGGAAAGAAGACAGTCTTTCGCTCCATGAGCAAATCCACCAGCACCTCCAGAGCCCTGCTTGTGAAGTGAGAGCTTTTCCTTTCTCTGGGCCTTAATGGTTGTGCAGCAGACTACAAGGGTCAGCTCCTGGCTCACAGTGTCCGAAGTAGTATGCAACTGGGCTTTAAATGTGAAGACAAGAAAGTCCCAGTTGTGGAAAGCATTTTCACCTCTCCTGCCTCCTCACTCCTTGAGAAGGCAAGGAGCCTGTTCACTAATTACTGATTAAAGAGCAGAAGATTGCATGAAAAAGTTGCACTGAGCCATGATGGACCCAGCACCATGAATCTCATGCTTTAATTGCAAATGGGACAATTCTGCCCAAATAGTAAATGTTCCAATGGGGAGAAGGAGGAGGAGCATACAGTAAAATTATGACATTCAGTCCTATGCAGCCTCGTGGGTTCACATGGAAGACCATCAATCTCAAACATTGAATGCTGTTTTTCCCTTCCCAGATGCTGCTTGAGCATTTCCAGCATTTTCTGTTATTATTTCACATAACTTTACAGATCAACCATGAAACAGTCAGCAGATTTTGAATCCTGACATAAATTTACAGCAAAAAAAATTATTAAATTTGTAGAGAAGTGGCAGGCCACATACATTTCATACTGAGATTCAAGAGGGATTGACGATTGGGTTCAAGCACACCAGATGCAGAACACCCTCCCTCCCTACCACCTTCTAAAACACAGGATATTTTACACAGCACTAAGTTCAACTAAAAGCCAAGATTTCTGGGTGTATTTATTTGAGTTTACATCAGTGAAGTCTGTCCAGTTTTACAAAGTGCATTGCTGCAATGACAAATAAGAAAGAATTACTTGCATTTCCACAGCATCTTTCATGAATTCAGGATATTCCAAAGTCTTCTATCAGCTATTGATTAACCAGTATTTTGTAAGTATAGTCAACATTGCATTATTGGAAAAGGGCCAGACAATTTGCACACACCAAGTCCCAGAAACGAGATGAGTGACCAGATAATCTGTAGAACTTCCCAGCTTTTCTTTGAAATTGTGCAGTGGGATATTTACAGCCATCTGCCAAGGGCAGAAGACTTTGAACAACTGACCTGAAACAGTACTGCACCAGAGCACTACCTTAAGTGTTGTGCTGAATTCTCCAGAGTGGAATGTGAACCTGCACTGGAGGAGGTACAAAGGAAATTCACCAGATGTTGCTTGGGATAGAGCATTTCAGCCATAAGGAGAGGCTGGATAAGCTTAGGTTGTTTTCTTTGGGGCAGAGAAGATTTAGGGGTGACCTGATAGTGGTGTATAGGACTATGAGGGGCATGGACAGGGTGGATAGAGTGTTCCCCTTAAGGTCAGTAACAAATGGTCAGAATTTTAAAGTCAAAGGCAGGAGGTATGGAAGGGGTTGAGGAAAAACCTTTTCCTCAATTGGGGTGGTGGGCTCTGGACTGCAAAGCCTGAGTGGGTAGTTGACCTAGGGAACTTCGCAACTTCTAAGAAGTTTTTAGATGAGCACTTGAAGTGACATAAAATTCAAGGCTATGGGCCAACTGTGGGACAGCAGGACAAGTGTAGGTACTAGTACACTTTTGGCGATACAGACTTGATGGGCCAAAGGGCCTCTTCTGTACTCTGTGATATTGTGATCCTCTAAACCCACAATTTAAAATTCAGAGGCTAGGGTGCTTCCAGCAACACACAATTGACACCACTTGACAAAAAGTCATTCAAGTTATGCTCTATAAAGTATAAAAGGTACTTTATATACATTATTCTATTTAGATCTAAGATTGCCTTGCTAAGGTTTTTAAAATTGATTTTTCTAGTTAAGTATAGGATGGTATTCGACACACAAGGATTCAATTGTCAGCATACATTTATCTTATTATATGCATATCCCATACTTTAACCTGCTGGCACTTTATTGTGATTTTCAGCAGCCTTTCTTTATCTTTAGCTGCCTCTATTTGTTTTAAAAAAAAACTGCTTCAGACAAAATATTTTAGGTCGTACTCAGGGTTTTGATGTACAAGCCAAAAAAAGCAGCGCTCACATGCCAACTTCCACATATTGTAAGCTGTTCTTCAATACTCAGTGGGTTGATCTAAAATAATGCCATTCTATTACATGTGGCCAGGAACAATATCAACAGGCATATGGTATTTTTAACAGAAGAGTGAAAAAAAATCAGGAAAGAATCTACATTGACTGGTGTTAAAAAAGGTCATGACCTTTCAAATTTATATTCAAATCAATAGATAAAAGTAGTCAAAAGTGACTTCGCTTAACAGTAGAGGAGATAGTGGCATCGTGGTAAATTCACTGAACAAGTGATGCAGAATCCCAGGCTAATGTTCTGGGGACATGAGTTCAACATGACTTAAATAGTGAAATATGAACTCGTTGAAAATCTGGGATTAAAAAGTTGGTCTCATGGTGACCACTGTTGATTGTTCTAAAAACCCATCTGCGTCGTTAATGCCTCTTAGGGAATAGAATCTCCTATCTATACCTCATCTGGCCTCCATGTAACTCTACACCAATAGCAATGTGGTTGTCTCCTAACTTCTCTCCTAGCCAGAAAGACACATCCCACATATGAATTTTAAAAAGTCCAGAAGTTACTTTGTAACCACAGATTCTTATGAACCATTACAGACCAAGAAGACAGTCACTACCACCTTCTCAATGATAATTACAGATGAGCAATAAACGCTGGTCAAGCTGGGGAAACCCATATCGTTATTATGACATCATATTATTAGCTTTAGCAAGAGGATCCCATATTATTATGTGGCCATAAATAATTATCTGTATCCAGTTCCTCTCTAAGCACCACCACCCCCACCCAACAGCCCTATCTAGCACATTCTGTGTCAATTCCCATTCCTTTTGCTCCATTCCTGCTAAACATCAAATTGCCTTTATTTGATCTTCTTTGCTTTCAGTGAACATTCCAACCTGCGATCTCTGCCAACTGGAAGAACAAAGCAGCAGTTACATGGGAACACCAGCACCTGCAAGCCACATGCCATCATGACTTGGAACAATATTACTGTTCTTCCACTGTCACTATGTCAACTGAAGCTCCCGCTATCACAGCACTGTGCGTGTAACTACATCACATGGATTGCAGGAAGACATTCAACAACACTTTCTCAAAGACAATGAGAATTGGGCAAAAATGATGACATATCCCATGAAAGAATATAAGAAACCATAGCCCAACTACCAGGATGAGGGATATTTAAATAATCAAGTGGCGTACGTCACACACATTGCACAATGGGGACAGATAACATATTAGTTGAAAGATTGAAAATTAATCTTATTTCCCCACAGTAAATTCAGTAAATTCTTAATGCAGTCTTTCCAGACTTTCAGGGGTCCAGATCAGAACCACTTGTTTTCTTTTTATTCTTGCAATGTGAACATCAGCTGCAAGGCCAGAATTAATCTTCAGCCCTAATTACCCTTTTGAAGGATGTTGATGAGCCACTGCATTCTGTTGGCATACAGCTCTATTAGTTAAAACACTAACTCCCGTACACACACACATGAAAAGAAAACGGTGTTTTATGGGTGGAGGGAAAGACTGGGAAAGCAGTTCGGTGGTCCATGTTCACAGGATCTGCTGAGATGGTTAATCAGAAGCTATTTCTTAATCTTCCTTCTCCAGATATTTTCACTTGTTTGCCAAGACACAGGGTAACTAGTTCATACTTATAAATGCTTTGATTTATAACTAAAAGTCACATCTTACAGCAACTGCTGAAGAATAAAATGAACTGGTTTTCTTCAGGTCTAAGTGTTTTTTCTCTTCCAAGAATAGAGAATGTTTCTAAGCTTGTTCACATCCATAATCTGATCAGCTCCTGAGAATCGGTCACAGAGGTTTTGGATTGCAGAAGGTCTTTTTCATTGGTAACTGGTTCAATGATTCAACAGACCAATCAACTAAGTGCTGCTGGCACTTGTTGAATTTCCATTTCTTTATAGCTGCTCTGCAATCTTTTCATCAATTCTGATGGAGGGTTACTGGACCCGAAATATTGACAGCTTTTTTCTCCACAGATGCTGCCAAACCTGCTGAGTTTCACCAGCAATTTCTGTTTTTGATTCAGATTTCCAGCCTCTGCAGATCTTGGTTTTACCTTTCTACTATTGCTTGAACCAGTAGCTGGGTAAATAGCGCTTGCAAGAAATGTCAAGTCACTTGCTTTCCAAAAAGTGCAGCAATCCTTCAAAATGCTTTGTTTTTAGAAGTTATTTCCCATTTTATTGCACAAACAAAAATATTCAAAAACAGGAAACACAGGCTTTATAACTTTATGTCTATGTACATTCCGTGTAAGAAGAAAGCATTTTGAGCATGTAGAGATTTTCTTCAGATGTGTCAATGGTCAAAGGAACCCTTTATGGTGATGCTCTTGCCCTGTTTAAGCCTTTGCTGAGAACCTATCTGATGTGTAAAATTGTCCTAGTTGTGAGGAAAAGTATGTGAGCTTTAGGTGATTGGGTTGTTGCTGGGGAGCTGTTACATGCCGAAGGTTCTTGTTCTGCTTGAATTGTGAACCCTGATTAATAAGTGAGCTGTGGTATATTTGTTAGTTCAGCATGGGTAGGCGCAACAAAGTGAAAGGCACAGATTAGACTCAAGGTCTGTAATAGTAATATCTGTTACCCAGGATCCAGTAAGGTGGCAGCTTACAATAGTAGAACATAAGACCATAAGAAATAGGAGTGGAAGTAAGGCCATTCAACCCATCAAGACCGCTCCACCATTCATTCATGGCTGTTGGGCATTTCACACCACTTACCCACACTCTCCCTGTATCCCTTAATTGCTTGCGAGATTAAGAATTTATCAATCTCTGCCTTGAAGACATTTAATGTTCCAGCCTCCACTGCGCTCTGTGACAATGAATTACAGAGGCCCACCACTCTCTGGCTGAAGAAATGTCTCCTCATTTCTATTCTAAGGCTGTGCCTACGGGTCCTAGTATCCCCGACTTTTGAACATAGTTATCGGGTCATGAAGGACTCAGTAGACAGTGGTAAGTTGTCTGGCAGACCACAAGAAATAATTCATCCTCTTATAGCACTGCATCTTGTCACATCTCTAGTGTTTTGTGCTCTAATCACCCACCTCCATCCACACTGCCATTGTCATGTGTGATGGCCTTTTGTTGTGATCTCTAGAGAACAGCTGTCCCTTCATTCAGACACGCCCTGTAGGAGCAACTCAAGGGACAGGTCACTAAAAACCTAGAGTGCCTCCAGCCTCTTATTTGCCATCTCTAGGGTTGGGTAGGGCTAGGAAATCACATTGATGGCCCCGAATTTCGGAGAATGAAGTGTTGTCTGGGTGCTTTTTAGATATGAAGTTAGAATGCTGAATACCTCCTTGGAGGCTCGTCTGCCAATTAGATCTGGAGATTTTTCTACAAATCAAATGCAATGAGATTTAAAGAATGTTATCACGCAAGAATATTCATCCACCCCCAGATAGAAGTCCCTTCTGTTTTCGAGTCCTGCCTTGACACTTAGTTTCAGAGAGAAAAAAAAACAGCCTACAGATTTTGGAGAGGCTGCTGAAAAAGGCCTGGATAGAGTAGACATTGCGATGATGTTTCATTTAGCAGGACCTGAAAACCAAGCCTTAGAGTAAAGGGAAGGCCAGTTAGAATGGAGGTGAAGAGAAACTTCTTCAGCTAGAGAGTGATAAATCTATGGAATCCATTGCCACAGAAGGCTGTGGAGGCTAGGTCATTGGGTATATTTAAGACTGAGATAGATAGGTTCCTGATTGTTAAGGGGATCAAAGGTTACGGGGAGAGGGTGGGAGAATGGGGTTGAGAAACTTATCAGCCATGATTGAATGGCAGAGTGGATTTGATGGGCTGAATGGCCTAATTTCTGTTCCTACATGTTATGGTCTAAACTATGTGAGTACCTGCAATACTTGTTACAGATAGCCACCCAGTACATTCACAATACACTGATAGTGTTACTGCTACTGAACACAAATTGATATATTAAAATTACAAATTATATTCATTATATTCTGGTGGTTAGGAATATATAGTAAATAGATTGAAAGTTTTTGAAGATTTGCTTATATCAGCAGTTTAAATTTGTACATATGGAACCGGTCACTTGGGTTTATCAGATTTTAGCATGTATGACCACGTTAGCCTGGGAGACCATGACCGAGACGGGTATTGAGAGGGGGGGAAATTTTCCGGGAGGAGCCCAAGTGCCTCATTGTCATGTCAAAGAGACAGGTATGAAATAACCCTGCTGCCTCTGGAGGCAAGATAGAGGCAACAATGGGTTTCAAAAGAGAGAAAATTGGTCCAATATTGAAGAGGCACTGTCTTGAGGTTTATCTTTGTTGATGAAAACATTGGTAGCACCCCTAACATTTTCAAAACTTCTCGAACTTTCATGCACTCTCACGCACTTAGCAAAGTTTTCCTATTGACCCTACAAAACATTGCAATCACTCCTAATAACTATAAAGTAAAATAAAAACAATGGCCGAGTAAGTCATTGGTAAATAAAACCCTTCCCATCAAAGGTCTTGTCAGTTCTGACTAATGGCAACATAGCTTCACCTCAGATTGCAGCATTTCCTGGTTTCCTGTAAAGCAGGAGGCATCCTTTCCACTTTCAAGTCACAATTCACGATCTCAATCGTAAGGAGGCCCACATGATAGTGGTCATGATCTGAGCTTGCCATTGTTTAAAATGGTATCAACACCTTTGAACAACAGCTGGATGGTGCTGCAACATGTTCCCAGCTGCAATGGTGAAAATAGCCAGAGCCGGAATGGAGTTGGGAATTCTGGATCCAAGATGCGGCCCTCAACTTTTATCTGTCTTGCCTTCACGTCAGTCCCATTAGGGACTATGAAATTCCAACTGAATGAATCTCACGTCAATCGGAACAATTAATTAGGCGACATATATAATTTTTACTCCTATCTTTCCCAGGATAATTTTACTGAGCCTGTTTAATGCGGTATACTGCACAGTCACCAATGCATAAACAGTGTAGTATGCTGCAAGCATTCAAACTCAATGGATAAGTACGTGCTTTTAATAGTATCCCACACTTTTAATCCCATTATATTTAAGTGAGTCCACTGAACATTTTTAGAGTTAAAGACACATTAAATTCGAACAACATTTTACTTTTCTGGATGTAGGTTTGCTCGCTGAGCTGGAAGGTTCATTTCCAGATGTTTCTAGGTAACATCTTTAGTGGGCCTCAGGCGAAGCAATGCTGAAAATTCCTGCTTTCTATTTATATGTTTGGGTTTCTTTGGGTTGGTGATGTCATTTCCTGTGGTGATGTTATTTCCTGTGGTGAAGTCACTTCCTGTTCCTTTTCTGAGAGGGTGGTAGATGGTGTCAAACTCGATGTGTTTGTTGATAGAGTTCCAGTTGGAATGTTGGAATGCCATGCTTCTAGGAATTCTCGTGCATTTCTTTGTTTGGCTTGTCCTAGGATGGATGTGTTGTCGCAGTTGAAGTGGTGCCCTTCCTCATCCGTATGTGAGGATACTAGTGAGAGAGGGTCATGTCTTTTTGTGACTAGTTACTGTTCATGTATCCTGATGGCTAGTTTTCTGCCTGTTTGTCCAATGTAATCATGCAAGGAATGTAACAAACACTACATTGGACAAACAGGCAGAAAACTAGCCACCAGGATACACGAACAGCAGCCATAAAAAGACATGATCCTCTCTCACTAGTATCCTCACATATGGATGAGGAAGGACACCATTTCGACTGGGACAACACATCCATCATAGGACAAGCCAAACAAAGACATGTACGAGAATTCCTAGAAGCGTGGCATTCCAACCGGAACTCTATCAACAAACACATTGAGTTTGACCCCATCTACCAACCCCTCAGAAAAGGAACAGGAAATGACTTCACCACAGGAAATAACATCACCACAGGAAGTAATATCACCAATCCAAAGAAACCCAATCATATAAATAGAAAGCAGGAATTTTCAGCATTGCTTCGCCTGAGACCCAGTGAAGATGTTACCTAGTAGGGTAATGAAACATCTGGAAATGAACCTTCCAGCTCAGCGAGCAAACCTACATCCAAAACTTCAACCTGAGCTACAATCTTCTCAAAACTCGCTAATTTTACTTTTCTTTCCAAGACTTTCTATTTCTTGCCACATTAGCTGTTCTAATTAAACACCTTCACCAAGCTAGTAAGTTAGTCCACAGTTTAAAGTTTAAGGACTCATAATCAAGGGTATACGGCCATGATTGTAGTTTCCGCCAAGCTTCATATCACAATGGATACTTATCCTTCCAATTCAGAAATGTTTCCTTCTAAAATACTTGTACTCTCTACCACAAAACTTATTTTTAAAGGAAGATACTTTGATTATGGCTCAACTAATGGCTCTGTTCAAACAGCAGACCAATGGAATTTTATATGGTTTCATAGGTTATTTGCCTGGCATTACGTGTGCAGCATAATTTGAGGATCATAAACACTTAAACCTGTGTTATAACTAAAACATCAATTAGAGTGCCTCTGCTTGTTGTTTGTGTATGTTTTCCACTAAACCAATGCATTCCAGGAACCCCTCTAGCTAAGATTTCTTTTGTCTAGACATACTTGGTTCTGTCGGCATTGTTAACTGTACCTGGGAACAAAAGATCCACAGAAATGCTGTAAATTCAATGACAAATCAACCCTGCAAGTAGAAGAAAAGATAATAGGTTTACAAAGGTTACGGTGTCTGGACATACAAAAGATACTTTATACAATATTTGATAACATACAAGTACAGGTATTTTCTAAGGTCAAGACCATAATGTAGCATCTAAATGCCTGTATCTCAATAAAATCCACAGCTTAATGAGAGAAATATAACCAGAACCTCAACCAGAACTAGGCACTAACATGACTGCAATTTATATGGAATAAGTTACAGGAATATATGGCAAATATTTAACAATACACTGGTGATTTATTTATCTTAATTGATACAGTGTGTTGTTAGGTTCATATGCATTTTAATAGATTTTTAAAAAAGAAATAAGTGCGTTATATTTGCTGACATGAAACTCAAAAAGGCACTTTACACCCTATTAGCAGTATTGTGCTAATCAATACTTTTGATGGATCCAATTGCATTGCACATTCTCCCATTCAAAACTCTATTAAAAATCTCACCAGTTTCTACTTGAAGAAGCAGTGCTACTCATTTGTCAAAATCAAGAGGGTACAGCTATCCAGTGTAAAAACAAGGATGAAGTCTGAAAGACCAACTGTATATATTCATAGCCTGACATAAACCAGATCACTCCATTTGATCACATGTTTCAAATAACAAAATTAGGTGCCCCTTCAATAAAACTCTACTTAAATTAGAGCTATTATTTCCTTCCATTTATTACAGGTATTGTAAAGCTGTCAGACACCATACCAAAGCAATTACTAAATCACATCCGAAATTTACTTTTAATCACAAAATTTAAAATAAAGTTTTCAAAAATGGACACACACATACAATCATATAAAACATAGAAAATGAACCCCTCTTAATTACATCTGGTTGTGTAAGCTTTTCACAGTAAAGTTATGAAAAGTTATTTTCTGCAGAATGAATACTCTGTACTGTTTAACCTTGGGACTATGTACAGACACTTTTATTTAGTGTTTAGTGTTCATCCTAAAGGGACTGGTTCTTAAGTGGGAGCAGACATTAAGGGACCCTTCACTCACTTGATACTGTCCATGAGAATTTAAATGAACAGTTCAATTTTGACTACTTAGCAGAACGGTGAAAGATGATAAAGGCTTCCTCCCACTGGTGGCAATACTGACCGCAATCAAGAACAATCATGGTTAATAATTTTCCTGAGAGTTATAATACTCTGACAGTATAATTATGAAGTTACTTCGCTAACCCTTGGGGTAAAGTTTATCAACTATATCCAGAAAACTTCAGTAACAATATTGTTTCATGTATAACCTTCACCTTTTGTGTAAGTTGACAATTTTTTTTCTGCTTTGGCCAGCCTATTTCTTGATGTATTATTGTATCTTGCAATCATTTATTGAAGATTATTGCTCACTGATGTCAGTTGGCAAGAAATTGAACCATGTTTCATGCTTAAGAGTTTTCAGTATAAGACTTTCAGAATTACAGTAGACTGAGCTCTGGTATTCTCATCTGCATTCATCATGAATTTTTTTTCAGTACTCTAAATTGTCTTAGTACGAGTAGCTTATCTAGTAAGTAACTCAGTTAAGCAGAAGATTGAAGATTGAAACTGAACTGGAGTTGTATTAACAAGTAGGGATAAAATATTATTTAAGCTAAAACATTATTTAAGCATTAGTAACTGATAAGTATTGCCTTAGAATCACAGAATCCCTGCAGTGTGGAAGCAGGCCATTTGGCCCATACCAACCTTCCGAAGAACATCCCATCCAGAACCACCCATCTATCTTGTCCCTGCATTCCCCATGGCCAGTTCACCCAGCCTGTACATCCCTGGACAATATGGGCAATTTAGTATGGCAAATCCATCTAAGCTGCACATCTTTGGACCATGGGAGGAAACCAGAGCATCCACAGGAAATCCACGCAGGCCCAGGGAGGCCAGGCAACTTCCACACAGTCACCCATGGGTGGAGTCGAACCCAGGTCCCTGGCACCGTGAGGCGGCAGTGCTAACCACTGAGCTACCATGCTGCCTCATGCCTATGACAAGCATTTTTTCTAAAGTGTGTATTCACACACCTATTTCCTCTTTGGATAATAGTGAGGAAGTGATGGATTATCAGCCTGTTGAACATGCCGAACAAGTTCAGGGGACCTAACATCATTGCTTACATCTGGCCAAGAAATAAGGAGGCTACTACTTCATCACAAGACCTCCTAGCAATCAGCTGACTTAGAAGTACCATAAGCATATTAGTACTTTTAGAAGTACACTCAGTTTTTAGTATTATCTAGCTGCCTTCAACAAAGATGTATTCCGTGCAATCTAAACTTATAGAAATTGGAAATGGCCATACCGATAAGTTCTCTCAAGCTCATTTGGAAATCATTTTATGTATTTTTATATGTTAAGAGGATTATGACTGTGGTTTAATGGAGATTTTAGAAGATTGTTGAAAGAAATTGTTTATAGAGAGGGGATTTTTTTTCCATTGCTTGGAAAATGTAGGACAGGGGAACATAACCAAAAATCAGAGCCAGGCTTTTCATGAGAGAAGTTATAAAAGAGGGTGGAAGAAAAAGCTGTAGGTGCTAGCTCAATCAATAGTGTTAAACCTTCAATCGATAGACTTTGATAGCTAAGGATAATATGGGATATGGAGACAATGTGGGTGGGGTAGTGGACGAAGCTAGAATACAGATCCACCCGGATTTCATTGAATGACAGAATACATTCAATGGATTGAATGGCCTTCTCCTGTTCTTATATTCTGCATGGAAAAAATGCTGTTTCTTGCACCTAGCATAGTTAGAGTGTCAAGGGAATTTGTTTTCTTAGTACTAAGAATAATACATGTGTTCCACATTAACGTTACACCCATAAATTCACTAATCATAGTGAAAGCAGACACCATTGTGCTAGGGTGCGCTGGGACAAGCCTATCTCTCTAGTGTGTACCACTGCAATCCAGTACTGAGTAATGACATGTGCTTCACTATTATGATGACATACCCAGTGATTACTGAAAATTTATTACACTCATAAAATATAAAATTACTAATCCTCAGTTTGTTGCACATATAGATTCAACTGGAACCCTCCAACTCAAGCAAACAATTCAACAGTTGAGCTGTTTGTCTGTTGCCAAAAGAATCTAAATTCTTCCCGAAATGAAATATTTCAGTAAAATATTCAAAAATTGATCATTAATATTTTCCTGGAAGCAATTTATTTATTCAAGTGTTGTGAACAAGTGTTGAATGTTATTCAACAGTTTACCATAATGTTGGGGACTAATATCCAATTGTTTTGAATTTTGCTCTACATTTGTGCTATCACTTAATTACGTTCATTGATTTTGCTCAAATTATTTTGAAGACTGGAAACGTGTAACACAACACTTGAAAAAAATATTTTAAAACTCTTTGGCACTAACAGGAATGACCAAATAATAGAACAGACTGGATAATTTTGGCAGAAGTGTAAGAATAATTTAAGCAGAAGTATAGTTTGACATACAGTATAGATCTCTGTCATTGATAGCGAAGAGAATGCTTTACACTGTAAGGAACATTAACCAACTGTGCGATGTTTTAATTTTATCATTTAGATATACTGTTTGCCCATACTTCTTAAGATTTGGGCTCTAATATAATGAATCGGGAGATTGGGCGTAGTTATGTTCATAATAATATGTGCTCATCTCAAATTACACTGCTACTTTAGCAGAGCTATTATTGTTCTCAAATAATTAAGTTAATGCTTCCACTAAAATGAAGAGAAATTACAGATGAATTTGTTAAGTGCATTTCTAATAGCTTCCCACAGACTAATTTCAGGCCTACGTTTAGTTTGGGGTCAAAGAAATAGAACACACCCTACAGCCATCAATAATAGCCTAAAATTGAGTAGCTACTTTGGAACAATTTTGCAATTTATTATGAAAAACGGACTAAATGCAGGTTGTTTTAGTAGAGTGAGCCCTAATCCTACTGAGTACCCCAATGCTATTTTGCTTCTCATTTTTCATATCTATTTAGATCAAAGATTTGTGATGGCCATGCAAGCTGCTATCCTGAGAGTTGGCTTGAGACTGCGAGTGAACACAGTCTTTCCATTACCATCAGCTCAAATTTCAACTCAAGAAATGAAAGTTTCTCATTTTGCTGTTTACTGTAAGGACTCCATGTGAATTGGAATTAGATAACAGAAATGTTCATAATCTGACTCTACATTTTCAATTTGAATTAGAGTGATATTAGGATTGCTGTCATCTTTATAGCTGCTGGAAACTACTTGGAATTGTTTGAAATTGAGGCCTTTTGCTAATACCTTCTTGGGTACACTGCTGTCAGCAATTTCCTTCAGTGGTCTAATCATCTACTCCCTATGGACACTACCTCTCTGCTCTATATCTTACCTAGTATAGTAGCAAAATGCAATAGCATAACAATGGAACTCCTTCATGACCAGGATTGAATCTCTAGGTTTGTAATAGAATGAGTTCACTGCAAATGAACTTGGCAATGCTGCATTTTGTTGCATTTATAAAGTGTGTTATTCCCCAGAAGGCAGCCATGCAGACCATTAATTTGGTTGGTACAAATTTGCCTAATTAGAGTTCAAACACTAAGGAATAAAAGCGCACAAGTCTGCTTCAGTAGAATATTTAATTTACTTTCACTGTACAATAAAGGGCCACAAATATATGGAACAAATGACGTTGAAATAAAAAACTTAAACAGGTTTCTGGAAGGAAACCTCCGAGGCAGGTTCTTGTCAACAAACAAGATTCAGTTATTAAAAATACATTTTGAGCTACCTATACATTGTAAGTATGCTTTCTCCTCTGAGGTACCTTCTGATGTTTATCCTTCAGGATGGAAAATTCTCCACTTTGTCATTGTAACTCTCACAATGTTCCCAAAATTACTTAATGGTTTTTGACACTTTTTTTTATTGAGTAAGCACCAGTTGGGGTTGCTTTGTTGTTGAATACAGGAACATAAGGCTGTATTTGACCAAAACTCAACTAAGTGTCAATTTGGGCGAGTTTCATTGAGGGTTTCTTTTTCAGAGTTCCAGTAAGTTATTGTACACAAGTCTCCGGTGAATCATACCTTCACGCTGCTGCTATCATGCTATCATTAACCAGCAGCAGATACACACACCTCTGTTGTGACCTGTCAGGATTCTTGACGCCAATGGCGTTTTTAAACTCTAGCTATGAAATGACTCAGCCACCAAGAGCCCTTCACAATACACGTTGTAGCAAGAGATTGAGAAAGAAAAGTTTCTGAGGGTACACAGTGGCACGGATGACCCTTCAGTGCAAATAGAATATCACATTTGTAAACATATTGTCACTTTACATCTTCACTTGTCTAATCAACTGTCATAGTAACTTCAAGTTTCAGGGACAACACATTCTTAGCACTCTACCATGTTTTAACCATTTCTGTAATGCTCAACATGACAAAATATCTCATCATTGCTTAGGATTAACCATGACCAGCATCCCCAGTGGCCAAATTGGAAGGATAGTTCAAACAATAAATAACCAGACTCCTGACTGAAATCTGTACAGCTTCTGACACTCTGACACACACACACACTCCCCTATTCTACACTTGTTCCTCCTCCCTGTTAACTAAATAAAAAATACATAATTTTTCAACCCCCTTAATTTCCAAAGCAGAGTTCTATTAAAACCAAACTTAATTTCATTTCTCTTGCCACAGATGTTGCCTGACCTGCAGAGATTTTCTCACACTTTCTAGTTTTATTTTGGAACTCCAGCATCACAGGATTTGGCTTTTATTACTTAGATGTCAGGTTAACCAGATTATTTGAAGAATTGTGCATGATTGGGCTAATGGTCCCATTTGGTGGATTAAATTCAGGGACTGTCAGGCTTCATACTGCTATTCACTTGGAAATGTCATTGCATTGAATCTACAGAAGGCTAGACAACATATACAGCTAGTTCAATGAAGACTAATAAAAAAAAATACTGTTTTTAGTTTGGGCCAGAAGCTGTATTTGTCCTCAAATAGTACTTGACCTGGAATTACTCTGGGTATTGATATATTCAACTTTTATAATCACAGAAAGACATGAATAAAACATAATTACGTGAAGGGATGGCTACTTGGGCTGACTCTGACGTATCACTGGGGAGAAAAATAGACAGAAAGAAATTAAGCTTAAGAATAATGAGGATGGTGGTGGAGGGTTGTTTTTCAGACTGGACGTCTGTGACCAGTGGAGTGCCACAAGGATCAGTGCTGGGTCCACGACTTTTCATAATTTATATAAATGATTTGGATGTGAGCATAAGAGGTATAGTTAGTCAGTTTGCAGATGACACCAAAATTGGAGGTGTAGTGGACAGCAAAGAAGGTGACCTCAGATTACAACAGGATCTTATCAGATTTAATTTAGATAAATGTCAGGTGCTGCATTTTGGGAAAGCGAATCTTAGCAGGACTTATACACTTAATGATGCAGGAAAATCGATGTTTCGGGAAGGAGCCCTTCGTCAGAAATTAGATAATGAAGGGCTCCTGCCCAAAACGTCAATTTTCCTGATCCTCGGATGCTGCCTGACCTGCTGTGCTTTTCCAGCACCACTCTAATCATGACTCTGATCTCCAGCATCTGCAGTCCTCACTTTTGCCTTATATACTTAATGGTAAGGTCCTAGGGAGTGTTGCTGAACAAAGAGACCTGGGAGTGCAGGTTCATAGCTCCTTGAAAGCTGAGTCGCAGGAAGGTAGGATAGTGAAGAAGGCATTTGGTATGCTTTCCTTTATTGATCAGAGTATTGAGTATAGGAGTTGGGAGGTCATGTTGCAGCTGTACAGGACATTGGTTAAGTCACTGTTGGAATATTGCTTGCAATTCTGGTCTCCTTCCTATCGGAAAGATGTTGTGAAACTTGAAAGGGTTCAGAAAAGATTTACAAGGATGTTGCCAGGGTTGGAGGATTTGAGCTATAGGGAGAGGCTGAACAGGCTGGGGCTGTTTTCCCTGGAGCGTCGGAGGCTGAGGGGTGACCTTATAGAGGTTTACAAAATCATGAAGGGTATGGATAGGATAAATAGACAAAGTCTTTTCTCTCGGGTGGGGGAGTCCAGAATTAGAGGGCATAGGTTTAGGGTGAGTCGGGAAAGATATAAAAGAGACCTAAGGGGCAACTTTTTCACGCAGAGGGTGGTATATGTATGGAATGAGCTGCCAGAGGAAGTGGTGGAGGCTAGTACAATTGCAACATTTAGAAGGCATTTGGATGGGTATATGAATAGGAAGGGTTTGGAAGAATATAGGCCAGGTGCTGGCAGGTGGGACTAGATTGAATTGGGATATCTGGTTGGCATGGACAGGTTGGACCAAAGGATGACTCTATGACTCTAATAACGTTTATAATCCAGCAACAAATCTGATGTCAACAATCTTACTGAACTTTGCAATAAAGTGTACCATGTTTTACTTTTTATAAAATTTTAGAGCTTAACTCTTTTTATCAAACTGTTTTCTAAATTAAAATTTCCAGTCCACATTTCCATGGGTGTATTAGAATTTTGCTTCTTGCTAGGTTGTGTGCACCAAAGGGGAATCTTAAATGTATTACACTGGTGCAAAAATGATGAAAATGTCAGCAATGAAGTAGCACTGGTAAGAGGGGAACTGGGTGGTGCAGTTAGTTACAAAACTGAACTCTCACATGGCATCGTGGCAGAAGAGTTCCAGTAAGGGGCTAGTTTTAAAAGAACTGCAGTATTGTTCAGGGCAGCGGGAATAACTGACAGATATGACAGCATTTTACTTTTGACATTTGAAAAGACAGAGCAGATGATCTGATTTTGAGTTACATGGCAACTATTGATATACATTTACAGGGAACATGGGATCCAGGATAACTTTGTGTGATGGTGGCCATTTTAAAAGTGAAAACAATATTTAGATACAGGGTTGAATTCTGTGCCTGATCTTAATTTTCCATCAACTTCAAGAACAAAAGTAATCCACTCAAATCTACCAAATTTGGGAAAATAAACAATTGCATTAGTTACAACTAAAATGGCAATAGAATTGAGATGAAAGAATAAGTCAAGAACCATCACACCCACACCACTCTCTTTAAACAAGGCAGGGAGTCAGAGATATGATATGGTTTATTTGAAATGGGGATTCATTCCTCATGTTTGGATTTAGCAGAATAAATATTGTCTTTGATCAAGACATCAAAGACTGACCTGAGATCTAATAAGCCATCTTATTTACTAACAGATACTATAAGTCAAGACTTAATGAATTCAAGCTTGAATTTCAGCCTTACTGGAATGTGTTCATGCAAACCTCAATACCACTTGCAATGCCCAACATAGTCATAACCATTTATAAAGAAACTTAATGAAAGGAAATCCATAAAGAATCCTAATTATTACTTCTTGTTTAGGTACAGGTATACAATGTAATAGTTTGAGAGCCTGTTTATACATAAAGGTTTTTCTCTCAACCAGACTTATTCGATGTGGCAATATTTAGTTACACTGCATAATCTCCTGTAGTTTTCTTTTCCATATTGATAATAGTTAAAAACTTTAAGCTAAGTTCTGGTGTATAAATAAACATTAGCTGCAACCTTTGATTTCTACAACAGCAAAATATACGAGAAAATCCTTTAAAGAAAATATATGCTTGTTTTTTTTAAACAGATGGAACAAATGTCTCAGCAAAAATCTGTGAATACCTCATGTCAAGATCAAGATCCTCATGGATTATAGTTTATTAGACACTGTGCCAAGTTTATAAACTAGGGTAATAAATCCTACTTTATGTTAGAGTAAATGTGTGTTCAGTACCCACAAGCCAGGACACAACATACGTAATTGTCAGCCTCAGTCCATTACTATGTGTGAGATTTATGAACAAAATAGTTGAGAGAGCTGTTGACCTCATCCAAACATACAGGGCACTTCTGTTAGACAGCACAACTTATTTTTATACACAAACTTTAACAACACAAATGTAAAACTCTGACATTCAGTGAGAGTTCAAATAAAAATGATGGGCACATTCCAATGATTATATTGCATAATTGTGTAAAAGTATGTGACACTTCAACTTACATAAAGGCACAGTCATACTTTGAGTACCTGCTTGAAACCAGGGCCAGACTAAAATTGACAAGCAAACCTAAGTTATACCAGTGGTGCCACCTTATGCTATGACTAGGTACAATAATGCAGATATGTGAAAATCTATTTAATTGCAGCTAAATGTCGGTTAACCGCAATGTGAATAAATAGGCAAAATAGCAGTTAGATACAACATTAAAGGATTAAAATTTAAAAGGATTGTTTTCATGTTTAACCATTGGAAAGTGACTACTTCAGTTTGTCTTGGATAACTTCAACACCAAAATAACACTGAGCAGTTTGCATCAATGTAAAACTAAAACAATTGAAAAAATAATTCCATACACCTAGTCCTTAACACCAAGAACTCACTGAAGCATCTAATTGCAACTAATCATTTGATGAATTGATTTATAGCAGTCATCTTTTCTATAAAGTGTAGTCTCAGTAATTCTGTGCGATGAAAATTATAAAATAGCATAGCCAATGGATTAAGAACCATTCTACCAAATATAACTATGGGCTAAAACCTTAATTAACTAATTACTAGATGGTGAACTACAGTCATGCGGGACAAACTATTCAGGAAGCATGTTGATCACATTTTACTGAACACAGAATATAAGCCAGCATTTAATCACTCTACAACAAGAGTAAACAGTAATCTTTTTCTGGGTAACATTATGTGATTTTGCCACCAACTTTTTCCATAGAAAACAGCAGGGTGTGAAACAGATTCCAGTGGAATACTCTGCTTATTTTGGCTCATTGCAACACATTTCAATGGTTCTCTAGTGAAAGTTTCTGGTATGCAATCTGGAGCATGTTTTATTTCCATAATTTAAACTAAAAGCTTAAAATAAATATCATTAATGGCATTTTTCATTCTTAAAAAGCATCTTGAAACATTAATAGCAAAACCCTATTAAAATTCAATTTCATATACTGCAATTCAATATTGTTATAAATAATTTAAGATACACTGCAATTATCTTCTGTTCTCAGCATCAGGAGTTTCAATTAAGTTGCTATAGTCATCAATCTATCAAGGTTTGCTCTTTCAACCTGGAATTTACATGAGGAATAATTCAAATGTTCATGGTAGTTCAGCAAGCATTAAGTTGCCTCCGCTTGACTGAAAGACCATGATTTGATTCCCAAAGTGATAATTTAAATCCAAATCCATAGATTTGGTGAGTTTGTTCATTCTCAGTTGGCCGACTTGGTACAGTATTCAAAACATTCCATTTTACCCAGTGGGTGTTAGAAAATTTGCATTGTTTAACTTTACCTAAATGAACTAAGTTCAATGATGCGGAACTTGACAGATAATCTTGTAGTTGTCACTCATTGCTCAAATAAATGCTTAGGTAACACTAATCACATGAATAGCTAAGGGGAAAAAACAACAGTCAATCGCTCCTCCTATAATACTTCTGATTCAGAATTAAATGTACAAGTAACACCAGGGCCACAGCTGCAAATTCAATCAAATATCTGAAGTACACGTAGTACCGGCAATGTGCTTGAATGGGAATGAGCAAGGAATCAAGTATGGTATTTGAGTTACAGCTTGAGGTCAGATGAGAAGAAAGTGACTCTCAAAACTGCAGACTGTCAGTTGTTTACAGCAGATCAAATAGTGACTCATACTTTTCATTGTCAATTTGTTATTAGATGTATTGCATATATTCTGCTTTTATCGTCATGTCTTGTCCATATAATAGTCTTGTTTCAACATCAAAACATTGATCAACAGTCCTGAAGGCAGACTTGGAGATATTCATAGAACAAACTTATTGCCTTTCTTGAAGGCGATTGTGTTCTGACTAAGCAGCCTGGAAATGGAGCAAAACAATAAATAGCTAAGGAACTGAAAACTATTTCCAGTGATGTGTAAGAACATGCACTTCTTTTGAGAATACTGGATCCATGGGAACTGTTTCATGCTTCTATTTAATGGCAGCAACAGTGGAGATAGACTTTAAAACAGGTGGAAATACTGAAATAAGCTGAAACTTCTTGCTTCTTCCTTTTGAACACAGCACCATTTTCCATTCATATAGAAGTGAAATTTGAAATGAGATTGCTTTTGGAAAAGCTGTTTCTGCTTCAAAATTGTTATTACTTTGTTACCTTTCAGAAGAAAAGGTGTTGACAGTTACCTGCTGCAGAAAATCCATTCAACCAGCTAGGAATTAGTTCATCTAATAAGCAGTAGCTAATTCTGCAGTGAATCACCAAAACTGTTAGTCTGAATATCCATTCAATGTGGATATTTCTGCAATCATCCCAAAATGGCTATTGAACTGAAAGGGATTCCCAAAAGCATTGGAATCCACCAATTATAGTGCCCTCAAAGTCATTTCAATCAGGCTGTTTTCAGCAGTTCACTGTTCATTTATTTAGTTCTAAGCATGGATAAGCTGCAGAGCTGGGCTGAGGGGTGGCAAATGGAGTTGAATGCAGACAAGTATGAGGTGATTCACTTTGGTCGGAGTAACCGGAATGCAAAGTACTGGGCTAATGGTAAGATACTTGGTAGTGTAGATGAGCAGAGAGATCTCGGTGTCCATGTACACAGATCCTTGAAAGTTGCCACCCAGGTTGACAGGGTTGTTAAGAAGGCATACAGTATTTTAACTTTTATTAATGGAGGGATCGAGTTCCGGAACCATGAGGTTATGCTACAGCTGTACAAAACTCTGGTGCGGCCGCACTTGGAATATTGTGTACAGTTCTGGTCACCACATTATAAGAAGGATGTGGTAGCTTTGAAAAGGGTGCAGAGGAGATTTACTAGGATGTTGCCTGGTATGGAGGGGAGGTCTTACAAGGAAAGGCTGAGGGACTTGAGGCTGTTTTCGTTGGAGAGAAGAAGGTTGAGAGGTGACTTAATAGAGACATGTAAGATAATCAGAGGGTTAGATAGGGCGAACAGGGAGAACCTTTTTCCAAGTATGGTGATGGCAAGCACGAGCTTTAAATTGAGGGGTGATAGATATAGGACAGATGTCAGAGGTGGTTTCTTTACTGAGAGAGTAGTAAGGGTATGGAATGCTTTGCCTGCAACAGTAGTAGATTCGCCAACTTTAAGTCGTCATTGGACAAACATATGGACGTACATGGAATAGCGTAGGTTAGATGGGCTTCAGATTGGTATGACTGGTCGCTGCAACATCAAGGGCCGATGTTCTATGTTGCGCAACTGATTATTTAATTCTCATAAAACCTGGATTTGTTAACTATTGGAGAATTAGAGCCTGAATAACATCTCAATACTTTTTGGCAGTTCAAGTGAATTTGTCGCAAGCACATAAAAGTTGAGAACTAACCAAGAAATCAAATTAAATATAATTTTTGTGACAATTGAGATGAATTGCTGTTAAATTTGCTCCCTTAAAATCTGAAGTTTGATTAAGCAAAAAGTTCTGATATGCTTGCCCTTTAAGTTAATTTTTCAAAATATGAAAATTGGCACATGACTGAACTCTAGCAATATGCTGTTTTGCGTAACCTCTTGCAGTTTCTTATTCTCCAAAGTTGGATTTACAACCATGGTCATTACCAGTAACTGTTAAATTGCTTGAGGATTACTCGAGGTGAGTCCAGATGTTTCTGGTGCTAGGATTAGCGAAACCAAATTGAATAAATTCACTCTACTGAAAATTCACACATTATGTATTTCTCTGTTAGACA
The DNA here is from genome assembly GCF_047496795.1 of Chiloscyllium punctatum. Lineage (NCBI taxonomy): Eukaryota > Metazoa > Chordata > Chondrichthyes > Orectolobiformes > Hemiscylliidae > Chiloscyllium > Chiloscyllium punctatum. The sequence goes on along the minus strand of NC_092746.1, from coordinate 89,049,841 downwards.
TTAAACTTTAGTGCAAGGATTGCATATACATCGCATTAAAATTTATCCAATTGTTTGTTTGCTCTTAAAAATTGATGGATAATGGTGAAAATATTGACAATTAATCTATTTCAATTCAGTGCCATCTGCTGAAAAATTGTTACGAATAAGAGGTGCAAGTTAGTGAGCAAGGATTCTAAAACTGATCATGTCTTACGGGGGTTACCACAATGGACTGTTTAATATAAACTGCAGTCCTCAACCAGACATGTTAGCTTGAACACGAAGCAGTTTTCTTTGAATTAGCAAAAACGAATAAATTTCAACTGAAATTGAAACACTTCAGATACTTTGCCAATGTGGCAACCTAACAACTAGTTTCTTTGATATTCTTCACTATGCCAACAGTACTCAATATTTGGTCTTTTTAAGAATGTTGCTAAGAAATGGGTAACAGTATACTTTTTTCAAAAATGTCTTCTGGAGCCTGTAATACAAAATAAATATAACTCCTCAATGCCTGTAATAATAATCAGCATAATTTCTGTATCATGATATAAATTACTAATAATTTTCTAAGGAAAATGAAACATATTTTAGGGTGGAATTTTTAAAAGAACTGGTATACAAATCTACTAAAATGTTACAGTATTTCACTTCTGCTGATTGGGGAGCCTTTGTTCATTATATTTTTAGTTATATAAGTTACACTTGGAATACTTAATATAGATCCTGCTCACTTCAAGCTTAAGTCTGAAATCACGTGAACTGATGTGGGACATTTCAGAGGAAAATTTTAAATATTTTTATTTGCCAGGGACCTTGAATTTTTACAGACAGAACTGTTTCCATTGTGTTAGTGTATAAATCCTTTTCTTCTGTCTTCCTGTTCCATTCCATTCTACATCAGGATATGGTTACAAAATAGACTCAAATAAGGATACTGTACAAAAAAGTATCTGACTTTTTGGAATATTTATGATTCCTTCTATACAATGCAAAATCTGTACTAAGCATTTCTCCACTGTGCTAATACTAAGTTTCACTCACTGAAATAATACAAAGACTAACTGTAAAAAAAAAATCGGTTATGCAGAATCATTTTTCCATTAAGACCGCAATGGTGAAAATGCTTTTATGGAAACTCTCTCACTTGTGGCCACCCTATTGACTTTGCCATTTCACGTAGTCTCCTGATTCCAAAGTTATTCCATCTTTAATAATTGCCTTGTATTCCCCACTAATCATATTTACCTTCTACATCATACCTGGTTAAATACTCTTCTTCAAGACACAATATTTTTTGAAAGCTTCCAACTGTCTAGCTTTGGTTTTCTATTTACAATGTCATTTCTAATTGTGTTGATTTCCTTAATCACACCCTTATATTCACCTTTGATTCCATGTCCAAGTAAAACTGACTGGATTCAGAATTGGTTGGCTGACAGAAGGCAGAGTGATTGTAGATGGAAAGTATTCTGCCTGGACGTCAGTGGTGAATGGTGTCCCACAGGGCTCTGTTCTTAGGTCTCTGCTCTTTGTAGTTTTTATAAATGACTTGGATGAGGAGGTTGAGGGGTGGCTTAGTAAATTTGCAGATGACACAAAGGTTGGAGGTGCTGTTGATAGCATCGAGGGCTGTTGCAGGCTGCAGTGTACAGGGTGCAGAGCTGGGTTCTGAAATGGCAGATGGAGTTCAACCTGGATAAATGTGAAGTGATGCATTTTGGAAGGTTGAACTTGAATGCTGAATATAGGATTAAAGACAGGATTCTTGGCAGTGTGGGGGAACAGAGGGTCCTTGGTGTTCAAGTGCATAGATCCCTCAAAGTTGCCACCCAAGTGGATAGGGTTATTAAGAAAGCATATGGTGCTTTGGCTTTCATTAATGGGGGATCGAGTTTAAGAGCCGCAAATTATTGATGCAGCTCTACAAGTCCCTGGTGAGACCACACTTGGAATATTGTGTCCAGTTCTGGTTGCCCTATTATAGGAAAGATAAGGAGGGTTGGAGAGGGTGCAAAGAAGATTAACCAGGATGCTGCCTGGACTGGAGGGCTTGTCTTATGAAAAGACGTTGACTAAGCTTTTCAGAACAGGAGGAAGAGAGGTGATCTGATCGAAGTATACAGGTAATGAGAGGCATGGATAGAGTCAATAGCCAGAGACTTTTCCCCAGGGCGGAATGGACTGGCAGGAGGGATCATAGTTTTAAGATATTAGGAGGAAGGTATAGAGGAGACATCAGAGGTAGGTTCTTTACGTAGAGTTGTGAATGCATGGAACGTGTTGCCAGTGGTGGTGGAAGCAGAGTCATTAGGGACATTTAAGCGACTGCTGGTCATGCACATGGACAGCAGTGAATCGAGGGGTGTGTAGGTTAGGTTATTTTATAATAGATTAGGAATAATCCTCGGCACAACATGGTGGGCCAAAGGGCCTGTTCTGTGCTGTACTTTTCTATGTTCTAAAACCCATACTCACTCCCACATTAGTTCTTGTCTCCGATACAGGCACCAACTTCACTCTCTTAAATCCAAGTTGCTGGCATTTCATCACTTAACATTGTGAGTGTACCAAAAGCACATAAACTGCAGCAGTTCAAGGCAACAGCTCACCATCACCTTCTGAAGGGAAACTAGGGATGGGTAATAAATGCTGGACCAGCCTGTGACATCCACATCTCACAAGTGAATTTAGAAAAGGAGGAAGAAATTTGAATGATTATAGTTTACAAATGATTATAGACCAGTTAGTCTGACCTCAGTGGTGGGAAAAATGCTGGAGTCAATTATAAAAGGACGAAATTACGACACATCTGGATAGCAGTAACAGGATAGGTCAGAATCAGCGTGGATTTATGAAGGGGAAATCATGCTTGACTAATCTTCTGGAATTTTTTGAGGATGTAACTGAAGATGGACAAGGGAGAGCCAGTGGATGCAGTATACCTGGACTTTCAGAAAGCCTTTGATAAAGTCGCACATAGGTGGTTAGTGAGCAAAATTAGGGCACATGGCATTAGGGGCAAAATACTGACATGGATTGAAAATTGGTTGGCTGACAGGAAACGAAGAGTAATGATTAGCGGCTCTCTTTCGGAATGGCAGGCGGTGACCAGTGGTGTGCCGCAGGGATCAGTGCTGGGACCGCAGTTTTTTACAATGTACATTAATGATATAGATGAAGGTATTAAAAGTAATATTAGCAAATTTGCCAATAACACAAAGCTGGGTGGCAGGGTGAAATGTGAGGAGGATGTTAGGAGAACACAGGGTGACCTGGACAGGCAAGGTGAGTGGACGGATGCATAGCAGATGCAGTTTAATGTGGATAAATGTGTTGTTATCCACTATTGGTGGCAAGAACAGGAAGGCAGATTACTACCTAAATGGAGTCAAGTTAGGTAAAGAGGCAGTACAATGAGATCTAGGTGTTCTTGTATACCAGTCAATGAAGGCAAGCATGCAGGTACAGCAGGCAGTAAAGAAAGCTAATAGCATGCTGGCCTTCATAACAAGAGGGATTGGGTATAGAAGCAAAAAGAGGTCCTTCTGCAGCTGTACAGGGCCCTGGTGAGACCGCACCTGGAGTATTGTGCGCAGTTTTGGTCTCCCAATTTGAGGAAAGACATTCTGGCTATTGAGGGAATACAGCATAGGTTCACGAAATCAATTTCCGGAATGGCGGGACTATCTTACGCTGAAAGATTGGAGTGACTGGGCTTGTATACACTTGAGTTTAGAAGGCTGAGGGGGGATCTGATTGAGATGTATAAGATTATTAAAGGATTGGACACTTTGGAGGCAGGAAGCATGTTTCCGCTGATGGGCGAGTCCCAAACCAGAGGGCACAGTTTAAAAATAAGGGGTAGGCCAATTAGAACAGAGTTGAGGAGAAACTTCTTCACCCAGAGAGTGGTAGGTGTATGGAATACTCTGTCCCAGAAGGCAGTGGAGCCCAAGTCTCTGGATACTTTCAAGAAAGAGTTGGATAGAGCTCTTAAGGTTAGTGGAATCAAGGGTTATGGGGATAAGGCAGGAACAGGATACTGATTGAGGATGATCAGCCATGATCATAATGAATGGTGCTGGCTCAAAGGGCAGAATGGCCTACTCCTGCACCCGTTGTCTATTGAGTTAGCTATTCATCACTAACTCTGGCTATAGCTAATCAAGTATCTTTTGTAAAATCTGCTTACTACTCCAGGTCATCTTGGAATGTGAAGATAATCCTGACTTTGACAACACTGACAACCATCACTTTGAAGCCCTCTTCCCTCAACAACAAATGGAAAGAACTTTGCGAGCAAGATTGAGACAATCAGGTCAGCTGCCCCTTCTCTCTTTTAACCTTGTCAATCAAACCAAGCTTACCCCAAAGATTATCCTTCCCCTAGCTCCAAACATACGGTTTTTTTCCCACTAGTCTTCTATTTTGGCTAATGCCTTCTCTAAGATTCATCATCTGCTTCTCCTAACCCTTTTTCCATTAAACTGCTGATCACCAATTTTCCAACTTGCCAAAGCTGATATTATAATTAGCTCTCTCTTCTCAGGTACTGGATCTTCCCTTTTAAATCTGTTATTATCATCCCAGTTGAAAGTGAAAACACTTGTATTTTCTGTTCTCTGCTTTCAACTTTCTTTCCTTGAAAACAATACTACCTTTTCCTGCAGCTTCCCTCATCCTAGCAGTTACTTAGGACTCCCAAAAGAACTATTAAAACCATTGAAGAAGTGATATAGCACCGAAGGGGCCCACTCTGCCCATCATTTTCATGCCAACCCAGAAACACCCAGATGTCCTTTCTAATCTTATCTTCCTGCATATGGCTCATAGCCCTGCAGCTTACAACACTTAAGGTGCAGGTAGAGTCTAGTACACTTACAACATTTAAAAGGCATCTGGAAGGATATATGAATAGGAAGGGTTTAGAGCGATATGGGCCAAGTGCTAGCAAATGGGAATAGATTAGTTTAGGATATCTGGTCAGCACGGACGAATTGGACCAAAGGGTCTGTTTCCGTTCCGTACATAAGGTCCAGGCCCTTTTTAAAAGAGGCTTAGAATTTCTGCCTCCACTACCAACTCAGGCAGCGAATTCCAGACACACCAATCGCTGCATTAAAAAGAAAAATTTTTCTCACGTCCCCTCTATTTCTTCTGCCACTTACCTTGAATCTATGAACCCCGGTTTTTGAATTGTCTGCCAAGATAAACAGGTTCCTTTTGTCTATTTTATCGCTAGCCCTCACAAATACCTCAATCATGTTATCCCTCAGCCTTCTCTGTTGTAGAGATACAGCGTAATACAGCATGGCCCAACATGTCCATGCCAAGCAGATATCCCTCTAAACTCTTCCTATTCATTTACCCATCCATATGAAATTAAATGTTGCAGTTGTACCAGCCTCCACCACATCATCTGGCAGCTCATTCCATACACACACCACCTTCTGTATTAAAAGGTTGCCCCTTGGGTCCCTTTTAAAATCTTTCCCCTCTCACCTTAAACCTATGCCCTTTAGTTTTGGACCACCCCACTCCAGTGAAAAGACCTTGGTCATTCACCCCATCCATGCCCCTCATGATTTTTAAGGTCACCCCTCAGCCTCTGATACCCCAGAGAAAATAGCTCCAGCCTATTCAGCCTCTCCCTATAGCTCAACATCCAACCCTGGCAACATCTTTATAAATCCTCTCAAGTTTCACAACATCTATCCTACATGTTTCAAGGAAAATAACTCCAACTCTCCAATTTCTTTCATAGCTATAATTCTTCAGCCCTGGCAACATTCTAGTAAAGCTTCTCTATACGAGGGAATATAACCAAGAAGATAGATGTAGACAAAGTGACAGATGTTGTCTACATGGACTTTAGTACAGCCTTTCGCAAGGTTTGCATGGTAGACTGGTTAGTAAAGTTAGATCACATGGGATGCAGGGACAGCTTGCCAACTGGATACAAAATTGGCTTGATGGTTCGAGACAGAAAACTGAGGAGGAGGGCTGATTTTCAGACTGGAGATCGGTGGCCAGTGGTGCTCCAAAGGAATTGGCGCTGGGACCACTGTTGTCATTTATATTTGGATGAGAATATAGGAATCATAGTCAGTAGGTCTGCAGATGACATTAACGCTGGAGGTATCGTAGACAGTGAAGAAGGTCATCCAAGATGACAAAGGGGTCTTGATCAATTGGACCAATGTGCTGAGGAGTGGCAGATGGAGTTTAGTTTAGATAAGATAAATGCAAGGTGTTGCATTTTGGTAAAACAAACATGGGCAGAACTTACAGTTAATCACAGGGCCCTCAAGAGTGTTGTCAAACAGAGACACTTCATGCTTTAGCTCCTTGAAAGTAGTATCACAGGTAGAGAGTGGTAAGGATAGTGTTTCGCACACTTGCCTTCCTTGCCCAGAGCACTGAGTATAGGAGTTGGGATGTCACATTGCAGTTGTACAGGACGTTGGTAAGGTCACTTTTAGAGTGCTGTGTACATTTCTAGTTACTCTGCTATGGGAAAGATATTATTAAGTTGGAGAAGGTGTAGAAAAAATTAGAAAGGATGTTACCAGAACTGGAGGGCTTGCGTTATAAGGAGACACTGGATAGGCTAGGACCTTTTTCACTGGAGTGTAGGGGATTGAGGGATGACCTTAAGAGATTTCTAAAATCATGAGGGGTATAGATAAGGCGAATAGCCAAAGTTGGGGAGTTCAAACCTTTAGGATATAATTTTATGGTGAGAGGAGAAAGATTTGGTTAATGGTTAATGGTAGGGTTCTTAGTCAGGTGGAGGAACAGAGGGATCTTGGGGTCTATGTACATAGATCTTTGAAGGTTGCCACTCAGGTGGATAGAGTTTGTAAGAAGGCCTATGGAGTATTATCGTTCATTAGCAGAGGGATTGAATTCAAGAGTCGTGAAGTGATGTTGCAGCTGTACAGGACTTTGGTTAGGCCACAGTTGGAGTACTGTGTGCAGTTCTGGTCGCCTCACTTTAGGAAAGATGTGGAAGCTTTGGAGAGGGTGCAGAGAAGATTTACCAGGATGTTGCCTGGAATGGAGAGTAGGTCGTACGAGGATAGGTTGAGAGTTCTCGGCCTTTTCTCGTTGGAACGGCGAAGGATGAGGGGTGACCTGATAGAGGTTTATAAGATGATCAGAGGAATAGATAGAGTAGACAGTCAGAAACTTTTTCCCCGGGTACAACAGAGTGTTACAAGGGGACATAAATTTAAGGTGAAGGGTGGAAGGTATAGGGGAGATGTCAGGGGTGGGTTCTTTACCCAGAGGGTGGTGGGGGCATGGAATGCGCTACCCGTGGGAGTGGTAGAGTCAGAATCATTGGCGACCTTTAAGCGGCATTTGGATAGGTACATGGATGGGTGCTTAATCTAGGTTAGAAGTTCGGCACAACATCGTGGGCCGAAGGGCCTATTCTGTGCTGTATTGTTCTATGTTCTATGTTCTATTTAAAAGGAAACAGAGGAATGAATTGCCAGAGGATGAGTAGATTGTCTTGTGAGGAAAGGTTGAACAGATTGGGCTTGTTTTAACTAGAATTTAGAAGAGTGAAGGGTGACTATCGTAGATTCTGAGGGAAGACTGTGCAACAGTACTAATGCTACGGTTCAGTTGGTGATAGAAGGGAATTTGGTGACTGGTTCACTATTTCAAATAGGGTAACTTCAGAGAAGTTCCTGTCTGTTAAGATAAACAAACAGGCAAGTTCATATGACACATTGCTTTATGCACTGCTTTCAAACAGAAGTAATATTTTTTAAATGTTAACAAATACCTTGGAAGATGAATCATGTAGAATATTTGCTCATGCACTATATATTCTAACATAATACGACAGAGAATCAAGTGTAGCAGCTGGGTTTTATTCCACTAAATGCATTTCTTTATTCTTGAAAGGTCTGTAGCTTTATTTAAAAGTGCTTTGCTACTCCCTGATCAAACTCAAATAGTTCAGGCATCATAATTATAAAATAGCAAACGATTACTTCACAAATCCTCAGACTTTTAGCAATACAATACCAAATAGATTTATTTATAGTCAAAGATAGTTAATTTTCTCAAATTCCAAATTTTACATCAGCATTATTATAACACTAGCAGTTATAGTGTGGAATCAGTTACAGTGGGACAAACAATTTAACTTTTTAAGCTGTTACCTGAAGTGACAAAGTGTCCTACATCGTTGAAGGATACTGTAGTATTAGTTTTCATTTTCAGCAGTTTTCTCCCGAATCCATTATTACTCCTTGCTCAGGCAGGTTAGCTCCAGTACATTAGAAGCAGCCACTGCTCATATTGGGGCATCGAATGTGACTGTATGAGGTGTTCAAATACAGAAGTGAAAGTAAAATTTCATTGTGCATTGGATTTATGTTGAGATGTCCAGTAGAACCTGCTGCATTTAATTCAAGGAAATGATTTTAGGTTTCTTGAAAATGGAGCGCTGAAATTAATACAGCCATAATGACACTGGGTAGTTCACTCAACACCAAAGACTGAATTTGGGACATTCCAGCTTAATACAGCTAACTATTTAAAATTGCCTGAACTATTTGATGAGCTTGATCAAGGAGTAGCGTAGCACTTTTAAGTAAAGCTACAGACCTTTCAAGAATAATGAAATGCGTTTAGCAGAACAAAACCCAGCTGCGACACTTGATTCTATATCATGTTAATCATGTTTATGCTATTTGTAGAAACAAACAGGCTACATCACAAAAGGAAGTGCCAGAAAATATTCTACCTAATAAGAGAACTAAATTACAAAATTGTTAATGGTTTGGAACCATTTAACAGTTATTTTAAAAATAACTCAAATGAAACACAGGATTAAGTGTAGATATTTTCTAATCAACCTGTTCGCAGTTTATTGCATTCTACAAAACAGGCCACAGTAAATATATTGAAAAATGTATCATGTATGAATCACTGATCAGAGTACAGAGTTCAAACAAAATAATATTGAAGCACCTAACATTTTGCATTTCCTAAATGCAACTTAAAAAGCACATAATTTCAATGTTATCTTCAATACAATTGCATGCTCTGAAATCTAGCTTAATGAAAACTTTGAAGTGGTTATTCTTTTACAGAAATAAAATTTCAACAGCATTGATTTCAAGAAGATTATTAAAGTGAATGGGATCGTACATAGTTGATTCAATAGTGCTGCCCAATAACTGAAACACCTAAACTTATTTCTACATATGGCTTTTCAACCTGCCCAACTCAAACTCTTTAGTCTTTTCTTAAGAAATGTTTGGATTATTCAAAGAACTGCAGCAAAAAGCATCTAATGTTATTAATGAAGAATGAAATTGAACAGCACAGGGATTACTTACTTACATCTCATTTATGATAACACACTTCAAATTTAGATTTTCAATTTTCAGCAAATGTACAGTGCAACAACCACCACTGCAAGTGAGCTACACCTTTAACAACTGACATTTTACAATTACTAACCAATCTTCAATTTGCATATCTTAAAAACATTTAATGATTAAAGAAAATATTACAGTTTTTCTATACAATACTTACAAAGTGTAATCAATAACGTACTTCTATAATAATAGTGTCAAATGTATACACATACATTGAAGGCAAGATTAAAAAAACATTAAATGCAGTTTAGCATTTAGCTAACTGAAAAAGTCAAATATTTCCAATTGTTTTTCCAAATGTTTCCTCCCTTTGGTTAGCACAGAACAGCTTCTAAATTCATCCTATGGTATGGATGCTACAAGAATCGTGTAATTCCATCATTTCAAGAGTTACAATTCACGTGTCTGTGTATTGGAATGCATTTGTTAAGCACAACCAGTAAAGTGATAAGTTTTTAAAAAACTCAGCAAGATTTTATTAGAACAGTCTTAATTACCAGTTTATGAATGAAAGAATGTTATTTTAACATCTGATACAAGCTTACTGTTCTCTTGCATTTATAAGATGTTTATTCAGCTAGACTAACAGCAGTGAAAATTCAGTTATAGTGAAGCATTTTAACACCAAAGTGTTCCCAACACATACCACATACACTCCAAAGTTCGCAAACCATATGAAACATTTCTGAGGTTGGGGGCTGGGGAAAGACATAAGTAGCTCAGCACTAAAGTGTGTAAAAACACAAACAAAGAAGGAAGAAAATATATTGCATCTACAATGGGCAGATTGTTTCTCGATGAAACTAGACCACATGAACATGTACACATGAACCCTGACCCCCTCTGATGAAAACAGTTGCAGAGAGTTTTAATATGTAACTGTTTCAAATTATGAGGATATTTTTGACATTACAAGCAAAATGTTTTATGAATACTGACTCTAGATTGCATGCCTAACACTAATCTGGCTTTGGGCAAATTATTGGGGATTATTTTACATGATGTGAACAAAGTGTGCAAACTGCAATGTCAACTCTAGATTTTATACAAATAGCTCACCAATTGTTTAAAATTGGCAAGAGATAATTTCATCATAAATTTGACAGTTTACAGCAAAGAGCAATATCCACCACAAGAACCTCCACTGTTGGCGTCAGGCGAATCAGATAATCTAAGTCTACTATTCTGACTCTCACTTTCCCATAAGCCTGGAGTCTGAATAATTTTTTCAACGAGTTCTTCAAACGCACACTGCACACCATCACGTGTTTTTGCACTTGATTCTGGAAAATAAATGTTTGATAAAGATTCAGATCACATTTGGTGTGTTTTGAAGTGCTCAGTAAGTTACTTTCAAATGTGAAGAAAAATACAAGTGTACAGATGCATAAGAGCATATTGTAATTGTTTAACTGCAAGTGAATAAAACTAATCACATTCAATGGTTGTTATGCATTGTAACTAAAATAAATACAATATACACCAAAACAAAACTATCAAGTGGTTCTAGCAACACCTAAAGGAATAGACAACCACATCTTCCTCATCAGATATCATAGGCCTGCTCCACAAGTCTAACTTAAGTTGATTTCCAGCATTGACCTTTTTTTTTAAATCTAGCAGAAAGGGAACAGTTAAATTAACCATTAAGTATATTCAATAACAATTGTTGAAAGTCCTTATATGCTCCTCCAACTACTCTTTTTCCTCATTTCCGCCCAATTCAAAAACAGAAATTCACCAGTTACTTCTGCGAACCTACCTATAAATAACATAGAATGTTTCCTTGCAAACTTGAGGCCTTCATTCCGGTCTACTTCACGGTTTTCCTTCAACAGAACAGCTTTGCATTAATAAATAAAATAATCATTTTTTAAAAATGTATCTTACATAAACATCATTGTAACTTTAAATTCTGTTGCAATGATAAGAATTCAAAAAGAATTTTGCAGAGTAATTAAACTATTTAAATGTTTAATGTAGAAAAACAACCTTAAAAAGGATGCTACGCCCAGAAGAGAGCCTGAAAAGGAAAGGAAGGTGCAATCCTAGTGCATGTCATCATAATTAATCCCACACCCCACTAGGACTGCAATTGCTATGTGGACCTCTGCTATAGCTGAGGTATAAAAAGGTTCTTACTCCAAGAAACACAATGATCAGAAATACCAATTATCTTTCACATGGACGCTGAATAGCTGTAGAAGAGCCATAAATATAGGCCAAAGTGATGACTTAAATGCATACCCACAATAAGAACAAATTACCTGATTACAGTAAATACAAATTTCTTATTCTCAGGTGCTTCTTATTGCGCCAGAAAAAAATTAGTGTATTAAAACTCTTTTGTTGCACAGTGATAGTGTGCCTACTTTTGAATCAGGAAATCTGGGTTCAAGTGCCACCTGCTCCAGAGGCATATCATAACATCACTGAACAGGTTGATCAGGAAATACTTAGAACACAGTCAGAAAATGTCACAGGGATAGTTTATAAAGATAAGATCTTGAAGTCAGCCTCTCTGATTACTAGCATACAAGCACTTGTTATTTTGACAAGTAAAATGAATTAACAACTCAAAAGACATTTCATATATATTAAATCGGGGGTACAGAATGTAATTTTAAAATGTGCCTAATTTGGTATGAATTTGATAGAACTTGCGTAATTTGGTAGAAAGTTGGAAGAAAGCAAGAAAACAAAGTGTAAAAGTATCTTGAATTCCAATGGAAGACACAGAAGTGTCAATAATTGCCACGTAAAATGAAAAACTTTGCAGTATTATTCCACTGAATCGGAGACAAATCACACTTCTTAATATCTTCTGATGGGCATGGGTGATCACAAGAGACTTTGTGGAAGATCTAAAGTAGAATCATTTATTTTTATAATGCTCAATGACTTCTATTTTGATCTCCAAAGTGTTGGTATTCCTTGCATTTGCAGTTTCAAAATTGCAGCAAATTTTAATTGAGGTCATTGTTTTGTTCAAAGACTCACCACAACAACAAACTCGACAGAACAGGTGTTTAGCTACTATATAGAAAGAATTAAATTCCAAATACAGTGGTCAGCTCGGGCTATCACAATACATAAGATAGTTTTAGAAAACTGCGCGCCTGTTACAGTACAGATCTATTAAAATTTTTTTTAAAATGAAATGCAAGAAAACTGACAAGCTAATTTTGGAAATCAACTGCTGTTCATAAAAATATTAGTCTTTTTCGCCAGGCAGCTGCTGCTGTGTATTTCTAGCATTTTGATCTTAGTTCAAAATTGAAGAATCACCTATTAGTAAGTTTAGACTTTTCAAATTAAAGAAACAATAAGCAGCCATTCAAAATTTTAAGAGAGGAGCACAATTTATATAGTTTATATGAACCAATAACAGCATACTTTAAATATTATTACATGTATTTATTTTCCAATACTGGAAAGATTTTAGTGATTAAGTTTGTACTTGAACCTGATACCAATGTCTGAGTAGGTGGTCATCGGATAATATTCTGAGTTCAGATTGTGCAAATTGAAGCAATATTCTTTGTGATAATTCAATTACATTCTAGTTTTCAAAGATAGCCACCAATATATAAGCATTTAAAATGAACTTCAACACAATCAAGATTCATTAGAAGGCAGTTGAAACAAGCAATATCTGAAAGGAAAGCAATGTGATCACAGTTAGCTAATTACTGTTAAGGAAGATATGGATACCTGTATTGTGAAAGTGCTCTTATTATTAAAACTATTAAGCAACACCAGAAACATTTTAGTTGGTGTAGGAGCGTTCAACCGATTTTTAAAAATTGCAAAGTGCTGGCATTCTGATTTGCAAGGATTGAATGGTCCCAACACAAAATGACCAGCAGTACAAGAAATTATTACATAAAGCTTGATATAGCATCATTCAAAAGGAAACTTTAAAATTTCTATACAAGCATCTATATAATCAGCAGCAAGCAAGAACATGCCTTGAGGCAGAGCACACATGAAGGATGAAGCATGCACACACATACATAAAGAGTCTCAACAGCAATCAGTCTCCCAACTATCAGGTTAGTCTGGACTATGGAAAATCCCCGCATACATAAACAACAAACTTCGAACTGCAGAGAAAAAACCATCGGACTTTGCTTTTACAGTGAAAACACTCTGTACTGTACATTGCTCCATCTACTGGCTTAGCCGTGCAGCATGTTGGGAAAAAGAGCATAATGCAGATAGACATGCTCAAATAACTAAGTTCTATTTCGTTTTAAATACAAAATACTCAGCTGCTAATGCTACCAAATTGCCTGAAAATATTTATGGACTAAGAACAGGCACTATTAAGGAACAAATCCCAACTCTACCATTGAAAAGGGTATTTCAGAAACAACTTACCAGTATATACTCGAGTAAAAGTCGATCTCATAAAAGTCGACCCCCTACTTTTGACCAAAAAATTTGGAATTTTCCATACATCTTGTGTAAAAATTAACTCTAATTCTTCACAGCTAACAGAGCAACATTTGAGAGTGAAGGTATTATCCTGTACATAAATGTTACAGTGAGGAAATGAATTTGTTTTTAGTTAGTTTATTCGGTTGAAAAACTAAAACAACAGATGAGAGAAAACGGAGGGAAATAGTAAGAATTTGGCACACAAGTTTAAGACACATCAGGTCAGCGTCCGGTGGCAACTTTTTTTCTTTATTCATTTAGTTATTATTTGGGCTTCTGCTCATTATAATATATATATAAAATATATATATAAATTTCAGCCCCTCAAAAGTAGGAACCACGTAATAGTTGAGCCTTTAAAAACAGTCTAAAAAATTTGACTTTTGCATGAGTATATATGGTACTTATAAATAAGATTTGAGAGGCATAACGTTATGCAGTACAATAGACTAAAAACAAAGAAACGTAACAAAATCTAAATTGCTGCACTTACTTTATCAATTTTGTTTCCGACTAGCATTTTCACAATATCATTTCTTGTGCAATATGTCTCCAGTTCATTCAACCAATTTTCTAATTTTACAAAGGTCTCTCTTCTGGTCACGTCATACACTGGAAGAAAAGCATTTCCAAATTTATTATATGCAAATAGTTTAATCTTGAAGACAAAGCAGTATTGAATGGATTGTTTATTGGACTGCAATATATTTGGGACTTCATATCTAAAGCCTATTTTATGGTAGAAAAGGTACATTGCTAAGAAATTTGAAAGTATTAATACATGGTATGTATGAAATCAGACGTTTACCTAAAATAACACCTTGTGCCCCTCGGTAGTAACTAGGAGTCAAGGTCCTGAACCGTTCCTGGCCAGCAGTGTCCTGAAATCAAAGAACAATGACATAAAATGATGACAGTGGTGTCAGGTGGAGTTGAGAGAAAAGAGTTTTGTATTTGTCATTTCGTTGCCTTGTTACTTTTTAATAGTTTACAGTATTAATATTTGGCTAAAGCAGAATAAAATTTAATTAAGTGCTCAGCTGGAATTTTTTGAAAAGTTGAAACAAAGTTAATTTTAGGTGTTCATTATATCTTCTGTAAAAGAGAAATATACAACCATATTTCACCTACTAAACCATTTGTATGAAACAATAGCTGGAACCTCTAAACTAGAAATGAAGTCACTTTTTAAATGTAAGGTAATAAATATTTTATGCTTGAAATCCAATTTCATTAGGAGAAAATGAGGACTGCAGATGCTGGAAAAGCACAGATCAGGCAGCATCCAAGAAGCGGGGGTAATCGACGTTACGGACCTAAGCCCGATGAAGGGCTGAAGGGTTTATGCACGAAACGTCAATTCTCCTGCTCCTCGGATGCTGCCTGACCTGCTGTGCTTTTCCAGCACCACAGAAACTTGATGTTTGGAATTGAAGGTCCAAATAAGGACTGAAGACAAAACATTTCTGTTAGTTTCAATTTTTAAACTACTGAGAGCTTTGTCTAAAATACAAACTCAGTCTTGCTCGCTTCATTTATATTTTCATTTAACATATATGTATTTTGACTTCATTACTACTACTTGAATACATTTGTTATGCTCAAACAGCTGCGTCTTAGTAATCCTGAGCAAGTCTATTTCATCCAAGTAAATTAAAAAAAATTTATGGAAAGAGTGCCAATTTTAAATGTGACTGTGTCAAACAGATGAAGATTTTAAAAATAAAAGACGACCAATGATAACAGTACCTAAAAAAAATCCTAGAAAGTGATGCATTAATGTTGCAAGCATGTTTATAAAGGTAACAGACAGACAGCACAAATGGGAAGCTTCTGCATTTAGTGGCATGGATTAACATGGAGAAGAATAACAAATATTGTGTGGAAAATTCTAGCAAGTAGAATTAGATTAAGTATGTAAGCGTGCCAATGCTAAACGAATGGTATATGCTTCACCAACTGTAAAGGGTTTTTCACTTATTGCTAAATCCAACATTCTAAAGCCCAGCAGATTCCACTTGTCTTAACAATGACAGCATGAGGATTTGAGCTCACTAATGTCAGAGTAACAAACCCATAATTTGGCTGTAAGCGCCCCCCTATGGCTAAAAACAGCAACAGCCAAAGTCTATGGGTTTTTTTAAGATACAACCTTTATAACAGTCAAGAATTCTTAAACTATTTCTGAAGATTGAACGCACCCAAGCAGCCAGTAGCATAATTTTAAACATTCCAGATGGTGATGCCAGATGATCTTATAAAACGAGCTACATTGGTAAGACGACAGATTTTTAAAAAGTGACCTCATGGAATGGTAAGGAGATTAATTACAGAGCGAATGATCCAAAAGTTTGTCTAAATTGTCAAGAATTAAATGTGAAGTTGAGCCAATCCAAGAATTTTACTTGAAGGATACAGAAGCAATTAAACAAAAAGAATGGGTGGGACAGTTTTTTCTGAACTCCTTCATTTTTGAGAGCAAGACAGTTCTGATAGTGATCCATATGTAACATAACTGGTTCCAGAGGGTGAAAAGATTTATAAACAATAAGACATTCTTAGTAGCAAGGAAATCATTACAGCTAAGCTAGTACATATGCCCTTGATTTTAACCATTCCTCAAAATTAGAGTTGAAATCTGAAACTCTACCTAGATTTAAGCAATATTCATAGCAGAAGACATGAACACTTGTTCAACCAGAAGGGCGAACAAAACCCAATTTAATCACATGTTAACTCCAGGGCTGTGAAAGGTTATCACTTACTCTATGAATTTTGTGATTTTATTTGATGGCTTTCAAACCTATCCAAATGTATAATGTTATGAACAACACAGCTCAAGTTAACAGAATTCTGTTAAACAAAGACTTAGCAAGAGTGGACTGTGACAAGGTAACTGGTTCAATTGCCTCCGTGAACTTTTGTTCTTTCTAATTAATGGTAATCTCAAATCTTAACACACTCTCCACAGATGATACCCACCCTGCTGATTATTAAACAGCATGTTTTGCTTTTATTTCTAGATTCCACAGAATTTTACTTTTGCATTTTTAGATATTGTCTTTAGTAAGCTTCTATCTGAAACAAATCATTCTGGTAATTTATTCAGGTGATTCAAAATAAATTAGCTTTACTACATAATTGCAGACCATTCATTTTAGATTTTGTACTCCATTGAATACCCTGGTGGCATCAGGATCTCCAATGATGGTTTGGCAAATCCGCATCTGAAATGTACTAGATCCTAATCAGGAAGCATCCTTGCACTGGGAATTAAATTTTGCATTAAAGTTTGCATTAAATTTTCCTCATTCAGACACTACTCATACGGCACAAATTAACAGGTACAATTGCTAATCAGCAGATATCAGTTGGATCTACTAATGTCAGGAGACCAAGCTCAGTAAATGTTTTAAAAAGGGCAGAGAAAGAAGTTTGAGGTAACTAACGCATTGCTAACGACAGGCCAAAATGAACATTTAGTCACTCGAGACTGAATTAACTTTGCATATTCCCATTTACACTCTTCAACAATTGCCCTTTCACCATAACATCTTTATAAGAACACTAAATTTTGCTCATGTGAAAACACATCAAAAACATAGCTGCTCATCACATCTGACCTCTGTAACATTTGTATAGCTATTTCAGTGCAGTTTCTGGTCAAAGGTAAACCCGAGGATATAAACAGTGGAGGATTTAGTGATGGCAGTGCCAGTGAATGTCAAAGAGCAATTGCAATACTCAGATGTTGGAAATGGACATTACCAAGCACTTGTGCATGTTGCAAATGTTGCTGTTTGACAGCCCAAGCCTAGATATTGTTTAGATCTTACACCATTTGGACACCTACTGCTTCATTCTGAGGAAATGTGAATGGTGTTAAACATTGCGCAATCAGCAACCATCTCCACTTATGTTATAATGCAGGGCAGGTTATAGATGAAACAGCTGATGATAGCAGGGCTTAGGACATAGCTTTGAGGAACCCCTGCAGTGATATCCGGAAGTTGAGATGGCCAACTTTCAACAATTAACTTCCTAATCATTCCAACGAAATCAGATATAAATTATTGCAAACTTTGTTGCAATGATAAGCCACCACCGACTGCTAATTTGGTTTGAGTACTCTCCAATGTACCTGTAGCCAGATCTGCTCCAGGAGACCGTGCAGTCAGACAAGAAGTGTTTAAGGATCAAATTTGGTGTTTAGCTTTAGTACTGCACAACACAAGGCTTAACAAGTTTGTGCCCACCTCATCTAAACCTATTCTTGTACTTGCTTCTTACACTGTTTATATTTCTCCAAAAAAAAATTATTGGCACGTAGGCTTCATCAAAACAACAATCAGGTGTTAGTGAGCTTTACTTTTGAAACACTACAGACAGTATTGGCTAGGGTACTCCCATATGACTATTTGGCAAAGCACAGTGTGATTAAAGACAGTCAGCATAGCTTTGTGAGGGGCAGGTCATGCCTCACAAATCTTATGGAGTTCTTCGAGGTGGTATCAAGACAGGTCGACGACGGTCGAGCAATGGATGTGGTGTATATGGGCTTCAGCAAGGCATTTGATAGGGTCCCCCATGGTAGGCTCATTCATAAAGTCAGGAAGTATGGGATACAGGGAGATTTGACTATCTGGATTCAGAATTGGCTGGCTGACAGAAGGCAGATAGCAGTTGTAGATGGAAAGTATTCTGCCTGGAGGAGGGTGTTGAGTGGGGTATCGCAGGGCTCTGTTCTTGGGCCTCTGCTCTTTGTAGTTTTTATAAATGACTTGGATGAGGAGGTTGAGGAGTGGGTGAGTAAATTTGCAAATGACACAAAGGTTGGAGGGGTCATTGATAGTATCGAGGGCTACTGCAGGCTGCAGTGTGACACAGACAGGATGCAGAGCTGGGCTGAGAAATGGCAGATGGAGTTTGACCTGGATAAACGAGAAGTGATAGATTTTAGAAGGTCGAACTCGAATGCTGAATATATAGGATTAAAGACAGGAGTCTAGGCATTGCGGAGGAACAAAGGGATCTGGGTGTGCAAGTACATAGATCCCTCAAAGTTGCCACCCAAATGGATAGGGTTGTTAAGAAAGCATATTATGTTTTGGCTTTCATTAATAGGGGGATCGAGTTTAAGAGCCACGAGGTTTTGCTGCAGATCTACAAGTCCTTGGTGAGACCACACTTGGAATAGTGTGTCCAGTTCTGGTTGCCCTATTATAGAAAAGATAAGGAGGATTTGGAAAGGGTGCAAAGAAGGCTTACCAGGATGCTGCCTGGACTGGAGGGCTTGCCTTATGAAGAAAGGTTGAATAAGCTTGGACTTTTCTCTCTGGAGAGAAAAAGAGGAAGAGAGGAGACCTGATCGAGGTGTACAAGGTAGTGAGAGGAATAGGTAGAGTCAATAGCCAGAGACTTTTCCTCAGGGCAGGATTGACTGGTACAAGAAGCCATAGTTTAAAGATATTAAGGGGAAGGTATAAAGGAGACGCCAGGGTAGGTTCTTTACGTAGAGAGTTGTGAATGCATGGAACGTGTTGCCGGTGGTGATGGAAGCAGAGTCATTAGGGACATTTAAGTGACTGCTTAAATGTGAATCGAGGGGTGTGTAGGTTAGGTTATTTTATATTAGATTAGGAATAATCCTCGGCACAACATGGTGGTCCAAAGGGCCTGTTCTATGCTGTACTTTTCTATGTTCTATGATATATAAGAATTTCTAAGATTTTGAGCTAGCGCTAAAGAACAGTACATGCCCAAAAGCAAGAAAGTGTGTAACTTGGAGGTGACTGTGTTCTCATGCATCCTGTCCCCCGCCACTGCATCCTGCAAATATATGCAGTGACCAAGGCCACTGGTGTGGTTAGTTAAATTAATGGACCAGTCGCCAATCAAGACACCTGTTGTGTCCTGAATGGTGAATTCTTTGAATGTGGTTGAAACTACACTTGTACCTACACAAGTAGAGAATGCATGGTCACAGTTCTGATTTCTGCCATGTAGATGGAGACACATCGGATGGTGAGTCACTCACTGCAAAATATCCAATTCCTGACACAAATGTAGCACCTATACAGTGTGTGCTATCTGACCTGAAATTCAACAGGATCATAGTAACTCAGCAGTATGTTGAAGGTGGGTCAGTTTGCAAGTGTCACTGCACATCAACGGAAGTGTTCAAGATCCCTCTTGCTGGAAATGGTCATAATCTGGCAGCATAAAATGCTACTTTTCACTTTTCAACCCAGCTTGACACTGCCCAAAACTTGCAGACTGTGGGCATACAGTGCTTCATTACCCATTTAATTGAAAATGAGGGTGAAATGTGATCATCAGCCAAGATCACTGATGACATTGCTTTGAGACACCCTGCAGGGATGTCCAGACACTGAAACTATTGGCTACTCCACAACCATCCTCCCTATGTCCCAGGTATGACTCCAGCCACTTCACAGTCTTTCCTTAATTTACATCAGCTTCTGTTTAAGAATTCCTCTCAATAGCACATTTCATTAAGTGCCTTGATGCAAAGTGTCTTGCTTCATTTCTGGAATTCTTCTCGTATCGTGAAACCCAAATCAAACATTGGTAAACAAGTGCTATTTATTTCATTCTGCTTCACCCTTTTGTGATGGATGATGTCAAATCTAAATCAGAACCACTGATGTCACAAATATCATAAATTATCCCTTATCCTCATTAGCTGTATGAAAAACAAAAAACTTGATTCACAAATGCATTTCTTCCTCTTTATTCTATGTCAAATACTTTTTTTAAAAATTAGCTTTCTACAAAGGAACAATAAAACCACATAAAACCATGGCAAAAAGGTCTTTTTAAATTTATGCTTCCTGGGTTTCTAAACACAAAACGACGCTTGTATAAACTAGTCTGACGTCCTACTGTAGTACTAAATATGCCTTACAATTTGAATGAAATGTTAATCATAAGCCTGGTCTATCCTCTCAGATACACACAAAAGACTCCATTATACTACTGTTGCAAGTGAGCTTTCCCAGTCTCCTGATTAACATTTATCCCTCACTTGAAAACTAAAATCAGATTAGCAATTGTCACACTGCTATTTGAGACTGTAAGAAAATTTGCCAGCGCTGCCTGTACATTTCTTCAAAATGAATTTTAGAGCAATACAGACCGGAACTGTGCTATTTTACAAACAGTAGCTAGGCAATGATTTTTCATACAATACATTCTGCATTTCTACCTTGCACCTGGTTGATGCTACCCCGCAAGAGTCATGTAAAAGGCAGGTACCACTAAACTGGAATACTGAGATGGAGCACAAAACCAATTAAACTTTCATTCAATAAATAGGCTCCTTAGCCATAATGAGATGTTTTCATCCATGCAATTGTCAAAAAGACACATGGCACAGGAACAGAATTAAGGTATTCATACCATCTAGTCTGTTCACTTTTTAATGAAATCATGGCTGACATGATAACCCCAATTTCACTTTCCTTTCTTTTCCCATAACCATTCATTCCCTTGTTGATTAAAAAGGAATATCAACCCTGAATACTCTCAATCAGCTGGCTTCTACAACCCTTTACAGTAAGGAATTCCATAGACTCATTCCCCTCTAAAAAGGAAGTCCTCCATATCAATGTGTTAAATGGTTCGACCAGGCAAAACTGAGGACTGCAGATGCTGGAAACCAGAGTTTAGATTAGAGTGGTGCTGGAAAAGCACAGCAGGTCAGGCAGCATCTGAGGAGCGGGAAAATTGATGTTTTGGGCAAAAGCCCTTCAGGAATGGCTAATGAAGGGCTTTTGCCCAAAATGTCAATTTTCCTGCTCCGCTTTTCCAGCACCACTCTAATCTAAATGGTTTGACCTTTCACTGAGATTATACCACTTTTGGAGTGTTGCATTCCAATTCTAGTCTCCTTCCAATTGGAAGTATTTGTGAAACTTGAAAGAGTTCAGAAAATATTTGCAACAATGTTGGCACGGTTGGAGAATTTGAGCTAAAGAGAGAGGTTAAATAGGCTAGGGCTGTTTTGCCTGGAGCATTGGAGGCTGGAGGGGTGACGTTATAGAGGTTTATAAAATCATGAGAAGCATGGATAGGATAAATAGACAAAGTCTTTTCCCTGGGGTGGGGGAGTCCAGAACTGGAGTGCGTAGGTTCATGGTGAGGGGGGAAAGATATAAAAGGGACCTAAGGGACAACTTTTCCATGCAAAGGGTAGTGAGTGTATGGAATGAGCTGCCAGACAAAATGGAGGAGGCTGGTACAATTAACAGCATTTAAATGGCATCTATATTGGTATATGAATAGGACGAGTTCAGAGGGATACAGGCCAAGTGCTGGCAAATGGGACTAGATTAGGTTAGGATATCTGGTCGGGATGGACCAGTTGGACCGAAGGGTCTGTTTGCAAGCTATACATCTCTATGACTCTAGAGGAAGCTGGTGGAGGTCAATGGGAATTTGATTACATGGAGATAGTTGACAAGCAAGCAAAGTGAATAGTGCAGTAGATGACGCATTCAAATAGATAATTATGGAATTATTTTGGAATTGGGGAAATACCCATAGCTTTGAAAAATTCTTGTGTGTTTCAGTTTAACAGTTTTGCAGAAATATTGGCTGAAATTGGATGTGTTTTTCAGTTTTTCCTTACTAAAGGAGATGGTTTAGAGCTATTAAGAAATATGTTACCTAAGTGTGAGCAGTTTAGCTAGTTAGTTCCAGACCAGACATGTTTGGTTACAACCAGGGAGGAGTTATTTGAAGCGGAGAAAGTCTAAACACCAAGGCTCCAAGGAAAGGCCATCAGTTTCTCAAGACAGGGAATTGAAGCCACAGTTAAATTAAGCCTAATAAATAAGAAAGACATGGGAATTTTCTCTGGTGTGCAGTGCTTTTGAGATTAACAGGATTGTATTTTACCATGTGTTTCAAAATCATAAGAGAATTACGTGTGAACAGTTTATTATACTTTTGCATAATAAATTTGTTTTTTGTTGAAACTAACTTGCAGCATTACACAGACTTGTGTGTTGGTGAAAGACCTCACTAAAACCAGCAAATTAACAAAAGATTTATTAAGCCATATTCCACTCTGGGATCTGATTTGTTCAGTGATAAGAAGCTGAGGATCACATAATATATTGTAAATAACTGTGGTCCCAGCACTGATCCGCTTGGTACTCAACTAGTTATAAGTTGCCATTGTGCAAAGGACCCTTTTATCATAACTCCATTTTCTAATAGTTAGCTAATCTTCTACTCAGGCTAATATGCTACCCCCAACCCTGTAGGTTCTTAACTTATTAAGCAGGCTTACATACACAACCTTATCAAAATGATTTTTGGAATCTCAATATATTGCAGCTAATGATTCACTTTTATCTTGCTTGGTGGCGCCTCAAAACATTTCAATAAATTAGTTAAGCATTTCTCCTTCGTGAAGCTATACTAGCTCTAATTGATTATAATATGGATTTCCAAATTCTGGATTAGTGGCGCTGGAAGAACACAGCAGTTTAGGCAGCATCAGAGGAGCAGTAAAATCGACGTTTTGGGCAAAAGCCATGGATTTCCAAATGCTTTGCCGTTACATTGTCTATAATAGACTCTAACTTCCCAATTAAACTAACAGGAGAAAAGGCAAGTATTGCATCAGTCCGCAAAACATCAATTTTAGACTGCATGTGAGATCACTACAGACAGAAACATGATTTAAATGTTAAAGCCACAAACAAAACCACCAGGCTGGACATGAAAAATGTTATGAAGATTCAAAATGTACTGATCTCAACAGCAAAGTCAAAAACTAACAACGTAACTTTGAGACAATTATTTTAGTACAGGACAATTATAAATTAAAGGCAAATTCTAATTACGCAGTCAAACATAGATTGAATATCATTGCAGAGAAATGTCTTTATCCCTATTCTTATGAAGTTCAATATCCTGCCTGGTATTACACATTTGCTTTGCTGTTAAATATCACATACATATGCAGACATATACATCTCCACACAAGCATGTGCATATGTATATAAATAACTTTCACTCTAAATTCTTAAACTCAAATCAGGACACATTACATTTCCCACTAAGCTATGAAAATCATTTCCATTTGTAAGGCTTTTTTATTTCATCATTTTTGTATCAGACAATATGGTGAACAGAATCATACTTTAGCCTCCAGATACTGTAAGAATATATTTCATATGGTGCACTAAGAACCTACAGAAATAATTCACAAATCTGAAACAATGAACTAACTAGTTTCTGGGGGCCATTATTTACCACTAAAACTGATGCAATTCTTGTAATGTTATTAAAGAGTCCAAATTTTTATTTGGACTATTCATGTGAAGTTAAATATTTTAATTTCAATAGTCAAATGAGCAGTCATTGATGTTAGCAAAAGGTTTCCAGTTGATATTTCAAAGATACATTTTGCAGCAAAAGGATGAATCATCACTTTTTTGTTTTACAGTCATGGCATACAGTTCTTACAAATGTGAATATTTACTGTTGAATACAAACCATTTTGTATTGACTTAGTGAACTTAATAAAAAGGTATCAGCAAAAGTTCAAGTTAATAAACAGTCACAATTTGTGCCTAAGACTGAAATGTCACCAATTATATAAGTGTGCTGTTTCAGTCAATTAAGCTTAGAACTTTGTATTTGCATATGAAAATGATTCCAAGCTTCACAACAGACCACACTGAGCATTAAAATTCTTTACAGTTTAGTATGCAAGGCTCATGACTGAAGTAAGTTGATTATGGTTTAAGGGTGAAATGCTATTGTCAGTGGAATTATAATAGTACATAATTTTAGAGAGATGGGGAACAAAACAATTGGCAGAAAACCAGAAAAACTAATCATGCATTTTGCTACACATTTAGCCAGAGTCATATCCAAAATAAAACTTAGGGATAATAATTTTCCTGTGTTTTACAGATAAAATATTTAGAGAGAAAAACAGCAATGACAGGTCAAACCGAGGCACTCTATCTTCTGGTGGTCAATTAAAATGAAAGATTTTTTTGTTAAAGAAACATCAAAATAGATTTAGACAAATCTATTCAAGTGTTAAAAGCAAAGACCCAGAATTCACTTCAACTGTGAAATTAACAATGAACACCATATTTGAAGTGCTGTACTG
The DNA here is from genome assembly GCF_047496795.1 of Chiloscyllium punctatum. NCBI lineage: Eukaryota > Metazoa > Chordata > Chondrichthyes > Orectolobiformes > Hemiscylliidae > Chiloscyllium > Chiloscyllium punctatum. Next base: position 89,024,842 of record NC_092746.1, on the reverse strand, counting down.
CCTGATCCTACAGTAATGAATTTATGCCACAATTTTCTAGCAAGTTTAAAGATAGTGAACAAGTTGGAAGAGGTGAAACAATGTCTACTACAGATCCATGGAGCCAGGAATTTAGGCTGTTTTTGCAAACAAGCTTAGAACTTGCATTGTCTGTATGTAATGTGAAAAGTTGCTTGCAGTTGTTGACATCATTATTAGTGGTCAAACTTCACTTTCAATTCTCCACAGATTGGCAAGACTCAAATCATAATTTTAAATGCACCAAAAAAAAATTCAAACTGAACACGCACACAAAGTGCGTGTGCAGCTAACTTTAGTTTCTAATGTGTTATTTTAAATTTTGCCGACATCAATTACTTATCAATTCTAAATATATGCTGGGATATTGTTCCTAATTCAGAACATTACTCCATGGCTTATGATAAGTAAGCCTCTGGGAGGGAACTGTCTGAATAAAGCTAAGTCTATAAGAAAAACTAAACAATCAATCAAGTTGCTAGCAGTTATGTTCAAACTTTAAACTTTTAGCAGAGATATTTTCTTTTCTGGCATTAAACCCTAGACCTACAAGATATTTTAACTGCATTCTCGATCCTGCAATAGATCATTTACTAAACAATGTATTATTTGCAAAACGTACACAACCTTTAAAACAGCTGCCCAGATGCAAGTCTTGTATTTACAATATACATGCACAATCTGACAACCTTGATTTTTGACTCAATTCTTACTCATGTTTCTGAATCAACAATTCCCCACTCCCAGTCCATCCACATTCCCCAGTTTGTCATAATCCAAGATGTGAAACTGGGTCAATAGTATGATTAGAACACTGTGCCCTTTACCCTTTCCATAGGTGTTCTGCCAGAGAACTTAAGTCATGCTTCAACAGCTCCCTGTTGGATGACCAGATTCTTGTTTCACGTTACAAATCAAATTGCCATGTTCTTGGAGAATAACCACAAGAAGGGACTTCTGCCAATTCTCTTGTGAGAAGCAGCCAAGGTAGTTATTAGAAGCAATACTACATCTCCAGAAAGAAATTGAAAGCCTTGGCCTCCTGAAAAATTCTGGAGGAAAGGACTAAAACAGCTGCAGTCATCAAGAGTTCATATTACTGAATTACAGGCTCAAATGAAGTGGATGCTCTCCTGATCATACAGGGTATTCATTCAGTTCACAATATTGATTGTTACAAATACATAGACAAGGCAAAATACTTTCTGGCATATACACAGTGTACAAAAATCTGAGCTGGGCTATTTCCCTGATGCACTGTTAGGAAGATCAATCTATTTCTGAATCCAAGGCAATCTCTCTGGAATTTTAGTAATTCAATTTTGATCTCAGTTAATCTATATCAGGTGCTACAATAGTCATAAATTATTATTCTTAAGTAATTTGAAAAAAATGTTGATTGATGCTTGTTGATTTTTTCACTGGAAAAAGTCCAAAGGCTTAAAGCAGACAGGGCAAGCCCCGATCCAGAAATATTCCCCATAGTTTATGGTAAGTATTTGCTCCTGAACTGGCTGAGGTACTTGCAAATAGTGATCCAAAATAGCAGCACTAGTATTATTTGACATTAGCTGGAGTAGCAATAGTAGCATCCATCAAACTCATGGAGGTTGGTCAGTCAGAATTTACCCTTCTCAAATACTACTAAATTTCATTTTCATACAGGTAACCCTAAGTTTATTTCTAATTATTCATTCTACTTATTTATTATTTAGTGTTAAGAATTTTTTAAAAATTGTAAAAAGACAATGACAATGACAGATAGAGTAAAAACAAAGCATTGGAAGGATCAGAGATAACAATCAGAAGCAAAGAAGCTCACTAAAAAAAATCAAGTTCCTTGAGTTTATGAACAATAAACAATTACTCAAGAACATTAACCCAGTGAAATCATAACTGATTTAGTGAACGACTAAGGTCTATTCCATTATTCCACTGACATGAACAGAACCTTCAAGTGCCACTAAGTCTATGTTCTCCCATGTGGTGTGACATGCAAACTATCAGAGACTGCTAATTACCTTACAATCATGGATTGACAAGAATGTTAATTCTAACATTGCTAGTCTAGTTCTGAAAATCATGGAAAATGTTACAATTTGTTGAATGAACTGTATTTTGATTTTTTAAATGACATACTTACCTGAATTATTACCAAGTGCCTTACTGACTGTGAAAACCCAATTTCATATTTGTGGAAATATCAATCATGATTTTAAAAAAATTGATGTTTTTAAAACAAGTCTTTATTTCTGTTTTAGCTCTATCTTAATACAGCTCACATTTATTTTGCTACCTTAATGATATTTCAAAAATTAAGGATTTTAAGTATTTCTAACTTTGTACCTTGGTTTGAGTGTATTTCAGGTTTCATTAGTTGCTTATCTCTGCCTGCTGACATCAATGCTGCTGCACACCAAGACATCCCCTTGATTTGGTATCAGATTCAAACTATTATAAGGAATGGGAAAATTGCCATCACCGAAACTGCTGGATTTGTGTCTTCAATTTTACTTGAGATCAACAAGCAGAATCCTTGCTTGAAAACTGACCACAAAAATCCACATAATTGTGGCATGTAAGATATGGAGTGCAACAATGTTTACGTAGTGCATTCTTATCTGGAAGTTATTTCTGGCTAGTCAATAGGGGAAGAATCTTATAGTGGCAAAAGCGATCTTGGAAGCCAGCTAGACCCTCATCATCTCTTTTTAGGAAAGCCCACCCTAGCCTTTGCCAATCAGGCTCTCAACAGGTTAACTGCAAGTCTTCTGTGAGACAAAAAACTCAAGGCAGAACTGCCACCCGTCAACTGCCAGGCATTTGAGGCTGGCAGCTCTTTGGCATTTAGCAGCATCATTGGGAAGGCTGTGGCTGGACTAATCATTTACTAGGATCTGGCAGGGATGCCAGAAACCAGATGAAACTCAGGGACATATAATTGTCATGTGTTAATTAAGTGATAGGCAAGTGAGAACTGGACTAGATGTTGACAGGGTGAACAAGTAATGAATATTGTTGAAATTTTGTTGTGCAAGTTGAAATAATATTCTGTACTATAAAAATATATGTCTGGACTCCATGTAACCAACCTTCAATAGCTGGTGCCAATGACTACATTCAACAAAGCCCTCAGATCAAGGAAGTGAGAGGTGAGGATCATGGTAGAAGTAGCAAAGACAGGGAGGTAGCTCTCAGCATACACCACCATCCCTGATGCCAGCTCCTGCAATTAGAAACTAAATACTTTGAACAAGGCCATAACTTCCAATAGAAAGGACATATTGCAACAGATGTACTAAAATAAACAAAAGAACTGTCAAATGGAGTTAAACATTACTTTGGTTTCCTCTCTCTAGCAATGTCAGAGTCAATCATGTGGTGGAGAACACAATTCTGCTCCTAAAAAAGCAGCTCCAGAGTTAGGTTAGATTAGATAAGATTCCCAAAAGTATGGAGACAGACCAACAAATCCACACATACTCTCCAAAGAGTAACCCACCCAGACCCATTCCTCTACCCTACCCCTGACTAATGCACCTAACACTATGGGCTATTTAGAATGGCCAATTCACCTGACCTACACATTTTTGGATTGTGGGAAGACACTGGAGCACCTGGAGGAAATCCACACAGACACTGGGATATTATACAAACTCCACACAGAGACACCCAAGGTGGGAACCAGGTCCCTGGTGCTGTGAGGCAGCAATGCTAACCACTGAGCCACATAGACTAAAAAAAGTCTATAGACTAGGTTATAGACTAAAAAACAGGATCTCAAAATTAGTGACCTCCAGATTACAAATGCATCTCAATAATTAATACAAGAACAACCAGATTAGAGGAAGGAAGCACTCAGATTATTGGGGAAAGTTTTAGGATGGTAGTCTTCAATGCAGACAGATCAGGTAGAACTGAATAGAGGAGATCAATAACTTCAAACGTTAACTAAAATCTAAAACAAAACACTTGCTTTTACATTCCATGTTTCACAATGACAGAAAGTCACAATGGTTTCATAGCCAATAAATTATTTCCAAGTGTATCATTACTATAGCAATGCACAAAACAAGACAGTCAGTCAGTTTGTACACAGCAAACTCCTACAAGGAGCAATGTATTAATGATCAGATCATCTGCTTTTATGATGATTCAAGGTTAAATATTGACCAGGCACTGGAATAACTCCCCTGCTCTCCTTGAAACAGTGTGATATTACCTCTTACATCAGGCGGAGAGTCGAATGGGGCTTGATTTAAAGTATGACATGGAGGATAGCATCTCCAACAATGTATTTTATTCTGCATTCTTTCATTTCCATTCAAGAAAATACAGCTTTTGAACTTGTTAGCCCATTTCAGAGAGCAGTCAAGAGTCAACCACATTGCTTTGGGTCTAGAATCACATGAAGGATGGTCCAGGTAAGAACGGCAGGTTTCCTTCCCTAAAAAGAGGTTTTAGAACAAATGATAACTGCCTTGCCATGATCACTGACCCTAGATATCAATTCCAGAGTTATTAACTTAAATCAAGTTCAACGAGTGTGAAGGCATCTCCCAGAGTACTGTCATCTGGATTATTCGCCCATTGACGTCACCACTAATTCTCCATTTCAGTTGAGCATAATACCTGTGCCGTGCTGCATTACTACACTATGAGTTTTGCATTAAAGTCTGGGTGCAGAACTGCATTTCTGTTCCCCACTAACAATACTTTGGTTTCCTCTCTCTAGCAACGTGCACCTCCATTTGGCAGTTCTTAGAGTCATAAAGTTGCAAAGCACATAAACGGACCCTTCATTCCAACATGTCCATGATGACCAGATGCCCTAAATTAGTCTAGTCCCATTTGCCAGCTCTTGGCCCATATACCTCCAAACCCTTCCTATTAATGTATCCATCCAGATGCCTTTTACATGTTATTGTACCAGTCTCCACCATTTCCTCTGGCAGCTTATTCCATACATGCACCACCCTCTGCATAAAAAAGTTACCCCTTAGTTCCCTTTTAAATCTTTCTCTCACCTTAAACCTATGCCCTCTAGTTTTGGACACTCCCACGCCAGGTGAAAAGACCTTGCTATTCACCCTACCCATATCCCTCTATAAAGTCACCCTCAACCTTAGATGCTCCAGAAAAATAGTCCGGCCTATTCAGCTTCTCCATATAGTTAAAACCCTCCAATCCTGGTAACAACCTTCTACATCTTTTCAAAACCTTTGAGTTTCACAAAGTTCTTCCTACAGCAGGGAGACCAGAACTACAAGCAATATTCCAAAAGTAGCCTAATCAATGTCCTGTACAGCCGCAACATGATCCAACTTCTATACTCAATACATTGACCAATAAAAGCTAGCATACCAAACACCATTATTATACCTACCAGAGATTCTACTTTCAAGAAACTATGAACCTGCACTCTCTTTGTTTAGCAACACTTCTCAGGACCTTCCAATTGAGTGTATAAGTCCTGCAGCAATTCACATTTATCCAAATTATCCATCTGCCACTCTTCAGACCACTGGCCAATCTGACCAAAACTCCATTGTACTCTAAGGTAGCCTTCTTCACTGTCCACTACACTTCAAATTTTGGAGTCATCTGCAAACTTTGTAACTATACCTCCTATGTTCACAACCAAATCATTTATATAAATGAAAAGCCATGGGAGAAAGTGAGGACTGCAGATGCTGGAGATCAGAGTCGAGAGTGTGGTGTTGGAAATGCATAGCAGGTCAGGCAACATCGGAGCAGGAGAATAGACGTCGCCAGCATAAGCCCTTCATCAGGCATTTCTGAAGAAGAGAGTATACCATGAAAAGCAGTGGACCCAGCACTGATCCTTATGGCGTACTTCTGACCAATAGGGAAAGTACTATCAAGCGGACCACAGCTGAGAGAACAAAGGGCTGAATGCTGCAAAATCTAGCTAAGGATCACTTTTGGAGAGTTTCATGAAAGGTTTACTTTTATCATGGGAACTATTTCAGCTTCGTGAGCTTTGAACAAGTCAGCATCATTTCGTTATACTAAAACATCCCTTGCCATTGCACAGACATCATTATGAAGAGGTATGGATTCAACTTCTGGAATCCAAGGCTGACTTGAAATGGATTTTTCAGCTAAGATGTCAGCTAATGCTTTCTGAAATTTCTCTCTCCTTTGCCAATCTTGGCAGAGTTGCACTTTTATCTATAGGTGAGCTTGAAGTTTGTGCTTTCTTTTCAAATTAAATGGACTTACAATAGACTGATGAGTTCTAGAGTTGACATCATACTTAGATCTGGAATGCTGGATGCCTTTCACATTTCAATATTCGAAATGCCTATTACGTCGATTTCGAAGCTACTTGGATGCTGCCTGAACTGCTGTGCTCTTCCAGCACCACTAATCCAGAATGCCTATGTTTTTAACCCACTCAACACTATGCCTTTCGCTCAGAAGCACCATGAGATGCCAAGTGACTTAAGGAAATAACAACAAATTGTATGGCTATACTCAAACTATCCTGCTTGATTAAAAAAAAGGTATTAGATCTTTTTACTTGTAGTTTCTCATGTTGCCTTAGTTTTACGGCAATACATTCACTATTATGGTAATTAAAACAAAATACTGTGAATGCTGGCAATCGGAAATAAAAACGAAGTGCACGAGAAACTAAGCAGATCAAGCAACATCTGTGAAGCAAGACACAGTATTAACATTATCAGTTTAATAGAACCTGATAGACCGAACCATTGTGGAAAGAGTCCTTACTCTCGAAACATTAACTCGATTTCTCTCTCCAAAGATGCTGCCAGACAGAAGTTTCTCTAGCACTTTGTTATGATAATGTTGCTGCAATTAGTCACTGAATACATAAATTTGTCACCATATTAACCCTAAACAACGCTTAAAGTCCAATCAGAAAGCAACAGGTTAAGCTCGATAGTTGGCATTGCTTTTTGAAACAGATAGTGGCAAGCAATATTTCAAAGCATTGCCTTGAATCATGTGAAGAGAAATAACAAAACAGGATTGTGATAAACAGATTACAAATATTACATGATTGAGCTGTTAAAAGGGTCAAGCAGCCTGGAAAAAAACAAAAGTCACCAGAATACATTCACTGCACTAATAAATGGACTGAAACCAGGAATTAGAGGACAGCACTGCTGGCACTGAAAATTAATTGGCGATGATGTTGCTGCCTTTATGGACAAGTCCATACAATTTTATGGTATAATTTTACCCAGACCAGAGATTCCTCCTTCAGAACTTTAAACAGGGCTAATCTGTTGTCAAATACAGTGCAATCTAAAGAACACTCTTTTGAATTTGTTTTGACTCACCCATATTGCAAGTTTTGCTTTATTTCCATCAACTGCAATTGTTTTTACTTTGAAGTCAACACCTGCATAAAAACACATGCATAAACTATTAATCTTAATTCTGAAATAAATTACATTATTTTGTATTTAATCTGAATCATGATCAATCCCACTGTTTTACATACAAATGTATGAAATAGGTGCAGAAGTAGTATTTTAAAACTGGGGTTTGTTTTTTAGCCGGGAGTCAACAGAGGATCACAAGCAAAGAGATAATGGACAAATTGATCTTGGTAGCAGTTTGTTTTAGTGCTGCTGCCTATATCCTATCAGGTGCACAAGCAATAAACGGTATAGATTAGAGCTTTTGCAATAGGAAGGAGAATAGGAATTAAATGATGTTAAAAAGATGGAAACAGGTAGAGAAAGGAGCAAAGTTTGTGGCTGGAAAAGGAGTTTTTATTCAGCAGTCAAACACAATAGCTTCAGTTTTCTCAATACTGAGGAACAAGATGCTGAGAAAATCTTTTCTTTGCACTTTGTGAATTAATGTAATCATCACTTCCACAATAATTCATTAATATTTTCTCTCTAAACAGGCTCTGAAGTTTAATTCGTGCATATTTTAAAATCCAAAATAAGCATCTGCAGCTTATATTTTTTGATTTGATTTATTATTCACATGTACCAAGACACAGTGAAAATTGCTGTTTTGCATGATATCCAGGCAAATCATACCTTGCCTAAGTATAACAGGGTATTAGAATAGAATATAAAATATAGCATTGGAGCTACAAAGAAGATGCAGAGAAAGGTGAACTCTAAAAATGAGAGGTCCATTTAAAATTCTGACAACAGCAGGGAAGAAGCTGTTCTTGAATTTGTTAGTACATGTTTTCAAACTTCTGCATCTTCTGCCCAATGGAAGAGGGTGAAACAGAGTGTAACTGGTCAAAGTTTGTGAGAAGATTTGTAGCTCGGGTGCTTATTGCTGTGGTTCTGTTCTCCGAGCTGGGAATTTGTGTTGCAGACGTTTTGTCCCCTGTCTCGGTGACATGCTCAGTGCTTGGGAGCCTCCTGTGAAGCCCTTCTGTGATCTTTCCTCCGGCATTTATAGTGATTTGTACCTGCCGCTTCCGGTTGTCAGTTCCAGCTGTCCGCTGCAGTGGCCGGTATATTGGGTCCAGGTCGATGTGCTTATTGATTAAATCTGTGGATGAGTGCCATGCCTCTAGGAATTCCCTGGCTGTTCTCTGTTTGGCTTGTCCTATAATAGTAGTGTTGTCCCAGTCAAACTCATGTTGCTTGCCATCTGAGTGTGTGGCTACTAAGGATTCCTAGACGTGATGGTACAGAGAACACCAAACGGAAAATTCACCACAAAAGTTATACAGGAAAGCCACACACATAGACCAAGTCCTGAACTACGAAAGCAACCACCCCAACACACACAAAAGAAGTTGCATCAAGACACTATTCAAAAGGGTGACAACACACTGCAGCACACCAGAACTGCAAAAAGAGGAAGAACACCAAAAACAGATACCCGTGCAATTTCATCAACAGATGCCTGAGGGAAAGACAACAGAACGAGGACATGCCGCAACCCAAAGGACTAGCCACACTACCATACATCAAGAGCATTTCCGAACTGACAGCCAGACTTCTGCAACCACTAGGACTCATAACAGCACATAAACCAACAGCCACTCTCAGAAAACAACTCACCAGGACGAAGGACCCAATACCCAGCATGAGCAAAACCAATGTAGTGCACAAAATCCCATGCAAGGGCTGCACAAAACACTACATAGGACAAACAGGAAGACAGCTAATGTCCGCATCCATGAACACCAACTAGCCATGAAACGACACGACCAGCTATACTTAGTAGTCACACACTCAGATGACAAGCAACATGAGTTCGACTGGGACAACACTACTATTATAGGACAAGCCAAACAGAGAACAGCCAGGGAATTCCTAGAGGCATGGCATTCATCCACAGATTCAAATCAATAAGCTCATCGACCTGGACCCAATACACTGGCCACTGGAGCGGACAGCTGGAACTGACAACCGGAAGCGGCAGATACAAATCACTATAAACGCCGGAGGAAACATCACAGGAGCGCTTCACAGGAAGTTCCCAAGCACTGAGGATGTCACTTAGACAAGGGATGAAACGTCTGCAATACAAATTCCCAGCTCGGCGAACAGAACCACAACAACAGAGTGTAACTGGGTTGGGAAGGGTCTTCGATCGAGTTGGCAGCTTTCCTGAGGCAGTGAGAAGTACAGACAGAGTTAGTGGCTGGTTTGTGTGATCGACTGGGCTGCTTTCACATTACTGTAACTTCTTGTGGGCTTGTGAAGAGCAGGTACCATACCAAGCAGTGAGGTACCTGGATAGGATGATTTCTATGGTGCACCTATTAAAATTGGCAAGTGTCAAATCTTTTTGGCCTTTGAAGAAGTAGAGCTGTTTGTGTGTTTTCTTGACTGTAGGGTCAACATGGATGGACCAGGACAGATTGTTGGTGATATTTTATTCCCAGGAACTTGAAGCTCTCAACCATCACCATCTCAGCACCATTGATACAGACAAGAACATGTCTTCCACTCTGCTTCCTGAAGTCAATGACCAGTTCCTTTGTTTTGCTGACACTGAGGGACAGATCGTTGTCTTTACACCATGTTACCAAGTTTTCTCTCTCTTTCCTGCACTCTGTCTGGTCATTGTTTAAGGTACAATCCAGTACAGTGGTGTTGCCTTGAAGAAGTTTTCCTCCTCTCTCTACAAGAATCTCAGGGAGTCCCTCTCCCACTGCAACTCCCAAGTTATTTCCTCTGCCCTGAAGACTCTATGCTACTTTCTCTCCACCCCCACCCTCCTCTAGCTTATCTCTCCACGCTTCAGGCTCACTGCCTTTATTCCTGATGAAGGGCTTTTGCCCGAAACGTCGATTTCGAAGCTCCTTGCATGCTGCCTGAACTGCTGTGCTCTTCCAGCATCACTAATCCAGAATGTTATCAGCAAACACATAAATGAAGTTAGAGCAGAATTTGGCCATGATCATGAGTGTATAACAAACAAAGTAAGCGACTGAATATGCAGCCTTGCAGGGCACTGATGATGAGGATTATCACGGAGGAGGTGCTGTCACCTATCCTTGCTGATTGTGGTCTACAGGTCAGGAATTCGAGGATCCAGTTGCAGAGAGGAGAGAAGAGTCAGAGGTCTCAGAGTTTGGAAAGGAGTTTTTTCAGGTTGAGGACAATTTTGCATCCGATTTATTGAAAACAGATTTTTCAGATGTAAACAAACATGGATTGTTGCATCTACTGCTCTTAGATCATCTCATTATCACAGAATCAAGGTGCAGATTTGGATGTTAGAAAGTACTAGTAGTACAGGCAAAAATTACATTTTAAGTTTTGAGATGGAAAAAATTAAAACTGAGTGTCAAATTATGGAAAACTTATGTTATAAAAATCCATCTGGCTTACTAATGATTGATAAGGAAAGGAATCCAGATGTGACTGCAGACCACACGACAATGGGACCGTTTCTTAAATGCCCTTCAAGCAATTATGAACGGGTAATAAATGCTGGCCTGCACAATGTGTCACATTGCATGAATGGATATGTAAACAAATGACAATCCACATGTATTTCCACCAGCAGTAAATGTGCCTTGAAAAATCTGGGGTTCCTTATGAAAAAACATTGACAATGAGAAAAAATTGATAATGAGAAAATCAAGCAAAGTTTTGAGGAGGAACAAAAAAATTAATTTTAAAGATTGAGAAGGTATATGAAGACTGATAAATTAACAAATGATCTTAGAAATGTACAGCATGGAAACAGACCCTTCGGTCCAATTTGTCCATCTGACCAAATATCCTAACCTAATCTTGCCCCATTTGCCAGCCCTTGGCTCATGTCCCTCTAAACCCTTCCTATTCATATAGCCATCCAGATGCCTTTTAAATGTTATAATTCTACCAGCCTCCACGACTTCCTCTAGCAACTGATTCCATACATGCACCACCCTAAGTTGCCTCTTAGGCCCCTTTTAAATCTTTCCCTCTCAATCTAGACCTATACCCTCTAGTTCTAGACTCCCCCAACCGAGACAAGAGGCCTTGTCTATTTATCCTATACATGCCCCCTATGATTTTATAAACCTTTACAGTTATCCCTCAGCTTCCAATGCTCCAGCCCCAATCTATTCAGCCTTTCCCTACAGATCTAATCCTCCAACCCTAGCAAAAATAGAAAAAAAACAAAAGGGTAATAATAATGGAAGAAAAAGAAATATCTCAATGAAGGATGAAGGAATAAAAACATTGAATAACTATGTTCTTAATTTGTTCACGAATGTGAATTCACTGGCAATATCACTGTCGGTAAGTCCCTTTGAGAAGATTATGGCGAGTCTAAGCAGGTGATAAGTGAAATAAAAGGGTGCAAAATTAGAAGCAGCCAAGGCCTAGTAGTTATTTTTGATTGCATAGTTGATAACCCAATACTGAAGACATGCATGCCCACATCAGGGCACCATCATCTAGATCTCACACTTCTTCCACGTAAAACAGTGCAATCAATTGTCAAGAGCAAATGTGAGAATTATCTGTGCAACAATAATCTGATTTGCAGCAGATACATTCAGATTCGGAAATTATGCCTAATGATCATCTCAATTGCTACTGACTCACATTCTGGATTAGCTCAATTTCCAAAGTTTTAAAAAAAAATAAAGTTCAAACATAGTTTTTTTTGGGGGGGGGGGCAGTGTGACATCGCGATGTTCCTGGATTAGTAATCAGCTAGGCTAATACTTTCAGAACAAGGACTCAAAATAGCACATCCCATGAATTAATAGAACAAACAAATAAATAGGGATGAGTGTTCATAATTTACATGCATAAATTTGAATTATTAACAAGTAGGTTGACACCAAAGTTTGCAGATGATAGCACTGAGGAGTATAAATTAGCATTGGGAAACATGCTGACTGCATGGTTAAGTGGCAAATCAAATTTAACATAGATAAGTAATGAGCTGTGGTAAGAATAATAGAAACATTATCCACAATTTAACAATTCAAAAACCAAATGGGGTACAACAGCAAAGTGATCTAGGGATATAGGTATTCAATTCAAGTAATGCAAAATGTTAGACAACCTAGGGATGCCGTTGTGGTTATGTTTGCCGAGCTGGGAATTTGTGTTGCAGACGTTTCGTCCCCTGTCTAGGTGACATCCTCAGTGCTTGGGAGCCTCCTTTGAAGCGCTTCTGTGATCTTTCCTCCACCATTTGTAGTGGTTTGAATCTGCCGCTTCCGGTTGTCAGTTCCAGCTGTCCGCTGCAGTGGCCGGTGTATTGGGTCCAGGTTGATGTGCTTATTGATTTGGATCTGTGGATGAGTGCCATGCCTCTAGGAATTCCCTGGCTGTTCTCTGTTTGGCTTGTCCTATAATAGTAGTGTTGTCCCAGTCAAACTCATGTTGCTTGCCATCTGCGTGTGTGGCTACTAAGTATAGCTGGTCGTGTCGTTTCGTGGCTAGTTGCCAGAGGAAAGATCACAGAAGAACTTCACAGGAGGCTCCCAAGCACTGAGGATGTCACCTAGACAGGGGACGAAACGCCTGCAACACAAATTTCCAGCTCGGTGAACAGAACCACAACAATGAGCACCCGAGCTACAAATCTTCTCACAAACTTTGAACACCTACGGGCGAGAGACGCTAAGACAAGCCAGGAAATGGAAATCCTGTGCCAACCGTCTAAGCGCCACATACGAACAACTCCGGTTCCTGCATGAATGCCGAAAGAATCGAACCCTTCCACCATGTCAGATACAGACCACCAGTCAACAACCCACAAGCCAGGGACACAGCCAGACAGAACAGATTCAGGATGATCCAGGTAATGATTACAGGCACTCACAACAGACTTCACAAACACAGACAAGAAATTGCGCGCCAAAAATCGTTAATTTCAAAAACCACCAATCAGGAATGGACCCGGACCATAGAACAGGCCGTCACCATAGTACAGAACAGGACCACACACCGCAAAAAAAAAGCAATAAAAGAAAAAAAAATGGCCAAACTAACACAAAACAGAGAGGACACCACAACACACACCTGGGTTAGAAATCTCTCCCACAGACAGCTCACAGACACGGAAAGAACAACACTGACCAAGGGACTCAACTACAACCACAGGGACGCCAAGACAGCAGACTTTCTAGCAGCACTAGAATGCACACTTAGGAACAATGGACTGACAGAAGAGACACAACAAACAGTAAGACAAAGTATCGTACCTCTGATAACAAGCAAAAGACAAACACATAACCTCAACACCAAGGAGAGGGAAGCACTAAAATCACTAAGAAACGATAAGAACATAATTATACTACCAGCAGACAAAGGCAGAATGACGGTCATCCTGGACAAAGCAGACTACATTCAAAAAGCGCAAAACTACTTGCAGATACCAACACCTACCAAAAGAGGGTGTTTGACCCCACCCCACAGCTCACCAATAGGATAAACAACACACTGAGGAACCTACAAAAAGAAAATGGACAGATAACCAGGTTTGACCTACAAAGAATGAAACCTGAAAGCAACAACACCCCCAGATTCTATGGACTACCTAAAGTGCACAAACCAGACATCCCACTCAGACCCATAGTATCACTACCAGGGACACCATCACACAAACTGGCTAAAGAACGACAGCAGAAACTGAAACACCTGATCAGCGGATCCAAACACTTCATACAATTGACACAGGAATTCTTGGACATCATCAGAAATATACACATAGACAAGGAAGAAACCATGGTCTCATTCGATGTAACAGCACTGTTCACCTCCATCAACAAAACCCTAGCCAGAGAAACAATAGCCAACCTGCTGGACATACAGAACAGTCAAGAGGACATTGAACCTATCATCAAAGAAGGCATACTCAAACTACTGGACCTGTGCCTCACAACACACTTCACATTCAACAACCAAATATATGAACAAATCAACGGCACACCCATGGGCTCACCCATCTCTGGACTCATAGCAGAAGCGGTAATGCAAAGATTAGAAAAAACTGACTTACTGAAAATTCAACCAAAACTCTGGGTCAGATATGTGGATGACACCTTTGTAATCATTAAAAACACAGAAATAGAGAACACACACCGGATCATCAACGCCACACTCACAGGAATCCGATTCACTAGAGAGGAAGAAAAGGCCAACCAACTCCCATTCCTAGACGTGATGGTACAGAGACCTCCGAACGGAGAATTCACCACAAAAGGTATACAGGAAAGCCACACTCACAGACCAAGTCCTAACTACGAAAGCAACCACCCAACACACACAAAAGAAGTTGCATCAAGACACTATTCAAAACGGCCACAACACACTGCAGTACACCAGAACTGCAAAAACAGGAAGAACACCTATACGATGTATTCGCCAAAAACAGATACCCGTGCAATTTCATCAACAGATGCCTAAGGGAAAGGCAACGGAATGAGGACATGCCGCAACCCAAAGGACTAGCCACACCTCCATACATCAAGAGCATTTCCGAACTGACAGCCAGACTACTGCAACCACTAGGATTCATAACAGCACACAAACCAACAGCCACTCTCAGACAACAACTCACCAGGATGAAGGACCCGATACCCAGCATGAGCAAAACCAATGTAGTGTACAAAATCCCATGCAAGGACTGCACAAAACACTACATAGGACAAACAGGAAGACAGCTAATGATCCGCATCCACGAACACCAACTAGCCACGAAACAACATGACCAGCTATTCTTAGAAGCCACACACACAGATGACCAGCAACATGAGTTTGACTGGGACAACACTACTATTATAGGACAAGCCAAACAGAGAACAGCCAGGGAATTCCTAGAGGCATGGCACTCATCCACAGATTCAATCAATAAGCAATTCGACCTGGACCCAATATACTGGCCACTGCAGCGGACAGCTGGAACTGACACCGGAAGCGGCAGATTCAAACCACTACAAATGCCGGAGGAAAGATCACAGAAGGGCTTCACAGGAGGCTCCCAAGCACTGAGGATATCACTTAGACAGGGGACGAAACGTCTGCAACACAAATTCCCAGCTCAGCGAACATAACCACAACAACGAGCACCCGAGCTACAAATCTTCTCACAAACTTGGAACTAGGGATGTTTGCTAAGCAAATATGTGATGTCACGTTAAAGTTATACAGGACCGTGGTCAGACTGCACTTCAAGTAAAATGCATAATGTGGACTCTATACTGTAAAAAGGGAATAGAAGCACAGGAGTCAATTTACAAAGTTGGTACCAGAATTGAGACTATGATTATTTGGGAAAGTTGGACTGTTTCATTTTATGAAGAGGAGATTTAAACGTGAGTAATGTTATAAATGGCTTGGATATGGTGCTTATGGAGATAATGCTTTCACTTATTGAAGAAAGAGCCATAAATACTACATTATTGCTAATAAAATGTAATAAGGAAAAAGGGAGCAATCCATTTACTCTGTGAAAGACTAGAATTTGGAACCTATCATCATAGCAAGTTCTTGGTGCAAATAGTTTAAATACTTTAGAAAGGAAAACAGATGACAATATGGGACAAAAGGGAATAGTAAGATATCCTGGATGGCTGGGAATGGGTGGAGATTCACACGGGGTTTAAATGCAGAACAAAATAATTGAGCCAAGTGGCCTGTTTCCATGATGTACATTCTATGTAATTCTTTGTAAACCCAAAGCTGGGACGCAGGTAAAGCCTGAAAATAATTAGGAAACTGCACAAGTGAAACTTTCTCTATTCACCGATTCACTTATCCTTAAACACTATTTACTTCTGAAATGCAAGCTAAAATAATACAGCTTACAAACAAAAGTGGCACTGTAGTCAGGGGAGGGGTGATGTAGTGGTAATATCACTGGACTAGTAATCCAGGCCTTCAGGTTAATGTTCTGAAGTTAGGGGTTCAAATCCTACCATAGCAAACTTGAATCCAATAAAAATGCAGTCTTATAGCAATCATCACTATCAATTGTTACAAAGATACACCTGTCCCTTGAAGGAGGGAAACCTACCATTCTTACATGGTCTGGCCCAGGCATGACTCCAGTCCCATTGCAATGTGGTTAATTCTTAACTGTATGCTGAGCATTTAGAATAAATAACAAATGCTGGACTAGCCAGCAATGCCCAAATTTCATGAAAGAATTAAAACAAAATTATGTATTCCAATTAAAATCCCATTTTAACCAAACAACAATGACATTTTTCTTAAAATTTTCAAGAAAAACCAAAGTCACCAGAAATTAATTGTCCAATTTCTCTTCGTAAATTATTTCCCTTTCAAGGCTATCTATTCACAATTGGATGATCTTCATGAACTTATAAAACGATATTCTATGCTTAGCATATGAAGCTGGTAACACTTACTGCCAGCCCAAAGCACCTGATGAGGACAATGACAGTACATAAAAGGTATTGCACTAACACAGTCAGTTTTTAAAAATTCTTCAAATAACTAAATTATTAGTTAGATTCAGCAACCTGGTACTTATGATTCTGAATTAACTACCTATAGGTCATGAATCTACTTCCATCATGGCAATTTCTGAAATTAATGTTAATAAATTTGGCAATTTGATTATTAACAAGAGCAGGATAATAGATCTGCTGCATTTAGAGGCTCATTGCTTCACTTACTCTCCTTGATATGAGCTGTATTGTTAGATTCAAGGCATTTAGCTCATTTTCAAAGCAGAGTATATGTGACTCTACATGACAATAACATGAATTGAAGAGTGTTTCACAAAAGGAGATTTACAAAACAGATAAGAAAAGGAAGAAAAAGCATACTAATAGGATGGGAATAGGATGGTGATTAGAAAAGTGTCATGAAAATTGACAAAACTCTGGTGCAGCCACATTTGGAGTATTGTGTACAGTTCTGGTCACCACATTATAGGAAGGATGTGGAAGCTTTGGAAAGGGTGCAGAGGAGATTTACTAGGATGTTGCCTGGTATGGAGGAAAGGTCTTATGAGGAAAGGCTGAGGTACTTGAGGCGGTTTTCGTTAGAAAGAAGAAGGTTGAGAGGTGACACATAAAAGATAATCAGGGGATTAGATAGGGTGGACAGTGAGAACCTTTTTCCTCGGATGATGATGGCTAGCATGAGGGGACATAGCTTTAAAATGAGGGGTGACAGATATAGGACAGATGTCAGAAGTAGTTTCTTTACTCAGAGTATAGGGGCATAGAACACCCTGCCTGTAACAGTAGTAGACCCACCAACTTTAAGGGCATTTAAATGTTCACTGGATAAACATACGGATGAAAATGAAATAGTGAAGGTTTGATGGGCTTCAAATTGTTACAATAAGCTGTGAAACCATCAAGCGCCATAGGGCCTAGACTGTGCTGTAATGTTCTACCTTCTACAACAGCTTACAACAGATTCATTAGGAGAAAGTTACCTACTACTCTTCGTGACTACAGACCTAAGTAGTGTGGTTAACTCCAAATGTAACAATGGAAACTAGGAATGGACAATTTAAATGCTGGTTAACATGGATCCTCTACAGCCCTACAGCTAACATAAAGAACTGTTCTCAACAGAGCTCAGTAAATGTAATACATTTAATAAAGATCACTTCATCGCTGTGCTCAGGTGACCTGGGAAACCAGTAATTGGAAATGAAACATGGGACATTTCAACATTAAACATTCCTCGGTTAGATAAAGTAATTGATTCTACTTAACGCATTTTAAACACAAATTAGAAGAGCATCTCTACTGGATTACTATGAATGTTTTGCTCAGCATAACAGCAATCGTCTAAATGAGGTTGACAGTTTGTCTTTTACTGCCAAAGTTATTTAAAGTAAACCTTAACCACTATCCTCAGAACTGGGATGAGACTGAAGACGTTTTCACTTATTATTTCTACAGTCAGAGGGAAATTAATTCCTTCAGTCAGGGTCAAAGTTCCAGATGGGGCTGGCAATAGATTTGCTGCACCTAAAGGGTCATTGCTCCACTTATCTGCCTTGGTATGAGCTGTACTGTTAGTTTCAAGGCATTTAGCTCATTTGCTAAGCAGAGTAAATGTAACTCTACATGACAATAACATGAACTGAAGAGTGATTCACAAAAGGTGATTTACAAAAAAAGGGAAGAAAAAGCACGCTAAGCAGGAATTGGGAGGACAAGGGAGGGGAGATCAATGCAAGCTGCACGAGGGAGGGACGGCCAGCTCTTCGGAGGGGGAAGATGGACGCAAAGAAGGCCATCACCACCAGAAGAAGAGACAGAGCGCCGTCGGTAAAGAGGAGGGCATTTCCTCCCAACCAGGAAACAACGGACCCCCCTGAAGTCCACCCTCCACCCAGTGAGAACCAGGAGGTACCCACTGCCCCACAACTACAGGCAACCGAGAGCTGTGATCCTCTGACAGCCCCATTGCCAGACACAGAACTGGACAGGGAGGACCCTTGCCTTGGCTCAATGACACTAGAGCGGGTAAATGACCCCAGTGAGGAGCTGGATAGCTACCTCAGCCCAGCGAAGGTCCAGCAGTTCGTGCTTACCATGGGGATGTAGACAGCTGCCCCAGAGACAGGACAGTCAAATGGACAACTGTAACCCCATAAACTGGGGGTTAAAGAA
Organism: Chiloscyllium punctatum; assembly: GCF_047496795.1. NCBI lineage: Eukaryota > Metazoa > Chordata > Chondrichthyes > Orectolobiformes > Hemiscylliidae > Chiloscyllium > Chiloscyllium punctatum. The sequence goes on along the minus strand of NC_092746.1, from coordinate 89,005,770 downwards.
GTTGCATTTGCTTTCATATAACAGGGCACCCACTCAGTAGGTGGGTTCCGCTGAAGCCACAGCCAAATACCAAGAGACTGGATAGTTAATAAAGGTAACTGTTAATAGGATAACTGTGAATTCGATTATTTCAATTTGTTCTTTGTAATGTTAAGACATGCAATGTATATAACTATGAACGACATGGAAAATTGTACAAGTACCAGAGATTTATTTACATGAATAAAGTATATTTTGAAATAAAAAAAAATCAATGCAAAATTGTCGGTTTTGAAGATGGTGAGATGTAGCAAGGTGCAGGGTATTTGAAAATAGAATTAGAGTATAGGAAAAGCAACCAGGTAGTCAGATAGTACAATAATGATAATTAAAAAGAGCAGTATTAAATAATGAAACAAACCTTAGATGTCGTTACCGAAGTTTTCTGAAGCAAGGGCACGAAAGCAATTTTAAATGATGGCTAGGATTTTAAAAGACAGGAGAGACTGATTCTTTAAAAGAAAAAGATTATTTTTTCTAGGGACCAATAACTCATGCTAATTGCCATGAGATAATCCTTGTTACAACAGCATTCCCATGATAGATTGGAAACTTCTGGATTTGTACCTTTTTATCATATTGCTTTATTATTTGGTCATGTGGTATTCGTATAGATAGGACTTGAGAAGTATGCAGGATGAATTGGAAGGTGTGATGGGTGAAGCTCAGCCCAGCAGATTGATGACGATTTTAATCCAAAATTGGTATTGCAGAAGTTACAGAACTGAGTTATCCAGCAAATTAATATGCCATTCTTTCACCTTTATGAAAAATAAATTTTGAGGCAAAGAATAAAAAGTAACAAACCAATGCTAAATATTTATACATTAAGCCTCAGTTGCAGTCTCATGTGCTACTCTGAATAGCATACTTTAGGAAAGATGTCAAGGCTTTACAGAGGGTTCAGAGAAGCACCAGCGAAGAGGGCCTTCAGGTTGACACAACTGGAGAAACTGGCATCTTTCTTGTTTAAAGCAAAAAAGCTCAAACAGAATAGCTCAACGGAATAGCTCATTCACTGGCACAGGCACAAATATTGAATGGCCGCCTTCTGTGCTGTAGGATACCGTAATAGATTTGAACCATCAATAGAGTTTTCAGTGGTCAGTTATCCACATGACCAGACTAATCATAAATTGAATAATATTTTTCATTGGTGTAGTGAAAGCCTAAAAAAAGCAAGTTCAGGAAATATATGCAGTAGGAGGTGTTTTCTTCAGTCTTGCATATAGTTGGAGCTTTATTAAGAACCTTTTTTTGAGTGCATAGAACTGTCACTGTGTGCTGAAGGTGGAAAATTATTTCATTCCTTCAGTACTGACTGCAGCTAGATCAGTGTGAAACAGAAACACTGGGAAATTAAAAATTATACAATAAAATTGCTGCATTCCCTGCAGCAGTCATCTTAATTATAAGACAGATTCACTCTGGTTTCGCCAAGAAGTTATTCATGATCTGAGCAAATTCTTTAAACAGCATGGCTTTTTCTCTAAATGGTGAGAAAATTAATAAAGCCAAAGCACAAAGGGATCTGGGAGTGCTAGTCGAGGATTCTGTAAAAGGTAAACATGCAGGTTGAGTCTGTGATTAAGAAAGCGAATGCAATGTTGTCTCTTATCTCAAGAGGGTTGGAATATAAAAGCAGAGATGTACTACTAAGACTTTATAAAGCTCTGGTTAGGCCCCATTTGGAGTAATGTGTCCAGTTTTGGTCCCCATACCTCAGGAAGGACATACTGGCACTGGAATGTGTCCAGCGGAGATTCACACGGATGATACCTGGAATGACAGGTCTAGCATATGAGGAACGGCTGAGGATACTGGGATTGTATTCGTTGGAGTTTAGAAGATTAAGGGGAGACTTAACAGAGACGTACAAAATAATACATGGCTTGGAAAAGGTGGATGCTAGGAAATTGTTTCCGTTAGACGAGGAGACTAGGACCCGTGGACACAGCCTTAGAATTAGAGGGGGTCATTTCAGAACAGAAATGTGGAGACATTTCTTCAGCCAGAGAGTGGTGGGCCTGTGGAATTCATTGCCACGGAGTGCAGTGGAAGCCGGGACGCTAAATGTCTTCAAGGCCGAGATTGATAGATTCTTGTTGTCTAGAGGAATTAAGGGCTACGGGGAGAACGCTGGTAAGTGGAGCTGAAATGCGCATCAGCCATGATTGAATGGCGGAGTTGACTCGATGGGCCGAATGGCCTTACTTCCACTCCTATGTCTTATGGTCTTATGGCTTTCTACAAGAGTTCAAAAACATTCTTCATACAAAGTGATTTCACTAATTTTGTTCACAAAAACAGTCTATCATCATTAATCTACTATGGGAAAAACTTACCAATTGTTGCAGCAAGTTCAGGGTCAAAGGTATCATCTGTGAACCGTAGTAGCAAACTGAAAATATTAAATGAATTGTCAGTCACGGAACAAATGAAGCACAAGATCTTAAAAAAGATTCAAAAACACAGCTATCAAAAGTTGACTTTTTTCTTGTAACTTATGTAATTTGTTTCAATAAGATTGCTGGGATTTAACAGGAACACTATCTTTGTAACTGTAATAAAAAGTGATATGGCACTCTAAAGCATGTTTTATAAGGGATATACAATATAAAAATAAAGTCCTACGACAAAACAAACAGGAATTGCTGGAGAAACTCAGCAGATCTGGCAGCATCGGTGGAGAGAAAGCAGAATCGGTTGCAGTCACCATCAGAACTCAGAAATCCTGCTACAATTGCATCAGTATTGGTGAGAACAAACCTGGAGCACGATGCAGTTTTGATTTCTATACTTTAAGGATATGCAGCAAACTTTGTTTTAATTATCACCTCATGAACAGGCACACTCGATAAACCAACAAATATTGTATATCTCAAATGTTGCAAAGTTTACTGTATTATTGTCTAATTATTGTAGATTTTTATTTTTATCTGCAAATATATTTGTTGCTCAACTGAATGGCCACATGCAATATTTCAAGTCATTTCTCCTCAAATAACGGAATCTATCAAAATATTTGAGTAGTCATGGAGTCAGAGATATACAGCACAGAAACATACCTTTTGGCCCAATTCATCCATGCCGACCAAATACCCTAAATTAATCTAGTGCCATTTGCCAGTATTTGACCCATATCCTCTAAACCCTTCCTTCCTATTCAAATACCCATCCAGATGCCTCTTAAATGTTGTAACTGCACCAGGCTCCACCATTTCCTCTGGCATCTTATTCCATACACATATCACCCTCTGCATGAAATGGTGCCCCTTAGATCCCTTTTAACTCTTTCCCCTCTCACCCTTAAACCTAAGCCCTCTTGTTCTGGACTCCTCCACCCCAGGGAAAAGACCTCGTCTATTTATCCTATCCATGATATTATAAACCTCTACAAGGTCACTCCTTTGCCCCCAACACTCCTGGGAAAATAACCTCAGCCTATTCAGCCTCTCCCTATAACTCAAACCTGCCAACTCTGGCAACATCCTCATAAATCTTTTCTGAACCATTTCAAGTTACACAACTTCCTTCCTACTGTAGTGACACCAGAATTGCATGCAGCATTCCAATGGTGGACCTGTATAACTTCAACACGACCTCCCAACTCTGACCATCAATGCACTGACCAATAAAGGCAGGCATATCAAATGCCTTATTCACTATCCTATTTACCTAAAACTCCAAGATGAAACTGCACTCCAAGGTCTCTTTGCTCAGCAACATTCCCCAGGACCTTACCATTAAGTGTATAAGTCCTGCTCTGATTTGCCTTTCAAAAATGCAGCACCTCACATCTAAATTCCATCTGCAGTTCCTTGTTCCATCGGCCTATCTGATCAAGACCCCACTGTATTCTGAGGTAACCTTCTTTGTTGTCAACTACACCTTGCCAGCTGAGTGAGAGTGAGAGGGCTCTCTGACAATAAATTTTATTTGAGGCAAAGTTGCATTATTATTTAAGTGATTTACGCTTAAAATAAAGTATAACAGCGATGTGCACACCCCCTGTATTACTTTTCTAATACATTGATTAAAGTGGACATCTTGATTGTCCAGAATATTTGATCAACTGGCCCATAGGTGCTGGCTAATAAAAAAAAATTGCTGTATTTGCATTGGAGGCAGGACACTGAATATTGCCTAGATTGGATCCTGGCATAAGAAGCCGAAAAAGTGAGACTGAACAAATTGACCTTGCACTCTCATGTTTCAAAGAACAATAGGTGATCTCATCAACACATACACAAGATTCTGATGGGACAGATAGCACAGGGTAGACTTAGACGATGCCGACCCCACAATGAAAAACACAAGTCAGGATAATGGGCCAACTATTTATGGCTGAGATGAGATATTTTGTTCCCCCAACTGACTGTGAACCTTGAAAATGTCTACCCTAGTGTGTTGTGGATGCTGGAGCATTGAATACATTCTGCCCTCTTAAGCAACCAGGAATTTGATAAGAGGAACAGAGCATGAACAACAGAGGGCCTGAGGAGCAGCACGAGGGCCAGAGGGAAAGTGAAAGAGGGAGAGAGAAAGGAGAGATAAAGAAGTAGAGATAAAGAGCAAGACACATCACTTTTCCATTTCTCTCTTCAATTCTGAAGAAGAATCACATTGGACTTGAAATGTCAACACCACTTATTTTTGAAGATGTTTCCAGACCTGCTGAGTTTCCCAGCGTTTTCTGTTCTATAAGTAAAATTAGTTTCTTTCTTTCAAAGCATATATGAAATACCTGGCATGCTCTAATTCACACACTACAGAATTAGAGATCTTATGTATTCCGGCCAAAAATAAGATTGAATTATTAGAACAATGGCTTATGTTTGTCTATCAATGAAGTTTAAGCATTTGACATTACACTAGAATACCTGAAAAGACAAAGGTTAAATTACATAAGCAATTGTTTCAAAATTCTTAGATGCACCTATGGTAGACAGTTAAAACATGGAGCTCCTATGTAGAAATAAAGACTTGAACACATATATAGCTGGCCAATTTAGTTTCTGACCTTTGGGAAGTCCCAAGATATTGTTAATGGGGATTTAGTGATGTCACTAAGTGCAAAGGAAAATGGTTACATTGCCTCGCACTTGTATGAGATGAATGATACTTGCCATTTATCAGCCCAAGCCAAGATCTCCAAGTCTTGCTGCACTGTATCATTAGCTGAGAAATTCAGGCCAGCAAACTGGCAAGAGTTGGAAAACAAAGTGACCACTCACTTAGAATGCTGAACAGAATAGTTCCAAGTGTTGTCTTATAGAGGTAGAGCGCTGGTCGTAAACTAAACGATTGCTACCATAGTAGTGGTAGCAGCCAGTCACTTTGTTCCCACCCCTAAAGTTTGTCACAACAATTAGACTGGGACAAAAAGCAACACTAGATCGCTGCTGAGGTAGAGAGTCTCATGTTTTAGATTAGATTAGATTAGATTACTTACAGTGTGGAAACAGGCCCTTCGGCCCAACAAGTCCACACCGCCCCGCCGAAGCGTAACCCACCCATACCCCTACATCTACATCTACATCTACCCCTTACCTAACACTAGGGGCAATTTAGCATGGCCAATTCACCTGGTCAGCACATCTTTGGACTGTGGGAGGAAACCGGAGCACCCGGAGGAAACCCACGCAGACACGGGGAGAACGTGCAAACTCCACACAGTCAGTCGCCTGAGGCAGGAATTGAACCCGGGTCTTTAGTGCTGTGAGGCAACAGTGCAAACCACTGTGGCACCGTTCTTTGGAGTAGGTTTAAAATGTTGGTGTGCCTCTGTATCCCAATAGTGACTTTCCACCTTCAGAATCCGCAGCAACATCTTTAGGTAAAAAGGACTGCAGATGCTGGAAACCAGAGTCGAGATTAGAGTGGTGCTGGAAAAGCACAGGTCAGGCAGCATCTGAGGAGCAGGAAAATCAACGTTTCAGGCAAAAGCCCTTCATCAGAAATAGAGGCAGGGTGCCTGCAGAGTGGAGAGATAAATGAGAGGGGGGGTGGGGAGAAAGTGGCAGAGTACTGCCTCCAACAAGTGCCTGGCATTCAAAGCCTCTATGAACCACCAAAAACTTTCTGATGGAGCAACCTGCACCTAAGCAGTGGCTTCCAGGTGAGTGGGGGTGGGGATGGAGGTGATAGGTCAGAGAGGAAGGTGGGGGAGGGTAGCAAACAGTACAATGGGTGAATGGGAGTGGGGCCGATGAAGGGTTTTTGCCCGAAACGTTGATTTTCCTGGTCCTCAGATGCTGCCTGACCTGCTGTGCTTTTCCAGCACCACTCTAATCTAGACTCTGGTTTCCAGCATCTGCAGTCCTTGTTTTTACCTAGTTGATTTTAACCCTACTGCAAATCCTCTTGCAAGGATACCTGCCTTGAAGAAGTTTTCCTCCTCTTTCTACAAGAATCTCAGTGAGTCTCTCTCTCTCACTGCAACCCCCAGGTCATCTCCTCTGCCCTGAAGATCTTCAGCACCACCTTCATGACCTGTCCTACCTGCCTATCTTCCTTCCCACCTATCCACTCCACCCTCCTCTCTGACCTATCACCTCCAACCCCACCCCCACTCACCAACTGTACTCTATGGTACTTTCTCCCCACCCCCACCTTTATCTCTCCACTCTGCAGGCACCCTGCCTCTGTTCCTGAAGGGCTTTTGCCCAGAACGTCAATTTTCCTGCTCTCAGATGCTGCCTGACCTGCTGTGCTTTTCCAGCAACATCTTTATCTTGATCTTCCTCCAAGGTGGTGTGCAGTGAAAAGATATTTCTTCTATCAGGTGCATTGGCTCAATCATGTCATGCAGTTCCTGTTTATGGAGTGAATGAGTCCTTAGAATTTCTTCCAGGAATTGCTTGCCTTCTATTGGGACCTAATCAAGGTATGGGAAATGGTCACCGCCTACAGGGAGTGGCAACTGTCACAAGGAAGCCACTGCTTAGGTGCAGGTTGCTCCATCAGAAAGTTTTTGGTGGTTCATAGAGGCTTTGAATGCCAGGCACTTGTTGGAGGCAGAGCAGTGGACTGGATGTTACCAGTGTAATTGGCAGTGAGGATGTCAGTCAACATCCAGCACATTGCCTGAGCCATCCAGAGATTCCTAACTCTACTACTCAACCAAGAACGTACAGGGAGTTGAAGTGGCTCAGGCACTGCCATGAGCTTCCAGATGAACTGACAGTAATCTGTCTGGAATCTGACTCTGGCCCCAGATACCAGTCCTCCTTAGTATGTGACGCCCCACGATCTGAACTCTCTCAGAAATTTCCTTTATGTCTTTCAAATGGCATGGATGAGATTCCTGAGTGCACTGTTGCTGCACACACTCCACTTCCTCACCTTTGTCTGACACTTAGGTAACCTTGATTTAACATTTTACCTTCTAGCAGTGGCGATCCCAAGTGGAACACCTTTGTAAGACTGTCTTTTCATTTTCTATCAGGAACCCAAGGTAGAGAATGTTGCACATGCTATAGGAAATTTAAAAAGTTCACTGGATGCCTAGCCATACAATGTTTTTTGCGGCCTAGAGGAAACAGTATTCCATGTTTACGTTGAGTGCTTCAATTGCAGTTTAGCTTTGTAAATGGGCCGTTCTTAAACGTTTGGTTGCACCTCCAGCCCTCGGTCTTAATCTACGGGCATGCTGTACAGAGGTGCAGGCAGGTTGGAGGTCCTCCTCGTGGTCCAATCCAAAATGATCATCAAGACGTCCAACACCAAGCCACAGCATGAGTCGTTGTATCCAACTGTCTGACCCCTTCTAATATTATTGCATCAGTGCTCAGGTGCCTATTGAGGGAGAGTAAGTAGTGCCCACCGGCACAATGGAGGTTTTTAAGTGCCAGTGGTCCCCACAGGGCCTGGGGTACATCATCAGCCCCAGAGATGACATTAATCTAATTTTGATAAGCTTCTGTTACTCATTTTACTTTTACTTTTGTTATAGTGCTCCACATAGAGATACTTGTATGAAGTTTTTATTCGGAAAGTAGATGGCGGATTTATCGGGCAGTACTTTTAGAATACTGTGTTCAATTATGGTCTCCCTGCTATAGGAAAGATGTTGTTAAATTTGAAAAGGCTCAGAAAAGATTGATAAGGATGTTGGCAGAATTGGAAGTTTTGAACCAAAAGCAGAGGCTGAATAGATTGGGGTTTTTTTCACATGAAGCATCAGAGACTGAGGGAATGACCTTATAGAGGTTTATATAATTATGACAAGCATGGATAAGGTGAATAGCCCAAGTGTTTTTCCCAAGATAGGGGAATCCAAAATTAGATGGCATAGCTTTAAGATCAGAGAGGATAAAGTGAGGACTGCAGATGCTGGAGACCAGAGTTGAATTCTGAAGAAGGGCTTATGCCTGAAACATCGATTCTCCTGCTCCTCGGATGCCGCCTGGCCTGCTGCGCTTTTCCAGCACCACACTTTTCAATTTAAGATCAGAGAGCAAAGATCTAAAAGGGACCAGAGGGGCAACTTTTTCAGAGGGTGTACAGCATGAGCCGCCAGAGGTGGAGATGGAAACAGATACAATTACAACATTTAAAAGGCACTTGGATGGGTACACGAATAGGAAGGGTTCAGAGGGATATGGGCCAAATGCTGACAAATGAGACTAGATCAGTTTGGAATACCTGGTCAGCATGGATAAATTGGATTGAAGGGTCCGTTTTCATGCTGCTTAACTCTATGACTCTATCAGAGTTACCATTTTGTGTGTAGTGGGCAAAACAGGAAATTTTCCACATTATCAGATAGATGCCATTGTTGCAATTAGACCAGAATAGGCTGGGATAGGGATGCAGCAATCTGGAGCCCATCTTTACGACTATTGCCAGGGTCCATAGTTTCTGCCTTCAGGCTTTCCTTCACATTGTGTGGAGTGAATAAAACTGATAATATGAATTTTGGGTTTCAGCAGGTTAAGATTAGGTGCTCGGGTTTGCCATGTTGCATGTTTGATGGCAGATTTAGAGACATGAGCCAAAGGGTTTTGAAGATATGGGATTGCCACTATCACATTCGGATTGGGGTAGATTTGGGTAAAGAGGATAAAGTGTACAGATATGTCAGTATAGATACTGAGAGTATTGTGTCAGGGATTAATGTTTTAACAAAGACTGGGATAATTTAAGATTCGATAATTGAGGTCAAGTCTGGAGTTTAGGAGATATGAAGACTGTCATCATTGGGTATGACAGTTGCAATAGTACATTGGCTGCAGAAATAAAATATTATTGTTCAACTGAAGCACCTGAAGAAGTGACATTTACAAATCAACGGGCGAAAACTGGACGCTGATCTGCTGCGTCAGGAAAGCCGAGGCCTACAGCTCGGTTCCAGAAACCGGAGCCCGAGAACCACCCGGTCGAACCAGCAAGAACTCGGCACCGCCTCACCTGGACTTGCCGACGCCGCTCTCGCCGATGATTAAGATCTTGAGGGTAGTCAGTATGTCCTCGTCCATAGCGCTCAAACAGCCCGCGTCGTCAAACCCACCCACACTGCTTTACGGCACCTCCCCTTGACTGACAAAACCTCACAATTTACGGCACGATTAGCGCTTTCCCTGCCCCCTAGCGGCAACGACCCGCCCCCCGTTACGTCACCGTGGGTTACGGAAAATGATTGCCACAGACATTAACCAATCAGAGGGAGGTTCTTGAATCCGCCCCACTCCAGTCTAGTCTGATGCAGGAGTCCCTTCGATCACTCAGCGGCTCTTTCCCGTTGTCATGGAATAAAAGGGTAATTTGGACAGTAAAAGAAATATCATGAACTTCAGCTAGTAAACTATTCTTTCTCCTGTAAATAAAATAAAGACGTTGTGTAATTATCTTTTGTGTATCTTAACATCTTCATGAATATTTATATTTGAAGCCCTCTGTCCAGGAATGCATAAACATCAAACTGGATATTTTAATATTTTAATGCAGGGACAGTTTTTCATCTATCGCTGTTGGAATGTGAAAATCTCCAGCATAGTTGGATAATTAATTATATAAGCACAATTTAGATGTGCCAGTGTTGAATTGAACTTATTGTCACGTGTCTCGAGGCAGAGTGAAAAGCTTTGTCTTGCCAGCAGTACAGGCAGATCAGGCAGGTTAAATAGCAAAGATAAGTAAATAATAAGTAATATTGGCAAAAACAAAAACACAGGGACAGGCGAATGTTAAGAGTTTGTGAGTCCATTCAGTATTCTAACAGTAGGGTAGGAACTGTTTCAAAACTGGCTGGTGCGTGTGTTCAGGCTTCTGTACCTTCTCCCCGATGATAGAGGTTGTACAAAAACATTGCCAGGGTGGGATGAATCTTTGAGAATGCTGGCAGCCTTTCCTTGACAGCGGGCCTGGTAAATGGGAGGTTGGCCTTTGTGATTGTCCAGGCCAAGTTCACCACTCTCTATCACCATCTCCAATCTTGAATGGTACAGTTGCCACACCTGGTAGTGACATATCCAGACAGAATGCTCTCAATGGTGCACCTATTAAAGTTGGCAAGGGTATTTACTGCCCTGCCAAATTTCCTCAGCTGCCTTGTTGCTGGACCTTTGTAATCAGTGGTTTCCACATGAAGAGTCCAAGAAAGTTTGTTGTGGATGACCACTCCCAGGAGTTTGACTCTCCACTCGTTCCACCTGTTGAACTCGTTGGACTGGAGAGGATAAAGTTAAAAATCACACAATACCAGGTTATAGTCCAACAGGTTTATTTGGAAGTACAAGCTTTTGGAGCGCCACTCCATCAGGTGGTTCCTTCATCAGTCTCCTTCATCTTATTCTCCACAACCTGATGAAGGAGCAGTGCTTTGAAAGCTAGTGCTTCCAAATAAACCTGTTGAATTATAACCTGGTGTTGTGTGATTTTAACTTATGTAAACAAGTAAGATTACATGAGTATTCCACCCAATAGATTGATGCTGCTGTTTATGTTCCACACAAAGTCTCTTTTCACTCTCTTTGCACCACACCAACATATCCTGTCTACAGTCCTGTAACAGCTGAGTAGGAAGCATTCCTCATTCAGAGTCAGAAATTTGTTAAACGAGGGCAAAACAAGTAGAGGGTATTGCTGAAAGAATGACATAAAGGTGGTTGGGAGAATATTTTGTGTGGACATATCAATGCATCATGGATCATTTGATCTGTGCATTTTTATTTTATGATTTGATGTAGTCTGTAGAATTTATTAAGATGCAATATTTGCAGCAACAAGAATTGAAGGGTCAAAAATTATGTTTCTGATCTGATTAGATGTGGAAAGTACTTTGCTATTTCCAAAGGGCTTAAGCTGTCCAACAGAAATAGGCCAGATCATGTTAGGGACTTTTGTTTTCACAGATCTTCAAACAGCTTATTTACATATTAGGTTTTGCCTGATTTTGTGTATGATTTGCCACTCAAAACAGAAGGATATCAAGTCATAGAGATGTATAGCATGCAAACAGACACGTTGGTCCATCTCGTTCATGCCAACCAGATATCCTAAGTTAATCTAGTCCTATTTGCCAGCATTTGAGTCGAATTAACAACAATTTCTGTGTCCAGTTAGGTAATGTCAACTGTTTTCTAAGATCATCCACTGAAGATAACTGGTGTACAGCCAGTGTCCAATAAGAATACACATAATTTCTGCCCAGTGTTTAAGATTAAAATAAACCACATTCCGTAGAACAAGAAAATGAAATATTGAAACATCTACTTGAAGCAAATAATGCCTTTGCATAGCTATATTCCACTTATGTTTCTTGACATTTAATTCCTTGTGGAAAAATAGAGATAGCATGACCAACTATTGTCACATGAAAAATAGTGGAAATAGCAATAAGTTGTTAAAATTTCCCCTCCCACGTGATCAACAATGTCCTGCAGCGCATTTCCTCCACTTCCTGCACCTCCAACCTTGAACCCACCCCTCCGACCACAATAAGAATAGAATCCCCCTGGTCCTCACCTTCCACCCCACTAATCTCCGGATGTAGTGCATTATCCTCTGCCATTTCCACCACCTACAATCAGACACCACTACCAGAGGTGTATTTCTGTCCTGTTGTGGACCAAGCCAGATCCCTCAAAACCTTTCAAAAAGGTTTCCAGATGTTAACTGTGCTAATTGTTTTCGGCAGGTGTAAAGTGGGTATTCCAGGAGAGAATTAGCTGGTCAAACCACTTAATTTTTAAAAAAGCAGAATTTATATACAAGATTACTGAAAGAAACACAAACAACAGAAGACAGAATACTGCATAACATATCCTATGTGAAAAGCAAACAGGTCACTCCACTTAATGATGCTGTACCAAAATACTTGCAATAATCCCCATAAACATCCCTTGGCACAAAAGGCAAAATCAAACACACATTCTTACAGGATAAGAGTCAGAGAGAGAGAACCAGCCTGTGCTTCTTTCTGAATTCCAGCAGGGTTTCCATACAACTACTGCTAAAAGAAACCAAACCAGAGAAAAGCTGAGCTGAGAGAACTGGCCACTCCCCTTTCATTATACAAGTGTTTCTTTTAACTTGAAGGCCTTCTGTCTGAGGCAGTATCTGTTAGCGTTAAACAAATTGGCCCTGAAACCCATCCAAACTCAACTGTTCAGAACTTGTGTTTGTGATCTCCTAAAGAAAAAAACCAAGGACAAGCTAACCTTGTAAAAGGAGCAGCTTCATCACACTCCATGCTCCTATCTGTGGTCCGCAGTGACAATTCCCTTTGTGACTCCCTTGTTAGGTCCATGACCCCTCCATCCTAGGCTCCACACTAGGCATCTTCCCTTGCAGCCGCAAGAATTGTAAAACCTGCGCTCACACCTCCCCCCTTACCCCTGTCCAATGCCCTAAAGGATCTTTTTATTTCTGGCAGAGATTTTCCTGCACATCCAAAGGCTTCATCTACTGTGTCTATTTCTTGTGATGTGGTCTCCACTACATTGAGCAGACCGGACGCCAACTTGCAGAACGTTTCAGGGAACATCTCTGGGACACGCGCACTGAACAACCCCACTGTCCTGTGGCTGACCACTTCAACTTCCCCTCACACTCTACCACATGCAAATCCTGGTCCTCCGCCACTGCCAAATCCAAGCCACCCGATGACTGGAAGAATAATGGATCAACTTCCACCTTGGGACCCTTCATCCACATAGCATCAACATTGACTTCCATAATTTCCTAATTTCTCCTCTCCCCCATTCCAATTCCAACCCTCCAACTCAGCACTGCTCTCTTAAATTGGCGTACCTGTCCATCTTCCTCACCACCTATCTGCTCCACCCTCCTCTCTGACCTATCACTGTCACCCCCAACCTGTATCTTCCCAGCTGCCCCCCCCCCCCCCCCATCCCCACCTCTACCCTTATATTTATCTCTCAGCTGCAAAACCACCCCCCTACAACTCCAGCCCACATTCCTGATGAAGGGCATATGCCCGAAACATCGACTCTCCTGCTCCTTGGATGCTGCCTGACCTGCTGTGTTCTTCCAGTGCCACACTTTTGAACAAGTTGTTATTGGCTAGTTCATTTCCTTCCCCCTCCCCAGTCCTGATAAAAGGCTTCAACCTGAAACATCAAGTCCCCTGCTCCTGTGATGCTGCTTGACCTGCTGAGCTTTCTCCAACTGCACACTATCGACTCCGACTTTCTAGCATCTACAGTTCTCACTAACTTCTAGTTCACCAACCACCTTTCTAATTCTGGCTTTCAAATCTCTCAAGTCCTCTCACTTCCCTATTCTTGTAACCTCTTCCAAAAATACCCCTGTGCTCCCCTAATTCTGGTAGCTTATGCATACTAATTTTAACCACTCTACCACTGGTGATCATATCTTCAGCTGTCCAGGCTCAAAGCTGTAGAATTTCCTCCTAAAATCTCTCAATCTTACTCACACTTTCCTTCTTTAAAACCTGCTTCTTTAAACAAGCCATAATATCTCCTTATTTACTTTTAATGCTCCCGTGAAATGTTTTCTTGGGTTAAAAGTATTTTAACAAATATAAATTGGTACTCTTATTGGCTTCCAATTGCTGATAGAGAAGAAAATAAACTAATTAAAGAATGCATTTTTAGCATTTACCATGTCAATCAGAACAGTCACGGAGTTCAGCACATTCTTTGTTTTGCTGATTAGACCTGACTCCCAGAAAATCTAACCTCATGGCAGAAAGGTGAACTGGTGATGCTTGGCATGTTTGGAACATGAGAAAAATGTTTATCTGAGAGAGACTGACAGTAGTAAGGCCCCATTCCATTTTGATATGCTTTACCAAAATGTTTTATCATTCAGCTCCCCATAACATTGCCTAATCTCCACAATCCCCAATACAATCATTAAGTCCTAGAGTCAAACAGCATAGAAACTGACCCTTTGGTCCAACTCGTCCATGCAGACCAGACTCTCAATTTGATCTAGTCCCATTTGCCAGCATTAGGCCCATATCCCTGTAAGCCCTTTCTATTCATATAAACATCCAAATGTCTTTTAAATGTGGTAATATTGTTCCAACCTCAACCAAAATGATTAAGAACCTCTTGAATTTTGCAGTCCCGTTACTGAAAGGATGTTTCATTGTGAAAAATTTACATAAAAATGTTTCATTATAAATGCAGACATAACAGCCTCCTTTTATTTATGGGAAGTACAAAAATAAAAGGCATTGAATTACATGTACGTGGTATTTTCCAATTATTTCAGTCCTTATGCACTTTCTACCTAAAATCTCGATTCAGTCCCTGGATGGAAATCAGTTATTTTGTGTGTCATAATGTATTGATTTGGAAATTTAGTTGGAGGTGAGATAAAGGGATGGAGAGAAGTGAAATCAGACTAAGCATGATAAATTGAAATGGAGGCCGGAATGAGGAATCACTCACCGCAGAGACAACTTGTTGATGGAGGAAAGCAGTGAAGGTGTCTTAGTGAAAAAAATTCTCATAGACCTTAAGTGTTTAGCTGATCTGACTCATGTTTACAATTGAATGGGCACTGAAGAGACAAATTTGGCGAGGAGCCATGGTGGATTATCCAGGGAGATAGTGCACAGGTTCAATCGAGAGAGGTAAGTTAGACAAGGAGAAAACTGGGAGAAAGTGAGGACTGCAGATGCTGGAGATCAGAGTCGAGAGTGGGGTGCTAGAAAAGCACAGCAGGTCAGGCAGCATCTGAGGAGCAGGAGAATCGATGTTTCAGGCATAAGGCCTTCATCAGGAAATTGGTAAAATTAATCTCCTGTGGCATGCTAGTAAATGTTTCAGTAGTTGGCTTACTGACTCAAAGAATGATGGAATTCTAAACGTTCACCCTCAAAAGGCTGTTAAAAAGTGTTAATTATAAATTTCAAATCTGAAGTTAATAGTTTTTTCTTGTGTAAGTGAATAAAGGAAAGGTGAAAAATAAAATATGGATCAATAATGCTTTAATTGAATACAGGACCAAGTTCGAGAAGTTAAGTGGGTTGTTTGTGTTTCTATATAATTATATTGTATCATTTATGTCACAAACTTATATGTGAAACATGGACGTTGCAATGTCAAACAGCCAAGAACACCAATAGGAGAAGGTTTCACATTTTTGGATCATTGGAAGCTCTTTTGGGGTAGAAGTGACCTGTACAAGAGGGACGGATTGAACCTACATTGGAAGGGGACTAATATACTGACTGGGAGATTTGTTAGAGCTTCTTGGGAGGATTTAGACTAGTAACGTAGGGGTTTGGTGGGAGCTAAGGGGATAACTGAGGAAAGAGATCAATCTGAGACTGGTACAGTTGAGAACAAAGTCAAACAGTCAGGGCAGGCAGGGATAAAGCATAGAACAAGGCAGAACTGATAAATTAAACTGCATTTATTTCAATGCAAGAGGCCTAACAGGGAAGGCTGATGAACTCAGGGCATGGTTAGGAACATGGGGCTGGGATATCATAGCAATTACGGAAACATGGCTCAGGGATGGGCAGGACTGGCAGCTTAATGTTCCAGGATACAAATGCTACAGGAAGGACAGAAAGGGAGGCAAGAGAGGAGGAGGAGTGCCGTTTTTGATAAGTGATAGCATTACTGCTGTGTTGAGGGATGATATTCCTGGAAATTCATCCAGGGACTTATTTGGGTGGAACTGGGAAATAAGAAAGGGATGAGCATGTTATTAGAATTGTATGATAGACCCTCTAATAGTCAGAGGGAAACTGAGAAACAAATTCGTAAGGAGATCTCAGTTATGTGTAAGAATAATAGAGTGGTTGTGGTAGGGGATTTGAACTTTCCAAACATAGACTGGGACTGCCATAGTGTTAAGGGTTTAAATGGAGAGGAATTTGTTAACTGTGTACAAGAAAATATTCTGATTCAGTATATGGACGTACCTATGAGAGAAGGTGCAAAACTTGACTGACTCTTGGGAAATAAGGCAGGGATGGTGACTGAGGTGTCAATAGGGGAACACTTTGGGGCCTGAGACCATAATTCTATCAGTTTTAAAATAGTGATGGAAAAGGACAGACCAGATATAAAAGTTGAAGTTCTAAATTGGAGGAAGGCTAATTTTGATGGTATTAGGCAAAAACCTTCAAAAGCTGATTGGAGGCAGATGTTTGCAGTTAAAGGGATGGTTAAAAAATGAGAAAACGAGAGTCCAGAGAAAGTATATTCCTGGTAGGGTGAAAGGAAAGGCTGGTAGATATAGGGAATGCTGGATGATTAAAGAAATTGAGGGTTTGGTTAAGAATAAGAAGGAAGCATATGTCAGGTATAGACAGAACAGATCGAGTGAATCCTTAGAAGAGTATAAAGGCAGTAGGAGTATCCTTAAGAAGGAAATCAGGAGGTGAAAAGGGGACATGAGATAGCTTTGGCAAATAGAATTAAGGAGAATCCAAAGGGTTTTTACAAATACATTAAGGACAAAAGAATAACTAGGGAGAGAATACAGCCCCTCAAAGATCAGCAAGGCAGCCTTTGTGTGTTGTGGGAGCTGGGGGAGATACTAAACAAGTATTTTGCATCAGTATTTACTGTGGAAAAGGACATGGAAGGTGTAGAATATAGGGAAATAGATGGTGACTTCTTGCAAAATGTCCAGGTTACAGAGGAGGAAGTGCTGGATGACTTGAAACACATAAAAGTGGATAAATCCCCAGGACCTGATCAGGTGTACACCTAGAACTCTGTGGGAAGCTAGGGAAGTAATAGCTGGGCCTCTTAAAGAGATATTTGTATCATCAGTAGTCACAGGTGAGGTGCCAGAAGACTGGATGTTGGCTAACATGGTGCCAGGGAACTATAGAGCAGTGAGCCTGATGTTGATCATGGGCAAGTTGTTGGAGGGAACCCTGAGGGAAAGGATGTACATGTATTTGGAAAGGCAAGGACTGATTAGGGATAAGTCAACATGGCTTAGTGTGGGAAATCATGTCTCACAAACTTGACTGAGTTTTTTGAAGAAGTAACAAAGAAGATTAATGACAGCAGAGTGGTAGATGTGATGTATGTTGGCTTCAGTAAGGTGTTCGACAAGGTTCCCCAAGGGAGACTTGTTAGCAAGGTTAGATCTAATGGAATACAGGGAGGACTAGCCATTTAGATACAGAACTGGCTTAAAAGTAGAAGACAGAGGGTGGTGGAGGGTTGATTTTCAGAGTGGAGGCCTGTGACCAGTGGAGTGCCACAAGGATCAGTGCTGGGCCTTTCATCATTTATATTAATTATTTGGATGTGAGCATAAGAGGTATAGTTAGTAAGTTTGCAGATGACACCAAAATTAGAGGTGTAGTGGTCTGCGAAGAAGGTTACCTTACCTAGATTACAATGGGATGTTGATCAGATGGGCCAATGGTCTGAGAAGTGGCAAATGGAGTTTAATTTAGCTAAGTGTGAGGTGCTGCATTTTGGGAAAGCAAATCTTAGCAGGACTTACACACTTAATGGTAAGGTCCTAGGGAGTGTTACTGAACAAAGAGACCTTGGAGTGCAGGTTATATCTCCTTGAAAGTGGAGTTCTATAACTCTATGACTCTATGCAGGTAGATAGAATAGTGAAGAAGGCATTTGGTATGCTTTTCTTTATTGATCAGAGTATTGAGTACTTGTGTTGACAGGTCATGTTGTGGCTGGACAGGACATTGGTTAGGCCACTGTTAGAATATTGCGTGCAATTCTGGTCTCCTTCCTACCGGAAAGATATTGTGAAACTTGAAAGGGTTCAGAAAAGATTTACAAAGAAGTTGCCAGAGTTGGAGGATTTGAGTTGTAGAGAGAGGGTGAATAGGCTGGGGCTGTATTCCCTGGAGTGTTGGAGGCTGAGGCGTGACCTTATAGAGGTTTATAAAATCATGAGGGGCATGAATAGGATAAATAGACAAAGTCTTTTCCCTGGGGTGGGGGAATCCTAAACTAGAGGATATAGGTTTAGGGTAAGAGGGGAAAGATATAAAAGAGACCTAAGGAGCAACCTTTTCATGCAGAGTGGTATGCATATGGAATGAGTTGCCTGAGGAAGTGGTGGAGGCTGGTACAATTG
Source organism: Chiloscyllium punctatum (assembly GCF_047496795.1). Lineage (NCBI taxonomy): Eukaryota > Metazoa > Chordata > Chondrichthyes > Orectolobiformes > Hemiscylliidae > Chiloscyllium > Chiloscyllium punctatum. Next base: position 88,987,203 of record NC_092746.1, on the reverse strand, counting down.
CAACATTTAAGAGGCATCTGGATGAGTATATGAATAGGAAGGGTTTGGAGGGATATGGCCTGGGTGCTGGCAGGTGGGACTAGATTGGGTTGGGATATCTGGTCAGCATGGACAAGTTGGACCAAAGGGTCTGTTTCCATGCTGGATGTCTCTATGACTCAATGACTCTATTTTGCTATACTGGGGTGCAAACAATCAAATGTAGATGACCACTAGAGGGCAAAAATGCCACAGCATTAATAATAAAGGCACTGTATCTATTTTCAAATTGATGTGTCTGGAGATGTTATTGCACACTTCTGAAACAAGTTGGACTTGGATCCAGGTCTCCTTAGCCCAGAGGAATGTACACTACCACTGTGCCACAAGGGCCCTCCATGAAGGAACTATAAAGGCGATATGATATCCAAATCTCTGTCTTCCTAATTATCAACTTGAACAAATATAGAGTCATAGAGATGTACCACATGGAAACTGACCCTTCAGTCCAGCTTGTCCATGTTACCCAGTTATCCTAAATTAATCTAGTCCCATTTGCCAGCACTTCATCCTTATCCCTCTAAACCCTTCCTGTTCATATACCCATCCAGATGCCTCTTAAATGTTGTAATTGTACCAACCTCCACACCACCTTTTGCGTAAAAACGTTGCCCCTTAGGTCCCATTCAAATCATTCCCATCTCACCATAAACCTATGACCTCTAGTCCCCCACCCCAGGGAAATGGCCTTATCTATTCACCCTATCTATGATTTTATAAAACTTTGTAAGGTCACCCCTCAGCCTCTGATGCTCCAGGGAAAACAGCCCCAACCTATTCAGCTTCTCCCTTAAGCTCAAGTCCTCCAAACATCCTTGTAAATCTTTTCTGACCCTTTTCAAGTTTCACAACATCCTTCCGAAAGGAAGGAGACCTGAACTTCACGCAATATTCCAAAAGTGGCCTAACCAATGTCCTGTACAGCTGCAACATGACCTCACAATTCCTACACTCAGTGCACTGATCAATAAAGGAAAATATAAAAGTGCTTTCTTCGCTATCCTATCTAACTGTGACTCCACTTTCAAGGAGCTATGAATCTGCACTCATGGAATCTTTGTTCAGCAATATGCCCCAGGACCTTACCATTAAGTGTATAAGTCCTGCCCTGATTTGCCTTCCCATTGTACTCTGAGGTAACCTTCTTCACTGTCTACTATACCTCCAATTTCAGTATCATCTCCAAACGTACTAACTATACCTTCTATGTTCACATACAAATCATTTATAAAAATGACAAAAAGCAATGGACCCAGCACCGATCCTTGTGGCACTCCACTGGTCACAGGCCTCCAGTCTGAAAATCAAGTCTCCACCACCACCCTCTGTCTTCTACCTTCGAGCCAGTTCTATATTCAAATGGCTAGTTCTCCCTGTATTCCATGTGAACTTACCTTGCTAACCAGTCTACCATGAGGAACATTGTCAAATGCCTTACTGAAGTCTATATAGATCACATTCCCATGCACAAAGCGAGGTTGACTATCCCAAATTAATTCTTTCCTTTCTAAATACATGTAAATCCTATCCCTGAGGATTCCCTCCAACAACTTGCTCACCATCGATGTCAGTCTCACCGGTCTACAGTACCCTGGCTTTTCTTTACCACCTTTCTTAAATAGTGTTACCATGTTTGTCAACCTCCTGTCTTCCGGCACCTCACCTGTGGCTATCGATGTTACAAATATCTCAGTAAGAGGCCCAGCAATCACTTCCCTAGCTTCCCACAGAGTTCTAGGATGCACCTGATGAGGTCCTAGGCAATTATCCACCTTTGTGCATTTTAAGACACCCAGTATCTGCAATTCTGTAATATGGACATTTTTACAGATGTCACCATCTATTTCCTCACATTTTATATTTTCCATGTCCTTCTCCACAGTAAACATTGATGCAAAATATTTGTTTAGTATCGCCTGCACCTCCTGTGATTTCACATGTAGACTGCCTTGCTGATCTTTGAGGGGCCCTATTCTCTCCCTAGTTACCCTTTTGTCCCCCATGTATTTATAAAATCCCTTTGGATTCTTCTTAACCCTATTTGCCAAAGCTATATCATATCCGCATTTTGCTCTCTTGATCTCCCTCTTAAATAGACTCCTATTGCCTTTATACTCTTTTAAGGATTCACTCAATCTCTGCTGTCTATAGCAAACATATGCTTCCTTCTTTTTCTTAACCAAAACCTCAATTTCTGTAGTCATTCAGTTTTCCCTACACCTAACAGGAATATATTGTCTATGGACTCTCATTATCTCATTTTTGAAGGCTTCCCATTTTCCAGCCATCCCTTTACTTGCATCCACCTCAATCAGCTTTTGAAAATCCTTGACTAATACTATAAAAATTGGCCTTCCTCATATTTAGAACTTTACTTTTAGATCTGGTCTATCCTCTTCCATCACTATTTTAAAACTAATAGAATTATGGTCATTGGCCCCAAAGTGCTCCCCCATGAACACCTCAGTCACTTGCCCTGCCTTATGCCCCAAGAGTAGGTCAAGTTTTGCACTTTCTCGAGTAGGTACATCCATATACTGAATCAGAAAATTCTCTTGTAAGCATTTACCAAATTCTTCTCCATCTAAACTCTTCACACACTGTGGCAGTCCCAGTCTATGTTTGTAAAGTTAAAATTCCTTACAATAACCACCCTATTATTCTTACCAATTTGTTTCTCAATTTCCCACTGACTATTTCGGGAGGGGTCTATATTACTATCCCAATAAGGTGATCATCCCTTTCTTATTTCTCAGTTCTGCCCAAAAAGCTTCACTGGACATATTCCCAGGAATATCCTCACTAAGTAAAGTTGTAATGGTCTCCCTTATCTAAAACGCCACTCACCTTCCTCTCTTGCCAGTCCCCCCGCATCCCCCCCACGCCCCTCCCTCCCCCCCCACCCCATATCCTTCCTGTCGCATTAGTTTTCATGGACTATTAAGTTGCCAGACCTGTCCATCCCTGAGCCACATTTCTGTAATTGCTATGATATCCCAGTCGCATATTCCTAACCATATCCTGAGTTCATCTGATTTCCCTGAAATAAATACAGTTTAATATATCCATCCTACCTTGTTCCCTGCTTTGTTCCTACCTGCTCTGATTGTTTGACTTGCTCCTTTTCCCAAAAGCACCAGTCTCAGCCTGATATCTTTCCTCATTGTCTTCCTGGGTCCCGCCATCCCCACTTTAATACTTTCAATCCTCCCAGGCAGTTCTAGCAAATCTCCTGGCCAGCATATTAGTCCCCTTCCAATTCAGGTGCAATTTGTCCTTCTACAGGTCACTTCTATTCCAGAAGAGATTCCAATAATCCAATAATCCGAAAATGTGAATCCTTCTCCCCTGCACTAGCTCCTCAGCCATAAATTCATTTGCTCTATCTTCCTATTCCTACCCTCACTAGCTCATAGTCCTGAGAGTAATCCAGATATTACTACCCTCAAGGACTTCCTTTTTAAATTCCTCCCTAATTTCCACATTCTCCCTTCAGAATTCCTGTGTCAAAAGTTCCAATATGCACAATGACCTGCTGCTGGTCTGTCTCCCCTTTGAGAGCATTCTGCACTCTGTCCAAGATATCCTTCATTCTGGCACAAGGAAGGTAACACACCATTCTGATTTCTTGCTGCCAGCCGCAGAAACATCTATCTGTGCCTCTGACTAGAGAGTCCCCTGTCACAAACAATAGCTTGGAACCCGATGTACCCCTTGTTACATTTGAGCCTGTCTCGATACCAGAAAGTTGGCTGTTCGTGCTACATACCCCTGAGAGGCCAGCATCCCCTACATTTTCCAAAACAGCATACTTGTTTGAGATGGGAATAGCCACAGAAGACACCTGCATTACTTACCTCCCTCTCCTAACTTTCCTGAAGGTAACCCATCTACCTGTCTGTATCTGTGGTTTTTCTCCCTTTCTATAACTGCCATCCATCACATCCCCTAGCTGTTTAAATTCTTCATTGCCTATAACTGCTGCTCCAACCTAACCATGCGATACAATAGGATTCACAACCAAACACACCTACTGCAGACATAATCATCAGTAACTTGGAAACACTCCCTTATCTCTCATATCCAACAGAAAGAGCACATCCTTCTACTAAAGGCCATTTTTGCTCCTTAATAATCTATAGAACCAGAAAATAGCACTGTCTTACTGCTCTAAAAAGCACTGCTCTAGGCTAACCTAGTACCCATGTCTTATGTTTTTAAAATTTAGTCAAGAGACAGATTTGAATAAAATATATCATCAAAAAGAACCCACCCTCCTCACTATTGTAGATTTACAGCAAGGTTACACTTAAAAACTATGCACTTAGTTGCTCTCTTGCTGTGAGCTCTGTCTCACAGTTTCTTTCAAGATCAGTTGTGAATTTCGTTGTTTGCTAATTTTTCTTAGACACACTCCAATGTCTAGAGATACTTGAAGTCAAACAGCAAAGGCAGTAGCTGTGCGGACTCACTGTTGTGTCAGACAGCAGTGTAGGTTTCTTTTTTTTTTGATCATGTGGTCTTTACCTTTGTTCTCTTCCTCCTTTTTAAAGTGCTGTTGTTTTGATATTTTCTTCTCAAACAATGCAACAGGTTATAAAACAGTAATTGTTGCTGCTGGAGTTCAAGAAAACCGTCTCCAATATCTGAAATACGTCAAAAAAGAAGCAGCTGTTACAGCCACAATTTTTACACATCCTCCATCTTGATCTTATCATTTGGTGTGGATGACTAATTTTATGACTGTACAGACCATCTATCAGATGGGTTGGGTTATTATAGTGTACAAAAACCTTTCTGATGAGGTGGTCCATGTGAAGTTGCAACTGGTTAAGGTATGCAGTTCTGGCCAGAGACCACTGTAGCACTGAAAAGAGCTAAATTCACAACCATTTCTTCAGTAGGTAACTTCAAGAACAATTCACTGCCCTCAGACTTTATGCTTGATCTTCTTCATTATCATTTGTCCTGCAACTCTCTTCTTAGGAAGTTGTCTATTCGATGTAGAACTCTGCTCTAAGTATCACCTTCAGGGCTCTATATGAAAAACTCATCCTTTCTCTCTGAATAATTGTCATCTCCTGTAATATTCTCAAACCTTTAACTAAAGGCAAGAGACAAATTGTGATTTGTATTATTGCCTTTTATTTTCTTTATGCATTCACATGATGCGGGCATTACTGGCTAGGCAGCATTTATTGCCTATCTGTAATTGCCCAGAGGGTGGTTAAGAGTCGACCACATTGCTGTGACTCTGGGGTCACATGTAGGCCAGACCAGGTAAGGATGGCAGTTTTATTCCCTAAAGGACATTAGTGAACCGGAACAAAGACCAGTACCCTCTTTAAGTAATGTACATGTGAGAATACACAGTGAAAGTTCAAACCTTTCTTGTAGGTTTGATAAGTGTGTTATGACTCTGATGGGAGAAGGGTGCTGCAATCAAGTACTACTACTCCAAAGATATGCAGTTTAGGTGGATTGGTTATGCTAAGTTGTCCCGTAGTATCCAGGGAAATGCACATTAGGTGTGTTAGTCATTGTAAATGCAGGGATCGGGTGGGAGGCTGGGATTCGGGTGGGATGCTCTTCGGAGGGTCGGTGGGCCGAATGGCCTCTTTCCTCACTGTCGGGACTCTATGATTCTACTCCAGCAGTTGTACAAAAAGTTGGAATGTTTTATTTAAACTCCGAAATGCTCACTTGGTCTTTCTTTTGTATTACTGTTCAGAACAAAAAGATGTCCACCAGGTTCAGTGACTAACACAGAAGCAACTTGTTTATTATAAGCAAACCTATTCCGAGAACAAATGGAAAAAATGGCTAACAACTGAGAAAACGTACACAATTAAACTGTATTCCCTTAAGTCTGAATATATACATTCACATGATCGACAAGACCATACAGTTTAGCAGAGAGGATATGGGATTTGAAAAGAAATGAAAAGGCAAAAAAAGACCCCACAGTGGTCTAAGAGTTCCAACATGGATAAAGATCGGAAGAGAATTTACTGACAAAATTGAGATGCTGACAGCCATTGAATCCATAAGATCTTAAAACCAGATTTGCGTTCAGACAAAAGTCATTTAGAAATGCTGAAATTTGACCTTAGCGAGTTCATACTGTATTTCAGCCAAAAGCAAGATCTTGGAAGCTGGCTCTACTTTTATGGTTTTCTGCAGCATTTTCAGTGGAGACAAGATTTGCTGTTTCCAGAGGAACCTGGGTAAGTTGCTCGTAGATTAATTGACATTTACAGCACAGAAGGAAGTCATTCGGCTCATTGTATCCTTTTGGTCAACAAGTTTCACTGTAGAAAATCAATTTTCCAGCTCTTGGCCCATAGCCATGGAAGCTGTGACAATGCAAATGACTATCATAAAATCATATATGTTACAAGAGTTTCTGACTTAATCACCCCTTCAAGCAGTTTGTCAGAGCCTGTAGTCTTTGCAGTATTTAGTTCCTTCAGCCATTTCTTAAGCCCAGCAGATTGGAAGGGGAATGAAATTACAGACCAAATAAAAACCGAAAGAACTGTTGTTGCTGTCAATAAGAAACAAAAGAAATGCTGGAAAAGGTTAGCAGGTTCAGCAGCATCTGTGGAGAGAAATCAGAGTTAACATTTTGGATTGAGTGACCTTTCCTCAGAAACCCCGAGAGGTAGTCTAACACCTGTAATAGGTAAAATGCTAGAGTCAATTCTAAAGGATGCAATATCAGGGCAGTCAGAAAATATGAATAGGAGTAAACATAGTCAACATGGATTTATGAAAGGTAAATCATGTTTGACAATCCTACTAAGATTTTTGAGGATGTAACTGGTAGAATAGGCAAGGGAGAACCAGTTGATGTGGTGCATTTGGATTTTCAGAAGCCTTTTGATAAAGTCCTACATAAGAGGTTAGTAAGAAATATTAAAACACGTGGACTTGGACATAATATGAAGGCATGGATTAAGAATTGCTTTGCAGATAGGAAATGGAGAATAGGAATGGCTATTTTTCAGAATGGAAGGTAGTGACTACTGGAATACCAGAATGATCAGTTTTTGGTTTATTCATAATATATGTCAATGAATTGGATGAGGAAATCAAATGTAATATTTCCTAGTTAACTGACAACACAAAATTTGGAAGAATTGTCAGTGGCAGGGAAGAAATAAAGCGGCTTCAAGGTATTTTGGACAAGTTGAATGAGTCAGCAAATGTATGGTTGATGTAGTATAATGTGAATAAGTGTTAAGGTAACCACTTCTACAGGAAAAACAAAAGGCAGGTTATTTAAGTGGTTATAGATTAGGAAACATTAATGTTTGAAGGGACCTGGTGTGTTATACACCAATCACTAAATGTAAGCATGCATGTGCAGCAAGTAGGCGAGGAAGGTATATGGTAGGCAAACGTGAGGACTGCAGATGCTGGAAACCAGAGTTTAGATCAGACTGGTGCTGGAAAAGCACAGCAGGTCAGGCAGCATCCGAGGAGCAGGAAAATTGATGTTTCGGGCAAAAGCCCTTCATCAGGAATCAAGGTATATGGTATATTGGCATTCATTCCAAATGGATATGAGTACAGGAACAAGGATATCATGCTGCGGTTTTACAGTGCCCCACCTAAGAATGGATATACTTGCCATAGAGGGAACTCAGCAAAGATTTACCAGACTTATTCCAGGGATAGCATATTTGTTGTATGAGGAGATTTTCATTTGACAATCATGTTTGACATGAAAGCGGTTATCATTTTACCACACAATTCTGACTCAGCTGGACAAACAGGATGTAGGGATAATGTGGTCTCCTCTACATTGGGGAGACTGGGCGCCTCCTAGCAGAGCGCTTTAGGGAACATCTCCGAGACACCCGCACCAATCAACCAAACCGTCCCGTGGCCCAACATTTCAACTCCCCCTCCCACTCTGCCGAGGACATGGAGGTCCTGGGCCTCCTTCACCGCCGCTCCCTCACCACCAGACGCCTGGAGGAAGAACGCCTCATCTTCCGCCTCGGAACACTTCAACACCAGGGCATCAATGTGGACTTCAACAGCTTCCTCATTTCCCCTTCCCCCACCTCATCCTAGTTTCAAACTTCCAGCTCAGCACTGTCTCCTTGACTTGTCCGGACTTGTCCTCCCTGCCTATCTCCTTTTCCACCTATCCACTCCACCCTCTCCTCCTTGACCTATCACCTTCATCTCCTCCCCCACTCACCCATTGTACTCTGTGCTACTCTCTCCCCACCCCCACCCTCCTCTAGTTTATCTCTCCACGCTTCAGGGTCACTGCCTTTATTCCTGATGAAGGGCTTTTGCCCGAAACGTCGATTTCGCTGCAGTTGGATGCTGCCTGAACTGCTGTGCTCTTCCAGCACCACTAATCCAGTATTTGGTTTTCAGCATCTGCAGTCATTGTTTTTACCTTGTTGATTTTAACCCTACTGCGAATCCTCTTGCAAGGATGCCTGCCTTGAAGAAGTTTTCCTCCTCTCTCTGCAAGAATCTCAGGGAGTCCCTCTCCCACTGCAACTCCCAGGTCATTTCCTCTGCTCTGAAGCTCTTCAACCATGTTGTGAAACAAACTGGGTACCACAGCCACATTTGCTTCCTCAGTGCATGCCTCCGTAACCAACTCATCCCACACGGACTCCAGACTACCTTTATACCAGCAGAGTTCGGACCCGAACAGGACAAACAGTACAGACTACAGATTCAAAAACACCAGCAACAGTTCTCCTTCAAGATCCTCTGCTCCAAGCTTGCAGCAATGCGCCGGCACCTAATCTCTCCAATCAGCCCTGCCCCAGCTGAGGGCCACACTCTCTCAGAATTGCAAAGGACCCACTCTGTACTACATCCTCAAGAGAATTCATACTCTCAACAAATAGTATTTCAATTCCATCTCAAACATCAAAAACTGTAAGTGCAACAAACTTTTATCCACCCACCTCCATAACCAGCGCTCCTCAAACATTCCAGAAGATTCCCCTGGCCTCGGAAATGCCATTAGCCATGCGGCTGACGCAGCTACCACCCCCACGCTGAGTGATGATGTCACTTCTGACCCCATAATGGCCACTCCCACAGCCACTTCCAGCCCTCACATCATCGCTGATGCCACACGCTCAGTGACTTCCGCCACCCCTACTGCCATGATCACCACCACTTCCACCCCCACCAGCGCCATTCACCTGCATTCTGCTGACACGCCCCCCACAGACCCCACTGTCACTATCCCCACCCCCCAGAACCCCGAGGGCAACATTACCCCTGCTCATACCTCCACCCCCATTCCCCCCACCATCACACCCACTCCAGGTACTGGCTCCGACCCCACTCCCAGCTCCACACCCACACCAGATCCCAGCTCCCAGCCCTGCCGAGTTTTCACCATCCCTCCAGACCTCCCACTTGCTGAGGACGAACGATCAGTCCTCAGCAAAGGACTCACCTTCATCCCCCTCCGTCCACGCATCAATGAATTTAATACACGTCGTGACTTCAAACAATTCTTCCGTCGCCTCCGCCTCCGAGCTTACTTTCACAATCAGGACTCCCGCCCACCTTCCGAGGACCCCTTCGCCCACCTCCAACACACTGCATCCACCTGCTGGCCTATTACCTGCCCTCGACCTCTTCATTTCCAACTGCCGCCAGGACATTAACCGCCTCAACCTTCGACCCCCCTCCCCCATTCCAACCTCTCACCCTCACAACGCGCAGCCCTCCAATCCCTCTGCTCAAATCCCAACCTCACCATCAAGCCAGCGGATAAAGGGGGCACAGTGGTAGTCTGGCGCACTGACCTCTACACCGCCAACTCGAGGACACCTCTTCCTACTGCCCCCTCGACCATGACCCCACCCCCCATCACCAAACCATCATCTCCCAGACCATATAGAACCTCATTACCTCAGGAGATCTCCCACCCACAGCTTCCAACCTCATAGTCCGGGAACCCCGCACTGCCTGGTTCTACCTCCTTCCCAAGATCCACAAGCCTGACTACCCTGGCCGACCCATTGTCTCAGCATGCTCCTGCCCCACTGAACTCATCTCTACCTACCTTGACACTGTCCTATCCCCCCTAGTCCAGGAACTCCCCACATACGTTCGAGACACCACCCATGCCCTCCACCTCCTCCAAGACTTCCGTTTCCCTGGCCCCCAACGCCTCATCTTCACCATGGATATCCAATCCCTCTACACCTCCATCTGCCATGACCAGGGCCTCCAAGCCCTCCATTTTTTCCTCTCCAGACGTCCCCAACAGTACCCTTCCACCGACACTCTCATTTGTTTGGCCGAACTGGTCCTCACCCTTAACAATTTCTCCTTTGAATCCTCCCACTTCCTCCAGACCAAAGGGGAAGCCATGGGCACACGTATGGGCCCCAGCTATGTCTGTCTCTTTGTTGGCCATGTAGAACAGTTGATCTTCCGTAATTACACCAGCACCACTCCCCACCTCTTCCTCCGCTACATTGATGACTGCATTGACGCCACCTCGTGCTCCCGCGAGGAGGTTGAGCAATTCATCAACTTCACCAACACATTCCACCCTGAACTTAAATTTACCTGGACCATCTCTGACACCTCGCTCCCCTTCCTGGACCTCTCCATCTCCATTAGTGACGACCGACTTGACACTGACATTTTTTACAAACCCACTGACTCCCATATCTACCTGGAGTACACCTCTTCCCACCCTATCTCTTGCAAAAATGCCATCCCGTATTCCCAATTTCTCCGCCTCCGCCGTATCTGCTCCCAGGAGGACCAGTTCCACCATAGAACACACCAGATGGCCTCCTTCTTTAGAGACCACAATTTCCATTCCCACGTGGTTAAAGATGCCCTCCAACGCATCTCGTCCACATCCCGCACCTCCGCCCTCAGACCCCACTCCTCCAACCGTAACAAGGACAGAACGCCCCTGGTGCTCACCTTCCACCCTACAAACCTTCGCATAAATCAAATCATCCGCCGACATTTCCGCCACCTCGAAAAAGACCCCACCACCAGGGATACATTTCCCTCCCCACCCCTTTCCGCTTTCCGCAAAGACCGTTCCCTCCGTGACTACCTGGTCAGGTCCACATCTCCCTACGACCCACTATCCCATTCTGGCACTTTCCCCTGCCACCGCAGGAACTGTAAAACCTGTGCCCACACTTCCTCCCTCACCTCTATCCAAGGCCCTAAAGGAGCCTTCCACATCCTTCAAAGTTTCACCTGCACATCCACTAATATCATTTATTGTATCCGTTGCTCCCGATGTGGTCTCCTCTACATTGGGGAGACAGGGCGCCTCCTAGCAGAGTGCTTTAGGGAACATCTCTGAGACACCCGCACCAATCAACCAAACCGCTCCATGGCCCAACATTTCAAATCCCCCTCCCACTCTGCCGAGGACATGGAGGTCCTGGGCCTCCTTCACCGCCGCTCCCTCACCACCAGACGCCTGGAGGAAGAACGCCTCATCTTCCGCCTCAGAACACTTCAACACCAGGGCATCAATGTGGACTTCAACAGCTTCCTCATTTCCCCTTCCCCCACCTCATCCTAGTTTCAAACTTCCAGCTCAGCACTGTCTCCTTGACTTGTCTGGACTTGTCCTCCCTGCCTATCTCCTTTTCCACCTATCCCACTCCACCCTCTCCTCCTTGACCTATCACCTTCATCTCCTCCCCCACTCACCCATTGTACTCTGTGCTACTCTCTCCCCACCCCCACCCTCCTCTAGTTTATCTCTCCACGCTTCAGGCTCACTGCCTTTATTCCTGATGAAGGGCTTTTGCCCGAAACGTCGATTTCGCTGCTCGTTGGATGCTGCCTGAACTGCTGTGCTCTTCCAGCACAACTAATCCAGTATTTGGTTTTCAGCATCTGCAGTCATTGTTTTTACCTTGTAGGGATAATGTTGCCCATGGCTACAATCCAAAGCAAGTGACCCTAAGACAAGACTCAGATGATTCAGTCATGTGTTGGCTTGGCTCAGTTGACTGGAAAACTGGCTTGCAATGTAGGTTGACATCAACAGTGCAGATTCAGTTTCTGCATTGACTGAGGTTACTGTGAAGGATGCTCCTTCTCAATCTCTCACCTGAGGCAATGGCAACCCTTAGGCTAAAGCGACCACCAGCCATATGACTGTCTGGTGAGAGAACTGCCCTTACGTTTCTAGCTGAAATTTGGTGCAAGTTTATTACTATACAGAATCCACCAGGGGGCAGAAGTGTAGCAGTACTAGGATCATTAAAGATGGTATTTTGAAAATGTACTTATTTCAATGCTGTGAATCTATTATAAAAATATAGAAGAAAATCAGTAGAAAAATGGATCAAAACAACCTCAATTAAAGTGAAGAAAGTCGGTTTCTGTGTTTAATGTTCAAAACTGAAGAAAATAAGTTATTGGTTCAAGTGCCGTAACATTCACAACAATGAGCCTTGTGCTGGAAAGTGGGACTTGTGTAGGTAGTAGTATATTTTTGGCAGTACAGACTTGATGGGCTGAAGAGCCTCTTCTGTGCTGATTGATTCTCTGAAAACAAGGTGCAGTCAAGGTAAACAATGATGTATAACTATTTGTATACTTTACAGCAGATTTTATTGTTCTCAGCATGCTCACATCTCTTGATAACTTTTGTATGTTTAATTAAAACTAAAAAAAAACTGGGGCTTGCAATTCTGTAGCCTTTTTGGTATGCTCTCAATGAAACACTAGTAGCATGTGGGAGAAAGGTTGGAAAACATTTGTTTACCTTGTTATACCAGTTGCTTCATCAAACATTTTAAACACAGGTATCAAAGTAAGTATCAACATAATGGCTCGGGACAGGGTACAAACCAGTTGTTGAAAGTTAATTTCCCATTTGGTCAATGGTCCTTGGAACAGTATTGGCTAGAGTCCTAACACAGCTGCTGACTCTGTGGAATTACAGGAAAATTCAAACTTCTGATCATCAATGATCTACCATCCAGAACTCTCTTAAAAAGACCTCAATTTTGAATTAGAGTTGGAGAATTCAGAAAGTTCCACTTAACTGGACAAGTTGGCTAGGAACAGTTAAAGGAATTAAAACCTGTTGATTATAAAACTGAGTGCCGCCACTCCCAACTCAGCTCAGACCACTGCCAACTACTACCCTAACCTCTTACTCCGAATCTGACCCTGACTCCCCTCATCTCCCATGGATCCATATCTTTCCACCCTGGACCCGATGTCTGAACACCCACCAATTCAACACCCCAAACCCCTTGTACTCATTCCCAGCACCACAACTCCCAACTTCTTCAAGCCCCTGACTTTCCCTGACTTAATATGAGCCTTGCTCCAACAGTCCCCCAAGTTCCACCAAATCCAACAATGTCAACCCTGAACCCTCACCCACTTATCTGCCACCCAGTTCCATCGCTACCACTCCCACAGCCATCATCCTGCTTCCTTACACACTTATCTCCTCTCGGTAGCTGCCAAATAAGAAGTGTCAATGTAGAATACTGGAGGTCACGCTAGGGGCTACACCAGGGATATGAAATAGTAAGCTGTCAACCCGTTGAACTGATAACACAGGACTACATGCATGGCAAACAGCTAAAATATAATGAAATAGACAGGTGTAAGCATTCCCCAAGTCAATAGATCATATCTAGTCTCTGCAGTTCTGCCATATCCAGTCATTAACAGTGATGGACAATCAATCAACTAACCTGAGTATAGGATTCACAAATATTCTATCCTAAAATGATAGGGAGCTCCGCACATCAATGCAAGAGATAACACTGAAGTACTTGCATTCACTCCAAATGATATCAAGAAATAGGCTGAAGACATTGAATACCACAAAGGCTATCAGCCCTAACAACATTCCAGCAATCATGCCCAAGGACATGGTCCATAATTAGTTGCACCCCTAACCAATTTGCTTCGGTACAGTTACAACACCAGCATTTACTCAACAATATGGAAAATTTCTCAAGTATGTCTGTACACAAAAAGCAGGACAAACCCGCCTAACATTCTGCTCTCAATTCAGCATTTGTGACAAAGCAATACATTCACAGGAATAATCCACTTACTGATGCTCATGTTAGGCTCTGGCAGGGCCACTTGGTTCCTGACGTTATTACAGACTTGGTTCAAACAAGGATAAAAGCACTAAATTCCAGAGATGAGGTTAGAGCAATTAGTCTTGACACCAAGGCAACATTTAATCAAGGCACCCCAGCAATACTAGAGTTAATAGGAATTCAGGGATGGGGACATCTTTCTTCATTGCAGTCCTAATGAGTACATAAGATGATGGCTGTGTTTGTTGAAGGTCAGTCATCTCAGCTCCAAGACATCCCTGCAGGAGTTCCTCAGAGTATTGTCCTAGACCTTACCATGACAGCAGCAAATACATGGGAACATCACCATCTCCAGGCCACTCACCATCCTGACAAGGAAATATCCCACCATCCCTTCAGCGTTGTGTCAAAAGCCAGGAATCTCGTCATTAATGGCCTTGTGGGTGTACCGTGTCCTGGCCAGTCCATTGGGTTTGGATCCCTCAGCAAGGATTGGTCCAGTGGTGGTGACTGGGGTGGCATCGCAGCGGGTGCCATTTCAGGCCAGGTTAGGTGTGGTGGCCATGGGGGAGTGGGGGCAGAAGGGGGCTTGGGCTGGGGAATGTTAGCTGTCTGGGGAAGTGTCATTGGAGGTGCATGAGGCCTTTTATAGTATAATTATTTCTGAGTAACTATTTTATTTAATTTCATCCGATCCCACCAAAGTCACTAATGTAAATTGAGACTTTGGAAGGATCCAGGCACAGAGGACTTATCCAATGGAACTTCATTTTCCCAGACAATTCTTTCAAGTGTGGGGGTATTCTACAGAGCTCCCATGCACAACCCCACGAACACTAGCATAATGACTAGTCATTGGAAAATCTGGAACAGTTTTTATATAAATGTCACAACTAAAGAATGAGGCTTAAAGTTGTATTATTAATGTCCTGCTGTGGAAGACTGATTTTTTTCTGACAATGAATTCAAGGCAAACAAGAATGTAGAATCCACCAGAGGGCACAAGAATAGCAGCCCAATTATCCATGTTCTTTAAATAAATTATTATTTCAATAATCATCCTTCACTTCTATAAGTTTGCCTGGCAATGTCGCTGATCAAACTGATTGAGTTCTACAGGACATAATGGACAGGGCCAGTGGCAGGTGGTGAGAGAATCAGTAAAAGAGAAAAACATGTTTGACCTCATCCTCATGATTCTGCCTGCTGCAGATGTATCTGTCCATGACAAGGTCATTAGGAGTAACCACTGCATAGTCTCTCCATTGTGTTGTGTGGCACTGTCAGAATTTAATGCAATAGACTTTGAACTTATCCACAACTCAAGACTGAGCATCTATAAGGTGTTGTGGAACATGAAAAGCAACAGAATCATACTCAAACACAATCTGCAACCTGCAACAATCAGCATATACCCCACTCTACCATTATCATCAAATCAGGGAATCAGCCCTGGTTCAATGAAGAGTGCAGGAGGGCATGTCAGGAGCAGCAACAGGCTGCCCTGAAAATGACGTGTCAACTTGGTCAAGCTGCAAAACAGCTGCATACCAAAGGTACAAGCAACAAGCAATCATCATAGGTAAGCTATTCCACAACTAATAGATTGGATTTATGCACTGCATTCCTGCAACTTCCCATTGTATATGATGTGTACAATTAAACAAATCACCAGAGGAGTAGGCTTCACAAATACTCACATCCTCAATTTCAGGGAAGCCTAGTACATCAGTGCGAAAGGTACGGTTGAAGCATTTGCAATAATCTTCAGCCAGATATACTGAGTGGATGATCCATCTCAGTCTCTAGAAATCACAAGCATGATAGTCTTCATTCAACTGATTGATTCTGTATGATATTGAGAATCAGTTGGAGGCTCTGCATAATTCAAAGTCTATGGCCCCTAAGAACATTCTGAAAATAGCACAGAAGGCGTGCACTCCAGAACTTGTGGCTCCCTGGACACGTTGTTTCAATACAGCTACAACACTAGCATCTACTCGACAATGAGGAAAATTGTTCAGGGTGCTATCAAGCAGCACTTGCTCAGCAATAACCTGCTCAATGATGCCCAGTTTGGATTTAGATAGTGCCATTCAGCTCCTGACCTCATTACAGCCTTGGTCAAAACATGGACTGAAGAGCTGTATTCCACAGATGAGGTGAACGTAACAACCCTTGACATCAAGGGTACATCTGACTGAGAATGGCATCAAGGCACTCTAGCAAAACTGTAGTCGATGTGAATCAAGGGAAAACTCTCCAGTAGTTGATTTCATATCTGGCACATAGGATGATGCTGGTGCAGGAGTTCCTCATGGTACTGTCTGAGACCCAACCATCTTCAGTTGCTTCGTTGATCATCTTCCCTCCATCATAAGGTCAGAAAAATGAGAATGTTCACTGATGATTGCATAATGTTCAGCACCATTGGTGACAGCTCAGGTACTGAAGCAGTCCTGATGCAAATACAACAAGACCTGGACAATATCCAGATTTCAGGTAACAAAGAGCAAATAACACTCACACCACACTTGTACCAGGCAATGACCTCTCCAGCAAGAAAAACAAATTAAGATCATCCTAGACATATAAAGGATTACCCTCGCTACATCCCCACAATTAATAACCTGGAGATCATATCGGACAAAACACTGAATTGGACCAACCATACAAATACTGCAGCTACAAGAGCAGACCAGAGGCTATGAATTCTGCAGTCATAAATTTCCCACGTGCCTATCCACTTTCTACAAGGTGCACTGACTAACCAAAACTCTTTCATCAGCATCGTCCAAACCCACAGACCCCAGCATTTACATTTACAGTATCAGTAACAAGGGAACACCACCAACTGCAAGTTCCCTTCTAAGCTGTTCATTATCCTGACTTGAAAAGAAACTGCACTTCCTTCATTGTCTCTGAGTCAAAATCCCAGAACTCTCTTCAGAATAAGACTGGGGGTGTCCCTTCAGTAGCTCAAGAAAGTGGATCACCACCACCTTGTTCAAGGCAATTGGAGATGGGAAAAAATGCCGACCTTATCAGCGACGCCCAACTTCCATTGCCAAAATAAAGCAAAGTTAATGTTACTTTGATGCTTAATTTGACACATTTCCAAAGAGTCTGATGTTGGTTTTCAATGTTGCTGGTTGGGGCACAACCAGCATGAGTTGGAAACACACACTCAATCTCTGGAGTTCTGTGAATGAGTTAGAAAGTATGGCCTAAAACAAATATGACATGAATCAAGAAAGCACCTTTTAAAACCTTATAAAATTCCAAAATTCTGGTATTTATAAATAATGAAGAAAACAAACAGGAAATCAAGGTAATATCAAGGATATTGAGTCAAAGAACCATGAGATGGAATCTATCTGCTGGAGGTAAGATACAACATTGGGCCAAAAAATTTGTTGGTGGCTGTCTATAGGCTGCCAAACAGTAGTGGAGATAGTATTAAACAAGGAATCAAAGATGTTTTCAATAGGGTAGACTGTAATCATGAATGACTCTAATTTATTATAGATTGGACAACCAAAGTAACGGTTGGTCTTGCAGGCAATAATTTCCTGAAGTGTGAACATGATGG
Source organism: Chiloscyllium punctatum (assembly GCF_047496795.1). Lineage (NCBI taxonomy): Eukaryota > Metazoa > Chordata > Chondrichthyes > Orectolobiformes > Hemiscylliidae > Chiloscyllium > Chiloscyllium punctatum. The sequence continues at coordinate 88,969,497 of NC_092746.1, read as the reverse complement.
TTTTGTAGGTCAATGTGTTGAGCAGCCACCCAGAAAAAAGACTATTCTAGACTGGGTAATTTTAGACTGTGAAAGGATTAATTAATAATTTTTTTGTTGTGGGGTGTCACTTGGGAAGAGTGACCATAATAGGATAGAATTCTTTATTAATATTGATAATGAAGCAATCAAATCTGAAAGTAGGGTCCTGAATTGAAACAAAGGGAATTATGAGTGTCTGAAGTATGTACAAGTATAGATCGGGGAACCTTACTAATGGGGTTCATAATGGATAGGCAATTGTTCAATTTTACAGAATGGATGCATGAATTATAGCAATTATTCCTTCCTGTTTGAGCAAAACTAAAAGAGGAAAGGTGGTTTCAACCATTGCTTACAAGGGAAATGAGGAATAGTATTAGGTCAAAAAATGGTGATATGTAAAATTGTCAGAAAACAACAGCATGCCTGAGGATTGGGAACATTTTAGAATTCAATAAGAGAGGACAAAAAAAATTGATCAAGAAGAGAAAATTGAGTTTGAGAGTAAAATTGTAGGAAATGTAAAAACTGACCATAAAGGCTAAGATGACTGACCTCCAATAACCAGGACCACCTTCATACATGCAAAGTGTAATGCTAACCAGTGGAGACTTTACACCTGATACACATTGATTCCAGTTTTGCTTGTGTTCCTTGATGCCACACTTGATCGAATGCAGCATCAATGTCAAGGGCTGTCACTCTCACCTCATCTCCGGAATTCAGCTCTTTTGTCCATGTTTGAACCAAGGCCATAATAAGGTCAGGAGCTGAGTGGCCCTGGCAGAAACCAAACTGGGGGTCAGTTTCCTGATGATTGGGAGTAGACTGATGATACCAACTGGGCGGGTTGGATTTGTTTGGCTTTTTGAGCACAGGACATACCTGGGAAATTTCCCACATTGTCAGGTAGATGGCAGTGTTGTAACTGTACAGAAAGAGCCTGGCTAAGGGTGCGGCAAGTTTTGGAGTGTAAGTCTTCAGCACTATTTCTGGAATATTGTCAGGGCCTGTGGCCTTTTCAGTATCCAGTGACTACAACCATTTCTTGATATCATGTGGAGTGAATTGAAATGGCTGAAGACTGGTATCTGTGATGCTGGGGACCGCTGGAGGAGGCCATGATGGATCATCCACTCGACAGTTCTGGCTGAAGATTGCTGTGAGCGCTTCAGCCATACCTTTTGCTCAGACATGTTGGGTTCCTCCATCATTGAGAATAGGGATTGTTGTGGAGCCTTTTCTTCCAGTGAGTGATTTTATCTACGAGCATTCATGACTAGATGTGACAGGACTGCAGAGCTTAGGTCTGATACATACATTGTGGGCTCACCTAGCTCTGTCTATCACTTGCTGCTTATGCTGTTGGAATGTGAGTCATCCAGTTAGATAGCTTCACCAGTTTGACACCTCATTTTTAGGTATGCCTTGTGTTGCTCCTTCCTGCACCGTCCATTGAAACAGGGCTGAACCCTTAGCTTAATGGTAATGGTCGATTGCTGAATTAGTTGGGCCATAAGGTTGCAGTTTGTTTAATTAGTGTGGTGCTGGAAAAATACAGCCAGTCAGGCAGCATCCGAGGAGCAGGAGAGTCATAATTTTCAGCGGGAGAGTCAACTGTCCTGCTCCTCAGATGCTGCCTGAACTGCTGTGCTTTTCCAACACCACACTCATCGACTCTGATCTCCAGCATCTGCAGTCCTCACTTTCTCCTAGTTTGTTTAATTAGTAGTGTTATTTAAAATGGTTTACCTGTCACTAGAGTCTAATTGCCTGTGATAAATAATAGTTCATGCTTTTTCTCAGTCTGGGTCTGAAAGTGTACTTTGTGTACTTCATAAAATTTTTAACTTTTATGACAACTCTGGGAATAGTGGGACATGATTCAGCAACTTGCAACACCAACAATCCTCCTTTGTAATTCTAACCACACAACGAACATGAACTCGGTGGATTAAAATTGGTTCCTGGAAGTTGTCACTTTCAGGTGACATCAGCACTTCTTCACATGGACAGTGAAGAAGGTTATCAATGATTACAAAAAGATTTTAATCAATTGGGTCAATGGGCTGAAGAGTGGCAAATTGTGTTTAATTTGGGTAAATGTGAGTTATTGTATTTTGATAAAGCAAACAAAAAGAAGACATGCAATTAAAAAGAGGGCATTTGGCAGTGCTGTAGAACAGAGAGACCTAGGGATTCAGGTACATAATTATTTGAAGTTTGCATCACATACAAATTGGGTGATTAAGAAGGCGTTTAGCATGCTTAACTTCATTGCTCAGACCTCTGAGAATAGGAGTTGGGACATTATGTTGAGATTGCACATTAGAGAGGCCTCTTCTGAAGTAATATGTCCAGTTCTGGTCTCCTTGGATACTAGTAAGCTGGAGAGGGTTCAGAAAAGATTTACCAGGATGTTGATGGGAAATGGTATGTTTGAGGTATAAGGATAGGCTGGATAGGCTGAAAGTCAAAATTAGAGTGGTGCTAGAAAAGCACAGCAGGTCAGGCAGCATCCGAGGAACAGGAAAATCGATGTTTCGTGCAAAAGCCCTTCATCAGAAATGAGCCTCATTTAGCCTCATTAAAAGATATTTAGATAAGGACATGAAAATTAAATGTTTGGAGGGATATGGGCCAAGTTCAGGCAGGTGGGACTAGTTGAGTTTGGGATATGGTCAGCATGGACTGGTGGGACCGGAGGTTCTGTTTTGGTCCAGTATGACTCTCTGACTGTACCTTTGTAATTCTAATTAACTCAGTAAATAAATTTTGCTGAATTAAAATTGATTTCATTGCATTTCAAAGTCTATGTGAGTTGTTAGTTTCTCTGACCTATGTTCATTCAGTGTTTCTCCATCCTTGTCAACTTCACTCAAAGTTTAATTATGGCATGGCTTACAAATTCTTGGAAATTTCAATTCTGGCACCTTGTCCTTTGAAGGTCTGATGGACTTTCCCCTTCTTCCAGCTTCCTTGTTTTTAATGCACTAAAAATTTCCATATATCTTCATCAATTCACTTCTGAAAAAGTGCTTTGTTTTTCTTGTTTCTAAGAAATGGAACTGTACACAACTGATTTATTCAAAGTAAGTAACCACATGAACAGTTGATAAACTGTCTTGCTCTGTTGTTCATTAATTTGTAAGTTAAACAAATTGAAAAAAAGTGTTGGGGAAACAAGGATTTTTTTATTCTCTGCAGGTTGTTAAGACATTAAACTGCAAATTAAACAGCAATTTTCAAGAGGGAATTGATATAATCTTTAAAAGGGAAAAAAACACTTTAGGGAGCAATGGCAGACAGGGAGGGAATGTGACTAAATGGTAGTTCTTTGAGAATTGACAAAGGTAAAATGGATTGGTCTATTTCATTAGCTTGCCAGCTCACTCTGTTGGTTGAGGTGTTGCTCTTTATGAAGGCTGTTGTCACCATTCTCTTTAAATGTAGGAAACTAAAGGCCTGCTTGATCTAGTGTGGTAGAGAAAACAAATTCCTTGGATGCTGCCTGAACTGCTGTGCTCTTCCAGCACCACTAATCCAGAATCTGGTTTCCAGCATCTGCAGTCATTGTTTTTACCAAAACAAATTCCTGCTCTAACAAGAAGAGTCTCTTGTGGTTAACAATGTACAATATATTGCATACAAGAACAGAAATTGCTGGAGAAACTCAGCGGGTCTGTGAAGAGAAAGTCAATGTTTTGGATCCAGTGACCCTTCTTCAGAACTGGCTATTTGTGGCATGTTTAGTAACTGGTTACAGGTTACATTGATATGATAGGTTACATTGATATGATCACTGCCACAGTTACTGAGGATTCTTCTTGGGAAGAAAGTCAGGTATTCTACTTGAACCTGTCACTTCCAGGTGACATCAGTATTTCACGCTAGGCTTCGACCTATCGTTGCTATCTGTTCATCAACTTGAAAATACATCATTTGTGCATTGACCAATTGACTTAAGTGGATAAGCCGGTCATTGACTGTCTTGTCGCTTGTTTTTCCTTCCAAACCTTGCTAACTCTTGCAGATTGAATGCTTATTAACATTGATAGCAGTGGACAGCATTTATGTAATTTCAATAAAGTCGCATGCTTCAAGCTCATTGACAGCATGAAATAAGTTTCTTAAACCAACATAACTGACCTGATTCTGTTTTAGTTTAGATTGCACCAGAACTCGAGTGATCCCTATGAAATCTTTTGACAGCTGTCCTTTGACCGGTTGACCCTCAACTTGCTGCTCATTGACTGGTTATTCCTTGATTCATTACTCCTTGATTTTAACTCCTTCTGCCATTTGAAGGCAACTGTGGTCAAGAAATGCCTGCTTACCCAAGGTTATTAATTTTAAAATATGTGTCATGTTTCTATCACTTGGCATCACATAAGTTGCTTTTAGCACAATTTGAATTTTACATTTGAAGTTTCCTGGAACACATAGAATATTTGTTGTCAGCTGGAGTCAGCACTTTCTTAACCATGGACCACAGTTTGATAATAGAGTGACAATTGCCCAAATGTCTAGCTAAAAATTTATGAGATGACCACTGATATAATTCTCTGTTGTAGATTGTGTGTGGCTATTGGATTTTATACTTTTCTCAAACTGTGTCTACACACTTTGTGAAAACGATCCATTGTGTGATAGGTAAAGTATTCACTTTTAATGAGTAGGCACTGTCTGTGCTTGTGAGATTTCTTTACTAGTATCTTTGTTCCACAGTACTTTTAGTACATTCTGCCTGACCTACTTGCCGAATTGGTTTTTCACATCAAGTTTTTTTTTTACCTCAAGAATGGAATGCAAATTTGCTGCTTTCCTATATTACCATCAGCTACACTCCTGAGGTAAAAAAAACAATACCAGGGTTATAGTCATAGAGTCATAAAGTCATAGAGATGTACAGCATGGAAACTTGCCCCTCAGTCCAACTTTTCCATGCTGACCAGATATCCTAACCTAATCTCGTCCCATTTGCCAGGATTTGGCCCTTTTCCTTCCAAAGCCTTCCTATTCGTATACCCATCCAGATGCCGTTTAAACAATATAATTGTCCCAGCTTCCACCACTTTTTCTGATAGATCATTCCATGTACGCACCACCCACTGCATGAAAAAGTTGTCCTTTAGGTCCTGTTTAACGTTTTCCCCTTTCGTCCTAATCCTATACCCTCTAGTTTTGGACTCTCGCACCCCAGGGAAAAACCTTGTTTATTTACCCTATCCATGCCCCTCATGGTTATATTCACCTCGAAAAGGTCACTCCTCAGTCTCTGATGCTCCAGGGAAAACAGCGCTAGCCTATTCAACCTCTCCCTATAGCTCAAATCCTCCAACTCTGGCAACATCATTGTAAATCTTTTCTGAACTCTTTCAAGTTTCACAATATTCTTCCGATAGGAAGGAGACCAGAATTGCACACAATATTCCAAAAGTGGCCTAACCAATGCTCTGTACAGTCTCCCAATCGATTTATTTGAAAACACATGCTTTCAGAGCCTCGCTCCTTCTTCAGGTACTAGTGAGAGAGGGAACTTCAGACACAGAATTTTTAAGTAAAAGATCAAAGGGTCATGCAACTGATGCAAATGTATTGAACAAACCTATGATGGCTGTTAAATCTTTAATCAGTTAGAATAGAGATGTGGGTTTTGATTGATTGATATATAAATCCCAGAATTTCTTTCATGTCACTGACCTAAGATAACTTAAGGTTTCATCAGTATAGAAGACGTGACATCTCAGGTCAGACAATACATTTTAGGTGCAAGGCCTTTTCTTAACCTGAAGTCAGCCTGGTTTTATTTTCAAAGTAGGAACTTATAAAATGTCACATTTACTGAATGTCGACAAATTGTGTGATGTTTGAACAAAATAGAATGTAACTGCAAATACAAATTCACCCCATAGTTTTATGTGTGTGTGTGTGCGTGTGAGAGAATGTGGGTGTGTGTTTGTGCGTGAGTGCTGGAAAGACAGTGTGTGTGAACGTGTGTGCGTATGAGTGAGTGTGTATGAGAGAGGGTCTGTGTGAGTGCATGATTGTGTTTGTGTGAGAGAGTGTGTGTATATGTGTGCATGTGTGTGAATGTGTATGTGAGAGTATATGTTCTGGTGGGGTCATCTGCAGTGTGACATGATTCCAAGATCTGAGTTGAGGTCATCTTCATGAGTACCGAACTTGTATCCAGACAGGGATGTTCCCTCCCAGTGGGAAACACTTCAACAATCAAGGACTTTCAGATCTTCAGGTAAACATCCTACATCCTACAAGGCGGATCTCAGGATACACAACAGTGCAGAGTCTCAGAGCAGAGGTTGAAAACCAAGTTCAGTACTCATAAGGATGGCCTCAACTGAGATCTTGGGTTCATATTGTACTACAAGTGACCCCACCACATTAGACACTCTCACACACACACACTCACACACACGCGCACATGCACATGCACTCTCTCACACAAACACACTCACACAGACCCTCCCTCGTGCACACACTCTGTCCACACACACTCACACTCATACACACACACACGCATACACGTACTGTCTCACACACATATTCTCCCTCACACTCACACACGTGCTGTCTCTCTCACACACATGCTGTCTCTCTCACACACATACATGGACACACATACACACATAGTCTCTCTCCAGGTTCGAACCTGTGCTGCCCAAATTTAGCATGGTCAATTCACTTAATCTGCACATCTTTGGACTGTGGGAGGAAACGGAGCCCAGTAGTTAGTTACTGTACATTAAGTTTGAGTTACATGGGAGCCCTTTGTAAGACCTCAGGCGTTACTGAAGAGTAGGTAAACATTACTGCTAGCTACATAGACTAAGCGCAGGTGAGACCACACGTGAATTATTGTGCACAGCTTTGGTCCCCTTATTTAGGGAAACATAGAACATAGAAAAGTACAGCACAGAACAGGCCCTTTGGCCCATGATGTTGTGCCAAGGTTTAATCCTAATGTAAAATATAATAACTTAACCTATGCACCTCTCAACTCACTTCATGTTCAGCAGTCAGTTAAATGTCCCTAATGACTCTGCTTCCACTGCCACAGCTGGCAACGCATTCCATGCATTCACAACTCTGAGTAAAGAACCTACCTCTGGCGTCTCCTTTATACCTTCCTCCTAATATCTTCAATTATGACTTCTCCTACCAGTCCTTGGATACTAGTAAGCTGGAGAAGGTTCAGAAAAGATTTACCAGGATGTTGATGGGAAATGGTATGTTTGAGGTATAAGGATAGGCTGGATAGGCTGAAAGTCAAAATTAGAGTGGATAGGGGAAGCCCTAATTGAGTTTTTGCTTCAGTTTTCACCAAGGAGAGGGATCTTGTTGTGAATGAGAACTTTGAGGAGCTGAGATGCAGTCTTGACCAGATCAAGATTGATGAAGTTGATGTGCGAGAAATTTTGGAAAACATTAAAATTGATAAGTCCCTAGGGCCAGACCAGATTTATCCTAGGCTGCTTCGGGAAGCGAGAAAGGAGGTTGCTAAGCCGTTGACGAGGATATTTGCCTCCTCACTCTCCACGGGAGTCGTACCGGAGGATTGGAAAGAGGCAAATGTTGTTCCTGTTTTCAAGGGTAATAAGGAAATCCCTGGCAATTACAGACCAGTCAGTCTTACGTGTGTGGTCAGCAAAGGCTTGGAAAGAATTCTAAGGGATAGGATTTATGACTATTTAGCAAAGCACAGTGTGATTAAGAGCAGTCAGCATGGTTTTGTGAGGGGCAGGTCATGCCTCACAAATCTTATTGAGTTCTTTGAGGAGGTGACAAGACAAGTCGACGAATGTTGAACAGTGGATGTGATACATATGGACTTCAGCAAGGCATTTGATAAGGTTCCCCATGGTAGGCTCATTAATAAAGTCAGAAAGTATGGGATACAGGGAGATTTGGCTACCTGGATTCAGAATTGGCTAGCTCACACAATGCAGAGAGTGGTTGTAGATGGAAAGTATTCTGCCTGGAGGTCAGTGTTGAGTGGGGTCCCACAGGGCTCTGTTCTTGGGCCTCTGCTCTTTGTAGTTTTTATAAATGACTTGGATGAGGAGGTTGAGGGGTGGCTTAGTAAATTTGCAGATGACACAAAGGTTGGTGGTGTCATTGATAGTATCGAGGGCTACTGCAGGCTACAGCGCAACATAGACAGGATGCAGAGCTGTGCTGAGAAATGGCAGATGGCGTTCACCCTGGATAAGTGCGAAGTGATGCATTTTGGAAGGTCGAACTCGAATGCTGAATATAGGATTAAAGGCAGGATTCTTGGCAGTGTGGAGGAACAGAGGGATCTGGGTGTGCAAGTACATAGATTCCTCAAGGTTGCCACCCAAGTGGATAGGGTTGTTAAGAAAGCATATGGTGTTTTGGCTTTCATTAACAGGGAGATCAGGTTTAAGAGCCGCGAGGTTTTGCTTCATCTCTACAAGTCTCTGGTGAGACCGCACTTGGAATATTGTGTCCAGTTCTGGTTGCCCTACTATAGGAAAGATACAGAGGCTTTGGAGAGGGTGCAAAGAAGGTTTACCAGGATGCTGCTTGGACTGGAGAGTTTGCCTTATGAAGAAAGGTTGAATAAACTCGAACGTTTCTCTCTGGAGAGAAGGAAGAAGAGAGGAGACCTGTTCAAGGTATACAAGATAATGAGTGGAATAGATAGTCAATAGCCAGAGACTTTTCCCCAGGGCAGGATAAAATAGACATTAAGTGGATGCTTCCTCATATGGGGCATTCTAGGATGTGAGTTCATAGTCTTAGAGTAATGAGTAGCAAATGTAAAACAGAGTTGAGGAGAAACTACTTCTCCCAAAGGGTTGTGAATCTGTGGAATTTGCTACCTCAAAGTGTGATGAATGCTTGGACAGTGAGTAAATTTATGGAGGAGTTAGACAGATTTTTAATTGGTAATGGGTTGTAGGGTTCTGGGGAGAAGACAAGAAAATGAGGGTCAGGCGTATATCAGCCATGATCAAATGGTGGAGCAGACTCGATGGGCCAAATTGCCTAATTCTGTTCAATAGCATATGAACTTATGAATTTATGAACGAAACTGAACTAAGACACTGAAAAATGCTTGCCAGGGCATTCCCTAATATATTTTTTGTTATTTTATTATTCATTCACAGGATGTAAACTTCATTGGCTGGCACAACATTTGTTGTCAATCCTTGATTTCCTTGAGAAGGTGGTGCTGAGCTGCTTTCATGAATCACTGAAGTCCATTTGAGATAGGGAGGGAGTTCCTGAGATTTGACACAGCAATGGTGAAAGAATGGTGATATATTTTCAAGTCAAGATGGTGAATGGTTTAGGAAAGAACTTGCAGGTGGTAATGTTCCCATGTATCAGCTTCCCCTATTCACCTATATGTTCATATTTGTGATCGTGGGTTTGGAAGTCTAAGAAGTCTTTTTGATTTTCTGTCATGCACAATGTTGTGGATGTAATGCAGATTATGTGAGCTGCTTTGCCTTCGATGGTGTTAAGCTTCTTGAGTTGAAGCTGCACTCATTTAGTGACTTCACCTGATGAAGGGAGTACACTCCAAAAGCTTGTGATTTCAAATAAACCTGTTGTTGTGTGGCTTCTGACAGAGTTTATAGGCAGAGAGATGTACAGCAGAGATATCAAAGATCATAAAACTGGTGTGAGTGGAGTGTCAGATAATAAGTCTCTGTGGGCGACCAAGGGTGATGGACATTGAGTAAATTGTCAAAAACTGAATAACCAGCAAAGGGATGACCTATAATCTGATTGAGTGAGGCAGAAAGATAATAACAAAAATTGAAAAATAAGGTGGTACTGGAGGCAAACTAAAATGACTGTAATAACGTGATAGGTGGAAGAGTTGCATGCTGAGGGTCTAACAAAAGTCATAAGTCATTCAAAACTTGTGGTGGACAGTTAACTTTTCAGACACTAACTACTTCATACATGTTGTGGAGGTGCTGGTGTTGGACTGGGGTGGACGAAGTTAAAAATCACACAACAGGAGCAGCATTCCAAATAAACCTGTTGGACTGTAACCTTGCTTGACACATGCGTGGATGTGTTCATGATAAACAAACCCCTTCCCTTCAGGTTTTGAAAGTATTAATAAACACTTCCTAATCTTGAAGAATTTGCTGTGGGTCAGTTTTAAATTGGACTTTATAACCAGGGTTTGAGAAACACACGCAGCCAGTGAATTAAAAGGGGAAAGATAACCCAGGAAAAAAATAATTAAAATTCCCTCCTCCCTCTTGATTGTGACTGTTAGTATTAGAAGAGGAGTGTTAGACAGGGAAGAGACTGTATATCCAATGAAGTGTAGCTATAACTGATACTTAGGAAACATGTACACAATAAGATCCACAAACATCAATATGATACTGATCAGATAAGCAATTTCTGTCATGCAGACAAGTGTAACTGTTGTCTAGAACTGTTTCTAAAACATCACTTATCTTCTTTGAAATAGTATTTTCAACCACAGGTATCAGACAGTTCCATAGATCTTCACCATTGCCACACTCCCTTAGTGCTGCATTGGAATGTCAATCTAGATGTTGCAATTGACTCTCTGTGGTATGAATTGAGCAAACATTCTTCTAACTCAGATTTAAGCATACGACCACTGAGTTACAGATTAAACCTTTTTGTATTTAATGCTAAGAAAAATATTAATAAAGATCAGAAATAAAAGGGAAAATAAATTTCTTTTTCTCTCCTCCTAATTTATCAAAGGGTACGAACTTCATAACATTAGAATTAGAATATCCTTTAGGATATCCTTTATTGTAATGTGTACTGAAATACAGAAGTTCAGGAGTATAGTGAAAAGTTTACAATGTCACCCATATGACACCATCTTAGGTGCAAAGTACTTGGCACCTCACAGCGCCAGAGACCCAGGTTCAATTCCTGCCTCAGGCAACTGTCTGTGTGGAGTTTGGATTAGTGGTGCTGGAAGAGCACAGCAGTTCAGGCAGCATCCAACGAGCAGCGAAATCAACGTTTCGGGCAAAAGCCCTTCATCAGGAATAAAGGCAGTGAGCCTGAAGCATGGAGAGATAAGCTAGAGGAGGGTGGGGGTGGGGAGAGAGTAGCATAGAGTCTGTGGTACCGAGTTTGTTTCACAACATGGTTGAAGAGCTTCAGAGCAGAGGAAATGACCTGGGAGTTGCAGTGGGAGAGAGACTCCCTGAGATTCTTGTAGACAGAGGAGGAAAACTTCTTCAAGGCAGGCATCCTTGCAAGAGGATTCGCAGTAGGGTTAAAATCAACAAGGTAAAAACAATGACTGCAGATGCTGAAAATCAAATACTGGATTAGTGGTGCTGGAAGAGCTCAGCAGTTCAGGCAGCATCCAACGAGCAGCGAAATCAACGTTTCGGGCAAAAGCCCTTCATCAGGAATAAAGGCAGTGAGCCTGAAATATGGAGAGATAAGCTAGAGGAGGGTGGGGGTGGGGAGAGAGTAGCATAGAGTCTGTGGTACCGAGTTTGTTTCACAACATGGTTGAAGAGCTTCAGAGCAGAGGAAATGACCTGGGAGTTGCAGTGGGAGAGGGACTCCCTGAGATTCTTGTAGAGAGAGGAGGAACACTTCTTCAAGGCAGGCATCCTTGCAAGAGGATTCCCACCCCCACCCTCCTCTAGCTTATCTCTCCATGCTTCAGGCTCACTGCCTTTATTCCTGATGAAGGGCTTTTGCCTGAAACGTTGATTTCGCTGCTCGTTGGATGCTGCCTGAACTGCTGTGCTCTTCCAGCACCACTAATCCAGTATTTGATTTTCAGCATCTGCAGTCATTGTTTTTACCGTGTGGAGTTTGCGCATTCTCCCTGTGTCTGCATGAGTTTCCTCCGGGAGTTTCGGTTTTCTCCCACAGTCCAAAAATGTGCAGGTTACGTGAATTGGCCGTGCTAAATTGCCCATAGTGTTAGGTGAAGGGGTAAATGTAGGGGAATGGGTCTGGGTGGGTTGCTCTTCGGAGGGTCGGTGTGGACTTGTTGGGCTGAAGGGCCTGTTTACACACTGTAAGTAACCTAATCTAATCTAGTCTAAAATACAGAAAGAAATGGAAAAAGGAAGGAAAAATATTTACATTCCTTGCAGTTGTTCATAGTGTAAGTTAGAAAAATGAGAACAAAGTTAAAAAGAAAAGTATTACAGTTTTTCATGAGACCAGTAGAGGGGGTTTCGACACATGGTCTGCCTGGGTTCACAAGCTGCTGACTGCTCGCATTGGTCCCCAATCCGACAACCATCCTGTTCTGCCTGGGCATCCAGCTCACTGGCCATCTGGTGTTGTTATGTCTGCATCCATCATCAGTTAGAATTATCTTTTGAATCCAATGGATTGGAAATGGTATTTTCTTTGGAATTGTCCCATATTTTAGCAAAGTGTCAATTATGGGTGGAAGGTTTGTCTCTTTGAGTCATGTTGAGTTTTCATGAACAATTCTTTGCTGCTTGCCTTATTAAATATGCATCCCATCTCCACAATGCTGCAAAAAGCAATGTTACATTCAACAGAAGTGAAAGTGCTCACTGGTGCTCAGACCTTTGGGCATTCACATAATGGATGCCATGTTTAAACCCCAACGGTGCACATGTCAAATGCTTCATGAACCGGAATTGTCCTTCACAATGTGTGCCTGTACTTTCAGTTCAATGTGGGATGAAAGCCACCCCCCATCCTTGTACAGCCTATGAAGTCTTGGAATGGGTTTGGGAATTGTAGGATGCAGGTGACACCTTGAAGATTACTTGTGCTTCATAGAGATTATGAGGATTAATTGGTAATAATCATTGAGATGATCAGGATTATTAGTAATTTACGTAGTTAGTCTGTCACAAGGTTCACAATGTGAGATTTTAATGTTTCAGATGATTTTAATCTCAAATGTGTGAGAATCTGATGAATGAAATCAGTCATTGAAGTGTCTCACAATTCCCAAAGTGGAACACTCTCCTGCAGAGAAAACAAACTGCCTCCACTTGCTCTTCTGTGCTGGCTGCTATTTTTCATGTTCATTTCACAATTTAGAATCAGGTGAAGATGGAAGGCTTACAAGATTATTATTTTTTTCTTCCTTTCTTTTCTTTTTCTCCCCCCAGCACCCATGTTGTGTGTGTGTGCAGGTGTGAGACACAGCGAAAGACACAAAGTGTACAAATCTTTAATCAATTTCCATCACCAGGAAGAAAGGAAACACCCAAGTGGCCAGTAACAAGCAGTGCCATCTCCTGGTTACGTTTTTTTTCTCTTTCTTTTTTCTTTTGAAACCCCCACACTACCGCCTAACTGGGGTAGTGCTTTTATTTTGCTCCACCTGTTATTCTAGGTGACCACCTCCAAAGCCTGCATGACCCTTTAATGTCATGCCAGAGATAAGGATAAAGTCAGAGTTTAATGAATGGAGATTGTGGTGGGGACCAAAGACAATATCTTCTGTCTTTGCGATATTGAGTTGGATAAAATTTTAACTCATCCAATATGCAGATCAGTCAAGCAGACTGACAATTCACAATTTGGAGATGCCGGTGTTGGACTGGGGTGTACAAAGTTAAAAATCACACAACACCAGGTTATAGTCCAACAAGTTTGTTTGGAGATCACAACCACCTGATGAAAGAGCAGCACACTGAAAGCTGGTGCTTCCAAACAAACCTGTTGGCCTATAACCTGGTGTAGTGTGATTTTTTTATATAATATACTTTTATTAAGAAAAAATAGATTTTTTAATATTACAACAAATACAAAACAATGCAATTCAAAACAGTACAAAAATAAACCCAAATAATAAAAAAAGTTCCCCAGCCCACCCTCCTATACAAATGTATAAACATATATAGAAAAGTATAAAATTTAAAAAAAACCTAAACTAGCTATTTAACTAACTAAATAAATACCTAACAACAAACAAATAAATAGTAATAACTCAGCCCAGCCAAACAAAACACTCATATATTCACATTTCCTCCTCCATGGATATTGGACTCATGAAACACAATCGTTACGGCTATATAAAAGCCCTTGTTAGTGTGGCAGATAAATCTGTGTCCAGGTATTTCAAAAAGGGTTGCCATGTCTTGTACAAATTCTCAGTTTTGTGGTGTACCATATTTGTGAGAAAATCCAGGGGAATATGCTCCATAACAATCTTCCGCCAACCCGACAGGCCTGGGATTTTTCTGATATCCAACCTAGCAAGATATTCTTCCTTTCACAGAATGTAAGAATATTGAAAAGTTTTTCCTTACGCGAGTCTGCAGGAAATACAATGGGTAGGCCCAAAAGGAGCGAAATAGGGTCCTCCTCCACCCCTACACCTAAAATCCTCTCCATTGCACCCACCACAGCGCTCCAATTTGTTTGAAGCCTATCACAAGACCAAAGACAATGGGTAAGAATGCCCGTGCAGACCTTGCACTTGGGACATGCTGAAGATACCCCTGGTTTAAATTTTGACAAATGGTCTGGGGCTAAGTGGACCCTGTGGAGAATCTTCAACTGTAAAGCATGGGTCCTATTGCAAATTGATATCTTCCTTGCATTCTCCCAAATATCCTCCCATGCCTCTGATGAAATTTCAACACCCAGCTCTCTTTCCCACATCTTGCAGAGTCGATCAGACTCATCTGAGGTGGCACCCCCCAATTGGCGATATAGAGTACTGACACAGAGTGTACTCTTAGCCCTTAGTACCCCTCTTTCTATGTCAGATTTGTAGGGATCAGTCAAAAGTGTGGTCTTTTTTTGAATAAAATCCCTAACTTGAAAAAAACGAAAGAGGTCTCTATTAGATAACTTGTACTTCTGTACTAACTGATCAAAGGACATCATTACAACTCCCTCAAATAAATCACCCTAGCTGCCCAACGCTTAAATCCTGAATCTATCAGACCTGGTTGAAAACTCGGCATACCCACTAAAGGTGTAAACAAAGATGTTTTGCCAATATTACCTTCCTTCTGCTGAATTGCCCTCCATGCTTTAACAGTATTGATGACTATTGGGTTATGGCAATATTCCCTAACTGTCCTCACCTTGTCCAAAAGCAGCAAACTGGTAAGGGGGCACCTTGCCTGGGAGACTTTGATATCAAACAATATTGAAAGAGGATCTCCACAAACCCAATCACTCATGTAGGTCAAAAGCGAGTTTAATTGGTAATTTTTAATGTCCGGAAGGTCTACTCCCCCCAATCTGTGAGGCAACTGCAGTTTGGCTAATTTAACGAGGAGCCGTTTACGGTGCCAGATAAAGGAGCTGAACCAACCGTTCAGTCTCCTGAGTGTTTGTTTATTGAAAATCAGGGGGAGCATCCGTATAGGGTATAGCAAACGAGGGAGAATATTCATCTTAATAAGCGATATCAAACCCAACCACGAGACTGGAAGTGCCTCCCATCTTTGGAGATCTTGTTTAATTTTTTCAAATAATTGAGTAAAATTGGCTTTGAACAGCCAATCCAGAACTGGCGTAATGAATATGCCCAAATACACAAAACTACCCTGTGATCACCTAAATGGGAATCTATAGTCACTCTCAAGGGCCAACTCTTTCATAAGACCACCCATAGGCATAGCCTCTGATTTAGTAAAATAAATCTTATACCCTGAAAAAGTGCCAAATGCGTGAATGCATTGTATCAGGCAAGGCACTGAGACTGCTGGATTTGTCAAGAAAATTAGAACATCATCTGCATACAGTGAGATTTTATGTAATTTTGACCCCACTTCTGGAGCTGATATATTGAGATCCTCACGAATGGCCTCTGCCAATGGTTCAATCAACAACGTAAAAAGTAATGGTGAAAGGGGACAGCCCTGCCGGCTGCCCCTAGAATTATTAAAATTGCTTGATCGTATCCCGTTGGTAATGACCGCAGTGAGAGGTACACTGTAGAGAACCTTTACCCATCTTATGAAAACTTCGCCCAGACCAAACCGGTCTAGAGTATACGAAAGGTACGGCCACTCAACTTGGTCAAATGCCTTCTCTGCATCTAAAGAAATCACCAATCCCTCTATTAAATGCTGTAGGCATGCTTGAATTACGTTAAGCAGCATCCTAACATTATTGGAGGATCTGCGACCCTTTATGAAGCCCGTCTGATCCTCTTTAAATATAGAGGGTAACACAGTCTCCAGCCTTAACGTAAGAGCCGTAGAGAGGATCTTAAAGTCCACATTTAAGAGTGAGATGGGCCTGTATGAAGCACAGTCTTCCGGATCCTTCCCTTTTTTAAGGACAAGTGAAATATTGGCCTCTGTCAGAGATGGTGGGAGACAAAGATGACTGTATGAATCATTAAACATATTCAGCATCGGGCCTGACAGCATACATATAAATTCCTTATAGAATTCACTGGGAGGTCCATCTGGACCGGCGCCTTTCCACTCTGAAGCTGCCTCACAGCTTCCTGCACTTCTTGCTCTGATAATGGGGCATTGAGAAAGGACTGTTGTTCGGCAGTCACACCCGGGAGCTTCAGATCTCTAAAAAAGGATTCCATTTTGGCCTGCCCCTCCTCACAATTTGCAGACTGATATAACTTAGAGTAGAAACTCTGGAACGCCACATTAATCTTTTTAGAATCACATGTTAGGTTCCCAGACCCTTCCCTAATCGCTGTAATGGTTTGTGGGGCACTTCTCTTCCTGGCAAGGTATGCTAAGTATTTGCCTGGCTTGTCACCATGCTCGTATAACCTTTGCTTTGCAAAAGCCAGCTCCTTCTTTGCCGTCTGCTTGAGCACGGAATTTAGTGTAGACCGCAGTGCTGTAATCCTCTGTAGTTTGACCAACGAGGGTCTGTCAAAATAAGCCTTCTCGGCTGCCTTCAACTGTGCTTCAAGGAGACGTTGCTGCTCACCCTTCTGCCGCTTCCTACTTGTGGAATATGAAATAACTAACTCTCTGGCATAAGCTTTGGCAGTTTCCCAGAGAACAGATAAGCTATCAACCGAGCCTATGTTGATGTCTAAGAATGCCCAAAATTCCCTAGAGAAATACTCCACAAACTTGCTGTCCATGAGAATAAAGGGGTCCATTCGCCAGTACCTTGATTCCACTTTAACATCCTTAATTTTAACCATGAGGTACACTGGAACATGATCAGAGATGGCAATATTACCAATCGTACAGGATGCCGCCAGATCCAGGGTTACCGCAGGGGTCAGAAAAAAATCAATCCTCGTGTGACATCTATGCGGATTGGAGAAAAATGTGAAATCCCTACCTGTAGGGTGGAGACACCTCCAGACGTCCACCAACCCTAATTCCCCACACAGACCCAAGAACTGTTTAGTTTGTGCAAAGGGTATTGAGGGACCTTTAGGCAACCTGTCTACTGTGGGGTCCATGAGGCAGTTAAAATCTCCCCCCATAATGATGTGCCGAGACTT
This sequence comes from Chiloscyllium punctatum, assembly GCF_047496795.1. Classification (NCBI taxonomy): domain Eukaryota; kingdom Metazoa; phylum Chordata; class Chondrichthyes; order Orectolobiformes; family Hemiscylliidae; genus Chiloscyllium; species Chiloscyllium punctatum. The sequence goes on along the minus strand of NC_092746.1, from coordinate 88,952,045 downwards.
GAGACTTATCAGTTTAGAAAAAACATCTACCAAGAATTTAAGAGGATGAGCTGGGGGACAATAAACATTTAAAATGCCATATTCTTCCCCATTTATCAAGGCTTTAAGAATTATAAACCTCCCTTATGTGTCTTTAACACATTCCAACAATTTAAATGAGAGATTTTTCCTTGCCAATATAGCCACTCCCCTACTTCTGGTATTAAATGATGAAAATTAAACTCAGTCAAAGCCATTCTGCTGTAATTTCAGATGCTCCTTGTCATCCAAATGTGTCTCCTGTAACAAAGCAATATCCACCTTCTCCTTTCTAAGACTCAAGAGTACCTTCTTCCTCTTAATTGGTGAGTGACTTCCCTTGATATTCCAGGTACACCATTTAATCAAATCATTAGCCATAATCTTCTGCAATTACATTTAAATTCCAGAGAGGAGGAACTCGAACCACAAATTGCTGAGCCTTAGTGTCACATGGTCCACCAAATATAAAAACTACATAAACTAAAACCACTACATGTAACAAACATACAAAATTATTAAAAATAAAAAACAACAAAAATCAGAAAACAAACCAACATATAAAGCGCCAATAGTGCTGAGTAGGGGAACTCACCCCCTGCTCGGAGGGGGCAATTACCCATCCCAAACTGCCCATAAATAGGCATTTAACCATCTCAACCACCTTCACTTCTCCCAGCTAGAGCCGTATCGCAAGCACAAGCTAAAAAGAATAAACACCCCATAGAATATCAATATGAATAATAAAACATTCTTTTATAAAAAAAAGGAATAAATACCCAACCCATCCTTTCGTATGTCCTAACATAGAAATTTAAAATGTACATCTTAACCATTGCCAGGCGTAGTTTGAACCAAATTATTATTACTAGAGGATAAAAAAAGGGAAAAACAAAGCTCCAACCGGATTTCCTCCATTTCTTGTACAGAATGATAAACGCATACCCAAGCAACATTATTTATACATACTACAATTGTTTAAATTAGGTTAGTTTGTCCACAAAGTCTCTTGCCTTCTCCGATGTGTCAAAGAGATGCATGGATCCATCTAAGGTGATCCAAAGCACTGCCGGATATCTCAGGGAGTACTAAATCCCAATCTCCTTCAGTATTCTCTTGATGTCATCATACAATTTTCATTTCTGGATTACCGCCGCTGAAAAGTCCTGAAAAAACATGATCTTAGACCTCTCATAAATTAGGGCCTTTGGATCCTTCCCCTGGAGTCTGGAAGCCTCCCATGACTCTCTCCTTATCCTGGTAATGATGGAACCGCACCAGGAAAGGACAAGGGCATTGACCCAGACCCGACCTCTGTGCTGCGATTCGGTGAGCCCTCTCTATCTTCAATCCTCTCATGCCAGTCTCCAAGTCAAGGAATTTTGGAAGCCAATCTTCAACAGATTCCGTAGGCCACTCACCTTCCTTATCCCCAGGCAGACCGATGATCCGAATGTTTTTTCTCCTGCCCCTGTTATCAAGATCATCCACTTGGTCACGCAGATTACGAACCTGCGAGTTCAGGGCTTGGATCTCTTCCTTGAATGAACTGGCATCAGCTTCCACCACTGTGACCCTGTACTCCACTTCATCCGTCCTCTTCTCCAGGTCTCCCAGCTGCTGCTCATGCTTCTGCAGCATGAGAGAGACTGGAGCCAGCTTCTCTTCAATCCGTTTCCCCAACATTTCGCGAGATTTCAAGAGCTGGTTCACCAGGTCCTGGAGAGTAATCGGCTCCGAGGCTGCTGCAGGCTGAGCTGCAGGCCCGGCCTCAGATGCTCCTCCTCCCTTTTTAGGCATTTCTGGACAGCTGAAAATACAGGTAAGTCAATTTTTAAATGTTTCTTGGGGCTCCACAATCTTTCCAACGCCCCAAGAAATCTGATGACCTGGGTTGGGTGGGTTAAAGAACCGTCCTGCTCCTGCTGCGATGCGAAGCTCTGCAGTGTGATCTTCTCAGATCGCCGCCATCTTAGATCCCCCGTTGTGTGATTTTGAACTTTGACAATTCAGGGGCAGTGCTGAAATGGTGCTGAGATAGAACTATCTGTTATCAGTATTCATGTCGAAACTGCTCGGTAGAAAAACAGTAGACAGGAAGGAGGCTGGACGAACACAGCATGCCAGGCAGCATCAGGAGGTGCAGAGGTCGACGTTTAGGGTGTAACCCTTCTTCAACTTCTGCACCTCTTGATGCTGCCTGGCGTGCTGTGTTCTTCCAGCCTCCTGCTTATCTACTTTGGATTCTAGCATCTGTAGTATTTTTTTGTCACTAACCCAGTAGAAAGGGTTATTGGGATTGTTCTATAGAATCCCTAATAGTCAGAAGGAGATTGAGAAATAAATTTGTAAGGAGATCTCAGTTATCTGTAAGAATAATAGAGTGGTTATGGTAGGGGATTTTAACTTTCCAAACATAGACTGGGACTGCCATAGTGTTAAGGGTTTAGATGGAGAGGAATTAGTTAAGCATGTACAAGCAAATTTTCTGATTCAGTACATATATGTACCTACTAGAGAAGGTGCAAAACTTGACTTGGGAAATAAGGCAGGGCAGGTGACTGAGGTATCAGTGGGGGAGCACTTTGGGGCCAGCATCCATAATTCTATTTGCTTTAAAACAGTGATGGAAAATGATAGAGCAGTAATAAAAGTTGAAGTTCAAAATTGGAGATAGGCCAATTTTGACGGTATTAGACAAGAATTTTCAAAAGCTGATTGGGGGCAGACGTTTGCAGGTAAAGGGACGGCTGAAAAATGGGAAGCCTTCAGAAATGAGATAACGAGAGTCCAGAGACAGTATATTCCTCTTCGGGTGAAAGGAAAGACTGGTAGGTATGGAGAATTGTGGATTACGAAAGAAATTGAGGGGTTGGTTAATTAAAACAAGGAAGCATATGTCAAGTATAGACAGGATAGATCAAGTAAATTCTTAGAAGATTATAAAGGCAGTAGGAATGTACTTAAGAGGGAAATCAGGAGGGCGAAAAGGGGACATGAGATAGCTTTTGCAAATAGAGTTAAGGAGAATCCAAAGGGTTTTTACAAATACATTAAGAACAAAAGGGTAACTCGAGAGAGAATAGGGCACCTCAAAGATCAGCAAGATGGCCTTTGTATGGAGCTGCAGGAGTTGGGGGAGATATTAAACAAATATTTTGCATCAGTGTTTACTGTGGAAAAAGACATGGAAAATCTAGAATGTAGGGATATAGATGGTGACATCTTGAAAAATGTCCATATTATTTAGGAGGAAGTGCTGGATGTCTTGAAATGCATAAAAGTGGATAAATCCCCAGGACCTGATCAGGTGCACCCTAGAACTCTGTGGGAAGCTAGGGAAGTGATTGTTGGGGCCCTTGCTGAGATAGATGTTGTGAAATTTGAAAGGGTTCAGAAAAGGTTTACAAGGATGTTGCCAGGCTTGGAGTATCTGAGCTACAGGGAGAGGCTGAAGAGGCTGGGGCTGTTTTCCCTGGAGCATTGGAGGCTGAGGGATGACCTTATAGAGGTTTACAAAATTATGAGGGGCATGGATAGGATAAATAGACAAAGTCTTTTCACTGGGGTCAGGGAGTCCAAAACCAGAGGGCACAGGTTTAGGGTGAGAGGGGAAAGATATAAAAGAGATCTAAGGGGCAACCTTTTCACACAGAGGGTGGTACGTGTATGGAATGAGCTGCCAGAGCATGTGGTGGAGGCTGGTACAATTGCAACATTTAGGAGGTATTTGGATGGGTATATGAATAGGGAGGGCTTGGAAGGATATGGGCCGGGTGCTGGCAGGTGGGCCTAGATAGGGTTGGGATATCTGGTCAGCATGGACGGGTTGGACCGAAGTGTCTGCTTCCATGCTGTACATCTCTATTACTCTATGACTCTAAGTGAGGTGCTGGAAGACTGGAGGTTGGCTAATGTGGTGCCACTGTTTAAGAAAGGTGGTAAGGACAAGCCAGGGTACTATAGACCAGTGAACCTGATGGAGGTGGTGGGAAAGTTGTTGGAGGGAATCCTGAGGGACAGGATGTACATGTATTTGGAAAGGCAAAGACTGATTAGGGATAGTCGACATGGCTTTGTGTGTGTCACACAAACTTGATTGAGTCTTTTGAAGAAGTGACAAAGAGGATTGATGAGGACAGAGCGATAGAAGTGATCTATGTGGACTTCAGTAAGGTGTTCGACAAGGTTCCCCATGGGACACTGGTTAGCAAGGTGGGATCTTATGGAATACAGGGAGAACTAGCTATTTGGATACAGAACTGGTTCAAAGGTAGAAGACAGAGGGTGGTGGTGGAGGGTTGTTTTTCAGAGTGGAGGCCTGTGACCAGTGGAGTGCCACAAGGATCGATGCTGGGTCTACTATTTTTCATCATTTATGTAAATGATTTGGATGTAAACATAGGAGGTATCGTTAATAAGTTTGCAGATGACATCAAAATTGGAGGTGTAGTGGACAGTGAAGAAGGTTACCTCAGATTATAATCTTGATCAGATGGGCCAATGGGCTGAGAAGTGGCAGATGGAGTTTAATTTAGATAAATGTGAGGTGTTGCATTTTGGGAAAGCAAATCTTAGCAGGACTTACACATTTAATGGTAAGGTCCTAGGGAGTATTGCTGAACAAAGTGACCTACGTTTATAAAATCATGAGGGTCTTGGATAGGGTAAATAGACAAGGTCTTTTCCCTGGGGTGGGGGAGTCCAGAACTAGAAGGCATATGTTTAGGGTGAGAGGGGAAAGGTATAAAAGAGACCTACGTGGCAACATTTTCATGCTGAGGGTAGTGTGTTTGTGGAATGGGCTGGTAGAGGAAGTGGTAGAGGCTGGTACAATTACAACATTTAAAAGGCCTCTGGACAGGTATATGAATAGGAAGGGTTTGGAGGGATATGGGCCAAGTGCTGGTTAATGGGACTAGATTAATTTAAGATATCTTGTCAGCATGGATGTATTGGACCAAAAGGTCTGTTTCCATGCTGTACATCTCTATGACTCTAATGACACTAAAAACAGACCAGCACTTCAGTTGTCCAGCTGCAGTTCTTATTAAAGGGCAGTACGTTTATCACCTTACTTTGATTTACCATTCCACTATCCTCATTTTGCCAGGTTCAAATTGTTTCCTTTGTATTTCCATGACAATGTAAACATAGGAGGTATAGTTCTATTAATTTTTTTGAATGACATTCATTCAGTATTCCTCCCTTTGTCAACTTCACTCAAAGCTGAATGACTGAGAATTGTGTTGGAAATTTCAGATCTGGCTAGTTGCCCTTTCAAAGCTCAATGGATTTCCCCGTCTTCTAACTTCCTTGATTTAATGGACTACAGATTTGCATGTTTTTAAAATCAATTTCCTTATGAGAAACTGTTATACTTATTAATAAATGAAAGAACTTCAGACACAGGAAGATCTGAAACAAATACAGAAATTGAATACTGGTAAATGGAACATCTGATGAAGAGTCTGCAGATTCAATCATTAATTCTACTTTCTTCCCAGAAATGCTGCCATTCGCGCTGGGTTTCTCCAGCAACTTTTGTTTGTGTTTTCCTGTTAAGTTCTTTTATGGAAAAACACAGTTAATATACAGCTAAGTACAATGGACAATTGCTTCAAGAGTAGGTTAATATATTACTCAGTGTTCCTAATTTATAAATTAATTACCAAAAAAGCCAAAAGAAAGATCATTGAAACATATAGTGTAGAATAGTCCCTTCAATTCATCAAGTCTGTACTGCCAAAGCTACACTAAATCTACACTAGTCTCACTAGATAATTTGTTCAAACCTCAGAAGACATGATCAAGAAACAAATTCAATATTTATTTTTCAGGCATTTCAGGCCCTTTCTGAGCTTGTTGGCAGCCCACCCTGGAGATAGAGTGCAATTGTTTTGAGGGACAACACATGATCAGCAGCATATTATGATTGAGGTGGTGGTGTCAATGCTCAGAGTGTTCAGCAGCATCATGTAGAGACAAGAATGGCAACAGGGAAGACCGTGAGGTGGCCTTTGAGTGCCACAGCACAGGAATGGAAAGTTTGCTGCAGCAGCACATTCCAGAGGATCATTGGAAAGAGAGGACTCATATTAACCCAAGAAAAGGACTGAGAGTCATGATCTAATGCTGTCAGGCCTTTAAGAATAACCAAAGTGAGAGAATTGGCTAACACTTTAAAGTTAAGACCCCTTTTTTATATCTACTTCTTATTGTTCCTTCCAAGACTTAAAGGTTATTTCTCCACACACCACTGAGAAGGATTTCTCCCCACCACAAAGAGGTTGCACATTTGGAAACATTTGTAATTCTTTTGACTCTGTGGACCTGGAGCTGAAATGTTCACCTGCCTTTCCTCTTTGTGTGATTGAATCAAGCCTTCTTCTGTTACTGTTGCACTGTCTTGTCTTGGAATTCTTCGCACTTCATCTCACCAAGTTGTGCACCATTCACTGATAAGTTATATCCCACAAAAAAAAAGTCTTCTTATGACAAGGGTATTTATTGAGAGGAAGTGGAACTTGTGTCTAGTGCACAATGGTGGGGCGTTCTAACATGTTTTCTCACGTCCCAGAATCTAGGCCTAGCAGAAGCAAATTTATTGGTCACTGAAACAGGTGTTGCCTTCCTGGATGTATCCAGAGGAACTGTACCACCAGAGCCTACCAGACTGTTCTCTTTGGAGACTTGTAGAGGTATTCAATCATGAGGGGCTTGGAGAGAGTGAATAGTAAGAAGCTGTTCCCATTAGTGAAAGGATCAGGAACCAGTAGAAACCAATTTAAAATGATTAGCAAAACAAGAAATGGTGACTTGAGGAAAAACCTTTATGCATTGAGTAGTGCTCTGGAATGCTTTCCCTGACAGCATGGTGGAGGAAGACTCAATCATGGCCCTTCACCAAAATAGTAAATTACATGAAGTGACAAAGACGATTGAGAACGGCAGTGCAGTTGATTTTATATACATTTCAAAAGGTGTTGTATTACGTTCCACAAATATATTGTTCAGAAAAATAGTGGCGTAGCTGTGTGGAAATGGAATTTGGTGAATGGACAGAAAGCAGATGATGGTGGTAAAGAGTTGTAGGCCTGATTTTCTCAGATTGGAGGGACAGTACTTCAGACAGCTGGTCTTTTTTAATATATATGAATGATCTATACTTTGATATGCAACAAATGATTTCAAAATTTGCAGATGGCCTGAAATTTGGAAAAGGGCTTAACAAATGAGGATCATAGTAACAGACTTCAGGATGTCCGACAGAGTGATGGAGTATGTAGGCAGACGGTTGATGAAATTAAATGCAGAGAAGTGTGAGGTGAAAATTTTTGGAAGGAAGAATGTCAACAGACAATGTAAATAAAATACTACAATTTTAAAGTGGGAAGTGGGAAGTAGGAACAAAGAAACGTGGGAGTTAATATGCACAAAGTTTTGGAAAGGCAAGTTCAAAAACTGTTTAGTAAATAAAAACACACAGAATCCTTGTCTCTGTAAATTGAGAAATAAAGTACAAAAAAACAACAAATTTATGCTAAACTTTTATCTATCACTGGCTAGGCCACAGCTCAAGTATAATGGCTCAGTCTGGGAAGCACAGTTTAGGAAGGCAAACAAGACCTTGCAGAATGTGCAGGTGAGATTTGTTAAAATATTTTCAGGAATGAATGAATAAAGAAGTTGGGATTGTTTTTAGAGAAGAGTAAGTTAACAGACGATTAAATAGAGTGTGTCCAAATAGTCAGAAAATAATGTAAAACCTCTTCGTTTGAGGGAAAGATTGGTAAGCAGAAGGCAAAATTATGAGATAGAAGAATTAAGAAAATGCATTTAGGTAGTCATTTATTATGATCTGCAATGAGATGTCTGAAAGGATTCTGGAAGCAAATTCAGTGGTAATTTTCAAAAGTTTGGAGTGATTTTTGAAGGGAAGATAAAGACTTTCAGAGTTGATCAGGTAATTTAACCTTTGGCCTAACTATAGGCCTAATCATGGTTGTATTGCACCTGAACTCTTCGATTGTAATGAGACTTTGAAAGGGTACAAGAGAGATAGTGATGTTAATGTACTAGCAACTCAGAGGCTGTGAGACCTTAGGTTCAAATCTCACCATGGCACCTGGTAGATTATTTATGATTTAATGATTAAAACTGAAATATAACAAGTGTCAATAATGATGGTAATGACAACCATATAGATTGCTGTAAAAGTCCATTTGTTTCACTGATGTCTTTTAAAGAAAAAAAATCTGTTGTCTCTAGCTGTTCTGGCCTTTATGTGACTTCATAAGATCCACAGTAATGTGACAGACTCTTAACTACCCTCTAAAATGATGCAGCAAGCCACTCACTCGAAGGCAATAATAGATAAACAATGAATGCTGGTCTTGCCAGCAATGTTATGAAAAAAATCATCAGCTTTGTGTGCAGCAACCTTGGCCCCAAATGACTAATCTCTGAGAGATTTGGGGAGTGAGTGCTGAGGAAACCTGCAAGACATTTGCAATCCTCCTTCAGCAATCGTACACTGGATATTAATTGGGTGGCAAAAGCTGCTGGATCATTTGCTGGTGCCTCGATGGCTACGAGAGTAATATAGAATCGTAGAGTCATAGAGATGTACAGCACGGAAACAGACTCTTTGGTCCAACTCATCCATACTGACCAGATATCCCAACCCAATCCAGCCAGCACTTGGCTCAACCCTTCCTATTCATATACCCATCCAGATGGCTTTTAAATATTGTGATTGTACCAGCCTCTATCAATTCCTCTGGCAGCTCATTTCATACACGCACCACCCTCTGCGTGAAAACATTTCTCCTTAGGTCTCTTTTATATCTTTCCCCTCTCACGCTAAACCTATGCCCTCTAGTTCTGGACTGCCCTACCCCAGGAAAAAGACTTTGTCTATTTATACTATTCATGCCCTCATGAGGTCACTCCTCAGCTTCCAATGCTCCAGGGAAAACAGCCCCAGCCTATACAACCTCTCCCTGTAGCTCAAATCCTCAATATCTGCAAACCCAGAGGGAATTCAATTACTCTTGTAAACCTCATACCTCATTTTTAATGTTCACATCCATTGAAAGCTGATGTATTGTCTTCCCCCCAGTATCTTCCTTGATATTGCTGTGTACTGCTGACCTGGAAATGCAAAAGTATCTGAGATAGTTATTGGCACAGTATTGCTATCTAGATCATCATGGACTAACTACTGCTCCAGGACACTGCATAGCCTGTCTGATGACCTTAAATATTCCACTTCAGAAATATCTGGGCAACTGATTCATGACCTATAGACCATATGTTGTCCAAATAAAGGCTTTTACAGGCAGTTCCCTCACTTGCAATCTTCTCACTGCTCTGCATACTGATTCACCACTGCTACTGCAGCTACGTTACCTCCCTCCAGCGTAACGAACCAAAGGTTACTCCAATTCTATGAGAGCTTAGCTGGGGTTAAGACAGAAAACAAAAACATTGGGAATCCACTAAGCAAAATAGTGTGATCGTACTCAGGAGCTAAGTAGCATTTTAAGTAGCATTTGCTGTCAAACAGTCATGCGATACAGATGTCACCAGCAAGGGCAGCATTTATTAATCATTCCTAATTACCCTTGAGAGGATGGTGTTGAGCTGCTTACTTGAACCACTGTAGTTTATGTCAGTCTGTACTGTGTTAGGCTAATTGAGAATAACCCATCACGAGTGCAACCTGACAATAGAGTTGTGATTTGCTTAAGATAGTAGTGCACAAGTTGGCACAGGGACATAGGACTTTCGAATAGGCATTCAGTCCTGTGGTCTTTCAAACTTGTTCTGTCATAACTCAGTTATGAGATAAGACTGACAACTAACAAAAAGGGGAATCCCAAAAGCTTCTATAGGCTTACAGATAGTAAAAGAATGCTTATAGGAGGAGTATGGCTGATCAGAGACCAAGAGGGGATTTACACATGGAGGCAGGGACATGGCAACAGTGTAAATAAATACTTTGTATTTACAAAAGAGGAGGATGCTGCCCAGGCCATGGTGACAGAGAAGGAGATTCTGTCACGAGAATGGTTCAAATTTAATAAGGAGAGACTCTTGGATAGACTGGTGGCACTTAAAGTTGATAAGACATTAGAACCTAATGAGATGAATTCAGGAATTTAAATCAATATGAACAATCTGCTTACTGATGTCCAGTTTGCATACTGTCAGGGTGACACAACTCCTGACTTCACTACAACTTTGATTCAAACATGAACAAAAGAGTGAATTCAGGAGATAAGGTGAAAGTGACAGGACTTAACATCAAGGACACGCTTAATGGAATATGGCTTCAAGGAGCCCTAGCAAAAATGGAATCAATGGGAATTGGGGACAAACTCTCCATTGGTTGTAAGTCACAGCCAACACAAAGGAAGATAATTGTGGTTATTGAAAATCAGTCATCTCAGCTCCAGGACATCCTGCAGGAGCTCACCAGGGTACTGCCCTAGGCCCAACCATCTTCAATGGCTTCATCAATGACTTTCAGGTCATTAAGGTCATAGTGGGGATGTTCGCTAAAGATCACACAATATTCAGCACAATTCGCATCTGCTCTGATACTGAAGCGGTCCATGTTCAAGTTCAACAAAAGCTGGACATTATCCAGGTTTGGACTGACATGTGTCAAGTGATAATCATGCCATGCATTACCAGGCAATGAACATTTCCAGTAAGAGGTATTTAACCAAACCCCCCTCGATGTTACAATCACTGAATCCCCCCAATATTAACATCCTTGGGGTTACCATTGACGACAATCTCAACAGGACATGCCACATAAACACAGTGGCTGCAACAGCAGGTCAGAGGCTAGGAATACTGCAGTGAGTAACTCACCTCCTGACTCCCCAAAGCCTGACTGGAGGTGACACTACAAAGCCTGTCCACCATCTATATGGCACAGTAAGGAGTCTGATGGAATACTCCCTATTTATGTGGCATAGTGCAACTCCATTAACACTCAAGAAACTTGACAACATCCAGGGCAAAGCAACCGCTTTACTAGCAGCACACCCACAAGCATCCATTCCCTGCACCACTGACGCTCAGTAGCTGCAGTGTGTACTACTTTCACTGCAGATATTTGCCCAAGCTCACAAGACATCATCATCCAACCCATGATCACTTCCATATAGAAGGACAAGGGCAGCAGATAAATGGCAACACCACCAACAGGAAGTTCCCCTCAAAGCCATTCATCATTCTGACTTGCAAATATATCCCCGTTCCATCACTGTTGCTGGTTCAAAAACTGGAATTCCCTCCCTAAAGCATTCTGGGTCAACCTACAGCACATGGACTGCAGCAGTTCAAGAGGGCAGCCCACCAGTATCTTCTCAAGGATTACTTGGGATGGGTAATAAAGACTGGCCCAGCTTGTGAGGCAAATGACATAAAAGAGAATAAAATAAAGGATTTTAATCGATTTAATGAGCCGACAAAATTGTGGTAAATGAATTTCAAGGTATGAAATAATCCACTCTGGACCACAGGACAGAGTCTTAAAGTCAGAGAGATGTACAGCACAGAAACAGACTCTTTAGTCCAGCTCATCCAGGCTGACCAGATATCCTAATCTAATCTAATCCCATTTTCCAGCACTTGCTCATATCCCTCTAACCCCTTCCTATTCATGGTGGCACAGTGGCACAGTGGTTAGCACTGCTGCCTCACAGCGCCAGAGATCCGGGTTCACTTCCTGCCTCAGGCGACTGACTGTGTGGAGTTTGCACATTCTCCCCATGTCTGCGTGGGTTTCCTTTGAGTGCTCCGATTTCCTCCCATAGTCCAAAGATGTGCAGGTCAGGTGAATTGGCCATACTAAATTGCCCGTAGTGTTAGGTTAGGGGTATGGGTGGGTTGCGCTTCGGCGGGACAGTGTGGACTTGTTGGGCCGAAGGGCCTGTTTCCACACTGTAGGTAATCTAATCTAAAAAAATATATCCATCAAGGTGCCTTTTAAATATTGTGATTGTATCAGCCTCCATCACTTCCTCTGGCAGCTCATTTCATACAAGTACCACCCTCTGCATGAAAACGTTGCCCCTTGGTTCCCTTTCAAATCCTTCTTCTCTCACCCTAAATCCAATTCCCTTTAGTTCTGGACTCCCCTGCCCCAGGAAAATACCTTGTCTATTTACCCTATCCATGCCCCAAATGATTTTATAAACCACTATAAGGTCACCCCTCCGCCTCCAACACTCTATCCCAGAATACTTAATAAATTATGGAAAAGATGGAAGCAGTAGAGGTCCAAAGACACTGTAAGGACCTGATGTATCATTAAAATGTCATAGACGTGTACAATAATAATCACAAAGGTTAATGGAATATTGACTTTTGTATCCAAAGGACTAGAATGCAAAGATTTAGAATTTGTGCTGCAGGCATATAAAACCTGGAGTACTGTGAGCAGTCCCAGGCACCACAACTTCTGAAGGATTAAAAATAGTTTCAGACAGAGTGCAGCATTGATCTTTTATATTGACACCTGCTGAATTAGAATCATATTACCATGCAACATAATTGTAAGATATAGCATTGAAAATCTTCGAATTATATATAGTTAGACAACAAATACATGTATAGTGCAGCATTTGTGAGTATAGCATATTTTATTTATTGATAAAATATGAAATTTAACAAGTTTTAACACCATAAACTGTAAAACTCAGAAGTAAATATATAATGAGTTGATTGATTACTTTAATAATTTCTATAAAATTATTCTGTGCACTCTATGAACAAAATATTGATTTTGCTTTATTAGAAATCATAAAAAATCCATGATGCTTGGGTTTTCACTTACTGTAATTATTTTTAAAAATGAACATATGATCTGATAGAAATTATGAATGAGTGAAATATCTTCTCTGACAAAAATATGTTGCAAAATCTCTTGAAATATTTAATGAACAGTGTTTTTCAGAAGTTATAATATTCCAGTGCGAGATGAAAAATTGTGTACCAAGGTATAACATGCTCATTTTACTCCCTCAGCAAGAAAAAAGTCACACAGAAATCAGGCAAATATCTAATCAAGTCAACTGATAAATGAGGTTCTGCTCGAAGTGAAAGTAGGAAAATTACTCCTTGTTACTTGTCATAGACAGCTCATGGAATTCCAGATGTCATCATATAAAATTTATACAGATATTTTGCTTTGACTTCCAACAACATAATAAATAATTGTCTCCAGGTACTATACTTGTTGATTTATTGTGTTAATGAATCACTTCATCACACATCTTAAGGTGCTGACAGGTAAATATTAATGTTTTCATCTGCAGTTCAACTTCTGGTAGCTTAACCACATCATTACACTATAACTTTTTTTTAAAAGGTTCTAGAACTGTATGACATTCAGGGCAAAAGACAAGTTGTATTTGTATACTGCCATATCAGATCAGCCATGCTCAGTACAGCCACTGAATTACTTTTAAACTTTCACTGTTGTCATGAAAACAAACAATCTGATGTGGATAAATGATGGTCCAAACTGAATTTTCTGTCCCTGAATTTTAATGGTTTGACTTTAGTACTAAATTCACCAGACCAAGAAGAAGAAAAATATTGGAAGAGAAACAAAAAGGAGGGGGAAAGAACATTAATAAGGAAATTGAAATAAAAACAGAAAAAGAAATTAAACATATTTCACAGTAAAATTCAAAGTATCACCAATAAGCATTGTATCTAAATGTAGGAACATATCTGCCAAAACCACGGAGAGAAACTCTTTTCAGGTTCCAGGTATGGTCTTAGCAATGATTGTTAATGATCTGCTGCTACTGGGACATTCAGAGCTGCTAACCAACTGTATTAGTTGGAAGCTCTCTAAGGTAGGAAGTCCTCCCTAAACAGTGGCACAAGTCTTGTCCTGAAACAATTAATAGTCTGCTTGTGAGTCAAATGCTTGAACATACTGGCTTTCTTATGACTGGACTCACAACCAACCTTCAGCGTCCATTAGAATTCAGATCCAACATAACAACATCTATAGCAAAAGTGGGGTGACCCTGGCTATTTGAGTCTGGCTGTCCCTTCCAAATATGCATCTTACCCAGAAATCTATAAACAATCTGCACAGCTATGTTATCGATGAACCTTTCTTTAAATCCAATCCTTAAAAATATCAATTGTCGCATGATGTCCTCAAAAACCCTAGACAGATATGGAAAATCTGGAATAAAAACAGAAAATATTGGAAATAGAAAGTACTGGAAAAACTGACAACATCTGGCAACATTGTGGAGACAGAACAGAGTTAACATTTCACACTTAATATGACCCTTCTTTTGTGCTGAAGAGCAGTAGAGATGTAATGGATTTTGTACTGGAGGCAAGTGATTAGGGTCAGGTCGAATGAAAGGGAAGGTCAGTGATTGTTTACATGGGTGGGAGAAATTAAATAACAAAGATGTCAAGGGACAGAAGGCTAAGGGAGTGCTAATGGTTCTCGTAAATGCAGATTGATCCAGAGCAGGGGTATCTGACCTTTCCATGTTAGAAGCCTCATTTCAATTTTTTTTCCACAATCTAGAGAACCTGTAAGCAATTTCTGAAAGATTAAGATTGACACAACACTAAAAATGATTTTAAAAAAAATTAAGGTATGTAGAGAACTTAAATGATTTTTTGAGCTAAAGAAATGTCAAAGCAGAAAATTCATAATTGGAAAATGACTAGTTTATAAAGGTGTGCATGCAAAGTGGCAAGCAATGGAGTTAACTAATAAAGTGCTTCTTGCCTTTGGGATTATAAAAAGCAGAGTGAGAGATAGGCAGACAAGGCCACAAGTTACGATCACCAGGGCAGGAGGTGAAAACTAGAGCTGAGCAAAGAAATTAGGTTTAACTGACAGTGATCTAATGCTCACCCCGGATGGCGCACGCGTTCTGACCTGGCGACAGCAGAATTCATCAGAAAGTCAGGATTCAGAGTAGGTTGCCTGTCAGATTTTCCTGTTTTCCCAGCCTGGTGGATAGACTAATTTTGGATATCTGAAAGGGAGACAGGGATAGATGGGGAAGAATGTGTCTGTGTATGTGTGTCTCACAAGAGCAGCCTCTGTCTGTGTGTGAGTATGTCTGTGTATCTGACTCATTCCCAAGCTAAGGCTCCTCACTCACTCAGTCTTACCTACATCCTAACACACGCACTGAGTGAGTTTGTGCTGATGTGTGAGTATGAGCAAGTGACATCCCGGTGACTGAGAATGATCAGGATACTCATGAGCTTTCATGTCTGCACTCTCAAGTACACACTCACTCCCAGCAGGTCCAGCCCTATTGCTATTGTTGGCAATGTCCAGACCTCTTACTGATCACTGTTCCTCCAATCACAGACTGCTTCTTTCTCTGATTTGTGAGCCTATCAGAAGAGAAGCTCCCCATGTTTGGAGGAGTAGCTCCTTGCAGAACCAGTCTGAGCCACGGACCCTTATCTTGAACACTGGTCCATGAGCCAGATAGGATTCATTCCTGGGCTCGGCCCTGGCATGCAGGTCATATGTTCAACAGCCTTAGTCCAGACTAAATGTTAATGGTATGAAAATGAACAGCTCTGTTGGAAAGCAAAAGCATGAAAGCAAAAATGTTAAAACTATCTAATGCTGCTGAGTCCAGAAGGTTGTAAGTGAGAGGTGAGCTTCTGTTCTTTGAGCTTGCACTGACCTGCACTGGCACACTGCTGCAGGTCGAGGACAGAAATGTCAGTGTGACAGAAAGGGGCATGAATTAGAATGACGGGCAGCTGGAAGGTTGGGGTCATGCACATGAACGGAGCAGAGCTGTTCTGCAAGGTGGTCACCAAGTTCGAGCTTGATCTCATCAGGGTTGAGGAGGTGATATTGTGTGCAGCAAATACAGTAGGCGAGATTGAAAGAAGTTTAGGAAAATTGTTGCGTCATCTGGAAAGGATGTTTGGGGTCTGGGGCAGTGAGGACAGAGGAGCTAAAAGGGCAGGTATTAGATGTCATGCGATTGCAAGGGAAGCTACCATGAGAAGCACATGACTTGTTGAGGACATTTGGAATGGAGAAACAGGGACAGTCACGATCTTGCTCTCCTACAAAACCTCTAAATGTATTTAAGTCACTTGTCATCTTTTCTTTAAAAGCCTCATTGGAATAGACATGGTTGGTTATCTTGCCTAATTTTGCACTGTTTAACTTCCTGCGGCTTGCACTAAATGTCAGGAACACAGGCAGAAGTATAAGGCCATGAACAGCCCCAAACGTTATGACAAGAAACATGATTTTAAAAAATGTCCTAAATATGTAACTTGCTGCAGCAGCCAGTACAACTACACCCAGTATGGTCGAAAGGGCTCCTTGGATGATGGGATATCCAAGGCTGTATAATGCATCAATACTTCGTTCATTTGCAGTTTCTCTGTCACTAGACACAAATGCATATGAAATGTGAGCTGAAAAGTCCACAGAAAAACCAATACAAATGACCAGATTAATCATTGATATCGAATCTAAATTGACACCCCAAAACGTCATAAAACCAGCCACAGCCACTAAAACTGATGCAGTAGAAAATGTTACCCATATAGAGCAGATTGGATTAGGTATTAACAATAGCGCAATGATCAGCATTACACCAGCAGCAACAACTATATTCTGTATTGTGTTGGATACGATAACAAGATATTGATCAAAATAGATAAATGCAGGATGATACACCAGCAAAGGGATTTGACATTCCTGTGCCATCTTTCTTAATTCAATCAGCATGTTTTTCTCAGCGACTGGAGTACTGACATTAATGGTCTGAATGAAAAAGCGAGAAGCGTCAATTCTTTGCTTACTTTCTGAAAACCTAATGTCATGTTCAAATGCAGGAACAACGTGAAACAATGTAGATAAATTTTCCAAGAATGCACTTTTTTCCTGAATGTCTATTAACATCTGTTTAGATATGGCAATGTACACACGAAGCCAGGATTCTGACAATTCAGGATCTACATACGAGTTGTTTTCCAATCTGCTCATGCAGGTTTCAAGTTCATCCTGAACGGTGGAATTCCAATATTCCACAGGTTTAGTGACAGCAACCATAACGCGTGGTCCATATTTTGAGAAAAAAGCACTTTGATCGTCATAGAATTTAATCACATAAGAACCATCAAAGGCCAGATTTCTGAGATCAATTCCCTCTTTGATATTTATACAACCATAAATACTGACAGCCAAATAACCAATGTACAGGACAACCACAAGTGCCTTGGTCCAAATGTTTGTGAGCCATGGACCATAATACTTCTTAAAGAAGAAATAAACTGGATGTTCTAGTTCTGCACCAGTCTCACTATTATACGCTCCACCCACACAACACATTGAATAGCATTTAGAGTCTTCTGGTTCCTGATCACTTTTGACTTTTCTGAATGTCAACCAATGCCTGTTACTGGCTTCTCTTCTCCCGTTCAATGCAAGAATAGCTCCAAAAAATGTAATGTTATAAATGAAGCAAAACAGAATTGTTGTGCCTGTGTAAACACAGAATGACTGCACAGATCGAAAAGGTGTCATAATGCCAATATAAAAGGCCAAAACATCAGTCAGAGTGGTGATTGTAATAGAGATGGCTGCTTCAGCATATGTAGCAGCAAGGCGATCTTCAATCTTATCTGTGACCTTGGTCTTTTGCCAACTGGCGAGCATGACAAACATATCATCTACACCAATACCTAGAGAAATGAGAGAAGTACAGCAGTAATTATCAATCAATGATTGCAAACATTAGTATTTAAATTTTAACATTCTCATCTGAATGGTGCCTGATGAGAAAGCAATGCTTATTATCAAACTTTGTTTTATTGATTTCATGGGATATGGGCATCATTTTCTAGTTTTAGAACTACTTTTGTACTTTATTCACTTTGAACTGAAGGTAAATTTTCCATTCGCTTTCCCTATTACCTGCTGAACTTGTAAATTAACATTTTGTAGTTGTATTTTATTCATTTTCAGAATATGGCCACCATTTATTGCCCATTCCTAATTTCCCAGAGGGCAGTTGAGAGTCACCCCCATTGCTGTGGGTTTAAAAACATATCCTATTCATTTACCCATCCAGATGCCTCCTCTACCATTTCCTCTGGTAGCTCATTCTATACAGGTACCTCCGTTGCATGAAAAATTGCCCTTTAGTTTCCTTTTAAATCCTTCTCCTCTCACCTATGCCCTCTAGTTTTGGACTCTCCCACTCTTGGGAAAAGACCTTTGCTATTTAGCCTATCCATGCCCCTCATGATTTCGTAAGTCTTTATAAGGTCATCCCTCAGCCTTCAACACTCCAGAGAAAAAAGCCCCAGCCTATTCAGCCTCTCCCCATTGCTCGAACCTTCCAGTCCCAGCAACGTACTTGTAAATCTTTTCTGCACCCTCTCAAGTTTAACAATGTCCTTCCCACGGAAAGGTGACCAGAACTGAACACCATATTCCATCTGTAATGGGAACATTGTTGGAGTCTATATTCAAGCGTGGGATAACTGGATACCTTGAAAGTTTTTTCCCGTTAATTATAGAAAACCAGCATGGACTTATAACAAGTAGGGCATGCCTGAGAAAATGCATTGTTTTTTTTGGGAAAAGTGACTCAGTTAGTAAAGGGGAATATCTTCAGATGTTGTTTATGTGAAATTACTGAAGGCACTTGATAAAGTTGAACATAAGAGACTGCTAACTAAAGTGCAAGCTCATAGAATTGAGGGAAAATTACTGGCATGGCTTGAAATTGTCAAGTGGCAAGTGACAAAAGGGAGGGAAAATGTGTAGGTACTCAAATTGGCAGAATTAACCAGTGGTGTCCACAGGGATTTGTGTTCGGGCCTCAATCATTCATTAACATTATTTACTAATGACTTGGATAATGGCATGGAAAATTATATAACCATATTTGCTGAAAACATAATGCTAGGTTGCATGGTAGACAGTATGATGATAGCATAAAATTACAAAGGGATATTGATAGACTAGGTGAATGGGCAAACCTTTGGCAAATGGAGTTAAATTTAAGGAGGTGTGATATTGTGTATTTTGGACCAAATGAAGGATCAGGATACTTTCTAGATGATACGAAGTTAAATTCAGTCTTAACCCAAAGAAACTTGGGCATCTAGGTATGTTAATCTTTAAAATGTCACAAACAGGTGCAAAATAAATTCCAGAAAGTGAAAGGAATGTTGGCTTTTATAGCTCAAGGTGTGGAGTACAAGGTTACAGAAGCTATACTGTAGTTATATAAATCCTACTTGAAATACTGTGAGCAGATTGGGCACCACACCTGAGGAAGGATATCTTGGACTTGGAGGACGTATAATGTAGGTTTACAAGAATGATATCTGGACTTTAGGGATTAGGTTAAGAGGAGACATTGTACAAATTTGGCCTGTTTCCTCTAGAATTTAAAAGATTTAAGGTGTGACCTGATTAAGATCCTCAAGATATTTACAAGCAAAGACAGGGTAGATAAAAATAGACTATTTCCACTAGTTAAGGTTTGGAGAACTAGGGAACATAGTCTGAGAATTAGGGTCAGGTTGTTCAGGCGAGATGTTAGGCAGCACTTCTATAAAGAAAAGGTGCTTGATGTTTGAAACTCCCATCTACAAAAAACAGTGGATGTGGGATCAGCTCTTAATTTTAAGTCTGAAATAAATAGTCTTACCAGACCATAGGGGTTGCTCTCATGAGAGAGAAGTGATAGGTGGTGATTTAACCTAAGGGCCACCAGATCTCAGGTGAGGGAAGAGGTTGAGAAGAAGAGTCCTTCATAGTAACCTCAAACCGGTGATGGGAGTTGAACCCATGCTGTTGGCCTCACACTGCTCTTTAAACCAACGATTCAGCCAACTGTTAAGCAAAGGTATTAAGGGATATGGGCCAAAGGTAGGTGTATGGGGTTAGGCCATAGATCAGCCATTATCTCAATGAATGACAGAATAGGCTCAAGCGATTGAATGGCCTATTTCTGTTCTGATGGTCCTATGCAAAATCATTGAAATTTGACCATACTAATGCATATTTGTAATGTAAATATTACTGACCTAGAATCAGAAAAGGTGCATTGGCGGTATTGATAGCAAATCTCATCCCACAATGTAACAGCAGTCCGAATCCTGACAGTACAGCTAATCCAGCCGATATAACTCCCAGAGCAGCGACCCATACCTTATTCCTCACAGAGTCCAACCTGAAAATAAATTTGATAACCTTCTCTAACACAACAGATTTTTTTTCTATGAAGTATTCCATAAAAGCATGTTATAAATAATTATGAAAAAATAAATTTTACCTCATACAAGATACGATAGAAAAGAATATTGAAAGAAAATATGTGACAGAGAACAAAGGAATAATTTTCTTAGCCGTCCCTTCAAATTCTTCTTGTCTTGAGATGGATGTGAAATAGGAAACCTGGAATTCAGGAATAAAGGTTAGTAATTATCAGAGATACTCTCAAGTTATTTTCAGAAAACAATGTCCTGAGCAGCTGTGGTATGTAGGAACTGGTGAATGCTGGAGCAATCCATCTGCAACAAATATCAGCTGCTCCAGGATATCAACTCAGAGCTAATGAGCTGTGGTCCAAGCTGCAGACACTGCAACACATCAGGGAGTGGGAGAGAAAACCTAGTCACTGTTGCAGGAGGCAGTCATACCACTTAGATTAATTACATCAAATTTCCTGCATGATCAGGGACAGTAGGGCATCACTGTGATGTACAGACCCACAATTTAGTTTTGGAGGAACCTCAGCCAGTGCCTTTCTCCAATAGGTAGAAATTCCTTGCCCCAAGGGTGGATAAGGGCACAGGCTGCAGGCAGGATGAGTAAATTGACCTCAGCACTGTAGTTCATAGAGTCATTCAAGTTGGGGGAGAAAAGAGAAATCGTGTAAAAGTAGGGGATAGCTTTGTTAGGAGAACAGATACTGTTCTCCACAGCAAAGTTACAGGGTCCTGAACACTGTATTGTCTACCTGCTGCCAAATCAGGACATCCCTTTTGGGCTGGGAAGATCTTGGAATGAAAGAGGAAGGATCCAGTTGTTGTGGTTGATGTAAGGACTAACGAAAAGGTAGGACTAGGAAAAAGATTCAGCTGTGGGATTACAAGCAGCTAGGGGTCTACATTTAAAATAATCTCTGTATTACTCCCTGTGCCAGGTGCAAATTGGCAAAGGCAAATAAGATCAGAAAAGTAAATGTGCGCCTCAAAGATTGCTGTGAGAGAAATGGGTTCTGATTCACCGGCTACTGGCCCCAGTACTGGGGAAAGAGAGAGCTGTTCCACTGGGATGGACTCCATTTGAACTATGCTGGAACCTGTATCCTGGGGAATTGTATAACTAGGGTTGTAGATAGGATTTCAAAATGTAAAGGGGAGGGCTAAATTGAAGGTAAGTTTAAAAACATCAAAAGGAAAAGGAAAAGAGAGAGCAGAAATGCAGGGAAGAGGTGAACACCAATCACAGAGTGACATGGACGATTAGGAATTATATACAGAAAGTAGAAACAGGATAAGTAATAATATATCAAAATTTAGGACTCGATTTGAGCATTAAATAAGGCTTTTTAGTGAACCTGTTCAGAGATTGCATGACACACCTCTTGAGCAGATGGGACTTGACGCCTAGCTTTCTGGTCAGAGGTAGGGACATTACCACTACACCATAAGAACTCTCAGGACTCTTAATTTGAAAGTATTGTGGAGTCAAGAACCGCCAAACTAGTGGCTGTGCTGGAGCACTGCCACCAATTCTCATTTCTTGTTCTTTTAATCAGTCTCTTCAGACGTGTTCTGAAACTCCTCAAAGTTTACCTTTGACCAAATTCCTGATCAGCCCCTAATTACTCCTCATCTTCATGTCATTTCAGATTTATAATGCTTCTGCAAAGACTTTCAGAAATAGATGCACATGAAAAACTCACCATAATACTCTCCTGATCTTTCAGTTTGTTCGGAAAAACCTGAAGGAAATTCTTCAGCCACAGCAAACTGAGGGTTTTCACGTTGTCACTATCTTCTTGTAGGTAATAATCCAGTCTAATAGCCTTTGCTTTATTAATATAATTTTGATCTTGGTCAACACCTCCAACAGCCAAACCAATAAAAGTCTTATTCATCGTAGGGTAAGAAATCCTCGTGTTGGTTGCTAGGCTGTGATTTATAATATTTAAAATTTCATTTCCAAAGCACGAGTTTGCCATCCGTGTACAAAGAGAAGAATAGTTGTACGTGACACCTTGACTATTGTTGATGCTGAGCTGCTTTACATCAGCATCAAGTGACAGAATCTCTTGAAATGCAGCAGCTGTCAAGATATTGTCATCTTTTGATACAGCAATGAAAGAAGCAAACACCCCCTCTGTGTAAAGTCTCTGACCGGAGAAGAATTCAGAATCATTGGTTGGAAAGTGGTTTTTAATGAACTCTCTCTCAGATTTCGCTGGTCCATATATGGGCGTAAATTGCTCTTCTATGTCATTGCTTTCATGTGTCCGTAAAGAAGAAAAACCCGAACCCAGAGCAGCAGAAAGTATCAGAGGAATCGTGAGGAAGCACCAGGAATATTTACTCACGAGGATTCCAAGTTTACGAAAAGCCCGGCGGAGAGGTTTCTCGACGCAATGAGTCCTGCACTGAGTCATGCTGAGTGATACAATGGTAAAACAAAACCTGATTCCATAAACTTTCACCTCAACATGATCCAGTGTTTACCGGGAAAAAAAGCAACTTTTCTAGAGGTAAGCTGGATGCTGCTGCTTCACTAAGCTGCTGGAATGAAATCACACAGTAAGAACTGTTCGGGGCTGCTTCTGAGTCCATTTATTTTGACAACACTTTCGCCGGTGACTCTGGAGACGGACCTGATTTAGCTGTTAGATCTTCCCTTTCTGTTCAGTTAGAGTTTAATAATGTAATGATTAAGCAAGTCAGTTCCATGAGTACTGATGTATGAAACTTCGGGGGAGTATTAGGTCATTCTATGCAGGAATGAAAGATTGAGGAAGTAAACTGTGATCGGCTAAGGCAGCAGGGTTTGTGAGACATCAGGCTGATCTTTCAGTCTTTGCCAAGGACAGGTGTCAAAAATATCATTGCTGGGGGAGGGGGGGGGGGGGGGAAGTGGGGGAATTCCAGGACTGTGACCCAGCCACAGTGGAAGAACAGTCTTACAGTCCCAGATCATGACGGTGTGTGACCTGGAGGGGAACTTACACGCAGATGTGTCCTCCTTCATTTGCAGCAGTGTTGTTCTTGCGGTAAAGATCATAAATTTGAAGGGGCTGCCTAAATATGCTTGGTTAGTTCTTGCAGTAAATGTTGTAAATCGTGCCCATACCTGCCACTGTGCATTAGTGGTAGAGTTAGTGAACGTTGAAAGTGACAGATGGTGTCCCAGTCAAATGGGCTGCTTTGTCCTGGATAGTGTGGAGACTCGTGAGTGTTGTTAGAGCTACACTCCAGATGATTAGAAAGTATTCCAACTTCTTCTGCTTACTTTCAGCGACCAGCATGCAAGGACATTCAAGCCTCAATGCATCTCACTCTTTCCGAAACTATCACCATTCAGATTATAATCTGCCCTCCTGTTTTTGCTACCAAAGTGGATAACCTCACATTTAGCCACCTTGTACTTCATCTGCTATGCATTTGCCCATTCACTAACTTGTTCAAAATGTACTGAAGCATCTCTCTATTTTTCAACAGATAAGTAATGTAGTCTGGATGTTATTGAAACAGATTTCCAGAAGGCACTTGACAAATTCCATAAGGTACCGTTAACTAAAGTTGAACTGACAGAATTGAGGGCCTATCTTTCAGCAGCCAGAGACAGGGCCTTAAAATAAAGAAATCAAATTGGCAGAATATAATGAGTGATGTTCCACAAATATCTGTGATGGCTGGGAGCTGGGACCCTGATTATCTTTTGTATTCATGAATGATTTAAATGATGGGATACAGAACTATATATTCAAATTAACAAAGTACTAAAAAGATAAGACCATAAGACATAGGAGTGGAAGTAAGGCCATTCGGCCCATTGAGTCCACTCCACCATACAATCATGGCTGACGGGCATTTCAACTCCACTTACCCGCATTCTTCCCGTAGCCCTTAATTCCTTGTGACATCAAGAATTTATCAATCTCTGCCTTGAAGACATTTAGCGTCCCGGCCTCCACTGCACTCCACGGCAATGAATTCCACAGGCCCACCACTCTCTGGCTGAAGAAATGTCTCCGCATTTCTGTTCTGAATTTATCCCCTCTAATTCTAAGACTGTGTCCACGGGTCCTAGTCTCCTCGCCTAACGGAAACAATTTCCTAACGTCCACCCTTTCCAAGCCATGTATTATCTTGTAAGTTTCTATTAGATCTCCCCTTAATCTTCTAAACTCCAATGAATACAATCCCAGGATCCTCAGCTGCTCCTCGTATGTTCCTCGTAAGATGGGGCAGAATTATAAAAATAAGAATGTAAAAAATGTCAATCAGTTTAATGAATGGATAAAACTGTGGCAGATGGATTTCAAGATAAGTTAGTGTGAAATTGTCCATGTTGGCCCACAAGATATCAGAATACTTACTGAATTATGAAAAGATGAAGCAGTGGAGGTCCAAAGACACTGAAAGGTCCTAATATATAAATCATTAAAATGTCACAGATAGGTACAACAACAACCACAAAAACTAATGGAATCCTGACTAGAATGCAAACATTTAGAAGTCATGCTGCAGATCTATAAAAGCTGGAGTGCCATGAGCAATTATGGATACTACATCTTAGGAATGGTAAAAATAATGTCAGAGACCATGCAGCATAGATCTTTTGCATTGACACCATGGCTACTGCTGTATTGGATCATACTATTATGTAACATAATTCAAATTCAAATTGAAAGAGTGAAGACAGAGTTGCATGCAAGAGTTTTAGAGTTGGGCATGGGTAATTATACAGGTCTAAGCAAAGAGTTGGCCCAAGGGGTGGGGGAATCCAAACTTAGAGGGCATAGTTTCAAGGGGAGAGGGGAAAGATTTATAAGGGATCTAAGGGGAAACCTTTTCATGCAGAGGGTGGTGCACGTATGACATGAGCTGCCAGAAGATGTGGTGGAGTCTAGTACAATTAAAACATTTAAAAGTTATCTGGAATGGAAAAGGAATCAGAAGGATTTAGAAGAACGTGGGCCAAATCTGTCAAATGGGACTAGATACATTGATTATATCTGGTCCACATAGACAAGTTGGATTGAAGGGTCTGTTTCTGTGCTGTTTATCTCTAAGACTCTACGACTGTAAGTGAACTGGACAAAATAGTAAAGGGCAGGACTGTTGAGGAACAGTGGCAAATGCTTATGGAGATAATTTAAAATAAAACCTCTCAATTAAAATGTACTCCTGAGTGCCATAGAGTTGTACAGCATGGTCCAACCTGTCCATGCCGACCAGATATCCCAACCCAATCTAGTCCCACCTGCCAGCACCCGGCCCATATCCCTCCAAACACTTCCTATTCATATATCCATCCAAATGCCTCTTAAATGTTGCAATTGTACCAGCCTCCACCACATCCTCTGGCAGCTCATTCCATACACGTACCACACTCTGCGTGAAAAAGTTGCCCCTTAGGTCTCTTTTATATCTTTCCCCTCTCACCCTAAACCCATGCCCTCTAATTCTGGACTCTCCTACTCTAGGGAGAAGACTTTGTCTATTTATCCTATCCATGCCCCTCATAATTTTGTAAACCTCTATAAGGTCTCCCCTCAGCCTCCGACGCTCCAGGGAAAACAGCCCCAGCCTGCTCAGCTTCTCCCTGTAGCTCAAATCCTCCAACTCTGGCAACATCCTTGTAAATCTTTTCTGAACCCTTTCAGGTTTCGCAACATCTTTCTGATAGGAAGGAGACCAGAATTGCACGCAATATTCCAACAGTGGCCTAACCAATGTCCTGTACAGCCGCAACGTGACCTCCCAACTCCTGTACTCAATACTCTGACCAATAAAAGAAAGCATACCAAACGCCTTCTTCTCTATCCTATCTACCTGCAACTCCACTTTCAAGGAGCTATGAACCTGCACTCCAAGGTCTCTTTGTTCAGCAACACTCCCTAGGACCTTACCATGAAATCTATAAGTCCTGCTAAGATTTGCTTTCGCAAAATGCAGCACCTGAATTTATCTGAATTAAACTCCATCTGCCACTTCTCAGCCCATTGGCCCATCTGGTCCAGATCCTGTTGTAATCTGAGGTAACCCGCTTCGCTGTCCACTACACCTCCAATTTTGGTGTCATCTGCAAACTTACGAACTGTACCTCTTATGCTCGCATCCAAATCATTTAAGTAAATGACAAAAAGTAGAGGGTCCAGCACCAATCCTTGTGGCACTCCACTGGGAACAGGTCTCTAGTCTGAAAAACAACCCTCCACCACCACCCTCTGTCTTCTACCTTTGAGCCAGTTCTGTATCCAAATGGCTAGTTCTCCCTGTATTCCATGAGACCTAACCTTGCGAATCAGTCTCCCATGGGGAACCTTGTCTAACGCCTTACTGAAATCCATATAGATCACATGTACTGCTCTGCCCTCATCAATCTTCTTTGTTACTTCTTCAAAAAACTCAATTGTGTTTGTGAGACATGATTTCTCATGCACAAAGCCATGTTGACTATCCCGAATCAGTCCTTGCCTTTCCAAAAACACGTACATCCTGTCCCTCAGGATTCCCTCCAACAACTTGCCCACCACCAAGGTCAGGCTCACTGGTCTATAGTTCCCTGGCTTGTCTTTATCGCCCTTCTTAAACAGTGGCACCACGTTTGCCAACCTCCAGTCTTTCAGCACCTCACCTGTAACTATCGATGATACAAATATCTCAGCAAGAGGCCCAGCAATCACATTCTCTAGCTTCCCACAGAGTTCTCCGGTACACCTGATCAGGTCCTGGGGATTTATCCACCTTTAGCTGTTTCAAGACATCCAGCACTTCCTCGTCTGTGATGTGGACATTTTGCAAGATGTCACCATCTATTTCCCTACAGTCTATATCTTCCATATCCTTTTCCACAGTAAATACTGATGCAAAATATTCATTTAGTATCTCCCCCAATTTCTGTAGCTCCACACAAAGGCCATCTTGCTGATCTTTGAGGGGCCCTGTTCTCTCCCTAGTTACCCTTTTGTCCTTAATATATTTGTAAAAACCCTTTGGATTCTCCTTAATTCTATTTGCCAAAGCTATCTCATGTCCCCTTTTTGCCCTCCTGATTTCCCTCTTAAGTATACTCCTACTTTCTTTATACTCTTCTAAGGATTCACTCGATCTATCCTGTCTGTACCTGACAAATGCTTCCTTCTTTTTCTGAACCAAACCCTCAATTTCTTTAGTCATCCAGCATTCCCTATACCTACCAGCCTTCCCTTTCACCCTGACAGAAATATACTTTCCCTGGCTTCTCGTTATCTCATTTCTGAAGGCTTCCCATTTTCCAGCCGTCCCTTTACCTGCGAACATCTGCCTCCAATCAGCTTTCGAAAGTTCTTGCCTAATACCGTTAAAATTGGCCTTTCTCCAATTTAGAACTTCAACTTTTAGATCTGGTCTATCCTTTTCCATCACTATTTTAAAACGAATAGAATTATGGTTGCTGGCCCCAAAGTGCTCCCCCACTGACACCTCAGTCACCTGCCCTGCCTTATTTCCCAAGAGTAGGTCAAGTTTTGCACCTTCTCTAGCAGGTACATCTACATACTGAATCAGAAAATTGTCTTGTACACACTTAAGAAATTCCTCTCCATCTAAACCTTTAACACTATGGCAGTCCCAGTCGATGTTTGGAAAGTTAAAATCCCCTCCCATAACCACCCTATTATTCTTACAGATAGCTGAGAACTCCTTACAAGTTTGTTTCTTAGTTTCCCTCTGACTATTAGGGGCTCTATAATACAATCCCAATAAGGTGATCATCCCTTTCTTATTTCTCAGTTCCACCCAAATAACTTCCCAGGATGTATTTCCAGGATATCCTCCCTCAGCTGTAATGCTATCCCTTATCAAAAATGCCACTCTCCCTTCTCTCTTGCCTCCCTTTCTATTCTTCCTGTAGCATTTGTATCCTGGAAGATTAAGCTGCCAGTCCTGCCCATCCCTGAGCCATGTTTCTGTAATTGCTATGATATCCCAGTCCCATGTTCCTAACCATGCCCTGAGTTCATCTGCCTTCCCTGTTAGGCCCCTTGTATTGAAATAAATGCAGTTTAATTTATTAGTCCTACCTTGTCCCTGACTGTTTGACTCATTTCTGTTCTCAGCTGTACCTGTCTCAGATCGATCTCTTTCTTCACTATCCCCTTGGGTCCCACCCCCCCACTTGACTAGTTTAAATCCTCCCAAGCAGTTCTAGCAAATTTCCCTGCCAGTATATTAGTCCCCTTCCAATTTAGGTGCAATCTGTCCTTCTTGTACAGGTCACTTCTACCCCAAAAGAGATTCTAATGATCCAAAAATGCAAATCCTTCTCCCATGCACCAGCTCCTCAGCCATGCATTCATCTGCTCTATCCTCCTATTCCTGCCCTCACTAGCTTGTAGCATTGGAAGTAATCCAGATATTACTACCCTTGAGGACCTCCTTTTTAAATTTCTGCCTAACTCTTTGTGATCTCCCTTCAGAGTCTCAACCTTTTCCCTTCCAATGTCATTCGTTCCAATGTGGACAATGACCTCCTGCTGGATCCTCTCCCCCATGAGAACATTCTGCACCCTTTCTGAGACATCCTTGATCCTGGCACCAGGGAAACAACACACCATTCTGCTTTTTCTCTGCTGGCCACAGAAACATCTGTCTGTACCTCTGACTACAGAATCCCCTAACACAATTGATCTCTTGGAAGCTGACGTACCCCTCGTTGCATTAGAGCCAGTCTCAATACCAGAAACTTGGCTGTTCGTGCTACGTTCCCCTGAGAATCCATCACCCTTTACATTTTCCATAACAGCATACCTGTTTGAAATGGGTATATCCACAAAAGACTCCTGCTCTAGCTGCCTACCTATTTTACTCTTCCTGGAGTTAACCCATCTATGTGACTGTATCTGAGACTTTCCCCCCTTCCTATAACTGCCATCCATCACATACTGTTGCAAATTCCTCATTGCTTCTATCTGTCTCTCCAACAGATCCACTCAATCTGATATGATTCGCATCCAACAGCATTTATTGGCAGATATAATCTGCAGTAACTCTTAAACTTTCTTTAAACTCCCACATCTGACAAGAAGTACATATCATGCAAAGGCCATTTTTGCTCCTTCACAATCTACAGACCCAGATAATAATATTGTCTTATTCCTCTACAAACACTGCCCCAGGTTAAATTAATAGCAATGGCTTATATTTTAAGTTTAATCAAGAGACTTATCTCCAAAAACATTTAATCAAGAAAGAATCCACTATACTCACTACTGCAGCCTTTCTCTTGGACAGACTTAAAACAACGATTAACTTATCTGATTCTGTGCTGTGAACTTCGCCACCAGTTCGTCCAAGATTAGTTGTGAATTTCACTGTTTGTTAATTTTCCCAGATGCACTTCGATGTCCAGCGATACACAAATTCAAACATCAAAGGCGGTAACTGTGCAGTGTCTCTGTGTGTCTGTCTGTCTCTGTCTCTGTCTCCCACACTGTCCTCACCATGTGCTTCCTTTGTCTGCTCTTCTCCCTTTTAAACTGCTGTTGTTTTGACTTTTTTTTCCAAAGTTCCAAAACAATGCAACAGCATATAAAACAGTAATTGCTGCTCCTGGAATTCGAGGAAATCACCTCCAACACCTAAAATACCTCAAAAAAAGGAGCAGCTCCTACAGCCAGAAATTTTTCCCATCCTCCATCTTGGATTACCCAGAATCCTTTGAGAGGAAGAGGAGTTGTAAATAGATTAAAAAAAATCATCCATGGCTTAACAGGGAAGTCAAGGATAACAAAGGGAAAAAACTAGAGCATATCATCCTGGATGAAAATGAGGACTGCAGATGCTGGAGATTAGAGTCAAGATTGGAGTGGTGCTGGAAAAGCACAGCTGGTCCGGCAGCATCCGAGGAGCAGGAAAATTGACATTTCGGGCAGGAGCTTTTCATCAGGATGCACCTAACCTAACCTGCACATCCCTGGACAATTTAGCTTGGCCAATTCACCTAACCTGCACATCTTTGGACTGTGGGAGGAAACCCATGCAGACACAGGTAGAACATGCAAATTCCACACAGACAATTACCAGAGGCTAGAATTGAACCCAGGTCCCTGGTGTTGTGAGGCAGCAGTGTTAACGACTGAGCCACTGCACCACCCATAAATACCCTCTATACTTTTATTTAGGTGCATATGTAATTTGTAACTTATTTAAATCATGTAGGTCTGTAACTACTGCATTTACTAACATACACTAACTTAAAAGATGAAAGACGAATCTCTTAATTATACAGGCAACTAGACTTTAATCCCATCAGCAGTAGCACCCAGCACTTAGCAAATGTTTAAACAATCTCCTAGTTCCCCAGGACAGATGTCACACAAACTTTTGCATTCAATACATAAAACTGTGCAACACTGTAGTGCTAGAATTTTAAGGTATGTCAGTATGGTATGTAAAGAGGCTACTGTAAGAACTGTACTTTGGGATTACATTGCTGCCCCAAACTGTGCTACTGCGGTTGCTCAATAAAGAGGCTGTTTTCACCACTCATCGCTTTTGGTTGTTATTTGAACCCAATCCCACAGCAAAAGAGCAATGAGGGAGAGAATTGAGCCCCTTAAAGATCAATGAGATCATCCATGTGTGGAACCACAGGAGATGGGAGAGATACTGAACGAATATCAGTTTTTATTGTAGTGAAAGATATGGAGGTTAGTGAACTTGGGGAAACAAATACTGATTTCTTGAAAACAGTCCACATTACAGAAAAGCAGGTGATAGGTAAGTTATTGGAGGGGATTCTGAGAGATAGGTTTTACATGCACTTTGAGAGGTAGGAACTGATTAGGGATAGTCAGCATGGCTTTGTGCATCAGAAATCATGTCTCACAAACTTGATAGAATTCTTTGAGAATGTAACCAAAACGATTGAGGGCAGACTGTTAGATGTCATTAACATGGACTTTATTAAAGCCCTTGACAAGGTAGACTGATTAGTAAAGTTAGTTCGCATGGTATCCAGGGAATGCTCGTCAACTGGATACGAATTTGCTTGATGTTAGGAGACAGAGGGTAGTGGTGGTGGGTTATTTTTCAGACTGGAGCCCTGTGACCAACAATACTCTTTAGGAACCAGTGCTGGATCCACTGTTGTTTGTCACTTATATAAACCACTTGGATGAGAATTTAGAAGATGTGATTAGTACACCAAAATTGATGGTATAGTGGACACTGAAGGAGGTTACTTAAGACTATAAAGGGTCCTTCATCAAATGGCTCAATGTTCTGAGGAGAGGCAGATGGATTTTAATATGTATAAATGTAACATATTGCATTTTGGTAAAATAAGCAATTAACTTGTACAGGCAATGGCAGGATTCTATGTGTAGTGTTGAGCAGAAGCCTAAGGGTTCAGGTGCATAGTTCTTTTAAAGTTGCATCATTACAAAATTTAAAATGCATCTGGATTGGAATATGATTGGGAAGGGTTTAGAGGGATATGGACCAAGTGCTAGTAAATGGGACTAGATTAGGTTAGGATATCTGGTCGGCATGGACAAGTGGGACTGAAGGGTCTGTTTCAGTATTGTACATCTCTATGACTATGATTCTAAGTGGCTAAGAAGTTGTTTAGTACATGTGCCTTCATTGCTTAGACCTTTGAGTATAAGAATTGGGAGTACCTTGTCCAGTTCTGGTTGCACTGCTATAGGAAAAATATGATTAAATTGGAGAGGGATCAGAAAAGATTAACCAGAATGTAGCCGGTACTGGAGGGTTTATGTTGTAGGGAGAGGCTGGATAGGCTGGGACTTTTTTCACTGGTGCAGAGGAGGTTGAGGGATGACCTTATAGAGATTTATAAAATAATGCTGGATGTTAACAAGATGAATAGCAAAGGTCTTTCCATAGGATGGGGTTGTTCAAAACTACGGGCATATTTTTAAGGTGAGAAGAGAAAGGGACCTGTGAGGCAACTTCTTCAAACGAAAGGGGTTTCATATGTGGAATGACCTGCCAAAAGGAAGTGATAGGTGCAGATACAGTGGCAACATTTAAAAGACATTTGGACAAGTACATGATTAGGAAAGGTTTAGAAGAATATGGACCAAACACAGACAAGTGGGACTAGTTTAGTTTGGGAAACTTGATTGGCATGGAAACATTGGATCAAAAGGTCTGTTTCCATGCTTGATGACTCTATGATGAAAAGCAGGATAAAGAGTTATGGTGAGTAGGCAAGAGAGTGAGGTCAACACCAGGATAAGACCACCCATGATCATGTTAAATGGCAGACTGGGCTGGAAGGGCTGAATTGTCTGCTCCTGATCCGAATTTCAACGCTCCTACATTGTTCGTTTAGAACTGAGATGATATGGAGTGTGGTGAACCTGTGGAACTCATTGCCACAGAAGGCTTTAGAGGCCAAGCCATTGACTGCATTTCAGACAGAGATAGATAGGCTTTTGATTCATAAGGTGACCAAGGGTTACAAGGAGAGGGCAAGAGAATGTGGTTCAGAAACATATCAACTATGATTGAATGGTGGAGCAGACTCAATGGGCTGATTGGCCTAATTCTGCTTCTATATCTTATAGTTATAGAATATAACATTTAAAAACTTTGAAATATGTACAGGTAGATAACAAATAACTGTATACATCATTTGCGAATATAAGGTGTTTTATTTTTTGGTACAATTGCACTTAAAAAAACCTGGGACACTATAAAAGTGAAATAGATGTAAACAATTTAATTAGTTGCATAACTCTTTTGTTTCCATGTTTTGATATGGATATGGATGTTGGGAATGTTCGGATTGGAGAAACTGGGATAATCAAGACCTTGACCTCCTAAACTACTTCAATCAGTGATACCTAATTCTGACCTCCTGGATCCCTTTATAAAACTGCATTTGAATCACTTCTCATCTTTTGTTCCAATGCCTCATCAGAGTGGACATGGATTTTTGACAGGTTCATTGCCTTATCTGATTTTGTACTGTTTGATTTTCTGCGGCTTGCACTAAATGTCAGGAACACAGGCAGAAGTATAAGGCCATGAACAGCCCCAAACGTTATGACAAGAAACATGATTTTAAAAAATGTCCTAAATATGTAACTTGCTGCAGCAGCCAGTACAACTACACCCAGTATGGTCGAAAGGGCCCCTTGGATGATGGGATATCCAAGGCTGTATAATGCATCAATACTTCGTTCATTTGCAGTTTCTCTGTCACTAGACACAAATGCATATGAAATGTGAGCTGAAAAGTCCACAGAAAAACCAATACAAATGACCAGATTAATCATTGATATCGAATCTAAATTGACATCCCAGAATGTCATAAAACCAGCCACAGCCACTAAAACTGATGCAGTAGAAAATGTTACCCATATAGAGCAGATTGGATTAGGTATTAACAATAGCGCAATGATCAGCATTACACCAGCAGCAACAACTATATTCTGTATTGTATTGGATACAATAACAAGATATTGATCAAAATAGATAAATGCAGGATGATACACCAGCAAAGGGATTTGACATTCCTCTGCCAGCTTTCTTAATTCAATCAGCATGTTTTTCTCAGCGACTGGAGTATTGACATTAATTGTCTGAATGAAAAAGCGAGAAGCGTCAATTCTTTGCTTACTTTCTGAAAACCTAATGTCATGTTCAAATGCAGGAACAATGTGAAACAATGTAGATAAATTTCCCAAGAATGCATTTTTTTCCTGAATATCTATTAACATCTGTTTAGATATGGCAATGTACACACGAAGCCAGGATTCTGACAATTCAGGATCTACATACGAGTTGTTTTCCAATCTGCCCATGCAAGTTTCAATTTCATCCTGAACGGTGGAATCCCAATATTCCACGGGTTCAGTGACAGCAACCATAACGCGTGGTCCATATTTTGAGAAAAAAGCACTTTGATCGTCATAGAATTTAATCACATAAGAACCATCAAAGGCCAGATTTCTGAGATCAATTCCCTCTTTGATATTTATACAACCATAAATACTGACAGCCAAATAACCAATGTACAGGACAACCACAAGTGCCTTGGTCCAAATGTTTGTGAGCCATGGACCATAATACTTCTTAAAGAAGAAATAAACTGGATGTTCTAGTTCTGCGCCAGTCTCACTATTATAAGCTCCACCCACACAACACATTGAATAGCATTTAGAGTCTTCTGGTTCCCGATCACTTTCGACTTTTCTGAATGTCAGCCAATGCCTGTTACTGGCTTCCCTTCTCCCGTTCAATGCAAGAACAGCTCCAAAAAATGTAATGTTATAAATGAAGCAAAACAGAACAGTTGTGCCTGTGTAAACACAGAATGACTGCACAGATCGAAAAGGTGTCATAATGCCAATGTAAAAGGCCAAAACATCAGTCAGAGTGGTGATTGTAATAGAGATGGCTGCTTCAGCATATGTATCAGCAAGGCGATCTTCAACTTTATCTGTGACCTTGGTCGTTTGCCAACTAGCGAGCATGACAAACATATCATCTATACCAATACCTAGAGAAATGAGAGAAGTGCAGCAGAAATTAATCAATAAATAACTGCAAATATAAGTGATTAAAATTTAACATTCTCATCTGAATGGTGCCTGATGAGAAATCATTGCTTATTTATCAAACTTTTTTTTATTGATTTCATGGGATATGGGCATCATTTTCTAGTTTTAGAACTACTTTTATACTTCATTCCCTTTGAAATGAAGGTAAATTTTCCATTTGCCTTCCCTATTACCTGCTGAACTTGTAATTTTACATTTTGTAATTGTTTTTTAATCATTCACAGAATGTGGGTGTTGCTGGCTCGACCGCCATTTTGCCTATCCCTAACTGCCCAGAAAGCAGTGGAGAGTCAGCTCCCTCCCACCCCCAGCCCACAACCCCCCACTGTGGGTCTGAAGTTACATAAAGGGTTAGAACAGAAAAGGGTGGCAGCTTCTTTCCCCAGAAAATATTTGTGAACCAGATGGTTTTTGCAACAACTTACAATGGGTTTCATCATTAGATCATTGTTAGACTCTGACTTCCAGATTTTTTTCAAATTTTCAATGGCACTAATTCAAACACTAATCCCTAGAGCACTACCTGGGACTCTCGATTCATAGTCTATAGTACCAATAAGCCCTCAACCTCAATACTTTTAAATTAACAATTCCAAAATGTTGATTTACAAGTATTGCATTACAATTATAGTTTGCCCCATATATGAGTTAGGTATAATTGGTTGGCTCAGCTGGCTGGACAGATGGTCAGTGAAACCAACTGTAAAGGGTCAACTCCTGTATCTGCTGACATTATCATAAAGATCCCGCCTTCTCAACCTCACCCTTCACCTGAAGCATGGTGACACTTACCATCAGTTGTTTCTCTCTAATGATTGAATCCCCTGGGTCTATAGTGACATTATCTTTACAGTTCAAATCAGAGAAACATCTGCTCAACTTTGGTTTCTGCAAGCCTGCCTAATGGCATCATAAATATAGAGCAGGGACATAGTACAACATACTTCATTCCAGACTTGAGAACTTCAACAACTGGTATCAATGGCCAGACTTTCATCCTTCTAAAAGATCATGACAGACTTCTATGTTTAAACCAGGCAGACAGAACTGCAACATTGAATAATGGAATAGCTACAGAATAGAAGACAACCATTTGGCCCGTCAAATATGTGCTGGCTCTCAAAAAGATCATCTCACAGGGTTTCACTATGCCACTTTGTAAATTCTGAGAGACAGACAAAATGGTGTAAGGAAGTGAGTTCCAGGATTTTGACCCAGTGACGGTGAAGGAACAGTGGTAATTTCAAATCAGGATGTTGCATGACTTGAGAGAAGCTTATAGATGACAGTGATCCCACCTGCTGCCCTTGTCCTTCTGGATGGTGGAGGTTGTGGTTTTGGAATGTGCTGTCAGAAGTACTTTGGTGAGTTACTGCAGTGCATTTTGTAGATAGTGACAGCAGTGTGCGCTAAGTATTGGTGGT
This sequence comes from Chiloscyllium punctatum, assembly GCF_047496795.1. NCBI lineage: Eukaryota > Metazoa > Chordata > Chondrichthyes > Orectolobiformes > Hemiscylliidae > Chiloscyllium > Chiloscyllium punctatum. The sequence goes on along the minus strand of NC_092746.1, from coordinate 88,915,738 downwards.
GAAGAGAGTGAATGTTGAAAATGGCGCTTGGGGTAACCATCAACTGGCCTGCTGTATCTGGATGGTGCCAAGCTTTTTGATTGTTGCTGGACCACCTTTCCCTTGACCTCTAAGAATCACATGATCTATTTAAACACTTTGACCATGACCGTAGTAAATACAAATTTGAAAATGCTTTTCTTTTAAAAATGAATTCATATCCTAGAAACTAGTAAAGCATTGGAAACATTATCTTCTCTTCTTAGTATTTGGTTGAAATGTATGCGTGGCATTTTTTTACTTCTAGTTTACTTATAAACAAAGGATAAGTTTGAAAAAAGATACTAGAGTTAGATAGAGGCCTTTGGAAGGAAAGAACTTTTCAAAGTGGGAATCAGAAGAGAAAGAGAGGTAGCTGTTTGCAGGATGGCTAAGCAATTATTGAAAGATATTTCACTACAATAAAACACAGATCCACAGCAACCACAAGCATTCTTTTCCATGTGTGCATCATGTGGGAAAGGCATGGGGTCTAAAAACCCAGCTGAAGAAAAGAGATATATAAAGATTATAGGAACAGATTTAGGCCATTTGGCCCATCAATTCTGCTCCACCATCCATTCATGGCTGATATATTTCTCAATCCCATTCTCCTGCCTTCTTCCCCAAGACTCTTGATCCCTTTAACAATCAAGGATCTAACTATCTATGCCTGCTTTCTGCAGCAATGAGTTCCATAGGTTCACCACCCTCTGATTGAAGAAATCCTTCCTCATCTCAGTTCTGAAAACTAAGTGTAGCGTAGACTGGGTGACTGCTTCACAGAGTACCCACATGCTGTCTGCAAAAAAAAAAAAATCCTGGGTTTCCAATTGCCTGCCCCTTCATCAAACCTACTGTTCCCTGCCAATATCTCTGTCGCAGACTTACTGCAGTGCTCCAGCAAGGCTCAGTGCAAGTTGCAAGAACAGCATCTCATTTTCCACTTGGATACTCTATAGCCTTCTAGACTCAACCATTTTAGGGCTTGAGGCACCTTCTTTCATGGCCTTACCCCAACCCCCAAACAGCAGGCCTTGTTATCACACAATTAGCCATGAATAGACACTGTTAGCAGCTCCCTATTCTTCTAGGCTGATTATTATCTACCTCTGTCTGTCCAACTATTTGTCTCTCTCGTTGGGCTCTATCTCCACCTATCGAGTACTCTCTATTCCACACCACCTCCCTCCACCGCCCCCCCCCCCCCATTCCATCTTCTACATAAAACCAACCTTTATCTGGTTACAATTAGTTGTGAAGAAGGGTCATTGGACCTAAAACACTAACTCTGATTTCTCTCCACAAATGTTACCAAACCTGCTGACTTTTTCCAGCAATTTCTGCTTTGTGTCAGTGGTTGAATGGGGTTTCTGAGAGACAGGAGCTACATGCATTTGGAAAAGCAAGGACTGATTCAGGATAGTCAGCATGACTTTAGGCATGACAGATCATGTCTGCCAAACTTAATTGAGTTTTTTAAAGAGATGATGGAGGCGGGTGACCAGCGGTAGGCTGCAAGGATCTGTGCTTGGTCTACTGTTTTTTGTCATTTATAGAAACAATTTATATGAGAATAAAAGGAGACATGGCTTGTAAGTTAGGAGAAAGTGAGGACTTCCTGATGAAGGGCTTATACCCGAAAAGTCAATTCTTCTGCTCCTCAGCAAAGAAGGTTATCTAAGAATACAATGAAATTGTTATCAACTAAACCAGTTGGCTGAGGAATGGCAGATGGAGCTTAAATGCAGGATGTTGCATTCTGGTAAGACAAACTAGGGCAGGACTTAGGCAAAATTGAGGACGGCAGATGCTGAAAACCAGAGTTTAGATCAGAGTGGTGCTGGAAAAGCACAGCAGGTCAGGCAGTATCCAAGGAGCAGGAATATCAATGTTTCAGGCAAAAGCCCTTCATCAGGAATAGAGGCAGGAAGCCTCCAGGGTGGAGAGATAAATGGGGGGGGTGGTGGGGAGAAGGTAGCAAAGAGTACAATAGGTGAATGGGGGTGGGGATGGAGGGGATAGGTCAGAGGGGAGGGTGGAGCGGATAGGTGGGAAGGGAGGTTGGCCAGTAGGACAGGTCATGGGGACAGTGCTGAGCTGGAAGGTTGGAAGTAGGGTAAGGTGGGGGGAGGGGAAATGAGGAAACTGGTGAAGTCCACATTGATGCTCTGGGGTTGAAGTGTTCTGAGGCGGAAGATGAAGCGTTCTTCCTCCAGGCGTCGGGTGGTGAGGGAGCAGCGGTGAAGGAGGCCCAGGACCTCCATGTGCTCGGCAGAGTGGGGGGGGGGGGGGGGGGGGGGGGGGGTTGAAATGTTGGGCCACAGGGCGGTGGGTGTCCTGGAGATGTTTCCTAAAGCACTCTGCTAGGAGGTGTCCAGTCTCCCCAATGTAGAAGAGACCGCATCAGGAGCAACGGGTACAATAAATAACATTGGTGGATGTGCAGGTGAAACTTTGATGGATGTGGAAGGCTCCTTTGGGGCCTTGGATGGTGGAGGTGTGGGCACAGGTTTTGCAATTCCTGTGGTGGCAGGGGAGGGTACAAGGATGGGAGGGTGGTTTGTTGGGGGGCGTGGACCTGACCAGGTAGTCATGGAGGGAACAGTCTTTGCGGAAAGCGGAAAGGGGTGGGGAGGGAAATATATCTCTAGTGGTGGGGTCTGTTTGGAGGTGGCAGAAATGTCGGCGTATGATATGGTTAATGCGAAGGTTGGTAGGGTGGAAGGTGAGGACCGGGGGGGGGTTCTGTCCTTGTTACAGTTGGAGGGGTGGGGTCTGAGGGTGGAGGTGCGGGATGTGGATGAGATGTGTTGGAGAGCAACTTCAACCACATGAGAAGGGAAATTGCGGTCTCTAAAGAAGGAGGCCATCTGGTTTGTTCTGTGGTGGAACTGGTCCTCCTGGGAGCAGATTCAGTGGAGGTGGAAGAATTGGGAATACGAGATGGCATTTTTGCAGGAGGTAGGGTGGGAAGAGGTGTAATCCAGGTAGCTGTGGGAGTCGGTGGGTTTGTAAAAAATGTCAATGTCAAGTTGGTTGTCATTAATGGAGATGGAGAGGTCCAGGAAGGGGAGGGAGGTGTCAGAGATGGTCCAGGTGAATTTAAGGTTGGGGTGGAATGTGTTGGTGAAGTTGATGATCTGCACAACCTCCTCGCGGGAGCACAAGGTGGCGCCGATGCAGTCATCAATGTAGCGGAGGAAGAGGTGGGGGGGTAGTGCCGGTGTAACTACAGAAGATGGACTGTTCTACGTAGCCGACAAAGAGATAGGCATAGCTGGGGTCCATATGGGTGCCTGTGGCTACCCCTTTGGTCTGGAAGAAGTGGAAGGATTCGAAGGAGACTTACTCAGTTAATAGTAAAGCCCTGGGGAGTATGGTCAAACAGAGAGACCTAGAGGTGCAGGCACATGAGATGGCAAGAGCAGGAAGGCAGATTACTACCTAAATGGAGTCAGGTGCCTAAATGCCTAAAGGGGCAGTACAAAGAGATCTGGGTGTTCTTATACACCAGTCAATGAAGGCAAGCATGCAGGTACAGCAGGTAGTGAAGAAAGCTGATAGCATGCTGGCCTTCATAACAAGAGGGATTGAGTATAAAAGCAAAGAGGTTCTTCTGCAGCTGTACAGGGCCCTGGTGAGACCGCACCTGGAATACTGTGTGCAGTTCTGGTCTCCAAATTTGAGGAAAGACATTCTGGCTATTGAGGGAGTGCAGCGTAGGTTCACGAGACCAATTCCTGGAATGGCAGGACAATCTTATGTTGAAAGATTGGAGCGACTGGGCTTGTATACCCTTGAGTTTAGAAGACTGAGAGGGGATCTGATTGAGACGTAAAAGATTATTAACGGATTGGACACTCTGGATGCAGGAAACATGTTTCCGCTGATGGATGAGTCCCGAACCAGAGGACACAGCTTAAAAATAAGGGGTAGGCCATTTAGGACAGAGTTGAAGAGAAACTTCTTCAGAGCTGAAAATGTGTTGCTGGAAAAGCGCAGCAGGTCAGGCAGCATCCAAGGAACAGGAGAAGGGCTTATGCCCGAAACGTCGATTCTCCTGTTCTTTGGATGCTGTCTGACCTGCTGCACTTTTCCAGCAACACATTTTCAGCTCTGATCTCCAGCATCTGCAGTCCTCACTTTCTCCTCGAGAAACTTCTTCACCCAGAGGGTGGTGGGTGTGTGGAATGCTCTGCCCCAGAAGGCAGTGGAGGCCCAGTCTCTGGATTCGTTTAAGAAAGAGTTGGATAGAGCTCTCAAGGATTGTGGAATCAAGGGTTACGGAGATAAGGCAGGAACAGGATACTGATTGAGGATGATCAGCCATGATCATAATGAATGGTGGTGCAGGCTCGAAGGACAGAATGGTCTACTCCTGCATCTATTGTCTATTGTCCTTGAAAGTGGTGTCATGGGTAGATAGGGTGGAGAAGGCGGCATTTGGCACACTTGCTTTCGTTGATCAGAATATTGTGTACAGGAGTTGGGACATCATGTTACAACTGTACACATCATTGATAAATTCAAATTTGGAGTATAGTGTATATTTCTGGTCACCCTTCAATAGGAAGGATGTAATTAAACTGGAAAGGGTTCAGAAAAAAATTACAAGGATATTACTGAAATTGAAAGTCTTGAGTTATTTGGGGAGGCTGGATAGGCTGGGCCTTTTTTTTCCCTGGAGCATTGAAGGCTGAGGGGTGACCTTATAGAGGTTTAAAAATAGCCAAGGTTTTTTGCCATGGTAAGGGAGTCTAAAATTAAATGGCATAGATTTAAAAGGGGCAACTTTTTCACATGGAAGGTGGCACGTATATGGAACGATCATCCAGAGGAAGTGATATAAGCGTGTACATTTACAACATTTAAAAGGCATTTGGACAGGTACATGGATAGGAAAGCTTCATAAGGATATGGGCCAGATATGGGCAAATGGAACTAGTTCAATTTAGGAAATTACGTCACAATGGACGAGTTAGGCCAAACCATCTGTCTCCATGTTGTATATCTCCATGACTTAAAAAAATCCTGAATTGGAACTCCCATGTCCATTTGCACTTCAGATTTCCAAAGCCTTTCTCCATTTAGAAAATTGTCTGCACCTCTATTCTTCAAGTGCACAATCTCAAATTTCCCTACATTGTATTCCATTTGTCACTTCTTTGCCCACCCTCCCAAGTCTGTCCAAATTTCTTCTGTAGCCTCCTTGCTTCCTCAACATTACCTCCATATTTATATTTCAATCTGGATACAGAAATATCCCAATGTGCCAATGTGTGAGTATACAAACATGCAAAATAGGTGTAGAAGTAGGCCATTCAGTCCCTTGAACCTAGTCTACCATTCAATGAGATCATGACTGATCTGATTGTGTTTCAAATTGCACGTTCCCATCTGCCACAAGTAACCCTTGCCTAAAAATAATCTATCCACCTCTACAGTAAAACTAAAATAATGGCCAAGCCTCAATTGCTTTCTGAGGCAAAGAGTTACAAAGTTGTGGGATATTCTGAGAGAAATGAAATTCTCCTCATCTCTATCCTCAATGGACAATCCCTAATTTCAGAACTGTACTTTTAGTGCCAGAACTGACCCTCAGGAGGAAAGGTCCTTTCCATGTCCGCGTTGTCAAGACATTCAGAATTTTAAGTTGCCCCCTCATTTTTCTTAACTCCACTGAAAACCTGCCCAGACTGGCCTTTTTACTCAAACATGCTACGTCTTCAAAAAAAAATGCCAATTGCAGAGAGTACATACACCAGTAGGAGAGTGCGGGACCACTGGATATAATCTCAGAATAAGTAGTCATAATGTTAAAACAGAAATGAGGAGGAATTTCTTCTGTAAGAGGATGAAACTGTGGAATTTGTTATTGTTGATGATGGATCATTACCATCACAGCAAGTGCGATGTCTGAACTAGTCCTGAACAATCATGCTCAAAGCAGTTGCATATTTTCCCTAGCTACATTTAGTCACAGTAAAATGGAGATTGAGACCTTTATTGGGTCATATGCTATATTGTCATTCTTGGCTTTTAAATATAACTCCATAGTCAGATGACAATATGAACACAAAAGGTGAACATTTTAAAATCAATGGATGATAATAAGTTTAGAGAAAGGTATGCTGATATTATGAAGGCAATGGTTTTTGATGTCTTAAAAACATTATGATAAATAAGTTCCCAGGGCTTGATGGAATCTTTCCCAGGTTATAAGGGAGGCAAGGGAGGACATTGCTGGTGCTTTGAGAAGAACTTTGTATCCTCTTTAGCCGCAGGCAAGGTCCTTGAAGACTGAAGAATATTTGATTTGATTTATTTATTGTCATATGTATTGTGTTACAACATACAGAGAAAAGTGTTGTACAGAGTTGCCACTCTCTGGAATTAAGAGTCTAATAATGACCATGAAAGTATTGCCAGTTGTCAGAAAAGTCCTTCTGATTCACTCATGTCCTTTAGGGAAGGAAACTGCCATCGTTACCTGATCTGGACTACATGTGACTTCATACCCCAACAATGTTGTTGATTCTTAACTGCTCTCTGGATAAGTTAGGGATTGGCAATAAATACTGGCCCTGCCATTAATGTCTGTGTCCCATGAATTAAATAAATAAACAAAATAAACTGATAAACAATTAATGTTGATGAATAATCAAAGCGCTAATACCGACCTTTGTATGTATCCATTGGTCACATCCTGCCAATTTGAGTACTTACCCATTATCCCTTTTTGTCAGCTGTCACTCAACCAATTTCCCAACTATCTTAGTAATTTGCCCTCAATTCCATGGATTTCTACCTTAGTTAACAGATTTTTAATGTGGGACTTTATTAAATGCCTTTTGGAATTGCTTTAAAACATTTTCAGACATTTCTTTGCTCACTACATTACTCACCACTACCAAACGTTCAATGAATTTTCAATGACCTACTTGTCATAAATCCATACTGGCTTTCCCTGATTACCTGAAAAGTTTCAAGGTGTTCAGGTACCCCATCCTTGATTGTAGACTCCAACAATTTCACACAGATATTAGGCATTTCCTTCTTTAATTTATCTATAAAATGTACACTGTTATGATCCCTACCCCTTAGACATCTTCGCCTTTGTGCACTGAAGTAAATCCACAGAGGCCAGTATCCTGTCACTATTTGTTTACTGTGCACTGTACTTGATACTGGTTCAGGTACCTCAGAGTGAACCGAACCTCTGACACTACTGGGTTCATATCTGTCAGCCAGGCCTCCCTGATTGGGGCTGCTAATCTGGTCCAATCGGGGTGCCCTGGCTGACAGATATACTCATATTCTATGAGATCACCCGGCTGACCTCATTACATGCAGTGTTGTGTATTCCATCTTCACTACCTCTCTCTTAAATCTCTCTATCTCTGCTGACCAATCTCACATTTCTCACTGAAATATTTCACCACTTCTACCCTACATTGGACTGGAGTACAAAGATGCAGACGTTATGTTGCAATTATACAAAACCATGGTTAGACCTCATATGGAGTACAGTGAGATCTGGACACCACACATCAGGAAGGATATACTGGCCTTCAAGAAGATGCAATGTAGGTTTTATTCTTGTATGTCAGGATTAATTTATGAGAAGACATCACATAAATTAGGCCTGTTTCTTCTAGAATTTAGAAAGTTAAAGGGTGATCTGATTGAACTCTTCAATATGTTAGAAAAGACAAGATAGATAAAGATGAACTATTTCTACTGGTTGAAGATTCTAGGAGGAGGAACACAGTCTGAGAATTGGAGTCAGACCATTCGGGTGAGATGTCAGGAATCACTTCTATACGCAAAGAGTGGTAGATTTTTAGAACTCTATTTCACAAATGGCATTTGTTAAGTTTTAAATCTGAGATAGATAATATTTTGATTAGTAAAGGTTTTAAGGCATATGGAAGAAAAAGAGGTCTATGAAATTAGGCCACAGAATGATGGTACAGGCTCGAGGGGCTGAATGGCCTACTCCCATGTTCCTATGATTCTATGTAAAATCATTTGAAATTTGATCATATTTGCATTTGTAAATTAAATATTACTGACCTAGAATCAGAAAAGGTGCATTGGCAGTATTGATTGCAAATTTCATCCCACAGTGTAATAGCAGTCCAAATCCTGACAGTACAGCTAATCCAGCCGATATAACTCCCAAAGCAGCGACCCAGAACTTATTCCTCACACAGTCCAACCTGAACGTAAATTTGATAATATTATATAACACAACAGATTTTTCTATAATGTACTCTATGAAAGTATGTCTTAAATAATGATGAAAAAAAAATAAATTTTACCTCATACATGATATAATAGAAAAGAATATTGAAAGGAAATACGTGACTGAGAACAAAGGAATAATTTTCTTAGAAGTCCCTTCAAACTCTTCTTGTCTTGATATTGATGTGAAATAGGAAACCTGTAATTCAGGAATAAAGGTTAGTAATTGTCAGAAATACGAGCATGTTATTTTAGAAAGCAACATCCTGAGCAGCTGTGGTATGTGGGAGCTGGTAGATGCTGGAGCAATCCATGGTGACCACATCTGCACAAATATCGGCTGCTCCAGGACATCGACTCAGGGCTAATGAGCTGAAGTTGGAGCTGCAGACACGGTGACATATCAGGGAGTGGAAGAAAGAAACCTAGTCACTGTTGCTGGAGGCAGTAACACCACTTAGATTAATTACATCAGATTTGCTGCATGGTTAGGGACAGTAGGGTGTCATTGTGGATGAGGTGGCTATATGGATCCATAATTTAGCTTTGGAGGAGCCTCAGTCAGTGCCTTTCTTTGATAGATCCTTGTGTGGTCAAAGGCACAGGCAGGAGGGAGAATGAGTAAATTAACCTCAGCACTGTGGTTCAGAGTGCCATTCAAGTTGGGGAAGTAAAGAGGAATTTAGAGATAATAATGCATGGCATAGTCTGGGGAATAGATACCTTACTCTGCTGCACAGACAGAGTGGCCCAAAGGCTGCATTGCCTACCTGCAGCCACACTCAGGACATCCCTTTAGGTTGGGAGGAACTTAGAATGGAAGAGGAAGGATCGATTTGTTGTGTTTAATGTAGACACCAATGACATAGGTAGGACTAGGAAGAAAGTACTGGATTACTTGGGGACTAAACTGTAAAGAAGCCCAAAGGTAACAATCTCAGGATTACTGGCATAATAGAATCTCTAGAATCCCTACAACGTGGAAACAGGTCATTAGGCCAAAAAAGTTCACATTGACCATCTGAAGAGTAACCCACCCAGACCCATTCCCCTATCCTATTACTCTACATATATCCCTGACTAATGCACGTAACCTACTCATCCCTGAACACTGAACAATTTAGTATGGCCAATTTACCTAACCTGCACATTTTTTGGATTAGTGAGGTTAATGTGTGGCTCAAAGATAGGGTGTGGGAGAAATGGGTTCCAATTCATGGGGAACTGGCACCAGTACAGAGGAAAGACAGAGCTTCATTTGAACAATGCTGGGACCCGTGTTCTGGAGAATTGCAAAACTAGGGCTGCAGAGTGTTTTCAAGTAATTGGAGTGGGGAAATAGTTCAGCTGAAGGAAGTTTAAAAAAATGATAATCAGAGTGTCAAGAACAATCAGAATTGACAGAAAGGTCTATTTTCATGCCATATGACTCTACTGTTGGAATAGATCAAACCTGAAACCAGGTCTCCTTACTTAGATAAGAACACTACCATGGAATCACAGGAACACCAGGAATGAGGTAGATATTTTAAATCAACCTGCTTGAATGTGTTATAAAACACCACCTTATTCCACATTTCTTTGGCAGGTCAGACATGATCCCAGAACTCCTGGCTCAAATGTAGGGGTGCTAACATTAGTGTCATAGGAGACCCTCAGATATTTTTGGTTGATATTTTTCATCAACCTGTTCAGATGTGTTATGACACACCTCTGGAATTGGTCAGACTTGACCCCAAGCCTCCTGGCTCAATGGTAGGGACATTACACTTCTACCATAAGAGTCCTCAAGACTCTTTATACGTAGCCAGTTTTAATCAACCTGCTCAAAATATTTTCAATTGCCTCAGGACAGCGCTGCAGCAGATTAGACATAAACGGAGGCATTCTGGCATAAATGTAGGGACACTACTAGTCTGCCATAAGACTCCTCAAGATTCTTTATTGGAATATGTCTTCTAGCCAACCTGTTCAGATGCTGGTATAGAGCTCTGTAGCAGATGTGGCTTGAGCCTGTGGCCTCCTGTCTTAGAGCTAGGGCCATTACCACTGCACCACCACTGCCTTTAAAGGTTTTTATTTAAATGTATCCAGCACTCATTGGATTCAGCTAAGAATAATCCTTCCAGCTGGATGACAGGAGAAATGTGTTAGAGGTTGCTTGATTGGTTAACTATGAAAGGCTAAAGACAAGATTAAGGCGGCAAGGAGGGAGAGTTTACTATGACCACCGACAGAGTGAAATTTGTATATTTAATAAGGGCCACTTTCCTTCTATAGTATTGGAGAGAAAAAGGATGTTGGAGATGAAGGGTAGCTACCACGGACAGAGAGGCCAAGGGATTTCTTTTTGAGGAAGGTAGTAATGATATCAGTGCTGAAGAGGAGGGAGACAGTATTTGTAAGAGGGAGCAGGTGGCAATATTAATCAGCATGGGGATCACAGGTTTGGTAGGAATATGGTGAGGGTCTCATGGACAAGATAAGGGACAGTTGGCAGAGAAACTAGATGTACAAATTTAGTGATGAGGGTGGGGGAATGTTTAAACTAGTGGGCTCGACAAAAAAAGGTGGAGAAGTGATAGAGGCAGCTGAATAGAATGATCGCAATTCAATGATTAAGAAGGTAATGAGCTGCATTTAGGATGGACGCAGCATTGGAAAATGGGTTAAGAAGGTGGCAAGGAGTGGAAATAATAAACTGGAGATTAATTTTGCATTTTATACAGATTCTGCAATTATTAACAATTTTTACAGATGAAGACAGTACTGGTCCAGGCAGATCTGATAATGATGAATGGCTAAGCCATTGTTTGCCATAAGTGTTCACTCACATCCCTTGAAGTTAAGAGAGTGGACATGACCAGCATTGTCAGTTCTAAAAGGTCATACTGGACTAAATGCTTTACTCTCTCCACAGATACTGCCAAACCTGCCGAGTGTCAACACTTTCTGTTTTTGTTTCAGATTTGTAGCATCAACAGTATTTTGTTTGTATTTGAGATGACCACCATATTGGGGTCAGACACAGTAATGGTTTCAATAGTACTAAAGTTGGAGATGAACCCACATTCACAGGAAGCTCTCCAATCAGGGAAATCAGTTTTGGAAATCCAATAGCTAAAACCTTGCCTCCGGAGATGCCTAAAGAGATCCTTTGAAGGTCTGCTGAATGGGCCTGCCTATGCCTCTGAACAATGAATGGAGTGAACCAGAAGACGTCCTCAGTTTTAGAATTTTCATACTTATTTTTAAATCCCTCCATGATCTATTGCTTCCAGCTCTGCAACCTTATCCTCTACAATTCTCTCAAATATTTGCCCACATCTAATTCTGGCTTCTTCAGCATCCCTGAATTAAATGGCTCCTACATTGTAGGTGGCGTTTTCAGCTGTCTAGGCTCAAAGCTCTAGATTTCCCTTCCTAAACCTCATCGCCTCTCCCCCTTTCATTACACTCCTCAAAATATACCTTTGATTGAGTTCCTGATCAGCCCCCAATTACTCATCATCTTCATCATGTCACTTTTGCTTGACAATGTTTATATGATGCTCCCAAGACAGCTGACTATACATGAAATAATTACAAGTTACTTTTGTTGAAGTTAACAGAACAATTGATACGATAGAAACTGGTAAGACACTAGATCGTGGCTGCAGGCCACCACAGTTGAAGATAATCTGAGATAATTGACTGAAAACTGACTAGCTTCAGCATTAGAGGCTCATGTAAAACTCACCATAATACTCTCCTGATCTTTCAGTTTGTTTGGAAAAACCTGAAGGAAATTCTTCAGCCACAGCAAACTGAGGGTTTTCATGTCATCATTATCTTCTTGTAAATAATAATCCAGTTTAATAGCTTTGGCTTTATTAATATAATTTTGATCTTGGTCAATACCTCCAACAGCCAAACCAATAAAAGTCTTATTCATCGTAGGGTAAGAAATCCTCGTGTTGGTTGCTAGGCTGTGATTTATAATATTTAAAATTTCATTTCCAAAGCACGAGTTTGCCATCCGTGTACAAAGAGAAGAATAGTTGTACGTGACACCTTGACTATTGTTGATGCTGAGCTGCTTTACATCAGCATCAAGTGACAGAATCTCTTGAAATGCAGCAGCTGTCAAGATATTGTCATCTTTCGATACAGCAATGAAAGAAGCAAACACCCCCTCTGTGTAAAGTCTGTGACCGGAGAAGAATTCAGAATCATTGGTTGGAAAGTGGTTTTTAATGAACTCTCTCTCAGATTTCGCTGGTCCATATATGGGCGTAAATTGCTCTTCTATGTCATTGCTTTCATGTGTCCGTAAAGAAGAAAAACCCGAACCCAGAGCAGCAGAAAGTATCAGAGGAATCGTGAGGAAGCACCAGGAATATTTACTCACGAGGATTCCAAGTTTACGAAAAGCCCGGCGGAGAGGTTTCTCGACGCAATGAGTCCTGCACTGAGTCATGCTGAGAGATACAATGGTAAAACAAAACCTGATTCCATAAACTTTCACCCCAGTTTTTTTTCAAAACGGGAAGCAAGTGTTCTAGACCCAAAACCAGAAGTTGCTGGAAAAGCCCAACATATCAAGCGGCATCCGTGCGGAGAAAGAAAGTTAATGTTTATGATCCAACCACCGGATATTGGAGAGATCAGCTGAATGCCGATCCTCGCTGAGCTATTGAAATGAAATCGCGCGATAAAAACTGTTCATGGTTTAATTCGTGTCCATTTATTACGTAACAATTGATGCAGATTGCTTCCCACCGGATGCATAGAATGATTCTGTTTAACTTGGTGAATCTTCTGATGAGTCAGAGTTGTTAGTTTAGACAAGTGTGTTCCATGCGTACTGAAGTATGAAACATCGGAGAATGCTCAAGTCATCTAACCCAGGAATTAAAGGCTGATGAAGCAAACGGTAACAGTGGGAAGGCAGCAGGGTTTGTGAGACCTTCGGCTGATCTTTCAGGCTTTGCCATGGCTGGGAATTGCTGGGGGGATTCCAGAGTTGTAACCCTGCAACAGCCAGACAGTCCCAGGTCATGCTGGTGTGTGTTAGAAATAAATTTAATAAAATTTATACGAGACCACCAAAACTGGAAACAAGACAATTTATTCTACAATCTTGCAAGAAAGGGCATCAAATGCAGAAGCAATTGAGCAATGAACATTCAAACTAGTACACAGTATAACTACACAGTTATACTTTTGAGCTGCGTGAGGTCACCTCTCCTGACTCTTACATTACCCAATCTTTCTTATTGTATTCTACCACTACCCAGCTGCGCTCCGCCCTTACTGCCCCCTTTTCTCCAAGTTGGCAACCTTTCCCTCTGTAAGTGCTGACATAAGGCTAAACTTGTATCTTAATGTTTTTATTTTGCTTGTAACGTTGTTCATTGGTACATTCCATTCTTGAACATACTTTTTAACAATGTATCTTTTCATGCTTGGATTATGCGTTTCAGCTGTCTCAGCTATTTTGCTGAGACTATTATTTAAAAGAATTATTTGTTTTAATAATTCTGCACTGGGAGAATTCTGCACTGATATTTTCCCTGGGAGAAAGTGAGGACTGCAGATGCTGGAGATCAGAGCTTAAAAATGTGTTGTGGAAAAGTGCAGCAGGTCAGGCAGCATCAAAGGAACAGGAGAATCGACGTTTCGGGCATAAGCCCTTCTTCAGGAATGAGGAGGGTGTGCCAAGCAGTCTAAGGTAAAAGGTAGGGAGGACGGACTTGGGGGAGGGGCGTTGGGAACACGATAGGTGGAAGGAGGTTAAGGTGAGGACGATAGGCCGGAGAGGGGGTGGGGGCGGAGAGGTCGGGAAGAAGATTGCAGGTCAAGAAGGCGGTGCTGAGTCTGAGGGCTGGGACTGAGAAAAGGTCGGGGGAGGGGAAATGAGGAAGCTGGAGAAATCCGCATTCATCCCCTGTGGCTGGAGGGTTCCTCGGAGGAAGGTGTGTCGCTCTTCCTCCAGGTGTCGTGTTGCCATGGTCTGGCGATGGAGGAGTCCAAGGACCTGCATGTCCTTGGCGGAGTGGGAGGGGGAGTTAAAGTGTTCAGCCACGGGGCGGTTGGGTTGGTTGGTGTGGGTGTCCTAGAGGTGTTCTCTGAAACGTTCCGCAAGTAGGCGGCCTATCTCCCCAATGTATAGGAGGCCACATCGGGTGCAGTGGATGCAGTAAATGATGTGTGTGGAGGTGCAGGTGAATCATCTCCTTGTTCTTGTGCCCAATGCCACAACTGAAAGAAAGTGTCCCATATGCCGCTTTAACTATTGTATTCACATGCTCTGCTGACTTCAGGGATCTGTGAATAATTACCCCAAGATCCCTCAGTTTCTCTTAAGCTAACCTGTGTCCTGCCATTCATTAAATGTTCCTTTGCCTTGTTTCTTGCAAGGTACATCACTCCACATTTATCAGGGTTAAATATCATTGGCCACTACTCTGCTAATATGACCAACCCATCTGTATCTTCCTGTAACCTATAGCCATCTTCTTCGCTATTAACCACTTACCAATCTTGGTGTTGTCTGCAATTTGCTTAACATTTCATCTGACATAATTATTTTCAGGGAGAGACTGAATCAGTTGGGGTTGTTTTCCTTGGATCATCAGAGGCTGAGGGGTGACCTTATTGTGGTTTATAAAATCATGAAAGACATGGATAGGGTAAATAGACAAGATCTTTTCCCTGGGGTGGAGCTAGAGGCCATAGGTTTAGGATGAGAGGGGAAAAATTTAAAAGGGAGCAACTTTTTCACGCAGAGGGTGGTGCATGTATGGAATGAGCTGCCAGAGGAAGTAGTGGAGGCTGGTACAGTTACAACATTTAAAATGCATCTGGATGGGTATATGAATAGGAAAGGTTTAGAAGGATATGGGCCAAGTGCTGGCAAATGGGACTAATTAGGTTAGGACATCTGGTTGGCATGGACTGAAGGGTCAGTTTCTGTGCTGTACATCTCTATGATTCTATGACTCTAATAAGGGTCCCAGTACTGATCCTTGTGGTATATCTCTGGACACTAGCTTCCAGTCATTCAGTCAGCTTTCTACCACTACCCTTTGTGTCCTATTACTAAGCCTGTTTCTGATCCATGTTGCCAAGCTTCCCTGAATTCCATGTTCTTTATCCTTTTCAATCAGTCTCCCATGTGGGACCTCATTAAAATTTTTGCTAAAATCCATATAAACTACAGCAACTGAACTTTCTTCATCCACACACTTGATTTTAAAAATGGCATTTTTGAAAAATTCTATCAAATTTTTTAGACCTTCCTTTGACAAAGCCATGCTGACAATCCCTAACTGACCCAAGCTTTTCCAAGTGGATATTCATTCTCTCCTTCAGAATTTTCTCCAATAGTTTCCCTAACATTGACATGAAACTCACCAGTCTGTAATTTCCTACTTCATCTCTACTTTTTTTGAAAAGTGAACTACATTAGCCATTCACCAGTCCTCTGGCATGTCCCCAGAGCCAGAGAACATCTGTTTTGATTTCCAGAAAACCTTCAATAAGGTGCTGCTCAGGAGGTTGCTAAACAAGGTATGAATCCATGGTGTTAGGGAAAGGTACTGGCTTGGATAGAGGATTGGCTGACTGGCAGAAGGTAGAGAGCAGGGCTAAAGGGGTCTTTTTCAGAATGGCAGCCAGTGACTAGTGGGGTTCCACAGAGGTCCATGTTGGGACCACAACTATTCACGTTATGCATGAATGATCTGGACAAATGAACTGAGGGCATTGTTACTAAGTTTGTAGATGATACAAAGATAGATGAAGGGACAGAAAGTGTTAAGGAAGTGAGGAGGCTGTAGAAGGACTTGGACAGGCTAGGAGAGTGGGAAAAGATAAGACAGATGGAAGGCAATATAGGCAAATGTGAGGTTATGCATTTTGGTAGGAAGAATAGAGACATAAACTATTTTCAAAATGGGGAAAGGCTTCACAAACTTGAAAGGGTTCAGAAAAGATCGACAAGGATGTTGCCAGGGCTGGAGGATTTGAGCTATAGGGAGAGGCTGAATAGGCTGGGTTTCCCTGCAGCATCGGAGGCTCAGGGGTGACCTTATGGAGGTTTATAAATCATGAGGGGCATGGATAGGATAAGTAGACAAAGTCTTTTCCTTGGGCTGGTGGAGTCCAGAACGAGAGGGCATAGGTTTAGGGTGAGAGGGGAAAGATATAAGAGAGACCTAAAGGACCACTTTTTCACGCAGAGTGTGCTACTTGTATGGAATGAGCTGCCAGAGAAAGTGGTGGAGGTTGGTATATTTGTAACATTTAAAAGGCATCTGGATGGGTATATGAATGGGAAGGGTTTGGAGGAATATGGGCCAGGTGCTGGCAGGTGGGACTAGATTAGTTTGGGATATCTGGTCGGCATGGACAAGTTGGGCAGCAGGGTCTGTTTCAGTGCTGTATATCTCTATGACTCTATGACTCTATAACTCCCTAGTGTAAATGGTCTTAGGAGTTCTAGTTCAGGATTATCTTAAGCTTGACTTACAGGTCAAGTTGGTGGTTAGGAAGCTAAGTACAATTTTGGCATTCATTTCAAGTAGGTGAAATACAAGAGCAGAGATTTGATACTGAGGCTGTAAAATATTCTGGTGAGACTGCATTTGAAATATTGTGAGCGGTCTTGGGCCCCTTATCAAAGGAAAGATGTGTTGGTGTTAAATGAATTCCAGAGGAGGTTTACAAGAATGATCCCAAGGATGAAGGGCTTGTCAGATGAGGAGTGGTTGAGGATTCTGTGTGTGTTCTTCAGTGGAATTTAGAAGGATGCGAGGGAATTGGATAAGGGGACATCCGATTGAAACTTACAAGATACTGAGAAGCTTTCTTCGAGATGATGTGGAGAAGATGTTTTTGCGAGTAGGAGAGACTAAGACTTTATGGACATGGCCTTAAAATTAAGGGATAACCATGTAGTACTGAAATAAGGAGGAATCTCTTCAGCCAGAGGGTGGTGACTCTGTGGAATCACTGCTGCAGAAGGCTGTGGAGGCCAAGTCATTGAGTGTATTTAAAACAGATAGATTGGTTCTTGATTGGTAAGGGGATCAAGGGTCACAGGGAAAAGGCAGGAGAATGAATTGAGAAAGATATCATTTTTGATTGAATGCAAAACAGACTCAATGAGTCAACAGTCTAATTCTGTTCCTATATTTTATGGTCTTATCGTAAATAGTGCACACATACTTGCCATTATGCATTAGTGGTGGAGGAAGTGAATGTTGAAGATGTTAGATGGCTGCTTTCTCCTGGATGGTGTGGAGCCCCTTGAGTGTTGTTGGAGTTACACAGGTTCAGGCAATTGGGACATGTTCTATCACACTCCTGACCTGTGCTTTGTAGATAATGGACAGGCTGTGAGCAGCTGAGATGTGCATTACTCATAACAGAGTTCCCAGCCTCTGGCCTGTTCTTATAGCAGCAATATGTATATTGCAGTTTCACTTCTGTTTCTGGTCAATGATAATTCCCTGTACATTGATAGTCTGGGAAGGAGGGGTAGTTCAGTGATGGTAATTCCATTGAATGTCAAGGATGATTGGTTGGTTGGATTCTCTGTCCCTAGAGATGATCATTGCCTGACACTTGTAAGTTACTTCTCACCGGTCAGCTCAGCCCTGAATATTATTAAGTCTTGTTGTATTTGGACATGGAGTTCTTCAATATTTGGGGAGAAATGTGTAATCATTAGCAATCATCCCCAATTCGCACCTTACTATGGAGAGATCCTCCTTGATAAAGCAGCTAAAGCTGTCGCGGCTAGAACACCATCCTGAAGAAAACCTGCAAGAAGGTGAAGAAAAATCATAAACATCAAAACAAGGACCAAGAGTCGACTGCTCGGCCCTTTAAACTCGCTCCACCATTCAATAAGATCATGGGTGATGTGGTCCTAATCTTAAATTTACTTAGATAATCCACCTCCCTGCACCTTGGTAATCAAGAAACTATTGATAATAAAATCTGAAACAAAAACAGAAAGTGCTAGAGAAACTCAGCAGGCCTGGCAGCATCTGTAGAGAGAACAGCGGGGTTAATGTTTCGAGTCTCATGACTGTTCAACATAACTCAAATTTATCTAACTCTGCCTTAAAAAAAGCATTTAAACATTCAGAATGCATTGCCTTTTGAGGAAGGAAATTCAAAAGACTTACATCCTCTGAGAGACAAAAATATTTCTTCTTCACTGTCTGAAATGGGTGGACCACTTATTTTTAATCTATGACTAATACAGAGAGCTGACTGGCAGACAGGAAACAAAAAGCAGCAAGAAATAGGTCACTTTCTGAATGGCAGCCACTGATCAGTTGGGTATGTCATAGGGATCAGTGCTTGCACTCCAGCTTTTCACATTATCTGTTCATGATTAAGATGAGGGCACCAAAGGTAATATCTCCAAATTTACAGATGACACAACTCCAAGTGAGTTGTGAGGGAGATGCAGAGATTCTTCAGTGTGATTTGGACAAGTTTTGTGAGTCGGAAAATACATGGCAGATAAAGCCTAATGTAGACAAGTGTGAGGATATCCACTTTGGTAGCATGAATGATAATAGTATGGCATAGGGGAGTTACAAGAAGACCTGAGTATCTTTGCACACTGGCCGCTGAAAGTAAGTATGCAGGTATAGGAGGTGAAGGTGGCAAATGGAATGTTGACCTTCACAGTGAGAGGATTCAAGTACAGGAGAAGGGATGTCTTGCTCAAATTGTCCAAGTCCTTGGTGTACTGGAGTACACAATGTGCAGTTTTGATCTCCTTATCTGAGAAAAGATGCTTTGGCTATGGAAGGAGTGCCACAAAGTTTAGCAGACTGATCCCTGGGACAGCATGAATAACAAATGATGAATGATTGGATTGTTTAGAACTATATTCGCTAGTGTTTAGAAGAGTGAGGGGTATCTCATAGAAACTTGTAAAATTCTAACAGGACTAGATCTGTATTGCGGTCAAAAACTGTGGTGCTGGAAAGGCACAGCAGGTCAGGCAGCATCCGAGGAGTGGCAGAAACAATGTTTTGAGCATAAGCCCTTCATCAGGAATGTGGTGAACTCCTGATGAAGGGCTTATGCCTGAAATGTTGTCTTTCCTACCTCTTGGATGCTGCCTGACCTGCTGTGCTTTTCTAGTGCCACACTTTTCGACTCTGACTCACAGCATCTGCAGTCCTCACTTTCTCTTAGATCTGTAATGTGGGTGAGTTTCCATTCACCTTTCCAATGAGGAAATGGGAAAGCCATCATCCAGAAAATGTCAGATTGATGTTGCTTGATATCAATGCTAATTCCCCAGTTTTACCTGGTAGCAAAATGCTCAATGTAGTTCAGGAGGGTTGGGCTTCTCCTGAAGTATGGTTGAACACCCTCTTCCAACTGGGTGGAAGGCTACCATTCTGGTGAATTATAATCTCAATTTAGAGGCATTTTCTCTGAGCAAAAGCTATCAATGTGTGTCTCAAAAAACATAATGGTAGATAAGCGCTTATAGCCTGATGGGCGGCACAGCGGCATAGTGGTTAGCACTGCTGCCTCATAGTACCAGGGACCCGGTTCAATTCCTGCCTCAGGTGACTGACTGTGTGGAGTTTGCACATTCTCCCAGTGTCTGCCTGAGTTTCCTCCCACAGTCCAAAAATGTGCAAGTTAGGTGAATTGGCCATGCTAAATTGCCAATAGTGTTAGGTGAAGGGGTAAATGTAGGAGAATGGGTCTGGGTGGGTTGCGCTTCGGCGGGTCGGTGTGAATTTGTTGGCCTGAAGGGCCTGTTTCCACACTGTAAGTAATCTACTCTAAAATACCAAGTGATAGACTGCACTGAATAATTTAATATATGATTAAAATAGTCATTCAACTCCTTGAGTATGTACTTCTGAGTTTTACATTTTTATAGTGTGACGTTTTAAATTACAAACTTTACCAAAAAACAAAACACATCACTCCAATGCTGCAATATACTTTTATTTGTTGTCTAATGATATACAATTCAAAGATTTTAATTATACAATTATTTTACAATTATGTTGCATGGTAAAGTGATTCCAATTCAGCAGTAATTCAGATGTCAATATAAAAGATTTCCCTCTGACATTATTTTTATCCTTCAGAAGATGTTGTGCCCAGGACTGCTCACAGTACTCCAGGATTTATAGGCCTGTAGTATGACTTCTAAATCTTTGCATTCTAATCCTTTGAATACAAACATCAGCATTTCATTAGCCTTGGTGATTATTATTGTACCTGTCTGTGACATTTTAATAATTTATTTACAAGAACCTCCAAGTGTCTTGGACCTCCACTGCTTTATCTTTTCCTAACTCAGTAAGTATTATGATATATCTTTTGCTCCAAAGTGGATGATTTCATGATAGCTTACTTTGAAATCCATCCATTCTTATAAAAAATTGTCCTCTGCTAATTTGAATATATGGTTCTGTATCCCATCATTTAAATCATTCATGAAAACAACAAATAATCAGGGTCCCAGCCAACACAGATATTTGTGGAACATTACTCTTTATATTCAGCCAATTTGAGTTCATGCCCCAAATTTCAGTGCACTGTATCTGGCTGCTCAATAATTGGCCCTCATTCCTAGGAGTTCAACTTTAGTTAACAGACTCTTACGAGGGACTTTGTCCATATTATCTGTTCACTACATAATTTATTTCTTCAAAAAATGGGTAATTGTGAGCACTTAGAACATAGAACAGTACAGAACATCAAAAAACCCTTCTGCCCACTGTGTCTGCATCAACCATGAAGTCATTCTAAACTAATCCACCCACCTGCACATGGCCATGTCCCTCTACTGCCTGCCTGTTCATGTTTCTGCAAAAATGCCTCTTAAACATTGGTATCATATCACCGTCTACCACCTCCCCGGCAACATGTTCCAAGCACTTACCTCCCTCTGTGTAAAAATCATGTCTCCCACATCTCCTTTAAATTTCCTACCTCTCATCTTAAGCCTAAGCCCCCTAGTACTTGACGTTTCTACCTTGGGAAAAAAATGACTCTGATTATCCATTATATTTATGCCTCTTATAATTTTTTATATTTCTATCAAGTCACCCCCTCAGCTTACAGCACTCTCGCCACAGTATTCCATTATACTGCCTGGGCTGTCATAGTATTGTAATTGTAAGCAAATTACAATGAATATATGATCTGATGGAAATTATGAATAATTGAAATGTCTTCTTTGAAAAAAGTTTGCTCTAAAATAATTAAAATAAACAACAAATGCTGTTTTTCAGAAATTGCATCATTCTGATGCAACATTAAACGATGTGCACTCAAGGTGTGTGCTAGTTTCACTACTCCAGCAAGAAAACAGTCACACAGATCTCAGACAAATCTCTCATCCATGCATGGCATTCTGCTGAAAGTGTAATGTAGGAAATTTATACCTTGTTGGAATTCTACAACATCCTGGTACATAATAAGCCTGCAGGCTCAACACTTGTTGGTTTCCTGTGTTAACCAATAATTTCATCACATGTATTATGGTGATGATGGGCAAATATTAATGTTTTCATACAAAGTTCAATTTCTGTTAGTTTAGCTACTTCATTACACTATTATTTTCTAATGAATCCGTACAACTACATTCTGTACTCTGTTGGATACGATAACAAGTTATTGATCAAAATAAATAAATGCAGGATGATGCATCAACAAAGGGATTTGACATTCCTGTGCCAGCTTTCTTAATTCAATCAGCATGTTTTTCTCAGCGACTGGAGTATTGACATTAATGGTCTGAATGAAAAAGCGAGAAGCATCAATTTTTTGCTTACTTTCTGAAAAACCAATGTCTTATTTAAATGAAGGAACAATGTGAAACAATGTAGATAAATTCACCAAGAATGCATTTTTTTTCCTGAATGTCTATTAACTTCATTGTAGATGTGGCAATGTACTCGTGAGACTAGGATCCTGACAATTCAGGATGTACATATGAGTTGTTTTCCACTTGGAAGATATATTCAAAGCAGGAATGTTTAGGGCATGAGGAAATGATGACAGAGAGAGGAAAGGGCAGATATTACATGTCACATTGTTGCAAGGGAAGATGCTTGGGAAGGGGAAAGCTATTGGAGGCATTTGAAACAGGGAGACAAGGACAATCAGGATCCTGTCCTCTTGAAATGCCTTTAGATGAATTTAAATCATTACTTATCTTTTGTTCAAATGCCTCATTGGAATTGCCAGGGTTTCCCGCCGGGTTTGTTCTCTTATCTGATTTTGCACTGTTTGACTTTCTGCAGCTTGCACTAAATGTTAGAAATACAGGCAAAAATATAAGGCCATGAACAGCTCCAAACGTTATGACAAGAAACATGATTTTAAAAAATGTCCTAAATATGTAACTTGCTGCAGCAGCCAGTACAACTACACCCAGTATGGTCGAAAGGGCCCCTTGGATGATGGGATATCCAAGGCTGTATAATGCATCAATACTTCGTTCATTTGCAGTTTCTTTGTCACTAGACACAAATGCATATGAAATGTGAGCTGAAAAGTCCACAGAAAAACCAATACAAATGACCAGATTAATCATTGATATCGAATCTAAATTGACACCCCAAAACGTCATAAAACCAGCCACAGCCACTAAAACTGATGCAGTAGAAAATGTTACCCATATAGAGCAGATTGGATTAGGTATTAACAATAGCGCAATGATCAGCATTGCAGCAGCAGCAACAACTACATTCTGTATTGTGTTGGATACAATAACAAGATATTGATCAAAATAGATAAATGCAGGATGATACACCAGCAAAGGGATTTGACATTCCTGTGCCAGCTTTCTTAATTCAATTAGCATGTTTTTCTCAGCGACTGGAGTATTGACATTAATTGTCTGAATGAAAAAGCGAGAAGCATTAATTCTTTCTGAAGTTAAGTCTTGTTTAAATGCAGGAACAACGTGAAACAATGTAGATAAATTTTCCAAGAATGCATTTTTTTCCTGAATGTCTATTAACATCTGATTAGATATGGCAATGTACACACGAAGCCAGGATTCTGACAATTCAGGATCTACATACGAGTTGTTTTCCAATCTGCCCATGCAGGTTTCAATTTCATCCTGAACGGTGGAATTCCAATATTCCACAGGTTCAGTGACAGCAACCATAACGCGTGGTCCATATTTTGAGAAAAAAGCACTTTGATCGTCATAGAATTTAATCACATAAGAACCATCAAAGGCCAGATTTCTGAGATCAATTCCCTCTTTGATATTTATACAACCATAAATACTGACAGCCAAATAACCAATGTACAGGACAACCACAAGTGCCTTGGTCCAAATGTTTGTGAACCATGGACCATAATATTTCTTAAAGAAGAAATAAACTGGATGTTCTAGTTCTGCACCAGTCTCACTATTATAAGCTCCACCAACACAACACATTGAATAGCATTTAGATTCTTCTGGTTCCTGATCACTTTTGACTTTTCTGAATGTCAGCCAATGCCTGTTACTGGCTTCCCTTCTCCCGTTTAATGAAAGAACAGCTCCAAAAAATGTAATGTTATAAATGAAGCAAAACAGAACAGTTGTGCCTGTGTAAACACAGAATGACTGCACAGATCGAAAAGGTGTCATAATGCCAATATAAAAGGCCAAAACATCAGTCAGAGTGGTGATTGTAATAGAGATGGCTGCTTCAGCATATGTATCAGCAAGGCGATCTTCAATCTTATCTGTGACCTTGGTCTTTTGCCAACTGGCCAGCATGACAAACATATCATCTACACCAATCCCTAAAAAAAAAGAGGTGAATTAGTGCACCAGTAATTACCAATCAATGACTTCAAGCATAAGTGGTTAAAATTTAACAATCTCATCTAAATGGTGTATGATGAGAAATCAATACTTATTGCTAAATATCTATCTTTAAATGTTTAAATGAAGTTCCAAAGATTGAGAAGAAATTAAAAGCCAAACCAATGGAAGTAAATATAGACGCTATGCCAATGTTTCTGTTGTGTTTATATTTGCTACCTGTTCATAGGACTAACCTGCAACATTTCCACTAAATACAGACATAATATGCATTATAATTATAGACTGTCCCATGCACAGTTATAATTATGTACTGTTAAAATCAAATAAACATGCGCTCAATTTTGATAGCTGTGCAATATAGAGCAGGCACATAGTACAGTGTACTTCATTCAGACTGGAGCTTCAACAATTAGTATCAAGACTTTGATTCCTTTAAACAATTCTGACAGATCTAGATGTTTACATCAGGAAGGGGGTTGGTTAACTCAGTTGGCCAGATAACATGTCTCTTATGCAGAGTGATTCCAACAGTGTGGATTTCATTCCCACATCAGCTGAGATTACTATGAAGGATTTTCCTTCTCCACCTCTCCCTCGCTTGAGGCATGGTCACCCTCAGTTTAAACCACCACCAATCATCTCTGTCTAATGACAGAGCAGCTCTATGGTCTGATAAGACTATGGTGACTTTACATTTACCTTTTACACTAGGAACACAGGACTACAGAATCGAATAATGGAATAGCTACAGAATAGAAGACGACCATTTGGCCTGTTATGTGTATTCTGGAGTGTCACAAGAGTGTCTCACCACTCCAACCTTTTGAATCTGCTTTCGAATCACACTAACAGGCAGTGTATTCTAGCAATGCTGGATTCAGACATAAGCTAGGTAAGCTATAGCTCCGGACTTCACATTATAAGGGGACTTCGCAAATGAATTGAAAATGGACTTATGCACATTTGTTCATGGCTTGTAGGCATTGCAGGCTCAACGACAATTTATTGTCCATTTCTAACTGCCCTGATAAGGTTTCAGTGAGCTGTGTTCTTGTCCCTTGCAGGGACATCCAAGTTCTGTTAGAGAGGGAGTTGTAGGATTTTTGCCCAGTAACAGCGAATG
Source organism: Chiloscyllium punctatum (assembly GCF_047496795.1). Lineage (NCBI taxonomy): Eukaryota > Metazoa > Chordata > Chondrichthyes > Orectolobiformes > Hemiscylliidae > Chiloscyllium > Chiloscyllium punctatum. The sequence goes on along the minus strand of NC_092746.1, from coordinate 88,890,518 downwards.
AACTAATACATATTTCCAATTCAGGATGGTGTGTAACTTGGAGGGGAACTCAGAGGTAACAGTGATCCCACTTGCCACCCTTGTCCTTCTTGGTGCTGGAGGTTGTGGTTTTGGAAGGTGTTGTCAGAGGAGCCTTACTGAGTTACTGCAGTGCATTTTGTAAATGGTACACACTGCTGCCACCGTGCATTGGTGATGAAGGGAGTGAATGTTGAAAGTGGTGGATGTAGTGCTCACCAAGTGGTTTGGATTGGGTTGAACTTCTTGATTGTTGTTGGAGCACCTTTGCCTTGACCTTTCCCTTAACTCTTGACAGTCACACGATCCGTTTAGACACTTTGATCATGAAATAGGAGTGCTTTAAATGGATTTTACAAGCCAATAATAGTTACAAATTTGAAAGTGCTTCCAAGTCACACATCACTCATCTAAACTCCAGTGGAAACAGGCTCAGATTGTCCAGGGCCTGGACAATACATTTATTCCAGGTATCAATCTAGTAAACCTCAAGTAAAATACATGCAATGCATTTATATCCTTCCTTAAATATGGAGACTAAAATTGTATTTGAGATGGGTTGACATCAATGCCCTATATAACTGAGTCATAAGAGTCTTACTTTAATGTTCAGTTCCTCTCATAATAAATGGTAGCATCATATTAGCCCTTTGAACTAAGTGCTGGACCAACAAGTTAACTTTTGGTCACTCATGTACAGAACATCTTAATTCCTCCAAAACTCAAATTCTCTGTTTAAGTACTACCTTGCGTTTTCACTGTTTCTGCTAAAGGAAACAACTTCACATTTTTCCACATTATGCTTCATCAAAAGGGAGAGGCATGGCCTCGTGGTGTAATCACTGCACTGTTAATCCAGGGACCCAGGTAATGTTCTGGGGATTTGAATTCAACCACAGCAGAGGATGCAATTTGAATTCAAAGTAAATCCGGAATTAAAAGACTAGTGATAACCATGAATCCATTTAATGATGACCATGAATCCATCATCAATTGTCTGAAAAAACCCATCTAGTTCACTAGTGTCCTTTAGGGAAGGAAACTGCCATCCTTGTCTGATTGGGCCTACATGTGATTCCAGACTCACGGCAATGCATTTGGATCTTAACTGCCCTCTCAGCAAATTAGGAATGGGCAATAAATGCTAACCCAGTTGGTGATGGCATCGTCCCTTGAGTGAATAAAAAAACTGCCAGAATTTGGCTCAATCACACAGCCACCTGCATCGATCTGTAACTTCCTTCTATCTTCTCACAACATATTCTCGAACCCCACTTGATATTGGAAATTTAGCTACCATTCCTTCACTCCCTTCAGCAAAGTCATTGATGTAAATTGTAAAAAGTTAAACCATCAGCACAGACCTTCGCAGGATTCAATTCATCATACCCTACCAATCACACAAAGAACCATTAATACATTTATCCATCTCCCAGCTAGACAATCTTCTATCCACGCTAATGGGTTACTCCCTACACCATCAGCTTTTATTTTCTGAAATAACATTTGATGTGGCACCTTGTCAAAGTGCCATCTACAGACTTCTTTTTACTTAAAGCATATTGACTCCTTCAAAAAAACTCCAATTATTTGTTAAACATGACACCTCCTTCACAAAACCATGCTGATTTAAATTTTTCTAAATGCACTGCAAAAATCTCTTTATTGATTGATTCTAATGAATTCCCCATGACAATTATCAAGCTGGTTTAAAGTTCCTATAAGGAAACTGTTTCCTTTTTTCTGCCTCCGTCTCTTCGTATTTGCTGCTTTCCAATCCAATGGAAACTTTTGCTGAATTTAGGGAATTTTGGGAAGTGAAGAACACCACATGAATACCACCTCATTATCACATCTTTTAAGACACTATGAAGAAGTCTGTTAGGACCCAGAGATCTGTCAACACACAGCTCCATCAGTTTGCTCTGTACCACTTCACTTGTGATTGTATTCTATTGAGTTCCTCACTCCCTTCCACCTACTGGTGTATAGCTATTATAGAGTGTTATTTTTTGTTTCCGCTGTAGTGAAGACAGAAGCAAAATAGATATTCATTTCATTCACCATTTCTTTATTTTTGACTATTGACAATGTGGCAAAGAGTATTGGGAGGCAAGAGGATTGGGAAGCCTTTAAAAACCAGCAGGCAATAATTAAAAAAGCAATGGGGGTCAGGGAGAAAATGAAATAAGAGAGTATTCTAGCCAGTGATATTAAAAAAATTGCAAGAGTTTTTTTTACATATTAAAAGGCTAAGAAATAGGTAAGAGTGGATATTGGAGAGCAGAAAAATTAGGCTGTAGAAGTAAAAATGGAAAACAAAAAAATGGCAGAGGAACTGAATAAGTACTTTACCTCAGATTTCACAGTGGAAGACTCCAGCAATATTCCAGAATTTTGAGAGAGTCAGAGGTGAATGTACTGGCCATCGCTAAAGAGAATGTGCTTGGAAAGTTGAAAGGTCTGAACATGGATAAATCACCTCAACTGGATGGACTACACCCCAGGGTTCTGAAGGAGATAGCTGTGGAGATTGTGGAGGCATTGGTGGTGATCTTGCAGTAATGAGTGGAGTCAGGGAGACTCCCAAAAGACTGGAGAATGGCTAATGTAACACACCCATTTAAGAGGGAAGGGAGCAAAAGACAGGAAACTGTAGGCTGGGTTAGCCTGAACTTGGTTTTCATTAGGATTTTAGATACTACTATTAAGAATGAGATTGCTGAGTACTTGGAAGTACATGGTAAACTATGGTGGAGTCAGCACAGCTTCTTCAAGGGGAGGTCATGCCTGACAAATCTTTATAATTTTCAGGAGGTAACGAGCAAATTTGACAAAGGAAACACAATGATATATTTGGATTTCCAGAAGGCCTCTGACAAGGTGCTGCACAGGAGGATGCTAAATAAGGTAAGGGCCGATGTTGTTAGGGGCAAGACACTGGCATGGATAAAGGATTGGTTGATGGGCAGAATGCAGAGGGTAAAGATAAAGGGGTCTTTTTCAGGATGGCAGCTGGTGATTAGGTGAGTTCAACAGCAGTCAGTGTTGGGACCACAACTATTCACGTTATACATAAATGATCTGGTGGAGGTAACTGAGGGCATTGTTGCGAAGTTTGCAGATGACAGCAAGATAGGTGGAGGGACAGGTAATGTTGAGGAAGCAAAGAGGCTGTAGAAAGACTTGAACATGCTTAGTAAGTGGGTAAAGAAGTGGCAGATGGAAAGCAATTTGGCAAAGTGTGAGTTTATGCATTTTGGTCGGCAAAGTAGAGGCATAGACTTTTTTCTAAATGGTAAAAGGCTTCTGAAATCTCAAGCATAAAGGGACATGGACTTCCCACTTCAGAATTCTCTTAAGGTTAATATACAATTTCAGTTGGGTGTTAGGAAACGTGAACATTCATTTCAAATAAACTAGAATACAAGAGCAGAGATTTAATTCTGAGACTGTATAAGGCTCTGGTCAGACCACATATGGAATATTACGAATACATTTTAGCCCCATATCTAATGAAGGATGTTCTGGTATTTGATGGATCCCGAGGAAGTTCACAAGAATGATCCTGGGATGAAAGGCTTGTCACACGAGGCACATTTGAGAACTCTAGGTCTGTACTACATGGAGTTTAGAGGATGTGTGTGGGTCTGATTGAAAATTACAGAAAGCTGAGAGGCCTGGATAGAGTGGGTGTACAGAAGATGTTTTCACTAATAGCAGAGATTAGGATCCAAGGGCACAGAGTGAAGGGACGACCCTTGAGAACTGACATGAGAAGGAATTGCTTCAGCCAGAATGTTGTGGATCTGTGGAATCATTGCTGCAGAGGACTGTGGAGGCCTACTCGTTGAATGTATTTAAGACAGAGGTCGATTTATTTTTGATTAGTAAGGGGATCAAGGGTTACAGGAGAAGGCAGGAGAATGGGATTGAGAAACATATCAGTCATGTTCGAAGTGCAGAGCAGTCTCAATGAGCTGAAAGGCCTAATTCTGTTCCTATATCTTATGGTCTTGTAGTTTTATGACTCATCTTTCTCACTTTCTGGAGGACAAATGGTGACTTTATTTACTTTTCCTTTTAGAATACCTATAAATACTCTAGCAATCTGTTTTAATATTTTTAACTAACTTCCTGTTGTACTATAATTTCTTCCACCTAATGAGCCTTGTAGACATTTTCTGTCATTTTTTACATTCTGACCATTCATCTGACCTGCCACACATCTTTGTAGTTATATATCTTTTTCTTCAGTTTGATACTTTCCCTAAATTTGTAAACACTGATGGTGGGTCCTTCCTTCAGAACTTTTCTTTCTGTAGGAATATACTGAAACATTGTTTGCAAAATCCAGTAATGACTTAGAGAGGAAAGTTAATGATAGCAGAAAGGTGGGTTGGAATGCAAGTGGTGACAATGACATCAAGGGTCTGTACAAGAATATAGACAGGTTAAATGAGTATGCAATAAAACTTGGCAGATCGTGATTATTGTGGGAAAATGTGAGGTTGTGTACCCTGGCAGGAATAGTAGAGGAGCTAAATATTGAAAAATGGCAAAAAACAGCAGAAAGCCATAAAACGGAGAGTATTGGGTACCCTTGTCATAGAGATTACCAGCATGGAAACAGACACTTCGGTCCAACCCATCCATGCCGACCACATATTCCAACCCAATTTAGTCCCACCTGCCAGCACCCGGCCCATATCCCTCCAAACCCTTCCTATTCATATACCCATCCAAATGCTTCTTAAATGTTGCAATTGTACCAGCCTCCACCACATCCTCTGGCAGCTCATTCCATACACGTACCACACTCTGCTTGAAAACGTTGCCCCTTAGGTCTTTTTTATATCGTTCCCCTCTCACCCTAAACCTATGCCCTCTAGTTCTGGACTCCCCAACCCCAGGGAAAAGACTTTGCCTATTTATCCTATCCATGCCCCTCATAATTTTGTAAACCTCTAATAAGGTCACCCCTCAGCCTCCGACGCTCCAGGGAAAACAGCCCCAGCCTATTCAGCCTCTCCCTGTAGCTCAGATCCTCCAACCCTGGCAACATCCTTGTAAATCTTTTCTGAACCCTTTCAAGCTTCACAACATCTTTCCAATAGGAAGGAGACCAGAATTGCACGCAATATTCCAACAGTGGCCTAACCTATGTCCTGTACAGCCGCAACATGACCTCCCAACTCCTGTGCTCAATACTCTGACCAATAAAGGAAAGCATACCAAATGCCTTCTTCACTATCCTATCTACCTGCGACTCCACTTTCAAGGAGCTATGAACCTGCACTCCAAGGTCTCTTTGTTCAGCAACACTCCCTAGGACCTTACCATTAAGTGTATAAGTCCTGCTAAGATTTTCTTTCCCAAAATGCAGCACCTCGCATTTATCTGAATTAAACTCCATCTGCCACTTGTCAGCCCATTGGCCCATCTGGTCCAGATCCTGTTGTAATCTGAGGTAACCCTCTTCACTGTCCACTATACCTCTAATTTTGGGGTCATCTGCAAACTTACTAACTGTACTTCTTATGCTCACATCCAAATCATTTATGTAAATGACAAAAAGTAGAGGGCCCAGCACCAATCCTTGTGGCACTCCACTGGTCACAGGCCTCCAGCCTGAAAAACAACCCTCCACCACCACCCTCTGTCTCTACCTTTGAGCCAGTTCTATATCTAAATGGCTAGTTCTCCCTGTATTCCATGAGATCTAACCTTGCTAATCAGTCTCCCATGTGGAACCTTGTCGAACACCTTACTGAAGTCCATATAGATCACATCTACTGCGCTGCCCTCATCAATCTTCTTTGTTACTTCATCAAAAAACTCAATCAAGTTTGTGAGACATAATTTCCCATGCACAAAGCCATGTTGACTATCCCGAATCATTCCTTGCCTTTCCAAATACATGTACATCCTTGAATTACAAAATTTCAGCAGGTAATAGGGAAAGCAAATGGAATGTTGACCATCATTTCAAAGTGAATGGAGTATAAAATAGTTCTGCTAAACCTATACAAAGTGCTAGTCAGACCACAGCTGGAAGGCTGTGAATAATTTTGGTCCCCCTTACCTATAGAAGGATAGCCAGCATTAGAGGCAGTGCAGAGAAGGTTCACTAGGTTGTACGAGATATGGAGGGATTTTGTTACAAGGAGAGGTTGAGTAGGTTGTGTCTATATTCATTGAAGTTCAGACGAATGAAAGGTGACTTTATTGAAACATACAACATTCTTAGGGGACTTGACAGGATTGATGTGAAGTAAATCCTTAATGATCAAAGAGCATAATCCCAAAATAAGGGGTCACCCAGTTAGAACAGAAATAATGAGGAATTTTGTTATCAAAGGATAGTACAATTCTTTCCCACAGAGGGCTCTTGAGGCTGAGTCATTAAGTATATTCAAGGCTGAGATAGACACAGTTTAAGGTGTAAGGGAATCAAGGGGATAAAACAGAAAAATAGAATTGAGGCCACCCATGTTCTCATTGTATGTGTGTGACTTCTGATCTTGTCCACTCCAAAACTGGCATCTCCACCTCATTGTATAGTGATGCACACTTATAGTGTCATAGAGATATGCAACTCATCCATGCTGACCAGATACCCGAAATTAATCTAGACCCATATGACAGCATTTGGCCCATGTCCCTCTGAACCATTCCTATTCATATACCCGTCCAGATGCCTTTTAAATGTTGTAATTGTACCAGCCTCCATCACTTCCTCAGGCAGCTCATTCCATACCCACACCACCCTCTGCATAAAAAAAAGTTACCTCGTAGGTCCTTTTTAAATCTTTCCCCTCTCACCTTAAACCTGTGCGCTTTAGTTTTGGATTCCCCCATCCCAGGGAAAAGACCTTGGTATTCACCCTATCCACAAACCACTGTAAGGTCACCCATTAGCAAGAGAAAATAGACCCAGCCCATTCAGCCTCTCCCTATAGCCCTGATCAGGTCTTGGGAATTTATCCACCTTTATGTATTTTAAGTCATCCAGCACCTCTTCCTCTGTAGTTTGGACAATTTTCAAAATGTTACTATTTAGTTCCCCATGTTCTCTATCTTCCACATCCTTCTCCACAGCAAACATGGATGCAAAATACTTGTTCAGTACTCCCCCATCTCCTGCAGTTCCATGCATAGGTGGCTTTGCTGTGATTGGCTGAAAGGCTTATTTCTACATCTATATCTTATGGTCTTATAATTTTGAGCACCCTGTATCAAACCTGTTCTCAACTTTTAATTCCTCATGGAGAACAGTCCCAGCATCTCCAATCTAAGTAACAGAAATTGCTGCACTATGACATACAATGTCAACAAAATGTTGAATCGTTCACAGCAATCCACTTGCTTAAGGAATTCTTTCAGTCCAGCTACCAGGCTGTTTATCTCACGGTTAAATTTTCTTGAATGGCAAAGATGGTACTGGATGCCATCTATTTATTTTTTCAAATCATTTATTTTCAAAAGATTCAAGAGACATTTGTTACAGTCCCTGATATTTTCATGCCAATGAGAAATTTGAGATTGGGCAGCATAAATTGAGAGCTTGAAAGGAACAGTAAGAGAGCGAGTTTTTGAGAAGATTTGTAGCTCAGCCATTCCTAGATGTCATAGTAGAGCAAAAAGTCAGTGGGGAACTTCAAACCAGCATCTACAGGAAAATAACATACATGGACCAAATACTGAAGTACAGAAGCAATCATCCCAACACTCTCAAACAGAACTGCATTAGAACATTATAACAAATGAGCCACCACATGCTGCAGCACCGAGGAAAAATGAAGAGCAGAGAAAAATCACCTATACAGCGTATTCAGAAAAAACGAGTACCCAATGAACAAAGTCAATCAATTTCTCAGCAACAAACTCAAATAAGCAGACAAAATGCTCCCAGAAACCCTAGCCATTCTCCCCTGCATCAAAAATGTCACGGAAATGACTGCCAGACTACTCAGACCTCTTGGCATCATGGTGGCTCACAAACCCACAACACACTAAAACATCAGCTAATGAACTTAAGACCCTATACAGCCAACAAGCAAAACTAATGTCATTTACAAAGTACCTTGCAAGAACTGTGACAAACACTACATTGGACAAACAAGCAGAAAACTAGTTACCAGGATACATGAACATCAACTAGCCACAAAAAGACATGACTCACTATCACTAGTATCCTCACATACAGATGAGGAAGGACACCACTTTGAGTGGGGCAACACATCCATCCTAGGACAAGCCAAACAGAGACACGCACAAGAATTCCTAGAAGCATGGCATTCCAACCAGAACTCTATCAACTAACACATCAATTTGGATCCCATCTACAACCCTCTGAGAAAAAGAACAGGAAATGACACTAACAACACCGGAAATGACATCACTAACCCAAGGAAACCTAAGTACATAAATAAAAAGTGGAACATAACATCAGCACTTCACTGGAGGCTCACTGATGATGTTACCTAGTATGGTGATGAAACATCTGAAAATGAACCTTTTAGCTCAGCAAGCAAACTTACATTCAGAGAAGTAAGAGAAATGGAATAAGGAGAGATGCATAAAAGTACAATGCCAAAGGGATATATAATTTTATCATAATTACATTTTAACAAAATATTACTGACCTAGAATCAGAAAAGGTGCATTGGCGGTATTGATAGCAAATTTCATTCCACAGTATAACAGTAGTCCAAATCCTGACAGTACAGCTAACCCAGCCGATATAACTCCCAGAGCAGCGACCCATACTTTATTCCTCACACAGTCCAACCTGAAAATAAATTTGACAATCTTGTAAAACACAGCAGATTTTTTTCTATTATGTATTCTATGAAAACATGTTATAAATAATTATGAAAAAATGGATTTTACCTCATACAAGATATGATAGAAAAGAATATTGAAAGAAAATATGTGACAGAGAACAAAGGAATAATTTTCTTGGAAGTCCCTTCAAATTCTTCTTGTCTTGATATTGATGTGAAATAGGAAACCTGTAATTCAGGAATAAAGGTTAGCAATTATCAAAGATACTCTCAATTTATTTTCATAAAACAACATCCTGAGCAGCTGTGGTGTGTGGGAGCTGGTGGATGCTGGAGTGATCCATGGTGACCACATCTGTATCAGCTGCTCAAGGACAACAACTCAGAGCTACTGAGACACTGCAGACACTGTGACACATCAGGGAGTGGGAGAGAAAACCTAGTCACTGTTGCGGGAGGCAGTCACACCACTTAGATTAATTACATCAAATTTGCTGCATGGTCAGGGTCAGTAAGGTGTCACTGTGGATAAGGTGGCTATACGGATCCATAATTTAGCTTTGGAGGAGCCTCAGTCAGTGCCTTTCTCTGATGGGTACATGGCTCTTGCTTGGAGGGTGGACAAGGGCACAAGCTGTAGGGAGAATGAGTAAATAAACCACAGTCAGAATAGTTCAGAGCACTATTCAAGTCAGCAAAGGAAAGAAAAATTTACTCGTGTTGCATAGTGTGGTTAGGAGAATAGATAGAATTCTCTACAGCAAGGGCAGAATGTGGTACAGGACATTGTACGGGACATTGTACTGGATCTGCTGCCACATTCAGGACAACTCTTTTGGATCAGGAAGGAACTTGAAATGGAAGGGGAAGGCTTCAGTTGTTATGATTGATATTGGCATGAGCAACGTAGGTAGGACTAGGAAAGAAGTTTGGCTCAGAGATTTCATGCTACTTGGGAGACTAAATGAAAAAGAAGCACAAATCTTAGGATTATTGGCGTGTATTAAATAAGATTAGAGTGGTTAAAGCATTGCTGAAAGATTGGTGTGGAAGAAAGAGTTTCAATTAATTGGTATTGGCACCAGCATTGGGGAAAGTAAATGCTGTTCTATTGAATAATGCTGGGACCTGTGTTCTGATGAGTCACATAGTAGGATTGCTGATAGGGTTTTAAACAGTCAGGGTGCAGAGTGTTCGATTGAATGAAGCTCAAAAATATCAAGAAGAAATAGGGTAGAGCAGAGATGCAGGTTAGTGAAGGGATAAACAATAATTACTGTGTGACAGGATGGATTAGAAAATATATGCAAAAGGATGCAGCAGACATTAGAACTAATTCATATTCATGTCTCCACCCAGCATTGTGTCAACTGCAAATCTGATCTCATCTAAATCATGAATATATGTCGTGAATACTTGGAGTCCAAGCACTAGTTTCTGTGGAACACTACTGGTCGCTGACTGTCACTTGGAAACTGACTTGTTTTTCCCTCTTCATTGTTTCCTGTCTGCCAACCAATTCTCTATTTATGCCAGGTTCCTGCTTCCAATCTATTTTAATTTTATTATCCCTTACCTGAGATTATATTGAAAGTCATCTGGAATTCCAAGTAAACTATATCCACTGGTTCCCATACATCAACCCTACAAATATATCCTCATATCCTTGAAAACTTGCCACAGATTTATCAAGCACAATTTCCCCTTTAAAATACCAACCTGACTCTGCCCAATCTCATCATTGTTTCTCAAATGCTCTGCTATAAAATCCATCTTAATGGATTCCAACATTTTCCCCACTATTGATGTCAGGCTAACTGGCCTAGAATTCCCTGCTTTTCTCTATATTCTTTTTTTTAAATATTGAGGTTAAATTAGCCATTGGCAAATTCATAGGAACTGTTCCAAAGTCTACTGCAATTGTATTCATTATTTCGAGGGTCATTTCCTTCAGTACTCCAGGATTTAGATTGTCAAGCCCTGGGAATTTATTGACTTGTAATCTAATCACTCTTCGCAACATCATTTCCTTACTCATAGTGATTTCCTTCAGTTACTCCCTCTCACTAGGCCCTGTATTCTCAATATTTTTGGAAAGTTATTTGCATCCTCCTGAGTGAAGACAGGCACTACATATATATTAATTTGTCTGTCATCTCTTTGTTCTCATTATAACTTCATTATAGTGTGTCTGATTGCAAGAGATCTACAATCTCTCTCATGTTACATATCGATAGAAGCTTTTACAATCAAATTGCAGGTTCCCTGCAAACTTACTCACATATTCCCTCTTTTGCCCTTTTTAGCTGAAATCGATACTGTTCCCAATCCTCTGATCTGCTGGGTTTTTTTGGCCAATTTTTGTGCCTTATCCTTGGATTTAATACAGTCCTCAATTTCCCTTATTAGCCATTGTCAAGCAACCTTTTCCATTGTACCTCATGGAACAGACTTCCAGAAATATTAAAACACATTAAAAACTCACCATAATATTATTCTGATTTTTCAGTTTGTTCGGAAAAACCTGAAGGAAATTCTTCAGCCACAGCAAACTGAGGGTTTTCATGTCATCATTATCTTCTTGTAAATAATAATCTAGTTTAATAGCTTTGGCTTTATTAATATAATTTTGATCTTGGTCAACACCTCCAACAGCCAAACCCATAAAAGTCTTATTCATCGTAGGGTAAGAAATCCTCTTCTTGGTTGCTAGGCTGTGATTTATAATATTTAAAATTTCATTTCCAAAGCACGAGTTTGCCATCCGTGTACAAAGAGAAGAATAGTTGTACGTGACACCTTGACTATTGTTGATGCTGAGCTGCTTTACATCAGCATCAAGTGACAGAATCTCTTGAAATGCAGCAGCTGTCAAGATATTGTCATCTTTCGATACAGCAATGAAAGAAGCAAACACCCCCTCTGTGTAAAGTCTCTGACCGGAGAAGAATTCAGAATCATTGGTTGGAAAGTGGTTTTTAATGAACTCTCTCTCAGATTTCGCTGGTCCATATATGGGCGTAAATTGCTCTTCTATGTCATTGCTTTCATGTGTCCGTAAAGAAGAAAAACCCGAACCCAGAGCAGCAGAAAGTATCAGAGGAATCGTGAGGAAGCACCAGGAATATTTACTCACGAGGATTCCAAGTTTACGAAAAGCCCGGCGGAGAGGTTTCTCGACGCAATTTGTCCTGCACTGAGTCATGCTGAGAGATACAATGGTAAAACAAAACCTGATTCCATAAACTTTCACCTCAGTAAAGTTCAGTGTTTAAGAGGGGAAAAAAGGCAACTTTTTACAGATGAGCTGGATGCTGCTGCTTCACTAAGCTGCTGGAATGAAATACACAATAAGAACTGTTCGGAACTGCTTGGTTCATTTATTTTGATACCACTATTGTCGATTGCTTTCCATCGGTTGCTCTAGAGACGATCCTGTTGTGCATCTTCCCTTCTGTTCAGCCGAAAGTTCCGTAATTTAGATTAATAATTAACCAATTATTTTCGAATTAGATTTAGAATTAAGTTTAATTGTCACGTGTGTTTCAGTACTGGAATACAGCAGTACAGTGAAAAGCTACAGAAGAGAGGTAACCTTATTGAAATATATAAAATTCTTCCAAGATTTGACATGATGGATGCAGAAAGGTTGTTTCCTATTGCGGGAGAGTCTAAAACCAGAGGGCATAATCTCGGAATTGTTGGTCACCCATTTCAGACAGAGATGAGGAGGAATTTCCTCTCTCAGAGGGTAGGAGAAACTGAAGACTGCAAATGCTGGAGATCAGAGCTTAAAAATGTGTTACTGGAAAAACGCAGCAGGTCAGGCAGCATCAAAGGAGCAGGAGAATCGGTTTCGGGCATAAACCCTTATTCAGGAATGAGGAGGGTATGCCAAGCAGGCTAAGATAAAAGGTAGGGAGGAGGAACATGGAGGAGGGGTGTTGGGAATGTGATAGGTGGAAGGAGGTTAAGGTGAGGGTGATAGGCTGGAGAGGAGTTGGGGGGCGGAGAGGTCGGGAAGAAGATTGCAGGTCAAGAAGGCGGTGCTGAGAAGGACTGAGAAAAGGTGGGGGGAGGGGAAATGAGAAAGCTGGAGAAATCTCCTAGGCACCCTCCAACCACAAGGGATGAATGCAGATTTCTCCACCTTTTCTCAGTCCCAACCCTCAGACTCAGCCTTCTTGACCTGCAATCTTCTTCCCGACCTCTCCGCCCCCACCGCCTCTCCGGCCTATCACCCTCACCTTAACCTCCTTCCACCTATCGTATTCCCAACGCCCCTCCCCCAAGTCCCTGCTCCCTACCTTTTACCTTAGCCTGCTTGGCACACCCTCCTCATTCCTGAAGAAGGGCTTATGCCCGAAACGTCGATTCTCCTGTTCCTTTGATGCTGCCTGACCTGCTGCGCTGTCTCAGAGGGTAGGTCATTGTGGAATTCTTTACTGCAGAGGGTGCCAGTTGAGTTGCGGGCTATTGAGTATTGGATTGTTAAGTATATTTAAGGCTGATACAGATTTTTAATTATTAAAAAAATCCAAGATTATAGAGAAAATGCAGGAAGGTGGAGTTTGAAGCTGTTATCCATGACCTCATTGAATGGTGGGACGTTTTAATGGGATGGATGGTCTATTTCTGAACCTCTGTTTTATGGTCTGTGAACTAGTGACCAGATAATAATGAAAAAGGGCTTCAGCCTGGAAGCAATTATAGAGATATACAGCATGGAAAGAGACTGATCTGTCTAACGAATTAGTTCCCAGGAAGTCGAGCTCTCTACTCTCAAATCAGCCATCCCTGATTCCATCACTGTTGCTGAAAATGCTGCCTCTCCCTTCTGCTCTGGTACTTTGGCAACATGCCCTGGCAGGATCTGCTAGCATGCCAAGCCAAGACAGTGGGCGACACTGTGGCACAGTGATTAGCACTGCTGCCTCACAGCGCCAGAGATCCGGGTTCAATTCCCGCCTCAGGCGACTGACTGCGTGGAGTTTGCATGTTCTCCCCGTGTCTGCATGGGTTTCCTCCGGGTGCTCCGGTTTCCTCCCACAGTCCAAAGATGTGCAGGTTGGGTGAATTGGCCATGCTAAATTGCCCGTAGTGTTAGGTAAGGGGTAAATGTAGGGGTATGGGTAGGGTCGGTGTGGACTTGTTGGGCCGAAGGGCCTGTTTCCACACTGTAATGTAATCTAACCTAAAACTGGCATGACCCGCCAAGAGACCAGGCCCAGAACCCACCATGAGCTGTTGAGACGCCAGGCAGGGACCTGCCAGGAGTTGCCAAGAGACCAGTCTGGGACCTGCCATGTGATGCCCAGAGACCAGACTGATAACTGCCAAACTGTCAAGAGACCAGGCCTGGGACCCACCTCATACCACCAAGAGACCAGGCTGAGACTACCAAGAGCCACTGAGACACCAGCTGGCACCCACCAGGCGCAGCTGAGAAACATTCTCTCAACTGTTTCAATTCTTTATTCAATCTCATTCAAATCTTAATCAAACTGATGCTGTCCACATCATGCTATTTATGCCAAGTGAGAAGTGATTCTGTAACATCGTGAGCAGCATGGTGGCAGTGGACGGCACGGTGGCACGGTGGTTAGCACTGCTGCCTCACAGCGCCAGAGACCTGGGTTTGATTCCCACCTCAGGCAACTGTCTGTGTGGAGTTTGCACATTCTCCCTGTGTCTGCATGGGTTTCCTCCGGGTGTTCCGGTTTCCTCCCACAGTCCAAAAATGTGCAGATTAGGTGAATTGGCTGTGCTAAATTGCCCGTAGTGTTAGGTGCAGGGGAATGGATGTGGATGGGTTGCTCTTCGGAGGGTTGGTGTGGACTTGTTGGGCTGAAGGGCCTGTTTTCACACTGTAAGTAATCTGATCTAATCTAATCTAATCATTAGTAGGTTGCTCCAAATCTAAAAATCTCTACACATCACTCCTTCCCATGCTAATAGTTACATTAAACAAATGAGCAATCTTATCATGTATCACGTCCCTAGATGATAACTATCTAAACTATTTACTTATTCCTCTGTCACAACTTATGTGGAAATTTAAGAAATAAATCACTCCAAAGTCCTCAAACTGATTTATCACCATTTTGTATTCTCACTTAGCGTAAAAGGTTTTTAAATAAAAGAAGTGCTAAAGACAATCTCACCTTAAAGCAGCTTTCAACTTTAGTTGAAGGTAAAAATCAGATTTAAAAAAACAATAACGTAAAGGACTTGGATAGTCTTGGACTAAAATGATAAAATGAAAAGAGTAAAGAAAGCCTGTCCACCATCATCTCTAGATAGGTAATGGATATTCTTAGCAATATATCAGCAGATGTTTGGTCATTCCCTACTAAACTCAAAAATCAAGTGTGCAGCCTGAGAACAAATATTTAGAAATGATTTTTTTAAAAATTTCAATTAATTCGGGGGGCATGCGCTTCATTGGCTGGGACAGCATTTATTGCAAGTCCCCAGTTGCTCTTGAGGTGGTGGTGAGCCCCTTTCTTGTACTGCTGCAATCCCATATGGCATAGGTAGATCCACAAAGCCATTAGGGAGGGAAATGCAGTGTTTTGATCCAGAGATAGTGAAGAAATGGCCATACATTTCCAAGTCAGGATAGTGAGTGGCTTGTAGGGGAGTTTGCCGGTTGTAATGTTTCCATGCGTCTGCTACCCTTTTCCTTCTAGGTGGATTTGGAAGAGTGAATTTCTTCAGTGCATTTTGTAGATGCTTCACACTTATGCTACTGAGCATTGATGGTGGACGGAATGGGTTTTCGTGGATGTGTCGATCAAGCAGGCTCCTTTGACTTGGATGGTATCAAATCTCCTGACGGTTCTTGATTCATCCATCACATTCCTGACTTATGCCTTGTTGATGAAGGACAGGCTTTGGGGAATCAGGAGGTGCATTACTCATTGTAGTTCTCAGTCGCTGACTGGGTTTTGTAGCCACTGCATGTATAATGGCAAGTCCTGTTCAGTTTCTGCTCTATAATTTCTCCCAGGATGTGTTATCATTGTGCTATCATGCACTATCAGATTATTCTATCATTATTCAGATGGGCTTGAAGAGGGGTCTCAGGACCTGATACGCTAACGTTGGTTTCTCTCCACAGGTGCTGCTGGATCTGCTGAGTTTTGGCATAAATTTCTGGTTTTACTTGTGAACATAACTGACCCGATTTACGTGGACTTGTCTATGCATGAGACTGAAACAAGTGATCAGTCTGCTCTGTCCCAATCACCACTCACCGACCAGCCCACTGCGTCCTGAACGAGTTATCGATCACTGAGAGGTAAAGTTCCTTATACCCAATTTTCCATTCAAGCAGACTTTGCATTTAAACTTCGACACTGTCCAGTTTTCAGTGAGTAGTCAGTTTGCCCACTGACTAACCTCACAATTATGTCATCTATCACACCCGGTTTAATCACCTGGGAAAAAGCTTACCTTTGTTTTAACAAACCTTAAACATCAGCCAACCTTTTGATTCTGCTGCCACCTTTATGTCACTCAATCAAACACATAATATTTACACAGACTATTCTTGTGATCAGGCACTCCTGTTCAGCTGATTAATAGTCACATATTGGACACATCTGATGCCCTGGTCTGTTTCAAAGAGAACTTCAACCAAACACACTGTGATGGTTCCGGTGAGAGTAAGAGTGAGGTTCTGCTAGAAGGTATGATCAATTAGGAGGGTGCATTAAGAAACCAACACCTCAAAGGTAATAATGTCTGGAATATAACTGAAGTAGGTGAAGTTGTGAAGACCTGAAAATGTGTTGCTGGAAAAGCGCAGCAGGTCAGGCAGCATCTAAGGAGCAGGAGAAGAGACGTTTTGGGCATAAGCCCTTCTTCAGGGCTGAAGAAGGGCTCATGCCTGAAACGTCGATACTCCTGCTCCTTGGATGCTGCCTGACCAGCTGTGCTTTTCCAGCAACTCATTTTCAGCTCTGATCTCCAGCATCTGCAGTCCTCACTTTCTCCTAGAAGTTGTGAAGAACCCCAGTAGACCAAGTAAAGCCAGAAGAGATGCATTTGTTTAAAACCCTGCTATTGTCCTCCAGCTGCACACACAGATTGTTCATTCAGTCTCCAATGGACTCTACTCTTTCTCTTTTTTCCCTCTTCCCCGAATATACTTTCATAACATCCTGTGACTCTCACCAATTTTAACTGCCAGTGTAGTTTCATGCATTTCTATATCTGGCCATTGACTTTCCTGATCCATCTACTAAAATGTTTGGACAGGATTGGAAATTAAAAGGTAGAAATGCACAGCAAATGTTGTAAAAAGAAATAATCTAAATAATGTATTTCAGTCCATGGATTACTTACATTACTCAGTGTTTAGGACAGAGGGACAAGCGTGGGAAGGTGTGATGTGTAGAGATTTTTTGACTTGGAGCAACCTACTAATGATGTAACAGAACCACTTCTCACTTGGCATAGATAGCATGGTGTGGACAGTGTCAGTTTGATTAAGTTTATAATGAGATTGAATAAAGAATTGTAACAGTTGAGAGAATGTTTCTTAGCAGCTCCTGGGGGGTGTCAGCCTGGTGTCTCAGTGGTTTGTGGCAGGTCCCAGCTTGGTCTCTCAGTGGCATGAGGTGGGTCCCAGGCCTGGTTTCTCGATGGCATGGCAGTTATCAGCCTGGTCTCTGGGCATCTCATGACAGGTCCTAGCCTGGTCTCTCGGCAGCTCCTGGCAGGTTCTGGCCTGGTGTCTCCATGGCTTGTGGTGGGTTCTGAGCCTGGTCTCTTGGTGGCTCATGCCAGTGTCTCAGCATGGCGTGCTAGCACATCCTGCCAGCGTATGTTGCCAAGGTATAGGGGAAGAATGGAGAGCCAGCAATTTCAGCAACAGTGACGGAATCAGGGATGGCTGCTTCGAGATCAGACAGCTGAGATCTTCCAGAGAGCACGAGATAAGCAGACACATCAAAGACTGTTGAACTTTTAACTTATTCCCCTACTTTCAGTTCAGGTTTTTTTCTCTATGGTTGCCCCCAGGATCATTGTGCTATCATGTATAATCACATTGTTCTATCATTTTTCAGAAGGCCTGAGGAGGGATCTCACGACCTGATACGTTAACTTTGGTTTCTCTCCACAAGTACTGCTGGATCTGCTGAGTTTTGGCAGCAATTTCTGGTTTTACTAGTAAACATAACTGACCCGATTTACGTGGACTTGTCTATGCATGAGACTGAAACAAGTGATCAGTCTGCTCTGTCCCAATCACCACTCACTGACCAGCCCACCGCGTCCTGAACGAGTTATCGATCACTGAGAGGTAAACTTTCTTATACCCAATTTTCCATACAAGCAGACTTTGCATTTAAACTTGGACACTGTCCAGTTTTCAGGGAGTAATCAGTTTGCCCACTGGCTAACCTCACAATTATGTCATTTACCACAAACGGTTTAATCACCTGGGAAAAAGCTTACTTTTGTTTTAACAAACCTTGAACATCAGCCAACCTTCTGATTCTGCTGCCACCTTTATGTCACTCAATCAAACACATAATATTTACACAGACTATTCTTGTGATCAGGCACTCCTGTTCAGCTGATTAATAGCCACATTATGGAAACATACACTGACCTAATCTGTTTCAAAGAGAACTTCAACCAAACACTCTGTGATGGTTCCGGTGAGAGTAAAAGTGTGGTTCTGCTAGAAAGTATGATCAATTAGGAGGGTGCATTAAGAAATCAACACCTCAAAGGTAATAATGTCTGGAATATAACTGAAGTAGGTGAAGTTGCCAAGAACCCCAGCAGACCAAGTAAAGCCGGAAGAGATGCATTCGTTAAATACCCTGCTATTGTCCTCCAGCTGCACACACAGATTGTTCACTTGGTCTCTAATGGACTTTACTCTTTCTCTTCTTTCCCTCTTCCCCTGAATATATTTACAAAATATCTTGTGACTCTCACCAATTTTAACTGCCAGTGTAGTTTCATGCATTTATACAGCTGGTCACTGACCTTCCTAATCCATAGAGTCATAGAGATGTACAGCATGGAAACAGACCCTTCGGTCCAACCGGTCCATGCCGACCAGATATCTCAACCCAATCCAGTCCCACCTGCCAGCACCTGGCCCATATCCCTCAAAATCTTCCTATTAATACACCCATCCAAATGCCTTTTAAATGTTGCAATTATACTAGCCTCCACCACTCACTTGGCAGCCCATTCCACACACACACACACACCACCCTCTGCATGAAAAGGTTGCCCCTTAGGTCTCTTTTTATATCATTTCCCTCTCACCCTAAACTTATGTCCTCAAATTCTGGACTCCCCATGGAAAAGACTTTGTCTATTTAGCCTATCCATGCCCCTCATGGTTTTATAAACCACTATAAGGTCACCTCTCAGCTTCTGACGCTCCAGGGAAAACATCCCTAGCCTATTCAACCTCTCCTAAAGCTCAAATCCTCCAATCCTGCCAACATCCTTGTAAATTTTTTCTGAACCCTTTCAAGTTTCACAACATCCTTCCAATAGAAAGACTAGAATTGCATGCGGTATTCCAACAGTGGCCTAACCAATGTCCTGTACAGCTGCAACATGACCTCCCAACTCCTGTACTCAATACTCTGACCAATAAAGGAAAGCATACCAAACGCTTTCTTCACAGCTGAACTGCAGCCAAACACACTTCCTGCAGGCATAGTCACTAGGGACAATCAACAGTTCCCTGATCTCCAACTCTGACAGGAAAAGCATATCACTCCACTGAATGCCATCTCTTTAACAATTTGCAGACTTAGAATTACCTAAAAAAACTCATACTTTGATCAAATCCCACTGTTGGCACAGTCTTACTGCTCAAGCACTGCTCTGGGATAATTAATACCTATCCTTCGTATTAAAAGGCAAGAAACAACCAAGATCTAAGCACAACAATTAAAAATGTGTACCCTTTCCTTACCCACAATTTTTGATGACAGATGGTAGTTTCACGAAGGTGGTCACACTGCAGGTACAGTCAGGTCAATGGATGATGGTCAAAAGAGGTAGACTCTATGACTCTAAGAGTCTGTTTCCATTGTGTATGACTCTATGACTCGACTCCAAGTTGATAACAAAGAGATAACAGATGACTTAAGTGGTTTTCAAAATGTGTTGTTTCACAGGCATAAAGATGTACTCCTTGGTTGGTTTTCTAAAATATTGATCAGGGTCACATTCTCAGATCACCCAGGCAAGCACAGCAATGATTCTTATTCAGCTTTCTATTCTTCAGGCATCGGGAAGCTGGTATCGCAGATTAGGCAGGGAACTTTCAAGACTTCCTTCTGTCTCAGCAGCAGCCAAGAACTAACTCTCAGAAAGCATAGTTCAAAAAAAGCAATCAACTTCTACTATCTGTTTCAACACAATGCACTTCCTTGAATCAGTGTGTCTATAAGAACCTTTTTAAATGAAATTTCAGTCTACATTTAGCCTCCAGACCTGGCCTCTTGAACAAACAAAGCTTGTTTGATCTGTTCATTTCCTTTTCCACATGCTGTCCCAAAGTCTGCCAGTCATTTCCAGTACTTAACTTCAAAGCTGATAGAAGAATGTAAAGAAAATAAATGAAATATCAATGGGGATTCTGACACAACTCAGCAATAGCCTGCTGACTTCTGCTCAGTTTGATTTTGCCAGGGTCAATCAGATCCTGACCTCATGAGAGGCTTGGTCCAAGGATGGTTAAAATAACTGAACATCTGAGTTGTCCAGCAAAACTAGAGTGAAGGAATTCAGAGGGAAACTAAATAAAAACTGAAAGAACTGCGAATGCTGGAAATCAGCAACAGAAACAAAAATTGCTGGAAAAGCTCAGCAGGTCTGGTAGCATCAGTGAAGAGAAATCAGAATTAACATTTTGGGTCCAATGACCTTACCTCCTAATGATGGTGGCTAAGAAATGTTTTTTTATGCAGAAGATAGGTGGGGGGGGGGGGGGGGGGGGGCAAAGGACAAACAGTAGGTAGAGATAGATCCTAAAGAGAGAAAAAGACACCTGGACAAAGGGGTGGATAATGATCAGGCTAGGAATGTGAATAGCTATTAATGTGGACTATTTGCAGCTAACAATAGGTTGAGCATAATAGCAAACCATGTGATAACCAGTCCTGGAGTGTGCAGGTTCAGATAAGGACATGGGAGAAGGTGCCTCAAGCCCTAAAATTGTTCAACTGGATATTGAGTCCAGAATGTTGTAGAGTTCCCAAGCAGAAAATGAGCTGCTGTTCTTCCAGCTTGTGTTGAGCTTTGCTGGAGCACTGCAGGAAGTCTGAGACACAGATGTTGGCAGGGAACAGGATGGTGTATTCAAGTGACAGGCAATTGGAAGCTCAGAGTATTTTTTTTGTGGACAGAAATACGAGTATTACCTAGCTTATATTATAAAAGAAGATTGTCAGGGCTTTTTAGATATCGAAATGGTAAGACAGAGGCCAGACTGGACATTGGACTACTGGAAAATGAAACTGGTGAAGTAGCATTGAGGAACAAAGAAGTGGTGGAGGAACTGATTAGGTACTTTGCATTAGTCTCCATAGTGGAAGATGCCAGCAACATAGCAGAATATCAAGAGAGTCAGGAGGCAGTGGTGACTGTAGCGACCATCACTAAGGTGAAGGTGCTGGGGAAGCTGCAATGTCTGAAAGTGGTTAAATCATTTGAACCAGATGAACTACACATCAGAGATCTGAAGATGTAGCTACAGAGACTGTGGAGGTATTGGTGGTGATCCTTAAGGAAACATTGGAGTCAGAGAGGGTCCCAGAGGAATAAAAAATGGCAAATGTTTAAGAAGGCATGGAGGCAGAGGAAGGAAATTGATTTATCTCTTAGATTTTCACATTAGTCCTGGCAAGAGAAAGTAAATAGTTTAGAGTGCAGATTCTTGGAAGTACATGCAAAATAGAGTTGAGTCAGCATTACTTTGACAGGAGAAGTCATTCCTGACGAATCTGTTAGAGTTCTTTGAGGAGCTAGCAAAAAAGTTGAACAAAAGGAGAGCCAGTGGACATGAGCTATTTGGATTTCCAGAAGGCCTTCGACAAGATATCAAAAAGGTAAGAGAAGTCTATCACTAGGTAGAAGCCCATGGAATTAGGGGCAAGGAACTTTTAGACAGAGGACTTGCTGATTGCAGAAGGTGAAGAGTGGGGATAAAGGGGTCAATTTCGAGATAGTAACTGGTGACTAGTGGAATTCCGTAGGGGAACAGTCTTGGGACCACAGCTATTTTATGTCATATTAATGATCTGGATGAAGGAACTGAGGATATTGTTGTTAAGTTTGCAGAAGACACAAAGACAGGTGAATAGACAGGTAGTGCTGAGGAAGTGGGAAGACTGCAGTTGGACTTGGGACATGCTGGGAGAGTGGACAAAGAAATGGCAGGTGTAATGCAATGTGGAAATGTGTGAGGAGGTGCAATTTGATTGGATGAATAGATGTGTAGACTATTTTCTAAATGGAGAAAGGCTTTGGATATCTGAAGCACAAAAGTACTTTAACAGAATCATAAACTAGGATGCCTAAATTAAGATACAGGTTCAGTTGACAGGAAGACAAATGTAGTATTAGCGTTCATTTTAAGAGAGCTAGAATAGAAGAGCAGTGATGTACTGCTGAGGCTGTATAATGATCCTGCCAGATTGAATTTAGAATATTGTAAGAAGTTTTGGGTTCTGTATCTAAGGAAGAATACGCTGGCATTGAAGTGGTTCTAGAGGAACTTCACAAGAATGATTCTGGGGATGAAGGCCTTGTTATACGTGAAATGGTCAAAGGCTTTTGGTGTGTGCTCAATGGAGTTCAGAAGGCTGAGGGGGACTGTCATTGAAATATATAGAATACTGAGAGTCCTGGATAGAGAGGACATGGAGAAGATATTTTCACTAGGAGGAGAGGTTAGGATTGGAGGGCACAGCCTCAGAATGGAGAGAGAACTGAGTTTAGAACTGATATATGGAGGAATTTCTTCAACCAGAGGTGGTTAATCTGTGGTGCTCATTGCCATAGAAGGCTGTGGAGGCCTAGTCATTCAGACAGAGTTAGCAAAGTTCTTGATTGGTAAGGGCATCAAGGGTTACAGGGAGAAGGGTGGAGAATGGGTTAGAGAAACATCGCAGCCATGATTGAATAGCAGAACAGAATAATTGTGCTGAATGACCTAATTCTGTTCCTACATCTTTTGGTCTTATTGAGAAAGGTTGTGCAAACATTTTGTCCACTTAGTTGACCATTCCCACAATCCTCGAGAGTTCTGTAACATCCCTGGATGACAGAAATTCTCTCAGTGTTTTTGTTTTCTGTGAGTCAATAGTGATTCCTCTTTCTTGGAATTTGTGGTCTAAGAATTTTATTGTGGGGTGCACAATACACAGAACCTCCACTTCTCCTTTATATTATTAAGCATCTTGATGTGTTGCAGCACTTCTTATACGCTCTTGACATGTTCTGATCTCATTGAACCAGAGGACAATACATCATCCAGCAGTAATTTGCTTCAAGCTTTGTAAAGATAGTACTTTTCAGAGGTTTTAGCCAAGCTCTTGTCTACAGGCTCAATTTGATATGCTTTATGTTTTAAGGCTTTATTCAATGGGTTTGGTGAACACAATTCTGATTAATCCATTTGGTTTGGTGCTGGACCCATGCCACAATATCTGTTTAGTTTTGCTGCTGGTGAAATGACACCTTGTAATGACCATTGCCTTCACATCTCTTTTTCTGGAAGTTGTTCTCTGACCTTCCTTGGCAGACAGACAAAAAGGTTTTTGCCTTTGTGCATAGCATGATGTGGGAGGTAGTTCTCAGTTTGTCCAAACTTCCAAGTGGTTGAAAAATTCTCATTTGAATTCAATACCTAGTTCTTAGTCATTGACTCCTTCAACTTTACAAATTAACCTCAGATAATAAATGACACAATGTTTCAGAGAAATTGCTGACTTTGTACTTTAATGTTACATTCAGATGGACATCAAAGGTTAACTTGTGCCTTCCTTGAACTTGCAGATGGATATTAAAATTAGTTTGGAATATTTGTGTGTATTATTCTGACTCTCTTCCTCATTTTACTCAACATGCAACATAGAACAGTACAGCACAGGAACAGGCCCTTCGGCCCATGATGTTGTGCCTGCGCACATTCCTCCATTTCTTGCTTATTCATATGTTTATCTACAAGTGCCCTCAATGTCGCTATCATATCTGCCTTCACTACTTCCTCTGGCAGTAGGTTCCAAGCACCCACTAGACTCTGTGTGAAAAGCTTGCCCCTCACGTCTCCTTTGAACTTTCCCCCCTCACCTTAAATGCATGGCTGCTAGTATTAGACATTTCAACTCTAAGAAAAAGATTCTGACTGTCACCCCTATCTAAGTCTCTCATAATTTAATGAACTTCTTTCAGGTGCCCCCTTAGCCGCTGCCACTTCAGAGAGCACAAACTCAGTTTGTCCAGCCTCTCCTTATAGTGCATGCCCTCTAATCCAGGCAGCATCCTGGTAAACCCCTTCTGCACCATCTCCAAAACCTCCACATCCTTCCTGCAGTGTGGCGACTAGCAGTGAACACAATACTCTAAGGGCAGCTTAACTTTTATAAAGTTGCAACATGAGTTCCTGACTCTTGTACACAATGCCCCAACCAATTACAGCAAGCATGGCATATGCTTTGTTTACCACCCTATCTACTGTGTGGCCACTTTCAGGGATCTATGGATTAGGATCCTAAGATCTCTCTGTATATCAATGCTGTTCATGGTCCTGCAATTAACTGTACACTTTCCCTTGACATTTGATCTCCCAAATTGTAGCAACTCAGACTTGCCCAGATTAAACTCCATCTATCATTTTTCTATCCATATCTTCAATTGATCTATATCCTGCTGTATCTTTTGACAACCTATTTCCCTTCTTGAACAGAGGAACAACATTAGCTATTCACCATTCCTCCGGAACCTCTCCAGTAGCTAGTGAGGATACAAAGATCTTGGTTAAGGCCCCAGCAAACTCCTCTATAATTTGGGGTAGATCCCATCAGGCTCTGGGGACTTATCCACCTCAATGCTGTTCAAGAGAGCTAATACCACATCTTTCTTGACCTTAAAATGCCTTAGAATAATAGCATTCTCTACACAAATTTCACTATCCTGCATGCCCTTCATCTAGGTGAATACCGACGCAATGCACTCCTTTAGGATCTTGATCATATCCTCTGCCTCCAAGTAAAAGTTCCCTACTTTATTAGTGAATGGTCCCCATCTTCTCCCTAGTTATCCTCTTACTTTTAATGTATGTATAATATGCCTTGGGATTCTCTTTAACCCTCCCGCCAAGGACATTTCGTGTCTCCTTGCTCTCCGAATTTAATGCTTGAGAACTTTCCTACATTCTTTATATTCACTACAGACCCATCTGATTTTAGTTTTCTAAACCTTACACATTTCCTTTTGCTTTTTGACTAAATTCACAAATTCCCTCATCATTCAAGTGCCCCATACTTTGCTATCCTTGTCCTTCCTGCTTACTAGAACGTGCCGGTTCTGAAGGCATTTAAATAACTTCCACATGCCAAAAGAGGATTTGCCTGTGAACAGCTGCTCCCAGTTGAAGAGCGTGGTGCTGGAAAAACACAGCCAGTCAGGCAGCATCCAAGAAGCAGGAGAATCAACGTTACTTGCAAAAGTCTTCATCAGGAATTCAACAGCTGCTCCCAATTAACTTTCCTTAGATCCTGCCTAATTCTGACATAATTTATCTTCCCCCAGTTTTTGGACCTTCCCACAAGGTCCTGATTTATTCTCATACATAGCTATTTTAAAACTTAAGGAATTGTGATCATTGTTTCCAAAATGCTCTCCCACTGAAAGATAATAGTGACCAATACAAGATCCCTCCTCTAGTTCGACCATCCACATATAATTTCAATAAACCCTCTTGGATGCACTTAACAAATTTTGCCTCATCAAAGCCTCTTGCTCTAAGGAAATCCCAGTCAATGTTGAGGAAGTTAAAGTCACCAACTATGACAACCTGTTTTTTTTTGCATCTTTCCATGAGTTGTCGACATAGCTGTTCCTCAATGTCTCAGTGGTTGGTGGGAGGGCAAGAGTATATTCCCAGGTATGAACAATGACTGCAGATGCTGGAAGCCAGTGTCTAGATTAGAGTGGTGCTGGAAAAGCACAGCAGTTCAGGCAGCATCCGAGGAGCAGTAAAATCGACATTTCAGACAAAAGCCCTTCATCAGGAATACAGCTGCTGTATTCCTGATGAAGGGCTTTTGCCCGAAACGTCGATTTTACTGCTCCTCGGATGATGCCTGAACTGTAGTGCTTTTCCAGCACCGCTCTTATCTAGACTAGAGTATATTCCCATCATAGTGATTGCATGTTTCTCATTTTTGAGGTCTACCCATATTGCATTGCTGAATGAGGTCCTGAACCAAGAATTCAGGAAGTTAGGCAGTAGGTTAAAGAGCAAGCCCTCAAAAGTTGTAGCCCTCTAGTGTTTCCTCTCTGAGTGCAGTTGTGACATTCTCCCTGTTTAGTAATGCAACTCCTCCACCTCTTTTACCTCCCTCTCTATTTTAACTAAAACATTAAAACCCTGGAATGTTGAGAAGCCAGTCCTGTCCCTCTCTCAACCAGATCTCTGTGATGACCACCATAGCCTTATGTACTGATTCAGGCTGTAAGCTCATCTGCCTTACTCATAATACTTCTTGCACTGAAATAAACACACTTCATCCCATCAGCCCCCCTATGTGGTTCCCAGCACCCTGCCACTCTAGTTTAAACCCTCCCAAGTAGTACTAGTGAAACGTCCTGTGAGAATTTTGGTTCACGTCCAGTTTAGGTGTTGGAGGCGACTTCCTCAAATTCCAGGAGCAGCAATTACTGTTTTATATGCTGTTGCATTGTTTTGGAACTTTGGAGAAAAAAAAGTCACAACAACAGCACTTTTAAAAGGGAGAGGAACAGACAAAAGAAGGACATGGTGAGGTCAGTGCAGGAGACAGAGAGAAAGAAATCCACACTGCTAACTGACGAGCAGTGAACCTGCACAGTTATTGCCTTTGCTGTTTGAATTCATGTATCACTGGACATCAGAGTGGGAAAATGAACAAACAGTGAAATTCACAATTAATCTTGAGGAACCTGTTTGGGAGAGGTCATAGCACAGAAACAGATAATTGAATAAGTGACCTTACAGTAAGTCTGCAGTAGCGCATAGAGTGGTTTCTTTTTTGATTATATGTTTTATTAAGATATGTCTCTTGATTACATTTAAAATATAAGCCATAAGTATTAATTTAACTTGGAGCAGTGTTTTGTAGAGGAATAAGACAGTGCTATTTTCTGAGTCTGTAGATTGAATGAAACAAAAAGGGCCTTTAGTAGAGTGATGTGCTCTTCTTGTCAGATGTGGGAGTTTAGGGAGAGTTTACGGGTTACTGAAGGTTATATCTGCAATAAATGCCATTGGTTGCAAATCCTATCAGATCGAATGGATCAGTTGGAGAGACAGTTAGAGGCAGTGAGGAATTTACAAGAGCAAGGGGATGTGATGGATGGCAGTTATAAGAAGGGGGAAAATTCGCAGATACAGTCACATAAATGGGTTAACTCCAGGAAAGGTAAGAGAGGTAGGCAGTTTGTGCAGGAATCTTCTGTGGCTATCCCCATTTTAAACAAGTATGCTGTTTTGGAAAATGTAGGTGGTGATGGATTCTCTGGGGAACATAGCATGAACAGCCAAGTTTCTGGTATTGAGACTGGCTCTAATGCAACGAGGCATACGCCGGGTTCTAAGAGATTGGTTGTGTTAGGAGATTCTCTAGGCCAAGGTACAGACAGACATTTCCGTGGCCAGCAGCGAAAAATCAGAATGGTGTGTTGCTTCCCTGGTGCCAGGATCAAGGATGTCTCAGAGACAGTGCAGAATGTTCTCAAGGGGGAGTGGGGAGAGGGGATAGCAGGAGGTGATTGTACACATTGGGACTAATGACATAGAAAAGGAAAAGGTTGAGATTCTGAAGGGAGATTACAGAGAATTAGGCAGGAAGTTAAAAACAAAGCTCTTGAGAGTAGTAATATCTGGATTACTCTCAGTGCGACGAGCTAGTGAGGGCAGGAATAGGAAGATAGAGCAGATGAATGCATGGCTGAGGAACCGGTGTATGGGAGAAGGATTCACATTTTTGGATCAATGGAAGTTCTTTTCGGGTAAAAGTGACCTGTGCAAGAAGGCTGGATTGCATCTAAATTGGAAGGGCAAATATACAGCAGGGAGATTTGCTAGAGCTGTTCAGGAGGATTGAACGTAGTAAGGTGGAGGGGCTAGGACCCAGGGAGATACTGAGGAAAGAGATCAACCTGAGACTGGTACAATTGAGAACAGAAGTGAATCAAACAGTCAGGGCAAGCAGGGACAAAGCAGAGAACAAGGTAGAACTGATAAATTAAACTGCAATTATTTCAATGCAAGAGGCCTAACAGGGAAGGCAGATGAACTCAGGGCATGGTTAGGATCATAGGACTGGGATATCATAGCAATTACAGAAACATTGCTCAGGGATGGACAGGAAGGATAGAAAGGGAGGCAAGAGAAGAGAGGAAATGACGTTTTTGATAAGGGATAGCATTACAGCTGTACTGAGGGAGGATATTCCTGGAAATACATCCAGGGATGTTATATAGGTAAATGAGAAATAAAAAAGGAATGATCACTTTATTGGGATTGCATTATAGACCCCTTAATAGTCAGAGGGAAATTGAGAAACAAATTTGTAAGGAGATCTCAGTTATCTGTAAGAATAATAAGGTGGTTATGGTCGGGGATTTTAACTTTCCAAACATAGACTGGGACTGCCATAGTGTTAAGGGTTTGGATGGAGAAGAATTTGTTAAGTGCGTACAAGAAAATTTTCTGATTCAGTATGTGGATGTACCTACTAGAGAATGTGCAAACCTTGACCTACTCTTGAGAAATAAGGTAGGGCAGGTGACTGAGGTGTCAGTGGGGGAGCACTTTGGGGCCAGCAACCATAATTCTATTAGTTTTAAAATAGTGATAAAAAATGACAGACCAGATCTAAAAGTTGAAGTTCGAAATTGGAGAACGGCCAATTTTGACGGTATCAGGCAAGAACTTTCGAAAGCTGATGGGAGGAGAATTTTGCAGATAAAGGGACAGCTGAGAAATGGGAAGCCTTCAGAAATGAAGTAACAAAAGTCCAAAGACAGTATATTCTTGTTAGGGTAAAAAGAAAGGCTGGTAGGTATAGGGAATGCTGGATGACTGAAGAAATTGAAGGTTTGGTTAAGAAAATGAAGGAAGCATATGTCAGGTATACATAGGATAGATTGAGTGAATCCTTAGAACAGTATAAAGGCAATAGGAGCATACTTAAGATGGAAATCAGGAGGGCAGAAAGGGGACATGAGATAACTTTGGCAATAGAGTTAAGGAGAATCCAAAGGGTTTTTACAAATACTTATGGACAAAAGGGTAACTAGAGAGAGAATAGGACCCCTTAATCATCAGCAAGGTGGCCTTTGTGTGGAGCCACAAGAGATAGGGGCAGATACTAAACAAATATTTTGCATCAGTGTTTACTGTGGAAAAGGACATGGAAAATATAGAATGTAGGGAAATAGATGGTGACATCTTGAAAATTGTCCATATTACAGAGCAGGAAGTGCTGGATGTCTTGAAATGCATAAAAATGGATAAATTCCCAGGACCTGATCAGGTGTACCCTAGAACTCTGTGCGAAGCTAGGGAAGTGATTGCTGAGCCTCTTGCTGAGATATTTGTATCATCGTTAGTCACAGATGAGGTGCCAGAAGACCGGAGATTGGCTAACGTGGTGGCACTGTTTAAGAAAGGTGGTAAGGACAAGCCAGGGAACTATTGACCAGTGAGCCTCATGTCGGTGGTGGGCAAGTTGTTGGAGGGAATCCTGAGGGACAGGACATACATGTATTTGGAAAGGCAAGGACTGATTGGGGGTAGTCAACATGGCTTTGTGCATGGGAAATCATGTCTCACAAACTTGATTGAGTTTTTTGGAGAAGCAACAAAGAGGATTGATGAGGGCAGAGCGGTAGATGTGATCTATATGGACTTCAGTAAAGCATTCGACAAGGTTTCCCATTGGAGACTGGTTAGCAAGGTTAGATCTCAGGGAATACAGAGATCATCATTTATATATATGATTTGGATGTGAGCATAAGAGGTAGAGAGTCATAGAGTCATAAAGATGTATAGCATGAAAACAGATTCTTCAGTCCAACCAGTCCATGCCGACCAGATATCCCAACCCAATCTAGTCCCACCTGCCAGCACCCAGCCCATATCCCTCCAAACCCTTCCTATTCATATATCCATCCAAATGCCTCTTAAGTGTTACAATTGTACTGGCCTCCACCACTTCCTCTGGCAGCTCATTCCATACACGTACCATCCTCTGCGTGAAAATGTTGCCCCTTAGGTCTCTTTTATATCTTTCTGCTTACACCCTAAACCTATGCCCTCTAGTTCTGGACGCCGCGATTCCAGGGAAAAGACTTTGCCTATTTACCCTATCCATGCCCCTCATAATTTTGTAAACCTCTGTAGAGGACAACAAAATTTGAGGTGTAGTGGAAAGCGAAGGTGGTTACCTCAGATTACAACAGGATCTTGATCAGTTGGGCCAATGGGCTGAGAAGTGGCAGATGGAGTTTAATTCAGATAAATGTGAGGTGCTGCCTTTTGGGAAAGCAAATCTTAGCAGGACTTATACACTGAATGGTAAGGTCCTAGGGAGTGTTGCTGAACAAAGAGACCTTGGAGTGCAGGTTCATAGCTCCTTGAAAGTGAAGTCGCAGGTAGATATGATAGTGAAGAAGGTATTTGGTATGCTTTCCTTTATTGGTCAGAGTATTGAGTACAGGAGTTGGGAGGTCATGTTGGGAAATAGATGGTGACATCTTGAAAAATGTCCATATTACAGAGAAGGAAGTGTTGGATGTCTTGAAATGCATAAAAGCGGATAAATCCCCAGGACCCGATCAGGTGAACCCAGAACTCTGTGGGAAGCTAGGGAAGTGATTGCCGGGCCTCTTGTCTGTTCTCCTGACTAAAGAATCCCCTAACATCCTGAAACATCTTTGCCAATTTCTTTGTATCCCTTGCCTGACATTCATTTTCCATTTTTCAGTGTTATAACACTTTGCCTTATCTTTGTGACATAAGTAGATGAACCTCATTCTAAGTCTTTTTCGTTTGTATGTAATATAAGTTTGATCCTAGTGCTCTGTAACTTTTCCTATTCTTTCTGGGGATGTGAGTGTCATTGGTATATCTCGCATTTGCCATCCACGAAATGACTGTGCTTAAACTGAGTGGTTTCCAAGACCATTAAGAGTATAATTAAGATTTACCCACCTTGCGATAGATCTGGAATCACATGTGGAGAACAGGTAAAAGTGGCAAGACTCATTGTAGAACCTAATTTAATGTTAAAACAAGATCATGTTAAAACATAGCTATGTACTGAAGAAAAATACTTTAACTGATAAGCCATTGTTCTGTATCTTTCATGACAATGTTAACTTGGGCCATCAAATAGGTATAAAAGCATAAACAACCTTGTTTTTGACTTGGGCTATCTGCTTTCTTCCTTACAGAAACTGATCTTCAACTCAATTAAATGTGGCTTAAGTCCTCTCTAACTTGATCATTATATGTAAAGAAAGGATGTTATTTTCATCATGACAGTGTCTTACTATCAGATAGTTGTGAAACATTCAAATGAAGAATTTTGAGGTCATGGATTCTTAATAAAACAATCATAAGTATTTATTAAAATTCAGTTCTATTTCCAGTCATCAGATATTTTTATTATATTGCAGTTTAGTAAGAGCATTCACAATTATATCGATATGTATCACACGACTAAAATAGTTTAAGTCATCCGCTTTAATTAAGACATTTATAACTTTTATAATGGTCTAATGGAAATCCAGAACAAATTGACATTTAATGAAAATATGCCCGAGTGAAGAATGATGCTGGTGTTCTTCACAAACTATAGCATGTAAATAGAAACCGATTGAAATATACTATAATTCACTGAAACTTACTTATCCACTGGCACCGCAGGTGAATTATTTAATGTACAGTATAGGTGCTCTGTTGCAATGTAAATTACAGCATTCCAAATGCTGTTATATTTGTTTAAAATTCCTCTGATACAGAAAGATCAATTAAAATGAGCATGTTCACCAAGAGAAATCATGTAGCTCTTCTATCTTTTCAGAAATAAAAAAAGCTTGATCAATGCCAGCAATCCTTTTTCTGATTCTTAAAGTATGAGGTTTGAGTGAATTAGTCACAATGGAAAATTTCTGAGAATGTCTATATTAAAACTTTTGCACGTTAAGCTATGAAGTAAATTTCTAATCATTAGTTTTGTAAGATAGCTTTCAGAATCTATAAGCTGTGTAAATATCTAACTTTGAGGAGCTATTGGATAAATGAAAGTGTCATTTTTTGTGGAAGGTTTGAGCTGGTTGAATTTAGATTGAGAGGCGATCTTATTAACTATGTGAAATTTTGGAGGACTTGACTTGGCAGGGTAGATATTGCAAAGATGGGAGAGTCTAGAACTAAAGGACACAATTTAACAATAAGGGGCTGAATTTTCCCAGCCACTAAACAATGGAAGCTTTGGCGAGAATGAAGAGAGAATCGTGTGAGATCAGCAGTAAGGAAACTCCCGAGGTGGCATGCAGATAGACCCACTTTCTAACAAATCACTGGTGTGTTGAGATTCTCACCAGTGAACAGCGAGAGGCATATTTCCATGCAGTAACAAGCATTATTATTTAATTATTTGTTAATTTCATTTTATTGATATGCAGTTTTCCATTCTCTCACCTGTCAAACAGAAGCTAAATGGTGATAATTCCCAATATGAAAGTCAAAGCAGGAACTGAGCCACTCCAGCTCGCAGTTTGCTCATCTGGCCCTCCACCATAGCAACCACCAACTAATATCTTAGGCCTTGATCCATGGGCAGTGACTGGATGCAACCCTATCCACCAGTGCCGCAAGATCCTTCTCAGCAAAGCTGTGTGTCAATTTTCCTCGATCTGCCGTGTCTATGGAACCATGAAGGGCAGTTCCAGGTTGCCAAGCTTTGACTGGGTGCATGGCTAGACTTTAAAGATGGTGCTGGTGCCAGGAATCCCAGGAATTCACGGCAGAAGTCAATATTTCCCCTGTTGTGATCCAGAAGAAATAATGCATGGTGCATGGGTAAATAAATGAGTTTGAGAAGATAGTGTGTGAAATTTCACTCAGGCTTACTGAAAGAAACCGTCCATCAAAATAAAAATAAATGACGCAGCCAAAGTTTGGTAAAATCCATCTCAAGGTGACTGCCATTTAAGATTCACATGGCAGAATGGCCTGCTGCAGGTCTTAATTCTTGAGTTCTTTTGCCCACATTTGACTATTTAAGATTTAAAACATGAAGAATAAAACCTCTCGAGTGACACTGCAGTGCAGCATCGAGAGAGAGAGGAAGAGAGCACTAAGTTGATATCTTTTAGATATTGTGTTTACCCAAGACACACCTTCTATATTTTATAGTATTCATAAAAGAATCTGAAGGACTACTTATGGAGAGGGTTGGGGAGGCGTTCAAGCCACTTGAAGACAGATTAAGACAGGCTATCTGGTTATTACTTAAATGCTAATTCTGAGATTAGTTTAAGTGCTTTGTTAGCTGTTTTATGCTTTGGACCTAAAAGATAATAATGCAGTGCAATATTAATGTGCTTTATGGTTATACCCCTCATTTAAACTCTGTGAGATGACTTTCTTTAGATTTCTAATCCTTTTAAAACATTACAGCCACATACTTGGTTAGTCATCACTCCTGCACTATGAATGCTGCCTGACCTGCTGTGCTTTTCCAGTTTCTGGATTAGTGGTGCTGGAAGAGCACAGCAGTTCAGGCAGCATCCAAGGAGCAGCGAAATCGACGTTTCGGGCAAAAGCCCTTCATCAGGAATAAAGGCAGTGAGCCTGAAGCGTGGAGAGATAAGCTAGAGGAGGGTGGGGATGGGGAGAAAGTAGCATAGAGTACAATGGGTGAGTGGGAGAGGGGATGACGGTGATAGGTCAGGGAGGAGAGGGTGGAGTGGATAGGTGGAAAAGGAGATAGGCAGGTAGGACAAGTCCGGACAAGTCATGGGGACAGTTACTGTGCCATCCTTTTTGACTCTGACTCTCCAACATCTGCAGTCCTCTCTTTCTTCTGGTCATCACATTGATCACACTACCTCCACTGTAGAGCCAGCTAAAATATGTGAAATTGGAGGAGCGTAGCCTCCTTACGCCATAGCAGGTACATGCATTGAAGTAATCTAAGATACTCGGTTGCCTCAAGCTGATCACAAGCCTGGCCTTTGCTAATACAATGGAATAACACTCAAGCTCAGCCATTGATACTCCTAGATATATTAGGAGCAAAATAAACACACTATAAATTATTTAATAACAATTCCTGAACCATTATGGTGATTGCCAGCTGTATCCGGAACTTTAAAATGTCTGATTTGGTAACCAAGTCTCTGTTCTTCAGCTTTAATCCTGCAATGTCCATGGATAGTCTTGTCAACTTGCCACTAATTGAGCACCTTAAGTGGATAACTTAAGCTGATTTTAATCCAACAGTGGGCTATGGGCATATCATGTAGGGAGCCAACAAGTGAAGCTATGTAGGATTGCTTGCTGTTTTACTCCTTCAAAAGCACTCAGTGCTTGATCAAGAAACACGTTGAGTATGTGGGAGCAGCTGAAGCCATTTCCCCTGCTCTTGATTTTTGGCCCTCAAATGTCTTCCCTCCAACCTCACCCTGTGTACCCTGCCTACCTTCAATAGCCAGTGATCTGGGTCCAGGACAATCCTGGACCTCAGGTGTATGGTGTACTGGCAGCAGCCGCTGCTACACCCGAGATACAATTGTTCAATGGAGATGTACGCCTCAGGTTGGCTAGCAGCACTCAACAAGTAGGACATCTGCCCCAGTCTCCTTGATTCCAAAAAATATCTGCCACTGTCCATTTAAGTGACTGATTGAGCTTTAATACAAGGAAACATCTCAAAAAGAGAAATGTAGACTCTTGCCAGCTCACCTGTCAGTGAGTAAGACTCACACCACCTTCATTAAATCCAACCTGTTGATCTAAGTTGCCTCCTTTGCTGCTGTGCTCTGATATATTTTTATGAGATTATGAGGAGTAGTTTGAGAAAGGATGTCCTGTTGTAACTCGACAGAGTCATAGAGTCATAGAGATGTACAGCGCAGATGTACAAACCCTTCGGACCAACTCGCACATGCCGACCAGATATCCTAACCCAGTCTAGTCCCACCTGCCAGTTCCTGGCCCATATTCCTCAAATCCTTCCTATTCATATATCTTTGGTGAGCTCATATATTATGTGCAATTTTGTTCTCCTTAATTGAAAAAGGATATATTTGCCATAAAGGAGATCCAGTGAAGGTTGAAGTGTAAGGTGATACACTTTGGTACAAAGAACATGTACTGAAAATATACCACAAAGGATAATCTAAAGGATGTGCAAGAGCAGAGAGCCCTGTGTGTTTTTATGCATAAGACCTTAAAGGTGGCAAGATAGTTAGAAGGAGTCGTTAATAAATATTCCTTTGTTACTGAGAACACAGAGTACAAGAGCAGGGAGATTATGTTGAACTTATACAAGACATTGGTTTGACCTCAGATGAAATATTGAGTACAGTTCCAGGTACCACACTTTAGAAAAATTGTGATTGTATTGGAGATAATACAGATGATGTTTATCTGAATGATTCCAGGGATGAGAAATTTCAGGTATGAGGATAACTGAGAAGTTGGGGCAATCTTCCTTGGAGAAATGTATTTTGAGGGAAAGTTTACAGAAGTTTTTAAAATGACAAGGAACATGCACAAAGTAGATAGGGGGAAAAAAACCTCCTAAATGAAATAACTCCAAACACTGGAGTTTAAATTTCTGCAGCTAATGATACGTGCTGTACAACTGATACTGGATGCTATTCTTCAGCCCTGAGGGCAGTTGAGAGTCAACCACATTGCTGTAGGTCTGGAGTCACAGGCCAGGTAAAGATGGTTGATTTCCTTCCCTAAAGGACATTAATGAGCTACTTTTTTTTCTCTGATCATCGACAATGGCTTCATAGTCTCATTAGATTTTTTAATTCCAGATTTTTACTGAATTCAAATTCCACCATCTGCAATCTCCAGAACATTACGTGGTTCTCGAGATTACTATCTAATGATATGCCATTAGAACATTGTCTCCCCCTGTACTCACATTCAGTACAACTGAGTGGCATACATTTCACTTACATGGATCCTTAACAGTTAACTTGAAATGATTTACAGAATTAGTTTCCTTACAGATTACGATTTCTATTGCAATGGAAAAGGGAACATGCCTTATCAGCAACATCCCAACAATTATAATGATAAAGAGACCTTTGTGCTTTCTTTGGAATTAATTGAGGGTAGGAACTTGTCAGTTGTTGTTCAACAGTTGTTTCATTTCTTTCATCCAAACTGTTGTCTAAAAACAGAATCCAATGCCTTCAGCCAGGCAACAAAGAACAGGCCCTTCAGCCCATTAATACTGTGCTGACAACATGATGCCTTTTTAAACTAAAAACCTTTTACTTCCAAACCATCCATATCCCTCTTTTTGCTGCCTATTCATGTTTTAGTCAAGATGCCTCTTAACTGTCATTGTTGTATCCACTTCCATCACCTCCTCTGACAACATGTTCCAGGGCCTTCTGTTTAAAATATCTGCCCCCTCATGTCTCCTTTCAATCCATCCACTTTTACATTAAACCTGTGTCCCCTAGTAATTGACATTTCTACCCTACTATCCATTCTATTCATGCCTCCCATAATTATGTAAACTTCTATCAGGTCACCACTCATCCTTCAATGTTCAAGTGAAACCAAACCAAGTTTGTTCAATCTTTTCTTATTGCTAATATCCTCCAAACCAGGCAATATCCTGATAAACCTTTTTGGTACCCTCACCAAAGCCTCCATATCCTTCTGATAGTGTAGTGGCCAGAATTGTATGCAATATTCCAAATGTGGCCTTAGTAAAAGTTCTATACAACTGCAACATAACTCACCAACCTTTAGACTTTGTGCCCTAACCAACGAAGACAAGCATGCCATTTGCCTCCTCGATCATCTCCAACTCTGTGTTGCCACGTCCGGGAACTGTGGACCTGTACACCTAGATCGCTCTGTATGTTGATGCTGTATGTTCTGCCATTTACAGTGTACTTGCCTCATGCATTAGACCTTCCAAAATGCATCACCTCACTTTTGCCTTGATTAAACTGCATCTGATATTTCTCCGCCCATGTCTCCAACCTATTTATATCCTGCTGAATCCTGGCATTCCTCCTCATTATTTGCAGCTCAGTTCCCCGAATCGTTGTGTCAGCAGTAAACTTAATAATCAAGCCATCTATATTTTCCTCCAAATCATTTATATATATGTTACAAACAACAGCATTAATCTGTGCAGAATACCACTGATCACAGATTTCCAGCCAGAGAAACACTCTTCCATTGCTACTCTCTGTTTCTATGACCAAGCTAGTTCTGCTTCCATCTTACCAACTCACCGTGGGTCCCATGTGACTTCACCTTCTGTATCAGCCTGCCACGAGAGACTTTGTCATGATCCAACAGGTTTATTTGGAAGTACAAGCTTTCAGAGCACTGCTCCTTTGTCAGGAAACCTGAAATCCATTCTAAGTGATTGAAAATTTAACAGCAGTCTAGGTTTGTTCAATACATCACATCAGTTGTAAGAGACTTTGATCTTTTACTCTAAATTTTGTGTCCTATGATCCTGCCCCGCTAGCCATCTAACGAAGGAGCACCGCTCCAAAAACTTGTACGTCCAAGTAAGCCTGTTGGATTATAACCTAGTATTGTGCTATTTTCAACTTTGTCCACCCCAGTCCAACACTGGCACCTTCACATCATGAGAGACCTTGGCAAAGGCCTTGCTAAAGTCCATGTAAACCAAACCTGCCGGTCTGCCTTCATCAATTGTCTTTGTCACTTCCTCAGAAATCTCAATCAAGTTTGTGCATCTCAAACTTCCCCACAATATTCAAGATGGAGGTGGAGTAGCTAACATTCAGGCGGCAACAGCATCGGTGACAATGAGGTGTTCCCAGCACAGACTCATGGCAATCGCATCGGAAATGAGTTTGGGTTCCTGGTGGCATATGCATTGATGAGATAGGCCCAATGTGGGCTCATGGCAGAGGTGACAGAGTCAAGTTTGGGCCTAGTGCAGACCCAGCAGAATCAGTGGCGGTCACATCAGTGAGATTGGCGCAGCACAGACTCATGGTGGCAGTGGCATCAGCAGAGATGAGATGCTGCCAAAGAGTGGCCAATGTGTTCCAGTGGTGGTGGAGAAAATGTAGAGAATCACCAGGAGACGCAGAGATTTCTTCAAGGAGAAGGTCTTTTATTTGCCAACAAAAAACCATGACACTCAGAAAGCAAATTCTTGAATGCCCCTGAACCTCAGCATCCGTGGCTCTTTATATTTTTTTTATGTTTTTGTTAGCTTATCAGCATGTCCAACTGTGTTAATCAAAATTACCTCACTCCAGCTACACAATAAACCAATGATGTTAATTCCCATTATCTCTTTAGTTCTGCCACGATAGTTTTTTTTCCCACATTCTACTTAATGCTTTCTAATGTCACAATTAGACACTTTCCTGTCAGCTCTGCAACAATGGTCTTTCATCCCAGACCCTACTTAATATTTTTCTAATGTCATGATTAGATATTTTACTGTCAAGGATCTCAAGCAGGTGAAGAGATTCGAGGCTGGCTGACTGCTTTGAGCTGTTGGAGGAGCTCAGATCCAAGCCCAGTGGAAGGACTGTAAAATTGCACATTATTTCTTTATTTTCTGCCTTGATATATGTGTTAATCAGTACTGCTGATAAGAATCTCCTACATTCCAAAGAAAAAAGTCTGAGCTTGTCCAACCTCTTCCTATAACTCAATCCCTTAAGTTCTGGCAACATCCTTGAAAATTTCTCCTGTTTAATAACATCCTTCCTAAAACAAGGTGACCAAAACTGAACACAATACTCCAAGTGCAGTCTCACCAATATCCTGTACAACTGCAACATTATTTCCAACTTGCTTTACTCAATGCCCTGACTAATGAAGGCTGATGTATCAAAAGTCTTCTTCACTGCCCTGTCTACCTGTGACTCCACTTTCAGAGAACTGTGAACCTGAACTCCAAGGTCCCTCTGTTCCACTGCACTCCTTGAAGGTCCTACCATTCACCATGAAATTCCCACCTGGATTTGACTTTCCAAAATGCAACACCTCACAGTCATCTATATTAAAC
Source organism: Chiloscyllium punctatum (assembly GCF_047496795.1). Classification (NCBI taxonomy): domain Eukaryota; kingdom Metazoa; phylum Chordata; class Chondrichthyes; order Orectolobiformes; family Hemiscylliidae; genus Chiloscyllium; species Chiloscyllium punctatum. The sequence goes on along the minus strand of NC_092746.1, from coordinate 88,851,163 downwards.
TCCATTTGCCATTTCTTAGCCCACTCCCAACTGATCAAGATCCTGCTGCAATTTCCTCACTGTCCATGATACCTCCTATTTTAGTGTTATCTGCAAACTTACTGCCAGGAGCATCCAAAATAAGGTGGGTGAATTTTCAGCATGGGTTGGTACCTGGGACTCCGATGTAGCCATTTCGATAGAGCAGGGTCAGGAATGGTTGTTGCAGGTTCCAGGATTTAGATGTTTCAGTAGGAACAGGGAAGTTGGTAAAAGAGGGGGAAGTGTGGCATTGTTAGTCAAGGACAGTATTATTGTGGCAGAAAGGATGCTTGAAGACATATCTACTGAGGTATGGGTTAAGGTTAGAAACAGGAAAGGAGAGGTCACCCTGTTGGGAGTTTTCAGAGATGTAGAGGAAAGGATAGCAAAGATGATTCTGGATCAGAGCAACAGTAACAGGGTAGTTGTTATGGGAAAGTTATATTAACTGAATATCAACTGCAAATCTGATGGGTCAGCTTTTGTCCAATGTGTGCAGGAGGGTTTCCTGACACAGTATGTAGACAGGCCAACAAGAGGAAAAGCCATATTGGATTTGGTACAGGGTAATGAACCAGTCCAGTTGTTAGATTTGGAGGTAGGTGAGCACTTTGGTGATAGTGACCACAATTCGGTTATGTTTACTTCAGCAATAGAAAGGGATAGGCATATACCGCAGGGCAAGACTTATAGCTGGGGGAAAGGCAATTATGATGCAATTAGACAAGATTTAGGATGCTTAGGATGGGGAAGGAAACTGCAGAGGATGGGCACGATTGAAATGTAGAGTTTATTCAAGGAACAGCTACTATGTGTCCTTGATACGTATGAACCTGTCAGGCAGGGAGGAAGTGGTCGAGCGAGGGAGCCGTGGTTTACTAAAGAAGTTGAATCTCATCTCAAAGGAAAAAGAAGGCTTATGTAAGGATGAGATGTGAAGGCTCAGATAACGTGCTTGGGAGTTACAAGTTAGCCAGGAAGGACCTAAAGAGAAAGCTAAGAATGCGAGGTGTTGCATTTTGGGAAAGCAAATCTTAGCAGGACTGATACACTGAATGGTAATGTTGTAGGGACTGATGCTGAACAAAGAGACCTTGCAGTGCAGGTTCATAGCTCCTTGAAAGTGGAGTTGCAAGTAGATAGGATAGTGAAGAAGGCGTTTGGTATGCTTTCCTTTATTGGTCAGAATATTAAGTATAGGATTCGGGAGGTCATGTTGCGGCTGTACAGGACATTGGTTAGGCCACTGTTGGAATATTGCATGCAATTCTGGTTTCCTTCCTATCGGAAAGATGTTGTGGAACTTGAAAGGGTTCAGAAAAGATTTACAAGGATGTGGCCAAGGTTGGAGGATTTGAGCTATAGGGAGAGGCTGAACAGGCTGGGGCTGTTTTCCCTGGAGCGTCAGAGGCTGAGGGATGACCTTATAGAGGTTTACAAAATTATGAGGGGCATGGATAAAGTAAATAGGCAAAATCTTTTCCCTGGTGTCGGGGAATCCAGAACTAGAGGGCATAGGTTTAGGGTGAGAGGGGAAAGATATAAAAAGGACCTAAGGGGCAACTTTTTCACGCAGAGGGTGGTACGTGTGTGGAATGAGCTGCCAGAGGAAGTGGTGGAGGCTGGTACAATTGCAACATTTAAGAGGCATTTGGATGGATATATGAATAGGAAGGGTTTGGAGGGATATGGGCCGGGTGCTGGCAGGTGGGACTAGATTGGGTTGGGATATCTGGTCAGTATGGACAGGTTGGAACGAAGGGTCTGTTTCCATGCTGTACATCTCTATGACTCTATGACTCTATCTAAGAGCTAGGTTGGGGGGGGAGGTGGGAAGTATGAGAAGTCGTTAGCAACTAGGAACAAGGAAAACCCTAAAGCTTTCTATAGGTATGTCAGGAATAAAAGAATGACGAGAGTAAGATTAGGCCCAATCAAGGACAGTAGTGGGAAGTTGTGCGTGGAGTCAGGGGAGATAGGAGAGTGCTTAAATGATTAATTTTCATCAGTATTCACACTAGAAAAAGACATTTTTGTCAAGGAGAATACTGAGATACAGGCTACTAGACTAGAAGGTGTTGAAGTTCACAAGGAGGAGGTGTTAGCAATTCTGAAAAGTGTGCAATAGGTAAGTCCCCTGGGCTAGATGAGGTTTATCCGAGGATTCTCTTGGAAGTCAGGGAGGAGATTGCAGAGCTTTTAGCTTTGATCTTTATGTCATCATTGTCTACAGGAATAATGCCAGAGGACTGGAGGATAGCAAATGTTGTCCCCTTGCTCAAGAATTAGAGACTCGGTAATTAGAGACTTGTGAGCCTTACTTCGGTTGTTGGTAAAGTGTTGGAAAGGGTTTTAAGAGATAGGATTTATAATCATCTAGAAAGGAATAAGTTGATTAGGGATAGTCAACACAGTTTTGTGAAGGGTAGGTTGTGCCTCACAAACGTTGCTGAGTTATTTGAGATGGTGATCAAACAGATGGATGAGGGTAAAGTGGTTGATGTGGTGTATTTGGATTTCAGTAAGGCATTTGATAAGGTTCCCCATGGTAGGTTATTGCACAAAATATGGAGGTATAGGATTGAGGGTGATTTAGCAGTTTGGATCAGAAATTGGCTCGCTGAAAGAAGACAGAGGGTGGTAATTGATGGGAGATGTTCATCCTGGAGTTCAGTTACTAGTGGTGTACCGCAAGGATCTGTTTTGAAACCATTGCTATTTGTCATTTTTATAAATGACCTGGCTGAGGGGGTAGAAGGATGGGTTAGTAAATTTGCAGATAACATAAAGGTCAGTGGAGTTGTAGATAGTGTAGATAGTGCCGGGGGATGGGAACTGGAGGTGTAGCTGCAGTCCACAGGAGGATGAAAGTAGGAAGGACAGGGACAGAATTTCAGGGTCACAGGAATGTGCTGGCAGACAGCGAAGTGGTTTGAAGTGTGTCTACTTCAGCACCAAAAGTAACCAAATTAAGGTAGGTGAGCTTACAGCATGGATACGTACCTGGGACTTCGATATTGTGGCCATTTCAGAGACCTGGATAGAGCAGGGTGAGGAATGGATGTTGGAGGTTCCAGAGTTTAGATCTTTCATTAAAAACAGGCAAGGCGGTAAATGAGGGGGAGGCGTGGCCTTGTTAGTCAAAGATAGTATAACGGTGGCTGACAGAAATTTTGATGAGGACTCATTTACTGAGGTGGTGGGGCTGAGGTTAGAAACAGGAGAGGAGAGGTCACACTTCTTGGAGATTTTTATAGGCCTCCGCAGAATTCCAGGGAGGTGGAAGAGAGGATTAGCAACATTATTGTGGGTAGGAGTGAAAGGAACAGTGGGTCATTATAGGGGACTTTAACTTCCCCAACATTGATTGAAAATGTTATAGCCCGAGTATGTCGGATGGATCAGTTTTTGTCCATTGTGTACAGGAGGGTTTCCTGTCACAGTATGTCGAAGGGCCGACAAAAGGGGATGCCACACTAAATCTGGTGCTTGGTAATGAACCAGGCCAGGTATTTGATTTAGTTGTAGGTGAGCACTTTGGAGACGGTGACCATAATTCAGTTATATTTAGTTTAGCAATGGAAAGGGATAGGTATGTGCCACAGGTCAAGAGTTATCAATGGGACAAGGGCAATTATAATGCGATTAGACAAGAATTAGGATGCATAGAATGGGGTAGCAAAATGCAGGGGATACAGACAATTGAAATGTGGAGCTGGTTTAAGGAACAGATATTGCATGTCCTTGATAGATATATCCCTGTCAGGCAGGGAGAAAGTGATAAGGTAAGGGAACCATGGTTTACTACAGAAATTGCATCTCTTGTTAAGAAGAAGAAAGAGGCTTATGTGATGATGAGACGAGATGGTACAGATGAGGTAATGGAGAGTTACAGATCAGTTAGGAAGGGTTTAAAGAGAGAGTTAAGAAGAGCAAAGAGAAGACACGAGCAGTCTTTAGCAAATAGAATAAAGGAGAACCCTAAAGCTATAGGTATGTGAGGAATAAAAGGATGATTAGGGTAGGAATAGGGCCAGTCAAAGACAGAAGTGGGAAGTTGAGTGTGGACCCTGTAGAGATCGGAGAGGTGCTAAATGAACATTTCTCATCGGTGTTCACTCAGGAAAAGGAGAAAATTATAGAGGAGAAGAATGAGGTACGAGATATTAGACTAGAAAGGATCGAGGTTATGAATTCTAGAAGGAGTGAAAGTAGACAAGTCCCCTGGGCCAGATGGGATTTATCTGAGGATTCTCTGGGAAGCTAGGGAGGAGATAGCAGAGCCTTTGGCTTTGATATTTGAGTCGTCATTGTCTCCGGGTTTAGTACCTGAGGACTAGAGGATTGAAAATGTTGTGCCCTTGTTCATGAAGGGCAGCAGAGATGACCCAGGTAACTATAGACCAGTGAGCCTTACTTCTGTTGTAGGAAAGGTTTTGGAAAGGATCATAAGAGATAAGATTTATAATCATCTAGCAAGCAACAATTTGATTTCAGATAGTCAACATGGTTTCATCAAGGGCAGGTCGTGTCTCACAAACCTCATTGAGTTTTTTGTGAAGGTGACCAAGCATGTAGATGAGGGTAGGGCAGTTGATGTGGTATGCATGGACTTCAGTAAAGCCTTTGATAAGGTTCCACATGGTAGGCTGATGGAGAAAATGCAGAGGCATGGAATTAAGGGTGATTTAGCAGTTTGGATTAGAAACTGGCTTTCTGGAAGAAGGCAGCAAGTGGTGGTTGATGGAAAATATTCAGTCTGGAGTCCAGTTACTAGTGGTGTTCCACAAGGATCTGTTTTGGGACCACTGCTCTTTGTCATTTTTATAAATGTCTTAGACGCAGGCATTGTTTTTACCTTTTTACCTTGTGAAAGACTTTTTCCTAGGATGATGACATCAGCTTGTATGAGAGGGCATAACTACAAATTGAGGGGTGATAGATTTAAGACTGATGTCAGGAGCAGGTTCTTTACGCAGAGAGTGGTAAGGGTGTGGAATGCTCTACCTGCTAAGGTAGTCAACTCAGCCACATTAGGGAGATTTAAACAATCCTTAGATAAACTCATGAATGACTTTGGGATAGTATAGGGGGACAAGCTGAGAATAGTCCACAGGTTGGCGCAACACCAAGGGCCGAAAGGCCTGTTCTGCGCTGTATTGTTCTCTGTTCTATGTTACAGACCCAGTCGTAGCACCACGAACCTGGTTACTACTGCTGTGTTGGAGTAAAATTCAAGAGGAACTGGGGATGGACAATACCTGCTGGCCATCCAGTGATGCTCCCATTCCTCAAATGATTTTTTAAAAAGATTTTGCTGCCGTTAATGGCCCACTGCACCCCATGGATGGCCAGTCTTAATTTGCTAGATCTGTTTGAAGTCTATCCTATTTAACACGGTGATAGAGCCATACAATACAATGATGGTTATTCTCAATGAGACGGCAGGACTTTGTCTCCCCAAGGATTATGCAGTGGTAGCTCTTACCGCTACTGTCATGGACAGATGCGTCTGCAGCTGACTGATTGTTAAGTGTAAGTTTAAGTGTGTTTTTCCCTCTTGTTGATTAGATTAGATTCCCTACAGTATGGAAACAGGCCCTTCAGCCCAACAAGTCCACACCGACCCTCCAAAGAGTAATCCACCCAGACCCATTTCCCTACCCTATATTTACCCCTGAATAATACACCTAATACTATGGGAAATTTAACATGGCCAATTCACCTGACCTGCACATCTTTGGATTGTGGGAGGAAACCGGAGCTCCCGGAGGAAACCCACGCAGACACTGGGAGAATGTGCAAACTCCATACAGACAGTCACCCGAGGCATAAATCGTACCCAGTGCTGCTGATGCTGAGCCACTGTTGATGGTGGACATTGAAATCCTCCACTCAGAATACATTTTGTGCCCTTGCCACCCGTAGTGTTTCCTGTAAGCACTGTTCAACATGGAGGAGTACCAATTCATCAGCTGAGGGAGGACAGTATGTGGTAATCAACAGGAGGTTTACTTGCCCATGTTTAACCTGAAGCCACAGACTTCACTGGGTCCAGAGTCAATTTTAAGGACTCCCAGGGTAATTCCCTCCTGGCTGTATACCACTATGCTGCCACTTCTACCCTGCTGGTGGGATAGGACATATTCAGGGATGCTGATGGTGGTGTCTGGGACACTGTCCGTATGGTATGATTCCGTGAGTACGACAATGTCAGGCTGTTGCTTGACTGGTCTGTGAGACAGCTCTCCCAGTTTTGGCACTAGCCCCCAGATGTTAGTAAGAAGGGTTTTGCAGAGTCAACAGGCCTATTTCTGCTGTTGTCTTTTCCAGTGCCTGAATTCAATGCCAAGAGATCGGCCCAGTTTCATTTTTTCGAGACTTTGTAGCGATTGGTACAACTGAATGGCTTGCCAGGCCATTTCGGAGGGCAATTGAGAGTCAAGCACATTGCTGTGGGTCTGGATTCACATTTAGGCCAGACCAGGTGAGGATGGCAGATTTCCTTCCTGAAGGATATTCGTGAACCAGATGGGTCTTTCCAACAATCAAACTCATTGCTGATTATTGGAAAAACCCATCTGTTTCACTAATGTCCTTCAGGGAAGGAAATCTACCATCTTCATTTTGATCTGTGCAAATTTGTCTCTACATTAGATGAAATAATGCCTAAAATCCAGAATAAATGTGACAACTTCATAACAGATAATGGCCATGGAAAACTCTTCCAAAGGTTAATGTCAGGAATTCAATGGATAGTTTCTAATCAACTTCTGGAACAAGTGAGACTTCAACCTGTATTGTCATGGCCAGAGGTAAAGACACTATCACTGCACCACTAGAGCCCCTTAGAAAGCAAAATGATACACTGCCATACATCACATTAGACCAGTTACAAATAATTGTGACTGCAAAAAGGAAAACATTTTTCTGTTATTAAGTTTAATAAATGATTGTAATTCTTGATCGTGGAATTATTTTGCAAACTATTCCCTCTGAAATGCTGACCTGAACCTCTATCTGAATCCAGGCTGACTGAATTTGGTGGCGTTGTCTCCTGTGGCAGTCACAGAATAAACCACTATTGCCTCTCTACCACTACATCCACCAGCTCCTCCAGGTCCTTCTTCACAAAATAGGGAGCTAATTTGTCTTTTTGGGTCATTTCCTCTGTGATATTGCTGGAGCACCACAGCGGCTAAAATGGTGTGTAGTTGGGCTTTAAATATGGCACCAAATGTGTGAAGACCAAAGGTCCCAGGAGTGGTGAACACATCCGCCTCTCAGCTGCACAATAGTACAAAAATGGCACCAAATAATCTATTTGCATAATTAATTAGTTGAAGAGCAATAGATTGCATGAAAAAAGTTGCTTTGAGCCACACTGGACTCAGCGCCATGAACCATACTTGACAAAACACTGACTGAAAATGTGAAGATTCAACCTCATGTCTTTGTAGATTAACTACTCAAATTAACTAAATCCTCAACTAAAATGTCAAACCCAGAACAATGTACGCTCTCAAAACTCTGCATTTTTTTGAATGCTGCCATTAAATCTCCCTTAACCTTTTCCACTCTTTGTTTCACTACTTTCTCCGTAAACTGAAGAATTACACTCTACATTTGAATCTTGAAATCTACATTAAGTCTTGAAATCTTTCTTAAAATACTGGATATAGTGTTCCAACTGGAGCCTAATCCGTGATTAATAAAGGTTTTTCATTACTAAATTTAACTTACCGGCTTTTGTACTTCACGCCCTTCCTTATAAATCAAAAACATACTGTAAGCTTTTTAACAGCTTTCTCAACCTGTTCATGTCTACCTGTATATACACACCTCTAGGTCCCTCAGTACCTGATCCTTAGCTCCTTTAATGGCTGCTCTATCCATTTTAAATAAGATTAATTCCTGAAAATGGATTTTATATCATTTAAGATTGTGCTGTTGCCTTAGTTACCTTTGTGGAGTAAAGGGCCAAGGAACAGGGTGTGGTAACAAGGGTTGAAAAGGAGGGTATAAGCAGTCATAGGGGAGGTGTGGAGGTCAGTGAGAGGGTAACTCTATCGAGACTGTTGTCCCATAAGCTGTCTTGCTATGACAGAAATAAGAACTTAGGAATTGTGCTGTACTGCTGCACTGCCCATGATGGACAATTATTCAAAATAATAACATCTATTTTTTTAAACATCTTTTCTTAGAAAATGAGTGCCACTGGAATATATTAGGGGCGGCACGGTGGCACAGTGGTTAGCACTACTGCCTCACAGCGCCAGAGACCTGGGTTCAATCCCAGCCTCGGGCGACTGACTGTGTGGAGTTTGCATGTTCTCCCAGTGTCTGCATGGGTTTCCTCCGGGTGCTCCAGTTTCTTCCCACAGTCCAAAGATGTGCAGGTCAGGTGAATTGGCCATGCTAAATTGCCCGTAGTGTTAGGTAAGGGATAAATGTCGGGGTATGGGTGGGTTGCGCTTCGGCGGGTTGGTGTGGACTTGTTGGGCCGAAGGGCCTGTTTCCACACTGTAATCCAATCTAATCTAATATGCTATTTGTATCCTTTTGGTAAAAGTGTACATTGTCACAATACAATGGCAACACTCATCCAGAGAACCAAGGTAGACTCATTAACCAGCCCATCCCAACATTTGGACATCATGTGGCCAATCAACACTCCATTTGCAAAGGCAGAGGGTTCCAGCCCACAATAATCCAACCCCCTGAAGCAAACAGCGCACCATTTAAAGACCTTAACAATTCAAACTACCCACCTCAATAGCAAACATCCAGTCCTATATCTTTCACAAAGACCATCGTGTACTACTGTTATGACACAACATTGGAGCAGGTGGGACTTGAACCTGCCTCTACCTCTCTGTACTACAAAAAACCTGAAATGTTTCTGTAATCTGACTGAGAAATCATAAGAAGAGGGGTTTTGCTACTTAATATGCTGCTGTACTATGTAACAATAAGCAGACAGAATATCCATTGAAGCAGATGTCACTCAATCAGACATTCAATTATAAAAATTATTGAAAAGGATAAATGACAGCTTTCTGAATTGACTCTGTTTTTCTTGTTTTTATTGCACAGCCTCTAACTGAAAAATGTTACCTCCTTCATATTAACTTTCAGTTCCAGGGTGCTGGTATATAGCAGATCAGTTAGCTCAGTTTGTCGGTTTGCGATACAGAGTAATGCATGAGTTCAGTTCCCACACCAATTGAGGTTAAACCACCACCAGTCATTGGTCTCCTAATGAGAGAGCAGCTCTACAGTCCAGTAGGACAATGATGATTTTGTACATCTGCGTTTCCTTTTATAAAACTTAGGTTATCTTGATTTTTACCACACTTCAGGAAGAGTTAATAACATTATAACTTCAAGTCTATCTCCATTCTCTAGGAGTACTTTAATCAATCAGAACTATCCTCTGATGGATTTACAGTAGACACCTTCAGATAAGCTCATGCAAAAAGATTTATTTGCTGTGCAGCAGGCATATAACTTTATCAGGTCATCATAGCTGAAATGACAAGTTGCTTAATGACGTAGAAACATTTCTGTATTAAAGGTTAAATTTGCTTTTAATACCAGTGATAATTGCATATTGTCCATTTTTAATAAATGCTGAGCACTAGAAAATATTTTCAGTATACCATACTTGTAAAATATATTTACCATTAGCAAAACATAAGCTTTCATGCCTCCTTAATTGTTATGGGTAGGTGATAGGAATTGATGAATTGACACTGACGGTGCCTTTATTTCACATCCTTGCTGACCATTTTGTTTTCCTGTTGCTTGATCCCTGCCACATGCAGATCACCCATTGTCACATTGTGTTTATCATTGCCACAGATGTGTGAAATTCTGACTCTGATGCTCACCTACCTTAATCTATCTGGCTGAAACGACTCAATCAGCATGGCTCTGTTTTCTTGTGTGACGAAGTACAGACAGGAGGAAGTGGCACTGGCAAGTTCTGGGCTCACAATCATTGCGGCCTGGGTGATCCAATAAATATCATCACCTTCAGTAAGAAGCTACAGTCAGGAGGTTACTTCTACAAGGGTGAGGTAAGATCTGATATGGTGAATACATGTGATAAATATTTGGAAATGGTTTGTACAGTGCCATCCAACCAAGGAAGGAGCTTTTTTACCTGTAACATAAGACCATAAGACCATAAGATATAGGAGGAGAAATTAGGCCATTCAGCCCATGGATTCTGCTCTGTCATTCAATCATGGCTGACAAGTTTCTCATCCCCATTCTCCCACTTTCTCCCTGTAACCCTTGATCCCCTTGATATTCAAGAACCTATCTCTCTCGGTCTTAAATATACTCAATGACCTGGCCTCCACAGCCTTCTGAGGTAATGGATACCATAGATGCATCACTCTCTAGTTCAAGAAGTTTCTCTTTATGTCTGTTTCCCTTTACTCTAAGGCTCTGGCCTCGGGTCCTAGTCTCTCCTACAATTGGAAACATCTTCACAACATCTATTCTGTCCAGGCCACTCAGTATTCTGTATGTTTCAGTTAATTCCTCCCCCCTCATCATTCTAAACTCCATTGACTATAAACCCAGAGTTCTCAAATGTCCTCTTGTTGTTAAGCTTTTCATTCCTGGGACTATTATCGTAAATGTCCTCTGAACACATTCTAGGGTGAGTATGTCCTTCCTGAGATTTGGGGTCCAAAACTGCACACAATATTCCAAATGTAGTCTGACCAGAGCATTATGGAGCCTCAGAAGTACATCCCTACTTTTATGTTCATTACATTTGCCTTCCTAACTACTGATTCAACCTGCAAGTTTACCTTGAGAGAGCCCTGGACTAGAACCCCCAAGTATCTTTTGCACTTCAGACTTCTGAATTTTCTTTCCCATATTCTTACTACAAAAATGCATGACCTCACACTTTCCCATGATGTACTCCATCTGCCACTTCTTTGCCTACTCTCCTAACCTATCCAAATCCTTCTGCAGCCTCCTGTCTTCCTCAATGCTACCTATCCCTCTACCTGTCTTAGTATCATCTGCAAACTTGGAACTTGGCCAGAATGCCCTCAGTTTCTTCATGCAGATCTAATGTATAAAGTGAAAAGTTGTGGTCCCAGCATTGAGTCTTGCAGAACACGACTTGTTACCAGCTACCATCCCGAGAAGGACCCTTTTATCCCCACTCTCTGCTTTCTGCCAGATAGCCAAGCTCCTATCCATACTAGTGCCTTGCCTTTAACACCATGGGCTTTTATCTTACTCAGTAGCTTCCTATGAGGTACCTTGTCAAAGGTCTTCTTGATGTCCAAGTACATAACATTCATTGGCTCTCCTTGGTCTAAGTTGTTTGTTACTTCATGAAAGAATACTAGCAGCTTTATCAGGCATGACTTCCCCTTGATGAAACCATGCTGACTTTGCCCTATTTTACCATAGTTTTCAGAAATCTCATCCTTCACAATGGATTCCAGGATCTTACCCACGACCGAGGCTAGGCTAATTGGTCTGTAATTTTATGACTTTTGCCTTTATAAAGAGGGATGTAATGTTAGCAATTTTCCAGTTCTCTGGAACCCACCCTGATTCTAGCTTTTAACAGGGATGTAAGCTTAGCAATTTTCCAGTTCTCTGGAACCCAGACAATTCTAGCAATTCCTAACTAATGCCTCCATACCTCTTCAATTATCTCCCTTAGATCACTGGGGTGTAGTCCATCTGATCCAGGTCCAGGTGATTTATTCACCTTCAGGCCACTCAGTCTTTCTAGCACCTTCTCATTGGTGATGGTCCCCATAATCTGCTCTGCCCTTCACTGTCTTGAATTTTTGGGATATTACTGGTGACTTCTACTGTGAAGACTGACGCAAAGTTACCATTCAGTTCCTCAATGATTTTGTTGTTCCCCACTACTATCTCTCTAGCATCATTTTCCAGCAGTCCAATGTCCACTTTTGCCTCTCTTTTGCCCTTTACATATCTAAAGAAACTCTTACATTCTTCCTTTATATTACTGGCTAGCTTAATCTCATCTTTAATCTCCTCCCTCTTTATTTCTTTTTTTGCTGTCCTCTGTTAGTCCTTGTAAACTTCCCAATCCTCAGGTTTCCCACTGCTGTTCGCCACATTATATGCTTTCTCTTTTGCTTTTATGCTATCCCTGACTTCCCTAGTCAGCCATGGTTGCCCCATCTTCTCTGAACCATGTTTCTTTTCCCTTGGGATGAATGTCTGCTGTGTTTCCTGAATTACTCTCAGAAGTTCCAACCATTCAATCATTATTTAATATAGAAACAAGATGTGTTAAGATACATCATGAAGAGGGCTTTTATCTCTTCATGATATAAGCAGACAGGTGGGCCAGAGAGCAAAGTCACATTGCCAGCACGATCCTAGGACAAGGTCCTTTTCTCTTAGAGGTGGATGGGGGTGGTTGATTAGTTTGACGGGGATGGGGGTTTAACAGGACAGCAGGTCCACCCGGTCAAAAGTTGCAGGTGGCCAACTGAGCTTGCTAAAATATTATTAAGGCCTATTGTCAGAGCCTTCCAGCAGCAGATATGGTGGGTAATGCTCTCAGCCTTTGGCCCTCTCCACCTGCCAGCTTTGAGCTGCAGCCACAGGCTTCTTCATAGACATGTTCCCCACTATAATGGGAGGTCTGTTCCCAAGGGTATTTTTGCATTTTAATTGTTTTATTGTAAAATTAAAGAAGATGGAGAGAAGGAGCCTCCATTTAGGATGCCCTTCTTGAAAAGATAGCTTGCTGGACAGCATCGAATTGGTCCAGCTTGAAGACTCTGCCTGTCATCCCTAGTTTCATAGAAATCCTGCCCTCTGGCATTAATTGTCCTGTTCAGGGAATCTCTTTACTGGGTGACTGTTCTTCTCATATTGTAACTTCTTAAACTTAGCCCATACATTAAAGGTCATGAAGCCCCTGGAAAATATCTGGCCCCTAGTTTCTTTAAATTCTAATCCATTGAAAGGAATTAAAGGAGATAAGGACAACACCTAAACAGAGAACCATCAACAATGTTAATTAAGAGGAAATTGGATGGTCAACAGTTTAATGAGAAGAGGCAGCATTTTGTGATGGATCTCAACTTAGAGAAAGCATGAGGGAAGATTGGAGAGAAACTGCAGAAAGATTTGAGTTCCAGACTCAAACAGTGGTTCCTCTGGGATAGTGAAAGGGAGGGAAGGCTAGCAGCTGCTAATTGGATGGTCTCAATCTTAATAACAAAGAAATTATTAAGCTCTTTGCACTTACTGTAAGGTATGATTGTGTCAGGCTATTGCTTAATTAGTCTGTGAGACAGCATTAGCCCCTGGACTTGGAAAGGTTGACAGGGCAGTTTCTATTGTTGTCTTTTCTGGTGTCTAGGCCAATGCCAAGTGATCCATCCAGCTTCATTTCTTTTAGACTTTGTAGCGATTGATACAACTGAGTGGTTTGCTAGGCCATTTGGGAGGGCAATTGAGAATCAATCACATTGCTGTGGGTCTGGAGTCACATGTAGGCCAGACCACGTGAGGATGACAGATTTCCTTCCTGAAGGACATTAGTGAATCGGATGGGTTTTTCTGACAATTGACAAGATTTCATGGTCATCAGTAGGTTCTTAATTCCAGATTTTTAAAAAAATGAATTTAAATTCACCATGACAGGACTTGAACTCAAGTCCCTAGCCCCCAGTTTCTGGATTAATAGTCTAGCAGCTAGAATCAATGAAATTCACAGAATTAATACTGAAACTTGATTCAGTTGGATCAAAGAGATCCTGCAAAGCTGTGGGAAATGCTAGAAGATCAACTTCAAGGAAAAGTGAATTCTAAAATGCACTGTCTAGATCTTACAGGCAACTGACACAAGAATCAAGTGATCAATTTGTCGCCTGATGCCATGTCAAGGAGGAGGCAATGATTTTTCAGAGGATGAGCTGTCTGAGCAGACAATGGAGCTAGTTACAGCTTATACACTTATCAAAGCAAACCAAAACAACCTCTTGAAAAAGATGAAAGGTCATGTCATTGAAGTATTAAAGCTGGTAGAAAAGGCTTTCCAATTTGTGAAACCCTATTTCCAACTGTGATCAGTTTTGGAAAAAAAAACACACTTCCTTTTAATTACTTTTACACTGGAGATTCCTGGACAGGAGCCTCTTTTTATAAACCTGTCCAGGAATCTTTGAGTCTGGAAGATTAGAAAGTTATCATCAAAACCACAGCCCAATTTTAAAGTACTGAGTGCCATATTGCAAAGTTTAAACATCCAGCAGACACTTTGAAAACTACTGTGAAAGAGTGTGTAAGTTAAGAGTGGGAGTAGAGTGAGGAGTTAGCTATGGCATGTGGTTGAGGGTCAGGTATTGGGAGGTATGGAAGTGTCCAGCTGGAGTGAAGGGCAGGTCAGCTCTGGTGGGATCAGATTGGTTGTGGATTAGGTGCTCATTCCAAGAGGGTTGGATTGGGTTGCATTGGTTAATAGAGTATTGGCTCATAGGGGAGGCAATGGTCCTAGGTTAGAGAGTGGGGAGTGTCAGATCCAATTGATGTCAGTGGTCAAAGGGGTAAAGTTAAGGGGAATCAATGATAAATCAGGGATTTAATTCAATAGTTATCCAGGAGTTAAAGTGTGTAAGGTGCACAGTGAGTATGCAGGCGACTGTAGCAGAACAAGATGAGTGAGTTTACTCTTATAATTTTTGTTCAAAGTGGGTATTTGTTGTAAATGGGAACAGCAGTGCTCTAATTCCAAGGTTTACCAAGAGGAGGTAAATGCATGGTTCAAAAACTGATGTGGAATTGAAATTAAGATAAAGAAGCAAAAGTGCATTTACGGCAAGTGCCTGGTAGAAAATAAAATTGAGAATCAAGGGGAATATCAAAGATTTGGGATGGGGGATGACGTAGCAAAGAACAGAAGGAAACAGTGATTATGAGAAAATAAGGGAGCCAACATAAAGTAATGTCCCAACGTTGTCTATGGCCATATAAATAGTAAAAGGCTGCTAAAAGGAGCATTAGTGCCAACTGGGGACCAAACAGACATAGAAGATAGAACATAGAACAGTACAGCACAAGGACAGGCCCTTCAGCCCACATGTCTGATGCCATCCTGCAGTAATCCCACCTGATTGCACTTAGTCCATATCTCTCTATTCTCTGCCTGTCCTTGTATCTGTCTAAATGCCTCTTAAACTTTGTTGTCGTATCTGCTTCTACCACCTCCCTTGGTGTCATGTTCAAAGAACCTACCATCCTCTGTGTAAAAAACTTTTCTTACGCATCTCCTTTAAAATTTTTCCCTCTCACTTTAAACATATGTCCCCTATTATTTGACATTTCCACTCTGAGAAAAAGACTCCAATTTAAAAAAAAGATTTTCACTCAGAGGCAGGGGTCATGGTTGACAGGTTAAATGAATGCTTTACATCTGTCTTTACCAAAGAGAAAGATGCTACCCAGGCTATGGGGAGGGAACTTACTTACTAAAAGGGTTTATAACTACTAGGTAAAATTGCTTGCTATATTGTTGATACTTAATGTTGACAAGGCACTGGGACCAGATACGGTGCATCAAGGATTTTACAGGAAGTGAGCTTGCAAATGCACGGGTATTGGCTACAAAATGTGTCTAGACTCTGGGAAGTGTCTGAAGGCAAGAAAATTGCAAACATTATGGCCTTGTTCAAGAAAGGTGGTAAGGATAAGCCCAAAAATTACACGAACAATGTATTTTTAAAAAGCGGTATGGCAAGAGACCAGGAAGCTCAGAGGAATAGAATGATCTTGGAGAGCTTGACCATAGATCTCAGACAATGGAAGAGTATTTTATTAAGAATGCATAGAGGACACTTTCCTTTATCAGTAATGACACCGAGTATAAGAATGGGAAGGTCTTGATAGACTTGTACACAATTTTGGTTAGGCCACAGCTGGAGTACTGTGTGTACTCTGGGCACCACACAATAGGAGGGATACTATTACACTGGAGGGGGTGCAAAGAAGTTTCTCCAAGATGCAGCCTGGGTTGGCACTTTTTAGCTCTGAAGAGAGGCTGAATAAGCTTGGGTTGTTTTATTTAGAGAAAATGAGGACTGTAGATGCTAGAGATCAAAGTCAAAAATTGTGGTGCTGGAAAAACACAGCTGGGCAGGCAGTGTCCAAGGAACAGGAGAGTTGACCTTTCAAGCATGAGCTTCCTGATGATGAGCTCATGCTCGAAACATTGACTCTCCTGCTCCTCAGATTCTGCCTGACCAACTGTGCTTTTCCAGTACTACACTTGTTTTACTTAGAGCAGAAAATGCTGAGAGAGAACCTGGTTGAGGTCTATTAGATTACAAGGGAAATAGGCAGAATGATTAAGAAGCAGATGTTCCCCTTAGTTGAAGAGTCAATAACAAGGTGCTATAATTTTAGGATGAAGATCAGGAAGATTAGAGGGGAAAATGTTTTCACCCAGGGGATGGTGGGACTCTGGAATATACTGCTTGGGAAGGTGGTAGAGACGGGAAATCTCATAACATTTAAACTGTACATGGATGTGGTGGTCAGGATAGATCATCTATTCAGCAATCCTGGCTGCAAACCCTTATGGATGATTACATATTGGATTCTGCACCCACACCTGCTGATGTTCCTGTCACTGTATTGAAGATCAAGATATGTGGAAAGGTTTACTATCCTTATCCACCAGTGTAGTGATTTTAACCAGGTGAATCTCATTGACAATGAGATCCTTGTTTTGGGTTTTTATACTGGGCTAAAGAGGGAGCTCTGGCTGACAAATATAAACAGGAGATCCAGCATCTTCTCAATTCAGGGACAGATTCTGAGCTGGCGGACCACAGCTAGTGTACTGTGTACAAGTGAATGAAGGTTGATTTGGGCCTCAGTGCAGTTATTTCAGTCTACTATCCTGATCTCCCATCAAGGTAAACCTGCCGAGACAAACATATTGTGGCTTAAAATAACAACCAAGAAATTTCATATTGTTAATGAACTTAGTCAGAGCTTTAGACTAAGTCCTGTAATGAAATATCCTCGTTCTCATGAGCTTTCAAATCAACAAAATTATCTCAGGGTAGAATGTATTTACAGGTATGGTATAGCAGAAAAAGTTATTTTTAAGTCCACTTACATCAGATCTTACACTCTTAACTTAAGAATTCTAGAATATTGTCATCTAAATGTAAGCTTATGAATATATAAATATGAGACTAAAACATTTATAACTGCTAGTGAATATTAATTGTATAAATTAATTCCTAATTACTTTGTAGTGAAATGAACTCAGCATTGTAGAATATATAACACTTGGAGATAACCACTTCACTTACATAGGTAGTGATGACTCTAAGAAAAGTAAATATTCAATGCTCCGTTCCGTTAATAACAATTGATATAAATATAGACAATCAAAAATAGTTATAACATGACTCTTCCACTTTAAATTGATACACAATGTTTAAATCCACTGCAAGGTCCTTTTGGATGTTCAGACAAATAAAATTTGAAAGAAATATACATCCAGGCCAGTATAATTTCCTTCTGTTGTGGTGGATCCTTTCCCTATAACCCTGCACAGTATTTAACTTATCATCTAAAGATCTTAATTAAATCTGTGTCCACCATATTTCCAGGCTATGCATTCAGAATATTGCATAGGTAGTATACTAAAATTTGCTGGGGAGTCAAAGTGAAATGATAAAAAAAAACAATCAAACCTGCTTTATTGAAAAGTTAGTTGATTTAGTTGATGACCTAATGATTGAAAAGGTCACTGGTCTTAAATGTTTCTTTACCTGAAGGAATGCGCAGGTTTAAATTAAGTGGTTTAAAGCAATCGCTATAAACTGCAGAGTGATAACTGAACTATTACAGTGTTTGGCTGAAGTTCTCTTTGAAACAGACCAGGGCATCAGATATGCACATAATTTGACTATTTATCAGCTAAACTGGAGCTAGTATCCACAGGAGTGCTCTGTGTAAATATCATACAGTTGACTGGCAGCAGCACCAAGAAGTTCAATGTTTGTTCAAACAGAGCCAACCTTGTTTCCAGGGAGATAAATGGTTTAATGAGCAATAATTAAACCAGGTGTGGTAGATGACAAATTTGTGATGTTAGCCAGTGGTTAAACTGATTAATTGCTGGAAACTGGACAGGATCACATACAGAATACCAAATTTATTGGTAGAGAGATCAATGTTGTTATTTAACTATTGATACTTTACTCACACCACTAACATCCTTGGTCACCTGCAGACCACTCACACCATTTGTATGACGTTTTGAGCTCTCTGCCCTTGATCTTCTGTGTTCTTTTTTTTTCTTTTTTTTCTTTTTTTTTTCTTTTTTTTTCTTTGCAAAACAGTGGAGGGGAGGGTAGGGACTAAATCAAAATAGAGTTGGAGGGGGATACTCCTGTTTATCTCTTTTTTGTTTTTTCTTTTTTTTCCCCTTTTTTCTTTTTCCCCCACACTACCGCCTAAGTGCGGTAGTGCTTATTTTTTTTTTCCCCCGCACCCATGGTGTGTGTGTGTGCAGGTGTAAAACACAGTGAAGGACACAAAGTGCACGAATCTTTATTCAATTTCCACCACCAGGAAGATATGAAAAACACCCGAGTGGCTAGTGACAAGCACTGCCCTTCACATCAAAGGGCAATGCTGTGTGATCAAAACAGTG
This sequence comes from Chiloscyllium punctatum, assembly GCF_047496795.1. Taxonomy (NCBI): domain Eukaryota; kingdom Metazoa; phylum Chordata; class Chondrichthyes; order Orectolobiformes; family Hemiscylliidae; genus Chiloscyllium; species Chiloscyllium punctatum. The sequence goes on along the minus strand of NC_092746.1, from coordinate 88,832,433 downwards.
AAGGGGAGGGTAGGGAATCTTCTGTGTTCTATGTGCTTCCCTCTCACTTAACCTGACAAAGGGGCTATGCTTCAAAAGCTTGCTATTTCAAATAAACCTGTTGGACTGTAACCTGATGCCATGTGATTTCTGACTTTGTCCATCCCAATCCAAAACCTGCACTCTACATCTCTGCTGAAGAATGATAGCTCAATGTGCTGATGCTAATGGGTACACAATGTTCAGCATCATTTGTGACTCATCTAATAGTGAAGCAGTCATTGTCTAAATGCAGCAAGAGCTGGACAATATCCAGGCTTGGGCTGAAAAGTGGTTACACAATTGCCAGGCAATATCCTTCTCCAATAAAAGACAATCTAACCACCGCCCATTGACATTTAATGGTGTCACCATCACTAAATCCCCTTAAATTAATATTCTGGGGAATACCAGAAACTGACAGAACTTGCCTTTATAAAGAGAGTGGCAACAACAACAAGTCAGCAGCTAGGAGCATTGCAGCGAGTAACTCCCCTAAGTCTGTCCATCATCTACAAGGCACAAGTCAGAAATGTGATGGATGAGTACAACTCCAAGAACAGTCAAGAACTTTGACACCTTCTAGGACAAAGTAGCCCTCTTTATTGGCACCACATGTACAAACATCTACTCCGTCCAACATGAATGCCCAGTAGCAGCGGTGTGCACCATATCCATGATGCATTGCAGAAATTCACCAAGGCTCTTTGACAACATTTTGTGTTAGAAACATTAACATTTTAGAGTTCAGAAAGCAGAGTGCTTCTCGAAGACAGCACATAAAACTAACTATGGGCAAGTTAGCTGACCCTCTGTCATAGAGAATATGCTCAGAATAAGCAGGATATTTAAAAAATGACAGCAATCAGACAAAGCCAACATAACTTGGTGAAAAAGAAGTCATGTTTAACTAATTTTTTAGGTTTTTTTAATGAAATAAGATCCACGTTAGATAGATGTGAACTAGTGGATGTGGTGGACTTGGATTTCCAAAATGCTTTTTGCTAAGGAGCCACATCAAAGATTGTCACATGGGATAAGAGCACATAATGTAATTAGCAAGGATAAGGACTGGTTAGCTGACAGAAAGCAGGAATAAGTTGTCTTTGCTAGATTGTTAAACTGGTTTTAAGTGAATTACCAGAGATCAGTGCGACGTCCTCAAATACTTAGCAGCTTATTGTTTTGGCTAAGTCCAAGGCGCATCGAGTTTTTTTGAAGCATTTTTTGGTAGGCCTAGTAAATTATCTTGTCATATTGTACCAAATACATCATAATAATTAGCTACCACATGCCTCATAATTAATTCTGGCCCCAAATTACCATGTACCTTTCCCAAACCAACTTGCTACTCAGCAGATTTCCACCTAAAGGCTAGCAACCATGGCATGTTCAATTGCCCACTGAGCACCCAGATAAGCACTGTCCGCCTCGAGACATCCTGCACAGTTTCAGCAGTATGGCAGACAGGAGGAAATCAGAATCCTGCTTTATGCTGAGACCAGAAGATCCTGCTGGATGGAATTGTATGGTGGCAGGAGTCCCTCTTCTTCCAGGCCAGGAGTGGCTGCCATGACACTAGAACATGCTAGGTTGACACCCATGTTAAAGCAATTTCAGCCATTTGGAGGAAAGCACAGCACTGGAAGAAGGATAATGTCCTTCTCTCACTGCAATGTTAATGCTACCTTCTTCTCTCTGAAAGCTCATGCTCAGTTGGGTGAAACCTTGAATGAATTGAGAAATCCACTGCCGAATAAAGACCAGGCATGCAGCATTCAAGTCGGATGACCCATACCTATGCAGAAAGTCCAGATGTGACCTTTGCAAAGCCATCAAAGATGCCAAGAAGTAGTACTGGACCAAGTTAGAGGCCCAAATTAACCATGTAGATGACCATCATCTGTGGCAAGACCTACACAATATAATGGGATACAAAATGAACAGAGCAATATAGTGGATAAAACCTCGTCCCTCCATGATGCACCCAATGTTTTCTATGCTTGGTTTTAGCAAAAGTCCTGGATGCACCTTTTCAGTCCGTCACCATTCCAGACATCAGATTGGTCTTCCTGAGAGTCAACCCAAGGAAAGCGACAGGCCCAGATGGAGTCCCCAGCTATGAACTTAGCTCCTGCATGGACCAGCTGGCAGAAGTATTCACTAACATCTTCGATCTCTCCCTCTTACAAACCAAAGTCCCCACCTGCTTCAAGAAGACCACTTTCATCCCACTACCAAAGAAAACACATGCAACATGCCTTAATTATTACCACCCAGTGGCTCTGACCTCAATAATCATGATGTGCTTTGAGCGGCTGATCATGACCCACATCAACTCTAGCCGTCCAGCTTGCCTTGATTCCCTGCAATATGCCTAGCAACAAAAATGGTCCACAGCAGATGCCATCTCCCTAGCCCTACACTCATCCCTGGAACATCTGGATATTAAGGACACCTATGTCAGATTCCTCCTTATTAATTACAGCTCTGCTTTCGACACAAATATCCCCTCTAGACTGATTTCAAGACCTAGCTCCGCCCTCTGCAAGTGGATTCTCAGCATCCTGACCCATGAACTGCAGTCTGTGAAGATAGGCAACAGCACCTCCTCCACGATAACCCTCAACACTGCAGTCCCCAAAGGATGCATTCTCAGGCCCTTACTTGTACTCCCTGTACATCCACAACTACATAGCCAAATTCCGAATGAATTCCATTTACAAGTTTGCTGACAACACCAGTGTGGTAGGACAGATATCATACAACGATAAGTCAGATACAGAAAGGAGATAGAGGGCTTGGTGTCATGATGCAATGATAATAACGTCTCTCCCAATGTTGGTCAAACAAAAGAACTGATCTTTGACTTCAGTAGGAAAGGAGGAGAACATGCTCCCATTTACATCAACAAAGCTGAGGTGGTGAGGGTCGAGAGTGTCATGTTCCAAGGAGTAACAATAACTGACAACATGTCCTGGGTCATGTAGAAGTGCTGGTCAAAAGACAAAACAATGCCTCTTCATGCAGTTTCAAAATTTCATCAGGACCCTCACCAACTTTTACAGATGCACCACAGAAAGCATACGATCCAGGTGTATAACAGCCTGGTACAGCAACTGCTCTGCCCAGGACTAGATGGTGGTGTGCACAGTCCAGACAATCACAGAAGCCAACCTCCCATCCATGGACTACATTTACACAGCTCGTTGCCGCAGAAAGGCTGCCAACATCAAAGACCCTTGCCACCCCAGTAGTGTTCTCTTGCAATTTCTTCCATCAGGCAGAAGATACAGAAGCTTGAATACATGCACCAACAGGTTCAGGAACAGCTTCTTCCCTGCTGTTATTAGACTGATGAATGGATTCTCTAACTTCAAATAATGTTGATTTTGCTTTGTACACCTCCTGTGCAGTGTAACCTGTATGCCTCAGTCTGTCTAAGCACCCTTTGATTTCTATATCTTTGTTTGCTATGGTCTGCCTGCACTGCTTGCAAATCAAAACTTTACTATTCTTAGGTACATGTGACTACAAGCAATCAAATCAAGTCAAATGTTGAGGTAGTTCAGGACATTAACAAAGCCTCTTCTGGAGTACTGTGTCCAGTTCTGGTCGCTCAGTTATAGGAAGAATATTATTAAGTTAGACAAGGTTCAGAAGGGATATACCAGGAAGTTGTCGGTATGCAAGTTATAAAATAAAGGTGGATAGGCTAGTTGGAGTGTAGAAGGTTGAGAAGTGACCTTATAGAAATTTAGAAAATCATGGTTACTGGTAGGTGTCTTTTCCCTAGGATGGGGGATTTTAAGATTAGGGGGCATATTTTTAAGGAGAGAGGAGAGATATTTAAAAAAAGATATGAGTGACAATTTTTTTATGCAGAGGCTGGTTAATTTGTGGAATGAACGTCCTGTGGAAGTGGTGGATGCAGGTACAGTTACAATGTTTAAGAGACACTTAGAGAAGTTTGGAGGGACATGGGCCTGCAGTAGGCAGATGGAACTAGTTTAGTTCAGGATTATGTTCGGCATGGACTGTTGGATCAAAGGCTCTGTTTCTGTGCCATATGACTCTGACTCTATGACTCTATAAATCAAAGACAGGTTGTGCAAACATTTGTCCACTTATTTCAACCATTCCCACAATCCTGTAGAGCCCTGTAACATCTTTGAGTGACAAAAATTCTCATAGTGTTTTTGTTTTCAGTAATCCTTGTTTCTTGGAATTTGTGGTCTAAATATTTTACAATACACAGAACCTACGCTTCTCATTTATGTTATTCAAGCATCTTGGAGTGTTTGCAGTTCTTCTCATACTCTCCTGACATGTTCTGATTTCATTGAACCGCAGGGCAAAACATCGTCCATTTGGCAAATGACACCATCATCCATTCCATCTAAAATAGCTATTTATTTCTCTGGTTCATCTCCGGTGTGGATGAGATTCCTAAAGATTGACAGCTGAAACAGTAATGACTGAAAAGTGATGATGAAATCAGTTAGAAGTTTTGTCTCAGCACCCAGTGGTAACTATCAGAGTTCCCTGTTTGCACCAAGTTTTGTAAATATAGTACTATTCACAAGTTTAGCCAAACTTTTGTCTACAGATGGCGTTGGATATGCTTTATGTTTTATGGCTTCATTCAATGGCTTAGGTAAATACAACTTGGTTTCGAACTGGACTCATGTCACAATGTCTGATTGGTTTTACTACTGGTGAAATGACATTTTACAATGACCATTGCCTTCACATTTCTTTTTCTGTTTTGTGACCTTTGCATCTGTTTTTTAGTATATTGTGGGATGTAGTTCGCAGTTAGCCCAAGGCTCTGGATAGTTTGGGGATTTCTTTTTTGAATTCAATACCTGGCTCTTAGCCATAGAATTATACAACATGGAAACAGACTCTTCAGCCCAATGCCAACCAGATATCCTAAACTGATTTAGTCCCATTTAACTGCATTTGGCCCATATCCCTCTAAACCCTTCCTATTCATGTACCCATCTAAATGTTTTTTCAATGTTGTAATTGTACTCATCTCCAACAGCTCCCCTGGCAGCTCATTCCAGACCCACACCACTGCCTGTGTGAAAAAGTTGCCTGTTTTAAATCTTTTCCCTCTCGCCTTAAACCTTTGCCAATTAGTTTTTCCCCTACCTTGGGAAAAGGACCTTGACTATTTACCCTATCCATGTCCCTAATGCTTTTAGAAACTTCAAGGACTTATTCAACTTTAAAAATTAACCTCGGATCTATACAAGCTTATCTCTTGTAAAATAAGCAAATTTGTTTCTGATTGACATAATGCTTCAGAGATATTGTTGTCTTTATTTCTCAATGTTGCATTCAGACCACAGAATCCCTACAATGTGGAAGCAGGCCATTTGGCCCATCAAGTCCACACTGACCCTACATAAAGCTTCCCACCAGCACCCCTCTTCAAATATTGTACTTTTGTACTTCAAATATTAACGTGTTCCTTCCTTGAAATTAAAGTCATTGAGATGTATAGCACGGAAACAGACCCTTCGGTCCAACTCGTCCATGCCAACCAGATATCCTAACCTAATATAGTCCCATTTGCCACTACCTGGCTCATATCCCTACAAACCCTTCCTATTCATATACTCATCCAGATGCTTTTTAAGTGTTGTAATTGTACCAGCCTCCACCATTTCCTCTCGCAGCTCATTCCATACATGTACCACTCTCTGATGAAAACGTTGCCACTTTGGTCTCTTCCTTATCTTTCCCCTCTCACCCTAAACCTATGCCCTCCAATTCTGGACACCCCACCCCCAGGGAAAAGACTTTGTCTATTTATCCTATCCATGCCCCTCATAATTTTATAAACCTCAGCCTCCGATGCTCCAGAGAAAACAGCCCTAACCTATTTAACCTTTCCCTATAGCTCAAATCCTCCAGCCCTGACAACATCCTTGTAAATCTTTTCTGAACCCTTTCAAGTTTCATAACATCTTTCCAATAGAAAGGTGACCAGAATTGCATGCAATATTCCAACAGTGGCCTAACCAATGTCCTGTACAGCCGCAACATGACCTCTCAACTCCTGTACTCAATACTCTGACCAATAAAGGAAAGCATACCAAACGCCTTGTTCACTATCCTATCTACCTGCGACTCCACTTTCAAGGAGCTATGAACCTGCACTCCAAGGTCTCTTTGTTCAGCAACACTCCCTAGGACTTTAATGTTAAGTGTATAAGTTTGATTTCCCAAAATGCAGCACCTCACATTTATCTAAATTAAACTCCATCTGCCACTGCTCAGCCCATTGGCCCATCTGATCAAAATCCTGTTGTAATCTGAGGTAACCTTCTTTGCTGTCCACTACACCTCCAATTTTGCAGATGAATTTTAAAATTACTTTGAAATATCTCTGTGTATTATTCTTGCTCTCTCCTTTATTTTACTTAACATTCAGAAACATCTTTGCTAATATTCATTTCCTGGTTTTTTTTCAGCTTTATTACACTTCTCCTTATCTTTGTGACATAAGCAGATGAGCCTCAACCTAAGTCTTCTACTTGTATGTAATATAGGTTTGACCCTGGTACACTGTAACTTTTCTTATTCTTTCATGGGATGTGGGTTTCAATGGCACAGTCAGCATTTGTGTTTAAACAAGAGTAGCTTCCTCATCCATTAAGAGACTAATTAAGAGTAAGCCATCTTGTGTAGGTCTGGAGTCACATGTAGAAACCAGGTAAGAGTGGCAAAATGCACTGCAGAACCTAATACCACAGCTACATCACCATATGCTACTTAAATAATTTAATTCTAAAATAAGTCCATGCTAAAACATAACTATGCACTGGTGTAAAAGCATGTTGGTCTCAAAGCATTTGTCCTGCATCTCTTCACTACAATGTTTGTATCAACTTGGACCATAAAATACCAATAAAATCATACACTTTCATTTTGATTTGGGCCTTCTGGATTACTTCCTTACAGAAACTAGTTTTTCAACTCAATAAAATAGAACTTATATCCTCACTATCTTGATCATTATGCATAAAGGAAGAATCAATTATTTCCTTATGACAGTGAGATAATTGTGGAAAATTCCAAAGAAGAATATTGAAGTCATGGATTCTTAATAAAACAACCATTAATTTTATTAGAATTCAATTGTATTCCCAACCACCAGATATTATTTATTACATCATAGTTTGCAACCACATTCACAATTATATCCGTATGCATCATATTACGAAAATAATTTAATTTGGCCTTCTTAAAGAAGACGATTATAACTTTTATAACACATCCAGTTGAAAATCCTGAACAAATTGACATTTAATGAAAATATGCCTAAATGACGAATGATGCAAACAAATTGTGATCCTCACAGGCTATAACATGCTAATAGAAGCTGATTGAAATGTACTGTAATTCACTTAACCATACTTATCCACAGACACAACAGGTCAATTGTTTATTGTACAGTGCAAGCATTCCTTTGCCACATAGATTTTCAAAACAATCTTCACAAAACCCTCATTGCTGCTATATTCATTTAAAATTCCTCTGATGCAGAAAGGTAAAATACACATGTTCGTGAAGAGAAATAACATAGCTCATCCATCCTGCCAGCAATCAATCAGCTCACATTGAGCAATATGCCAAAAATCCTTCTCTGATTCTTAAATTATGAGATTTGCACAAAAACCAAGATGGAAAATTTCTGAGAATGTCTATGTCATGTTATATGCAGGTTAAACAATGAAATAAACTTCTAATTATTAGTTGAGTTAGATAGCATTCAGAAACTGTAAGCTGTGTAACTATTGAACTCTGAGCAACTAAAAAAAACAAAGAGCTGCGGATGTTGGAAGTCAGAATCAAAATCAGAAATTGCTGGAAAAACTCAGCAGGTCTGGCAGCATGTGGAGAGAGGCAGAGTTAACATTACGAATCCAGTGACCCTTCTGCACTTGAAACATTAACTCTGCTTTCTCTCCGCAGATGCTGCCAGACCTACTGAGTTTTTCCAGCAATTCCTATCAAACTCTGAGTAACCATTCTGAATGGAATTGCTGGAAAAGCATTTTCCACACATGAAAATGTTAAATTCTCCTTCATTAGGGTAACTAAGTGTAACTATTTTACAATTGGGTGTATTCATCATCTGTATCACTCAGAGATTTGCTCTCGAAGTGTCGCACAGTTATGTTTCCAATCTGTGGCTGAACAGTACTTTTCTCTTCAAGTAACGACACCACAGTATGTATCGTAGTCTTTGGATCAAGCAATGTTACCATTGGCAAGCTGATGTGTTTTTCCTCATAAATGCGATTCTGCACTGTCATACTCAGCATGGAATCAAGGCCAAAGCTGGAGAGATTTGATTCTTTTGTAAAATCTGCAGGATCAGCATTGCTGACTTCAGACAACAATGAAATAACATACTGTTCCGGTGTCACTGCTGAATTACTAGATACAATTTGCTCTTTATTGACTTCTAAATTACTAATTTCATCCTTTACAATTGAAAAGAATCGTGCTTTGAAGGATGGATTTTCATCAAATCTATATAAAATCAAGAAATTAAATTTGCATATAGCTTGTTGTGGATTATTTAGCACCAAGCATTGCTTAAGGCATTCAGAAACTTCTGAAGGTTCCATCATCATTATTCCTTTTGACTCCAGAAACTTTTGGGTTCTAAACTTATTGTGTAACAGTCCAAGGTTTAGTGCACCCCAGTTTAAAGTTTGCCCCACAAGCCCTTGGTTTCTTCTATAGTGGATAAAGAAATCAAGAAATGAGTTTGCTGCAGAATAGCTTGACTGGGCAGAACTTCCACTAAATGATGCAATTGACGAGTAACATACAAAGTAATCCAACTGGAGGGATCGTGTTGTGTGGTGAAGATTCAGGACTCCTGCAACTTTGGGATTCAGAACTTTTTCAAATAATGATTTGTTCAGAATTTGAAGAAGGCCATCGTGCAATACCACAGCACTGTGAAAAACCCCTTTAATTGCAACCTTTGGAAAGGAGTGACGAAAGGCATTGATTGCTTTTTCAACATTTGAAAGCACTGAAACATCACAGGCTATGCTAACTACATTAGTCCCAAACTTATTCTGGATATTTCTAAATTCTTCCTGCATCTCATTAGATGGAGTCCGTCTTGACAGAATAATGACATATCCACCACCGTGTTTTGCAATGAAATTTACTGTCAGAAAGCCAAGCCCTGAAAGTCCCCCTGTGATTATATAGGCTGCATCATTTCTAAAAAGTTGATTTTGACTAAGATACACTGGTATCTCTGGCATCAGGCTAATTGATGCATGCACATTCTTCAGATCTACAACTGAAACAGCTTTGCAGGTGAAGTATGACTCTTCCCTGTATTCATTCACATTCAAGACAATTTGTTGAAAATTAATTTTTGGTAAATCAAGATGTTTCATTTTTAAATGCATTGATCTCATCCACTTGTAAACATCATGTGCAGATTTTACAAGATATCCTTTCTGAAATATGTTAGCTACCGGCAAAGTGTGAATATAAACATTGTCTCTTTCACAACCAGGAATGCTCTGAGAAGTGCCAAGCACATGATTGTTGTCAAAGAGGACAACAACATGCTGAGCAGAAGAGCTGTTGACATACTTTGCAACCAAGGATGTCTTAATAGGAGGCAGAAAAAGTAGTGCATCAGAATGAGTTGAAGTATGTGAAATGCCATTGTATTCAATTTGAACTCTCCAACCAAATGCACTGGCTGCTACAGACAACACTTGACTCAAACACGATTCAGGTACACTGGAAATAATTACCAATTTGTGATGCTTATTTCGAGGTAAAGTGTTATGGAGTATTTCCCATGCAAGTATAAAGTATGAAACACATGGTGTCTGTTTCAGTACTGGAATTTTACTGCTTTTGTAACAAACAGAAGCAGAAAGGATGACTGTTGAAAATGCAGCAACTGGATAACATGCAACAACATGATCACCTACTTTGCAGGTCTTTACATCATTGCTGACTGCAGTGATTGTACCACTGAAGTCAAGAGCAAGTAGATTATGTCCTTCTGTTACAGATTTGTTCCAGTACATTGTCCGTCCAATGTTCATATCTGAGACACTGACTGGAAAATAGTCTGATGAATGGATGCAAATGTTATCAATTTCAACACATACAGTTTGTTTTGTAGGCTTGTTCATTTTGCTTTGTTGTGGCTTTGCATGAAAATTTACAACTTTATATGGATCCATTGTCTGGAAAACAACATTTCCAAAACTAGAGTAAGGAACCATGTTCTGTACGTTGTCAGAAGTTTTAATGGGAACTCGTCTGATGTGAGATGTATACGTCTTTCCTAGTTTAATCATTACTTCAGGGTAATTAGCAGGCAGGGTAACAGCATTTGCTAATGCTACTATATCTGCATCAAGAACAGAGCTGATATCAATCAGGTGAAAAGTTACCTCATGAAGTTCTGCAGCACATGATCTGGTCATACCCCATAAGGCAAAGCCTGGAGTGATTTGATCCACTGTTTTTTCTGATGTTCTGTATGTGATTGTTCTGATGGACTTTGTGGATTTTTCTCTCTGAAGTAGTTGAAGGATTTGACGATAAATCTCACAGCAACTACTGACATGCTCCACCACTGCTTCACTGCTCTGACCAGTTATATTTTGCATTCCCCAAAAAAATAATACTTCATCAAAGTTGTTTAAATTACTCACATTGTACTGTCTTAGAACTTGTGTAAGTTCTATGTCCATCATTGTCTTAGGTTCCTTATAAGGAATATATGAGGACTGAGTGTGTAAGTACTTCTGAAGGCTTTTAGCAATTCCATAGTTATCTGCAAATACCAATGATTTGGGGGCTGAAGCTATACCTTTGGGGAGGTCAACAATTTGCTCCCAGTCATTCTGGTAGAAAAGATTGTTCAATTCTGTGGAATTGTGATAGCTCAGAAATGTAATTCTGACATTTTTTAGTTCTGCAATGAGGACTCCCTTTGTATCAGTAAACCCCCCAGAGACCTCAAAGAATTCTGTGGTACATTTACATGTTCTCATATACATCATCATTTCCGGCTGCATTGGTCGACATACTGTCAAACTCCTAATGGATGTTGGGAATCCTGCTCTAGAGTCTGACATTTTCATTGCTATAATAGCTGTCATTTGCATATAATAATCTAAAATGACTGGATGAATGTGATATTCATGCATCTGCAACACAATCTCATCAGGGACTTTAATACATGTAATAGCTTCCTTTAGTTCATCCCCAAAGAACACATCCCCAAGGTATCTGTAAACTGAGCCATACTGGAAACCTAAAGAGGAGAGGTTTTCGTAGATGTCTTCTGCCTTGATCTTTTCTTTGACTCTTTGCAAAATATGTTGAACAGAAATAACATTTTCTTCAACTATGCATTCATTTGCATAATGAACCTCTCCCTCTGCATAAGTGGCAGTAGATGCCAAAACAGTAAACTTGGTCACTGTGCCTTCATTGCTGAGCTGCACTTTGAGCTCAGTTGACTTTGGGTGCACAATACAGGGATTTAAAAAAGTGATTTGGGTTTGGCACAAACTGAGAGGTATCTTTGGCTTAATATTTGCCAGGGCAGATGCTAAGCCAAGTTCCACATAAATTGAACCAGGTAATATAGGAATATTGTTGTTTTTGTGCTCCAATATATATGGCATTATGGCTAGTGTTAGGATGTAGTTGAATTCTTTACGATCTCTGTTTGAGCCACAGAGGAAAGGATGAGAGGTAGATATTACATTTTCATGGCTTTGTCTAAAGTCTTCAAAATTGACCTGAAGTTTAGTACGATCAAATTTATAGCAAGGATACAATGTTGGAACAGTCTCACGTTCTACATACATATTTTGCCAGTTAGGATTGAATCCTAGTTCAAAGAGTGTTGATAAAACAGAAAGCAGTGTTGCATAATCTTTCTCTGGCTGTACGGCAGACAAAACCAAAGCCTCATTCCCTACAATTTCTTTGATATATCTTTGTAAAGCCCTTCTTGGACCTATTTCTACAAACACAGCACTCTTCATGCCTGCAACAGCAGTTCTTATGGCTTGTTCAAAAGCAACAGGATTGCGAATATTTCTGGCCCAATATTTGCCTGTGACATAGTCATCCCGTGTAACCAACTGACCAGTAACTGTGGAAACTACTTTTGTCTCTGTTTTTTGTGCTTCTAAGTTGCCTATGTTCTCTTCCACCTGCCTTAAAATTGGATCCATCAAGTGACTATGATATGCTGCAGGAACATCTAAAATATGAAGCAATACATTTTTGTTACCAAATGAACTGGATAATTCCGCGTAAAACCTGTCTATTGCTTTGGCATCACCTGCTACTGTACATGATGAGGGACTATTGAATGCAGCAATGCACAGGTCCCCTGAATAGGAATCAAGTCTGTCTGACACTATTGACACAGATAGGTTGCTAATTACCAACATCCTACCTCCTGTCACTGTTAACTGCAATACACTTCGGTGGTAAACTACTTTTACAGCATCTCGTAATGAAAGCATCCCTGCACAACATACTGCAGCAACTTCCCCAACTGAATGGCCAATGACAACATCAGGCTGCACTCCCCAAAACTTCAAAAGAGAGACAACTGCAACCTGAATGGCAAACAGCAGTGGTTGTGCTATGCCAGGGTTTGTGAAGTCACCACAATCATTTTGAATTAAATCTAGCAATTTGACATCGGAATATTGTTTGAATATTTGTTCTATCTCCTCAATTTGTGCCCTGAACACTGCTTCTGTTTGCAGTAGCTGTTTGCACATACCTTGATATAAAACACCATTGCCACAGAATACAAATATTAGCTTCACCCCTGTCTTTATCTGAGCCACTTCCGTACCTGTGGCTGATTTAAGTTGTTGTTGTAGATGCCTGAGAGAATATGTCACAAATGCCTTTCTGTATTTGTTATTTTTATGGCTTCTTCTGCAAGCAGATGTATATGCCAGGTTCTGGAGCACAATGTCATCATTTTCCTTTATTTGGTGACTTGCATCTTCCAACATCATTCTAAGTGAATTCTGGGAGGCTGCAGAAAGCACAAATATTTCCAACGGTTTTTGTACACAGTTTTGAACAGAACTCTGTTTGAACTGCCTTACCACTGCATGAGCATTTGTTCCCCCAAATCCAAATGAGTTGATCCCTGCCATCCTCTCTTTCATCCAACCCTCTTCCCATTTTTCCACATGAGTTGGAATATGTAGATTTAAAGCTTTTGCATTGATGCTTGAATTCTCCTCAGAATAGTGCAGTGATGATACAATTTTGCCATGATACATCATGAGGAGCACTTTAATTAAACCGGCTGCTCCTGCAGCAGACTCTGTGTGACCGATGTTTCCTTTGACAGAACCCGTGATGAGTGGAGGGGAGTTTGAATGTCTGGATTTTCCAATAATATTTGATATACTGGCTGCTTCTGTAGGGTCACCAGCTGGAGTTCCGGTTCCATGAGCCTCCATGTACTGAACCTGTGATGGGTCGACATTGTTTGGGTAAATACTTCTCAATAGTTCTTCTTGCTGCATTTGTGAGGGTCTGGTGATTGGTGTGATTGTCCTACCATCCTGATTGACTGCACTACAAACTATTACTCCCCAAATATGATCACGATCCTCCTGTGCCTGTCAACAGGATTAACAAATATGGTAATTTTATTACAAACATTGGAGTCAGGACCCATTTGTAAGTAAATATTTTGGAGAAAACAGTAGGGAAAGATGTGTAATAATCATACCCCACCTTTGTAAGTTTCTTCAATAGAAGAATTCCACAGCCTTCTCCTCTTCCATATCCATTGGCATTACTAGAGAATGGTTTGCTGATTCCATCTGGTGATATCATTTTTGCTTTGCTTAGTGCTACATTGACTCTTGGCTCAATGATACAGCTTACTCCCCCACAAATAGCCATCTCACAATCACCTGAAAGATGAAAATGGGTGTTTCAATGGAGTCATAGAGATATACAACAGGGAAATAGATGCTTCGGTCTAACATGTCCATGCCGACCAGGTATCCAGTATAAGTCTAATCCCATTTGCCAGCATTTGGCCTGTATTCCTAAAACCCTTCCTATTCATATATCTATCCAGATGCATTTAAATGTTGTAATCATACCAGCCTCTGCCACTTCCTCTGGTAGCTCATTCCGTACGTATGCTACCTCTGTGTGGAAACATCTTCCCTCAGGTCCCTTTTTATATTTTTCCCCTCCCACCTTAAACCTATGCCTCCTGGTTTCGGACTCCCTCATCCTATGGAAAAGACCTTGCCTTTTACCCTATCCATGCTCCTCATGCTTTATGAACCTCTAATTTCACCCCTCAGCCTCCAACGCTCCAGGGAAAGCAGACCCAGCCTATTCACCCTCTCCCTATAGTTCAAACCTTCCAACCCTGGCAACATCCTTGTAAATCTTTTCTGAACCCTTTCTGGTTTCACAACATCCATCCTATAGTAGGGGACCAGAATTGCATGAAATACTCCAATACTGGCCAAACCAATGTCCTGTACAGCTACAACATGACCTCCCACCTCCTATACTCAATACACTGACCAATAAATGAAAGCATACTAAACACCTTTTCACTACCAACTTTCAACGAACCATGAACCTGTACTCCAAGGTCTCTTTGTTCAGCGACACCCTCCAAGACCTCACCATTAAGTGCATAAGTCCTGCCCTGATTAGCGTGTCCAAAATGCAGCACCTCACATTTATCTAAATTAAACTCCATCTGCCATTGCTTGCCCATTGGCCCATCTGATCAAGATCCTGCTGTACTCTGAGGTAACCTTCTTCATTGTCTGCTACACGTCCAATTTTAATGTCACCTGCAAACTTACTAACCATACCTCCTATGTTCACATCCAAATCATTTATATAAAAATGACAAAAAGTTTTTGTGGATGATCATAAAAATAAAAGATGGTAATAAGATATTGACAATACAAGCCATGAGCAGCTAATAGCATCTGTGATATATCAAGTTGGTTTAATGTTCTTACTTTCTGCTGGGTCTATAATATTTCCTGTATCTACTGCACTGGCCAATTTCCCTGAAGAAAATTGAATGAACCAAGAAAAATTGTATTCCATACACAAGTGCACATATCTATACCCTAACACATGCACTTATATTGTTCAATTAACCCAACTATGTGTCTGTTCTATCTTCCTATCTTTCTGATGAAAGGCTAATGCCCAAAACTTTGATTCTCCTGCTCCTCGGATGCTGCCTGACCTGCTGTGCTTTTCCCAGCACCATACTCTTGATACTATCTTCCTATCATATTTGATTAATTAAACCTGGGTGTGGTTACTGTTAACAAGACATAACACTGTAGCCACCCAACTATAAGATGAGTGGAGACAATTAAAGCATCAAATAAAACTTTTAGTGTACATATAGAAACTGAAATGTATTATCCTTGCGTATCTCCGTGGCATAAAACATAACAGCTACAGATTGGAATGGCACGGTGGTTCAATGGTTAGCACTACTCCATCACAGTGCCATGGACCTGGGCTCCATTCCACTCTTGGGTGACTGTCTTTGTGGAGTTTACACATTCTCCCTGGGTGGATTTCCTCCAGGCACTCTAATTTCCTCCCATCATCCAAAGATATGCCAGCTAGGTGGATTAGCAATGGGAAACATAGGGTTACTGGGATGAGGTAAGGGATGGTCTGGGTGGAATACAATTAGCTGACTGGCCTGGTTCTACACTGTAGGAATTCTATGATCAGCAATTCCATACTAGCTTTCATTAGCACCACTGAGATCTTGAGGCTATTGGTTGTTTGTATTCATTATTTTTATTTGAATAAAATGTTTCTATCTCCAAATTATTGTCTTCAATTTTGTTGTTTCAGTCAGAGTTCTAAATGTTTACGACTTCTGGGAGGCAAAAGAACAAAACTCTAAAGTAGTACCTCATAGAATCATAGACCCTACAGTTTGGAAGTACGGCATTTGGCCCATCATTTCCACACCGTGATCCTCCAAAGAGCATCCCACCTAGATCTATTCCCACCATTCCTGATGAAGGGCTTTTGCTGGAAACATCAATTTTCCTGCTCCTCGGATGCTGTCTGATCCTCTGTGCTTTTCCAGGACCACTCTAATCTAGACTCTGATTTCCAGCATCTGCAGTAATCACTTCTGCCTATTCCCACCATGGCCAATCCACTTAATCTGCATATCTTTGCATTGTGGGAGGAAACCAGTGCACTCAGAGAGCATCCATGCAGACATGGAGAGGATCTGCAAAGTCCACACAGGCAGTACCTAAGAGTAGAATCAAACCCAGGTCCCTGGTGTTGTGAGACAGCATTGCGAGCTACTGAGCCACTGTGTCACCCTTAACTCACTAATTAAAGCATTCAGCATTTTAATTTAGCAAGCAAGGGTAACTGTGTGGAGTTTGCACATTCTCCCCGTGTCTGCGTGGGTTTCCTCCGGGTGCTCCGGTTTCCTCCCACAGTCACAAAGATGTGCAGGTCAGGTGAATTGGCCATGCTAAATTGCCTGTAGTGTTAGGTAAGGGGTAAATGTAGGGGTATGGGTGGGTTGCGCTTCGGCGGGGCGGTGTGGACTTGTTGGGCCGAAGGGCCTGTTTCCACACTGTAAGTAATCTAATCTAATCTAATAATTACAATTGCAGAATACTAATAACAGACATCCAACCACATCTCTATTTTATACAATCTTGCACATCATTATTTTCACAATTTGCTTCTTCCTTACCCATACCATTCCACCATAGCAGCATTGAACTCTAAAACCTATGTTGGTCTGTCCAATAATGATTGAATCACGCTATATGTTTCAGAGAACATTTAATTCCTTTGCCACAGTCTGTTAGGCATATCTTGTCTTCCAAGAGGAAAATTCAGAAATCTGATCCAATCCGCTAAAGTCACCAATAAATGTGAACAAACTCAGTTAAGAAACAGCTGACAATCACTTTTGACACTATCATATAAATCTATCAATATCCATCCAGGTTAGCCAACTGTCAATCAATAATACATTAAATCTTGGTATGATAGGTTTATGTCAAAAAAGTGACTGCAAGCAATTTGAAATAATAATGAATAATTGGCTAGCACGCCAATAGTACCCAGCACAGCTGTGCGTATTGGACAAAGAAGTCAAGTGCATGCTTTTTTTGAATGTATTATCATCTAATAATAGCATATATATATTCCAAATAAACACAGTCAGCCTTTTAAGATTGGCATGAAGAGAAATTTATTTTATGTGGATCATTAATCTTAGAAATTCTTCACCTCAGAGAGCAGTGGAAGCTCATTGAATATATTCAAGACTGGCTTGGACAGAGTTTTGTTAACAAGAGAAACAAGTATTATGGAATTGGATGAAAATGGACGGGGCAGGAAAATTGAATTAGTTCATTACCAATCAACCACAAAGTTCCTGAATGGCGGAGTAGATTTGAAAGGACAAATAGCATATTCATGCTGCTATTTTCGAAGTTATTTAATATTATTTTTAAAAAAGTAAAATAATTTCTTGTACCTTGCTTGATGCTGTGAAAAGCATAGTGTAGAGCAACAAGAGATGAAGAGCATGCTGTATCAATAGCTAATGATGGTCCCGTTAGGTTGAAAGTGAAAGAAATTCGATTTGCAGCTATACTCATTGATGTCCCTGTTCCATTATAATGGGTGATTTTGTTGGCAACACTATTTACAATCCTTTCATAGTCACGATTCATAAGTCCTAAAAAAAAGCCAAGAATAAAATGTCATTTAACTGGCATGTATATCTGTGCTTACACATTGAAATGAAGTATCAATGCTGTGCGAAAGCGAGAACATTTTTTTCTGGAATCGAGTTCAGATACTTGATTTTGATCTCTTACATATTATTCCCAACCTTTCCTCATATCTTTTATCACTGATATATCTCCATACCCTTGCAAATCAGTTCCCTTTGTATCTATCCCTGGGAAAAGCTCTCTCTCAAGTAGTTTACACATTCAAATTCTTATCTGCTTTGATGAAATATTTGTAGATAATGACTAGATTTTGCTTTTGGATATAGAAGTTTTAATCTGGCAACAACTTCCAGGATTCACACATTTGCAGTTAAAAGCTGAAAGCAAAAGGTTGATTTGCGAAATGATGATCTCCTTCAGAAGCCAAACAGTTCAAGATAACAAAAATTCGACTATGTGGAACAACATTCACGTACGCAGACATTAAACTCATCAGTAAAAGCTTTAAAGTTTGTCTTTTCTAAAGTAAGCACCATTTTAATCTGTTAAAGAACTTCTCTGGAAATTAAAACTAAATTTAAACAGTGAGCCACTTCTTCAAATATTAGTCATCTTTATAATTTCCACAAATTCAAAATTTGTTAAATAGTTTTCTTGGACTCCTCTCTATTAATCCAATCTTATTTTCCCCCACATTATTTTATTTCCTGCTCTTGATTTGATATTGAATTAAGTTTTCTAACAGACATTCATGCTGCGTCCATTTACAATCCTTCAATCTGATAAATAAAGAAGATGCACAGTTCGTTGTCCTGTTGAAATGAGGTCCAGATGCTCAACAGTAGGGCATACTAGATAAGCAGGAGGCTGGAAGAACACAGCAAACCAGGAAGTATCAGGAGGTGGAGAAGCTGACATTTCGGGCATAACCCTTGTTCAGAAATGGAGGTGGGAGTAGGGAAGGCTGAAGATAAAGAAAGTTGGGGGCGGTGGATTTTGGGTTAGGGGGCAGAATGGTGAGGTAGTGATAGGTGAACACAGGTGGTAGGTACGATGTGGTTAGTTGACAGGAGGAATGAATCTGGTTGGTAGCTGGAAGGAAGGGTCGGCAGGAGGAATAGAAGGGAGGAGGGGCTGGAAAGGGGGTCAGGGAATGGGAAGGGTGGCTATTTGAAATTGGAGAACTCAGTCCTATGGGCTGTCGGCTGCCCAACCGGAAGACAAGGTGCTGTTCCTCGAAGTTGGAGTCTGATTCACTGTGACAATGGAGGAAGCAGAGGATGGACATTGAGTCATAGAGATGTACAGCATGGAAACAGACCATTCAGTCCATCCGGTTCATGCCGACCAGACATCCAACCCAATCTAGTCCCACCTGCCAGCACCCGGCCCATATCCCTCCAAACCCTTCCTATTCATATACCCATCCAAATGCCTCTTAAATGTTACAATTGTACCAGCCTCCACAACTTCCTCTGGCAGCTCATTCCACACACGTACCACCCTCTGCATGAAAATGTTGCCTCTTATGTCCCTTTTATATCTTTCCCCTCCCACCCTAAACCTATGCCCTCTAGTTCTGGTCTCCCCGACACCAGGGAAAAGACTTTGTCTATTTACCCTACCCACACCCCTCATAATTTTGTAAACCTCTATAAGGTCACCCCTCAGCCTCCGATGCTCCAGGGAAAACAGCCCCAGCCTGTTCAGCCTCTCCCTATAGCTCAAATTCTCCAACCCTGGCAACATCCTTGTAAATCTTTTCTGAACCCTTTCAAGTTTCACAACAGCTTTCCAATAGGAAGGAGACCAGAATTGCACGCAATATTCCAACAGTTGCCTAACCAATGTCTGGTATAGATTCAACATGACCTCCCAAATCCTTTACTCAATACACTGACCGATAAAGGAAAGCATACCAAACACCTTCTTCGCTATCCTACCTACCTGCGACTCCACTTTCAAGGAGCTATGAACCTGCACTCCAAGGTCTCTTTGTTCAGCAACACTCCCAGGACCTTACCATTAAGTGTATAAGTGCTGCTAAGATTTGCTTTCCCAAAATGCAGCACCTCGCATTTATCTGAATTAAACTCCATCTGCCACTTCTCAAGATCCTGTTGTAATCTGAGGTAACCCTCTTTGCTTTCCACGACATGTCCAATTTTGGTGTCATCTGCAAACTTACTAACTCTACCTCTTATGCTCACGTCTGAATCATTTATATAAATGACAAAAGGTAGAGGACCTAGTACCGATCCTTGTGGTACTCCAATGGTAACATGCCTCCAAACTGAAAAACAACCCTCTACCACCACCTTCTGTCTTCTACCTTTGAGTCACTTTTGTATCTAAATGGCTAGTTCTCCCTGTATTCCGTGAGATCTAACCTTGCTGACAGTCTCCCATGGCGAACCTTGTTGAACGCCTTACTAAAGTCCACGTAGATCACATATACCACTCTGCCCTCGTCAATCCTCAGTTACTTCTTCAAAAAACTCAATCAAATTTGAGAGACATGATTTCCCACACACAGTCATGTTGAACATCCCTAATCTGTCCTTGCCTTTCCAAATACATATACATCCTGTCCCTCAGGATTCCCTCTAACAACTTGCCCACCATCGATGTCAGGCTCACTGGTCTATAGTTCCCTGGCTTGTCCATACCCCCTTCAGTGGTACTACATTAGCCAACCTCCAGTCTTCCAGCACCTCACCTGTGACTATCGATGATACAAATATCTCAGCAAGAGCTATCTGTAAGAATAATAGAGTGGTTATGGTAGGGGATTTTAACTTTCCAAACAGACTGAGACTGCCATTGTTAAGGGTTTAGATGGAGAGGAATTTGTTAAGTGTGTATGAGAAAATGTTCTGATTCAGCATGTGGATGTACCTACTAGAGAAGGTGCAAAACTTGACCTACTCTTGGTAACTAAGGCAGGGCAGGTGACGAAGGTGTCAGTGGAGGAGCACTTTGGGGCCAGCGACCATAATTCTATTAGTTTTAAAATAGTGATGGAAAAGGATAGACCAGATCTAAAAGTTGAAGTTCTAAATTGGAGAAAGGCCAATTTTGACGGTATTAGGCAAGAACTTTCAAAAGCTGATTGGGTTCAGATGTTCGCAGGTAAAGGGACGGCTGGAAAATGGGAAGCCTTCAGAAATGAGATAACGAGAATCCAGAGAAAGTATATTCCTGATAGGTTGAAAGGAAAGGGTGGTAGGTATAGGGAATGCTGGATGACTAAAGAAATTGAAGGTTTGGTTAAGAAAAAGAAGGAAGCATATGTCAGGTATAGACAGGATAGATCGAGTGAATCCTTAGAAGAGTATAAAGGCAGTAGGAGTATACTAAAGAGAGAAATCAGGAGTGCAAAAAGGGGACATGAGATAGCTTTGGTAAATAGAGTTAAGGAGAATCCAAAAGGTTTTTACAAATACATTAAGGACAAAAGGGTAACTTGTTGGAGAAAGAGTGGGAAGGAGAATTGAAATGGGTGGTGACCGAGAGGTCAGGCTGGCCCTTATGGGCCCAACTGAGATGCTTGGCAAAATATGCCCTTAGTTTACATTTCATCTTATCGATGTAGAGAAGACCACATCGGGAGCACCGGATTCAGAAAACTCGGTTGGAAGATAAGCAGGTAATCCTGTTTTGTTTTGAAGGACGATTTGGGGCCCTGGATGGAGGTGAGGCAGGTGTGCTGGCAAGTTTTGCATTTTTTACTTTTGCGGGGGAAGGTACCGGGAGGGTTGGGGAGGTTGGTGGAGAGTGGCATGATATGGTTGCAGGAGGTTGTCAGATTTTTGATGGCTACCAAGACAGGAACAAATAAAAAGCCACCAGGAAGGAAAGTCCAGATATGAAGTATGTTCATTCCCATTTATTCATTATTAACCACGTTGGCTTGCACTGTAGCGCTGTGTCTTTTTTTCCCATCTTTAGCTTTTCTTCTTTCCAGTAGTTTCATTCCTTTCTTTGGGAGGTGTGTGAAGATTCCAATATCCCTTTAAGATACTCTTTCATTTATCCAAATTTGCTGGTGGCACAAAGTTAGGCAGCATTGTATACAGTGTAGATGATAGCATAAAATTACAAAATGATATTGGTAGGCTGGGTGAAAGGACAAATGGTGGCAGAAGGAGTTCAATGTAAATAAGTATTTGATTATCCACTTTGGATAAAGGATAGATCAGTGTACTTTCTAGATAGTATGAACATAGAACATTAAAGTGCAGTACAGGCCCATTGGCCCTCTATGTTGTACCAACTTGTGAAACCAATCTGAAGCTCATCTAACCTATACTATTCCATTAGCATCAATGTTTATCCAATGACAATTTAAATGTCCTTAAAGTTGGCGAGTCTACAACTGTTGCAGGCAGGCCATTCCACACCCTTACTATTCTAAGAACCTACCTCTGATATCTGTTTTATATCTATCAACCCTCAAAGTCCCCTCATGCTAGCTATTGCCATCTGAGGAAAAAGGCTCTCACCGTCCACGTTATCTAACCCTCTGATTATCTTAAATGTCTCTATTAGGTCACCTCTTAGCCTTCTTCACTCTAACGAAATTATTCTCAAGTCCCTCAGTCTTTCCTCATAAGACCTTCTCTCCATACCAGGCAACATCCTGGTAAGTCTCCTCTGGACCCTTTCCAATGCTTCCACATCCTTCCTATAATGCAATGACCCAGAACTGTACACAATATTCCAAGTGTGGCCGCACCAGAGTTTTGTACAGCTGCAACATGACCTCATGGCTTTGAAACTCAATCCCTCTACCAATAAAAGCCAACACACTGTATGCCTTCTTAACAACCCTATCCACCTAGGTTGCAACTTTCAAGAATCTATGTACATGGACACCAAGGTCTTTCTGCTCATCCATACTGTGAAGAATCTTACCATAAGGCCAGTTCTCTGTATTCCTGTTACTCCTTCCAAAGTGAATCACCTCACACTTTTCTGCATTAAACTCCATTTGCCACCTCTCAGCCCAGCTCTGCAGCTTATCTATGTCCCTCTGTAACCTGCAACATCCTTTGGCAATGTCCGCAACTCCACCAACCTTAGTGCCATCCACAAATTTATTAATCCATCCTTCTTCGCACCCATCTAGCTCATTTATAAAAATAACAAAGGCAGTGGCCCCAAAACAGACCCTTGTGGTGCTCCACTTGTAACTAATCTCCAGGATGAACATTTCCCATCAACCATCACACTCTGTCTCTTTTCAGCTAGCCAATTTCTGATCCAAACCACTACGTCACCCTTAATCCTATGCCTCCGTATTTTCTGCAATAGCCTATCATGGCACACCTTATCAAATGCCTTACTGAAATCCATATACACCACATCAACCACTTTACCCTCATCCACCTGTTTGGTCACATTCTCAAAGAACTCAGAAAGGCTTGTGTTGACTATCCCTAATCACATTATTCCTATCTCTTATCATCTTTTCCAACACTTTGCCCACAATCGAAGTAAGGCTCACAGATCTATAATTACCAGGGTTGTCTCTACTCCCCTTCATGAACAAAGGAACAACATTTGCTATACTCCAGTCTTCTGACACTATTTCTGTAGACAATCGCGACATAAAGATCAAAGTTAAAAGTTCTGCAATCTCCTCCCTGGCTTCCCAGAGAGTCCTAGGATAAATCCCATTCGACCCAGAGGATTTATCTATTTTCCCACTTTCCAGAATTGCTAACACTCCATCCTTATGAACCTCAATCCTGTCTCGTCTAATAGTCTTACCTCAATATTCTCTGACAATATTGTCTTTTTCCAGTTTTAATACTGACAAAAAATATTCATGTAGCACCTCTCCCATTTCCTTAGACTCCATGAACAACTTCTGACTACTGTCCTTGATTGGCTCTAATCTTAACCTAGTCATTCTTTTATTCCTGACATACCTATAGAAATATTTAGAGCTCTCCTTGATCCTACCTGCCAAAGACTCCTCATGTTCCCTCCTGGCTATTCTTAGCTCTCTTTAGGTCTTTCCTGGCTAACTTTCAACTCTCAAGCACCCTAACGTGATCCTTCACGTTTCATCTTTCCATAAACCTCCTTCTTCCTCTTGACAAGAGATTCAACTTCTTCAGTAAACCTCGTCTCTCTTGCTCGACTGACAGGTACATACTTATCAAGGACACACAGTAGCCGTTCCTTGAATAAGCTCCACATTTCAAATGTGCCCATCCCCTTCAGTTTCCTTCCCCATCCTATGCATCCTAAATCTTGCCTAATCGCATCATACCATATATACTCATGTAGAGGTCGATCTTATGTATAAGTCGATCCCTTATTTTTGGCCAATAAATCATGCATTTTCCATATATCTCATGTATTGTCGAACCTACTAACTGCATGTTCTCATTAATTAACCCACTTAAACGAAATTGCATTCATTCACTCTACTCATCGCTCTTTGTTTACTGTGCTGCATCTCTATTCATTCATTCATAACTCTACTTACCGCGCTTGATTTACGACAGCACGGTTTGATTCATTCATTCATTCATATCAGTCTATCGGTACTTATCGCACTTTGTTCAACTATCTATCCAAAAGTTAACATCATTAAAAAAAATTAATTATTTTAATCGTGCCATTACATCTGAATAAAAGTGAGATATACTAACTACATACTGGTATATCTTTAATTTTTTGACAAATGTGTTACTGTTGCTGAGGTTCATAATATATGAGAGTAAATGGGACAGAAACAGAAAAATTTAGTGGGAAAATTCAAGATGTTTACACATTCAGAATTTAATAAATGTTTCATTTTAAGTGTGCCTTTATACCAGACCATGATGATGTTGGACAATGTGATTTTGCAGGAGTTCAATGAATCTTTAACATGTTAAATTTTCATACCGTTCTCTTGCTTTTATCCAGTAATTACCCTTTACCGTAATTCATTGTGTGTTTCTTCTATACCTGGGATTAGTTGTGCGATCAAATCAATATTTGCTAATAGCACGGTGTTTCAAACTACAGCATGAATTTCAGCCTCTCAAAACTTATGCCTATGTATTATTCGACCCCCTAATTTCAGCTTTTAAAAAGTTTCCAAAATTTGACCGATACATGAGTATGTATGGTAATTGCTTTTCCCCTAGCTATAACTCTAGCCCTGTTGTATGCAGTATAACTTCGATTATCCGAATGCAACAGGCGGGGTGTATTTTGTTTGGATAACTAATCTGATCGTAAACAAATGATTATTTGAGCGCCGATTAATGCCATTTAACTGATTACTGAATGCTGAGTTGCCTAATACCGTTTTTATGGAACCTTGAGATCTTATTCAGATAATCCAAAATTTGGATAATTGATGTTCAGATAATTGAGATTGTAATGTATACCTATCCCTTTCCATCGCTAAAGTAAACATAACCGAATTGTAGTCACTATCACCAAAGTGCTCAGCTACCTCCAAATCTAACACTTGATCTGGTTCATTACCCAATACAGTGGATATCCAAACAGACTTTGGGGTTCAGGGGTGTAGGTCCTTATAGTGGCACAAATAAGTGCTGAAAATTATCAAAGCGGCTAATGGAATACTGGCTGCTATATTTAAAGGACTGGAGTATTTTTGGGAACTGTGGTTATGTATAAAACCCTAGTGAGACCCCATTCGGAAACCTACAAGAAGATCTACGCACCGCATTTCAGGAAGGATGTATTGTCCTTGGAAGAGTGCCAAGTACATTTACAGGAATCATGATGAGAATTTGTACAAATTAAGTCTGTTTTCTCTAAAATTTAAAAGGTTAAGGGGTGGCCTGTGCCAAATCTTCAAAATATTAATAGGAAATGACAGAATAGATAACAATAATCGATTTCCACTGATGAAGATTTTAGAAACGGGGACATAGTCTGAAAATTAGGGCCACATGTTCAGAAGAGCTGTAAGGAAGCACTTCTACACACAAAGGGTGATAGAATTTTGGAACTCTTTTCCACAAATGGTAGTTCATTCTAGATCAATTGCTAGATTTAAATCTGAGATAGATAATTTTTTGTTAAGGAAAGGTTTTAAGGAATATTGCTGAAAACAGAGCTAGGCCAAAGATCATCCTTGAGGGGCTGAATAAGCTCCTCCTGTTCCTATGTTTCTTAAAAGTTCTCTCTCAGCCCTTCCCCTTCAAAATGTTCTCCTTTTGCTTCCAATTTATTTATTTCCTTCATTCTCCTTGAGGTCTTCTTATTTTAAAGACATTAAATAAATGTAAGAGGTCATTCGCATTGTGAAGTAGTAGTTAACTCATTTATATACTCATTTAAATTCAACTACTATTTATTAATTGATCTAATTATTTACTCAAAAGCTGAGGGTTTACATTTACCTGGGTGAGAGAACAGAATGCAGACTTACAATTATGTACTTTGGAGACAAAGAGATAATAAACTGAAATCCACTACAGTTTAAAAAAAGCAGAAACGAAGTGATGTCACATCAAAGTTGTAAGTAGATTGTAAATAAATACTGGATATTTTCCAACCAATGTACTATATTCACTGGAACTGATTACTTTCTACATTTTAGTCTCAGTTTAAAACCATCCTCTTTAAACTATGTCCCAGACTGAAGATACGTTCTGTATTTTTCCCTTTGAAGAATTAACATCAAATGGTTTAAGAAGCCAATTTCAAGTCTACTGGGATGCACTAGTTAGGCTAAATGTTCTAGTGCGTTGCGACCTGGGTTCAGGTATTAGTTTGTTGTGAAGGTCACACATGAAGGATTATCCCCTAATCGACTATCAACATCAAACTACCTGTAACCTCTACTGCCACTGCTATGACAGTTAACTATCTGTTGCTTATAAACAGTTCAGAGACTGATCCATATATCTGTCCCTTTTCACTTTTATCCTTTGGACAATCCACTTATTTCTAATCTGTGTGCATGTGTGTTGTCTAATTCTCCAATGTTTAACAAACTCACTCTTTTTGTTTACTCAAAAAAGCCTGGTTAAACTGGCTCCTTTTAAAGCATAAATGTTTGTGATATGTGAGAAAGGTATCTAGCAGGGAAAGGGATCTTTTTTTAAATTAATCTTATTGCAACCAACCAAATAACTGAATAAATAAAGAAGGTGAGCCAGTCCATCCTTCCTCACCAGGATCTTAACAGTTGGGGGTGTCCCATCAGGACTACATCAAATTAGGGAACTTCACCTATGATGTGGTCGTACCATCATGTAGCATCAGATGCCTACTCACCAATGAAAACTCCTGTTTTGCTGCCACTGATGTCTTCCATAGGCATCCCAGCATTTTCAAATGCTTTGTATGTGCACTCCAACAGAAGCATATGCTGTGGATCCATACTGTTCACTTCTGTTTGACTTATGTTAAACAGTTTGTGGTCGAATTCATTAAACCTATTAATTTTTTAAAAAATCACAAGTTCATGATAACTGCATGTAAGAAAATTTACAATGGGTGGAAAGTTTTCCCTTTCATAAGCTAAATCTTCAGCTGAAAAGCCATCAAAGCTCAGGAAAATTAGCTGAATTGCTACTTATCATTTTTCCAGGGATTTTGTGGTTCTTCCGCTGAAATTAACGACACTGTACAGAAAATCACTCCATTTGTAGTCTCATTAAAAATGTGAGAGAAATGTGAAGCAATGTATTTTGAGACTGAGAGTAAGGAGAGCTAATGTACGCAAAATTACACAATTTTTAAAGAATGTAGGAGCAGAGTTTGAGTTCAGGATAATTTATAATTAAATTCTTTGATCTCTTAATTATGGTGTCAGTGGGGGAGTACTTTGGGGCCAGGGAACATAATTCTATTAGTTTTAAAATAATGATGGAAAAGGATGGACTGATCTAAAAGTTGAAGTTCTAAATTGGAGGAAGGCCAATTTTGACGGTATTAGGCAAGACCTTTCAAAAGTTGATGGGGTTGGGGGGGGAGGAGCAGATGTTCCCAGGGAAAGGGATGGCTGAAAAATGGGAAGCCTTCAAAACTGAGATAATGAGAGTCCAGAGACAGTATATTCCTGTTAGGATGAAAGGCAAGGCTGAGAGATGTAGGGAATGCTGGATGACGAGAGAAATTGAGGTTTTGATGAAGGAAAAGGAGGAAACATATGTCAGGTATAGACAGCAAAGATCAAGTGAATCCTTAGAAGAACATAAAGGCAGTAGGAATATACTTCAAAGTACTGGGAGGGCAAAAAAAATGACATGAGAACAGTTTTGTCAAATAGGGTTAAGGAAAATCCAAAGGGATTTTATAAATATTTTAAGGACAAAAGGGTAACTAGGGAGAGAATAGGGCCCCTCAAAGATCAGCAAGGCAGCCTATGTATGAAACTGCAGGGGATGAGGGAGATACTGAACAAGAATTTTGCATCAGTCACTGTGGAAAAGGACGCGTGGGAAAGATATAGAATGTGGGGAAATATATGGTGACATCTTGAAAAATGTGGATCGAAAAGTGTGGTGCTGGAAAAGCACAGCCGGTTAGGCAGCTTCCAAGGAGCAGGAGAGTTGATGTTTCGAGTATAAGCTCTTCATCTGGAATGAGGGGAGGCCCCAAGGGTGCTGAGAGATAAATGGGAGGGTGGTGGGGCTGGTGGGAAGTTTGCTGGGAATGTGATAGGTAGATGAAGGTGAGGGTGATGACAGGTTAGAGAGGAGGGTAGACCAGGTAGGTGGAAAGGAAGATACATGGGTATGACAATTCAAGAGAGTGGTGTCGAGATGGAAGATTGGATCTGGGATAAGATAGGGAGAGGGGAAATGAGGAAACTGGTGAAATCAACATTGTTGCAAAGTTGGAAGATGAGGCATTTTTCCTCATGATCATCGGGTGGCTTGAGTTTGGCGGGGAAGAGGTCCAGGACGTGCATATCCTTGGCGGAGTTGGAGGGGGATTTGAAGTGCTTATGTGCCCCAAAGATGTTCTCTGAAATGTTCCCCAAGTTGGCGTCCTGTCTCTTCGATGCAGAGGAGGCCACATCGAGAGCAACGGACACAGTAGATGACGCATGTGAAAGTACAGGTAAATCTCTGTCGGATGTGGAAGGATCCTTTGGGGTCATGGAAGTGGTGGGGGTGGGGGAGGTAGGTGTGGGTGCAGGTTTTGTACCTCTTGCAGCAGCAAGGGAAGGTGTAGGGAGTGGAGGGTGGGTTGGTGGTGAGCGTGGACTTAACAAGGGAGTCATGGAGGGAATGATCCCCATGGAACACAGATAGGGGTGGGGAGGAAAATATATCCATGATGGTGGCAGAAATGGTGGAGGATGATGCGTTGTATGCGGAGGTTGGTGGAGTAGAAGGTGAGGACCGGGGGATCTATCCTTGCTGTGGTTGGAGGGGACGGGGTCCAAGGATGGAGTTGTGGGAAGGGGAGGGGATGCGCTGGAGGGCATCATTGACCATGTGGGAGGGGAAAATGTAGTCCTTGAAGAAGAAGGCCATCTGGGATGTTAAGGTGGAATTTGTTCTCCCGCGAGCAGATGCAGCGGAGGCAAAGTAATTGGGAGTAAGGGATAGCATTTTTCCAGGAGGCAGTGTGGGAGGAGGTATAGTCCAGATAGCTGTGGGAGTCGGTGGGTTTGAAGTAGGTGGCCGTGTTGAGTCGGTCGTAGGAAATGGAGATGGAAAGGTCTAAGAAGGGGAGGGAGGTGTCTGAGATGGACCAATTGAACTTGAGGTCAGGGTGGAAGGTGCTCGTGACATTGATGAACTGTTTAACTTCCTCATGGGAGCACCAGATAGCGCCGATACAGTCATTGATGTAGTGGAGGAAAAGGTAGGGAATGGTGCCAGTGTAGCTGCGGAAGATGGACTGTTCCACGTACCTGATGAAGAAGCAGGCATAGCTGGGGTCCATGCGGGTACCTATGGCTACCCCTTTGGTCTAGAGGAAATGGGAAGATTTGAAGGAAAAATTGTTGAGGGTGAGGACTAGTTCAGCTAATCGAACATATGTGTCAGTGGATCTCTAGCATCTCCAGTCCTCACTTTCATCATCTTGAAAAAAATGTCCATATTACAGAGGAGGTGGTGTTGGATGTCTTAAAATGCATAAAGCTGGATTAATCTCCACGACCTGATCAGGTGTACCATAGAACTCTGTGGGAAGCCAGGAATGTGATCACTAGGCCCCTTGCTGAGATATTTGTATCATTAACGGTCACAGGTGAGATGCCTGAAGACTGGAGGTTGGCTAACATGGTGCTACTGTTTAAGAAAGGTGGTAAAGAAAAGTCAGGGAGCTATAGACCGGTGAGCCTGACATCACTGGTGGGCAGGTTGTTAGAGGGAATCCTCAGAGACAGGATTTACATATATTTAGAAAGGCATGGACTGATTAGGGATAGTCAACTTGCCTTTGTGGGTGGGAAATCATAATTCACTAAGTGGGCAGCATGGTGGCACAGTGGTTAGCACTGCTCCCTCACAGACCCAGGTTCAATTCCTGCCTCGGGCAACTGTCTGTGTGGAATTTGCACATTCTCCCCATGTCTGCGTGGGTTTCCTCTGGGTGCTCTGGTTTCCTCCCACAGTCCAAAAATGTGCAGATTAGGTGAATTGGCCATGCTAAATTGCCCATAGTGTTAGGTGAAGGGGTAAATGAATGGGTCTGGGTGGGTTGCTCTTCGGAGGGTTGATGTGGACTTGTTTGGCCGAGGGGCCTGCTTCCACACTGTAAGCAATCTAAACTTGATACAGTTTTTTGAAGAAGTAACGAAGAGGATTGATGAGGGCATGGTGGATGTGATGTATATGGTCTACAGTCAGACATTCAACAAGTTTCCTCATGGTAGACTGCTCAACAAGGTTAGATCACATGGAATACAGGGAGAACTAACCATTTGGATGCAGAACTGGATCAAAGGTAGAAGACAGAGGTTGATAGTGGAGGGTTGCCTTTCAGACTGGAGGCCTGTGACCAGTGTTGTGCTACAAGGATCGGTGCTGGGTCCACTGCTTTTCATCATTTATTTTAATGATTTGGATGTGAACATAGGAGGTATGGTTAGTAAGTTTGCAGATGACACCAAAATTGGAGGTGTAGTGGACTGCAAAGAAGGTTATCTCAGAGTACAACAGGACATTGATCAGATTGGCTAATGGGTCGAGGAGTGGCAGATGGAGTTTAATTTAGATAAATGGGAGGTGCTGCATTTTGGAAAGGCAAATTAGAGCAGGACTTTTGCACTTAACAGTAAGGGCCTGGACAGTGTTGCTGAACAAAGAGACCTTGGATTGTATGATCATAACTCCTTGAAAGTGGAATCTCAGGTAGAAAGGATAGTGAAGGTATTTGATATCCTTTCATTTATAGGTCAAGGACTGAGTATAGGAATTGGGAGGACATGTTACAGCTGTACAGGACATTGGTTGAGCACTTTTGGAATATTGCATGCAATTCTCGTCTCCTTCCTATAGGAACGATGTTGCAAAACTAGAAAGGGTTCAGAAAACATTTACATGGATGTTGCCAGGGTTGGAGGGTTTCAGCTGTAGGGACAGACTGAAAAGGCTGGGGCTGGAGTGTTGGAGGCTGAGGGATGACCTTATAGGCATTTATAAAATCATGAGGGACATGTCATAGGGTAAATAGATAAGGTCATTTCCCTTAGGTGGGGGAGTCCAGAGCGAGAGGGCATGTGTTAGGGTGAGAGGGGAAAAATTTAAAATGGATCTAAGAGGCAACTTTTTCTTGCAGAGGGTGGTGCATGTATGGAAAGAGCTGCCAGAGGAAGTGGTGGAGGCTTTTACAAAAATTACATTTAAAAAGCATCCAGATGGGTATAAGAATAGGAAGGGTTCAGAAGGAGATGGACCAAGTGCTGGCAAATGGGACTAGATTAATTTAGGATATCTGGTCAGCATGGTTGAGTTGAACCAAAGAGTCTGTTTCTGTGCTGTACGCCTCTATGACTCTATGTTGACATGTTTATTTTTCATATTTGTTTCCAAGTTCAATATCTCTAAATTAAGAATAAGATATTTCAGTTGGCTGAGCGTTGAACTTATTACTTGTACAGTATTTATAAATTGTTACCCATCAATAAAACATCCACGTTTTGTGATCATTTTTCCAGCTTTGGTTTCATCTGTGTCATGCCAGAACTTCGTATTGAATCGATCTGGTGGAATGTCTGCCACACAGTTTCTTCCTTCATGCAGAACTTTCCAGAAATTATCAATACCTTCTCCTGATTACAAAAACCAGAAGATTAAGACAGGAATTACCTGTGTTAGAATTCATTCCGAATACATCATTAGTCAAGATCACTGAAGGAAGACACATATCTGGTTATGACAGCTCTCCTGTAACCTGCCTACATTGCCATTACTCACATTTCTCTCTGGACAGTGGAGATTAATGCCTATTTAATAATAGGGTCATCACGACAAAGAAAAAGTGAGGACTGCA
The DNA here is from genome assembly GCF_047496795.1 of Chiloscyllium punctatum. Classification (NCBI taxonomy): domain Eukaryota; kingdom Metazoa; phylum Chordata; class Chondrichthyes; order Orectolobiformes; family Hemiscylliidae; genus Chiloscyllium; species Chiloscyllium punctatum. Next base: position 88,800,142 of record NC_092746.1, on the reverse strand, counting down.
GATGCTAGAGTTCAGAGTCAAAAGAAGTGTGGTGCTGGAAAAGCGCAGCAGGTCAAGCAGCATCCAAGGTGCAGGAGAATCGACATTTCAGGCATAAGCCTTTCATCAACGTGGATGGTAGCAGCAATGTTCAAATGAAGCAAGTCGTACGATGAGATGGCAAGCCCATATAAAATTTCCCAAGACCAAATACAGCTTCCTCTTTGAGTAAACATTATAAAATATTATTATAGAGGTGAAAGAGTAGCAGTGGAAAACAAGGAGAAGGAAACGGAGCTGGTATTTAAGGAGACAAGGTATCTCTCCACTCTGCAGGCACCCTGCCTCTATTCCTGATTGAAAGGCTTTTGCCCGAAACATCGATTTTACTGCTCCTCCGATGCTGCCTGAACTGCCGTGCTTTTCTAGCACCACTCTAATCTAGACTCTGGTTCCCCCAATACTATCTTATGCAGATCATAATGAAGAGTGCTGTATTCAAAGGTTGCACTTTACTAAGGGATAATAGCACAAGCTATTGTTTGTGAACATCTACATGAGCCGTCACTATGAAATTGAATGTTTATTGAATTCAATATTTTAGTCGGTTACAGTAAGTTTCCATAACATCTGCAAAAGCATTATACGGGCATGGTCCATGAGGTGTCAGATATATTTCAGAATTATGGGAATTAACTACCTGACACTGAAGTATATCAGCAATGAGAAAGGAATATCCTGTTTCATGGGACTGCTGGATTCCCAAGATCCAGTTGGCTCGTGAAATCCTACAGTCAGCTCCTCAGCAGCCCCTTACTCTTCAGATTATTTGTAAAAATATCAAAGAATCCGGCATGTTTATGTGAAATTTGCTGCAAGTTGTCAGAGTGCATTCAAGTTAAAAAATGCAGCCCTCCCTTGAATTGATAAAGAAAAAATATCTGTTAATGAATGCTTTGTGCGAAAACAATCCACCCTTATGAATAATAACCAAACTAGGATTCGCCCAAAATAAACTAATGACTCAGAGGGCAATCTGCATCTCTGACTAGGCAGATCAGAAGAACTCTGCGATATTCTCCAACTTGTATATCCTGCACTGCTGATCCAGTTGTGCTCAGAATATCTTCACCATACCGAAAAGCCTGAGCTTGAACATTTCTGGGGACATAAGATATAGCTGTTGCAGAAGCAGATGATAGTGAGGAAGACTATCAGGATCACCATCGCTCAGAGACTTACCAAGTAACTGCTGCAAGCATCAGAGCACAAACAATAGTCAAAATCTTTCTTTGTATTTACTTCCATTTACCTTAGTCACCATCATTTCTTTGCACCCCCTTTCAAATTTATCAATTTTCAACCTGGATCATGACCATGTCATCATCATTTGGCTGAATAGTTCAGCATCACATTTATGCAAACTATTCAATCTGCATGAGAAAACTAACTAGAACTAACCACGAACCAACCTATTCCTTCCTGGCCCCTAAGTGCACCTTCTTTTTGATGTTCTGCACTTCTCCAATGTGCAAACAGAGGACCTTCATCCCAAAAGGGCTCCTCTGGCCCGACATACTTTGGCAAATAGGATTAAGGAGAATCCAAAGGGTTTTTACAAATACATTAAGGACAAAAGGATAACTAGGGAGAGAATAGGGCCCCTCAAAGATCAGCAAGGACATGGAGGATATCGACTGTAGGGAAATAGATGGTGACATCTTGCAAAATGCCCAGATTACAGAGGAGGAAGCGCTGGATGTCTTGAACTGCACAAAAGTGGATAAATCCCCAGGACCTGATCAAGTGTAACCTAGAACTCTGTGGGAAGCTAGAGAAGTGATTGCTGGGCCTCTTGCTGAGATATTTGTATCATCGATAGTCAAAGGTGAGGTGCCGGAAGACTGGAGGTTGGCTAATGTGGTGTCATTGCTTAAGAAGGGTGGTAAGGACAAGCCAGGGAACTATAGACTGGTGAGCCTGACCTTGGTGGTGGGCAAGTTGTCAGGGAATCCTGAGGGACAGGATGTACAAGTATTTGGAAAGGCAAGGACTGATTAGGGATAGTCAACATGGTTTAATGCATGGGTAATTATGTGTCACAAACTTAATTGAGTTTTTTGAGGAAGTAACAAAGAGGATTGATGAGGGCAGAGCAGTAGATGTGATCTATATGGACTTCAGTAAGGCGTTTGACAAGGTTCCCCATGGGAGACTGATTAGTAAGGTTATATCTCACGGAATACAGGGAGAACTAGCCATTTGGATACAGAACTGCCTCAAAGGTAGGTGGTGATGGAGGGTTGTTTTTCAGACTGGAGGCCTGTGACCAGTGGAGTGCCACAAGGATCGGTGCTGAGTCCTCTATGTTTTGTCATTTACATAAATGATTTGGATGCAAGCATAAGAGATACAGTTAGCAAGTTTGCAGATAACACCAAAATTGGAAGTGTAGTGGACAGCGAAGGGGGATACCTCAAATTACAACAGGATCTTGACCAGATGGGCCAATGGGCTGAGAAGTGGCAGATGGAGTTTAATTCAGATAAATGCGAGGTGCTGCATTTTGGGAAAACAAATCTTTGCAGGACTTATACACTTTATGGGAAGGTCCTAGGGAGTGTTGCTGAACAAAGAGACCTTGGAGTGCAGGTTCATAGCTCCTTGAAAGTGGAGTCGCAGGTAGATATGATAGTGAAGAAGGTGTTTGGTATGCTTTCCTTTATTGGTCAGAATATTGAGCAGAGGAGTTGGGAGGTCATGTTGCGGCTGTACAGGACATTGGTTAGGCCACTGTTGGAATATTGCATGCAATTCTGGTCTCCTTCTTATCGGAAAGGTGTTGTGAAACTTGAAAGGTTTGGAGGATTTGAGCTATAGGGAGAGGCTGAATGGGCTGGGGCTGTTTTCCCTGGAGCATTGGAGACTGAAGGGTGATCTTATAGAGGTTTACAAAATTATGAGGGGCATGGATAGGGTAAATAGGCAAAGTCTTTTCCATGGTGTCGGGGAGTCCAGAACTAGAGGGCATAGGTTTTGGGTGAGTGAGGAAAGATGTAAAATAGACCTACGGGGCAACTTTTTCACACAGAGGGTGGTACATCTATGGAATGAGCTGCCAGAGGATGTGGTGGAGGTTGGTACAATTGCAACATTTAAGAGGCATTTGGATGAGTATATGAATAGGAAGGGTTTGGAGGGATATGGGCTGCGTGCTGGCAGGTGGAACTAGATTGGGTTGGGATATCTAGTCAGCATGGACGGGTTGAACTGAAGGGTCTGTTTCCATGCTGTACATCTTTATGACTGTATGACTCTATAAAGGTCATGGGTCTAAGAAGATTCTCCTCTAATGCCATTGGCTCCTGGAGGAAAATGCCATGGTGTGCTATGGTGGTTTCTCCTCTATGCCATGATTCTCTAAAACATGTGTATGGTTTGGCATCTATTGCTGTTCTGAGGAGTGATACTAACAGGAATGTCAACTCCAGCTGTTGTACTCAGCCTTTGAGCAATGCCTCTAACATTGGGTTGCTATTCAAATTACAGTTATCAGATCATGAAAACTCTGAAAAACAACAGCGTACATCACAGTCATCAAATTCTTATTCTATCCTTTGAAATCACTAGAGCAGCAAAAATGCACCAATTCATTTGATTCATGGTGTTCTGCACAATTGAAAGTGAATAACTTTTGGAATGAAGGTCCTCTGTTTGCATATTGGAGAAGTGCCAGAATATCAAAACGCAGGTGCACTCAAGAGTCAGGAAAGAATAGTTTGGTTTGTGTTCACATTCTAGTTAGTTTTCTCATGCAGATTAGAATATACATATTAAAAATTTCCAAATCATTGTTTGTCATATTACACATGGGTATAATGAATGACCAGGGTCACATGTCGATAGTAATGCGGCAGGGGGAGGTGTACCAAACCTTATCAAAATAAGTGGATAGAAAATGAGGCAATCTCTTATGGGTATATAATTAGTTTCACATCATTTTCTTCAATTTGCTGTTGTATGTAGTTCTTTACACCCAAACATTAGAGGAAAATCTCTTAGTCTTGAATGCATAATGTTAATTATGATAACATTAATAAATGTTTAATTCCAATCCTTATCTATTTACCTCCAGGAAAATTGCATCCTATTCCAACGATTGCTATTTCTTCACCTTTATTTTCCATTTTTCACTATTTTGTCTATTGAAAAAGAGAACAAAGATTGGATCAGTTCAGACTGTACTCACTGAAATTTAAAAGAATGAGAGGATTCTCAGAAACCCATGAAATCCTACAGGGCTAGACAGAGTGAACAGAGGAAGGCTGTTTCTGGTGACCCGAGGGTTCCGAATCAAGGGAAACAGACTAAAAGATACTGTATAAGGACAGTAATTTGGGACTGACAAGATGAGAAACTTGTTCATCCAGAGAATGGTGACCCTGTGGAATTCTCTGCCTTGGAAAGCGATTGAGGCCAAAGCATTAAATGTTTTCATTAAGGAGTTAGGTATATCTCTTAGGGCCAAAGAGATCAAAGACTGTGGGGAGAAAGTGGGAACAGGGTACTGAGTTGATAATCAACCCATGATCATATGGAATGGCCTGTAGGACTGAATGGCCCAATTTCTGCTGCTCCCAATTTCTGTTTCTTTTCTATGCTTGGATGTTGAGATGGGTTAGATAATTCAGATAAGATTTTATTGTCCCCTGGGAAGAAAGGGAAATAAGTTGAAATTGGAGATGTGGCCAGGAAAGGCTGGGAAGCATTGTTCGGAGGGGTCCTCAAAATAGGTCTGATGCTGGGCCAATTCACTGGTGGCAGGACCTCCGGTAGCTCAGTTACCTAAAGAACAGGAATACTTTATCAACTGTGGAGCTGTACTCTATAAGAAGTCACAGTAATCATTTTTTAAAATCTTCCAAGAAATACTGTGGGTAGAGTGCTTTCTCTTTCTCCCTTGTAAGGATAGCTCCCATACTAGCTTCCCAATTTGCTCATTCCTCAGGTAGAAATCTAAAGATTGTTGACTGGAGGTTCTGTTTCTCAAGTCAGCATTTACCTGTTCAAAATCTTTCAGCAGCATATCCTATCCAGTCCTATTAATGAGGTGGAGGTGCCAGTGTTGGACTGGGGTGGACAAAATTAAAAATCATAACACCAGGTTATAGTCTAACGGGTTTATTTGCAAGTACAATCTTTCAGAGTGCTGCTCTTTTGTCACGTAGCTAGAGGAGCAAGATTGTAGGACACAGAATTTATAGCAAAAGATCATAATGTCATATAACTGATGCATTCTATTTCGATGCAGATACATTCTATTTTGTTCAAAAGCACATCCATAGACGTCTACAGGGTGAAGGTGCATTTGCAGAAATGTATTTGCAGATACATTCTACTTTGTTCAAAAAGCACATAATTTGTAGACAGTCAATCAATGTGACATTTTATAAATCCCTACTTTGGAAATAGAAGCAGTCTGACGCAAGATTGGAATACATACAGACTCTAACCTCATGCTTTTAATGCATTGTCAGAGCTGAAATGTCACCTTAAGTTGTCTTAGGAATGCAACTTGAAAGAAGTTCTGGGATTTGATGAGTCAAAACCTGCAACCCATTCTAAAAGATGAAAGACTTAACAGCACTCTAGGTTTGTTCAATATATCGCATCAGTTGTATGACACTGTGATCTTTTGCTATAAATTCTGTGCCCCATGATCCTGCTCCACTAGCTGCCTGATGAAGAAGCAACTTCATCAGGCAGCAGTACAATTTGAAAGCTTGTACTTCTAAATAAACCTGTTGGACCATAACCTGGTGTTGTGTGAATCTTATTAATGTCATTGGTACCAATGTGATGATGACAGTTGATCCCTCCTTTCCTACTTCAAGATCATCTTCAGCCTCGAGGAGATGACCTTAATCTTGGAACTGGGCCTTCTAGACACCCATTCAGGGCTGCAGAGAACAGTAGTTGTCTCCCTAATTCTACATTAACCCACTATTATTACCTTCCTATTTCCACCCCCCACTTGAATGGCTTCCCGTACCGAGGTTCAATGGTAAGTTTGCTCATCCTCCCTGCAGTCCCCAACCTCATCCATACAGCTTGCAAGAATCCTGTAACTGTTGGACAATTGAGGATGGGAATTGGTGGTTAGCACTGCTGCCTCACAGCACTAGGAACCCAGGTTCGATTCCAGGGTGACTGTGTGGAGCTTCTATGTTCTCCCCATGTCTGCATGGGTTTCCTCTGGGTGCTCCAGTTTCTTCCCACAGTCCAAAGATGTGCAAGCTAGGTGGATTGTCCAAGCTAAATTGCCCTATATTGTCCAGAATATGCATGTTAGGTGGATTAGCCACAGTTAAAAACAAACCCGGGGGGTGGGGTGCATCTGGGTGGGGTGTTCTTCAGTGGGTTGGTGAGAACCTGAAAGGCCAAATGGCCTCTATCTGCACTGTAGGGTCACCATACCTTTCTTATCTGCAGTTACACCCTCATGTCCCTGATGACACATCATTTTGAATTACATGGTCTGAGGGATTTGACTGCCTCTAAAGCAAAGTGTCCAGTAGCTTTCCTCTTCCCTGATGTGGCACAATGTCTCCTCAACTTCAATCCAAAGTTCTTTGAGATACAACATTTACTACAGATGGGTCACTTTGGACTCCACATATTGCAGCAACAATACAACACTGTCCTGTCGTCACTATCATTTCTAATTGGATGAGAAATTTGTTTGTGGAGTGGAACTATGCTGCCCTACATTGTTCCCACAGAGGTAGATTGCTCAGCATATGTTATATTTGCACAATCCACATTCTCCATTGAAATGGGCACTTGGACTTGCCTCCTTTGTGCACTTCCACCTCATTGCTGAAGCCCCAGGATGCTAATTTTGAACAGTGCAAGCTCTAGTGATGCCTGCATTGCCCAATCTTAAGGAAAGCATGATGACACAACATTGACCCTGCAGCAGCACTTCAAATGTAGCTAAATAAAATTCCAACAACATTTTCTTGTTGGCAAGTTTCTGAAAGTAATAGAATTTGCCACTTTGTCAGTGTTAACATATTTTGGCAGAAAAGCAGAGGGTCTGTTTGCCAAAAGGCTGAACCAGATATTAGGAGAGCAAGTGAACATTCCACTGCCTCTACATCTGAAGCACTGCAAAGAGTTGGAGTATGAAAGGCTGAGGAAAGGGTAAGCTCCAAGTTCCACACTGGTCCTTGATTATGACAGAAGACTGCCTCAAAGGCTTACCATTCCACCAAAGCCATTCAGTGCTCTCCTGCATGTTGCCTCATTGAGATGCACATTTGAGATCTTTGCAGTAGTACTTACTTGCCACTTTGCCTTCTGATCAGCTGACTAACAAACTATCCTTTACTATGGTAAGGTTGCAATTCGTTTGCAACTCGGAGGCAACTCATCACGTGTTGATAATAACCCCAAAAACTATCCTCTAAACAAATGTGGCACCAGAGTCTGAGCTTGTGGGCTCCAAGTGCCAGACCAAGTGACAGTCCATACTCTTTACTATTGTGACATTGCTTCTCTTTTTCTCCTTCAGCTATTGCTGCAAGTGACATTGCTCAGGCCATTGAAAGCAGCCCAGAGTTTCCATTACAGCAATCGCTTTTACCATCCTTGCCTAAAGGTAGGCTGCCTTTAAGAACAAACATGTTGCCTGTACCACAGGCCATTAGCAGCACTGCTAGAATCTCCTTCTATGCCCAAAGCTCCAGCAATGTTGAAATGAGATGCCCACTGCTGGACTCACGCAAAATTGCACTGAAATCTTTCAGATAATGTGGGTGAGTGGATTTTGTGCATTACCCATTTCACCTGAACAGGCATGGGCATGCCATAAATTGCCTAAATATTGTAGATAAAGTTACATGTCTTATTTTAAATCACATTAAATGAATTAAACTTATTAAATAACTTATTAAAGCCAAAGATACAAATACCTAAAGATATTAATAACAGTTTGACTTTCCTACATTGCCTGTAATCTGGAGGAATGATCATACATTATAGATATTGACAATTTCCAATCCACTCAAAATTGCCACAGAGTGTTCCACTCTGAAAGGTACTAACAACATAGTTAAGATGACAATTCACCATTTCAATTAGCAACAATATTAACCAATTTCCAATGTTCCAATAAACTACATTGTTCAGAAGATTTCCTTTTTGAAAGTAGAACTAATATGATTAGCAAAAATAGTATTGATTAATGGAAACAAGAATATGAAATGTTTTCAAATGGCAAAATGAAAACTGCATTTATATAGTTTATGAAAGAATTTAGTTCTTACCTCATATTCCACTCTCTCACTTCTTTTCTCTGGTTCAGTTTCAAAACAATGCAGTGATCTACATCATAGAGTTCGATATAAATAACTTCACAAGAGGAAATTGTTTTTTGACAGGTATCAACGAGGGGATTTCCAATTGGTTAATTAACTCAGTTATTTGGATTAGTTTGACAATTTAGTTCAATGATTACTGCTTTAAGAGATCATTCATCACAGACCTTAGATTCTTCTGTAATTGCTCATGGGGTGTTAACGTTGCTAACTAAATGGGTTTTTATTGCTCATCTGTAATTGCCAGAAGACAGCTAAAGGTCATCAAGTTGCTTTGGAACTGGAGTCACATATAAGGCAGATCGGGTAAAAATGGCAACTGAATCAGATGGGCTTTTATAACAATTGACAATAGTTATAGGGTGACCATTAAGAAGTTTTTAGTCTCCGATATTGTCACATTAAAATTTGACCATCTATCATAATGGGATTTCAGTGACACTACCACTAAACTACTTTCACACTTGGTAATAGCTGTCAGAAAACTTGCCCTGTTAAACAAAATTAATAAGATTGCTAAATAATATGATTTCCAGATACAATAACTTTCAGCAGGTCAGTAAAGACTTGTTTACATAGGAAGTTACCAAATGACCCAGTCTACTTCATGACCAATGAATGACTCTGAAATTGCTTTTTCATGTGATGTTTATCCTTAGTAATCCATTAACTCTCCTGGAGAATTAATCTCATACATCATCAGTGTAAATTATTTCTGCAGTCGTTAATCAAAACAAGTGTATCATCCTACATACAACTTTGACATTGAGGCAATAAATTGATTCTTGATAATAAAGTAAAACAGGCACTCAATGACAGTATCGAATCCTTATCCGATTGTCAAAAAGCACAAGATGCCAGGTTATTGTATGACATGTTTATTTCAAAACAGAAGCTTTCAGAATCCCGCTCTCACTTCAGGTAGCTTGTGGGAGAGGATAGTTATCCCTATTGCTAGTTTTACACATTGTTTACAAGAACAATAGAACATTATCTATATTTGTATTCCACAGATTATTGCTTAGAATATTCTAAATTGTTAAGAGTGCAATTTTTCATTTAATGACTAATTCATAGCATGCTATTTGTTAAAATATGCTAATGAGACTAATTTTTGTCTCTTGACAAAAACAGAAAATGCTAGAAATAATCAGAAGATCAGATAGGATCTGTGGCTGGAGAAAGATAGGTCAAAATTTTCAATCACTCACGAAACAAATATTGACACAAGGTCAACAATATTAAAGAGATAAGTGCATGACTCAAAGATTGATGAGGGATTGGAATGGAGCATTGGCACCAGTACTGAGGAAGGAGGGAGCTCTGCTGATGGGATGGGCGCATAAATCATGCTGACACCCGAGTACTGGAGAATCACATATCTAGGGCTGTGGATTGGGCTTTAACTTAAATAGGGGGGATTGATTCAATTGCATGGAAAACTATGGAGAAAGTTAAAGGGGGTTAAGGCTCAAGAGAGCTTATTAAAGTTTCCAGAACAAAAAATAAAACAGAGAGTTTGGAAAAGCTCAGGAATCCATCTTGAGGCACAGCAGTTGAGGAGACAACTATGAGAAGAGGAGCAGTCAATGCAGGATTGACGTTGTTGTGCCTAAATACACACATTATACAAAACAGGAAAATGAGCTTGCAGTACAGATTGAAATTGGCAGGTATGATGTTGACAGAAATGTGATTGCAAATGGATAAGGACTGGGAACTAAATATCTATTTGTTGATATGACAGTCAAGAAAGCACAACACCTCCACCTTCTCAGGAGGCTAAGGAAACCCAGAATGTCTGTAAAGACTCTTACAAATTTTGATGGATGCACCAGAAAAAGCATTTCATCTAGATGCATCAAGGCTTAGTACAACTACTCTGCTCAGGACTTTAAGAAACACAGCCCAGTCCATCAAACAAGCCAATCTTCAAACCTTTGCCTCCATATATACTTCTCACTGCCTCGGAAAGGCAGACATCATAATCAAAGACCCCTCCTACCCCAGTTATAATCTCTTCCATTGGGCAGAAGATACAAAAGCTTAAACACACGTGCCAAAAGATTCAGGAACAGATTCCCTACTATTGTTAGACTTTGGCATGATCTCTCAAATTTTAAATTTAATGTTGATCTCATTCTTTGTGCACCTTTTCTGCAGCCATAATACTGTATTCTTCACTCTGTTCCATTATATTGATGCACATTGTATGGTATGATCTGTCTATACTACACGCAAAACAAAATTTTTCACAGTACGTAGGCACATGTGACAATGATAAGTCAAATCAAATCAAATCAAATTACATACTCTCAGTTATCACATCTGCGCAAGAAACATTCTAAAGGTCAATATGAAATATCTTAGATGGAGTGGAAGGCATTTAATGCTAATATTAATGATATTTTGATCTATTACTGGTTGAAAAAAGAACGCGATCAATTGGCAAAGGAAGTATTCCATGCTCTATATAATGCAGGTTTAACACTAAATAAGAAAGTCAAATTCTATAAACCTATAAAAAGTTTTTCAACATTGTTTAAGTAATGAAACACAGAAGACAAAAAAAGGGAGTTCCCATCACTAAGGAAAGCACAGAAGTTCACGGGAATGGTCAAACCAGTGGGTAGATTTTTACTAAGGACACTTTAAGGCAACTCCCTAGGCAAGACCAGACATGGAGCTGGACTGAGATCACAAAAGATTTTAATATCCTCAAAGTTCCTATTTCATTATGATCATGAGCTCCCAAGATTGTGGCAGTTGATGCATTGTCAGTTTAGTTGGGATTATAGTCATGCAAAATTTGTGTTTTATATATTTTTTAACACATGTAAGGGTGGCATGGTGGATTAGTGATTAGTACTGCTGCCTCAGAGCCAGGGACCAGGGTTTGTAAGGAATTCTGTCACTTTGTTCATTTCCCGTAAAACAGATTTGTGGCTTGGCATGAAAGTAAATTGGTTTCATACAACATTAATAGACTTTTGTTTATGCTAGTTTGACTTACAATGCAACACAATGGGCGTTCCTAGTATTAGAGACTTGTGGAAATTTCTTTAAGCTTAAGGTACTTTTTCATCATTTTTTTCCATGTAGGTTTGATCAATTAACTCATTAAGACTTGCTTATATCACCCTGGAAAAAGACGTGGCTCTTGTTTTTAATGAAATTTCAACTCAGTTTTAGATTGATTTTGCTGATCACCACTTTCATGTCACCTTATCAGCCATTTATACTGCACAATTATATTACAATCACAAATTTAGCTAATAAATAATTTTCAGAATAGTAATCAATTGTGACAACTTAATCAGTCCCTGCAAGTATAAACACGTTCACTGCCACTTTGTTCCATGGTCTACCTGAGATGTCATGTGTAATCAGCAGCTCTCTCGTTGCTAAGCTTAGTACTTGTTAGAGGCACTGCACAGGTTGATGTGATTCTTGATTTTGTTACTTACCTGCTCACTGATGGCCAGTTTGGATTCTGCCAATGCCACTCAGCTCCTGACCTCATAACAGCCTTGATTCAAACACGGACAAAAAAGCTGAATTACAAAGGTGAGATATGAGTGGCAGTCCTTGACACCATGGCCACATTCGACCGAGTGTGACATCAAGGTGTCTTAGCAAAACTGGAAACAATGGAAAACTCTGCTAGTTGGAGTCATACCTGGCACATCGGATGATGATTGTGGTTATTGGAGGTCAGCCATCTCAGCTCCAAGACATCTCATCAAGGTAGTATCCTAGATGGAATCATCTTTCGCTGCTTCATCAATGACCTTCCCTCCATCAGAAGTGGGAATGATTGCCAATGATTGCACAATGTTCAGCACCATTTGTGACTCCTCAGACACTGAGGCATTCCATGTCCAAATGCTACAAGATCTGGACAATATCCAGGCTTGAGCTGACTGATGAAGGGCTTTTGCCCGAAACGTCGATTTCGAAGCACCTTGGATGCTGCCTGAACTGCTGTGCTCTTCCTGTACCACTAATCCAGAATCTGGTTTCCAGCATCTGTAGTCATTGTTTTTACCAAGTGGCAAGTAATATTTGTTCCACATAAATGCCAGGCAATGACCATTTCCAATAAGAGGCAATCCAACCAGCACCCCTTGATATTCAATAGTGCCACCATCATTGAATCCCTACTATCAACATCCTGGGGGTTACCATTAATCAGAAATTCCAGTTGCCACAGAAATGCACTGGCTACAAGAGCAGGTCAGAGGCTGGGAACACAGTTGCAAGTAACTCACCTCCTGACTCCCCCAAGCATGTCCACCTTATAAGGCATAAGACAGGAATGAGATGGAATAGTCCCCATTTACCTGGATGGGTGCAGCTCCAACAACCCTCAAGAAGCTTGACACCATCTAAGTCAAAGTATATTCATTGGCACCACATGCATTATACTGCTGTCATTTGCAGACTTGACTGTTTTGATGCTTTCCCAGATATGGTGTCACCTCAGCAGTGAGTCCTAGTTGACTATCAACAGTATCCCCAATGACCTACATTGTCTTTTGACTTAAATGGAATTTGATGGGACCTTCCATGAAGATTCACTTCCCCCTTTTTGAATTATTGATGTCCAATAATTAAGATTCACATACTCAAAATCTCCCTCATTAATTTAAGGCCAACCATTGAACTGCAGTTCTCTCATCTTGTCATTACACTTACATAGAGATCTCTCAGATTGTAACCTTTTCTCATGTGCACATTTCTTTTTAAGAACTTCAACCAGTTAATGAATACCCCCTTTGGTCAATTTGTTGCCCAATTTAGTAGCATTTTCATACCAAGAAGCTAGTAAAGAATTATCTTTAAGTTCCTGACAATATTGATGCCAAAGTCCAATTAATTCTTTAGTTTTTGAGCTCATAATTTTTCACCAAATTTGCTGTTGGGCTGACTTTACCGTGTCTAAGTTCTTCAGACCTCCCAAACCCCAATTTTTTTTGTTTGGGTCACCAGACAATTTCTAAAACTTTGGGCTTTTTCTGGATATTTATCACATAACGCTTGCAAAGAATAATCTTTCTCAATGGTCAAATCTATATAATTTCCCATAATTTCTTATTTTCAAAACAGTTTAAAACAGATGAATGTTTCTACATATACGACAACACGATATTAAAAGACTTTTTAAAGCAAATTAAAATCTTTAAAATACAGTTTTCAAATCAAATTTAAATGTCTAAATTACAATGTCTTTAATCAAGACAATTATTTTATGTTTGGAGCTCCAGAGAACAATACACAAGCATTCAAACACTAATAAACAAATGTGCATTCAAACCAGAAAACGGAGTTAAATTTTCTACAGGCTGAAAGGAAACAAACTGCTCTCTCTCTGACACACACACACTCTCTAACTTTTCCTGTTTCATTATTTAATTCTGGACAAGTTTTTAATGTGGTGTCATTAGTCTGCAATGCAGGAAAATATACAAGTGGAATTCATATCAACTCTATCCTCAAACACAAGATTTTCTTCCCAATTTTATATTGATTTATGTTTTCTTCAATTACATGCGTACAAATTTTATGATTTGGAGATGCCGGTGTTGGACTGGGGTGTACAAAGTTAAAAATCACACAACACCAGGTTATAGTACAACAGGTTTAATTGGAAGCACACTAGCTTTCGGAGCGATGCTCCTTCATCAGATGATTGTGGAGGGCTCGATCGTTACACAGAATTTATTGCCAAATTTTATAATGTGATGTAACTGAAATTATACATTGAAAAATTGATTGTCTGTTAAACCTTTCATCTGTTAGAATACAGTGATAGTTACACTTCCTTCATGTGTAAATCACAAAACCTTTTTTTTAAAAAAGTTGCATTCTCGGGTTAGCTGTTAACAATGGTGATAGCTAGACAATATGTTGTAGGTTTTGGCCCCTTGTGTTCTCTGTCTATGCCATGATGTTTAGATTGATTCTAATCTAAAAAGTGAGATAATAGAGTTTTACATAAATTCATGCAGTTTTTGAGCTCAGAGTTCTACATGAATGCATGTAGTTTTTGAGCAAAATACAATGTAATCCTGCAAGTACAAATCCACCCCACAAAATATATGTGTGCATGTGGGTCTTTGTCTGTGTGTGTCTGTCTGTCTGGGTTAGGGGTTGTGAGTGTGAGAAAGTGCTGCACTCACTACACCCACACACATACACTTTCTCACTCTCACAACCCCCAACCCAGACAGATACACACAGACAAAGACCCACACGCACACATATATTTTGTGGGGTGAATTTGTACTTGTAGAGTTACATTGTACTTTACTCAAAAACTGCATGCATTCATGTAGAACTCTGAGCTCAAAAACTGCATTTATGTAAAACTCTGTTATCTCACTTTTTAGATTAGAATCAATCTAAACATCATGGCATAGACAGAGAACACAGGGGGCCAACACCTTCAACATATTGTCTAGCTATCACCATTGTTAATGGCTAACCCAAGAATGCAACTTTTAAAACAAAAGGTTTTGTGATTTACACACGAAAGAAGTGAAACTATCACTGTATTGTAACAGATGAAAGGCTTAACAGACAACCAATTTTTCAATGTATAATTTCAGTTACATCACACTGGAAATTTTTACAATAAATTCTGTGTTACGATCGAGCCCTCCACTATCACCTGATGAAGGAGCGTCGCTCCGAAAGCTAGTGTGCTTCCAATTAAACCTGTTGTACTATAACCTGGTGTTGTGTGATTTTTAACTTTGTACAAATTTTACCTTATATTTCTATTAGTCTAAGTAACTCAGTCCCTACAAGTTTTTCTCTCGGCAATCTGCCTTTAATGAACAAAATTCACAACTTCTCAGTCATTTCCTTTATGACCAATTCATGACAGAGTCAGTGTCCAATCAGCATTTCTTTTTGGAATCTAAACTACTGACTGGTTTCCCGTCGGACTTCCGTTTTGAAACCCGAACCATCTTTTATATAATCTCTCAGTTTATCGTATTATTACCAAATATTGTGATATTTTTTGACGTCACTCTGCTCACGCAACAAATAAAATCCATTTACACAAAGGCAGCGTCACGTCTGCATTCTGTTTCAGAATCTGAACCACCTACCGGTGTCCCATCGGACTTCCATTTTGGAAACCTTTTTTCTATAGTGTCTCAATTTATGATAGAGTCAGTATCCCTTCAGCATTCCGTTTCACTGCTGAGGTGACACCATATCTGGGAAAGCATCAAAACAGTCAAGTCTGCAAGTGACAATGTTATAATGTACAGCAGTTTCAGTGACAAATTATTGAGAAAGATGCAGAAGTGCAAGTAAAGAACCTCTGACAGAAAGGATGTGAAGCTGGGACTTCAGTTCAAAATCTAACAAGTACCAAGATAAAAACTGCAGCCTGACAGTGGATAATGGATTAAAATGTCCAAAGATTGATTTGAAGAAATTCTGGGTCACTCAACACTGGATTTTGGAATAGTAGTCTTACAGTATGGAGAGATTGGATGAGTTAGGAGGCTTTGGGAGGACCAACATAAAATGTTACAAAATAAAAAGGGAAAAGGAAGACAGATCAAGAGGTTCTCATTAACAAACTTTACAGCTGATATTTTTTAAAAATGTACTGCCCATAGAAATAGCAAAAGTTTAGTTGACATTGGCAACCATTTGGCAAACGTAGCAGCAAAAGCAGCCTCTAAAAGGAATCTTATGGTTGTGCCCGGTATGATATGGCAGCCGACAAATTCTAACAAAAACCAGTCTACTTAGGATGAATTAATGCCAACCATCAAAGATGTTGTTAAACTTCAGGGGGATGCCCATGACACTGATAAGCTGTTATGGTCTGAGTTGGGCTGTTTGTATGACCCTGATGCTCAACTCTGGACTACATCCGTGGTTCAAACCTGTATGTCTGATTATCTTGTTCTATGTGTTATTGAATGTGTTCATTGCACAGCTCATTGTGGTGCCAGAGCGGTCAGTGAATTACTTCTGAACACCTTTGTTGGTTCAGAGGGTTTATGACCATTGCTTGATCTGTCAGGAGCATAACCCCAGCCAGGACATTCCCTGTGAGCAGAGGAATATGCCCTTTGCCTGGCAGCCCTTTTGAGATACTCCAACTGGACGACATTGAGTTGAGTAAATGCCAATTTATAACTATGTTTTGGTTATTGTTGATGTCCTTTGTAAGTGGATTGAAGCCTACCCTACTACTAATGCTACTGCTGAGAGTATAGTGAAGATTTTGCTTAAGGAAATTATTTCCCACTTCGGTATACCTGTGTGCATTAGCTGACAAAATTGGCTGCACTTCGTGGGTTATATTAATGAAGAACTCTGTTCCCAGCTTTCTATTCATCTGCAACTGTATTGTGCTTACCGTCCTCAGGCTACCGGCCTTGTTGAACATTTTAACTTGACTCTAAAGACTAAACTTGCCAAAGTAATGGCTGAGACTGTCCTCTCCTGGGTTATGCTGCTGTCTTTGGCCTTATTCCAGACACGATCCACGCCTGTGGGAGACACACCTGTCTCCAGCTAAGATTCTCTACGGTCACCCACTCCATACTCCTTGAAACGATTCAACTCCCTCCTCAGTCCACTTCCACCACATGATCGAAGAAATGATTGGTTATGTTCTTGCTCTAACGAACGTTGTGCGTGCCTTTTGCTCCCAGGTGCGTGCAACCTACGGCGATGTCCCCTCCCTTTCAGCATCGTCACAGGTGGAGCCACATTCATTGGTGCTTGTCAAGAACTGGATTCACAAGTGTCTCCAACCTCGTTAGGATGGCCCCTTCCAGGTTTACTTACCACCCCTACGGCAATCAAAATCACTGGTCGCTTGGCTTAGGATGCACCATTGTAAATTGCTTGACCGCGCCAATCAAAAGGGGGGAGAGGAGGATAGAATACTGGAATCATAGGAAACCGAGATCCTGTCCATTTGGGTTTTTGATTTTTGCTGTTGTTTTAATGGTATTCTTATTACAGACATTTGAACTAAGAGGCGAGACATGTGGGGATCACCTACTTATTGACCTGTTTGATCACTTATGACATCCTGAAGGGGAAAGCCACTAAAAATCGATGTGATCCGGAATGATTCGAGATTATCTACCACCTATGCTGAGGAGTTGTTGTCCAGTACACTGGACCAGACGCCTTTAACATGTGGAGCATGACTAAGGTTGATTATTGCAATGGACATTTACATCAGAGTGACCATATGGTCCATTTGGACAGTAGAAATTACCATGTCAGTACCAAACCTGTCTTTTGATTTTACCTGCAGACATAAGTCGAGTGAAGATAGAAAGGATCGAACCCGTTCCTTTGGTAAATGTTTTAAGGAGGCCTGGGAGCACCATCACTTTTTGCGGGATGAGAAGCCTGATAGGAAATTCCTCAATCCACAGACAACTTATTTATACAGGTCCACAGGACACTCTTCACCGCTGAGTCAGTAGTATGTTATTCCTCTCTATCAGTAGATTACTTACTTGCCCCGTCCCCAGTCTCTGATCCCAATCTATTCGTCAGGATCCCTACTGTCGACCCTCCAAAGAGAAGTATCGCTTTCCAATACCATATCAGCCCTCCTACCATCTTTTTGTGTCTTAATTTAGACACCACGTATAATGCTAAACTTATAATCTTTAAGCCTTTCATTTTTTTTTAACTGTTAATCAGAAATCTGCGTCAAACTTATATAGATGTAGATTTCTGTGATCGATAATTTGTCAGTTTGGATCAAGACCAAAGTCAGCGAAGAGTCGAGCCCACCCCAAAATAAGTGAGAGGAAAACCAAATGGAGGAGGAAATACTCACGTCTGGGTGGCCGATTCCTCAATGCCTAATTGTGGAGAACTCAAGGCACTTACACCACTGTCGACGGTCTGTCCGTACTGAGTCGAGTCACGGTACCAAATGAAGATTTCTGAAACCCCGGGTAGGGGTCTCTCAGTTTCGCAATTGGTCATTAAACACACCTGTAAATGACTCCTTGTCAAACATACAAGCAATCATTTATTGTATGTTGCAGCATTGGGTTGGCAGACTCTGATTTGCCCAGAAACATGAAAACTTCTTGGCAATCAAAAGAATCCAACAACTTTACAGAGTTTACATAAGCTTTATATACATTGTACACTAGCCAGACATGGAACATGATTGCATAGTAACAACGAATCAGTGCATGATATAATTTCATTGATAGATGGTTGAACCAATGATTTTGATTTTTCAACAGGTTAAGTCATAATGATTAGGTCATCATTACAAAGGCTCGCAGCTTGCGGAGTGTGATTAGCATTTCCCTCTAAAAACACTTATAGCTTGCAGAGTGTGGTTAGTATTTCGTAATCTTATCCATCTACCTCTTCATGCTGGTGGTTTTAGTGGTTAATTATTTACATAGTTTTAGAGATGACACAGTGAATCATTTTGTCTAATCTAATTTAGCAATGCAGAAACCATATTGTGCGGCTCTGTCAGCCATTTTGTCCTGCAACTTCCCCTCCAAACCTTTCACCATACTGACTTGGAAGTATATCACTATACCTTCATTGTCACTGGGTCAAAATCTGGGAAATATCTTCCTAATGGCATTGTGGGTCAATCTACAGCTCATGGACTGCAGCTGTTTAAGAAGGCAGTTCACCACCACCTTCTCAAGGGAAAGTAGGGATAGGAAATCAATGCTGGCCAGCAAGTGACACCAACATCCCACAAGCAAATGTTTTTTTAAAAATGCTTGGCTAGGAGAGCATATTTCTTCTTTAGACATGACTCAATTCTTGCATAGATATGTTTTAGCATCTTTCCTTTCAATTCCTTAAGGAAAATAAGTCTATTTCCTTTGTACAATTTACCATCTTGGGCTGTCAATTCTTCTCTGAATAACCAATAAAGTCTTCCAACAGGTGTATCCAAGATGTTGTCAGACCATCCTTTCATCAGTGCTGTGATAGAGACAAAGAATCATACAGCTTGGAAATGGGCCCTTCGCCCCAACATGTCCAAACTGATCCGGTTTCCTAAACTGAACTGGTTGTGATTGGAATTCATTTATTATATTATTGGTTAAAAAATGAACATGAGCAACTGGCAAAGGAGGTATTCCATGCTGTATAAGATATAAGTTTTACACTAAATAAGAAAGTCAAATTCTATAAACCTACAACAACGTTTTCAACATTGTGGAAGTAATGAGTCACAGAAAGTGAGAGAAAAGAGTTCCCATCATGAGGGAACACACAGAGGTTCATGGGAATGGTCAAACCAGTGGGTAGATTTTTACTGCGCCTAGCTTTTTAAAGGAAGATTTAAAGCAACTCTCTCAGCAAGATCAGACTTGGAGCTGGCCTGAGAATACAAAAGATTTTAATATCCTCAGAGTTCCCAGTGCATTATGATCATGAGCTACCAAGAGAGTGGCAGTTGATGCATTGTCAGCTCAGTTGGGATTATAGTCATGCAAAATTTGTATTTTATATATTTTTTAACACATGTAAGGGTGGCACAGTGGATCAGTGATTAGTATGACTGCTTCACAGCGCTAGGAATCAGGGTTTGTAAGGATTTTCTGTAGCCTTGCTCATTTCTCTTAAAACAGATTTGTGGCTTGGCATGAGAGTAAATTGGTTTCATACAATATTAATAGACTTGTAGGTTTGATCAATTAACTCATTAACACTTGCCTACATCACTCCGGAAAGAGGCGTAGCTCTTTTTTAAATAAAACTTAGCCTCAGTTTTAGCTTGATTTTGCTGTTCACCACTTTCACGTCATCTTATCAGCCATTTACACAGCACAATTCTATGACATTCACAGATTTAGCTAATAAGTAATTTTCAGAATAGTAGTCAATTGTGACAATTTATCAGTCCCTGCAAGTGTGAACACTTTCACTCCCAGCTTGTTCCATGGTCTACCTGAGATGTCGTGTGTAATCAGTGGCTCTCTCGTTGCTAAGCTTAGTACTTGTTAGAGGCACTGCACAGGTTGATGTGATTCTTGATTTTGTTATTTACCTGCTCACTGACGGCCAGTTTGGGTTATGCTAATGCCACTCAGCTCCTGACTTCATAACAGGCTTGGTTCAAACACGGACAAAAAAGCTGAATTCCAAAGATGAGATATAAGTGGCAGCCCTTGATATCATGGCCACATTCGACCGAGTGTGACATCAAGGTGTCCTGGCAAAACTGGAATCCATGGGAATTGGGGGAAACTCTCTGCTATCTGGAGTCATAGCTGGCATATCGGATGATGATTGTGGTTATTGGAGGTCAGCCATCTCAGCTCCAGGACATCTCTGCAGGAGTTCCTCAGGAGAGTATCATGGATGGAATAATCTTTCGCTGCTTCATCAATGACCTTCCCTCCATCATAACGTCAGAAGTGGAGATGTTCGCCAATGATTGCACAATATTCAGCACCATCTGCAACTGCTTACACACTGAAGCATTATGTGTCCAAATGTCCAAACGTTCTGGACAATATTCAGGCTTGAGCTGACAAGTAGCAAGTAACATTGGTGCCACACAAATGCCAGGCAATGACTATTTCCAATAAGATACAATCCAACCAGCACTCTTTGATATTCCATGGTGTTACCATCACTAAATCTCCACGATCAACATCCTGGGGGTTCCATTAATCAGAAATTCCAGTTGCCACAGAAATGCACTGATTGCAAGAGCAGGTCAGAGGCTGGGAACACTGCAGCGAGCAACTCACCTCCTGACTCCCCCAAGCTTATCCATCATCTATAAGGCATAAGACAGGAATAAGATGGAATAGTCCCCATTTGCCTGGTTGGGAGCAGCTCCAACAATCCTCAAGAAGCTTGACACCATCTAAGTCAAAGTAGATTCATTGGCACCACATGCAGAAGTATCCATTCCATCCCAATGCTGCAGGGTGTATCATCTATAAGCTGCACTGTAGAAATTCATCAAAGAACTTTAGACAGCACCTTCCAAACCCACAACCAGTTCCATCCAAAAGAACAAGGGTAGCTGATTCATGGGACCTGAAAATTCCCCCCAAACCTTTCACCATACTGACTTGGAAATATACCACCACACCTTCAGTGTCATTGTGTCAAAATCCGGGAAATACCTTCCTAATGGCATTGTGCGTCAACCTACAGGACATGGACTGCAGCCGTGTAAGAAGGTAGCTTACCACTCCCTTCTCAAGGGCAAGTAGGGATCGGCAAAAAATGCTGGCCAGCCAGTGGCACCCATATCCCACAAGTAAATTTAAAAAAAAGCTTGGCCTGGAGACATTTTCTTCTTTAGACGTGACTCAATTCTTGCATAAATATGTTTTAGCATCTTTTCTTTCAATTCCTTAAAGATAATAATTCTATTTCCTTAGGACAATTTACCATTTGGGCTGTCAATTCATCTCTGAATAACCAATAAGGTCTTCCAAGATGTTATCAGAACAACCTTTCATCAGTGCTATGATAGAAACATGATTTGGAGATGCTGATGTTGGACTGGGGTGTACAAAGGTAAATGGAGAAAGTGAGGACTGCAGATGCTGGAGATCAGAGCTGAAAATGTGTTGCTGGAAAAGCGCAGCAGGTCAGGCAGCATCCAAGGAACAGGAGAATCGACGTTTCGGGCATCAGCCCTTCTTCAGGAATGAGGAAAGTGTGTCCAGCAGGCTAAGATAAAATGTAGGGAGGAGGGACTTGGGGGAAGGGCGTTAGGAATGCGATAGGTGGAGGGAGGTCAAGGTGAGGGTGATAGGCCGGAGTGGGGTGTGGGCGGAGAGGTCAGGAAGAAGATTGCAGGTTAGGAAGGTGGTGCTGAGTTCGAGGGATTTGACTGAGACAAGGTGGGCGGAGGGGAAATGAGGAAACTGGAGAAATCTGAGTTCATCCCTTGTGGTTGGAGGGTTCCCAGGCGGAAGATGAGGCGCTCTTCCTCCAACCGTCGTGTTGCATGGTCTGGCGATGGAGGAGTCCAAAGGACCTGCATGTCCTTGGTGGAGTGGGAGGGGGAGTTGAAGTGTTGGGCTACGGGGTGGTTGGGTTGGTTGGTCTGGGTGTCCCAGAGGTGTTCTCTGAAACGTTCCGCAAGTAGGCGGCCTGTCTCCCCAGTATAGAGGAGGCCACATCGGGTGCAGCAGATGCGATAGATGATGTGTGTGAAGGTGCAGGTGAATTTGTGGCGGATATGGAAATGTCCCTTGGGGCCTTGGAGGGAGGTAAGGGAGGAGGTGTGGGCACAAGTTTTGCATTTCTTGCGGTTGCAGGGGAAGGTGCCGGGAGTGGAGGTTGGGTTGGTGGGGGGTGTGGACCTGACGAGGGAGTCACGGAGGGAGTGGTCTTTTCGGAATGCTGATAGGGGAGGGGAGGGAAATATGTCCCTGGTGGTGGTGGCGGAAATGACGGCGGATGATACGCTGGACATGGAGGTTGGTGGGGTGGTAGGTGAGGACCAGTGGGGTTCTGTCTTGGTGGCGGTTGGAGGGGTGGGACTCAAGGGCAGAGGAGTGGGAAGTGGAAGAGATGCGGTGGAGAGCATCGTCGAATACGTCTGTGGGGAAATTGCGGTCCTTGAAGAAAGAGGCCATCTGGGTGGTACGGTTTTGGAACGGGTCCTCCTGGGAGCAAATGCGGCGGAGACGAAAGAATTGGGAAAAAGGGATGGCGTTTGTACAGGGGGCATGGTGGGATGATGTGTAGTCTAGGTAGCTGTGGGAGTCGGTCGGTTTATAGTAAATATCCGTGTTGATTCGGTCAACCGAGATGGAAATGGAAAGGTCTAGGAAGGGGAGGGAGGAGTCTGAGACAGTCCAGGTGAATTTGAGGTCGGGGTGGAAAGTGTTGGTAAAGTGGATGAACTGTTCAACCTCCTCGTGAGAGCACGAGGCAGCGCCGATACAGTCATCAATGTAGCGGAGGAAATGGTGGGGGGTGGGGCCAGTGTAGCTGCGGAAGATGGACTGTTCCACATATCCTGCGAAGAGGCAGGCATAGCTAGGGCCCGTGTGGGTGCCCATGGCTACTTCTTTGGTTTGGAGGAAGTGGGAGGATTGGAAAGAGAAGTTGTTCAGGGTGAGGACCAGTTCAGTCAGTCGAAGGAGGGTGTCAGTGGAAGGGTACTGGTTGGTACGGCGGGAAAGGAAGAAGCGGAGGGCTTTGAGTCCTTCGTGATGGCGAATGGAGGTGTACAGGGACTGGATGCCCATGGTGAAGATAAGGCGTTGGGGACCGGGGTCCACTCCCTCCGTTCCAAACCCAACCTCACCATCGAACCAGCAGACAAGGGAGGCACGGTGGTAGTTTGGCGCACTGACCTTCACACCGCTGAGGCTAAACGCCAGCTAGCAGACACCTCCTCCTACTGCCCCCTTGACCATGACCCCACGTCCCACCACCAAACCATCATCTCCCAGACCATCCAGAACCTCATCACCTCAGGGGATCTCCCATCCACCGCCTCCAACCTCATAGTCCCACAACCCCACACCGCCCGTTTCTACCTCCTGCCCAAAATCCACAAACCTGACTGCCCCAGTCAACCCATTGTCTCAGCTTGCTCCTGCCCCACCAGTCCATCTTCCGCAGCTACTCTGGCACCACCCCCCACCTTTTCCTCCACTACATCGATGACTGTATCGGCGCTGCCTCGTGCTCCCACGATGAGGTTGAACAGTTCATCCACTTTACCAACACTTTCCACCCCGACCTCAAAATCACCTGGACTGTCTCAGACTCCTCCCTCCCCTTCCTAGACCTCTCCATTTCTATCTCGGGTGACCGAATCGACACCGACATTTACTATAAACCGACCGACTCCCACAGCTACCTAGACTACACCTCCTCCCACCCTGCCCCTGTAAAAACACCATCCCATATTCCCAATTCCTTCGTCTCTGCCGCATCTGCTCCCAGGAGGATCAGTTCCAAAACCGTACCACCCAGGTGGCCTCCTTCTTCAAGGACCGCAATTTCCCCACAGACGTATTCGACGATGCTCTCCACCACATCTCTTCCACTTCCCGCTCCTCCGCCCTTGAGCCCTGCCCCTCCAACCGCCACCAGGACAGATCCCCACTGGTCCTCACCTACCACCCCACCAACCTCCATGTCCAGCGTATCATCCGCCGTCATTTCCACCACCTCCAAACGGACCCCACCACCAGGGACATATTTCCCTCCCCTCCCCTATCAGCATTCCGAAAAGACCACTCCCTCCGTGACTCCCTCGTCAGGTCCACAACCCCCACCAACCCAACCTCCACTCCCGGCACCTTCCCCTGCAACCGCAAGAAATGCAAAACTTGCGCCCACACCTCCTCCCTTACTTCCCTCCAAGGCCCCAAGGGACACTTCCATATCCGCCACAAATTCACCTGCACCTCCACACACATCATCTATTGCATCCGCTGCACCCGATGTGGCCTCCTCTATATTGGGGAGACAGGCCGCCTACTTGCGGAACGTTTCAGAGAACACCTCTGGGACACCCAGACCAACCAACCCAACCACCCCATAGCCCAACACTTCAACTCCCCCTCCCACTCCACCAAGGACATGCAGGTCCTTGGACTCCTCCATCGCTAGACCATGGCAACACGACGGTTGGAGGAAGAGCGCCTCATCTTCCGCCTGGGAACCCTCCAACCACAAGGGATGAACTCAGATTTCTCCAGTTTCCTCATTTCCCCTCCGCCCACCTTGTCTCAGTCAAATCCCTCGAACTCAGCACCGCCTTCCTAACCTGCAATGTTCTTCCTGACCTCTCCGCCCTCACCCCACTCCAGCCTATCACCCTCACCTTGACCTCCCTCCACCTATCGCATTCCTAACGCCTCTCCCCCAAGTCCCTCCTCCCTACCTTTTACCTTGCCTGCTGGACACACTTTCCTCATTCCTGAAGAAGGGCTGATGCCCGAAACATCGATTCTCCTGTTCCTTGGATGCTGCCTGACCTGCTGCGCTTTTCCAGCAACACATTTTCAGCTGTACAAAGTTAAAAATCAAGTTACACCAGGTTATCGTCCAACAGGTTTAATTGGAAACACACTAGCTTTTGGAGAGCCGCTCCTTCATCAAATGGTTGTGTGATAGAAACATAGCATTACACAGCTAGGAAACAGAGCCTTCAGCCCAACCCATCCAAACTGACTAGACTTCCTAAACTGAAGTGGTCGTGATTGTAATGAGGTCAGCCAGGTGGACCTCAATGAGTTCCCTGATTGGGGCTGTTAATCTGGCTGACAGATAAGTAGAGGTGTGTCAGACATCCTGTTCACTCTGAGAACTGGGTCTGAGGGAGCTGGATCATTGTCAAGGTCTCTCCACATGTAAATAAAGGATGAATTGGTGATGGGATACTGGCCTCAGTGGAGTTATTTCAGTGGCAGAGAGAAAAGCTCGCTCTTGAAGAAATTTGCTTGGAACAGTCATCTGTGAGTTAGGTTGAGCATTCCTGGCACCATACCATTATTTGGGAAGTTTGATTCATTTGCTTCTGTCATTGAAGACTGGGTCCATTATGTGGAAAGAATGTGTTATTTTCTCTAAGCAAATGACTGGAGCAGATGAACAGCAACAAGTAATTCCCCTGACAGATTGTGGACCTGCTGCTTTTTTTGGTTATTAGGAGCCTAACTTTCTCTGATCCACCAGATATTAAAACCTTTGGGATTTTTGATTAGGTTAAGATGACTGGCAGAAACATGTGACTTTGGTTTAACCATTAATGAGATGCTGAGAAACTATTTGGTTTGTGGGATTAACGATGTGGCCATGCAAAATTGCTTACTAGTTGAAGCCCAACTGGACTTCAAACAAACCTACAACTGGTTTTATCATTAGAAAATGTGGTAAGTGGAGCATATGAATTGCAGGGTATTCTGATGGAAGTGGACACCCTTGCCAATCCTACTCTGTGTGGGGATCACCAGTTGCCACAAAGTTCCTAGTTTCTGACCTGCACTGATGCCCTGGAGCGCGATGATCGACTTCCAACAAACACAGCCATTATCCTTTGCGCTAGAATATTCCCTGAAGCCCACCGACTCCTGTTTTGCTAGGGCTTCTTAATGCCACTTCCAATCAAATCCAGCCGTAATGTCATGGGCAGTCGCTTTCACCATAACTCTGGAGTTCAGTTTTTTTGTTTTTTAATTGCACCAAGGCTGTAATGAGGTGTTGAGGTTAGTGTGCTTCTAAACTCAATCTGAGCTTGAGTCTGCAGGTTACTCCTTTGTTAATACTGTTTGAGAGTACTGTTGATGGCAATTTCTATCACTTTGCTGATGATCAAAGACATGAAGAACAAAACTTGTCCAGTTTAGATTTATCCACAATTATCCACATTGGCTGGATTGTGCTAGTGTTGGTAGTTGTACTGGAACAGTTTGGCTAGTGGTTGGCACTAGTTCTGGAGCACAAGTCTTCAGAACAATTGCCAGAATGTTGTCAAGGACAATAGCCTTTGCAGTGTCCACTAACTTCAGCCATTCCTTGATATCATATAGAGTGAACCAAATTGATTGAAATGTATCTGTGATGAACTCAGAAGGAGACTTAGATGAATCGTCTGCTCAGCATTTCTTGCTGAAGATAGATGTAAATGATTCAGCTTTGCATTTTGCAATAAAGTGCTGAACTATCCCCTCGTTGAGGGTGAGATACTTGCCATGCAGGTAGTCTTGTGTTGTAGCTTCATGAGGGTGACACCTCATTTTTTGATATGCTTTATGCTGTTTCTGCCCTGCCCTCTTGCATTCTTCATTAACAGGTTGATCTTCCAGCTTGAGAATTGGAGTAATACACTTGGAGATATGCTTTGCCCTGATGTTACAGATTATAGTTGAATACAGTTTTGTTGCTGATAGTCAACACTGCATGTATGCCCAGTTTGAGTTGCTAGATCAAGTCAAAGTGTCCATTTAGCATAGTGGTAATACTACACAACACTAAGGAGAGTATTCTCAGTATGAATACGATAGTTAATCTCCACTGGACAGTGTGTGTGGCACAGAGCCACTCAGGAATGGTACAAATTGGACCCTACTTGATGGTAGGGAAGTCTTGTAAGGACAGTGTTTAATGTTATTTCCAGTGATTAGGTTGAGAGTAGGTGGTCCAAGTAGAGTCATTCTGTTCTTTAGACGGTATTGTGGTATGATACAGCTAAGTAGTTTGCTAGACCCATTTCGGAAGGCAGTTCAGAGTCAACCACATTGTTGTACATCTTTAATCACATGTATGCAAAACCAGATTACAGCAGAATTCCTGTCTCCAAAAGATATTAATGAACTAGGTTTTTTTGTGACATCCAACAATGGTTGCATGGTTACCATTAAAATCATAGAAACGAGGTTAGCTTTAAGACCAATTTTTAATTCCAGATTTAGTGGAACTCAAATTTCACCACTTCCATGAATCAATTTCCATAAAACATTAGCATGGGGTTCTGCACTACTAGTCCAGTGATATTATTATGCTTCCCTTTAAGAGCTACAAGCTGACTTTAAATAGTGCTGGGCTTTCATGCTATTGAAGTCCCCATTAATGTGTGCAACCAATGAACATGCAATAATACTTAATTGATTTTATTTATTGTCACTTGTACTGAAGTACAGTGAAAAGCTTTGTTTATGAGCAGTACAGACAGATCATAGTAAGCAAGGATATACAGAACAAAAGATTTAGATGGAGACATACAGGTAACATTGTACAGGGTGTACAAGAAAGAGCAATATTAGCAAGATCAGCATTATTTGAGGCTAAAGAGTCCCTTCAATGCTCTAATAACTGTCTTTGAATCTACTGGGACATGTGATCAAGCTTCCGTATCATCTGCCTAATGGAAAAGATTCTAAGAGATCATTACCAATGTGCAAAATGTTTTTGATGTTTTCAGCCTTTCCATAACAGTGAGCCATGTCAATGGAGTCCATGGATAAAAGGTTGTCTCCTGTAATGGTCTGGGCCGTGCACACCACCATCTGTAGTTTCTTGCGACCCTGGGCAGAGCAATTGCTGTACAAAGACGTTATGAACTTGGACAGTATGCTTTCAATTGTGTATCTGTAAAGGTTGGTGAGGGTGCTTATGGAATACCCGAATTTCCTGAACCATCAGACGAAGAAGAGGCATTGTTATGCCTTCTTGACCATTGGAATACCAGGACAGGTTGTCGGTTATCGTCACTCCGAGGAACTTGATACTTTCCACCCTCTCAACCTCAGTTCTGTTGATGTAGATGGGGGTGTCTTCTTCTCCTTTCTTCCTAAAGTCAATGATCAGTTCTTTAGTTTTGCTGAAGATGGGATAGAAGTTGTTCTCATTGCACCGCATCACCAAACCATCTGTCTCCCTTCTGTACTTTACTCATCATTATTCTCAATCAGTTTCTCATGACAGAGGCATTGAACAAATTGTAGTGGTCACAGAGACAGTGGGTGATGGAGGTGGGAGGATTCTTAAAGGAAAAAGTTTGGAAATTGTTAGAAGTCAAAATAATAAATAAGAACAAAAATTTACATTGAAAATTATGCAATGTTTTATCATGTCACTTGTACTACAAATAATCTCAGGAGTAAGTTAATAAATGTCAGAGAAACAGATTTTATGGGGTCATCTATTGCTATACTATCTACAAACTATTCCATAAATGATTATGCTTACATTAACAGCACTTTCTTCATTATGAAGCGGAAAATATATTTGAAACTGCTGTAATCTGTTACATACAAGGAAGTTAAATTTCAGGGAAATGTAACATTTTTAGATGGGTATGGTGCCAGATCTGCAAATTCTTACACATTACTCAGTTATTGTGATCATGAAGTTTTGAGTCAAGGCACATAATAAATTGCTTTTAGAAAAACTAGAAGCATAAATTTAATTGCCCTCAGAAACCGATATGAGAATCAATTGCACAATTGCATAATTGCACAATTAACACACTCACTGAAAAGGCAGCATGCCAGCATCATGCTACTTGCTATTATAAATGATTTGTGTCCAAACATAGTACAGATAGGCTGTATATTTCACCAGAGGGCCAATATCGTAAGTAGATAGCAATACTTAAAGCATAAACTCCTCAAAGGAGAGATGCTTTATGGCTGAAGCAGGTGAAGACAACTGTGCGGAAAATAAATCTGACTTGGAAAGATAGAATAACTTAACAACAGCTTCCAAGAGTTTCAGAAGGTGAAACCCACTCTTCAGCCAATCCCCTCCAGCATGGTCAAGGTGTAAAAGTGTCCACCATGGTCCACGGGTAAAAGTGTTGCACTTAAATTTCTGTTTAATCACACATCAACATTCTGTGGAAGTGTACATTGCATATTTTGTGCAGTGGAGTTATGACCCATATCATTCATATTTTTTATGGTTTGTCCAGTCTGGTTAGTGGTAACTATCAGGGTGTTGGTAATAAGACATTCAACAATGATGTTGCCACTGAACTTCCAGGCAGCTTGATTGGATTCTTTCTCTTGTTGGAAATGGCCATTGCTTGCTATTTGAATGGTGTGCTTGTTCCTTGCCTCATATCTGTCTGGATATTGTAGATCTTGCAGCATGCAGTCATGGATTGCATCAGAATCTCCAGAGTTGCCAGTTGTAATCAACAGCAAATATCCCTAATTCTGACCTCATGATAGAGGAAACAATTAATGAGCAAAGTGGGTTAATAAATCTAAACTAGCACAGATTTATTAACAAGAATCAGAATGAGTGTTACCAACTACTTTGCTTTCTTCCCATAAGGCAAAGGTGGAATGTGACCTCTCCACAGTGGATGACAGGACCTGGGGCAGCATATTGTCAATTACGTGGCTAATTAAGAGTCCAAATAGGAATGATGGCCCAATCCTAAAGAGCTGCCAAATTAAATCAATGTGATGGCAGTTCAGAGTGTCACTGCTAATTGTGGTCATTGTTCAGTATGCCACATAAAGGTTACCTCAATTATATGTGTCCTCAATGGCAGATGAGTTATGTTGGGGGAAACAAGAGTCAGTCAGCAAAGCACCAGCAACAGTCTGGAGGAGATGTACACAGATCCCTGAAAGTTGCCACTCAGATTAACAGGGTTGTTAAGAAGGCATGCAGTGTTTTGGCCTTTATTAATAGAGGGATTGAGTTCCAGAACCAGGAGATTATGCTGCAGCTCTGGTACGGCCACACTAGGGGTATTGTGTACAGTTCTGGTCACCACATTATTTTAGATTAGATTAGATTAGATTACTTACAGTGTGGAAACAGGCCCTTCGGCCCAACAAGTCCACACCGCCCCGCAGAAGTGCAACCCACCCATACCCCTACATCTACCTCTTACCTAACACTATGGGCAAATTAGCATGGCCAATTCACCTGACCTGCACATCTTTGGACTGTGGGAGGAAACCGGAGCACCCGGAGGAAACCCACGCAGACACGGGGAGAACGTGCAAACTCCACACAGTCAGTCGCCTGAGGCGGGAATTGAACCCGGGTCTCTGGCACTGTGAGGCAGCAGTGCTAACCACTGTGCCACCGTGCCGCCCACCGTGCCGCCTTATAAGAAGGATGTGGAAGCTTTGGAAAGGGTGCAGAGGAGATTTACTAGGATTTTGCCTGGTATGGAAGGAATGTCTTACGAGGAAAGGCTGAGGGCCTTGAGGCTGTTCTCGTTAGAGAGAAGAAGGTTGAGAGGTGACTTAATAGAAACGTACAAGATAATCAGAGTGTTAGATAGGATGAACAGGGAGAGCCTTTTTCCAAGTATGGGGACAGCAAACATGAGGGGACACAACTTTAAAGTGAGGGGAGATAGGTATAAGACAGATGTCAGCGGTAGTTTCTTTACTCAGAGAGTAGTAAGGATATGGGATGCTTTGCCTGCAACGGTAGTAGATTCGCCAAGTTTAAGTGCATTTAAGTCGTCATTGGACAGGCATATGGACATACATGGAATAGTGTATGTGGGATGGGCTTCAGATTAGTATGACAGGGCGGTGCACATCGCGGGCCGAAGGGCCTGTACTGCACTGTAATGTTCTATGTTCCTAGTTCTATACTCATGTATAGGTCGATCTCATCTATACGTCATATTTTTGTCCAAAAAATCTTGTATTTTCCATGTATCTTGTGTATAAGTCGACCTTAGTGCTTCACAGATAACATATTAACATTTATGAGTCAGTGCATCGGCCCATTGCACTCCACTCAGGCTTTCCAGTCTGATGGCCGTACCGTCCATTCTGGGTCTTCCAATCCGCCAGGTATCACACTCCACTCCAGATTTTCAGAATTACTGTATTACAGTATGTGTAGACCTACATGCACTTTACAGTACTTGGAGCTGGAATACGGTAAGGCAGTGCCATTCTACCATAGCAGGCAGAATGGAGGCAGCTATTTTGCTGATAAATATTCAATAATCACCATAATTATTTTCCCTTTTGTTATTTATTATTTTATAGAGAGATTTGGCTTTTGTTTGTCCATTTTTTGATTCATACCAAGCATGAATTTCATCCCCTTGAAAAGAATACCTTGTGTTTTAGTTGACCCCTTAATTTCAGCTTTAAAAATTCTTGAAAATGTGACCTATTCACAAGTATCTACGGTCTCTGCCTCCAACCTGATAATAATATGCTATTCCAATAAGACACTTATTAAAATTACATCAACTTAATTTCAAATCCACATGGCTGCTGTCACCATCAGTTTCTGTTTCTTCTGGCTGAAGATCTCCCCGGGTTGTTATCTTTCTCTTTACTGCAAATATGTTTCATATGAACAGATACCTTTGATAGAGAGTGTTTCCTAATGTATTGGGTCACTCTTGATGACAGTTGCTTTCTCTTCAATTTTCAAAATTCCTGTCTTTTTATCTTCCCATCATTAGATTGTCTCATTGATTTGATGTTGGAAAAACAATAAATTCAAACTCAGTTGGGTTTTAGTATCCTAGGGCATAATTTAAACTGATTGGTTAAATTCAAATTGCTGTCAAAACAGCAACCAACTCAGATATCCTGATGAAGGGCTTTTGCCCGAAACGTCGATTTCGCTGCTCGTTGGATGCTGCCTGAACTGCTGTGCTCTTCCAGCACCACTAATCCAGTATCCATTTCACAGCCAAACATTACATATTTTCAATTTTCCAGTACACTGTGAGACTGCTATCTACTCATATACACAGGTGCTTGTAATCTCTCAGTTCAAAATAACATTCACTCACTCTTAAAGGTACAGTACATGCCTTCAACTTCAAAACAACCTTAACTGCACAATTCGTATTACCCCTCTAGATTATATTGTAAAATAAAATACCCAAGGTAGTTAAATATGATGGAATGAAGTGTCACTGCCTATTTGGGAAGTGAGAGGACTGGCAAATGATAGGCAGATGAGTTGGTTGGGGAATCTGATGTCTTCCTGTTGCCATACTATTTTGCCACCAGTATGAACTTGGCAGCTCAGGCACTATTCTTGTAGACAATGATGATTTGAAGATCAATGCCAAAGGCTCCGCAATCTCTTCCCTTGCTTCCCAGAGGATGCTAGGATACATCCCATCCAGCCCAGAGGACTTGTCTATTTTCACATACTTAGTATATATGCTAATTAGCAGTTAAGAGACAGGGGCTTAGAGTTGTGAATGCTTGTTATTTAATGTTCACTTTTAAAATTAAAAAATTTGATATTATTTTCTTTAAATCGTGGAATTTGGAGTTCTCTTGTCACTCGTATTTTAAGAGATTATGCAATGAGCTTTTCTGGGTGTTTGATTAAAAAAACAGAGTGGTTCACTGCAGTGTCGTAACAAGGTTTCTGATAAGGAATTTCATGGAGGATTTAAAAGTTCCTTGCAAAACAACTGTGTTTTGAAATACAATCATTTAATTCAACACATTCAAGAATCTCTTATTTGTACAATGACCATCACATGATTTTGTTCAAGCATAAATACAATTTGAAAATTTGCCAGTTACACCATTTGTGGAAATAGAAGAGGATTACAACAAAACACAGGAAGATATCAATAATCTTGCCACACGTGCATGTAATCAGTAAATAAACTTCAACCCAGATTTTTAAGAAATTTTTTTGGTGGAAAGAAGGATATGCTTGCATATTACTTGCAGAAGACATGTTGAGAAACAAAAGGATCTCGAAGTTCAGGTACACAAATCATTAAAATTAATGACATACACTGATAACAGGTTTTTTAAAAAGCATAGAATTGAAAAATTACATAAATTAGTCCAAAATTTAAGTTAATCATATTTAAGTGATGTAAATATTTTTGGTCTCCATATTACCAGAAGCGTATAGAAGCCTATGTGGTGGTAGTGCTAGATGCAAGAGTACAAATACAATTTATTGAGTATAACTGCAGTGAAGCCATGCTCTTTATTTGAATAAGATGCTTTCAGACAATATTTGATTATGACAGTAGTATCACACCACAATCTCTTCTTGTGACAATAACATGTTAATAATGTAGTTCATCTTATTAGGCACAGTCATTGTAGACATGGATATATCAAAAGACAAGAAAAACATGTTATATTCAATGCAGGACACAGTTTGTTACAGATTAATTTGATACACCATATAAAAGCAATTGCAAAAATATATTCAATTTCAGATGCTTCTGCGACTGCACAGATTGCATCCTAATGGCCCAAAGGGCAATTAAGAGTCAACTACATTGCTGTGGGTATGGAGTTACATGTAGATAAGACTAGGTAAGGATGGCAGTTTCCTTCCCTAAAGAACATCCGTGAAGCAAATGGGTTTTTCCTAACATCAACATTGGTTTCATGACTTTATTATCTGCCGTGGCAGGATTCAAACCCACATGTCCGGATCATTACCTGGGATCTCTGGATTAATAGTCCAGCAATGCTACCACTAAGCCATCACTTCATCATGTAAGCCAATGGCATTGCAAGCCCAACTGGTAAATTTAAATTATATTCATAATACATTCCAGGTCTTTTAGCCAATATTATCCAGCACCTTTTCTCATGCAGTATAAATTGTTAATCGCTTTTGTATTTGGTAATTTTGAGCTTCTGTCCTAATGAGTTCAAGACAAAAAGCTTCAACAGAATTTACTGTTCAAGTTCCCAAGAGGCTCCCTCCTTTGAATCAACAGTAAAGAAAGATGTAGCCTTTAAAATGTACCTTTTCACAGCCTCAGGGTTTCTACACTTGGACTTTTGCAAAGTGCAACTGGTATCCGATGACTGAATACAACCATAACAACAATTTATATTTACATAATACCTTCAACACAATAAAACACCCCAGGGTATTTTACAAAACCATAATAAAATATCACAATACCAGGTTATAGTCTAACAGGTTTATTTGGAAGCACTAGCTTCCGAGGCACTGCCTCTTCGTCAGGTGATTGTGATATTTTATCAGGAAGCACGACCACCTGATAAAGAGGCAGTGCCTCAAAAGCTAGTGCTTCCAAATAAACCTGTTAGACTATAAGCTGGTGTTGTGTGATTTTCAAACTTAGTCCACCCCAGTCCAACACTGGCACTTCAAAATCATGATAAAATATGGCACAGATCCACAAAAGACATTATGTTAGATGACCAAATGAGTTAGGTTTGAAGGAGTAAAGGAGGAAAATACAGGAGAGTTGGAAAAGGGCTTCAAAGGAATTTCTAAGCTTTGAGCCTAGGCAGTTAAAGGCTTGGTTACCAATGGTAGACAGACTAATGTCAGGAACATTCAAGATGCCACAACTAGATGAACACAAATATCTTGTAGGTTTGTCATTCTGGAGAAAATTGTAATGCTTTTGGAAGCATTACAGAGGGTATTGAATGTAAGGATGAGAATTTAGAAACTAAGGAGTTGCTTGACCAGTATCCAATCTACATCAGTGAACACAAGGATCAAAGGGGGAAAAGATTTCCTGTGAATTAAGACAGAGGAGCAGAGGAATTTAGATTATCTCAAATTAACAGACTGTTGGATATCAACCAGATGTGCAAAAGAGTTAATTCTAGAGGTAACAGAGCCATAAAT
Source organism: Chiloscyllium punctatum (assembly GCF_047496795.1). Taxonomy (NCBI): domain Eukaryota; kingdom Metazoa; phylum Chordata; class Chondrichthyes; order Orectolobiformes; family Hemiscylliidae; genus Chiloscyllium; species Chiloscyllium punctatum. Next base: position 88,764,719 of record NC_092746.1, on the reverse strand, counting down.
TGGGGTGGCATGGTGGCTCAGGCATAAGCACTGCTGCCTCAAAGTGCCAGGGACCTAGTTCAATTCCAGCCTCGGGCAACTGTCTGTGAGGACTTTGCACATTCTATCCATGTCTGCTTGGGTTTCTTCCAGGTGCTCCAGTTTCCTCCAAAAGCCTAAAACTGTGCAGGCTGGGTAAACTGGCCATGCCTAAGTGCCTATAGTGTTCAGGGATGTCTAGGGCAGGTGCATTAGTCAGGAGAAATGTAGGGTAGTAGAATAGGGGGAATGGGATACTGTTTGGAGGGTCGGTGTGGACTTGTTAGGCCAATTTTCCACACTGTGGCGACTCTATGATAAAATGTGGGTTTCAGTGGTAGATGCAAAGTTGGACAATGTTATGGACATGGAAAATGGCAGTCTTGTTGAGGGCTTGAATATATGATCCAAATCCCTTTGTGGATTTGAAGGTGATGGCAAGTTTGCAAACAAATTGGTTTAAAGTCAATTCTGAGAGAATGGAGTTGGAAGGATAACTGAAAACAATCATTGTAATTTTCCAAATAGTCAATTACAGGTAATTTCTACTCATCCAGTGCTGGATGTCACAACCAGCTTGATAACAACAGTGGTGGAGACACAGTTTGTCATAATTCATACTTGCTTTACTATGAACAACCTTTTGATTTGAGAGCATTATATATAATGTTCACTATAACAATATTTATATTTATTTCTAAGTCCTGGAAGAGAAAAATTTGACTAAGGAACCAAGGTGAATGGCTAATTGAAAGAATTGACACAGAGGGAATGTTGAGATGAAAGCATTGAAAATATTATCAATCAAGAAATATTCTTTTAAGTATTAACGAATTATTGCTTTTCAGGTCTGTAAGAGGAAACTAATCCTGTCGAAATTGAAGAGCTCCGTTGTCCTTAGGAAACACCAAAGTGTAATAGGGGATGTTATTGCTCTTGATTTCAAATTGATGGGAATGGAAGAAAAATGCTTATGTTGGATAGTGCATGGCAAGTTAATAAAGTTGCTACATATCTCTTTGGTCTCATAACAGCAACTGTTATTATTTTTCTGTCAGTTCACAGGAAGCATCTCCATTTACTATGCTATGATGAACATGCCGGTAGCTGTGGGCATTACTACTTTGTCCATTTGAGGCACCATTATGCTGTTTGCCACAAGCTTGTAAAAATGTCAAAAACACTGGCATAAATACAATACCATGAACAGCACCAAAAAATATAACAAGAAACATGATCTTAAAAAATGTCCTAAATATGTAACTACCTGCAATAGACAACACTGCAACACCCAGAATAGTTGAAAGAGCCCCCTGTAGAATGGGATAGCCAAGGGCGTATAGCACATCAATGGCTCGCTCATTGGCATTTGTTTTATCATTTGAAACAAATGCATATGTAATATGAGCTGTAAAATCCACAGAAAATCCAATACAAACGACCAGATTAATCATAGATATGGAATCCAAGTTGACACCCCAGAAAGCCATAAAGCCAGCCACACCCACTAAAACAGATGCAATAGCAAATGTTACCCATAAAGAACAAACTGGATTAGGTACTAATAGTAAAGAAATGACCAACATAGCAATAGCTGCTATAATTACATTCTGGACTGTATTGGTCACTATCACAAGAAATTGATCAAAATAGATGAATGCTGGATGATACACAAGTAAAGGGATCCTACACTCATTTGTCAAGTTTCTTAATTCAATCAACATGTTTTTTTGATCAAACGGATCACTGGCATTCACAATTTGAATGAAAAATCGTGAAGCTGTAATACTCATATTATCTTCTGACAGCTCAATATCTTGTTGAAATGAAGAGACAAACTTAAACAATTTAGGTAAATTTCCAATGAATGTACTCTTCTCCCTTATACCTATTGACATCTTTTTATTATAGTCAATGTACACACGAAGCCAAGACTCGGACAGTTCAGGATCTACATACGAGTTGTTTTCCAATCTGCTCATGCAGGTTTCAATTTCATCTTGAACACTGGAATCCCAATATTTCACAGGTTCAGTAACAGTAACCATGACTCGTGGTCCATATTTTGAGAAAAAATTACTTTCGTCATCATAGAACTTAATCAAATATGAATCATCAAAAGCCAGATTCCTGAGATCAATTCCTTCTTTGATGTGTAAACAGCCATAAATACTGCCAGTTAAATATCCAACATACAGGAGCACCACAATTGCCTTGGTCCATCGATTTGTAAGGAATGGTCCATAATATTTCTTAAAGAAAAAATAAACTTTGAGCTCTGATTCTGTACCCAAGTCCTGATCGTATGTCCCACCTACACAACATAATCCATGGAATTTGGATTCTCCTGGTTTATGATCTTCTTCAACCTTTCTGAATGTCAACCAATGCTTATTACTGGCTTCTCTTTTCCCATTCAATGCAAGGACAGCTCCAAAAAATGTAACGTTGTAAATGAAGCACAATAGAACAGTTGTGCCTGTGTAAACACAGAATGACTGCACAGATCGAAAAGGTGTCATAATGCCAATATAAAAGGCCAAAACATCAGTTAGAGTGGTGATTGTAATAGAAACAGCTGCTTCAGCATAAGTCTCTGCCAGACGATCTTCAATTCTATTATGTACTTTTGTCTTTTGCCAACTGGCGAGCATAATAAACATATCATCCACGCCAATACCTGCAGATTCAAGTGTAATGTAAAATAAGTCTGTCAATTTGTTCAGCTTTTACATTTTCAAATTCCCGTCTAAATCATTTACTATCCATACTTGGAAATATGTTGCCATTTATTCTGTTACTAGATCAAAATTCTGAAATTCCCTTCCTATTGTCATTTTGGTCTACCCAAACCAATGGGATTGCTACAACAATTCATCACCACCTACTCAAGGGCAACTAGGAAGTGCAATAAATGCAGAACCAGTCAAACACGCCCACAGCTGATGAGAAAATAAAAATTTTTTCTTTTTGCGTTCATGATGTATACTTGAACGTAGAACACTTTGTGAAAGTTACATTGAGCACTAGTACTGAGTGTTGGTGCATGGTTTGCTAATTAGAAGGTAACAGTGATAAAAGAGGAAGACTGAATCAACTTATACATAATTAAAGATTGCAACATCTCTTGTTCTTTAGAAGTGCTACATCACACCTTTGCTTATTACTAATACCAGTGAACAGATAATCCATTCACAAAATTTCCATGTATACCCCAGCAATATTCCATTAGGAATAAAATATATTGAAGGTATTTATTACACTGTACTGAATATGAAAACTTGCCTCCACATTTTTAAAGCATGTAGAAATGGATCCATAATTTTAGAATTATTTTGAAGAGATTTTATCCTGTTGTAGTCTTGTGACAGAAATGCATCTACCTTCTTGCCTTTCACAAGGTCTGGAGGAAAAGCCAGGAATGGGGATCTTTCCAGCTGCTCAAACTAGATTCATGATAATTATGCATCTGTCCTTTCTAATAGTCCACCAGGAGAACTGTGCTCTTTAAGTACAGCAGTTTAATACCTAACGTTATATACCACTACGCCTGATGGCTAAACAGAAATCATGGTTAATAAAGAGCATGGTTAATGTGACTGGTGACTTCACCTGAGACAAAGGCTAAGTGAGTGAAACTGGGACTTTGGTGCAAAGTGAGAATTCACTTCAAAGGAGAACAGGGATGTTTTAAGGTTTATTCCAAGAAGTAAGCTATCCAGAGTGAGAAATAAAGAGGAGAGGATAAAAGGCACAACTCAAGAGGCCCACTTTTGAAGGGCTTTTGCCCGAAACATTGATTTCCTGCTCCACTCTGATCTAAACTCTGGTTTCCAGCATCTACGGTACTCACTTTTGCCTACTTACTGTGAGCCAAGTGGTGGTAATGTGATATGAGTGCAGGGAAATGCAGATATTGTGGCACATCAGGTTACTGAACACTTGAGCCAGGAGGCAGTTACATCCATACACTATGCAATATAAATTTGCATTGAAGATATGACTGAAAATTAGGCAGGTATGGGGACTTGGGGGATTGCATTCACGGAGCCTTGGTCCACAGAACTGTCCACCAATTATGAGCTTCTTGCAAGCTGTGCTGACAATTGTAGAGATTGCAGTAAGCAAGAGAAAACTGACCGTAACACCATTTGACAGAAAGTCGTTTCAATGGGGGTGATGAAATAGAAATATAGTAATCATTGGGGACATGATAATTAGAATAGATTCAGTTCTTTGCACCAGAGAGATACGTGAAAGCTGTATTGTCTGTGCAGTGCCAGAATTAAGGAAATACTTTTAGGGCTGGAGAGGAATGTGAGTGGGAGGGAGAAATACAGTTATCATTGATACTAATGACACTGATAGGACTATATAATTGATGTGTTAGAGTTGATGGCTTTGTTTCTTTGGGTTGGATATTAGAAAGAGAGAAACATTTGTGAATAAGCCTGGGGTTTATGTAGTATGAATAAGTATAACAGCTATGCTAGTTGACATAAATACTGTGTGCTAAAGATTAATTAAAGATAACCTAAAGGTTATTTGCCAAGTTCATCTATAAGTGGAGATTATATGCATGCTAAGTTATAGCCAAGTACTGATGTTGCTGCCATGTATCTTTTGTATAATGGGTTTTAGTCACAAGCAATGAACAGAATGCTGTCAGGTTGCAATGTACAGTACTACCAATTTATTCTTCCCAAAAATATCTTTGAAACCTACCAGAACAAAGTTTATGGAGAAGCCTACCTAACAAACAATGATAATTCACATGTTGTTGAGATGATACTGACCTAGAATCAGAAAGGGTGCATTTGCAGTATTGATGGCAAATGACATTCCACAAAAGAGTAGCAATCCAAAGCCAGTAAGCACAGCTAATCCAGCTGATATAACTCCCATAGCAGCAACCCAGATCTTATTTTTCACACAATCAAGCCTGAAAATAAGCAACATATCTTCAGTAAAGTAACCAGCTTTTACATTTCTATTAAGTATTTATGGAAACAAACATATGCACCAAGTTCCAAACAAATTAACTTTACCTCATACAAGACAAGATGGAAAAGGATATTGATAGCAAATATGTTACAGAAAAAAGAGGAATGATTCTTTTGGAAGTTTTCTCAAATTCTTCTTGCCTTGAGATGGAAGTAAAATGTGAAACCTGGAAGTAGTTAAAATAGATGTTATTTACACACTATGAACAAGTAACAACATCCTTATGAATGTACAACAACAATTGAAAAGATTCCTTTGTCCATTCATGCAATCTTCCAACACAAAAAGGAAACCATTCAGTGTATTCAATGACTTGAATCCAACATTATGTTTAATATACTGAATATGATGGGCATTTACATATTGTATCTGTGATACCGGAATGTTTACAAGTGAGTCCTAAAGTTGTCGAGGATCAGAGTCAATGCATGCATTGATCTTACTGCTGTCGTGTGTGCCTGGAATTGGGCAGTCAGAAAGGGCATGGAAAAAACCAAATGACAGAAGAACTGAGCATTTGGCACAAAAGAGAGCCTATTGGAGGACAAAGCGCCAATTAACTTCAAACACTATTCATATTTACTGGTAAAATGAGTGTTGCTCATAAATCCGGCTCTACAGCCTAATAGACCATATTCAGTTTCCAAGTGATGTACAGTCCATTATCTCCTGACATCTGTAGTATTATGGCATGATTAGTAATTAATAATTATTAATTCATAATTTTCAACAATTTTGGAAACCATTTTTAACAAATCTATATATTTTGCATAGAATTTGCAGCACAGATATGGGAGTTGTCCCAGATAGCATGGGCTAGTATTCAAGCTCCACATTGCTACTTATAGAGGCAAGGTTTTGATCAGGAGTAGTCAGACAGGCTTCCCTTGTCAGAGGGAAGTCATTCCTAACAAATCTGATTGCCGCCTTGAGAAACTCAAATCAGGTGCATAGATGAGGGTCACACAATTGAAGTTGTTTACACAGATTTCAGCAAAGCCTTTGATGAGGTCCAACATGGGAGACTCTAAATGAGGTAAAAGCACACAGGATCCAAGATAACTTGGCAAGATGAATCCAAAACTGGCTTAATGGTAGAAGACAGAGGGTGGTGGTAGAAGGCTGTTTGTGTGACTGGAAGCTGGTGTGTAGTGAAGTAACACAGGAATCAGTGCTGGGTTCCTTATTGTTCATGGCATTTATAAACGATATAGATGAAAATGTAGGAGGGATGCAAATGAGAGGTAGATTGGCCAGGTAGTTAATACCGAGTAAGAAAGTCTTAGCATACAGGAAGACTTGGATATGTTGGTCAGATGAGCCAGATAGAATTCAATTCTGAAAAGAATGAGGTGATGCATTTTAGAAGAAATAACAATATAAAGAAGTATTCAATGAAACCTAGGACACTAGGAAGATCGGACGAACAGAGGGATCTTAGGGTGCTTGTCCACAGATCCCTGAAGGCGGCTGGATAGGTTAATAGGAGAGTTAAAGGCAAGCGTCCCAAATGTCTTCTTATCAGTCATGGCATAGATTATCAGAGCAAGGAGGTTATATTGGAATGAAAGTTTGTTTAGGCCATAGTTGTAGTACAGTTTGCAGTCCTGGCTGCCATACTATAGAAAGGATAGGATTGCACTGAAGGGGGTGCAGAGAAGAATCACCAGGATGTTACATTGGGTTGGAGCATTTCTGTTCTAAAAAAAAACCCAAGCCTATCTAACTTCTCTTCAAAGCTGAGAAGGTAGAGGAGTAACCAAATTGAGGCACATAAGATATATAGGGAATAGATAGGGTGGATAGGAAGTACCTGTCCCCCTTAGTAGAAGGTTCAATAATGAGGGGAATAATTTTAAGATGAAGGACGAGATTGAGAGGGTATCTGAGGGAAAGGATTTTTCACCCAGAGGCTGGATCGAATCTGGAATGCACTGCCAGGGAGGGAGCAGTGGAGATGGTAAACCTCATGGCCTTTAAAAAGTACATGGATGAGAACTTGAAATGCCATAACATTCAAGGCGATGGGCCAGGTGTTGCAAGTAGAATTAACACAGATAGGTCTATGGACTGAAGAACCTCACTCTATGAACATCCTCCATTTTGGGTTTCAGAGCTTGAGCAACAAATGGCATCATAATGGTACAGCTGCAAGGCAGAAAGCTCTGTGGATAATATCAGTCTTAAATCATCATCTGACCATCTCATGAATGTGCAGAACAGAGAGGGAATGGGATCATTTCATGCAGAAAATGATTGTAGAGGTAGTGGATGAGTTGGTTATCACCTTCACATATTCTGCAGTTTGTGGAACAGTCCCACAGATAGTGGGGTTACATTTGCCACCCTCCAATTTAAATACAGTGGGAGGAAGAAAACAGCAAATTATAGACTATTTTGTGCTTTATCAACTTGAGTCTATGATAAAGAATGTGATAACAGGACACTTGGAAAATTTCAATATGATTACTTAAAGGCTGTGAATGCCAGAATGCAGAAAAGGTTTATGAGAAAATTTCCAGGGATGACACACTTCAGTTATGGGGAAGGTTTGAATAATGAAGAAACTTGCATTATTTTCCTTTGAGAGGAGAAGGCTAACAGGAGACTTGAGAGAAGTTTTCAAAATCAAGAATCTAGAAAGAATGGACCGGGAGAAGTTGCTCCCACTTTTGCAGATCAAGAACCAGAGAGCATAGTTTTATGGTGTTTTGCACAAAAAAAAATGAGGTGCTAAAAAATGTTTTCGCTCAGCAAGTAATTAAGGTAGGGAGTGCACTGCCAGGAAGTCTGAAGGAATCAAGTTCAATTGAGGGAATTGTTTTCTGTTTAAATAAATACAACATGCAGAGGTTTGGGGAAAAGGCAGGAGATTAGCACAAAGTTAAAATACTCCAAGCTAATGCTGACATGAGGAGCTGAATGGCTTCCTTCTACACCACAACAATTCTGTGATGCTATGAGTTCAACATCAACTGATGATAGGGAAATTCATAGACATAGACATAAAGATGTACAGCATGGAAACAGACCCTTCGGTCCAACCCGTCCATGCCGACCAGATATCCCAACCCAATCTAGTCCCAGTTGCCATCATCCAGCCCATATCCCTCCAAACCCTTCCTATTCATGTACCCATCCAAATGCCTTTTAAATGTTGCAATTGTATCAGCCTCCACCACTTCCTCTGGCAGCTCATTCCATACACATACCACCCTCTGCGTGAAAAGGTTGCCCCTTAGGTCTCTTTTATATCGTTCCCCTCTCACCCTAAACCTATGCCCTCTAGTTCTGGACTCCCCGCCCCCAGGGAAAAGACTTTGTCTATTTATCCTATCCATGCCCCTCAATTTTGTAAACCTCTACAAGGTCACCCCTCAGCCTCTGACGCTCCAGGAAAAACAGCCCCAGCCTGTTCAGCCTCTCCCTATAGCTCAAATCCTCCAACCCTGGCAGCATCCTTGTAAATCTTTTCATGTTTGACAAACTGACCGGAGTGGTTTTTCTTTCAGGGCATAACTAGTAGAATAGATGATCAAGGACGAATGATGTGGTGCATTTGGATAATCAGAAAACTTTGAGAACCGACATTCAAGGTTTGTATGCAAAACTAAAGCACACGCAATTGGAGTTAAAGTACTGGCATGGATTAAGAATTGGTTAGCAAACGGGAAACAGAAAGTAGCAATAAGTGGGTGTTTTCCAGAGCAGAATGTATCAATTAGTGAAGTCACACAGGTTCACTGCATGAGGCCCAGCAATTCACCATATCTACTGTACCAATAATTTGGATGAGGGAATCAAATGTAGCATGTCCAGGTTTGCTGACCAAACAGAAATAAGAGGAAACAAGAATGGTGAGGAGAAAGTGAAGAGGCTGTAAAATAATTTAGTTATATTGAGTGAGTGGGCAAATACATGAAGTTGTCTATGTTGGTAGGAAAAACAATGAAAACAGAGTACTATGTAAGTGGTAGATTTTGATGCTCAAAGGGACATGGGTGACCTTGCACATCACTAATTGAAAGCAAGCATGCAGATAACCCACAAGCAGTTAGGAAAGCAAATGTTACACTGGCCTTCATTGCAAGAGGGTTTGAGTACAAGAGCAATGAAGTCTCACTGCAACTGCATAGGGCCTTGGTGAGACCACACCTAATGTACTGCATGCAGTTTTAGTTTCCTTACTGAAGGAAAGTATAATTGACAGGAATAATGCAGTGAACGTGTGCCAGACTGATTCCTGGGATGGCAGGTTTATCATACAAATAGATTGGGTTGACTGACCACTTGCAGTGAAGCTAAGAGTCATAAAGTCTTGGTCCAAATCATCTATACTGACCAGATAATCTAATCCTATTTGCCAGCACTTGGCCCATATCCCTCTAAACCCTTCCTATTCATTTACCCATCCAGTTGCCTTTTAAAATGTTGTAATTCCACCAGCCTATATCACTTCGTCTAGGAACTCATTCCAAACACGCAACACCCTTGGCAGGAAAAGGTAGCCCCCCAGGTCCTTTTTGAATTTTTCCCCTCACCCTAAATCTACACCCTCTGGATTCCCCAACCCCAGGGAAAAGACCTTGTCTATTTACCCTGCCCTCATGATTTGAGAAATTGCTTTGCATGGTGGATTACTTTGTCAAGTATGCTATTTACTAACACAACAAAGACTGTACTGTAATAATACAGCATGTGCAGTGCTTTGATGTATCCCTTAAAGGTGTAAGGCACTATAGCTTACAAAGACATCATAAAGAGGCATCATATGTTTCCCTAGCAATAGGAACTTGCAGATACAACTGAAATAAGGACTGATCTCTCAAAAATCTGGCTATTATCACATGAATTATGGATTGGCCATCCAGGCTTTGACATCTATTCGGATCATGCTGCAAGGTCAAATTCTACTGGGACAAGAGAGGGAATTCTCCAAGTGATAACCTGCGTACTTTAAATCCTTACCTCAATGCGAGATGAATATGTAAGGTCCATTGGGAATTCACTAAGAAACTTTTCAATCCACAGCAAACTGAGTCTCTTATATGCTTCATCATCTTCTCTTAAAGGATAATGTAACTTTAAAGCTTTTGCCATTTTTATAATAGTTCCATTTTCATCTAATTCAACACCACCCACTGTACTAGCAATAAAAGCATGATTTGCTATTGGGTAAGAAATATTTGTACTTTCAACCAGGTGAGGATCATAGTGTAGCAAAGCTAAGACTGCATTTGAGAAACAAGTGTTTGCTGTTCTTGCACAAAGATTATAATAATTGTAGGCTGTGCCATTGTCAATAAATTGAAAGTCTTTGATTTTTTTATCAAGCAATAGAATCTCTTCAAATGCTACTTTTGTCAGAATGTTGCCATCTTTTGAAACAGCAATCAACGAAGCAAATGTCCCCTCTGTATAAAGTCTCTGTCTGGAGAAAAATTGAGAATCATTGGTTGGAAAATGCTCTTTAATAAATTCTCTCACTGACTTTGCTGGTCCATTAATGGGTGTGAATTGATCCTCTATGTTATTGCTTTCATTTTCAGCAAAGAAACAAAATCCTGCCCCTAATCCTCCAGAAACAAACAGAGGAATCAACAAGAACTGCCAAGGGTTCTGACCAACACAAGTTCCCAGTTTTCTGAAGGCTCTACAAAGAGGTTTTTCAATACAATCCGTCTGATACCAAGCCATGATAAGAACAGAACTGGGGTTCCAAGGTTTTCAATTCAACAAATTCATTATTCTGAAAGACAAAGACAGAAACAATGATTAAAAACTGATTTTAACAAAATGGGTTATGGATAATACATAAAACCTGTCCAGTACAAGTTGTGATTCAAATTAGAAATGTTTGTATTGAGAGATTATTCAGCAGTCTGTCCACCCATGACTGGGTCCAATTTGGTAAAAAGAGTAAAGAACAAATAAAGCGTTGACATTGAAGTGCATCAACAACAACTTGCATTTATATAGCATTATTAATGTAGGTAATTCTCCTAAGAAGCTTCACATAATTCACCTACCAAAACATAACACCAAACTACATTGGGATCAAAACATTGTCAAAGAAGGAGTGTCTAAAGAAAGATCTTAAGGAGGAAGTGGAATGGCGGCTAGGTTTAGCATAAATTTAAGATGCTATATCATAGGAGGTGCATACAGTCTCAAAGCTCCAGAACATAAGAACAGGAGTAAGTCATTCAGCACTCAGGCCCGTTCCCACATTCAATAACATCCTGGTAAATCTGTGGCCTAACCCCATACATCTGCCTTTGGCCAATATTGCTTAATGCTGAACAAAAAGTTATCCATTTCAGATTTTAAAATTACTAACTGATCTAGCATCAACTTCTTTTTTGGAAGAAAGTTGCAAACTGCTACCATGTGTGTATACAAATGCTTCCTAAGATCTCTCCTGAACGATCTGGCCCTACGTTTTAGACTATGCCCAGCAGTTCTAGAATCTCCAACCAGTGGAAATAGTTTATCTTTTTCTAACCCGTTCTTTCTTGTTATTATTTTTAAGAGTTTGATCATCCCTTAACCGTCTAAATTCTAGAGAAAACAGACTTAAATTTGTATAATCTCTCCTCATAACTTAACCTCTGAAGTCCAGGTATCAGTCTTGTAAAACTACCTTGTACTCTCTCAAAGGCCAGTTTATCCTTCCTAAGGTGTGGTGCCCAGATCTGTTTACTGTGCAGTTGGTTCTGATATAACACAATAGTTCCATTCCCATACGACCTGCGTTATTAGAAAATTACTTAATAGCAGCACCTTTTAAACTAATGGAGACCAGAATCACCAATACAGGTAAAGAAAGTTTGCGCTCTGTAAATGGTCTAAATTTTTCAATCACGTTATAGCCAATTTACATTGAAGAAACAAGCATTATAGCAGAACTGACTGTTTTCCAACTGGAGTCTAACCAGGGCTTTATAAAGCTGCCAGATAACGTCTGCATTCTTAAATACCAGTCCTCTAGATTTCAAGGCCAGCATTCTATTGGCCGCCTTGATTATTTTCTGCACCTCTTTGTGGCATTTTAAAGATCAATGATTGTAAACACCCCCATTCTGTTTGGACTTCCACTGTATCATATCATCTACAAAGTACTCTGATCTATCCTTTCTTCTGTCCAAAATAACCTTACACGTGCTTACACTGAAATCCATCTGCCATAGTTTTGCCCATTCACCTAGTCTATCAATGTCCCTTTGTAATTATATAAGATCATCTACACTATCTGCACTGCTGCCTAACTTTGTAACATTAACAAATTTGGATATGTGACTTACTATGCCATTTTCCAAGTTGTTAATAAAGCACAAATAATTAAGTCCGTATCACGGATCCTTATGGGATAATACTAGTCTATCCTGCCAATTTCAGTATCTACCTATTATCCCTACTTTCTGTTGCCTGTCACTCAAACAAATTGCCAGCCATGTCAGTAATTTGCCCTCAATTCCGTGGGCTTCTACCTTAGTTAATAGTCTCTTATGTGGGACTTTACATGGATTTCCAGAAGGCATTTGATAAACAACACTCAGACATTCCCCTGCCCACTATCTAAGTCAGCTCTTCAGAAAAATTCAAAGACGTTTGTCAGACATATCCTCCATGTCACAAATCCATGCTGGCTCTCCCTGATTAACTGAAAACTTGTGAGGTGTTCAATTACCCTATCCTCGATTATGGCCTCCAACACATTTCTCACCACAGACATTAAGCCAACTGGTCTGTAATTTCCTAGGTTTCCTCTTTTGCCCTTCTAATATGTAGAGATATACACAATTTTCCAATTTAGAAGGATGATTCCTGAAACTAGGGAACTCTGAAAGCTTTTAATTAGAGTTTCCGCAATGTGCTCCCCTACTTCTATTAACATATTCGGATGGAAACCATCAAGTCTTGGGGATTTGTCACTCATTAGTTTAATTAATTTCCTCATTATCAAATGTCTTATTTATGTTAATTTTATTCATTTCTTTCCCCAAACCATTATTAATTTCCTTGCGAGCTCCAGAAAGCCATTGTCCTTTTCTACCATAAATACTGAAGCAAACATATTCTAACATAGAGACACAGACACAACCCAATCAGTCCATGCTGAACATAATCCAGTCCTACATGCTTGCTCCTGGCCCATATCCCTCCAAACCTTTCCTATTCATGTTCTTATCTAAGTGTCTTTTACTGTTGTAACTGTGCCAAAATCCACCACTTCCTCAGGAAGTTCATTCCACGCGCAAACCACCTTCTGTGTAAAAAAAAAGCTCCCATTTCTTTTTGAAATCTTTCTCCTCTCAATTTAAAAATATGCTCCCTCAACTTGAAATCCCCAATCCTTGGGAAAAAAACATCTACTATTAACTCTATCTACACCCCTCATGATTTTATAAATCTCTGGTAGGTTACCTCTCAACCTCCTACGCTTCAGGGAAAAGGTGCCTGCCTATTCAGCCTTTCTCACACCTTCCATATCCAGCAACATCCTGGTGAATCTCTTCTGAACCCTCTCCAGCTTAATATCCTTCCTATAACTCAGCATGTCTACCATTTCCTCAAAGTCATTGACAATATCCTCACTTTCAGTCTTTCATGAGCCAACATTGATCCTGATCACTTGGTTTCTCTTTACGTAACTATGGAATTTCTTATTAATTTATGTACCTTTTGAAGTTTCTTTTCACAATCACTTTTAGTAACATTTGTAAGCTATTTTTATGGCCCTTTGCAGCAAGCCTGCTTATACAACAAGTACACGACTAAATCGTATAAATCCCACTTTGCCATTTGATCCCCCAATTCCACTGATTCCATGGGTTCCCAAGAACTTATCAATCTCATTCCTCAATATGATGAATGACTGAGGAACAGAAAAATAAAGGATGGAGAACAAAATATGGACCAGGAGTCACATGCTTTGGAGGATCTGAAAGCAAGGATAAGGAATTTTAAATCAGAATGTGGCTGGCTTGTGGCCGATGCAATTACAAATGACAAAGTGGACAAATGAACAGAATTTGAGGTGAGTTATAAAGCAAGTAGCAGAGTTGTGGTTGATTACAAATTTATGAAGAATGGAAGGCCAGATGCTGATCAGGACATCACCGGAATAGTCAAGTAAATGCATGAATGAAGTCTTCAGTTGCAGGTAAGTTGAAACAAAGACAGAATCGGAGCTGTTATGGAGGTGAAAGTTGGCAGCCTTGATGGAGTGTATTTGTAGATGGAGCCTCATCTTAGGGTTAAACAAAATTTTAAAAGATGTGAATTCACTGGCTGTGCCTCATAAATTAGAAGGAAAGTGATATAGCTCACAGCTGGGGAAGAGTGTTTGTGGCAGGGACTGATGGTAATGGTTTTAGTCATTCTGAAATTTAGTTGGAAGAAAGATCTGTCCATTCAGAACTGAACGCTGGATAAACAATAGGACAACTCAAAGAAAGTGGAAGGTCATGAAAGATAATGGTATGTTAGTGCTGGGTGTCCTATGTGGGAATTCATCTTTTCAGAAGCTGCCACCAAGGAGCAGAAAGTAGATGAGAAATAGGAGGGGACCATGAATAGATCTTATAGATTTCCAGAGGTAATATTGCAGGAGAAAAGATTGCAGATGATCCTCTGATTATGATTGAATAAATAAGAATGGAACAAGCCAACGTAATCCAATTCAGCTGGATGACAGAGGAGGAGAGGCTTTAGAGCAGGATAGTGTGGTTATCCATGTCAAAGACTGCAGATTCATCGAGGATGATAAGGGAAAAAAATGTTTACCACAGTCACATAGAATATCTCTTATGACTTTTATTAGGGTCATGGAGTAGAAAGCTTGGAGTTTAAAAAAATAAATCTGTTTCAAAATCGAGACGAGACAAAAACTCTTCTGAGGGTATGAGTCTGCAGAATTCTTTTCCTTAGCTGGATCATTCAAGGCAGAATCTTTTGATGGACAAGGGAGTCAGAGGTTATGGGGGACAAACAGGGAAATGGAATTGAGACCACAATCAGGTCAGCCATGATCTCATAACACATTCCTGCTTAGTTTTGAATCTTCTGCAGTTTGGTGCCACATTCAAATCAATGATCTGTGTTGTGAACAGGAGGAGCCCAAGTACTGATTCTTTCAGTACCACATTAGACATAGTTTTCCAACATAAGGATAACTCATTTATTCATACCCTACATATTATGCCTGTTATCCAATCCATAATCCACACCAGTACATTACCTCCTATACAATGTGCTTTAATTTTACATTCCAACATATTGTGGTGGGCTTTATCAAAAATCTTCTGAAAATCCAAATGTACAACATCCATAACCCCCTTTATCTTTATGAAATATCAATAAGTTTGTCGAACATGATTTTCCATTCACAAATCCAAGGTGACTGTGCCCCAACAGATCATTTTTAAGTTCCATTTATCACATCCTTGATATATTCTAGCATTTCCCAACTCCTGACATTAGGTTGTCAGGTCTGTAAATCCATTTTTTTTTCTATTGCTATTTCCTTCAATGGGGCATCATTTGTAAGTGTTCAAATGGCAGGAATCATTCTAGATAATGTAGACTTTTGCAAGATGATTACTAATGCATCAACTATTTCTATAGCCACTTCCTTCAACAGTTTGGGACAATAATTATCAGGTCCTGGGAACTTATCAACTTTCAGCCCTCTCAATTGCTTTAACATAACCTTCTTACTAATATCAATTCCTTAAACTCCTTATTCTCCCCAGTCACTTGGATCTCTAAATCTGGGAGATTTCTTGCATCTTCCCTCATGAAAACGGACACAAATAAATAATGTTGTTTTTCTGCCATATTATAAATTCTCCTGACCCTTTATTAAATGGACACACATTTGTCTTAGTCAAACATTTCCTTTTCACATGATCGCTGAAACTTATACAGTCAATTTTTATGTTTTTTTGCTAGATTGTATTTGTGTTCTATTCTTCCTTTCCTTATCAGTTTCTTGGTCCTCCTTTGCTATATTCTAAAAGCTTCACAATCCTCAGATTTGGGACATTTTATATGCTTTTCCTTTTGGATATTTTCCAATCAACCTGTTCAGAGATATTATTACACATCTCAAGAGCAGATAGAACTTGAACTTAGGCCTCCTGACCCAGAGGTAGTGACATTATCACTGTTCCATAAGAGCCCCTTTAATTGTATACAATTCTTTTGTTGGCCAAAGTGGATTGGCCTTTGATGCGATGTAAAGTTGATGCAAGTCAAGTAATAGTCCTTTTGAGCCTGTCCATTGCCTACGTACAATCATGTGTTTGAATACATTTTTCCAATCCAGCTCAGCCAATGTATTCATCATACTTTCAGAATTTCTCTTATTCAAATTCAATACCTTTGCTTTATATTAAGTAACCTCACTTTTAAACATAATGAAAAATTCTATCATATTGTGATCATTTATCCCTAAAGGTTTTTTACAACAAGATTATTAATTAATCCTTTTTCATTACATAATACTAGATCCAAAATTACCTGCCTTCTAGTCTGCTTAACATGTTGTTCGAGAAAAACATGCCTTAGTCACTCCAGAAGCTCTTTATCCACAGCTTTAACGATCAATTGACTTTCCTGGTTTAAATGCAAATTAAAAGTAGAGAAATTATTGGAGAAGATTCTTAGGGACAGGATTATTCACATTTGGAAAATAGAAAAGGACTTATATGCATTCGGCAGCATGGCTTTATGGAGGGGAAGTCATAGATCATAAACTTGATTGCATTTTTTGCAGAAGTCACAAAGATGATGGACGGCAGGGTGGTGGATATTGTCTACGTGTACTTTAACAAGGTCTTTGACAAGGTCCCTCATGGTAGGCCGGTACAAAGGTGAAGTCACTTGGGATCCATAGTGAGCTGGTAAGATGGATGCAGAACTGGCTTGATCAGAGAAGACAGAATAGCAGTGGAAAAGTATTTTTTTAGACTAGACATTTATGACCAATGGTATTCCAGTGATCAATGCCTGGAGTCCTGTTATTTGTAATAAATGATTTGGTGGAGAACATAAATAACCTGATTCTTAAGTTTGATTTGGCGAGATGCAGATAATGAAGAGGATTGCCAGAGGATACAACAGGATACAGGTAGGCTGGAGATTTGGCAGATGAAAACAAAATGGCAGATGGAATTTACTTCAGACAAATGCAAGGTTATGTATTTTGAAAGGTCTAATGTAGGAGGGCCCATCGTAAATGGTAGAGCCCTTAGAAGCATGAACGTAAGCAGGGAGCTAAGCATACAAGTTCACAGTTCCCTTAAAATGGCAACACAAGTGGATAAAGTGGTCAAGAAGGCATAAGGCATAATTGCTTTCTTTGATCAGGTCATAAACACTGGCAAGTTATGTTTAAGCCTTTTAGTTAGGCCACATTTGGAATAATATATAGAATTCAGGTTGTCACATTACCAGAAGGGTATGGAGGCTTTGGAGACATTACAGAAAAGGTTTATCAGGATGCTGCCTTGTTTGGAGGGTTTTAGCTATGAAGAGAGAGTGTGGAGACTTGAACATAGGTAGGTGAGGGAAAACCTAATAGAAATATAGAACATAGAACAGTACAGCACAGAACAGGCCCTTCAGCCCACGATGTTGTGCTGACCATTGATCCTCATGTATGCACCCTCAAAGTTCTGTGACCATATGCATGTCCAGCAGGCTGCTGGCAATGCATTCCATGCTCTCACAACTCTCTGTGTAAAGAACCCACCTCTGACATCTCTATACTTTCCTCCAACCAGCTTAAAACTATGACCCCTCGTGTTAGCCATTTCTGCCCTGGGAAATAGTCTCTGGCTATCGACTCTATCTATGCCTCTCATTATCTTGTATACCTCAATTAGGTCCCCTCTCCTCCTCCTTTTCTCCAATGAAGAAAGGTCCGAGCTCAGTCAACCTCTCTTCACAAGATAAGCCCTCCAGTCCAGGCAGCATCCTCGTAAACCTCCTCTGAACCCTCTCCAAAGCATCCACATCTTTCCGATAATAGGGCGACCAGAACTGGATGCAGTATTCCAAGTGCGGTCTAACCAAAGTTTTATAGAGCTGCAACAATATCTCACGACTCTTCAACTCAATCCCCCTGTTAATGAAAGCCAAAACACCATATGCTTTCTTAACAACCCTGTCCACTTGGGTGGCCATTCTAAGGGATCTATGTACCTGCACACCAAGATCCCTCTGTTCCTCCACACTGCCAAGAATCCTATCCTTAATCCTGTACTCCGCTTTCAAATTCAACCTTCCAAAATGTATCACCTCACATTTATCCAGGTTGAACTCCATCTGCCACCTCTCAGCCCATCTCTGCATCCTGTCAATGTCCTGCTGCAGCCTACAACAGCCCTCTATACTGTCAACGACACATCCAACCTTTGTGTTGTCTGCAAATTTGCTGACCCATCCTTCAATCTCCTCATCCAAGTCATTAATAAAAATTACAAACAGTAGAGGCCCAAGGACAGAGCCCTGTGGAACATCACTCACCACTGTCTTCCAGGTAGAATATTTTCCTTCTACTACCACTCGCTGTCTTCTGTTGGCCAGCCAATTCTGTATCCTGACAGCTAAGTTCCCCTGTATCCCATTCCTCCTGACCTTCTGAATGAGCCTACCATGGGGAACCTTATCAAATGCCTTTCTGAAGTCCATACACACCACATCCACAGCTCGACCCTCATCAACTTTTCTAGTCACATCCTCAAAGAACTCGATAAGGTTTGTGAGGCATGACCTGCCCCTCACAAAGCCGTGTTGACTGCATTTAATCAAGCCATGCTCTTCCAGATGGTCATAAATCCTATCCCTCAGAATCCTTTCTAACACCTTGCAGACGACAGACGTGAGACTTACTGGTCTGTAATTGCCGGGGATTTCCCTATTTCCGTTCTTGAAGAGAGGAATTACATTTGCCTCTCTCCAGTCCTCAGGTACGACTCCAGTGGAGAGCGAGGATGCAAAGATCTTCGCAAGTGGCGAAGCAATTGCGTTTCTCATTTCCCAAAGCAGCCAAGGACAAATCTGGTCCGGGCCTGGCCTTGTCAATCTTAATCTTTGACAAAAGTTTCAGCACATCAGCTTTCTCTATCCCTATCCATTCCAGCATGCACACCTACTCTTCAAAGGTTTCATTCACTACAAAGTTCGTTTCTTTCATAAAGACAGAAGCAAAAAACTCATTTAGGACTTCCTCTACCTCCTCAGACTCCATACACAAGTTCCCTGTGCTATCCCTGAGCGGCCCTACTCTTTCTTTGATCATTCTCCTTTTCCTCACATAAGTGTAAAATGCCTTTGTGTTCTCCCTAATCCGTTCTGCCAAGCCTTTTTCGTGCCCCCTCCTGGCTCTCTTCAGACCATTTCTGAGCTCCTTCCTCGCCTGCCTGTAATTCTCTAGAGCTGAGCTTGGCCCTAGCTTCCTCCACCTTATGTAAGCTACCTTCTTCCTTGTGACGAGGAGCTCCACCGCTCTCGTCATCCAAGGTTCCTTTATCTTACCCCTTCTTGCCTGTCTCAGAGGGACATATTTATTCATCACTCGCAACAACTGTTCCTTAACCAGTCTCCACATGTCTATAGGGCCTTTACCATGGAACAATTGCCCCCAGTCCATGCTTCCTAACTCATGTCTAATCGCATCATAGTTTCCTCTTCCCCAATTAAATATCCTCCCATTTTGCCTAATCCTCTCCTTCTCCATAGCTATGTAGAATGTGAGGCAGTTGCGGTCACTATCACCAAAATACTCTCCCACCACAAGATCTGACACCTGCCACAGCTCGTTTCCGAGCACCAAGTCTAGAATGGCCTCTCCCCTCGTCGGCCTGTCAACGTACTGAGTTAGGAAACCCTCCTGAACACACCTTACAAAAACAGCTCCATTCAAATCTTCTGCTCGAAGGAGGTTCCAATCAATATTGGGGAAAGTTAAAGTCACCCATTAGAACAACCCTACTACGTCCACGCTTTTCCAAAATCTGCCAACCTATGCTTTTTTCAATCTCCCTGCTGCTATTGGGGGGCCTGTAGTAAACCCCTAACGAGGTGACTGCTCCCTTGCTGTTCCTAATTTCCACCCATACTGACTCGGTAGGCAGATCTTCCTCGACAATGGAAGCTTCTGTAGCTGTGATACCCTCGCTGATTAGTAGTGCTACACCCACTCCTCTTTTTCCCCCCTCCCTATTCTTTTTGAATGCTCTAATATAAAAAAATATACAAAATGAAGGCAGGTATGGATAGTCAGAATCTTTTTCCCAGGATAGAAATGTCAATTACTATAGGACATAAGTTTAAGATAGAAGGGGGAAAGTTTAAAGGAGATGTGAGAGGCAAGGTTTTTTTTGAACACAGAAAATGGTAAGTGCCCAGAATGTGCTGCCTGAGGTGGTGGCAAAAAGAGGTACAACAGCAATATTTAAGGACTAAAAACCTGTGCTGTATAGTTCTTTGTTGTTTGATTCAAGACATTTAGTGTTACAAAGTAAACACAAATTATCAAACTATTGGGTGAACATCTCATAGATTGCACTTTAAATGGCCAATGCAGTCAAGATGGATCCCAAACATGTATTAGCAATACTGTGTGTTAATGAATCTCATTAAAACGGATTCCTGTTTTTTTTCTTCACTACAATTCGCTGCACTTCACCAGCAATGATGAGTCGCTTGACTTCTTTTAGCCCTCACTTATTTCACAGCGGAGTCACCACTCCCTGGAACTTCTCCTGAGCCCTAACTGCCTGAAGTTTGCTTACAGCAGCACTTGTGCTGCTAAGACTCACTTCCGCCTCAGCAGTTTCCAAGTTCTAAGCTGCAACTAATCTGTTCCAGAAAATACACACCCAGAAAAGCTGAAATCAGTAAGCTTTCAGGGAAGCTCCACTTGCGCTATGACAACTTAACCTGCTTTGAGCTATGCTTAACCCGACCTCACTGAATGTAGCAAATGTACTTTAACTCCCAAAACAATCTTCTTGTACTGTCATTACTACAAGTGCGCAGACACCATGTGAGCAAGCCCAACTTTCTAGCTTTTAACTTCTTAAAAGGTTGTGATCATATTGTTTTAATATATTTTTATCACATTTTCATATTAAGCAAATGAGTAAGTGAGAAATATAATGTGGGAAAATATGAGGTTATTCACTTTGGCAGGAAGAGTTTAGGAGATGAATATTATTTAAAATGTAAAGAAACTGAACAAAGCTGCACAACAGAGAAATTTTGTGCATAAATCATAAAAAGCAACCATCAACTTCAGCAGGTATCAGAAAAGACAAATGGAAAGTTGGCCTTTATTTGAAAGGAAATGGAACATAATAATAGGAAAGTCTTGTGAAAACTATGCAATTCAGATCAAAGCTGGAATATTGTTAACAGTCTTGGGCCTATTATCTAAGGAAAGATGTACTGGCATTGGATGCAGTCCAGAGAAAGTTCATGTGGCTCATTCTAGATTTGGAGAGAAGACAAATGGAATAGGTTGAGCCTGAAGTCCAAAAGAATGAGATGTGGATCTTATTGAAACACAAGATTCTTAGGGGCATGACATGGAAGGTTGCTTCCACCTGTGGAAGAGTCTAGGACCAGAGGGCATAATTTCACAATAAGTGGTAGGCCATTTAAGACAGAGATGATGAGAAATGTCTTCTCTCGCAGAGTAGTGTACTTGTGGAATTCTTTACCACAGTGGGCTGTAGAAGCTGGGTCATTGAGTATATTTCAGGCTGAAATAAACAGATTTTTAATCAGTAAGGAAATCAAGGTTATGGGGAAAGAGCAGTAAAGTGGAGTTGAGAATGATCAGATCAGCCGTGATCTCGTTGGTGAAGTTGACTCAGTAGGCTCAATCGCCTGCTTCTGCTCTTACATCTTATGAAACTAGGCTCTAAATTTAAACAAATACCAAACTTCAAAGGAAATTATGATGGAGTGAGGGGCTGGGCTGGCTGTAAAAGACTTGGTAACTTGATTTAAAAGCATGAGAATGGATTGGCAATGGTTAATATCCAAGGAAAAACTACATGTGTTGTAACATTTATACATTCCTTTTAGGCGAAAGAACACAACTGTGAAAATGGCTCATCTGTGGTTAACAAAGGAATTTAAGAACAGTGTTAGATCCAAGGTTGTTTGCTGATGCTACAAAAAAGGCCCTCATTGTCAGGTATGCTTTTTTGGTTGCCACCATGCTTTTTTACTACCAGGATGTTTCACAAAGGGCAAATATTTTTGATTGCATAATAACAGCCTTCTGCTGGTGTTCTTAGTGGACAGGGAGCAGTTTAGAATTCAGCAAAGGAGGAACAAGAGATTGATTAAGAGGGGAAATATAAAGTATGGGAGAGTAAACTTTCATGGAAAATAAAAGCAAACTGCAACAGTTTCTATAAGCATGTAAAAGGAAAAGGTTTGGTGCAAACAAATGTAGGTCTCTTACAGTCTGAAGAATTGGAGGCAGGAAATGGCTGAGTAATTAAACAAGTACATTAGTTCTATCTTCCCAGAAGAGACAAATTGCTTCTTAGAAATGCTACAGAAGCAAATGTCTAATGCGAAAGAAGCATTTAAGGAATTCATATTAACGTTTTATAAGTGCCAGAGAAATGATTAGGATGATATGCTGATAAATCCCAAAGGCTAATAATCACCATCCCAGGGAACTAAAGAAGGTGGCCATGGAAATAGTGGGTAAGTTGGTCGTCATTTCCAAACCTCTGAAGATTCTGAACAGGCTGGGCAGATTGCAGGGTGGCAAATGTAACACAAACTATTTTTTTAAAAAAGGAAAAAGAGGGAGAAAACAGGGAATTATAGTTCACTTTGCTTAATATCAGTAGTAGGAAAAGTACTGGCAATTATTATAAAGGATGAGATCACAGGACACCCAGAACATACCAATGGGATTTATGAAAGGAAAATAGTATTTCACAAACCTGCTGGAGTTTTTTTTGAGGGTGCAACTAGTAGAATAGAGGAAGGCGAAACAAGAAACTTGATACAGTTTCACATAGTTTAGTGCACTAATTCAAAACACGTGGGATTGGTGGTAATACAGCTGGCATGGATTGAAAATTGGTTAGCAGACAGGAAACAGACAGTAGGAACAAATGAGTCTTTTTCAGAGTAGAAGGCAGTGATAGTGCTTTAATGTAGGGATCGTAGCTTAGGCAAAAAGGAGAAAATGAGCACTGCAGATGCTGAAGGTCAGAGTTGAGAGTGTGATGCTGGAAAAGCACAGCAGGGCAGGCATCATCCAAGCAGCAGGTGAATTGACAATTCGGGCATAAGTCTTT
The DNA here is from genome assembly GCF_047496795.1 of Chiloscyllium punctatum. NCBI lineage: Eukaryota > Metazoa > Chordata > Chondrichthyes > Orectolobiformes > Hemiscylliidae > Chiloscyllium > Chiloscyllium punctatum. The sequence continues at coordinate 88,741,350 of NC_092746.1, read as the reverse complement.
ATTCAGGAAGGGCTAATGCCCGAATCGTCATTTCTCCTGCTCCTCTGATGCTGTCTGACTTGCTGTGCTTTGCCAGCACCACACTCTCTTCCTAGTTTGGGCCTCAACTATTCAGAATATAAATCAATGAGTCAAATATAATATTCCCAAATTTGTTGATGACACAAAACTAAATGGGATTGTGAATGACGAGGGGATGTAAAGAGGCTTCAAGATGACATAGACTAGTTGAGTGAATGAGTAAGTATGTGGCAGATGCAGTATAATGCGGTAAATACAACGTTGTCCACTTTGGTGAGAAAAACAAATTGGCAAAGTAATATTTAAGTGGTGATAATTGGTCAAGGTGGAAATATACAAGGTGCCTCTGTCACTGAAACCAAGCATGCAGGCGCAGCAAGCAATTCAGAAAGCAAATGGTATGCCGACCTTCATGGTGAGAGGGGTTGAGTACAGGAACAAAAGAAATCGTATTGCAGCTGCACAGGGGTGTGTGTGTGTGTGTATGCGCACCTAAAGTATTCTATGCAGTTTTAACCTCCTTATCAAGCAAAAGATATACATTCCATACAGAGTACAGCTAAAATTAACTGGACTAATTCCTGGGATGGCAGTATGTCTTATGAGGAGAATGCGAATTGAGTGGACACTTTATTCACTGGAGTTCAAGAAGAATGAAAGAATCTCATTGAAATGTTTAAAATTCTGTCAGGACTGGTCAGGCTGATACAGCTATACTACCTCCCCTGACCAGAGGGTGAAGAGAAAAGGTCATTGGGAATATTGGGAAGGCCATCCGGTTGGGGGAGGGGAGAAAATTCTAGAATAGAATCTCAACAGGGTAGAAGCAAGCCATTTGGCCCATTGAGTCCATACTGACCCTCCAAAAAGCATCATTCCCACACCCCCACCCTATTTCTACAATTACCTTGACTAATTCACCTCGCCTACACATCCCTCACACTATGGGCAAATTAGCATGACCAATTCACCTAATCTGCACATCTTTGAACTGTGGGAGGAAACCAGAGCACCCAGAGGAAATCCAAACACAGGGAGAATGTGCAAAGTCCCCACAGACTGTTGCTCAAAGCTGGAACTGAACCAGGTCCCTGGTGCTGTGAGGCAGCAGTGCTAACCACTGAGCCACCGTGCCACACTTTACACAAAACACAGTGAACCTCAAAGACTGTGTTGTGAAATCCAAGATGGCGGCAATCTGAAAAGTCTGCAAGCAAGGTGGGATTCTACACCTCCCCCATTAGCCACCCTTAAGAAAGACTGGGAGCACAAAGCAGGAAAAGTACCTAGAACCTCTTAAATTTTGATTTGCAAATTCTGGGATCAAGATGAAGACGAACAAGGGAAAGGAAGCAAAAGGATTACAGCAGGCAGGGCATTCCCCTATTGTGTCAGGCGCACCCACAGTGCTGCTCCGACTCCCACAGCAGCGCCTTTGAACCTGGTGGAGCAGCAGCATTTACTCTCAGAATTCATAAAACTCTGAGGAAAAATTGAAACAATGCTAGAGCTGATCTCTGCCATGCTGAAAAAGCACGAGCAGAGGATCTAGATGTGGGATTGACATGTGGAAGTGGTCAAGCAAAGGACTGTGGCATCGGAGACTGCGACGGAGAACTTGGAGGGGCAGATCCAAACCTTGGAAGGTCAGGTTCAGGCCCTATTGGATGAGGTTGACAACCTTGAGAACCAAGATCAGAGGAAAAACTTACGGGTCATCGGTCATCCAGAATGTGAGGAGGGGAAGAGTCTGGTTGGATTCTTGGAACAGTGGCTCCCAAAGTTCCTGGGACTGGAGATCGAGTCAGGCCAGGTGAGCGTGGAGCAGACCCACTGGATTGGCGTCACCGCCCGGTCCTAGTGTGACTCCAGCATTATAAAGAGAAGCAGTTAATAACAGAAACCTCCACAAGACTGGCAAGAGATCCACAGACCCTGGCAAATAAGGTTCAAGAATAATGTTCTTCCAAGACTCTTCAAGAGCCATAATTCTCCTTTGATGAAGAAATTAAGAGACCTGAATATTCAATATTCTCTGAGGTACCCAACATTACTGCTTTTTAATCATGGAGGGTCTGTTTATATTTTCGACTCGGCAGAAAAAGCAAAAGAATTTTTGAACTCTAAAATAAATGACTTGGGCAGTCGGGGGAGTAGATAATTATGGACAATGGTATATGTTTTTGCTCTTTCTTTGTTCTTTTCCCTTGGTTTTTGGTCCTCTAGGCGTGGCACTGCTTTGGTGTAAAACATAGTTTGTTTAATATTTCATCCATTTCATAATTATCTGTTACTTCACTGCTCTTTTTTCTGGGTGAGGGGTGGTTATTTCTTTTGTGTAAATTTGTATGGAATTGAAGTATGGAGGGGGAGTGGACGGCATCCATTGTTAATGTCCATGGGTGTAAATAACTTGTTTTCTTTGTCTGTGCATTGCTTGGGTCTGCGGCACAGCCTTAGCTGGAAGGAACCAGGATGGCTGTAAGGTTTGGAAAGAATGCCCCCTATGGGTGACAGGGGAAATCTCTAGCAATTTGTGGTTTAGACGTTTATTCGTTCAATTTAAGCGTAGTGGTTAGTTTTTTTAGTTTCAGTAGAATTTGTAGGGATAGTTTTTTTTAGATTCTGTAAAGTCTGTGTTTTTTTCCATTTGCTGCACATTCAATAAGCTTCTTCCTCTATGGTGGGCGGTCATGGCGGTTCAGATGGTGCACCTGGAATATAATAGTGAACTATTCTCCCGGTTAAAGGAAAAAGGTGCTCTCAAACCTTAGGAAGGAAAGGATTGACATTACTCTGCTGCAGGAGACACACTTAACTGATGGGGAACATTTGAAGTCACAGCAGGGGGATATAATAGGGTATTCTTCTTCAACTCTGAAAGTAGAGGTATGGCCAGACTGGTACAAAAGAACCTCCCTTTCCAGATAATAGATCAAATCAGGGATGAACCCAGGCAGTTCAGCATTCTCAAGACCTTAATACACAGAGAACAGTATGGCATCTTGAACGTTTATTGTTCCCCAGCGCACACCCTCAAAGTTTTCATTGACGCAGGCTTTAAATTCATGGCTCTTGAGGTGCACCGCCCGATCATTGGAGGAGACTTTAATCGTCTCATGGACCCCGGGGAAGACAAGATGCCAAGGGATCTGTTAGGTATACCCTTGCAATCTAGGCAGCTTGTGGACTTGTGTAGGGAGTTGGGGCTAGTGGATGTATGGAGGTGTCTCCACCCTAATGAGAGGAATTTTACCTTCTACTCCAACCCACACAAGTGCCACATAAGAACTAATGTGTTCTTTATTACTTTGGTTGTTTAGGCTCATTGTTTAGACTGCAGGATTGGGAACATAACTATTTCGGACCATGTGGCAGTGTACTTGGATATCAAGATTAAGGGTAATGAAACTGGTGCACGGCCCCGGCGCATGGATCCATTTCTGTGAAGGTTGGCAATTTTGTGGAGTACACTACAAGAGAGTTCAGGGTCTTCTGGACCATCAATTCGGTACGGCCAGTAATCCATCAGTGCTTTGGGAGACCACCAATGTGTATGTAAGGGGGTTGATTATCTCATACTCAACAACCAGAAAGAGGCAGAGAGGGAAGCAGCAGCTGGTGCTTGAGGCCTGGCTGGAAGCAGCCGAGTCAGCATATTATAACAGGCCATCTGTGGTTAAGTTACAGCGGGTCATGGCTCTCCAGGCTGCTCTGGACTCTGCACTTACAGGAGGCGGCAAAAGGAGAGGTCTCCTTTGCAAAGCAAAGGTTGTTCGAATATAGGGATAACCCAGGTAAATTCCTGGCTTACCTGGCTAGAAAGGAAAGTGCTTCTCAGTCCATTGTATCTATTAGCGAGAGAGTTGGTACTATCACCCATGAGCTGAAAATGATTAATGCCAGATTTTGGGAATTCTATACAGAGTTACACTGGTCAGAGGGCTTTGAGGATGAGTAGAGAGAATGGACTCCTTTTTCGAGAACTTGGACTTCTCTGGTATAATTGCAGAGCAGGCCTCCATTTTAAATACACTCCTGACAATACAAGGAGTACAAGAGGCAGTAAGGCAGCTCCAAAGTGGCAAATCACGTGGCCCAGATGGGTTCCCAAGTGAGTTTTACAAGGAGTTTATATACATGTTGGCTGAGCCACTTCTGCGGATGTATAGTCACTTGTATAGCCAGGACTGCCTTCCGCCCTCCCTTAGAGAGGTCAATATCTCCCCTATTTTAAGGGAAGAAAGAGACCCCAAGGACTGCGCCTCCTACAGGCCTATTTCATTGTTGAGTGTAGACTTCAAAATTTTATCAAAGATGCTGGCCCTAAGGCTGGAAAAGGTACTGCCTGTTATTATAAAAGAAGGCCAGACAGGTTTTATCAAGGGTCGAAGCTTGATATCAGGAGGGTATTGAATATAGTGCAAGTATGTCAGCAGAGAATGATTCCGCGTCGGTGGTCTCCCTGGATGCAGAAAAGGTGTTTGTTCAGGTGGAATGGTCGTATCTCTTTGTGTTCTGGATTGTTTTGGTCTTGGAGTGCCTTTGCTCAGTGGGTGGCAGTGCTATATAATGATCCTAAGGCAGCGTTATCACAAACAGGGTTAAATCGGATTATACTAGTGGGAGAGGTAGCCGACATGGGTGTCCTGTCGTGCCCCTGCTATTTACCTTAGTAACTGAACCGTTGGTAGAGGCCACCCGGAAGGATCCTGAAATAGTAGGGAGGTAAAAATAGTAGGAAGGCCAAAGGATGTCCTTCTGTTTCTGACTAACCAGGAAAAATCTGTACCCCAGCTAAAACAAAAAATTAAATTATTTGGTAGTTTTTTGGGATACAGGATAAATTTTATAAAGTTGAAAGCCATGTCCCTGTGGGATTGGTGGGAGTGCCTGAGCTGGAGGATGGAACGCAGTTTCTCTTTCAGGGTCGCTAAAAGGTTTTCTCTACTTGGGAATTTTTATTACCCACCCCCGTCTTCTATCAGATGTACAGAGGTAACTTTTGCAATTGTTTGATAGGATAAAACAAGACCTGCAGCGATGGGAAGTATTACTATTAGCATGGTTTGGCTGAATAGCCTTGATTAAAATGAATGTTCTTCCTCAGCTATTATATCCTAATAGGACGCTCCTGTTGTTGCTACCCTGACAGGTGCTGTAGAAGTTCACTGGCTGGCTTGGGTCCTTTATTTGGCGTTCCCTAATTAAATTTACTAAACTCCAACTCCAACCCCAGGGTATGGGGGGTGTGGATCTCCCAGATCTGAAGAGATGCCAATTAGGCACCCTGTTGTCATATGTGGGTGACTGGGTGCGTAAGAACTAAAGGTCGATATGGCTTGATGTTGAGACCTCACAGGCAGGGCGTCCCCTCTTAAATTTACTATTTATGGATAAGATGAAATCCTTGGCTGAGCATTGTAAGAGCCCAATTATCTTAAACATACTGAAAGCATGGAGAATAATGCGGAAGGGTAAGGGCAATTTGCTTAAGACCTCGCTGTTTACCCCCTTTGTGGGAGCTCCAGGATTCAGGCTGGGGCCAATGGACTTTGGCTTCAAAGCATGGGAGAGCAAGGAAATCTCCTGTTTGGGAGACGTATTTGAGGGAGAGGTCTTGATGTCTTTTAACCAATTAAGTCATAAATATGGGCTACTTAGTAGGGACCTCTTCCAATACTTCCAGGTTAGGGATTACATACATAGGAGGACCATGCTCTTGGCTCAGCCCTACAAGCCGGACAGAGAAAGCAGAGTGCTCCAATGTGTGGGCGCTCTCTCGGTCAGTACCATATATCATTTACAGAGAGGTAGTAACTTGGAAGATACGCAGATACTCCATGGAATCTGGAATCAGAAACTAGGAGAAATTTCATCAGAAACATGGGAGGATATATGGGAGAATGTGAAGAAAATCTCAATATTCAATAAAGCACAAGCTATGCAATTCAAGGTTCTTCACATGGCCCATATGGCACCAGAGAGGTTAGCAAATTACAAGAAGGATCGTCTCCAGGATAGCCTAAATGTAAAATTAGCACAGGCACCCTTATACATTGCTTCTTGTCATATTTCAAGATTCGTAGATACTCAGGTGCCATAGTGAATGAGTTGGAGAAGATCCCGGGAATTAAGGCAGACCCGGTGTCCCTTCTTTTGGGAATCTGCCCTCTCAGAATGAACATAGGAAGACGTTATTTAACATTCTTACATACTGTGCAAGAGGAACATTATAATGAACTGGACTTCAGAAAAATCCCCAGGTCTTACAGGGTGGTGCAGATTCGTGATGGAGCACATCCCCCAAGATTATCTTACAAATATGGAGCAATTTTATAAGACGTGGCAACCCTTTTTAAATTACATAGACATGGATTTGCCGGTGATACTGACTAGAGCCTTTGTCTAGGCGTGGGGGCCAGATTTGGTAAATACTGGTATAATAACTGTTGCTCCTGTGGACAGGAACTTTGGTGAAGGTGTAGCGAGTAGAGTAATGTAATTTAATTTAATTTAATTTCACTTCATTTAATTTGATTTTAGTTTAATTTGAGTAAGTATAGGACAATTGAATCCTGTAGGGCAGTAGGGTAGTTTATTATTATATTACAATAATATTAGCAATGTTGTATTATCCCTATTCTTTTGTATGTTTGTATTTTTATAATTTTTTTGTAAAAATGTTTTCCAATAAAAATATATTAAAAAAAGACTGTGCGGTGGTCATTCCATCCTACGCTGTCATGGACAATTTTATCTACAGTAGGCAGATTGATGAGGATGAGGTGAAGTATGTTTTTCCCCTCACTACCTGCTACAGATCCAGTGAGCAGCTCTGTCCTTTAGGATTTGACCAGCTGGTCAGTAGTGGTGATACTGAGATACTGTTGGTGATGGATATTGAAGCCCTCCATCTAAAATACATTCTGGGCCCTTTTCACCTTCAATGATTTCTCATGTTTAGATTTAGATTTTATTGTCATGTGTACACAAATAAAGAAGTACAGGGAAAAGTGTCTAATGTCGCCACACATGGGACCATCTTATGTACAGAAGTATCTAGGTACAGAAATCTCAGGTACAAAGTAGTAAAGAAACAAAGTTTAAAAAGTTAAGCATTTTAGACTGTCACAGAATAAGCAGAAAAGAAAGAAACAAAGTAACAGTTACCATTAAAGTTTTTAATGTAAACTAGAAAGATAAAGGAATAAATTTTTAAAAGTTTAACAGTCTTGGAGTGCTTATTGGGGGACCAATCTCTTCCCCTTAGGTCACTCTCTGGGAGACCTTAGCTGTCTGTTCCCGCCGCTGCAAATACCAGGGAACCTCCCGCACTGCTCACTTTTCCCATATTGGGTTACAGTGCCACTATTGCAGTTGCTCCCGCTGAAGCTGCCACCTTAGATCTCCTCCTGCTGCCTTGGAACAAGTCCAGGAACAACCCATTCGCAGCCTCCGATTGCAGGACCTGCTCACAGTCTCTGATCACCTGGCTATGCCCCACTCTCACTGGTAGCTGCTTCAAATACTGGATTGACAGACCACCACAGGCCTCCACACACTGGGCCAGGAGGACCCCTTGCCAGGTCTGCACTGAGTCTGGGAGAAGAAAGAAGACAAGAAACAGAGAGAAAAAAAAAGACAGAAACGTAAGGAATGGATGCGCTCCAGCTGAGCGCCTTACTCTGAAACATCTCGAGTCCACCATATAGTATTCAACTTGAAAGAATGCTGATTCATCAGCTTTTTCTTGGGCGGGGATGTTCATATCGAGTGACTTCATGGGATAGAACATAAAACATTACAGCGCAGTAGGGGCCCTTCGGCCCTCAATGTTACGCTGATCTGACTGACCAATCTGAAGCCTATTTATCCTACACTATTCCATTTTCATCGATATGTCTATCCAATGACCATTTAAGTGCTCTTAAGTTTGGCAAGTCTACTACTGTTGTAGACAGTGCATTCCACACCCCTACTGCTCTCTGAGTAAAGAAACTACCTCTGACATCTGTCCTCTATGGATGTAGGTTTGCTCACTGAGCTGGAAGCTTTGTTTTCAGATGTTTCATCACCATACTAGGTAACATCTTCAGTGAGCCTCCGAATGAAACACTGGTGGTGTAGCCCACTTTATATTTATATATTTGAGTTTCCTTGGGCTAGTGATGTCATTTCCTATGGTGACATCATTTCCTAGGATGATGTCATTGCCTGTTCTTTTTCTCAGGGGTGATAAATGGGATCCAAGTCAATGTGTTTGTTGATATAGAGCCATGCTTCTAGGAATTCTTGTGTATGTCTCTGTTTGGCTTGTCCTAAGATGGATGTGTTGTCCCAATCGAAGTGGTGTCCTTCCTCATCCACAACAGACTCCGTAAATACAACCAGAAAATTTTGCACCAAAAAACTTTCGTCACTAATGCAACAGGAGAAAGTGAGGACTGCAGATGTTGGAGATCAGAGTTGAAAATGTGTTGCTGGAAAAGCGCAGCAGGTCAGGCAGCATCCAAGGAACAGGAGAATCGATGTTTCGGGCATCAGCCCTTCTTCAGGAATTTCAGACTGAAGGAGGGCTGATGCCCGAAACATCGATTCTCCTGTTCCTTGGACGCTGCCTGACCTGCTGCGCTTTTCCAGCAACACATTTTTAGCTCACTAATGCAACAGACCATGAATGGACAAACACAGTACAAATAGCCATAGGTATTAGACAGCGACATACACAGAAAATGAAATAAACTAGACCTGCAGAAAAATAACTAGACAAACTTACACAAAATAACAACACTGACAACACAGAAGCATGGATAAAAATTAAACTTATCTGACTGACCCTTAACAGGCACTGAAAAAAAGTCTTAGTAAGAGGATTAAATTATAACTTCCAGGATGCGGACAAAAAAAGATTTCTTAGCAGCATTAGAAACAATACTGAAAGACAACAAACTCACAAAAGAAACCCAGCAAACCATCAGACAGGCAATCGCATCAACATTAATCAGGGAAAAGGAAGAAAACACACTCAATAAACAAGAAAGAAAAGCACTAAAAAGACTAAAAAACAATAAAAACATTGTTATCCTACCAGCAGACAAAGGACACTTGACAGTCACCTTAAATCAAAGAGACTACTTTGAGAAAGCAAATGCACAACCTGCAGATACAAACACTTACCAACAAGTGGCAATAGACCCAACCCCACAACTAGAGAACTGAATCAAAGCCCTACTCAAAAAAACTCTAGAAATCTGGAGAAATAAGTAAGACCAACTTTCAAAAAAATGAAACCAGACCGATCTAACACACCATGCTTCTATGGATTACCCAAAATTCATAAACCAGGGCCCCCCCTCCCTCAGACCCATAGTCTCATTACCTGCAAGACAAACTTACAGATTGGCCAAGGAGCTACACAAAAGACTAAAACACTTAGTAGAAGACTCACACCACTCCATCCAAGAATTCCTGAAGACCAAAGACACCAAGACAGAAGAGGATGGAGTAATTATCTCCTTTGATGTAACAGCCCTGTTCACATCCATCAATGTCAACCTGGCCAAGGAACCACTGACTACATTATTAGAAGAACCAAACACACATGCATTGAACACCGCCAACATCATCACCAAGGACAGTATCGTCAAGCTAGTGGACCTATGCCTTACCACCCACTTCACCTTTGACAACAAAACCTACAGACAAACCAACAGAACACACATGGGATCTCCGATATCAGGGTTCTTAGCAGAGGCAGGAATGCAGAGACTCGAAGAAACAGCTCTGCCAAACATCCAACCCAAACTTTGGGTCCGCTGTGTGGATGACACCTTTGTCATCACTAAACGAAATAAATTAGAGGAAACCTTCAAGACCATCAACAATACCCTTACTGGCATAAAATTCACTAAAGAAGAGGAGTTGCAGTAAAATGAACAGCAAATGGGGAACTTCAAACCAGCGTCTACAGGAAAACAACACATATGGACCAAATATTGAACTACTGAAGCAATCATCCCAACATCCACAAAACGAAGCTGCATCAGAACATTATTTCAATGAGCCACCACACACTGCAGCACTGAGGAACTACACAGAGTAGAAAACCACCTAAACAGTGTACTCAAAAAGAATGGGTATCCAATGAACACAGTTCGACGATTTCTCAGCAACAAACCCCAACAAAACATATCCAGAAACCCTAACCACTCTCCCCTACATCAAAGGCATCTACTCAGACCCCTTGGCACCATGGTAGCCCACAAACCCACCAACACACTAAAATAGCAGCTAATGAACTTGAAAAGGCCTTATACAGACAAGTAAAACTAATGTCATTTACAAAATGCCTTGCAAAAACTATAACAAACACTACATTGGACAAACAGGCAGAAAACTAGCCACCAGGTTACATAAACATCAACTAGCCACAAAATGACATGACCCTCTCTTATTAGTATCCTTACATATGGATGAGGAAGGACACCACTTCGACTGGGACAACACATCTATCCTAGGACAAGCCAAACAGAGACATGTACGAGAATTCCCAGAAGCATGGCATTCCAACTGGAGCTCTATCAATGAACACATCGATTTGGATCCAATTTACCACCCCCTGAGAAAAAGAACCGGAAATGATGTCACCACAGGAAATGAGATCACCAACGCAAGGAAACGCAAACATATAAATAGAAAGTGGGCTACACCACCTAGTATAGTGATGAAACGCCTGAAACCAAACCTTCTAGCTCAGTGAGCAAACCTACATCCAGAACCTCAGCCTGAGGTACAAATCTTCTGAAAATTTGCTATCTGTCCTATATCTATCAACCCTCAATTTAAAGCTTACCCCCTCGTACTAGCCATCACCATCTGATGAAAATGGCTCTCACTGTCCACCCTATCTAACCCTCTGGTATCTTATATGTCTCAATTAAATCACGTCTCAACCTTCTTCTCTCCAACAAAAACAGCCTCACGTCCCTCAGCCTTTTCTCATAAGACCATCTCTCCATACCAGGCAACAACCTAGTAAGTCTCCTCTGAACCCTTTTCAAAGTTTCCACATCCTAATGCGGTGACCAGAACTATACACAATACTCCAGGTGCAGCCACACCAGAGTTTTGAACAGCTGCAGGATGACTTCATGGCTCCGAAACGCAATCCCTCTATCAATAAAAGTTAACACATTGTATACCTTCTTAACAACCCTACCAACCTGGAGGCAACTTTCAGGGATCTATGTACACAGACACAGATCTCTGTGCTCATCTATACTACCAAGAATCTCACCAATGCCCCAGTAATCTGCATTCTTGTTGCTCCTTCCAAAGTGAATCATCTCACACTTTTCTTCATTAAACTCCATTTGCCACCTCTCAGTCCAGCTCTGTAGCTTATCTCTGTCCCTCTGTAACTGCAACATCCTTCAGCATTAACCACAACTCCATCGACCTTAGTGTCATCTACAAACTTACTAACCAATCCTTCTATGCCCTCATCCATATCGTTTATAAAAATGACAAACAGCAGTGGCCCCAAAACAGATCCTTGCAGTACACCACTAGTAAATGAACTCCAAGATGAACATTTCCCAACAACCACCACCCTCTGTCTTCTTTGAGCTAGCCAATTTCTGATCAAAACCGCTACATCACCCTCAATCCCATGCCTCCGTAATTTATACAATAGCCTACCTTGGCGAACCTTATCAAGCACCTTACTGAAATCCATATACTCAATCACTTTACCCTCATCTATCTGTTTGGTCAACTTCTCAAAGAACACAGCAAGGTTTGTAAGGCATGACTACCCTTCACAAAATAGTATTGACTATCCCTAATCAACTTATTCCTTTCTAGATGATTATAAATCCTATCTCTTATAACCTTTTCCAACACATTACCCACAACCAAAGTCAGGGTAATTACCAGGGATGTCTCTACTGCCCTTCTTGAACAAGTGGACAACATTTGCTATCCTCCAGTCTTCTGGCACTATTCCTGTAGACAATGACAATATAAAGATCAAAGCCAAAGGCTCAGCAATCTCCTCCCGGGCTTCTCAGAGAATCCTAGGATAAATCCCATCTAACCCAGGGGACATATCTATTGTCACACTTACCAGAATTGCCAACACGTCCCTCTTGTGAACCTCAATCCTGTCTAGTCTAGTAGCCTGTATCTTAGTATTCTCCTCAATAACATTGTCTTTTCCCAGGGTGAATACTGAAGAGAAATATTCATCTCGTGCTTCTCCTATCTCCTCAGACTCTACGCACAACTTCCCATTACTATCCTTGATTGGCCCTAATCCTTCTCTGCTCTTTCTTTTATTCCTGATATACCTACACAAAGCTTTAAGATTTTCCATGATCCTATCTGTCAACAACTTGTCATGTCCTCTCCTGGCTCCTCTTAGCACTCTCTTTGGGTCTTTCCTGGCTAACCTGTAACTCTCAAGCACCCTAACTGAGCCTTGTGGAATCAATTTGATAATATCTGGGACTGCTTGCTCCCAACTGTATAGCACTGTGCCACAATATCTGATTCTGTCTTGCTTAAACCGATAAATATCAAGTGCCATATATGAGCGATGGAATGAGCATCTCTTACAAGATAGAGTTATCATTACCATCACTATGTTTCCGCAATTTACATCCTGAGGTCATCATTAACTAAAAACTTAACTGAATTGTGATTATGAGCCAAAGAGTGAGTATTCTGTGTAAATAATTCACCTCCTGATTCCCAAAGACTTTTTCACCATCTGTAAGGCACATATCAGGAATGTGATTGAATAGGCCTTGTCCTCCTGTACTGTCCCACCCCTGGACTAGGAGACCAGGATTCCAGTCCACCTGCTCTTGAGGTGAGTGTAATAATACCAGTGAACAAGTTGATTGGAAAAATAGGTTAAATTTTTAAAATGAGTAAACTTTGCTAGCCTGGGTGACTGTGACTCCAATGACACACTAAAATACTCAATATTAACCAGGACAACATAAAATAATTCCACAGAGGCTGTTATCCCGTCACCAAGTCACCCTTTATTTACACATGGATCAGTCCGATCCAGCTCTCTGCCTGACACTCCCATTCTCATCTGTCAGCCAGGGCTCCCCGAATGGGGATGTAAATCTACTCCAAATCAGGGAACTCATATTCTATGAGGTCCACCTGGCTGACCTCATTACAATCACCTCATCTCTTCCACCCCCATCTCACCAAGTTCAAGCACAGCTGCTTTTGTTTGCAGTTGCTCCTGGGATCAAGTTCCTCCACCTCTGCCTCTGACATGGGCAGCGTGTAAAGCACACTAGCTAACCTCTTGCACCTGGAGCGTCTCAGAAGAAATTCATTCTCCTCTTCAGGCAGCAAAGGCATCAACATCCTCCGTGTCCATTTCAGATTCTGTGGTATCTTCAACACTTGATGGACAGGGAGAACCCATGGGCACTGGAACAGTTGGAAAGCTTGTAAGGAACTGGGCATCTTTTGCTCCTGCACTGTTTGCAAATTTGCAGCTTTCATATGGTCCATGTGTTTGTTCAGGGCCATCACATCAACCTGAACTTTACACATCACTGGACCTGAACTTGCGTCAACCATGCCTCTTATCCATGCAGAGCTATTCTTGAGATTCCTACACCAACTTTCATCCCCTGAAATAAACAAACACTCACTTAGCAGAGTCTTGTGTCCAGCTTTGGCACTCCTGATGCCAATTAACCACAACCAACACTTGCCAACCCTGCCCCCCTGCCAACATCCGGGAAGATTGATTTAACCTGGTGCAAAGTTGCCTCCCCATTAACAACTCTTCTGGAGCTATCCCTGTCGTTTTATGAGGAGTGATCAAATAATCAAATAGGAACCGGGACAGTTTCATATCTAGTGAAGCTGTAGGCTGTTTTCTTAAGCTTACCTTCAAATTTTGGACTGCCTGTTCTGTTAGACCTTTGGACAATGGATGGTATAAAGCTGTCCTCATATGACAAATACCATTGAACTTTGAATATTTCCTAAATTCCCTGCTGGTAAACGATGCCCCATTATCTGTGATCAACACTTCCAAGAGTTTGTTTCCAGCAAAAGATGGGCACAGGTTTTCTATCATTGTGTTTGACAAATGAACTCTGTGCATGTCCAACCATGTTAAGTGGGCATCTACAGTGCCTAAGAACATTGAGCCCATGAAAGGAGCTGCATAGTTGACATGTAACCGAGTCCAGGGTTTACCCGGCCTGTTCCACGAATGTAGGGCAGCTGCTGGCGGTAATGTTTGTCTTTGTTGGCACTCTGGGCACTGCCCCAGCAATGCAGCTATGGGTCTGCATCCAATCCTGGTCACCAGATGTAACTTTCCTCGCTAACATATTCACTTTGGAAACTCCTGGATGACTCTGGTGGAGTTCAGCCGATATCTGGTGGTGACATTTGCTGGGGTCAATCACTCTTGCTCCCCATAATAATATGCTGTCCTCTACTGTGATCTGGTCTCTCCAGGTTCAAAAAGGTTACAATTCTGGTTGTGATGGCCCTCTGGTTTCCCACATCACCACTGGCAGAGGTTTGTAGTTTATCACTTTACAAATTTACATCTGTAAAAGGTATTTGTGAAATTTCTTGACTCCATCTCTGACTGCCAAACCTTTTTTCTCTGTCTGGGCGTATTTACACTCTGCATGAACCAAAGTCCTGGATGCATACACTATTGGGTGTTCCCCTCTATTGGGCCACTTATGAGCTATTTCTACCCCAATGCCCAATGGGAAGGCATCACACATCAGCATTAGATCTCACTAGTGATCACAGTGTGCCAACACCTTTGAGAATGCTAGCTGTTTCTTCACTTCGCTGAAAGCTCTAGCTTGGCTACATGATCATTTCCAAGGCTGAGCATTTTTTTTTACAAGTTGATGCAAAGGTGCAAGGATGGAGACCAGGTTATATATGAACTTTCCGCAATATTTCACCAGCCCTAAAATCACAGAATCCCTACAGTGTGGAAACATGCCATTCGGCCCCACACCAACCCTCTGAAGAGTAACCCACCCAGACTCATTCCCATACCCTATTACTCTACGTTTACCCATAACTAATGCACCTAACCTACATATCCCTGAAAACTGTAGGTAATTTAGCATGGCCAATTCACATAACTTGCACATCTTTGGTTTGAGGGAGGAAACCCACGCAGACATGGGGAGAATGTGCAAACTCCACACTCACAGTCGCCCAAGATGGGAATTGAACCTGGGTCCCTGATGCTGTGAGGTATCAGTGCTAACCACTGAGCCACCATGCCACCCTTCGAAAGACCTCAGCTCCAATTCAGATGTGGGAGCCTGGGCAACTTTGATCACCTTCACTTTATCTTCTAACTGGTGTAACCCAGTCGTGTCAACTCTGTAGCACATGCAGGTCATTTGGGGTGCCTGGTATACATATTATTCCATTCTAAAGCATTTGCCTGCCTGGGATGAACATCTAAGGAAGATATCCAAGTTCTCTCAAAGATCATTACTGGTCTTTCCTGTTATTAGCACGTTGTTTAGAACATCAACAATGACCTGGGCTAGACTTTGCAAATTGTTTTCCATTGTCCGCTGAAAAATTGCACAAACTGATGATACCCCCAATGGCAGCCTCGTACTTTCACACAAACCATTATGGGTATTAATTGTAGCAGACTGCTAGGAATCCTCATCTAACCTAAGTACACATGGCTCATGTCAAGCTTCGTGAAGGACAGCATCGCCTGCCAGCTTTGCATGAAGATCTTCTGTGCCAAGGACTGGGTGTTTATCCGGCTGTGAAAAGTGGTTTACCGAGTGTTTAACATCCCCACTAAAGTGAACCAACCCATTGAGCTTCACAATCAGTGCTGCCCATTCTGCAAACGGCATTGGGTTTGAAGATTCCCTTGCTTTCCAGCCTTCTAATTTCTGCCCCTAATTTTGCCCGTAAGGCAAATGGTACTGCGTGGGCCTTGCAGAATTGTGGAATTGCTTTCTGGTCAACATGCTCCTTAGATAGTCCCGAGACCATCCTGAAAAATTTCTGGGTATTTAATTAGGACTCAGGCAGCTATTTTCTCATCAAAACATTGAGATAAGCTAGATGAATCTTTCTCAACCAATTTTGACCCACCAAGCTTGGAACAGAGGCTTTTACTACAATCAGTGTTGACTGAACTAGCTGCTTCGCATAAGAGGCTGGAACCAAAGTCGCACCCTTAATCGGAAAAGGTTCCCTAGTATAGGTTCTCAGTATAGCCCAGGTCTTTGCACAAATTTAATTGTTGGAGTCCAGAGCGAACTTTGTTATAGACTGAAACAGCTGCACCAGTGTCGACCTACATTATAATCAGGTGACCATTTAACCAAATGTTTATTTTGATTGGTTCTAACTTGGATGTTGCTGAGCCATTTAACTCTTTCAAACCAGATGTGGGTGAACTTTTCAAGGTGTATACTGTCCAGGATACGAGCCGGAGGTCTCTTACTCAATTTAAGGTCTCATGGGATTCTTTTGATGTCTCGGCTCCGCATACCAGCAGCAATGGCTTCTGAACAAAATTTTAACTGTTTGATTGAGGCTTGGCTTTATTTTGGGGTTTTGCTATGGGTTGACCTACAAACCCACTCTTCAGGATATGTCGAGTGAGGCGATGAAATTGCCTTCACTCAAGTGGTGTTCCCCAAGATCAGTTGGACTGGTAAGGGTGTCCAATTCCATTTGAATACCCTGCAATTCTCATGCTCCACTTTCTGAATTTTCCAGTGATAAAGCCAGTTGTAGAGTATGTTTGAATTCTGCAAGGCCCATGCAGTGCCATTTGCCTTATGGGCAAAATTTGGAGTAGAAATTAGAAGGCTGGAGAACAAGGGAATCATCAAACCAGTCCAGTTGCAGAATGGACAGCACTGATTGTGAAGCTCGATGGGTCGGTTCACTTTTGTGGGGATGTTAAAGACTCGGTAAACCACTCTTTACAGCTGGATAAATACCCAGTCCTTGGCAGAGAAGATCTTCATGCAAAGTTGGCAGGGGGGGTGCTGTCCTTCACGAAGCTTGACATGGGCCATGTTTGCTTTAGATGGTAGGTGCATTTGCATGGTTACATCATTCATTCCACTCTCAACACCTCTGGAATAACTTCA
The DNA here is from genome assembly GCF_047496795.1 of Chiloscyllium punctatum. NCBI lineage: Eukaryota > Metazoa > Chordata > Chondrichthyes > Orectolobiformes > Hemiscylliidae > Chiloscyllium > Chiloscyllium punctatum. The sequence continues at coordinate 88,724,155 of NC_092746.1, read as the reverse complement.
CAGTGGCTGGTATCCCAGCACCAAGTCACCCTTTATTTACATGTGCAGAGTTCTTGACACTGATCCAGCTCCCTAAGGTGCAGCTGTCAGAGTTAACAGGATGTCTGACACTTCTTATCCAACAGCCCAGATTCCCTGATTGGAGTAGATTAACAGCACCAGTCAAGGAACTCACTTAATTGGCACTCCATTGAGTCCTTACATATTAATACCACCACAGGTACACTATTGCTGCAAACTGCAATACTTTGAATTTGAATTGAATTGAATTTATTGTCACTTGTACCAAGGCACAGTGAAAAGCTTTGTCTTGCGAGCAATACAGGTAAATCACATAGTTAAGTAGCATAGATAAGTAAATAATAGGTAAACAAAAACACAGGTACAGGTGAATGCTAAGAGTTTGAGAGTCCATTCAGTACTCTAACAACAGTAGGGTAGAAACTGTTTCGAAACCAGCTGGTGCGTGTGTTCAGGCTTCTGTACCTTCTCCCCGATGGTAGAGGTTGTAGAAAAGCATTGCCAGGGTGGGATGGATCATTGCGAATGCTGGCGGCCTTTTCTTGACAGTGGGCCTGGTAGATGGATTCTATAGATCGGAGGTTGGCCTTTGTAATGGTCCGGGCTGAGTTCACCACTCTCTGTAACCATTTCTGATCTTGAATGGTACAGTTGCCATACCAGGTAGTGATACATCCAGACAGAATGTTCTCAATGGTGCACCTATAAAAGTTGGCAAAGGTACTTGCCGTCATGCCAAATTTCCTCAACTGCCTGAGGAAGAAGAGAAGTTGTTGGGCCTTTGTAACCAGTGCGTGTACCTGAAGAGTCCAAGAAAGCTTGTTGTTGACGACCACTCCCAGGAGCTTGACACTCTCCACTCGTTCCACTTCTGTGCTGTTAATGTGTAGGGAGGTATGAGTAACATCTTGCCGAAAGTCAATAATGAGTTCCTTGGTTTTGACAACATTGAGAGCTAGGTTGTTCTCAGTGCACCATTTTTCAAAGTCTTCCACCTCGCACTGTAGTCTGTTTCATCACCATCTGAGATTCGACCAACTATGGTGGTGACATCAGCAAACTTGTAAATGGCATTAGTCTGGTATTTGGTGACACAGTCATGGGTGTATAGTGAGTACAGTAGGGGGCTGAGTATGCACCCCTGGAGGGCCCCAGTGTGAGAAGATAGGCAAGAGATGGCTGAGCCCCTGGAGCAGACTTTTTAAAAAAATCATTTACAGCCATAGGCGAGGTGACAAAAGAATGGAGGTTGGCTGATGTTGTGTCTTTAAGAAAGACAACAAGGAGAAGCCTGGGAATCATAGATTGATGAGTCTGAGATTAGTCATTGGTAGGTTTTTGAAGGGGATTCTGAGAGGATCTACATGCATTTGGAGAAGCACGGACTGATTAGAGATAGTCATTATGGCTTTGTGCATAGGAAATCATGTCTCACAAACTTGAGTGAGATTTTTGAAGATGTGACTGAGAAGATAGAGGAGGACAGAGCAGTAGGAGTTGTCTAAGTGGACTTTAGTAAGGCCTTTGACTACGTACCACATGGTAGACTGATTTATAAAATTGGACCACATGGGACCAGAGGACAGCTTGGCCAATTAGATACAAAATTGGCTTGGTTTTAGGAGACAGAGGATGGTGGTGGCGAGTTGTTTTTTGGACTGGAGGCCTGTGACAGCAGTGTTCCCGAGGGATCGGTGCTGGATCCACTGTTGTTTGTCATTTACCTAAACAATTTTGATGAGAGTATAGGAAGCACGGTGAGTAAGTTTGCAAATAACACCAACATCGATTGTATAGTGGACAGTGAAGAGATTTATCTAAGCGTACTTGATCATCTGGGCACTGAGCTGAGGAGTAGCAGATGGAATTTACTTTAGGTAAATGTGAAGCGTTGCATTTTGGTAAACAAACAAGGCCAGGATTTATACAGTGAATGGTAGGGCCCTGGGAGTGTTGTTGAACACAGACACCTTGGGGTTCAGGTACATAGTTCCTTGAAAGTTGTTTCACAGGTAGACAGTAAAAGAAGTGTTTGGCACACTTGCCTTCATTGCTCAGACCATGGAGTACAGAGGTTGGGATGTCATGTTGCAGATCTACAGGATGTTGGTGAGGCCACATTTGGAGTATTGTGTACAATTCTGGTCACCGTGCTATAGGAAGGACATTATTAAACTGTAAAGGGTGCAGAAAAGATTTACAAGGATGTTACTGAGACTCGAGGGTTTGCATTATAAGGAGAAGCTGAATACATTGGGACTCCTTTCCCTGGAACATAAGAGGTTAAGGGATGAACATATAGAAATTATGAGGGACATAGATAGGGTGAATAGCAAAGGTGTGGGAATTCAAAACAAGAGGGCTTAATTTTAAGGTGATGGGAGAAAAATTTAAGAGGACTTGAGGGACAACTTTTTTCCACAGAGAGAGTGTTTCGTATGTGGATTGAACTGCCAGAGGAAGTGGTAGATGCAGTTGCAACATTTAAGTGACACTTGAATAGGCACATGAATGGGAAATGTTTAGAGGGATATGGCCAAACACAAGCAATGGGCATAGTTTAGTTTGGGAGACCTGGTCAGCATGGATGAGTTGGATCAATTCTACAACGCTATACCCCAGAAGCAAAAGCTGGGCCTTGATCATTTTCAGGTACTAACATTTTGTCAGGAATTTAATTTCACCCTTTTTGAGCTAACAAAACAAAAGTTCAATGACATTAAAAACCTAAGCTTGTTTTCATTTTCACCAGCAAAAAAAAGGGGAAGAGCTCTGACAAAACCATGGAGTTTTTTTTTTACCATGTATAAAACATGCATACAGAATCAGAGTCATACAGCACAGAAACAGACCTTATGGTCCAACTTGTCCACGCCTACCAGATATCCGAAATTAATCTAGTCCCATTTGCTAGCACTTGGTCCATATCCCTCTAAACCCTTCCTATTCATATACCCAGCCAGATGCCTTTTAAATGTTGTGATTGTATCAGTCTCCACCACTGCCACTGGGAGCTCATTCCATACATACAACACCCTCTGCATGAAAACATTGCCCCTTAAGTCCTCTTAAAATCTTCCCTCTCTCACCCTTTGCCCTCTAGTTCTGGACTCCCCCAGCCCAGGGAAAAGACCTTGTTTATTTACCCTCTCCATGCTCCTCATGATTTTATAAATCTCTATAAAGGTCACCCCTCAGCCTCTGACGCTTCAGGGAAAACAGCCCCAGCCTATTCAGGCTCTCCCTATAGCTCAAACTCTCCAATCTTGGAAACGTACTTGTAAATCTTTTTTGAATCAAGTTTCACAACATTCTTCCTAGAGGAGGGAGACTAGAATTGCACACAATATTCCAAAAGTGGCCTAACAAAGTCCTGTACAGCCACAACACAACCTCCCAACTCCTAAACCCAATGCTATGGCCAATAAAGGAAAGCATACCAAATGCCTTCTTCACTATCCTATTTACCTGAGAACCCACTTCCAAAGAACTATGAACCTGCACTCCAAGGTCTCTTTGTTCAGCAACACTCCCCAGGACCGTACCATTAAGTGTATAAGTCCTGCCCTAAATTGCCTTTACAAAATGCAGAACCTCACATTTATCATTGGCTCATCTGATCAAGATCTGTTGTACTCTGAGGTAACCTTCTTCACTGTTCACAACACCTCCAATTTTGTTCAACTACAATCTTACTAATCACACCTCCTATGTTCATATCCAAATCATTTATATAAGTGACAAAAAGCAGTGGACCCAGCATCGATCCTTGGGCACACCACTGGACACCAGCCTCCAGTCTGAAAAGCAACCCTCCACCACCACCCTCTGTCTTCTACCTTTGAGCCAGTTCTGTATCCAAAACGGCTAGTTCTCCCCATATTCCATGATCTATCCTTGCTCACCAGTCTACCATGAGCGACTTTGTTGAATGCCTTACTGAAGCCCATATAGATCACATCCACCATTCTGCCCTCATTAATCCTCTTCATTACTTCATCAATAAACTCAATGAAGTTAGTGAGACATGATTTCTCACACATACACTAAGCCATGTTAATATCCCTAATCGTTCCTTGCCTGTCCAAATACATGTAAATCCTGTTCCTCAGGATTCCCTCCAACAACTTGCCCACCACCGATGTCAGGTTCACCAGTCTATGGTTTCCTGGCAGTCTTCCAACACCTCACCTATAAAGAGAATTTATTAAGCTGGGGACCTTCCTTCATTTTTATCATAATCGAAAGCCCCTACTTTTAAGAAAATATATTAAAATTTAAAAACTAAGAAAATACTCTGCAGATACAACTACAATTTAAAAGGCAGTTGGATGCATACATGAATAGGAAGGGTTTAGAGGGATATGGGCCAAATGCAGGCAAATGGGACTGTCAGTTTAGGGTATCTGGTGGTAGCAGATGAGTTGGACGAAGGGTCTGTTATATTGTCTATAGTACAATCCCAATAAAGGTGCTCATCCCTTTCTCATTTCTCGGTTCCACCAAATAACTTACCTGGACATATTCCCAATAATATCCTCCCTAAGTACAGTCATAATGTTATCCCTTATCAAAAACACCAGTCCCCCTCCTCTCTTGTACCCACCCACCCCCCCCCCACCTTTCCATCCATCCTTCCTACAGCATTTGTATCTTGGAACATTAAGCTGTCAGTCCCACCCATCCCTGAACTATGTCACTGGAATCGCTATAATAGCCTAATCTGCCTTCTGCCTTCCCTGTTTGCCCTTTTGCATTGAAATAAATGCAGTTTAATTTATCAGTCCTACCACATTCTCTACTTTGTTCTTTCCTGCCCTGACTGTTTGATTTGCTCCTTTTCCCAGCTGTACCAGTCTCAGGTTGGTCTCTTTCCTCACTGTCTCTCTGGGTCCCACCCCCCCCAACTTACTAGTTTAAATCCTACCAAGCAGCTCTAGCAAAATTTCCCCACCAGTATAGTTTACCCCTTCCAATTCAAATGCAATCCATCCTTCTTGTACAGGTCACTTCTACCCAGAAGATATTCAAATGATCCAAAAATGTGAACCCTTCTCCCCTGTACAAGCTCCTCAGCCACACATTTATCTGCTCTACCCTCCTATTCCTACCCTCAATAGCTCGTAGCACCGGGAGTAATCCAGATATTACTACCCTCGAGGACTTCCTTTTTAAATTCCTGCCTAACTTCCTATATTCTCCCTTCAGAATCTAATCCTTTTTTCTTCCTATGTCATTAGTTTCAATATGTCCAATGACCTGCTGCTGGTCCCAGGCCCCTTTGAGAATATTCTGCACCTTCTTGGAGATATCTTTGATGACGGTACCAGGGAGACAACACACCATTCTGATTTCTCTGCCTCAGAAAAGTCTGTTTGTGTCTCTGACTAGAGATAGTTCCCTTTCACAATCAATCGCTTGGAACCTGATGTACCCCTAATTACATGAGAGCCAGTCTTGGCACCAGAAATTTGGCTGTTACATATACAGTGATTAGGATAACTATGTTATAGATTTTTTTTTTCTAAATTTCTTTATTTAAATTTGGACAGTTTGTGACAAACTTACCCTTGATTGCTGATTGAGGTTGTGGTTTCTGTTTTTGACCTTACACCTAGTGCTTGTCAACTTAAAACTATACCACAGCAGAGAAAGGAAGCAGAACAGTAGCAACTGACATACAGATCATTATCTCAATCAAATGGCTATAATATATTAACAATAATTACAAACGTACAAAAACTCAAAACTAATGAAAAAATGGTCTAACTGATGTGATTACAGTTAGCAACAAATGTTGCACCATCTATAGAGGATATACAAAGAATAACATTGCATCAGCATTATATCTGGGTAAAACCTACCTGATTAATACATACACTTCCAACTGTAGAGCTGTGGCTAAGATCAATTTCTGTGCAGCCTTTTACTTGCTGTAAACCAGAAAATCTATCTTCATTCACAAGCTGTTTCTGGTTTCTCTGAGGTATAATGCAGCATCAACGACATGTGACTGGTCACAAGGGAAACAAACCCCAGGAAAGGGCGGAACTCGTTACCACTAGAGAGTCGAACGAGTCTTTTTCAGTTCTGCATAATATTTGCTTATGCAACTGAATACAGATGTAGGGTAGGATGGAAGGTAAGTAGATGAGTGTTTAGGGCAGTTTCAGGATGGGTGAAGGTAGGTCAGCTTCGGGTGGGATTGCCAGGTTAGGAAACACTAGTGGGAAATTTTGAAAGGGATCTGTGAGGGTTAGGTTTGGTGAGGCTTCATACCTGACAGACATGAGGTCGTGTTAGGTCTAATGTTCAGTCGGACTCATTGGGGTAACCCAGTAGAAACCAAGCCCCTCTATTCCCAAATTCACCACAAAAATTAAAGATTTTAAAATAAGTATACAAAATTCCACAATTTACCAGATACTCCAGGTTTCTGTACTTAAGAATTACTATTTATTACAAGTAATGAGGCTCGAGCTGCAGGTAACCTTCTCACAACTTACAGCAATTGAAGGACAAATTAGCTGAAGTTTGTCAGGTTTCAGGTCAGTTTTGACTGCAGAGAACGGATATTGAATTTAAGCTTATTGTGATCAAAACACTTTTGTAATTCTTTTCCCCAGCTTCAAGCTGTTTAGATACCCAAGACCAAATCACATACATAGTTGTCAAGCAAAAGGCCCTTGCCATCAATAACTGGTCAGTAGTCCACAGACCAATTAACTTCATGTTGCCACCCAGCTACATCTGTACATAGAACTCCAATTCATCTGCAACTACTTCAGTTAATACTTGTTTAAACAGATGTATAAACACAATGGTTGCCATGGGTGTCAGGTTCCACACAGCCATTGTTTTAAAACATTTCTTTCTCATTTCAGTTCATAACTTTTCTTAAAAAAACAAAATAAAAAGACAAAGTCTTTACACAGAGTAAAGGGGAGATTCAAGTCCAGTGTGGCTGGAGGATGTCAGGGTTGGTTTGGCAGTTGGGATGCTGCATCCAGCCTGGTCAGGTGTGAGGCTCAGTCTGGTAGTGGGATTGTGAGGTCAATAACAGGGAGGGTTGGGATGTCAGGCCAAGGGTTCAGTATAATCAGTATTAAAGCAGATTTTAATCCTCCTCCTTTTTCTGGGCAACTATTAATTCAATTCAGTCAGAATCCTCCACAGTTTCTGATGATCAGGCAATCTTTCAGCACGATGCTTAAATTTCTTCAACAATTATATCTGCTGTCAGGTTTTATTCCTTGGAAATGGAGTTCTTACCCTTTGCAAACAGAGATCAACATCCAACCTGTCAACTCTGTTCCCTTTTGAAATCTGAACATACCCTTGATCCTAAACTGTGATCCAAAACCATGTCATGTGGACTCTTCCACTAACCTTGCAAATTCTTCACTTCGGCAATCTAAGCCTACCTCATGATCTCTTATATCCTGTAATCTTTATTCCCTTTCACTAGCACTTTTCCCTCTTGCAATAGAAATCCACCCTCCAATCTTTGCCCACAATGCAAGTTGAATCGTCTCTCCCCACCGAGATCCAAGTGTTCCTGCAAACTTTCTTCCTGCAGTCTAAGTGCACCTCACAATCTCCCTTCCCTCCTGAGATGAACACATCACGTAAACTCCCTTCCCCACAGCTGCATTCACCAGACCTTGCCAGTCCACACCACAATCCATCTGCACTCACACAATCAGGGGCCACTGTACAATTTGAACCCTCCCTGCAATCCAGGACAACGCTGTCGATTTGAGAGCATGCTGTGACCTAAGCACACCCTGCAATCTTTCTCCTCTCCTGCAATCCGAACATTAATTGTAATTTGAGTGCAACTCAACGATAAGACCAGGTTTCCCCAAATGTAATGGTGTCTACTGTACATATATACATTATATTAAAATACACATTCCATTATAAACAGATTCCTTGCCTCCTTCACCGTAGCTAGGTTAAAATCATCCCTAGTAGAATTGTGGATGTACCTACACTAAATAGATTGCAGCAGTTTATGAAGGCAGCTCACCACCACCTTCTCAAGGGCAAGTAGGAACAGGCAATAATTGCTAGCCTCGCCAGTGAAGATTATATCTGATGAGTGAAGTTTTCAAAAGCCAATGGATTGGTTGCTTGTCAGTGCAGGGGTTGGGAGTTGGGCATGTTCCAGAGAATAAAAAGCGAGTGGAAATGATCACAGAGGGCTTTGTAGATTGGGAATTTAATTGGGATTGGAGTAGGTGGTGCAATTAACAAAATGAAGTGGGGAATCAAGGGCGAGTCAAGTGTTACAAAGCAATTAGGGCAGTTAAAAGGTATGTGAGTGTTAAAAATCACACAACACCAGGTTATAGTCCAACAGGTTTATTTGGAAGCATGAGTTTTCGGAGTGCTGCTCCTTCATCAGGTGGTTGTGGAGTATAAGATCATAAGACACAGAATTTATAGCAAAAGTTTATAGTGTGATGTAACTGAAATTATATATTGAAAAATACCTGGATTGTTTTTAAAGTCTTTCATCTTTTAGAATGGGCATGTTGGTTTCAGTTCTTTCATATGTAAATCCCAAACTTTCTTAAAGTTACATTCTCAAGTGAACTTTAACAATAGGTGCCATGTTGGCCCAGATAATGGATTGAAGGTGTGAGGTGCCCTGTGTGAGGCTGTCTGTGCCCCAATGTTCAGACTGATTCTAATCTAAAAAAGGGATTTACAACATCTTACATGGATTCTTGAATTATTTGAGCAAAATAAAACGTAATTCTGCAAGTGCAAATTCACCCCACAAAAGTATATGCATATGTGTGCATGTGGGTGTGCGCGCGAAGGGGTATGAGTGTCTGTGAGAGTGTGTGTGTATGTGTATGTGGGTGAGTGTGAGTGTTAAGGGGTATAAGTCTGAAAGGAGGTGCATGTGGGAGTGTATGTGTGAACGTATGGGAGAGAGAGCTTGGGTATGAGAGAGCACCTGTGTGTGTGTTTGTGTGTAATGCAGAGGCGTCATCTGCAGTGTGACATGAACTCATGTGTTAAAAGAGTTGTGCATAGGTTAGACCATTGGATTTACAGGAGACATTATCTTCCTTTACCCTTTGCCCTTTCTTATTTCTATCTCAAACTGATACAGTCTGCAAAACAAATGCAAAATATTTTGCTTAACATTTCTCTGCCTTTATACTCTCACTTCAGCTGATTAAGATATGAACATACCCATGTGATTTGAAAAAAGGGATGCCAATCATCCTTATGAACCACACCACTAAATCTCACACTCACAAATAATAGGTCAGATACTGGCACTACATGTACTTTACTGCAAAAGTAATGTAGAGCCCCAAGTTTGATTTGTATTTTCAGATAGTGTATGTTGAGAAGAAAAGGTATAGTTTTTAGTCTTGTACTGGGAGTGTAGTCAAGTGTGTGAATTTAGTTGATGCATGCATTTTTAATCAGAGTTCACAGAATTGGAGTATAGCTTAAGGTAAATAAATCAGTGAATTAGAAACACCAGGTAAAAAACAAAAGCAGTGCTGTTGCTTATGTTAGGAACCTGTATCACAAAGACAAAATCCCACAGAAAACTGAGCAATGTGCACAGGTTCAGTCACAGTGAAAGGGTATCATTACTTCAGTGGTCTCAAAAATATCAAGGCTGTGGAAAAATCCCAAGTGGTCTAAAAGAAAAATATCCCAAAGCAGAAGATGCTGAAAGCTTAATGTAACAAAAACCAATGTCTTTGTTCTGTAATTACTTAGATGTCAGTAAGGAGAAAGCTTCAAAAAGCAACTGTAGCCTTGTCAATTCAACAAAGAAGTATAGACAGGCTAACCTCTCACTGAGTTGGGAATATCTGTAAATTTATTGTTAAGGGTTAAAGGGTTTAACTCTCTGTTTCTCATATTTGTAATAAGATTATTTCAACTAGTTCTTGCACAGTTGATATAATAAGTGTTCTTCTCCCTTTGTGTAATAAATTTTACATTATTTTGTTAAGTATGCTGACAGCCTATTGTGAGTATGTTCAGTCACTGACCATCACATAAACAAATGGCAAAAATTAACTTTACAGTCTATCAAGCCAACTTGTACTCTGGGATCTCACGTATCCAGTATTACTATAGAATCATAGAATTTTAACAGTACAGAAGGAAGCCATTTGACCCATTGTGTCTTTATCAGCTCTCAAAAGAGCTGTCCAGCTCATCCCATTCTCAGTCCTATCTCAGTCGCCCTCTAAGTTCATCATTTCCAAATATATACCCAGCTCACTTTTGAAACCTCCTATGGAATCCACCTTTACAATTCTCCCAGGCAGCGCAATTCAAATTCTAACAACCAAGTAAAGAAGTTTCTCCTCATCTCACTTGTAGCTCTCTTGCCGACAAACTTGAAATTGTGACCCACTAGTTACTGACATACTAATTAGTGGAAACAGAATATCGTTCTTTTCCCTGTTAAAATTGTTTATAATTTTGAACACCTCAATAAGGTGACCTCCTTAATATTCTCAGCTCCAAGGAGAATAAGCCTAATTTCTCTAATCTTTCCTTGTATCTAAAATCCTTCATTCCTCGTATAATTCTGGTAATATCCTTTGCACACTCACTCCAGTGCTTTAACATCCCTCCTTAAATAAGATGCCCAGAACTGAATACAATACTCCAAAAGTGATCTGACCAGTGATTTGCAGAGGTGTAGATTGCTTTTATACTCTATACCTTCATTCTTAAACTCAAGGATTCTATATGCCTTCTCAACAATGATTTCAATTTGCCTGGCCACCTTCAGAGAATTATGCATGTGAACCCTGAGGTCCCTTCTCTCCTGTACTCTGCTCAAAGCTGTATCATTGAGCCTGTATTGTTTCTCTCTTTCTTCTATCAAAATACATTACCTCATTTTTCTCTGCACTGAAATTTATATGCCAAGTTCTGCCCATTTGGCCAATCTATCAATGTCCCTCTTAAGTCTCTCAGCATCATCCTCAATTCTCTATTCTTCCTAATTTTAGCATCTTCTGCAAATTTAGAGATTTTTCCCTCAATACTCATCTCCAAATTATTTGTAAACATCAGAAAAAACAAGGGTTCTAACATTGATTCCTGGAGCGTATCACTTTCAACTCATCACCAGTGTGCGAAATGTCCATCTGTTTCCTACCTTTTAGCCAACTTCTCATTCATGCCACCAAGGACTCATCAATCACAAACATTTCTAATTTGCTCACCAACCTGCCATGTAGCACATATAAATTGTTTTCTGAAAGTCTAAATATGGAACATCCACATTACTACCCTCACCCACTGCCTACATCACTTTGTCAAACTCAGTCAAATTTGTCAGATGAGACTTGCCTTGACAAAGCCACACTGGCTGTCTAGTATTAATTTATTTTCTCTAAGTATATGTTTACCCTATCCCGTAAATATGGCTTCCATCAATTTTCCCCCTGTTGGTGTCAAGCTGACGGATCTGTAATTTCCTGGGTTATCCTTTGCCTTTCTTAAACAGTCATGCCACATTTGCAACGTTCCAGTCCCCGAGGCTAATTCTGCATTGAGAGAGACCTGCAAATTTTCTGACAATGGCTACACATTTTGCTCCGTTACCTCTCTTAGCAATCTAGGATGTATGCCATCTAGGCCTGCAACTTCTCTACCTGGTATACTGCCAGCCTTTTTAGCATCTCTTCTTTATCTCTCACTATACTGCTCAGTTGCTCAATACCCACATCTTCAATTCAGCTATTGTCACCATCTTCTAATTTGGAAAGGACAAAAGCAAATTATTCATTTACTAAGTCTGCCATGTCCTTTGCTTCAGTGAGAACCTTACCATATTTGTTCCTTATGGGCCCCACTCTATCTTTCACTAATCTTTTAATATTAATGTGTTTGAAGAACATTTTACTATTTGTTTTAGTACAACCTGCCATCCTTTGCTCACACTTCCTCTTAGTTTTCCTTATTCCAGCCTTAGCTCTCCTGCATTTGAGTTGCACTTCCTTCTATTCCGGTATCATATGCTTCCTTATTTTCTCATCAATAGCCTTAGGCTAGTCTAGCTTTGGATACCCCACATTTATTTCACATAGGCATGTACCTAGCTTGCACCATATTCGACGCTTGAAATCTCCCATTTTTCAACTATTGTTTTTATTCACCAAAATGTATTTCCTATTGATGTGCTTCAGTTCAACGTTTAAACCTCTTAAAATCTGCCTTTTTTCAATTTGAAACCTTAATGATTGACTGATTTTTATCCTTTTCCAACTCAATATTGAACCTTTTTATTGGGATCATAATACAATCCAGTAAAAAAGAAGTGCATCACAAATAATAGGCTACCAGTTTGTAGCAACTAGGGCAATTGATAAGACATGATTTGTAGATGTTGGTGTTGGACTGAAATGTACAAAATTAAAAATCACATAACACCAGACTATAGTTCAACAGGTTTATTTGGAAGCGCTAGCTTTCAGAGCACTGCTTCTTCATTAGATGGTTGTTTGTATCTTACGATCTTATACTCCACAACCACCAGATGAAGGAGCAGCACTCTGAAAGCTAGCGCTTCCAAATAAACCTGTTGGACTATAACCTGGGTGCAGTGTAATTTTTAAAATTGCTAAGATACTCACCCAAAGATGAGATGACATTCCAGTTTTGCTGCCAAACACTCAGATGTTGCCTTCAAGGATCCATAACACCAAAGAATGGGGATATTCCTTATTATGCAAGACGTTTTATATATCAAGATCATTAGTGACTCTTCTGGCTTCAATAATCTCTTCGCATTATCTGGTACCGAATCGCCATTTTTAAACTCTCTTTCTTTCCCCAGATAGACATGGTTAGCAATTGGAATTGAGGGAGTGAATGATCACACAAGTCAGATTGTGGTTACATTTCTAAAAGTAGATGGACTGTTTCTCTTATTTCTTCATTTGTAGCTTCAGGACAGAGAGAAACAAGGATCAGAAAAGATATTGGGGCACAGAGAAACTAGATTATATTTAAAACTGATGTAGAACAGTAGCCTAATTTTTCTGTTCGAGTAATTCAAAATACTTGCATCTCACCACCTTTCACAAAGGTTTCTTTCTCTTTGTCATATCTTCATTTATCACACTCTCACAAAATACTTGGAAAAGCTTGTGGACTTTAATTTAGTTCACTGAGTAAAGGATTGCTTACGTTTGCTCCATGACAAAATGAAATCATAATGATTCTAAACATCAATGGTCCTTACCTGCCTCTGTACCTTCATCCAACAAAAATCTGTCAATCTTACTTTTGGAAATTTCAATTCACCCAACCGCCTTAAGGAAAGAACTTCTAGATTTCCACCCATGTACAAAAAATACATCCTAATTTCCTTCTTACATTGGCAAGTTTGAATTTTACAAATATGCCCTTTTGTTTTAGACACCTCACCTGAGGAAATTGATTCTCAAAAAGACATCAACAGTCACCAAAGATTCAATACTTTCCATAACTATTAAGGTAATTCTACCCCTTCCCCAAGATTACACCAGGACTTCTTTCCCCTTTTGAGAGAGTTTTCTGAACACATTTTGATACAAATATTCAATTACAAGTAGGATCCACATCCTTATCCCTTTCAACAATATTCAGATTATTTGACCTTCAAATTTAGAACAGAGTCAAAACCAGTGGTAGTCAACAAACTTAATATTGTACTGCCACATGTTCAATAATGAAGCAAGGCACAAGGAATGAATGTACTTATGTTCATTTTCAGTTTGTTTCTCCTTTATTCACTGGGTTTACACACATGAGCGCAAACAGGTGCTATCTGTACACACTTACTTGCTCTTGAAAAATTCAGTTTGTATTTCAGAAGTTCTTAAAACATCATATAAACTAGAATGATACAAACTTAGATCATGAAATATAAACTTCACAGGAAATGATAGGGTTTTCTGTCTCGACTGTGGTTTTGATAAGGACTCAAGCCCATGACTTCAACACAAAACCAAGGCTGAAAGTTCAGTGCAATACAAAACAAAGGTTGCATTTTCAGAGATAATTTCTGTCAAACAATGTGCAAAACGTAGGCCTTAGCTTCTCATTTAATGGATACAAAAGGATTCTATAGTGTAGCTCTCTTTGTCACCTGAACAGCAGTGTCAGTTGACCTATACTCTGAGATAAGTAGGTCAATTGTTATTTCTTTCATTTCCTGTTTGTGAGACTTTGCTATTTGAAACCAGCTGCTATATTTGCCAAAACAAATTTGGAAAACGTAATCCTTCATTTATGAAATGCTTTAGGAACTTTAAGAACATAAAATCTGGATCACCAATTTAAAACCGAGATAAAGTATTTTTTTCTCAGAAGGAAAATAGTTGCTGTCAAAACATTGAATGTTTTCAAGAAGGAGTTAGATATAGTTTTGATGATCAGCCCCTGAGAAGGCTTGAAGGGCCAAATGGACTGAACTTGTCACTATATTTCATGTTTCTGAGCATAACATACTGAAACAATATTGACTTGTTGGGTATTTGCTAGTATTGAGAGTGTGGTGCTGGAAAAGCACAGCCAGTCAGGCAGCAGATGAGGAGCAGGTGAATTGATGTTTTGGGCGTAAGCCCTTCATCAGAAATGGCTTATGCCCAAAACATCGATTCTTCCGCTCCTCAGATGCTGCCTAACCTGCTGTACTTTTCCAGCACCACACTCTCGACTCTGATCTCCAGTATCTGCAGTCCTTACTTTCTCCGATATGCTGCTGTTAAAGCTGTGCATCATTCACTCTGCACTTCTGGGTAAAGTGGTGGTAAATGTCTTTTTCACTTTTGTGCTGGGCTTCTCTATCTTTACCAGTGGGTATATTTGTGAAGCCTCCTGTCAGTTATTTAACTGGACACCATCGTTCACGATTGGATGTGGCAGAGCTTTAATCTGAACCATTAGCTAAGGAATCACATAGCTCAGCCTATTGAATAGTGCTTCACTGATTGGCTAGCAAGTTGTATATTTGTTTGGTTAATATCTCATTTTTAATCAGTCTGGTGCAGCTCTTGGCATTCCCATCTAGTTTTGTGTCATTCACAAACTTTGAAATTTGACATTTGGTCCCCACATCCAAATCATTAATGGAGGCTGTAAACAGCTAAAGCCCAAGCACTGATCCTTCCGTATATCACCATAACTCATTCATTCCTCCTCTGGTTTCCTTCCATTAACCAATTCTCAATCCATGCTAGCACATTACCCCTATTCCAAGAAGAGTGTGGGGCATGACAGGAGCAATAGCAGGCATAACTTAAAATAAGGTGTCGACCTGGTGAAACCATAAAATAGGAACAGCTCTGTACCAGACAGCATAAGCAACCAGTGATACACAGGGCTAAGTGATTCCACATCAAATGGATTAGATATGAACCCTACAGTTCTGCATATCTAGATGCAAATAGTGGTGGGTAATTAAACCACAATGGAGTAAAGGAAGCAACTCCACACAAACATCCTCATCCTCAATGACAGGGAAACCCAGCATATCATCAAAAAGATAAGGCTGACGCATTTTACAATAAGCTTCAGCCAGATGTATTGAGTAATGGTCCTTCCTCATCCCCTCCGGATGCCTCCAGCATCACAGATGCTAATCTTCAGCCAATTTGATTCACTCCATATGATGTTAGGATGTATGCAATACTGCAAAGACTATAGGTTCAGACATTGCAGCAATAGTGCAGAAGATGTGCTCCAGAACTTGCTGCACCTCTAAATGTGCTGCTCCAATACTACTAAAGCACCAACATCCATACAACAAAAAGCAAAACTAATCCAACGAAGCCAGCTGCCACCCTATCAGTCTACATTCAATCATCAGTAAAGTGATGGAAGATGCAGCGCTATCAAGCAGCTCTTGCTTAACAATAACCTGCTCATTGATGCTCAGTCTGGCTTCTGTCAGGGTCAAAGGCCTTTTGACCTCATACAGTTTTGTTACAAACATCAACAAAAGAGTTGAATTCTAGAGTGAGGTGAGAGTGACTGTCCTTGAAATGAAGGCATATTTGATCAAGTATGGTATCAATGGGAATAAGAGGGAACATTCCATGCCAGTTAGAGTAATGCCTGGCACAAAGGAAGATGGTCATGGTCATTGGAGGTCAGTTGTCTCAGCTCCAAGGTATCTCTGCAGGAGATTCTCCAGGTAGTGTCCTAGGCCCTTCTTCATCAATTACCTTCCTCCATCACAACTGGGGACGTCCATTGATGATTGTACAACATCTGGCACCACTTGTAATTCTTCAGGTAATGAAGCAGTCCATATCCAAATGCAGCAAGACCTGGACAATAACCAAGCCTGGGTTGACAAATGGCAAATAACATTCAGGCCACTCAAGTAACAGAGAGAATCTAACCATCGCATTTTGACATTCCCACCATCACTGAATTGTCCACTATCAATATCCTATGGTTACCATTTAAACACTGTGGCTACAACAGTAGGTCAAAGGTAGGAAACCTCCCTAAAGCTTCTCCATCATCTGGAATGCAAAGTCAGGAGTGTGTTGAAATTCTATCTACTTGCCCAGATGAGTTTGGCTTTAACAACATTCAAGAAGGTGGTTAAAGCAACTCTGCGCAATTAGCTCCACTTTCACTAACATTCACTCCCTTCTTCACTGATACTAAGTAGCAGTATTGCACTCCATATATAAGATTCGTTACAGAAATTCACTAAGGCTTATTAGACACCACTTCCAAACACATGATCAATACCATTAGAAGGACGAGGGAAGCAGATACAGGGGAACACCATCATCTGAAAGTCCCCTTCGAAACCACTCACTATCCTGACTTGTAAATCAATTGCTAAACCACTTGGTATCCTGACTTGTAAATTAATTGTTGTTTCTTCACTGTGGGAGGGTCCTGGAAATCTCTCCCTAATGGCTTGTGGGTTTAGATTAGATTAATTACAGTGTGGAAACAGGCCCTTCGGCCCACCAAGTCCACACCGACACGCCGAAGCGTAACCCACCCAGACCCATTCGCCTACATTTACCCCTTCACCTTACACTACGGGCAATTTAGCATGGCCAATTCACCTAGCCTGCACATTTTTGGATTTGGGAGGAAACCGGAGCACCTGGAGGAAACCCACGCAGACACGGGGAGAATGTGCAAGCTCCACACAGACAGTCACCTGAGGCGGGAATTGAACCCGGGACTCAGGCGCTGTGAAGCAGCAGTGCTAACCACTGTGACACTGTGCCGCCCACTTGCAACAAAATGGATTGCAGCAGTTTCATAAACAGCATACCTTCTCAAGGCCAAACAGGGATAAGTAATAAAAGCTGACCCCGCCAAATACATCTAAATTCCATGAACGAATTAAAAAATAAACAAAATACTGTGTGCTCTAATTTTATTTACTAACCTAAACATTGCTAAACAGAGACACAAACTCAAAGCTTTTCAGTTTGCACTCATTAGAACAGAGAAGCAAAAAACCAAACTTAGAAAGGTAACATGTATAGATGCGTATGTCCCAGTCCATAGCAGTGAAATTGATTGACATTCGAGTTTGTGCCTCTTTTTGGCAATGATTAAGTTCTGTACTACCGAACAATATCTTTTTAAAAAACCATCCACAATGTGTCCTAAGAAATGCCTCAAAAAATTCAAAAATACCACATGAACTGATTTCCCATAGTGCATTCTGCAAAAATAAAACTCAAAGAAATATGAACATCCCATTGTACCAAGAACCATACAAGTATAGGGAAACATTATAATAGAACAAACTTAAAGGACTTGTATCTTAATGCTCAAAGCATTTGGAATAAGGTAATGAATTGATGAGGAAGTCGAGGTCACAAGGACTTTATACTACTTAAAGGAATCAGGGGAGGGCTCAGGAGAGGCTATTAAAGCTTCCAGAACAAGTAATAGGATGGGGTATGGAAAGGGTCTGGAATCTAACATCAGGCACAGCAGATAACTATGAGAAGGGACGGTCCACACGGGAGTGAAGGTATGGCAACAGCATGTTTATGATATCTAAAAGGTAAGAGAAGCAAGACTGTACATTCGCCCACTGGAAAATGAGGCTGGAGAGGTAGTAATATGGAACAAAGAAATGGCAGAGGTACTGGATAGATATTTTGCATCAGTTTTCACAGTGGAAGACACTCGTAGCATTCTGGAACTTCAAGAAAGTCATAGGGCAGAGGTGTGTTTAGTGGCCAACATTAAAGAGCAGGTGATGGGGAAGCTTAGAGGTCTGAAGGTGGATATATCACCTGGACCAGACGGACTACACCTCACAGTTCCAAATGAGATAGATGAGATTGCGGAGGCATTGGGGTAGTAATCTTTCAGGAATCACTGGATTCTGAGAGGGTCCCAGAGGTCTGGAAAATGTTTAATATAACACCTCTGTTTAATAAGGGAGGGAATCAGAAGACAGGACCTCAGTTGTTAGTAAGAATTGTATGCAGTACTCCAAATGCGGCCTTACCAATGTATCATCTAGCTGTATCAACTCCTGGATTCCTCACTGCTCTGACCGTTGAAGATAAGCATGCCAAACGACTTCTTCACCACCTGTCCACCTGTGACACCACTTTCAAGGAACCTATACCTGCACCTGTAGGTGTCTCTTTCGACAGCATTCCCCAGCCCAATTAAGCCACCCGAGGAGGTGCTGCAATCTGCTACACTAGGGGATTCCTTTCGAGGCACTCCAAAGTTGGTCAGCATTCCCCAGTCTCCCTCTCAATGTTTCAATTTACTCAAATGGAACCAGAGGAGACTTCTGCATTGAACCCTCAGCATTGTGGGACATTTCTAGTCTTAAGCATCTAGTGGACAGCTGCTAAGGTCATCTGAAGCCATAGGGCATCAGGATCAGCAGCCTACCTCCAGCTCTATTGCAAATACCAGGACCACACTTCAAAGTACATGGCACCCATTAGAAAGAGCACTCGGATACACCAGGATAATATTGGCATTTATGTTTAACCTTTATATTTTAACCTTTAACATTTCTCAGGGTGCAAGCAGAGTATGGCACTTGGAAATTGTAACCTTTCCTTACACTCTTCTGTATAATGTACATTGTCCTACAGTGGACAATGATAGATTTAATATTCAATGAGAAAATGATTTTCAGTAATGGTATTTGGTTGGCTCAAAGCTGGTTTGCAATGTAGATTCAATTCCTGCACTAACTGAGGTTACCTCTCATTTATCTCTCCACTCTACAGGCACTGTCTCTATTCCTGAAGGGCTTTTGCCCGAAACATCAATTTTCCTGCTCCTTGGATGCTGCCTGAACTGCTGTGCTTTTCCAGCACTACTCTAATCCAAAATCTGGTTTCCAGCATCTGCAGTCATTGTTTTTAGCATGAAAGATTCCTGCTCTTATTCTGTCCTTTCACCCGAGATATGGTGACCTCAGGTTAAAAAACCACCAGTCCTCTCACTGATGAGAGATCAGTGTTATGGTCATCTGGAACAATGGTGATTTTACCTTACCCTTTTTTTTCATTACAACCTTTGTAGAGATTCTCACGTAGAATATTCAATGAATATGCTCCCATATCAATTGTCTCAACTTTTAACTTTTTTTTATCTTTTAGCTTCCCTGGATGAAATACAATATTTTCTAATTTGAATATTGCTGAAAAAGCTACATGCTGTCAAAAATTTCATTCATCAGGATAGAATTACAAGAATACCAAATTTCAAACAGAACAATTTAGACTGCATGAGAAGAGGGCGCTGATTGGTTGGCAAGCGAACACAGATGGAGATGTTGTCAAAGTGAGAATGCACCATGGAAAAATTAACCTCCAAGTTGTTGTTTAAATCAAAACCAAACAAGTCAACTCTAATTAAGGCATTGCTACGGGGAATGCACCAGGAAATAGTTATTCCCCAAGCTTTTAATTTATTGAGCAGGATGAACTCCTGAACATCATTTTTCTGTTTATAAGGACAGAGTCTTGTGTTTGATTATTTACAGCTTCTAGCAAGCATAAATAAGCCAAATTGCAAGTCTGACAAGCTTAACTTGATTACTGTGTATTTCTTACTAAGCAGTTGTGATTGTATCAAGTGTTATCCAATTGCAGAATCACATTTAAAGGTATAGCAAGCATGGGTTGGTTGAAGGGCTCCAGCACGAAACATTGAGTTTCCTGCTCCTCAGGTGCCACCTGACCCATTGTGCTTTTCCAGCAACACACTCGCAACTCTGAATACATCAACACTCTACCTAATGTGAACAACCGAAGTAACATGATGCTTGACAACATCCACCACCACTGAGGCAATGGCCTACATACCTGGCAATACACCAGCACTGAAAGTTATAAGCCATGTTATACAGTTGTGTGGGAGATAGAACATTGTTTTGCTTTTAATCTCATTCTGTTAGTTGAGATTAAATCTTGTCTGTTGCTCAAAGTTTTGAGACAACTTGAGGTAAACTGTACACTTTCCAGACCTGAAGATGGCAGCTTTAGGCCCATTCACAAATTTGTGAGATAAGCAATGATCTGATGAGGGTAGCTACTATTCTGCAGAAACTTTTTTGATGCACCTTATTTCGACCTTGCACTGTGAGCAAATGGACCCTAGTTACAAAGTTGTTAAGACAAATGTTGTAACGCATGGAACTGCAGAAGTTCCAATGTATATATTGACCGGGTGTGGTAGACGGCAGTAGGTAATCCATCAGCATTCTTCACAACTTGCATATCGCTCCACTTCAAAGGTGAACTTCAGTGTGGGATAGAGCCCATTAAAAGCTGAGAGAAAATCTTTACATGCAGACTCAGCATTGTAAATGCATCATGTATAATGGAAATATGGAACTGGTATGAGATCATTCCATCAAAGCAATGTTCCTCATGGAAACCAATGAAAGTGTTAGTAAGAGCTGAGCCTAGAAAGCATCCTATGACAATGTGGCTTGGGTATACATGATGTCATTTATACATGGCACTGGTGAAACAACATCTGGAGTACTGTGAATGATATTGATCATCTCACTTAAGGAAGAATGTAAATGCATTGGAAACCGTTCAGAGTGTTTAACAAACTAATAGAGCTGAGCACCTTCTCCCACTCCCCATCCACCAAGCCTTGTCATCACATAGACTGCTACCACAAATGACCTTTGTCAGCTACTAACAGCCCCCATTAACAGCTATTCATTCTCCCAGGTTGACCTTTACCCAGTCCTTTGTCTGCCCAACTGCTTTTAGAGTCATACAGTTCTATCTGAATGCCATTTCCATCCATCATTTACCGTTTTCCCCTCTCCACACCCCTTCTCTAGCATAAATACCAACCTTTGCCTAGCTACCGTCAGTTATTAAGAAGGGTCACTGGATCTGAAACATTAACTCTGCTGTCTCTCCACAGATGCCACCAGGCCTGCTGAGTTTTTCCAGCAATTTCTGACTTTGGAATAATACTTGGCATAAGAGGGTTGGATAGAGTAGGCTTGTATATGTTTAGATGAGGACCGGATGCCTTGAAACATAAAAAACCCTGTAGTCATTACAAGGTAAATGTGGGAAGAATGTTTCTTCTTATGGCTAATTACCTGACAAAGGAGCAGTGCTACAAAACCTTGTACTTTCAAATAAACCTGTTGGACTATAACCCAGTGTTGCGTGATTTTTAACTTTATCCACCCCAGTCCAACAATGGCATCTCTATATCATGGTTAAAATTAGTAATCACAGTAAAAGAAAAATCAGGGGTCACCCATTTAAAACAGAGATGAGGCAATTTCTTTTTCTCTGACGGTAATCAGTCTTTGGAATTCTTCTTGAAAAGGTTTTGGAAGCAGAGTCCTTGAATATTTTTTAAGGTAGAGGTAGATGGATTATTTTTGAGAGATGAAAGGTTATTAAGGATGAGCAGGAATGCGAACTTGTAGTTACAATCAGATCCTACACTAAACACAATCTGAAAAAGATTATAATGTAAAAAATTTAGTTACATTTTGTTCAAAACGTATTGGCAAAATAAGTCAATTACCTAATAGCTACTCATTGGCTAACAGCTAAACTAATATATTCAGAATTTTGATGCATCAAATTGTATCAGGAAGTACTATTCACTGATATAGTTTTGCCATCTTCTGGACTCAAACAGGACAGCAACAGAGCAAAAACAGCAACAGAGAAATAAAGCAGACATTTCCCAGCCCTTGAGTGGCAGGGCTAACAGCAAGTAATTTGAGAGAAAAATTGGGATTTTCAACATTAAGCAAAACGAAATCCAATATTCCCTTTAAGATTTTAATAACAAAGGAGAATCTTGGTAGTAAGTGAAAAGGAAGTAAGTGAAGCTATTTCAGCTTCATCTCATTATTGGTTAAGCTTGCCTCATGCAACATAATTTTTCTAGGTAAGAAAATAGATAACATTAATTCATGACTTAAAAGTCTAAGCAGTTACCTGACAGGTGAATCTGCCCGTTCCTTCTCCGGGACTCCCAATATTACACAAAGATTATTTGGTCATTATCACATTTAAATTTATGGGAACTTGCTGCGAGCGATGGACTGCTGTATTTCCCACTTTATAGTGGTGACTACACTTCAAAAGTACTTCAGTGGCTGTAAAGTGCTTTGAGACAGGACAAAAGGGTAACTGGGAAGAGAGTAGGCGTCCATAAAGATCACGTAAGGCTGCTTACTTTTGAAACCACAGGAGATGGGAGAAGAAAGTAAATGATTGTGTTGCATCGGTGTTTACTGTGGAGAAGAAGATGGAAGCTAGAGAACTTGGGGAAATAAACAGTGTCATCTTGAAAAATGGCCATTTTACTGGAGGTTCTAGACGTCTTAACACACATAAAGATGGATAAATCGCTGGGACCTGATCAGGTGTACCCTAGAAGCTAAGGAAGTGATTGCTGGGTCCTTTGCCGAGATATTTGTATGACTAATAGCCACAAGTGAGATGCCGGAAGACTGGAAATTAGCTAATATGGTGCTGCTACTTAAGAAAGGTGGTAAGGAAAAGCCAGGAACTATAGACCGGTGAGCCTGACATCAGTGGTGGGCATATTGTTGGAGGGGGTCTTGAGGCTCAGGATTTACATGTATTTGGAAAGGCAAGGACTGATTAGGGATAGTCAACATGGCTTTGTGTGTGTGAAATCTTGTCTCACTAAGTTGAAATTTTTGAAGAAGTAACAAAGAGGATTGATGAAGGCAGAGCAATGGGTGTATTTCATATGGACTTCGTTAAGGCATTCAACAAAGTTTTGCATGGCAGACTGGTTACCAAGTTTAGATTACATGGAATACAGGAAAAATGAGCCATTTGGATACAGAACTGGCTCGAAGGTGAGACAGACTGTGGTGGTGAAGGGTTGCTTTTCAGACTGGAGGCCTGTGTCCAGCAGCGTGCCACAACAATCGGGGCTGGGTCATAGAATTATAGAGATGTACAGCATGGAAACAGACCCATCGGTCCAACCCGTCTATGCTGACCAGATATCCCAACCCGATCTAGTCCCACCTGCCAGCACCCGACCCATATCCCTCCAAGCCCTTCTGATTCATATACCCATCCAAATACCTCTTAAATGTTGTAATTGTACCAGCCTCCACCACTTCCTCTGGCAGCTCAGTTCATACACGTACCACCCTTTGTGTGAAAAGGTTACCCCTTTGGTCTCTTTTATATCTTTCCCCTCTCACCCTAAACCTATGCCCTCTAGTTCTGGACTCCCTGGCCCCAGGGAAAAGTCTTTGTCTATTTACCCTATCCATGCCCCTCATAATTTTGTAAACCTCTATAAGGTCACCCCTCAGCCTCCGTCGCTCCAGGGAAAACAGCCCCAGCCTGTTCAACCTCTCCCTGTAGCTCAAATCCTCCAACCCTGGCAACATCCTTTTAAATCTTTTCTGAACCCTTTCAAGTTTCACAACATCTTTCCGATAGGAAGATCAGAAGTAGACGCAATATTCCAACAGTGGCTTAACCAATGTCCTGTACAGCCGCAACATGACATCCCAATTTCTGTACTCAATACTCTGACCAATAAAAGAAAGCATACCAAACCCACTGCTTTTTGCCATTTCTATAAATGATTTGGATGTGAACATAGGAGGCATGGTTAGTAAGACACCAAAATTGGTGGAGTAGTGGACAGCCCAAGAGGGTTACCTTAGAGTACAATGGCATCTTGATCAGATGGGCAGGTGGACCAAGGAGTGGCAGATGAAGTTCAGTTTAGATAAACGTGAGGTGCTGCATTTTGAAAAGACAAATCAGGCAGGACTCATATACTTAATGGGAAGGTTCTGTGGAGTGTTGCTGAACAAAGAAATCTTGAAGTGCAGTTCATTTCCCTTGAAAGTGGAGTCTCTGGTAGACAGGATAATGAAGGTGACGATTGGTATGCTTGCCTTTATTGGTTAGTGCGTTGAGTTTCAGAGTTGGGAGGTTATGTTGCAGCTGTACAGGGCATCGTGTAGGCCACTTTTAAAATACTGCATGCAATTCTTGTCTCCCTGCTACAAAATGTTGTGAAACTTGAAAGGGCTCAGAAAAGATTCAAGGATGTTACCGGGGTTGGAAGTTTCGAGCTATAGGGAAAAGCTGGGCTATTTTCCCTGCAGCATCAGAGGCTGAGGTTTATAAAATTGAGGGTTATAGATAGGGTGAATAGACAAGGTCTTTTACCCATGGTGGGAGTCCAAAATGAGAGGAAATAGATTTAAGATGAGAAGGTAACGATTAGAAAGACCTAAGGGACAACTTTTTCATGCAGAGGGCGATGCATATATGAAACAAGCCAGAGGAAGTGGTGGAGGCTGGTACAATTACTACATTTAAAAAGGTATCTGGATTGATATTTGAATAAGAAGGGTTTAGAGGGATACGGGCAAAATGCTGTCAAATGGGACTAACTTTATTTTGCATATCTTGTTGACATGGATGAGTGGTCTGTTTTCATGCTATATAGCTCCAAGACTCTTGTGGCTATGAAAAGCACCTTATGTAAAAGCAAGTATTTCTTTCTACATATCCTTGCACAGCTGGTGATAGCAAGCATGGTACTCAACCAGAGACTGTCCTGTTGTTTTCATCAAACTTAAGTAGGCATCTATTGAATATGTAATGAGGATATTTAATTTATGAAACAACACCTGCAGGTAAGCATCAACTGGAGACTAATTTATGAAAATATAGATTTTTGTATCTATTTTCAGTATTTAATTGGATTGCAGAGAGATAAGCAGTAGCTGCTGAAGGCTCTCAGTCTCAAATTGATCATGGGCAGGTTGAAAACAGTGGCAATGCATGTTTATACTAAGATGTACTCAAGAAAAGGATCAAGTCAAAAACTCATTCTTTTGGTCCCAATATTCACTTCTTCTCATACAATCTCTTACTGAAACCCAACTGAGTTTCATGCTCGACTTTCAGCAGGACTGATCTTCACGTTCTCTATTTGGAGTTTTTTGAAAATTTACTGTCAATTTTCTTTATTTTAAACACCTCAATCAAATCACAATTATTTCTCAAAAACATGTGGATCTTAATGTAAACACCTGACACAAGAAGTTGCACCACAAAAGGCATTGATTTTCAACTACTGAAACTATAGAAAATTGTGATTTGTGAACAGGCAGAATGAATTCAATTGCCAGAGCAATGCCTACCAGAAAGCTGGGTGCAAACCCACTACAGCCATTTCAAGAGGCCCAGTGAGATGATGGGTCAAAGCAGTTAAACGTATGATGAGGTTTCCACATCTTTACAGAGAAAGAGCACATCTCCAAGAACTGCTGGCCTGCGAGCAAAGGCCCTTATTTGTGATATACTAGTCTTATACCCAATATTCTCCCTTTCAAACTGGATGTAAAATTCAATATGGTGGTCATTGTCACTTTAATTCAGAGGTCATTAATCAACTCCCTCATGTTATACAACACTAAGTCTATTATAACATACTATCTGGTTGATTTAAAACATAATGTTCTAAGAAACTTCTTTCAAAAGCATTCCATGAACTTCCTATCTAGGCCAAACTTGTATTTCCAGTTTATATGTAGATTAAAGTCACCCCTGACTACTTCCAACTCCCTTTCACAAACAACCCAAATGTTTTCCTACACACTTGCTTTTATATTGTGGTTACTGTCAGGGGCCTGTAAACTGTTCCCACTGGTGACTTCATTCCTCTATAACTCCTCATCCTCAACCAAATAAATTCTATGTTCTGATCTCCTGAATCTTAGTAGCTACCCTCCTACTTTTACCAAGTTCCCTATTTTCTTGCATGTCATACAGTCCTGAAAATTCAGGACTCAATCCTGTTTATCCTGAAATCCTCTCTCTATAAAGGCTATCATATTTGTTCATTTCAATGTTTGTTATCAATTTGTTTACTTTATAATTAATATAACACATTCCGATATATAGCCTTTAGATTGCCTTTCTCTGACATTTCGTTTTGACTTTAGGTGTATTTCTAGTATATTTTTCTCTAACCCTTCCTGTCATTCTCTGGGACTCATTTCCCACATTACGTTTTCCTCTTGTATCTTATCTCTACACTTTGATATGCCACACCTTTCCACATTTGATCAACTCGCTCCACTCTCTAATTTAAAACCCTTGTTACTTCCTTGGTTATGCAGTTTGCAAGAATACTGACCCCTGCATGGTCTGGGCACAGATTGTCCTAATGATATAACCCCCTTTTCCCCATCCCTCCCATACTAAATTTCTAAACCTTTCCCAACAGTTTGAGGTAAAACACTTGCACTGTAAAGAAACCCACCAAGAGTTATTTGCAGAGGACAATACAGCTGAATATTCATTTTTGTTTTAAGAAAAGAATGAATACTGATGCTTTGAGAAAACACAATCGCTTTAAAAATGGGAAAACAGCTATTAAACATATCCCATTTCTTTCAGTCTAACAATTTTAAAAAACATTCCTAGTTTACTGTACTCTATAAATATTGCAAGTTTAAAGGCTACAAACACACTATATATTAAGGTTTTATCATAATGTTGGATATCTGTTAGAATGAATTACACCATGGGCAACATATCAGTGAACATTAATTCAGATAGCAATCTAACTTGCTGTGTGCCACTGGAATCAACTCTGGGGCCACAATTATTTACAATATGACTTGGGTGAAAAAAGTGAGTGTACGGTCACCAGATTTGCAGATGACAAAAATATGGGTATGCAAATAGTTGGGATGTCAAAAGTGTCTGCAGAGAGATGTAGACATGTTAAGTGAGTGGGCAAAATCTTGGCAAGTAGAATATAAAAGTAGACAGGTTTTGTTAGGACTACACAATGCATTAGTCAGATCATGAAAATGTGTTGCTGGAAAAGCGCAGCAGGTCAGGCAGCATCCAAGGAGCAGGAGAATCGACGTTTCGGGCATGAGCCCTTCTTCAGGCTCATGCCCGAAACGTCGATTCTCCTGCTCCTTGGATGCTGCCTGACCTGCTGCGCTTTTCCAGCCACACATTTTCAGCTCTGATCTCCAGCATCTGCAGTCCTCACTTTCTCCTCATTAGTCAGATCATGACTGGAATACGGAACAGTTTTGAGCCCCTTCTTTAAGGAAAGATCAACTGACACTGGAGGTAGAAACTCAGAATTAGAGTTCACACATTTAAGATATAGAGATGAGGAGGAATTCCTTCAGAGAAGATTGTAAATCTGTGGAATTCTTTATTACAGAGGACTGCTGAGGCTGGATTGTAAGGTAAATTCATGGCTGAGAGAGAATCTAAGAGAATCAAGGGTTGTACGGAAAAAAAGCAAGAAAGTAGAGATCAGGATTACCAGATCAGCCATGATCGCATGAATGGCTGAGCAGATTTGACAGGAGCATAAGTATGCCATTCAGTCTATGTCTTACAGACTTAACTGGCTTCTCTTTCCAGAAATCCACAGTAGCAAGTAGTTTGCAGACTGACAAATGCAAATATGTGTTAATTTTAAATTCTTGACTCCAATAAAAGCCAAATACAATGTAAAATAGAAGAACTTCAGATATGACCTCTTTATTTTAGATGTCAATAGAAATCTCAGAATTTGACGTACTTACTGCTATATTCAAAATAAAAAGTACAATTTTAATAAACTTTCTATACATTGATGATTTTCAATTCCTACAATACACTGCTTATTCTACATTACAGCAAAAAAGGAGGAACTATTTTGCATTCCGTGCAATTATGTCATCGTAACTACTTAAGGCAAAGCTAGCGATGACGTAACAAGTAACCAGTTTTATAGCTTGTGGACTTGACATCAGAAGGGCTCTCGTTTTATCACTGACTCCAGAAACATTGGCAATAGAGAAAAGATAATGAAGGGTTGGAATGCCCAGCAGCAGCCTAGGGATAAATACGACAAATAACTGAACAAATACCTGAATTACTCAATGATGAAAGCAACCCTGAGACATTTCATCTGATTTTAATTGCACTGGGAAGCACTCATCAAAATTACATCTCAAATGTGTACATAAATACTTAAAATACAGAAAAAGAAAAAAAGAAAAATAGTTGAAGGCAACAATGCTCACCATGTTTCTTGTCCAACTTTAGATTTTACACTACATAGAGCAAAATATTCATAAATGAAAATGAATCACTTAAAAACCCATCCATTTATTCAATGGGAGCAGTTGAGCTGGAACTTAATTAAGCCCCAGAGCACAGATGTTTGGTAGTTTCACTGTGCAAGTTATCATTTTCTGTGACTATAAAAATACTAACAATGCCCTTAAGTGTTAAAATCACCTATAGTATGCATTTGGTGGGCTACTGCTCTTCCACATATATACATCTGAGTAAATAATGAAGAACTGTTGTCTCTTTTACAATGAGAAGTTATTTTAGTTCTAGTCTCTTTCCCTCAAGAACCATTTGTATCTCTTTGGCATCCAGTGTCTCATACTTCAACAAAGCCTCTGCAAGATTTTTGTGTTCTTTAGCATGAGTCTTCAAGATTTGCTTTGCTCTTTCATAAGAATCCTGTGTTTAAAAGAAAAGATTTTTAATACAGTCTCAAAGATCTCAATCAAAATTAGCATATCACAAACATTTAAGACTACTAATTTAGTGATATTTTCTGTGTACTGTTATCATATCCATAGTCTAAAGCACCACACACTCAACAGTATTGAAGATAAATTAAATGAATTGAAAGTAAATTACACAATGGTTATACAGTTTAGTGAACAAAAAAACGTACAAAATTGTGATCCAAACAAATTAGAATTGGCTACACATGTCAAACTAAAGATAGCGGTCTGAAGAAACTTGAACCTGAATTATTTCAAAATTGCAAGGAAATGTGGCTGCGTGTGTGCACAAGAAAACAACATGTGAGCAAATGAGCAAATGCAAGCATGCAAAACCAAAACCCTGTGAAAGACCAGTATTCATGACCTTATGATATCCCAAAATACCTTCTAGGAAATTAGGCACTTACACGTGTACATATGAATTATGAGCAGAAATAAGTAATTTGTCTTTTCAAATCTGATTCGCCATTCAATAAGGTCCTTTCTGATCTGTGTGGGTTTCACATCAATTGCAGTAACCTATGATTTCTTTGCCTCACAAGAATCCATCTACATCCACCTTAAAAATATTCCATAACCCAACTCCACCATCTTCACAAGCAGAGTTCCAAAGTTACACTATCTTCCAAGAGAAAACATAGCCCTTCATCTGTCTTAAAAAGGGTGACCCTTAATTTTAGAAATGTTCACTAGTAATAAATTCACACTCAAGAGTAAACAACCTTTCCGCATCCACCCTGTCAAGATCATTCAGAATCTTATAAACCTCAATCAAATCACCCATCACTATTTTAAACTCCAGTTAAAACAAGCCAAGACTGTTCAATCTTCCTTCATAAGACAAATCACTCATTCCAAACATCATTCTAGTAAACGTCCTTTAAACTGCCTCCAATGTTTACTGTCATCTTCCTGTAAATAAGACTACCAAAATTACACACGATACTTGAAATGTGGTCTCACCAATGATCTACATAACTGATGCATAACATCCTTAATGTTATATTCAATTCCTTTTATAATAAATGATAGCAATCCATTAACCTCCTTAATTTCTTATGGCACGTGCATACTAATATTGTGACTCACGCACTCGAAGATCATAAGACCATGAGATATAGGAACAGAATTAGGCCATTTGGCCCATCGAAGCTGCTCCAACATTCAATCATGATGAATGTTCTCAATCTCATTCTCCTGCCTTCTCCCCGAAATCCCTGATCCCTGACGAATCAAGAATCTATCTACCTCTGTCTTAAATGCACTCAGTTATTTGGTCTCCACATCTTCTGCACCAATGGAATACCACAGATTCACTGCCCTCTGGCTGAAGAAATTCCTCATCTCAATTCAAAAGAGTCATCCCTTCACTCTGACACTGTGCTCTCGTGTCTTTGTCTCTTCTACTCGTGGACACATCATCTCTGTGCCTATTCTAACCAGGCCTCAAAGTATTCTCTAAGTTTCAATAAGATATCTGCCCCCATCCTTCTAAACTCTATCGAGTACCCAAATCCTCAGCTGCCCCTCATATGACAAGCCCTTCATTGCTAGAATCATACTTGTAAACCTCCTCTAGTCCTCTTCCAATGCTAGCACACCCTTCCTTAAGTACATGGCCCTAAAACTGCTCACAGCATTCCAAATATGGTCTGACCAGTGTCAGAAACATCAACCTGCTGTTCCATCTCTATGCTCAGTACTCCTTCTCTAGTGATAAGAATTCTAAAAAGTTCCATTTTTTCTTCCACCAACTGATTTACAGCTATTTTTAGTATGTTTTTGTAATCTCCATAGTGAGGACAGAAGCAACATATTCCACGCATCTTCTGTTTTTTATTACCAACTCACCGCTCTCAACCTCTAAAGAGTTAATATTCACTTAGTCTTTTCCTTCATAAAAACTTTGCTACTTTTACATTTCTAGCTAGCTTCCTCTCCTGCAGGAATTCCTTTGTCCGAATTAACTTTTTATTCATTTTCTGTCTCTCTTTGTATTCTGACCAATCACCTTCACATGACTATATCTTTTGACCACAAGTTCATGCTCTCCTTAACATCTTTAGTTAAATATGGTTGGTAGTGTGCCCTTTGAAATATTTCTTTACAGCAGGAGTATTCAGAAATCCTGCCTTTAAATATATGTCAAGACTTTTCTACTAATCTATCTCCTAAAATAATGTCTATTCTAGCTCAGCTTTCACGTGCACACAGTTGTCCTTCCTATGTTTAAAATACTAATCTTAGACCTACTTTCTTGTGTTGTAAAATTCAATCATATTAAAATTATCTGGATGGTATCTTGGAAGTCATTAATCAATTCAGTCATGTTGCATAACATTAAGTCTTGCCTATTTGGTAATCACAATTGTCATGCTAGAAAAGCAGTAATCAATTTGTACATTAGCTCCGCGATCATGTGCTGACGTTTTGTAATTAATATTGGCCAGAACAATAGAGATTCCCTCTCATTGCTTGGCTTCTTCATCTGACAAGGTAGTTAATCTGAAAAAAAGTACTTCTAGTGAAGGACTCTCTCAGTAGTGCACAGTCAACCTAGATTATTATTGTCAGGACTCTGGACAATGAAAAGTATTGAAAAATAATCAGATTTAATCTGGATTTCAGAAATGTCTACCATAAATATGTTCAAAGGTTTGGGTATTGTATTAGCTAATAAAGCAAACAAAAATAATCTTACCCTCAATAATATCCTGACTTCTTGTTCAATAGCAGATTGTGTATCTGGGCTTGCTCTTTCTGGATCTGAATAAGTCATCACTCCAAGCTTTAGACAAAAACAAAATAGAATGCGATCACAATGCTACATAATATTGAACTTCATGAATACATCACCTAACAGCTCATTTTCACAGTAACAGAAGAGATGACAAAAATAGGCTGTGTGTTACTTTTGCAGATGCAGAATGGGGTAAGGGTGCCGTTAAATGTTAGACACTCACTTAACCTAGTTATGGAGGTGTTCTCTAAAAGTAGAGTGAAGACATGCAGGACAGCTTTGTACTGAAATGGACTGCAGACAAGCTTGATGTGAGCTGAAGTATCTTCCAAGATAAAAGTGGACTGATGGGTTTTGACAATATTTATGCTAATGAGAGCTTCTATTAATGATCAACAAGAAGGAAGCAAAGTCAATGCTGATAATGCCAAAATGATTTCAGCAGGAAGAATTCATTGAATTTTAAGCTCCAGATTTTCCCATCCCACAGTGTGATGGAATGGAGGCAGCAGAAAAAAAAAGCTGAACAGCAGCAACACATTCTGTTTCTGTTTTCATCATTGGCAATTTTCACAAGGACCTATGTCAATTGACACGCTAATTAAATTGCCTATGGACCTATTAAAAACCTAACTTTGTTTTGTTGAAGTTTTAATAGAGATGGTTCGCCTTTTCGAATCCTCAGCTTCAGATAATAAGGACAGGTATACAGCATGTCAGCAAACAAAACTTTCCAAAAGTCAAAAGTATGGTACAAGATAGTGAATTACCTACCTTAGAGCAGTACACAACGAATTCAAGGGACTTACTGACAGCAGTCCATGTATGTGCAAGTACATACAAGATAATAGTGATGTCATATACAGAGGAATCTCGATTATCTGGCATTCGATTATCCAAGTATCAGATTATCTGGCAAGATTGCAATGTCTCGGTGTTCGGCTAAACTATGTTAGCTGGCATTCAATTATCCAGAATTTGATCAACCGAGCGAAATACTTTCTCCTTCCCCCCGCCCCATATTGTTTGGATAACTGGGGTTCCTCTATACATAAACGACTTTCTTTGCATCTGCTTTGGGAGGTGGACATTGCTGGTAGGGCCAGCATTTGTTGCCCATCCCAAATTGACGTTGTACTGAATGGCCTGTTAGGCCATTTACAGAGCGTAGTTAAGTTTAAACCATATTACTCTGAAGTCACATGCTGGCCACCAGGTAAGGATGACAAATTTCTTTTCCTAAAGGACATTAAAAAAAATTCATCTGGTTTACTAATGAGAATTGATAGTTCCATGAACACTACAGCTAAGACTGGCTTGATATTCTAGATTTATTTCAGTTTAAATTTCGCCAGTTTCCAGTGTATCACTGTCTGTGACTCCCAATTTCATGAAGTATTGCTTTAAAACTCCAACCTAGAGGGAACAGAGACATGTTCTCTAGAATAAAAGATTTGGAAAAGAGAGAGAATATTTATCAAGAAAACATATGCTAATAATTGGCTGACAACTTTGTTTGAAAGCAGCAATTTTACTCTTAGACATAGGATACTTGCAGAACACTTAAATGATGACCTTTCCATCTGACGCCTTACCCTCCCAGAGGTATCCCATTTCCATTCACAGATCCTTGCAGCCTATTCAGATAGCAAAATCACCTCTTATTGAAAACTCCGATGTAGGGAAACTGATTTCAAGAGAGTTTCACAACCCACAATCAAACATAACTCCTACTGGAAAATGCAGCCCCAAATGTTACTAATCTGGAGTTAGAAATTAGAAATATCTGATACATGTATACTTAACAGAGTAACAGTCATACAGCATGGAAACGGACCCTTTGGTCCAACTTGTCCATGCCGACCTGGTATCCTAAACTGCACTAGTCCCATTTACATGTGTTTGGCCCATATCCCTGTAAACCTTTTCTATTCATGGATCTGTCCAATGTCTTTTAAATGTAATTATACCCACCTCCACCGCTTCTGCTGGCAGCTCATTCCATACATGCACCACCCTCTGTGTGGAAAAAGTTGCCCCTCAGGTCCCATTTAAAATTTCCCTCCCATAGCTCAAATTCTCTAGACCTAGCAACACCCTTGTAAACTTTTTCTATACTCTTCTAGCTTGACAACATCCTTTCAATAGCAGGGCAACCTAAATTGTAAGCAGTATTCTAAAAGTCTTGTACAGCTGCAACATGGTGTCCAAACACCAAAGTCAATGCTCTGACCAATAAAGGCAAGCATGCCAAAATGCCTTCTTCACTACTCTCTACCTGCGACACAGCTTTCAATGAACTATGAACCTGCACCCACTAGGTTCCTCTATTCAACAACACTCTCTGGGACCCTACCAGTAACTGTGTAAATCCTTCTGCACTGTTCACTGTACCACTAACTTTGGTGCCACCTGCAAACTAACTAACCACATTTCCTATAATTCTCATACAAATTATTGACATAAATGACAAACAACAGTGGACCAAGAACCGATCCCTGTGGTTCACTGCTGGTCACAGGCCTTCTAACAACCTTCTATCACCACTCTGTCTTCTACCATCAAGCCAATTTTGTAGCTAACTGGCTCTCTTCCTGGATCTCATATGATCTAATCTCACTAAACAATCTACCACGTAGGACCCTGTCAAAGGTCTTGCTAAAAGCCGTGTAGATAATGCCTTCATCTATCTTCTTGGTAGCCTCTTCAAAAAACTCAAAATTTGTGAAATACGATTTCCCACATAAAGCCATGCTGACTATCAATAGTCAGTCTTTGCTTTTCCAAATGCATGTAAAGCCTGTATCTCAGAATTGCCTCCAACAACTTGCCCACCACTGACATCAGACTCAATGGTCAAAAGCTCCCTGGTTTTTCCTTGCCACCTCTCCTATATAAAAGCACAAAATTTGCCACCCTCCAGTTTTCCAGCACCTCACTGACACAAATACCTCTAAGGGACCGCGCACTCTCTTTCCAACTTCCATAAATGGTCTGTCAGCAACTTTTCTCTAGGTAAAAACAATGACTGCAGATGCTGGAAACCAGATTCTGGGTGAGTGATTAGATTAGATTACTTACAGTGTGGAAACAGGCCCTTCGGCCCAACAAGTCCACTCCGACCCGCCGAAGCGCAACCCACCCATACTCCTACATCTACCGCTTACCTAACACTACGGGCAATTTAGCATGGCCAATTCACCTGACCTGCACATCTTTGGACTGTGGGAGGAAACCGGAGCACCCGGAGGAAACCCACGCAGACACGGGGAGAACGTGCAAACTCCATACAGTCAGTCGTCTGAGTCAGGAATTGAACCCGGGTCTCTGGCGCTGAGAGGCAGCAATGCTAACCACTGTGCCACCCTCTATGCCTGTCTCTTTGTTGGCTACGTAGAACAGTTGATCTTCTGTAGTTACACTGGCACCACTCCCCACCTCTTCCTCCGCTACATTGATGACTGCATTGGCGTCACCTCGTGCTCCCGCGAGGAGGTTGAGCAATTTATCAACTTCACCAACACATTCCACCCTGACCTTAAGTTTACCTGGACCATCTCTGATACCTCCCTCCCCTTCCTAGACCACTCCATCTCCATTAATGACGACCGACTTGACACTGACATTTTTTTACAAAACCACCAACTCCCACAGCTACCTGGAATACACCTTTTCCCACCCTACCTTGTGCAAAAATGCCATCCCGTATTCCCAATTCCTCCGCCGTATCTGCTCCCAGGAGGACCAGTTCCACCACAGAACACACCAGACTGCCTCCTTCTTTAGAGACCGCAATTTCCCTTCCCACGTGGTGAAAGATGCCCTCCAACGCATCTCGTCCACATCCTGCACCTCCACCCTCAGATCCCACCCCTCCAACCGTTAACAAGGATAGAACGCTCCCTTCCATCCTACCAACCTTCGCATAAGCCAAATCATCCACCGACATTTCTGCCACCACCAAAAGGACCCCACTACCTGGGATATATTTCCCTCCGCACCGCTTTCTGTAAAGACCGTTCCCTCCGTGACTACCTGGTCAGGTCCACGTGCCCCCTACAACCCACCCTCCTATCCTGGCACCTTCCCCTGCCACCGCAGGAACTGTAAAACCTGCGCCCACACCTCCATCTAAGGCCCTAAAAGGAGCCTTCCACATCCATCAAAGTTTTACCTGCACATCCACGAATATCATTTATTATGTCCGTTGCTCCCGATGCGGTCTCCTCCACATTGGGGAGACTGGGTGCCTCCTAGCAGAGCACTTTAGGGAACATCTCTGGGACACCCGCACCAATCAACCACACCGCCCTGTGGCTCAACATTTCAACTCCCCCTCCCACTCTGTCGAGGATATGGAGGTCCTGGGCCTCCTTAACCGCCGCTCCCTCACCACCAGACACCTGGAGGAAGAACGCCTCATCTTTCCCCTCAGAACACTTCAACCCCAGGGCATCAATGTGGACTTCAACAGTCTCCTCATTTCCCCTTCCCCCACCTCACCCTAGTTCCAAACTTCCAGCTCAGCACTGTCCCCATGACTTGCCCTACCTGCCTATCTCCTTTTCTACCTATCCACTCCACCCTCCTCCCTGACCTATCACCTTCATCCCCTCCTCAGCTCACCTATTATACTCTATGCTACTTTCTCCCCACCTCCACCCTCCTCTAGCTTATCTCTCCACGCTTCAGGCTCTCTGCCTTTATTCCTGATGAAGGGCTTTTGCCCGAAACGTCGATTTTACTGCTCCTCGGATGCTGCCTGAACTGCTGTGCTCTTCCAGCACCACTAATCCTGCAACCTTTCTCTATTTTAACGCAATGTAACAAAGGTAAACAAGGACATCAGAATCAAAGTTAATACAGTAGAACCCCCGTATCCTCCGATTCGGATTCCAGGGTTTCAGTTTACCACGCTTTACCGTCGCCCAAAAATATTACATAGAACATTCCAGAAATAATTCCAGGGGCTGCCAGGGAGGTAAGTTTCTCACAAAAATAATAGGGTTGGCTATGATCCACAGTACTGAGCATCAGCGGTAGGTCTTGAAACGTATCACCCATGGTTATGGGGGGACACCTGCACTTATTTTGGATAAGGATCAAAGAATGCATTTAAGGCAAGTGATGAGGTGACTGATGTATGAAGATAAAGTGCAAATAGGTTGCAGTGGACTTGAAAATCTTGAAATTGAGCTTCTATTTTATTCATTATGCTGAAAAAGGGTTAAAAGTAAAGTTAACAATCAACATAAACTGATCTATTGGTCCAGGTGGAAAACAGCAATCTCAAAGGCCTGTTGACACATGGAGGACAATCCACACACAACATGGATGTTACCATCAGCAGATCCAAGCTACTTTTACACAGAAATTCAAATTGGACTAGCGATTTAATAAACAAATAACATTTTTTTTTACCTTATCACTCATTCCAAATTTTGTGACCATCAACTTTGCTATTTTGGTTGCATTATCAAAGTCACTCGAAGCACCTGGGTTAAAAGAAACAATATTTCAGTTACAGAAGACAGACAAATGTTTTTCTTATTTTATTGTTAACCTGAGAAAAAAGGAGAATGAAACAAAGGGAAATTACATTTAAAAATAATATTAGCAAAAAGAGGACAAGCGAAAGCTTTCAAAAATTAGTAAGAGTGGAAATGGTTTACATTATAAGTAACTAGGGTCAGTATTTACTGGAGAGCAACAGAATGGTATTCTAGACATTACAGAAAAAAAATGAATATTGAAACAGAGAGAAGGTATTCCCCTTCACCTTAAACCAATGCCCCCAGTACTTAACATTTTCACCCTGGGAAAAAGACTCCAACTACCAACCCTGTCCATGTCGCTCATAATTTTATATACTTCCATCAGGTCACCCTCTCGCAAAAACAATCAGAGTTTTCCCAACTTCTCCTCACAGCTAATATACTCCTGGTAAACCTCTTTTGCATCCTCTCCATATCTTTCTTATAGTATGGCAACCAGAACTGCACACAATATTCCAAATGTGGCCTCACTAAAGTTTTACTGAAGCTGCAACATGACTTCTCAACTTTTATACTCAACGCCTCGAATGAAAGCAGCAAGCATGCCATAGCCCTTCCTTACTACCTTATCTAGTTGTGTCATCACTTTCAGACAGCTATGGATTTTCCAGAGCACTTTTAAGATGGTGCAAAGCAATGACAACGGAGATCCAAAGTGAGTGAAGAGTCCAGGCACACAGATTAACATCATTAACAATACCAAAAATAATTAAAAAGGCTAATAGAATATTGGGTAACCTGGGCCTGAATATAAGGGAATAAAAGTCAAGCATCAGCAATACAAAGCCTGGCATGGACTGGACCTGGAGTGCTGAGCACAATCAGATGCCACACCTCAGAAAGGATATACAGACTTTGGAAAGGGAGCAACATAGGATTAACTAAAAAGCTACTAGTGTACTAGAAGCTATTTACTAGGAGACAGCACACAAACAATGATCGTATTCCCTGGAAATTAGAAGATTAAAAAGGGTAACTTAATCAAAAGTTTAAGATGTTAAGGGGGAGCTGACAGGATAGAAAGGGAAAAGTATATTTTCTGGTTGACAAGTTTACAACAAGAGAATATAGTCTAAAAATCCAAGCCTGACCTTTCAGGAGTGAAATTCAGAAACATTTCCACAAATGAAGGATGGCAGAAATTTAGAACAAATACTTCAACTGTTAATTTTAAATCTTTGGCTGATAGATCTGTCAAATAAAGATATTAAAAGATATGGGACAAAAGTAGGTATATGGAGGTGGATCACAGATCAGATAGGAGGTGGTCTCACCGAATTACTAAATGGGTTGAATCACAAAATGGGATGCTAGAGTTCTTATTGTTTCTTAATACAAGCCTGTGGTAATTTGTTCTGTTCCAAAGATGAGTTCTTCGGCTACTCTCCCACCCATGCTGACATCCATTTGTGCAAGCAATTGAGCTCTGGTTTCACTCCACCTGTCACTTTCTGGTAACAATGACACCTGAAAGAGAATTTTACTTAATACAAGCTCCTAAGAAACTGTACACAATACATTAGTACACAGTCCAATTAAAGTTTAAACACAAAGTTTAAACAAAAGTTTAAATACTAATTTTAAAATATAACAATTTCCACATTCCAAATCCAGTTCTATATGGATTAAACACAATCTTCCACTATTAATATAAACACACAATGAAGAATTAGCCATAAGAAACATTGATTCTGACTTTAGATACATTTTATCATGTGTACTAAAAAGGACATTACCGATGTGGATACAAAATTGGCCGAGTGATTGGCAAAGAGTAGTGCTTAATAATATTTCCTCAGAGTTGAGACAGAGTTTATAGTAGAAGTGCTCAGGAACTGGTGTTCAGTAGAATTTCAAAGTTTATTAAATTTACAGAACTTGGAAGCATTGAAAACCATGAAGAGATTAGTGTAGAACTTGAAAAAGATGGACAGATTTATGGAATGGGTGGAGCAGTGACAGGTGGAACATAAAGCAAAGAAGGGTGAAGTTATTCATTTTGTTAGAAAGAACATGGAGAGAAAATATTAAATAAGTAATACAGTTCTGGGGTGGGCAGAGTCAGGGGGCTGCTCATGGATATGGAGCAGCAGAAGGACCCAGGTATATACATGTGTATACACCTTTTAATGTGGCAGAGCAGATATGACAGGTTGGTGTATAAAACATATGGTACCCTCAGATTTATTGAAAGGGACATAATGTCCTGGCTCTTGTATTAAATATTAAATCTGTATATGACACTTGTTCAGTTTCACCTGCAGCACTGCATTCATTTCTGGCCACCACACTTTGGAAGGATGTGAAGACATTAAAGAAAGTGCATAAAATATTGAAGAATGACTGAGTTTCATAATATGTATAATTAACCAAAAGTCTCTCCAGGCTCTTTTTGACCATGCTTTCAAATTCCCCATCCTAGCCTTTACAGATCTTTCTCCATTTTTTTGTCCTCATTTTCCTTTTCTGCCTTCCAGTAACAAATTCAATCTAAATTCAAGTTGGCAGAATTAAAAGAAGAAATATGGGCAATTGTTAAGAAGAACAAGACTTGAATGGGATTGAAATACATCATATTCAAAAGCATTTATGTCCTTATACAAGTGACTATTTAGTAATTTAGCAATTGAATAGGTATTTTCACTCATATAGAGTCATAGAGATGTACAGCATGGATACAGACCCTTCAATCCAACCCGTCCAATGCTGAGCAGATACCTGAATGAATAATTTGTGCTTTGGGAAATAACTTGTGGTTTAGGAATTTTAATGGCAGGCAAATGAAACCACTTGATTGAGAAACTAGTAAACAAAGGAACATTTATTTCTGAGCTCTTGATAGAGATGGGAAATCCACAGTTATTGAAATTGGAACTAAACACTTATTTCTCAAATTAAAAATAGTAAAAGCACCATGGTAAACACTGAGGTTCTTACTGAAACCAGCAGGTCTGGAAAGAGGGCCATTAACTCCATCAGACATGCAAGGTATTCATGTGAGTCACAAAATAAATGGTACATTTTGAAGGCAATAGATAATTAATTAACATTTTTATTTGAAGCATCCCAAAGCATGCAGGCTTAGGAGATCCCTTCGCTTAAATTTGTGTGCGTCCTCATAGAAACAAGCAGTGAGCAGTCAGCTTGGCTGGGGCTTTTTTTTTAAATTCACCCATGGGATGTCAGTGTTGCTGCCTGGCCAGCATTTATTGCCTGTCTGTAGTTGCCCTTGACATAGTGGTGGTGAGCTGCTTTCTTGAATTGCTGCAGCCCACATGTTATAGGTTGACCCACAATGCCATTAGGGAGGGAATTCCAGGATTTTGACCCACTGCCAGTTAAGGAACAGTGATATATTTCTAAGTCAGGCTGTTGAGTCACTTGGGTGGTGTTCCCATCTATTTGCTGTCCTTGTCCTAGATGAAAGTGGTCGTGGCTTTGGAAGGTGCTGTCTAATGATCTTTGGTGAATTTCTGCAGTGCATACTGTAAATAGCACACATTGCAGTCACTAAGCGTCTGTGGTTGGTGTGTGTGAATGCTGGTAATGTGGTGGCCAATCAAGCAGGCTGCTTTGTCTGAGATGTTGTCGAGTTTCTTGAGTGTTGTTGGAGCTGCACCCCTGAAGAAAGCAGAGAAAGTGTCTGCCAGGACCTGTAAAGCAGCTCTGAAGTTTTGAAACCAGTTCTGGAAGGTCATCGGACCGGAAATATTAACTTTGCTTTCTCTCCACAGATGCTGCTAGATATGCTGAGTTTTTCCAGCAAGCTCTGAATTTGTATCTGGAAAGCAGCTATTGGAACAGCCTGAAGAAAGCAGATTGTGTCTGTCCAAGGCCAGGACAAGAGTGTACAATGCAACTATGCTCAAAATGAGCTCAAAAGTCTTGAGGATTGAAGTAAAGTTGAAGGATCACCACCAAAAAGCTGATAGAAAGATCCCAAGAAATACTCTCCCTCAGAAAATAGCTAGAACATGGAAAAGAAACCAAAGTTTGTCTCAGAAATTATTAAAACCCTCAAAATTTCACCATGTCAGAGTTGAATCAGGAAGTAAAAGAGGAATTGGATACACAAGTCTTGACAACCCATGATATTAAGTTAGTAGTGCTTACATTTCCTTGACCTATAAAGTAAGATTGTTTTATGTAAAAACAGGGGAGTTTTGTGGAGAAGTTCTCTCAGATGCTCAAACGTCTCATTAAGCATAAACAGTGTCTACAGAGATTACTACACATTTTTTTTCTGTAAGACAAGAAAAGTAACTTTTTGCATGTTATACAAGTTCAAAAAAAATTGTCCCTTGCCAAGTATTAATCAACTACAAAAACTAATCTTGACAAATTGTCAACTTACAATACTGTAGCATTGTGGCAGTTAGCAGTTGATTTTCAAAATTCAACATTCAGGACAATTACTTTGGTTTTCAAGCTGAACAAACAAAACAGAATAATTTCTTACAAGCTTAAGTACAATTTAACGCTTACATGTCCCAAGGTAGGTCCTCTTGGCATAATTGTAGCTTTGTTAATGGGCATAGCATTCTTTGTAAAATGTGCGACTATTGCATGTCCGGATTCATGATATGCAGTGATTGTTTTATTTTTAGCATCAATCTCAATACTCCTGCGTTCTGGACCTGTTGGCAACAGTCATATGTACATACAATATTTTCAAGTAAGATGCAATTTGAACAAATTGCCCACCAAAAATAGTTTTTTTAAGTCACATATTCAAGCTCCATAATCCATTTAATACTCAATTTCACCATTATATGTATTAAAATATATTAGAAGCAACAACTTTAGGGCCTTTTAAATTACTGAGCCAGCCTAGAAAGTAAACACTGAACATTTGAGAATCTTAAAACTTTACGATAAAAGATCTATCTCATACTGAAGCTTTATCCTTTTGAGTCATTGCCGCAGGGTGCAGAAACCTTGCTTCCAAGTATTCTCACATCCTTCAAAAAGCTACCCAAAGAGAGACAATACAGAAATCAAGGTGCAAGGAAACACCTGAATGCAACATAATTTCAGGAACAGAATGAAGGAAAAGAGATAAAACTGTTACGAGCAATTGGTCATGTTGTCTAGAAATAAATACTTTTACACTAAGTTCTAACAGTGGTCTTTAAATGCTCATGGTTAGCATTTGATATTCTTTTACTAGTGGTACCACCAAATGGCTTTTCACCAACACCCAATTACCAGGAATTTTCTGCAGCTTCTAGCTTAGTCAATGTTTGCTTCAAAGCTCCAATATAAATGGGTGACAGCAGAGGAAGATTTTACATTGGTTTGATACCATTAGCTGCATATTTTAAAACATATTACTAGATTAATGACAATGCATAGAATAAAGTTTCTATTATGAGTCCCAGTGAAAGTTTGTATAGCTAAAGCTGTTTCTCCAAAAAACATTGTTCTACATGCGTAGAAGAATTTAGGTAAATTTAACTTTTCCATTGAAATCATGTGACAGGTACAGATAACTTAAAATATGATTTAACTGGAGAGATGAATTCCTGAAAAATGAAAGTTTGCCAACCTATTAAAAAGATAAAACTTATTTGGACTAATTTTATAATGCAATAACAGTTCTTAAACTCAGATACAGCTGATCTACCTAAACAGCAAGATAAAAAATATTTTCTAAGCATTTATCTCAGAATTTCTTAAAATAGTAGTGTGAAAGCACAAACTTAACAGACGAAACTCCGAAAGCTTTTAGAAAATCAAAATTCAAATAGCAGGATAGAACATACCCATAAGAATTTTGTCCTTGGCAAATTCCAAGTCTTTCATTGTGACTTGATCTTTTTCATCTACAGCTGCTTTGAGAGCAGCCTGGTTGACCAGGTTCTCCAGTTCTGCTCCCGAGAAACCCACTGTGCCTCTGGCTATTATTTCTGCATCAATTGCTGTAGAGAAAAACAAAATCAAGTCATACAGAAAGTAAATTTGCAATAATTATTCATGTTAAGGAACATCTGTAACTTACCTGGGTCAACTTTAACTTTGCCAAGATACCACTTGAGGATCTCTATTCGCCCCCTTATATCTGGTCTAGGAACAGTAACTTGCATATCAAATCTACCTGGTCGGACAAGAGCGCTGTAAAAGAATACATTAAAAAAAGGCATCAATTTAAAATATAACCAATTTTGAGAGCTTTTGTTATTGTAAATATCATATTAAAACACTTAGCAGTTTGGTTCGTCAAAATTACTTTACGACTGTACATCTAAGCTTCATTCAAGCTTATGTTTAGCAACAATTCATCAGGTGCACAACATTGTCAAGGCAAAATTCCGATTAGTGAGTGGTACTGCTAGTCAAGGCAATATAGTAACTACAATTGTGCAGGATTGCTTTGACATCCTGTTGCAGAATGCATCAAAAGTAACTGAATTAAGGGTAAGAATAAAATAATGTTAATCCTTTTACAAAAACAGTATGTTTAATTTAAACAAAATCTTAAATTATAATGATGCCTATATTCAAAGACTTTCCTTAAAAGGAAGTAGCACTTATGCACCATGTTTGCTACAAATATATTACATGTTAAATTTAGAATAAATAACTACAATAAATAAATCAAAGCTCAATTTACACTTACTTATCCAATGCTTCAGGAAAGTTTGTAGCTCCGATTATAATGACACCTTCATTGGGTTTGAAACTAAAAAGATAAAGAATCTTTACAGAACTAGCTATTAAATGCTTTTGCAATTAAAAAAGCAATTTTCAATCATTCCAATATTTATCACTTTTATGCTAGTGTATTTCCAATCCTTAAAAAGAAGTTATTTTGGTTAAAAAACAGAATTCCATATGTACATTTGCCTTGACCACTCAACACAACTTAAGGAAACTGCACAGCACAATTTTACAGATGAATGTTTTATCATTCAGTAGCTCAGTGGTAAAATGTTGGTGCGGTGTGGTCACAGAGGTGCAGCAACACACAAACAAAGTGAACACACAGATCAGTCAGCACCTCGAGTCTCTTCAAGCCTGATCTGATTGTAAC
Source organism: Chiloscyllium punctatum (assembly GCF_047496795.1). NCBI lineage: Eukaryota > Metazoa > Chordata > Chondrichthyes > Orectolobiformes > Hemiscylliidae > Chiloscyllium > Chiloscyllium punctatum. Next base: position 88,679,705 of record NC_092746.1, on the reverse strand, counting down.
TACAAATTTGTATTTCTTCCTGTTCCTGATAAGCGGGCTGTGAAAGGTTAACAGGAAGTTCTGAATGGTCACTTGACCCGAAATATTAACTCAGTTAATGTCCACAGATCCTGCAGATTTGCTAAACTTCCCCAGCAATTTCTGTTTTAGCTTCAGATTTCCATCATCCACAGTTCTGTTTTCTATTGACAAGACTCTTTGTTTTATATTAACGAGAATCTGCCTTGAAAACATTCAAGGGGCTCTACTTGTACTTTCTTTTCAGGAAGACATCGCCCTCAGAAAAATAATTGCCCCATCTGTTTTAAATGGGTAATCCCTGATCTTTAAACAGTGACCTCTAGTTCTTGTTCTCCCCAAGTCAAAATATTCCCTTCATATCTAGCCTGTAGAGTGCCCTCAGGAACCAACATGTCAATCAAGTCACCTCTTATGCTTCTAAACTCCAGTGGATACAGGATATTCAACACTTCCTCATAAGACAGCCCACCTATTTAGGTTTTGTTTTAATAAACCTTCTGAATTTTGCCCAACATTTTTACATAAGGTGACAGGTACTGTGAACGGTACCCCAGGACATGTTGGTTCCTGAGGGCACTCTACAGGCTAGATATGAAGGGAATATTTTGACTTAGGGAGAACAAGAACTAGAGGTCACTGTTTAAAGATCAGGGATTACCCATTTAAAACAGATGGGGCAATTATTTTTCTGAGGGCGATGTCTTCCTGAAAAGAAAGTACAAGTAGAGCCCCTTGAATGGTTTCAAGGCAGATTCTCGTTAATATAAAACAAAGAGTCTTGTCAATAGAAAACAGAACTGTGGTGATGGAAATCTGAAGCTAAAACAGAAATTGCTGGGGAAGTTTAGCAAATCTGCAGGATCTGTGGACATTAACTGTGCCCTGTATAACAACCTTTTTACTTTTGTATTCAATTCTCTTTCATGATAAATGAAAACACACTCTTAGTTTTCCTAATGCCTGCTGCCCTGCACCATGATTCATGTACAAGCATTCTAGGATCTCAGAATTCTGCAACCTCTCACTATTTAGATAATAAAGTCAGAGTCATACAGCACGTAAACAGAGCCTTTGGTCCAACTAGTCCACGCCACCCATTTCCCAAACTAAACTAGTCCCACCTGCCTGCGTTTGGCCCATATCCCTGCAAACCCTTCCTATTCGTGTACTTATCCAAATGTCTTTTAAACTTTCTAACTGTACCTGCATCAACCACTTCTCCCACCCACAGCTTCCAACCTCATAGTCCGGGAACCCCGCACTGCCTGGTTCTACCTCCTTCCCAAGATCCACAAGCCTGACCACCCTGGCCGACCCATTGTCTCAGCATGCTCCTGCCCCACTGAACTCATCTCTACCTACCTTGACACTGTCCTATCCCCCCCCCAGTCCAGGAACTCCCCACGTACGTTCGAGACACCACCCACGCCCTCCACCTCCTCCAAGACTTCCGTTTCCCCGGCCCCCAACGCCTCATCTTCACCATGGATATCCAATCCCTCTACACCTCCATCCGCCATGACCAGGGCCTCCAAGCCCTCCATTTTTTCCTCTCCAGACGTCCCCAACAGTACCCTTCCACTGACACTCTCATTCGTTTGGCCGAACTGGTCCTCACCCTTAACAATTTCTCCTTTGAATCCTCCCACTTCCTCCAGACCAAAGGCGTAGCCATGGGCACACGTATGGGCCCCAGCTATGCCTGTCTCTTTGTTGGCTATGTAGAACAGTTGATCTTCCGTAATTACACCGGCACCACTCCCCACCTCTTCCTCCGCTACATTGATGACTGCATTGGCGCCACCTCGTGCTCCCACGAGGAGGTTGACCAATTCATCAACTTCACCAACACATTCCACCCTGACCTTAAATTTACCTGGACCATCTCTGACACCTCGCTTCCCTTCCTGGACCTCTCCATCTCCATTAGTGACGACCGACTTGACACTGACATTTTTTTACAAACCCACCGACTCCCATAGCTACCTGGATTACACCACTTCCCACCCTATCTCTTGCAAAAATGCCATCCCGTATTCCCAATTTCTCCGCCTCTGCCGTATCTGCTCCCAGGAGGACCAGTTCCACCATAGAACACACCAGACGGCCTCCTTCTTTAGAGACCGCAATTTCCCTTCCCACGTGGTTAAAGATGCCCTCCAACGCATCTCGTCCACATCCCGCACCTCTGCCCTCAGACCCCACCCCTCCAACCGTAACAAGGACAGAACGCCCCTGATGCTCACCTTCCACCCTACAAACCTTCGCATCAACAAAATCATCCGCCGACATTTCCGCCACCTCCAAAAAGACCCCACCACCAGGGATATATTTCCCTCCCCACCCCTTTCCGCCTTCCGCAAAGACCGTTCCCTCCGTGACTACCCCACTACGACCCACCCTCCCATTCTGGCATTTTCCCCTGCCACCGCAGGAACTGTAAAACCTGTGCCCACACCTCCTCCCTCACCTCTATCCAAGGCCCTAAAGGAGCCTTCCACATCCAAAGTTTTACCTGCATATCCACCAATATCATTTATTGTATCCGTTGCTCCCGATGTAGTCTCCTCTACATTGGGGAGACTGGGCGCCTCCTAGCAGAGCGCTTTAGGGAACACCTCTGAGACACCCGCACCAATCAACCAAACCGCCCCGTGGCCCAACATTTCAACTCCCCTTCCCACTCTGCCGAGGACATGGAGGTCCTGGACCTCCTTCACCACTGCTCCCTCACCACCTTATATATTTCTGGAGGAAGAACGCCTCATCTTCCGCCTCGGAACACTTCAACCCCAGGGCATCAATGTGGACTTCAACAGCTTCCTCATTTCCCCTTCCCCCACCTCATCCTAGTTTCAAACTTACAGCTCAGCACTGTCTCCTTGACTTGTCTGCACTTGTCCACCAAGTCAATGAAGGCAAGCATGCAGGTACAGCAGGTCGTGAAGAAGGCTAATAGCATGCTGGCCTTCATAACAAGAGGGATTGAGTATAGAAGCAAAGAGGTGTTTCTGCAGCTGTACAGGGCCCTGGTGAGACCACACCTGGAGTACTGTGTACAGTTCTGGTCTCCAAATTTGAGGAAAGACATTCTGGCTATTGAGGGAGTGCAGTGTAGGTTCACGAGGTCAATTCCTGGAATGGCAGGATTGCCTTACACGGAAAGACTGAAGCGACTGGGCTTGTATACCCTTGAGTTTAGAAGACTGAGAGGGGATCTGATTGAAACGTATAGGATTATGAAAGGACTGGACACTCTGGCAGGAGGGAACATATTTCCGTTGATGGGGGAGTGCCGAACCAGAGGACACAACTTAAAAATACGGGGTAGACCATTTAGGACAGAGATGAGGAGAAACTACTTCACCCAGAGAGGGGTGGCTGTGTGGAATGCTCTGCCCCAGAGGGCAGTGGAGGCCCAGTCTCTGGATTCATTTAAGAAAGAATTGGATAGAGCTCTTAAAGATAGTGGAGTCAAGGGGTATGGAGATAAGGCTGGAACAGGATACTGATTAGGAATGATCAGCCATGATCATATTGAATGGCGGTGCAGGCTCGAAGGGCAGAATGGCCTACTCCTGCATCTATTGTCTATTGTCTATTGTCCAACCTGCCAATCTTCTTTTCCACCTATCCACTCCACCCTCTCCTCCTTGACCTATCACCTTCATCTCCTCCCCCACTCACCCATTGTACTCTATGCTACTCTCTCCCCACCCCCACCCTCCTCTAGCTTATCTCTCCATGTTTCAGGCCTTTATTCCTGATGAAGGGCTTTTGCCCGAAACGTCGATTTCGCTGCTCGTTGGATGCTGCCTGAACTGCTGTGCTCTTCCAGCACCACTAATCCAGCACTTCCTCCGGCAGTTCATTTCACACACTAGCCAATCTGAATTTAAAAATAGTTGTCCGTCTTGTCCTTTCTAAATCTTTAACCTCTCACTTTAAACTTCCCCCACCCTAGAGAAAAGGCTTTTCACCTTACCCAAGTGTTACAACATGGCAGTGAACCCCTCTGTTAATGAAACCAAACACCCAGAAAAGCTCACCTTGCCTGGTAACCTGTTAAAATATGAGTGATAGAGAACTCCCAAATTCCATTCTTGAAAGAAAATAATATCAATTTGTTCTTTACCTCTAAAAGTGAACATTAAACAACAACTATTCACAACTCTAACCCCCCCACCCTTGCTCTAAACAGCTCAATTGGGTTTTAGTTTCCTGGGGCTGAGTTTAAACTGATTGCTGTTTTGACAACAATTCAAATTTAGCCAATCAACTCAGGTACCTATTTCACATATATTACATATTTTCAATTTTCCAATACACTCAGACTGCTAGTTAGTCATATGACAGATATGTGTAAGCTGTCTGCAAAACAGCATTCATTCTCTCTTAAAAGTACATAAATATATGCCTCTCATGGTTTTATGAACTTACATAAGGTCACGCCTCAACCTGCTATGCTCCATGGAAAAAAGGTCCCAGCCTATTTTTATAGCTCAAACCCTCCATTCCGGCCAACATGCTGGTATATATCTTTTCTGAACCTTGCTCAGTTTGATAATATCCTTCCTGTAGAGGGCGACCAGAACTGTACACATCACTCCAGAACAGGTCTCAGCAACATCCTATACAACCCCACCATGACATCCCAACTCCCATACTCAAAGGTCTGAACAGTGCAGGCAAGCATGCTGAAGGCTTTCTTAACCATCCTGTTATCTGTGACACAAATTTCAAACAATTACCTGTACCCAGGGTGTCTATTCCACAACATAATATTCTCCTTTTTCTATTCTTCCTGTCAAAGCAAACAACTTCATAATTCCTCACATTACATTACATTTGCCAGATCTTTGCCAATTCACCCAATTTATCCACATCTCTCTGAAGCATCCTTGCTTCTTTTTCACAGTTTGTTTTCTTGATATCTTTGTATCATCAGCAAATTGGAAGCCATACCTTCCATCCCATCATTCAAGTCATTTGTAAAAATTGTGAACAGTTCAAGTCTCAGGACAAAAGTTTGTGCCAGATGATACCCAACATCCCACTTATCCAAAAAGATATATTTTTGCCCATACTTCCTCTTAGTGCTAGCCATCCAATCTTCTCTCCATACTAATATGTTATCCACTTAACCATGAACTGTTATTTTTCACAATAACCTTTGATGTGACACTTTATAAATGTGTTCTGGAAACCTAAGTACAGTACAAACACAAATTCCACTTCATCCGAAGCAGGTATTACCTCCTTAAATAACTCCAATGAAGTTGGTGAAACATGATTTCCCTTTCATAAAACAACATAGATAAGTTCAAGGTAATAAAAAAATCAAAGTGCCCTATTAGAACTTAATAAATGAAAGCTTCTAACATTTTCCTATGATGGTAAGCTAACTGGCCTGCAGCTTCCTTTTTTCGGAGTGATTTGGTGATGCCGGTGTTGGACTGGGGTGCACAAAGTTAAAAATCACACAACACCAGGTTATAGCCCCACAGGCTTATTTGGATGCACTAGCTTTCTGAGCGCTTGCTCCTTCATCAGGTGGCTGTGGAATACAAGATCGTAAGACGCAGAATTTATAGCAAAAGTTTAGTGTGATTTAACTGAAATTATATATTGAAAAAGACCTGGATTGTTTGTAAAGTCTCTCATCTTTTAGAATGACCGTGTTGGTTTCAATTCTTTCATATGTAAATCCCAGGACTTTTTAAAAAAAAAGTTACATTCTCAAGCGAACTTTAACAATAGGTGCCATGTCGGCCCAGATAATACATTGAAGGTGTGAGGCTGTCTGTGCCCCAAGGTTCAGACGGATTCTCATCTAAAAAAAAGGGACTTAGAATCTTACATGGATTAATGCAGTTTTTGAGCAAAATAAAATGAAATTCTGCAAGTACAAGTTCACCCTTGGCTGATAGCCAAGTTCGGTACCCATGTGGATGACCTCAGTGCGGACCTTTGTTCATGTCACACTACAGATGACCCCACTGCACTAAAATACACTACCTCTCACTCCCACACACACTCACGCACACTCCTACAGACCCATACACTCTCACAGATCCTCTCTCACACACACAAGCACTCTCTCACATGCTCACACATAACACCCACACATACACTCTCAGACTTATACCCCTTTACACACTCAAACACTTGTACCTCTCTGCCCCACACAACCGCGCACACACACACACACACATATATAAGAGTTTGTGGGTGCACTGGTACTATTCCTGATATGTATGGAGATCCTATTCCTGATACACATCCTCATCCTTTTTAACGTGAGCAGTGGGTGAAGGATCCTGCTGTACAGCGACACTCTGTGTCTGGGTTAGGTCTGCAATGTTCCCATTACTGACCTGATATATTATATTGAAGGGAATGCAAGTTGCTTTTGATTCTCTGAATCTTTGCTATTTGATTCCAATAGGTGAAAAATTATCTGCTTATGAGGGGCCACTACTGCGTCATGTCTGGTTGCTTTTATTTAATTTCCTTCCTTTTCAATATTGGTCACTGCATTGAGTACAAGAGTTGGAAGGTCTGTTATGGCTGTACAGGAAATTGGTTAGGCCACATTTGGAATATTGTGTGCAATTCTGGTCTCGCTCCCATAGAGAAGGTATTGTGAAACTTGAAAAGGTTTAGAAAAGATTTACAAGGACGTTCCCAGGATTGAAGGATTTGAGCTATAGGAAGAAGCTGAACTGGCTGGGGCTGTTTTCCCTGGAGAGTTGGAGGCTATGGGGTGACTTTACAGAAATTCATAAAATCATGAGGGGCATGGATAGGGTAAATAGACAAGGTCTTTTCCCTGGAGTGGGGGAGTCCAGAACTAGACGGCATATGTTTAGGGTGAGAGGAAAAAGATTTAGAAGGGACCTAAGGGACAACTTTTTCATGCAGAGGATGGCGCATGTATGGAATGAGCTGCCAAAGGAAGTGGTCGGGGTGGTAAGGTCACCCCTCAGCCTCTGGCGCTCAAGGGAAAATAGCTCCAGCCAATCAGTGTACTGGTATGATAGAACATAGAACTGTACAGCAAAGGTATGGGCCCCATTGGCCAAGGATTTTGTGCTGAAAAAGACACGAAGTTAAACTAATCCTTCTGCCTGCCCTTGGCCCATATCCCTCCATTCCTTGCATATTCATGTGTTTCCCTCCATTTCTTTTTTTCCCATGAATTAGCATTTGGCTAACAGACAGAACACAGAAGGGATAAATGAGTCATTCTTACAGTGACTAGTGGAGTACCACAAATTTCGGTACTTGGGTCCGAGCTGTTCACAATATATATCAATGATTGGAGGTGGGCACCAAATGAAATAGCTCCAAATTTATGGATTACATAAAGCCAAGTGGAAATGTAAGCTGTCAACAAGATGTAAAGCAGTTTTAGGAGTAGTTGAACAGGCTTAATGATTGGCAAAACCATGACTGATGAACAATAAGATAAAAATTGTGAGATTAGCTACTTTGGTAGGAGAAACAATATACAGAGAATTCTTAAGTGGTAAGAGGTTGGTAATTGTAGATATACAAAGGGACCTGTGTGTTCTCATTGAGAAGTCACAATGGGTAATATGCAAATTCAGGTATTTAGGGAGGCCAACAGAATGTTAGACTTTATTTCAGGAGAATTTGAGTACAAAAGTAGTGAAGTCTTGCTTCAATTGCATTGCAGCTTGGTTAGACTGCACCTGGAGTTTTTGTGCAGTTTTGGTCTCCTTTCTTAGGCAGGTATTGCCACCATAAAAAGAGTGCAATGAAAGTTCACTAGATTTGTTCCCAGGATGCTGAGGCTATCCTATAAAGGGATTTGACAAAGTGGGCTGGTGCTGTTCAGAGCTGCTATGGAACTAAATCTGAGCAGCTGTATTTACACTATAGACACCTGCTCGTTCAATTCCAAACACCCTTTTCCCAATTCTCACTGAAGGGTTGAGATAATTTTCACAGCTCGAATAAAATGATTTGGAAAGCAGTGCTACAAAAACGGCCATACAGCTGGGCTATTTCGCTTCAAAATTTACTTCCGGTAGTGTCCTGGAAACGTTTCTTACCCATCCATCTCTGCAAGTAGTTGATTTATGGTTTGTCTCGAATAGGGATGCATTGGTGATTCTATTCTCTTTCCACCAACAGAATCCAGCTCATCAATAAAGATGACACAGGGTGCATTTGCTTTTGCCTCTCCTAAGTTACACAAAAAGAGCAAATTAAACAAAAAAGAAATAGCAAGTGTCAGAATTTTACTGCAAAACTTAAATTTTTATATTCCAGGACACATACTAAACAGATTTCTTATCCTACTTGCTCCAACACCAACAAACATTTCATCAAACTCTGATCCTGATGCATAATAGAATGGAACATCTGCTTCGCCTGCAACAGCTCTCGCAAGGAGCGTTTTCCCATTTCCAGGGGGTCCAACTAAAAGAATGCCTGAAATTAAATAGAATTGGACATTTTAAGTTTGATTAAATAGCATTAAGAAATAAACAATATCAAAATTTTAAGCAGACATACTTATGCATCAAACTTTGTTTTAACCTGCACCTTATCAACCAGCACTCCTGATAAAATGGCAAAAATTATATATCTCATATACTGTGATCTATCACGATATCAGAGCATTTATGCTGTAAGTAAAGTATAACAGTGATGTGCATATTCCTTGCATTACACTTATTATTTCTGTTCATCTCTACATTGAATTTAGAATGTGTTGATGTTTTTACATAGATTTTTCAGGATGCTGAGGTCTCAAAGCTTCATATGATTAGGATTTACTGTGGTTATGCAGACCCCTTGATTATCCAGAATATTTGATCAACTGGCATACTTTTCATCCCATAGATGTCAGTTAACAAATAGTTTGCTGCACTAAATATTTGTTTAAAAACTACACTACAAAATTAGAAGCATTAATCAGGCACCAATAACCATTTGCATACATCTGTTTAAATTATTTGATGCCAGTACAAATATTTCTATATAAATCATTTGAAATAATTCTCAAATCAATAAATAGCAACTCTTGAAGCCTGTCAAGTCCTTTTCTCAGCTTATCTTAAAATAGAAAAGATAAGGGTGCTCATGGTCATGAATGAGCAGTGAACCAGTCCTCATTAAAACCTTGTTCCAAAAATGAACAAATAGCTTAATTTCAGGTGAAGAGAGAGTGACTACCCTTGATACCATGGCAGCATTTAACCTAGTGTGGACTTTAACAGCTCTAATGAGGCTGAAGTCTAAGGGAATTACAGGAAATCTTTGATTGAATGGAGTCAAATCCAGCACAAACCAATTATCTCAGCTGTACATGTTCCTCAGGACATTGCTGCATAATAACCATTTTCAGTTCCTTCAGTAATGACCTATTCCAACAACTCAAAAGTTAAGAGATGTTCTCTTGTGATTAAAGTGTTCAGTTCCATTCAAAACACTTCAGATAAACAGTAGTCCATACCTACATGCAGCAATATTTGGACTACATCTAGGTTTGACTTATAAGTGTCAAGTAACATTTGTGCCAGACAAGCACCAGGAACAACTATCTTTAAAAAAAAACACGAAACATTTCTCTTTCATGCTAATCTGATTTCGCTGAACTACTGAATTCTCCAAATTGTTACTATTAACCAGAAACATAAATGGACAAAATGCATAAATTCTGTGATAAATTATACTCCAAAGCTTATTATTTACAAGGCATTAGCCAGGAAAGAGATGGAATATATTCCATTGCATTGAGTACAGTTCCAACAGTTAAGATAATTGATACCATTCTGGACAAAGAGCCTAAGTCGATGAGAACCCTCCATCACACCATCAATCTTCTGAAGCATTAATTACTTCTACTATAGCTGCAGGGTGTATCATGTCAGATGCACTATAGCAACTAACCAAGTCTTCTTTCAAGACCAGACCTTCCACCACCAAGGGCAGGGGACACATGGGACTGCTTGCAAAACAATGTTTCAAGTCACACACTATCCTGACTGGGAAACATATCAAGAGTCAAAATCCTGGAGCTCCCCTCCTAATAGAATTGTGACCAATGCTTCATCATATGCTGCAATCTGAGAATAAATTATACAAAGTAAGAATTCGAGATGGGTGATAAACATTGGCCTTACCAATGATGTTAATATCCTATGAGCTGATAACAAATTCTTCTGGCAGAAAGTTCACTCATTAGAAACAAACCTTTTTGAGAGTCAGTTGTAAAGAAAATATTTAGAAACTTGTGATAGTAAAAATGCATTGCTGAAGGTATAATTACCAGCTGCATACCTTTAGGTAGTTTGCCTCCTAATGCTGTGAACTTCTGAGGATTTTTCAGAAATTCTACGACTTCCTGTAGCTCCTGTTTTGCTTCCTCCACCTGGTGGTGAACCAAAAGCAATATTTGTAAATGAATAATTTAAAATTCAAAATGCTTACGAAGAGTAGAAGGGTTACTTACCCCTTTCACATGTTCAAAGGTTACATTTTTCATCTGAATTGGATCCACAGCTGCATCCAGTCCTGATGTAGTACGAAATCTTACTGTTGGAAAAGGAGGTACAAATTGAAAGGCTCAATGTCTACAAACTTCCCACTTAAAGGTTTACGGAATCTCAAAACTAAACTAAACTAGAAATAGTGGTGCTTGAAGTTTGATTCTATCACTGTTTTGCCCATCATTCACAAAATGAACTTAACAGCGCAACACAATTGAATACCTTTGTAGAATACAATGATTATTTCACAGAGTGAGCAACTTTAAAATAAATAATTGATATGATTGCACATTTTGTTATAATAGAGGATTAAAGAGGTGGCTTTATATTCCTATCAGGTAAAGCTTTTAAACCAGAAGTTAAAGTCCACACTAATTACAAATAAAAGAACCAAGAACATTCAGCTTGACTGACTTGCACATTATTTCATTTTATAAAACATTGGATAAATTTGAATTTTTCAACTGTGAACAGGTTGGTACAGTAGGCTCAACCTGATTCCAGTCAGCTTTATTTTAATACATTCATGAAACATGGGTGTTTCCTGCTAGGTCAGCATCTTTTGCCCATTCCCATTCAGAGGGCAGTGAAGAGTTAACAATATTACTGTGGGTCTGGAATTACACAGAGGTCAAATTGGGAAAAGGATGGCAATTAACTTCCCTAAAGTGCGTAAGTGAACAGATGTGCTTTTCTGACAACCAACAATAATTTCATGGTTATCATTAGACTCTTAATTCCAGAATCTTATTGAATTCAAATTCACCATCGGCCACAGCAGAATACCCCAGGTTCCAAAAATATTACCAGGGTCTCTGGATTCTCATGCCCTAGGCCACTTAACCTCTGGTAGCCACTGTGCTTATGTGGAGAGTCCAGTTGCATTTCTGGTCAATAGTAATACCCAGAGTGTCAATAGTGAGAGATCCAGTGATGCTAACACCAATGAATGTCAAGAGTTGATGGTTATATTGGTCCTTACTGGAGATGACCATTGCCTGGTATTCCTGTGGCACTAATATTTCTTGTGACTTTTCAGTCCAAGCCTGGAAGTTATCCAGGTCTTGTTGCATTTGGAGTGCTTCAGTATCTGAGCAGTCATGAATGGTGCTGAACATTGGGCATGTTTGCCAATGATTGCATAATCCGCCTGATGATGGACAATAAGTCACTGATGAAGCAACTGAAGATGGTTGGCCTGAGGACACTACCCTGAGGAACTCCTGCAGAAATGTCATGCAACTGAGATGACTGACCTCCAACAACCACAAGATCTTCCTTTGAGCCAGGTATGACTCCAACCAGCTGAGAGATTCCCTCCCCATTCCCCCCCCCCCCCCCCCCGCGATTCCCATCAACTCCAGTTTTGCAAGAACACTTAGTTTCCACACTCAGTCAAATGCAGCCTTGATGTCAAGGGCAGTCACTCTCACCTCTGTCACGTGCAGTGAATCAGACTGGCTGAAGACAAGCACCTGAGATGCTGGGGACCTCTGGAATAGGCCATGATGGATCATTCACTTGGCACTTGTCTGACAATTGTTGCAAATGCTTTAGCCTTATCTTTTGCACTGACGTACCAGGCTCCCATTATTGAACCAGGGTGAAGCCTGGCTGGATGATAACGATGGAGTGAGGAATATGCTAGGCCATGAAGTTACGAACAGTGTTGGCGTACAATTCTGCTTTTGCTGATGGCCCACAGTGCCTCATGGATGCTCAGTCTCAAGTTGCTAGATTTGTTCAATGCCTGTCCCATTTAGCATGGTGATAATGTCACACAATATGACTTCACTTCCACATGGACTGTAAGGTGGTCACACTTAGTAATACAGTCATGAACAGTTGCACGTGTGGCAACGAAACTGGTGAGAATGAGGTCAAGTATGCTTCTCCCTGTTATTGGTTCTATCACAACCTGCCAGAGACCTAGTCTAACAACAAGGTCCTTTAGGACTCAACCAATTCAACTGGCATACTACCGAGCCACTCGTGGTGGCGGCCATTGAAATCCTCCACTCAATTTATTCTCTGTACTGAAATCATTAATTTTAAGTGGTAGAAGGGTTTTGAAACATTCAGAAGAATTAGCAAATTTCAGTGGCCTACTGAATTACCAGTCTTTGACCAGATAACCTGGATATTTAGAGACTGAATGCACTCTGACAGATGTCCATTGGAACCTTCCAGAATACTCAATGCACCCAATGTGTAGCAATTGCTTGAAAAGTTTAAAAACTTCCAATGGGCAATTAACTTGCATTAAAGAAGCATGACTTCTGGGAAGATTTACTCCAATGCTATCTGAGTGGTTTGTCAAACTGCATCTTTTGGTTTGGATACAGCACTTGAATTTGCACTTGTGAAGTCCTGGGAAGGTAAGTGGGCATTTTAGATGTTGGCATTTTTACATGCTAAAGATAAAAGATCAGCCACCATCATACTGAAAGACACAGCAGGCTCAAAGGGCTGAATAGCCTACCCCTGCTCCTAATAGCTATGTTTTGTTTAAAAAAGGGTTGGTAATGGATTTTCATTCCAGATCAGAAGATTAGAGTTCTTGTTTTCACTAGGAACTAGGCAGGGATTTTTTAAGACAGAGCTAATACTATACACACCACAAATTCACTCCTCTTATACACAAAATATGCAATGATACTTCCAAATACATATTTACCAGTACTTCAATGAATTGATCAGCAAAATGTTTCTTTTAAACTGTATATTGTTCAAAACTACAAAAGCAAAAAATAGTAATTGAAATATTACCAGATAAGAACGGGGTCCTGGATAGGCCATAAATTCCAAGCAAAAGAAGGAACAGAAGAACTAGTCTCGTCCTTCTTAAAGAATCTGTGGCAAGCAGAATTTTAAAAAGAGTGACGTTAATTAAACAGGAGACTTTGAAGTACTAGCTAGTACTTTTGAGAATACCAGTAGAACATTCGACATATTACTGATAACGGTTTACTCCTGTAGTTACTAATATGAGCTTTGTCATTTTCTGTCTTACTCTAAGTTTCATCGATTCATATTTTCACAGCTACTATTCTGTATCTTAGTCTCGCAACTGTATTCTTTCTAAATTGGTAATCATCCATGTTAGCTATAATCAATCTCGGCATCCCTCAGCCCAATCTGATCTACTTCAAACATCATGCAACTTGACACTTTCGCTCGAACTTTGCTGAAATCCTTAATGATGACTTTATTACTTGCTTTCCATAATTACAAAAGTTTCAGTTTATCCAATGCTTTGCTGCCCACATTCTAGCTGACCAAATATCATTCCCCCATCATCCATGTGCTTGGTAATCTATAGAGGCCACCAGTTCAGATATGTCTGCACTGAAAATTCTCATCTTTGCTTTCAAATATGTCCTTAGCCTCTAGGTCCCTACTTCTAGATATTTTTAAACAACCTGTTCAAAGATGTGACATATCTGTGAAGCAGCTGGAACTTGAAACTAAGCATTCTGTGCCCTAGGTAGGGACACAACCACTACATCACAAGAGACCTTCAAGTACCCACCTCTAAACTGAACTTAATTGCTCCATAATTAGCAGCTCCAACTGCCAAATTCCAAAGTCCTGATTTGCCTTCTAAAATAGGTTTACGTGCTTAAAATTTTTGTTCCTCCCTCATTACATTATTTAAAATCTAACATTGCACCAACATCTCCTTACATGGCTCTTTGTAAATCTTTGATTAATTTTGCTCCTGTAAAGTATATTGGAACGCTTTACTCTTTTAAATGTGCTATGTATATTCAAGTTGTTGCTGAGTTACATTGGTATTTCACTTTTTTTTAAGAAAGGATCAGTCAGAACTCTAACTCTTAAAACTCGGAGCTCTACAGCTTTCACAGTAAAATTCTTAAATGGTAGATTTTAAGCATGGGAAAACACAATGAATATTTCTGCAGCTTTTCAAATATGTGTACATTCAAAACGTATATGAAGTAAACATACAAATTAATGGTGCCCTTTTTCTCTTCCCCAGTTCATTCATTACTCCACAAGCCCACTGAATTATAAGATATTGGAGCAGAATTAGGCCATTCAGTCCATTCAAGTCTGCTCATACTCATCGATAATCCCTCCCTTGTTTTTGTTATGAATGAATTCAGATTTTAGGCTCCCAGTTAATAACGTTTCCATATTCAAATGCTCTACAAATATTTCCTGAGGCAATCCCCAAACATAATTTATTTTTAATATCAGACTTGAATTTGTTCTTACTTCAAATATATTTTTTTCGCAAATTCATTTGAATCCTGGAAACAAAAGAAGCCAATATTGAACCCACATGGTTCTAGCCATATATTTTTTGCAAGATGTAAACACTATACCAGTCATACACAGATACCCACATATTCCTCCTCTTTCAATACATTGTTGGTTATGTGGCCTATGTTATTCATCTTAATTCTGAAAATGTAATTAATTATGCTTATAATTTCAAGCAGTATGGTGGCTTAGTGGTTAGCACTGCTGCCTCACAGCACCAGGGACCCTGGTTTGATTGCAACCTCAGGCAACCGTATGGAGTTTGACATTCTCCCTTTGTCTGCGTGGATTTCCTCTTGGTTCTCCAGCTTCCACTCACAGTCCAAAGATGTGCAGGTTAGGTGCACTGGCCAAGCTAAATTGCCCATATTAGCCAGGGATGTGCAGCCTAGGTGGATTAGTCATGGGAAATGGAAGGTCTCAGGGATGAGGGTAGAGTAATTGGGTGGGTTTGAGTGGGATTCTCTATGGAGGGTCGATGGGTCAAATGGCCTGCTTTCACACTGTAGGGATTCTGTGCTTCCAATATCCACTGACCCCTCAACCACACAGTCCATTTCAGATTCCATACTCCACAGTCAGGAATTCTCCATCTAACAATGGGGATTTTATGAAAATCTATAGCAAGCCTACCCACTCCCAGTTACTTGCAGTACACAAGTAAACACTTCAACCTGTTACCCAATTTTGCAGTGTTTGCTCAAATGACTATTTCACTGCCAGAAGTTCAGAAATGTATTATTTTTCTCTATCCAGGGTTCCATTTTGGGGTGGTCAACAAGGCTCTTGGCTGCACTAAAGTGGCAAGGCTCGCACATGTTGCTGATTCACTGATTAGCCCTTGAGGCTAGTTAGAAGGCAGTTAAGAGTCAACCACATTGTTGTTGGTCTGAATTCATGTCAGAAAGAGCAAGTAAGAATGTTAGATTCCCTTCCCTAAAGAGGAACAACAACTAACATTGATTACATGGTCATCATTGGGCTCGGTTTTTAATTCCATTCGCTTATTGCATTCAGATTCACAAACAGTCATGATAGGATTCAAATCCACGGGTCCAGAACATTAGCCTGGGATGTTCTGGAGTACAATGGTATTGACATTACCATTATGGCACTGCTTTCTTTTTGCTATACTTTTGCCTTGACCTGAACATTGGGCGTGTCTGGTCAAATAATAGTTGTGATATTCATGAAATATCAACTGAACACCTTTAAGAAAAAAATAGCCTTGACCAACACTATGACTATACCTAAGATGCCATATCGGCACGAACTCAGAAGAAAGAAAAAAATTGTTGATACTGACTTACCATTTGTCCTCTGTGTCAGAGCTTGTGCTTTTAGGAATCCCTCTGCAAAACCAGTTTTAAATGCATCTTGATGTGCCTCAGGAATGTTTTTGGTTTTTATCAAGCTGTCCAAATTCTCAACGTCTCTTCCTCGATCCCTTAACAAAAATCCCTATAAACAGATATGTAAACAACACTATCTTTTTTGAAGAGAAACTTTTGTTTCAATTAACAGAGTAACATCACTTCTTACCTTCATAAAAGAAGAAGGAGCAATACTTTCTGATTCAACCAAATTATCAGATACTGCCAGTCTCCTTGATCTTGACCTTAGAGTTTTAAAGCCACGAATTTGCTCTTGGACTTTAAAAAAATTTAACATTCATTAATACCACTACATATTATTTGCAATTTTCATGCAAGAATCAACGCTTAAAACCTGGAATACATACTTGGACAAAGATGAAGGTTGGAACAGAGAGTCTGTAGTGGCCTGGGATATTGTCGAGAAAGCTGAGATGCACGTAGCACGTTGAAAATATTGCCCGAAAATCCTAAAAACAGAATTGATACTTAAGTGCCGTTATTAATGAATTATCGGTGCAGTTAGGTTGAAACATCATTGCAGAAAGCAAGAACACAGTCATCACACGTTCTTTTTTTGGGAGGCAGACTTAACAAATCACCAATGCAGTTGTTTGACCTAACTTAAATATTAAAAATTGGAAGTACTTTACATTGCATTATCAAGTTATTGCTGGTTTCTAAATAATTCTACGAGGTAAAAACAATGACTGCAGATGCTGGAAACCAGATTCTGGATTAGTGGTGCTGGAAGAGCACAGCAGCTCAGGCAGCATCCAAGGAGCAGCGAAATCGACGTTTCGGGCAAAAGCCCTTCATCAGGAATAAAGGCAGTGAGCCTGAAGCGTGGAGGTGGGGAGAAAGTAGCATAGAGTACAATGAGTACATGGGGGAGGGGATGAAGGTGATAGGTCAAGGAGGAGAGGGTGGAGTGGATAGGTGGAAAAGGACATAGGCAGGTAGGACAAGTCCGGACAAGTCATGGGGACAGTGCTGAGCTGGAAGTTTGGAACTAGGGTGAGGTGGGGGAAGGAGAAATGAGGAAACTGTTGAAGTCCACATTGATGCCCTGGGGTTGAAGTGTTCCGAGGCGGAAGATGAGGCGTTCTTCCTCCAGGCGTCTGGTGGTGAGGGAGCGGTGGTGAAGGAGGCCCAGGACCTCCATGTCCTCGGCAGAGTGGGAGTTGAAATGTTGAGCCACAGGGCGGTGTGGTTGATTGGTGCGGGTGTCCTGGAGATGTTCCCTAAAGTGCTCTGCTAGGAGGCACCCAGTCTCCCCAATGTAGAGGAGACCACATCGGGAGCAACGGATACAATAAATTATATTAATGGATGTGCAGGTAAAACTTTGATGGATGTGGAAGGCTCCTTTAGGGCCTCGGATATGATGAGGGAGGAGGTGTGGGCGCAGGTTTTACAGTTCCTGCGGTGGCAGGGGAAAGTGCCAGAATGGGAGGGTGGGTTGTAGTGGGGGCGTGGACCTGACCAGGTAGTCACAGAGGGAACGGTCTTTGCGGAAGGCAGAAAGCGGTGGGGAGGGAAATATATCCCAGATAGTGGGGTCTTTTTGGAGGTGGCGGAAATGTCGGAGGATGATTTGGTTTATGCGAAGATTGGTAGGGTGGAAGGTGAGCACCAGGGGTGTTCTGTCCTTGTTACGGTTGGAGGGGTGAGTCTGAGGGCGGAGGTGCGGGATGTGGACGAGATGCATTGGAGGGCATCTTTAACCACGTGGGAAGGGAAATTGCGGTCTCTAAAGAAGGAGGCCATCTGGTGTGTTCTGTGGTGGAACTGGTCTCCTGGGAGCAGATACAGCGGAGGCGGAGGAATTGGGAATATGGGATAGCATTTTTGCAAGAGGTAGGGTGAGAAGAGGTGTAATCCAGGTAGCTGTGGGAGTCGGTGGGTTTGTAAAAAATGTCAGTGTCGAGTCGGTCGTCATTAATGGAGATGGAGAGGTCCAGGAAGGGGAGGGAGGTGTCAGAGATGGTCCAGGTAAATTTAAGGTCAGGATGGAATGTGTTGGTGAAGTTGATGAACTGCTCAACCTCCTCACGGGAGCACGAGGTTGCACCAATGCAGTCATCAATGTAGCGGAGGAAGAGGTGGGGAGTGGTGCCTGTGTAATTACGGAAGATCAACTGCTCTACGTAGCCAACAAAGAGACAGGCATAGCTGGGGCCCATATGTGTGCCCATGGCTACCCCTTTGGTCTGGAGGAAGTGAGAGGATTCAAAGGAGAAATTGTTAAGGGTGAGGACCAGATCGGCCAAACGAATGAGTGTGTCGGTGGAAGGGTACTCAGTGAGGGGGAGGTCTGGGGGGGATGGTGAAAACTTGGCAGGGCTGGGAGCTGGGATCTGGTGTGGGTGTAGAGCTGGGAGTGGTGGCGGAACCTGTAACTGGAGTGGGTGTGATGGTGGGAGGAATGGGGGTGGAGTCATGAGCAGGGGTAGTGTTCTCCTCGGGGTTCTGGAGGGTGGGGATAGTGACAGTGGAGTCTGTGGGGGGCATGTCATCAGAATGCAGGTGAGTGGTGCTGGTGGGGGCGGAAGTGGGGGTGACCATGGCAGTAGGGGTGGCGGAAGTCAGAGCATGTGGCAGCGGCGATGATGTGAGGGGCGGGAGTGATGTCACGTGTGATGCATGAGGAATTGTGAGGGGTGGAAGTGGTTGTGGGAGCAGCCATGATCAAGTGACAGTCATTAATCAGCGTGGGGGTGGCAGCTGCATCAGCCGCATGGCTAATGGCGTTTGAGTGGATTCCGAGGCCAGGGGAATCTTCTGGAATGTTTGAGGAGCGAATTCCCCTTGCCAGTCACATGTACGTTGTGAGAAATATATTGCCTCCAGCAAACACTGCTTCTAAAGCCTTATCTAATATTCAACTTGCACACTCACTGTCCAGCAGGGATCCACAATAACTACTGCTGCACTTCAGCGCTTACCCCCTTTCCTCCCTCCCACAACAACAATAAAGCCCCTTTGTCCTCACCTACCATCTAACCAGAATCCACATTCATAGGATCATTACTACCCTTTCCATGACCTCCAGCAGGAAACCATCAGACATCATATTCCCCACCTCACCCTTGCCAGCTTCCACAGGGACCATTCCTTCTGTGACACCCTGCTCCACTCCTCCTTTCTTCCCACACCCTCAGGACACTTTCTCTTGCAATCGCAACTACTGTAACATCTGCCTGTTTATTTCCTCCCTCTTCAATATTCAAGGGCCCAAACACACCTTCCAGGTGAAGTAGTGCTTTAACTGACTTCACACAATCTAGTCTATGGTGTTCACTGCTCACAATGTGATCTCGTGGGTGATCTATGGACAGAGCACCTATACTAATCCACAAAAATGATCCTGAGCTTCCAATTGTCTGCCCCTTCAACACACCGCCAAGAACCCTGCCACCATCTGTCTCACACTTGCTGTAGTGCTCCAACAAAGCTCAGCACAAGCTGGAAGAACAGAATCTCGTTTCCTGCTTGGGAATTCCTCAGCCTTCTGTACCCTATATAGGGTTTAACAGTTTAAGGGTTTGAGCACCTTTTCCCATGTCCTTCCCCAACCCCAACCCCAACACACCAGGCCTTTTTATCACATGGTCTACTACCATACATATCCTACTGTCATCTGTTAATAGTCCCCATTAGTAGCTGACCTTTACAGAGTTGTCTGTCTGCTCAACTGTTTCTCTCTCTTTGGGTCCTATCTTCACTTATTGTTTACTCCCACCTCCCCAAGACCCCACCAGAAGGAACAGCCAAAAGACCGGAAACATTAATTCTGCTTTCTCTCCACAAATGCTGCCAGATCCGCCGAGTATTTCCAGCAACTTCTGTTTTAGTTTCTGATTTTCAGCATCTGTAGTTCTTTCAGTTTTTCCAATTCAAGAATGTCTGGTTTATTAAGCTCCTATTGTTGCACAGTTAAGATTGACTCAGGACACCCTGAAAAATAAATCTAGCTGCTGAATCTGCAAATGGGTACATCATCATACTTTTCCCAATGAACAGTTGAAAAAAAATGCTCTCACAAGTCTCGGCTTCAAAATTATTGGTACGGTAAGATGAAAGGTGGCAATAAACAGATATAAAGTAGGGCAGAGTTTGGACAACAGTGCAAGGGGAAAATAATTATTACTGACCATATTTATTTTCAAAAAAGGACTGTGATGAAATGTGGGAGATTTGCCAACGTGACGACTGTTTAGGCTTTGAAGCAGCTGGAGACAAACACGGGAGCAAACTGTCTACCAATTCTGTTAGTTGGCTGGTTTTCAAATCAGATAATCCAAGTTCCCGTAAGTTAATAGCAGGCTGAAAGAAAAGTTTTTAAAAAATTAATAATGGAAATTCAATAACATTTTTTAACAAAATATTTTGTCATAACAGATCAAATCGCCAAAGTCCTAATGGACATATTGTTTCATTCCAACATGTGTGTGTGTGTGCGCATATGTGCATGTTAGTGGCCTGATGGCCTAGTGTCTTGTGAAGGTCACGGGTTTGAGAACAACCATTAAAGACCCTTGTAAAAAAGGTGAAGAAAGGAAAAATTACACCCACTCTAATGCTGTCAGCCAACCATTATAGAAAGGAAGGTGGTTCAAGGAATTTCAATCAAATTGCAAAGTGAAGAATGTTGAGACTGAATGTTCAACTACCAACAGAAACATTACAGGAGATAATACTGGTAACAACTACAATGTCTGACTGTCTACATGAATGACAGAGACTGATCAGTTTTTTTTTAATCTAAAGTTTTAACTTTTGAATTCACTTCTTACTCCTAATTGGTGTGTGTGTTGCACTATTATTATTTCTTCTCACATGTTGTAACCAAAATGCACCATTTTTGTTAAATGAAGAAAGCCTGGCCATATTGACTCATTTGGAAACAAATTATTTTTTTCTGGGAGAAATGTATCCTTGTTTTTAATTAACCTACTTACAACCAACCAAGAGGCTAGGTAAATAAAGAAGGGGAATCAATTTCTCTCCTAACCCAGGAGTTTAACAATATAAGATATTCTGTCTGGAACTGTAAACAACTGGAGAATTTCACTAGAATACTGACTGAAACAATTTAATAAATGCAAATTTTGCAACGCCAACTAGGAATTGGTGAAAAGAGAATACATTTTTTGGAATGTGTTTAAGATCTACATGTTTTAGATTGCACCTTGAGGAACAGAAGAACACACAGCCATGCAGTC
This sequence comes from Chiloscyllium punctatum, assembly GCF_047496795.1. NCBI lineage: Eukaryota > Metazoa > Chordata > Chondrichthyes > Orectolobiformes > Hemiscylliidae > Chiloscyllium > Chiloscyllium punctatum. Next base: position 88,658,267 of record NC_092746.1, on the reverse strand, counting down.
TGAGGAATAAGATTCCAAACTGGATTGCAAAATAAAGGTCTGCAGATCTACTGGAGTGCAGATACACAAATCATGAGTGCCAGCACACGTTAAGAAGACAATTAAAAAAGCAAATAATGCATTGAGTACATTTCTAGAAAGAAATACAACAGAAAGCCAAGTGTTAACCTTCTCTAAAATCTTGGTTAATCCACACTCGCAAGTACGGTGAACAGAAGACACAAACAATGAACAAGGGGCAAAGCAAAAAGATGCACTAAAATAATAACAGACTTGAGATTGAACTCATCAGCAAAGATTAAACAGGTTGAGGTTTCTCCATCTTCAAAACAAAACTGAAAAATTAACTTCTGCAGTTACACTTTGGGACCTTGCAAAGTCCCATGTGCAGTTGACTCCATGGGGATTGTCTAGAAAGTTTCAGTTTCCAACGGGCAATTCCCTGCATCTGGAAATCAGTAATAAGATTTTTATAAAGCCCTTAACAGAGAATGCAGAGGATTCAAGGAACACTCCTCACCCACCAGCCTGACCCAAATACTATGCCAATGTTCACAAGTGAGAGGGATGGTGTGAATGTAAAAAAAAGGACTGTGACATAATTTTAAAAACTAGCATAGACAGAAAGGAGGTTTGAGTGGTCTGACAGGCTTAAAAGTAGGTAAATCTCCAGAGCATAATGAAATATATCCTGGGCAAGGGAGGATATAGAGGCACTAGCAATAATTTTCAATATCTCTCTGTCCACCGTAGAAGCACCAGAAATGTGGAGGACATAGAATTATGGTAAGAGGGAGAAAGTTTAAAGGGGATGAGAGGAAATTATTTTCAAACAGAGTGGTGGGAATCTGAAACTCACTGCTAGTAAGGATAGAGACTGAAAGCTTTATAACATTTAAATAGTATTTAGATTTCCACTTCCAAAGCCAAGGCATACAAGGCTGTGGGCCAACTGCTGGAAATGGGGTTAGGATAGTTGGATAGTTATTTTTGATCAACACAGACTTTAAGGACAGAAGGGCCTTTTGTGTAGCACTCTGTGACTCATCTACCTGCTCAACAAACTCATCCTCAACCTACTTTAAGCATTCCATCACTCATTTAGCACTCTAACGCCCCATTTGCCCTACTTACACTCATCCATTGCCAGTTGACAAATTATCCAGAAGTGCTGCTGGACATTTAAACCTCAAAGCACAGCATGATGTATGCTGCCAAATGGGATGCAGTTTCATTTTCTCCCCTCCGTCCTTCCCCCAACCAACCTGCAGTACAGGGCACAGCTCTGCACTTCTGAAGGAGCTAGGATCCAAATTCTTGTCTGAAAATGCAGAGCTCTGCATGAAGAAAAAATTAACAGACTGGCAATCCAACTGTGATTGCCACTCATCATAATATCAGAACCACATGATCATGAGAGGTTTGAACAGGGCCAATGTGGTGAGGTCCTTTCCTCTTGTGAGAGAACCTAGACCTGTTGAAAGTTCAGATATTGCTGATTTAAAACAGAGATTGGGCAAAATTATGAAGGTTGAGTGCCTTTAGAAATCTCTTCTGAAAAGGTGGTAGAAGCAGCATCTGTAAACATTAAGGTAGGGATAGACTTTTGTTCAGCAAGGGAGTGAATGGTTATCAGGGCAGACAGGAAGTTATTTAAGATTACAAGCAGGAGGCTGGAAGAACAGAGCAAGCCATTCAGCATCAGGTGGAGAAGTCGATGTTTTGGGTGTAACCCTTCTTCAGGACTGGGAGTGGGTGTAAGGGAAGCTGCAGAATTGAGGAGTGGAGGGGAATGGTGAGGTGGGCATAGGTAGAGACAAGTAGAGGGTACAATCTGGTTGGTCGATGGTAGGGATCAATCTGGTAGATGGCTGAGAGGAATGGAAGGGAGGGGGAGGGGCTGGGATCAGAGGTGATTTGAGATTTGAGAACCCAATGTTGAGTCCTCAGAGCTGTAGGCAGCCCAAGTGGAAGATGAGGTATTGTTTCTCCAATCTGAGGTCTGATTTGCTGTGGCAGTGGTGGACGCCAAGGATGGTCATGTTGGATTGGGAGCGGGAAGGGGAATTAAAATGGGCAGTGAGTGGGAGGTTTGGATGGCCTCTATGGGTTTGGCTTGGATGCTAGGTGAAATGTTCCCTTAGTTTACATTTGGTCTTATTGAATAGCAGAACAAGCTCAGGAAGATGAATGGCAAGTGTATTCTGTCTGAAGTATCAGCAGCAAAACTGGCCACTTAGCGGATAAAACCCATGATGGTTTCCAGGTCTCACCGCATATGAATACAGACTATTTCCACAACTGAATTGCAACAGAGATGATTCTGTAATTACATCATCTATGAGCATTCCCTGTAACCTTACGATGCAGGGAATGTTTTTGATGGAGCAGATGAAGATGGTTAGACCTAGCCCAACATGAGGAACTGTGCTTTTGTGGCACAATGGTAGCATCCCTAACTCTGGACCAGGAGACCAAGTTCAAGTCTCACTTGCTCTACAGTGTGATAGCAACTCTGAACAGGTTGAACCACTTAAAAAAACAATTCCTGAGGAACTTCTGCATTAATGTCCAGGGAATAAGATGACTGACTTTCAACAATCAAAGCAACCTCTCTTTATGCTTGGTATAACTCCATCCCAGCAGCTGATCCATCAACCAGGCCCTTTAGACTCCGACAGCTTGATCAATAGCAGTGCTACAAAAGCACTCCGAAATTTTCTGTGCGCTGTCAATATAGCAAGCGTCTTTAAACATCCAAGTCACAGACACACTCTTCTAGGAGAAAGTGAGGACTGCAGATGCTAGAGATCAGAGCTGAAAATGTGTTACTGGAAAAGCGCAGCAGGTCAGGCAGCATCCAAGGAGCAGGAGAATCGACGTTTCGGGTATGAGCCCTTCTTCAGGAATGAGGAAAGTGTGCCAACCAGGCTAAGGTAAAAGGTAGGGAGGAGGGACTTGGGGGAGGAGCGTTGGAAATGCGATAGGTGGAAGGAGGTCAAGGTGTGGATGATAGGCCGGAGTGGGGGTGGGGGCGGAGAGGTCAGGAAGAAGATTGCAGGTTAGGAAGGTGGTGCTGAGTTCGAGGGTGGAGAGTTCGAGTCCCAACCCTCGAACTCAACACCACCTTCCGAACCTGCAATCTTCTTCCTGACCTCTCCGACCCCACCCCCACTCCGGCCTAACACCCTCACCTTCACCTCCTTCCACCTATCGCATTTCCAACGCCCCTCCCCCAAGTCCCTCCTCCCTACCTTTTATCTTAGCCTGCTTGGCACACTTTTCTCATTCCTGAAGAAGGGCTAACGCCCGAAACGTCGATTCTCCTGTTCCTTGGATGCTGCCTGACCTGCTGTACTTTTCCAGCAACACATTTTCAGCACAGACACACTCTCCAAGCTCTGTATTGACTATCATACGTCTATTTATTTCTGAGAAAGCTACCAATTCATTGACCTTCCTGCATTAAAATATGAACCTTTAATTGTGTTTTTTTCCCAATTCTGGTTTAAATTTGTTGATAACTCTACCAGTTGTATGCTCAGTCCCTTTCTATCACCTGTGGTCATTATCTGTATTGCTGCCTTACACTAATGCCTTCTCTTCTCTCTTTAACTTTTGAAATCTCCACTCATACAGTTCTCTATAACTCCACTTATACAATTCAAGAATAGTTGTTCCAGAATAGTTGAGTCAATGTCATCCAAAAATACAGCTCTCTCTTTTCCCAGTAATCATCCTAGCGTCTTATCAATCCAGATCCATTTTTCCCACATCAATCTTTGAACCATGCATTCAAATCTCTGATCTGATTTATTCTATGCTAACTTCCTTGTGCCTCTTATTCTAACTCATAGTGGTTTTGCTTTTTAATTTAGTTTCTAACTGTGCATACTCCTTCAGCAGAAGCGCTTTCCAGTCATATCTAGATCACTGGTATCCACATACAATATAACAAAGGCACCCTTCCCCTTCCATTCCAAGTTATAGTCATAGAGATGTACAGCACGGAAACAGACTCTTCTGTCCAACTCACCCATGCCGACCAGATATCCCAACCTAATCGAGTCCCATTTGCCAGAACTTGGCTTGTATCCCTCCAAACCCTTCCTATTCATATACCCATCCAGATGCCTTTTAAATGTTGCAATTGTACCAGCCACAACCACTTCCTCTGGCAGCTCATTCCATACACGCACCACCCTCTGCGTGAAAAAGTTGGCCCCTTAGTTTCCTTCCATATCTGTCCTCTCTGACCCTAAACCTATTGCCTCTCGTTCTAGACTCCCCCACCCCAGGGAAAAGACCTTGTCTATTTGTCCTATCCACGCCCCTCATGATTTTATAAACCTCCATAAGGTCACCCCTCAGTCTTCGATGCTCCAGGATAAACAACCCCAGTATATTCAACCTCTCCCTGTAGCTCAAATCCTCCAACTCTGGCAACATCCTTGTAAATCATTTCTGAACCCTTTCAAGTTTCACAATATCCTTCCAGTAGGAGGAAGACCAGAACTGCACACAATACTCCAAAAGTCCCCTAATCAACATCCTGTACAGCTGCAACATGACCTCCCAACTCTGAGACTTAATGCTCTGACCAGTAAAGGAAAGCATACCAAATGCCTTCTTTTCTATCTTATCTACCTGTGACTCTACTTTTAAGGAACTATGAACCTGCACTCCAAGGTCTCTGTTCAAAGTCCTGCTAAGATTTGCTTTCCCAAAATGCAGCACCTCGCATTTATCTAAATTAAACTCCATTTGCCACTCCTTAGCTCACTGGCCCATTTGATCAAGATCCCGTTGTAATCTAAGGTAACCTCCTTCGCTGTCCACTACACCTCCAATTTTGGTGTCATCTGCAAACTTACTAACTATACCTCTGAAACGCCGATCCAAATCATTTATATAAATGATGAAAAATAGTGGACCAACACCAATCCTTGTGGCACTCCACTGGTCACAGGCCTCCAGTCTGATAAACAACCCTCCATTACTACCCTCTGTCTTCTAACTTTGATCCAGTTCTGTATCCAACCTTGCGAACCTGTCTCCCATGGAGAAGCCTTACTGAAGTCCATATAGATCACGTCCACTGCTCTGCCCTCATCAATCCTCTTTGTTACTTCTTCAAAAAACTCAAACAAGTTCGTGAGACATGATTTCCCACACACAAAGCCATGTTGACTATCCCTGGCACCTCACCTGTGACTATTGATGATACAAATATCTCAGCAAAAGGGCCCAGCAATCAGTTCCCTCGCTTCTCAGAGCTCTAGGGTACCTGATCAGGTCATAGATATGTACAGCACGGAAACAGACCTTTCAGTCCAACCCATCCATACCGACCAGATATCCCAACCTAATCTCGTCCCACCTACCAGCACCCAGCCCATATCCCTCCAAACACTTCCTATTCATATACCCATCCAAATGCCCTTTAAATGTTGAAATTGTACTAGCCTCCACCACTTCCTCTGGCAGCTCATTCCATACACGTATCACCTTTTACGTCGTTCCCCTCTTGCCTTAAACCTATGCCCTCTAGTTATCCACCTTTGAGTTAAGACATCCAGCACTTCCTCCTCTGTAATATGGACAATTCAAGATGTCACCAGCTATTTCCCTACATTCTACATCTTGCATGTCCTTCTCCAAAGTTGACACTGATGCAAAATACTCATTTAGTTTCTCCCCTATCTCCTGTGGCTCCACAGTAAGGCTGCCTTGCTGATCTTTGAGGGGCCCTATTCTCTCCCTAGTTACCCTTTTGTCCTTAATGCATTTGTAAAAACCCTTTGGATTCTCCTTAACCAAATTTGCCAAAGCTATCTCATGTCCCTTTTTTGCCCTTTAGATTTCCCTCTTAAGTATACTCCTACTGCCTTTATACTCTTCTAAGGATTCACTTGATCTATCTTGACTATACCTAATATATGCTTCCTTCTTTTTCTTAGCCAAACCCTCCATTTCTCTAATCATCCAGCATTTCCTATGCCTACCACCCCTTTCCTTTCACCCTGACAGGAATATACTGTCTTTGGACTCTCATTATCTCATTTCTGAAGGCTTCCCATTTTCCAGCCATCCCTTTACCTGCAAACATATGCCCCCAGTCAGCTTTTGAAAGTTCTTGCCTAATACCATCAAAGTTAGGCTTCTTCCAATTTTCATCACTATTTTGCTTGCCCCAAAGTGCTCCCCCACTGACACCTCAGTCAACTGCCTCTTACTTCCTAAGAGTAGGTCAAGTTTTGCACCTTCTCTAGTCAGTACATCCACATACCGAATCAGAAAATTTTCTTGTACGCTCTTAATAAATTCCTCTCCATCTGAACCCTTAAAGCTATGGCAGTCCCAGTCTATGTTTGGAAAGTTAAAATCCCCTACCATAACCACCCTATTATTCTTACAGATAACGGAAATCTCCTTACAAATCTGTTTCTCAATTTCCCACTGACTATAATACAATACCAATATGGTGATCATCTCTTTCTTATTTCTCAGTTCAACCCAAATAACTTCCCTGGATGTATTTCTGGGAATGTCCTCCGTAAATACAACTATAATCCTATCCTTTATCCGAAACGGCACTCTTCCCCCCACAACCCCTGTCTTGCCTCCCTTTCTTCCTTCCTGTAGCATTTGTATTCTGGAACATTAAGCTGCCAGTCCTGGCCATCCCTGAGCCATGCTTCTGTAATTGCTATGATATCCCAGTCCCAGGTTCCCAACCATGTCCAGAGTTCATCTGTTTGGCCTCTTGCATTGAAATAAATAGTTTAATTTATCAGTCCTCCCTTGCTCTCTGCTTTGTTCCTTCCAGCCCTGACTGTTTGACTTGTTCCCTTGAATGGGTAGGGAGCAAAGAGATACAAGATCCTTAGAAAATCGATAGCAGATTTAGATAGAGGATATGGATTAGCACAGGTTTGGAGGGCTGAAAGGCCTGTTCCAGCGCTGTAATGTTCTTTGTTCTTGTTCTTTCCCAACAATACCAGTCCCAGATTGATCTCTTTCCTCAGTATCTCCTGGGTCCCAACACTCCCACCCAACTTGTTTAAATCCTCCCGCGCAGCTCTAGCAAATCTCCCTGCCAGTATAATTAACCCCCTTCCAATTCAGATGCAATCTGTCATTCTTGTACACATCAATTCTATCCTAGAAGAGATTCCAATGATCCACCCCAGGGGAAAAGTCCTTAGCCTTGGCATCAGGCAGGGAAAAACACCTTCCAATTTGATGTGCAAGGGTTTAGACAACAGTAGCTATGCCCTTTCTATGTGATGACCTTCAACTATATTCCTCCATCCCCAATGAATGTTATCTTGCACCTCAGTGCATGTGTCAACAGTTTGTTCAATCGCCACTCTCATCCAAGAACCACAAAGCACCTTGACAATTGAGAGCTAACATGCCATCTTGTAGCGCCATACCTGTCTCTATTTCGATCTGCCTGTCAGCTCGATCCCTGACCACGGACTAAAAATCTAAAATGTGCCTATTGTAACAATTGCGACCGCCTCCTGAAACATTTCCAGCTAACTTTAACAATACCTTCTGTATGTTCAGGTTGTAAGTTTGTGGTCAGATGTTTCGTCACTACGGAAGGAAACATCTTTAGTGTATCTCCCGTGAAGCGCTGGTATTATGTCCCACTTTCTTTTGTGTGTGTCTTGGTCTCTTAATCTGTGAGATAGAATTTCCAGTTCTTTTTCTCAGAGGTTCATAAATGGGGTCCAAACTGATGTGTTTATTGATGGAGTTCCGGTTTGAATGCCAGGCCTCTGTTTAGCCTGTCATAGGATGGATGTGTTGTCCCAGTAGAAGTGGTGTCCTTTTTTGTCAGTATGTAAGGGTACTAGTGATAGTGGGTCATGTTTTTGGTGGCCGTGTATCCTGGTGGCTAGTTTTCTGCCTGTCTGTCTGATGTTTGTTACAGTCCTTGCATGGTATTCTGTAAATGATATTCATTTTGCTGGTTATTTGTATTGGAAATGGGACAGAACACCAGCGCTGCACCAGAGGCTCACTGATGATGTTACCTAATATGATGATGAAACATCTGAAAACAAACCTTCCAGCTCAGCGAGCAAACTTACAAGCTGAACCTCAACCCGAGCCTCAAATCTTTTCAAAAATCAAAAACGTTTTATATGTGGGTTGACATACTCTGTATTTGGACTCTGAGAAGAATTAGAATTCAACAATATCCTCTGAAATACCAAAGTACTTACATTGGCAGAAGACAACAGGAAAACATCAGCTGAAGATTTTCTTGATGAATAACTGTCACACACCACCTCTCCCCAAAACACACATTCCACAGACAGGTGAGATCACAACCAATGCATTTCCTTTGCATATACACAAAATGGGATTTTTTTTAAACCAGACAGCTCCTACCTTTTTTATTACATTTGAGATATCGGATTTAAATGTAATAATTGAGATGAGTACTCATTACGATTGCAATTACTACATTTCTCCCCATACTTTAGCTCCCAAACACTCCCGGTCTTAGGCTTGAGACTTCACGTCATTTGCAAAGAATCTGTTATGTTAGTGATTTCAAAATTTTCTAGTTCTTTAAAACTGCTCTTACCCATCTTGCAGCTTCCTCCCATCCTCCTTTGCAGCCTCCTACTGCTTCTTCTCCCTCCACAGTCCCTTCTTCCTGGTTTCTTTCACCTACTCACCTTATGTCCACTTGCTTCCTCCCCAGCTCCAAGAGATGGAATTCCCAGACACAGAAAATGGGAGCAGGTCTACTGCTGCCCATGATATTCTCAGCACTGTGGATGGTCCACAGTGAGTCCACCCACAGCGAGTCCACCCACAACTCCAGCTCTGTAACGCAGTTAGCCAGTAGCTGCAGATGTAGCCATCAGGGACACTGGAAGCGTCACTTATTTCCCACATTGCACAACAGGACCACACCACAGACATAAGGTCCCTTACCATGGCTTCTCTCCAGATTGAGCTACTGGATATACCTGCATATGTGTCAATGTATAAGTTGACACCTTATTTTTGGCCAAAGAAATCTTGCATTTTCCACACATCTTGCATACAAATAGACCCTAGTTCTTCACAGTTACAGATCAACATTTATAAGTCAGCGTGCCTGCCTGTTGCTCTCCACTCTGGCTTTCCAGTCTGCTGGACATATCGTTCTGTTCCGGGTCTTCCAGTCCGGTAGCCATCATGCTCTACTCCAGGTTTTACCGCATGATTTACCACGGTCAGAACAGTCCAGAACCCGGGACGGGGGCTGCATGGAAGGTAAATTTTCCATTTATAGAACCCCTACAGTGTGGAAACAGACCCTTTGGCCTAAGAAGTCCACACCAATCCTGCAAAGAGTATCCCATCCAAACCCATTCCCTACCCTATTACTCTACATTAACCCCTGACTAATGCATCTAGCCTAAACAACCCTGAATGCTATGGGCAATTTAGCACGGCCAATTCACCCAACCTGCACATCTTTAGACTGTGGAGGAGAACATGAGGACTGCAGGTACTGGAGATCAGTGTCCAAGAGGGTGGTGCTGGAAAAACACAGCCGGTCAGGCAGCATCCGAGGAGGAGAATCGACGTTTCGGACCCAAGCCCTTCATCAGGAATCCCCATTTCTGAGGAAGAGCTTATGCCCGAAATGTTGACTCTCCTGCTCCTCAGATGCTACCTGACCAGCTGTGCTTTTCCAGCACTACACACTTCATTTTTGGATTGTGGGAGGAAACTGGAACACCTGGAGCAAACTCATGCAGACATGGGGAAAATGTGCAAACTTCAAACGGTTTAAATGACCAGATGGATATTGACTTGTTTGTTATTGTCTTCCTCTCATTAGTACTTACTAATGCAAATGACAATCAAGACTAGAGTACAAACTGTTTCCTTCATCATACTCAACCACTACAGGTATTGATCTATATAGTATGAAAGTATTATAATTGTTTTTGCACTTTTTATAAGCTGAGGCCATTTTAAATTGTTTAACTTTGCTAATATCCAAGAAACAAACAATACAAAAACTACAAGCGATTTGAGAACAGCATACCACCATATCACTGATTTAATTGCAAGTCTTTCTGCCGATAATATCTGCTTCAACTATCAAAACAATCCCAAGGATTACCTTCCATCCAAGTTAGTTCCAAAAATTCAAATTATACCACTTATAAATAGAACAGGTTTAGATATGCTTCCACGGTAGGGTTTGAAATGTGGACATTTTGGGTACAGGGACCCATATTCAATATGGCCATAATTCTTTCTCCTTATGTTGTTCATTATTTTAGAGAGAGATCTGGCTCTTGTTTGTCCATTTTTTGACTCATACCAAGAATGAATTCCATCTCTTCTAAAACAACACTTCGTGTATTAGTCGAATTCCTAACTTCAGCTTTAAAAAGTCTTCAAAATGCGATCTATACAAGAGTCCATACGATAGTAAACTGAAGTCATAGAGATGTACAACATGGACACAGAACCTTCGGTCCAACTTATACATGCCAACTAGATATCTCCAATTAATCAGGCCCAATTTGCCAGCACTTGGCCCTTATTTCTTTAAACCCTTCCTATTCATATACCCATCCAGATGCCTTTTAAATGTTGGAATTGTACCAGCCTCCTTCACTTCCTCTGGCAGCTCATTCCATACACACACCATCCTCTGTGTGAAAATGTTGCCCCTTAGGTCCTTCTTAAATCTTTCCCATCTCACCTAAAACCTTTGCCCTCTAGTTCTGGCCTCCCCTACCAAGCCCCCCCCCCCAACCCAGGGAAAAAAGCTTGTCTATTCACCCTGTCCATGCCCCTCATGATTTTATTAACCTCTAAAAGGTCACCTCTCAACCTCCAATACTCCAGGGAAACAGCTTTAGACTGTCCAGTCTCTCCCGATAGCTCAAACCCTCCAACCCTGGCCACATCTTTGGACATCTTTTCTGAACCCTTTGAAGTTTCACAACATCCTTCCTATAAGAGAGACACCAGAATTGCACACAATATTCCAAAAGTAGCCTAACCAATGTATAGATACAGCCGCAACATGACCTCCCAACTCCCATACTCAGTGCTCTGACCAATAAAGGAAAGCATACCCAATGCCTTCTTCATTATCCTATTTTCCTGTGACTTCACTTTCAAGGAACAATGAACCTGCATTCCAAGGTCTCTTTGTTCAGCAACACTCCTCAGGACCTTACCATTAAGTGCATAAACCTTGCCCTGATTTACCTTTCCAAAATGCAACACCTCACCTTTATCTAAACTAAACTCCATCTGCCACTTCACAGCCCATTGACCCATCTGATCAAGATCCCATTGTTTTCGGAGGTAACCATGAGAAACCTTGTCAAACGCCTTACTGAAGTCCATATAGATCACGTCCACTGCTCTGCCCTTATCAATCCTCTTTGTGACTTCAAAAAACTCAACTTAGGGACACATGATTTCCCACGCATTAAACCATGTTGACTACCCCTCATCAGTCCTTCCCTATCCAAATACATCTAAATCCTGACCCTCAGGATTCCCTCAAACAATTTGCCCATCACCAATGTCAGGCTCATCAGTCTATAGTTGTAAACTTTTCCTTACCACCTTTCTTAAATAGTGGCACCACATTAGCCAATCTCCAGTCTTCCTGCACCTCACCTGTAAAGAGAATTTAATTAAGCTAGGGACCTTCCTTCATTTCTATTATAATTGAAAGCCCTTACCTTTATTTAAGAAAATATATTAAAATTTAAAAACTGTAAGAAAGTACTCTGTAGGTACAATTACCATATTTAAAAGGCATCTGGATGGGTACATGAATAGGAAATGCTTAGGGGGATATGGGCCAAACACAGACAAATAAGACGAGGTCAGTTTAGCATATATAGTCAGCGTGGATGAGTTGGACTGAAGGGTCTGTTTCCATAATGTATTGCTCTATGACTGAGTAGGCCATTCAGCAATTTGGGCCCGCTCTACCATTCAATACGATAATGGCATACAATCCAACTCACAAACCTCTTCCTGCTTTCTTTGTTCTCTTAAGCACCAAGAACCATATCTATAGCCTTGTTGAAAAGTGTATTTTGGCCTCAACTAAATCATTAACATATATTGTGAGTAGCAAGGGTCCAAGTACTGATCCGTGCAGCACCCCTTGAGTGACTGACTGTCACTTGGAAAATTACCTGTTTAAACACTTGCATTGTTTTCTGTCTGCCAACCAATTTGTTATCTAAGTACAGAACTCCCAAACCCATGTGCTTCAGTTTTATATGCTAATCTCTAATATGGGACCTTATTGAAAACCTTCTGATAGTCTAGGTAAACCATATCCACTGCCTCCCACTTATCAACTTTATTAGTTATAGCCTTGAAAATTCTAGTATTTCCTTTCGTAAAACCATGCTTGCTCTGATTGCTCAGCTCACTGTTGTTCAAGCGCTCTAAAATTAAAGTATTTTATGATGGACTCTAGCATTATCCCCATTGCTGATGTCAGACCAACCAGTTCTCTCGACATCATTTTCTTAATAGCGACATTACATCAGCTAACCTCCAATCCATAGAATCTATTCCACAGCATACAGAATCTTGAAAGACCCCACTAATGTATCCACTAACTCTAGGGTCACTTCTTTTAATACTTTAGGATGTGGGTTATCACGCTCTAGGGATTAGTCAATAGACAATAGGTGCATTCTGCATTCTGCCATTCTGCCCTTCGAGCCTGCACCACCATTCATTATGATCATGGCTGATCATTCTTAATCAGTATCCTGTTCCTGCCTAATCTCCATAACCCTTGATTCCACTATCCTGGAGAGCTCTATCCAACTCTTTCTTAAATGAATCCAGAGACTGGCCTCCACTGCCCTCTGGGGCAGAGCATTCCACACAGTTGGCACTCTGTGGGTGAAGAAGTTTCTTCTCATCTCTGTCCTAAATGGTCTACCCCATATTTTTAAGCTGTGTCCTCTGGTTCGGCACTCACCCATCAGCGGAAACATGTTTCCTGCCTCCAGAGTATCCAATCCTTTAATAATCTTATATGTCTCAATCAGATCCCCTCTCAATCTTCTAAACTCAAGGGTATACAAGCCCAGTCGCTCCAGTCTTTCAGCATAAGGTAATCCCGCCATTCCAGGAATTGACCTAGTGAGCCTACTCTGCATTCCCTCAATCGCCAGAATGTCTTTCCTCAAATTTGGAGACCAGAACTGCACACAATACTCCAGGTGTGGTCTCACCATGGCCCTGTACAGCTGCAGAAGAACCTCTTTGCTTCTATACTCGATCCGTCTTGTTATGAAGGCCAGCATGCTATTAGCCTTCTTCACTACCTGCTGTACCTGCATGCTTACCTTCACTGACTGGTGTATAAGAACACCCAGATCTCTTTGTACTACCCCTTTACCTAAATTGATTCCATTTAGGTAGTAATCTGCCTTCCTGTTCTTGCCACCAAAGTGGATAACCATACATTTATCCATATTAAACTGCATCTGCCATGCATCTGACCACTCACCTAACCTGTCCAGGTCACCCTGTAATCTCCTAACATCCTCCTCATATTTCACCCTGCCACCCAGCTTAGTATCATCAGCAAATTTGCTAATGTTATTACTAATACAATCTTCTATATCATTAATATATATTGTAAAAAGCTGTGGTCCCAGCACTGATCCCTGCGGTACCCCACTGGTCACTGCCTGCCATTCTGAAATGGAGCCATTTATCGCTACTCTTTGTTTCCTGTCAGCCAACCAACTTTCAATCCAAGTTAGTACTTTGCCCCCAATACCATGTGCCCTAATTTTGCTCACTAACCTCCTATGTGGGACTTTATCAAAAGCTTTCTGAAAGTCCAGGTACACTACATCTACTGGATCTCCCTCGTCCATCTTCAGAGTTACATCCTCAAAAAATTCCAGAAGATTAGTCAAGCATGATTTCCCCTTCATAAATCTACGCTGACTCTGACCTATCCTGTTACTACTATTCAGATGTGTCGTAATTTCATCCTTTATAATAGACTCCAGCATCTTTCCCACCACTGAAGTCCGACTAACTGGTCTATAATTTCCTGCTTTCTCTCTCCCACCTTTCTTAAAAAGTGGTACAACATTAGCCACCCTCCAATCTGCAGGAACTGATCCCAAATCTATCGAACTCTGGAAAATAATCACCAACGCATCCACGATTTCTCGAGCCACCTCCTTCAGTACCCTGGGAGTTAGACCGTCAGGCCCCGGAGACTTATCAACCTTCAGACCTAACAGTCTCTCCAACACCAATTCCTGGCAAATATAAATTCCCTTAAGTTCGGGTCCTTCAGCTACTGTTACCTCAGGGAGATTGCTTGTGTCTTCCACAGTGAACACAGATCTGAATTACCAATTCAATTCTTCTGCCATTTCTTTGTTCCCCGTAATATATTCCCCTGTTTCTGTCTTCAAGGGCCCAATTTTAGTCAGCCTTTGATCCCATTCATTTCTCTAAAACTATTTCACTACCAATACATATTTCCTTCAATTCCTCCTTCTCACTAGACCCTGTGTTCAGCAACATTTCTGGTATCTTATTTGGATTCTAATTGTGAAGACAGAATCAATATATGGATTTAATTGATCCCTTATCTCTTCACTCCTCATTATAACTTCCCCTATTTCTGATTGTGAGGGATCAACATTTGTCTTCATTAAGCTTTTTCATTTGACAATTTCCAGACCTCAGTACCCCAGGCAATAGACTTCTCTGGTGACTCACTTACTTTCTTTCATTCTTGATTTGCCCTGCACCTCCAGTCACAGGCTGTTCCCCTCCCAAATTTACTGCTGATAGCCTCATACGTAACAATCAGCAGCAAGAAACATAAGCAGTTCCTGAGAAATTCTGTTACTCTACTTATGGGGCCAGTTTTCTGCTTAGTCAGCCTCTTGACTGAATTTTCTTGAGCTTTTTGGTGATTTCAGGACAACCTCATTCACCGCCTCTGTTCAAAAGAACCACATTACCAAATCTGAAGGCATAAAGATATGTGGGCTTCTCTTATAAATTTGTTCAAGGGATGTAGCTAGGCTAGCATTTACTGCCAATTCCTAATTACCCAGAGAGCAGTTAAGAATATTGCTGTGAGTCTAGAATCACATCTACACCCCACCAGTTAAGGATGGCAGATTTATTTTCTTCAAGGACAGAAGTGGACTGGATGCAATGTTACAATGATCAATGATGGTTACATGGTCATCATTGGGATTACTTTTTTGTAAGCAGGTACAAAGAGACACAAAGAAAATCAAGCAAGTAGAAACCATGCTTCAACCATAAAAGCCTTGATTAGTCTACACCTGGAATGTGCCAGAAAATTTGAACAACAAGCAAGAAAATGTTAACCTTGGAAGGAATGCAACATAGATTTACCACAACTATATCTGGACTTAAACTCAAATTACAAGGAGTGATCATACAAATTAGCATTAATTCAGCTGGAATTTAAAAGGTTAAGGAGTGATTCAAGTTTAGACTTAGTTAGGGGGTAGATAGGCAGCTAGGAGTCAAGCACCCAGGGCACAGTGCAAAGATTAAAGCCCTACTTCTCTCAAATGAAATTAGGAAACAATTCTACATGTAAACTGTGATAGAAGTTTGAATTCTTCCACAAGCAGTTATTGATACGTGACCAAAAACTAAGACTAACATATTTTTGGTAAATCAAAAATATTAAGCAAGAGACATTAAGACAGATAAATACAGTTCAGTCACAAATTAGCTACGATCCCACTGAATGGTTCAACAGACTACAAAAGTTAAATGGCCTACTCCTGTTACTATGTTCACAAGGACTAGAAAGGTAATACCAACAATAGATAGAAATTTCGATGGCAGAGAGCTTGCTGTTATTCATCTTAAACATTGTAATGGAGAACACAATATTGATTTATTAGGTATGGTGCAGTTTTTATTTTACAGTCAATTGCAAAACCTCTTAGCATATCAAGTTCTTCCGAATATGATGCCCACACTTTATGTAGAAAAATAGACATACAATGATCATTAGAAAACTATTTAAAAAAAAAGCCCAGTCCTGTCCTTGCCTAATATTTATATGTACTTAATTTCTGGCACTCTGTTAGAATGATTTAGCAGGAAGAATTCAAAATAACTTTACTCTTCTACAACATTAGAAGGCTAACTTGCTCTATAGTTAACAGAGCAAACTATAACATCTCATTTATAAAAACTGCTCTTTTCACCAATGCCTTATATGATAACAAAATGTTAACTCATTGAATTTGTTGCTCAGTGCAACTTCAAACAAGGTTACCATTATCATAATAAAAAGGGCAAACAATTTAACCAAACATTACCTCATTAACTTGATCACGTTCTGGGGGCGCTTCTCGTTGCAGACACTGTATTGATGCAGAACTGACTGAGCTTGCCGAACTTTTTAGGGAATGGAAAGTGCTGATCAGCTGACTTAGAGGGACCGTCACCTATAAAATTCAAAAATAAATTTAAGTTATATTAGGTATTTTAATTAGACTGAAATTCTCTCAAAATTAGAAGGACAAAGGGAATGTAAAGGTTGAGGTTTACCTATTAAGTGAATAAAAGTTCACATCAAATCACATTTAATAATGATTTCAATAATCTGTTCATATACCCATTCTATATAGTCAATATATAATAACGTAGGTCTAAAACAACAGTATTTGTCAACTGAAAAATTTTTAGATCACAGAAGAAATTTTCACTGGAAAGTACCTGCACAACTACTTTACACATAAGGATACCCAACCTGAATGAACCTGCATTGAACGGAGTAGCAAAATGTAGGGTCTGGGACAATTGAAATGTGGAGCTGGTTTAAGGAACAGATATTGCGTGTCCTGGATAGGGATGTCCCTGTCAGCCAGGGAGGAAGTGATATGGTAAGGGAACCATGGATGACTACAGAAATTACGTCTCTTGTTAAGTGGAAGAAGGAGGCTTATGTGATGATGAGACAAGATGGCTCAGATGAGGCAATGAAGAGTTACAAATTAGCTCAGAAGGATTTAAAGAGAGAGTTAAGAGCAAAGAGAGGACATGAGCAGTCTTTAGCAGTTAGAATAAAGGAGAACCCTAAAGCTTTCTATAGGTATGTGAGGAATAAAAAGAGGACTAGGATAGGAAGAGGGCCAGTCAATGACAGAAGTGGGAAGCTGTGTGTGGACCCTGTGGAGATCAGGGATGTGGTAAATGAATATTTCTCATCGGTTTTCACTCAGGAAAAGGAGAATATTGTAGAAGAGAAGAATGAGATACAAGGTATTAGACTAGAAAGGATCAAGGTTATTAAGGAAGAGGTGTTATCAGTTCGAGAAGGAGTGAAAGTAGACAAATCCCCTGGGCTGGATGGGATTTATCCAAGGATTTTCAGGGAAGCAAGGAGGTAGTGTTAGAACCTTTTGGCTTTGATCTTGGAGTCGTCATTGTCTACAGGTTTAGTACCACAGGACTGGAGGACAGCAAACGTTGTGCCCAGGTAATTATAGACCAGTGAGTCTTACCTCTGTTGTAGGAAAGGTTTTGGAAAGGATTATAAGAGATAAGATTTATAATTATCTAGCAAACAACAACAATAATTATCTAGCTAGTCAACATGGTTACATCAAGGGCAGGTCATGTCTCACAAACCCCACTGAGATTCTTGAGAAGGTGACCAAGCCTGTGGATGAGGGTAGGGCAGTTGACGTATTGTACATGAACGGGAAAGTGAGGACTGCAGATGCTGGAGATCAGAGCTGAAAATGTGTTGCTGGAAAAGCGCAGCAGGTCAGGCAGCATCCAAAGAGCAGGAGAATCGACGTTTCAGGCACGAGCCCTTCTTCAGGAATAGGGCTCATGCCCGAAACATCGATTCTCCTGCTTCTTGGATGCTGCCTGACCTGCTGCGCTTTTCCAGCAACACATTTTCAGTATTGTACATGGACTTCAGTAAAGCCTTTGATAAGATTCCACATGGTAGGCTGCTGGAGAAAATGCAGAGGCATGGGATTAAGGGTGATTTAGCAGTTTAAAACTGGCTTTCTGTAAGAAGGCAGCAAGTGGTGATTAATGGAAAATATTCAGCCTAGTGCAGCTGCACTTGGGATATCGTGTACAGTTCTGGTCGCCCCATTACAGGAAGGATGTGGAAGCACTGGAAAAGGTGCAGAGAAGATTTACTAGGATGTTGCCTGGTCTGGAGAGAAGGTCTTATGAGGAAAGGCTGAGACACTTGGGTCTGTTCTCATTGGACAGAAAAAGGCCAAAAGGGGATTTAATAGAGACATCCAAGATGATCAGAGGATTAGATAGGTTGGAAAGTGAGAGGCTTTTTCCTAGGATGATGATGTCAGGTTGTATGAGGGGGCATAGCTACAAATTGAGGGGTGATAGATTTAAGAGAGATGGCAGAGGCAGGTTCTTTACTCAGAGAGTGGTAAGGGCGTGGAATGTTCTGCCTGTCAATGTAGTCAACTCAGCCACGAGAGAGATTTAAACAATCTCTGGATAAGCACATGGATGATGGTGGGATATGTATTGGATGGGCTTAGATTAGTTCAGAGGTCGGCGCAACATTGAGGGCCGAAGGGCCTGTTCTGCGCTGTAATGTTCTGCGTTCTGTGTCTTCCAACATCTTGAAGCCAGAGTCAGTCCATCATCAAATTGCTATTTTTCCTAACCCTGAGTATCTACATCATGAACATTTACTTTCAAGACATTCCAAAGCATTTTACAAACAATCAAGTACTTTCGGTATGCTAACCGTTCTAATGCAAGAATTGTAAAGGAGGAAATCAAACTGGAGGAATTCATGATACCTGCTGTCTATGAAATGAGTACTTGAATTTCTAATGATCAAATAGTGGCAAACATGCTTTGGGGATAGGGTTGCAAAGGTCAAGACATTTTGGAAGTAAACAGGAACATATCAAAGGTTTTTTCATGAAATACAACAAAGTGGATAACTGTCCTTTTAACCTTCAATGCTATTGCCTAAGCAAAACCATTTCACAATGTATCATGTGTTCATGTGAGGATGTGCAAACATTGACACTGTCCCCTTTGGATCAAAGCAATGGCATGAAATAAAAGATCATTTTATCTGCCACAAAACTAATGTAAAGTAAAAGTAGGACTTTGGGCAGTGTTGCAGACCAGAGAGATCCCAGGGTTCCGGTCTATAATTCTTAGAAGTTTGCATCACACGTAGTTAAGAAGGCATTCAGCATGCTTGCCTTCATTGCTCAGACCTTTGAGTGCAGGAGTTCAGGCGTAATGTTGAGATTGTACAAGAGGTTGGTGAGGCCTCTTCTGGAGTGCAATGTTCAGTTTTTGTCTTCCTGTTATAGGAAGGATATTATTAAGCAGGAGAGGATTCAGAAAATATTTACAAGAATCTTGCTGGGAATGGAAGGTTTGAGTTGAGTTATGAGGAGGGCTGGAGAGGCTGGGACTTTTTTCAATGAAGTGTCAGAGGTTGAGAGGTGATCTAACAGAGATTACAAAATAATGAGGGGTGTAGATAAAGTGAATGGCAAGTGTCTTTTCCCTAGGGTGTGGGTTATCAATACTAGAGGGCATATTTTTAAGGGAAGAGAAGGAAGATTTAAAAAAAAGGGCTTTTTTTTATATACAGAGTGGTGCATATAGCATGAATTTCTAGAGGAAGTGGTGGATAGTGGGACAATTACAATGTTTAAAAGAAGTTTTGATAAGTACATGATTAAGAAATATTTGGAGGAATATGGGCTAAGCGCAGGCAGATGGGACTAGTTATTATGGACTGGTTTGTCCAAAGGGTCCGTTTCTGTGCTGTATGAGTATGACTCTAAGGAACTGGTAAGCACACTGAAGTTATCCTAAAATACAAAATCGAAACAAATACCACATTAATCAAGAGTAAGCAAAATTACTCTTGCAGTAAGTTTATTAAGAGCATTGGCATTTGTAGATAAGCATTTTTTGACCGGTTGCCAAGGCCTGAAATGCTGTTACACTAAAATGAGCTGCAGATGAATCTACACAAAAAATACCTGGTTTGCGTGAAATGTACTGCATACATTCACTCCATTGGGATACAGTACAAATGCTAACAGAGACAAACAATAGACTGTCAAGATAGGTTGAAGATGGCCCAAACTGTGCAATTAAATACTATGACAGTATAAGTCGTCCATGTTGTCATTTACCAGAGTTAAACAGAGGTAAACAAATCTGTGGTCAATACAGCTAGGCAAATGCAACCATCAACTTGCAAGGTTATTGGAGTCAAATGGTAGTAGTACTGGCCCTGGTCAGAGGTGTAATCAATCTGGATTAGTTCTAAAACAATATTCTGGACAAATCTGTACCAGCGTGACATGGGTATCGGGTTACTAAATGAGAAAGTGAGCCGTTTGCGTCACCATTTTTAACCATCACATTTGCGTGTTAAAACTAACGTTTTACTTTAAAGTCTCAATCTATGCAAACACTTAACAACTTCTGTTCTTTTAGAGTGGCAGGTGCACAGCAAGGAAACAGACCCTTTGATCCAATTTGTCTGTACCAACCAGATATCCTAAGTTAATCTAGTTCCATTTGCATGCATTCAGCCTTTCTCCCTCTGAATCCTTCCTATTTCATGTACCCATCCAGATGCCTTTTAAATGCCGTAACTGTACCAGCCTCTATCAGTCAGAAATAATTTCTTTAACTAATATCCCTTGCTCCTTCTCTGTTTTATACTCAGGATACTGTTACAAATGTCTTAAGCAATTGGTTTAATCTTGAATTCAGTGTAAGTGCCTTTGGACTTCTTTGCATGCTTTTGAGAAGTCTAGTCATGCATGATCAGCTTCTACCATCCATTTGGCAGCTAATTTCACCAGAATTCAAAGAGACTGCTCAGACTGGACCTACATTTCTGAAGCTGTTAACAATCTTTTAAGCACTTCTCAACTTTGTTCCTAAAGATTCATTTTATTATTTGCCAGTTGTTGACCTAATACTTACCACATTCCTGTACAGTCATAGAGACAGACCCTTCGGTCCAACTTAATCATGTCGACCACATGTCCTAAATTAATCTAATGCCATTTGACAGCATTTGGCCCATTTCCCTTTAAACCCTTCCAATTCATATTCCCATCCGAATGCCTTTTAAATCTTAAAATTGTACCAGCCTCCACCACTTCCTCTGGCAGCTCATTCCATACACACACCACCCTTTGCAAGAAAAGGTTGCCCCTTATAAATCTCTCCTCTCCCATCTTAAACCAATGCTCTCTAGTTTTGCACTCCCTTACCCTGGGAAAAAGACCTTCATTATTCACCCTATCCATGCCTCTCACAATGTTACAAACCTCTGTAAGGTTACATAGAACAGTACAGGCCTTTCAGCCCTCGATGTTGTGCCAACCTTTTATCCTACTCTAAGATTAAACGAACCTACATTCTGTTCATTTTACTATCATCCACGTGCCCATCCAAGAGTTGCTTAAATGTCCCTAATGTATCTGACTCTACCACCAGTGCTGGCAGTGCATTCCATATGTAAAGAACCTACCTCTGACATCTCCCCGAAACCTTCCTCCAATCACTTTAAAATTATGCCCGCTCGTAACAGCCATTCTTACTCTGGGGAGTGTGTCTCTGGTTATGCACGCCTATCATCTTGTACAACGCTATCAAGTCACCTCATTCTTCTTCAATCCTAGCTCCCTCAGCCTTTCATAAGACGTGCCCTCCAGTCCAGGCAGCATCATGGTAAATCTCCTCTGCGCCCTCTCCAAAGCTTCCACATCCTTGCTATAATGAGGTGACCAGAACTGAACATGATATTCCAAGTGTGGTTTAACCAGGGCTTTATACAACTACAGTATAACCTCATGACTTAAACTTAAACCCCCTGCTAATGAAAGGCAACACACCATATGCCTTCTTAACAACCCTATCAACTTGAGTGGCAACTTTGAGGGAATCTATGGATGTGGACCCCAAGATCCCTCTTTACCTCCGCACTGCCAAGAATCCTGCTTTTAACCCTGTAATTTGCATTTAAATTCAACCTTCTAAAATTAATCACTTCACACTTTTCCAGGCTGAACTCCATATGTCACTTCTCAGCTCAGCTCTGCATCCTATCAATGTCCCATCGCAACCTACAATAGCCCTTCACATGATCCACAACTCCACCAACCTTTGTGTGAATGGTAAACTTACTAACCCATCCTTCCAGTTCCTCATCCAAGTCACTTAAAAAAAAAGTCACTAAGAGCAGAGGTCCCAGAACATCACAGGTCACAGAGCTCCAGGCTGAATCCTTCTCAGCTTCTGATGGCCCACAGAATACAGCCGGACTACTCAGCCTTTCCCAACAGCTCAAACTCGCCAAGCCCAGCAACATCTTTGAAAGGGTGCAGAACAGATTTACAAGTTGCACCACATTTTTTCTCGAAAGCAGGGAGACCAGAATTGAATGCAGTACTCCAAAAGTGTCCTAACCAATATCCTATAGAGCCACAACATGACATCCCAACTCCTTTACTCAATGCACTGACCAATAAAGGAAAACAGGCCAAAGGTCTTCTTAACTATCCTGTCTATCTGTGACTCCACTTTCAAGGAACTATAAACCTGCACTTCAAGGTCTCTTGGTTCAGCAACACTTTCCAGGACCTAACCATTAAGTGTATCACTCCTGCCCTCATTTGCCTTACCAAAATACAACACCTTATATTTATCCAAATTAAATTCCACCTGCCACTCCTTGGCCTATCTGATCACTATCCTGTTTTACAAGGTAACCTCCTTCACTGTCTACTACGCTACAAATTTTGAAGCCATCAGCAAACTTACTAATTATACCTGCTTTTATCACATCCAAATCAATCATATAAATGACATAAAAAGCAGTAAATCCAGCACCAATTCTTATAGCACCTCTTTTGTCACAAAACTGCAGACCAAAAAGCAACTGCCGTCCACCACCACCCTCTGCCTCCTACCTTCAAGCTAATTTTGTACGCAAATGGCTACCTCTCCTTGGATCTCACGTGATCTAAACATACGGACCAGACTACCATACAGAACTTTGTTGAACTCCTTGAAGTCCCATTCAGACAACATTCCCCACTCAACCTTCATCAATCTTCTTTGCCACTTCTGCAAAAAACTCAATCAAGTTAGTGAGATACGATTTTGCACACACACAGCCATGTTGACTATCCCTAACTAATCCTTGCCTTTCCAGATACATGCAATTCCTGTCCCTTAGAATCCAAAATGTACTCATTACTGACATCAGGCTTCCTGGTCTATAGTTCCCTGGCTTTTCCTTATCACCTCTCTTAAAAAAACGGCACCACATTATTCAACCACTAGTCTTCCAACACCCTACCCAGTGACTTTTGATGATACAAATATCGCCGCTAGTGGCCCAGCAATCACTTCCCTAGCTTCCCACAAAGTTCTGTGATATACCTAACCAGGTACCAGTGATTTAACCACCTTTATGTATTTTAAGATGTCCAGCACCACTTCCTCTGTGTGACATGGACACTTTAAGATATCACAATTTTCTTCAAAAAGCATAAGAATTTCTGTAAAACTTAGTAGAAAGAAGGGTAAAACGATCACTACACCAGAATATGTTGTGTTTCTATAGAATGTCATGTATTAAAAGTAACTCTTACCCTATTGTCCAAAATAAAACATGGCCACAATAACATAGCTCTGCAAACACCCATTAACTGAGGGTTCCAACATGTTCAGATGATAAATTGCTTATAATTATTAAAATCGACTGATATGTTTTGTACCATGATGATTTTGAAACATATTTGAGAAAAGTCATTTGAGTGGAACATTCAAAATAAGTTGACTGCTAGTTAGTTGGCAAGTTAACTGCATAACTACTTCATTTTCAAGGTAACATTGTAGACACATTCAGATTTAGAGTAAAAGTAGATGATATACTCATTACACTGAATCTTTTAAATGCCAATTTATAGCCATTGTTTCTGAAGATCTTGCAAGCAGACTTTTTTGAACAATTATCTAACATTTTATCAAATCATAACTTAGTCCCAAATTGGCAACATCCTACTGTGCTATGGAGCATTCAAGTCTGCAATTTCCTATCAATTTTTTGGTCTCAGTTGTCTCATCAGGAGAGGTCATACAGTTAAAACTTGCAGCAAAAAAATACACAATAATAAAGTACCTTTATTTCGTGCTTTCTAGAACAGGGGTAGCGGCACAGGTCAGGTTGCCTGAACAATGTATTGTGTAATGACCAAGAGATGAAGGAGAGAATCTAAATACAATGACTCTCAAAAAAAATTGTTGACACAAGTGCACAAATTCCTATCCCTGCCATTTATAATAGAAACTGCTTGTATAAACTTGTCATACTGCAGTTTGAGTGATAAGTGCAAATTTATAATTGTGGTGACAAATTAACAGATTTTATTCCGTATAGATCCCAATCCCATAAATAAAATTAGAAAGAACATACAACTTTAAAAAGGGATTTGAATTTGGTTGTGGAACTTGAACTCGGGCCTTCAGGCACAAAGGTAGTACTGTGCAACAAGGGTGCTACCAAGTTTGTAAGGATAGATTCTTTCTAGTCAGCCTGCTCAGAGTTGTGATTACCGACGTCCAGAGCAGTTGTATCATAACTGGGGATTTCCTGTTCCAGAAGTCAGAACACTGCCCCTGTGCCATGAAAGCCCAGATTCGTTGGGGTAAGTATTTTGAATCACCTTGCTTGGATATGTTGAGACATTTCCAATAAAGGTGAGGAACTTGGACAATATTCTAGCCCCAACCATCTTCTGCTGCTTCACCAATTACCCTCCTCCATCATAAAACTCAGAGGCGGTGATGTTTGTGACAATTGCCTGATACAGCAGCATTATTTATTCCTCCTCAGATACCAAAAGCTTGATAAGTGCCAAATTAATTTGCATCACGAGTGCCCGTCACCATCTCCCCTTGTCATTCAGTGGGCAGTACATTACTGAATTCAATATCAATGTTCTGGAGGTTATCTTTAATCAAATAATAAACTAGACCAGCCATAAAAATATTGTGGCTATGAAAGGAGTGGCATGGTGGCTCACTGGTTAGCACTTCTGCCTCACAGTGCCAGGGATCCAGGTTTGATTCTGTGGGGAGTTTGCACATTCTCCCCATGTCTGCCTGGAATTTTTGTGGGCGTTCTGGTTTCCTCCCCGAGTTTAATGATATACCTTATGCTAAATGTCCATTGTGTTCAGGAATGTGCAGGGCTACAGGGGTAGGGAGTGGGTCTGGATGGGATGTTCTTTGGAAGCACAGTAAGGGCTCGATCAGCCACAAGGCCTGCTTCCACACTCTAGGGATTCTATGACAGAATGTCAGACACTGGAAATTCTACAAGTAACTCAACTCCTAATTCTTTAAAGCCTGTCCAGCATCAACAACAGACAAGCCAGGATTGTGATGGACTATTCTCCACCTAGCACGGTGAGTGCAGCTCCAACAACACTTGAAACCACGCACTACAAAGCACCTCGCCAGCAACAGCACCTCGCTTAGCTAAAAATAAGGTATTAACCTGGCAAAGTTAAAATACCTGGTCTATGTGAGTGCCAAACAGCATAAACTAGCGACAGACAAGGCTAAGTGATTCCACAACCAACAGATCAGAATTATGCTCCGCAGTCCTGTACATCCAGTCATGAATGGTGGTGAATAATGAAACAATTCACAACACCAGGTCGTTCCTCAAAGAGGGGGGAGCCCAGCACATCAGTACAAAAGAGAAGGCTGAAGCATTTGCAGCAGTCTTCAGCCAGAAGTGCTGAGTGGATGATCCATTTCGGCCTACTCCACAGACGTTCAGCATCACAGAAGCCAAATGGATACAAGATAATGGAAAATGAGACTCACTTGGGTTTAGAGTATAGAATCTTAGAATCAAAGTCCAGAAGAGGCCTTTCAGCCAATGAATTCAGCACTACCAAAACTATATTACTACCTAACTAGTCCCACAGCCTTGAATGTTATGACACTTCACCTGCCCATCCAAATACGTTTTAAAGTTTGTCAGATTTCCCAACTACACTATCCTCCCAGATAGTGCATTCCAGACCACCACCCCCTCCACCATCCTCTGGGTAAAAAGGTTATTCATCAAATCCTCTTTCACTTTAAGTTTATGATGCCTTTGACTGACAGAAACAGTTGCTTTCTATTCACCTTGACCATGGCCCTCAATCTTATACATTTCTATCAGGTTTCCCCCTCAATCTTCACTGCTCCGAAGAAAACACAAGCCTCTCCTCATAGCTCAAATTCTCCATCCTGGTGAATCCCCTTTGCACCTCCTCCAGTGAAATCACATCTTTCCTACAGTGTATTGACCAGAACTGCACATAGAACTTCAGCTTTGGGCCAATCTGTACAGCTCCAACATGAATTCCCTACACCCTCAATCTATGCCATGATTGATAAAAGCAAGTGGCCTGCATTAACTACCCTATTAACCTGTTCTATTACCTTTAGGGATCTGTGGACAAGCATCAAAAGATCATTCTGAGCATCCTCATGTCCTGCCATACATTCAGTATTCCCTTGCCTTCTTCCAAAGCGCATCACCTAATATGTATCACAATTAAATTCCATCTACCAATGATCTGCCCATCTTATCAATGTTTATATCCTCCAGTAAGTCAACACCTAATCTTTATGTCATCCACAAACGTACTTATCTCCCCTGCATTCTCATCTACATCAGTTATGAACGTAACAAACAATAGGGACCCAGCACTGATCCCTGAAGTATACCGTTGCACATTGGGCTCCAACGACAAAAACAACCTTCTACCACCATCCTCTGTCTTCTGTTACAAAGCCAATTTTGGATCCAACTTACCAAAGATACCATGAATCCCATGAGCTTTAACTTTCTTTACCAGTTTCCCTCAAAGGCCTTATGGAAATCTATATAAACTCCATCAACTGCTTTATACTCATCCAAGCAGTTGGTCACCTCCTCAAAACATTCCACCAGATTTCCGTATGACAAAGTTATGCTTTTCCCCTTCATTATTTTCTCCAATAGCTTCTCTATTCACTGGTCTATCTCTACTATCCTTCTTATAAAGTGGAAGCACATTTGCTATCCTCTGGCACCAGAGATAACTTTAACAATTTGGGTCAGGGCACCTGTAATTTGTTATCTCATTTTCACAGCCATCAAAACCTCCAATATCTCCTCTGTTCTTACATGAAACTGCTCCAGAGCTTCATAATCCACCTTCTTCAATTCTGTAATTGCACCACTCTTCTCCAAAGTAAAGAGAGATATGAAGTACTATCTACTAATGTCCTCCAGTTTCACACACAAATTGCCCCCTGCGGGTTATTCTTTTCTCCTTGGTAAACTTGTAGAATATCTTGGGATTCTCCCAATCTTGCCGATCAGCATTTTCACCTGTCACCTCTTGGCTTGCTTTCTTGACCACCCCCTTGGTCTCTCTTTACACCTGTCTTTTTCTTTTTATCCAGTCCTGAATATTCCCAGACACCTATGGTTCATTGTTCTTGAGTTTCTACATTTTACCCTAAAGAAAACGTATTTTTTCTTGGTGCAGACTTGTGAGCCGAAGAGCCTCTTCTATGTTGCAGGAGTCTATGACTCAGCTAAATGGACCCAGAATTGGCTGAGTTACAGAAAGCAGGGGATGATGACTAAACAATGTTTGTGTGACTGGAAGCCTGTATCCATTGGAGCTTTGCAGGATCACTGTTAGGCCCTTACTGTCTGTGGTATTAAAAAAATTCAGACTTGAATGTAATTGATAACTAGGTGGATGCATGACTCAAAAATCGGTGGGATGGTAAGTAGCTAAGAGAATAACATGATTAGATTACAGGAGTATATAGACAGGCTGATCTGATCCATGGCAAATGATATTCAATCTGGATAAGCAGTACGAACAAGGAAATACATAACAAACAGTTGGACCCTTTGCATGTCCACTGGTCCCTTAAAGTAGCAGGACAGGGAAGGCGGCAGATGGGCTAATTGGCTCTTTCGATTGAGGCATGACTTCCAAAGGAAGCAGATTATGCTGGAGCTGCAAAAATCAATTGGTGAAGTCACAGCTGGATTTTTGGAATTCACATTATAGAAGAGTCGCAATTGCACTGGAGAAGTTGCAGAGGTGCTTTACCATGATGTTGCCTGGGCTGGAGAGTTTAAGTAAAGTTGGACAGACTAGGGTTACTGCATATACTCGAGTAATATTTGATCTCGTGTAAAAGTCGACCCCCTATTTTTGGCCAAATAACCTGAAATTTCCATGCTTCTTGCGTAAAAGTCGACCCTAGTTCTTCACAGATAACAGATCAACGTTTATGACTTAGTGTGCCAGCCATCACATCCCTCTCCAACTTTCCAGTCTGCCATTTGTTCCATTCCACTCCTGGTCGTCTAGTCCACTGGCTGTTGTGCTCCGCTCCAGGTTTTCAGAATTATCATAACTCTTTTCTTTATTCATTTAGAGATCATTTGGGCTTCTGCTAATGATACGGTATGAATTTTGATGGGCTTGTATTTCAGTCCCTCAAAACTAGTATCCATGTAATTGTCGAACCCATAATTTTAACTTTAAAAAGGCATCAAAAAATTCAACAGTTACTCAAGTATATACAGTATTTTCTGTGGAACCCAGGAGACTGAGAGGGAGGTACATGAGTTGTATAAAATGAGGGTCATAGACAAGGTAGACAGGAAGGCACATTTCCCCTTGACAGACAGATCAATGACCAGAGGCATAGATTTATGGCAAGTATATTCAGAAGGAATGTGCGGAAAATGTTTTTTCACCCAGAGGATGATGAGATGATGCACCTGTAAGAGTGGCGGAGGCAGAAACTCTCAATATTTAAGTAAAGGTATTTAGATGTGCACTTGTAATGCCTCAACACATCAGGCTATGAGTCAAGTACCAGAAAATGGGATGAGAGTAGTTAAATACTTGTTCTTGGCTAGCATAGACTTGATTGGCCGAAGGGCCTTTCTCGGTGCTGTAAGTGTCAATGACAAACTGAAGCAGGTGCCAAAACTTTCAGATGGGGAATAAATTTCATCCAAAGACAGTCTGGGGCCAAAGTGATCAAATGGGTATGGAGAAAAAGCAGGAACATAGTACTGAGCTGGATGACAGCCATGTTTATATTGCACAGCAGAGCAGACTCAAAGCACCAAATGGCCAACCACTGCTACTTTTTTCTATGTTTCTGTTTACGAATTTATAATTCGACAAAAATGGCAGGAGGCTGAGGAGGGAGATATTGGGTGGAATGATCAAATAGTTTAATTTTAAGGGCCTAGAAGGACAAAAATAAAATGGAGAGCTGGACAGTTTTCGGAATCTTTACAAGTTTATACATCACATCCAACTTTACAATTTCAAGACATCCACGGTTAATTCCTTGCGTATTTTCCAATAATCTTCAAGTTTTTCAAGCACAGGCCCATATCACACAACTTGACTTTGTACTAGGAATCAGTATTGTATAACAATAATCATGACAAGGGCTATCTTCTAGACTAGTTTTGGTCACTTAGGACTTTGGGAGAGGAACGTTCTTCAGATTTTACTTCTCATTGACCTTGAATTTTTATAGTGTTTCTGTGTGTTTATGATTATTTTGAGAGAGGAAAAGATAAGTGCATACATTTTGATGCACATGATGCCGCAGTTGCGTGGGACTGTCCAGATGAATAGACAAAAGATCAGGTAAAAACAATGACTGCAGATGCTGGAAACCAGATTCTGGATTAGTGGTGCTGGAAAAGCACAGCAGTTCAGGCAGCATCCGAGGAGCAGTAAAATCGACGTTTCGGGCAAAAGCCCTTCATCAGAAATAAACTCTGCTTTATTCCTGATGAAGGGCTTTTGCCCGAAACGTCGATTTTACTGTCATTCTAGCGAACCAGTACTTTACAAAACAGAATTCTTAAATATGCATCAACACTATTTTGCATTTGAAATTAAAATTAAATTTGGTATGAAATCTAGATCAAAACTAACTAAATAAGGCAAAGGAAGTCTGAAATAAAAGCAAAGTTTCGGTGGGTCATTGCCTCTTTCTCTCTGGAATCCTTGTTTTCATCGAAAAAAAACTTGGCGTTTCCCAGTGAACTCATCTGGAAACGAAACAAGTAACAAAGGACTGGCGATGCTGGAAATATAAAACAAACTGTGGGAGAAGCTACTCATCACGTCTAAAGGAGGGTGACGAGAGCCGAAGCATCGACTCTACTTTCTTTTACAGATACTGCCAGATCTGATGTTTCTCCAGCAATTGCTGTTGCCATCTGGAAACTAATCGGTTGCATCCATGTACAAACACAAAGAAGAATTGCAACGAATGTAACGCATGAGAGAGGGGAGCTGACAATGAGACGAGAGAGGTTTCAATCTGAAGAAAGAGAGAAATTTCATCACCTTCTAAATCGGCAGAGAGCGATTTGAATTGGGTAATTAATGCTTAGCAATGTCCCAGTGAGTGAGTTGAAATTACACCTGGGCCCCAGCTTCACTCAAACACAACATGTCGGCTAGTCAGCTACACGTATTCATCAATACGGCCAGCTTCTTACCTGCGGCTGAAACGTGGACAGGGAAAACATCTCAAAGCCCAGTCCGGCCTGTTTTGTACCGAGACGCGGTGTAAAATCGGAAGCTCCGTCCCGTCCACACCCGGACGATCCAAACAGCCAACCGCTGACAGTCTGGAAAATGGCTTCCTCTCTGTGACGTCTGTCCACCATTTCTTCCGGATCACAGAGATACTACTACCGGGTTACGATAATCGTCACTTCCTTGATGTTGAGTCTCTGCATCTCTGATAACTTACTGGTCTGGGGTTTTTGTGGTGTGGTAGTAGTGTGGCTGTCTCTGGGTTAGAAGGTCTAGTAATTCAATTTTAACAGCTAGAAAGATGGGACCATAAAACAGCTGGTAGGTTTGTTGAGCTTGAAATGTTCACGTAGATAATCCAAATGGATTTTTTTTGCAAGTTAGAGCTTAATTGTATTAAAAGCATTTAATGAACCTTGCACGATTGTAAAATTTACTGAATTAGGTTAAAACGATATTGTATATGACTTTAGGTGGAGAATAATCCAGAGCAAGCGAGATGATGGCGATGTGTGGATTTTAAGAAAATGCTCTGGTTTCAATTTATCTCAGGTATTTTTGCGAGAAGAAAATTACAATTGGAGCTGGGAGAGTGTTAAAGCCACGAAGTAGTTTCAAGCAGCCGAAGTGTTGCTGTTGGCAGGTTCCAGGTAGTCAAGGGCTCGTCGAATCTATACGTGGCTGACAAGGTGGTGGAAGGTTGCTGGTTCTGAATTGGAAATAGATAAGCGGCCAAAGACGAAGTCTTCAGACGGTTAACGTATTGGGGTTGGCTTTGCACAGCTGGAAGCTCATTAAAGTCTCAGGAGCTTGTTAATAGCTGAGAGCAGGAGCAAAATAAGCCCACAAGCAGTAGTTGCTTGGTGCAGCTAAGAAATATTGGAGCTCAGAGACTCCCTAGGGATAGTGTCACTTACTGAAGCCGTCTGTTTGTGAAAAAGTTGAAATTGTGGTAGTGAGTAGGTGCTACAGTGCAGCTGGGAATCCACAGTTCAAGCTTGTTACACAGTTTTGGTGAAAGAAATTGAGATACCTGAACTTTAGCAATCATTTAACACAGTCCACAACAGAATGGCTTGTGATGGAGTTCCAAAGCTAGGTCTTCAAATATGAATAATTGGGGTGTCTTTTAAAGGAGATAATATTTTAATGAGATTTGTTGGCCCACAGTGTCCCTAACCATTGGGGGATTGCTGATAAATCCATGGCAGTATCTTGTTTGCATTTGTTATTTGATATGCTATGTGGGATGTTTGACCACAGTTTGCCTATTATCTATATTTACCTCATGTTAATTTTCAGTGGGAGAGAATAAGTTGTATAAATATATTGTTGAACAGTTTTACTGTCCTGACCTTGTAAAGTTTTTTTTTGTTTAGTTAAAACCTGTATGTATATTGTGGTAGAATGGTGGCTTTATTCTCTAGGTAAATACCTGGGATCTTAAACTTAGTCTATTTTAAGCAAAAAAAAAAGTTGTTTCTCCTGGCCCAACTGTAACTCTGTTTGCAATGCTATGTTCAGGGGGAAGCTTTTTGTTTCCATTGTGTTGAGGGGAGTTAAATTGAACTTAGAACCATAGAATCTGACAGTGTGGAAACAGACCATTTGGCCCATTGAGTTCACACTGATCCTTTGAGGAGCAAGACACTCTTGTATTTTAAACTTGTATTTTAAAAAAGGTGTTTG
Organism: Chiloscyllium punctatum; assembly: GCF_047496795.1. NCBI lineage: Eukaryota > Metazoa > Chordata > Chondrichthyes > Orectolobiformes > Hemiscylliidae > Chiloscyllium > Chiloscyllium punctatum. The sequence continues at coordinate 88,625,838 of NC_092746.1, read as the reverse complement.
TTGAATGGATTCTGTTTTGTAGAATTGATTTTATTCATGATTGTATGCCCAATACAAAAATATTTAAGGAAACAGTCAGTTGTTTCATGTTAACTCATGTCAGTTTTACATTTCCATAATTACACAAGTTAGTAAATTCAAATTTTTGTTGCAAGTCGGTCCAATAAGGTTTATACTGGGGAGTGCTATAGGCACCAGCAAATATGATGATATAGACTTGAGGGCAGAACAACTGAGGATCTTTAAGGAGTACGATTTAACATTTGGTTCTTTTCAAAATCTCCATAACAATGTTTGCCATATGGTGTAACCTGTAACTAGTTGTTAATGTACAATAATCTATATTTTGTTCACTACAAAAGACTCTTCTACCTGGACAAGAAGTGGTTTTCCTCTACCCGACTGGATCAAGCAGGCCTGGTAGTTGCCTATGCTTAGGGGATGGTGGTTATAAACTGCCCTGATATGGCATAGTGAGCTGGCATGCCCTTACAACACCTGTCAAGAAATAAGCATAACTGAGAAGGTATCATGGGTTTTGAAATCTTCCAACAGTAATCTTGGGTACTCACTGTCAGGATACATGCATAAATAATGCTATTTTAAAATACAAAGGTACTTCAGTGTTTCTGTTTTTGTCAACAGTCAATATTGGTCTTCCCTTTTTATGTTTTCAACTGGAACCATTCTTCATTAAATGTCCTTTGGAAGTGGTATCATTAAGTCTAATTTAAAGTGCCTCATTCTTTTCTGTCCAGACATGACAGGACAATGATCCTGACTTTCCAAACTAAAACCCTTGAACATATATTTGTCATTACCACACACTGTCCCCTCCACAACCAACAAGTAGTGCTGTCCTATCATGTTCTCTGCAACCTTTTGATATTACTGACACCATGCTTGTCCAAAACCATTCGTCCACTGTCCAGCTCAGTATGACTTCCTTCATTTAGTTCCATTCTTATCTGTCCACACATAGCAACAGTATTCCAGCAACTACAATTTTTTTCAACCTTTCCACCAAAAACTTTGGAGTGCCTCAGAAACTTGGCCTCTTCCTCTTGCTAGTCTGCATTCTTCTCTTGTTGACAGCTTCTAAAGGCAGAGTTCTGATTCCGTATGTGTACTGTTAACAGGCACCATCTCTGTAAACCTCCAAGAAATGCTAATGTCTTGTTATGCTGTTGTCTAATATTCAATATTGGATAAGTTACAATTTCCTACAGTTACATATTATGAAAATAGTTGCAATCATCTTTGGCCTCTATCACTGAAGAAGGGTAAGGAGGATAGAAGAGTTTAAAAGGGGAGAAATGATAAGTAGAATACTAAAGAACATGGTGCACAGGAGAAAATAAGCCAGGGCAAACAATAGAGAGTAGGGCCAACAGCAAGAAATATCTGTTAAAGGAAATAGTTCAGGTAGTTTAAATGCATATTCATAAGAGCGAACAATTAGCAATTAACTGAAGAAGTAGCTGTGATTTGTGTTGGACAAGAAGGTCATGCTGTATGACTCCTAGATCAGAGGTCATCAGCATCACACAATACAGTTAGCAGTTACTTAGAGACCATCTGTACAGCTTGAGCTAGTCACACAAGCATGAGAGAAGGTACTGGTGCGAGGAGTAGATGGTGGGCACGTATAAGCCCTCCAAAAACACAAGTGGATGTCCTGTTGAAATTAGAGGACTCAGCACCTTGCAAGAAAATCAGCTTCATCCTGCTTTTGCGATAAAGGACTGACATATCATTCATTTCATATCAATGTTGGATGTAACCATTGTGATGCAAAAATGTATAAATATGTTGTTTTGAGCTGTAAATGCCAGAGTGTCTTGGAGCTTGACTCTGAGGCCTCTCCTTTACAGAACTGGTACGCTTGAATAGAGACTGCCTTTTACAACCTACTCAGACAGAAGGTTTGACTTGTCTAATTCCCTGTAACAGTCACAAGCTTCTTTTGCTGTCAATGTTATCCCTTTCCCAACTTTTGTCTGAGGTTAAGCAAGAAAGCAACACTGACATTCCATCTATCTGGATATCCTCTCTGTCATGAAGATCAGTACTTTCTTCTTCATCCCATTATCCACCTCTGTAGTTTCCTCATTTACTTCTAAGGCAGTTCTAGACTGGAGAATTCCAAAGGACATTTCCCATTCTCAACTTTCTCTAAATATTGGCAAATCTAAAACATTGCTGCCATATTCTATTCAATGCTAAGTTTACTCATCCATCATCAATTGAAAGTGAGTATTATGGATAATTCCTCTTCCCTAGTCCATAGATGCTCTGGCTGAATCGCCATCAACATAGTCAAGATCAGCTGACTCAATGCAGACTCAAACCTAATGCCTTACAGTTCTGCTGCTGCCAGTGCTTGGAATAGCTTCTGCCAGGACATGTCATATTCAAAGTTAAAAATCACACAACACCAGGTTATAGCCCAACAGGTTTAATTGGAAGCACACTAGCTTTCGGAGCGACGCTCCTTCATCAGGTGATTGTGGAGGGCTCGATCGTAACACAGAATTTATAGCAAAAATTTGCAGTGTGATGTAACTAAAATTATATATTGAAGAATTGATTGTCTGTTAAGCCTTTCATCTGTTAGAATACAGTGATAGTTTCACTACTTTCATGTGTAAATCACAAAACCTTTTTTAAAAGTTGCATTCTTAGGTTAGCTGTTAACAATGGTGATAGCTAGACAATATGTTATAGGTAAAAAGTGTTAGCCCCCTGTGTTCTGTCTATGACCTGATGTTTAGATTGATTCCAATCTTAAAAAGTGAGATAACAGAGTTTTACATAAATTCATGCAGTTTTTGAGCTCAGAGTTCTACATGAATGTATGTAGTTTTTGAGCAAAGTGCAATGTAACTCTGCAAGTACAAAAAAATTCACCACACAAAATATATGTGTGCACGTGGGTCTGTGTCTGCCTGGAGTGGGGGTTGTGAGTGTGTGTGTATATAGAGTGAGTGCAGAGTGTCTTAAGTCTGTGAGGGGGTGCATGTGTGGAAGTGTGTGTCTATAAGGGTGTGTGTGGGTGTCTGTGTGTACCTGTGTCAGTGTGTGTGTGTATGTGTAGGAATATCTGTGTGTGTGTAGTGCAATGGTGATCACCTGTAATGTGACATGAACCCAAGGTCCGGTTGAGGCCCTCCCTATGGGTACCGAACTTAGCTATCAGCCTCTGCTCGGCCACTTTCCTCTGCTGCCTGTCCCGAAGTCCACCTTGGAGGATGGTCACCCGAAGGTCCGAGGCTGAATGTCCTGGACCACTGAATGTTCCCCAACTGGGAGGGAATCGTCCTGTCTGTTGATTGTTGTGCGGTGCCCATTCATCCGTTGTCGTAGCCTTTGCTCAGTTTCCCCAATGTACCACGCCTCCGAGCATCCTTGCCTGCAATGTATAAGATAGACAATGTTGGCTGAGACAGACATGGGCTGCAACTGACAGGGTATCCTTCGTTGTTCAGTACTTCCCAGGGACTGAAAAATTACGCAATGTTCTTCGTGACCTGCAACAGATTATCAATGAGGATGGCCACCTCACCAAGACCTTCCCCACACCTCCACTACTTGCCTTTAAACAACCGCCAAACCTCAAACAGATCATTGTTCGTAGCAAACTGCCCGGCTCTCAGGACAACTCCATACAACCCTGTCATGGTGGACGCTGCAAGACGTGTCAGATTGTGGACATAGCTACCACCATTAAGCGTGGGAACACCTCCCACCTTGTACATGGCAGGTACTCATGTGACTCAGCCAACATTTGTCTATCTTATACATTGCAGGCAAAGATGCTCAGAGGCGTACATTGGGGAAACCGAGCAAAGGCGACGACAACGGATGAATGGGCACTGCACAACAATCAACAGACAGGAGGGTTCCCTCCCATTGGGGAACACTTCAGTGGTCCAGGACATTCAGCCTCGGACCTTCGGGTGACCTTCCTCCAAGGTGGACTTCGGGACAGGCAGCAGAGGAAAGTGGCCGAGCAGAGGCTGATAGCTAAGTTCGGTACCCATAGGGAGGGCCTCAACCAGGACCTTGGGTTCATGTCACATTACAGGTGATCACCATTGCACTATACACACACACACACACGGACACGGACACAGGTGCACACAGACACCCACACACATGCACCCCCTCACAGACATAAGACACTCTGCACTCACTACACACACACACAGACACACATACATACACACACTTTCTCACATTCACAACCCCCACCCCAGACAGACACACACAGACAGACAAAGACCCACATGCACACACATATTTTGTGTGGTGAATTTTTTTGTACTTGCAGAGTTACATTGCACTTTGCTCAAAAACTGCATGAATTTATGTAAAACTCTTATCTCACTTTTTAGATTAGAATCAATCTAAACATCAGGTCATAGACAGAGAACACGGGGGCTAACACCTTCAACATATTGTCTAGCTATCACCATTGTTAACAGCTAACCCGAGAATGCAACATTTTAAAAAAAAGGGTTTTGTGATTTACACATGAAAGAAATGAAACTATCACTATATTCTAACAAATGAAAGGCTTAACAGACAATCAATTTTTCAATGTATAATTTCAGTTACATCACTGCAAATTTTTGCTATAAATTCTGTGTTACAATCGAGCCGTCCACAATCACCTGATGAAGGCGCGTCACTCCGAAAGCTAGTGTGCTTCCAATTAAACCTGTTGGACTATAACCTGGTGTTGTGTGATTTTTAACTTTGTACACGCCAGTCCAACACTGGCATCTCCGAATCGTGTCATATTCAGCTGTCTGTGCCATCCTCATACATCCACTGGAGCTCATCTGCAGCCACTCTGGCATGCAACAACCAGCTATGATTAGGTTGACCCCATTTTCTGCTGCGTTCTACTTTACCCTTCTGAAGAGATCTCTTTAAATTCTCAGCTCTGATCCAAATGCTGACATTTTCCTTGTCTTTTGTAGAATTCATCTTGATCTTGCAAATTCAAATGTATCTTCATTTGTCTTATGGTCTTTATATCTTAACATCCAGGTTTCAAATACCTCTATTTTCTTCAATATCTTTACTTATTGTCCAGTTTTCGGAGGCATACAGAAAAGTAGATAGAATGGAGCACTTATGACATATTCCCCTTGTTACAAGGTTGTTTTCTTGTTGATAACATGTTCTTCAGCTTCACAAAATCACTTTTCATCTCTGTCTATCCTCCTTTTAACTTCTACATCACATCCTCCATCTATTATTATAATTTTTCCTAAATATATAAACCTACCTATTTGTTCTGGTGTGGCACTATCCACAATTTAACACAGATTTTGGAGAATATAAATAAACAGAATTCCAAATATCAAAGTCCAGACCACAAGTTGGAAAGTTCTTTTCTACTCAGTCCTTTTGGTTTTTATAATTACAAGATGCTATTATTTGTCTGATAGTGGTTGTCCTTTGATTCAATGACTCAGCAGGCAAAGGTAGATTTTCCCTTTCTGGGGTTTTCTGTCATTTTCCCCACATGGATAGAAAGATAATGAGAGAGAGAGATGCTGTAAACAGGCTCTGCTTGTTTTTACTTTCTGCTGTTCTTAGCACTTACATCTTTTTAATACTGCAGGTCAACAAATCAGAGGATTGTTGCCAGGCAGAATTACCTTAATTTGAAAGATTCTTGATGCCATTCAGTCTCAAAATCTCTAGTTGCTTCCAAAAAGCAATATTATATTGCATAGCTCAACAATATAGGGCTGTAAGAAATCGGAACTGGACTATGCCATTCAACCCATCGAGCCTGCTCTGCCATTCAGTAGGATCATGGTTCATCCAATATTCATCACATCGACTTTCCTGCCCTCTTCCCCATAACCCTTGACTTCCTGACTGATAAAGAATTAATCTATCGCCACCTTAAATGTACACAAGGACTCTGTCCCCCACTGTTCTCTGTGACAAGGGACTCCAAAGACTCCTCATCTAAGTCTTAAATTGGTGTCCCTTTATTTTGAGATTGTGCCCTCTGGTCCTAGACTTTCCCATGAGAGGAAACATCTTAGGATTCTTCACAGGCAACTGGGTAAATGCTATGTTTCAATGAGATCAACTTTCATTCTTCTAAGCTCCATTGCTTAGAAGAAGAGTTCGCAACCTGTTTAGACTTTGCTCAGAAGACAATCCCTCCATTTGGAGATCAGAGTCAAAAAGTACAGCACTGGGAAAGCACAGCAGGTCAGGCAGAATCTGAGGAGCAGGAGAATTCATTTCAGCCTTGGTCGACTGTCTGTGTGGAGTTTGCACATTCTCCCAGTGTCTGTGTGGGTTTCTTCCAGGTATTCTGATTTCTTCCCTCAGTCCAAAGATGTGCAGGTTAGGTGAATTGGCCATGCTAAATTGTCCATAGTGTTCAGGGATGTGTAGGTTAGGTGAAATGATCAGGGGAAATGTAAAGTAATAAGACAGGGCAATGGGTCTGGTGTGATACTGCTTGAAGGGTCGGTGAGGACTTGTTGGGCCAAATGTCCTGTTTGCACACTGTAGGGATTCTGTAAGATTCTATTAAAGAATCGGGCATAAGCCCTTCATCAAGAATGTATGGGGAAGGGGGCTGAGGGACAAGGTGGGGAGGTAGCTGGAAAGGCGATAGATAGATTGGTTGGAGTAGAGGGTGCAGCAGATAGGTGGGAAGGAAGATGGACAGGTAGGATAGTTCAAGAGGGTGGTGCCAAGTTGGAGGGTTGGATCTGGAATGAGGTAGGGGAGGGGAGATGAGGAAACTGCTGAAATTGACATTGGTGCTGTTTGATTGGAGGGTCCCAACGTGGAAGATAAGGCATTCTTCCTCCAGGCGTCGGGTGGCTAGGATTTGGTGGCGGAGAAGGCTCAGGTCTTTCGGATCCTTGGCAGAGTAGGAATGGAAGTTGAAGTGGTCAGCCACAGGGCCTTGGGGTTGTTCAGTACATGTGTCCCAGAGATGTTCTCTGAAATGTTCTGTGAGTTAGTGTCCTGTCTCCCCAATGTACAGAAAACCACACAGAGAGCAATGGGCACAGTAGATTATGTGTGTGGAAGTACAGTTAAATCTCTGCTGGATGTGGAAGGATCCTTTGGGGTCTTAGATGGAGGTGAGGGGTTAGGTGTGGGTGCAGGTTTGACACCTCTTGCGGCGACAAAGGAAGCTGCCAGGAGTGGTGGGTGGGTTGGTGGGGGCCATGGACTTAACGAGGGAGTCGTAGAGGGAATGGTCTCTGCAGAATGCTGATAGTGTGCATATTGGGGATTATCCCAGTGAATCTTCTCTGAACTGTCTCCAATGAAATGACATCTTTCTGTGAATAAGGGTATCAAAATTTTTCAAAGTAAAAACAACCCCAGCATTTTATGTACAAACAGATACAGAAGAAACAAGAATGGGCCACTTGGCTTTTTGAGCCTGCTCCACCATTCACTAATATAATGACCGATCTAATTTTAACCTCCTTTCCAAAGACCTACAAATCCCAATTACACTTTCATCCTTAGTAATGAAGAATATATCTACCTCTATCTTTAAAATATTTAAAGTTTCTGCATCCACTCCTGTTTAAGGAAGGGAATTCCAAAGCTTCACAACTCTGAGTTTAAAAACAAGTTTCACTCTCATTAATATCAAATGTTCACTGTGACCTTAAAATTTCCATGATTATAAGTTTTAACTGTTAAAATATGAGTTTATTGATGTGTTTTTGCTACTAGTTATATTCATAATATTTGGATTGAATCTTTATGACAAGTATGTCCTAAATATTGGTTTGATTCAGTCAATGTGCTTCTTCCATATTGGATATTTCCTTCTTCATGCAGCCACAAGTCAAGTTCTTCAAACGTTCTCTCCTGTGAGGAGACCAAGATGATCTGTTGGGAGAAAAAGAGAATTGGAAGAAATATTTTGTACAAAGACTGGATAGGACAAAACTATTAATAAATCAAAACAGTTTTAAAGGACATAAGGTTATTTAGCTACTTGTCAAAGCTAGTTTTTTTTGGCAGAGGAAGTAGTAATCCCCTGGGTTTGCTTTGGTTCTTTCATCTTGCATCCTTGTTTCAAATGTTTACATGTTGTTTGCTTAAAACATGCAATGATATGTTTTAACAGAAACAGGGCCACCCCCTGTGGTAAAATAGTCATGTTCTCTACAAATTTCTCCTTACTCTGTTTAAGTTGACGATTTGTCAGACTCCCCAACCAGGGAGAAATGAATTCTCAATTCAGCCTCTCAAAGTCTGTCAAAATTAGAAAAAAAACACAATTCAATAGTCTTGTTAACCTTTCTCTGAAGGAACAACACCAGTATCTCAAGTCATGATAAAAAATACAAACTGAAAGTGTTTCTGTTTGTTTTCTGAGCTTGGTATGAATTTTCTTAAGTGAAAACATTCTTTGTGTCATATAGTCAAAAGGTAGTCTATGAATTGATGAAATCAAGACCAAACGTTGATGCTTCTTATGGGTCTACCTACCTCCATTTATTATATCCTCTTTCAGTATATTATTTCTTCCCTTTTGTGTATCTGCCAAAAGAAAGAAGAAACAAATAACAAAAAAACCTAAATGCATTTACATAGTGCCGTTCACAACCTCAAGATGTTTTAAAGTGGTTTAAAGATGATCAATTATTTTCGTAGTGACTGTTGTATAATGAAACATCTCCTAACTATTCATCATAAATTAGTAAGATTTTGGGGTTGACTTTAAGTTTACTTATTAGACCTAAGTCACTTACAATTAAAGACTGAGTTGAAACGGCCTTTCCAAAACCTGTTGTGATTTATTTATAAAATCCATTCCTGCTACAAGTATATTTTTATAAGTTTTATCATAATACATAGAAAATAATGTATACTCAATAAAAGCAATAATTTTCAATTCACACTGCTTGTGTTACTGGTTGACTTGACACAAACCTCTTCTTTTCTCCTGTTGACTAACATTGTCCTAATTTCTATCTTTTCTTTACGCTGAACTTCTAAGAACAGTCACTATTAACCCTTGTTAGCACTACTCCTATCAGATGCATTCTGAAATCTAATTGGCTTATCAATGCATGGAGAGTACATAATCAATCTCAGGTCAGCTCAACTGTACATCCCCAATTTGTAATTGGTTTCTTTAAAAGTAATGGTTTTCTTGCTGATATAAATTCATTCTGTTTCCTGATTTGTTCCTTCAAATGTCAGTCACATCCCCTTTATGATAGTTTGCCCCTCTTAGCTTACTAATTTCATATGGTGACACAGTGGCTCAGCGGGTTAGCATTGCTGTCTTACAGCACTGGCGATCTAGGTTCAATTCCACCATCAGTTGACTGTCTGTTTGGAGTATGTACATTCTCACCATGTCTGCGTGGGTTTCTGCTATATACTTTAGTTTCCTTCCACACTCCAAAGATATTCAGGCTAGGTGGATTGGCTATGCTAAATTGCCTTGGTGTTTTGGATTGTGTGGGTTAGGTGTGTTTGCCATGGGAAATGCAGGGTTAGTGGGAAAAGATGGGGAATGGGTCTGTGTGGGGTGCTCTTCGGACAGTCTGTGTGGGCTTGTTGGGCTGAATAGTCTGTTTCCACACTGTAGGGATTCTGTGAGATCTCTATCAAAGTAAGTGAACTGGCAATTTATTTTTCTTTTGATTTATTCCTTGACTATATCTTCTAATATGTCTGACTTTGTGAGACTGGGGCTACAATCATTTATATAAATGATTTGGATATGAACAAAGGAGGTATGGTTAGTAAGTTTGTAGATGACACCAAAATTGGAGGTACAGTGGACAGCGAAGGTTACCTCAGAATACAATGTGATCTTGATCAGATGGGCCACAGATTTTAATTTAGATAAATGTGAGGTGCTGCATTTTAGAAAGGCAAATCAGGGCAGGACTTCTACACTTAATGGGAAGGTCTGAGGGAGTGTTGCTGATCAAAGAGACTATGGAGTGAAGGCTCATTGTTCCTTGAAAGTGGAATCCCAGATAGACAAGATAGTGAAGAAGACATGTGTTATGCTTGCCTTTATTAGTCAGTGCATTGAATATAGGAGTTGGGAAGTCATGTTGCAGCTGTACAGGACATTGACTAGACCAATTTTATAATACTCCATACAATTCTGGTCCCCCTGCTATAGGAAGAATGTTACAAAACTTGATAGGGTTCAGAAAAGATTTACAAGTGTGTTGCCAGGGTTGGAGGGTTTGAGTGAGGGAGAGGCTGGTTGGCGTGGAGGAGTTGGACCAAAGAGTCTGTATCCATGCTGTACAGCTCTGACTCTCATCAAAGGAGATTGAGTTTAAAACATGTACATTAAATAAATTACCTTAGAGAGGTTTCTAAAATCATGAGTGGCATGGTTGGGATAAATAGACAAAGTCTTTTCCCTGGGGTGAGGGAGTCTAGAACTAGTAGGCATAGGTTTAGGGTGAGAGGGAAAAGATTTAAAACAGACCTAAGGGGCAACATTTTCATGCAAAGGGTGGTGTGTTTATGGAATGAGCTGCCAGAGGAAGTGGTGTAGGCTGGTACAATTACAACATTTAAAAGGCATCTGGATGGGTATATGAATAGGAAGGCTTTATGGTGATATGGGCCAAGTGCTGGCAAATGGGCCTAAATTAATTAAGGATATCTAATTAGCATGGACTAGTTGGACCAAAGGGTCTGTTTGCATACTGTGCATCTCTCTGACTCTAAATGATCTTGTAGTTTAACTTTGCTAAAACTACTGTATTATTAATAAATTGTGAAATTTGTTTAAGCTATAAACCTAGTGTCTTGTAGTAGTTATTCACTAAATCTGGTTAAGAACTATTGGAGTCAATTTTGATGGTCATTCGGTAATGTTGTTTTGCAAATACAGGGATGGGGGGCTGATCTGATTTGACGGTTTCTGTTCATGTCATTAACATAACAATTCTAATAATGTGCAGAAATGTACTTATCTTTCCATCATCTGCTAGTTTAAAAACCATTCAATGCAGCATGAATTGATTTCTCCAGTGTTTTGTGTTCTATTTGACCCATTTCTGAACCTAAATCTTCCTGGCAATACTACTGATTTTGCAGCTCTGTAATGTGATTGGGCAGTTGTTCAAAGAGTTTTATTCTGCAGTAATGCAGGTTTTCTCTTCTCTCCCAACAAGTCATCATGACATCATCACAGTGGTTGGTGCTTATTGTATTCAATTAAATATTAACCCTTCCAGTGCCTATACAGCAGATTTTTATTCAGCTTTTCATGAAGGAAAATCCATATCTGGATATTGTTAATTTTCTTGACCAGTTTTGTAGCTATACTGAGACAGCTCTGCTCGGTGTGTTTTCAGGAGCTTCAGCAAAACAGCCCAGAACATTGTTGACCCAATACTCTTTGCTGAAATCTGTAAACTCAGCTATTTATAGGCTAATTGTATTAAACATTGGTATCTCTGATAAGGGAAATCTTAACAAAATGTCAAGATAGATCATCCACTTCAAACGTGACTGAAGAATAATGCAAGAACTTTAGCACTGCCTTTTAAGTACAGTGCTCAGACATCGTTGAGGCTGGAGATGATCAAAAATGGAACCTTCACCTCTGATTAGCCATTGAATTATTCACCACCATTCACAACTGGATGTGGAAGGATACTAAAACTGTGACCTGATCCAATTAGTTTGGGATCATTTAACTTGATTTATTGCGTGCTGTTTCCATTTTAGCATGCATTTAGTCTTGGGTTGTAGTTTCACCAGGATGGCATCTTACATTTAATGCTATTTCTGGTATGCTCTTCTATATTTTTCTTGTACCAGGGTTTATCTCCTGGCCTGATAATAGAGTCAGGAATGTGCTGGGTCACAAATTATAATTCCAGTGCTGTTGCAAATGCCTTCCAGCATTTCATGGATGCCAGATCTCTCAAATCTTTCTATTTAGCATGTGTATTGGCCACATGATGGGTCTGTACAGTGTCAAGATAGGTCAAGATGGTCATCCCTGTGAAATAATAACATGAATTGTTGGGATCACATCAAGTAAGTTTTACACTCAGAGTGACACTCACAACCTGCCATCTGGCAGTCTAAAATACGATTTTCAAGTCTTGGCCAGTAGTGATGCTTCGAGCCACTCTTATTGTTGGGCATTCTATGCTCTTGCTCAGTTTTTCTTCTATGGTAGCCACATGAAGGAGCAATCAGTCATCAATTGAGGAAAAGTGACAATCAGCACGATAATTCTTTGGTTATGCTTGGCCACGTGCCGTGTAGTCTTCATGAGATTTCATAGTACCTAGGCAATGACTGAGGATCCCAGAACCCCATCATGTTAATTCTATATCAGTGCTACCAATGCCATTTTGTCCTGCTAGAGGAACAGGTGTACCAAGAGATGTTGATAGTGGAATTTAGGATATAGAAGATTAAGTATACTCCTATTAGGCAATTGTTTGACTAGTCTGTGGGACAGCTCTGAATTTTGGCACTAATCCCAACAGCCTACTCCTGACTTTTGAGAATGCATGGCTAGATGTACCTTTGTCATGTTTAAACCTAGTGTCGAAATTGATGCTAAGTGGTCCATCTGATTTTATGCTAATTATAGTTTATCATTATGGCATTGTTACAACATAGTGGCTTTTTTGGCAATTTCAGAGTGAACAACATTATGTGTGCCTCCAGATCCAATAGTCATACAGCATGGAAACAGACACTTTGGTCCAACCAGTCCATGCCAAACATCATCCTAAACTAAACTAGTTCCACCTGCCTGCTCCTGGCCCATGTCCCTCCAAACTTTTCTTATTCATGTACCCAAACATCTTTTAAACATTGTAATTGTACTTAAGTCCAACACTTCCTCAGGAAGTTCATTCCACATGCATACCATCCTCTGTGTGGAAAATAAAATTGCCTCAAATCTTTTTTAAAATCTCTCTCCTCTCACTTTAAAAATGTGCCCCCTAGTCTGGAAATTTCCCCATCCTAGGCAAAAGACAACTACCATTAACCCTATTTATACATCATTATAAACTTCTATAGTGTCACCTCTCAACCTCTTATGCTCCAGTAAAAAAAGTCCCAGCCTATCCAGCTTTTCTTTGTTGGTCAAACCTTCCATACTTAGCAACATCCCAGTAAATATTTTCTGAACACTCTCCAGCTTAATATCATTTCTATAATTGGGTGACCAGAACTGGACAGTGTTCCAGAAGAGGCCTCACCTCTGTCAAACTGGATGAGGATAGCAGGTTTCTTTCCCTTTTGAACATTAGTGAACCAGGTAGGTATTTACTAAAATCTGGAAATTGCATTCCACTTTGACTGACTTGCTCACTAACACCGGTTCTGGTAGGAGTAATCAAGTTTACAACACGTTACATCTTTAGTCAAAAGTGACAACGTTCAGAGTTGAGTTAAGATTGAATGGTCTTGATCAAAACAGTTTCTGAATTGAGTGACTCCAAGGACTTTTGTTGTTCAACTTATCAACCATCAGGAAACCTAGGTGCAGGATGTTATGTTTTTTTCACATGTACACAGAGGTTCAGCCTTGAACATTCTAAGACTGAGCTCTGGCAAAAACCCACAAGTTCTGACCTCATATAGTCCTTAATTCATATATTCAATTTCCAATTGGTCAAATTAACATATGATTATAATCAGATGTCTCTTATTTCCTACAATACATATGTCATACATTGTTCATGTCCATAAAAGGCTTCGTATTATCTTCCTGATTATGTTGTCTCGGCTTCATTTTTGTTTGCATCACTCACTCCCTGGCTTGGCCTTTTGTCATTCTGTTTGGGGTGCACCTGCTCAATTATTATTCTACTTATATTTATTTTCCTGCAAACAGTGCTACCTGAATCTATATTTCACTTTTCAAGGAGTCTCAGCAGAAGTTAACTCAATGGGAATTGAAAGAAAACTCTCTTCTAGCTGGATTCATGCCAGCACAAATAAAGATGGTTATGGTTTTTAAAAGGCACCTTATCTCAATTCCAAGGCATTGTTGAAGGGTTGTTTCAGGGCTGTAGCTAACACCCAAACGCCACAATAAGAGCCTTTCCTGCTTAAAGTCAGAAGTGGGAGATAGTTAGTTATTTTCTTGTTATTGTCACCTCAATTCATATCTTCTCCGATAATGAAACAACCTGTGCATGCATGCAGCAAAGATTGCACAATATTCAGGTGTGGGCTAATAAATGGCAAGAAATATTTGCAAGGCAAAACCATCCATTATCCCCATCATCAACACCTTACAAGTCACCAATGGCCAAAAGGTTAGCTGATGTAACCCCATATTTCACTTCAAAGGCTGACAAGGTGAAAGTCAGGTCTATAATGGAATGCTTGACACTTGCCTGTATGAATGCACACTATTCAAATAAAATGCAATCCATTTGATTGGCATTCAGTTCCTAACATTGAATGTTCACTTCCTCCAACAGTTTACCGTAGCTGCTGTATATAGCACCTATAAATTTAACTGGTGCAGCCGGTAAGGCTTATTTGCAAATATATTCCACTAAAATTACGATAGCTGTGGTTGAGAAATTACTACTACTTCTAGGTGGGGCAACAAACTGGCGTTTTGAACTATCATTTCTGGTTTTCTTGTGTGCATTTTTTTGCTTCTTTGTTTTTGTGAACTAATCTTGGATGGTAAAGCCAAAAAAACTGTACAGCTTTATAAAACAACTTTTGATTTTTAAGCTAACATTCTGTATTAGTTTAATGATGGACCAGATAACTATATTGGTGACAAAAAAAACAGAAATTGCCGGAGAAATTAAGCAGATCTGGCAACATTTGTGGAACAGCTAACATTTCCAGTCCAGAACTGGACTTGGTCATAGAGATGTACAGCATGGAAACAGACCCTTTGGTCCAACCCATCCATGCAGACCAGATATTGCAACCCACTCTAGTCCCAACTGCCAGCACCCAGCCCATATCCCTCCAAACCTTTCCTATTCATATACCCATCCAAATGCCTCTTAAATGTTGCAATTGTACCAGCCTCCACCACTTCCTCTAGCAGTTCATTCCATACAGGTACCACCCTCTGTGTGAAAAAGTTGCCCCGTAGGTCTCTTTTATCTTTCCCCTCTCACCCTAAACCTATGCCCTCTAGTTCTGGACTCCCCAACCCCAGCGGAAAGACTTTGCCGATTTACCCTAACCATGCCCCTCATAATTTTGTAAACCTCTACAAGGTCACCCCTCAGCCTCCGACGCTCCAGGGAAAACAGCCCCAGCCTTTCAGCCTCTCCATATAGCTCAAATCCTCCAACCCAGGCAACATCCTTGTAAATCTTTTCTGAACCCTTTCAAGTTTCACAACATCTTTCTGATAGGAAGGAGACAAGAATTGCACACAATATTCCAACAGTGGCCTAACCAATGTCCTGTACAGCCGCAACATGACCTCTCAACTCCTGTACTCAATACTCTGACCAATAAAGAAAAGCATACCAAACACTGCCTTCACTATCCTATCTACCTGCAACTCCACTTTCAAGGAGCTATGAACCTGCACTCCAAGGTCTCTTTGTTCAGCAACACTCCCTAGGACCTTACCATTAAGTGTATAAGTCCTACTAAGATTTGATTTCCCATTTATCTGAATTAAATTCCATCTGCCACTTCTCAGCCCATTGGCTCATCTGGTCAAGATCCTGTTGTAATCTGAGGTAACCTTCTTCGCTATTCACTACACTTCCAATTTTGGTGTCATCTGCAAACGTACTAACTGTACCTCTTATTTTCGCATCCAAACCGTTTATATAAATGACAAAATGTAGCGGACCCAGCAACAATCCTTGAGGCACTCCACTGGTCACCAGCCTCCAATCTGAGAAACAACCCTTCACCACCACCCTCTGTCTTCTACCTTTAAGCCAGTTCTGTATCCAAATGGCTAGTTCTCCCTGTATTCCATGAGATCTAACCTTGATAAGCAGTCTCCCATGTGGAACGTTGTTGAACGCCTTACTGAAGTCCATATAGATCACATCTACCGCTCTGCCCTCATTAATCCTCTTTGTTACTTCTTCAAAAAAACTCAATCAAGTTTGTGAGACATGATTTCCCACGCACAAAGCCATGTTGACTATCCCTAATCAGTCTTTGCCTTTCCAAATACATGTACACCCTGTCCCTCAGGATTCCCTCCAATAACTTGCCCACCACCGACATCAGGCTCACTGGTCTATATTCCCTCGCTTGTCCTTACCACCCTTCTTAAACAGTGGCTGAAAAATGTGTTGCTGGAAAAGCGCAGCAGGTCAGGCAGCATCCAAGGAGCAGGAGAATCGATGTTTCGGGCATAAGCCCTTCTTCAGCGCTTATGCCCGAAACGTCGATTCTCCTGCTCCTTGGATGATGCCTGACCTGCTGCGCTTTTCCAGCAACACATTTATCAGCTCTGATCTCCAGCATCTGCAGTCCTTACTTCCTTCTTAAACAGTGGCACCACGTTAGCCAACTTCCAGTCTTCCAGAACCTCACCTGTGACTACTGATGATACAAATATCTCAGCAAGAGGCCCAGCAACCACTTCTCTAGCTTCCCACAGAGTTCTAGAGTACACATGATCAGATCCTGGGAATTTATTCACCTTTACCCGTTTCAAGACATCCAGCACTTCCTCCTCTGTAATATGGACATTTTGCAAGATGTCACCATCTATTTCCCTACAGTCTATACCTTCCGTATCCTTTTCCACATTAAATACTGATGCAAAATACTCAATTAGTATCTCCCCCATTTTCTGCGGCTCCACACAAAGGCCGCTTTGCTGATCTTTGACTTCTTAAGAACTGCTTTTTAGATTAGACAAGTCCACATCGCCCCGCCGAAGCGTAACCCACCCATACCCCTACATCTACATCTACCCCTTACCTAACACTACGGGCAATTTAGCATGGCCAATTCACCTGACCTGCACATCTTTGGACTGTAGGAGGAAACCGGAGCACCCGGAGGAAACCCACGCAGACATGGGGAGAACGTGCAAACTCCACACAGTCAGTCGCTTGAGGCGGGAATTGAACCCGGGTCTCTGGCGCTGTGAGGCAGCAGTGCTAACCACTGTGCCACCGTGCCGCCCACAACTGCTATTTAACTATATTTGGGTCTCGCTAGACAGATTCAGATGCATGAGTCTTACCTTGTAATGAGTTACCTCATCGGCTACATGCTAAAACTATATCCTAACAAATACATTAAATGTGTTAATTTTTATGATCACCAGACATATTGTGCATACTTTTAGTGTAACTTACTTAATTCATTTAAAACACACCTGTGTTATTCTTCTGCAGCTATGCAGGAATGTGAAAATTATGTGAACACAACTAAAGAGGGTATTTACCGAGAGATGAAATGGTTTAAAATTAATATGTTGCAATTTAAGTTTTTGTTGGTTTTAGGCAAATGTTCTTGTTCCAGAACAAAGCTATTTGAAATTTCTGAAGTAAATGTCATACTGAAAACCAGCCGAATTGATGGATTGAATGTGGTTTCTACTTTCCACTGTAGCCTCAGCACGTACTTTTTTGTTCTGTTTCCTTCTTTTCTCGAAGATTGTGCAACATTGCATAGAAGCTCTTTGCAGGGCCCACCTTAACCTCCTCTAATTCACATGATTAGATAATTAACTATTCATGATAATGTCAGCAAACTATTATCACAGCCATCTCCTACATTATAATAGATAAGGTTGGGGTGCACACACCTTAAAAAGCTAACATTGTCCTTTACATGTTGGAATCTTTTAACAATACAAATCAGAAACAAGCAGCCAGCATAACCATTCAACCATCCTTCTATTTTCTCTTATCGTTAAACTATTCATTTTACAAACAGACTTACTCATTTTAAACTGTTCTCTTTTCTGTTCAATTCCTGAATTGTTCTAACATTTGACATATTCTACAATGTCTAGATTCAGACAACAAGCTATTCTTAGTCGTCATATGATATTCTTATGCCTAACCTAATCAATAAAATGCTTTCACATCCCATTAGTTAACTCTTTGCTCACCAAAGGCCCAGATAAATATTTATAAAGTGCAGTGCCTGAAATTAAAAATACATGAAAAAAATGTAGAAATCGAAATTTCTTAAGGTTTCATCCTTCTTTTTCTTTTAAAGGTGAGGATGCATTTTCAGTACAATGTAATTTTACTGCATTTGCCTGTTTTAAAAAAACTTACATTGATTCCTTCTTTGTGTTTGTACATTTCCTCCATCTCTGACTTTTTCTCTTCTTTAAGTGTGCTCTCTTCACTTCTGTCTTTAAGATGGGCTGCAGCAAATCAAGGTTGTGACTCAACACTCAAGAATAATTAAAATTAAACAACAAATGTTGATCTTGTGAGCAACACACACCTCCTATGAAAGAATAAAAAACTTATTTGAATATACACAAAAGAAAGGCTGTGCATTTAGATTACTACTTATCTTCAATTTCCTCTGCTCCTTTTATAACATTATTTTCTCTTCTAAAACTTACCCAAGACATCGAAATCCCCTTTCAACAATAAAGTAGTATTTGAGCAGTCATTGTTGTAAAGCAGGGAAACATAGCAAGTGATTCCTGTATAGCAAAATGTCACAAATATCAATGAGGTAAGTGACATACAACCTGTTTTTGGTGATATTACCTAAAGGATAAATGGATAAAGCAAATAACCTTCCTGTTCTTCTTTGAATAGTATCAGAGGAGGTTTATTTGTATTCACATGAGGTGATACAGAGTCTTTTAGGTTTGCATCTCATGCAAAATTCAGCACTCCTCAAGTGCTGCACTGAAGTGTCAGCTGAGATTATGTACTCAAATCCCTAGAGCAGAACTTAAAACTATCAGCTTCTCATTTAGGGGCATCGGTGATGCCACTGAACTAAACAGGGTTTCTTATGGCATGCTGACTTGACTCAATGTCCAGATTGCAGAGTATGCTGGATGTCTTGAACTGGTTAAAGGTGGATAAACCCCTAGGACCTGATCAGGTGTACCCAAGAACTCTGTGGGAAGCTAGAGAAGTGATTGCTGGGCCTCTTGCTGAGAAATTTGTGACATCGATAGTCACAGGTGAGGTGCCGGAAGACTGGAGGTTGGTAAACATGGTGCCACTGTTTAAGAAGGGTGGTAAAGACAAACCAGGGAACTATAGACCGGTGAGCCTGACCTCAGTGGTGGGCAAGTTCTTGGAGGGAATCCTGAGGGACAGGATGTACATGTGTTTGGAAAGGCAAGGACTGATTAGGGATAGTCAACATGGCTTTGTGTGTGGGAAATCATGTCTCACAAACTTGATTGAGTTTTTTGAAGAAGTAACAAAGAAGATTGATGAGGGCAGAGCAGTAGATGTGACCTATATGGACTTCAGTAAAGCGTCCAACAAGGTTCCCCATGGGAGACTGATTAGCAAGGTTAGATCTCATGGAATACAGGGAGAACTGGCCATTTGGATACAGAACTGGCTCAAAGGTAGAAGACAGAGGGTGGCGGTGGAGGGTTGTTTTTCAGACAGAAGGCCTGTGACCAGTGGAATGCCACAAGGATCGGTGCTGTGTCCCCTACTTTTTGTCATTTACATAAATGATTTGGATGCGAGCATAAGAGATACAGTTAGTAAGTTTACAGATGACACCAAAATTGGAGGTGTAGTGGACAGTGAAGAGGGTTACCTCAGGTTACAACAGGATCTGGACCAGTTGGACCAATGGGCTGAGAACTGGCAGATAGAGTTTAATTCAGATAAATGTGAGGTGCTGCATTTTGGAAAGCAAATCTTAGCAGGACTTATACACTTAATGGTAAGGTCCTAGGGAGTGTTGCTGAACAAAGAGACCTTGGAGTGCAGGTTCACAGCTCCTTGAAAGTGGAGTCGCAGGTAGATAGGATAGTGAAGAAGGCATTTGGTATGCTTTCTTTTATTGGTCAGAGTATTGAGTGCAGGAGTTGGGAGATCATGTTGCGGCTGTACAGGACATTGGTTAGGCCACTGTTGGAATATTGTGTGCAATTCTTGTCTCCTTCCTATCAGAAAGATGTTGTGAAACTTGAAAGGGTTCAGAAAAGATTTACAAGGATGTTGCCAAGGTTGGAGGATTTGAGCTACAGGGAGAGGCTGAAAGGCTGGGGCTGGTTTCCCTGGAGCGTCGGAGGCTGAGGGGTGACCTTATGGAGGTTTACAAAATTATGATGGGCATGGATAGGATAAATAGACAAAGTCTTTTCCCTGGGGTCGGGGAGTCCAGAACTAGAGGGCATAGATTTAGGGTGAGAGGGGAAAGATATAAAAGAGACCTATGAGGCAACCTTTTCACGCAGAGGGTGGTACCTGTATGGAATGAGCTGCCAGAGGATGTGGTAGAAGCTGGTACAATTGCAACATTTAAAAAGGCATCTGGCTGGGTATATGAATAGGAAAGGTTTGGAGAGATATGGGCCGGGTGCTGGCAGGTGGGACTAGACTGGTTTGGGATATCTGGTCGGCATGGACAGGTTGGACCGAAGGGTCTGTTTCCATGCTGACATTTCTATGACTCTAAAATGTTTTTATCGCAATTTTATACAAATTTATCATAACCTCTTTACTTCTGTATGCTAAGGCATCTTTTATACAACCAACATAACACTGCCTTTTTTCAAAACTGAAAGAACTGCAGATGCTGGAAATCAAACAAAAAGAGAAATTGCTGGAAAAGCTCAGCAGGTCTGGCAGCATCTGTGAAGAGAAATCAAAGTTGATGTTTCAGGTCCAGTGACCCTTCCTCGGTTCTGCTGAGCTTTTCCAGCAGTTTCTGTTTTAGTTTGATTTCCAACTGGTACAATTACAGCATTTGGACAGTTACATGAATAAAAATGTTTTCGTGGGATATAGGCCAAATGCTAGCAAATGGTACAAATTAAGTTCGGGTATCTGGTTGGCATGGATGAATTGGACTGAAGGGCCTGCTTCCATGCTGTACATCTCTATGATTCTATGAGTACATGTTTGAATTGCCAATGAGGGATGGAGATTACACTTCTAGAAATATGAGGGATGAGATTGATAGTTGGGCACAAAAGTACAATAGGGAGCGAGCAGAACAATTGAAAAAAGCAGTAACAAAAACAGAAATTGCTGGAAAAGCTCACCTGGTCTGGCAGCATCTGTGGAGAGAAAGCAGAGTTGATGTTTCAGTGACCCTTCCTCGGTTCTGCTGAGCTTTTTCAGCAATTTCTGTTTTCATTACTGCTTTTTTCAATTATTCTATTGGCTCCCAATTGTACTTGTGCTCAAGCATCAACCTCATCCCTCAGATATTTCTAGAAGTGTAATCCATATCCCTCAATGCCAATTCAAATATGTACTCATAGAGTCATAAAATCATAGAGATGTATAGCATGGAAACAGACCCTTCAGTCCGATTCGTCCGTGCCGACCAGACACCTGAAATTAACCTAGTGCCATTTGCTAGCATTTGGCCCACATCCCACTAAAGACCTTTGTTTTAACCCAAGAAGTTTCACAGATGTACAATTCGCCACACACAATGTTTCCCACAAGTCATTTCTAATGTCGGCATGTTGCATTTACCACATCCTTATGTACTCTCACACTCACATGGACCATCTCTCATCCACATGCAGTCTCTCAGACAACATACACTCTCCACATTCTCGCCATCTCACAGGCTTGTAATCCATCAAACTAATGTACACATTGTACCATGCATGCAAATACACACACATAAATCTATGGGGTGAGGTTGCAATTGCAGATACATTCTATTTTGTTCAAAATGCACATAATCTGCAGGCAGTCAATCCTTGTGACATTTTATCAATTCTTACACTGTCTGACTCAAGATTGGAATACAGACAGACTCGAACCTTTAATGTATTGTCTGAGCTGAGATGTCACTTTTTTTATTTATAACCTTAAGTTTTCTTGGGAATGTGACTTGAAAGAAGTTCTGGGATTTACATATTAATGAATCGAAACCTGCAACCCATTCTAAAAGATGAAAAAGTTAACAGCAATCTAAATTTTTTCAATATATTGTTATCTCTTGCATGACATTATAATCTTGGTGCTACAAATTCTGTGTTTAATGATCCTTCCCCACTCCCTATGGACGAAAGGGCAGTGCTCCGAAAGCTTGTACTTCCAGATAAACCTGTTGGACTATAAGATGGTGTGTGATTTTTAACTTTATCCACCCCAGTCCAACACCGACACCACCTCATCGCGTTTAAAACAAAGTAAAATACTGCAGGTGCAGAAAATCTGAAACCGAGACTGCTGGCACAAATAAAACACTCAGCATGTCTGTCAGCACCTGCTGGAGTCTCAAAACGGAAGAAAAGTCTGTATCTCTCTCCATAGATACTGTCTGACCTACTCAGTGTCCTCTCTTAAAGCGGTGCTTCAGACATTGTCCCTCACTATAAGAACAGGGCTGGCCTGTTCTCCCAGCATCGGTCACAGTATTAAGGGACATCTTTGTATTAACTCCACGATTATCCGCTACTAAGTGTTACGTAAACCCTTCAACAACTTCGAAGAGCAAATAAACAAATAATACTCACAAATAAACCACCACTAATTAAGTTCGCCAAAGGGGTACTCCGAGGACCTATTCATGCGGTTTCCTCCGTGCCTGTTCATATTTGTCAAAACTTAAGGACTAAAGAGCAATTTTAAAAATAGTCAGTTCGAAGGGTGGTACAATAGCAAAACGACAAGAAGTAACACGCTTCATCCCCGGAATGAAGTATTTCATCCGTGTTAGAAACGGTTCAAATTCCTTAAATCATTAAGACACCTATCGGAACGGAGCCGTTTGCTGAAGGACCTCAGCGGGACGTTTTGAAAACAGGAGCGCGCGGGACAGTTGTGTGGGTGCGGGTGCGGGTGCGGGTGCGGGTGCGGGGGGGGGAGTATCGGCGCTGGAGCGGCCCAGTGAATGGGTACAGGCGGAATTTCGGCGCCGTTGGAGCGGTGAGATGTTGTAGCAGTGCAGTTCGTTTCTTCGATCGAAATCAGGAGGAATGGTCGCTCGGTCCCAGTTGAAAGATGGAAGTTCCGAGTCCTGCCGGCTTGTACAGGGATGTGAAGGTCATCAAAGTACCGGCTGCCCCCAGTATTGAGGATTTCACTATCATAAAACCCATCAGTCGCGGGGCTTTCGGTAAAGTGTACCTGGCTCGGAAAAAACACAATGAGAAGAAGCTTTATGCAGTCAAGGCAAGTATTAGACTGGATGGCTGGCTAGAGGGAAAAAGGGCAATGCTTAAAATATTAAATGTTAGCCATAAACACAAAATTTAAATAAAAATTAACAAACGATTCTCCTTGTTCAGTTTGGTCAAGCATGTTTTTGTCATGACACTTAATCATGTCTGGGCATGTTTTCTGGACCTGGAACAGAAATGGATTGAGGTGGGGCCAGGGGTTTACTTAAACCAAAAGAGAAAATGCTGGAAAATCTCAGCAGGTCTGGCTTTGACAAAGGGTCAGTTAGACTCGAAACGTCAGCTCTTTTTTTTCTCGTTTCAGATGCTGCCAGACCTGATGAGTTTTTCCAGCATTTTCTCTTTTGGTTTCAGATTCCAGAATCTGCAGTAATTTGCTTTTATCCAGAGTTTACTTAAATTCGCTATAGATTACAAATTCCTTGACTCCTCAGTTTGGAAGTGGAGGCTAGTGTTATTGAGTGGCACTTACTGTACTTAGTTCATTGACAGTCATATGGGGTTTGTCAAGGATACTCAGTTCCTGACCTCATTACAGTGTTGGTAGAAGCTTGACCAAAGAGATTGAGGTGAGAGTGATTACTCTTTAATGTTAAGTGTTTAACATCAACATTTGATCAAGTGTGGTATCAAGGGAGCCTAGCAAAACTGGAGTTAATGATTGGTGAAAGAAGTTGCTGTAGTTGGCCTAGCAAAAAGGAGTGTGATTGTTGGAGATCAATCGTCTCAATCCCAAGACATTGCCACAGAAATATTGTGGGTTTGTATTGAGGTCTGCCCCTTACGTGCTTCATAACCTTCCCTTCTTCATACGATCAGAAGTGGGAGTGTGAAATGATCAGAGTGCAATGCTGTGTTCCATTTGTGACTCCTGACATATTGAAGAACTCTGTTCATTGCAGGAAGAACTGTCAACATTCAGGCATGAGTTGGTAAGTGTTTGGTGCTTGTGTGGCAGAAATGTTACTTGCCAATTACCCATCTCCAACAAATGAGAACCTGGCAATTGCCCCATGATATTCACTGGCATTGCCATTGCTGCATTCCTCATTTGGGTTGCCATTGACCAGAAGTCGAGCTGTAGTAGTTATTTAAGTATGATAGTTACACAGCAATTCAGAGGCTTGGATGTTACAGTGACTAACTCCCCTCTTGACTTGTGGTTCTGTTCGCCGAGCTGGGAACTTGTCTTGCAAACGTTTCGTCCCCTGTCTAGGTACATCCTCAGTGCTTGGGAGCCTCCTGTGAAGCGCTAGTGTGCTGTTTCCTCCGGCATTTATCGTGGCCTGTCTCTGCCGCTTCCGGTTGTCAGTTTGAGCTGTCCACTGTAGTGGCCGGTATATTGGGTCCAGGTCGATGTGTTTGTTGATAGAATCTGTGGATGAGTGCCATGCCTCGAGGAATTCCCTGGCTGTTCTCTGTTTGGCTTGCCCTATAATGGTAGTGTTGTCCCAGTCAAATTCATGTTGCTTGTCGTCTGTTAGTTAACTGTCAGTTAACGATCCGTATACACGAACACCAACTAGCCACGAAACGACACGACCAGCTATCCTTAGTAGCCACACACACAGACAAATCTCCCAAACTTTGATCCCCTCTTGACGCTTGAAAGCCTGTCTGCAAGTCTCACATCAGGAGTGTAATGTGGACTTTCCACTTGACTGGAGCTTCAAAGGCATTTAAAAAAGTTGACAAAAGCAGCCATCTTAATTGATATCCTATCTGCTGCATTAAAAACAAATCACCTCCTCTATCATTTATGCGTAGTGGCAGCAGTGTGTATAATCTACAAGATGTACTGCTGTAATTCGCCAAATTCCAATGAAAGTACCCACTAAATCTGTGATATCTTCACTTAGAAGAGCAAAGGCAGCAGATACGTGGAAGTACCACAGGTAAGTTCCTTTGGGGTCACTTGCGATCCTGAGTTAGAACAATATCATTCCTTCTCTGTCCTGGAACTGCCTTCCAAATGGCATTCAGAGAATATTTAAATGCCATAGAGTCATAGTCGGAGAGATGTAAGCACGGAAACAGACCCTTCGGTCCAAATCGTTCATGCCAAACAGATATCCCAACCTAATCCGTGTTGTACATCTCTCTGACTATGACTCATTTGACAGCACTTGGCCCATATCCCTCTAAACCCTTCCTATTCATATACCCTTCCAGATGCCTTTTAAATTTTGCAATTACACCAGCCTCCTCCATTTCCTCTGGCAGCGCATTCCATACACACACCAACCTCTGCATGAAAAATTTGCCCCTTAGGTCCCTTTTATATCTTTCCCTTCTCACCCTAAATCTACGCCCTCTAGTTCTGGACTCCCCCACCCCAGGGAAAAGACTTTGTCTATTTATCCAATCCATGCCCCTCATGATTTTATAAATCTCTGAGGTCACCCCTCAGCCTTCGATGCTCCAGTGAAAACAGCCCTAGCCTATTCAGCCTCTCCCTGTAGCTCAAATCCTCCAACCGTGGCAATATCCCTGTAAATCTTTTCTGAACCCTTTCAAGTTTCACAACATCCTTCCAATAGGAAGGAGATCAGAACTCATGCAAGATTCCAACAGTGACCTAATCAATATCCTGTACAGCTGCAACATAACCTCCCAACACTTATACTCAATACTCTGACCAATAAAGGTAAGCATACCAAGCACCGCCTTCAGTATCCTTTCTACCTGTGGCTCTACTTTCAAGGAGTTATAAACCTGCAATCCAAGATCTCTTTGTTCTGCAACGCTCCCATGATTTGCTGTACGTAATAAGGTGGTTCACTGCCTTAAGGGTAGTTTGGCATGAGTAGTAAAAGCTAGCCAAGCCAGTTGTGCCCATGTCCTGTGAATGAATTCTTCAAAAATGATTTCTGTAGAATTGTCCGAGACTTAACTTTGATGTTCAAATAAAAATGTGTAACACATGAGACATTAATTCTTCCATTAATTTAGCAGAAAGGTGTTAAAATGTGATATTTGTCAAGGGAAGGGCAATATTATTCAGGAGATAATGATAAATGCTTCTATATCCTTGGCTGTAGTACTGAGAACAAGACTAGGTGTACAAGACAGCAAAAGAATTAAAATTGCTAAATTTCAAGATGACGTTAAATGTTTATAATGCCAACTTCAAAATATCTCAATTTTAAAGAAACTGTAAATGTAAATTTTATGTTCTGGTAACAAATCAATTAGCATTTGTAAATGGAGAGAAAGATGTAACATTTTTGGTGTGAACCTTTTTATAAATTTCTGGCTTGTTATAAGTGTAAGTCAAATCTGATTGGTAGAGGTGTGTTCTCATGGAGAATGCACCAGAATCTATTAGCCAAATTTGCACTCTTCTTTCATCATATAAATGGATGTTTCCCCTCAAATTTAAATTCTTACATGTGGTCCTCATGTCTGCGAGATGAAAAGTTTTGACAAACTATCATTTCCAGTAATACTCAATTCTCAAACAAAAAATATTTTGTATGTGAAACAATTAAATGTAAATTTGATTTGGAAAAAGTGCTTGATGTGAAATTTAGAGAATAAAATGCTACTTTTTCAAGACTCTCATACAGAAATGTTTTTGTTCTAATTAGAAATGTTCATATTTTTGTTTTGTCTCTTCCTGACCCCTTATCTAAGGTTGTCAAGAAAGCTGATCTGTTACATAAAAACATGGTGCAGCAATTGCAAGCAGAAAGAGCTGCACTAGCTCTTAGCAAAAGCCCTTTCATTGTGCATTTGTACTATTCATTGCAGTCTGCCAACAATGTTTACCTTGTAAGTATATGCTTTTTTTTGTCAGGTGCATTTAATTATGGGAAATAACTGTTAGAAGTGCTTAAAGGAGGTTTTTTATAACGTAACCGCTTCAACGTATATGGTGCTATTAACTTCAATAAGTGGACCAAGTTACATTGCAAACGTGAAGATGAAATGGACAGTGAAATAAAAATGGATCAATTAGGAGGGATGACTCGATGCTTCCACAACGTGTTGACTATAAGAAGGGTCTCAAAGGGAGAGGGGAAGAGAAGAGATCAATTAAGAATTCCAGAGAGTTAGGACTGAGGTGCAGAAAGTATGGATGCTAATGGTGATGAAGGGAATGTAGGTATTCAAAACAGGCTAGATTGAGAGAATTGAAATTGTTGTTGTCTTGCTAATAGCAGGTGTGAAAGCCATGGAATTTTTTGCAGACGTGCATCCAGGCTTTTGGGGAAGCAATTAATGAAATAGAATATACTAGCTGATGAGTCTTTTTTTTAAAAAAAGATCTGCACAATTGCTAGACATGTAACTGTTTTACTTTTATGCTACGAAAGATAAATACAAGATACACACAGAAGGATAAACAAAGCAAAGGAATACATGATCTGTAGGACCCTGGATCAGACAGGATCTAGATTGTGGGTGGCACAGTGGTTAGCACTGCTGCCTCATAGTGCCAGAGACCCGGGTTCAATTCTCGCCTCAGGCGACTGACTGTGTGGAGTTTGCACATTCTCCCTGTGTCTGCGTGGGTTTCCTCCGGGTGCTACGGTTTCCTCCCACAGCACCAAAAATGTGCAGATTAGGTGAATTGGCCACGCTAAATTGCCCGTAGTGTTAGATGTAGGGGAATGGGTATGGGTCGGTGCGCTTCGGCGGGTCGGTGTGGACTTGTTGGGCCGTAGGGCCTGTTTCCACACTGTAAGTAATCTAATCTAATCTAAAAGTAATCTAAAAAAGATAAGCATCAAAGGTCAGACAGACCTTGGTAGGCACGTACCTCAGTCCTTTAAGATATTAGGACTGATGGATAAAGTGGTTAAGAAGGTATATGGTATACTTGTCTTCATTAGTCGAGGCATAAATTTTAAGAGTAGGAAGGTAATGCTGGAACTGTATATAACATTTAGGCCGCAGCTAGAGTATTGTGCGCATTTCTGGAATCCATGTGATAGGAAAGAAGTGATAGCACTAGAGATGGTTCAGAGGAGTTTTACCAGGATGTTACCTGTGCTGAAATATTTCAGTTATGAAATTTGGATTGACTGTTGTTGTTTTCCTTAGAGCAGGAGAGGTTTGAAAAGGAACATAATGGACTTGTATAAAATTTGTAAGGAGCATAGATGGGGTAGACAAGAGGAAAGTTTGCCCCTTGATGAAAGGATCAGTAACCAGAGGTCATACGTTTTTAAGGTAAGGGAAAAAGGTTTAGAGGAAATAGCAAGAAAAAAATTTTCACTCAGAGGTTGTTGGGAATCTGGAACTCACTGCCTGTAAGGGTGGTAGAGGCAGAAACCATCATAACATTTAAGTATTTAGATGTGCACTTGTGATGCCAGGCATACAAGGCCACGGTCAAGTGCTGGTAAATGGAAATCTACTAGCTAGGTAGTTGTTTTTGACTCGTGAAGATGTAATCTGTGTGTAGGCGAGTGACGTCACTGCTTGGCACACCCTCCTCATTCCTGAAGAAGGGCTTATGCCCGAAACGTCGATTCTCCCTTTCCTTTGATGCTGCCTGACCTGCTGTGCTTTTCCAGCAGCACGTTTTTAAGCAAAAGACCTTAAGGACCTTTTTCTGTGTTGTAGTTCTCTCTGACTCTACTCCATGACTAGCTTCATAGACAAAGAGAAAATAAACCAATCCTTTTTTTTTCCCTCAGGTGATGGAGTATCTCATTGGTGGAGATGTAAAGTCTCTGCTTCATATTTATGGCTATTTTGATGAAGACATGGCTGTAAAGTACATCTCTGAGGTCGCTGTTGCTTTGGATTACTTGCACAGACATGGTATTATTCATAGGTACAGTAGCACTGAATTAACAGATATCAAGTGTAATTATATATAGTTATTGTCTTGTCTTATCTGTATTACTGTGCTCAACTTTTCTTCAACTACTGTTGTTTCAGAATACAGCTGCATGTAGTTTGAGTTACATCTGGTATTTTGCCCAATTGTGGGCTTTCTTTAAAACTGAGCTAAGTTGATGAATGCTGATAGGGTAAATAATTATGAAAAACAGCATTGTGATGTCTGTGTTCCTGATTCAAGTTCCACTTAGGACTTGAGCCCAAAAATCGAGGCTGACATTCCAGCACAATGAGGTAGTGCTAAATTGTTAGAGACAGTCTGTTTTGAATGAAATGTTAAATAGAAGTTCCATCTATCCCTTCAAGTGGAGGTGGAGCTATTGTAAGAAAGAGCAAGCAAGTTCTCTGGTGTTTCCGAGAGGAAAAAAATTATTTATCAGTCAACATCACAAAATAACAGACTGTGTCTAGTTATTACCACATTTATATTAGATGTGCACATACTGCCTGCTGTGTCCTTCAAAAAGCACTAGCAGGTGCTTTGAGATGTTCAGAATTCATGACAATCACTACATAAATTGAATCATTTTCTGCTTCCTTTATCCAAGCACCTTGTCTTGCTGTAGCAACCATTGATCGAGAGAAGGTGGAATGTCAACTGTCTCTTGCTTTTTATTCTATTAGTACAAACATCTTGAGTCACAATGTAGTACCCTGTTCAGTTGTTCAATTCTTTGAAAACCTCTCTAAATTTAACCACTACTTGTTCTATTTTCCCTCTCCCTTGCCACTTTCTGTCCACATTGGTGTCTTGTACACCCTGATTCCTTAAGTTAACTGTTGGCTGTTACATTCTTTAATTACTTTCCTAAGGCCTTATAATTTTCTCCTTTTAAGACCCTATTGTCAATCCTACCTTCTTAAAAAAAAACGAAACTACCTGCTTTCGTCTTATTTGGCTTGATATGCTTTTTCCTTCAATTGTGTCTGTATGGAGTGTCATGATGTTTATTCCTGCATTGAAACAAACTATATTAATACAAGTAGTTGTAATGTACCAAGGCATCAGGGATAAGGCTGTTGATGCACACTATATTGTAGGTAGTTCTGTATAAAATAAACTTTGCATAACAATATTCGTTACACAAATGTCAGTTATCTGTATCTTAAATTTGCTGCTAATTTGTGATTTATATGTTTTTCCGAATTGAAGTATTAAACTGGGGATCTGTTCTATCAAATAGAATATTTAGTTGCTTTTCTGTGGCCCATTCTCTGCTGGAATGTAGATCTGAAGATGCCAATTGTTCTGACCTCTGATCTTTCCTCATGAATGTCAATGCTGTCTTGAATTAGAAGCAGCAATATGCCACTTGGTTCCTTGAGTGTGGTCTGCAATTCAATACATGCATGGCTGATCTAAATGCCAGTAATTACAAGCCCAGCCTCTCCAGTCTTTCCTCTTTCGATAAACCACCCCCTGTTCCATTCTTGGTAGTGGTCTAGTAAACTGTCTGTGAAATGCTTCCACTGCAGTTGCATCTTTCCTTTGAAGCTGAAAACCATTACTGTACATATTAATCCAGATGTGTTCTCAATAATACCCTGTATAATCTATAAAAGCAAATCCTCGTACATTAATATTCAGTTCCCCTCCGAATAAATGAAAACATTCTATGAGCTTTCCTAATTTTTTGCTGTACCTACATAGAGTCATATAGATGTACTGCATGGAAACAGACCCTTTGGTCCAACCCATCCATGCCGACCAGATATCCCAAACCAATCTAGTATCACCTGCCAGCACCTGGCCCATATCCTTCAAAATCCTTCCTATTCATATACCCATCCAAATGCCTCTTAAATGTTGCTATTGTACCAGCCTCCACCACTTCCTTTGCTGGCTCAATCCATACATGTACCACCCTCTGTATGAAAATGTTGCCCCTTAGGTCTCTTTCATATTTTCCCCTCTCACCCTAAACCTATGCCCTCTAGTTCTGGACTCCCCGACACCAGGGAAAAGACTTTGTCTATTTACCCTATCCATGCCCCTCATAATTTTGTAAACCTCTACAAGGTCACCCCTCAGCCTCCGACACTCCAGGGAAAACAGCCCCAGACTCTTCAGCCTCTCCCTATAGCTCAAATCCTCCAACCCTGGCAACATCCTTGTAAATCTTTTCTGAACCCTTTCAAGTTTCGCAACATCTTTCCGATAGAAAGGAGACCAGAATTGCACACAATATTCCATCAGTGACCTAACCAATGTCCTGTACAGCCACAACATGACCTCCCAACTCCTGCACTCAATACTCTGACCAATAAAAGAAAGCATACCAAATGCCGCCTTCACTATCCTATCTACCTGCGACTCCACTTTCAAGGAGCTATGAACCTGCACTCCAAGGTCTCTTTGTTCAGCAACACTCCCTAGGACCTTACCATTAAATGTATAAGTCCTGCTAAGATTTGCTTTCCCAAAATGCAGCACCTCGCATTTATCTGAATTAAACTCCATCTGCCACTTCTCAACCCATTGGCCCATCTGGTCCAGATCTTGTTGTAATCTGAGGTAACCTTCTTCGCTGTCCACTACACTTCCAATTTTGGTGTCATCTGCAAACTTACGAACTGTACCTCTTATGCTCGCATCCAAATCATTTATGTAAATGACAAAGTAGAGGACCTAGTACCGATCCTTGTGGCACTCCACTGGTCACCAGCCTCCACTCTGAAAAACAACCCTCCACCACCATCCTGTTTTCTACCATTGAGCCAGTTCTGTATCCAAATGGCTAGTTCTCCCTGTATTCCATGAGATCTAACCTTGCTAATCAGTCTCCCGCGGGGACCTTGTTGAACACTTTACTGAAATCCATATAGATCACATCTACCGCTCTGCCCCTATCAATCCTCTTTGCTCCTTCAAAAAACTCAATCAAGTTTGTGAGACATGATTTCCCACGCACAAAGCCATGTTGACTATCCTTAATCAGTCCTTGCCTTTCCAAATACATGTACATCCTATCCCTCCAAATTCCCTCCAACAACTTGACCATCACTAACGTCAGGCTCACTGGTCTATAGTTCTCTGTCTTGTCCTTACCACCCTTCTTAAACAGTGGCATTACATTTGCCAACCTCCAGTCTTCCGGCACCTCACATGTGATTATCGATGATACAAATATCTCAGCAAGAGGCCCAGCAATCACTTCTCTAGCTTCCCACAGTGTTCTCAGGTACACCTGATGAGGTCCTGGGGATTTATCCACTTTTACCTGTTTCAAGACATCCAGCACTTCCTCCTCTGTGATCTGGACATTTTGCAAGATGTCACCATCTATTTCCCTACGGTCTATATCTTCCATGTCCTTTTCCACAGTAAATACTGATGCAAAATACTCATTTAGTATCTTCCCCCATTTTCTGTGGCTCCACACAAAGGCTGCCTTGCTGAATTTTGAGGGGCACTATTCTCTCCCTAGTTACCCTTTTGTCCTCAATATATTTGTAAAAACCCTTTGGATTCTCCTTAATTCTATTTGGCAAAGCTATCCCATGTCCCTTTTTGCCCTCCTAATTTCCCTCTTAAGTATACTCCTACTTTCTTTATACTCTTCTAAGGATTCACTCAATCTATCCTGTCTATAACCTTACATATGCTTCCTTCTTTTTCTTAACCTTTTTGATTCGTGCAGTAAGCAGATCTATCTGTATCTTCAAGCTCTGCAATTTCTTACCATTTAGACAACACCGTTGACTTTCATCTTCTGTTTGATGGTTTACCACATCTTGGTTCAAACATGGACAAAGGATTTGAATTCCAAGTTGAGCTGAGAGTGATTGGATTTGACATAAATGCCACATTTGACCATGTATGGCATCAAAGAGCAAAACGTGAGTCATTGAGAATTGGGGGACTCCGACCATCCCATTGGTGGGAGTCAACAACAAACAGCACGGAAACAAGCCCTTTAGTCCAACTCAGATGTCTGGTTGGCATGGACCAGTCTGACCTACTTCCATTTGCCAGCATTTGGCCCATATCCCCCTCAACCCTTCTTATTCATCTATCGATCCTGATGCCATTGAAATGTTGTAATTACACCAGTCTCCACCACTTCCTCTGGTAGCTCATTCCATACACTCACCACCCTATGCTTGAAAATGATGCCTCTTGGGTCTCTTTTAAAATCTTTCCCCTCTCATCTTAAACCTCTCCTCTGGTGGCTCCCCCACCCTATCAAAAACACTTTTGAATTTTTACCCAATTCATACCCCTCACGATTTTATAAAGCTCGATAAGCTCACCCCTCAGCTTCTGACTCTCCAGCCAAAAAAAGCCCCAGTCGATTCAGCCACTCTTTGTAACTCGGACACGCTGATTCTGGCAATGTCCTTGTAATTTTGTTCTGCATCCTGTCGAGTTTGACAACATCCTTCCTGTAGAAGGCTTACCAGAATTGTACAGTGTTCTAAAGGTGGCCCTCATTGATATCCTGTATAGCATCAGCATGACATCCCAGATCCTATACTCACTGTTGCAATCAATTAAGGCATGTGTGCCAAATACCTTCTCACCACCCTGTCTACCTGTGACTCCACTTTCAAGGAACTATGCACCTGCACTCCTAGGTCTCTTTGCTTCACACCACTCCCATGGTTCTAACATTAAATGTTTAGTCCTGCCCTGGTTTGTCTTATTAAAATGTAGCACTTTACATTTGTCTAAATTAAACTCTATCTGCTACTCCTCAGCACATTGGCCCATCTGATCGAGGCCTTGTTGTACTCTGAGATAATATTCATTGTCCACTAGACCAGCTATTTTAATATCAGCAAAAGGTAGACTCCAGCAGTTCAAGAAGGCAGCTCACTACCATCTTCTCAAGGGCAACTAGGAATTGGTAATAAATGCTGGAGAGCCAGTGACACCCACATACCACAATGAAGAAATTTTTAAAAACTTATTAACCTCCTATGTTCATAGTCAAATCATGTATATAAATGATAAAAAGTACCAATTGTTACGGAGCATTGCTGGTTTCAGGCCGCCAGTCTGAAAAGCAACTCTACTGTCACCCTCTGATTCCTACCTTCAGCCCAATTTTGCATCCAGTTGGCTTGCTTCCCCTAGATCCGATTTGATTTCAGCTAAGTAACCAGTCTACCATGTGGAACTTTTTCAAACATTTTGATGAAGGCAGAGTGGTAGACGTTGTTTCTACATATATGGAATTCAGCAATGTTCTTTATCGCATCTTCAAAAAAACTCAATCAAATTAGAGACACGCCATTTCCTATACACAAAGCCATGTTGACTATCTCTAAAGAGTCCTTGCCTTTCCAAATGCATGTAAATCCTGTCCTCCAGAATCTCCTCCAACAACTTACCCATCAATGACATAAAGCTCATTGGTTTATTGTTCCCTGGCTTTTTCTTACAGCCTTTCCTTTTTAATTTCACCACATTAGTCAGCCTCCAATCTTCTGGCAGCTCACCCATGGCAGTCAAGGATATAAATATCTCAGCAACGGGCCCAGTAATCTCTTACCTAGCTTCCAACAAAGTTCTGGGAAATACCTGAATTTATCTACCTTTATGTTTTAAGACGTACAGCACCACCTTTCTGTGATTGGAACTCTTTAAGATGTCACTATCTATTTCCCCACGTTCCCTAGCTTCCATGCCCTTATCCACAGTAAATAGTGAAGTGAAATATTCACTTAATATCTCACGAGTCATTAATTTATTGAGGTTCTACTTTGTTGTTTGCTGCCAAGTCCCTCATGTTGATTATGCTAGACCTTTTCTTGTCCTGCGATTGGTGCCTATCTGGATTATGAAGGACAGATCTTCTGCCTCCCATTGTAAGTTCCTTTCCATTCCTGAGCAGATGTCCTAAACCTTGGCAGTAAGCAGGCAGCGCGGTCTTCAAAACCATTGCATTTTACAGGAGAGAACAGTGTCAATCCCCTCACTATACTGTCCCTTATCACCACAGTATTCTTTTTAGATAGTTAGCATTGGCAAGTTACCTCATGATTTTAGCAGGTTGGGGTGGGTGGGTGGCCTTTCATAAATTGAGGGAACAGGTGGGCATCACACCATTACCAACATTCCAGAAACTGCAATTGTTGAGGGCAGAGTAATATGAATCAGAACTGCTCAACCAACCCCATAGTCCCAGAACACCGAAGCCAAGTGTTGTCATAGCTTAAATCTGCAAGGATTATGTATAGCTGAACATAGCAATACAGGATAAGAACATGCCATAGCTACAAAAATGTTGCTTGCCAATGCAAGAAAGTTCAATAATCTCAAGGGGCTACATAATCATCTGCTAATACTATGCACGTGTGTCTGATTTTAGTGCACATCACTTGGGAATAAACCTGCTGTTGATACTCAATACTTTGTTTTATTGTTGGACTGGGTGTGTGAAAAGAAAAGTCAAGGTGATTAGAAGCAACTCCTGACCAAACCCCCACCCACCAAGACAAAATGTGGTATCTCAGTTGAGATCAGTAACAATGAAGGATCAAAAGGGGAGACTTACGGCTCATCACCACGCGTGATATGTATTTCTGACATTGTTCCTTGGGACAGCATAGAAAGATGATAAAGGTGATTGTACGGAGTAATTTTTATTACTTACCTCCTCTTTTAAATTGTAACAACCGTATTTTTTTTTTTAAGAGATCTGAAGCCAGACAACATGTTGATTTCAAACCAGGGCCACATCAAGTTAACTGACTTTGGCCTCTCCAGAGTTACTCTGAACAGAGGTAGGAACAAAATGGGCTATTGTAAAATTTTATGTAATTTAAATCTAGTACTTTACTCCGAAATAAATGAGGAGAAAGTGAAGACTGCAGATGCTGGAGATCAGAGTTGAGAGTGTGGTGCTGGAAAAGCACAGCTGGTCAGGCGACATTCGAGGAGCAGGAGAATCGACGTTTTGGGCATAAGCCGGATGTTTTGTTTCTGATGAAGGGCTTATGCCTGAAACTTCGATTCTCTGACGTTTCTCGGGTGCTGCCTGACCGGCTTTTCCAGCACTGCACTCTTGACTAAGAAACAACTGAGACTGTGTTCTGTATAAGCATACAAGTTAGGAGCAAGAGTAGAACATTCAGCCCCTTGTCTCTTCTCCACCATTTGATAGGTTTATGACGAATCTGATTGTGAATACAATTCTGCCTTCCTGTCTAGTCCCAATTTTCTTTGACTGTCTTGTTAATTAAGAAACTATCCAACTTATTCTTAAAACTATTCGATGATCCTGCCTCCACTGATCTCTGGGAAGAAAGTTACACAAACCCTATGAAAGAAAAATAATTCTAATCCCTATTAAATAGGAGATCCCTTATTTTGAAACTTTGTCTCCCTCATTTTAGTTTCTCCCACAAAAGGAAGCATCTTCTCAGCATCAAACCCTTCCGATCCTCAGGATCTTGTGTCTCTGTAAGGTCATCTTCTCATTCTTGCAAAATCCAGTGGATCTAGGCCCTAACTTGTCTAATCTTTTCTCAGACCCTAAAACTCCACCTTGTACAAATCCTTGGACTCAGTTGGTTGAATCTCCTCAACTGCTTGTAATGTAACTACTTCAGTAGGTTGACCAAAGTTCACTGTACTCCACATGTCACAGTAATATATTAGTAAAATTTCCCACCTTTGTATCCATTCCCTTTGCAATAAGTATTGACATATTTGCCCTCCTAATCACTTGCTGTGCCTGAATACTAATATTTTGTGATTCATGTACCAGGATACTTTGCTCCCTCAACATTGCTGTATTCTTCAATCTCTCTCTACTTAATGAGTTGCTGTTCTTTTCTTCAAAGTGGGCATGATCACATTTTCCCACAAATTTCTCTGTCTGCCACATTCTTACCCACTCATGAAACCCATCTAGAATCATTTTGCATATTATGTCCTCTTCACCAATTGCTCTCCTGACTGTCTTTGTCTCATTGGAAAATTTAGCAACCATATGGTCAGTTCCTTTTATCCAAGTCATATACAGAGGAACCTCAATTATCCGAATACCAATTATTCGAAAATTGGTTTATTCAAAGGAGATCTCGAGTTGCAGACAGAAACATTACATCAAAGATGTGTGTCCAACACTGATCGTGCCTTTTGTTTACGGAGTGCAGGTGCTGTCTCTAAATGACTAGCCTCCTCTCTTTCTCTCGCTCTTGCTCTCTCGCGCTCTCTCTCCCACACATCCCCTGGACGTCTACAAACCCCACTTCCCCAGACAATGTCTCTAACCTTGTCCTGTACAGGGCACAGATGGAACCTGTCAAAAAGTTGTATATGTGTGTTCTATTTGGAGTCTCACCCTTCAAAAGGCAGTAGCAGCAGCAGTCTTGTTGGTGTCCAGTCCGGTTGCCTCAGAGAGGGGGTTGGGGGTGGGCAGGGGGCACGGTTTGGGGGTAGGCGGGGGGGCGGTGTTGGACGCAGTTGGGGGGCGGGTGGGGGCTCGCGCGGTGTGGGACGGGGTTAGGGGGGCGGGCGGGGGCTTACATGAGGTATGCTGCTATTTAGTGTCTTGAATGGGGAGCAGACCTAATAGAAAATTCTGAGCCGCAGAGGAGAGGTATTGAATTGATTAACTGATTAATTATCCGAACGAAATAGTGCCTGCCCATCTCGTTCGGATAATTGAGGTCCTTCTTTATTAATATAAATTGAAGATTTGAATGATTCAGCACTAATCAATTTTGGCGCGGCACTTGTTATACTCTGCCAATCTGAAAATGTTTTATCTACATTACTGTTTTTTGTTACCTACCCAATCTTCTATCCATGACAAGTTATCCCTATTCATGAACTCTTATTTAGTGTAGTAACCTTTCATGTCAAATGCCATCGAGATGTTCAAGTGTAGTACATCTATAGGTTCCCCTTTGTCCATGTTGCCTGTCATTAATTGAAATAAATCTAAAATTTGTCAAAATGTCACAAAAATATGTTGACTCCATTTGATTTTTTTGAGATTTTCTAACTGCTCTGCCATAACCTCTTCTAACAGATTCCACAATTTTCCCTACTACAAATGTTGGCTAACTGACGTATAGTTTCCTGCTGTCTCGTTTTGTTAAATAGAAGATTCACAGTTGTTATTTTCCAATCCTACTGGGACTTAGAGTCATAGAGATGTCCAGCACAGAAACAGACCCTTCGGTCCACCTCATCCATGTCGACCAGATATGCCAACCCAATCTGTCCTACCTGCCAGCACCTGGCCCATATCCCTCCAAGCTGAAAATGTGTTGCTGGAAAAGCACAGCAGGTCAGGCAGCATCCAAGGAACAGGAGAATCGACGTTTCGGGCATGAGCCCTTCTTCAGGAATGAGGAAAGTCCTGAAGAAGGGCTCGTACCCAAAACGTTGATTCTCCTGTTCCTTGGATGCTGCCTGACCTGCTGTGCTTTTCCAGCAACACATTTTCAGCTCTGATCTCCAGCATCTGCAGTCCTCACTTTCTCCTTCATATCCCTCCAAACCCTTCCTATTCATATACTGATCCAGATGCCTTTTTAAATGATGCAATTGTGCTAGCCTCCACCACTTCCTCATTCCATACACATAGCACCTTCTGCGTGAAAAAGGTGCCCCTTAGGTGTCTTTTATATCTTTTCCCCTCTCACCCTAAACCTATGCCCTCTTGTTCTGGACTCCCCCACACCAGGGAAAAGATTGCCTATTTATCCTATCCATGTCCCTCAAGATTTTGTAAACCTGTATAAGGTCTCCCCTCAGCCTCCGACGCTCCAGGGAAAACAGCCCTAGCCTATTCGACCTCTCCCTATAGCTCAAATCCTCCAACCCTGGCAACATCCTTGTAGATCTTTTCTGACTTCTTCAGAATCTAGGGAATTTTGGGAAATTAAATCCAATGTCTACTATCTCAACAGCCTTTTTTAAAAAGATATTAGGATGCTGTCCAACAGAACCTGGAGGCTTGTCAGCCAATAGTTCTAATCATTTTTGCAGCACCCTTTCCAGCCCATTATTTATCTCTCCTGTAATGAAGACAGACTGAAAACATCTGTTCAATTCATTTGTAATGTCCTTATTTTCCAATACTGTGGCTCTAGTCTCTTTTTAGAGGACTAATGCTCACTTTAGATTTGTTTAAATCTCCCTTTTAAATGCTTGTAGAAACTCTTTATCTTTGTTAATATTGCTATCTCATCCTGTTTAACTACGTTGCTGCAATACATTGTAAAGATGGTGTCTATTTTTATGAATTTTGATTGTGGACTGAAATGAGGAATGTAAGAGTCAGTCATTCAACGCCATTAATGTGCTCCACCATTCAATGATGTCATGGCTGATCTGCAACCTAACTCCAAAAACCTGCCTTTGGACCCACCCCATTATACTTTTGCATAACAAAAACAAAACCTGTCTCAAATCTAAAATTAACAACTGATTCAGTATTCTCTGCCATTTGTGAAAGAGTTCTAAACTTTCACCAATTTTTGTGTGTAGAAGTGCTTTCTAACATCTCTCCAGAACAGTATAGCCCTAATTTTCAGACTCTGTCCCCTAGTTCTAGAATCATCATCAAGTGGAAATAGTTTATCTAATCTATCTTTTCTTGGTAATATTTTGAAGACTTCAATCGTATCATCCTTAACCTTCTAAATTCGAGAGAAAACAGGTCTAATTTGTATAATCTCTCTTCTGTGAGTTCGATTCCAGGCTTGGTTGACTGTCTGTGTGGCGTTTGCACATTCTCCCTGTGTCTGTGGGTTTCCTCCAGGTGCTCTGGTTTCCTCCCACAATCCAAAGATGTGCAGGTTAGGTGGATTGGCTGTGCTAAATTGTCATAGTGTTCAGGGATGTGTAGGTTAGTTGCACTAGTCAGGGGTAAATATAGGATAACAGGGTAGAGGAATGGGTCTGGATGGGATACTCTTCAGAGGTTGGTGTGGACTTGTTGGGTTGAAAGGCCTGTTTCCACACTGTAGGAATTCTATATTAATTTAAATCCTGACGTCCAGGTATCATTCTTATAAACCTATGTTGTACTTTCTAAAGTCTGGTGCTCAAATCTGCTCAAGTACTCCAAGTGGACTCTAATCAGAGAATTCTATAACTGCTGCAAACTACTGTGTCCTTGTAATTCAGTTCTCTAGATATAACAATAAGCATTCCATCAGCTTTCTTGCTTCTCTTCTGCACCAGTTTGTGATATTTTCAAGAGCTATGCATGTGTACCCCAAGTCTCTATGGACATCCTCTGTATTTAATCTCATACTATCTAGAAAGCACCCTGATCTATCCTTTTCAGTCCAAAATGGATAACCTCACAGTTGCTTCCATTGACCTCCATTGACTACAATTTTGCCCATTCACTTGGTTTATCAATATCCCTTTATAATTTAATGCTATCATCTACACTGTCTACAGTACCACCTATCTTTGTGTCATTAGCAAACATGGATATAAGACTTTGTGCCATTATTCAAGTTGTTAGTAAATAACATGAATAATTAAGACCCTTACACAGATCTGTGTGTCCTCACTGGTCACATCCTGCCAATTTGAGTACCTACCCATCATCCCTACTTTGTCACCTGCCACTCAGTCAATATCCTAGCTATATCAGTAATTTGCCCTCAATTTCATGAACTTCTACGTCAGATAACAGTCTCTTATGTGGGACCTTATATGAATTTCCGGAAGGCATTTGATTTAAAAACCATAGACCACCACTTGAAGTCACCTCTTCAAAACATTCAATAAGATTTGTCAGGCATGACTCCCTTTTTGAATCCTGGCTGACTTGCCCTGATGAACTGAAAATTTTCAAAGTGTTCAATTACCCCATCCTTACCACAGATGTTAGGTTAGTTAGTTTGTATTTCCCTGATTTTCCTTTTTCACCTTTCTTTAAAAGCGGTATGACATGAGAATAGAACTGTTTTAAAAACAAAGGTTTGCTGAAGGATTACTGTGTTTTTTTAAAGCAAATAACCTGACACTCATTTTAAGCACTCTTTATACAGCTACTGGTTCTTGCAGTATGAGGAGAATGTGCAGATGATCAGGAATCAACAATGTGTATCCACAGAGATTCATTTGGCAACAAGTAGCTGATTGATAACTGGTCACTAGTCCACAGACCAATGACCAAGAGCTTCTGCCTTCCAACAGCTATGTGATTGGTTCTCCAGTAGCGAAGAGCCTGGGGCTGTGAACAATATAGACAGAAGCCATCTAATCTCCACCAGCTCAGGATTTGTGATCTCTGCAGTAAAAGCTGCTTCAAGCCTGATGAAAACCATTTTATTTCTTCCATCAGCTGCTGTAGGCTGAGACAAGTAATTAATAAGTCAGAGACCATTTTGTAATTGAGTCAGCCACTCTAAACTTCCTGCAGGTCGTTGTAAGCATCTGGGGAAGGAAGACTGCATTCTAATCAGGGCAAAAGTGATCTCAGCAGATCCTGTGAGCAGGGACCACTAAACTGCTACCCAGTTTTACCCTCTACTCATAACCTTTTTTTTTTGCTATATTTGTAAGGCAGGTTTTATGGGGATTATAGTTTTAACTAGTAGAATTATATGAGCGATTGTTCATATTATTTACCTGTAGCTAGAGTTTATTCCCTTGTAATAAATAGTAATTCCTTTTGAGTATAGAAACCTGGTCAGTGATCTCTGTCAACCTCAATCCAGAAATCCAGTAAATTAGGGAATTTTACGTTTTAAATATTTGACTTTATGGTGATTCCCAGAGTAATGGGACTTTATTTCTAGCACAGTATCCTAGTGAGGCTTAACGATGTGATTTTAAATCTAAATAAAAAATAATCTAAATTCCATGTTCTAATTAAAGCTATTTTGACCACTAAGAATTTCTAACTTCTTGTTTTTGTCTCAAGAGATAAACATCATGGATATTCTCAACACACCATCCATGATTAATCCAAAACTGGATTACTATCGTACTCCAGGCCAGATCTTGTCTCTCATCAGTTCTTTGAGCTTTGTAAGTACTGATTCTGCTATGGAGTACTGTAAAAGGTGTTGATTCTTATTTCAATTGTGATATTCCAATATAAGGTCTTTTATATAAGTTCTGAGAATTAATTGCCATTTTTCTTAGGTTTGATTCTTGCTTGAAGATTATAATTTAAGTCTTCTTTACAGTAATGAAAGCACAAAATATTAGGAAATAGATAGTTAACATCTGACCAGAAAACTGCTTAAGATTTGGTGAAGTAAAACTGTATTAGAATACACTCAACTGCTTGTTTACCTTGTTTCTTTTTAAGTTTACATATGACACTGGAATAAAACACCTGCAATAATATTGTCAACTCTGTGCACTTTCAGTATTTGGGACGTTAAAGCACTTTTCTTTTCACTTTTTACAATAGTGCAAGGCTGAAGGAGTATTTTGTCAAAAACCTGTCTTTCAGATACAATATTAGACTGCACTGTCATTCTGTCATTGGTTGGAGCAAGAATAGATGGAGGTGCTGTGGCCAAAATTTATAACTGAACCTACATCAATAAAATTGTCTTTTCATTGTTTCATTGGTGTTTCTGAAACATCACTGTGTGTGCAATGCCTGCTTTGTTTTCTTCCGCTCCAACCATCTCCATATTTTCGAAATGCTTAATTGTCTGAAATACACGGAAGGTTCTGAAAAACCAAATATAGATGCATGTTTGTTTGTTGTTTCCATGTGTTACACTTAGCAGAACTACAATTAATTTCTGAACTAAAATAATATTGTGTGTGTGTGTAGTTTGTCAGCCTCAAAAATCAAAAATATTAAAGATGCTGGATATCTGAAATAAAAGCAGAAAGTACTGGAGACACTCGGTTCCAAAAAAAAGAGTCAAACTGGACTTGAAGTGCAAACTCAGTTTCTCCACAGATGCTGCCAGATCTGCTGAGTTTCTCTGGCACACTGTTTTTAGGGTTTGACCATTTTAATAGTTTAATGTGTTGAAAACATTCTGAAAGTCGAACATTTCCTGTCCTTAAATATCTTACTGTTTTTGCCACTTCTCAGTCACACTACATAGTCATCCTTTATTGTTGTTTGATTTGTAATAAGTAAATCCAGACTTTCTCTTGTATTGAATAGCCTGTCCATGTGTTAGAATCAATCTCTGACCACCATCAACTCCAGCAAACCACCACGTACAGCTCCTGTTAATCATAAAGAACATGATTACTCATGCTGATTTAATCTGACACATGCAAGTTATGAGGCCCAATGTTTTACATGCAGATTTTCCTTTGATTTCTGCTTTTTTGCTGCTGTCTAGCCGACTCTTGTCGATAACTATAACTGAGCAACCATCAAGTCGTGTCACTTGCAAGTCCTTTCAACTCTCCTCTTCAATACTACTATCTTATTACATCATGTATTCCTCTTCACCCACTCCTTCCCATTTCAGTTCCTTCTCTTGAGCATTCATCTTTACTTCAACTCAGCCTTCATAGCCATAAACCCTTCTCAAGTATTTGCATTTGCCCTAAACTTTCACCACTTGACTGCTCAACCTAAGCTCCTACAGAACTGTAATTTGTTCAGTATAATTTCTCTGCATGGCTTAGTGAGTAGTAGCTTGTCTCTTTAGTCATAGGATTTAGGATTCAAGTTCCATTCTCGCATAAAAATTAAGGCCTGTGCTCCTATTTGAAGTATCCTGGGAGTTTTGCTGATGTGATGGATCTGTAGAACTACTTGTAGATCAGATCCAAGAGTTGAATATGTTGGGGGACCAGGAACCATTTAAAATGAGGTTGGGAATGGTATGTGGGTGGTGCCGAATTGCAGGACTGATTGTAGGGAAACTAAGGTATTTGTTGGTAAATGTCATATTTTAGGCAGTTGAGTGTTTTATTAAGTGACATGGAATTGTAGGTTTAAAAAAAATAAACTCCCAAGAGGTGATGACAAATCTATAAACACCTCAAGTTGAGTGTTCAGTGTTCATCTTAAAAAGGCGATCACTTATTCTTGAACTACGTCATATGGTTTTAGTTATCACCATGCCTAACAAGGTAGCATCCTCCCAGTCGGCACCTATCCACTCACCTCAAGATCTTCTATCTTTAATTCTTCTAAACTCAAATAATATAGGCCTAATCTTTGTTTCATGCATTACAAGACCCTCTTCCCATCCTACTTCATTTCAACTCATTGTACTTTTGTTCTGTGAAGGAAAGGAGGTCGAAGAGAAATGCAAACAAGGTGAGTAACTTTAATTTAGGCTATTTACTCAGGATAAATACTGACATAGACAAATTGGGCATGATTAACTATTTTCATTTTGTAACTTCTGTATCCGTT
Source organism: Chiloscyllium punctatum (assembly GCF_047496795.1). Lineage (NCBI taxonomy): Eukaryota > Metazoa > Chordata > Chondrichthyes > Orectolobiformes > Hemiscylliidae > Chiloscyllium > Chiloscyllium punctatum. The sequence continues at coordinate 88,581,405 of NC_092746.1, read as the reverse complement.
TACTGTCACGCCATTCACCTTCATTCTTCAGCTAGTGTCATAAAGCCATATAGCACGGAAACAGATTCTTCAGTCCAACTCATCCGTGCTGACCACATTTCCCAAATTAAACTCATCCTACTTGTCTGTGTTTGGCCCATATCACTCTAAACCTTTCCTATTCATGAATCAATCCAAATGTCTATTAAATGTTTTAACTGTACCTGCTTCTATCATTTCCTCTGGCAGTTAATTCCTCATGTGAACTACCTTCTGTGTAGAAAAATTTCCCCCAGGTCTCTTTTAAATCTTTTTCCTCTTACCTTAAAAACATACCTCATAGCTTTGAACTTCCCCACTATAGGCAAAAGACCTTTGCTATTCACTTTATCTATGCTCTTCGTGACCTTATGAACATCAATAAGGTCACTCTTCAATCTCCTGCATTCCAATGAAAAAAGTCCCAGCCTCTCCTTGTAGCTCAAACCCTCCAGTCCTGGCAACATCTTTGTTAATCTTTTCTGAACCTTCTCCAATTTAATAGTGTCCTTTCCAGAGGAGGGTGATCAGAGCAGTACATAGTACTCCAAAAATGGCCTCACCAGCTACTGTACAACCTCAACATCACAAATCCTGTACTCAATGGTCTGAGTGTGAAGGCAAGTTTACACTAGTTTATACCATTTGAATAAAAAAACTTCCATGGCATTTGTGCATCACTGTGCATTCCCCATCTCGAATTGCCCTCAAATTCAGTGTCTTGCTGGACTATTTCAGAAAGCAGTTAAGAGTCAATCAAGTTGCTGGAGATTTGGAGTCTCATGTTGGCCAGATCAGACAAGGATTGCAGATTTCCTTAGAGAACTTTAGCAAACCAAATGGGTTTTTATGATGTTAAACTGACATTCCACTCCAGATTCTCTTTAATTGAATTTAAATTCCACCAGCTGTTGAGATGATACTTTAACACATACAATCATAGTCTTAGCATGTAGACTAATGAAGACTGTATTGCATCTAATGATTTAGTTTTTGTTTGCGAATATTTATTGTAAATTAACAGTAAATTTTGACTGATTTGGTTGAATTGTGACGTCCAAGAGCTGCTTCAAAACAGCCCATGTTAATTTTTAAAAAATGATGACACTATTTTATTTTAAGTTGCTACTTGGTATTAGTTATTCCTGTAAAAGGTAAGAATCTAAGCTGTAAAACCTTCAGGTTTTCCCTTTGTACAGTGAAGTGCTTACGCGTGTCTGACTTTCTATGTAGAACACAGTAGGAGGAAAGACCAAAGATGCGTCGCCAATATTGAGTCCCATGATGCGAAACAACAGCAATCTCTCCTTTGGATCACTTTGTTCTCCTCTGCCTCAGAGTGCCAAAGCATGTGACAAAGAGCATAAGATAAAAGGTTTGACTAATGCAAATAAAGTGAAATATCATGTGTACATACATTTACAATGAAACAATAAATAGTTCCCTAACCCAGATAAATGCCCAGTTTCAGGAGTATACAGTCAGTAGTTCTTTGTCAGATGATGACTGTAAATACCTGGCTGAGAACTAGATGTTATGCTTCATCGATAAGTGAGTAGTTCTGAAGCTGACTGCTAGCAATAAGTATCTCTAGGAAAGCTTTCTAGCTTTGCTGTAGTGAGCTATATGTGCAGTCTAGTATTTATTTTCTAAGAAAGGAAAAGTAATAAACTGCACTCAATTACTATTAAAATAAATGTGGAGCTGCTTTTGTTTGCAACTGTAATATTTATCAACTTTTCATGTCATTATGGTTCTGTGTTTTTATTTGCATACACTTAAAATATGAAATATATTTTATGAATATTACACTTCCTTTTTCTACTGATCAGTAAATTTTACATTTTCCTTCAATAGGTGCTGACAGCTCATCTTGTAGTCCTTCCCTGCCAGTTAGATATCTGACACCAGACTTTGTCCAGTCAAGTAAGAGGTTTGGAGCATCAACTACCAGCAGCCAATCCCACTTGTATCCCTCCAGTATTGAATCAGGGTGTTTAAATAGCCCATTGTGGGAAAAGGAGGTTAGTTTTTTTAACTCCTGTTATTTATGATTAATGTTTCAGTATTTTTCAAGACATGTGAGTGTTGAATATAATATGGTTATTGAAGTTCAGTCCCTCAATGTATCATAGTTAGTTTGCCTAAAGGAACACCTCATGCATCTCAGTTTTGTGATTGAGACAAATTGTAGTTTTCCCCCATTTAGGAACAAAAGCAGGCAATTCATTCATAGAATCATAGTATCCCTACAGTGCCGAAATAGTCAGTTTGACCCATTGAGTCTGTACCAACCTTCTGAAAAGCATCCAGTCAAGACCCACCCCATCCCCATAACCCCACACTGGATTTTTACCATGGCTAACCCACCTAATCTGCACATCCCTGGACACCATTGGGCAATTTTAGCATGGCCGATACATGTAGCCTGTATATCTTTGGACTGCAGGAGGAAACCAGAGCACCGGTTATTTGCAGTGAGTGTGATCACTTATGCTATTCAAAGTCTATTTTGGGATATCAAATTATACTGCAACAGCATAAGAAAGTGGTTAATGCAAAACTGCTCAGAATGTCATTTGACTTTTGATCGTGGGTGCAGAGTGGATGTCTTAAATGAATCGCTATTTTCATGAGAGGGTGTTGTCAATTGAACTTATGAAAATTATTTGGAATTTGGATGAAATCAAAATTTACATTGGTTTAGAGTTGTCAGTTAGTTAATTTGGTTACCAGATGCCTTGATGTTTACAGGCCAATTTGTTTTACCCAGGATTTTATTTTTTAATGATCTCTGCAGGGCTCAGAAGCTGTACAGCTTATTACTGGAGTGATGAACACTGGGACAGCTGTAACAGGGAAGTCAACTGGAAAGAATGGAGATGATAAAGAAAATGTGAGGCTTGCTATTTCTCCAGCTGAGGATGAAACCAGCCCAGAAAATGGGTTCAGTGGAGTCTCTGGGTGCAACCAAATGCGGGCCACCCCTCTTAACAATGTATTGGCCAAGGGCCTTGTCAAAAAATGTCTTTACAAAAATGTGCAAAGGAAAGAAGAGAAATATACTTCACCAATAGCTGAGGTGACCAAAGATGTAGTCAATATATGTCATATACCTAGCCCTTCACCTCCTTGGAGGACTAAAGTAGTGGAAAATTCTGCAAATTTCAACCAAGGTTTATGTCTGACCATCACAGAAGAGACATTTTCTGAAAATTTACATTTTACAGCCTGCCTAAGGGATACTTCACCCAATGCTAGCAAAGAGTACTGTGGGCATAGGTTTCAAGAGGAAAATCAAGATCAGCAACAAAAATCAAAGAGAACCTTTGATCAGGTGGACCAGAGTCCATTTTCAATCAGCTCTCGCAGGAAGAAGTCTAATGCTGAGTATAAACGTGGATGTGAAATACCAGAATTCCAGCCAGTTGTTCACACTGGTTTAACCAGGGAAATACAGGCACTAGGATTAGATCCTGCAGAATCTAGCTGCAAAAGTCCTAATGTAACTAATGGGGATTTCGGAGAGACCATCAGTATATCTGAAAGAATATCTGAGGTTACACCTGTCACTCCTTTAGCGAAGAACCTGTTGAGTGAACTGGATGAACAATGTGAAAAGGAGAATTGTGGGGATGACTTTAATTGTAGTTTTCAGACTGATGAGAATGACAGGAGTCTAAAAAGAAGCTTGAGTATGTATTCAGCCTCTTCAACTCAGGATGTATCTTGCACAGAAAGTCATTCTGAGAAAGCATTAGACACAAGTATCAAAGACACTTCATTTGAGGAGCTCACAATTAAGGATCAAGTGTCTCCACAGTCTTGCCTCCTTGGTAAAATGCTGCCTTTTCCTCAGTGTACAGCTCCAATGCATCAGCTTGTAAATGCTGATAGGAGCCATCATATGGGTCATTCAGCAGAAGGTGGTTATGACCTTCAACCATCATTCCTGGTCAATCCTTTGACTTCATATCAAAACAAGCCTATTGTAGGATTTCGAAGTTATTGTAGTCCAATATATGAATCTGATTTGTCCATACAATCTAGGATGAGTGTTGATTCTGTAGAGAAGATGGATACATCCCTTTGCACTGGGAGCTACCCACGAGCTGCAACACCTTTACCAAGAGCCCAACCATACAGAGTGACAGGGTCATCTCAGGTAATTTATTCTTTGATATAATTATATTGCTGTAACTTATACGTCGAAGACTTGTTTGAGAAGGTTATGTTTAAACAAATCAAATGTAGAATAATGATACTGTATAACGAGCAATTCTTTTTGAATTAAGTTTATTTTAATTTTAAAATGTCTCAATTTCTCTTGGATTATTTCACACTGGTGTGGACAGAACCAAACTGGGAATTGGATAGAATTTGCATTACAGGAAGAAGCCATTTGGCCCAAGTGGATAGTGTTTATGCTCAATATGAGATCTCCCTTTATTGGCATATCATGTCAAGTGCCTTTTGAAATGGGAGGGACAACTATCTGAACTCCTGCAATGTGCTTGTGGGATGTGAGCCCAGGTGACCTGTTTCCTCAACTATTAATGCAATGTTCTTGGAATAAATACAGGGTGCTCCACCTCTTGCACACACATCCAGCAAAAATATATTTCTTTACCTAAAAGATGCATAACTTGTACATATATAGCAAGCTATGACTGTGAAGTTAGTGTATTATTTGCTAACTTTGCAGTTTCGATAATAATTTGCCTGAGTATATAAAAGAGAGATATAAAATACATCAAGCCTTTGGATGAGATCTGTACTCCTGCCTCTTTCACAGTTAGCATTTATTGTACTTGTAATATGTTCTACTTGCTAGTGCATAGCTCATGTTATATTGGCAAATTTAGTCCTGAGAGATACCTTTTTAAAAAATTGTATAGAATTGCGACACTCTGTAAAATGAAACCTCGTTCACTTTTTGCACTTCTGTGTGAAAATGATTGTTCACTTCAAGCTTTATCCCTTAAATCTTAAACAGTGAGAATCTAAACTAAACACTCAAAATAAATAAATCATCATGAGAAAGGGGGAGATAGTTTAATGTTTTACATAGAGTCCTTTGCTAGAAGTTGCAATATTTACATGGTTTGCCGCATAGTTTGGGTACCGTTTTAAAACTTGCTAATTGGTTAATGTTTACCTCACTTCTTTTTTTCACCACCACTACTACTCTCCCTCATTTATCCTCGCTTATTCAGAAGGCATGATGCCCTTACTAAGACAATATACAGATGTTGGGCTTTATTCAAACACCTGTCTCTTCAGCCATTCTTCACATTATACAGAGTGTTGTGACAGTCCCATGGAAGGGACTATGGATGAGTTGAGAGGAAAGCTTGGTTTTATCACTAATAAACTGATTCTTTCCCTCATTTGCCATCCAAGCACATAATAGCTAATTGCAAACTCATCAGAAATGGCTGAACTTGGTTCAGTTTTCCCAATGTAGTACTTTTGCCATTGCTATGAGATCAGCCAAGTTCTACTACAGTACTGGTGAATCGAGTATCCAAGTTGCACTACTGAGCAGCATCAGTAGCTCATGTAAAGACTACATTTCCATCTAGTGGAAAAATCCAGTATTACAGCACTACTTCACAGATGAGCATGATTTTAAATTAGATTTCCTAGTGTTGAAACAGGCCCTTTGGCACAACAGTCCACACTCACCCTCCAAAGAGTAACCCACCCAGACCCATTTCCCTCTGACTAATGCACCTAACACTACGGGCAATTTAGCATGGCCAATTCACCTGACCTGCACATATTTTGGACTGTGGGAGGAAACCGTAGCACCCGGAGGAAACCCATGCAATCACTGGGAGAACGTGCAAACTCCACATTGACAATCGTCCGAAACTGGGACCCTGGCGCTGTGAGGCAGCAGTGCTAATCACTGTACCACCCTTGTTTTGTTCCCTTCAATTGGATTTGATTGGTAACAGGGGTGGACATGTTTCCTCGATAGTGTTCTTTACAGTTAGGGACCTAACTCAAATTTCTGTGGCATTTCACCATTACAAACACTAAACCCAGTCAGAAATAATTTCTTTGGCTAATGCTATATACTTTGCTTCTTCTCTAATGTTTTATTTGCAGGTTACTGTTACAAATGTCTGAAGTAATTGGTTTAATTTTGAATTCCGTGTAGGTGCCTTTGTATTTCATTGCTTGCTTTTGAGAAGTCTACTCATGCTTTATCAGCACTCTACCAACCATTTGGCAGCTAATTTCGCCATAATTCAAGGAAACTGATCAGACTGGACATACGTTTCTGAAGCTGTTAGCAATTTTATAAGCAGTTCTCAACTTTGTTCCTAAAGATACATTTTGTTTTGCCGGTTGACCTAACACATCTCTCATTCCTGTAGAGTCATCGAGTCTCAGAAATATACAGCACAGAAACAGACCCCTCCATCCAGCTCGTTCATGCCGACCAGATGTCCGAAGTTAATCTAGTCCCATTTCCCAGCATTTGGCCCATTTCCCTCAAAACCCTTCAAATTCATGTACCCCTTCAAAGGTCTTTTAAGTGTTGTAATTGTATAAGCCTCCACACTTCCTCTGGCAGCTCATTCCCTACACAGATCACCTTCTGTGTGAAAAAGTTGCCCCTTGGTCCCTCTTAAATATTTCCCCTCTCACCTTAAACTTATGCCCTCTAGTTTTGAAGTTCCTTACTCTGGGGAAAAGACCTTGATTCTTCCCCCTATCCATGATGTTTTGAACGTCTATAAAGGTCACCCCTCAGCCTCTACTACAGGGAATACAGCCCCAGCCTATTCAGTCTCTCCCTATAGCTCAAATCCTCAAAATTGGATGCAGTATTCAAAAGTGGCCTAACCAATGTTCTGTACAGATGCAACATAACCTCCCAACACCTACATACTTGAACTTACTGAATTACTTTGTGTCTAATCCAGTAGAACCTCCCCCTATATTTGCTGACTGCCTACCTTCTCATCAATCAGCTTTTGGTATATTTCACCTCGACTCACTTAGTACCATTGGCATTTAATGACTTTGGACCCTTTTAAAACTGTGTTCAGACATTCATGCATTTAATCTTGGAAATCAAAACATTTATGGGATCTAATGCTTCCTCTAGTTGGTCCTTCAAATAATAATAATTTAATATGCAATTAAATCATAATGACTGAAATTCAGGCAATCCAAAACCTAGTCACAACCAGAATTATCAATCATTCCTGCCACCGGAGTAATAAATCCAATAGAATGATGTGTGAGATGAGCCAAATTCCAGACTGGTACTCTGGAGTAATCAAATTATTTCAGGCTTGTTATGATGACCAGACTAATCAATTGGAGTAGAATTGGACTATGATAGAACCCGAAATCAAGGAGCTCTGGGCAAGCCCTCGCTGAGATCTTCCTGTTATGAACATTCAAATCTACAGTTCTGACTAAACCTATGAGAAAGTTCAAAGGGTATTTCCACCAGAGGGAAAGTGAAGTTGGTACAAGTGTTAAATTGTTGCCCGAAGTAAAACGTAAATGTGGCTAAATGGAAGATTTTGCTATTGAATTTATTGACTATTCTAAAGCACAAGTTGAATGTCTTAGAAAAGTTTGATAAGCAAGTATCCTTTCCAGCAAGGCAGAGGATGTGAATGGCTGCTTATGCTGATGTGGTTCAAGGCAGTTATAGAAGAGACCATATAGTTAGCCTAATCCTGTAAACTAAAAGGAGCCACCTTGGCAAGGGGCCTGGCCCACAAAACCTGCTGCAATTAATAACATAACTGATTTTAAGACAATGGCAGTACCGTGTCCTGTGTGGTAAGCAGTGAAACTACAGCTGCAATGACAGAAGATTGGCTGTGAAATGCTCTCACTGGGTTGTTAATAAGTACGTGCTGAACATTTTTAAAGCAGATAAAACCATACTGGTATCATCAGGATGCAGAGATGGGTTGAGAGGTGGCAGATGGAGTTCAACCTGGATAAATGCGAGGTGATGCATTTTGGAAGGTCGAATTTGAAAGCTGAGTACAGGATTAAGGATAGGATTCTTGGCAGTGTGGAGGAATAGAGGGATCTTGGTGTCCAGGTACATAGATCCCTTAAAATGGCCACCCAAATGGACAGGGTTGTTAAGAAAGCATATGGTGTTTTGGCTTTCATTAACAGGGGTATTGAGTTTTAGAGTCATGAGGTCTTGTTGCAGCTCTATAAAATTTTGGTTAGACTGCACTTGGAATACTGTGTCCGGTTCTGGTCGCCCTATTATCGGAAAGATGTGGATGCTTTGGAGAGGGTTCAGAGGAGGTTTACCAGGATGCTGCCTGGACTGGAGGGCTTATCTTATGAAGAGAGGTTGACTGAGCTCAGACCTTTTCTCATTGGAGAAAAGGAGGAGGAGAGGGGACCTAATTGAGGTATACAAGATAATGAGAGGCATGGATAGAGTCAATAGCCAGAGACTATTTCCCAGGTCGGAAATGGCTAACACGAGGGGTCATAGTTTTAAGCTGGTTGGAGGAAAGTATAGAGGGGATATCAGAGGCAGGTTCTTTACACAGAGAGTTGTGACAGCGCGGAATGCGTTGCCAGCAGCAGTTGTGGAAGCAAGGTCATTGGGGACATTTAAGAGACTGCTGGACATGCATATGGTCACAGAAATTTGAGGGTGCATACATGAGGATCAATGGTTGGTACAACATCGTGGGCTGAAGGGCCTGTTCTGTGCTGTACTGTTCTATGGTCTATCTTTTGCCAGATGGTTCTCTGATGAAAGATGAAATTCATTACGGGAGTAAGTGAAACAAGAAACACATCACTACTAACCCAGCATTGATGGCAGCAAAACAGTGATGCCTCTTGTGATAGGAAAGATCAAGACGATACATTCTTATGCTTTGTGAATATCAAGAAATTGGCTACACTGAACAAGGCTAATATACTATCTCTGGCAATTTTGAGATGTGAGTTAGGAAGGTGGACAAAACAGAGGAAAAGGAACATTATCGTCATTGCAGACAACTGTCCCATACATCCCAACATCACTTGCCTTCGAGCATCAAGCTAATGTTCTTGCCATTCAGTCATATAACCAAACTCTAACAAATAGAACTGAATTCTCAGGTTGTCAAGGCTATTGACAAGCAGGAGAATAAGTAAGAAAATCCCAAATCAAACACTGTAAAACAGTAGATGTGAAAAATGGCTTTATTTTCAATCTATTTCCACTTCCAATTTTGAAAGTATTGGAAGTTGGTTGTGGAAATGACTTGGTCAACTCTTTTCTTGCTCTGTGTGTTGTCTTCAGACAAATGTGATATAATTGATGTCATCAACTCTGTCAAGTGTGTTCCATATTTTCATGCTGTAATGTGGAATCCCAAAACCTTCACTGTTTCAGCTAATGAAACAGGATAGGCAGGCAGAAAGACATTTATTGGACTCTCCAGAATCATTGGCTTTCATGGTTAAAGGACACACTTTATCAAACATTGTCAGTTCTGTTGTGCAGAGTATAGTGGTAATTTCCATGCTGGTCGACTTCATCCTGCATGTTCTATGTCTTGCACAGTCACATGCCTTTCAAACTCAACTTGGCAGAAGCATTTGGCAACTGTCATTTCCATTGCCATCTTCCATGCTACCTTCATCATGAGTGTAGCCTCAGGAACAATTGGGTTACTCCTGCTCATTTTGGTTTGCCTCCTGGTTTCTCTTTCTTTGCAAGTTCTTTTATATTGATTTATTTTCAATTTCATGCTTCTTTACTATGTTTACTGATCCATAGTTTGTAAACATCCTTCAGATTTGTTAGTTCTGTCCTAACTGTATTCCACTTCTTAATTGAGGGCTTCTTTCCCTCCCATCAGTTAATTTCACCCTGTTACGTAAACTTGGAGTTTTTAAAAGTTATAAACAGTTTATGAGTATTGGTTAATGCTGTTCATCTTTGGCCAATCCTAGTACAATGATTTACTTCATTGTCCTACTTATCTATTCATAGGGACATTACTCCAACCAGTTCTAGTTGAAGTCCATCACGTCTGAGCAGCTACATGTATACATGTGCCAACATTGCAAAAATTGCCTTCATGTTCTAGGAACGTTCAAACCAGCCTATTCTTTTTATTTTCACTTTTGTTTCCAGCAAGTGCAAGTGTGGTTCCTGTTAAAGTACAGATTTGATACGGCCCAGGGAATCCCTTGTGAATTCAACCTGTAAGCCTCTCGTGGTTTGTCCCGAAGATCGTACCTTTAATAGTCTGAAATTAAGAAAAAGACTCTTACAGACAGTTTAGTTTAATTTTGATCATTCCCTTCGTTTACTAATAGCATCACTGTTACAACATAACACTGATACCTATAAGCCAGGCTAACTGGATTCTAATAATCTAGGAGAGTAGATCATCAGCTCTTCAAGAGCCCTGGCAGTCTACGCCATCATACTATCTCAAACAGACCATCTTTATACACCACTTTACAAAGGCTGTACTGTCACAAACACAAAAAATTAACAAAAGCGCTGCATGTTCTGAACTAGACAGATTATAGTAAAGGACAATAATTTGGGAGAGAAGTTAATTGATACCGAGTTTTCGTTTCGAGGTCAGAATCAAACATTGTTATCAATATCACAAAGGAACAGCCGTGAATGTTATCACTCGGTGTCTTGTTTATACAGATTCATGGATGTTAAGGCAAATGTTCTTAATTATCTTACCCTCCCTGCCTGTCTATTTTCTAGTGTGCAGTAAATGTGTTTGATAATTTAAAATTACATTTTAGTCTAAATGTTTAAGGATGTATTTTAAGGCTATAAACTTTGTCGTTTCCATAACTTATTAATTCAGTAATTTAGCCACTGGCATCCTCAGTTAGAACAGCTACCTCGCTTCCTCCTTGGCTGACTACTTCCTTTGTTAATAAATAAGTATCATTAATAAGTGAATTGAGTCTCTTATCTTTACCTTTGTCCATTTGTGTCTATCTCCAGATTCAGCTCATATGTTTTAGATCTAGATAAATTTGCTTTTAACCTGTTTTTTTAAAAATTAAATCCTTCCTGAAGTAAAAGAAAATGGCTGGCTGTTCTGAAATGTGAACAGCAATTTTGCACATCACCTCAAATTTTCATTTGATCCGTACCATTCATTCTTCCCGTGGATGTATATTTCCACTCCTCGTTCTGAATATTATGTTCCATTTTAAAACAGTAATTAGCTGTTTTAGAATTGTGTTGGAGATGGGAATTTGAGCAAAAACACCGAATCTGAAATAGGACCATTGCAGGTTTACGGAGGATGTAGGCCTCTGGCACCTAGTTATGACTCCTGTTCTATGCCATTGATTTTTAAGTATTGGGAAATCCCAGCATACATCCACTCTTCAACTGTCTAAATTCTAGGTTTTATTTAGGGCTTCCACTGCCCTAGCCAAGTCCATTCTATGTTTTGTGCAGATGGAATTTTTGACATCAATTCTAAATTTTGCTTCTTCAAATTAAATCCTTGTTGTCCTTTTTGGAGTAATGCAGCAGGTCCACCTTTTACTCTCATTTTTCTGTGTTTGGGCTTTGTGAAACAGTCCAAGTGACATTCATTCAAAGATTAAAAAGCTCAACTTTACCCTCCTCCCCACCTGTTTTAGGAATTAGTCCTGTATGTGTTTTTCTGTTTGAAAGGTTGACTTTGTGCCTTCGTGAGATAGTATCTTGAAATTATCAAAAGCATATTTCATGTGACCATACTTTTCATTTCTAATGTTTTGGTTCTTGTGTGTAACTGATCTGTTAAATATGATGAACGTCCCTCATATTTTCTCGAATGGTTTTTAAATATTTAGACTCCACTGCTGACCGCTGTGCAAACTCCTTATAGAACTCCGAAAAGTGTACGGAGAGGGCCAGCTCCAACAGAAGGGGATAGAATCCTGGGCACACCAGACTACCTGGCTCCTGAATTGCTCTTGAGAATGCCACATGGTAAGAGAAATCACCATTGTAGCAAAGTGATGAGGATAATTCATATTGAGAAAATGCTAAAAATACGATGTCGTTTCATCAGTATTTGTAGAGAAAAGGTTGTTTAAAGTTTCAGGCAGATATTCTTCCTTAGAGTCAATATGTTACTAAATCCTTCACTTGGTGGAAAAGGAGGGAGAGATAAACAGGTAGTACATTTATTTGAGAGCAAGTTATTTGATTGACTGACTGAACTGCAAATAATTATTAAAAAGCAGGAATGTGCTAAATGCTGTGAAAGATAATCTCAGGCAATGAAAGAATGTTAGAAAGATGAATTGTGAAAATAGCCAATGGTGAAAGGCAAGGCAAATATAAAAAGGAAACCAGTGAGAAAGTTACAGGAAATAAAAACGCTTAAAGTAAAACCTGAAAATACACAGCAGATGTATTTTAAATCTGCAACAAATTTGCTCCTTCCTTACTACCTGATTTCATGCAGTAAATGCAGTACTAATATACAACCAATGAATATCTCAATACATAAATACTTCACCCTAAGCAGCTGGTGTTTGTAGGCACAACAAAACTCCAAAAGGATTTAAAAAAAAATCTTTGTGGTGTGAGGCCCCTTGGAGAATGTGCTAGAGGATGCCAGAATTTCTCTTGGGATTCTGTATGTGATTTTGAAATTGCTGTGGCAGTCCAGATGTGGTGCTGAATTTTGCTTTGAAGCAACTTTGTGTATTAAGTTTATTTTATTTTTCTGGGCATTACTGTTTTCACTCTTATGTGAGGAAAGGAGGGACCTTGTTCTAGAAGTGCTTTGCTGACTGGTGAGATTGGAGTCAATTCATTTTTCTCCTGTCATCTTGTCCATTTGGGGATGCATTTGACCACCATTTCTAAATTGTTGTCTTTTCCTCCATTACAAAGTGACTGTGATTGGTTTCAATGAGCTGTCAAAAGTGGAGAATAGTGGAGAGGACGAATTGACATTGCACAAGGTGTACTATTGTGTTACAAATAGCAGTTTTCAATTTGCAGGCAAAAATTATTTTAACTTGTTTGAAATTTTTAGCAGGTACTAAAAAGGGAATTTTGTTGATGCAGCTCATCAGCCTACAAACCCATACATTTTATCAATCACTGCTTAAGGTTTTGCCTTGGTTGCAATATAGATTGAGGGTGTAAAGTTGGCTTTAGTAAATTATTCAAGGACTGAATGTTTTTTGCAAGTACATTTTAGCATTTTCTGTCGGATCATTTTTTTTGGTTCAAAATGTAATGTTTATGCAGCATTATGGATAATGTGGTGGAGTGCCACTTGTGGAAAATGTTCAAGGTTACAGTTTTTCCAAAATTTTCAAAATCATTATTTACCCCATTCTAGGGAATCACCCCTCTTAGGAACTTACTCAGCTCTCTTTGTGGAACGACTACAAAAATTACATATTTGCGACATCTTTTGATATTATTGCAAAGTTAGGTAGAGTGGTTGTAGATTGGGAGACAGAAGTTAGAATTTGATGTGTGTAAAATTTGAGAAAGCGTTGTGTGGTCCCTTTTTAAAAGGTGATGCTTTCTCTGTGATTTGCAATTTAAAATGCAAGTACATAGCCTGAATTGAAACATTTGTATCGAAAAGCCTTCTAGTTAGGCCAAGCAGCAGTTTTTACCAAGACAGCAGGCTTTTGAATTTAGTCAATCAATTTGAACCAGGCTCTTGGATAACAGAAAAACCTATTAAATTTAAATCTGATGGTTTTGCCAACATAGGACCAATCCTGTTGTAAGAAATATTGATACGTCATTAAGAGTGTAAAAGAAGAGGGCAGCTGGATAGACACCCCAAATCTAACTGCCATCCGCTGGAGCTAACAGCCCTCAGCTCTTGGGAGAGAAGTTGGCTCTCACATTTATCCATATCGTAGAGAAAGCAGCATCTAAATAATAACGATACCAACGACTGAGAAGGCATTCCTGACAGAAGAATCAACGGAGAAGGCACAGAACATTCCAGAAGGCATGTAACCTGGCTGTAATTTCAAAGGTCTAAATGCTATTTTTATTGTGAGTGGGACTTGCATTTATTGGAACAGAATCTTGTTTTATTTGGGAATAGTTAGTAGTAAGAAAGGATTTATTCAATTTGTTAATAGTTTAGTTAATTTGTTCACAGTTAGAGTTGGATAAATAAATTGTTATTTGTTGATTTTAAAGTGAGTGTCAGGGATTTGTTTTTATTTAACTGCTAGAAGCTGCTGTAAAGCAGGTTCCACCACTTCTCACTTGTTTACAGATGATAGGGTGAGGCGCTCCTCTTTGAATGTTTCGTTTTTAGTTTCTAGAGGGGGTCAACCTCTGCTTTATAGCAATATGTTCTAGATAGTGATGATTCTAAAGGGAAAGAAAAATAGTCAATATGGTGTGTGATTTGGAGGGGAATTTGAAATGGTATTCACCTGCATCTGCTGCTCTTGTACTCCTTGAGATGGCAGAGGCCTCTGATGTGGTAGTTGCTGTCAAAAGTGCCTGGGTGAGTTGCTGTGGTGCATCTTGGAAATGGTGCACCCTCCATTAATGTATATTTGTAGTGGAATGAATGTTAATGGACGAAGTGTCAATCAAACAGGCTCCTTTGCCCTCGATGTGCTGAGCTGCTTGTGTTGTTGCAGGTGCACCCATCTAGGCAAATCAAGAGTATTCCATCACACTCCTGACTCTACCTTGTGGATAAATGGGGCTAGGAATGGGGAACGCTACTACATGCCACGATATTTCAAGCCTCTGACCTACTCTTGCAGCCACAGTATTTTTATGTCTGGTTCAGTTTAGTTTCTGGTGCGTGGTAATCCCTCAGGATGTTGATTGTGGGGAATTCAGTGATGATGCTATTGAAAGTTAGAGATGGACTTTGCCTGGTGGTTGTGTGGCATGAATGTTACTTGCCATTTACAAATCCAAGCCTGGTTGTTGTCCATATCTTGCTGCATGTGGACACAGACTGCTTCAGTATTGAGGAGTAATAAATGGTCCTGAACATTGTGCCGAAGTCACAACTTAGAGGATCTCCTGCAGTGATGATTGATTTCCAATAGTAAAAATCACCTTTCTTCTAGACAAGGCATGAGTCCCACCAGTCAAGTGCTTTTGCCGCCCCACTCCCCCCTCCCCCCACATTGATGCTGGACTTCTTAATGCCATACTTTGTCAAATGTTGCCTTTGATGTCAAGGGCAGTAATCTCACTTAACCTTATCCATACAGGAGGATGTATTCTACACATAGAGCTAATCTCCTAGTCTGGTTATACAGGTTGTTCTGCTATAACGTGTGTTTCATTTAAGGGGTTTGCTGTAATGCGATTGATGAATTGGGAGCATTGTTTCTAAAGTGCAAACTTTTATAACGTGTCGGCTGTAAAGCAATTACATTGCCAACATATTAAATGTCATTTCTATAGCACGATTTTTCTATAATGCGAAGTTGCACAAGAATGCAACCATTGCCTTATGGATGAACTACCTGCATTGCACTGCAAACATTCCTACCCTGAGCATACTGCCCTGATTTTTGCAGACTTGTAAAGAATTAATTAATAAACATCAGTAACACAGCAATGGTTGAATAAGCCAAATTATATTATACACTTCCTTTAGTACCACATAAATATGTTTCTGTTGATGATTGCCATCTGTTTATGTAATAGCAACCGCTGAACTTGTAATCTCATCATCTAGAAGTGAAAGGGCAGTGATTGTATGGAGACACAGCCACCAAGTTCCCCTCCAAACCACACCGTTTTGACTCAGATATATATTAACATTCCTTCACTGTTACTGGATACAAAACCTGGACTTTTGATCCAAACTGCACTGTGGGTGCACTAGCTGGACTGGTTTTCTAGTTTGAGATGGTGCTCTGTTTGTAAAATGCCCTTTCTGATGCCAACTGACCTGATGCATTATTCCAGCATTTCTAGATTTATTCCTTTCTTGGCTCTGTTTATATGTAGTTTTTAATTGTATTCAATGTGTTTTTCTTTCTGCTACTATGCTGTAGGTCCTGCTGTGGATTGGTGGGCACTTGGTGTGTGCTTGTTTGAATTTCTGACTGGCATTCCCCCTTTCAATGATGAAACATCACAACAGGTCTTTCAGAATATCTTGAACAGAGGTAAGCTCTTTTTGTGCTTCAGAAGTAACAACTTAGTTTGTAATGTAATAACCAGCAATCTAATCCAAATGTTTGTCTTCATATTCAAAATTTGGTATTTTCAATAGACAGTCTTTTGTATGCATATCAATCAGCTTAAAATAAAAAATTCGTGAAAGCATTTTCAACTTGTGCAGAGTGAGTGAATCACAAATGGTCTTTGCTTGTGCCTGTTTCCATTTCTCCTGGGTTAAGACCACCACTGTCGGAGTAGCTGTGTCATAAAAGTTAGCAAGTATGTTCATTCCTATAAAGAAAAAGATCATCCTGACTTTCACAATCTTGGGGCATTCCAAAGATCTGTAATGACAATAGCATCTTTTAACAAATTAAAACATCTGTTGCACTTCAGAAAAGCATTCTAAATTAAAATAAGATACCGAGACACACGGGCATAAAATAACCAAAATCCTGATCCAAGAAGTAGATATTAAGGGTTCTTAAAGAAATTCCACATGGTGGAGAGGTATATGGAGGGAATATTGAGGGCAGGGCCAAGGCAACTGCAGTCACAGCTATCATTGGTGGGACAATTAAAATGTGTGATGTCCAAAAGGCTGGAATGAAAGAAATGCTGATATGTCAGTGTTGTAGGGCTGGAGGAGATTACGGAAGTTGGGGCTATGGGTATGGCAGTATTTGGAAAATCAGGAATAGAATTTCAATGATTTTAATGTTGTTTAACCTGAAACTAGCTTAAGTCAGTGATCACCAGAATGATGGGTGCAAGCTTTGGAGCACATTGGGATACAACTACTGAGATTTGGACCATCTCAAGTTTACCAAGGATAGAATGTGGGAGAGCAGCCATCAATGCATTCAAACAGTCAGACAGTAACCAAGGCGCAGTTGAAGGTGTCAACAGTAGAAGAGCTGAGATGGGTAATATGGCGGTGGAAAAAGGCAGACCTAGTGTGGATGGTTGAAAGGTCATCTGGATTCAAATGATACCTAAGTTGTGAATAGACTGGTTCAATTTCTCTGTTGCCATGATAAGGGAGTGGAGTTTGTAGAGGAGACCGAAGACTATGGCTTACTAAAGAACTTTTATTCATTCAGTACTGGATGTTGAATAAAAAAGTTTGACAGTCTAAAGAGCAAATGGGTCAAAAGAAGTAGTGATGTTGAGCTATCTATCATCTGTGTGCAAATTGCCGACAGTTTTCATTGATCTCGCTGAGGGGCAACATGCAAATGAGAAATAGGTGTCCAAAATGCACTAAGTACACTGAAATTGGTGGAGATAGTGCTATTCATGGCAATTCATCACAACAATCAGAATAATAAAAGTAGAACAAGGTGGGTGCTGTCACCCCCAAATGGATGTCAGTGGAGATGTGTTGGTGAAGGAAGATATGATCTGGCATGTTTGTGCCAAGGTCGACAGGGAGGAGGGAAAAAAACAGTTTGCCTTGGTCAGCCACAGAAGATGTTATTAGTGGTTTTAGGAGCAGTTTTGATCTGGTAGAGGCCAGCGAACTATGATTGAAGTGTCGTCACTGTTGTGATGCAGGAAACATGGTTGCCAATTTGCAAACGGGCAAGATCCTTTCCACAACAGGATAATGATGACCAGATAATCTGCTCTGATAATATTGATCAAGACAAGGCTGTCCCTGCTGGTGTAGTACTAGTGTCCTTGTCACTGGACTAAGAGTTCGGGGTTCTAGTCTCACCTGCATTAGAGGCATGTGAAAACATCCCTGCACAGGTTAATTATAAAATATTTGTCCCTGCTATGCCTTGAATAGTGAGATCTTTACTATCCATCAAAGAGGGCAGATGGAATTTTGATTTAGGGTCTTCAATAGTGTAGCACAACATGAATATTGCAACGAGAGAGAGTTTATCCTTGATTTGGTACTAAAATCTTTTGGACTTGAATCCATAATTTTGATTCCAAGGCAAGAGTGACACTACTGAATTGTATGTCAAAGTGTTGTTGCTTTCAGCAGACTCAGACTGGGTTCTCATTCTTGATCATTGCCCAGATTGCTGCTGGAAAACGTGCCTTTCTGGATGGCTGATCAGAATAGGTTTGGCTCTGCTGCCTTACTCTAAATCTTTATATGTGGTTCTGAGATTTCGTTAGCCCCTACTTGGCCAATTTACAAGAATATTTGAAGTATTCACCTTCACAAGAGCACGAGGGAAAAGAAGTGCACACACATTCCAAGCTGACAATGTGCGTGAAGCCTGCTTTAGACTTTTTAACATATGCCAATGTAAAGTGCCTGTTACATCCAGTAAAACCAGATCTGTGCAATCCAACCAGTAGCAAAGAGTACATTTTGTATCTTACCTGAGTGGACAAGAGCAGTCCTGCTCCTTTTGAATTTGTTCATTAAAACCATAGAAAGTATAGGCCACCTCTTCTCTTCTCCAGAGTTGATTTTCTTTCCCTATATCACTCCACTGAGGAATGTTGTTTATGATGCAGCCACCTATAATTTATAGAATTCTTGTCATTGAGCTGCTTGGAGATGCTCAGGAGGTGTCCATAGTTTGCCATCTCCGACCCAACATTAGGTACTTCTGAGCCTTAACAAGTGAGTTGCAGGGCATAGTGGAGTCTCTGCTCTTAAGTTCAGTTGGATCTTTAACATCTGCCACTACCACTGGAACAGGCAGATGGGCCCTCTGGGTAAACTAAATTTAAAGGGCAGTACCTGTCTTTGTCAAGTGTTGGTCTCAAATTTGTGTTTCAAATGTAGAGTAGTCATCAAACTGACTATTTAAATAAATAGCAAAGCTTCTTGAAAATTTGAAATCTAAATAGAATATGCTCAATACTCTGCAAGATAGACAGCATTTATGCAAAAGACAACCAAATGAGTATTTCAGGCCAGAAGCCTTTTATTAGGACTGCTGAGTTTAGGGTGTGACTATTTGAAGTGAGAGGACATACAACTATTGGTCTGTTGCCACTAGCATTACCCTTTCTTGAGTAATATTTGTTCACCTGAATAGTTGTTAATCTGCAAACTTGTGGTCCAAAACTCCACTGCCTGTATCTCAAGTCAGACCAAGTTTTGATCTCCTGCCCCTCTACGCTCACTGACTGCTAAAACAAGATCCATCATCAATGCTCGATTTTAAAATTCCAACCCTTGTTTTCATGTCCATCCATGGCCCCTCCCTTTCATGTCAACACTCCTTCTGTAGCCTTACAACTCTTGACATGCCTGTGTTCCTTTATTTCTGGACTGTTGTGTGTTGTTGATTTTTAAGTTGCAGTATCCGCTGATAGCCATACATTTAGCTTCCCGAATACCTTCCTGAAATGTCTCCATCTTTATTTCTTCCTATTAAACATTCTATGTAAAGTCTGTGCTTTTCTACCCTCAATCTCCTGTGTCAGTGGTAAATCCTGTTTGTTAATGCTGATCTGAGTGGACAAGAGCAGTCTTGCTCCTTTTGAATTTGTTCATTAAAACCATAGAAAGTATAGGCCACCTCTTCTCTTCTCCAGAGTTGAGGTGTTTTACTACATTTAAAAAATGCTATCTAAATATATGTTGATTTTTCACAAGTAAATTTCTATTTGTAGATATACCTTGGCCAGAAGGTGAAGAAGAATTATCTAAAAATGCCCATAGTGCAATTGAAATTCTACTGACAATTGAATGTTTCAAGAGAGCTGGATTGAAAGGTTTGGGAACTAGTTGCAAATAGTTGCACTCTAAACAATCTTTGGTGAAATTGCCAATATTTCATATTTAAAGGATACAGTGTCAAATGAGGTATATATAATGAGGGGAAATGGTCAAAATTTTGCTATCAAAAAAAGGTGAATAATCCATGCCTTTTTTGGAGGTGTAAATGGTCCAGCGACGTGAGGTGAGATTCTAATGTACAGTTAAATGATAATATCCAAATGTCTGAATTACAGCACTCCATTTTAGCTATACAGAAGCTTTGTACTGAATTCATTTAGTTTGATTTTTACTGTATTTGTATGGTAAAGTTACACTAAACTAGTCTTGGCTTCACAAACATAGTTACCCTTTATTGAGGTGACAATTGTTAATTACTAACAATCAATC
Source organism: Chiloscyllium punctatum (assembly GCF_047496795.1). Taxonomy (NCBI): domain Eukaryota; kingdom Metazoa; phylum Chordata; class Chondrichthyes; order Orectolobiformes; family Hemiscylliidae; genus Chiloscyllium; species Chiloscyllium punctatum. The sequence continues at coordinate 88,561,165 of NC_092746.1, read as the reverse complement.
TTTCTAGCACTGCAAATTAGTCCTTAAAGTGTGGAGCATCATTATAGAAAAATCTGGCCCAATCACTCTTAAATTTAGAAGTTGCATGTGCAAGTTCAAAAGGAGAAAAAAAGTTGAATAGTTTAGACATCCCATTTGTATGGGAATGGTAGACAGCGATCAAACAAATCTACTATTTTTACAGTAGAACTATACAATTTGTAAAATGTGCATGTTGCGTTTTTTAAATTCTAATAGTGTCTTTGCATATTTTTATTAATCAATTTTGGCAAGATTAATAAAAGGTGATTGCTTATCCAGTCCTTTTCAAAAGTGAGGGAATTTTGTGTTTTTTTTCCACATTTGTATTTACTATTTTCACTGTCCCGCAGAATAAAGGGTAATGCCTGTAACTGAGCTTTCCACAAGTACATTTGATCAGGTTCTGGACCCACTTGAATTCACAAGTATAAAACCCATATCGGTAGTAAATATTGTCTGCTGGGACCAGTAAGCTTGTAGCTGTATTTGTACTATGGTGTCGCTGATCTGCAAATTCTGCATAAAGATAATGTTATTTAATGTCTTGTTTATCAAGATTTGTTTAAGTATAGGGCAGCACGGTGGCACAGTGGTTAGCACTGCTGCCTCACAGCGCCAGAGACCCGGGTTCAATTCCCGCCTCAGGCGACTGTGTGTGTGGAGTTTGCACATTCTCCCCCTGTCTGCGTGGGTTTCCTCCCACAATCCAAAAATGTGCAGGTTAGGTGAGTTGGACATGCTAAATTGCCCGTAGTGTTAAGTGAAGGGGTAAATGTAAGGGAATGGGTCTGGGTGGGTTATGCTTCAGCGGGTTGGTGTGGACTTGTTGGGCCGAAGGGCCTGTTTCCACACTCTAAGTAACCTAATCAAATCAAAGTGAAAAGAAAGTACTTGATTTTCTTCCGCCTGTTACTCAACATCTTCTCTGAATTCTGATAACGGGCATTTCATCTCTAAGAAAAAGAGCAACTGTTTGGTTTTATTGTTTCAGAGCTCAAGAAGCATCCCCTCTTCCAGGAAGTGGATTGGGACAATCTGCAGAATTGCTCTATGCCCTTTGTACCACAGCCAGATGATGAAACGGATACAACATATTTTGAAGCCAGAAATAATGCTCAACACCTCGTAATTTCAGGGTTCAGTTTGTAGCACCTGCAGCGTGCTGAACCTGAATACTGTAAGAAATGAAAGGAAAATATGCTAATTTATATTTAGTAGAAACATTGGATTCATTACTGTTGAATATGTATGTACAATGTCTGGTGCCAGTCAATACTATCTTTCATTAATTCTTTCATTAATATGCAATACTGCCATCTTGATTTCCAGCTGTAAATTATGTTGCTGAATGGAGACTTATCACTACTACTTTTGCATAAAAAGGAGAGACCTCAATGGAAGATTGTGATCTCTAAGTTGCTTCTGTTCCATCTTGTCCAGATCGTATTAGTGCACTTCAAGGCTATCCTCAACTGCCTGCAATCATCGAATGATTCCAGAGAAACAGGGTTGAAAACTTCAATTGAATTAGCTAGTAGAACATTTAAAGCACCTTAGGAGCTGTAATGGATGACATTAGTAACTTAACACACTTTGCCAATTTTTGTTTCTCAAGCATAATATCTGGGACATGGCTTGTCCCTCAAACACTTGACAGCTAAGACTAATCTTTGACTGGAGCATGCAGTCAACTCACATTATAGCAATATTGAAGTTCTGAAAAGATGCATTTTGGGCAAGTCAGTCAAGCAGTAGATTGCCTGAATTACTTTAACTCTTTTAAACAAGAGATGATCAGAAGTCAGCTTCAAGTGTTTGGGACTGCCATTACTGCACTTTACAAACACGATTTGAGGATTTCATGAACTGCCTTGTTTGCTTACTTGTAATAATTCTAGAATTTAATGTGGCCATTTTTAAAAAACTGCAACAGATCGCCTAAAAATGGTTTCATGCTCGCACCTTTTTTGTTTCACTGCTGTAATTTTCATTCCTTAATAGTATTCAGTGAAATGTCTAGATTTTCATGGCGGTACATTTGTTACAAGCCAAGCATCCTACATGTTCTCCTTAAACTGATAACTCAGTTCTCTCAATTAAATGCACTTTATTTTTACAATTACCAGTCAAGTTGGTCAAAAATAGTACTTTTTAAAAAAATTACTGGTTTAAAATGTAGCCTTATTATATATTTTTGAATTGCTCATTTCGGTGTCTCCATTGAAATAGAAATTTGTCACTATTATTTCCTAATTATATATCCATACAAGTTGCTACTGAGATGTTACAAAGGATATAGTTAAATGCCTCATGCTTCAGATAGCTTTAGGGCTCATGATTTCAAAGCTACAAATTTCTACTCTGTGTAATTACTGCTTTGTTTAGTATGGCAAATATTTTTTGCCCGAAGTTCTTTGCTGGTGTCACTCATCAAAAGTAATCATAAATGTGTATTCCTGAATGTTTTTTTTATAAATTGAGAATTTCCAGATCATCCACTATCTTAAAATGACTCAGTTTTTTCTTAACTTGTATACCTGAATATCAATGAAGATTTATAAACAGGCTACCTGTATAACTTGTGTGTGCAGTACAATTAGTGACTTGAATAAAAATCTTTCATTTATGGATTATTGGGTTTTTATAGCAGTAAGCTTTTGACCTTAGTGATTTTAATGTAGTTAGTGATTGTGGGTGAAATGTAAATTTCTGTATGCTGTGTAATTAATTCTGTTTGACATTTTGGAAAAGATTTGTAGTTCAGGTTGTGGATCATGTTGTAAATTTGCTCGCTGAACTGGTAGATTTGTTCTCAGAAGGTCTGTCACCATGCGAGGTCACATCACTAGAGAGCCTCCAGTGAAGTGTTGGTGTTCTATCCCGCTTACTATTTATCTGTCTGTTTGTTGTGCTCAGTGATAACATTTCCAGTTTTGTTTCTGAGAGGTTGGTAAATAGGGTCCAAATCTGTATGTATGTTAATAGAGTTCTGGTTTGAATGCCAGGCTTCTAGAAATTCCTTGGCATATTTGTTTTGCCTGTCCCAAGATGGAGATATTGTCCCTGTCGACCTGGTGTCCTTCGTCTGTGTAAATCTGTTAATTCTGCTTTAGAGCATTTAACAATCAAACTAAATGAAGTGAGATGTATTGTCCTTGAAGGATAGCTGTGAAAAATATTAAATACTTGAGATCAATAACTGAGTTAGTTCATTATAACTTCTGATTCTTCATGCCTCTGTAAGACATGCTACAGAACTTCTATAATATTGATAAATTGATACTATAAAATGCAATCTGTTGTATTGTGATTTAGGAAAGTATTCACTAATTCTTCAAAGGACTAAATTATCTCAATTATTTATTCAGATATCTGAAGAGACCGGGAAAGCTGGGATTATTTCTTTAGCACAGAAGTTAGAATGAAATGTAATAGAGATGCTTAGTTTATTTGGAGTTTTATTACAAGGATTAATTGATAACTCAAGTAGCACAAGTACGATAACTTTGAGTTTACAATTGTCTTCCCAAATTTAAAAAACAGTATTTCATAGACTCTGACATTTACAACACAGAAGGAAGGCGTTTGGCCCATTGTGTCTATGCTGATTGATAAAGATCAGACTGCACTAATCTGGTTTTCCAACTTTTTGTCCAGAATCCTGAGGTCTATTGGTGACACAAGTAATATTTAAACACAGCTTAGGATGGTACAAACATTTCTGACTCGGCCAACATTTTAGGCAGCAGGACCTGAGTGGGGGACAAAAATCTCACCGACGCTCTAATATTAAAGATGAACAGAAAGTGCTGCCTTGTCCACTCTATAAGACACCTCTATCAGGTCACCTCTTAACCTTCATTGCTCCAAGACCAGAACAAAAAATCTGACAGGCATCAGAATGGAAACTTAATATCAAATCAAATTATTATCGGGGGATGATGATTCACCCCAGCCACTGCAGTGCCTATTCTGCTGGCAGACTTCAGTACATTCTAGAGGCTACCATATATAAATTATTCTGGGGCCCTTGATCTCTTGCCTCCCTCAACAGCTTGGGACATGTTTCATCTGAGCTAGGAGATTTTTCACTTTTATAGCTGCTGTCCCCTCGGGCACATTTTTCTCTCTCGACATTCATTAATTCCTTCTAACATTTCACAGTCCTCCACCTTGATGTCTATTACCTGCATCATCCTTTTCCATTTTGAAGACAGAAAAAGTATTTTAGGTATTTCAAGGAGGTGGATTTGAGGCTAAAAGAATCAAAGGATAGAGGAGAAAAGCAGGAACAAGATATTAAGTTGGATGATCAGTCGTGTACATAATGAATGGCAGAGCAGGCTTAAAGGGCCAATAACATACTCCAATACCCAAATGGCTCCTACTTATTCTTCTGCTCTTTATTTCAACTCGCTGTTCCACGTCATACCTCATTGCTTGTGTTAGTAGCTTTTTAAAGGCAGAATTTCAATGATATAACTACTTGTACTTTAGTGGCTTCTTCAGTAAATGATTGACTTGTGAAATCAATCTTTAGATTGTCAGACACTATTTTCTTTGCTTCCATGACACAAGGCACAATAGGCTACTCCTGTCAGATGGCCACTTTGTGAAAGTCTTGAAATTGAGTGACTGTAGGGCATTACAGCAGAGATTATTGGATTGTAATCGGCGTGGGAGTATCGGCAGATTCCTATACACCTCTTGATGCCTGGAACTAGCCAACAAAGGAATGTGAATACAAACCTAGGATTTAAAAAAAACTCTTTGTTTGCCCATTATTTAGTCTTAACATCTCAAAATTAAAATTTTATTAACAACCATCATTAAGTATTGCAGCTATCATATGTCTTCTCAATCTGATTTTTACTGAGCGATAATATAGTCATTACTGAGACTAGCACTTTTTCAAATGACATATGATGTTACAGAATTAATTAATTAAAAAAGCAAATAGCAAAGGATCATTTAGATCCATCAACCTTGAATACCAGCAATGGGTAGAAGGGGAAAAACAACAAAATCAGTTGATTTTGGTTGTGGGAAAATTGCTCAGTTGTGAGTGATAGCTTTTCTGGGTATAGAAAAAGGATCCAGGCAGGACTTTACTATTAGTATTAAGTCCTGGGGAGTTGCTGAACAAAGAAACCTGGGAGTGCAGGTTTGTATTTCCTTGAAAGTGGAGTCTCATGTAGATAGGATAGTGAAGCAGGCATTTAATACACATTCCTTTATTGATCAGAGCATTGAGTATAGGAATTGGGAGGTCATGTTGCAGCTGTATAGGACATTGGTTAGGCCACTTGCATGCAATCCTAGTCTCCCTGCTCTAGGAAGGATCTGAAACTTGAAGAGCTCAGAAAATATTTAAAGAATGTTGCCAGGCTTGGAGAGTTAGTGGTATAGCGAGAGGCTGAATAAGCTGGGGCTGTTTTCCCTGAAGCATCAGAGGCTGAGCGGTGACCTTATAGAGGTTTAGAAAATCATGAGGGCATGGATAGGGTAAATAGACAAGGTCTTTTCTCTGGGATGGGGGAGTCTAAACCTAATGGGCATAGGTTTAAGGTAAGGAGAAAGATTTAAAAAGGATCTAAGGGGCAACTTTTTCATGCAGAGGGTGATAAGTGTATAGAATGAGCTGCCAGTGGAACAGGTGGAGACTGGTAGAACTGCAACATTTAAGAGGCATCTGGATGGGTATATGAATAGGAAGGGTTTAGAGCAATATGGGCCAAATGCTGGCAAATGAGACTAGATTTATTTAGGATATCTGGTCAGTATGGCTGAGTTGGACCAAAGGTTCTGCTTCTGTATTGTATGTCTCTATGGTTACTAGATCCATAGCTGTTGGGTTATAGGCCCAGCAGTCCAGATCATTAAAATTTCTTTCACTTATTTTCTGATCAACCTGTTAAGATATGATATCTCTGGAGTAGGTGTGACCTAAACCCAGAACCAATGTCTCAAATAGAGACACTACCACTGCACCGCAATGGAGACTAGCATTTCAGATATTATTAGTTAGATGCGTCAAGGGCAGAGGGACTTTCTGCCTAACCCTAATGCAGCACTGTGCCTAAAAAAGCTCTGAAAAGTGCTCATTAACCGTAGGACTGGTTTTGATATTTTTAAACCAGCCTGTTCAAAAATACTATCACACACCTCTAAAGCAAGTGAGACACAATATGGTAACACAAGAACCCTTTCTTTAACTTTGAAATACTACTGCACAGCTTTGGATTTTTTAAAAACTGCTACCAAATAATTACCAAGCACCATCTACTGGAGACAGTCCAACAGTAACAAATATAGAGGTGTTAGGGAAGAAACTAAATTAAAGGAATTCAAGGAGGAAACAATGCATTCCAACTCCTGAAGGCATTATGAATGTTGGTAGGCACCATGTGCTGTCTCCAAGGATACCTGGACACAAATGTAGCCATGGAAGAGTGGTGGGCAGGCAAAGAGGAAATATGACTATGATTCCCTCCACAATCTGGACCGGTTGGGGGTTTCTTTAGCTAGGTCCATGAGGTGGCCCTCTAACTTGACTCCATTCCCACCTCTGAACTAGGTGCCCTCAGTTCAAGTGCATGATGCTAAAATGCAACCAAAATAATAATAAAAGGTGTTTCAAATAACTAAAGACAGTGTAACTGCCTACAACTGGTATAAACATGGTCCACTGACTCCACAACACTGCAAAATAAATGTTTGGTTAGGAGTCTGTGAACTATCTTAGCCTATGGTCAGATGGAAGTGCTGCGTGCAACATCTTCCACCTCAGGTCCCCAGTAACAAGTGAGAGAACTCGTGTGCATAGCCCTCCACAGGGGACCCATCCACCCAGCAATTAAACAATGCCAAGGCACGACCTGTAGGCAGGTGAAAGAGTAGAAGTGGATGGTATGTAGCAACACCACTGTGCCACGTGGAGGGACAGGGAAGGCATTTCCATGAGGCTGTGGGCAGAGAGGCGCTCTGGAACCTGGGGTGATGTGGAAATCCCTCCGCACACAGCTTGGGACAGCTGACATAAAAATCATACCTGATCATTCTTCAACTGGTGTACTACCTTGGGTCTGAGCACAGTCTTTTTCAGGCAATGGATGGCATCAGCTGTAAGCTGGATCTCCACTATTGCCATGTTTGGCAATTTCTGGGCAAAAACCGGCCAACATCCATCACCCAGTATGTCTCAGATTCTGGTCACCCGTGCCACTCTACCCTCTCTTCTGCCAATCACTAGAAGCCATGATGATGGCAGTGCTCTTGAACAATAGCTGCTATTGCTGACAGTGGGAAGATATGTGTTGCAAGTCAGCCATGTTCTAGACATTGGCTCCTGGTAAAAGACAAGCAGCTTCTTGAAGATACTCGCAGTCTATAAACGAGAACCGCATGTTGTAATTTGAGTTCCACATCTGGCAGAAAAAAATGGGCTGCTAGGGCATGCCATCTGGAAGGCAGCTCGATGTAAAAGTATTGTAGCATTTTAAGAATCCAGGACTTTTTAAAAAAAATTAACCAGTTCAAAGATATTATTACATACCTCTGCAGCAGGTTGAACTGGATAGAAAGGAAGGACATGACAACTGTACCACAAGGACCCTGAAACTGGCATTTTATATAACATAACTGAAAGTTCTTTTTCCACCATCACCAAATTCACCTGTGGTGAGAGATTAGTACTTTGTTTAAAATTAAAATTAATTTCTGCAGCTGTCACATTTGGATTTGAACTTGTCTCTTGGAAGATATAGGAATATACAGAAATTTGGGAACTGGGTTTAAAAACTCAAGGGATTTTAACAACTGTGATGTTAATGAAGGGAATGAGGGAATGTGTACACCAGATGGCTTTCTAACCCAACATGTTTCAAACAAAAAAGGTAACATTCTCTATTAGTTCTAGTAATAGAGAATTAGTCAGATCAGCGTTCAATGTAGTTTAAAAAAGTAGAAACATTAGGTGGCTGCGTAGTACTAATGGCCAATGACCAAGAGGAACAGAGACCAAAACATCCAGAAAGGTATAGAGATGGTCTTTGTCTGTGTCGAGAGAGAAGAGATACTGCTAATTTACATATCTCCAAACAATTTGTATTAAAAAAAATTGAGTGGATTAGAAATCTGTAAATGAAAAGCTCTTGCTTGTTTAAAAAGGTCTCAGGAAAAGGAACAGCAATGAGTAACTGCAGAAATTTACCAAAAAGAAAGTAATTATAGCTGTGCTAACTGAATAAGAAGTTTTAACAAAGACAGGTGTGACACTTCACTGAGTTTTGGGTATCTCTAATGTTGGAGAAAAAGGCTTGCATCTTTATTTCTGGTATTTTCAAGACAGCTTTCAAATAGTTTTTAAATAAAGAGCAACATTAATTGTATTAATTTCTGTATTATAAACTTATATTTTTTGTTAAAAGTGCATTGGCAGCCTTGTTTAAATGTATGATGTCTGATGGCCATAGTAAACAAACAGTGAAGGTAAAATTTATGGTCTATCAGGCCTGATCTTGTTCTGAGTTCTGACTTGTACAGGATTACCTTCAGGTGAGATCATAACACTACCTACATAAATATGTAAGCTTAGCAACAGTCAGATAAACTCTTCCTGGTTGGTCAAGTAATGACTATGTGGGGTTGTGGTGGTGGTAAGGTCTGAAACTGAGCAACATCCAGTATAAAAGATTTGATTTTTGTTTGACAAAAAGGAAGATCATCTAGGGATAAGAACAAGAAAAGAGAAGCCATTTGTGTGCTCTCCTAGCCAATATCTGACATGAAAGTAGATTCCGCATTAAAAACTGCAGATTAGTGCCAGTTTAACTGATAACAAACTAATCTGGACTTTGTCTCAATAGTTGATTCAGGACAAAGCTTTGCTTGAGTCTGTTCATGCCTTAAACGGGTTCCCAGTCTCCCAAAAACTCACGTAATTAATCCTATGTATTAACAAGTCCATGAGCAATACAATTATGCTACTGTCTCCAAATTTAAGTTTTGCATTACGTTTTTTAAGCACTGCAGCTCGAATTAGTCCCAGAACTCTATATGTAGCCTGATCAGAGCAAATTACAATTCCAAAATAGCCTCAGGGAGAGGGATGTGAACTAATTCAGCAAGAGCTAAATAATCTATTTCACATACTGTGTTATGCTTTTTGCATGGTGATCAAGGAATCAAAATATTAATCACACTGAATATTCCTATTAGCTACAACTATATATATTAGGAACAATGAGAATTTCTATAACTGGACCAGGCCTAGGAATTCTCAATCAAGGTTCTGTAGACAGAATTTGTCGGTAGAAACAGGATTCTGATCTCAACGTTTGATGCACTGGGGTGAATCAACTTTTTTTTTAACATTGGTTGAGGTCAAACATCCTTGGCACCATCTTTAAAAGGCTGTTGTGCATATGAATAAGCCCTGTTAATCCAAAGCTCTCCTGCATAGTTCCTAACATTTTCCCCACAGATGACAGAGAAAGATAAATTAGTTTCCCACTTTGAGGACAGGGACCCGGGAGGTGATGCAGAGGCAGGGCAAGTCTTTCCTCTAGGACTCGGCAGCAGAGATCATGACATCAAACTATGTCAGCTAAGTCCTAGGTTGTCACCTGGATCAGTACGTCTCAGATGTTTGGAGAAATGTACAGTAGTGTAGGGAGAACGTTCTTCACTCTATTAGCATTAAGTGTCAACATCCTCTCTGAAGCCTCTCACTCACTTCTGCCTGTACGCACCCTCCACCAAAGCTCATGTTCTACATCTCTTGCTATTGGTTGCAATATCTTTCCTCACTCACTGACAGTTACCCAAACCCCTGACACCATGAACCCTGTGTGCCCTTAACTCTGCCTAGTCACTCATTCGGAACATCTCCCAACTTGCACCAAAAAGTGAAAACTATGCCATCTGCTTTCATTTCTCTCATGCTCACAATAGGGCAAAAAGACTCAAGATGGGTGGTTGCCCAACATTTAACTCCTCACCCCTGATAAAGAAAGAATCCTGACGCTGTCTGGCCTGAGTACAAATGGAGTTCTGGGCTGACTGAGTGCTCAAGCCCCTGGATTAGTATCAGAGGCTGCCTTTGACTTACTGTGCTGGCTAAAAGCTCTCTCCCTTGATTTGACTCAGGACTGCTGACAACGATGACAAGACTGCTGGCTTTGTGTCTGTGCTAAACAGCATGACAACATAGCAGTACTGTGAGGAACGTGATATCCCTGGCTGAGGAGCAAGTCAGGGATATGGTGGTAAGTATCCAAATAGGTTCAAAGTGAGTGAGCACCAAGAGAACTGCTCAGATACAATCTGGTCTAATCCGTGAGCTGGTTTCCTGTCCCAAAGGCAAAGGGCAAAGCTAGACTTCTACAACAAAAGCTGTTGTTGCCCCCCGGAGGCATTGGAGTGCAGAAGCATACTGTAAGTGAATTGGAAATATGTTATGAAGGTTTTTAAAAGGTTGGCACATGTCAGATACCAATATCAATGGACGTAGGACTTGTGCGGCCTGCACCATTGGTCTCTGGTGTCTAACATGAAGGTCCTTCAGGGCAAGAGGCGAGCTGAAGTCACTTAGTAACCACTTTGACTTCCGTGACGAGAATTCTTGGCATCTAGTTTGCTTGTGGAAGATGGCAGATACAAAGTTACATATTGATGAGGCAAGATGAGCTATTAATAAGGTGGTTATCGTTAAGTAATCTCCCTTCATAGACAACTTTCCATTGCTTAGTGAGAATCTCACTTCAAAACCTGGCACATATTTAAAGGATGCAGCAAGTTGTTCCCAATATCAAGATCGATTTCACTACACTTCTGACATGATGCTACCAATTTCACACCATAGGTGATGTCACTCATGTCCTGACAACACTCAGTACCATGTTTTGATAATAGATACAAACATACATCCATAAATAATAATATTAGTTGTGCTCTCAATTTTGATTTTTAAAAAAAAATCAATACTAAAACACACAGAACCTCCAAAAAAGTTTATTTGTGGCTCACATGATAAAAATATATTATTGTCTTTCAAACTTGAAGTTATATTCTGCGAATTATTTTCATGCTTACAATATTTTTTTGAATAGGAGCCCAGAACTCCATTTGTAAAACTGATTATAATAATGATGTGCTTTGATAAATGGGATCCTTAATTTAAAATCAATATTAAATTGCTATTAGATAACCTTGAGACATATTTTCTTCAATTTGTAATTTTATTACAATGTAATTGAAAAAATATTGCACTTACTTTGTACAGTCTAATTTGTACAACTATTAACAGCATTGATAGTAGACTTCACAGTAGTAATTATATATAAATAAAGTTACATGCAGAGAAAGGATATGTAAAAGCTGTATCTAATGGATGAGTCTCAGTACATTAGTGTTGGGTTATATAATCTCAGTTTTACCAGATACTTCAAAAGTGCTGGAGATAAAGCAAATTCTATGTCCATGTCCAACTATACATGGCTTTTTGCTAAACAATAAACTGCATAAAAGAAAAAAAATCCATCTATTGGTCGTTCCAAAGGAAATTATCAATGGGTTAAAAGCATTCTGTTCAACTGCAAAAGTCCAGGGGTCGATATGATTTGTTCAGTAGCTGTAATGTGCACGTAAAATCAATTTTATATCCTTTGAGTTACTGACCATATGATAGGAAAGTATTACCAAATTGCTTCTAAAATTTTTTTTTAGTGCAGTCACTATTTGCTGACAAACTCAACAGCCAATGCACACAGTAGGATCTCACAAAGAGCAACTGAGCAGATGACCAGATAATCTATTTTAGTAGTATTGGGTGAGTGGGAATGTTGGTCAGGCATCAGAATTCGTTGCTGTTCACAAGGTCTTACTGTACAATGCTAGCAAGGGATTTGTTCAAAGTACATTAAGATGCAACGTTTCAATTGAATTATTTCTAGCTAAAACACTAGAAATTAAGCATTTTAAGTATTTTTAACATGCAGATTTTCCCCAGTTTCTTTCCAAAATCAATTTTAGCTATATTACAAGCAGCTAAAGTGACTTACATTCAGTTAGATACAGCATTTACTATTAAGATGATAGTGCAGTGTTTGTTCCATAAATTTAAAATGAAAACAAAATCAGGCCATATAATTTAAAGATGATTGTTACATTAATCCAAAATTAACTAATGCTATTTGGTTCATGTATCTGCTATGTTGTAGCATTTAGTGATGTACAGTGTGCAGGATGATTTTAAAGCAAAATGCACATCATTGGACTATGTTAAGGTAAAACACCACTAAATGAATAAATCCAAATGATCATGTCAGGCCTTTCATGCTCTCCAATTTTCTAAGTTTGCAGACTTCAGAGTGCCTTTGTAATTCCAGGTGGATACCTAGTTCAGTTTTCTGAAATTTAAGACAGGAGATAAAAATCATTCTACTTGCACTCATTTTGAATGAGTAGAAACTAAAAGAAGGTATTCAAAATTACCTCTTCCTCCTTTGAAAATACATATGCACAAACAGCTGGAGGACAACAGGCCAAAGAATTGCGAATGCAATAGTTCGGCCAGACACATCAAAAGGCCACCAGGACGATGTCTGGATGATGAAGGCATACAAAAAAAAACACCAAATATAATCTTTCATTATTAAAAATCTGATATTTCTCAAACAGAAATAAAATCTTATGCACAATAACAAACTTTACAAGAACCGATATGGCAAAGTGGATTGCTAAACTGCATAAATAAAAACTATAAAGTTGTTAAATGAAATTATCACCACGAAGAATCATTAAGGTTATTATTTCTGAAAATATTTTTATTAGAAAATGGAACACCACAGATCAAGTTTTAAAAACCTAACCATGTTTCCTCAAAGCATTTACAATTGATTATTTTAATATACAATGATGAAAAAAGTATTTACCTTATCACCTGCAGTATGTTTAAGCTTTGAATGGGCATCTTCAGACTTCACCTGAGAAGAAGGAAAGAAAATAAATGTTAAGCTTTTCTTAATAAATAAAAGGTATCCCAAGGTTGTGAGGGAAATCAGAAAAAAGCTTGGCAAAGTTATCTTTTGTGAAATTTCAATTATTGATACAACACCACATCAAACCAAGTAAACATAAATTGGTATGACTAGGTGAATGGGGAAAACTGGAATATTGAGTTCAATGTAAACTGTAATCCTTTTTGAACCAAAAAAGCATAGATCAGGGTACTTTTTAAGACCATGAGATGTTGAATACAGTAGGTGTCTAAAGAGACTTTAGGGTTCAATTCATAGATCTTGAAAATGTCACCAACAGGTGTAAAAATAACCAAGAAAGTTAATGGGATGCTGGCCTTAATATCATAAAGACTGAAGTATAAGAATACAGAAGTTATGCTGCAGTTATACCCTGGTTAGACTCCACATGAAGTGCTGAGGCAAATCTGGATTTAACACCTTAGAAGGATATATTGGTGTTGGAGGGAGTACAATGTAGATTTAGGAGAATAATACCTATACTTTGGGGTTAAGTTTTGGGGACAGATTCTACCAATTAGGCCTGTTTCCTCTAGAATTTAGAAGGTTAAGGAATAATCTGACTGAAATCTTTAAGATAATAACAGGAAAAAACAGGTTTCCACTGGTTGGGGATTCTAGAACTAAGAGACATAGTCTGAGAATTAGGATCAGACCATTCAGGAGAGCTGTGAGGAAGCAGTTCTACTCACAAACAGTGATAGAGGCTTGCAATGCTCTTCCACAAACAGCATTGGATGCGGAATTAGTTGTTAATTATTTCATCAATCAATCTCAGATAGGCTATTGATTCAGAGAACCAAGTAATGTTCTAGGGACAAGGGTTCAAATTTCACCATTAGGGAATTTGAATTCAATGAAAATATGGAATTGAAAGTCTAAAGATGACCATGAAATTATTGCCAATTGTTGGAAAAATCCATTTGGTTCGTTTACGTCCTTTAGGTAAAGAAATTGCTATCCTTTAGATTAGATTAGATTAGATTACTTACAGTGTGTAAACAGGCCCTTCGGCCCAACAAGTCCACACCGACCCGCCAAAGCGTAACCCACCCAGACCCATTCCCCTACGTTTACCCCTTCATCTAACACTACGGGCAATTTAGCATGGCCAATTCACCCAACCTGCACATTTTTGCACTGTGGGAGGAAACCGGAGCATCCGGAGGAAACCCACAACAGACACGAGGAGAATGTGCAAACTCCACACAGAGAGTCGCCTGAGGCCTGAGCCGGGTCTCTGGCACTGAGGCAGCAGTGCTAACTGGCCTTATCTGGGCTGGCCTACACGTGACTTCAGGCTGACAGCAATGTGATTAACTGTCAAATGCTTTCTGGGCAATTAGGAGTGGGCAATGAATGCTGGCCTAGCCAGTACACCCACATCCTCTGAATGAAAAAAAAAGCCAAAGGTAGGTTATGGAGTATCCATGATCTCATTGAATGGCATACTCCTGTTTCTTTCTTCCTATGAGTGTTCATCTTGAGACATTCCTAAAGTTAACAATTAACAATTAACAATAGTGCCACAAATATCTGGCAATGACTATCTTCAACAAGAGAGATCCCTAATCTAATTGTCCCTTTACATTCAGTGGTATTACTATCTCTAAAACCCCAAGGATGTTGGTAGTGGGGAATATCATTGAAAGAAATTTATATAGACTAACCATATAAATACAGTGGTTATAAGAATAGGTCATAGGCTAAGAATACTGCAGTAAATAACTCACCTCCTGACTCCTCAAAGCCTGCCCATGATCTACAAGGCTCAGAAGTGTGAAAGAATACATCCCACTTGCCTAGATAGGTGCAGCTTCAACAACACTAAAGAAACTGAACACTATCCAGGACAAAAGAGCCACAAGATTAGACCGCATTCACAAACATTCATTCCCTCCACCTGTGACACTGGGTAGCAACTATGTGTGCCATTTACAAGTTGCACTGCAGAAATTCACTAAGGCACCTTACACTGTACTGTCCAAAACCACAACTACTTTTACTGAGAAGGAGAAGGGCAGCACTTATATAGGATCACTACCACCTGCGAGATCCCCTTAAAGCCGCTCACGATCAAAACTTGGAAATATATTGCTGTTCCTTCACAGTTAATAGGTCTAACTCCCTCCCCATTGACTTTGAGAGTCTAGCTGCAGCAAGTGGACTGCTTGATTTCAAGAAGGTAGGTCATCACCACCTTCTCTAAGGCAACTAGGAATGGGAAACAAATGGTGGTCCAATCAGTGGCCCCCATATCCATGAGTTAATTTTAAAAAATCTTCTTTACACATTTCCAACTCTAAAGAAGCAACACTCATTTGACTGATATCTCCTTCCTTCACAAATACCATTTTGTAATTGTAAGTTAGCTATTTCCTCTCTCTTTTCTGGAGAAACATTGTACACTTTTTACTTATGGCGTAATTATTACTCTGAATACAGCTTTAGTGAAGGTCTAAATTTTGCTCCCATTACTTAATTCCCACAATACAGCACTGTGATTACCATTGATCTGTGCAATGGAATCCTGCATTATAGAAACTATAAGCATGGACAGGTAGTGCATGATATCATAAAGTATGTAGAGATAAAATCATTTTCTTTCTTATTAGCTTTTACCTGAGAAGCAGTCACTGCCTCCAACATATGAAGTCGCTCCAACACACTCTGCATGTCTTCCTGGAGTCTAAGTAGTGCTACTGCAATTTGTTCATTCACACTGGCTTTTTGCAGCCTCTCTGAGCCCCTTCGTTCCCCATTACCACCATTACCCAACTGTGAGACCCGAAAACCATCCCCTGATTGCTGCATCCTATTACCTACAAGATAAACAGGGAAACAATTAAAATAACATATATGTTGGCAAAAACACAAGACAAACATATGAACTATTCAAAGCCATTGGTTACAAGTACTTCAGTGCTCTATGAAATTCAGTAGCAAATACATGAAGCATCATGTGGATTAAGCAGATACACAATAGATAACATCAACATTATGGAGAACTATTAGAAGATGAATTGTGATTTGTTATAGTCCTGTTGGCCAGTAGAAACAGAGATAATAATTGTAAAAAAATGAATAGAGGTAGGTAAAGATAAATCTATTAACAGATGTTGAAAAGATGTCATAAAAAACAGTTGAAGTACAAAACATAAATCATTTCAAACAGAATTGTAAAAGGGACATGGCAAGGTCAAAGTGAGATTACATTACACAACACATTTGGAGTAATACAGTAGTGCACCTTTTAAAAAAATGAATCTTTGGATGCGATTGCTGCTAGCAACACTGCCATTTATTGCTCATTTCTAGTTGTGCTTGAGAAGGTGGCAGCGGGCTGCCTTCTTGAAGTGCTGCAGTCATTGAAGTCAAAATGTTTCTATTATCCTTCCTAAGCTCGGAGTTTTAAGGTTTTAGCCCAGAACAACGAAGTACAACTTGGCATCACTACAAATTGGCTGGCCTTGACCTTCTAAGTGGTGAAGGTCATTGTTTTGCAGAAGAGATGCACTTGAAACAATTATACTTTCAAAGCCACTAGAAATGCCAAGCCATGTCCAAAGGTTCTATATAAATGAACGCTGTTGAGTTAAACTTTTCCTACTGTTTTAGCTGCAACATAGCATGAATGTCATAGTAATGCATATAATGGAAAGGCAAAGTGTTCTGAGCAATGTTTAGAATCAAGAGCTCCATATACCTTTGTCAACAGGAACAGAGGTTCTACATATTTTCTTCTTTTTACTTTTGATTTCCCTACAGTACTCACTCATCAACTACAGATTACCAAGGGGTTCCTTGGAGTGGGTCTTCAATCTCCCACAGAAGGAAATTGTGCAAGACAAGGTTGAACACAAATGAAAGGAGAAAGAAAATAAGTTGCAAAACAAACCCCACAAAATTTCTCAAGAAAACTAGTCCTTGGGACATATTTGTAGGGAAAATACCTCAAATAAAGATCTTTTCCAGTCAAAAACATACCTCGCCCCCTCCTTGGTCCATGAAACTCCGTTCTTTTGCTGCTTATCTTCTCTTTGTGAGAGCCACTTCCACCTGGTTTTGCATCTTCACCACCACGAGTAACACCACCTTCTCCCAAATCCTGTACCTTCATTGTTCCAGAATTCCCAAGGTATTTTAGGGAATGTTTCAACTCTGTTCTTGAACTATTTGTGAATAGCTGCCTGTGATCAAATTCTGAGACGATCAGAGAACTGTTAAAATTCTCTCTCCCTGAGCTGCCAGCTCCTGAAATCTACAAGAATGAAATAAAATTACATGTTTACAGTATTAAAAACATCAAATGATTACTTGGGCAATATTCATGTCTGTATATTTAAGTTAATTTACACTGTAACCCAAGAAACAATGTTTTTAGGTCCCATTCGATTATTAGCACCATGTTATTTACATAATTGAATATTAATCATGGATGACAATTTGAAGTAATTTACAAACATGCAAACAGACATTTACTAAAAGAGGTTTCTGCTACATGTGATGGTTGAAGACAGGTGTATTAGGCAGTAGCAGCCAGGAGAGGAAAAAGACAGTTGTAGTGTTTGTAATACAGGGGATATCTGCCATATTTATATAGCTCTGTTTCTCAGTTTATGCTTACCATGATATCACGATGAATTATCAATCTCAAAATAATCCTCAGAATAATTATCACAAGGGAGAAAACCTTCAAAAGGTTAGAACCATAAAATCCCCAAGTATGGGAAAAGGTAGTTTTGTCCATGATGTTTGCACCAACCAACCAAAGAGCATCCCACCCCAGACCCACCCTATCCCTGTGATCCTGCAGTTACCATGGCTAGTTCATCTAGCCTGTATATCTCGAGTTACTATGGACAGTTTAGCATGACCAATTCACCTAAACTACACATTTTTGGACCGTGCCGGAACACCCGGTGGAAACACGCAGACATGGCAACAAAGTGCAAACTCCACACAGTCACACAAGGCTGGAATTGAACTCGAGTCTCCAGTGTCACTGTGCCACCCTAGGTTAGGTGGATGGCCCGTGATCTCCATGGATGTGCAGGCTAGGTGGATAAGCCATGGTAACTGCATAGTTATGGGAATAAGTTGGGGCAGGGGGAGGGTGGAAAGAGTGCTGTTTGGAGGTTGGTGCAGATTCAAATGGGCTGAAAAGCTTCTTTCTGCATTGTAGCAATTCAACAATTCTATGAAGTCAAGGTCTCAAATATCTTGAAGGGCAACACAGTGGCTCAGTGGTTAAGGCGACATGGTGGCTCAGTGGTTAGCACTGCTGCCTCACAGCACCAGCGTCCCAGGTTTGATTCCAGCCTCGGGCGACTGTCCGAGTTTGCACATTCTCCCAGTGTCTGAGTGGGTTTCCTCCGGGTGCTCCAGTTTCCTCCCACAGTCCAAAGATATGCAGGTCAGGTGAATTGGCCATGCTAAATTGCTCGTAGTGTTAGGTGCATTAATCAGAGGAAAATGGGTCTGGGTGGGTTATTCTTCAGAGGATCGGTGTGGACTAGTTGGGCTGAAGGGCCTTTTTCCACACTGTAGGGAATCTAATCTAATCTATTTTAAAAAGTAATGCATTTCTACAAAACTATAATTTTGGTATTTCACATTAAACACTAATTGTGAAAGAAAATTGAAGAGTGCTTTTTTGAATGAAAACCTTTCACGTCATACTGATGTCTGTCAGTTTTTTAAAATGTAGATTTCTCCGGCTCAGAGACAGTTTAGTGCTTGTCAATTAATTACTTTCACTTTGTGCATTCACTGTCACCTCCCATTGCTTTAGTTCAAAAATACCTTAGTCTCAATTCCACAACACTTTACAGCGATAATCTAATTTTCGATTCACTTTATGAAATCAGTCATCCTTTTATTATAAATACAGCTTTTTATTTCACAAAACAAACAGAAATTGAGCAATTTACAATCATAGATTCCAGGAGCAATACTAGAAAAAAAGAGTAAATACTGTAAATTTAATGACAGTTGTGGAATTAAATAACTGTAGCAAAACTTAATTCATATTCTATCAGTGTGCTCAGTTCTTGTACTTACTGCACCATCCAGATTCCCAAAATATTTACTACAGATACAGGTAACGAGTGAGAAATTAAAAAGGTATACTGTAAATAGGTGGAATTTGAGGAGCCTTTAAGAAAATCTAGAAGAAATCTGTTCACCCCAAAAAAAGCTGATCTAAAGCAATTAATGCATTATCTTCTTTAAAAGTGGTTAGAAAATGTCTGCCTATGAAGACTAAAAGGGCTAATATATGAATATTTGAAATATTTTATAGATCTGCTCCAATTGCAGAGCTGTTCCTTTATATATAATTGATTTTATTGAATGGAAAGACATGCCTAAGTGGACAATGGATATTCACCTATGCAATGGAAAGTTACCCAGCTCTGATGAAGAGACATCTAGACTCAAAACGTTAGTTTGCGGTCTCTCCATGGATGATGTGATTTCCAGTATTCTTTGTTTTTAATACAGATTTTAGCATCTGCACGGATTTGCTCTTCCTTCAGGTAACTACCTATACCTTATTGCTCCAACTATAAAGGGACTGATGGGAACAGCTCAACAATATTTATTATTTTATCTTATCCTCATCAAAATTCATGAAATTTTATACAATCACATGGCTTTCACTCTTGGTGAGTGCGGATCTTGACATCAGCACTTACCTCTTCAACTCCCAGCTGTTCCATTGAATCACAATATACTTCACTGTCTGAATCGCTTGTGATGTGCTGAATTCCTGGAAATTCACCAACCTGGTTTTCCACTCCATCTGTAGAAATGGGAGAACAAATAAAATCAACGATAAACAGTTGTAAAGGAAGATGTTAATGCCATAGTGAGAGCAGAGGTTTATCAAAATGAGAGAGAAACTTTACCGAAAACTACCAAAGAAAAATGTCTCATACAAGAGTTTTAGAAATTTAAAATTATTAATGCAAACTACTTGGTTAGTTAATTCTCAAAGCAGACATAGCACTAGATCTGTTAAAAATTGCTTGCATTCCTCTTTGAAATTAAAAAAAAAATCATTAATCAGATTGGCATAACTTGACAACATGAGAAAGAGATTTCACAGTGGTTTTCTTTTCATATGAATTTAAGATTAAGTTCAGGAACATGCAGGGATGGTGCTAATCCCTGCAGATTTTTAATCTCTATTTAAGGAAGAATGAAAAAGAGGAACCAGAGTACATCAATGGTAAAGGAAAAGGCTACAACTAAGGAAGTTGTGCTGTATCTCTGTCAAATTGATAATGGCACTTAAGGAGAAAGTTTAGAACAGATAAACACAGATAATGTAGGTACAAATAAAAGTGCAGTAACTTCAGAAGTTCAAAATTTTTAAAAATTCCAGTTCAATCACCTGCATTTTGTTTTTCCGAAGCAAGGAAGTAACTGATGCAAAATAAATCATAATAAATCATAACTGGGGGGGGCGGATCTTTGCATGAAAGATCTTATGATATTCTTCAGCAAGTGTGGAGATAATGGAAGCTTAGAGGAAAAGTAAAGCTAAAATGTCTAAGGGAAGCGAAAGAGGTGTCTGTTGGTGGTGTAATCATCATCACTGGACTAGTAACCCAGAACCCCAGGTTAATGTTGTGGGGAGATGGATTTGAATCCACCATTGCAAAACCTGGAACAAAAAGTTAGCCCAATGGTGACCACTGTTGGTTATCATTAAAAAACCCTATCTAGTCCACTAATATCCCTTAAGGAAAGGGATCTGCTCTCCTTACTACAAATCCAGGCCATAGCAATGTGGTTGACTCTTAACTGGCCTTAACTGTCAATTAGAAATGGAAAATAAACACTGGCTAGCCAGAAAAGCCCACATGCCACGGAATAATAAAAATAACTAATCACAGAGTACATGAATAATGGTATACTAATGGTATGATGTGGTTACATTCCAAGGTGAACCTTTTATTTAAGTGAATTACACAGTAAGTGGATAAACAAGTGGTTTTTAACAAAAAAAAGGAGTGAATCGGCATGAACTTCAAAACACTTACATGCAAAAGATTGACTTTTCGAAATGAGAAGAACAGGATCCGTCAGTTGACTACGATTGGACCCCAACAATATTTCTTTTTTTTTTACATATTAGGATACACAAAAACAATTGCTAAAATTGTGATTTACTGGGTCAGTGACACTGTTTAGGAAACAGAAATGTGTGTGATGGAAAATGTATAACTTGTATTTTTTATCAATTTTGGAATTTGAATATCAAAATAGAGGGAGATGGGTGATGTTTACTTCTGCAGAGGTTTTGTTTTCATTTTATTTAAAAAAAGGTCAGAGAGTCCTTCCAGAACAGTGCTCAAACCCAACACTTGTCAATACTCAAGTGACTGTGGACCCCTGTGGTTTTAAGGTTTCATGCTATTGGATTTATGAAAGGTAAGGTAAACATTTAAGGTAGCTGGCTTTGTTTTCAGTTCAGAAGATTCTAGCAATAAGGAAGTTTCTAAAATTCAGTTTAGAAAATACCAGAAACAAAAATAGAAATTGCTGGCAAAACCCTGCAGGTCTGGCAATATCTGTGGAGAGAAGGTGGAGTAAGTTTTACCAGCAAATTCTGTTTCTATTTCTGTTTCTGATTCCTAGCATCCACAGTTCTGCTTTTGTTTAGAAAAAAAACAGAAGAATTGAGTTCATAAGCAAGCAGAGTTTCTCTACTCGAAGGCATTCAAGAACCAGTAACCTCAGCCGAATGGTTGAGTTTGTTGAACAGCTTGGTTGTAAATCTGCGCATTATTAGAATTGAGAAAGTTTAGGCTCTCTTATCTGAGAGAAGCTCATGTTAGAAGGCTTGTAAAGGACTAAGTGAATTGTCTCTACTGTCCATGATAAAGAAGCTGTAACGAGTTAGTCACGCAGAAATGTCAAGAGTTGAATTAGGATATGGTTTCTCAGGGCTGGAGTCTTTATAAGTGATAGTATTAGGAAACAGGTTACAACATTAATCTTTCAAAAAAAAACACAGTAGAATTAAGATTATTTTAATTGCTCCTATATACAAATAATTTTGTGTAATAAACATTAGCTCTATTATTAAACAGAATATGTACCCTTGTGTCAATATGCTTCAATGACTAATCACGTTAATTAACTAAAGAAAAGAAAAAGCAGCATATAATCTATCAAACTGTTTCACAATCTGGGATCTAGTATCAGCTAGGTTCATCATTCATACATGTTGAGAAATTCAACATAACAATGTTAAACAGGTACACTTTAGCTCTAAGCATATGTGTAGGTTAAGTGAAGAACTGCTGTTAGTTTGAACCTTGTTTACCTAGCAGCTATATCGAAGCACGTCACATTTCTTAAATGATGGAGATAAGAGTTATGAATTTATTTTGGAATTTCACAGAAGTTTGGCAATTTCATAACTGAGATTGTATTGTGCAAGGAGAAATAAGGTAACTAGAAAACTAAAGTGATTCTTCCTTTTTCCAAGGTAGGTTACCAATCACATTCGACAATTATTAGTTGTAAGTGCAAAAACATTTTATGCAAACACAAATGGAGATCAAAAATATATTTTCTGTCAATTTCACGATAAACTGGGGTAAATGGAAAACAGCAAGACAAATGAGTGGTTAATGAAATGAAAAAATGTTGCAGTTATAGATATTATTCCATGGAAGCTTTTAAATCAGAGTATCAGAATGTTCTTGAGACTGTAGTTATTGCAAGTCATACCAATTTTGCTGTTGATGTCAGGTGGCTGTATGGTTTGAGCCTTTGCTTTGTTTTCCTCCTCCTGGTCCTCTGCATTCAGTACTGACATAGGGTTTGGACCATCACTGACAGCACAGGGATTTTCTACCTCACCAATAGTGTCCTGGGAAAGTTGGCATCCTGGTTTCACATCTTCCAATTTCACATCTGCCGGTTTCTGGGTTATGCCCTTCAGTTTCAATATTTCATCTTCTTCTAGAGGAAAACACATGAGAACAGGTCAATACTTATTCAAATTAAATGGAAAAAAAAGCATTTCTTTCAACAGTAAAGTACAGTTAGAAGCAGATAACAGCTCCAGATTATGTGCTACTTCCCCACAGCAATAATTCCACAAAAAGCTAAAGCTATGAGGGATTTGCGAGAGCAGCAATATCCTGTCTGATGCTGTGTTAAAAAGAAACTGCTAGTATAATTCAAATATGGCACAACAAAAGTTTTGTGACAAAAGAAAAACTAGCAAACTTTATTGCTTTTCTGTCAGCTTTGTAGTAACTGAATAAACACCAGATTGAAATGAACAAAGCAATCACGGACATGAACAGTAAATTTTATTGGGCTTTAGGGGAAATCAAAGGACTTGGGGATCGAGCAGAAAAGTAGGAGTTAAGACAGTTGAAATCAAAGACAAACCAATATTTCAATATTTGTAGTCTAATGTGGTCAACTCATTCAAATAGATTCTGGGTCTCAAAAAACAAAAATCGCTGCAACCTGCAACGCTATGGGCCAGGTGCTGCGAAGTGTGATGAGAATGGGCAGCTGGTTTATTCAGCCAACGCAGAAATGATAGATAAATCACTTTGCTGTGCTTAATTTTTCTACAGTTCGACATTTTCCATCCGATTATCCTATTGACTGGCAGAGGGGGGGAGGGGGCATTATATCAGGTCCAGTGGAGTTCAGGTGGTAACTGGGTGGAGGTGGTTCAAATTAGGGGTAGCTTGATCTGAAGTGAGGGGTGGGGTCGATATCGAGTAGGGGCGGTAGCTAGTGGTAGGGTTGAGATGTCAAGCAGGGGAGGGAGAAGGTACAGGGTAGGTTAAGGATGCGTAGCTTGGTAGGTTCTGACAGCAGGTGAAGTAGCACCAAGGACGGGTCATTGTTAGGTCTGGTGGCAGGGCAAAGATGTTCAGTCCTAAGGGGTGTTCTTGGTTCCTGGGCATAGAGGGGAAGGGTGTGTTGGGTCCGGAATGTCAGTGTCTGGTTGCAGAGACATAGTGTTCTGGGTTGAGAGAGGGTATAGAGTTGGCTTCTTGGGAACATATAGTTGGGAACGTGGGAGATAAGTTGACATAGCAGTTTAATAGTTACTCCCAAGTTAGATTAGATATTTTAAAAAGATTTTAACCTTTTATAACTAAATGTTTACTTAACTCCAGCAGAATCTTCAGACTTAAATGCATGCTCTCAGAGTTCCAAGCAGAAAAAAAATCCTGATATTTAATTGCCCAAATAATTCTTTTGAAGCCTGCTATGGAGATGTCACAGGGTTACTATGCAGAACTTTAATCCACTCTTCAGAAACAAAGTGACCATCTGAAAATCTAGGTCATGATGTTTCAATAAATTCATTTCTACATCTTCAGAGAAGTAACTAAATTTCCTTAAGAGGGAGCAGTCATAACATTATAAAAGGCACTATTGGAAGATCCTCTCATTTAAATCATAATATTTGAAGTAAAGTTTGGAACTGCTACATAAGTACTGTGCAGACTTATGCACTGTGCAAATGTTATGACAATTGTATAAATGTACCTTGAGGCTTTTCCTACCTGGTTGAACATTTGCAGTCTCAAAGTTAAAAGAACTTTTAAACATCCATCACACTGAAGATGCTTCAGCCTAATCTATATCCAATAACCTGTGCTGAAAACTCCGCTCACATTGTGACGGTTGTGACAAATTTCACAATAGTTCCTGAGACAATCCACATGTTAAACCAAATCAATTACATTCTAAATCAAACACTCCACAACATTCCAGAAAAATAATCAATTTGTAATGGATTTTCACCCAAAACTAAATCAATTCTTTGGTTGGACATGCCCTAATTGTATACCAAGTTTTGGTGAAAATTCATTCATTAGCTTTTCAAATTTATTTATTACCAACTGTTAGACAAATATCTATATTCAAAGACTAACAAGAAAAATTGATATATTTGAACTAATTGGACAGTCGGAGCATTGAAAAAAAAGGTGATATCTTGGAAATTAAGCCAACAATTTAACATGTGCAGCAGTTGTTGCTCACGGGAAATCAAGTTATTGTGAAGAAAGAGCTAAGCAAAGCTTTCAAGGAGATAAGAGATGGGGCTTATTGCCTTAAATTACTGGGATTGATGGAGTTTATTGCCCTAATTGCTTAGCAACACTTTCTGCACTGAAACTTTGTTCCCAGGAGTCAGAATAATGAAGGCATCCCAGAAACCAGAAACTTCTCTCTCGAAATATTGTTTTCCTGTAGCAGTCTCTGGAAATCTGATGGAGCGTCCAAATATCAGTATTTCTATCTACCTGGTAAAATCCAAGAGCTGGACTGTGCTCAATCGCCAAAGATTTGAAGCCAAGTTATTTACAATCAGACTGGATACCCATCAATTTACAGGTGTAAGCCTGTAGAGATAATTCATCCCATTTAATCCTTTATTTCCAGACCCATGGTTCACAGGGGTTGTTTTTATTTTAGAAAGTTCATAATATTTGCAGGAGATGTGGCTTTTTGTGTTGTATGTGTGTATGTATCGTGTGTGTCATGCATGTGTTGTCTTTGTAGTGATTAACCATATATAGTCGAATAGTTAGTTTTTTTTTTAAGTTTCTGGATGATAGCTTAGGTGTTAACCAGTTGCTTTAAGAGTGTTTTGTACATAATAGATGGATTACTTTGCAGTTCATAAATGAAACCTAGTGGGCATTTCTTTCATTTTAGACAGTTACATGAAATACACTTATCCATTTTGTTAATTGAATTAACATATTTACATCAATGTGTTATTGGTGAATCATGGCGCTTCATTATCAGCACATTCTGCATTTCACAGTCACAAGACAAACAACCCAATGGAGCAAAACACATTATCTCCATTCACCTTCATTGCTGGGTGGTAAAAATCCAAAAAAAACATACCCAGGACAAATTCTGGTAAAACATAAATCAAGATAAAACTAACAGTTGCTTCACCAAGAACACTGTCATGTCTTCAATCATAATAACAAACACTTGAATGATTCCAGAATTCTTCCTTGGCTAAAAGTATATCACAGGTATTTGTAATTCTTTTTATGAAGCAGCATTTCCTTACATCAGGTTGTCGCTTTGTCCTAACATTATTATTTAACTTTCCATGTAGCAAAGAATCTTCAATTATATTTCTTGTCCTCATTCCTCTCATATCTCAGGAGCCAAATAGTTTTCAAGCTATTTCTCTACTCATGTTTTGGCTAGTCTCTGGTCCATTTCCAGAGCTCGGATATCCCCTTATATCCTTGTGACTGTAACTGAGCACACTATTGAGAGTTCAGCCTGGCTAGACCACTGTACAACTTGAGAAAAATGGCCTCAATTGGCTGTTTTGGCAAACCAGCTCAATCTTACTACTTGCCAACTCTGTAATAACTTAATTTATATAGGCCATATCAAACCACTCAGCCTTTTTCTGATTTAACTTAATTCAATTATATTATCAAATCTTTTCCAATTCCAAAGTACAGTACTGTGTAGTTACCTATACTGAGTTAAATCTACCATTGCGTGTATTACCAAGGGTTTTTTGTAACTCTGACAGTCTCATCAGATGTACTGAAGTTAACAACCAGCTATAAATCTGACCAAATCAGATCTATCAAGAGCATTAAATCAGAAAAACAAGGATCCTAAGGTCAACTTGCATAGAAAGCACCAGCCCAACATAATTTTCCAACTGCTTCCCTCTCCTTCAGCCATTTTGTATTCAATTTGAGGTCTATTTAAGATATCCACTGACACAATATTGCTATTCAAGCTTATATATGCATAATGCAGTTATTTCAAGTGAAAGATCTTTATCACGAACAGCCTGATGTACTAACAATGAAGATAGAATAAAAATAGTATCAAATGTTATTAGTTTAAAAATTTAAATCAAATACAACATAAACAGAATATGTTGAAAACTCTGGAGTAAATATACAGACTTTCCATTTGTTTTGGTGAATTGACCTTGGATTTATAACTTTCAAATGTTTTAAACAGATGAACAAATTGTATGTTTATGTCACAAATTAATAGTACAGAAGCTTGCAAAACTGTGCATCAATAATCTTTCAGACTATTACAGTGAAATTAATTTACTGTCTAATATTAACCAGTCAGGATACACTTCAATATTTTTAAAGCAATTAGGTCAAAAACTCAAACCACAAAGTGTGAAAACAGCCAACCATCTGCCAATGGCAGAACAATTTTTCTGACAATTGTGCTTGCACCTTTGAGGAGTATCTCCTGCACATATGGATACGAATATCTCAAATGGGTCAATATGTGTGCAAAAAGATTTGTGGTAGTATTCAGAAACGAAGTCCTTGAACTTTGTTTTATTTTGAGGGACAGTGGAACAACATGGTTTTTATTTCATATTTTTGGTGTACAATGCAACATCAAATAATGTTAAATTTAATTACTATTGGTAATTATATTTTCTTGATGTTTAAGTCATTCTACCACTGTTCTTAGATTACCAACATCTCAAATCAACTTGAATATCAAACTCCATGTCTTGTCTTTTATAGTTAGTTGAAATGAGAAATATATGCATTATGAATTTTCTTTAGAGGGATGCTAGCAAAACAATAGATACTACCAACAGTAGTCAGCTATCCTGCCCTCTAAGCCAACAACACTTTGTTAAATAATATGTTAGCATGGGCATTGTCAAATTTCCTGATATAATGGACCTAGCTAACAATTGTTTTGGATATGTAAATTTACCTCTGCTTAATCTTCGACCTCATGTTGTAATGAAAAGTCACTCTCAGCAAGTCCATATTATCAAACAATATGGCACAAGAAAGAACAGCAGTTACATAGTGTCCAGTTCAAACACTATTTGTAGAGTAGGTAGCTAATTGTACAGCAGCTAGAAGATGCAAGATGTAATCAGAGAAGAATATTAGAGTACGGTTACTATTCGGTTAGTTTTGGGTGAGAGGATGGCTGGAACAGTCACAACTTGACACAACTGCAATCAGTTGACGCATTGTTATAACAGCTTGGTATTGAGATGATGGTACTAGAATTGAAGCAAATTAGAAGTATAAAATTTGAATCCCTCTCCTTATCCAGAAGTGTCTTAAGGGCACTACGTGCTGAAGTCTTCTTCATGGACTTGTGGTCAAAGATGTTTTCCTTCACAAATTTCTCCAAGAAGGACAGGTGATACAGAACAGTCAAACTACTTGAAGCGTTCCACAGCAGTGAGGCCTATCTTTTGCAACACCAGGGAAAGGTAGGACCTCTGTGCGTAGTGACACTTGGTGTATGTGTACTGAGGATCTACACACCGCTTGATGCAGCCACACACAAAAGTGGCCATCAGGGTGAGGGTAGCGTTGGCTATGCTTTTTCCCTCTTTGTCCAGGTCTTTGTACATGCTGTCTCTTCAGACACTGTCTATCTTTGATCTCCACATGAAGTGAAAGATGGCTTGGATGACTGTGGCGGCACCGGTTCAGGGAATATGTCAGACCAGCGCCACGTATAACAACAGAGCACTTCACATCTGATGACCAGGCATTTTCCCCACCATGGAGAGAGACTGGTGCTCCCATCTGCCCAATTTCTGCATCACCTTAGTGACATGCTCCTCCCAAGACTTGGTGCATGCCCCAGTCCCTCCAAACAAAACACCCAGCACCTTCAAGTGATCTGTCCTGATGGTGAAGGGGGTAAAGGATTGGTCAGCCCAGTTTCCAAAGAGTATGGTCTAGTTCTTGCTTCGATTTACCTTAGTCCCCGATGTGCATTTATACTGATGCAGATACAAGAGTCTGTGTACTGACAGTGGATCCGAGCAGAAAAGGGTGACATCATACATGTACAGGGAAGCCTTAACTTATAGGTGCCTGCTGCCAGGATTAGTCACCCCTCTCAGGCTCACATCCTTCCTGATGGACTTGGCAAATGACTCTATGCAGCACACAAATAAAGCAGGAGAGTGGGCAGCCCTGCCTGACTCCAGATCTGATTGGAAAGTTTTCTGATTCCCACCCGTTGATTGAAACTGCTGTCCCTATGTTGGTGTAGAGCAGTTGAATCAAATTGCAGTTTCCCTCCTGAAAACCCATTAAAGTATTATTACTGAAGAGCTATTACCAGTAAAATAAACATTACTGTGATTGTACTATGGTTTTTATTTTGTCCTGTTTTTTGTTGGAAGATACGTTTTAAGCGAAAGGTGACTAGCGGTTTCCTCCAAGCCAGTAAAGTAAACAGCATGTGGAGCCTTTGGTAATTTATTTTATAAAGTTGGAACAATTGAAGCTGCATGAATGGGTGGAGGCATACTCCCACAGAACAGGGTTTTAGTTTAGCTTTCATACTAGAAAAAGCAAAGACAATGTGGTCGAGGATAATATTGAGATACAGGCTACTAGACTAGATGGGATTGAGGTGCATAAGGAGGAGGTGTTAGCAATTTTGGAGAGTGTGAAAATAGATAAATCCCCTGGGCCGAATGGGATTTATCCTAAGATTCTCTGGGAAGCCAGGGAGGAGATTACAGAGCTTTTGGCTTTGATCTTTATGTTGTTATTATCTCCAGGAATAGTGGCAAAAGACTGGAGGATAGCAAATGTTATTTCCTTATTCAAGAAGGGGAATAGAGACAACCCTGGAAATTATAGACCTGTGAGCCTTACTTTGGTGTGGGTAAAGTGTTGGAAAGGGTTATAACAGATAGGATTTATAGTCATCTAGAAGGGAATAAGTTGATTAGGGATAGTCAATACGGTTTTGTGAAGAGTAGGTCATGCCTCTCAAAACCTTATTGAATTCTTTTAGGTGACCAAACAGGTGGATGAGGGAAACATGGTGTATATAAATTTCAGTAAGGTGTTTGATAAGGTTCCCCACGTAGGCTATTGCACAAAATACAGAGGGTGATTTAGCGGTTTGGATAAGAAATTGGATAGCTGAAAGAAGACAGAAGGTTGTGGTTGATGGGAAATATGCATCCTGGAGTTCGGTTACTAATGGGTACCGCAAGGATCTGTTTTGGGTCCACTGTTGTTTGTCATTTTTATAAGTGACCTGGAGAAGGGCACAGAAGGATGGGTCATTAAATTTGTGGATGATACGAAGGTTGGTAGAGTTGTGGATCGTGACAAAGGATGTTAGAGGTTACAGAGGGACATAGATAAGCTGCAGAGCTGGGCTAAGAGGTGGCAAATGGAGTTTAATGCAGAAAAGTGTGAGGTGATTCACTTTGGAAGGAGTAATAGCAATGCAGAGTACTGGGCTAATGGTAAGAATCTTGGTAGTGTGGATGAGCAGAGAGATCTCGGTTTCCAAGTACATAGATCCTTGAAAGTTGCCACCCAGGTTGATAGGGTTGTTAAGGCGGCATACGGTGCGTTAGCTTTTATTGGTAGAAGGATTGAGTTTCAGAACCATGAGATCATGCTGCAACTGTACAAACCTCTGGTGCGGCCACATTTGGAGTATTGCATACAGTTCTGGTCCCCTCATTATAGGAACAATGTGAAAGCTTTCAGGAGGAGATTTACTAGGATGTTGCCTGGTACGGAGGGAAGGAATTACGAGGAAAGGCTGAGTCTGTTTTCGATAGAGAGAAGAAGGTTGAGAGGCGACTTAATTGAGACATATCAGAAAATCAGAGGATTAGATAGGGTGGACAGTGAGAGCCTTTTTCCTCAGATGATGGTGGCTAGCAGGATGGGACATAGCTTTAAAATTGAGGGGTGATAGATATAGGACAGATGTCAGGAAGTAGTTACTTTACTCAGACAACAGTAGGTGCTTGGAACGGACTGCCTGCAACAGTAGTAGACTCGCCAACTTTAAGGGCACTTAAATGATCATTGGATAGGCGTATGGATGAGAATGGAATAGTGTAGGTTATATGGGCTTCAGATTGGTTCCACAGGTAGGTGCAACATTGAGGGCCGAAGGGCCCATACTGTGCTGTAATGTTCTACGTTCTAGAGGTTTTTGAAGGTGATTGTGGAAGCTGCTACATCTTTCTCTCTGTTACGGTTAAAAGCTGCAGTTTTCTTTCTGCTGCCAGAATTGCACATGAAGCAATTTGTTTTACTGAATTTGCCTTTGCCAACTGTGTGTTCATGGGATGTTATGTTGGAACAGTTAAGTACTTCAATAATCTTTTATTTTGTGAATTTTTCCAATTAAGTTATTCCAATTTCATTTTTGCTTATATTTTAACTGGGGGTAAGAATAAAGTGTGTTTTGCTTAAAGCTAAGTAGTGTGACCAATCGAATTACATCTGGAACATAGCATCTTACACTTGCCTTTGAAGATGATGAAAGTTAGGTTCTAAGCTATCTCCTTGATATGTTTGCAGGGAGTTTGGTCTGGTCCATAACACTGCCAATAAAGAGAGAGTTCCGTTCTTTTGAAAAAAATTATTACAGGAATAAAGTAAAAAGTCAGGCAAACAATGGTAATCGTTCCTCACAAAAGAGAACATTAGTCATTTCATCATGGGCCTAGTAAACACACAAGTTGTTAGGAAAATCATCACTTGCATTTTGGTGATGAGGCCATAGGGAGAGATAACAAAAAGTTAAAAACTAATGGTGGGTGAAGAAGTATAACTTCCCTTATACCGACCACACATTTTGTTTCTTTCTGCATATCCTGATAGACGCTTGCTAACTTAGCACAATTTTAACATCACATTACAAGGCAAAATTAAGCCACACTCATAGCTCATCATCTCAGACTAGAAATGTCTACAACTTTGAGAAACAGCTTCATAAAATTATTGCATTTTAAATACAAGCACTGCACATCAAATTTTCTTCTGCAGAAATGCTAATTTTGTTTTTTACAGATCATAAAACATTCTGTCTTTAAAAAAATTGATGGCAGGAAACAGATGTCTCTGTGACAAAGTGATATAATGCTTAAAAAAAGTTGACAGTTAACTTTATATATAGAAATAAAAAGGATGTGGTACCATCAATTCTAAGTTTCACAATAGCAAAAGGGGAAACACATTGAGAGAATTTCACCACCAGGGCTGCTTTCCAAATGTAGAAAATAAAGGGAAATTTTCTAGCTCAAATCATCTCCAAAAAAGAACAGAAAATTGTCAAAGAAGTCCCAGTTTTTGATATCAGACTGAATTAATGCAGTAGGAAGTAAAGATTTTAGTCCTGGCAAACAGGCAGCTGAAACACAATGGGCAGAGGGAAGGAACAACAAAGGATGTGATTCACTGATAAAAGCTGTTTGCAATCCTCTTGATATTGAGTAGATTATATATAAATACAGAAGTCAGAGAAGCATGCATCAAAACCATGCAGTTCTAATGGGAAATTTTAACTTTCACTTACAGTGGAATAGTGGAATAGTCAAAATCGTTGAAATAATGAAATAGTAAAAAGTAAAAAGTATTAAAAACAATTGTTCAGAACAATATTTTCAAATCAAGGAGGGTTTGGGTCAAGCTGGATTCAGTGATAAGTAAAAACTAAGATTAATTAATATTTAATGTTACATTTGGGAGATTACCAAGGCCAGGCTGGCAGACCCTCAAGCAGTGAGGGGTGGGAAACATAGGGGCATCGATTCACAATGAGGACTTAGAAATGAGGTACCCTAAACCCTCTCATTTATCAGTGCTCTCAGAGTGCACATTGGAAACAGGCTTACATGTCAGCCATCAAACCTGATTGAATAATCAATCATTAAATTGCCCAAATTGAAAATGTGCAGGCAACCCACCCTTCCCCTTGCACACAAAATTGCGACAGGTGTGCACAGGTAGATGGTTAGAAGGAATGCTGCTAATGGCTGGGGACCTAATTTTATGTGTCTACCTGCCTGCGTTCCCACCCACAGATTGCAAAATTCAGTTCAGGGAAGGGCAATGCATAGACAAATGTGAACTGACTGGCATGAATTTGAGATGGTTAGCTCATGTCAAACAAGTTTCATTGAATCTTTGAAGAGGTTACTAACATATATTTATTAACTATCAGTAAGACTGCAATTATTTGGATTTCCAGAAAGCATTTGATAAAGTTTTGACACAAGCAAATATCAGCAAAATTACAACTGTGTGAAACTGCAAATAACCTGTGTCACAAACTGACAAATAGTCAGCTGGTAGGAGAGAAGTGATAAAAAAAAAGAACTTCTGCAATTAGTGAAATGGGACTGGTGGGTTGGTCTCAGTATTTTACTATATTACTTACTTTTCATAAATTACTGTCCTGGGTGAAGGACTGGGAGAACTTTTATGTTTGAGTTTGCAATCTGCTAAATTTAAAGGCCCTTAGACTTTTAAAAAAATATTCACTCATGGGATGGGATGTGGGCGTTGCTGACTGGTAATGCCCTTCTCTAATTCCCCAAGTGCAGCTAACAGTCAACCACATTGCTGAGAATCTGAAGTCACATGTAGGCCAGACCAGATAAGGATGTTTTTCTTCCCTAAAGGAGATTTGTGAATGACAGGTGTTTTTCCCAACAGTCGACAACATTTCATGATCATCATTAGTCTCTTAATTCCAGAATTTTATTGAATTCAAATTCCAGCATCTGCCATGGCAGGATTTGAACTCCGGTCACTAGAACATTGTCTGGAATAATAGTCTAACGATAATACCTCTGGCCATTGCCTGGTGAGAGAAGTGGAAGATTATACCAGACAGGGTTTAATTATTGATGGCGGAGAGATCGAGAGGGAATCATAATTGTTAAGAGGCTAAGAGCTGTAGTGGAGCAAACGAATATGGGTTCTCTGGTGCACAAATAAATAAAAGTCTGGTCTGGAGTCTGGCCAGATACTCTTCAGCAGGGCTTAATAAGTTCATCACCAAATCTCTGAAAAATAGACTGGCCTTGAATACAAACACAAAAATTATCCGAATAATACACTGTATGAGGCATAAAGAACTAAACTGCAAGAACAGGTTGCACAAAAAAGTGTTTTGTATTTCCTTGAGTTCAGACAATTGAAGATTTTATCTAATCAAGATAGTTCAAATTGATAAAAGGATTTCAATAGGGTAGATACATAGAATTTACTTCTTTTAGTAGAATAATATGGAACACGAAGGCATAGTATTAAAGTTACAACCTGAACATTTAGAAGTGAAACTGATAACAGTCATTCATAAGAATACTGGAAATCTGTAACAACAGCTACAAATGTTGGGTCAATTAAAATTTACCAGATTGAGACTGATAAACTCAAGTTGGGTAATTGTCTTGAGTGAAGTAGAATAGAAAGGGAAGTAAATGGAAAGGCGGTAAAAAGCAGCCATTGTCTAACTGAATTGTAGAACATTTACAAGATGCTTATTAGTCCACCTGTCTTCCTCTGTAAGACATGGGAGATTAGTTCTCTCTAAATCAAAGTAAATTACACCTTGTTAATACGAGTCAATCTTACTACTTATGTCTTGCTCAATGTTTTTCCTGAGTGACATAAAAAAGTTTAGCATGCTCAACACTACTAAAAAGATCTAATAGGAAGATTTATATGTTTTAATACAATCTGGGCATTCCAACAGTTTTAAAAATAATCAGAATTAAATGATTCGATTTTGTAACTTGCTTTTCTATTTATTTTACTACGATTCCTTTCAGCTGTTTTTTGACCACTGGTCAGACCACTATGTTCACTTAACTAAATCATTCAATTTTCCTCCTGCTTAAGTTAAACAATATTACTGAAGACGTGGAGTTTGCATCAATGCTACTCAGGGACTTTATTCTCATTTTGTAAAGAAAGCAATGTCATAAAAAGAGAAAATCTTAAGTCAATTCTCAGTTATCATTTCGCCACTATAAATAAGCCAAAATAGTCCACTATCAAGAATTCAATTCACAGATGAGCTTTAAAACAGAAATTGCTGGAAAATCTCAGCAGGTCTGGCAGCGCAGAAAAATCAGAGTTAACATTGTGGCACAGTGATCCTTCAAGGGAACCTGAACAGGACCTGAAACGTTAACTTGGATTTCTTGCCACTGATTCTGCCAGATCTGCTGAGATTTTCTAGCAATTTCTATTTTGTTTCTAATTTTCAGCACCTGCCGTTCTTCCGGTTTTTCATTAATGAGCTTGGCAGGAGGGTCAAGGACAGGTCATGCAAAAACATAATTAAGTTGAGAAAAAGTAACGTTGTGGAATAAATGGTTACAACAGACAACATAAATGGAGATGTTGCGACAATAGAAAGAACGCTTTCTTGAAAATTTATTTGAGTTTCTGGAACAAACGAAGGAGCTGATTATAACTCCAAGTTTTTGGAATTCACATTTCAACCAAATGAATATGCATGAAGATATGCGATATGGTTATGCTGAAAACAGGTCATAGAGATGTACAACATGGAAACAGACCCTTTCGGTCCAAATTGTCCATGCCGACCAGATATCCCAACCCAATCTAGTCCCACCTGCCAGCACCCAGCCCATATCCCTCCAAACCCTTCCTATTCATGTACCCATCCAGATGCCTTTTAAATGTTGCAATTGTACCAGCCTAGAAAAATCAGCTACATTAGAGAACAACTGCAAATCCCAATTTCAAACAATAACAGTCAGTGGTAAATCAATTTCATAATAAACAGTGTTACTTTAACTAGCGAATATTATGAAGAACATGGTTCTGCAGTTTACAATTTCACTTTAGAATAATAATTAGCTGCAGTAACCAGCTGTCAGGGCAGCTGTAGCGTGCTGCAACAAATCAACCACAGCTGTAAAGTAATGGTAAATAGTTGATCCTTCCGGTATGTAACAGTTTGCACAATAGTTGAAGTGAGCAAGTATAAACCTGTAAAGTGGAACAGAAAAGGAAATAAGGCATAAACAGCTGCTTTAAATAGTCAAAACGTAGTACACAAGTCAACTGGTTATGAACAGCTTACACTACACTTCAGTACTATGTTGTTCCAAACTGCCAAAACATTAGTTGCAATGCTATTTGGCAAGTTTCCAAGTGAAAAATCTTGCAGTAAATCCTTACTAATATTGTAAACTTTCACACTAAATCTGTAGCTTCTAAAAGTATGCTGATGTAGTTTTTGTGCAAGCCAAAATATTCATGAGTTTATGCAAAATACAAAATTCAATCTCCATAGTTTAAAAAAATAAATAATATATTCCACCCAAACTGTGCTCTGAATGTCGATGCTTTTATAGAATATTTTGCTATGATTAAGAAAATTATAATCAGGTCATTTACTGTATTTTTACCTGTATTATCATCACCATCTGTTACATCATCATCATCATCCTCCTCCTGTTCAGATTCTGCACCGCTATCATTGCCTTCAACCTTTCCATTCATCTTATTACAGTTCTTGGGTGAGCTGAAAACATTGCCAAGATCTGGATATTTAAGAAAAAGAAACTAGATAAATGTATCAAATATGGAACAAGGGCAAACTGCAAATATCAGAAATTTTGCATGATCTAAGAAGTATCTCTACTAAATTCCATATACCAATTAATTTTGTTGGACTGAAGAGTGGCAGATGGAGTTTAATTTAGATAAATGCGAGGTGCTGCATTTTGGGAAAGCAAATCTTAGCAGGACTTATACACTTAATAGTAAGTTCCTTGGGAGTTTTGCTGAACAGAGACCTTGGAGTGCAGGTTCATAGTTCCTTGAAAGTAGAGTTGCAGGTAGATAGGATAGTAAAGGCAGCATTTGGTATGCTTTCCTTTATTTGTCATTGAATATAGGTGGAGGTCATGTTGTGGCTGTGCAGAATGTTGGTTAGACCACTTTTGGAATATTATGTGCATTTCTGGTCTCCTTCCATCGGGAGGATTGTGTGAAACTTGAAAGGGTTCAGAAAAGATTTACGAGGATTTGAGCTATTGGGAGAGGCTGAATAAACTGGGACTGTTTTCCCTGGAGCGTGAAGGCTGAGGGGTGACCTCAGATTTATAAAATCATGAGGGGCATGGATAGGATAAACAGACAAAATATTTTCCCTGGGGTGGGGGAGGGCACAGGTTTAAGTTGAGAGGGGCAAGATATAAAAGGGATCTAAGGGGCAATATTGCAACACCTAAGGGTGGTGCAATTGTGGAATGAGCTGCCAGAGAAAGTGGAGGAGGCTGGTACAACTGCAACATTTAAAAGGCCTCTAGATAGGTATATAAATAGGAAGGGCTTAGAGGGATATGGCCAAGTGCTGGCAATTGGGACTAAGTTAGGTTAGGATATCTGGTTGACATGGACGAGTTGACCAAAGGGTCTGTATCAGTGCTGTACATCTCCATGGCTCTATGATGCTTATGTGCGCTCACTCAGAACCTGAACTCCAGGTCATTGTCAACTCCTACTCCAAAACATAATGAAACAATGGGCATTTTATTATATATATTAAAAAATGTAAAATTCACTTCAAACCAGCTCTAAAAATCACAATACAACTAAACACAGAGTAAAATCAAGCAGAGGTCCTGGAAGGTTTAGTACATGTATCTTGGGAGCCAACTGTCAATAAAAGCAAACACAGACAAAAATTACCACCACCTCCAAGGTGCCAGTTTTGCTTTTGGTAAACTGAAGAAAATAATATTGGAGGACAAAATATCTTTAACATGGTAGCTGTCACCTAACATGAGAAGTCAAGCCTTTTAAATATAAAAAATATAGCCACAGTTTTAACTTGAATTAGAAAGACAATTTTTGCAGCAATCAAAATATAAAAGTATGACCTACGGTTTAAACGCTTTGATCTATGCAAGTTTGTTGAGCAATTACTGTTACATTGGTTGAGTGAATTAAAAAGAGCAAAATTAATTTTTTTGGGGGTTAAAAAATAATTCAACTTAGAACAATTAGTTTTTGTTTTGTGCAAAGTGCCTTTAACCTTAAATGCTATTTACTGAAGGTTGCTGCAGCAGCAAAACTAAACAAAGGCAATTTTTTAAATTGCTCTGTTTCAAATTCAAACTGAACATTATAACCATGACATAACCACAGCACCCAAGGATCAACTCTGGACTAAATGGTAACTTTAATACCCTTGTAACTTTTATAGGTGCTCCATCAAGAGCATTCTGTCTGGATGTCTCACTACCTGGTCTGGCAACTGTACCATTCAAGATCGGAAAAGGTTACAGAGAGTGGTGAACTCAGCCCCGGCAATCACAAAGGCCAACCTCCGATCTATAGAATCCATCTACCAGGCCTGCTGTCAAGGAAAGGCTGCCAGTATTCTCAAAGATCCATCCCACCCTAGCAATGTTTTTCTCCAACCTCTACCATCAGGGAGAAGGTACAGAAGCCTGAACACATGCACTAACCAGTTTCAAAACAGTTTCTACCCTACTGTTGTCAGGATACTGAATGGACACTCAAACTCTTAACATTCGCCTGTACCTGTGTTTTTGTTTTTGCCCCCTGTTTACCTATTATTTACTTATTTGGGCTACTTAACTCTGGTAATCTGTATAGCTTGCAAGACAAAATGTTCGCACTGTACCTCAGAACACGTGACAATAAATTCAATTCAGTTCAATTCAAATTCAATTTCATTTTCCCCACATTGAAAACTGAACTTCACACATATAATCATGTTTATTCATCCCCCAAAGGCCCTCTCAGATGTGTCTGTGCCTTAATGTTGACGTCTATGGTGGATTTTTTATTTGAAATTATCCAAGTTTCAGAAAATGCTTTCAACAGATGTAAAATGTTCCATTCATGCAAAAGAAAAATGCATTTGAAATAATCCTTACCTTCAAGTGATTTAATCACTTTCTCCAATCGGCCTGCATAGTCAACGCAGGATGCAGAAAGTAGAACATCAGAACACATTATTAAAATGTGCTTGAAACAAACGATAAAGTAATGTTCTTTTTACAGCAGAAAATATTATTTTCTTGTAGTGTTAAGGTAAACATAAACAAAGAGTTCAAACAATTAATTGAAGTTAATAGAAACATTATATGACTTTCTAAAATATCTAACCTGATGAGATTGCATAAGGCGATATTGGTTGTTTTTTGTCATCAACAAGTTCATAGAATGGACCAAGAACACGAAGCAGTTCCTCCACCTCCTCAGTCATTGGCATGGATTCAAGGATCTATAATGTGAAAAACAGATAATTCATAATCTACCATTCAGCAACTCTGAACTCTATTCTATGCCTGGAAAAGAACACTGAAGTAGGGCTGGAAAATTCTATTCACCAGTAAGTTTGACATCTGGAACTGCAAGAAAATAGCTTAAGTCTTGTTCTTCTCCCATCATTGCAGCATGTCTTCTATTTAGGCCCTCCAGAAAAAACATGGTTGAATCAAGCATGAGAAACGGAAGGAAATAGCAAGCAGCAAAGCAAGAAGCAATTTACAAGACGCAATTCATATACTTGACTCACAATGCTGGAAATAATCACAAGTTCAAGTTCTGCAATTCCCATGTATTACAAATATCACAAAAATGAATTAATTTTAGTAAGGTTAGACAGGGTACATACTGAACGATTGTTTCCCCTTGTGAGTGTGTCTAGGACCAGACGGCATAATATCAGAATAGAGGATCCTTCATTTAAGTCAAATTTCTTCTGTCAGAGCATCACCAATCTGTGGAATTCTCCACTGCAGAGGATTGTTATGGCTAAATCATTATGCATTTTCAAGGCTGAGGCAGACAGAGTTTTAATCAGCAAGGGAATCAAGAGTTATGGGGAAAAAGCAAGAAAGTAGAATTGAGGGTTTTTAGAACAGCCGTGGCCTCATTGAATGGGCTGAATGGTTTCAATGGGCTGAACTGCCCAATCTGCTCTAACGTCTTATATCAAGATTAGAGTGGTGCTGGAAATGCACAGCAGGTCAGGCAGCATCTGAGGAGCAGGAACATCGATGTTTTGAGCAGGAGTCCTTCTTCAAGAAGGAACCTCTAACGTCTTATAACCTTATGTAAATTGTAAAAAGTTGAGACGTCAGCACTAGTACCTTTCACAAACTACTTGTTACATCTTCCCAAACAGAGAAAGACTGATTTAATTCTACTCTGAGTCCTGTTTGGCCAGCCAATTTTCAAACAATACCTATACTCCTTCAAACTATACCCCAAGCTTTTATTTTCTGCAATAATCTTTTATATATGGTATCTTATCAAAAGGTAAAATCTAAGACAGTAAATCCACTGGTTCTCCTTTATATTACAGCATGATTACTTCCTCACAAAGAATCCAATAGATTGATTAAGTACCATTCCCATTCACAAAACCATGTTGACTGCCCAATTACCAAGGAGTTTTCTAAGTGTCCTGCTGTAACATTCAACAATAGCTAGCTTTTTGAATAAGTATATTTGCTATTTTCCAATCAAATGGATCTTTCCTCAAATCTACGGAATTTTAGAAAATTAAAAAGCACAAGCTTGCAAATCCTAGGATGAAGTCCATTAGGACCCAGGGGCTTATCAACTTGCAGTTCCAATATTTTGCACAGTATCATTTCTCCAGTCAGGCAAAGTGATAATGTAGTGGCAATGTGACTAGACAAGTAATCCAGATTCCCAGGCCAATGTTCTGAGGACACGGGGTCGAATCATGCCATAATTTGAATTTATTAAAATATGTGGAATAAAAAGCTGGCTTAATGATGACACAAAATGTAGAAAATACGGGCATAAGTAGGTCATTCAGCCCTTTGAACCTGCTCCACCATTCAATAAAATTGTGGACATCCATCTAATTCAGTACCACGTTCCTGCTTTCTCCCCATACTTTTGGCCCTGTGAACTATGTCTAACTCCTTCTCGAAAATAATCAATATTTTAGCTTCAACTGCTTTCAGTGGCAGATAATTCCACAGGCTCAAGATTAGAGTGGTGCTGAAAAAGTACAGCTGGTCAGGCAGCATCCGAGGAGCAGGAAAATTGACGTTTCGGGCAAAAGCCCTTCACAGGAACGGCTAATGAAGGGCTTTTGCCCAAAGCGTTGATTTTCCTATTCCTCAGATGCTGCCTGACCTGCTATGCTTTTCCAGAACCACACTAATCTTGACTCTGATCTCCAGCATCTGCAGACCTCACTTTTGCCTAATTCGACAGGCTCGCCATTCTCTGGGTGAAGTAATTTCTCATCTCAGTTCTAAATAACCTATCCCATATCCTTAGATCATGACCACTACCTCTAGATGCCCAATCATCAGGAATGCTCCTTCTGCTTTAGTGTGTCTAGTATTGTTAGAATTTTACGATTTCTATGAGATGACCTCTCATTCTTCTTCTAAATTCCAGTGAATATAGTTCTAACTGACCCAGTACCCCTTCATAGGTCATGACGACCATGCAACCCTTTCCAATTATCATAAAAATCCATCTGGTTCAT
This sequence comes from Chiloscyllium punctatum, assembly GCF_047496795.1. Taxonomy (NCBI): domain Eukaryota; kingdom Metazoa; phylum Chordata; class Chondrichthyes; order Orectolobiformes; family Hemiscylliidae; genus Chiloscyllium; species Chiloscyllium punctatum. The sequence goes on along the minus strand of NC_092746.1, from coordinate 88,519,748 downwards.
TTATGCCCTTCAGGAAATATTCCATCCTTACCTGTTCTGGTGTCCATAGGATGAAAGAGCCACAGCATTGTGGATAATTCTAGACTGACCTCTGAGCAACTAGGGATGGGTAATAAATTCTGACTTAGCCAATTAACACCCATGCCATGAACGTTTTAAAAATAAAATCCGTAGCAATTTGTTTGTATTTCTCCAGCCTATTTCCTCAATTTACAGCTATTTCTTGGATGTTAATTTTAGCCTGAATACCTTCACATAAACCACATAATCCGACGGCATTTCCGCCACCACCCAAACGGACCCCACCACCAGGAATATATTTCCCTCCCCACCCATTTCCGCTTTCCGCAGAGACCGTTCCCTCCGTGACTACCTAGTCAGGTCCATGGCCCCCCAACAACCCACCCTCCCTTCCTGGCACCCTCCCCTGCCACCGCAGGAATTGCAAAACCTGCGCCCACACGTCCTCCCTCATCTCCATCCAAGGCCCCAAAGGTGCCTTTCACATCCATTAAAGTTTTACCTGTACATCCAATGTCATTTATTGTATCCGATGCTCCCGATGCGGTCTCCTCTACATTGGGGAGTCTGGACACCTCCTAGCAGAGCGCTTTAGGGAACATCTCCAGGACACCGGAGCAATCAATCCCACTGCCCTGTGGCCCAACATTTCAACTCTCCTTGCCACTCTGCCGAGGACATGCAGGTCCTGGGCCTCCTCCACCGCCACTCCCTCACCACCCAACACCTGGAGGAAGAATGCCTCATCTTCTGCCTTGGAACACTTCAACCCCATGGCATCAATGTGGATTTCACCAGTTTCCTCATTTCTCCTAGCTCCACCTCACCCCAGCTCCAACCTTCCAGCTCAGCACCATCCCATGACCTGTCCTACCTGCCTATCTTCCTTTCCACCTGTTCACTCCATCCTCCTCTCTGACTTATCACCCTCATCCCCACCCCCATTCACCCATTGTACCCTTTGCTACCTTCCCCACTCTCCTCTCTGACCTATCACCTCATCCCCACCCCCATTCACCTACTGTACTCTATGCTACTTTCTCCCCACTCCCACCCCACCCCCTCATTTATTTCTCCACTCTGCAGACACCCTGCAGACTCTGGTGTCCAGCATCTACAGACCTTGTTTTTACCTCGCATAATAAATACACCTATTCAAATCAAGTGCCCTATTCTTATTTGCATTCTTAGTTCCTCAAGCTCACTTTCTGTCAGATCAGCATTTACTTATTATCTGCTTTTTGAGGTAAAAATCTACAGAAGCTCCAGGAATCAATTTTAATATTTCCAGCTAGCTTTCTGTAATTTTCTCTCCTTATGAATTTTTATGTCATTCCTTTATTTTTACATTATGTCCAAATCTTCTGGCTTGTCACCCATCTTGGTACAGATTTTTTTTTAAAGTTTGATAGTACATTCAACTTGAAATTAATCATAGACAGTAATTCCTCCCTCTGGAATTTTGCTTTCTTTTTATGTTCTGGTAAAATGTGAAAGATGCATTCCTTTGTAGCTGTCACTTTAGAAAACTGCTGTAGAAAATCACACTGTAGAAGATCATGATTGAAAATTTCTATACCTGTTTGATTGAAAGTTTGCGTCATCCAAATAGTGTCCACAATTCATCAAACTCGCTATACCAACTCATGTTAGCGAAATACATATTATACCAGAATGCACCTTATGTCAAATTATCCCCTTAGGCATTTGTCACTACATCACAATTGACATATGCTCAACCTAACTTGTCAATTTGCTTTAGTGTCCTCAAAACCTTTGTTCTTTGAAGTTCATAATACAGTCTTGGAACTATTCTTCTCTCACTCAAAATGAACGTAAAATTCAATCACATCATGATCACTGTTACTTCATTGCCTTCATTACAAGGTCATTAAATCATCTCATCTTGCTGCACAATACCAAGACTTGTATAGCCTGCTCTCTGCTTAGTTTCTCAGAACATGCTTGGGAACCAGGCTGAAAACATTTTATGAAATCATCTACGCTACTTTGACCATCTGATTTTTTCAGTCTATGCATAGATTAAAACTGCCCATGATCGGTCCACTTTTCTGACAAGCTCCCACTATTTCTACCTTTATATTCCACCCTACAATGTAGTCACTGTTAGGGGTCCTGTATACCACATCTATAAATGACTTCTTACCTTTACCATTTCACATCTGCACTCAAACCACTTATTTTGCTGAATTTTGGTTATCCCTCTCTATTGTGGTAACACCATAATTAATTAATTGAGCTACCCTTCTACTTTTTCTTCACTTGTTGCCCTTCCCAAATGTCATTTACTGTTTAACATTTAGATTCCAATCTGTGTTAACCTGCAGCCTCTACCGACTTGCAGATCATATTTGTATTTCTAACTGCACTTATCTCAAGTTGATTAATGGTCATTTATTGATTTACTATTTGTGCTTTGCAATGTCAATAACTTATATTTATATAATACCTTTCACTTGGATAGATATCCATAGAGCTTTGTTCTAGCATTACCAAATAAAAGTGGACACCAAATCAAAATATAGAGTGTTTGGTGACATGGTGCATTGAGAACAACCTCTCTCTCAGCGTCAGCAATACTAAAGAACTGATCATTGATTTCAGAAAGAAAGGAGGAGAACACATCACTATCTGTATCAATGGAACAGAGGTCGAGAGGCTGGAGAGTGTCAAGTTCCACAGAGTGACAAGAACAGACAATCGGTCCTGGACTTCCCAAGTAGATGCGATGGATAAGCCAGCACAACATTTCTTATTCAGACAGCTCAGGATATTTGGCGCACCCATAAGGACCCTCACTGACTTTGACAGATGCATCAATGAAAGTATATTGTCCAGATGCATAATGGCCTGGTATGGCAACTGCTCTGCCCAAGACGGTAATAAACTACAGAAGGTGGTGTGTGTAGCCGAGACCATCGCGGCTGCCAACCTTCCATCCATGGACACAGAAAGGCTGTCAACATTACCAAGGACCAATTTTACGCTTGTAATGATCTCCTACAACCTCTCCCATCACACAGAAGATACAGAAGCCTGAACACATGCTGGTTCAGGAACAGCTTCTCCCTGGCCATTATTAGACTGATCAATGAACTCTCTAGCCTCAAATAATGCTGTCCTTACTAACATTGCTCTCTCCTAGTGCATGCCTGTGCAATGTAACCTGTATGCCTCTGTCATTCTGATCTGTATATCCTTGCTTACTCTGATTTGCCTGTACTGCTCGTAAACAAAGCTTTTCACTGTACTTTGGTACACGTCACAATAAATAAACCAAATCAAACCAAATCACATAAGGAAATATGACTGCAGATGATCATGAGCTTAGTCAAGAAGGAGCGAGCGAGAGCGAGAGAGATGTGCAGTCGTTAAGGAAAGACATTGCAGATCTTGAAAGGGTAACTTAAATGGCACAATCAACACTAACATGTCTTTTTCTATTATTGAACTTTTAAAAAAAAAGTGCACCAAAAATATTCTACAAATAATACTGATTAAGTGATACATCAAAAGTTTAAATAAAACAGTAAGGCATTTTAATTTTTTTCTACTGAGGAACAAAGATCTGCTGGGAAATTTCATTACATTTTAATTATGAAGTGAATATGCAGCAGTTATTTTTGTTAAACCTCAAGAGAAGTAGGTTAGAAATAGAGAGCCATACCTTGATTTTTAAATGGAAATTTAATGTTTACATTCACATTCACTAATGATGCAATATCTGTTTCTATAAATAAGCTGCTATTGGTGTTTTAATTCTCAAACCAGAATAGATGCCAACTAACTCCTCAATAACCAAATTACACGTAGTACACAACTCATATTGGAATTAAAATATAGCATTGCCTCCAGATTGTGATTTTTATTCTGAAACTGTGGGTAGGCAGGGCTCTGACCCCAGCTATATAGGGAAACAACTCTATATAGGCTTTCCCCTAACATCATCATATTTATGGGTAAGTGAAGATGTTGTTACAATGTGGTGATCCAGAACTCCAGGATAATGCTTTAGGCATATCATAGAATTCCTACAGTGTGGAAACAGGCCATTTTGCCCAACAGGTCCACACCTACCCTCTGGAGAATAACCCATCCAGACCCATCCTCTAACCTATTACTCAACACTAACCACTGACTAATGCACCTAACCTACACATCCCTGAACACTATGGGGAATTTAGCATGGCTGATTCGCCTAACCTGCACATCTTTGGATTGTGGGAGGAAACGCACACAGACACAGGGAGAATGTGCAAACTCCAAACAGACAGTTGCCGGAGGGTGAAATCAAACGCAGGTGAGGCAGCAGAGCTAGCCACTGAGCCACCCTAAATATGATTTGAATCCTATCATGGTAGGTGGTGAAATTTGAATTCAATAAAATCTGGAAGTTACAAGCAAGTCGAATGCAATCATGTAACCGTTGTCAATAACACTAATACCATTTGGTTCACTAATGTAATTTAAGGGAGGAAATTTGCATGTGACTGTAGGCCCACAGCAATGTGGTGGCTCTTAATTGGCCTCTGAAATGGCCTAGAGAACCCATCAGTTCAAGGTCAAATAGGAAAAAGGTAGCAAATTACAGCCTTGTTAGTGACACCTTTACTCCATAAAAAGGAAAGAAATTATCAAGATAGAGTTGCAGAGTCTCTCCTTCAATATGCACGGCAGGTGGAATATTTGGCTGACTAGCTGTTGGTTGATACAAGGTTTGTTTTGTTAACCTTCAAGGACAGACAAGAATGTAGATTTAAAGGACATGCAGAACTTTCATACATCCAACTCAACATTAGAAAAATAGAATTTAAAATATCCAACTGTACTAAACTCCTCCAGAGCCCTGACCATTGCTTTCATTGAACCAGTCCTGGTGATGACCTAAAACAGTGACATCATGTCTGGCATAATTCAAACCCATACCAACCCACACCTAGTCAGTCAAATATTCCATCTGCCATGCATACTGAAGGACAGACTCTGCAATATGCTGAGCACTTCCAAGACCTTGGCAGCTGCTCCTCTCAAAAGGCCAACGCTGACAAGGCAAACCAACACATCAGCTGTACTAGTTCAGCTTTATACAGTCAGTGGCATCCACTATTTGACAACAAAGACCTCTATAAAGTCCCAATGGATAAATCAGTGCCACGACCACACTCCTGTACCGCACTGGTGACCAGGACTGTGCTTCAATGACACAGAACAGCACACGTAAAATTCCATCATTAATGTCTCCACTTCATGATATGAACTCAACAGGATCTCCAAACAGCCCTCATGCCTTTCTGAAGCCAAGACTATAAATATTTAAGCAAAGGTCCTGCAAAATCGATTATGACAGATTGGCCACTGGGACTGGATAGCCAAAAAACATTGCCTCTGCCAGGTTTTGTTTTCTTAACTCTATTAATTTTTCAAAGAAGAGGAAAGAAGAGTATTCAAAGATACTCTGAAGCTCTCCATTAAGCACAATAGCATCAATGTTAACCAAAACAGAATTGTTGGCAAAACTCAGTGCTTCTGGTAGCATTCGTGGGGAAAAAAGCATAGTTGACATTTCATAATCAGAACTGAAGAGTTTCTGTTTTTGGTTCAGATCTCCAATATCTGTCGTTCTTTGTTTTATTTTAACTTCAATGCTAAGGTCTGGGAGGTCATCATTACCAACTGTTTAAAATGACGACAACTTGTTCATCAAAGTGCAAGCCCAAACATCTTAGTGATGAGGTAGCTCAGCTGCAGAGACAGCAAGAAAATGATGCAATTACTGCACTCTGGTTTCTACAATCTTGTGGGATGCCCTGCTGCATGTAACCAAAGATCTGCAGTTAGGAGTTAACCTGTTCAGTGACATTAAAGTCCAGAGCAGAAACTCCATCTTGAATACATGCCATTTTCGATCAGCCACCTCTGGTGCCGAATAGAAAATGTGTCTGCAAAAGAAAGTAACCACTGAAGTTCCATGAGCATTATCATTTTAAAAATGTTGAAAGCATGCAACAGATTGTCTGTGGCAGTGAAAACACAAAAATGCTGGAAGTCACAGAAGGTCAGGCAGCATCCATGGAGAGAGAGCAAGTTAATGTTTTGAGCCTAGGTGACTCTTCATCAGAGCTGAAGAAGTGGCATTTAGACTCAAAATGTTAGCTTGCTCTCTGTCTATGGATGCTCCCTGACCCACTATGATCTCCAGTATTTTTTGATTTAAATACAGATTCCAACATCTGCAGAAATTTGTTCCTACCTGGCTGTGTTGGTATCACGTTATCTGATAATACAAAACTCTGAGGGCTGCTAATGAGTAGAAAGGAACTTGACTATCTTGAGAGCAGCTAGGACCAATTACAATGAGAGGTGAATTTTGATTGGGAGGAACTAATAAATGTGTGTTTCATGAAATTCAATGTTAATGCTGAAAAATTGTGAACGATTTAAGAATAGTTGGTGAGGAAAGTGGTCTTAGGTTACAGGAGGATATAAACAAGTTGCTTAGATGGATATCTCTGTGGCAGATGGAATTTAACACTGAAAAGTGTGAGATGATGCAGTTTCAAAGAAGTAAGATGACAAGGGAATACTCTGAACGGCAGGATGCTAGGAAGCTCAGGGGAACAGACAGCTCTTGGGATACTTGTCCACAGATCCCTGAAGGTGGCAGGACACGTTATTAGGGTAGTTCAAAAGGATACTTTTAAGAGCAGAGAGGCTATGTTGGAGCTGTATAGGATTTTGGTTAGGTCACAGCTGAAGCACTGTTTGCAGTTCTGGTCACCGAAATATAAGAATGACGTGATTGTACTGGAGTTGGTGTAGAGAAGCTTCACCACATTGTTGCCTGAAATGGTGCAGTTCAGCTATAAAGAAAATCTGGATAAGCTCAGGTTGTTTTCTCTGGAGTACAGACAGACTAGCTGAGAGGGGACCTGATTGAAGTGTATAAGATTATGAGGTTAAAAAAAATCACACAACACCAGGTTATAGTCCAACAGGTTTAATTGGAAGCACACTAGTTTTCGGAGCAACGCTCCTTCATCAGGTGATTGTCATGAAGATTATGAGGGGTATGGATACACCTAATAGGAAACAGCTCTTTCCTAGTTGGAGGGTCAATTACAAGGGGACAAAGTTTTAAGGTGGAATGCAGGAGAGTCAGAGGGGATGAGGAAAAGTTTTTCACCCAGAGGATGGTGGGAATCTGGAATGCACTGCCTGGGAGGATAATTGAGGTAGGAAAAGTTACAACCTTTAAAAAGTACTTGGTAGAGTTCTTGAAATGTCATAATATTCAAGGATTTGGACCAGGTGCTATAAAAAGTGGGACTAGTGAGGATTTGAATAGTTTTCTGTCAGTGCAGACTCAAATGGGTCAAAAGGCTGTACTATAAAATCCTTCAGCCATATTGGCTCAAAGCTCCAGAATTCCTTCCATAAACTTATTAACTTTTCTTAAAATCTCTTGTTTGACCAAATGTTTCTACAGCCCTCCTATTATGACCTTCATTTGCTCAATATCAAGCTTTGCCTAATTATGTTTCTATCAAGTACCTTGGATTGTTTTTTAGAATAATGGTACAACATAACTGTAATTAATTTATTCAAAACACAGAAACAAAATAAAACAAAAACACCTTTAGACAGTTTCTCAATTTAAAGCAATTGGACATAAGTAAGATTCTTCTTAGCAAATCAATTTTATTTTAGGTGCAAATTTGAGCAAAAATGAAATTGCTCCTTGGTAGATGTCCACAATCTGTTCAGTTGCAGTACTGATTCAATGTTTGGTCTGATCCTTAAAATACAAAATGCTGTATTTGCAGTATATTTACACATAGATCTAACTTACATTTTTTTAAAAACTCAACGCTTCCAAAAAAAGCCAGGGACTGCTACAGAAAGCAAGCAGAGAGTTATGCCAAGTGAAAAGAGTAAAAACAGAATTGTATATGATTTTGGCAAGAACAGGTGAGGATGATTGTTACTTCACATTAATTAGTAAACAGATTTATTGTGACTAATACATACTCCAACTTCATACAAAGCTTCAAATCCTCATCATTCTTGCATATGACTTTTGAATAATGAGCTACGCTTTGACATTATATGCAGTGTAAAACGAGGAAGAAACATTTACATCAATGTTCTGTTCCAGCATTTTGTTGTTTAGTAAAATGTTGTTTAATTTGATGGCCTGTTCTTTATTTTCCTTTCAGAATTGTGAAAAGTTTCAGCTTAGTTACTATTACCCAGTTTTAAAGATTAACCAAGTGTAATAACAGCCTTCCATCAAATTTGGAAGCAAATTTTGTAAATGATGGTATTCCTGGTACAGTACCACCTTTTACACACATAGCAATATGTTAGAGCTCTGTGCCCATTTTCTGACTAAGTTTCAAGCTCAAACACGACATACACACACCTTTTCAACATGCTGACTTTCTCCAGTCAGCACTTTCCAAATGAGATGAAAATTAAGGCAGTGTAGGAAGCTACTAGGACTTTTTCTTCATTCAAATATAATAGATGAAATTCCATCTGCAAATACTGTACTAATAAACAAAATCTAATTCAAAGCATTTTAAAATAAAAGAAAACAAAACAGAGCAAAACACTTCAAAATGGAGTATAATAGGGTATTATTATATGGAGGTGATAGTCAGGTGGTATTATGTTAGGAGAAAGGGACAACTACAGATGCTGGAGATTAGAGTTGTGTGGCAAAGCAAGCATGTCAGGCAGCATCTGAGGAGCAGGAGAATCAATGTTTCGGGCATAAGCCCTTCATCAGGAACGAGGGTTGTGGATCGGGGCTGAGAGATAAATATGAGGGAGGCTGGGGGGAAAGATACCTGGGAAAGCGATAGGTGGATTGGGGGGAGTTGCTAGGAGAGCGCTAGGTGGATGAAGGTGAGGAAAAAGGTAATAGGTCAGAGGGGGCAGTGATGGACAATAATGGTATTATTGCTAGACTATTAATGCAGAAACCCAGCTAATATTCTGGGGACCGTGGTTCAAATCTTGCCACAGTCAATGCAAAATTTGAATTCTCAGCCCTTGTGTGCACAGCTGTAGTGTCTCTACCCTGGATCTGGAAGGCTGGGTTCAAGTTCCACCTGTTGCCCACTCCATCACCAACATCTTGCTGTGTATGGACAAGGACTACATCACTATCTGAGGTATTGCCAGTGATTTTAGAAATTGTCCAATGAACATTCCACTTCTGACATATGAAGCAAATTAAATGGTTGGGCTTTGGAACCTGCAGAGATGTTCTGAAGCCCCAGTTACTGACCTTTAACAAGCATAAACATTTTCCTTTGTGCTACGCATGAACTTAAGAGAACTTTCCTACTGATTCCAGTTGCTAGGGCTCCTTGATGTCATTCTCAGTCAAATGCAGACTTGATGTTAAAGGACTGTCACTCTCACCTCACTTCCAGAATTCAATTCTTCTGTTCATTTTTTGAAACAAGGCTGTAATGATGTCAAGATCGGAGTAGCCCTGGCAGAATCCAAGCTCAGTGTCAGTTATTGCTAAGCAGATACTGCTTGACAGCACTGTTGAAAATCCCTTCCATGATTTTACTGATGATCAGCTGATGGACAAGTAGCATGGGGCTGGGTTGGATTTGTCCATAGGACCTGGACATGCTTCCACATTGTCAAATAGATTTTAGCGATAGTAGAATAGCTTGGATACAGGCACAGCAAGTTCTGAAGCACATATCTTCAATACTATTGCTAGAGTGTTGCCAAGGCCCACAGCCTTTGCAGTATCCAGTGCCTTCAGCCATTTCTTGATATCCTATGGAGTGCATCAAATTGACTAAAGATTGGCATGCTGCAGATTCTGTAGGAATCTGAGATAGATCATTCACTTGACAATTCTGGCTGAAAACTGCTGACAATGCTTCAGTCTTCTCTTTTGTATGGATATGTTGAGCTCTCCCATCTTTAGCACAGAGCTATTTGTGGAGTTTTCTCCTCCAGTGAGTTTTACAATTGTCCATCACCATTCACAACTGGATGCAGCAGGACTCCAGAGTTTAGAACAGATCCACTGGTTGGGAAGCTGTTAGCTCTATCGCTTGCTACTTTTGTCACTTATCATACAAGTAGTCATGTTTTGTAGTTTCAACAGCTGGACTGCTAATTTTTTAGGTATAGCCAATGCTGCTCTTGGCATGTCCTCCTGCTCTCTTCCTGGAATCAGATTTGAACTCCTAGCTTGATGGTAATGGTAATGTGGGGGATTTGCCAAGCAATGAGGTTGGAGATTGTGTTGAAGTACCATTCTCCTGCTGTTGACAGCCCACAGCGTCTTGTGGGCAAATGCATCTGTGACAAACATATCAGTGAGGATGGGGTCAAGTATGTTTTTCCCTTTTATTGACTCCTACCTCACCTCAGCATCCCTAGTCTTGCTTTCCTAAAAATAAATATTTGGATTATAAGTTTAGAATTTGTGTTTCTCATCTCTACCCTAAACAAAACTGGAATTGGCAGTTTTCCAATTTATGGCACCTCTTCCTTTAATACCAGAATGTCCAACTCCACCTTCCTCTTCCCTGCCCATTTGTGTAGCTCTCACATTCCCATCCATCAGGCTGTCTCCCAGCTTTTCTGTCTCTTGTCTCTCTCTGTCTGGGTCCTTCCTTCCCACTACTGTCTATCCATCCTTCTGGCTCCCTCCCTCATTCCCTTTTGGCCTTTGAGCTTCCTCGGTTTGTAAACTTGTATTCCACTGAGTAATTTATTCCATGTGATTTTGGCTTGCCTTACGTCTCTGGCACTTCATATTCCCTGCTGAAGATCAATGCAAAATAATTTATATGAATTCACACCACAATGGAATTCAAGTACCGAAAAGTCATTAGTTTCTTTACTTACTCACACATTGTTTCCTTCATCCCAAAAATTAAAAGCAGCTTTCACAATTATAACAATAATTTTCTTGGAATAACAGACACATTCTGGGATATATCAACATTTACATGGATCCCTGAAAGTGTATAATTACATTTGTGGTTTAGTCACAATTATCAGCTGAGCTTCAAAAATCTGTGCAATAATTTATCCTACCTTTTTCATTTCCTCAACATAGGCAATCATAGCTTCTTCTTTTGACATGTCTCCCAGGGAATTCCAAGCATCCCTATTATAAACACAGGAAGGCATTTCTTTTAATGAGTTATGACAAAATGCAAACCAATTTTCAAGCTCCAACCATATTAAACCACATCCAGCAAATTTCAAATTTAAATCTTCAAAGCCCAGTGGAAAGAATTTATTACGATAAATGTCAGGCAACTTAAATTTAAAGGAAATGCCCAACTTGACAAATGAAATTTTCTGCTCTTTCCTCTTCCTCCAACTTTTACACTCAATGACACAAATATCTCCACATCAGAGGCAGTTTAGAGAAAGTTTATACCAGGTTGATTTCTGGAATCAAGAGATTGTCTTATAATGAAAGACTGAGCAATTTGGGCCTATTACATTTACGGTAGAGATGAAAGACAGTTAATTTTACTAAGAGATAATTCGACTGGGATAACACAACGATCATAGGACAAGCTAAATAAAGAACAGCCAGAGAATTTCTAGAAACATGGCACTCATCCACGGACTGCATCAAAAAGCACATAGGCCTAGACCCAATATACCAACCACTACAACGAACAACCAGAAGTCACAGGAACTGAACCAAATAAATTCCAGAAAACAGCACAGCAGCGCTTCACAGGAAGCTCCAAAGCACTGAGGATGTCATCTAGACTGAGGACAAAACAGTTGCAGATCAACTTCCCAACTCGGCAAACATACCCATAGCTACAAAAGAAATAATATTCTGAAGGTCTTGACAGGGAAGAAATTGAAAAGATGTTTTTTTTTCTCATGAAGGAATCTGCAACTATAAGGCAAATTTTCAAAATAAAGTGTTACTACTTCAGAGATTAGAAGGAATTTATTTTCTCAGAGGGTGATAAATCTTACAAATTCTTTATTCAGAGAGCTTTGGAGGCCGAGTCACTGAATACATTAAAGACCAAAGCCAGCCTACTTCTGATCTACGGAGAGAATGTCTCTGGAGCACAGGCAGAAAAGTGAAGCTAAGGTCAAGATTGGATCAGCACACAATCTTCTTGAATAATGGAGCACGCTCAAGGGACTGAATGGCTCATCCTTCTGTTTTTATTTTATCCAACAAAAAAACCAAATGAATTTAAATTCCTAATTTACAAATCATTGAACTATTATCTATAATGAAACAAACTTGTTCATTTGGATTTAAGACTTCATCATTGTCTAACTCAAAACAACAATTTTCAGAGTTCTTACATGATTCTAAACAAATTATAGCACAATTAATATGGAGCAACGTTAAAGATCTGCGATACTGTCTCATGAACCAAAACAAAAAGACCCAGAAACTATGCAATTGCAATACAGAAGAAAAAGAGCCATATGATCCAGCAGGTGAGGAGAAAGTGAGGAGTGCAGATGCTGGAGATCAGTCAGAAGTGTGGTGCTGGAAAGGCACAGCAGGTCAGGCAACATCGGAGGAGCAGAAGAATCGACGTTTCGGGCATAAGCCCTTCATCAGGGGTGAAGCTTGTGGGGTGGAGGACTGAGAGATAAATGGAAGAGGGGTGAGATTGGAGGGGGGAGGTAACGGAGTGTGATAAGTGGATGAAGGTGGGGGAGAAGGTGATAGATGGGAAAGGTGACAGATACATCAAGAAGGCTGTGCCAAGTTGGAGGCTTGGGACTGGGATAATGTGGGGGAATCTACATTGATCCTGTGTGGTTGCAGGATCCCAAGGCGGAATATGAGGCGTTCTTCCTCCAGGCATCAGGTGGTAAGAGTTTGGTGATGGAGGCGGCCCAGGACCTGCATATCCTTTGCGGAATGAGTGAGAGGGGGCATTGAAGTGTTCAGCCAGGAGGCGGTAGGATTGGTTGATGTGAGTGTCCCAGAGATGTTCCCTGAAGCAACCCACAAGTTGGCAACCTGTGTCCCTGAAGGATTGAATGAAGGGCTTATGCATCATTTTTGGTTTCAAGGTTTGCATTTAGATCTGTTAAGGCAGAAGGCCATATTTCTAAGTTCCTATCCAGTGATTTGAGTACATAATCCAGGCAGTCACTTTCCTTGTGGAGTTCTGACAATGCAGTATTGTTAGGAGGTCTGTTTTTGGACTGTGGCCTCTACTGTTTCCTTTTGGAATGGAAAATCCCACAGCAAAGTACAATACTGATGAAGACACTCACCGAATGTCCTTGGCAATGTTTATTTCTCACCCAACATTACAAAGCTAGATTTATCTGGTCAGGTCTCACTTGTTTGTGTGACTTTGTGCAGCACATTATCTGGCATATTGACTTTACTTAAACTCTTTGGTTGATCATCAGGTAGTTGGTGGATATCCTGAATTTGAGAGAAGCTGCTTGGATGGAAGTTGACTCTTTATTGATTCTCCTGCTCCTCTGATGCTACCTGACCAGCTGTGCTTTTCCAGCGCCACACTCTTGACTTAGCTATGATGTGACCCTCATGCAGTTTCCCCACTGTGTGAATCAAGCAAAGAGGGAAAATTGATAAAGAGGAGAAAGTGAGGACTGCAGATGCTGGAGATCAGAGCTGAAAATGTGTTGCTGGAAAGAAGGGCTCATGTCCGAAATGTTGATTCTCCTGCTCCTTGGATGCTGCCTGACTTGCTGCGCTTTTCCAGCAACACATTTTCAGCAAAACTGATAGAGTCAACTTCCATCCAAGCAACTTCTCTCATAAATTCAGGATATCCAAGAACCACCTCATGATCAACGAAGCAGTTTAAGTACAGTCAATAAGCCAGATAATGCTGTGCACAAGGTCCCACAAACAAGTGAGAGCTGACCAGATAAATCTAGCTTAGTAATGTTGGATAAGAAATAAACATTGCCAAGGACATTCGATGAATGTCTTTGTCAGTATTGTAATCTGCTGTGGCATCTTTCATTCCAAATGAAACAGTAGAGGCCACAGTCCAAAAACAGACCTCCTAACAATACTGCACTTGCCAGAACCCCACAAGAAAAGTGACAGCCTGGATTATGTACTCAAATAAAAATATAGCCTTCTGCCTTAACAGATGGAAGTGCAAACCTTGAAACCAAAGATGATGAATTAGCAAATCTTGGCAATGAAGCACTTTGACAGCCTGAGGTTGTGAAAAGCACTGCATAAATGCTAGTAAGTCTCTTTCATTGCTGTGAAGATCTGCAAAAGCTGAAGATTGTTTACCACTCTCAAAGCATCTCTAAGAGGAAACATTTAATCCCCATTTAGCATCTTTCCATAAAATAACATAAACATGTCTGAACAGGAAAATAGCTCCAAAAACTTTTTTTAAGCTGCCATGGGCATACAATGTTCCTCTAAAGTTAAACAAAAAATAACCCAAAATCTTAACATTCAAGCTACTTATAGTTTAGTCATTAATTTTGAAAAGTTAATATTCTGCTGGTCTTGACCAGTTTATGAAACTTCAATGTTCCCCTTTATCGTATTACTTTGGCACATAAGAGCTACTGCAATTTTTTCTGCTTAAACAATAGTTGGAAATCTCAAAGTGCCATATTTCATAGTGACCTTCTGAACATGGTGAACTTTTAATGTGGGAGAAACTTTCACAAGTTTTAATTTCAGATTTCCCATCAAAAGTAAGACCGTTTTAACAAAAAGAAAGACTAGTCATTAGCTACAATATTAATGGTTGGACAGGGAGTAAAGCCAATGTTACTTCATACATGGCAAACACATTTGTTGAAGTACTAAACCTAGTAATTATTGAACAGTGAACCGATTTATTTCAGCTCTCTTAGATAACAGTCAGGGAACAAAGACAAAACAATTATTCATCTTTTCCCCAGCATCTGCTTGCTACTGCTAAAATCTAAACAAAAAGAAATCAGGAACATTATACGAACAATAAATGAACACAACATTAAAAAATTCAGTCAAACAAAAAACAGTTATCACTGAAAATTTAGTGAAGGTTAACCTCAGCGACCATTGTGTTTGCTTAGAGAAATGCAACTTCTACATCAAAACACTATGCATAAAGGAAACAGATATGCATTTGTCAGTCAGGAGCATTTCATGTCCACTATGAGGAAAAAAATCCCTTTACCACATTCTCCAGCCAACATTGGTCGAACATTAAAGCTGATATTTATGATTGACAAGGGTAGATGAGTACTGACTTGAAGATAAAGAATGATTTATTTCATAAGAAGCAATTCAAAATACATGAATTTCAGAATTGTGATCGATGTAACCCTGATGGAGGGCAACTTGCAAATGTTAAAAATCCTTAAGATCTCTATGCCAAAATCAGCTACTTTCTCCCCACCCCCACCCTCCTCCAGCTTGTCTCTCCACCCTTCAGGCTTTCTGCCTTTATTCCCGATGAAGGGCTTTTGCCCAAAATATCGATTTCGCTGCTCCTTGAATGTTGCCTGAACTGCTGTGCTCTTCCAGCACCACTAATCCAGAATCTGGTTTCCAGCATCTGCAGTCATTGTTTTTACCTACTACCTACTATCACCTACCAACCATTACTAAATGCATATAAAAGATAGTCATTCTAGCCCAATTCTGTCTTGCTATACTTAAGGTATTCTGTATAAATGCAATTTTTCCTTATGTCTTCAGGAAATATCTGAATGTATTTTAGAGTCAAGGAGTTTCTTTTGAATTTTAGTCCCTTTTATTTACTAACCAATTCACACAAACTAAGAATCTACAATGCAGCAGTTTAGTTTTGTACTAGCAGAGACCCACAAAACATATGTGGTCAAATTAATAAAGTTAACCAACATAAAATTTAAATTGTGCTTTTCAAATCCCCTATATGATCTTGAGAAAGAAGCAATGAATTAAAGGATATGATCAACTTAACTACTATTCAGCAACTGTCCATAGCAGTATTCAAGTGCAGTGATTGCAAATGCAGTAGAAGCACCAATCAGAAATAATTTATAAAAAGATGCAAAATTCATGATAAAGAATAATAAAAGATGTAGACCATTCATTCCCTCAAGTCTGCTCTACTATTGAATTAAATCATTATTAATCTGTATCAAACTTTATCTACCAATCTTTTACTTTTAAACTGACATTGTTATGTTCTTAAGTTTCAATTAACTTAGCCTCAACAGTTTGTATTCAGGAAAGGTTTCTCCTTTCCTTTTGTGAAGAATTGCAACCTGACATCACTGCCTGAATGGCCTGGTTCTCATATTAAACGTTATGTCACTAAAATAAAACAAAAGAACTGTGGATGCTGGAAATCTGAAACAAAAAGATTGTTGGAGAAACTCAGCAGGTCTGGCAGCATCTATGGCAAGAAAGCAGAGTTATTGTTTTAAGACTGGTGGCTCTTTTGTTAGAACGATTATTTGCTAGGAAATTATGTTATGCTAATCCTGAAGTTAGGAGGGATGTGGAGACAATTGGAGACACAGCTATAAATTATCCGTTCTCATGTATTCCTAGGCTCGTTATCACATTATATGGATTGATTTAGTATAGCTCACCCATTTTCTCACTCTTTGCTCTAATTATCATTCCATATTCCGCATTTCTTTTCAACTGGCCTGCTATCCATAATCTCCTTGTTTATCTACTAGTTTCATCTCTCTCTCTCTCTCTCTCTGAGCTCTATCCGGACCTATCCACTCAACTCTCCCCTTTTTACTCCTATTCATTCAAAGGGATGTGAGCTTCACTGACTACACTAGCATTTATTGCCCAAGAAAATGGTGGTAAGCTGCTTTCATGAACACCATAGTTTTTGGAGTGTAAAGGAGATAGTTCCAGAATTTTTACCCAGGAACTGTGAAGGGCTGATGTTTTATTTCCAAGTCAGGATGGTGCGTGCCTTGAAGAGAAACTTGCAAGGGGTGATGTTCCCATGTATCTGCAAGTACAGCTAGACAATTGTACACAATCAGTAAACTATATAGCAATTGTGATCACCATTTGTATTTGCCAATAAGGTCCCAGAAGCCAGGTCGGGTTGTGTTGCAGGGCCCAAAGGTTGCTTGCTTGTAGTAACTGTAGAACTTCAGCATTAGCTCATTTGATGGTTGAAATGAACCTATTTAATAAGACATTTGAAAAACCTAATTAGTCTAACATTTTCACTTTTCAAAAATCAATTAAAACTGTTGCAAATCACATTGCAAATGAAATCTAATAATACTAAATCTTCCACAAAATAATATATCAAAACAGAAGGCAACAATCAGCAGGTGCCCTGCTTAATTGCTACATTTGCTGCCACAAATTAATGAATCAAAAGCTAACAATTCTCAATTCATATTAGAACCAACATGGTATTGATCTTTACTAGGATGGTTCAATACAAATTCCTCATTTAGCTAAGTGGGAATCTTAACTTGGTTAATGCAATTTTGACGAGCAAAATGAGCAATAGAGATCATGATTGGGTACGTGAACCCCATACTCACACTCATATTTACCTGTGTACGTGAACATTTATGCAAGTTTGTTGGCAAAAAGAAAATATATTCAAAATTAGAGAGTGCAAGCGTTTTTGTTTTTTTTTTGTTAAGCTTTACTTCCTGGTCTCCTGTTTAAGAACATTTTTTTAAAATAGTGTGTAACGTGTGAAAATTACTTATCTATAGCACCTTGGTAGATATCAGTGCCGACTCTACAGAAATTGAGTAGTCATCAGTTATAGAGTTTTAATTTGCTGGGCACTGCTGGGAAAACTCTGGATATAATTATTTGCCACATCACCATTTTGCCCCATTACAAACCTGGCAATTGCCCACAGTTCAGTAATGTCACCTTTCTTACCACTACAATAAGCCAATTCCCCAAAAGGATGGTAGGTAACGTACTTGATTGGTTCATGGATTTTGGACTAGGGAAGAGGTTGCAGAGGAACGATGGAAAGAACTGGGGCTAAAAATTACTGGGCTCAAAGAGGGTTAACAGGTATTGAGTATAAGGGATTGTGGCCTGGGAAAGGAGTACCAGTAATCAGGAACAGATGAAGATTGGGATGAAGTTACTTGGGGAGACAGGCAAATGAGTCAAGTGTGGGATAGGAACATCAGAACTTGAAGCAGCAGTAGGAAATTCAGCCCCTTGACTTGCCTTGCCATCTGGTATGATCATGGATGATCTTATTTTGACCTCAATTCAACTTGTCTGCCCACTGTCCAGAACCCTTTAACCCATTACTAATTAAAAATTTGTCTGTCTCCTCCCCAAACTTGCTCAGTGCCCGATCATCCACAGTGATATTAGAGTAACAGCAAAGTGGAGTGTTAGAATGGCATTAAAAGAATTGTGCTAAGACACTTGTGGTGCAGTGATGATGTCCCTACCTCTAAGGCAAAAGACCTGGGTTGAAATCCCACCTGCTCCAGAGTTGTGAAAAAATGTTTCTGAACAGGGTGATTACAGAATATCTAAAAAAGTTATCTGTGAATTTACTACAAATAAATACTGAAACACTGCTTTACTGTGTTGAAAGTCAAGTATTACGGAGTCATAGAGATGTACAGCACAGAAACAGACCCTTCGGTCCGACTCGTCTACCGAGCAGATGTCCTGACCTCATCTAGTCCCACCTGCCAGCACCTGGCCCCAATTCCCCAAACCCTTCCTATTCATATACTCATCCAGATGCCTTTTAAATGTTGCAACCGTACCAGCCTCCATCACTTCCTCTGGCAGATCATTCCACACACATACCACCTTCTGCGTGAAAAAGTTGCCCCTTAGGTCCCTCATGTCTTTCCCCTCTCACCCTAAACCTATGCCCTTTAGTTCTGGACTCCCCCAGGGAAAAGACCTTGTCTGTTTACCCTATCCATGTCCCTTATGATTTTATAAACCTCTAAGGTCACCCCTCAGCCTCCGATGCTCCAGAGAAAACAGCCCCAGCCTATTAAACCTCTTCTTATACCTCAAATCCTCCAAGCCTGGCAACATCTTTGTAAATCTTTTCTGAACTCTTTCAAGGTTCACAATGTCCAATCGATAGGAAGGAGACCAGAATTGCATGCAATATTCCAAAATTGGCCGAAGCAATGTCCTGCACAGCTGCAACATGACCTTCCAACTCCTGTAGTCAATACTCTGACCAATAAAAGGAAAGCATACCAAACACAGTGAAAGAATGAAAAGGGAAAGAGAGAAACAAGAGTTTTGAACAGGAGCTGCCTAAATGAACACGTCAGACATATTATAATAATAATAAATAGTAAACAAGTATATAAGAAGCATTTGAATAAGTACTTTAAAAGCCAGGAAATAGTAGGCTATGGATCAAGTACAGGCAAATTGGATTAGTGTAATTTTGTGTTTGTTGTTTTGGCACAGACATTGTGGCCCAAAGGGCCTGTTTCTATGCTGAATAACTCTGACTATGACAATAACATTTGGGAAGTTTCACTACTACCATACAGGATATAGGTAAAACCACATGTGCAAATTGGTCACTTGACTTAAGCAGCAACACACTTGTTCTGAAGACAGATTACAGAATGTTGACTGGACTGCTGGAATGAAGCTGACTTGTCTTCCCAGGAAAATGTGAACTGATTGAGCCTATACTTATTGGAGTTTCAAAGAATGGGAGATGATCTAAATGAAACCAGCATTCTGTGGGGCCTTGACAGAGTTGACGCTTAGAACATATTTCTCTTCATAGGGGATATCTAGAACTTGGGGATACAATTTCAAAATAAGAGGATTCCCCAACTAAGACAAAAATGAGATTGGTGAATTGAGAGAATTCATTCTGTCTTCCCCAATGAGCAATGCAGTTTGGGTCATTTAATGTATTACCCTCTCATTCCAAAATATCAAATACCCTTAAATCGTTAAGTCCCTGCCATGTGTCTATAATCACAACCATTTATTGCTATTTATGAAATTCTATTTTAACATCAGGTTTGGCTAAGATCATAAGACGTAGGTACAGGTCAGCATCAGCTTGGAGGGCTGAAGGGCCTGCTCCTATGCTGTACTGTTTTTATTGGTCTTGTTCTAGAAGTAGGCTATTCTGTCCATTGAGACTTCTCTACCATTTGATTAGATCATGGCTGGCTAATCTGATAATCCTCAACTTCAGTCCTCAACCCTCAATTTCCTTGCTAATTAAAAATATACTTAATGACCCAGCCTCTCCACTCCTCCTCATCTGTCATTAATAGATGATCTCTTACTCTGACATGCCTTCTGGTCCTAGAATTTCTGAAAGGAGAAAATGGCTCCCTGCATTTACGGTGTCAAGTCCCTGAAGACACTCATGCAATAAGGTTTCCTCTCATTTTTCTCAACCACAATGAGTACAAGCTCAACCTACCCTCATAAGAAAATACCTCCACGCCTGCGGTCATCTTAGCAAACCTTCTCTGGACTGCCTCCAATGTCAGTGCATCTCTCCTTTCACAAAACAGTAACAAAGGAAGAAAAAAGAAAGAATGCATGTGGCATCTTATCATTTCTTTAAATGATTTACAAAAGGAGGAATTTTACAGTTTCCTGTCAATGATGATGGTAGGTAGCCTTCTGGCCCTTAGCTGTTTGCAATATTACATTTCTTGCTGGAGCACTCCTACGTCTGTATGATCTGTTGTTCCCTGTCACATTGTGGTTATCAGAGAATAAAGAGGAGTCTTAACATTTACAAATATAGCCTTCAGTTATGGAAAATCACAATGCTATGGATGTCAAAGCAAGATAATACGTGATCAAAGTCAAATATCTTGTTCTCCATTGGCAGCAGGGGATTATTCCATGTGCAACTAAGCAAAAGGAAAGGACACAATAAAGATAAACTATTTCCACTAGTTGGCGATTCTAGAACCAGAACTAGGGAGGCAGAGTCTAAATGTTAGGGCCAGCCTATTCAGGAGAGATGTGAGGAAACTCTGTACACAGAAAGGTTGGTAGATATTTGAAAATCTCTTCCACAAACAGCAGTTGATGCTAGATTTGATGTTGACTTTAAATCAGAGCTAGATTTTTCTTGTTAAGCACAATGTATGAAAAGGGTATAGGCCAAAGATCCACCTTGGTTTCAGCAAATGGCACAACAGGCTCGAGGGGCTGAATGCCTTACTCCTTTTCCTTTACTCCTATAAATTCAGATGTCATTGATTTTTAGTCATAACCAGGGCAGTTAACACCAGACACTTGAAGAGTTGAGAGATGCCAAAATAAAGATTTGTGCTAGTAATTAATGTTCTTGTCAGGATTTTAATTCTAATATTCACCCAAAACCAACACATTGACATGGTACAGTTGAAAGGTTGTGCAAGTGGCAAGAATACGATTTGTGCTCGGTTCTGTATTTTGCTTTAAATTTACCAAAATCCATTGCAGACGTGCTGACCTCGAGACTTGACTTTTACTCTGGCTTAGATAAACTGAATTCTGATTAGTAGAGTATACATAAAGTAAATTCTAAACATGTGAATTTCCCAATTGTTTGGAGACTCAAGCATTGCTACAATCTCCCAGTGGCCAATCATTTTTAAGATTTGAATTTCCAGTTAATAATTGAAAAAAAATGACAAGATTTTAGAACAAAGAACATTACAGTGCAGTACAGGCCCTTCGGCCCTCTATGTTGTGCTGACCTGTGAAACCAATCTGAAGTCCATCTAACCTACACTATTTCATTCTCATCCATATGCCTATCCAATAACCATTTAAGTGCCCTTAAAGTTGGCAATTCTACTGTTGCAGGCAGTCCGTTCCACGCACTTACTATTCTGAGTAAAGTAACTACCTCTGACATCTGTCCTATATCTATCACCCCTCAATTTAAAGTTATATCCCCTCATGCTAGCCATCACCATCTGAGGAAAAAAGGCTCTCACTGTTCACCCTATCTAACCCTCTGTCTGATATGTCTCAATTCTCTCTAACGAAAACAGCCTGAGCCTTTCCTCTGAAGACCTTCCCTCCATACCAGGCAACATTCTAGTAAATCTCCTCTGAACCCTTTCCAAAGCTTCCACATCCTTTCTATAACGTGGTGACCAGAACTGCATGCAATATTCCAAATGTGGCCGCATCAGAGGTTTGTACAGTTGCAACATGACCTCATGGTTCTGAAACTCAATCCCTCTACCAATAAAAGCTAACACACCATATGTCAGATTCTTGTGGTAGACTACTATTAACTGAACCCCAGGATGAATATTTCCCATCAACCACCACCCTCTGTCTTCTTTCAGTTAGCCAATTTCTGATCCAACCTGCTAAATCACCCTCAAGCCCATGCCTCCATGGGACAGACTACCATGGGGAACCTTCTCAAATGCCTTACTGGAATCCATATACACCGCATCAACTGCTTTACCCTCATCCACCTGTTTGGTCACCATCTCAAAAGAACTCAAATAAGTTTTGAAAGGCATGACCTACTTCACAAAACCTTGACAACTATCCCCAATCAACTTATTCCTTTCCAGAGAATTATAAATCCTCTTTATAAGACTTTCCAACACTTTACCCATAGCCGAAGTAAGGTTCACAGGTCTATAATTACCAGAGTTGTCTCTACTCCTTCTTAAACAAGGGAACAAAATTTGTTATCCTCCAGGCTTCTGGCACTATTCCTATAGATAATGAAAACATTAAGATCAAAGCCAAAGGCTCTGCAATCTCCTCCCTGGCTTCCCAGAGAATCCTAAGATAACTCCCATCTGGCCCAGTGGACTTACCTATTTTTACACTTTCCAGAATTGCTAATACCACCTCCTTACTAAGTTCAATCTCATCTACTCTAGTAGCCTGTCTCAGTATTCTTTTCGACCATGTTTTAATTAAATATTTTCCTGTAATAAATGAATAAAATAAGATGGGGGCTAAACACTCTTTTTGGAGGCACCTTACACTTCACATGACTGAAAATGGTATTTGTCTTTTTATACTCATCACCCATCAGATGCTCCATGGAATTACAGACCATTTAACAAACAATCAACAGTTGCTCCCAACTTCACATGGGTTCCAGTATACTCAACTAAAGTCTGGTCTTGGTTTATCACAATTAATAAGGATATATTATCCAAAATTGTTGCAAGGTACATCTCTCTTGCAGGAGACATTGCTTTCCCATATCTGACTAGAATAGCTCACCTTGTCAAATTGATTGATGGCACAGAACCCTATATGGAGGTATTCTTCAATTTGTCGGGTAACTAGGAGCCTGATTTCAAAAATGTGTTCCAGGCTCTCTTCCACACAACTTGAATCAGATGAATTTTAAAATTCTGATAGAAATGCTCCTAATTAGCTAAACTTGGCCATAATTGCTTTAATCTTTGAAATAAAAGGAGCGCTTACTGGATGACTGTTTACAACTCATTACCTTCATGAGCTTTCTGGGACTTTAGGAGACTTGGGCTCAATTCCTCATAAACGCAGAGGCTGCTACATTGTCACTTACAAGCATAAATACCTTGCACATTCTTCTCTCAGAATAACATTCATGACCTACCTTTAATTTTGAACAATCAAACTACTTCGGCTTTCTCATAACCAGAGAGCAATAAAAGTCACACGGCCAAGCTTACTTAATCTCCATTTAAAGCTACAGTCCCAAAAATCTAAGAATCTATGATCCTCAGACTGCAAAAGCATGATGAAGGATTTTTATGATGAACAGTTCCTAAATACATTCAACAGCAGGCTGACCAATAAATTTATTAGTTTATACAGTCTGAGTTACACAACTTAGAATCCCCTATTAATTTCCAGAAAATCAGCTGAAGAGGAGGAATGGAGTCGATGATATATACTTGTATTTGTGATAGGAGCCAGATGGATCTTATTGGGGGTGTTAACTTGGGCCAATCAATCAAGACAAAAGAGTTCTACAAGGCCTGACTTGAATCAGAAGAGTCATAGGCTGGTATGCAGAGGGTGTACACCTGGTAAGTCCACCTTCATGTGAGTTGAAACAACTAAATTGCTTTGCAAGAACTTATGTCTGGTGGCCAGGATTTGTGTGCTGTCATAGCTGTGTTGGTGGGGCAGAGACCAGAGTGCCAACAAGGACAAAAATTGCACACCCCTCCCCCAATTCATGGAAGTGGCTGGGTAAACCCTGGACTCTGTTACATGTCGACTATGCAACTCCTTTCATTGGCTCAATGTTCCTGATCCTTTAGGATGCATGTTCCAAGTAGTTGGATATGCATTGAGTGCATTTGGCAAACTCAGGAATAAGGAGTGAAAAGCTGCTTGCTTCATTTGTGATACATGGACTGCTGGAAGTATTGGTCATGGACAACTACAGGGACAGCTCCAGCAGAGTTGATGTGAGGACGACTCCACACCAGGTTAAACACAATATACCTGGATGTGGGGGGTGGGTAGGGTGAAAAGGCAGCAGATATGCCAATGCTAGCCACATGCTTTGTCTAAGCAAGAGAGGAGGTTTAACTTGGGGGATAAAGTTTGGTTCCAGAACTATGGAAATGGCCCTGCATGGGTGAGAGGCAAGATCTATACAAGGTCAGGCCCCATGATATACAAAATTCAGGAGGTGAGGCTGTCATGAACAAACATATGGGTCACCTGAAAGCTGTTACCTTACCAGCAGGGTAGGAGCAAAACATACCTTGCCCCTCACAACAGCTAGAAGGCCTATCAGAAACTGTAGATTTTCCCCCTCTGTCTAGTGTTGAGGAAACCTCAGAGTCTGAAATGGATATTGCTCCCACCAGAAGAAGAGGAGGAAGCTCTCCCAAGATGCTCCGGACGCGAGAGACAGGCTACAGTCAGGCACATGCCACCCATGTCAGAGTCCAAGTCGGTAGATCTGTACCTGGGACGTAAACATCACAGATGAAGCTATATGAGAAAGACCAGGCCTATTTGCTTGGACTTTGGGGTGGGGAGAAGTGTAGTGATCGGAACTAGGTGAATTTTATTGGCTGAGATCCTTGATTAGCCCAGGTTAACAAACCCAATCAGGGAGCCCTGGCTGACAGATATAAACAGGAGATTTGTAAAAAAAACCAGAAGATTCAGAATCTCCCCACTTCCAGGATTGCCTCCCAGCTGGCTGGCCACAACCAGTGTACGATGTACCTGTGAATAAAGGGTGACTTGGTGACGGGATACTGACCTCTGTGCAGTTATTTCAGTTTAGATATACAGTTAAACATTATAAACATATAACCCCTTAACTAATAAATAGTTTTAGTTTTTGTTAATTAATATTTCAACAGAATTTAGAGTTAATTTGTACAACTAAGATTTCAAAATATTAAAATTTTAAAAATTCAATCTTCCGTTCAAAGTATTGCATTCAGAGATACCTCTCTGTTCAAGCAACAAACAATTTCTTCATCAAAACCAAAAGAACTGCAGATGCTCTAAATCAGAGACAAAAATAGAAATTGCTGGAAAAGCTTAGCAGATCTGGCAGCATTTCTGAAGAAAAGTCAGAGTTAACATTTTGGGTCAAGTGACTTCCTCAGAGCCGATGGCAGCTAGGAAAATGTTGATTTGTATGCAGACGTTTATATACTAGACACATATTCCCCTCTCTTCCCTTGTCCACCTTCCACAGGGACCATCCTCATCCACTCTTCCTTCACCACCAACACCCTCCCGATGCCTCGTACTTCAGCTGCAACCTCAGCAGAAGGTTTAACACCTATCCATCTACTTCCTCCCTCCTCAGTATCCAAGGGCCCAAACACACCTTCCAGGTAAATCAGCACTTTACATGCATGTCACACAGATTGGTCAAATGCATTTGCTGCTCACAATGTAGTCTCTTCTACACTGTGTAAACAAAGCGTCGACTGGGTGACTGCTCTGCAGAACACATGTTCAGTTTGCAAAAAAAAAAAGACCGAGCTTCCAATTGCCTGCCACTTTAACACGCCACCCTATTCCCTGGCCAACATTTCTGTCTCAGGTTCACTGCAGATCACACTCAATGGGCAAAATATCTTCTGGGTTTATAACATTCAACAGGTATACTGTATTACCTTTAGTGTGGTCTTCACATAGAATTTGACTTTAGAAATGCTTGACAAATAAGAATCAAGTGTTTCTACAGCCAGTGTAGTTTAGAAATGTCCTTTATTTCCTTAGCTTCTAAAAGGTAAAAGGACGTCAATTCTCACAGCAAAAAAAAATTATGAAATTGATTGCACCACAACACTCACCAGGAAGATTACTGTGTGAAGCATTGCTAAAAATGACTCGTTCATTGGGTCATCCCTAAGGAGGGGAACTTCATACACATTAAAAAAAAACAATTTGAAGTGATGATTTATTTACATTCAAAACATCCTCTATCAGAGCAGACCAGAGTTGGAATCTGATCTTGACCAAGTGTGCAACCAGTTCAATTAACCAATCAGGTTTTTCTAAATGTTCTCTCTCTTCATTTGATACAAAATATTTCTTTCAAGCTAATACTATTAAAGCCCTGCTGAAATAGGATTGTTAATTTAAAGTTATTCCAAATCTAATCTACTTAATAGCTAAAGCAAAAAATTTAAAATGCTCCACATGCCAGATTCCCAATTTTACATTCTACACTAAGGTTACTGATAACATCTTGCCTAAATTTCACAGTATCACCCAAAATAAATCATTGTCTGAAATCTGCACAGAAGAATCAAATCTGGAATCCTTCCTATATGTTTGAATCAGCACTGACTATACATTTTTCACAATAAGACACAACATTGCTGTGTATTTCTATTAAAATTATATGGTTACCTCTTTTACTTCTGTTTTTAAAACCAAAGTAGCTAACCTGTTATAGTTATTGGTTGCATAGAAACTGCGTCAGTTGTGCACTTCATATATGCTTATTAATTTGTTTCAATAATTGTTACCAAAACATAGACCAGAGAGTTCAAGAGTAGAATACTGCATTCAATTCTGGTCTCCCTGCTATAGGAAAGATGTTGTAAAGGGTTCAGAAAAGATTTACAAGGATGTTGCCAGAATTGGAGGATTTAAGCTGTAGGGAGAGGCTGAATACACTGAGGCTATTTTCCCTGGAGCATCAGATGCTGAGGGATGACCCTATATAAGGTCATGAGGGGCATGGATAGGGTGAATAGTCAAGATCTTTTCCAAAGAGTGGGGGAGTCCGAAACTAGAGGGCATAAGCTTAAGGTGACAGGGAAAAGATTTAAAGGGGACTGAAGGGATGACATTTTCAAGCAAGTGTTGTGTGTATTGAATGAGCTGCATAGAAGGTGGTGGAGGCTGGTAACATTACAATATTTGAAAGGAATCTCAATGGGTGTATGAATAGGAGGGTTTTGGAGGGATATGAGCCAAATGCTGGCAAATGGGACCAGATTAATTTTGGATATCTGGTCAGCATAAACGAGTTAGACTGAACAATCTGTTTCCTTGCTGTACATCTCTATGACTTTACATAAAATGAAAATGCATGAAAGGTTTCTTTTTAACTCCAAATAAAACATTGCAGGATCAGCTATTTTCAGCAAAATGAATCGCATTGAAAATACCACATCCTGGAAATATCACTCAAGCCACAGACACATTTGTTTAATTTCTTTTTTTCTCCATCTGCTGCATCCCTTGGTTGTTTCATAAACTGTGCACTGAACAAGAAATGCTATGCAGAAATACAGCTTTAACATAACGTGATCTTGACGTCTCATGAACTCACGGCCAAAAACAAAACAGGATTTTGAGATTATTTTTCCAACTGCAAAAATCCACTGACATTTTCATCCAGTCCAAGAAGTCTCAACTTGATTCTCAACAGTCCCATCTCCAAGGACTTTTGCTAGTCCACATCCACCTTAGTAACAAAGTTCATTGCCCATTATCTGGCACTTCTGAAAAAAAATCTAAACTAATGCCCTTTCTTGTGCCTTGTTAGCTTGTTCCCAAACTATTTTGACAGGCTCCAAAACTTCATAATCGTAAGACCATAAGACATAGGAGTGGAAGTAAGGCTATTTGGCCCATCAAGTCCACTCTGCCATGGCAATTGGGCATTTCAACTCCACTTACCCGCACACTCTCAGTGACCCCTAATTCCTTGCAAGATCAAGAAGTTATCAATCTCTGCCGTTTAATGCCCCAGACTCCACTGTGCTCCATGGCAATGAATTCCACAGGCCCACCACACTCTGGCTGAAGACTTGTCTCCTCACTTCCATTCTAAATTGAACCCTTATAATTTTAAGGCTATGCCCACGGGTCCTAATTCTCCCCGTCTAACAGAAACAACTTGCCAACGTCCACCCTTTCTAACCCATGCATTATCTTGTAAGTTTCTATTAGATCTCTATTAGATTCTTTTAGCTTCTATTAGATCTCCCCTCGACTTCTAAACTCCAATGAATACAATGAAGATCAATGACTATCTTAAGAAGAAAGGCTGACAGCTTAGGTCTATGCCCATTAGAGTTTAAACACTGAAAAATAGAAAATAAGGGATTAGGCCATTCTCCCCCATGAGGCTGCTCCACCATTCAACATGAACATGGATTTCGAAGCTCCTTGGATGCTGCCTGAACTGCTGTGCTCTTCCAGCACTACTAATCCATGAACATGGATGATCATCCAATGTATTGCCTTTTTCACCAGTTTCTTCGACACCCTTTGATTCCTTTATTTCTAAGAACCATCTACATTCCTTCATAAAAACTGTAAATGTTTCGTCTTCAATAACTTTGTGTAGCAGAGCATTCCTCAGGCTCAGCATCTCTGGGTGAAGACATTTCTCCTCGTTTCAGTCTTAAACGGCCTACTCTGTATTCTCAAACTGTGGCCTTTGGTTTGGACTCAGTGGTCCTTGGGAATATCCTTTTCTGTATTTACCCTGTCTAAATTATGTTAGAAATTTGTTAGAAGGTGGTGGTGAGCTACCTTCTTGAACCTCTCTAGTCCATTTGTTTTGTGTTGACCCACAATGCCACTGGAATTCCTTCCTTAACAGCATTGTGGGTCAACCAATAGCAGGTGGACTGCAGCGGTTCAAGGCGGCGGCTCACCATCACCACCTCAAGGGCAACTTGGGACATTAAACGCAGGCCAGTCAGCAACACCCACATCCCACAAATGAATAAGAAGACATTTACAGGTTTCTAGACCACATAGGTTTAAGGTGAGAGAGGAAAGATTTAAAAGGCACCCGAGGGACAGATTTTTCAGAGGGTGGTGAATATATGGATCGAGCTGCCTTTAAATGCCCAAAAGAGCCTATTTCTGCTCCAAAGACTTATTTTCTTACGAGGGGTTCTGCTTCTGTGTGTCTGAGCTCTGACGAAGAGTCACAGGACTCAAAACATTAACTCTGCTTTCTTCCCAAAAATGTTGTCATTCCTGCGGAGTTTCTCCAGCAGTATTTATGATAGATTAAGTCCAGTCTGAGCTAGGCACAGCATTAAAACTTCCTTCTAAAGTCCAACTCTCAGAAATCTCTACTTCTCTGGATTGAATATCAGTTAGTGTAATGGATTGTCTCACTGAGAATGTTAATTTAGGCTAGATGGAGGGCACTCTTATGCCTTAATTATTCTGGAATAGATTCAAACCTGTTTCCTTGCGATGGAAAGACAGAATGCCAATTCACTACATAAACCAAACTTAATTAAAAACATGCACAACATTAAAAAAAAGGTCCAATAAGCAAAAAGAAATGGAATGCTAGAGCTTGATGTGTGCTTTTAAGACATTTCAGGACTGACAGTGAGTGAAAAGCTATAAATACAGTTACTTAAAAGGCGGGAAACACTTACCTTTTTTAAAATTTACGATTGAAAGTTGTTTTTTCAAAATAAAAGTGGACACGGTATTTGCAACTAAATTATTGCAGAAATAAACAAATATAGAACATTTAGAACATTAGAACATTACAGCACAGTACAGGCCCTTCAGCCCTCGATGTTGCGCCGTCCTGTCATTCTAATCTGAAGCCCATCCCACCTACACTATTCCATGTACGTCCATATGCCTGTCCAATGATGACTTAAATGCGCTTAAACTTGGCAAATCTACTACTGTTGCAGGCAAAGCATTCCACACCCTTACTACTCTCTGACAAAAGAAACTACCTCTTACACCTATCTCCCCTCACTTTAAAGTTGTGTCCCCTCAGGTTTGCCGTTCCCATACTTGGAAAAAGGCTCTCCTTGTCCATCCTATCTAGCCCTCTGATTATCTTGTATGTCTCTATTAAGTCACCTCTCAACCTTCTTCTCTCTAACGAGAACAGCCTCAAGGCCTTCAGCCTTTCCTCTTAAGACATTCCTTCCATACCAGGCAACATCCTAGTAAATCTCCTCTGCACCCTTTCCAAAGCTTTCACATCCTTCTTATAATGCGGTGACCAGAATTGTACACAATACTCCAAATGTGGCCATTCCAGAGCTTTGTACAGCTGCAGCATAACCTCCTGGTTCCGGAACTCAATCCCTCTATTAATAAAGGCCAAAACACTCTATGCCTTCTTAACAACCCTGTCAATCTGGGTGGCAACTTTCAGGGATCTGTGTACATGGACAACGAGATCTCTCCGCTCATCTGCACTCCCAAGAATCTTACCATTAGCCCAGTACTTTGCATTCCGATTACTCCGTCCAAAGTGTATCACCTCACACTTGTCCACATTAAACTCCATTTGCCACCTCTCAGCCTAGCTCTGCATCCTATCTATGTCTCTCTGCAACCTACTACATCCTTCGTCACTATCCACGACTCCACCGACCCTAGTGTCGTCCGCAAATTTACTAACCCACCCTTCTAAGCCCTCAAACAGGTCATTTGTAAAAATGACGAACAGCAGTGGACCCAACACCGACCCTTGCGGTACGCTGCTAGTAACTGGACACCAAGATGAACATGTTCCATCAACTACAACCCTGTGTTTTCTTTCAGCAAGCCAATTACTGATCCAAACTGCTATGTCTCCCACAATCCCATTCCTCCGCATTTTGTATAATAGCCTACTGTGGGGAATCTTATCGAACGCCTTGCTGAAATCCATATACACCACATCAACTGGTTTACTCTCATCTGCCTGTTTGGTCACTTTGTCAAAAAAGTCAATAAGATTCATTAGGCACGACCTAACCTTCACAAAACCGTGCTGACTGTCCCTGATCAGATTATTCTTTTCTAGATGGCTATAAATCCTCTCTCTTATAACCTTTTCTAACACTTTACCGACAACTGAAGTGAGACTCACTGGTCTGTAATTACCAGGGTTGTCTCTACTACCCTTTTTGAACAAGGGGACCACATTTTCTATCCTCCAGTCCTCAGGCACTATTCCTGTAGACAATGATGATTTGAAGATCAATGCCAAAGGCTCGGCAATCTCTTCCCTTGCTTCCCAGAGGATCCTAGGATAGATCCCATCCGGCCCAGGGGACTTGTCTATTTTCACACACTGCGGTATTTCTAATACCTCTTCCTTGTGAACCTCAATCTCTTCTAGTCTATATGCAAGTATCTCTATATCTTCCTCGCCAACATTTTCATTTTCTATAGTGAACACTGTTGAAAAATATTTATTTAGTGCTTCCCCTATCTCCTCTGACTCCACACACAACTTCCCACTATTATCCTTGATTGGCCCTAATTTAACTCTCATCATTCTTTTATTCCTGACATACCTATGGAAAGCCTTAGGGTTAACCCTGATCCTATCCGCCAACAACTTCTGATGTCTCCTCCTGGCTTTTCTGAGCTCTCTCTTTTTAGGTCTTTCCTGACTTCCTTGTAACCCTCAAGCGCCCTAACTGAGTTTTCACATTTTGTCCCAACATAAGCCTTCTTCTTCTTCTTGACCAGGGATTCCACTTCCTTATAGAACGCGTGAGCCGTGGTTTACTATCTTCCTCCCTGGCTGACAGGTACATGAGAAATATGTTGTCATTTGAGAGTTCAGATGTGGGTATAAGAGACCACAGTTAAAGTGTTTGATTGGTTCTAAATAAATGCTTGAGGAACATAGTTAAAACATTATTATTTAACAAGATCACTTTTACAAGTTAAATGTTCAAATGCAACATGATCAAAAAATAACTATTGGAGTGTATTTGTGGATAAAAATACAATCACCAAGTGCCCCTACTCATACTTAAAATTATTAACTGACTTTATTTTTCCTGTTGTTTTCTTCATAGCAAGAAAGGAAATTACAGCACCAGGATACAAAAACACCCATCCAGCCACTGGCCATTTCCAATGCATAAGAAACATTGGATTTTGATCCACCATCTTGTTCGTTCTTGACATACCTATCCAATTTTTTTCCCCCCAAATTGGGTACAATATTTTGAGAAAGTCTGTGGCTCTGGATGTAGGTTTGCTCGCTGAGCTGGAATTTTCATTTACAGACGTTTTGCCACCATACTAGGTAACATCTTTAGTGGACCTCCGAATGAAGCTCTGGTGGTGTAATCCGCTTTTTATTTACTTATTTGAGTTTCCAAGGGTTGGTGACATCATTTCCTGCTTTATTCTCAGAGGATGGTAAATGGGATCCAATTCAATGTGTTTGTTGATGGAGTTCCAGTTGGAAAGCCATGCTTCTAGGAATTCTCATGCGGTGTCTCCATTTGGCTTATCCTAGGATGGATGTGTTGTCCCACTCGAAGTGGTTCCTTCCTCATCCATATGTAAGGATACTAGTGAGAGAGGATCATGTTGTTTTGTGGCTAGTTGATGTTCACGTATCCTGGTGGCTAGTTTTCTGTCTTTTTGGCCAATGTTACAGTCCTTGCATGGTATTTTGCTTGTTGTCTGTATCGGGTCTTTCAAGTTAATTAGCTGCTGCTTTAGTGTGTTGGTGGGTTTGTGGTCTACTCTGATGCCAAGGGGTCGGGGTAGTCTGGCAGTGATTTCCCAGATGTCTGACGTAGGGGAAGAGTGTCTCGGGTTTCTGGACATTTT
Organism: Chiloscyllium punctatum; assembly: GCF_047496795.1. Lineage (NCBI taxonomy): Eukaryota > Metazoa > Chordata > Chondrichthyes > Orectolobiformes > Hemiscylliidae > Chiloscyllium > Chiloscyllium punctatum. The sequence continues at coordinate 88,486,729 of NC_092746.1, read as the reverse complement.
GTCTACTTGTTTGGGTTTGTTGCTCAGAATTATAAAATACCTTGCAAGGACTGTAACAAACACTACACTGGATAAATAGGCAGAAAACTAGCCACCAGGATACATGAACATCAACTAGCCACAGAACAACATGACCTACTCTCCCTCGTATCCTTACATATGGATGAAGAAGGACACCACTTCGACTGGAACAACACATCCATCCTAGGAAGAGCACAAACGGAGGCACGCACGAGAATTCCTAGATACATGGCATTCCAACTGGAACTCTATCAACAAGCACACGGATTTGAATCTCATTTAGCATCCCCTGAGAAAAAAGGTAGGAAATGATATCACCAACCCGAGAAAACCCAAACATAGAAAATAGAAAGCAGGCTACACCACCAGTGCTTCATGTTTTCTGACTATGTTACCTAGCATGGTGACAAAATGTCTGAAAACAAACCTTCCAGCTCAGCAAGCAAACCTACATCCTGGGTACAATATTCCCATAGTAATGGCACTGTAACCAGTACTAAGGTCATTAACCTTATATTCCACCATGACATTTATTGTGAAATTGAACTCAACGTGTAAGCCATTCAGCCCCTCAAAGCTGTTAAGATCAGAACAAATAGGAACAGGAGTGGGCAGTTTAGCCCTTGAGCCTGCTTGCCATTCAATAACATTGCTCACATTCACTTTCCTCCATCAACCTTGATTCTCCAACTGATCAAGAATCTATCTCAGCCGTAAACATACACAAGGTGTTCTCACAGCTCTCCATGGCAAGGAGTTCAAAAGACTCTCAACCCTCAAAAAAAAATTACTCCTTATCTCAGTCTTAAATTTAGTCTGGTCCTAGACTGTCTCATGAGGAGAAATATCCCCTCAGCATATGTTAAAATGCAATCACCTCTCATTCTTCTAAACTTGAAATGAGCTCCAACCTGTTTTTCCTTTCCTCATAAGACAATCCTTCCATACCAGGGACCAGCCTAGGGAACATTCTCTGATCCACTTCCAATGAAATAATATCTTTCCTCAGGTAAGGAAACCAAAACTGTCCCACATTACTCCAGAAGTGGTCACATCAGCACCTTGTACAGCTGCAGTAAGACTCCCTTAATCTTGCACTTCGATCCCCTTGAAATAAGGGCCAACATTCCATTAGCATGGATAGTGCGAATAGTCAAGGTCTTTTTCCTTGGGTGGGGGGAAAAATAAAGTCCAAAACCAGAGGACCTAGGTTTGATATGAGAGGGGAAAAGTTTAAAAAGGATCAGTGGGTAACTTTTTCATGCAGAGGGGAGCGCATGTATGGAATGAGCTGCCAGAGGTAGAGCTGGAGGCAGGTACATTTTCACCATTGAAAAGGCATTTGGTTGGGCATATGAATAGGAAGGATTTAAAGGGATATGGGCCAAATGTTGGCAAATGGGACTAGGTCAGATTGGTATGTGTGGTTGACACAGAGGTTGAACTAAAGGGCCTGTTTCTGTGCTTTTATGACTCTATGATTACCTGTTGCACCTGCGTGCTTGCTTTCTGTGTTTCGTACACAAGTACCAACCCTCACCCCAAGTTCCTTTGAGTTGAAGCTTTCTGCAGTTTTTCACCATCTAAATAATATTATCTTTTGTTGTTCAATTAAATGATGGTTTATCTATATCTCAGCCTGACTCACCCATATCTTCCATATCACTTGTACTTCATTGCACTCTCCTATGCATGGATATAATGCTCATAACTTCTCACAACTTCAAACCAATATGCACGTAGCAGTCAAAAACAATAGATCACCAATTTCATCCAATTTCTGACTCTTGGTCCAGTGCCTTCTTCTTTAAGGCACTTCAAATGCATATGCAAGTACTTCTTTGACTCATCCTTTCATGCAGTGAGTTCCAGACCCACCACCCTGTGAATGAAAAAAAATTACTCAGCTCCCCCCAAGTCTGTCTTCCAATTATTTTAAATCTGTGCTCCTGCTAATGACCTCTCTGCTCAGTAAAATAGATCCTTCCTATCCAGTATCCTCACCTCTCAATTTTATACAGTTCAATTCATTCTCCCCTCAGCCTTCCCTGTTCCAAAGAAAATAGCCTGGGCCTATCCCATCCTTTCAAATTGTTAAAATCCTTTGAGACATGGGTTACAAAAAGAATCCCACGAAAGTGAGAGTTGAAGTTCAGGACTTGTACACAAAATTGAAAGCTTATATCAGAGTGGAGTACTCGGGAATTGTTCAACATGACAACTTTCAAAAAAGAAATTAAACCAAAGCTCTGCTGCCCTCTCAGATGAATGCAAAAGCTCACATGAAACCATTTTAAAAGGAGTACAAGGAGGTTATTCTTGATCAACATTCAACCTCAACTAAGTCACAAAATCAAATTTTCATCGTTATAACATTACCATTTATGGTAAGTTGCTGTGTACAATTGGCCATACACTCAAAGCAACAGTACTGTACTTCAAAAGTAATTGGCTGCAAAATACGTTGGGAATTCCTATGGTCATAAAGGTGAAAAATATATACATTTTTTTTTTCCCTAGAGTGTGACCACATCTTTCCTGCAATGCGGTTACCAAAGACATGTGCAGCACCTCAGTTGCTGGATAATTAGTGTTATACATCATTCTGCCATTAGATCCCAGCTTTTAAATTCTATGCCATGGCGGAAAAAAAAAATTCTGTCTTTTAGACTGCATAATAAGACCATAAGACATGGAAGCAGAAATTAGGCCCTTCAACCCATCGAGTCTGCTCTGCAATTCAATATATCATGGCTGATAGGTTTCTCACCCCATTCTCCCACTTTCTTCCCGTAACCCTTGATCCTTTTGACAATCAAGAAGCTATTACTATCTTAAATGTACTCAATGACCTGGCCCCCACAGCCTTCTGTGGCAGTGAATTCCATAGATTCACCACTTTCTGGCTGAAGATGTTTTATCTTGTCTCTTTTCGAAAGGGTCTTCCTTTTTATTCGAAGGCTGTGCCCTCGGGTCCTAGTCTCTTCGACCAATGGAAACATCTGCCTAACATCCATTTCCAATAAGGCACTCCGTATTCTGCACATTACAATTAGACAATCCCTCATCCTAAATTCCATCAAGAATAGACCCAGAGTCCTCAAACATTCCCCACATATTAAGCTTTTCATTCCTGGGACTATTCTTGTAAACCCCCTCTGAACAGACTCCAGAGCGAGTACATCCTTCCTGAGATATGGGGCCCAAAACTGCACACAATACTTCAAATGTGGCCTGATTCGAGTGGTGCTGGAAATGCACAGCAGGTCAGTCAGCATCCGAGGAGCAGGAAAATTGACATTTCGGGCAGGAGCTCTTCCTGCCCAGAGCTTGATACAGCCTCAGAAGTACATGCCTGTTTTCATATTCAAATCTTCTCAACATAAATGCCAAAACTACATTTGCCTTCCTAATGACTGACTCAACCTGCAAGTTTACTTAGAGAATCCTGGACAAGAACTCCCAAGTATTTTGGCACTTCAGACTTCTGAATTTTCTCCCCATTTAGATAATAGTCCACGCCTCTATTCTTCTTACTCAAGTGTATGGCCTCACACTTTCCCACACTGTATTCCATCTGCCACTTCTTTGCCCACTCTACTAACCTGCCCAACACCTGCTGCAGCCTCCCTGCCTCCTCAATACTACCTGTCACTCTGACTTCGTATTGTCTGAAAACTTAGCCAGAATGTCCTCAGTTCCTTCATCTAGATCATTAATGTATAAAGTGAAAAATTATGGTCCCAACACGGAGCTTTGCAGAACACCACTTGTCACTAGCTGCCATCCTGAGAAAGACCCTTTTATCACCGCTCTCTGCCAGATAGCCAATCTTCTATCCATGTTAGCACCTTCCCTCTAACACTCTGCCCTGATCTTTTTTTTAGATTAGATTAGATTACTTAGTGTGGAAACAGGCCCTTCGGCCCAACAAGTCCACACCGCCCCGCCGAAGCGCAACCCACCCATACCCCTACATCTACCCCTTACCTAACACTACGGGCAATTTAGTATGGCCAATTCACCTGACCTGCACATCTTTGGACTGTGGGAGGAAACCAGAGCACCTGGAGGAAACCCACACAGACACGGGGAGAACGTGCAAACTCCACACAGTCAGTCGCCTGAGGTGGGAATTGAACCCGGGTCTCTGGCGCTGTGAGGCAGCAGTGCTAACCACTGTGCCACCATGCCACCCACTCAGCAGCTTCCTGGGCAGCACCTTGTCAAAGGCTTTCAGAAGTCCAGGTCGATAACATCCATTGGCTCTTTTATTTGAGGTGGTAACAAGCAGGTTAAATTACTTTAGCAAATTTTTCAGGCATGACCGCCTTGATTTATGGATTAGTAGTGCTGGAAGAGCACAGCAGTTCAGGCAGCATCCAAGGAGCAGCGAAATCGACGTTTCAGGGCTTTTGCCCGAAATGTCGATTTCGCTGCTCCTTGGATGCTGCCTGAACTGCTGTGCTCTTCCAGCACCACTAATCCAGATATCTGGTTTTCAGCATCTGCAGTCATTGTTTTTAATCTCCTCTTGATTTAACCATATTGACTTTGCCCTATCTTACCATACACTTCCAAGTCTTCAGAAATTTCGTCCTTCACAATGGACTCCAAAATCTTATCCAAAGACTGATGTTAGGCTAATCAGCCTATAATTTTCCATCTTTCACCTTACTCCTTTTTTAAAGCAGGGGTGTCACCTTAGTGATTTTCCAGTTCTCTGTGACCCTCCCTGACTCTAGCGATTCCTGAAAGATCACTACTAATGCCTCCACAATCTCTTCAGCAGTCGCCTTTAGAACTCTGGGGGTGGTCCATCTCGTCCTGGTGATTTATCCACATGCAGGCCATTTAGCTTTTCTAACAGCTTCTCCTTGGTGATGGCCACCATGCTCAGCTCTGCCACCTTGAATTTTTGGGATATTATTTGTGTTTTCCACCATGAAGACTGATGCGAAGTAATTAGATTAGATTACTTAGATTATATTATTTACAGTGTGGAAACGGGCCCTTCGGCCCAACAAGTCCACACCGACCCGCCGAAGCGTAACCCACCCTTTCCCGTACATTTACCCCTTTACCTAATACTATGGCCAATTCACCTAACATGCACATCTTTGGACTGGGAGGAAACCGGAGCACCCGGGGGAAACCCACGCAGACACTGGGAGAATGTGCAAGCTCCACACAGTCAGTCGCCAGAGTTGGGAATTGAACCCGGATCTCTGGCGCTGTGAGGCAGCAATGCTAACCATTGTGCCACCGTGCCGCCCATAATTATTTAGCTCCTCAGCCATTTCCTTGTTTCCCCACTCCTATTTCTCCAGCATCATTTTCCAGCAGTCCAATGTCCACTTTTGCCCTTTATATATCTAAAAGAAACTCTTACAGTCTCCCTTTTATATCACTGGCTAGCTTACCTTCATATTTAATCTTCTCCCTCTTTTTTTTTTGTTGCCTTCTCTTAGACTTTGTGAGCTTCTCAATCCTCTGGTTTCCCACTGCCCTTTGCCATATTAAATGCATTCTCTTTTGTTTTTATGTTGTCTCTGACTTCCCTAGTCAGCCATGGTTACCTCATCCTCCCTGAACCATGCTTCTTTTTTCTCAGGATGAATTTTTGCTGCATCTCCTGAATCACTCACAGAAGCTCCTGCCATTGCTGTTCCACTGTCTTTCCTGCTCGTTTCCTCTCCCAGTCAATTCTGTTCAACTACTCCCTCTTGCCTCTGCAGTTGCTTTTATTCAGCTATAATACCATTACCTCTAATTCTCTCTCCTTCTCAAACTGCAGAGTAAATTAAATCATGTTATGATTGCTGCCTCCTGAGGGTTCCTTCACCTTAAGCTTCCTCATCAAGTGTGCCTCATTGCACAACACTAAATCCAGTATTGCATATTCCCTAGTGGGCTGTACCACAAACTGCTCCAAAGAGCCATCTCGCAGATATTCCACAAATAATAAACCTGATACATTTGGGAATTGGCACTTCAAGTTCCTGTTGTTTTTCTATCCTGTCCCATTTATTCATCTGCTTTGTCTGCATTCTCCAAATGCATTACCTCACAGTTCTCTGGATTGAATTGCATTGCCATTTTTCTGTCCACTTGACCACTCTCTAAAGACAACTACCATTAACTATCTATACCTCTCATTATTTTTATACACTTCTATCACTTGCCTCTCAATCTCCTACACTCCAGTGAAAGAAGTCACAGCCTATCCAGCCTTTCTTTAGAACTCAAATCTTCCATACCCAGCAACATCCTGGTAAATCCTGGAACCCTCTCCAGCTTGATAATATCCTTCCTATAACTGGGCAAACCGAAATGGACAGAGTATTCCAGAAGAGGCCTCCCCAATGTCCTGTACAACCTTAACATGACTTCCCAACTCCTATACTCCAAGGACTGCGTAATGAAGGCAAGCATGCCAAATGCCTTTTTAAAACACCTTGTCTATATGTGATACAAACTTCAAAGAATTATGGACCTGCACCTCTAGGTCCCTCTTTTACAACACTACCCAAGGCTCTACCATTAATTGTGCAAGTCCTACCCTTGTTTGTTGTACCAAAATGCAATACCTCACATTTATCCAGACTGAACTCCATCTGCCATTTTTCAGTCCATTAACGCATTTTATCAAGATCCCAAATGATTCTTCTTTGATTTTTTTTTTTTGGTTTTATTCAATCTAAGAAAGTAGATGTCACCTTGGTTTACTAAGTCACCCAAAAGGCAGCTCGCCCGAATGTTCAACAGGCTGTTAGTACCGCAGTGAAGCATCAACCTAGATTGTATGACAAAATCTCCAGAGTCACGTTTAGACAATCTACCAGAGGGTATGAACTGTACCAGTAAGCAAAGACAGTTGCTGAGTAAAACAAAAAGGTTCATTACACAAAGACTGAAATGTCTGGTCAACATGTTAGTGATAACAGCAATGAGATGGTTGTGATACAATTAATTGCTGTAGTAGAACATGGAGAAATGGTGTACTGATCTTTTCTCATCTGACTATGTCACTAAATTGGATCAAATTTCCAGCACAGAAACAGGCCTAACCGGAAACCTGCAAATTTCTATTCCTTTGTTTATGCTCTCCAGAAGTTCCTCTCATGCCAAGACACGTGCCCATATTAACATAACCTTTTATCCCTTTCTCCATCCTGTATTAATATCTAGCTTTCCACAAAACATTATTTTCTCCTGATTTTTAAATGCAATTTATTAGTAAATCTACATGATCCCAAATTTTAGACTCTTTTCTACAGCTACCTTGTGAAAAGCCTTCACAATTTAAAATAAGAGTTCTTTGTCAACAGCATGTTGTTCTTTCCTAATAATTACAGCCTGACAGTTCTAGCAGAATCATAAAATCCCTACAGTGTGGAAGCAGGCCATTCGGCCCATCGAGTCCACACCATCTCTCTGAACAGCATCCCACTCTATCCCTGTAACTGTATATTTCCCATGGCTAATCCATGGATCTGCATCCCTGGACACTATGGACAATTTATGACCATCTTGCAAATATTTCTGGATCCACTTCATTGTCTATCTATATATTTTCTAATTAACTTGCTGAGAGATGGTATTGCATACTTCTGGAACAGGTGAGACTTGAACTTGGGCCTCCAGGCTAACAGATAGGGATTACTACCACTGCACGAGAATCGTTTCTAACATCTCTACATTCTTTTGTTATGTAAAGATCACAATTGAGCTCAGTATTCTTCAGTGTGATTTTAGCAAAGCTCTACACAAGTCCAACATAAACTGATCCGCCTTTGAGTTTTATCCTTCTAGAAATAAGCTCCAGATCACGTAAAATTCTGTTCCTGCAATTAATGTGCAGGACAGGGTATTTAATATGCCTCAATATAATTTCAAAACAAATATCATGTGCCAAATTATATGCAACATGAATTGCATCACCCAGGCTTATAACAATTAACTCTGATCACAACTCATTTAAAACTAACCAGTGTCTCTTCCCAGTTTCGCATGTGGCAACACCAGTCATATTACATGTCCCGAGCTGACATGCAACCTGACCCAACTTGACATTATATTTCATAGATTTACAGCGCAATTAATCTGCGCTACCTGGTTAAACAAGATTTGGAGATGCTGGTGTTGGACTGGGGTGTACCAAGTTAAAAATCACAACACCAGGTTATAGTGCAACAGGTTTAATTTGAAGCACACTAGCTTTCGGAGCAACGCTCCTTCATCAGGTGATAGTGGAGGGCTCGATCGTAACACAGAATTTATAGCAAAAATTTACAGTGTGATGTAACTGAAATTACACATTGTCTGTTAAGCCTTTCATCTGTTAGAATAGTGATAGTTTCACTTCTTTCATGTGTAAATCACAAAACCTTTTTTCTTAAAAGTTGCATTCTCGGGTTAGCTGTTAACAATGGTATAGCGAGACAATATGTTGAAGGTACTGGATTAGTGGTGCTGGAAGAGCACAGCAGTTCAGGCAGCATCCAACGAGCAGCGAAATCGACGTTTCGGGCAAAAGCCCTTCATCAGGAATATGCCCCCTGTGTTCTCTGTCTATGCCATGATGTTTAGATTGATTCTAATCTAAAAAGTGAGATAAGAGTTTTACATAAATTCATGCAGTTTTTGAGCAAAGTGCAATGTAACTCTGAAAGTACAAATTCACTCCACAAAATATGTGTGTGCATGTGGGTCTTTGTCTGTCTGTCTGGGGTGGGGGTTGTGAGTGTGAGAAAGTGTGTGTGTGTGTGTGTGTAGTGAGTGCAGAGTATCTTAAGTCTGTGAGGGGATGCATGTGGGAATGTGTGTGTCTATAAGGGTGTGTGTGGGTGTCTGTGGGCACATCTGTGTGGACAAGCCCTACGCATACACCAGATCTGCTCAGATGAGGAGGAACGCGACGGACACCTAGAAGTAATCAAGGATGCCCTCACAAGAACGGGGTACGATGCTCAAATCATTGACCGCCAGTTCCGACGTGCCACAGCAAGGAACCTTAATGACCTCCTCAGGAGACAGACACGGGCTGCAACTGACAGGCTACCCTTCGTTGTTCAGTACTTCCCAGGGACTGAAAAATTATGCCATGTTCTTCGTGACCTGCAACAGATTATCAATGAGGATGAGCACCTCACCAAGACCTTCCCCACGCCTCCACTACTTGCCTTTAAACAACCGCCAAACCTCAAACAGATCATTGTTCGTAGCAAACTGCCCGGCTCTCAGGACAAACTCCATACAATCCTGTCATGGTGGATGCTGAAAGACGTGTCAGATTGTGGACATAGATACCACCATTACGCGTGGGAACACCTCCCACCTTGTACATGGCAGGTCCTCATGTGACTCAGCCAACATTGTCTAAGTTATACGTTGCAGGCAAGGATGCTCAGAGGCGTGGTACATTGGGGAAACCAAGCAAAGGCTACGACAACGGATGAATGGGCACCGCACAACAATCAACAGACAGGAGGGTTCCCTCCCAGTTGGGGAACACTTCAGTGGTCCAGGACATTCAGCCTCGGACCTTCGGGTGCCCATCCTCCCAAGGTGGACTTCGGGACGGGCAGCAGAGGCAGGTGACCGAGCAGAGGCTGATAGCTACGTTCGGTACCCATAGGGAGGGCCTCAACCGGGACCTTGGGTTCATGTCACATTACAGGTGGTCGCCATTGCATTGCACTTCACTCACTCCCTTATAGACACACACACTCACATTCACCCCCCTCACAGACTTAAGACACTCTGCACTCACTACACACACACACACTTTCTCCCACTCACAACCCCCACACCAGACACACACACACAGACAGACAAAGACCCACTGGCACACATACATTTTCATGGGGTGAATTTGTACTTGCAGAGTTACATTGCACTTTGCTCAAAAACTGCATGCATTCATGTAGAACTCCTGAGCTCAAAAATTGCATGAATTTATGTAAAACTCTTATATCACTTTTTAGATTAGAATCAATCTAAACATCATGGCATAGACAGAGAACACAGGGAACTAACACCTTCAACATATTGGTAAAAACAATGACTGCAGATGCTGAAAACCAAATACTGGATTAGTGGTGCTGGAAGAGCACAGCAGTTCAGGCAGCATCCAACGAGCAGCAAAATCGACGTTTCGGGCAAAAGCCCTTCATCAGGAATAAAGGCAGTGAGCCTGAAGCGTGGAGAGATAAGCTAGAGGAGGGTGGGGGTGGGGAGAGAGTAGCATAGAGTAGAATGGGTGAGTGGGGGAGAGGATGAAGGTGATAGGTCAAGGAGGAGAGGGTGGAGTGGATAGGTGGAAAAGAAGATAGGCAGGTCGGACAAGTCAAGGAGACAGTAACTGAGCTGGAAGTTTGAAACTAGGATGAGGTGGGGGAAGAGGAAATGAGGAAGCTGTTGAAGTCCACATTGATGCCCTGGGGTTGAAGTGTTCCGAGGCGGAAGATGAGGCGTTCTTCCTCCAGGCGTCTGGTGGTGAGGGAGCGGCGGTGATGGAGGCCCAGGACCTCCATGTCCTTGGCAGAGTGGGAGGGGGAGTTGAAATGTTGGGCCACGGGGCGGTTTGGTTGATTGGTGCGGGTGTCTCGGAGATGTTCCCTAAAGCGCTCTGCTAGGAGGCGCCCAGTCTCCCCAATGTAGAGGAGACCACATCGGGAGCAACGGATACAATAAATGATATTGGTGGATGTGCAGGTAAAACTTTGATGGATGTGGAAGGCTCCTTTAGGGCCTTGGATAGAGGTGAGGGAGGAGGTGTGGGCACAGGTTTTACAGTTCCTGCGGTGGCAGGGGAAAGTGCCAGAATGGGAGGGTGGGTCGTAGGGGGGTGTGGACCTGACCAGGTAGTCACGGAGGGAACGGTCTTTGCGGAAGGCGGAAAGGGGTGGGGAGGGAAATATATCCCTGGTGGTGGGGTCTTTTTGGAGGTGGCGGAAATGTCGGTGGATGATTTGGTTGATGCGAAGGTTTGTAGGGTGGAAGGTGAGCACCAGGGGCGTTCTGTCCTTGTTACGGTTGGAGGGGTGGGGTCTGAGGGCGGAGGTGCGGGATGTGGATGAGATGCGTTGGAGGGCATCTTTAACCACGTGGGAAGGGAAATTGCGGTCTCTAAAGAAGGAGGCCATCTGGTGTGTCCTATGGTGGAACTGGTCCTCCTGGGAGCAGATACGGCGGAGGCGGAGAAACTGCCTTCAACATATTGTCTAGCTATCACCATTGTTAACAGCTCACCCGAGAATGCAACTTTTGGAAAAAAGGTTTTGTGATTTACACATGAAAGAAGTGAAACTAACTCTGTATTCAAACAGATGAAAGGCTTAACAGACAATCAATTTTTCAATGTATAATTTCAGTCACATCACACTGCAAATTTTTGCGATAAATTCTGTGTTACGATCGAGCCCTCCACTATCACCTGATGAAGGAGCAACGCACTGAAACTAGTGTGCTTCCAATTAGACCTGTTGGACTATAACCTGGTGTTGTGTGATTTTTAACTTGGTTACACAAGCTTGGTGAGCAAACAAGAAAGTTGCTCTGACAGATCCTGAGAGAATACTCCGTACCCAAACCTACTCAGACAGCAGCTGTTAAAGACAGAATCTGCCCCTTTCTCTACTAACAATACACAAGAAAAATGCTTTCACCGTTTTTTGGCAAACTCTGAATAACGCTGACAGCAGCTTCAAATCTTCTCTCATGAATAGATTTAGTATCCGCCATCTTTTGCAGTCGAAGAGAATCCGAACCTTAAGGTTATTCTTTTTCTTCGACCCAACTTTGATTTGAAATGAAACAAAACAAAACGAATGATGGAACAGACAGACTAGGCCCGTGCGCAACCAAGTCGAGTAGGCCGAGGCCCAATGGTCAGGGTTGAACTTGATGGCGGTGGTGGGGCAGAGTGGTCAAGGTGTCAGTGCTGAAGTAGGGACCTGGCCATGGTCACCTGAGTTCTTGTCGATTAACCACCTTCAGTCTGTGTCATCCGCAGAAACCTGCAAGAGACCAGCTGTCATCATCGCCCCAGACCGAGGGTACGTACTACGATCTGGGAGTTGTAGTTCTGAACGTCACTGACTGACCAGAATTTAACCTGGCACTGGCGCTGCGGGGGGAAGCGACCGGACTACATCTCCCGGCAAACACTGGGCGGGCACTTCAACAGCAGAGTCCCACTGGCGGCAAACCTTTCTGCAACGAGTTTAGGAACACTTTGCAAGGTTTTCCTTTCTCGTCTTCTCTGAGGGAACTTTGACAGGAAGTATACACTGCGTAGTTGCGATAATTTGAAAAGTTTCCTGAAATTAATCTTTTGAGGACATCGGCATTAAGGTTTGGAAAGGTTATACTAGTTTTTAGTTGTTCCTTGGTGAGGAGGAAACATCAGCAAAGGACGCACGTTGGAGTATACAATATTAGTGAAATAGTTTATTGATCACTTACTATGTGTTTCGCCGAAGAGACGTTGGATTAAAATTATTTGGACACTTCTCAGTTAGTCGAGATCAACATAATAAGTTTCTAATAAAGCTGGACATATTCAGGGAGATGTCATCACGTGTACCTGTAACCTCCTACCTGTGGTGTGCAAGACTCCTGACACTGGTCACTCAACATGCCACATTGCTTTGTTTCACTTCTCCAAGGCTTTCGATGTGTCCAGTTTTTACTCTTGAAAATCTGGTCCGCATGTTGTTGGAGTAGTTGGTTATCAAGTCTTTTACTTGGTAATTTTTGAACTTGATGTATTTCTTGTAAACATTGACCATTAAAGACCATAGTGAGTGGGCCTTTTCTTGGTTCTGAAATCTGTGACACCCAGCAATGCGACCAAGTGGGAGACACTTGTATCTCACAACTACTAGTTTGTAACAAAGCTAACCATCTCAGTGTGTGATATGTCGCCAAAAACCTTGAAAAAAATCTAAAATATGTAACATTTTGGTGATGTATTTGTCAATTTTATGGGTCAGATTATGGATGGTAAGGGTGAGTTGTAGTATTGTAAATCTGACTTTAGGAAAGGCATGCTATTTGTCAAAAAAGAATATGCCATCCTTCAAGATGTCTTTATAACCATCAGTGATGTGTTCTAGTAATTCACAGCAAATGAAAAAAAGACACACTGGATTAGTGAATGGACTTTCTTGTAAATCGGAGGGATGTTAATTTGTAGCTCGTCAATAGTCACTTTGCTATTCACCTTATCTATGCCCCTCATAAGTTTATCAACCTCTTAAGAGGTCACCCGTCAACCTCCTATGCTCAATGGATAAAAGTCCCAGCCGATTCAATCTCTCCTTATAACTCAAATCTTCCAGTCCTAGTAACATATTTGTAAACATTTTCTGCACCCTTTTCAATTTAATAAGATCATTCCTATAGCAGGGTGATCAAAACAGTAAGCAGTACTCCAAAAGTGACCTCATCAATTTCCTGTAAAGCCACAATATGACATCCCAACTCCTATACTCAATGCTCTGACCATGAAGGCAAATGTGCCAAATGCCTTCTTCACCACCTTGTCCACTTGTGAAGCCAGCTTCAAGGAATGATGTACCTGAACCCCTAGGTCTCTGTTCAACAACATATCCCACTGGGAGAAAGTGAGGACTGCAGATGCTGGAGATCGGATTTGACAGTCATAGAGTCATAGAGATGTACAGCACGGAAACAGACCCTTCGGTCTAACTCGTCCATGCTGACAAGATATCCCAACCCAATCTAGTCCCACCTGCCAACACCTGGCCCATATCTCTCCAAACCCTTCCTATTCATATACCCATCCAGATACCTTTTAAATATTGCAATTGTACTAGCCTTCACCACTTCCTCTGGCAGCTCATTCCATACATGTACCACCCTCTGCATGAAAAAGTTGCCTCTGAGGGCTCTTTTATATCTTTCCCCTCTCACCCTAAACCTATGCCCACCAGATCTGGACTCCCCCACCCCATGGAAAAGACTTTGTCTATTTATCCTATCAATGCTCCTCATGATTTTATAAACCTCAATAAGATCACCCCTCAGCCTCCAACGCCCTACAACCTCTCCCTACAACTCAAATCCTGCAGCCCTGGTAACATCCTTGTAAATCTTTTCTGAATCCTTTCAAATTTCACAACATATTTCAGGTAGGAACTAGACCAGAATTGCATGCAGTACTCCAACAGTGGCCTAACCAATGTCCTGAACATCCGCAACATGACCTCCCAACTTCTGAACTCCGTTCTCTGACCGATAAAGGAAAGCATACCAAGTTCTTCGCTATCCTATCTACCTGCGACTCCACTTTCAAGTAGCTATGAACCTGCACTCTAAGGTCTATTTGTTCAGCAACACTCCCTAGGACCTTACCATTTCATTAAGTGTATAAGTACTGCTCAGATTTGCTTTCCCAAAATGCAGCACCTCACATTTATCTAAATTAAACTCCATCTGCCACTTCTAAACCCATTGGCCCATCTGATCAAGATCACATTGTAATCTCAGGTAACCTTCTTCACTGTCCACACCTCTAATGTTGGTGTCATCAGCAAACTTATTAACTATACCTCTTATGTTCACATTCAAATCATTTGTGGACCCAGCACCGATCCTTGTGGCACTCCACTGGTCAAAGGCCTCCAGTCTGTCTTCTACCTTTGAGCCACTTTTATATCCAAATGGCTAGTTCTCCTTGTATTCCATGAGATCTAACCTTGCTCACCAGTCTCCCATGGGGAACCTACCTTACTGAAGTCCACATAACTCACATCTAACCGCTCTGCCCTCATCAATCCTCTTTGTTACTTCTTCAAAAAACTCTATCAGGTTTGTGAGACACCATTTCCCATGCATAAAGCCATGTTGACTATCCCTAATCAGTCCTTGCCTTTCCAAATGCATGTACATCCCATCCCTCATGATTCCCTCCAATAACTTGCCCACCACCGATGTCAGGCTCACTGGTCTAAAGTTCCCTGGCTTGGCCTTATGACCTTACTTAAACAGTGACACCAGGTTAGCCAACCTCCAGTATTCTGGCATCTCAACTGTGACTATCGATGATACAAATATCTCAGTAAGACGCCCAGCAATCACTTCCCAACTTCCCACAGAGTTCTAGGTTACATCTGATCAGGTCCCGGGATTTATCCACTTTTATGCGTTTCAAGATATCCAGCACTTCCACTTCTGTAATATGGACATTTTTCAAGATGTTGCCAGCTATTTCCCTACATTCTATATCTTCCACGTCCTTTTCCACAGTAAATACTGATGCAAAATACTTGTTTAGTATCTGCCCCATCTCCTGCAGCTCCACACAAAGGCAGGCTTGCTGATCTTTGAAGGGCTCTATTTTCCCCCTAGTTACCCTTTTGTCCTAAATGTATTTGTAAAAACCCTTTTATTCTAAGTTATTCTAAATTCCACTTTCTTTTGTTCATGATTCAACTGTAGTGTTTAAGTAAATTCTGTTTTACTTAACGCTGAGTGGTTTGACCAGTTGCATCACACCTGGAACACCCAGTTCACATCTGCCTTTAAAATAAAAAAAAGTTAGAACAAAGAAAATTACAGCAATGGAACAGGCCCTTCGGCCCTCCAAGCCTGCGCTGATCCAGATCCTCGATCTAAACCTGTAACCTATTTTCTAAGGGTCTGTATCCCTTTGCTCCATTCCCATTCATATATCTGTCTAGAAACATTTTAAATGACACTATTATGCCCACCCCTACCACCTCCACTGGCAATGCGTTCCAGGCACCCATCATTCTCTGCATAAAGAACTTTCCACACATATTTCCCCTAAACTTTTCCTCTCTCACTTTGAACTCATGACCCTGAGTAATTGAGTCCCTCACTCTGGGTAAAAGCTTCCCTCTATCCACCCTGTCCACACCTCCTATGATCTTGCAGACCTCAATCAGGTCCTCCCTCAACCTCTAATGAAAAGAGAGTGTAGTGCTGGAAAAGTACAGCACTTCAGGCAGCGTCCAAGGAGTAGGTGAATTGACGTTTCAGGCACAAGCCCTTCATCTATCATTAACTGTGTAAGTCTTACCAATATACAACACCTAGCATTTATCTAAATTAAACTCTATCCACCACACCTCAGCCCATTTGCCTAGCTGATCAAGATCCTTTTGCCCTTTTTAGATAATATTCTTCACTGTCCACTATACCAGCAATTTTGGTGTCAGCCCCAAACTTGTTAACCATACTTCCTATATTCCCATCCAAATTGTTAATGTAAATAATAAACAACAGTCAAACCAGCACTGATCCCTGTGGAACTCCACTGGACACAGACCTTTAGTCCAAAGAGCAAGCCTCTGTCTCCTAACGTCAAGCAATTTTGTATCCAATTGGCTAGTTCTTCCTGGATCCCATATGATCCAACTTTACTAAGCAGTCTATCACATGGAACCTTGTCAATGCCTTGCTAAAGTACAATCTACCCTCATCTGTCCTCTTGGTCACATGCTCAAAAATCTCAATCAAGTTAGTGAGACACGATTTCCCATATACAAAACCATGCTGAGTATAATAAGTGTGTAAAATCTCATCCAAAAGATGCAGAACTCCCTTGGTACAACATCAAAGTATTAGATCACAATTATCTGTGCCTGTTGGGCAGTAGGCTCTTAAGGCTTAATGTGTCATCATAATTGGAATTAAATTACATCACATATTAGTGATCATACAAATAGAGCTTTGCCATTAATACATTCCAAAATATTACCACAGATACAAATACAGAAGATAAACTGGCTTGCGTTTTTATACAGTCTTTCACAATTTAGATACTTCTTACAGTCAGTGAAACAATTTTGAGGTATTGTTTTGATGTAGGGACTGAGGTATAGTGATTGTTTTGATGCTCTGATTTAAAGAAGGTTGGGACAGGCCAATACTCAAGTAATTGATGTCAGCCCGTCAGATGGAACCTTGTGGTTGCTGGCCAGTTAAAAGGGAGAGGCTATCCCCACTGCCAATTCAAGACCCCTCCAAGCAGTTTTGCCTTCATACATCATCTGTTTCAATGGACCTCTCCCACCACTTCAGTATGCTGCCCCCAACCCACCTTACTGGGATCTGTCAGCTTGGCCCCAGTGAGATCCCTTATGTACTTAAATGTCTAGCCCATAGCGGAATTCCATCTTCTTGCCCTTCCTAAGTGCCAGTGTTCCTCCCAAAGAAGTCCTGTCTCACCCTAATTAAAGGAGAAAATGAGGTCTGCAGATGCTGGAGACCAGAGTTGAAAAATGTGATGCTGGAAAAACACAGCAGGCCAGGCAGCATCCAAGGAGCAGGAGAACAACGTTTCAGGCATAAGCCCCTCTTCAGGAATGAGGCTGGTGTGCCAGGCGGGCTGAGATAAAAGGTAGGGGAGAGGGGATTTGGGGTAGGGGCGCTGGGAATACGGAAGGTGGAAGGAGGTGAGGATGAGGGTGATAGGCCGGAGAGGGGATGGGGGCAGAGAGGTCGGGAAGAAGATTGCAGGTCAAGAGGGCGGTGCTGAATCTGGGGGTTGGGACTGAGATAAGGTGGGGGGAGGGGAAATGAGGAAGCTGGAGAAATCTACATTCATCCCGTGTGGTTGGAGGGTTCCTAGGCAGAAGATGAGGCGCTCTTCCTCCAGGCGTCGTGTGGTCAACGTCTGGCGATGCAGGAGGCCAAAGACCTGCATGTCCTTGGCGGACTGGGAGGGGGAGTTAAAGTGTTCAGCCATAGGATTGTTGGGTTGGTTGGTGCGGGTGTCCCAGAGGTGTTCCCTGAAACGTTCCACAAGTAGGCGGCCTGTCTCCTCAATGTAGAGGAGACCACATCGGGTGCAACGGATACAGTAAATGATGTGTGTGGAGGTGCAGGTGAATTTGCGATGGATATGGAAGGATCCACTGAGGTCTTAGAGAGGTGAGGGGGTAGGGGTGGGTGCAGATTTTGCACTTCTTGCGGTTGCAGGGGAAGGTGCCGGGAGTGGAGATTGGGTTGGTGTGGACCTGACGAGGGAGTCGCGGAGGAAGTGGTCTCTCCAGAACGCTGATAGGGGTGGGGAGGGGAATATATTCCTGGTGGTGGGGTCTGTTTGGAGGTGGCAGAAATGAGGGAGGTTGATACGATGTATCCGGAGGTTGGTGGGATGGAAGGTGAGGACCAGTGGGGTTCTGTTCTGGTGGCGATTGGAGGGGCGGGGTTGAAGGGCGGAGGTGCGGAAAGTGGAGGAGATGCAGTGGAGAGCATCGTCGACCACGTCGGTGGGAAATTGCGGTCTTTGAAGAAGGAGGCCATTTGGGGTGTTCGGTATTGGAATTGGTCCTCCTGGGAGCAGATGCGGCGGAGGCGAAGGAATTGGGAATATTGGATGGCGTTTTTACAGGGAGTAGGGTGGGAGGAGGTGTAATCTAGGTAGCTGTGGGAGTCGGTTGGTGTGTTTTTCCAGCATCACATTTTTCAACTCACCCTAATTAAAGGACTTCACCTACAAAAGGGGCCAGCTCACCCCTGATATTTACACTGGGGTGTGGGGTGCATATTTGTTTCATATGTTTTTAATGCTAAATTATTGCAGTTAATTGATAATTTTTTCATATAAGCTATCAATACTCCCAAAATCAAGAAGTGTTATTTTCATTATTTTAAATAATTGCTTACATGAACAGGATAATTATTTTATACTAGTAATACATATGCAAAACCTGTTTTGACTTTGCACTATCTTGACAGGTATCAGCAGATGTCCTGTTGCTTTGGAGACAATAGTTAACATCTTTATTTGAAGTCAAACATTCCTGTTATTGTATTTTGTTGGACTGTACCATGCTGTTTCTGTAATTCCGATGTGTATGAATCAGAACAGGCTGACAAATTTAGGTTGGTAGAAGTGGAGATGCTGGAGATTAGAGTCAAGATTAGAGTGTCAATTACAACAAAGATCATACAACTTTCTATTTTGAGATGTCTTTCCAACAGAAGTAATGTAATGGACAAAATTGCTGGGGGAATGACTGGAGTATTAAGTGACTCTTTTTTAGAAGGAAGACAAAGCTTCTGTAGTTAGAGTAAAAATAGAGATAGTTGAAGCACTGGTTGTGCTAAAACTTAAGTTGTTATTAGGTAGGCTGGCATTGCTTTAAAGTTGATAAGTCAGCTTGACAAAGGAAATGCATCAAAACTTATTAACTAACTAAATGCAGAAATTGCAGAGGCACTGATCATAATTGCAGAGGCACTGCTAGTCCTAGATATAGAGGCAATGTTAGATGAATGAAGAGTTATAAATGTTATATCTTTATTTGCCCAGCAACTACAGGCCAGTCAGTTTAATTTAAATGATGGGAAGCTTATAGAAACAATAGTTAGAGACAATATTAAAAGTCACTTGAACAACTGTGATTTAGTTAAAGGAAGCCAGTATAGATTTGTTAAGAACATGCAAGATTTCTTCAACTTTTGATGAGGTCACAAAAAAGGTTAATAAAGGGAATGCAGTTGATGTGTACAAGGACTTTCGAAAGCTGTTTGGTAACAGATTTGTTGGAGAAGTTAGAAACTATGGAATTAAATTACTTAAGTGTCAGCAGAATGAGTAATGATGAATGATAGTTTCTCAGACTGGAGAAAGGTACAACAGGCCCGGCCTTTTTCAGAGTTCTAGTACTTTATCATTTTATGGGCTGGATTGCAAAGAGCACCATATTCCCCAACTATATGGCTAAAATGTTAGTGGTATGTCTGCCCGCCATAATGATCACTGCTATGCAGCAATTTAACATGGAGCAGCATTATTTGCTCTTCAGATAAGATTTCAACCCCTACCTTGAGGGGGTGTAGCCCCTTATACAATTAGTCAATTGGATGCCAAACAGCTTTGTGGTCCAAGCAGCATATGGTAGGAGTGATGATCACTGCTGGGATTACAAGCAGTCATAATAATGAGGAGCCTAGACTTGAGGTAAGTCCAGGGTATTGCGGGGCCAGGTTAGCAGGCCTGTGATGGGTGTCAGGGCCGGGATGAAGCTGGTGGAAGAACGGGGACCAGCAGTGGATAGGTTGCTCTGTTGAACACACAGTTCCACAAGGACCCACAAAGGAGGTTCCCAATGTACCCCTCACCGTTGTTTAATAAATGCCCATTGTAGCCAAAGCTGCAGAGCACACTCAATGTGGGCCTCCTCCATCTGACCATTAATTAGATACACAAGGACCTCAACTGACCAAAGATTGGATGACGTGTCCATAATAAAATTTGAAAGAACTCGGGAGCGGGGAGGTAGGCTGTGGTAGATTCACAATGGTCGAATCTAACATCCTATACTGTGATTATTAGATATTTTCAGTTTTCTGCCCTTGAGTTAACATTACCACTTCCCATGGAAAATACCCATCTTTTAACCTCTTATTGAACTTCTATTTAGATTACATCCCTACAGTGAGGACTTGACCTATGCTGGAAAAGTAGCAGGTCAAGTTAGCAGTTGACATAGTAACTGTGAAATTATATTACAAATGCAATGATTTATTTTTGAGTGTACTTGCTTTCCCTGTTTTTCTTGTTGCTCAATATTTTCTGTAGTTGCAATACAGGGGAATTCCACATGGAAATGTTATTGCATCTTAGCAGAATGCCCATATAAAAAACCCCAAAGAAACAGCAGCAAAAATGAAGCAATCAGTAAAATGGAGAATAAGTCCCCAAATGTTCAAAAAACTTTCAGCAGCAAAGTTTGACCAATGCATGATCCTCAAAAAAGTGACTTCTAGCTGCAGTTCCATCTGTACCCTATTTAACTTTTTTTTGACTCATGAGATGTGAGCATCGCTGGCTGGCCAGCGTGGTATTACTGTCCCTAATTGCCCTTAAGAAGGTGGTGGTGAGCTGCCTTCTTGAACTGCTGCAATCCACCTGCTATGGGTCGACCCACAATACCCTTAGGGAGGGAATTCCAGGATTTTGACCCAACGACTGTGAAGGAACAGTGATAAATTTCGAGGTCAGGATGGCGAGTGAGGGCTTCGAGGTGAACTTCGTGCTGTTCTCATATAACTGCTGCTGTTCTTCTAGATGGAAGTGTTCGGGTGTTTGGAAGGTGCTATCCATGGATCTTAAGTGAATTTTTGCAGTGCCTCCTGTAGATAGTATAGACTGCTGCTACTGAGTATCAGTGGTGGAGGGAATGGATATTTGTGGATGTGGTGCCAATCAAGTGGGCTGCCTTGTCCTGGATGGTATCAAGCTCCTTGAGTGTTGTTGGTGCTGCCTCCATTCAGGGAGGTTGGGATTATTGGTAGCCCTGGCTTTGGAAAGTGCTATCTAAAGAGCCTTGGTGAATTTCTGCAGTTTCACTTGTAGGTGGTACTCACTGTTGCTGTTGATCATTGGTGGTGGAAGGAGTGAATGTTTGTTGATGTGGTACCAATCAAGCAAGCTGCTTTGAAGGTGTCAAATGTTTTGATTATTTTGGAGTTGCACTCATCTAGTTAATTGGGGAATACTTAATCATATTCCCAATTTGTAAATGGTTGACAGATTCTGGGAAGTCAGGAGATGGGTTAGTCATTGCAGTATTCCTAGCTTCTGACCTATTCTTGCAGTCACGAATTTATATTGCCTGTTCTGTTCAGTCTCTAGTCAATGATAACCTCCCAGATTGTTGATCATGGGGGAATAGTGACTGTTAAAAGATAATGGTTAGATTCTGTCTTGTAGGAGATAGTCATTGACTGGTTCTTGTGTGGCCAAAATATTACTTGCAACTTGTCAACCCAAGACTGGATATTGTTCAGGTCTTGCTAAATTTGGACGGTATCTGAGAAGTCATGAATGATGCTGAACATTGTTGATGATTGCACAATCATCCCACCTTCTGACTTATAACAGAGGGAAAGTCAGTAATGAAGCAGCTTGTAGTGATTGTAATGAGGTCAGCCAGATGGGCCTCATAGAATATGAGTTCCCTGAGTGGGGCTGTTAATTTTGTCCAATCAGGGAACTCTGGCTGACAGATAAAGACATGAGTGTCAGACATCTTGTTCACTCAGAGCTGGCTCTAAGCGACCTGGATAAGTGTCAAGAACTCTCCATGTAATAATAAAGGGTGACTTGGTGACTTGGCCTTTTTGGAGTTATTTCAATGGCAATGAAAGAAAAGCATGCTCCTGAGGAAATTCACTCGCAACAGTCATGTTTGAGTTTGGGTAAGCATTTGTGCCACCATGCCGTTATTTGAGACACTTGAATCAAATGAGATGCTGAGAGATCACTTGGTATGTGGGATGATTGATGTAACCATGCAAACGTGCCTACTAGCTGAAGCTGAAGCCCTACTGGGCTTCAAACAGGCACTGTGCAACTGACTGGTTAAAATATTCTTCAGGATGCTGACCAGCAAGCCATTGTAGTTGCTGCTGATTCATGGATTTGAGACAGTGAGAGTTTCCCTAGACCTAAATTAAGTAAGAAAACTGATGGGCTGGTATCCAAGCAAGTGCACATCCTAGAAAATCAGCCTACATCTGGATTGGAACAATTAAATTTCTTAGCAACATCCAAATCAGAATCAACCAAAATAAATTTCTGGTTAAATGGTCACCCAGTTCTAATGGGGGTTGATACCATCGCAGCCATTTCAGAGATTATGGAACCGGTCTTTACCAAAATTCTGTCTCGATTCCAACTCTTAAATTTGCACAAGACCGTGGCTAGACTGAGAACCTACACTGGCGAACCATCATAGATTGAGGGTAAAACTTGATTCCAGTCTTGTATGAGGAGCAGCTGGCTCAGTTACCACTGATTGTAACAAAAGGCTCGGGCCTAAGTTTGATGGTTGAGAAATTGGTTAAGAAGGCTCAACCTTAACCAATTGATGCAGAAATAGCCGTGTTGGTGAGGCAATGGTCAGAGTGCCAACAAGGACAGAATTTACCGCCAGCAGCTCCCACACATTCGTGGGAATGGCTGGATAAACCCTGGACTCAGTTACACGTCTTTATGTGGTGTTCTTAGCTGTTTCTTCATTTCCCTGAAATCTATGGCCTGGACAAATATCATGGCTGACCCTTTTATAAGAGTTGATGCAGACGTACCAGAATGGAGGCCAAGACATGTACGAAATTTCTGTAATAATTCACCAGCCCAAGGAAAGGCCTAAACTCCAGCAAAGACAGGGGAGCCACGGTACCTTTGGTTGCCCTCACTTTATCTTCCAATGGGTCTAACCTCATCTTATTGACTCTGTAGCCCAAGTAGGTCACTTGGAGTGCCTGGAATACACATTTTTCCCTTCTAAGGTGTATGTCCACCTGGGAGAAAATGTTCTTCGTCATTGTGGACTTGGTCAAAGTGGCTGGATATGCATAGAGTTTATTTGTCAAACATGGGAATGACAATAAAAAAAATTTTCATATCTTTTTGAATACAAGGACTCCCAGAAAAGTTGATCATTTCCTAAAGTTGAATGGCATTCAATATACAAGGACAGATCCATACTCTCATCATCCAATGATCTGGTAGAAAGAGCAATCCAAACATTGAAGGCAGGCTTAAAGAAATAGCCTACAGCTTCACCAGATACTAAACTGTCCAGGTTTTGATTTGACTAGAGAACCACCCCTCATTGCAACCACAAGGGTAGCTCTAGCAGTGTTGCTGATGTGGAGAAATCTCTGCACGAGGTTGAATCTGATCTTCCTGGACCTGAGCAAGGGGGAGGGTGAAACAGCATCAGGAACACCAATGCTGGAGACAATAATTCTCCTAAGTGAGAGAGACAGTTTACTCCAGGGGTGAACTTTGGTGTAGGAACCATATGAATGGCCCTGCATGGATACGAGACATGGTCTATGTGCGGTTAGGTCCAGTGACGAATAAATTCTAGGTAGGTGCGACAGTCCTGAACAAGAACATAGACCATATGAAAGTTGAAGACTTGCAGACTGTCCAGGAACAAAATGTGCCTGGCTCCCGACAGCTTTTCGAACTGTTCTGGAACCCATGGGTTCTTCCTCTCTGTCAAGCATTGAAGATACCTCAGAATCTGAGATGGACATGGTGGATGTTACTGCCTCAATGCATTTGCCGCCTGAAGAAGAGAATGAATTGTTTCCAAGACACTTTGGGCACAAGAGGCAAGCTTCTGTGCGTTACTCGTTGTCCATATCAGAGGCAATGTCGGAGAACCTGACCTGATGCTACAACGCCCAGGAGGAGCTATAAAAAA
The DNA here is from genome assembly GCF_047496795.1 of Chiloscyllium punctatum. Lineage (NCBI taxonomy): Eukaryota > Metazoa > Chordata > Chondrichthyes > Orectolobiformes > Hemiscylliidae > Chiloscyllium > Chiloscyllium punctatum. The sequence continues at coordinate 88,462,472 of NC_092746.1, read as the reverse complement.
AGAACAGGCGTACATCCTTGGACTCAGGGGGAGGGATGTAGTAATTGTAACAAGGTCAGCAAAGTGAACCTGACATTGAGTTTCCTGATTGGACCAGGTTAACATCCCCAATCATGGAGCCCTGACTAACAGATGAGAACAGGAGTATAAGACATTCTGATCATTCTGAGAGCTGACCCTTAGGGACCTGAATCTGTGTCAATCACATGTAAATAAAGCATGACTTGCTAACAGGATACCGGCACCTGTGGAATTATTTCATAGCTAAAGACTGTTTGTCTTAGGACATGACTCTGAGAAATTCCTGCAGTAATGTTCTGGAGCTGAGTTGACTGATCTGCAACTACCACAACCATTTTCCTTTGCGCTCGAAAAGACTGTACTCAATGGAGGGTTTCATCCGATTTCTGTTGACTTTTTTTTATAAGAATGCCTTGATGCCAACCTTGGACAATTGCTGCCTTGATGTCAAGGACAGCCACTTTCACCTCATCTCTGGAGTTCAGATTTTCTGTTCATGTTGAAACACGCTTGTAATTAGGTCAGGAGCTGAAGATTCAGCAGAATCCAAACTGAGTGTCAGTTATTGCTAAGCAAGTGAGGTTATTACTGAACAACTCCAGCTGGACAGCACTGTTGATGGTACCTTCCATTACTTCACTGATGATCAAGTGTAAACTGACATTATGGTTTAGATTTGTCCTGCTTTTTGTGTAGACAATATATCCTGGCAATTTTTCACATTCTCAGATAGATGGTAATAATGTATTTGTACTGAAACAACTAATTTGGGGATGCAGCAAATTCTGGAGCACTAGTCTTCAGTACTACTGTCAGAATTTTGTCAGGGTCCTTGTCTTTCATAGTATTTAATGTCTTCAGCTGTTTCTTGATAGCACATGGAACAAATTGAATTGGCTGAACACTGGCATCTGTGATTCTGGGGACCTCTCACGTAACAATTTTGGTTGATTTGATTGATTGCAGAACAGGATCTCTAGACATTGTAATGTGTTTGCAAAATCTATTGGTCTCTGTGAAGCTGGCTGACAGAAGCTACCCATGAATAAACAGTTCGCTGCCAAATTAATACTGTTCTGCCTCTAATTAGTTTGTTATTGGACCTTCAACATCCCTGAGTTCGTATAGTTGTTCAGGGGGTGGTTTATTTTACATTAATTTTCTTTCATTATGATTATCTGTCTTTCATACTCTCAATGATTTCCTCTTGCTGCCCTTCACTGAGACCGAACAATTTGGAATCGTCTTATATATTAATTGTTCTTCAGGCTTCCCAGATTCTGCCTCCTGTCCTGTTCACTTTTGTTTCATCTTTAGCCTTCTGTGGGGTCCTCTAATCTAATATAGATGGACAGAATGTTCAAGTACCTTACCTCAGCACCTTTTCAGTTTGGTATATCTGTTCCCACTTCTGAAAAATCTAATTGAAGCCAAATTTTTCACAAAATTAAACTGGCATGAATGCTGGAAATTTGAAATGGGAATTATCAGCAGAATAGAAGTATACAGCAGGTCAGGCTGCAACCATTGAGAAAAAGACAGAGTAAATAGGTTGGATTAAATGCTTGCAGTGGTAAGCAGAAATATCAACAGCAGTGGACCAAGGCCGTTAAGCAGCACTTACTTGATCATTGAAAGGTCTTAGTTGACCTACTATTGGGACATCTTTGACCCTTTTCCACCTTGGTCTTAATTGGGAGCAGTCAGGTTGCTGACAGCCTCTGGCCCATTATATGTCCAGCCCTCACCTGCTTCTGGAGAAATTGGACAGGTTTTATATTTCATCCAATCTTTCAGGTTGATGGTTTTTAATTTTAATGTTTGGATCTGAAACATCTCTTCACAAACGCTGACAGACCCGTTAGAGTTTTTTTTCTCCTGTCCCCTTAGTAACTTTCAGCCCAATTTCCTGCTTGGTATTTCATATTTCTTTGTAAGTCACCTTAAGGCATTATGAAAAGAAATCTTGAATCATAACCTTTTACTGGAGAAAAGAGAGTGGAAACAACTTAAATACAGTCAATGTGTGTTTTAATAGAACACACAATGAGAAGCTGCAATACCCAGTTTGTTCAATGCTTGTGGATTATAAATAGTTTTAAATATCTTGGCATTAACTTTGTCCCTTTGGATAGGAATAGGTGTTAGTGAATTGTTAATATAGTTCACCAAAACTATGTACTCAAATGCAATAATTGATTGCTAAAAATAGCACAATGTAGGAATTTTAATTCCACAATGATCAACTAGAATAAAAAATAAATACTTGAAAATCAAATGATGTTCCATTAAAACGCAGCTGTGTGGATTCCAAATGATCTGATTGGATGACTATATCATAACAGTGTTGAACCAAGAACACCCCAGCTTCAATTTTGCTCTTGCTCTTAGTCTATTTTAGGAGTTGAAGGCATTACAATTAGCCTCAGAAAGAGAGAAAGAGATTGAGCAGCTTTATGACTCTTTAAGACAGCCCACAGGCTGCTTACCTTGTTTACGTTTACTTTCAGACAAGTTCTAACAATACTGCTAGTACCCCTGCAGGAATCACAAAATCATAGCATGGTTATAGCTTGCAGAATGACACCCTTCAGTGTTGGCCTATCTTCAGGAATGAAACTTTAAAGAAACAAATCAGAGGGAAGACCGAAAGATAGAACACACTCCATGCATACCACATTATTTTGCATTGGTATGTATGATATGACAATTCCTGACATACCAAGCAGGTCCTGATCTCAACTGTGCTGTTGATAAGCAGATCAGTACAGTATAGAAAGACAAATCAACCCAAAGTTACTTGTAACTGAATCAAGAATTTCATAGGTGTTAGCGAGTTTTGACATTGGACAAACAGGCAGAATACTAGCCACCAGGATTCGTGACTATCAACTAGCCACAAAACGACATGACCTACTCTCACTAGTATCCTTATATACAAATGAGGAAGGACACCAATTCGACCGGGGCAACACATCCATCCTAGGTCAAGCCAAACAGAGACACGCACGAGAATTCCTAGAAGCATGGCATTCCAACCAGAACTCTATCAACAAACACATCCATTTGAACCCCATATACCAGCCTCTGAGAAAAAGAACAGGAAATGACATCACCACAGGAGATGACATCACCAATCCAAGGAACCCTAAACACATAAATAGAAAGCGGGTCACTAACACCAGTGCTTCACCAGAGGCTCATCGATGATGTTACCTAATATGATGATGAAACATCTTAAAACGAACCTTCCAGTTCAGCGAGCAAACTTATATCCACAATTTCATAGGTAGGACCTCTAGTATTATAAATTAATACTTAAATATTATAAATTGAAAAATTAGCCAAATATTTTAGACAATTCAGAAATATTCATTGTATGACATTCTACTTACCTTGGTAACAACACAATTCTCATTTTGCCTTTGTACATATTGTATTTATGCATGCATATTGCAATAGCTTTGATTTGTCAACATTCTCCACTTTTATGGGAAGAAAAAGGAAAGGCACAGGGTTAAGAGCAAGTTTCTGTTCAATGATAGCGCTAATTGACAGATGGGCTGCTTTGTACCACATTTATGTCATCAGTCAGAAGGTTTATACTGGGATTATTAGCATGCTTTCTCTCTTATCCTCAAGAGCTGAACATTGGAGGATGCTATATGTTGTGCCCAGCATAAGCATTGTGACAGTTCACTTGATAATGGGCACACACTTGCAAGAATGGTTGCATGTGGTCACAAAGGAGCTGTTCATTGAGGAATTGAAACCCCATCCTGTTCACAAATCTGACTGGCAGGGTACTCTGAGCACCACATGTGCAAATTTGATGGCTCCTTTTAGCTGAGTGAACCCAGCAATAACTGCAAGTTGCATGGTTCAGGCAGCTTTGTTGTCCAGGTCCATGATGAACTGGAGAAACTGGATTGCCTTCCTGTAAAGGGCATCAATACATCATGAATGTGTTTGTGTGAAATGTCACACAAGTCCCCATTTGAAATTTGAAAGGAGCCATGATCTTCAGGCCCACAGTCAGAGCAGTTCCTTCCAAGCTGTGCAAATGTGGATCTTCTCAAATGTAGAAATGCTTTGCTTCTCTAGAAAAGCAAAGATGTCTCCTGCACTGTCATTTACTTCTGGTGGTAGCTGCAATGCATTCTCTGTACCTTTTCTCTAATGACTGTTTCTGTAGTCACTGGTTGCTCTCTTATCAGGCTGCTGATTTGTCTACAATAGAAGCCCTGAGCCTTATGTCTCTGATTCTGTTGTTGTTGCTTTCCCTTTTTTCTCCTCATCTTCTTAATCTTATAAATGCTAATACTCCTGCTGGGTACCATTGTCTAAAATGGAATCATTGATCTGTGATTAAAGAACAGTAATTAGATGTTTGCTTTGCATTTAGCATCTTGTCATAGCCAATGACTACTTTAGACCACTATTAGGCTGCTCCTGTCTCAGGTAAAAGCCTGTTTTAATATCACTAGGACATGGAGAGGTGCAATCTCCATCAATCATGACTAATTCTCGCCTTTCCTTTTGCCTCATGAGAGATATCTGTGCTCTTTATTTTAACAGTGCCTTGCATGCCTGTGCCAATTAATACAATGTAAATCTATTTTGCCAACATAACACCCCATGATGCAGCCCTACATGTTGGAAGGATCAGACAGCATAATGGTTTTATCACAATCATTAACATTCATATGCACGGGCCTGCAATTCATTCTGCATTAATCCCTACTACTTGTGCTGCCCAACTGAAACAGTAGCACTGTTGTTGAACCTTAGTTTCTCTTCTTTTGAAAGGATACTGATTCACCTTATGTGCTGGGGAGACAGATGTTTGTACTTTTTACACCCTATTCACCTTTACTCAATTATATTTTCTTCTAAGCAAGGTCATAATGCATTGCTCACACAATCAATATTTCAAAGTTTCATTTTTGGGTTTGTTTGTTCAGTTTGCCTGGCCAATGCAAACAAATTTGGTGTCCTCCCTTTTGTACAAAGCATTCTTGGAAACCCTCTTTTGGAATGTGAGTTTTGGAAAGATGTGGTTGTACACTTATCTTTGGATTATTTCCCCACACTTTCCCTATTTTGAATACAATTCTCCTTCCATCCCCAGTGCCATGGATGGCCTTGTCATTTCCTTATTTTTTCACTCAGCCCTCCTTCGGTCTCTCTCTTTCTCACTAATTCCTTTGACATTCCTGCTGTTCCCCTTGATCCCACTCCCACAGAGATCATGATACCCATCCTCACATACACTTTGCCTCATTCAGTTCTGCTCTTTCTCATTCTCTCTCCAGCACAACACCGAGCCATTCTGTGTTCCATGTAATAGCCATTTGTCACTGTTAGCCCCTATTACTTTGAGTTTTCCCTTTCAAACATAGTTTGCTCCCTCCATTTCTCAGTATCCTTCCACTGCCCACGATAAGGTTACCAGTTTTTTACAATTGTCTCTGAGAATTCAGAATAGTGGGAATGGATATTAGGGCAGTTGCGTGCTCCTCCTGTAGGATGTGGAAGGTATGGGTCACCACTAGTGTCCCCACTGACTTCATCTGTGAGAAGTGCACCTAACTCCAGCTCCTCGAAAAACGCTTTCGGGTTTTGAAGCTGGAGCTCGATGAACGTAGGATCATTTAGGAAGCAGAGGGGGTAATAGAGAGGCGTTACAGGGAGGTGGTCTCACCTCGGGTATGGGATAAAGGTAGATGGGTTACACTCAGAGGATGGAAAGGGAACAGGCAGACAGTACAGGAGTCCCATGTGGCCGTTCCCCTCAATAATTAGTATACTATTTTGGATACTGTTGGGGGCAGCAGTGGGGAGAACCTACCAGGGGAAAGCCAAAATGGCCAGGTCTCAAGTGCTAGTGGTAGGAGACTCAATAGTTACAGGAACGGACAGGAGATTCTGTGGTCATGAATGGCAGCCTGGAATATATGTTACCTCCCAGGTGCCAGGGTCTGGGACGTTTCTGATTGACTCTGCAAGATTCTGAAGGGGGAGGGTGAGTAGCCAGAAGTAGTGGTGCTCATTGGCTTGATCAGATTGATATTAAGGAAGTGGATGTGCTGGAAATTCTGGGAAGCATCAAGATGGATATGTCTCCAGGGCTGGACCAAATATATCCATGGTTACGAAGGGAAGCAAGGAATGAGATTCTTGATGAAGGTCTTATGCCCGAAACATCAATTCTCCTGCTCCTCGGATGCTACCTGACCGGCTATGCTTTTCCAGCGCCCCATGCTCAATAAAGAGCAGTTGCATTTAAACTGGGGGGGGGGGGGGGGGGGGGGGGGCACAATGTCCTTGGTGGAAGATTTGCTAGAGCACTTTGGGAGGGTTTAAACTAGTTTGGCAGGGGGATGGGAACCATAGCTACAGATCAGAGGAGGAGTAGTTGAATGGGCAGAGATAGAATGCAGAGATACTGTCAGGAACTTGTTGCAAGTGTTGGATACGCAGTTGATACAGCAAAGGGATGGGTGTCAGGAATAAAAGTGATGAACTTAGAGCGTGGATCAGCACTTGGAACTATGATGTTGTGGCCATAATGGAGACATGGATTCCACAGAGACAGGAATGTTCCAGGGTTTAGATCTTTTAAAAAAGATCAGGGAGGGGGTGGCATTGTTAATTAGAGAATGCATCACAGCTGCAGAAAAGGAGGTTGTTGAGGACAGTTTGTCTACTGAGTCATTATGAGTGGAAGTCAGTAACAGGAAAGGAGCAGTCACTTTATTGGATGTTTTTTGTAGACTCCCCCAATAGGAGCAGAGAGATGGAAGAACAGATTGGACAGCAGATCTTGAAAAGGTGCAGATGTAACAGAGCTGTTGTTATGGGTAACTTCAACTTCCGTAATATTGATTGGAACCTCCTTAGTGCAGATGGTCTGAATGTGTCCAGGAAGGATCCCTGACTCAATATGTAGATAGGCTGACTAGGGGGGAGGCCATGTTGGATTTGGTGCAAGACAATGGACCATGCCAGGTGTCAGATCTCTCGGAGGGAGAGCATTTCAGTGACAGTGATCATAACTTCCATAGCCATGGAGGGGGATAGGAACAGACAGTATGGGAAGGCATTTAATTGGGGGAGGGGAAATTATACACCTATTTGGAGCTGTGGCGTATAAATTGGTTACAATTGTTCTACGGGAAATGCAAAACAGAAATGTGGAGGCTGTTTAAGAAGCACTTATTGCAAGTATTAGATAACTTTGTCCAACTGAGACAGGCAAGAAATGGTAAGGTGAAGAAGCCTTGCATGACAAGAGAATAGGAGCTTCGTGTCGAGAGGAAGAAGAAGCTTAGTTGAGGTTGAGGAAGCAAGGATCTGTCACAGCTTTAGAGGATTACAGGGTAGCTAGGAAAGAACTCAAAATGAGGAGAGCTAGGAGGGGGCACAAAAAGCCTTGGCAGGAAGGATAAGGGAAAACTTAAAAGTGTTCTACACTTACATGAGGAATAAGAGAATGATCAGAGAGAGGGTAGGGCCTATCAGGGATAGTGGAGGGAACTTATACCTGGAATCTGAAGAGATAGAGGAGGCCCTAAATTAGTTTTTTGCTTAGCATTCACTAGAGAGAGGGACCTTGTAGAGAGTGAGAACACAGTGGATCAGGCTTGATCAGATTGATATTAAGGAAGTGGATGTGCTGGAAATTCTGGGAAGCATCAAGATAGATATGTCCCCAGGGCCAGACCAGATATATCCAAGGTTACTATGGGCAGCAAGGTATGAGATTGCTGTGCCTCTGGTGATGCTCTTTGTATCATTACTTTCAACAGGAGTAATACTGGATGATTGGAAGGAGACAAATGTTGTTCCTCTGTTTGAGAAAGGGAATAGGGAAATCCCTGAGAATTACAGACCAGTCAGTCTTACGTCTGTGGTAAGCAAGGTACTGGAAAGGATTCTAAGAGAGAATTTATGACTATTTGGAAAAACATAGTTTGATTAAAGATAGTCAGCATGGCTTTGTGAGGGGCAGGTCATGCCTCACAAACCTTATTGAATTCTTTGAGCACGTGATGAGATAAGTTGACAAAAGTCGAGCAGTGGATGTGTTGTGTATGGCTTTCACTAAGAAATTTGATAAGGTTCCCTAAGGTAGGTTTATTCAGAAAGCTGGGAGTTACGGGATACAGGGAAATTTGGCTGTCAGGATACAAAATTGGCTGGCCGAAAGAAGACAACGAATGGTAATGGATGGAAAGTATTCTGTATGGAAGTGGTGACCCGCAAGGATCTGTTCTTGGGCCTCTGCTTTTTGTCGATTTTATAAATGACTTAGATGAAGAAGTGGAAGGGTGGGTTAATAAGTTTGCTGATGATAAAAAGGTCGGTGGTGTTGTAGATAGTGTTGAGGGCTGTTGCAGGCTACAACAAGACATTGACAGGATGTAGGAGAAAGTGAGGATGTGTACCTCTACCAATGTCATCCACTGCATCCGTTGCACCCGGTGTGGTCTCCCCTACATCAGGGAGACAGGACACCTTCTTGCGGATTGTTTCAGAGAACATCTCTGGGACACCCGCACTCACCAACACCACAGCGCCGTGGCTAAACACTTCAACTCTCCCTCCCAATCCATCAAGGACATGCAGGTCCTGGGCCTCCTCCACTGCCAAACCGTTACCACCCAACACCTGGAGGAGGAATGCCTCATATTCGGCCTTGGAACCTGCAACCACACGGGATAAATGTGGATTTCAACATTTTCTTCATTTCCCCTCCCCCCACATTATTCCAGTCCCAAGCCTCCAACTTGGCACCACCCTCTGGACCTGTCCATCACTCCCTCCTCTGACTTATAACTTCTCCCTCACCTTCATCCACCTATCGCTTTACCAGCTTCCTTCCCCCCAAACCCTAGCCCCCTCCCATTTATATCTCAGCTCCCTGGCTCACAAGCCTCATTCCTCATGGGCTAATGCTCGAAATGTCGATTCTCCTGCTCCTTGGGTGCTGCCTGACTTTTCTAGCACTGCACTGTTGACACAATGTAGAGCAGGGCTGTGAAGTAGCAGATGGAGTTCAACCTGGATGAATGCGAATTGATTTATTTTGGAAGGTTTAATTTTGACTACTGAATACAGAGGTGAAGACAGGATTCTTAGCAGTGTGGAGGAACAGCGGGATCTTGGGATCCACATACAAAGATCCCTCAAAGTTGCCAGCCAAGTTGATAGGGTTATTAAGGTGTTTTGGCTTCCCTTAGCAAGTGGATTTAGTTGAAGAGCCACTAGGTTTTGCTGCAGCTCTGTAAAATTTTGGTTAGACCACACTTGGAATATTGTGTCCAGTTCTAGTCTCCTCATTATAGGAAGGATGTAGATGCTTTCAAGATTGTGTAGGCGAGATTAACCAGGATGGTGCCTGGATTGGAGGGCATGTTTTATGAAGAGAGTTGTGTGAGCTAGGGCTTTTCACACTGGAGAGAAGAAGGAAGAGAGGTGACTTGATAGAGATGTAGAAGGTAATGAAAGGCATAGATTGAGTAGATAGCAGAGACTTTTCCCCAGGAAAGAAATGGTTGTCAGGAGGGGTCATAATTTTAAGGTGATTGGAGGAAGGTATAAGAGATATCAGAGATAGGTTCTTTATGTGGAGAGTGGTGGGTGCATGGAGTGCACTGCTAGTGCTGGTAGTAGAATCAGAGACATTAGGGACATTTAAGCGACTGCTGGCCAAATACATGGAAGGCAATAAATTTAGGGGTGTGAAGGTCAGGTTGATCTTAGATTAAGATAAATGCGAAGCACAACATTGTGGGCTCAAGGGCCTGTACTGTGCTGTACTGTTCTGTGTTCTCTGTTTTAAAACCATGGCATTTAAGTTGCTTTCTGTAGCTTCCCTTTGCACCCAGCCCACTTCTGTATGAACCTTTTTTATTGATGCCCTTTTTAGGTTACATACCCCTTTAGGTTAATGCTTAATTTATGATCAGCCATCTTTTAAGTTTTATCATACTTGTCTGCCTGGTTAGATTTGTTTCAATGAGCAATGTGACTGCTCAATGGGACTGATCAACTTTCATCCCTAATACTGTTGCTTTTCGTGAGCTGTTGAACATGGAGGGTCTTTAGATTTCGGTTTTATTGTGTACAGGAGTACAGTGAAAAGTGTACAAAGTCCCCATTCTCTGGTGCTATCTTAGCAAACAAAACAGATTAAAAACAAAAGCAGAAACAAAAGAAACAGCTAAAATAAAAGGAAACATCCAGATCACTCCCCTGCCTCCACCATGAGTCCTCACTGCCAGAAAAATAAAGCCACAAAGTCCATCTCTCAGTCTGCGAACACTCAGGTGCCCTAACATCCTGCATACCACTGCAGCCAGAACACTACTGCCTCTGCCATCAGGTTCCTGGGCCCAACTATGGACTGGAACTGCGACCCTTCTAGTGGAACTGTGCTGCCATTCTTCAGCGCCATTTTGCCATCATGAGTCTGCTAAAGCTGCCAGGTTGCAAACTGGGCTCACATGGAATGCTGGGCCCACGATGCCAAAGTAACAGGTGCCTCATTCTGGCCTGTGTTGCTGTGGCTACCACCTCCTGAGACCTCCTTTTCAGCAATGGAACCTACTGCTCCCAAACACCCAGGAAGGAACACTAACCACGAATATTGGAAGTGCTTAAATGAAATAAACCTGATGGCCTACGAATAGGGGCTAAGAGGAAGCAACCTACCCTGTCAAGCGCTTCTCTTGTGTACATAGACTGGGTATTACATTTATGGTTGCAACCTTTTTAGCTAAAGCATGGTTTTGGCTAAAAAAGATTGCACCCATGAATACAATTTCCATGTCCTGGGACATTAATGAGTATTCATGACCTGCTTTAAAAAAAGACTCCTGAAAGCCAGTCCAGTTGAAACGTTCTGAGAGACTAATACCATAAGTTTAATCTGCCATTTGGAAACAGAAAATTTATTTTTCACTTAATTATGTCCTCTTGTCTGACCTTCGAAAAGCTTGAGGCAGGCCCTGAAAATTCAGCCCATGGAAAGTGGTTCTGGATCCCTGGCATCTACCCAGGAAACAGCTTAGCCAAATATCTATCCTTTGTACTTGAAAATGAACAATTTGTGTCAGCAGCATATTTGACTTGGGCAAAGGAGAGAATGTCCAAAGGATGTACTTCATTCACATGTACTACAGTTGACCTAACCAACAAAGGTGAGTATATTTTTCATTCGGAATGGAGAACCATGATGTCTGCTATTGTTTGACTCTGACCAGTATATGTATATAATATATATTTGTGTTTGCATTACTGGGAAGACTGGTTATCATTGAATTGTCCTCCGTTGTCTTCCATAACTCAAATGTATGCCTTTTGTACAACTCTAAAATTGTGCGATACTAAAATTAATTTTGTTACATACTTAATATGATCTCCTTTCAATGGATATCACCATTTCCGGCATCTATTGAAGATTCTCTTCTTGAGGTTAAAGGAATTATTTGCATTATAATGAAAATGCAACTAATTACTGTACCAGCAAAGGAGGGGTAGAGTTAATAATTTTTTTTATTAATTGATGGCATGTAGGACTCACTGGCAGGGCCCACATTTATTGCCCATCACTAATTAACTTTGAGAAGGTAATGGTGTGCTTCTTTAATATTGATGTACCGTCCATACACCACAGTGTTGTTCGGGATGGGAGTTCCAGGATTTTGACTCAGCAGCAATGTTCAAGTCAGCAATATACTCCACCCTTCCCCAGCTATCGTCAGTTCTGAGCTGAAAGATCACTGTACTTGTGAAGTTAATTCTGCTTCTCTCTCTACAGATGCTGCCAGACCTGCCATGTTTCTCGGAGAAAGTGAGGACTGGAGATCAGAGTGCGCGTGTGGTGCTGGAAAAGCGCAGCCGGGCAGACAGTATCTGAGGAGCAGGGGAATCGACGTTTCGAGCATCATCATTCCTGATGAAGGGCTAATGCCCGAAACGTCGATTCTCCTGCTCCACTGATGCTGCCTGACCTGCTGTGCTTTTCCAGCACCGCACTCTCAACTGCCCGTTCAGATGTTATTACACACCTCCGGAGGAGGTGGGACTTGAATATTGGTCTCCTGACCCAGAGCGAGGGACATTATCACTATGCCAGGAGCGCCGGCACACCTACAAGTGTTGGGTGTCACCAGGTCATTGGCAGAGGAAAGAGACTACAACCCCCAGAGGACTTTGCGGCTGGCTGGCGGGCGAGAGCGAGGCTGCAGGATCCCAGCGTGCTTTGCGTGGTTGGGAGGGAGTAACTAGGGCGGTCTTGAGCGAGGAGTCATAAAGCGATGCAGAAAGATGTAAGATGGCAGAGCTGCAGATGTTACTCGAGGAGGAAATCCCCGCCGGCAAGAGGGCGCTGATAGAGAGTTACCAGAACCTGGGCCGTGTGGCTGATTACTGTGAGAACAACTATATCCAGGTATGAGCCGGTGGAGGGTCCGCGGGTTGGGGGGTAAAGAAAAAGGAGGCGAGAGGCACCGCCGGCGGTTACAACTGCTCCTGCCGTGCCCCGCTCTCCCGCACACTCACCGTCCCGGCGATGGTTACCACTCTGCCCGGCTACGGGGTGGGCTCTGCACACGACCCCTACCCCTATTTCCGATAACCACCCTGCCCCCTTCCCTGGACACCCCTTCAGAGAGACACAGTCCTTCACTTCGATTTCCCCAGGCCGCGGCCGTTTGGACACCTTACCGCCCCCGTCCCGGGGCCTCGATAATGTCACATTTTACTCGGGACTGAGGAAGGTGGCGGGGTCTTTCTGTATTCTATTTGAAACTCACTTTGTGAAGGAGTCAGCTGGTTTTGTTGGGAGTTCCCTGGATTTACTAACACTCTTTAACTCTGTGTTCCGGAGGGTGTGCCTCGCTCTCTGACTCATATTCCCCGGGTATGTGGGCCGGGGCTGTCCCGCTCCCAACAGTTTCCTCTCATCCCACGGGTCCGCGCTCTGCTGTTTAGGCGCCTGATCTACAATTTGAATTAATGATTTTATAAACAGCTTTTGTTCTTGTGAGACGAGCTGTTCTTCCCCGCTTTATTTTTATTCGGTGTGAAGCTAATGTATCTTTCCATTATCCATTTGTGTGTTTAAAATTTTGGTGTTTCTTTCGTATGATCTGTCTGAAAGCTGAGATAAGTATTGATGTTCTGGAATGATATGTCTCAATTGAACAACACTCTTTGCTCTGGATTGGGCAATCTCAGGGAAATTGTATAGGGAAGATGTGTCTCCGAGATGAGTTTAATGTGGAACTGGTTTTCGAGACGTCAGGAGCCCCCACCCCTCTCCATGAAATGGCTTTTCCTGTTCTCACTCTTCCCTTTTTTTCTGTTAGTAAATTCCCTGCAAGTGTGGGTTTTGGAAGCCTGCTTTTGGCTTCAGTGCGTGGTTTACAAGATCGCTTATAACAGGATGAGATCCAGAACTCCACCCGAAAGTTTGGTTTCCTCCGTATCTGGCGCATCAAACTATGTAACTTTTTTTTTCCCTTGGACGGAAATATGGCAATCAGAGGCAGGCGCAAGTAGCAACACAACTTGTAGTTGTCAGCTTTGCATACTGTAATCGTTCGGGCAACAACAGACAGATTTATGTTTTTAAAAGTCTGTCAATAAATACTCTGGTATGAAGTATCCTGCTTTTCAGATGCATTTAGTGATTCTCAGACCTTGTGTTCATTTCCAGTCTGTCCAAATTGCATTTAAACTTTACACCTTTAAAAAGAGTAAACTATTTTGGGTAACTGACTTATTGTAAAGAGACTGAAACCATTTGACCCATGCTGCCTCAATGTAAGATTTTATTTCTACGTTGGCATCATAGTGATTTGTCTTTTTGAAATACACTCTTGACAGTTACTTTCTCCCCATATCTTAGTTTTGACCTTTGCTGCATGAAGTACTTTCTAAACCTCTTCATGAAGTTGTTTGACTATTTTGAAACAGTTCTTTGTTTGGCAGTGATGGTTTGACTTGATGAATCTTTTCCTGTAATGCTGGATACCATGCACCTTTAAATTGTCTCCAGTTTCTTATGCGTGCTGTTGCACCTTCAACATTGTGGTCCAATTTTGCTCTGACCTCTGTATTTTCATACGGATAAGTTTGTGATCTTTCTCTGGATCACTTCAGGACCATGGATGTTCCAACATCTGGTTTTTAGCCCTTTTTAAAAAAAAATGTGAAGTTCTTTTGAGTTAGTTTCTAAGAATGTGAAAAGTCAAAAGCTAGCACTGAGTTTTGAGCGATTTTTTAGGGCAAGTGAACTTGCAGAGCTTGGGGATATTTGATTGTTGAAGATTTCAGTGTGGAGAATACAAATTAATTCAGAATTGGATATGGTTATGGAAGTATTTAAGCATGAAACTTTTAAAAATTTGAGGCATTGACTTGGTTAGCAAGGAAAAGATTAATTGGTGAATAGCATGGATAACTTGTACTTAACACAGAATAGAAGGAATGTAGACAAAGTAGCTTTTTGCAGTCATGTCTTGAGGAAACATTCCAGCATTAGATAAGCTAATATAGAGCATGTTAGTGACACTGCGGATGGAAGTAGGTCAGAGTCAATGTTGAGATTGCAAACTGAGTTCTCCCCTTCTTGGGTACTCAGAGCTACATGTACTCTGTGTCTTTCAATCATTTTAAGCAATTTGTGTCCTTTAGATGCATCCTAGACCTTGCCCAGTTCTCCCACCTTGTTAGTACTCCAGGATATGTGGTTCTTCTCGTGTCCCAATATGAATTGTAAGTAGAAACTAAGCACTGTTCCGTCCTTCCATCCCAAAAATGACCTATTTATTCCTATTTTCTGATTCTCAACCTTGCTGTCCCTTTGAATTCTTCACTTGTGTAACAAGTTGTTCTTTATCAAGTGCTTCTCATAAAATGGATGTACGGTATCTATAGGGTTTCTTTAATTATCCTGATGGTTTCTACTTTTTAACTAATGACTGGGCAAACATGATGACCCGTTGCCAGATCATGTTGACTTTATCTAATCAGTGGCTTTCAGTATTGTCTATTATCATGTCCTGAATAAATCATTCGAGCATTTGTTTAAAAAAACATTGTTGTTTCCATTCTTACATTTTATTAAAACAGATTTGATAAATTATTGCTTTGTCCTTTAAAGCATAGTTATATTCATTTTAATACCATTGATTGAAATTTTGACACCTCTCTGGTATGTGTACAAAAGATATGTGTGCAAACCACCACTGCATTTGCTAATATTTACCCCTTGTTACATTTCCTTGTTTAGAACTAGACATATTTTGGTAGATGTCCTAATCTCTAGAATAGTCTTGGGCATCTTTTTAAAATTTCCCTTCCTTCCATGGATTGCCAGGTAGTTTGTAATTTATTCAACCTATAGTATTCTAACTATATGAGCAACTTGCATTATTGTGGCTGCGTCCCCTTACTTCGAAACAACAGATGATCAGTCCATTGTTGAATGCCAGCGAGTTTTAAGCAGATTTGCAGCTCAGGTTGAGGTTCTGGATGTAAGTTCGCTTGCTGAGCTGGAAGGTTTATTTTCAATGTTTCGTCACCATAGTAGGTAGCATCAGTGAACCTCCAGTGAAGCGCCGGTGGCATGGCCCACTTTTATTTATTCACTGATGTTACCAAATATGGTGACAAAAGATCTAACAACTAACGTTCCAGTTCAATGAGCAAACTTAACATCCATACTTGAATGCATTCAGTCATTTGATCAAACTGCTTGTATTTTTGTCAAATATACTTTTATAAAGTTCATAAAGTATATTGCTCAACAATAAATCCACATTATCGTGTAAGCTACAAAAACGATCAGTTTCTCTCAGTGCAGAATGTGGATCAAACTGCAATTTGTTATCTTTGTTCTTGTCAACTGTAGCATCGATTATTGTTGTGCTTCAGGCTTTGTATCTTAAATGTGAGGTAGAATGTTGTGACTGGCAAGACGGGATAGTTAGTCAAATATGTTTGTCTATGTCAAAGCACTGGTATTTTTCATTTCCACCCTCAGCATTTTTGCTCCTTTCGTGTATCTTATCAGAGTAATTGTCTGCCAGTTTGTCTACATTTTGCAAGTAGACCATAACTTTACTTATTAGCAGTTTAATCCTGCATGCAAGGATATTATGCTGATCACTAGATGATTTTGATATGCTATTTCCACAGAATGAATATTTACTGATATTAGCTCTCCTTGCAAGGCTTGCTGGATATTTTGGTCTAATGTTTTGAATGGTCCAATAGAATTTGCAAGTCTTAGTCAACCACTTTTGGTAATGTCTGCACCTTGACGCTTTAACATCTCTGCTCAGTTCCACATTCAGTATGTTGCATTTCATTCTTAATTCTAACCAAGTAATTTTAAACTTTTTCTCCATTATAGTTTTGTAGTGTAGCAAATGAATCTATGAACACTGCCACACCTTTTTTCACTGTTGTATTTGTATGTGTTCTGAATAGCAGTTAACTAGAAAATGGTTTACCTGTTTTCTTCTGCTATTGCCACACCCAACGTAACTCCTTAGCAATTTGCGCAAGCTTTATTTCATTATGTGGTTGAAACAGGCTATGTGGTAGTGCTATATTTGAGAGATGGGTTGACTTGTGTGAGCCAATCTGAAATCTAATATATCACATGGTGTTTATAGCACAGAAATGGACCATTTAACTGAACGTGCCAGTGTTTGTGCTCCATGAGCTTCCTTCCTTCTCTTGTTTAGCTTATTCTTCTAGTCCTCTTGCATTCAATGTCTGTCTTGTTTTCCCTGTTAATATCTTTGCCAATTGCCTGAACCTATTTCATGGCAGTGTTAATTTAGGGGTGATCTTTGCAAGTCTGTCTTTTCTGAAGCAAATAACTGCAATCTGTTCAAATGTTCCTGACAAGTATAACCTTTCATTTCTGGTATTATTCCTTATTTTGATCCTTTTGGGACACCTCCAGTGTCCCATGTTTTCATTATTTGCAAATGTCATTTAGCTGAAGTTTTTTGTAATGACAATGGAATGAGCTGGCTAGATGAATAGGAAGTGTTTAGTGAGATATGAGCCAACTGCTGGCAAATTGCACTAGATTAATTTTGGAAATCTGTTTGGCATGAGTGAGTTGGACCAAAGGGTCTGTTTTCGTGTTATACGTCTCTGACTCCCGTCATTAAATCGTGTATTAATTTTACAGATAGCACTTGATGCAGCTGGAGTGTGACCTTTTCATTGGATGAATGTCCAAGGCAACAGAGGGGGTACTAGTCAAGAATGCTGCTTTTCACTTGCTCTCATCTCTATACTGCTCATGTGGCAGATGAAATTTAAACTCTGGTAGTGATGACCTTTGAGGATGTTGATTTGTTTAGAGATAGTTACGTCATTGGAACTTTCAATTTTTATTTTTGTTAAAGGGATGGATAGTGACAGGCAAACATTTTACTGTAATCTAGGGATGTTGGAATGTGATCTTGCTGGTGTCCTTGCATATCAGATGCCATTGGCTTGTAAGTAAGCAGTGCTAAATGTTGCCCCACTCATCCTAATGAAGGGCTTTTGCCCGAAACGTCGATTTCGAAGCTACTTGGATGCTGCCTGAACTGCTGTGCTCTTCCAGCACCACTAATCCAGAATTTGGTTTCCAGCATCTGCAGTCATTGTTTTTACCACTCATCCTAAGTCTAGAAGAGCTGTATGGATTTTATTTGAGGTTTCCCAAGTGCTGCCTAACTGACATTCTGTAACAAAGTATGGATAAGGAAGCCATCAAATGGTTGTGACTCTTCAAATTTTGATTTGATTTAGTTGTGTTTAAGAAATTTAAAATTTGATTTTAATTGAACATTGTGTGCCATTTTAAAAAAAAGCCAAAGCATAACTTGCATTTTTTTATTTGATTGAAATAATATGAAATTCAATTGCTGCCCAATTCTGCTGCCTAATTATAGTTTACTATAATTGGTTGTTACGTGGTTTTAAGAATTGTTAGGTATTTTGGATTTATGACCATGTCCTTATTAAAGTAGTACATGTTGGTGCCTTCAGCCTGGGGAGTGTAATCTAATGTTAATCTATTACTTGATTACCTCCAAAAACAAAGTATAATTATGTGGAATTTCAATATTTGGTTTAAAAATTAGAAAAACTTGTTTAGTGTATGAGTAAATGTGTCTTAGGTAAAGTTGGTTGGACAGGAAACAAATAGCTTAGATTAACTGATTCCCAAAAAAAATGTTGCAGTGTCTTCCCTGTGATATTTTGCCTGTTTTTTGCATATTTTTATGCACATAAATTGATTGTAATCATGCACACAGTAGGTCATACAAAAGTAGGGGCATTAAGCAGAGAACCAGAGATCAAGGTAACTTAGAGGTTTAGTTTGATATTAAGCAGTGAGGAAACTCTTTAGGGGTAGAGGATGCTACGTGATATTATATTGAAAGTACAAATGGTTCGTGTTGAAAATTGGTGTTGCAGGACAAGTTAAACTTTGAAATCAACCTTTTTATTAGTCTTGTGTTTAATTTCTTTTACGTCAGTACACAGTCAAAATAAAAGAAGTGAACAAAGGCAAGTTAAGGGAGAAGAGAGACCTGCAGAGCAGAAGGTTGAAAGCTAATCTTGTACTGGTTTTAATTTTGAGGAAAGTAAGGGAAAACTAGGGATCCAGGTTCTTGGAAAGCACTTTGTGCATTCCTTGGTGGCATTGCTGCTTTTGAGATCTTTTTTTCACCCAATTCCTGATTACATTTTTATTTTTTCCCCCTTCCATGTTTTTGAATCTTTGTGGCATTTTGTAAATGTCAGTTTGTATTCTAGTGGTAATTTTAGACATCTTTGCATGGGTGGAATAAAATACAAGAACAAATGGACAATAGTTTGAAAATTTGGTTAGTTACGGTAATTTTGAGGGAAATAAACAATGCTGGAGAAACTCTGAAGATGTGATCGCATCTTTGGAGTGAGGAGCATTGTTTTGAGTTCTAATGCAAATTCAGAACAGTAATTTTTAGTTAATTTCAGAAATTGACTGGTCAAATATAGCAAGGATTCTATAGCTGTCAGACTGTTGTACTGTAGTAGTGTCCTCCCCTGAATTTAAGTCCATCTGCTGCTCTGCACATCTGAACATGTATGTTTAAATATGTTCCAACCACAGTCTCTGCCACATCTTCTTGTAGAAAGTTGTCGATATGTTCTAATTAATATGTTGAGGCATGTTATTATGTACCTATGGACCAGTTGGGACTTGGGTCCAGGCCTTTGCGTTTCACCTAAATGCCCTCTGCAGAATGCTGTATGCAATGCCAGACGGGGTAATTGAATTTGTCTGTTTATCCTTTATGAAACTAAATGAAAAGTAGGACTCCCTGGTGACAGTGGTCAGCATTGCTGTCTCCCTGCCAGCAACCAGGGCTCAGTTATGGCCTTGGGTGACTGTCTGTGTGAATTTTTGTCCAGTGCTCCAGTTTCCTCTCTCAGTCCAAAGATGTGCATGCTAGGTGGATTAGCCATGGTAAATGCAGACTGGAGGAAGGTTGAGTGCAGATTCAGAAGTCTGAGTGGCTTCTTGCCACACTATGGATTCTGAATCAGGAATTGAGCTACACTCTGCAGCACACTTAACTTCTGATCAGCTCTTGTAGCCACAGTATTTACATGGGCAATCTATTTCAAATCCCCCTCTGGGATTGTTGGTCCTGTGAAATTCAGTGAATGTGGTGCTATTGAGTGTCAAGGAGAGATGGTCAGATTTTCTTGTTGGAAATGGTTTTTTTGTCTTGAGGCACTAATGTCACATGTCTCCCTAAGCCTAGAAATTTTTTCTTTTTTGTTCTGCTTCAGTGTCTGAGTGACAAATGGTACTGAACCTTGTGAAATCATCAGCAAATTGTGCCCACACCTGATCTTTTGCTGGATAGAAGATCATTCATGAAGCAGCTAATCTTTGGGCTAAGAATTTTGAAGAACTGTTGCAGTGATGCTCTAGAGCTGAGATGATTGGCATTTAACAAATGCAACCATCTTGCGTTTCAGGTGTGACTTCAATCAGTGAAGACTTTACTGTATTGAATCCCATGAACTTCAGTTTTGAGTGAGGCATCAATGAGTTTTAGCAATCAGATGTGTTCATATCCAGGATATTCATTCACTTCAGCTTTAGAAATTAGCTCTTACAACAGCCTTCTGTACTTTGGCTATTTTTGTTTTTAGTGCTTCATGTTTTGTCCTGCATGGGTTGTTACCTTTTTTCAGGATTTCCTGAGTAATGCAGTGCTGTTTTAGCTGAATGACTGTCTATGGAAATAATTCTTCAGTTTAGTGCTACAGAATTATAGGTTGGTAGATTTTTGCAATTTGGTGTTTTTGAAATAGGAGGCATCAACTGATTAAGAGTTTGAGTGCCAGGGGAAATGTATAATGAAAATATTTCAGATCTGTTAAATGCCTATGTTGGGGAATGCTGGCATATGACTTCTAGTGTAAAATGTCATTGACATCCCTCAAGTTGGGAATAAAAGAATCATAGAGCTATATAGCATGGAAGCATACCCTTTTGGTCCAACTCCTCCATGCTGACCAGATCCTAAATTAATCTAATCTCGTCCCATTTGCCAGTATTTGGCCCAGATCGCGCTCAACCCTTCCTATTCAAATACCCATCCAGATGCCTTTTGAAATGTTGTAATTATTCCAGCCTCCACCACTTCCTCTGGCAGCTCATTCCATACCCGTACCGCCGTCTGCAATGTAAACATTGCTCCTTAAGTCCCATTTAAATTTTTCCCCTTCCTTAAACCAATTCCCTATAGTTTCAGGCTCCCTTACTCAGGGTGAATAGCCAATATTCTTTTTCCCCCAATCTAAGACCCCTCATTATTTTATGTGCCTCCTATAAAGTCACCCCTCAGCCTTTGACACTCCAGGGTCAACAGCCTCAACCTGTCAGCCTCTCCCTATAGCACAAACCCTCAATCCTGGCAACATCCTTGTTAATCTTTTCTGAACTTTTCAATTTCATAACTTCCTTCGTATAGGAGGGAGACAAGAATTGCATGCAGTATTCCAAAAGTGACCTAGCCAATGTCCTTTTTACAGTCTAGATAAGTGTGGTGCTGGAAAAGCACAGCAGGCCAGGCAGCATCTAAGGATTAGGAAAATTAACATTTTGGGTAAAAGCTCTTCATCAGAATTTGGATGCTGGCTGACCTGCTGTGCTTTTCCAGCACCACTCTAATCTAGATTCTGATTTCAAGCATTTGCAGTCCTCACTTTTGCCTAATGTCCTTTGTCAGCTGCAACATGACCTCCCAACTCCTGTGCTTGATGTACTAACCAATAATACCTACCCAATGTGGGTTTCTGCCCTGGAGTGGTGTTGTGGAAAAACAAATCATTCTTAACTCACTGATGTTTAGACAGACCAAGGGTATCCCATGGAGTAGGATCTGAAGAGTGGTGTTTGTTTTCCCATCTGCTCTACCTGTGTTTGAAAGCCTGATAAGTTGACACCATGTTGAATGATTGATAAGAGGCTTCTCCTGTCATTAATGCTAACTCTGCAGCATTTTGAAATGTTTTCTTTGTCTCCCTAGATCGTTGGTTATTTTGAGAGCTCAAAATCATACCTGTCAGGGCTAATGCTTTTGCAACTCTTGGACAATATCCAGCCCCTTTCAAATTGATTTTGGAGGAATTTTGTCTGAATATTTGGTTGTGCAGATATCTTTCAAGAGGATGTTAGTGTCTCATTAAATCTGAGGCTATAACAGAGGTGTTGCTGATACATAGTCCAGGTCTTACCAAAGTGCAAGTGCAGTGATGCAACTGCTTTGTATTCTAGAATGATTTATTGACTTGAGGTTTTTGTTGCCAGATACCCACTGCTGTGGTCTGATCATGCTGACATTTTTGCTTTGACTAATAATGGGGTGGGTGTGCATTAGTTTACTAACCCTCTGATTAATCAGAGGTGTGGTCTCTGCTTATAACCCACAAGTCTTTTGGTTTTCAGTATTAATTTTAACAGTTGATGATCTAGTACTTAGTTACAACTCATAGAATTCTCAGAGTGGAAGCAGGCCATTTGGTCCATCGCATCCACACCGACCATCTGAAGAGCACCTATCCAGACATGGTTCCCTGCATTTGCCAAGGCTAACCCACCTAGCCTGCACATTCCTGGACACTACAGGGCAATTTAGCATTGTTAATCCACCTAACTTAGACGTCATTGGATTGTCCGAGGAAACAGGATCTGTCTGTCCTTTTGGAATCCAAATTGAATCTTTAATTGATTCATTCTCAATATTTGAAGTGTACATTTTCTATTTTTATGTATTTAGAAATTAGATTTCCCAGCAATTATTTAGATTTCTTGATTTGCAGTCAAATTGTAATACTTTTCTCGGGATTCAATGTAAAATTGAGCCAGCATTCATTATCCAACATAAAATATTGTATCATGTTTGTAGTTTTGTGTTTTCTTTTCCCCTCCCAGCTCTTATCCGCTGGTGGAGCAGTCTTTGACATGAACCTCTTTAGGAGCTCATAGTTTGGATGTTGTCACTTCAGGTTACGTCAAGGCACTGCAATAACTTTGTAGGATTTGAGCTTCAATTAATTGGTATGTTGCAGAGAGTGAGGCTTGGTATTTTGAGGATACTTGGGTTAATGCTGCAAAGGCTCAGCTACACCTCATCTATAGTCTACATGTGGGCTGTGGATTGAAATAGCAATACATTGTGAACCGTTGCAATGATTATTTTTATGCTACTGTCTATACTATATTTAGATTAGTATTTTTATGCATAAACCAGCTCTGTTTTGATTTATTATTTTGGATTCCGATTTTAATAATTTGTTTTGAGATCTTTATTAGGTAAGGCATTGCAATTTTAAACTTTTGAACCAACTAATTTAATTTTTAGTGTATCATTTTTAAACCAATGTGAAATGTGCAAGAACAATCCTACCAATTCTTGCATTATGTCAAGTGTGCTTATTTCAAGACTGGTTTGTCATTTGTGGGCTCACATCCCTGTGTTCAAAACGGAAAATTTGTCTCCTAAAGACAGAAAAGTTATTTTTTGCTGACATTTTGAGCAAAGTTGTAGTTGTAAGCGCATAAGGCTTCCGGTGCCATCCGATGTGTTGTGTTGTGTTCTAAGATTGCTTTTTAGTTTTCTTTTGCTACCTTTTAATTAACATTGTTATGGCTGGTGTTATAAGATAAATCACATTTACACTTGTGTGTAGCTACCAATTCTAATTTAAAAAGCTCTTTCCACAAAATCTTCGAAATTGGGAATTGCTCAGTTAGTGTATACTGCTATATTTCACAATAGGAGGTAAACTGTAAGGTCCTTGGTTGCCATTCTTTGATCAGTGAAATGTTATCAACAGCTGAGGTGTTTCATTTCAATTTTCTGCATTTCTTAACTCCAAACATTAAGCTTTGATTTGATAATTTATATTAATGTAGCATCTCTTCATGATGAAATGCCTAGACTTGCTTCACTGGAGCCTTGTTGAAAGAATTTGATCTTAAACTACAAGAAATATGCAAAAGAACAAAACAGAGAAAACTGAGCAGGTCAGACAAACATACATATGGAGAGAAGCAATGTTAACATTCAGGTCAATAATATTTATCAGCATTAAAGGAACTTTTTTTTTTCAAGATTTAAGAAGTGGGAAGAATAAAATGCCAGGTCTGTGATATGTAGAGGTGAGAGTGACTGCCTTTGAGATCAGGCTGCATTTGAGAGTGTGGTAACAAGAAACCCTAGCAAAATTTGAGGTCCCTGTCTACTGACAGAAGGAGAAGACGTTATGGTTGTCACAGGTCTGTCGTCTTTGCTTCAGCACATCTCTGCACAAGATCCTTTTGGATATTCTCCTAGATGCAACTATCTTCTGCTTCATCAAAGATCTTTCCTCCGTGATAAGGTCCGAAATGTGGATGCTTGCTGATTGGTGCTGAACGTTGCACATTCATAACTCTTCAGATACTGAAGCAACCCATGTTCAAATACAAAAAGACTTGCACAATATCCAGGCTTGGGCTGACCATGACAATTAACACTGCCTGGCATCAAAAACTGTCCTCAACAAAAGAGAGAAGCTAACCACCATTGCTTGACATTCAATTGTGTTATGATCACTGAATCCCCACTATCAACTTTTGTGGGGGTTACCATTGACCAGAAACTGAACTGGACTTGCCACATAAATAGTGGATATATGAGCAAAGCAGAAGCCAAACACCTTGTCTCCTTACTATCCAAAGCCTGTCCATAAGGCACAAACCAGGAGTATGATGGAATACTGAACACTTAATTGGATAGGTGTAGCTCTAAGAAGACTCCAGAAGCTTGACACCATCCAGGGCAAAGCAGCATGCTTGACTGGCACTGCATCTACCACTGCTGCTCTGTAGCAACTGTATGTATTATCTATATGATACCCAGTAGAAATTCACAAACTTCTTTGTCAACAGCTTCCAAACCCACAACCAGTCTCACCTCAAGATAAGATATCAGTTTATTCAGTGTCATTGGGTCCAAATCCCAGAACTCTTAACCACCAAGCTGTCTATCAACTCAGCAGAGACATTAATGATCTTTCAGATTCACTCAAATCCAGCATAGTACATGACTGCTGCAGGAGGAATGGTGGAAAACAATGGACCAACTGTATCCACGTTCACCAGTTCTTGCTATGAAGAGTGATTTCTACATGACCAAAAATCATACAATTTATACTACAGGAGAAGGCCTAAACCACCGCCACCCCCCCCCCCCCCCCCCGCCAATTAAGAAAATCTTTTAACAAAATAAATCATTATCACTTGGATGAGAACAGATGCTGAAGCACATCTGCGTAAAGCATGAAGACTTTTTTAAAAATCATCAGATGTGGACTTGACTGGCTATGCCAACATTTGTTCTTGCAGTTAGGCATGGGGAAAGGAGTGAACCCCAGCAGGAGTCTGGGTGTAAGCACCCAATGTTAGGGAGTTTCAGGTAGGTGATGAGAGTGACTGCAGAAGAATAACAATGTAGTTGCAAGTCTAGTTGATGTGTGGTTTAGAGGGGAGCTAGAGTTCTTCTGAGTAAGGCTAGAGAAGTGCTGTATTGGACAAACATGAGCAATGCATTTAGGGACCATGTTTCATGGTGCTTGGTGTATATATAACCCAGTTAAATAGTTTTAAGAGATGCTTATGATGTGACATTCCTGGCACACTGTGGATGAAACTTGGAGTAGATATCTTTGCTCATGCAAGAACTGATTTTTTTTTTGTTTTAAGTTCTGTCCTTGGTGAGGGGTCTTCCTACTACAGTGAGTTAAGTCAGTTGGAGTCAGTGACTGTCTGTCTGAAAACAGTCAAGCATGGTGCTATTGCAGACTTGTGACCCTCCATTTCAAGTGAACGATCCAGATTCTTCATGAAGAATTGAACAATTTGGCGTAGTGCATCATCTCCATACTATCCCCAGGTTGTAGTAGCAGTGAAAATTGGTAAAGGGGCATAAATCCATGAGGTGATGTGAAGGGCAAAAGGCACCTACTGAAGACATGCAAAGTCCATTTTGAAGTGTATGTTTTCTTTTCAGTTGTGAAATGTAGATGTCACTGACCAGTATTTATTGCCTATCCCTAGTTATTCTTAAGGTGGTGGTGAGCTACCTTCTTTTTGAACTACTGCAGTCCACCTGTGGGGTGACCCACGATACCATCTTGGAAAGGAAATCCAGCATACTGACCCAGTGAATGGTGATATCATTCCAAGTCAGGATCGTGACCATCTTGGGGAACTTCCAAGTGGTGGTGTTCCCATGCGTAATGTTGTCTGGTTTCTGTTTGCTTGCTTTAAGAATATGTATGAAATAGAAGTAGGCAGGGAAAGAGTTGATTCTGGGTTAGTGGTGCTTGAAGAGCACAGCAGTTCAGGCAGCATCCAGGTAGCTTCAAATTCGACGTTTCGGGCAAAAGCCCTTCATCAGGAATAAAAGCATTTATGTGGGGAATTCCTGGACTGGGGGATAGGACAGTGTCGAGGTAGGTAGAGATGTGTTCAGTGGGGCAGGAGCATGCTGAGACAATGGGTCGGCCAGGGTGGTCAGGCTTGTGGATCTTGGGAAGGAGGTAGAACCAGGCAGTGCGGGGTTCCTGGGCTAGGAGGTTGGAAGCTGTGGGTGGGAGATCCCCTGAGGTGATGAGGTTCTGTATGGTCTGGGAGATAATGGTTTGGTGATGGGGGGGTGGGGTCATGGTCGAGGGAGCAGTAGGAAGAGGTGTCCTAGAGTTGACGTTTGGCTTCAGCGGTGAAGAGGTCAGTGCGCCAGACTACCACTGCGCCCCCTTTATCCGCTGGCTTGATGGTGAGGTTGGGATTGGAGCACAGGGATTGTAGGGCTGTGTGTTGTGAGGGTGAGAGGTTGGAGTGGGGGAGGGAGGTAGACAGGTTGAGGCGGTTGATGTCCCGGCAGCAGTTGGAAATGAAGAGGTTGAGGGCAGGTAATTGGCCAGCACGGGGTGTCCAGGTGGATGCAGTGTGTTGGAGTTGGGCGAAGGGGTCCTCTGAAGGAGGGCGGGAGTCCTGATTGTGAAAGTAAGCTCTGAGGCGACGGAAGAATTATTTGACGTCACGGCGTGTATTAAATTCACTGATGCGTGTACGGAGGGGGATGAAGGTGAGTCCTTTGCTGAGGACTGATTGTTCGTCCTCAGTGAGGGGGAGGCCTGGGGGGGGGGGGGGGGGGGGGAGGGGAATGGTGAAAACTCGGCAGGGCTGGGAGCTGGGATCTGGTGTGGGTGTAGAGCTGGGAGTGGGGGCGGAACCTGTAACTGGAGTCTGTGAGATGGTGGGGGGAATGGGGGTGGAGTCATGAGCAGGGGTAGTGTTCCCCTCTGGGTTCTGGGGGATGGGGATAGTGACAGTGGGGTCTGTGGGGGGCATGTCAGCAGAATGCAGGTGAGTGGCGCTGGTGGGGGCGGAAGTGGTGGTGACCATGGCAGCAGGGGTGGCGGAAGTCACTGGTCATGTGGCATCAGCGATGATGTGAAGGGCAGAAGTGATGTCAGATGTGATGCATGAGGAATTGAGAGGGGTGGAAGTGGTTGTGGGAGTGTCCATGATGGGGGTAGAAGTGACATCAATCCGCGTGGGGGTAGCAGCTGCATCAGCCGCATGGCTAATGGTGGAATAGGTTCTGAGGCCAGGGGAATCATCTGGAATGTTTGAGGAGCGCTGGTTATGGAGGTGGATGGATAAAAGTTTGTTGTACTTAGTTTTTGATGTTTGAGATGGAATTGAAATCCTGTTTGTTGAGAGTATGAATTCTCCTGAGGATGTAGTACAGAGTGGGTCCTTTGCAATTCTGAGTGTGTGTGTCTGAGAAGTTAGGTGCCGGCACATTGCTGCAAGCTTGGAGCGGAGGATCTTGAAGGAGAACTGTTGCTGGTGTTTTTGAATCTGTAGTCTGTACTGTTTGTCCGTTTTGGGTCCGAACTCTGCTGGTTTAAAGGTGGTCTGGAGTCCGTGTGGGATGAGTAGGTTACGGAGGCATGCGCTGAGGAAGCGAATGTGGCTGTGGTAGCGAGTTTGTTTCACAACATGGTTGAAGAGCTTCAGGGCAGAGGAAATGACCTGGGAATTGCAGTGGGAGAGGGACTCCCAGAGATTCTTGTAGAGAGAGGAGGAAAACTTCAAGGCAGGCATCCTTGCAAGAGGATTCGCAGTAGGGTTAAAATCAACAAGGTAAAAACAATGACTGCAGATGCTGGAAACCAGATTCTGGATTAGTGGTGCTGGAAGAGCACAGCAGTTCAGGTAGCTTCGAAATCGATGTTTTGGGCAAAAGCCCTTCATCAGGAATAAAAGAGAAAGTTGAATTTTGTGACATAAGAAGTTCAGCTGAGCATTGCTTCAGATAAGAACTTGGTTAACAATGGGGTACTGCAGGCAAGGGTAATGGGCTAACGAGGTGGAAAAGTAGTCATTTATATAGAGCCATTTAACAAGGTGAAAGTATTCATTTATGTGAAGTCAGTTTATTCATTGTATAACAGCAGATTGCCAAATTTTTACTCTTGACACTTGATTAGGTGACCATTACAATGTGTGTTGCCTTAACTGAATGCTGCTTCCTGTAAAATGACTACATAATTCATTGAGAAATCGCTGTTCCAGAGAAGACTGAAACTCTTGTCCTTGTGCACATGGATGATCATGCTCTCTCTCGCGCGCCCAGAACAAAGATGGAGGTAAAACTACTGTCTCTCCTGAGCGTTTTGCTTCGACTGAGGTGGGGGGAGGGGGAGAGAAAAGGGACGACAGTTTAATCATTCATGGTTAACCTACTAGAGAAGGTGCAAAACTTTTTTCCTCTTAGTCGGCTGCCTTGCCTTATTTCCTGAAGTGTCAGTGGGGCAGCGCTTTGGGGCCAGCGACCATAAATCTATTTGTTTTAAAATCGTAATGGAAAAGGATAGACCAGATCTAAAAGTTGTTGAAGTTCTAAATTGGAGAAAGACCAATTTAGGCAAAACTTTCAAAAGCTGATTGGAGGCAGATATTCGCAGGTAAAGGGACGGCTGGAAAATGGGAAGCCTTCAGAAATGAGATAGCGAGAACCCAGAGAAAGTATATTCCTGTCAGGGAAGGGAAGGCTGGCAGATATAGGAAATGCTGGATGACTAAAGAAATTGAGCGTTTGGTTAAGAAAAAGAAGGAAACCATATGTTGGGTGTAGATGGGATAGATTGAGTGAATCCTTAGAATATAAAGGAAGTAGGAGAATACTTAAGAAGGAAAACAGGAGGGCAAAACTGGGATATAGCTTTTGGCAAATAAAATTAAGAAGAATCCAAAGGGCTTTTACAAATATATTAAGGACAAAAGGGTAACTAGGGAGAGAATAGGGCCCCTCAAAGATCAAATGGAGGCACAGAAAATGGGGATGATAAATGAATATTTTGCATCAGTATTTACTGTGGAAAAGGTTTTGGAAGATATAGACTGTAGGGAAATAGATACTGACATCTTGCAAAATGTCCATATTACAGAGGAGGAAGTGCTGAATGTCCTGAAATGGTTAAAGGTGGATAAATCCCCAGGACCTGGTCAGGTGTACCGGAGAACTCTGGGAAGCTAGGGAAGTGATTGCTGGGTCTCTTGCTGAGATATTTGTATCATCGATAGTCACAGGTGGGGTGTCGGAAGACCTGGAGGTTGGCAAACATGGCGCCACTGTTTAAGAAGGGTGGTAAGGACAAGCCAGGGAACTATAGACCGGTGAGCCTGACCTCTGTGGTGGGCAAGTTGTTGGAGGGAATCCTGAGGGACAAGGTGTACATGTATTGGGATAGTCAACATGGCTTTGGCTTGTGGAAAATCATGTCTCAACTTGATTTGAGATTTTTGAAGAGGTCGCAAAGAAGATTGAGGGCAGAGCAGTAGATGTGATCTATATGGACTTCAGTAAGGTATTCAACGAGGTTCCCCATGGGAGACTGATTATCAAGGTTAGATCTCATGGAATACAGGGAGAACTAGCCATTTGGCTCAACTGAGCAACTGGCTCAAAGGTAGAAGACGGAGGGTGGTGGTGGAGGGTTGTTTTTCAGACTGGAGGCCTGTGACCAGTGGATCGGTGCTCAGCCCTCTACTTTTTGTCATTTACATAAATGATTTGGATGCAAGCATAAGAGGTACAGTTACTAAGTTTGCAGATGACACCAAAATTGGAGGTGTAGTGGACAGCGAAGAGGGTTACCTCAGATTACAACAGGATCTGGACCAGATGGGCCAATGGGCTGAGAAGTGGCAGATGGAGTTTAATTCAGATAAATGCGAGGTGCTGCATTTTGGGAAAGCAAATCTTAGCAGGACTTATACACTTTATGGGAAGGTCCTAGGGAGTATTGCTGAACAAAGAGACCTTGGAGTGCAGGTTCACAGCTCCTTGAAAGTGGAGTCACAGGTAGATAGGATAGTGAAGAAGGCATTTGGTATGCTTTCCTTTATTGGTCAGAGTATTGAGTGCAGGAGTTGGGAGGTCATGTTGCGGCTGTACAGACATTGGTTAGGCCACTGTTGGAATATTGCGTGCAATTCTGGTCTCCTTCCTATCGGAAAGATGTTGTGAAACTTGAAAGGGTTCAGAAAAGATTTACAAGGATGTTGCCAGGGTTGCAGGATTTGAGCTACAAGGAGAGGCTGAACAGGCTGGGGCTGTTTTCCCTAAAGCGTCGGAGGCTGAGGGGTGACCTTTTGAGGCTTAAAAAATTGAGTGGCATGGTTGGGATAAATAGACAAAGTCTTTTCCCTGGGATCGGGGAGTCCAGAACTAGAGGGCATAGGTTTAGGGTGAGAAGGGAAAGATATAAAAGAGACCTAAGGGGCAACCTTTTCACGCAGAGGGTGGTACGTGTATGGAATGAGCTGCCAGAGGATGTGGTGGAGGCTGGTACAATTGCAATATTGAAGAGGCATTTGGATGGGTATATGAATAGGAAGGGTTTGGAGGGATATGGGCTGGCTGCTGGCAGGTGGGACTAGATTGGGTTGGGATATCTGGTTGGCATGGACAGGTTGGACCAAAGGATCTGTTTCCATGCTGTATGTCTCTATGACATGCTAATCCATCACTGAAAAATAGCCATTTGGAACCGCAGAGTTTGATTAACAACTGAACCAAGCTTGTTACGCAAGTCCACCAGCTTTTAATGATAGTCTTTTTAATGGCTTTCAGCCTGGTTTCCCAACATCAATTGGCAGTGAGTCTTTCCAAAATCTTTCCGCAACTTGATCTTAAGCTTTATCTGAGAACTTGAAGATTTCCAACTGAACTTTCCTGGTTTAGAAATTAATCTGCTGAGATTTAATGTTGGTCATAAACTGCCCTATACTACTGTATATAGTGCATTTTGTGGTGCAACCTGTAATCGCATTACTTATTATGAGGTGCTGCTGTCAGTCCAGAACATTGTTCTATCTTCCTCACAGCTGGGCAAAATTCTATGATTTTCATGCCAGTGAGATGTCTGGTATTTCACAGGCTTCTGAGTTAATAGAATAGTTCCTTTTTTTTTTGTTTTCATGACCCAGCAAAGTGTAGACCATTATTCAACTAGTTTGTGCGAACAAAACTGAAAATGAAATGTTAAATGCGATTTCAAGATTGGACAGCACTTGCTGTCCAAAGTTCATAAGTAGCTATAAAGGTATTGATTTACGATTTTCGTTAAGCTTGTAGTGTGATTCATTTTGCTTGCTAAAAGTGGTGCTTGTATACTTGGATCTGTGCACTTCAAACAGCAGAAATATCTTCAAGATGAGCATCTCCTGTTGAATTTCCAGGAAACCTGGAGTGTGTAGTGTCTTGGTGTTAAGTTGACTTGGCTAACCGTTGACATGATTTGCTTTTATACATGTTTGTTATACCTGTTTTTAGCTGTTTGAAATTTGGCATTCGTGTGTTTTTGTCCAACTGAGTACAAGATAAAATTTGTTAACATGCCTCCTATTTCCTCATTTGGTTTTGGATGAATGTGATTGACAAAGCTAGCCATTGTTGCTCAATCTTAATTTGGTTTACGAAGATGGTGAGTTACGTTACACCATCTATTTAAGTCATTTTTACTTGTCCTGTTTGCTTAAGTCAGTGTGATGGAATATAGTCCCCAGTTGCAACAATAAGTATAGCTTCAGCAACACTCTCTAAGCTTGATGCCAACCAGAGCACAGTAATCCACGTGTTGACAATTCAACAAATATTTCCTCTCTGCACCAACACCCAGTAATAATTATGTGCCATTTGCTTGATTTGCTGTAGAAATTCACCAAGACTCTTTAAAACCTACCATGTCCACTACCTAGGAACGTGAGTAGGCCAGTCAGCCCACCCAGTCTGCTTTTGCCATTAGTATAATCATGGCTACTCATAGTCAAAAACTGAGTTTACCCTAACTCAGTAGGGCAGAGAATTTCAAAGGTGCTCAACCTTTTTTAGAGTAAAATTTTTCCAAGTGGCAGGCCCTTTTTTGGTTCAAATCTGTGGCCCCTGTGCTTTTTTTTTTAGACCCGTCAATCAGAGGACACCCCTCTTACTTGTAACAAGTTTGTCCCTTTTTTAGTTTTTTAAAGTGTGTAAGTCTCAATGAGATCAATTGCATGACCAATTACAATCCTGCCATTCCAGGAACATGTCTGGTGAACCTTCATTGCCTTAGCTCGGGGGCAATAATATTTCTCCTGACATAAGGAGATGACACAGTGCTCTAGGTGTAGTCAAAGATCTTATACAATTGAAACAAACTGCATCTGTACTCAAATTGTCTGCAATAGAGGCGAGCATCCCATGAGAATTCCTAAAGTGAATATGTGGATACAGTGTCACTCAGGAGCAGAAATATAGTTAGTTATTCGAGTCTACTCTCCTATTCAGTAGATCATGCCTCATCTTCTGACTCATAACTTTGTATTTCTTGGTGCCTGTTAACATCTCAAACATTATCAATCCTCGGTGTAACCTCAAATTTCTCTGGTAGTGATCACCTCTGAGTGAAGAAATTCCCTTAGTCTTGGTTGCCTATTTGACATCTTGAGACTATGCCAATGACTCTAGTGTAGGAAACATCCTACACTGTGGGTGGCACAGTGGTTAGCACTGCTGCCTCACAATGCCAGAGATCCGGGTTCAATTCCTGCCTCGGGCAACTGTCTGTGTGGAGTTTGCACATTCTCCCCATGTCTGCGTGGTTTTCCTCCAGGTGCTCTGGTTTCCTCCCACAGTCCAAAAATGTGCAGGTGAATTTGCCTTGCTAAATTGCCCATAGTGTTAAGTGAAGGGGTAAATGTAGGGGAATGGGTCTGGGTGGGTTGCTCTTCGGAGGGTTGGTGTGGACTTGCTGGGCTGAAGGGCCTGTTTCTATCCCTGTGTAGGGAATCTAATCTAACACCATCTAATCACACCCCCACCCCTGCATTAATTTTGTCTAACCGTGGCAAAGTCTTATGCATTTCAGTCAGATCCCCTCACTGCTCAGCTCTCTGGTTTGATTTGAGCCTGAATTCACTAATCCCGCCTCATTGAGGCGGAGCTGCCACTCCTGAAATGAACCTCTATTGGCCTCTAAATGGTGTATAGATCCCTCCTTGGGAAGGGCGACCAAAACTTCATGTGATAGTATCCAGATATGGTCTAACCAAGGCTCTGAATAACTGCGGTAAGGCATTCCAACGTCTCAACTTCGTAATGAAAGCCAATTTGCTGCCTTAATTAGTTGCTGTACCTGCCTGTCTACTTCCATTGAATTGGATTGAATTTGTCACATATACCGAGGCACAGTGAAAAGCTGGCAATACAAGCAGATCCCATAGCTAACAAGCATAGATAAGTAAACAATGGGTAAACAACAGCAAAAACATAGTTAGAGGTGAGTGTTAAGAGTTTGAGTCCATTCAGAATTCTAACAGTAGGGTAGGAACTTATTCAAAACCAGCTGGTGCATGTTCAGGCTTCTGTACCTTCTCCCCAATGGTAGAGGTTGTCAAAACATTGCCAGGGTGGGATGGATCTTTGAGAATGCTGAAGGCCTTTCCTTGACAGCGGGCCTGGTAGATAGATTCTATAGATGGGAGGTTGGCCTTTGTCCAGGCTGAGTTCACCATTCTGTAACCGTCTCCGATCTTGAATGGTACAGTTGCCATACCAGGTAGTGATGTATCCAGGCAAAATGCTCTGTGGTGCACCTATAAAAGTTGGTATGGGTATTTGCCATCATGCCAAATTTCCTCAGCTGCCTGACCAAGGATGGAGGTTGTTGGGCCTTTGTAACCAGCGCATCCATATGAAGAATCCAAGAAAGCTTGTTGTGGATGACCACTCCCAGGAGCTTGATACTCTCCACTCATTCAACCTCTGTGCTGTAAATGTGTAGGGGGGCATGAATAACAACAACCTGACAAAAAATCAATAATTAGTTCCTTGGTTTTGTTGACGTTGAGATTTGGGTTGTTCTCCGTGCACCATTTTTGTGTTTTCCACGTCATCTGTAGTTCTGTTTCATCACCATCTGAGATTCGACTGACTATGGTGATGTCATCAGTGAACTTGTAAATGGCATTAGTCTGGTATTTGGCGACGCAGTCATGGGTATACAGCGAGTACAGTAGGGGACTGAGTACGCACCCTAGAGGGCTCCAGTGTTCTGTTCAGTGAGAATGAAATATTATCCCCAATATTCACTGGTCTGTAGGTCAGGAAAATGAGGATAGAGTTGTGGAGAGTGAGGCTTAGTCCGAGCTCACTAAGTTTTTTTTTTAGTAATCAGTCTTGAGGGAATAAGTGTTGAAGGCTGAACTGTAGTCTGGGGGGAGATGTTCTGGGGGGAGTGAAGGGTAAGTGATATGGCATCTTGTGTGGATCTGTTGGTCCAATAGGCAAATTGGAGTGGGTCAAGAGTAGTGGGGAGGCTGGAGTTAATGCCATGACCAGCCTTTCAATGCCCTTCATGACCACTGAAGTTAGGGCCACTGAGCGGTAGTCGTTGAGACAGGCCTCACGCCTGGTTTTTAACAAGTTCTCTATGTCCTAATTCATCCAGGGTTTCCTGCTAGGGAACACCCGGATTGAATTCCTCAGTGTGCAGTCCTCTTTGCTGATTAAAGTCTGTGAAGGTGGTAATGTACTCGACCAAGGTACCTGTGGACTGTTTGAACATGGCCCACTCAGCCGATTGCAGACAGCACTGGAGTTGATCCTCTGCCTCCTCTGACCAGCACTGGACTGGTATCTGAGAGGGGGTCTCCTGCTTGAGCTCTTGCCTGTAAGCCGGGCGAAGAAGCACTGTATTGTAAGACATAAAAATCCCTTTTGGATATCCAAACTTCGTAATGTATCACCATTTAAATACAGCTATCCTTTCTATTATTCACACCAAGGAGTATAATTTCACATTTCACTGTTGTACTGGATCTGTCATGTGTTTGTACACTGTCTTGTTCAGATTATTTTAAAACCCCCTTACATCCTCCACTCTGCTCAGAATCCACCTAGTTTTGTCATCCACAGACTTGGATATATGGTTCCCTCATCTAAGTCATCTTTGTGTACAGAACAACCTCGATCATACGAACGAGATGGGCGGGGAGTAATTTGTTCGGATAACTGGTTGGTTTGGAAAACGTTTTTATGGAACATTTAAGATCTTGTTTGGATAATCCAGAATTTGGATAATTTTGAGGTTGTTCTGTACTGTCAATGGATTAGTGGAGCTGGAAGAGCACAGCAGTTCAGGCAGCATCCAAGAAGATACCTGGATGCTGCCTGAACTGCTGTGCTCTTCCAGCACCACTAATCCAGAATCTGGTTTCCAGCATCTGCAGTCATTGTTTTTACCTGTACTGTGAATGGCTGAGTCCCAAGCTTTCAACCTTGCTGTACTACTCTAGTCTGTCTGCCACCTGAAATAGGTCTGATTATTCCTACTATCTGTTTCTTCCGTCAACCAGTTTTCAATTGATGTTAGTCTATCACCCACAATTGTGTAATTTTACCCACCAGTCTCTTTAATGTAGGTTTGATATCCAATTACGCACCTGGATTTCTTCCTTGTCAAATTATCAACAAGTACACTTGGACCCCTTTGTACCTCTAAACTTTCTGCTATCTTGCTGCTTAATAACTAAGCTGCACATGTATTCCTCATCTCAAAATAAATGTCTTGCGTTTTTCCACATTATATTCCATCTGTCATGTCCTTGCCTATTTATGAAGCCTGTCTAGCCTGCTGCAACCACTTTACATCATCCTTCATGCTCATGCCTGCATAGCTGCAAACTTGGAAATATTGCATTGATCCCCACCTTTGAATCATGTTAAATATATTGGGAACTGTTGCAGCTCAAGTACTGATACTTGCCAATGCTCAATTAAGTTAATGCTTAGGAACTCCTGCAAGTTCTCAAACAAGATGCACCGTGTACAGCCAAAGAAATATATTGCTATTCCCTTAGTATCACTGGGTCAAAATCCTGGAACACCTCCACTTAACAATGTTGTGCATGCACCTGTACTAAATTGCTAATGGCAGTTCAAGACCACAGCTCACCACCACTTTCTCAAGGACAATTAGAGATTGAGCACTTTGGCTGTGCCACACTATGAATAAATCGAACTTATTATTTAATCTCCATCTCTGTCTCCTCTAACTTTATCCAGTTCTGATTTAAAGATAAGCAAAAAGTGTTTATTTTGCAAGCGCAAGAGTGTTTTTCTTCAGTCTTCTAGAGTGTGTAGCTTTAGCATCTCCTGTCACGAGGAGAAATGTGCCAAAACAGCTCAACTAACAATTAAACCAAAAATCTGAAAGAATTGCAAAATGCTTGAAACAAAAAGAGAATTTGCTGGAGAAACTTAGCTGGTCTGGCAGCATCTTTGAACGGCAAGCAGAGTTATTATTGAGTCCGGTGTCCAATCTTTAGGACTTCAGTTCTTTGCACAGATGCTGCCAGATCTGCTGAGTTTTCCCAGCAATGTTTGTTTTTGTTTAATTGGGAGGGGGTGGAATGCATGGGGGAAGTTTTAAGTTCTTCAGCAAGGAAATCAAAAATTGTCAGGGAAGATAGAAAGTGAAGTTTGAAATAAATCAATGAATGGCAGAGCAGGCTCAAATGGCAGAATGGTCTACCTTTCCTATTTCTAGTGTGTGACCTGAAGGTAGACTGCCAAATCAAATCCCTTGTGTTCGTAACACATAGTAAAATTAAAACATTTAATGACCCTCCTAATTGAACCTAACAGTTTCTAACCAGACTTGTTGAATAACCAATATCAGACATAATTTTTAAGCTATAAATATAACTTAATCATACAATAGCATTAGCAGGGCCAACTTAAATTAGAAGGTAGATTAGTGTGGTGCTGGAAAAGCACCTGATAAAGGGCTTTTGCCCAAAACTTCGATTTTCCTGCTCCTTGGATGCTGCCTGACCTGTTCTTTTCCAGCTCTAATCTAAATTCTGGTTTCCAGCATCTGCAGTCCTTGTGTTTTTTTTCTAACCTAGAAGGTAGTCTAATGTCTGATTTTTGAACCCAGTCTTATTTGATTGTAGTCACCACTCCCACAAAGACAAGCAGACAGTTTAAAGATTAATTGAAAGAAGACAAACCAGTTATAACTGGCCAGCTCACTTGAGCAGATTCTGCAATCTGTAACATCACAGGCACATGGGATTGAAGATACTGGTGCATGCAAAAACTTCCAATAGACTTTGAGTTATTCAATTAGTTATTATTTGAGATTCTATTCTCCACTTAAATAAATTCATGGAAGAATAGCCAGGGAGTAATTAAACTTTTGGATTAGTGGTGCTGGAAGAGCAAGCAGTTCAGGTAGCATCCGAGGAGCAGCAAAATCTACGTTTCGGTCAACCCGAAATGTAGATTTTTTTTGGCTGCTGCTTGGATGCTGCCTGAACTGCTGTGCTCTTCCAGCACCATTGATCTAAAATCTCTGGTTTCCAGCATCTGCAGTCATTGTTTGTCTTTACCAGGGAGTAATTAAACCTCCATCTATAGCTTTTGCAGCCAAAATCCTTTTTGGCTTAAACACAGTTCAAAACCAGTTAAAACTTTGGTTTCTTTAGGTTCGACTTGTTGCCTTCCTATGAGGCCTCAGTTAATATTCAACATCTGCCATCTGTTTGAGCTCAAAGCATCTCTGGAACCAAAACCACTCCAGTACTAATTAAACAAGAATTAACCTGCAATTAACTTCCAGGCCTTCCTTCCTAAGTAATTTTTTTAAAACAAATTACTCAGTCTGATGGTCCCCTTCAGTTCTTGGCCGACAGCTCCAAACCAAAAGTGATGATTTAAAAAAAAATCAGTGAGGCTTGTAAAACTAGTTTGTACAAATCTGACAAAACATATTGCCCACTGTTAAGGAAGTGCAAACATTATTGGAATTGTTCATATTTCACCGATTTTATAACATTTGGTTGGTGTTTTTTTTTCTAATCTTGATCTTTTTAGACATTGTGTTAATTCTGTTGGTAGTTGTGCATTTTCATGGGATGTGGGCATTGCTCGCTGGCCGGCATTTATTGCCCATCCCTAGTTGTCCTTGGGAAGGTGGTGTTATGGACCAAGTCAGACCACTCAACATTCTTAGCAGGCAGCTCAGACCATGACTTTGCAATTTGTTTCAGTAAGTGTACAATGAAAATTACCTGGATTGTTAGCTAGGTTGACTACTAGATTTTAAAACCGATCAATTGTATTCACAATATTACACAATGAAACGCGAACAAAATAAAGAACCCCGACAGAACCTCAGCTATCCAGCTAGACTAAATTATGCTGTTCAGAATACAACAGCCCCAATAAGCAAACTCTCTCTAAAATTCAGTATAAATGGAACACATGCTTACAAGTTGAAGTTGAAGGACAGAAAAGAGACTTTCCACACAGTTCCCTGTTGAACTTCCCAGTTCAGACTGAACTAAAACTGCTCAGCTTGGCGAGAGAGCTGACCGCTCCCCTTTCATTCTACAAGTCACTTCTGAAACATTTTGGCTTAAAGTCTCATCTGCTTACAGAAAACAAAAAGCCTCAGATCTTTTTTCACCTCTGTACCAAACCAGACTGATTGGAGCTGAGTCCGGTTTATTACCCCTCTGTCCCTTTGAGCCAAGGAACAGCTTTGTGACCGTAGTGAGTTGGAAATGTGAACCCTTGCAGTTCACTTGTTGTGGGTTAACCCACAATCCAGTTTAGGGAGGGGATTCCAGGCTTTTGACCAGTGAGCGTGAAAGAACATGATTGATTTCCTAATCAGGGTGGTGAGTGGCTTAAGGGGGAGTTTAAAGGTGGTGGTGGCGGCCCCATGTAGCCATTGCGCTTATCCTCCTAGATGCAAGTGGTTGTGGGATGAAATTTCCCTCTAAAGGAAACAATCTTTTTCAGCACTTACCCTGTTAAGCCCCTTCGAATCTTGTTTCAAGGGAATTGAACTGTCTCATTTTAAAGCTTACTTGTAGTTATTGTTTCTGGTGCAATCTATGCAAGGAGTAGTATTGTAGCTCCAGGATAGCTTGTTAATAGAAACTTAAGTGTGACTACAGTTTTAAAAATGTACTCTTGTGACCAAGTTGGTGATTTTATTTGGCTTTGTGTCACAGTGCAAAAATTACATGTCAGCTTGAAGCTAAACTGTAGTGATATTCACTATATATGTGACAGTGTTGTATCTGTTTTATGGCTAAATGTGTGCTAGCAGCTATGACTCATTGTCACTAAGAATGTAAGAGAATCTCAAATGTAAGTAAACCTAATTTGAAAATAGTGTCAATAAATAGAAGTGAATGACTTTTGCCAAGGCATTACTTAGTTCATTAAAGTAAAACCACCTCATGCCAACTGCTGAGTAATATTAACCAGCATCAGCACAGCAAGTTTACAACACACTAAAAGCAAATTACTGCGGATGCTGGAATCTAAAACCAAAAGAGAATGCTGGAAGATCTCAGCAGGTCTGGCAGCATCTGTAAGGAGAGAAAAGAGCTGACGTTTCGAGTCTAACTGACCAGCTTTGAAAAAGGGTCAGTTAGACTCGAAACGTCACCTCTTTTCTCTCCTTACAGATGCTGTCAGATCTGCTGAGATTTTCCAGCATTTTCTCTTTAAGTTTACAATGCAGTCTGACTGACATCTGTTCAATCTCCAACTCTGGCTCCATTTTTGAGCAGTTCACTAAGGGCCCCAGTAATGCTGTTTGAGAATTTTATTTATGGTTTTGAAAAACATTTTAACTTGTTCAGGCTTATTAAACCTCCCTGGACTTTAACCTGGATCTTCTACGCTAGAATTTAATGTATGTATTCACAATACTGTATTTGCTTTGGGTGTTTGTATTGAGGCAACAATCCAAACAGAGAATTTAACACTCTAGCTTTGTTAAATAGCATTTTACTTGCATGACACTAATCTTTTACTACAAATTCTGTCTCTTATGGTCCTGCTTCACAACCATCTGAAGGAGGACCAGTGGTCCGAAATCTAGTGCTTCCAAATAAACTTGTTGGACTATAACCTGGTGTTGTGATTTTTAACTGTGATTTTTTTTATATTTGTGCAAATCAAACATTTTATCTTTTGGTAGTATCAGTTCATTTCAGAAAACAATATTTCTTGGCAAGAAACCTGAGCTGTCATTTGAAGTTTTTTGTTTTAGGTATAGGAAAAGTGCACTAACTTTCTATTACCTCCTTGTTTAGTCAGTAAAGTTTGAAACTTGCCCAGCAATGACCTGTAAACTTAAGTGCGCCAATGATTTTCTTTTCATGCCTAACATTAGTCAGAGATATACAGCATGGGAATAAACCCTTTGGTCCAACTTGTCTATGCTGACCAGATGGGGCAACGAGGGCAGTTGCTTGCGCCGCCTCCATAATGAGGCAGGTGGGAGACATGGCACACGTCTCCGCTGGCTACATCTGCGGGACGTGTACCCAACTCCAGCTCCTTGAAAACCGTGTTAGGGAATTGGAGCTAGATGAACGGCGAATCATTTGGGAGGCTAAGGGGGTAATTGAGAGGAGTTACCAGGAGTTGGTTTCTCCTAAGGCTCAGGCCAAGGATAGATGGGTTACAGTTAAGGGGAGGAAAGGGAACCGACAGTGCAGAGATCCCCTGTGGGTATTCCCCTCACCAATAAGAATACTGTTTCGGATACTGCTGGGGGAAGGGGAGATGACCTACCAGAGGAAAGCCATAGTAGTCAGTTCTCTGGCATTGAGCCTGACACTGGCATAGAAGGGAAGGGGGGCAGAATAGAAAAGTACTCGTGGTAGGCGACTCGATAGTTAGAGGAATCGACAGGAGATTTTGTGGTCCGGATTTGGGATTCCCAGAAGATATGTTGCCTCCCTGGTGCCAGGGTCTGGGACGTCTCCGATTGGGTGTATAAGGTTCTAAAAGGGGAGGGTGAACAGCCAGAAATCATGTTACATCTTGGCACTAATGATATAGCCAAAAAAAGGATTGAGGATATAAAAAGTGATTTCACGGAGATTTCAACCTGTACAAGAAGGACAGGTTGCGTCTGAACTGGAAGGGGACCAATGCCCTGGGTGGAAGGTTTGCTCGAGTAGTTAGAGAGGGTTTAAAGTAGTATGGCAGGGGGGTGGGAACCTGAGCTGTCTACCGGAGGTGAGAGTTGATGCAGATGAGGCAATAGCAAGAGGTAGACCAGCCAGTGGGAAGGATTTTCCTAGGAAGGAACCAAGGGATCATTTAAAGTGTGTTTGCTTTAACGCAAGGAGTATCAGGAATAAAAGTGATGAACTTAGCACCAGGTACTGATCCATGCTCTATGATGTTGTGGCCATAACAGAGAATGGGTTTCTCCAGGAGCAGGAATGGTTGCTGAATGTTCCAGGGTTTAGAGCATTTAAAAAAAAAAATAGGGTGGGGCGGGGGGGGGGGTGGGGGGCAAAAAAGAGGATTGGGTGTAGCACTACTAATCAGGTGAGGATATCACAGCTACAGAAGCTTCTATTGTAGAGGAAGATAGGCCTACTGAGTCAGTATGGGTGGAAATTAGGAACAGCAAGGGAGCAGTCATCTCGTTAGGGGTTT
This sequence comes from Chiloscyllium punctatum, assembly GCF_047496795.1. NCBI lineage: Eukaryota > Metazoa > Chordata > Chondrichthyes > Orectolobiformes > Hemiscylliidae > Chiloscyllium > Chiloscyllium punctatum. The sequence continues at coordinate 88,420,761 of NC_092746.1, read as the reverse complement.
ACTGCAGGCCCCCCAATAGCAGCAGGGAGATTGAAGAAAGCATAGGTTGGCAGATTTTGGAAAAGTGTGGATGTAGTAGGGTAGTTGTAATGGGTGACTTTATCTTTCGCAATATTGATTGGAACCTCCTTCGAGCAGAAGATTTGAATGGAGCTGTTTTTGTAAGGTGTGTTCAAGAGGGTTTCCTAACTCAGTACGTTGACAAGCCGACGAGGGGAGGGGCCATTCTAGACTTGATGCTCGGAAACGAGCTGGGGCAGGTATCCGATCTTGTGGTGGGAGAGTATTTTGGTGATAGTGACCACAACTGCCTCTCATTCTACACAGCTATGGAGAAGGAGAGGATGAGGCAAAATGGGAGGATATTTAATTGGGGAAGAGGAAACTATGACACGATTAGACATGAGTTAGGAAGCATGGATTGGGAGCAATTGTTCCATGGTAAAGGCACTATAGACATGTGGAGACTGTTTAAGGAACAGTTGTTGTGAGTGATGAATAAATATGTTCCTCTGAGACAGGCAAGAAGGGGTAAGATAAAGGAACCTTGGATGACAAGAGCGGTGGAGCTTCTTGTCAAAAGGAAAAAGGTAGCTTACATAAGGTGGAGGAAGCTAGGGCCAAGTTCAGCTCTAGAGAATTACAGGCAGGCGAGGAAGGAGCTCAAAAATGGTCTGAGGAGAGCCAGGAGGGGGCACGAAAAAGGCTTGGCAGGACAGATTAGGGAGAACACAAAGGCATTTTACACTTGCGTGAGGAATAAGACAATGGTCAAAGAAAAAGTAGGGCCGATCAGGGATAGCACAGGGAACTTGTGTATGGAGTCTGAGGAGGTAGGGGAAGCCCTAAATGAGGTTTTTGCTTCTGTCTTTACGAAAGAAATGAACTTTAGTGAATGAAACCTTTTGAAGAGCAGGTGTGCATGCTGGAATGGATAGAGATAGAGGAAGCTGATGTGCTGAAAATTTTGTCCAGCATTAAGGTTAATAAGTCGCCAGGCCCGGACCAGCTTTGTCCTCTGCTGCTTTGGGAAATGAGAAACGCAATTGCTTTGCCACTTGCGAAGATCTTTGCATCCTCGCTCTCCACTGGAGTCGTACCTGAGGACTAGAGAGAGGTAAATGTAATTCCTCTCTTCAAGAAAGGAAATGGGGAAATCCCCAGCAATTACAGACCAGTAAGTCTCACGTCTGTCGTCAGCAAGGTGTTAGAAAGGATTCTGAGGGATAGGATTTATGACCATCTGGAAGAGCATGGCTTGATTAAATGCAGTCAACACGGCTTTGTGAGGGGCAGGTCATGCCTCACAAACCTTATCGAGTTCTTTGAGGATGTGACTAGAAATGTTGATGAGGATTGAGCTGTGGATGTGGTGTATATGGACTTCAAGGCATTTAATAAGGTTCCCCTTATTTGGTAGGCTCATTCAGAAGGTCAGGAGGAATGGGAAACAGGGGAACTTAGCTGTCTGGATACAGAATTGGCTGGCCAACAGAAGACAGCGAGTGGTAGAAGGAAAATATTCTGCCTGGAAGTCTGTGATGAGTGGTGTTCCACAGGGCTCTGTCCTTGGGCCTCTACTGTTTGTGACTTTTATTAATGACTTGGATGAGGGGATTGAAGCATGGGTCAGCAGGTTTGCAGACTACACGAAGTTTGGAGGTGTCGTTGACCGTATAGAGGGCTATTGTAGGCTGCAGCGGGACATTGACAGGATGCAGAGATGGGCTGAGAGGTGGCAGATGGAGTTCAACCTGGATAATTGTGAGGTAATGCATTTTGGAAGGTCAAATTTGAAAGCGGAGTACAGGATTAAGGATAGGATTCTTGGCAGTGTGGAGGAACAGAGGGATCTTGGTGTGCAGGTACATAGATCCCTTAAAATGGCCACCCAAATGGACAGGGTTGTTCAGAAAGCATATGGTGTTTTGGCTTTCATTAACAGGGGGATTGAGTTTGAGTCGTGAGATCTTGTTGCAGCTCTGTAAAACTTTGGTTAGACCGCACTTGGAATACTGCGCCCGGTTCTGGTCGCCCTATTATGAGAAAGGTGTGGGTGCTTTGGAGAGGGTTCAGAGGAGGTTTACCAGGATGCTGCCTGGACTGGAGGGCTTATCTTATGAAGAGAGGCTGACTGAGTTCAGACCTTTTCTCATTGGAGAAAAGGAGGAGGGGAGGGGACCTCATTGAGGTATACTAGATAATGAGAGGCATAGGTAGAATCGATAGCCAGAGACTATTTCCCAGGGCAGAAATGGCTAACACGAGGGGTCGTAGTTTTAAGCTGGTTGGAGGAAAGTATAGAGGAGATGTTAGAGGTGGGTTCTTTACACAGAGTTGTGAGAGCATGGAATGTGTTGCCAGCAGCCTGCTGGACATTCATATGGTCACAGAACTTTGAGGGTGCATACATGAGGATCAATGGTCGGCACAACATCATGGGCTGAAGGGCCTGTTCTGTGCTGTACTGTTCTATGTTCTATATCCCAACCCAATCTAGTCTTACCTGCTCGCACCTGGTCCATATCCCTCCAAACCCTTAGTATTCACATAACCATCCAAATGCCTCTTAAATGTTGCAATTGTACCAGCTCTCACCACTTTGGCAGCTCATTCCATACACATACCACCCTGTGCGTGAAGAAGGTGCCCCTTAGGTCTCTTTTTATATCCTTCCCCCTTTCACCCTAAACCTATGCCCTCTAGTTCTGGACTCCCCTGCCCCAGGGAAGAGACTCTGTCTATTTAAGGACTCACCTTCATCCCCCTCCGTCCACGCATCAATGAATTTAATACACGACGTGACATGGAACAATTCTTCCATTGCCTCCGCCTCCGAGCTTACTTTCACAATCGGGACTCCCGCCCACCTTCCGAGGACCCCTTCGCCCACCTCCAACACACTGCATCCACCTGGACACCCCGCGCTGGCCTATTACCTGCCCTCGACCTCTTCATTTCCAACTGCTGCCGGGACATTAACCGCCTCAACCTGTCGTCCCCCCTCCCCCACTCCAACCTCTTCCCCCTCACAACGCGCAGCCCTCCAATCCCTCTGCTCCAATCCCAACCTCACCATCAAGCCAGCGGATAAAGGGGGCGCAGAGGTAGTCTGGCGCACTGACCTCTACACGGCTGAAGCCAAACGCCAACTCGAGGACACCTCTTCCTACTGCTCCCTCGACCATTACCCCACCCCCCCCCCCCCATCACCAAACCATCATCTCCCAGACCATACAGAACCTCATCACCTCAGGAGATCTCCCACCCACAGATTGCAACCTCATAGTCCGGGAACCCCGCACTGCCCGGTTCTACCTCCTTCCCAAGATCCACAAGCCTGACCACCTTGGCCGACCCATTGTCTCAGCATGCTCCTGCATCACTGAACTCCTCTCTACCTACCTTGACACTGTCCTATCCCCCCCTAGTCCAGGAACTCCCCACATACGTTCGAGACACCACCCACGCCCTCCACCTCCTCCAAGACTTCCGTTTCCCCGGCCCCCAATGCCTTATCTTCACTATGGATATCTAATCCCTCTACACCTCCATTCACCATGACCAGGGCCTCCAAGCCCTCCCTTTTTTCCTCTCCAGACGTCCCCAACAGTACCCTTCCACTGACACTCTCATTCGTTTGGCCAAACTGGTCCTCACCCTTAACAATTTCTCCTTTGAATCCTCCCACTTCCTCCAGACCAAAGGCGTAGCCATGGGCACACGTATGGGCCCCAGCTATGCATGTCTCTTTGTTGGCTATGTAGAACAGTTGATCTTCCGTAATTACACTGGCACCACTCCCCACCTCTTCCTCTGCTACATTGATGACAGCCTTGGCGCCACCTTGTGCTCCCGCGAGGAGGTTGAGCAATTCATCAACTTCACCAACACATTCCACCCTGACCTTAAATTTACCTGGGCCATCTCTGACACCTCGCTCCCCTTCCTGGACCTCTCCATCTCCATTAGTGACGACCGACTTGACACTGACATTTTTTTACAAACCCACCGACTCCCACAGCTACTTGGCGTACACCTCTTCCCACCCTATCTCTTGCAAAAATGCCATCCCGTATTCCCAATTTCTCCGCCTCCGCCGTATCTGCTCCCAGGAGGACCAGTTCCACCATAGGACACACCAGATGGCCTCCTTCTTTAGAGACCGCAATTTCCCTTCCCATGTGGTTAAAGATGCCCTCCAACGCATCTCGTCCATATCCCGCACCTCCGCCCTCAGACCCCACCCCTCCAACCGTAACAAGGACAGAACGCCCCTGGTGCTCACCTTCCACCCTACAAACCTTCGCATCAACCAAATCATCCACCGACATTTCCGCCACCTCCAAAAAGACCCCACCACCAGGGATATATTTCCCTCCCCACCCCTTTCCACCTTCCGCAAAGACCGTTCCCTCCGTGACTACTTGGTCAGGTGGATGCTGCCTGAACTGCTGTGCTCTTCCAGCACCACTACTCCATGTCTATTTATCCTGTCCAGGTCCCTCGTGGGGCCCCATTGTATGTCTTGTTACTTCACTTGTGAATTTCTTTCTCAATATTTGTCATAAATCTCCACACAATGCAGAGCTATTTTGAATGTTTTTCCTATTGATCTTTTCAGTTGCTTGTTTATTCATTTGAATGCCCTCTGCTTTCTGAACAGATGATATTTGGTTTTGAGACTGACCTGTTTTTTAAAACTAGTTTATGATACATCTGTATGAAGAAGTGTGAGGTTCACATGCAAAGTATTTTAGTACGATTTGAAAGTGCAGCATGAAGAATTTAGCCTCCCCTTCTTGCAATTCTCACATCTGCAAGACTTAGTTATCCAACACTTATGAAGGGCTTTTGCCCAAAACGTCGATTTCGCTGCTCGTTGGATGCTGCCTGAACTGCTGTGCTCTTCCAGCACCACTAATCCAGTATCCAGTTGTAAACAACCTATCCAGGAAATACAGTATTGAAATATTCTTATGAAAGAGCAGATCAGTTTCATTCTGAACGTGATGTACAGAGTTTTCATTTTTTTGAACTGGGAGAGGTCAACTTGGCTGCAAGCTTTACTCTGCTTTACTCCAACTTGGCTTTGCTTGAACTGAACCAGATAAAAAATGTGCCTCTCCCAGCAAGTCACTATTCAAATATAGCTGAACATGTCTTGCTGGAAAAGCGCAGCAGGTTAGGCAGCATCCAAGGAGCAGGAGAATCGACGTTTCGGGCATGAGCCCTTCAGGAAACTGTTCAAATATAGCCCAGCCAGGGGTCGACACAGGGCAATCTGTTATCATCATTCATGTGATTTTCGCAAAGCCCATTTTTAAAAAGAAAAGTCTGTAATTCTGAAGATCTTAACCAGCTTCAGTTGTATCAACAAAATTTGATCTAAAATTCAAGTAATTCCTGAAAGCAAGATAAAATAAACCATCTTTGGTAACCTCCAGCAGCATTTTGCCTGCATTGGTAAACTGGATTTTCCATTAAACTGATAGGGAAAGCTACCAGTGAGGAGGAGCAGCACATTGATGCTTATGATCAAAGCTGATAACCACTCTTGAATGTTTTTCGCTTTGCGGCAAGTTAAAAAACCATTTATAAATTGATCTCCATGCAGGATAAGACAATTTTAATAATGCAGTGAAGTGTGCAGAAGTCATGTCAGGAGCAGTGCCCATGCATACCTAAAAATCAAGTGTCAACCGAGTAAAGCTCTGACTCTGGACTACTTGGCTGCTGAGTAACCGATACACAACTAATCGGTAAGACAACCAATAGATTAGGTTTAATCCCTGCAGCCCTGGCACAGTCCAGTTGTGAATGGCAGTGAGAATGGTGAAGGAGGATATTGAATTGATATGCCCACCCTTATTGGTAGGACAACCCAGTTCATCAATGTTTGGAATCCCTACAATGTGGGAAGAGGCCAATTGACCCATTGAGTCTGCACCCCCACCCCCATTAACCATAGCTAAGGCAGCACTGTGATCTGTAATTCTGGAATTTTTTTTGTTGCTGAACTTTCCTTTTTTTTATCTTAAGTACCTCTACATTTACACCCAAGATTGTGCTGTAATGTTGTGACTGTAAACTTTTAATAGTAGTCATTTGAGTACACGTGACAAAGGACAACATTCATGATTGTGTTCTTGTGGATTCCCATGTCATAGAAAAAATGTGCTTTCGGAGTTGGTGATTTAATCGCGTTACAGCCAACATGTAATAAAATGTTGTGCTTCAGAAAGTGTTCCCAGTTTGTCAGTTGCATTACAGTGAATTCTGTTAATGAAATACATTTTATGGCAGAATGACATGTAGTTCAATTCAATAGCCTGCACATCCTTGAACGCAAAGGGGCTTTTCAGCATAAACATGTAATCTGTACCTCCTGCTGAGGCCCCCAATATTTCAAATGTGATTCTTGAGTGAATTTGCTTCACTGGACATGATATTCAAAAAAGCTGAAGCTGCAGGACACTGCCAAACTATGGACCCTGATAACATTCTGGCAACAGTAGACATCTGCTCTATTGCTAGTGTCATCCCTAGACATGCTGTTACAGTGCAGCAGTATATCTACCTGCCCACAGTTGCCCAGTATGTCCTGTCCACACAAAATGCATGACATTGAGCCATTCAGTGCCTATCAGCATGGAATTAGAAGGTATGAAGCACCACTGGCTCAGCCATAACCTGTACAATGGCAGTCATTTTGGGTTCTCCCAGGGCCATGCAGCTGCTAACATAGTGATATTCACGCTTGGGCATGGCTTTAAAAAAAAATAAGCTGCAAAGGTGAGATGAAAGTGATTGCCCTTGACATCAAGGCATTATTTGACCGATAATATCCCAGAACTCGAGGAAAAACTGGAGCCAATGGGAACCGAGTGATAGGACAGCCATTGGAGGCTGCTGAATTTCCGCTGGGTAGATATGTTCTAATCAGCCTGTTCAGAGACGTTGTGACACGCGTCTAGAGCAGGTGGGACTTGTACCTGAGTCTCCTGGCACTACATACAGCATCTTGTACCACAAGAGCCTTCGATCTTTGGTAGTTACTTAGGGTCAGCTGCTTCTTCAATATCTTGCCATAAGCTCTCCTTCAGGAGTTGCCAGCTCTGATCTCCAGCATCTGCAGTCCTCCCTTTCTCCTCAAAGATACCTCCTGAAATGTCCTTTCTCGTGCTCAAGTAGCCTGTGCTTGATTGCAACTGGGTATGAACAATACCTCTGCTTAGGCTGATAGGTGGCAAGTAACGTCTGGCATTTTGTGTGGCAACAATCGTCCTTTCTCTTAAAAAATATCTAACCGTTGGCCTTTGTTACTCTCTGGTGCCACTGTCATTGAATCCCTTGGTATCAACAACATCGTGGGGGTTGTCATATACCAGAAATTAAACTGGCCCAGCTTTGTAAATAACTGTGTGACAACAAAAGCAGGTTGGAAGCTAGGAATTATGTGGGAAATGACTCTCCTTTGTCTCCTCAAACCTTTTCACCATCTTCAAGGTGCAGGTCAGGAATGTGATGAAATATTTTGTACTCCTCTAGATTTAGTGTAATTTTGGTAACATTCAAAATTTGACACCACTCCAGGACAAAACAGCTTTGTTTATCCAAGCAACACAAGGTATTCCTGCTTCCCACACTGCACAATGGCAGCAATGCCTGCCATCCACAAGATGCACTGCCACCATCAGTTTTCGTCTAAGCTACACACCATTCTGACTTGTCACTATAACCTTTTTTCTGTTTAAAGTTTACTATCACTAGCTCAGAATTCTGAAACTCCTGTGGATATACCTAGATCAAATGGACTGCAGTCGTTGAAGAAAGCAGTTGACCAGTGCCCGCTGTATATTGCAATCCAGCCGTCTAGCCAAATGAGCTAACCAGCACTCCTCCCTGAGAGATGATTACCTTCCAGTTAAATGACCATGAGTCCACAATCTGTCATGTTGACTTTACGCTTCTTTACTAGTATTGACGAGAGGGCAGATTCTCCCAGATTCAACTCAATAGTTGGATTCATGTACAAAGTGTGTGATTAGATCCATTTTATCCCTATAACACCAGCTTCTTGCCTTGTTGGGTTGTGCACAGCCTGCCAGACTTTCCATCTTAATCAGTGTGCCACGTGTTCAATCACTGCCTTTGCATGAAACCATAATGCAAGCAAATTTTAATTACCAAGACCAGTTTGAATTGATTACTTTGCTAAAATGCTCATTGACTACTTCCTGCAAGGAAGATCACTTGGCATGGAAGAAATTCCCTATTACATTACTGAAATAATACATTTTTATTTTAATTGGTCTTTCTTGCTTTGTGCACTCCAGCATTGAAGTCCTTTTTCCATTCCTAAACCCTTGACATACTGATGCATTTTCCTGGAGTTTGATTGTTGACATCTCTCATTAATTGTGCTGAGAATTTTTTTAATATAATGCATTCAATGCAAAGAATTTCATGAATGAATCTGATAGCGAGGCAGGGCAAGCATTTAAAGTTAATCTGTGGTTTATGTTGGGTCCTGGTCTTGGGAATACAGTGGAGTGAAATTTGGAGAAGACTTAACTTTTACTTTCTGCCAAAGAGACATTAACTGATGAATTGAGAAGGCTGATAATAACAGATGCAATTTAATGTGGATAATGTTCGTGATTTACTTTGTAAGAAAACTGGCAATGTCGTTTAAGAGGTTGACAGTACGTGATTCCTTGAAATTGGTAGTGTAAGCAGATAAATTCCTCAATTCCTTCTTCTTATTTTACATTATATTGACATCTCAAACACCAAAAGGAAAGCAGATGCTGGAAATCTGCAACGAAACCCTCTTCAGAACTGGACTAAGTGTCACTGGGCCCGAAACAACATTCTGTTCGTTTCTTTCCACAGATGTTGCCAGACCTGCTGAGATTTTCCAACAATACCTTTTTTTATATATATTGCAAGTCACTGTTTTTACCTGTCAGCTGAAATGTTGAGTTCAACTCTGGATACCAGGTAGTAAGACTGTGTCCCTGTTGAAACTCTGATTCCAGTTTGTTAATTCTAAAATAAAATAATGCATGCATACAGCCAGCATATTTTGTAGTTGATGCAAGATGTGCTGGTGTCTACTAGCTCCCATGTAGTACAGTTGCAACACACATCAGCCAACCATTTTTACTTGCTGCTAAGCTTAGTATTAAATTATCCTTCTTTTTAGTTATATCTATAGTTCAATGAATTAAATCATAAATGTAATCCATAATTATATCTCCTTACAATGAATTTATAAACTAGGTCATTGTTTCGAGGGAAATACTTATTAATCTTGTGTCGGTCTGCTCACTTAATGGCTTTGGGTTTCTGTGCTTATGTCCTGTTGCTTGGCACCAGCTCCTTCTGGGGCCACTGCTTTTCTTCAAAAGACCAGAACGGCACCTTGCTCGCAGCACTGAATTCACTTGCCTAACAAATTCCTCAACTTGCATCTAGTCATGAGAGATCTTTTTATTTTTCCTGACTTTTTACATGGCAAAGTAACATGTACTTAATTTTTAAATCAACTTGTTTGTCTGCATTATGATGTGGCTTGAATCAGTTGCATGGGAAATTATGCAAAAATTTATTGGGAGAGGGCTCAAAAGTTTCCAGGATAATGGAAAGTCTCAGGAATCCAACTTCACGCACAGCAAATAGGGGGACAACTGAGAACAGGGGAAGTCAATGCAGAGGTGAGGTTGAGTGTCTGTGTGTATCTGTGCAAGTGTAAAGGGATAAAAGTGTGGGAGGCTGTGCACATGTGAATGAATGAGAGGGTCTGTGTAATTGTATGGGTCTGTAGGAATCTGTGTAGTGTGATGGGGTCACCTGTAGTGTGACATGAACCCAAGGTCCCAGTTGAGGCCATCCCCATGGGTACCGAACCTAGCGATCAGCCTCTGCTTGGCCTCTTTTTTTTTCATTGTTGCTTGTCTCGAAGTCTGCCTTGGAGGATGGTCACCTGAAGTTCTGAGGTAGAATGTCCTGGACTAAAGTGTTCTCTAACTGGGAGGGAACACTTCTGTTTTTGTGCGGAGTCCACTCATCTGTTGCTGTCGCCTCTGCTTGATCTCGCCAATGTACTATGCCTCGGGGCATACTTGCTTGCAGCGTCGGAGGTAGACTATTGCCTGAGCGAGTTTTGAGAAGATTTGCTTGCTCAGGTTTGCTTGCTGAGCTGGGACATTGGCTGAGTCGCATGAGTACCTGCCACATACATGGTGGAAGTTGTCCCCATGCGTAAGGGTGGTAGCAGTGTTGACGTTCTGACATGTCTTACAACCTTGTCATGGTAGATGCTGTATGGTGTTGTCCTGGAAGCTGGCCAGTTTGCTTTGAACAATGATCTGTTTGAGGTTTGGTTGTTTAAAGGCGAAAAGTTTTGCTATTGCAGAATACCATTGCAGATCGGACACAATGAATCATGAGTCAAGAGTGTGGTGCTGGAAAAGCGCACTTGGTCAGGCAGCATCTGAGGAGCAGGAAAATTGATGTTTTGGGCCAAAGCCCTCCATCAGGAATGAGGCTGGGAGTCTTGGGGGTGTAGAGATTAAATGGGGAGGGGGGGTTGGGGCTAGGATGAAGGTGACTGGGATAAGGTTGTGGGGGGGGGGGGGTGGTAAAAGGTCTCTTTTTTTTTCTTTTTTCTTTTTCTTTTTTCTTTTCTCTTTTTTATTTTTTCTCCCCCGCCCCCGCTCCTTTCTTTTTTTTCTCTCCCTCCCTCCGACACCACCACATTTATCCCAGTTCCAACTCAGCATCGCCTCGTTCCCTTCCCTATCCCACCTGTTCATCTTCCTTGCCATCTATCCATTCCACCCTCCTCATTGACCTATCACCTTTTTTTTACCCCTCACCTCCATCCACCTATGGTGCACCTAGCCACCTTCCCCCTAGTCCCACCCTGAGGCACCCAGCCTCCTTCCTGATGAAGGGCTTTTGCCCTAAACATCAATTTTGCGGCTCTTTGGAGGCTGCCTGACCTGCTGTGCTTTTCAAGTATCACAGTCTCTCTACTCTAATCTCCAGCATCTATAGTCCTCACTTTCATCACAATGAATCATGGCTGATCGGTGTTAGCTAGACTGTTGATACTTAAAATTGACAAAACACTGCGATTGAATGAGATACATCCAAGAAGTTTGGAGTGTGGGGTCACTGGCCAGTCTTTTGAGGTGTCAGAAGACTAAAATTGCCAAGATTAAACCTTTTTTATTGAACAAACTCAGCAATTACAAACAAATCAGTTTAATTTCAGTGATAGGGAAGTTTCTTGAGACTGTTATGCGGGATAGAATTTGTAGTTCGATGGAATAAGGGGTCAATTTAAGAGTCGTCATGGCTTTCTCAAAGTGAAATCCAAGTTTAACAATCAAATTTGCTCGAAATTTGAGGTGGTATTGGGCAGGATCAGGGTCACATTGTTTGCTTATGTTTGGGTTTGAGTTCTGCTGCAGCCATTCAGCTCCTGACCTCATTAAAGCTTTGGTTCAAATATGGACAAAAGAGCTACATTCCAGAAGTGAGGAGAGAGGGACAGCTTTTGACAACAAGGAGTTGCCACAAAGAGTAGAGCTCCCAGAACACATCCTTGTGGAGTACCATGGATTACTAAACTCCAGGCTGAACACTTTCCATCAACTACCGCCCTCTGTCGTGTATGGGCCAGGCAATTGTGTACCCAGACAACCAAATTTCCCTACATCACATGCCTCTCTAATGGTTAAGTGAGCCTACCATGGGGGAACTTTATGAAATGCTTTGCTGAAATCCATGTCCACCACACCCACTACTCTGCCTTTCTCAGTGTTGTGTCACTTCCTCAAATTATTCATAAGACTTGTGAGGCATGACCTGCCCATCCAAAGCATTGCTAATAATCTCTAATAAAGCCATTATTTTCCAAATAATCATAAATCCTGTCTTTCAGAAACCTCTCCAATAATTTGCCCACCACCGATGTAAGACTGGCTAGTCTATAATTCAGACCTTTTGACTTAGGTTCCTGTCATATCCTAGTAAGTCTGCAAACAGTCAAAATGGATGAAAATAAAATTGTAAATGTTTTCTTAAAAAGAAAAATGCCAGACTTGCTGGACATAATCAATGGAGACACTAATTGATTAAATAAACCACTAGAATTTACCTCGTTACAGCACTCGCAGTTGGGAAAGCTATTTGTAACCCTTTTTTTTTGTCTGAATCCCCTTTAGCGTAACAACTTTGAGACTCAGCTGTCCATGGCTAGCTCCATCTTGATTTGTGAAAAGTGAATTTTATTTTTAGAAGTGTAAGCTTTAATTATATTGGACTTGTGTAAATATATATATAAAGTTTCTTGCCTGCCTTATTGCATTGATACAATTGGTACCTTTACTGCTGTTTTGCAGATTCATTCTTTTGTCATGCAAAGATGTCTGCCCTTTCAGCATGGGCCATTGGAATGGTGGTTTAATGCTGGTTTACCTTCCCTACGCTGGTATGGATAGGAGCTGTCTTGCTGCCAGAGGCTAATGTGTTCTCAGCATTGGCCTTGTAAGGCAGAGCTTAATCCATTTGAAGACTTAACATTTTTACTTATTTATAATGACCGATCTCTTCAGATGGCTAGTTCCAACACCATTTTCATCAGTAACTTGTCAATGAGTTGCAAAAGTGTTAGTTTGACATTGCTATACTTAAGTTCCTAAAGTAAAAACATTGAAATGTGATATTTTGTGAAATGCTATAGAAATTCAATTCCAAATATTGTTTTTGTTCTAGGCTCAAGACAAGAGAAAGGCCCTTGAAGAGACAAAAGCATATACCACCCAGTCCCTTGCGAGTGTTGCTTACCAGATAAATGCTTTGGCAAACAATGTGCTCCAGTTGCTGGATATTCAAGCCTCTCAACTCCGAAGAATGGAATCTTCCATTAACCATATTTCTCAGGTAACTAAATTTGTCCATGAGAAAGGAATAAAATTGTACAAACCTTTTGAAAAGTAATGGGTGCTTATGTTTCTTGAAGTATTATGTTTTACTTTGACCCTTGGGCAATAGTTTCCTGCAACGATTCATCATACTTACTCCGTATCATATTTAATAGTGCATCTAACCAGAACGGCTAGTAATTGTCTCCTTTTTTGGAGTTGAGAAAACAATTTTTTGCTTTGGAATTAATTCTAATCAGTTGGGGTGCTGTAGTTTCAGCAGTCTAGTAATTACTAATGCTTAAGGGTATTTTAACAATTTTATATCAGTGGTTTTATACGATGATTTAATTTAACGTGATTTATTTTTAATGGTAGATCTTTACTCTTGGAATTTCTTTATCATTCATATGCTGCATTACTTTGGATACATGAAAATATTAATTTAACCCTTAAACTCTTGATGCAGATAGTGAGGCTTTTTGATTTCTTTCTGATAGTAGTTGGAAACAGACTAGTTAAATTTGTAACACCTCATACTTTGTTTTCCTCCACAGATTGTTAGGGTAACTTATAATTCATTTGCACAACTTAATGTTTAAATCATAAAATTTTGCTTTTCCCTGAATTTCAACATCCAGTAGTACTGTCTGACACTGGGGCCTTCTTTATTTTTTGAATTGGACATGGAAAATTCCAGTGTTTATCATTTAATATTTAATCACTCCTGTTGAAAATGTATGTGGTTTCAGTTCCAGTGGTAATAGAATATGGCTCTGCAGTATGCCCCTCAAAATTAACAAGATTGTCACACAAATGTACACTTGCATGTGAAGAATGGTCACATAGATGAGGTGGTGGATAACTGGCACAAGTAAAATCAGTAAGTATCAATGTGTTGTGAAAGCAAAAATTCACGAGGGAAAGTAGTACTGACTGCAGGCTTAAAAAATCGACCTGTTTCAGTGTGAGGAGAACTTGTTTGTGTAGGTCTCTGTTTCTTGATTGCTGACTTTTTTTTACTTTAAGTGATCAAGTTATCTGCTTGGCAGGCAACAAACCATGTCCTGTCAGACTGTTCTTGTTAGTTAGTGCTGTAAAGTTGAAGGCTGCCTTTTAGAACTTAAAGCTGGTGAACTTTCATGGAGCTTTGCTATTTCTTGAGGTCCTGTTAGAGTATATTGATAAACTGTGAAGAGCTAGGATAATGTAGATTGATGTCTAGAATAACTGGATTATCCTCATTTTGAAAATCCTGAATCCTTTTGTGGCTATAATGTTTAATTCCTGATCTGTCATAATTCATGTTACCATTCTATAACCTCGTTGAATCTCCTTGCTAATGTAATTCATGGATATTGTGGTCTAATGACTTGGAATTAAGCAAGTATCCTTCATTCTATGTTATAACAAATTATGAAATAGAATTAACAAGAAAATTAGGAAGATCAGATAGTTGAATAAAACAAAAGCCAAGTCGGAGCTCATTTTACTCATTTCCCTTCAGTAAAGGCATTGTGTAGCCTTTAATGGCTGTGTCTTAAGTGTCAGGCTGGTTCATACTACTTGGAATGCCATCTGAATTGGCCTTGTAAGACGCTGAGTTATGCAAAAAAATTGCTACATGTAAATGGTTTGGATGGGTAATGAATACATTGAGAAAAAAACTCCAGTATGCTACTTTCTGCAAGAATACTCTGGCAATTTTAGAAACTGTTGGCATACCTTATACGTGGATTAATTCTTTGTTTTCAAAACAAATGTGCCTTGTATTCTGTAAATAAACTTAATTTTGTCATGCTTCCCTTCCTTTAGAAGGAGTTTAAAACCTGGACCTCCATGATCTGCGTTGTGTTGTAAGGCAAAGATTTTTAAGCAATTTGTACTTGGTCAGTGCACTGCAGTGCACCATGTACAAGTGACATAATGGCAAGTGCTGGAGAAAGTTGGCAGACCTGGCAGTATCTGTGGAGAGGTAGAGAGTTGGTCAGTATTGAGTTGAACATGAACAGTGTCTTTCAGTTTCAAAGATTCATGCTGTAAAATGGAGAGAAGATGGAAGGGCCGAGGAGCAGTTTTGAAGAATGTGTCCAGACCAAAAGGCAAAGGGGAGTGGTAGAAGAGACAGGCATGGGAGTTATTTGTAAATGCTAATAGCAGAAAATAGGTCATCTCTACGGAGAGCAAGCTCTCCTGCTTGCCCCTCTTCTGTCTGCCTGTGTTCCTCCCCTTTCCACCCTTCCCTAACTTGTCCCCCTCCTTCCTCTCTGACTCTGCCCCACCTCCCTCCACAGCTTTACACCCCTCTCGGTGTGTGTTTCTGTCTCTTGAATGATGTTCGGGAAGAGGGGCATTCAGATGTGTTAATAGGTCAAAAATAGAGGGGAATGTACAAAGATTGAGACTAGCTGTTAACATTTTTGTAGACTGTTGTTTTAAAGCAACAAACTGCTGGAATAGTGAATATATTTGGTCCTCTTAAGCTGGTTATTAAAAATGGAGGTGAGTTCATGCATTGTACAGAACAAGGCGCATCTAATTGGAAGAGGGATTGAGTTCCAGAGCCGTAATGTCATGCTGCAACTATACGAAATGCTAGTGTGGCCACACTTGGAATATTGTATACAGTTCTGGTTGCCCCATTACAGGAAGGATGTGGAAGCAAAGGAAAAGGTGCAGGGGAGATTTACGAGGATGTTGCCTGTTCTGGAGGGACAGTCTCATGAGGAAAGGCTGAGAGACTCTGACCTGTTCTCATTTGGAGAGAAGGCGGCTAAGAGGGGATTTGATAGAGACATACAAGATGATCAGAGGATTAGGTAGGGTAGACAGTGCAAGTCTTTTTTTTCCCCCAGGACAATAACGTCAGCTTGTACGAGCAGGCATACCTATAAATTGACGGATGAGAGATTTAAAGACAGATGTCAGAGGCAGGTTCTTTACTCTGTGGTAAGGGCACAGAATGCCCTGCCTACCAATGTAGTTCATTCAAATTAGTTAATTAGAAATTTAAACAATCCTTGGATAAACACCTGGATGATGGGATAGTATAGGGGGATGGTCTTCGATTCGTTCATAGGTCTGCACAACTTCTGAGGGCCAAAGGGCCTGCTCTGTGCTGGTTTGTTCTGTATTCTATGAATATTGCAAGGTAACAGATTTTAGGGCCTGTCACAGAGCCTGAAGCTCTGTACTTTTTTTTTAGGTGGAGCTATCTGTCCTAATCTGTACAGATTAAGCTTGTTTTCCTGTGATCTTGATTCAACTAATAGAACTTGCCTTATTATTTATCTGTTTGCACATCTCTGACATCTTGATTTAATTTTTTTGTGCAATGTTTGCTTCCTGAGTAAACCAGTCTTGTATCCTGTATCAGGTGATTGAACTGTAATATTCCTCTTAGATGTATGGAAAAAGATGTATGCAGAAACTGTAGTGTTGCAGTTTTCGCATCAGGGTGCTTGGGTGTTATGAATAAATGCTAGTATTGTGTGATTGTTACTGAATGGAGATCCACAGGCTTGGGCTGATGTTCTTGGAGGCACAAATCCATATACCACCATGGCAACTTTCGGAGTTTGAATTGAACAAACTATAATAAATTTCACACCAGCCAATCTGTCTTGGTTCATATGGAACTGAGATTTGTTTTGGTTAGTAATTTTAAAAGAAATTCTTCTGGTTTGCTATAAGAGGATTGTGGGTAAATCCAAGATGGAGGATATGAAAAATTTGTGGCTCTCCGAGCTGCTCCTTTTTGAGGTGTTGGAGGTGAGTTCCTTGAATTCCAGGAGCAGTAATGACTGTGTTTCATAAGCTGTTACGTTGTTTTGGAACTTTGGTTGTCTGTCTGGTGCTAGGATCAAGAATATCTTTTGAGAGTGTGCAGAATATTCTCAAAGTGGAGAAAGACCAGCCCGTTAGAACTACAGAGGACCCTCAATTTATCCAAATGACACGGGCTGGGAGTATATTGTCAGATAATGAAATGCTGGATAACACAGTTTAGCCAAGCACTGGGACCATGCAATCTTGCCGTGTAATCGGAAAGTCGGAAATCTAATACAGGATAATCGTGGTTCCACTGTAATGACATGGGAAGGGAAATGGACAAGATTCTGAAGGGAGAATATATTAAGTTAGGCAGGAATTTTAAAGAGGTATTCTAGGGTCATAATATCTGGATTACCCCTAGTGCTATGAGCTAGTGAGGGTAGGAATGGGAGGATAGCGCAGATGAATGAATGGCTGTGGAGCTGGTGATGGGGAGAAAAATTCACATTTTTGGATCATTGGAATCTCTTCTGGGGTAGAAGTGACTTGCATAAAAATGACGGATTGCACCCAAGTTGGACGGGGATTAATATACTGGCAGGCAGATTTGCTGGATCTAAATTGGGAGGATTTAAACTAGCAAGGTAGGGGGTGGGATCCAGGGAAATAGTGAGGAAAGAGATCTATCTGAGACTGGTACAGTTGGGAAAAGTAGCGGGTCAAACAGACAGGAACAAAGCACAGAGCGAAATAAGAATGATCACTTGACCTGCATTTATTGCCATGCAAGCGGACGAACAGGGAAGGCAGATAAAATCAGGACATGGTTATGAATGTGGGCCTGGGATATCGTAGCAATTATAGCGACATGGTTCAGGGATGGGCAGGGCTGGGACCTTTAAAGTTCCAGGATACAAATTCTAAAGAAAGAGGGGGAAGAGATGATGGGAAGTGGCCCTTTTTTTGATCAGGGAAAACATTATGGCTGTACTTAAGCTATTCTTGGAAATACATCCAGGGAATTTGTGGATGGAACTGAAATAAGAAAAGGATGATCATCTTATTGGGATTGTGTAATAGATGACCCCAATAGTCAGCAGGAAGTTGAGAAAAAAAATTGTAAGAAGATCTCAGTTACCTGTAAGAATAACAGGGTGATAATAGTAGAGGATTTTAACTTTGCAAAAGTAGACAGCGACTGCTATAGTGTTAAGGGTTTAGATGGAGAGGAATTTGTTAGGGTTGTACAAGAACATTTTTTTTTATTTCAGTATGTGAATATAGAGAAGGTTGCACCTTCATACTAGTGAAGATGCAAAACTTGACCTACTCTTGGGAAATAAGGCAGGGCAAGTGGGGGAGCACTTTGGGGTCAGGGACCATAATTCTCTTAGATTTAAAATAGTAATGGAAAAGGGTAGACCAGATCTAAAAGTTGAAATTGTAAGTTAGAGGAAGTCTAATTTTGATATTGGGCAAGATTTTGGTGTAGATGTTTGCAGGTAAGGGGATGAGCTAACGAGAGCCAGAGATAGTATGACTGTTGGAGTGGAAAGCAAGGCTGGTGGGTGTATGGAATGCTGGTGACTGGAGATATTGAGGTTTGGTTAAGAAACAGAAGGAAGCATATGTCAGGTATGGACAGGAGGGATCAAGTGAATCCTTAGAATCTAAAGGCAGTAGGAGTATATTTTAAGAGGGAAATCGGGAAGGCAAAAAGGGGACATGAGATACCTTTGGCAAATAGCGTTAGTGAGAGTCCAAAGGGATTTCATAATTACATTTAAGGACAAAAGGGTAAATAGGAAGAGAATAGAAATCCTCAAAGATGAGCAAGGCTGCTTATATATGGAACTGCAGGAGAGGGGAGGAGATAGTAAACGAGTATTTTGCATCAGTGTTTATTGTGGAAAAGGATATGGTAACATCTCTATTACAGAAGAGGGGATGCTGAATGTCTTAAAAATAAAAGTGGAGCAATTTCTAGGACCAGATCATGTGTACCCTAGAACTCTGTGGGAAGCTCGGGAAGTGATTGCTGTGCCCCATGTTGAGATATTTGTATGATTGATAGTCACAGGTGAGATCAGCTAATGTGAAGCTAGTACTTAAGGTGGTAAGGCAGTACGAGAGATCTACAGACCGGTGAGCCTGATGTTGGTCGTGGGTAAGTTGTTGGAGGGAATCCTGAGGAACAGGATTTACATGTATTTGGATAGGCAAGGACTGATTAGGGGCTTTGTGCATGGGAAATCACGTCTCATGATCTTGATTGAGTTTTTTGAAGTAGTGAGCTGAAAATATGTTGCTGGAAAAGCGCAGCAGGTCAGGCAACATCGAAGGAGCAGGAGAATTGACGTTTCAGGCATTTGAAGTAATGCATTTGAATTACTTCGGCCATTTGAATTACTTTTTTGAAGTAATGAAGAGGATTTGAGGGTAGAGTGATAGCCATGATGTATATGGACTTCCGTAAGGTGCTTGACTAGGTTCCTCATGATAGAAGGTTAGATCTCATGAAATACAGGGAGAATTTGGATACAGAACTGTCTCTAAGGTAGAAGACAAAGGCTGGTGGTGGTGGAGGATTGCTTTTCAGACTGGACGCCTTTGACCAGTGGTGTGCCACAAGGATCGGTGCTGGATCCACAGCTTTTTGTCGTTTATTGTAAATGATTTTGATGTGACCAGATACAATTAGTAAATTTTTGTAGACGACACATCAAAATTGAATGTATAATGGACAGTGAAGAAGGCAACCTTCAGGTAGAATGGGATTTTGATCAAAATCCTAATGGGCAATGTAGTGACAGGTGGAGTTTCAACTTGGATAAATGCAAGATGCTGCATTTTGGAAACCCATATCAGGCAGAACTTATACTTAGATCCTGGGGGGTGTTGCTGAATAAAGAGACCTTTGGAGTGCAGGTTCATAGCTCCATGAAAGTAGAGTTGCAGATAGAT
This sequence comes from Chiloscyllium punctatum, assembly GCF_047496795.1. Taxonomy (NCBI): domain Eukaryota; kingdom Metazoa; phylum Chordata; class Chondrichthyes; order Orectolobiformes; family Hemiscylliidae; genus Chiloscyllium; species Chiloscyllium punctatum. The sequence goes on along the minus strand of NC_092746.1, from coordinate 88,401,082 downwards.
AGGATAGTGAAGAAGGCATTTGGTATGCTTCGAGGAGAAAGTGAGGACTGCAGATGCTGGAGATCAGAGCTGAAAATGTGTTGCTGGAAAAGCACAGCAGGTCAGGCAGCATCCAAGGAACAGGAGAATCGACGTTTCGGGCATAAGCCCTTCTTCAGGAATGAGGAAAGTGTGTCCAGCAGGCTAAGATAAAAGGAGGGACTTGGGGGAGGGGTGTTGGAAATGCGATAGGTGGAAGGAGGTCAAGGTGAGGGTGATAGGCCGGAGTGGGGGTGGGGGCATGAAGAAGATTGCAGGTTCGGAAGGTGGTGCTGAGTCTGAGGGATTTGACTGAGACAAGGTGGGGGGAGGGGAAATGAGGAAACTGGAGAAATCTGAGTTCATCCCTTGTCGTTGGAGGGTTCCTAGGCGGAAGATGAGGCGCTCTTCCTCCAACCGTCGATTTGCTATGGTCTGCGATGGAGGAGTCCAAGGACCTGCATGTCCTTGGTGGAGTGGGAGGGGGAGTTGAAGTGTTGAGCCACGGGGTGGTTGGGTTGGTTGGTCCGGGTGTCCCAGAGGTGCTCTTGCCTTTATTGGTCAGACCATTGAGTATAGGAGTTGGGGTCATTGTGGCTATACAACACATTGGTTAGACCACTTGTGGGATATTGATGCAATTCTGGTCTCTTGCTATAGGAAGGATGTTGTGGAACTTGAGGATTCAAGAAAGGTGTCCAAGAATGTTGCTGGGGTTGGAGGATTTGAGCTGTTGGGAGAGGCTGAATCAGATGGGGCTATTTTCCCTGGAGCGTCGGAGGCTGAGGGGTGAACACCTTGAGGTTTATGAAGTTGAGGGCCTCTCGAAGGTTGAGTGCTGAGGTCTTTTTACACTGAGTGGGGCATGTTTATTTTATGATTATTGATTGAGTAATAAGTGTATTTGAGTTCTGTTTGGTAGAGTAGTATAGTATTGGTCTAATATTTTTGTTATAATGTCACTTTCATATTTTTGCAATTTTATAATTTTGTAAAGAAACATTTTTCAATAAGAATATTTTACAAAAAGGTTGAGGGGCATGGAGAGGGCAAATAGGCACGGTCAATTCCTTGTGTTGCGGGAGTTCAGTACTTTAGGGCAACATTTTCCCACAGAGGATGGTGAGTGTATATGGAGTGAGCTGCCAGAGGAAGTGGTGGATCTCCCTCCCTTTCCTGGACCTCTCCATCATAGTGTCCGGCGACCAACTAACCACAGACATCCACGACAACCCCACCGACTCTCTCTCAGCTGCTGAAACTACATGTCCTCCTACCTGACCTCCTGTAAAAATGCCGTGCCTTACTCCCAATTCCTCTGCCTTTGCCACATCTGTTGCCAGGATGATTAATTCCACCTCAGAGTCCCAGATGGCCGCTGCCTTCCAAAATCACAACTTCCCTTCCTATGTGTTTGACTATGTCCTCCAGCGCATCTCTTCCACTTCAAGTGTCACTGCCCTTCCCAACACAAGGACAGATTCCTCCCCCCTCCGTCCTCACCTTACACCCCACCAACCTTTGCATACATTGCATCACTTCCACCACCTCCCAATGGACCCCATCACCGAAGATACTTCCCTCCCCGCCCCTATCAGCATTCTGGAGAGACCATTCCCTCCGCGACTCCCTCATCAGGCCCACACCCCACTCCCTGGCAGTTTCCCTGCCACTGCAGGAAGTACAAAACCTGTGTCCCCACCCCACTCCCCTCACCACCTCCGTACAAGGCCCAAGGGATCCTTCCGCATTAGTCAGAAATTTTAGCTGTACCTCTACCAATGTTATCCACTGCATCCATTGCACCCATTGTGATCTCCTGTACGTCAGGGAAACAGGATGCCTTCTTGCAGATCACCTCAGAACATCTCTGGGACACATGTGACCACCAACCCTACCGCCCCATGGCTGAACAATCCCCCTCCCACTCCAAGGGCATGCAGGCCCTCTGGGCTGCCTCCATTGCCAAACTGATAGCACCCAATGCCTGGAGGAAGTGTGCCTCATATTTCGCCTTGGGACCCTGCAACCACAGCGGATAAATGTGGAGTACACAGACACACCATCTGACCAGTCCATCATTTAAAACTGACAAGGACTGGTCCTGTACTGTTAACGGTAGGGCTGTGGGTCACATTGTTGAACAGAGACTTGGGGATTTGGGTACATAGGTCTTTCAAAGTTGCATTACACATAGACCAGGTGCTTTAGAAGGTGTTTAGCCTGCATGCTGCCTTGGCTCAGAGCATTGAGAATAGGAGTTCACATTTTATGTTGAGGTCATACAGAATGTTGATGAGGCCAGTCTTGGGGTGCTGCATGCAGTTCTAGTCACCCTGCTTATTGAAAGTATATTATTAAATTGGACAGGGTTCACAAAACCATTTATAAGCATGTTATCAGGACTGGGAGGTTTGAGTTCTGGGAGAGGCAGGAACGTTCCTCAATGGATAATAAGAGGGTGAGAGGTGACCTCAAATGTTTAAAAAAAATCATGAGGGGCGTAGATAAGATGAATAGCCAAGCTTTTTTCCCTTGGGTAAGGGAGTTCAGAACTCGAGGGCACAGGTTTTAAGGTGAGAGGACAAAGATTGAAAGGGGACTCAAGGAGCAGTTTTGTTTCCAAACTGGGTGGTTTGTATGTGGAATAAACTGTCCGAGGAAGTGGTAGATGCAGGTACAGTTTTATTATAATAAAAGTTGGAAAGGCACATGAATAGGAATGGTTTAGAGGGATATGGGCCAAACATAGGCAAGTGGGACAAGTTTAGTTTGGGAAAGTTGGTTGGCATGGATGAGTTGGCCGAAGGGTCAGTTTCCATGTAGTGTGACTCTGAATTGAGAATGTACTTCAACTCTGCCTTCTGAAGGACAATTAATGATGGGCAATAAATGTGGACCTTGCAGTGATGCTCACATCTCACATATGTTCAGAAAGAAAATTTAAGTTATCTAACACATCCCTTTATTTATTTACTTTATTTGTCAAATGTAAAGTTAAATCATTGTCCTCTAAATCCATTCTGAATATCCTTGACTTGGTTTTTTTGAAAAAGTGTTTGCAACCCTATCCAGCGAGTAGCACTGAGAAGGGACTAATGAGAGCTCCTAGACCTGGGTGCTCTAATATTGGAGTGTCAGTATGATTAATTGTGTGACGTTACCTTTTGAGAGTGGACTAACTAGAGGTGTGGCTTTAGTATGATACAGATTTTGTTTGAAGTGTATGCTGCTAAGTAAGAAGTTTGAAGTACCAACAATAAGGTGAAGAATGGTCAGCTGGAAAACAGTGCACTCAATTTTATTTTCTGGAGGACCTGTGTGCATTACCATTGGGCGTGACGACTTATTTTTCTTAAGACCATTCTAGGCTGTGTAGTGGACTTTGTGAGTGGTAGGTGATATTGTAAGACCCGAAGTCTCCGTGACTTCAGAGCTTCAGGTTGATGCATGACCCAGTATAGATTTAATGTTTGCCCTGCCTTTTATGTAATAGATGATTAGTTGTTGAAACCTTTTAACTTTCAGTCAAATAGAAGATTTCACTGATGTACTATGAATTTATTGAATTACTGTCCTGTTGTTGTGACTCTTACTGGGGAATGATTTCCATAGCAGTGCTCTGGTACCTTGTCTAAGTGGCCATTCTTCTTGTCTCCTCCAGGGAGTTGATGGTGGATTGACTGAATCTGATCCTGTCATTGCATGTAGTTTTCAGCAGTGATTTGACTGTTGATAAGGAGTAACTTGTTTGGTTACCTTTCTCACTTGAAACTTGATATAATGTCAAGCAAATAAGTAATCTAATGATCTGGGAAATGTTGAACTAAAAAGTAGATTTGGGAAACCTTTGGTATTTTAATACTGTTTAAAATGTTGAATGATGCTGCTCGCAGTGGGTTGAGTTTAGTAAGATCATTTACAAAATTCAGGAAGTTAATTTTTTGCAGTAAATTACTAGATTTATAAGGAGAGCATACATTTTTGCTTTTTTGCAAATTAGATTGTGATTAATAAAAGTTCTCCTTTGCTGCTCCTCCATGTATAAATCACTTACTGTATGCTTGCTTTCTGATCCCATGATCTTGTACTTTCCCAGGAAAAGACTTGAACTGTAGTCCAGGAAATACTGACGAACTGCTTCTCTCCATGAGCAGGCAAGCAAAAATCTGATGACCAAAAATATTATGCCATTTAATTGTTTTTTTTTATGGTGCGCAACTGTAATTTGTGAGTTGTTGAGGCTTTTTAATCTATGGTAACCTAGGATAAGCACATCTTAAGCAGTAAATCTTTGTATCGCTCAAGTGTAATTTTCAAATTTAGTGCCTATTTTAAATTTAGTATATGTCTTGTCTACAGTGAAATGGCAAACAACAGAAATGCCATACCTGATGTGAATTTTAGTAGTCAGAAAATGTTTTTAATTTGTGTTGTTGGTTCTTGCATTCTGGTATAATCGTCACTAGATCATTTGGATGTGATGGTATGAGTTGGTTCCAAATCCATGGGTTATTTAATCCAGCAAGATGTTGAAAGTGCATTACATTTGTCAGCTTTCAAGAGAAAACTTTAGATGTCTCCAAGATTTTTATGACTTCATTTCAGAATGAAGAGTTATTGATAAGCTCGTACTTGCCTGCTGTTTTGAACATCCCAAGGTGGTTGTCCAAGTTCAACACTGCAAAGATCACATTTTTAGTGCTGTGTTTAGAACGGATTTGGAATATCATTGCGATATTTTTAGTTCAATATGGATTTTTAAATGTTGAATTAATTGGGTTTAGCTATTTTATCCCTGCAGCAAAATGCAGGTTGTTTATTTTGAAACCAGTCTGAAGGGAGCAGGAGAGCAGTTCGGTTTACTTGTGACATTTTATCATTGTAGTGCCTTTAAATCTTGTATGTAATGGTGTTCAGTTCAGTGAAGCAGGCTACTTCCAGGACACTGTAGTTTTAATTTTGCTTCCAAGTTTTTCATGATATAGTATTTGCTGAACATTGAGTTTTCTTATGATTATTGCCAGGCAGTCTCAAATGCTATTAACAAATCTAAACATTGGTGGTTAAATTATACCAGAGCTTCTCAGTGATGGGTGCATTGCCAATAAACCTGGGGGAGGAGATTGTAGTGCATAGAATTGACTTGCATAACTGTTTTTGTAGAGGCCACCCTATGCCACCACCAAGGGATAATTTGATGTGTGGAAGTTTTTGTGAATTTTGCCTTTCCTAATTGGCTTGTGCTGCAGCTGACAAATGAAAGGATACCAATCTAATCAACCATGAGGGTATCATTTAATCTGAGAATTGCAACTATTGTTGACCCAGAGGGTGAATGATGATCAGTGAACCTGACTCATGTACACTGGCCACTTACACTGCCACTGTATTGTAAGTTGGTGTCAGATGTACAGCACAGAAACAGACCCTTTGGTCCAACTCATCCATGCTGACCAGATATCCAACCCAATCTAGTCCAACCTGCTGGCACCTGGCCCACATCCCTCCAAACCCTTCCTATTCATACACCCATTCAAATGCCTTTGCAATATTTAAATCCTATTAGCCTCCACAACTTCCTCTGGCATACACCTATCACCCTGTGAGTGAAAAAATTGTCCCTTGGGTCCTTTTCATATCTCTTCCCTCTCACCCTGAACCGGATCGTGGAGAAGGTGTTTGGTATGCTTTCCTTTATTGGTCAGAGTATTGAGTACAGGAGTTGGGAGGTCATGCTGCGGCTGTACAGGACATTGGTTAGGCCACTGTTGGAATATTGCGTGCAATTCTTGTCTCCTTCCTATCGGATAGATATTGTTAAACTTGAAAGGGTTCAGAAAAGATTTACAAGGATGTTGCCAGGGTTGGAGGATCTGAGCTACAAGGAGAGGCTGAGTAGGCTGGGGCTGTTTTCTCCGGAGTGTCGGAGGCTGAGGGGTGACCTTATGGAGGTTTACAAGATTGAGGGGCATGGGTAGGATAAATAGGTAGTCTTTTCCCTGGGGTCAGGGAGTCCAGAACTAGAGGGCGTAGGTTTAGGGTGAGATGGGAAAGATATAAGAGACCTAAGGGGCAACTTTTTCACGCAGAGGGTGGTACGTGTATAGAATGAGCTGCCAGAGGATGTGGTGGAGGCTGGTACAATTGCAATATTTAAGAGGCATTTGGATGGGTGTATGAATAGGAAGGGTTTGGAGGGATCTGGGCCGGGTGCTGGCAGGTGGGACTAGATTGGGTTGGGATATCTGGTCGGCATGGACGGATTGGACCGAAGGGTCTGTTTCCATGTTGTACATCTCTATGACTCTATGACTATGCCCTCCAGTTCTAGACTCCCCCACCCCAGGGAAAGGACATAAGATAAATAGACAATCAGTGCCCCTCATGATTTTATAAACCTCTATAAGGTCACCCCTCAGCCTCCGACGCTCCAGGGAAAAATACCCCAGCCGATTCAACCTCTCCCTGTAGCTCAAATCCTCCAACCCTGGCAACATCCTTGCAAATCTTTTCTAAACCCTTTCAAATTTAACAATATCTTTCCGATAGGAAGGAGACCAGAATTGCATGCAATATTCCAACAGTGGCCTAACCAATGTCCTGTACAGCCGCAACATGACCTCCCAACTCCTGTACTCAATACTCTGACCAATAAAGGAAAGCATACCAAATGCCGCCTTCACTTTCCTATCTACCTGTGACGTTACTTTCAAGGAGCTATGAACCTGCACTCCAAGGTCTCTTTGTTCAGCAACACTCCCTAGGACCTTACCATTCAGTGTATAAGTCCTGCTAAGATTTGCTTTCCCAAAATGCAGCACCTCACCTTTATCCAAGTTAGACTCCATCTGACACTTGTCACCCCATTGGTCCATCTGATCAAGATCCCGTTGTAATCTGAGGTAACCCTCTTCGCTGTCTACTACACCTCCACCTCCAATTTTGGAGTCATCTGCAAACTTACTAACTGTACCTCTTATGCTCACGTACAATTCATTTGTATAAATGATGAAATGTAGAGGACCCAGTACTGATCCTTGTGGCACTCCACTGGCCACAGGCCATCAGTCTGAAAAACAACCCTCCACCACCACCCTCTGTCTTCTACCTGTTCAGCCAGTTCTGTATCCAAATGGCGGAGAGTTCTCTCCTGTATTTCATGAGATCTAACCTTGCTAACTAGCCTCCCATGGGGAACTTTGTCGAATGTCTTACTGAAGTCCGTATAGATCACATCTACTGCTCTGCTCTCATCAATCCTTTTTTTTTTTAACTTCCTCAATACACTCAATCAAGTTTGTGAGACGTGATTTTGCACGCACAAAGCCATGTTGACTATCCCAAATCAGTCCTTTCCCAATACATGTACATCCTGTCCCTTAGGGTTCCTTCCAACAACTTGCCCCCCCACCGAGGTCAGGCTCGCTGGTCTTTAGTTCCCTGTCTTATCCTTACCACCCTTAAACAATGGCACCATGTTTGCTAACCTCCAGTCTTCCAGCACCTCACCTGTGACCATTGATGATACAAATATCTCAGCAAAAGGCCCAGCAATCGCTTCTCTAGCTTCCCATGGCGTTCTTGGGTACACCTGATCAGGTCCTGGCGATTTATCCACTTTTATGCATTTCAAGACATCCAGCACTTCCTCCTTTGTAGTATGGACACTTTTAAAGATGTCACCATCTATTTCCTTACTTTCTATATCTTCCATATCCTTTTCCACAGTAAATACTGATGCAAAATACTTGTTTAGTATTTCCACCCATTTCCTTCGGCTGCACACACTGGCTGTCTTGCTGATCTTTGAGGGGCTTTATTGTCTCCCTAGTTACTCTTTTGCCCTGAATGTATTTGTAAAAACCCTTTGGATTCACCTTAATTCTATTTGCTAAAGCTATCTCCTGTCCCCTTGCCCTTCCTGATTTCTCTTAAGTATACTTCTATTGCCTTTATATTCTAAGGATTCACTCAATCTATCCTGTGTATACCTGACATATACTTCCTTTTTCTTAACCAAGCCATCAATTTCTTTAGTAATCGAGCATTCCCTATACCTACCAGCTTTTCCTTTTCACCCTCACAAGAATATACTCTCTCTGGACACTTGTTCTCATTTCTGAAGGCTTCCCATTTTCCAGCTGTCCCTTTACCTGCAAACATCTCTCTTTCCCCCCCCCCGCACCCCAAAGTCAGCTTTTGAAAGTTCCATTGCCAGTACAATGTAGATCTGAGCAGGTTGGCATGTTAAATACTGTGGAAGGTTCTGTATTAAGCATTGTTGAGTGGTTCAAATCTTTTGAGAGCACTGCTTGTCCTACCCGTAAATCTGTACATTTTACTTAATCCCATTTGAGTTGGTAAATGTGCAGTTACACGAATGTTGTGAAACTGTCTAGTTGCCTACCAATATGTTATGTGGGCGTAACCTATAACATTGTGCAATCATTGTAAAGTTTGGATGCATGTGTTGATGTATAAACTGAAGTTCACAATGCCCTTGCAGACCTGATTACCACTGGAATAAAGACTAGTGTTAAGACCAAGTGCAAATGGGGACCTTGCTGATACTGGTGTAAAATAATGCAGCAGTCCTGTTATTGAAGCTGAGCTACAGGGAAAACAGTTGAAGATATTTGTTTATAAGAGCATTTTTGTTGAGGTGGAAAGTCATATACACTTGAGAATGTATGAAGGGTATAAGCAGGCAGGGAAAGAGTTAAGTTCTGAGTTTCGTGACACACGAGGTTCAGCTGAGCATGACTCAAATCAGAAGAAGTTAGAGTTAACAATGGGGTGCTGCAGGCAAGGGTAATGAGTTTATAAGGTGGCAAAACAGTCATTGTGTAGAGCCATTTAACAATATTGGAAGCATTCAGTATGCAAGGGCAACTGACCAGGGGGAAAAAGTATCCATTGTGTGAATCCAGTTAACAGGGTTAAGAACATTCACTGTGTAAACAGTAAAGGGCTTGGTCTCTGCCATTGATACTCATTTGATTGTAACAGTCACCCAATCAATATGAATGTTGCCTTATCTGGATGCTGCTCCCTGTAAAAGAGAAGACTGAACGCATCGGTGATTGTTCTGTCCCTCCAGAGCTCTGAATACTGAATAAAGATGGAGGTAAAACAGTACTGGGGGGGGGGGGGGGAGAAAGAAGCAGGATGACATTATGTTGCACATGATCTTCATCCATTTCAATTGTCCAAGTTAAATAGCATTGGCGAGACTAGGTGTAAAGAGAATTTGACAATTCAAAAATGAATGGAAAAGTGAAATGTTTTGTTGTAGTGCTTTGTTTTTTTTAAGCAATGTTCGGAGATGGAAGGTAGTGTTGACACTGTTGGGTTTGACGTTCCAAGGTTCTTTGTTCTGTGCACATGTAGAAATATTTCAGCCATGGCATTGATCAAAGTGACTGAAATTAATGTACACAATGTAGTATTGGAGCTTAAATCGGGTGTTCAAACTTCATTCTACCAAAACCCGATTTTCAAGGCTAGAGTTTCTGAGAAGTGAACGTTGAGTATACCTGTGAAAGGCAGCAGGGTTGACTGGTAATAATTGGGATTGGATGTATTGGGTGTAAATTTGAAGAGAGCTGTGGATTTTGTTTGCAGTTATAAAATGCATGCAAGGTCAAGCATTTTTACTGAAACACAAAGTCTGAATGTGGTCTACATGACTTCCTGTTGGCCTGGTTCAAACTAAGTTGGGATTTAATGCTGCCTTGCACTGTTTCACTTTGGTAGTAGTTGTCTCAAAACTTTTTTTATCCCAAAATTCTGCCTCACTTTTGGGAAGCCCTGTGCTAAATGCTTTCTATACTTTCATTCTTGTGTATTCACATAAATATTCTTTGCTATTTTTACTACTTTGACCCCAAAATTGATGTTTTGTAGGAAGTGTGCTAAACTTAGCATGTTGTGGATTATCTGGTTTCCTGTAGTTTTTGCAACATTTTCTCATGGGAGCTGCTTATCGCCAGCAAGGCCAGTATTTCTTGCCTAATCCTCTCCTCCTCCATGAGGGAGTTACTGGACCACTTCAGAGGGCAGTAAGTGTTTGGAAACAAGTATTATTTGTTGTAAGTATTATTCTGCCAGCATCTGTGGAGGGAGACAGAAATAGACCATTCAGCCCTTTTTTGAGCCCATTGTTACTCTAGGAGAAAGGGATAAACCAGGAAACTGTAGGCCAGTCAGTCTAACCTCAGTAGTGTGGCAAGTATGAGAAACAATTGAGGGATGGAATTAACCTGCACGTGGAGGGGCAGCGATTAATCAAAAGTAGTTGGCATGTTTTTAAGGAGTACAATTCTGACCAACTTGATTGAATTTTTCAAATATGTGACCAGGTGTGTAGATTTGGACAATGCATTCAATCCAGTCGATTTGGAACGCAGCAAGGCCCTTAGGGTCCCATATGGGAGACTGTTAACAAAGATAAGACTGCATGTGATCCAAGGGAATTTGACTAATTTGATACGGAATTGGCGGAGTGGCCAGGAAGCAAAGGGGTTATGTGTGTTTCTGGAAAGGGAAGGAATCCTGATGATTAAGGGCTATGGCCCAAAATGTTGATTCTCCTGCTCCTCGGATGCTGCCTGACCTGATTGTGCTTTTCCAGCAACGTGCTGTCAACTCTGATCTCCAGCATCTGCAGACCTCACTTCCCCCTGGCAAAGGGGTGATGGTCAAGTGTGTTTCGATGTCTGGAAGCCTGCCTCTTTTAAAGATTCAGAGGGTAGTGTTTGAGCCCTTGCTGTTCTTGATTTTCTACTTTTGTTGAAAGTAGAAAAGTTGTTCAGTAAGTTTGTCAATGGTATAAAAATTTGTGGGGCGGAGAATACCCTAGATAATAAGGACATATAGACAATGATTTGTGACAAACAAAATTAAATCTAAGTGTGAGGTAATGCATTTGGGCAGGACAAACAAGGCAACGGAATACAAGATGAATGCTACACCCTTGGAAGCATTGAGGATCATAGGACCTTTTTAAGTGTGTGTTGCCAGTCCCTTATGTTAGCAGAACAAGTAGATAGTGGTTAAGGCATATGGGATAGAGTTAGCTGGGACATGAAGTTTTTAGAGCAGGGAGGTGATGTTGGAGCTGAATTAAAAAGTTAGTTAGGCCATGACTAGAGTCTTGAGTGCAGTTCTAGAGTCCACATGATAGGAATGTGCAAGCGCTGGATAGTGTAGAGGAGACTTGCCAGGATGTTACCTGGCCTGGTCAGTTTGTTTTGAAGAGTTTGGATAGAATGTTTTTTTCTTCATTACATCTGAGGAGACTGAAAGGGGATATGATTGATTGATTATAAAATTTGAGACAGGCAAGGATACATGGAAGGGAGGTGGACTGATCAATGACTGGGGATGTAGAATTGAGGTACAGGGTAACAGGTTTAGAGGAGTTGAAATATTTTCATCCTGAAGGTGGTAGGAATATGGAACTCGCTCCCTGTAAGGGAGATGGAGGCACTCAACATTTTAAGTCGTATTTAAATGTACACTGATGCAAAGGCATAGAAGGCTATGGGTCACGTGCTGGAGCATGGGATTGGAGTAGTTAGCTGGTTGATTCTGACTGGCACAGATGTGATGGACTGAAGGGCCTTTTATTGTGCTATAGATCTTTGACTCTGAATCTGCTCTGCCATTCAACAAATTCATCACTAATCTAACCCTGAACTCCACCTTCCAGCCTTTTCTTCATAACCCTTGATACCCTAACAGATTTGAGGAGAAAGCGAGGACTGCAGATGCTGGAGATCAGAGCTGAAAATGTGTTGCTGGAAAAGCGCAGCAGGTCAGGCAGCATCCAAGGAACAGGAGAATCTATGTTTAGGGCATAAGCCCTTCTTTCAGCCTCAAATATCCTTAACAACTCAGCCTCTGCACCCTTTTGTGCTAATGAACCCTGCAGAATACTATCCTTTGATATGAGCTTCCTCCTCATTTCTGTTAAGTAGTGGACCTCTTACCGCAATTATGCTTTGTGGTCCTAGACTTTTCCACAAAGTGAAATAGCCTCCACATTGACCCTGTCTTACCCCGGAGCATCTTTAAACCGTTCATATTGAGAGGTTAAGATGCCATGTTTTAAAATGCTTCAAGCATTGCTTTCTTGTACACCATGGAAGCGACTTGCCTTTGGATGATGGTTGGCTGTTGGGATGAGTGTCTGCAGGACAGTCAACTGCTTAGGTTAAAAGAAAAGTGGGCCTAAGTACACCTTTCGGATCAGCTGGCTCACCCTCTCTCTGCCAAGAAAGGGGGGCACTGAGTCGCCTCTCCTCTGTTGTGGACATATACTTTGTCCCTTGGCTCTGCACATGAGCCAGGTGATGGAGACTCCTTTTATATGTGCAAAGGCTGGTGGCATTCTTTTATGCATCAAATGACGCTTGCTTCCTGGCCCAGAAAGGTATTTAAGCAAGAACATTGTCCAGCAGCTCAATCGTGTCTATGGGCCTTGTCCTTTCCCTATCCCTGCAACCTCCTTGACAATGTGAGCTTCTAAGATCATAGAGTTTGAACATTTACTGATTTTTGTTAACTTTTTTATTATTGATGGGCTTACCTGCCGAGGCCCACGCTCTGGAATTTCCTCAAACCCCCCCCCCCCCCCCCCCCCCACCCTTTTTTTTTGAAGATGCTTCACAAAACCTACCCTTTTGACTGAAATTTCAATCACCTGTAAGGTTATCTTATGTGGCTTGAAGTTGGATTTCATTTGAAAACACTCGCATGAAACACCTTTTTTAGGATATTATTTTATATTGAAGGTGTTGTACATGTTGGGAAATGCTGCATGTCTGCCTCCAGAGTGTGCTCTGGCCAACTGAATTACAGTACCTCATCTTGCCTGATTTCTGGAGTAGCTGGAATGGTGTAGGTGGATTCCAGTGCCATGACATCGGGTAACATGCCAGCGGCTACTTAAGATCCTCTATGTGCTGAAGATAAGGTACAGTGTGATGGCCTCAGGCTGTCGTGCCACCTGGACTGTAGCTAGAGACAAAAAAAAACTGCAGATGCTGGAGTCCAAATAGGCAGGAGGCTGGAACAAGACAGCAAGCCAGCCAGCATCAGGAGGTGGGCAAGTCACATTTTGCCCTGAAGAAGGGCTACACCCAAAACGGCAACTTCTCCACTTCCTGATGCTGCTTGGCTTGCTGTGTTCTTCCTGTAAAGTTTACAGATGCTCAATTTGGAGCTGTGGTGCACAACAAAGGTTGCCTCAGAGTACATCGGGGCCTTAATCAGATGGGCCAATGAGCTAAGGAATGGCAGATGATGTTTGGTTCAGAAAAGATTTACAAGGATTTGATCCACAGGGAGAGGTTGAATAGGCTAGGGCTGATTTCTCTGGAGTGTTGGAGGCTGAGGAGTGACCTTTTATAGCAGTTCATAAAATCATAAGGGGCATGGACAAAGCCTCTTCCCTGGGGTGGGGGAGTCATGAACGAGAGGACATAGGTTTAGGATGAGATGGGAAAGATATAGAAGAGACCCATGGGGCAAATTTTACATGCAGAGTGGTACATGTATGGAATGGGCTGCCAGAGGAAGTGGTGGAGGCGAGTACAATTGCAATATTTAAAGGGCATCTAGATGGGTATATGAATAGGAAGGGCTGGGTGCTAGTAGGTGGGACTGGATTGGGTTGGGATATCTGGTCGGCATGAACGAGTTGGACCAAAGGGTCTGTTTCCGTGTAGTACATCTAACTCTAAATGTGAGATGTTGTATTTTGCAAAGGCACATCGGGGCAGGACAGTTACACTTGAGGTCTTGGGGAGTGTTGCTGAACCAAAAAAAAAGTCTTGAGGTATAGGTTCATACTATTTAAGATGAAGTCACAGGTAGACTGGGTAGTGAAGAAGGCATTTGGTATGCTTTGCTTTATTGGTCAAAGTATTGAGTATAGAAGCTGGGAGGTAATATTGCAGCTGTACAGGACATTGGTTAGGCCACTGTTGAAATATTGATTGCAATTCTGGTCTCCCTGCTAAAGCAAAGATGTTGTGGAACTTGAAAGGGTTCAGAAGACTTGCCGGGATATTACCAGGGTTGGAGCGTTTTACCCATGGGGAGAGGCTGAATAGGCTGTGGATATTTTCCTTCTCTTGTCAGAAGCTGAGGGGTGATATTTTGTAGAGGTTTATGAAGTCATGAGGTGCATGGATAGATTGAATAGCTCAGGCCTTTTCCCTAGGGTAGATGAGTTCAGAACTAGAAGGCATAGATTTCAAGTGTGAGAGGAAAGATCTGAAATGGATATAAGGGGCAATGTTTTCACTCTGAAGATGGTGAATGTGTGGGATAAGCTGAGAGAAGAAGTGGTAGAGACTGTTACAGTTATAAATTTTAAAAGGGGTATGAGTCAAATGCTGATAAATGGGGCTAGATTAATCTGGAACATCTGATTTGCATCGATGAGTTGCACTGAAGCGTCTGTTTCCATGTTGGACGACTTACTCTATTACAGTCTTGTACATCTTCTCTGAGCTACTTCTAATCCATTAACATCATGCTGTTAGCACTGGCTCTGCAGAACCACTATTAATTCCTAATCTTACCCAATTCTGCTTAGGCCATTGTGCATAGAGCCATAACAAGTGGATCCTTCACCCTGCCACTGCAAGTTTAAGTACCATTTTTCCTGCAATATCCCTGTATGCCTTGATGATCTTAACACTTAGACATTTATCAATCTCTGTCGTGAACATAATTAATGATTAGTAATTCTCTGGTCCAGAGAATTCCAAAGATTCATACAGTTAAGAAATTTATGCTTGTCTGAGTCCTAAATGTTTTTTAAATTGTCTAGCTTTCTGTTCTGGTTCTAGACTATCCAACTAGAGTAACCTGCATCATCCCCCACTTGGAACTATTATTTTAATTCCTAAATTCAAATGATGGAAATAATTGAAATGGTTGTGAAGAACTGGGGCTCTGCTCTACCCCTTGAGGTACATGCTGATCACAGCCTGCCAACTGCTGGACCGGTGTCTCTCAACACACTTCACATTCAACAACCAAATATATGAACAAATCAACGGCTTTTTTTCCCCTGGCATGTCAGAGGCTGAGCGGTGTCATAAGTTTTTATAACATAATTGGGTGGATGGTTAGGTTGAATAGTCAAGGTCCCTTTCCTAGGGTGGGGGTGTCCACAATTAGAGGGCCTAGGTCTAGGTGAGAGGGGAAAGATGTAAAAAAAGAAACCGAAGGGCAACTCCTTCATGCAAACAGTGGTACATGTGTGTAACTGCCAGAGGAAGTGGTGGGGGTGGGTACAAATGCAAGATTTTAAAAGGCACCCGGGTGGGTAAATGAATAGGAAGGGTTTCAAGGGAGATGGGCCAAATGCTGGAAAATGGAACCAGGTCAGATTGGGATGTCTGGCCGGCATGGATGTGTTGGATCAAAGGGCCTGTTTCTATACTGCATGGCTAAAACTTAACTGAATATAAAATTCACAATGAGATCACTCCATAATCCTTCTAAACATAGAGTATAGTCCTCAACTGCTCTTCATATGACAAGCCCTTCATCCTAAACAATCATCATGGTCATCTCCTTGCCCTTTTGAGAGAAAGGGAAGAACTGTGCTCGATTGTCATTCTGGGCAAGTATCAAATCATCTACTTCAGAATTATAACTCGTATTTATAGAATGCCTTTTTAAATAAAAAGTCCAAAAATATTCAGTTTTAAGACAAAATTTTATGCTGAACTGCAAAGTGATATTCTAAGTAGCCAAAGTTTTTTGGTCAGAGTTGATTTTTGAGTGACTTCGAAAAGATGGCTAGAGAGTTTAAGGGAAGTTTAAGGTTTGCCAAGAGGGCTGACAACAACCACCAATGGAGCACTCCAACTTGGGCATGATGAAGCGGTTTTAGTTAGATGAATGGAGGTAACTTCAGGTTTGTTAGCTGGAGAAAAATAGAGAAAGGAGTTATTGTGGCAGTTTTTGAAAATGTGGATGGAAATTTGTGGAATATTGCTTACATGTGAGTCAGCAAGGTCATTGCACCACCCATCATTTATACTCAATATGTTGTAAGTAAGCTTATGCAGAGTTTTTGAAATAACAACAAGTTTAATGAGGAATGGCTGAGTATGGTTTGGAATAGTGAAGTCTAGAGATAATAGTTAAAGGTTTCACCAATCGATAAGCTGAGGTAGAGAGAGAGAACCCAACTGACATGAAGGTAGTGGCCTTAATGAATCAGCTGCGTTCAGAATCTCAAATTTGGGTTAAATTTTAACATCCATGTTTGCACGTAATCTGATTTAACCTCATGGACAATTGAACTGGAGAGACATGGCTAAAGATGTGCAGCAGAGCTTGAGGCCATGGTGCTCTATCTTCACTATAATCTTCCTGACACTTTTTTGTTAACCTTGTAGTAACTGACAGGTCCAGAGTGATGTTAAAGAACAGCTGCATGTTATTAAGGTGACTAAGAATCATGGAATCCTGTAATGAGGAAAGAGTTCATTTGGCCTATAGAGTCTGCACTGACCTTCTGAAGTGCATCCCACCCAGACCTAGCCCTGAGCCTATTCCCACAACCTGCATTTACCATGGCTAACCCACTTGACCTGCTTGTTTCTGTCTGACTACAATGGAGCAATTTAGCATGACCAATTTACCTAAACTGTAACCTGTGAACAGTGGAAACTGGGCCCATCTGAGGAACTCCATAAGGACATTGGGAGAATGTGCAAACTCCACAAGGTCACCTGAGACTGGAATCAAACTTGGGTCCCTAACACAGAGGCAGCAGTGCTAACCATTGAGCCACCATGCCACCCATGTCATGTGGCATGATGTCTGACGACAAACCTTCCTCTAATCCTAAGAATAATTATTTCATTGTTTGTTTTACATTTTTACTGTTTCCTATCATTCAACCAGCTACATACCAATGATGCTACTGTTATTTTATTTCATGAGCTCTAACAGCGCTAGCAAGTCTGTGGATTTTTAAAAAATCAAGCATGTTTTTCAAGTCCACATATGTGCTATCAACAGCATGACTCTGAAGCACTGTTACTTTTATTAAAAAGCCTAAAGTTCATTAAATGTTTTGTTGAAAAATTGACAAAATATGTGGACAAAATATTTGAGACATACAAGGTTCTTAGATGAATTGATAGGGTGAATAATTAGTGAATGTTACCCTTTATGGAAACAACCAGAACTAAGTTTAAAAATCTCACAACCAGGTTATCGTCCAATGTAAGATTCTGTAAACCCTTTGTTAGAAATAGGACCAGACCGAAACATTGAGGCACAGACAGACAAACTTTAACTTCACACCTACAATGTGTTATCTGAGTTAATGTGGCACCTATTGTTAAAGTTCACTTGAGAATATAACTTTTAACACAGTTGTGGGATTTGTATATGAAAGGACTGAAACCAACGTGGTCATTCTAAAAAGAGACATAACAGGTCTTTTTCAGGATATAATTTCAGTTGCATCACACTAAACTTAAATGGCAAGGTAAGTTTTTTTTTTCACTCAAACTTGTGTTTTAGAATCTTCTACTCCACAATTCATGAAGGAGCAGTGCTCTAAAAGCTAGTGCTTCCAAATAAACCTGTGGGACTATAACCTGGTGTTGTGATTTTTAACTTTGTACAACCCAGTCCAACACTGGCACCTCCAAATCATGACAACCAGAACTAAGTTTAGAAGTAAATGGCCTTCTATTTAAATGGCAAGCTAAGTTTTTTTTTCACTCAGATTTGAGTGTTCAGAGACTAGTACAGGCAGTGATTTTAATTTTGTTTAAGATAGGTATAGATTCGTGACTAACACAGGCCATTTGGGAAAAAGATAGGAATACGAAGTTGATGTCACAGTCCAATTAATCAAACCATTTTGAATGGCAGAGCGGATTAGAGAGGCCAAGTGGCCCACTCCTGACACTACTACATGTTGTTTGGCCATGACAAATCTGTTCACTTAATTGGTCATTGTTAGCACAAGCATCTTCTAATTTTAATCCAAACTTGTTCAAAGCTTTTCCACCAGCAATGTTAAGCCAACTGATCTAAAAGTTGCTGGGCTTAACATGATAACTGTTTTTGAACAAGAGTGCAAAATATGTCACTAGCCAGTTTTTTGGCTTACCCAAGTTTTGGAAAACTTGTAGAGTATCACCATATTTTTCAAATTCCTTTTTGGTATCCTTGAATGTATGCTATCGACTTCTGGACCTTTCAAATTAAAGCACAGGCTACCTTTCCAATCCTACTTTTCCTTTTAGTTTTAAATCCTTGTCTGATCACTTGTGAAGTATTACACTTTTTGAAGTATCTGACATCAGAATTTGAATTTTTAGGGTTAAATGATACTTCATATTTAATCTCAGTTGAATTTTAACATGGAGGGTGGAAGGGATGGCCAGAAAAAAGAAACCTTGATAGCTGTGGAGAGAGATACCAAGAACTTCAGGGAGGGAACTACCTTCATTTTAAATGTAATTAATTATTGTCCTTTAAGTACCTAAACTCTGCTATAAGCCATAAGGTGTACAATACGTGAACTAGTGTGATTATATTTCTTAAGTTTTATCTTTGAGTTAGGCTAAGTTGAGGGGAAAATTTGATTAATATGGTACTTGGTCTATTCTTGGACAGCTAGTCTAGCAGTTAGTTGAGCAAAACATTTGTCTTGGAACTTGGGTGTGGTGCATTGCTGGTGTTTTTGCTAACAGGTTGTTTATTATGGGATTGTTTGTGGGCTTGGCTCATCCTGCATTTTTGTGTTTAGCCAGTGCGGGGTGTTCTAGGGAGGGATAATCGAGAGGTTGAGGTATGGTACCATTTTCAGCTGAGCACGAAAAATTCAAATCGGGACCATGTGATCATCTTTTTGGTTTTACGTGTTTAAGTTTAAATTTAAATAGGTAACAAAATGCATGTGTAATTGTCTTGAAATAGTTCAATGCAGCATGTGTTTGAAGTTTTGCAGTTAGTAGTTAACATGTTGACAGTTTCGAAAGGGAGGCAGAGGAAGCAACGTTGAAACCACAGCTGCAGAGTCACACCTTTAAAATAGTAAGAGGTTCAAATACCATCTTAAGCAAATTATCAGCACTCTTAAAACTTAACCATTTACTTTCAATTAAAAATTGGGCACTGATGGTACTAAAGGTAGAAGTATGGCAAAAATTATTTAAACAGACAAAATGTCAAAATGATAACTCTGGAGGGCTGTCAATAGATACAGATGATGGCAGTTGCATTACTTAAATTTAAATTGCAGTTGCACATCACAAATTGACTTTCTTGCTCTCCCTCTCCTCCCTCTTTCTCTTTTTTATTCTTTTGTCTCACCCTCTCGTTGGCGCGCGCTCTCCCGCGCGCGCGTTCGCCCCCTCGTTGGCGCGCGCTCTCCCGCGCGCGCGTTCGCCCCTCGTTGGCGCGCGCGTGCGTTCGCCCTCTCGCTGGCTCTCCCTCTCTCTCCCTCTCTCTCTCGCGCGCGCTCTCGCTCGGGCGCCCGCCTGCCCCGCGCGCTCGCAGTTAGACCAGACAGGGCTGTATGGAGTGGTGTGCTAGTGTCTCAATGGCTGAGAAATAGCATTTTGTCCATCAACGCTGGTCTGTCACAGGTCTACTAGTATGACACCCAGTTTTTACAGTTACAGAAATTGTCACTACAGTATCATGGGTTTTCTACCCTATGTATGATCATTTTGCTCTCTTTCAGGTGTAAAATTAGCAACCTATTTCTATAGGTGCACAACTAGAATTTGCTACAGATCTAGTACAGGAAATAAGTTGACAGGAATTAGTAAAAGCTTAATCCATAAAATTTCTTTGAAAAATAGTCTTGCTTCCATCAGACTTTGCCTGAATCTGCTAATTGAGAAATGATAAACTTATTAGAACAGGAACAGTCAAGCTATTCTTTGATCTACAGAAAAGCCAAAGTAAAATCTTTACTCCTGATTGTAAACATTTTCTACAGTGGACAAAATCACCGTGCAGTGAAAACCAAACTTTCTTTAAAAATGCTAGTTTTGGCATCTATTTTTGCTTGTGATTAAGGGCTGAATTATAAAATGGCAGTCATTTCCAATGCACTGCTATTAAATGTCTTCAGTCATAGGGATGTCAAGTTTTATGCCATATGAACATTGATAGCATGATCAGGCAGTGTGATTTTTACAAAAAGGTAATTGTGGTTGAAACACATTAGCATTGAGGGTATAACTAGTTGGGTAGATGAGGGGAAACCAGAAGGTGTACTCTAAAAGGCAAAAGACAGTTGACATACCCCCAAAAAAGGTAATCCATAAAGGGATCATGAAGATTATATTAGCAGACATACAGGATAAGAAGCTGAGTTGAGATAAGTAAGCCATTTTTAAGTTTGTGATCTGTAATTTTTGAAGTGTTATCAATGCTGAGAATCAGTCACTTCAATCCACAAGTGATTTGAGTGAGGGGATTAAAAAGTAAATATTTTATATTATCAACATAATTGATTACGTGAGAAGGATATGAAACCTATGAAGAGATATAGACTGGTTAAGTGGGCAGCAGTACGGCAGGTTGAATATTATGTGGAAGCATGTTCACTTTTGGCAATAAAAGTAGAGTAGTTTAGAAGGTGTGTTAACTTCTAAACGTTTAGAGGAATTAATGTCTACTTGTACAAATAGAATTAAGTTAACATGGAGGTATCGCAAGCAAGGGAATCAAGTGGCATGTTAGTTTTTTATTGAAGGAGACTGGCGTACAAAAGTAAATGAGCTGTGCAGTGCTCTAGCGAGAGCAAAAAAACATCCTGTGTTTTTGCTCGATTGATCTCTGAATGGTTTATTCTGTGATACAAAGCTGAATCAATTCTGTCTAGCTTCTAAATTCCAGAGAATAATGTCTCATGATCTGCATTTGCTCAATTTGGGTAGATTATGCTTATTTCCACAGCTGAGAAATCTATAACTAGGCCTATTGTACCAATACAAAGACCTAATCTACAAGGTACAAGTCAGGAGCATGATAGAAACTGTTCATTTACCTGAAGTAATACGACTGCAGCAACACTGACAGCTTGATAACGTGAAAGACTGAGAAACCTGCTTGACCATACCAACTACCACCTTTTCAGTACGAGTGCACAATGGTAGCAGGTCTACATGATACACTACAGCAACTTGCCTTGATAACTGATAGCATTAGATTATTTACAAACCCACTACCTCTACCATCCAGAAGCATGACGGCAGTAGCTTCGTGGACCATGGAACCCATCACTTGTAACTTCCCCCTCCAAGCCCTACATTATCCTGAGTTGGAAACCTTACTGCTACTGCTTTATTGCTGACAGAATCCTGAAACTACTTTCTGAGCAATACTGTGGATGTGCCTACACATTGTGGCCAGAAAGCCCAAATCCTGGTCTGACTCTCCCAAAAATAGAATGGACGATCCTTGAATAGACAGGACTGAGGACTTCAAGATTGATTTATCATTATCACACATACTCTGATTCAGTGAAAAGTGGTGTTTTATGTACTATACGCAGATTGTACCAAGCAAAGTGCATCAGGTTAACAGAAGAGAGTGCAGAGAGAGATCAGAATTAACATTTGAGAGATCCATTCAAAAGTCTGATAATAAGGTAGAAGCTGTTCTTTAATCTGTTCATGTGTGTATTTTCATACCTGATGGAAGAGGGTGAAACAGAGTATAAACTTGTCTAAATGTCAAAAGCGTGGACCATAACGTGGATTGCAGAATATTGCAAAGGTGGTTCATAACCATCTTCTGAAAAACATTTTAAGGGTGGGGAAAACTGCTGGCCTGACCTGTGGACAGCTTCTTAAAAGGTGTCAGACTTGATTTTCAAGGTGCCACAATCATCTAAGCCAAAATTATTGGCTTAAAAACCTACGTTTCCAGAGACGTGAATACACCATTCAGGTCCAACTTCAGCATGGTGCTGAGAGAACGCAAACTTGCATACTGAACTGTAGGTTTTAATTAATTTGATAGAATGCTCACTGAATATTTGTTGACCTATCCCTCCACCTAATTTGCCCACTCACTTTAGTTAGCTCTGCTTTCAGGCTCTCATGATTGTCTTTTAAGTTCAAAATGCTCGTCTCTGACTCACTCCCCTATTTGTCAAACTGAACATAAACTGCCATTACATTGCTGTAACCTAGGAACATCTTCACCTGAGGTCATGAATTAATCCTACCGCCTTATATAATACCAGGCCTTGTATAGTTTGCTCTCTGGTTGGCTCTCGAACATGATATTCTCAGAACCTGTATATAAAAGCATTGTATGAACTCGTCTGGGTTTTCTTTGCCTATGCGTAGAATTAAAATTCCCCTTGATTATCAGTTTTCCAACCAGCCATTATTTATTTTGTATTTCATATTACTATGTATTACTTTTCTTTTATCATTTCTCATTTTTCTGTCAGCTGTTTTACTGTTTGGTTTCATAAACTTAGGCGATCCTTTCTGTTGTGCTCATACCATAATTTTGAGTTTTGTCTCCACCTTTTACTGGCTTCCTGTTCTTGATAGTTATCATGTATCTTTCAATTTTGAGGCCCCTGTCCAGATTCCACTTTTCCAGCTTTATTCCCCACAAACCAGGACTCCTTTCTCTCACACCAGTCTCCATGTAATAATGTCTTGAATTATCTTTGTTGCCACTTTGCTTGTGGCTCTGGTAATAATCTAGTGATTTATTAACTGAGGTCCAATCTTTTTGATTGGGTGCCTTTCTCCCTTGGACTGACTATATTCTTATCTACACAGACCATGATAACTGAATCCTGTCCCTCCCACTGCAAATTTCTGTCCAGCTGTGAACAGATCTCCTGAATCCTAGCACTGGGCAGCTAATGCCAGTAAAGATTGTCAATTCTGAATATAGGTTTGCTTGCTAAGCTGGATGGTTCATTTCGAGATGTTTCATCACCCGACTAGATAACATCTTAAGTGGGCCTCCGGGCGAAGCATTGTTGATGATTCCTGCTTTCTATTTATGTTTGGGTTTCTTTGGGTTGATGTCATTTCCTGTTCTTTTTCTCAGGGAGTAGTAGATGGGTTCTAACTCTGTTGATAGAGTTCTGGTTGGAATGCCATGCTTCTAGGAATTTTCATGCATGCCTGTTTGGCTTGTCCTAGGGTGGATGTGTTGTCCCAGTCAAAGTGGTGTCCTTCCTCATCTGTCTGTAAAGGATACTAGTGAGAGTGGGTCATATCGTTTGGTGGCTAGTCGATGTTAATGTATCCTGGTGGCTAGTTTTCTGCCTGTTTTGTCCAATGTAGTGCTTGTTACAGTCCTTGCAAGGTATTTTGTAAATGACATTAGTTTTGCTTGTTGTCTGTATCGGGTCTTTCAAGTTCATTAGCTGCTATTTTAGTGTGTTGGTGGGTTTGTGGGCCACCATGATACTAAGAGGTCTGAATCGTCTGGCAGTCATTTCAGAGATGCCTTTGATGTAGGGGAGAGTGGTTAGGGTTTCTTGACATGTTTTATCTGCTTATTTGGGTTTGTTGCTGAGAAATCTATGGACTGTGTTCATTGGGTACCCGTTCTTTTTGAGTACACTGTACAGGTGATTTTCTTCTGCTCTCCGTAGTTCCTCTGTGCTGCAGTGTGTGGTGGCTCGTTGGAATAATGTTCTGATGCAGCTTCATTTGTGGATGTTGGGGTAATTGCTTCTGTAGTTCAATATTTAGTCTGTATATGTTTTTTCTGTAATAGATGCTGGTTTAAATTTCCCCATTGGTGGCTTGCTCTACTGCAACATCTAGGAATGGCAGTTTGTTGTTTTTCTCCTTCTCTGCCCCCCCCCCCCCCCCCCCCCCCCCCTCCCCTCTTTTTAGGTTAGTAAGGGTATTATTGATGGTCGTGAAGGTTTCCTTTTAATTTTGTTTCATTTAGTGATGACAAAGGTGTCATCCACGTAGCAGATCCAAAGTTTGGGTTGGATGGTTGGCAGAGCTGTTTGTTAGAGTCTCTGCATTATTGCCCCTGCTAAGAACCCTGACATCAGTGTTCTGTTGTTTTGTCTGTAGGTTTTGTTGTTGATTGAAGTGGGTGGTAAGGTATAGGTCCACTAGCTTGATGATACTGTCCTTGCTGATGAAGTTAGTGGTGTTAGGTATATGTCTTTGGGTCTTCTAATAGTGTAGTCGGTGTTTCCTTGGCCAGGTTAATGTTGTTTGATGTAAACCAAAGGAAACAATTATTTTGTCCTCTTCTATCTTTTTTGGTTTTGAGGAATACTTGGGTGGAGTGGATGGAGTGGCGTGAGTCTTCGCAGTGTTTGTCTTTGGTGTAGCTCCTTGACCAATCTAAGTTTGTGTTACAGGTAGCAAGACTATGGAACTGAGGGGGGGTGGGCTCCCACCTGGAGGCCTGCTGAAGATGTTACCTAGTAAGATGAAGAAATGTCTGGAAATGAACCTTCCAGCTCAGCGAACTAACCTACATCTAGAATCTCAACCTGAGCTACAAATTTTCTCAATTATCAATTTCCCCCCCCCCACCATATTATTCTCTACTAACACTATATTCTCTTGCTTACTGTACCACAGTTCTATGGTCAGTAAACTTATCTAGCCTGTACCCCCTCATCCAAACATGCTGAAAGAATCTCAAACCTGTTGTACTTCTAAGCAGAAGGTTCTGCCCACTATGTCCCCTCATCTGCCTCACTCCAATCAGTGTTCCTGATCACTGACCAAATCAATTCAATTTTATCCCATATGATGTGTCTGTTTCTCTCCTGGCACAAAGCATCCACTTAACATCCCCCAACTCTGAGGTGTCTGTGTCTGCAGCTCAGCCTACAGCTCAAGCTGGCTTCACAGACGTCCAGGGTTTTTAATATGCTGTAGCTGTCTTGTCTTGCCATCACTCGTCTTGCTATTCTCCTTCTGTTTTAACAAGCTGTTTAATTACTTCATTTTTTTGTTTTCCTAACATTTTATTAACCTTTTCGATTGGTACCTATGCTATTTTAAGCTTTAAGGTTAGAGTAGACCTTAGCAACTTGCCAGATATCACCAAACAGCTAGATGCTTCCTGTTGAGTGGAATGTGAAACTACAGAGGGAGAAAAGGTTGGGGGGGACGAAACATGAGCAAGGGACTACCTCTCCTAACTAAACTCCCAGCATTCTGTTCAAAACCGTACAGCATGCAAAGTCACCTTGAACTGCCTGGCTTTACAAATACAAGCAAAATACATTTGATTCTGGAAATCTGAAACACTGTTGGAGAAACTCAGCAGGTCTTGCTGGAGCAGCCATACCAGACTTGTTAAATCTTCCAGGCTCAAAACATTAACTGTATCTCCAGCATTCTCTGTTTGCCTGTATATAAACATTTCTAAGTAGCTTGAATTAGAAAATATTATTGCATACCTCTGGAGCTGGTGTGACCTAAACCCATGCCTCCCGGCACAGAGGTAGGGACACTACCACTGCTCCACAGGAACACTTATGGTTGTAGGTATGCCTGGCATTCTAGTTGATCCCAGTTTCAGATGGAACAATTTTTCAGCTGCTATTTTTAATCTTGTAACTTCAACTGTTCTTCTAGTGAAAACTCCTGCCTAAAGAAGGGAAATTGAGTTGAAACAGATATCAGTTGAATGTTTTTAAAAAAAAAAATTATGAAGTGATTAAGATCCTTTACTTACCAACTCCCAGCAATCATCTCCTCTCTATGGGTCTAACAGCAGTCCCTGTTTATCCAGACTTGAATTGAACAACAAAATGCTCTCTAACTTGGAAAATGAGGTTTAGTCAGCAATTCCTGATCTAATATTACTTAAATTATAATTATTTTAAAAGCATCTGATTCTAAAATTTCTAAATTCACTGGGTAATTCAGCATTTGACTGTTTTACTTTGGTTGTGTTAAGAAATGATAATTGTCCAATATGCATAAATTTAATTTTAGATTTTTAAAAATCTGCATTGAACAAATAAAATTGCAGATTGAAATGTGTGTTCTGCCCTGCTAAATATTACACTTGGCATTAGTAGTCTGCATGTTTTATTTCAGCATTTGCCACAAAATGCTTTACTTGGCTTCATTGCAATCCACAAAACTAACATTTTACATGAAAGCATTAAATATATTTATTTGGATCAGGTGGATTATAAATGCAGGGGAGAAAGAGGAGAAAAATGTGCAGAACTAGCATGGTTTGTTTAAATTCAAATACTAATATAAATACTAGAATGTTAACTTTTTACTCTCTCTCTAAACTAGACTGTGGACATCCATAAAGAAAAAGTGGCTCGTCGGGAAATAGGTATTCTGACCACCAACAAAAACACATCGAGAACTCACAAAATCATAGCACCAGCCAGTGTTGAGAGGCCAGTCAGATACATTCGGAAGCCAATAGACTACACAGTGTTGGACGATGTTGGTCATGGAGTGAAGGTAAAATTTTCAAAACAGAATATTATATGGCATCATGTCAGACTTGTAATCTTTTTAAAATTAAGTCCACCATGTCTTTTGCTCATGAATCTGTGCAAACTGATATGTACAGTGTGTGTTGGATTGAGAAATCTGTTCTATTCAAACCATTTATTAATCAATCTTTGACCATTGAAATGCAAATAGTACAGTTAGCTGTCACTAAACAGTATTGACTGTCCTTCATAATTCGAGCTGAGGCATCCATTTCATGCGAGAGTCACTGAGAGTGTACAAGTGAGTCAACACAAGCTGCTTCATTTTCTGAAGTTAGTTTTAAGATGGTGTTTACCACTAAGTGCTAAAATGTTTCTCTCAAGTCTAGGTTGAATTTCAGTAGACTGATCTTGTTGGATGGCTACATTTTTAATTTACTGTATTCCTGTGGAAAGTAGGTGTATTTCAGCTACGCTGGCAGAGTTTTTCAATTTCATGTACAACAGCTGCAGAATCCACATTAAAGTTACCAAATGTTGAATATTCAATAAATTTCACTTGCAAGCATTAGGTAACTGTCAGTGGTCCATATTTTATTACAATGTTAGGTTTATTAAGTAGTCCATGTTATTCTTGAAATTATTTTGTACCCAGTGTTATACTATATATGTCAGGTAAGTTTTTTTTTTCATTCTTCAGTCTTTTTTTTTCCTGATTTCAGTCTGAGACTTGTCAGACCAAGTTATAAGATTAGTTAGTTGGATGTTCTGTTGTATCTGAATTGTCCAGTATTATACATTTTGCAGGCTCTTTAGGAAAGGAGGAATTGCTTGTTGGACTAAGCCTCTTTGTAGAGAACATAAGTAATCAAATCTTGCAATGATTACAATTCAGTTCAACAACAACAACATATAAATCCAGTGCCCTCTTTTTATACAGAATGATATCCCAAGGCATTTCATAAAGCACAAGACACAAATTGACAGAAGTTAGGACATATTAGGAGAGTTCACTAAAACTTGGTAAGATAGGTTGTAAATGAAGTCAAAACAAGAGCAAAATGCTTGAATGAATTTCAGAGCTTGGGTTGTGGATAACTGAAGTCATGCTGCTGATGTCAAAGGAGTTTTAATTAATGACATTAATGGAAGAAAAGTTACGATAGCCATAGCTATGCTGTGACTTTAAGTGTTGGATGCAGGTAGTAATGTATTGGGTCAAGTGATTGGAAGCTGCGTCCTTGGTCAGTTAAGTGAGCATTTGAATTGTCAAGAATGGAAGTGATGGACACAACTGTGTTGCAGCAGTAGGTGGGATGAAACGAGGTGGAGTTAGTGGGGTGAAACTAGAAGTGGAAGGAAGTAATGATTTATAATTCGGTGAAGTTGAAAACTTAATTTGGAGTCAAAGGTCGCAAAAGAATAGAATTTCAACTAGGCAATGGTTGAGGAAAGAAGCCTAAATTAGAATAGCAAGTTTGATGGAGAGGAAATTAGTGTTACTCGTGTTTAACTGTAGGAAATTAAGGGTCATCTATTCAGAACAGAGAGACCAAGAGTTTGCTTTGAAGGGTTGAAAAATATTTTTGGCTAAAGTAGTCCTCAAGCTAGAGATATGTTTGAAGTAAATTGTATAGTCATAAATTTATACTAGTCTTTCTGTTACGCATGTAATCCAAGATGAAGGACAGGGAAAAATGGTGGCTGTAAGTGCTGTTTTTTTTTAGGTATTTTAAGTGTTGGAGCTAATTTCCGCTATTTCAGGAGCTATAATTAAGGTTTTATATGCTGTTGCATTGTTTGGAACTTTGGTGGGGGAAAAAATCAAAGCAATGGCACTTTTTAAAAAAAGGAGGGTGAGAGGCAAGAACAGAGACCACATGATGAGAGAGAGAAAGAAACCTCCACTGTTTGATACAGCAGTGAATCTGCACAGCTGCTGCCTTCAAGTATTTCTGGACATCAAAGTGCGTTGAAGAAAAATGAACAAAGTGAAAATCACAGCTGATCTTGGAGGAACCTCTGTGGGAGAGCTCACAGCACGCGAGAAGTTAAGTGCATGGTTTGTGTAACCGTGATGCCTTTTTTTTGTAAATATACAATAGTGAGTAGAGTGGGTTCTCTTTGGTTATGATTTATTGAACTGTGTCCCTTTTTAAAAAACTTTTTAAAAACATAAAACATGGGTACTCGGTTAGCCTGAAGCAGTGTAGTTTAGAGCACTAAGACTGTGCTGTTCTCTGGGTATGTACATAAAGGAGCAAAGATGGACTTTTGTAGAGTGATGTGCTCTTCCAGTTGGATGTGGGAGATTAGGGAGAGTTTCCCTGTTACTGATGATTATGTCTGCAGTAAGTGTGTTTGGTTGCAAATCCTAAAAAGTCACATAGATTGGTTGGAGAAGCAGTTAGAAGCAATGAGGAGTTTACAGGAGCTTGGGTGTGTGATGAATGGCAATTATAGGAAGGGAGAAAAAACACAGATACAGTGAGGCAAATGGGTTACCTCCAGGAAAGGTAGGAGAGGGAGGCAGATAGCCACAGGAGATTCCTGCACTATCCCCATCTCAGGTATGCTGTATTTTAAAAAATGTAGGGGGTGATGAACTCCTCAGGGGAATGTAGCATGGGCAGCTAAACTTCTGGTACCAAGACGACCGGTTCTAATACAATAAGGAGTGTGTCAGATTCCAAGTGATCGGGGACTCCCTAGTCAGAGCCACCGTTTCTGTGGCCGATGGTGAGAAATCAGGGAGATACTGAGGAACGAGAAGTCTGAAACTGGTACAGTTGGGAAAAGGAGCAAGTAGAACAGTCAGAGTAGGTAGGAACAAAGTAGAGAACGAGGTAGGAAGGATAAACTAAACTGCATTTATTTCATTGCAAAAGCAGAATAGGGAAGGCAGGTGAACTCTGGGCATGGTTAGGAGCATGGGACTGGGGATATCCTAGCCATTACAGCGTCATGGCTCGGGGCAGGACTGGCAGCTTAACGCTCCAAGACACACACGCTATAGAAAGGACAGCAAGGTGAGGGCGAGAGAAGAGGAGTAGCGTTTTTGATAAGGGATATCATTACGGCTGTTTTTAGGGAGAATGTTCTTGGGAGTGCATTCAGACAAGTTATTTGGGTGGAACTGAAAAATATGAAAGAGATGATCACCTTATTGGCATTATAGAATAGACTCTCTCCATAGTCAGTGGAAAATTGAGAAACAAATTTGTAAAGAGATCACAATTATCTGTAAGAATAACAGGGTGGTAATAAGGGATTTTAACTTTCCAAGCATATACTGGCACTGCCATATTGTTAAGGGTTTAGATGGAGATGAGTTTGTTGGGTATGTGTAAACATTTTCTGATGCAGAATGTGGGTGTACCTGCTAGAGAAGGTGCAAAACCTGACCTCCTCTTGGGAAATAAGGAAGAGCAAGTGACTGAGGTGTCAGTGGGGAAACACTTTGGGGTCAGCAACCCCAAAGTTAGTTTTAAAATTAGTGTTAGAAAATGATAACTAGGAGGTCAAACAGTTCATCAACTTCACCAGCACATTCCACCCTGACCTTAAATTCACTTGGATTATCTCTGACACCTCCTTCCCCTTCCTGGACCCCTCCATCTCCATCAACGATGACAGATTCAACATTGACATTTTACAAACCCACCAACTCCCATAGTACCTGGATTACACCTCCACCCACCCAACCTCCTGCAAAAACACTATCCCATGTTTCTAATCCCTCCACATCTGCTTCCAGGAGGACCAGTTCCACCACAGAATGCACCAGATGGCCTCATTCTTTAATGACCAAAATTTCCCCTCCCGTGCGATTTGAAGTTGCCCTCCAACGCATCTCATCCACGTCCTGCACATCCATGCCCAAACGACCCACCTTCCCCTCCTGGCACACTCCCCTGCCACCGCAGGAATTGCAAAACCTGCATCTACACACTTCCCTCACACCTCCATCCAAGGCTTCAAAGAAGCCTTCCACATCCATTAAAGTTTCACCTGCACTTCCACATGTCGTTTTATTGTATCTGTCGCTCCCGATGCAGTCTCTATATTGGGGAGACTGCACGCCTTCTCGCGAGCACTTCAGGGAACATCTCTGGGACACCCGCACCAATCAACCCACAGCCCTGTGCCCGAATAGCCTCTGTCTCACCTCCCCTCCCCTCCCTGCCATTACCTGTCCCACCTGTCAATCTTCCTTCCCACCTATTCGCTCCATCCTCCTCTCCAACCCATCACTTTCAGCTACTTTCTCCCCAAGCCCACCCCTGAGGCTGCCAGCCTCAGTCCTGATGAAGGGTTCCTGTCCAACAAGTCGATTCTCCTGCTCCTCTGCTGCATCCCTGCTGTGCTTTTTCAGCGCCACAAACTCTCTGCCCACTCTAAAAGTTGAAGTTTTAATTTGGAGAGAGGCCAATTTTGATGGTTATAGGCAAGAACTTCCAAAGCTTGATTGGGTGCAGATGTTTGCAGGTAAAGGGACAGGTCGACTATGTGAAGCTTTAAATGAGCTAACTAGAGTCCAGAGGCGGTCTGCCGGTTAGGGTGAAAGGCAAAGTATACGCAATATTGGATGACTAGAGAAATTGAGATTTTGGTTAAGAAAAGAAGGCATATGTCAGGAATAGATGACAGCGATAGTGACTCTTTAAAGGTATAAAAGCAGTAGGAATATGCTGAAGAATGGCAAACAAGGGGATATGAGAGAACTGGCAAAATGCAGACCAATTAGCTGAATCTCTGTGGGCACGAACCTGGAATCCATCATGAAGGATGAGATTTCTGAATACTTGAAAATGTACAGCAAAATAGGGCAAAGTCAGCATGGTCTCATCAAGGGGAGGTCATGCCTGACAAGTCTGCTAGAATTCTGAGGAAGTAATGACCAGGTTAGACCAAGGACAGCCAATGGATGTTATCTGCCTGGACTTGGCAAGAAGGCCTTTGACAACGTGCCACACAGGAGGTTACTTACTAAGATAAGGGCTCATGGAGTCAGTTCCAAGTTGCTGGCATGGATAAAAGCTTGGCTGTCCAGCAGAAAGATAGTGGGGATAGAAGGTACCTACTCAGGATGACAGCCAGTGACAAGTGGTGTTCCGCAAGGCTCCGTGTTGGTAGTTAGTAAAGGAAATGGCTGTCCAACAGAAAGCAGAGAGTGGGTGTTCCGCAAGGCTGAGTGTTGGGACCACAACTTTTCACTTCCTACATTAACTAGATGAAGGAACTGAGGGCATTTGAGCTAAATTAGCAAACAATTCAAAGATACATAGAGGGGCAGGTAGCATTGAGACGGAGTGGCTGCAGAAGGATTTGGACAGGTGAGAGTGGGGGGGAAAAAGTGACAGATGAAGTACAACATGGGAAAGTGGGAGGTTGTGGACTTTGGGAAGAATAGATGCATAGACTATTTTCTAAATGGGGAGAAAATTCAAAAGTCTGAAGTGCAAAGAGACCAGGGAGTTTTCATCCAGGATTCTCTCAAGGCAAACTTGCAAGTTGAGTCAGTAGTTAGTAAGGGAAATGCAGCAATGGCATTTACTTTGAGAGGACTTGAATACAAAAGCAGGGATATGTTGTTGAGGCTCTATAAGCCTCTGGGCAGGCCACAAATTGGAGTATTGTGTGCAGGTTTGGGCCCCATATCTTAGGAGGGTGTTCTGAGGCGATTCACAAGAATGGTTCTAGGAATGAAAAGCTTAATGTATGAGGAACATTTGAGGACTCTGGGCCTGTATTCAATGGAGTATAGAAGAATGGGGTGTGATGTATTGAAACATACAGAATATCGTATCGCCTGTACACAGTAGATGTTGGGAAGATGTTTCCATTACTGAAAATGTGTTGCTGGAAAAGCGCAGCAGGTCAGGCAGCATCCAAGGAACAGGAGAATCGACATTTCAGGCATAAGCCCTTCAGGAATGCAAAATACTCATTTAGTATCTCCTCCACCTCATGTGGTCCCACACAGACTACCTTACTGATCTTTGAGGAGCCCTATTCTGTCCCTGGAATTCCTGAAGAAGGGCTTGTGCCCGAAATGTCGATTCTCCTGTTCCTTGAATGCTGCCTGACCTGCTGCGCTTTTCCAGCAACACATTTTCAGCTCTGATCTCCAGCATCTGCAGTCCTCACTTTCTCCTCAAAGATGTTTCCATTGGTCGGAGAGAATAGGGCCCAATAGGATAGCCTTAGGAGTAAAGGGAAGACCCTTTAGAATGGAGATTAGGAAACCTTCAGCCAGAGTGTGGTGAATCTATGGAATTCACTGCCACAGAAGATAGAGATATCTCTTGATACTCAAGAACCTACGGGGAGAAACTGGGAGAATGGGCATGAGAAGCTTACCAGCTATGATTGAATGGTGGAGTAAACTCGATGGGCTGAATGGCCTAATTTCAGCTCCTATGTCTTATGGCCTTAAATAGGATTAAGGAGAGTCCGATGGGATTTTATGAATATATTAAGGACAAAAGTGTAACCAGGGACAGAATAGGCTCCTCAAAGATTAGTAAGGCAGTCTGTGTGGGACCACATGAGGTGGAGGAGATACTAAATGAGTATTTTGCATCAGTGTTTACTGTGGAGATGGACATGGAAATAGATGGTGACATCTTGAAAAATGTCCATGTTACAGAGGACGTGCTGCTGGATGTCTTCAAACTCATCAAGATGGATAAATCCCCAGGACCAGATCAGGTGTACTCTACAACTGTGGGAAGCTAGGGAAGTGATTGCTGGGCCCTCTGCTGAGATATTTGTATGATTGATAGTCACAGTTTAGGTGCTGAAAGACTGGAGATTGGCTAACAAGGTGCTACTATTTAAGAATAATGGCAAGGAAAAGCCAGGGAGCTATAGACTGGTGAGTCTGACTTTAGTGGTGGGCAAGTTGGAGGTAATCCTGAGGGACAGAATTTCTGTGTTTTGGAAAGGCAAGGACTGATTAGGGATAGTCAGTAAGGCTTTGTGCATGGGGGATCATATCTCATGAACTTTAATTTTTTTGAAGAAGTAACAAAGAGGATTGGTGGGGGCAGAGTGGTGGGCATGATCTACGTGGACTTCAGAAAAGCATTCGGCAAGGTTCCCCATGGGAGACTGGTTAGCAGAGTTACATGTGGAATACAGGGAGAGCTAGCCATTTGGATGCAGAACTGCCTCTAAGGTAGAAGACAGAGAGGGTGGTGGTGGAGGGTTGTCTTTCAGACTGGAAGCTGATGACTAGGATCGGTGCTGGGTTTATTGTCATCCTGTTTTCCCCCCTCAGTCGAAGCAAAATGCTCAGACATAGTGTAGTTTTACCTCTTTCATCTTTGCTCCCGGCCATGGAGGGAGAGAGAATGATTGTCCATGTGCACAGAGACATGAGTTCTCTGCCTTCTCTCTTGAACAACAATTTCTTCATGCATTACATCGTCATGTTACAGGGAGGAGCATCCAGCTAAGGCAACATGCAAGTTGATTGGGTGACCATTACAATTAGCGAGTGTCAATAGCAAAGATTAAGTCATCTGTTACACAATGAATATCCTTAACCTTAACTGGCTCCACCATAATACTTTTCACCTTGTTAAACTGGCCTTACACACTGTTTTCAAGATGGCAACCTGCTATTGGTGGTGTGTATGATACTACAATTTTTAAGAGGTGTATTTTGTCCTTTTTCTTTAATGAACAATTGAGAGAGAGGTGCTGAGATGTCTGTTCAACCAATAAACAGTTTCTGGCGCTTTGGATTTTTTTGAAGTTGGAACTATAGAAGCAACCTGAATAGGTGGGGTCAAGCGACCACAGAACCATGATTTTTAGTTTTAGCTTTCAGTAATTGCTGCGATGTTGAAGCTGGGTGCGGAAGCTCTTATTTCTCTCCCTGTTACAGTTAAAAGCTGGAGTTCCTTTGCTACTAGAATTGCATGGGACACTATCCATTTTACTGCATTTGCCTTTTCCCAAGGGTGTGTTTATGGTATGTTATTATATTGGAATAGTTAATTAGTGGTAGTTAATATCTATTTTAAGCATTGAGAGTTCTTGTTCAGCTATTTTATAACATTTGTCTGTAATTTGACAATGTGAAAATAGTGTTTTGCTTAAAATTGAGTAGTTTGACCAATCTAATTTGTATCTGAACGCAACAGCCGCTTAGCCTAGACCCGACCATTTTCTTATTTTAAAGTTGTCTTAATATATTTTGAGTGCGTTTGGTTTGGTCCTCAAGTGCCACAGGGATCAGTGCTGGGACAGTTATTTATGATGTGTATTAATGATTTGGATGAGAGAAGTTATTGTACTATGTTTGTTTATGGATGATACAGAAATAGTTGGAAAGACAACTGCTGAGGATGATTGGTTAAACAAATGCACGTGTATTTGGTAGATGGAATATAGTTTGGGGAAAATGTGAGATGTGGACTTTGGCAAGAAGAGGAGAGAAGCTGAATATTAAATGGTCGAACACTGTTTTGGGAGATCTTGTGCCTGAGTCTCAAAAAGTTGGCATTCAGCTTCAATGTTTTATGTTAAGGTGAGTGCAGTATCTAAGTCGGGAAGTCTTGATAAACTGCAAGGCCATAGCTGGAATACTGTATCAAGCTTTGGTACCTGTGCCTAAGTAAATGCATTGGATTCATCTGGAGAAGGTATCCTGGGTTGATCCCAGGTATGAAGGGATTGACTTAAGAGGAGTGGTTGCATGGTTATTGCTGTACCCTTTTTTTTTTGGAGATTAGAAGAAAGCAAGTTGATCTTCATGTATCCTACACCATTCTTGACAGGATAGGTGTGGAGAGAATGTTCTCCTTGTGGTGCACTCTCTGTGAGGGGTTCCCCACTTAAGACAACTGAGGGGCTAAGGGTACTAAATCTATAGAATTGTTTCCTGCGGAGAACTGTCAATGTTGATTCCGTCAGAATATTCAATACTGAGACTTTTTAATATAGTAAAGGAATTGCAGAGTATGGTGGGAAAGCCAGAATGTGTTGAGGATTGAGACCAGATACAATGTTGTTGAATGGCTGAGCAAACTTGATGGGCAGAATGGTTTACATCTGCTCCTGCATCTTACGGTCTCTACAGCCGAAATCAGCGTGTTGGATGAACGGACAGTGTATGGCGGCTGGATGTACTGCGAACATAAGAATCTGCGAAGAAATTTAGGTTGGTGAGTGAACAGACAGCTGACATTGAATACAGTATGGAAAATGTGACCTTGTCCCCTTTTGGTAAGATTAGAAAAGTGATGTTATTGGAATAGTATGAGTCTGTGTGCGCAGTTCGCCAGTACAGCAGTTCTGGGCATCATGCAAGTTATGTGCTTCCAGCAAGTATTTAGGAAGGCACATTGAAAAGTATGCCATCAGCTTTGAATTGTTATTTATTCAAAATTCAAGCATGCTTATTGTTTATTGGTGTGATAAATGTGTTGTCGCAGTTTGCCAACTCCTGTGCTACTTAGTCATCATGGAAATGTTAATCTAATTCGTTTGACTAGGTGGAGCAGCATTGATAAGAATAGCTAGCTGCTGCTTATTGAGAATAAAAATTAATTGATTAACCCAGGCAGACAAAACAACTCTTAATCTATAGATTATTCAAGTCAGTTTTTAAATCCTATTTCCTCAAAGCATACCCTCCAATCTTTTCCATTTTAAACTGTGGTCTTTTATAATGAAAGGTACTGTAATTATAATTGTTGCAAATTATATCTTTGCAAGTTTTAAGTCTGACTGGGAGAGAAAAGTGTTGGGTAAATTGCCTTGAATTTTGCAGCGAGCTTTCTTTCACATTTTGTGAATGTGGCCTATCTGATTAGTGTCCACAGTCACGTCGTATTTTGTCCAGGAAGTACAATGTCCTTGCATAGAAAGTTTAGGTAACAACAAAGTCACCATGGTCCCAGAAGACCTTAGAGTTGCTCTGTCATTATAGATGACTGATGTTGAGTTTAATCTGAAGGTCACCAAATCTCAGGAGAGGCCAAGGTTGTGAAGACAGGAGCTTTATGGTAACCTCAGCTGGTGCAGGGATTGAACTTGCACTGTTGGCATCATTAACCAGATCTCCACTCAACTGAGCTAATTGACCACTTTTTCTCAGGGAGACTTGAATCCTGAAGGTTGTACAGCTCACACACCAGATCTTTGGTGATCGTGTCAGCCCACGTGATGATCCTTGCAGTCAAAATCTGCCTTAGTCAAAGCATCACGACTTGAGGCACGCATTTGGTAGGTTCTGAAGGCACTTCTGGTTTGGCCACAATGTACTTGTGTGTTTTCAGATGCATGTGACGAGGTCAGATAGTCAACAAGACTGGGAGTCATCCTTCAGATGTTGAGTTCTGTGTACTACTGATTAGCCATGTTGATGATATTAGGACAAGTGATCAGAGTCCTGAATTATTTGAATGTTTTTAATTTTTAATTTCTCTTTTTGGGTGAACCCATTAGCTGGCTGCTTTTAAAATTAGGCCTTTTACTTTTAGGAAAGGTGGACTGTTTTTTTTTTTCCCCCCCAAGTGTTATGCAACTTGGAACTGTCCTTCAGGGGTTTGTGATAGCATTATCATTGAATATTTCCAAGGTGGAGTTAGATTCTTAAGTGAGGGAATCCACGGTAGTGTATGGGCAGTGAATGCCTGCCTCGTTCTCAATTACCATCGCGTACAAATTTAAAAATATTAAGATCTGCGTTTTATTTTGATGAGCAGAAAAACCGCCAGGACAAGACATTTTCTCCAGGCAGATGAAGCTTAATTTCACTGCTCAACCAACTCCAGTCGCAATTTAAATCCAGAAATAAACTGAACTTACAATGGTCACATTTTATATTTGCTATTGCTAATAGAAATGATCAGCGTCAAACACCAAAATAAATTCTGTCCAAGATATCAACGTGGTTTTGCTTGATTATGCTTAAGGTTTGTTGTGAAGTGGGTGTATTGGGAGATGCTCACTCTCTTTTTGTATAGCTTGCAAGTGCATTGAAATATTATAAGTATGTAGTTTTCAGTGAGTGATAAATCTGAATGCAGTGGAACATGCAAGCGGCTTTTATGTAAGATTTTTCAGTCACTGCTCAAATTTTGTTCCCCTCTCCCAATCCCTGATTATAATTCCTTTGAATAAAATGGTTTGTTTTGCTGTCATGGTTACCATCATTGTTATTCATTTACTCCCGATTTGTCAGTTAATACTGACCAAATTGAAGGTGATCTATTTTGGGTTATATGGCTTCAAAACAAATCTCTTGAGCAGGGATAAGAGTTGAAGTGAAAGGGTGATTTTTATATGGGTTAATTCTGACTAATTAAACCATACCACGTGTAGCCGTGCATATTGTTGTAGTTTCAATTTCAGGCAGGCCCACACAACCCAATTTGACTTCTGTGCTGTAATTCCTAACTGAACCAGAGTTGCTCAGAATCTGGAGGAAAAAGCGAGTCTATTTGGAGCCATACATAGTACGTCGGTAGTTGGTTGACTTGGTTGGCTGGACAGCTAACTTGCACTGAATAATGCCAAAGTGTGGGCTCACTACTGACGAAGGACTGTCCTTCTTGACCTCTCTCCTCACCTGGCCCTCAGGTTAAATCCTCACAGTCACCTCTCTAATTAGAGAGCAGCTTTGGTCTGGTAAAACTTTGGCGACTTTATCTTGGCAGAAGATGTAGGTGTTGATTAATCACCGCAACCCCAGAAAATGACTGCAGCTGTTCCTCAGTAGATTTCTTTTTCATCTATCTGTTCAGAGATGTTAATGCACCCCTCTGGAGCAGGTGCGACTTGACCTGGGGCTCTTGGTTCAGGGGTAGGGAGTGCTTTGAGGCTTTCAAATGTTTCCAAACTGACGTTTACTATCTAGTAGGACTGGGCACCAAATGTGCAGGAATACCGCCAAGTGTAAATTCCATCCAAACTGCATACTATTCTTTCTTGTTACTAAATTTCCATCTCTTGGCTCTGGGTCAAAATCACAGCTCCCTTCCAAAGATCACTGTGGGTATCCTTGTACCTCAAGAACAGCAGCAATTCAAGAAAGTAGTTCTCTCCTCTGCAGGGTAATTAAGAATGGGCAATAAATGCTGGCCTAGCCAACAATGCTCCACCTTCAATGAATGAATAACACACAGATTTGCCTGTCGCCATTTAGTTTTATTTCTCTGCGTAAAAGAGCACGTATACTGCATAAATGTGATGTAATTTTCAGTGCATATTTTGAGTGAATTATCGAAGTATTCACTGAAACTAGTTTAGTGGGTTCAACCCAAGCTTGAACAATTGAGATTAATTGGACTTGTGTGGTCCCAACCCTAAACTCATTTCCTGATGTGAATTTTGACATCTTGCATTGCGCGTTCAGAAAGGAAATGCCAAGATTAAATCTGACTCTGCTTCTGATTTGTTTCTGGTTGCTTTTGGGAGCAATCTAATTGCAGTGATATGCAAACTAATGGCACAAACTCAGGTCAGGAATCTGTTGGCAGAAATGTGCACCCATCCTTTTGAGAGAAAATTAAGAAAGCTGCTTTTAGAAAATGCTTGCATCTTTCTGTCAATTGTAGTGAGATTCTGAATCAAGTTGAAACTTTTGTATATTGACTTTCTACAGAATAGTAGACCTCATTCATTCCTTTGTAAAGGAGATTTCCCATGGATTAAGGAAATTGGCAGATAATTGGAGATTTGTCTGGAACAAGGAGCTCTTCAGAGAAGTCTTATGTGAATCATGTTTTTAAAATCTGAATTGTTCTCAACTGAAAGGGTACTTGAGAGGATATATTAAAATGCTACAAGAAAGCAGTAGCAATAGCTAAATGAATGATTGTCAGGGAAGTGGCAGGGTAAGTTAGAATGCCAGGAAAAGCAAATATCCTTAGATTCTGTTGGTTTCAAATGCTCTTTAGCTGATGAGTTTAAGAAAAATATGAAATTTTCCAAAATCATTTTTGAGATTCATTTCTCTTTTATTAATATACCTTTTTTGTATTTCCATTGGTCAATGTTCTTTACTGTACATGAAAGCTGTAAAATTGGCAATATTAATTATACAACACCCTTTTAATTTTATTTATTAATGGTACGAGTTAAGGTTCTAGTTCGTGTGGACTTCACCCACATTTCTGATGCAACTGCCTGACAAAGTCTCAAATTT
This sequence comes from Chiloscyllium punctatum, assembly GCF_047496795.1. Taxonomy (NCBI): domain Eukaryota; kingdom Metazoa; phylum Chordata; class Chondrichthyes; order Orectolobiformes; family Hemiscylliidae; genus Chiloscyllium; species Chiloscyllium punctatum. The sequence continues at coordinate 88,361,441 of NC_092746.1, read as the reverse complement.
GGAAAGTTGCATTGATTGAACAAAATTGTCAATTGGAGTTTGTTGAAAGTGTGCACAGTACTCAAGTGCAGCCTCTGTTGCTCTTTGGAATTAGGCGTTAACATGGGCAGATTTAGTTACACTGCATTTTGAGTCCCAGGTTATCTTGAATGTAGCAGGTGTCTGGTTATTTGTAGTTGTCAAATTTTTGTCGGATGAATGTGACTAAGATCCTGTAAGAATTGGTAAAGAGCAAGAAGCATCTTGGGATGTTGGACTGTATTTCTAGTGGTTGGTCTGTTATGGAATAGTTAACATTATTTTGTCAGAATTTAAAATCTATATCCTTTTGATTTCAGACAGCTGCTTTCAGCTGTCTATATATTAGCTTCATTTTTAAATCCAGTTTTTCCGTCAGTGGTTGAAGCCCTGCTCCATTGTTTTGTCATAGATTTGATTTAATGATTTTCTGACTCAGACCAACCAACAGATCCTTTATAGGTATCTTTACAAATTCTTGTGATGTTTTTCAGGTCTGCATTATTTTCTGTAGAAGCAGGAGGACTGAACTCTGGGTTTGCATAGGTCAGTGATTCACTTTTGGATTTGACTGGTGAATCATAGTGCATGTGGAAACCTGTCTGTGCGCAATTCTTTATTTGCTGGATGATCATGTATCTTTTATATATTTCTTTTTGGAGCATTCACAATATTTATAATGTTTTATAATGGCTATACATTGAGATGAAACAACAATGGGTTTTGAAGCAAAACAAAAATCACTGCAAGAAATCCAAAACACCAAATAGTACCATAGCCGCTCAGCAGGGCAATCAGCCTCTGAAGAGAACAGAAACATTAATATTTCAGGCAGAGTTTATAGCAGACTGGAAATATTAACTTTCCACATTTCTAATTTATCTGCTGAATCATTTCGAAGAACTTTATCATGCAGTTAGCACTATATAAGAAGCAATGTTTTTTTAAATAGATTGGTTTATATTTAGAGGATGATTAAATTGTCCACCGAATTTATCAGTAGTTTAGTAGCTGTCCAATTAAATATTTGCTTCAGTAAATATCAAATCACTTTATAGACCTCTCAGTAAGAGCTTGCAACTTCGTAACTGCTAGTTGAAGTGCTTGCCTCAGTCTTGCATTGAATGTTTCTATCTCTGCCTGTTTGGACAAGCATACTATCACCATTGCAAAATAAATGGAATGGATTGCATCTTGGTGCTCTAAAGTTCAAAATATTTTAATTGGAACTCATCTTTTAAATGATAAATGATTTAATTTGGCTTTTTTGAAAATCTGAAGGGTACTTTTGACATGAGCTTTGGTTCAAATCTGTTTTGCATGATGGGTTGCCTGATTGGCTTGAATTAAAAATGGTTCAGTCTAGTCCTAGATATTTTCTCAACATGTTCAAAGCTGTTTCAGACACCTCTGGCGCAAATGGGATTTGAACCTGGGACTCTTGGCTCAGAGGTAGGAATGCTACTATTGTACCACATGAATTGTTAGTTTAGTCCGATTAAAAGGCAAGTGCAGCTTTTCGCTCTGATCATGCTTTAACTGATGAATATTTTCTTGAAGGATTTTAGTAAATTGGAGAGTGTTTAGAAAAGATTTACAAGGATGTTACCAGGACTGGAGGGTTTGAGTTTTAAGGAGAGGCTAGATAGGCTGCGACTACTTTCACTGGGGTGTGGGGAGTTGAGGAGTGGCCTTAGAGATTTATAAAATCACGATGGACATATATCAGGTGAATAGTAGGTGATTATAAGGTGTTTTCCCTCGAATCAGGGAGTTCAAAACTAGGTAGCATATTAAGGTACAAAGAGATTTTGAAAGGCACCTGAGGGGCGATGTTTTCACAGCTGATTGGTGTGTGGAATGAACTGCTAGAGGAAATGGTAGATGAAAGTACAGGTATAACACTTCATCAAATGTCTTTTAAATATGTGAATAGGGAAGGTTTAGAGGGATTTGGGCCAAACACAGGCAAGTAAAACTAGTTTAGTTTGTGAACTGGGTCAGCATGGATTAGTTAGACTGAAAGGTCTGTTTCCATGTATATGACTCTGACTCTTTGTAATCAGTTGAGTTGATGAGGGAGAGCCAGTGGATGTGGTTTACTAAGGCTTTTGGAAGCCTTGTGATGAGATCCCAAATAAGAGATTAACATAAAAAATTAAAGTGCATGGGATTGAGGGTTGAGTACTGAATAGATAGAGAATTGGTTGGCAGATGGGAAACAATAGGAATAAATAGAGCTTTTTCCGAGTGACTGATACTAGTGGGGTGCTGCAGTCACCTGTACTTGACTCCAGTTATTCACAATATATACTAATGATTTATTTGGGGAAACAATGCGGTATCTCCAAAACTGCAGGTGAGACCAAGCTGGGTGGGAGGGAGAAGTGTGAGGAGGATGCAGAGATGATTCAGTGTGACTTCAAGTTGAGTGGAATATTGCTTGGCAGATGAAGTACAATCTTACCAATGTAAGATTATTCATTTTGTCAAAATCAGAAAGCAGGTTATTGCAATAGCAATTGATTAGGCAAGGGTGAGATGCAATAAGGCCTGGGTGATTTTTCTACACCAGTTGCTGAAAGCAAGTATGCAGGACAGCAGGTGGTGAAGACTGTTATGATAGTATTTATGGAGGATTTGAATACAGGAGCAGGGATATCTTGCTGCAGTTGTACAGGGCCTTGGTGAACATCTCACCTGTAGTAGTGTGTGCAAATTTTACTCACCCCTATTTGAGTAGAAATGTCTTCGCCCAGAATGGTGAAATTTTCTGCCACAAAGTGATGAAAGCCAAAACATTAATCTCTTCAAACAGTTTGTGGTTCTTGGGGTTGAAGGGGTCAAATAGTATGGGGCGAAGGTGGGGACAGGGTACGGAGTTGAATGATCCTATTGAACGGTGAAGCAGGCTTGAAGGGCTGAGTGACTTGCTCCTACTCAGATTTTCCATATTTCTGTTTTGAGCAGCGATCTTAATGGATCTTCGAAATGTTCTTTCAGCAGTGTACAGGTAATTTTTGTTGGTACTGGATTAGTGGTGCTGGAAGAACACAGCAGTTCAGGCAGCATCCAACGAGCAGCGAAATCGACGTTTCGAGCAAAAGCCCTTCATCAGGAATAAAGGCAGTGAGCCTGAAGCGTGGAGAGATAAGCTAGAGGAGGGTGGGGAGAGAGTAGCATAGAGTACAATGGGTGAGTGGGAGAGGGAATGACGGTGATAGGTCAGGGAGGAGAGGGTGGAGTGGATAGGTGGAAAAGAAGATAGGCAGGTCGGACAAGTCCAGACAAGTCGAGGAGACAGTGCTGAGCTGGAAGTTTGAAACTAGGATGAGGTGGGGGAAGGGGAAATGAGGAAGCTGTTGAAGTCCACCTTGATGCCCTGGGGTTGAAGTGTTCCGAGGCGGAAGATGAGGCGTTCTTCCTCCAGGCGTCTGGTGGTGAGGGAGCGGCGGTGAAGGAGGCCCAGGACCTCCATGTCCTCGGCAGAGTGGGAGGGGGAGTTGAAATGTTGGGCCACGGGGCGATTTGGTTGATTGCGGGTGTCTCGGAGATGTTCCCTAAAGCGCTCTGCTAGGAGGCGCCCAGTCTCCCCAATGCATCGGGAGCAACGGATACAATAAATGATATTAGTGGATGTGCAGGTAAAACTTTGGATGTGGAAGGCTCCTTTAGGGCCTTGGATAGAGGTGAGGGAGGAGGTGTGGGCACAGGTTTTACAGTTCCTGCGGTGGCAGGGGAAGGTGCCAGGCAGGAGCATGCTGAGACAATGGGTCGGCCAGGGTGGTCAGGCTTGTGGATCTTGGGAAGGAGGTAGAACCGGGCAGTGCGGGGCTCCCGGACTATGAGGTTGGAAGCTGTGGGTGGGAGATCTCCAGAGGTGGAGGTTCTGTATGGTCTGGGAGATGATGGTTTGGTGATGGGGGGGTGGGGTCATGGTCGAGGGGGCAGTAGGAAGAGGTGTCCTCGAGTTGGCGTTTGGCTTCAGCAGTGTAGAGGTCACCCTCTACACCTCCATCCGCCATGACCAGGGCCTCCCAAGCCCTCCGTTTTTTCCTCTCCAGACGTCCCCAACAGTACCCTTACACTGACACACTCATTCGTTTGGCCGAACTGGTCCTCACCCGTAACAATTTCACCTTTGAATCCTCCCACTTCCTCTAGACCAAAGGCGTAGCCATGGGCACACGTATAGGCCCCAGCTATGCCTGTCTCTTTGTTGGCTATGTAGAACAGTTGATCTTCCGTAATTACACCGGCACCACTCCCCACCTCTTCCTCCGCTACATTGATGACAGCATTGGCGCCACCTCGTGCGCCCACGAGGAGGTTGAGCAATTCATCAACTTCACCAACACATTCCACCCTGACCTTTAAATTTACCTGGACCATCTCTGATACCTCGCTCCCCTTCCTGGACCTCTCCGTCTCCATTCGTGACGACCGACTTGACACGACATTTTTTACAAACCCACCGACTCCCACAGCTACCTGGATTACACCTCTTCCCACCCTATCTCTTCCAAAAATGCCATCCCGTATTCCCAATTTCTCCGCCTCCGCCGTATCTGCTCCCAGGAGGACCAGTTCCACCATAGAACACACCAGATGGCCTCCTCCTTTAGAGACCGCAATTTCCCTTCCCACGTGGTTAAAGATGCCCTCCAACGCATCTCGTCCACATCCCGCACCTCTGCCCTCAAACCCCACCCCTCCAACCATAACAAGGACAGAATGCCCCTGGTGCTCACCTTCCACCCTACAAACCTTCGCATCAACCAAATCATCCGCCGACATTTCCGCCACCTCCAAAAAAACCCCACAACCAGGGATATATTTCCCTCCCCACCCCTTTCCGCCTTCTGCAAAGGCCGTTCCCTCCGCGACTACCGGTCAGGTCCACGCCCCCCTACAACCCACCCTCCTATCCTGGCACCTTCTGCCACCGCAGGAACTGTAAAACCTGTGCCCACACCTCCTCCCTCACCTCTATCCAAGACCCTAAAGGAGCCTTCCACATCCAAAGTTTTACCTGCACATCCACCAATATCATTTATTGTATCCGTTGCTCCCGATATGGTCTCCTCTACATTGGGGAGACTGGGCGCCTCCTAGCAGAGCGCTTTAGGGAACATCTCCGAGACACCCGCACCAATCAACCAAACCGCCCCGTGGCCCAACATTTCAACTCCCCCTCCCACTCTGCCGAGGACATGGAGGTCCTGGGCCTCCTTCACCGCCACTCCCTCACCACCAGACGCCTGGAGGAAGAACGCCTCATCTTCCGCCTCGGAACACTTCAACCCCAGGGCATCAAGGTGGACTTCAACAGCTTCCTCATTTCCCCTTCCCCCACCTCCTCCTAGTTTCAAACTTCCAGCTCAGCACTGTCTCCTTGACTTGTCCGACCTGCCTATCTTCTTTTCCACCTATCCACTCCACCCTCTCCTCCTTGACCTATCACCTTCATCTCCTCCCCCACTCACCCATTGTACTCTGTGCTACTCTCTCCCCACCCCCACCCTCCTCTAGCTTATCTCTCCATGCTTCAGGTTCACTGCCTTTATTCCTGATGAAGGGCTTTTGCCCAAAACTTCGATTTTCGCTGCTCGTTGGATGCTGCCTGAACTGCTGTGCTCTTCCAGCACCACTAATCCAGTATTTGCTTTCCAGCATCTGCAGTCATTGTTTTTACCTAATTTTTGTTGGTGTCATACTTGCTTTTCATGATTGTGCTGTGACTTAACAAGACTAATTTATGTGCAGCGTGTACATGAGATTTTGATTGCTGAATGGCTATCCGTCTTTAGAGGGAAAACTAGTCATGAATGATTCACTGACCTGGCTGGGTAGAACAAGACTGAAGCGTAGATAGCAGATCCAGGGAATAATTCCCTTTAGGCTTCTGTGTTGAACAGTACCTGAAAAGTTTGTTCTGCAGTCATGTTGAATTTGATGTACTCTGAGTCTTTGACACTGAGATTATGTAGCAATGTTTTTTTTCTGCTTATTACAGGAGCCAGAATTGGAAACTTTCATATGTACAGAACTATGGCTGTACAGGACATTGGTTCGGCCACTGTTGGAATATTGCATGCAATTCTGGTCTCCTTCCTATCGGAAAGATATTGTTAAACTTGAAAGGGTTCAGAAAAGATTTGCAAGGATGTTGCCAGGGTTGGAGGATCTGAGCTACAGGGAGAAGTTGAATCGGCTGGGGTATTCTTCCCTGGAGCGTCGGAGGCTGAGGGGTGACCTTATAGAGGTTTATAAAATCATGAGGGGTACTGATAGGATAAATAGACAGTGTCTTTTCCCTGGGGTGGGGGAGTCTAGAACTGGAGGGCATAGTCAAAGAGATGTACAACATGGAAACAGACCCTTCGGTCCAATCCGTCCATGCCGACCAGATATCCCAACCCAATCCAGTCCCACCTGCCAGCACCCGGCCCAGATCCCTCCAAACCCTTCCTATTCATACACCCATCCAAATGCCTGTTAAATATTGCAATTGTACCAGCCTCCACCACATCCTCTGGCAGCTCATTCCATACATGTACCACCCTCTGCATGAAAAAGTTGCCCCTTCGGTCTCTTTTATATCTTTCCCCTCAGGTTTTTTGTATATCTTTTCCCCTCTCACCCTAAACCTGTGCCCTCTAGTTCTGGACTCCCTGACCCCAGGGAAAAGACTTTGTCAATTTTTCCTATCCATGCCCCTCATAATTTTATAAACCTCCTAAAGTCACCCCTCAGCCTCCAACACTCCAGAGAAAACAGCCTCAGCCTGTTCAGCTTCTCCCTGTAGCTCAGATCCTCCAACCCTGGCAAATTCCTTGTAAATCTTTTCTGAACCCTTTCAAGTTTCACAACATCTTTCTGATAGGAAGGAGACCAGAATTGCGCACAATATTCCAACAGTGACCTAACCAATATCCTGTACAGCTGCAACATGACCTCCCAACTCCCGCACTCAATACTCTGACCAATAAAGGAAAGCATACCAAACGCCGCCTTCACTATCCTATCTACCTGCGACTCCATTTTGAAGGAGCTATGAACCTGCACTCCAAGGTCTCTTTGTTCAGCAACACTCCCTAGGACCTTACCATTAAGTGTATAAGTCCTGCTAAGATTTGCTTTCCCAAAATGCAGCACCTCTCATTTATCCGAATTAAACTCCATCTGCCACTTCTCAGCTCATTGGCCCATCTGGTCCAGATCCTGTTGTAATCTGAGGTAACCCTCTTCGCTGTCCACTACACATCGAATTTTCATGTCTTCTGCAAACTTACTAACTGTACCTCTTATGCTTGCATCCAAATCATTTATGTAAATGACAAAAAGTAGAGGGCCCAGTACCAATCCTTGTGGCACTCCACTGGTCACAAGCCTCCAGTCTGAAAAGAACCCCCCCACCACCACCCCCCTCTCTCCTACCTTTTTTGAGCCAGTTCTCTATCCAAATGGCTAGTTCTCCTTGTATTCCATGACATCTAACCTTGCTAATCAGTCTCCCGTGGGGAACCTTGTCGAACGCCTTATAGATAACATCTGCTCTGCCCTCATCAATCTTCTGTTACTTCAAAAAATTAATCAAGTTTGTGAGACATGATTTCCCACGCACAAAGCCATGTTGACTATCCCGAATCAGTCCTTGCCTTTCCAGATACATGTACATCGTCCTGTCCCTCAGGATTCCCTCCAACTACTTGCCCACTACTGAGGTCAGGCTCACTGGTCTATCGTTCCCTGGCTTGTCTTTACCACCCTTCTTAAACAGTGGCAGCACATTTGCCAACCTCCAGTCTTCCGGCACCTCACCTGTGACTATCGATGATACAAATATCTCAGCAAGAGACCCAGCAATCACTTGTCTAGCTTCCCACAGAGTTCTCATATACACCTGATCAGGTCCTGGGGATTTATCCACCTTTTAACCGTTTCAAGACATCTAGCACTTCCTCCTCTTGTAACCTGGGCATTTTGTAAGATGTCACCATCTATTTCCCTACAGTCGAGATCTTCCATATCCTTTTCATCAGTAAATACTGATGCAAAATATTCATTTAGTATCACCCCCATTTTCTGTGACTCCACACAAAGGCTGCCTTGCTGATCTTTGAGGGGCCCTGTTCTCTCCCTAGTTACCCTTTTTGTCCTTGATATATTTGTAAAAACCCTTTGGATTTGCCTTAATTCTATTTGCCAAAGCTATTTCATGTTTTGTCCTCCTGATTTCCCTCTTAAGTATACTCCTACTTCCTTTATATTCTTCTAAGGATTCACTCGATCTATCCTGTCTATACCTAACATATGTTTCCTTCTTTTTCTGAACCAAACCCTCAATTTCTTTCGTCATCCAGCATTCCCTATACCTACCAGCCTTTCCTTTCACCCTAACAAGAACGTACTGTCTCTGGACTCTCGTTATCTCATTTCTGAAGGCTTCCCATTTTCCAGCTGTCCCTTTACCTGCAAACATCTGCCTCCAATCAGCTTTCAAAAGTTCTTGTCTAATACATTTAAGAGGCATTTGGATGGGTATATGAATAGGAAGGGTTTGGAGGGATATGGGCTGGGTGCTGGCAGGTGGGACTAGATTGGGTTGGGATATCTGGTCGGCATGGGCAGGTTGGACCGAAGGGTCTGTTTCCATGCTGTACGTCCCCATGACTCTATCTGGTGCCAGCAGATAAGACTTGAACCTCCTTGCTCAAAGGTACACTTGACGCTCACAACAACCCCTCCTTTTAAGCATTCTACAAACACTGATTTAATTTTAATCAGCTGTGCTCATACTTGTTACCTTGGTTGATTTTTAGCTTTCTTAACCTTTAGTTAGGTAACCACTGAGGCATGGTGACCCTCAGGTTAAACCACCACCAGTTGCTCAGAGCAACCTACAGTCTCGTCGGACTTTGAAGACATAGCCTTGGCTATCAAGCTCCATTGAGTTCAGCCCCAATATCTTAATGACATGACAGTGGTTGTAGAAATGGAGAGAACCAAACAAATTCTGCACTTCAGAATCCACTATTTTGGGTGCATAAAGCACAATTTCTTGCCACGAGCTGCAGGTGTTCAATTGTGAAACCCATAATAGGAACACAAGTTGCTGAGTAGATATCATTCTCCATTTGAGGGGCAGCTGCTGATGTTCCATACTTTTTTTTTGTTTTACTTTTGTAAAACTACAACAATGTTATGTTGCTCAAGATTGGCAATTGATTTATCGATTTGCATTAAATCAATTTGATTGTGTCAAGTTGTGTAACAATGAGGTAGGAATGGCAACCTCTCTGGAGAAACTGTTGATGGTTGCAGTGTGTTACGAGTTTTCAGAAGAAATAATAGCACTTCTGAGAAAATGTCATACTGGACTTAGTGTAAACTATATTTCTTTTTGCACAGATGCTGCCACATCTGCTGAGTTGCTCCAGCATTCTGGTTTTTCAGACTTCCAGCATCTGTATTTTGCTGTAATCATAGAGTAAGGGATGTTTGTCTTGTGTAAATTGAAGAGGAAATTAATTATATTTCTAGCACCTCAACAGCTTGACTTCTTGTTAATGAGCAAACATGGCACCACAATTTAGTGGAGCAGTAACTGACTAAGTATTAACATTTGACTGAGATTCTGTATTGAATTTGTTGTAATTTTTCGATGTGGTTAATTACTTTATTTTTCTTCCCTTTGGCGACCTTAAGTGGCTTAAAGCCAAGGTAAGATGAACAATTTCCTTTTGTAGTGCACCTGTGGTAGAAATAGTCATTGAAATTTCACCAATCCACTTATCATTTTTCTATTTTTGATGCAACAGTAATCAAAGAAAAATAGTTTATTTAAGTATATTCTAATGATATATGATTACTCAGAGATTGCCAGCAATGTCATTGATACACCAAGTGGAATTTCATGAGGTTTGGTAGTTGTGTAGCAAACCTTCTTAGGGTTTCCCAGATTTCTTTGGAGTATATTGCAGCAAATCTTACCAAGATGGTACAAAATTTTCATGTGGAATGTTATTTAAGCTTATGTATGAAATGCTTTAGACAAGTTTTTACAAAAAAGTTTAAACACATTTAACTTTTTAATTGTATTTTAAAATTCTGTAGTTTTATATTTATTGCAGTTTCTGACAATATCTGGGAAATCCTAAATTTACCTTTAATTTCTTACTGGCATATGGTTCATTTTGAAACTTGTCATACGCAGTACACACTCAACTGGCAAATAACCTTTTTTTCAGCTTTGGTAATATCCAATCTTGAGATGTAGTACAGCTAAGCTGTATCATATCTTCATCTGATAATCTCCTCTTCTTTCTGACCCCCCCCCCCCTTTTTTTTTAAAGAGGCCATAATTGTGCTCTTTCCTCCAGTTTGGCTGAGGTCACTGGGGCTAATTTTGAATAGGTTGGACTTCAAAGCTTGTACCTTTTGTAGGTTTTTGAGCTGCTATGATAAGCTGACAGACTTGAGGGAGTGGAACTGGCTTGTTCTCAATTATTATGTTCATAAACCAACTTATTAGAGTTCATTTTAATAGTAATATTTCTAGTTTATAGCAACTGCTTTCACTTAAGCATTCTGTACTCAAATTGCAATTTATTTTCATTGCAGCATGGAAGTAACCAACCTCCAAGAGCTGGTACACTCACTAGGACAAACCCACCGACTCAAAAGCCACCAAGTCCCCCAATGTCTGGGCGTGGAACATTAGGGTATGCTGTTTCTTTTTAGATGGGAAAGCTAAGTTGAATATGAATTCCACCATTTTCTTTAATGGCCAGACTGACTTTAATGAACAAAGATAATTAGTTACAGGTCAATGAGATATTTTAGTTGATAGAGTTGTTTATATTTATGATGTGTGTATTTTAATGGTAATGTTTAAACTTTATAAACTACTTTTTCAAGGTGAGTGACAGTTTTCATTTTGGTTTGAAACAAATCATTCCATGTATCTGTTCAGTTCTATACATACAAATATGATGAGGATTTGGAATTTGATAAACAAACTGTTGGGGGGGACAGCCTTGCAGGTGTAAGCTGCAGTGAAGGGGTCTGTGGCTCTGAGATTCAGAAGGGAAAGGGGGAGAAGAGGAGAGCGCTAGTTATAGGGGACTCTCTAGTTAGAGGGACGGACAGGCGGTTCTGTGGACATGAGCGAGACTCTCGGCTGGTTTGTTGCCTCCCGGGTGCTAGGGTTCGAGACGTCTCGGACCGTGTCTTCAGAATCCTTAAGGGGGAGGGTGTGCAGCCAGAAGTCGTGGTACACATTGGCACCAACGACATAGGTAGGAAGAGGGGTGGGGAGGTCATTCAAGAGCTCAAGGAGTTAGGCTGGAAGCTAAAAGCTAGGACAGACAGAGTCGTCATCTCTGGGTTGTTGCCGGTGCCACGTGACAGAGAGGCAAAGAATAGGGAGAGAGTGCAGTTGAACACGTGGCTGCAAGGATGGTGTAGGAGGGAGGGCTTCAGATATTTGGACAATTGGACTGCATTCTGGGGAAGGTGGGACCTGTATAAACAGGACGGGTTGCACCTGAACCAGAAGGGCACCAATATCCTGGGGGGTAGGTTTGCTAGCACTCTTCGGGGGGGTTTAAACTAATTTGGCAGGGGGATGGGATCCGGACTTGTAGTCCAGCAAGTAAGCTAGCTGTGTGTCAGGATGTCCAAGACTGTAGGGAGGCTGTGGCGAAGGTAGCACTGACAGGGACTACTTGCGGACACAGAGATGGGCTCAAGTGCGTATACTTCAATGCAAGGAGTATCAGAAATAAGGTGGGTGAACTTAAGGCGTGGATCGGTACCTGGGACTACGATGTTGTGGCCATCACGGAAACATGGATAGATGAGGGACAGGAATGGCTGTTGGAGGTTCCTGGTTACAGATGTTTCAGTAAGATTAGGGAGGGTGGTAAAAAAGGAGGGGGGGTGGCATTGCTAATTAGAAATGGTATAACGGCTGCAGAAAGGAAGTTTGAGGGGGATCTGCCTCTGGAGGTAGTATGGGCTGAAGTCAGAAATAGGAAAGGTGCAGTCACCTTGTTGGGTGTTTATTATAGGCCCCCCAATAGCAGCAGAGATGTGGAGAAACAGATTGGGAAACAGATTTTGGAAAGGTGCAGAAGCCACAGGGTCGTAGTCATGGGCGACTTCAACTTCCCAAATATTGATTGGAAGCTCTTTCGATCAAGTAGATTGGATGGGGCGGTGTTTGTGCAGTGTGTCCAGGAAGCTTTTCTAATGCAGTATGTAGATTGTCCAACCAGAGGGGAGGCCATATTGGATTTGGTACTCGGTAACGAACCGGGACAAGTGGTGGGCTTGTTGGTGGGTGAACATTTTGGTGATGGCGACCACAATTCTGTGACTTTCACCTTGGTTATGGAGAGAGATAGGTGCGCACAACAAGGTAGATTTTACAATTGGGGGAAGGGAAATTACGATGCTGTAAGACAGGATTTGAGGAGCATACGTTGGGAGCATAGGCTGTTAGGGAAGGATGTGGTGGAAATGTGGGACTTTTTCAAGGAGCAGATACGACGTGTCCTTGATATGTATGTACCGATCAGGCAGGAAAGAAATGGTCGTGTGAGGGAGCCTTGGTTGACGAGGGAGGTTGAATGTCTAGTAAAGAGGAAGAAGGAGGCTTACATAAGGTTGAGGAAACAAGGTTCAGACAGAGCAGTGGAGGGATACAGGATAGCCAGAAGGGACCTGAAGAAAGGGATTAGGAGAGCTAAGAGAGGGCATGAAAAATCCCTGGCGGATAGGATCAAGGATAACCCCAAGGCATTCTATGCATATGTGAGAAACCTGAGAATGACGAGAACGAGGGTAGGTCCGATCAAGGACAGTGGTGGGAGACTGTGTATTGAGTCGGAAGAGATAGGAGAGGTCTTGAACAAGTACTTCTCTTCAGTATTTACGAACGAGAGGGACCGTATTGTTGAAGAGGAGAGTGTGAAACGGACTGATAAGCTAGAAGAGATACCTGTTAGGAAGGAAGATGTGTTGGACATTTTGAACAACTTGAGGATAGACAAGTCCCCCGGGCCTGACGGGATATATCCTAGGATTATGTGGGAAGCAAGAGAGGAAATTGCAGTACCGTTGGCAATGATCTTCTCGTCTTCACTGGCAACTGGGGTGGTACCAGGGGACTGGAGAGTAGCGAATGTTGTGCCCCTGTTCAAAAAAGGGAATAGGGATAACCCCGGGAATTACAGGCCAGTTAGTCTTACTTCTGTGGCAGGCAAAGTAATGGAAAGGGTACTGAGGGATAGGATTTACGAGTATCTGGAAAGACACTGCTTGATTAGGGACAGCCAGCACGGATTTGTGAAGGGTAGGTCTTGCCTGACAAGTCTTATTGAATTCTTCGAGGAGGTGACCAAGCATGTGGATGAGGGTAGAGCAGTGGATGTAGTGTACATGGATTTTAGTAAGGCATTTGATAAGGTTCCCCATGGTAGGCTTATGCGGAAAGTCAGGAGGCATGGGATAGAGGGAAATTTGGCCAATTGGATAGAAAACTGGCTAGCCGGTAGAAGTCAGAGAGTGGTGGTAGATGGTAAATATTCAGCATGGAGTCCAGTTACAAGTGGAGTTCCGCAGGGATCAGTTCTGGGTCCTCTGCTGTTTGTAATTTTTATTAATGACTTAGAGGAGGGAGTCGAAGGGTGGGTCAGTAAATTTGCAGATGATACAAAGATAGGTGGAGTTGTGGACAGTGAGGAGGGCTGTTGTCGGCTGCAGAGGGACTTAGATAGGATGCAGAGCTGGGCTGAGGAGTGGCAGATGGAGTTCAACCCTGCCAAGTGTGAGGTTGTCCATTTTGGAAGAACAAATAAGAATGCGGAATACAGGGTTAATGGTAGGGTTCTTGGTCAGGTGGAGGAACAGAGGGATCTTGGGGTCTATGTACATAGATCTTTGAAGGTTGCCACTCAGGTGGATAGAGTTTGTAAGAAGGCCTATGGAGCATTATCGTTCATTAGCAGAGGGATTGAATTCAAGAGTCGTGAGGTGATGTTGCAGCTGTACAGGACTTTGGTTAGGCCACATTTGGAGTACTGTGTGCAGTTCTGGTCGCCTCACTTTAGGAAAGATGTGGAAGCTTTGGAGAGGGTGCAGAGAAGATTTACCAGGATGTTGCCTGGAATGGAGAGTAGGTCGTACGAGGATAGGTTGAGAGTTCTCAGCCTTTTCTCGTTGGAACGGCGAAGGATGAGGGGTGACTTGATAGAGGTTTATAAGATGATCAGCGGAATAGATAGAGTAGACAGTCAGAAACTTTTTCCCCGGGTACAACAGAGTGTTACAAGGGGACATAAATTTAAGGTGAAGGGTGGAAGGTATAGGGGAGATGTCAGGGGTGGGTTCTTTACCCAGAGAGTGGTGGGGGCATGGAATGCGCTGCCCGAGGGAGTGGTAGAGTCAGATTCATTGGCGACCTTTAAGTGGCATTTGGATAGGTACATGGATGGGTGCTTAATCTAGGATAGAAGTTCGGCACAACATCGTGGGCCGAAGGGCCTGTTCTGTGCTGTATTGTTCTATGTTCTATGTTCTAAAGGATTGTGGATGTTGGAATTTTAAAACTCAAACAGAAATTGCTAGGGAAATGCAGTGGTCATCATCACTGGACATGATATTTTAACTGTATCCTCCCGCCCCACAGGTACTATAGATCTGCTAAGTTTCTCCAGCATTTTGTTTTCATTAACCCATAAGTTTTTAAAATTTTATGGACCAGGCCAGACCCCCTCAAAACATGAAAGTCGACTGGATCCTGATTTTTGCCAGTTATCAGGTTTGAAGTGGATATTCCAGGGGTGATGCAGCTGGCATAACCACTTAATTTTTTAAAAATATATATATTTGTACATTACCAAAAGAAACACACACAAGAACCAAATATAGTATAACTTCACTTATCCAAAAGCCCAACAGATTATCCAACTTATGGATGCTGTTCCAAATTTCTGCAGCAATCCCATTAAACACCCTTTGGCAAAAAAGGTAAAATCAAACACAGGATCTTACAGGAAAGACGTTAGAGAGAGAGAGATGGCAGAGAGAATTCAGCATGCCACACCTCCCATGTTGCTGTTTCTTTGACCAGCAGCCTCAAACAAACTGACAGCTTGCTCTGAACAGCCAGACTGCTAAAACCAAAAAAAGCAAAACCAGAGAAAAACTGAGCCTGGAGAACTTGCCATTCTCCTTTCATTGTAAATGTGTTTTTTTAAACTTGAAAGCGTTTTGCCTGAGGCAGTATGTTTAGCTCTCATCAAATTGGCCCTAAAACCTATCCAAGCTTGATATCCTGGAACCTGTCTTTATAAGCACTCTGAAAAAAATCAAGGAAAACATAACCTTGTTAAAGGATCAGCATTGTCAAAAGTGGCAGCAAAGGATAAAACTATTTCTTTAGTTGGTGGAAACTTAAATTTAACTGTGAACAATCAATATTCCAGAGTGTGTTAACTTATATTTCGCTTTGCATTGCTTAATGATTTTAGTCTGAAATGAATACTTTCCTATCTGTGTACTTCATAAATAGGCAGGAAGTAAATGCATCTTGATGTTGAGAAATGAGAATTCCTGAGAAATGAAATTCCTGCAATTAACAAATATCTCAGCAAAAAAGTATTATACAGACATTGGGGCAAGGGACCTTTTTTTGATTTAAAGGGGCTAAGAAATAAATGGGGGTGGTGAAGCTGAGGGAATAGGTAGGTGGGATGGTGATGATTGGGTGCAGGTAGCAGGTGATTGTGATAGCTTGGTGGGCAAGGAAGATGGACCAGGAGGACCGGTCAAGGGGGAGTGCTGAGTTGGAGGGTTGGGTCTGGGGTGGAGTGGGGGGTGAGATTTGGAAATTGGCAAATTCAACATTCAAGGCTGTGTGGTTATAGGCTTCTGAGACCAAAGATGAGGTACTCTTCCTCCAGTTTGTGGGTAGACTTGTTTAGACCATAAGACATAGGAGCGGAAGTAAGGCCATTTGGCCCATCGAGTCCATTCTGCCATTCAATCATGGCTGATGGGCAGTGGAGGAGGTCCAGAATGGACATGTTATCAGAGGGATGAAGGGGAGGAGGAATTGAAATAGAAAGGATTCAGAGATATGTAATTTAAGGCACTACTAAAGGAA
The DNA here is from genome assembly GCF_047496795.1 of Chiloscyllium punctatum. Lineage (NCBI taxonomy): Eukaryota > Metazoa > Chordata > Chondrichthyes > Orectolobiformes > Hemiscylliidae > Chiloscyllium > Chiloscyllium punctatum. Next base: position 88,345,246 of record NC_092746.1, on the reverse strand, counting down.
TTTGGTCATGTAAAAGATATATTAACAAACTTGTTTTGTGCAGGTAGTTTCTATCCCTCAGGACTCTGATCCAGTATTCCTTTTGGAAATAAATGTGGCTGTTAACACCTCACAAGCAAAATTAGTTTAAGCTTCTGTACCCCAGCCCAAATCATTTATTTCTTGTAGAAGATAGATGCTTCTCAGTTGGCACCTTTTCCAGTGGTAATGAATTTTGACACTTGTTAAGTAGACCGGAGGGGTTTGTTGACTGCAAGGTCCAAAAATGCAGCAGTGAGAAATTCCCAGGAAGGTGGTCAAAGCTCTGCCTTGCTGAAATTTCCCACAACTGTCGTCAACTTGCATCTTGATTGCTGGACTAAAACAAACATTGCTGCCCCAACTCATTTTAAAAACTTCAACAATTAAAATAAGCTTGTAAAATGATCTTTTTTGTGTTTTGGATATCTGACAAAAGCATGCCCTTTGTTTGGACTGAAAGTTGACTTTCCTTCAGCCGTCGGGGTCAATTTTTTTTTGTACGAAGTGACTTAATTTTTGATTATCATAGTACTGTTAAGTTGAGCAGTATGGAGAATTTGCTGCAACAAAAACTAACATGGGCAGTGTCTGATTCATACATAGCAGCTTGTGTGCTCAAACCTGCTCATTCTTAAATGCAACAGGAAGTTTTTTTTTGTCTTCAGACGGAACACTCCTTACAAAACATTAGAGCCGGTCAAGCCACCTGTTATTCCTAATGACTACATGACCAGTCCTGCGAGGAATGTGGTTGCAAACCAGCAAAGCCCTATGAGAACAGCATCATTGAATCAAAGACCAAGAACGCACAGGTAACTGTTTTTTCTGATGTCTATATTCCAACTTTTACAAGGAGGTGCTATTAGTCAGGATAATTGAAGTTAGTTCTGCTTTAGTTCAATGTTTTATATTGATGACTCTGCTAGTTTTGTTGTCAGCGCAGACTTCAGCAATTTCATCAATGGTTTCCCCTCAGTATGATGTCACAGGTGGGGATGTTCACTCATTCCACAAATGTTGTCACTGTTCACCACCTGTCAGATATTTCAATAACCTGTGTTTATGTGCAAGGGGCTGAATAAGCTGGGACTATACTGGAGTATCAAAGGCTGAGGGTGACCTTGTAGAGGTTTATAAAATCAGAGGGGCATGGATAGGATAAATAAACAAGTATTATTTTCCCCAAGGATAGGCAAATCCAAGACTAGATGGCATAGGATTAAGGTGAAGGGGGAAAGACTTTAAAAGGGACCCGTGGGGTAACATTTTCCATACAGAGGGTGGTGCATGTGTGAAATAAGCTGCCAGAGGAAGTGGTGGAGGCTGTTACAATTAATCACTTAAAAGGCATCTGGTTGGGTACATGAATAGGAATGGTTTAGAGGGATTTAGGCCAAGTGCTGGTAAATGGGACTAGATTAATTTAGGATATCTGGTCAGCATAGATGAGTTGGACCAAAGGGTTTGTTTCTGTGCTGTACATCTCTGACTCTATAACAAGGCTTGGATAATGCTTGAATTGCAATATGTTGCTGGTTTGAGCATCATGAATGAAACATGTTTGCGGGCACCTTTACATTTTTGATCATTCTGCTTATGAGAACTTTACAGTGCAGTATAGGCCCTTCAGCCCTCAAATTGCACTGACTTGCAAAATTAATCTGATGCCCAAAGAACCTACACTGTTCGTTTAATATTCATCTGTGTGTCCAATGCCTGTTTAGATGCCCTTCACGTCAGTGAGTCTACTGTTATAGGCAGGCTGTTCCACGCTCCTACTACTGAGGTAAAGAAGCTGCCCCCTAATATCTGTCCTCCATCTATTACCCCTCAATTTAAAGCTATGTCCCATTTCCCCTCCCCCTTCCCCCCACCCCGTGTTGGCCTTCACCATCTGAGGAAAAAGGCTCTCACTGGCCACTCTATCTAATCCTGATTTATCTTGTATTCTCAATTAAGTCACCTCTCAACCTTCTCTCCAACAAAAACAGCCTCCGTTCCGTCAGCCCTTCCTCATAAGACCTTCCCTCCGTTACCTAGTAAATCTCCTCTGAACCCCTTCAAAAGCTTCCACATTTTCCGGTAATGCAGTGACCAGATCTGCACGCAGTACTCCAGGTGCAGCCCTACCAGTGTCTTGTACAGCTGAAGCATGACCTCATGGCTCTGAAACTCAATCCCCCTCCCAATAAATGCTAATACACCATATGTCTTAACAATCCTATCAACCTGGGTGGCAACTTTCAGGGGTTTATGCACCTGGACACAGATCTCTGTTCATCTGCGCTGCCAAGAATTTTATCATTAGCTCAGTACTCTTTTTTTTTCCCTGTTACTACTTCCAAAGTGAACTACCTCACACTTTTCCACATTAAACTCCATTTGACACTTCTCAGCCCAGCTCTGCATCTTATCTATGTCCCTTTTGTAACCCACAACATCCTTCGGCATTATCCACAACTATCTTAGTATCATCGGCAAATTTACTGACCTATCTTTCTACGCCCACCTCCGGATCATTTATAAAAATGACAAACCGTAATGGTCCCAAAACAGATCCTTGTGGCACTGATGGTAATTGAGCTCCAGGATGAACATTTGGCATCAACCACCACCCTCTGTCGTCTTTCAGTTGGCCAATTTCTGATCCAAACTGCTAAATCGCCTTCAATTCTGAAACTCCATATTTTGTGCAATAGCCTACCATATGGAACCTTATTAAACACCTTACTGAAGTCCATATACATCACATCAACTGCCTTACCTTCATGCACCTGTTTTGTCACTTTCTCGAAGAGTTCAATAAAGTTAGTTATGACCTACCCTTCTTAAAAGTGTTGACTATCCCTAATCAAATTATTTCTTTCCAGATAATTAGAAATCCTATCTTTCTTGCCCTTTTCCAACACCTTACCCATAACCGAAGTAAGGCTCACTGGCCTATAATTACCAGAGTTGTCCTGACTCCCCTTCAACAAGGGCACAACATTTGCTATCCTCCAGTCTTCTGGCACTACTCCTGTCAACAATGATGACATGTTGAAGCCAAGCACTCAGCAATCTCTTCCCTGACTTCCCAGAGAATCCAAGGATGAATCCCGCCCAGCCCTGGGTCTTATCTATTTTCAGATTTTCCGAAATTGCTAAAACCACCTCTTCCTCAACTGCAATCCCATCTAGTCTTGTAGCCTATATCTCTGTATTCTTACTAACACTGCTCTTTTCCAATGTGAATACTGACGAAAAGTATTCATTCAGCGTTTCCCCCTATGTCCTCAGATTCCACACACCTTCCCTCTACTATCTTTGGTTCTAGTCATTCTTTTATCCCTGCTACCTTTATAGAAAGCCTTAGGGTTTTCCTTGATCTTATCCACTAACAACTTCTCATGTCCCCACCTGTGCTCTTCTGAGCGCTCTCTTTAGATTTTTTTCTGGCTAACTTTTAACTCTAAGCCCACTAACTGAGCCTTTGTGCCTCATCCTCGCATAAGCCTTCCCCTTCCTCTTCCTCTTGACAAGAGCTTCAACTTTAGTAAACCATGGCTCCCTCTCTTGACCCTACCTCAATACCTGATGGATATCTACCTATCAAGGATTCAGGGTAGCTGTTTCTTGAATAAGCTGCACATTTCAAGTGTGTCCATCCCCTGCAGTTTCCTTCCCTGTCCTGCGCATCCTAAATCTTGCCTAATCGCATCATAATTGCCTTTTCCCCAGTTATACCTCTTTCCTTGTAGTATGTACCTATTCCTGCCCATTGCTATTGACTAAATAATTTTTTCTCAATTCAGTGCTAGAAATATTCTATTAGTTTTCATTAGCATTGACAAAATAAGTAATATTTCTTAATGTTAATTTCTAAGTGCGCATGCATTGAACTAGCCACAATTTTGGTCTTTTAATTAGTTGAAGAATGAAAGTGGGAATTGGTAGTTTCGTAAGGGTATAACATTTCATTGTGGTACAGTGGTAGTGTCCCTACGTCTAGGCCAGGAGTCTGGTTTCAAGTTCCTTGTCATAATATCAACAGAGATTTTTCAATCAGTCAATAACAATTATTTGAAGCTGACAATATAGTGCTTTTCCAAGCACAGCAGAGAAGAATGAGAGATTCATGGGATATGGTGAAATGGCCGAGGTATTAAACAGGTGTTTTGTATCAGTCTTCACAGTGGAGGACACTAATAACATGCCAGTAATTGATGGAGAAACTAAGGTAGGTGAGGATCTGGAAATAATCATTATTATGGAAGTGGTAATTTTTAGTAAGCTAATGGAGCTAAGGATAGGCAAGTCTCCTGGCCCCAATACAGTGCACCCCAGAGTACTAAGAGATGACGGGAGAAATAGTAAGTGCACTTGTGGTAATTTTCCAAAAACTGTTGGACTCTGGGACAGTTCCAAGAGATTGGAAAACGGCATATGTGACACCACTGTTTAAAAAGGGAGGTAGACAAAAGATGGGGAATTAGAGACTGGTTAGCTCTATAGTGGGGAAGATGCTTGAGTCTGTTATCAAGAAAGAAATAGCAAGGTATCGAGGTAGGGATTGTTCTGTTGGGCAGATGCAGTGTGGGTTCATGAAGGGAAGGTCATGCTTAATTAATCTTTTGGAATTCTATGAAGAAGTTATGAGCAAGATGGACAACAGGGACGCAGTGGATGTGGTTTATTTAGATTTCTGAAAGGCCTTCGACAAGGTGCCGCACAAGAGACTGCTACGTAAGATAAAGATGCATGGTATTACGGGTAAAGTATTAGCATGGACAGAGGATTAGTTGACTAACAGGAACCAAAAAGTGGGGATAAATGAGTGCTATTCTGATTGGTAATCAGTGACTAGTGATGTACCTTGATAAATTGTGAATAATTGCAGTCCCTAAACTTATGTAGTTGTTTTGGGGTTGGGGCGATGTGTAGTGTGTCCAAGTTTGCAGATGACACTAAGATGATTTGGAAGAGCAAAGTGTGGAGAAGACTGTGGAATTTTGCAGAGGAACATAGATAATTTAAGTGAGTGGGCAAAGGTCTGCTAGATGGAATACAGTGTTAATAAATGTGAAGTCATCCATTTAGTAGGTGTAACAGACAAAGGGATTATTACTTGAATGGTAAAACGTTGCAGCATACTGCTATGCAGTGGGACCTGGGTGTCCTTGTGCATACATCAGAGGGTTGGTTTGCAGGTACTACAAGTAATTAGGAAGGCAAATCAAATTTTGTCCTTCATTGCTAAAGGGATTGAGTTTATAAGCAGGAAGGTTATGTTGCAGCTGTATAGGGTGCTAGTGAGGCCACACCTGGAGTACTGTGTGCAGTTTTGGTATCCTTACTTTGAAAGGATGTACTGGCACTGGAGGGGGTGCAGAGGAGGTTCATTAGGTTGATTCTGGAGTTGAGAGGGTAGTCTTATGAGGAGAGACTGAGTAGACTGGGATTATATTCATTGGAATTTAGAAGAATGAGGCAGGATCTTATAGAAACATAAAATTATGAAGGGAATAGATAAGATCTAAGTAGAGAGGATGTTTGCTCTGGCAGGTGAAACTAGGACAAGAGGGCAGTGTCTCCAGATTAGAGGGAGCAGATTTAGAACTGAATCGAGAAGGAACTACTTCACCCAGAGGGTTATGAATCTCTGGAATTCTTTGCCCAGTGAAGTAGTTGATGCGACATCAGTAAACATTTTTCAAGCCACAATAGATAGATTTTTGTTAACAGGAAAGGAATTTAGGAGTATGGTGGGAACGCAGGTAAGTGGAACTGAGTCTATGAAAAATCAGCCATGATCTTGATCTTGAGTGGCAGAGCAGGCTCGAAGGGCCAGATGGCTCCTCGTTCTTGCTTCTTATTGATTTTGTAATTTCAGGCTTTGAGAAATCTTGAAAAACAACCAGTATTTTCTATCTTAAGTTGTTTTTCATAATTGTACCCCTTGTTTTCAGTGTTTCATAGACAATAAATTGCTTTGAATTACATTCAATCATATTTGTATATATTTAAACCCTGTACAGAGGAACCTCGATTATCCAAAGTACACGGCCAGGGAGTATTTCATTTGGTTAATCGAATTCCAGATAACTTGGTTAGCCCAGAATCGGGACCTTGCAATCTTGTTGGATAATCCAATATTTGGATAAAAGAATGCCAGATAATCGAGGTTCCTCTGTATGTAACCACAAAATAAATTAATTGACTTGTTCGTGTTAAGTAGTTGCGTATGAAGAATTGCTCACCAGATCCATTTGCTCTTCAAATCTAAAGTGTTCGTTAGAGGACTGCTTACCTTTCATGACAATCAGCTGGAATATAGATTAAGCTAATTATTCGTCCCTTACAGTGGGAATTCCATCTGCTTTTCAGATGCATATCGGGTAGCAGTAAAAATCTATTGAATGTAATGCTTTAGAGATACAGCAATAATTCTCACTGGATACATAGTTGCTCATGTTGTCCACCTGTACAAGGGTAGTAGAAATATTCCGGGTAACTACAGACCAGTGAGCCTGACATCGATGGTGGGGGAGTTGCTGGAGGAGGGTACTGAGAGAGAGGATCTATTTATATTTGGAAAGGAATGAGCTTATCGGTGATGTAAAACATGGTTTTGTGTGGGGGAGATCGTGCCTTACCAACTTAATAGACTTCTTTTAAGGAAGTGACCAAGTTGATAGATGAAGGAAGGGCTGTAGATGTCATATACATGGATTTTAGTAAGGCGTTTGATAAGGTTCCCCTTGGTAAACTAATGGAGAAAGTGAAGTCACATGGTGTGCAGGGTGTTCTAGCTAGGTGGATAAAGAACTGGTTGAGCAACAGCAGACAGAAGTAGTTGAAGGGAGTTTCTCAAAATGGAGAAAGTTGACCAGTGGTATTCCACGGCCACTGTTGTTTGTAATATACATAAATGATCTAGAAGAGGGCACTGTTGGTATGATCAAGTTTGCAGATGACACAAAGATTGGTGGAGTGGCAGAAAGAATAAGGGACTGTAAAAGAATATAGGAGGATAGACCTAGATTGGAGGGTTGGGTAGAAAAGTGGCAGATGGCTTTCAATCCAGACAAATGTGAGGAGCTGCATTTAGACAAGTCTAATTCTAGAGCGAATTATACAGTGAAAGAAAGAGCCTTGGGAAAAGCTGATGGGCAGAGAGTGCAGGTCCATTGTACCCTGAAGGTTGCTGCACAGGAGGATAGAGTGGTCAAGAAGGCATATGGTATGCTTGCCTTCATCGGACGGGGTATTGAGTATAAGAGCTGGCAAGTCATGTTAAAATTGTACAAAGACATTGGTTCGGCTGTGTTTTAGAATACTGTGTACAGTTTGGGCGACACATTACTAAAAGGATGTGGATGCTTTGGAGAGGGTGCAGAGAAGGTTTACGAGGATGTTGCCTGGTATGGAAAGTGCTAGCTATGAAGAGAGGTTGAGTAGGTTAGGTTTATTTTCACTAGAAAAAAGGAGATTGAGGTGGGGGACCTGATTTGAGGTTTACAAAATCATGAAGGGTATAGACAGGGTGGATAGAGACCAGCTTTTTCCCCGGGTGAAAGATTCAATAATGAGAGGTCATGCTTTCAAAGCGAGAGGTGGAAAGTTTAAGGGGGGGGGATACATGCGGTAAGTACTTCACACAGAGGGTAGTGGGCATTTGGAACATGTTGCCAGCAGAGGTGGTAGAGGCAGACACGGTAGATTCATTTAAGATGCGTCTGGACAGATGCAAGAGTAGGTGGGGAGCAGAGGGATACAGATGCTTAAGAATTGACTGACAGGCTTAGACAATACATTTGGATCGGCTCAGGCTTGGAGGGTCGAAGGACCTGTTCCTGGGCTGTAAATTTTCTTTGTTCTTGTTAACAGCTGTGGCATATTGAGTCCAGGGAATGAGTGAAGGTGTTGCAATCTAATAGGCTGTAAGTTTTAGGCACTCTTATTTCATTTGTAGTCTTCCGGAAGTTATATATCTTAATGGTTCAGTGCTTTAGTAAATGTCTAATTGTTGGTATGTTATAACATTGCAACTTTTTAAAATATTTCTTTCCAGTTTATTATTTGTGTGCTTTCATCTGGATTCAAGTTGAAATTCTTGGTTGTGACTTTGGGCGATGAACGATAGAAACTAAAAGTATTGGCAAGCTGTACATGCTAGAAAATGTCCTGGTTGAGTTTGTTGACCTTCACCAGACTGGACGAAGAGCGATTTGACCATCTGAATGTTATGGAATGTTGAAATGGTGACCGTTTTCTCTTTCAGATTCAGATCCAACACCCATTACTAAAACCATGTATCTGTGTGCAGTGAGGACAGGATTGGCTTTGAATGTTAAACCTTTGGTTGAACAGCCAGCTGAGACTTAGAGCTTGCATGTTGACTTGCAGCTGAGAAACTGCAGCTGTTAGATCTGGAACTTAGAGGTGTTTTTTCTGTTATCTGATTGTGTTTTTAATTGTGTTCTTCTATAGTGGAAGCAGTGGAGGAAGTGGAAGCAGAGAAAATAGTGGGAGCAGCAGTATAGGCATTCCAATTGCTGTGCCTACACCCTCACCACCCACTCTTTTGCCAGGTCTGTACATGTCCAACATTTTACACGTTAATGGTAGATGTTAAGATCTTGTTTTAAGTTGGTTTTTTTTAATTAGTTGCCCTGTACTACTTAACAAGTGGATATCGTTATAGTAAATGTGGCAAATCTTAGAAATATTGTCAGCAAAATTTAGAGATCAGTTATCATTCTGAGTCAATTAATTTCATCAGATCCATGCTGCTGAAAAACCATTGATCTGAAAGACTAATGGGAGCGTAGCTCAGCAAAGGGGGCATAATCATTTGAAGGTGAGATGAGACAAATTGAATTGGTGGGTTGTGAATCTTTAACATTGTCTGGCCCAAATGTTGTTGATTTGATATAGAATATATTCAGGATTCGAGATAGATGTTTGACTTATCCCTGGAATGGAGGATATGGCTAGCTGGTGAAAAAATTGAGTTGAGATGAAAGATCTGCATTGACTGTATTGAATGACCTGAAGGCTTGAACGGCTTTGTTGTCCAATCTGTTCTTATTTCTTGCAATATTACAACTAAAACTATGCTTCAGGTCGAACAATGGGTTTGTAAGAGATGACCTGCCCTGTCCCTGTCCCTTTTTCTTTTAGTGACAGTCTATTTCTTGTTATGATATTGACATTCCATCACCACTCATTCACAAACATACAAATGTGGCATATGCATTTGCTGACATACTGTCAACAATTTTATAATTTTGTCCAGTGGATTTGGAATTCCTTATTTCTTAAAACTTAATATTTAAAGAACTGTTGGATAAATTTGTTAAGATGATAATTTGACTTTTTTTTTGTTAGCATCATATTCTGTCCCTGCTGGAGCCCCATCCCTGCCGCCACCACCACCTCCACTGCCAGTGGGCAGTTTCATAGGTGAGACTGGCTGCTGCTTGGAAATATAGCACTCGATGCATTTGTCCTTTCACAGCTAACTTATAATCACTGTGGGAAAATGGTGTTGATTTTTCTTGGGGTGCAAATACTAAAATTTTGGAATGTTTTTGGGTTATAAGGAGCTATTTGTCATATTTCCAAACATATTTTAATCCATGTTAGTGTATTTAAAGCAAGATCAAAGGTTGATGAGCTGTCCAGTAACTTTTAAAAGGATATGTTATTAACAACTAACTGAAGATCTTTTCTTGTTTTATTGACCAGTTTTACTTTTCTCCAATTTTGGTTTTGTTGGAAGGTGGTTTCACGATCAATGATATGGCTGTAATTTTAATGTAGGAAGTATCAAACCAGACTCTAATGTTGTCCATTGACCATACGCCAATTTGATTTTCTTTCTGTTGCTTTTTTCATCACCACCACTTTTCAATCAAAAAATATAGACACTGGGAATTGAACTTCAAACCTCTTTTGGTATGCATAATTTAGCTAGCTGCTTTAGTTTAAGAAGAAACTCCCCACCGCAGCCCAGATTACATTTCTGCAGAGTTTTTTTTGTTTATTGGATTTTGGGAAGTTTGGGGTTGTCATAATGCGGATGTTGTTTTGATTGCCCTAGTCATGACACTAACATGGATCAAATCCCTTTTTCCTTTTTAAATGCATAAAAGCTTTTAAAGGATTATTAATTTGACATTCAATATATCAATCCTTCTGAATTTAAGCTTTACAATAATACTTTTAAAATAAATAAAGCTTCCACTAATCTTACTCTCTTGCTATCACCTTGATTGTTTGCCGTTGGGATTGGTGATGGTGTAGTAAGGATTAGATTCTTTTGAATTTCTGCATGCCTATAGCGACCAGGACAATGAATAGGGAATAGCGCTTCTCTTTGGACTACTGTGGAAAGTATGAGTAGCTTATATATCAATCACCTGAATGTTGTCTGATGTTTTTCCTGAAAATGCTGAATTGAATACGACCTGTGGCAGAATGGGAGAAGTACGACTTGTAAATGAGACGTTTGTGTCAATTTAAGTTTCAAGGAACTTGCAGGAATTTCAGATATTTCACAAGTGTGATAAAACTAAAACTTAATTTATCCCATTTCATTTTATTTCTCTTATGGCTGGTTTGAGGATCTTCCACTGATCGATACCTTTTTCAGAAATTACGGAATAATGCATATTTCTCTTTTCTTCCCTGCTGTGATTTCAATGCTTTCAGCTGGCCCTGGTTCGGCTCCTGGCTCCCAATACAGTACAATGACCAGGCAGATCTCTCGGCACAATTCCACCACCTCTACAGTATCTTCGGGGGGCTTCAGGCGAAATCCTTCAGTGACCTCTCAATTTTCTGTGCAGCCTCATGTTAATGGTGGCCCTCTTTATGCTCAAAATTCAAGTAAGGCTTCTACTTTAATACTACTAAATGTACAACAATTGTTGTATATTGAGCTAATTAAGGTCTTTCAGTTCATTTTCCTACATCTTTATTATCCCACAGATAATTATACTTTAGGTTCAGTTCTGACTTTGTAACACAGATCGTGTATTTATTTCTATATGACCTATAGTTTGCTTTTGTCTTTTTTTCCTCATCGTTCAAAATTGAATTTTAATTTTTTTACTTACTCTCCCTCAAAAGAAAATTACTATTATTGTTCGTCAAAATGGGATGTGTTGTGGTAAAATTGTTTTTAAGCTACGTTTACAAGGTATATTTGGACTTGTTGCAGCAAACTAATATTGAGAATAAATTCTAAGTGCAACACCCACCCACCCATAGAAAACTGAATTTATGTAGTTCTTTAAATGGTTTGGTCACCAACAGAATGTGGAGAGGCTTTTCCTGCAGAATAATTTCCAAACTCTGTTTCATGTCTGATATTTAACAGATGTTTCTGAGACAGGATGCTTGGAAGTCATTGGGGAGGAAGAGGGAATATCCCAGCAGGGTAACAAACAGCTGCTCGGTACCAGTTAGGCTTCCTAAACATTAGAAGCATGCACATGGCTGGATCACTATATTTTCAGCAATGCCTATAACTGAGGGATTTTTGCGACTGTTATAATCTCAAACTACGTTTTCTGACACGTCATATTTGTAATGCATACACTAATTGCAGATTTGTAAAAAGAATGAACTATCTGACTTTTGGCAACTTGGCTAATCCTAAGCATTTGATTTGGCATCCGTAACATGCTTGCATGCTATATTTGAAATAAACTGGTCAAATCCTTTCAATGCACAAAGTTTGATGGTTAGTTTCTCCATTTATAATTATGTAAACCTTTTTGACATCATCAAATCATTTGAGGCCATCAAAGTTGCTCTTAGCAACAGTCATCCTAAGCTGTCCTTAAACAAAAACACCATTTTTAACATTGGGGCAAAAATGTAATCTCTGGTACTTTTTGCCATTGCCTTTTAAGCATTTATATGAAAAACAAACTGTTAAAGCTGTGGCTAAATGAGTTGGGATTTCTGGTTCCACTCTAATCATTATCTAGGTAACTGAAACAGCCACACTTGTATGTTTCTAATGTGTTTTGAAATGCCCAAAGGCTAACTTTCCTGGGAAATGGGCATTGCTGTGAAGGCCAGCATTAATTGCCCTTGCATTGAATTAGCTTTATAAGCCATTTCTGTGTGCAGCTAAGGGCCATTTGTATTACTATGGATCTAAAAGTTGCATGTAGACCAGACCAGGTAAGAACTGCAGATTTCCAACACTAAGAACATCAGTGTAAAGTGCTGGAGATCACAGCAGGTCAGACAGCACCCATGGGGAGAGAGCAAGCTAATATTTAGAGTCTAGATGTCACTTCACTTCAGCTCTGATGAAAGTCATCTAGACTCGAAACATTAGCTTGCTCTCTCCCCTTGGGTGCTGTCTGACCTCCTGTGATTTCCAGCATTTGTTGTTTTTAGTGCAGCATTTGTTCCTATATTAGTGTAAACAGGTTTTTACACCATCATTAATAGTTTATTGCTAATACAAGCTTTAGATTTCAGGTCATTAATTAGAATTTAATTCAAACAGCTGCCAGAGGTTTAGCCTGGTTCTCTGGATTACGAGCCCAGTGACATTGTCACTATGCTACCATTGCCCTCCTATCATTCAGCAGACATGCCAGGAAATAATGGGTTAAATGACCAAAAACCTTGAGTGGTAGGTTTTAAATGTCTGCACTGCTGCCTCACAGTACCAGGGTCCCAGGTTCGATTCCAGCCTTGGGCAACTGTCTGTGTGGGGTTTGCACATTCTCCCCATGTCTGTGTGGGTTTCCTCTGGGTGCTCTAGTTTCCTCCCACAGTCCAAAGATGTGCAGGCCAGGTGAATTGGCCATGCTAAATTGCCCATAGTGTTAGGTGCATTAGTCAGAGGAAAATGGGTCCGAGTGGATTACTCTTCGAGGGTCGGTGTGGACTGGTTGGGCCGAAGGGCCTGTTTCCACACTGTAGGGAATCTAATCTAATCAGATTCTTGGCCTTGGGTTCTCAGCAGCTGAAGACATGCTATTCAGTAGCAGAATATTTTAAAATAGGAGATGCAGACAAAGTTGAAGTTCAGATTGTCATGACAAATGGTAATACTGGATAAGTAGAAGTCCAGAGTGAAACCTGGCTGAATGATAGGTTTAGTTTTGCAATTTTGTTTACCATGGTGATCAGTCATTGGCAGCCTCTTTCTAATCTATTCAAAACACTTTTCTTTTTTGTGTTCAGTAAACTTCAAACCATTATTTCAAATAGGTTTGCATGAAATCATCTTATAACAAACATCAGAAATAAAGATTCAGTCCTTTATCTTCAACAACAACCTGAAGTGTCACCATGTTTCCACTTTAACATTCCTTGTTCATTTTGCATGGCAATATTTGGTTTCTTTCTGGCAAGTACCTCTGTTGCTTAGACATTGACTATGGAGTAATTGTAAAAGTTAAGATATTGGAATTAGGTGCAGAAACTAGGTTGGTGACCTTTTGTTATCTCAGTTTAATCAAATTAATGGAAGCCAATAATCTGGGTTAGCACCACAGGGTTTAAGATTGGCTACTAATAATTAAACATAACTAAATGTGGTCATTTCTGACCAATTTAGCTTTTAATAACTTTTGTGTAAATTCTTTGCATTTTTCTGACCATAAATATACTCCACTGAAGCTCTGACCATAAATATACTCCACTGAAGCACTGACCTTGCTATTTTAAGCCAAAGCATATTAAATTGCCTTTTTGGCACAGTGTCATTTTAACAACTGTGTAATGTTTCACATATGAAAAGATTGATTTACATATGGTAACTTCATAGAACTTAAGTTGAAGAACACTCAATCCTGAGTTTTTGTTCTCATTCTCAATTATTTTGTTTTATGAAGACTTTCTTATCCTGCAGATTCACTGAGCAGGAAAAAGAACCTGCTTTCATGAAATGAACAAAAAACTTTTCAATAAAATTTCAGAGGATTACTAGTCAATAAAAAATGAAACACCTTTGTGTATTTGATTGCCATGGAACCAAAACTGTAGCTGTGATTATGGGGAAGTATTCATATTTAAAGTAGAGTAATGTGGAGTAGCACTACAAAAATGTATAATCACTCAGTTTCAATACAAGAGCAATATGTCTACTTATGATAGATTTGTGCATACCACCCTAGTACTCAAAGTGCATCAATTTGGTGTTACAGCTGTTTTTTGAGATGTATGCCTGTTGACACATTTTATATGTTCCATCTTTCATGCTGTCTTCCATGTGTTCTCAAGAATTTGTTGCAGTTGCACAGCTCTGAGGTGTTAGTCTGTCTTTTAACTTTGTATACAAGATTTAAATCTTTCTCCAATTAAATGACCAGATGCTCAATATTGCTTTTAATTTAAAAAGTTAATTTCATTGAGGAAAAGTAACTCAAAAACTAAAATATTGCAGGTGTTGGAAATGTGAAATAAAATAATGCTGGCAAGACTCCACAGTTCGTGTCATCTGTGGAGAGAATCCGTTTCATGCAAGTGATCTTCTATCAGGGCTGAAGAACAGTTTATGTACCTTTTTTGCAATTAGTGAAATCTATACAAGCAGATGTGCCAAAATGGTTAGAGAAATCCAAATTACTTGTATGGGTCAATTAGATTATTTGATTGTATGTGATGCATTGAGATACCAGCAGCATAGATTCAGATTTTGCACTGGTCGAGCTTACCACGAAGGACATTCCTCCTCAACCATTCACATTGGTTAGGCCACTGTTGGAATATTGTGTGCAAATCTGGTCTCCTATCGGAAAGATGTTATGAAACTTGAAAGGGTTCAGAAAAGATTTACAAGGATGTTGTCAAGGTTGGAGAATTTGAGCTATAGGGAGACGTTGACTAGGCTAGGGCTGTTTTCCCTGGAGTGTTGGAGGCTGAGGGGGTGACCTTTTTATAGAGGTTTATAAAATCCTGAGCATGGATAGGATAAATAGACATTCTTTTCCCTGGGATCGGGGAGTCCAGAACTAGAGGGCATAGGTTTAGGGTGAGAGGGGAAAGATATAAAAGAGACCTAAGGGGCAACTTTTTCACAGGGTGGTACATGTATGGAGTAAGCTGCCAGAGGAAATGGTGGGGGCCTATATGATTGTAACATTTAAAAGGCATCTGGATGGGTATATGAATAGGAAGGGTTTGGATGGATCTGGCCAGGTGCTGGCAGGTGGAACTAGATTGGGTTGGGATATCTGGTTGGCATGGGCAAGTTGAACTGAAGGGTCTGTTTCCATGCTGTACATCTCTTTGACGCTATCTTTTTCTTCCTGTTTCTGATAGTATTTTTTTTGAGTTTTGGCTTTAAGGGGTGAAGTTGTATAACTCTCCTGAATCTTTGGCTTTGATTAATAGAAGGATGGATAAGCTTGTTGATTTCCAATTGTCACTAAGTCTGTCTAAATATCTTGAATCAAGATCTGGCAGATGAAGTATATTGTGGAAAATGTGAATTTGTTCACTTTGGCATGAAAAACAAGTGTGTTATTTAAATGGGGAACAACTTACAGAATTGAGGTGCAGAGGGATTTAGGTATTCTAGTGCATGAGTCAAAAGCTACTGTGCAGACACAACAAGCAACCCAGGAAGCTCATAGATTGTTCTCATGTATTATAAAAGGAATTCAATATAACAAGCAGCATATTTATCCCTTTTTTTTAAGGAAGACATTTTGTGAGACTGCATCTCCCATACCATGGAGTTTTGGTTTCTTCCTCACTTCAAGAAAGATCTAAATTTTAATTTTAATGGAGGTTCTTCGGACAGAGTGGGCACCGCTGTGCCTCAGCGCCAAGGACCTGGGTTTGATTCCAGCTTTAGGCTACTGTCTGTGCAAACTTCTCACGTTCTCCCTGTGTCTGCATGGGTTTCCTCCCACAATCCAAAGATGTGGAGGTTAGGTGAATTGGTCATGCTAAATTGCCCGTAGTGTTCAGGGATGATAGCATTTGTCAGGGGTAAATATAGGATGTGGATGTAGGTTGTTCACTGAGCTGGAAGGTTCATTTTCAATGAGCAAACCTATATCCAGAACTTCAACCTGCGCTACAAATCTTCTCAAAACTGGGTAAATATAGGATAATAGGGTAAGGGAATGGGTTTGGGTGGGTTACTCTTCGGAGTGTCAGTGTGGACTTGTTGGGCTGAAGGGGCTGTTACACACTCTGGGGATTCTATGCAGATTTACTATATTACCTGTGTGTCTCATGAGGATAAGCTGGACAGTTTGAGCTTGTTTCCACTGGAGCTCAGAGTGAAGGGTATTTTGAATGTAGTGTGCAAATTAAATGGTCTCGATGAGGTGGTCAAAACAAAATTCTCATCTGACCCAAAAGGGTGATCCCTAATGATAAAACAGTGTCCCCCTAGCTCTAGACTCTCCAAGAGGAATATTTTTTTCTGAACTCACTGGCTCAGGTGGATGGAGTTTTGTTAGATGGGGAAATCATCGGTTATTGATGGTCCAAGAGAAAATGAAGTTTGTATCACAAACAGATCACCTTATTGAATGGTCAAGCAGGCTCGAGGAGCTGAATGTCTATTTGTGCTTTTAACTCTTCCTTTCTGGTAGACTTGCTGCTTGATCAGGAAACTGAAAAGTTTTCACTCTGGTTTACTTTCTCTTTCTTTGCGATCTGTTCCACTACTTTCTCGACAGATGAGAACAGTCAAATTGTCCTGTTCTTTGTAATGTTGGTATGCTGTAAACAGAATTGAAACTCAATTCAGGGCTAGTGATGCATTCTGCTCCAAGAATGAGCAATTTAAAAAAGTTGGCATTGAGAATGTAAAACTGTTAGGTGAACAAAGTTAAATACTGTTGTGAGGCAGGGGCAGTCTTGATATTATTATTGAATAGGGCTATTCTTTAAGATTGTCAATGTTTTGCAGCACATACTATGTACATATGCAAATATTTTGAGAAAACCTACAAGAAAACAACTAATCATTTCCTAAATTGTCCAGTTTACAGGCTTCGCTTTACTTTTGAAGCATAGGGCTTAAAAAAAGTTCTGCATAAGTGAATTTGTGGGGTTTTTTTTTTGCGACCTCATTGTCAGAAATGGCTATTGATGTCTGTATCTTTTAATCAGTGTTAACTTATCAAATGAATAAAAAGGAATAATTTTAGGTTGCATTTTCCTAACCTAATAAGATTAAAAATCTCCATAGTGAGATGATCTTATGCTCAAATTGCAGATGGAGCTATGACTTTGACATTATTCAGGATATTTTAATTTTTTTAAATGTTGTCGTGTTGACAAACACTTTTTTTCTTGATAATGCTGGTTTATGTATAAAGCCCAATTCTAGGGTTTGCTCGCTAAGCTGTAGGTTTGATATCCAGACGTTTCATTACCTGGCTAGGTAACATCATCAGTGGCGACCTCCAAGTGAAGCGAAGCTGTTGTCTCCTGCTTTCTATTTATATATTTGTCCTGGATGGGGTTCCTGGGGTTTGTGGTGCTGTCATTTTCTGTTCGTTTTCTGAAGGGATGATAGATGGCATCTAGATCTATGCGTTTGTTTATGGAGTTGTGGTTGGAGTGCCAGGCCTCTAGGAATTCTCTGGCATGTCTTTGCTTAGCCTGTCCCAGGATAGAGGTGTTGTCCCAGTCAAAATGGTGGTTTCAACTGGGACAACACCTCTATCCTGGGACAGGCTAAGCAAAGACATGCCAGAGAATTCCTAGAGGCCTGGCACTCCAACCACAACTCCATAAACAAAGGCCTAGATCTAGATGCCATCTATCAACCCTTCAGAAAACGAACAGAAAATGACAGCACCACAAACCCCAGGAGAAAGATATAAATAGAAAGCAGGAGACAACCGCTTCGCTTCACTTGGAGGTCGCCACTGATGATGTTACCTAGCCAGGTAATGAAACGTCTGGATATCAAATCTACGCCCTAAACCTCAACGTGAGCTACAAACCTTGCAAAAAGCCCAATTCTATTAAAACTTAACCCTTATTACCAAGTGTACAGTACTACTTTTAAAACAAAACTACGATCACTCCCCTCTATCACTGTCACACAAAAGCACTTAATGTTTCTCTTTACTACTGCAACTGCACCATACTGCTCACCTACTTTGAGCTGTAATCCTGACAAGCTGATCTTTCACTAATTCTAAACTTTTCTGCTTGTCTGTAATCCTTTAAAATCATGCTTGCTTATTTAATCTATATCTTGTTTTACCTAATCTTTAACCTAGTTAGCAGCCTATACTACAAACACTTGCTCCATTTGGTTTCTGAAATGTATATTAATCTTGCAAGACCAAATATGGTAGTCAGCCATTTTAAATTATGATTTGGAGATGCCAGTGTTGGACTGGGATCTACAAAGTTTAAAAAGTTGCACAACACCAGATAATAGTCCCAAAGGTTTATTTGGGAGCACTAGCTTTTGGAGTGTGGCTCCTTCAGGTGGCTGTGGACTATAAGATTATAAGACACCGAATTCATAACAAAAGTTTGCAGTATGATGTGACTGAAATTATATCTTGGAAAAAGGCCTGGATTGTTTAAGTCTCTCTCCTTTTTAGAGTGACCATGTTGGTGTTGGTTTTGGTTCTTTCATATGAAAATTGCAAATTTTTTTTGTGACGTTCTCAAGTGAGCTTTAACAATTGGTGTCATGTCGGCCCAAATAATGCATTGAAAATGTGAGCTTCCCTGTGAGGCTGTCTGTCACAATGGTCAGACTGATTCAAATCCAAAAGACAGATTTACATAGATCCATGCAGTTTTTGAGCAAAGTAAGATGTAATTCTGCAAGTACAAATTCATCCCACAAACTTGTACATGTGGGAGTGGGGTTGGTGGTGGTGGTGGTGGTGGGGGGGGGGGGGGGGAAGAGTGGCAGGTTGGATTATGAGTGTGTGAAGGGTTATAAATCTGTGAGCGGGTGTATGAGCATATGAGAGAGTCTGTGCGTGCCTCTGAGTGTGTGTATAGTGCAATGGGGTTACCTGTAGAGTGACATGAACTCAAGGTCCCGACTGAGGCCATCCCCATGGGTACCGAACTTGCAAACTTGGCTATCAGCATCTGCTTGACCACTTTTCGTTGTTGCCTGTCCCGAAGTCTGGGATAATTTCAAATTATCTCATGAGGTTTGTCTTTCATATACTCAACAATCCCTTGCAACTAATTTGCCATATCCTCCTGTTTGCTGAGTGCAAATTAATCATGCTGATGGATATGCAAATTTTAAGCACTATTTTCTGTGCAGAGTTTCCTGCAGCATCCATAAAGTTCCATAATCAGCTTAAACATGGACAAAGGAAATATCATACTGATAACTGCCTACTACACTCCCTTATCTGGGGAAATCGATACTTCTCCCATGTTGAACGTCATTTGGAATAAGTACTGAGAAAGGATGTGAGATGTACTCATTGTGTGGACTTCAGTGTCCATGACACAGAATATTTGATATTCAGTAATAGTAGAGTCCAGAAGGATATATGTGGTTAAAAAAGCCCAGCATAAGTGATGGAAAAACCAACTTTATGTTGACCATACAAATCTCCCTACAGCAGATGCATTCTGTCTGACAATATTGATAGGACTAAACACAGCATGGTCTTTCTGGAGGTCACACCCTATCTTTGGATGTTTCTAATCAACCTCTTCGGATGTTGTACATATTTCTGGAGCAGGTAGGGCTTGGGTCCAGGGCTGCTTTTCCAGAGGGAGCAACACCACCATTGCTGGACAAGAGCTCCAAGCACTCTAGTCTCAGATATAATTCTGAGCAAAATTGGGCAACCATGAGGTTTGAGAACATTTAGTATAATAGCATTCCTGTAGCATAACTTGTAGACTGGGACAGCTCTAACTGTACCATTACGATTGAGTGAAGAGACCAATGCAGTTCAATTAGTTCAGGAAAGCATGCCACAAGCATCACCAGTTATAATTTTAAAAGTCTAATTTCACTTGGTGAAGCTGCATGCATCCAAGACTGCAAAAGCAGCATAATGTTCACAGAATTGACTCTTGGATCAAAGTTCTGTATTCTGTCATGAGTGGGACAATTAAACAATTAATGGGAGAACTAGACTGCACAAATATTTCCATCCTGTATGGTGTTTAAGTCTAGCGCTTGGTGCAAAACAGACTGAAACATTGGAAATCACCTGCAGCCAGAAGGGTCCACTTCCTTTTGGTCCCCTCTTTGAGATCCTGCTGCAGAATTAGCTGCACCAATAGCTGTTCCAGGGCAGTTATAGCACAGGCATCCTCTAGAATCCTAAAATCCCTATAGTGTGGAGGCAGGCCATTCAGTCTATCGACTCCACACTGACACTCTGAAGAGCATCCCACCCTCCTACCCTATCCCTGTAACTTTGCATTTCCTATGGCTAATCCACCTGGACACTATGGGCAAGTTAGCATGGTCAATCCATCTAACGTGCACATCTTTGGACAGTGGGAGCAAACCAGAGCACCTGGAGGAAACTCATGCATACACTGGGAGAATATACAACTCCACATACAGTCTACCAAGCCTAGAATTGAATTGGGTTTCTAGTACTACAAGGAAACAGTGCTAACCACTCTCCTGCCCTGATATGGAATATTCTAATCTGGAATTTTATTGAAGTATACTCTTTCTCCAAAATGGGGCCAATCCAATCTTGCCATCAATCTATTCTAATCATAAGCAGTGTGATGGAGGCTTAGTTGACATTGTTGTCAATTAGTACTTGCTGTGTGGCAATTTGCTTGCTGGTATGTCTGCTTTCAGCTAGGGCTACTTTGTTCCTGAACTTTTAATTTCAATATAGATGAGAAGGATAAATTGCAGCGATTATATCAGATGAATTGCCCTTGATATCTGGATAAAATCAAGAAGTGTATGGCAGTCAAAGAAAGCACTCCAAATTGGACCTGAACCTAGCACAAAGGAAAGATGGTTATGGTGATTGGAGGTGAACCATCTCCGCTCTGAACATCTCTGCAGGAGTTCCTTCTGGTAGTACCTTGGGCCCAACCATCCTCAGCTGCTTCATCAGTGACCCTCCCTAAGTATTCGTGATGCATACATCAATGTTCAGCACCATTTGCTCTGACTCCCATACTGAAACACTCTATGTCCATATGCAGCAAGACATGGACAACATCCAGATAAGCTTCCTGATTAAGTATCTAGTAACATACATGGCACAAGTATGGCAGGCATTGATCATATCCAACAAGAGAGACTCTGACTATTGCCCCTTGATGTTCAATGGTATTTCCATTACTGAATCTCCTACAGTTAACTGACTGGGAGTAACCATGAATCTAAACTGGTCCATCCATATCCACACATGGGCTGTAAGTTCAGGTCAGACGCTAGAAATTATTTTATTCACCCTTGCCTACCCGGTTCCAAGCCTATTCTGATTCAGTCTGTCATTTCAGTTTACAGGGCTGTTTGGATAATGCTTATTAATAATAACTTGAATAATGGTCATAGCTCCTGCTAACTGTTGGTGCTGAAAATCTCCACCTTGTAAATTCTTGGGAAAATTGAATTTTTTTTATGCTTTACATTTCATCTTGGGTTAACTTGTTCATTGTTGCAGTGGAACCTTATCTACTACCATGTCAATTGTTTATTCATTTTGTTTGGGTGTGGACATTAAGTTGCTGATATTTCCATCTTAGCACTTGTAATGTTTTGGACTAAAATTCTTCTTTGTACAGTTTCTTAAAAGGTTTCTGACTTTTATTTCTCTTAGTGGAATGAGGTTGCACTGCACCATTAACCAATTGTATGGTCTCTTTGTGAGTCGTGCCATGTCATTGACAGCTGCTTGTATTTGCCTTTCTTTTTTTTACCCCTTCGTCATGGTGTTCCGATGTGCCTGTGTTTATGCCAGCATCCTTAGCTCCGCCCCCTCCCCCTATGCCTCAACTGACTCCACAGATCCCCCTCACAGGCTTCGTGGCCAGGGTGCAAGAAAACAGTAAGTTCCAGTGGCTGAGTAGATGCATCCTTTTTCCCATTTAAGGACACAAGTCTGCATGATTTGACACTTTCACATACTTGTTTCGGAGATTTCTTTGCTCCTGTCTTTGCTGTCATCACCAGCTTTATGCTTCTGTGTTGCTGATTGTGCAGGTGCAGACACTGTCTTCATCATTTAGTGACATGCAATATTCAGTTCTTATCAGCATATGAGTGTACTAGTTTTTGAGTTTTAATTACTTCAAAAGATATCTGTTAGCATAGTATGCCTGTATTTAAATAATCAGTAATCTGAGCTGAACTTTTCAGAATATAATTGAAACTGGCTAAGTACAAGTACACAATCCTTTTCCAAAATGCTCGGGACCAGCTGCTTTTCAGGATTCGGAATAAATGAGTGACTGTGAAATTTAAAAAAGATCTTACAGCAGACTCTTGAGTACTACAGGCCCTGAGAGAGAACTGAGGCCTGCCAGTGCTGGGCTACGCTCACCCAGTCTCATCCAAGTGACAGGCATCGAGTGGGTGTGGAGTTGGGTTAACAGTTTGCACACCAAACAATCTTATTTATGAGATAAAAACTTCACAAAAATGTTCAGATTTTGGAGCTTTTCAGATTTTGGATAAAAGGTTGTCTACCTGTATTATTTGCATAAGTCCGATTTAATACCTATTTATTTAAATATATTTCAATATTAGCCCCGATAGAATATTGACAAGTTGATATGCAGTTGTTATATTTTTTTAAAAACTGGCCTTTAAGAGCAGGTTAAAATCTTACCACCATTCTTTCCCCTCAGAAAGCTGAGTTTAGTAAGTTAGAACCTGCTTGCATGTGGCCTGTTCTGCATATTGCATGTCAAATAACAGACTTTAGTGGAAGCTGTTGCAGTTGTCATTTCAGTGCATGTTTTAGAAATGTGAATTAACACAACCCTCTTGATCTTGCTATATAGTTTCTGCATTTGTACAAATAATTTTAAGGTATTATCAGTATAAAGTTATGAAAATGCTTTCAGTCCCCTGAAAGTATTAAAATCTAGGGAATGCAAAGTTGCCACCTGCTGGACAATATTCATTGTACATAGTGATTATTGAGCTTCATTCAAATGGGTAAGACATTCTTTTACTCAGTGATATGCTAAAATAAATGAGCAGATTTGGAATTACTGTTTGAGCACTGCATTTGAATGCAGTTTGTTTGAAGATTCCCAGACTTGCATCATGCGAATTAGGTGCAAGATTTTCTATTTCCAACACCTCCAGAAAAATCTACCAGTTTTCTTTTTTAAAAAAAAGTAAGGATTTTGCTCAACGTTTTAGGATTTCTGTCAATGACCATTTTTAAATTCTAATTGTGCACATGTACATTTCCTTTCATAGTGAATAAAAAGTGCAATGGGTCTTTACTTTTTTTTCATTACAGAACTACACTTTTTTCTTTAAATTATCTAAATTGAACTTTTTTGTACCCATCTACATTAAAACAAAAATGTTATTGTGAACGCTGTAGTCACTACTTTCAAAAGCTAATTGAAATGACATTGTGCAGCTTTACCTTCATTCATACAGGATTACTTGAAATTTAATCAATTATCAAACAAGATATTTTTAGTTTACTGATCATTGAAGATGCATCCAATTATTACCTCGGATTAGGGATGCTCCATTTATATTTAACTGAGGTAGTTGGATATAGAAGCATCTTTGTGCACATTTTATTACATCTCATAGATATTGACTAACGTGGCTCAGCATGGTCTGAAACTTCTCCATATTCTGCCTACATGCATGGTTTCTTTAAAGGCCTGCAGTACAAATGCATGTGAAATTAATTTATTCAATATGTATAATATGAAACCTGCTTATTGTGTTCTTGATTATGCTAATAAACTTGCAAACTGTTCCAGTTGCCGATAGTCCAACTCCACCACCACCACCACCACCAGATGATTTACCTATGTTTGATGAATCCCCTCCTCCTCCTCCCCCACCACCTGTGGACTATGAAGATGAAGAAGCAGCAGTCGTGCAATACAATGACCCTTATGCTGATTCAGACCCTCACTGGGCACCAAAGATTTATCTTGAAAAAGGTAAACTGTTGGTTACTTTTGAAAAGAAGAAAAATATTTTTTGGAAGGTCTTTTGATTTATAGCTGACCTTTTGAAATAACTCGTCTCCAGATGACAGTTTTCAGAGAGAACTTGCATTATCTTGATCTATCTATTTAATGTGTGTGGTGACGGTTTCTACTCATTAACAAAATGTCATTCAATGAATTAAAGTTTTAAAAAAAGCAAATGTTTGTGTGTAGTAGAAGGGCTTCATTAATTTTTGTCATAAAGGATCATTTAAGTAGTGTCATGCTTGAGCACACATTTTGAAGTGGTGGTGGCGATTATTAAAACAGCATTCACTATATGTTTGATCAGGAAATTAAAAGTTCTGGCACAGGGAACTGGAATTAAACCTCATGGCTCCAGTTGAAGATAGAGCATTAACATAAACGTGATGCTTGATTGACTTTTTGCATTATAATTTTTAAAACACTATTAACCTAAGACGTGTATCACCTTTGAAATATAACTGGAACATGCAATTCTTCGGAATTCTCCATGACTTCAGACTGTTCAAGTCAGAAAGAACAGGCAGATTTTCTGTGTAGCCTGAGTGAATAACAGCTTTACAGAGTACTTTGGCTTTAAAGTCTTATTACAAGTAGTTCTTCTTTAACACTATGGTTGTATTCTTGTGCAACCCCATGTTATAGTGTTGGCAAAGTGCAATTTTTCTAAGTGCTGTTTCTAATGTAATCGCGTTACAGCCAACACACATTTTAAAAGTTGTGCTTTAGAAAGTGTCCCCAGTTTGGCAGTCGTGTTATAGCAGATTTGTGCTAATGAAACAAATGTTATAACTGAACAACCAGTAATTCATCCTTCTGCCTTTTTCTAATCTGATGCAAGTAGGGCTATATTTAAGCAGTCATAGTTGGAGCTAAAGTAAATTTGCCTAACCAACACACAATTCTTGTGCTCTGCTTTGTGCATATTGGACCAGAGCATGAAGCTGAAGTGCAATCTGCGAAACTCAAACAATTTCACTTGGTTTGGCTTAGAAGTTTCTGAAGGTTAGATGGCAGGACAAAATACCTGTACCTGAGTTGTCAGGTTGAAAATCCACATCTTATCAATAGTCACAAAATTGGTTGGGCTAGTTGAGGTTGGAGTGCTCAATACTTGCTTACCAAAGTCGGTCACCTGAAGAGTTTGGGTCTGGTGTGCTCTTATGAATGTCAAAGAAATCAGTCCAAGCACACTCTTGAGACTTCACTTAAGCTGAAAATAAAAATCACCGCAGCCTTTTTGAGAATAAAGACCATATTAGAGAGGAAACTGAGCTAGCTACTCATCCAAAACTCAGCTGTCTGCAACAGTTTATGCAATTTGCTGCAGAATAGTCTTAGCAGTTAGCTATGCACCCCTTAGAATATTACAAAATATTCCAGATGAGTGAGAATTGTAGATGCAGGAGATCGAAATAAAAGTAAAGTGCTGGTGAAATGCAGCTGGTCTTGTCGTGTCTGCAAAGAGTTAGCCTTGAGTTCAGAACACAAGGTTATGTTGGACTCTGTTAGCTGCTAGACCTGCCAATTTTCTCTAGTACTTACCCCAGAAGATAGTATTATTTGGCTTCTTGTGACTCTACCACCAAAGAATTAACAATTGTTATTATTCATTTTGCATTCAATAGCAGGAATTATTATTTATCTTGCATCTTTTCTTTTAACAGCTCATTTTGGTTGTAAACCAGAGTCTATTGCTTCAACTAATTCAAATTTAAGGGTTGTTTTGTATTCTGATAAGCCTTTAAATCTAGTCAAGCAGTTCTAATTGCATTGCTATTTAAGATTTGTGTTGTAAGGTTGTATGTTTGTTAATTTGTTCTTATTCTTCCTATGCTTTCTTCAACAGTTGTGGCAATATATGATTATTCAAAGGATAAGGATGATGAGTTGTCCTTCATGGAGGGGTCAATCATTTATGTGATAAAGAAGAATGATGATGGCTGGTATGAAGGGGTCATCAATGGAATTACTGGTTTGTTTCCTGGAAATTATGTGGAACCTATCATGCACTATACAGATTGAAGCAAACAAGTGGCATTTTCAAGCTTTGTTTAATCATTGGCCAGTCTAAGAATTTTGGGGTGTGGCTTGATTTGGGGAGGATTAAGGTTTTTCAAAAGGTGCCATTACTTTTCAGTTCAGCGTGGAAACTGACACTGAATTAGACTGAAAATTCAACAATGTTCAAACTAAGGTGCAAGTGCTAGTCAAATTTTCTTAAGACTTACGGTCATTCCTAAAATACAACTAGTGCTTGTTGATAGCATGCATAAAAGTACACAAATTTCTGTATTGTAGTCAAATAATTTTTAACCTAAAATGCTTCCAATATGTTGTAATTTTCAGTTAATCTGTGAGCACCTCAATTGTAATCATGAACTGTCACATGAGTCTATAAAGAACATTTGTGGATGAGGCTTGGGTATCTTCTAATCAAAGTACATGTTGTTGATTTGTACTCCAGGTTAAACATTTTATATGGATAAAATTTACATAATGGGGAAAATCCATCTGTAGTCAAAGTGAACCAAAGTGGAGTTTGTCAGTTCATTTGTACAGTGGAAATTGTCTGGATCATTGGCTTTATATAGTCCTGGTAAATCTTACTGAATAACTTACTAACCTTTTTAGAATGTTAACCATTTAACATCTTATTAGTTATGTTCTAAACTAGATTCAGGCAATTCTACTGTACAAAGTCAGTTTCTAGGACAGATTTTACTTCCGATACATCTTGTGCCTCAGGCCTGATCAACTATGCTTTGCTATTTGCTTTGGAAGATAAAAGTATAATTTGTTTGAAGGGGTTATTACTAAATTCTCAGTGTATTTCAAGCTACAGTTTTTGTCCCCAATCAGAAAATCAGTGTTCAGCTGTGTTTCTCCTATGTTCTGTTTAATTGTTCTTTGCAATTCTTCATGCTTCAAGTGTTGAGGCTAATAAGAAACCAAGAATCTTATTTTGTAAATTAATTTGCTATTAAAATAGAGAAAAAGGGGCACATTGTGCCCTGTTGCTAAAGGGGATAAGGATGGCAATAAAGCAGCGTCCTTTTTTTTTTGTGGAGAAGTGCTAAAATTTCTTGCACCACAATTTTCTAATCTTATTCTAGAAGCAGTGCTCTAGTCTGATTTAGCAAAAGTTATGTACAAATAAAATTAGTTAAATTTATTTGCTTTAAAAAGATGTCCACTCTTGAAAGGACATTGTGGGGGCCAAACATTACATAATCTGAGGTTTTCTTATTAACTTCTGCCTTATGATTGTAAGAAGCTTTAACATTGTGAACTTTCATTCTCTTCAAACTTAAACTGAAAATGCATTCCTTTAATTTGTATATAACCTGTTACAATTGTATGTACAGCCTTTTATAATAAATCATTCTCAGTATATAAAAAATTCTCACTGGCACTAATCAAGGTTTTTTGCAAATGGAGTTAATGGTCACAAGGTCAATGTTTGGATCAGATTCATTAAAGACAAAGGCCCCATGTATTAGGCTTTATGTACATGGTTAGTTCGAAATGTAAACAATTCCCACTGATTTTCCTGGCTTAACTTGGAATTCTAGATACAGGTTCAACATGTGTTTTTAGTCTGTCTCACAGGAGTGAAGCGAACTTAACTCTCACTTGTTTCGAGTTAATACAATTTCTGCAAGTTGAATCAAGGCATCTCTCTCTGGTGAAGGACGCAGCATAGAAATGTGTCGAACAGCTTCTTGACTGTATTGATGAGCAAGATAGCACGTTTGCTGAACACCGTCACTCTAAATGAAAACAATTTAGTTAGCAGTCAAATTGAATTACCACCTGCTTGTTTTTTAAAAAAAAATTGGTATGTAGCTACCATTTCCTGTCTGCAGTAAAGTTAATTTTACTTTATCCTGTAGCCAAATTTAAAGGGAGGCACTCAAGTTGGTGTAATGTTAAATTTACAGGAATCCTATTTAAGCTTAGCTACATAATCAGTCATTTATGGTTGACTAAATACTCTCCTGGAAGGAACTATTCTGTCCTCACCTGGTTTACCTGACATGTAACTTCAAACACCGCAATGTGGTGACTTAAACGGTTGTGTGAAATGGCTCAAGCCACTCAGTTACAAATTTGATGGGTTAAGAAACTACAGTATGCAGCTTGTAGACTTTATCATGCTCACTAACATTTGGAAGTTTGTGCCAGAATTGGGAGAATTATCCCACAAACTAGTCAAGCACAGCCTAATACTAAGACTGTTCCAGATACAAGTGGCAGCACTGTGGAATACAGTTACAGTTGCTTGGTACCCTTCAACTTAGATTCTAGACTTTATGATCTCTCATGAAATTTCAAACATGGGAAGGGAAATGTCATACCCATCCCTTCCTGAACTGAATTAGTGCTGTGACAATTAAAAGCAACAGTGAAGTTGGAAAGGGCATAATGAAGTTCCCAATCAATGTCCATTACCAAGAGTTGCTGAGTCTGGCAGTTATGAGACTAAGTCTGCATCAGGTTAGGTCCTTTGGCTGTCAGTTATGAAAACCAACTTAACTCACTAATCTACTTATTTTGGATAGCAGTAGTGATAAAAGTGACTGCTGTACTACCCTTCACATTTTGACAAGATTTATATGCAACATGTACCATTGCTGAAGTAAATGGAATAGATTTTGAAAACAGAGCATGTTAACTGAATATTGGAGGCACTATGGCCATCACTTCAAGACTAACCTCATGCCTATCATTCTCTTCTATTACCATCAAGGAATGAATTAACCTTGGCTCAAAGTAAAGGCAGAAGGGCATTAAAAGTGATACACTCAAGACTGTCTGATTTTATACTGGAGAGAAACCCCCGATGTATGAAAGCCATTCATTTATGGTTCCAGCATCTAGTACCTAACTAATTCTAACACTATCTTAAAGTATATACAACAGTGGAGACTTTGAAACCTGGGATGAGATGCTGAGAAAGTTTAAAGAGGCCACTTTAATATTTTAGTAACAATATGATATAGTTGTGGTATTCTGTAATAAATCATGAATCTTTGATTCATTCTGGGGTCTCCATAATGAGTTCCTTCCTTCTGTGAGAAATGTTCATGCCATACTTTTATTTGTTTACACTGTACAATGACAAGTCCCAATTTATATGCTTAATATTTTGTACTTCCTTACCTGTTGTACATATTGCCATGCTTGATCTACATCACCATCCACACTGAAGCGTCTCATAATTAGGGTATGTAATTCAGGAAACTTGGGGGAGAAAAAAGTGCAACACTTAAGCACTTTTCTTCACATGTATTGGTGCCTTATAAACACAAGTTCATACATTTGCATTTCCTTAAATTGCACTGTAGCACTGAACTCTGATTGGCCCTGGTAAGGAGAAAGTAAGGACTGCAGATGCTGGAGATCAGTCAAAAGGTGTGGTGCTGGAAAAACACAGCCAGTCAGGCAACATCTGAGGAGCAGTAGAGTCGACGTTTTGAGCATAAGCTCTTCTTCAGGAATGCTTATGCTTGAAACGCGTACTCTCCTGTTCCTCTGCTGCCTGGCTGGCTGTCTGTTCAGTACTGCACTTTTTGGCTCTGGTAAGTAGTGTTGCTATGATAGCAGATGGAGGGTACTGAATTTTTGAAGAAGGAGTTTGCACAAATTGTGAAACTTTCAGAATTGCTAATTAAGTTACTGGTGAAAAGAACACTGCAATGATACAGCAGATCTTCAATGCCTGTTGCAATAATGCTTCAGTCGCCAGATTAGATCCATTCCTCAGCTTGAAATATGTTCATGAGGTTAAGGCTTGCTGATTTTTAAACCAAGATTAGTTGTGCATTGTTTTTCTGAATATAAATTGCACATCAAATTCCTTAAAGTAGATGTGATCTTTAGTGATTTGACTCAAGTTTCATTCATTAACTATTCTAATTGTGCATGAGAAGCCTGCAAAGGGGAGATTTTTAACATCAAACTGGAGAAAACCATTCTTTGCCACTGTGGCTGATCTGCACACTAATTCCATTATTCATCTGCATCCATGAGGATTTCATCATGAGTTGAGTACTCCAGGTTTTCACCACTTTGTATGAAGCAAGTGCTTGATTTCATTAGTTTACTTCTACTTTTTCTAGATTCCCCATAAGTTTCAGTACCAGATATTACCTTTTGACATTTCACAAGAACATATCATTAATATTTAGGATGGTTGAGGATTATTCCAGTTTGCAAGATCACAAATTATTTAATACCCAAGTGAGAGGCTCATAGGGGTTTATAAACATTCTAATAAAGGAGCTTCTCTGGGAAGCCAGGGAGGAGATTGCAGAACCTTTGGCTCTGATCTTAATAATGTCATTGTCAATAAGAATAGTGCTAGAAGACAGGAGGATAGCAAATGTTGTCCCCTTTCTCAAGGAGAGTAGAGACAACTCTGGTAATTAGAGAGCAGTGGGCCTGCCTTCGGTTGTGGATGAAGTGTTGGAAAAGATTAAGAGGATTTATCATCTAGAGAGGAAAGAAGAAAAAGGATAGTCAACACGCTTTTGTTAAGGGTAGGTCGTGCCTTGCATACCTTAGACATGGTGACCAAACGGGTGGATGAGGGTAAAATGGTGGTTTGACAAGATTACCAGCAGTAGGCTATTGTACAAAATATGGAGGCATAGGATTGAGGGTAATTTTAGTTGTTTGGATCAGACAGTGGCTATCTGAAAGATACGGGGTGGTGGTTGATGGGAAATGTTGTTCAGTTACTAGTGGTGTACCACAAGGATCGGTTTTGGGGCTACTGTTGTTTCTCTTTTATAAATGACCTGGATAAGGGTGTACAAAGATGGGTTAGTAAAATTGCAGATAACACTAAGGTTGGTGAAGTTGTGGATATTGCTGAAGGATGTTGCAGGTTACAGAGGGACATAGATAAGCTGCAGAGCTGGGCTGAGGTGGCAAATGGAATTTAATGAGGAAAAGTGAGGTGATTCACTTTGGAAGGAGCAACAGGAATGCAGATTACTGGGCTAATGGTGAGATTCTTGGTAGTGTCGATAAGCAGAGATCTGTGTCATGTACATAGATCCCTGAAAGTTGCCATCCAGGTTGATAGGGTTGTTAAGAAGGCATACGGTGTGTTAGCTTTTATTGGTAGGGGGATTGAGTTTTGGAGCTATGACGTCAATGTTGCAGCTATACAAAACTGGTGTATTCCATACAGTTCTGGTTGCTATATTATACGAAGGATGTGGAAGCTTTGGAAAGGGTTCAGAGGAGATTTAAGAGGGTGTTGTCTGGGTATACAGGGAAAGTCTTAAGGAAAGGCTGAGGTACATGAAACTATTTTCGTTAAAGAAGGTTGAGAGGTGACTTAATTGACAAGATAATCAGGATTAGATAGGGTGGACAGTGAGAACCTTTTTCCTCTGGCTAGCATGAGGGGACATAGCTTTAAAATGAGGGTGTTTTTGTTACAAGGAGGTAGAGAGGTGACTTAATTGAGACAAAGATAATCAGAGGGTTGGATAGTGATGACTCGCATGAGGGGACAAATTTAAATTGACGTTTAGTAGATATAGGACAGAAGCCACGGGCAGTTTCTTTACTCTGTAGTAGGGGTGCAGAACACCCTGCCTGCAACAGTAGTAGACTTGCCAACTTTAAAGGCAGTTAAATGATCATTGGATAAACATGGATGAAAATGGTAGGTTAGACTGGCTTCAGATTGGTTTCACAGGTCAGCACAACATGAAGGGTCTGTACTGCACTAATGGTCTACATACACACCATGGTAATGGCAAGAAGGGAGTTCCAGGACTTTGACCCACTGACAGTGAAGGCACATGGTTAGAAGTTCAAGCCAGGATGGTGTGCCTTGGGGATGAAACCATTGGTGGTGGTAATGAGAAATACAATCTGCTGCATATTCTAGGTGGTAGAGGCTACTGATTTGTAAACTTCTTTCAAAGAGATTTGATGTGGTGTATCTTGTAGATGGAATTCAGTGCTACACTGTCAGTGGTATTATGTGGAGTACTTTGTCCACAAAAATATAAAAACAATGCTAGAGAAACTCAGGAGGTCTGGCAGAATCAGAGGAAACAGTTGCTATTTAATGGACATGGATGTACTGGTGGGCAGACTTTGGGGAGCAGGCTTTGGGGAATCGTAGATTGAGTTACTTGAATTCCCAGCCTCCCAACTGTTCCTGTAGCCATTATAGCTGGTTCAGTTTTTGCTAGTGAATGGTATCCTCCTAGGATGTTAATGGTGAAGGCCTAAATTATGGTAATACCATTGAATGTCACGGACAAATGTTTGGACTCTTTAGAGATGGTCATTGCCTGGTACTAATGTGGCATGAATCTTTCTTGCCACTTCAGGCCAAGCCTGGATGTTGTCCAGGTCTTGCTAATTTGGATTGCTTTAGTGTGAGGAGTTGCAAATGGTGTTTAACATTGTGCAAACATCTTCACTTTGACCTTATGATGGAAAGATGGTCACTGATTAAACAGTCTAGTCTATGATAGTTGGAACTAGGGCACCACACAGAGGAACACTACAGCAAAGTTGTGGAACTGAGGTAGTTAACGTCCAATAACCACAACCATTAGCTTTTGAGATGGCTTTGCCTCTAACTTTAGCAAGTGTCAGACATTAGTAAAGGAGCCTTCCAGGGTTAACTGGGTAAAGCATGTCATATTGGGATAATAGTAACCACTGGTCTTTAGCAACAGTTAACTCAATATCAGGTGGTCCATTCCGTTTCATTCATTTTTGACTTTGCTGTGTTGATTGCCTAGCAAGTCACTCCATTGTATGCAATTTGCAAGTTAACCATATTCCTAAAATCTGGTGTTATGGACCAGATTATTTTGACAATGTGTCCTTACCTAATGGTGTAAGGTACTAAGATAGAGGATCAGCCACAATCATGCATTCGTGAGGGCATTATTTAGCTATGCTTTCAGGGCCACATGGTTATTTTATACAGCCAAAAAACAGCTATCCCTACCATCTATTGTTCATAACTGGTTTTCAATAGCAGCTGCTATGAAATATTTTACAACAATTGTGTCAGCTGTACCTCAATTGTGGGTTTAAATCCCATCCCAGGACGTCATGTGAATTAAAACAACTGCCATGCAGTGTTGATTTGAAATAGAGGTCCAATTTGCCTTCTCTGGTGAAAATAAAAGAATCATTAATGCTGTATTGCAGCTGAGCCAGGGAATTAGCCCTCTTGTCTGGAACACTAGATATCTTTTATTTAACACCACTGCAAGTGCAGTGTATAAACAAAACGTACTTAATTGGCTGAAGTATTTTGAAATATCCTGAGATTCTACATCATGCACTCTCTCCACCACTGATGTCATGCAACAATGTGTACCATCTAAAAGATGCATGGCAACAACTTAACAAGCCTCCTTCAAAACATCCTTCAAAAACTTGTAACCTCTACCACCTGAAAAGGATAGTACATGCATAGGAATACCACCATTTTCAAGTTCACACCAAAACCATATGTTATTCTGTCTTGGAAGTTTAATTGCTATTTCTTCATTGTCACTGGGTTAAATTCCTGAAACTCCCTTTCTAACAATTGTGCGTGTGTATAAGTTATATGGATTGCATTGATTCAAAATGGCAGCATACCACTAAAGATAATATTTTATTCTCAGAATGTGAATGCTAAAAATGGTAAGACTCTTCCTACACCACAGAATTCACCACTGATTAATGTCTGCTTCAAATTATGGTTTAACTCCATTTACAAAATTGCAGGAATAATTTGCTGCAAGATTTTACAGTCAAATTCACATCAAGCTTCATTCTCACAAATGAAGCAAGTTTTAAAGCCAGGTCTCTACAAAAGTGAAATAAAATTTGCTTTATGTATGTTCATGTTACCTGTTGGCAAGCAAACAACACTGGGCCTGTTGCCAATCCAAGCTTCAGGTCAGCAGCAGCAGGTTTTCCTAACTGATTCGCACAGGAGGTGAAGTCCAACACATCATCTACCAACTGAAACAAATATAGGTTTTAGAAATGGACATTACTACAGGCTGTCTTGTTCCAGGAAAGTCACAACATATTGAATATAATCTTTACAGTACCTGAAATGCTATCCCAATATTTCTTCCATATTGGTATGCAATTTCCTGGACATCTGGGTCACAATTACCAAGGATGGAGACCTTTATTTAAATAAATAAACAAACAAGCAAACATTCATTTGATTTGTTTTTGACAAAGCCATGAATTTTCCAATCTGGACCTGTTTTTTAACTATTTAACTGAAGTAACCAACCTGTCAATTTAAAATGTCAAATTTGATTTGCTTTGCCTGCCTATTTTAAATGCAAATCATCTCTAGTGAGATCTGCAGCCTGAAACATTTTATAGCCGGTATTACTTAATATTGCAGTAATTTAAAAATCATAGACCATAAAAAGAAATAGACAGGAGGTAGGCCATTCAGCCCCTCATGTCTGCTCCAACATTCAACAGGTTTATGACTGGCTTTTTCATGTAACCCTTAATTCTCAGACCAATTCAGCTCCAAATCTAGTTTGACTTAATTGATGCAAGCCAGAGCTGCAGTCATTTCTGCAACTGGTCCAACACATTGCATATTCAAACCAGGTTTTTCATTGTTAGATTCATGTGAGGTTCAGGTTCAGCTATGAATATCTACAGTCACTTTTCAAATCATTTGAGGAAGCCTGGCCACTTAAAAAGGTACTAGAGATTTAATGTAACCTGTGGATTTGTTTAGGATACTACCTTAAATGGAAGTGATTTGAGGTGCTCCCACAAAAATCTGTACATTTAAAAATAACTTGGCATAACCAGAAACACTAATAGTTTTACTAATTACGTTTAACTTCCTTAAACAACAAAAAAAACACTTTCTATTACAATCAAGCTTTTTTGCTTCCGTCCTCAAAGCTTTCTCACAATGTAAGTCACATGTGCTGATCCAGAAGTTACCATTTTTATTGAAGTTACTGAGATTGACAGCAGTGAATATCAGGGGCAAGTTCAGACATATTAAATACAATAAAACCTCCCTTTCCTATAACATTCTGGGATCTGCCTGGGAGGTAACGTCCCATTTAAATGATAGGGTTCACTACTGTCTGCAGTAGGTCTTGGAAGGTATCGCCTGCAGATATGGGGGGGGGGGGGTGCGGAAACCACCTGTATTCATTTATTAACAATTCTAGTAAATAAAAAGGGATTGCATACTAAGGAAACTGGGCCTTACAATTAGGGATGGGTAACCAGAAAAAAGCTATATTAATAAAAATACTAGGTAAATTATTTAAATTCAATCCCTGTTATAATCTTAAAAATATTTTTTAATATTTCAAGTCAGACAAAGCAACAGTGTAGCTTTGAAATAAAATACCTCTGAACTGATTAATTGTAGCAATTAGGCTACAACCTTCTCTCAATCCTTGCATTAAATCAAATGATACATGTAAAATCTTACATAATAGGCATTTTGTATTATAAAATGTATTTTATATTCCACAATAATTTGTCAGACATAATTCCAATTGCTTTAAGAACGTACATACTGCTTTACAACTGTTTGCTATGAGGCTTGCAGTCTTCTTGAATGTTTTCTCAAGGTAGTGCCCAAATCTTTCATTCTCATTTTCTTTGGAGCCCAGCTGCATAAATTCTCCTAAACAAGAAAGGAAAGATGTTAATTCACAAAGTATCAACCATTGAAGACTATTTTATGCCTTCAAATCAAATTTAAACTAACCTCGCACCAAGTCTTCAATTGCTTGAGTAAAAATGGATACTACAGTGTTGTTACCAAGACGGGCAAGGGCCACGGAGGCTGCAGAGAGAACAAAGTCTCCGGCCAAAATAGCCTGCAATGAAAATTCACTGAATAATGCACTGTAGAAGCAGGGATAAAACAATTTATACATATGCAACAACTTTACATATTGATAGGTTCCTGAATTAGGTGAAATAAGGGTTTTCCAGAGCAGTGTTTTCAGCAAACAAGTAGTTCTTGTTTTGCATTCCTATCAAGGTGTTGAGGGAATGCTGTAACTGTAACGTCCTAAATCAAGTAGCAAAGAAAAGCTGCTCATCTTTCTTTTGCCCGTCTCCTTTCCCCTATTTTATTCTCTACATTTACTTTGACATTGAATTTATTCACTCTTAATATAGTCCCATTCAGTTGTTCCTATTCATTTTTCAACTCTTCAAATCTCACTGGTTAAAAGAGACACATTGTTTGTCCTTTTGAATACAAAAGGTTTTATTCAATTTATTCCTAGGATGTGCTTGTTGCTGGCTAGCCCAGCATGCCCTGAACATCCCTATTTATTCTTGGGAAGGGCTGATGAACCACACAAGTCTCTGGAGATTAGGTACCCCTAAAGTGCTGTTAGAAAAGAGCTTCTAGATCTGGATGCAGAGTTGGAGGCAGTGAAGGAATTACAATATAGTTCCAAGTGAGAATGGTCTGGACAAAAGAAAAGAGGGGAACTTGAAGCCAGATGTGCTCCTGTCTATGTCCTAGGTGGTAGAGATCATGGGTTTGGTAAGTGTAATTGTCATCCTTAACACCAGTTCACCTGTGTGCATAAAATATTAAAACTCAAATATTATAAATCAGTCACACTAAGGCAAGCAATGAGATACAACACTAATAGTTTTACCAATTACATTTTATTTCCTAGAACAAAAATCACCATATCTATTACAATCAAGTATATCTCACTTCCTTTCTCCATCATCGTCAAAACTTCTGGATCAGCATGTGTGCCTTACACTGTGAGGAAGCTTCACATTTTATTGAAATTAAGTGAGATTGACAGCAGTGGACATCAGGGGCGAGTGTTGGACATGTTAAATATTCGCTACTAACAATTCTAGAAAAGGGATTGCATACTAAGGAAACTGGGCATCAAAATTAGGGAAGTCAAGCAAATTAGAGTTATATAAAATAGTAGCAACAAAAAAAAACATTAAAGAGTGATAGAAGCAAGATAGAGGAAATAGGTGAGAAAATTACTGTTATTCTACCTATGATCTTCCACAAATTCTCTTTATTTCGCTACCATCCCATGGCTGAGATAATTGTGTGGAAATAAAACACTTCACGTGGAAACTAGGAAATTAGATCAGTTACCTTAACGTCACTCATCAGGAAGTTACGAGAATCGATATATAACAAGGATAACACCTAAGAAATTTCAGCTGAAACAGAAAACTTGTGGATTTGCAAGATACATTATGTCCAGTGAATTTTTTTGAGGTAGTGAGTGCTATAAATTAATGTTTTATATCATATATGTAGTGGACTTCCAGAAGTCATTTGATGAAAGTCCCTTAGTATGGAGGCAGATTATTGACTTGGTTAATAAATTGATTGAAGGTTAAGGAACAGATTAAGCATATGGGCAGGATATGACTTGTGATCCTTAAGATCCACACAACTCACTTTTCCATGGCAGAAAGGCATGCTGAACTGCATGCAATATAGACAAAGTTACAGCAGTATGAATAGATTAAGTGAATAATCAAAAACTGATAACTGACTCCAATACAGGCAAATGTCAGGCTATTCACCTGGGAACAAAAAAAGGTACTTAAAATACTAAAAGGTTAGAACCAGTTGCGTTCTCTTATCAATTTTATTCTTGCTAATGACTCTTATCAATTTTAAGAGATGCACCGTAGAAAGCATCCTATTCCAGATGCATCACAGCTTGATATGGTAACCACTCTGCCCAAGACCGCAGGAAATTACAGAGTTGTGAATGCAGCCCAGTCATTCACACAAACAAACTTTCTTTCCATTGACTCAGTCTACAGTTCCTGCTGCCTCAGGAAAGCCAGTCAACATAATCAAAGGCCCCGCCCACCTCCTTTGTACTCTTCCCACCCTCTTCCGTTGGCCAGAAGATACAGAAGCTGGAAAACATATACCAACAGATTCATTAATAACTTCTCCCCTTGTGTTACCAGACTTATGAATGGACCTGTCATATTAGAGTTGATCTTTCTCTGCACCTTCTCTAGCTGTAACACTATATCCTGCACTCTGTATTACCCTGATTTACTTAGTTAAGGTATGATTTGCTTGGATAGCACGCAAAACAATACTTTGCACACTCAGTACATGTAACAATAATAAATCAAATGATTAAAGTCCACCAATTTGATTTGAAATCACAAGCCTTTAGAGCACTGCTCTTATATCAGATGAAGTGGAGGAAAGCACGTTGCCTATAACTTCTGTGCCTAAGAGGTAATGGCAAGGTAATTCGAGGTAATTAAGAGTGTCAAAAGATAAGTACAAATAGTGTGAGTGGCATGTCGACAGGCTGAATAACAGGTCTATCTGAAGGACTAGAATAGAAGAAGAACTGACTGACAACTAAAGCATGGGATAGATCACATCTGGGTACAGTGTCCCAGCACAGGAGGGAGAATAGCATGGTTTTTTCAACAGTTTCCAGAATCTCCAAAGAGTTAAATTGTGAAAAACTAAATTAAATGGGATTCCTTGGAATTTAGAAAGTTAAAGGGTAACTTATTTAAGATATTATGGGGAATACATTAGATGGACAGAAGTTCTGTTGGTTGAGTCTAGACTATGAACCAATTATTCATGACTATAGCAGTCACACTCACCTTTCTCTCTCCCCAGATTTTATTTACAGTAATTTTACCCCGTCGAGTATCTGATCCATCAATAACATCATCATGCACAAGGCTAGCAGTATGGATCATCTCAACGATCATGCCTATCGAGTGTTGGCTACTCAACAACTCCCTAGACAGAATGGATAGAAAGGAAAAAAAAATTAACTATGATATGACCCTGGGAGAAACAACACAGAGTCTAGTTCATCGAAACCTTCACTTTTTGGGAAGATGACACTTTTATATTAAAAAAGCCTGATTTAGCATTCAATCAATGTAGCAGCAGCAGAACTACTCAGTTGTATTTTCTTAGGACTTAAGTATTGGCTCAAAATAGTTCAAAATGTCAAAGACTTAAAAAAATTAAAACAAGATGTTAAACAAGATATTACATCTAAACCTACTTTCTTTCTAATAGGAATTTTGGAGAATGGAAAGAAGCAGAGTTAACATTTCAAGTCCAGGAACCCTTCTTCAAAATAGTGCTGAAGAATCTGAAGGTGTACTGGACAGCGAAGAAGGTTATCTCAGAGTGGAGCAGGACTTGATCAGATGGGCCAATGAGTTTAAGTTAGATAAATGTGAGGTGCTGCATTTTGGAAAGGCAAATCAGGGCACGACTTGCATTCTTAATGGTAAGGGAGTGTTGCTGAGTGCAAATTCATAGTTCTTTGAAAGTAGTGTCAGAGGTAGATGGGACAGTGAAGGTGGCATTTGGTATACTTGACTTTATTAGTCAGTGCATTGAGTATAGAAGTTGGGAGGTCATGTTGTGGCTGTACAGGACATTGGGTAGGCCACTACTGGGATATTGTGCGCTGTTCTGGTCTCCCTGCTATATAAAGGATGTTGTGAAACTTGAAAGGGTTCAGAAGGGATTTACAAGGATGTTGCCAGGGTTGGAGGGTTTGAAAGAGGCTGAATAGACTGGGGCTATTTTCCCTGGAACATCGGAGGCTGAAGGGTGACCTTCTGGAGGTTGATAAAATCATCAGGAACATGAATGGTGTAAATAGACAAGGTGTTTTCCCAGTGGTGGGGGAGTCCAAAGCTAGATGGCATATGTTTAAGTTGAGAGGGGAAAGATCTAAATTTGATCTAACAGGTAACCTTTTCCACACAGCAAGTGGTGCGTGCATGGAATGAGCTGGTAGTGGAGGCTAGTACAATCACAACACTTAAAAGGCATCTGGATGGCTAGATGAATAGGATGGGTTTTGAAGAATAGGGGCCAAATGCTTGTAAATGGGGCTAGATTTATTTAGGATATCTGGTAGGCATGGTCGAGTTGGACCGATGAGTCTGTTTCCATGCTGTATATCTCTATAACTAAGTTTGATCTCATTGAATGGTGGAACAGGCTTGAAAGGCTAAATAACCCACTCTTATGTAACCAGAGTTCTGCAAAAATATTCTTGTCACACATTTTTTAAAAAAGTTATTAATGTATGTTAATAACTTGGTTAGGAGCAATTTACATCAATGTTGTTACTGGCAACACAGCAACCCACTCACGCAAAAACAGGAGCTATGATAAGCAATTACACACTGCTGTAAAATTGGCATTTCATGATTTTAATTTTAGGATGACATTAGTGTGTAAGTGTCAATTTACTATTTTATAAGAGAAAGAAATAATCTGATGAAATTTTGGTCAATACAGAGAGACAATGGGTTTAAAATGATAGGAAGGATGTTTGGGAAAGATGGACAATGCTTAAAGCCCACATGGCTAGCTTCCAAAGTTGAGGAGGTCAACAGAATTTGCTATAATTTTCCAATCTTCCCTGTATGTAGAAGACGTGCCAGAGGGGTGGAGATTGACAAGTATGACATTACTAGTAACTGTACATTGATTAATTTAATAACCAGTGGTAGGACTTCAAAACATTAATGGAGGGATCAGTAAACATTTGAACAATTTGCAGTTCATTGAGAACAGCCAGCATTGGTTTGCAGAAATAGATCATGCTTGATTATAGAGTCATAGAGATGTACAGCATGGAAACAGATCCTTCGGTCCAATCCGTCCATGCCGACCAGATATCCCAACCCAATCTAGTCCCACCTGCCAGCGCCCGGCCCATATCCCTCCAAACCCTTCCTATTCAAATACCCATCCAAATGCCTTTTAAATGTTGTAATTGTACCAGCCTCCACCACATCCTCTGGCAGCTCATTCCATACACGTTCCACCTTCTGCGTGAAAATGTTGCCCCTTAGGTGTCTTTTATATCTTTCCCCTCTCACCCTAAACCTATGGCCTCTAGTTCTGGACTGCCCGACCCCAGGGAAAAGACTTTGTCTATTTATCCTATCTATGCCCCTCATAATTTTGTAAACCTCTATAAAAGGTCTCCCGTCAGCCTCCAACGCTCCAGGGAAAACAACCCCAGCCTATTCAGCCTCTCCCTGTAGCTCAGATCCTTCAACCTTGGCAACATCCTTGTATATCTTTTCTGAACCCTTTCAAGTTTCACAACATCTTTCCGACAGGAAGCAGACCAGAATTGCACGCAATATTCCAACAGTGGCCTAACCAATGTCCTGTACAGCCACAACATGACCTCCCAACTCCTGTAATCAATACTCTGACCAATAAACAAAAGCATACCAAACACCTTCTTCACTATCCTATCTACCTGCGACTCCACTTTCAAGGAGCATTTGGACAATTGCTCCAAGGTCTTTGTTCAGCAACACTCCCTAGGACCTTACCATTAAGTGTATAAGTCCTGCTAAGATTTGCTTTCCCAAAATGCAGCACCTTGCATTTATTGGAATTAAACTCCATCTGCCACTTCTCAGCCCATTGGCCCATCTGGTCCAGATCCTGTTGTAATCTGAGGTAACCCTCTTCGCAGTCCACTACACCTCCAATTTTGGTGTCATCTGCAAACTTGCTAACTGTACCTCTTATGCTCGCATCCAATTAATCAGTTAATTTTTGAAGAGGTGAAGAAGAGGATTTTGAGAAAACTTTTGACACAGTTCCATATTAAAGACAAGCTAACAAGTCTGAAGCTCATACAATAGGAGGGTCAGTGTCAGTTTGGATAAAATTGGAAAAAAGAGAACAGGGAACAATGGTAAATGGTTCTCTCTCAGATTAGTGAATGTTACATGTTGGTGAACTCCAAATGTCAATGTAAGGACCATTGATATTTGATATTTTAAAACCTCACTACAACCTTGGTTCAAACATGGGCAAAAAAACTGAATTCCAGATGTGAGGCAAATGCCTTCAACAACCAGGCTGCATTTGACAGTGGGTGGTACCAATGGTTTCAGCAAAACAGGAGTCAATGTGAATCAGGCAAAAGCCTCCATAGGCTGGAGTCATGCCTGGCATGTAAGGAAGATGGTTGTGGTTGTCGAAGTCAGTCAGTCATTTGAGCTCAACATTATCTGTGCAGGGGCTCCTCAAGCTAATATCCTCGTCCCAACAATCTTCAGTTGCTTCAATGACCTCCACACTACCACAAGTTCAAAATTGGATGTTCACTGATCATTGCACAATGTTCAGCACTATGTATGACTCCTGATACAGAAGGAGTCCACGTCCAAATGAAGCAAAACCTGGACAATATCCAGGCTTGGGCTGAAAAGTGACAAGCAACATTCACACTACACAAATGCTAGGTGATAACCATCTCTAATAAGAGACAGACAATATAACCATTACTCTTTGATATTCAATAGTATTATGTGACTCTCAACATCCTAGGCGTTACATTTGAACCAGAAACTGAATAGGACTCATCCTATAAATATAGTGGCTACAACAGCAGGTCTATGCCTAGGAATCCTGTCCATCATAGAAGTTGCAAATCAGGATTGTGATGGAATTCTCCCAGCTTGTTTGAATGAGTGCAGCTCCATGAACATCAAAGCAACTGGACACCATCCATGACAAAGCAGCCCACTTGATCAGCACTACATCCACAATCATCCGCACCCTCCACCACTGATGCTTAATAATAACAACAAGAAATACAATAGACAATAGACAATAGATGCAGGAGTAGGCCATTCTGCCCTTCGAGCCTGCACCGCCATTCAATATGATCATGGCTGATCATTCCTAATCAGTATCCTGTTCCAGCCTTATCTCCATACCCCTTGACTCCACTATCTTTAAGAGCTCTCTCCAATTCTTTCTTAAAAGAATCCAGAGACTGGGCCTCCACTGCCCTCTGGGGCAGAGCATTCCACACAGCCACCACTCTCTGGGTGAAGTAGTTTCTCCTCATCTCTGTCCTAAATGGTCTACCCCGTATTTTTAAGTTGTGTCCTCTGGTTCGGCACTCCCCCATCAACGGAAATATGTTCCCTCCTGCCAGAGTGTCCAGTCCTTTCATAAGCCTATACGTTTCAATCAGCTCCCCTCTCAGTCTTCTAAACTCAAGGGTATACAAGCCCAGTCGCTTCAGTCTTTCCGTGTAAGGCAATCCTGCCATTCCAGGAATTGACCTCGTGAACCTACGCTGCACTCCCTCAATAGCCAGAATGTCTTTCCTCAAATTTGGAGACCAGAACTGTACACAGTACTCCAGGTGTGGTCTCACCAGGGCCCTGTACAGCTGCAGAAGCACCTCTTTGCTTCTATACTCAATCCCTCTTGTTATGAAGGCCAGCATGCTATTAGCCTTCTTCACGACCTGTTGTACCTGCATGCTTGCCTTCATTGACTGGTGGACAAGAACACCCAGATCTCTCTGAACAGCCCCTTTACCTAATTTGATACCATTGAGGTAGTAATCTGCCTTCCTGTTCTCGCCACCAAAGTGGATAACCAGACATTTATCCACATTAAACTGCATCTGCCATGCATCTGCCCACTCACCTAACTTGTCCAGGTCACCCTGTAATCCCCTAACATCCTCATCACATTTCCCCCTACCACCTAGCTTTGTGTCATCAGCAAATTTGCTAATGTTATTGCTGATACCATCTTCTATATCATTTACATATATTGTAAAAAGCTGCGGTCCCAGCACGGATCCCTGCGGTACCCCACTGGTCACTGCCTGCCATTTCGAAATGGAGCCGTTAATCACTACCCTTTGTTTCCTATTAGCCAACCAATTCTCTATCCAATCTAGTACTTTGCCCCCAATCCCGTGCGCCCTAATTTTACTCACTAACCTCTTGTGTGGGACTTTATCAAAAGCTTTCTGAAAGTCCAGGTACAGTACATCAAGGCTCCTTAGACAACCACCTTCCAGCCCACAACAACTTCCATCATGATGGGCAAGGGCAGCAGATACATGGGAGCATCAACACCTGCAAGTCCTTCCAAGCCAGTTAGGTCAAAATCCTCAAACTCCCTCCCTAAAAGGTACGGTGAGTCTATTTACAGAACATGGACCACAGCAGTTCAAGAAGGCAGCTTCTTGAGGGCAGCAAACAGGCAATAAATGCTGACCCAGCCAGCAATACCTACATCCCACAAGTACATTTAAAAATGGTTTGGATTTTGGAATGCAGCAATATTTTAATCAAATCAGATTTGCAAGGTGTGGCAAACGGTGAGGATGAAACCAACTGCAGAAAAGCAAAATGAACAGACAAGTAGCAGATGGAATTTAATAAAGAGAAGTGTAAGATATGGTATGCTGGCAGAAGGAATAGAGGAGCAATAACACACAAACAGAAAATCGGAGCGATAGAACAATACAGCTCAGTACAGGCCCTTTGGCCCTCAATACTGTGCTGATCTATGAAACCAATCTGAAGCCCATCTAACCTACACTATTCCATTATCATCCACATATTTATCCAATGACCATTTAAATGCCCTTAAAGTTGGCGATTCTGTTACTGTTGTGGCAGGGCATTCCACCCCTTACTGCTGAGGAAAGAACCTACCTCTGACATCTGTCCTACATCTATCACCCCTCAATTTAAAACTACGTCTCCTCGTGCTAGCCATCGCCAGAGGAAAAAGGCTCTCGCTGTCCAACCTATCTAATCATCTAGTATGTCTCTATTAAGTCACCTCTCAAC
Organism: Chiloscyllium punctatum; assembly: GCF_047496795.1. NCBI lineage: Eukaryota > Metazoa > Chordata > Chondrichthyes > Orectolobiformes > Hemiscylliidae > Chiloscyllium > Chiloscyllium punctatum. Next base: position 88,300,441 of record NC_092746.1, on the reverse strand, counting down.
CCTCTTCTCTCGAATGAGAATAGCCTCAATTCCCTCAGTATTTCCTCATAAGACCTTCCCTCCATACCAGGCAACATCCTGGTAAATCTTCTCTGCATCCTTTCCCATGCTTCCACATCCTTCCTGTAATGCAATGGCCAGAACTGTATGCAATACTGCACCACGACCTCATGGCTCTGAAACTCAATCCCTCTACTAATAAAAGCTAACATACTATATGCCTTCTTAACAACCCTATCAACCTGGGTGGCAACTTTCAGGGATCTATGTACATGGACACCAAGATCTCTCTGCTCATCTACACTACCAAGAATCTCACCATTAGCCCAGTAATCTGCATTCCTGTTGCTCCTTCCAAAGTGGATCACCTCACACTTTTCCTCATTAAACTCCATTTGCCACCTTTTCTTTGTAACCTACAACATCCTTCCGCACTGTCCACAACTCCACCGACTTGAGTGTCATCCGCAAATTTACTATCTCTTCCTTCTATGCCTTCATTCAGGTCATTTATAAAAATGACAAACAGCAATGGCCCCAAAACAGACCGTTGTGGTACACCACTAGTAACTGAACTAGAGGATGAACACTTCCCATCAACCACCACCCAATGTCTTCTTTCAGAAGCTCGCCAATTTCTGCCGTGGGGAACCTTATCAAACGCTTTACTGAAATCCATGTATACCACATCAGCTACTTTACCCTCATCCACCTGTTTGGTCACATTCTCAAAGAACTCAATAAGGTTTGAGAGGCATGACGTACCCTTCAGAAAACCATGTTGACTATCCCAAATCAAATTATTCCTATCTCTTATAATCCTTTCCGACACTTCACCCACAACCGAAGCAAGGCTCATTGATCTATATTTACCAGGGTTGTCTCTACTCCCCTTTTTGAACAAGGAGGCAATATTTGCTATCCTTCAGTCTTCTGGTACTATTCCTATAGACAATGAAGACAAAGATCAAAGCCAAATGCTCCGTAATCTCCTCCCTGGCTTCCCAGAGAACCCAAGGATAAATTCCATCCAGCCAGGAGACTTATCTATTTTCACACTTTCCAGAATGGCTAACACCTCAATGAACCTCAATTCCTGTTTCTCAGTATTCTCAACGCTTTCTTTTTCCTGTGAGAAAACGGACGAAAAATATTATTAAGCACCTCTCCTATCTCTTTGGACTCCACCCACAACTTCCTACTACTGTCCTAGACAAGCCCTAATCTTACTCAAGTCATTATTTTATTCCTGATATACCTATAGAAAGCTTCAGAGGTTTTTCTTCACCCGACCTGCCAAAGTCTTCTCATGTCCCTTCCTGGCTCTTCTTAGCTCTCTCTGCCCCCAGCTAGAAGTCTTCTGCTGCAGTACATACCTATCCCTTTCCATCACTAAAGTAAACTCAACCGATTTGTGGTCACTATCACCAAAGTGCACACCTACCTCCAAGTCTAACATCTGGCCCAGTTCATTACCCAGTACCAAATCCAATGTGGCCTCGTCTCTTATTAGCCTATCTATGTACTATGTCAGGAAATCGTCCTGCACACATTGGACAAAAACTGACCCATCTAAAGGTATTCAAACTATAGCATTTTCAGTCAATATTAGAAAAGTTAAAACGCCCCCTTAACAACTACCATGTTACGTTCGCTCCTATCTAGAATCATCTTTGCTATCCTTTCCATCACACCTCTGGAAATATTTGGAGACCTGCAGAAAACTCCTAACAGGGTGACCTCTCCTTTCCGGTTTCTAACCTCAGCCCATACTACCTTAGTAGACGAGTCCTCAAACATGCTTTCTGCCACCGTAATACTGACCTTGACTAACAATGCCACAACTCCCCCTCTTTCAACACTTTCCCTGTTCTTACTAAAATATCTCAGCCTTGGAACTTGCAACAACCATTCCTGTACCTGCTCTATGCATGTCACCAAAATTTCCACAACAAAGTTCCAGGTACCAAACCATGCTGTAAGTTCACCCACCTTATTCCGGACGCTTCTGGCATTGAAGTAGACATATTTCAAACCACCTTCCTGCTTGCCGGTACACTCCTGCGACCTTGAAATCTTATTCATGACCTGATTCTCAGCCTCCTGTACACTGGAGCTATAATTCAGGTTCTCATCCCCTGCTGAATTAGTTAAATCCTCCCCAAGAACATGAGCAAACCCCCCACCCCCAAGATATTGGTACCCCTTTGGTTCAGGTGGAGACCATCCTGTTTGTAGAGGTCCTACTTACCCCAGAATGAGCCCCAAATATCCAGGTATCTGAATCCCTCCGTCCTGCACCATCCCTGTAGTCACGTGTTCAATTGCTTTCCCTATGCCTTGCCTCGCTAGCATATGGCATGGGTAACAAACTAGACAGAACAACTCTGTTCTAGCTCTAAGCTTCCACCCTAGCTCCTTGAATTTCTGCCTTACATCTCCATCCTTTTTCCTACCTATTTCATTGTTGTCTATGTGGACCACAAGTAGGGGCTGCTCCCCCTCAAGGATCCCAAAAACACAATCCGAGACATCATGGACCCTGACACCTGGGAGGCAACACATCAACTGCAAGTCTCTCATTCCCACAGAATCTGTTATCTGTCCCCCTAACTATGGAGTCCTCAGTGACTAATGCTCTACTCCTCTCCCCTCCTTCCCTTCTGAGCAACAGGGACAGACTCTGTACCAGAGACCTGTACCCTATGGCTTACCCCTGGTAAGATGCAGGGAGATTTAAAAAAAAAATAAAAACGCAATATGACCTTAAACTTGTTGCCTATGACCATGGTGAAAGCAGAGAAAAGTTATGATTTCAAAAGAAAACTGAGTGGAAACCAGAGGCAAATAAACTTGCAGGGTTATGGGAAGGAATGGAAATGACTGTAATGTTCCATAAAGCATGTGCTAGGATTCAGTGGACTGAAATGTTTTATTCTGTGCCAATTACTACTCTATTCCACTACTATGGCTGGGAGATTAGTAGAGGTAGACAAACCTTTATCAACAATCCAAAAAGCTCCAAAATCCAAAGGTTTTTTTGTAAAGTTTTAATCTCATTAACAAGGTTGTTTGGTGTGCAAACAGTTAACCCAACTCCGCACCCACTCAATGCGTGTCACTCATATGTGATGCAGTGGGGGGGGGGGGGGGCTCAGCACTGGCAGACCTCAATTCTGTCTCAGGGCCCGTTACTCAGTGAGTCTGCTGTTCAACAAGATTTTTAAAAATTTCACCACTGAACTGTCACTTATTCTGAAATTCAAAAAGTTCTGAATTCTGAAAACCAGCTGGTCTCGAGCGTTTCGGATAAAGGATTGTGTACCTGTATTTACTTGTGTGCTTATGAGTACACTAATGACTTTAAAATAGCAGTGGGCAGAAATGTTTGCATTCATAACTTATTACAGCCTTGGTTCAAACATTGGCAACAGAAAGAAAAAGCACTGAATTCCAGAGGGGAGGTGAATGACTTTGACAACAATGCCACATTCGACAGTCGGTGATGTCAATGAGTTCCGCAAAATGGAAGTCAATGGGAATTAGGGAGAAGTCTCCATAAGTTGAAGTCATGTCTGGCACACAGGATGATGATTGTGGTTGTTTAAGATCAGTCCACGAGCTCAGATGACACCTGTGCAGAAGTTCCTCAGCATAATGTTGTAAGCCCAAACATCTTCACTTGCTTTTCATCCCATACTTCTCAGGTCTACTCAAAAGTAGTTTTTAGTTCAGCTAACAGTTTACAAAACTTACTTCACTCACCCGTTCTTGCCATGGTGGAGATTGCACGCTTTTGCCATTAATACCACAATCATTGGCCGAAAAGCCTTCCCTTTTCCATCAAAGTAATAATCGCAAATTGCCTTAAGGTCTGAAGAAACTGCTAATAGCTGAAAGGTTATTTAAAGAGTTAAATCTCAGAAAAAAAAAGGTGTTTTACACATTAATAACTAATGAGCAATCATAAGAAAAAGAACAGACTGGATAAACGTGCTTGTATCGTAGAGGATTAATTATCCAAACTACTAAACATTAACTTGCAAGATCACAAACTAAATGCTTGCCATACTCTTCCTCCCCCACTTTCTTGCTTTATCTTCTTCATTACACAGAATTGATCTACATTCAGTAGGAAAGAGTGCACTTTTGCCAAGCTTAACAGGATATTTAGTTAATGTATAGTGGGGATATGGTGGCATGGTGCTAATGTCACTGGACAAGTTGTCCAGAATCGAGAGTGTAGTGCTGGAAAAGCACAGCAGATCAGGCAGCATCCAAGGAGCAGGAGAATCGATGTTTCAGGCAAAAGCCATTCATCAGTAATACAGAACCCCAGGTTAATGTTCTGAAGCAGGATTACTGGACCCGAAATATTAACTTTGCTTTCTCTCCACAGATACTGCCAGATTTGTTTTCCCAGCAATTTCAGTTTTTGTTTCGGGCTTCCAGCATCTGGTGTTCTTTGGATATTTTTGTTTCATGTTCTGGGGACATGGATTTGAATTGCATCATAGAGGATGGTAAAATCTGAATTCAATTTTAAAAATCTGGAATTTAAAAAAAATGCTGGCCTCATGGTGACCACTGTGATAAAACCCATCCAGTTCACTAATGTCCTTTAGGAAAGAAAATCTACCATCCTTACCAATCTGGCCTACACATGACTCCAGATTTTTGCTACTTTCTTCGCAACTAGGGACGGGTAATAAATGTTGGCCTTATCAGAGAAGTACAAATCTCAAACAAATGTTTAAAAAAAGATTACAGACAGACCCAGGATATTTAGTCAATGCATTTTGGGGAGACAGATGGTGGTATGGTGCTAACGTCACTGGACAAGTAATCCAGAATCCCAGGCTAAAAGTTCTGAAGAAGGATTACTGGACCTGAAACATTAACTCTGCTTTTTCTCCAGCTTCTGCCCATATATTTAACATGCTGTATCAAGATTGCAGAAATCTCTCTCATTTGTATCATCCCTAAATTAAGGAATCCATACTTGCATCTCTCACTTGTCTGTTTCTTCTCAACATTGCACACCTAATACTAGGGATTAAATGCGAATTAATGGTCAGGATAAATAAGTAGGTGAAATGTAGGTAATATTATACATACACAGGGATACAATACATATTCTAATCTGCAGGTTTAGGAAAGGATCATCAGATTTTTATTTAAAGCGTCTTTATGATGCTAAAAGTAATTCAACAGGAATTTAATAATTACAAACAAATTAAGTTAAAAAGAGTACTGTCCAGACATACATTGGTTGGTGTCTGCTGAAAACTGTTCACCCTGAATTTAGGGAAAGGCAGATAGGAATGTAAGAGATAGGAGCACGACTATTCCATTCAGCCCGGCCATTCTAAAATATCATGGATGATCTGCCCAAGCCTCAACTCTTCTTTTGTATCAGCTCCTTATAGCCCTCAACTCCCTGACATTTCAAAGATCTACCTACTTCCTCTTTAAATACTTCCTATGATCATGTATCCACAAATCACTGGGATAGAGAATTCTAATATTCACTGCCATCTGGGAGATAAAAGACCTTCACATCTCAATTTCAAATGAGTGCCCTCTTATTCTGCAATCTTGCCCTCTTGTTCAAGATTCCTCTACAAATGGAAATAACTTCTCAACATCTATCCTGTCAAGCCCCCTCAGAACCATGAATGTTCATCCACATTCTTGTAGATTTTGATGAATAAAGGCCTAATGTTTAATAAGTCAACCCCTTCATCTAAAAAAAATTAATGTAACTAATTTCTTGAGCTACCTCCAATGCCAGTATACATATTTTAAAAACACTGGAACCAAAACAGTACGCAATACTCCAGATGTGGTCTCACCAAGATCCTATATGGCTATAACAAGACTTTTCCAATTTTAAATTCCAACCCACTAGCAATAAAGGGCAAAATTGTATTTGCCTTCTTACTTACTTGCTGCATCTGCATGCTAACTTTATGTTATGTGTTATATGTATAAAAAAAACACTGAAATTGCTCTGTGTCACTGTTTACTTTTTAAGAGTCTCTCTGTCTCATTCAAGTGTATGACCTCTCAATTTTCTTCATGAAACTCCATCTGCCAGGCTTTTGCAGATTCCTTATGTCATCATCACAACACACCCTCAACTATTTTTGTATCAGTTGCAAATTTAGATATATTATACTCTACTCTAAGTCATTATAGTAATAATAAATAATGGAAGCTCTAGGACTGACCCTTGTAGCTAGTTATATCTTTCCAACCTAACCCATTAATCTTAGCTCTGGTTCCTGCATAGTAACAAATTCTCAGTCCATGCTAATAAAATAAACCCAATATCATGCGCTCCTATTTTATACAAAAACTTTCCACATGGCACCTTGTTGAATGTCTTCTGGAATTCTGAATTCACTATATCTATTGGCTTCTCTTTATCAATTCTGCTCATTATATCCTCAAAGAAATCTATCAAATTTGTCAAACATGATTTTCCGTTCACGAAACCAAGTTGACTATGTGTGTTAAGCTTGTCTAAATGTTTTGCCATTTCTCCTTTAATAAAGGACTTCAGAACATTCCCAATAACGGATGTTAGGCTAACTAGCCTACAGTTTTCCGCTACCAGTCTCTGTCCTTTTTTGAACAGGGGCATTACATTAACAGTTTTCCAATCCACTGGAACCTTCTCAAAATCCAATGAGCTCTGGAATATTTCCAAAGCCTCCATTTTCGCTGCAATCACTCCCATTAAGTCCAGGCCATCAGGTCCTGCCAACTTATCTGCTTTTTGTCCCATCAGTTTGTTAAACACTTTATCATTCTTGATCGAACAGGATTCAAAACTGTCCCTCCCATTAGCACCTTACTCATGATATCTTTGGGACAGTTTAGTGTCTGTGAAGACTGACAAAATATTGATTTATTGTCTACCATTTCCCCGTTACCAGTTATTAATTACCTCGTCCTTTCAAAGGGTCCCATACTCACTTTATCCAAATCGTATTTAAATATCTATTGAAGTCCTTCCTATTTGTTTTCACATATCTGGTGATGCTGCCTGACCTGCTGCGCTTTTCCAGCAACACATTTTCAGTAATTTACTTTCATAATCAATTTACTCTGTCTTAATTAGGTTTTTAATCATCCACTATCAATTCTTTAAAAGAAATACTGCAAATTATCATTGGTTTGTATGCTTTAGTTTATGATTGGATGCCTTGACTGCCTTTGTTAATCGTGTATCTTCTTTAAATTATTTAACCTAGTTTCCTAATCAACCTTTTCAGAGATGTTATTACACATCTCTGGAGCAGGTGGGACTTGAACACAGGTCTCCCTGTCCAGGGGTATGGACACTGCCTCGGCACCACAAGAATCTCCTTTTTTTTTGGTCCATCCTTCTCTCAGAATCCTTTTATGACAGGAATAATTTTTTTTGCTAATTTGCCACTGCTGATCTAATGACCTTGCAGTCCACTTTGGTTAAATCTTTCTTCACACCTTTGAAACTGTCCTTATTTGAGGATGCTAGTTCAAGACTTGAATTGCTCTGCCCATGAATTTGAAATTCTATCATGTTCTGATCACTACTCTCTGTGTGACCCTTCGTTAATCCTATTTTTTTTAAACACATTCTAAACTAGTTTATTCCCAGGTAATGTAAAGACCACACCTTTTTCTGCATTTTTGATTGTGGACTGAAGTGTGAAAAAGAATGCTTTGTAAAACTAAAGATTATGGTGACTAGTCATTGATGACAAGTTCTGCCTGCAAACTATGATGTGATTAGCTCTCAGTTCAATAACCCTTAATTATACTCTTTAAAAAGCCAAAAAAATTTTTATCAGTCAAATTGGTTATCAACCACCACTTATCCCTCATCAAGGACAAATTCTGTTTGAGAAGATTAACCAGTAAACTAGATTGCCTGACTTCAGTTCAATTCAGACAAATAAGATTTTCATTAGTTGCGTCAATCTCAGTTTCTCATTATTTTACATGCAAAGCCATCAACTTGTGAAATGGCTTTCCAATTGGGCAACAGAAGGTAAGAAACTTGTATTCTCCTAACTTATTGTCTTCTATGCATTGTGGGATCACAACTTTTAAAGTGAAGATTAAACATTGTATCAAAAAGGGTTGCAGTTTCTGATGTGACCTATCATTACTGGACATGATTTCACAGTTGAAGTGGTAACATTTAATAGATAAAACATTATACTGTAATATTAAAAGATTAAATTGGACTATCTCCCTGGACATTAATGTAATATTGAAGGGTTAAACTGCACTGTCTTCCTCCAGAAGCTGAAAGTTCTGGAGGTGGTTGGGGATGACATTCATGTAGGAATGCGGATGACTCCCACTTCGTTTAGACAGTCATTTACTATACTACTCTCCTACAGTCCCTTCCATTCAGAAACACCTTCTTAGCCATCCCCCAGCCAATCAGGTTCACTTGCAGGATCATCCCTGATACTGAAGCATATCACACCTACACTGTGTGGGGAAGTAGCTGAGCCAGAGCTCATTTGCAGGGCTGCTCCAAAGCTTGGACATATCACACCTACATTGTCTTGGGAATTGAGGAGTCAGGAAATCATCTGCATAACGATTCCCCAGGATTAGGGCATTTACATTTATTTCTACAGATGACCTCATCCTACCTGTGGACAGAGTACACTTGTAAGCATTACCAACTGACCTGTATTATGGGGATGTGTTTTCCTTATTCAAGGCCTCATTTTGACTCTACGTCACACGATCAGCGGAGTGTGTCAGAGGGGTCACCTAGCTTGTACAAGCTTTAATAAACTTTAACTGCTTACAGAAGTTGGTGGTGTGTGCAAATTGCATCTAGTGTGTGAAACCTTGGGAAGAGAACCTACCTTGGGAAGAGAACCTAACAATACTTCTGCCATTACCCAGTTTTGAAAACTTCTGTAGTTATGAAAATGAAAACTTCGGTTAGCAGAAAATGAAAGACTGGCGTACCTGCCTGATTTCAGCATATAAATTCTTCAGATCGTTCTGAGCCAATACGTAGGGGCTTTTATGCTGTTTGTCACTATACACCTGGTTGCGGCAGCATTTAGTTCTAGTCGTGTACATAAATCTGGATGGACTTCCAAAACAAGAGAGAGAGAGTCAACTTTGATGTTAGTGGCTTCTGTATATAAAAAGTTAATTTAAACGAATCTCAAAATATCTAATGATTTTATGTTTTGAGGAAAATATAGCAATCTTTCCTTTTTCAACATGCCTTTCAAATATGGGGTTTTCTGTCAACATTAGAACACTGAAAATTCCATAATGCAACCAGACTTGTGCTTATAGAATCATGGAATGATACAGCATGGGAGAAGGCCATTGAGCCCATCTTACCAGGTCTTCAAAATAACTAATTAATCCCATTCCTTTCTCTCCTCCTCATCCCCCACCCCTCCGTTCTCACATTCACAATTATCCAGTTCATTTCTCAATAAGTTACTACTTGGGCATTGTAAACTGTGAGAAAGATAATATAGCCTTCAAAAACACATGAACAACTTGGTGGAATGGGCAAAGTCAGATGAAGTTCAATGCAGACAAATGAGAAACAACTCGTTTTGCTAGGAAGAACAGAGACAAAATAAACTAAAGAGAGTACAAATCATCAGGTGTGAAGGAGCAAGGGAACCTGGGTGTTATTAAATGGGTCACCGAGTACATGATCAAGGAAGTTTTGAATTTAAATAAAACACTAGTTCAACATCAAGTGAGGTACTAACATTCTGGGTGTCACTGTAGTTTTGAGTTATTTTTGAATAATTTATAACATACAATATTATATAATGCAAACTTGATCAAACAAGTGAGGAATCAAAATATTTTGTTTAATTATGATAACAGTTTTTTTTGTGGAATGAAAGTAATTTGATAAGTAAAAAGGAAGGTTTAGGCCTTTGTCATAAGCATAGTTTTTACTTAAAGACACAGATTATGTTTAAAAGTGGTTTCATTTGGAACACATACATGTAATAGATCAATGGATAGGGTCATGACCATGGGTCAGAATCCCAAAGTACAAGTACAAGGATCTATCTTAAAACATTGATAGAGACAAAAATGGTTGTGGATATAAATTAAGTAGCTGTCTGGGGGATGTAGGGGGGGGAAAGAGGCAGTAAGTAAGAGTGAGAGAGAGGGGTGAGGGGGCTGAGGTGTGTTTGGGGGTTGAAGGGGCAAAGGGTTGCGGGTGGTGACAGACAAAAACAAAAGTTCCCTCTTATTTCTAGTCTCTGCATGTGATGGTATTATTAATTCTTCTTGCAGTTAGTAATTATTAAATTTATTTTTGATTAATTTAAGAAAGCCTGGTTAAATTGGCACCTTTTAAAAATAATGTTCCTTTACTTCTAGGAGAAAAGTATCCACAAGGAAAAATCTGTTTACAAATTAATTGAGTTGCAACAACTAAGGGAACAGGTGACTAAAGAAAAGGAGCCATTTCATTCCTGTAGTATTGAGTACAGGAGTTGGGAGGTCATGTTGCCGCTGTACAGGACATTGGTTCGGCCACTTTTAGAATACTGCGTACAATTCTGGTCTCTTTCCAATAGGTTGTCTCAATTTCTCTGTCCCCACACATCCAATCCAACCTATCTCCCTCTGAACTGACTGCACTCCATGCACTTAGGTCCAATCCTGACTTTGTTATTAAGCCTGCTGGTAAGGGTGGTGCTGTCCCCTACATCAAAGGCATCTCGTAAATGACTGCCAGACTACCCAGACCCCTTGACATCATGGTAGCCCACAAACCCACTAACACTAAAGAAAAACCTAATGAATTTGAAAGACACCATACAGACAACAAGCAAAACGATGTAATTTACATATAAGAAAATCAGAGGGTTAGATAGGATGGACAGCAAGAGCCTTTTTCCTTGGATGGCGATGATTAGCATGAGGGGACATAGCTTTAAATTGAAGGGTGATAGATATAGGACAGATGTCAGAGGCAGTTTCTTTAGTTAGAGTCGTAGGGTCATGGAAAGCACTTCCTGCAACAGTTGTAGATTCATAAACTTTAAGAGCATTTAAATGGTCACTGGATAAACAGGGCTGAAAAGGCCTGTAGTGCGGTGTAATATTCTACATTGTATTATCCACTACTTTGTCTGTCCAACTGTCTTCTCTCTCTTTGGGTTCTATCCCCACCTATCATTTGCTCCTTATCACCCGCCTGCATCTCCTACACCCTATTTTCCACACATAAACTAACATTTTCCTCGTTGCTGTCAGCTCTGAGGAAGGGTTACAGGACTCTAAATGTTAACTGATTTTTCTTTACAGATGCTGCCAAAGCTGCTGTGCTTTTCTAGCAACTTCTGTTTTTGTTTCTGATTTACAACATTCACAGTTCTTTTAGTTTCTATTTTTCAACTGTTGTATGCAGAAGAAAGAATGGAAAGAGACATAACCCCAGCCAAATAAGGATTGGTATTTCATTTTGGAGCAGCTAAATCCACTGCCTGGTTAAGTGTAGATTCAGCTGTAATCATTTTGATAATATATGATTAGAACATAGATTTACCAATTTAAGTTCAATTGGCTTTCAAATTTTTCTTTCAGGGGAAGTGGGGTTTGCTAACTGGCCAGTATTTATTACGCATCTTTAGTTGCCCTCGAGAAGACAGTAGTAAGCTGCCACCTTCTGGTGCAGGTAGACACACACTGTTGTTAGAGAAGGAGTTCTAGGATTTTGACATAGTAAAGAGAGAACAATATATTTCCAAATCAAACCCTCAATGGCTTGGAGGGGAACTTACAGGTGGTAATGTTCCTATGTATCTGCTGTCCTTCTCCTTCTGATCTTAGTGGAGGGTTTGGAAGGTACTGCAATAAGACACCTTTGTGAATTTCTTACAAAAACTTAGATAAGTTGTGAATACATTGCAGTAGATGCAGAGATTGCGAATGATTCCAGTATGAAATATCTCCAATCTATCATAACGAGAGGTTAGGAGGAATTACTTGAAGAGAAGCCAAGAGGAGATCTGACAGAGGTATTCAAAAGGGTCTGGGCAAAGTAGATGGGGGCATAATAATCACACTCATGGAAGTATTGAGAATGAGATGGTCCAAGATGGTAACTGATACAAATGCGGTCAGAGAAAGAGCTTTTTCCATAAAGCAAGTGGTTACGGTCTGGAATGCAATATCTGAATACAGCATACAGCACAGAAACAGGCCCTTCAACCGGTGTTGGAGACAGGTTCAATCAAGGTGTTCAAGAGATTCAGACTTATTTGAAAGGCAATAATTTGCATCTTATGGTGGAGGTGGGGGGTGGGAGGGGAAAAGGAATAAGAAAGTGAAATATTCAATGAGAACTGGTGCAGACATGGGTCAAATGGCTTTGTTTTGTACTCTGAATGCTGAATCTGCTTTTACCACTATTTCAAGTAGGGAAGTTTTTATAAATATATTAAACAGAAAAGGATTTCTAAAGTGGACATGGTACCTTGAAAGATGAGAAAAGGAATTAATATTGGGTAATGCCAAGGCCTTGAATAAGTATTTTGTGTCGGTCTTCACAGTGGAAGATGTGTCTAAGGATACAATAGGAGTCAAGGACCTAAATTCAATTGTTATCACTAAAGGGGTAGTGTTGAGCAAACTTGAGGGTCTAAAATAGATAAGTTCCCTGGTTCTGATGGAATGCATCCCAGGGTGCTGAAAGAAATGGTGGAAGTTATAGTAAATGCATTAGTGGTAATTTACCAAAATTCACTGGACTCCAAGCAGGTCCCGGTGGACTGGAAGACAGCAAATGTCATGCCGCTGTTTATAAAAGGGTGAAGGCAAAAGCTAGTCAGCTTAACATCTGTAGTTGGGAAAATGCTGGAGACTATCAAAGAAGTAGTGAGACATCTGGATGGAAAGGGTTCCATTAGGCAGATGCAGAATAGATTCAGGAAGAGAAGGTCACATTTGACTGACTTACTGGAGCTCTTTGATGATGTAAGAAGCACGATAGATGGAGGGGAACAGATGGATGTTGTATACTTGGATTTCCAGAAGGTGTCGATAAGGTGCTGTGTAAAAGACTCATTCATAAGATAAGAATGCATGGAGTTGCAGGGAATGTACTAACATGGATAAAGGACTGATTAACCAATAGAAGGCAGAGAGTTGGGATAAATGACTGTTTCTCTAGTCGGAGATCAGATGTGAGTGGGGTGCTGCAGGGGTCAATGTTGGGCCCGCAACTGTTCGTGATATCTGTAAATGATTTGGAAGAGGAGACCGAGTGTAGTGTATCCAAGTTTGCTGATGACACTAAATTGAGTGGAAAGGCAAATTGTGCGGAGGATGGGGAGGGTCTGCAGAGAGATTAGGTAGGTTAAGTGAGTGGGCAAGGGTCTGGCAGATAGAGTACAATGTTGGTAAATGTGAAGTTATCCACTTTGGAAATAAAAAAAAAGGTCAGAGCATTATTTAAATGGTGAAAGATTGCAACATGCAGATGGACTTTAGAGTGTTCGTACATGAACAAGTTAATTTTCAGGTGCAACAGGTAATCAGAGGTGCAACAGATAATCAGGAAGGCAAATGAAATACTGGGTTTCATTGCCAGAGGGATTGAATTTAACAGCAGGGAGGTTCTGCTGCAATTGCACAAAGTGTTGGTGAGGCCACACCTGGAGCATTGTGCACAGTTCTGGTCTCCTTACTGAGGCTTTGGAGGCAGTGCTGAGGAGGTTTACCAGATTGATTCCAGAGATGAGAGGGTTGCCTTACGAGGAGAGGTTGAACAGCCTGGGACTGTAGAATTTAGAAGAATGAGAGGGGAATCTTATAGAAATATATATAATTATGAAAGGGATAGATAAGATAGAGGCAGGCAAGTTGTTTCCACTGGTGGGTGAGACTAGGACTCGAAGACATGGCCTCAAGATTAACGGAGTAGATTTAGGACAGAGGTGAGAAGGAACTGCTTTTCCCAGAGAGTAGTGAATCTGCAACCAGCTCAGAAACATATCCACAACAAAGACAACCAGCACCAGAGCTACAAATCTTTACACAAACCTTAAACACCTACGGTGAAATATGCTAAGACAAGCAAGGAAACGCAAATCCTGTGCCAATTGCCTAAGCACTAAGAACAACTCAGATTCCTACAAGGATTTTAGATTTAGATTACTTAGTGTGGAAACAGGCCCTTCGGCCCAACAAGTTCACACCGACTCTCCGACCCAACCATACCCATTCCCCTAACACCATGGGCAATTTAGCATGGCCAATTCATCTAACCTGTAAATTTTTGGATTGTGGGAGGCAACCGAAGCACCCGGAGGAAACCCATGCAACCACAGTGAGAAAGGCAACTGTCTGTGGAGTTTGCACAGAGGCGGGAATCGAACCCAGGTCTCTGGCGCTGTGAGGCAGCAGTGCTAACCACTGTGCCACCTTGCTGCCCATAAAATGGCATGTCAAAAGGAACTGAACCAAATAAATTCCAGAAGACACAGTACAGCAGCATTTCACAGGAGGCTCGAAAGCACTGTGGATGTCGCCTAGACAGGGGACGAAACATCTACAAATCAACTTCCCAGCTCAGCTAACATACCCACAACTAAGAGTAGTGAGTGTATGGAATTCTCTGCCCAAGGAAGCAGTGAAGGCATCTTCATTAAATATATTCAAGACATATTTGGTTGGGTTTTTGCATGGTAGGGGAATTAAGGGTTGTGGGGATAATGCAGGTGGGAGGAGCTGAGACGATGGAAAGATCAGCCATGACCTTAATGAATGGCAGAGCAGCTCGACAGGCCAAATGGCCTACTCTTACTTCAATTACTATGAAACTATTCCAGATTATAATCGGTTGCTGTAAAAAGGCTCCTCACCAGCATAACTTCTTTGGCAATTATTTTAAGCAGATATCTTCTGGTTGCAGATCCTTCTGCCACTGCAACCAGTTTTTCCCTATTTAGTAAGCATATCATGATTTTGACATCAAGTCTGCTGAGTCCCTTTTAAAAAGGAAGACAATGTCCATACTCTCCAAGTAATCCACTCTTCCTAAAGAAGAGTGCCCAAAGTTGGGCACAATACTACAGCTGGGCCCTGACCTGTGATTTATAAGAATTTGGCATAACTTTGTTTTCGCACTCCATACCTTTCCCTATAAAGCCAAATATCTTTTGTGAAAAAAACTTCTCAACTCAATATGGTCAACACTTCAAGTGTTAATATCAAATTAAACTGAACAAAAATATCGTAACAAACATACACACTAGTCTTTAATGAAAATTGATTTACTTAATGCATTGGAACTTTAAATCATGACTTTTTTTCATACAAGTATCCACATGTCCATTGAGTATTAAAAAAAGTTGGCTGGTGCCTGATCACCACTTTTCCTCTACCCCAATATTTCATTGTAAATACTATGGAATTTTGAGGTCAGCCATATCCAGTATTGAATTCTAATTTTAAAAAAATTTATAAAGTTTGGAAAACTACATGTAGTCCTCAGGTTTGCAACAGGGTTCTGTACTGGAGTACATTTGTAAGTCAATTTGTAAGCAAGCCAGAATATAATACAGGACATTGCAAAGTGGCTGTCTGTAAACTCGGGGAAATATAGCAAATTGGATCCTTAAAATGAATATTCATACCTTTCTGTACGGGATTGCATTAATAAGTATGGGACTGCCTGTAAAATTACTACTGTCAGAACAAAGGACTACTAAAACTTGCAACCACAGACCACATACTCAAATCAAATATCAACAGATAAATTAACAGGGCCATATCTTGAGCTTTAAGCAAATGTAAGAAAGAAGGTGCTGCTGACAAATCTAGTTTTAACAATAATTACATCTACGGGTATTAAATTCATAAGTTTTCATGTAAGCAAACACAAAGATTTTAGATTTTCTCCATTGTTCAGCAAGATAATTCCAAATGGAATGATTCTATCATGCAAAATGGAAGAGCAGGTATTGCTGCTAAAATTAAGGATTTTTTACACCTGCTTATTAATAGGATGTGACCATTGCATTTTATTGCCCATTTTAAACTTCCCTTGATAAAAGGTGTGACAGACTGGTTGGTACATCAAAAATATAGCTCAGGGAGTTTTAATCTAGTGACAGTGAAGAAACAGCAATATGGTTCCGAGTCAGCATGGTGTACAACTTAGCAGTGTTCCTATGGGCCTGCTGCCCTTACCCTTCAATAGTAGGGACTTCAGGTATAGAATTATTTACTAGTTTTTCATTAAAAAAAAGGAAATTTGCCGCCCTTCCATTGTCTGGCATATACGTGACTTCAGACTAACAAAGACAATGACTCTTAACTATCCTGAAATGGCAAACCACTTTACATTGTGACCTGCTATCTCTTCTACAAATTGCACATATATTAATAGTATAGTCAGCAAAGTGCCTTGCACAGTCACATTCTCCAAGAGTTCTTACCTCCAGAAGCAATTTGGCTTCTTGTAAGCTAGTGTGTTTAAACACATTCTTCTATGCAAGTACTGCTCCTGTACGAGAAAATAAAATCCAACACCGATTTCAGAATACTAGAAAGACATTTAAGAATACAACATCTTCCATGCTCTATCTTTACAGATAGCTTTTCTTCAGTCTTGCACAATGATCTAATTAAAAACTTGCAAGTAAAACAATGGTAGCCGGAGTTTAATCTGGGCAAGTGCAAGATCCTGCATTTTGGGAAATTTTAAGGAAATGTATACAGTTAACCACAGGACCTCGAACAGCATTGATGTACAGAGGGATTGGGGGTTCAAGTCTGTAGATCCCTGAAAGTGGCCACACAGTTAGATAGAGTGCGAAGGAAGGCATAGTGAATGTTTGTCTTTAATGGTCGGAAAATTGAGTACAAGAGTCAGGAAGTCTTGTTGCATTTTTATAAGACTTTGGTTAGGCCACACTTAGAGTATTGTGTTCAATTCTGGTCACCACACTACAGGAAGGATGTGGAGGCTTTGGAGAGGGTGTAGAAGAGGTTCACCAGGATGCTGCCTGGTAATCCAGATAATCCCAAAGCATTTTACTCTTATATAAGCAAGCAGGTAACTAGAGAAAGGATTGGTCCACTAAAGAATAATGAAGAAAGGCTATGTGTCGAACCTGGGCGAGATTCTGAATGATCACTTTGCATCAATGTTCACTGAGGAGAGGAACATGATGAATGTTGAGATTAGAGATAGAAGTTTGATTAGTCTGGATCACATTGACATAAGTAGGGAAGATGTGTTGGGTAGGCTAGACGTTATTAAGGTGGACAAGTCCCCAGGACCGGACGGGATATATCCCAGGTTGCTTAGGGAGGCGAGAGAGGAAATAGCTGAGGCCCTGACAGATATCTTTGTGGCATCCTTAAATACAGGTGAGGTGCCAGAGGACTCATGTTGTCCCCCTGTACAAGGAGGGTAGTAGGGATATTCCGGGTAACTACAGACCAGTGAGCCTGAAGTCAGTGGTGGGAAAGTTGCTGGAGAAGGTACTGAGGGATAGGATCTATTTATATTTAGAAAAGAATGGGCTTATGAGTAATAGGAGAAAGTGAGGACTGCAGATGCTGGAGATCAGAGCTGAAAATGTGTTGCTGGACTGGAAAAGCACAGCAGGTCAGGCAGCATCCAAGGAGCATGAGAATTGACGTTTCGGGCATGAGCCCTTCTTCAGGAATCCTGAAGAAGGGCTCATGCCCGAAGCATCGATTCTCCTGCTCCTTGGATGCTGCCTGACCTGCTGCGCTTATCAGTAATAGGCAACATGGCTTTGTGTGGGGGAGATCATGCCTTACCAACTTAAGAGTTTTTTAAGGAAGTGACCAAGTTGATAGATGAAGGAGGGGCTGTTGATGTCATATACATGGACTTTAGCAAAGCGTTGGATAAGGTTCCCCATGGTAAACTAATGGAGAAAGTGAAGTCAAATGGCGTGCAGGGTGTTCTAGCTAGGTGGATAAAGAACTGGTTGAGCAACAGGAGACAGAGTGTAGTAGCTGAAGGGAGTTTCTCAAAACGGAGAAAGGTGACCAGTGGTTCAATGCTGGGGCCACTGTTGTATGTGATATACATAAATGACCTGGAAGAGGGCACTGTTGGTATGATCAGCAAGTTTGCAGATGACAAGAAGATTGGTGGAGTAGCAGAAAGCATAAGGGACTGTCAAAGAATCCAGAAGAATATAGATATACTGGAGAGTTGGCGGAAAAGTGGCAGATGGAGTTCAATCCAGACAAATGTGAGGAGATGCATTTAGGCAAGTCTAATTCTAGAGCGAATTATACAATGAACAGAAGAGCCTTGGGAAAAGTTGATGGGCAGAGAGATCTGGGAGTGCAGGTCCATTATACTCTGAAGGTTGCTGCACCGGTGGATAGAGTGGTCAAGAAGGCATATGGTATGCTTGCCTTCATCGGACAGGGTATTGAATATAAGAGCTGGCAGGTCATGTTAAAATTGTACATGACATTAGTTCGGCCGCATTTAGAATACGGTGTACAGTTCTGGCCGCCACATTACCAAAAGGACGTGGATGCTTTGGAGAGGGTGCAGAGAAGATTTACGAGGATGTTGCCTGGTATAGAAGGTACTGGTTCTGAAGAGGGATTGAGTAGGTTAGGTTTGTTTTCATTACAAAAAAAAAGGAGATTGAGGGGGCACCTAATTGAGGTTTACAAAATCATGAAGGGTATATACAGAGATAAGCTTTTTCCCCAGAATGAAGGATTCAATAACGAGAGGTCATGCTTTCAAGGTGAGAGGTGAAAGTTTAAGGGGGATACACACGGTAAATAGTTTACACAGAGGGCGGTGGGTCTCTGGAGTACATTGTCAGCAGAGGTGGTAGAGGCAGGCATGGTAGATTCATTTAAGATGCATCTGGACAAATGCATGAGTAGGTGAGGAGCAGAGGGGTACAGATAGAGTCATAGAGATGTACAGCATGGAAACAGACTCTTCGGTCCAACCCCTCCATGCCAACCAGATATCCCAACCAGTCTCGTTGCTTAGGAATTGGGCGACGGGTTTAGACAGTAGATTTGCATCGGCTCCAGCTCAGACAGACGAAGGGCCTGTTCCTGGGCTGTATATTTTCTTTGTTCTTTATTAGAGGGCATGAGCTATAAGGAGAGACTAGAGGAACTCAGGTTGTTTTCTCTGAAATGTCAGGGCTGAGGGAAGACTTTATAGAAGTCTATAAAATTATGAGATGCATAGATAGGGTTGATGGTCAGAATCTTTTCCCCCAGAGTTGAAGTGTTTAATTCTAAAAGGGCATACATCCAAGGGAGATGTAAGGGGTAAGTTTTTTTTAAAAAAACAGAGAGTGGTAGGAGTCTGGTTCATGCTGCCAGTGGTTTTGGTGAAGGCAGATATGACTGGGGCATTTAAGGGACTCTTGGATAAGCACATGAAATGCAAGGAATGGAGGGATATAGACAAAGGACAGACAGAAGGGATTAGTTTAATTTGGTCTCGTGTTCAGCACAACATTGTGAGCTAAACAGCCCACTCCTGTGCTTCACACTTCTATGTTCCATGACCCTGAGGCACCAATGGCTATTGTGGAACACCAGCTGCAAGGCCCCTTAAACCCCTACCTTTTTGTTAGTGCATGTCAGCTCCACTGAATTCTGATTGTTGAGAGAAAAAAAAAGCAGAATTGGTCAGCTGTTCAGCTTTTTGGAAGAAACACTCCTTTCATCAACTCATTATCTCAATACAACAGGACCTTGATCAGATGGGCCAATGGACTGAGGAGTAGCAGATGAGTTCTATTTTGCTTTGAGTTGGGTATGTATTTGGGTTAGTGCCCCAAAAACAGGGTTGTCTAATTTTCTCTGTTTCAATTTTTGAACCCCTGGAAGAGCCATGGGTATTGTTATTTTATCAAGAAATATTTATTCCACATTTTGACCGCTTATTGTCCCTACGCCAAGATTTGTTGGTGCAAGCAGAATTGAGAAAAGCCATTTTTTGTTTGTTTTAGTTGTTTGTCTTTTTTTCAGAGAGTCACTGGAATTTCGTTTTGGTTCAATAAAAACCAAGAAAACTTTAACTTTTTTTTAAAATGGGCAAATTATGTTTTACTCTGGGCTTAACCCAGTGCTATTCTTAGCCCAAGATTGTCTGACAGGGGTGGGGCTTGACTTTTTGCTTAAAAGAGTAGAAGAATGGCAGATAGAGTTTAATTTAGATACATGTAAGATGTTGCATTTTGGTAAGGCAAATCAGAGCAAGACTTAAACAGTTAATGGTAGGCCCCTGGGGAGTATTGCCAAACAAAAAGACCTAAAGGTGCAGGTGCATAGTTCCTTGAAAGTGGAATCACAGACAGGATGGCGAAGAAAGCATTTGGCACGCTTGCTTTCATAAGTCAGAACACAGTATATAGGAGTTGGGATGTCATGTTGTGGTTGCACAGGCCAATGGTGAAGCCACGTTTAAAACACTGTAAAATTCTCATTGCTCTTCTATAGGAAGGACGTTGTTAAACTGGAGAGGTTGCAGAAAAGATTTATAAAGGACATTGCCAGGACTGGAGGGGTTGAGCTACAGGGATAGGCGGAATACATGGATGCTTTTTCCTTGAAGCATCAGAAGGGTAACTTTATAGAGATTTATAAAACTACTAGATGCATGGGCAGGGTGAAAAATCCTAGGGTAGGAATGCCCAAAACTACAGGGTATAGGTTTAAGATGAGAGGAAAAATATTGAAAAAGGACCTGAAAGGGAACTTGTTTTGCACAGAGGATGGTACGCATATGGAATGAGCAGCTAGAGGAAGTGGTGGTGGTGTGTACAGTTCAAAGACATCTGGACAAGTGTACGAATAGGAAGGATTGACAGCAATACAGGCCAAATGCTGGCAAGACTAGATTAATTTAGTATAGCTGGTTAGCATGGACAAGTTGGACCAACGGGTCTGTTTCCATGCTGTATGAGTCTATGACTCCATCAACACTAAAATGCCTTCTTTTCCACATCTTCCTCTCTGATTAGTGCTTTTCAAACACCCCAAATTTTAATACTGGGATCACACAAAATCTGAGGCATTCACTTTGACCCAACGAAGCATAGATTTACACGTATAGATTGGAGATGTGTTCTCTTGAGAGAAGGTGAAGAGGAGATTTCAGAGAAAGTCATGAAGGATCTAAATAGTGAAGTAGAAACTGTTCCCATTGCTAAAGCATTATAAATAAACCCATTGAACTTGAACGAACGGGAAAATCCCACGGGACAGGAGGGATTTTAAATCCTTAGTTCAGCGAGTAGTTAGGATCTGTAATGCCCTGCCAGAGAGCAGGGTGTTCGTAGGTTCAATCGGGGTTTTGAAAAGGGAAATAGGTCTACAGTATTCCAGGGGAAGGGGCCGGGAACTAGCTGAGCTATTGCTGTTGTAGTAGTACAGTACCTGTATAGATAATGACAGACCGAATGAGTTACATTGTAACGACAATTACGATTCTACGCCGAATAGAAACGCGCCCACATCCCGATAAGCATTTCTGCCAAGGTTATACTAAGGAGTTTTGACAACTGGTTAACGCTGGGCAGGGTGACCTTCTTCTCACCCCCTCGGGCCTCGCACCTTGTCCTTCGGCTCCTTCCTTGCCTTCAACAGACCATGCCGTTGACAGACGCTGCGAGCCAGCAAAAGGCTAGCTGAGGGGATCTCATAGTCCCGGCGACCGTTGAACAGGCAGCTCACGAACCCGCTTTGCTTATTCCACGCGCACCAACGGCTCAAACACAGCGCCATTTTTACCGGTTTCTCCCATCCTGTCCCGTCCCCGGCGAAGGGGCTTGGGAATGCCTGCCTGAACAAATTGTACCATGAATATTTTTTCATTTGAAAACAATGTGTGTCAGTTTTAGAA
The DNA here is from genome assembly GCF_047496795.1 of Chiloscyllium punctatum. Classification (NCBI taxonomy): domain Eukaryota; kingdom Metazoa; phylum Chordata; class Chondrichthyes; order Orectolobiformes; family Hemiscylliidae; genus Chiloscyllium; species Chiloscyllium punctatum. The sequence continues at coordinate 88,278,525 of NC_092746.1, read as the reverse complement.
CAGCCCGAACGGAAACCTACTAGTAAAATAATAATGGTAATTAAAAACTGATTAATTTTACACATCACAGAGGGTGATGCAGTTTGACCCGGAAATTATTCTCTAGTGGGAAATTGGTTGGGATATTTTGAAGCAGTCTTTTTTGAAAAATTCTTTATTTGTAATTCGACTTTTTTCCCCCTTTGAAGAGCCTGTGGGCGAAGAACTGGCGTTGATTTCTGCTTTTCTACTGAATCAAAATATCAATTGAGTTGGCTCATCTGTAAATATTAATCATCGTAATTTATACAGTTTGTTCAATTGCCTTCCAAAAGAGTTACGCCCATATCCCAACTGAAATATGCTTCGTATTTTGCATAAAACGCAAGAGTCAGTACGTGTTGGATCCTTGTTAAAATGAAACAGATGAAAGAAAAGCACTATGGTTGCGAGCGTGGAACTCAAACGTTATACAAAGATAATAATTTTGGGATTGATTTGGGAATCAACTGTTGGGATTTTCTGTCGGGGGAAAAGTACAGAACTTGAAGTTTTTTCTGTTTCAGAATGTGATTCAGTTGATTCCAACCATTTTGCCAACAGTGATAATTTGAATTATAGCGAGATTAACAGCAAAAGGGTTTCCTTGGATCGCTGGAATTTAACATCCCAAAAGTTAATAGGTAAAATCATCTTGCATGTAGTACAAGCAGTGACGTAGGTAGATTATTTACTGGCTTTTCAAAGTCCAGCAGTTGACAATACCATGAAGGTAGATGCTTTAACGTTTTTTGAAATCGTTGTGATTCTGAAGGCCTTAATATCAATGGTGCGTCATTTCTCTGGCTCGGACAAAAGCTGCTCTTTTCATTGTGAACCTATTGCTCCATGCAGTACTTTGAACTGTAAATGACAGAGTATGATGAAATTCACAAATAAAATAACATGGAATTGATTTCTGAAACTATTAAAGCTGTGAACAGCTGTTGTATCTACAGCATACTTTGTAATTTGAAAGATGACACAGCTCCTGTGCCTTATGGTCTTGTCTATTGATTTCTGGAGAATGTAAGGTTATCTACTGGTCAGAAGAATAAGAAAGCAAAATATTGAAATAGACTACAAAATGCTGTGTGATACAGAGGTATCTGGCTGTCCTTGGAAATGAATCACGAAAAGGTTAGCATGCATGCACATGAAGGCAAATATGTTGATCTTTATTGCAACGATTGGATGTAATAAGGATGTCTTCCTACACTGTACAAGGCATTAATTACACATATCTAGAATGTAGTTTTAATCACCTTATTTTGGGAGGGATGTACAGTATTGGAGAGAGTTCATTCGTGGAATTAAGGAGTTGTTGTATGAAGAATGGTTGGGCAGTTTGTGACAATACAATGGTTTTGAAGAATTAAAAGTGATCTAATTGAAGCATGTAAGATTCTGAGGGAGTTTGACAAGGAAATGATTTGAAGATGTTTCCCCTTGAGGAGGAGTCTGGAACCAGGAAGCATCCAAATACAATAACCTTCAAAATATCGACATGAATTTGTTTTGTCGTTTTTGTAAATGATTTGGATGAGAGTGTAGAAGACATGGTTAGTAAGTTTGCAGACAACACCAAAATTGGTGGCATAATAGACAGTGAAGAAGGTTTATTAAGATTACAAAAGGATCTTGAATACTGTATCCACTTCTGGGTGCCTAGTTATCAGAAGGATATTGTCAAACTGGAGAGGCTTCAGAAGCAATTTACCTGAGAATTTGCCAAGTATGGAAGGTTTGAGTTATAAAGAAAGACTGGATAGGCTGGGATTTTTTTCACTGAAGTATAGGAGGTTGAGAGGCGACCTGATATGAGTTTATAAAATAGTGAGTGGTATAGATAGAGTTAATGGTGGTTATCTTTTCCCTAGGATGTGGGATTTCAAGAGTAGGACTGCATTTTTAAGGTGAGAGGAGAGAGATTTAAAAAAAGACGAGAGGCAAATGCTTTACACAAAGGGTGGTTTGCATGTGTAATGAACTTTCTGAGGATGTGGGTACAGTTACAACGTTTAAAATACATTTGGATAGATACATGACTAGGAAACGTTTGGAGGGATATGGGCCAGGAGCAGGCAGGTGGGACTAGTTTAGTTTTGGGATTATGTTCGGTATGGACTGGTTGGACCAAATGGTCTGTTTTTGTGTTATATGACTCTATAATAAGGAATCTTCCATTTTAAGACAGGCAAAGAGGAATTGTTCATCTTTGGAATTTTGCATCTGGAAATTTGTGGAAGATGAATCATTGAATACACCCAAGACTAAGATAAATATATTTTTGAACAATAGTTGAGATTGATGAGAGTGGGAAAATGGAATTGATAAGCATTGATTTTTTTGGATGAAGGAGCAAGGTGAAGAACCATATGGCTAATTCCTGCTCCTTGCTCTTATGTTCTATTACCAGTACCGATAATAGTAAGCAAATTGCACATAGATTCTGTCCATGAGAAGTGAACACAGATACCTAGATTCAGTTGTTGACTAAATTAATGTGAATTAATGAATAGAAAAAACTACTGTGGTTTTATTAAACACTTCTGCATGTGAAAACATTAAAAAATAAAACAAATAGAAAAATGCTAAGGGACACCTGGACACAAAATACAATGTATTATTTCCTAAGCTTTAAACTAGGAGGTGTGTTATACAAAACCCTAGTTAGACTTTAGTCAAAGTACTGCGAGTAGATCTGGCCAACACACCTTAGCAAGGATGTTTGTGTCCTGGGTGAAGTTAAACACAGCTTTACAATGATGGTAGTTGAACTTAAGGAGTTGAGTTATGAGGCGTGTCACAAAGCTAGTCCCTTTTCTTCTAAAAGCTGTTCCTTGGCTCGCTCTCTCTCTTTTCTGTCCTTCAACTTCAACCTGTAAGCATGTGTTCCATTTATTCTGGGTTTTAAAGGGAGTTTCCTTATTAGGATTGTTGTGTGTATTCGGAACAGCATAATGAAGTCTAGTGGGAGAGCTTGAGTTTCATCGGGGTTCTTTATTTTGTTCTTTGTGTTTCATTGAGTAATATTGTGAATACATTTTTTGACTGTTTTAAAGTCTGCTAGTCAACCTAGCTATCTTACTCTGGGTAATGTTCACTGTACACTTATTGCAGTTAGTTACAAATTGCAGTTAGTTCATTCTGCTTAAGAATGTTTTGAGTGGTCTGGCCTAGTCCATTACAGGCGATATTAGACAAATTAGGCTTTTATTCTCGAGAATTTAGAAGGTTAAAATGTGATCAAATTGAAGTTTCAGGATATTAACAGAAATACAGGGTAGATAAAGATAAATTATTTTCATTGGTTGAAGATTCGAGAACTAGGGGACATAGTTTAAGAATTAGGGCCTGGTCATTCAGGAGTATGTTGGAAAGCACTTCAACATGCAAAGAGTAGTGGAGGTTTGGAACTCTGACTGCCATTTGAGGAACAATGTTAATTCAACTGATAAATTTTAATCTGAGATGGCGAAGTTTTTATTAACCGAGGGTGTTAAGGTGTATGGGCTCAGGGTAAGCCATATGGAATTATGCCACAAAGCAGCCATGTTCTTATTGAATGGTGGAGAAGTCTGAAAGGGCTGAGTTGCTAATCCTGTTCCTGTGTGTGTGGGAATATGTCAGTGTTTGTGGGTGGCCATCTATGTGGAAGTTCAAGAATCACTTGTATGACCACAACACTAGTAGTACTGTTAAATATGTTTAAATATTGATTAGTTATGCCAAAACAAAATCAGTTAATGGAAGGGTGCCAGACTGGAATAAATAAAGCAACTTGCTTCCTTGTAAATGCCATTGCAAGACCTATAAAGCAATTTGGGGTATAAAGGTTAACAGCAGTTAGGTTGTTTAAATTGGACCTTGAATATAATTTATACAATAAATTTGTACTGAATTTGGTGAGTTACAGTGGCACTAGTACGTGTAGTTTTGGTCGTCTGTTATAGAAAGGTAATTAAAGTCACGGTGAGCATTCTAGTACGTACTACAGATTGAAACTAAGGTTGAGAAGCATTTGTTATGAAAGAGAAAGAACTTGAAATACTAGGGCAATTTCTTTAAAATAATGAAGATTATGACTTTTTTTAAATCATGAGGAATTGTGCTAAGGTGTCAAGAGAAAGATACTTTTTCTTGTTATTGAATCACTAATAAATTGACACCAATTTTGCATCACTCTCCTAAGTGAGAAGAGAGGTTCTCCTGAATGATGTCCAAACTGCTTTATATTGTTCATTGTGGCATGTGGAGAATTTTTTTTATCATATTAATGACTTGTGCCTTTTGGTTGGTGCAGTGACTTTGGAGAGTCGGGAGCTGAGTTACTTCAAAATTCCCAGTGTCTGACTGGCACTTACAGTCACCATTATGTAGCTGTTCCAGTAAATTTATCCTTGGGATGTCAATGGCATTGCTGCTGAACATCAGGAGGAAATGTTTAGATTGTATCCTGTTGGAGATGGTCATCTCTTGGCACTTGTGTGGCGCAAATATCATTTGCTGCTATCAGTCTCCACCTGAACAAACTTGATTGAGTTTTTTGAAGAAGTAACAAAGAAGATTGATGAGGGCAGAGCAGTAGATGTGATCTATATGGACTTCAGGAAGGTGTTCGACAAGGTTCCCCATGGGAGACTGATTAGCAAGGTTAGATCTCATGGAATACAGGGAGAACTAGCCATTGGGATACAGAACTGGCTCAAAGGTGGTGGAGGGTTATTTTTCAGACTGGAGGCCTGTGACCAGTGGAGTGCCACAAGGATCGGTGCTGGGTCCTCTACTTTTTGTCATTTACATAAATGATTTGGATGCGAGCATAAGAGGCACAGTTAGTAAGTTTGCAGATGACACCAAAATTGGAGGTGTAGTGGACAGTGAAGAGGGTTACCTCCAATTGCAACAGGATCTTGACCAGGTGGGCCAATGGGCTGAGAAGTGGCAGATGGAGTTTAACTCAGATAAACTGCATTTTTGGAAAGCAAATCTTAGCAGGAATTATACACTTAATGGTCGGGTCCTAGGGAGTGTTGCTGAACAAAGAGACCTTGGAGTGCAGGTTCATAGCTCCTTGAAAGTGGAGTCACAGGTAGATAGGATAGAGAAGAAGACATTTTGTATGCTTTTGTTTATTGGTCAGAGTATTGAGTACAGGAGTTGGGAGGTCATGTTGCGGCTGTATAGGACATTGGTTAGGCCACTGTTGGAATGTTGCATGCAATTCTGGTCTCCTTCCTATCGGAAAGATGTTGCGAAACTTGTAAGGGTTCAGAAAACATTTACAAGGATGTTGCCAGGGTTGCAGGATTTGAGCTACTGGGAGAGGCTGAACAGGCTGGGGCTGTTTTCCCTGGAGCGTCGGAGGTGACCTTATAGAGGTTTAAAAATTATGAGGGGCATGGATAGGATAAATAGACAAAGTCTTTTCCCTGTGGTCAGGGAGTCCAGAACTAGAGGGCATAGGTTTAGGGTGAGAGGGGAAAGATATAAAAGACACCTAAGGGGCAACTTTTTCACGCAAAAGGTGGTACGTGTATGGAATGAGCTGCCAGAAGATGTGGTGGAGGCTGGTACAATTGCAACATTTAAGAGGCATTTGGATGGGTGTATGAATAGGAAGGGTTTGGAGGGAGATGGACCGGGTGCTGGCAGGTGGGACTAGATTGAGTTGGGATATCTGGTCAGCATGGACGGTTCTGTTTCCTTGCTGTACATCTCTATGTACATTGTCCAGTTTTTGCTGCGTGCAGGTACTGACTGTTTCAGTATCTGAGGAATTGCAGATGCTTTATGGCAATCATCTGCAAATAATCCCACTGTGTTGGAATGAAGGTTATTGCTGAAGCAGCTAAAGATGATTGGGGGTAGGGCACTATCTTAGCTCAGTGATGTTCGAAGACTGACTTCTAAGAACCACAACCATCTTCTTTTATGTCAGATGCAGGTCCAAGTAGTTGGTAATTTGCACCCAACTTCCATTGACCAATTTTGCAAGGCTTCCTTGAATGCAGTAAAATGCCGCTTTGATTAGCAGTTATCAACTTTACCTCTGGAATTTAGTTCTTTTGGCTGTATTCTGAACATAACTGGATAAATGTGAAATTATGCACTTTTGATTGATTGATTGATTGATTGTCACATATAAAGAATAAAGACACACACTATTTTCTAAATAGGGAAAAGCTTTGGAAATTTGAAGCACAAAGAGACTTAGGAGCCCTAGTTCAGGATTCCCTTAAAATTAACATGCAGGTTTACTTGGCAGATAGGAAGGTGAATACAATATTAACATTCATTTGGGTATCTGTGGCAGTGTTTAGAATATACAGCAGAGTGAGATAAGTGGAGGACTTATCAAAGACTGTTGAACCTTTGACTTATTCCTTTATTTTCCTAAGTTAAACTATGAAAGACTTCAATATAAACTATTATCCATTTCTTTATTTTTCTATTATTTGATGAAGTAATGCTTAACTTTCTAACCCTCATTTCTCTTTCTACTTGGGTACAAAAAAACTTAGGTACAATTTTTTTTTGTACCTAAGTAACTTGGGACCTAAGATAGCAACATGTCTGGCGACCTTATACACTTTTCACTGCACTTCTGTACTTGAGTACATGTGACAATAACATCTAAAATTAAAATTAGAAATTAGATTAAATTAATTAAAAATTCAAGAGGGCTAGAATAGAAGAGCAGAGATGTGCTGCTGAGACTGCATAAAGCTCTGTCAGACCGCATTTGGAATATTGTGAGCAATATTTAGCCCTATTTCCAAAGAAGGATGTGCGGGTATTGGAGGGGGTCCAGAGGAGGTTTTCAAGAATAATCACAGGGATGAAAGGCTTGTCATAGATTAGATTAGATTACTTACAGTGTGGAAACAGGCCCTTCGGCCCAACAAGTCCACACCGCCCCGCCGAAGCGTAACCCACCCATACCCCTACATCTACATCTACCCCTACCTAACATTACGGGCAATTTAGCTTAGCCAATTCACCTGACCGGCACATTTTTTGGAGTGTGGGAGGAAACCGGAGCAAACCCACGCAGACACGGGGAGAACGTGCAAACTCCACACAGTCAGTCGCCTGAGGCAGGAATTGAACCCGGGTCTCCGGCGCTGTGAGGCAGCAGTGCTAACCACTGTGCCACCGTGCCGCCCACGGGGAGTCATATGGAGAGGGGTTTGAAGACTCTGTGTCTGTAGTCAATAGAGTTGAGAAGGATGAGGGAAGATCTGACTGAAATTTACAGAATACTGAGAGGCTAGATAGAGGGAATGTGGAGAAGATATGTTCACTAGTGGGAGAGATTAGGATTTGTAGGGCACAGCCCTGGAGTGCAGGGATGGTCCTTTAGAACTGTGATGAGAAGGATTTTATTCAGCCTTACAATGGTTAATCTGTGGAACTCTTTGCCGACAGAGGGCTGTGGAGGCCAAGTCATTGTATTTAAGATAGAGATATGTAGGTTCTTGATAAGTAAGGGGATTGAGGGTTACAGGGAGAATGGGGTTGAGAACTGTATCAGCCATGATCAAATGATGGAGCACACATAATGGGCTGAATGACCTAATTCTGCTCTTGTATCTTATGGTTTGCACCAGATGAAACTGAAATTTGCTTTAGTTCCAGAGCCGATATTGGACTGGGGTGGACAAAGTCAGAAGTCACACAAAACCATGTTATAGTCCAACAGATTAATTTGAAATCACGAGCTTTTGGAGTGCTGCATCTTTGTCAGGTACAGTCACACTGAAAGCTCCGAAAACTCATGGTTTCAAATAAACCTTGTGGATTATAACCTGGTGTCATGTGACTTCTGCCATGGTCCCAGAGGATTATAGTGTGCACACTCATTACAGAGAGGCAAAGATGTAATGAAGTCTGGAACTAAGTCATGCTGGAGAAGCCCAAATTGAGCATCAGTGAACAGGTTATTGCTGAGTAGGTGATGCTTTATAGCACTGTTGCCAAAATCTTCCATCAGTTGCTGTTGATTGAGAGTAGACTAATTGAGCTCTAATTGACTGTAATGAATATTTCTTGGATTTTTTTGAACAAGATGTACCTTGGCAATTTTCATATTGTTCAGTTGATTCCTCTATCTTAGTTTCCTCTGTGTTTCCTCCTCTTTGCTTTCCTCCCTTTTCCCTCTCTCTCTTCCCCTCTTTCCCCATTACTTCTCCTCTGTCTGTTTTCTTTCTACCCGTTCTTTTTTTAAACTATGTTTCCTTGCATCCTTTCTCTTTTTCAATCTCATGTACACAATCTCATGTACTCATTTTCCTTCCCCCTTTCTCTCCACTCACCTCTTCCCTCCTTTTACTTTCTCCTTTATTCATCTTTCTCCCCCTCAATCAGTGGGTGGGCTAGAATGTGAAAAGCAGTATTTGGAGAAGAGGTGAGGGTTTCAGAGTTATTTCGTGTGGGTGGGGAAGCCATTAGGCGAATTACTTACTTTGGAGGATTCGCAGTAAGGTTAAAATCAACTAAGCAAAAGTGAGGACTGCAGATGCTGGGAACCAGAGTCTAGATTAGAATGGTGCTGGAAAAGCACAGCAGGTCAGGCAGTATCTGAGGAGCAGGAAAATCGACGTTTTGGGCAAAAGCCCTTCATCAGGAATGATGAAGGGCTTTTGCCCAAAATGTCGATTTTCCTGCTCCTCAGATGCTGCCTGACCTGCTGTGCTTTTCCAGCACCACTCTAATCTAGACTCTGGTTCCCAGCATCTGCAGTCCTCACTTTTGCCAAATTATTTACTTTGGAGAAAGGCACAGAGTTGTTGATCACAAATAAATTTGATTGGAATTTTGATATTAATTATGAATAATATATCTTTGTTTTTTTATAGATTCTTTTCCACTTGATCCTATTAAAGAAAATTATGTACGTCAAGTGAGGGATTGTATTTTTTCAGCAGTTCAACCAGAGCCTTTCACGTCAGCAGTTAAGCTGGTAGCAGTTTCAAAGGTTAGCACATGGTTTTCAATAAGTGTCTCTATGTTGAAACAATGTGTCATTTAAATAAATTATTAATTAATTAATTAATTACATTAATGTTGCCTGTATATTGAATAAAACTGGAGGTTTAAGTTGTATCTTCTATAAACTTAGCATGGATGTAAATTTAAATCATTATTTTGCAAATACTCTTTTTAATTCCTATTTTTATGTATTTGTCTTCTTAGAACTGACATTAGAGGAGTGCATCAATTCTTTTTTAGTATCACTTCTCAACTAGTTACAAAAAAAGAACAAATCCAATCAGTTTGGTGATTTTTAAAAATGATACATTCAGGCCATGTAGGCATCATTGGCCAGCCATCCTTTATTTGCATCCTTAATTGTGCTTGAGCTGTCTTGTTGAACTGCGACAGTCCATTTGGTGTAGCTTCGCCCACTTCACTGTTAGGGAGGGAGTTTCAGGAGTTTGACTCAGTCACAGTAAAATGATACAGTTCATCTACCAGTAAGTTCTGAAGAAAGAAATATTAATGCTGTTTCTTTCTTCACAAATGATGCCAGACCTGCTGAGTTTCTCCAACATTCTTTGGCTTTGCTTCAGATTTCCAGCATCTCAGTATTTTGCTTTTATATGATATAGTTCCATGTTGGGATGGTGTATGGTTTGGAATCTTGGAATCACAGAATTGCACTGGATCTCTGAGCATTTGAATTTAGTACTAATCTCTTGCCTTTTCCTCACAATTCTGAACTTTATTTCTATTTAAGTAATCATCTAATGCCCTCCTAAATGCCTTAATTAAACATGTTCCACCATAGGCACATAGAGGGGAAGCTTTCAATAGTGGTATTCCCTTATACCTGCTACCCCTTATCTTCCTAGGTGCTGTCTGTTTGGAAGGTGCGTCTAATGGAGTCTTGGTGAATTTCTGCAGTACATCTTGGAAGTGGTACTCACTGTTGTCACTGTGTTTTTTGGGAATTAATGTTTGTGCATGTGGTGTTAATCAAGTGGGTCAGATTTTCCTGGATGGCATCAAGCTTCTTGTGTTGTTGGAGCTGCAGCAATCCAGACAAATGGGCAATATTCCATCACTTGTGATTAAGACCTTGTAGGTTGTGAACAGATTTGGGAGTCAGGAGCTGAATTATTTGCTACAGGATTCCTAACCTCCGACCTATTCTTGTAGCCATAGTATCTATATGGCTAATACTGTCAGGTTTTGTCAATAGTATCCCAAAAATTTGATAGTGGTGGGTTTATCAATGGTAATGCTATTGAATGTCAAGAGAAGATGGTTAGATTCTCGCTTGTTGGAGACAGTTATTGACTGGCATTTATATGGCACAACTGTCACTTTCTACTTGTCAGTCCAAGCTTGCATATTGTTTAGGTTTTGCTCCATTTGAATACGGACGACTTCAGTATCTAAGGAGTCAAGAACAGTGCTGAACATTGTGCACTCATCAGTGGGCATCCCTATTTCTGACCTTGTGATGGAGGAAAGATCATTGATGAAACAGGTGAAGATGGTTGGGCTTAAGATTCTACCTTTTGGATCTCCTATACTGATGTGCTGGAGCTGAGATGATTGACCTCTAGAAGTCACAAACATCAAGGTGTGACTCCAGTCAACAATAATTCCAGTTTTGCTAGGGCTCCTTGATGCAACATGTGGTCAAATGTAGTCTTTAAGTCAAGGGCAGTCTAACCTCAGTTTTGGAATTCTGCTGTTTTGTTCATGTTTGAATGAAAGCTATAATGAGTTCAGGAACAGTTTGGCAAAATGAAACTGAGTGTCACTGAGCAGATTATTATTAACAAATGTTGTTTGATAGCACTGTTGGTGACCCTTTCCATCATTTTACTGATGCTGAAGAATGGACAGTAATTGTTGCATTTGTTCTGCTTTGTGTAAAGGCATAACTGGGCAATTTTTGACATTGTCAGGTGGATGCCAAAGTAGCGGTACTGTAACTGCATCACTAGGGGCATGACAAGTTCTGGAACTCCAATCTTCAATACTATTGTCAGAGCCTATACTTTGGCAGCATCTAGTGCTTTCAATTGTTTCTTCATATGAAGTGAAGTGATTCAAATTTTTTGAACTCTGGCAACTGTGATGCTGGGGTCCTCCGGAAGTGGCTGACCTGATCATCCACTCAGCACTTTTGGCTGAAAGTTGTGTCAAATGCTTTAACCTTAGCTTTTACATTGATGTAGCAAGCTCTCCCATCATTCACAAAGTAGATGTTTGTGCAGCCTCCTCGATTGTAACCAAAATAAAAATTGCTCAGACCTGTTCTGAGGAAGGCTCATTTGACCTGAAACATTAGCTCTGATTTCTCTCCACAGTTGCTACCAGACATGCTGAGCAGCAATTTCTATTTTTATTTCTGATTTCTAACACTTGCAGTTCTTTTGGTCCTCCTCGATTGAGTTATTTAATTGTCCACAGACATTCATGACTGCATGTGGCAGAATAACAGAACTTGGATCTGATTCATTCTGGTTAATTACGTAGGTCTTCGTATCTGTCTGGCTTAGCATTAGAAACAATTCAGCCAGGTTTCTTTAGTCAACAAAGAATGAGTACTTCATTTCAATTAAAACCTAAACAAACCTGCAAAGATTATTGATAAACATGGTTTGTCTATGAAGATAGATATAACTTGGATTGTAACATTCCCAAACTTAGATGAGGCAAATATAGGTAACACAGTATGGCCAAATACATCAAATGGTAAATGTGATCAAGACAGGTCCCACAGATTTCTTAGCAAACATTACTGACACTGTTGGTCACAAATCTCATGAAAACTTCATAATGGATTCCAGTTGTTCATCTTTGATGACTTTGCCTTGAAATCTTCTCAAAGGCTGCTCCTTTATATGGGTGTGTGTTCCCCTGGGTTTCAAAAACTGCACTCCTGTTCTTGCAGACACAACTCCAGTATGTTCACAATCAGCAGATTTCACCAAACCAGTACTGCCCTAAGATTTTTGCCTGAGCTCAAATTTTGATCAGTTGCAAAAAGCAAATAATGCTTGTGGGTTTTCTTCACCCTCACTCATAATTGTATTTTTCCACTCGTGGCACATGGCCTCTTCTGAGCTCCCACATTTCCCGAAATTTTTCTTGAGCCCTAACCCCAACACTTGGCTGTACCTACTGATTTCTAGAATTTCTTCCTGTGTTCTGATTGTGTAGTATGCCTTTTCAGCAGTCCAGCTAAACTATTCTTTTCTATATGGAGTGAGCTTCTGTCTCTGTCTGTCTCTAATTCAATTGACTGTGACCCAGAAACTGTTTCTCAGTCACTCCTGAGATTTTTTTTCAATTGAATTTACATTTCATGACCTGCCATAGTGTGATTTGAGCCTATGTCTGGTGTTCTGGATTGCTAGGCAAGAGTGAGGACTGCAGATGCTGGAAATCAGAGTCCAGATTCGATTGGTGCTGGAAAAGCACAGCAGGCCAGGCAGCATCCGAAGAGCAGGAAAATCGACGTTTCAGGCAAAAGCCCTTCATCAGGAATGAGATTGCTAGCTTAGTGACATGCAATACATCACCACTTCCCCTGCCTGAGTTTCTCAAATCAGGGATAATCTAAATGCAAAGGGAAGATTAATACAGTACTCCCAAATTGTGTAATTAATGAGATGCAAATACATGCAAATAAGCTTCCATCATCTGTGTCTGATAATTTAAGGAATCAGATTCACTTGATGGTGAGAATCTGATTTTTCAACTCTCGTCCAATCAAACCATCACATTTATTCTCACCACCTCAGGTAGAGGAAAATCACGCCCTTTATGTTTTTATGCTGCTCATTAACCTTATTTACCAAATTCCACACATTCACGTTTATACAGAATAAACTTTGTTTCGAGATTACTACATTTTCTCTTACATTCTCCTCATTAAAATCTCATGTTTTCTTAATACAGGGCTATCTTTTCTAGTCCTTCATGCATCTTGCTGTTCCCTTGCTAATCTTAAATCTTGCTTCCCCACCCAATCTAAATTTGTTTAAACCCTTCACTGTGGCACTAGCAAAATGCCTTGCAAAGATATTGATCCCACCTGTGCTAATGTAGAACCTGTCTTACCCATGTAGGTCTCAACTGCCCTAGAATGGGTTCCAAATATCTTAAGAAACTAAAGACCTCTCTCCTGCATTATCTAACCATCATGCTTTCATCTGATCTGTCCTAATTTCTATGCTTAATAACACCTAACATCAAGAATAATTTGAGAGATTATTGCCTTTGAGATCTGGCTTGCTAGTTTATTTCCTAGCTCACTAAAATTTGTCTGTAGGATCTTTAATCTATATTGATGGTACTGATTTGGACTGCAACCTCTAATTGTTTGCCCTTCTCCCTCAGAGTTTGTTGTAGCCACCAATAAAATCCTTGTCCCTGGCACCAGGAAGGCATATGTTATCCTGTATTTACTTCTGACACCACAGAAATGCTGTTCTCTCTCCTGCTAAATATCAAACCCTCATTTCCTAGTCTTCCTTCTGCCCACAGCTGGCCCAGCCTCACTGTCATGGATTTGGCTGTGCACAACCTACCATTCTCAACTAAATACTGGTCAGAAAGCAAGACGGATTCATGGGGACACTTGCCTGCCTGATCTTCCATGAGTGCCTTTTTAACACCCATCTCCTCTCTACCTGCTAAGTTGTGGAGTGACCACCTTTATAATGTGCTAACCATAAGTCTTTCAGTCCTGCAGATCCAACACAATTGATGCTGATTGTTGGTCATGCTCTAAAACTTTGATCAGCCCTAGCTGTTGACACTGCCTGAACATTTCCAGGACAGGGGCAGCAATCTTGTGGTTCCCAGATGAAGCATGATTTGCTCTGTACAGGACGATGATGCCCTTCCATGCCTCAATTTATTAGATTATTAAACTGAAGACTTAAATAAATTAACATTCACCAGACAGCTGCTTCTGATGCAAAGTAATTATTCAACATGTCTATTATTAAGTTATTTTCGTTGTCACTGTTATCAGTTTTCAAAAGAACGACATTGCATTTTCATAATGTAAAATGTTGCAGTGTTTCAGGCCCTTGAACCTGTTCCATCATTCAATTTAGATAATGAGTGAACTGTATCTTAACTTAATTAGCTCATCTTCATTTTATATTTTCAATTAATCTCAACATTTTGCAATAAAATGCTTTCCTGATATTACCTGTTGTTGGTTTCACTCTAATTTGAAAGTGTGCCACTTTCTCTGGAAACTCCCATCAAAGGAATTTTTTTTCTCTAGCTGTCTGTGGCATCTTTTTCTGCTAGCATGTTAAACACACCAAATTTGATAACTCACATAAACTTATATACACAATTACACATAAGTCTATGGAGTCTGTTCTCATGAACAAAGAACATTACAGCACAGGAACAGGCCCTTTGGTCCTCCAAGCCTGCACCGATCTATATCCTCTATCTAAATCTGCTATCTGCTGCCTAATTTCTATGGATCTGTATCCCTTTGCTCCCTTCCCATTCATGTATCTGTCTAGATACATCTTAAATGATGCTATCGTTCCCACCCCTACCACCTCCACTGGCAATGTATTCCAGGCACCCACCACTCTCAGTGTGAAGAACTTTCCATGTATATCTCCCTTAAACTTTTCCCCTCTGACTTTGAACTCATGACCCCTAGTAATTGAGTCGTGCACTCTGGGGAAAACGTTTCTTGCTGTCCACCCTGTCTACACCTCTCATGATTTTGTAGACCTCAATCAGGTCCCCCTTCAGCCTCCTCCTTTCAAATGAAAATAATCCTAATCTACTCAACCACTCCTCAAAGCTAGCACCCTCCATATCAGGCAACATCCTAGCGAACCTCCTTTGCACCCTTTCCAAAGCATCCACATTCTTTTGGTAATGTGGCGAAGAGAACTGTACGCAGTATTGCAAACGTGGCCAAACCAAAGACTTATATAAATGTAACAACCCCCTACAACCCACCCTCCCATCCTGGCACCTTCCCCTGCCACCGCAGGAATTGCAAATTCTGCGCCCACATCTCCTCCCTCACCTCCATCCAAGGCCCTAAAGGAGTCTTCCACATCCATCAAAGTTTTACCTGCACATCCACCAATATCATTTATTGTATCCATTGCTCCTGATGTGGTCTCCTCTACATTGGGGGACTGGACACCTCCTAGCAGAGCGCTTTAGGGAACATTTCCAGGACACCCGCACCAATCAACCACACCGCCCTGTGGCCCAACATTTCAACTCTCCCTCCCACTCTGCTGAGGACGTGGAGGTCCTGGGCCCTCAGACCCCACCCCTCCAACCGTAACAAGGACAGAACGCCCCTGGTGCTTACCTTCCACCCTACCAACCTTCGCATAAACCAAATCATCCGCCGACATTTCCGCCACCTCCAAACAGACCCCACCACTGGGGATATATTTCCCTCCCCACCCCTTTCCGCCTTCCACAAAGACCGTTCCCTCCGTGACTACCTGGTCAGGTCCACGCCCACCCTCCCATCCTGGCACCTTCCCCTGCCACTGTAGGAATTCAAAACCTGTGCCCACACCTCCTCCCTCCCCTCCATCCAAGGCCCTAAAGGAGCCTTCCACATCCATCAAAGTTTTACCTGCACATCCAACAATATCGTTTATTGTATCCGTTGCTCCCGATGCAGTCTCCTCCACATTGGGGAGACTGGATTACCCCTAGCAGAGCGCTTTAGGGAACTTCTCCGGGACACCTGCACCAATCAACCACACCGCCCTGTTGCCCAATATTTCAACTCCCCCTCCCACTCTGTCGAGGACATGGAGGGTCTGGGCCTCCTTCACCGCCGCTCCCTCACCACCAGATGCCTGGAGGAAGAACGCCTCAGCTTCTGCCTCAGAAAACTTCAACCCCAGGACATCAATGTGGACTTCAACAATTTCCTCGTTTCCCCTTCCCCCACCTCACCCCAGTTCCAAACTTCCAGCTCAGCACTGTCCCCTTGACTTGTCCTACCGGTCTATCTTCTTTTCCACCTATCCATTCCACCCTCCCCCACCCCCCCCGACCTATCACCTTCATCCTCTCCCCCACTCACCTATTGTACTCTATGCTACTTTCTCCCCACCCTCGCCCTCCTCTCACTTATCTCTCCACCCTTCAGGCTCTCTACCTGTATTCCTGATGAAGGGCTTTTGCCCGAAACGTCAATTTTACTGCTCCTTGGATGCTGCCTGAACTGCTGAGCTTTTCCAGCACCTCTCTACTCCAGAATCTGGTTTCCAGCATTTGCAGTCATTGTTTTTACCCTGTAACATGACCTGCCAACTCTTGTACTGAAAAACCTGTCTGATTGAGGAAAGCATGCCATATGTCTTTGTGACCACTCTACTGATCTGCATTGCTACCTTCAGGGAACAATGGACCTGAACACCAGATCTCTCTGTACATCAATGTTCCCCAGGACTTTTCCATTTACTGTATAGTTAACTCTGGAATTGCATCTTCCAAAATGCATCACCTCGCATTTGTCTGGATTGAACTCCATCTGCCATTTCTCTGCCGAACTCTCCAATCTATCTGTATTCAGCTGTATTCTCTGAGAGTCCCCTTCACTATCTGCTATTCCACCAATCTTAGTGTCATCTGCAAACTTGCAACCTACACCTTCCTCCAAATCTTTTATGTCTATCACAAACAACAGTGGTCCCAGCACAGATCCCAGTGGGACACCACTGTCACAGGTCTTCATTTTGAGAAGCTCCCTCCCACTACTTCTCTGTCTCCTATAGTCCAACCAGTTCTCTATCCATCTAGCTAGAACACCCTGGACCCCATGCGACTTCACCTTCCATATCAATCTACTATGGGGAACCTTATCAAACACCTTACTAAAGTCCATGTATATGACATTTGCATCCCTTCCCTCATCAATCAATTTTGTCATTTCTTCAAGGAATTCGAGTAGGTTTGTAAGACATACCCTTCCATGCACAAAACCATCGTGCCTATCATAGATAAGCCCATTTTCTTCCAAATGGGTATAATATCCTATGTTTTAGTATCTTCTCCAATAGCTTCCCTACCACTGACATCAGGCTCACAGGTCTATAATTACTTGGATTATTTCTGCTACCCTTCTTAAACAAGGGGGACAACATTAGCAATTCTCCAGTCCTCTGGGACCTCCCCTCTTTTCAAGGATACTGCAAAGATATCTGTTAAAGTCCCAGCTATTTCTTCTCTCATTTCCCTCAGTAACTTGGGATAGATCACATCTGGACCTGGGGACTTGTGCACTTTAATGCCTATTAGAATACACAACACTTCCTCCCTCCTTATGCTGACTTGACCTAGAGTAATCAAAGATCTATCACTAACTTCAACATCCGCCATGTCCCCCACCTCGGTGAATACTGATGCAAAGTACTCATTAAGAATCTCACCCATTTTCTGTGACTCCATGCATATCTTTCTTCCTTTGTCCTTGAGTAGGCCAACCCTTTCCCTAGTTATCCTCTTGCTCCTTATATATGGCTTTGGGATTTTCCTTAACAGTGCTCGTTAAGGATATTTCATGACCCCTTTTAGCCGTCTTAATTCTTCATTTCAGATTGGTCCTACATTTCTGATATTCTTCCAAAGCTTCGTTGGTCTTCAGTTGCCTAGACCTAATATACGCATCCATTTTCCTCTTAGCTAGTCTCACAATTTCACTTGTCATCTATTGGTCCCTAATCTTGCCATTTCTATCCCTCATTTTCACAGGAACATATCTCTCCTGAACTCTAATCAACCTCTCTTTAAAAAGCCTCCCACATATCAAATATGGATTTCCCTTCAAACAGCTGCTCCCAATCTACATTCTCTAGCTCCTGCTGAATTTTGGTGTAGTTGGCCTTCCCCCAATTTAGCATTCTTCCTTTAGGACTACTCTTTTCTTTGTCCATGATTATTCTAAAACTTATGGAATTGTGATCACTATTCCCAAAGTAATCCCCCACTGAACCTTCAATCACCTGACCCAGTTCATTTCCTAACATCAGGTCCAGTATGGCCCCTTCCCGAGTTGGACTACTTACGTACTGCTATAGAAAACCCTCCTGGATGCTCTTTACAAATTCTGCTCCATCTAAACTTCTAACACTATGTGAATCCCAGTCAATATTGGGAAAACTAAAATCTCCTATCACCACCACCGTATTGCTCCTACATCTACTTACAATTTCTCTACATATTTGTACCTCTATGTCACATTTGCTGTTGAGAGACTGGTAGTACCATCCTAACATTGTTACTGCACCCTTCCTATTTCTGAGCTCTGCCCATATTGCCTCACTGCTTGAGTCCTCCATAATGCCCTCCTTCAGCACAACTGTGGTACCTTCTTTGACCAGTAATGCAACTCCTCCACCCCTTTTACCTCCCTCTCTATCTCACCTGAAACATTGATAATCATGCCCTTCCCTCAACCACGTCTCAATAATCACAATAACATCATACTCGAAGGTACTAACCCAAGTCCTACGTTCAACTGCCTTACCTGCTATACTTCTTGCATTAAAGCAAATGCACCTCAGACTACCAGTCCCTCTGCGTTCATCCTCCACTTCCTGCCTACTCTTCTCCTTAGTCACGCTGACTTTATTATCTAGTCCCTTACAGGCTTTAGTTACTCCTCCGTCCTGTCCACTAAGCTCCTCATTTGGTTCCCATCCCCCTGCTACATTAGTTTAAAACCTCCCCAACAGCGCTAGCAAAAGCACCCCAAGGACATTGGTTCCAGTCCGGTCCAGGTGTAGACCATCCAATTTGTAATAGTCCCACCTCCCCCAGAACTGGTCCAATGTCCCAAAAATCTGAACCCCTCCCCACTGAACCATCTCTCATCCTGAGTGTTCTATCATTCCTACTCTGACTAGCATGTGGAACTGGTAGTGATCCTGAGGTCCTACTTTTTAACCTGGTTCTTAACTCCCTAAATTCTTCTTGCAGGACCTCATCCCATTTTTTAAAATCTATATCATTGGTGCCTACATGCACCATGACAACTGGCTGTTCACCCTCCCCCTTGAGAATTTTCTGCAGTTGATCTGAGACATCCTTGACCCATGCACCTGGGGCAGCATACCATTGGGAGTCTCATTTTCGATCACAGAACTGCCTATCTACTCCCCTTACAATTGAATCCCTCACGACTATAGCCTTTCCACTCTTTTTCCCACCCTTCTGAACAGCAGGACCATAATTTAACTTATCATTTTATTAAACCTGTCGTGCACCATCTCCAAAGCCATTCTTATCTATGCTGAGCTTTGCAGCCTGGAACTACATATCATACTCGAGGTTTGCTCCATATACCTGTTTTCATTTTAGTTCCCATGAAATTAAGACTAATATTCCATGGGTCATTTTATTGGTTTTCCTACTTGTCTTCTGTTGCTTCTGTGACTTCAGCACTTAAATGCTTAACAGTCTCCTGAAGGCATTAATCAGTGTTGATTTTATGGACCATGGTGGTCCTCTCTTGTTCAAGTTTTAACTCTTCTTGAGTAAGATAGTGATTAGCATTTTCAAGCAAAGGTATGTGAACATCAATAAAGAATGGAAAACTCAGCTAATTTTTGTTTTCCTATTCCTTGTCTCTTCTCTCAAGATTAAGTTTCCATAACTTCTGAGACAATCACATGTGGGTGGCACGGTGGCACAGTGGTTAGCACTGCTGCCTCACAGCGCCAGAGACCTGGGTTCAATTCCCGCCTCAGGCGACTCTCTGTGTGGAGTTTGCACATTCTCCCCGTGTCTGCGTGGGTTTCCTCCGGGTGCTCCGGTTTCCTCCCACACTCCAAAGATGTGCAGGTCAAGTGAATTGGCCATGCTAAATTGCCCGTAGTGTTAGGTAAGGGGTAGATGTAGGGGTATGGTGGGTTGCGCTTTGGCGGGGCGGTGTGGACTTGTTGGGCCGAAGGGCCTGTTTCCACACTGTAAGTAATCTAATCTAATCTAAAAAAAAAACACCCAAATGTCTCATTCCTGGCAAAATCTCAGCATTTATCAAATAGCTGACATCCTGCTGAATTTCTCTAAGCTGTAATCTTTCTCAGCTGCATCATGTAAGTACTGCTTGTGAACTTTTTTCAACCTATTCTCAGTTGCATTGGATTACAAGTAACTCCCAAGGTTTCTTTTTCATCCAACCTTTTCCCGCTGCAAAGAGTCACTATTTCTTGGGATTTTCCCTGTGCCTTAACTGCCTCAAGTCTGCTAACAGTGGCACTTGTAACTTGTGCCACCTCTACTGTTTCAGAACTCACCTAGTTCTAAACAACAATTAACTTCTCCCAGCATACATGCAACCAGGTAAGTTGAAGCTAAACAACCTTTTTAAATTCTATCCATCTCCATGATAATGTAGCCTCCTCTGAGCTAGCCTTAATCCAACTTTCATTTTGAGTCATTATGATCTAGTGCTTGAAACCAAATGGAACTCAAGATCAAGCAATGTTAACAAAAAGATAATTGGGTAAGCATTTGATTTTGTTTACTTAGGGAAATCAGGTAATCAGTGTGGTGGGAAGTTAAAAATCACATAACACCAGGTTATAGACCAAAAGGCTTATTTGGAAGCACTAGCTTTCAGAGCTTCATCAAAGAGCAGCTCTCTGAAAGCTAGTGCTTCCAATTAAACCTATTGGACTATAATCTGGTGTTGTGTGATTTTTAACCTTATACACCCCAGTCCAACACTGGCATCTCCAAAGTGTAGTGGGAGTTTGCGATGTGTGAACCACAAATGAAATGCTATCAGCAAGCATTTTAAACTCTGCTTGCAGTACTGACACTTCAAAGAATGTAATACGATAGGTAGAATTTTTCTAGCTCTTGAACAACACGACAAGTTAATTGAGAAAAAAATAGCAAGATTGGAAAAGATTGAGATTCTTGACCCCAAGAAAAATAAATCTGATTTTGCACCTCAGGTTTGATTGGTGATTTATAAATCTCACTCATAAACACAGGGAGTCCAATTTGCATGCATTAAATCCAATTACTGCACATTCTTGCTTCATTTTTATGTAATTTGCTATTCACCAGCATAATGGATAGAAACTAGACAGTGACAGTTCTGGAAATAGGTACCTGGTGGCTCCAGCTTATCCTTTGCTCTTCTGGGCTTCCATCTTGGTAAATGATGCCTTCATCTTATGGCATACTCCATGGGTAGCAATCAGTCACATCCTTCATCTGCAGAGGTTAACACAGGACTTCTTCAGACTCTCCAGGTCATTTTGGCACATCTCTGACTCACTTAAGAGTACAGTTACGCACTTCAATGGTGCCCTTCAGAGTGCACTGATATCTTTCAATGTGTTTTGTGTGCAAAGGCAGGCACCCTTTTTATGCATCAAAGCAGGGTGCAACTCAGGGCTTTTTGCTTCTTAGCACATGTACATTCTGTGTCACCTTGAATTCTCACTGCATTTTTGCCTTGCCTTTTTGTGCTTTGCCATCTCATTCAGAATTTAAAGCATCGAACTTTTGTCTTGCCTTGCCTTTTAGCCAGAGTCAAAGCTAAACAGCTTGTCGTGGTTGTCAGCATTCTTCAGTCAAGGGAGTAAGACTTGTTGCCCTGTATGGCACTATGCATATCAATGTCACACCAATAGCATGTGCCAGCAGCTCTTGTGGCAAACACACTGTGTGGTTAAACTAAATGGTATTTTGTCAATGTCTAAGAGGTCAAATTAAGGGAACTATAGACAGTCCGTGGTTCAAGCCAACTAGGAGAAAGTGAGGATCGCAGATACTGGAGGTCAGAGTCAAGAGTGGGTGCTGGAAAAGCACAGCAGGTCAGGCAGCATCTGAGGACCAGGGAATGAAACCCTTTCTGATGAAGTTCTCTTGCCTGAAACATCGATTCTCCTGTTCCTCAGATGCTGCCTGACCTCATGTGCTTTTCCAGCACCCATCTGTTGATTCTATGGTTCAAGCCACGATTAGTCAAGCCAGTATCTGATCTCAGTTCAGGGGCTTGGCACAGTCAGTTCGGCACTTAGGATGTTGAGGGTTAGGAGTTCTCTACTATTACATGCTGGGGAGTGGGCCAAAATCAGTTCTGAAAAATGACAAGTTGTTCTGATATGCTGGGTATTTGAAAAATTGTAGTGCTTCCTTAGAAGGGTTCTAAAGTGGTATGGTACTAGAAATGGGGAGCTAGCGCAGTTTCAGTCTTGACCACTAATTGCACACAGCTCAGATTGGAACAGGGATGTTTCTGTTCCATGTGACTCAGTAAGACAAATTTCACTTTGCTGTTGGGGAAATGATAAATATTTGATTTATAAAATTACAGTATTCTTATCTGTCTTCAGAATAGTTCATACATAAAATGTTTTTTATAATACCCTTAAACAGGAAATAAAATCATCTGTTATCATTGTTTGCATAATCATAGTTCAGGATGTCACTCTTGAAGTGTGTTCCGTTTGAAAATGGTAATCTGTTTTCCTCTACCTTTGAAATAATTATTCGGGACACTAAAGAACTTTTAAAGTATAATGAACAAAATTATGTATACGTGTCATATGATGCAGGTTTTGTTTGTACTCATTGTATGCAGAGGGAGGGATAGTGTATTCTAAAAAGGAAACTATTCGTAGTTTTGCAGGTTAAAGCTTTTTAGTGACATAGGGAATATGATATTGAGTGAATCTAACTGCATTCCTGTTACTGAATACAGAAATTTGAAGTTGATTAACACAATTGATTAAAAGAAAGAACAATTGATTCTAGTCACACATGTCTTGGACGTAGATACAATGAACAATGCAACAACACTATTTAATTCAGGTCTGCTCATGGTTTTTGCAAACCAGCTTCGGAAGATTATGTGCACAGTGCCAATACTAGCCTTTATTTCACTTTGTATATCATAAATGTGCCTGACTAAAAATTATGATAAATCTAATAATAGCACTGAGGGTGTACCTATATCACAGACTTTGTAGCGGTTCACAAAGGCAGCTCGGCAATAGCTTCTTAAAGGAAATTAGGAGTGGGCAGTAAATATTAATTTAGATAGTGACACCCACATCCTGTGAACAAATAAAAGTTAGTCTTATTATGAATAATTTTAGTTAAGATAAGATTTTCAAATCACCCTGTTCAGAGATGTTATAGCACATCTCCGGAACAAAAGGGACTTGAACTGCGGCCTCCTGGTCCAGGGTAGGGACATTCCATTGTACCATAACCACCCTTTAATTAGGATAAGAATATTTTACTTCTGAATTCGTTTCAGCTTAACTGATTTAAAGTGGTTGACTAAACTTACATGTATAACCAGATTTTTAAGAATTTGGTCTGAATTGTAACCATTATTAATATGTTTTTTTTTAAATCAGGAGGTTGTGGAAGACCTATTGGATTTAGATCTGTCTATAACAGAGACCAAGGAGTTTATTCGATTTGTTAGTGGTGCACAAATTCTACCTGGATCTGTGCCTCTCACTCATAGATATGGCGGTCATCAGGTAAAGTAGAAATATTTTATGAAGTAATTGAAAATAATTTATCCTATTCTTTTACTTGTATTTCTTTCCTTTTTAAATGAGTAAAATGATTCAATGTCTTACAAGGTGAGCTGTGATGATGCTTAAAATTGAACAATGCACAATATAACTGCACTTTTATTGAATAAGATAAAGTAGACAGATGAAAGAGAAATTGTAAGAACCTGATAAATATCACTAGTAATGTACTGCAGTTCCAGAATAAGAGTATTCAGTGTAAGATCTGTTTGAGCTAGATCTTGGTGGTTAGTTTAACCCTCTTTTGTACTGTTGAGTTCAGTTGTCCTTGTGTGTTAAGTATTGAAGTATTGGTAATCTCTAGTTATAATTTTCTCTAAGTTTTTCTCAGTGGGTTGGCTGACTCAAACAGGTTTGTCAGAAATCATGGAGCAGGTCACCATTATGTCTTGGTCAGGAAAATACACATAATTGGGGAAGTGTAAAGTAAGGGTGAAGTTAAAATAAAAGTCAGATCAGGGTTGGAGGCATGTAATTTTGTATAGATTGCAAAGTAAAACATTCAGCAGTTTGGACCATGGCATGATAGTTAAATCTTACTTCATGAAGACATTTTCAGTATTATCTGCAACAGGTTCTGTTTGCATATGGATAATTTGCAAAGACATTGAGTATTCTTGAGGGCTCGTGAAAAGTGAAAATAAACACAGACCTGAAATAAATGTCTGCAGTTAGGGTAATTTGTGGTGATTACTAATTAAATATCTCTTCCTCTGGTATTATGTGTTGCTGCATTAATTTCCTGACTATTGAAAAGCTATTCAATCTGTTTCTCTAAGTGGAGGTTTACTACAGACATGGATCTGAAAATGAGAAAGAAAGTTTCAATGTTACAGTATTCAGAAAATGGAAATCACAGGAGGAATATTTTAAATAGAAAACATTTCAATAGAAAATATATACTTATTCTCTAAAGTATTTCTTCATATTAATGGTATAATTGTTAAGGTTATCATGTTCTTAATGCGTTTACAGGATACATTTCATGTAAGTTGTTTTGTTGACATGAAAGTAAGTGCAGTTCTTGAGAAATTATTCTTCAGTTTAATGATTCAATCCTTTTTTACTATCTGATTGGAATTCTGTAAATGTATATTTTCAATAACCACAGTAACATTAAGTATCTAGAGGAAATCCTTAATTGGGACTGTCAAGATAACTTGATTGAACTAAATTCCTGTCTTGAGGGGCTGAAGCTAGGAATTTTTAATTTTAGCTGAATTTTTTTCAATTAGCTAAATGCTTCCTGAAGAAAAGTGCAGCAAACCAGCCAACAATATACACTATATTATAGATTTTTAACTGTACAATATCTCCAGTTATGTGAAAACTTATTGTATAACAAAGCAAATGGTAATCTGAATATTGCAATTTTTTTCCCTCAATGCATTTATTCATTGACAATGAAGTTAATGGTTATGTATTAATGGCAGAGGGTGGTGCATGTACGGGATGAGCAGCCAGAGAAGATGGTGGAGGCAGGTCCGATTGCAATATTTAAAAGGCATTGGATGGTTATATGAAGAGGAAGGGTTTAGAAGGATATGGGCAAAATGCTGGCAAATGGGACTCGGTCAGATTGGGATGTCAGGTTGGCATGTACGAGTTGGACCAAAGGGTCTGTATTGTATGACTATATTTTATTTCTTTATTTTTCTACTTTTTTAGTTGCTGTGTATAAATTTTTAAACTTTGTTTCTCTCTTACTACTTTGTCCTGAGTTATCTTTGTACTTAAGATGCGCTCTGTGTGGTAGCATTGTACACTTATTGTACTCCTATGCTTCTACACTTGAGTACATGTGACAAAACAAAATTAAATCTATGTATTAAGATTAATCTTGTGATGCCACAAATTACTGGGCGTAAAGTCAGTACATTTGGAGATAGGAATACACTCAGTCCTCATTATCCACAAGGGATAGAGGCATAGACTTCCTGCAGATCACTAAAAATTCAACTAAGGTTCTTTCGTTTTGAAATAACCGGACAGAGGCCGACCAAGGACGTTCTAAATTCTGTTGATGTAGGTAAGCCAATACCTCACAAGCTGTTACCTCGCAAGTGGGGCAACAGCAAAACAAACCCGGCCCCTCAGAACAGATAAAAATGCTGTCAGAAACTGTCGGTTCCCCTTCTCTGGCTAGTGTTGAGGAAATTCCAGAGTTCGAGATGGATGCAGCCTTGATACCATTACTGCCGGAAGAAGAGGTGGAAACTCTCCTGACATGGTCTGCTTTCACGTGACCCACATGTTTGTTCAGGACTGCCTCACCTACCTGAACTTAAGTCACATGACCTGACCTTGCATCAACCTCAACTTGTACCCATAAAGGGCCATTTCCATGATTGCAGCACCAAACATTGTCTCCCGAATTAAAATAGCTCTCGCTTAGAGGAGTCACGTAACTGGCATTGGCGCTCCTGCTGTTGCACCCACTCTGGTCTGGGAATATCAGGTTTAACTTGATGCAGAGTCATCTCTCCATCAGCAACTTCATCATGGAGCTATCCCTGTTGTTGCGTGAGGTGTGATCCTATACGGTTTGCTACCAAGTGATGCTGTAGGCTGCTTCTTTAAGCCTTTTGGATCACTTTTTCTGCCCCTCCATTTGGGCAGTGGATGGTGTGGAGCTGCCCTTATGTGCTGAATGCCATTCAACTTCAGGAAATACTCCAGTTCCCTGCTGGTAAATGACGTCCCAATTCCAGGAGTCAATATATCGTGAATGATGCTCGCAGTTTCTCAATTGTCGTCCCTGAGTTTGTCGAACACACATTATGCATGTCTAACCACTTTGAATGGGTATCCACAGTGATCAGGAACATTGAGCCCATGAAAGGACCAGCGTAGTCAACATGCAACCGAGTCCAGGGTTTACCTGGCTATTCCCATGAATGTGCAGTCAGTGTTGATTGCAATTTTTGTCCTTGTTGGCACTCTGGGTGCTGCCCCACCAATGCACAATGTTGGCATCCAGCCCTGGCCACTAGACTTATTTTCTTGCTTTCTTCATCTTGGAAACCCCTGGATGAGCCTGGTGGAGGTCAGCCAGTATATTGTGGCGACCTTTACTCTGGACAATTACTCTTGCTACCCAAAGTAATATGCCATTCTCTATGGTGATCTGGTCTCACTAGGTCCAGAAAGGTTTCACCTCTGGTTGTGATGGCCTTTCTGTATGCCCATTACCACCAGCTGTTTTAGTTTTGCAAGGATAGGATCTTTGTGTCCTCCGCTAGGTATTGTCAGCGGTGACCAGAGAGTGGCCAGCACTGCTAGTGGAGTATCTGTAAGTGGGAGGTGGCTCAGGGCATCCGCATTAGCCACTTAGCTTCCTGGATGATGTTATAGCTTGTACTTGTATGTGTTGTGAATAAGGGCCCGCCCAGAAGCTATAGGCAGCACCATCTTGTCTTCCTTCAGTAGCCCTAGCTGGAGTTTGTGATCTGTTACTATGACAAATCCCCATCCGTAATGATACTGGTGGAGCTTCCTCACACCAAAGATGACTGCCAGACGTTCCTTCTCTATCTGGGCATGTTTATGTTCAGCATCAGCCAAAGTCCAAGAAGCATTCACTATTGGGTGTTCTTCTCTGTTGGGCCACTGGTGAACCAACACTAGAAAGCATCACATGTCAGCACTATATCTTCCTTCATGGGACAACACCTTAGATGATGATAGCTCCAAGAGGTAGATAACCATTTTCTTAAAATCCCCACAAAGGTGAACTGAACTGTCAAGTTTCACATTCGCTACAACCGATGCTGCCCATTCCGCAAACTGCATTTTTTTGATGATTCCTCTGCTCCCCATCCTTCTGATTTCCATCTGTACATTTGCCTGCAAGGCAAATGGCACCATCTGGGTCTTGCGAAATATTGGAATGGCTTCCTGGTCAACATGTAAAGTGACTTTGACTGCTTTGATAGTCCCAGGCCCTTCCTGAAAAACTCCTGGGTATTTCAATAGGATTTCACTGAGGCCGCCATTTTCTACTCAAACAACGTTGAGCCAATCTAGGTGGATCTTTTTCAACCAATTCCACCCAAATAGGTTTGGGCCTGAGTCTGTTACTGCCATCAGTAACAACTGCACCAATTGCTTCTCATAGGCGACCAGAACCGAAGTCATACCCTTAATTTGCAGCGGTTCCCAGTGTTTGTTCTCATTCTGGCTGAGGTCTTGCGCAAACTTAATCGTTGGGAGATCTGAGTGAATCTTATTAAAGACAGGTTCGGTAACCACAGATACAGCTGTGCCAGTGTTGACCTTCATGGGAACTGGGTGACCATTTAACTAGAAGTTAATTTTAATCAGTTCTAATTTAGATATCACTAAGCAATTGTTCCAACCCACACATAGGGGGACTTTCCAGGGTGAGCACTCTTGTGGGTACCAACCTGTGGAGTTTTATTGCTCAAGTTGACCTTATAGGATTCCTTTGCTGTCTCGAGTTTGTATACCAGCAGTAACTGCAATGCTGTGCTGGCCCAGATCTTGAACAACATTTTAGCCACTTGGTCAAAGCTCAGCTTTGTTGCCGAGTTAAGTTGTCAGCTGTCCTAAGATTCCTCTGCTCAGGATATGTCCTGCATGAGGCTCTGCAAGTGCCTACAATCAAGTAGTGTTCCAATCAAGCTCAGATGGACAGGTGTAGGTGTCCACTTCCATTGGGATGCCCTGTAGTTCCCATGTTCCAATTGCTACATTTTCTAATGACAAAGCCAGTTGTAGTACCTGTTTGAAGTCCAGTTGTCTAGTAGACACTTCTGCATGGTTAGATCATTAATCCGACATACCAAATGGTCTGTCAGCGTTTCATTCAAGATAAATCCAAAATTACATGCCTCTGTCGGTCATGTTAATCTTGTCAAAAATCCTGATACTGATTCTCTGATGCTCTAAAAGCCAAATAAAACTGATAGCATCTCAGAATTAGAGAAGGCTTGAGGTCATAATATTCCTTAATCAACTCCATCAACTCTTGGAAGGTTCTAGTGTCGGGTGCCTCTAGGAAGATTAAGCCCCCCTAACCAAAAATGCTGCTGGTCCTCAAGCAGTCAGAAGGATTACTCATTGCTGTTCATCTGCCCCAATGTCATTAGCTTGGAAGAAATATTACATTATTTCCACATACTGAGCTCAGGCTTCCACGGCAGGATCATAGTCAAGCTTTCCAAATAAAGGTATGATGCCAGAAATACTTACCCCACCTCCAAGATGACTGTTGCAAGTGAATGTTCTTTAGGCATGTACTATTTTCTCCTGTTGCCATTGAAATAATTGCACAGAGGCTGGTTTCCCATCACCAACTCACTCTTTATTTAGTTGTGCACAGTACACAGGCTGTGGCCAGGCAGCTTGGAGCCAATCTTCTCAACCAAGGAGATTCTAAATTCTCTTTTTTTTAATTTTATTAAACAATATCCTCTGTTAGTATTAGTCAGCCAGTGCCTCCTGATTTGCCCAAATTAACAACCCCATTCAAGGACCTTGTAGTCAATGAGGTCTACCTGCTTCCAATCACTACATCTTAGAACCTAATAAACCTCTAAATAAACATAAACACATTAAAACAATGTTAATAAAATCATGAAAATACATATATCTTTAATAGAGTAATCTTGAGGAAGGCAAGATGAGAAGCAGTTACATTCTGTAGTACCATATAGTATGGTGCCGAGGGCTGACTTTGTGAGTACATTGATCCATAGGTAACAAATCGGCAGATGACAAGGACTGAGTGAATAACATAATGCCTATGAGCCAGGTCATGCTCCTGGCAAGCTCAAAATTAGCTCTTCAAAATGGCGACATGGTGGCTTAGGGGTTAGCACTACTGGTTAGCACCAGTGATCTGTGAACGATTCCACCCTTGGGGATCTGCCTATGTTGAGTTTGCACATTCTTCCCGTGTCTGTGTGCGTTTCTCAGGTGCTCTGGTTTCTTCCCACAGTCCAAATATGTGCAAGTTAGGTGAAGTGACCATGCTAAATTGCCCATTGTGTCCAGGGATGTGTAGGCTATGTGGATTAGCCATGGGAAATGTAAGGGTACAGAGATAGGGTGGGTTGGTTGGGATCCCTTTTGGAGGGTCGATGTGGACTCGATGGACTGAATAGCTTGCTCCCACATTGTAGGGATTCCATGATTTTTTATTGCATGTAGAGTAAAGCCATATATACCAGAATGCTTCTGGTTCAATAGCTAATCTCAATAAAAATAGCAGTTGGTTGCACTTCCATTTCTGATTGACCGTTACTCTTAGAAATGGCTTGTGTACCATTAAGTGAAACATTAAAGATTCGACTGTTATAGCTCATTTTGTCCTCACTCTATCGAGCTCATCATCCAGGTTCACATGTGAAACACGCCTATATAAACAAAGGTCAAGAGGACTAATGGCATCTCTAGTACTGTATCCCAGAAGGAATCATTACCTTCATGGACAAGAGATTAAAAGGAAATCCACAATGTGCAAAAGAAATTTGAATCATTTTTTCTAATGTTGTCTTAAACTGCTTTTGTAATTTTTCAATTGATGAGTTTATGGAATGTAGCAAACTGTTAAATAATATTAAAAATCACACAACACCAGGTTATAGTCCAACAGGTTTAATTGGAAGCACACTAGCTTTCGGAGCGGCTCTTCCAATTAAACCTGTTGGACTATAACCTGGTGTTGTGTGATTTTTAACTTTGTACACCCCAGTCCAACACCAGCATCACCAAATCATGAGGTTAAATAATTTCTTTTCTTTATCTTTACACACAGTTTGGAATCTGGGCTGGCCAGCTGGGTGATGGAAGAGCCCATTTGCTTGGAGCATACACCAATAGGTAAACAAAAACATTTTTAGGAGAGATTTGAATTATGTTGCTTGAATCTAATTTGTTTCCAGATTACAGAATTGTTACATTACACAAGAGGGCCAGATGTTGAGGGAGTCAATACAGATGATGAAGATGCTGAGGAAGCCAGAGCAGTAGTGAGATGAGATATATAGGATGGGAAGAATCAGATAGCAGCTAGCTTTGAGGGCAAATGACTTTGCATTAATGTATGTAGAACTGAGAACTGAGCTCAGATGTATTCCTGTCCTCAAGGCAATGCTTAGATTATAACTTTAAAACATTAAACTGCTTTGTTTAGAGTAAATTGTAACCTAATTCACCTTGTAGAGTTGATGCAATTCAATAAAGCATTATATGATGTGTGCCTGAGATATTTGTCATGTCAAAGCCATATTTTGCAATGGTATCCTCTTCCCACACAAATCTTTGCTGATAAGTTATCAAATGTGCATGTTCTAATTATAGTGAAAGATCAGTGGGCTGTTAGTGCCTGAGTGTTTTAGTAGCACCTTTCATGTTTGAAATGTGCACCCTGGAACATGTGTGACAGTCATTATCACGCTGGTGCAAGTAGTGCTAAACTGGCAGCTGCAATAAAGTGACAGACCTCTGCAGCTACCTCAGTCCTGTCTGCCTTTGTCAGTAAGGGTGACTTTTTGTTGCCATCCCTCAAGAAAAGTACTTGACACAGTTGCATGAGAAATTTCCTCTTGCCTTTAGATCCACTTCCACATTTAGTCTAAAAAGGACAAGACTGTGTTCATTGTGTTGTAAAAAATGTGGAATATTTACATAACAGTAAATTTGAAAATTGATATTATGAAACAAAACTGCAATAAAAGTTGGAAGACCAGAATGAGCTTCTGTGCTCCAAAAATTTGATACCTGTAAATAATGTCTTTTTTTTAAGAGATCTATAGTAGAATTAGAATGACTTCGATTAAATAATTCAAGAGTAACTTTTAAAAATATTTGACTTGGAATAATCAGAAATCAGATGAATTCTTATAAATTAATTTCTGCATCTTTCTGCAGGCACGGCACAAGATGGGAGCTTCAGCTGAAAGGTTCTGGGAAAACCCCCTATTCTCGGTAACTGTAATACATTGTGTTCATCAAAAGTAATTTCACATGAGTACTGTGTCTTGATTGGATTTCTGTTTGCAGAGATGGTGATGGGCGTGCTGTTCTCCGCTCTTCAGTAAGAGAGTTTCTTTGTAGTGAGGCCCTGAATTATCTTGGGATCCCTACCACCAGAGCAGCCAGGTAGAAATTCTAATACTGTACTCATAATGCTTGATAAGATTTATAACTAGTCTAGTTTTAATGAATTTATTCATTTGAAACAATAAATGTTCCTTTCTCCTAAGATGCTTCCTGAACGGGCTGAATATTTTTCCAGAGTTTTCTCATATTCTTTTATAATTTCCAGTATCTAGAGCATTTTGTGTTTGTTTTAGAATTTGATTCACTATCACTTCGTGTTCAGGGCTGGAGAAGACTTGTGGCAAGATGTTGGGGCAGCACAGTCTCTTGATTATGCAACTTCCATTTGTCGCTTTTACCTTGTTCTCCTTCATTATTTTCCATGTCTCTTCTCATGATTCATTGCCCATATATTCAGCCTCAAGGATTCCAATTTAAATTCTGGCCTTTGTCTTTTAAATCCATTCTTGACACAGATATTTCTGTTATTTTTCGTGCTCCTCAAATCATTGCTCTAACTTTTTCCTAAAATCCATGATTATTGCCTTGCATCGCCACAATAATGTTCTGTCCAGCAACCCTTGTCCTCATGCTGACATCTCATAGAATCCTGACAGTGCACATAGAGGCCATACGGCCCATCATGTCTGCTCCGATCTGCCAAAGAGCATCCCACCTGTACCCTATCCTTGTAACCCTGTATTTCCTATGGCTAAACCACCTAGCCTGCACATCCATAGATACTATGGGCAATTTAGCACAGCCAATGCACCTAACCTGCACATCTTTGGACTGAAGGAGAAAATTGGAGAACCCAAAGAAAACCTATGCAGACACGGGGAGAACATGCAAACTCTACTCAAACAGTTGTCCAAGGATGGAATCAAAGGCAGGTCCCTAGAGTGTGAGGCAGCATTGCTAAGCACTGAGACACTGTGCCACCCAATATTTTGCCACAAGTCTTCTCCAGCTCTGATTCCTTGCATGGTAGACCCTATCATGTATTCGAATTCTCATTTCACTTATGATGCGATAAATGACACTTGGATAATGATCTGATTGGGCATAGTCAGCATTAATTTGTGGATGAGAATCATGTTTGTCAAACTTGTTAGAATTTTTGGCAATGTTACTACAAAATTCATAAAGGGAATTTTCAGAAGGTTTTTGATAAGGTCACGTGTGAGACGTTGGTTAGCAATTTTAAAGCACATAGGAAAAGTGGTAATGTGCTGATATGATTTCAGTATTGGCTAACAAAGAGAAAAGATAGAATAGGAATAATTGGCTCATTGTCACGTTAGTAAGATGTGACTAGTGGAATACTGGAACGACCAGTTCTTGTTCCCCAGTATATATAAAATAGAATCATAGAACATTTCAGTACAGAAAGAGGCCATTTGACCCATAGTGTCTGAAAACAGTCCCTAAAAGAGCTATCCAGCCCGACCCATTCTCTGGCCCTATCTCTGTAGCCCTTTAAATTAATCACTTTCAAATATATATCTGCTCTTTTTTGAAACTTTGAATGAAATCCATCTCCAGCACTCTCCCAGGCCGCAACTCTGAGTAAAGAAGTTTCTCCTTATCTAACTCCTCTAGTTTTCTTGCTGACAACCTTGAAATTGCAACCCTAATTACTGACATACCAACGAGAGAATTACTTTGTCAAAATTATTAATAATTTTTGAACATGCCAATAAGGTCACCTATTCTCTGCTGCAAGGGAAACTTTTCAGACTTCTCAAGGATAATTTCTCTAGTCTTTCCTTGTACAGTCAATTCTTCTATAACACGATGGTTGCATTCTTGTGCAACCCTGTGTTATAGAAAAATCATACTTTAGAAATAGTGCTTAAAGTGTTGGTGCTATAATCACGTTACAGCCAATGCACTTTTTAAAAGTTTGCACTTTAGAAACAATTTGTCAGTTGCGTTACAGCGAATTCGTGTTGAGGAAACACGCGTTGTAGCAGAACGGGCTGTGTCCAAAGTCCTTCATTCCTGTACATTCCTTCCAGAGTTTTAACATCCTTCCTTTGAATAAGGTGCCCAGAACTGAACACAATACTCCAAATGTGGTCTGACCAGTGATTAAAGTTGCTTGCTTTTAAACTCTGTGCCTGTTTTAATAAACCCAAGAAACATATAAGCCACCTTAACAGTTGTTACAGCTTGTCTGACCAATTTCTGAGAATTATGCACGTGAATCAGTGATTGGGATGTGGAGACCAAGGGTAATTCTGGATTTAGGTTTGCTTGCTGAGCTAGAAAGTTCGTTTTTGGACATTTTGTCACCATACTAGTTAACATTATCAGTGAGCCTCTGGATGAAGCACTGGTGGCTTGGCCTGCTTTCTGTTTAGGTGTTTAGATATCCTTGGGATAGTGGTGTCATGTCCTGTGGTGATGTCATTTCCCATGATGATGTCATTTCCTGTTATTTTTCTCAGGAGATGGTAATTGGGTTCCAAGTCAATGTGTTTGTTGATAGAGTTCCGGTTGGAATGCCATGCTTCTAGGAATTCTCATGCATGTCTCTGCTTGGCTAGTCCTAGGACGGATGTGCTGTCCCAGTCGAAGTGGTGTCCTTCCTCATCTGTATGTAAGGATACTAGTGAGAGTGGGTCATGTCTTTTTGTGGGTTATGGCTTGTTTGTCCAATGTAGTGTTTGTTATAGTTCTTGCAAGGTATTGTGTAAATTAGTTTTGCTTATTGTCCGTATAGGGTCTTTCAAGCTCATTAGCTGCTGTTTTAGTGTGTTAGTGGGTTTGTGGGCTACCATGATGCCAAGAGGTCTGAGTAGTCTGGCAGTAATTTTTGAAATGTCTTTGATGTAGGGGAGAGTGGCTAGGGTTTATGGATGTGTTTTTTGTTAGAGTTCCGGAACTCTATCATCAAACACATTGACTGGGATCCAATTTACCACCCCCTGAGAAAATAATAGGAAATGACGTCTCCACAGGAAATGACATCACCAACCCAAGGAAACCCAACACACATAAATAGAAAGCCGGGCCATGCCACCAGTGCTTCATCCAGATGCTCATTGTTGGCGTTACCTAGAATGGTGACAAAACGTCTGGGTGGCACGGTCGCACAGTGGTTAGCACTGCTGCCTCACAGCGCCAGAGACCCGGGTTCAATTCCCGCCTCAGGCGACTGACTGTGTGGAGTTTGCACATTCTCCCCGTGTCTGTGTGGATTTCCTCTGGGTGCTCCGGTTTCCTCCCACAGTCCAAAGATGTGCAGGTCAGGTGAATTGGCCATGCTAAATTGCCCGTAGTGTTAGGTAAGGGGTAGATGTAGGGGTATGGGTGGGTTGCGCTTCGGCAGGGCGGTGTGGACTTGTTGGGCCGAAGGACCTGTTTCCACACTGTAAGTAATCTAATCTAAAAAAAACTAACCTTATAGCTCCGTGAGCAAACCTACATCCAGGACCTCAACCTGAGCAACAAATCTTCTCAAAATTCACGACCAAGTGTAATATTTCTAAACTTGTACAAAACTAAACAGGAATACCTGTTGTGATATAAAGTGATTCACACAGACTATGAAAAGGCATAGTGACTAGGCAGGGACATGGTAGATTGAATACAGAACAATCTCAATTATCTGAACAAGATGGGTGGGGAGTATTTTGTTCGGATAACTGATTGTTTGGATAACTGATCAGGGTTCCCAGGGCGGCGGCAATAGCAAGGACAGGGTTCCTGTGGTGGCAGCAATAGCAGGAACAGGCTCCCGTGGCGGTGACAATAGCAGGAACAGGGCCCCGTGGAGGCGGCAATAGCAGGAGCTGGGTCCCGTGGCAGCAGCAATAGCAGGGACTGGGTACCGTGGTGGCAGCAATAGTAAGAGCAGGGTCTTGAGATGACCCTGTTCCTGCTCCTGCACCAGCCCAGGCTGCCTGCTTTCCCTGTGCTTTTAATTAAATTTAATAAAATTTTTACGGGACCTTGAGATCTTGTTTGGATAATCTGAAATTCGGATAATTGATGTTCAGATAACCGAGGTTGTTCTGTATAATGTGGAAAAATGTTAAGTTATCCACTTTGGTAAGAGGAGCAGATATGTAGACTACTTGTTAAATGGCAAGTTAAATTGAAAAATATAGATGTACAAAGGTGTTATATACTAAAAGATAACTGAATTTGTAGTGACAGCTTTACTTCAGTTAACCACACTCCATAAAATGCGCACACCTCACTGATTTAGAGGTTAATAAGAGGTTAGTGAGTAAAATTAGGGTGCACGGGATTGGGGGCAAAGTACTAGATTGGATAGAGAATTGGTTGGCTAATAGGAAACAAAGGGTAGTGATTAACGGCTCCATTTCGAAATGGCAGGCAGTGACCAGTGGGGTACCGCAGGGATCCGTGCTGGGACCGCAGCTTTTTACAATATATGTAAATGATATAGAAGATGGTATCAGCAATAACATTAGCAAATTTGCTGATGACACAAAGCTAGGTGGTAGGGGGAAATGTGATGAGGATGTTAGGGGATTACAGGGTGACCTGGACAAGTTAGGTGAGTGGGCAGATGCATGGCAGATGCAGTTTAATGTGGATAAATGTCTGGTTATCCACTTTGGTGGCAAGAACAGGAAGGCAGATTACTACCTCAATGGTATCAAATTAGGTAAAGGGGCTGTTCAGAGAGATCTGGGTGTTCTTGTCCACCAGTCAATGAAGGCAAGCATGCAGGTACAGCAGGTCGTGAAGAAGGCTAATAGCATGCTGGCCTTCATAACAAGAGGGATTGAGTATAGAAGCAAAGAGGTGCTTCTGCAGCTGTACAGGGCCCTGGTGAGACCACACCTGGAGTACTGTGTGCAGTTCTGGTCTCCAAATTTGAGGAAAGACATTCTGGCTATTGAGGGAGTGCAGCGTAGGTTTACGAGGTCAATTCCTGAAATGGCAGGATTGCCTTACACGGAAAGACTGAAGCGACTGGGCTTGTATACCCTTGAGTTTAGAAGACTGAGAGGGGATCTGATTGAAACGTATAGGCTTATGAAAGGACTGGACACTCTGGCAGGAGGGAACATATTTCCGTTGATGGGGGAGTGCCGAACCAGAGGACACAACTTAAAAATACAGGGTAGACCATTTAGGACAGAGATGAGGAGAAACTACTTCACCCAGAGAGTGGTGGCTGTGTGGAATGCTCTGCCCCAGAGGGCAGTGGAGGCCCAGTCTCTGGATTCATTTAAGAAAGAATTGGATAGAGCTCTTAAAGATAGTGGAGTCAAGGGGTATGGAGATAAGGCTGGAACAGGATACTAATTAGGAATGATCAGCCATGATCATATTGAATGGCGGTGCAGGCTCGAAGGGCAGAATGGCCTACTCCTGCATCTATTGTCTATTGTCTACATTTGTTTAATCTGTTTTCATTTTTTTTTCTGTATCCAGAAATGCTCTTGCACACAACTAAATGTGTTTTTCTACCTACATAAAATATCTCATGTCTGTAAACGTTCAGAATGGTACACCTACCGTTTCAAGTTGACTCTTGCACCTCAGAATTTGTCCTCTCTTAACCATTTTTGCATCTCTTATCCAGTCTCTTTGAACTGCATGTACAACTTTTCTGACAACATATTTCCAGTTTCCCAATCCTTACCATTTGTTTTTCATATAAAAATCAATCTTACACTTTTATACTTCCCAAAATTTACGAAGGCAGTCTGCAAGTTCTCCACTTCTTTCTTGAAAATTTGCCTCATAATTTCCATCAAACATCACCTTCTTTCCTTGTCTGCGCTTGTTCATGAACAACTTCTCCTTTAACTTTTCTCACATTTCCAAAAGGTGTTACTCCCTTTTGGAACTATCATAGGGTCCTCCCTTTGATCAACTGCCTCTCATCAGCTTTCATGTTCAAAAAAATCATTATCAACCTTCTCTGCAACCTCATGTGTTGATGTCACCACAAACAAAGCTTCCATTCTCCTCCATTGCTGCTGCTTGAATTATGACTATATTTGAAGATTGAAATATGTAAGTCAGAGGAACCTCAATTATCTTAATATCAATTATCCGAATTTTGGATTATCCGAAGAAGGTGTCAAGGTCTCAATAAAAACATTACATCAAAGTGGTGTTTCCAACACTGATTGCATTTTTTGTTTACAATGATTAAAAATGAACTCGCCTTATTGAAATGCTGCCGGGAACAGCCCTGGATATCGATGGGAGCCCAGGCACCATCTCCAAATGTCTGACCACTTGCCCCCTCTCTCTCCCCACACTTTCCCTGGGGTTCTACACAGGGGTGTATTCTAAACCTCCCTCCCCCAGATAAACTCTCCAACATTGTCCTGTACAGGGCAAAGGTGGAACCAGTCAAAACGTTGCAGTAAAAAGGTGTGTGTGTGTTTGTGTGTGTGTGTGTGTATATGTGTCATCCCCCAAAGGCAGCAGCAGTCTTACTGTTGGTGTCCAGTCCGGCTGCCCTGGAGTCGGGGGTGGGAGGGGGCAAGGGTGCGGATGGTGGGTGGTGCTGGCAGAGGCGGTGTTGGATGGGGTTGGGGGGGCGGATGGGGTCGAGGTTGGGAGCGGACAGGGGTATAGGGTTGGATGGAGGGGGTGGGGGCGTGGCGGGGGCATGCACGCGATGTGCTGCTGCCTAGTCTCCTGAATGGGGAGCAGATTTAGCAAGTGCTCGATGTGTCAATCCCATTGAACTGATTTTGGAAGCGGGGGTGTGCGCGGGCATCAGCAATGCTGCAGGTCCCTTGCACACAAGTATATCTCTGCTCAGAAGCAAGCCCTGAAACAGAGAGAGGGAGCAATGCAGGCAGAGCGAGGAGAAAAGAAGCTTCAGAAAACTCCAAGCCCCAGAGGAGAGGTATTGAATCAATTAACCTAATAATCAATTAACCGAATGAAATAGTGCCCACCCATCGCGTTCAGATAATCAAGGTTCTTCTGTATATTTTTACTTATACTGTAAAGTATGTTTTCCATTTTTTTAACGAGGTTACCTTTTCAAATTTTGACCGCAGTATTTTTTTAGTTATTTGTTTTTATTTGATTACTTTTTCCCCCAGCTTAGTTATAAATTGTTATGATAATGTAACATTTACTTTATGATAAAACGTTTCTGCAGTCTGGTTGTGAGCAATGATGATGTGAAGAGGGATCAGTTCTACAATGGGCACGTGAGGAATGAAAAAGGTATGCATACTGTATAACTTTTATTCAGAAAAAGTTAAGAAATAGTTTCATAAGATTAAAACTGAAACCATGTGATTACCTTTTATTGTGTTCTTCAAGGTGCAATAGTTCTTCGTGTAGCTAAATCATGGTTTCGTTTTGGATCACTGGAAATTTTGGCATATTCTGGAGAAACTGAATTATTAAGGTAATCTTACCAGTTTTTAACGTAACTTTGGATTTATTCTTCCGAAAGAACAATAAAAAATGATTTTACAGTATTAAATAGTCATTGTAAACTCAGACCAAATAATGCCAAATGGTTGGAACTAACTAATTTTTGCAATGAGTATGTATACA
Organism: Chiloscyllium punctatum; assembly: GCF_047496795.1. Taxonomy (NCBI): domain Eukaryota; kingdom Metazoa; phylum Chordata; class Chondrichthyes; order Orectolobiformes; family Hemiscylliidae; genus Chiloscyllium; species Chiloscyllium punctatum. The sequence continues at coordinate 88,239,340 of NC_092746.1, read as the reverse complement.
AGCGATTTGTGTAGTTCGTTACTAATTTTCCTTCCTCAGACTCAATGCAATTTTGACAAACTTGGCCTCCAGTGGACTTGGAAAGTTGCCTGGATTCAACAAACATAAATATTTGGAATCATAAGTACTGAAGAGGCCTTTTGGCCCATCAAGTCAGTGCTGACAAATAAGAAACTTCTGTAAATTTACACTCATCCCACTTTCCAGCATTTGCCCCATAGCCTTAAATGATATAGCATTTCAGGTGCTCATCCAGGTATTTTTTTAATGATTGTGAGGTTTCCTGTGTCAATTACATTCCCCCACCCCCATAATGCAATGCATTCTAGATTCCCATCATCTAGGTGAAATTCCCTCTAAAGCCTCTTCCCTTTCACCTTATAAAATTATGTCCCTTGTTATTGACCCTTCAACTAAGAGGAACAGCTGTTTTCTATCCACCCTGTCTATGCCCACCATAATCTTATACACCTCTATCAGGTTCCTCCCTCAGTCCTCTCTGCTCGAAAGAAAACAATTCAGCTTATCCAGCCTCTCTTCATAGTTAAACTGTTTTATCCCAGGCAACATCCTGGTGAATCTCCTCTGCATACCTCTCCTTTGCAGTCACATCTTTCCTGTGGTGACCAGAACTGCACACATTCTGTTTGATCTGTGGTCTAATCAAAGTCCTCTCCAGTTTCAGCCTAACCATCAAGCTATTTTAATCTATGCCGTGATTGATAAAGACAAGTGTCCTGTATGATTTCTTAACTTTCCTGTTAACCTGTCCTGTCACCTTCAGGGATCTGTGGACAAGCACCCAAGATTGATCTGTTCCTCTGAGCTTTCTAGTGTCCAGCCATTCAGTGAGTAGTCCTTTGTCTTGTTACTTCTTCCAAAGTGTGTCACTTCACGCATATCAGCATTAAATTCCATCTGCCACTGATCTGTCTATGTGAAGAATCCATCTGAGTAACTTAAGACCTTTTTCCTTACTGTCAACTACTAACCAATCTTCATGTCATCCACAAACTTGCTTATCATCTCTCCCCCTCTATCTTATATAGCATTAATATATATCACAAACAGTAAGGAACATAACACTGTAGCATGCTACAAACAATGACCACTAGTCACACAGACAGCGTTCTGCCACCATCCACTGTCTTCTACCACAAAGCTAATTTTGGATTCAACTTCTCAAGTTACCAAGGATCCCATGTATTTTTACCCTCTTTATCAGTCGCCTGTGTGGGACCTTGTGAAAGGTTTTGCTGAAATCTAAATAAAGTACATTAATTCACTACCCTCATCTACACACCTCTTTGAAAAATTCAAGCAACTGTATTAAGCATAACCTCCCTCTGACAAAGCCATGCTGACTATCCCTGATCAAACCTTGCCCCTCCAAGTGCAGATTAATTATTTCCTTCAAAGGTTTCCCCAATAGTTTGCTTATACTGAAATGAGGCTCATTGGTCTGTAATTTCCTGGTTTTACTCTTCCCTTCTTGAAAAGTGAATCCACATAAGTTGTCCTGCAGTCCTCTGGCACCTCCCCTGAGACCAGAGTAATTTAAAAAGAAATTGGGTCAGAGCCCTGTAATTTCATCTCTCGTCTCTCACAGCAGCCTGGAATATTAAATCATTTGGACCTGGGAATTTGTCTACCTTCAAGCCCACCAATCCTCCAATACCTCCTCACTCTCCATGTCAAACTGTTCATGAACTCATAATACTGCTTACTGAATTCTGTACCTACATCCTCCTTTTTCAATATGAAGAAAAACGTAATGTACTTGTTTGACACCCTACCAATTCCCTCTAGCTGCACACGCAAGTGGTTTCCTTGGTCCCCAATGGGCTCAGCTCTTTCTTGATTATCCTCTTCCCCTTGATATACTTGTAGAATATCTTGGGATTCTCCCTAGTCTTACTCATTAGTGTTTTTCATGCCCCTTCTTTGCAGTCCTAATTGCTTTCTTAAGTATTCCCCCTGCAATTTATAAACTTCATGAGGACCTCCAACGATTTGCTCCCATTGTACCTGTTAAAAGCCTCCTTCTTTTCCTTTCTTATCCAGTCCTGAATATTCTTAGACATCCAGAGTTCTCTGGGCTTGTTGCTCCTACATTTCACCCTCAAGTTAACATTTGAGCCTATACTTTTGGCAATTCCATTTTGAACAGTTCCGCTGTTCTGCTGTAGATTTACCTAGAATTAGCTGTTTCTAGTCTAGTTTTCCCAGATCCTGCTTTATTTTAATAAAATCCACCTTCCCACAATCCAAGATCCTTTTTTGCAGACCACCTTTATCGTTTTCCATAAGAAGCTTAAAATGTGCAGTGTTAGAATCCTCTCCCACTTCCACTTTGAAAACCTGCCTGGCTTTATTCCCCAAAATTAGGCCCAGCACTGCACTGTTCCTTGCTGGACCTTTTATATGTTGATAAAAAAAAGCTTTCCTGAATATGTTTCAAGAAATCTACATCCTCTTAAACCCTCTACACTGTGACTATCCCAATTAATATTGGGAAATTGATATCCCCAAATATAATCACACTCCTATTGTTTTTACACACCTCAGTGAACTGTATACGTATCTGCTCTTCTGTTGCCCACTGACTTTGTTTGTTTGGGTCAATTAGAGAAATTGCTGGAAAAGCTCAGCAGGTCTGGCAGCATCTGTGGAGAGTAGTCAGAGTGACCCTTCCTCAGAACTGATGGTAGCTAGGAAAATGCCAGTTTATATACTGAAGGTAGGGTGGGTGAAGGGGGTGAGGAGTAAATGATAGGTGGCGATAGAGCCCAAAGAAAGAGAAGAACAGTCGGACAGACAAAGGAATGGATAATGATCCAGCTGGGAGGGTAAATAGCTATTAATGGAGACTGTTAATGGCTAACAATGGGTAATGTGGAATAGCAGACAATGTGATAATAAGACCTGTGGTGTGTGGAGTTTGGGGTAAGGATGTGGAAAAGCAGAAGCCCTAAAGTTGTGGAACTTGATATTCAAGCTAGAAGGCTGCAGGGTGCTCAAGCAGAAAATGAGGTGGTGCTCTACCAGCTTTCACTGAACTTCACTGGAGTATGGCAGTAAATCTGAGTCAGAGATGTTGGCCAGGAAACAGGGTCGTGTGTTGAAGTGACAGGCAACTGGAAGCTCAGGATCTTTTTCACAGTCAGAATGCAGTGCTAGAAAAACTGAATGGCCTGAAGATGGATAAATCACCTGGACCAGATGGACTACACCCCAAAGTTCTAAGGTAATCTTTTAGGAATTGCTAGAATCAGGGAGGGTCCCAGAGGACTGGAAAATCACTAATGTGATTAAAAAGCGAGTAAGGCATAAGATAGAAAATTACTGACTGATTAGCCTAACCTCGGTAGTGCGTAAGATCCTGGAATCCATTGTGAAGGATGAGATTTTTGAATTCTTGAAAGTGTATGGTAAAGTAGGGCAAAGTCAGCATGGTTTCATGAAATGGGGGTCATGCCTGACAAATCTACTAAAATTCTTTTGAGTATGGAATGAGCAGGTTAGACTAAGGATAGCCAATGGATGTTACCTACCTGAACTTAAAGAATGCCTTTGACAATAAGGTGCCACACAGGAGGCTACTGAGTAAGATAAGGGCACATTGTGTCAGAGGAAAGGTTAGAAGCTTGGCTGTCTGGCAGAAAGCAGAGAACAGGAACAAAAGGGTCCTTCTCAAGATGGCAGCTGGCAACCAGTGGTGTTCCACAAGGCTCAGTGTTGGGACCACAACTTTTCACTTTATACATTGACGATTAACGAAGAAAATTAGGGCATTCTGGCTAAGTTTACAGACAATACAAATATAGGTAGAGGGACAGAAAACATTGAGGAGGCGGGGGGCTGGAAAGAATTTGGACAGGTTAGGAGAGTGGCAAAGAATGGCAGATAGAGTACAATGTGAGAAAGTGTGAGGTCATGTACTTTGGTAAGAAGAAGAGAGGCATGAACTCTTTCCTAAATAGGGCAAAAAATCAGAAGTCGGAAGTGCAAAGAGACTTGGGAATTCTAGTCCAGGATTCTCTCAAGGTAAACTTGCAAGTTGAGTCACTAGTTAGGAAGGCAAATGCAATGATGGCATTTACTTTGAGAGGACTTGAATATAGTTATAGAGATGTACTTCTGAGGCTTTATAAGCCTCACATTTGGAGTATTGTGCACAGTCTTTGGCTCCATATCTCAGAAAGGATGTACTGGCCCTGGAACGTGTTGAGAGGAGGTTCACAAGAATGATCCCAGGAATGAAAAGCTTAACGTATGAGGAACGTTTGAGGACTCTAGGTTAATAGTCAGTGAAGTTTAGAAGGCTGAGGGATCTAATTGAAACATTCAGAATACTGAATAGCCTGTACAGAGTAGCTGTTGGGAAGATGATTCTGTTCTTAGGAGAGACTAGAACCTGAGGGCATAGCCTTAGAATAAAGAGAAGACCTTTTAGAAAGAGACACTTCTTCAGCAAGAGAGTAGTGAATTTCTGGAATTCGTTGCCACAGAAGGCTGTAGTGGCCACATCATTGAGACTGAGAAAGATAGGTTCTTAACTGAATGATGGAACGAAATCGATGGGCTGAATAGTCTAATTTCTACTCCGATGTCTTATGGTCTGATAGGTGATAGGTGAAGCAATCACCCAGTCTACGCTTTGTTTCCCCAGTAGAGAGGAGCCCACATTGTGAACAACAAATGCAGTGGACTGGAATGTATGAAGTGCACGTAAAGCGCTGTTTCACCCGGAAGGTGTGTTTGGGCCCTTGGATATTGAATAGCAAGGAAGTTAATGGACAGATGTTACACCTTCTGCGGCTACAGAGGAAGGTGCCTTTGCGGAGTGTTGGGAGTGAAGGAAAAGTGAACCAAGGTGTCCCTGAGAGAACTGACTCTGCGGAATGCTGACAAGGGAGGGGAGGGGAATATGTGTCTGGTGGTGGCATTTCACTGGAGGTGGCAGAATTGGGAACTAATGATCTTCTGGATGTGGATGTTGGTGGGATAGTAGGTAAGGACAAGGAGAACCCTATTGCTGTTGTGGGAGGGAAGAGAAGAAGTGAGGGCTTAACTGCGGGAGACTTTGAGAGGACTTGAATATAATTATAGAGATGTACTTCTGAGGCACTATAAGCCTCTGGACAGACCACATTTGGAGTATTTGGACAAGGCTGAGGATCCTTGTTAACAACAGCATGGGAAATCCTCAGTTGAGGAAGAAGGTGGATATTTCAGAGGCTCTCTTATCGAAGTTGGCATCATCAGAACAGGTGCGATTGAGACAGAGGAACTGAGAGGATGGAAAAGAATCTTTACAGAAAGGCAGGGTAGAGAAGTACAGCACGGAAACCGACCCTTCGGTCCAACTCATCCATGCTGACCAGATATTCTAAATTAATCTAGTCCCATTTGCCACCACGAGGTCCATATTCCTCTAAACCCTTCCTATTCATATACTCATCCAGTTGAATGTTGTAGTTGTACCAGCCTCCACCACTTCCTCTGATCAAGGTAACTGTGAGAGTCGGTGGGTTTGTAGTGACCAGCCTATCCCCAGAAATGGAAACGCTTGTTGAAGAAGGGAAAGAAGGTGTCAGAGATGGACCAGGTGGAAGTGAGGGTGAGATGGAAATTGGAAGCGAAATTGATAAACTTCCAAACAGGAGAGGGAAGCTGTGTTGATGATATCATCGACATATCGAAGAAAGAGTTGTGGATGGGGTCCAGAATAGGACTGGAGCAAAGAATGTTCCATATACCCCACAAAGAGACAGATATAACAGGAATCCATGAGGGTACCCATGGCTACATGTCTAATCTGACGAAAATGAGAGGAGTTGAATGGTAAGTTATTCAGGATGATGAGCCTGTTTTGGCAGAGGAGGCTGGTGGTCGATGGGTATTTGTTCCAGGAAGAACTGGAGAGCCCTGAAACCATCCTGATGCAGGATAGAGGTGTAAAGGAATTGTATGTAGATGGTAAAGAGGCAGCTGAAGCCAGCAAACTGGAAATCCTGAAACTGGAGTAAAATGTCAGAGGAATCACAGATGTAAATGGATATGAACTGGACCGGGGAGAAATGACTGAGTCAAAGTCGGAAGAGATGGCTCTGTGGGGCAGGAGCAGGCAGAAACAATGCGACACACTAACAAGAAATTTGACAGCCCGATCTTTATTTGGAGCTCCTTACCTCACATTGCAGGAATGGTCTCTAGAACACACTCCCTTTCCTAATAAAGTCTGTGTTACAATGGTTATAAGCAACTTTGACAGTGTTTGCCACCATTCTTGCCGTTATGCTGCTCCCAGGAGATTTGCCAGCTAAGTGTTCGCTGTTTGTTACTTTGTGAACCTGCAGTTATTTTCCCAAGGTCATACAACTAAGCAATATTTTGCATTTGCCCACTTACAATGTTTTCTGTTTTCCTGTGTCCTTTCACAAGGGTATATGAGTATACCCTTTGTTATACGTCATTCAGTCCTTGGTTTTTATACCATTCGTCCTTCATTCCCCTCTGCTAATGGAATGGGGTCTTCTGCCTAATATTTGATTAGATTAGATTACTTACAGTGAGGAAACAGGCCCTTCGGCCCAACAAGTCCACACCTACTCTCCGGAGAGCAACCCACCCAGATCCATTCCCCTACATTTACCCCTTCACCTAACACTACGGGCAATTTAGCATGGCCAATTCACCTAACCTGCACATTTTTTGGACTGTGGGAGGAAACCAGAGCACCTGGAGGAAACCCACGCAGACACGGGGAGAGTGTGCAAACTCCACACAGACAGTGGTGCTTTGAGGCAGCAATGCTAGCCACTGTGCCACCATGCCGCCCACAAATGGTCTACAGCTATTTGTGTAAAGGAATTCAACTAAGATGTGGAAGTGTTGGTTTTAGACTGGTGTGGAGAAGGTCAGAAGTCGCATGAAACCAAGTTATTGCCAAACAAAGGAGCAGTGCTTCAAAAGCTTGTGATTTCAAATAAATCTGTTGGACTGTAATCTGGTGTCATGTGACTTCTGACCGAATTCAGCAAATTTGTTAAAGTTGTTTATTAGTTGCACTTATAATTTCAGTATACTGACATGTATAATATGTAATGGCAATCACCTAAAAGTCTTTGATTATGGTGGGATCAGACTTTTCCTTCTACACTTTATTAAAGAACAAGCTTTCTCTTTCCCACTAAGAAGTAAGTCACTTCTTTATATTTTCTGATCACCATGAGCATGAGCCTACAATTCTGACTGGAAACCGCTGCCTCAACTAACAATTCTCTTCACACATGGGTAACCCCAACAGGTGCCATGCAATGTTATTGATTACAGTAAACTCATCTAGTTCACGGAGAGATGATGGCATATTGGTAATATTGTGCTAGTAATCCAGGTGTCCAGGAAAAGCTCTTGGGACATGGGTTCAAATTACATTATGGAAACTGGTGGAATTTAAATTCAGTTAAGTCTGAATTTGAAAGTTTGTAAACTCAATAATGGTGATTATGAAACGATCGTCGATTGTTTTAAAAATCATTATGATTCGTTAATGTCTTTTAGGAAATGAAATCTGTCATCCTTATCTGTTCTGGGCTATTCACAACTCACAGCAATATGGTTGACTCTTAATGAGAATCTGATTGGTTCTCTGCTGTTATAGGATCATAGAGATATAAAGGACAGACACAAACCCTTCTGTCCCACTCATCCATGTCGACCAGATATCCTAAACTAATCTAGTCCCATTTGCTAGCATTTGGCCCATATCACTCTAAACCCTTCCTATCATATACCTTTTACCAGATGCCTTTTAGATATTGTAATTGTCCCAGCCTTCACCACTTCCTCTGACAGCTCATTCCATACACGCACCACCCTCTGCATGAAAAAGTTGCCCTTTAGCTCCCTTTTAAATCTTTCCCCCCTCACCTTAAACCTATGTCCTCTAGTTTTGATCTCCCCCCAACCCAAGTAAAAGACCCTGTCTATTTTTCCCTATCCATGCCCCTCATGATTTTATAAACCTTTATAAGGTCACCCCCTCGGCCTCCGACATTCAGGGAAAATAGCCCCAGTCTATTCAGCCTCTCCCTATAGCTCAAACCCTCCAATACTGGCAACATACTTGTAAACCTTTTCTGAACCTTTTCAAATTTCACAACATCCTTACTATTTGCAACCTTCCTAAATGCTCCCAAGCCTCAGGCTTGCTACTTTTTCTAACAACATTATATGACTTCTCTTTGGATTTAATACTACTATCACAACATCCTTCCTATAGCAGGGAGACCAGAATTGCATACAATATACCAAAAGTGGCCTAACCAAGCTCCTAAACAGCCACAATATGACCTCCCAATACGTATACTCAATGCACTGACCAATAAAGGTATGCTTACCAAAATGCCTTCTTTACTCTTCTATCTACCTGTGACTCCACTTTCAAGGAATTATGAACCTGCAATCCAAGGTCTCTTTTTTCAGCACCACTTCGGTGGGCCTTACTATTTAAGTCCTGTATAAGTCCTGCCTGAAATGCCTTCCAAAATGCAGCACATATCTGTCCATTAGTTATACAAATGAATGAGAGAATTTGCCTCACAATGCTTCCTTGGTACAGATGAATAGATTTTGCAGTTAGATAGTAAAATGAAATCTTGGGTAATGTCTTAAAATTAATGTTGGTATGAAAGACTTGATTTACAATGCAAGCCCAAAGAAAATTACCCATCTTAAGTCTACATACTTTCGTAGTTTACTTGCACAACTTTTACTTTTAACAAGAAACTGAACCAAATAATTGAATCAGAATTAGACTCACAGCTGAGGGACAATGATATATTCTAAAGCTTTGGTAGTTTTTAAAGAAATATCCTTTTTGTTGTTCCTAAAACCTAACATGCGCTTGTTCACCATACAAGGTGGGAATAGGATCAGAAATCAGGTCTCTGCATACTTTTGCACAATGCGGATTTCTTGAGTCCAGATTGGACAGGGTGGTATAATAAGTCTGAAGAATAAATTTTAGTTTAGTTTAGTTTAACTTGGTTATTTTCAGGAGGTTTTGCAATAAACTGGAAATCTATTGAAAACCAATCCTATCGGAAGCTAGAAATACCAAGATGCCCCATTGTTTTTAAAGAAAACGCTCACAGCTGTATCGTCGCTACCTCATTATGTATATGAGACCACTCTTATTGAAAATGAGTAACCAGCAGATGCTTCCATTCAGTGTCCTTCAATTTTCTTGTAAGTAAAAGAAAGTATTCATAAACAAGTAATTAATGGAGGCAGGATGAATGTTTACTGCATGCAACACGTGGGGCATGGGAGTGGTATTGTTAAGGCAATTTGGCAGTCATGAAAAGGTGGCTTTTTGAAAGCCAGAAAGGTCTGGACGACTTAAAAAAAACTCAGAGACAGTGCCACCATGAAACAAGTGTTTCAACTACAGGCATTGCTACACCATTTCCCCTGTCCTTCCTGCTATTGTTCCTGCTCTTGCTAAGCAGTTGCATGAAATGTAACATGTTTTATTATCAAACCTATCCTTGAAGACATTGAGCTGAATATTGATGACATTGAGCTGCTAGATGTAGTGGTGAAGGCTGGGACAATTGCAATATTTAAAAGGCATCTGGTAAAAAGGTATATGATAGGAAGGGTTTAGAGTGATATGGGCCAAATGCTAGCAAATGGGACTAGATTCGTTTAGGATATCTGATCTGCTTGAAGTGAGCATAGGGAGACCATGAAACTGATTTCAGGATTAAAAATCGGAAAGAATTAGTTTCTCGAAGGCCCTGCTATATTTACTGGAAGGACCAGACAAACATTTCTTTTGCCTGTTTTCCATTTCTAGGCAGTCGGGGTAAGAGGCTTAAATAAAAGCATAATAAGGCAGATGCTGGAAATACAAAACAAAACAATGTTAAAGAAACTCAGCAGGTCTGGCAGCATCTGTGGAAAAAGAAACAGAAATAACATTTCAAATCCAGCATGTGTCTAGTTCCAAAGAAGATTCTGAACTCGAAACTTTAGCTCTGTTCTCTCTCTACAGATCTTACCAGACCTATTGAGTTTTCAACACATTTTGTTTTTATTTCAAGTTAAAAGGATATAAGGTGGGCATGCCTTCAACACTTGGCCACATTGGGGAATTAACTGGCACAGGAGAAGGACAGTTGAAGTTTAGAACTAGAAAAGCTGGGACAGCCAGATCAGGGAGTGATCAAGGTATCGATTCTGACATTAGGCCCTGAGGTTGTGAAGATTAGAGACTTTGGTGGACTCAAGGCGAACTTGTGAAGATAAGATTGCATGGGAGATTTGACATCCCATACACTTCAAATCTTGGGAATTTGTTGAAGCAGAGGTATAATGAATCCAGCAGATAAGTGGAAAGGCATTTTTTTTGGATTCAACTGTCTTTGCCTCCCTTTAACTAATGGGCTCAGCAATGCCTGGAAACTTCAGCCAGTCTTGCCCTATACCAGCAGAGGAGGTCATAACACCAGACCATGCCAGCCTGCTCCAAGATTGGTAGAAAGTGAGGACTACAGATTCTGGTGATCAGAGTCAAAAAGTGTGGCATTGGAAAAGTGTAGCAGGTCAGGCAGCATCTGAGGAGCAGGAGAGTCGACGTTTTGGGCATACACCCTTCGTCAGGAATGTGGGCATGAAGGGGTCTGAGAGATGAATAGGAGGGTGGGTATGGGAGTAGAGGTGAGGCAGCTGGAAAGGCGATAGGTAGATGCAGATGGGATATGATGGTGATAGGTCGGAGAGGAGGGTGGAGCGGATAGGTGGGAAGGAAGATGGATAGGTAGGACAGTTCAAGAGGGCGATGCTGAGTTGGAGGGTTCGATCTGGGATGAGGTGGGGGGAGGGTGATAAGGAAACTGGCGAAGTCAGTGTTGATGCTGTGTGATTGGAGGGTCCCAAGGCGGAAGATGAGGCATTCTTCCTCCAGGCATCGGGTGTCTTGGATTTGACAGTGGAGGAGGCTCAGGACTTGCATGTACTTGGTGGAGTGGGAGGGGCAGTTGAAGTGGTCGGCAATATCAACAATACTCTCCAGCGCATCTCCTCCACTTCCCTTCATCCACCCTTGAACCCCCACCTCTCCAACCACAACAAGGGTAGAACCCCCTGGTCCTCATCTTCCATCCCACTAATCTCCAGATACAGCGCATTAGCCTCCGCCATTTCCACCACCTACAATCAGGCCCCACCACCAGAGATATATTTCCCTCCTTACCCCTATCGGTATTCCACACAGACCATTCCCTCCACAACTCCCTCATTAGGTCCACACCCCTCACCAACTCACCCTCAACACCTGGCACTTTCCCTTGCGGCTGCAAGAGATGTAAAACCTGTGCCCACACCTCTCCCTTCACTTCCGTCCAAGGCCCCAAAGGAACGTTCCACATGCGGCAGAGATTTTCCTGCACATCCAAACACCTCATCGACTGTGTCTATTGCTCTTGATGTGGCATTAGGGAGGTAGGACACCAACTCGAGGAACGTTTTAGGAAACATCTCTGGGACACACACACCAAACAACCCTACTCAAGTGGCCGACCACTTCAACTCCCCCTTCCAGTTTGCCACACTTTTCTGTTCCCAGATTGCCCTACCAAGGTTAAAGTAGATAAAGCCATCTGGAAGAATGCACAGCAATGTGCGAAGAAATGTACCAGCATAAATGGCACAATCTTCTTTCCCATATTTCGCACTGTTTCTGCTACTGTACTCATTCCCTACCAAGGCTCATGCTCCCCCACCTACTGTCACTTGCCTCCAGCTTCCTGGTGTGTATCTGCACAAGATTTCTCAGCAGTGCAGTAGTATTGTGAGCCTGTTCTATCTGGTTGAGCTGGCAAAGTGCAAAACCTCAAGGCCAATCAATGCAAGACAGGGATGCTGTGAGCATCTGGGTAGGCTCAGCATGAGTGAGCACTATGACAGCAAATGAACAGGCCAGACATGCAACCTGGTCCAGTCCATGAGCTGAATATATGCCCCATTGCGCAGAGTGTTCTTGCGGCAGCAATAAATATGAGTTGCTGGTGCAGCACTGAAGTGCAGAAGAGTGCTGTTAGTGGTTTGAGGATTTGCAATGGGGCTTCTAAGAGGCTGGCATATGTCAGAGACCAATGTCTGTGATCATGGAGTACATATGGCTATTGCTCTGAGATGATGATGTCTGACGTTGCTTTCCTTATGTTTTTATAACTGAACTATGAATTACTTCATTGTATCATTTAATAATACAGTAGTACAAGAAGTTACTTCCCCGTTGAATCTGCACTGATTTTTCAAAGAGTGATCCAGTTGGTTTCATTCCTTGGTTGTTCAAACATATCTCTGCAAGATGTTTATTCTTCAAGTAGTTATCTAATTTCCTTTTGAATGTACTAGTGAATCTGTTTCCATCTTATTAGGCAACAAGGTCCAAATCATGCCCACTTGTTTGCCTGCATGTAAACACTTCACATCCTTGGGAAGTAGGCATATGTGAAATAGCATATCATGCTCGTCTCTAATTGTCTTTAAGAAGGTGATGGTGAGCTGCCTTTTTGAACTACATCATCCTTGGAGTGTAGGTTCACTCACAATGCTGTTAGGGAATGAGTTGCAGGATCTTGAGTAGTGATATGGAAAGAATGCTGATATAGTTCCAAGTCAGGTCTGTGGCTTGAAGGGGAACATGCATGTGATGGTGTCCCCATGGTTTTGTTACTCTTGTCCTTCTATGTGGTAAAGGTTGTGTTTTTATTTGTGTATGTGCTTTATCAGAACTTTCATTTGTGTACCATTTGTTTTTTTTTCCCTCAGGAAACTGGTGGATTTCATTATAAAACTACATTTTCCTTTGATAAATGTAACCAGCTCAAATAGGTATCTGGTAAGTTTTAAGATAAATGTTTTAAGTATATGATATTAGAATTTGTATTATTTGTGTACCGTTAACCAAAATGTCATGTTTTCTCTTTTGAGAAAATTAGCAACAATTTTAACCGAGTTAGCATTTTGTTATTGCAGGAATTTTTCTCTCAAGTTGTGACTGATACTTCATACCTCATCGCACAATGGATGTCAGTGGGATTTGCACATGGTATGATATTGATACTTTGCTCAAGGCAATTAACTTAGATAATTAGATTCCCTACAATATGGAAACGGCCGTTCAGCCCAACAAGTGCACACCGACCCTCCAAAGAGCAACCCACCCAGACCCATTCCGCAATCCTATATTTACCCCTGAGTAACGCACATAACGCAATGGGCAATTTAGCACAGCCAATTCACCTGACCTGCACATCTTTGGATTATAGGAGGAAACCCACACAGACACGGGGAGAATGTGCACATTCCACACAGACAGGTGCCTGAGGTTGGACTCAAACCCGGGTCCCTGTCACTGTGAGGCAGCAGTGCTAACCACTGAATCACCATGCCAATTCATACCAAATTAACACACAAATATCTAATGGGCAGACTTTTATCAGGACTTCAATTAAGTGGGATTTGAACCCAGGATCTCCCATCTGCCCTAGAGGTCATACAGTCATAGAGATGTACAGCATGGAAACAGACCCTTCAGTCCAACCCGTCCATGCCGACCAGATATCCCAACCCAATCTAATCCCACCTGCCAGCACCTGGCCCATATCCTTCCAAACCCTTGCTGTTCATATACCCATCCAAGTGCCTCTTAAATGTTGCAATTGTACCAGCCTCCACCACATCCTCTGGCAGCTCTGGCTGAAAAGGTTGCCCCTTAGGTCTCTTTTATATCTTTCCCCTCTCACCCTAAATCTATGCCCTCTAGTTCTGGACTCCCCAATCCCAGGGAGAAGACTTTGTCTATTTATCCTATCCATGCCCCTCATAATTTTGAAAACCTCTATAAGATCACCCCTCAGCTTCCGACGCTCCAGGGAAAACAGCCCTAGCCTGTTCAGCCTCACCCTGTAGCTCAGATCCTCCAACCCTGGCAACATTCTTGTAAATCTTTTCTGAACCATTTTCAGTTTCACAATATCTTTCCAATAGGAAGGAGACCAGAATTGCACACAATATTTCAACAGTGGCCTGACCAATGTCCTGTACAGCTGCAACATGACCTCCCAACTCCTATATTCAATACTCTGACCAATAAAGGAAAGCATACCAAATGCCTTCTTCACTATCCTATCTACCTGTGACTCCACTTTCAAGGAACTATGAACCTGCACTCCAAGGTCTCTTTGTTCAGCAACACTCCCTAGGACCCGACCATTAAGTGTATAATTCCTGCTAAGATTTGCTTTCCAAAAATGCAGCACCTCACAGTTATCTGAATTAAACTCCATCTGCCACTTCTCAGCCCATTGGCCCATCTGGTCCAGATCCTGTTGTAAGCTGAGGTAACCCTCTTCGCTGTCCACTACACATCGAATTTTCATGTCTTCTGCAAACTTACTAACTGTACCTCTTATGCTCGTATCCAAATCATTTATGTAAATGACAAAAAGTAAAGGGCCCAGCACCGATCCTTGTGGCACTCCACTGGTCACAGGCCTCCAGTCTGAAAAACTACCCTCCACCACCACCCTCTGTCTTCTACCTTTGAGTCAGTTCTGTATCCAAATGGCTAGTTCTCCCTGTATTCCATGAGATCTAACCTTGCTAATCAGTCTCCCATGGGGAACCTTGTCGAACACCTTACTGAAGTCCATATAGATCACATCTACTGCTCTGCCCTCATCAATCTTCTTTGTTACTTCTTCAAAAACCTCAATCAAGTTTGTGAGACATGATTTCTCACGATTACCACCCTTCTTAAACAGTGGCACCACATTTGCCAACCTCCAGTCTTCCGGCACCTCACCTGTGACTATCGATGATACAAATATCTCAGCAAGAGGCCCAGCAATCACTTCTCTAGCTTCCCACAGAGTTCTCGGGTACACCTGATCAGGTCCTGGGGATGTATCCACTTTTATGCGTTTCAAGACATCCATCACCTCCTCATCTGTAATCTGGACATTTTGCAAGATGTCACCATCTATTTCCCTACAGTCTATATCTTCCATATCCTTTTCCACAGTAAATACTGATGCAAAATATTCATTTAGTATCTCCCCCATTTTCTGTGGCTCCACTCAAAGGCCGCCTTGCTGATCTTTGAGGGGTCCTATTCTCTCCCTAGTTACCCTTTTGTCCTTAACATATTTGTAAAAACCCTTTGGATTCTCCTTAATTCTATTTGGCAAAGCTATCTCATGTCCCTGTTTTGCCCTCCTGATTTCCCCCTTAAGTATACTCCTACTTCCTTTATACTCTTCTAAGGATTCACTCGATCTGTCCTGTCTATACCTGACATATTCTTCCTTCTTTTTCTTAACCAAACCCTCAATTTCTTTACTCATCCAGCATTCCCTATACCTACCAGCCTTCCCTTTCACCCTGACATTCTCTGGATTCTCGTTATCTCATTTCTGAAGGCTTCCCATTTTCCAGCCGTCCCTTTAGCTGTGAACATCTGCCTCCAATCAGCTTTCGAAAGTTCTTGCCTACTACCGTCAAAATTGGCCTTTCTCCAATTTAGAACTTCAACTTTTAGATCTGGTCTATCCTTTTCCATCACTATTTTAAAACGAATAGAATTATAGTCGCTGGTCCCAAAGTGCTCCCCCACTGACACCTCAGTCACCTGCCCAGCCTTATATCCCAAGAGTAGGTCAAGTTTTGCACCTTTTCTAGTAGGTACATCCACATACTGAATCAGAAAATTGCCTTGTACACACTTAAGAAATTCCTTTCCCTCTAAACCTTTAACACTATGGCAGCCCCAGTCGATGTTTGGAAAGTTAAAATTCCCTACCATAACTACCCTATTATTCTTACAGATAGCTGAGATCTCCTTCCAAGTTTGTTTCTCAATTTCCCTCTGACTACTGGGGGGTCTATAATACAATCCCAATAAGGTAATCATCCCTTTTTTATTTCTCAGTTCCACCCAAACAACGTCCCTGGATGTATTTCCTGGAATATCCTCCCTCAGCACAGCTGTAATGCTATCCCTTATCAAAAATACCATTCCCCCTCCTCTCTTGCCTCCCTTTCTATCCTTCCTGTAGCATTTGTATCCTGGAACATTAAGCAGCCAGTCCTGCTCATCCCTGAGCCATGTTTCCGTAATTGCTATGATATCCCAGTCCCATGTTCCTAACCATGCCCTGAGTTCATCTGCCTTCCCTGTTAGGCCCCTTGCATTGAAATAAATGCAGTTTAATTTATTAGTCCTACCTTGTCCCTGCCAGCTCTGACCGCTTGACTCATTTCTGTTCTCAGCTGTACCCGTCTCAGATCGATCTCTTTCCTCACTATCTCCCTGCGTCCCACCCCCCCCACTTGACTAGTTTAAATCCTCCCAAGCAGTTCTAGCAAATTTCCCTGCCAGTATTTTAGTCCCCTTCCAATTTAGGTGCAATCTGTCCTCCTTGTACAGGTCACTTCTACCCCAAAAGAGATTCCAATGATCCAAAAATGTGAATTCTTTCCCATACACCAGCTCCTCAGCCATGCATTCATCTGCTCTATCCTCCTATTCCTGCCCTCACTAGCTCTTAGCACTGGGAATAATCCAGATATTACTACCCTTGAAGACCTCCTTTTTAAATTTCTGCCTAACTGTATGTAATCTCCCTTCAGAATCTCAACCTTTTCCCTTCCTATATCATTGGTTCCAATGTGGACAATGACCTCCTGCTGGCTTCTCTCCCCCGTGAGAACATTCTGCACCCTCTCTGAGACATCCTTGATCCTGGCACCAGGGAAACAACACACCATTCTGCTTTTTCTCTGCTGGCCACAGAAACGTCTGTCTGCAGCTCTGACTACAGAATCCCCTAACACAATTGATCTCTTGGAAGCCGGCATATCCTTCGTTGCATAGAGCCAGTCTCAGTATCAGAAACTTGGCTTTTTGTGCAATGTTCCCCGAGATTCCATCACCCCCTACATTTTCCAAAACAGCATACCTGTTTGAAATGGGCATATTCACAAAAGACTCCTGCCCTAGGTGCCGACCTCTCTCACCCTTCCTGGAGTTAACGCCTCTATGTGACTGTATCTGAGACTTCCCCCCTTCCTATAACTGCCATCCATCACATACTGTTGCTGTTGCAAATTCCTCAATGCTTCTATCTGTCTCTCCAACCGCTCCACTCGATCTGATAAGATTCGCATCCAACAGCATTTATGGCAGATATAATCCGCAGTAACCCTTAAACTTTCTTTAAACTCCCACATCTGACAAGAAGTACATATCACTGCAAAGGCCATTTTTGCTCCTTCACAATCTACAGACCCAGAAAGTAACACCACCTTATTCCTCTACAAACACTGCCCCAGATTAAATTAATAGCCATGGCTTATATGTTAAGTTTAATCAAGAGACTTATCTCCAAAAACATATAATCAAGAAAGAATCCACTATACTCACTACTGCAGCCTTTCTCTTGGACAGACTTAAAACAACAAATAACTTATCTGATTCTGTGCTGTGAACTTTGCCCAACAGTTCCTCCAAGATTACTTGTGAATTTCACTGTTTGTTAATTTTCCCAAATGCACTTCGATGTCCAGCGATGCATGAAATCAAACAGCAAAGGCAGGTTCTTTCTCTCTCTCTCTCTCTCCTGCACTATCCTCACCATGTGCTTCCTTTGTTTGCTCTTCTTCCTTTTAAAACTGCTGTTGTAATAACATCTCTGAACAGGTTGATTAGCAAAATAGGTACAATTTACAAATGTAGCAGGATGTTCACTGTGAGCTTTGATGATCGTGAATTGCAAAAGATGACGTCTTATGTGTAAGGAAACCGAACAATGACACAGAACGCACCAGATGATGTTTCTGCCTGACTGTCATTTTCTGTGGTAAAGCTACAAAGTAGTTGGAACGACTAAATATGCCATCAATCACCTCCTTTATACACTATTTATAGTCACCTTTGGATGTCACATATATTGCCTGTCGACTTTGGAAACCACTACTTGTGTAGAAATTGAGGGCTATTGTAAGCTTGAGGCCCACTGGTATGACATCTCTCCTCGAGGGTCTGTCTTACAACATGCTCTTCTTTTTCCTTTTTCCATTTATTTCTGTTAACTAGCATTTTCTGTTTTCTCTATTTCAGGTGTGTGTAATACAGATAACTTCAGTGTACTCTCTATAACATTAGATTATGGTCCTTTTGGCTTTATGGATTTCTATGATCCAAGTAAGTTCCTTTCTTCTTTTCAAAGCATTTATTACAACTGCACTCAAAAATACAGTGCAACATATTGACCCGTGTCAACCTTAGGACATCACATATAGCTGATTTATACTAAAAAAGTTGCAAGTGAGTTGTCTTGCGAAATATACTGTTGTATATTTCCATATTTTATATTATTTAAAAATGATGTTCATCTTGGCTGTAGAGCAGTGAAGGCATTACAATGTGTCTTGCAGTGTTAAACTAAAAAGGAGAAAATTATCTGGGATTTTCATTTATGATTTTTTTCCAATGTTCATCAGTTCTAGATATTGTGCTTGTTATCATATTGGTTATGTACAAAGTTAGCATAAGGTGTGGTGTTCTTCCTCCCCAGTCCGTCTGTAACCACAGACCCTCCTCAGTTTACTAGTTATGTTACCTGATACTCACTGTCTTAACCAAGCATGTCAGATAATCACTTAGGTATATAGTGGAATGCTGAAATAAAAACAGTTAATGCTGTAAAAAAACTCAGAGTGTCTGGCAGGACCAATGGAGAGAAACAGTTAATATTTTGAATGCTAATGAGATAAGCTTGCGAGGAACATACAAATCGATTGTAAAAGCTTATACAGGTATGAAAAAGCTTAATGATGACAAATGTAGGTCCTTACTATCAGAAACAGAGGAAGTTATATTGGGGGACAAAGAGATGACAAATTAATTGAATACATATTTGGTTTTGTCTTCACAACGGAAGACAAAAATAGTGTCACAAAAATGTTGGGGAGCATGGGGGTCTAGTAATAATCTACATCCCAGAGTTCTTAAGGAAGTGATTATTAAGAAATACTGGATACGTTGGTGGTTATCTTTCAAGGTTGTATAGACTTTGGAACAGTTACAATGAATTGGAGGATAGCTAATATAACCCCACTATTTGAAAAAAGGAGGTAGAGAGAAAACGGGGAATTATGGATATTGGTAGTAGGGAAAATGATGGAATCCATCATGAAAGATTTAAAAGCAGAGCACTTAGGGTTATAGAGACGTACAACTCGAAAACAGACCCTCAAGTCCAGTTCGTCCATGCTGGCCTAAATTAACCTAGTTACATTTGCTAACATTTGGTCCAGCTCCAACTAAACCCTTCCAGGTTTAGAAGAGACGGATAAGGTGGTGGGGGAGCTTGGTTAATAAGAAATGAAAAGAGGACAGTTGTGAGAGTGATTTATGTTCAGATGATGCAGAATCAATTTGGGTGAAGATTAAAAAAGGTGCAAAGGAAAGAAGACATAAATAGGAGTAGCATACAGGCCCCCAAATAATAGCTATTCTGTGGGAATGGCTATAAATCATTAATAATAGGAGCATGTAAGAAGAATAAAGCAATAATTATGGGTGACATTAATTTTCATGTTCATTGGGTTAATCAAATTGGAAAGGTTAGATACAACAACAAATTCATAGAGTGCATTAGGGATAGTTTCCTAGTGTTCTGTGTCATTGAGCTAATTCAGGGAGCAGGCTATCTTGGATCTGGTAATGAGTAATGAGTTTAATAAATATAGACTAGTGAGCCTTATGTCAGTGGTGGGTAAATTGTTGGAGGGATTTCTGAGGGACAGGATTTGCATACATTTGGAAAGGCAAGGACTGATCAGGGATAGTCGACCTGGTTTTGTGTAGACTTGATCTGCAGCAGATGGTGAGGGAACCAACAAAAGGGAAATATATACTTGACCTCATCCTTTACTACTCTGCTGGCTGCATTTCCGTGACAGTATCGGTAAGAGCGACCACTGTACAGTCTTTGTGAAGACAAAGTCTAGTCTTTACATTGTGAATAACCTCTAGTATGTCGTGAGGAAATATCACAGTGCTAAATGGATAAAGTTAAAAATCTCACAACACCAGGATAATATGGTGAGGTCAACTGTTATGTGACATAAACCCAAGGTCCTGGTTGAGGCCATCCTCATACAACTGGTTTATTTGGAAGCACTAGCTTTCAGAGCACTGACGCTTCATCAGGTAATTGTGGAGAAGGACCATAAGACACAGAATTTATAGCAAAAGATTACTGCAGTCATGCAGCTAAAGTGATATATTGAACAAAGCTAGACTGTTGTTAGGGAATTGGAGCTGGAGCTGGATGAACTACGGATCATTCGAGAGGCTGAGGGGGTAATTGAGAGGAGTTACCGGGAGTTGGTCACTCCTAAGGCTCAGGACAAGGATAGATGGGTTACAGTTAGGGGGAGGAAAGGGGACAGACAGTGCAGAGGTCCCCTGTGGACATTCCCCTCAGCAATAGGTATTCTGTTTTGGATACTTCTGGGGAGGATGACCTACCAGAGGAAAGCCATAGTAGTCAGTTCTCTGGCACTGAGCCTGACACTGTGGCAAAGAAGGGAAGGGGCAGAATAGAAAAGTACTCGTGGTAGGGGACTCGATAGTTAGGGGAGTCGACAGGAGATTTTGTGGTCAGGATCAGGATTCCTGGAAGATATGTTGCCTCCCTGGTGCCAGGGTCTGGGACGTCTCCGATTGGGTGCATAAGGTTCTAAAAGGGGAGGGCAAACATCCAGAAATTGTGTTATATACTGGCACGAATGATCTAGCCAGAAAAAGGATTGAGGATATAAAAAGTGATTTGAGGGAGTTAGAATGGAAGCTGCAAAGCAGGACGAACAGAGTAGTGTTCTCTAGTTTACCACCGGTGCCATGAGATTGCGAGGCGAGGAACAGGGAGCAGGCACAGCTTAACACGTGGCTGCGCAGCTGGTGTAGGAGGGAGGGCTTCAGATATGTAGATAATTGGGATGTCTTCTGGGGAGGTGGGACCTGTACAAGAAGAATGGGTTGCATCTGAACTGGAAGGGGACCAATGTAGTTCGAGAGGGTTTAAACTAGTATGGCAGGGGGGTGCGAACCTGAGCTGTATACCGGAGGTGAGAGCTGATGCAGATGAGGCAATAGCAAGAGGTAGACCAGCTAGTGGGAAGGATTTTCCTGGTAAGGAACCAAGAGATCAGTTAAAGTGTGTTTGCTTTAACGCAAGGAGTATCAGGAATAAAAGTGATGAACTAAGAGCATGGATCAGTACCTGGTGCTATGATGTTGTGGCCATAACATGGGTTTCTCAGGGGCAGGAATGGTTGCTGGATGTTCCAGGGTTTAGAGCATTTAAAAAGAATAGGGAGGGGGGAAAAAGAGGATGGAGTGTAATACTACTAATCAGCGAGGGTATCACAGCTACAGAAGCTTCCATTGTCAAGGAAGATCTGCCTACCGAGTCAGTATGGGTGGAAATTAGGAACAGCAAGGGAGCAGTCACCTCGTTAGGGGTTTACTACAGGCCCCCAATAGCAGCAGGGAGATTGAAAAAAGCATAGGTCGGCAGATTTTGGAAAAGTGTGGATGTAGTAGGGTAGTTGTAATGGGTGACTTTAACTTTCACAATATTGATTGGAACCTCCTTCAAGCAGAAGATTTGAATGGAGCTGTTTTTGTAAGGTGTGTTCAGGAGGGTTTCCTAACTCAGTACATTGACACGCCGACGGGGGGAGGGGCCATTCTAGACTTGGTGCTCGGAAACGAGCTGGGGCAGGTATCAGATCTTGTGATGGGAGAGTATTTTGGTGATAGTGACCACAACTGCCTCACATTCTACACAGCTATGGAGAAGGAGAGAATTAGGCAAAATGGGAGGATATTTAATTGGGGAAGAGGAAATTATGATGCGATTAGACATGAGTTAGGAAGCATGGACTAGGGGCAATTGTTCCATGGTAAAGGCACTATAGACATGTGGAGACTGTTTAAGGAACAGTTGTTGCGAGTGATGAATAAATATGTCCCTCTGAGACAGGCAAGAAGGGGTAAGATAAAGGAACCTTGTGGAGCTTCTCGTCAAAAGGAAGAAGGTAGCTTACATAAGGTAGAGGAAGCTAGGGTCAAGCTCAGCTCTGGAGGATTACAGGCAGGTGAGGAAGGAGCTCAAAAATGGTCTGAGGAGAGCCAGGAGGGGGCACGAGAAAGGCTTGCCAGAACGGATTAGGGAGAACACAAAGGCATTTTACACTTATGTGAGGAATAAGAGAATGGTCAAAGAAAGAGTAGGGCCGATCAGGGACAGCATAGGGAATTTGTCTGTGGAGTCTGGGGAGGTAGGGGAAGCCCTAAACGAGTTTTTTGCTTCTGTCTTTACGAAAGGAACGAACTTTGTAGTGAATGAAACCTTTGAAGAGCAGGTGTTCATGCTGGAATGGATAGAGATAGAGGAGGTTGATGTGCTGAAAATTTTGTCAAACATTAAGATTGACAAGTCGCCAGGCCCGGAACAGATTTGTCCTCGGCCGCTTTGGGAAATGAGAAATGCAATTGCTTCACCACTTGCAAGATCGTTGCATCCTCGCTCTCCACTGGAGTCGTACCTGAGGACAGGAGAGAGGCAAATGTAATTCCTCTGTTCAAGAAAGGAAAGAGGGAAATCCCCGGCAATTACAGACCAGTAAGTCTCACATCTTTCGTCTGCAAGGTATTAGAAAGGATTCTGAGGGATAGGATTTATGACCATCTGGAAGAGCATGGTTTGATTAAATGCAGTCAAC
The DNA here is from genome assembly GCF_047496795.1 of Chiloscyllium punctatum. Lineage (NCBI taxonomy): Eukaryota > Metazoa > Chordata > Chondrichthyes > Orectolobiformes > Hemiscylliidae > Chiloscyllium > Chiloscyllium punctatum. The sequence goes on along the minus strand of NC_092746.1, from coordinate 88,216,459 downwards.
ACGACTTTGTGAGGGGCAGGTCATGCCTCACAAACCTTATCGAGTTCTTTGAGGATGTGACTAGAAAAGTTGATGAGGGTCGAGCTGTGATGTGGTGTATATGGACTTCAGCAAGGCATTTGATAAGGTTCCCCATGGTAGGCTCATTCAGAAGGTCAGGAGGAATGGGATACAGGGGAACTTAGCTGTCTGGATACAGAATTGGCTGGCCAACAGAAGACAGCGAGTGGTAGTCGAAGGAAAATATTCTGCCTGGAAGACAGTGGTGAGTGATGTTCCACAGGGCTCTGTCCTTGGGCCTCTACTGTTTGTAATTTTTATTAATGACTTGGATTAGGGGATTGAAGGATGCGTCAGCAAGTTTGCAGACGACACAAAGGTTGGAGGTGTCGTTGACAGTATAGAGGGCTGTTGTAGGCTGCAGCGGGACATTGACAGGATGCAGAGATGGGCTGAGAGGTGGCAGATGGAGTTCAACTTGGATAAATGCAAGGTGATGCATTTTGGAAGGTTGAATTTGAAAGCGGAGTACAGGATTAAGGATAGGATTCTTGGCAGTGTGGAGGAACAGAGGGATCTTGGGGTGGAGGTACATAGATCCCTTAAAATGGCCACCCAAGTGAACAGGGTTGTTAAGAAAGCATATGGTGTTTTGGCTTTCATTAACAGGGGAATTGAGTTTAACAGTCATGAGATCTTGTTGCAGCTCTATAGGTTAGACCGCACTTGGAATACTGCATCCAGTTCTGGTCACCCTATTATCGGAAAGATGTGGATGCTTTGGAGAGGGGTCAGAGGAGGTTTACTAGGATGCTGCCTGGATTGGAGGGCTTATCTTATGAAGAGAGGTTGACTGAGCTCGGACTGTTTTCATTGGAGAAAAGGAGGAGGAAAGGGGACCTAATTGAGGTATACAAGGTAATGAGAGGCATAGATAGAGTCGATAGCCAGAGACTATTTCCCAGGGCAGAAATGGCTAACACGAGGGGTCATAGTTTTAAGCTGGCTGGAGGAAGGTATAGGGGGGATGTCAAAGGCGGGTTCTTTACACAGAGAGTGTGACAGCATGGAATGCGTTGCCAGCAGCAGTTGTGATAGCAAGGTCGTTGGGGACATTTAAGAGACTACTGGACAGGCATATGGTCACAGAAATTTGAGGGTGCATACATGAGGATCAATGGTCGGCACAACATCGTGAGCTGAAGGGCCTGTTCTGTGCTGTACTGTTCTATGGTCTATCTTTTAGAATGGGTTGCAGGTATCTGCTCATTAATATGTAAATCTCAAAACTTCTTTTGTTACATTCTCGAGATAACTTAAGGTTTTATAAGTAGAGGTGATTTCTCAGCTCAGACAATGAATTAAATGTGTGAGGTTACAGTCTGTCTGTATGCCAATCTTGCGTTAGACTGGTTCTGTTTCCAAAGTGGAATTTACAAAATATTACATGGATTGACTGCCGGCATTGACTACCTGCAGATTGTGCATTTTTTGAGCAAAATAGAATGTATCTACAAATATAATTCACTCCATAGACTTACGTGTATGTGTGTGTGTGTGTGTGTGTGTGTGTGTGTGTGCATGCGAGTGTGAGTGCACGTGAGAGAGTGTGTGTTTGCATATGTGCAAGCTTGGTAAAGTGTGTGTGAAGGTGATGGGGTATAAGCCTGTGAGAGGGTGGGTGCTTGGGTGTGAGTGTGGGAGGTGTATATGTGTGTGTATGAGAGAGTGTGAGTATGTAAGAGTGTGTGTGTACGTGTGCTTGTGTGTATGTGAGAGCGTGTTTATAGTGTCATTTGGTCATCTGTAGTGTGACCTGGACCCAAAGTCCCAGGTGAGGCCATCCTCTTAGGTACCGAACTTTGCACCCTCATAGGTACCGAACAAGCAGAGGCTGACAGCCAAGTTTGGTTAACACACATTTTACCAGGTTTGCACACATGCAAGCACACACTGTCTCACGTGCACTCACACTCATATGCACATATTCTCTCTCTCTCTCTCTCTCTCTCTCTCACACACACATACACGTGCACACGCACATAAATATATGGGGTGAATTTGTATTTGCAGATGCATTCTAGTTTGCTTAAAAAATGCACAATCTGCAGGCAGTCAATGCAGGCAGTCAATCCATGTAATATTTTGTAAATTCCCACTTTGGAAATAGAACCAGTTTGACGCAAAATTGGGATACAGACAGACTCTAACCTCACACATTTAATTCATTGTCTGAGTTGAGATGTTACTTTTTTATAAAACTTTAAGTTATCTCAAGAATGTAACTTAAAAGAAGTTCTGAGATTTACATATTAATGAGTCGATACCTACAACCCATTCCAAAAGATGAAAGACTTAACAGCAATCTAGGTTTGTTCAATATATCATTGCAGTTGCGTGACACTGTAACCTTTTACAATAAATTATGTGTCTTATGGTCCTTCTCCACAACTACTTGATAAAGGAGCAGCGTTCTGAAAGCTAGTGTTCCAAATAAACCTGTTGTACTAAAACCTGGTGTTGTGAGATTTACAACTTTGTCCACCCAGTCCAACACTCCTCCACATCAAGTGCTATATAGGATAGACTTCCAGCAACTCTAGACTGGGCATCCATGAGGCACTGTGGGCCACCAACAGCAGCCAAATCATACTTCAGCGCAATCAATAACCTCATGGTCCAGTCAATCCCCCACTCAATCATTACCATCAAGCCAGGCAATCAATCTTGGTTCAATGGAAAGTGCAGGAGTGGATGCCAGCAGCAGCACCAGGCATACCTGAAAATGAGGTGTTAAACTGACAAAGCTACCAAACAGGACTACTTGCATGCCAAACAGCATAAACAGTAATTGATAGACAGATCTAAGCGATTCCACAACCAACAGATCAGACCTAAGCTCTGCAGTCATAGAGGTGTACAGCACAGAAACAGACCCTTTGGTCCAACTTGTCCATGCCAACCAGATATCCTAAATAAGGCTTGTCCCATTTGCCAGCATTTGACCCATATCGCTCTAAACCCTTCCTATTCTTATACCCATCCAGATGCCTTTTAAATGTTGTAATTGTATCAGTCTCCACTACTTTCTGTAGCTGCTGATTCCATGCACACGCCACCCTCTACATAAAAAAGTTGCCACTTAGATCCCTTTTAAATCTTTCCTCTTAAGCCTTAAATCTTTGTTCTCTAGTTTTGCACTCCCCCAACCCAGGGAAAAGACCTTGTCTCTTTACCCTATCTATGTCCTTCATGATTTTATCAACCTCTAGAAGGTCACGCCTCAGCCTCCAACACTCGAGGAAAAATAGCCCCTGCCTATTCAGCCTCTCCCTGTACCTCAAACCCTCCAGCCTTGTAAATTTTTCTTGAGCCTTTTCAAGATTCACAACAACTTACGTAGAGAAGAGAGACCAGAATTGCACACAGTATTCCAATTGTGGCCTAACCAATGTCTTGTACAGCCGCAACATGTCCTCCCAACACCTATACTCGATTCAAGAACCAATAAAGGAAAGGAAATTGAATGCCTTCTTCACTATTCTGTCTACCTGTGACTCCACTTTCAAGAAACTATGAACCTGCACTCCAAGGTCTCTTTGTTCAGCAACACTCCCAGGACCTTACCATCAAGTATATAAGTCCTGCCCTAATTTGCCTTTCCAAAATGCAGAACCTCACATTTATCTAAATTAAACCCCATCTGCCACTCCTCAGCCCATTGGCCCGTCTGATCAAGATTCCGTTGTTCTGAAGTAACCTTCTTCACTGTCCTCTTCACATCCAATTTTGGTGTCATCTGCAAACTTACTAACCATACCTCCTATGTTCACATCCAAACGACCTATATAGATGATGAAAAGCAGTGGACCCAGCACCAATCCTTGTGGCACAACGCTAATCACAGGCATCCAGGCTGAAAACCACCCTCCGCCGCTGTCTTCTACCTTCGAGCCACTTCTATATCAAAATGGCTAGTTCTCCCTGTGTTCCTTGCTAACGAGGCTTATGACATCCATTTGATCATGTCCACTGCTCTGTCTTCATCAATCCTGTTCATTACTTCTTCAAAAAAACCAGTCCTGCCAAATCCAGCTTAAATGATGGTGGACAATTAAACAAATCACTGCAGGAGGGGGCTCCACAAATAACCCTATCCTCAATGATGGAGGTGCCTTGCACATCTGTGTAAAAGATAAGGCTGAAACTTTTGCAGCAATCATCAGCCAGAAATGCTGAGCAGATGATCCATTTCGGTCTCCTCCAGTGGTATCCAGCATTAAACAAACCAGTCTTCAGCCAATTTAATTCACTCCACGTGATATCAAGAAATGATTGGAGACAGTGGATATTACAAAGGCTACGGGCAATAGTACTGAAGACTTGTGCTCCAGGACGTGCTACTTTCCAGCCAAATTCTTCCAATACATTTACAACACTGGCATCTACCTGACAATGTGGAAAATTGCCAGGAATGTTGTATACATAAAAAGCAGGACAAATACAAACCAGCAATTACTGCCCCATCAGTCTACTCTCAGTTATCAGTAAAGTGATGGAATGTGTTATTAATAGTGCTATCAAACAGCACCTGCTCAGCAATCACCTGATCAGTGATGCCCTGTTTGGGTTCTGCCAAGGCCACTCCGCTCCTAACCTTATTACAGCTTTGGTTCAAGCATGGAAAAAAGAGCTGAATTCCAGAGGTGAGGTGAGAATGACAGCCCTTGACATCAAGGCTTCATTCCACTGTGTGTGGCTTCAAAGAGCCCTAGCAAAACTTGAATCGATGGGTATCAGGGAACAAACACTTCACTGATTGAAGTCATACCTGGCATATAGGAAGATGATTTTGGTTGTTAGCAGGTCAGTCATTTCAGCTCTAGGACATCTCTGCAGGTGTTCTTCAGGGTAGTGTCCTTGGCCCAACCATCTTCAGCTGCTTCATCCATGATCATCCTTTCATCATAAGGTCAGCAGTAGGGATGTTTGCTGATGATTACACAGTGTTCAGTGCCATTCACAACTCGTCAGGCACTGAAGCAGCCCATGTTCAAGATCTAGACAGTATCCAGGCTTGGGCTGGGAAGTGTCAAGTAACATTCACACCACGCAAATACCATGCTATGACCATCACCAATAACAAACAAATCTAACCAAGACCTCTTCATACTCAGTGGTGTTACCATCACTAACTCTCCACTGTCAACATCCTACGGCTTACCATTGACCAGAAACTCAACTGGATTTGCCACATAAATGCAGTGGCTATGAGAGCAGGTCAGAGGCTAGAAATACTGCAGTGAGTAAATCACCTCCTGACTCCCCAAAGCCTGTCCATCATATACAAGGCACAAATCAGGAGTGATGGAATACTCCCCACTTGCCTGGATGAGTGCAGTTCCAACAACACTCAAAAAGCTTGACACCATCCAGGACTAAGCAGTCCACTTGATTGTCACGACATCCACAAGCATCCACTCCCTTCACCACCAATGCTAAGTAGCAGCAGTGAGTACTATCTACAAGATGCACTGCAGAAATTTACCAAAGATCCTTACAGTGTGGAAAGAGGCGGCACGGTGGCACAGTGGTTAGCACTGCTGCCTCACAGCGCCAGAGACCCGGGTTCAATTCCTGCCTCAGGTGACTGTCTGTGTGGAGTTTGCACATTCTCCCCGTGTCTGCCTGGGTTTCCTCCGGGTGCTCCGGTTTCCTCCCACAGTCCAAAGATGTGCAGGTCAGGTGAATTGGCCGTGCTAAGTTGCCCGTAGTGTTAGGTAAGGGGTAAATGTGGGGGTATGGGTGGGTTGCGGGTCGGTGTGGACTTGTTGGGCCGAAGGGCCTGTTTCCACACTGTAAGTAATCTAATCTAATCTAAGTGAAACTATCACGGTATTCTAACAGATGAAAGGCTTAACAATCAATTTTTCAAGTGGGCGGCACGGTGGCACAGTGGTTAGCACTGCTGCCTCACAGCGCCTGAGACCCGGGTTCAATTCCCGCCTCAGGCGACTGACTGTGTGGAGTTTGCACGTTCTCCCCGTGTCTGCGTGGGTTTCCTCCGGGTGCTCCGGTTTCCTCCCACAGTCCAAAGATGTGCAGGCCAGGTGAATTGGCCATGCTAAGTTGCCCATAGTGTTAGGTAAGGGGTAAATGTAGATGTAGGGGTATGGGTGGGTTACGCTTCGACGGGGCGGTGTGGACTTGTTGGGCCGAAGGGCCTGTTTCCACACTGTAAGTAATCTAATCTAATCTAATCTAAAAAGATCCTCAGACAGTACCTTCCAAACCCAAGACCACTTCCATCCAGAAGGACAAAGGCAGCCAATACATGGGAACACTGCCTCTCGCAGTTCCCTTGCAGCCCACATACCCTCCTTCCTTCATTTCACTTGGTGATAATCCTGAAATTCCCTTCTAACTGGCATTGTGGGTCAACCAAAAGCAGGTGGACTGCAGTGGTTCAAGAAGGCAGTTCACCACCTCCTTCTCAAGGGCCACCAGGGGCAGGCAATAAATACTGACCAACCAGGGACCACAACATCCCACAAAAGAATAACAAGAAAGGTTCTGGTGTGATAATATGTGAAGTACTATGAACAGTTTTGGTTCCTGTATTTAAAGAAAGACATCATTTAGTTGGAGGTAGTTCAGAAAAGGTTGACTAGGATCATCCCTGGTATGGAGGGATTGTCTTAAGAGGGTAAATAGGTTGGGGCTATACTGACTAAGAGTATGGAAGAATGAGCAATGATCTCATTGAAGCATATAGGATTCTTAAGGGGCTTATTAAAGGAGTGCCAATTTAAGACTGAGATGGAGAGGAATTTGTTTTCTCAGAGGTTCTGAATCTATGGAACTCCTTGTCACAGAGAGCTGGGGGACAGAGTCCTTGTGTATTCTAATGCTCAGTTGGGAAATCCATGTTTAAGGGGAAGTCGACACAAGGCATGCTGGATCAGCCATGACCTTATTGAATGGTGGAGCAGGCCTAAGGGGTGAATGGCCTATTCATGTTCAAGTTACCTATGAACTTATGGCCTTATATGATTTGAACATTTTGAGTGAGTGGGCAAATACATGCCAAATAAAGCATAATATTGATATATGTGAGATTATCCACTTTGGTAGCAAAAACAAATGGTAGTAAGTAGCAAACAGGTGCAGCAGATGAAGAAGAAGGCAAATGGTATGTTGGCCTTTATAACAAAGGATTCAAGTACAGCAGCAAGGATATTTTTCTGCAATTGTGCAGCCCTTGTGAGACCACATTTGGGCTATTATGTGCAGTTTTGGTTTCATTATCTGAGTAAATTATAAGTCAGACCAGGGAGGCTATTCTTTGAGTGAACTCATCACATTCTGTGGTATAAGTTCATGGAGACATTTTTAAAAATTTACTTGAGGTCAAAAGGTGGGGAAATATCTTTTTCTGTTTAATTATGCTCTTGTTAATAGCCATGTAAATAAATACTACTGTTTCCTCTTCCAGATTTTGTGCCAAATACATCTGATGATGAAAGCCGATATAAGATAGGAAACCAAGCCAATGTTGGGAGATATAATCTTGACAAACTGCGGAACGCTCTGAAGTCTTTATTGAACCCTAAGCAACAGCTGTTGTGAGTAGTACTTATAGTCTTCCATGCCAGCTGACATCCTAATGAATCCAGCATAGGATTTAGTTTATTTTCCCAGACATAATAAAATAACCAGGAGTTGAGCAGTATTTTCCTGTTTGAAATCGAGGCACCAAAGTATTTCCTCTAAATTAAGGGAATTATAATTCGGAGCAATTTTAATGCTGTTGTTTTAAAGCATTAGTGAGGTTAATCAAGAACTTAATGGATTGTCAACCCAGTTTAAAAACTAAAGAGATTGTGTCATGTATTATATCCAACAGCAATAATAACTTAAAAGTCATAGAGAGCTTCATACAGCATGGAAACGGACTCTTCGGTCCAACCAGTCCATTCCAAATATAATACAAAATTAAACTTGTCCTACCTGCCTACACTTGGTTCGTATCCCTCCAAACATTTCTTATTCAAATACTTCTCTGAATGTCTTTTAAACGTTGTAAATGTTCGCGTATTCACCACTTCCTCTGGAAGTTCATTCCACACACGAACCACTCTCCATGTAAAAAAGAATTGCCCTTGTGTCTTTGTTTAAATCTTTCTCCTCTTACCTTAAAAATATGCCCCCCAGTCTTGAAACTCCCCCATCCTAGGAAAGGGATGCCTGCCATTCACCTTACCTATACCTCTCATGATTTTTTAGACCTCTTAAATTTATATTTATACTGAACTTATATTTATCATTGAAGCATTTATTTATTGTCATGTGTATTCAATATAAACTGTATTGAAAAGTGTGCACTGTCACCATGCATAGGCACCATTCACATTACCTTAAAATAGAAAATAAAGTAAGATAACTTAAAGACAGTCTAACATTTCCTTCTCCACTGCTAGAGTCCCACCCAGGCTACACCAGCCCACACGATGCCACCGCCAGAATCTTGCTCTGGGCTACACCAACCCACACCATGTGCCAAGAGCCTTCTTCACTGCACTGTCTATCTGTGACTCCACTTTCAGAGAATCATGCACCTGAATGCCAAGGTCCCTCTGTTCCACTGCACTCCTTAAGGCCCTACCATTCACCTTGAAACTCGTACTTTGATTAGACTTTCCAAAATGCAAGACCTCAGAGTCTCACTTCAGGCTTTCTAGCCCATGCCATGCTGCTGCTGCTGTATGCCAACTCCAGCCTGCACCATGCAGAAGCAAGATTCCCACTTCGGCTAAACTGGCCCACTCCATACAGAAATGAAACATCTGCTCCATGCTTCACAGGCTGGTGACTCTGTAGCCACGCTGCCTCTGAAGATATCACCGCTGCTCTGGAACCCATCAAACCATCCTCCTACAGAAGAGCTCTCTTAGGGTAATAGAGTCCTACAGCACAGAGATAGGCCCATCAGCCCAAACTGGTCCTTGCCGACCAAAGTGTCCATCCACACGAACCCCATTTCCCTGCATTTGGCCCATATCCTTCTAAACCTTTCCTATCCATGCATTTGTCCAAATGCTTTTTAAATGTTGTTAATGTACTCACTTCAACCCACTTCTGCTGCAGCTCATTCCATATGCAAACCACCCTCTGTGTAAAAATGTTGCCCCTCATGTTCTCTTTTATTCATTCCCCTCTAGCCTTAAATTGATGCCCTCTGGACCTTGATTCCCCAATCCTGAAAAAAACACTGAATGCATTCGCTCTATCCATGTCTGTCATGATCTTATGCACTTCTATAACATATCCCCTCAATCTCCTATGCTCTAAAGAAAAAAAGTCCTAGCTTATCCAAACTCTTTCTATAACTCAGACTATTGAGTCCTGGCAACATCCTTGTAAGTTTCTTCTGCACTGTTTCCAGTTTAATAGCATCCTTCCTACAGCAAAGTGACCAAAGCTGAACACAATACTCCAAGTGCGGCCTCACTAACGTCCTGTACAACTGCAACATAGCTCCCCAACTTTTGTACAAAGTGCCATGACTGATGAAGGCCAATGTGCCAAGAGCCTTCTTCACTGCACTGTCTATCTGTGACTCCACTTTCAGAGAATCATGCACCTGAATGCCAAGGTCCCTCTGTTCCACTGCACTCCTTAAGGCCCTACCATTCACCTTGAAACTCCTACTTTGATTAGACTTTCCAAAATGCAAGACCTCACGCTTATCTATATTATTCATTTGCCATTTCTCGGTCCACTTCTCAAGCTGATCAAGACAATTTCTGATTATTTTTGTCACTGTCCACAATGCCTCCTATTTTGTGTTGTCAGCACACTTACTAATCATCCCTTGTACATTCTCATCCAAATCATTTATCAAGTAAGTTTGAGCGAAAACTAACTAAAACGTTGTAAAATAACTGAGAGTCATAGAGAGTCATCGAACTATACAGCATGGAAGTAGACCCCTCATGTCCAACCAGTCCATGTCGACTATCATTGTAAAACATTGTAAGTCATTTCAGAGACCTTTGGACCATAATAAAAAATGAGGAGAGGAGCGTAAAAGGTTTGCCAAGTAGTCAGGTTTTAGGAAGTGGGAGAGGTGGTGAAATTTAGGGAAGGATTCCTGGAGTTTAAAGCCTAGTCAGGAGAAGACAAGCTGCCAATGGTGGATTGAATGAAATTCAGGATGTACAAGAGGCCAGAATTCTATGAAAAGATTAGTGAAAATATGCTTTTGTTGCTAATTTACTTCTGGCATTCCCAAAAAATTAATTTGGATGTTTTACTGAAAATAATTATCCAGATTCTTTGTAGCTGTTTTTGTTATAATGTTTTGTCTGGAATTTGCTTTTCATTTGACTTGTGATTTATCTTTCTATTTAACTCTCTGCACACTCCTGGAACCCTTCTTACTGAATCTTCAGGAAAGTATTTGCCTAAATGCCACATTTGTTTGGGAAGTTAGTATATTTTTGTCTAATTTTGAGTAAACTGATTTCTTAACTGAACTCTTGTGAAGTAAATTAAATGTTACATGATCATGTTCTTTGTCCCAAATTGTCAGATGCAGATGTTAATGAAACAACTTTTCTTGAAATAGTTTTCTAGTTAAGTACCAAATCTGTGGTGGATGCTGTTATTAAATTTACAGTTCCTCTTTCTGCATTACTTTAAGTGAATGAAGCACACTGCCTGATGTGGTCTCACCCATAACGTACAGCATGGATCTGCCACATGCTTGACTTTACCAAATGAAACACCAGATGAGCCTCCTTGGCCTATTAATAACTCCAGCCTTGTGTTTGGTTTTGATGTGGGATTGCAAATGCCTCTCAGTCTGGTTACATATATTTCAGACAAGTCTTGTAACTTAAGTGTTCTGATAACATATGTTTACAGTATTAGAACGACACAATTTATTCCACAAGTTGAACATTTTTAAAATTAGATTTCATGGAAATTTCTCAGTTCTGTTTATGCAATCTTTTGTATTTCTGTTGTTATGCATATTTTCTCTTTTTGTTTTAAAATTATTTCTGCACATCACAATGGAGAAGTAATTTTGCTACAGTTGGAAAATCATTCAGATATGCAATGAAGACTAAAACTGACCTGCAAACTTATATCTCAAGTACCTCCCTTACTGGCGTATCTCTTGTGAATCCAGTTCTAGTTTATTGGTCAGGAAAAAGGGAATTTGTTCCTTAGCTTTGAGAATGGTTCATCGCATCAATACATACATTTGTTTAAATAGTTGTTTATTTAGCATCAGAGTTTTTCACATAAATAAATCTCACTGCAGTTGGCTTAGTTCAGCAAAATGCTAGCATATAACAGCAATTTACATACACAACTACAATAAAACCAAAAGTCTACATTGTCTGCATTCAGGCAGGTAAGGATTATCCCCTCCTAAGGTCTCATTTATTTCTGGGGGTTCTCCAGCTTTTAAAGTTTCATCCCAGGAATTTTGCTTTATCTCCACTACTGTTTTCCAGCTAAGTCCCCTCATCCCACAACACCTTCTTATTTTTAAATTTCTCCCTATTGTTTTATCTTCTCTAGCATTTGGCTTATTATAAGTGAAGCTCCATTGAACTTAGGGCAGTGTTATCATTTTTTTTAAATTTGCTAAATTAGGAAAAAAAAGGTCCCACATTTAGGTAACAATTGGGTAATTTTACCTACCTTAAGGAATCTTTTCAGGCCACTACTTACCTCTGTTTCTGCAGCTTTTTAAAAACTGTTTTGTCTGGGTGTTTTGAGGCGTGGGAAACTGATCCATAAAATAAGTGCTGTTTGCAGGTTAGGGAGAGTCAGAACATTTCCTCTAGGCTCAGCAAACGTACTATTTTCTTTTATGCTCAGTTTTATGCCCTGTCGCGTCTGTAATACCTGAGATGACCATGACCATTTCATTGATTGTAATCATTCCTCTGAGTGCAATCCCTTCCCTCAACTGCAGTCACTTTTCAGTCATGAGTCTCTTGACTTAAGCACAATTTCTTTCTCGACCAAGATGCTGACCACCATCTCTTTCCACTGACTAGAATGTCTCTTCTCACATCTATCCATGATCTTGTTTCCTACTTCACCTTTCATGATTTCTCTTTCCATCCTTTTCACCAATCTTGATTATGTCTCCCTCTCTTTAAATTGTGGTCTCATGTCACCAGGCTTTCTAGCTAATGGTGAATAGTTTGCTGATTTAGACTGACTGTTGGATGGAAAACCTGGTGAGAAAAGATTTGTTGAGATAATTTCAGTAGGGCGTATAAGAATGTTATACTTTAGGAGCTTCCTGTGCAGAACTACCCTCCCTGTAAATATCAGGCCCAATGTTGTACCTTGGAAACAGCTTTATATTCTTAAAGCAATTTAGAAAGACCTTTATCTGGATTCAACCTATTTTATACTCGAGTGTTTATAAACTTAAATCGCGTGCAAATGCTCATATGTAGTATTTGCCAATTGTTACAATGCGGAGGTTGAGCCCCTTTGTTAATTAAAACCAAACACCCGGGAAAGCTCACCTCACCTCATAATCTGTTAAAATGATTGTATGAGTGAAAGAGAACTCTTAATTTTCACTATTTAAAGAAAAATGACAATTTATTTTCTAACTCTAATAGCGAACACTAAACAAAACTATTAACAAACTGAACACTCTTTCCCCTAACTAAACACTATTCCTTAACTGAACATAATTCTGTCAATATGCTGTTCCAATAACAATGATTAAACATTACATTATTCTAATCTCAAGTCCACACAGTCTCGTATGCTGTCTTCCTTCTGGTCTTTTGATTCTGCTGTCTTCTCTCTGAATCATCTTCTTTCTTTTTATGCGAATATTGTTAAAGGAAAAGGTACCTTTTGATAGGTAGTGCCTTCTGATTTCTTTGAGATCTTTTCATAGTATATGGGTAGTTAGTTCTCTGGCTCCACGGCTCTACAGCAATTCTTATGCTATTCAGTGGCAGTTGCTCTGCTATTCAGTGGTAATTGCTCTGCCCAGTTTTCAAAATGCCCTGGTTTTATAACCGTAACATTGTTCCCTCTCATTTGTCCGATGTTCTCAATGCAATAAATTCAAACTCAGTTGGGTTTTAGTGTCCAGGGCATAATTTAAATTAATTGGTTAAATTATAATTGTTGTCAACACAGCAACCAAAACTCAGGTATCCACTTAACAGCCAGTTGTTACATGTATCTTGAACAGCACATCACTAGCTGTTCTGTTCTGGCAGCTGACGCTGTAATTTAAGTGTACTTTAAAATTCAAAAAACACTTTCAATCTTAAGGTGAACACACACTGTTTTGACTTTGTAACACAATGGACAAGTAAAACACTTAATGTGTGTATTAGAATAGTTTATAGTGTCCAGTTGTAGAAACATATTCCCCAACTAGGGACAACGGAGGCAGACAGGATTCAAGCAAGTGGTAGACTCTTATTCAAGCAGAGAGTTAATGCAGGGAAAGAGGCAAAGGATCTTCCCTGAATCGGACCTTGATTTATGAACTCAATTGTGCACTTAATCTTTATCTCAGATTGGAAGAAAGATCAATGACATGCTCTGATTTTACAGTACAAGCAATATTCTTATATGTTTTGAACTACAATGATTGCATACAACATGATCACTATGTCCTTCCCTCTTGCTCTGTAAACCCAATCCTATGAGTGACCTAGTCAATAATGAGCATTCCTATGGACAGCTCCAGGTTCCCATGATCCTGTGGTGTTTAACAGATACTATAATCTCGAGGCATTGGGATCTTCCTATGCATCCTATTCATTCACATTCTAGAGTTACTAGCTATATTCCTTTGGATGTCTCAGGCATGCCCTTATCAAAACTGTCTAGAACAGGCTGTTCATCCTGTTTATCTCTTTTCTGCCATTTAGTGTTTTAATGCTGGGACAGGGGGCTACCTCGTTGTATTTGTAGGTCATCTTGTGTGAACAGACATGAACCATTTTGATATGAGCATGTATGGGCCACCCCCCCTACACCAGAGTTGAAATGGTGATTAAAAGGTTACGTAAGAAATCCCACTTCTATAGGAATTCAATGGTTAGCTATTAAACTGACTTCGTGGGCAGACCTTAAGCAAAAAAGCATTTGGAAAGTGAAATCTGGAACTGCATTCATCTCCACTATGTGTGTGTATATATATATATGTGTGTAATGTAATGTTAGTGTCTGTGGATGTTTGATCTTCTCACTTAATCGAAGTAGAATTTTCAGGTTATGCACCCAGTGTTAAGATTGGAGAATTATGGGCAATTAGCAAACAGTTTTTCCAAAGCTCACTCGTGGCATCTAAGTACTCTGAAGATTTAATCTGGGGAGTGCCAAATGTTAAACTTCTTAGAGCCAGTTAGTGAAGGAGGATATCACAGGACATCTTCACCCAGCTTTTGATTTATTCAGAAAATGAAATGCAATTTTCACTAAAAGTCCACCCCAATCTCAAGTTTGTACCTCTTTTTATGTGCATAAGTACTAATCTGATGAATACTCCCATTTGTGCGTAGAAGACTAACTTATACAATTAACAGATTGCCCTTTTACTTATTAAATAACACTTAACAAACATCTAGATGAGCAATACTTCAAAACAAAGCAAAGAGAAGAAAAAAATCTTCATGTTCTGTATAATACATTATATTGCTAGACACATCTCTTCTAGGGCCACCAATAATCTTTTGGTACAAGTACTTCTCAAGAAACAGTCAAATAATTGACTCTTTGCATCGAACCATTTTATTTTGGAAACTTCTTTAATTTAAACATCGGTTTCATGCTAGCAGTGTCAATCTTTAAACTTTTCTCACATATTACTCTTCTGGAGTGGACATTATCCCATAAGGAACATTTATGTATCCATTGTTTAATGGGAAAACTGTATTCATTGTACTCCTCCTATAGAATTAATCCTAAAATATTTGACACAACAATCCAGCAACCATTGTATTTACTCAAATCAGTGTTTCTCCAGCTATAGTATTTGTCGCAAGGCCTTTTTAGTTTCTTAACTTTACAACCCAAAATGCAATATTTGCTACATTCATCCACTAAAATTATTAAATCACCTTCATTTGAATATCCATCAGGAAGATTGGCGTGCGAAGCATTACACAAATAACTAATGCTCTTTAGATTGATAAATTCTTGATGTCACAAGGAATTAAGGGCTATGGAGAGAATGCGGGTAAGTGGAGTTGAAATGCCCATCAGCCATGATTGAATGGCGGAGTGGACCCGATGGGCCGAATGGCCTTACTTCCACTCCTATGTCTTATGGTCTTATGGTCATGCAAGGATGGAAATTTGAATATGCCTTTCTCCATTTTTGATACTTTAATGTTTTATTTTCCATTAAAACATCCTTAACCTGAGGATTGTTGATTCAAAGTCATTCCAGATATTTTTTGCTTCATGTTTATGTGGAGGTGTCGGTTGGACTGGGGTGGACAAAGTTAAAAATCACACTACACCAGGTTATAGTCCAATAGCTTTGTTCGGAAGTACAAGCTTTCAGAGCGCTGCTCCTTCGTTAGGTATCCAGAGGAGCAGTGCTTCAAAAACTTGTACTTCCAAATAAACCTGTTAGACTACAACCTGGTATTGTGTGATTTTTAACTTTGCTTATTGTTATGAAGGAGGTCCAAAATTTTGATTCAGCAACTGTGGAAGAATGCTAATATAGTTCCAAAACAAGGTGCTATGTGGATTGGAAAGGAATTTGCAAGTAATGGTTTCCTATGCACCAACTGCCCTGTCTTTTCGAGCAGTACTGATTTCAGATATGGATATTACTATCAGGCTTATTCTGCATTGCACCTTGTCGATGGTACATACTGCTACCACTGTTTATTCGTGGTGAAGGAAGTGAATGGTAAAGCTGGTAGCTGGATTTCTAATCAATGGACCTCTTTGTCCTGGATGGGGTTGAATCTGGATGGTTCAATATTGTTGGGGCTGCAACTATCCAGGCAAGTGGAGAGTAAATGATCACACTCTTGACTTGTAATTTGTAGATGGTGGACTGGCATTGGACAGCGATAAGGTAAATTACTAGTCACAGAATTCCTAGCCTCAGACTTGATTTCATAACCACAGTCTTTACTTGTTTGATCTGTCACTAATCTTTAAGGAAATGTGCATTTTTTCTTTCAATTTAATATTATCTTTATTTCTTCTTTAGAAAACCAGGGTGCACCCTTCACCTAGAGTCTTTCTTACTTACTGGATGTATGCTTGTAAGTGTTATGTAGTGTCTCCTTAAATGTCTTTAAGTAGCCAGCTCTATTTTCAAGTCATCACAACTGCCCTTATTTTAGTTTAAAACATTAGTCTTAGACCTTCAGTTCTTTACCTCAACTGAATGTGAAATTCATCATGTTACGATCTCTACTATCTAAGGGCATTTTGACAACGAGGCTATTACTTACCAGATCTAAAACATTCTATCTTCTGCTTGTCGCCAAAATGTGCTGCTGTAAGAAACTATCCGAAGAGCACTATACAAACTCATCTTCCAGGCACCGTGAGCCAGTTGGATTTGTCCAATCTTTATGTACATTAAAAACACAATTATTGCTGTACCTTCACAAGCACCCACTAGTTCTTGGGGTATAGCCTGTTTTACAGTGGTTACTGTGGGGGGCCTAAAGCTACTCCCACAAGTGACCAAGTAACTTTTTTTATCTCTACCTAAACTGATTTTATATCTTGATCTTTAGAACTCAGGTCATCTCTCTATATTATGCTAATGTCATCCTTAATTAACAGAGCTACCTCTACACCTGTTCCTAGCTTCCTGCTCTTCCATAATGTTTTGTATCCTTGAATATTTAGTTCCAATCTTTGTCATCTTGCAGCCATTTCTCTGTAACTCGTGTCTTGCCGCTTATGGAAGTAGGTTTGCTTCAGTATTGAAAAAAACAGAAAATGATGCTGAAAATTGTGCAATCATCAGCAAACATCCTTATTTCTGACTTTATGATAGAAGGGATGTCTTGATGAAGCACCTAAAAATGGGACATGATCTTGAGGAACACCACTAGGATATCCAGGGATGAGATCATTGACCTGGAACAACCACAATTTTTTTTGTGCAGAGTATGAATCTAAATAGATTGACCAGTTTTCTAGGGTCCCTTGACCCAAGGTCAAGGTCATTCAGTCAAGTGCTGCCTTGGCATCAAGGGCTATAACCTTCACCTGGCATCTTATGTTCAGCTCTTTTGTTCATAATTGTACTGAGGTCAGGAGATATGGCCCTGATAGAACCAGCTATTTATTAGATATTTAGTTGTTTCTTTCAGAGGATGTACCAAGTATTTGGTGTTCATTTCTCATTGCCCATGAATTCAGTAAAGAGGTTGGTGTTGGACTGGGGTGGACAAGGTGAGAAGTCACACGACACCAACTTATAGTCCAGTAGGTTTATTTGAAATCATAAGCTTTCAGAGCTTGCTCCTTTACCTGACCTTGAACTGAGTGGCGGGGCAGCACGATGGCTCAGTGGTTAGCACTGCTGCCTCACAGCACCAGGGATCCAGGTTCAATTCCAGCCTTGGGCAACTGTCTGTGTGGAGTTTACACATTCTCCATGTGTCTGCGTTGGTTTCCTCTGGGTGTTCCGGTTTCCTCCCACAGTCCAAAGATGTGCAGGTCAGATGAATTTGCCATGCTAAATTGCCCATAGTGTTAGGTGCATTAGTCAGAGGGAAATGGATCTTGGTGAATTACTCTTCAGAGGGTCAGTGTGGACTTGTTGGGCTGAAGGGCCTATTTCCGCATTGTAGAGAATCTAATCTAATCATACTGCTGTGTGTCTGGTGGCATGTATGTATAAATATATATACACTGCTGAAAAATGTGTTGCTGGAAAAGCGCAGCAGGTCAGGCAGCATCCAAGGAGCAGGAAGAAGGGCTTATGCCTTAAACGTCGATTCTCCTGCTCCTTGGATGCTGCCTGACCTGCTGCGCTTTTCCAGCAACACATTTTTCAGCTCTAATCTCCAGCATCTGCAGTCCTCACCTTCTCCCATATATATATCTACTGGACCAGATCAGGAAGGCAGATTTCCTTGATAAAAGGCCATTGGTGATACAGATATGATTATAACCACAGTCTACAATGGTTTTAGGTCGCTGAGATTATCTTTTAATTCCAGATTTTATTGATTTAATTCTAATTCCATGGACTGCTGTGATGGAATTCCAAAGCATTAGTCTGGACTTCTGTGTTACTGGTCCAATGACATTATCACTCGCCTCATTATCTCCCCCACAGCTTAATGATTAGTGCTTCTTGGTTGTGATCTCTTCCATCACATTGCTGATGATTGAGAGTAGACTGGTTATTATCAATTGCTGGATTTAATTTCTGTTACTTTTGTGGGCAGGCCATACCTGGACAAATTTCCACATTACTGGATATTTGCCAAAATTGTAGCTTATTGAAGGGATAAATTTGGTTCTGGAGATAAGTCTTAAGTAGTATTGTGAGAACACTCTCAGGACCAAGATCTTTGTCATATCCAGTATCTTATCAAGCTGTTTCTCGATATCATGTGGAATGAATCAAATTGACATTTTTGATGCTGGTGACCTTTGAAGGATACTGAAGAGGATAATCAACTCACCATTTCTGGCTAAGAGTAGTTGTATATGCTTCATTGTTGTCTTTTGCACTGGTGTGATGGGTTCCCACTTTTTTTTGGAATAGAGATATTTGTGAAGCCTCCTCCTCCTATTGGTTCACAAGAAATATTATAACGCAGAAGGAATAAATGACTTAATGCTATTCTTCTGCATTCTCCCTAGACCATGCACAATTTTCCTTTTTAATGTAAATATCTAAATTCACTTTTGATTATTTTAGTTGAACTTTAACTGCATTCTGAAGCACCTTAGCAAGTTGCTGCATGGAAACGTTTTTTCTCATATTACTTTTGCTGCTTTTGCCAATTAACTGAAAACCTGTGCCCTATGTTCTGAATCATGTTATGAAAGGGTACGGAATCTCCCCATTCGTTCTGTTCACACCCCTGATGACTTTGAATCCCTCCATCTAATCCTCTCTTAGCCATGTTACCTCAGTCCTAGTAGACTCAAAGATAGTCCCAGTTCCTCCAATCTATCTTTATAAGAAACTAACTATCTTCATCCCTGAAGCATTGTTTATCTGCCCACCAACATGCATGTTTCATAGTTTTGCTGTGTCATGGGAGCAGGATTAGCTCATTCAGCTCCTGAAGCCTGCTCTAGCACTTTAGGTCATGGGTAATTATGTACCTGAATACCATTAGATATGAACGATAAATGCTGGCATTGCCAGTGACACACATTGGATGAATGAATTTAATAAAACATTTTAAGGCATTGTATTGTTAGGCTGAAAGTACCCAATAGATTCTTTAACGTCTGATCAAAATGAATCAGACACATCAACGATCTCCTTGCATTCTTTAAGGTTTAAACCAAAGTAAGAGGCCAGTTATCTTAACCTTGTCAAAAATCCTAACATGGATTCTCCTAGTTCTTGAATTGCAAAGTAAAAACAAAAGCATCTCAGAATCAGAGGAGGGTTGGGATCTTAACATTCCTTCACAATGTCTGTCAATTCTTGCAAGATTTTAGTATCTGATGCCTCAGGGAAAGTTAGGCTCCTAATGGAAAAAGCTGCAACTCCACAGGCTGTCAGGAGAATTACTCATTGCTTTTTGTCTGCTGCAATCTCATTTGCCCAGAAAGTATGACACATTCTTTTCACATACTGGGCCTAGTCTTGATTGTCGGGTCGAGCAAGCCGCACTTTCTAAACAAAGTCATGATGTAAGAAATGCTGACCCTAACTCAAAGACGATTGTTGTGAGCGAGTTTCAGGATAGTGAAGATGGTATTTGGTATGCTTTCTTTTATTGGTCAGAGTATTGAGTACAGGACTTGGGAGGTCATGTTGCGGCTGTACAGGACATTGGTTAGGCCATTGTTGGAATATTGCTTGCAATTCTGGTCTCCTTCCTATCGGAAAGATGTTGTGAAACTTGAAAGGGTTCAGAAAAGGTTTACAAGGATGTTGCCAGGGTTGGAGGGTTTGAGCTATAGGGAGAGGCTGAACAGGCTGGGGTTTTTTTTCTGGAGCGTTGGAGGCTGAGAGGTTACCTTATAGAGGTTTACAAAATTGAGGGGCATGGATAGGATAAATAGACCAAGTCTTTTCCCTGGGGGCGGGGAGTCCAGAACTAGAGGGCATAGGATTAGCGTGAGAGGGGAAAGATATAAAAGAGTCCTAAGGGGCAACATTTTCACACAAAGGGTGGTACGTGTATGGAATGAGCTGCTCAAGGAAGTGATAGAGGCTGGTACAATTGCAACATTTAAAAGGCATCTGGATGGGTATATGAATCGGAAAGGTTTGGAGGGATATGGGCCAGGTGCTGGCAGGTGGGACTTGATTGGGTTGGCATGGACAGGTTGGACCAAAGGGTCTGTTTCCATGCTGTATATCTCTTTGACTCTATCATGCTTTACTCTAGTCGCCACTGAAATAACGCCACAGAATCTGGTATCGTGTCACTTAGTCACCCTTTATTTATACATAAACAGTCCTTGGACTTTAGTACTGCCTCTTCAGTTCAGCTGTCAGATTGTCAGCATCTCTGATGCTTCCCTTTTTTAAAATCTGTCAGCCAGGGCTCTCTGATTGAACCAGATTAACACCCCCAATCAGGAACTCATTCTGTGAGGTCCAGCTGACTGACCTTGTTACAATCACAACAAATCTAATTTATATTTATGCAAACTAATGAGTGAATTGTTAGCTTAAAATACGTTAGACAGGCCTTCTGTGGATGGAACTTGGATCTCTATCTCAGTTTCCACTGCACCGGTTTTGCAAACCTCAGTCCTCTGGTGAAAGGTCTACCGAGCAAGGAAAAGTCTGCAATAGTGATGCTATTCTGAATCTAATATTACGTGGTGTATTGCCATCTTTGGGTACTTCTCCCAAGCTTTCTGTTGTGAAAAAACAAATCCAGGTGTCGTTGCAAAACAGCATGTTCCCAAGTAAAGGTAAAGTCATTGCAGTTACATTCCAGCCAAAACAAGCTATTTTTACATTAGGCCTCCCTTTAACATATATTCCTTTAATTGCTTATTTCCTTGTCCAACTAATCTTGTTTGGAGATATACTTTTTAAGCCTAACACTACACTCCACCTTTGAATATCTTCAAAACAGATGATCAAGACCTTACATAAGCACATGCTTGTTGTCCTATAGTCACAAGCTGACTATGGACGTGATAAAGTTTAAAATTGGCTCATGTTTAACTGGTGACAGGTTATGCATGGACTTAAAGGATTCTCCAGCTGTTTCTTCACTTTAACCTATTTCTTCAGTATTTGCATCTGCCCCCTTCCCCCCACCAATTTCCAGTTGTAATTTTTACCTCCATCTCATCAATGCCACTCACTATTTTAAAGTCAGTTTTGTTGTGGATTATGTATCAGTGCCTTATCATATAAGCTGTGTTTTTGTGCTCTTCCAGGCCACACTAACCATTTTGTCAAGCAGGTGTTCTTGTTTGAAACCTGTTCTTCAGTATATTTTTGCTATGCATTTCTGCATTTTAGTTACTTCTGATGTAACAACAGCCTGTGCACACTTATATTGGTATCCCAACATTATGCCATGTATTCTTGACTTGCAGGCAATTTTTTCGAAAGATCAAAAGTTGATAGGGGTTGCTTATGTATCCGCCTCGTCTGGTTCCAGTGTTGCAGTTAGTGGGCAAATCATCCAATTTAGTTCCTTCAAAACAATCACATAGCAAAGGCTTGCGTATCTCTAAAAGAAAACTGTTAATTTTTATTTCATTCGATATATTACATCTAACTGTATGTAAATGACTCATTCCCATCTCCATTTGATGTTGTGTCACTTTTTCCCTGTTACTATTATTTTATTCTAAGTGTATCCCCATTAATTACCATTACAACTGGTTCAGGAGCTCTGGAGAAACCTTACCATCCAGAGTGGGAGAAAAAAAGACATGCATTCATAATTACTTTAAAGGATACAAACCAACATTATTCCTACGTGATTTCAAGCATTATTAAACTTTGCTTGTTTGGTCATTCTTATAAAAAGTCCTCAATTATATAATGTCCTCAAATGTAACTTGCTGGATTATATTCAAAATTATTCCAAATTCAAACTGGACAACAATTGACTCAAAGATTTCTTTGGGTCCAGCCCCAGTGTTGTTGGGCTGACAAGTTAATTAATTTCTTTCTAACAATTTATCCCATTTTATTCTGATACAAATTAAACCTACCTAGATTGTTTCTATTTGTTCTTGTTTTTAATTAAAATTTAAAGATTTAAATTTATTTGCCTTTTAAAATTGAATTGAATTTCTTATTGTGGACTTCAACTGGCAACTTATATCAAGTAATTTTATCGGTCTCAATTTCAGAAACAATTATGTCCATGCTTGGTGGTTTTCAGCAGTGCTGTTATATTGGAGATTCATAGTCAGTTGAGAGTTCTCCTAATTTTAAAGGCTTTGTCTCCACAAGACACTTTGCACCCTTTCTCTGTTCTTGAAACCTGTTCAACAAGAAAAAACAAAAATCACTCTGGCTCAGGATGAACCTATCTTGAACCTATGATCTTTTTGGATCTTTGTTTTAGTATTAATTTCAATCAAATATAAGGGATGCTCTCCTTATAACTGTTGGAGGAACTCCCTTTGAATACAATCCAATTTTCACAGAGGGCTTCTTTAAGTTCAAATGGGGGAAAGGGACTTGTCAGTCTCTTCCCTAACTGTGCCTAAGTGTCCTACTCCTTCATCTAACCCATCTAGCTCATGGTTGACATTACACACTGGCTTTGACTGCTACACAGGAATGGAACAGTTGGGGAAATGCTGTCAACTGAATTCTCAAGTTTACTTGCATTGTTGTACAAGGTAACAGTTCCAGCTGCTATCTGTTCACAGACTACTGTCTGGTATGTTTTGATCTTTGCTATATTAAAGGAGAAGTCCATTTCAACATCAGTTTCAACATCAATATCTAGTTGTCCAATGAACCCGCTGGGTGTACCTGCAATCTTTTCCTCATATTACACATAACGGGCACAGTGCTTTCCTGTTGGTAATCAGTTTTATCCTGCTGCTCTTCTACCAATTTCCGCAGCTTTCTATTTTGTTTATCCAACTGTAAAACACATAAATGGGCACCACAGGCTAAATTATTAAGGACACTTTCTAACTCGGGTGTTCCTTTCATAACGTCTTTCAATCATCTATCAAGGACGCATCATAATTACCATCGCATATTTCCCCATGTTCCAGTACACTTCCCACTGCTGGCGATCCTAAATTTTCCTTTAAACGATCTATCAGTCATATTTTGAAATATGCCAGTGACACAACAACTTCAGTTAAAGACTACTGCTTCTCATAGCTTCTCAAACTTAAAGTCAATTAAACCATTACTCCTGTGGTACATTAGTTAGTTAGAAAAAGAAAGAATACCACCATGACAACTGGTGATGGGTCACTGATATTAAATGAAAAACAAGCTGCCACCATGGAATATTTCAGTCTCCATAAAGTGGTGGTGGCAGCATCCTGCTCTTTAGCCAAGTTGGGGAACTTTTTCTCAGTCTTCCTCTCCTTTTTCCTTCATGAACATTTTGCTCAGACCCTCCTTACCAATTGTTAGGCTGAAAATGCCTAACAGGTTCTTTAAAGTCCGATCAAAATGTCTACAAGAAGGCAAGTGCATTTTGATATGAAGCAAATTTATTAGCTTAATGTAATTTAGATAAATGCAAACTAATGAGTGAATCTATTAGTTTAAACTACTTTAGACATATTCAACAAGTAAGTCTCACTGCCTTCTGCCCATTGGGGACTCCTGGGTGATGGCTGACAGTTGGACCTCTATCTCTGTTTGACACAACATTGGTGTTGTGAACCCCAGTACGATGGTGAATATCCATGACCCTGTCTAGTGAACCCTAGAGTCTGATGGTGAAAGGTTTTCCAAGCATTCCTTTGTGAAAAAAACAAGCCCAGATGTTGCTGCAAAACAGGCTGTTTTTACACTTTGCTTGTTTTTCATGTGTTTTTCTTTGCTTATTGCCATGCCCGATTAACCCTTAATGATTCATATTTAACAATCTGGTTTAGGGATATCATTTTTAAGCCTAATGTTATTTTGAAGGTAGAATTGTGCTAAATAAGGTGTTTGAGACTTAATAGATTTTGGTTCTGACCAGACATCTTCATCTGTTCAAAGGCTACATGACCCTTAATGTGCCAAAATGTTCAAAGCAGCATGAGGGAGATTGAAAACAAAAAAAAACTCTTCCTTTCAACTATGTATTGTCATTATCTATGATTCATTTAACAGAAAGTATATCTGAGTAATTTTCTCATTAATTAGTTGTTCACCAGTTTGTAAGATGGAGTGGAAATAGCACTGTTCAGGATTTTAATTTCTTTAACTTTCATCATGTGGGAGTGCCAAACTGCACAGAATTAGAACCTGTGACAAAATATGGCATGAGAAGTATACATAGAAGTAAGACTTTGAACAATGTGTAGACAACGAAGACAGTAATTTAGTGGTGGAAGGGTAGCATACACTACTTAGTGTAAGCATTGTCAGAAATGTCTGTCACACCTGAAGATTCAATTCATTTTTCTACATGCAGTACGTTTCACAAATATTTACTTGATTTCTGTTGGATTTCTAGGACTGAACACATATTAAAAGGATATCCTGATCTTTATCAGACCAAGTAAGTGTTCATTTTCAAGAGGAGATATGATGAGTGATTTGTATATTATATTTGATAAGCCATATTTTCAGCCAGAGAAAGTGCTTAAAAATGTATGTGCATACATAAAGTTTATTTCATGTTCTCAATGTCTAATGTACTTCACAGTCAAAATTTTCAGATCATGGAGAAAATTTGCCAACTGTGAGGGAGTTTATTAACCCCCTCTGTTTTATTTGAGGAATAATTTTGGTCAAGACACCACATTCTTTTGGGGGATTATAAGTCTTTGCAGTCGGGCTTGAACCTATAATTTTCTGATTCTAAAGTGAGACAGTTACCAGTGAGCCAAACTGACATAATAGCAAAGGGACACCTAAGAACACAATTATAAGTTCCAGCAAGAATGGGTATATCACGGAATATCTGTGAAGTCCTATTTTGATTGCTGCACTGACATAATATTTAAATCCTTTGTTTGACGTCATGCTAAGACATGGAAAGCAAGAAAGTAAGTGGATCAAAGCTTGAGCAGTGATGAATCAGTTTTCTTTTAAAAATCATAAACTTTTCCTGAGCAACATAATGCTAATACTTGTACAAAGGCCATTATAAAGAATGATACTCTGTACTACAACGTTTGAACATTTGGTACTATAATTTCCCATCACTTCAGAAGTCAGGCTCAACTGTGCATGTATACAAAGCAATGACCAAACGTGACTATGAGTACTGTATAGGGCAATAATTTGACAATGCGTACAAGCCAGGAAGCTCTGCATCTTCACAACATTGCAGGACATTTTTTTGTCAGAGACCTACAGAATATTAATACCCAGTCCAGGTTTTATGCTACAGTATGGAGGATATGATTTCTCGTTTACAAACCTGTTAGGCAGTCATGGACTGCAGATGAATGAAGGCTATCTTAAGAGTCACTGCTGTTGATTTGCACATGAAGAATGATCAGATAAGATCAAGAATAATTAGAGTGAGTAGCTTTTGTGTGTCATTTCTACCATATACAGCTAATACAGTTTAAAAAAAAGATACAGTGTTCCTCCAGGACAACCGAGGGTGCTACATGGACAGCACAAACCACACAATCGTACATGGCATAAAGTGCATAAGAAGTGCAAAGCACGCAAAAATGATAAATAATAGACATTTTTCTCACAGCAATTCAAAGTTGTGTAAAGAATTTCATATGGATAAGAATTTTCATAAGAATTTTCCAATCACACTGTGTTAAAGAGCCTGATGGCTTGGGTGAAGAAACTATAGCACAGTCTGGCCGTGAGAGACCGAATGCTCCGATATCTTTTACCAAAGATTGGGATCTTCGACAATGCTGTTAGCCTGTTGGATGCAGCGTTTGGTGTAAATGTCTGTATTGGAGGGAAGAGAGACCATAATGATCTTCTCAACTGTCCTTTTTATTGTTGTATGGTCTTACAATCCAAGACGCTGTAATACCCAAAACAGACAGTGATGCAGCAGTGCAGGGTACTCTCAGTGAACCCTCTGTAGAATATGGTGAGGATGGGGTGATGGGAGGCGGGCTTTTCTCCACCTGTGCAGAAAGTAAAGACGCTGCTGGGCTTTCTTAGCTGAGGGTCCAGGTGATATTCTTCACCAAGTGTACACCAAGTAATTTGGTGCTCTTCACTGTCTCCACGGGGAAGCCATCAATGTCCAGCAGAGAGTGGTCATTCCATGCCCCCCTGAAGTCAATGACCATCTCTTTCATCTTGTCCACGTTCAGAGACAGGTTGTTAGCTCTGCAGCAGTCCGTTAGCCACTGCATCTCCCCTCTGTACACTGATTCATCATTATTCTGGCATAAAATTCAGCAGAATATGGAAGAAAGCTGGAAAAAATTCTGTTGTACAAAAAGAATGAAAACCCATTGTTCTTACTTCTACATTAAGAGCCAGCCCTTACCAAACATTCTTCCACAGTTTGAAATATTAATAGCAGGAACTACCAGCACCTGATACCTCTATATCTTCTAAAACTACACACCAAGTTAAATCTGATTTGGTCTATTAAATCTTCACATGTTGCATCAAAGTTGGATGTTGTCTTTATCACTCCTTTACATCTTCCACTGATTTTTACCTCACTTTTCCTCAAAGCAGTGAAAAGCTCTGGGTTGTGAGTACTGATCCAAAAATATGGAGCATAATGGTACTATTTATTGAATATGCTCCCACTGTGAAGCTAAATCCCTTGCTTCAGCAAACAATTGAGCAGATGGAGTAGCTTTGTATAACATCTTTACTGATCCTGGAAAGAAAAGAATGTAATGGATGCTTTTACATTTAGTCTGGCAGTAGTAGATCCACAGAATCTCCACAATAGTCTATATTTGACTTCCAAGAGATTTTTCTATTCTCCAAATGGTTCTAAGGTTTATAAAAAGAACTCAAATTAAATTCATCTGTAAACATACAAACCCTTTTAAACAATGCTGCATTTTCATTTGCTGATTAGAAACTGTTTGTGACTTTGTTAATATTTGGATTGAAATTAATCTCCATTCATATTTCTGTTTCTATTCCATTAGCCTGGGAATAAAAAAGGCTTTGAAATTTTGCCTGAAAGTGCTGATTGGTAAATGGATGTCATTAACAATGACATTATAACTCATCTATTTTCTCACTAATTTTTAGATTAATGGAATTGTTCAGAGCAAAGTTGGGCTTGATTGGACATGATAATAATGATGACTATTTGATTGCCTACTTGTTGAAGGTAAGTATATTGTCTCACTAAATTTGAGACCATATGTTCAGCTACCTCTATTGTTTTTCCCCTTCATTGCACAATAAGCCAAATAGTCCTGCATGCAAACCTTGCTAAGTTCTGAAGCTTTATCTTTCTCTATCTCACCTTGAGTCCTGTGAACTCATTTTATTTATAGCACCTTTTTTTGCACTTTGGCCTTATTCCCACTAAACTACTGTCAATGAACTTTCCTCTTGACTTCCATGTTAGCTTCTATCGTTAAAACCTTCCTCCCATAGTATTCAAAGTTGGCACCCTTATTCTGAATATCTCACTCTAAAATTATGTGTTTGACAGGAATTGGGCTGAGGAGAAATGTGTGGCTGTTGAAATAGAGGTATAAGTGCTAAAACCTAAGCAATGCTTAAGTGCACACTGGAAATTTTTGCAGGACCTTAAAAGGCAGTAAAAAGTTGTCTTTTTTCATTTAAGGCAAAACAGGGCTTGACTTTGCCACGTCAGAGAGACTCTGCCGATCTTTAAAAATAGTAGATGGGAAGTGATTTCATTCCCATTCTTGACATTGCCAATTTTTGGGTGGAAGGGTGTAGGGAACAAGTCTGCACCTTGCATTATGAAGCTTGCCTGAGAGCCTGGGCTTCTATTAGTTTGTTCAAGTAGCCACCGCAAAAGGGAAACATTGTCTGGATCCTTCCACATCCGGCAGAGATTTTCATCTATACTTTGAAAGTATGTCACACTGACTAAGACATCTGGGCTAACTCCAAGTATATTTTATGACAATTTATCCAAGCGCCTCATCTACTGTGTCCATTGATCTCAATGTGGTCTCTTCTATATTGGGCAAACAGGACACCAGTGTTTTCACTTATGTTTTCTTTTCATTAGTTTAGTATTTATTTTTACAAGATAAGCAGGTGTATTTTGATAGCTGGTTAGTGCACACCATTATAGGGTTGTAGTAGCAGCAGTTAATTTTTTTTAAAATTCTGAACAACTTAAGTTTTTTAAAACATGCCATTTTACTATAGGGTTCACTAGTTATATTAAGAGACTACTGAGAGTTGGTGGAGGGGTATGGGTTGGCGTGGGATACATGAAGGGCTATTGGCTGTGTTCAGATGCATGGATTTAAATGGACAGTATGAGATGCCAATGAGAGAGGATGAGGGGGCAAGATTTGTCATGGAAAAGGGCATGGGACTGGGTGAGGGTCTGAGGGCCTGTTATTGAATGAAACACCTGCAAGGAGTGGAGGGGCACCTTTGTGTCCACCTTGAACTGTTTCTAAGGGCAGTGGATCTGTCTCCAGTATACCCCCACTCCCCAAAAACAAAAATTGTGTCTTTCAAGGCACTACTTCCTGGGCGGAGTACCACTGGGCTGGGAGATTTCCTGACTACTGCGCCCCACCTATAACGTTAAATATCCAGTGTCTTCAAATAGAGGATGCTGAAATTGTCATAAAATATACTTGGAGTTAGCCCAGATGTCTTGGTCAGTGTGACATGCTTTCAAAGTATAGAGACCTAGAGAAAGACATGCTGTGATTGGAGAGGCAGAAAAATTACACTTGGGAGAGCAGAATGCTAAAAGAGTTGATGTTTTTTGATTGAAAAGAACAAGGTTAGAATTTTTGGAAATTTAGAACCAAAGCGCCAGTGGAATCCAGCTGGAGTGAAATGACTTTCAAAATACCCTGAAAAGCCTACAAAAAATGGCAGGAGAAGGGAGCCTACTAAGAAAAGCCAGGATGGGTTTAGTCTTGAATCTATAAGGTCACATCTCTGAGAAGTTGCTTACATTTTCTTCTCAGAACCTGAGAACCCGTGGATCTAATGAGGGACCCCTCATCCACGGCCCTCCACCACCCCACACTCCAGTCCTGGCACCTTCCCCTGTGTGTAAAACCTGTGCCCACACCTCCCCTCTTACCTCCATGCAAGGCTCCAAAGGATCCTTCCACATCCAGCAGAGATTTTCCTGTGCATCCAAACGCCTCATCTACTGTGTCCATTGATCTCAATGTGGTCTCTTCTGTATTGGGCAAACAGGACACCAGTGTTTCAGAGAACATCTCTGGGACACACACATTAAATACCCCCACCACCCTGTGACAGACCACTTCAAAACCCCTCCCACTCCGGCAAGTCCATGCAAGTCCTTGGCCTTCTCCACTGCCAAATCCTAGCCAGCTGACAACTGGAGGAAGAACACCTCATCTGCTGCCTTGGGACCCTCCAACCAGAAGGACTCAATGTGGATTTCATCAGTTTCCTCATCTCCTTTGACCCCCCCCCCCCCCATTCCTGATGAAAAGCTAATGCTTGAATCGATTCTCCTGCTCCTTCAGATGCTGCCTGATCGGCTGTGCTTTTCCAGAGCCACACTTTTTTACTCTGATCTCCAGTATCTGCAGTCCTCACTTTCTCCTCATGTTTAGTCTGTGTTGATTTTAGTTTGTTTATTGCAGTAAAACCTTAAAATAGGAATTCTCACGCAATTCATCTTGATGGATGCCTGGAAGTTTTTTTTAAAAATGTTATTGATTCCTATGGCAATTGCAACAAGGCATCCTTATTTTTTTAATAATTTTCTTTAAAATAATAGATACTTATTTCATGCATTTTAAAATACAGAAGCATGTAATCTTTTAGTACCATTTCTTGTGCTTTGGTAATTTCTCTGACAGCAGAAACTTAAAGCTATCAATACTTTTAAAATAAATAGAGTTGTGCTGGAAGTACCTCTTTCATTTTTATAGCTGATGGAAGATACAAGAGCAGACTTCACGATGACATTTCGTCAGCTTAGTGAGATTACACAACAACAACTTGTGGCTAACAGCATTTCTGAGGTAAATGGTATGGTCATGTTTACTTTCCACACAAGTGAACCAATTTTAACTTTGTCCACTTGGAAAGGCAGTAGATTCCTGCTTTGATTTGACAGGTTGATCCCTAGAAATGTGATAGAGGCCCAACTCAACATTTGATCTGAAGCCTGTACATAAAAACCTGGACATGATTTCCTCACCAGGTTAACCTTGGAAGTAACTGAGGAAGAGGAGTATGCTTCTGAACCCCAGGTATAAATCTTGGGCTTCCACAACCCTGCGCTACTATTGTCATTAGCCCGTTCTTGCAAACCCTTTGGTAGCAACTGTGACATGGAGATTAATCTTGACTACTGACAGACATTATTGCACCTTATTGGAGATAGTCATTGCCTATCATTTCTGTGGTGTGAACATTATTTGCCATTTTGAACATTAAAAGCTAAATCATTCTAGACTCATTTTTTTCTACAAAGAAAGTTCCAACCTCCCTGTGCTGGATATGCTTCCCAATTGCTAATCACTCCCGTGTCAATAATCTCCAGGCAGTTCCTTGCCACCTAATGTTGATCAGCATCACTTAAGGTGGTTTGAAGCAAGAGGTTGATACAGACCGTAAAGATAAAGTCAAACTGTCTCTGGCATCTTGCTCTGGAGTGTTATGCGTGTTTCATTTTTAAAATTAGTCATTAAAACATAAAATTCTGCAAGTAGATTGTGGCAGCTTTACCCTTAAATCTGTGTGGTTAACTAATCAGAATTGATGAGCAATTTTTGATGTAATGACAAAATGCAATAATGTAAAAGACATTTAATTCTATTTTCATAATAGAAGACACAAATATCATTTTGGAAATAATGTGGAATCAAGGATCAGTTGAGAATCAGAAACTTAAAGAAATCATTATGAGTAAAGAACATACTTGACAAATTAATGGGTCCAAGATTGACAAGTCCACTGGACCTAGTGACCCGCATTCTGGGCTGAAAAATGGCAAATAATGTTCACACCACAGAAATGATAGGCAATGACTATCCCCAATAAGATGCAATCTAACCTCTGCCCCTTGATAATTCAATGGCTTACCATCATTTTCCCACTATCAACGTCTTGGGGGTTACCATTGATCAGAAGCTCAACTAGACTCACCATATAAGTGGCTACAAGAGCAGGTCAGAGGCTAGGAATACTGCAGCGAGTAACTCACCACTTGTCCAGCATTTACAAGGCTCAGGTCAGGACTGTGATTAGTTATTTCCCACTTGTCCGGACGGTGCAGCTCCAACATCTTCCAAAAAGCACAGTGTTTCAGTGGTTAGCATTGCTACCTCACAATGCCAGGGACTGGGGTTCGATTCCAGCCTCAGGTGAATGTCTGTGTGGAGTTTACACATTCTCCCTGTGAATGTGTGGGTTTCTACTAGGTGCTCCAGCTTCCTCCCACAGTCCAGAGATGGGCATGTTAGATGGATGGGCTACGCTAAATTACCCCTAGTGTCCGTGAATGTGCAGGCTAGATGGAATAGCTATGGGGATGCACAGTTACAGGGATAGAGTCAGGGAGTGAGTCTGGGTGTGATGCTTTTCAGAGGGTTGGTGTGGATCCAATGGGCCAAATGGCCTGCTTCCACACTAGGGATTCTATGACTATCCAAGAGAATGCAGACTGCTTGATTGGCATCACATCACAAATATCCACTGCCTCCACCACCAATGTGCAGTAGCAGCAGTGTGTATTATCTATAAGATGCACTGCAAAAGTTTGCCAAAGTTTGTTAGCCAATACCTTCCAAACCCACGACCTCGAAGTGCAAGGGCAGTAGACACATAGAAACACCATCATCAACAACTTCCCCTCCAAGCCACTCACCACCCTGAATTGAAAATGTATTACTGGGTCAAAATCCTGGAATTCGCTCCCTGATGGCATTGTGAGTCTATCTACAGCACATAGACTGCAATGGTTCAAAAGGTTAGGTCACCACCACCTTCTCAATGGCAACTAGGAATAGGCAATAAATGCTAGTCAGCCAACTAAGCCTACAACTGATTCCCTGATCAATATTACAACTCTATTCATACCAATTCCCTCTCTATACCTCTTGCCATGTCTTGCCTGAAGATTCTATATCCTGAACTATGAAATTGCCAATCCTTCCCCTCTCTTCACAATGTCTCAATGATAGCAATAACATCATACCCCCCCATGTGTTAATTTGTGTCCTCAACTCATCTGCCTTGTTTGTCACACTCCTCGCATTCCAACCTTGCCAAACCTTGCCCTGTGTCTGAAACAAAAAAAAACAAAGAACTGTGGATGCTGGAAATCAGAAACAAAAACAGAACCTGCTGGAAAAGCTCAGCAGGTCTGGTACCATCTGTGGAAAGAAACCAGAGTTAATGTTTTAGGTCCTTTGTATCTTAACTAGCCTATAATTTCTATATCACCTTGATTTCCTTGCTAACTCTTATAATTTTGGCTGTTCATCTCCCCCTGCTGACCCTTCTCTCAGGATACCACCCCCCGCCAAGTTAGTTTAAATCCTTCCTAATCGCTAACAAACCTCTCTGCAAGGATCCTGGAACCATTTTAGTTGAATAGAATATTAGAGTAATACCTGGAAAAGGTGGGGGGTGGGGGGGGGGGTTTCCCATATAAGGAAACGTTTGGTGTTTTAGGCTTGTGTAATTTGATTGACAAATGTAAGTCCTGAAGATTCTTAACAAGGTAGATGTGGAGAGGATGGTCCCTCTTATAAGGGAATCAACATCTGGGGTGCATAGCTTAAAAATCAGGGGTCTACATTTAAAACAGAGCTGAAGCAGAAACATTTCTAAGGATGGAGAGACTGTGGAACTGTCTTCCTGAAAAGATAGTTGAAATAGAATCTCTGTATATTTTAAAGACAGAGATGGAAACACATTGAAGGTTTACCAAGGATTGGTGTGAATGTAGTTTTAAGGTTACAGTCAGATTAACCATGATCCTAATGAATGATGGAGCAGGCTCCAGGGGCTGAATTAGTCTACTTGTGCTTCGTATGTTTGTTTCTTGATTTCATGTGGAGTAAATGGAATTGGTTTAAGGTTGGCATTTGTGATGTCAGGGATCCAAGGTGGAAGCAATTATCACTGAAGGTTGATGGAAATACTTCTGCTTTTCCTTTTGCACGGATGCATTGGTTTCCCCATCATTAAGGATGGGACATTTGTGGACTCTTTACCTCATCCTAATTATTAACTTGTCCTCCACCATTCACGACTGAATGTGGCAGACTGCTTAGGTTAAATCTGATCTGTTGGTTGTGGGATTACTTAACCCTGTCTATTGCATGCTGCTTAAGAATAAACCAGACATTTTTCGGTTGAAAAGCTGTAATTAGCTGTATGAGAAATATCATAAATTACATTATGAATTTGATTGAGAAGGCTAAGTGTAATATATATATGATTACCGATGATTATATGTTAGGTGAGAACGTAGGCAGTTAAAAGGATGGAAAGAAGTTCTGGAGTGATACAGGTAGATTGGGTTATTGCAAAGTCATTGCAGATGGAATATAGTATGGCTATGATCATTTCTCCATCTTGATAGGAAAAATAAATGACGAGGATACATTTTTTATTGGTGAGTCAAGAATGCTTGCCTTGAGGGACCTTGCATCTTTCTACATGAATCACAAAAAGTTAAAATGCAGTCGCAACAAAAAATTAAGAAGAAATGGCATGTTAGCTTTTTTTTACAAAACAATTAGAATGAAGGGAAAGGAAGTCTTCCTATAATTATGCATGCCATTGTTGGGGCAACACTTGGAGTGCTGTGTGCAGTTTTGAGTGCCTCATTTAGGGAAATATTTATTTGTCCTTGAAGGATTACAACAAAGATTCACAAGACTAGTTCTTAGAATGAGGGGTTGACCTATGATTCGAGATTGAGTAGACAAAGCCTGTACTCCCTCATGTTTAGAAGAATGGAGGGTGATTTAATTTAAATATTCTTAAGGGCTTTGTAGGATATGTGCCAAGAGGCTGGGGAATACAAGTCATGGGATCACAGTTTCAAGATAAAGGATTGTCTATTTTGAACTAAGATGTCAAGCATTTTCTTTACACATTAGCTTGTGAATCTTAGGAATTCCCGACCACAGTGAGCTGTGGATCTCAGTTGTTTTAGCACATTCAAGATAAGGGTTGATAGATTGTTGAATACCATGGTAATTAAGGATAGAGGAATAGTGAAGGAAGGTGGAATTAAGTTAGAAGATCAGCCAAGATTATCTTGAATGTTGGAGCAGGTTTAAATGACCAAATAATCTATCCTGACGTACACATATTCCTACTTCTTACTCTCTTATTTTTAAAATATGGTTTGAAGAACATGATGTTCTATTATTATTGCAGATATTTATGTATTAAATTGCCAGTATAATTAAACTGTATTTCTTCTGATATAGGAATACTGGGCCATTCAAGACCTCGCAAGACACAAGAAGTTCTCATACTGGATTAAACTGTACTTGTCAAGGTTGAATAGGTAGGAATTTATTTGCACTCCAATCTCTTGAAGTGCTTCTGTTGAGATATTATTGGAAGTACAATGAATCCAGTTTCTGTATCAATAATTCCATCTACCAGTCCTCTTTAGCAAATAGGATTGAATTTACCCATTTGAAGTTAAAGAATGGTGATAAGCAACTTGGATGGTGTACTGGAATGAGTGTGCTGGGCCGAGTTCTCTCACATGATCACCATTTTTCACCCAGAGAAAGCAAGATGTTGCATGGTTACTCAGTGAATTGTATGTTGAGTGAGCTGGAAGCTCTTGACACTATTGAGAATCTCCAGATTCAAAGACTCCAGTGTCATACTTAAAGGCCAGCTGAATAACACTTCAGGAGTTGCAAGCCAGGAAGTACCTCTCAGACTGTGGTAACCACCCCTAGCAATGGGTCTGAAGAAGGCCAAACTAACCACAGGTTTTAAGGATGCTACTCTGCAGGTGTTGCTCAACAGGGTCACTGAGATTAAGTCAGTCCTCTTCCAAACAGCTCACCGTCGCACCAATATGAGAGTAAATCTGAACATGGATTAGCACTAAGGCCACGATAACTCAGATGGCCAGTAGAGTCAGATTAAAGCAAATTATTTCCTTCACACCCCAGTGGAGTCTGTATTATTTTTCACTGATGGGCCATCACTCGCTCTAACTACTATTGAAAATGCATCTCACCAAGGCTGATAGACTACAAGCTTGAACATCACATACTTGATGACCTCTCAAAGTCTCAACCTCATCCACTTAAACTACTAAGCCTTCCTGCCCACAGTGTTTCCTACACATTCACTAAGGATGCCTCACCACGTCTCATGATTACACTTGATTACCATCTGTTCCTGTTATAACATTTCCATTATACTCAGGACTTCTGTTTATCTCATTGCAGGAATACAGAGACACCAATGGCCCACCAATCTGGTGAACAATGCCGTGCTCAGCTCTGATAAGCACCAACATTAACACATTACTCTGAATAAGCTTCTCTTTATCTTCACCAACCAGTTACTTCTCTTATACAGGCATTACTTGCATCAGGGAACCTTAGGCTAGAAGAGGCCACAGGTTCACTGGCAGTACTACTTCCAAGGAGGTGTGTGACCCTTCAGAAGATGCACCAGCAAAGTGTTAGAACAAAGAACAATGAAAATTTACAGCCCAGGAATAGGCCCTTCAGCCCTCCAAGCCTGAGCCAATCCAAATCCACTGTTTAAACCTGTCACCCAATTCCTAAGCATCTGTATCCCTCTGCTCCCCACCTACTAATGCATCTGTCCAGACACATCTTAAATGAAACTACCATACCTGCCTCTGCTGACAATGCGTTCCAGACACCCACCACCCTCTGTGTAAAGTACTTGCCGTGTATCCCCCCCTTAAACTTTTCACCTCTCACTTTTAAAGCGTGACCTCTCATTATTGAATCCTTCACCCTGAGAAAAAGCTTATCTCTATCTACTCTGTCTATACCCTTCATGATTTTCTTGACCTCAATCAGGTCCCTCCTCAATCTCCTTTTTTCTAATGAAAATAATCCTAACCTATTCAACCTGTCTTCATAGCTAGCACTTTCCATACCAGGCAACATCCTCGTAAACCTTCTCTGCACCCTGTCCAAAGTGTCCACATCTTTTTGGTAATGTGGCAATCAGAACTGTACACAGTATTCTGAATGTAGTCGAACCAATGTCTTGTACAATTTTAACATGATCTGTCAGCTGTTACACTCAGTACCCCGTCGGATGAAGGCAAGCATACCATATGCCTTCTTGACCACTCTATCAACCCGTGCAACATCCATTAGGGTACAATGGACCTGTGCTCCCAGATCTCTCCGCTCATCAACTTTTCCCAAGGCCCTTCCATTTACTGTATAATTCGCTCTAGAATTACACTCATCAAAATGCATCACCTCACATTTGCTTGGATTGAACTCCATCTGCCACTTCTCTGCCCAACTCTCCAGTCTATCTATATTCTCCTGTATTCTTTGACAGTTCCCTATGCTTTCTGCTACTCCACCAATCTTTGTGTCATCTGCAAACTTGCTGATCATACCAACAGTCCTCTTCCAGATAATTTATGTCTATCACAAACAAGAGTGGCCCCAGCAGTGATCCCTGTGGAACACCAATGGTCACCTTTCTCCATTTTGAGAAACTCCCTTCAACTACTACTCTGTGTCTCCTGTTGCTGAACCAGTTCTTCATCCACCTAGCTAGAACACCCTGCACACCATGTGACTTCCCTTGCATTCTACAGCAGCACAGAGACACCCAGCTCAGGGGACACTCTTGCTAGGTTAGATTCAGCGGTACAATCTGGTGAACATACCACTGGCACAAGTCTACAGCTGGTGGACGCACCATGGCTCTGACACTGAAAGAGTACTGCTGAAGACCAGGGACTTACTTAGCCGAGTACAGAAGACGTGCTTTGTACTTGTCCCCAGAACTTGCATGCACAGGAACATGTTACAAGTGTATCTTTCACAATAGATTTCCTTGATGGTGGCTCTGCTACACGAGTGCATGGTCCTCATGGAAAGGGTGGCAGATGTCATGGAGGGACGTTGGAAATGTGATAGGTCGAAGGAGGTCAAGGTGAGGGTGATAGGCCGGAGTAGGGGTGGGGGCGGAGAGGTCAGGAAGAAGATTGCAGGTTAGGAAGGCGGTGCTGAGTTCGAGGGATTTGACTGAGACAAGGTGGGGGGAGGGGAAATAAGGAAACTGGAGAAATCTGAGTTCATCCCTTGTGGTTGGAGATAGTAAAATCCCCTCCCCCAAGTCCCTCCTCCCTACCTTTTATCTTAGCCCGCTTGGCACACTTTCCTCATTCCAGAAGAAGGGCTCATGCCCGAAACGTCGATTCTCCTGCTCCTTGGATGCTGCCTGACCTGCTGCGCTTTTCCAGCAACACATTTTCAGCTCTGATCTCCAGCATCTGCAGTCCTCACTTTCTCCTTTTCTGAGTTAGCCATCTTTCATATTCCTAATACTTGCCCAATCAGAGAGACAGCAACTTCAGACAGTGGGCAGGCGCACCCGGAGTTGGCTGCTGCTGGGACAGATCAGGAACTGTTGAATAGGGCTTAGTCACAATGTGGCCATTCATGTTTGAAGCTTCTCTATTAAGCTATCTGCTTCCATACACAGTGTGCAGCATGACGGCGACATCGTGTTAATATTGCTGGATTTGTAATCCCAAAACCATGCTAATGTTTTGTGGATATGATTTCCAATCCTATCTTGGCAGCTGGTAGAATTTAAATTCAATTAATAAATCTGGAATACAAGGCTCACCTTCATTATGAAGATTATCATTGATTGTTATAAAACTCCATCTGGTTTATTAAAGGCCTTTAGGGAAGAACATTTGATGTCCTTACCTGGTCTGGCCTAACAGAAAAGAAGGTTTAGGGGTGATTTGATAGAGGTGTACAAGATGATTAGGGGGTTAGATAGGGTTGACAGTGAGAACCTTTTTCCACGTATGGAGTCAGCTATTACAAGGGGGCATAGCTTTAAATTAAGGGGGGGTAGATATAGGACTGATGTTAGGGGTAGGTTCTTCACTCAGCGAGTCGTAAGTTCATGGAATGCCCTGCCAGTAGCAGTGGTGGACTCTCCCTCTTTATGGGTATTTAAGCGGGCATTGGATAGGTATATGGAGGATAGTGGGTTAGTGTAGGTTAGGTGGGCTTTGATCGGCGCAACATCGAGGGCTGAAGGGCCTGTACTGCGCTGTATTCTTCTATGTTCTATGTTCTATGTTCTAAGTCACTTAGTTTAAGGGGAGTTAAGAATGGCCGTCAAATGTTGGTACCAACAGCATTCACATTACATGCAAGAATAAAGAGCATACACCAGTGGGCATTACTCTATTGCTGGCAAAATACCACAGAATCCATAACATTACTCCAATTTAGTTTCAATTGCCTCAAATACCTGCCTTGGAAACGTCCTTGTTGGCAGGGAATATATTACGGAGATATCCTGACAGGGCTTCCTCCTACTTTCCATGCCATAATCCCTAGCAACTTCTTCATGGGGCGGGGGAGTCCCAATTTCTTCCTAAAAATGCTATTAATAATGATAACTCAGCACTTTTGAAACAAAATGATGTACACAATACTCCTGAGAAGAGAGATGTTTTTAAATATTGTTTCTTACAGGAACAAACTGGATACAGATGAAGCACGCAAAACCAGAATGGAAAGTATGGCTTTTTAAAATAATTTTCTTGGTATAACCTTTATTTCATGAATTATGTTATAAAAATAATTTTAAAAAGACTTGAATGTCATTATTTCTTTTAAAGGTGTCAACCCTAGATACATCCTTCGCAACTGGATGGCAGAATCAGCAATCAAAAAGAGTGAGAGAAATGACTTTTCTGAGGTAACCTTGTTGCATGTGTGGTCTACTCAATTTGTTGAGTTTTGTCCCTTGAGCCCTAGTACTCTGTTTTCAAGGCAAATATTGTACATTGCGAATTTCCATATGCCAGTCTGGAGTTGGGACGTTATGGGACACAACTACAGTCTTATCACCATTTGTTCCCTCTCCCCAAAAAGATGTTGGTGTTTTTAAGAACTTATTTTTTCTGTTATTATTCTAATATGAATGTGTAGAATTGTTGTTATTATGCATGCACCATAAGTTTGATGTAAACTTTAGTTTGATTATGATGCTTTCAGAAAAGGAAGAGAACAGGTAACAACATGGTGTAGAAAGTGATAGTCAGCCACTGGTCAGAAGAAATTGCTGAACGGACCTTCTATCAGCAGCCATAATAATTATCAGTATCCTGATAAATATTAAGCAACACTTGCATCATAAAAGTACTTGGCAAGTACTGTCTCCAAAAAGAGAGAATATAATTATTTCCCTTAACCTTCACTGGCAACAGCCTGAGGATTACTATTGACCAGAATCTACACTGGTCTAACCACGTAAATACACTGCCTACAAGAGCAGGTCAGAGACTAACAACTTTGCAATGGGTAACTTGCCTTCTGACTCCCAAAACTTGTCCACCATGTACAAGGCACAAATCAGGTGTGTGATGAAAACTTAGTACTCTCCAGGACAAAGCAGGCTGTTTGATCACTACTCTCTTCACCACCACTAATATGCAATATACAAAGTACATTGCAGCAATTCTCCAAGGCTCCATTCAAAGTGCAAAACCTGTAACTTCTACTATGTAGAAAAACAGAGGCAGCAGATGCATGGAAGAACTATAATCTACAAGATCCCCTCAAGCTGCACACATCTTACCTTGGAACTATGTTGCTGTTCCTTCACTGCTGATGGGCCAAAATCCTTGAACTCCCTTCCCTACAACGCTGTGAGGTACCTATATTATATGGGCTGCAATAGTTCAAGCATGTGGCTCACAGCAACCTTTTCAAGAGCAATAATAGTTGAGCAGCATACGTTGATGCTTTCATTCTATAAAAGAATAAAGGTTGCTTCTTCCTTGAACTTGGATCCTACCTTTCCTTGTAACCTGGTATCATCTTTCTTTTGTTGCTTACATGATTGAATGCAATCCCAATTGAAACAAGTGAAAAAGTGTTCTAGATCCTAAAAATTGAGAGCTGGTTAGCTAAATGGCTAAAATGTCAGGCAGATCAATGCCACTAATATGGGTTCAATCCTTATTCTGACTGATGGAAACTTGTGGCCTGCCTCCTTGCCCTACCCCTGGTAAAATCAATTGTGGCACTTTGCTAAGTTTCAACAAATAATCATCAATAATAACTTTTGGGCAGAGAACTCAAAAAGAAGAATGAATTCAAAGAGGTTGGCCAAAAGCACAGTTCTTGTTTGACAGCAATTTGCAGTCTTCTAACCATTCCTAGTCCTTTTAAGTCCTACTTGAATGGTGAAGAGGCAATGTTTTTGATCTGAGCTTCCGGAATTTAATGACCTTTCCTTCCAAATCTCTAAATTGGAGAAATCAAATGCCAACTTTAATGTAAAATTAGTATTGAAGAATTGATGTCAGATTAAAATAATGAAACATAATCTGTTCAAAGAATAACTTGATTCCATTCTGTATTCATATAAAGTCCAAAAATGAATTAAAAAGTTGCAATACCACTGCAAATTTGAAAAATTATTTCTTTGCTTGGTCTTAATGACAGGTTCGCTTTCTGAAGAAAATTTTACGTCATCCTTTTAACAAGCAGACAGAGGCTGAGGATGCGGGATATTCTTCCCGTCCTCCTTCATGGGCTACAGAACTTCGTGTCAGCTGTTCCTCTTAACGATGAAAGTAAATTACAGGAGGACCAGAAATTGCATACAGCCCAGCCTCTGGATTTTAATCGTTTGGCCAAGTAATACCACATTCCTCATGTGATCTGTTATTGCAAGATTTAAAAGTGTTGTTAAATAAACCCGACTGTCTTTGTAATGCTTACTATCAATAAAGTTGATTAATTTTAAACTCTTGCCGTTGGTATGTCATAAGCTATAAAGTATGGTTGGTTCTGGTTATTACCAATCGCCCAGACTAGTCAAAGAATCTATGCACGCAGTTTTCATCGTAAGTACTGAGTTATTTTGCATGAGAACATTGTGGTGCCATCTGTCTCCGTTGGACCTACGGAGCATTAGAATTAGCTTTATTGTCACATGTACTCAAATGAGTACAGTGAAAAGTTTAGAAGTCGCCACTTAAAGCATCATCTGAGGTACGAAGGTATTTTGGTGCAAATTCTTAGGGAAAAAAACGAGCAAAGAAAGGAAATAAAATGTCTAGCATTACAGATCATTAAAAAAATCAGAAAATAAAGAAATAAGGAACTTGGAATAACAGCCTTCCAACCCAATCCACGCCACCATCTAGCCTCTAGTCTGTGCTGGACCTTAACTCGAGACTGCATTGTTATTCACCTTGAGGCCAGGAGATCACTCTAGAATCAGCTCGAGGCTGGAAGTCCAGGCTGAGCCAAAAGACAGTCATGCCCAGTCGCTGAGAAATATTCACGCCTGGCCACAGAGAGACCGTCATTCTGGGGCTGGGAGTGAGCCATGCCAGGCTGAGAGACTACCATGCTGAGCAGAGAGATCACCACGTTGGGACCACACTGAAGCCTGGAGTCCGAACACGCACTGAGGCCTGGAATCCAAGCGTGCACGCATTGAGGCTGTTGAGGCCAGGAGTCAGCACGTGAGTGTTGAGGCCAGGAGTCTGAGTGCACGCGCACTGACGCTAGGAGTCCAAGCACCTGCTGAGGCTGGCAGTTCAGGTTATTGCCAAGAAGAAAGAAGAAAAAAGTACACGAGAAGAAAAAAGGAATGGACAGAGCGGATGAGCTGTGGCTAAGGACTCCTACTCTGCTGCCATTTTGGAGACTTAAAGTAAAGCATCCATCCTCTGCCATATTTAAGAACAGTAGCATTTGCACTACTGCCTCAAAGAACTTATTTGACAGATTCTGACAGATTCTGATTTTGTTTTCTATGAAGGTTTGTGATCCTGCTTTACAAAAAAAATGTCTAGACTATGCCTAACCTGTTAAGATGCTGTGTGTATTTAAATTCTGCAACGACATGCCAGTTGCTGTAGGAAGCTAGCTTCCACCCCAAGCATATTAATATAGCCATCCCCTATGGACAAGCCCTGCGCATACACAGGATCTGTTTAGATGAGGAGGAATGCGACGGACACCTGAAGGTGCTCAACGGTGCCCTCATAAGAACAGGATACGATGCTCAACTCATTGATCGCCAGTTCTAATGTGCCACAGTGAAAAACCGTAATACCGTAATGACCTCCTCAGGAGACAGACACGGAATGCAACTAATAGGATATAGGAAGTAAAAGGGGGGTGAGGAGTTGCAATGCTGATCAGAGATGATATCACAGCTGTGCTAAAGGAGGGCATTATGGTGGGCTTGAGTAGTGAGGTACTATGGGTGGAGCTGAGAAATAAAAAGGGTGCTGTTACATTGTTGGGGCTGTATTACAGGCCCCACAACAGTGAGCGTGAGGTAGGAGAAAAAATAGGTAAACAGATTATGGAAAGATGTAGAGGCAAAGGGTGGTGGTGATGGGAGATTTTAATTTCCCCAACATTGACTGGAATACACTTAGTGTCAGAGGTCTGGATGGGGCAGAATTTGTAAGAAGTGTCCAGGAGAGTTTTCTAGAGCAGTATGTCAATAGTCCAATGAGGGAAGGGCCATATTGGACCTGGTGTTGGGGAACGAGCCAGGCCAGGTGGTAGAAGTTGCAGTGGGGGATTTCTTTGGAACAGTGACCATAAGTTTTAGAATACTTGTAGACAAAGGTGAGAGTGGTCCTAAGGGAAGATTACTAAACTAGGCCAAGACCAATTATATCAAAATTAGGCAGAAGCTGGGAAATATAGAATGGACTCAGCTATTTGAAGGGAAGTCCACCTTTGATATGTGGGAGGCTTTCAAAGATAGGTTAAAGATAATGCAGGATAGGCATGTCCTGTTGAAAGCAGAGGATAGGAAAGACAAGATTCATGAACCGTGGATGATGGAAGAAATTGTACAACTAGCCAAGAGGAAAAGGGAAGCATACATAAGGTCCAGGCAGCAAAGAACAGAACGGGCCCTGGAGGAATATCAGGAGAGTAGGACCAGTCTTAAACGAGGAATGAATCGAGCTAAACGGAGTCATGAAGTAGCTTTAGCAAGTAGAATTAAGGAGAATCCCAAAGCCTTTTATGCTTATATAAGAAGCAAGCGAGTAATTAGAGAAAGGATAGTCCACTAAAGGATAAGGAAGGAAGGCTTTGTGTCAAACCTGAGAAAATGGGTGAGATTCTGAATGATTACTTTGCATCAGTGTTCACTGAGGAGAGGGACATGATGAATGTTGAGATTAGAGATAGAAGTTTGATTACTCTGGATCACGTTGACATAAGCAGGGAAGATGTGTTGGGTAGGCTAGAGGTTATTAAGGTGGACAAATCCCCAGGACCGGATGGGATCTATCCCAGGTTGCCGAGAGATGCAAGAGAGGAAATAGCTGGGGCCCTGACAGGTATCTTTGTAGCATCCTTAAACACAGATGAGGTGCCAGAGGACTGGAGGGTTACACATGTCCCCCGTACAAGAAGGGTAGTAGGGATATTCCGCATAACTAGAGACCAGTAAGCCTGATGTCAGTTGTGGGAAAGTTGCTGGAGAAGGTACTGAGCGAAAAAGTGAGGACTGCAGATGCTGGAGTACCAGAGTTGAAAAATGTGCTGCTGGAAAAACACAGCAGGCCAGACAGCATCCGAGGAGCAGGAGAATTCACGCTTCGGGCATAAGCCCTTCTTCAGGAATGAAGGTACTAAGGGATAAAAACTATTTATATTTGGAAAAGAATGGGCTTATCAGTGAAAGGCAACATGGTTTTGCAACGGGAGATCATGCCTTACCACCTTAATAGAGGTCTTTGTGGAAGTGACCAAGTTGATAGATGAAGGGAGGGCTGTAGATGTCATATACATGGACTTTAGTAAGGCATTTGATA
Source organism: Chiloscyllium punctatum (assembly GCF_047496795.1). Lineage (NCBI taxonomy): Eukaryota > Metazoa > Chordata > Chondrichthyes > Orectolobiformes > Hemiscylliidae > Chiloscyllium > Chiloscyllium punctatum. The sequence continues at coordinate 88,171,946 of NC_092746.1, read as the reverse complement.
AGGTTCCCCATGGTAGACTAATAGAGAAAGTGAAGTCACATGGTGTGCAGGGTGTTCTAGCTAGGTGTATAAAGAACTGGTTGAGCAACAGGAAACAGAGAGTAGAAGCTGAAGGGAGTTTCTCAAAATGAAGAAAGGTGACCAGTGGTATTCAACAGGGATCAGTGCTGGGACCACTCTTGTATGTGATATATGATCTGGAAGAGGGCACTGTTGGTATGATCAGCAAGTTTGCAGATGACAAGATTGGTGGAGTAGCAGAAAGCTTAGGGGACTGCCAAAGAATACAGGAGAATATAGATAAACTGGAGAGTTGGGCGGAGAAGTGGCAGATGGAGTTCAATCCAGGCAAATGTGAGGTGATACATTTTGGTAAGTCTAATTCTAGAGCGAATTATACAGCCTTGGGAAAATTTGATGAGCAGAGAGATCTGGGAGTGCAGGTCCATTGTACCCTGAAGGTTGCTGCACAGGAGGATAGAGTGGTCAAGAAGGTATATAATATGCTTGCCTTCATTGGACAGGGTATTGCGTATAAGAGCTGGCAAGTCATGTTAAAATTGTACAAGACATTGATTCAGCCACATTTAGAATACCGTGTACAGTTCTGGCCGCCACATTACCAAAAGGACGTGGATGCTCCGGAGAGGGTGCAGAGAAGGTTTACAAGGATGTTGCCTGGTATGGAAGGTGCTAGCTATGAAGAGAGGTTGAATAGGTTAGGATTATTTTCATTAGAAAAAAGGAGATTGAGGAGGGACCTGATAGGTCTACAAAATCATGAAGGGCATAGACAGAATAGATAGAGATAAGCTTTTCTCAAGGTGAAGGATTCAATAAGAAGAGGTCACGCTTTCAAGGTGAGAGGTGAAAAGTTTCAGGGGGTTAGACGTGGCAAGTACACAGAGGGTGATAGGTGCCTGGAACGTGTTGCCAGCAGAGGTAGTATTCAGGCACGATAGATTCATTTAAGATGCATCTGGACAGATACATGAGTAGGTGGAGAGCAAAGGGATACAGATGCTTAGCAATTGGGCAACAGGTTTAGACAGTGGATTTGGATTGGTTCAGGCTTGGAGGGCCGAAGGGCCTATTCCTGGGCTGTAAATTTTCTTTGTTCTTCGGGAAGTGGTAGATGGAGTTTAGATAAATGTGAGGTGCTGCATTTTGGGAAAGCAAATCTTAGCAGGACTTATACACTTAATGGTTAAGTCCTAGGGAGTGTTTCTGCACAAAGACACCTTGGAGTGCAGGTTCATAGCTCCTTGAAGGCTGAGTCACAAGTAGACAGGATAATGAAGAAGGCGTTTGGTATGCTTTATTGGTCAGATTATTGAGTACAGGAGTTGGGAGGTCATGTTGCAGCTGTACAGAACATTGCTTAGGCCATTTTTGGAATATTGCATGCAATTCTGGTGTCCTTACTATTGGAAGGATGTTGTGAAATATGAAAGGTTCAGAAAAGATTTGCAAGGATGTTGCCAGGGTTGGAGGATTTGAGCTATAAGTAGAGGTTGAATAGGCCTGGAGTGTTGCTGAGGGGTGACCTTATGAAGGTTTATAAAATCATGAGGGGCATGGATAGGATAAATAGACAAAGTCTCTTCCCTGGGGTGGGGGAGTCCAGAACTAGAGGACATAGGTTAAGGGTGAGAAGGGAAAGATATAAAAGAGACCTAAGGAGCAACTTTTTCAAACAGAGGGCGGTACGTGTATGGAATGAGCTGCCAGAGGAAGTGGTGGAGGCTTATATGATTGCAACATTTAAAAGGCATCTGGATTGGTATATAAATTGGAAGGGTTTGGAGGACTACGGGCCAGGTGATGGCAGGTGAAACTAGATTGGGTTGTGATATCTGATCAGCATGGATGAGTTGGACCGAAGGGTCTGTTTCCATGCTGTACATCTCGATGACTCTTTGACTCTATAAGTCTCCTGGCCCTGAAGGAACGCATCCCAGAAATAGTGGGGGGAATAGTGAATGCGCTCATGGTAATTTACAAAATTCATTGGTATCAGGCAGATTGAAAAAACAGCAAATGTGACACCATTGTTTAAAAAAGGAGGTAGTCAAAAGGCAGGTAACTATAAGCCTATTAGGCTAAGTTATGTAGTGAATCTATTTTTTTATTTCAAAAATATGCTTTATTCATAAAATAATTTGATGGTCTGTACAGTTGGACATGCCATACATATGTAAACATTCCATTTCTTTGCATACCGAAACAGTGTAATCATTCCTATTTACAGGTCTGTGCGATTATATTTTTATTCTGGATTAGTGGTGCTGGAAGAGCACAGCAGTTCAGGCAGCATCCAAGTAGCTTCGAAATCGACGTTTCGGGCAAAAGCCCTTCATCAGGAAGGGCTTCCTGATGAAGGGCTTTTGCCCGAAACGTCGATTTCGAAGCTACTTGGATGCTGCCTGAACTGCTGTGCTCTTCCAGCACCACTAATCTCGAATCTAGTTTCCAGCATCTGCAGTCATTGTTTTTACCGATTATATTTTTAGCTGAGGCTAAATGACTGCGCGGGCCCCCTGTTCTTCTTTAGGCAGACAGACGTTACTCGGTGGTCTTTCCCCACCTATTAGGTTAAGTTATGTAGTGAATCTATCATAAAGGAAGAAATAGCAAGACATCTGTAGAGGAATTGTCCCATTGGCCTGATGCAGCGTGGGTCCGTGAAAGGCAGGTCACTTTTAACTAATTTACTGGAATTCTTTGAGGACACGATGAGTGTGATGGACAAGGGGAATCAGTGAATATGGTGGATGTGGATTTCCAGATTCAACAAAAATCCCACAGAAATGTCTATTGCATAACACAGGTACACAGTATTTTGGGTAAAGTATTAGCAGAGATAGAAGATTGGTTAAATAACAGAAAGCAATGGATGGAGAGAAATGAGTATTTTTCTGGTTGGCAGTCAGTGGCTCGTGGTTTGCCACTAGTAGCATTGGGACCGCAATTGTTTACAATTTACTTGGATGATTTGGAGTTGGGGACCAAGTGTCAAGTGTCAACGTTCGCAGCTGACATTAAGATGAATGGTGTTCTAAGAACAAAGTGTGCTGAGGACTCTGAAAGTCTGCAGATGGCTGTAGATAGATTAAGTATAGGCAAGGGTCTGGCAGATTGAGTACAATGTTGGTAAATTAGAGGATATCCACTTTGGTTGGACTAACAGCAAAATGCTATTATTTAAATGGTGAAAAATTGTAGCATGCTGCTGTACAGAGGGACTTGGTTTTCCTTGTGCATTAATTCACAAAAAGTTGGTTTGCAGGTGACAGGAAATTAAGAAGACAAATGGAACATTGTCCTTCATTACCAGAGGGGTGGAGTTTAAAAACAGGGAGGTTGAGGATCCAAGATGGCGGCGATCTAGGAAGATTGCATTGCAGAGCTCCGCATCACGGCACAAACGGGACGAAATTTCAACCTGTCCAGTCCGGACCATTGCAATATCCTGGGAGTCCAAAAAGATCATGGAGACCCAAGAAACTTTTAAAAGTTAACTTACCTGCGTTTCCACCTGTCCAGAAATGCCGAAAAAGGGAGGAGGAGCATCTGAGGCTAGGTTTGCAGCTCAGTCTGCAGGATCCTTGGATTCGATTACTTTCCAGGCCCTGTAAACAAGCTCGCGAAACCTGGGGAAACAGATAGAAGAGAAGCTGACTCCAATCTCTATCATGCTGCAGAAGCATGACCAGCAGCTGGAAGATGTGAAAAAGAGGACGAATGAGGTTGAGCATAGCATCATAGTGCTGGAATCTGATGCCGGTTCAGCCAAGGGTGGAATCCAAGCTGTGGAGACGCAGGTCCATAATTTGCATTACCAAGTGGATGATTTGGAGAACAGGGGTAGGAGAAAAAGCATTCAGATAATCGGTCTGCCTGAAGATAAGGAAGGAGAACGCCCTGCGGAATTTATTGAGGACTGGCAGCCAACATTTCTTAACTTGGAGGCTGGCATGGGAGGATTGAAGATCAAGAGGGTTCACCGGGTCATGGCACGGAGATCGGGTCTGCGTCAACGTCCTCATCCTCTTCTGGTGCAGTTCCATCACTATAGGGATAAAGAGTGAACCATGGAAGGTTCCAGAATCTATGGGAAGGATCCGAAGGCCCTAACTTACAATGAGTCTAAGATCATATTCTTCCAGAACTTCTCAGCAGCGGTGATCCAGAAAAGAAAATCTTATGACTGTGTCAAGAGAAGACTGAGGTTGCTTGACACTCAGTACTCTCTGAGGAATCTGGCGGTGCTTTGGAATACCTTAGATGGATCCATACATCTCTTTGACACGTCAGAGAAGGCAAAAGACTTGGTGGACAAATTAATCTAATCTGAACAATTTAGTATGTACAAATAGTAGTGTTGTTTGGGTATGTTTGTCGTTTTGTAAAAGAAAAAGAGGAAGTCTGGTTGGAGCTTTGTTTTTCTATTTTTCTTCCTATTGATAATAATTTGGTTTAAACTATGTTTAGCAGTGGTTGAGATGTATATTTTCAATTTCTAAGTTAAGATATACCAAAGGATGGATGTGGTATTTATCCCCTTTTCTTTAAAAGCTTTTTTATTTTATTCATTTTGGTATTCTATGGTGTGTTTCTTTTCTGCTTGTGTTCGCAGTGCTGCTCTAGCTGGGAGAAGTGAAGATGGCTAGTTGCCCCCTCTGGGCAGGGGATGAGTTCCCCTATTCAGCGCCATTGGGACTTTATATGGTGGTTTGGTTTTTTTTGGTTTTTGTTTTTAATTTTTAATAGTTTTGTAGGTTTGTTGAACGTAGTGGTTTTAGTTTATGTCGCTTTTATGTTCAGTGGATCATGTGACACTAAGGCTCAGCGATTTGTGGTTCAAGTTCCTCCTCTCTGGAATTTAAATGTTATTGCAGAAGGTTATGGCTAATGACTTGATTAAATGGTGTACCTGCAATATCAAGGGAAGTCACTCGCCAATTAAAAGGAAGAAGGTACTCTTGAGTCTTAGAAGGGAGAAGGTGTTTTGTTACAGGAGACACACTTGGATGACAGGGAGCATTTGAAATTACAGCAGAATGGCTTTGACCTAGTTTATTTTTCATTAATAATACCAGAAGTAAGGGAGTAACTCTATTGGTTAGGAAGAATCTCCCATTTAAGTTACTAGAGTGTGTTAAAGGCACACATGGGAGGTTTGTAATTCTTACAGCTTTGATAAACGGGGAAGAATATGGTGTTTTAAATGTTTATTGCCCTCCAGCTCATCCCCTTAAATTTTTGGTAGATACGTTTTCTAAACTGATAAGTATCGAGTGCCGGCACATCATTATTGGGGGAGATTTTAACTGTCTCATGGATCCTACAGTAGAAAGTTGCCCAAAGGTCCCTTGATACCCTCTGGACAAACTAAGCAATCAGTGGATCTGTGTGTGGAGTTAGGGTTGGTGGACATCTGGAGGGTGTCTTCACACTACAGGCTGGGATTTTATGTTTTTCTCCAATCCACACAGATGTTACACCAGGATTGATTTTTTTTTTGACTCCTGTGGCAACCCTGGACTTGGTGGCATCTTGTACAATTGGTAATATTACCATCTCTGATCATGGTCCAGTGTACCTGTTGGTTAAGGTTAAGGACGTTACAGTGGGTTTGAGGCACTGGCAAATGGATCCCTTTATCCTCAGGGATAATAAGTTTGTGGAGTATTTCTCTAGGGAATTTTGGGCATTCCTAGACATTAACTCAGGTTTGGTTGCTAGTCCATCCGTCCTTTGGGAAACTGCCAAAGCCTGTGCCAAAGGGTTAGTTATTTCCTACTCCACCAGTAGGAAGCGGCAGAAGGGTGAGCAGTAACATCTCCTTGAAGCACGGTTGAAGGCAGCCGTAAAGGCATACTCTGACAGACCCTCGTTGGTCAAGGTACAGAGGATTACGACACTGCAGTCTGCATTAAATTCCGTGCTCATGCAGACGGCAAAAAAGGAGTTTGCTTTTGCAAAGCAAAGGTTATATGAGCATGGCGACAGGCCAGGCAAATACTTAGCATATCTTGCTCGGAAAAGGAGTGCCCCACAGATCATTACGGCGATCAGGGAATGGTCTGGAAACCTAACATGTGACTCCAAACAGATTAATGTGGCGTTCCAGAGATTTTATTCTACGTTATACCAATCTGAGGATTGTGAGGAGGGGCAGGCCAAAATGGAATTTTTTTTTTAAGGATCTAAAGCTCCTGGGCATGACCCCGAACAAGAGTCCTTTCTCAATGCCCCCATAGAGCCAGAATTGCAGGAAGCTGTGAGGCAGCTTCAGAGTGGAAAGGCGCCCAGTCCTGACAGACCTCCCAGCGAATTCTATAATTTATTAATTATAGGAATTTATAAATATACTGTCAGGTCTGATGCTCAATATGTTTAATGATTCATACAGTCATGATTGTCTCCAGCCATCTTTGAGAGAGGCCAATATTTTCTTATTCTTCAAAAAGGAAAGGTCCCGGAAAACTGTGCTTCATACAGGCCCATTTCACTATTAAATGTGGACTTTAAAATCCTCTCTAAGACTCTCACCTTAAGGCTGGAGACTGTGTTACCTTCTATTGTTAAAGAGGATCAGACAGGCTTCATAAAGGGCCGGAGGTCCTCCAATAGTATTAGGAGGCTGCTTAATGTAATTCAAGCATGTCAACAACAGTCAATACAGGGATTGTTGATTTCTCTAAGTGCAGAGAAAGCATTTGACCGAGTTGAGTGGCCGTACCTTTTCTATACTCTGGAGTGGTTTGGTTTAGGCAAAGTCTTTATACGATGAGTAAAGATTCTCTACAATAGCCCTCTTGCGGTGGTCATCACCAGTGAGGTACGATCAAGCAATTTTAATATTTTTCGGGGCAGTCGGCAGGGCTGTCCCCTTTCACCATTGCTTTTTACGTTGGTGATTGAACCATTGGCGGAGGCCTTTTGTGGAGATCCCAATATATCAGCTCCAGAAGTGGGGTCAAAATTACATAAGATTTCGGTTGTATGTGGATGATGTCCTAATTTTTTTTGTCAAATCCAGCAGTTTCAGTGCCTCGCCTGATACAATGCATCTCCTCCGTGTTTGTCGCTTTTTCGCGGTACAAGATTAATTTTGCAAAATCAGAGGCTATACCTATGGGTGGTCTTACGAAGGAGCTGGGTCTTGAAGGCGAACACAGATTCCCATTTAAGTGGTCACAGTAGGGTTTGTGTATTTGGTCATATTCATTACTCCAGTTCTGGTTCTGCTGTTCAATTCCAATTTTGTTCAATTATTTGACAAAATTAAACAAGACCTTCAAAGATGGAAGGCACTTCTGGTCTCGTGGTTGGGTCAGATAGCACTTACTAAGATGAATATTCTCCCCCATTTGCTATACACTATATGGATCCTCCCCCTGATTTTCAATAAGCAAATATTCAAGCTGGATTAGTGGTGCTGGAAGAACACAGCAGTTCAGGCAGCATCCAAGTAGCTTCGAAATTGACGTTTCGGGCAAAAGCCCTTCATCAGGAATAAAGGCAGTGAGCCTGAAGCGTGGAGAGATAAGCAAGAGGAGGGTGGGGGTGGGGAGAAAGTAGCATAGAGTACAATGGGTGAGTGGGGGAGGGGATGAAGGTGATAGATCAAGGAGGAGAGGGTGGAATGGATAGGTGGAAAAGAAGATAGGCAGGTAGGACAAGTCCGGACAAGTCATGGTGACTATTACTGAGCTGGAAGTTTAGAACTAGGGTGAGGTAGGGGAAGGGGAAATGAGGAAACTGTTGAAGTCCACATTGATGCCTTGGGGTTGAAGTGTTCCGAGGCGGAAGATGAGGCGTTCTTCCTCCAGGCGTCTGGTGGTGAGGGAGCGGCGGTGAAGGAGGCCCAGAACCTCCATGTCCTCGGCAGAGTGGGAGGGGGAGTTGAAATGTTGGGCCACGGGGCGGTGTGGTTGATTGGTGCGGGTGCCCCGGAGGTGTTCCCTAAAGCGCTCTGCTAGGAGGCGCCCAGTCTCCCCAATGTAGAGGAGACCACATCGGGAGTAACGGATACAATAAATGATATTAGTGGATGTGCAAGTAAAACTTTGATGGATGTGGAAGGCTCCTTTAGGGCCTTGGATAGAGGTGAGGGAGAGGTGTGGGTGCAGGTTTTACAGTTCCTGCGGTGGCAGGGGAAAGTGCCAAGACTGGAGGGTGGGTTGTTTGGGGGCGTGGACCTGACCAGGTAGTCGCGGAGGGAACGGTCTTTGTGGAAGGCGGAAAGGGGTGGGGAGGGAAATATATCCCTGGTAGTGGGGTCTGTTTGGAGGTGGCGGAAATGTCGGCGGATGATTTGGTTTATGCGAAGGTTGGTAGGGTGGAAGGTGAGCACCAGGGGTGTTCTGTCCTTGTTACGGTTGGAGGGGTGGTGTCTGAGGGCGGAGGTGCGGGATGTAGACGAGATGTGTTGGAGGGCATCTTTAACCACGTGGGAAGGGAAATTGCAGTCTCTAAAGAAGGAGGCCATCTGGTGTGTTCTGTGGTGGAACTGGTCCTCCTGGGAGCAGATACGGCGGAAGCGGAGGAATTGGGAATACGGGATGGCATTTTTGCAAGAGGTAGGGTGGGAAGAGGTGTAATCCAGGCAGCTGTGGGAGTCGGTGGGTTTGTAAAAAATGTCAGTGTCAAGTCGGTCATCATAAATGGAGATGGAGAGGTCCAGGAAGGCGAGGGAGGTGTCAGAGATGGTCCAGGTAAATTTAAGGTCAGGGTGGAATGTGTTGGTGAAGTTGATGAATTGCTCAACCTCCTCGCGGGAGCACGAGGTGGCGCCAATGCTGTCATCAATGTAGCAGAGGAAGAGGTGGGGAGTGGTGCCGGTGTAATTAAGGAAGATCAACTGCTCTACGTAGCCAACAAAGAGACAGGCATAACTGGGGCCCATACGTGTGCCCATGGCTACCCCTTTGGTCTGGAGGAAGTGGGAGGATTCAAAGGAGAAATTGTTAAGGGTGAGGACCAGTTTGGCCAAACGAATGAGAGTGTCGATGGAAGGGTACTGTTGGGGACGTCTGGAGAGGAGAATATGGAGGGCTTGGAGGCCTTGGTCATGGCAGATGGAGGTGTAGAGGGATTGGATATCCATGGTGAAGATGAGGTGTTGGGGGCCAGGGAAACGGAAGTCTTGGAGGAGGTGGTGGGCATCGGTGGTGTCTCGAACGTGGGGAGTTCCTGGACTAGGGGGGTTAGGACAGTGTTGAGGTAGGTAGAGATGAGTTCAGGGGGACAGGAGCATGCTGAGACAATGGGTCGGCCAGGGTGGTCAGGCTTGTGAATCTTGGGAAGGAGGTAGAACCGGGCATTGCGGGGTTCCCGGACTATGAAGTTGGAAGCTGTGGGTGGGAGATATCCTGAGGTGATGAGGTTCTGTATGGTCTGGGAGATGATGGTTTGGTGATGGGGGGTGGGGTCATGGTCGAGGGGGCAGTAGGAAGAGGTGTCCTCGAGTTGACGTTTGGCTTCAGCGGTGTAGAGGTCAGTGCGCCAGACTACCACTGCGCCCCCTTTATCCGCTGGCTTGATGGTGAGGTTGGGATTGGAGCAGAGGGATTAGAGGGCTGCGCGTTGTGAGGGTGAGAGGTTGGAGTGTGGGAGGGAGGTAGACAGGTTGAGGCGGTTAATGTCCTGGCGGCAGTTGGAAATGAAGAGGTCGAGGCCAGCACGGGGTGTCCAGGTGGATGCAGTGTGTTGGAGGTGGGCGAAGGGGTCCTCGGAAGGTGGGCGGGAGTCCTTATTTGTGAAAGTAAGCTCGGAGGCGGAGGCGACGGAAGAATTGTTCGACATCACGGCGTGTATTAAATTCATTGATGCGTGTATGGAGGGGGATGAAGGTGTGTCCTTTGCTGAGGACTGATCGTTTGTCCTCAGTGAGGGGTAGGTCTGGGGGGATGGTGAAAACTCGGCAGGGCTGGGAGCTGGGATCTGGTGTGGGTGTAGAGCTGGGAGTGGGGGTGGAACCTGTAACTGGAGTGGGTGTGATGGTGGGAGGAATGGGGATGGAGTCATGCGCAGGGGTAATGTTCCCCTTGGGGTTCTGGGGGGTGGGGATAGTGACAGTGGGGGGCATGTCAGCAGAATGCAGGTGAGTGGCACTGGTGGGGGCGGAAGTGGTGGTGACCATGGCAGCAGGGGTGGCGGGAGTCACTGAGCATGTGGCATCGGCGATGATGTGAAGGGCAGAAGTGATGTCAGGTGTGATGCATGAGGAATTGTGAGGGGTGGAAGTGGTTGTAGGAGTGGCCATGATGGGGGCAGAAGTGACATCATCAATCAGCGTGGGGGTGGTAGCTGCATCAGCCGCATAGCTAATGGTGGAATAGGTTCCAAGGCCAGGAGAATGTTCTGGAATGTTTGAGGAGTGCTGGTTATGGAGGTGGGTGGATACTCCCCCACTCCAACCTCTCACCCTCACAACGCGCAGCCCTCCAATCCCTCTGCTCCAATCCCAACCTCACCATCAAGCCAGCGGATAAAGGGGGCACAGTGGTAGTCTGGCGCACTGACCTCTACACCGCTGAAGCCAAACGTCAACTCGAGGACACCTCTTCCTACTGCCCCCTCGACCATGACCCCACCCCCCATCACCAAACCATCATCTCCCAGACCATACAGAACGTCATCACCTCAGGAGATCTCCCACCCACAGCTTCCAACTTCATAGTCCAGGAACCCCGCACTGCCCGGTTCTACCTCCTTCCCAAGATCCACAAGCCTGACCACCCTGGCCAACCCATTGTCTCAGTATGCTCCTGCCCCAATGAACTCATCTCTACCTACCTCAACACTGTCCTATCCCCCCTAGTCCAGGAACTCCCCACATACGTTCGAGACACCACCCACGCCCTCTACCTCCTCCAAGACTTCAGTATCCCCGACCCCCAAAGCCTTATCTTCACCATGGATATCCAATCCCTCTACACCTCCGTCCGCCATGACCAAGGCCTCCAAGCCCTCCATTTTTTCCTCTCCAGACGTCCCCAACAATACCCTTCCACCGACACTCTCATTCGTTTGGCCAAACTGGTCCTCACCCTTAACAATTTCTCCTTTGAATCCTCCCACTTCCTCCAGACCAAAGGGGTAGCCATGGGCACATTTATGGGCCCCAGTTATGCCTGTCTCTTTGTTGGCTACGTAGAGCAGTTGATCTTCCTTAATTACACCGGCACCACTCCCCACCTCTTCCTCCGCTACATTGATGACAGCATTGGCGCCACCTCGTACTCCCGCGAGGAGGTTGAGCAATTCATCGACTTCACCAACACATTCCACCCTGACCTTAAATTTACCTGGACCATCTCTGACACCTCCCTCGCCTTCCTGGACCTCTCCATCTCCATTAATGACGACCGACTTGACTCTGACATTTTTTACAAACCCACCGACTCCCACAGCTGCCTGGATTACACCTCTTCCCACCCTACCTCTTGCAAAAATGCCATCCCGTATTCCCAATTCCTCCGCCTCCGCCGGATCTGCTCCCAGGAGGACCAGTTCCACCACAGAACACACCAGATGGCCTCCTTCTTTAGAGACTGCAATTTCCCTTCCCACGTGGTTAAAGATGCCCTCCAACGCATCTCGTCTACATCCTGCACCTCCGCCCTCAGACACCACCCCTCCAACCGTAACAAGGACAGAACACCCCTGGTGCTCACCTTCCACCCTACCAACCTTCGCATAAACCAAATCATCCGCCGACATTTCTGCCACCTCCAAACAGACCCCACTGCCAGGGATATATTTCCCTCCCCACCCCTTTCTGCCTTCCACAAAGACCGTTCCCTCCGCGACTACCTGGTCAGGTCCACGCCCCCAAACAACCCACCCTCCAATCCTGGCACTTTCTCCTGCCACCGCAGGAACTGTAAAACCTGCGCCCACACCTCCTCCCTCACCTCTATCCAAGGCCCTAAAGGAGCCTTCCACATCCATCAAAGTTTTACTTGCACATCCACTAATATCATTTATTGTATCCGTTGCTCCCGATGTGGTCTCCTCTACATTGGGGAGACTGGGCGCCTCCTAGCAGAGCGCTTTAGGGAACACCTCCGGGGCACCCGCACCAATCAACCACACCGCCCCGTGGCCCAACATTTCAACTCCCCCTCCCACTCTGCCGAGGACATGGAGGTCCTGGGCCTCCTTCACCGCCGCTCCCTCACCACCAGACGCCTGGAGGAAGAACGCCTCATCTTCCGCCTCGGAACACTTCAACCCCAAGGCATCAATGTGGACTTCAACAGTTTCCTCATTTCCCCTTCCCCCACCTCACCCTAGTTCTAAACTTCCAGCTCAGTAATAGTCACCATGACTTGTCCGGACTTGTCCTACCTGCCTATCTTCTTTTCCACCTATCCACTCCACCCTCTCTTCCTTGGCCTATCACCTTCATCCCCTCCCCCACTCACCCATTGTACTCTATGCTACTTTCTCCCCACCCCCACCCTCCTCTAGCTTATCTCTCCACGCTTCAGGCTCACTGCCTTTATTCCTGATGAAGGGCTTTTGCCCGAAACGTCAATTTCGAAGCTACTTGGATGCTGCCTGAACTGCTGTGCTCTTCCAGCACCACTAATCCAGAATCTGGTGTCCAGCATCTGCAGTCATTGTTTTTACCGAAATATTCAAGCTGGTTTAGCTCCTTTATTTGGCATCATAGGCCCCTCATTAAATTTGCTAAACTGCAATTGCCTCACAGATTGGGGGAGTAGACCTTCCAGACATTAAAAACTACCAACTAAGCTCGCTTTTATCCAAAGTGAGTGGGCTTGTGGGGATCCTCTTTCAATATGGTTAGATATCGAAGCCTCCCAGACAAGGTGCCCCCTTACCAGTTTGCTGTTTTTGGACAAAATGAGGACTGTTACGGAATATTGCTGTAACCCACTAGTCATCAATACTATTAAAGCATGGAGGGCAATTCAGCAAAGGGAAGGTAATATTGGCAAAACATCTTCTTTTACACCTTTAGTGGGTATGCTGGGCTTTCAACCGGGGATGACAGATTCAGGCTTTAAGCGTTGGGCAGCTAAGGGTGTGTCTTGCTTGGGCTATTTATTTGAGGGAGACATAATGATGTTCTTTGATCAGTTAGTACGGAAATACGAACTATCTAATAGGGACCTCTTTCGTTTTTTTCAAGTTAGGGATTTTATTCAAAAAAAGACTACACTTTTGACTGGTCTCTACAAATCCAACATAGAGAAGGAGGTGCTCAGTGCAAAGAGTACACTTTCTGTCAGTACTTTATATCACCAGTTGAGGGGTGCCCTCTCAGATGAGTTTGAACGACTCTGCAGGGTGTGGGAGGGAGAGCTAGGTGTTGATGTTTACTCAGAGGCATGGGCAGATATTTGGGAAAATGCAAAGAAGATATCAATTTGTAATAGGAGCCATGCTTTACAGTTGAAGATTCTCCACAGAGTCCACTTGGCTCCGGACCGTTTGTCAAAATTTAAATCGGGGTATCTTCAACATGTCCCAAGTGTAAGGTCTATACGAGCACACTTACCCCTGTCTCTGGTCCTGTGGTAGGCTCCAAACGTATTGGAGTGCCATGGCGGGTGCAATGGAGAGGATTTTGGGTGTAAGGGTGGAGAAGGACCCGATTTCTCTTCTGGGCCTGTCCAGTGTGTTCCCTGCAGATGCTCATAAGAAAAACACTTTAATATCCTCACTTGCTGCGCAAGAAAGAATATCTTCCTAGGTTTGGTATCCAAAAACCCCTGGGCCTGTTGGGTTGGCAGAAAATTGTTATGGAGCATATTCCCTTGGATTTTTTCACAAGTATTATACACCACAAAACTGAAAATTTTTATAAATTTCTTCTTGGAATACTTGGACACAGATTTAACTGCCACACTAACAAGGGGTTTTAAATAGCCGGAACGTTTGTGTTTCCCCAGTCTATTATCTGGGGCGGAGGAACTGTGAACATATGAATGTCTTGTTTGGCTGAGCTGTGTTATTGCTATTTATTAGTTTGTTGTTGGTTATTATTTATTTCTTTAGTTAAATAGCAAGTTGGATTTTTTAAAATCTCTATTTTTCTATATATGTTTATACATTTGCACATGAGGGTGGGTTGGGTGATTTTACTTGAGTTGTTTTCTATACTGTTTTGTATTTGTGATATTAAAAAATCTATTTTTTAAATAAAAATATATTTTAAAAAATAGCAGGGAGGTTATGCTGAAGCAGTGTAGGGTGCTGGTGAGGCCACACCTGGAATACTGTGTATAGTTTTGGTTTCCTTACTTGTGAGATGATGTACTGGCACTGGAGAGGTGCAGAGGAGGTTCAGTAGGTTGATTCTGGAGTTGAGAGGATTGGCTTATGAGGAGAGATTGAGTAGACTGGGCCTGTACTTGTTGGAATTTAGAAGAATGAGGGGGGATCATATCGAGACATATAAAATTATGAAGGGAATAGATAAGATAGAAGCAGGGAGGTTCTTTCCATGGACAGATGAAACTAGAACTAGGGGTCATAGTCTCAAAGTAAGGGGGAGCAGATTTAGGACTCATTTGTGGAAGAACTTCTTCATCTGAAGGGTTGTGAATCTCTAGAATTCTCTGCCCAGTGAAGCAGTTGAGGCTGCCTTGTTAAATATTTTTAAGGCAAAGAAAGATAGATTTTTGAACAGTAAAGGAATTAGGGATTATAGGGAATGGACAGGCAAGTGGAACTGAGTCCACCAAAAGTACAACCATGATCTTATTGAATGGCGGAGCAAGCTTGAGGAGTCAGATGGCCTATTCCTGCTTCTATTTCTTATGTTCTTATGAAATCCTTTTTGTATGCTTGGTCTATCTGCACCATTGCATGCTGCCCTCGAAGTGGCTGTGGGGGATTAGAGACTGTCGTACATCTCCTGAAACGTGCTTTTGCAAGATAAGTCTGGAAAAAGATGCAGTGGTTATTATTGAGGTTCGTCTCGAGCAGCTCTGTGATGCAGTACTCTGTATTCTATGGTCTGTTCCCCAGGGTGTACGCTGAAACAAACATCAACTGTGCCTGGAGAACCATCAAATCGGTAAAGGATGCTCTGCACGAAACACATCAGCCTTCCAGAACAAGGAGTTTATCTTAACCGAGTGCTCAGACTGGCACATTCTAAGGTCCAAAACAATGTGCTGAAGGATGCACTAAAGCTTGGGGCAACTGCTTAGGGAAAGACGACAGTCTAAGGTCTTTCCGCAAAATTAAATGGGCGCCTGTTCTGTTATCGGACTTGCCTAATACCTCAAATATATATAATATAATCTTGCCCAAGTAAGTGATGCATTTGGTTTGTTTGTTGAATAGAGTCAAACTTCATTGCTTGTTTCCTCATATGATTCTATACAGAACTGAATTGTGTTTGTGACCGTGTATGGTTTTTAATGAATAAAGTAGATTTTTGATATTAAAATAAGGCGAGAAAAGGTGCCTTATGGCAGGCAGTCAAGAGACAGAGGTAAGTTCATTGGAGTTAATTGAAATTGGTTCATGCTCCACGACAGAAAAAGGATTTATCTATTTAACAGATCTCGGATAAGTGGTTAAGCAATTTTCTATTTTTCAATTTTTACATAGTATAAAATTTGATGGTAAAATTAATAAAATATATCAAAGGCAATGAAAGTGAAAAATGTTATTATATAATTAAAACATATTTAAGGATGGGATGATGTGACAAGGATGTGTGGTCTGGATATAATTATGAGCATAAGAGATAAGCAATAGTTTAGAAAACTGAATTTCAAAAATAATCTCTGGATTATTACCTAAACCATGTGTAAATTGGCATAAGTGGTGAGGGCAATGTACACTACAGCACAGGAAAATGCCCTTTGGCCTACCATGACCGCATCAGCACATGATGCCTTTCTAACCTAAAAAACTTCTGCTTCTACACTGCCCATATCCCTCTATTCCATGTCTGTTCATATATCTGTCAAGATGACTCTTAAAAGTTGCTGTTGTATCCACCTCCAACACCTTCTCTTACAGTGCATTCCAGGTACTCTGTGTTAAAACCGTGCCTCTCACATCTCTTATAAACCCATCGAAAGATGTGCAGGTCAGGTGAGTTGGCCATGCTAAATTGCCTATAATGTTCGGTGCATTAGTCAGGGGTAAATATCGGGTTGGGGAATGGGTCTGGGTGGGCTACTCTTTGGAGAGTTGGTGTGGACTTGTTGGGCTGAAGGGCCTGTTTCCATACTGTAGGGAATCTAATCATACCTTTTACCTTAAAACTATGTACTCTAGTAATTGACATTTCCACCCTGGGAAAAAAAACCTCCAACTATCCGTCCTATCCATGCCTCTTATAATTCTGTAAACTGCTATCAGGTCACTCCCTCATCCTTCAACATTCAAGTGAAAACAAACCACATTTGTCCAATCTGTCCCCATAAATAATATGCACTAAATCAGGCAAAATCCTGGTAAACTGTTTCTGTGCTCTCACCAAAGCCTTCACATCCTTCTGATAGTGTGGCGACTAGGACTATATGCAATATTTCAAATGTAGCCAAACTAAAGTTCTATCTAGTGCAACATGACTTGCTAACCTTTATAGTCTATGCCCAGACGAAGGCAAGCATGCCATATGTCTTCTTGACCACCTAATAATTGAGTTACCACTTTCAGGATACCATGGACCTGTACTCCTAGATCCACCCATATGTTGATGCTATTAAGGGTTCTGTTATTTACATTATACTTTCCCTCCATTGGGTCTCCCAAAATGCATCACCTCACATTTGTCCAGGTTAAACTCCCACTTGCCATTTAATCCCCCAAGCCCTAGTTTATCTACATCCTACTATATTTTCTGGCAATCCTCCTTACTATTTGTACCTCCCCCAATCTTTGTGTCACATGCAGACCTTCTAATGAGGCCACCTACATGATCCCTTCAGAATGCCATTTGCTACAGATCTCCAATCTGAAAAACACCCACTGCTACTCGCTATCTTCTATGACTAAACCAGTCTGTATCCATCTTACCAGATCACTATGGATCCCATGTGACTTCACCTTTGCCACTTACTGAAAAAGTTCAATCAAGTTGTGAAATACGATCTTCCTCACACAAAACTATGCTGCCTGTTGCTGATAAGACCACATTTTCCCAAATATGAGTAAATCCTATTCCTAAGCATCTTTTCCAATAATTTCCATATCACTAACGTAAGGTTCACCTGCCTGTAATTTCCTGGATTATCCCTGTTGCTCCTCTTAAACAAGGGAAGAATGTTGACTATTCTTCAGTCCTCTGGGACCTCTCCTGTGACTAAAGAAGATGCAAAGATTCATACAAAGCCCCAGCAATTCCCTCACTGCCTCCCTCAGCATTCTGGGACATATCCTTTAGGTAGTAGGGACTTAATGCTTTTTCAAAACACCCAACATCACCTACTTTTTATATCGACATTGAATATTAACATATCCTTTCCAAGACTCACCATCCACCATGTCCTCATTTGTGAATACAGATGCAAAGTACTTGTTAAGGACCTCACCAATTTCCTCCAGCTCCACAATTTCCTGGAGTTCTTTGAAATAGTCACCTGTCTTGTGCATAAGGGGCAGCCTGTAGATGCCCTGTGCTAAGATTTCCAGAAGGAATTTGATGAAGTGCCAAGTTATTGCAGAAAATAAAAGTTTGTGGTGTAAGAGATGACTTAGTAGCATAGATAGACAATTAATTGGCTAACAGGAAACAGTGCATACCTAGATCTTTGATGGAAAGGATGTAATGCTGGAGTCCTCCTGGGATTTGTGCTGGTCCTCAAATCTTCTATCTTTACCTTGTCAGGCCTGCGTGTGACTCCAGGCTCCAGTAATATAGTTGATGGTTAACTGCCCTCTGGGCAATTAGGGATGGATAATAATTGCTGGCTAAACTAGTGAAGCCCACATCCCGTGAATTAATAAAACAATTCATATCACTTATGTCAGTATCTTTGGACACTTAATAAGTTTAAGTACCGATAGTTTACTGAATATCTCCTAATCAATTTTTAATCATTGAAGTGTCTGAATACCTTCCTGCTTACAATGACATGCAACTTCTTCTGCTTTAGTAAACATAAATATAAATTATTCATTAAGTACCTCAGTCATGACTTCTGCCTCCATGTGATCCCTAATGATCACACTCTCATTTTACCACCCTTATATTATTTCTATCCCAATGGAAAGTGTTTGAATTTCCTTTTATGTTAGTTTCCATCCTTTTTTACTTTTCTTGTATACATCTTCGATTTCCATTCAAACCCTTTATATTCACCCTACTTGTCACTTGACGTGTTGTAAGCAGATTACTTTCTGCTTCATTATAAATTTTGTTATCCAGGGAGCTTTGCTAGCCAATCTTTGATTGGAATTTATCCAGACCAGATCCATGCTTCCCTCATTGAAGTTAGCTTTTCCCAAGTTGGTTATTATTACTCAGGACTGCCCCTTATCCTTTTGCATGGTTAACGTAACCCTTTTGGAGCTTCCTAAATTTTCACAGACAGAGACTTTATCCACTTGGCCAACTCACTCCCAAAACGCAGTCCAGCAATATTTCCTTCTTGTTGGAAACATGCTGTTGTTGGACATTCTTCTGAACACACTCTAGGGGATTTTTCCCACCCAATGCTTTATGCTACTACTTAGCCAGTCTGTAGTTCGATAATTAAATTTTGCATTACAATATCATCATAGATCTCAATTTTCCTTAAACTCTTTGCCATGGACTGCACTGAACTACGTTATTTTGTTTTGTTTTCTTTAACTCAAGCTGAAGAGATTCTGTTCTGATCCCTCCAGAACATCCTCTCCCTGCTGTTTTGCAATATTCTCCTCAATAACTGTTGCCATTCCTCATCATTTCGTTTTTCTCTCTCTTTTCCAAACCTCTTGTAAGAATTGTAAATTGTAAGAATATTTAATGCTCAGTTCTGCCTTTATTTTGAGCTAGGTTTCTTTTCTTGCCTCAACATCATATTTTCATATGGTTATCTGTGCCTGCAACTCAAATCATATTTACCACATTGGTATATTTATATCAATGTGTAGTACCCCTAATTTAGATTTTATTTCTTTCCCCCTTACATTGATCCTACATGATACCTTACTATTTCCTATTCAAATGCTGTCTGTCTTCCCAATATTTTGTGCACCTTGGTATTCCTCTGCAGTATCATATCCTGGTTTCCACATTTCTACCAAGTTAGTTTAACGCTCCAAATACCATATTAGCTACAACCATAAACTTGCTAAATTTAGATTATTTGGTTAATTTCAGAGCTGCATCAAATCAATGAACCACTTTTCTTCAGGCTCAGAATACAAGCTGTTTTCTGACATTGAGATATTACAATTCTAATGCACTTTCCTTGCATTTTCCTTGATTGTCTGCTTTGGCAATCTGTCAAAAATGCAAAATAATTAAACTGCAAATAAAATGATAATTTTACTCAGTAAAATTGAGTGAGAAAAGGGAAAACCAAGATTGGTGTAGTGAGTTTCCTGTGCTGCAACAGTTTTCAGAAACGCAGAAAACCAAAATATAATTTTTTGGTGCATTTAGGATAAAATTAAGCATAATAGCCACAATGAGGTACTCCACCTGCAGGATATTATGAGAATTATTATTATCCTCCAGATTGGCAAGAAGATTAAATTTTTTAAAAAGTCATGTTCTGTTTTTCTTTCCTCTTACTTTTATTGCTTCTTTAAAAAGTCATGTTATTCATCAAGAACCCATGTTCCCTCCTTTAATCATTCCTCAAAGCATTTCTGAATTATAGGGAATTAGATTAGGTGCATTAGTTAGAGGTAAATAGAGGGTAGGAGAAATGGGTTTGGGTAGGTTGCTCTTCTGAGGGTTAGTGTGGACTTGTTGGGCCGAAGGGCCTGTTTACATACTGTAGGGATTTTATGATTCTATGAACACTAGTGTTCACTACTGCTTTCCAACTATGTGGTTTGGAAGAGATCTATGTGACTCACGTTTTGTATTTCCATTCTTTGATGAAGTAACCGACATTGGACATTAATTTTTCTGATTAAACTGGTCAAGGGTTTGGTCTGTGGAGAGTCATCAACTAGGAAAAAGTGAGGTCTGCAGATGCTGGAGATCAGAGTCGAGTTTGTTGCTGGAAAAGTGCAGCAGGTCATTCCTGATGAAGGACTCCGGCCCAAAATGTCGATTCTCCTGCTCCTCGGATACTGCCTGACTTGCTGTGCTTTTCCAGCAACACACTCTCGACTGTGGAGAGTCGTGTCTGGAAACTTCAACCCTACCACTTGCAGCACAAAGTATCAATATTATTAGAAGGTACATCATAGAATCAGTATGGCAGAGTGAATTACATGGGTTCAATTCCAGTTTTAACCATAATATACATGGTAACAAATATCGAGTTCATCGGAGATGCTCACATCCTATGAATGAATAAAAAAAAAGTCAACACACTTCACAATTTCTACCTTGGATTTGGTGATGCACAGAGAAATTACTCATATGTTGATTGCTGCAACATGTCGATCGTGTAATTTTGCATGTGTTACTGTTGCTGAGCTGTAATGTTATATTTATTTTCCCGTGAGCAGCATGGTGGCACAGTGGTTAGCACTGCTACCTCACAGCGCTAGAGACCCGGGTTCAATCCCCACCTCAGACGACTGACTGTGTGGAGTTTGCACATTCTCCCCGTGTCTGCGTGGGTTTCCTCCGGGTGCTCTGGTTTCCTCCCACAGTCCAAAAATGTGCAGGTTAGGTGAATTGGTCATGCTAAAATTGCCGTAGTGTTAGGGACAGGGGTAAATGTAGCGGGGTGGGTCGCGGGTCGGTGTGGACTTGTTGGGTCGAAGGGCCTGTTTCCACACTGTAAGTAATCTAATCTTAATCAGAATCTATTGCAAAGTGTAATTAAAAATCTTAGGACGTTGAGAATTCATTGCGTATGTTTGTATGTTTTCCATTTTCAAGCGTTGTTTTAATCCCCAGGCAGTCTAGACTTTCAATGCATTTTGTTAAACCTTCTGCAGAAAGTTCGCAGGCACAGGAAGTTTTCAAACTTTTGCATTTGTTTTTAAAAGGTACTTTTATTGAAAAAAGGATTTTTAAAATTACATTAAACCAAAAACAATACAAATCAAAACAATATAAAAAGAACAGAACTACACTCATGTACATATACATATAAATAAATAATATGGCTCAGCTTGACTCTCGATCATCAAGAGCATTAACTTGCACATATTCATATGTTCATAATTCTTCATCTCAGGGTGTTGGTTTCATTAAACACTGCTGTCATGGCTACATAAAAGCACTTATTGGCACGATGGATGAGTCTGTGTCCAAGTACCATGCCTTGCCTGCAGTGTAAGCAATTCATCAACTTCACCAACACATTCCACCCTGACCTTAAATTTACCTGGACTATCTCTGACACCTCGCTCCCCTTCCTGGACCTCTCCATCTCCATTTGTGACGACCGACTTGACACTGACATTTTTTACAAACCCACTGACTCCCATAGCTACCTGGATTACACCTCTTCCCACCCTATCTCTTGCAAAAATGCCATCCCGTATTCCCAATTTCTCCACCTCTGCTGTATCTGCTCCCAGGAGGACCAGTTCCACCATAGGACACACCAGATGGCCTCCTTCTTTAGGACCGCAATTTCCCTTCCCACGTGGTTAAAGATGCCCTCCAACGCATCTCGCCCACATCCCGCACCTCTGCCCTCTGACCCCACCCCTCCAACCGTAACAAGGACAGAACGCCCCTGGTGCTCACCTTCCACCCTACCAACCTTCGCATAAACCAAATCATCCGCCGACATTTCCGCCACCTCCAAAAAGACCCCACCACCAGGGATATATTTCCCTCCCCACCCCTTTCCACCTTCCGCAAAGACCGTTCCCTCCGTGACTACCTGGTCAGGTCCACACCCCCCTACGACCCACCCTCCCATTCTGGCACTTTCCCCTGCCACCGCAGGAACTGTAAAACCTGTGCCCACACCTCCTCCCTCACCTCTATCCAAGGCTCTAAAGGAGCCTTCCACATCCATCAAAGTTTCACCTGCACATCCACCAATATCATTTATTGTATCCGTTGCTCCTGATGTGGTCTCCTCTACATTGGGGAGACTGGGCGCCTCCTAGCAGAGCGCTTTAGGGAATATCTCCGAGACACCCGCACCAATCAACCAAACTGCCCCGTGGCCCAACATTTCAACTCCCCCTCCCACTCTGCCGAGGACATGGAGGTCCTGGGCCTCCTTCACCGCCGCTCCCTCACCACTAGACGCCTGGAGGAAGAACGCCTCATCTTCCGCCTCGGAACACTTCAACCCCAGGGCATCAATGTGGACTTCAACAGCTTCCTCATTTCCCCTTACCCCACCTCATCCTAGTTTCAAACTTCCAGCTCAGTTACTGTCTCCTTGACTTGTCCGACCTGCCTATCTCCTTTTCTACCTATCCACTCCACCCTCTCCTCCTTGGCCTATCGCCTTCATCTCCTCCCCCACTCACCCATTGTACTCTATGCTACTCTCTCCCCACCCCCACCCTCCTCTAGCTTATCTCTCCATGCTTCAGGCTCACTGCCTTTATTCCTGATGAAGGGCTTTTGCTCGAAACGTCGATTTCGCTGCTCATTGGATGCTGCCTGAACTGCTGTGCTCTTCCAGCACCACTAATCCAGTATGCAGTGTAAGGATACCCAGTGTAAGGATACACTGCAGGCAAGGATGCCCTGAGGCGTGGTACATTGGGGAAACCGAGCAAAGGCTATGGCAACGGATGAATGGGCACCGCACAACAATCAACAGACAGGAGGGTTCCCTCCCAGTTGGGGAACACTTCAGCGGTCCAGGACATTCGACTTCGGACCTTCGAGTGACCATCCTCCAAGGCGGACTTTGGGACAGGCAGCAGCGAAAAGTGGCTGAGCAGAGGCTGATAGCTAATTCTGTACCCATAGGGAGGGCCTCAACCAGGACGGCACAGTGGCACAGTGGTTAGCAATGCTGTCTCACAGTGCCAGAGACCCGGGTTCAATTCCCACGTCAGGTGACTGACTGTATGGAGTTTGCACATTCTCCCCGTGTCTGTGTGGGTTTCCTCTGGGTGTTCCGGTTTCCTCCCACAGTCCAAAAATGTGCAGGTCAGGTGAATTGGCCATGCTAAATTGCCCGTAGTGTTAGGCGAAGGGGTAAATGTAGGGGAATGAGTGTGGGTGGGTTGTGCTTCGGTGGGTCGGTGTGGATTTGTTGGGCCGAAGGGCCTGTTTCCATACTGTAGATAACCTAATTTAATCTAATCTAGACCTTGGGTTCATGTCACACTACTGGTCACCACCATTGCACTATACACACACATATACAGTAACCCCCATCCCAGACACACTCCTACAGACACACATGCACATATACACGCTATCTCACGCTCACAACCCCCCCACCCCAGACAGAGATGCCCACATATACATTTGTGGGGTGAATTTGTACTTTGCTCAAAAACTGCATGAATCCATGTAAGACTGTTAACTCACTTTTTAGATTAGAATCAGTCTAAGCATTATGGCACAGACAGGGAACACATTTGACTTCCGACCTTTGGATGACCTTCCTCCAAGGCGGACTTTGGGACAGGCAGCAGCAAAAGGTGGCCGAGCAGAGGCCAATAACTAAGTTCCATACCCATAGGGAGGGCCTCAACCGGGACCTTGGGTTCATGTCACACGACATGTGACCACCATTGCACTATATACACACACAGACAGGCACTCCTATACACACACAAATACACGTATGCACAGACAGGCATTCCTGTACACACTCAGACACACGTATACACAGACAGGCACTCCTATACACACACAAACACACGTATGCACAGACAGGCATTCCTATACACACACAGACACACGTATACACAGACATGCACACAGACATTCACACACTCACACATGCATCCTCTCAGACTTAGACCACTTTACACTCGCGCACAGGTATACACTCTCTCACAGACACTCTGAACCCAACATCACAGACACACATGCTCCTACAGACACGCACACTCCCACAGTCACACATGCATCCTCTCACAGACCTAGACACTTAACACTTTCACACACACACATATATACTCTCTGTCACACTCAACGCCCCTCAACCCAGACAGACAGACAGACACACACACACACACACGTACATTTATGGGGTGAATTTGTACTTGCAGAGTTACATCGTACTTTGCTCAAAAACTGCATGAATCCATGTAAGACTCTGTTAACTCACCTTTTAGATTAGAATCAGTCTAAACATTATGGCACAGACAGGGAACACAGGGGGCTAACACCTTCAAAATCTTAACATCTTATCTGGCTGACACCAATTGTTACAGTTAACACAAGAATGTAACTTTTAAAAAAAGTTTTGTGATTTACACATGAAAGAAGTGAAACTATCATGGTCATTCTAACAGATGAGAGACTCAACAAACAATCAAGGTATTTTTCAATGTATAATTTCAGTTACACCACACTGTAAACATTTGCTATAAATTCTGTGTCTTAGAATTGTGTCCTCCACAATGACCTGATGAAGGAGCGATGCTCCGAAAGCTAGTGCTTCCAATTAAACCTGGTGATTTTTAACTTCCCTTCTTCTGAGGTCTTGTTTGATTTTGTCAAATAAGTGGGTAAAGTTAGCTTTAAACAGCTGATCAAAGATGGGAGTGATAAATATACCTAGATAAAGGAAACCCCCCCATGACCACTTAAAAGGAAAATAAGATCCGTCCTCAACATCAGGTATTTTTCGGAGACCCCCTCGAGGCATGGCCTCCAATTTTGCACAATTGATCTTGTAACCTGAAAAGGCACCAAACGAATTGATGCATTGTACCAAATGAGATACCGAAACTGCTGGGTTTGACAGAAAGATAAGGATATCATCCACATACAATATAGTCTTGTGTAACTTTAATCTCACTTCGGGGGCAGATAAATTGGGGTCCCTACGAATGGCCTCTGACAGTGGCTTAATCACCAATGTAAAAATCAATGGCGAGAGGCGACAGCCTTGTTGACTGCCCCGAAGTGTTTTGAAATCACTTGATCGAATACCATTAGTGAGAACCATGTCCAGGGCGGCACAGTGGCACAGTGGTTAGCACTGCTGCTTCACAGCACCAGAGACCTGGGTTCAATTCCCGCCTCAGGCGACTGACTGTGTGGAGTTTGCACATTCTCCCCGTGTCTGCGTGGGTTTCCTCCGGGTGCTCCGGTTTCCTCCCACAGTCCAAAAATGTGCAGGTTAGGTGAATTGGCTATGCTAAATTGCCCATAGTGTTAGCTGCAGGATAAATGTAGGGGAATGGGTGTGGGTGGGTGCGCTTCGGCAGGTCGGTGTGGACTTGTTGGGCCGAAGGGCCTGTTTCCACGCTGTAAGTAATCTAATCTAATCTAATCTATAAAGGACCTTTACCCACTTAATGAAGGTTTTGCCGAAGCCAAGTCATTCTAGAGTATCGAAGAGGTACGGCCACTCAACCCGATCGAATGCTTCTCTGCACCTAGTGAGACCACTAATCACTGTACAGCTTGTTGTTGGCATGCTTGGATCATAACATTGTTGGAAGATCTGCAGCCCTTTATAAAGCCCGTCTGCTCCTCTTTGATATTAGAGGACAGCACAGTTTCCAGCCTTAGTGCAAGGGTCTTAGACAGGATTTTGAAATTAACATTTAAAAGTGAGATGGGCCTATAGGAGGCACAGGTGAAAGTGTGTACTGCAGATGCTGGAGATTAGAGTCAAGAGTGTGATGCTGGAAAAAACACAGCAGGTCAGGCAGCATCCGAGGAGCAGGAAAATCGATGTTTTGGGCAAAAGCCCTTCATCAGGAATGAGGCTGGGAACCTTAGGGTGAAGAGATAAATGGGGTGGGGGGGGGGGGGAGGTTGTACAGAGTATAAGGTAGCTGAGAATACAACAGGGGGAGCGGATAGTTGAGATGGAAGATGGACAGATGGGACGGGTCATGAGGACAGTGCTGAGCTGGAAGGTTGGAACTGGGATAAGGTGGGGGGTGGGGCAATGAGGAAACTGGTGAAATCCACATTGATGCCCTGGGGTTGGAGGGTCCCGAGGTGGAAGGTGAGGCGTTCTTCCTCCAGGCGTCGGGTGGTGAGGGAGCGGCGCTGGAGGATGCTCAGGACCTGCATGTCCTCAGTGGAGTGGGAGGGGGAGTTGAAGCATTCAGCAGTGGGGTTGACTGGTGTGGGTGTCCTGGAGATGTCCTCTGAAATGCTCTGTGAGTAGGCGTCCTGACTCCCCAATGTAGAGGAGACTGCATTGGGAGCAACGGATACAATAAATGATGCGTGGAAGTGCAGGTGAAGCTTTGATGGATATAGAAGGCTCCTCTAGGATCTTGGACAGAGGTGAGGGGGGAGGTGTGGGCATAGGTTTTGCAATTCCTGCGGTGGCAGGGGAAGGTGCTGGGAGGGGACGGTGGGTGGAAGGGGGCATGGACCTGACTATCAGAGGCGCAGTCCTTTGGGGTCTTCCCTTTCTGAAGAATAAGAGAGATGTTAGTCTCTCTTAAGGATGGTGGGAGGCAGTCATGACTGTATGAGTAATTGAACATGTTAAACATCAGTCTTGACAGTTTGTTCATAAATTCTTTATAAAATTCACTCATTTGGGTGGCTGAGTGGTTAACATTGCTGCCTCATAGCACCAGGGTCCCAGATTCAATTCCAGCCTGAGGTGACTGTCTGTGTGGAGTTTGCACATTCTCACCGTATCTGCATGGGTTTCCTCTGGGTGCTCTGGTTTCCTCCCACAGTCTAAATCTAATCTAAAAAAGCCTGCCAAGACCGGGTGCCTTTCCACTCTGAAGCTGCTTCACAGCCTCCTGCACCTCCTGCACTGACAATGGGCCATTAAGGAAAGACTCTTGCTCAGGGGTGACACCTGGAAGATGCAGGTTCTTAAAAAAAGACTCCATCCTAACCTGCCCATCCTCACAGCCTTCAGATCGGTATAATGTGAAGTAAAATCTCAAAAATGCTATATTAATCTTTTTCAAGTCACAGGTAAGATGTCCCTTCCCTGATTGAGGTAATGGCCTGGGGGGGGAGGGGGGCACTTTTTTTCCTGGCAAGACATGCAAAGCACTTGCCCGGTTTATTGTTTAGCCACTGAGTTCTATTAAAATATGTCTTCTCGGCTGCCTTCAACCGTATTTCAAACAAGCATTGGTCTCTTCCTTCTGCCACTTCTTACTGGCAGAGTAGAAAATAATTATCCTTCTGGCATAAGCTTTAGCGGTTTCCCAGAGAATGGACAAGTTGCTGGCTGAGACTGAGTTAGGCTGGCTAGGAAAGCTCTGAATTCATTGGAAAAATACTCTGTGAACTTACTATCCTTAAGAATGAAGGGATCCATTTGCCAATGTCCCAGACCTGTTACATTGCCCTTAATCTTAACCAGTTCGTATATACTGCTGTATGATCAGAGATCCCAAATCGTACAGGATGCCACTGAATCCAGGAGTGCTGCAGGCGTTAGGAAGAAATCAATCCTGGTGTGGCACCTGTGTGGGATAGAGAAGAATGTAAAATCCCTGGCTGTGGGGTGGCGATGCCTTCAGACATCCAACAGCCCTAGCTCTGCATACAGATCCACTAATTGTTTAGATTGTAAAGAGGGTACTGGGGGGGGTCTTTGGGCATTTTGTCTACCGTGGGGTCCACAAGACAGTAAAAATTCCCCTCTATGATAATGTGTCAGGATGTAATGTTAATGGGTTTGGAAAATGCACCTACCGGGAATCTGAGGGGGTAGGCCGGGGGACAGTAAACATTTAAAATACGGTATTCTTCTCCATATATCGAGGCTTTGAGAATTATGAACTTCCTGTGTATGTCTTCAATACAATCCAGTAACTTAAGTGAGAAATTCTTTCTCACAAGTATGGCCTCTCCTCTTCCTAATGTTGAAAGATGAGAAATAAACCCAATCGAACCCACTTTGTTGTAATTTCAAATGCCCTTTATCATCCAGATGCATCTCCTGCATTAGGGCAATATCCACCCTTCCCTTTTAAGGCTTGAAAGTACCTTTTTCCTCTTGACTGGTGAATGGCTCCCCTTGATGTTCCAGGTACACCATTTAAGCATGTCATTAGCCATAACACTCTGTAGTAACATTTGAAATCCAGAGTGGAAGAACTCAAATCAGAAATCGCCAAGCCTCAGTGAAAGTAAGGCCACAGAACATAAAAATTACAAAGATTAAAACAACTACAGCTACTAAACCTTCAAAACTTACAAAAACTATATACAACAAGAACCAAAACACAAAACAAAATACACAGCGTCGATAGTGCTGAAAAAGGGAACTTACCCCCTGCCCAAAGGGGGTACCTAAACATCCCAAAAACATGTCCTCTGCCAATTGCCAATATGGCAACCACAGCAGCTGAATACAAAATACAGGCTTGAACTGCCCATAAGTAGGCACCTAGCCATCATAAATTTCTTCCTAACTCCTAGCTAGAGTCGTACCACAGACACAAGCAAAAAAAAGGTAAAATTAACAAAGGAGTTAAAAGTGAGTACTCTGCCCATCCCCAAGTATAATTTAATGCTGGTTAATACCAGAGAATAGAGAAATAAAGTGAAACCAAACAAGTCTTTCTTTAAGAAAATCTTTATTGCCTGTATTCATTAAATCATCCAATCTAATTTAACATGTCCACAAAATCTATTTGCTTTCTCTGGAGAGTCAAATGAACGTGTGGATCCATTGAAAGTAAACTGAAGCACCACTGGGTATGTTGAAGAGTATTGGATCCTGAGCTCCCTTAATATTTTCTTAATATCATCATGAGATTTTCTTTATCGGGCCACCACCACTGAGAATTCCTGAAAATACATAATTCTGGAGCCCTTGTGAACTAGGGCCTTTGGATCTTTTCCCTGGGTTCTAAAGGCTTCCATGATTCTTTGTTTGTCCCCATAGCTGTGAAATCACACCAGGACAGGGCAAAGGCACTGGTCCGGAACTGACTTTCGTGCCATGACTCGGCGAGCTCGTTCAATTTTAATTTTCACCTGCCCCATTTTGACTTCTAATTTGAGGTATCATGGCAGCGAGTCCTCAAAACATTTCACTGGCTGACCGCCTTCCATCCCCTCCAGCAGACCGACGATACAAACATTTTCCTCCTGCTGCTATTCTCGAGATTGTTAACTTGATCTGTTAAGTTACAGACCTGCTTTTCAAGGGCTTAGATCCAATCTTTGGATGAATCGATCATGGTCTCTGCCATTGTGGTTTGGTGCTCGACATCATCTACACTCTTCTTGAGGTCTTCAAGCTGCTGATTATGTTTTTGAATTATGGCAGAGAGCGAGTCCAACTTACTGTTCAACTTTTCTTCAATCCTGCCTTCAAGTTTCTTGTGCAGCTTCATGAGCTCTGCTATAAGAGCCTGGTGAGTAATGAGGTCCACTGTTAGGGGGAGGTCCATGGCTGCAGACGAACTTAATGCCTCCAGTTTGGACTTACTCAACCTTTCTCTGTTTTTTGTCATTTCCATTCAACAAAAAAGGTGATTGATAAAGATTCTATGGCTATTTCAGCGTTGAGATTTAGGAAAGTGGTTTGAGTGGGGTGGGTTAAAGCACTGTTTTGCTTGTGCTGTGCTGCAGAGTCCAGCAAAGCAGCCCAATGAGATCACCACCATCTTGGAACCCCCACTTTTGCATTTTAACATAACTGCAACCCATCAGTTTTTCAGGGTTAAGATTCTGTCTATTAACATGTTGCAAAACAAAAATTAAAGGTTCTATTTAAATACAATTGCTCACTTGTGTACAAAATAATGTGACTCAAAACATTCCAATTTATTTTACACATCTCATTCAAAAAATAGTGTTTGAACATGGAATAAGTGTGTCTACGGCTTTCTGATTCTGGATGCTCTTCTTGAGGATATGGTATTCCTGGTAGAAGATCTAGTGAATCATCTGGTGAAATTTAGTAATTGTGAATCATGCTATCCTGACTTTTTCTGACAGTGTTTGGTGTTCTGTGGATGATAAAGTTGGAGTTTGACATTTGTAATGTGCTTATCCCTCTCACTTCTTACCCTTCAGTTACTTTTTTTTAAATTGACTGATATGTTATTTTTATGTTACTCATGCCTTAAGCACAAGTTGTTCATTGTTGCAGACTTTTTCAAGTTTCTCAGATATAATTGTGAATTTTGATGTATGCAAGAATGTTTTTAAAGAACCACTGTCACCACCATCCACTGCAATGAAAATGTATAAGTAAATCTAGATAATTTGAACAATGCAACTAGGGAGCAGTGCGCATATATTAGCCAGAAGAATATGAATATCAATCTGAATTAAAATAACAATTATGTACAAAAAGCGTTAATTACATTTATATTTTCCATATGTTAGTAGCAAATAAAATCTCCAAAAGTTTCTTCAAAATTGATTAGGTCTTCTCAGTTACAAGCTCTGGCTAGACATAGCTCATTTATTTCAAGTAGTCAGTTCCTTTCTTGACTCCCCTTGAGGTGGAATATAATTCTATAGAAATGTAGCTAAATTTGGTGAGACTGTGCTGTGGGTGATTTGTCACCATTTAGATTTTTCTTTTTAATTTTTTTATTTTTAATTATTTCGTAGCAACACCGTAGCAAAATTATTAGGGCCGATTAACTATTAATTGAATAGTATGGTTTTCTAAATCATAAATTCTGAGCACGTGGTCTGCTACATGTTAGTTTATCATGACCTTTGGAAACAGGAAACAGACGGAATTACCTTATCTCTTGACAACAGCAATAGTTACCCAAGACAAATGTGAGACAAATTCCCCACTGCAGGTCTGTGAAATGTGGTAGCAACAGAACTTAATAAAGGGTCTTGGTTCCTTTATTTCTCAGTTTTCCCAATTTTACTGTTCCTCCCCCAACATTTTATGTACTGTCATAACTCAAATGTACAAAGAACGCAAATTGATCCTATATGCTGTAATCTCTTGCACATAAATTTTCATGATGATGCAGCGTCACAGTATGTAGTAGCCATGTTTTTGCAAACCTGACAAGAATGAAGCTGCGCCTGTCTGTGTTGTGAACAGAACTAACATTTATGATTTCAGTGCATGACTGAAGAAATGTCAAAGGTACCAGTGTTTGAGATACTAAATCAGTCCCTGCCTAGCAGTTTAAATGGATGGAAATTAACCTGGAGCACTGTTCAAAATAAAACTGGAAGTATCCCTGATGACCTAGCTAACATAATTTTTAAAGTTAAAAATCACACAACACCATGTTATTGTCCAACAGGTTTATTTGGAAGCACATAAGTTTTTGGAGCGCCGCTCCTTCATCAGGTGATTGTGGAGGACACAATTGTAAGGCACACAATTTATAGCAAAAATTGACAGTGTGATGTAACTGAAATTATACATTGAAAAACACCTTGATTGTCTGTTGAGTCTTTCATCTGTTCGAATATCATGATCGTTTCACTTCTTTCATGTGTAAATCACAAAATCTTTTTTAAAAAGTTGCATAACACAGACACATACGCACACACACTCCTATACACATGGACACACATATACACAGACACGCGCATAGACACTCACACACACCCTTACAGACACACACACCTCACACTCACACATGTACCCCCTCACAAACATAAGACACTCTATACTCACATACACACACATATACACTCTCTCTCACACTCACAACCCCCCAACTCAGACAGACACACACACAAAGACCCACATGCACACATATCCATATATTTTGTGGGGTGAATTTGTACTTGCAGAGTTACGTTGTACTTTGCACCAAAACTGCATGAATTCATGTAAAAGTGTTATCTCACTTTTTAGATTGGAATCAATCTAAACATCATGGCATAGACAGAGAACACGGGGGGCTAACACCTTCAACATATTGTCTAGCTAACACCAATTGTTACAGTTAACCTGAGAATGCAACTTTTTTTTAAAAAGTTTTGTGATTTACACATGAAAGAAGTGAAACTATCATGGTATTCAAACAGATGAAAGACTCAACCGACAATCAAGGTATTTTTCAATGTATAATTTCAGTTATATCACACTGTAAACCTTTGCTATAAATTCTGTGCCTTACAATTGTGGCCTTCACAATGACCTGATGAAGGAGCGGCGCTCCGAAAGCTAGTGCTTCCAATTAATCCTGTTGGACTATAACCTGGTACTATGTGATTTTTAACTTTGTACACCCCAGTCCAACACCGGCATCTCCAAATCATAATTCTTAGAGGTTGCAAAATGTTGACTAGTGTGTCGTAGATGCTATTTGATTACAGTGTGAAATAAGATTTACGTGAAAATAAAACAGGGCTGAAAATGTGTTGCTGGAAAAGCGCAGCAGGTCAGGCAGCATCCAAGGAACAGGAGAATCAACGTTTCGGGCATCAGCCCTTAGACAATGTTTGGATGAACACAGGGCATTTCTCAATAGCTGCAAAGAGAAATATTTTTTGGGTATCCTTTCATTGAAACTGAAGAAGAATGGAACAAAGAAAAGCTAAAGGGGGTTAAAACCGAAGGTAGTAATTACTCTGCTAGTCAGGTAGCACCCTGGTGAGATAGATACGTTTGATGGCCCAGATATTCGAATGGGCAAGTAATTGGAGCAGTGTAGACTAGAGTTTCCATTGGGACCGTGTGAAATCACAGGAAATGAGCTTTCTGATGGGCAATTTCACTGTGTCTGGAACCCTTTAAAAAAGTAAGGGGAATATGGAGGGTTTCAACTCCTTCAAGCTGAATAATTACCCAGGAAATGTTAAAGGATTAATGCATGTACCAATTCCTGAGTAGCTATTTCCTTGGACCCCCTAACTCGCCACTAACAACCCTTCTCTCTGACCTTGGCAACCAGAAATCACCTCTAATTACCCTGCCCCATTGAAGATAACACAATTGATCCCCCCTCCCCCAAAACTGTTGGGGGAAGGGTAAATTCGATGCTGCAAGATAGGATCTGAGGAGCATACGTTGGGAGCATAGGCTGTCAGGGAAGGATGTCATTGAAATGTGGAACTTTTTCTAGGAACAGGTACGACGTGTCCTTGATGCGTATGTACCTGTCAGGCAGGAAAGAGATGATCGTGTGAGGGAACCTTGGTTGACGAGGGAGGTTAAATGTCTAGTGAAGAGGAAGAAGGAGGCTTACATAAGGTTGAGGAAACAAGGTTCAGACAGAGCGTTGGAGGGATACAGGATAGCCAGGAGGGAGCTGAAGAAAGGGATTAGGAGAGCTAAGGCCTTTTATGTGTATGTGAGAAACATGAGAATGACGAGAACGAGGGTAGGTCCGAGGGTAGGACAGTAGTGGGAGACTGTGTATTGAGTCGGAAGAGATAGGAGAGGTCTTGAATGAGTACTTTTCTTCAGTATTTACAAATGAGAGGGACCGTATTGTTGAAGAGGAGAGTATGAAACGGACTGGTAAGCTAGAGGAGATACTTGTTAGGAAGGAAGATGTGTTGGGCATTTTGAAAAACTTGAAGATAGACAAGTCCCCCGGGCCTGACGGGATATATCCTAGGATTATGTGGAAAGCAAGAGAGGAAATTGCAGAGCCATTGGCAATGATCTTCTCGTCTTCACTGTCAACGGGGGTGGTACCAGGGGACTGGAGAGTGGCGAATGTTATGCCTCTGTTCAAAAAAGGGAATAGGGATAACCCCAGGAATTACAGGCCAGTTAGTCTTACTTCGGTGGTAGGCAAAGTAATGGAAAGGGTACTGAGGGATAGGATTTATGAGTATCTGGAAAGACACTGCTTGATTAGGGACAGCCAGCACGGATTTGTGAGGGGTAGGTCTTGCCTTACAAGTCTTATTGAATTCTTTGAGGAGGTGACCAAGCGTGTGGGTGAGGGTAGAGCGGTGGATGTAGGGTACATGGATTTTAGTAAGGCATTTGATAAGG
Source organism: Chiloscyllium punctatum (assembly GCF_047496795.1). NCBI lineage: Eukaryota > Metazoa > Chordata > Chondrichthyes > Orectolobiformes > Hemiscylliidae > Chiloscyllium > Chiloscyllium punctatum. The sequence goes on along the minus strand of NC_092746.1, from coordinate 88,137,858 downwards.
TTCCCCATGGTAGGCTTAAGCGGAAAGTCAGGAGGCATGGGATAGTGGGAAATTTGGCCAGTTGGATAGAGAACTGGCTAACTGGTCAAAGTCAGAGAGTGGTGGTAGATGGTAAATATTCAGCCTGGAGCCCAGTTACAAGTGGAGTTCCACAGGGATCAGTTCTGGGTCCTCTGCTGTTTGTAATTTTTATTAATGACTTGGAAGAGGGAGTCGAAGGGTGGGTCAGTAAATTTGCAGACAATACAAAGATTGGTGGAGTTGTGGATAGTGAGGAGGGCTGTTGTCAGCTGCAAAGGGACTTAGATATGATGCAGAGCTGGGCTGAGGAGTGGCAGATGGAGTTCAACCTTGTCAAGTGTGAGGTTGTCCATTTTGGAAGGACAAATAAGAATGCGGAATACAGGGTTAACGGTAGGGTTCTTAGTAAGGTGGAGGATCAGAGGGATCTTGGGGTCTATGTTCATAGATCTTTGAAAGTTGCCACTCAGGTGGATAGAGCTTGTAAGAAGGCCTATGGTGTATTAGTGTTCATTAGCAGAGGGATTGAATTCAAGAGTCGTGAGGTGATGTTTCAGCTGTACAGGACCTTGGTAAGGCCACTTTTGGAGTACTGTGTGCAGTTCTGGTCCCCTCACTTTAGGAAAGATGTGGAAACTTTGGAGAGGGTGCAGAGGAGATTTACCAGGATGTTGCCTGGAATGGAGAATAGGTTGTACGAGGATAGGTTGAGAGTGCCATGCCTTTTCTCATTGGAACGGTGAAGGATGAGGGGTGACTTGATAGAGGTTTATAAGATGATCAGGGGAATAGATAGAGTAGACAGTCAGAGACTTTTTCCCCGGGTGCAACAGAGTGTTACAAGGGGACATAAATTTAAGGTGAAGGGTGGAAGGTATAGGGGTGATGTCAGGGGTAGGTTCTTTACCCAGAGAGTGGTGGGGGCATGGAATGCGCTGCCTGTGGGAGTGACAGCGTCAGAATCATTGGTGACCTTTAAGCGGCAATTGGATAGGTACATGGATGGGTGCTTAAGCTAGGACAAATGTTCGGCAAACATCGTGGGCCGAAGGGCCTGTTCTGTGCTGCATTGTTCTATGTTCTATGTTCTGTAACTACCAGTTTTCCCACTTTAATGTGGGAATACATGGACACAACCCTGTTTATTTTCATCAACTATTTTTTAATATGGATAGAAGTGAAGATGTTAAGTACCACCACTATGGGTTATAGGGGTCTTTAAGGAAGTATTGCAATGATAGCATCCCTGCTGTGAAGTTTTGGACAATGACACCAGTGTGTTAACAAGTGCTTCAACCAATTTGCAGCTAGTTCTGGATTTGATCGTGTCATAAGGTCACCAAGATAACCACAGACAAATGGGGTAGCCAAGTCCAGGATCCAGATATTCAACTCAGTTCTGAGGAAAAAACACTAACTTTTACATGGTGTTACTAAATTAGCGATCTGCTCCATTCCAGTTTGGTCTTCCACCACCAGAGTGGTGGATTGACAGAGAGCTCAATACTCAGCAGTCATCCTACCAAAGAAGGTAACTCCATATTTCCATCCATGGAACAATCAAGATATAAGTTAGAAGGGAGAATTCAAAACTAGAGAACATAGATTTAAGGTGAGAGGGGAAAGATGTAAAAAGGACCTGTAGGGTGGTGCGTGTAAGGAACAAGCTACCACAGGAAGTGGTGGAGAGACAAAAAAAACTCCTTGGATGCTGCCTGAACTGATGTGCTCTTCCAGCACCATTAATCCAGAATCTGGTTTCCAGCATCTGCAGTCATTATTTTTACCAGACAAAAAAAACTGCAGATGCTGGAATCCAAGGTAGACAATCAGGAGGCTGGAAGAACACAGTGAGGCAGCATCAGGAGGTGGAGAAGTCAACATTTCAGGTGTAACCTTTCTTCAGGACTAGGGATGGGTGTAAGGGGAGCTGCAGATAAAGGGGGTTGGAGTGCTGGGTGGTGAGGTAGGGATAGGTGAACACAGGCAGAGTGTACGACCCGGTTGGTCAATGGCAGGAATGAATAGCTGGAAGGAAGGGTCAATCAGAGGAATAGAAAGGAGGGGGAGAGGCTGGGAAGGGAGTCGGGGAATGTGAAAGGAGGGTATTTGAAATTTATGGAACTCAATGTTGAGTCCTTTGGGCTGTAGGCTGCCCAAGTGGAAGATGAAATGCTATTCCACCAATTTGCAGTCAGATTTACTGTGGCAATGGAGAAGGCCAAGGATAGTTGCTGTGGCAATGGAGGAGTCCAAGGAATTTGTGGAGGTTGGTACAATTACAGCTTTTAAAAGGCATTGGATGGGTACATGAATGGGAAGGGTTTAGAAGGATATGGGCCAAATGCTGGCAAGTGGGATTAGGTCAGGTTGGGATGTCAGGTCGGCACGCACAAGTTGGACAGAAGGGTCTGTTTCCGTGTTCTATGACTGTTTGATTCTATGTGTGCAGCAGGCTAGATACAATAATAGGCATCTCCAACAGAAATGGTTAACACATTAGTGCAAAGGACAACAGATGCGGATGCAAGACCTTAGCAGGCAAGGTACAGTCATTCAAAGAGCTGCAGCGCAGCAGCAATTCCTTATTGTTTCTGCAGCAAAAGAAGTGAAATGAAGGACCTGCAGGAATCTCATTCTGTTGCATATCAATCATTCACCATTGCTTCACTGGGACAAATCCAATATGTGGAATGTTATTAAAAAAAAGGCACTTTCAAAATTCACAGTGTCAGAAACAGATTCAAAGCCAACAATATATCAATTCCAAAGAGATTGCATTCTGGGAGAATATTGAAACCTTTAGACTGCCTGAATTTGTGAAACCAGAGATATGCTGGAGATATGGCAGTGGTAAATGTAATTATGTAATTTGTAACATCAATGATGAAAACAAAAGTTTGATAAAAAAAAACATACAGAAATATAAGGCTCAGAAATGGTAAATACTGGGGAATGCCTTAGCATCACCTGCTATTTGGACAGGGTGAGAGAACTGCTGAAGATCTAGAAGGACTAAGATCTATGATCCAACTCCACATCTTAGACATTGTTTCAAAGGATATTGTATTAGTGTAGCTTGCATTTGTTTGCTAATATGTGTTAAACATAATATAATTTATTTCATGAGCCTTTTCTCATTAGATAAGCAAGTTGTTTTCCTCTACACTGCCAGAACAAACAAGCCCTGTAGATCCCTTTTTAACAGAGGATGGGGGCTGCAAACCTGCCCTGTGGTGAGCAATAGTGTAGACAACTTCAAACAACATAGTGACCTGTGGTGAAAATTGCTCATACAACATATTATTGAGAGGAATACATGCAATTGATCTATTATCCTACTAAAACATCAAAGACTTCAGAATTGGAATTTTAAAAAAAACTTTGTAATATGCAGGCAACATTAGCAAGACCATATGTATCAACTGCCCATTCTTAGATGCACTGAGATCATTTTGAAGCATAATAATTTATTTTTGTAATATTTCATTTGATAGATAATTTCAAAAAGTGTTAGCTGTGGCATGGTGCTTGAATGCTGTGTAATCTAGGCTAGATAGCAGATACACTGGTGAAATGTTTGAAGTCTTCGTCAAGCTCTCATGGCCAACTTTTTTCCTGCTAGTAACCTGAAATGCTGCAAGTAATATTTTAGTTTTGAGAAAAATGGCAAAGAACTGTTTCTTTGAACAAGGGTTATGATAGTACACTAGGAGAATGTTTTGGAAAGTCATGGCCCAGACTTATCAAATGTTTTCCTTTCCAGGTGGGTGGAGAGTGCAATATGGTGGCCTTACGAGTAGAGATATCAGTCAGAGTAAAATTAATTAGGATTAATTGTTCATCAGACAGTGTCTGCAATGAAATCACTAAGTGTAGATATCAAAAATTGGTCAAGGCTGCTTCCTCATTTTTGTTTTCCTCTAGTTGAGTAACGGACCAATATTTCTGTCCAAGTTTGCCAGGAAGGTTGGACAATTGGGCTGTAAGTTTAATAGCGGGAATGAAGCACTATTTTTTTGAAAAGAATGACCATTGATTTCATGTGTATACCTGAATTTTATAGCAAAGCCTGTTTGGACAATTGTTCCAAAGTTACTATTAAAAACATAAAATAAACAACTGTTGTGAGCATATTCAGGCATATGAACGTGTATAACTGCGACCTGAATTATCAAGATAAATGTTAGTGCAGGAAGTATAGGCGTGCAGTTAGACTTTGTGAAACAGGAAAGAAACGCCTTCTCTGTGGTTTTCTAAGGGTTTTGAAATTGTAAAAGAAAAGCATGTTTTTTTTTGCAAATCGACAAAGATTTAGCTATCAAAATAAACAAAGAAACAGCAAATGTAACATTTACGTGGTAGAAAGAAGTATATTCTGATCAGGTTCTTTTTCTGTTTTAAAGCATTACATTCAGTTCATTCTGTGTAGGTGCAAGGTCAACTTTTTAGATGTAGCAATTTTGTTTATTAGAGTGGGCAACATTTTTTTAATATAGTTTAAGCATTAATTCACCAACTGGTATGGGTTTGAATTGATGCAAATCAAATGGACCCAAAGTTCTATCCTTGGTTTGTGCTCAATTAGCTAATCAGAAATGAATATTGCTAATAAGGTACATTTAGACTCACTGCCTAAGGCATTGAAAAGAAAAGAATGATTACAAAATCAGATTCTAAGTTCTGTTTTGACTGAGGTTATCCAGAATAAAGATTGGAAAATAGCTATTATTAAAGAGGCTGGTTAGAGTCTGTGATTCTCCACATTAAACCATTTTTGAAGCAGAGGTTGTAAATAACTCTAAAGTGGAATTAGGCAGTAGCTTATAAAAGACGAATATGGGGTGCAAATAGAAGTGTGAAATTATTACCACAAGCAGAATTTTATAGAGATCTGACTGTTTTGGGCTATGGTGGGATTTGCAGCAGAATTGGTGAAGCAGTCTGGTGAGGTCTATCTTAATGTCAGGAGCATCTCAATGAATGTTCTAAGCTCTTGCTGAATGAGAAGGCAAGTTTCTGGTGAGCTAACAATTAACTGGGAGTATAGCTTGCTAAATGCCGAAGCCCGCCTTGTTGGTACTCAGTTTATCATATTCAACTTATCAAACATGCTGAACAAAGCTAGATGTCAAGAAATCTGAACATGGATGTAACTTGTAATTGGCAACTTCAGCACTCTACTTTGAGCCTACCTGGATGCTTAAAACATCCCTGTCTTGCCATGCCTTTTTGCACTTTGGACCCTCAGGCGGAGATACCAAGCTCTTATTATTTCTGTTTTTGCCTTGCTATTTAGTGCAGATACAAAAGCAGGAAGCTTGTCATGTTTGTCAGTAGGTCTCAGATAAGCGGGATAGTCTTCACTCAGGGGTTCCTGTCACAGTAAGTTGAGGGCAGCTTCCAATAGTAGTCCAGGGGCTTAGTCATGAACAGACAATCACTCAGGGTTCTTAGAGTCAGGAGTCTCTCCACATAAGAAGTGAGGAGCTGACTGTTTGGCCGCCCACCAAATTTTTTGACTCTTTCAGTGCTCTTGTGGGTTAAGTTGCTCCTAGAGTGAGAGAGAGGTAGGTATTGGGAGGTAAAAGTGGCTAGCACAGCTGTTACTTTTGGTGCGATGTCAGAAATCACATAACACCAGGTCACAGTCCAGCAGGTTTATTTGTAACACAAGCTTTCGGAATGTAGCCCCTTCGTCAGGTGAAGTTGAGAGGGAAGCACGCAGACACAGAATTTATGGACAGAGAGACCAATGGCAGAGAGATCAAAATATCATACAAATGGTGTGTGTTGAGTGTTGAATAATAAATCTCTGCAGGTGGCCAAGAGTGTTAGACTAGTGTGAGTAAAGTGTTTAAAGCTGAATAACAAACAAAGGGATGACCTTTAATTCGATTAAATGGGGCAGAGAGATAACAACAAAAAATGAAAAATAAGGTGATGCCGGAGGACATTAGAGCAATGTGGGCATGTTGTACAGTTCTCCTAACACAGAGTCATGGAAGCTTATAACACAGAGAAAGATCTGTTAGCCCAACAAGACTGTGTTGGTCAAAAACAACCATCTAACTATTCTAATCCCATTTTCCAGCACTTAGCACATGACCTTTAATGCCTTGGCATCACAAGTGTGTATCTAAAGACTTTTTAAATGTTATGAGGGATTCTGTCTCTATTGCTCCTAAAGGCAGTAAGCTCCAGATGGAAGAAAATTCCTTGCATCTGTTCTAAACCTTCTGCTCCTTATTTGAATTATGCCTTCAAGTCATTGGTCCCTCAATCAAAGGGAAAAGTTTCTTCCAGTCTACCCTGCTTATGCCTCACATAATTTCATTTCTCATCTCAATTTCCTCTGCTCCAAGGAAAATAACCCCAGTCTATCTAAGGTGTCTTCATAGCTAAAACTCACCAGGCCAGGCAATGTCCTGGTAAATCTCCTCTCCTGTGTAGTCACATCTCTCATTGTAATGTGGATTCCAGAACTGTACAAAATACTGGAGCTGTGTCCTTACCAACATTTTGTACGGTTCCAGCATAACCTCCCAGGTCATAAATTCTGTGCCTTGCCCAATAAAGACAAGTATCCCATATGCCTTCTTAGCCACTTTATCTACCTGTCCTGCTACTTTAAGGGACTGGTATTCATACATGCCAAGATCCCTTTGATCCTTGGTGCTTGTTAGGGTCCTACTTTTCATCATACATTCCTCTGTCTTATTTATCTTGCCAAAGTGCTCAGCAAAATTGCATTTTAGTTTCCACTGATCAGTCCATCTGACCAGCCTGCCTATATCCTCCTGTAAGCTAACTATCCTTCTCAGTATGTATTTCACCACTAATTTTCATATAATCCGCAAATTAACTGATCAACTCTTCTCATTCAACTCTGTGTAATGAGTTTGGATTAATTAATGACCTCACTGTGAAGGTGCCCCTTGGCAGCAGCATCCTAATATGATTGAATTTTACATTTAATTTCAGGAAGTGAAGAATAGGTCCAAGGCCAGTGTTTTAAGCATAAAGGCAAAGTGTAGGATAAGAAAATAAAGTTACCTAAAATGAAATGACACATTAGATTAAGGGATAGGTCAATGGAGATACAAGGCAGCCATTTAAGGAATTATCATATCTAAATAGAAAATAAAGAAGTGCAGATGCTGAAAATCAGAAACAAAAATATAAATTGCTGAAAAAGCTCAGCAGGTTTGGCAGCATCTGTGGAGAGAAGTCAGAGTTAACATCGGTCCAGTGTTTTGTTCCAGACCTGAAGTGTTAACTCTGCTTTTCTAAAAATCCTATTTCACCCTTAATAATGGACTCTAGCATTTTCCCAATGACTGATGTTAGGCAAATTGGTCTATAGTTTCCTACTTTCTGTCTCACTCCTTCCCAAACAGGGACATTTCATGAGTGATTTTTCAATCCACTGGAACCTTCTATTTCCTTTTAAACTCTTGGATGCAGGCCATCAGATCCTAGCAACTCGTCTTCCTTTAGTTCCATTAGTTTGACAAGTACGATGTCACTTATAATGGAGATTGTTACAAGATCTTCCTCCTGTTAACCTTTTGCACATTTGTTACTTTTGGGCTCTTTATGGTGTCTTCAGTCATGAAGACCAATGCAAAATGTTGGTTAAATTATTTGCCATTTTGCACATTTCCAATATCAATTCCCTAGTCACGTCTTCCATGAATACCACTCGCATCTTCACTATCCTCTTACTTTCTAAATGTTTCTGTGGACAGAGACAGAACATGTGTTCCCTCTGAGAGGGTTTAAGGACAGGATTGAATTGGCTAGAGATAAGGAACAAAAAAGATGCAATTACAATGCTTGGTGTTTATAGACTACCAATTCGTAGGTAGAATCTAGCAAAGCAAGTTTGGAAGTGAATTATAGAGTGGTTAAAATGGGGAACTTTAATTATCCAAATACAGACTGGAATAATAATAATAGAAAGAGTAGGGGGGAGTGCAAGAGTTGCTAGACGGTGTTCAGGAGAAGTTTCTGAAGCAATATGTTTCCAGTTGATCGAGAAAGGAAGCACTGCTGGATCTGGTTGTTGGAACTGAGGTGTGCCAACTGATCATGTGACAGTGGGGAAACCTTTGGGGGAATAGTGATTAGTGTATCATAAGATTTAAGCAGAATATGGCAACGGATAATGAATAATCCAGAGTAAAAGTAATTAATGGGGAAAAGCCATCTTCTATGGAATAAGAATGGATTTGGGTTGGTAAATTGGAACCAAAGTTTAAGGAAGGAAGTGCTTGGGCACAGTCAAGGTATATTCCCTTGAAGGAGAAAATTTGTACAAATAAATCCAGATCTCCTTGGATGACAAAAGAAGTATAGATTATATAAGCATTGATGGAATAAAAGGGACAGTAGCAACATGGATAAATAATTGGCTGATTGACAGGAGACAGAGGAATGGTCAATGGATTTTTCTTGAGCTTCGATAAGGTTTGTAGTGGAGTTACCCCAAGCTCAGGGTCAATTTCCTGGTATGAATGATCTAGACCTTGGTGTACAGGCCACAATTTCGGAAATTGCACTAGATTGAAACCTGGCAGCATTATAGAGGACGATATAGAAATCTAAAGGACATTGACAAGTTGGTGGAGTAGATGGATAGTTTGCAAATGACGGTCAATATGGTGAAGTGTGAGATGATGCATCTTGGTAGGAACATCATGGAAAGACTGTATGAAATAAGGATAACGATTCAAAGAGGGTGCAGGAGCAGAGGAATCTGAGTGTATTTATGTACAGGGTACGCCATTAAGGGTGGCAGGACAGATAGAGAAGTTCATAAAGTATACATTAGCCTAGGCATTCAGTTCCAGGTGCCACACTTTAGGAAGGATGTAAACATATTGGAGAGAGTGTTGAAGAAGTTCCAGGGAGAAAATGTTCGCATTTAAGAAGGTTTAAGAATGAGAGGGCAAATAGTTAAAGCAGTTTCTAAAAGATGCAAAAATGGCATGAGGAGAACTTTTCCATGCAATGAGTGATTATGGTCCAGAATGCCTAAGACTGTGCTGGAGTAGGTTCAAACCATGCATATTGACTTATGGGGCAAGTAGCTAAGTTGCTTCCAGCCCAACTCTAGGAAACTTCCTGTCACAGAAATACATCAAGGAGATATCTCAGCATGGCTACTGCCACTATTTTCACAGCATCCCAAATAGGACACCTCAGGGCTGTGAAGATGCAGCCCTGTAAAATTAAATGGTTTTTTGAATATCATCAAAATAAAATCAGTGATATAGTAATGTAATTGGAAAATGTTTAAGATCACAATCTTGGTAATAAGTCTTCTGTCCAAAATAAATAGTTGGTATTTGAATGGTAACCGAGAGAAATTTGATAATGCAGGTGAAAATAGATTTAATATCCACAAGATATTTATAATCAGTGTTTGAACTCTGCCACATGAGTAGCCCAATTTTAAAAACTAAATTTCAAACAAGCTTTCAAATATGCCTTCTACTTTTGTCATGTTTGAAAAAATCTAGCTTAACTTTAAAAAATCTGGTCAAATGCCCACAAATACTGAGATAAAGTGGTAATTAGTTTAATGTCAGACATGGCCATTTTTAATGAACAAGAGAAAGTTCTAGGACTGTTTTAAAACTAACATTAGTGATCACAGAAACTTTATTTGTGCTTGATGTACTTTGCACTTGAAATTCTATGTTATATTGTCTGTCTAAGTTTAAGTGTAACCTATTAGAAGCTGCAAGACCATTTATATCATGAAAGCCCATATTGCTCATTCCTACCGATCGAAATGGGACAATGACACCACCTTCTGGTATGAGATTATTGAGCATTTTGGTAATTTATAATACAGTTACACAATCCTTAATCTGAAATTCTGAAATCCAAAAAGTTCCCAAATCCAATATTTTTTCATGGTGTGTGGAGCATCATTTTGGCATGTGAACAGGTGATCCAACTCCACAACTACTCGAACCACGTCACTCAGATGTGATATGGCAGCATGGCCCAGCACTGACAGCTGTCAATTGTGCCTCAGTGCTTGTACTATTCACACATGTGTCTGCTGTTAGGTAATTTTTTTTATTTCACTGTGAAAATGTCATTTATTCCGAAATCCAAAAATTCCAAATTCTGAGAAACAACTGGCCCCAAGGATTTTGATTTATTGTGTACCTGTAATAGTCTTTTAGTTACACACATATATATATTTTAGTCTAATAGTTACACACACATATATATATATATATATAGTTATGGTAACAAATGTAATTTTTAGTCTCTTTGCGATATTCTCAGTGCTGTTCTGCCTTAAGACAGAATTATATATTTTGGACCAAAGCTTTACAGGAACATAGAAAATCAGAGTTTGCAATTTGGCTGCTCGATCCTGCTCCACTAGTCAAGAAACTCATCACTGATCTTCAGTCTCAAGGCTTTTCCCACATTATCGCCAAATCTATGGATATATTTAATATCTAGAAACCCATTGATGTCTGTTTTCAATATACTCAAGGATTGAGTCCTCCAGGGTGGACAATGTCAAAGATGTGAAGAAGCTTCTCCTCATCTCAACCCTATTTAGCTCACCTTGCAACTGGCTGTGACTGTGTGATTCGTGGTTCTAGATTCCCCAGCGCCAGCCAGGGGAAACATAATTCCTGCAGGAACCCTGTCATGTCTCAATGAGATCACTCTTGTTCTTAATTCTGAATAATTCAGGCAGGAACTGTCCTCATACGACAATACTACCATCCTGAGGACCTGATATCTTGAGAAATATCGTATTGCAACTCTGCTTTAATTATCATTAATCTAATGATGGTAGGTTGAAGTGAAGTCGTGCATTTGAAGGTCAAAGAATTAAAGATATTTCACAAGTGGACATGTGGAGACCTGTGTCTTAAAGATTCACCATCCCAGTTGCTGATGATACCTTTCTTGAGTTGCATTTGTGACTACAGCAGTTGGCAGATTTTGGTGAGGCCATCCTTACTGGAGCATGGATGTCTCATATTATTCTTGGCTGAGATTTACAAAGATGAATTGTTGTTTGAACATCTTTGGGCATTATGGCATGCTGCTGAAAACCCTTGTCCTTTTCTGTCATCCAGCAGTTTGTTTTGCTCTGTGTGTCGTCTATTCATTCGCCAAGTGATTTATTGTGGTGAAAAAACACAACAGGAAACGTGTACCAACCATGGCTAACAAAGGTATTTGAGGGTAGTATTAGATGCAAGGAGAAGTCATATAATGTTGTGAGAAAAGGTAGCAAGCCTGAGGATTGGAAGCATTTAGGAAGGATGCTGTAGAAAAGATGTTGTGAATCTTCTTAAAGTTGTTGTGAAACAAACGAAATCGCTGCCCTGGGTTTGACATGTACGCTCAAACTGTCAGGAAATATATAAATGCCAGATTCATCAGTCGTACCCACAAGGTAGAGCAAAACATCACCCATTCACAATGCAAAGCCATCCATGCTCTCAAAACCAATCACAATATTATCATCAAACCAGCAGATAAAGGAGGAGCCATCATCATTCAGAATAGAACAGATTACTGCAAGGAAGTGTACTGACAACTGAACAACCAGGAACACTACAGGCAACTATCAGCCAATCCGACAAAAGAGCACACCCGTGAACTAAACACATTGATCAGGACTTGGATCCAGTCTTTCAGAGTTCCCTACATGCCCTCATCTCACGTATTTCTTGTGTAGGCGATTTCTACTGCCTTCCAAAGGTACACAAAACCAATACACCGGGACATCCCATCATATCAGGCAATGGGACCCTGTCTGAGAACCTCTCTGGTTATGTCGAAGGCATCTTGAAACCCATTGTACAGGGGATCCCCACCTTCTGTCGCGATACTACGGATTTCTTACAGAAACTCCGCACCCACGGACCAATCAAACCACGTACATTCCTCGTCACAATGGACATTTCAGCACCAGCATCCCCCACAATGATGGCATCGCAGCAACAGCCTCAGTACTCAACACCAAAAACTGCCAGTCTCCAAACACTGTCCTACAACACATCCGCTTTATCCTCGATCATAACGTCTTCACCTTTGACAACCAGTTCTTTATTCAGACACACAGAACAGCCTTGGGGACCAAATTTGCATCCCAATATGCCAACATCTTCATGTGCAGATTCGAACAAGACTTCTTCTCTACGCATGACCTCCAACCTACACTATACACCAGGTACATTGACAACATTTTCTTCCTCTGGACCCATGGCGAGGAGTCACTGATAAAACTACACAGTGACATCAACAAGTTTCATCCTACCATCAAACTCACCATGGACTACTCTCGACTATCTGTCTCATTCTTGGACACATGCATCTCCATTAAGGATGGGCACCTCAGCACCACACTCTACCACAAATCCACAGACAACCTCACAATGCTACACTTCTCTAGTTTCCACCCAAAACATATTAAAACAGCCTTCCCTTACGTGTACACTGGATCTGTTCAGATGAGGAGGAATGTGATGGAATGTGATGAGGATGCCCTCATAAGAACAGGGTACGATGCTCAACTCATTGATCGCCAGTTCCGACGTGCCACAGCAAGGAACTGTAATGACCTCCTCATGAGACAGACACATGCTGCAACCGACAGTATTATCGTTGTTCAGTACTTCCCAGGAGCTGAAAAACTATGCCATATTCTTTGTGACTTGCAACACATTATCAATGAGGATGAGTACCTCACCAAGACCTTCCCCACACCTCCACTGTTCGCCTTTAAACAACCGCCAAACCGCAAACAGATCATTATTTGTAGCAAACTGCCCGGCTTTCAGGACAACTCCATACAACCCTGTCACGGTAGGCACTGCAAGATGTGTCAGAGTGTGAACATGGATGTCACCATTACATGTGGAGACATCTCCCACCTTGTACATGGCAGGTACTCATGTGATTCAGCCAACGTTGTCTATCTTATACGTTGCAGGAAAGATGCCCTGTGGCATGGTACATTGGGGAAACCAAGCAAAGGTTATGACAACGGATGAATGGACACCGCACAACAATCAACAGACAGGAATGTTCCCTCCCAGTTGGAGAACACTTCAGCGGTCCAGATCGTTCGACCTCGGACCTTCAGGTGATCATCCTCCAAGGTGGACTTCGGGATAGGCAGCAGCGAAAAGTGGCCGAGGAGAAGGCTGATAGCTAAGTTCCATACCTATAGGGAGGGCCTCAACTGGGACCTTTGGTTCATGTCACACTACGGGTGACCACCATTGCACTATACACACACACACACAGACTTAGACCCCTTCACACACACACACACACACACACACACACAGACATATACACTCTTTGTCACAGACACTCACAACGTCTCTCCCCCTACCCCCCCTACCCCCCCTACCCCCCCCCCCCCCCCCCCACGCACACACACACAAACAAACCCACATGCACACATACACATATAGGCTTGTGGGGTGAATTTGTACTTGAGGAGTTACATTGTACTTTGCTCAAAGACTGCATGAATCCATGTAAGATTGTGTTAATTTATTTTTTAGATTAGAATCAGTCTAAACATGATGGCACAGACAGCAGCACACAGGGGGCGAACACCTTCCACACATTATCTGGGCTGACACCAACTGTTAAAGTTATGTAACTTTTAAAAAATGTTTTGTGATTTACATCTGAAAAAAGTGGAACTAACATGGTCATTCTAACAGTTGAGAGACTTAACAAACAATCAAGGTATTTTTCAATGTTTAATTTCAGTTACATTACACTGTAAACTTTTGCTATTAATTCTGTGTCTTACAATTGTGTCCTCCACAACCACCTGATGAAGGAGCGGCGCTCCGAAAACTAGTGCTTCCAATTAAACCTGTTGGACAATAACCTGGTGTTGTGTGATTTTTAATGTTGTGAAACTTGAAAGGGTTCAGAAAAGATTTACAAAGATATGCCAAGGTTGCAGGGTTTATGCTATAGTGAGAGGCTGAATAGGCTGGGGCTATTTTCCCTAGAGCATCAGAGGCTGAGGGGTGACCTTATAGAAACTTATAAAATCATGAAGGGCATAAATAGGGTGAATAGCTAGGATTTTTTCCCCAGAATAGCAGAGTCTAAAACTAGAGAGTGTAGGTTTAAGGTCAGAGAGGAAAAATTTAAAAAGGGCATAAAGGGCATCTTTTTCACACAGAGGATGGTGCAAGCATAGAATGAGCTGCTGGAGGAAGTGATGGAGGCTCATACAATAACAACATTTAAAAGGCATCTGGATTGGTATTTGAATGGGATTTGAGAAGGATATGGACGAAATGCTGGCAAATGGGACTAGATTAATTTAGGATATCTGGTTGGCATAGATGAGTTTAACCAAAGGGTCTGTTTCCATGATTTACAGCTCTATGACTTGATTTCAAATCCAGCAAAGGAGGACTAAGAGATTAATTAACAGCAGAACAATAGACAATAATGTAAACTTGCAATGAACACTAAAGCATACTGTAAAAGATTCTATAAATATGTAAAAGTAAGTGAGAACAAATATCTTCCTTTACAATTTGAAATGGGAGAATTGATAATGGAGAACAAGAAAATAGCAGAAAAATGGGAATGGTAGTTGTTCTGTCTTCTCAAAAGAATACACCAATAACTTCCCAGAATTGTTAAGGAAGCAAGGATTTAGGGAGAAAGAGGAATTGAAGGAAATTAATATAGTGCTGGAGAAATTAATAAATGATTAATAAAATAAATAAGATCATAAATATCCAGAGTATGATAATATGCATTAAAGGAGATATCTTGGTTGTCATTTTCTAAAATGGTTTAGATTCTGTAACAGTCCTGGTAGATTGGAGGGTGGCAAATATAACCCAATTATTTAAAAATGGAGGAAGGAAGAAAATAGGATCATAAACTGATTAGGTTAACATGAGTTGTAGATAAAATGCTGTATTCTATTAAAAAGGATGTGATAACATGATACTTAGAAAATACCAACATTATTACACAAAGCGAACATGCATTTATGGAATGGAAACCAGAGGAGAAAACATAGATATGGGAGAACCAGTGAAGCAGAAAACTTTTCATGAAATCCATAAGAGGATTGCATGTAAAACTAAAACACTTGGGATGGTGGGCTATCCTTCCTGCTAGTGAGCATGATGCACTTGTGTGAGGTTAAGACTTAGATTTAGTTGGTTTGTCAATTAAATGATCAGAGAAAGCCAATATGAATTTGTTAAAGGTAAAAGTGCCTAATAAACTTGACTGAATTTTTGATCGGATGACTAAAGTAATTATTAGGAGAAGCTTTATGGATGTTACTTATGTGAAATTTCAGAAGGCATTTGATTGAGTTCTTCAGTTGAAATTGTTTGCTAACTTTGAAATTCATAGAATTAATACAAAATTACTGACCTGATTTGGTAAATGCCACATGTTCATGCATTTGTAAGCAGTGTATACAAGAACAAAATTTCAAGATGTTCAATCCAGTGAATGGGATATGGTCTGGCAAGGGATTTCAATGTAAGCAAATATGCATGATTTGCTTTGTCACTAAAAATGATAAATCAAGATACTTTCTAAATGATGAATGGCTGGAAACCATGGAGGACCAAAGGGACTAGGGAGTCTATCAGTCATTAGAATATTATGATCAGATACAGAAAATAATTTAAAAGGCTAGTGGAATACAACTTCACGTACTCAGAGGACTAAAAAAAAGGACAAAAATTAAGCTACTGCTTTTCTTTCTCTGTGAATTACATACAACGATATCTATTTAGAAATATAGATTTGACTGAGAACTAAGTATAACTAATGTAGGTAGGGCACATAAAAGACATATAAAGATTCTTTATGTTGTGCACAACCACCTAATGAAGGAGCGGCGCTCCGAAAGCTAGTGTTTCCAAATAAACCTGTTGGACTATAACCTGGTGTTGTGTGGTTTTTAACTTTGTACACCCCAGTCCAACACCGGCATCTCCAAATCATATCCTATCCATGCCCCTCATGATTTTATAAACCTCTATGAGGTCACCCCTCAGCCTTCGATGCTCCAGGGAAAACAGCCCCAGCCTATTCAGCCTCTCCCTGTAGCTCATATTACGACTGAATGTGTACACAATGAGATATGGCCAGCAAGAAATAGCTGATTAAACAGTGGTGTGGTTACCAGTTGTTGGTAGCAGGCAGAAGGCCTTTGTCAACTATGTGGTTGGCTCACAGCTGAATAACACATGGCTGTGAATGAAATAACCCAGAAGCTTTCGAATCTCCTGAGAGGGAAATGCTATTCTTTTTTCTGCAGAAAAAAGCCCCTAAAGCTTAATGAAAGACTGTTTATTTTCCCTTACTGGTTTCTGTAAGCTTTTAAACAATAAGTCAGAGACCGGTCATTCTGTGCCTCCTACAAGGCAAGGGAAGGTACCCGGAGAAGGGCAATTAAGGCGCAGCAAATCCTGGCAAGTCAGAAGAATCATCTCCATGAACCCTGTGGACAAAGACCATTGACATATCTTCCCAGTTTTCCTTATACCAATACTAACAATTTTCTTTCATGTCTGTCTGCATGTGTGCATAGACAAAGATTTTTTGGGAATGGAGGTCACTGTTTTAATTGGTAGAGTTATATGTCAGTGGTTCATCATTGTTTACTGCTACAGCTTGTCATTTTATTTGTAATAAATATTAATTCTTGTTACGGACAAAGACTTGGTCCATGCTTTCTGTAAATCCAAGTCTAAAAAGAAATTGCAGAAATTTTGCCTAATTTATAAAATCTTTAACTTTTGTGATGACTCGAGAATAGGAGAACTTAATTTCCAGCATGCTACATCAGTGAAGATAAGGATTCCCAAGAATTGGTGGAGTTCTATTTTTGCAGGGAGGCTTTGAGCACATTCTTGAAACATTTCCTCTGTCTTTCCAGTAATCTCTTGCTGTGGTGAAGCTTGGTATAGCAAGCTTATTTTGGAAATCTCATGTCAGGCATACAAAAAGTGTGGCCCACCCAGTGCAGCTGTTTGAACATAACCAGTGCCTCAATGCAGGAGATGTTGGCCTGCGAGGAAAACACAGATTGTGCCAGCTAGTGAATTTGCAGGACTTTGTGTCAGTATCAGTGATAATATTTCTCTCAGGATTTAAGGTGTCTGTTATACATTGTCCAGAATAGTTGGTTACCCTGCTGCCATTATTGGAAAGATCAAGACCCAAGGACACAGATTCAATATGTTAGCAAAAGAAGCAATCACAACATGAGGACAAACTTTGCACGTCATTAATTGTTAAGCTTTGCAACACATTGACAGATTGTGATAGATATGGGTTCAATCACAACTTTCAAGAGGGAAGTGAATTGTTATCTGAAAACTGAGAATGTGTATGGTTATGGGAAGAAAGTAGGCAGTGGTTCTAGGTGAATTGCTCACTCATAGGGATGATGGGCCAAATGGCCTTTTTTCCTGGATTGTATCCATTTGAATTGTGGCTTACAGTATTGAACTGCAATAATGAAAGGGGGTTAATTATCTTATATGGCTGGTTTGCGATGCAACATAACACCAATAGCATGGGTTCAATTCCTGCACTGGCTAAGCTACTAGGAATGACACTCCTTCTTAACCCGCAGTGTGGTGACCCTCAGGTTAAGTCACAACCAGTCATCAGTGTCTAATCAGCAAGCAGCCTTATGGTTCTTTGGGACAGTGGCGACCTTACCTTCACAATAATGATTGGTTTAATAATGAAACAGTGAAGACTTGATTTAATGAGCTGAATCTAATCATTAATAAATGAGCCAAACTTCAGTTGACAGTGAATTGTCATGTCTTGATCCAGCTCCTTTATTTGTTTTAATAACCTTAGCCTTATTTTCAGTTGACTCTGTTCACCAGAAAGGAATGGAAACTAACAGTTCTAAATTCATGTTTTGTGGTTGGTTTAATTGTTATGTAATATTTTTAAACTAAACTGAACATAAAGAAGAAACTAGTTCCAAACATCCAAGAAGCCCTTTTGATAATTAGTCTAAATAGCCATTTTTTGTGTGAGTTTACATGAGGCGTGAGCCGTTTAATCAAAGGGGAGGAATGATTCTGCATTCTCTTCTTCTTATTCATGCATGTTATCTGGGCATCATTGATTAGGGCATCCTTAATTGCTCTGGAAAACAAGATGAGCAGTCTTCATCAATTGCTGTAGTCCATGAGGTGTAGGAATACCCATAGTGCTGTTAGGGAGTGATTTTTGACACAATGACACTGAAGGAATGGCAATATATTTCCAGATCAGAATGGTGTGTTACTTGGAGATGAACTTACAAGTGGTGGTGTTCCTATGTTTCTCTTATCCTTTTTGGTGGTAGCAATTGCCGATTTGGAAGGAGATATTGAAGGAACCTCAGTGAGCTACTTCAGTACATCTTTTAGATGGTGCCTGCAGCTGCCACTTTTTGTCAATAGTAAAATGACTGAATGTTGAATGGAGTGCAAATGCCTGCTTCGCCCTGAATAGTATCGAGCTTTAGTTTTCCTTGAGCTGATCTGACAGGCAAATAACGTTCCCTCTAAGCTTCTGTGGTTCCCACTCGCACAGCTGCTCCAAGGTTCCAAGTCTGGAAGTCACTGCTGCACATGGGATTTGGAGGCTGGCACAGCCAGGAAAAACATTAGAAGAACACAGCAAAGAAGTGGGGAGTATTTCATCATACTCCCTAACTCTGTTCTTTGTAGATGATGGACAGGCTTTAGGGAGACAGGCGTTAGTAACTCACCACAAAATCTTTAGCCTTTGATCTGCCATTGTAGCCAAACATTTATGTGACTGATCCTGTTCATTGTTTGGTGATTGATGAACCCTGGGATGTCGATGGTGACGATTAAGGCTATTGAATGTCAAGGATCATTAAGATTTTCTCTCAATGGGGTTGGTACTTGTGTGCCATGACACTTGCTACTTTACAGTGTGAGGTATCGTATTATAGATCTCTTTACTAACCCGCTCACAAGCGTTCTATACTTGTTAATACTGCGTTCCCATTCATTCATTTGTAACTCTGTACTAACTCACTCACCAACTTGTTATGTTTAGTATATCGCGTTTTCATTTATTCATGCATTAAAATGCATTTTTGAAGTACATTTTACTATTATAAGAGAGACTAAATTAAAACATCCCTTCCAACCCATTACTGTTTCTTCACACTTTCAATTCTTATCAACCCCATGCTGTAAGCAGTGTTTAGACCTATCTCTATATCAAAAGCTACCCCTGAATAAGTGTCAAGAGAGTAACCGAATCAGAACAATGCCAGCCCTCGGTCGTGTCTCCATGACTCACCAGAAACTATGGAAAGATTATAATATTAATTACCCTTAGCAACCATCTCTTGGGACCTAAATAGTTCCAGAACATCAAACAGTTTTCTCAACTAGTATGTCCCTGTTAAATACATATTAAGTAGGGCCGCTATCCCCTTTAAGAAACTTAGGATCAAAATGGTGCTTCTGTGAAACTGCATGAATAAATGTCAAAACCGGTAATAGAAAATAAAATCTCACGACCCAGCTGCAGTAATCAGTTTAATATCCTTTATGCTTTTATTAAGCACATGTATAATTTCTAACTTATTTAAATCTTATAGGTTTAGTATTTTTACTAACATTTACTAAAAGGAAATAAAAGGACCAACACCTCTTAATTATGCAAGCTCAGACCAGACAGACGCTCTAAACCCATCAGGAATAACAGCCAGCACCTAACAAATGTTTAAACAACTCCTGCTTCCCCAGGATAGATTTGATAAAATGTGGAGCTGGATAAAGCACAGCAGGTCAAGCAGCATCAGAGGAGCAAGAATGTCGACATTTCGGGCAGGACTCATTACCAGGGATCTGATTAGTTACAGAACATCAAACTGTTCCTTCAACTAGTACATATCTGTTAAATGCATATTAAGCGTCCTGCACAAAATGTCGACTCTCCTGCTCCTCTGATGCTGTTTGACTTGCTGTGCTTTTTCCAGCTCCACGTTTTATCAACTCTGATATTTCAGCATCTGCAGTCCTCACTAGCCCCGGACAAATGTCATGCAAACTTTCTTTGTGTAAGTAGATAAAACTATGTAACACTATAGTGCTAGAACTTTAAGAACTGTCTATAAAGAGTCTTGATTTGGAGATGCCGATGTTGGACTGGGGTGTACAAAGTTAAAAATTACACAACAGCCTGTTATAGTCCATAGGTTTAATTGGAAGCACACTAGCTTTTGGAGCATCTCTCCTTCATCAGGTGATGGTGAGGAACGAAGCTCTGAAAGCTAGTGTGCTTCCAATTAAACCTGTTGGACTCTAACCTGGTGTTGTGTGATTTTTAAGTCTATAAAGAGGCTACTGTAAGAACTGTACTTTGTGATTCCATCGCTGCCTCAAAATGTACTACTGCAGATCCTGAAAAAAGAGGCTATTTTTGCCACTCACTGATTTCCGTCATTATTTGAACACAATCCCACAACAGCCTAAGTTAGATCTTGCTGCATTTCAATGTGGACTGCTTCAGTATTTGAGGAGTTGGGAATGGTGCTGAATGTAGTGCAATTTTTGGTGATATCCCCACTTCTGAACTTATGATGAAGAGAAAGTCATCGATGAAGCAGTTGAAGATGGTTGAGCCTCAAACACTCCTCTGAGGAACTCCTATAGAGGTATCTTGGGATGAGGTGATTGGCTTTCAACAGCTACAATCATCTTCCTTTGTGCTTGGCCTGGATGCAACCAGTAGACAGTTTCTCACTGATTTCCATTGACTTCAGTTTTGGTGGGGATAACTGATGCCACATTTGGACAAATGCAGCATTGATGTCAAGGGCAGTCACACTCACTTCACTCGTTTGTCCATGTTTGAACCAATTAGGCAAACTGAACATCAGTGAGCAGGTTACTCCTTTGCAAGTGCTGTTGCTTGCTCGTACTTTCGATGACTCCTTCAATCACTTTACTGATGATTGAGGGTGGACTGATGGGGCAGATAATTGGCAGTGTTGAATTCATCCTACATTTGTGTACAGAACATACATTGCACATTATTGGGTAAATGCCAGTGTTGTTACTACTGGAACAGCTTGGCTAGGGTCACAGCAAATTCTGGAGTACAAATCTTTAGTACTATTCTGGAATGTTGTCAGGTCCCAAAGCCTTTGCAGTGTCTTGTATCTCAGCCATTTCTTGATATCACACGAAGTGCATTGAATTGGCTGAAGACTGAAAGCTGTGATGCTGGGACCTTTGGCAGAGGCCAGGATGGGTAATCTATTTAACACTTTTGGTTGAAGATTGTTGTGAGTGTTCAGCATTATTTGTGGAACTAATATGCTGGGCTCCCTCACTGTTGTAACTATTTCTGAGCCTCCCCTGGAGTTAGTTGTTTAATTGTCTACCACTGTTCATTGCTGGATGTGATGGGCGGTAGAGCTCAGATCTGATCTGGCGGTGGTGGAATTGCTAAATTCTATGTATCAATTGCTCTTTCCGCAGTTTGACACACAAGCTTTGTCAGATTGATACTTTATTTTTGGGTATCTCTGAACATACCTATTTTGCAGTGAGAAGGCAACCAGAAGTGGAAGCTTTGGCTGTTTCATATCCCTCTAATATGGAGATCATATTGAATGACTTTGACATTGGGCTACCCAAATTCATGGGAAACAGTACAGGTTTCCTGGTCTCTGTAGATCAATGCCACATCACATTAGCCATCAAAAGAAACTTAAATTCACTGTTAAGAAACACGAATACACTTGTAAAACCATACTAAAAGATGCATATGTACAGTTATGAAAAAATTAACATTGGCTGTATGAACATCAATATTCTCTTTGATAATGTAACACTTGCAATATATTGCTTCTTTCCACACCTGTAGATGCCTGACCAACTGTGTTCAAATACTGCTTCTTTACTGGTGCAGATCAGACTACTTGCCAGTATGAGTCTATTCAAGCTGTTTTTTGGTAAATGGTTTAGTGTCACATAAACTGTAAAGTACCTATGGACACAAATCTTTGATTCAGTTGCATGTGCTTATTCATTTAGTGCAGCTCTTTTCTTCTGTAGGGCCTTCATGAGATCTGACATAAGGTCTGGCTTGTCTGAGGAACCACCTCCTCCAGGTCTGTTGGTGGAGGTCACTGTCGTATTCTCACCCCTCTTTGGCACAACTGGCTTTTTCACAGCACTGATAGTGGGATTAGAAGCAAAAGGCGGAGGAGGAGGTGGTGGCGGTGGCGCTTCCCCAGAATTGTTGTTGAAGCACGGAGGAGGAGGTGGCAGAAAATCAGGTGGTGGTTCGGGAAAATTTTCTGGATCTGGAGGGGGAGGAGGTAACTCTGCAATGTGTGCATTTGGCTTCAGTTGGCTAGTTGCACCTGAATTTTTCCGTTTGATTGCAGTAGGAGGCGGTACTGCAGATGTTGTAGATGGGAAGTGACGGGTGGGTGGTGCAGGAGGTCCTGGCTTTCTCATGGCTGGCTCTTGAGGAGGCTGAAAAAGTGGAGGGGGAGGTTCAAAGGATGGAGGTGGAGGTGGTAGCTCCTCTTCTTCAACCTGCGAGGATTCTTGATATCCAAGGTGAGGAGGTGGCGGTGGCAGGTTGATATCAGTTTTATAAGTTGTCTTCTCCTTCGAATTGAAAATAAATGTTAATATGTCGATCAGTATTAAAAAAGAATATTCATGTTACAAGCACTGAATCTTCCTTGTTTTTGTTGGTTAATATTTCCAGTTACTGCCCACATTTTACTGATCTCATCAGACTAACCTACACTGTTAACTGACACAGCAGGTCAACCTGCACAGTTACTATCTTTGCTGTTTGAATTCATGTGTCACTGGACATCGGAGTGTATCTGGGAAAATTAACAAACAGTGAAATTCACAACTAATCTTAGAGGAACCTGTTTGTGAGAGGTCACAGCACAGAAATAGTTAAGTGAATAGTTTTAAGTGTGGCCTTGCTGTAAGTCTACAGTAGTGCGTAGAGTGGGTTCTTTCTTGATTATATGTTTTATTGAGATATGTCTCTTGATTAAACTTAAAAATATAAGCCATAAGTATTAAGTTAACCTGGAGCAATGTTTTGTAGAGGAATAAGATGGTGCTATTTTCTGTGTCTGCAGATTAAAAGAAGCAAAAATGGCCCTTAGTAGAGAGATATGCTCTTCTTGTCAGATGTGGGTGTTTAAGGAGAGGTTTAGTGTTACTGAGGATTATATCTGCAATAAATGCCATTGGTTGCAAATCCTATCAGATCGAATAAATCGGTTGGAGTGACAGTTAAAGGGAATGAGGAATTTACAAGAGCAAGGAGGTGTGATGGATGGCAGTTATAGGAAGGGAGAAAAGTCGCAGATACAGTCAGGTAGATGGGTTAACTCCAGGATATGTAAGGTAGGCAGGTAGTGCAGGAGTCTTCTGTGGCTATCTTCATTTCAAACAAGTATGCTGTTTTGGAAAATATAGGGGGTGAAGGATCCTCAGGCGAATATAGCACGAACAGCCAGGTTTCTGGTATTGAGACTGGCTCTAATGCAACGAGGGGTACGTCGGGTTCCAAGAGGTCAATTGTGTTAGGGGACTCACTTTCCAATGCACAGACAGACGTTTCTGTGGCCAGCAGCAAAAAATCAGAATGGTGTGTTGTCTCTCTAGTGCCAGGATCAAGGATACCTCAAAGACTGTGCAGAATGTTCTCAGGGGGGAGAGGGGGCCAGCAGGAGGTCATTGTACACATTGGAACCAATGACATAGGAAGGGAAAAGAATGAGATTCTGAAGGGAGAATATAGACAGTTAGGCAGGAATTTAAAAAGGAGGTCCTCGAGAGCAGTAATATCTGGATTAATCCCTGTGCTATGAGCTAGTGAGGGTAGCAATAGGAGGATAGAGCAGATGAATGCATGGCTGAGGAGCTGGTGTAGGGGAGAAGGATTCACATTTTTGGATCATTGGAATCACTTCTGGGGTAGAAGTGACCTGTACAAGAAGAATGGATTGCACGTGAATTGGAAGGGGACTAATATACTGGCAAGGAGATTTGCAGGAGCTGCTTGGAAGGATTTAAACTAGAAAGGTGAGGGGGGGGGTGGGTGGTTGGGACACAGAGAGATAGTGAGGA
Organism: Chiloscyllium punctatum; assembly: GCF_047496795.1. NCBI lineage: Eukaryota > Metazoa > Chordata > Chondrichthyes > Orectolobiformes > Hemiscylliidae > Chiloscyllium > Chiloscyllium punctatum. The sequence goes on along the minus strand of NC_092746.1, from coordinate 88,113,637 downwards.
AAGAGGTCAATCCTATCAGACTTCTCCCTCCCCTTCCTAGGTCAGACTCCTCCCTCCTCTTCCTAGATCAGACTCCTCCCTCCCCTTCCTAGACCTCTCCATTTCTATCTCGGGTGACCGAATCAACACGGACATTTACTATAAACCGACCGACTCCTACAGCTACCTAGAATACACCTCCTCCCACCCTGCCCCCTGTAAAAACATCATCCCATATTCCCAATTCCTCCGTCTCCGCCACATCTGCTCCCAGGAGGACCAGTTCCAATACCGAACAACCCAGATGGCCTCCTTCTTCAAAGACCGCAATTTCCCCCCAGACGTGGTCGACGATGCTCCCCATCGCATCTCCTCCACTTCCCACTTCTTCGCCTTTGAGCCCCGCCCCTCCAATCGCCACCAGTACAGAACCCCACTGGTCCTCACCTACCACCCCACCAACCTCCATATACATCGTATCATCCGTCGTCATTTCCGCCACCTCTAAACGGACCCCACCACAAGGGATATATTTCCCTCCCCTCCCCTATCAGTGTTCCGAAAAGACCACTCCCTCCGTGACTCCCTCGTCAGGTTCTCACCCCCCACCAACCCAACCTCCACTCCCGGCACCTTCCCCTGCAACCGCAAAAAATGCAAAACTTGCGCCAACACCTCCCCCCTTACTTCTCTCCAAGGCCCCAAAGATCCTTCCATATCTACCACAAGTTCAGCTGCACATCCACACACATCATTTACTGCAACCGCTGCACCCAATGTGGCCTCTTCTATACTGGGGAGACAGGCCGCCTACTTGCGGAACATTTCAGAGAACACCTCTGGGATACCCGGACCAACCAACCCAACCACCCCGTGGCTCAACACCTCAACTCCCCCTCCCACTCCACCAAGGACATGCAGGTCCTTGGACTCCTCCATCACCAGACCATAGCAACATGACGGCTGGAGGAAGAGCACCTCATCTTCTGCCTAGGAACCCTCCAACCACAAGGGATGAACTCAGATTTCTCCAGTTTCCTCATTTCCCCTCCCCCCACCTTGTCTGAGTCCGAACCCTCGAACTCAGCACCACCTTCCTAACCTGCAATCTTCTTCCTGACCTCTCCGCCCCCACCCCCAGTCCGGCCTATCACCCTCACCTTATCACCCTCACCTTAACCTCCTTCCACCTATCGCATTTCCAACGCCCCTCCCCCAAGTGCCTCCTCCCTACCTTTTATCTTAGCCTGCTTGGCACACTTTCCTCATTCCTGAAGAAGGGCTCATGCCTGAAACATCGATTCTCCTGCTCCTTGGATGCTGCCTGACCTGTTGCACATTTCCAGCAACACATTTTCAGCTGTAATCTATACGGACTTCATCAAGGTGTTCAACAAGGTTCCTCATGGGAGACTGGTTAGCAAGGTTAGATCACATGTAATACAGGGAGAACTAGCCTCTTGGATGCAGAATTGGCTCGAAAGTAAAAGACAGAGAGTGATAGTGGACGTTTGCGTTTCAGACCGGAGGCCTGTGACCAGTGGTGTGCCACAAGGATCAGTGCTGGGTCCACTGCTTTTCATCATTTATATAAATGATTTGGATGTCAACATAGGAGGCATAGTTAGCAAGTTTGCAGATGACACCAAATTTGGAGCTGTAGTGGACAGCAAAGAAGGTTACCTCAGAGTACAACAGAATCTTGATCTGATGGGTCAATGGGCCAAGGAGTAGCAGATGGAATTTAATTTAGATAAATATGAGGTGCTGCATTTTGGAGAGGCAAATCTTAGCAGGACTTATGCACTTAATGGTAGGGTCCTGGGGAAGGTTGCTGAACAAAGAGACCTTGGAGTGCAGGTTCATAGTTCCTTGAAAGTGGTGTCACAGGTAGATAGGATAATGAAGAAAACATTTGGTATGCTTTCCTTTATTGGTCACAACATTGAGTACAGGTGTTGGGAGGTCATGTTGCGACTGTACAGATCATTGGTTAGGCTACTTTTGGAATGTTGTGTGCAATTCTGGTCTCCTTCCTATAGGAAGGATGTTGTGAAACTTAAAAGGGTCCAGAGAAGATTTACAAGGATGTCGCCAGGGTTGGAGGATTTGAGCTACAGGGAGAGGTTGAATAGGCTAGGGCTGTTTTCCCTGGAGCGTCGGAGGCTGAGGGGTGACCTTATAGAGGTTTATAAAATCATTAGGGGCATTGATAGGGTAAATAGATAAGATATTTTTCATGGGGTGGGGGAATCCAGAACTAGAGGGCATAGGTTTAGGATGAGAGGGGAAAGGGACCCTAAGAGGCTACCTTTTCATGCAGAGAGTGGTGCGTGCGTGGAATGAACTGCCAGAGGAAGTAGTAGATGCTGGGTTGATTACAATATTTTAAAGGCATTTGGATGTGTATATGAATAGGATGGGTTTGCAGTGATGTAGGCCAAGTGCTGGCAAATGGGACTAGATTAGTTTAGGATATCTAGTCATCATGGGCGAGTTGGGCCGAAGGGTCTGTTTCTGTGCTGTACATCTCTACGACTCTATGACTCTATAAAGTAGCAAGGAGTAAAGTTAGCTTCTGAGAAATCTTTTATATTGTACAGTTGGTTCTGCTATAACACGCGGTTTTTCAACCTGAATTGGCCTTAATGCACTTGATTGAAAAACTTAGACCATTACTTGTAGAATGTGAACTTTCCTGACATATATTGGCCATGACATGATCTGGCCCCATTAGTTTAAATGGCGCGGCTATTATGCGACTTTCTTATAACATGAGATTGCACAAGAATGGAGCTATTGCGTTATACCAGAACTGACTCTATTCTATTGTAGCTAATCCAGCCAGGTAAACATAAGCTAATATCTGTTGATACAGGAGACACGATAGTCAAACATTTGGGGAAAATTCATACATTTACTAGTTGCTAAAGATTTCACAGAAATAATATCCCATTTTACTTCAATTTTCACTTTGTTTACCTGTGCATTTTTCTGGGATTCAGGAAATGCAGGACTGACTGGATTCAGTGCTTTCTGGGGTTTTCCTGGATGTCCATTCGGTTGAGGAATAGCTTAATGACAAATCAGAAAAAAATTAATTTTAATCAGGCAGAATATCAATAAACAAGGAGGATTTATTTGGTGCAGTTTAGAAGTACACCTAAAATAAAATAAAAATGTATTTTTCTACAAAAACGCACTGAAATTAGAGGACAATATATCTTATATATTTCAGTGTCAGAATGAGGTTAAAAACTGAGAGGATGCAAGTCTAACCCAGCGCACCCTATTAGCTGGAACTGAATAAATGTTTGACATGATGAGGATGAGGAAAGGGACAGGGAGGGATAAAACTCAAAGGAAGATAACACCTTTCTGTGTTTCTCTGGCATCAATTTTACTGCAAAGCAGAATTTGTAGCAAGGCTAATCCACCCAGTTTTCATTCTCTCCGGATCATCTTTAGTGACCAGTGTGATAGTGATATTATCTTGTTATTGTACCCTCAACTGTCAGATGTATAAAATGAGGCAGCAGGAACTCCTCAAATCAAATATATTTTATCATGCCATTTGGAAAAAATGTCTTAATTAATTTTTGATGATAATCAGTTTATAATTTGCGAATCATTGGCTGTAAAATCAGTTTACATTATCATTTGATACAGTGTCAGACTAATGCATACTGCAATATGTGTCTGCAAACATTGAGACATCAGTACATAAGCTCTGACTTTTCATGTTGGCAGGTAAGACAATTTGGATTTTACATTCTAGATTTATGTACGTGTGTTTTATGAACAGAGGAACATACAAATTAGGAGCAGAAGAAGGCCATTGGGCCTTTGAGTCTGTTCCGTCAATCAGTAAGATCACGGCTGATCTGCTTGTGTTCTCTCCAAATCCACCTTGTTGAGACCATTCAGAATCTTATATATTTCAATCAAATCACTCCTCACTCTTCTAAACTCCAGTGGGAACAAGCCAGTTTTAATCTAACTTTTACTCATAAGACAACCTGCTCAATTAAGGTATCAATCAACCCTTTTGAACTCTCTCTAACATATTTACATCTTTTCTTAAATAAGGAAACCAAAATTGCACAAAGAATTAGAGATGTTGTCTTACCAATGCCCTCTATAGCTGAAGATTATTATTCAATTTCTTTCTCAAAATAAGACAGTATTTCCACTAACTACCTTAATTATTTGCTGTGCAGTAGAACACATACATCGCTCTGCAGCTCAGAATACTGCAATTGGTCTTTGCTCAGGTAATACTTCGTTTCTTTATTCTTCCTGCCAAAGTGACCAACAGCACATTTTCCATATTATACTCTAGTTGCCAGATTTTTGCCCACTCACTTTATCGATCTACAAACTCCTTACATTCTCTTGAAAACATAGAACATATAGAACATAGAACATTACAGCGCAGTACAGGCCCTTCGGCCCTCGATGTTGCGCCGCCCTGTCATACCAATCTGAAGCCCATCCCACCTACACTATTCCATCTACGTCCATTTGCCTGTCCAATGATGACTTAAATGCACTTAAACTTGGCGAACCTACTACCATTGCAGGCAAAGCATTCCATACCCTTACTACTCTCTGAGTAAAGAAACTACCTCTGACATCTGTCTTATACCTATCTCCCCTCACTTTAAAGTTGTGTCCCCTCGTGTTTGCCGTCCCCATACTTGGAAAAAGGCTCTCCCTGTCCACCCTATCTAACCCTCTGATTACCTTGTATGTCTCTATTAAGTCACCTCTTAACCTTCTTCTCTCGAACGAGAACAGCCTCAAGGCCCTCAGCCTTTCCTCGTAAGACATTCCTTCCATACCAGGCAACATCCTAGTAAATCTCCTCTGCACCCTTTCCTTCTTATAATGCGGTGACCAGAACTGTACACAATACTCCAAGTGTGGCCGAACCAGAGCTTTGTACAGCTGCAGCATAACCTCAATCAACACCAAAAATATTATAATAACTGCTTTCATATTATTTGTGGGACCATGTTGACTTTTCTTATTAACTACAGTAACTGTACTTCAAAGCAATGTACTGGGTATGAAACACCTAAGGATACCCTCAGAATGTTATAAGGTGCTGTACAAATACAAGTTCTCATTATTCCAAACCAAAATCATTGAGAGATATAATAGTTGGTGATCTATTTATGAAAACAAAGCCAAAGAGTTTTCTTTTCCTGTGAATAAAAATGAGATAGATCACAACACATTTGAGCCCAACAGCAATGCACAGATATTAGAAAAAGTCTGGAAACTAAACAAAAGCGTAGATGTACCTGGAATGGTGCTTGTAGTTTTGACAGCTTCTACATTTGAAAAATTTGTCCATCTTGAGGCCAGACCAGCCCTTTGTACTGCAACTTTGTAATTGTCATACAATGTCTTATTGTACTAAAAACAGAAAAGAGAACCCATTATCCTCCATGACTGAGACATTCTTTATCCATCAGAGTGTCAGTCTTTGTAAACCAATGTTAATCATTGATATTGGTACTGGCCTTGTTGTACAGGTGAATTTGGTTAATGCAAATAAATTCTGGCCAAACAACTATCTTTCAGTTTATATTTTTTCTCATCTACGAGTAAAATAGACAGCAAAATTGTATTCCTTCCTTATAATAAATTGAGATGGTAAAGTTTTAGGGATCCGTTAGGAAATGAGAGTGCATATATGGAATTGCAGGATTTGTTAAATTGTCCAGCCCTCCAAACGAAATGACAAGGGAATACTGCATGTAATAGGGCTACACTCATTTTTATCCCATCTTGGTAAATATATGCAGAAATTGGAATTGGGGTGGGATTCCTAGTAATGGGTCCCAATTGCCATTTTTGTGGGCTTCCAAGTCAGCCTGCTGACTTGATGAAAATTCAGATTTGAAATTTTATTAAACTTAAACTTTGCGGATCAAAATTTTAGCAGCACAATCATTTCACTCTGAAGCCAAAAACATTTTATGCACTTAAAGGAGGACTTTGTCTTCAGTATTTAACTGAAGACTATTATTTAACTATTTTTTCCATAAAACCAATTTTATATTAAAATGATATGAAGTGGTGCAGTGTCATATACTTTTCATGCTATTTCTTCTAATATCATTATTTAAAATGATGTTAATGTGTACAGGCATTAATATTTTTAAAAAAGCTGATTTGGAGCATTCACTCAGACAGAAAGAAAACAGCCACCTGCTCTTCAAATCTACTAATTGGCTGGCTAACTGTTGTAACTTTATAAAAACAAAGGCTAGCTTTTTGCAATTTAGATAGATTTTATTATTTACATAATTGAGAGTTTGTTTTGACAGCTAAAGCCATTAAGAATGTTTGACTGAGTTTCAAAATCATTTATTTCAATGGTAAGCAGGGGTGTGGCTGTTTAGACTGATTGATGAAGGGCTTTTGCCTGAAATATCGATTTTCCTGCTCCTTGGATGCTGCCTGGCCTGCTGTGCTTTTCCAGCACCATTCTAATCTAGACTCTGATTTGCAGCACCTGCAGTCCTCACTTTTGCCTGATTGATTGACAGTTTTAAGAGTTTATTAGAAGATGATCTGGCTTTGTTGTACAATGGAAGAGATGTATTTTAATACTGATATACCACTGGAAGGATTTTAGTTTTTTGAATGATCTTGGGTCTCTTTTTCAATTTGAAGTACCTGTTGAATGTGAGTTCTATTTTATTGTTAGAAGAACTTTTTAAACGTCTATTTAAAATCCTTCCCATTGGTATTACATGCTTACTGAAATCTGCATGGTGGATACTGACTAATTGGGGTTATGTGGGTTATGGGTGTGCAGGGACCTGGTTAGGCATGTGTACTGTTACATGAACATTAAATGGCCACAGAGGCAAGAAGGACAAATGGGACATATGATTGTGTGTAGCGTATGGACATGGTGCTGGTTTCATTCTAGACATAGGGAGCATATGTGAATGGTTGGGAAGTTGAAGGACTGAGGCAGTAAGTGTTGAGGGTTTGTGGAAATGAAATTCAATATTTCATTGGGTCAATGTCCAAGTAAATAGAGAGGGTATTCCAAACTGCCAACCTTGCCTTTCGTTCACCACTGCTGAATTAAATCCTTTACAAATCCAGCCCCTATCTCATGCCCTCAGTATAATCTCATTCCTTCTCCATCTGTTCTCCATTTAGCTATGGCCTTATATTGCAGGCTTTGCCACTAGGAATTCAATTTGTCAGTCATTTTTACCAGAGCAGACTAATATCCAAGACCAATGGCATCAAGCAAAATGTGCAGTAAAATAATTGCTTCACAATAACAAAACATTGCAAGTTGCTTCACAAAGCGAACAGGAATAGAGGACAATAACTGATGTATAGCTTTTTAAATGTAGAGGGAGAATTCACGATGCAGTAGATTTATAAAGGAGTTCTAGAGATTAAAATTAAGATATTTGAAGACTGTTAAAGAAACAAAAGTGGTGGTAATGAGGGTATAGGTGAAACACAACATTCACAATGAAGGTAACAGTGTTTCACATTAGTTGCACTTTGTACAAATTGACATGGGGGCAGTCGATAAGTATATTGGACAAGTTGAATCTTGGGGTAACAAAAGGGTGGATAAGACCTTTGGCACTTTGTTAGGGCCAGGGGTGAAGAGTAACCCACCCAGACACATTTCCCCCTGATTAATGCTCCTAATACTATGGGCAATTAGCATGGCCAATTCACCTGACCTGCACATCTTTTGGAATGTGGGAGGCACCCATAGCACCCAGAGGAAACCCACACAGACATGGGGGAGAATGTGCAACCTCCACACAGATAGTCACACAAGGTGGAAATCAAACCTGGTTCCCTAGCACTGTGAGGCAGCAGTGCTAACTACTGAACCACCGTGCCACCCTCTTGGTAACTGGTTTTGGGAATGCCAAGAGTAGTGTAGGTTCTACGCTATTTTCAGAAGGATAGAACAAGACGAAGAGGAATAGCTCAATGAGGGAAGATTATAGCAAAAAAATAAGTAAAGCACTTTAGAAGATAAGGGTTGTAGATGCTAGTCCTTTCTGACTAATGTCCCCCTTACTCTATTTAAGTAATAATATCATTGTTTCCATTTTCACTCACCTTTCCTATTCGTATCCCTGTTATCCACTGTTGTAGAGCCCAGGGATCATCGCAGCACAGATACTTGATGTATTGTGACTCTTTCTGAATCTGAGGGTGCTAGAAAATTGGATTGATCATTAAAGTTTGTGCTAATCTCTAATCTTTTAAAAATGTTATGCATTTAACTGTCGGATTTTACAAGCATTTAAATCAATGTTTTTGAGAAAGTCACCTGGGCAATCTGATGGAAGTGAAAGACATTTACTTCTTGTGGAAGTTTCATTTGAACAAAGATGACCAAATTGATTATCAAATCAAGACAATATATATCTTACAGACTAAAAAAAAATTGAAAAAATGTCATTCCATTGGGAGGAAGTGCAGCTGCATGAAGCTAGAGTTTCAATTGACTGGTCAGTTTTTTTCTTGTTCATTCATGGGACATGGACATATTGGCTAGCGCAATATTGCCCACCCTAATTGCCCAGAAAGCAGTCAAGGATCAACAGCATTGCTATAGATCTTGAGTCACATGTTGGCCAGATCAGCTAAGGACAGCAATTTCCTTTTTAAAAGATAGTAGTGAACCGGATGGTTTTTCTGACAGTCAACAATGGTTTCATGAGGTATCATTGGACTCCTAACTCCGGATTTTCATATATTAAATTCCAATTCAACCAACTGCCTGGGTCCCCAGAATATTACCTGGGTCTGTCAACTCGGTAAAGTTGTGAGGAAGCATTCTGCTATTCAATTCTTCTAGATTTTCTTTATGGAAGAGGGTCATGCTTGTATACACACTTACCAGTTGTGCAATACATGCAAATCAAGTAACAATTATGCTGATATTATGGCTCAAATATGTGTTTTAGTTTTATTGATACAGGACATGGAAATTACAACTTTGTAAATATACACATCAGAGTCGTATACATTTGGGGTAACATGATCATGCTGTACTGCTTCCATTACTATTAAGAATTGCAGGTTAAAGCTCCCAAAAGAAAATCTGCACACTATTGCTTTTGTCTGAAAGCAGAGAATCATGATGCAACATCATTTACACTCCATATGATAGTGGAAAATATTTCAAGTTGTTATCTCAGTAGCTCAAGTTACTGGAAAGAAGGTGTTCTACTCTAGCTTTAGACAAATTAAACATATCTCTACTAGTTCCATAAAATCCAGGCTGACTGAATATAGTTGCACATATTGCTATCATGTCATAAGTGTTATTTTCAAAGAACAGTCTGTCTTCTGTAAGTACTCTGCAGAGGTGTATTCTGTACCACTAATCATTAGTATGCCCAAGACAAAGGAAGATTGATGGCAGCAAGCTACCTCCAACCTTTATCCACTACCACAAATTGTAAAAGATGGCAAATACCAGAAAGTGCAAACAGCGATCATTGAAGAATATCACACAGTTGCACTGGTGCAGAACTGACCCAGGCCGTGAAGAGAAAAAAATCCAGTTTACCACTTTAAGAACATCACTGCTTTAAGAAGAGCAATAAGTCAGCAGCTGAAGCACAATTGCCAACAGAGAGAGAGAAATTGTAGCATCTGTGGAAGCAGCACAAAGGCAAACTCAACACTCTAAAGGCAAAGCTTCATTCAGAAACTGGTAAGAAGCTAATGAAACAGAGGAAAGTCAGCCCCACTTAGAAAATACAGATGCTTTTGAGATTTTGGCAGTAAGATTTATAAAAGCCACAACCAGGGAATTTTATTTTTAAAAATGTATATAGAAGAAAATGCTTGGTGTTTTACACTTTGAAAAGTGAGAAAATATTATGTTTTCAAAGATGAGCTTAGATAGCAAGTTGCTGCAGTAGGTGAGAGGAAAAAGTGAGGACTGCAGATGCTGGAGATCAGAGCTGAAAATGTGTTGCTGGAAAAGCGCAGCAGGTCAGGCAGCATCCAAGGAACAGGAGAATCGACGTTTCGGGCATCAGCCCTGAAGGGCTGATGCCCGAAACGTCGATTCTCCTGTTCCTTGGATGCTGCCTGACCTGCTGCGCTTTTCCAGCAACATATTTTCAGCTGCAGTAGGTGAGAGGAAACCTAGAAGAACCAGGAGCCATTATCTTGAAAGTTAAAAAAAGAAAGATCTGAAAAAGACAGGAAAGCCTAATAAGAAGAACAAGAACATAGTATGTAAAATAACAGATTCACACAGCTTGAAAGCAATAGATCACTACAGAACGATCAGGAATACAATTTAAAGTAATTTTTGAAGAATTTGGTAGAGTATTATAGAAGAACAGAATTAAAAAGACTCGCAAACAATCGAAATACTGTAACATTGCTATGGTATGGCATCTAACAAACTGTGCAGACATTAAATTTCAAACAGCATTATTGATTAAAGGACTACAAGCTTAAAGATTTAATGCTGTGTTGAAATGATACAGATTACGATCAGTTGGCACTTTGAGAAGAAATCAAAAAGATGTAATACTTACTATCAGATTCAGGGTCAGAGAAGGACCATACAGAACACAAGACTAAATTTCATAGTAGTGACAATTCTTGAGGTATAGCATTGTTTTAAAATTAAACACTGAGACTGAAGCTAAGCAAGTGACTGCACTGTTATATTCATTAGGGCTGACTATGGATGATGTTATTAACTGACAAAACATCAAAGGAAGTATAGAAACTTTGAAGATGTCCTAAAAGACTTTGATAATTATTAAATTTTAAGAGCAAACCGAAGTCTTGAAGGAGCAAGATTTAACAGAGAATTCAGCTTCCAGGAGAAGTCATAGGCAACATCAGTAATTACTTCTATCGATTGGTGTAAAACTGTAGATATGGAGTATTGAAACCAGAATTCATAAGCGAAAGAATTGTTATTGGAATTCTTCGTGAAACTTTATCAGAATTTTTATAGCTGGAAGAAGGTTTAATTTTGGAGATAACTGTTCAAATCATGCTGAAATCATAAATCAGAAAGTCTCTCAGACCTCAAGAGGGCAACAGAATATTTGGACTTTATAAACCATGGCCTCTCTAGAGGATTATATGACAAGCCTGCACAGAGAATACACTAGACACATTTTAAAAACAACAGTGTCAACTCTGCTTCCAACAAACACTTACAGGCATAGACCATGTTCAGCCATCACTAAGAAATACTACATTTGAAAAACTGTAGGTCGCTTCCAGAATATGTGCAGATATAAAACACAATTTTAGAGCAATGGAAGTACTAGTGGTCACATATATGAAGAGATCTGCATGGTAGAACACCACCATTATAAATTATACCTGCATTTGACCAGATGACTCAATTGGCAACATTTCTAGGGAAATTAACTCATCCAGAAGAGACAGAACTTGTATAATTCAATGGCTGCCATGTTGATTATCTGCTTGATATGGTAACAAGATTTTAAAAAAAGAGTTTAACTTCCAGGAGAATCTGTACACAACTCCACTAATCACCTAAATCTACTTTTCACCTCTACAGATTAATGAAAAGCTATGAGTATGGAGCTATGAAATCAGAATTTACTAGAGACAGAATTGTCTTTGGAATTCTTAAATTTTGTCAGATTTCTTACAGTCCAAGGAAGGTTCATCTTTGGAGAAAGCTATTCAAATTATGTTTGGTACATTGCCAGATCCTGAGAGTGAAGCCTAACACTAGGGAAATGGTGACATAGCGGTACTGTCTGTGGCCTAAAAGTCTAGAGGCTCAGTCTAATCCTCTGAATGCATGAGTTCACTTCCCATTATGACCCCGATGGGAATGTGAATTCAGCTGATAGAACTGGAAAATAAAGCTAGTCACAGTAACAATGCTATGTAGAAAATGGCTATTGTAAAAACCCATGTGCTTCACTATTGTCCTTCAGAAAGAAAATCTGTCATCCTCATCTGTTCTGGCATACACATGACTCTGGACCCCCAGTAATGGACTGATTTTTAGCTGCCCTCTGAACTGGACTAGCAAGCCACCAGGTAGTCCAAATGCAGGCCTCGTCAGCAATGCTGATAACACATTTAAGAATCAAGGAAATGTTACTTTCCTAACAGATCAGTTACTGCTGAAGAAGCAGAAGTTACAGCTTACAGAGATAAGATTACATGGTGTATGTGGAATAGCTTCAGAAGCACATACAATGCACATTAAAGAACTGAAAAAAGATGACATTGTAATTGACAAACTTGAGCCTGCATGAATATCTCAACCTCAGCTTCATAAGGAGGAGTTGGAGGGAATTGACAACCTCCCAGAGAAGTACTGGTCCAGGAAAAAACAGCTATCTAGACACTAGGCCATGAAAAAACTGTTATTGATGAACTAGTCGAGAGATAATCAGAAAAAGGTTGGCATCATTAGGCTTCCTGAACTCATGACAGAATTCAAACAGACAAACAGCTCAATGTGATCACATACAGTGGCACAAGAGAGCTGTCTAAAATTGCCAACATAGAGAAAGCCACATATTATACAGAATTAGTGGAAATGTTCAATCCTCCATCTTCTAAAACAGAACAGTCAATGCCAGTAACAGAGAGAGCACTGAATGAGCTGTAATCTTTCAGTAACAGAAGAGAATCATAGAGTCATAAAAATTTCCTTCATGAGCAAAACAACCACAACAGGTGGCTAAAGACATCCAGCTTGATTAGCGACCTGAGAGTGATAAGCTTTGAAACACTAATAGATCCAGGACACAATTGGGAAGATGAAACTGCCTTGTCAAAGTGTCCAGAGTCTTAGAGTCTACCTCTTCCAATTACAATATAATTGATAATCCTGAAATCCAGGAGACCACATGGAATAATGTATTGATTTCAACAGAGCCTTTGCCTTTAAGGAAGAAAATTGAGGAAATTATGGGTTCTCCAGCTGAGATAATGTTGCAACAATAAGGTTGATAAAGAATGATATCCTCCACAAAGAATATCCAAGAGACAAAGAAGCTCCAGTGCAGAAATGATTGACAGATCAGAGCAAGGATCAATAGTCTTAAAGGAAGAGACCAAGCACTTTCTAGGTACAAAGTGAATGTGTTCTGAGAAAAGTGTCAAAATCTAGACTATTTGCATTTGTCAAGTTAGAGACTGAAGTGAAGTGAGAGATGAGATAGTAATGTGTGAAATTGACTTACTTTCATGATTTATAACAGACTGACTCTGAGGAGAAAAGTTAAAGGGGAGATGTTGCATAATGTCATGGTTCCAAATGGATTAATATTCAACATTGGCTTTACCCATTCTATTGATATCACACACAGCTTGCGGGTGGAGGTGCAAAGTTCTACTTTAGCTTTTGGAGGGAACAGGTGTATCTGTACCAACTTCCTTAAGTCTCAGCAATTATGCCAGACTAATTACAGTTATGTTTATTGTTCTTATTCAGTAAACGTTTTTATCTAAGAATAGTGTCTTTATTGATAACATTTTGGTGTTGTACCTCCTACTACTACACAGTAGATAGCCCTAAGACAAAGCAAAGACAAAAGAGGATTGGTGGCAGCAAACTACTTCAAAGGACCTTGCTCAGTACCATATTCTGGTAGAGATGGAAACTAGCAAAGCAACATGACCAACTGGGAAAATATCACAGGGATGGCACTGTATCAAAGACCTGAGAAAGAGAGACTGCACATTCCTGTTCTAACCTGAGAATGCCCAATATTCTGAAGTTGCAGTCAGATTCAGGTATAATATAAAGTTCCTGTATAATAACATTAAAATTGATCTTGCCCCAATTGGACCAGGCTAATCCTTTTCCATAACTATTGTAAAAACTAATATAATTATGGTCACTGGTCCCAGACTGCTCCCTAACTAGTATCTCAATCATTTGCCCTGCCTTATTTCCCAAAAGGAGGTCAAGTTTTGCCCCTTCACTCGTGATCTACATATTGAGAAAATTTTCTTGAACACCCTTAATAAATTCCTCCCAGTCTAAGCCCTTAACACTATGGCAGCCCCAGTCTATGTTTGGAAAGTTAAAATCCCCCATTATTACAACCCTATTATTCTTACAGCTATCCACAAACTCCCGACATATTTGCCACTCAATTTCCTGCTGATCTTTGGACAGCCTATTGTACAATCCCATCAAAATAGTCACCTCTTTCTTATTTCTCAGTTGCACCCATATAGCTTCACTGGATGAACCCCTAGGAATATTGTCTCTAAGTACATCATGATGTTTTCCCTAATCAAAAACACCACTCCCCATTCTCTTTTGCCTCCCTTTCTATCCTTCCTACAGCAGCTATGCCCCATAACATTGAGCTGCCAGTCCTGTCCCTCCCTCAGCCATGTTTCTGTAGTAGCTATGATCTCCCAGTCCCATGTTCCCATCATGTCCTGAGTTCATCTGCCTGACCTATCAGGCCTCAGGAATTGAAATAAATGCATTTTACTTCATCAGTCTTCCCTTGTTTTCTACCATGCTCTTGCCTTCCTTGCCTATTTAATTGCTATCTTTAACTTATGGACCAGATTCAACCTTCACTCTTGTCTCACTACTGCTTGGGCTCCCACTCCCCCTGCCAGGCAAGTCTAAACCTTCCTGAGTAGCCCTCGCAAATGTCTCTGCCACAATATTGATTCCCTTCCAGCTCAGGTGCAACCCATCCCTCGTGTACAGGTCACTTCTGCCCCAGAACAAATCCCAATAATCCAAACGTCTGAATCCCTGCCCCTTGCATCAGCCATACATTCATCTGTACTATCCTCCTATTCCTAATCTCACTCGCACGTGGAACTGGGAGTAATCCAGAGATTATTACTTTTGAGCATTTTGCTTTAATTGCAAGTAGAATCAATGCATCGCCAATTATTTCTAGTATCTACACACTTACAAGTAAGGAACATGCTTCTACTTATTGTGCCAATTGTCAACCTCAAGAATTTCTCAGTCAGAGGAATCATGCATTGCAACAGTGCTATGGTTGTGAAATGATCTTATCCTCTCTATCTTCATTTAGTATCACAATTGATGTATACAGTTTGCAATTGCATGTTTAATGCTTCCAAATTTCTGTTAAACTGATAAAACAGTTCTTAACAAAATTAGAAAAATAAAAGCAGCTAACGTTTTAAATATAATTACTGTGTTTACCTTCAGTACAAAGCAGTGATCAGTTGGTGCTTTGTATTTCGCCTTGTAATTCACTCCATAGTAAATATTGACATTCTCAAACTGGATGAAGCAAACCAGATCACGTGATGTCTGTTGAAAAAGTCAAATCATTTAGAGCATGTTTTCAGATTTGATCAAAATTCTCATTAGAGGAATTCTTCACAAACCCATTTACATCTTCCAAGCCATGACTGTGACTAGCTAGAGGAGAAGACAATAGATGCATGAGAAGACCGCCATATGCAAGTACTCCTCCAGGCCATGTCCGGACTAGTCACTGTGCTTTTTTTATTGTCACTGGCTGAAAATCCTGAAACTCCCGATCTGTACTGTCAATGTTCCTACACCAAATTAACTGCACTGTTCAAGAATGGATAACAAATGGATAACAATCAATTATGGATAACAAATGGATAACAAATGCCAACCTTGCTGGTTATGTTCACATCCCATTACAGAAGAAAAGAAAAACAACATTGTAAGTGACCAGAAGACCCAATATTGATTAATAGATGCATTTAAGCTCTCTGCGGGATGTGCTACTGTCACTAAGGTGGAGTATAAACGTCTGTAATGCTTTCTTTTATTAGGACTGACGAAGCACCAGCCCTTCCTTGCTAGAGAAGTGCACGCTGTCAATCTTTTACTGTTTTTCATTTTGGCTATAGGCACCTCTGACCCCTGAATGATGATTTCAGCTATTTGTTTAAGCTCTACTTTAGCTTAAATCTCACGAATATTCTTTTGGCAAAAAATGCATCTTTCCAATTTCTGACCTTAGTTTTTCCTTTAGGAACATAATAAATCCCTGAAGCTCGTAGAAGAAAGTATCGACGTTTCCATGACTTCTTTCCATCTTCTTTTACACAGAGGGCTCCTTCAAGCTCTGGTACAATGACTGATGTTCCACAAAAACATTCCTGTGTGCACACATAAATTTAGTTTATGTGATGGGAAACATTAAACTTTGAGAGTATGTTCTAATAAAACTAATAAACATGAGTTACAGGTGGGTCAGCTGCTCAAAGTGGGATAAACTAATATGCTATAATTCTCTGGGGAACTGAGCAATCACATTTATCAAAATGATACAATCAGGAAACTGAAATACCTGAAATTGAAAACTCTGAGCTAACTTTATAGGATATGTTTCGTACTACTTCTGAACCAGGAAGATTTCAGGCTGAAATTTCAGTTGTGCCAAATTCATCAGGACAAAATTAATCTTAGAGTCTTTGGACTAGTGAAATTGTTAGGACCTTGAAGATATATAGATATATAATCTTTCTCTCTTTCTAATGGAGAGAGATGCCCATGGTTCTTTCTGGATTATGGTTCATTCCTCATTAATCATGCTGAGGGAACTATCTTTTCAGTGTCATGCTGGTGTCACAGTATCACAATACTAATTACAATAGATTATGTTATGAATTATAGGCCTATTTTTAAGTTTAAAAAAATCCCACAAGGCAATCACCTTTGTTATTGTGTGAAACAAAGGATTTAAAACAGATTACAGTCAGGGTTTATAGTATACTTCAACAAGGGAAAGCATTCTTTAACCGACTACTTATTTTAAAGCTTGCTATTCAACCCTAGCTTATTATATATTCATTCTGGCCTGTTGGTTTATGAAAAGCTTGGCAGCTGTACACTGTAATCTGGAACTTTATTAATCTCACACATAAAAGAGAGAATTAACTTTTATGTTGCACCTTTCACAACCACAAGAAGTCCCATATTGCTTAATTGTCAAATAAGTAGTTTTGTCATAGCAGCAACTCCAGCAGGAAAGGCAATAGTATTTTTAGGAAAATATGGGAGGAACTGATCTTGTTAAAGTATCGGAAAGCCTCACAAGAATGGACTTTTACAGCTGATTGTCTTTAATATCTAATAACTGACTTTAATTATTCGTTAGTTTCAGATTACCCACAGTTGAATGTTCAAAGTACACTTCCTTGGTTTTCTTCAGTGCGGTTTTGAAATGGCTCAATGATTTATATTACAATCAACATTGCACATGTTGCAAATTTACTGTACAAGTGCAGATAAATGATACTCATTCACAAGTAAAGCCACATTAGACACCATTGAGTCAGGAATGTCTCTGTGTAGGGGACAGCACTGAGAATGAAAAGCTCTCCTCCAACATTCATTGACCTACTAAGGAAACAAATCAAAGAGTGACCCTTCTTCAGAACTGCTCATAGTGTTATGTCTTGTGCAAAACAGCCCAACACCTGTTGGAATTTTATTCTTAAATACAGATTGATCACAATCTAGTCCCAAAGCAATTGAAAGGGAAGCAATAATATATCTGTATTTAAAGCCATTAATGATGCTGGGCCTTCATTATAAAACATGTCATATGCTAAATAATCTGCAATGCTTTACTCATTTATCTGGTGTTCTTTTAGTTTAGATTGTACTATGGCCTGAGTCTTATGTTTTATTGGCTGAGTGCTAGTTGTGTCATTTTGTTTGGAGGTTTTTTTTGCCGTGAGGCCTAGTCAAATGTCTCACCATACCTTACCAAACTCACCTCATTCATCACCTGCCTCACCCTTATGGCATCTCTCTCAATTGATTCTATCCCCATCTTACCACTCATCATTCCCAGAATAGCTTCTCACACAATGGATATCTATCCAAAGACCAGCATTCCTGGTTCTGGTACCATATTCAAAGGGCCATTGTGTGCCTGAAGAAGTACTGGCTTTCCGAAGCTGCTCCCTGCTCAGTGACAACTGAGATGTCGGAGATGCCACAATTCTTTGACAGGGCCCTAAAGGTCCTGATAGTTGAGGTGATGCAGATGACCAGCAGAGAAGACCATGACACCAGAATCCGGCAGCCTGGTCAGAGATCACCACCCAGGTCAGTGTGGTCTCTGTATTCTGGAGGAATGGTCAGCAATGCCATAAAAATGCCAATGACCTCTCCTCTGCTAAGTTTCTTTCCAATACCGCACACTCACTTTGTCTCTGCTACTGTAGCCACATTCCACCAAGGCTGTACAACATCTTCTCCCTTATGTGCTGTCAACACCTCCAATCTTATATACTTCTAATCCTGCATGGCATCTGCACTGTCCATTCACTTATCCACAACACCTTTTGATGAGCTGCGCCAGCACTAAAAGCTGAGCCAGCCATTTTCACCACACTCAATAACTTCCTTTCTCTCAGTCCAGGAGAGGACAACACATAAGAGGGCAGACAGTGATCAGACAGATGGGAGGATTCTAGACCTTAGGCTCCTCACCCACAATGAGGAGAGAGTTCTGTTCCTTGAAGGAAACAAATCAGGACTGCTCCCACAGAGGCACCAAGGCATTGGTGCCCTGCCAACTGACTAGATATCGTTCTTCACTCCACTGCAATTCTCACGTTAGCTCTGCTGCTAACGTCAATCATCACAAACCACTTCTAACCACTATGCCATCTCTCCTTTGTGTTTTGCCAGCCAGATGTGCATGACCCCAGCAGATAAATAGCCCATTCCCACCAGAACAACTCTGAGGATAAGAGTTGCCTCCTGCAATCCCAGCAGCTTACAGATACAGACATTTCTGTGGGAGCCTAAGGTTTAGAATGTTTGGGAGTACACTCTGGTGAGCACCTCACTGTGACAGTACCACAGTCATCCAAGAACGATGCGGCCCAGGCTGCTGGCACTCAAAGGACTACCAGAGACCAGGCAATGGCTCAGCCCCATGCAGGAGAGGACCCTTTGGTGGTGGCAATCAGCAACATTTTCCACATTGCTCAGGGAGGAGTAAGAGCAGACAGGTATATAGGACACATTGGTCCTCATTGCTCAGTGGCTGCAGAACTGTACCTATGTCTAAGGGACCAAGTTGCCCCAAACATATGACTGTCTGGTTGCTCCATGAATAGATTGACTGCTTCCAAGGAGATCCAGGTCCAGCACCCTCAGAGTCTTCTGGAGAGATGCACACATGTGAAGAAGATACGCAGGACCAAAGGCATGGCAAGAGGAGAATGGAAAACACTCACACTCACTCCAGGTGCCTCTTACTCACAGGGATACAGGGTGTTGCCAGGGGACACTCAGCCAGAGAAGAAACCACACATAGGCCCCTCAGAAATCTCCTTTCAAGACACTCCAGAGATGGTCTCTGCAACCTCACCCTCCCTGTCCCTCCAGTCACGCTGAAGATGGTCCACTTGGCTTTGATGTGAATTCTCAGTATGATTATTTGTGCTATAAATTGATGTGTTTCAAACAAAATACTGAATTATTGTTAAGTGTATGAAGTATTTACTCACCTCAAGTAAAGCCTCTTTGTTTTTCTCTTTCATGTTCTTCCCTTCTGCTTTCTTCTTTGCAATGTAGAAATTCTGGATAAAAAAACACAAAGGATTGTTAATTCTCTGAACTGTGGCAGAATGCAATATATTGTCACAGGATAAAACTTACCATGTACATTATGAATGTTAAATGACTGGCACTGAATATTAATATAATATAGTTTTTGAGGTTTTTCTGTTTCTGGAAAGTTGTGAATGGTGCTGAATGTTGTGCAATCATTGGCAAACATCCCCACTTTTGTCCTTATGATGGAGGGAAGGTCATTGATGAAGCAGCTGAAGATGATTGGACCTAGGACACTATCCTGAGGAACTCCTGCAGAGCTATCCTGGAGCTAAGATGACTGACCTCCAATAACCATGACCCTCTTACTATATGCCAGGTATGACTCCAACCAGAAAACAATTTGTCCCTGATACTCACTGATTATAATTTTGCTAGGGCTTCTTGATGTCACACTCAATGGAATGCAGCCTTGATGTTGAGGACTACCACCTGACTTCTGGAATTCAGCTCTTCTCCTCATGTTTGAACCAATGCAGCAATGAGGTCAGGAAGTGAATGACTGTGATGGAATCCAGACTGGGAATCACTTGAGTACGTTATTGCTCAGCAAGTGCTGCTTGCTAGCACTATTGATGACACCTTCCTTCACTTTACTGATGATCAAGGGTAGACTGATGGGTAGTAATTGGCTGGGTTGCATTTGTCTTACTTACTGTATATAGGACATACTAGGCAATTTTCCACCAGGTAGATGCCAGTGCTGTAGCTGTACTGGAAGAACTTGGCTAGAGGAGTGGCAAATTCTGGAGCAAAGGTCTTTAGTACTATTGCCAGAATGTTGCCAGAATGTTGCCAGGGCCTGTAGCCTTTGAACTATTCAGTGCCTCCAAACATTTCTTGATATTACACGGAGTGAGTCGAATTGGCTGAAGGCTGGTATTATGATGCTGTGGTCCACTGGAGGCTGGGATGAATCATCCACTCAGCACTTCCGGCTCAAATCCAAGACATTGAGATAAATTGTAAATAACTGAGGTTCCAATACTGATATAATTGGGACACCCCTTGTCACATTCTATCAATTCAAAAACTACCTATTTACATCCACATTAACAAACTAATCCACTATCTATGCAAGTGTGTTTCCCATAACACTGAGTTCATATTTTCCACACTAATATTTGATGTGGCACTTTGTTTTATCCATTCTAGAACCTTGAGAACAACACATCCAACAGTCCGTCTTAACTATATTGTTACTTCCTGAAAGAACTCTCATAAATAAGTCAAAAAGAAAACACTTCTTTTCCATAAAATCATGCCGACCTTGCCTGTTGCCTTAAGATCTTCTAAGTGCAGTACTATAATAGCTCCTAGTATTTTTGGTAGACTACCTGGCTTATAGTTTTCTATTTTCCCTTTCCCTTTTTGATATTTTCAATCTGATAGGACCTTTCTAGAATTTGGGGAAATTTGTAAAATTAAAACCAATCCATCTACTATCTCCATAGTCACTCTTCTGGCATCCCTGTGTAATCCAGCAGGACCAGGAGATTTAAGAGATTTTAATTATAACAGTTGTCTCAGTGTCCTTGATTTAAGTTTTTTTGCTGATATACAATTATTTCTGGATGTTACTTCTCTTGAGAAGTGAGAACAGTTGCAAAATATCTATTCAATATATCTACCACTTCCCTATTTTCCATTATTAACTCTCCAAAGGGCCAAAACTCACTTCCTTTTCAGTTACCCAAAGAAACTGACTATTATCTTTTTATAATTTTAGCTGGCTTTCTCTTGTATTTTAAATTCCCCTTTCTTCTTAATCTTTTAGTTAATCTTAATTGTTCTTTATATTCTGTATAACCTTCTGGCCTGTCACTCACCTTTGCAGAATTATTCTGGAAGTCTGTCTTGGTTAAGGGATAATGTGGAGGTGCCGGTGTTGGACTGGTGTGAACAAAGTTAAAAATCACACACCACCAGGTTATAGTCCAACAGGTTTATTTGGAAGTGCAAGATAGTTACCTGACAAAGGAGCAGCACTCCGATAGCTTGTACTTCCAAATAAACCTGTTGGACTGTGACCTGGTGATTTTTAACTTGGTTGAGGGATGCAGGGTGGAAGGGCCAGAACATGTTCAGAACAAGAACACAAGTGATGCTTCTGACTGGCAAGGTATGGGTACCCTGGAAAGATGGCACCAGGATCTTCAATCGCTGAAGGTGTCAGCAGAGGTGTGGAATACTGTACATCCCTCCACAAAATTTGCCAAGCTACTTGTGTATGGATATGTAATATGCTGAGTACTATGTGATCGAGTGAGAGAAAGTGACCCATCTCTGAGTGCAGGTGAAGTTCACTTTAATGCCCAATGTCAAACAGAAAGTCTGCTCTTAGTTAAAAGCCCTCTGAGCTACTGGAACAATTTGAAGAGCCTGACTTCATTAACACTGTTGAACAGAACAATGTGCAGAAAGTGACAGGAAAAGACTAGCTGGTCCTCGCAGCCATGCAGTATCCAGAAAAGGTGTCATCTAAATGAAGATTTGATTCTTCCTCCCACATCACCCAGCCCAGATACACATCTCCTGAGAGCCAAACCACAACAGAAAATTGGTCAATTTAGAAAGAAATTCGAGGAAATTCTTCACTAGCTCTCAAATTCTAGGGTTTGAACACAAAGCTGGCTAAGGTGAACTTGGAAATTAGGTTAAAAAAGAAAAATAGAACTGTTCTGGCAAACTTTTATGGAGATATTTAGCAATTCTTTGCAAAGATTTAGTCTAACATGACTCAGCAAAAATACGAGGATCTACTGGTTGAAAAGAAAAGCTGTTTGAGAAAGATGCATCATCTGGGCTAAATAAAATAGGTCAGAATATTGTTAAATTAAAATGAGGTAATGTGGTGTTTATTAAGGGGAACTATTTAATATAGGCTGGAGAGGTTACGTTGAACTTGTAAAAGACACTTAGCTGAGTATTGTGTACAGTTGTGGGTGTCATGTCATGGGAAGGACATGAACACACCACACAGAGTGCTGAATCAATTTTCGAGATTAGCACTAGAAATGAGGAACTTCTGTTATGAGGAGAGATTGAAGAACTTAGTTCTGTTCTCCTTGAAGAGAGGAAGGCTAAGCAGAAATTTGATAGCTGTTTTCGTAAATGGGCTAGATAGAGCAGATAAGAAGTAGCTGTTTCAGCTTGTAAAACAAACAAGAACATGAGGGCATCAATTTAAAGTGCCATGCATAAGAAGCCAACAGTGAAGTGAGGATAACTTTTTCACTCAGCAAGCAAATAGGGTATGGACTGAAGTGCTGGGAAATGTAGTAGAGGCAGGTTCAATTGAAACATTCAAGAGGGCACTGGATGATTATTTGGATAAATAAGTGTATTGGGAAATGCAGGAGACTACACTCGATAATGATGCTTATTTAACTAGCCAGTGAGGGTACAATGGGCCAAATGGACTCCTCTGCACTATGTTATGAAGATGTGAGTGTACTGTACCTTTAAGAGTGTTAAAAGCTAGCAAAACTACCTGACAGTACCAAGTGTTCTGAACAAGATACAATGTAATCTTTTGGTCCAGCAGCTAATGTAGCTGGTTGCCTGGAGACAAAAACAAATTTGACTTAGGCCAATCAGTTTAAATTGTACCCAAAATAAAACCTCCAATCCAGGTTGAATTTAGTAATCGACAGTATTAAAAGCCAATGACCCAATCCAATGCTTTTGGGGTATAAGACTGAGAAAAATTGAATAGTTGAGGGAGAACTGCCAAACCACCAGCATGTAAAAAGACTGCCCGAAAATAGCTCTTGTAAAGGTACCTTTATCGATCAGTGATCTGTGAAACGAAAATCCCTAAGAAGAAGAAAAGAAGACAGAGGAAGATATAAGAGAAGATTTGACAGCTGGCTGGTTTTGAAATTTGAATTTTAGTAAATCTTACTCAGGGGTTTTATCAGACTAGTATCACAGAAGGAAAAGTAAACCATAGGTTAGAGGAAGGAGTTGTAGATAATTGTTATTTAATTATTCTCTTTTATACTTTAAGAAACAAAGTTGTTACTTTTACTTTAAGTAGTCCTTGACCACTTGAATTTACATAGATTACTGCACGGGATAAATCTTTTCTGTGTTGCTAGTTTAAATTAAGCAGGAGGGTTTACCCCGTCACACAACTGCAACACTCTAATACCATGATATGGTGATGATATAGGGAATAGCAAATTGGCATGGATAGAACATTGGTTGACTAACTGCAAGGATAGAGTAAATTTGTGGGCGGCACGGTGGTACACTGGTTAGCACTGCTGCCTCACAGTGCCAGAGACCCGGGTTCAATTCCCACCTAAGGCGACTGACTGTGTGGAGTTTTCACATTCTCCCCGTGTCTGCGTGGGTTTCTTCCCACAGTCCAAAGATGTGCAGGTCAGGTGAATTGGCTATGCTAAAATTGCCCATAGTGTTAGGTTAGGGGTATGGGTGGGTTGTGCTTCGGCGGGTCGGTGTGGATTTGTTGGGCCGAAGGGCCTGTTTCCACAGTGTAATGTAATCTAATCTAAAATCATATTGATAGATTAAGTGAATTGGTAAAGATATGGCAAACAGAGAATAATATGGGAAAATTTCATGTAGTATACTTTGGCAGGAAAATCTTTTTTAAAATGAAATAAAGCGTATTACCTAAATGGTGAGAGATTGAAGAGCTCTGAGAAGTCAAGAAATCTGGGTGTTCTAATAAGGATAGCTGATAGGATGTTCTTATTTATCACTGGGAAACTGACTACAAAAATGGAGAGCTAATTTTTTAAATATTCAGGCCACTGTTGAGACCTTATTGGTTGTACATTATTGTTAAGGTTTTTGAGGAAGGATGTATATGCATTGGAGTTAGTTAACAGAAAGTTCACTGAACTAATACCTGGAATGAGCTGGTTGTCTTTTGAGGAAACAATAGACAGGCTAGACTGGTATTCACTGGAGTTTAGAAGAATGAAACTTAAAAAGAGTTCTTGAATTTACATATTACACAGCCTAAACCAGCATATCCCATTTTAAAAGATGCAAGAGTCAATCTAAGTTTGTTTAATATATCATTACAGCTCCATGACACTGTAACCCTTTTGCTATAAATTCTGTATCTTCTGGTCCTGCTCCAGAACCACCACATGACGAGGCAGCACCTTGAAAGCTAGTGTTTCCAAAAAAACCTTTTTAACTACAAACTGGTGTTGTGTGATTTTTAACTTTGTCCATACCAGTCCAACACCGGCATCTCCACATCGAGAGTTGAGAAGAGTAAAAGTTGACTTAGTGAAGCATAAAATCTTGTGAGATCTTGACAGTGTGGTTATGGAAAGGATGTTTCCTCTTATGGGAGAGTTCAGAACTAGGTGGTCACTGTTTAAAAGTTAAAGGTTGCTGATTATAAAACAGAGATTATCAATCTTCTTTCCCCTCACAGTGACATGAATCTTTGAAATTTGCTTCCCTAAAATGTGGTGGAAGCAGAGGCCTTGATTGTGTTCAAGACAAAGGTAGATTTTTATGACCCAAGAGTTGAAATATTATCATGGATAGGTGGGAATGTGGAGTTGAGATCACAGTTAGACCAACCACTTATGTGATGTTGAAGTGAGATGATTCAGATGAGGTGATGGAGAGTTACAGATTAGCTAGGAAGGATTTAAAGAGAGAGTTAAGAAGAACAAGGAGGGGACCTGAGCAGTCTTTAGCATAGAATAAAGGAGAACCCTAAAGCTTTCTATAGATGTGTAAGGAATAAAAGGATGACTAAGGTAGGAATAGGCCCTGTCAAAGACGGAAGTGGGAAGTTGTGTGTGGACCCTGTGGCGATTGGAGAGGTGCTAACCAAAGATTTCTCATCTGTTTCACTCAGGAAAAGGAAAATATTGTAGAGAAGACTGAGACATGGGTTATTAGGCTTGAAAGGATTGAGGTTAGTAAGGAAGAGGTGTTCTCAGTTCTAGAAGGTGAGAACATAGATAAGTCCCCTGGGTCGGTTGGGATTTTTCCGAGAATTCTCTGGGAAACTAGGGAAGAGACGGCCAAGCCTTTGGCCTTGATCTTTGAGTCATCATTGTCTACAGGTTTAATACCAGAAGATTTGAGGATTGCAAATGTTGTGCCCTTGTTCAAGAAGGGCAGTAGAGATGAGCCAGCCAATTATAGGCCAGTGAGTCTTATGTCTGTTGTAGAAAAAGTTTTGGAAAGGATTATAAGAGGATTATAATCACCCAGCAAGCAACAATTTGATTGGAAATAGTCAACATGGATTTGTCAAGGGCAGGTCAAGTCTCACAAATCTCATTGAGTTTTTTGAGAAGGTGACTAAGCATGTGGATGAGGGTAGGGCAGTTGATGTGGTGTACATGCCTTTGATAAGGTTCCACATGGTAGGCTATTGGAGAAAATGCAGAGGCATGGGATTGAAGGTGATTTAACAGTTTGGATTAGAAACTGGCTTTCTGTAGAAAGGCAATGAGTGGTGGTTGATGGAAAATATTCAGCCTGGAGTCTGGTTACTAGTGGTGTGCCACAAGAATCTGTTTTGGGACCATTACTGTTTGTCATTTTTATAAATGACTTGGACGCAGGCATAGGTGGATGGGTTAGTATGTTTGCAGATGATACTAAAGTCGGTGGAGAGGTGGACAGTGGGGGAAAATGTTGCAAGTTGCAGGGAGACTTGGATAAACAGCAGAATTGGGCTGAAAGGTGGCAAATGGAGCTCAATGCAAATAAACGTGAGGTGATTCACTTTGGAAAGAATAACAAGAAGGCGGAATACTGGGTCAATGGAAAGATTCTCGGTAATGTGGAAGTGCAGAGGGATCTTGGTGTCCATGTATATAGATCCCTGAAAGTTACCACCCAGGTTGATAGTGCTGTTAAGAAGGCATACAGTGTGTTAGGTTTCATTGGTAGAGGGATTGAGTTCCAGAGCCATGATGTCATGCTGCAACTGTGTAAAACGCTAATGCGGGCCTCACTTGGAGTATTGTGTATAGTTCTGAGTGTCCCATTACAGGAAGGATGTGGAAACATTGGAAAAGGTGTAGAGGAGATTTACCAGGATGTTGCCTGTTCTGGAGCAAAGGTCTTATGAGGAAAGACCATTCTCATTGGAGAGAAGAAGGCTAAGATGGGATTTAATAGAGACATACAAGATAATCAGAGGATTAAATAGAGTGGATAGTGAGAGTCTTTTTCTGAGGATGATGACATCTGTACGAGGGGGCATAGCTGCAAATTGAGGGGTGATAGATTTAAGACAGATGTCAGAGGCAGGTTCTTTACTCAGAGAGTGGTAAGGGTGTGGAATGCCCTGCCTGCCAATGTAATTAACTCAGCCACATTAGGGAGATTTAAGCACATGGATGATGATGGGATAGTATAGGGTGATGGGCTTAGATTAGTTCACAGGTTGGCGCAACATCGAGGATCGAAGGGCCTGTTCTGTGCTGTATTATTCTACGTTCTATAACCACAGTCTTACTGAATAATGAAGCTTACTGAATACTGCTCTAGATTCTTGTGTTGTTCATATGTTTGACTCCTGGCTCATGCTGAATTAAATAATCTCAGTCAAACGATGATAAGATTTTACAATTGGCCTCAGTGTTCCTGTGCTAAGGGCTTATGCCCGAAACACCATTCTCCTGCTTTTCGGATGCTGCCTGACCTACTGTGCTTTTCCAGTGCCACACTTTTCGACTCTGACTCTTTAGCATCTGCAGTCCTCACTTTCTCTCAGGTGGAGAAAGCTGAGGTATGTTTACCACTCCTAGTTACTGTTCTGAAACTGTTCCTGAGTGTTAGAATAGGTTTGCCACGACACACGATAGTCCTGAAATAGAATTCAAAACTGTAAGTTGTTGAAGGAGAAGTGAAAATCACAGAAGCTTTGCTCAATGAAGCAATGCCTCATATACACTGTAAAGAAAAAGCAAGAGTTAGCATTAAAGGGAAAGGAAGTTGAAAAATTGAGGAAGATGCCACTTAATCTTCTAACCCCTCACTTTTCGTGAGTACTTTTGAGTTGTTTATGCAAATCCTTTTTCTGATACTGATGATTGGGCTAAATGACACCACACTGACTTGATAAATAGCAGGCAGCTATGCAAAACAGTGTGGTGTGGTTAGAACTCTTGTGTGAATATACAGCAAGTGTAGCCAGGTCTTCACTTTGAATTATGCTTATCCAGTTGAAATAGCATATGTTGCAATTTCATTTTTGTTCGGAAACTTAGACTAAAGAATGTAGGAAATGGAAATGCAAGTTTGTTGAAACTGTTTGTTAAAAGATATTTTTGAATGTTCTAAGTACAATTCTGGGCTGCATACCAGAATGAGCAGAAATAGATTTATTACAGATAAGCAGTTTAAAATTAGGTACAAGATCATGGCCTCAGTCTTCAATTCCCATCAAATCTATGATGGGGTCTGCTTCTCTGGAATAGATGAAGGGTCAGCACCTAAATCAGCTCCCACTTTCCTTTCATCTCCTCAACCATCAGTACTAGGAGCATGGATTTAAAGGATAAGAGGTAAGTTACTAAACAGTCATTCTGTCTCCATCAATAAAATGGCCAGCAACTCTCGGGTCCCATTGAAGCAGTGGTCACTGCTGGTGCTAACTGTTCCAGGCTCCAGCAACAAGGAACCATGGGGCCAGAATTAAAGCTAGTTTACAATTGGCCTCAGTGTTCCTGTGCTAAGGGCTTATGCCCGAAACACCATTCTCCTGCTTTTCGGATGCTGCCTGACCTACTGTGCTTTTCCAGTGCCACACTTTTCGACTCTGACTCTTTAGCATCTGCAGGATTTGGGGTGTGGGTGATGGGATTTCAGTGTCAGACTGCAAGGCAAAGGCATTAGTGGGATGAAAGAACAAGGGCCCATGATTAGCAGGCCAGGGTAGGGCGGGGAAACCAGAGGTTGGATGGGACAGATCCTAGGTTGAGACTTTCAATGGGTCTGCGGGGACCGTAAATGAGGAACCTTTCCCTTTCCCACTCACAGACCCAGGAGCGAGACCTGACAGGTTTCAGGCTTTAGGAAGCATTGCCAATGGGCTGGAAGGACCAAGGAGCACGTGGACTGCCCAAACTTTCCCTATTATATATAACATTGCATTGGGATTGGGAGCCAGCAAGTCACCCCAGCATTGTATCCAATTTTACAGCACCCTCCACACACCCCAAACCCCAGTCAGTATGCCACTAAACAGCACAAACTGAATTTAGGATAATAGGTAAACAATCATTTCAGTGATGAATGATAAAACATTCAATAATGTAATGAAATGACAAATTAATGTATTATATATATCGTGGCATAATTCATACTACAACAGGCTATTGCATTTGAATCGATTTCAGTTGAACTGAAACAGTGGGAGAGATAGCATTTGTGATCTCTGGGGCCAAGTTCACAGTAAGTGTTCCCAACCCTCCCAGATTTTTCAGGAGTGTCCAGGGATCAATTAATTTCCTGAGCTGCGCTGTGAGGAACTGGAAATAAAATTCGGGGAGGAGGGGGGGGGGTGTTACTAAAGTGTGTGTTGTTTAACACTTTGTATTTACGAACATTTTCAACAATTCATTACAAAAAGTTTGGAGATGATGAATGAAAAGACAGACATGTAGACCAGTCAAGGAGGACAATTTTTGTTCCCAAAAGGATGTTGGTTGACTGGATAGATTTTTTATGATAACCAACAGTTGTTTCGTAGTCATCATCAATAGCAAAGAGTCTGTTTTTTTCACATTGCATGAGATGGCACAAGGGTGGCAATGTTCGGTGACCAATGATGGGCTCGATTAGCTGGGGGAAATTAATGGCCGTATTATGAAACCTCCTGGAGTGCATGAAACTTCAGTTCGAAACCTTAGTTTGCAGTGGCCTTTCTTTGGTTGAAATTACATTAACTGATATTTTATGGGACAACGGATGTATTTTAAAATGTACTAATGGTCTCATTACGATTACAGGTAGAACTTCAGAAGTACTCATGAAACATTCATTTGCTTTACCAGTGATTTATTTTAAAATCCCAAGAGTTCTGACCCCATCTGATCTCATGCTCATGATATGGTTAAAGATAAATGGAAAATGTGCATTTGTAAAATTTTTCCAAAGTTGTCATCAGAGCTTTAATTATACTGAACAAGGAAGAAATGATGACATTTCATCATCTTTTCATCAGCATTTCAACAGCGCACTGGTACTGTTGCTGGACTAGTAAACCATGGATAGGGTAATATTCTTAGACCATAATTAAACTATTAGATATAAAAGCAGATTTAAAGCATTCATTCCATTGTGCCTGCCTCACCATTCAACCATGGTTGATATGTTTCTCAACCCTATTCTTCTGGCCTTCTTATAATCCTTGATTCCCTTATTAATCAAGAACCTATCCATCTCTGCCTTAAATACATTCAATGACTTCGCCTCCACAGCCTTCTGGAGTATGAAAGTGAACTGCTGCAGATCTGAAACAAAAACAGAAAGTCCTGGAGAAATTCTTCTGAAGATGTCATTCAACTTGAAATATTAACTCTGTTTCTCCACAGATGTTGCCAGATTTGCTGTATTTCTCGCACATTTTCTATTTCTATTAGTGTTCCTGGAACCCAAGTTCAAATCCCAGCGTAGCAGATGGGGGAATTTGAATTGAATAACATTTGGAAATAAAAGTCTAATGATAACCACAAAATAGTTGTCAATTGTCGTAAAAACCCATCTGGTTCACCAATATCCTTCAAGGAACTGAAACTGTCATTCTTTCCTGGTCTACATGTGATTCCAGACCCACAGTAATTGACTCTTAACTCCACTCAGATATAGCCTAGCAATTCATATTAACCACTGAAAAAACTCAAAAGAGAAATGAATATGGACAGAACACCTGGCATCAACTAAGGCACTGGAAGCGACAGCAAACATAACACTACCAACCTTGTAAAGTTGGCCTGACCAACATCTGGAGGTTTCTGCCAAAATAGATGAGTCAAGCAACAGCCTGATAGTCATACTCACAGGATCATACTTTACAGACAATGTCCCAAAAGAGGTGACAGAATAGTAATATACAGTTTGGAGAGAGTTGCCCTGGGAGTCCTCAACATTGAGTATAGACCCCATTAAATCTCATGGAATCAGGTCAAACATGAGCAAGGATACATCTTACTGTTACATCATACCACACCCCTCTCCTCCATATCTACTCCATATTGAACATAACTGAGAGAAGCATTGAGAATAGCAAGAGTGCAGAATGTATTCTGGGTGGTGGAATCTTCAATATCCATCACCAAGATTGTCCTGGAGCACAACTACGTACCAGATTGGTCAGTCTCTGAAATACATAGCTGCTAGACTGAATTTGTGGCAGATGGTGAGGGAACTAACAGGAGGGAAAAGCATATTAGCCTCATCCTTACCAATCTGCCAGCTGCTAGTGTGTCAACACGTGACTGTATTAGTATGAGTGTGATTGTATCAGTAAGATGCATCACCTCAGACCTTGTGGAGATGAAGTTATGTGACTCCAGCACTGTGTACCCCAATTATAATCTGCAACTTCATGGCCTGGCATCTACCGCATTCAACCAATATCATCAAGCCAGGGAATCAATGAAGATTGCAGGAGGGCATGCCAGGAGCAACATCAATCATATCTAAAACTGAAGACAACCTGATGACCTATAAAACAGGAATGCATGCCAAACAGCAAGTGACAGACAGGGCAAAGCACAAACATCCACATCCTTAATGATGGGGGAGCGCAGCACGTCAGTGCAAAACATAATCATTCGCAACAAACTTCAGCCAGTAATGCTGAGTGCAAATACCAGTTTTTAGCCAGTTTGACTCACTCTTCATAGTGTGCAGAAATGGCTGAAGGCACTGGATGTTGCAAATGCAATGGATCCTGACAACTTCCCTGCAACAGTAATAAGATGAGTTCGCCAGAACATACTATTTGCATAGCCAAACTGCTCTAATACAATCACAATACTGGCATCTACCCGAAAAGGCGTAAAATTGCCCACTTATGTCATGCACACAAAAGCCATGGCAAATCCAAACAGACCATTTACTGCCTCATCAGTCTACTCTCAGTCATCAGCAATATGATGGAAGGTGTTATCAGCAGTATTGTCAAGCAGCTCTTGTTCAGCAATAACCTGCTCACTGCTGCCTAATTTGGGTTCTGTCAGGGTGACTCTGCTCCTGAATTCAGTACAGCTTTGTTTCAAACATAAACAAAAGAGCTGAATTCCAGAAGTGCGATGAGAGTGACTGCCTTTGAATCCAAGATGGCAACAGTGGAGTAGGCAGCATGCATGATCAGCCTGGGTGCGTCCTTTCTGTGAGCTTCTCTTTGTTTCCTTTCTTAATTCTTTTGTGTTTTTGTTAATCTACATTGGCAGTGAAGAGAGTGATGGTGCTGTGAAGAGAGTGATGGTGCTGTGAAGAGAGTGGTGGCACAGTGAAAAGAGTGATGGTGCAGTGAAGAGAGTGATGGCACAGTGAAGAGGGTGGTGGCATAGTGAAGAGAGTGATGGTGCAGTAAAGAGAGTGATGGCGCAGTGAAGAGAGTGAAGGTGCTGTGAAGAGAGTGAGGGCACAGCGAAGAGAGTGATGGCACAGTGAAGAGAGTGATTGTGCAGTGAAGAGGGTGATGGTGCAGTGAAGGGAGTGGTGGCACAGTGAAGAGAGTGATGGTGCAGTGAAGAGAGCGATGGCACAGTGAAAAGAGTGATGGTGCAGTGAAGAGAGTGGTAGTGCAGTGAAGAGAGTGATGGTGCAGTGAAGAGGGTGATGGTGCAGTGAAGAGGGTGATGGCGCAGTGAAGAGAGTGAGGGCACAGTGAAGAGAGTGGTAGTGCAGTGAAGAGAGTGATGGTGCAGTGAAGAGGGTGATGGAGCAGTGAAGAGAGTGAAGGCACAGTGAAGAGGGTGATGGCACAGTGAAGAGAGTGAGGGCGCTGTGAAGAGGGTGATGGTGCAGTGAAGAGGGTGATGGCACAGTGAATAGAGTGATGGCGCAGTGAACAGAGTGATGGCACAGTGAAGAGAGTGGTGGTGCAGTGAAAAGAGAGTGATGGCACAGTGAAGAGAATGGTGGCGCAGTGAAGACTGTGGTGGCGTAATGAATAGGGAGATGGTGCAGTGAAGAGGGTGATGGTGAAGTGAAGAGAGGAGTGGCACAGTGAAGAGAGTGGTGGCCTGTGATGAGGGTAATGGCGCAGTGAAGAGAGGAGTGGCATAGTGAAGGGAATGGTGACGCAGTGAAGACTGTGATGGCGCAATGAATAGGGAAATGGTGCAGTGAAGAGGGTGGTGGTGCAGTGAAGAGAGTGGTGGCACAGTGAAGAGAGTGATGGCACTGTGATGAGGGTAATGGCTCAGTGAAGAGAATGATGGCTCAGTGAAGAGAGTGGTGGCGCAGTGAAGAGAGTGGTGGCGCAGTGAAGAGAGTGATGGCGCAGTGATGAGGGTGATGGTGCAATGAAGAGAGTGATGGCTCAGTGAAGAGAGTGGTGGCGCAGTGAAGAGAGTGATGGTGCAGTGAAGAGTGTGATGGCACAGTGAAGAGAGTGAGGGGGCAGTTGAGAGTGATGGCGCAGTGATGAGGGTAATGGTGCAGTGAAGAGAGTAATGGCACAGTAAAAAGAGCAATTGCACAGTGCAGAGAGTGATGGTGCAGTGAAGGTAGTAGTGGCGCAGTGAAGACTGATGGCGCAATGAATAGGGAGATGGTGCAGTGAAGAGGGTGATGGCGCATTGAAGACAGTAGTGGCACAGTGAAGACTGTGATGGCGTAATGAATAGGGAGATGACGCAGTGAAGAGGGTGAGGGTGCAGTGAAGAGAGTGATGGCGCAATGAATAGGGAAATGGTGCAGTGAAGAGGGTGGTGGTGCAGTGAAGAGAGTGATGGCACTGTGATGAGGGTAATGGCGCAGTGAAGAGAATGATGGCTCAGTGAAGAGAGTGATGGCACAGTGAAGAGAGTGGTGGCGCTGTGAAGAGAATGATGGCACAGTGAAGAGAGTGATGGTGCAGTGAAGAGAGTGATGGCGCAGTGAAGAGAGTGATGTGCAGTGGAGAGGGTGATGGTGCAGTGGAGAGAGTGAAGGCACAGTGAAGAGAGTGGTGATGCAGTGAAGAGAGTGATGGCACACTGAAGAGAGTGATGGCACACTGAAGAGAGTGATGGTGCTGTGAAGAGGGTGATGGCACAGTGAAGAGAGTGATGGTGCAGTGAAGAGAGTGATGGCACAGTGAAGAGAGTGGTGGTGCAGTGAAGAGGGTGATGGCACAGTGAAGAGAGTGATGGCTCAGTGAAGAGAGTGGTGGCGCAGTGAAGAGAGTGATGGCACTGTGCAGAGTGATGGTGCAGTGAAGAGCGTGATGGCGCAGTGAAGAGAGTGGTGGTGCAGTGAAGAGGGTGATGGCACAGTGAAGAGAGTGATGGCTCAGTGAAGAGAGTGGTGGCGCAGTGAAGAGAGTGATGGCACTGTGCAGAGCGATGGTGCAGTGAAGAGCGTGATGGTGCAGTGAAGAAAGTGGCGGTGCTGTGAAGAGAGTGATGGTGCAGTGGTGAGGGTAATGGTGCAGTGTAGAGGGTGATGGCGCAGTGAAGAGAGTGATGTCGGAGTGAAGGGAGTGATGGCACAGTGAAGGTAGTGGTGGCGCAGTGAAGGTAGTGGTGGCTGTGATGACTGTGAAGACTGTGATAGCACAATGAATAGGGAGATGGCGCAGTGAAGAGGCTGATGGAGCAGTGAAGAGAGTGATCACACAGTGAAGAGAGTGGTGGCGCTGTGAAGAGAATGAAGGCACAAGTGAAGTGAGCCTTGGCACAGTGAAGAGAGTGATGGCGCAGTGAACAGAGTGATGGTGCAGTGAAGAGAGTCATGGTGCTGTGAAGAGATTGATGGCACTGTGAAGAGAGTGATGGTGCTGTGAAGAGATTGATGGCACAGTGAAGAGAGTGGTGGCACAGTGAAGAGAGTGATGGCACTGTGATGAGGGTAATGGCGCAGTGAAGAGAATGATGGCTCAGTGAAGAGAGTGATGGCACAGTGAAGAGAGTGGTGGCGCAGTGAAGACTGTGGTAGCGTAATGAATAGGGAGATGGTGCAGTGAAGAGGGTGATGGTGAAGTGAAGAGAGGAGTGGCACAGTGAAGAGAGTGGTGGCACTGTGATGAGGGTAATGGCGCAGTGAAGAGAGGAGTGGCACAGTGAAGGGAATGGTGACGCAGTGAAGACTGTGATGGCGCAATGAATAGGGAAATGGTGCAGTGAAGAGGGTGGTGGTGCAGTGAAGAGAGTGGTGGCACAGTGAAGAGAGTGATGGCACTGTGATGAGGGTAATGGCGCAGTGAAGAGAATGATGGCTCAGTGAAGAGAGTGGTGGCGCAGTGAAGAGAGTGGTGGCGCAGTGAAGAGAGTGATGGCGCAGTGATGAGGGTGATGGTGCAATGAAGAGAATGATGGCTCAGTGAAGAGAGTGGTGGCGCAGTGAAGAGAGTGATGGCGCAGTGAAGAGTGTGATGGCACAGTGAAGAGAGTGAGGGGGCAGTTGAGAGTGATGGCGCAGTGATGAGGGTAATGGTGCAGTGAAGAGAGTGATGGCACAGTAAAAAGAGCAATTGCACAGTGCAGAGAGTGATGGTGCAGTGAAGGTAGTAGTGGCGCAGTGAAGACTGATAGCGCAATGAATAGGGAGATGGTGCAGTGAAGAGGGTGATGGCGCATTGAAGACAGTAGTGGCACAGTGAAGACTGTGATGGCGTAATGAATAGGGAGATGACGCAGTGAAGAGGGTGAGGGCGCAGTGAAGAGAGTGATGGCTCAGTGAAGAGAGTGATGGCACAGTGAAGAGAGTGGTGGCACTGTGAAGAGAATGATGGCACAGTGAAGAGAGTGATGGTGCAGTGAAGAGAGTGATGGCACAGTGAAGAGAGTGATGTGCAGTGGAGAGGGTGATGGTGCAGTGGAGAGAGTGAAGGCACAGTGAAGAGTGTGGTGATGCAGTGAAGAGAGTGATGGCACACTGAAGAGAGTGATGGCACACTGAAGAGAGTGATGGCACACTGAAGAGAGTGATGGTGCTGTGAAGAGGGTGATGGCACAGTGAAGAGATTGATGGCACAGTGAAGAGAGTGGTGGCACAGTGATGAGAGTAAGGGGACAGTTGAGAGAGTGATGGTGCAATGATGAGGGTAATGGTGCAGTGAAGAGAGTAATGGCGCAGTGAAGAGAGTGGTGGTGCTGTGAAGAGAGTGATTGTGCAGTGATGAGGGTGATGGCGCAGTGAAGAGAGTAATGTCGGAGTGAAGAGAGTGATGGTGCTGTGAAGACTGTGATGGCGCAGTGAATAGGGAGATGGCGCAGTGAAGAGGGTGATGGTGCTGTGAAGAGAGTGATGGTGCTGTGAAGAGAGTGGTGGTGCTGTAAAGAGAGTGATGGCACAGTGAAGAGAGTGATGGTGCAGTGAAGAGTGTGATGGCATAGTGAAGAGAGTGATGGCGCAATGAATAGGGAGATGGCACAGTGAAGAGAGTGATGGCACAGTGAAGAGAGTGATGGTGCAGTTAAGAGAGTGATGGTGCAGTGAAGAGGGTGATCGCACAGTGCCTAGGGTGATGGCGCAGTGAAGAGAGTGATGGCACAGTGAAGAGGGTGATGGCACAGTGAAGAGAGTGGTGGCACAGTGAAGAGAGTGGTGGCACAGTGCAGAGGGTGATGGCGCAATGAAGAGAGTGATAGCGCAGTGAAGAGAGTGAGGGCGCAGTGAAGAGAGTGTTGGCACAGTGAAGAGAGTGATGGTGCAGTGAAGAGAGTGATGGCTCGACGCTCCCGTCACTTTAGAGGAGCTGACCGGCACCCTCGTCCGACTCTTGAGGGGCAAAACCCTGGGTCTTGAAGGGCTGACTGTGGAGTTCTTCAGGGCGTTCTGGGACGTCCTGGGGAGCGACTATGCACAGGTCCTGGGGGAGTGTCTAAATACTGGAGAGCTGCCCCTTTCTTGGCGCAGGACGGTCATCGTCCTGCTGCCAAAGAAGGGGGACCTTCGTTCTTTGAAGAACTAGCGTCCGGTCTCCCTCCTCAGCACGGACTATAAAATCTTCGCCAGGGTGTTGTCTTCTTGCCTGGCTTCCGTGCTGGCCCTCATTATTCACCCGGACCAGTCCTACACGGTCCCGGGCCGGAGGATACACGACAACATCCACCTGGTCCGGGACCTGATCCATTTCTGTCGACGGGCTGGTCTGCCGAGCGCCTTCCTGTCTCTCGACCAGGAGAAGGCATTCGACAGGGTCGATCACGAGTACCTGCTCGGGACTCTGCGGGCATTCGGGTTCGGGACGCAGTTCGTCACCCGGATCCGACTTTTGTACGTCGCCGCAGAGTGTCTGGTTTACGGATCCCTGACGGCGCCCCTTCGCTTCGGGAGAGGAGTGCGTCAAGGCTGCCCCCTGTCCGGCCAGCTGTATTCCCTGTGTGTGGAGCCTTTCCTGCACCTCTTGCGGAGGAGGTTGTCGGGGCTGGTTCTGCGCAGCGCGGGCACGGGGGTGGTCCTCTCGGCCTACGCTGACGACGTGCTCCTCACTTTCACCGACCCGGCTGACCTGGGGAGGATGCGCGAGTGCCAGGCCGTGTACTCGGCAGCGTCTTCCGCCAGGATCAACTGGGCCAAATGTTCCAGACTACTTGTCGGTCCATGGCGGGTGGACTCTCTGCCGGAGGAGTTATGGGGGTTCAGCTGGAGTACCACCCATCTCCTCTACCTGGGGGTCTACCTCAGCCCGGCTGAGAAATCCTGGCCGGCCAACTGGCAGAAGCTGGAGGCCAAAGTCTCGGCTCGCCTAGGCCGCTGGACAGGACTGCTCCGAGTGCTATCTTACAGGAGTCGAGTACTGGTCATAAACCAGCTGGTGGCCGCCATGCTGTGGTACCGGCTGGCCACTTTGGTCCCTCCTCCTGGCTTTGTCGCTGACATCCAGAGAACGTTGGTCGACTTCTTCTGGGACAAAAAGATGCACTGGGTCGCTGCGCAGGTTCTGAGTCTCCCTATTGAGGAGGGCGGTCAGTCGCTGGTGTGCGTCCGCACCCAGGTCGCGACGTTCCGCCTTCAGACCTTGCGGCGATACCTTTACGTCGAGCCACCTCCTAGGTGGTGCGCCCTGGCGACGTATTTTTTCCGCCAGGTGCGTAACCTCAACTACGACACGCAGCTCTTGTTCGTCGACTGTGATGGTCTGGAGGTCGCCCTCAAGGTGCTGCCTGTCTTTTACCAGGATCTGATCACTGTCTGGAACATGGTTGAATCGCGTCGCACCTACCCTCTGGCAGGAGAAGCGGCTGTCATCAGGGAGCCATTGCTCAGGAATCCGCACCTCCGTACTCGCGGGTTCGAGTGGCTGTCGGAGGGGAGGGCCGTGGCGGCGAGGGCGACCAGGGTCGGGGACGTGCCGGGTGCCGGGGGCCTGGGCTGGACGCTGCCGCAGGACATAGCGAGCAGGGCAGCGGTAGACGTCCGGTACGTGGCCACCGCCATCCGACGCCTTAAAACGGCGGTGCTCGGACCCGACGTAGTGCACCAGTTGGAGGACACTCAGGTGTGCGGTGGGATCCCGTCCGCGCTCACCCCAGCCCGGACGGAATTTCACATTGGCCCCAAGGTCCCGTACTTCCCGCGGGAGCCTGTGCCCCACAACCTGAGCCGCCTCCGGAATTTTAATTTTGTTCCCTTCCAGGGGGTAAAAAGGCGGGCCCTGTATAGACTGCCGCTGCACACCGTCCACCTCTTCTCCCTCATCCACCGCCCGAACACACCTTGGCGTGTCCATTTGCCACCGGGCGGTGGAGATCCCCAGTGGAGGTCTCTCTACGCGGGAGTCCTCCCCTTTTCTCTCGGGGATCTGGGGTGGAGGGTGCTGCACGCAGCAGTCCCCTGCAACCGCAGATTGCGGTGGTTCACGGACTCCCAGCCCAACTGCTTGTTCTGTGGCGCTGTGGAGTCCATGGACCATGTATATATTGGGTGTGGGCATTTGCACTCCCTTTTTGATTTTCTTAAAAACCTTCTCCTCTGCTTTTGGTTGCACTTCAGTCCCACGCTCCTGATCTTTGGGCACCCGGTACGGAGGAGGGAGGGCAGGTCCGAAGACCTCCTTGTGGGTCTGCTCCTGGGCCTGGCCAAACTGGCCATCAACAGGTCCAGGCAGCAGGCCGTGGAGGGGGTCGTTAGGGCCGACTGCCTGCCCCTCTTCCGTGGTTACGTTAGAGCCCGGGTGTCCTTGAAGAAGGAGCACGCGGTGTCCACCAACACCCTGCAGTCGTTCAGGGAGAGGTGGGCGCCGCAGGGAGTGGAGTGCATTATTTCCCCGTCCAACTCTATTTTGATTTAGTCCCTACCCTCCCCTTCACTGTTTGATCACACAGCATTGCCCTTTGATGTGAAGGGCAGTGCTTGTCACTGGCCACTCGGGTGTTTTCCTATCTTCCTGGTGGTGGAAATTGAATAAAGATTCGTGCACCCCGTGTCTCTCACTTCATCGCACACCTACACACAAAGAAAAAAAAAACAAAAAAAAGAGTGATGGCGCAGTGAAGAGAGTGAGGGCGCAGTGAAGAGAGTGGTGGCGCTGTGAAGAGAGTGATGGCGCTGTGAAGAGAGTGATGGCGCAGTGAAGAGAGTGGTGGCGCTGTGAAGAGAGTGATGGCGCTGTGAAGAGAGTGGTGGCACTGTGCAGAGAGTGATGGTGCTGTGAAGAGAGTGGTGGCGCAGTGAAGAAAGTGATGGTGATGTGAAGAGAGTGGTGGCACTGTGAAGAGAGTGAGGGCGCAGTGAAGAGAGTGGTGGTGCAGTGAAGAGAGTGGTGGCACTGTGAAGAGAGTGATGGCGTAGTGAAGAGAGTGATGGTGATGTGAAGAGAGTGAGGGCGCAGTGAAGAGAGTGGTGGTGCAGTGAAGAGAATGGTGGCGTAGTGAAGAGAGTGATGGTGATGTGAATAGAGTGATGGTGCAGTGAAGAGAGTGGTGGCGTAGTGAAGAGAGTGATGGTGATGTGAAGAGAGTGATGGCTCAGTGAAGAGAGTGATGGTGATGTGAAGAGAGTGGTGGCGTAGTGAAGAGAGTGATGGTGATATGAATAGAGTGATGGTGCAGTGAAGAGAGTGATGGTGCAGTGAAGAGAGTGGTGGCACAGTGAAGAGAGTGGTGGCACAGTGAAGAGAGTGGTGGCACTGTGAAGAGAGTGATGGCTCAGTGAAGAGAGTGATGGTGATGTGAAGAGAGTGATGGTGCAGTGAAGAGAGTGGTGGCGTAGTGAAGAGAGTGATGGTGATATGAATAGGGTGATGGTGCAGTGAAGAGAGTGATGGTGCAGTGAAGAGAGTGGTGGCACAGTGAAGAGAGTGGTGGCACAGTGAAGAGAGTGAGGGCGCTATGAAGAGAGTGGTGGCACTGTGAAGAGAGTGATTGTGCAGTGAAGAGGGTGATGGCACACTGAAGACAGTGGTAGCGCTGTGGCAGCTGAGGCCTAGAATGGGGCAGTTGGTGTGTCTAGAGCAGAGCGGGATGACCAGTTGTCACCATGCTGGGGGACTTTCAGGACAGCCAGCAGTTGGTAGGCACGAGCCAAGCTTGGCGGCCAGCAGTTGCAACGCCAGAATGAAGAGCCTGGTAGATGGGGGCCTGGTGCAGTCAGTGTGTCACAGATCTCAGGCAGACCCCAGTAGTGCAGAAGGAGTGATACCATATGTGGAAAGCCTACAATGTGGTGAGACTACAAACTAAAGAAGCACTGTAATGTTTTTATTTTAACTTTATTTCATTATCTTCTAAATTTATGCAATGGAGAACTGTAAAGTCGAGCTTTTAGCTTCTCTCTTTATTTCTCTATAGACTTGTACCTAGGTACTTTGCACCGAAAATAGCACAGAATGGTTACATTCTACACACTACACTGTACTCCTGTACTTTGTGACAATAAACTTAATTCTAATTCAAGGCTGCATTTAACTGCATGTGGCATTAAGGAATCCCAGGCCCACCATCTTTTTCTGCTTCATCAAAGGCCTTCTCTCTAATTTTTTGAAGAGTGATAAAGTTGATTGATGAGGGAAGAGTTGTAGATGTCACATATATGGACGTTAGTAAGGTGTTTAACAAAGATCCCCATGGTAGGCGGATGAAGAAGGTGAAGTCGCAAGGGATCCAGGGTGTTCAAGCTAGATTGATTGAGAACTGGTTGGGCAAAAGGAGACAGAGAGTAGTAGTGGAAGGGAGCTTCTCAAAATAGAGATCTATGACCAATGGTGTCCCACAGGGATCCGTGCTGGGACCACTGTTGTTTATGATATATATATATAAATGATTTGGAGGAAGGTATAGGTTGCCTCATTAGCAATTTGCAGATGACATTAAGACTGGTAAGCAGAGAGTGAAGGGGACTGTCAGAGAATACAGCAGAATATAGATAGATTGGAGAGTTGGGCAGAGAAATGGCAGATGGAGTTCAATCTGGACAAAAGCGAGGAAGATGCAATTCCAGAGTAAATGGAAATGACCTGGGGAAAATTGATGTACATAGAGATCTGGGTGTTCAGGTCCATTGTTCTCTGAAGGTTGCAAAGCAGGTCAGTAGAGTGGTCAAGAAAGCATGTGGCATGCTTTCCTTCATTGGATAGGGTATTGAGTGCAATTGTTGGCAGGTCATATTACAGTTGAATAAGACTGGTTTGGCCACATTTGGAATATTGCGTACAGTTCTGTTTGCCACATTACC
The DNA here is from genome assembly GCF_047496795.1 of Chiloscyllium punctatum. Taxonomy (NCBI): domain Eukaryota; kingdom Metazoa; phylum Chordata; class Chondrichthyes; order Orectolobiformes; family Hemiscylliidae; genus Chiloscyllium; species Chiloscyllium punctatum. The sequence continues at coordinate 88,072,224 of NC_092746.1, read as the reverse complement.
AAAAGAATGTGGATGCCTTGGAGAGGGTGCAGAGGAGGTTCAGCAGGACATTGCCTGGTATGGAGGGTGTTAGGTATGAGGAGAGGTTGAATAGATTTGGATTATTTTCATTGGAAAGAAGGAGGTTAAGGGGGGAACCTGATTGAGGCCTACAAAATCATGAGAGGTGTAGTCAGGGTGGATAGCAAGAAACTTCTTCCCAGAGTGGAGGACTCAATTACTAGGGGTCATGAGTTCAAAGTGAGAGGAGAAAAGTTTAGGGGAGATATACATGGAAAGTTCTTCATGCAGAGGCTGGTGGGTACCTAGAATGCATTGCCAGCGGAGGTGGTAGGGGTAGAAACAATAGCATAATTTAAGATGTATTCAGACAGATACATGAGTGGGCAGAGAGCAAAGGAATACAGGTCCTGAGAAAATAGGCAGCAGATTTAGATAGAGGAAATGAATTGGCACAGGCTTGGAGGGCATAAGGGCCTGTCCTTCTGTTGTATTGTTCTTTGTTCTTTGTTCTCCATCATCAGATCATAATTGAGGATGTTCACTGCTGATTGTGCAATATTTAGCACCATTTGTGACTGCTCAGATACTGAAGCCATCTATGTCCAAATGCAGTAATGTCTGGACAATATGCAGGCTTTGGCTGACAATTAGCAAGTGGCACTTGGGTCACACAAGTGTCAGGCAATGACCATCTCCAAACAGAGATAATCTGACCGTCGGCCCTTGACAGTTAATGGCATTACCATCATCCAATCCCTTAGTATTAACATCCTGGGGTTACCATTGACCAAAAACTGAATCTGACTAACTATTTGAATATAGTGGCTTCAAGATCTGGTCAGAGGCTAGGAATCCTGCAGAGAGTAACTCACCTCCTGAGTTCCCTAAGCCTGTCTATCATGCACAAGGCAAAAGTCAGGATTGTGATGGAACACTTCCCACTTGCCTAGAGGAGTGCAGCACCAACAACACTCAAGAAGCTTGACTCTAGCCAGGATAAAGCAGCCTGCTTAATTAGCATCACATCCACAAACATTGACTTTCCACCACCAACACTCAGTAGCAGCACTGTATATGTTCTACAAGATACACTCCAGAAATCCACTAAGGCATCTTAGATTGCATCTTTCAAACTCACAGACACTAACATCTAGAAGGTCAAGGACAGAGAGACATGGGAACACCATCATATGCAGGTTCCTCCCCAGCCACTCATCCATCCTGACTTGGAAATATATCAACATTTCTTACTATCTCTCTAACAGTATTGAAGGTCTATATACCCAATGGAGTGCAGCAGTTTTGGAAGTCAGCTCATAGCCACTTCACAAGGGCAGCTTGAGATGGGCCATAAGTACTGGCATACCCAATACTGCTCTCAAACCATGAAAGAACAAAAAATGTCGAAATCTTGTGCAAATACAGTTAGTGCAAATCCACATATGCACTTTTTCCCAATTTGGCTGTGCCTTCCAAGTGACAGCTAATTATAAATTGAGATCAGCAATGTGAAAGAGGAATTTTGTCTTGCAGAAGCAGATCCATGAGTCAGGAGATCAGAACATCATGAGAGCCAGATGCCAAGTATCATGAGTTTTAAATTTGTCACAGTTGGTACTTTTGGGTGGATGATAGGGAGCAAAATCCCTTTTTGTGGACTGTTCAAGCTGTAAAATGTTTGGGGCATTTAACTGCAAATTGCATCTAATGGGGTCTGTAGCGTTAGAAGAAACCTTCCAACAAAAACAGGTCATGAAACAAAGCTAGTGGCTATGTGCCAATGTGTCTCTGTGCATTTACTATCGTGGATTCCACTTAACTCAGTGCAACAGTGATGCATTATCTTCTGTGAGGGAGGGCAATCAGATATGGCTGATTAGAGGATCAGTCATTCTCATTTCATTATATTTTGTCTCTTCATCACTAAAAAGATTTTCATTAAAACATCACAGTGTGATTTTCTCTTGGAGCGTAATTGAGGTTTATTAATCCTGTAAGTTGTAATCAGCCTTCAGGGTGGAGATACAGTTTAATTGGGGATCATTAGGTTCTGCAGCTCTTATCTGGTAACATAAATGTGTTAATATAGTTGCTGAAAATCTCTACTGAGACATCATGATGAAAAAAACCTAAACCTAAATATCGTCATCACTTTTGTTACTTCAATGCACCATGAGAACTGGCAGAGAGGGAGAAGATTTAATTTTGCTGCTGAGTAAATGTATCCACTCATTATATTCACATGAATGAACTTCCACTATTTAATCTATTAGGAAGAAGTTGGAACAAAGAGGAATGATTGGACCAGGAATACTGGACTGTTTTACTGTCCAAATATGCCGCCAGACCTGCCCATTTTCTCCAGTACTTCTTGTTTTTTTCTCAAACCTTCAGTATCCACAGTATTTCACTTGTAGTTTAGATCCTGTGATGATGCAGACTAGGTAAGCCTAAGATCATGAAATTGGATAATGGCTGACAACAAGGGATCTTGATGCACAATGAACTTATTCTTGTTTCTGATGTAAGTTGAATGATAGCAAAACTCACACTGTCTGCTCATTGAAGTAATTTCTGTTCAGCCAGTGTTAATTTGCTTCATGCAAAGAGAAGCTGCAATTGCCTGAGAAGGTAGTGCAGCTTCAAGGCAACCCGCACCATTGAAAATTAGCCTGCACGTCTTAAAGGACACCTGCATTTTCTCTGAAGAAGTTGGACAAATACTATTCTGAGCCCAATACAGCACGCACTGTTGCTCAAATATGGGCATTGCACAGCTGAATGTTATGGTCAAAGAACCAAAAGACTTCCTTTGAATGTAGCCATATATTAAACAGTAGTATGTGGAGAAAAGGTCTGCAACTTCTCACTAAGAGTCAAACTATAAGCAGTTTCATATTTGTAACTATAGCAGGAACATCAGAATATAGTCACAGGCCATTTATAATCTTGAACCTGCAGCACCAGATCATGGCTGATCATATACTTTCACATCATTATCCCCCCACTATATCTTTATTCCTTGAAGTCAAGAGTATGCTGAGTGTTTTTCTGGTTGGTGAAGAGTGACTACTGGTGTGCCTCAGGAATCAGAGTTGGGACCCCAATTATTTACAATTTGCATGGATGATTTAGAGTTGGGGATCAAGTGTAGTGTAGGCGAAAGTAGGTACTTCAGATGCTGGAGATCAGAGTCAAGATTAGAGTAGTGCTGGAAAAGCACAGCCAGTCAGGCAACATCCGAGCAGCAGGAAAATTGACGTTTTGGGCAAAGAGCTGATGAATGACTTATGCCCGTAACATCGATTTTCTTGCTCCTTGGATGCTGCCTGACCTGCTGTGCTTTTCCAGCACTACTCTGATCAAGTGTAGTGTGTTAAAGTTCACAGATGACACTAAGATGAGTGGTAGAGCAAAATTTACAGAGGATACTAAAAGTCTGCAGAGGGATATAGATAGGTTAAGTGAGTGGGCAAGGGTCTGGCAGATGGAGTATAATGTTGGTATATATTAGGTCATCCATTTTGTTAGGACTATTATTTAAATGGTGAAAAATTACAGCATGCTACTGTGCAGAGGGACCTGGGCATCTTTTTGCATGAGTTGCAAAATGTTGATTTGCAGGTCCAGAGGTAATTAAGAAGGTAAATGGAATACTGTCCTTTGTTGTTAGAGGGGTGGAGTTTAAAAACATGGAGGTTATGCTGCAGTAGTATAGGGTACTGGTAAGGCCACACCTGGAACATTGTGCAGAGTTTTGGTCTCCTTACTTGAGAAAGAATGCACTGGCAGTGGAGGGGGTGCAGAGGAGGTTCACTAAGTTGATTCTGGAGTTCAGAGAGTTGTCTTATGAGGAGAGACTGAATAAACTGGGACGACACTCATTGGAACTTAGGTGAAAGCGAGGACTACAAATGCTGGAGTGTCAGAGTTGGAAAGAGTTGCTCTGGAAAGACACAGAAGGTCAGCATCATCTGAGGAGCAGGAAAGTCAATGTTTTGGGCATAAGTCCTTCATCAGGGATTTGGTGGAGGTGGGGGAGGGGGCTGAGAGATAGATAGGGGAGTGGAGGGAAGGTAGCTGCGAAGGTGATAGGTGGAGCCAGGTGAGGGGTAATTGTGATAGATCAGTGGGGAGGGTGGAGCGGGTAGGTGGGAAGGAAGTTGGGGATAGGTAGTGCAGGTCAAAAAGGCAGTACCAATTAGAGGGTTGGTTCTGGGGTGAGATGAGGGGGAGGGGAGATTTGGAAACTAGTGAAGTCGATGTTGATGCCATGTGGTTGAAGGGTCTCAGGGCAGAAAATGAGGCGTTCTTCCTTCAGGTGTTGGGTGGCTTTGATCTGGCAGTGGTGGAGGCTGATGACTTGCATGTCCTTGTGGGAGAAGGAGGGGGAATTGAAATGGTTGGCCACACGGTAGTGATGTTGCCGCTGGGACACATGCACCAAACATCCCCACTGCCCTCTGGCCAGTCACTTCAGTCTCCCTCCCTCTCCCCCAAGGGCATGCAAGCCCTGGGCCTCCTCCGCTGCCAAATCAAAGCCACCTGACAACTGGAGGAAGAATGCCTCATATTCTGCTTTGGGACCCTTCAACCACACAGCTTTAACATCGACTTCACTAATTTCCAAATCTACCCTCCCTTACCTCATCACAGATCCAACCCTCCAACTGGTACTGCCCTCTTGACCTGTCCTACCTATCCCCAACTTCTTTCCCACTTATCTGCTCGCCCCTTCCCACTGATCTATCACAATTAACCCCCACCTGTATCCATCTAGCACCTTCTCAGCTACCTTCGCCCCCACACGTCTATTTATCTCTCAGCTCCCTTCGCCCTCCACATTCCTGATGAAGGGCTTATGCACGAAATGTCAACTCTCCACAGCCTGATTTGCTGTGCTTTTCCAGTGCCACACTCATTGGAATTTAGAAGAATGAGTGAGGATCTTATAGAAACATATAAAATTATGAAGGGAATAACTAATATAGAAGCAGGGAAATTGGTTCCATTAGCATGTGTAACTAGGACTAGGGGGCACAACCTCAACATAAAGTGGATCAGATTTAGACCTGAGTTGAGGAGGAACATCTTCATCCAAAGGGATGTGAATCTGTGGAACTCCCTGCCCAATTGAGGCTCATTGAATGTTTTAAAGGCAATGATAGGAAAAATTTTGAACTGTAAAGGAATTAAGGGTTATGAGAAGGTTCGATGGGCCAGATGGCTTTACTTCTGCTCCTATTTCTTATGTTCATATGTTCTTAAATCCATCAATTTCTCTTTTGAACATGCTCAATGTTTGTCTTTCCAATGCCATCTGGTATAGAGAATTCCAAAGATTTGCCACCCACTGGTGAAGAAATTTTCTCTCATTAGACTTTAATAGCCTGCCCCTTATTCTGAGACAGTGCCCCCAGGTTCTTGAGTCACCAGCCTGCGGAAAATCCCATCTACTCTAATCTGTCACACCCTGTAAGATGTTTAAGGGTTTCAATGAGACCTCCTCTCATTTTTCTAATCTATTGAGAATATGGACCCACTTTCTTCAGTGTTTCCTAATAAAAAAAAACAAAGATTAGTTTGATGAACCTCCTTTGCAAAGAATGTCTTATGGCAAATGTATAATTCCCTAGATAATGAGGCCAAAAGTGTATACAATAATCCAGCTATGATCTCACCATTGTTCTACACAATTGCAACAAAACATCTCTACTCCTGTAATGTAAAAGTTAATTGGTCAGTCAAATTAATGGATTTTGCAGCTAATTTTCACAGGTCTTTAAAAATGGTCGATTACCAAAGGTGTCATAGAGAACAGTGGTCTTGTCTGTCTCAGGTCTTTAAGTTAAAACTGGTATCATTGTTTCCCAAAGCTGTCCACATGTATTTATAAAAGATAATATAAATTAATTAGTTATTGAGTTATGGAAGCTACAAAAGACCTGAGAGCTATGTATTTTCTCATAACTCAAGATCAGGAATTTCCCCCAAACAAAGTGCAGGAATATTAACTTTGAATGTTCTGTTCTCTGGTATCAAATGTCAAGTAACTAGCACTTGAGCTTAGAAACTGAGAAAGATTTTGAAACTCTCAAAATTGTTCTTCTGATTATTCATCTACGAGAATGTCATGCCAATTGATTTGCTTCCCCCAAAAATTTTCCAAGAATGTCATCATGGCAGTGGAAAGGGAGACAAGGCCAAGTACTTCATTTCTCGATTCCTCTTTATCTATCAAATCCTTGCGTGTCAATTCCCAAAATCTAAAGTGTTATAAGTCATTATTGCATTATGATAGTGCCACCAACACACAATTCAACAAGTTTTTCTCAGTCTATACAGCTAAGTATAAATATAACTGATTTCATGAAAAATATTGCAGCAGGAAGCTAACAAATAAATTTAACTCCCCAAAAATGCAGGGGGTTAAAAATGTAATAACTTCCAATACCTATTATTTGTGCCTGGGGCCTCTGATTCCTCTTCCATCTCAGTCTCTGATCCACCCTGAGGCCTTTGATGCCATCTTCGAAGCTTGCAGATAGCTCAGGCCTTTGATCCACAATCCCTGTCCCCCTCCCTGCATAGGAACACCCATCAGAATCTGAAAAGCTATTAGTTCCTTTCCTATAGAAAATGTTCGGAACTATTTTGCTCTGCCTTGCAAACTTAACATCTGTGATTCTTTTTTCTCTCACTGATTCACTGCCATATCTCATTGCACAAATTGCTTCATTTTCCCTTTAGTTAAAAAAGTGAGAGTTATTTAGAGTTATTATATATCAAATGAAGAACTCATTTTAATTCTGGTCATCATTTACAGATGGATGCAATTTTCAGAGAGTATCATGGAATAAGTTTTCATCTGGTCCAAACAAGCCAGTGAATTGGAACATAGAACATAGAACATAGAACAGTACAGCACAGAACAGGCCCTTCGGCCCATGATGTTGTGCCGACCACTGATCCTCATGTATGCACCCTCAAATTTCTGTGACCATATGCATGTCCAGTAGTCTCTTAAATGTCCCCAATGACCTTGCTTCCACAACTGCAGCTGGCAACGCATTCCATGCTCTCACAACTCTCTGTGTAAAGAACCCCCCTCTGACATCCCCTCTATACTTTCCTTCAACCAGCTTAAAACTATGACCCCTCGTGTTAGTCATTTCTGCCCTGGGAAATAGTCTCTGGCTATCGATTCTATCTATGCCTCTCATTACCTTGTATACCTCAATTAGGTCCCCTCTCCTCCTCCTTTTCTCCAATAAAGAAAGTCCGAGCTCAGTCAACCTCTCTTCATAAGATAAGCCCTCCAGTCCAGGCAGCATCCTGGTAAACCTCCTCTGAACCCTCTCCAAAGCACCCACATCTTTCCGATAATAGGGCAACCAGAACCGGATGCAGTATTCCAAGTGCGGTCTAACCAAAGTTTTATAGAGCTGCAACAATATCTCACGACTCTTCAACTCAATCCCCCTGTTAATGAAAGCCAAAACACCATATGCTTTCTTAACAACCCTGTCCACTTGGGTGGCCATTTTAAGGGATCTATGTACCTGCACACCAAGATCCCTCTGTTCTTCCACACTGCCAAGAATCCTATCCTTAATCCTGTACTCAGCTTTCAAGTTCGACCTTCCAAAATGCATCACCTTGCATTTATCCAGGTTGAACTCCATCTGCCACCTCTCAGCCCATCTCTGCATCCTGTCAATGTCCTGCTGCAGCCTACAACAGCCCTCTATACTGTCAACGACACCTCCAACCTTTGTGTCGTCTGCAAACTTGCTGACACATCCTTCAATCCCCTCATCCAAGTCATTAATAAAAATTATAAACAGTAGAGGCCCAAGGACAGAGTCCTGTGGAACACCACTCACCACTGACTTCCAGGCAGAATATTTTCCTTCTACTACCACTCGCTGTCTTCTGTTGGCCAGCCAATTCTGTATCCAGACAGCTAAGTTCCCCTGTATCCCATTCCTCCTGACCTTCTGAATGAGCCTACCATGGGGAACCTTATCAAATGCCTTGCTGAAGTCCATATACACCACATCACAGCTCGACCCTCATCAACTTTTCTAGTCACATCCTCAAAGAACTCAATAAGGTTTGTGAGGCATGACCTGCCCCTCACAAAGCCATGTTGACTGCATTTAATCAAACCATGCTCTTCCAGATGGTCATAAATCCTATCCCTCAGAATCCTTTCTAACACCTTGCAGACGACAGACGTGAGACTTACTGGTCTGTAGTTGCCGGGGATTTCCCTATTTCCTTTCTTGAAGAGAGGAATTACATTTGCCTCTCTCCAGTACTCAGGTATGACTCCAGTGGAGAGCGAGGATGCAAAGATCTTTGCAAGTGGCAAAGCAATTGCATTTCTCATTTCCCAAAGCAGCCGAGGACAAATCTGGTCCAGGCCTGGGCGACTTGTCAATCTTAATGTTTGACAAAATTTTCAGCACATCAGCTTTCTCTATCCCTATCCATTCCAGCATGCACACCTACTCTTCAAAGGTTTCATTCACTACAAAGTTCGTTTCTTTCGTAAAGACAGAAGCAAAAATCTCATTTAGGGCTTCCCCTACCTCCTCAGACTCCATACACAAGTTCCCTATGCTATCCCTGATCGGCCCTACTCTCTTTCTTTGACCATTGTCTTATTCCTCACGCAAGTGTAAAATGCCATTGTGTTCTCCCTAATCCGTCCTGCCGAGCCTTTTTTGTGCCCCCTCCTGGCTCTCCTCAGACCATTTTTGAGCTCCTTCCTCGCCTGCCTGTAATTCTCTAGAGCTGAGCTTGACCCTAGCTTCCTCCACCTTACGTAAGCTACCTTCTTCCTTTTGACGAGAAGCTCCACCGCTCTCGTCATCCAAGGTTCCTTTATCTTACCCCTTCTTGCCTGTCTCAGAGTGACATATTTATTCATCACCCACAACAACTGTTCCTTAACCAGTCTCCACATGTCTATAGTGCCTTTACCATGGAACAATTGCTCCCAATCCATGCTTCCTAACTCATGTCTAATCGCATCATAGTTTCCTCTTGCCCAATTAAATATCCTCCCATTTTGCCTAATTCTCTCCTTCTCCATAGCTATGTAGAATGTGAGGCAGTTGTGGTCACTATCACCAAAATACTCTCCCACCACAAGATCTGATACCTGCCCCGGCTCGTTTCCGAGCACCAAGTCTAGAATGGCCCCTCCCCTCGTCGGCCTGTCAACGTACTGAGTTAGGAAACCCTCCTGAACACACCTTACAAAAACAGCTCCATTCAAATCTTCTGCTCGAAGGAGGTTCCAATCAATATTGTGAAAGTTAAAGTCACCCATTACAACTACCCTATTACATCCACACTTTTCCAAAATCTGCCAACCTATGCTTTCTTCAATCTCCCTGCTGCTATTGGGGGGCCTGTAGTAAACCCCTAACGAGGTGACTGCTCCATTGCTGTTCCTAATTTCCACCCATACTGACTCAGTAGGCAGATCTTCCTCAACAATGGAAGCTTCTGTAGCTTTGATACCCTCGCTGATTAGTAGTGCTACACCCCATCCTCTTTTTCCCCCCTCCCTATTCTTTTTAAATGCTCTAACCCCTGGAACATCCAGCAACCATTCCTGCCCCTGAGAAACCCATGTTATGGCCACAACATCATAGCACCAGGTACTGATCCATGCTCTAAGTTCATCACTTTCATTCCTGATAAATCTTGCGTTAAAGCAAACACAATTTACCTGATCCCTTAGTTCCTTCCCAGGAAAATCCTTCCCACTAGCTGGTCTACCTCTTGCTATTGCCTCACCCACATCAACTCTCACCTCTGGTATACAGCTCAGGTTCCCACCCCCCTGCCATACTAGTTTAAATCCTCTCGAACTACTCGAGCAAACCTTCCACCCAGGACATTGGTCTCCTTCCAGTTCAGATGCAACTTGTCCATCTTGTACAGGTCCCACCTTCCCCAGAAGGCATCCCAATTATCTACATATCTGAAGCCCTCCCTCCTACACCAGCTGCGCAGTCACATGTTAAACTGCGCCCTTAATTGTTCTACATGAAGACATCGACCATAGGTTTCCAGTCAGTGTTGCTTTAAAAAGCAGGTTACTGCTGTCAGTGAGAATGATTCTTGAAAGTTCTGCGATGCCAGCCATCAACTGTTTTCTTTTCGTATAATTTGCTTACCTGAGGATTTTTAAAGACCGCATACTTTTCTTTCTTTTCAACAAATAGAAGTGTGTTCTCGCTGTCTCGCGTCCAATGTGACAGAGTCTCCACCAAGTTCTCATGATCTTCCAGAAACCGTTCTGGACAAAAGAAATATCTGAAAGTCAGAACTTTAAAACATGCACACAAAATAAGATATGATGAGAAAATGCAATTAACAAAGCATCAACTTATACACCCACTGACTGCTGATCTTATCATAATTTAGAATCACAGAATCATAGAATCTTACAGTATAGAAGTAGGCTGTTCAACCCATCGTGTCTTGTACCGGCTCCTGAACTAGCTACCAAGCTAGCCCCACTTTCCAGGCCTATCTCCATAGCCCTCTAACTTAAAAATACATAATCAGCTTTCATTTGAAACCTCCTCTGGAATATGCCTCCACCGCTCTCCCAGGCAGCACATTCCAAATCCTAACAACTCTCTGAGTAAAGAAGTTTCTCCTCATCTCACTTCTAGCTCTTTTGCTGACAATCTTGAAATTATGATCCCTAGTTACTGACATACCAACTAGTAGAAATAGAATATCTTTCTTTACCCTGTCAAAATTGAACAACTCAATAAGGTGACCTCTTGATCTTCTCTGTTCCAAGGACAATAAACCCAATCTCTCTAAACTTTCCTTGTATCTAAAATCCTTCATTCCTGGTATCATTCCAATTGCATTCCTTGTATCATTCCTAAGTTATGGGAAAATTGTGTGCAATATGACTGACACATTACCTACGTAACATTCACTGCACTTCAAAACTAATTCATTTTTTTCTGAAGTGATTGGATGGTTTCTAAGAAAACGCATATATCATATGTTTGTATGGCCAATCTTTAGTTTTATCCCTCCTTCCAGCCATTTTGTTTTCCTTTTCACAGTAATGGACTGGAAATGTTGTGAGGTCTAACTCAGCCTCTTACTCCCCAAAGTGAGTCGAACATCTGCAAGGTATAAATCTAGCGATTGAATACTTTCCACTTGCCTGAATGAGTGTAGCTTCAACAACACTCAAGAATTTTGAAGTCATCCAATACAAAGCAGTGCACTTGATCAGCATCCTATCTAACAACTTAACATTCAACCCCTCCATGACAGGTGCACTGTGGTAGCTCTGTCCCATATGCAAGATGCAATGTAGCTACTCACCAAGCCTCCTTCAATAACACATTCCAAACCTGTGACCTGTGCCACCTAGAACAGCAAGAACAACAGGTCACAAGAACACCACTACCTACAAGTTTTCCTTCAAGTCTTTCATCACCCTGAACTTAAACTGTATCACTATGTACTCGCTGAGTCAAAATCCTGGAGCTCACTGTACAATAGAACTGTGCATGCACCAATTTCATTTGGATTGCATTTATTTAGGAAAGCAGCTCACCACCACCAACAAAAACATCACTACCAATGATGATCACACTCCAAGATAAGTGAGAAAATGATTGCGCGTTGTGTGGATAGATGGACGGGAAAGGTTCGCAGCTGACCAGCTACTGCATATTCAATTCAACAACAATGTTGCGGTTTTCTATACCAATGGAGGTTTAAGGCCAGGGGTACAAGATGACTTAAAGGGCAATTTGGACAAAATACTATTTTACTTGCCCAAAGGCACAAAGACAGTACAATTGCAAAGGATTGCATAGAGGATATTGTGGATTAGTGGTGCTGGAAGAGCACAGCAGCATCCAACGAGCAGCGAAAATCGACGTCGATTTCGCTGCTCGTTGGATGCTGCCTGAACTGCTGTGCTCTTCCAGCACCACTAATCCAGTATTTGCTTTCCAGCATCTGCAGTCATTGTTTTTACCTAGAGGATATTGTGCTCTAATTACATGCTATTATTATACTCTGTTGGCAGTGTGCGAAAAGCAAGGTTACAAAGGTTGACTCATATAGTTTCTGGTGACATGCTATACAATAATGTTAAAGTGGCAAATTTGATCTCTCCTAGGCCCTCAAGTTAGCCTTCCGCATAGAGTAACGGGAATAATGAATAAAAAGTATTCATTTGATTTTTTTTAACTTTCACTTTTTGGAATAGCATTCTCTAGTTTACAGATTACATTACTCTAGGAGAACATTTCAGCCTCTCAAATAAAGGGGTGGGATGTACTTCTCAAGAAATCGTGAATTAGCACCAGTAAGGCATGAAGCACTTCAAAGGGGAATAAACATCAGAATTGTCACGATCTCATTTCCTTACCATTTAAGATATAAGCCCTGGCAATATGTGAACACAATTTATGACTTCTCTTCTTTTAAACTCCTTCATGAGGCAGAATCAAATAATGGTAATTGCAGGATGAAAGACTGGTTGTTGTATGAAGCAAGACGATAAACATTTTTGAATACATTCATGATGATATGTGTGCAGCAAACTGAACAATATTCCTAATGTATCAAAACAAAGACACTTAGAAATAGAGACAGAGTGATCAAGGTGATGGTCAGTTCTCCTATTAACATCAAGTGTACTTCAATAGGTTATTTGGACACAAAGCCTTTCCTGACAATTGCAATGTAAATAGCAAGTCTAAAGTTTTAACACTGATAAATCAAATCCAACTTAAGATCAAACAATCTTTACATAGAATTTATAATTGATAAACATTTTAAGATCAAATTTATTTTCCTTATCCACACATTACAATGACTCAGTCATCAAATCCCTGTGTGGTTAAGGTCTTTGAGATGGTTCTGAAGATTTTACCACATTGATCTTATATAAACGCTGTTGTGTTATTTTTCAAATATTACCAGATGGTTTCTTCAGACTTTGAAATTGAGGGAGTATAAATTCATAGCCTCTGAGTTGCTAAATCAGCACCATAACCATTAATGGTAACTTGGCCCATAATAAAAGGAATAAATATTTTTCAAAGAATAATCAACAAAATGATAATGCCACACTTGATCAAATAAGTTGGTTATTTTATATTTCTTAGTGAATGAATATGGCAAAGAATCTCACAAAACATCTACCTTGATATCAAAGCTCCTTCAAGCAAATTGTTCTGGGTGATGGCTAAGCTTATACTAGAGCTGACATGCTATTAAACATGTACAGATATCTATATAGATTATACAGATGTTTATATATTTATATACCCTTGAATTAGCAGCAAGGGTAGGCCCCTTGAGCCTGCTCCACTGTTCATTAAGATCATGGCAGATTTGATCATTCCAAACCCCACCTACCCTGCTCTCCTTTCACCCTTTCTTATCAAGAATCAAACTACCTTAATCTTAAAAATATTCAAGGACACTGTTTCCACTGCTTTTTGAGGAAGAGACTTCCAAAGGCTTATGATCTTTTATTAGAGAAAAATTCTCCTTATCTCTGTCTTTAAAGGGCAACTCAATTTTTAAACAGTGATTCTAAGCTCCATCATCCCCCACACGAGGAAATATTCTTTTCATATACGCCCTGTCATGATCCGTCAGTATCTTAGACATTTCAATCAAGTAACCTCTTACTCTTTTAAACTTCAATGGATACAATCCCTGGCCCATTGAATCTTTCCTCATAAGATGGAGAATGAATAGATTTATCTGCACTTTAGATGACATTAATTACAGTGTGGAAACAGGCCCTTTGGCCCAACAAGTCCACACCAACCCTCTGAAGGGCAACCCACCCCCCTATCTTTACCCCTTCACCTAACACTATGGGCAATTTTAGCATGGCGAATTCACCTAACCTGCACATCTTTGGACTGTGGGAGGAAACCGGAACACCCGGAAAAAATGCACGCAGACAGGGGGAGAATATGCAAACTCCACACAGACAGTTGCCCGAGGTAGGAATTGAACCCGGGTGTCTGGCGCTGTGAGGCAGCAGTGCTAACCACAGTGCCACCGTGCCACCCAGAAATCAGAACAACGCATATATAGTTTGGGGATGTTTTATATGAAGAAATCTCATCTCCATAGATTGCCATGAGTGACATGCCAAGTCAGTGGCAGATTCAAGTCACATATACCTCACGCACACAGGCAATTCTCAGGAAATTTCTCAGCAATAATGCTGAGGCTTTTAATTAAGAAGATCTCTTGTCATTTTCTGTCACAATTTTATGAGACATCCATCTCAAGAATGCTAGTAAAGTGTGGCCCAATGTGCTGAACATACATTTTCCTGTACTAAATTTCACGTGGCATTATCTGCTTTGTTATATATTTCATATAATTTCTGACCTACAACTTGAATTTCACTGCCTCTCTTGATTTGATCTCATCAGCAATAGTTCTGGGCATCTCAGTACTGATATCAGTACTTTCCCCGTCCCAACATATTTATTGTATTAAGTCTGTGCTTTATCTAAATTCTTAAACTGAAGATTTATCTGAATTCCTGTAACTTTGAGCTTTAACAACTTTCTGTGAGAAGATTAATCAAGCTTTATTTCTTTGTCATTGAATGTTGACATTGCTGGCTAGGCTAGCACATATTGTCCATCCCTAAATACCCTTGAGAAGGTGGTGATGACCTGCAGCGGTCCTTGGGGTGTAGGGAAACTCACAGAGAGCTATTGGGAAGGGAATTCCAGGAATGTGACCCAGTAAAGAGTGAAAGAATGGTGATATACTTCCAGGTCAGAATGAAATGTAAGTAGGAAGTAGCGTTTGCATATATCTGCTACCATTGACCTTGATGTGATAGATGTTGTGGATTAGGAAAATGTTCTTAAAGTTGCCTCAGTGAGTTCTTGCAGTGCAACTTCAAGATAGTACAGAGTGCTGCCTCTGTGCATTGACAGTTGAGGAAGTGAATGCTGAAGGAGGTAGTTGACTTGCCAAAAAAAGGGTTTAAGCCCAAAACATCAACTGTCCTGCTCCTTGGATGCTGGCTGACCTGTTGTGCTTTTACCAACACCACAATTTTCAACTCTTAATCTCCAGCATCTGCAGTCCTCACTTTCTCTCAATAACATGGGTTGCTTTGTCAAAGAGGGGTTGAACTTCTTAAGTATTGTAGGAGCTGCACTTGTCCAGGCAAGTAGGGAGTATGCCATCACAGTCCTGACTAGTATTTTGTAGATAGTGACCGGCCAATGGGAAGAAATGAAGTGAATGGCTCACTATAGAGTTCCCAGCCTCTAGCCTGCTCTTAAACCCATAGAGATATATAGCATGGAAACACACCCTTCGGTCCAACTCGTCCATGCTGACCAGATATCCTAACCTAATCCAATCCCATTTCCCAGCATTTGGCCCATGTTCCTCTAAACCCTTCCTATTCAAATATCCATCCAAATGCCTTTTAAATGTTGTAATTGTACCAACCTCCACTATTTCCTCTGGTAGCTCATTCCATACATGTACCACCCTCTGTGTGAAAAAGTTGCCCCTTAGGTTTCTTTTATATCTTTCTCCTCTCACCCTAACCCTAAGCCCTCTTGTTCTGGACTCCCCCATCCCAGGGAAAAGACATGGTCTATTTATCCTATCCATGCCCCTCATGATTTTATAAACCTCTATAAGGTCACCCCTCAGCCTCTGATGCTCCAGGGAAAACAGTCCAGCCTAATTAGCCTCTCCCTATAGCTCAAGTTCTCCAATCCTGGCAACAACCTTGTAAAGTTTTTCTGAACCCTTTCAAGTTTCAAAACATCCTTCCAAGAGGAAGGAGACCAGAATTGCAAGCAATATTCCAAAAGTGGCCTAATCAATGTCCTGTACAGCCACAACATGACCTCCGAATCCTACACTCAATACTCTGACCATTAAAAGAAGCATACCAAATGCCTTCTTCACTGTCTTATCTATCTGTGACTCTACTTTTAAGGAACTATGAACCTGTACTCCAAGGTCTCTTTGTTCAGCAACACTCCCCAGAACCTTACCATTAAGTGTATAAGTCCTGCTCTGATTTGTTTTTCCAAAATGCAGCACCTTGCATTTATCCTAACTAAACTCCATCTGCCACTTCTCAGCCCACTGGCCCATCTCATCAAGATCCCGTTGTACTCTGAAGTAACCTTCTACGCTGTCTACTACACCTCCAATTTTGGTGCCATCTGCAAACTTACTAACCATACCTCCTATGTTTACATCCAAATCATTTATATAAATGACGAAAAGTAGTGGACTCAGCACCGATCTTTGTGGCATTCCACTGGTCACAGGCCTCCAGTCTGAAAAGCAACCGTCCACCACTACACTCTTTTACCATCAAGCCAGTTCTGTATATAAATGGTTAGTTCTCCCTGTATTCTTTGTGATCTAACCTTGCTAACCAGTCTCCCATGAGGAACCATGTCAAAAGCCTTACTGGAGTCCATTTAGATCACGTCTACCAAACTGCCATCATCAATCCATTTTGTTACTTCTTCAAAAAACTCACTCAAATTAGTAAGACACTATTTTCCACACACAAAGTCATGTTGACTGTCCCTAATCAGTCCTTGTCTTTCCAAATACATGTAAATCCTGTCTCTCAGGATTCCCTCCAACAACTTACCCACCTGATGTCAGGCTCACCAGTCTATAGTTCCCTGGCTTTTCCTTAATACCCTTCTTAAACAGTGGCACCACGTTAGCCAATCTCCAGTCTTCTGGCACCTCACCTGTGACTATCGATGATACAAATATCTCAGCAAGGGGCCCAGAAATCATTTCCCTAGCTTCTCACAGAGTTCTAGGGTACACCTCATAGAGTCATAGAGATGTACAGCATGGAAACAGACCCTTTGGTCCAACCTGTCCATGCTGACCAGATATCCCAACTCAATCTAGTCCCACCTGCCAGCACCGGCCCATATCCCTCCAAACCCTTCCTATTCATATATCCATCCAAATGCCTCTTAAATGTTGCAATTGTACCAGCCACCACCACTTCCTCTGGCAGCTCATTCCAAACACGTACCACCCTCTGCGTGAAAAGTTGCCCCTTAGGTATCTTTTATATCTTTCCCCTCTCACCCTAAACCTATGCCCTCTAGTTCTGGACTCCCCGACCTAGGGAAAAGACTTTGCCTATTTACCCTATCCATGCCCCTCATAATTTTGTAAACCTCTATAAGGTCACCGCTCAGCCTCTGACGTTCCAGGGAAAACAGCCCCAGCCTGTTCAGCCTCTCCCAATAGCTCAAATCCTCCAACCCTGGCAACATCCTTGTAAATCTTTTATGAACCCTTTCAGGCTTCACAACATCTTTCAGACAGGAAGGAGACAAGAATTGCATGCAATATTCCAACAGTGGCCTAACCAATGTCCTGTACAGCCGCAACATGACCTCCCAACTCCTGTACTCAATACTCTGACCAATAAAGGAAAGCATACCAAACACCTTTTTCACTATCCTATCTACCTGTGACTCCGCTTTCAAGAAGCTATGAACCTGCACTCCAAGGTCTCTTTGTTCAGCAACACTCTCTAGGACCT
The DNA here is from genome assembly GCF_047496795.1 of Chiloscyllium punctatum. NCBI lineage: Eukaryota > Metazoa > Chordata > Chondrichthyes > Orectolobiformes > Hemiscylliidae > Chiloscyllium > Chiloscyllium punctatum. Next base: position 88,054,595 of record NC_092746.1, on the reverse strand, counting down.
TACCATTAAGTGTATAAGTCCTGCTAAGATTTGCTTTCCCAAAATGCAGCACCTCGCGTTTATCTGAATCAAACTCCATCTGCCACTTCTCAGCCCATTGGCCCATCTGGTCCAGATCCTGTTGTAATCGGAGGTAACCCTCTTCGCTGTCCAATACACCTCCAATTTTGATGTCTTCTGCAAACTTACTAACTGTACCTCTTATGCTTGCATCCAAATCATTTATGTAAATGACAAAAAGTAGAGAACCCAGCACCGATCCTTGTGGCATTCCACTGGTCACAGGCCTCCAGTTTGAAAAACAACCCTCCACCACCACCCTCTGTCTTCTACCTTTGAGCCAGTTCTGTATCCAAGTGGCTAGTTCTCCCTGTATTCCATGAGACCTAACCTTGCTAATTAGTCTCCCATGGGGAACCTTGTCAAACACCTTACTGAAGTCTATATAGATCACATCTACTGCTCTGCCCTCATCAATCCTCTTTGTTACTTCTTCAAAAAACTCAATCAAGTTTGTGAGACATGATTTCCCACGCACAAAGCCAAGTTGACTATCCTTAATCAGCCCTTGCCTTTCCATACATGTACATTCCATCTCTCAGGATTCCCTCCAACAACTTGCCCACCACCGAGGTCAGGCTCACTGGTCTATAGTTCCCTGGCTTGTCCTTACCACGCTTCTTAAACAGTGGCACCACTTTTGCCAACCTCCAGTCTTCCGGCACCTCACCTGTGACTATCGATGATACAAATATCTCAGCAAGAGGCCCAGCACTCACTTCTCTCGCTTCCCAAAGAGTTCTTGGGTACACCTGATCAGGTCCTGTGGATTTATCCACTTTTATGTGTTTCAAGACATCCAGCAACTCTTCCTCTGTAAATGGACATTTTTTCAAGATGGCATCATCTATTTCCCCACATTCTATAAATTGTCTGTTCTTATCCACAGTAAACATCGATGCAAAATACTTGTTTAATATCTCCCCATCTCTTGTGGCTCCATACATAGGCTGCCTTGCTGATATTTGAGGGGCCCTATTCTCTCCCTAGTTGTCCTTAATGTACTTACGAAAACCCTTTGGATTCTCCTTAACCCTATTTGCCAAACCTTTCTCGTGTCTCTTTTTTGCCATTCTGATTTCCCTCTTAAGTATACTCCTACTGATTTTATACTCTTCTCAGGATTCACTCGATCTATCCTGTCTATACCTGACATATGCTTCCTTCTTTTTCTTAACCAAAACCTCAATTTCTCTAGTCATCCAGCATTCCCTATTTCTACCAGCCTTTCCTTTCACCCTAACAGGAATATACTGTCTCTGGACTCGCCTTATCTCATTTTTGAAGGCTTCCCATTTTCCAGCCACCCCTTTACCTGTGAACATTTGCTCCCAATCAGCTTTTGAAAGGTTTTGCCTCATTCTGGCAAAATTGGTCTTCCTCCAATTTAGAACATCAACTTTTTGATCCAGCCCATCCTTTTCCATCACTATTTTAAAACTAATAGAATTATGGTCACTGGCCCCGAAGTGTGTCCTCACTGACACCTCAGTCACCTGACCTGCCTTATTTCCCAAGAGTAGGTCAGGTTTTGCACCTTCTCTAGTAGGTAAACCCACATACTGAATCAGAAAAATTTTCTTGTACACACTCAACAAATTCCTCTCCATCTAAACTTTTAACACTATGGTAGTCCCAGTCTATGTTTGGAAAGTTAAAATCCCCTACTATAACCACCCTACTATTCTTACAGATAACTGAAATCTCCTTACAAATTTGTTTCTCAATTTTCTGCTGATTATCGGGGGTCTAAAATACAACCACAATAAGGTGATCATCTCTTTCTTATTTCTCAGTTCCACCCAAATAGCGTCCCTGGATGTACTCCCAGGAATATTCCCCGTCAATACAGCAGTAATGCTATCCCTTACCAAAAATGCCCATGCTCTTGGAGCAATTGTATTTATATGGCTGGTCAAGTTCAATTTCTGGTCAATGGTAATTCTCAGGAAGTTGGCAGTCGAGGATTGACTTATGATAATATCATTGAACATCAATGGGAGATGGACAGATTTCCTCTTGTTGTTGATTATCTGGCACTTGTGTGGCACAAATGTTACTTGCTGCTCAACAGTCTAAGCCTGGATGTTGTCCAGGTCTTGCTACAGATGTACACAAACTGCTTCAGTATCTGAAGACTGGTGAATGCTGCTGAACATTGCGCAATTGTTAGAGAACATCCATACTTCCAATCTCTTGATGGAGGGAAGTTCATGTCTGAATTAACTGAAAATGTTTGGGCTTCTCACACTAATCTGAGGAATTCCTGCAGGTCTGTCCAGAGGCTGAAGTGACTGACTTCCCACATCCACCGGCATTTCCTTTGTGCTAATTATGAGTTGAACCAGCAAAGTGTTTCCCCTTATTCCCATTGACTCCAATTTTGGCGCCTTGATGCTATACTCATTTCAATGTCAAGGGCAGTCAGGCATTGAAATTCAGTGCTTTTGTCCATGGCTCCTGAAAATCTAAGACTGAATATGCTTGTGAATGTTCACCTGGGATATAATTTCCTCAAATAAATCTATATTCACATTGATTTCTGTTAAGTAACCTGCTATTAGAATTATAATCTTCTGTTGTATCTATAATAATGATTATTTTGTCTAGAATTGAAATTGGTCTGTAGGCTTACAATTGCTTGAGTTTGAGATGTGCTCTTTAACTAAGTGCTTCACATTGATATGTTTCCAGTCAATCAACACTTGTCCAGCAATCTGTAACTCACTTAAAATTAGAGTTGGCGCATTACATATCTCTTGTTGCTTCCTAGGGTTCATGTTACCTATCCCTAGGAACTAATTGTTTTTGAACCATTGAAGTCTGGAGTTTCTATCTCAGTTATTTTGCCCTTCCCTTCCTTCTCTGCTTTCTTCCACAGATTGACCTATTCATGACAAAAAAAATTGCCCCCAAATTATATACAAACATAATGGACCTTTACACAAGCCCGAAACCTCGATTTTGCTGCTCCTCGGATGCTGCCTGAACTGCTGTGCTCTTCCAGCACCACTAATCTAGAATCTGGTTTCCAGCATCTGCAGTCATTGTTTTTACCTTTAAACAAGACAGTTTGTTTTAAGAAAGGGACCAACCAGAGGTGAATGACAATGCAATTCAGTAATTTTCTGGATAATTCCCATTTGGATTACACTCAGTCTCGAGGAAGACCATGGAATGTCGCACCTGGAAGGGTGTCAAGGGATTTCAGAGAACCATTTGAAAGGGAGAAATAAAATGTGAAAGCCTGAACCATCTCCCCTAAATTGCACTTCCAGAGTGTGGACATAATGTAAATAACAGAAAGCAGTCTGGGCTAGAGACATATCTGTGCTTCCCCTTGCCAAGAATACACAAGAGAAGAGATTAAAAATCATCCGCCTCTCATGTGTGTGCTAGCCTGCTATTTAGTGCTACTGGGCTAGACAGCGCTGTGAGGTTTACAATGGTGGATCATTACGTGACACCCCTTTTTTTATCATTGCAGATAAAAAAAGAAAGGATGAAACCTCTCTCTTTCTCTCTCCGATTGTTGGAAGTGAGTCACCAGTCAAAAAGCCTTAGTTAAATAGGAAATCAGACAATTTCGTTCATTTAATTTGTTGCACCCAGAATCTCCAAACCAACTGCTCAACTACCATGGCCAGCTCTATTGGAATCACTTTGCTCAATGGCTGTAATATTTCAGCACATATACCAAATTGACAAGCCAAGGACTGATTCATGTGTCTTTTTAAACTACTATCTTTAACTTGCTTCTTGTCTGTAATTTGTGTGCGTGTGTGTTGTATTTTGTTTTTCCTTACTCAATATCAAATAAACATAAACTTTCTTTCACTCAGGAAAGCCAAGTTAAATTGGCTCCTTTAATAACATGAGTGCAGAGGAATTGGGAAAGATATCCATGAGGGAAACAATCCTTCATTTTAAGTTAATCTCATTGTGAACAACAAGGCGAGGTGGAGGTGAGGGTGTTGATAAAGAAGTTCCTCCCTCCTCACTTGGGATCATAATAAATTGGTCATAACAGCCTTACATCCCTTACCTTAGTCATGTTATATAGCACGTTCTTCAACCTCATTCCAGACTTCTGAGTATAAATCTCAGACTATTGTTTAAGTGTGATAAATATCCGTTCACATATGCTGCTTTTGTTGTATCTTAATTTTTGCAACACTGTAGTCTTCCTGTTGGAGGGTATGCAGGCTTTGTAGTGGGGTCATGTTTCAAATGCTCCTGAACCATGTTACAGGTTTTTCACTTGGCATCCCCAAACCTCCAGAAATATAGTTGTGGATTGTCCCAAAGGTCATGCACAATAAATTTGTGGTGTGATCAGATACCATTTGCACATTCACAGATTATATCTCTGTGGTAGCCCAGTTCTGAGACAGTTCCATTCATGTTGATAAAAAAATTTAAATAGCTGCTGTGAGGCACTTTATACCACTCACAGCCGGAGAACTTCTTCCTTTAGGTAAGAATGAAACATTATATGTAGATGGCAGAGTAGTAGCAGGCAGTCAGGTGCTTGGATTCCACAATATTCCTACCGAGCATTCATGTTGTGCTTTCACACTATGAGATCCTGTACTTTTGACCACACCTAAATGAGAGTCTTATAAAACAGGGAAGCTCCTTTATCCAGCAGCTTCGATGTAGTCACCTTTTGACATATAAAGCATGCATGCATTCCAACTGTAAAACTTCATTTTAACGACTTTATATCCAGATTGATCCAGTTCTGAAGAAAATTCAATGACTTGAGATGTTCAAGTCTCTATCCATATGCTGCCTATCCTACTGAATATTTCCAGCAGTTTCTGTTTTTAATCCAAACTGATGTTGTCATTCTGTTCTGAGGGACAAAGGTTCATTTATGTAAGTCTACGAAACTCATCATTTTCATGCAATTATGAAAACAGATAGAGAAAAATAAATCATGAGCCAAAAGGGAAATTTTTTTACATATACCTTAGAAATATTTTAACGTCTTTTATTTGTTTCATATAATGTTCATACAACTGACCTAACTATAGATTCAATCATAGTTTTTATTTCACACAAAATACAATGTAATCTTTTGCAGAAGAGTTAGTGAGAATACTGTAAGATTCTAGAGCTTAATGCAAGACCACCTCCTTCCACCTCTATAACATGATCTATCTCTGGTCAGCTTAAGTTCTTCTGCTGGACTTGATGATTCCAATGTTCTCCTGGTCAGTCTCCCATTTTCCACCCTCCATAAATTTGAGCTTGATCAAACTTTGATGTCTACATCGTAATTCAAATGAAGCTATGATAACTCTGTATTCACTGGCTTCTGATCTTGCAACACCTTAGTTTTAAAATTCTCATAATTGTTCTCAAATTCCTGCTGGCCTTGATCCTCAGTACCTCCTCTTCTAGCCCTTCAACCCACTGACATCACTCACTCCTCCAATTCTAGCCTCTTGCCCATTCCCAATTTTAGTTGCTCTACCATTTGTACCAATGCTTCTAAATGTTTTAAGGCTAAATTTCCAGATCCCTTCCATAAACCTCTCTGCTTCGATCTTTCTCTCACTTTGTCCCTCTCAGATTCCCCATCAAGCTTAGTGACTTTTCTTGGTTTTGGCAAGCTGTCGTATTATCTCCTCTTGTGTCCAATTTTATTTCATACTGTTCTTGTCAAACGTGGCAGGATTATTTTACAACATTATAAACATGACCTAAATGCAAGTTTCTGTTGGAATATGCAGCCTACACTATGCACTGAAGTTCTTGAGGGATATAATGTGTTTGCTGTAAATGTTAAGAGAAATGATATTTCAGAAAATTGGAATCAGAAGGGCTAATTTTGACTTTGGTGGTAGAATGAAATTCAACAATGAGCGATACATTTCACCCATTTTTCATTTTGGAACAGAATTATATATAAACCATTACCTGAACTGTTATTTGTATTAACCCCAGAGTTCTTTACCAGTGGTTACACAGCATATGATCATTTGTACTATTGATGGATGTAAAATAGTGCTGTTCAGGCATTTGAATTGTTCTCTTGTTTGCAGCTGTACTGCTGCAGTCCCTGATTATATTTATAAAACATCTCTTGAGCTGTCCTGCTGCTGTATGCTAATACTGAATTTAATGTGGTCAGTTGCAGTAGAAATAGAACATTTATGATCTTAGCTATCTTGCAATCTGACTAAACTTTGTTAATTCTCCTGCAGTTGGTTTGATGCTCTCCCCGGAGGTAGCACAGTGGTTAGCATTACTGCCACACAGTGCCAGAGACCCAGGTTCATTTCCCACCTCAGGCAACTGTCTGTGTGGAGTTTGCACATTCTCCCTGTGTCTGTGTGGGTTTGCTCTGGTTTCCTCCCACAGTCCAAAAATGTGCAGATTAGGTGAATTGGCCATGCTAAATTGCCTGTAGTGTTAGGTGTAGGGGAATGGGTCTAGGTGGGTTGCTGTTCGGAGGATCGGTGTGGACTGGTTGGGCCGAAGGGCCTGATTCCACATTGTAAGTAATCTAATCTTTCTGGGTTCTGTTCCCTTATGGCAAGCAAAGTTGGACTTGCGAATTCAATTATGTTGATTTTGATGGACTGAAATAAATATAGCCCTGTTCACGTTCACGCTGGATCTCTGAAACTTTCTCCACTGCCTTACGGTGTCACAAAGCGAGTCCCTTTCTTTTCTAAAAGCTGTTCCTTGGCTCAAGGAGACTCTGTCCTTGATTTTTTTCGGAGGGGTGATAAACCAGGACGGGCTCAGATCAGTTTGGTTTAGTACAGAAGTAAAAAGGATTTTGAGAGGCCTTTTGTTCATATGCAAACAGACGAGGCTTCAGGCGATAGTGTTCATGTTTTAGAAGTGACTTGTGTAATGAAAGGGGAACAGTTGGCTCGCTAGCTAAGCAGTTTAGTTCAGTCTTGAACAGGTGAGGAGTTCAACAGTGAGCTGTGTGGAAACTCTCTCTCTCTCTCTTTCTGCCCTTCAATTTCAACCTGTAAGCATGTGCTCTATTTCTACTGGTTTTTAAAGGGAGTTTGCTTATTGGGACTGTTATGTATATTCAGAATAGCATAATTAAGTCTAGTTTGGATAGACTGAGTTCTTTAGGGGTTCTTTATTCTGTTTTTTGTGTTTCATTGTGTAATTTTTTGAACAAATTTTTACCTGTTTTAAAATCTAGTAGTCAACCCAGCTGACTGATTCCGGGTAATTTTCACTGTACACTTATCAAAACAAATTGCGAAGTTATGGTCTGGGCTGCCTGCTTTAGAATATTTTGAGGGTTTGGCCTAGTCCATAACAATGGACATCTTAATTATGTGTCAACTTGATGGCATAAAAATAAAAATTTGCTTATTAACTGTTAAATGGAGTTTAACAAGCTCCCCGTAAGCCATTAACCATTAATGTTCATCCAGTGCCTTAATGTGAATTCAATTCTTTCAATCCTGAGAGGAACTCTGGTATAATAGACAAAAATATGATGGTTATTTCTTGGTACTCATGCAGCTAAAACAATGCTCAAGAAGCTTGATACTATCCAGGACAAAGCAGTCTGCTTGATTAGCACTACATCTACCATCATTAGCATTCGGTCAACCCACCAGTGCACAATGGCAGCAGTGTATACCATAAACAGGAGGATGCAGTGCATCAACTCAACAAGCTTCCTTTAATAGTGCCTTCCAGAAATAATGGCTTCCACCATCTGGAACACAAGGGCTATAAAAGAGTGAGAATTCTCTCACTCCCACGTTTCCCACCATGCCACACACTATCCTAACTTGGAACTATATCTCTGTAAATTCAACATTGCTGGGTCAAAATCTTGAATTCCCTTCATAACAGAATGTGAATGTGTTTACAGGTAATGTCATCCTGGTCCCAGAGGACAGCTATCTGATTACAGAGAGACAATGATGGTGATTTTAACCTGATGGTCACCACACTTCAGGTGGGGGAGGGAGCAAGGCTGAGAAGGCAGGATCTTTGTGGAATCCTTAGCTAGTGTGGCAAATAAACCTGGACATTTGGCATCCCTCTACATCACAAGCTAACCATCTAGCTAAATGAACTACTTGACCTTTCCACCCCTTCTTAAATGCCCCTACAACGCTTGGATTGCAGTGGTTCAAAGTAGGTGCTTCACCCTGCAATGCCAACAACCCGTGAATGATTTTTTAAAAATGTAGAATCGCTACAAAGTAAGGCTCACTTCATGCACCTTTTCTATTCAGAGTAAGGAGCAATTTCAGGTCTCATGGGCAGAAATCTCCAAAGGGCATTGAGACCATTGTGTCAGGTCCATATGAAAATCCTGAGCCTGCTTGGATTGACAGTATGTGCTGCAGTGCAACCTCTTGGGAGGTGGCGTTCTCATTGCCCATCTCTGTTTGCTCTCTTATTAAAGGATGGTAGTTGGGCTTCTCATGCTTAATGAATGGGTCCCCCAGTGATATCAGGTCAACAGCCTCACCAGGGGAGGAACATAACACCATTGGAATAAGAGTCGGCATTCAGACCATCAAGCCTGCTCAACCATTTAATATGATCATTGCTGATTAAACACCTCAATGCAGTTCAAGTACATTATCCCCTTAACTCTTTATACCATTGGTAAAAAGAAGTCCATCAATCTCTACTTTAAACAGAATCTAAGTCTGAGCTTTCACACCCCTCTGGAGTAGAGATCCCAAAGTTTCACAACAAACCTTGGAGTATAAAAGAAATTTCTGATCATGGTATTAAATAGGAGCCGCACAGGGGTTAGGAAGGCTATAGAAGGATTTGAACAGGCAAAGAAAATAGGCAAAGATGGGAAAGTGAGAGGCGTAGACTATTTTCTAAATGGAGAAAAGCTTTGGAAACATGAAACACAGACAGACTTTGGAGTCTTAGTTCAGAACTCTCTTAAAGTTAATAAGCTGATTCATTTCTTAGAAAGGCAAACACAATGTTAGCAATCATTGTGAATGGGCTACATTACAAAATCAGGGAAGTATTGTTCAGACTGTATAAGGCTCTGGTTAGATTGCATTTGGAATATTGTGAGCAGTTTTGGACAATGTATCTAAAGAAAGTGTTGGAGAAGGTCTAAATGAGGTTTACAAGATTGATCCTGGGGTGAAGAGCTTCAAATTTGAGGAATGGTTGCGGACTCTGGGTGTGTACTCCATGGAGTTTAGAAAGATGAGGGTAGATCTCATTAAAACTTACAGAATACTGAAGAGTTTGGATAGAGTGGATATAGGAAACTTTTTACTTTTTCCTTCTATTTTCCACTAATAGAAAAGACTCGGACTAGAGACAACAACCTCAGAATGAAGGGACGACCCTCTATTGAAGTTATAAATTAAGAGGTCCAAAGGCATTGGGTTGGAGGAGGAATCCTCCTCAAGCCTGTTTGTGGTTGGCTCTAGGTTTTTCATCCCTGAGGTCTCACCGCTATGGAGCTGACAGCTGGCCATGTTCTCAGTCTGCACTTGGGCAAGCTCCCCAGAGGGTACAAATTCATCAGGGAACTGCCTGACATAACTTGTCCCATTTTCTTGGTCCATTTGCCTCCAAACCCCTCTCCTTGGGGGCCTAAAGCATTCAACACGAAAAGGTTGTACAATGGAAAGTTAGCTTCATTGCAGCTTTGGGAATTGTTGATTCCAACTTTGTACACTTGAATAAATTAGCAGAAAGGCCAGGCAATTAATGCGTTGTCTGATTTGGTTATAATTAAAGATAAAAAGTGACAGTGCACAAAACACAGCAGTTTTGTGTGGAGCAATAATTTTGGAGACGTGCATATTTTTTCCCTTGATCTGACAATATAGTGCAGTTTCAACTAATTAAACCAAAACAGAAGTACTCTTGCAAATACTCTAATCCCTTTAACCTACTATTGATGTTAGATATAATTGGCATCTGATTATGCAATGTAACAACATCTACTGATGATGTTGATCATATATAGCTTTGTCATTTCATTAGTCAACTGGACTACCTCACTATGTTTGACAATGACCTTACATATTGGCTAGTACTTAGTTTATTTCTAGTACTCGTTGAAAGGAAATGCTGTAAAAATAGGCATCTTTCCAGAGATATTTCATATAAGGTGATCTTTAACACCATTTGAAACTTTTCTTTCCAAAGAAAACCTGCAACATGCTTGATGTATTTGAACATATAAAATATATATAGCTCATAAGTCACAGCAGCTCACGGTGGAGTGACGTGTGCCTATCCTTGTCAATCACATGTCATTCAGCTGGGTTTATCTGGGGGAAGATGTAGATGTGTCATTTCCTTGTATCTTCTATTGTAAGTATGGTGTGGAAGTGGAGATGTGCCATTTTTTTTAAAATGAGGAAAACATTGCAAAGTATTTCCAAAGTTTTGTGCTGATTAATTCTTACAAATATATTCTCTCATCATTTTTGGTCACTTCCATCACCTATGTGTCAGAAGCCCATGTGCACTTAATTTAGTAGCTTAACTTTTGTTCAAAGGGGAAGTTGAAGAAAGTTGACTGCCTTATCTTCACCAATGTATTGTTTCAGCTTTACATACAGATACAAAAGGTACAACACAGGTCCTGATCAACTAATTTTGAAACATCTGAGGAGTCTCAGCACTGAGGAATCTCTAAGATTTATTTCTGGTTTTCAGCAATTTGCTCACTTTGCAAATGCTTTTAACAGATTTTTTTCCTTCTGACTGAAGCCTTCATTGTAAATTCCATTGCTTCTTTCCATCTCATTGCGCTGAGATTTCTGGTTGTCCTAACTTTTGCCACATGTTTAGAATGACTGAGCAGCAGGTCTGAGCTTCCCAATATATCTGTGCTATCTATTGCAGAAGGCAAGAAACGACAGAGGTAGAGTCCTGTGATTGAGGCGTCATGGCAGACCACAGCAGCCCACTTGCTATTATCATCACTCAAACATGTACAGATTATACCAAAACCCATTTTTTTTTGTTACTATAGGTTTGGAACAATACATAGGCCATATGGACAGCAGCTTCTATTCTGAAAAGGCATTAGTGAACCAGAGGGCCTTTTCCCAAACAAAAATGATTTCATAATTATTGGTCAACTTTTAATTCTAGATTTTCTTTTTTAATTAAAAAATCTACCATCCGCTGTGGTGGGATTTGAACCCACGAGAGTGTGCCAAGTGGGCTGAGATAAAAGGTAGGGGGGAGGGAATTTGGAGGAGGGGCTCTGGGAATACGATAGGTGGAAGGAGGTGAGGGTGAGGGTGATAGGCTGGAGAGGGGGTGGGGCGGAGAGGTCGGGAAGAAGATTACAGGTCCGAGGATTGGGACTGAGATAAGGTGGGGGGAGGGGAAATGAGGACGCTGGAGAAATCTACATTCGTTCCGTGTGGTTGGAGGGTTCCTAGGCGGAAGATGAGGCGCTCTTCCTCCAGGCGTCGTGTGGCCGGTGTCTGGTGATGGAGGAGGCCAAGGATCTACATGTCATTGGTGGAGTGGGAGGGGGAGCTAAAACGTTCAGCCGGGGAGGTCGGGAAAAAGATTGCAGGTCAAGAGGGTGGTGCTGAATCCGAGGGTTGGGACTGAGATAAGGTGGGGGGAGGGGAAATGAGGAAGCTGGAGAAATCTACGTTCATCCCTTGTGGTTGGAGGGTTCCTAGACTGAAGATGAGGCGCTCTTCCTCCAGGCGTCGTGTGGCCAGGGTCTGCATGTCATTGGCGGAGTGGGAGGGGGAGTTAAAGTGTTCAGCCACGGGGCGGCTGAGTTGGTTGGTGCGGGTGTCCCAGAGGTGTTCCCTGAAACATTTCTCCTCTACACTGGGGAGACAGCTACTGACTGAGGCCTTAGCATAAATGCATCATAGCAGCTTCCTGTGTACCATTCAATAATCCCCACTGTCCCTGGATGGGCATCATAGGAAATCTTCACTTTCAGTGAGTACAGAATCTTCCTGTTGTTATAGAGCCTGTGCACTCTGTGTTGGCATCTTCAGAATCATAGAATCGTACATTATTGAAGAGGGCCTTCAACCCATTGAGTATGTACCACCAAAATTACTCTACTATCTGCACTCATCCCAATTTTCCACACTAAACCCTAAACCTTGAAACCTCAAATGTTCATTCTAGTACTTTTTAAAGGTTGTGAGGTTTCCCACCTCAACTATCCTCTCAGGCAGTGCCTTCCAGACTCCTGCTACGAGAAAAAGATTTTTCTCAAATCTTCTCTAAACCTCCTGCTTTTCACTTTAAAATTATGTCCTCTCAATATTAACCCTATGACTAAGGGAAACAGCTGCATGCCATTCAAAAACTGAAATTGCTGGAGAAACGCAGTGGGTTTGGCTGAATCTTTGGAGAGAAAGCAGAGTTAATGTTTCAGTCCAGTGACCTTCCTTCAGAACCCTGTCCATGTCTCTCACAATCTTATGCATCTCAATCAGGTCGTCCCTCAACCTTGGAGAAAGTGAGGACTGCAGATGCGGGAGTACCAGAGTTGAAAAATGTGGTGCTGGAAAAACCAGGCAGCATCCGAGGAGCAGGAGAATCGACGTTTCGGGCATAAGCCCTTCTTCAGGAATAAGGCTGGTTTGCCAAGTGGGCTGAGATAAAAGGTAGGGGGGAGGGAATTTGGAGGAGGGGCTCTGGGAATACGATAGGTGGAAGGAGGTGAGGGTGAGGGTGATAGGCCGGAGAGGGGGTGGGGCGGAGAGGTCTGGAAGAAGATTACAGGTCCGAGGGTTGGGACTGAGATAAGGTGGGGGGAGGGGAAATGAGGACGCTGGAGAAATCTACAATCATTCTGTGTGGTTGGAGGGTTCCTAGGCGGAAGATGAGGCGCTCTTCCTCCAGGTGCCGTGTGGCCGGGGTCTGGCGATGGAGGAGGCCAAGGACCTACATGTCATTGGTGGAGTGGGAGGGGGAGCTAAAACGTTCAGCCAGGGAGGTCGGGAAAAAGATTGCACGTCAAGAGGGTGGTGCTGAATCCGAGGGTTGGGACTGAGATAAGGTGGGGGGAGGGGAAATGAGGAAGCTGGAGAAATCTACGTTCATCCCTTGTGGTTGGAGGGTTCCTGGACTGAAGATGAGGCGCTCTTCCTCCAGGCGTCGTGTGGCCAGGGTCTGCATGTCATTGGCGGAGTGGGAGGGGGAGTTAAAGTGTTCAGCCACGGGGCGGCTGAGTTGGTTGGTGCGGGTGTTCCAGAGGTGTTCCCTGAAACATTTCTCCTCTACACTGGGGAGACAGCTACTGACTGAGGCCTTAGCATAAATGCATCATAGCAGCTTCCTGTGTAACATTCAATAATCCCCACTGTCCCTGGATGGGCATCATAGGAAATCTTCACTTTCAGTGAGTACAGAATCTTCCTGTTGTTATAGAGCCTGTGCACTCTGTGTTGGCGCCTTCAGAATCATAGAATCGTACATTACCAAACCAGAGAACATTCGGAAGACAATAAAGATCAGCAGTGTACAAGGTGGTTGAATCTCCTTGAGTAAGTAAACACAAAATAGGTAGATACTCAGCCTAAATACATTAATGACAAAATGCAAAGCCATCACCATCCATCAGAATAAATGCACATTGAACCTTGACACTGAAATTTGCAGAGAAAAACAGGTTTCCATCAATAACATGACAGAATAAGTGCACAATTCTTGTACAGCTGTAATGATGCATAAAACAACCTTCATAAATAACCAACCATGAGTAAACTGGCACTATCATTTTTTAAATCTGAACAACTATCCTATTTTTTCCTAACACCCATTTATCAATTCGTACCCAAATGTCAGTCTTTTATCATCTTATTCCTTCAGGGAGGATGTGGACTTTCTGATTGTGCCTGCATTTACTGCCCATCCCTAACTGTCCTTGAGAATTTGGTGGTGAGATACCTCCTTCAACTGTTGCAGTCCTTTTGATGTAGGAACAACTGCAATCCTGAGTGAGGGAGCTCAGAATTTGACTCAGCAACATGATATGGTTCCATGTCAGAATGGTGAGTGGCTTGGAGGGGAATAGGGTGGTGTTCCCATTTATCTGCTGCTCATTCCCTTCTAGATGGCAGTGGTTGTGGGTTTGGAAAGTGCCGTCTAAACAGCTTTGGTGATTTTCTGCAGTGTATCTTGTTGGTGCAGAATAAAAATTGAAAGAACTGTGGATGCTGTAAATCAGAAACAAAACAGAAGTTGCTGGAAAAGCTCAGCAGGTCTGGCAGCATCTGTGGAGAGAGATCAGAGTTGACCTTTTGGGTCCAGTGAGGAAGAGTCCATTCTGAGGAAGGGTCACCAGACTTGAAACATCAACTCTGATTTCTCTTCTCAGATGTTGTCAGACCTGCAGAGTTTTTCCAGTAACTATTGTTTTTGTTGTTGGTGGTACACTCGCTGCTACTGAGTATCAGTAATAGAGGGAATGGATATTCGTGAATGTAGTGTCAATCAATGGGCTGCTTTGTCCTGGTTAGTGTCAAACTTCTTCGGTATTGTTGGAATTATTTTACTGCTGCATCTGACAATGCCCTGAAGGTCAGGAAAATGGGAAAGTATTGTTTAGTACTGGGCTTAAGGGTTCTGGGGATGAGGTGACTCTTTAGCCAGATAGTGGTGAATCTGTGGAATTCAATGCCACAGAAGGCTATGAAGACTAGGTCATTGAGTATATTTAAGACTGAGATAGATAGGCTCTTGTGCACCAAGGGGATTACATGTTATAGGGAGAAAGCGGAAGAATGACAATCTTGTCACCCATGATTGAATGATGGACCAGACTCAATGGGCTGAATGGCCTAATTTCTATTCCTACGTCTTAAGGTCTTATGATTGACTCATAGCAGTCAGCCCTCAGCATGCAGGAGCTGCTGATTGCATTGTGGACTGACTCCAGAGCAACCCTGATCTCACCTCTTACGTTCTGATGAAGAGGTCCAGAGTCCTGGTAAGTGCTGATATTCTAAGAAACAGCATCAATAAATAAGCTTAAAAAGAACTATACCTGTCTGAGCACAGTCTGATCATAATACTTAGGTCTCTGGAATAAACGAAGCTGCTTTTTAAAGGTAAAAGAAACCTTAATATATTGTGGGTTTCCTCCAGGTACTCCACTTTACTCCAACAGTCCAAAGATGTGCAGGTTGGGTGGATTGGCCATGCAAAGTTGCCCATAGCATCCAGGGATATGTGGGATAGGTGGATTAGTCATAGGAAATGCAGGATTACAGTGAAGTGATAGGGTAGGGGTGTTGGGTTTTGGTGAAATGGTCTTCAGCGGGTCGTGATTCTATGATTCTATGAAACAGTTACACGTGAGGGGAGTGTTATAGTTTGTAATTCAGAATAAATTAATTGCCCTAGAACTTTAGAAATTAACATTGTGAATATATAACTTGCTAGAAATTGCCTGAAAAAACAATTAAAAGGCTTGAAAGCTATATTATAGCTTCAAACTCCCTTTGTGTTGCGGGTAAAGTTTTATAAATTGCACATCTTACCAATCTGTAGTTCCGGATTTTTTTCATACAGGCACCAATCCACATTGCAGTCACAGTGAGACTTTTCAAATAAGTTGTCCAGAACTTCTCTCACAGTCTGTCTTTCATCAACCATCAGTGTTTTACTGCTGCTATCATTCATGAGGACCTTAACAACCAACTGATGGAAAAAACAAGGATTACAATAGAACACTTAAATGACCGAAAAGACAATTAGTTACAATTCCTTGTAATTTAGAATGCCAAAAAAAGACCTGATTAGATTACTTACAGTGTGGAAACAGGCCCTTCGGCCCAACAAGTCCACACCAACCCTCCGAAGAGCAACCCACCAAGACCCATTCCCCTACACCTAACTCTACTGACAATTTAGCCTGGCCAATTCACCTAGCCTGCACATTTTTGGACTGTAGGAGGAAACCAGAGCACCTGGAGGAAACCCACACAGACACGGGCAGCATGTGCAAGCTCCACACAGACAGTTGCCCGAGGCGAGAATTGAACCTGAGTCTTTGGTACTGTAAGGCAGCAGTGCTAACCACCGTGCCTGAAAGCTCTAACCAAAGCTTTGAAGGGAAATTCTTGAGCAAATAGAGATAAACAATTTTTGCCAGTTGCAGAGCCTAGGACTAAGGGACATCAACCAAAACAATAGGGAAAGATCTTTTGGAAGTTAGGAGACACTATACTTGCGAAGCGTGAGCAAGTTTAGAACTCTTTTTTGCATTTAGCAGTAGATGCTAGATCATTTATTAATTGTAAATCTGAGGTTAGTAAATTGGTGTTAAGAAATATGAGGTTGGCTGTGATTGGCTGGAAGTTTCTGATTGATAGGACACCTGTCATCAGGAATATCAATTGAGGGAAAAGTATGATTACGGTCACTGATGAGGTCTCCACTGTGGCACTAATGGGAGATCCTCCCTCGTTCACTGACTGATGGAAAGACCCCAATCAACCAAGAAGAATCGATTCAGAAATGCTGAACAAAAAGGAAAAAAGAGTCCCGTAGAGATGGAGAGAGAGAGAGAGGTGGGAAAACAGCAGGTGCTGTGGACATCAAGGGAAAAGATAATTCCCTATTAGGGAATTCTGGTGGGAGCTCATTTTCTGCTTTCAGAGATCAGAACTGTTGGAAATTAAGAACGTTGGAAGATCCTCTCTGCTGAGGTTGATAGAAGGAATTGCTGGAGTGCACCTTGTTGGACATCAGTTCACAGATTCTCAAAGGATTAAAGGAAGCAACTTTTCACACACAGTAGCCATTACAACTCAGTGAAGCCAAAACAAACAGACCTGTTGGAAACGGGCAGAAGTGTTGGATGCTTCTGGTAAGGATAACAATTCTGTGGAGAGATTTGTATTGTGGTAGAGTTTGCATGGGGTGTTTGGCCATTTTAAGTGAGATAACTTTTCTTCAATTTGGTATGCTAATTTCCTACTATGCAATGTTTAATCAATATTGATTTTTGTTTGTTACAGTACAAGCCTTAAAACATAAGATCTAGTGTGATCCTTTGAGCTGGTCACAGGAATTCAAAACTCTGACTAAAAGAATTATGTATCATTGGGATCATAACAGGATCTTATTTAAGTTCTTTATAAATGTATTTCTGATTTCACTTGATAGTATACAGAGCAAATTGCTCCCTACTTCAGGGGGATTGTAGCATGGTGGTAACTTCACAGGAATATAAAACCTTTAGCACTGATAGTTGCTTGGTCTGCAGAGGGAAGCCAGCTTTGCTGACAATAAGAAGCATCTCTTCATGTAGCAGAACAATTGCATAATTACATATGGCAAAACCAGACCTAACTGGGTCCTTAATTAGTTTAATTCACTGGTCCTCCTCAATGATCTGGGAACATGCACATGGGCTGCAGCAATTCAACAACATAGTTCACCACCATCTCAAGGGCTACTCGGGATGAGTAATAAATGTTGGCTCAATCAGCAACACCCATGTCCCACATGCGAATTTTAAAAAAAGCTGATCATCATTTCCATAATCCATAGGAAGCTTTATCGACAATGGAAACGCATCGGGGAACTCTCCTGAAACAATTCCCCCTATTTACCCAGCTCCCTGTCTCCAAACTTGGGGCAGAACAAAATTGAATGAATGGATTTGGTTTCCCAACACTTAATCAGAGTAAACTTTTCCTCATCGAATGCAATAGGAAATGGTAGACAGGCCACCTGTTCCAAGATTCCTGCCGGTGAAGCTTTTGAGGAAGTTAACAGGAAGTACACAAGGGCAGCAGCCCAGGTTAGTTTGACCTTTGGTTTTGTTCTTTGCTGTTTGTTGGGGGAAGTGCCTTATTTCCTCCAGATGGTCTGAGGAGGAACAAGCCAAGTCCCTACATACATTGTGGCAGCGTGCAGAACACAAAGACAATGGCAACAACAAGTAAATCACACATTCTTCTTTTGAGTAGAGAATTAATTACTATAAGCAACTGGGAAAACCAAATTGCCATGTCTTCCATTATTAACTAGGTTGTTTTCCTTTTACTCACTCATTAAAGTAATAAAATAAAGGAAAGTTTAATGATTTTTAAGGATTCATAGGTATTTTTCAGCCTCTGTTAACAAATTAAGTTTAAATAATAAATCACAGTAGACCCCTGAATAATAGGTACGATTACATTGCATTTATACAAAGTTTACACAGATACATCCTTCTCAGTCCGACCCCTACCAGATCTAGCAAACCATCCAGAAAGATGTTCCAACTCACGGGGGATTTGTAACCATGAGAAATGGGTGAGTTTGAGACAGGAGGGAGGATAAATGTTAAAAGTCTAAATCATGGCACTACCTCACCTACTTTCAGTTTTCGTAGTGACATGGGCAAGGAGTTAAAGATTATTGGGATTGGACAGGAACATAGGGTGGAGGTTAAAATTAGATCAGCCATAACCTTACTGAATGACAGAGCAGGTTTGAAAGGCTGAATGCCTACTCTTGTTCTTGTTTTCGTCTGACAACTTTCCAGGATTAGCTTCCATGGTGCAGGCAGCCAATACGCTGGGTGTAAACATTAAATCTAATTTTGACAGTGAGCCAGTATTTTGCCAACAGTAGATTGGGTCCTCACCATGTGCGGAGACTGCTGTCACTATGGAGACTACTGTCCTGTGTCAGGCCAGGAATCATCAGGGTCAAAGGCTCCATGCCCCACAGAAGGTGAGCAGGCACAAAGGAATGCAAGTGCGGAGCATTCAATGTACCCAGAGGTGTCTCCCCACCTCTCTGAGGGTCTCAGCTGCTTTGCCTCTCTGGACATTAACTTCTCACTTTGAGGGCTTGAAGTTCTATTGATATAATGTGGAGTCTTTGCCATGAGTTAGTAAAGTGCTTTAAAATTTAATTGCAAAATTTGGCAAGTTGTGATTTGGCCCCTGACCTTTGAGTTGAGTCTAGTATTGTTATCACTGGAAAACCACATATGGAAACTACTGACCTTTTTAACCTTTGCCTCTTTCAGCTTTTCCAAAGCCAGTTTGATTTTATCAGCTTTTGCCCGGGCCTCTTTTTCTTCCTGTAAAACAGAAGAACCCTTAGAATTTATGGAAACAATTCTTGGTTAGTGCTGAGATGGAGAGTGATGGCAGAAAGCTGCTGCATTGTGGGATTTGGGAGTCCTTGTATATAAATCTGCACAGTTAGCAGGTAATAGGGAAGGCAAATGGAATGTTGGCCCTTATTTCAAAAGGAATAAAACATATGAATAGAGACGTCTTGCTAAAACTATACAAGGCATGAGTCAGACCACGGCTGGAATGCTATGCACTGTTTAGGTCCCCTTATCAAAGGAAAGACATACTGGCATTAGAGGCAATGTGGAGAAAGTTCACTCGGTTGATCCCAGGCTTGAGGGATTTCCCCAGTCCTCCCAATCACCAGCCTCACCGTCAGTCCACTCAATCACCAGCCTCACCCTCAGTCCTCTCAATCACCAGCCTCACCCTCAGTCCTCTCAATCACCAGCCTCACCCCCAGTCCTCCCAACCGTCAGTCTCACCCTCAGTCCTCCCAATCAACAGCCTCACCCCCAGTCCTCCCAACCGTCAGTCTCACCCTCAGTCCTCCCAATCAACAGCCACAACCCCAGACCTTCCAATCACCAGCCTCACCCTCCGTCTTCTCAATCACCAGCCTCACCGTCAGTCCACTCAATCACCAGCTTCACCCTCAGTCCACTCAATCACCAGCCTCACCCCCAGTCCTCCCAATCACCAGCCTCACTCAGTCCACTCAATCACCAGCCTCACCCCCAGTCCTCCCAATCACCAGCCTCACTCAGTCCACTCAATCACCAGCCTCACCCCCAGTCCTCCCAATCACCTGCCACACCCTCAGTCCTCCCAATCACCAGCCTCACCCCCAGTCCTCCCAATCACCAGCCTCACCCCCAGTCCTCCCAATCACCTGCCACACCCTCAGTCCTCCCAATCACCTGCCACACCCCCAGTCCTCCCAATCACCTGCCACACCCCCAGTCCTCCCAATCACCTGCCACACCCTCAGTCCTCCCAATCACCTGCCACACCCTCAGTCCTCCCAATCACCTGCCACACCCTCAGTCCTCCCAATCACCTGCCACACCCTCAGTCCTCCCAATCACCTGCCACACCCTCAGTCCTCCCAATCACCAGCCACACTCTCAGTCCTCTCAATCACCAGCCACACCCTCAGTCCTCCCAATCACCTGCCACACCCTCAGTCCTCCCAATCACCTGCCACACCCTCAGTCCTCTCAATCACCATCCTTTCGCGCTGTCCCCCTAATCACCAGCCTCACCCCCAGTCCTCCCAATCACCAGCCTCACCCCCAGTCCTCCCAATCACCTGCCACACCCTCAGTCCTCTCAATCACCAGCCACACCCTCAGTCCTCCCAATCACCTGCCACACCCTCAGTCCTCCCAATCACCAGCCTCACCCCCAGTCCTCCCAATCACCAGCCTCACCCTCAGTCCTCTCAATCACCAGCCACACTCTCAGTCCTCTCAATCACCAGCCACACCCTCAGTCCTCTCAATCACCAGCCTCACCCCCAGTCCTCCCAATCACCTGCCACACCCTCAGTCCTCTCAATCACCATCCTTTCGCGCTGTCCCCCTAATCACCAGCCTCACCCCCAGTCCTCCCAATCACCAGCCTCACCCCCAGTCCTCCCAATCACCTGCCACACCCTCAGTCCTCTCAATCACCATCCTTTCGCGCTGTCCCCCTAATCACCAGCCTCACCCCCAGTCCTCTCAATCACCAGCCTCACCCTCAGTCCTCTCAATCACCATCCTTTCGCGCTGTCCCCCTAATCACCAGCCTCACCCCCACTCCTCTCAATCACCAGCCACACCCTCAGTCCTCCCAATCACCAGCCACATCCCCAGTCTTTCCAATCACCAGCCTCACCCCCAGTCTTCTCAATCACCAGATTCACCCTCAGTCCTCTCAATCACTGACATTCTCTCCCAATCCTCTCAATTACCAGCCACACCCCCAGTCCACCCAATCACCAGTCTTACCCCCAGTCCTCCCAATCACCAGCCTTGTCCTCCGTCCTCCCTATCACCAGCCTCACCCCCAGTCCTCTCAATCAACGATCTTGTCTCCCAATCCTCTCATTTACAGACGTCTCACCCAGTCCTCAATTACTAGCCTTCTCCAGTTGTCTTGATCACCAAACATTACTCCCCTGCCCTCATCTCTGATACCTCTCCATCATCAGCCTTCCCATTTCTTTCAATCGTTCACCACACCTGGAAAAATAACAGTTTATTGAACTTGTATTAATATATTAGTGATAAATTAGCATTAATGAATGGACAGCAGCAGACAGTGGAGATAAGTAAGACACTTGGAAGTTTTACTTAGCAGATTACTACAATGATCAGTCGGGCTATCTTTGTTATTAGCCCCTATACTGAAGATGGTCAAAGGTAATGTTTTTTGCCACTGTTTTTCGGTTAGGGTATGCCATAAGGAAAAATGTATTAATTGTGAACAATTTTGAAAATTTTAAAATATCTGTTAATATTGAAATATTGGGTACTGACTTCCAACTCACTGACAATGCCTCAGACCAACCTACATTTAACAACCTGCTCTGAAAACTCTGCTCACATCTTGATAGCTGAAGTAAATTACACTGTAGCAGTTAAGTCAATCTGCAGCATTTTAAAAGGGAGTCAATTTTCTGTATCTTCAGAGCACAAATCCAAACATCAGCAACGTCAACTCTGTGCTTCTGTTTGCACATATGCAATGTGCAAATGTGACAAAGAAAATATAAAACCACAATCCTGGTTTTAACTTTTAAATCTGAAAAAGATACATAGAAAGGATACTGCAAGTACAAAATGTCTACAGTCAATTAAACCTGCCAGTATGTTGCTGGATTTAGAGTGGATACCGTTTCATTTTGTTACTATTAACATGATTTGACTTTATTTTAAAGAATCATAAAATGATGCAGCATAGAAGGAGGTTGTTCAGCCCATCATGCCTATCTTGGCTCTCTGAAAGTGGTATTGTCAGACCCAGTCTCTCAATCTGACCCCATAGCCCTGCTAATGCTTTCATTTCAAACAATTGTTCAATTTTATTTTGAAGGTTATTATTGAATAATTTCAACCCTCTTTTTAAACAAGACAGTGCAGATCTCAATTTCCTTTTTCCTCATGTTACCTCTGGGTGTTCAGCAATTCCTGTATCATGAATTTGAGTTCTTTGATTAAAAAGAGTTCTGTCTTTGGAAACAATTTCTTCTCACTTACTACAGAAGGATCCTCTATCATTTTGAACAGCTTCTATACATCTGTCTTTAACTTCTTTAAGAAGAACAACACTAATTTCCTTATATTTACTTGACTATAGTCTTTCTTCCCTGGGCTCATTCTCAAAATCTTCTCTAATTCCTCTATTAAGGACTTTCCTCTCTAAGCCGCAATGTTCCAGCTTGAGCCATTTCAGCCATCAAATGGACCCCTTCTGTTTTGCAAGATGGTAAATGTCTTGCCAGGCTTTTCACCATGGCAACAAAATCTCTTTAAGCTTCTTTGCATAATCACTAATATGAGGCATATAATTAACTATCAGAATTGAAACTGTAAATCTCTGTTTTAAGTAATCAAACACTTGTTTTACTGTAACTCCAAAGCTTTGTCAGGGTATTAATACAGGAAGTTTGTTCCCAACAACAAACACAATTATAAATGTTACTGTAGTCAGCAAAACTCCACATATGTCCTTAGCTACAAGAAATGCAACTTCTCCCTTCTTTGTTAATATATAATTTCCTCACCTAGTTCCTTCTTCTTTTAACTCCTCAACTCTTGAATATGTTGATTTGTGCTGAACTACAGTTTTGTAGGCATAGAACGCCCTTCAGGATTGTCTTCATGATCAGAGTAGATAGCAAGCGTTAGCATTTTTCAATGCATTATCAAAGTGTTATTATTTTCTTGGAAATTGGAACTCTTACCTCTGTCAATGGTTCTGGAGGTTCCAGAGGTGGTGGTGGTGGAAGTGACACAGAAGCTGAAGCGGTAGGCAGAAACATGTCAGGTGGAGGTGGCGGGAAATCTAGGCTTGGTTGCTCTGCATATCCTCTTTGTGAAGCTGAGGGAATCGTTGAAAAATTTGGCATTGTATTGGCAGCTAAACCTGGGGTGGCTTGAGGTGTAGCTGTTATGGCTCTTGCATTGCAGACTTGCTCTGTCTGATTGATGTCCTCCATTAGGTCTGCCATTAAGGCATCCAAGTCGGTGTCTTCCAGTGAATTGAGAGACTCTAGCGGAATGAATTTACAAAACTAAAATTAAATGGTACTACATAGGACAAAGCAACTGCAAACTTAAGATTGTTTTAATAAAAAGCATATTCTGGTCAGCAGAATGGAATGTAGCATTGGTTTACTTTCTACTCACCTCCTGCACCTTGGCTTGAACCCAGCCTTGAAAGTCTTCTCTGCCTACCAGATGGAAGGGTTCGATGGGAAATGATGGTGAGTGGGATTAATTCCGTCAGCCCTTTCAAAGGATAGGCATGACTGAAGGCTGAAAGACCTTTTCCTCAGTTGTGAGAGCTTCTGGGCCGGATTTTACAGAATTCTCAGTGATGTGTTTGGAGGAGGGTGGCCTGTGAAATGCCAAATTTTCTGTGTCTAACATCTACCTGACCCCACTGTCTCGCTGCAATGTTCCCAGTGATGACCCAGTGTTGGGCCACCTGCCATATAGCAATTTGGGCCATTAATTAGCCAATCAATAGCCTTATCCCACCAATTCTGGAATTTAACTTATGGAGGGAGAGGGCCATGCCAAGTGCCCAGCCTTGTAGCTTTTTCATTGTGGGGGCTGGTGACAGACAAGAAGGGTTACCTTCTTCATTGGTACTCTGGGCCTAATTGAGAACCCTTGAAGGTCTTCCTTCACCTACTCCTGGTTATCTTTCACCATCTGGTCTTGGGAAGGACGGGGGTGTCCTGGCACAGTGAAGAATCCAGCCATATCATTCTGTTTGAAGCACAATTCTGAATTGGTGACAGTACAAAACTGAAACTTTGGCCCTGAAATTCACTGTAACTGGCTTTGGGTACAAAACTGAATACATGCTTCTACCCACAAGCTCAAACCAGAAGGTTCAAGCCTTGGTGGAAAGTGGAAAAGTGTGACAAGTTGCCTGTGCTGATCATTTTTCCAAAGTTTTTTATTCTGTTTTCCTCAATTCTTTAAGTTGTTTTGCTATGATAAAGGGTCGTTGTTTAGATGAGGGGCTCTCTGTGGTTTTAGGATTCTTTAGGAATGTGGGTCTGTGAAGCAGTGTGAGGCCTGCTCAACTCATTATTCTGAAGCAGCTGGCAAGTGAAGGGAATTCATTTTCAAAAACTACTCCTCAGCTAGGAGGAGCACAAATGTTTATTCTGGTCTCACAGCTGGAGTGATAGTTGGCTGCTTTTACTGTGGGTACTAAAGCTGATTTAAACCTCTCAGCAAACTAAACAATGAGCATGAATCATAGTCAAACATAACTGATACTATATGATGATATTGTCTTAACATACAGACAATGGATGTAAACCACTCCAGATGTAATTCTGTCCCAAATACAATTTCACAATAAATGGGAAAACATCCACATGTGTCATACTTCACAATCTCATCCACGTCATTATGGATATCTAAAAATAACTGAGCTGATATTCTAGTCAAAGACAATATTCAATAACAAGACACGGGTTTTGGCACATTTCCATAGCTTCATTAGTCATTTTCACAAATATGATAACGATGAGTGATCATTTATAAGAACCATATAATGAAGGTTTACTAATAATATCAAGTGACACAGTGGGGAATGTAAATGGCAACATTGCAAAGGTCCTGTGATATATTAGTGAGTGTGAAAAGCTATGGCAAATCGACTTTGGACTGAAGAAAGATAGATCACAATATTTCCTTAATGGTGAGAAGCTTAAAAACTATGTTGCAGGGAGATTTAGGTTCTATAAATTATTTAAAATAAATGGATTGTTACAAATCTAAGGCTAATGGAATGCTAGCTTGCGTTACAAGGAAGCTGGAAGGCAAAGGATGCAAGTTATGGTATAGCTATATCAGGTTCTGGTTAGACCCTATTTAGAACACTGTTTTCAGTTCTACTCTTGATTTGCACCTCAGTAAGCATACAGAGCTCAGAGTTAAACTCTGCCTTTCCTTGTCCCAATACTTGCACTAAAACTGGAAGAAAATGGGATTGATGAGGCTGGGATCCTGCTTTACATTTTTAATATTTCCACATCCCAGCCAAATCAAACTCATTCCTTTTGTTTTTCTTCTTCAACCATATTCTTAGACATTTATGTACCTTCTGTTTAACTTTCTCTCTGTTTGACTCTCTCAAAATCTCTTTCATTTGTGCTTCTATTTTGTTTGATTCAACTCCTCATTTCCGAATTTCTCTTCCTCTTCCTTTAAGTCTGTTTCCTTTCACTTCTTCATCTTTCTCCTTGTTTCTTTGTTAATTGGCAAAAGTAGCCATGAGGAGGAATTAATAGAATACATTTGAGGTAGTTTCTTAGAACAATACGTTGTGGATTCTACCAGAGTTAAGGCTATTTTTAATCTTGCAATGTGTAATGTTTAGTAAATGATCTCAGAGTGAAAGATTCTCTAGGGAACAGTCACCATAACACAGTAGAATGTCGTGTTCAATTTGAGAGCAAGAAACTTAGATTGAAATCACTGCGCTAAACTTAAGATAAGGGTAATTATTCAAGGATGAGAGTAGAATTGGTTGGAGTGGACTGGAGTTTAAAAGCCAGATAATGGGAGTTAAAAATGAATAAGTTCAAAATAAGAAAAGTTAGATCAAAGTTTTCATTGTAAAGCTTACTTAGTTACCTCCATGTTGAACATAAACCGTAACTACAGATTACACTTCATGCAACACAAAAAGATGTTCTTACCATTGACATCGGTAAAACCAATTGAGAGTTTGAACTCTGAATCCTGATTGGACGTTGCAGTTGAGGGTGGGACAGTATCCACACCTAAACTCTGTAAGAAAATTTCAAAAGTAAAATGTTCAACACTTTTCAATCCCAGGATACAAGCAAACAATAAACAGTGTGGGAAACATCACAGATTTTGGAATAGTAAGAAAATGGTTAAAATTTGAGCTGCTTCACAAATATCTTTTTTTCTACATTAGAACAGCTTTTGGTGTGCAGCAAGTATTATCTGATTTTAGAAAATTTGCCATTTCTGTTTCCTAAAAGAGTGAACAAGAGAAATATAAATGGATTCATTTTGCCATTGGTGAACTTGTGATGTGGGAGTTTGTCAATCATACTCACTAGTTCAGGGCTAGTTGGCAATTACAGATTATATCTGACTTATTGGCATTTTTCTCAGGGTGGATTCTGGTTTCATTTGGTGCATGGGTGTGCAGTGGGCATTGCAAATGATGGCAGTAGTCAGAGACTTGATATGACTTGATCGATAACATGTGACTAGGAAGCTGCCAGTACAGAGTGGGCACTGCCAGTCAGCTCACCATTAGCAGAAGGGTGGCCTTTACATCAAACTCTGGATCTGGATTGGGGGGAAGGTGAGTATGGGGAGTGGTGGTGTGGAGACAATTGAGTGTGGGTGGAGGTATCTATAAAAGAGACTGGAAGTGGACTGGAGCAATTTTGTGAGGCCAGAGGAAGCATTTCTCTTTATCAAGTGGGGCATGTCAAGGTGAGGAAGCCCGATTGCAGATGAAATCAGCCCTTTAGCCGGACAGCCATCTGCAGTGTTAATTGAGCTCTGGAACAGACAAACTTGATGGATATTAAACCCTGGATTACAGCTGATTCACTGAAATCATGAAAGTTTGATCAACGGTATTAGAGTTAAAATAGTTGCTGCTGCTCATGTTACCACCCTTAATATTGAAATCAGAAGAAAAACATAAACTACATTTCAATTTGTAGGTTATCTTGTTTGAACTGTAAACCATATTTAGATTCATTTCTTGGTTACTTCTGGGTTTCCTGTACTTAGAATAATGCATTTAAACATCCAACTCCTGAGGACCTTGAAATGCTGTAAAAGAGAATGAAGTCAACAGCTGGGGCATCATGTTTGGTCTCTTCAACAGTTTACTGTTCATCTGTTTAAAATTCCATTGAGCCCAGTCAAATTTCACTCAGGGCCACTTTAAACAGATGGTGCAATGAAGTAGTGAAAAACCCTAATGCACTCAACTGGGAAAGCGCAAAGGCAGCAGAGTGCAATGAACTGTTTAAATGTCTGCTGGTAGTTAGTTGGTGGGTGTGTGCTTAATCACTGAGGGAATCTGAAACTCTCAGTGTCCCTACCTCCACCCCTTTCCTTTAACAGTGTCACTGAACTCAATTACCACAATGATTGCAGCATATCCCCCATTGAACAGATTCTCTTTCACTGCCCAATCAGTCGATTGCTGGCTGACAGAGTGAGCTCATTCCTGGCTGGATCTTGACACTTCCTGAGTAGAATTCTGCTGCATTTTTCTCTTGATGTACAAGACTTCCAAAAGCTTTAATAGTTTTTTAAAGAAATGAATAGTTACTTAAGATAAATCTCCTTTTTGTTTATTAGGGAGCAAACCCACCATAATTTTGAAGAAGGAGGGAATGGGAACACCCAGATATCTACCCAGGAATACACAACCTCAACTTAGATAGAATAGCATTTCCATTATTCCACTGATTACTTTGCGGCCATTTGGCTCAGACCAAATGGAAGCTCCAAGTAATTGTAATTGTTTGTTGAGCTGAGCTGTTATCAGTGGATCTTTACACTGGCTTCAGCCTAACACCAATTCAGAGTACAGCCAATCAGAGCTATGATCACTGCAAGTGCCTGCGCCCCTGGCCAGGGAGTTCAAAACACAGTCAGATTGATTGTGAGAAAGTGGATGAAGGAATGCCAGTTGATTGGAGCTTATTCGTGAAGAGAATCCCCCTAGGTCAAGCAGTGGACATCTTCTGTCTGCAAAGGAAGATTGGAGAAAGATGCAGTGGTTTTTTTGAGGTTCACTCCAAGCAGCTCCATGACACAGGATTCTGTGCACTATGGTCTGTTACCCGGGGAGATAGTGAGGAAAGATCGATCTGAGACGGGTACAGCTGAGAACAGAAGTGAGTCAAGCAGTCAGGGCAGGCAGGGACAAGGTAGGACTAATAAATTAAACTGCGTTTATTTCAATGCAAGGGGCCTAACAGGGAAGGCAGATGAACTCAGGGCATGGTTAGGAACATGGGACTGGGATATCATAGCAATTACGGAAACATGGCTCAGGGATGGGCAGGACTGGCAGCTGAATGTTCCAGGATACAAATGCTACAGGAAGGATAGAAAGGGAGGCAAAAGAAGAGGGGGAGTGGCATTTTTGATAAGGGATAGTATTACAGCTGTGCTAAGGGAGGATATTCCCAGAAATGCATCTAGGGAAGTTATTTGGGTGGAACTGAGAAATAAGAAAGGGATGATCACCTTATTGGGATTGTATTATAGACCCCCTAATAGTCAGAGGGAAATTGAGAAACAATCTTGAAAGGAGATCTCAGCTATCTGTAAGAATAATAGGGTGGTTATGGTAGGGGATTTTAACTTTCCAAATATCAACTGGGACTGCCATAGTGTTAATGGTTTAGATGGAGAGGAATTTGTTAAGTGTGTACAAGACAATTTTCTGATTCAGTATGTGGATGTACCTACTAGAGAAGGTGCAAAACGTGACCTACTTTTGGGAAATAAGGCAGGGCAAGTGACTGAGGTGTCAGTGGGGGAGCACTTTGGGACCCGTGACCATAATTCTTTTCATTTTAAAATAGTGATAGAAAAGGATAGACCAGATCTAAAAGTTGAAGTTCTAAATTGGAGAAAGGCCAATTTGACAGTATTAGGCAAGAACTTTCAAAAGCTGATTGGGGGCAGATGTTCGCAGGTAAAGGGATGGCTGGAAAATGGGAATCCTTCAGAAATGAGATAACAAGAATCCAGAGAAAGTATATTCCTGTCAGGTTGAAAGGGAAGGCTGGTAACTATAGGGAATGCTGGATGACTAAAGAAATTGAGGGTTTGGTTAAGAAAAAGAAGGAAGCATATGCCAGGTACAGACAGGATAGATCGAGTGAATCCTTAGAGTACAAAGAAAGTAGGAGTATACTTAAAAGGGAAATCAGGAGGGCAATCTAGGGACATGAGATAGCTTTGGCAAATAGAATTAAGGAGAATCCAAAGGGTTTTTACAAATATATTAAGGACAAAAGGGTAACTAGGGAGAGAATAGGGCCCCTCAAAGATCAGCAAGGCGGCCTTTGTGTGGAGCCACAGAAAATGGGGGAGTTACTAAATTAATATTTTGCATCAGTAAAAGGATATGGAAGATATAGACTGTAGAGAAATAGATGGTGACATCTTGCAAAATGTCCAGATTATAGAGGAGGAAGTGATGGATGTCTTGAAACGGTTCAAGGTGGATAAATCCCCAGGACCTGATCAGGTGTACCTGAGAACTCTGTGGGAAGCTAGAGAAGTGATTGCTGGGCCTCTTGCTGAGATATTTGTATCATTGATAGTCACAGGTGAGGTGCCGGAAGACTGGAGGTTGGCAAACGTGGTGCCACTTTTTAAGAAGGATGGTAAGGCAAGCCAGGGAACTATAGACCAGTGAACCTGATCTCGGTGGTGGGCAAATTGTTGGGGGGAACCCTGAGGGACAGGATGTACATGTATTGGAAAGGCAAGGATTGATTCGGGATAGTCAACATGGCTTTGTACGTGGGAAGTCATGTCTCACAAACTTGATTAAGTTTTTTGAAGAAGTAACAAAGAGGATTGATGAGGACAGAGCAGTAGATGTGATCTATATGGACTTCAGTAAGGCGTTCGACAAGGTTCCCCATGGGAGACTGATAAGCAAGGTTAGATCTCATGGAATACAGTGAGAACTAGCCATTTAGATACAGAACTGGCTCAAAGGTAGAAGACAGAGGGTGGTGGTGGAGGGTTGTTTTTCAGACTGGAGGCCTGTGATCAGTGGAGTGCCACAAGGATCGGTGCTGGGCCCTCTACTTTTTGTCATTTACATAAATGATTTGGATGCGAGCATAAGAGGTATAGTTAGTAAGTTTGCAGATGACACCAAAATTGGAGGTGTAGTGGACAGCGAAGAGGATTACCTCAGGTTACAACAGGATCTTGACCAGATGGGCCAATGGGCTGAGGAGTGGCAGATGGAGTTTAATTCAGATAAATGCAAGGTGCTGCATTTTGGGAAAGCAAATCTTAGCAGGACTTATACACTTAATGGTAAGGTCCTAAGGAGTGTTGCTGAGACCTTGGAGTGCAGGTTCATAGCCCCTTGAAAGTGGAGTTGCCGGTAGATAGGATAGTGAAGAAGGCATTTGGTATGCTTTCCTTTATTGGTCAGAGTATTGAGTACAGGAGTTGGGAGGTCATGTTGCGGCTGTACAGGACATTGATTAGGCCACTGTTGGAATATTGCGTGCAATTCTTGTCTCCTTCCTGTCAGAAAGATGTTATGAAACTTGAAAGGGTTCAGAATTACAAGGATGTTGCCAGAGTTGGAGGATCTGAGCTACAGGGAGAGGCTGAACAGGCTGGAACTGTTTTCCCTGGAGTGTCAGAGGCTGAGGGGTGACCTTATAGAGGTTTACAAAATTATGAGGTGGCATGGATATGATAAATAGGCAAAGTCTTTTCCTTGGGGTCAGGGAGTCCAGAACTAGAGGGCATAGGTTTAGGGTGAGAGGGGAAAGATATAAAAGAGACCTAAGGGGCAACTTTTTCACGCAGAGGGTGGTACGTGTATGGAATGAGCTGCCAGAGGATGTGGTGGAGGCTGGTACAATTGCGACATTTAAAAGGCATTTGGATGGGTATATGAATAGGAAGGGTTTGGAGGGATATGGGCCAGGTGCTGGCAAGTGGGACTAGATTGGGTTGGGATATCTGGTCGGCATGGACGGGTTGGACCGAAGGGTCTGTTTCCATGCTGTACATCTCTATGACTCTATGACTCTATGACCTGGGATGCACACTGAAACAAACATCAACTCCACCTGGAGGATCATCAACATTATGAAAGATGTTCTTTGGTCTGCCTGAAATGTATTGGTCTTCCAGAGCAATGTGTTGACCCTAATTGAGTGCTGCAGATTGGCACATACCAAAGCCCAGGACTATGTGCTGAGGGAGGCACTAAAGCTTGGGCAGCTGCCACCAAAGTGCAATGGCAAAAGACCACGATCTAAGCTCTTTCTGCCAAAGTATAATGGGGTCCATTCAGTTATTTGATCTCCCCCACACCCACATCTTCCCCTGGTGCCTCAAATGCATGTAAATAGTCTTGTACAAGTAAGAAATGCCTTTGGTTTGTTTGCTGGAGAGAGTGAAATGGCTAGACATGGCAACACAAGCAGTAGACCCTGAAAGGATTGTAAGATGCCACCCTCGAATAAAACAATGGAGAAATGGATGGCCAGACTTGTGGAAAAAGAAAGGAAAATGTCCCAGAGAGTGATAAACCAATTGAACCTCCAGCTGAGAATACAGAGTCAATGGAGGAGGAATCGGTGTACAAATAGAAGGGTGTGTAGCAAGTAGCAAAGAATATCCGCACAAGGAAACTGCTTCAGTCACACAGGGCCAGCACAGGCCAGCAGCAAAGTGGAGAGAGACAGCTGTACAAATGACACACCAGTAACTTCCCTTTCACAAAGACATGCAGAAGGATGGCCATAAACAGAAGAAAAAGCAAAACATCATGAACGGGGAGGAGATGAGCACACCCAAGCCGGATGTTCGGAACCATGAGGAGCCCAGGACAACACAGCTCTGGTAAATCAGCACCAGGAAGACAACAGCAGCTTTGCCCGATTTGGAGCACGACATGAAACCAGATCTTCCTGGCTTTGTCTCCACCCCAATGGCATGTGATCAGGGCAATAGCCCTGAGGGGTGGGGCGACAGACCCCACAGCCCTGTGAGGGGCAACACCTCACAGGGAGGAACAGGACAGCACCAACAGCCCCCCTGAGGGGCAATACTCTGCAGGGAGGAACAAGACAGCTCCCACAGCTCACCTGAGGGGCAGTACTCTACAAGGAGGAACAGGGCAGCCCCCACAGACCTGCCAGGGGCATTAACCCACAGAGAGGAACAGCACAGCTCTCACAACCCCTCCTGAGGGGCAGTAACCTACAGGGAGGAACAGCACAGCTCCCAAGCCCCTCCTGAGGGGCAATAACCCACAGGGAGGAACAGCACAGCTCCCAAGCCCCTCCTGAGGGGCAATAACCCACAGGGAGGAACAGCACAGCTCCCACAACCCCTCCTGAGGGGCAATAACCCACAGGGAGGAACAGCACAGCTCCCACAGCCCCCTTTGAGGGGCAGCTCCCCACACGGAAGAACAGCACAGTTCCCCACTCTCCCCTCCCCCGCCTCCCGATGGGGAAACAACCCACAGGGAGGAAACACTTGTTGTTCAGCTTTTGACTACAAGCCCATCAGGAAGTGGCCAGCATGTAGCATCCTTGAGACCCTGCCAGAAAAGGGAGGGCGGATCCTATCGCATGGTTCCCTGAGCAGACTGTTAAAGTTATTTGACAAAATGCCTCAGTGTCAGAACTTTCCAACAAGCATCAAGATGTTTCTTGGCTGATGGTGAGTGGGGACTGCCCATCTGATGTTTCATGTACGTGCCTGCACCCAGTAAGCAGCTGTGCTGGTGAGGAAGCTGTTACTCAGCTCCTTCTGGAATATGCCTTTGCAAAGGATGTCTGGAGCAAGATGAAGTGGTTCATCTTGAGCAACTCTGTGATTCAGGACCCCATGCTGTACAGGCTGCTCTAGGGATGCACACCAGGATAAATATCGACTGTGCCTGAAGGACCATCAACTTGGTGAAAGATACTCTTTGCTGAAAATGTGTTGCTGGAAAAGCGCAGCAGGTCAGGCAGCATCCAAGGAGCAGGAGAATCGACGTTTCAGGCATAAGCCCTTCTTCAGGAATGATACTCTTCGGTCTGTCTGAAACTTGTTGGACTTCCAGAACAAGGAGTTGACTTTGACAGAGTGTTACAGACTGACACATTCCATGGTCCAGGACTATGTGCTGAGGGACACACTAAAGCTCAGGGCAGCTGCTGCCAAGGCACAGTGAGGAAAGACCACAGTCCAGGATCTTTCTACCAAAGTTTAATGGGAGTCTATTCAGTTATCAGACCCTCTTGGTGCCTCCAAACAAACATAAATAGTTTCCTGCCTAAGTAGAAAAGTTTTTGTTTCTTACAACTGCAAAGAAATTTCAAGAAAAGTCAATTTTCCAATGTTTTGCTTCTTGTTATGAAAAGACTGTACAGATATTATGCAGAACATTTGTGTCGATTTATTGATGATTTTATGAATAAAATACATTTTTGAAATTTCAAAAAAACCCCACTACATCAAAAGCCTTGGACCTTATGTGTTGAGGAAACACTTTCATAGATTAGATTCCCTACGGTATTGAAACAGGCCATTTGCCCCAACAAGTCCACACCGACCCTCTGAAGAGTAACCCATCCAGACCCATTTCCCTGTGACAAATGCACCTAATGCTATGGGCAAGTGAAAATGACCAATTCACCTGACCTGGACATCTTTGTGATTGTGGGAGGAAACTGGAGCACCAAGAGGAAATGCACGCAGACATGGGGAGAATGTGCAAATTCCACACAGTCACCAGAGATGGTAATTAAATCTGGATCCCTGGCACTCTGAGGCAGCAGTGCTAACCACTGAGCCACCATGCCGCCCATGTGGGCTGCAGAGGTTCAAGAAGAAGGATGCTACAGCCTTCTGAAGGGCATCTAAGGGTGAACAAGAAAGGGCTTGCTATCAACAGCTGTCCCCTGACAATCAGCTTTTAAAATTTGCTTTGGCATTGTCAAGGCTGGTGCCAAACACTCAGAAAATGGCTCTTGGGTCTGGTGCACAGAAAAATCAAAGAATAATATTGAATACATGAACAAAGGAGGTTATGATGGAGCTGTATATAATGATAGTTAGACATTAGCTGAAGTATTCTGTGCCACACTGTGGAAGGATGCGAGAACACTAAGGAGAATGCAAAGGCGATTTGCTAGGAGGTTGCTTGGGCTGGAACAACTCAGTTATGAAGAGAGACTAGACAGGCTGGGATTGTTTTCTTTAGAGCAAAGGAGGCTGAGGAGGAACTTGAGTGGAAACTGAAGTAGTATCTGGGTGAGCACTTGAAATGCCATTGCATACAAGGCTAAGGGCCGAATGCTGGAAAATATGTTTAGAATAAATAGATGCTTGATGACTGACACGGACGAATGGGCAGAAGGTCTCTCTCCAGGCTGCGAAACTATGATCCTGAATACCTAATGGTTTCAGTTCATCACCAGGTTTGCATCCATTTTAACCCTATCATTGCTATTAAATGAAAGCAGCAATATCACAGGAGTAAGTAGCTCTAGAGTTTTCTTGAACTTCCACCAAAGTGTGAAGATTGGCGAAAAGTCAACAAAAACATTGCAGACTGTCATTTGCACCATTCCTTTAGCATGTCTGCCAGTCTTCCACCTGATAGTATGAAGTCCCATGAACTTACAGGCCTCATATTATAACAACTACGGCATTGTGTTAATTTACAACTTTAAACCAAAGAATCGTTCATGTGACTGATGATCTTCTCAGCATGTATTAACTGCTATTAGGTTTTTGGAAGGAAATCAAATCTGATGACCTGAATGATTTAAGAATTTGTGTGCAAGCATTCTTTCTTGCGTTTGTCAGTGAAATGATTGGGGACAGACATAAAGTGTTGAATCTGAGCTAGATGACAAGCAGATTTAGTTACAGATTGATTATCCTCCTCCAGGACACATATTGGTTATAGTAAGCAATATTCTATTGAATGATATTTACTAGGTGCAGTGAGAAGTTCACAGTGATAAATGCTGGGCGCGATGAGAGATATCCTGCTTCAAGATATGTGCTGCGTATGCTGAAAGATACCCTGCTCAACCCATATAAATTGGGAGCAGTGAGAGCTATCTTGTTCCAGGATATATTCTGGGTACATTGTGAGATATAATGCTCAGTAATAACATATATTGGGTACAATGAGAGTTATCCTGCACAATAATGTGCACTGGGTGCAGCATGAAATATCCTGCTCAATGTAGATTTAGGTTTGGATTGATATACCCAGCTTTTATCATTTTTTGGGGGAAAAGGATCATGATGTCAGATATAATAATGAGTCAGATATAGAGGTGTTGAGCATATCTAGTTTTTATACTCGTCTGAAAAATGAGCAATAATGTCACAGTAGCAGGCCTCGAAATGGTAATTCAACATCACATCAAATTCAGAATGCAGAAAACAAAGAGCTGGCAGGATAGAAATCTGCCACAACTTGTACTAACAACTTGAAGCCACGTTGAAAAAATTCAGAACAGACAAGACAAGTTTATAAGAACTCACAAACATAGTTTGTTTCTTTTAAACAACTAACAGAAATATTAAGGAATTGTTGGCAAACTTTCCCAATAGTGAGATGTAAAAATAAAATAATAATATCATGTTTTTAAAATTATCTTGATAAATCTATTTGCTTTGCATTTTTGTTGAAATGACACAAGGATATTTTACTTGAAGCAATCCAGAAACGCCCAAACATCTTCGATAATCTTTGAATCAAGTGGTATATTAAAATTGAATATGTAAAAGCAACAGAATTATTTGTTAAAAAGAAGTTGTGAGGTAACTGTTACATACATCTGATGTTAAAGTAGCAAAAGTAGCTCCTAAACAGTTGGGAGGTCATGTTGCGGCTGTACAGGACATTGGTTAGTCCACAGTTGGAATATTGTGTGCAATTCTGGTCTCCTTCCTATCAGAAAGATGTTGTGAAACTTGAAAGGGTTCAGAAAAGAATTACAAGGATGTTGCCAGAGTTGGAGGATCTGAGCTACAGGGAGAGGCTGAACAGGCTGGGGCTGTTTTCCCTGGAGCGTCGGAGGCTGAGGGGTGACCTTATAGAGGTTTACAAAATTACGAGGGGCATGGATAGGGTAAATAGGCAAAGTCTTTTCCCTGGGGTCGGGATGCCCAGAACTAGAGGGCATAGGTTTAGGGTGAGAGGGAAAGGATATAAAAGATGCAACGTTTTCACACAGAGGGTGGTACATATATGGAATGAGCTGCCAGAGGAAGTGGTGGAAGCTGGTACAATTGCAACATTTAAGAGGCATTTGGATGGGTATATGAATAGGAAGGATTTGGAGGGATATGGGCCGGGTACTGGCAGGTGGGACTAGATTGGGTTGGGATATCTGGTCGGCATGGACGGGTTAGACCGAAGGGTTTGTTTCCATGCTGTACATCTCTATGACACTATCACTCTGCTTCCCACCCAATGCAAAAAGTAATCATTTTTGGATAAAAAAGGCATCTCTTTACTAATTCAGCCAGTTCTGGGATTAGCTTGTGGTTAGTGTGTGTGGGCTTTCACTTTCAAAGCAGAATGAAAACATCCTGAAAAATAATTTCTCTCCTAGTGGAATCTTAATGCCCCACTAATCAATGTTGTCATTTTATTGAGGCTGATCTTTTGCTTGCTAAAAGTTGCTTATTTGAATGCACAACCAACCTGTGTCAGCAGATCCATCTCTCCAAGGAGATTACTGAACATGGCATCTATGTCATCATTGGCGTTACCTCCTCCGAACTCCATCTGTAGAAGTACAAAAGAAACAATTGAGACAAAAATCAATAATTGATGTTAAAACTCTGTTTGGAAGATACCAGGTTTTAGTTTCTTTATGCCAAAAATAAATTTAAAACGGTGTAAACTAAACAGCATACCTTTCCTTTAATTTCAATTTTTTTTGCTTTTTCTCTTCAAGGTGTCAAATTTTTCTAGGCCGTAGTTCCACGGGAAATAAAACAGTCCCTATGTTACTCTGTCAAAGCAGCCATTTTTCATTTGAACCCTGATGGTGATGAGGTTATTTATACATAGACAAATGATTGCAGAGTTTGATTCTAACTTTGCTCAGTGGGTCAACACACTCCAGTATGAATTGAGGACAGTGGTCAGTCAGGGAAATCCTGACTAAATTCTCCTCTTCCTAGAGTAGGAATGCTGATGTCAGTTAGTTCCCAATCTGCTGCTGTGGCTGGGATCAGCTAACTGAGCAATGACCAGAAACTGATCTGGGAATTTCCTCCTCACTGTCACATTCTATGGTAGATTTACTTCCTGAACTTCATGTCTGTGCACACAGTGATTCAAAAAGAATAAAATGACGTATTTTTGATACATAATAGGGAACCAAATGAAGAATTTTGACATACGGCTGTTCAAGAGGTTAAAGTCTAACTATTTCTTGCTGTATAGCATATGCTGAGGTTGACCATGAGTCATAAGATGAAAAGGTGAGTTATGGGACACTGAAGATGCTTAAACTTATAATTTCTGTTAATTAAGCAAGCTACTGCAAACCAGAACAAGCAAGACCTTCTACTGAGCTATTATTATGTGGATCCCTTGCTTACTAAAGGGGTCAAGTCCATATTGCATCATATTTATTAAAGCAAGATAATATACAGGGAAATAAAAATGATATAAAATAAAATTGTTGCTATGAGATCTTGGTATGAGCAGCAACAGAAGATCTAATAGTCACTTAGCCAACGTATTTCAAACTATAATACTATTTTTAGTGTTATCCTTATTGAAATAGTGCATATAACTTGGTACAGCACTGATAACTCCCTGTTAAAGGTAATAGAAAAAAATCCCTCAGCTCCCACAAGTAAGTTCCATTATGTATAGTTGCAGAATTTGCAACCAGAAGTGATGGAAGGAATTTTCATTGCACACTGCTGAGCTTCTTTTATTGCTACAGAGTGCTGCCTGATTTTGTGAGTAGCAATTTCTTCACCTGCTGACTCGACTGAATATTATCCAGTTTTATTAGTATGGGATTGGAAAATGTCTCAAATCAATCAGGCTGTTAAATCACTTGATGATAAGTAGGCATTTGAAATCATATCGATATGTTTGTTATTGAGTTCAAGGTTGCAATCTGGAGTTCAAATTAAGTTTAGAATACACTCAGTTTTGTTTCTGTAACATGATGTCATCTCAAGCTCAAAATCCGTTTGTAATTCACTCCAAGCATGCTATTTAAATCCTGGACTATTTTGGCTAAGTAACAATTTTGTCAGATTTCATGGTTGGTTTTTCTCTGTGAAGTCAAGTGCAATTTTTCACCATATCGTCCCAAATTCACTTCATTAACTACATACCAGGCTCCATTGGCAACCCTCTTACATAGAAACATAGAAGATAGGAGCAGGGCTAGGCTCCTCTGTTCAATATGGTCACAGCTGATCATAAAGCTCAATACTTTGTGTCCGATGCTAGTCCAATTGTATCATCTCATTATAGCCAGAAGAACTCACCTGTCAACAGTTGTCCTTGAAAGGACTGGCATCCCTTTTGCCATCTTTCAAACACCATTGCTCACGAGGAGGAGCACTGGCATTCTGAAGCTGTTCTGCCTGGTATGTCATCATTTCCCCAGACATGGCAGGCGAGGTAAAATTGATGCCAAGGACCTGGAGGTGGTGGTGCATGGGGTGGTGAAGAGGATGGAAGTCCACTTCCCCAGGACTTGCAGCAGGGGCCACACCATCAGACTCTGCCAGCCTTGGCAGGGATTACCACTGGGTCAGTGTGGATTCCATAGTGTGGAGTATGAAGAAAATCAATGGTCTTTTCCACTC
Organism: Chiloscyllium punctatum; assembly: GCF_047496795.1. Taxonomy (NCBI): domain Eukaryota; kingdom Metazoa; phylum Chordata; class Chondrichthyes; order Orectolobiformes; family Hemiscylliidae; genus Chiloscyllium; species Chiloscyllium punctatum. The sequence goes on along the minus strand of NC_092746.1, from coordinate 88,015,663 downwards.
CACCAATGTCAATGCCACCAACTTTTTTCTATTACTTTAGACTTACTCAATCCTGTGTCTAGTTACCCCTCCTCCAAGACTTCCGTTTCCCCAGCCCCCAATGCCTCATCTTCACTATGGACATCCAATCCTTCTTCACCTCCATCCGCCATGACCAAGGCCTCCAAGCCCTCCGTTTCTTCCTCTCCTGACATCCCCAACAGTACCCTTCCACTGACACACTCATTCGTTCGGCTGATCTGGTCCTCACCCTCAACAATTTCTCCTTTGAATCCTTCCACTTCCTCCAGACCAAAGGGGTAGCCATGGGCACCCATATGGGCCCCAGCTATGCCTGTCTCTTTGTTGGCTACGTAGAACAGTCCATCTTCCGTAGTTACAATGACATCACTCCCCACCTCTTCCTCCGCTACATTGATGACTGCATTGGCGCCACCTTGTGTTCCCATGAGAAGGTTGAGCACTTCATCAACTTCACCAACACATTCCACCCTGACCTTAAATTTACCTGGTTCTGGATTAGTGGTGCTGGAAGAGCACAGCAGTTCAGGCAGCATCCAAGGAGTTTTGAAATCAATGTTTCGGGCAAAAGCCCTTCATCTGGACCATCTCTGACACCTCCCTCCCCTTCCTGGACCTCTCCATCTCCATTAATGACGACTGACTTGACACTGACATTTTTTACAAACCCACCGACTCCCACAGCTACCTGGATTACACCTCTTCCCATCCTACCTCCTGCAAAAATGCCATCCCGTATTCCCAATTCCTCCACCCCTGTCGTATCTGCTCCCAGGAGGACTAGTTCCACCACAGAATGCACCAGATGGCCTCCTTCTTTACAGACCACAATTTCCCTTCCCACTTGGTTGAAGATGCCCTCCAACGCATCTCATCCAATCCCGCACCTCTGCCCTCAAACCCCACCCCTCCAACCGTAACAAGGACAGAACAGTCCCCGGTCCTCACCTTCCATCCTATCAACCTGCGCATAAACCGCATCATCCACCGACATTTCCGCCACCTCCAAACAGACCCCACCACCAGGGATATATTTCCCTCCCCATCCCTTTCTGCCTTCTGCAAAGACTATTCCCTCTGTGACTATCTGGTCAGGTCCCTCTCCCCCAACAACCCACCCTCCCCTCCTGGCACCTTCCCCTGCCACTGCAGGTACTGCAAAACTTGTGCCCACACCTCCTCCCTCACCACCATCCAAGGTCCCAAAGGAGCCTTCCACATCCATCAAAGTTTTATCTGCACATCCACTAATATCATTTATTGTATCCGTTGCTCCCGATGTGGTCTCCTCTGCATTGGGGAGACCGGGCGGCTCTTCATAGACCGCTTTAGGGAACATCTCCGGGACACCCACACCAATCAACCCCACCACCCCATGGCCCAACATTTCAACTCCCCCTCCCACTCTGCCGAGGACATGCAGGTCTTGGGTCTCCTCCACCGCCGCTCCCTCACCACCCGACGCCTGGAGGAAGACTACCTCATCTTCCGCCTCAGAACACTTCAACCCCCGGGCATCAATGTGGACTTCACCAGTTTCCTCATTTCCCCTCCCCCCACCTTACCCCAGTTCCTAACTCCCAGCTCAGCACCGTCCCCATGACCTGTCCTACCTGCCAATCTCCCTTCCCACCTACCTGCTCCAACCTCCCCTCTGACCTATCCCCTTCATCCCCACCCCCATCCACCCATTGTACTCTTTGCTACCTTCTCCCCACCCTCCTCTCTGACCTGTCACCTCCATCCCCACCCCCATTCACCTATTGTATGTTTTGCTACCTTCTCCCAAGCCCCAGCCCTACCCCCCATTTATCTCTCCACCCTGGAGGCTCCTTTCCTCCATTCCTGATGAAGGGCTTTTGCCCAAAACGTCGGTTTCCCTGCTCCTCAGATGCTGCCTGACCTGCTGTGCTTTTCCAACACCACTCTAATCTAGACTCTGGTTTCCAGCATCTGCAGTCCTCACTTTTGCCTCCTTACTCAACCCTGTTACTGTCCCCACCTCCCACCAAGGTTCATGCTCAACCACTCTTTTGTTGTTGCCTGCAATGTCCTCCCTCAATTATGCTTCCCTTACACACACAAACACACACACACACACACACACACACACACACACACATATAATCTTCCATTGATTAACGCTGGATACCCTGTACACGATCTGCAGTTGGGCAGAAGGGGATATGTGGAGAGGTGCCCGACATTAAGCCCCTCACCACACTATGAGGAAAGAATCCTGGTCCTTGCAGGAGGAGATTGGGAAAGCTCCTGCATGGATGCTGGGACATCCATGTGCTGCCAAACAAATCAGTACCATTCTTCATTCCAGTGCAATTATCACATTAATTGTCAATGTCATTCATTTCACACAATTAATGAGCTGTGTTGCCTACTCCACCAAATGTTGCAAGTAGGCAATCATCTGGCTGCCTCCACCGACAGATTGGCAGTTGCCATGGTGACACAGATCCAGCAGTCTCAGGGTCTGCTGAGTATGTGTGCAGACCTGCACTCCATCATCTTAGCAGCAATACCAAAGCAATAGAGATCAGGTCCACCCTGATATAACACCTCACAGGGACAGGGTGAACTTTCAAGGCCAAAGGGCTCCACTGTAGGGCAGGCTCCTCCACCCCAGTTATGGAACAGGAGACTACACCAAGAGCTAGTGGGAGAGAAAGACAAAATAAAACCTCGTGAGACCCCATTGGTGTCATATGACATTGCACTGCAAATAGAAATTCTGACATTTATTAAAACAAGTTTGGAGTGTCACCACATTTGTTTGTTTGTGCATCAGTGCAGCCCTTATTCTAAGTCTCACACTGTGAAGTTGGACATCAGTGTGCATATATGATATTGCATGGAGCAATACCTGGCCAGAAAAGCTGCTGTATTTTGTATAGGCAAAGTGAACCTCATATTTAGAAGGGTCTCTGATAACTGGGTGCACAGCCATCACCAATCTCAGTAGTCTACAATGTTTGGCCTTGCGAGGTATAAAATGGTTGCGAGGGATTGGAAGCCCATAGACGTGTGTCCTCAAAGTGAATGTGCTCATGTGGAGTGTTGTCACCTCTTCATTTGAAGACTGAGATGAGGAGGAATTCCATCTCAGAGATTTTTGAGACTTTGGAACTTTTTGCTACAGACAGCTGTTGGGGAAGGATCCTTGTGTATATTGAAGGCTGAGATAGATAGATTCTTGATCAGTAAGTGGGTTATCAGAAAAGCCCAGGAAAGTGGATGTGAGGAGTGTTTGATCAGCCATGATCCTGTTGAAGGCTGTAGCAGGCTCGAGGGGCTGAATGGCTTCCTCCTGTTCCTATTTAGTATGGTCTTATGGTCTTGATGGCTTGCAGCCCTCTCCCTGCATGTTATATACCTCCCAAGGTCTCCCACATAGGCCGAGGCACTTGCCCCGCCCACTCTTAGTGTGATTGCAGCCATTTTCTTTCCCATTACGTAGTTGTAATATCTAGGATGATGGAAGGCAACAGCAAGCACTCCTTAGAAACTAATTCCCAGGGTCCAGTTTCATGTGTCAGTGAGGCCTTAAGTAAGCAAATCCACTTTCTGGTCGTCCTTCCAAGAAACCCATAGGCTTCACACCTCCTTGGGTCTATACCCAAACCGTCTGTATGAGACTGGAGCTGCCCACCTTCCCCCATAGTATAAGAGGTGGCCATGGCTCATACAGTGTCTCTCCAACAATCCACCATTGATACACCCCCTTCTGCTCCATTTCCTCCCTTACATAGACAGTTGGCCCCACCTCTCCCTCTCAGCCTGCAACCCCCAAAACTCCCAAATGGCCATGAATAGGTTTCCCCAATCTCCATCCTGCAAGACTGGTTCCCTTCATCCTCCTGTCATTGCCCCTTACCCTGCCTTTATTGGATGGGCACAATGACTGACTGTGGCCCATGTCCAGTCAGCTACCAATGAGAATGAAATATCGGTACATCCCCACAACTGTGTTCACTCTAACCCCATGACCAGCCTCTATGAATTCACAGGGCTGACTGTGACTCATTTCCTGAACGGTCGAGCGAACAGAGCATGGTCTGTTAGCACCCTCAGCGGATAGACACCTGACTGTGGCTGAGTCCCGAGTCTAATCTCAGATGTTGTCAATGACTTAATGTGCTGAGACCCCATCATTGACAGGTACTTCCATGGACTTCACAGAGAACCACTCCCCTAAGAATCTGAGACATGGCTACCTACCTGCTGCCCATACAGTGCTTTTGCCACTTGTGCTGCTGGAACATGGTACAGATTTGAGATTGACAATGAAATGAATTGAAAAGCAAAATGTTTGCCTTTTGACTGGGAACAGCTGACCAGCAAGACAAACTGCCTGATTCTGTGACTGTGATGCCAGGCCAAGCAAGGCAGGGGTGAGCATGCAAGTAGGTGCTAAAAGATTGAACATTGAGCAAATGATTGAGCGAGGAAGCCTGAAATGCAGCCTGTTCGGATCCATGAGCTGAGTGCTTATCCCGGTGTGCACAGTGCCCTTGCAGCAGCCTCTCAATGGGAGTTGCCAGTGCATCCTGAAGTGCAGAATCATCCTGGAGATGGGTTGAATAAGTGCCACTTTGACAGGCTGGCAGGGGTTGCATGCCAATGATGTGGATGTATGTGGTTGTTCACTGGAGTGTGCCCCAAGACGTTATTGCAGGGTGGCCAAGGTGATAGGCTGGAGGAGCAAGTGGCAAGCTAAGGTTGCCAGGTAATGACTCTGATTATCATGCTGATGTCTACTTTCCTCAGAAAAATAGTGGCTTTAAGTAGAACAGGAAACTGCACATTCAGGAGATGAGACTTGTTAATTAGGCTGTTAACAAACAATAATCCCCTGGTATGCATCATGCTGCTCCCTTGTCAGAATCTCAGCTTCATGACTAGGACCCTGCTTCAAAATTCACTGAGTTGTTTCTGACATCAAGAAAGGCCGTGTCTGACTGTTCACGCAATTCTGTAAATTTCTGGCCACAGCCTGTGTCATTCAGCTCCCTATAAGATTGTTCCATAGATATATTTATATTTAACACAACTACAGTGATGACCATGAATCAAAAGTCATGTGAAACGATCAAATGTATGTCACTGAGTGCTGAATTTCACTGTTGGAGGGGAGAGGTCAGATAATTATCACTTTGTTGCTGAACAAAGAGACCTTGGAGTGCAGGTTCATAGCTCCTTGAAATTGGAGTTGCAGGTAGATAGGATAGTGAAGAAGGCATTTGGTATGCTTTCCTTTATTGGTCAGAGTATTGAGTACAGGAGTTGGGAGGCCATGCTGCGGCTGTACAGGGCATTGGTTAGGCCACTGTTGGAATATTGCATGCAATTCTGGTCTTCTTCCTATTGGAAAGATGTTGTGAAATTTGAAAGGGATCAGAAAAGATTTATAAGGGTGTTGCCAAGGTTGGAGGATTTGAGCTACAGGGAGAGGATGAATAGGCTGGGACTGTTTTCCCTGGAGTGTCTGAGGCTGAGGGATGACCTTATAGAGGTTTACAAAATTATGAGGGGCATGGATAGGGTAAATGGCAAAGTCTTTTCCCTGGGTTCGGGGAGTCCAGAAGTAGAGGGCATAGGTCTAGGGTGAGAGGGGAAAGATATAAAAGAGACCTATGGGGCAATTTTTTCACACAGAAGGTGGTATGTGTATGGAATGAGCTGCCAGAGGATGTGGTGGAGGCTGGTACAATTGCAACATTTAACAGGCATCTGGATGGTTATATAAATAGGAAGGGTTTGGAGGGATATGGGCCGGGTGCTGGCAGGTGGGACTAGATTGAGTTGGGATATCTGGTTGGCATGGATGGGTTGGACTGAAGGGTCTGTTTCCATGCTGTACATCTCTGTGACTCTATGACTCTAACGGAGAGAGTTTTTTTAAATAATTGTTTGTGCGATGTGGGTGTTTCAGGCTGGCCAACATGTATTGCCCATCCCTAGTTGCCCTTGAGAAGACGGTGGTGGCCTTCTTGAACCACCACAGTCCATCTGCTGTGGGGTGACCCCCTCAATGCCATTTGGAAGGGAATTCCAGGAATTTGACCCAGGGACAGTGAAGGAACAACAATATATTTTTCCAAGTCAGGATGGTGAGTGGCTTGGAGGGGAACTTGAAGCTGGTGGTTTACCCAAGTCTGTCCTTCTAGATGGAAATGGTTGTGGGTTTGGGAGGTGCTGCCTGAGGAGCTTTGGTGAATTCCTGCAGAGCATCTTGCAGATAGTACGCTTTGCTGTTACTGACCACTGGTGGTGGAGGGAGTGGATCCTTGTGGATGTAATGCCAATTAAGTGGCCTGCTTTGTCCTGGATGGTCTTGAGTGTTGTTGGAGCTGCACTCGTCCAGGCTACAGTGGGGGAGTATTCCATCACTCCTGTCTTGTGTCTTATAGATGGTGGACAGGGTCGACAGTGTGGCGCTGGAAAGACACTGCAGGTCAGGCAGCATCTGAAGAGCTGGAGAATCGACGTTTTGGGCATAAGTCTTTCATCAGGAGTGAGGCTTGTGGGTTGAGGGGCTGAGCGATAAATGGGAGGGGGATGGGATTGGGGGGAAGGTAGCTGAGAATGCGAAAGGCAGATGAAGTTGAGGGAGAAGGTGGTTGGTCAGAGAGGAGAGTGGAACAGATAGATGGGAAAGGTGATGGACAGGTCAAGAGGGCTGTGCCGAGTTGAGGCTTGGGACTTGGTAATGTGGGTGGACAGGAAATGAGGAAACTGGTGAAATTCACAGTGATTCCGTATGGTTGCAGAGTCCCAATGCGGAATATGAGGCATTCTTCCTCCAGGCATCAGGTGGTAAGGGTTGGATGATAAGAAGGCCCAGGACCTGCATATTCTTGGTGGAGTGGGAGTGGGAGTTAAAGTGGCCTCTTTATACAGACACCTTCCCTACACTTGCCTGCCTACAAATGGTGGACAGGCTCTGGGAAGGCAGGAGGTGAGTTACCCACCACAATATTCCTAACCTCTGACCTACACTTGTGCTTATGTAGTGAGTCCTATGAGTTTCGGCTCAATGATAATCCCCAGGATGCTGATAGTGGGGAATTCAGTGATGGTAACACCATTGAATATCACGGGAAAGTGTCAGGGCACTACACTATTCCCTGCACTTTGTCCATAGCCTACTATGCCTGGTACTTTAAGTAATCATCCAGATACTCCTTAAATGTCGCGAGATTACCTGCCTCCACCACCCTCTCCGGCAGCATGTTCCATATATCAACTAGCCTCTGAGTGAATATTTTTTCTCAAATGTCCTCTAACTCACTTGTTCCTCACCTTAAGCTTATGCCCTCTGATCTCAGATACCTTGTGGGCCAACTTATAGTAAATGGACTACAGCAGCTCAAGAAAGCAGCAGGTCACTACCACCGTCTCAAGGATAACTAGGAACAGGGAACAGATGTGGGCCAGATAGCGATGTCCCATGTGTGAATAATAAACATCAGAGCTGGAGAGATGTGATGTCAACTGGGGCTGTGAGAGAAGGTGTTGACCAACCCTGGGAGAGACTGAATGCTTCAATTAGGTGCTGTGGGACACAAACGTCCCCTCTCAGTTTCATTGGTAAGTTTTTCAACTCGTGGGAAACCTGGAAACAGCCATTAAATTCCAATCCAGCTGCCCATTGTGTCATATCAAATTTGAATGTGTTAATAAGCATCCCATCTCTCCACAATGCAACATTCAGATGGCCTATTATATGTGGCAGATTGGGGCATTTTCTGGCATAACTTACTCTCACTTTTAAGTTTTAACTTATTCTCTCTTGTTATGTGGTGTGTGGGTTGGAGGAGGGAGTGGTTAAGATGGAGGGTGTTACCTATTTCTCTCCACAGTTATTGCTTGACTTACCGAGTGATTCCAAAATTGTCAGTTTTCACTCGACTTTTGATATGCTTAAAATGTATTGATAGTCTGAATTTTGTGATATGATGCATTCAATACTATCCATGAAATAAGAAACAGAATTAGCTGTGGAGTAATACAATTTAATTTGCACATAGGAATAGGAATTAGAAATAATAGACTTGTTCATCAAAAGAGGTCCTGAGTATTGTATTGGAGTTCATGTGCGAATCTATTCAACCGCTGAGTTCAATGGGTAACATCTCAGACCATTTAGGAAACATACAGACAGATACTGTACACAAAATCTGAAAAATATATGTAGTTTCTGTGATTCAAAGCAACTTGCAACCATCTTTTGCTATTGATTTTTACTTTTAGCTCTAATAAGTCATTGAAGTGACATGGGAGGAGATGAGAGAAGGAAAAGAATAATGCAATTATTACCACTACTTTCTCAAAATGTTTACAAAAGTATGTTTAGCATTTGGCACCAACTGCTAAAGCAAACTGAAAAGCAAACTGCTCATGATAGCTCAACTGTGAAACCTCACAGCAGACAGAGATCAATCTATTTCATTGAGCAAATACAAGAATAAATCAACTTCAGAAGAGAATGAAATCTCACCTTTATAGTTCAATAACAATGCGGGGTTAGGTCACCAGAAGTGGTAATGAGTCAGTGGTCTGACCAGGAGGATGGTTTGAGATAGCAGCAGTTGCATGTGTACTTTTACACACTGTGCAGCTTACTTATTAAGAAACTTACATTTTTTATTGAAGCTACTATTTTTCTTCGAGCTTGTTTCCAACAAGCTAGGGCATGGAGAAAGAACGTTGTTAAAATTCAGGCCGTATTACCTAAAGCACTGCAGCATGCCAGCAGGCAAGCAGCATACATACCTTGCACACAGACAGATATACTTCACATTCTTGAATATTCCTGTTAGTTTAGTTCAGGTTGGATTACGTTTTCTATTCAGAACATGTTACTGCAAGCATGACTTCAACTTTGTTGGACTTTCTTGTTAACTATGTCATTTAAGTAGAGTATTGAAAAGCTTGAAATGGGAGAATTACTAAAGTGTTGTAACAAAATGGGGGGAGCGGGGTTTATATAAACATTAAATTATACAGATTAAGGAATCAAACACTCTACATGGATATTGCAAAATAATTATGAGGAAAAGAAAGCAGACCGAAATTTGACAAAAGCAGGAGGAGGCCATTTAGTCCATTTGGTTTGCTCCTCCATTCAATGGGATTACAGCTGATCTGATAATCATCAACTCCACTTTCTTGCCTTTTTCACAAAGTGATTTCCTCACTTAACCAAATCTGTCTATTACAGTCTTAAAGACACAACATCTATAGCCCTCTGCAATCAAGAACTCTACAAGATTCACTACACTCTGAGTGAAGAAATCACCCCTCATCTCTTCTAAACTGGGTGACTCCTTACTCTGACATTACGCACTCTGTTCCCTGCTCCAGACATTGTTTTCTCTCTCTCCGTTTGTCTTTGTTTCTTTCTTCACCTTCGAGACCGGAGCAGTGTCAGTGGGGCAGTCTGGGATCTTTAACTTCTCCAGGCTCCCATAATTAAAATTGTCTTTCACCTTGACCCCTATTCCTAGACACAGTGAAAAGCAATGTGCAAAAAATCCATTGAAACGGTTGGCAACTGATTCAATTATAAAATCAACTTTAACTTGACCATCAGCTTTTAACATGCCCCACGTTCTTCTCCTAATTGCTTACCATTGTGAAATTATCCTGGAGGACAACACAAGCATTACCTTCTCATGACCAACCACCTCTTGCTTGGGTCTTTATATTTTCCTGGCAGCAGTGGCAGGGACTCCTGGCTGCAGTAGTTCAGAAGCCTGGACTTGTAGTGGTGCCTGGAGCAGGGACTCCTGGCTGTGGTATGCCCAGAGACTGGACTTGTAGTGGTGCCTGGGGCAGGGACTTCTGGCTGCAATAGGCCCAGAGACTGGACCTGTAGTGGTGCTAGGCTGTACTAGGCCTGGAGTGGGGACTGTTGGTATTGTCAGTGGGGCAGTGGGCAACTATGGAGCAGGAGTATCCTGGAACATCAGTGTCATCATTGCTCTACCTGGAATGGGGCTTCTTGAAGCCTGGAACACCTTGCAGAGACCTTGCAGAAGTTGTGCCTGAGACCACAATTTGAATAGAAGATGAATTCCTATTTAAGTAAATTATTTTTATACTGTTTGTAATTAAAAATGGCACTGATTGGGGTAACAAAGCACTTTTCATTGTATCTTCCTTAGATATATGTGTCAATAAAATCATTCATTCATTCAGCCCCTCTGCACCTACCCTGTCAAGCTCCTTAAGAATCTTGTATGATTCAATAAGGTCCTGCCTCTCATTCATCTAAACTGCAATGAGTCCATAGAACATAGAAAATTAGAGCTCAGCACAGGCCCTTCGGCCCTTGATGTTGCACCGACCTGTGAAACCATCTGAAGTCCATCTGACCTACACCATTCCATTATCATCCATATGTTTATCCAATGACCATTTAAATCCCCTTAAAGTTGGTGAGTTTACTACTGTTGGAGGCAGGGGGTTCTATGTCCCTACTACTGTGAGTATAGAACATACCTCTGCCCTCTGTCTTATATCAACTGAGCAGCTCTTTCCAAGAAAATCCCTCCATACCCAAGATCAACATAGTGGACCTTCTTTGGATAGCTTCCATTTTCAGGATTTCTTACTTTAGATAATGGGACAAAGACTGTTCACAGCATTCTAGGAATGGTCTAACAAGTTCTTTGTTTTCAAATTTTAAATTCCAAGCAGTAATGTCCCCATCCACAAACACCTAAATTGACAAGGTTCTCTTTAGAATTTATGTTGAACTCTGTGTGGAGTTTGCACATTCTCCCCGTGTCTGCGTGGGTTTCCTCCGGGTGCTCCGGTTTCCTCCCACAGTCCAAAAATGTGCAGGTTAGGTGAATTGGCCATGCTAAATTGCCCGCAGTGTTAGGTGAAGGGGTAAATGTAGGAGAATGGGTCTGGTTGAGTTGATCTTCAGAGGGTCGGTGTGGACTTGTTGGACCGAAGGGTCTGTTTCCATACTGTAAGTAATCTAATCTAATCCAATCTAAATGGTAAGGTTCCTCTTTAGCCTGAATATTGAGTGGACGAACTTCCTCAGTCACGTTAAACCTGAAGGGAACAGCACCTAGGGCTAGATGTGACCTCTTCTGGGCTTGAAAGGAGCAGGAGGATCCTCAGGTTTTGGACTGAAACTAAGGGACTTGCTTATTTTGCACTGTGCCCTCACACCCAACCCATTAGCCTTCACCTGACATCTGTCCACAGTGTGGATTCAAACTGACTTAATAGATTTAGCTGGGTTAGAGTACATTGACACAGGTCCTTGGTGGAAGCTTCCTGCCCCTTAAGCTCTCTTTTGCTTATTGATTAAACAGTGACTCCCACAAGACTCTGACACATATAAATGAGGCCTTCTCCAAGGCTTCTATAATTAAAGTTGTCTTTCACCTTGACCCCTTTTCCATGGACACAGTGGAAAGCGCTGTGCAAAAGAATCCATCCTGATGGCTGTCGTAGGTTAGGTAGATTAGCTATGATAAATGCAGGGTTATGGGGATAGGATATAGGGCTTGGTCTGGGTGGAATGCTCTTCAGAGTGTCAGTGCAGATTTAATAGGCTGCATGACCTCTTTTCACACTGTAGAGATTCTGTGTTTTATGATTTTAATTAATTCCCTAATGTAACTTTAACATTCAGTAAAATTACCACACATTAAAGCCAGTAGGTCCAAACAGACAAAAAAGTATTCAAGTGTCCTTGAGTCTTTGATAAGAACTGGGAACTTATAATCTTGTAATTGAAGACTTTTTTTATAAAATGAGTCATCATGACTCTGTTATCAGTGCAGCATATGTTATCTTAACAAAGTTTGTACATATTGACAGTTACAATGTTTGAACATTGCTGAAAAGGGAGAGAGGAGAAAACATCTTGTCAGGTTAAACATAAGACATATACTTTAGGAGAAAGGAGGCGTTGACTCTAATTGGCCAAGGCATTTCCATGGAGAAAGTAACAGGAACTATAGGCTGCCCATGTTTCAAGATAAATCAGATGATGACATCGATTCACATCATACAATTAGAATTGTTATGGCACAGAAGGAGGCCATTTGGCCCATCATGTCTGCTTCAACTATACGAACAAGTATCATTACCTCATATCATGATTTGCTGCATTTCCTTAGCCCCTTGCACATTAATTATTTTATAATAACCATTCAATGCCCTCTTGAATGCCCTGATTTAGCCTGTCTCCATCACATTTTCAAGTATAATCAGATTTTTGTCAGATCATCTTTACTTATTTTGCACATTGCTTTAAATCTATGCCCCACTGTCTTGCTCCTTCTATGTGTGAGCACCCTCCAACAGAGGGTGACCGAGAGGGAGAGGCATCAGTTTGGCGCATACATTACAGCCTGGAGAGCATCACACAGTGCTTAAGGCCCAAACATTACATCCTGGTAGTGTTTCCTTCCTTTCCTTCTCCTCTAGCCAAAATAGAGAGGGGTGAGGGAAAAGTGGTAAAGAGACGTGCTAATGCAAAATTTGTTGGAGTCAGTAGTTCAGGACTGGAGCTGAGTGAGTTATAACGGAAATCAGCCTGGGAAGGTAGGAGATTCGGAATCTGAGGGGAGACTGAAAAGTGATGTCACAGGAGGGCTGTGATTTGATTGGCTAATAAGGGGTCTGCTAAATTTAAATCAATGTTAAATTGAATCTTGTTAACTTGTTGGTTATAATTTGCATAAACAGAGATACAAAAACAGTTAAAAATGTAAAAAGTAAAAAGTGAAGACTGCAGATACAGGAGATCAGAGTCGAGAGTGTGGTGATGGAAAAGCACAGCAGGTCAGGCAGCCTCCGAGGAACAGGGGAATTCGAGATTCCCGGCATAAGCCTTCATCAGGAATGAGGCTTGTGGGCCGGGGGGTCTGAGAGATAAATGGGAGGGAGGGTGGGGCTGGGGGAAGGTAGCTGAGAATGTAGCTGGTGACAAGTGGTGTTCCGCAAGTCTCAGTATTGGGATCACAACTTTTAACTTCATGCATAAACGATTAACAAAGGAACTGAGGGTATTCTGGCTATGTTTGCAGACAGCTAGAGGGACAGGTAGCATTGAGGAGGCGAGGAGGCTGCAGAAGGATATGGACAGGTTAGGACAGTGGGCAAAGAAGTGGCAGATGGAATACAATGTGGGAAAGTGTGTGGTCATGCACTTTGGTAGGAAGAATAAAGGCACTGACTATTTTCTAAATGGGGAGAAAATTCAGAAGTCTGAAGTGCAAAGAGACTTAAGAGTTCTAGTCCAGGATTCTCTCAAGTAAACTTACAAGTTGAGTCAGTAGTTAGGAAGGCAAATGTAAGAATGGCATTTATTTTGAGAGGAGTTGAATATAAAAGCAGGGATGTACTTCTGAGACTCTATAAGTCTCTGGTAAGACAACAGTTGGAATATTTTATGTGGTTTTGGGTCCCACATCTACGGAAGTATATATTGGCCTTGGAGCGTGTTTAGTGGAGTGGTTTCAGGAATGAAAAACTTAACATATGAGAAACATTTGAGGACTCTGGGTTTCTAGTCAATAGAGTTTAGAAATATGATGGGGGATCCAATTGAAACATACAGAATACTGAATAGCCTAAACAGAGTGGATGTTGGGAGGATGTTTCTGTTGGTAGGAGAAACTAGGACCTGAGGGCATAACCTTGGAGTAAAGGGAAGATCTTTTAGAATGGAGGTAAGGAGAAAATTCTTCAGCTAGAGAGTGGTGAATCTATGGAATTCATTGCCACAGAAGGCTGTGGAGGCCAGGTCATTGAGTATATTTAAGATTGAGAGAGATAGGTTTTTGAGTATCAAGGGCAAAAAGCAGGAGAATGGGGATGAGAAAATGATCAGCGATGATTGAATGGTGGAACAGACTTGATGGATGAATGGCCATGCTCTTATGTCTTATGGTCTTATTACGAAGAACAGCTTCTCCCTATCTACTCTATCCAGTCAGCTCATGATTTTGAAAGCTTTTATCAAACCTGCCTTTAGTCTTCTCCTCTCGGAGGAGATTAGTCCTAATTTCTTCAGTCTATCCTCATAACTGAAGGTTTTCATTTCTGGAACCATTCTTGTAAATCGCCTCTGCATTCTCTCTAATTCAAACCTTTCCCATAATGTGGCACCTAGAATTGGTCTATGCTATGTCCCTATTCATAGCGCTAAGAAAACTGTATGCTTTATTTACTGCTCTCCATCTGTTCTGTCATCTTCAATGATTTTTGCACATATACCCCTGGGCTACCTGTGCTCCTGCATCCCTTTTAGAATTGTATCAAACATTTAAACTATAGAACATAGAACATAGAACATAGAACAATACAGCACAGAACAGGCCCTTCGGCCCACGATGTTGTGCCGAACTTCTATCCTAGATTAAGCACCCATCCAAGTACCTATCCAAATGCTGCTTAAAGGTCGCCAATGATTCGGACTCCACCACTCCCACGGGCAGGGCATTCCATGCCCCCACCACTCTCTGGGTAAAGAACCCACCCCTGACATCTCCCCTATACCTTCCACCCTTCACCTTAAATTTATGTCCCCTTATAACACTCTGTTGTACCCGGGGAAAAGGTTTCTGACTGTCTACTCTATCTATTCCTCTGATCATCTTATAAACCTCTATCAAGTCACCCCTCATCCTTCGCCGTTCCAACGAGAAAAGGCTGAGAACTCTCAACCTATCCTCGTACGACCTATTCTCCATTCCAGGCAACATCGTGGTAAATCTTCTTTGCACCCTCTCCAAAGCTTCCACATCTTTCCTAAAGTGAGGGGACCAGAACTGCACACAGTACTCCAACTGTGGCCTTACCAAGGTCCTGTACAGCTGCAACATCACTTCACGGCTCTTGAACTCAATCCCTCTGCTAATGAACGATAATACACCGTAGGCCGCCTTACAAACTCTATCCACCTGAGTGGCAACTTTCAAAGATCTATGTACATAGACCCCAAGATCCCTCTGTTCCTCCACCTGACTAAGAACCCTACCATTAACCCTGTATTCCGCATTTTTATTTGTTCTTCCAAAATGGACAACCTCACACTTGGCAGGGTTGAACTCCATCTGCCACTCCTCAGCCCAGCTCTACATCATATCCAAGTCCCTTTGCAAACGACAAATGCCCTCCTCACTGTCCACAACTCCACCTATCTTCGTATCATCTGCAAATTTACTGACCCACCCTTCAACTCCCTCATCCAAGTCATTAATAAAAATTACAAACAGCAGAGGACCCAGAACTGATCCCTGCGGAACTCCACTTGTAACTGGGCTCCAGGCTGAATATTTACCATCTACCACCATTCTCTGACTTCGACCGGTTAGCCAGTTTTCTATCCAATTGGCCAAATTTCCCTCTATCCCATGCCTCCTGACTTTCCGCATAAGCCTACCATGGGGAACCTTATCAAATGCCTTACTAAAATCCATGTACACTACATCCACTGCTCTACCCTCATCCACATGCTTGGTCACCTCCTCGAAGAATTCAATAAGACTTGTCAGGCAAGACCTACCCTTCACAAATCCGTGCTGGCTGTCCCTAATCAAGCAGTGTCTTTCCAGATACTCATAAATCCTATCCCTCAGTACCCTTTCCATTACTTTGCCTACCACAGAAGTAAGACTAACTGGCCTGTAATTCCCGGGGTTATCCCTATTCCCTTTTTTGAACAGGGGCACAACATTCGCTACTCTCCAGTCCCCTGGTACCACCCCAGTTGACAGTGAAGATGAGAAGATCATTGCCAACGGTACTCAATTTCCTCTCTTGCTTCCCACATAATCCTAGGATATATCCCGTCAGGCCCGGGGGACTTGTCTATCCTCAAGTTGTTCAAAATGTCCAACACATCTTCCTTCCTAACAAGTATCTCTTCTAGCTTACCAGTCCGTTTCACACTCTCCTCTTCAACAATACGGTTCCTCTCGTTCGTAAATACTGAAGAGAAGTACTTGTTCAAGACCTCTCCTATCTCTTCCGACTCAATACACAATCTCCCACTACTGTCCTTGATCGGACCTACCCTTGTTCTCGTCATTCTCAGGTTTCTCACATAAGCATAAAATGCCTTGGGGTTATCCTTGATCCTATCCGCCAAGGATTTTTCATGCCCTCTCTTAGCTCTCCTAATCCCTTTCTTCAGGTCCCTTCTGGCTATCCTGTATCCCTCCACTGCTCTGTCTGAACCCTGTTTCCTCAACCTTATGTAAGCCTCCTTCTTCCTCTTTACTAGACATTCAACCTCCCTCGTCAACCAAGGCTCCCTCACACGACCATTTCTTTCCTGCCTGATAGGTACATACATATCAAGGACACGTCGTATCTGCTCCTTGAAAAAGTTCCACATTTCCACCACATCCTTCCCTGACAGCCTATGCTCCCAACGTATGCTCCTCAAATCCTGTCTTACAGCATCGTAATTTCCCTTCCCCCAATTGTAAAATCTACCTTGTTGTGCGCACCTATCTCTCTCCATAACCAAGGTGTAAGTCATAGAATTGTGGTCACCATCACCAAAATGTTCACCCACTAACAAGCCCACCACTTGTCCCGGTTCATTACCGAGTACCAAATCCAATATGGCCTCCCCTCTGGTTGGACAATCTACATACTGCGTTAGAAAAGCTTCCTGGACACACTGCACAAACACCGCCCCATCCAATCTACTTGATCTAAAGAGCTTCCAATCAATATTTGGGAAGTTGAAGTCGCCCGTGACTACGACCCTGTGGCTTCTGCACCTTTCCAAAATCTGTTTCCCAATCTGTTTCTCCACATCTCTGCTGCTATTGGGGGGCCTATAGTAAACAACCAACAAGGTGACTGCACATTTCCTATTTCTGACTTCAGCCCATACTACCTCCAGAGGCAGATCCCCCTCAAACTTCCTTTCTGCAGCCGTTATACCATTTCTAATTAGCAATGCCACCCCCCCTCCTTTTTTACCACCCTCCCTAATCTTACTGAAACATCTGTAACCAGGAACCTACAACAGCCATTCCTGTCCCTCATCTATCCATGTTTCCGTGATGGCCACAACATCGTAGTCCCAGGTACCGATCCACGCCTTAAGTTCACCCACCTTATTTCTGATACTCCTTGCGTTGAAGAATACGCACTTGAGCCCATCTCTGTGTCCGCAAGTAGTCCCTGTCAGTGCTACCTTCTCCACAGCCTCCCTACAGTCTTGGGCATCCTGACACACAGCTAGCTTACTTGCTGGACTACAAGTCCGGATCCCATCCCCCTGCCAAATTAGTTCAAACCCCCCCGAAGAGTGCTAGCAAACCTACCCCCCAGGATATTGGTGCCCTTCTGGTTCAGGAACAACCCGTCCCTTTTGTACAGGTCCCACCTTCCCCAGAATGCAGTCCAATTGTCCAAATATCTGAAGCCCTCCCTCCTACACCATCCTTGCAGCCACGTGTTCAACTGCACTCTCTCCCTATTCTTTGCCTCACTGTCACGTGGCACCGGCAACAACCCAGAGATGACGACTCTGTCCGTCCTAGCTTTTAGCTTCCAGCCTAACTCCCTGAGCTCTTGAATGACCTCCCCACCCCTCTTCCTACCTATGTCGTTGGTGCCAATGTGTACCACGACTTCTGGCTGCACACCCTCCCCCTTAAGGATTCTGAAGACACGGTCCGAGATGTCTCGGACCCTGGCACCCGGGAGGCAACAAACCATCCGAGAGTCTCGCCCATGTCCACAGAACCGCCTGTCCGTCCCTCTAACTAGAGAGTCTCCTATAACTAGCGCTCTCCTCCTCTCCCCCTTTCCCTTCTGAGTCTCAGAGCCACAGACCCCTTCACTGCAGATTACACCTGCAAGGCTGTCCCCCCCAACAGTTTCCAAAGCTGTATACTTATTTTTTAGGGGAACGACCACAGGGGAACCCTGCACTGCCTGCTTCTTCCCCTTCCCACCTCTAACTGTTACCCAGCTACCTCTGTTCTCCGGTGTAACTATGTCCCTGTAGCTTCTATCAATCACCCTCTCAGCCTCTCGAATAATCCTCAGTTCATCCAACTCCAGTTCCAGTTCCCTAACTCGTTCGGTGAGGAGCAGGATCTGACTGAATTTCCTGCAGACGAAGTCGGCAGGAGTATCGGTGGTCACCCCTACCTCAAACATCCTGCAGGAGGAACATTCCACCGTCTGCGCTGCCATGACTGTACACTTTGTCTCCAAAACAAGAACACTGAGTCAATAACACTGAGTCACTTACCTGTGGACTTTAAAGTTAGGTTAGAGGAGGAGGGTGGGAGGGAGGCCCTACGAAAGTAGGACCTGGGGTCTAGAACACACCCACTCAAATACTAATCACTTATCTTCCCGACCAGCTCTGCGCTCCAACCTCACTTCCGCCCAGCTCACGCCGCTGCTCCCACTCAAATGACCGTTGGTGTTAAAGGGTGAGTATTTATACTCACCCTTTATCTTTCAGTGTTCTTCTGACCAAGGTGCACTATCTCAGACTTCTCTGTATTGATGCTCATTTGCTACCTCCACCAACTTATCTATGTTCCTGTTGGAGTTTTATACTATCATAGAATCATAGTATCCTTACAGTGTAGAAACAAGCTATTCAGCTCATCCAGTCCACACTAACCCTCCAGAGAGGATCCCACCCAGACCTGTTGCCTACCGTACAATCCTGCATTTCCTGTGGCTAATCTACCGAGCCTGCACACCCTGGATACTATGAGCAATTTAGGATGGCCAGTCCACCCAACCTGCACATCTTTGGACTGTGGGAGGAAACTGGAACACCTGGAGAAAACCCACGCAGACACGGGGAGAATGTGCAAACTCCACACAGACAGTCGCCTGAGGTTGAATTGAATCTGGGTCCCTGGCCCTGTGAGAGAACATTGCTAATTATTGAGCCACCGTGCTGCCCCACAGTTCACAATTCTTCCAAGTTTAATATCATTAGCAAACTTTTAAATTATTTCTTGCATTCCAAGATCCAGATCATTAATCTATCATTAACATAAATCAGGAGAAGCAAAGGTGCCAATACTGAGCCCTGGGGAACTTACTAAAACCATCCAACAGCACAATAACTATTCATTGACCATTACTGTCTACTTTCTGTCACTCAGCCAATTTTGTATCCATGTTGCTACTGTTCTTCTTATACCATAACCTGCAACTTTCCTCGCAAGTCTGTTTTGTGACACTCTATGAAATATCTTCTGGAAATCCATGTTTACCACATTAAAGGTTTCTATCACCTTTTCATATGTAAAGACCCATTGTCTAAACACAAAAGGAATATGTTCAAACTTTCCGCCTTTTTGATATTTCTCAGATAATTTGGTGGTTACCAAAAATAGATTGCCATCACCAGCGACCAAATTAGGACATCATCAGTATCATGCAAACAAGACCACATTTCTCTGCCTGCTCCACCAGAAAGTGATTAACACTGTGCCTTTTACTGTTTGAGACGTTCCACACCTTGCCAACAAATACTTTTATAATAATTTAGTCATATTAACTGGAAAACTGACAAATACAGAAAAACAATGGCTACAATTATTTATCTCAGAAATATCCCTGTGGTGATCTCAATGAAATGTCAAGGAAAACAACACTGTCTGTCACAAGGAATTATTGCTGGATTTTTTTTGTCACATCATTTATGTCTTTATTACTAGAGGTCTTTTGGGGATAAATGGAAAATACAATATGTGAATAATGTATCTTTTGGCAGTTTAATTGGCTTTCTGTTGCTGGTGGGCGGGAAGGTGTCACCTGCAGAAGCTACCTCCCTAGAAATAGACTGGAGGCAGGAATGTGTTGGCAGACAACCACATTGACCAGCAGCAACAGTAACGCCTGATCCTCCAAATCCACTTCTGCCTCAGGATAAAAATCCAGGTCATCATCTGTAGCCAGGTCAAGTAAGTTCTGGGAAATTCCTTTCTAGCCCCTAAAGGCAATCAAGTGATCTTTATGAACAAAAACAGAACTTGCTGAGAAAGTCAGCAGGTCTGGCAGCACTGAGGAAGCGTCACTGGACCCATAAAAGTTAACTCTGATTTCTCTTCACAGATGCTGCCAGACCTGCTGAACTTTGCCAGCAACTTCTGTTTTAGTTTCTGACTTACAGCGTCAGTAGTTCTTTCAGTTTTTATTAAGCAACCTTTGTGACCCTGGCTCATTACAACATAGCATTTCTTATGCAATTTGAAAGTGTAAATGTCCCTACCTTTCAGAAACATGGTAAATGTTTGTACAGAATTGTAATAATCCTTATCCAACATTTGTATCAATTATTCGTCCTAGGGAACAATTACTTGCTGAAGGTTTAAAGACTTCTTAGCATTTCATCCAATGCCTTGTTTCTGTATATACCCCACCTTGCCAATGTCCTCAAATATTCACACGGTCATTGATTTTCTTGTATTCTTTTCTAATTGAGACAGTGCATTAGGCTAAATTTTCAGAGGCATAAAGTTGTGGGCAGTGGACTTGCAATTCTCCTTTAAGTCACAAATCCAGTCTCAGTAAGTGATATGGGATATTAAAAATTATTTTTATGAACTTCTTGAGACTAATTTTCATTTGAACACACAGTTTGGCTCTATGGATGTCCCTTTAATTTGAACTTTCCTTTTATTCAGGGTGGGAAAAGCTGATTAACATTTCACATTGCACATTCCATTTTTCATATTCCTTGGGATGCACAACTGTTAAGTACCAAAGATAATATTCTTTAATTGATTGATCTCTGGGAAGGCATTTTCTCAGGGAGGACAAGTTAGTTTAGGGCTATGAAATTGTAACATTGATTCTTAGGTTCAGTGGAGTTCCCTGGAGGAGTGTGGGATTGTGGGTGTTTTCTCTAGTATTGCTGTCCATAGTATATTGTAACTGGAAACAATCATACAGCAGTAGCAAACATGTCTCCTCATTAAATTGTGTTATATGGAGGATGTGAACAAATATGAGATTTTGCAGTTTAACAGGAAGAATAGAGGAGTTGAATATTATTTAAATGAACAAAGACTCAGAAAATCGAAGTGAAGAGGGCTTGTGCATAAATTACACAAAGCTAGCACAAAAATTCAGTCAGTAATTGAGAAGTCAAATTGAATGTTTCAAAGGGAATGGAATATAAAATAGGGAGGTCGTGCTAAAACTATTCAGACACTACTCAGACCACAGCTGGAATACAATGAACAGTTTTGCACCTCTTATCTAAGGAGCAACATTCTGATATTGGAGGCAGTCAAGAGAAGGTTGTCGAGATTGATCCTGGGTCTGCAGGAACTTTCTTATGAGGAGAAGTTGAATAGGTTGGGCTTGTCTTGCTGGTGTTTAGACGAATGAGAAGAGACATTATCAAAACATGTCAGATTTTTATGGGACTTGACAGGGTAGATACCGAGAGGTTGCTTCCATTTGTGGGAGAGTCTAGGACATAGCCCACAAGTGGGCATAATCTCAGAATACAGAATTGCTCATTTAAGACAAAGATGAGGAGGACTCTTTTCTCTTAGACGGTAGTGAATTCTTTGCTGCAGACGGCTAATCAGGCTGTTTTGTAAAGAATATCCATGGCTGAGATAGAGGTATTTCTAATCATTATAGTAATCAAGAGCTATGCAGATATGGAAAGAAAATGGAGTTTAGGATTATCAGATTCCCCATGAACCCATTGAATGGTGGAGTGGATTTGATGGGCTGAACAGCCTACTTCTGCACCTATGTCTTTTTCATCTTATTTCCACCCACTAGTTTTCTTGCAACAGTACAAGCATAGGTGTAGACCTGAACCATTTCTTTAACATGTCCACAGATACATGTCAAGGGTACAGCTCATTATTAATGTCAAGATATGGCCATCCATCATGCAATGAGGTTCCCAAGATAATGTCAGATAAGGAAGGCCTTTCAAGCCACTTTAATTTCTTTATGTATTGCCTCTTTCTTTACCATCCAATTGCTTTTAAAATGATTCTTATTATTCCTTTAGTTTATCTAGAAAGTTATTTCAGATAATAAAAGTTTCCTACTTCTTGCCTTCCTGCTGTTTACTTTAATGTTCCAGGTTCGTTTATATTTTATTAACAATTTTATATATTTCTCACAGCTACCTCCTTTTCAGACGGAGGAACCCAAATTTCATCTGGTTTTCTTCATAACTCAGACCTTGACACCAACATTGCATTGACTGCTTGAATAGCTATCTTGATATTTATTGACCAAAACTGACTATAATGTTCAATGTTTCCAAAACAGCATTACACATTCTTGGCAAGCGCTACAAAGTTGCTGGAACATTATCACCTCTCTTGACTTTGCTACAATGATGTGCTCGCTTCTCACCAGTTCTGCATGTGCACCATAAAAAACAACAATCTCATAAATGATTTTTAAAATGTGGACATTTATGAACTTTTTCACTGTATTTGTCATCTCAGGTCATTGCATTTTAACTAGTTTATGATTGTTTTTCATTATTAGTGAAGACAAACTGCTGAACCAGCTTATTGCTCATCTCAAAGTCATAGATTTGATATCTTAGAAACATGTTGAACTCTAATGGTGGTGATCAAGAAGAGCAGGATATAAAGGAATGGGATTGGGGACAGGTGGGAGGAATTTTGGATACCCTTAAGATTCTGTGAATTAAAAAAAACACAAGTCGGGAATATTGCGTGCAATTGATTAGATTAGATTAGATTACTTACAGTGTGGAAACAGGCCCTTCGGCCCAACAAGTCCACACCGCCCCGCCAAAGCGCAACCCACCCATACCCCTACATCTACCCCTTACCTAACACTACGGGCAATTTAGCATGGCCAATTCACCTGACCTGCACATCTTTGGACTGTGGGAGGAAACCGGAGCACCCGGAGGAAACCCACGCAGACACGGGGAGAATGTGCAAACTCCACACAGTCAGTCACCTGAGGCGGGAATTGAACCCGGGTCTCTGGTGCTGTGAGGCAGCAGTGCTAACCACTGTGCCACCGTGGTCTCCTTCGTATTGGAAAGATGTTGTGAAACATGAAAGGGGTTCAGAAAAGATTTACAAGGATGTTGCCAGGGTTGGAGGATCTGAGCTATAGGGATAGGCTGAACAGGCTGGGGCTGTTTTCCCTGGAGCATTGGAGGCTGAGAGTGACCTTATAGAGGTTTACAAAATTATGAGGGGCATGGATAGGGTGAATAGGCAAAGTCTTTTCCCTGGGGTCGGAGAGTCCAGAACTAGAGGGCGTAGGTTTAGGGTGAGAGGGGAAAGATATAAAAGAGACCTAAGGGGCAACTTTTTCATGCAGAGGATGGTACATGAATGGAATGAGCTGCCAGAGGAAGTGGTGGAGGCTGGTACAATTGCAACATTTAAGAGGCATTTGGATGGGTATATGAATAGGAAGGGTTTGGAGGGATATGGGCCCGGTGCTGGCAGGTGGGAATAGATTGGTTTGGGACATCTGATCGGCATGGACAGGTTGGACCGAAGAATCTGTTTCCATGTTGTACATCTCTATGAGTATGACAGGAGTTTTAAGAAAGAAATTCTGGAGACAATGAAGACTTGGAATATAGCTTCAAAAGGGGTTGAAAATGAAATAGGAATATACATATAGGCAACATAACCCATTTGGATACTGTATAGAATAAGGTTCCCAAAGAGTTACATTAACTTGAAATACATACTCTAAAGAGAATGTTAATTCATGGTTGACTACTGACCATCTGGTTAAATCAAAATGCTGATGTTAAATAGCAAGGGATAGAAAAGAGATGTGGAAAAAGAAAGATAACGCTAATGCGATATTTTAATCTACCTAATATAAAATTGGAAAGTCTAAATAAGATCTGAGTTGGAAAAATACAATGCACAGTCAGAAACATACGATTGGGAGAAGCTCAGCTAACCTCTCAGGCCAATTTTCTTATTTAATGCGGAGGTTAATTATTTTGCAGGTACAAAGCAAAACTTATATTTTATAATCAATATGGTTGGGTTACATACAGTTCAGCTTCCCATAAGCTCTGTAATTTAAATGAAGTTGTAATGCTCAGTCAATAATGACCAGGAGATCATAAGATATAAGAGAAAAAAATTAAGCCATGCGGTTATCAAGTCTGCTCCACTATTTGATCATGGCTGATATGCTTCTCCACTCACTCTTGCCTTCTTCCTGTTACCCTTTATCGCCTTTCTAATCAAGAACCTATCTATCTCTGTCGTAAATACACACAATGACTTGGCCTCCACAACCCTCTGTAGCAATGAGTTCCACAGATTAACCATCCTCTGGCTGAAGAACTTCTTCCTCATCTCAGTCCTGAAGTGTTGTCCCTTCCCTCCGAGGCTGTGCTTTCAGGTCCTAGTCTTTTCTATGTGTGGAAAATCTTCTCCACACCCAATCTAAACAAGCCTGTCAGTATTCTCAGAGTTTCAATCAGATTCCCCTCATGCTTCTAAACTCCATCAAGTACAGTCCTCAATTGCTCCTCATATGACATGTCCTTCATCCTGGGATCACTTTTATATATGTCCTCTGGACTTCCTCCAATACCAGCACAGTTTTCCTTAGAAATGGGGTGCAAACTTGCTCACAATATTCCAAATGCAGTCTGACTAGAGCCTTATTCAGCCTCAGCAGTACATTTCTGCTTTTGTATTGTAGCCCTCTCAAAATGAATGTTAACATTGCATTTGCCTTCCTAACTGCTAACTGACCCTATATGTTAACATTAAGAAAGTCCTGAGCTGGGACTCCCTTTGTACTTCAGATTTCTGTTGGCTTTCCCTATTTAGAAAATAGTTTATGCCCCTCTTCTTCCAACCAAAGTGCATAACCTCATGCTTTCCCACACTATATTCTATTCGACAATTTTTTGCCTACTGTCCTAGCCTATCCAAGTCCTTCTACAGCTTTTCTCTTCCTTCAATATTACCTGTATCGCTTTGTTTACCTTTGTGCCATCACCAAACTTAGCATCAATGCCCTCAATACCTTTGTCCACATTGGTATTGTGCAATATGAACAGTTGTGGTCCCAATACAGGCCCCTGCCCCTGTGGAACTCTACTAGTTACAGGCTGCCATTCTGAAAAAGACCATTGGCTCCTTTGGCCAAGTTGTTCGCTACCTCCTCAAAACATTCTAATACATTTGGTCAGGCTTGACCTCCCCTTGGTGAAGTCATGCTGACTCAGCCCTATTTTATCAGGTAATTCCATATACTCCGCAATCGCATCCTCAATAATGGACTCTAAAATCTCCCCTACGACCGAGGTCAGGGTAATTGGTCTATAACTTCCTGTCTTCTGCCTCCCTTCCTTCTTAAACATGGGTAGCATTTTCAAGTCTTCTGGGATCCTCCCTGATGCCAATGATTCTGGAAACATCACCACCAATGCTTCTACAATCTCTTCAGCTCTCTCCTTCAGAACTTTTAGATGTAGTCCATATGGTTCAGGTGATTGACTACCTTCAGATCTTTTAGCTTCCCCAACACCTTCTTCTTATTAATGATCACTGCACTCACCTCTGCCCAAATGCCTCTCTGGAGCTTCTGCTATGCTGCTGATGTCTTCCACTGCGAAAACTGATGCAAAGTACCTAATCAGTTCCTCCACCATTTCTTTGTTCCCCATTACTATTTCTTCAGTCCCATTTTCCAGCAGTCCAATGTCCACTTTTGCCTTTCTCTTACCTTTTAGATATCTGAAAATCTCTTACAATCTTGTTTCATACTAAGAGCTAGTTTATGCTCATATTTAATCTTCTCTCCCCTATTGCATTATCTCTCCTGGTTTTCAAAAGTCTTCCCAATCCCCTAGCTTCACAGCATTACATGCTTTTTCTTTTGTTTTTATGCTGTCCCTGACTTCATTTGTCAGCCATGGTTGCCTCATCCTCCCTTTGGTATGTTTCTTCTTCCTCAGAATGAATTTCTGCTGTGTTTCCCAAATTATCGCCAAAAACTCCTGCCATTGCAGTTCCCGCTAGGCTCCCCTCCTAATCAACTCTGGCCAAATCCTCCCTCATATCTTTGTAGTCACCTTTATTAATTGTAATTAGCTTACATCTGATTCCAACTTCTCCCTGTCAAACTGTAGGGTGAATTCCATCATATTGCGTTCACTACCATCTAGGGGTTTCTTCACCTTAAGCTCTCTATTCAAGTCTGCCTCATTGCACATCACCAAAGTCACCAAATCACCAAAAATATCTGTTTAAAGTTATAACATTTAATAGAATTTGCAATGCATAAAGCAAGCTTTTAAAATGAACTGTTTCAGCACCTGCCTTTAGTGAAAGTTTTTGCTGTTGCCAGTGGAAAGGGTGACTATGCATATAAGCATATTTTCACATTCAGAAGCTGCTATGTTTGTTCTGAGGCTAGATTATTCCCTGCGCTTGCCTCTGTTATGTGCATGCATTCATGCTGCAATGACACTGCGTCGAACAGGGTCACATTTGCGTTAGATCTAATTTAGTTCCTCTCCTCCGCTTTGTCCCCATAACATTGAAAATGTTTTCTTTTTTTAAATGGTAAATATGTCTTCATCCAATCTTGGGCCATGCATTCTGCACCAAAATAACTCAGCTGCCCAAAAGATTCTCTTAACCTTCATGAAGAGTTTTTGCCAAGTAACTTCAATCCCATCTTCTGGCTTCTGATCTTCCTGACAATTGAAGTAGTTCCTTCCATTTACTGTAAGCAGTTCTTTAGTTCTTATCCTCGTATTATTTACTGCTCTAAGCAGAACAATCCTAGCTTCCTTAGTCACTCAACAAAACCAAGGTTCCTCATCCCTGGTACGATTCTCATAAAAATCCTCTGTACCCTCTCAAATGTTTTAGTATTCATCCTAAAGTGTGGTGCTTGGAATTAAGCACAATAATAGAGCTAACCATTAATAATTAATGTTTAATGTAACATTTTGCTTTTGTATTCTACTTCTAACAATATATAATTCTATGATTTATAAAGCCAGGCTGGGCATCCATTTTCATTAACAAATTCTCTAACCTTCTGAGGTTAGTGTAAACCCACAGGTCTCTCTGTTCCTCAGCCTCCTGTAAAATTGCAGGATTTTGTTAATATTGCCTCTCTTACTTTTTCTTCCAATACGTTCCACTTCATCTTCTCATGTGTTAAATATCATTGTCAACTTTTGATTGGCAAGCTAGTTTAATACAATTTTTCAAAATTCCTTCTGGGGCTCAACAATCACCTCAGAGGCTCCCCTCACATACTCAGACTTCTTATGGACAGGACCTATTCTTTCTGGCAACACCCTGTTTCCTTGGTCTGCCTTTCATTGATAGGGATTGGGAGTGTGCAGGAGTCGGGCGTTGTTTAAGTAGGTTAAAATGACTGGATTCACACTGGTATGGCAGATGGAGTGTAAATGTCCACCCATCTCAACCACCATCCAACTGAAAATTGGGGCTTTAGCATATCTTTTAATTTTTCAAACTGGTTCCCTAAATGAAACAAAATGAAACAAGTCATAGCATGAGCAAGGTTGGCTTTCTGTGCAGTGGCTGCCATTTTGGGTGGCACGGTGGCACAGTGGTTAGCACTGCTGCCTCACAGTGCCAGAGACCCATGTTCAATTCCCACCTCAGGCAACTGACTGTGTGGAGTTTGCACATTCTTCCCGTGTCTGCGTGGGTTTCCTCCGGGTGCTCCGGTTTCCTCCCACAGTTCAAAGATGTGCAGGCCAGTTGAATTGGCCATGCTAAATTGCCCGTAGTGCTAGGTAAGGGGTAAATGTAGGGGTATGGGTGGGTTGCGCTTCAGTGGGTCAGTGTGGACTTGTTGGGCTGAAGGACCTGTTTCCATAATGTAATGTAAAAATGTAATTTTGCATACTCTGGGAATGACATTTTCTCAATGCCACTTTACAGCCATTTGAGAAGCAGCAGTCAGAGTGCTGAATTTTGACCAGATGCAGGGCTTCAAACTAAAATGAATGTTTCAGTGAGGGTAGGTCTGGGATTGTTGTTGGCAGAAGTGGTGTTAGTTAATGGGTGTCAAATCTGTTGGGAAATGATTTCAATTGAATCTTTTAGATGTTTAGACAGTTTCAACTGAAGGGATCACATTACATCTATTGGAGTCTGTTTCCCATGACCTGGAACCATTGAGCCCTTTCACTAGATTAACAAGAAAACAGACCTGTCGGACCTCAAATGAATGCAGCGTGGTCAATTTTCCACTCAGAACAAATACAGAATATTTGTCCCAGTGTTTTAACGTGTTTATAATCTCAAATTTCTCTCTTTCCCATCATTTGGTTTTTGACGACAAATTTAGGTAAGAACCTAAGACCTATGGTGCAGAATAACAACCTGATTGACCAAACCAGGATGACACCAGGTTTGGATTGATAAAATTGTCAATTTGGGAGGGGGTTAGAAGCAAGTTAAGTGAGTTTAAGAATTTACACTCACAGGTATTTATAAAATGCATCAAAAGTGCACAAATTAGACAAGAAGTGTAAGAAGCTTGGAAGTAAAATCCTGAAGATTTCTGGGGTCTGCATGAATGTTCCAGTGGTATATTATGATAGGAAGATAGGGGAGAAAGCTATTCAGCCTTTTGAGCTTATTGTGCCATTCAATGAGATCATGGCTGATCTCTGGCTTAACTCCATACACCTGCCTTTGACCCATTTCCCTAAACAAAAACTGAAACCTTTTGCTTAACAACAAAAAGAATCTGTTTACAATAAAAAAAACAACTGATTCAGCATCCAAAGTTGTCTGTAAAAGAGTTCCAAACATTTACCATCCTTTGCGTGTAGAAGTGCTTCCTAACACGAACAGTCTCCACCCTCCCATGCAGATCCTTGTTGACTCCTTTGTCTGTCCAACCCTTTTTCTCTCTCTTTGGGCTTTATTCATACCGATTGATTACTCCTCAACCCCTGCCCCCACCCTATCTTCTGCATGTAAAATGACATTTTCCAAGCTACCATCAGTTCGGAGGAAGGGTCACCGGACCCGAAATGTTAAGTTTGATTTCTCTTTACAGATACTGCTAGAAGTGCAGAGCTTTTCCAGAAACTTCTGTTTTTGCTTCCTCACATCTTTCCTGAACAGTCTAGTCCTAATTCTCAGACCATGCCCTAGTTCTTGAATCCCCAATCAGTGGAAATATTATTATATGATTTATATCTACCCTGACTTTTCCTGTTAATA
This sequence comes from Chiloscyllium punctatum, assembly GCF_047496795.1. Taxonomy (NCBI): domain Eukaryota; kingdom Metazoa; phylum Chordata; class Chondrichthyes; order Orectolobiformes; family Hemiscylliidae; genus Chiloscyllium; species Chiloscyllium punctatum. The sequence goes on along the minus strand of NC_092746.1, from coordinate 87,986,393 downwards.
CTTCGAAGACTTCAACCAGATCTCCTCTTGACCTTCTACATTCTAGATTTAACTGACAGAATTTGTACAATCTCTCCTCCTAACTTAACCTCTGAAGTCCATAGAGCATAATTTGAGACCACAAAAACTGCAGGAGGTTGATCCCATCGGATATTCTTTTCAGCTAGTGGGACCAGAATGGACAGCTGACCAGTAGAGGTCTATTTACATCAAAGTAAACCAGAAGCCTCATGAAAGATGAAAAACACAGGCATGCAGATGAAGATTTCAATTTCCACAATATTAACTGGGCAGACAAAGTGTGAAAGGTTTAGAGTGGTTTGATTTCTTAAAATATTTCTGGGATGGTATTTTAAGCCAGCATGTAGGAGGTCCTACAAGAGAGGGCGCGAGGCTGGATGTAATTTTAATGAATAAAGTCAGGTAAGTAGATGTGCCAGTGGGGGACCATTTCAGGGTGAGTGGCCATAAGATCTTTTATTCATTCATGGCACGTGAACGTCACTGGTCACTTATTGCCCATATTTAGTTGCGTTTGACAAGATGGCCTCCTTCTTTAGAGATCACAATTTCCCTTCCCACGTGGTTGAAGATGCCCTCCAATGCATCTCATCCACATCCCATACCTCCGCCCTCAAACCCCACCCCTCCAACCGTAACAAGGACAAATCCCCCCTGGTCCTCACTTTCCACCCTAACAACCTTTGCATTAACTAAATCATCCACTGACACTTTCGCCACCTCCAAACAGACCCCACTACCAGAGATATATTTCCCTTCCCACCCCTTTCCGCCTTCTGCAAAGACTGTTCTCTCTATGACTACCTGGTCAGGTCCACTCCCCCCAACAACACACCCCCCTGTCCTGGAACCCTCCTCTGCCACCGCAAGAATTGCAAAACCTGCGCCCACACCTCCTCCTTCACCTCCATCCAAGGCCCTAAAAGGAGCCTTCCACATCCATCAAAGTTTCACCTACTCATCCACCAATGTCTTTTATTGTATCTGTTGCTCCCGATGCAGTCTCCTCTACATTGGGGAGACTGGACGCCTCCTTGAAGAGCGCTTCAGGGAACATCTCCGGGATACGCACACTAGACAACCCCTCCGCCCCATGGACCAACATTTCAACTCCTCTTCCCACTCTGCCAAGGATATGCAGGTCCTGGGCCTCCTCCACCGCCGCTCCCTCACCACCAAAACCTGGAGGAAGAACGCCTCATCTTCTGCCTCGGAACACTTCAACGCCAGGGTATCAATGTGGACTTCACCAGTTTCCTCATTTCCCCTCCCCCCACCTCACCTCATTTTCAACCTTCCAGCTCAGCACTGTCCTCAAGACTCGTCCTACTGGCCAATCTCCCTTCCCACCTATCCGCTCCACCCTCCTTTCTGACCCATCACCTTCATCCCCACCCCCATTCACCTATTGTACTCTTTGCTACTTTCTCCCCAGCACGTGCGTACACACACACACACACACACACACACATTTATCTCTCCACCCTGGAGGCTCCCTTCCTTCATTCCTGATGAAGGGCTTTTGCCTGAAACATTGATTTTCCTGCTCCTTGGATGCTGCCTGACCTGCTGTGCTTTTCCAGCATGACTCTGATCTAAACTCTGGTCCATTTTAGTTTCTATTGAATGGTAGTCCCCAGGATTTTAATGAGAATTCAACAATGGTAAAACCATTGAATGTCAGGAGATATTGGATCCTTTCTTTCTTGAGATGGTCATTGATAGGCAGATGCATGGTACAAATGTTACAAATGTTATTATTCCAAGCCTAGATGTTATCAGAGTTTTGGTGAACATGGACTGCTTCAGTATCTGAGGAGTCATGAATGCTGCTGAACATTGTGTAATCTGTTGTAGCACATTTATCTGAACAGTTACAACAATGTCAATTGGATTGGTTGATCTCTTTAAGTATTAGTGTTGAAAAAAATCCTCAGTTTATTTTGAGTTTATTTTGTTTTCAACTTTAACTGAGTGGGATAATGCAATCTGTGGCAAAATATCTAAATAGGGGAACAAGAGTGAAGAATAAAGGTGGGGGAGGGTGACAAATGTGTGTGGTATATTGAGAGCACTCCGAACACTGGAACCTGCTGTAGGGTAGTTTTCACAATCCCTGCTTACAGTGTTGTAGAATCTTGACCAGACTGCGTGCCTCAAGAAATTGAAAAATATTATTTGCTCACACAATGCTGTGATACGGTTATACGATTTGCGAAGAAAATATTGTACAGTGGATGTAAGGTTTATAAGTCAAATTTTATGAAATGAAAACTAGCACTTTGCTGTTTTTTATACAATTGCATATTTGCTCTGTAAGTCTGCGGTTATTAAGGGAGTGCCCATGAGTGATTGTGAGTAGATAGTCTGAAGTGCATGTTTGGATGAAGTTGAACTCAACCCTCTCCTGAAATACATAAACATATTTCTTCAGTTGAGTCTCTGACAGTGAAAAAAGAAATGCAGCCTTCTTTTTTCTTAACTGCTTTGTCACTGACTTATGCAGTTGGAATGAGTACAATATCTAGTAGAGCTGCTGGTACGTTAAGATGAAGGGATGTTGCCACACATGCCTTGGTTCAATGTGCTCTTTTTGCAATTAGCTAAGGTAGGAAGTGGGATACCACAAAAGACCCATATGCCTTCAGTGAGTGATAATACAATGCTGCAGTGTTGACAGGAAATACTGTCACATGGCATAAAGATTAATATCTGCAGCCCTCCCTCTCAGGCAGAGTGTGTCAAAAACAATGTTTGCCTTTAAATCCTAAAGTATTTCTTATCTTTTGTATGTTTTGTAATTCCTTTGGTCTTTAGTATATTCCATCTTTTTCTTCCATTTTGGATGGTTTCCATTCCGAGCACCTACCAAAAACTTTGCTTCCTATGTTTAACATTTAACTGCCTTACAGGTACTTTATGACTATAAATTGTTGTTGTTCTTATAGTGAAACAGGACATTGCAACTCGAACACCAGACTATGTTTCATGTTGCTTTGTAATCCCAACCAATTTCTGATGGATTGTAATGTACAATTTAGAAGGGTGCTTTTGAAAAATTATGAAAGGATAACTAACATTTGTGCTAGCCTGCACTGCTTAAAGCTAGTCTGCATTTCTAAAATGGCAGATGCATTTTGACTGTAGCAGGTGCTAGAATTTCATATGAATGTGTGCCCAAGATGTTTGTCAAACACCTACGTTCTGTCCACAAAGATTATCCTGAGCTTCCAGTTGCCTGCTACTTCAATGCACCATCATGTTCCCTGACCAACAACACTGTCTCAGACTGCAGCACTGCAGCAAGGCTCAGTGCAAGATAGAAGAACAACATCTTATTTTCCACTTGGGAACCACGCATCCTTTAGGACTCAGTATTGAGGTCAATAATTTCATGTCCTTTATCCATCCTCACATCCCTGGCCCTGTCATGATATGGGGCTGCTTTTTTCACAGCCAACCTGGGCCCCTTGTTGAGATATTTGTATCATCAATAGTCACAGGTGAGGTGCTGGAAGACTGGAGATTGGCTAACGTGTTGCTACTATTTAAGAAAGGTGGTAAGGAAAAGCCAGAGAACTATAGTTTAATGAGCTTGACATTAGTGATGGGCAAGCTGTTGGAGGGAATCCTGAGGGACAGGATTTACATACATTTGGGAAGACAAGGACTGATTAGGGAGAGTCAACATGGCTCTGTGCATGGGAAATCATGTCTCATGAACTTGATTGAGTTTTTTGAAGAAGTAACGAAGAGGATTGATGAGGACAGAGTGTGGATATGATCTATATGGACTTCAGTAAGGCACTTGAGTAGGTTCCTCATGATAGACTGGTTAGTAAGGTTAGATCTCATGGAATACAGGGAGAACTTGCCATTTGGATACAGAACTGGCTCGAAGATGGAAGGCAGAGGGTGGAGGATGATTGTTTTTCAGATGAGAGGCCTGTCACTAATGGTGTGCCTCAAGGATCAGTGTTGGGTGGATTGCTTTTTGACATTTATTTAAATGATTTGGATGTGAACATAAGAGGCATAGATGGTAAGTTTGCAGATTACACAAACATTGGAAGTGGACAATGAAGAAGGTTACTTCAGAGTACAATGGGACCTTGATCAGATGGGCCAATGGGCTGAGAAGGGGCAGATGGAGTTTAATTTAGAAAAATGTGAGGTGCTGCATTTTGGAAAGGCAAATCAGGGCAGGACTTATACACTTAATGGTAATGTCCTAGTGAGTGTTGCTGAACAAAGAGATCTTGGACTGCAGGTTCATAGCTCCTTGAAAGTGGAGTCACAGGTAGATAGGATAGTGAAAAGGCATTTGGTATGTTTTCCTTTAGTGGTCAGAGCACTGAGTACAGGAGTTTGGAGGTCATTTTGCAGCTGTACAGGACATTCATTAGGCCATTTTTGGAATATTGTGTGCAATTCTGGTCTCCCTCCTATTTGAAGGGTGTTGTGAAACTTGAAAAGGTTCAGAAAAGATTTACAAGGATGTTGCCAGGGTTGGAGAGTTTGAGCTATAGGGAGAGGCTGAATAGGCTGGGGCTGATTTCCCTGGAGCATCAGAGGCTGAGGGGTAACATTATAGAGGTTTACAAAATCATGAGGGGCATGGATAGGATAAATAGACAAGGTCTTTTCCTGGGTGGGGGAGTCCAGAACTAGAGGGCATAGGTTTAGGGTGAGAGGGGAAAGATATAAAAGAGAACTAAGGGGCAGCTTTTTCAGGAAGCTCTTCCAGCACCAGCACCACCAATCCAAAATCTGGTTTCCAGCATCTGCAGTCATTGCTTTTACCCTGGCAACCTTTTCAGGCAGAGGGTGGTGCATGTATGGAATGAGCTGCCAGAGGATGTGGTGGAGGCTGGTACAATTACAGCATTTAAAAGGCATCTGGATGGGTGTATGCATAGGAAGAGTTTAGAGGGATATGGGCAAAGTGTTGGCAAAATGGGACTAGATTAAGTTAGGATATCTGGTTAGCATGGACAAGTTAGACCAAAGGGTCTGTTTTGCTGTTGTTTATCTCTGTGGCTATATGACTTAGGATTCCTTTTATCAGCTTTTTTCTCTTCTTCCTGGCTCACCCTTACCCATTCCTTTATCTATGACTGCCGACTGCTGGTCTTTCTCTCTGGACTCTATCTCTACCTATCCCATACTCCTCCTGCATTTCCCCATCACTCCTTGTTTTTCATATATATGGCAACCTTTTTCTAGCTGCAGCCAGTTCTGAAGAAGGATCAGTCGACCTGAAACGCTATCTCTGCTTTCACTCTGCAGATGCTGCAAGATCTGCTGAGTTTCTGTTTTTGGTTCAGATTTTCAGTTTCTGCAGTTCTATATTTTTCTTAAATGGGCAGACAGTGTACCTAAGATGGTAAAAACAATGACTGCAGATGCTGGAAAGCAAATACTGGATTTGTGGTGCTGGAAGAGCACAGCAGTTCAGGCAGCATCCAACGAGCAGCGAAATCGACGTTTCGGGCAAAAGCCCTTCATCAGGAATCCTGATGAAGGGCTTTTGCCCGAAACGTTGATTTCGCTGCTCGTTGGATGCTGTCTGAACTGCTGTGCTCTTCCAGCATCACTAATCCAGTGTACCTAAGATGTTATGATGCTGCACTGGAGGTCTTGGTCTAGGAGAAGAGATGACATAAATCCAGAGTGTGGAAGGAAACCTTCCAAACAAACTCTCAGAAGGCTGTGGGAGCTGGGAGCAGGTAGCCAGGGGGATCAATGTTAGGAATTTAGCATCAAGGGCCTGGACCTAATGCTGCAAAATATTCATTAAATTCACACAAGTGGTCAAGATCAGTGAATAGCAGTCAGGGAAAGGCAAGTTCACAGATCCTATTCCTGATGACAAAACAATGCTTGCCATTATTGGAATGACCATGACTACAGACCAATTGCTCTACTGAACTCATTGAAGAAGACAGTGTGTTCATACCATTTCTCTCTCATCCCATAATGATTCAAAAGCTGCTGGTGGTTTAAACTTCCATTTCTTGCTTTACTTCTCTCCTCTCACCATAATTGTACATTTCTCCTTTCAGATATCCAAGAAGAATAACATGACCGGCAGTAGTGGAACCAACCAAGAAAGCATTATAATAAAAAAGGGACACCATTTCTCATTCTGACACTTTCAGATAACAAGTCAGCTGCTGAAACTGATTGTTGTGGGATCTAGAGGTTTATCGGGATAAGGGCCAAATGCAGGCAAATGGGACTGGTTTAGTTTGGGAAAATTGGTTGCATGGATGAATTGGACCAAAGGATGTTTTTCCATGCTGTCTAACTATATGACACCGGGCATGAGTGGCACAGGTACTCGCTGACTGTTGATCGAGGTCTATTGCAAAGGCCCCTGATAAAGTGCTCAGTAAGAAGTTAAAGAAAGATAAAGGATGATGAATATGAAACATGGATGTGCCCAGGAGCAATTAGGCACAAGTCTGGGCACAATGATGAGAACACAGGATAGAACTGATGGGTAACTCCATTAACTTATCTATGAACACAACCATGATGCCATATTTGATAGCTGATGCATCAATATCCACTGCAGCACAACCATTAGTCACTTGATATCTGGTTGCTGGCTTGGAAGCTCAGATGAAAGTCATGCAAACTAAGCTTGTGCCGTGAAACTGAGCATGCTGTCACCATGGCTACCAGTGTTAGAAAGGGATTGCAGGGTCTCACAGCAGGCTGGTGATTGCTTTCTCAAATACACTGCTAGGACTGCTGAGGCATTGCTCTGGGAGAATGACAGTGCTGTACAGAACACAAGCCCATTTCAGGATGAAAGCATTCATGCTGTCACTCCGACCATACCCTTTCTGTGGTCTGTTTTTTGGGCAACCTGGACTGAGGTAGGCTCTCCAGAGCCAAATGAGAGCCACAGCCGCTCGAGGTCATCCTCCATCTGCAGTCTCCCATGTTAAAAGTCAGTAACCTTGCACCAGCCAAGCTGCAGCGACTGGGAGGCACTGTTTGAAAGGTGCAACAGGCAAAGATGATAAGTGACTTTTACATGGGATTGTTTTTGATATTTGATTTACATTGTTGGTTTGGAATGTTTGGAGTGGAATTGGAATTGTAGTCTATTGTACTACAGTTGGTGAGCTGATCACAGACTGCCTATTCAGAAATGATCCCCTCCATTTGTTCTTTTGCTCTTCCCCTCCTCAGTTGCTCATTGTATATTTGCTGCAGCACAAAGGCTCTATTCTCACACTGGTGCAACAGTGCATGACAAATTCCTGCATCCACTTCTGGTAGTTACTGCACAGCTCTTCCAGAAAAATCAGGCAATCGATCACTTGAGTCGATCACCTGCTCAATGCCATTTTGTGTAGCAGCACTGCTTTGACTATGTGCCTGTTACCCACGCTGGTTTTATTTTGTTAAAATGGCTGAAATATAGACAGTACAGTGAACTGCCACATGGTTGCTGTCAGGACACTTGTCATTGACTTGAATGGCAAACCAAGCATTTGTCTCCACCATTTGAATAGCGTCTCTTCTATTTGCCAGGCATCATAGAAAGGTCATGTTGTGCCAAAAAAACGGATGAGTGCAAATACATTCTGTACCTTGGGCAGATGTTAGAAAGCCTGTGGTCAATCCACCTTCTTTCCCTGGATGGTGAAATGCATTCATCTGTTTTTATTACAGAGTGAGTCCATACCCTCTCCGACACACCAGTGGATGGCAAACTGTGAAAGATTGGATGGAGCATGTGCTTCAGCCTGGAAAGAGTCTGATGGATATATGTCTGTTGCCATGGTCATATTCACTTTGAGTGCTGTGCACATCCTGCTTGAACTCTACAGTTTGGGCTGGAACAAGTTGCAAATTTCAGTCAGCATCTCCTTAGTGACATAGAAGCATCAAACATGGATGTTCCTCACTCAAATGAGATAGAGAATTGCTGCCTGAACACCCTGGGCAGAAATGGCTTTCCACTGAGAATACTTCTCTCCTTCATCCCTCTTAAAGCAGCTTGTCCTTCTCTCTATCACCATCTGACCATTCCTCGGTCATATTGTAGGTCAAGGGGCACTGAACTATAACAACTATATCTGCAACCAAGTGATCTTAGTGGGCATGTGATGAAAGAACTAAGCTCCTGAGCATGTGCTGCATCAATGTTCCTTATCCATTTTATTAACGACTCATTGAAACAGATGCATTGAAATAGTGCTGGTTTGTAGGGGGAGGCACAGGTAGGGCTGTGGTGGTGATGGGAATAACTGGCCCATCCTGTAACTGCCAGTTTGTTCAATTGTGCTAGGTTAAGAGAGGGCATTAGCTAAAGGATCAGATCAATAAAAGGACAATTGGCATCAAATCAGTGTTATATGTTGACTGATATCACGTTATGCCAACTCTTCGTACTCTTCAACGCACCCATGCTGCCCTGCATTGACATTCTTGCCATGAACAGCTGCCACATGTAACATTACAAATGCATGGCAGCGATGCCATTTTAACTTGAAATGGCATTGTAGCAGCTAAAATTCTTGTCTTATGACTGAACATTGCAATGAGAAACTTTGGCCAAATTTTTACAACCTCATAGCAGTAAACCGAAAGAACCCCATTTCCTCATCTATAGTAACTCTATATGGAGATGGCCTCACCTTCATCCTTCTACCTCGGCAATGGCCATCACTGTTCAGGTTGCCCTGCTGCTAGTTCTCTGATTGAGTTGGCAGCTCTGAGATGCATCTCGCCATCTTCAGTTGGATGCCAGTTCCAGCAGTTTGATTGTCACTGGCAAAATGTCGTCAATGAGACCTGCTAGCATGGAATTAGATCTCTCTTTTAGCTCAGCTGTCGGGCAACTTTGATCATGACAACATCCTGTCATTTTATGTCATTTTCTTCAAACTTATCCATAAAAAGCAGTAACAATGAAATTCTTCGGAGAACATATCTAGAATGATTTGGGAAATAGTGAAGTTATGATTTGGAAGTGAACTGTGTCCAACGTTCTGTTATTAAAAGTTGATGATAGTGCATAAGCCTGCAATTATTCACTACATGGCTTTAAACTGTTGGTCAGTATGCCCTTCCCATTCAGTACAGGAAACCACCCCACTGAGGTTGGTGAGTTACAATGCAACAATCAGCCAACTGTTTCAAGCTTTTGAAGCATAACTAAACCCATTTTGGAAGGGAAACTACACAGCTGCATTTGACAACTTTACAAAAATCCAGTGAAGTGTACTGATTATAAACATGATCTGGCTAAAGTGAGCCTGTGATCAGTGGAAAGCAGGATGTTTAATTTCTTTTCAAGCATTCAGATTTCAGTGGTACAGGGGGCAGATTGTGTTTATGGTATTCCATTTTTGATGAAACAGAAGCATCAATATTTGTGAAAGAAACACTTCTTCTAAAGGTAAAGGCACACTGGAGTAGTTTAAACACTTGACTCTTTCAATTAATATCTCACTATTCATGGATTCATATAAAGTATCAATACTGAAACAGAGAATGTGACTTCAGTTGGCAAATAATGCTGAAATAAAAAGATCCAGATCTAGGCCTATAATAGCTTCACAATAATGCCAAATTCAAAGCTCACACCTATGTTTCCAACCCATATTCTGGACTTGAAAAGTTAATTATTTCTCTCTCCATAGATGATGTCAGTCCTGTTGCCTTTCTCCTGCACTTTCTGTTTTTGTTTTATATTCTGACCTGGCCCACATCTATTATGCATCTCTATGAGCTAAAACTTGTAACCTAAACTTCTCACTATATCCACAACCATATCAATATTCATTACAGTATCCTAGCTTGAAACACTCCCTAAATTAGTTTCTTATTTCAAGTAATTGGTATTAAGAGATTTCTTTTGTTGCTCCTTGTGAACATTTTTATGCTATTATGATTGTAAAGGCAAACTGGGTTGAATTAGCTTCATGAACAGAGTATATTTTGTTTATCATACCATCTTATAGAGAGATCAGGAAAGAATGAAAGGGACAAGAATCTAGATTGTCTGAGTCCAAAATGGTACATGGTTTCTGCAATAAACTGCTGTAGCTTGCAATTTAAAGGAGAAATGAACCTCACTGACAGGAATTACTATGACACTTCCACAAATTTAACCAGCTCAATAGAGGTCTCTGAAATTGCATTGCACAATTACAGAGTACTTACAGCACAGAAACACACCATTTGGCACATCAGTATTATTGCTCCACATGAGTTTCCATCCATGCAATCTGCTTCACCTAATGGTGTCAACAATCCTTCTACTCTTTCTGCTCTTCGATGTTTAATCTTTCACATCTCTAATTGTTTATCTTTAATTGTTCTTGAGAAGGTAGTGGCGAACTGCCTTTTTGAACTCCAGTCGCTATCAGTAGACCCAGAATGCTATTTGACCCAGAAACACTGAAGGAAAAGCAAAATATTTCTCAGTCAGGATGGTGAGCAGCTTGGAGGGGAACTTGTATGTGGTGATATTTCCATGTATCGAATACCATGGTTCTTCTAGTTCATTATAGTCATAGGTTTGGAAGGTACTATCTAAGCAACCTTGGTGAATTTCTGCAGTGCATCCTGAAGATTGTACGGTCTGTTGCTACCAAGCATCAGAGGTGAAGGGAGTGAATGTTTTTGGATGAAGGGTCAATTAAACAACTACTTTGTCCTGGATGGTGTCAAGCTTCTTGAATGTTGTTGGAACTGCATCCAGACATGTGGGGAGTGTGGGGACAGCGATTGGAAGCAAGTCGTCATTTATTTGTTGATACCTTCTAGAATATGCCCTGCTAAAGTTGGGAATCATATTTGGTTCACGCATGTAATATTGAAGGGAAAAGTAAAATTAAGTAATATTACTCTAGCTGCCCATTTACTACAAGCATGTCTCATAGATCCGCACATCTTTTTAGAATCTGTTGGTCTACCATTAACACACATTGCAAAATGAACATTTTGACGGAATCCTGGGGTATGACTTGTTACCTTTTCTTGTCCAGGTAAGTTGCATGAGAGGAATATTACTGATTGCTTTGACACTAATGAAACATGTTCCCAGGATATTAGTCTTAAAGTTGGAATCTAGACACTGGGAGATCTAAAACAGCATCTCATGACTCATAGATAAATATTGGTTAGTCACAGGACTTCAGTATGTCTTGACTTAATCCACTTGTATTATTGTTTTGAATGGTGTTGGTATTGACAAGCCAGTATTCATTGCCAATGGTTTTCTAAGGGCTTTGAGTCATCTATGTAAGGTAGGACTGGGATCATATACAGGCAAGACAAGGTAAAGGTGATGAGTTCCCTTCTTTGAAGGACACTAGTGAAGCAAGTTAAAAATCACATAACACCAGGTTATAGTGCAACAGGTTTATTTGGAAGCACTAGCTTTCGGAACGCTGCTCCTTCATCAGGTGGTTGTGACGGTGAAGGAGCAGCGCTCCAAAAGCCAGTGCTTCCAAATAAACTTGTTGTATGATTGTTAACTTTGTACACCCCAGTCCAACACCGGCATCTCCAAATCATGATTAGTGAAGCAATGGGACTTTTTATAATAATGTAGTAGCTTTCCTGATAATTTTTCTGGTGCCAACTTAAACTTTATCATATTTGTTGATTATAATTTCATGTCACCAGTCCAATGAGACTTCAAAGAGGAGTCATGTGGACTAAAAACATTTCTCTAACCACTGGCTTACCATGCCAACAATAATATTTCTTTTCCATAAACACAACTCTGTTTCCTTTGTGTAGCTGGCAATATGCTTTAGAAGATAGAATGGAAGTGGGTTGGGGGTGAAAGCAATTTCAGGTCTTAAGAACTTAGGAAGCCATCTTTAATTACAGCTTAATAAGCAAAACAGGTAAAGAGCAGTGGCTTAATGTGTCCTAGAGTTGTTTACTCTCAGAAGTAATATTAATGGTACCTGCAGGAGTTAACAGCTTTGTTTTATTTATTCACTCATGAGATGTGGACATTGCTGGCCAGTCCAACATTTCTTGTTTGTCCCCAGATACCCTTTATAAGGTTGGAGTGAGCCGCCTTCTTGAACCACTGCAGTCCATTTGGTGTAGATGGACTTACAAGGGAGGGGGTTCCAGGACTTTGACTCAACAGCAGTGAAGGAATGGTGATATATTATGCATACAAACAATACACATCACTGCATCTTATGTTTTGGCTTCTAACGGCAAGAAGAAATTTAACCCTGTTGATTTTAGCTAAATCCATAATGTGCATCGTTGGTGACAGTTAAGGGTTGTGAGTTTATATTTGCTTATTTGTTTCTTTTAGTTTTGTAAATTATATCAACTTTAACCGATTGGGTGTGATTGAACCAAACCATGCAATGAGAAGAAAACATTCAGAATAATCTTTTATTTTTATATTACCAGTTTTTTATGCATGGTGAGACCCCAGTGGATTACTGGGTACATGACTTATTTAACCATTGAGTAAATTAAGAAAACAATCAGTTTTTGTATCTCAAATGTGTAGTGATTGTATTGATGGCCTTATTAGCTCTTGTATCAACATTAACCACAATAATGAGCTGAAGTCTGAATCAGCAGGATTGAAAGATGATTCAAGTCGTTGAGATTCTTGAAATCCAGTTGGAAAAGAGCCATTATTATGTGTTGGAAGCTTATCCATTTACTCTCATTTAACCACAAATTTCATCATATTATCATTTAAGTGCGCAGATCCTCTTTGCCAACCTCACTGAAATACATGTCCAAAAGATTTCCTTAGTATTTCTCTGTATTGCATTGGAGGAAAGCCGAGATTGACATCACCTGCTTTGTCAGTTAAAGTGAAAAAACAATAATAGAAAATATTGAAAACACATAAAGATGTGTTCATCAGCACATGAATAGACAAGAAACATGGGAAAACTGAGTCTTGGAGAGGGTGGAGTGGAGATTTACCAGAATTGATTCAGGGATAAGGGATTTCAATTATGGGTAGGGGCTAGAAAAGTTTGAAATGTACTACTAAGAACACAGAACTTTGATGGGGTGTTAGTGGGTAATGGGGTAAGTTTGAACAGAGATATTCAACTGAAGTGGTACTTAGACAGGGGAATTATTTTTCCATTTGATACAGGTAGAAGATAATTGACAAAATTGTCAAAAGTGAAGCTGAGAATTTTGTTTGATGCAGCAAATTGTAATAAATCTGGAATATATTGTGCTGGAAGCAGCAATTTTCAAAGGCGGGGTTGGACATATACATAAAAATAAAAATAAATTGCAGGACCATGTGGAAAAGTATAAGAGAATAGGGTTAATTGGAAAGCTCTTCAAAGAGAGAGCATTGGTCTATTGGTCTGAATGCACTCCTTCTCTGTTGTGTGATTCTATGAGTTTTATTTTAGGAAGTTGTTGCCCTCTCTCCAACCCATCTTTTCATGTAAAATGGTTTCATTGTGCAAACACATGGTAAAGCACAAGATGATAATAATAAGAGAACTAAACTGATCAAAATTTGGGTATTTTTTAAATAGTCCTAGATGGCTACACTCCTTTAATAAATCTCTCCCCGTGGCCTTCAAACAGGCTCAGGGATAGTTCCAGGATGGAAGAAGGCCATCGCATCTCTTATTGTATTGACATCAACATTTTCCTCAGCAGTTACACGGCAAGGTAGAAAGGAATGCATTTTTAAAAAGTGCAGTGTAGCTTATAAATTGACATTTGCTTAAAAATTACAAACATTTTGTAGTTGGCCTCAAAAAGAGGAACCAATTACTTCAACTAACGTTAGTTCCTCAAACTCCATTCACTGAGGCCACATCACTGTTCCCTTCTTTTGTTTGGCTTCTAATTGGAATTGGCCTTTTGATTATTAAGTTATTACTGTAACAAGATTTTCAATTATATTTGTTTCTCTGTGGTGAGCAGATAGATTTCCTCTGGGTGAAATATACGGCAAAATCACATTACACTCTTTGTAGGGGTGGTCTATGTAGATGTGTTAACGATTTCTTTATAAATAGAACTATAAATGTTCCCTGTTATACCTTACCACAGTGACCACAGCATTGTAGACCAGAAATAGTGGGATAGATTTGAACAACACAACACCTCCAACGTCCCCGGCAATTCAGATGACACGGATAGAAGAGTGCAGGCCGAGGTAAGATGGTTGCGGGAGGATTCCTTTGGTGTTTCTGACTTTGCACACTAACCCTTCCCCTCCCATTATCAAACAACTTAACTTACCAGAAAATCATACATACAAAAAAGGATCTAGAGTAGGCCAATCAGCCCTTTGATCCTGCTCTGTCATTCATTAAGACCATGGCTGATCTGCTTTCAACCTGAACTCTACATTTCTACATGCCCTTGATAATCTTTTATTCCCTTGGTATTCAAGAATCTATACACCTCTACTTTAAAAATATTTAAACATTCTGCATCCACTGTCTTTTGAGGAAGGGAAGCCCAAAGACTCACGACCCTCTGAGAGAAAAAAAACCTGTCTTCTCATTTCTGTTAAATAGGCATCCCCTTATTTTAAAATTATGATCCCTAGTTCTAGATTTTCCCACGAGAGGAAACATACATTCAATATCCATCTGGTCAAGATTCCTCAGGATCTTATATATTTAAATTAAGTTACCTCATAGTCTTCTAAAAACTGCAGAGGATTGAAGTCCAGCCTACCTAGCCTTCCCTCATAAGGAAATCCTTTCGATCCAGGTCGTCTAGTCAATATGGTGACTAGTACTGTACTAGGTATTCCAAATGTAGTCTCACTGTACAACTGAAGCATAACCTCCCCACTGTTGCATTCAATACCTCTCACAATAAAACATCTAGTTTTCCTGATTACTGGCAGTGCCTGCAAACTAATCATGCATTAGGACACCCAGATCTCTCTGCAACTCAGAGATCTGCAACCTCTTGCAATTTATGCTTCTTTTTTATTCTTTCTGCCAAAATGGATAATTTCCCACTTTCCGACCTTTTTGTCCGACCTTTGTCCATTCATTTAACCTATCGATATTTCTTTGTAGGCTCCTGCACATCATGGAGTTTAGAGGGATGAGGAGGGGGTCTCATTGAAACTTATAGAATATTGAGATGTCTGGATAGAGTGGATGTGGAGAAGATGGTTTCGTTAGTCGGTGATATTAGGACCCAAGGGTACAGCCTCAGAAAACTGAGATGAGGAGTTTTTTTAAGCCAGAGGTTGGTGAGATTTATGGAACTCACTGCTGCAGAAAGCTGTAAGGCCAAATCGTTGAAGCCTCAATGTGCACTAAATATTTAAGTCAAAGATTGACAGGTTCTTGATCAGTAAAGGGATCAAGGATTACAGGGGGAAGGCAGGAGAATGGGGTTGAGAAACATACCGGCCATGATTGAATGGTGAACCAGACTTGATGGGCTGAATGGTCTCATTCTGCTCCTCTGTCTTATTGTCTTGTGTCCTCTCACAACTCATTTTCCTTTGTGTCACCAGCTAATTTAGCTATCATCCCTTCATCCAAATAATTTACAAAAATTGTAAAGAGTTTGACCCTGTTACTGACCCCCATGGCACACCACTTGTGACAGCTTGCCAGCCCGAAAAGCACCCACATATTCCTATTCTCTGCTTCCTTTAAGTATGCTAATCTTCTATCTATGTCAATATATTACGTCCAACGCCATGAGCTTTTATTTTCCACAATAACATTTGAAATGTCACTTACTCAATGCCTTTCGACAACTAAATACAGTACAAACATTGGTTCTCCTTTATCTATAGCGTAAGTTACTTCTTCAAAGAACTCTAATAAATTGGCTGAAGCTGTTTTCCCTTTGACAAAATCATGTTGGCTTTTCCAGATTACTTTGAACTTATCCGACTACCTCGTTATAATGTCAAGTCATCTCTTACTCCCTAAACCCCAGTGAATTTAAGCCGAGGTTGTCCAACATTTCCTCACTAACTAAACAATCTGCCCATTTCAGTTAAAAGTCTATTCATCTTTTTTTCTGAATTGCCTCCAAAACCTCATATCCTTCCTTAAATAAGATGACCAATACTGCCCACAGTGTTCCAAATGCAGTTTCACCAGTGCCCTGTATAACTGAAGTATAACCTTCCTACTTTTGCGTTTAGCTCCACTGGTAATAACTGATAATATTTTATTTGCAGGGTAGGGAGATCAAAGCCAAACAGGTTCTTCCAGCTTGTTGGTTTCTTCACTGCCTGCCACAGATCCAATCTAGCAAATATGCCCTTTTAGAAATTAGTAACATTGATGTCAAACCAATGTTGGTGATGGGCATTTAAGTCCCACATCCAGAGTGCATGCTATGCTCTTTCCAATCCTCTATCTATAATCGTCTACCTCTTTCAATTGATAGTCAACGTGGAGGACTACTGAATCAAGAGCTGAGGTGGGTGAGGTGTTAGTGGGTGCATGTTAGTTGGTAATCATCAGAAGATTTCCTTGCTAATGCTTGTCCTGAAATCATGAGATTTCATTGGATCTGGTGAAATCTTGAGGAATCCAATGGGAACTCCCACCTGATTGTGCACCACACTGCCACCAGTTCAGCTGGGACTGATCATACTCAGGGATGGTTATGGTAATGTCTGGATCATATATGAGTCAATGAGTATGACTATGTTAGGCTATTGGGATAGTTCTCCCAATTTTACCACAAGACCCCAGTTATTATTAAGGAGGATTTTACCAGGTTGAGTGTGTTGGGTGGGCTCCTGATATTTCTGGTGCTTACATTGATGCTAGATGGCCCATTTTGTTTAATTCTTTTCTTGAGGTCTCATATTATTCACTGGGCCATTTCAGAGAGTAGTGAAGAGTCAGCCACACTACTGTGGGTCAGGAGTTACATGTAGGCCAGACCAGGATGGCAGATTTCCTTCCTGAAAAGGTATTAATGAATCAATAGATTTACTGACAATATTGATGGTCACCATTAGTTTAGTCTTTAACTCTAGGGGTTTTTATTTATTAAACTCAATTTCACCATCTTTCATGACAGGATTTGAATCCATATCTCCGACCATTAGTCTGGGTCTACTGGATTACTACTAAAAGGACATTACTACTAAACTAACAACAAGTAGCAGTCACAGCACAGAAGTCCATGCCCATTTTGTTTATTCTTTCTGGGCTGTGAGCATCACTAACAAGCCCAGCATTTGTTGCTGATTCCTAATTGCCTTCAAGATGAGTAGCTTGCTGGACCTTTTTTAGAGATCAGCTCAGAGTCAACCACATTGCTGAGGGTCTGATGTCTGAAGTATCTAGGGCAGCTTATGTAAGGGTAGCAGGTCTTACCAAGAAGACTGAGTGAACCAGATGGGTTTTTACAACAATTGGTGATAGTTTCATGGTTACTATTAATGCGATTAGCTTTCAATCCTAGATTTATCAATTGGATTTAAATTCTTCCAACTGTGGTGGGATTTGAACCCATGTCCCTACAGCATGGATTATAAAGGCAAGCAGCAAGACTTGGACAATATTCAGGCTTGAGTTAACAAGTGACAAAACATTTGTGCCACATGGCTGCTGATCAATAACAGTGGCCAACAAGAGAGAACTGATATTCAATGATATTACTACTGCTGATTCCCCCACTATAAACTTCCCAGGAAGTTAGCATTGACCAGGAAGTACACTGAAGGAGATTTATAAACTATATGGCTGCAATAACTGTTCAAAGGCTGAGAGGTCGGTGGTGAGGAACTTACTACTATTCTCCCCTGTACACCAATTACAAATCACAAATCAGGAGGGTAAGGGAATATTCTCCACTTGCTTGGATATGTACAGCTCCAACAACATTCAAGGAGCTTGATACCATCCAAGACAGATCAACATGCTTGATTGACACCAATTTCACCATCTTAAACATTCACTCCTATCACCACTGATGCATAATTGCATGTCCCATATAAGAGATGTACTGCAACAACTTGGATAGCACCTTCCAAACCTATGACCTCTAAATCTTACTGGATAAGGGCAGCAGATACGTGGGAACACCATCATATATAAGCACCTGCAATCCACAAAACATCTGACTTGGAATTTTATTACTATTTCTCATGGCCACTGGATCAAAATTCTGAAATTCCTGCCTAACAACGCAATGGGTGTAACAGTAACAGATGACTGCAGCAGTTCAAGGTTACCAGCACTTTCACAAGGACTATTAGGACGGGCCAATAAATGCGTGGTCTTAGCAGCATTCTTTTGGATACTTGAGAACTATTTAATATTGTGCCTGCTTTTATTTTTCAATTCTTATCTCTATTCCCTGTCATTGGTTATAAATAGGGAATATGAGAAAGATCAAAAATGTCAAGGTCATGGATCGGAAAAGACAGACTCCACCACAGGAATGGATGCTGCCCATGGATGGAGGTTTTCACTATCATGGCACCTTTGCATTGAGTGGAGACTTTGGCTCTGAATTCTGGTTGGACTGACACTGGCATTCTGCCATGATTTCACAGGTGGCTTCCTGGTACTCTATCTGGAATGTTCAGGGCATTTTATGCATGTCCTTAATTAACTAGCTCCTCAGATATGGAAATAGTCAGTGTCCATATGAAGGCAAAAGTGAGGACTGCAGATGCTAGAAACCAGAGTTTAGATTAGAGTGGTGCTGGAAAAGCACAGCTGGTCAGGCAGCATCCGAGGAGCAGGAAAATCGACGTTTTAGGAAAAACCCCTTCATCAGAAGGGCTTTAGCTCGAAATGTCAATTTTCCTGCTCCTTGGATGCTGCCTGACCTGCTGTGCTTTTCCAGAACCACTCTAATCTAGTGTCCATATGAAACAAGGCCTGGATAACATTCAGGCTTGTGTTGATAATTGGCATGTAAAATCATGCCACACAAATGCCAGGCAGGGCTTCCAATGAGTGAAGCAGTAATTATCTCCGCTTGCCATTCTATTGCTGAATCCCACCCTGTCAATTTCCTGAGGGCTACCATTGACTGAAATCTGATCTGGACCAATTGGTTAATTGGTTCCCTGTCACAGCTGGTTGGAACATTTAATCTTCTGCACAAGATGGACCAGCCCAATGGTTCTTTCCGTCAATCTTTGGCCCACCCTAGCCCAGACCTACCTCCACGAGCTGTTGAAAATTCAGCCCAACATGTTCAATTGTTTTGTTTTCTGCTGCAGTATGCTGCAATTTTTAATCTAAAGATCTGAAGACTGCAGGGCACAAATAGTTTCCGGAAACACGGTGTAAAATATAGACTCACCATCTGTTGCAGTGTATGTGGTTACCTTAAAGGAAATCAAATTCAGAGGGGAATGGGGCAAATTTTATTTATAAAATGTAGCACGCTCTTTGCTGGTGAATCTGTGGAGCTCACTGCCACAGAAGGCTGTGGAGGCCAAATCATTGAGTCCATTTAAGAAGAGATAGATTCTTGATTGGCAAGGGGATCAAAAATTACAGGGAAAGGGCAGGAGAATGGGGTTGAGGAACATATCAGCCATGATTGAATGGGGGAACAGAGCCAAAGTGCCAAATGGTCTAATTTTGCTCCTGTATTTTATGGTCCAAAAAT
Source organism: Chiloscyllium punctatum (assembly GCF_047496795.1). Classification (NCBI taxonomy): domain Eukaryota; kingdom Metazoa; phylum Chordata; class Chondrichthyes; order Orectolobiformes; family Hemiscylliidae; genus Chiloscyllium; species Chiloscyllium punctatum. The sequence continues at coordinate 87,966,782 of NC_092746.1, read as the reverse complement.
GTTCAAGAAAATGTGCAGGGGAACTTACTGAAATCTCTGCAATTTGTTGACAGCAATTAGACTAATTTTAGATCAAAGTCAACATGAAGTAATACACCAGTCCTCACCTTAACTCCACACACAAGGCCTTGTCATCACATGGGCTGCTACCACAATCATCCTATTTTCAGCTATTAATGGTCCTCATTAGCAGCTATTCATTCTCTCAGGCTGACTATTACTGTCCAACTGCTGTTCTCTTTTTGTGGGCTTCATCTCCACCTATTGTTTACTCCGCGCCCCCCTCTCCCAACCCAATTTCAGTATACAGTGTATGTACCATCCTTTTCCACCTACAATCAATTCTGAAGAAGGGTAACTGGGCTTGAAATGTTAATTCTGCTTTCTCTCCACAGATGCTGCCAGACCTGCTGCGTTTTCCCAGCAATTTCTGTTTTTGTTTATGAAGTAACACATGACATTTTGGGAGCCAAAGTCAAGAACAAAATCCCTAAGTACATATTCATTTTAAAAATGTGTAATTTTAAATTAAACCACTCATTTTAAAATTAAGGCTTTTAGAGAAAAAGACAAATGAAAACAAATGTCATCTTTTTGCACCAATTGGCGGGGAATCTGTTATAAATCTAATTGAAATTCACAAATCTGGTCTACAATGCTGGTGCTAAAACCATTAATGAGCAAACCATGGATTTGTTTCATCAATAAAGTACAAATTTTAAAAATGCTATTTATGAGGTAATATTGTCAGCACTAGCAAATGAATGTACCAATTCAGCAACCTAAACTTTCTCTACAAGAAATGAGGCAACCTCCTCATAATTTATAGGTTTGTATTTACATTATAGAAACAATAGAATGTTACACCTGCAGCCGACATTATGGCAGGCTCATGTGTCAATTGCACTTTGAGTATAACTACAATTTGTGTGTGTATACTCAATGTTTCTGACTTGTCAGTGTTTTTTGGCTAGTTCAAAATGTCATGTAGCTTTTGACAATTGCTAGCTTGACATATTTAGATGAAAATCTATATCATGTCACAATTTTTGCATCATCGTAAAAGTACATACATATTAAATTTGAGCATCATGTTCAAATGGAGAACCTAGAGTGACGCTATCATCTAATTACCCTTATCCTTCTTTGGACCTACATGAAGGCTTGTTGGAAGCTGTAGAGCTGCAGAAAGTGATAAAAGGAAGGGAATCTAGCATAGGACAATAATTTTAATGTGGAGGCTTTGTCAATTAATGAAGTGTCCAGGAATGTTCAACAACAAAATTTTATTGTTTATTATCTCCAGGTTTGCAGACAACAAAGCTGGATGGGAGAGTGAACAGTGAGAAGAATGCAAAGATTCTTCAGTGTGATTTGGACAAGTTCAGTGAGAGTGGGCAAATGCATGGCAGATGGAGTATAATGTGGGTAAATGTAAGGTTATCCACTTAGTCTGAATGGCAACAGATTGTGAAAGGGGAAGGTGCAATGAGACCTGGGTGCCCTTTTACACCAGTGCTGAAAGTAAGCATGCAGTTGCAGCAAGTGGCAAATGTAAGTACAGGAACAGGAGTATCTTGCTGCAGTTATGTAGAGCCTTAGTGAGACCAGACTTGGAATTGTGCAAGAACTACAGATGCTATAAGTCAGTCAAAAACTGAAATTGCTGGAAAAACTCAGCAGGTCTGGCAGCATCTGTGAATAGAAATCAGAGTTACCGTTTTGGGTTGAGTGACCCTTCCTTGTATGCTGTCCTGCTGAACTTTTCCAACAATTTCTGTTTTTATCTGGAATTGTGAAATTTTGATATCCTTAACTGAGAAAGCATGTTCTGTCTATAGAAAAGGTATGGTGAGACAGGGAACAGAATGATAAGTTGAATGATCAGTCATGACCATATTGAACAGTGGAGTAGGTTCGGAGGGACAAATGACCGACTCTGTTCCTATTTTCTACATTTCTATCTTTAGTAATTATTTCCATGGAGTTTTCTCACTTCAAATACTGAGGAGTGTCAAGTGTCTCACTAAGGTCTGACATTTGCAAAGTTTTTACATGGATTTGAAGATGGCTAACCATTAGATGAGTAGAAATAGGGTTGTAAGAGCAGGATGTGGGTCTGATAGGATGGGTTTAGAGAGGACATTTTGAGGGAATAAGAGAAAAAAAACTAGATAAATGGATGAGTTCAGGGGTAGGGCAGGAGGAAACCATGGAGGAAGTTGGTCTGTATCATGAAAAAGTGCTGAATCTTGAAATTAACTAACTCAATAGATATTACTTATGCTGGATCCTTGCTCCTTAACTATTCCACCAGATAAGAATCATCACACAACTTGATCCTACTTCCACCCAATTTCCAGCCAGAGCCTTCAGTAATCAAGGTGTGATCTATTCTCTTTCCAGTCCAATGGCACTGATGCTAATTCTAGAGTTACAATAACCAGGTCCAAGAGATAATTGGGTTAAGACAATCCTTAAGCAAACATGTATCACAAAAGTTTTGATCAAACTCTCAGCCATGGGTGGAGAACTGTTCGATGGACTCATTTGCCTCAAATTGTGTGACAGCAGCATTTTGGTCAGACTTTCTAGAAGAAGAGCAGCAGATGAGAAGGCCTTCTACAGAGCAAGCCTGGATTGCAATAGTGTTGCATCAAAATCTGTGTGAGCAGGTCAACTGAATAAAATGTAACATAATTTTTTCCAGTCAAAAAGATCTCTAATAATCATTGCACTGGAAAACAGAATGGAGTAGATCTTAACTTCATGTAATAGGCCTAAAGCCTGTTTAACATCTGTCTTCATTTTTATTACCATTGAAGTAGGCTACTGACTGTATTTCACAAGGTTGCAAAAAGGAAAGATCATCTCCAATGTTTCAGAAGATGATGGGATAGTTTAGAACTATAAGAGGCTTAACCCAACTGTTTAGCTGAATCAAACTCCTACAACATCAATGTTCACTGAGACCTTAAACACAAAGAGTAGGTTGCAACAAGATACGGCAGTTCCTCCTGTAAAGCATTGCTAACATCTAATCAAGATTTTGATATTTACGCTTATATTATCACAAAATCATCAAATTGTTATGATGTAGAAGGAAGCCATTCAGCCCATCAGGCCCGCACCAGTTCTATTGCCAATTGCCAATCGCCAATCTCATGTCATTTCCCCATATCCCTGCACTCCATTTCGATCCAATGCCCTTTTGAATTCCTCAGTTGAACCTGCCTGTACTGTATTTCCAGGCAGTGCATTCTATATCCTTACTACCTGGTGTGTGAAGCAATTTTTTCTCACATCACCCTTGCTTCCTTTACACATCACTTTAAATCTATGTTGTCTCGTTCCTTTTTTGTTTTAGAACCTCCTTTAGAATTGCATCCCTATTTTATTCTTTCTTTCAATTTTCCTCTGAACAAACTATACCACCTCAAACTTTTCGGCATTGAACCTCATTTGCTATCTATCCACCCACTCCTCCAACTTGTCATTGTTGTTTTTGAGTTCCACACTGTCATCCTCAGATTACAATTCTTCCAAGTTTAATGTTATCTGCAATACACTACCATATGAGCACTTAGTATGCTTGTGTGACTTTTCTCTGTCTGCTACTAAAGTAGGCACCAGTCTCTTTAATACATTAATGTCTCTCTTAAGATGTTAAATATTCACATTGTAATCTTGAAGCAATTAGTTCAAGCGTCTGATGTCTATGTATTGATCTGGCAACTTTGAAATCATCATTTATCTGAATCAGCCTGGAAACAAGTATAGCGTTCCTCATCACTTTGGCTGCAGACATTGTATAAATTATACATCTCAAGTAATTTTGCAGGCTAAAATTTCACAGGAATGAATTTAAAGAGCAAGTTTCAGTTTCATCAATTTTCTGCACTTGTCAAAACAATCTGCAAGGTTGCTTACATAACTTTAGGTCTTATGTCAGATAAAAACAAGTACAAATGGATCAATTTTAAACCTAACCTCACTCTCTGCAGAAACAGGGCCCAGTTAATTATGATCTGTTAAATGTGATGTTCTCCTTCATTTTTCAAATTGTAAATTTAGGTGCTTATATGCAGACAAGTGTGGGCCTAAATCAGGTAGGAACCTCACATATTTAAGATTCCAATAGGATTCTGCTGACATTATAACTGAGTCTAGGTGGGAGAACTGCTATCTTCAGCTTTCCTATCAGACTCATGCTAATGGATATTTTGTGAAAAGGTCAATGAGGCCCTCCATAGTATACACCATCCCATGAGGCCCTTCACACCCCTTAACTGCAAACCTGTGAGTAGCAAATGCTAACCAACCTTTCCAGCTAGCAGATGCCCTGTGCCCACTTCCCACAATTCTGGTGGTATTCAAATTTGGTGCAATAGTTAAAATACCCACTAAAACCGAGGGCAGAGAGTATACTGCACTTGCTAAACCTCCATTTGCTGATTGTCAATACTATTTATTTTCCTCTTTGATAGTTCAATCGTTGTTGATTCTCTTGTATTGGTTGATAGGTTATGTACCTACATTCTCTGCACTATCACAAAAATTAGACTTAGGTCTTGCTTGTGTTGCATTAGCCTTTTTCACAGAATCATCATAGTATCCACACAGTGTGGAAACAGGCCATTTTGGTCCAACAAGTCCACTCTAACCCTCCGAAAAGTAACCCACCCAGACCTACTCCCCTACCCTATTACCCTACATTTACCCCTGACTAATGCACTTAACCTACACATCCCTGAACACCATGTGAAATTTAGAATGGCTAATTCAGCTAAACTGCACATCTTTGGATTGTGGGAGGAAACTGGAGCACCCGGAGGAAACCCACGCAGACACAGGGAGAATGTGCAAGCTCCACTCAAATAGTTGTCTGAGACTGGAATCTAACCCGGATCCCTGGCACCGTGAGGCAGCAGTGCTAACCACTGAGCCACTGATTCTGGAAACAGTTGTGATACAACATTCCAAAAAGGGAAAGATGTAGCAATGTAGAAAAGAGACTGAGGTCAAAACATTATGTGCTTTCAAGGAGTAGGTAGATATAGCTATTAAAAAGATCAAGGGTGGGATTGGGGTATTAAACTCAATGATTAGCCATGATCGTATTGAATAACAAGCAGTTTTGAGGGGCCTACTGCCACTCCTATCTGCAGTATTTCTAAGTGGAGAACAAATGAACAATACAGCTTAATCCTGTAACATTCTACCTCAGCAGGTCTCCCAGTCTCCTTCATGCTGAACCCCAAGACTTGCTGCAAATTACTTTAATTCGTAAACACCAGTGTGTTTGTGTACTCAACCCCCTTTAGGGGCCATAAAATGTGTATAGTAGTTTCCTAAAATGTAATTTGCATATTATTCTTAAAATAAAATGGAAGTTTGGCTAAATATATGTTTCAATATAAGTACTCAAAAAGTATTCACAGAACGCTTTCTAAATTGGGTTTCCAGAAACAACAAAAGAATCAAATTAGTCTAATCACAAGGAATGAGGAGGTTCTGCATGCATGGTGGCAAGAACACTTAACAGTTTGAGATATATCGAAGTCCAATTTTGCTTCTGCTATTGCTATTTTTAACTACAGCAAAGTTGACAACACATCAAATGAAAATGTGAATTTGACATCTAAATCCTTAATCATTTGGTCTTCAACATGGCCAAGTTACTCTATAATGAATGTTTTCCTGGTTACCAATCAATTTCCACTGCATCAAAAAAGTTGTCTTGAAATTCTTTCACACAATTTTGCAATAATTATAAAACTCAATGCAACTTATAGTAAACCAATGTAGGAAGTAAGAAACATTTCATGTCCTATCATTGCAATCTACTTGCAAGATTTAAATTGCTGACAATACAATGCCACTTGGAACATAAATCCCAAATACATGTCGCTTATTTTCCAGCTATACTTTATTATATGACTTATTGCATTATAAATATGATGAAGCTCCCAACAACTATTTCTGTTCCTGGAATTGGAGTTAAATCTGACTTATGCACTTGCCACTAGCTTTATGCTACTCTATGCCACGAGATCCATAGATTCCAAGATTATTTTAAAAAATATACTAAAAATATTAAAAGTACTATTGAAAATTTATTGCGACTCACCTTTGAAAGCTTCAAAATAAACACAAATTTGATTTAGTAAGCACGGAATTTATCGTATTCAACATCCAGTGACTTGAGTCTGAAACAATCTATCACTCTTCACTGGGGATTGGGTGTTTCCTGTATTAACGGAAGTTTTATGAATATTTCTTGTCAACGTTTGCTTAAATTGGCAAGAGACCTGCAAATGCCACCTACTGGTTAAACTACATTAACAACTGCAATTATTTCATATTTAATCAAGCCAATTTTTGCTTGCAGATTTACTTTCTTTTCTTTCTCTTTGATTAATAAAGGACTAAACACATTACTGAAATCTACCCTTGCTGCAGTAACTTCAAAATTAGCAGGTCCCATACTGCAAACGCCATCACTGGTGGTCCCTCGTAGATGAAGATGACTCTCTTTCACACTCAGGCTGAGACTGTAGATAGTTGTACAGACCAATGTGGCTACTGCAAACTCTGTTACACTTGGGTCACAGGAAGAGGTGGTGGTGCATTGGTGTGGCAGTGCACCACTTTCGCTGTTTTCGCCTGACTTCTGCTGTTTTCCAACGACAAGTCTCAATGTGCTCAATGCCTTCCCAGATGCTACACCTCCACTTTGGGCAGACTTGGGCCAATGATCCCCAGGTGTCTGTGGGAATGCCACACTTGGCCAGTGAGGCCTTGAGGGTATCACTGAAGTGCTTCCTCTACCCATCTGGGTTTCTTCTGCCATTTTGAAGATGGGAGAACAGTACTTGCTTGGGGAGTCTCATGTCAGTCATGGGGATGATGTGTCCAGCCTTCCATAGCTGATCAAATGTGGTCAGTGCCTCGATGCTGGGGATGTTGGCCTGGTTGAGGATGCTGGTGTTGACGTGTCTTTCTTCCCAGGGGATTTGCAGGATCTTGCGCAGGCAGCGTTGGTGGTAAGTTTCCAATGGCTTGAGGTATCTGCTGTAGACAGTCCATATCTCATAGCTGTTTAGAAGGGTGGAAACCACTACAACTCTATATGCCATGATCTTGGTGTTGGATCTGCGATGCTAGTGACTGTGTAGATAACTTTCCCTCCTTCAGCCTCCGCTGTCAATGTTAAAAATATAGGTCCATTGAAGGGTGAAATAGAACTGCTCCAGAGTTAATTGAAAGCATACAATGATTTTGGACCTCATGTTTTACAGATGTGTTCTCCCCTCCAAATCCATTTCAGCTTAGTTCCTCTCTTGTCTCCCTACCTTTCTCTTGCTTTTGTTGTCATTACAATATCCCTGAGAGGCTGTGCATGTATATTGATCACTTAATTGGAGACGGAGGTGATTTGGTGCTGGGGAATAAAGTAAAGAAATAGTAACACTGCTGTTTTGGTAGTGCTAAAATTCAGAGCTGTGTAATCACATCACTGATGGGTGCGTAGTGCTTGTAACTTGGTAAATGTTTACTCAGTGACATGGATTTTGAGGAGGTTTACTAAAACAAAGGTAAAAGAAAGAGGGGATGGGAGGGGCTTTTGTGGAGTAGTGACAGTGCCTCTGAGCCAGGAGGCCTAGGCTCAGATCTTATCTGCTCCAGAGGTGTGTCACTGCATGTTAAACAGTTTTGATTTTGAAAAAAGAGCAGCATTCTCCCTTTCCACACTATTTTAATTTAATTCTTCCCCCTCTTTGTCCCGACAGACAGTGCTCATTAATTGCTCTTTTAATTGGTGAAACAGATGATTTGGTGGAGGTCGGTTTGAAACAAACAAGAGCGGTTTGTTGTAATTTGTTGTTTATATGATGGAATGGGTGATTTGATCATGGGTTTAAACTAAAATAAAGTACTGGGTCCTTCCCCAGTTGGAAACTGACTTCTAGACAGAAGGGTCATGAAGGGGAAAACGTGGAAACTTGGGTTTGTGCTAAACTACAAATTTACTATAAGGCCCATGTAAATCTCTAGAAAATGTTTTGATGCCTAATTTAATATATGGCTATCGATCTGTTAAACATCCACTAATCGATTCCAGGCCAGCATCAATGAAGTGAAAGGTTCCTGTCACAGGTCTTTTCTGAGAAACCTCATTTCTCTCTGATGCCGTGGAAGACTTTGGCACACGCAGCAGACTTTCCTATTGGACAACTGACAGCCTCCGTGATGGTTGCAAGGAACTGAATGCCACCTGCTCCACCTAATTCATTTTGCTCTAAGTGGGTGGGAAACGTGTGGGAAATCTAAGTAGGTGGGAAATCCCAATTAAGGGTTGACACTTGTGAAAATCTGAAGTTCCCACCAGAGACAAGTTTCTGACCCTAAAGCCCACCCAGCTCCTGTTTCCCATCTGTGTGCAAACATCCAGTCTTTTCTGCTTCTATGGGAGAATATTGGTCTTCAACTCTACTTTGCCTGGTGTCACATTTGAATGTTTTGCAATTTGATAGTCTTTCTTCAAAGTATGAGGAGAAAGTGAAGACTGCAAATGCTGGGGATCAGAGTTGAAAACTGTGGTGCTGGAAAGGCACAGCCAGTCAGGCAGCATCCAAGGAGCAGAAGAGTCAATATTTTGAGCACAAGAGCTTCATCAGAAATATGATCCTGCTCCACAGATGCCGCCTGACCAGCTGTACTTTTCTAGCACCACATTTTTTGACCACTTTCTTCAAAGTACATCAGGAAAGAATGCTTTTCTTTAAAAAAACTGCTTTTTAAAATTAAGACCTATTTCCTCTTGAAAATGATGCACTTCTAAATGTCAGGTTTCTCTCTACATGGCCGAATGAACAAATGTCCTCAGGAACTTCATTAATATTAGGCCATCCCTGGAAAATGTTCTTTTGCAACTCTGTATTTGCTTTTTATTAGCATTTGTCAATTGCAACTGCTCACTCTCACTCGTCTCAAAATGTATCTGAACAACTTTGAAAATATCTTCAACTGATATGATTGCACCATGTGTAATCTGTTCCACTGTAGTGGGTGCAGTTTGAATCTCATGAGTTATGACAGTATGCTGGTTATCCTGCCCATTGGCATCTGCCAGGAAGAAGATATCAGAAAGTCCCAATGAGCTTACATATTGCTGTTGCAGTGTAATTCCATCAATACACAAAATTGTTGGACTATATGTGCTGAGAGATGGTTTCTCATACATTATACAGTGGAATGTTATTGCTGAGTACCTGTCTTTCAGTATGCATAGTGGTAATGTTTTGGCACTATGTCCTTTGTCTATCTTAGCTTTTCGGAATGTTATCTTCCCTTTTCAGTATATAATGCCAATGGTTCTAAAAATATTGCATTGCCTTATACATTGATATAGCATTTGATGTTAAGAAAATGGAAAGCTTGGTCATCTCCTGAAAACTGCCTTTTGCTTAGTTGTTTGTGCATTGCATCAATATTCTGCATTTGTTTAAGTTCTTCACAGCTCCCGAGCTGGCAGCATTGTAGTATTGTAGCATCTCATTGATCATCTATCTTTAGTTCTAGGGTATGGATTAGCTGTTGGAACTAGATGTCCTGTCATCCATGCCAATGTTCTTCTCAGATGAGAAGAAATTCTGGACAGCTGTTGCACAGTGGCATCAAACCACATCTGTTGTTGGCTAAGTGCACTTGTTTACTGCAGCAATAGCATTGTCTGTACCTAACACCTTGTACTTATTCTGATGAAGAATCACTGGACTCAAAACATTGCCTCTGTTTTTTTGTCCACAGATGCTGCCAGACCTGCTGAGTTTCTCCAGTATTTTCTTTCATTCTAATTGTTGTTGGTCTGCCACTATGGCTTAATGCTTACGGTCATCTTTAAGTAAGGTAAAACGATAAGACACTTTCTCCTGTCATGAGGATCTTTCACAAATGCTTTTCCTGGATGAGAGGTGATTACTAATTCACTAAGTCTCTCTGAAAGTTGTTTCCTGGAAACCTCACACTGATTTGGAGAGAAAATGGTGTAACCAACTGATGTTTTCACACAGGTAATCCTTGTTATTGTATAAAACTGCTTTTAGTGTTTTAAATGTAGTGTGTTCAATTCAGGAGAGCTGTGAATTAACTGTGGGAGTAGTCTTTGGCTGCCTTTTTTATTTTAAATTAGTTAGCAAGCTGACAGTCTTCTTTTAAAAGTGAAATAACTTCAGAATAACTTAGATTTAAGCAGAAAGAAAGTAAAAGTGCCTTCTGGCTGTTCAATTTACAGATCTCCACTCACAGAAATTTATTCTTTTAATTTTCTGACTGCTTTGATGTCCAGGGCTTTTGGCCATCACTGCTAAACATGAACTGCTACTGCGGTGCAGGCTTTGTCTTCAGCAGGTTATTTGTATCTGATGTGGCAATGATTATGTTAGCTCCAGTAACGATCAAGACATGGGCATAGTTGTATTGAAAGGTTCACACATATATATGCTTTTACCAATGTGTTGCATTTTGTGCCCCCAATTAAGTGTAATATATAGGAGACACTGATGCCCTGAGGTCACATGCTAAGAATGAATAGTGATATTATGAACACGTCTTTTACAGTACACTGCATTCAGACTGTGAGACATAACCACGAGACATTTGTCTGATGAACAGAGTTTGGGTAAACAGGGTCTGTATTCTCTTGACTTCCAAAGAATGAGAGTTGATTCCAAAGAAACGTACAAAATATTTTAAAGGATAGACTGGGTGGGTGGAGATAAGATGCTTCCCTGGGTTTGGAAATCTAAAGCAAGGAGACGCAATTTACTCAGAGGTTGTGAACGTTGAATGTTCTTTATTCCAGAGTATGAGTAAGGGGTTATAGGGAAAGTAACGGGAAAAAAAGTAATTCGTGGATGATCAGCTATTACTCATATTGAAGGGTGGAGTAAGTTTGTTGGTTGAATGCCCTGTTCCTGCACCTATGTTCTAACTTACAGCACTAGAGAGCTGTATTGAGTAACGTAGATCTGTGCATTAAGAGTGTCACATTAATGTAGAGTGCGAAAGCCTTAGAAACCAAGAAGAGTGACAGCCTAGTAAAATAAAGCAGCCTCAATGAGTGTGAACACCCAACAGCTAGAGAAACAAGAGATGGTGTAATGTGCTCATAAAGTCTATTGAGAACAAGAACCATGTTAGAGTAAGTGACAATGAGGGAGGCTTCAAAATCATTGAAGTGAAGTCAGATCACAGCCCAAGAGGCACATGGAGAAAAAGAGATATCTCCAAAGAACAGATCCTTGGTAGACTTTGAAGACAAAACAGCATCATGGAAACATACCAAAGGCCAATCAGAATTAATTGGAAGATTTCAAACAAGGAAGGGAAACATTTCGCAGTAATTACCCAGTTCAGTGAGGTACAGCAATTTGAAATGCTGAGGACCCACAATGAAGGCAGAAGTGGGAGCTCTGGAAGTGGCAGTTTCATCGAAACAGGACTACCTCAGGATTGAGGGCAATGTAACAAATGCATCAGGCTCATCTGTTCTGTATGCAGTTGGCACCTCACCTGATGATGTCCTTATGGGGCAGGATGTAGAAGAAGCTTAATTTTGAAACATTTGACACATACTTCAGTATAAAGTTGAATGTGGCCATAGAGAGAATGGGATTTAATCAACACTCCCAGCACCAAAAGAAATCAACTGAAGTGTTTTGACAGATTTATACACAGTAGCTGGATGCTACAGATATGGCATGTAAAAGATGAGTTAATAAGACATTAAATATCAGGGATTTTTTGTGATTTTCTTCAGTCAAAAAGATATTTTGTTTCCATTTGTTGATATGTTAATAACTAGGGCTCACAACTTCAAGATTGTCAGCAAGAGAGCTAGGAGTGAGATGAGGAGAAACTTATTTCTAATTCCTAATAACAACTCTCTGTTAATGTGCTGCTTGAGAAAGTGGTGGGACCGGATTCCATAGGAGATGTCAAAAGAGAGCTGGATGTATATATCTGAAAGTGATGAACTTAGAGATAGAGGTGGAGAATGAAACTAGCTGAGTAGCTCTTTTAGTAGTCATTACAGACACGATGGTTCGAATGGCCTTCGTCTGTACCATAAAATTCTAAGATTCTAAAGGAGAAGCTCATGCTATATTCAATATGCATTCAATATGCTGAGGTCAGAGCCTGGAATCAGTTTATTTTTAGAAGAAATTCAATTGGATGGATCGGCCTCAAGATGGCATTGTCACTTTCCTGAAAGTTTGCCAAAATGCCAAAAGAGCAGGAAGTAATATTATGGACTAGAATATCATATTTAACCTCTGGTATAAGCCAACAAGAGGTTTGGTTTAATTCAGTTGATTGGATTGCTGGTTTTCAATGCAGAGCAATGCCAACAGTATGGGTTCAATTTCTGCACTGGTTGTGGTCATCATGAAGGTTCCACCTTCTTGACTTTGCCCCTTGCCTGAGGTGTGATGACCCTCAGACTAAAACACCACAAATCATCTCTCTCTCTCTCTTTGTCTAATGGGAGAACAGCCCTCTAGGACAATGTGACTTTATCTAAACCTGATGAGTCAACACACAAACTCAATGAGTGTCCAGCAGGTAGACCTGAAAATGAAGAGTATTTCAGAAAATGCTGCAAATCAGCACAGTGTATTGACTCAGAAACTGAAGGGGTCATGTGGTGCAGTGATAGCGTTTCTATCTCTGAACTTGGAGACTGCGATTCAAATCCTACCTGCTCTAAAGGTGTGTAATAGGTTGATGGAAGATATAGAATGTAGGGAAATAGATGGCCATGTCTTGAAATATATCCGTATTACAGAGGAGGAAGTGCTGGATGTCTTGAAATGCATGAAAGTGGATAAATCCCCAGGACCTGATCAGGTATATCCTAGAATTCTGTGGAAGGCTAGGGAAGTGATTACTGGGCCTCTTACAGAAATACATGTATCATTGATAGTCACAGGTGAGGTGCCGGAAAACTGGAGGTTGGCTAACATGGTGCCACTGTTTAAGAAAGGTGGTAAGGACAAGACAGGGAACTATAGACCAGTGAGCCTGACATTGGTCATGGGCAAGATGTTGGAGGGAATCCTGAGGGATAGGATGTACATGTATTTGGAAAGGCAAGGACTGATTAGGGATAGTAAACATGGCTTTGTGCGTGGGAAATCATGTCTCACAAACTTGATTGACTTTTTAAAAGAAGTAACAAAGAGGATTGATAAGGGCAGAGCAGTGGACATGATCCATATGGACTTCAGTAAGGCATTCAACAAGGGTCCCCATGGGAGACTGGTTGGCAAGGTTAAATCTCACGGAATACAGAGAGAACTAGCCATTTGGATACAGAACTGGCTCAAAGGTAGAAGACAGAGGGTGGTGGTGGAGGGTTGTTGTTCAGACTGGAGGCCTGTGACCAGTGGAGTGCCACAAGGATCGGTGCTGGGTCCACTACTTTTCATCATTTATATAAATGATTTGGATGTTAACATAAGAGGTATGATTAGTAAATTTGCAGACGACAGCGAAATTGGAGGGTGTTGTGTACAGTAAAGAAGGTTACTTCAGATTACAACGGGATCTTGATCAGATGGACCAGTGGGCTGAGAAGTGGCAGGTGGAGTTTAATTCAAATAAATGTGAGGTGCTGTATTTTGGGAAAGCAAATCTTAGCAGGACTTATACACTTAATGCTAAGGTCCTAGGGTGTGTTGCTGAACTGAGACCTTGGAGTGCAGGTTCATAGCTCCTTGAAAGTGGAGTTGCAGGTAGATAGGATAGTGAAGAAGGCTTTTGGTATGCTTCCCTTTATTGGTCAGAGTATTGATTACAGGAGTTGGGAGGTCATGTTGCAGTTGTACAGAACATTGGTTAGGCCACTGTAGGAATATTGCGTGCAATTCTGGTCTCCTTTATCAGAAGGAAGTTGTGAAACTTGAAAGGGTTCAGAAAAGATTTACAAGAATGTTGCCAGGGCTGGAGGATTTGAGTTATAAGGAGAGGCTGAACAGGCTGGGATTATTTTTCCTGCAGCGTCGGAGGCTGAGTGGTGACCTTATAGAAGTTTACAAAATCACGAGGGGCATGGATAGGATAAATAGACAAAGTCTTTTCCCTGGGGTGGGGGAGTACAGAACTAGAGGGCATAGGCTTATGGTGAAAGTGGAAAGATATAAAAGAGACCCAAGGGGCAATGTTTTCATGCAGAGGGTGGTATGTGTATGGAATGAGTTGCCAGAGGAAGTGGTGGAGGCTGGTACAATTGCAACATTTAAAAGGCATTTGGATGGATATATGAATAGGAAGGGTTTGGAGGGATATAGGCTGGGTGCTGGCAAGTGGGACTAGATTGGGTTCGGACAACTGGTTGGGCATGGACAGGTTGGACCGTAGTGTCTGTTTCCATGCTGTACATTTCTATGACTCTATGACTCTAAACAGAAGAAGCTCCACAAGGGAAAATTTCTGACAAAGGGAAGCCATTTGAAAAAGGAAAAGATCTAAAAAATCAAGGATGGAAGTCAACAAAATAAGTCAACGTTTATGCAGGGCCAGCAAAGATTCTGTACTATGATTTTATACACAATGTGGATAATGCAGACCTCAAATTCAAAAAGCAGAAGTGGTGAGCCCAAAACACAAGAAAAAAGCACTGGTGTTTGACACTTAGTACAGATAAAAACAAGCAGAGGCGACAGTCCTTAAAGGACCAGACCAAAAGAATGAATATGTATTGTCAGGGCAGCTGAAGTCCAAAAGAAACAGAGAGGTATTGATTCTTATTCAAGCCAAGAAGTGAGACTGTGTATGATCAGAGTATTGAGTATAGGAGTTGCGAGGTCAGGTTGTAGCTGTATAGGATGTTAGTTCAGCCACTTCTGGAATATTACATGCTATTCTGGTTTCCTTCCTATTGGAAGGACGTTGTGAAACTTGAAAGGGTTCAGAAAAGATTTACAAGCATGTTCCCAGGTTGGAGAATTTGAACTATAAGGAGAGGCGGAATAGGTTGGAGCTGTTTTTCCTGGAGGCTGAGAGGTGATCTTATAGAGGTTTATAAAATCATGAGGGGCATGGATAGAGTAAATAGACAAAGTCATTTCCCTGGGGTGGGGTGTCCAGAACTAGAGGGCATAGATTTAGGGTGAGAGAGGGGAAAGATATAAAAGGGACCTAAGGGGCAACATTTTTATGCAGAGGGTGGTGCGTGTATAGAATAAGCTGCCAGAGGAAGTGGTGGAGGCTGGTACAATTGCAACGTTTAAAAGGCATCTGGATGAGTATGTGAATAGGTGGGGTTTAGAGGGATATGGGCCAAGTGCTGGAAAATGGGACTAGATTAGGTCAGAATATCTGGTTGGACCGAAGGGTCTATTTCTGTGCTCGACATCTCTGTGACTCTATGTGGTGCAGATACACCCAGACGACATGGAATACTGAAAAGAACAGTACAGTTTTCCAGGAATGGTGAAAACATTGGTTTTGAATTGGTATGAAATTCAAGTGAGCTAAAAACAAGGACTGCAGATGCTGGAAACCAGATTCTAGATTAGAATGGTGCTGGAAAAGCACAGCAGTTCAGGCAGCATCTGAGGAGCAGGAAAATCGACGTTTCGGGCAAAAGCCCTTCATCAGGAATGAATGATTCCTGATGAAGGGCTTTTGCCCGAAACGTCGATTTTCCTGCTCCTCAGATGCTGCCTAAACTAATGTGCTTTTCCAGCATCACTCTAATCTAGAATGAAATTCAAGTTAGTCAGATTGGGCTGACCAGACAGAATTCCAGGCAAATTGTCTCAACTGTGGCATTCGGATTTTGAGGAGTTGGGGAGAGATGGTGATAATGATGTTAATGATAATAATTGCAATGTAAGTAGTTAAAAAAACTATAGTTAAAAGTTGGAATTAGGTAAGCTAAATAAAAGAGAAACTTGATGAGCCAGGTCACCTTAAACAGAGTAGCTGTGACAACCACTAGAAGGTACCTACACAGATTACTCTGATCCAAAGAGTCCAAAGAATTGAAGAGGGGAACAGTCGATGGATTAGAATGTTTGAATGAGAAAGAGCAAAAGCCGATGGTACACCAGGGAATTCACTGATACCTAACCTCCTGACTGGAGGATGAGTCAAACACCCAGTGCAGATTATAAAAGAGTCCATGACCGACATTCATGCAGTGTTACATGATCATTTGATTCAGCTCCTGTATGGCTAATTCAAGTAAATGAGATTAGTTTAGTTTGGTGTTTATTGGCCAGCATATTCATGGTGGGCCTCTTTCTATGCAGTATGACTCTATAAGAACCCTTTACCCCTTGTCTGAGATCCTAAGCTTGCAAATTTCATAATGAGAGAAATAAGTTTTGAACCACAGTCTTTTGTCTAAACTCCCTTTATGGAGAATGTCACACTTCTCGCCTGTGACTGCTCCCACACTGATCTCTGTGGTGTTGAGGAGTGGCTGTGGGGAGTAGGTGACATTGTGGCAGTTGTGTCACTGGACTAGCAATAAAGTATCCCAGACTAAAGCCCTGTGAATCTTGGTTCAAATTCTACCATTGCCGGTGATGAAAATAAATTTAACAACATTCAGTACTTAAAAAGTTACTCCAATGGTGACCATGTGGTGATTGTTGTAAAATCCTACCTCGTTCACTAATGGCCTTTAGTGAAGGATTTCCTTTCCTGCCCTGGCCTCTGTCACTCCACACCCTTAATTGTCCAAATCACCTAACAAGCCTTTCAGTCATGGGCAATTAGGGTGCTATGATTTGGGCAATAGAAGTTGCCATAGCCTTCAACATCCACGTCTGTCTATACAATCAATTCATTTAGAGTCATGGAGATGTACAGCATCTGCAGTCCAACCCATCCATGCCGACCAGATATCCCAACCCAATCTAGTCCCACCTGCCAGCACCTGGCCCATATCCCTCCAAACCCTTCCTATTCATATACCCATCCAGATGCCTCTTAAATGTTGCAATTGTACCAGCCTCCACCACTTCCTCTGGCAGCTCATTCCATATACGTACCACCCTCTGTGTGAAAAATTTGCCCCTTAGGTCTCTTTTATATCTTTCCCATCTCACCCTAAATCTATACCCTCTAGTTCTGTACTGCCCGACCCCAGGGAAAAGTCTTTGTCTATTTATCCTATCTATGCCCCTTGTAATTTTTGTAAACCTCTATAAGGTCACCGCTCAACCTCCAATGCTCCAGGGAAAACAGTCCCAGCCTGTTCAGCCTCTCCCTGTAGCTCAGATCCTCCAACCCTGGCAATATCATTGTAAATCTTTTCTGAACCCTTTCAAGTTTCACAAAATCTTTCCGATAGGAAGGAGACCAGAATTGCACGCAATATTCCAACAGTGGCCTAACCAATGTCCTGTACAGCTGCAACATGACCTCCCAACTCCTGTACTCAATACTCTGACCAATAAAGGAAAGTATACCAAATGCTTTCTTCACTATCCTATCTACCTGCAACTCCACTTTCAAGGAGCTATGAACCTGCACTCCAAGGTCTCTTTGTTCAGCAACACTCCCTAGAACTTTACCATTAAGTGTATAAGTCCTGCTAAGATTTGCTTTCCCAAAATGCAGCACCTCACAGTTATTTGAATTAAACTCCATCTGCCACTTCTCAGCCCATTAGCCCATCTGCTCCAGATCCTGTTGTAATCTGAGGTAACCCTCTTCGCTGTCCACTACACCTCCAATTTTGGTGTCATCTGCAAACTTACTAACTGTACCTCTTATGCTCGCATCCAAATCATTTATGTAAATGACAAAAAGTAGAGGGCCCAGCACTGATCCTTGTGGCACTCCACTGGTCACAGGCCTCCAGTCTGAACAACAACCCTCCACCACCACCCTCTGTCTTCTACCTTTGAGCCAGTTCTGTATCCAAATGGCTAGTTCTCTCTGTATTCCATGAGATTTAACCTTGCTATTTTGTCTCCCATGGGGAACCTTGTCGAACGCATTACTGAAGTCCATATAGATCACATCTGCTCTGCCCTCATCAATCTTCTTTGTTACTTCTTCAAAAAACTCAATCAAGTTTGTGAGACATGATTTCCCAAGCACAAAGCCATGTTGACTATCCCTAATTAGTCCTTGCATTTCCAAATACATGTACATCCTGTCCCTCAGAATTCCCTCCAACAACTTGCCCACCACTGAGGTCAGGCTCACCGGTCTATAGTTCCCTGGCTTGTCTTTACCGCCCTTCTTAAACAGTGGCACCGTGCTTGCCAACCTCCAGTCTTCCGACACCTCACCTGTGACTATCGATGATACAAATATCTTAGCAAGAGGCCCAGCAATCACTTCTTTAGCTTCCCACAGAGTTCTCGGGTACACCTGATCAAATCCTGGGGATTTATCCATGTTTGAAAAGAAAATTTAAAAAACAGAACAATATTAAATGCTGATAATGGAGATGTCTCTCATTGTGAAGCGATATCTGTTACACTCAGGTGTCCCAATGCAAATAACTTTAGACATATCAGAAAATACAGTAAACAGCCAGAATCTCAGTACAGTATCCCTGGTCTTGGAGTTGTAGAGCCACCTACTGGTAAATACAATGGTGGCCTGAGACACAGGAAATAGTTGGCCAGTCACCCTGTTAATTTCCTTCTCTTACACCAGAGAAAAACCATGTTGATGGGGCACATGGTTAGGAAATCAGACAAATTTTCATGGAGCAGTGATGATGATTCCCAGTGAAAATGTAATTATGGGCCTGGTGACCTCTAGATCCTGGCAAATGTTCTCAGCAGGATAAATTCTGTATACATTGTTAAAATCCAGTCTACTGTGTGAACTCTTTTCAAAAGTATTTGTTTAGGGATTCCAGTGGTGAATGTGGGAGAGGTGTAACAGGGCTCCACTCCTGCTAATCCTGAGTCGACTAAATGTTAATTAAACCTTTGTTAGTGCCCACAGGGATTATTGAGCATTCCTGCTCACTGGCAATAAATTACATACTGGGGTCCTTCAATGACACTGAAAAATGGGAAGATAAATAGAAAAATGTAGTCTGTTTATTTATGTTGCTTCGGTGCAGTTTCTTGTCAGATGTGCCAGGAGACCAGCAGTATACCCAGGCTTTTTGTATAAAAACGCTGCAAGATTTTGTTTCCACCTTTCTCTCACTGGCGAAACTAATAAACCAAACAGTTATGAAATGTGATCAATACCGTATGGAATGGCTTCACTACAATGTCAGAATGTAAAACTTCCAAAAATGATTGAATATGATTGACAAGGGTGTCACACTCACCTTGACTCTGAAGTCAGACATAGAATTACAGAAAACAGGAGCAGGAGAAGGCTATTCCTACCTTTGAGTCTGCTTCAGCTTTCATTATGATCATCGCTGACCATTCAACTCAACACGTCATTCTGCTATAATGAGCGTTTCATTAACACAAATTCACTGTCATGCAATTGACAAATTGGGGACGCTGTTTATAAAGTGTGGACTTTCAAAATGTGTCAGCTTTAACATGATTACATTACTAACAGTTTAAGTGCTGTTTCTGAAGTGTGATTTTTCTATAATGCAAGGTTGCACAAGCACACAACCATCACATTATGGAAGAGCTACCTGTATCCTGTTTTCACTTTCTCCTCATACCCTTTGATATCTTTAGCTGTGAGAACTATAGTTAACTCCTTCTTGAAAACATTCAGTGTTTTGCTTCCTGTGGAGATGTCATGATTTGGAGGTGCCGGTGTTGGACTGGGGTGGACAAAGTTAAAAATCACACAACACCAGGTTATAGACCAACAGGTTTATTTGGAAGTACTAGTTTTTGGAGCGCTGCTCCTTCATCAGGTGTTAACTTTCAGTGGAGAATAATTCCATAAGCTTACCACTTTCTGGGTGAAGAAATTTGTCTTCATCTCAGTCCAAGGTGGCTTACCCAGCATCCTTAAACTGCGACCCCATGTTTTGGACTCTCAAGTCAGCAGGAACATTCTCTTTCTGCTTATTCTGGCTAGTTCTCTTAGAATCTTATTGGCTTTTGTGAGATTCCCCCACATTCTTTTAAACTCCAGAGAATATATTCCTAATCAATCCAGTCTTCCTTCATGCCTTGCATCAGGAATCAGTCTGATAAACCTTTGTTGCACTTCTCAGTAGCCAAAACATCATTCCTCAGATAAGGAGAATTCTTGTGTGTCTCACCACAGCCCTATACAGTTGCAACAAGGTAGCCTTGCTCCTGTACTTGAATCCTCTTCCTGTGAAGGCCAACATACCCTCAGTCTTCTTCACCGCCTGCTGCTCCTGCATTGCTTACTTTCAGTGTCTGTTGTACAAGGACTCATTGTTCTCATTGCATCTCGTCCTTACCCAATCTATTGCTATTCAGATAATAATCTACCTTGCTTTGTTGCTGCTAAAATGGATAACCTCAGTTTTTTTCCACATTATATTTCATCTGCCATACATTTGCCCACTCTCTCAATTTGTCCAAATTGTACATCTCTTTATCTTCCTCACAGTTCACCCTCCCACCTTTTATGTTATCTGTTAACTTGGAGAGATTCTATGTTGTTCCCTCATCTAATTCATTAATATACATTGTGAATAGATGGTGTCCAAACACCGAACCCTGTGGTGCCCCTCTGCTCACTGATGACCACTCAGAAAATGACCCGTTTAGTTGTTTGTTTGCTGTCTGCCAAACAGTTCTCTATCCATGTGCTGTCACTACCCCCAACCCCGTTCACTTTAATTTTATAATCTCTTATATGGAACCTTATCGAAAGCCTCCTGAAAGTCCAATTAAATCACTCCCGCTTATAAACTCCATCAGTTACATCCTCAAAAACTTCCAATAGATTTTGTTGAGCATGATTTCCCTTTCATAAATTCATGTTGACTCTGTCTGATCCTGTCACTGTTTTCCAAGTGCTCTACTGTTAAATCTTTTCCATACTACTGAAGTAAGGCTAACCAATTTATAATTTTTTTTTCTCTTCCTCCCTTTATAAATCATAGGTTACATTTGCTACCATCCAATCCATAGGAACTGTTTCAGACCACCAATGCATCCACTATTTCTAAAGACATCCTTAAGTACTCTAATATGTAGAATATTGGGCCATGGGGATTTATCAGCCTTTAATCCTATGAATCTCGTCCACTCCATTTCTATATTAACACTAATTTCCTTCAGTTCCCCCTGCTGGCTTACTTCTCTCTCTGTTCCCCAAACATGTTGTGATGCTATTTCCTCTTTTGTACAGACAGAACCAAAAACATGCATTTAATTAGACTGCCATCATTTGTTCCCAATTATAACTTCTCCTGTTTCTGATTGGAAGGGACTTATGTTTGTCTTCAATATCCTTTCTCTCGTCACGCACCAATAGAAGCTTTTACAATCCCATTAACTTGATCTCATAATTTACTTTTCCCTCAAAATCAGTCCCTTTGTCTCTTTTGATGGAATCTAAATTGCTCCCAATCCTCTGGTCTGTTGCTTTTTTTTGGTCAACTTGTATCCCCCTACCATGGATCTAATCATTTCTCTAACTTACCTTGTTAGTCTTAGTTGGTTCCTATTTTTGTCAAGTCAGACTGACACTGGACTTCCATCTTGGAGTAATTTTAAATCCACCCAGTGCGAAACAGTTCTTCCAATAAGCCATCTGGTTTTACTTTCCAGTGCCTTTATTGAGTGTAGTGTAAACAATGGTCAGTTTAATTCTGCCACCGTCCCAAATGGTGGGATATTCCCACAGTAACTTTTCCCCCATATTGTTAGCACTAGTGTGAAGGTCAACTGCTTTGCACCAAGGCCAAGATTGTAGTGTAAATAAAGCTTAAATTGTTTCCTAGTCATTGTCTTCATAAAACATTCTTTTGAATAAATAGACATCATTATTTATTTACTTTACTCAGAGTTAAACTAAGAGCTAAAGAAAGGGAGACTTCCAAGCCAAGATTTCATGCTAACAACATAGTCTCAAAGCTCTGATTTAATGAAACTCCACTGATGATAAGTGCAGGTCAGCAAACCTGGCACCAAATCATTCATATCCCATTTCCACCACGCTGTATTTTACGAGCTGCGATTTTTGGAACAGTGAAGAAAGCGTCACAATTTTTACACTCAGAGAGTGCTTCTCACCAAATAAAACAGGTACAGCTGCTCAACGTTTTTAGGAAGAACTCTGTCTGCAAAAATAACCTTGAGTTTCCTGTTTCCTGCTATTTCAATGCACCACCAAATTCCTTGCCAACATCTTTCTTGGGCCTGCTGCAGAGCTCCAGTGAAATTCAGTAAAAGCTGGAGGAACAGCATCTCATTTTCTACTTGGGGACCATGCAGCCGTCAGGACTCAATATTAGGTTCTGTAATTTTCGAAACTGATCCACACCTCCTTTCCTTGCCCCACATTCCAGGTCTACTTTCAGCACAACCAATCTATTCTCGCCCACTTATGGTCCTTCTTATCATTTTTTATCTTTTTCCCTGGCATACTATCATCCATCTCTTTTGTCAGCCTAACTGCTACTCTCTCTCTTTGGGTTCCATTTCCACCTATCCACTCACACCTTCCACCACCATCACCCTAACTGCCCTCCCATCAACACTCCCTTGTTTTCAGTATATATACCACTTTTTCCTAGCCACTATCAGTTCTGAAGAAGGTTTACTTGACTTGAAGCATTAACTCTGCTTTCTCTCTCCACAGTTGCTGACCTACCTGCTGAGTTTCTCCAGTAATTTCTGTTTTTGTTTCTTTAAAGCAGATTTTACTGTTGTTGCATTATTAAAATCATCTTTTTAATTATCTCTTCTCCTACTCATCCACTTGTTCATTTCATGTTCATAGCTATACAGTGCAATAACAGTAAAATACTTCATCATGTTAGTTTGCCTTTTGGTTGTAGTTTAAAATACATTCTATTTTCATCCTCTCTATGCCCACTAGAGGAGTCCATTGAAGCAATGTGTTATCCTCCCTCCAATGCCTACTGTATCACTGGGATGAAAATCAATTCTGGGGCACTCCTGCTGTATACCCAGCACCAATATTGTGCAAGGGTCTGGAACATTTTGGATTTAGATCTTTCTTGTCAATTTTCACAGGTTTGGGGCTGAACCTCATTTTGCCACAGACAAGGCCTCCCATATCAGAACAAGTGGTGATGGTGTTGATGGGAAGGGGGTATACTAGTGGTAGATTTGAACAATAGTCTTCTAGGTCAGGAGCTGTCTTGAGGTGAAGCTTGCAGGCCTGGCCTCAACATTTGACTCTTCCAGTTAGATCTGTTCGCTTACATTACATTACATTACAGAAAATGTTGACCCTGAAATTTTGATGGAAACTTCCAAATTGCCTCCTTTGACTTGAATGAAAAATTGACAAAATACTCAGAGAAATGGATTTGAACATGTTAAAGTTATGACAGAAAGAGACTGTGATGGTGGATGGGTATAATGCATGGTATATGGGTATCTGAATAAGAAGGGTTTGAAGGGATATGGGCCGGGTGCTGGCAGGCGGGACTAGATTGGGTTGGGATATCTGGTCAGCGTGGATGGGTTGGACCAAAGGGTCTGTTTCCGTGCTGTACATCTCTAAGACTGTATACGCTAAATATTGGACAAAGCTTGGGTTCCTCTTGTCTGTTGAATTCAATTTGATTGTTCACGTGCTTTGGTTCTAAGTTTTCACTAAATGAGAGAAAATCATTCGTGGATGACACGACTGAATCTCATCATTTGTATATATATATATATATATATATATGACACAATGGTATGTGACACAATATTAGTAGCAGATTTCTCCTCTTCTGTTTGCTGTTGATTCATTATTTTGAGACACAATACTAAATATTATTTGTGTATTGCTGTCATTTGCACATCAGGAAGGAAATGGCATTGACATAAATACTAACTGACTGCTCTTTTGTTATTCATGCCATTGCTCGAGGGTATCATCTCACTGTGTGCATCTGTTTCAGTCTAGAATTGTGAGTAATTATGGACTGTCGGATTCCAACCCTCATGGTTTTCTGATCTCCTGGGAAGATCAGTTTACACACCAAACCTTCCATCGCAATGTTGGAAGTATTCATCGTTGAAGCTCCTACCATGCATCTGGTTTAAGTAACTGTTTTTGACTAAAATATTATTACTGTGCTACGTGCTCCGTTGTTTCTGTATAATCGCAGTCAAGCAGGGGAGAGAGATTCCACATCTCTCATCCACACCCCTGCCCACCCTCCACCTTCCAACAGTCCCAATCCCTCGAACCCCAACTCTTCCAGCCCCAACCCTTGCAGTGTGTTCACCATACCCTCTGACCTTCCCCTCTCTGAGGCTGAGCATGCTGTTCTCAGCAAAAGACTCAGCTTTGTACTCTTACGTCCCCACCTCAATGAATTGCGGGCTCGACATGATGCTGAGCTTTTCTTCCATCGCCTTCACCTTCGTGCTCACTTCTTTGGGCAAGAGTCCTCCCCCCACTCCACAGATCCTTTCACATCCCTCCAGCATTCCACCTCTAATTGGACACCACCGCCAAGACAATTTCCTGCCCTCGATCTTTTCATTGACAATTGTCCACGGGACATTGGCTGCCTTCATTTCTCTGCCCCTCTTACCCATTCCAACCTCTCTCCATCTGAACTTTCTGCCCTTCGCTCCCTTAGGTCCAACCCCAACCTTGTCATCAAACCTGTTGTCGTCGGGTGTACTGACCTCTTACCTCGCAGAGGCTGAGCGCCAACTCTCAGATTCCTCCTCCTACCTCCCCCTGGAGCATGACCACACCACTGAGCATCAAGCCATTGTCTCCAACACCATGACTGACCTCATTTCCTCCGGATGCCTCCTCCCCACAGCTTCCAAACTCATAGTCTCCTAACCCTGGACAATTTGTTTCTACCTACTCCCAAAATCCACAAGAAGGACTGTCCCGGTAGGCCCATTGTGTCAGCATGCTCCTGCCCCACTGAACTTATTTCCTCCTACCTTGACTCCATCCTTACTCCTCTGGTTCACACCCTCACCACCTACATTCGGGATTCCTTTGATGCGACATATTGACAGCTTCACATCAACAGGCCCTAACCACCTTCTATTCACCATGGATGTGCAATTGCTTTACACCTCCATCCCATACCAAGATGGCTTGAAAGCTCTTCACTTCTTTCTCAAAAAGAGGCCTAAACAATCTCCATCCACCACCACTCTCCTCCTCCTGGCTGAACTTGTTCTCTCTCTCAACTTCTCCTTTAACTCATCCCATTTTCTCCAAATCAAAGGTGTAGCAATGAGTACCTGCATGGGTCCTAGCTATGCCTGCCTTTTCATGGGGTATGTGGAACATTTCTTGTTCCAGGCCTACCCGGGTCCCCTCCCACAACTGCTTTATCAGTACATCGATGACTATTTCAGTGCGGCTTCATGCTCTTGTCCTGACCTTGAAAAACTCAGAAACTTCGCTTCCAGTTTCCATTCCTCCATCACCTTCACCTGGTCCATCTCCGACACTTGCCTTCCTTTCCTTGACCTTTCAGTCTCCATTTCCGGCAACAGTCTATCCACTAATATCCATTACAAGCCCACTGACTCCCACAGCTATCTGGACTACAGCTCTTCTCACCCTACATCCTGTAAGGACTCTATCCCTTTCTGTCAGCCTCTTCACCTCCACCGCATTTGTTCCGATGAGGTCACTTTCCAAAGTGGTGCTCTCAATGTGTGCTCCTTCTTCTCCAACCGTGGCTTCCCACCTACAGTTGTTGACAGGGCTCTCGATAGCGTGCGGTCCATCTCCCACACCACGACCCTCACCCCCTCCCTCCCCTCCCAGAACAAGGATAGGGTCGCTCTTGTTCTCACCTTTCACCCCACCAGCCTTCACATGCAAAGAATAATCCTGCGCCATTTTCGCCAACTCCAACACGACGCTACCACTAAACACATCATCCCTTCCCTCTCCCTGTCTGCATTCTGCAGAGATCGTTCCCTCCGGGACAACCTAGTCCACTCCTCCATCACACCGAACACCTCTCCCATCACATATGGCACCTTCCCATGCAATCGCAGAAAGTGCAACACCTGCCCCTTTACCTCTTCCATGCTCACCATCCAAGGCCCCAAACACTCATTTCAGATTAAGCAGCGTTTCACTTGTACCTCTTTCAATTTGGTCTATTGCATTCGTTGCTCCCAATGTGGTCTCCTCTATATCGGAGAGACAAAACACCGACTGGGTGATCGCTTTATTGAGCACTTTCGGTCTGTATGCAGTCAGGTCCCGGACCTTCCCGTGGCTTGCCACTTCAACACACAACCCTGCTCCCATGCCCAAATGTCTGTCCTTGGCCTGATGCAATGTTCCAGTGAAGCCCAACGCAAACTGGAGGGACAGCATCTCATCTTCCAACTAGGCACGTTACAGCCCGCCAGTCTCAACATTAAATTCAACAACTTCAGATGATTATCCTATCTCGACCCCTCTGTTTCCATTCTGCTCTGTAATTTTATTTCATTCATTTATTTTATTTTTTTTAAATATATTTTTTTCACTGTTCTGTACCCCTTATTTCTTGATTGTCTCTCTTTCTCTCGCTCCCCACACTCTCATCATCTTTTTCCTCTCCTCTTCCCCTTTTGCTACCCTTCTCCCCTGCTTTCCATTTTGCCTTTGCTTCATCCATCCCAGCCATCCCACCCCCCCCATCCCCCACATATTTTGTCACATAGCACTGACTTCAACCTTGGTCATTCACATCTCCTTATCTCCCTATACTCTCTCTATGCACTGTCATTATCACCTCTTTATTTGTACCTTTGCTTCTGGAGCCATGACTCTCCTTCTCTCAGCCTAGTATAAATACCTCCCTATTTCTCCCTTTTTTTTAGGTTTGACAAAGGGACAGTTCCACTGTTGCTGGCTACGTCCAGGCCGGTCATTCTGGCCGGTGACTTCAACTGCATCATTGATGCAGATGGACGATCCAGCAGGGGGGACAGTAAACTGGATGCTACGTCCAGAGCCCTGATGGAAACGGTCAAAGACGCCAAGCTGCACGACATCTTCAGCACCCCTGCAGATGGAGCGCAGCGTAGATACACCTGGTCACGGGCAGACGGGTCTATCCGCTCAAGGATAGATTACCTGTTTGTGTCCCGAACACTCTCGGTCAGAACCACCGACGTCAAGCCGGTGTTCTTCTCTGACCACTGCCTCCTGCTGGCCTACTGTCACCAACAGGACGAGCAGCGGGCGGGCAAGGGAACGTGGAAACTGAACACTAAGCTGTTGACCCCGGGAAACACCGAGGAGCTCAAGAGGGATTACGCAGGTTGGAGAACCGTGAAGCCCCTCTTTAAGTCTCCAGCAGACTGGTGGGAAACGGTAAAAGGGAACATCAAGAGGTTCTTCATCCTCAAAGGTGTTCAGGAGGTGAGAGAGAGGGAGGGAAAACTGTCCCAGCTCCAGGAAAGTATGCAGAACCTGTTCCTGCTGCAGACATTGGGGGTTGATGTCACGGAGGACCTCCAGGAGGTGAAGGGCCAGCAAGCCTCGCTCTTTGCCTCAGAGGCCTCCAGGATAATCTTCCGGTCCAGGGTCCGCTCTGTGGAGCAGGACGAGACGTGCTCACGTTTCTTCTTCCAGAAGGTGAACAAAGAGAGCTTCGTGCTCAGCAGCCTGAAGGAAGAAGATGGCTCGGTAACGTCATCTCAGGCTGACATCATGAGGATCAGCAAATCCTTCTATGCCAGTCTGTATGACTCGAAGCCAACCAACAGCGTGGCCTCCCAGTCTTTCCTGTCCTCTATCACGGGGGTCCTAGATGACGGAACATGAGAGAGGCTGGACCAGCCACTATCTCTGGATGAGCTGACCAAGGCCCTCGAGTCCTTCGAAAAGAATAAAACTCCCGGAAGCGATGGCTTACCGGTCGAGATTTATTCCGCTCTTTGGGACTTGATCGGCCGGACCTGCTGGAGGTGTATGTCAGTATGCTTCGGGCAGGTACCATGAGTGAATCCATGAGGAAAGGCATCATCACCCTCCTCTACAAGCAGAAGGGGGAGAGGGAGGAAATTAGAAATTGGAGCCTGATCTCACTGTTAAACACAGACTACAAAATCTTGTCAAAGGTCATCGCCAACCGGGTCAGGTCTGCTCTGGCCTGACCAAACCTGTGCTGTACCGGGCAGGAAGATCTCTGAAAGTCTTGCACTCCTCAGGGATACGATTGCCTACGTGCAGGACAGGGGGGGTTGACACCTGCCTCATCAGCCTGGACCAGGAGAAAGCCTTTGACAGGATATCGCATACATATATGAGGGATGTCCTCTCCAAAATGGGCTTTGGGGAGGGAATCGGAAATTGGATCAGACTGCTCTACACTAACATTGTCAGTGCAGTCTCAATCAATGGGTGAGAATCAGATAGCTTCCCAGTCAGATCTGGAGTCAGGCAGGGATGCCCCCTCTCACCCGCCTTGTTTGTGTGCTGCATAGAGCCATTTGCTGAATCCATCAAGAAGGATGTGAGCCTGAGAGGGGTGACTATTCCTGGCAGCGGGGGCCTGTAGGTTAAGGCCTCCCTGTACATGGATGACGTCGCCATTTTCTGCTCAGATCCGCTGTCCGTGCACAGACTCATGTGCATCTGTGACCAGTTTGAACAGGCCTCGGGGGCCAAGGTAAACCGAGGCAAGAGCGAGGCCATGCTCTTCGGGAACTGGGCTGACCAATCCTCTATCCCCTTCACCGTCAGGACTGACCACCTGAAGGTGCTGGGTATTTGGTTCGGGGGGGCTGGGGCGTGCACCAAGACCTGGGAGGAGCAAATCAGGAAGATGAGACTAGGCAGATGGGAGCAACGGTCGCTCTCCATCGCGGGAAAAAACCTGGTCATCAGGTATGAGGTACTCTCAGTATTGCTATATGTGGCACAGGTCTGGCCTATCCCCAGAATCTGTGCTGCCGCAGTCACCCGGGCCATCTTCCACTTCATGTGGAGATCAAAGATAGACCGGGTCCGTAGAGACACAATGTACAAAGACCGGTGCAATGGGGAAAAAACATGCCCAATGCCACCCTCACCCTGATGGCCACCTTTGTGTGTGGCTACATCAAGCTGTGCATGGACCCCCGGTACGCAAACACCAAGTGTCACTACATACTGAGGTTCTACCTGTCCCCGGTGTTGCGAAGGATGGGCCTGGCCTCGCTGCCATGGAACGCTCCGAGTAGTTGGACCGTTCCATACCACCTGTCCTTCGTGGAGAAATTTATGAGGAAAAACACCTTTGACCACAAGTCCATCAGGAAGTGGTCAGCACGTAGTGTCCTTGAGACCCTTCGGGAAAAGGAGAGGGCGGATCCTATTGAGTAGTTCCCTGAGCAGACTGTCAAAGCTATTTGACAGAATGCCTCATCGCCAGAACTTTGCAACAAGCATCAAAGCATGGCTTGGCTGGTGGTGAGAAGGGCTCTGCCTGTGAGATCCTTTATGCATGCCTGAACTCTCAGCCGCACCGCACGCTGCCCTCGAAGCGGCTGCGGGGGAACGAGACTGTCACACACCTCCTTCTGGAATGTGCCTATGCAGAGGAAGTCTGGAGAGGAATGCAGTGGTGTTTGTCGAGGTTCGTCCCGAGCAATGCCGTGACGCGGGACTCCGTGCTCTATGGCCTGTTCCCCAGGACACACACCGAGACGAACATCAACTGCACCTGGAGGATCATCAACTCGGTGAAGGACGTTCTCTGGGCGGTCCGAAACCTGTTGATCTTCCAGCTGAAGGAGTTGACCCCGACTGAGTGTTGCAGACAGGCACATTCCAAGGTCCAGGACTACGTGTTGAGGGATGCGCTGAAGCTTGGGGCAGCTGCCGCCAAGGCGCGGTGGGGAAAGACCACTGTGTAACATCTGCCTGCCTAAAGAAGAACAGGGGGCCCGTGCAGTCGTTTGGGCTCTGCTGATGCCTCAGCTAAATATATGGGCATATGATTGAGAAATGCACAAACCTGTATATAACAATGATAAATTCTGATCTGTGTATGTAAATGTTGACATATGTATGGCATGACCAAATGTACAGACCATCAAATCATTTTATGAATAAAGTATAGTTTTGAAATAAAAGAAAGGGTCAGTTAGACTGAAAATGTCAGCTCTTTTCTCTCCTTCCAGATGCTGCCAGACCTGCTGAGATTTTCCGGGATTTTCCCTTTTGGTTTTGGGTTTCATCAATTGCTTATCAATATTTGTTTCTTGTGCTAAACCAGTGGACAGGTTGATATTGAAGTCAGTAGTAACTGGTTGATGAGACAATATCTAGATTATGATTAATTTGTAAGAACAAGCAATCATATGGAGACCTCAAACTTCCACAATTCCATGCTCCACCAGCTTTCCCATCTCCAATAAAGTAACAACTGTGCTTTTATATGCAATGTGTTTTACCAAGACACAAAGTTTAAAATTCCCTGAGTTCTAATTGTTACTGTAAAATTCCTAGGTGTCATTTTGTAAAGGAAATACATTTATGACTTTGCTAAATGAATTCATATTGGAATTGGATGAGTATGCACTTCTTGCTTTACTTGCATTTCATTGCTTGGTGTCATGGTTAAATCTATAAGATTTATATTCTTAACTGTACAATTTAAAAATTTGTTTATGAGACGTAGACATCACTGGCTGGGCCAACGTTTATTACCTAATATTAGTTTCCTTTGAGAATATGGTGATGAGTTGCCTTTTATAATCTATTTGGTGTTGGTACCCCCACAGTGCAGTTAGGGAGGGAGCTCCAGGATTTTGACCCAGTGATACTGAAGGAGCAGCGATATATATTTTCAAGTCTGGATGATGCGTAGCTTGGAGGGGAACTTGCAGGTGGTGGTGTTCCTGTGTCGCTGCTGCCCTGGTCCTTCTGGTTGGTATGGTTGTGGATTTGGAAAGTGTTGTCTGAAGAACTTTGGTGTGTTGCTGCAATGTATCTTGTAGATAGTACACCCTGGGTCGAAGAGTGTGGTGCTGGAAAAAGCACAGCTGGTCAGGCAGCGTCCAAAGAGCAGGAGAATCAACGTTATGGGCATAAGCCCTTCATCAGCACCACACTCTGACTCTGATCTCCAGCATCCGCAGTGCTCACTTTCTCCTTTTCGATAGTACACCCTGCTCTGCTAAGTGTTGTTAGTGGAAGGAGAGGATGTTTATGAATGTGATGCCATTCAAATGGTCTGCTTTGTCCTGGATGGTGTCAAACTTCTAGAAAGTGAGTGGAGCTATGCCTCTTTCTTAGTTCAGTTCATAGCTCAACACAGATTTCCAGCTCTGCCCGCAATCTAAAAATTGACACGTACCCCTGGCGTTATTTCATTATAAAATTTGCTACATTTTAAATGACTCCACAGTAATAATTCTGGATCCCTAATCAGAGATTTTCTTTCCTTTCAAAGATGTTCCTGCCTGCCTCAGTATAGTAGATTTTTCAATTCTTACAAAAAAAGAATTCATGTGAGTTCCAAACACATGAGCTTTTACAGCTATTTCGATTGCCCTCCTACAAAGCAAAACTTTCGATAATACAGCAAGGAGAAATAATAGAAACCCTGATTTGTCAGACAAACCCTTGTAATTATTGTTATGCTGATTTCTCTGGCACCTAGCACTGATATAATTAGAATTATAATTAGCTTTATTGTCACATACACTTGAATGAGTGAGGTGAAAATTTGCAAGGTCAGTGCTTATGGCGCTAACTTAGGTGCAAGGTACCTTGGTACGGATACTTAAGTATTTGGTACAAAATTGAAAGAACAATAAATAGAAGTCCAGCAAATGCAAAAAAAGGACAAAAAAGTACTTGAATTAATAGAAACCTGGAAACTAGAAACAGGAGTAGGCCATTTGGCCCTTCAACTCTTTACCACCATTCAATGTGACCATGACTGATCCTCTATCTCAATGCCAAATTCCCACTTTCTCCCCCTATCCTTTGATGCCTTTAAAATCTAAACTTTTTTTATTGTATTCAGTGATTTGGCATCCACAGCCTTCTATAGGAGAGAATGCCACAGGTTCACTACCCTTTCTATGAAGACATGATACCTTATCTCAGTCCTAAATGACCTACTGTCTAGTCTAAGGCAATGACACTGGTTCTAGATTCTCCAACCAGGGAAGTTAACTTCTTTGCATCTACTCTGTCCAGTCCTGTTAGAATGCTATATTTTCAGGCTCCCTTTCTTCTTTCTAAAGTCTAGAGAATACAAGCCTAGTCAAACCAAACTGTCCTCATATGGCAGTTCTGTTATCCCTGGTAGCAGTCCAAAGATGTGCAGGTTAGGTGAATTGGCTGTGCTAAATTGTCCACGGTATTCAGGGATGTGTAAGTTAAGTGCATTACTCAGGGGTAAATATAGGGAAGGGGGAATGGGTCATGGTGGGTTACTCTTCGGAGGGTTGGTGTGGACTTGTTGGGTCGGAGGGTCCGTTTCCACACTGTAGGGATTCTATGATTCAGCCTATTGAACCTCTGCTGCAGTCCCTCTGTGGGAATTTATCCTACTTGAAGTAGGTTACCAAAATTGCATTCAATATTTCAATTATGGTCTTGTGTGAAGCTCTGTGTAACTGTAGTAAGTTATTCCTACTTCTGAACTCATATCCTCTTCCAAAGAAGGTCAATATACTATTTGCCTTTCCAATTGCTTGTTGCCTGTTCTCATTGATTGGCCTAAAAGGACGCTTAGATCTCTTTGTATAACCACATTTCTCAATAAATGACCATTTAAATGATACTCTGCCCTTCTGTTTTTCACACCAAATATATAATTTCACATTTTACCAGTTGTATTGTATCTGCCGCATGTTTACCCGCATGGGGCCTAAGCACCGATCCTTGCAGTACTCAACTAGCCAGTGCCTGCCTATTTATTCCCACTGTCTGTTTCCTGTCTGTCTACTAATATAACAATAAAAGTTGTGATAATGCATAATTAATGATGATGTAAGTTTTTTCTTCCCATGTGTAGTGTTAGGACTGAGTGAGCGTAGGAATTCAGCTCCCTTAGATTGTTCCACAATTCAAATAGATCATGTTTATTTTGTACCTCAGACCATTTATTTTTCTCTACCAGAAATTTTTGACATCATTTGCTTTCATTAGTTGTTGAAAACAATCTTTTTTCATGTTTGTTTATTTTTATTCACACATGGGCTGAGGGCATCACTGGCTCGGCCAGCATTTATTGCGCATCCTAGAGGGCAGTTAAGAGTCAACCACATTGCTATGCATCTGGAGTCACATGTAGGCCTGATAAGGATGGCAGATTTCCTTCCCTAAAGGACATCAGTGAACCAGGTGGGTTTTTCCAACAATCAACAATGGTTTCATGATCACCATTCGTCTCTTAATTCTAGATCGACTGTGGTGGGATTTGAACCTGGGTAATCAGAATATTTCCTGGTTCTGTGGATTAACAGTTCAGCAATAATACCACTAGGTCATTGCCTCCCCCAAAGAAATATGCATGGCTGGCTGGGCCAGCATTTATTAACCATACCTCAGTGCCCTTGTGAAGATAGTGGTGAGCTACCTTCTTGAATTGCTGCTGTCTTAGGGGTGCTGTTAGGAAGGGAATGCCAGGATGAACACCCTGTCTCAGAGAAATGATTATCATTCCAATTCAGGATAATTTGTGCTTTGGGATGCGGGGAATTTAAGCAACACTTTTCATCTCATATGCAATCATTCAACTCTCAGTTGACATCAATTTTACTTGAGCAATTACCATAGCTATGCAGCTATAATTTGACATCTCAAGTGGCTATCAACTAGCATCGTTGTCATCAGCTGACATCAAATGGAACATTACAGTTCTCAAGCATTTGCAGTTAGCATCATTTAATTTTCCGTCAGCACTCAAAAGCCGGCCTAAGAGAAGCGAAGTGACCACAGGATAAACTTTAACCATGTTCCATACAAAGGTTGACACCAGCAATATTATGCCATGGATGCTTCTTAGTCTCAACTGATGTGTTATGCACTGTGTAGTCTTAAGAATTTTAGAATACTTTTTAAAATTTCTTTTTCAGTCTTTGAGACATTCAATGTGAGTTGATAACTTTTTAATGACTATTTAAAATAAAAGTAAAGTTGGCCTCGGGTTGCACTCTCATTAGTGAGAGAAAACTGGTGGTGAGTTTAACCTGTGCATCACCACACTTCAGGGGAGGGAGAGATTGAGAAGGCAGAACCTTTAATGGTGACTTCAGCCAATATGGGATTCTTTGACGGGGATCTGGAGATCTGGTGGATGGGATGATCCCGAGGGCGCTGTGTCACCAGACTCTGGCAACCAGGTCTGATGTCACCACCTGGGTCACTGCCATGTCCACGGTGCAGAGGAATGGCCAGCAATGTAGAAAAAAGGTCAATGACAGTCAGTTAAGTGCCATACCCTTCTCTCTATCACCTTACATTCATTCCATCGCTGCGCTACATCCATCTCTCAGCAAGCCTTATGTTCTGCAACTTATTCTCTCAATTACTCTCTTCCAAATCCTTTCCCCAACCTCACATACCATTAACCTTACATGCCCTCTGTGCTATCTTCTCAGTCCTTTGATACACCTTGCCAACTTTCTGACACATGCACCAGAATTAACAGCTGTGCCATCCATGTAATCTTACTCATTACTATTTTCCTTTTCTAATTACAAGAGAAGACAGCCCATTATAAGTCGTAGTGAGCAGATGCCCATTGCCTGCTACAAGGAGGATATCCTGGCCCTTGCAGGAGAAGTTTGGAAATACTCATGTGGGGATATTGAAACATCCAAGTTCTGGCAAATGAGTAAGTACACTCTTCAATCCACTACAAATTGCATATTAACTCTGTTGTTACTCTCAACCATTCTAACCACTGGTCACGGTGCTTTTTCTCTCTTTTGTCTTACAGATTATCTACTTTCCTGTTGACCTTTGCAGAGAAATGCCAAGCTCCTCTAAAAGGGCTCTCTTTGACCTTGAGTACTGGGACACCAGAGGAAAGATTGGCCAAGCTACCTTCTACATCCTCCACCAGCTCATATACTGACACCATGTTGGGAAATGAATGTGTAGAGAGTGTCATGAGCACCTCACAGTGACAGCTCTGCAGATGGCTGAGGAAGAAGCAGCCAGTCCACTGGCACTCGGTAGACTACAAGAGACCAAGTACCTGGTTAGTCCCAGGCAGGGTCGGCTGCATCTATGGAGAGCCAATCCAGCATCCTCAGAGTCTGTTGAAGAGGCACACATACCTACATTGATCTGTCTCCAGGTGCCCCCTCCTCATAAAATCATAGAGTCATAGAGATGTACAGCACGGAAACAGACACTCCAGTTCAAATTGTCCATGCTGACCAGATATCTCAACCTGCCAGCACCTGGCCCATATCCCTCCAAACCCTTCTTATTCATGTACCCATCCAGATGCCTTTTAAATGATGCAATTGTACCAGCCTCCACCACTTCCTCTGGCAGCTCATTCCATCCACGTACCACCTTCTGTGTGAAAAAGTTGCCCCTTAGGTCTCTTTTATATCTTTCCCCTCTCACCCTAAACCTATGCCCTCTAGTTCTGGACTCCCTGGCCCCCAGGGAAAAGACTTTGTCTATTTATCCTATCAATGCCCCTCGTAATTTTATAAGCCACAATAAGGTTAGATCTCATGGAATACAGGGAGAACTAGCTATTTGGATATAGAACTGGCTCAAAGGTAGAAGACAGAGGGTATTAGTGGAGAGTTGTTTTTCAGACTGGAGGCCTGTGACCAGTGGATTACCACAAGAATCGGTGCTAGTTCCACTACTTTTCGTCATTTATATAAATGATTTGGATGTGAGCGTAAGAGGTATAATTCGTAAGTTTGCAGATGATAGCAAAATTGGAGGTATAGTGGACAGTGAAGAAGGTTACCTCAGATTACAACAGGATCTGGAGCAGATGGGCTGAGAAGTGACAGATGGAATTTAAATTAGATAAATGCGAGGTGCTGCATTTTGGGAAAACAAATCTTAGCAGGACTTATACACTTAATGGTAAGGGATTAGTGGTGCTGGAAGAGCACAGCAGTTCAGGCAGCATCCAAGGAGCAGCGAAATCGACGTTTCGGGCAAAAGCCCTTCATCAGGAATCTTAATGGTAAGGTCCTAGGGAGTGTTGCTGAACAGAGAGACCTTGGAGTGCAGGTTCATAGCTCCTTGAAAGTGGAGTCACAGGTAGATAGGATAGTGAAGAAGGCATTTGGTATGCTTTCCTTTATCGGTCAGAGAATTGAATACAGGAGTTGGGTGGTCATGTTATGGCTGTACAGGATATTGGTTAGGCCACTGTTGGAATATTGTGTGCAGTTCTGGTCTCCTTCCTATCGGAAAGATGTTGTGAAACTTGAAAGGGTTCAGAAAAGATTTACAAGGATGTTGCCAGAGTTGGAGGATTTGAGCTATTGGGAGAGGTTAAATAGGCTGGGGCTGTTTTCCCTGGAGTGTCAGAGGCTGAGGGCACCTATGGAGAATCTTGTCGAATGTCTTACTGAAGTCCATATAGATCACGTCCACTGTTCTGCACTCATCAATCCTCTTTGTCACTTCTTCAAAAAACTCAATCAAGTTTGTGAGACATGATTTCCCACGCACAAAGCCATGTTGAGTATTCCTAATCAGTCCTTGCCTTTCCAAGTATATGTACATCCTGTCCCTCAGGATTCCCTCCAACAACTTGCCCACGACCGATGTCAGGCTCACTGGTCTATAGTTCCCCAGCTTGTCCTTACACCTTTCTTAAACAGTGGCACCACGTTAGCCAACCTCCAGTCTTCTGGCACCTCATCTGTGACTATCGATGATACAAATATCTCAGCAAGAGGCCCAGCAATGACTTCCCTAGCTTTCCACAAAGTTCTAGGGTACACCTGATCAGGTCCTGGGATTTATCCACTCTTATGCATTTCAAAGCATCCAGCATATCCTCCTCTGTAATATGGACATTTTTCAAGATGTAACCATCTATTTCCCTACATTCTATATCTTCCATGTCCTTTTCCACAGTAACACTGATACAAAGTACTCGTTTAGTATCTCCCCCATCTCCTGGGGCTCCACACAAATGCCGCCTTGCTGACCTTTGAAGGGCCCTTTTCTCTCCCTAGTTGCCCTTTTGTCCTTAATGTATTTGTAAAAATCCTTTGGATTCTCCTTAAATTTATTTGCCAAAACTACCTCATGTCCCCTTTTTGCCCTCTTAATTTCCTTCTTAAGTATACTCCTACTGCCTTTATATTCTTTTAAGAATTCACTTGATTTATCCTGTCTATACCTGACATATGCTTCCTTCTTTTTCTTAACCAAACCCTCAATTTCTTTAGCATTCTTTATACCTCCCAGGCTTTCCTTTCATCCTAACAGGAATATACTGTCACTGGACTCTCGTTATCTCTTTTCTGAAAACTTCCCATTTTCCAGCCATCCCTTTACCTGCGAACATCTGCCTCCAATCAGCTTTTGAAAGTTCTTGCCTAATACCATCAAAATTAGCCTTTCTCCAATTTAGAACTTCAACTTTTAGATCTGGTCTATCTTTTTCCATCACTGTTTTAAAATTAATAGAATTATGGTTGCTGGCCCCAAGGTGCTCCCCCACTGACACCTCACAAGGGGACAGTTTGGTGTTCGGAGTATGGAACCAGACATACGGGCTCCTCTACACTCAGAACATTGAACAGGTGTCTGAGCCCATCACTTCCACCTGGCTGCCTCGCTCTGACCCTTGGATGTCGAAGTGGAGGAGGGTCAACTCGCCTCTGGCAAGAAGTTCCTCGGTATGTCTGGCTCCAGGGTCAACCCAGCAACCTTCCAGGGTCAACAGTTGAACAAACTTCTTTCACCTCATCTATGGAAGCAGGGAGTGCACTAAAACATATGAGAGGAATAGAAAGAAGAAAACAGTTGAATGCACTTTGGTGGCAGGGTTTAAAAACACTTGCCCGTCACTTTCGGTTTATACATAAATATTCTTGATGCTAACTTAATCTCTCAGTGTAGACATAAATTGCATTTTCTCATTATCCAGCAGGATTTCATAGCCACAGACAAGGCTCCTTGGATAGATGTCTATACTGAGAACCTACTACACCATTGGGAGCAAGGGAAACAATGCGTACACATGGTATTGGGTCATAATGAGACCTTTGCCCCTCTTTGTTCAGCATCTCTAATGTTTGATACCCTCTGTGCACAAAGATGTAGCTATCAAATGGTTATGCAGCAAAGATAGTGCCAGAGACATGCAACATACAGAGAGGGTCAATGCTATTGGATAACCAGGATGTAGGCAGCCTGTACGTTATCTATTGCTTGGGTCAGTGATTAATGTTCTTTCCCTTTAAAAGCTCTATGATTGGTGTTTGCTGCAGCCCTCTCCTCTCAAACCTCATCCACTCTGAATGTAGTTGCCACTGTTTTCTTCCCCATTGCATACTTTCAATTTCCAAAAGGAGGGAAGGTGACAATGAGCACTCCTCTTTCAGTGGCTTCCACTTTGAGTCTGACCTGTCGGTGAGCCCACAGATCTCCACAACCCCTTCCTTGTACACCATCCTGTAAACCGCACAGGCTTCACACTACCCCAAGTCCTTACCTAACCCATGAAACCTTAGCTGGAGCATGCTGTATGGTTCGGGGCACCAGACTTAAAGAAGGATGTGAAAGCATTGAAGAATGCACAAAAGGGTTTATGAGAATAATTCCAGGGATGAGAAACTTCACTTATGAAAATAGATTTGAGAAACTGGGACAGTTTTCTTTGGAGATGCAATGGCTATAGGGAGGTTTGAAAGAAGTTTTCAGATTGATGTCAGGACTGTACAGAGTGGACAGATAGAAACTGTTTCTGCTTGTAAAATGCTTGAAAAAGAAAGGACACAGAATTATTAAGATTTGTGTGAGAAAAGCATTTTCACACAAGAGGTAGTCGGAATGCCTGGAAGTATGCTGGAGGCAGGCTTATGAAGCCATATGGCTATTAGCGGGAGGAGCAGAATTAGGCCATTCAGCCCATCAAATCTACTCCACCAGTCCATGAGATCATGCCTGATCTGACCATTTTCAACACAACTTTTCTGCCTTTCTCCCTTTCCAGCCTTAATTCTCTGACTGATTCAAAATCTGTTTCTCAGCCATCAATGTATTTAATGACTCAGTCTCAACTGCCCTCTTTGGAAAAGAAATCTGCAGATTCACTTCTCTCTGAAAAAAGAAATTCCTTCTTAACTCTGTGCCCCATCAAGATACCACAAGAAAGAAATTGTTGGACATGAAACGCCAAGCTGAAAAGTTGCTGGTACAGAGTGCTATCACAAATGTCACTTAAGGTCAAATCTTTTTTCTAGCAGTGAACCTATGCATGAGATCCTGATCAAAATGATTTGGAGTTGCTGGTGTTGGACTGGGGTGGACAAAGTAAAAAAATCACACAACACCAGGTCATAGTCCAACAGGTTTATTTGGAAGCAATAGCTTTCGGAGCACTGCTCCTTCATCAGGCACTGCTGCCTCACAGCGCCAGGGACCCAGGTTCAATTCTAGCCTTGGGCGACTGTCTGTGTGGAGTTTGCACATTCTTCCCGTGTCTGCATGGGTTTCCTCCGGGTGGTCCCGCTTCCTCCCACAGTCCAATGATGTGCAGGTCAGGTGAGTTGGCCATGCTAAATTGCTTGTAGTGTTAGGTACATTAGTCAGAGGGAAATGAGTCTGGGTGGGTTACTCTTCGGGGGGTCAGTGTGGACTTGTTGGGCCAAAGGGCCTGTTTCCACAATATAGGGAATCTAATGTAAAAAGAAATCAAGGGATATGGCATTGAGGTAGACGATCAGCCATGATTTAGAATAATAGGCTCAAGGGACTAAATGGCCTCTCTGACTGTTTTTTGGACCTCCTGTGATTCTAGATGACCGCTTGCTCCCCCTTACATCGTCTATCCTTAAAAACACTGCAGTGTGTTCACTATAATATGCAAACATTTAATTGAATGGGTTCCATGTTAAGTAGGTCTGTTGAATTGAGAAGTCAAGATGGAGGACGGGAAAGATTTCTGGCTGTAACAGGCTGCTCCTTTTTTTTGATGTATTTTAAGTGTTGGAGGTGATTTCCTCAAATTCTAGGAGCAGCAATTACTGTTTTATATGCTGTTGCATTGTTTTTGAACTTCTAGAGGGAAAAAAATGTCAAAACAACTGCACTTTTAAAAGAGAGAGGAACAGACAAAGGTAGTGCATGGTGAGGTCAGTGCAGGAGGGAGAGAGAGAGAGTGAGTGTGAGAGACAGAGAGTGAGAAAGAAACCCACACTGCTAACTGACACAGCAGTGAACCTGCGCAGTTACTGTCTTTATTGTTTAATTCACGTATCGCTGGACATCGGAGTGCATCTGGGAAAATTAAAAAACAGTTAAATTCTTAAGTAATCTTGGAAGAACCTGTTTGGGAGAGGTCACAACACAGACTGATAAGTGAATAGTTTTAAGCGTGGCCTTGGGGCCTTGCTGTAAGTCTGCAGTAGTGAAAAGAGTGGGTTCTTTCTTAATTATGTTTATTGAGATATGTCTTTTGACTAAACTTAAAAATATAAGCCATAAGTATTAAGTTAGCCTGGAGCAGTGTTTTGTAGAGGAATAAGACGGGGCTATATTCTGGGTCTGTAGATTGAAAGAAGCAAAAATGGCCCTCAGTAGAGTGATATGCTCTTCTTGTCGATGTGGGAGTTTAGGGAGAGTTTGCGTGTTACTGAGGATTATATCTGAAATAAATGCCATTGGTTGCGAATTCTATCAGATCGGATGGAACGACAGTTAGAGGCAATAAGGAATTTACAAGAGCAAGGAGGTGTGATGGATGGCAGTAAAAGGAAGGGAGAAAAGTTGCAGATACAGTTATATAGATGGGTTAACTTGACGAAGGTAAGAGAGGTAGGCTGGTAGTGCAGGAGTCTTCTGTGGCTATCCTCATTTCAAACAAATATACTGTTTTGGAAAATGTAGGGGGTGATGGATTCTCAGAGGAATGGAGCACAAACAGGCATGTTTCTGGTATTGAGATTGGCTCGAATGCAATGAGGGGTTCGTCAGGTTCTAATGGATCAATTGTGTTAGGGGACTCTCTAGTCTGAGGCACAGACAGACGTTTCTGTGGCCAGCAGCAAAAAATCAAAATGGCGTGTTGCTTCCTTGGTGACAGGATCAAGGATGTCTCAGAGAGGGTGCAGAATGTTCTCAAGAGGGAGAGGGCCCAGCAAGAAATCATTGTACACATTGGAATCAACGACATAGGAAAGAAAAAGGATGAGATTCTGAAGGGAGAATATAGAGTTTTAAGCAGGAATTTAAAAAGGAGGTCCATGAGAGTAGTAATATCTGGATTACTTCCAGTGCTACGAGCTAGTGAGGGCAGGAATAGGAGGATAGAGCAGATGAATGCATGGCTGAGGAGCTGGTGTATGGGAGAAGGATTCACATTTTTGGATCATTGGAATCTCTTCTGGGGTAGAAGTGACCTGTACAAGAAGGACGGATAACACCTAAATTGGAAGGGGACTAATAAACGGGCAGGGAGATTTGCTAGAGCTAATCACGAGGATTTAAACTAGTAAGGTGGAGGGTGTGGGACCCAGGGAGATAGTGAGGAAAGATTTCAATATGAGACTAGTACAGTTGAGAAAAGAAGTAAGTCAAATAGTCAGGGCAGGCAAGGACAAAGCAGAGAACAAGATAGGACTGATAAATTAAACTGCACTTGTTTCAATACAAGAGGCCTAACAGGGAAGGCAGATGAATTCAGGGCATGGTTAGGAACATGGGACTGGGATATCATAGCAATTACAAAAACATGGCTCAGGGATGGGCAGGATTGGCAGCTTAATGTTCCAGGATACAAATGCTACAGGAAGGACAGAAAGGGATGCAAGAGAGAAGGGAGAGTGGCGTTTTTGATAAGGGATAGCATTACAGCTGTACTTAGGGAGGATATTCCTGGAAATATATCCAGGGAAGTTATTTGGGTGGAAGTGAGAAATAAGAAAGGGATAATCACCTTATTGGGATTGTATTATAGACCCCATAATAGTCAGAGGGAAATTGAAAAACAAATTTGTAAGGAGATCACAGTTATCTGTAAGAATAATAAGGTGGTTATGGTAGAGGGTTTTAATCTTCCAAACATAGACTGGGACTGGCATAATGTTAAGGGTTTAGATGGAGAAGAATTTAAGTGTGTACAAGAAAATTTTCTGATTCAGTATGTGGATGTACCTACAGGGAGAGGTTAAATAGGTTAGGACTGTTTTCCCTGAGTATCAGAGGCTGAGGGGTGACATTTCGAGGTTTATAAAATCATGAGGAGTGTGGATAGGGTAAATAGATAAGGTCTTTTCCCTGGGCTGGGGGAGTCCAGAACCAGAGGGCATAGGTTTAGGGTGAGAGGGGAAAGATATAAAAGAGACCTAAGGGGAAATATTTTCACACAGAGGGTGGTACGTATCTTGATGGAGCTGCCAGAGGAAGTGGTGGAGGCTGGTACAATTGCAATATTTAAAAGGCATCTGGATGGGTATATCAATAGGAAGAGTTTGGAGGGATTTGGGCCAGGTACTGGCAGGTGGGATTTGGTTGGGCTGGGATATCTGGTCGGCATGGACGAGTTGGACCAAAGGGTCTGTTTCCGTGCTGTATATCTCTACGACTCTCAGGTAGTTGTGTAGTATAAAAATTCTCTTAAATAAGTTCTCCAGCTGTTCTTCTACTGGCACATCAATAAAGAGTGACAGATACTCAGTATTACAACACATTCTTCCACAGTTAGGATGTCTGCATTGACTAATGTCATTTCTATATACAGGTCATTACAATTGCAAACCTGTGAAAGTTGAGGAGAAATCTTGGAATTGTGTAGTACGGGGATATACTGCAAGAGTTCAGGGAAGGACAGTGCAATTCAATAAGGTACAGCAAATCATATAGAGATTCCCTGGAAAGT
Organism: Chiloscyllium punctatum; assembly: GCF_047496795.1. Classification (NCBI taxonomy): domain Eukaryota; kingdom Metazoa; phylum Chordata; class Chondrichthyes; order Orectolobiformes; family Hemiscylliidae; genus Chiloscyllium; species Chiloscyllium punctatum. Next base: position 87,923,650 of record NC_092746.1, on the reverse strand, counting down.
CTGTGTCTGAGTGTAAATGTTAGTGTTAATAATGCACTTTCTGAGACTGCAATGGAGGACCTGCATAAAGAAATGGGCCGTCTTCATTGAGGGCATATTTAGGAAAATCTCCAACCTATGAATTCAATGGAAGTGAGACAATTAATTATTCCAAAATAAAATTGGATGGACAGCTGAGTAAAATAAATGTGAAGGATTATGAGTATAAAGCAGGGAGAGGGATTGATTGGATTATTCTATCACCAGCATGGACACAAAGGACCAACTGGCCTCCTATTGTGCTGTAAAGACTCTATGAATCATATTCCAGGAAATGTATTTTATTCCAATAAACCTATCTTCACTGTTGACTAATGCAATATAAATGGTTTAGATATTTTTAATCAACCTGTTCAGAGATGTTTTGACACACTTCTGGAGCAGGTGAAACTTGAACCCTGGCCACCTGGTCCAGAGGCAGGGACACTACCACTACGCCACACAAGTCCGTTATAAGTGGTTTGAAGTGAACACATGTGGAATTGTACAGGTTATTAACAGCCATGTTTCTGTCAGAGTCACTATAAATTCATATACTAGCAATATGCTTTTCAGTTGAGATACACAACTCATAGGTAAAACAATGACTGCAGATGCTGGAACCCAGATTCTGGATTAGTGGTGCTGAAAGAGCACAGCAGTTCAGGCAGCATCCAAGGACCAGTAAAATCGATGTTTCGGGGAAAAGCCCTTCATCAGGAATACTGGCACAGAGCCTGAAGGATGGAGAGGTACACAACTCATAACCAGCTGATGTTATCTTCCAGTAGTTTCAGCCATACTGTGACCCCAAATCAAACATGGGGCAATTTTAAGATAATACATATGTGTGCATGATGGTGGTCTTGCACTGTTTTGAGTAAGATAGAGGATTCTGAGCATAGTATACAGTATTTTTCATTCCAAAGTGTCTTTGAAAGTGTGCTGCAAGGGGACCCTTTGGTGTGTTGGTAGGTGCCCCTCCACATTTGCCTTTATGACAATGACTCTTCCCAATACAGTGTCTCTTGACAGAGACTCTTGATCATGCTGACGTTTTATGTTAAAAGTTGAACCCATGCCATCTTCAGAAAATAGCTTTTTTTATTCATATCTTATTCATGAAATGTGTGCACTCCTATGCCCCAACTGTTTAACTGGTGGGTGATTTGGAAGAGGAATCTGGCTGTACCTTGTATATCGAAGAGTGTGGTGCTGGAAAAGCACAGCCGGTCAGGCATCATCTGAGGAGCAGGAGAATCAATATTTCAGATATAAATGTCGATTTTCCTGTTTCTCGGATGCTGCCTGACTGTTCTTTTCCAGCACCACACTCTTTGACTCTGATCTCCAACATCTGCAGTCCTCACTTTTTCCTGTACCTTGTATGCTGCAAGAGAGTACATCAAGGCAAATCCAGGGCATGAGTCACTGTAATCCATTCATAGCATTAAACACTGCACAGAATAACATGATTGTGCTTGTGAGCAAACTGGTTTATCTTCATTCCCATTTCAGCCAGCAGGAAGACTGGCAGTGCACCTTTCTCACACACTCACACACTCTCCCTCATACAAAAGCTCTCTCTCATACACATACACACTAATGTGAGTAATAGTGGTGAAAGAGGGCACCCTTGGCAACAACCTCTGCCAACACTAAAACTATCTGATCTCATACCATTAGAAAGTACCGCTGCTTTTGGGTCATTATATAACACTTCAACCCATTTGGTCAAAACCTATTCAAGACCAAACCGTTCCATAATATAAAAAAGGTATGACTATTCCAACTGATCGAATGCTTTCTCTGCGTCTAGCAAGACAGTCAAGCCAGTGTTGCTCTTTGCTGGCATACTTGCACCATTTTTAGTACTCTTCTAGTACTATTAGTAGACCTACGACCCTTAATAAACCCCATCTAGTCCTCTTTTTGATAAACAGCAATACCCTTTCCAGTCTTAGTACCAGCATTTTCGACAGGATTTTACAGTCCACATTCAATAAGGATATAGGCCTGTATGAAGTACAGTCTTCTGGGGCTTTCCTTTTCTAGAGAATGAGACAGATATTTGCTTCTCTCAAGGAGGACGGGAGACTACCCTGACTGAATGAATAGTTATACATGTCCATAAACAATCCAGCTAGTTCATATAAACTCCTTATAGAACTCAGTTTGGAATCCATCTGGCCAGGGCATTTTACCACTCTGGAGCAGCCTCACTGCCCCCTGCACTTCCTGAGTTGTCAAGGGGGCACTCAAAAAGGAAACCTGCTCCGGGTTATACCTGAGAGGTCCAAGTTGTTAAAAAAGGACCCCATCTTCCTCATTCTATCCTCACAGTCCTCCGACTGATACAGCTCAAAATAGAACTTTCTAAATGCTGCATTGATCTTTTTAGGATCACAGGTCAAAGTGCCAGCACTCTCTAATAGATATAATAGATTGGGAAGCTTTCTTCTTTCTGGCAAGGTATGCTAAATACCTGTCCGGTTTATTGCTGTACTCAAATAGTCTCTACTTTGCAAATAATATCTCCCTCTTTGCTGTTTGAGTAAGTGCAGCATTCAAAGTAGCCCTGAGGGCTGTAATCTACTGCAATTTGGTTATGGACAGCGTATCAACATACGCTGACTCAGCTGCCGTCAGGCCAGCCTTGAGCTCTCCCCTCTGTTGTTTCCGGGTTGCAGAATATGAGGTAATCAAGCCCCATGCATAAGCCTTGGCAGTCTCCCACATCATCGATGGGTTGTTGGCCATACATAAGTCAATATCCCAGAAAGCTTTAAATTCCTGTGAAAAGTGTTCTATAAACTTACTATCTCTCAGTAGGAGAGGGTCCATACACCAATGCCGGGAGTCCATCTCATCACCACCTGCCTTGATCTCCATATACACTGCTGCATAGTCAGAAAAAGTTATATTCCCTATTTTGCAGGACAGTACCGAGTTCAAAAAGGTCGAAGGGACAAAAAACATATCAATTCTGGTATAGCACTTATGTGGGCGAGAATAAAAGGTAAAATCTCTACCCTCGGGGTGGAGACATCTCCACACATCTACCAGTCCCAACTCCCTATTCAAATCCAACAACAGCCTAGAGATTTACCCGGAGAATATCTAGGCATCCTGTCCACCTTGGGATCAATGATACGGTTGAAATCTCCCTCTATAATTGTATGACATGCCCCAAGGGCCATCATTGTGGAGGGCTCATCTGTCATGAATTTAAAAGGATATGCTGGAGGGCAATATATATTCAGGGTCCTATACTCCTCGCCATGTATTAGAGCTTTAAGTACTATAAACTGCCTGGACTCATCCTTTATTTGGCTTAACATTTGAAACAGAACATTCTTCCAGATGAGAATGGCCACTCCTCTACTTTTCGAGTTAAAAGATGAGCAGAACACCTGACCAAATCCTCCCTGTTGCAGCTTCAAGTGCTCCTTGTCAGTTAAGTGTGTTTCCTGTAATAGGGCTACATTGACCTTCTTTTTTTTAAGACTTGACAGTATCGTTTTCCTTTTAGATTCCCTACAGTGTGGAAAAAGGCCCTTTGGCCCAACAAGTCCATTTTAATTGGTGAGTGTCTCCCTTTGACTTTCCAGGTGCACCATTTAAACGAATGCCTAGCCATGATCGTCCAAGAGAGTCCAAGACCCCCCAGTATGAAGAACCCCACACATAGAGTACTGAGTAAATGTTATAAACAATTCACATAGATTTAAAAATACAACCTTAAAACTACTAAATCAAAACTGCTAAAAACTATTCTTAAGAAGTAACAACATAAAAATAACTAAAAGGAGTCTTTCCCCCATGGCCACAGGGGGCACTCCTACCATCCAATAATCCCACCATGACTCCTTCCAGCTGGAGCTATGCCCTCGCCCCAGACATCACAAAGTAAGATAAACAAATACCAATATCTTACAACAAGGCAGTTAAAGGTGGATACCCAACCCATCCCTTCCATACTACTACCCTAGGCACTCTTGACAAAGTAGCAACATGAGATAAAATATATAAAATTATAGTCCCTACATATATTAAAGGAAAAATAAAAAAAACCCCCAACAACCCGGTAAACCAAGCAGATAACAAATAAAAATAAGAAAAGGAAAGGAAAAAAGGGGGGATTCGGAAGAGGGCTAAAATAGAATAATTATCCATATAATTCAGGCCCTTCAGTCTATTTTAGAGCAGCCAAAAATTCTTTTGCCTTTTCCGGCGATCCAAAGTTAAATACGTACCCTCAGTGGCTGAAGTGCAGTGTTGCCAGATACCTCATGGAATACTGAATATTCAGGTCTCTCAGATGCTTCTTTACCTCGTCGAACACCTTCCTTTTGTGGATCATGACCGGGCAGAAGTCCTGAAGGAGCACTATTCTTGATCCCTTGTACACCATAGCCTGGGTATCCTTCCTCATTGCTCTGGGGGCCTCCAGCAGCATTTGTTTGTCTCAGTAGTGCTGGAGTCGGACTAGGACCGGGCAGGGGCACTGGTCCGATCCGGGCGTGCACTGCGACCCAGTGTGCCCACTCGACCTGCACTCGGCCTACCTCAGATTCCAGCCTCAGCAGTTGTGGGAGCCATTGCTCCAGGAAGCCAATGAACTGGCCTTCTTCCTCCCATTCGGGAAGGCCCAGCAACCTGATATTCTTCTGACAACCTCGAAAATCGAGGTCGTAGGCTTGCTCCTCCAAGGCCTGCATTTGGCACTGCAGGGCCTGAGCCTGGCACACAGAAGATTCGGCCGCAGTCTCGAGGCTGCGGACAATTGCTCCGCCCATCCCACATGCTGACGGAGAGTCTGGATCTCCAGATCATACTTTTGCAGCGTGACTGAGATCAACTCCCACCTTGCCCAGGTCTCCTCCATCGATGGATCAATCCTCTCTCGGGGTTTTACAAACTCCGAGACCAAGATCATCTCTGCAGGTAAGTCCCACAGGGCAGCCACAGACGCATCTGTTGCTGCAGGGGAGTGGAGGGGGAGTCGCTGTCTGCTGCAGGTTCCGTGCTCCTTTGCCCTTGGTCATGTTAGGGTGCACCAAACTGTTCAAGTTTGGTGCAAAATGGCTATAAACTATTTTTAGCAATTAAAGAGGTGAAGGGAGGATAGGTGCCCCACTTTGTCTGTGTCCTGGGCAGAGCTCAGCAGATTCAGACCTATTGGGCTGCTGCCATCTTGAATCCCCCCTGTTGTGTGATTTTTAACTTTGTGCACCCTTCAACAGCCTTTGGTTCATGATGTGAAGAGTCATCACTGTTGCCAACTTTTGCCCTTGGATTTTGTAATGGGCAGGGCATGCTGCTGGCAGCCAGTAAATCCAGTAAAGTCAAAGGTGAATCTGCAGTCACAGCCGGGCTCAGTACAACAGAATCACTAGCACTGTGTTGATTTGGATTTAATGACATCTCCTTACATTTCAGTTGTGGAGCAGCCATTAACTGTTGCTTGCTTGATGACAATAATTTCCACAGGGAGCATCATTACTGCTATGGCAAAGGCAACAGTGACCACTGTATGTATAATGTAGCTGCAGGAATGGCAGTAGTTGCTACAGTGTGGCCTTTGCAGAAAAGGCTATTATTGTGGCTGTGTGCAAGGCCATTGTGACCATAAGAAAGGCCACATGCAGTCTCAGGGTAGGTAGTAATGGCCACAGGATAGTTGTTGTGGATGTGGGGTTGATGATTATTGTGGCTGAAGAGAAGGCAATGGCAGCAATGGAGTGGTCATTTTGGATGCAGAGCAGCTGTGAAAATGGCCATTCTTGCACTCCAGGACAAGGGAATTACAGTGGTGTGGGGAAACTAATTGTTGGGAGAACCAATAGGGTAGAAGGATGCAAAGATGAATTAATAGGTCCACAGGGGAAGGGGGATTGGGAACCTTGGTGGTGCTAGATTGAAGTGAAAGGAAACCATGGTAGATTGCACAGTTTCCTTGGTTACCAGAGGAAAAGCTAATGTGCAGCACACTTGAAGCACTTTGTGGTAACAGCCCAAATGAGATGACCCACGGATACTGACACTGTACAGCAGAAAGTGGTACTTGTCACCATGATTGTTTGGAACTCATTGCCTTGCTTTATCGGGTACTGAACAGACTCTCCAAGCATCAAGACGTCATTGCATCTGGATGTTAGCATCCTCATCATCGCTGTAGTGTATGTTACAATCAAAGCCAATAAAAAGCTGAAGGTGACCAAAGGGATGGTATCATATACCAGGTAAAGTGAAAGAATATAAGAGTTAGGAGCAGAATTATGCAATTCGGCTCCTTGAGACTGCTCTGCCATTTAATATGATCATGGCTGATTGCATTGTGGTCTCACCTCCACTTTCCTGCTCGCTCTCCATAACCCTTCAACCCATTACTAATTAAAAATCTGTCTAACCCCTCCTTAAATTTACTCAATGTCCCAGCATCCACTACACTCTGGGACAGTGAATTCCACAGATTCACAAACCTTTGAGAGAATTAATTTCTCCTCATCTTAATTCTAAATCTGCTACCATTTATCCTAAAACTATGACCCCAGGCAAATCTGGTAAAATGCCTAATATGCTTTACAGCCTCTAGGATTCAATATTGAATTCCACAGTTTAAGAGAGAACTGACAACATGATGTCTGTTCTGTTTTTCTTACACTTCCTCCACCATTAGCTTTCTCATGTTTACTTTGCTCTCACTGGACAGGATGAATCCTCTCCCTTTCGCACCTTCATAAATATGCATTTTACATCTCCTTTTCTCGTTCATCACTATTGACATCTCCTTTGTCCTTGTCTGGTGACCTCTGCACCATTTGTTCTCTTCAGTCCTCCTCCACCTTTGTCAAAAGAACAAAATAATGTATTTTCCAACCCCTTCCAGTTCTGAAGAAGATTCATACTGGATTCAAAACAATATTTTTGTTCCTCTCTCCACAGATGCTGCCGGACCTGTTGACTTTCTCCAGCATTGTTTCTTTTTCGAAGGTCCAGCATACACAGTACTTTCCTTTTAAAGAAATAAAGAGTTTATTAGTTATCAAAACAGGAGAAAAAGGTTAACAGATAACAAATGAAGTTCAATCAGCATTTGGTTTGACCCTGTGGAGTAGACAGTGAAATATTGTTCATGTTGAGTTAGGTGGTTCCAGTGGTGTTGACTCCTGCTCCTCGGAAGCTGCCTGACCTGCTGTACTTTTCCAGCACCACTCTAATCTAAACTCTGGTGGTTATCAATTGGTTATCACATTCTGCAGATTTGTGGAAAGCAGTTTTCCTGTTTCCCAGTCAACTGTGATTTTTGACATGGTTTCTTCCTTCTAGCCATCAGATAGCGAAAGAAAAGCTTGCTGACCTTTTCCTTTTTACCCACAAACACAAGGGTGTCTAGTAGATGTTCTTCAGCTGCAACCTCGATGAGACAGTCTGACTCAGTAGCAATAGAACACCAGATAGCAGACATACGCACACCAGGAGAAAGTGAGGACTGCAGATGCTGGAGATCAGAGTCAAAAAGTGTGGTGCTGGAAAAGCACAGTAGGTCAGGCAGCATTCAAGGAGCAAGAGAGCTGACGTTTCAGGCATAAGCCCTTCATCAGAAGTGTGATTGTTTTTTTAAAAATAATTTCTCTGGTAAATTCCTGGCAGGGAGAAACACAGACATGTATTTTGCTCATTCTGAGGAAGGGTCACTGGACCCGAAATATTAACTCTGATTTCTCTTCACAGATTCTGCCAGACCTGCTGAGGTTTTACAGCAATTTCTACTTTTGTCTCTGATTTATGACATCCATAGTTCTTTCAGTTTCTGTTTTTAATGTTTTGTGCTCAGAATGTTTTCTGTTATCTCAAATTGTGTCTACTGTTTGGACTGTAATGGAGATGGGTCAGCATTTGCATTGTAGCTCTTTCTTTTGAGTGGCTTCCTAAAATTCCTTAATACCCTTCTGTGTACAAATTTTCATGGTGTTTCTCAGGCCAGATGTGAATCACACAGGAATTTTCAGGATAGCCACTGAATTGCAATCTCAGTCATCACTGAATTCTATGTACTTTCTTTAAAAAAAAGATACCCGCCTTACTTAAAAGTTCAATATGTCCATAGATAATTTAGTGTTATGATTATTTGTCATGACAGTTTTGAATGGAGAATATTCTTGGGGAAGACCAATAGCTGGGTAGTGAAATAAATACACTCAGTTCCAGAAGTCAGAACTGAGGTAACAATAATATTTCAATCATCCCGAACTTAGAAGGCATCAAGACGGGCAGGGCACCTGATACACATTCAAGAGCATGTGAAGATAACTTTTTACTGTAAGTCATGGCAAGGTGCCCTGATAATGAGATTTTGCATTTTAAGGGCAGGGGTCTCAGCATTCTATATATTTTCCTATAATTTACTTCACCACAGAAAGTAGCCAGTTACTGGTGTTTGCAGAAAAATCCTCCAGACCCCATTGATTTGTGTATTCAAGGATGAACTGCAATCCCTTGTGAGTTGAACAACCATGATGTGTTATCTTTGCAGGCTTCCTGAGACAGCACAATAAAAAATAGAGTGGCAGTGATGAGTGAGTTGGAGCTCAACACAACATGAGCAGCTGCTCTGTCAGCTCAGCATCCAACACAATTAGGGTCAAGTGAATGGAGCCCTGCAGCTAATTAGGAACTGACAGGGATCTGGGTTCAGATTTTTATTGATTCCTGGTGTTTTTGTTGTGTTAATCATTTTTATGGTTTTCATCAGTTTTATAATTTATTGTTTTTACAGTTTTTAAAATTGTATTTATAGCTTTTGTGGTTATTGTTTTTACAATTTTATGGTTTTATTGATTTAGGTGCTTTGTGACATATGGAGTAACTAGACTGTTTGCACTAAATTAAAATATTAATAGATTCTGATCTTACTTGCCATTTGCTGTACTTTTTGAAATGCTTTTTTCAATGTTTGGGTTGCTGATTGCATTTGACACTAATTTGATACATCTGCGAGTTTCCTTTTGATGTCTTTGAATACTTTGTTTTTGTGTCTTTGAGAGCTTCATTTTGAAACATTTGACAGCTTCATATTGATGGCTACATGATAGCCTTGGTGTCAACAGTAGAGCTTCATTTTGATGCCTAAACTGCACTTAGTTACCTTTAAGTACTTCATTCATTCTAAATAAGGGCTATGTTATCTTTAAGAGCATTGCAAGCAACAACGTAATCATTTTCTAGTAGGGGTTTCTCAAATTCTTTATATTGGTAAAATTTGTAAGTAAATCACTAATCAATCTTCTGAATTCAAGGGAATACAAGTCATGTGTATGCACCCTATACATATAACTGAACTCTTCAAATCATTGTCTAACAGTGGTGTATCTGCGTGGTATCCTTTGCAAAGAAAAAGTATTTTTCCTGATGATCAGTGCCCAAAACTAAACACTGTAGTCTGATCAAGATTTGTATAAATGAAGTATCAGTGCTTTACTTTTAATTCTTGCTCTTTTGTAAACAACATCCCAAAGCAGTTTTGAGTTAATTTTAGTACCTCTAAGTTTTTAGTATACAAAGCCAATAAATTCCTTTTGCTCCCTCTACACATCATAGTTTTGTTTTCACTGAATCAAACCATTTGCAAACTTATTGACCCAGGTTGAACCTCTGACCATACAACCACTCCATCAGTAAGTCTTCCTACCTCCTCAGTAATGTAACTTGCCTTCGTCCCTGCCACAGCTCATCTGCTGCTGAAATCTTAATTTCATGTTTTTGTTACCTTCAGATTTGACAACATCAGTGTTCTCCTTCCAGAAGCTTGAGATCATCCAAAACTCTAATGCCCATTCTAAATGCACACCAACTCTGTTCATACATGACATCATCATGCATTGTTTGACTTATGTTGACTTCTGGTCCAGCAAAAGTACATTGTTAAAATTCTCATTCTTGCTTTCAAACTGCTCCAAGGCCTCAGACCTCTCTATCCCTGTGATCTCCTCTACCTTGCATCCATTCAAGATCTCTGCAGTTCTCCAATTCTGAACTAATCTATTTCTTATTATCAACGCTGCACCATTGCTGACCAATACCTTAGCTATCTAGGCTCTAAGCTCAAACACCTCACCACTCTACTACTCTCTCCTCCTTTGATGTATTGCATAAAACTTGTTGTGTTGATCAAGCTTTTGGTTCCCTGTCCAGTATCTCCTTATGTGGCTTGGTATCAAACTTTGTTTAATAGCATACCAGTACTGAATTTTGGGACATTTTATGGCATTTTAAACTTGTAAGTTCAAGTTGCTTTTGGTGTTGAGCAAGCATTGAAATTGACCTTTTTCAGATTTAGAGCAGATGACATCACACTTTTCCACACAAAACTTCATCTACAGTGGTTTTCTCCAGTCACTTCAAATTCTTTATAACTTCCAGCCACAATACATAAAGTCTGCTCTTATATTTACAGTATGAACATGGATTTCTGGGCAACGGTAACAGACAGGATGTTCATGGTATAGGATTCAATTATGGTAATGTCATTGAATGTCAAAGGATGTAAGGTTCTCTCTTTTTGGAGATGGTCATTGTCAAATGTGAGTGTGGCATGAATATTACTTGCCACTTTCAGCCCAGGCCAGGATGTTGTCCGGGCATTTGGACATGGATTGCTTCTGCAAATGAGTCATGAATGGTGCTTAACATTGTGCAGTTATCAGTTAACATTCCTACTTCTGACCTTATGATGGAGGGAGGGGCATTGATGGAGCAGTTGAAGATATTTGGACCTAGGACACTACCTGAGGAACTCCTGCAGGGATGTCCTGGAGCTGAGATAATTGACCTACAACAACCACAGGAGAAAGTGAGGACTGCAGATGCTGGAGATCAGAGCTGAAAATGTGTTGCTGGAAAAGCGCAGCAGGTCAGGCAGCATCCCTGCTCCTTGGATGCTGCCTGACCTGCTGTGCTTTTCCAGCAACACATTTTCAGCTCCAACAACCACAATCATCTTCCTATATGCCAGATATTACTCAAACAAATGGAGAGATTACCCTTGATTTCCATTGACTCCAGTTTGGCATGGCCTCCTTGGTACCACACTTGGTCAAAGTGACCTTTATGTCAAGGGCTGTTACTCTCACCTTACCTTTTGTTCATGTTTAAACCAAGCCAAAATGTGGTCAGGAGTTGAGCAGTCTTGATGGAAACTGGGCATCAGTGAATAATTACTTGTTGAGCAGGTAATGCTTGATAGCATTGTTGATGACACCTCCTATCAGTTTACTGTTGATTGAGAGGTGTGATTTTTGGCTGAGTTGGATTTGTCCAGCTTTTTGTGTGGAATTTTCCACATTGTCATGTAGATGTCAGTGTTGCACCTTTACTAGAATGGTTTGGCTAGGTACGCGGCAAGTTCTGGAGCACGAGTCTTCAGTTCTATTGCCGAGATGTTGTCAGGTCAGGATCCAGTGCCTCCAACTGTTTCCTGACATCACATTGGAGGGAATTGAACTAGCTAAAGACAAGCATCCATGATGCTGGGGACCTCTGGAAGAGGCCAAGATGCATCATCCATTTGGCACTTTTGGTTGAAGTTTGTTTTGAATGCTTCAGCCTTACCTTTTGCACTGATGTGCTGGGCTTAGCCCATCTTTAAGGTTGGAAATATTTGTGGAGCTCCCTCCTCCAGTGCATTCACATCCTTCAGAAAGAGTGGCAGAGATAGCACTGGAGGAGTGTCAGAACAATTAAGTCGCAGATTCCTGGTGAGGTAGATTTCTACCGAATTCCCCCCAACCCTATCCTTGTTACAGTGAAGAGCTGGCTTCGATGGAGAACGTGCAACAGGAGAACCGTCAATCCATTAGTCATTTAAATTATTTTGATTGTATTAAGGTATATGACCGGACGAAAGATGAAAATAAAACCTTCCCTGTGAAAATGAAAGCATACCTGAGCACTCAATATGGAAGCAGATGTATTTATATGAGATTGGGATTGTTGAATTTGTTGTCTGTAAAACAGTGATCAATCACTCTGTTTGTAACAACAGACACAGATTGTTCAAATCTTTCAACAAATTAACTTCTCTTCGAGGAACACTTCACTCCCACAATCTGAAAATGTCTTTTTTTAATGACCGGCTTTTACCGCCCTGTCAGAAGGTTCCGGTCAGTGGTACTTCCGGAATGGGTGGGCAGGATAACACAAACAAGGAGAAACAGTGTTTTGATTTGAAACTTGAGAAGAACATTACCTGCAAGGGATACGACGTGGCGGTCAAAAGCCTGAACAGCACTCATTAAGTTTCTGGCATGCACATTTCCCATTCACTGTCAGGCTGAGGAGGGGGCTGGCCGGGTGATTATAAACTCTTGGGGAGAAACTTGGTTTAGAACCATTGCTCGGAAGCTGACAGACACATCCACTCCCTGAGGTAAAATTTCTGTGCTACTTTTTCATTCTTAATCTTGAGATGTAGGTTCCCATGTCATTCATGTCAATGAAGGGATACTCTCCACACAATTATATGTTAGTTATAATTAAACCTGGCGCTTGGTATGTGGATTTTTTTTCATTAATGATAATTTTTTCCCTCATGTTTTCTCAGATAATAGAGGTTTGTGAAGCATGGTTTCAGCGTTGCCACTCCTGTTGCTACTAACGGGGCTCACTCTGGGACCCAGTCAAGGTTCCACCCCGGAGATTTGCCGGGGTTTCTACTGCTACAGAGGTGCTAGCTCTGAGCGAGGCTGGCCGTGCCCCGGGGCTCACTGCCAGGGCAGATCATTCAGACCATCCCGGGGCAACTCGGCCAACATTCAGGACAGGGGGAGCCTGGCGTCCAGGGGCTATCAGAGAACGGGCGGCGGAGGGACGCCAGCTTCCAGATCCCCCACCGACCCCAACATCATCAGCCATGCCGTGAGAAAGCAGGAGAACGCCGGCGACCCTCCTCCTGCCAACGGGGGGCTTTGCCCGGGGGGAGAGTGCCCGGGCAGACCGCCCACCTCCAACGAGACGAAGGAATGCAGAGGCATCGAGTGCAGGTTACCCCTGAGGAGCCGCCTGAAGCCCAAAGGCCGAGCTCAATGTGCCGGAGGTGGAGGGTACTGTCCTCCTGGTCCGGTTCAAGTAGAGGCAGAAGTCCTTGGGCAGTCCAGCCCCGTGCACATGCCTGACCGAGCCGCTCAGTACGTTGGAGAAATTCCTGACCTCAGCTATTCAACCACAGAGCTTGGAGGCGCAGCTTTGGGAGTTCAGCTAACATGTGACATAAAGCCAGGTAAAACCTGATGGAATTCATGCTTACTGATTTTAAACATATTATGAAATAAAGAAAACATTGCCCATTAAAGAAAGTCTTAGCAATGCGGTGGCTCTCACGATCTCAAAAAGTGCCTTACAGCCACAAAGAGTGATCTTTTGAAGTTATATTCTTCGTCAAATTCCTGGATAGGATTCAATTGGCCCTCTGCCACCAATACCAAGAGCTACCAGACAATCTGTTTTGAGTGATGGAGCATGACACAATTATGAGCATGTTAGTTTTTCAACTGTCATTAAAATATTATTTCACATAACAGTGAAAGTATATCAACAGCTTTGAAAATGATGCATACATTTTAGCTGAAAAGGAGAGTGGTGCAATCAGACATATTTATTTTGTTCCCTTTTAACAGAGAATAAAATATTCTTAAAAGATTTCACGGGAGATGCATTATTTCCCTTATGTCATATTTCAAGGACTGAATGCTAACTTTATGAAGTGCTTAGTGTACCCCACAGAGAGTCTGAGCACATTTTAAACCCACTCTTTTATCAAGCTCCAGATGGTGCTAAGTCTAACTTTAGGGCATTTTAGACTCAGACCAGGACCTTACTGAAGCAGCAGAAATAACAACCTCTGTTTAGGCTGTATTCTCCTGCATAGCATCTGGGCTCAGAGTTCAAGCAGGAGTCACCTGAACTTTACCATTATGGTTTATTCCTTGACCTGAATTTAATTAGGGCCTGTGCCTTGCAATGCAGCGCGAAACAATTGCCTTCTCAGTTTATTGCTTGGACAATAAAGCAGGGAATGGGAGAAGGCTCATCAAACTAGTCCTTCCGCAGGCTGTACACAATCCACTTTATCACACACTTCACCTGACCTACTTCATCTCCTGACAAACATTCTGCAATTTTGCCTTACCTCTCCTCCCTATGATAAATCAAATAAAACATCAAAATATCCAGATCATTTTCTAGCCTCTATTATTTACCCTTGACTGTTTGCTTTCCTTCTGTTGGAAAACTTTATTGAAATAGTTATTTACAATAGCTGAGAACAAAATTGCATCATCTGTACAATTTACACTACTTTGGCAGTTTCAACAGGTCGGATATTGTATTAGTTTTCATATTATTTGTCTGCATTGGGTATGGTAAAAGGTCTATGCCAAATCTTTTCATTTCATGTTTTCATGATTGTTAATATAAACCATGTTTTATGGACTTTCTGGAACTTGTCCGGCACGAGTGCTGTGATTCAAATAAGAAAGATTTATAATTCAGGTTTAAGCTGTGCAACCAGTTCCGCATCTGGTGACATATTCAGTGTAATGGTCAGCTTCTTATACCCATCCTTTTGCTCATAAGGAGCACAATTATGTATATTGAGATTATAGGATGTGGGATTTACAGTACTCAGTTAATTCCTCAACACGGTTTTCTTTGGGTTGAGTTTGGGGAGGTGTAGGGGATAGCACTTCTATTATGCATGAATGGCACTTCCACAGCTATACTAAGTTTTTGTTGACTTGGAGAATACCGGGTCATTTGCTACTGCTTTCTGAGATCTTCCTTCCTTACATGGCCTTCAGAAACAGTAGTAATGTGAGGAGGTGCAGGGAAAGTTTGTAGACAATCTCTACACTCTCTCAATAAAAACTGAAAGAACTGTGGATGTTATAAGCTGGAAAAGCTCAGCAGATCTGGCAGCATCTGTGAAGAGAAATCAGAGTTAACGCTTTGGATCCAGCGACCCTCTCTCAGAAACATTTCTCACTGCCAACAGTCACGTGTAGCAGTAGACAAGAACTGGCCTGTTGTAGCCCAGTGAAATGGGGATGTTGTACAGTGTAGAAATGGCATGGATCACCAACCAAACTTTTCACCGTTCTCTGCTGTCATCTTGTTTTATTGCAAATGTTGTTTCCAAGGAGGATCAGCTAATGTTGCACACAAGTGGTTCCAATCACAACAAATATGATTCTGTGACTGAAATCAGCCTTTGGTTCTGTCTGATTTCTCTGAGTTTTTAAAAATTCAAATTGGTTCACACAATGTTTTATTGACTGACAGTCTACAGAAGTATCAAGAATTTGAGTGTGGTTTTGGTAAATATTACAATGAAGGAAAATGCCAGGTTCTGACTGCATTTAAGACATGCCACACTAAAAGGCAAAGCATTTCCTGCAGGTAGCAGAACTGTCCCTGACAGTCTTAAGGGACGTTTCAAAGCCTATGTTGAATGAATTGTGTGTAAACTGGAGGTGGCATTGTTAAGAAGGCCTTTCCATTGTGAGGTACAGGTAGACAACCCTTTATCCGAAATCCCAAAGTCCAAAAAGTTCCGAAATCTGAAGTTTTTTTGTGAAGTTTTTTTCTCATTATCAAGGTTGTTTGGCGTGCAAACAATTAACCCAACTCCGCACCCACACGATGCATGTCACTCAGATGCGGCATGTGGGGGTGTGGCTCAGCACTGGCAGACCTCAATTCTGTTTCAGGGCCTGATTCACTCAGTGCGTCTGCTATTCGGTAAGATTTTTAAAAATTTCACCATCAAACCAACACTTATTCTGAAATTCGAAAAATCTGAATTCTGAAAACCAGCTGGTCCAGAGCATTTTGGATAAAGGATTGTGCAGCTGTACTGGTATGGCACTTGGGTTTAGAAGAAGTGCAAAGTGATCAGGTACTCTAGGTAGTGAAACATTGGAATCAGATGTTATTCTGTTAAGGTCAATGTAGCTTGAGTATGAGGAGGAAAAAAAAATGGAATTCCAAAGGGAAGAGCAGAGGGAATGGAAATGGAAATGAAAAGAAAGGACCTGGGAAACTACAATGAAAAATGCAAAGACATTAGTGAGGAAATATGGATATAAGCTTAAATGCAGTTGAAACAGGAGATATCAGATACTGGTGCAGGTTATGGTGGGGAGAACATAAGAACTAGGAGCAGGAGTGGGCCATCAGGCCATTTGAGCCTGCTCTCCCATTCAATTAGATCATGGCTGATCTTTTTGTGGCCTCAGCTCCACTTACCCACCCTCTCAATATAACCCTTAATACTATTACAATTCAAAAAATTACCTACCTTCGCTTTAAAAACGTTCAATGAGGAAGCCTCAATTACTTCACTAGGCAGGGAATTCCACAGATTTACACCGCTTTGGAAGAAGAATTTCTTCCTCAATTCAGTCCCAAATCTGCTCCCCCTAATTTAACTTGCCAATAGAAAGATCCTCCCTGCTTTTATCTTATCTATTTCCTTCATAAATTTTTGTTTCTATAAGATACCCCCTCATTCATC
The DNA here is from genome assembly GCF_047496795.1 of Chiloscyllium punctatum. NCBI lineage: Eukaryota > Metazoa > Chordata > Chondrichthyes > Orectolobiformes > Hemiscylliidae > Chiloscyllium > Chiloscyllium punctatum. The sequence continues at coordinate 87,907,059 of NC_092746.1, read as the reverse complement.
TAAATTCCAATGAATATAATCACAGTTCACTCAGTTTCTCCTCATAAGCCTACCCTCACAACTCCAGAATCAACCAAGTGAATTTCGTTTGCACTCCCTCCAGAGCCAGTTCATCCTTTCTCAAGTAAGGAGATCGAAACTGCATGCAGTACTCCATGTGTGGCCTCACCAATAAGCTGTAACTTAACCTCTCTGTGCTTAAACTCAATCCCCCTAGCAGTGAAGGACAAAATTTAATTTGCCTTCATTACCTATTCCACCTGCAAACCAACCTTCTATGATTCATACACAAGAACACCCAGGTCCCTCTGCACAGTAGCGTGCTGCAATGTTTTTACCATTCAAATAATAGTCCTTTTTACTGTTATTCATACCAAAATGGATGACTTCACATTTATTAACATTGTACTCCATCTGCCAGACCTGTGCCCACTCATTTAAACTATCTATATCCCTCTGCAAATTTTCAGAATCCTCTGTACACTTTGCTGTACCACGCATCTTCGTGTCATCCACAAACTGTGACACACTACATCGTCCCCAAATCACCTATGTAAATTGTAAACAATTGTGGTCCCAACACTGATCTCTGAGGCACATCACTAGTCACTGATCGTCACTGAAAGCACTCCTTTAACCCACGCTTTGCTTCCTGTTAATTAACCAATCTTCTATCCATGCTAATACATTATCCGTAACGCCGTGCACCTTTTGTCTTATGCAGCAGCCTTTTGTGTGGCACCTTGTCGATGTCAGTCTGAGGCATAATTTGAATTGCAGGAAGGCAATGTTTATGTTTACACAGACTACCAAAATTTGAGTAATAGGATGAGGAAGCCTTCTGGTTCAGTTTTTCATAAGTAGTAGAGTAACTCCCTGGCTGCGATTTACTGAAAGTCACCTTTTGAGCCAAACACTTGATTAGGAAGTTTGCAGATGATATAAAAATTGGTGGAGTTGTGGATAATGTGGAAGGTTACCAAAGCATAGTTAGGATATAGATCAGTTGGAAAGTTTAAGGGGAGAAATGGCAGATGGAGTTTAATTTGGACAAGTGGACAATGCATTTTGGGAGGTCAAATGTAAGAGGAAGGTATACGATAGATGTCAGGACTCTCAGGAGCAATGCTATACAGAGGGGTCTTGGTGTGCAGGACCATAGCTCACTGAAAGTGACAACACAAGTGGATAAGGTGGCAAAGAAGGCATACCACATGCTTGGCTTCATTGGTCAGGACATTGAGTATGAAAGGTGGGAAGTCATATTGCAATTTTACAAAGCTTTATTTAGGCCATATTTAAATTATTATCTTCACTTCTGGTTGCCACATGTTTGGAAAGATTTGGAGACTTTGGAGGAGGTGCAAAAGAGGTTTACTAGGATGTTGCCTGGATTGACTGTATAAGCTATAAGGAGACAAACGTCAATTGTTTTCACAAGAGTATTAGAGGCTGAGTGGTGACCTGATGGAAGGAAATAAAATTGTGAGAGGTGTGATTGGATGGATAGTCAGAATCTTTTTCCTAAGGTGGAAATGTCAGGTACTAGTTGGTTTAAGGTGGGAGGGGAAAAGTTTAAAGGAGATATACTTGGAATGTTTTTTACACAGAGAGCTTGGAATACACTGCTTGGGGAGGTGGTCGGAACAGGTTCAATAGCAGTGTTTAAGAAGCATGTAGACAGATGGTAAAGAGGGATGTGGATCGTGTGCTGGAAGATGGGATTAGTTTAGAATTGCACCATGGTCAGTGCAGACATGTTGAGCTGAAGGGCATGTTTTTGCTCTGTACTGTTCTATATTCTGTATTTAACTACAACTAGGAGGTAAACACTGCTGTGATTGCAGAAGAAATGCATAGATTAGATGAGAGCAATGAGGGGTTTTGTCTAAAGAGAATAAAGCATTCGCCATATAAAATATACACACAGATACATGGATAAAAATATTCTTCAAATAAAGTATCCAAACCTATAACAATGCCAAGAGATAAAGTTAAAAATCACACAACAACAGCTTATAGTCCAACAGGTTTATTTGGAAGCACTAGCTTTTGGAGCGCTGCTACAACCACCTGATGAAGGAGTGACGCTCTGAAAGCTAGTGATTCCAATTAAACCTGTTGGACTATAGCCTGTTGTTGTGTGATTTTTACCTTTGTCCACCTCAGTCCAGCACTGGCTCCTCCACATCATGAATATCAAGAGATACAGGAGTTACTCAAACTCTTACTAGAGAAGGTACCTGGTTTCCTTCCAGACAGTTCATTTGCCACACGCTGGATTTGTGAGCACAGTTATAGTTCATGATATTACAAGGGACAGTAGCAACATGGAAACAAAATTGGCTGAGTGATTGGAAACAGAGTTATGACCAATGGATATTTTTCAAGCTGGAGGAAGGCTTGTGGTGGCATTCCCCAAGGAACAGTATTGGGACCCTTGTTTTTCCTGATATGGAACAACCTCGGTTCTTCAAACATCAATTATTCGAATTTCTGATTATCCTGAAAATGTGTGTAAGGTATGAGCAGGTGGGGAAAGTGTAATGTTTAGGGTTGCTTAACAAAGGCTCAGTTAGTATGACTTCGACCAGATAGGAACTTGCAGTAAACAACGAGGTGCTGGAGGCAAGAGTAGTGGTTTAATGAGGTGAAGAACATCCATTGTGCAATGCCAGGTGGCTTAATCTTTACTGTTGATGCTCACTGATTGTACCGGTCACCTAATCAATATCGATGTTGCCATATTTGGATGCTACTGCCTGTAAGTGACTATATAATTCCTTGAGAATCTGTGGTTTGAGAGAAGACTGAGGACTCACGTCTTTGTGTACGTGGGCGATCGCTCTCTCTCCATGGCTTGGAATAAAAGTAAAGAGGGTAGAGCCATACTGTGTCTCTGAGTGTTTGCTTTGACTGATACGTGGATATGGAAATGGGAAGACAATATTGGCGAGCCAGGTAGGACCAAATGAATAGTTACAATTGGGCGGTGTCAGCAATTATCCAAAACACTGGTATCATGAGACAGACGGGCCCACAAGGTAAGATTTTAAACCTCGATCCCTCTCACTATTCCTGTGTGTCACTACAGCCTCTTGTTCAATCACTTTCTATTCTACGGACTCCTCCAACAGTAATTAGTTCAATCGAGAAACACAGTTTCATAAACTTGCTGACAAACAGGGGTTCAAGTCCTCTGGTTTTTAATTGGGATTCGAGTCCCCTGGGTTTTAAAAGGAGGTTAAAGTCCTCGGGTTTAATTGGCATTCAAGTCCCCGGACATATAGAGTAAGAAAAGGGGTTCGAGTCCCCACGGTAAAAAGGGGTTAAAGTACTTTCGGTGAAAGGCAGTTAAAGTCCCCTAGAAAAAGGAGTTTGGAGTCCTACAGACATAAGTTTTGAGGCTCAGGAGCATTAAAAAACTAAACAAAATTTGGTACTTTTTAAAGTTACCCCTCACACCTCCCCTTAGAAGTACTTTTAGGATAACATGGCAACACTGGGAAAAGGGGGAGAAAGCCCGGATCCTGACAGTGAAGTAACTATCGGGGAAGCTTTGTTCAATTTTTTGTTGTGGGAGTCTCAGTTTCTTGGCTGTGGACTTGACTAGGCGAGTCTTTCTTCAGGGGGGGGGGGGGGGGGGGAGTGGCATGGACTGCAGCACCATTGGTCTGCTGCTCTTTTTATAAAAGTGTAATTTCATCGAGAGGATACAAAAAAGAGAAATTAATGTTGTACTAAAACTTGGGTCGAAAAGGGAAGTTTCAGTATGCCATACTGAAAGTGTTTGATATTTAAATATATTGGTTTGTTAAAATACTGGTTCAGAAAAGTAACTGTTTTGCCTTATTTGAATCAGGATCTCAATTTAATGTGTTGTGTGCTATGTAATGGGGCATATTTTGTTTTTACATTAATATTATACAATATTATGTCCTTTTAACTTGTAACCTTAAAACAAATTGGTTGAGGATCTTGAGCCCTGATCTGTTTAAAAAAAACAATTGTGTCAGTAGTCATGCTTTAGCCAGATGAGAGCATTGTATTAACATATCTTTGCTTTTTTTTTAATGAAGTGTATTCACAAAAAGAAGAATGTATTTTAATTTTGTTAAAATTTTAGAGAATATTAGAACTTGAGACTGAGCTGTTTAAATTCTGTCATTTATAGTTAAGACTTCATTGACCCCCTTCGTATTGCAAATTCAAAGAATGTTGATCTCTACCAAAGTTGCCACAGTAATTCCAACTGTTTTATTTGGCAAGTTTCATTTGGAGAACATATTTTAAAATATTCAGCATTTGTTTCCCGCGAATATTTGAGATTTAAATCTGAACTGAAACTGCCTTTTCAATTGCTAAAGCACAGGAAACATTTTGTTGTTTTCTTGCTGTTCCAGATTTTTGAAATAGTTTTCCTGACAGCTTTCACATTATCCAAGTATTAATATGTTGAAGGAACATAATTTTTAAATAACCTGAATGAGGTCCTCTGAGGGTTTGATTTTAGGACCATTGATTGTTGTTTATAAATGACTGAATTATTTAGGCAGTACAATTTTGAAGTTTGTGGACTGTATAAAACTTGATAATGTCATAAGTAGTGAACAGAGTAACAGACTTCAAGATGACTGAGAATGTTGAAATAGGCAGTCACAATTTAGTGTAGCTAAATGGGTGACTGTCTTCATACTGATAACTACCTTGGCAAGGAAGGAATGGCAGAGGAAATGCAAATATACTTTCAGCAGCTAACATGGTCTCTCAAGTTTGTCCATTTACAGGTAAAGCACACCTTCGGACCACCGCCCACCTGTCCACAACCTGATCCAGGATTCAATCAGCTCCCCAGTCATGAGCACAAAAAAAATAAAGCAGTGAACAACAGTGAAGAGGAGGTCTGTATGCCTTTTGTCCGTTGCCTTCCTATGGACATTAAACCACATGAGCTTTACCATCTCTTTTCATCATTTAAAGGATATGAAAGTTCACTGATCAAGCTAACATCACAACAGCCAGTTAGTTTTGTTACATTTGACAGCAGAGTGGGAGCAGAAGAAGCAAAGAATACAGCATTCACTTCACCTGCACTCGCAGCTCCTGCACTGCATGCTCAGATGTGCTGGTATCCTCCATCTGAAGCATCTCTGCAAGGATGGAAATCTTGTCAGTTTTGTTAAGTATTTAACTGCCCTTATCCAAGAATTCAGATTTCGCCATGGAATGGTGTGCAAGGACAGACTGGATTTTGTTTTCAGGTTGGACTTTAATGAAGGAGAGCTTGGATAACTGGCCCATTTCCACTCAACTTGGAGGGTGTGGAGTGATCACAAATGACTGTGGATTTAAAAACATTACTGGTAAACTTTTTTTCTACATGGGAGGATACTGCAGATCCTACCTACTACATGGACTACTAATTTTTGTTGCTATAATCATTGTATGCTGTGTGTCAATCACTTGCTTAAATACTGGCTGTCAGAGTCTTAATTGAATTGAATTGAATTTATTGTCACTTGTACCGAGGCACAGTGAAAAGCTTTGTCTTGCGAGCAATACAGGCAAATCACATAGTTAAGTAGTATAGATAGTAAATAATAGGTAAATAGTGGCAAAAACGTAAACACAGGTACAGGCGAACGTTAAGAGTTTGTGAGTCCATTCAGTATTCTAACAACAGTAGGGTAGAAACTGTTGCAAAACTGGCTGGTGCATGTGTCCAGGCTTCCGTAGGTTCTCCCCGATGGTAGAGATCATAGAAAAGCATTGCCAGGGTGGAATGGATCTTTGAGAATGCTGGTGGCCTTTCCTTGACAGCGGGCCTGGTAGATGGATTCTATAGATGGGAAGTTGGCCTTTGTGATTGTTCGGGCTGAGTTCACCACTCTCTGCAATCGTCTCCAATCTTGAATGGTACAGTTGCCATACCAGGTAGTGATACATCCAGACAGAATGCTCGCGATGGTACACCTAAAATGTTGGTAAGGGTATTTGCAGTCTTGCTAAATTTCCTCAGCTGTCTGAGGAAGAAGAGAGGGTGTTGGGCCTTTATAGCCAGTGCGTCCACATGAAGAGTCCAAGAAAGCTTGTTGTGGATGACCACTCCCAGGAGCTTGACACTCTCCACTCATTCTCCCTCTGTGCTGTTAATGTGTAGGGGGGCATGAGTAACATCCCGCTGAAAGTCAATAATGATTTCCTTGGTTTTGCTGGCATTGAGAGCTAGGTTGTTCTCAGTGCACTATTTTTCCACCTCCCATCTGTAGTCTGTTTGGTTGCCATCTGAGATTCGACTGACTATGGTGGTGTCATCAACGAACTTGTAAATGGCATTAGTCTGGTATTTGATGATGCAATCATGGGTATACAGTGAGTACAGTAGGGGGCTAAGAATGCACCCCTGGGGTGTTCTAGTGTTGAGTGTTAGCGATGATGAAATATTGTCCCCAATCTTCACTGATTGTGGCCTGTGGATCAGAAAACTGAGGATCCAGCTGCAGAGAATGGGGCTTGGTCCGAAATTACTAAGTTTTTGAATCAGTCGCAAGCGGATAATAGTGTTAAAGGCTGAACTGTAGTCAATGAGTAGGATTCTTATCTAGCTGTTCTTGGTGTCAAGATGATCTAGGGAGGAATGAAGGGCAAGTGATATGGCATCTGATGTGGATCTTTTGGTCCGATGGGCAAATTGGGGTGGGTCAAGAGTAGTGGGGAGGCTGGAGCTGATTAATGCCTTGACCAGCCTTTCAAAACCGATCATGACAACCGAAGTTAGGGCCACTGGGCGGTAGTCATTGAGACGTGCTGCACAGGGCTGATGTTGGCCCTCTTGAAACAGGCAAGGACAGTGGCCTGCCGCATGGAGAGGTTAAAGATGTCCGAGAAGACCTCTGCCAGTTGGTCTGTGCATGCTCTGAGTGCACGGCCTAGTACTCTGTCTGGTCCCATCGCTTTCCTTGGACTCACGTGAAGGAAAACTGATCCGACTTCTGACTCAGTGACTATTGGGATAGGTTCTTCAGGACTTGTTGATAGGTGTTACCTCTCCACCAAAATTCTGCTCAAAGCAGCATAGAAGGCGTTGAGTTGATCCGGGAGGAATTTGTCATTGTCTGCTATCTTACACTGTCATTTTTAGAACCTGTGATGTCATTCAGCTCTTGCCATTGTCGCTGGGTGTCTATCTGGGCCTCTAGTTTGGATCGGTATTGATCCTTGGCTGTCTTAATGGCTCTGCGAAAGTCATACTTGGATTCTGTATATTAGAGTGGGTCTCCTGATCTGAAGGCGTCATGCCTGGTTTTTAGCAGGTTCTGTATGTCCTGGTTCCTCCTGTTGAGGAACACCTGGATTGACTTCCTCGGTCTGCAGTCCTCCACAACTTACTGATAAAGTCTGTGATGGTGGTGACGTACTTGTCCAAGGTACCTGTGGACTGTTTGAACATGGCCCACTCAGCCGATTCCAGACAGCACTGGCGCTGATCCTCTGCCTCCTCCGACCAGCACTGGACATGTATCTGCGAAGGGCTCTCCTGCTTGAGCTTTTGCCTGTAAACTGGGAGAAGCACAGCATTGTGGTTGGAGTTCCCGCAATGAGGGCGGGGTCAGAGCTGTGGGCATCTTTCACAGTGGTGTAGCAGTGGCCTAAAATGATTGGGCCCCTGATGGGGCAGGTAATGTTCTGGTGGTACTTGGGCAACATCTTCCTTAGATATTAGATTACTTACAGTGAGGAAACAGGCCCTTCGGCCCAACAAGTCCACACCGACCCCACCGAAGTGCAACCCACCCAGACCCCTTCACCTAACACTACGGGCAATTTAGCATGGCCAATTCACCTAATCCGCACATTTTTGGACTGTGGGAGGAAACTGGAGCACCTGGAGGAAACCCACGCAGACACGGGGAGAATGTGCAAACTCCACATAGTCAGTCGCCTGACTGAAGTTGCCAGTCACAATAAACAGGGCCTTGGGGTATTCCATCTCCAGAGTGTTAGTAGTGGAGTACAGCACATCCAGAGCCTCCGCAACCTTTGCTTGTGGTGGTGTGTACACAGCAGTTAGCATAGCAGCGATAAATTCCTGTGGTAGATAGAAGGGGTGGCATTTGGGGAGCAATGGCTGCCCAGGGTTGTAATGTCCGTGCACCACATGTTGTTGATTGAAAAGCAAACCCCTCCACCCTTTGTCTTACCCGAGGACGCTATGCAGTCCATACAATGGATAGAAAAACCATCATCCTAAAGTGCGCAATCGGGAATCGATGGGTTGAGCCAGGTTTCTGTGAAGCAGAGTGTGCAGCAGTTCTGCACTTCATGCCGGACGCTGAGCCTTGATCTGAGTTTGTCCATCTTGTTCACCAGAGGTTGTACATTTGCTCGGAGCAAGCTAAGAAGGGGGCTCTTCCTAGACCACTTAGTTTTACTAGCAGGCCGGAACGCTTACCCCACTTCCTTACAGGTTTCTTACATTCGAGTGGTCTGGTGGAGTGGATTCTGACTGCTTCCAGTTAAGTGATCCTTCCTCAGACCCTGTGGAGCAGGTAGGCTGCAGGTTGGTGTGCTTTTGCAGAGGGTCTGCTTAGGATCCAGTGTAGCAGGTAATTTACTGTATTTTATTTAACCGGAAGGAGTGTGCTTAGGACCCAGTGGAGAAGGTAAGTTTCTGCTTGTGTTCTAATTTGTCCAGTTACTTCCTGGTTTCAGTTGCCATGGATTTGCTGCTTCAGGTCCATCCACGTTTTTTGCAGAGGTGTTTGGGCTGCTCTCCAGGTAAGTTCTGATAGATTTCATGTCAGGCAGGTGTCTTATGGGGCCAGAAGCGTTTCGTGTCGGTTCTCTTTCTGGGGGAAGTATCTCGGGTCCTCCATTTTCTGGCAGACCCCAAGTCTGGGGTACGCGTAGGCTGCCTCTGGCAGGCCTGGCATTTTTCCAGGCTGGTCAGATGGGTCGTGGGCATCACATAGTCTGCTGCCTTCTTCCAGTAAGCTGGCTTTGAGGATTGGAGGAGCTTTAAACCTGTAAGTTTAGATCAAACAGAGTTATTAGTAATTTTTAAAAGCATGCTATTAAGTTTAAAGAGTGTAGAACAATTGGAGGAAATAAGAAACTCAGATCTGCACGCAGGAGTTTGCAAGGATTTGACCATATCCGGCGCCATCTTGCTACTAGCTTATGAAAGCTGGTAGTGTCATCGAGATGGTTATCATGAAATGATAAAAGGAGGGAATGAGAAAGTGTTTAAGGTATGAACAGACAGGGAAAGAGTTAAGTTTAGGGTTGCTTGACAAAGGCTCAGTTAGCATGACTTTGACCAGATAAGAACTTGCAGTAAACAATGAGCTGCTGGAGGCAAGGGTAGTGTTTTAACGAGGTAAAGAACATCCATTGTGTAATGCCAGATGGCTTAATCTTTACTGTTGATGCTTGCTGATTGTATGCTTACCCAATCAATATCGATGTTGCCTTATTTGGATGCTGCTGCCTATAAGTGACTATATAATTCCTTAAGAATCTGTTCGAAAGAAGACCAAGAACTCATGTCTTTGTCTACATGGGCGATTGCTGTCTCTCCAGGGCTTGGAATACAGATAAAGAAGGTAGAGCCATACTGTGTCTCTGAGTATTTGCTTCGACTGTTACAGAAATAGGACGACAATCCGAACAAGATCTCAAAGTCCTGTAAAAACATTATCTGTTATCCAAACAATCAGTTATCCAAGCAATCAGTTATCTGAACAAAATACTTCACTCCTGTCTCATTTGGACGATCAAGGAGCTTCTGAATATTGTTAATGATCTGGATTTTGATGTGCAAGCAAAAATTTCAAAGTTTGCAGATGACAAATTTTACAACAATTGTAAACTTTGAGGAGGACAGTGTGGAACTCCAAAAGATGTTGACAAATTACAGAAGTGGATCAGTGGCAGTTAGTCAATGCAGAGCAGTCTGAAGTAATGCACCTTGGCAGAAAGGAGTGAAAGACAGTCAAAAATAAGGGTGCAAGTTTAAAGGCGGCGCAGGAGTAGAGGGACCTTGATATATATGTGTACAGATCATTGAATGTGGTGAGAGAGATGGAGGCATTCAAGAGAGCATTGGGTGATTATTTGGATAGAAACAGAATACAAGAGGTGTGGGGATAAAATAGGAGATTCACAGTAGGTAATGATGCTCTTTTGAAGAGCTGGCAGAGGCACGATGGGCCAAATAGCATCCTTTTGTGCCATTACAACTCTATCCACCTATTCCATTTATAAACACTTTGGCTTTCACAGAATCACAATCAGCAAGCATCAACAGTAAAGATTAAGCCATCTGGCATAGTGTCTTCAGCTTTATTAATAGTGACATGGAGTATAAGGCAAAGAGGTAATATTGAATGTGAATGACACAATTGTTAGACCCGAACTGGAGTATTTTGTGTAGTTGTGGGAACACATTATAAGAAACATCTGAATGCTTTGAAGAGAGTGTAGAAAAAACTTACAAGTATATTTTCTGGAATGAGAGACTTCATTGACGAAGATAGATTTAAGACATTTCGGATAGTTCTCCTTGGATCTCCCCTTGAGAGGAGATCTAATAGAGCTTTTCAAAATCATGAGAGTGTTGTTAGAGTAGATAGGAAGAAGCTGTTCACACTTGTAGAAGGAACAAGAGGGCATAGATTTACTGAAAATGTGCAAACGAAAGAAGATATTTTCAAACAATGAATAGTTTGTTAGGGTATGGAATGCACTGCCTGGGCATGTGATGGAGGCTTGTTAAACTGAGGCATTCAAGAGAGCATTGGGTGATTATTTGAATAGAAACAGAATACAAGAGGTGTGGGGATAAAATAGGAGATTCACAGTAGGTAATGATGCTCTTTTGAAGAGCTGGCAGAGGCACGATGGGCCAAATAGCATCCTTTTGTGCCATTATAACTCTGTGATTCTGTGAAAGCCAAAGTGTTTATAAATGGAATAGGTGGATATAATATTCTATTCCATTCTGTAAAGTCTAATCCAAGTGTGCCTTGTTGTTTAGCCTAGTTGTAGTCAGGTTAGTTAAGAAATTACCTCTGCATGGAGTTGATTTACTCATGAGAAATGATTTAGCAGGAGTGAAGGTTGTAGCTGCGCCTGTAATCACAGAAAATGCAGTTGAGCATAACAAGACAGAACAGTTGCAAGATAGATGGAGGAACAGATAGTTGAGAAAGTAGCAGAAGGAATTGCACAGGTAAGAAGAGTGGGCAAAAAAGTAGCAGATGGAATGCATTGTAGGAAAATGTGAGGTAATGCACTTTAGTAGGAAGATGGGAGAAATAGACTAGTTTCTATATGGGGATAGGTTTTGAAAATCTGAAGCACAAAATGACTTGGGAGTCCGAGTTCAGGATTCTTCTCTGAAGGTTAATGTGCAGGTTCATTTGGCAGTTAAGAAAGCAAATACAATATGACCATTTATTTCTGGAGGGTTAGAGCAGGATTGCAAAAGACTTATGAGATTGTAAAAGACTCATTTGGAATTTTGTGAGCAGTTTTGGGCCCCGTATCTAAGGAAGGATGGGGTCTAGAGGAGGTTTACAAAAATGATCCTGAGGATGAAGAACTTGTCATATGAAGAGCGATTGAGGACTTTGGGTGTGAACTTTATGGAGTTCAGACGGATGAAGGGAGAGCTCATAGAATGCTGATAGGTCTAGATAGACTGGATGTAGATAAGATATTTCCACTTAGCAGGAGAGTCTAGGACGCGAGGGCACAGCCTCAGAGTGAAGGGACGACCCTTTAGACCTGAGATGAGGAGGAATTTCTTTAGCCAGAGGGTGGTGAATCTGTGGAACTCATTGCTGCAGAGGGCTGTGGAGGCCAAATCATTGAGTGTATTTAAGGCAGAGATAGATCAGTTCTTGATTGGTATGGAGAGATGGCAGGAGAATAGGATTTAGCAATATATCAGCCATGATCAATTGGTGGAGCAGACTCGATGGGCTGAAAAGCTTAATTATGCTCCCATATCTTATGAGCTTTTAATCTTAACAACAGTTTGCAGGTATTTCTTCATCATGTGTAGTGGCCAGAGCAATGTCCTAGCAAAGTCTACCACCAGAGGTCACTGTGTAGTGATTGTAACGAATCAGGTGGACCTCATAGAAGATGAGTTCTCTGACTGGACCAGATTAATACCTCGATCAGGGAGCCCCTCAATCAAGTAAGGACAAGAATGTCAGACATGCTATTCACTCTTCAAGCTAGCTCTGAGGGAGCTGGATCAGTGTTAAGACTTATAGTGTGTAAATAAAGACTGAGTTGGTGACTGGATACCAGCCTCTGGAGTTATTTCAGTGGCGACAAGAGAAAAGCATGCTGCTGAAACCATTTGCTCACAACAGTTGTCTTTGAGTTGGGGTAAGCATTTCTGGCATCCTGCCATTGTTTGGGAAGCTTGACCTACTCAATCCTACTCTCAAAGACTGGGCCCAGTGTGGAAAGTATGATGTTTTTTTCTGGGCAAATGACATTGGGGCAGGTGGAAAGTAACAAATAATTTTCCTGACATCTTGTGGGCCAACAGCTTTTCAGTTATTTGGAGCCTAACTTTCTCTGAGGCACCAAATACTAAATTCTTTCAAATGTTAATGGATTTATTAAGGAATATCGCAACCCTAAACTTCCTTTTAATTCTGAGACACTATATCAGTTCACTTGGCAATTTAAGAAGCTGGGGAATCCATATTGGATATTTGACTAGATTAAGATGTCTAGCTAAGGCATGTGATTTTGGTTTAACCCTTAATGAGATGCAGAGAGATTGTTTGGTATGTGGGATTAATGATGTAACCATGCAAAAGCACCTACTAGCTGAAGCCCTTCAAAGAGGTACTACAACTAGCTTTGGCATTGGAAAATGTGGCAAGTGGAGCATTAAGTTGCAGAGTGTTCCAATGGAAGTGGACACTCCACAGCCTGTCCAGTTGAGCTTGGGAACCACCACTTGAGTGAAGGCAATTACATAGCCTCACTCAGGACGTATCCTGAACAGAGGGTCTCGAGGTTAGCCCCCAGCAAAACCCCAAAACAAAACAAAGTCAAGCCTCAGCCAAACAGTTAACATTTTCTTCAGGATCCAGGCTGGCCAGCCCTTTTAGTCTGGTATGTGGACTCAAGACAGCAAAAGAGTCTCACTAGACTGAAATTGAGTAAGAGGACTTGTAGGCCACTCTCCAGGAGAGTACACACCGTGGAAAATTCAACTACATTTGGTGTGGAACATATTTAGACTTTATTGTCACATGTACTCAAGTACCGAAGTGCAGGAGTACGGTGAGGAGTGTATAATGTCACCATATATGGCGCTGTCTTAATTACATTACTTAGCAACAGCCAAATCAGAACCAATCACAATAAATATCTGGTAGGTTCACCAGAATTTAAACAAACAGTTAACTGCTTTTTGCAGCAGGATAAATACCCAATAGAAAATTTATACACAAAGCTTGTTGGGGGGGGGAGCGGCACTGTCCTTCACAAAGCCAGACATGAGCCATCAATACTTGCAATTGTAGTTAGGTGAGGATTCCTCGATGTATGCTACATTTAATACCCATAAGGGTTTGTACCAATATATGAGACTGCCATGTGGGGTATTGTTAGCTTGTGCAATTCTTCGGCGGACAATGGAGAACACTTTACAAGGTCAACTCCAGGTTTCCATTTATCTAGATGATGTGCTAATAGCAGAGAAGACCCCTGAGGAGCATTGAGAGAATTGGTCATAGTCCTTAGATGTTTCTCCTGGATGGGTGTATGTCTTAGAAGGGAAAAATGTGAGTTCCAGACACCCCAAGTGAACTACTTGGGCTACAGAGTTGACAAGACTGGGTTACACCCATTGGAAGATACAGTGAGGGCCATCAAAGGCATCCGGCTCCCATGTCTTTACTGGAACTTAGGGGCCTTTCCTCGGGTTGGTGAATTATTACGGAAAGTTCATACATAAACTGGCCTCCATCCTGGTACCTTTTGTATCAACTCTTAAAGGGTCAGCCTGGGAAATGGTCTTGTTTCCCAGGCTTTCAGGAAAATGAAGAAAGAGCCATCATCCTTGAAGGTGTTGGCACTATGACCCCAAGTAAGATCTGGTATTGACATGCAGTGCCTCCCCTTAAGGCATTGAGGTAATGTTAGGTGCCCAATTGAGACAAACACTCAGTAGCATATGCATCTGGGTCTTTGGCTAAGGCAGAGCAGAAATATGCCCAGATAGAGAAGGAAGGTTTGACGGTCATATCTGGAGTCAGGAAGTTTCAAAAATACATTTACAGATGTAAATATGTAATGCTAATGCACCACAAACTCCTACTAGGTCTACTTAAGGAGTGCTGCCCATAGTTCAGGCTGAATTCAGCATTGGGCTCAAATTCTAAGTACATATAATTACAAGTTGGAACACCATCCAGGAAGCCAGGTAACAAATGCAGATACATTGAGCTGCCTCCCACTGGCAGATCACCACTGATGGTATCGCCACTGGAAGAGTTCGTAATGGTTTTAAATGTTCTGGGCAGACTTTGGACGTGGAAAGATCTGATCCTGGCAAAACTGAAACAGCTGGCGGTAATGGGAGAAAACCAAAATTAAAACATTTTTGGATCTGGAAAGACCTGATCACAGTAGAGGATGGCATACTAATATGGGAGAAGGAGTGATTGTCCCTAGCAAAGGTCACCACCAGAAATCTGAACTCCACTAGGGTCATCCAGGGGTTTCCAAAATTAAGGTGCTGGCCTGAAGTTATGTCTCATGGCCAGGGTTGGATGCAGACCTAGCTGCATTTTTGGGGCAGTGCCCAGAAAGCCAACAAAGATAAAAATTCCTGCTAGCAGCTCCCCCTCATTTGTGGGAATGGCTGAGTAAACCCTGGACTCGGTTACATGTTGACTGTGCAGCTCCTTTCATTGGCTGAACGTTCTTAGCCATTGTAGATGCCCACTCAAAGTAGCTGGATGTAATCAAGCTTTCAGGGAAGGGTTCATTCATCAAACATGGGAATGATAGAAAAACTGTGTACATCTTTCACAATACACATATTCTCGGAAGGGTTGGTTACAAATAATGGGCCATCATTTACCAGCAAGGAATTCGAGTAGCCATCCATCCATCCATCCAATATCCTGGTGCAAAGAGTAATCCAAGCTTTAAAGGCAGGCTTAAAGAAACAGCCGAAAGAGCTGTGGATGCTGTAAATCAAAAACAGAAATTGCTGGAAAAGCTCAGAAGGTCTCGCAGTCTGTGGAGAGAAATCAGAGTTAGAGTTTTGGGTCAGGTGACCCTTCCTTAGAGCTGATGGTAGCCAGGAAAACATTGGTTTATTTGTAGAAGATAGTGTAGGGGGAGGGGGTAAGGAGTAAACAACAGGTAGGGATAGTGGCTAGAGAGAGAGAAAAAAAACAGTTGGACAGACAAAGGATCTGGCTAGGAAGCTGAATAACTATTAACATGGACTGTTAGTGGCTAATGATGGGTTGTGTGTAATAGCAGACTATACGATAACAAGGCCTGTTGTGTGTGGGGGTTGGGGTAGGTACATGGAGAGCTCAAGCCCTAAGGTTATTGAACTCTATATTGAACCCAAGAGGCTACAGGATCCCCTTGTGGAAAACGAGGAGCTGTTTTTCCAGCTTGTGCTGACCTTCGCTGGAGCACTGCAGCAAGCCTGAGACAGATGTTGGTTAGAGAACAGGGTAGAGTGTTAAAGTGGCAGGAAGCCTTTTTGCAGGTAGAACATTTTTGCAGTAACACAGTCTATGCTTCATTTCCCCAAATGTAGAGGAGACCACATTGTGAGCAGTGAATGCAGTAGATTAGATTGTGAGAAGTACTGGTAGAGTGCTGCTTCACCTGGAAAGTGTGTTTGGGCCCTTGGATATTGAGGATGGAGGAGGTGAATGATCAGCAGAAGGTACCGTGAGGCTGTGGGGGAGTGTTGGGGGTGAAGGAAGTGTGTCCTGCAGGGAACGATCTCTGAAGAAGGCAGACAAGGGAGGCGAGGGAAATAAATGTCTGGTGGTGGCATCTCACTGGAGGTGACAGAAATGGTGGCTAATGATCTTCTGGAGGTGGATGCTGGTGGAATGATAGGTGAGGACAAGAGGGATTGTATCGCTGTTGTGGGAGGGAAAAGTGGAAGTGAGGGCCAAAGTGCAGGAGATGGGTCAGACCAGTTGAGGGCTCAGTCGACAACGGTGCTGGGAAATCCTCAGCTGAGGAAGAAAGTGGACATTTAGGAGGTTCCCTGGTCGAAGTTGGCATCCTCGGAACAAATGTACCAGAGGTGGAGGAACTGAGAGAATGGAATGGAATCATTACAGGAAGCAGGGTGCACAGATGTATATTCCAGGTAACTGTGGGAATCATTAGGTTTGTAGTGGATATTGGTAGCCAGTATATCCCCAGAAATAGAAAAAGATGTTGAGGAAGGGTAGGGTCAGTGATGGACCAGGTTAAGGTGAGGGCGATGTGGAAATTGGAAGCAAAATTGATACACCCTTTACAATTCTGAACCTGTGAGGGAGGCAGCACCGATGATATCATCGACATACTGGAGAAGGAGTTGTGGGTGGGTGTGGAATGGGACTGGAACAAGGAATGTTCCACATACCCCACAAAGAGGCAGGTATCCGTGGCCACCCCTTTGACTTGAAGAAAATGAGAGGAGTTAAAAGAGAAATTGTTCAGAGTGAGGACCAGCTCAGCTAGGGGGAGGAGGGTGGTGGTGGATGGGAATGGTTCAGGCCTTTGTTCCAGGAAGAAGCAGAGAGCCCTGACACCATCTTGGTTGGGGATGGATGTGTAAAGGGATTGCATGTATATGGTAAAGAAGAGGTCGCTGGAGACTGCAAACTGGAAATTCCGAAACCGGCATAAAATGTCATTAGTTTCCTTGTTGCTCCAGATGTTTGACAAGGTATTTGCTAAAACTTGCTTTCACAGCCATATCACATTTGTCAAAGTAGCTGAAGTACACCAATAGTGTTAGGTTTGACATGGTTTAGAAACTATTACAGAAGATCATAGAAAGTTAAATTCATTCATGAAGACAGATTTGTCTGCGGATGATTTGATTTATGCGAAGGTTGGTAGGGTGGAAGGTGAGCACCAGGGGCGTTCTGTCCTTGTTACGGTTGGAGTGGTGGGGTCTGAGGGCGGAGGTGCGGGATGTAGACGAGATGCGTTGGAGGGCATCTTTAACCACGTGGGAAGGGAAATTGCGGTCTCTAAAGGAGGAGGCCATCTGGTGTGTTCTGTGGTGGAACTGGTCATCCTGGGAGCAGATTCGGCGGAGGCGGAGGAATTGGGAATACGGGATGGCATTTTTGCAAGAGGTAGGGTGGGAATAGGTGTAATCCAGGTAGCTGTGGGAGTCGGTGGGTTTGTAAAAAATGTCAGTGTCAAGTTGGTCGTCATTAATGGAGATGGAGAGGTCCAGGAAGGGGAGGGAGGTGTCAGAGATGGTCCAGGTAAATTTAAGGTTGGGGTGGAATGTGTTGGTGAAGTTTTACCTCTGAATACATAATATGCACATTGGCCTGATAACAGGACTATCATATAATGAAGTATGAAATTTTAGACATTTTAACTATTCAAAGGTGGTACCAGTATCGTGCCATCTACATAGATGCATGGATATGTAGCAACTCTCCATCCTGTTAAAGATTGGTGGAGTCCAGCTCAGGGCATTCCTACACTACTGTGGCAACAACCAGTAACTTTGTGTATGAAACTGTGTTAATGGAGTCAGGGACTGCAAGCATAGAATAAAATTTTGGTTTCCTTGTTTAAGGAAGGCAATATTTGCTTTGGCAGTTGAAGATTCACTAAGTTGATTCGTGGAATGAAGAGATTGTTTTGTAAGGAAGTATTGAGCAAGTTATACCTAAATTCAATGGCGTTGAGATGAATGAGGGGCAGTTATGAGAAGGAGCCAGATAAGATTAGTGTTGAGAGAATGTCTCACTTAGTGGGGGAATGGCGGGAAATGTACTTGGCACATTGTCAACCCTTTGTTCTGATAGCTTTAGAAATTGATGATTTAAAGTATAGTTCAGACTTCTTGTTGAAAGTATGACATTTCAGCATTTCAGGTTCTATAAAAGAACTTTGTTTCAAGGATTGAAGAATACAATGCTCAGTAAGCACTTTTTTTATCCCATGGTAACTGACACTTTCAACAACTGAAAAGAGTTTTCCTTTTTCCACTTATATTGACATCTGTAAACACCAATTTTGCTCAGTCTCCCAAGCAGATCTTCAATGTCTTTGAATTAACCCAAAGTGATTCACGTCTCCTGGGAATTTACTGAGATAAACAGATTCTTGAACTATAGATTAACAGGTTTTGAGGTATGGACAGGAAAGTGTCATCAGGTAGATCAGACCAGCAATGATTTCATTGAATGATGGAGCAGGCTCAAATCTTTATGTCCTGTTTTTTCTGTTTTTATGTTATGTTCAGAATGAAATCCCAACATTGGGCAGCACAGCAGCTCAGTGGTTAGCACTGCTGCCTCACAGCACGAGGGACCTGGGTTCAATTCCTGCCTCAGGCAATTGTCTGTGTGGAGCTTGCACATTCTCCCCGTGTCTGCATGGGTTTCCTCCCACAGTCCAATGATGTGCAGGTTAGGTGAATTAGGTAAAAACAATGACTGCAGATGCTGGAAACCAGATTCTGGATTAGTGGTGCTGGAAGAGCACAGCAGTTCAGGCAGCATCCAAGGAGCAGCGAAATCGACATTTCGGGCAAAAGCCCTTCATCAGGAATAAAGACAGAGAGCCTGAAGCGTGGAGAGATATGGTGGGGGTGGGGAGAAAGTAGCATAGAGTACAATGGGTGAATGGGGGAGGGGATGAAGGTGACAGGTCAGGGAGGAGAGGGTGGAGTGGATAGGTGGAAAAGGAGATAGGCAGGTCGGACAAGTCCGGACAAGTCATGGGGACAGTGCTGAGCTGAAAGTTTAGAACTAGGGTGAGGTGGGGGAAGGGGAAATGAGGAAACTGTTGAAGTCCACATTGATGCCCTGCCCAAATCATCCGCCAACATTTCTGCCACCTCCAAACAGACCCCACCACCAGGGATATATTTCCCTCCCCACCCCTTTCCACCTTCCGCAAAGATCATACCCTCCGTGACTACCTGGTCAGGTCCACGCCCCCCTACAACCTACCGTCTCATCCTGACACCTTCCCCTGCCACCACAGGAACTGTAAAACTTGTGCCCACACCTCCTCCCTCACCTCTATCCAAGGCCCTAAAGGAGCCTTCCACATCCATAGTTTTACCCGCACATCCACTAATATCATTTACTGTATCCGTTGCTCCTGATGCAGTATCCTCTGCATTGGGGAGACTGGGCGCCTCCTAACAGAGCGCTTTAGGGAACATCTCTGGGACACCTGCACCAATCAACCACACCGCCCCGTGGCCCAACATTTCAACTCCCCCTCCCACTCTGCCGAGGACATGGAGGTCCTGGGCCTCCTTCACTGCCGCTCCCTCACCACCAGACGCCTGGAGGAAGAACGCCTCATCTTCCGCCTCGGAACACTTCAACCCCAGGGCATCAATGTGGACTTCAACAGTTTCCTCATTTCCCCTTCCCCCACCTCACCCTAGTTCCAAACTTCCAGCTCAGCACTGTTCCCATGACTTGTCCGGACTTGTCCGACCTGCCTATCTCCTTTTCCACCTATCCACTCCACCCTCTCCTCCCTGACCTGTCACCTTCATCCCCTCCCCACTCACCTATTGTACTCGAGGTTAGGTGAATTGACCATGTTACATTGCCCATAGTGTTAGGTGCATTAGTCAGGGGTGAATGGAGTGGGTTGCTCTTTTGGAGGGTCGGTGTGGACTTGTTGGGCCGAATGGCCTGTTTCCACACTGTAGGGAATCTAATCTAAATATCCACTTTTGATATACCAATGTTCAGTGATGCTATTTCAATTAAAGCATGTCCTCACCACACTTCAGAAGTTTATGAATCAAGTTGTAGCTGAGGTCTGTAACTGGTTTATTTAAATAACGTGATATATAGTAACACGTGGAAAGAGCACATGAGACAAGTATATGACTTGTTTAAGCGATTACAATTGGCTGCTTTAGTAATAAATTTAGCCAAAAATAAATTTGTAAAAGCAGGCATTGTAGCACAAGGATAAGTGTTGCCAACCTGTAAAAGTGAAGACTTTAATAGAATTCCTTGCTCCCAAAACTAAACGAAAAACTGAGATTTTTCAGAACATGTGGGTTATATAGAATGTTTGTATTTAATTTCAGCACAATAGCTGTACCTTTTTAATATATTTGTTAAAGAAACAAGTTAAAGTGGTATGATCAGCAGAATTCCAGGCAGTGTTTTAGAAACTGGAGACAATCCTATTAAATGAATCAGTATTAGACACCTTTTCCAAGCCTTTCAACATGGCGACTGGTATTAGAGACTTGGTGGTAAGTGCAGTCTTACTGCAGGATGAAGAGTCACAAATAGAGAATCCAGTGGGGCACTTCTTCAAGAAACTAAACTGGTATCAGAAGAGGTACTCTACGTTAGAAAAAGTGAATTTGGGATTATTATTAGCTATAATTATGAATATTTTGAAGTCTATATTCAAAATGGAAACAGACTAAAGGGAAATCAGGAGGGCAATCTAGGGACATGAGATAGCTTTGGCAGATAGAATTAAGGAGAATCCAAAGGGATTTTACAAATATATTAAGGACAAAAGGGTAACTAGGGAGAGAATAGGGCCCCTCAAAGATCAGCAAGGCGGCCTTTGTGTGGAGCCACACAGAAAATGGGGGAGATATTAAATGAATATTTTATAAGACCATAAGACATAGGAGTGGAAGTAAGGCCATTCGGCCCATCGAGTCCACTCCGCCATTCAATCATGGCTGCTGGGCACTTCAACTCCACATACCCGCATGCTCCCCGTAGCCCTTAATTCCCCGAATTTTGCATCAGTATTTACTGTGGAAAAGGATATGGAAGATATAGACTGTAGGGAAATGGATGGTGACATCTTGCAAAATGTCCAGATTACAGAGGAGGAAGTACTGGATGTCTTGAAACGGTTAAAGGTGGATAAATCCCCAGGACCTGATCAGGTGTACCCGAGAACTCTGTGGGAAGCTAGAGAAGTGATTGCTGGGCCTCTTGCTGAGATATTTGTATCATCGATAGTCACAGGTGAGATGGCGGAAGGCTGGAGGTTGGCAAACGTGGTGCCACTGTTTAAGAAGGGTAGTAAAGGCAAGCCAGGGAACTATAGACTGGTGAGCCTTACCTCAGTGGTGGGCAAGTTGTTGTAGGGTATCCTGAGGGACAGGATGTACATGTATTTGGAAAGGCAAGGACTGGTACAATTGCAATATTTAAGAGGCATTTGGATGGGTATATGAATAGGAAGGGTTTGGAGGGATATGGGCCGGGTGCTGGCAGGTGGGACTACATTGGGTTGGGATATCTGGTCGGCATGGACGGGTTGGACTGTAAGGTCTGTTTCCATGCTGTACCTCTCTTTGACTCGATGACTAACATAACAGGCAAAAAAAAGCATTAAAACACAATTCTTACATGCTATCATTATTAATAACACAATGAATCAGCTGGAAAATATGACTGTTCACTTAAAAATGTGATACGTATAAATTATTTTTAGAGAAATCATGAACTGCACTACTTGGACAATTAACCAACAGCTCGTCCAGAATCTAGTCCATGGTGTGTTGAGAGGATTTGATAAATATAAATGATACTGCTACATTTGTGGTTGACTTCAGTCACAAGAAGACATTTTATAATATATCATCCTTACTTTGCCTGCTTCATGTGTTTCAGTTTCACCCAAAACTCAAGAGGGATATTTATCTTATTTGTCATTTAATAGAAAGAAATTGTAGCACGTTGATCAACCCGTGGCAAGTCGGATAAGTACTTAATATCTTAGAATCCCTACAGTGTGGAAGCAGGTCATTTGGCCCATTGGGCCTACAGTGACCCTCCAAAGAGCATCCCACCCAGACCAAGCCCCCTACCCTATCCCTGCATTTCCCATGGCTCACCCATCTAGCCTGCATATCCCTGGGCACTACAGGCAATTAAGCATGGCCACTCCACCGAAGCTACACATCTTTGGACTTTGGGAGGAAACTCAGGCAGGTACTGGGAGAATGTGCAAACTCCACACAGACAGTCACCTGCTGGAATTGGACCTGGGTCTAGATTAGAGTGGTGCTGGAAAAGCACAGCAGTTCAGGCAGCATCCGAGGAACAGTAAAATTGACGTTTCGGGCAAAAGCCCAACATCCGGAATAGAGGCAGAGAGCCTGAAGGGTAGAGCGATAAGTGAGAGGAGGGTGGGGTGGGGAGAAAATAGCATAGAGTACAATAGATGAGTGGGGGAGGGGATGAAGGTGAAAGGTCGGGGGGGAGGGGGGAGTGAATAGGTGGAAAAGAAGATAGGCAGGTAGGACAAGTCATGGGGACAGTGCTGAGCTGGAAGTTTGGAACTGGGGTGAGGTGGGGGAAGGGGAAATGAGGAAACTGTTGAAGTCCACATTGATGCCTTGGGGTTGAAGTGTTCCGAGACGGAAGATGAGGTGTTCTTCCTCCAGGCATCTGATGCTGAGGGAGCAGCAGTGAAGGAGGCCCAGGACCTCCATTTCCTCGGCAGAGTGGGAGGGAGAATTGAAATGTTGGGCCACAGGGCAGTGTGGTTGATTGGTGCAGGTGTCCCAGAGATGTTCCCTAAAGCGCTCTGCTAGGAGGCGTCCAGTCTCCCCAATGTAGAGGAGACCGCATCGGGAGCAATGGATACAATAAATGATATTGGTGGATGTGCAGGTAAAACTTTGGATGTGGAAGGGTCCTTTAGGGTCTTGGATAGAGGTGAGGAAGGAGGTGTGGGCGCAGGTTTTGCAGTTCCTGTGGTGGCAGGGGAAGGTGCCAGGATGGGATGGTGGGTTGTAGGGGAGCCTGGATCTGACCAGGTAGTCACGGAGGGAACAGTCTTTGCAGAAGGTGGTAAGGGGTGGGACGGAAATATATCCCTGGTGGTGGGGTCTGTTTGGAGGTGGTGGAAATGTCGGCGGATGATTTGGTTTATGTGAAGGTTGGTAGGGTGGAAGGTGAGCCCAGGGCGTTCTGTCCTTGTGGTCTCTAAAGAAGGAAGCCATCTGGTGTGTTCTGTGGTGGAACTGGTCCTCCTGGGAGCAGATATGGTGGAGGAATTGGGAATATGGGATGGCATTTTTGCAGGAGGTATGGTGGGAAGAGGTGTAATCCAAGTAGCTGTGGGAGTTGGTGGATTTGTAAAAAATGTCGGTGTCAAGTCGGTCGTCATTAGTGGAGATGGAGAGGTCCAGGAACGGGAGGGAGGTGTCAGAGATGGTCCAGGTAAATTTAAGCTCAGGGTGGAATGTGTTGGTGAAGTTGATGAATTGCTCAACCTCCTCACGGGAGCACGAGGTGGCGCCAATGCAGTCATCAATGTAGCGGAGGAAGAGGTGGGGAGTGGTGCTCCTCGGATGCTGCCTGAACTGCTGTGCTTTTCCAGCACCACTCTAATCTAGACTCTGGTTTCCAGCATCTGCAGTCATTGTTTTTACCTAATTGAACCTGACTCCCTGGTACTGTGAGGCAGCAGTGCTAACCACTGAGTCATCATGCCAGCCCTCATTAAATGTATTTTGACTCTCATTCATTGTATTCTGTCTTGGCATAAATGAATAATAAAGGAACAATAGATATTGATAACATTCAGTGTAGGATTAACCATTATTGGTCAACTAGCTGTTTCATTGGTCATTATTGCAAAACACATAATGCAGAGCAGGGCTAGAAATGCAGGATCAACAAGGTGTTCAACTGACTGATGTGATCCTTGGTGACATATTCTCCAAAGAGCTGAAATGAAAATGACAGAGTATGACCTGGAGTTTATGGTGAGCAGTGAAGCACGGGCAGTCACTGCTGACCATGACTTGACTCTTGCTGAGATCAGTTAATCTCTGTGAGAATTTCACCTCTTTGCACTCTGCAGTGGTAATGCTACCTGATAGCAACCTTATATTTTTAGAAATTCCCAGCATGGAGTTGTAGTGATGTCAGTCTGTCTAAGCAGTTAAACAAGCTCGTAGATTTTCATGGATACACAAACAAGAATCAAAAAAATAATAAAATCACTTTTAACTAATTTTATAAAGAGCAAATTCAATATAACAACATTCATTGAAGGTAAAATACTCGACAGCCTTAGAATATTAATTAAAAATTGACTAAATAATCATTTACCAATACTCTACTATACCTACTATACAATTATAAACATAATTTACCAAGGCCAGCTCTGTTCTTCAAATGTTGTTAATCACGTCACTGCTAAATAAAGTCCAATTAAACCTAATAGTCATGTGGAAGTGGGTTTGCTGCTTTAGGAGGTCCCATGCAACCAGTGCACTGCAACATGTGTCCTGACTTATTCTGGGATTGTTCAGCATCTTGAAATCACAGTCAGTTTCAGCGAGGTAGTGACAATGCTGACAGTTTACGTTTAATCCACACCCCTACCTTCCCTCTGCAAAATAGAGGCTTGCAACCAGTACCTGATGAATAAATTATTCTGTTTGTATTTCTGCAATGAGTATCACTTCCAACGCAGTAAAAAAAAAATGCTTTGATTTGATTTCTTTTGCAGCTTCTTCAAAGATATTGTCACAATCCAGCCCTCTGCAGATTTAGTTTCTTTCTTACACCCTCCAGAAAAGCCTGTCAAGCCACTGCTTCCTTATTGTTGAGTTATAACCTTAGGTACAAAGTAATTTTAGAATCAATGCCCTGAGCAAATAATAAACTGGTTTCTTGATCCTGGATTAGAAGAAAGATTTACAAAATACCTCCACGTTACTATAAATAATGATTAATATGCAATCACAATAGACACTTTCAACGTCTATAAAAATACCAAGCAGATTTATATCTGCAAAAGTTTTGGAAGCAAACTTTTAATTGTGAGTGGCAAAGATTCAACTACCAGCAGGTTAAAATCTGTTCAGGAAAGGGTTAAACCAGCAAGCTAGTCAGTTAAATAATTTTTCAATAGATTTGATTACAGATCTTTAAAACATAAAATTAACAAATGCTTCTGAAAGTGATAGCTGCCTGTGTACTACTTGGACAATTCTAACCCTGAAGCTGTGTCTTGCTTTCCCATCTGCTATGATGAGGTCAAATCTGCAACTTATTTGTAAAATCTAAAGTCTCCTGATTCTTGTCTCCACGACCTTTCAAGAGTCAGCCTGTGAAAGTGAGGCATTTTACTTGAACATTGTGCTGTAGCCTCTAAATCTTGCAAATTTGAACGGTGGCCATTTGTGGCACAATATGGACCAATATAGAAGGAGGTATGTGTTATTTATTTATGACATTGATACTCCATTTCCCATATTGATTAAAGCATCTCCAAAAATATCCAGGACTTGTGCCTGAAACAGGTGAATGATTTTTGTGCATACATATGAATAAATGCTTAAAGTCTGTTTGACATGTCCTTTGGAAACATTTGACTGCAAGATTGTACCATGCATGAGAAGTCAGTTTCTTCAGATGCTGAACATTCAAACTTTCAGTCCTTAAATGGATTGTTAAAGGGCCACCATCAGAGGTAAGATTCAACTATTATACTTAATTTATTGCTGTATTCTCTCTATATTAAACCCATGGACTGGTCAAGCTCCCATATCCATGAGTTGGCTGTAACACAGCCATTGGCGCATGATTCTTGAGGTAATAAGTGAGACAGACAAGTTTGTGGTCTTGAGCACATGTGATGTGCTGCATTGGGATTGTATCCACTTTGTGACTGATTCAATTTCTATATGACATATCTGCCAAGTACTGCCTTCATTCATGTTATCTTGATTAGGTTGTTATATTATGGGTAAATGTCCGTGCTGCAACTTTACTTCCAGGACTTGGCAGTATTTAAAGACTATCCTTCCAGATTCTTGTACTGGTTAGTTGTATTTTCATGCATTTTCTGGAGAGAAAGACGTTTTGCAGTGGCAGATGCCCATCCAGTTTTGGAGGAGGCACTTTTGTTAAAACTAAAACAAGTAAGAAAAGACATCGAAATTGGCTTTCCAGCCTGTATTGTGTTCAGAACGGATCATATTGTTAGCATTGCCGTGTCCACAATCAGAAAAGAATGCGGGTCAACGACATTGCTGTTGTGGCAGTGCTGATAATGAAAATGCAGGTAACATTTGGCTGTTATCATCATTGAAACCACTTGAGCCACCTCCTGCATATTTGATGGTTTAGCTCCCAACTCCCTTAAGTGAACAATTCAAAGCAATCTCTACTTTAGAAAAGAAAATTATACTCAAAGCAAATTTCATTTTTGACACTTTCTTTAAGATATTGGACACTGTCCTTTTGGCTCCATGCTGTAATACAGATCTCTTTTTTTCTGAAGAATCAAGAGTACATCTTTAATTGCTTATGCATATGGGTAAGCGAAGACTTGGGTGGTTCTTATTTTTAGTAAAGAAACTTTGGTGGGCCATCTGGTCTCAAGATCTTGGATCCTCATGTTAAATTACTGCCTGATGCTCCTCTGGTCTGTTATACCCAAGGGTGGAAAGATAATCTGCCTCTTAAAATTTGTGTGTCGTTCATCACTGCTTCAGGCATGCATGCACTGCAGAGTAACAGCAGAATGGAAAATGTTGCTTAATTTCTTAATGTGTCTGAAGCACATAAAGCTGAGGAAATATAAGGCTGAAATCTAGGATTTTCAAGATTCTTGGTGAAAGGTGCAAAGATCTTGGGATGATTTGATATTTTATATGCCATCCTCAATATGGAAACGATTAAAAGTCTGTCACTATGTTGTGGGTTTTAGACATGAAGTTCAGTAAAGGCAATTAAATCACAGCACACAATTAACTTTTGTGATAGATTTTCGAATTTGCTGATGACACAAAACTAGCTAGGAATATATCGGCTTTTCTGCTATAACACTCGTTTCATTCATGCGGATTAGCTATAACACGATTGACGAATTGGGAACACTATTTCTAGAGCACAAACGTTCAAAGCGTGAATTGGTTATAACACATTTGGCCCTATTAGTTTAAATGGTGCTGCTATTACATTTTTTTTAACAACATGGGGTTGCACAAGAACAGAACTACAGTGTTATAGCAGACGTGACTATATTTTGTGAAGAGGGTGCATGGAGGCTTCAAGCAGACTTGGACAGGTTAAGAGAATGGGAAATAAAATGGCGGATGTGAAATTTGGTTGGCAAGAAAAAAAAGAATTATTTCTGAAATGGTGGCTCAGTGGTTAGACAGATGCCTCACAGCACCAGGGACCTAGGTTCAATTCCAGCCTCTGTGTGGAAATTACACATTCTCCCCACTTCCTGCAAGTGCTCTGGTTTCCTACCCAAGTTGAAAGATGTGCAAGTTCGCTGGATTACTTATGGGAAATGCAAGGTGATAGGGTAGAGGGTGGGATGCGCTACAGAGGATGGACATTGACTTAATGGGCCAAAAGGCCTGATTCCACATTGTAGGGTTTCTATGATTATGGTGTGAGGTTGGGAACACCAGGTGTCCAAAGGTTTTTGGGTGTCCTTGCCCATGAATCATTAAAAGCTAACATGCAGGTACAGTAAGCAATTAGGAAGGTAAATGATATGTTGACCTTAATCATCACAAGAGGATTTGAGTGCTGTAGTAAAGATTTCTTGCTGTATTGTATAGAGCCTTAATTAGATCACTCGAGTTTTGGTCTTCCTATAAAAGGAAGGATGTACATTCCATAGAGAGGATGCAACAGAAGTTCAGCAGTCTCCACCTCAGTATTGTCTTCAAAGGTTAAGGAAGCTGGCCTTGTATTATCTAGAATTTTGAAGAATGAGAGGTGATCATATTGAAACTTGCAAAATTCTTAGAGGGCAGTAGAGGGTGGATGTAAATGGGGTATTTCCCTGCCTTGGGCTTCTCGAACTAGGGTCACAATCGAAATAAGGGGTAGGCCATTTAAGACTGAGGTGAGGAGAAATATTGTTGGAGGGTGGTGACTATTTGAAATTCTATATTGCAGAAAGTTGTAGAAGCTCAGTCATTCGGTATATTCAAGATGGAAATTTGTAGTTTCTGGAGATGTGCTCTCAGTTCCAAATGTGCTGTTATAAGAAAATATCTTAAAAGCATCCGTGAACTCCTCGTCCGGGCTGCCATTGTCAAACTGATTTTCTTAGTTTATATATAGATTCAAATACAGCAATGATTGTTTCAGTCCCTTTATCACAAGCACCCAACATTTCTTCTTGTATACTTCGTTCTACATTGTGGTTATTGTTTGCAGGCCTGGGCATCACTTCCACTGGTGAATTCTTTTCCCTTA
This sequence comes from Chiloscyllium punctatum, assembly GCF_047496795.1. Lineage (NCBI taxonomy): Eukaryota > Metazoa > Chordata > Chondrichthyes > Orectolobiformes > Hemiscylliidae > Chiloscyllium > Chiloscyllium punctatum. Next base: position 87,878,581 of record NC_092746.1, on the reverse strand, counting down.
TTGCCCATCTTCAGCTAAATTGGTTTTTGCATCCTGATCTCCTGAAACAAGGTTTTTCCCAACTATTGCACCAATGACATTTTGATGAACAGTGCTTCCTCTCCACCTTTACCCAGTTTCTTATTCTCCTTTAATGTCACATACTCCTCAATATTTAAGAACCCTCATGCAGCAATATTAGATTACTCACAGTGTGGAAACAGGCCCTTCGGCCCAACAAGTCCACACCGACCCGCCGAAGCGCAACCCACCGATACCCCTACATCTACCCCTTACCTAACACTACAGGCAATTTAGCATGGCCAATTCACCTGACCCGCACATCTTTGGACTGTGGGAGGAAACCGGAGGACCCGGAGGAAACCCACGCAGACACGGGGAGAACGTGCAAACTCCACACCGTCAGTCGCCTGAGGCGGGAATTGAACCCGGGTCTCTGGCGCTGTGAGGCAGCAGTGCTAACCACTGTGCCACCGTGCCGCCCACGATATCTCTGTAATGGCTATCTGATCATATTTATTTACATCAATGTATGCCATCAATTTATTTACTTTGTTCTGAATGCTACACACATTCCTTTACAAAACATTTGGTTTTGTCTTTTTGTTATCATTGTAACATTTGGTCTCAATTGTAGGTGTGTTCCTAGGTTTACTATCTCTGTCCCTTCATGCCATTCACTTTCCTTTATTTCCCATATTACTACTTTGTTTGCACCCCTTAATTACCTACATTGAGTTAGGCTTGACTTCTTAACCACAATACTGGATTAGTGGTGCTGGAAGAGCACAGCAGTTCAGGCAGCATCCAACGAGCAGCGAAATCAACGTTTCTGGCAAAAGCCACCTTCTTAATGTTTAGTTTAAAGTTCTCTCTGCTTTCCTAGCTTATGTTTTGTTCTGACATTGGTCCCAGTCCAGTTCAGATACTGACTGTTCCAACAGTATCTAAATTCCCCAGCACTGATCCCAGTGCCCCATGAACTGGAACCCATTTTTCCCATACCAATCTTGGAGATCCATGAATTTCACTAATCTTAGATTCCTTCTCCCAATGGCACATGGCTGAGGTAATGATCATGAGATTATTATGCTACAATTCACCACCTTCGGAATCTCTTCAATTTGGTTCCAAATTCTGATCCTTACTGTCTAAGCAGAACCTCATTCCCAGTCCTACCTCTGTCACTGGTACCTACAGAGACCACAATGACTGAGTCCTTCCCCTCCACTGAATTTCTGTCCAGCCTAAGCAAGTATCCTGATCCCTATAACCTGGCAGGTAACATAGGCATCTGGATTTGCACTTCTAGCTGCAGGGACCAGTGTTAGTCTCCCTCAATATGCTATACCCTGCTATATGCCTTTTTGCTAGCCCCCCTCCTCCCAACATTAATGTCTTCCTGTATTACAGTGCCATGGTCAGTTAGCTCATCTCTCCGGCAGCCTTCATCCTCATCTAGAGAAGCTGAAAAAGCCTCAAACCTTTTGATTAAAGGCCGACACTGTTGTGCTCCTTGACAAAGAAAAATAGAAAATAGGTTCAGGAGTAGGCCAGTTGGTCCTTCAAGCCTGCATCACCATTTAATATAATCGTGATTGTGCAATTTCTGTATCCCAATCCTGCTTTGTCCCCAATGTCTGAATTCCTTTAGCCACAAGGGCCATGTCCAGCTCCTTCTTGAATATACCCAATGACATAGTCCTGACAGCTTCCTGTGGTAGAGAATTCCACAGGTTCACAACTCACAAGTTCACAATTCTTCCTCTTCTCAGTCTACCCCTTATTCTCTGTGACACCTGGTTCTGGACTTGCCCAACATCAGGAATATTCTTCACGCATCTAGCCTGACCAGTCCCATCAGGATTTTATGTTTCAATGAGATGCTCCCTCATTCTTTTAAATTCTAGTGAGTACAAACCCAGTCGATCCAGTCTTTCTTGATATGTTACCAGCCTCGCTCGCAGTCACACCTTCCTGTCCTTGACCACTGACCAAATTAAACAATGGGTGTGCCCACCTCCTGGCATAAATTGTTTGACTAACTTTCTCCCTTTTGTCGAGAGTGTGGTGCCGGAAAACACAGCAGGTCAGGCAGCATCCAAGGAGCAGGAGAATCAACATTTCAGGCAAAAGCACTTCATCAGGAATGAGATTGTGAGCCAAGGGGGTGGTGAGATAAATGGGAGGGGGGGGGGGGTGGGTCTGGGGGGAAAGATAGCTGAGAGTGTGATAGCCCTATAGCATAAACATTTAAACTGTTTACCAGATACTCAACAAATATCTGGCTTCTTCCCTGTAGCAAAGTAAAAGCAATCCCTACAGGGTGAAAAGTTTCTTTTAAAACAAGCAACTTACTTAACTCCCTTAATCACCCAACTCTGAGAACTCTGTTCAATGTCACACTCAGTACACAATCACACTGAGATGCTATTGCCTTTACATTTCTGAAAGAAAAAGACAAGCTGAAACTCAACTAATTTCCTTAATTAAATAACATCAGCTATGCTTCCAGTGGAGACCTTCTGGAACTCTACTTAAAGCTGGGAAATGTAAATTTCAATGAAATGTTAATTTATTTCTATAAGCTTTTTTATAAACTTAAGTCCAGTGGTCATGGAGTCATAGGGATGTACAGCTTGGAAACAGCTCTTCTATGCTGACCAGATATCCTAGATAAATCTAGAATCATTTGCCAGCATTTGGCCCGTCTCTCTCTAAACCCTTCCTATTCGTATACCCATCCAGATGCATTTTAAATGTTGTAATTGTGCCAGTCTCCACCACTTCCTCTGGCAGCTCATTCCATACCCGCACCACGCACCATGTGAAAAAGTTGCCCCTTAGGTCCCTTTTAAATATTTTCCCTCTCACTTTAAACCTATGCCATCTAGTTTTGGACTCTCCAGGGAAAAGATCTTGTCTATTTACCCTATCCATGTCCCTTATGATTTTATAAACCGAGATAAGGTAATTCCTCAGACTCCAATTCTCCAGGGAAAACAGCCCCAACCTGTTCAGCCTCTCCCTATAGCTCAAATCCTCCAACCCTGGCAACATTCTTGTAAATCTTTTCTGAACCCTTTCAAGTTTCACAACATTTTTCCGATAGGAAGGAAACCAGAATTGCATGCAGTATTCCAAAAGAGGCCTAATCATTGTCTTGTACAGCTCCAACATGACCTCCCAACTCCTGTACGCAATGCACTGGCCAATAAAGGAAATCATACCAAACACCTGCTTCATGATCTTATCTACCTATGTTTCCACTTTCAAGGAACTATGAACCTGCACTCCAAGGTCTCTTTGTTCAGCAACACACCCAGGACCTTACCATTAAAAGTGTAAGTACTGCCCTGATCTGCATTTCTAAGACGCAGCACTTCACATTTGTCTGAATTAAACTCCCATCTGCCACTCTTCAGCTCATTGGCCCATCTGATCAAGAGCCCATTGTAATCTGAGGTAACCTTCTTCATAGTCCACTACACCTCCAATTTAGGTGTCACCTGCAAACTTACTAACTATACCTCCTATACCCGCATCCAAATCATTTATATAAATGATGAAAAACAGTGAACCCAGCACCACTCCTTGTGATCACAGGCCTCCAGTCTGAAAAGCAACCCTTGACCACCACCTTCTGTCTTCTACCTTTGAGCCAGTTCTGTATCCAAATGGCTAGTTCTCCCTGTATTCCATGAAATCTGACCTTGCTAACCAGTCTACCAAGAGGAACCTTGTCAAATGCCTCACTGAAGTCCATATAAATCACATTCACGATCTGCCCTTATCAATCCTCTCCAATACTTCTTCGAAAAACTCAATCATGTTAGTGAGACACAATTTTCCACACACAAAGCCATGTTGACTATCCGTAATCAGTCCATGCCCTTCCAAAGACATGTAAATCCTGTCCCTCAGGATTCCCTCCAACAATTTGTACACCACCTATCTCTTGTTCACCAGTCTATAATTTCCTGGCATTTCCTTATCACTTTTTTCTTAAATAGTGGCACCACATTAGCCAATAACCAATCTTCTGGCACCTCACCTATGGCCATTGATGATGCAAATATCTCAGCAAGGAGCCCAGCAATCACTTAGGCGAAAGTGAGGACTGCAGATGCTGGAGATTAGACTCAAGATTAGAGTGGTGCTGGAAATGCATAGCAGGTCAGGCAGCATCTGAGGAGCAGGAAAATCAACATTTCAGGCAGGAGCCCTTCCGGAATTCCTGATGAAGGGCTCCTGCCCGAAACATCGATTTTCCTTCTCCTCGATGCTGCCTGACCTGCTGTACATTTCCAGCACCACTCTAGCCTAGCAGTCACTTCCCTAGCTTCCAACAGATTTCTGCAATACACCTGATCAGGAATTGGGGATTTATCCACCTTTGTGTTTTAAGCTATCCTGCACCTCCTCTACTGTAATATAGACATTTTTTAAGATGTCCCAATTATTTCCTCACATTCTATATTTTCCATATCCTCCCCCACAGTAAACACTGATGCAAAATACTTGTTTAGTATCTCTCCCATCTCCTGCAGCTCCACACAAAGGCGGCGTTGCTGATTTTGAAGGGGCCCTATTCTCTCCCTAGTTACCCTCTTCTCTCCCTAGTTACCCTTTTGTCCTTCATGTATTTATAAAATCTCTTTGGATTCTCCTTAACCCTATTTGCCAAAGCCATCCCAAGACGCCTTTCTGCCCTCTTAATTTCCCTCCTACATATATTCCTACTGCCTTTATACTCTTCTAAGGATTCACTCGATCTCTGCTGTCTATATCTGACATATGCTTCCTTCTTTTTCGTGACCAAAGCCCCAGTTTCTCTAGTAATCCAGCATTCCCTCCACCTACCAGCCTTGCCCTTCACCCTAACAGGAACATACTGTTTCTGGACTCTCACTATTGGTTTGTCAAAAGTTGTCATGGAAATGGATATATTTTAATTTTGATTCTGTATCCCTTAGTGTTTTGAGGAACCCTGTAGTAGAACATTCAGGAGAAGCAATTGGGTCTGGGTGTCAGTGATTGGTATGCAAGTTGAGAGGATGGGGAAGATTTAGCAGAGCTGCCCGTGTACTGATGGCTACACTTTCATTGTATTTCAGGCGACAATGAGGTGCCGTCTGAAGATGCCTTGATCTTGCAGCTCCAGCTATCGAAGGGACAAGAGAAATTTGTGGAAATGCTGAAGAGTCAGCAGAAAACGATCACTGATTTGCAGCAGAGGCTTACTGAGCAACAAGCCATGTTGATAAACCAGCAAAGAGAAATTCTGGCACAGCAGAGGAATATGTTTGAACAGATGGAGCTGGTGAAAGTGCAGTACTCAATGCTCTTCGATACCATTAAGCAGACATCACTTTCGAACGTGCAGGCCGAGGTCCGGAACCAGTTTGAGTCTCAACTTCAGGGTTTGCAGAGTCACATACAGAGTCAACTGCAAAAGACCTATGCTGTGCACAAAGTGGACTTGGATGCAAAGGTGATTGATATCACAGATCACCTTCTGGAGTGTAATTTGTGCCTACGTGACGAATACTGTGATTTCCAGAAGATGCCGCCCCAGTGTGAAAGGTGTACCATGTGCCCAGCCGGGTTTTTCCAGGTGGCTGAATGCTCTGCCACAGCTGACCGAATTTGTCAGGTAAAATAGATCCCTTCTTCTACGCGGTTCAATTTAAATCACTGTTTTAGGTTGCCTCTTGTCTTCCTTCAGTCTGTGAATCACTGTCTTGGGTATAGCTTGATATAAAAGTAAAAACATTGATATTTCTCTTTTAGAATTTTGATTTCCTTCTTGTCCAGACTGATGACGATTCCATGAATGGAAGAGTCCATTGATACTTGCCTCAGATACTCTTCCTTGCTTTATTTCTCTGCCATTGGTAATTTTAATCTGACAGTTGTCACAGTTGAGCCTCTTTCATAAGAATCCATTCAGCCCTTTTAGTCTGCTCCACCATTCTACAAGATCACAGCTGATCTGTACCTCAGTGCCTGTTATTGGCTTCAGCTTGACATCTGTTCCTATCAAATCCACACCCACATCCATAAACTCAGTTGCTAGTCAGAAGCAAAGGTACTGACTGATTTTTATTTCCCTAATCTTACCCAAATAATTCTAGCAGCCTGCTGTGAATCCAGCTGAGATTTACTGTCCCAGCAGAAAATAGAAATTAATCTAAGGATCTTCTAGCTCTGTTGGTTATGGGTAAGTTATTTACCCATTAAGCTATTGACAGAGATCTCTCTAGCTATACTCGCTGTGAGTATCATTGAGTTCAATTCTGCTTCTCAGCTTGCAGATGATTGCTTGCAAAAATTCTAAATGAACACCAAGAAATGGACCAGGAATAGTCCATTCCTTTCCTTGAGCCTGATCCACCAATTAATGAGATTGTAACTGATCCGATTGTGCCTTTAATTCCACTCTCCTGCCTTATCCCGTATCTGTTTTACTCCACTTCGATAGTATTCTTTAACTGTTCAGCTTCTGTTCCCATAATAATGGACTCCCTCATTTTCCAAATGCTGGTTGTTGGATTAACTGACTCTAACGTTCTGTTTTCTGTCTCTATCTCTTCTTGAATAGTGGTGTTGCATTTATGGCTTTCAGTCCATTGGGGTCTTTCAAGACTAGAAAGAATTTCAACCAATATATTCAATATCTCTGAAAGATCTTCTTTTATATAGACCATCAGGTCCACAGGACTTGTTAGACTTCAATCTATTTAGTTTTGCTAGTACATTTTCTCAAATGATTGTGATTGTTTAATTTCCTCTCTCCATTTCTTCCCCCCTCCTTTTCTGCTATTCTTGGGATGCTTTTCAGGATTTCTATTATGAAGACAGAGAAAATATACTTCTGCAAAGCCTCTGCTATTTCAGTTTCCCATTTTTAATTCCTTGATCTTATCCTCTAAAGGACCAACCCTCAATGACACCCTTTATCTCCTTATAGCATATTTGATTGCTGTTTTTGTCACATACTCCAATGCCTACCACATTTAACATTTTATTTCAATTTGATACCACTATTAACTTCCTTATTTAGCCAGTGATGATTCTTCCTTCTGTTAGAGCCTTTCCTACTCAATGGAATTTGGGTTTTTTTGAGTTTTATTAAATATCTCCTTAAATGTTTACCACTGCTTCTCTACATCTATGTATGAAATCTTTTTGACATTAAACAATGTCAGTCTTTGTATCTTTGTAGTTATCTTTATTTAAGTCTATAAGACTCGATCAAACCCAAATATCCTGCAAACTGAATGAGAAATTCTATCATCTTATGATTGCTCTTACCAAGCGTATCATTTACTCTGAGATCATTAATTAATCCTGTTTCATTACATATCGCCAGGCCTGAAATAAGTTGGTCCCAGACAGAACTCTCCCAAATGCACCATATGAGCTCCTCTTCTGGGCTTGTGTTTGCTAATTTCATTTGTCCAATCTATTTAAAGATTGAAACCAAAAATAATTATTGCAGTGCCTTTCTTAAAAGTCCCTATTATTTCTTGATTTATACTGTGTCTGATAGTGTAACTACTCTGAAATTCTATAAACTGTTCCTTCCAGTGACTTGCTATTTCTTATTGCTACCAGAACTACTTGTACATGTTTGAAGTTCTAAATTAAAATCCTTTCTTGCTACTGTCTTGATTTTCATTTGTCACTAACGGAGCCACCACCCTACTTTCACTTTCTTCCGACCCTTTCAATGTGTCAAATATCCTTAAATGTCCAACTCCCGGCTGTGGTCACTTTACAGCATTATCTCTGGATTTGACATCCTAGCCATTCCATTCATTTCTATTTGTTATTAATTTGTCCACCTTATTACAGACCCTTTAATTCTGTCTTTTACAATGTTTTCCTGTTCCAATATTAATTGTACCCGTGCACATTTAGTTTCTACACTCTGTCTCTTCCTGTCACATTCTGGTTATCAATACTCACATCATAACCTTGCACTACCACCTCGTTTATTATTTTAAAATTTCAAAACTCCTCTCACGTGAATTCTGCTATTTAGAATGAATTGTTCTTTTCAGCCCAATGGATGTTGGCCCTAGTGTTTTGGGTGAGGCCATCCCAACAGTAGCACTCGCTCCTTCCCTAGTACTAGTGTTGGTATCCAATGAATAGCAACGTATTTCTCCCACACTAATCTTTGAGCCACTGCTTCAACTCTTTAACTTTAGTTAGCCCATGTCAATTTGCTTGTGATTCAGGTAGTAACCCAAAGATTCAAAGATTACCTTGGTGGTTCTTCCTTTCTAATTTAGCTTCTAGCAGCATATACTCCATTAGCAGAATCTCTTTCTTAATCCTATTCATGATGTTGGTGCCCATGTGCACTATAACAACTGGACCCTTCCCCTCCCACTACAGTTTAGGGGTTTGTGGTATAAAACCTTTTGACTTACAACTCTAATGTCCGAAATTTTGATTTATGACTGTGGGAGTCCTTAGTTGTGCCTGACCTAATTTGATGTAAATACCCAATGTCATGAATCAATAAGAATTTACTGAGCAAGATTCTATAATTACTCAACAAACAAGCAGTGAAGAGAACATGGAGGTTTCTTATTCTTCAAGACCCAGGATTTGTTGAAAGATGCCATCAATCTTGATTAGATTAGATTACTTACAGTGTGGAAACAGGCCCTTCGGCCCAACAAGTCCACACTGCACCCGCCGAAGTGCAACCCACCCTACATCTACCCCTTACCTAACACCACGGGCAATTTAGCATGGCCAATTCACCTGACCTGCACATCTTTGGAGTGTGGGAGGAAACCGGAGCACCCGGAGGAAACCCACGCAGACACGGGGAGAACGTGCAAACTCCACACAGAGAATCGCCTGAGGCGGGAATTGAACCCGGGTCTCTGGCGCTGTGAGGCAGCAGTGCTAACCACTGTACCACTGTGCCGCCCACAATATCTCTGTAATGGCTATCTGATCATATTTATTTACATCAATGTGTAAATCCAAGGCGTTAGGTTCTGTTCCACATTATGGCTGTCAATACAACAGTTATCATGATTATATTATTCTTGGTAATTTACAGTTTAAATTCAGCTTCATAATTTGCTCTGCAGATATAAAAACATTATTTCTGGGTTTCTTCTGTGCTCCATAGCTGTTATGCTATCACGCACCCCAATATTATTACTAGGCCCAGCCCCATCTCCTAACAGCAACTGTCTTGACAGGCTCTGGTTCAGAAATGAGGTAATTATGTCTCTGCACCTTTTCTAGCCATCACCACTGGATCCTTCTCACACAAACATAGTCCTTATTAGTTCAGTGCTTCCTCCTTAAATGCGCTATCTACATCCCTTGAGATTGTCTCACAACACTAGTCAATGTGAATAGTGCAGGCTGCAGCGATATGTCACTTTGCTTATGGCCACTGGAGGTGTTAGCAAACTGTGTGATAAGTGAGAGCTGCCAAATTTCTAGGTTTTTATTTTTTTTCATCTGAATTTGTAGTGAATTATAGTGTCTAGAAACAATTAAAATTGCAAGTCAGTGCTGTCAAGGTGTCTTAAACTTGACACGTAATAAACTTCTTTTGTCATAATGAAATCTACACCTGCCTGCCTGGAGTGTTCTTTGACTATTTAAGTTTGTCATCCAGTTTTGTCATGGGTGGAAAATACTCCCTTAACAGGTCAAAATTGGATTGATTAATTCTTCAGGCAATGTTGCCAGTTTCCTTTGAAACAGAAAGTCATTATCAGTAAAGTATATTCCAGTACTAGGCTGTTCGCCAATCCTTGCAGATTTACTTTGACCTGGAGGTGAAAGAATCTGTTAGAAATCAAGTACTTCAGAGGGAGTCAGCATGAGTTTGAGATTTGACTTCACTGACAGCCCTGTATCAAGATGTTTTACAGGCTTGAGGATAAAAGCAGGATAGTTGCACCGTGACATTGCTTTCATTCATAGGGTTAAACCCATCTGAAAGGACCAACAATCCATCTGGCCTACCTTTTGAACTCAAGGCCTAGGAGGTTTTAACTCCAGGCCATACTTGCACATGCTGTTGATGCCTCACATCAAGTGTCGTAAGAATAATGTCTCTGCCAGCAGGAGGAAGTAAATATTGGGGTGGAGATAGTGACATCCATCCTCAGCGGCTCTAAAAAAAGTTCCTAGCAAGGTACAAAATGATTTGGGGGAAAAGGAGGCATGATCACTGAAGGGTTCCTTTCAATTTGCACACCATCCTGACTTGGAAGTATATGACGATTCCTTCATTGTCACTGATTGAAAATCTTGAAACTCTGTTACAGGCAGGGACAAGAGAAACTCTGACCCTTGTACCCTTACCCTTTCAGTCTATAACTAATGTGTTTTGGGAAAGGAAAATGTATGTGTTTCTCAACCCCTGACCGTGTGCTCATTTATTAAACCAGTAGGAAGCTTCAATGAGATTAAATAGAGGATTGTTTATTCATATAGAACTGGATTTTCAGGATGAATATGTCAGTTGCTCAGCACTTGCTTAGCTGCACACACTCGAGAGAAAAAAGTTAGAAAGGGTGATGTAATAAAAAATTCTAACAAAAAGTAGGTTATCATTATACCTTTGGCTCATCATATGAATAATCAATCATTGCAAGTCTGTTGACGAGAGCATTTTCACTCATAAAGGGTTAGTCTCGATTATATTAGTCACAGGTGTATATCAAATTATCACCGGATTCTTTTGTAGATATGGACATTTCTAGCAAGTTCAGAGGTTGGATACTTGTGGTCTTCTTACCAAGAGGTTGTTTCTTTAAGATCGACTTACAGTAGGAGCAGGTTGAGAGAATTTTAAGATGCAACATTTTAAAAAGTTAGGCCATTTCTGCTGCTGATGGTCCTGCAGCTGGTGTTCTGTATAAACTGACACACCTCTCTCTGTTTTTTCTTCTCTCACCCTCTACAGTCACATGATCAATTGCTAATGTCCGCGCAGATCGGTTTGGATGCCCAAAGCCATTGCTAGGCAATAAAGGATTGCCATTCACACTAAGTCATGATGAACTGGTTTCTAAAGGCATCATTTACTAAATATTGTGCTCTGAGATGGTGGATCATGGAACTTATAGATTTTTGAGTTTCAGGAAAACGCAAGGAAAACGCAAACATAAATCACATTGATTGCTTTCCTTTGGGTGTGTCCATTGAAGGGACTGGCCCCCACATAACGGTATCCGACCAGAAACATTCTTGTCACCTGAGGCAGAAATTTTGCCTGACCTTTGGCAGTCATCCTAGCAGTTCTGTTCAAATTCACTTTTAAATAAAAGACAGTTTCAGGAGATTGTAAACTGAATGCTGTCCATGATTAAACCTATAATTTGGATACACCTTTACAGGGAATCACATCCATTTGTAACAGCACTCTAGGTAGAACAGCATCAAATGGATTGCAGAATTTTAAGGTGGCACATGCCCAGCTTCTTGACAGCAGTTAAGAGTGGACAATAAATGTTGGCCTTGCCCAAATGCCATGAAAGAATTTTAAAAACAGGGTGCAAAGCCTGAGGCAGGTGCAGCCCAATGTATCCCTATGGACACACAGAATGTTCTTGCTTCAGAAGTAATTGCCTATACTTCCTGAATCTTTGCTGATTACAGTTTTCACCAGCAGGGGTTGGAAAACTATATAATCTCGGGTTGAAATGGTGTACACATAATGTCGTTGGGATGCAACTTTATCACTGAAATAAGCTCATAGTTCTGGGGCAGGGAGCATTCCCGTACCTGAATGTGGGCAGATTAAGATGGTGATGAGTGGGAATACAGCTCCGATATCTTCTTGTCATTGTAATCCTACTCTTACCAATGTCTGCAGTGTTTCCACTCCTAAAATTGGCACAATATTGTTTGCAAATTAAGTTTGTAAATTGTTTGTTTGTAAATAATTCCTGATGAAGGACTCCGGCTCAAAACGTAGATTTTCCTGCTCCTCGGATGCTGCCTGACCTGCTGTGCTTTTCCAGCAACACACTCTCAACTCTGATCTCCAGCATCTGTAGACCTCTCTGTCTCCTGTTTGTAAATTAAGACCGATAAGTGCTTAATTTGGTTAGGTGTCCCCCATTAAAGAATGTGCCTTCCCCCCACCCGCAGTACTTTCAATGATGGAACCCATGTTGATAGTTTACAGAGTGGAGAAGGTGAAGATGGGATTTAAGTACCTATGAAGTTGGCTTAAATGTCTCTTACAAAAGCATTGGACACCGTTTTAAGGTAAATTTACAGAGGCAACATGAGGAAAAAATTGTTTTCTCAATAATGCATTGTCTGAAATGATGGTGGAAGGAGATTCATTATTAATATTTAAAAGGAAATTGCATTAGTAATTGATTTTTTAAAAATTACACGTCTGTGTTGAAACCTTAGTAGAGTGGGACTAATTTGTTTTCAGCTCTTTCAGCAGGTTGGATAGCATGGTGTCTTCTCTCCTGGACCTACTTTTAATTTGGGGTCCTCTTCAATGCCTCACTGACCTTAGAATGATTTATAAGTACTTGCATGGCCACGATTCATTAATGCAATGCTGCTGTTTAAGGTTCCTGCAAAAGTTGGCATTTATTTAACTAATATCAAAATACTGTGGATGCTGTAAAATCTGAAATAAAACAGTACATGCTGGAGAAACTCAGCAGGTCTGACCACAGCTAAAAAGGAGTCCTATCAGGTTTGAGACGTTAACTCAGTTTCCGTCTCTACAAATACTGCCAGACCTGCTAAGTTTCTGTAGCACTTTTTATTTTTACAAACTTGAATAACTTTGGCTCATGCTATTGCAGGAAGCATGTTTCTTATCTCCATAAGTCCATGATAGCATCTCATGGAATTTCACAGCATTGATAAGATCGTTGTGCTAAATTACTTGCAGAGATAATGACTTACTATACATCTTGCCTTCAATTCAGGACAAAGATGAGTGTCTGGAGTCAGCCGATCTTTGTGGCGATCAGATAAAATGTCTTAACACTCCAGGTAGGTCCAGATAATTTCTGTTCATCGCAAAGTGACAAGTGCGAAACCTGGTCAAGGGCATTTCAGCCAGTCTCTTTTCTGCTGTTTTGAACAGGTGGATTCCGGTGTCTGGGCATTGCTGATTGGGACACAGCCTCAGGATTTTGTGGGCATGACTACTTCTTCAATAAAGAAATGCAAGAATGCCAGGCCTGTTCATTGTGTCATGAAGGCATGGTAGCTTTCCAGTGCTCCCTGCAGAGTGATACTGTTTGCATCCAGTCACCTGAAAATCATCTCTCGGAATCATGGTCAACAAACACCGAAGCTCCGTCACTAAAATCCGGACAAAGCCCAGTTCACTTGGGCTTGAAACTCCCCTTAAAGGGAAAGCCCCAGACTGGCCTGGTTACCAGTGAGGACGGCAGGTTGGTCTTCAGGCAGCACGGACTGATCTGGGTTGATTACAATTTTGCTGTCAGACACGACTGCAGGAATTTTCTCCAAGTTTCATTAAGACTGAACAAGGAGGAAGAGGAGGAGAAAGGTTGTGATCTCAGTGGTGTCCGTGTTGAACAACCCGAGGGGAAATACTATCAAAGCAGCAGTGTGAGTGGCTCAGCTGAGGTGGAGCCTAGCCACATGCTCCAAATCTTCATGAAAAGCCCCAATCAGTTCTGCAACCAAAGCAATGACCTTAACTTCTATCCCCTTCAGAACCCATTCAGTTTTTTCTGGTTATCACATGACACAGGAGCAGTGGCCATGAGTGCGCACATGGCAAGCTCTGTTCACTACCAGACCAACTATCGGCCTGTCTTCAAGGTCATTTCCATCTCTGATCCCTACATGATCACTTTGTTCCACGATGGCAGGGCTGTGAGATTTACTGAGCAAGGGGTCATAAAATTTGTGTATCACCAGGCTCTATATGCAATGGGTCACACGTGCATTTGTGAAGGCTTTACATTACTTTCCTATATTAACAGGAATGGGACGAATGAAGAGTTAATGCAAGTTTATAAATCTGGTGTCAACTACCGGGATACTTCTATTTCTGCGTCTGGAGCTGCTATGGTAAACGGCGGAGACACCATCAGCTTTCAGATCCACTCTCCTGCACAATGCAGTGTGCGTTACTTTGGTGACTCTTCTGGGATCAGTGTTTTCAGCCTGATTTGGATCCCTTCAGCAATTTCATCAGCTCTTTCCCTTTCAGTTTTGGCATCTGCATTACCGACCGGAGCAGTGAGGAATAAGTTGCTCAGCTTCCAGGATGTTGCGCCAGTGGTAGAACAGAATCAGATTGTGCTGGTGACTTCTGGGCAGTTTGCATGCAAGTATGTCCTGTTCCGGCAGAGCGGAGTGGCCAGCCTTGCATTCAATATCAAACTGATTCATTCTTGTGATATCATCAAAGTCACTCTGAACCGATTACAGAACAACCATGTTCAGCCATCCGTTGTTTCACGCCAAATTGGGGGTCAGATGCCTGCAGGCAGCCAATGGACTAGCGTTGGTCTAAGTACTTCATTTGCTGTTCAGAATGGCACAATGGCTGCCATTTCCCTGGACTGTGTGCGAGGACGGATTAATCAGATTTCACACAGGCATGGGACTCACCTTTCTGTTTTATGGATTTCATCCTGAGTTATTGAATGAAGAGTTTCAGATAGTGGACTCCTATTGTAGGTTTTGCAGTTCATTATGGTGATCTTTGAAGTGGGGGGGATCTATAATTGAAAACAGTGCAACCAATAGAAATATTGTTCACCCCTGCCTTCCAATAACACCCCACCACCAAGGCTGTGAATTAAGCTAGACAAATGGAAAGAAGTGGAAAACAAAAAACAAAAATCCAAACTGACTCTGTGCACACTGCAAGATTACTAATGGTCATTGTAAATGCTGCTTTACAGAATGTTGTCTTGGATCCAACATTGCAATGCAGTAAATAGTTCTGGTAGAACCTCACCGTCTATAATTGAACATTATCTGGTGATTGTGTAATGTAGTTTGCTATCACACTATGACAAGAATGTGGCTTATATTTAAGCAAACTTTTGCCTAATCATTTTCAGTTCCTTTCTGACCAAAGTTTTATTTAAACTTCAGTTCAAAGTTTTAACCACGATCACCACCCTGCTACCATTCATTAGTAAAGCTTAAACAGATAGAAGATAATTGAATATGAAGGTGTTTTTGACTTAACATCTTCTTTTGCATTTCAGTCACTTAACAAACTGTAACTAGTTGCCAGAACCTGAAAAAAAACTGAAATCTTACATTCTAAGCAGCAGTTTTGAGATTGGTGCTAATGGATACTGATTATCTCATTTTGGGCAATTTATAAGCAGCGAGTGGTTTTGTGTGTTGTAGACTGTGCTTCAATTGTTTCTCATCCTTTATAGATGGGAGATGACCCCTAGGGCTGTGCTGAAATTCTCAGCTACTGGGAAAAAATTACAGTTCCTACCTCTTCAAGTGCTAGCAATAAAAACAATTGACCACAGGCTGAAACGAATTTATGGCAATATAAGTGATGTTTCATCCTCTGCTGTAAGCAACGTTGTAAACCCAGCTATAGCCTGTCCATAGGGATATTTTTGCATTACTATTTATCCCTGATGTGTTGATGCACATTGTCATTTATTTGGCATTTGGCTCTCTACCAAATATTCGGTGGGAAAATTATTTTCAGTTGGCATTGCCAACTGATCACTCTCATAGAGGAAAAAACTGATTACTATATGGAGCAAAATTGCATGTGTGATCTCTCTGAATATATTTAGTCTTGCTGCAGATAGCAAGTCAGGGTGATTTTTCACTCCAACACATCGACATGTATACGAAGCCAGTGGAAACCAGATCTATAAGCCTATTGGTTTTGTGATTAATCTCGTAGTTTCCACTACTTGCTGTAGGGTGTAAAAGGAAAGTAATTTTTTTAAAGATATCCACAAAAGGCTGGATGTACGTTGGTTTTGAAATTTTCTGTCTGCATATTAGTTTATTTGCATGTTTATTGTGTCCATTTACAGCTTCCTTGTTCATTTTCTTTAATGAATTTGTCAGTTCATACTAAATTAAAAAGTGGAACATGGAAACAAATAAATATGCTTAGTGCTAATATCCACATAGTGTACTCTCAAGATCATAGTTAACACAGGTGCTGATGAGATGAAAATGTAATCACAGACAATTACCAGGAAGGTGCCCTGGAAAGGGGGATATAACAATGAAACTTTTTCCAAATGGAGTTTCGTTTTGGTTGCCACTGAGCCTAAGCATGAAACAAGTTTGTGCACATGTATTTTAGTTAAGACCACATTTAATGTGACCACATTTAATATTATCTATTAAAACTAAAAAGAATCATATGCATGTTTCCATTTAAAATCCTTTTGCCTAAAGTGAGCAGTGAATGTTTGATAACATTTAAATGTGCCTTTTTTCCATTTTTTAAATGAACTATATATGATGTGTCAATACAATGTCACTGTTACCAAATGACAAGTATAACCTGTTTTATGCTATTTATAACATCGACACCGTAGCTTAAACAATATATTGTAACAAAAGGATTTTAAAATGTTTTATTGTTTGCAGATATTTGTAATGCTTTGCTATAATAAAATATTGTAAGCATCAAAAGTGTCAGCAAGGAAATATTTTGATAGACCTTTATCACTTATTGGGGTGATAGTTTGAGGCTGCCCTGATAATGTACACACCTGTGACTGACTTCTCCACAGAATAAGGGTTCAAGCTCAAAAATATAAATTTATTCAATCATTTATCCTGTTTTTCCTTGCCTAGTTTAGGAATTAATTTGATTACTTTCCATTCACTTCTTCATGCTTTCATTTCCAAAGTGCTGTTTTCCCTCTTCTTACTGTGTTTATAAAAAATGAAGAGTGGAATAGATTCACCTCCCAAAGGTTTTGGCCCACTTGCATTGCGAACGCCATCTAAGCCAGGAGCTTGGATGAATAGAGTGGATTATTTTTGAGGCAATCACTTCCTGAAATTATAGTTCCTGTAGAGAAAAGACACTTGCTGCTGTTGAATCCTACTTTCGGTAAAACTACCTATGATCTTTGACAAGGACACATTCTAAGCCCCCCAACCAATTGGCTCTTTTGTATCAAATGGTGAAACAAGAGCAACTTGTTTCCGCTTTAACCGCTTTAACTTACCTAAAACAGCCCAGGGAATTTGGTAGGATCATTCATGAGCACAGAACCACATAAGGAGATATTACCATAGGTGACCGGTGAGAAGTATTTAAGGAGTGTCTGAAATGAGGATGGGAAGGTTTCGTGAGGGAATGTTGGTACTTGGCTTCTAACTAGGTAATGGCACAGGCACTAATTGGTGGAATGATTAGTAACGAGAATGCTCAAGAGGCCAGAATTAGCAAAGCAGAGATATCTGCGATGTGGAGTCTGAGGAAATTATAGAGGTGGAGGATGGTGGGGTCATGGATTTGAAAACAAGGAAAAGAATTTTAAAATCCATTAGATTAACTTTGGAAAAAAAAGAAAGTCAATAGTGACTGCTGTTAAATCTATCACCATAGCATTCTTTGGTCTGTGTTAAACGTAACAAAACTTTAAACCCAATTTTTAAGAATATTAGGAATATA
Source organism: Chiloscyllium punctatum (assembly GCF_047496795.1). Classification (NCBI taxonomy): domain Eukaryota; kingdom Metazoa; phylum Chordata; class Chondrichthyes; order Orectolobiformes; family Hemiscylliidae; genus Chiloscyllium; species Chiloscyllium punctatum. The sequence continues at coordinate 87,860,925 of NC_092746.1, read as the reverse complement.
CTACTTATTGCACTGAGGAAATCTAACCACTATTACTGAACAACCATACACAACCTTGGATCAAGACTGTAGCTGGTAAAGAAGTAAAACCAGTGTGAAGGTAGATTTAAGCTAACATTTCCGAGAGTTCATGTTAATATTTTATAGAGACCATAAATCATAGATTTCAATGATGCATTTATTCATATCTGCGGCTGCTCTGAATTTTTCCTCCCAAATATATAAAAATTAAATAAGCACATTTCTGGAGAAATGACCCCTTAAGTACTCAGTTATAAGTAATGAGTAACTTCCTCTGTCCAATATTTTTAGGAAAATCAACTTTAAAAGTTATATTTAGAAATGTTTCTCATTTTGTTACATTTTAACACAGATCAAATTCTCCCTCACAGTGATGGATTTCCTTGGTAATATGTGGATATAGTGCCTGCTATTAAAACCTCACTTTTGTTTTGGTTACCTAACGATGATAGATTTGATTTGATTTACTATTGTCACATTTATAGAGTTACAGTGAAAAGTGTTGTCTTATGTGTTTTACAGGCAGATCATATTCTGTAAGTGCATCCGAGTGCAGAATACAATGTTGTAGCTGCTGAGGTGTGGAGGGAGATCAACATTAACATTAAAGGGGTCCATTCAAAAGTCTGATAACAACAGGGAGGAAGCTGCTCTTGAGTCTAATTTTACATTTGAACAAAGTTTTGATTGATTACCCTTTTAGATGTCGAAGACTGTTAATCATCACATGGGAACTGCACAACTGAACATTTGGTTCACAGAAATCTGAATAGGTGTTCAACCACTTGTTAAATTAAAATCAGGTGTTCAGACACTTAAACTGCAGATGTGTTGTAGCAGCATCTAGTGCCTGCCAGAAACATCATTTTTACCAATTATAACCTTTTCACTTGTAGTAGGTTGAAGTAAGATATTTGTTAGCTTTTACTTTTCACATTTGGGATATTTTTTTCCCATCAACCTGTTCAGGGATCTCATTACATATCTCTGGAGCAGGTGGGACATGAGCCATTGCCTCCCAGTCCAGGATATGGACACTACCACTGCACCACTCAAGCCCCAATAGGGAAACAGTTATGTCTTTCATAAATGCAAGCGAGCTGTGACAAATAGTACATGATAAAAACAGAATGAACTGAGACAAAATGCTTCACTCAAATTCCATCCAAAATCAGAGTGTGACTGAGTACAAAATACTTACTTCTCCATTTAATCACGCAATCATCTTGCTAGAGGCTCCAGACCACTCATTTATCTTCTAGTAGGATATGGATCAATTCATTAACACAAATTAGGGAATGGGAGCCTCAATTATTTTCCTTTAATGCTATGGCATCACATTATTGTAGCAGGTAGGATTTCCAATTGTCTTGCAACATTGACATTCTCAAAGAAGAGTTATGGCTGAAATGTTGGATGTCTCCACCTCATGATGCTGCCTGATTTGCTGTGTTCTCCCAGTCTCCTGCTTGTCTACTTTGGATTCTGCATCTGCAGTTTTTTTTTGTCTCTGACATTAGCTGGCAACTCTGTAATCCTCTTGTAAGATCGCCATCACAATTTTTCACAGCAGGAAGGGGTCATTCTTGAGTTCGTTGGTTCCATATTCACCCAGGTTGTTATATGCGATCTGGACCGAGAGGCTAGAGGACCTTCGCTGTGACCTTCTGTGATGATGCTGCTCCTTTAACAAGGTTATGTTGTACTTTATTTTTTTCCCTGGCATTTGTAAAAACACAAGTTCTGAAAAGTCTGGACTTGGATGGGTTTTAGGGCCAATTTGATTATAGCTAACAAATACTGTCTCAGACAAAAGAGTTTCAAGTTACAAAAAAACTTGTACAATGAAAGGGGAGCGGCCAGTTCTCCCAGCTTGGCTTTTCTCTGGTTTGGTTTGCTCTGGCCATTCATTGAAAGCAGTCAAGCAGTTAAAGAAGCTGCTGGACCCAAGGAAGTGGGTCCAGGTTGATCCTCCTCCTCCTCCTCCTCTCTCTCTGACATCTGTTTGATTTTTCCATTTTGTGCCAAGGAGTGTTTATGGCAATTGTTGCAAATACTTGGAACAGCATAATTAAATTGGAATGATTTGGGTTTTCAGAGAGGTTATTTGGTATTATTTTCTATTTTGTTCTTGTTTCATTGGGCAACCTCGTAAATAAATTCTGTTTTGTTTAAAACTAAGTGGTTTGATCAATTGCATCACTCCTGGAATAACTGCGTTACCCCTGCTTAAAACAACTGGGAAAGTTAGGGTCACTTTCTTGAAATGTTTTAATGGGTCTGGCCTGGCCCATAACACAATACATCCAGCAGTTTGTTGGGTGTCGTCTTGCACAGGAGCTGGATTCCTCTTTATGGATACCATCCTCACCACCAAAGACACAGAATCATACTTTCTACTGACAGCAAAAGGGATTCATAAACCGAATTGCAATGGATAAGTGACCATATACTTTCCAAGACCGGTGGAGATAAAGGTAGAGTGAGAAGTCAATTTGTGTCTTGAATTTAATATGAAGATCCTGCCTACACAGTTGCATTGTACAAAGTAATTTTTGTTCATGGTTGTTGCTGGTTTGATCAATATTTATTGCTGATTCATAATTGCCCTGGTGAAGGTGGTGGTGGTGCTGAGCTGTCTATTTTGATCATTGCAGTCCTTGGTCTGTGAGGACACTCAGTATTGTTAGGGAGGGAATTCCAGGATTTTGACCCTGTGACACTGAAGGAACATGATATTTTTCCAAGTCTCAAAGACACGTGGCTTGGAAGTGAACTCTTCGAATTGCTGTAGAAGTGTTTGCCAAAAATGACATGAATGAGTTTGTTGACAGGGGTTTTTTCTGCACTGACTGTTGTCTGAACTGATTAGGTCCCCATAGTGTTAATGGCTGATGAAACAGCATGATCATGAGGGAATTAACAAAGCCCCAAACACAATCACAATCCATCATGCTCTACCTGAAATAGTAAAGCATATGTGCTGGAGCTTTCCCTTTGAGGTGGGCTATTTCTCAATGCTGTTGTGAGAACCAGTTCACATTACCACCACCATAAACAATTATGAAGCAATTTTAAAGTAGAATTTCATTAGTATATCACAAAAACCTAGAAAATGATATAACTTCTTCAAAAATACTTATTTGATACAGTACAAACCAAGAGGACAGCTCACCATTGCTGTTTTTTTAATAGATATTTTTATTAGAAATTTAACATTTTTACAAGTTTGCAAAAATAAACAAGACTCTCAAGTACAAACATTGATATACAATTAAATCTTAAATAAATAATAACCAAAATTTAACAAAAGAGAAAAAAAACAAAAATCAACTAACTACTAATCTAACCTACAACTAGTCAGAGTGTATAATTAAGTCTCTTACATTGTTCAAATAAGAGAAAGAAAAAAAACAACAGATAACACAGAAATTGGATAGTGAGATACATGCTCGGAATGTGTTAACATCAAATGTAACAAAACCCGTATTTGTGCGGGATTCCTCTCCCAAGGGGCCCCGGACCAGCCAGGTTCGCAGTCTCAATTAAATAAAAGCCCTTGTTAGGATAGCCGAAATATCTGTATTCATATAATTCAAGAAGGGCTGCCATATTTTATGAAATAATTTGGTCTTTCGGTGCACCATATTTGTAAGGAAGTCAAGGGGAATACATTCGATAATTACTCTGTGCCAATTTGAAAGTCCAGGGGGGCCCTCAGCCACCCAGTTCACCAAAATATTTTTCCTTGCACAGAAAGAGAGAATAGAAAATAATCTCTTCCTGTGCATATCCAGGGAGGGAAAGTTCGAAAAGCCCAAAAGGAGAGAGACAGGGTCCATTTTAATTTCCGTTCCTAAAATTTCTGTCAGGGTACTTGCTACTTTAGTCCAGTATCTACGGATCTTATGACAGGTCCATAGGCAATGTACAAGAGTGCCCACCTCTATTTTACATTTGGGACTCATTGGAGATGCTGCTGCCTTAAATTTTGCCAATCGATCCGGTGCTATATGGGCCCTATGAAGTATCTTCAGCTGGATAGCCTGAGTTCTGTTACAGATGGTGATTCTTCTGGCGTTTTCCCAAATGTCATTCCACGTTTCTATAGAGATTTCTAGTCCCAAATCCTGATCCCGTGTTTTAAGCAGATTGTCCATATCTCCCGATACTTCATCATGTAGTAAATGATAAATAGTACTGACGGAAGATACCCCCATTGGTCGTAGTACTCTACATTCTCTATCTGATTTATAAAGACTATCTAATCACGTAGTCTTCTTCTGTATATAATCTCGAATTTGGAAGTATCGAAAGAGGTCTCCATTAGGTAATCAGAATTTCTGACGCAGCTGTTCAAAAGACATCAGGACCCCGTCTTTAAATAGGTCCCCTAGACATGAGATACCCCTGGATCTCCAGAGTTTAAAAGTGGCATCTGTAAACCCCGGTTGGAATCCCCATGCTCCCACCATCGGCGCATAGGGGGATGTTTTATGTGAGTTGCCCTCATTTTGCCGCATTATATTCCAAGCCTTAATTGTGTTTAGTATTATAGGGTTTTTACAGTGATCCGTAATGATTTTCCTCTTGTCTGAAAATAAAAGGTTAATAAGTGGGCATTTTACTTGAGAAGCCTCGATGTCCAGCCAGATTGATTGCGGATCAGACAAGACCCAATCAGCTATGTAACTTAATAGGGAACTTAACTGATATTTCCTAAAATCTGGGAAGTCCAATCCTCCCCTTGCCTGTGGAAGCTGTAGCTTCTTCGCTTAATGAGGGGCCGTCTATGATTTCAGGAAAAAGGAACCCAACCAGCCATGTAATTTACGTAGTGCCAGCCTCGGCAGCATCACCGGAAGCATTCTCATAGGGTATAGGAGACGGGGCAGGACATTAATTTTAATTAGAGCTATTCTACCCAGCCAGGAAATTGGAAGGTCTCCCCATCGCTGGAGGTCCTGTCTTATACTTTCCAGTAAATGTACAAAGTTAGCCTTGTATAACTGACCAAATACTGGGGCAATAAAAATGCCTAAATATAAGAAACCCTCCAGGGACCACCAAAAGGGAAAGTGGGATCCGTCCACTGAGTGGGGTATCATAGCAAGGCCACCCATTGGCATAGTCTTTGATTTTGAGAAATTAATTTTATAGCCTGAGAATGCGCTAAATGTATTAATAACTTGGATTAAGCGAGGTACGGACATCAGAGGATTACTGAGGAATAGAAGAACATCATCTGCATAAAGAGTAATTTTATGTTTATCTGTACCAATCCTCGGGGCTGTTATATTAGGATCAACCCGTATAGCTTCTGCTAGTGGTTCAATTATTAGCGTAAATAACAATGGCGAGAGAGGACATCCCTGACGGCAGCCCCTACCCACACTGAAGCTATCCGAGCCTAATCCATTGGTAACCACAACTGCTTTGGGATCACTATACAATGTTGAGACCTATTTGGTAAACAGCTTTCCAACGCCAAACCTTTCCAATGTGTAAAACAAATATGACCATTCAACCCAATCGAATGCCTTTTCCGTGTCTAATGAGACTACTACTCCTCGTATCTTTCCCTGATGGCAGGCTTGAATCATATTCAAAACCCTTCTAATATTATTGGATGATCTACGGCCCTTAATAAACCCCGTCTGATCCTCCTTTATGATATGTGGCAATATCCTTTCTAGTCTCAATGCTAACGTTTTAGAAAGGAAAGGATTTTAAAATCTACATTTAGCAAGGATATTGGTCTGTATGATGCGCAATCTTCTGGATCCTTTCCTTTTTTAAGGATAAGAGAGATATTTGCCTCTTTCAACGAAGGCAGGAGACAGCCCTGACTGTATGCGTAGTTATACATGTCCATCAGTGGACCAGCCAATTTTCCTGTAAATTCTTTATAAAATTCAGCTTGAAAACCATCTGGGCCAGGTGCCTTACCGCTCTGAAGTTGCCTGATTGCGTCAAGTATTTCTTGGACTCTTAGGGGAGCATTTAAGACCGATACCTGTTCCGGAGTTAGGTTTTAAAAAATGATTGCATCCTCCTAGTCCTGTCTTCACAATCCTGTGACTTATATAAATCAGAATAAAATTTTCTAAAGATTGCATTAATCCTTTTATGACCATGAGTCAAAATACCCGTACTTTCCTTGACAGACGTGATAATTTGAGGGGCCTTTTTTCTCTTTGCAAGAAATGCTAAGTATCTACCCGGTTTGTCTCCAAATTCATATAACCTTTGTTTTCCCTCTTAGCCATTTGAGTAAGCGTGGTGTTTAGAGCTGTCCTAAGGGCCGTAATCCTTTGCAATTTGATAATAGAAGGTCTATCAGCATATGCTGTTTCAGCTGCTTTTAAGCGATCTTCGAGCAGACGCTGTTGTTCTCCCTTTAATTTTTTCTGGGTCGCTGAGTAGGAGATGATCAAACCTTGCGCGTAAGCTTTGATGGTCTCCCACATCATTGATGGGTTGCTAGCCGTACCTAAATTAATTTCTAAAAATGTTTTAAATTCTTAAGAGAAATACTTTACAACTTTACTTTCTTTCATCAGGAAGGAGTCCATACGCCAATGCCGAGGGGATGTCCCGTTGTTCCTCGCCTTGATTTCCATATATACAGCAGCATGATCGGAAATTGCTATACTACCTATTTTATAGGATGATATGGAAATTTTAAAAATTGAGGGGGCAAAAAACATTTCAATTCTGGTATGACATGTATGTGGATTGGAGTAAAAAGAAAAATCTCTGCCCTGTGGATGAAGACATCTCCATACATCTACTAATCCTAATTCTTTGTTCAGATCCACCAATTGTCTAGATCTGGGAGATACTCCTGCAGTACTCTTAGGAATCCTAACTATTTCCGGATCCATAATACAATTAAAGTCTCCCCCTATAATTGTATGATGGGCACCAAGAGCCATCAATTTTGAGAAGGCTTCCGTTATAAATTTAAAGGGGTGTGCCGGGGGACAGTGCAAATTTAAAATCCCATATTCCTCTCCATTTATAAGGGCTTTACTCAGAATATATTGTCCAGATTCGTCTTTTTTCTGATTTAGGATTTTGAAGGGGAAATTCTTCTGAATAAGAATAACAACTCCCCTACTTTTTGAGCTAAAAGAAAAAAAAGGCCTGGTCAAATCCACCCTTCTTTATCCAATGAGTGTTCTTTATCCAATGAGTGTGTCTCCTGTGGGAGAGTTATATCAACCCTTTCGTTCTTGAGGTTTGATAATATTTTCTTCCTTTTGACTGGCGAATTACTCCCCTTGACATTCCAGGTGCACCACTTAACCGACTGATCAACCATAATCGTCTGGGCAAATTCTAGACCCCTCGGGAGGGGAAACCCTATCCAGAATATCCCGAGCATATAAAATTCACAAAAATAAAGGCTCTCTAATACACTCACAACAGTATAATAAAAAGCTATTTCTGAATAATTTTTTAAAATATAAAACGTATTTAAATGGAGATTTTCCCCCTTGTTCCCAGGGGGTGTCACTTCCTTTGCAAAGGTCCATCGTATCCTTTCCCAACCAGTGCCCCATCCTTGACCCAGGTGCTCCTCAATAGAATGAGGACAATTCAAATATACTACAAAGCTAGAGTTAACAGTGAGCACCCTACCCCCCCCCCCCCCAACCCACACCAACACCTGTATAAACATATATAACTATAAAATTACAACCTCAACAAGTAATAATTAAATATAATAATACAAAATAACAAGGGAAAACAACCCCGCTCCTAGAGACAGAGGTAAAACACAATAAGGTAACCACCTCCCCCCACCAACATTAACTAGACTCCCCAGCTTTATATATATATATAGAATAATTTAAAAAACCCAAGCAGAGAGAAAATCGTTAAGTAGAGAACAAATAAATAAATCCCTCTCCCCACCCCCCAAGCTAATATTAAACAGCAAGGTAAAAAAATAGAAAAGGGGGGGATATAAACCGGAGTGGGGGGAAGGCAAACCAACATCCATTATCGCTTACAATTTATCTAAGAGATGCCAAAAATTCCTTGGCCTTTTCCGGCAATCCGAAGTTATACACGGATCCTTCATGGTTAAAACGTAGCGTCGCTGGGTAGCATAAGGAGTACAGAATATTTAAGTCCCTTAAACACTTCTTCACCTCATCGAATGCCTTCTTCTCTCGGACCAGAGCTGGGGAAAAGTCCTGGAATAACATGATTTTGGATCCTTTATAGATCATGGCTTGGGGATCTTTTCCAAGATTTCTAGAGGCTTCTAGGAATATCTACCTCTCCTTATAGCTCTGCAGCTGGAACAGGACCGGGCAGGGGCGCTGGTTCAAACCGGGCCCGTGTATTGCAACCCGGTAGGCCCATTCCACCCTTACGTGGCCTGATCCAGTCTCCAGATTTAAAAGCTGTAGCTGCCACTGTTCGAGAAACGCTGTAAACTGGCCTTCCTCTTCCCGTTCGGGAAGGCCCAGTAAACGAATATTTTTTCGACGACCTTGATTATCGAGGTCGTCAATATGATTCTCTAAGGTCCGGACCCTCGAACGGCCGATTGTACTGTAGTTTCGGAGGTCGTGGCCTTTAGCTCCGCCCCTCCGACTCGGCGCTCAATTTCCTTAATGTCTCGGTTGTGCTTTTGCAGCGCGGCTGAGAGTGAGTCCCATTGGCTTCGGGGTTCTTCAATAAAAGTGTCAATCTTTGCATCCAGTTTGGAGATGATTTCCATGAGGCTTGCCACTGTAGGTAAGTCCCCCGGGGCGGCTGCGGACGCCTCTGCTGCAGCTGGAGAGGGTGGGGGAGGGGTTCCTGCCTGCTGAGAGCTGCAGGCTCCCTTCCCTTTTGTCATTTTTACTGAAGATTAGATTGTTTAAATTTAATACTAAGCAACTAATTAATTTAAACAGCTATTTTAAATGACTTGGTGAGTGTGGTGGTGGGGGGGGGGGGGGGGGGGGGGGTAGGGGATGACCCACTTTGCCCAAGTCTTGGGAGGAGCACTGCGGACTCAGACTTGCTGGGTCGCCGCCATCTTGGATCCCCACCATTGCCTTTTTAAGGGCAGCTAAGGATGGGTAATAAATGCTGACCCAGTCAGGGAAGCCTATGAATGAATGATATTAAAAGTTGACTTATTAATAGTAAAGTAGGTGAAAGTGAGTACGACAGATGCTGGAGATCAGAGTCCAGATTAGAGTGGTGCTGGGAAAGCACAGCAGGTCAGGCAGCATCTGAGGAGCAGGCAAATCGACACTTCCTGATGAAGGGCTTCTGCCCGAAATGTTGATTTTCCTGCTACTAGGATGCTGCCTGACCTGCTGAGCTTTTCCAGCACCACCCTAAACTTTATTAATGGTAAAGTTTATTACGTCTGTCTGTGAGTCCTTCATATTTGTCCTAACTAGGGAATTCAAATCAGGATAAGCAGAACATTTATTAAAAAGCCAATTTAAAACAGGATCAAAGATATTAACAAAATACTGATGACATTTTAATTAACAAATTAAATGATGTGAAGATGACAGAGCTGGTTGTGTGTAGCAGCTGTAGAATATGGAACCGCATGGACACTTGCATTTTTTTGTTCATTCACAGGGATGTGGGCGTCACTAGCTGGGCCAGCATTTATTGCCCATCCCTATTAGTCTAGAGCAGAGTTGCTGTGCATTTGGAGACATATGCAGACCTAACGGGTATTAGTGAACCAGATGGGATTTTCCCCTCACAACAGTTCCATGATCATCATTAGACTTTTGATTCCAGGTTTTTAAAAGTAAATTCAAGTTCCACCATCTGGTGGGATTTGATCCCAGGTCCCCAGAATATTACCGGGGTTTCTGGATTAATAGGCCAGCGATAGTAGCACTGGCTATTGCCTACCCCCGAATCCAAGTCAAACTCATTTAGACTAAGTGTTTGTGACTGAAGGAAGTTGGCTTATTGTGCTAGAGGCTGAACTCAAGATACTGAGGCACATCAGGGAGGAGGAAAATTATCTGAACATTTGTCTGATTTGTTGCATAGCCAGGGACAGGAGGGTGCAGCTGTGAGTGACACAGGTCTGGGGATTAAGAAGTTAGAAGCAGATGCGCCTCATGTCTTGTAGTTATCCAACAATTCACAGTTCTTGCAGTTTGTACAGGTGAAAGTGGGGTTGTATTCTAAATGAGGGAATTGAAAAGCATTGTATAGTGTGAAGATGTGGGTGTGCTGTACCTTTAAGAAAGTTAAAAGCTAGCAGGACTACCTGACAGCACCAAGTATTCTGAACAAGATATAATGCAACCTTTTGGTCCAATAGTTAGTGTAGTTGGTTGCCTGGAGCCAAAAACAAATTTGAATTTGACCAATTGGTTTAAACTATACCCCAAAATGCCAACATCTAATTAAGTTTGAATTTAGTATATTGACAATATTAAACACCAATGAAACAATCCAATGCTTTGGGGTATGAGACTAGGGAAAATTAAACAGTTGGAAGAGAACTGCCACAAGACCAACAGTTGTAGACTGCTAGTCAGAACCTGTCGAGAGAAGGAGTTTGCACAGAGAAAAACATCAACACCAACCTGGAGTGCAAATCTACAAAGAGAAGATTTGACAGCTGGCTGGTTTTGAAATTTGAATTTTTCAGTAAATCTTATTGGGGAGTTTTATTGGACTAGTGTGATAGAAAGGAAAGTAAAAGATAGGTTAGTGGAAGGAGTTGTAAATAGTTGTTAGTTGCTTGCTCTCTGTTATACTTGAAGAAATAATATTGTTAATTTTTACTTTAACTAATTCTTGGCTTCTCAGATTTTCACAGATTACTGCACGGGATGAATCTTTTCTGTGTTGCTGGTTTAAATTAATCAAGAGGGTTTACCAATGTCGTAACAAGAGGAAACCATTCGAGCAGAAAAGTTACAGGAGTGTACTAGTAAGAGTTGAAAATAAAACAGAAAATTGGGGAGAGATAGCTCTTAAGAAGTCATCTCTGACTCGCTGCCAGATCTGCTAAGTTTCTTCAGCATTTTTGAATTTTATTTCAGATTTCCAGCATCTGCACTACCTTACTATGATTTCCATAGTAGGAAATAGGATAGTTAGGAGAATAGTCACAAAGTTCTGCACTGCAAATTGGATAGAATATTGTTTGAACTTCTATAAGGTCACCCCTCAACATCCTATGTGCAGTGTAAAAAGTCCCAGTCTATCCAGCTTCTCCTTATAACTCAAACCCTCATTCCTGGCAACATCTTTGTAACTCCTTTCTGAACCTTCTCCAGCTTAACAATATCCTTCCTATAAGGTGGTGACCAGAACTGGATACAGTACTCCAGAAGAGACCTCACCCGTTTCCTGTACAACCTCAACATGACGTCCCAATTCCTATACTCAAAGATCTGAACAATGAAGGCAAGGGTGCTAAAGTTAAAAATCACACAACACCAGGTTATAGTCCAACAGGTTTAATTGGAAGCACACTCGCTTTCGGAGCGACGCTCCTTCATCAGGTGATAGTGGAGCCCTCCATTATCACCTGATGAAGGAGCGTCGCTCCGAAAGCTAGTGTGCTTCCAATTTAACCTGTTGGACTATAAGCTGGTGTTGTGTGATTTTCAACTTTGCACACCCCAGTCCAACACCGACATCTCCAAATAAAGGGTACTAAATGCTGTCTTAACCACCTTGTCTACTTGTGACTAAAACTTCAAAAATTATGTACCTCAACCCTTAGGTCTCTCTGTTGTAAAACACTACCTAAGGCTCCACTTTTAATTGTACCTCCCCTTATTTGTTTTATCAAAATGCAATACCTCACATTTATCCAAAATAAACTCCATCTGTCGCTCCTCAGCCCATTCACCCAGTTGATCAATATCTTTTTGTAATCTTAGATAACCTTCTTCACTTTACACTATGGCACTACTTTCGGTGTCATCCACAAACTTACTAAGCCTGTGATATTCTCTTTTAAATCATTTATATAAATAACAACATAAAGTGCACCTGACGCTGATCCCTGTGGAACAACACTGGTAATCGGGCCTCCAGTCTGAAAAACAACCCTCCACCATTTCTCTCTATTTTCTAATGTTAACACAATTTTGTATTCAATTGGCAAGCTCACCCTGAATCCCGTGAGCTCTAACTTTACTAATTAGTCTACCTGTGCGCCCTCATCAAGCTTCTTCGTTAGGTCCTGAATAGAATGCAATCAAGTTTGTGAGACACTATTTCCTTCACACAAAACAATGTTGACTATCTCTAATTATTCCTTGCCTATCTAAATATATATGAATCTTATCTTTCAGAATCACTTCCAAAAAGTTACCCACCACTGAAGTCAGACTCTCAGGTCTATAGTTCCCAGACTTCTCCTTACATCCCTTCTTAAACAAAGGCACAACATTAGCCACTGTCCAGTCATCTGGCACCTCACCCATAGTTATAGATGATGCAACTATTTCTACAAGGGACCCTGCAATTTCCTTCCTAACTTCCCACAATGTCCTGTTATACACTCGATCAGATCCTGGAGATTTATCCATCTTTATATTTTCTAAGATCTCCAACACTTCCTCTTCTGTAATGTGGACTGTTTTACAAACATCAATATTTATTACCCTGAGTTCTCTAGCCTTTATTTCTTTCTCCACAGTAAAAACTGACGGGAAATACGGGATTGGAAAATATTGATGTGAAAAGGAACCTGATTGTTCTTGTTCGTGTGTCACTGAATGTGAACATGACGTGCAGCAAGGTATGAAGGAAGCAAATGATATATGTTGGCCTTTATTGCAAGACAATTTAAGTACAGGAGTAAAGAATTCTTTTAGAAATTGTATAGAACACTGGTTAGACCACACTTGGAATATTATTCCTGATGAAGGGCTTTTGCCTGAAATGTCGATTTTCCTGCTCCTCGGATGCTGCTTGACCTGCTGTGCTTTTCCAGCACTACTCTACACTAATCTTGACTTGGAATTTTATGTATAGTGATAATCCCATTGCCTAAGAAAGGATGTACTTGCCAATGTGGGAGTGCAATATGATTCACTAATTTAATCCATCCTCTATCAGGAGAAATTGCGGAGACTGAATCTATATTATCTGGACTTTAAAAGAAATTTGAGACATAAAATTCTGACAGGGCTCAAAAGGATAGTTGCAGAAATCTGTTTCTCATGGTCAGGGGGCACTGGACCAAGAGACACAATCTCAGAATAAGGGGTGGACCATTAAGAACTAAGATGAGGAGGCATTTATTTAGTCAGCGAATTTAGCATTCTATTGCATAGGATTTTTTTGAGTCACGATACTTGTAAATGTTCAGAGGACAGGAAATCCTTTCTTCTTCTTTTACATTAATACTTGATCAAGTAACTCAAATCCCATTGCCCTAAAGAAAGGGGACTTGTCAGGATCATGGCCCGTGCTAGTTACATAGTGGCCTGACCCCACAACCTTTACTGATGATATAACTAGCTAATGTGTTCTACAAATACTAATACTACAAGGTCACAGTGATGGGTCAATTCATGAGTTTCTGAAGTTACAACAGCTGCTGAGAGTTTCAAGTGTTGTCATTCATCAGATGTAGAAATGACATTTTGATGGCATATAATTGTGTCTCTCCTATAAAAATGGTGGTGCCTGAAAACAGCACCTCAATCAGCAACAATGGATTGCCTCTTTTGCTGTATTCCTCTTCATTCTTTGAAGAAAATATTATTTCTTTTGGTTATCTTGTTAAGAGAGACTTCAACTGGAGAAGCCCTTAGTTAATTTGTAACTTTCAGTCTTACTGCAGAGCAGCATGGAACCTGGGCCCATTTTAAACTGCACTTTCTTACATTTTCTATATTTCCCCTGTCATTTTTTTCATCAGTTATTAATCAGGATGACAGGAGCAGCCTCAGTCACACAAATATTCTCTTCCTGTCTGCCTCAAAGAAACAGTGCTAGCGACAAAGCTCTCTGGATGGAAAGCACTGACTGAGGAGACAACTGCAACATTTCCCTATTGCACAAACCATGAATATCGATAAAAGCTAGCAGGCTTGAGTTGCTGGATTATTCTACTCCAAGTTCTGGAAAGTCAATGCATATGTCTCAGATATTTAGATTAGATTAGATTACTTACAGTGTGGAAACAGGTCCTTCGGCCCAAATAAGTCCGACCCTCCGAAGCACAACCGACCCATACATTTACCCCTTTCCCCTAACACTACGGGCAATTTAGCACAGCCAATTCACCTGACCTGCACATCTTTGGACTGTGGGAGGAAACCGGAGGACCCGGAGGAAACCCACGCAGACACGGGGAGAATGTGCAAACTCCACACAATTAATCTTAAAATACATAAAAGATGAGTAAATACTCTGTCTCCAGTCTTTTGGAGTCCACAAGAGACTCTGGCTTGGGCTCCTAGACTCACTTCTGTTAAAACTATCTCGGTGTAGCTAGTGATGTTGGGTGTACTTATGTTGAGATTACATTGGTTTCAGATTGAAAGGCTAAACTGGGTCTTTGGTCCTGTGTGATTTCCCCATACATCAATTGTGGCTGCTGCCCAGGACCTTGTAGACTGAAGACCACATGGATCTATAGTACGTCGTAGAACAGGACAAGGAACTGGTTAAAAATTCATTCAAATGGACAGAAAGCAACCATGTTCTTATGCATGGAGGTAGTCTGACTTGCTCTCTTCTCTGCTTTTCATTGTGCCCAGGTGATCCTCTGTTCCCCACCAATGATCTGGAAAATTACCCCTGGATTTGAATTTGAACTCAATTAAATAATTGCAAGCAGTTCAAGAAGGCAGCTCAACGCTACCTTTTCAAGGGTAACTACGGATAGGCAATAGATGCTGGCCAGCCAGCAATGCCCATGTCCCATGAGTAGAAAAAATTGCTCTGCTCCTCAGAAAGCTGGCTGAAATCAAAATATAATATATACTAGGATACAAGAACACCAGCTAGCCATAAAAAGACACGACCCTCTCTCCCTTGTAGCCCTACACACAGATGAAAAAAAACCACCATTTCGACTGGGACAACACATCTATCCTGGGACAGGCTAAGCAAAGACATGCCAGAGAATTCCTAGAGGCCTGGCACTCCAACCACAACTCCATAAACAAACACATAGATCTAGATGCCATCTATCAACCCCTCAGAAAACGAACAGGAAATGACATCACCACAAACCCCAGGAACCCCATCTAGGACAAATATATAAATAGAAAGCAAGAGACAACAGCTTCGCTTCACTTGGAGGTCGCCACTGATGATGTTACCTAGCCAGGTAATGAAACGTCTGGATTTCAAACCTACAGCTCAGCGAGCAAACCTACACCCTAAACCTCAACCTGAGCTACAAACCTTGCATATATCATATAAATATCATCTGGTCATTGCATTACTAAATACTTGCTGTAGAACAAAATTACTTCAAAAAAGAACATAGCTTGTGTGGGCCGGGTTGGGGCTGGATCAGAATGGGGCTGATACAGCTGTGAAGAACATTTTAGCAACTTAACGTCATTAGGGTATAAATAATGACTGAAGTTAAAAACAAACAAATCAAATAGTCCTTGCATGAGAGGAGGAATTAAGAACAACCGTTCACTAATTGGTTAACTGCAAGTAGCGCTACCCTTTTCAACTGACCTCATGTTGATGCCAGAAGCACTGATTCAATGGTGGCATTTTTGCCTGAATCTAGCCATTGTCCCTTCAACCATCACTCTGGATAAAAGCACGTAAACTTGGCCAACAGTCCAGTGTGGCACGAATGGAATGTTATACTATTGGAAGTGCCATTTTATTTAAAGCAAACCCTGTCTTCACACAGTAGTACTTAAAATAATAGCAGGAAAGCTCTGACGACCTAGCTAACACCTGTCCCAACATCAACCAAAAAACCAAAAGAACTGGATGTTGTAAATCAGAAGCAAAAACAGAAATTGCTGGAAAAGCTCCGCAGATCTGGCAGCGTCTGTGGAGAGAAATCAGAACTGAGGAAGGGTCACTCGAACTGCAATGTCAACTCTGATTTCTCTCCAGAGGTGCTGAGCTTTTCCAGCAATTTCTGTTTTTGTGTCCAACATCACCGTATCAGTTTATAATTGCTTATCAATCTTATGCTTTTTGTGGGGCCGTGTTATATGTAATTTGGATGCAGCTACACACTGTCAGTGGGAACACTTCAGATGTACTTCATAGCTTTGATGTAATGTTAAGATATTTACTATATAAATCCAAGTTCTACCTTTCAGATATGAACTTGCATTTTAAATTTGCAAGCCTGCAAAACTGTTGCCAATTTGCAAGAAAGCATTCATCCCTTTTTTGGTATCCACCATGCCTTGGAGTATCAATTGCTTCAAGAGGGATTTGCAGTCTTGAAGCTTCCTAATTTATCAAGGTTGAAAATGTGTTGCTGGAAAAGCGCAGCAGGTCAGGCAGCATCCAAGGAACAGGAGAATCGATGTTTCGGGCATCAGCCCTTCTTCAGGAATTCCAGAGACAGAATAGGGCTCCTCAAAGATCAGTAAGGTAGTCTGTGTGGGACCACATGAGGTGGAGGAGATACTAAATGAGTATTTTGCATTCCTGAAGGGCTGATGCCCGAAACGTCGATTCTCCTGCTCCTTGGATGCTGCCTGACCTGCTGCGCTTTTCCTGCAACACATTTTCAGCTCTGATCTCCAGCATCTGCAGTCCTCACTTTCTCCTCCTAATTTATCAAGGTCCCCTGATTTTAAGGTGTTTGAATAGTGATTGAACTTTGAATGAGCTTTAACCATCAGTTCTCCAATATTACAAAATATGTGCCATGTAAGATGTAACCAAACACAAATTGAGGCATTTTTGAACTGTGGATGATATTCAATTACCTGAATTATCAGGTTCCTGCAGCACTTTTTCAGAAAAGAAATGGTCAATTCCATTCAGTGAGAATGAGCTGTGCTTCAGAATTGAGGAATAGGTTCTTTGGTACTAAAGTTCCAAATTTCAAAATAGACAAAAATGATTTCATTCCCTTTTTAACATTTTCTCTTTTCACTTGTTTCACTAATGAAATAAAATATTGCAAGTTCTTTTAACAGATGTTTGAGTGATGCTGATTTCCGGCTGTGCAGTTTAAGGCGCAGTGAAACCATATGTTCTTCCTGACAGCATTCAAAAAGCCTGGTTTATTAGGACAAGTAACTTGATCTTTCAGATAACCTTTTGCTTCCTCTAAATTATGCTTACTTCAAAGCTTTGCATTTGCAATCTGGTGCACAAGAAATTTTTATTTCCACAGACTTCAAGGGCATGAGAGAAAGGAAATATTCTGTTGCTTTGAATGTTCCTGACATGGGTCCTGCCTGTCGGCTGAAGAACTGTTAGGAAACGCACACTGGATTCGATGAAGATGTGTTCAGATGAATCAAATCTTACCTGAAATGTCGGACCCTCAGTGACAGAAATCCTGACCGCTGATACTGCAAACCAATCCAGTTTCGGATGGAGCCATTTGGCACAGTAGCAATTGCTAATAATATCACCAGGGACTATGTTTGGATCTGAAATACATAAAACTATTTTTGGATTCTGGACTAAAATAAGTGAAATAAAGGGTGAGGTGGAGGGTAGGGGAGGAAGTAGCATTCAATGACATGCTCCCCTTCTTCCTGATATGACTTGATTGATTAGGCACAGATTGCACAATGAGGGACCTCACCTCAAGATGTCACTAGTAAGTAAGACAGATGGTCTTCAGAAGTCAGGAAAAGGCTGTATGACTGTAGGTGAGTTTCTTGCATTTTTACAAGAGGCAGGGTGGGAGAAGGTGTAGTCCAGGTAGCTGTGGGAGTCGGTGAGTTTGTAGAAAATCTGTGTTGAGTTGGTCATCGTTGATAGAGATGAAAAGGTCCAGGAAGGGGAGGGAGGTTGTCCAGGTGAATTTAAAATCAGGATGGAACATGTTGGTGAAGGTGATGAAGTTTTCAACCTCCTCGTGGGAGCACGAGGTGGCGCCAATGCAGTCATCAATATAGTGGAGGAAAAGATGGAGAGTGATGCCAGTGTAACTCTAGAAGATAGACTGTTCCACGTAGCTGGCAAAGAGTCAGGCATAGTTGGGGCCCATGCGGGTGCTCATGGAGGAAGTGGGAGGATTCGAAGGAGAAATTATTGAGGATGAGGACCAGTTCAGCCAAACAAGTTAGTGTCAGTGGAAGGATACTGTTGGGGACATTGGGAGAGGAAGAAACGGAGGGCTTGGAGGCCCTTGTCATGGCAGATGGAGGTGTATAGGGACTGGATGCCCATGTCGAAGATGAGGCATTGGGGGCCAGGGAAATGAAAGTCTTGGAGGAATTGGAGGACGTGGGTGTTGTCCTGAACATATGTGGAGAGTTCCTGAACCAGGGGGATAGGACAGTATGAAGGTATGTGGAGATGAATTTGGTGGAACAGGAGCAGGCCAAGACAATGGGTTGGTTGGGGTAGTCAGGCTTGTGGATTTTGGGTAGGAGGTTGAACCGGGTGGCGCAGGGTTCCCAAACTATGAGGTTTGAAGCTGTGGGTGGGAGATCCCCTGAGGTGATGAGATTGTGTATGGTCTGGGAGATGATGGTTTGGTGATGGGAGGTGAGGTCATGGTCAAGGGAGCGGTAGGAGGAGATGCCTCCAAGTTGGTGCCTGGCTTCAGCAGTGTAGAGGTCAGTGTGTCAAACTACCACTGCACCCCCTCTTGTCTGCTGATTTGATGGTGAGGTTGGGGTTGGAGCAGAGGGAGTGGAGGGCTATGCGTTGTGAGGGTGAGAGGTTGGAGTGGGGGAGGGGGTGGACATGTTGAGGCAGTCAATGTCCCAGCGGCAGTTGGAAATAAAGTGGTTGACAGACTGACGCGGGGTGTCCAGGTGGATGTGGAGGCAGGCGAAGGGGTCCTCGGAACATGGGCAAGAGCTTTGATGGAAAAAGTAAGCTCGGAGGCCAAGGCAGCGAAAGAAGTATTCAATGTCACAATGTGCGTTGAATTTGTTGATCCGGGAGTGGAGGGGGATGAAGATAAGGCCTTCATTGATGAAGGGTTTTTGCCTGAAACGTCGATTTTCCTGCTCCTTGGATGCTGCCTGACGTGCTGTGCTTTTCCAGCACCCCACACTCGACTCTAATCTCCAGCATCTGCAGTCCTCACTTTTGATGAATTTCTTGCGTTGTCTACTTACCACTTCTGACATACTTGGCTGAGGCTTCTCTGCCATGAAGATACTGAGAGTCTGTCCTGTGTTTAATTGGGTGTGGCTACTATATTTCACACTGTGTCACTGAATGACACTTTTCATAAATTGTGAATCACAGAAATAAAGAAAAAGTAATGCAGACAAATAAAGAAAGCATGCATGATGGGTATGGAAAAGAAGAGAGTAAAATACTGGTATAGCCAATAGGAAATTAGGAAAATGCAATCAGTTGGGTTGGCAAAAAAAATGCTATTTGCTGAGTTATCCAAAGAAATGTTGTGTTGCTGAAGGCCTATAAAGCCACAATAATTCCGAGCTTTACATGTATTTTTATTGCTATGAATTTTATTTATTCCTGTGAAATGTAGTTTCCATTGTTTCCAAAGGGCCTCTAGCATACATGCACCAGCTACTTTACATGTAACTTACTGCGATTCAGTTGCTCTGATTCTTGAGACCCTTGACTTCCATTTACAATGTAGAAACTGACTTGAGACATTCATCTCTCCTAAGATTAAATGTAGACACATCTTTGTCTATATTGCGTCTAAGGGTGAAGGGGGAGCAAGGAGTGCAGGAAACTCACTGTGTGGTTACATCATGTTTCAAAAGGTACAGGTGCGAGGAGGTTTACAGGATCTCTATTGCAGCTAATACAATGCCCATGCTATTAATACTAAGTTACTTAAACCTCATATTACACTATGTGACATTCAATCATTTCCAATGTGTTTTCATCTGGTGCTAATGTACACATTTGATAACAGATGCACATTTCCAGATCACAGTATCACATTTCCCTCATGGCAGTGAAAAATATTTTCTGTTCCATAGCAATGACTAGGGGTGTAATTTACCTAGACATGCTCTTAAAACTACTTTCAGACAACCCAAATGTTAAATCTGTTTTCACTACAAAAGTGGGGGAGATGTAATCTCGTGCTTAATTTTGATGGATTAGCAGGTAGAAGTGAATTGGGACTTGACTGTAAAAAGATGAAAATTTTCTTAATGAGTTAGGATTCTATGCTTAGAAATAATAAAATTAAATTATGGATGGAAAATACTGCCATAATACATTGTATGCAAAAGGAGAGTAAAGAGAAAACAACCCTGTATTCACACTATAGTAGATTTTACATGCTCATGACAGCCATTCACAGCCAATAAGATTCTTTTGAAGCATGTTGTCATGTTGGTTAACATGGCAAGAAATCTGCTTACAATAAGATTGTTAAATAACCAGTTAGTCTGTTTTCACAGTGGCAGTAAAGGGATAGATGTTGGCCAGGATATTGGAAAACCTTGTATCGTAAAAATAATTTATTATCATGAATATCTGGTTCATAATTTATGTTTTGAAATATAACTTCTATAATTAAATGATAATTTCAAGTTAATTGTAAACATCTGATTTAGCAATTGATGAACATTTCTATTCCAAATGCAAATTAATTAAGTTTGAGTTAATTATATTTGAAAAGTGACCTCTGTTTATCTTACAATGTCAAAGGTGGTATTGGGAGATTTGAATGACATCACCATGTTCCTACACCATCATTTCTGATGCAGGCCTGCAGCAGTGTTCCATTGAGCCTCAGCGCAAGCTCAAAGAACAATCTCTCATTGGGAACCTGTAGACTCTAGGACTCAAAATTGAGTTCAATAATTTCAGAAACATCCTTCCACGGTTTTTACATATCCCACATCGAGACCTGTTAGGAGATGGGTTGCTTTTAGTTTGGCCTGTTATGCAATAATCTTGCTCTGTGTGTCAACTCCACCCTTACCCTCCCACCCCCAGCCCTCATCTCCCCACTATAAATCCACACACACACACACATACACACACACAAACACATACTCCCAACTTTGGCTTCAACATAAATCCCACATTTTTAGCTACTAATAGATTTTAAAAGGACTCACTGGACTTGACACATTAACTCTGGTTTCTTCCAACTGATGCGGAGCATCTCCAGCAATTCCTATTGTTGTTTCAGACCTGCAGCATCTGTAGTTCATTGTTTGGTGTTAGAGAAAACATCCTTCTGATTTCCACCTTATCCAGTCCCCTTAAGATTTTATATCTCTCATTCTCTTACACTCCAAAATGTATCGTCCCAACGTGTTCAACCTTCCTTTACAAGGAAAGCATACCACCTTTAGAATGATTTGAGTGAACTTCCTCTGAGTTACTTCTAAAGCAATTGTATCTTTTAATAAATAAGGAAAACAACGATGTACATGAGTTTTTTTAGATTAGATTACTTACAGTGTGGAAACAGGCCCTTCGGCCCAACAAGTCCACACCGCCCCGCCGAAGCGCAACCCACCCATACCCCTACATTTACCCCTTACCTAACACTATGGGCAATTTAGCATGGCCAATTCACCTGACCTGCACATCTTTGGACTGTGGGAGGAAACCGGAGCACCCGGAGGAAACCCACGCAGACACAGGGAGAACGTGCAAACTCCACACAGTCAGTCGCCTGAGGCGGGAATTGAACCCGGGTCTCTGGCGCTGTGAGGCAGCAGTGCTAACAACTGTGCCACCGTGCCGCCCACTTTCTGCAATCTCTCCCCATTCAAATAATATACTGCTTTTCAGGTGTTCCGACCATAATGTATATACAGTGTATTCACAATTATCCATGTCATACTACATCTGCCAAATTTTTGCTCAACCACTTAACCTGTCCGTATACCCTTTTCAAGATTAGAGTGGTGCTGGAAAAGCACAGCAGGTGAGGCAACATCCGAGGAGCAGGAAAATCGATGTTTCGGGCAGGAGCCCTTCACCAGGAAAGCTTCTTGGATGCTGCCTGACCTACTGTGCTTTTCCAGCACCACTCTAATCTTGACTCTGATCTCCAGCATCCGCAGTCCTCACTTTTGCCATATATCCCTTTGCAGACTCTCTATCTCCACTTGACAACTTACTTTCTTAACTATCTTGATCCCATTGGTAAATTTAGCGACCATGCATTTGCTCCCTCATCTAAGTCATTGATATAGATGATAAATAGTTGAAGATCCAGCACTGAACTCTGTGATACTCCACCAGTCACAGGCTGCCAACCCAAAAAAATCCCTCTGTCACTACTCTCTGCTTCCTGTGAGCTCAGCAATGCTTTATCCATACTAATTACCTCCTAGTTTAATGGGCTCTTAATTTGTTTGGCAAACCTTGATGTATCACTTTATCAAAATAGTTTTTTTTGGAAATCCAAGGAAACTACATTTACCAATTCCCTGTTATAAACCATGATTATTAAGTTGTAAAATAAAACTTTCACAGATTAGTTCAATATGATTTCCCTTGCAGAAGATTTTCCTGGCTCTATCTGATCAAATCATGATTATCAAGAGGTCCTTTAATAAAATCCTTAATAATGGATTTTAGCACCTTCCCTGTGAAAGATAGTTTTACAATTTCTGCTTCTTTTGTTTTTCGAATAAAGATGTTATTTTTGTTTTCTTCCTATCCATTAGGACCCTTCCAGAATCTAAGTGAAGGTGGTATTACAATGAGACTGCCTGTCTTCCCTGATATTAACGTCAATTTTATTTTTAACTTATATCTTTCAGCCTTGGAAAACACAGCAGGAGAAAGGCAGCTAAAATGGTGTAGGAGAAGCAAAAGAACTTCCTTCAACCCCAGACTGCTATGATTTCCCGGGGGCATATACACTCACACAATATTCTACATATTCAACCATCCTCCATGGGATGCCATTGACAATCATCTCCTCCCCCCAGCTACCAGTGAGTCTCCCCAAACAGTTATCATTGGCCAATACCCCACTCCCCTATAATTATATATCTGTCCTAGCTCCATTAGATACCTCAGTGATTGTGTCCCTCCCCACATCCCATGATCAAGATCCCAATCCCGAAAGGTCTCTACCTGCTCCATCTAGCTCTGGATCTGGCTTTGCAGGTTCCCCAGCACAAAGACTTCGAACCTGTCAATCAGCCTGTGTATGGGCAGGAATTGAACAGAAAAGAAATTTAAAGGAGGCCCACAGTAAAAAGAAGCAGGACATTCGGGCATCGTTTTGGGTTTCTTAACATCAATACAGCATCAATGCTTCTCTCATTGTCCCATGGCTCCCCATACTCTTTTACTAACTGGTCTCCTGGTTAAAGTCCAGGTCATCCACTTTACCAAGAGATTTTCTCCACTACTGAAAATGTGTTGCTGGAAAAGCGCAGCAGGTCAGGCAGCATCCAAGGAACAGGAGAATCGACGTTTCGGGCATGAGCCCTTCTTCAGGAAAGGGCTCATTCCTGAAGAAGGGCTCATGCCCGAAACGTCGATTCTCCTGCTCCTTGGATGCTGCCTGACCTGCTGCGCTTTTCCAGCAACACATTTTCAGCTCTGATCTTCAGCATCTGCAGTCCTCACTTTCCCCTCGAAGATTTTCTCCACGAGTCAATTTGAGCTTCTCAAGTAAAACCCTCCAATCTATCATCTCCAAGAAAATTGGTTACTCAGCATTCATTCTTCTACTTATCTGTTAAAATAGGAAGTGGGTTGATTTGAGGCGGGTTCCTTTCTCAAACTTTTCCAATTTTAAAGTTTGAACTGACAACAAGCTGCTCTGAGATTGAGCATTCAGGCCATTATTTCAGCTTGATAAACCTGAAATGTTAGCTGTATTTTTCTCTCTTTAGGGGTACCACCTGTCCTGCTGAGTGTTTTAGCATATTCAGTTTTCATTTCTGCTTCTCATCATAAGCAGTGGAGGGGCTCCCAATCGAAAGTTCAGGGAGAACAGGTTGGGCACACCTTTTGAGCTGAAAATGTGTTGCTGGGAAAACGCAGCAGGTCAGGCAGCATCTAAGGAGCAGGAGCAAACAATGCTCCTGCTCCTTAGATGCTGCCTGACCTGCTGCGCTTTTCCAACAACACATTTTCAGCTCTGATCTCCAGCATCTGCAGTCCTCACTTTCTCCACACCTTTTGAGCGTCGGCGAATTTTTTTTCAAGACTGTAGAGAAGTAAGAAGTTTTGTTGGAGATTAAAAGGAACAAGGAGGGAAGTCCAGAAACATTTTGCAGTAGCATCAATAAAAACATAAATAAACCGTATATAAAAGTAAATAAACAAGAATGATTTTAGGGTGGAGAGGCTGAAAGCTAGAAATGAGGAAGAGAGTCACCTATGAGATGTTAAACTTGTTTCTATATCTCCACACACAAGAAGTAAGATAAAAATGCATTTCCAGGTATATCTTATAAATGGATGAATAGAACATTTAAAGGAAAATAGAATTATCTTCATCAGATGCATTAAAACACAATTTTAAACAGGTTTCATTGCATGGGAATGATAGACAAGGAAAAGCCAAACTTTTGTGTGTATTGTTTTTAGGTTGACATTATGATTGATACAACATAATGGTCACACTGAATTTGAAGCTGTTTCCATCTCTGAGAGCAATGGTCATTGGAGACAAGAAAATAAGCAATTCCACTTGGTTAGATCATATCTTCCAATAGGATATGTTGTCACAGACTGAAGAGATAATGGTAAAAACAGCTTCTGAAAACTTGGTAACAATCTGATCAGGTGCAAATTGCTTCTTGTTTGCAGTGTTGAAATTTTTTTATTAGCTAACACAGATTTAGAAGTCAGCTCAAGCATCCTGCTTTATGGGACTGCAAAATGCAGACTATTCATCTGTGAACAACGACACAGTCTCACTACAGTGCCTTTCCTTGAGTTTGTAAAAGCTGGCGAATGACATATTTATGCAATAACTTTGTGTTTCTCATGCTGGATTCTGCTATTCTACACATGAGAAATGACCATGCAGGAAACATTACCATGAAGACAGTTGAAAATACAAATCAGGTTTTCAGTTAGGAATCTAACACATCAGTTGTCTGCTCAGAAAATCTCCTGTTCTAATCGACATTTAAAACTGAAAGCAATTGTTACTTTAGCACATGACTGTTTATTACCTTTATTACTATAACTGTATTTACAAAGTCAATTGTGCTAGAATTCCATCAAGGATCATTGAAGTCTCCTTTTTTTCTTTTAGGAGCTTTCAATTCTCATACCTTTAAAATGACCCATTGTGTTTGTCCAAGGGTTAATCCAATTCTGAACGTGTCCTTTGTGTTGATGCTGAGATAATACCTCAACATTTCTGACTTGCTGGCTGAAGTGAATCAACAATGGACTGTAATGTGATTCCTGAGAGCCATGCTTTAACTTGCTCTGTCCATCTTGAAAGGTCAGAGTAACCGTCTTTGTAAAATATACAATCTTGTAATTACACCAGTCCTGACAATTATCTCAGGAGCAGCTTAGAACTTTAGACTGCCTATTGAGCTTTGAACTTTAAAAGATAGATTTGAAATTGGTTTGTTTCAAGTATACATTAATTATGCCACCAGCATGAATCTTTTTATTATGTATGTTGTCATCCACATTACTTGTTGCCATGAACACATGAACATCACAACTAAGCTATTATTTTAATTTTGCATTTGAGATTTGGGCAGCAAAGATGTATTTCTATCTATTTTTGAATCATAGAATCCCTACAGTGTAGAAACAGGCCAGTTGGCTCATTGAGTCCACACCAACCTGCCAAAGAATATCCCACCCAGGTACACTCACCCATTCCTATATCCGTAACCCTGCATTCCCCATCACCAATCCACCTAACCTGCGCACCTTTTGATTGTGGGAGGGGACCAGTGTATCCAGAGGAAACCCATGCAGACAAGGGGAGAATGTAGAAACTGCACACAGTCGCCTGAGGCTGGAATCAAACCCAGGTCCCTAGCGCTGTGAGGCAGCAGTGCTAACCGCTGTGCCACTGTGCTGCCCTCACTCAGCTGGTCCCATTCTGTAGCCCTGTCTCCATAAATTCATCATTTTCAAATATATATCCAGCTCTCTTTTAAAACCTCCCATGGAATCTGCCTCCACAATTTTCCCAGGCAGCTATTTCAAATCCAAACAACTCTCTGAGTGAAGAGTTCCTCCTCATCTCACTCTGAGCTCTCTTGGTGACAGTCTTGGGAATGTGATCCCTAATTACTAACACCCAACTAGTGGGATCAGAATTTTGTTAACCTGTCAAAATTGTTCATAATTTTGCACACCTCAAAAGGTCATCTCTTAATCTTCTCTGTTTCAAGAAGAAAAGAAAACCCAACAGATCATCCCAACTAAGTGGTGCTGTTCCAAATACTTGCAACAATCCCCATAAACACCCCTTGGCACAAAAGGGAAAACCAAAAACAGGTCCTTACAGGATAGGAGTCAGATAGAGAGAGAGAGAGAGAGAGAGAGAGAACCAGCCTGGACCTACTTCTTTGGGTCCAGCAACTTTTTTTCCACACTACTTTAAAAACCAAACCAAACCAGAGAAAACTGTGCTGGGAGAACTGGCCACAACCCTTTCATTGTGCAACTATTTTCTTTAAAACTTGAAAGCCTTCCGCCTGAGGCAGTCTCTGTTAGCTATTATCAAATTGGCCCTAAAACCCCACACCCCAGTCTCTCGGAGTCTGTGTCGTTTACGACTTCCCTGAAAAAAAACCCAAGGACTTTATAACCTTGTTAAAGGAGCAGCTTCATCACAGTGTCCAGAATGGAACGCGATACTCAAAATGAGGTCTGACCAATGATTTGTAGAGTTGTAGCATCGCTTCCTTTCCATTATATTCTATGCCTCTATTTTATGAACTCATGGATCCTGTAAGCCTTCTTAACAAGGGTTGCCTGGCTGATTTCAGAGATATTCATGTGAACCTTGAGGTCCCTCTGCTCCTGTATTCCCCTCAAAGTTGTATCACTGAATCTGTATTGCCTCTCCATGTTTCTTCTGCCAAAATGCATTTCTCTGCATTGAAATTAATCTGCCAGGTGTCTGTCCATTTGACCATCATGTCAATGTCCCCCTGAAGATGCTCAGCATCATCCTCACAATTCACTACTCTGCCAGCTCAGTATCATCTTGAAACTTAGAGATTTTGGCCCTCAATACCCATCTCTAAATTCATAGCATCCACACAGAGTCCTCACCAGCAAGTCCCCACCAACCCTCTGAATTATATCCCACCCAGACCCATCCCCCTACCCTATTATGCTAAATTTCCCCTGACTAATGCACCGAGCCAACACATCCTGAACACTAAGGGCAATTTAGCATGACCAATTCACCAAACCTGCACACCTTTGGACTGTGGGAGGAAACCAGAGCACCTGGAGGAAACCCACGCAGACACGGGGAGAATGCACAAACTCCACACAGACAGTTGCCCGAGGCTAGAATCAAACCTGGTGCTGTGAGGCAGCAATGCTAACCACTGAGCCACCTTGCGGCCCACTGAACATAGTTAAGCATGCAGCCCCAGAGAACAAGCTCTGTCCAGATATAAATCAGAAGCATTATACTGCTGCTAAACACCATGAACCTTGCATAATTTGCACACGCAACCTTCTGATCTGGAGTCAGAGGCACTACCTTGCACCACATGCACACAAAATATGGGTTTGTTGAGATGGGTTTTATGGAGTTTGAATGATAGCCCATCTGCAAGTTGAGGAAATGTAGTCAGTATAATTCAAAGCTGTGTGGAGAAAACCCAATGGATTATCTAATCCACTGTCTTAACCATTCAGCATTGACTACCGTCAAAGCATATTGCACCTAGTGTTCCCAGGCAGTCTCCCATCCGAGTACTAACCAGGCCTGAGTTTGCTTAGCTCCATGAGATCAAACATTTTCAGACTAGTATGGCCGTATTGCTTATAGGCAGAAAAATCAGTGGTCCAACACCAATGCCTGGGGAACACCAACTTCAACTTGTCTCCAGTCTGAGAAATGCCCATCTATACCTCCTCTTTGGTTCCTATCTTTTAACCAGCATCTAATCCATGCTGCCAAGAGCCCATCAATCCCAAATATGTCTAATTTGCTAATGAACCTGCTGTGTGTTACCATATCAAATACTTTCTAAATGTCCAAATATGCAATATCCACAGCTCTACCCTCATTCACTGCCTGTACCACCTGTCAAAGAACCCAACTATATTTCTCAGATATGATCTGCCCTTGTCAAAGCCATGTTGACTGTCTAATATTAACCTGTTGTTCTCTAAGTGTATATTTATCTTATCCTGTATAATATGTTCAGATATTACTTTTAGATTTTTATATTACTTTTTGTCTATATTTAGATGCTATATTGTGATATCAATGCATTTGTAATGTAATAATTCATCACAGGGATCTGTCCAGCAGAGGTAGGTTAATCCTTATATTGGCTAGCATTGCATAATGATTTCCAAACATTAAAAAGCCCTCTCCAATTGTCAAAAGTGCATTGAGAATGTAGAAGCAAATGCCCAACCAGCTGCTCTAATCATGTTTTGTACTCTGTTTGAAATCAATTCTGCCAGTATCAGGTACAGTTCAGTTATTTTCACAAGTGCAATCCACCAACTATCTTGCCTTATTCTCTTGGTTGCATAGATGAGCCAGGTCAGCCTGAGCAGCCAAAGCTTTTAGTTCTCACAAATCTTGGATTTTCTTTCACTTCCATCAAACCTTGATTTGTTCTTCTTGATGCTGAATCTGATGAATTCGTTGGAAGTATCCAGTACTGCAGCTTTATTGGGTTCCCAGAGTTATTTTGGAGTAAATATTATGGTAAGATCTGAATGGATCATCCTGGTCTATAGAGTTGCTTCATACCTAGCTCTGCATGATGAGATTTGTATATTGCTGACTTGATCATTTACTAATGGGTTGTTTCTAGGTCTGTTCTTGGGCTTAGGCCTGAAGTAGAAGTTCAGTCTTTCAGCAAACAACCTGGTGGTCCAATCAATAGACTGTATCAAGTGTTACTGGACTGTGCAGGACTTTATTTTACATCACATTGGTGCACCAACATATAGTCTATCGTGTGCTAGTGCTTAGAGAGAGGATGCATCCATGTGATCTTGAAACAATCATTCTGTTTCATGCAAGTGTTTGTGATAGATAGGTGCTTTTCTGCAGAGTACCAAGATATGTCATGACTCACTGGGGTGGTGCACTGGAAATCACTGCACCCAGAGCCATCACAAATGTGAAACTTGGTTAAACCGTCACATTACCCTAATTCTACCTAACTGTCTGATTCAGGTTAAAAGAATATGCGCACCAGGCTTTTCCCATTAATGAGTATAAAGGTCACATCTCTATTTTTCAATGTTTCTGATTGTGGACTGAAATGTGAAAAGGACTAGTTTGAAAACCAAGGATTGTTGAAGGATCGCTATTTTTAAAGTAAATATCTGACACTTATTGTAAGTCCTGTTTACACAGCTGCTTGTCCAAACAGCAGTGGAAGTCTGATTTCAGATGAGCTAGAGCCAAGGGGTGTGTACAAATGGAGCTTTGGTCAGTAACAAGTAGCTGATTGGTCTGTGGACTAGTGACCAATTATTGATGACAAAGGCTTTCTGCCTGTCAACTATGTGATTGACTCCCAGATAGCTAAGCAGATGGGGAGTGTGAATATTTGGGAGAAACCATTGAATCACTGCAAGGGCAGGAGCTGTCTCTTTTATCTGTCGTAAAAATTATCTGAAGCTTGGGTCTTAACTAATAAGCCAAAGATTTTATAAGTAGAGGCTGGCCACTCTCTGTAGCATCTGGAAGCAAACATAAGTATCTGGAGAAGCACTTCCTGACAAACCAAAAGCAACATTTCAGTGAACCCTGTGAATAGGGACCATTGAGCTGCCTATCCTGTGTTTTTCCCTACACATCATACTCATGTGTTTACTGTGTCTACGTCTGTTTGTAGTTTGAAAGGAGTTGGAATTTAGCTAGCTGTTATTCACCTGTAGCTAGAATCTATTTATTTGTAATAGTGGCAGTGATTTCTGTTAATTACAGAAACCCGGTCAGATACCTTGGGTCTGAAAGACAGGTAAATTGAGCACTTTTGGATTCTCTTTTAAACCATTACCTTTTGTGATGACTCTGGGAATAGTAGGGCTTGATTTCCAGTTTGTTACTCCAGTTATGTGCAACTACTTACTACTTACGCAATCAAACCATTTTTATGCAATTGCAAAACAGAATCATGACTTGCAAACTTATAACTCCAAAGCAAACTTTAATTCTTTTTAAAAGTTCCTATTTGTGCACAAGGACAGGCACACAAGGATACACAAGGCATGATTACAATGGATGGACAATAAAAACCAATTAAACACAGTTGATAGCATCAGTTCAGGCCAGAGGAGCTGTTTTCTTATGGTTCATTTTGATTCTTTTCCATTCATTCCTGATGCAATGAAGCTACGGGGATATTAATTCTCAGTTTTTCATTCCCTGATTGAGAATTCATCCTCTCAGTCTCTCTGAAAGTGGTTTTCTCATTCCACTTTCATCAGTCGATTTACAGAGTAAATGGCTCACAGAGGAACAATGAGGGGCTCTCTTTTATTTCTTCACACAGTACGGAGAAAAGAGAGACAGGTGCTCTCTGAGTGCAGGCCAGATGTTTCTGCTGTAATGTTCACACACAAGGCTATAGCCATCCGCCCATGAACTGATCAAGAGATTGTTACTAAATTGAGCCTTCTTGAGCTCACAACAACTGCTGCTGATTGAAAAGCCACTGAAAAGATTGTCTTTGGGCAGAACTGTCCTGAACACACACCAATGGTGGTGCCAGTTTGTCTGGAAGTCCCCTTGACTGCTTGAATGAGTTAGCATTGTATATACAATTCACAATATACTCCAGTAACTTGCTTACAAAATTACAATCATCTTCCGGCATTGTTTCCTTGGTTTAAAGCAATATCTGTATCTACTTTTAGTGCCCAGTCCAAAAAATCAGTAGTATTTACAAAGAGTGGACATGCATTTCCATTGCAGTTTACAACTGCATGGTTTCCAAGCATTCCCTTCCATGCCAGGCTGTCACTGCCAACCCCACCAAGATGCCAAGATGACAATTCTGCCTTGGAGAGATGCATTCCGGATGAGTTCACAAAACTCTGTGTAGAACGTATGGTTTTCGTAGAAAAGCAAGACACTGCGGATGCCGGAGATCAGGAACAGAATAAAAAGTGCTAGAGAAAACCAGCACTTCATTTTTTGCCTTCATATTGTGTTCATCAACTTCAGACCATGAAGTTAGTCCTCCACTTTAATTACCCAGCATCACCACACCTCCCCCTTCAATGTCCTACTTGCATATGTTTACTCTCAGCAAAACTGACCTATTATTTGCTCTCAACATTTATTGCTAACATCTGCTCTTCATTTATATCTCTCCTCTGGTACCATTCACATTCACTTTGCCTTTTGCTCTGGGCATCACCACCATTTGTTCCACTTGCTTTCCCCCTCCCCCTCCCACCCTTTTTTAATAACATAAAAAATTTTTTTTTGAACCCCATTCAGTTCCAAATAGGAGTCTAATTGGACTCAAAATGTTAACTTCTTTTCTCTCTCTACAGATGCCCCAAGAACTGCTGAGTATCTCCAGCATTTTTGCTAAGTATGGGCGGCATGGTGGCTCAGTAGTTAGCACTGCTGCCTCACAGCGCCAGCGACCTGGGCTTGATTCCTGCTTCAGGCGACCGTCTGCGTGGAGTTTGCACATTCTCCCCTGTCTGCATCGGTTTCCTAGCACAATCTAAAGACGTACAGGTCAGGTGAATTGGTCATGCTAGATTGCTCGTAGTGTTGGGTGCATTAGTCAGGGTAACTATAGGGTAGGGGAATGGGTCTGGGTGGTTTACGCTTCAGAGGGTTGGTATGGACTTGTTGGGTGAAGAGCCTGTTTTGTAATGTAGGGAATCTAATCTAACTCGGTGAGTCTTCATTGAAGCATGAATGCTGGTTAGAGTTAAGTATTCCTGTTTTTGAGGGAAGGCACAGGGACATGCTATGTTTGGAGTGGCCGATTGGCAGGTTTAGTGGTGATGGTTTTCTTCAGCTTGAAGCTGACACCTTAGAGATGAATTAGCGTGAAGTCTATCTAACAAACAGAGAGGGTAGACAAAGTTGAATTCCATCAGACTGTCTTGCTCAGACAAGTGGACTCTCAGGGCTTCTCTACTGATGTAAAAGCAAAATATTGCAAAATAAATCCAAAACAAAACAAAATGGAAAGTACTGGTGAAACTCAGTTAGTCTGATGGCATCTGTAGAGAGAGAAACTGATCAAGGGCCTTAGGGCATAAGTTTAAGGTGAGGAGTAAGTGGCCTGGAGGTATCTGTGAGAAATTTGATTTCACCCAGAAGGTGCCTGAGATAGGGGTGGAGACAGGCAAGATTTATGAAGCATCTGTATATGTACTTAAAATGCCAGGATAAAGGAGGCTATAGATCAATTGCACGTAAATGTGATTAATATAGTTTAGTGTTTGTTGGTCAGCGTAGATGTGGTGGGCTGCAGGACCAGTTTCTCTGCTGTATGACTCAATGACTATGACTCTTAACGTTTTGAGTTAAAAGACTCCTCCTCGAAACCCAAAAGATTTGAACTCAAAGCATTAACTCTGGTTCTCTCTCCACTGATGCTGCCAAACCCACTGAATCTCTCTGGCACTTTCTGTTCTTAAGTTTGCTAGATGGATGTCTAGTCTGATTTGTTCATGGGTCACCATTATGGGGGGAGCAACTGTTGGCGCCAGTGTCGAACATTGTTCTCACATTCAGACAGGCAAGTTGCAGAATTTTTCATCTTTGCCCACCTTTCGAGGTAAAGCCAGGAGACTGTTCTCTGTTGCAGTTTGGCTGCATGAGGAGATACCCATTGTCCAAAAGGTTGATCGAGAAATGAGCCTTTATTTCAATCACCTATTCTAGGCCTTTGTCCAACTGAAGAGCAAGCAGTTCCATCCTCTTAATGTTAAAAATCATACAAGGTTATAGTCAGGTAGCTACCTGACGGAGGAGCAGCACTCCAAAAACTTGTACTTCCAGATAAACCTGTTTGACTATAAACTGTTATTGTGTGATCCTCCGTTTCTTCCTATTCCAACTTCCCCACCAATACCCTTCCACTGACACTTTTATTCGTTTGGCTGAACTGGTCCTCACCCTCAACAATTTCTCCTTCAAATCCTCCCACTTCGTCCGGACAAAAGGGGTAGCTACGGGCACCCGTATGGGCCCCAGTTATGCATGTCTCTTTGTCAGCTTCATCCAACAGTCCATCTTCCATAGTCACACTGGTACCACTCCCCGCCTCTTCCTCCGCTACATTGATGACTGCATCGGCACCACTTCGTGCTCTGATGAAGAGGTTGAGCAGTTCATCTACTTCACCAACACATTCTACACTGACCTTAAGTTCACCTGGACCATCTCTGACACCTCTCTCCTCTTCCTGGACCTCTTCATCTCCATCAATGATGACCGACTCAACACTGATATTTTCTACAAACCCACTGACTCCCACAGCTGCCTAGATTACACCTCCTCCCAGCGGAGGTGGGTACTGCAGATACTGGAGATTAGAGTCAAGATTAGAGTGGTGCTAGAAAAACACAGCAGGTCAGGTAGCATCTGAGGACCAGAAAACATTCTGATGATGGGCTTTTGCTCGAAACGTCAATTTTCCTGCTCCTCAGATGCTGCTTGACCTGCTGGACTTTTCCAGCACCACTCCAATCTTGACCCTACACCTCCTCCCACCCTGTCTCCTGCAAAAATGCTTTTCCTTATTCCCAATTTGTCCACTTCTGCCACATCTGCTCACAGGAGTATCAGTTCCACCACACCACCAGATGGCCTCCTTCTTTAAAAAACACAATTTCCCCTCCCACATGCTTGATGATGCCCTCCAGCACATCTCATCCACATCTCGCACCTCCACCCTAAACCCCACACCTCCAACTGCAACAAGGACAGAACCCCTGGTCCTCACCTTCCATCCCACCAATCTCCGAATCCATTGCATCATCTGCCGCTGTTTCTGCCATTTACAAACAGACTCCACCACCAGAAATATATTTCCCTTTCTGTATAAACCGTTCCCTCTGCGACTCCCTTGTCAGGTCCACGCCCCCAATAACCCACCCTGCCCTCCCGGCACCTTCCCCTGCCACCACAGGAATTGCAAAACCTGCGCGCACACCTCACCCCTCACCTCAGTCCAAGGCCACAAAGGAGCCTTCCACATCCATCAAAGTTTCACTTGCACTTCCACACATGTCATTTATTGTATCAGTTGCTCTCGATGCGGTCTCCTCTACATTGGGGAGACAGGGCGCCGACTCGCAGAGTGCTTTAGGGAACATCTCCGGGACACCCGCACCAATCAACCCCACTGCCCCTTGGCTGAACACTTCAACTCCCCCTCCCACTCCGCCGTGGACATGCAGGTCCTGGGCCTCCTCCATAGCCACACCCAACACCTGGAGGAAGATCAATGTGGATTTCACCAGTTTCCTCATTTCCCATCC
The DNA here is from genome assembly GCF_047496795.1 of Chiloscyllium punctatum. Classification (NCBI taxonomy): domain Eukaryota; kingdom Metazoa; phylum Chordata; class Chondrichthyes; order Orectolobiformes; family Hemiscylliidae; genus Chiloscyllium; species Chiloscyllium punctatum. Next base: position 87,826,206 of record NC_092746.1, on the reverse strand, counting down.
CCCCACCTTACCCCAGTTCTAACCTTCCAGCTCAGCACTGTCCTCAGGACTTCGTCCATCTGCCCATCTTCCTTCCCACCTATCCATTCCACTGAGCTATCACCTTTATCCCCATCTCCATCCACCTACTGCACTTTCAGCTACATTCCCCCCAGCCCCATCCCCTCCCTTTTATTTCTCCACCCCCGAAATTCCCAGCCTCATTCCCGATGAAGGACTTTTGCCCGGAACGTCGATTTTCCTGCTCCTCGGATGCTGCCTGACCTGCCGTGCTTTTCTAGCACCAGACTGTTGACTCTAATCTCCAGCAACTGCAGTACTCATTTTCACCTGATTTTTAACTTTGTCCACCTCAGTCCAACACTGGCATCTCCACGTAATCCTTCTTAAAGGTTGCTTAGCTGCTGAGAGCACTGTAGATCATCATCAAAATGAGCTGCCTGCAAGGATTGGAATTGCAACAGCCAGTGTTGTCTTCTTTTAAACAGTTATTCAGTGACTCAAGTGATTTGCTGCAGAACTGCACAGGGAATCTTTACATGAACTTACATAATATTTTCAGGGCAGCAAATGGGACACAGGCGAGATCAGAGCTATAGTCGGGGAAATACGTTCTGAAGAAATTTTTGAAGGATGTGAAATACAAATATAAAAATATAGAAGATAGGTGCATGAGTAGGCCATTCAGCCCCTTGAGCCTGCAGCATCATTCAATATGATCATGGAATTTCAGTATCCCATTTCCGCTTTCTCTCCATATCCCTTTCACTGCGAGGAGCATGTACAACTCCCTTTTGAATATATCTAATGAACTAGTTTCAACAGCTTCTTGTGGTAGAGAATTCCATAGGTTCACAACTCTTTGAGTGAAGAAATTCTTCCTCAGCTCGGTCCTGAATGGCTTATTCCTTATTCTTAAACTGTGACTCCAATTCTGGACTTCCTCAACATCAGGAACATTCTTCTCACGTATAGCCTGTCCAGTCCCATCAGGATTTTATATGTTTCAATGAGATCCGCCGTCATTCTTCCAAATTCCAGCGAGTACAAGCACAGATTAGATTTTTTTAGATTAGATTACTTACAGTGTGGAAACAGGCCCTTCGGCCCAACAAGTCCCCACTGCCCCGCCGAAGCGTAACCCACCCATACCCCTACATCTACATCTACCCCTTACCTAACACTACGGGCAATTTAGCATGACCAATTCACCTGACCTGCACATCTTTGGACTGTGGGAGGAAACCGGAGCACCCGGAGGAAATTCACGCAGACACGGGGAGAACGTGCAATCTCCACACAGTTAGTCACCTGAGGCGGGAATTGAACACGGGTCTCTGGTGCTGTGAGGCAGCAGTGCTAACCACTGTGCCACCGTGCCCGCCCACAGTTGATACAGTCTTCATTTGTAAGTCATCCCAGGAATCAGTCTGGTAAATAGTGCTGAGGTTAAGGAGAGAGTTCAAGTTGCAATTATTTGGTGGTGAACCAACATGAATGAGTGCAGTCTATAGAATGAGCAAAAGTGTCTCAAGTAACTGATACTTTGAAATGCAATCAAGAAAAAATATCTAATCTTTGCATTGAGATAATCTGAGCTTCATAGCCAACAATATCACTGGAATCCTCTCTGAAGTGCTTGCATAATTATGAACAGATTCTGATACTCTCTACAGAGTGACCAAAGAGTCAGTGATTAACTCAGAAATGCATCTCACCACAAACTCACACACTCTATGTTGGCAAACAGAAATCATTTAATTTCGCAGAGAAACTAGGATGAACTGATTTATCTTTGCTTGCTCTGTTGTTCAGTTCAGAGATCAATCACAGCTTTCCTCCCATGGCAGACAGCTCTTTAATTGGATTCCAGCTGTAACATCTGAAATGTATTTTTTTTTTATCAACAAAGGGACTACAAAACCAAACTGAGCCACATATCTTCTCAAAAGAAAACCCTGATGTGAAATTCAGATGGTTTGAGACTATAGCGTTCCAAGTTGGTGAGGCACATTAACCTTTTGGGTCTGAATGAACTTCTACTTTATGAGTTGAACATCTGTTTATCACCTACTTTATATATGTAGTTTTCCTTGAACCACTTAATGTACCCAGTCACAAACCATATTTCTAAACTCCCTTCCTGACTAAAGTTCTGAAATGCATTGTTGCCATCAATATCAAGAGTGTCTCCCCCATCATTCCATGTTCCTACTCTGATATTTGGGCTCCATTATCGACTACTGTATCCCTGGTTATGATTCAAACCTTTCGCTCTTGCATCTTTTGTGCAGTCCTCTCGAGCCTCTTCACTGCTTCTAGCTGTTTAAAGCATCTAGAGGCAGCCTTACTACTGCTGTCAGTGCTGTTGCCTTTTTGAACAGCTGATTGTTCTATTCACAGGAGCGGACTAGCTCTGTGTCCTTTTAATTATTGAACAGTTAATGATACATACACGGCTTTCTGACTGAATTATTTTTCTTTTTTCTCCTTGGACGGCTGTAGCTTTTGCAAACATGAAGATTCCGTAGAAGATCAACAGTGCTAGCAGATTATATATGAGACTGTGGTGCCCACCTGTTGTGACCATATATATATGTTGAAAAATACCCCTCTGTCATCATGGTGCTTATGTTCACTGCAACTAACTGATATGGCCTTGGGTTGATTCACTGCTTTCAATCCACATTCATGGTATTAGTCTAAGTTGCTAATACAATGTTGGGAAGGACACACACATGATGTCTTCAATAGAAGGTATGCTCAATCTTAATAAACTGTAAAGGTCCACTACATTATACTTAATAGCTACTTACATGATATGAGATATACGATGGCCTCACAATAATCTATCACACTCAACCTAAGCACACATTATTGTTAGGTACATTACATTAATGAACTGGAATACTCAAATGCACACAAATGTTCAGCTAGCTATTTCCAGATAGTATTTGTATTGTGATGGATGGAGGTATGAACTACTTTGCACAACAATACATGTAGTATATGGAATTAATAGCTTTATGCTAATGGCCGGGCTGCATAATTGGGGATTCAAGATTACATAGAACTGGGTCCTGAGTGAAGAAGGGTGTCATAAAGTCCTGCTCTATTACATCTCTGTATATAGTATAAATAATTTATAAATGTTCATCACTTTTCACTACTACATTATCTAGTCCTTGCCTGTCTTTGTTGCCTGAAACCTGCTCCTGATCTTAATATAACATGGAGAAAGTGCCTCTGTGAGCAATTAGAGGGCAGCTTATGTGCTCCATGTTTTTGGGATTTGTGAAGGAAGAATTTCTCTGTGGACTGGGAGAGGGGCTGTATTAGAGGGTTAAAGTGAAGTGGGAACTTGGTCTTTCAGGTTGAGATTAACTCTGTGTACTGAGAGTTGTTACATATTTTGTCTTTGTGATAGGAAAGGAAATAAGAAACATGGCATCATAAACAATATCTTATCAGGTGTTCAGGCCATCTACCTATATCCCTAGATTCAGGACATCCCTACTATTCAGGAAATATACAGGCGAACCTAGGCTACTTACTCACTCAGCTGATGCAGAACGGAGAGAGGACTTAGCAAGGTGGCTTGCTACTTTAAAGGCTTGTGTGGAGATGTGCCAGACAGTGCCACCCCAGGTCTGCATGGTGTGCATGTGGGGCAAACCCTACCCATAAGGCAATTTCCCAGTTGGCTGGGCCCAGAACAACCTCCTCCAGATGCTGGAGGAGATTAGCTACGTGCTGGAACATCAATGAATAGAGCTCAGCTGCCATAGCTGGAGCTACACAGTTGTGATTGTGGCCAAGTCTCCACAGGGAAAGTGGTTGAAGTATTCAGAACAAACTGCCACTGTCGGTAAATCCTGGGATTGACCAGCATCCCAGGCACCAGCACCATGTTTAAAAACCTGCTGTATACCTGGACAAGCACTGTCAGTCCTGAGCTGCCCTGCATGATTCCTGGATTTTGCCTCAGATTTGAAGGAAAATTGGAGCCACTTTGCAGGTAAGGGCCAGGAGGTGATGGTAGATGGGATGGTCCACCTGGCTCAGTGTAGTTTCCCCACCTGGTGAAATGGACTTCAGGTAGGAAGAAGGTCAATTAGTGCCAATGCCACTATTTTCTTTCTGATATCTTACACTCATTCCATCTCTCCCACTGCATCCATCTCAGGTCTACCCCTCTCACTATCACCTGCAATGTCTTTTCTCACTTGCTGGCACCCACCCCAATCCCTGACAGTGCTAACCCTTCATGTCCTCTGCTCTGCCCACTCAATCACTTGGCACACATCCCCACCCCTGCCAAAAATAACAGCTGAGCTACCCACTTTCATCTTCCTTAAAAACTGCCTCTCTCTCACTCCAGGAGGAAGACAGCCCACAATTAGGTAGGAAGAGTGAAGTTGGGTGACAGGCTGCCTGACATTTGGTTCCTCATTGCTAACATGGAGATCATTTGACACTGGCTGCTTCAATGTTGACTAACTGCATCTAAATGCCTAGACTGGTCTCAGAGGCTGCCCTTGACTTACCATGCTGGGACTCTTCAACCACAAGCTGTCTCTCCTGGTTTGACTGAAGACTACTATCAATCATGGCAAGGTCCTAGCTTCATGTTTGTACGAAGTGACAGGGTAATATAGCAGTACTGTGAGCCTGGTATATCTAGCTAAGGGGCAGGGCGCAAAAAAGAAAAGAGAAGGCCAGGATGCTGTGAGCATCAATGTCATCTCAAAGTGAGCAAGTGAACAGGTCAGAAATGCAGCCAGGTCTGGTCATTGATCTGGATGTGTATCCCTGAGTGCAAAGTGTATCATCACAATGATAGTTGCCATTGGGCCCCAAGGTGCAACAGTGAAATGTAGAAGCATACTGTAAGTGGATTGGAGGTGTGCTGTGAGGGTTCGCAGTGGCTGGCACTGTCAGATAGCAACAATTGCTGATGTGGCTGGTGCCCATGGAGAGTACCTTGAGATGTTTGAGCCTGATTTTGAATTGAATGACATATTGTCACTTGTATTTAAGAGAAAAGACAGTGAAAAGCTTCAGCTGCCGCCATGCTTCATGCCATTTTGAATAACTTAAAAAACAAACTGCAAGAGAGTCCATCTTTGTATTTTATCTGATACTCCATTTCAAGGCTTTGTCCTTCTGCTGCCACCATGGGCCAGCTCACAACAGCACTGCACCACAACTCCTTCACCAATGCCTCAGTGCCACAAGTGCCAGAGTCACCACTCTTCAGGTACCATCTCTTAGCCACTGGACTCACAGTTGTCCATCTGTCCAACACTGAAATTTTCTGGAGCAAGTGATGAGCTAAAGAGCCCAGGCACTCTCTTCCATGTCAAAAATCCTCAGCATGGAGTTTGCTCAAAGCAAATGGTAGAAGGACAATTTGCACATTAATGAGGTGAGAGGTGGAGTCAATAAGGTCATTAATAAACAACAATCCCTCTTAGTAGGCAACGTGCCACTGCTTAGTGGGAATCTGCCTCGGCACCCAGAAATTAGTTAAAAATCACAGCGAACTGTTCCTGATGTAAAGATAGGCCTCGCTGGACTTACCATACGATTCTACCACATTCATCACCATGACCCACATCATTCAGGCTCCAGTAAGAGTCCATCCTCTGTTACTTTCTGTGAATTTCACATTTTAACTACTCACCCCAACTGTCTGTTGTCTGGTTAATTGCGAGGCCACATTCAATGACAGATTGCAACATAATGACTGCAAACTTGTCTAATGACTGCAGAGCATTGTGAGCTAATGTACAAGAGGAAACTGGAACTGAACAAAGCTTTTCTGCTCTAAGTGATAACTGACTTTGGTGACAGTGGAGAAAACTGTTCTCACCAGAGGTGTGAACTTGACAGCTTTCATTGAATAGCTTTTCCAGTGCAAAATTGTTCCTTGTAGCCTCAACAGAGATTGAGAGATGGATGAGGTAATTACCTTGAACAAAAATTACTTTTTGCTTTAATTATAATGTTGTGATTTGAACTGTTAAACTTCATTGAATGACAGGAATGTCTGCCACGATTAAATGTCTGCCACAGTTATGGCTAAGGTGCAATCTTACTTTCTTCCAGTATCTCAAGGATGGACCCTCTCCCTTTTACAATCACAAAATACTGCCAAGGTCATTAAAATATCCAAAACAAGTATGTACACTATTTCATCACAGGCTGAGATAAATGATAGAATGGCTGCAGCACAGAAAGAGATTATTTGGCCCATAATTTCTATGAGAAAGTGAGGACTGCAGATACTGGAGATCAGAATCTAAAAGGCTGGTGCTGGAAAGGTATGGCCGGTCAGGCAGCATCTAAGGAGCAGGAGAGTTGATGTTTCGAGGAGAGTTGAGTTGATGATCCTCATTCCTGATGAAGGGTTTATGCCTGAAAGGTCGATTCGCCTGCTCCTTGGATGCTGCCTGGCTTGCTGTGCTTTTCCAGCACCACACCATCATTTCTGTGTTAATCCTATGAAGGAGCATTAACCTGTGATTATTCCCCTGCTTTTTCTCCAGAGCCCTGCAATCATTTTTCATTTAAGATAATAATTTAAATTTGCTAGAAAATTTCAATGAACCCTTCTCTGACAATGTTCTCAGTTAGAACATTTGAGATCCTAATCAGTTGTTTCCTCATCTTTCCATTGCTTCTTTTCTCAATGACCTTAAATCTATCCTCTCTGATTCTTGATTTTTGAATTGGTCAGATTGTTAATCTTGCTGCTAAATCTGGATGTAAGTACCGTAACTAGTCTAAAGTCAAACCTTCAATAATAAAATGTTTCCCAGTTGTACAGCAGACATTATTGACTTCAGTTTAAGGATATTAAAATGGGCTAAAGACATGTTATTGCCTAATGGTCAGTCAAAATTACTGTAATAAAATAGCTATTCACCATCTCCCACAGGGGAAATATGCACTGTGATACTGAATAATACTGATAAATGGCCCAATATGACTCATAAGATCATTTAAAGGAAGTCCATTTTACCCACACTCATACATTCATCCAAAATGTAACAACAACCTTGCTATTTCAGTATCTGCTCATTTCTTCAACGTTTTCTGATTTCTTAATCCTGGAGTAAAATTCTATTCCAAATACTGACTATTCATTTATTTTGAGAATAAGTCCTTCATGATATTTGTTTCAAAGTTATATTTTAAATAGTTTTGAATCATTGATTTCTTGTCGCACTCTGACAATTTACTGCAATAAGATTCTCTACACTGCTTCCAGCACTTCATTGTTTTCCCTATATCTTGGAAAACTGAATCTAACATATTAGTTAATGTTTTAACCACAGCATTTTGCAGATTTTGTAGCAACTTCCTCTAATTTATATTCCACTGACATTGAGCTATGAAGTTTAACATTCCACTGTCCTTGTTAATTGTTGTCCTGGATTTGACTGGACATGTCAACAAAATCCCTTTCTCTCTTTGCAACTGTTTCAAACCCATTCATGTGCTGCTTATGTTTCCTCTCCTGCATGCACTCTACACTGTCCATATCAAGTTCTAACTTGTTTATTTTGTTCAGTTTGTTCAGTGAATTCTGAACAGCTGCCTTTATTGGCTACACCATCTCATTTAGTATCATCTGCAAATTTGACTCATCTGCATTAAAGTTTTGAATTGACGCCATTCAAGTAAACGAGAAACAGTAGGGATTCCAAAAGTGAGCCTTTGGGCATTACATTCAGAACTTCATTTCACCCATGACATAATTCCTCCTGCAGATACCTGCTGCTTTCAGGCAATTTCTTATCCATTTCTCAGATACCAAGTTTTATTGTGGGGTCCTCACCAGTCAAACAGCTTTTGAGAATGTTCATCAGGGTGTGATGACTGAGAACTGCAAATGACTCAGGGGTGTCAGGCAAATTCAGCCATTTCTCAACCCAATGGAGGACTCTGTTTCCACAGAGAATAGTTTGGAGACCAGATATGCTAACCTAATCTAGTCCCTTTTGCAAGCACCCGGCCCGTATCCCTCTAAACCCTTCCTATTCATATACCCGTTCAGCTGCAAATGTATCAGTGTCCACCACTTCCTCTGGCAGCTCATTTCATACACTCACCACCCTCTGCATGAACAAGCTGTCCCTTAGGTCCCTTTTATATCTTTCCCTTCTTACCCTAAAGCTATGCCCTCTAGTTCTGAACTCCTCAACTCCAGAAAAAAAACCTTGCCTATTTACCATCTCCATGCTCCTCATGATTTTATAAACCTCTATAAGGTCACCCCTCAGCCTCCAAAGCTCCAGGGAAAACAGCCCCAGCCTATACAGCCTCTCCCTGTAGCTCAAATCCTCCAACCCTGGCAACATCCTTGTAAATTCTTTCTGAACCTTTTCAAGTTTCACAACATCTTTCCGATAGGAAGGAGATCAGAATTGCACGCGAAATTCCAAAAGTGGCCTAACCAATGTCCTGTACAGCCGCAATGTGACCTCCCAACTCCTATACTCAATGCTCAGACCAATAAAGGAAAGCATACCAAATGCCTTCTTCACTATCCTATCTACCTGCATCTCTACTTTCAAGGAACCATGAACGTACACTCCAAGGTCTCTTTGCTCAGCAACACTCCCCAGGACCTTACCATTAAGTGTACAAGTCATCTTAAAATTAGAACATAAACAAAGAACCCTTATTAATTAGCTACTTAATATTTTGGATGCTAAAGCCAGTACGCCACTGATATTCCCAATTCTGCTAAGTGATGTTGATGGCATTTGTCCATCTTGGGTGATGATGGTCTATGCCCAGCCAGCATGTTGCTTCTGGATTGATGTGGGCATGTCATCTCCAGGGCAAAGACCTGGATGAACAATATGAAAACCCTGAATTGCCCAAGTACTCCTTCACCATCTTCTCTCCTAAAACAGTGGGGCACATTGTTACAAAGTTTTAATTTAACTCATGAATTAGTAAAGAAGTATTATCCTGGTAAAGTTTATATATTTTCAGCTTTCCATAGTATTTTGGAGTCTTTTAAATGTACTATACAGGTTTTTTGTCCTGTGCTCATATTTGGAGCTATGCTTGAAGTCATTAACTCAATTCATGAGTTTTTAAGTCTATTAATAAAAATATTCTTTTCATATGACTAGAAACACACGCCATCGACTGGAGGTGAACAGAGCATTTGACAGCGGAGAACAGTGAGGATGATGCTGACAAGGTATTTAGTGAGTAGGAAAATATCACAATTCCTATAGCAAGAAATAGGATGAGAGTAGGAAGATTTTCATCATGGGTCATGGCTGAAAGAAGTACAATGGGCTCCGTGGTCTCCTGTGCTGCAAATTTACACTTTTATGAAGATTTATAGTGTCCAGAGCTTCCACAAGTCTATGAAGCTGTAGGAGCACTTCACATTTGTACCAAAACAACAGCAAAGCAACTGCTCAGTCTGGCACTTGAACAGAATCTGAAGAAGGATGGAGCATTTTGCACATAAAGAGAGAAGCCAGACTTCATTAGCTCTACATTCCTCCACAGCAGGCCAAACATATTTCACACTGGTTGCCAACAGCTTTAACAGGCAGCCTTCATGCAGTCAGTTGTGCAGAAATCTGCAAAGCAGCAGGATTAGGCAGGTGTGACAGATGATGCTTAGTCAGTTGGAAAATAGTAATCAGCAATTCCAACACTTAATATTTTCTTGCAGCGTTTCATTTCTCTTCTTGGCTTTGTTAACTACTTAATTTGTACTTTTCTAAGCCAGTGATAACATGGTTGAAAAAGAACAGTTAGTTTATCAATATGAGGCTGATGCCTGCTTTGATGTTATTGGCTTGGATCTTCCTGTCCTTGACATAAACTTTCGAACAGAGCATTAAATATCATGCAATTATAAATCAGAGTAAGATATATGCACATCCTCATATTTAAAATCATTACAGAATGATACCTCATGGTGCTAGAGACCCGGGTTTGATTCCACTCTTGGGTGAGTGTCTGTGTGGAGTTTGCACATTTTGCCTGTACCTATATGTGTTTCCACTGGGCGCTCTGGGTTCCTCCCACAGCCCAACAATGTGCAGTTTAACTGGCCATGCTAAAGTGTCCAGCCATTTGTGGGCTGGTTCGATTAGGCTGGGATAGGATAAGGATGTGGGCCTGAATTGGATGCTCTTCAGAGGGTCGGTGTGGACTTGATGAGTTGAATGTCCTCCTTCCACACTGTAGAGATTCTCTAATACTAGGTAGGTAACTATAGTAAATCTCAAGGCATTTTCCATCCTGACCATTTTGTGAGTTTTTAGAAGAAAAACCCAAAAGAAAATACTAATGGTAACAGACAGGACAAAACTTCTTAGGGAACAAAATCAGGACTTCAAACAAGTGAAGCGACTTAGTATTAGGGTATTAGTTCCAGTTAACCATAGAAATCTTATAGCACCACACAATCTCAAACAAAGACAATGGTTATCAATAACTGCATGTGGATGACTGATTCTGACTACAAGTTACTTTAGAATGTTTCCTTGGAGTATGCAACACTTCCATATTTTAATACCCTATTTCTTTAGCAACAAATGCCAAAATTCTATCTGCCTTCGTTATGACCTGTTGTATCTGCTTACTTGTTTTCTGTGATTCATGCATGAGGACACCCACATCCCTCTCCATTGAAGCGTTCTGTAGTTTCTCTCCATTTAGATAATAAGTTGCCTTTCAGTTCTTCTGACCAAAATGGGTAACTTCACAGGTAAACTTCATCTGCCATATTTTGACCCATTCACCTCACCTATTCCTTTGTAAATTTCTTGTTTCTTCATTGCAACCTACTTTCCCACCTATAACGTCATTTGCAAATTTGTCATAGTACTTTCTATTCCTTTAAATCTGCTACTCCTTGTCCTAAAACAATGACTTTCCGTAAAGGGAAACCTGCTGCCAATGTCCACTTTGTCAAGCCCCTTTAGCACTTAATATTCCTCACTGAGATCCTCTCTCATTCTCTAAACACTCGCAAGTAACAACGTAAACTGTTCAATCTCTCTTCATAAAATAAGCCTTTAATCTCTGGAATTAATTAGTAAACCTTCTTTGAAATGTCTCCAATGTGGTTGAGGCACTGGATAGCAGATTGAAAATGTTGTAACATATTTGCTTGGTTCTCCTGCCATTTGATATATTACCCTAGTTATTCCATAAGTTGATGAAACTCATTATTGATATTTACTGTTGCCAGACTGATTCTATTTACAATAGTTTAAAGGTGATGGTGGTAAATTATAATGATTGATTACAGTTGCATACTAAATTAGGTTTCCAGATGGTTTAAGCAACACAGCGTGTGGCTATCTGGTGCAGGTGTGCTTTGCTAAATTTGAGTGATAGGATTTGTGGCATTTCTATAGACTTCATCCAGAAAATTGAGCAGTTTGTATGAGCGGCAGGGAATAAAATGGTCTCTTCAGGGGAAAAAATAACTTTGTCCAGGAGTTAGAGATAGGAAAAACCCTTGAGAAATGGGGGATATTTATTTTGAGAATCAAAACTAAGGTTTGGCATAACCTAAGGGAAGCAGGAATATGAAAGATTTAGTGCTATATGAATGATTAAATCTATGGCTTTAAAAGTGATTTTATTATTTTATCAAACAGGATTTAATCATTTCTGAAATATTTTCATTCAGAAAATCTATCTCACTGATGCAGATGGTAGTTAATTTTGAAGGGACTGTGGTTGCTTCTTAAAAGCCCTCCCTTCAATTTTTCCTTTAACATTAGTGACTAAAGTAACTGTGAAACAGATTGAAAACTGCATTAGAAAGATATGAACAAAGCAATCCATTCAAAGGAGTTATGCTAAGTATATTCTCAATGTGTTTGCCACATGTACTTAGAAATTGCTATTTGTTTGTCAAATTGCAGGAATAGAGTTGACATATGCTGTAATTGATTATCAAATAAAATTTATTCCTATCTAGAATCATAACAATTTCTTCACCTGAAAAAGTGAAGGGGAAAGAAAACATGCGAATATCTAGAAGGAAAAGAAAATGCTTTCGAACAGGTAATGGTCAGGCATGTATCTGGCCCATTATCATATATGAACCCCACTAACCCCCCCTCTTTTGCACCATATTCTTCAATTGTTGCTCTCTTTATAAATACATCCAAATATACTTTAAACCCTTTAATCTGTATCAATGTATCTGCCTGATAATAATATACAGCAATTGCTAGGATTTGATTTCAACTTTGTTGTTCACTTCTGAACCCTCAGGAGTAAGGTTATCCTTCCTGTGGTTAAGATGACTAGAATGCATACAGTATTTCAGCTGTTCACTGAATAATATGTATATAATCTACAGGTTGTCCTTTATGATTTTTCTCCTTCTATTGTTCCTTTACCACTGTTTGACATTTGACAGTGTATTTCCTACAATATGTCCATCCTATCATGTACAGACAATCTTCCCCAGACTGCACAAAATTTCATATTTTGGATCATCCTTTTCCTAATGAATTCTAATATGGTTACCTATGCTCATGGCAACTTGCATAATTGCATTGATCACAGAAAGCTTTTCATTTCTTTGACAAAAAAGTGAATTATGTTACATTTAGTTTTCAGTTTGCTTTCTGAAACATTCGTAAAGAACTGTGGTTACTATGAACTATTCCAATAAGGCAGAGGAACATACCCTTTGTTCTGGTAGTCGATGAAGAACTTTCTCCCTTATTACATAATAGAGACAGAAATGTGTTAAATTGTGTAATTAAGTTGTCAAGCATTTTATTTCAAGTTTTTTGAATCAAAGACTTTCAGGCAGGCCTGTTCCCCAAGCATTGTCTTTTTATGACTATTAAAAATTTCAACGAATCTTTGTAATTAACTGCATTAAAAATATTTTAAGGTATTTTAGAACATAGAACATAGAACAATACAGCGCAGAACTGGCCCTTCGGCCCTTGATGTTGCGGTGACCTGTGAACTATTCTCAGTTCGTCCTCCTACACTATCCCAAAATCATCCATGTGCTTATCTAAGGATTGTTTAAATCTCCCTAATGTGGCTGAGTTGACTACATTAGCAGGTAGGGCATTCCACGCCCTTACCACTCTGCATAAAGAACCTGCCTTTGACATCTGTCTTAAATCTACACTCCTCAATTTGTAGTTATGCCCCCTCGTACATGCTGATGTCATCATCCTAGGAAAAAGACTTTGACTGTCTACACTATCTAATCCTCTGATCATCTTGTATGTCTCTATCAAATCTCCTCTTAACCTTCTTCTTGCCTATGAGAACAGGTTCAAGTCCCTCAGCCTTTCCTCATAAGACCTTCCCTCCAGACCAGGCAACATCCTGGCAAATCTCCTCTGCACCTTTTCCAATGCTTCTACATCCTTCCTGAAACATGGGGACCAGAACTGTACACAATATTCCAAGTGTGGCCGCACCAGTGTTTTGTATAGTTGCAGCATGGTATTTCGGCTCCTGAACTCAACCCCTCTACGAATGAAACCTAACACACTGTATGCCTTTTTAACATCACTATCCACCTGTGTGGCAACTTTCAGGGATCTATGTACATGGACTCCGTGATCCCTCTGCACATCCACACTACCAAGAATCTTTCCATTAACCCAGTACTCTGCCTTCCTGTTATTCTTCCCAAAGTGCATCACCTCGCATTTAGCTCCATTGAACTATATTTGCCACCTCTCAGCCCAATTCTGCAATTTATCCAAGTCCCCCTGCAACCTGTAACATTCTTTCACACTGTCCACTACTCCACCGACTTTAATGTCATCTGCAAATTTACTAATCCATCCACTTATGCCTGCGTCTAAGTCACCTATAAAAATGACAAACAGCAGTGGTCCCAAAACAGATCCTTGTGGCACACCACTAGTAACTGGACTCCAGGCTGAATATTTTCCATCAATCATCACTCATTGCCTTCTTTCAGAAAGCCAGTTTCTAATCCAAACTGCTAAATCACCCTCAATTCCATGCCTCTGCATTTTCTCCAACAGCCTACCATGTGGAACCTTATCAAAGGCTTTATTGAAGTCCATGTATACCACGTCACCTGTGCTACCCTCATCTACATGCTTGGTCATCTTCTCAAAAAACTCAATGAGGTTTGTGAGACACGACCTGCCCTTGATGAAACCATGTTGGCTATCTGAAATCAAATTGTTGCTTGTGAGATGATTATAAATCTTATCTCTTATAATCCTTTCCAAAACCTTTCCTACAACAGAAGTAAGGCTCACTGGTCTATAATTACCTGGGTCATCTCTGCTGCCCTTCATGAACAAGGGCACAACATTTGCAATCCTCCAGTCCTCTGGTACCAAACCTGTAGACAATGATGACTCAGATATCAAAGCCAAAGGCTCTGCTAGCTCCTCCCTAGCTTCCAAGAGAATCCTTGGATAAATCCCATCTGGCCCAGGGGACTTGTCTACTTTCACTCCTTCTAGAATTGATAACACCTGTGTGTAACTAACCTCGATCCTTTCTAGACTAATATCTCGTATCTCATTCTTCTCCTCTACAATATTCTCCTTTTCCTGAGTGAACACCATTGAGAAATGTTTGTTTAGCACCTCTCTGATCACCACAGGGTCCACACTCAACTTCCCACTTCTGTCTTTGACTGGCCCTATCCCTACCCTAATCATCCTTTTATCCTCACATACCTATTGAAAGCTTTAAGGTTCTCCTTTATTCTATTTGTAAAAGACTGCTCGTGTCCTCACTTCGCTCTAATTAACTCTCTCTTTAAATCCTTCCCAGCTGATCTGTAACTCTCCATCGCCTCATCTGCACCATCTTGTCTCATCAACACATAAACCTCCTTCTTCTTTGTAACAGGAGATGCAATTTCTGTTGTAAACCATGGTTCCCTTACCTTATCACTTCCTCCCTGCCTGACAGGGAGAAACCTATCAGGGACATGCAAATCTGTTCCTTAAACCAGCCCCACATTTCCATTGTCTGCATCCCCTGCATTTTGCTACCCCATTCTATGCATCCTAATTCTTGCCTAATCGCATTATAATTGCTCTCGCCCTATTGATAACTCTTGATCTGTGGCATGTGCCTATCCCTTTCCCTCGCTAAACTAAACATAACTGAATTGTGGTCACTCTCTCCAAAGTGCTCACCTACAACTAAATCAAACGCCAAGCACCAGGTCCAGTGTGGCCTCCCCTCTTGTCGGCCCTTCGACATACTGTGTCAGGAAACCTTCCTGTACACATTGGACAACAACTGATCCATCCGACGTACTAGAGTTATAGCATTTCCAGTCAATGTTGAGGAAGCTAAGGTCCCCCATAATGACCACCCTGTTCCTTTCACTCCTACCCAGAATGATTTTGCTAATCCTCTCTTCCACTTCCCTGGAACTCTGCGGAGGCCTATAAAAAACTCCAAACTGTGTGACCTTTCCTCTCCTGTTTCTAACTTTAGCCCACACTACCTCAGCAGACGAGTCCTCACCAAAAGTTCTCTCAGCCACCGTTATACTATCCTTGACCAACAAGGCCACGCATCCCCCACTTTTACCGCCTTGCATGTTGTTAATGAAAGATCTGAATTCTGGAGCCTGCAACATCCATTCCTCACCGTGTTGTATCCAAGTCTCCAAAATGGCCACAACATCGAAATCCCAGGTACCTATCCATGCTGCAAACTCATCCACCTTATTTCGGATACTTCTGGCGTTGAAGTAGACACACTTCAAACCACTTCACTGTCTGACCCTGAAATCCTGTCCCGGTCCTTCCTATTCTCATTCTCCTGTGCACTGCAACTACACCTCCGGTTCCCATCCCACTGCTGAGCTAGTTTAAGCCCACCCGAATAGCACCAGCAAATTTCCCACTGACCCCTTCGCCCACCTCCAACACACTGCATCCACCTGGACACCCCGCGCTGGCCTATTACCCACCCTTGAACTCTTCATTTCCAACTGCCGCTGGGACATTTACCGCCTCAACCTATCTATCCCCCTCCCCCACTGACCCTCACAAAGCGCAGCCCTCCAATCCCTCTGCTCCAATCCCGACCTCACCATCAAGCCAGCAGATAAAGGGGGCGCAGTGGTAGTCTGGCGCACTGACCTCTACACCACTGAAGCCAAATGCCAACTCAACGACACCTCTTCCTACCACCGCCTCGACCATGACCCCACCCCCCCTTCACCAAACCATCATCTCCCAGACCATACAGAACCTCATCACCTCAGGAGATCTCCCACCCACAGCTTCCAACCTCATAGTCTGGGACTCCGCACTGCCCGGTTCTACCTCCTTCCCAAGATTCACAAGCCAGACCTCCCTGGCCGACTCTTTGTCTCAGCATGCTCCTGCCCCACTGAACTCATTTCTACCTACCTCAACACTGTCCTATCCCCCCCTAGTCCAGGAACTCCCCACATACGTTCGAGACACCACCCACGCCCTCCACCTCCTCCAAGACTACCGTTTCCCCGGCCCCCAATGCCTCATCTTCACCATGGATATCCAATCCCTCTACACCTCCATCTGCCATGACCAGGGCCTCCAAGCCCTCCGTTTTTTCCTCTCCAGACCTCCCCCTCACTGAGTACCCTTCCACTGACACTCTCATTCATTTGGCCGAACTGGTCCTCACCCTTAACAATTTCTCCTTCGAATCCTCCCACTTCCTCCAGACCAAAGGGGTAGCCATGGGCACACGTATGGGCCCCAGCTATGCCTGTCTCTTTGGCTATGTAGAGCAGTTGATCTTCCGTAATTACACCGGCACCACTCCCCACCTCTTCCTCCGCTACATTGATGACTGCATTGGCGCCACCTCGTGCTCCCGCGAGGAGGTTGAACAATTCATCAACTTCACCAACACATTCCACCCTGACCTTAAATTTACCTGGACCATTTCTGACACCTCCCTCCCCTTCCTGGACCTCTCCATCTCCATTAATGATGACCGACTTGACACCGACATTTCTTACAAACCCACCGACTCCTACAGCTACCTGGATTACACCTCTTCCCACCCTACCTCCTGCAAAAATGCCATCCCATATTTCCAATTCCTCTGCCTCCACTGTATCTGCTCCCAGGAGGACCAGTTCCACCACAGAACACATCAGATGGCCTCCTTTTCTAGAGACCGCAATTTCCCTTCCCACGTGGTTAAAGATGCCCTCCAACACATCTTGTCCACATCCTGCACCTCCGCCCTCAGACCCCACCCCTCAAACTGTAACAAGGACAGAACGCCCCTGGTGCTCACCTTCCACCCTACCAACCTGCGCATAAACCAAATCATCCGCCGACATTTCCGCCACCTCCAAACAGACCCCACCACCATGGATGTATTTCCCTCCCCAGCCCTTTCTGCCTTCCGCAAAGACCGTTCCCTCTGTGACTACCTGGTCAGGTCCACGCCCCCCACCCACAACCCACCCTCCTGTCCTGGCACCTTCCCCTGCCACCGCAGGAATTGCAAAACCTGCACGCACACCTCCTCCCTCACCTCCATCCAAGGCCCTAAAGGAGCCTTCCACATCCATCAAAGTTTTACCTGCACATCCACCAATATCATTTATTGTATCCGTTGCTCCCGATGCGGTCTCCTCTACACTGGGGAGACTGGACGCCTCCTAGCAGAGCGCTTTAGGGAACATCTCTGGGACACCCGCACCAATCAACCACATTGCCCTGTGGCCCAACATTTCAACTTCCCCTTCCACTCTGCCGAGGACATGGAGGTCCTGGGCCTCCTTTACTGCTGCTCCCTCACCACCAGATGCCTGGAGAAAGAACGCCTCATCTTCCGCCTCGGAACAACTTCAACCCCAGGGCATCAATGTGGACTTCAACAGTTTCCTCATTTCCCCTTCCCACACCTCACTCCAGTTCCAAACTTCCAGCTCAGCACTGTCCCCATGACTTGTCCTATCAGTCTATCTTCTTTTCCACCTATCCACTCCACCCTCCCCCCCGACATATCACCTTCACCCCCTCCCCCACTCACCTATCGTACTCTATACTACTTTCTCCCCACCCCCATCCCCACCCTCCTCTCACTTATCTCTCCACCCTTCAGGCTCTCTGCCTGTATTCGTGATGAAGGGCTTTTGCCCAAAATGTCGATTTTACTGCTCCTCGGATGCTGCCTGAACTGCTGTGCTTTTCCAGCACCACTCTACTCCAGAATCTAGTTTCCAGCATCTGCAGTCATTGTTGTTACCCTATAATTGTATGACAAGCACCGAGAGCCATCAATTTTGAGAAGGCTTCCGTTATAAATTTAAAAGGATGTGCTGGGGGGCGATACAAACTTAAGATCCCATATTCCTCTCCATTTATAAGGGCTTTAATCAGCATATATCGTCCAGATTCATCTTTTGTCTGATTTAGGATTTTGAAAGGGAAATTCTTCCGAATAAGAATAACAACTCCCCTACCTTTTGAGCTAAAAGAAGAAAAAAAAGCCTGATCACATCCACCCTGTCGTAATTTCAAGCGCTCTTTATCCAACAAGTGTGTGTCCTGTAGAAGAGCTATATCAACCCTTTCTTTCTTGAGGTTTTATAATATTTTCTTCCTTTTGACTGGCGAATTACTCCCCTTGACATTCCAGGTGCACCACTTAACCGACTGATCAACCATAATCGTCCGGGCAAATCCGAGACCCCTTGGGAGGGGAAACCCTATCCAGAACATCCCGAGCATAGCGGATATAAAATTCACAAAAATAAAGGCTCTTTAATACACTCTCATCAATATAATAAAAAACTATTTCTAAGTAAAAAAATTTAAAACGTATTTAAATGGAGAATTTCCCCCTTGTTCCCGGGGGTATCACTTCCTCTCCAAAAGTCCATCATATCCTCTCCCAACCAATGCCCCACCCTTGACCCAGGCGTCCCTCGATTGGATGAAGAAAATTCAAATATACTACAGAGCTAGAGTTAACTGTGAGCACCCTAGCCCTCCACCCACACCAACACTTGGATATATTTGGTAATGTTAATACCATGTATAAACATATATAACTATAAAATTACATCCTCAACAAGTAATAATTAAATATAATAATACAAGATAACAGGGGAAAACAACCCTGCTCCTAAAGACCGAAATAAAATAGAATAAGGTAACCACCTCCCCCCACCAACATTAACTAGACCCTCCCGCGGCCTATAAAGGGGAAGAAAATTGCTAAGTAGAGAAAAAATAAATAAAAACCCTCTCCCCATCCCCTGAAGATAATATTAAACAGCAAGGTAAAAAAAGGGGAAGTAAACCGGGGTGGGGGGAGAGCAAAACAACATCAATTAACTCTTACAATTTATCTAAGAGAGTCCAAAAATTCCTTGGCCTTTTCCGGCGATCCAAAGTTATACACGGACCCTTCATGGTTAAAGCATAGCGTCGCTGGGTAGCGCAAGGAGTACAAAATATTTAAGTCCTTTAAACACTTCTTCGCTTCATCAAATGCCTTCCTCTTTTGGACCAGAGCTGGGGAAAAATCCTGGAATAACATAATCTTGGATCCTTTCTAAATCATGGTTTGGGGATCTTTCCCAAGATTTCTGGAAGCTTCTAAGAGCATCTGCCTCTCCTTATAGCTCTGCAGCCAGAACAGGACCGGGCAGGGACGCTGGTTCGAGCTGGGCCCGTGTATTGCAACCCGGTAGGCCCATTCCGCCCTTACCTGGCCTGATCCAACCTCCAGATTTAACAGTTGTGGAAGCCACTGTTCGAGAAAGGCTGTAAGCTGGCCTTCTTCTTCCCGTTCAGGAAGGCCCAGCAAATGAATATTTTTTCGACGATCTTGATTCTCAAGGTCGTCAATGTGATTCTGTCAGGTCCAGACTCACTGTTCAAGAGTCCGGACCCGATCCACGGCCGATTCTGCTGTAGTCTCGGAGGTCGCAGCCTTTAGCTCCACCCCTCCGACTCGGCGCTCAATTTCCATGATGTCTTGGTTGTGCTTTTGTAGCGCAGCCGAGAGTGAGTTCCATTGGCTCTGGGACTCTTCGATGAAGGCGTCGATCTTCGCATTGAGTTTAGAGATTATTTCCACGAGGCTCCCCACCGTAGGTAAGTCCCCCGGGGTGGCTGTGGACACCTCTGCTGCAGCTAGGGAGGGTGGGGGAGGGGTTCCTGCCTCCTGACAACTGCGGGCTCCTTTCCCGTTAGTCATTTTTTTGGAGATTAAATTGTTTAAATTCAGTACTGAGCAACTAATTACATTAAGTAAAAACTATTTTGAATGATTTGGTGAGTGTGGTGGAGGCGGGTGACCCACTTTTCCCAAGTCTTGGGAGGGGCACTATAGACTCAGACTTGCTGGGTCACCGCCATCTTGGATCCCCTCAAATCATTATTAATTAAACTTCTATCCATCTCCTCCTTTAATTTGTTCTGTGTACTGGTATCCACCACACTCAAGGGTCATGAATTCAAACAGATTCCACAATGCCAAAACTCGCTTCCACAGCCACGTTTCCTTTCTCAGCGACTGCCAATGGCTCACACTTTCCCCAACTTTCAACTCAGTTTCACCCTTTGTGTTTCAAATCGACCCACAATTCCAAGTATATCCAGGACATACAACATTCTTCAGACTGCTGCTTTCACCGCATCCTGCGATCCACGATCAATGTCATATGCTATCATATGTGCACTCTTGAATCCATTCAGCAGCAACACTGACTCACTCTCTCTCTCTCTCTCTCTCTCAAAGCTGTGAGGTTCCCCAGTTCACTTCAGCCTTCGCTTCATCCATCGTCTCAACAAAAGACTTTATTTCTTTCTTTCAGACATCAAGGCGCGCAAGCTCCAAAAACTTATGGACTCCAACATCCATCCTGCAACCATCCCTTAGCACTTAGCCCTTCCCAGAACCCGGATGCTATCACTTTCTGTCCCCCTGAGGCCCATTGTATCAGCCTACTCATGCCCCACTGAGCTTATTTCCTCCCATCTTGACTCCATCCTCTCTTCACTTGTCTAGACCCTGCCCACTTACATCAGTGATTCCTCTGATGAGATCTCCACAATATTGACTATTTACAATCCCCTGGCCCTAAATGCCTCCTGTTCACCATGGATGTCAATCCGTCTGTACCTCCAACCTCCACCAGGACGGTCAGCGAGCTCTCAGCTTCTTCCTGAACCAGAGGCCTGAACATTCCCCACCCACCATTACTCGACTCTGCCTGGCTGAACATGTTCTTTCACTGAACAATTTCTCCTTTAATTCATCTCACTTCTGCCAAGACAAAGCAGTGGCTATGGGCACTTGCATGGGTGCCAATCATGTCTGCCTCTTTATGGGGTATGTGGAACAATCCTTGTTCCAGTCCTACACTGCCCCACCCCTCCCACTGTTCTTTTCTCCATACATTGACGACTGCTTCGGTGCTGCTTGAGATCCCCACTAAGACCTTGAAAAGTTTGTTCATTTTGGCTCCAATTTCTGTCCCCCTATAAATTGCACATTATCCATTTCTGACACTTCTCTTCCTTTTCTTGACCTGTCTGTTTCCATTTTCAGGATAAACTGTCCACTGCATCCACTACGAAGGCTCTGACTCCCATAGCTACTTTCACTACAGCTCTTCACACCCCACATCCTGCAAGGACTCCATCCCATTCTTCTAGTTCCTTTGCCCAGGTCACATCTGTTCAGGTGATGCCCAACCTTCCAAAACGGTGCTGCTGATGTTGCTTGCTTCCTTCATGACTGTGTATTCCCATCCACTGTAGTTGACAGAGCCCTAAACTGCATCCGACCTCTCACCCGTGCTTTCACCCTTGCCCCTTCCCATCATTCACAACAGCATGATCAGGTCCCCCTCGTCCTCACTTTTCATCTTGCCAGCCTCCACATTCAAAGGATCACTCTCTGCCATTTTAGACAAATCCAGCAGAATGCCATCACATACACATCTTTCCCTCACTTCCTGACTGCATTTCGCAGGGATTGTTTCCTCCGGGATACCTTCGTCCTTTCAATGACCACAACACGAACCCCCTGTTCCCAAGGCATCTTCCCATGTAACTGCAGCAGGTGCCACACCTGCCCCTTCACCTCCTCCCTGCTCACCATCCAAGGACCTAAACAGTCTTTCCTAGTCAAGCAACATTTTCACCTGCACCTCCTCCAATTTTGTGTATTGTGTTCGCTGCACAAATGTGGCCGTCTATATTGGAGAAACCAAACGCAGACTGGGGTGACCGTTTTGCAGAACACCTCTGGTCTGTGCACAAGCATGACTCTGACCTTCCTCTAACCAGTCATTTCAACACAGTGTCCTGCTTGCATGCCTACTTGTCTGCCCTCAGGAGGTGGAGAATTTGACATCTCGGGTATAACCATTCTTCAAGGATAAAGGTGGAGATAGGGGTCTGTAGATAATGTTCCTCCAGCCTCCTGCTTGTCTATTTTGTATCTCAGCATCTGCAGCTATTTTTTATCTCTCACTTGTCTGTCCTCAGCATGCTGCAGTGTTCCAGTGAATCACAGAGCAAACTGGAGGAACAGCATCTCATCTTCAGACTAGGCACTTTATAGCCTTCTGGACTTAATATTGAGTTCAACACCTTCACCAACTCCCATCTTTTCCCTTTCTTTTCCCTTTACTTGTTACATTCTCTGTCACCATATCCTCTCTCCCCTCTCCCCAGCCCAGTGGGGCTGTCTGCTCCTTAAAGTCTAACAGTTAGACACACCATTGTTCTGCCATCCTCACATTCTGATCACTTAATCTGAACTATCAATATCTTTTCTCCACCAGCACTTTGCACTCACCCATCCTCCCAACTACCTGTATACCCAAGTGCTACCCTGGCCCCACTTCACTTCATCTTGACTTCAAACATTAGCTTGCTTTGTCTCCATAGATGCTCTCTGACCCACTGTGGTCTCCAGCATTTGTTGTTTTCTCCACAGATTGACAACTCTTTGAGAGAAATAATTCCCCTCAGGTCTGTTTTCAATATGCTATTTTTATCCTAAAACTGTGACCTCTTGTTCCAGATTGCCCCACAAAGGGAAACATGCACTCCTTTGTCAACCCACTTTAACATCTTTTATACAATTAGATCACTCGTATTCTTCTAAACTCTAGAATGTATACGCATAAACTGCTCAATCTTTCCCCATAAGACAAACTCCTCATCTCTGGAATCAATCAAGTGAATTGTTTGAAACATATACCATTCTGACAGGACCTGACAAGGTTAATGAAGTAGCATGTTTCCCAGCTTGTGATCCTTGCAGCACACTGCTGGTCACAGGCTTCCAGTCTGAACAACAAACCTTTGTCACCACCCTCCATCTCCTACTATCCAGCCAATTTTGTATCCAATTAGCTAGTGCTCCTTGGATCTCATAACTTTATTTGATGAATTAGTATGTTTCCCTCAGCTGGTGAACCTAACAGCAGGGGACCCAATGTCAATATAAAGGAATGGCCTTTATGGTAGAGCTGAGGAGAAATATTTTCACTCAGAGAATGGTCATAGAGAGTCATAGAGTCATAGAGATGTACAGCATGGAAACAGACCCTTCGGTCCAACTCATCCATGCCAACCAGATATCCCAACCCAATCTACTCCCACTGCCAGCACCCGGCCCATATCCCTCCAAACCCTTTCTATTCATATACCCATCCAAA
The DNA here is from genome assembly GCF_047496795.1 of Chiloscyllium punctatum. NCBI lineage: Eukaryota > Metazoa > Chordata > Chondrichthyes > Orectolobiformes > Hemiscylliidae > Chiloscyllium > Chiloscyllium punctatum. The sequence continues at coordinate 87,802,502 of NC_092746.1, read as the reverse complement.
TGCCTCTTAAATGTTGCAATTGTACCAGCTTCCACCACTTCCTCTGGCAGCTCATTCCATACACGTACCACCCTCTGTGTGAAAAAGTTGCCCCTTAGGTCTATTTTATATCTTTCCCCTCTCACCCTAAACCTATGCCCTCCAGTTCAGGACTCCCTGACTCCAGGGAAAAGACTTTGTCTAATTATCCTATCCAGGCCCCTCATAATTTTGTAAATCTCTATAAGGTCACCCCTCAGCCTCCGAACCTCCAGGGAAAACAGCCCCAGCCTGTTCAGCCTCTCCCTATAGCTCAAATCCTCCAACCCTGGCAATATCCTTGTAAATCTTTTCTGATCCCTTTCAAGTTTCACAACATCTTTCCAATAGGAAGGAGACCAGAATTGCACGCAACATTCCAACAGTGGCCTAACCAATGTCCTGTACAGCCGCAACATGACCTCCCAACTCCTGTACTCAATACTCTGACCGATAAATGAAAGCATACCAAACGCCTTCTTCACTATCTTATCTACCTGCGACTCCACTTTCAAGGAGCTATGAACCTGCACTCCAAGGTCTTTGTTCAGCAGCTCTCCCTAGGACCCTACCATTAAGTGTATAATTCCTGCTAAGATTTGCTTTCCCAAAATGCCGCATCTCACATTTATCTGAATTAAACTCCATCTGCCACTTTCAGCCCATTGGCCCATCTGGTCCAGATCCTGTTGTAATCTGAGGTAACCCTCTTCGCTGTCCACTACACCTCCAATTTTGATGCTATCTGCAAACTTACGAACTGTACCTCTTATGCTCGTATCCAAATCATTTATATTAATGGCAAAAAGTGGAGGACCCAGCACTGATCCTTGTGGCACTCCACTGGTCACAGGCCTCCAGTCTGAAAATCAACCCTCCACCACCACCCTGTGTCTTCCACCTTTGAACCAGTTCTGTATCCAGCTGGCTAGTTCTCCCTGTATTCCTTGAGATCTAACCTTGCTAATCAGTCTCCCATGGGGAACCTTGTCGAACACCTTACTGAAGTCCATATAGATCACATCGACTGCTCTGCCCTCATTAATCCTCTTTTTTACTTCCTCAAAACACTCAATCAAGTTTGTGAGACATGATTTCCTAAGCACAAAGCCATGTTGACTATCCCTAATCAGTCCTTGCCTTTCCAAATACATGTACATCCTGTCCCTCAGGATTCTCTCCAACAACTTGCCCACCACCAAACATCAGGCTCACCGGTCTATAGTTCCCTAACTTGTCCTTACCACCCTTCTTAAACAGTGACACCACGTTAGCCAACCTCCAGGCTTCCGACACCTCACCTGTGACTATTGATGATACAAATATCTCAGCAAGAGGCCCAGCAATCACCTAGCTTCCCACAGAGTTCTCCGGTACACCTGATCAGGTCCTGGGGATTTATCCACTTTTATGCATTTCAAGACATCCAGCACTTCCTCCTCTGTAATCTGGACATTTTGTAAGATGTCACCATGTATTTCCCTACAGTCTATATCTTCCATATCCTTTTCCATAGTAAATACTGATGCAAAATACTCGTTTAGTATCTCCCCCATTTTCTATGGCTCCACACAAAGGCTGACTTGTTGATCTTCGAGGGGCCCTATTGTCTCCCTAGTTATCTTTTTGTCCTTAATGTTTTTGTAAAAACTCTTTGGATTCCCCTTAATTCTATTTGCCAAAGCTATCTCATGTCCCCTTTTCGCCCTCCTGATTTCCCTCTTAAGTATATTCCTACTTCCTTTACACTCTTCTAAGGATTCACTCGATCTATCCTGTCTATACCTGACATATGCTTCCTTCTTTTTCTTAACCAAACCAATCTTAAAGAAACCAAATTTCTTTTGTCATTCAGCATTCCCTATACCTATCAGCCTTTCCTTTCATCCTAACAGGAATATACTTTCTCTGGACTCTCATTATCTCATTTCTGAAGGCTTCCCATTTTCCAGCCATCCCTTTACCTGTGAACATCTGCCCCCAGTCAGCTTTCGAAAATTCTTGCCTAATTCCGTCAAAATTGGCCTTTCTCCAATTTAGAACTTCAACTTTTAGATCTGGTCTATCCTTTTCCATCATTATTTTAAATCTAATAGAATTATGGTCGCTGACCCCAAAGTGCTTCCCCTCAGTCACCTGCCCTGCCTTCTTTTCCAAGAGTCAGTCAAGTTTTGCACCTTCTGTAGTAGGTACATCCACATACTGAATCAGAAAATTGTCTTGTACACACTTAACAAATTTCTCTCCATCTAAACCCTTAATACTATGGCAGTCCCAGTCTATGTTTGGTACATCCTTGGAATTTTCTATTCCAACATGCTGTGAAAACTCAATCATTGAGCTTGTTTAGGACAGAAACTGATAAATTTCTGGTGCATAATGAGATTCTAGAGATTTGGAGGCCCAGCAGGAAAGGGGCGTAGAGATAGATGATCAGCTATGATCTAACTGAATGGCAATGCAGAACGGAGGGGCTGAATGGCATTCTGCTAATCACTAGTGGACCCAAAGTGATTGCAATTGTAAAAGTAAGACATCTTCGATATATATTCCGAACCAACGTGAAAGGTATGGTGATGCTACCAGCTTTTTCTTGACTTTATAAGTTATCAATTTTTCTATGTCTTGCAGACTTCCTGCACATATTTCCTACTGTTCTTTGTAGGTGAAATGCTGTGATTGCACACTCCTGCTGGGGAATCTGGCTAGATTAGGGTGCTCATCAGGAAATTGTGAATGCTCAGTCTAAAGTTTCCATCTGTTAATTCCAACAGATGGAATATTGTGAGCAGTCACATGTGGCTTTTGAATTTGTAACCCTGTGGGGCAATGTTCTGTACTAGCATGAAGCTGGACAGTTTAGCCTCAATACCTCCCCATGATTATTGCTGCCTGTTTTACAGCTTCAAAGATCATCTTATTCATCTGCCACTTTAGTCTAATCATAACCAATATCACTGTCCTTTATTATCTTTGACCCCAGTCCACCGCATCAACCAAACACACTTCTCTCTTATTCATGCGTATCCTGCCTAAGAGACGTATTCAGTGCTATTTTATTCTCTTGCTTAATATCTTGGCATAACTCTGTTATTCCTATATATTACAGCTTTTTTCTCAACACATACGTTTCCAATCTGCAGACTTGTTTCATTTGCTTCTTATGTTAATGCAGAATACCTTACTTTCCTCTTTTTGTTATTTTGCCCCTTCCTCTTTTTGTCCTTTGTTCTTTTTCTCAAACAGCATATACTTGTAAACTATTTCCTTTGTAGTCCAGACTTCCGTTCCAGCAATACTGCTCCCTCCCCCACTCCTTAAAGCACTCTTGATTGGAAGCTGCCTTGGTATTTTTGTAGTCTACACATACCTATCAGATTGAAGTGGAACCTGTCTCTTGTGTTTCACCCTGTCCACCCCCCTCAAAGACAAAGGAAATGTTGGTTACCTTAATAAGCAAATTATTCCGAAAAGCAACATCTGGACATCAATCATTTCCTGCAAGATTCTATTGGGAGTTCATAACAATCGCAAAATGACCTATTTTCTCCTTCAGGTTCTAACCAGGATCTATTTTTTGACTAGATCTGACTGTATCTCTCTAATTGTATTAACTCCTAGATGTACAACTGCCATTGTTCATCTCCTATTCCCTTACGAATGGATCCACCTCTCTTCTGTACAGACATACTTTGCGAAGTATTTTCATTGGTTCAGTATAGCTCGTTGGATTTGTATTCTCAAATCTTTCTTTAGTCTGGCAGCTGAATAAAATTCATGTCAAATGTGAGTGTGAAACAGAACTAAATTCGACCTTAACTGAAGACATCATAGGGGTCAAAGAATCCCCAATTAAAATGGTGTGAAAAGGAAGCTATCTTTCTGTTCCAAATTTCAGGCGACAGGTTTGATTTGATTGCCGGTATTGTTAACACTTCAATAGTGCATTGCTAAAATAAAATGTATCATGCCTAACGTCTCTCATATTAGATATCCAGATGATCCTGCAGGGACAATGATATATCATCTCATATGAACACAGTTGTGTTTCTGAGGTTTGTAATACTGTTATGTTCTGTGTCTAATTTTAATTTAAGGAAGAACAATAAGTCATGTGACCTGTTCTGAAGTTTGCCAGACAGCAAACTTGTGGTGATTTGTTTGTTAAAGGTTAAAGATTGTTTTACTGGGAAGAAGACACTAGGTGTTCACACTTAGAGTCAATTGCAGTAGTTTGTGTACCCAAACCATCAGTGAAAAATCCTCAGAGCCCCAGAAAATTTCTCAGAATGTTGAACTGTAAGCAGTTATACTTTAAATTGTCAATTTGGTTCCAAGGTGCAAGAGAGGTAAGCTTTTAAGGATAGTTTATCAGCAAATGTCTACCTAGATTGAAAGCCCATGTGATCCACTGTACATCAATGAGGCTGTTAATACATGCAAATAGGCCCTTAACAGTGGAAAAAGTGGACTTTTTGCTCAACATCAGGAAATTCCTTAGTGGGCATTTCACATGATTCTCTCAATTTTCTCACTATGGCCCATTCAAGGACTGGGAAGATTCTGCCATAATAATCACTTTGGACTGATTCTGTAAGAATCACATAACTTTGAAGTGTGTTTCTTTCATTGTGCTAAAATACATAGTTGGGTGGTTTAAAATGCAACTTGCCTGTAAAAGTAGTATTTGTCGAAAGGTGCATTTAATAATTTGCTATGGTACATGTCTGAAGCTATAGACCTGATCTATTGCTTTACTAACAAAGCTACAACACCTCGTCTTCCTTCCTGCCTATCCTTCCAAAACACTGAGTGCCGTTGGATATTCAATTGTCAAAACTCGTTACCCTGCCACCACAGAAGAAAGTGAGGACTGCAGATGCTGGAGATCAGAGCTGAAAATATGTTGCTGGAAAAGCGCAGCAGGTCAGGCAGCATCCAAGGAGCAGAAGAATCGACATTTCAGGCATTTGTCTCTATTTGTGCTCTTAACTCAATAGTTTTATTCCAAATGCTTTGTACATCCAGATTCAAAATCTTCTATTATCAAATCTCCGTATTTGATTCTTTGGTGAAATTCTGTCCCTTCAGCTTCTTTTCTGGTAACAATAAAACTCATTATTAACCTGAACTCCTGCTTTTTCCATGCAACCAAAGCCCCCCCATGATTTAGTTGAAAGCCCTACATATGGCATTAGTTACATGATTCACCAGGACTCTGGTCCCAGTATGATTTAGATGGATCCTGTCCCACTGGAACAGCTCCCTCCTTTGCCAGTATTCTCAAAGCAATCTTTGAGTCATGCATTTACCTTTTTCATCTTAATAAAGAAGATTGAGAAATTTAGGCCTATACTCTAGAGTTTAAAAGAATGTGAGGAAATCTAATTGAGGTATAAAAGATGCTAAAAGGGATTGATGAAGTAGACTGAGGCAGAATGTTTCCTCTTGTGGGCAATCAAGAATGAGAGGTCATAGTTTTAGGATAAAGGGTAGCAGATTTAAAACAAAGATAAGGAGAAATTACTTCTCTCAAAGTGATGTGAACGTATGGAATTCACTGCTTCAGAGGGTGGTGGATACTGGGACATTGCATAAATTTAGTGAGAAGATAGATTTTAAATTAATAATGGGTTGAAGTTTTTTTTTGAGCAGAAAGTGGAGTTGAGGCCAAGATGAGGTTAACCCTGAAAATATCAAATAGCAGAACAGGCTGGAGGAAATAGTGACACTGTATACTTTTTTTTCTGTACTCACGTATGTATTTGAGTACACATGACAATAAATCTAATTCTAATTCTTCTGGATTTCTCTACAAGAGAAATTAGTTTCTCCCAGATTTCTTATTAAATTTTTATTCTTATGTTCTCTGCACGAGATGTTGTTATGTTATTCCTTCAGCTAATAACTAGAAGTTTAAACTTCTTTTTAGAAGTTATTGGTCTTTATGGATCATAACAGTACATTGAGCAAGAGTACTCTGAAATAGTTTAAGCATGCAGCTGTCTGAACATTTTATTTTAAGGAGACCTGTATGTTTATCTGTGTAAGCTAAGCTTCAAGCATATTGCAACATATGAGACATCCTGTGAATTAATACACAGCAGAGATGAGGGGAATACCACATCAATTCACAGAGCACATCTTGAACAGTGTAATAAAACTTGTTTTGCATTCCCATAAGTTTAGAATATTGAGGGTGACCTAATCAACATACTTAAAATAGATTTTATAGAATAGTCTGGGTGAAACTATTTCCTCTTGTGGAGAAAACCAGAAGGATTAGAATTAGAATTAGATTTATTGTGTTCTGTGTGCAACTACAGAGGTACACAAGTATTGCAAAAGTACACAATGTCACCATTCCCAGTGCCACCTTAGTTACAAAGGTAGGTACAAAATCTTAGGTACAAAGTAGAAAAATAAAGAAACAAAGTTAAAAGCTGAATATTATAGTCCCTCTTAGTATTACATAGAAAACTAACAAACTAAAGTTAAAAGTTAAACAGTGCTTAGCTATGCTGAGCTCGTACTCCCTTCGAGGACTTGATCTTCTCTGCTTTGGCCCGGTATCCAGAGACTCAGGCTGCTTGCTCTTCCCACTACCACAGATGCTGGGGACCCTCCCTCACTGCAGCATTGGGCTGGCTTTCCTCTACGCTGATCACCTCCGCACTGAGCAAACTCACTGTCCACAATAGTTAGACAGATTAAAGTAAGGAAACAGTGAATGAAGGAAAAAAAGTTAAAGTGAATGGAACAGATCAGCTCTGGGCAGGAGCCCTCATGCTGTGCTGCTACTCCCCTGCCATCTTGGTAACTTTTTCAAAAGCAGGGGTTATAATCCTAAAGTTTGAATCACACCATTTTAGAGTGGAATTGGAAAGCTCTATTGACACAAAGGATATTAGAAACTGGAAGTTGCGTGTGGAGGCTGAAGAGATTGGGGTGGCACTGAATGAATACTTTTCGTCAGTATTCACTCAGGAACAGGACATTGTTGTCGATATGAATACTGAGGCACGAATAAGTAGAATGGATGGCTTTGAGATATGTAGAGAAGAGGTGTTGGAAATTCTGGCAAGGGTGAAAATAGATAAGTCCCCTGGGCCTGATGGCATTTATCCTAGGATTCTCTGGGAAGCAAGGGAGGAGATTGCAGAGCCATTGGCCTTGATTTTTGTGTCCTCTTTGTCTACAGGAGTAGTGCCAGAGGACTGGAGGCTAGCAAACGTGGTTCCCTTGTTCAAGAAGGGGAGTAGGGATAATCCTAGTAACTATAGGCCAGTGAGTCTCACTTCTGTTGTGGGCAAAGTCTTAGAGAGAATTGTAAGGGATAGGATTTATGCACATCTGGATAAGAATAATGTGATCAAGGATAGTCAGCATGGTTTTGTGAAGGGCAGGTCGTGCCTCACAAACCTTATTGAATTCTTTGAGAAGGTGACTAAGGAGGTAGATGAGGGGAAAGCGGTAGATGTGGTATATATGGATTTTAGTAAGGCGTTTGATAAGGTCCCCCAAGGTAGGCTACTGCAGAAAATACAGAGATATGGCATTGAGGGTGAGTTGGAGGTTTGGATTAGGAATTAGCTGGCTGGAAGAAGACAGAGGGTAGTAGTTGATGGCAAAGGTTCATCTTGGAATGCTGTCACTAGCGGTGTTCCGCAAGGATCTGTTTTGGGACCATTGCTGTTTGTCATTTTTATAAATGACCTGGAGGAAGGGTTAGAAGGTTGGGTGAGCATGTTTGCGGATGATACGAAAGTCGGAGGAGTTGTAGACAGTGAGGAAGGATGTGGCAGGTTACAGCGGGATATAGAGAAGCTGCAGAGCTGGGCAGAAAGGTGGCAAATGGAGTTCAATGTAGCTAAGTGTGAGGTGATTCACTTTGGTAAGAGTAACAAAAAGATGGGGTACTGGGCTAATGGTCGGATACTTGGTAGTGTGGAAGAGCAGAGGGATCTTGGTGTCCATGTACACAGATCTCTGAAAGTTGCCACCCAGGTAAATAGTGCAGTGAAGAAGGCATATGGCATACTGGCTTTTATTGGTAGAGGAATTGAGTTCCGGAGTCCTGAGGTCATGCTGCAGTTGTATAAGACTCTGGTGCGGCCACATCTGGAATATTGTGTGCAGTTTTGGTCGCCATACTATAGGAAGGATGTGGAGGCACTGGAACGGGTGCAGAGGAAGTTTACCAGGATGTTGCCTGGTATGGTAGGAAGATCCTATGAGGAAAGGCTGAGGCACTTGGGGTTGTTTTCATTGGAGAAAAGAAGGTTTAGGGGTGACTTGATAGAGGTGTACAAGATGATTAGTGTACATGGACACCAAGATCCCTCTGCTCTTCCACACTACCAAGTGTCCGACCATTAGCCCAGTCAGCTTTGGCCCCTGACTGGTGACTGTTCATCTCTCTGATGGCATTAGGCTCCTATGGAGCCACAGGACTGACTGTGACCCACTGCTCAGGCTGCAGAGGCATGGACTCCCTGACTAAGAGTGCTCCGAGTGAATGGCTAACCTTGGTCAAACCCTTGATAACGGAGGCTGCCTTTATTATTGTGCTGGTGCTTCTGAGGAGTTCAGTGAGGATTATTCCCATATAATTCTGAGACATAATTGCTTGCTTCCTGCGCTTGCAGTATGTTTGTCTAGACAAGCCTCTGGTCTGCCACAACCCATCCTTAAACATTCTAATCCTTGTGTTAAAATTTCTCCATAATGTCATTCTCTATGTCTCAAATCTTGTCAGTTCCTTAAACTAATTAGTTGGATGACGTACCAGCGGAAAGCCATAGTGGGCAGGTCTCTGGCACTGAGCCTGGCTTTGTAGCTCTGAAGGGAAGGGCGGAGAACAGAAAAGCGCAAGTGGTAGGCGACTCAATAGTTAGAGGAATGGACAGGAGATTGTATGTTCATGAACGATTTCCTGGAAGGTATGTTGCCTCCCAGGCGCCAGGGTCTGGGATGTCTCTGATCTAGTCTACAAGATTCTGAAGGGGGAGGGTGTGTAGCCAGAAGTCGTGGTGCTTATTGGCACCAATGACATAGTTAGGAAAAGGGATGAGGATCTATAGGTGATTTCAGGGAGTTAGGTTAGAAGCTAAAAAGCAGGACGAGCAGAGTAGTAATCTCAGGATTACTACCAATGCCACGTGCTAGTGAGGTGAGGAACAGGGAGTGAGTGCAGCTAAACACGTGGTTATAGGGTTAGTGCAGGAGGGAGGGCTTCAGATACGTAGGTCATTGGGGTACATTCTGGGGAAGGTGGGACCTGTACATGAAGAATGGGTTGCATTTAAACTGGAAGGACCCCAATGTCCTGGGCGGGAGATTTGCTAGTGCACTTTGGGAGAGTTTAAATTAGTTTGGCAGGGGGATGGGAAACAGAGCTACAGATCAGAGGAGAGGGTAGTTGTTGAATGGGCACAAATGGAATGCAGAGAGTTTTCAGGAAGGATACACAATTTATAGGGCAAAGGGATGCATTAAAATGTGTCTGTTTCAAAGCAAGAAGTGTCAGGAATAAGAGTGATGAATTTAGAGCATGGATCAATACTTGGAACTATGATAGAGAAAATGCTGGAAAATCTCAGCAAGTCTGGCAGCATGTGTAAGGTGAGAAAAGAGCTGACACTTCGAGTCTAACTGACCCTTTGTCAACGCTTTGATAGGCTGACAAGGGGGGTAAGCCATATTGGATTTGGTGCTAGGTAACAAGCCAGGCCAGGTATCAGATCTTTCAGTGGGACAGCATTTCGGTGACAGTGACCACAACTGCTTCAGCTTTACCATAGCCATGGAGAGAGATAGGACCAGATAGTATCGGAAAGTATTTAATTGGGGGAGGGGAAATTATACTGCTTTTATACAGGAGCTGTGGAATATAAATTAGGAACAATTGTTCTATGGGAAATGCACAACAGGAATGTGGAGGCTGTTTAAGGAACACTTGTTGCGAGTGTTGAATAACTTTATCCCACTGAGACAGGCAAGGAATGGTAGGGTGAAGGAGCTTTGGATGATAAGAGCAGAGGAACTTCTCATCAAGAGGAAGAAGGAAGCTTAGTTAAGATTGATGAAGCAAGGATCTGGCATAGCTTTAGAGGATTACAGTAGCTAGGAAAGAACTGAAAATGGACTGAGGACAGCTAGGAGGGGGCACAAAAAAGCCTTGTCAGGAAGGATTAGGGAAAACCCAAAGGTCTTCTACACGTACATGAGGAATAAGAGGGAGGGTAGGGCCAATAGGGATAATGGAGGGAACTTGTGTCTGGAGTCTGAAGAGGTAGTGGAGGCTATAAATTAGATTTTTTGCTTCAGTATTCACTAGAGAGAAGGACCTTGTAGATAGTGAGAACACCATGGACCAGGTTAACAGGCTTGAACAGATTGATATTAAGGAAGAGGATATGCTGGAAGTTCTGGGAAGCATCAAGTTAGATATGTCCCTAGGGCCGGACCAGATATATCCAAGGTTACTATGGAAGCGAGGAATGAGATTGCTGCGCCTCTGGTGATGATCTTTGCATCCTCACCCTTCACAGGAGTAATACTGGGTGATTGGAGGGAGGCGAATGTTGTTCCTCAGTTCAAGAACGGGAATAAGGAAATCCCTGGGAATTGCAGACCATTCAGTCTTACGTTTGTGGTAAGCAAGTACTGGAAAGGATTCTGAAAGATAGGATTTATGACTATTTGGAAAACATAGTTTGATTAAAGATAGTTAGCATGGCTTTGTGAGGGGCAGGTCATGCCTCACAAGCCTTATTGAGTTCTTTGAGCGCATGATGAGATAAGTTGACAAAGGTTGAGCAGTGGATGCCGTGTATATGGATTTCAAAGAACAAAGAACAAAGAAAATTTACAGCCCAGGAAAAGGCCCTTCAGCCCTCCAAGCCTGAGCCGATCCAAATGCACTGTCTAAACCTGTTGGTCAATTCCTAAGCATCTGTATCCCTCTGCTCCCCACGTACTCATGCATCTGTCCACAGACGCATCTTAAATGAATCTACTGTGCCTGCCTCTACCACCTCTGCTGGCAATGCATTCCAAATGCCCACTACCCTCTGTGTGAAGTACTTACCGCGTGTATCCCCCCCTTAAACTTTCCATCTCTCACTTTGAAAGCATGACCTCTTGTTATTGAATTCTTCACCCTGGGAAAAAGCTTGTCTCCATCCACCCTGTCTATACTCTTCATGATTTTGTTAATCTCAATCAGGTGCTCCCCAATCTCCTTTTTTCTAGTGAAAATAAACCTAACCTACTCAACCTGTCTTCATAGCCAGGACCTTCCATACCAGGCAACATCCTCGTAAACCTTCCCTGCACCCTCTCCAAAGCATCCACATCATTTTGGTAATGTGGCACCCAGAACTGTACACAATATTCTAAATGTGGCCGAACCAATGTCTTGTACAATTTTAACATGACCTGCCAGCTCTTATACTCAATACCCTGTCCAATGAAGGCAAGCATACCATATGCCTTCTTGACCACTCTATCCACCTGTGCAGCAACCTTCAGGGTACAATGGACCTGCACTCCCAGATCTCTCTGCCCATCAACTTTTCTCAAGGCTCTTCCATTCATTGTATCATTCACTCTAGAATTAGACTTGTCTAAATGCATCATCTCATATTTGTCTGGATTGAACTCCATCTGCCACTTTTCCGTCCAACTCCACTCTATGTATATCCTCCTGTATTCTCTGACAGTCCCTTATGCTTTCTGCTACGCCACCAATCTCTGTGTCATCTGCAAACTTGCTGATCACACCAACAGTGCCCTCTTCTAGATCATTTATGTATATTACAAACAACAGTGGCCCCTATACTAACCCCTGTGGAACACCACTGGTCACCTTTCTCTATTTCAAGAAACTCCCTTCAACTACTACTCTCTGTCTCCTGTTGCTCAACTAGTTCTTTATCCACCTAGCTAGAACACCCTGCACACCATGCGACTTCACTTTCTCCATTAGTCTACAATGGGGAACCTTATCAAACACCTTACTAAAGTCCATGTATATGACATCAACAGCCCTTCCTCCATCTAACAACTTGGTCACTTCCTCGAAGAACTCTATCAAGTTGGCAAGGCACGATGTCCCCCGCACAAAGCCATGTTGCCCATCACCGATAAGCTCATTCCTTTCCAAATATAAATAGATCCTATCTCTCAGTACCCTCTCCAGCAACTTCCCCACCACCGACGTCAAGCTCACTGGTCTGTAGTTATCCAGAATATCCCTACTACCCTTCTTGTATAGGGGGACAACATGAGCAACCTTCCAGTCCTCCGGCACCTCATCTGTATTTAAGGATGCCACAAAGGTATCTTTCAGGGCCCCAGCTATTTCCTCTCTCACCTCCCTCAGCAACTTGGGATAGATTCCATCCGGTCCTGGAGATTTGTCCACCTTAATAGCCTCTAGCATACCCAACCCATCTTCCCTACTTATGCCAAAGTGATCCAGACTCATCAAACTTCTATCTCTAATCTCTTGATTCATCATGTTCCTCTCCTCAGTGAACACTGATGCAAAGTAATCATTCAGAATCTCACCCATTCTCTCAGGTGCGGCACACTCATTATCTTTTAGTGGACCAATCCTTTCTCTAGTTACCCGCTTGCTTCTTATTTAAGAATATAATGCTTTGGGATTTTCCTTAATTCTACTAGCTAAAGTTATTTCATGACCCCTTTTAGCCTGTTGATTCCTTGTTTAAGACTTGTCCTACTCTTCCGATATTTCTCCAGGGCCCATTCTGTTCTCAACTGTCTAGACCTTATGTACGCTTCCCTTTTCCTCTTGGCTAGTTGTACAATTTCTCCTGTCATGTACGGTTCACGAATCTTGCCCTTCCTATCCTTTGCCTTCAATGGGACATGCTGATCCTGCACTACCGTTAACCTACCTTTGAAAGCCTCCCACATCTCAAATGTGGACTTCTCTTCAAATAGCTGTGTCCAATCCAGTTATTTTCCAGCTCCTGCCTAATTTTGATATAATTGGCCTTGGCCCAGTTTAGCACTCTTCCCTTAGGACCACTCTCTTCTTTATTTACGAGTATTATAAAACTTACAGAATTGTGGTCACTGTTCCCAAAGAAATCCCCTATTGCAACTTCTACCACTTGTCCTGGTTCGTTCCCCAGTACCAGGTCCAATATGGTCCCTTCCCTCGTCAGACTATTGACATACTGCTCTAGAAAACTCTCCTGGACACTTTGTACAAATTCTACCTCATCCAGACCTCTGACGCTAAATCTATCCCAGTCAATGTTGGGAGAATTAAAATCTCCCATCACCACTACCCTATTGCCTCTACATCTATTCATAATCTGTTTACCTATTTGTTCTTCTACCTCACACTCACTGTTGGAATGTCTGTAATACAGCCCCAACAATGTAACTGCACCCTTCTTATTTCTCAGCTCCACCCATAATGCCTCACTATCCAAGACCTCCATAGTGTTCTCCTTTAGCACAGATGTGATATCATCCCTGACCAGCAATGCAACTCCACCCCCTCTTTTACTTCTCTCCCTGTCCTGTCTGAAACATCTATATGCTGGAACATTTAGTTGCCAATCATCATGCCCTTCCTTCAACCAAGTCTCTGTGATGGCAATAATGTCATACTCCCAGGCACCAATCCAAGCCCTAAGTTCATCTGCCTTACCCACTATACTCCTTGTATTAAAGTAGATGCATTTCAGGTCACCAGTTCTTTTGTGCTCACCTGCTCTCTGCCTATTCTTCCCTTTATTAATGCTATCTTTATAATTCTTACAGTCTCCAGTCTCCACCTCGCTGCCTTCTTGTTTTGTCTTCTGGTTCCCAGTCCCCTGCCACATTAGTTTAAAACTTCAGTCAGGCATTTGATGAGGTTCCCCAAGGTAGGCTCATTCAGAAAGTCAAGAGATACGGGATAAAGGGAAATTTGGCTGTCTGGATACAGAATTGGCTGGCTGAAGGAAGACAGTAAGTGATAGTGGATGGAAAATATTCCGCCTGGAGGTCATTGACCAGTGGTGCCCCACAGGAATCTGGTTCTTGGGCCTCTGCTCTTTGTAGTTTTTATAAATGACTTGGATGAAGAAGTGGAAGGGTAGGTTAGTAAGTTTGCCACATGTTGGTGGTGTTGTAAATAGTGTTGAGGGCTATTGCAGGCTACTACATGACATTGACAGGATGCAGAGCTGAGCTGAGAAGTGGCAGATGGAGTTCAACTTGGACAAATACAAAGTGATTCATTTTGGAAGGTGGAATTTGATTGCTGAATAAAGGGTTAAAGACAGGATTCTTGGCAGTGTGGAGGAACAGCGGGACCTTGGGGTCCATGTGCATAGATTCCCTCAAAGTTGCCACCCAAGTTGATAGGGTTGTTAAGAAGGCATATGGTGTTTTGGCTTTCATTAGCAGAGGGTTTGAGCTTAAGAGCCGTGAGGTTTTGCTGCGGTTCTACAAAACCCGGGTTAGACCTCAGCAGATTAAAGGTGAACTCTAACATATTGCATCAAGAATAAAATTTAATCAACAGCCAGTTCAAAGAATCCTACTGAATTAGTTCATAAAGAATTGCTTATTGCTGGGGAGGGATTTATCAAGGACCCTGGTTTGTAACCTCTTTCGTTCTCACTTTCCTTGATATAGCTGTTCATGTAATTTGGAGTGAGCAGGGGGTCATCTTACCTCTCTATGTGTTGATGGGATGTGTCTTTCTAATGGAAAATTGCAATGTAACTCATGATGCCCATATTCTGCACATTTCTGTCAAGTTTAATTTGTACATGGGAACTTATGTGGATAATGAACAGTAAAAAGAAACTCCATGGTGCTTCAAAGCTGATCAATACTGATTAGCAGAATGGTCTCATTAAGCAGTAATGAACAACCACATAAGTCAATCAGGAAGGATTAAATGCAGGACAAGGTGAAAGGGTATTTCAACTGTACTATCCTTCATCTTGTGGCAAAGGTGAAATCTACCATTAAATCTATCAGGCACCTACCATTAAATCTTTCAGACAATTTTTCAAGATTTTTCAAGATCTTTATGACCATTCATGTGGTTTTGAGGTTTTATATTTATTTTGACAATTACTTTGAATTCACATTTTTAAATATTTGTTCATGAAATGTGGGCATCACTGGCTAGGCCAACTATTATTACTTCTCTCTAATTACCCTAGAAATGAGCTGCTTGCTAGGGCCACTTTAGAAGATAGTTAAGACTCAACCACATTGCTGGAGTCAAATGTAGGCCAGACCAGGGAAGGACAATAGATTTCCTTTCCTGAAAAACATTGCTGAAGTTGATTTTTTTCAAACCAGTAAACATATTTAAAAAATTAATAAATGAATTTCTAGAGGCTCTAGGAATCAAGAGGTATGTGGGGAGAGCAGGAATGACATTGAGGTAGAGGATCAGCCATGATCCTGTTGATTGGCAGAGCAGGCTTGAGAATTGAATGGCTTTTACTTTATGTTTTTCTGTTTTCAGATAGGTGTGTTAAATCTATGTGCTACTCCTTTAGACAGTGACAAGTTTCATGTTGGGAGCCAGGTAATTCTTACCTTGCATATACTCATCACCAAGACTCATGTACATGGTGCACTGTTGGAAAAAAGGGAGAAAATGGGTCAATAGTACGTGAGCAATGAGCACACGGGTAGCTATTCCAAGGCAAAGCAGGATAAAGAATATGATAGCTTTGCACTAACAGCTGGGTCATGGAAAGATATGACATCATTGTGTGTAGCATAGATCACATGACACCATACCGAGCAATAGTAAAATACTGTGAAGACATAGATGACATACCTGATTGTTAATCACCAGTCACACGAGATGATGGCTCAGATACAGAACATACCAAGCCCATCAGCAGTCACCTAACTACAACAAATGATAAATATCCATCTGCAATGACAGACAGTAATCAACGTGAAATCATGCATTCATTCTTGACGACTGCATAAGGACCCAAATCTGGTTGTGTCACAAATAACCAAGGTGTTAGCTGAATATATAAAGGTATTATATCTATACGCATGCTTTGTACATGTATATCGGGGAAAAAAAGAGAGGAGGGTGTATTATGGCATAGATTCTGGTCAGATCTGTATATTTAAGTGAGTTGTAATGACATCACAACATACAATTTTCCAATGTAAAGGTACCCACCTTGCCTTCAGACATTCTGTGACAAGGAGTCTGCGTAGTCAGATATTTATGCAATAATTGCATAATGTCCAGTAACATAGTAAGCACAGTACTCAGAATATATGTTTAAATCTTTGATTTTGTCACCTTATAAATAGTGTTGTAAATAAACTTCATGATGTATGTCTCACAAGAACTCAACTGTTTGTGGTACAGGTTGCAAATGCTAAGATATAGAAAACCACAATGCTATTGAAACTTTAATCTAAATGCTGCAACCTTCAACTAAAATGTGTATCTGTTGACTGCTTGTTCCCAATCCAGCTAATGCAAATGATGCTAAAACACTAAATTTATTATTCCTCTAGTTGATCTTGCATCCTTAATCTTTTGTAAACTATAGCTCACCTAAAACACAGGCTGTTGTCAAATTTATATTAAATTCATCAAACCCCTGAATCAGTGAAATATGTTGGATTGCATCAACGTCAGTGCCCCATTCCTGATTTGAACACATAACTTGGACTTCATTTGTGTCTGTATTAGCCCCTTGTTGAGCTACTGTCTCACATATATTGTTTTCTTTCCCACTATGTTATCCAACCAGAAATAATTTGTGTGTGAGATTTGAGAGTGAATCTTCTCTAGCTATTTAATCACAGGCATTCAACCTTGTTAATACTTGATGTATTGGGATCCAGGATCTGGATTAGAGTGGTGCTGGGAAAGCACAGCAGTTCAGGCAGCATCCAAGGAGCTGGAAAATCAACGTTTCGGGCAAAAGCCCTTCATCAGGAATAGAGCTGTTCCTGATGAAGGGCTTTTGCCCGAAACGTCGATTTTCCTGCTCCTCGGATGCTGCCTGAACTGCTGTGCTTTTCCATCACCACTCTAATCCAGAATCTGGTTTCCAGCATCTGCAGTCATTGTTTTCACTCTGTATTGGGATCCAGTAGGTGGTGAACAGAAGAAGGCACCTCAAGCACTTTTCTGTTCCCTAACAAAAGTAATAAATACCCCTCCTATGGTTTTGCTGAGATTCTCTTAGCCAGGCATTGAATCTAGGACTTTCTGCAGTGTGTGGCCCAGCTATCCATAAGTATATGAGCTATTAGAGAAGCTCAGAATGATTAGCAGGCAAATATTCATGCATTTAATTAAAACTAGAAGACAATTCAATAAAATCACATCTGTTTTCAGAACTGAGGAGGTTTAGTTAAGAAAATTTGATGATATTCACACAATATTCACCAAAGACTGTTGAACTTTTAGCTTTACTCCTTTATTTTTCTCGTCTACTGTATATTAAAAATGACTTAAATGTTGACTGTTGCTTTATTTCTTTTTTTAAAACTTATTTTATGAAGATAATACTTACTTTTTAAAGAATTTTGTTCCTTTTATGACTTTGTACCTAAATCTTTTGTACCTAGGTACCTTTGTACCTAAGATGGTGCTGTGTGTGAGCAAATGGATAAACGTCCCACCGTACTCCTGAACACATGTGACAATAAAATCTAAATCTAAGTCTGAATCTAAATCTCACCAATGCATCATGAAATGATAGTGGCTTTTTTTGAGATTGTAACTTACCTGTGAGATCACAAGCACAAAAGTGGCTAATGCTTGATTAATCTTGACATTTAGACATATTGAGTGTCTGAGTGGCCAACTATCTTTTTGGCAAAGCTGTTGAGGGTATACAAGACAAGAATCTTCTTCATTGCAAACCCCATGGCTGTGATAGAATAATAATTTTCTCTGTTTCTTAAGAAGGGTTATTGGACCTGAAATGTTAGCTGTGCTTTCTTTCCACAGATGCTGCCAGTCCTGCTGAGTTTCTCCAGCAATTTCTGTTTTTGTTAATAATTTTCTCTGTTGACATGCCAAAAACACAGAAAAATTAGATAATTTAAATGTAAAATCTGCAAGACATAAACTAAATAGCAGCAGTCTTTGAAGTTCACTTCCAATCATCCACCAGGCCCATATTTTGAAAGTGAATCTGCATGTGCGTGTGTCTGTATGTTGTTGCAATGCTTTGTTTTGTACATGCTTTCATTTTTCATTAAGCTATCCTTTGTTCTGTGGATCTGCAGAGCACCTGGTTCACTCTTGATCATTTCCATCTGGTAGGAAACTGCCTTTAGTTACCAATCAACAGAAGAGATTTAAAGTATTCAAGATCAAGATTTTAAGTTTAAGTGCTTTTTAAACATGTGCCTGGTGTACTGCACAAGAATTCAGCAGTCTGTCTGCATGGCCCAGTAACCCTGGCTCTCATAATGGGGCTGTGTGTATAAACTACAATGTCAGCATGTATATATTAAACAGATTGGTCAGCTGGGTTATTTTTTTTACCATTGAAAGTTTCAAAGGCAAATTCTCTTTGTTGAATTTTGGCAAAGTGAAACAGCTTGATATATGATCAATTTATAAACATATTCACGTGTGTATTTAGCTTTCGTGAACTACTTTTTATTGAAAAACGGTGATGAAAATGTGGACCTCAATACCACAAGAGAGTGGTTGGAGTAAACAGTATAGATGTATTTAACGGGCAACCAGACAAGCATGAGGGAGAGAAGATTAGATAGTTGTGATGGTAGATGTAGATGAGGAAAGACAGATGGAGGCTCAAGTGGACCATAAACTCTAGTATGGGCTAGCTGGGCTGAATGGCTTGGTTCTGTGCCACATATCAAATGCATGCACTCTTCAATTACGCTGTGAATGCTCATCAAATGAAAACAATGATGCGCATATATAAGTTAATGTTCAACGTAGACAGTTCGCATTTTTTAAAAGTTGAGACTGACTAAAAGTGTGTTGTCACAGGAGGGTTAAACACAGGGAAGCCTCCTTCTTCAGAGTTGTCAACGAATATGAGCTAATTCTGGATAAATCAGCACGTGTTTCTGTTACCACCTTGAATTGCTGTGATCTTGAAAAATATTCAAACATCTGTAAACTCACTCATTACAGTTTGTTGCAGGCATACAGTATTAAATAAGTTTAATTAGGCCAGAAATATCCCTATTCATTTTCTTGATGAAAGCTGGTGTTTTTATTTTCAATCCGTTCCTTTCTCAGTTTGGTAGCTACAAAACTATTGAAGGGAAATTTGTTCTGCAAACAATGTTTTCAATGAAATATGCTCTCTCTCAGTGCCCTGTGGAAAAGAATTAATGCACTTCCCTCATGTTTCACTCTAAAGGAATGTAACCGTTTGAATCAGTCTAAATGCAGTCAAATGGATAGCCGATATCTACTGAATGATGCATTTGTATTTACTACCACTTGTTTTTATAACGTATGGGACCTGGATGTTTTTTCCTGTTCCTGGATGGTAGCCTGGTGACATGAGCGAATGGCAAAGTTCGGTTGGAACTCGTGTTCACCTCATTGGTGGCCAGACAAATGTGAATTCTCCAGATGCCTCATACCATAACCAAGTTTCCACACAGTGATGCTCAGGCAGAATATTGGGATTTTCAGGTCAGGGTAGATGGGGATAGCGTGTGAAAAACTGTAACCTATAGCATTTCAGGGCCAATATATGTCATCTTAAAAATAAAGTATAGTGAAAATTATGAAAGAAATTGTTCTTTGCTTTCGAAGATTGACTGAAATCTTCCTTTTCTGTTTTACATTTTTGACCGAAGCCTATGCACTGAAATTTCTGGGCCCACTGATGTCACGGTGCAGTGGGGAGGTTCGGATGAGGAGAGTGTTGACAATATGGCGGGAAAAGGTGTGGCAGAGGAGCCCAACATCATTCTAGTGCTTTGTGGCATTGCCAGTGAGTGGGCAGATTAGCAATTAGCTACTTGGTGGGTGGTCAATTAAATGACATTAGTGGTCAAGTGCAGGTAGCTTTCCAGCTCCATGGGCATTTTGCCAATATTGGAGAGGCCATCTCTCAAATGGGAGACTGCTGGATGAAACCTGGCATCTTTTGAACTGGTTCCATGGTGGAAAGCTCTCTTATAGACACCCCTGCAGCAGCACTGGAACCCCATGGTGCACCACATCTCCACCTGCCACCCACCAGTACCTCTCTCCACTGTCCCCTATCACTGGGGTATATTGCATGGTGGCTTCCACCAACCAAATGCACCACCTTTCAAATGTGTCTGGCACTGAGTTATTGTGGCACCCGCGCACTGGTGTTGCAGATTCAGCAATGGTCACCTATGTTGCTGTCTGCTGTGTCTGTAGAGCTGCTGGTGCACTAATGGAGCTAGAAGCTCTTGGCTGTGGGCCTCTGTCCATCATCAGCTGAGAGCTGCAGCCTGGGGTCCCTGCACTCACCGAAGTGGCTGTCCTTCTGTGTTTGCAAGCAAGCAAAATGAGAAAAAGCGGTTATGTGTTCCCAATAATCATGACAGAATGATGCTGCCTCTATTATATGCAGCGATAGCACCACCTACAGGTCTAATGGTTCATGACCATTTCACATAGCGAAAAATAAATGTGCAATGGATCATCATTCAGGACAATTACGTGCCGATTCCTGTGGCTAAGCAGGAAAACATGTTTCCATAACTTTCTGCAGATTAATTGAAAACAGCAGGAAAATCTGTGAAAGGTTCTGTACAGCTTAAGCTTGAAAAAATGACAAGTTTGGACAATGGACATGGTTAATCAATTCAGCATTTTTAAAAGTCAGTAAATATAGACCTTTAACCTATAATAATTCCACGGCTCTGTAACAGTTGTGCAAACAATTTGTCGCCATTGGTTTTTAAAAGAAAGGCTGAACCTTTTATGAAGATGCATCATGGCCAGTTCCAGTTTTGTGGGCACCTGTTAAACAGAGGCAAGTACACATGGTTTGCTTTGAATTGCGTTTTTGTGCGTGTGCGTTTTGAAGATGAGGGATATCAGGAATGAAGAATGGAAAACGGTTCTACTTTCCAACTGTGACAGTTTCAGGACACATCATATCTGAATCAAACTGTTTATGTATCTCGTTGCTGTTGATAAAAAAAACTTTTCTGTCTATCCATTAGCTGCCACAATTCCCTAAATTACAATGGTGGCCACACTTCAAAAAGTACTTAATTGGGTTGCACCAAAGCCCCGAAAAACACTTGGTAAAGACACATTTAAAAAAAAAATTCCTCAAGTGGATATGAAATAATAAAATGCTGGAAACACACAGCAGGTCTGGCAGTATCTGTGGATGAGAAACAGAGTTAATGTTTCAAGTTCAATGCTGCTTCTTCAGAACTGTTCATTCAAACACTTGGAGATAAATAGAAAGCAATAAAGGTGAACAAGCTGAAGTTTCAAATGGAAATCCAATAGGACAGAGTAGTAGCACCTTCTTCAAGGTGGGCATACCCGGAAGTGAAGTGGCAGTGAATTAACTACTCAAATAATAGCAAGCAAAATGTTCTGAAGAGTCACATCTGACTCAAAACATTAACTCTGTTTCTCTCTCCACAGAAGCTGCCAGAACTGCCAAATTTCTCCAGTATTCTCTGTTCTAGTTAAGATTTACAGCATCCATAGCAGTCTGCTTTCACACAGAAATGAAATAACCCTACCTGGGATTTTTATTTCCATCTAACTTTCTAGTCACATTTTCCTCCAGCATGCTCCTGCATAACCATGGATTTGTTAGATCTGGCTTTCATTGGAGAATGCTTGAAAAGAATGAATTTAATATTTGAATGCATGTCGGGTGAGGAACTTTAACACCCTCTGCCAAAAGTGACTTGGTCACATCCCCATTGACTATGCTAGTGGCACTCTGAAGGACATAACTGTTAAATAGGGCCTTTTGGGATGTGAGTGAAATAATGCAAGAAAGTGACTTGGTTGTCATAGTCTTTACCATATTGATCCATGATTGCAAAAGTAAAAGTGACCACTGCAGAGACTTTAAGATCACAAGAAATGTGAATAAGTGTAGGACCCCTTGAGCCTCACATTACTCCAGATGTGGTCTCACCAGCACCTTGAGCAGTTGCAGGAAGACTTCCTTACTCTTATACTTCAACTCCCTTAAAATAAGGTCCACCATTCCATTAGCCTTCCTGATAACCTGCTGCACTGGTTTGCTAGTTTTCTCTGTTTCATGCACAAATCATCAAGTCCCTTTGTGTTGCAGCTTTCTACAGTTTTTCTCCATTTAAATAATATTTGGTCTTTTTGTTCTGCCTTCCAAAATGAACAACTTCATGTTTTCCATGTTATACTGCATCGGCCACCTTATTGAACATTTACTTAACCTATCAATGTCTCTGTAAATTATTTCTGTCTTTCTGTCTTTCTCACAAACTGCCTTTGCACCTATGGTCTGCAAATCCAGCTACAGTATGTCTGCTCCTTCCTCCAAGTCATTAATGTTTATTGTAAACAATTGTGCTCCTAGCATTGATCCCTGTGATACTTCACTGATCATAGGCACCAACCTGAAAAATAATCCCTTATTCCCACTTGCTGTTTCCTGACCATTTGCTATACTCTCATTTCCACATAGAAAATGGCACCTTTTTTCAAAAATTTGCTCAAGGGACAAGAGTGTCAGTGGCTGAGCCAGCATTTATTGCCCATCCC
Source organism: Chiloscyllium punctatum (assembly GCF_047496795.1). NCBI lineage: Eukaryota > Metazoa > Chordata > Chondrichthyes > Orectolobiformes > Hemiscylliidae > Chiloscyllium > Chiloscyllium punctatum. Next base: position 87,779,731 of record NC_092746.1, on the reverse strand, counting down.
TAGTTGCCCTTGAAAAGGAGATGGTTAATTTCTTCCTTGCACAGCTGCAGTCCATGTGCTGTAGGTTACCCCACGATACCTAAGGGAGGGAATTCCAAGATTTTGATCCAACAATAGCAAAAGAATGGTGATACATTTCCAAATCAGGATGATGAGTGTCTTGGAGGGGAACTTGCAGGTGGTGGTGTTCCCATGGATGTGCTACCCTTGTCCTTGGGTCATGGGTTTGGAAGATATTGTCTAAGGATCATTGTCTAATTTTTGCAGTGCATCTTGTAGATTGTACACACTGCTGTTACTGCGCATTGGTAATGGAGGGAGTGGATTTTTATGGATGTTGGCTGCTTTGTCCTCCAAGTCTCTTGAGTGTTCTCATCGCTGTACTCTTTAAGCAAGCGGAGAGTATTCCATTCACACTCCTTACTTGTGCCTTGCAGGTAGTGGATATGCTTTGGGGAGTCAGGAGGTCAGTTACCCGCTGCAATATTTCAGCTGACCTGCTCTTTTAGCTGCTGTGTTTATGTGATGAGTCCAGATGAGTTTCTGGTCAAAGGTAACTCACAGAATCTGGATAGTGGGGGAATTCAGTGATGTTCATATCATTAAATATCAAAGGGTGGTGGTTAAATTGTCTCTTTTTGAAGATGATCATTGTCTGGCATTTGTGCGATGTGACTTACTTGCCCAAGCCTGGATATTGTCCAGATCTTGTTGCATTTAATATGAGCTGCTTCAGTGTCTCAGGAGTCACAAATGGTGCTAAACATCATGCAATCATCAGTGAAGATTCCCACTCCTGATCTTATGATGGAGGAAAGATCATTGATAAAGAGCTGAAGATGGTTGGGCCTAGGACACGACCCTGAGGAACTCCTGAAGAGATGTCCTGAAGCTGAACTGCCTGACTTCCAACAACCACAACCAATTTTCTGCTGGGTATGACAATAACCAGCAGAGTTCATCTCTGATACTCACTGATTCGAGTTTTGCTAGGGCTCCTTGACGACACACCCGGTCAAATGCCGTCTTGATGTCAAGGGCTATCTCTCTCACCTCACCTCTGGAGTTCAACTCTTCTGTCCATGTTTGAACAACAGCTGTAATGAGGGCAGGAGTTGAGTGGCACCCAGACTGGTCGTCATTGAGCAGGTGCAGCCTAATTGCACCACTGACGCCTTCTGTCACTCTAATGATAATTAACTGTAGACTGATGGGATGGTAGTTGGCCTGGGTTAGATTTGTCCTGCTTTTTGTATATAGACATACCGAGGCAATTTCCCACTTTGTCGGGTAGATGCCAGCATTGTAACTGTACTGGAAGAACTTGGCTGGGGGTGTAGCAAGTTCTGAAGCACAAATCTTCAGTATTATTTCCAAAATGTTGTCAGGGACAATAGTACCCAGCATCTCCATCCATTTCATAATGTCTCACATGGAATGAATCGAATTGACCAAGACTGCTATCCGTGATGTTGGAGATCACTGGAGGAGGCTGAGATGGATCATTCACTTGGCACTTCTGCCTGGAAATTGCTGCAAATGCTTTTACCTTATCTTTTGCAGTGATGTATTGGGATCGTCCCTCATTGAAGATGGGGATATTTGTGGAGCTTCCTCATCCAGTGATTTGTTTAATTGTCCACCACCATTCAAAACTAGATGTAGAAGATTGCAGAGGTTAAATCTGATCCAATAGTTGTGGAATTGCTTAACTCTGTTTAACACTTGCCGCCTATGTTGTTTTGCATGCAATTAATCCTGTTTGGTAGATTCACCAGGCTTATATCTCATTTTCAGGAACTACTCCTGGCATGCCCTCCTACCATCTCCAGTGTTGATCCTCTGGCTTGATCGTAATTGTGAGTGGGGATGTCACTGGCCATGAGATTACATAGAGTCTGATTCTGCTGCTGTTGATGGCCCACAGCACCTCACGGATGCCCAGTCTTGAGTTGCTAGGTCTGTTCAAAGTCTGTCCCATTTAGCATGACAATAATGCTGCACTACACGATGGAGGTTATTCTTAATGTGCAGGCGAGACTTCATCTCCGCAAAAACTGTACGCTGGTCACTCTTACTGATACTGTCAATGACAGATGCATTTACAGCTGTCAGATTGGTAAGGATGAGAGCAAGTATGTTTTTCCCACTTGTTGGTTCCCTCACCAACTGTTGCAGGCCCAGTCCAGCTGCTATGTCCTTTAGAATCTGACCAGTTTGATCAGTAGTACTGCTGCCGAGCCACTGTTGCAGTAAAAGAGGCTTGACATTATTTAGGAGAAGGCAGTGTAACCTCGCTGCAATTCATGTCATTAGGGTGAAGACTAGCCTCCTCCAGGCTGCAGCTTGTATCATCTACAGGATACACTGCTCACTGTGGTTTCCTCTACTACACTAACATTGGCTGTGACATTTATCACCTGGATGGAAGGGCTTTGCCTCCACCCCCCAAATTCACATATTGCTGTTCACTTCCATCCTTAAAAATCACACAACACCAGGTTATAGTCCAACAGGTTTAGTTGGAAGCACACTAGCTTTCGGAGCAACGCTCCTTCATCACAATCACCTGATGAAGGAGCGTCACTCCAAAAGCTAGTGTGCTTCCAATTAAACCTGTTGGACTATAACCTGGTGATTTTTAACTTTGTACACCCCAGTCCAACACCGGCATCTCCAAATCATCGCTTCCATCCTGTTATTGCTGTTGGATCAAGATTCAGAAATTCCTGACCACTATGGGAAATCACCATGTTAATTTTTGTGTTTGTCCTTAGGATGTGGGTGTCACTGGCTCAGCCTGCATTTATTGCCCAACCCTAATCAACATTGTGAAGGTGGTACAGTCCATGTACTATAGGTTTACCCAAAGTTGTGTTTAGAAGGGAATTCCAGGATTTTGACCCAGCGACAAGTATAATTCCAAGTCAGGGTGCTGTGTTGGGTGGTAGTTGTGATCCATGTCTCTGCTGCTTTTGACCTTCTAAGTGTTTGAAGTTGTGGTTGGAAGATGTTGTCAAAGGAGCCTTGACAATTTGTTGCCGTGCTGTTCATAAATGGTACACACAGCTAATACTGTGATTCGGCGGAGAATGAAATGAATGCTTTTGGATGGGATGCTCATTAAGTGAGCTGCTTTGTCCTAGATGGCGTTGAGATTCTTGAGTATTGTTGGAACTGCATTCATCCAGGCAAGCATTCTGTCACTCTCCTAATGTATGCCTTGTAAACGGTACACAAGCACTGGGGACATGGGAACTGAGCTACTTGCTGTAGAATTTCTCGCGTCTACCTGTTCTTGTAGCCAGTGACTAGTCCAGCTCAGGTTCTGATGCTTCCCAGAACTTTGGTAGTGTGGAATTCATTGATGCCAATGTCACTGAATTTAAAGGGGAAATGGTTTGATGAGTTTTTTTGGAGATGGTCATTACCTGGCACCTCACAGATGGAAATGTTACTTCGCACTTAACAGTTTAAGCCGGATATCGTTCAAGTCTTGCTGCATATCAATGTGAAACAAGGGGAAGTGGTGGCACAGTGGTGATGTCACTGGCCTAGTAATTCAGAAGTCCAGACAAATATTTTGTGGACATTTTAAATCCCACTCCAACAGATAGTGAAATTTGGATTCAATAAAAATAAGCTGGTCTTATAGTAACCACTGTCAATTGTACTAATGTCCTTTGGAAGAAAAATTGCCATCCTTACCTGGCCTGGCATACATGTGATTCCATAACCATAGTAATGTGGTTAACTTTTATCTGAAGTCTGGACAATAAATGCTAACCTAGCCAGCAATGCCCAGATTGAATGAAGCATAAGAAACCCTCAGTAGTTGGTAATCATTAGACATTGCCATTCCACCACTGTTGCCCATGTCTGGAATTCAACTCTTTTGTTTGCACTACAGTTGTAATGAGGTCAGGAAATTAATGACTCTGGTGGAACTGAAAGTGACTTCCAGGAAGCAGGTTATTGCTGAGTAAGTGCCATTTTATATCACTGTTGATGACCCCTTCCATCACTTTGCTGATAATTGAAAATAGATTGAAAGTCCTGTAATGGGCTGGGATGACTAGGATATCTCTGGGCAATAATCTACATTTCTAGGTATATGCCAATGTTATGAGTATTCTGGAACAGCACGATTATGGATGGGTCTACCTCTGGAGCACAAGTCTTCAGTATTATTTCCGAATGTTGTCAGAGTCTGTAGATTTTGAAGTATCTTGTGGTTTTAGCCATTACTTGATATTTGAAGTGAATGAACAGGTTGACGACTGGAATCCTTGATGCTGGGAACCTCAGGAGGTGGCTGAGATTGGATCATTCACTTGCCACTTCTAGCTGAAGCCTATTGCATATGCTTTCGTCTTATCTTTTTTTACTGATGTGCTGGATACCCATATGATTGAGGACAGAGACATTTACTATCGTTCCTCCTATCGCCCACCACCCTTCATGGCCAGATGTGGCAGAACTTAGATCTAGTCCATTGGCTGTGGGATCATTTAGCTCTGTCTATTATGTGCTGCTTATGCTACTTGGCAAGTAACTAGTCATGTGGATTAGCAAATGATGGGCCCTGGCCCTTGATTATGAATGCATTTCAATTACAACAGAAAATCAGGATTTCCAAAACTGTTCTCCAGGTGTATGTTGATTCTTGGCGAGAAATACTATGTGTGGTTTTTCCAGTTAAAGTAAATTAACTCAAGCAACAGTTCATTTGTAAATTACAATCACATAATGATGAGAAAATTGAATACTGTGTTTGATTAAAGTCTTATCTATGATAACTTTGGATACAAACTCGGTCCAAAATTTCTAACGTCGAGTGTTACACATTTTACATTTTCAGCTTTCTAAGTCTGTGAAATAAATCTGCTGTACCAGGCAATTGTTTTTCCATTTATCAATCTTAGCATGATCAATTCTATTTTCTGAAAAATAAACAAAACAGACAAAGTAATAAACACTAAAGTTCTTTATTACAGGTCAAACTGTACCTGCAGCTGGCTGGATACACAACAAGCATCTTAACAGGCAAGACACACAGGACAGTGTTTACTATTCAGATTCCAAAACACAGTTCCATATTGGAAAGAATGCTGCAAAATATACATTAGATGCAAGAAAGTCACTTCACAACAAGTTTTTTTGACTTCACACTTTTTTTACTCTGCAGATCCTGCTAAATAAATGGAATGCATATCCTAGCCTGTTAAACGGACATGACTAAGACAGTTACACAGTTTGTTCAGTCATTGGTCCTCTCCAACCCAACAGGTACTAATTCACATTGGATCTTGATAAGCTAAAGTTGTCATTTTAAATGAAATCATCAATTAGGTAATGTTTTAGCAAAATGCAATGCATGAGGTCAGAGTGACCAAAATATAATTTCACAGTCGTTAGTGCAACTTTGGAAAAATCATTTTAGCAAAGTTCTTCAAGTCTTATGCGATGTATAAGTGAGTCATCTTTAATCTAGGTTAGGCATCAGTCAGTCCAGCTATGATCATTGTGGAGTTAAAGTTATATTTCTAAATTCATCTTATTTACAGCAGCCATTTGGACATTATCAGCACTACTAGAATCATTACATGTATGTAAGATCACAAGATAATTACAAGTAAGGAAGGCCAGTGGGTCTATCTTGATTCATTTCCCTTGACATTCCAACTGCCCACCGTTGTACATCAAACCTTTTCTTCAATCCTTAATGGATTTTGCCTGTAATGGGCCCATGTAGAAATTTGTTGCACCAATTGATCATTCTTTTTTGTCCTATTTCCTTATATCAGAGTTAAAATGAGCTAATATCATTTGAGATCATGTTCCTTTCTTATCCATAGAATATCCCTACAGTGTGGAAACAGGCAATTTGGCCCAACAAGTCAACACTGACTCACCAAAGAGCATCCCCACTCTGATGCTTACCCACTGCCCTATCCCTGCTTTTCTCATGGCTTATCCAGCTAAACTACACACTCCTGGACACTATGGGCAATTTAGCATGGCCAATCCACCTAACCTGCACATCTTTGGACTGCGGGAGGAAAGCTACGCAGACATGGGAGAACGTGCAATGTCTATGCAGACAGTCACCTGAGGCTAAAATTAAAGGCAGTCCTTGGCACTGTAAAGTAGCAGTGCTAGCCACTAAACCACTATCTTACCCCATTCTTCTATTACTCCCAGCATAAAACAATATTCTGGATTAAATGCTCATATCCTGAAATTTCTTATTTATCTTTATAAGATTACCACACTGATAGCTCCATTCTTGGCTGAGTATCCCCAGTCTTTCCCAATAATTTAGAAGCATTTACATCAATCTTGCTGCCCTTCTCTATACAGCCACCTGTGCTGAAACATGACTTTAATTTCTAGTCACTGAAACAGAATACTGTGCCCAAAGTGTAAGTTCTGAGGAATTCTGAAATGTTAACTCTGATTTCTCTTTACAGATGCTGCCAGACCTGCTGAGCTTTCCGGCAATTTCTGTTTTTGTTCCAAAGTGTAACCTAGCTGTCGAATGATGCATTTTCATCACCACCTCCTCTGAGTTATAGTCTGTTTTGACTATGGAATTCAGTCTTGATTGGAATGGCAATTGCTGCTCTGAACCGGATGGATATGCTTATCAGATTTATTTAGATTCCTGGTCTTGTTTGGCTTAATTCGCAGCTGTTTTTTACACAGCTTGCTGAATTTAGACTACATTCCCTTACAAGCAGCATTTAATTTGTTTCTACATTAATCTCATCTACCATTGTTCTATACAATTGTATAGCTTGCTCAAGTTATTTTATAATTTCTGGAATACCTCTTCCACTTTCACTAATTTGATACCACATGCTAATTTGACCACATTTTTGAGTTTATCTGTCCAGATCATTTATGAACATCAGGTTTATTATGTTAATGCTTTTCACTGTCTTCTGGAGCCAATGCTGTAATGTAAATGGTATCATTGATATTTAGAGACATTTGGGTCTACTTGTACACAAATTCAGAAAGTTAACATGCTCTTGTAACAAATATTTCAGAAGACAGATGGCAAACTGACTCTTATTGCAAGGGTGCTGAAGTAAAAGAACAATGAAGTGTTGCTGCAGTTAGGGCTGGAGTAGTAAGCACAGTTTTGGTCTCCATATTGGAAGGAAGGATATATTTGCCTTGGTGATCTTACAGGAAAAATTCGCTAGACTGGGATTTAGACTGAGATGGTTGTCCTATGATCAAAGGCTGAGTAAGTTGGGTTTATGTTTTCTGGAATTTAGAAGAAAGAGAGGTGATTTCACTGAAACAGGCAAGATTCAGAAGGGACTTGACAGGGAGATATGGAGAGTTTGTTTCCCCTGCTTGGGAAATCCAGAACTGGGGCAGAGTCTTTGGAAAAGAGTACAATCATTTGGGACTGTGATGAGAGGCGAATCATCTACACTGTGAGGGCTGCGAACCTCTGCAATTCTCTATTTCAGAATGTAGTGTACATGTCATCATTAAATATATCGAAGGCTATGATGGAGAGAATTTGATGCCTCACTGAGTTAAGTAGAATGGGGAGCAAGCAGGAAAGTGGAGGTGATGCAGAGCACCAATTGACCTTATTGAATGACAAGGCAAGCTCTCGAAACCACTTCTGCTCCAATTTTGTACATTTGCACATGGTCTTATACTCTTTATGTGGAGGATCATTGAGCACATATTTTCAGTAAGTAGTTATCAGAATATGAATATTTTAAAAAATGTATTCGCTGATGACATTTGTGTAACTAATCTCTGATAATCTAAGTGGCTTAATATATAGTTCATACAGGATGAACCATATGTTTTTCGTTATATAAGATGTCTTAATGCCAACCATTTAGCTTCCATACTGTAAATTAATTAAGCATTATTTGCCAATGGTGGAGGGATGAAGTCTTTATTTAGCTGATGCATCAGAGAAATGCCACATAAGTAGAATATCGCACAAATGATCAATTTACCCATTAGAGTGACATGACATAGACATGTAGAAACAAGGAGCAAGAGGTGGCTGTTTGGCTCCCTTGAGCCTGTTCTGCCATTCAATATGATCATAGCTGAACCTCTATTTCAAATCCATGTTCCCGCTTCCTTCCCATGCCTCTTGATTCCCTTAAAATTGGTGTATCACTTTGAAATTTAACATAGTAAATACTGTATACACTTGATGTAGTAGCAGACATCACAAGACTAATGATATCCATTTGTGACATGGACATGTCTCACATGTCTGAGCAAAAATCTACTTAACCAGGGTGGGCAAACCTGAGCTTTTAAAACTAATATTGCTAAATACTTTAATTTTAATTACAATAAGATATACTTCACTAGAATTAAACACTACTGTATTTGAAAATTCAACAAAAGAAGCATGGCCATGTAACTGAAATAATCTGACCAAAAATAAAAGTAACGGACATTAGGGATTTGATGTAAAATAATTCATTAGTTTGAGGTTTGGTTTGGGAAAAGAATCCAAATGTCATTAAGATGTCTAAATCTGATTCTGAAGCCCAGCAATTGAAGGTGGGCAAGTATTTTGGATAATCCCAGACGAGGTAGTATCCCTCGAGTAAGTTTTGTCTTTCTGTGCACTGGAATAAATCAGCATTTAGCATGTTAGCTCATTATTGGTATTTTTGATAACAATAGCTTCATGGTTTGTTATTAATGGGATTACATACATAACTGTGGAGAGCATCGAGCTCAATTCTCACAGGAATTCAGTCTAGCATTGCATTGTAAATCTTGGAAAAACTTGAGAAATGTTCTTCACAGTTCAAATGGTTTCTCCCAGGTGATCAGGAATATAATTCCCATGATTTTGAAATCACCAAAGAAGAAAGGACTTTATAGAGTCTGGAATTATCTGCCAGGAACAGGACTAGGGGCAGTATTCATAATAGTTTATTAATAGGAGAAGGAGAATAATATGTGAACATATAATAAGTAAAGGCTAAACAGATGATTTTTTTCCTTTTCTTCACAGGATGATGGGCATTTATTGCCCATCCCTTAATGCCCAAAGGCAGTTGAGAGTTCACCACATTGCTGTGAATCTGGAATCATGTGTGGGCCAGACCAGGTAAGGATGGCTGATTACCTTCTCTAAAGGACATTAGATGCAGTTGTGGTTCTGTTCGCCGAGCTGGGAATTTGTCTTGCAAACGTTTCGTCCCCTGTCTAGGTGACATCCTCAGTGCTTGGGAGCCTCCTGTGAAGCGCTTCTGTGCTGTTTCCTCCGGCATTTATAGTGGCCTGTCTCTGCCGCTTCCGGTTGTCAGTTCGAGCTGTCCGCTGTAGTGGCCGGTGTATTGGGTACAGGTCGATGTGTTTGTTGATAGAGTCTGTGGATGAGTGCCATGCCTCTAGGAATTCCCTGGCTGTTCTCTGTTTGGCTTGCCCTATAATGGTAGTTTTGTCCCAGTTGAGTTCATGTTGCTTGTAGTCTGTGTGTGTGGCTACTAAGGATAGCTGGTCGTGTTGTTTTGTGGCTCGTTGGTGTTCGTGTATACGGATCGTTAACTATCTTCCTGTTTGTCCGATGTAGTGTTTTGTGCAGTCCTTGCATGGGATTTTGTACACTACATTAGTTTTGCTCATGTTGGGTATCGGGTCCTTCCTTCTGGTGAGTTGTTGTCTGAGCGTGGCTGTTGGTTTGTGTGCTGTTATGAGTCCTAGTGGTCGCAGTAGTCTGGCTGTCAGTTCAGAAATGCTCCTGATGTATGGTAGTGTGGCTAGTCCTTTGGGTTGCGGCATGTCCTCATTCCGTTGTCTCTCCCTTAGGCATCTGTTGATGAAATTGCGAGGGTATCCGTTTTTGGCGAATACTTTGTATAGGTGTTCCTCTTCCTCTTTTTGTAGTTCTGGTGTGCTGCAGTGTGTTGTGGTCCTTTTGAATAGTGTCCTGATGCAACTTTGTTTGTGTGTGTTGGGATGGTTGCTTTCATAGTTTAGGACTTGGTCTGGTAAGGACTTTCCTTACAGGAAAGCCACACACACAGACCAAGTCCTAAACTATGAAAGCAACCACTCCAACACACACAAACAAAGTTGCATCAGGACCCTATTCAAAAGGGCCACAACACACTGCAGCACACCAGAACTACAAAAAGAGGAAGAGGAACACCTATACAAAGTATTCGCCAAAAACGGATACCCTCGCAATTTCATCAACAGATGCCTAAGGGAGAGACAACGGAATGAGGACATGCCGCATCCCAAAGGACTAGCCACACTACCATACATCAGGAGCATTTCTGAACTGACAGCCAGACTACTGCGACCACTAGGACTCATAACAGCACACAAACCAACAGCCACTCTCAGACAACAACTCACCAGAAGGAAGGACCCGATACCCAACATGAGCAAAACTAATGTAGTGAACAAAATCCCATGCAAGGACTGCACAAAACATTACAACGGACAAACAGGAAGATAGTTAACGATCCGTATACACGAACACCAACGAGCCACAAAACAACACGACCAGCTATCCTTAGTAGCCACACACACAGACTACAAGCAACATGAATTCGACTGGGACAACACTACCATTATAGGGCAAGCCAAACAAAGAACAGCCAGGGAATTCCTAGAGGCATGGCACTCATCCACAGACTCTATCAACAAACACATCGACCTGGACCCAATATACCGGCCACTACAGCGGACAACTCGAACTGACAACCGGAAGCAGCAGAGACAGGCCACTATAAATACCGGAAGAAACATCACAGAAGTGCTTCACAGGAGGCTCCCAAGCACTGAGGATGTCACCTAGACAGGGGACGAAACGTTTGCAAATCAAATTCCCAACTCGGCGAACAGAACCACAACAACGAGCACCCGAGCTACAAATCTTCTCCCAAATTAGATGCAGGGGCAAGTAAGAATTTGGAGATCTCTCTCTCTCTCTCTCTCAGATCTACAGGTTTGATGGGCACATCTACTGTATTATAATACCCTGTTAATAAAAATAGCAAGATAAATTAGTATGTTGTATTTACTTGGAGATGGTAGTAGCAACTGTTGTTTCTGACTGGGAAATTCGGATAGATAAACTAACGTACAGTGTTGATCACCACAGATTCTTATCCTTGGATGAACTCTATATACTATAAAAATGTAAGATATATTTAGTTAAGGGAGGACATCTAAACCACTTTGGTTCATCCATCTGAACTAATGTAAATTCCTTCCACTGAACATTCAAGTAGCTCTTAAATAACTTTACAGTCCTTGCTTCTGTTAAGGAAATTGTTTCGAATGTTGATCATTCTTGTATAAAAATGAATGTCTTGGTATCCTTGCTAAGCCTTCCTCTGTCATGTTTAACATAGTACTGTAAAAGACTCCACCTATCAAATTCAAGGACAATTTGATTATATTATCAGGAGACACCTGACTGGAGTCAGATGGACCCATCAGTGATTTTTTTTAAAAAAACGTGCCTTCACATTGATTGCATGAGTGAAATCCAACTAGCGTGAGAATATCCTTTTTATATTCACAAGTCTGTTATATTAGTATACTTTGACCGATTAGTTAAATAGCACATTTTGTGTTGGTGCTGGAGGCAAGACCTCCTCATTGACAAAACTTAAATACTAGCTTATAAGATTTAATGTAAATTTGAGCATGTTGGGTGTGGATAACCAAGTCAGAGTGCTAATTCAAACTTCCTGTTACCAAATCTAAATATACCAAGTGTGGTAACAATATACTACAGTACATTAAAACACTATCATTCAACACAGTACAGTTTGATTCTAAAGTGCACAGCCTCAATCTGAGGTGAACTAGACATTACTCAAGTTCTACAAAGGAAACACTTTCACAGACACTGAACACTATCCAGTTGTCAACAGAGTTCTCAATTGCCATTTCTTTATAGCATGAAGAGCAACATCACTGGTATACATTGTGTGTGTAAACTTCTGGTCTGAAGATTTCAAACACTAACTTTCAATTTCAAGTATGGCAACTAAAATTATGAAAACTTTTTTTTCCTTCTCTATCAAAATAAATATAGATTATCTGAATTTGACACTTTAAAGCAGAGACAAAATAATAATGATTTCACAAACCTGAAGCACAGATCTTTTAAACAATTTTTATCACATTTAGTTGAAGAGAGTAAATTAATGCATTAAATCTCCATTATTGATTATTTCATAGGGCAAAGAAAACTGCAAAAATCTGCACTTTTTGGAGCCTAAAAAAAGCTTTGCTGATAAAGGCCTTCATAAGCAATAACAAAAATGCTGTGAATTTTTGGTGTGTAACATCTGCTTGGAGTGGGGCTGCCAGAGAACCATAACAAAATATCTAAATGGGTTCTAAAATGCTCTATTTACTGTTAATACATCATTTCAGCACTTAATGCCTCAGGATAATTTGTCTCAAGTGCGACACGCTGTCAATGACTCATACCTTTTAAAACTTCAGAAAATGTATAATTGCATTAAATAACTTCTAATCTCCATGATTTCACATAGGGAGTCTTCAGCTCCAGTCCCTTTAGATAGGGCGAATGTCATACCAGATAGTTTGGGGGAGGTAAACAATGAAATACATTCACACAATAGCAACATCTCCATTGTATTGGGGCAGACATCTTGAACCTTGCAGTCACAGGTCCTGTCCAAGTCGCTCTATTTCCTCAATGAGGAAATCAATGTCTTCTTGTGTAGCTGCTGGGTTTGAGATGACCATGCGGAAGAAATTAACTTTGTCACCTTGTGGCTGATAACTTACCATTGTAGTTCCAAATGACATCATTCTAGTTTTAATCTGTGGAGCCACCTAAAACAGGAAAGAGCAATTTAAGATTTGCTTCTTTTTAGCAGCTGTAACAGATTTTGTCATTTCAGTATTTGGTTGGGAATGGAATGTAGATATAGAACAAATCTGAGTTTCTCAGCTGCTCATTTATTGGCTACTATTCATCCATTACTATCAAAACAATATAACTCTATATACCAGTTGGCTTACCACAATTAAGTACTTTATTTTGTTATGTCTCACAGTCAGTATTTAAGATCATGCTTATGATATCAACACTATGTCGTAGCATGTGACCTGAAGGTATAAAGGTCTCCTGTTTGATCTTATCTTGGGTCACTAGAAGCATGACAATCTAGTGGAAGCATGTTTCTTTGTTTTAGCTTAATATTAACTCAGATGTGTATCTGTCTGGAGAGTGTAATGTTTGTATATAATAATTATAATAAGCATCTATTGTATTCTTAAATCTCACAATATCTGTTTTCAGTTTATGTCATGAATGATAATATAAGCATCACCGCATCAGGTAAAACACCCTGTTACAGATAAACATACACAATGATAGCAACAGTAACCATCCATAGAGTAATCTAATACTTTGTTGGCATATGTTTGGAAAATGAATTGAAAACTAACTGGACAAAAGGTTTGGATAACAAAGATTTTGGACAAAGGGAGAGTTCCTCATTCTTAAGCAGCAGCAATTTCTGTGAGTACAGATAGCTGCGCAGATTTGTAGATAAAGCATTAACCATCAAAAACAGAATTAATTTATTTGATTGAAACATTATAAATAATTAAATAAATCAATCCATGAAAAAATAAATTCCTATGATTGTTTCAATTAAAAAAATAATAAAATAGCTGAAGTCTACTTTTAAACTCGGACACAAGGCCAATGTGATGCAGTATAGAAGGCTGGAATGCTCTGTTCCTGACAGTTGATACGTAAATAACAGCCTCTTACAACATTAGCCACTAAGTCTTTGTTTTGAAGGAAGGGGCAGTTTAGTTTCCACCATCAGAAAGTCAGGGCACTCAGTTTAAATGTTTTTAGGGCTGAATCATAGATAGCAGAAACCTCAGTATGCAATAATACCCTTACTTAATTAGAGCTATTCAAACAATGTATGTAGCTCTACTGTATAGACCAAATGATAGATAATCCTGAGAAAAAGAGCTCTAAAAATCTTCCTTGACAGTGGCAAGGTGGGGATTGATTGAATTAACACAGCTGATCTTTCTATGGATGATCAGAAAGATCCAAAAGAAAATTCTGGATCAAGGTAGAAATTAACTACAGGACTAACAGACTCCAACTCATGTCAACAAATAGCAAACCCGATAAGTTATTGACCAGTTCTTCAGGCAATGCAGCAGCAAAGGGCATATGTGCGTTTTTATCGAGGAAGAAGTATCAGAGAGAGTCGTTGAGTTAGTCATCACCCCTGCACCAATTAAAGCCTTCAGGAAGGATCTTTTGGGCAAGAGAAAAGGGCCATAACAATGACATGTTACTTGAGGAAGGGGACAATATAAAGCCATAGTGACAGACCAATGACAATGAAGATGTACATGCTTTAGATGAAGCTAACACTATTGCCACAGTCAGTAAATGCACCTAACCAACAAAATCTATAACAGATGTTGCTTGTTGCACCTAGCCAAAAGCCATTCAGCCCTTCTTGATCCTGTAAAGCATGTGACAACAAAGGACATTGGGCAGTTATGCTCTGGAAATCTGGTTCCAAAGGCCAAGTCAATCCCCAGAACAAAACACAGATGACCAAAAAGATGGTACAACATTGGCAACAAGAAAAGTTTTAATAAAGTGTACAAATGCAAACACATCAGTGAGGTTCAGAGTCACCAAGTTAATTTCAGAAGATGACCATTTTCCAAATTCTATGACTCACAGAACATGTTAATGGTCTCAGGTGGTCAGAAAGTTTTACAGCCATTCATATCATATATCTGAAAGGGCAGGACAATACACATAAAAGCTAAAATCAACATGGAAGCTGGTTCCATGTGTGTCCTGAAAGATATGTACCTCAGGAAGTGGTGATCCATGGAACACCCTAGAAGAGATCATCTCACAGTGTATAATGGACCACTAATTCTGTGCATTGACATGGAAACAGGTTTCTCTGGTGTAAATTAATATTAGTCCATGCATTTATGTTTGTACATTGTAGTGAATTGTAATACATTTCTGTTAGACTTTTTCATACCAGAATATCCAGACCCAGTTTCTTATGCCAGAGGAAATAGCATAAGCCTTGCCACATCAGGTAACACATCCTGTTAAAGTCAAATACACAGTCGCAGAGTACAAATAGATTCAAGTCTTTCAGAAGTTGAAAAATGAGGAACCTTGGACAATGTTAATATTTGCGTGTCATTCCCAACACACAAGGTTTGGAAATCATCACAGTAAAGTGAAACCTATAGTGTAGAAGAGAGGAATGCACATGAGTATTTTAAAATGGGAACAACCTACAATGTTGAAAGTGCATGAATAGGAAGCAGAAAAGTGGCAAAGAGATCATGAAAACTCCAGGGTGTGTTAAATTGATGAAGAAAGTGAAGATGGTAGTGGAAGGACAAATAGTGCTAACTAGGTCGTCTTTCTGTCAGTAAAATCAACATTATACGTTATGACATACGGAGAAAAATCGCAGCAAAGCTGAAATATGAAGCACAAGGTCAAAGATAGAATCAGCTCCAGGGAGATGACGCATTGAAGTTGCATTTATAAAGCTAACTTATGTATATGTTTATGAGCATAGTACATCTTGAATCGTAATATGTAAATAATGATAGAACTGTAGAAAGGAGTACCATTCAGAAAAAGGACAATTTTAGTTGAAAATGAACACGAGTTACCGTGGAAATGTATGTCCATTTACTGAACACTTTCTCTTTGCAGATGTATGATGTGTTTTTTTTAAATTTTAAACCGAAATTTAACATGATCAACTTTACCTAAGATGGCTTATTACCATTGAAATGTTGATGCTGAAAGATTGAAGCAAGTTGTTGAGATAAAGAAAGAAAATAAAGATTTGCATTTATATAATACTTTTCAGCACTTTAGGATGCCTGGAACATCAGAGTATAGGAAGTAGGAATGAAAGTAGCCCATTAGGTCTTTCATGTTTGTTTACTCTGCCATTTAATGAGATCATAGATGATCTTTTACTTCAATGCTGTTTCCCACACTATCATCATTTCCCTCAATGACTTTAATGTCTAGAAATCTATTGATTTCCATCTTTGCCACATTCAGTGACTGAGTTTCAACAGCTCTCAAGAGAAAAAAAATTCTAAAAAATCAACACACTCTGAATGAAAAGTAGCTTTCCTCAGCTCAATCTTAAACAGTCTGCACCTTGGTCTGAGACTACGTCCCCTGGTTATGGACTCCTAACCAAAAGAAACATCCTTCACCTATCCATTCTGTCAAGCCCAATAAGAATTTTATTTGTTTTAATGAGATCACCTCTCTCTGCTCAAACTTCTAAAGAATACAGACCCAGTTCCCTCAATCTCTCCTTATAAGATAATTCCAGGAATCAGCCAGTTGAACCTTGGTTGCACTCATTTCTAAGTTAAGGAGATCAAAATTATACACAAAATTATATATTCCCAGGTGTGGTTACACAAAGGTTCTTTATAATTGCAGCAAAACCTGTTGTCTCGTGTCATAGAGTCTTGGGTCATAGAGTTAAAGAGAACAAAGAAAATTTATAGCCCAGGAACAGGCCCTTTGGCCCTCCAAGCCTGAGCCGATCCAAATCTACTGTCTAAACAAAGAACAAAGAGGAAACAGACCCTTCGGTCCAACTCATCCACGCTGACCAGATCTCCTAAATTAATGTCATCCCGTTTGGCCCATATCCCTCTAAACCCTTCATGCAATACCATCATTCTAGTGTCAAACTCAGGCAAATCTGACTGGGAGATGGTGTCAGAGTTATAGATTTTCTTTATCAGTGAGATTTGGCTTTTGAGATTGGGAGTGCTGGAAATAAATTATGTTGTAAATAATGGTGATGAGTAATAATGGTAATAATGATATTAAACACTACAAATACAGTAAACTCTTTATTATCTGGTACCTATGAGATTAGGAATGTGCCAATTGATCAAATATTCTGGATAATCAAAACATTCATGTAATCAATATAAAAACACACACTAAGTAATAGAAATTTAATGCAGGGGGATGCACATCACTGTTGTACTTTATTTTCTGCTTAAATCACTTAAGTAATAATGCAAGTTTTCCTTCAATAAAGATAGATAATCTTCCCACTTGCACCCTCAACTGACTACTCAGATATCATGGTATTTGAGGAGAAATTGACTCAAAATTACATCAACTGTTGACATCTCATGTCGCCATTCAATTGAACAACAAGTATATTTACATTGAAGTCAATAAATTTAAAAGACTATAATATTTGGACAGAATAATTCAGTAAACTTCGAGGTAATTGAGGTTTATAATTTTTGCCAGTTTATCAAGAATTCATAAGTTGCAGGTCAATAGGAAATTTGCTATACTAAGCAAATCCAAATCTACTGTCTAATCAAAGAACAAAGAGAAAACAGACCCTTCAGTCCAACTCATCCAGTAGTATATATAAATATACTACTGCAATAATGCAGACCAAGTTCAGAGAAACTTAGAGGGGAGATGTGGTTTAGAAAGATTTGTGTAAATCATGATTATGCAACTAATCATATGTCTCCAATATCAGACTCCAATCTCGAATGAGCATGTGGAGCATTCTAACACAATCCACGAGAGAGCTATATTTCATAATCTAATATGTACAGATGTAAGTAAAGGAGTGTTACAGTACATAATGATTTGAAGAAAGTTATTTAGGGATAAGGAGCAAACATGTTCAGGGACAGTGACATCCACAGACTGAAATACTGTAGACCAGTATCTTAATGTGTAGGTGGCAGTATTGGTTTAAAGCACAGGTTAAAGTCTCTTGAATCTTGAATTCTTACTTGGAGGCTCAACTGTGAGACCTGATGGGCAGAAGTGAAGTGATGGACAATATAAGCAAGCCAGCTTCCTGCACCAACCAGGCATGGATAGTAGGGACTGAGGAAGTGAGCAGTAGGTGTGTGACCCCTTGAACAGGAGGACTGTATCCCAAGATGTTCAATGACCTCAGGAGGGTAAATCGGTTGGGTATCAAACTTTTCCACCATTCGCACACATGGCATTCCTCAGATCAAATGCCATATATCCCAAGTCATTTCTGTCTCTCCAGGTGCTTGCTCAAATCCCCATTTGAACGGTCAGTGCTGACCTTCGCTATCATCCTTGTGAACTCCCATTAACTCCCCAAACCTGCCGTCCTTTTCTCATCTCAACACAGCCTGTTGTCTGTTTTTCCTCTGTGCAGGAGAAGAGCATGTGTGACAGCAAGGTGGAGAACCTGGCATGGATCATGGCATGGATTGACACTTTGTCCATCATTGGTAATGCATGTACTTTCCCACTGGAAAAGAGCTCTTGGCTGCAGATGTCAGCAATAGCCTACCATGAAAGCCTGAGCCCCTTGAAGCACTGGTACTCATGTTAAGGGAGTTGAGAGTCTGTGTTGGGAGTCTCACCCCCTTCAATCTGAATGTCTCCACCCAACCACTTTGTCCTGTGGTGCAGCATGTGACAGAAGAGTAGGCAGGTGGTACTGCTGCTAATGCTACTTCTGCAGTTCCAACTGCTGGTGGTTTTGGTGTTGCTGTTTCACTGGTTTCTCATCAAAAGTGCAAGGTAGAGCTCCAGAAACTTTTCCCATGCTGTGGTCAAGGATGGTATGGAAGACCAAGACAGCTCAACTGACTTCCAAGAAGTTGGAGATCAAGCAAAAAAGCATACGTTCACAAGAATTAAAACATTGCTGGAGAAACTCAGCAGGTCAGAAACGAACAATAGTCATGGGATTTGAAACATTAACTCTATTTCCCTCTCTACAAATGTTGGCAGACGGGCTGAATTTCCAGCTGAGTTATCCAGGATCCACAGCATGCTCATTTTACTCAGCAGAATTACTATGAGCACCAACCTCTTGCCAAGATGAGGCTGCAACTACTGTATTCAGTTTCACACAGTTCAAGGTTTCCCAGCCTGTCAAGTTTCACTAAATCAGCATCTCTCCCTCTGTTCTCATCTGATGAATCTTTGTGAGTTCAACACAGCTCAGAAAAACAATATGCTGGTCTTTGAAGCCAGAAATCCACATTAAAACTGGAGTCAAATGGAGATTTAAATATTGAAATTACTTATCCATCAACACCACTGGTATGAACTGCGGTCTTGTAAGTTCCCGAGTTAAACCCAAGAGTGAGCAGGATCAGGGCAGGTTCCTGACCCTATGCCAGTTTTTGGAACTATATTCATCTTTGTCCAAAGCTAGACTTCTTCTCCCTTTCACTTATGATAGTTAAAATTCTCCCTGCATTCTCACATGTGAAATTCACTGATTCTAACTGTTCATCCTTTCAGAACTTACAGGACAGCTTTCCTGAAGAACTATCATATGTCAATAATTTTTGTTTTGATTTCTTGACCTGCATCAATAAAACTTGATTTTGCTGCTTAATGCATGTCTAAAAATCTGCAGTTTTATCATTTTGTTGTCAGTCCATACAAATATGATTAGTTCAAACTTTAATTTATTTTAGGATTGAATGTCCAGTTAGACTTTCCACAGCCTTATCATTTCCAATTTGTATCACTTCCAGTATCAGTGTGTCAAACATATCCTGGAAATATTTTTACTATAATGCAGAAGCATACTTCTTTTTCACATAATACTGGCAATATCCGAACTCATCACAGCACTCTCAAGTCATATTTCTTTCACTCTGAAGAGAGTGAAGTAAGGTTATCATATAAGTCAAAAGGAAATAAATGAGGTCATGCTGAGTGCACAGTAACAGCAGAATTGCATTATTAGTTGGATATACCTGTAGATGCACAGGATACAGATATTACCTCATTTAAGAAACACTTGTGCCCGCAGCTAAGACAATCCTGTGTGATGTACAGGAATTAATATGCCTTGTTTGGATCTTATGATAATAGGCTGGAAACTTATTGAGGCACTGGGGGTTTTGACAGTTGGCTAGAGCACTGGCAAGAGCCACATGTCACCTTGTTCAGAACAATCCATTGCTTCATGTGTACTCAGGCATTTGGCAAAGCAGCGTCTGACACTTCCCATGTGATCAAAGGAGGAGGAAGCCCTGTCAATCAGAAACGGTCAATCTAAGGCTGACAGTTCTATTGAATGGCTTTATTACTGAGGAAGTTCTGGCTACTGCTAGGGCGATACTCATCTGAGGCTTGGAAACATTGCTGGATACCTTGTTACAGGTGAGTAATTACAGGAGGACAGGTTGTGCGATGATGGTCACAGGGTGGGGGCACAGGGAAGGTGGTGAAGTTGTTCCCACGCTCCTTGAAAAGTTCCTTGAAGGGAGGATAACTCCCCACCCCGCTATTTGGAAACCTGGAAGGAACAGGGTTAATAACAGGAATGGCAGAGTAAGGCTCTTAGATGGAAATTAATATTTAATGATCTCAACGACTGACGGAGCAGAAGCACCTCGAAGCAGGCAGATATTAGAACAGGAAACAGCCATTTCAATGTTTGAGCATGTTCCAGCATTCAATGAGGTCATGTGACCTAACTCCATAAGCCTCCACTTGTCCCATAAGCCTTGGTAAGAAAACATGATCAATCTCAGATTCAATTTAACAATCACCTTAGCAACAACTTCCATTTGAAGAAGAAAGTTTCAAATTTATGTTATTCTTTGCAGCTTAGAAGTGTTTCCTAACTTCACTTTTGAAAAGTCTGGCATTTGCTTTTAAGTTGTGACTCTGAATCCTAGCCTTCCAGCCTAACAGAAGTTGTTTCTTACTGTGCCAACAACACATATTCATGTAAGGCTGACAATTCACTGAGATGTTCCAAGGTGCTTCTCAAATATGTGTATAAAACAAAGCACGGCACCAAGTCACTTCAGGAGATATTAGGTCAGATGGCTCGCAGTGTGGTCGAAAAGGTAGGATTTAAGGAGAATCTTAAATAAGGAAAGTGAGATAAAGAGGTGGACAGCTGAAGGGAGGAAATTGCAGAATTTGGAGCCGAGAGTTTGAAAGCATATCCACCAATAGTTAAACATTTAAAATTAGGCATGCACAAGAGAACCAGAATTAGAGATCTCAGATGGCTGGGGATTGGATAAAAAACAACAGAGATAAGGAGGGAAGCCATAAGGAATTTGAAAACAAGGATGAGAATTTGAAAATCAAGATTTCTTTGAACGGGAATCAATGTATTTCAACAAGCATAGATATGATAGGAATGGGACTTTCTGTGAGCTAAGATATGGACAATAGATGACTTTAAGTTTGGGTGACTTCAGGTTGGATGTCCTCAGTTCCACTCCAAACCACACACCATTTTGACTTGGAATTATATTAACATGCAATGTCACTGGGTCAAAATCCTGGAACTCTCTTACTAACAGCATTGAGGTTATATGTACACCACATGAACTATCAACAGTTAAAAAAAAGCCAGCTCACCCCTACCTTCTCAAGGGCAATTAGGGATAAGCAATAAATGCTGGCTCATCCATCAATGCTCACATTGTCTCAATGATTTTTTTTTAAATAACAAAGGGTACAATGGGATTGCTTTGCAATAGTTAAGACAAAACTTATTGGCAAGCTCTTCCAATTAGATTTCCATGAAGCTTTTCCCAATCTGATGATGCTGCCCATTTCTTCCAGGATATTCCTATCCTAACAGAAGCAGCAATGGGCAGTGCAACATGTCCTGGGTGTGGTAAAGTCAGGGGAAGAAGATGGCAGACTATTGCATTCAGATAAGTTTTTAAATTGAGTTTGGATTAGTGAATGGGTAAGTAGGTGAATAAGTGATTAGGTTTTTGAGTGTCAAGTGAGCAGTTGGATCATGTTGGGAGTTTGCTGTGTGGTCTTCAGCTAGTTTTTGGTCGGGAAGCAGTCCAATGGTCAGGGGGTGGGCCCAATCAGGCTAATGGGCAGTGGGGCCAGGTCACAGGTTTGATGGATAGTTGAATCAGGTCATGGGAGGTTTTGTTGGGTATTCTGGGGATGTTCAGGGGGTGGTCTGGTCATCGTGGGGATCATGGGGGGGAAGCTGAGTCTATCAGATATGATTTGGAGAAAGGTTGCTGAGTTGGCAGGAGATCGGAGACTGAGAGGCGAGCTCAGTTACAATGTTCTAACAGTTGTTAGATGAGTATTAAGCTATCTAGCATTTCCTCAGTAAGTGTCCAGGTGAGTCATTTATATCTGATCCAAGTCTTCTTGCAGGTTCGTGGGCAGCAGGTCATCTGGCCATCAGAGGTTAAACTTTCCGCGCAATTTCCACATCTGACAAATACTGGGATCTCCACAATATGCTGACAAGCATCTTTCAGTGATACTGGAAAATTTGGTCAAATGTTAATGTTTTGCTAATCCTGATCTGCTCTTTTGAAATCTTAAATATTAACTTTGTTTCTCTCTATATAAAGTCTGCCTGCGCTGCTGTTTATAGTTCAGGTTTCCAGCAGCCTTCGTATTTTGCTATCACTTTATCCAATGTTCTAATTTGCTAGAATGGCCTTTGTTGAAGTAGACAACTACCTCACTGAGATAACTCCTGTCCCTCATAATACATAACAGGAAACCAGCTTAATTACCTCATCTTATTCATCTATGATAATACAAGATAAATATAAACGGACTCACTTTCATGAGCAAACTCCTTCGTTCTTCATTATCTGGTAAATGACGAATACTGTGAGGCAGGTACCAGAAGCAGACGTTGGTATGCTGTGGCTGAACAATAGAAATAGCAAAAATAATCATTTAGGAACCTGAGATTCAAATTATGCAAAGTGAATAGCAAGCGCTTATTTCATCCAACATGTCAGTAAATCATAAACAAATGTTAACGTTTTTGGATGGTGTTCGTATATACTGTTGTATTGAAAGGAATCTTCCCCAGTTTGACTTACACAGCAAAAATCCAATATGCATTTCATTGCATTGCAAATAATAAAGGGGATGAAGTATTTGTACTTATTCTTGCTTTGATTTTCACTTTATTCGGTATCATGTTCTGATTTGGATCTGTCGTGTTCTGATTTTTTACCTTAATTCATGCTGATTGTAAATCTGACCCTTGCACTGGATTCTACAGTGACACTTGCTTGGATTGTTACTCAGTTTCTTCTGCTTGGCTGTCACTCTCAATATTGTAATTGCTCAATGCTTTTTATGAGAGTTGATAGCAGGAATTACGATTCTGTACTGCTGGTGTGTTGTCTCAAGAGATACAGTTTTCACATCCAATGAGTTCACAACTCCTATCTTTCTAAATTAGTATTCCAGTTAACTGCTCGAGCTGGAAACAGTAATTATATCTTTTACCTCAGAGCTGCAATTGTTCTTGACTTCTAGATCCAACCGTAAGAACACAGGACCAATGATGAATGGCAAGTGGCTCTTCATTTCATAAATACTGTCATGTTAGTGATGCTGAATTACTTGGCTTTGTCTTATATCAAAACAATCATTGATGTGGTAACCTTCTCCTCCCACCTCTCAGAGGCAACCCAGCAGGATCAGAAGGCTGTAACACAGCTCTTTGCAGCCAGAGGTAGTTCAGAAGAAACAAGCAGATTGTCTCGCTCAGGGGCAGCTCAATGAAGTTGACATTAGCTTAGAGGCATGAGAAGCAGCTTAGATTGTGAAAGGCAGGTCAGAGTACTGACAACTGGCACAGTAGTGGAAATAATAGCTTAGTAAAACTAGAAAAAATGTACTCTATTAAATCAAAATAAAACATCACTATTACATATATGAACAGAACAGGAATAAACTATATTTGACATACTTTTTTTCATTTTTTAAAAGAATTTTGCATGTCTCCCATTTGATAGAATTTGATTTTAACCATTTTATCTTAGTAATTGAAAAATAAATTTAAACATACTCTCCCATCAAGCACCATTTCGAATCCTTCTCTGTTCCTTATTTTATTATACAAGTAATCTGAAAGCTCCAAACACTTGTCAATCTGTGCCTCAAATCCCATAGTACCCTGCAAGAAAGACAAAATATCACTTTGCTTTTGTCATGATGCAAGCATGTTTTAAAATCATTAAGCTTTGGAAGTTAAATGTTCTTTGCTTTTCTTTAATGGGTCTTTTTGTACCAATGACTATTAACAGTCAAGTGAGGATGATGGAGATGACCAAGGAGGATACTTGAACAGTTCTTGTAACTGGACCAGTCTCAGTCAGGAAGTAAGTAGCACAGGTTAAAGATAACTTCCTGTTACAGTGTGACTGCTCTTTGCTTACCACTTCTTCAAGGTAATACCATGCAGATGTGGTGCCTTAGATATACTTTCCCTTTGGGCCAGGCTACAAAGAACTGACAACCTCGTGAGGATTTTCTAATTGAGACGCTATTGTGGAGCTCAGCGCACAATCCACCCACAATCACAACCTTCATAAAGCAGTCTCTTCATTAAAGCTTAAAAGAGTTGCTGAAGACTGTACTGGAAATACAAAAGGTAAATTTATTCAATTATAGTTTCACATTCCCATCTGTAGTCCTATGCTCTGTGTCGTCTTGCCTCTTCCATACTCCCCACCAAGCCAGATATGGCTCCCATTCATCAAAGGAGCTTGTTGCCTCAGAACCACGCAAGAGCTATTGAATTTTCAGGCCCTTCTTTCCTCACTGAGGACTCCAAGGTGTCGGCACATTGGCGTGAATATTAAAATGAAAGTGGTGTTGGTCCCCACTTTCATACCAATGACAGCCCAATATATGAATAAAAGTCAGACTGTAATGACTCCTCCATAAGGCATTTTGCTGAATCATGAAGCTTTAGCCCAGAGTGACAGAGTGTACATTGATTTAAATTTATATCTGTTGGATTTTATATTTTCTACTCCTGTGCCTTTGAAGCAACGTAAGTTGGACTAAATATGACATTTGGTAACTTGCCGCCATGACACATTAAGCAGTTTAGGTATATTTATTCGTATTCTTTCATTTATTTTGGACACCATTGGCCACATCAGCATTTATTGTGAATCCTTAATTGTCCTGGAAAAGATGGTGGTGAGCTGTCTTCCTGAACCACTACAGTCCATGTTGTGTACAAATGTTCCATCTCCATTTGAAAATCCTGTCAGACCCATCATTTCAGCCTGTTTTTGCCCATTTGAACTTATTTCTTCCCATCGTGACTCTATTTTGCCTCCTTTTGTTCATTCTCTCTCCATCTGCATTCATGATTCTTCTGATCCTCTACATCAGATCCACAATTTCCAGTGTCCTTGCCCTGGTCACCACCTTTTTGCTGTTGATATGCAATCCTTCTATGCTTCAGTTCTCTATCCAGATAGTCAAAAAAC
This sequence comes from Chiloscyllium punctatum, assembly GCF_047496795.1. Taxonomy (NCBI): domain Eukaryota; kingdom Metazoa; phylum Chordata; class Chondrichthyes; order Orectolobiformes; family Hemiscylliidae; genus Chiloscyllium; species Chiloscyllium punctatum. Next base: position 87,754,387 of record NC_092746.1, on the reverse strand, counting down.
TCTCTGCTTCTTCCTTGAAAGGAGGCCTGTACAGTTTCATTCACTACCACCCTCCTTTTCCTGGCTGAGCTTGTTCCTAATTTGAACAACTTTTCCTTTAACTCATCTAATTTTATCCAAGTCAGAGGTGTGACTCTGGGTACTTTCATGGGTCCCAGCCATGCCTATCTCTTTATGGGATATGTGAGACATTCCCAGTCCTACCTGGGTCCTACGCACAGCTCTTTGTCTGATACATTGATGATATATTTCGGTGCTGCTTCTTGCTTTTGTCCAAATTTTAAGAAGTTAATCAGTTTTGTTTCCGATTTCCACCCTTGTCTCACCTTCACATGATCCATCTCAGAATTTTTCCTTCCTTTCCTTGACTTCACTGTTTCTACTCCGGTCTATCAATATCCATTATCAGTCCACCAACTCCCACAGTTAACTGGCTACATCTCCTCTCACCCTGCTTCCTGCAAGGATCTCATTCCATTCTCCCATTCTTACCCTCTCCGTCGCATCTATTCTCCTACCGGTTTGGCTCTGACACAACCTCCTTTTTCCTCTACCAAGATTCACCATCACTGTGGTTGACAGGACCTACAGATGTGTCTGACATATCTGTAATTTTTCTCTTCCTCTCAGAGCAACAATTGGGTTTCTCGTATTCCTACATTCTACTCCATTAGTCTCTGCATTCAAAAGATCATCCTCTGCTATTTCCACCATCTCTAGCCAGATGCCACCATCGAACATATTGTCCCCTCCCCTCCCCTCCATTTTCAGTGGGCTGCAGGGGCTGTTTCCTCCATGACACCCTGGTTCACTCCTAATACATCCTCACCACTCCCCAAGCCACCCTCCCAGACAATTGGAGAAGGAATAATACTTGCCCATTCACCTCCTCCCTCCTCGCTGTCCATGACCCAGCATTCCAAATGAAGCAGTGTTATACTTGTACTTATTTCAATGTAGTCCATTTTATTTGGCACTCATAATGTGGCCGCCTTTACATTGGTGAGACTAAACGTAAGCACAGTGACCGCTTTTCAGAATACCTGTGTTCTGTTTATGTTTCCTTTTCTCCCAGTTGCTTGTCATTTAAATAAACCACTCACTCTCATGCAAACATTTCTGTTCTGGGCCTTCTGAAATGTTCCAGTGAAACATAACTCAAGCTCAAGATGCAACACCTCATTTTCCCCTTAGGGACTTTACAGCCTCAAGGTCTCAATATTGAATTCTATGACTTCAGGAACTGTTTGAATTTTCTCTGTTCTCCATTTTCCTTACATTCTAAACCCCACGCCCCAAACCACAACACCTTGATTTGTGTCTTATTCAGTTTGGTCTCAGTGCAGAGGACTTATATCTCCCTTTAATACTCAAGCTTGCACTCACTTTTCTTGTCTTTTTTTTCTTTCGTCACCATTAACAACCACTTTGTCTTTTGTATTGGGCCATTTGTTCTTTCCTCTGACTTTGTCAAAAGTGTAAAAAGAAACATTCTCCAACACTTTTCAGGTCTGAAGAAGAGCCCTGCTGGACTCAAAATGATAAAATGAAACAAAAACAGAAATCACTGGAAAAACTCAGCAGGTCTAGCAGCATTTGTTGAGAGAAAGCAGAATTAATGTTTTGGGTCCAATGACCATCCTTCAAACAGAACCTGCATTTCCCTCCACAGAAGCTGTGAGTCTGTTGAGTTTCTCCAGTATTCTCTGTGTTTGATTCCGGTTTTCAGCATCTGCAGCATTTGCTTTTACTGTAAAGACTAGAAATATCCAGCAGTCCTAGCTACCAAATCACTGCGAGTCACAGTCAAGTTCTTAGCGGCACTAAGTTGGCTTTGTATACATCTGCTCCTAACACAAGAAGACCTATCTGAGTCATTTAATGAGGATCCGGATTGAGCTGCTTCTTAATTAAGCTTCATTTTCTCTGGAACCCTTGAAAATTACCCTACTTAAGGCTGGCAAGCATAGAAGTTTAACAGCACTTTCAGTTTAAAGCTGAGGACTCAAAAGAAAGCTGATTGTTGATGGAAATGTGGAATTTTGAACACAGAGTAGCCAAGAACCTTTTGAAAGGCAGAGTTGAGGGTTGAATAATCTACTCTATTCCTAATTTTTATATAGTGTGTGATTGAATCATTGATCAGAAAATGGAGATTACGCTATTCATATTCAGTGGCTTTGTTCTTTTTAACTAATTTATCTGCCAATCTTCCAAATCGCATCATCTCACATACTAATTAAAAAGGTTTGTAACAGATCTACTCGTAATCCCATTCAATAAATTTTATAAACTGCCTTGCAGAAGATGCATTTATTTGTAAGTCATTTAACCATTCAAAGATTTTGGGTGCTTCCAAGCACCATTCCAAGTTAGAGAAGCAACAAAGTCTTCTATTCATATAGGACTTTTAATGTACAAAGACCTCTCGTAGTGTCTTATGATGAGAAATCAAATATGGATACTGATTTGAAAGAAGCAGATGTTTCGAAGAGCGATTGAAGCTTGGCCAAAGACATGCATTTGGAGATGCTTTTAAAGGTTGGGACAGTGGTAGGGAGGTGTGTAATTTAGGGAGGGAATTTTAGAGAGTGAGTCCTGCTTTGATGAAGGGACAATGGGAAGTGTGGGTTCAAAAAGCCTAGTGTTTCAAAAATTGTAAATTTCGAGGGAGGATGTGCAACTCCGAAAGCAAAATAGAGGTATGAAGCAGCAAGGCTATGAAGGAATTTAAACAATAGGGATCAGGAGTTTACACATGAGGCAATGGGGACTGTACCAAAGAACAACAAGGATGGAAGTTTAGGGTGAGTAGTGGGATATGGCATCAGAATTTTGGATGAGTTGAAATTTATGAAAATGGAGGAGGCAGGCTTTGGGTGCTGTCTGGAAGCGACCAAAGGTGTGGATGAAGATTGCAGTGGCAGATGGGCTGGAAATTATGCTTTCCCACAATCTTAACTCCCTCACTGTATACCCTGCCCAATCGTTGAGACTAAAATATCCATGCCAGTTAACCTTGCTCTTTTGTGAGAGATCTGTTCACAGGCATGTGCAGCGTTCAATACATAACACTGCTACAATATGTGAGGTGCTGGGGCTTGCTTTTCTTTATACACTTACACATCAAACCTGTTTGAGTTTTATGCACTACATTCATAAATACCAGCTTCAGAAAAAGGATCTTGACAAGTTACAATCCATTTGGAGAAAGTAAGGACTGCAGATGCTGGAGATCAGAGCTGAAAAATGTGTTGCTGGAAAAGCGCAGCAGGTCAGGCAGCATCAAAGGAACAGAAGAATCGACGTTTCGGGCATAAGCCGGGGATGAGTCATTCCTGAAGAAGGGCTTATGCCCGAAACGTCGATTCTCCTGCTCCTTTGATGCTGCCTGACCTTTTCCAGCAACACATTTTTCAGCAAGTTACAATCCATGCCCACCGTTTATTCATCTGAGGAAGAAATAATTAATGAGAAATAACTAAATGAATTGCCTACCTTAGCTCTCCACATTAGCCACAATTTAAAAATATCGACATGTCGCCCACACTGTAGCGCCTTATCTCCAGTGTCATAGGACAAATCATATTGTTTGTCAGGTTGGAAAAGGTAGCAGGCATTCATCTGATTACAATTCTGCAGCAGCCCCTGCAAAGGATCAAACAAGTGTGAATATGAATTGTGCCAGTTACACCTCATGGAAGAGGTAACTGCATTATCTACATAATATTGTAAGATTTACAATTTACAGTGAATTTGAAAAAAAAAATCACTTTAAAAAGGATCAATCCTCTATCCATTCTTTCCTCAACAGTACATTTGAGCTGATATCCTGCTGCATTTACCTGATTTGCTCATCAGCAGAACTTTATTGAAAATCAGTAGGAATAATTATGATTAGCTTACTCAGTTTAAACAGCAGAAACAAGCATGAACTGATCAGTACAGAATACTGCTGAAAATAGCAAATGCTCCTATGAATTAACCTGACTTTGAATCATTCCCTTGCATCTGTCTTTGTTTTCAATTCAGCTTTATAATTTCCACATTTTAATGTCTTTCTATTAACTTTCTTGTTATGCAGTATTCCCTGCGTGCAGTTTCAAATGTGAACTGATTTTCTATCTCTGTGACTAAAATAGCTTTAATTTTCACTTTAAAATGGCACAGTTTTTCTTGCAGCATGGTACTTAATGTTGATAATCATAAGACCATAATATCATAGGACCATAGGAGCAGCATAAGGCCATTCAGCCCATTGTGTCTGCTCTCCCATTTAACCATGGCAGATATGTTTCCCAACCCCACTCCCCTGCCTTCTCCCCATAATCTTGGATCCCCTTGCCAATCAAGAATCTATTTATCTCTGCCTTAATTACACACAATAACCTGCCCCCCACAACCCTTTTTTCAAATAATTGCAAGTTGGTTGAGCCACAAAGACTTGAAGGATGCAAATCTATTTTTCATTCAATTCTCACAAGCCTGTATCTTGCCATCTTAGTTTTTCACAACAGCTGGAACCATATGCTAGTCCATACCTTGATAGCATGTGAGTCTCACCCAGCTGCACCATGCCCCTGAAAGGGGCCACCTAAAGGCAGTCTCTATCTAATTTGGCACTCAGCAGGCAGTAGGGCCAATGGAAGGTGTTGGGCAGCTAACAGCCTCACTGGGAAATTGCACATTGCTAATATAAGAGGGGGACAGTGGATGTTGTGAAAGTCGAGCTACCTTCTGAAGGCAAAACCCCTGGTGGCCAGAGGTACCATTCCATCGCAGTAGTGATTCAAGAATTGTTCTGGGAAACAAAAGATTAAGGCACAGTGCTGGGAAGCAGTCTCCAGTAACATGCTGGAACTTGCCTCACCAAGAGATCATTACTGCTCTTGTCCCTCTAGATAGAAGAGGTTGGGGGTTTTGAAGGTGATATCTAAGGACCTTCAGTGAACTTATGCAGCCCATTTGGTAAACAGTGTACACTGCTGCTATTGAGTGTCAGTGGTGGAGGAAATGAATAGTTATGGATATGGTGCCAATCAAGTGGGCTGCTTTGTTAATGGCAAGACTGAGTATTTTCACTGTCAACAGTACAAGAGAAACCACAAGATTAGACTGGTTTGATAAGCTTAGCTGCCTGGTCTCAAGACAGCTTCATTTTGCTATTGGTCTCAAGGAAACACAATTGGGTACAGATCTTATGGAAGATCATTCTCATTGCTACTAACAAGGAGAAAGACTATAGATGGCTGAACTAACAGGCCAACAGGATAGTCTATCCTAATGAATTAAGATAATAGAGGTGCAATGAGTCTCTGATGATAGCACATGATGGCAGATAATGTATCAGCAGCCAATTTTTCACTGAACCTGAACATGTTGGCAGGAAATAAAGTCTGGTGCAGAAAGCTGATTTGCTTTAAACTGCTTCATATTTCTACTGAAGAGTGATTTCACCTACAACAAGTGATCTATGTTTAACATTTTTAGAGAGAAGAGTTTACAAGAGTTCAGAAATCTTTGAACTGGAAATGTTTTGATCCATCTTGAACTCCTCCAATGGTTCCCAGCGTACACTTGCCAGTCTTCACCCAATTCAGTTCATTCCACATAATACTAAGAAATGTTTGGCGGCACTGGGCACTGAAAAGACTATGGACCCTGACGACATTCCCACGATAGCACTGAAGACTTATGTTCCAGAACTTGCTGCTTCCCTAGCCAAGTTGTTCCAGTACAGCAACAACAGTTGGTTGGACACGAGATGCAGAGTGATGCCAACAACATGGGTTCAATTCCTGCTCTGACTGTAGTTACCATGAAGGACTCTCCTTCTCAACCTTTCCCCTTGCCTGAAATGTGGTGACCCTTTGGTTAAACAGCCACCAGCTGTTACTTTATTCATCCCTTGCACAGTTGGACTGAGCTTTGGTCTAAGCTCTCACATAAGTGAAGGAACCTCTATCAATACAGTAATTCTATATTGATCTATTGACCAAATAATGGACTGGATTTGTATCATCAAGGCAGGTAGCTTGAGTACGGAACAGTACAGATCCCACAGAATAGAAGACAAACAAAGATTAACATAGAGCCACAAGGTGACTTATGAAAGTAGCTAAAAAGGATTTTGAAAGGAAACTTGCAAGGACAGAAAAGACATTAAGAAAAGATTTTATAGTTATATGAAGGGAAAGTGGCTGGTCAACAGTACAACTGGCCCACTGAAGGCTGAGAGTGGGGATATTTGTCAATAACTGTGGAGAAATAGCAGACAAGCTGGGTGATGATTTTGCTTTAGTATGTACAGCGGAAAAGGAGGATAACTTGCTGGAAGTCCCAAAGAAATTGACAGACGATCGAGGACGGGGTTGAAGTAAAATTGAAGTAAATCATCAATAATGGGAAAGTTAATGTAACTGAAAAGTAACAAATCCCCAGCACCTAATGCTTTCCATTCATGGGTCCTAAAGGAAGTAAGAGAGCAGATTGCTGATATTGTAACCCTAATCTTTCAGAGTTCTCTGGATTCAGGAATTGTATTTCCGGATTGGAAATTTGCTCATGTCACTCTGCTCTTTAAGAAGGGTGACACAGAGAGACCAGGAAATTATAGACCAATTAGACTGATATCTGTGGTGGGAAAATTGTTGGAGTCTCTAATCAAGGATAGGTTGATTGATCAACTTGAAAAATTTCAGTAAATCAGGGACAGTCAGCAAACACTCGTGAAGAGTAAATCATGCTGACAAACTTCACAGTGTTTTTTGGAAGAGGTGACAAAGGTGGTGAACAGAGGTAAATTGATGGATGGTGTTTATTTGGAGTTCCAGAAGGTTTTTGATAAAGTCTCACATGACAGACTGTTAGCTAAGGTGAAAGCACATGAAATTGAGGGCAAATTAGTTACATGGATAAAAAATTAGTTGAGTGGCAAGACAGAGAGAGTTGGAATTATGAGAAAGCACTCAAATTGGCAGGCTATATCAGCCTCGTGAATCAAGTGTCTATATATTATAAATAATTGAAACCTTAGCACAGACCCATGGTACTCCATTCATTGCAGTTTGCCAACCTGAAAATAATCTATTTATTCAAACCCCTTTTTCACCATTTATTGGACAGTTCTCTGTTCATATTAATACTTCACATCAACACCATGATCTTGAAAGTGACCTATTTGTGGCATCTTATTGAATACATTATGGAAATCCAAATCCACTGTCTCTAGTAGTTCCCCTTTATCCACCCTCCATGATACATTCTCACAAGTTTCAAAATGCAACTGGCATGGACATAATGAGGACTAATTTGCAGAGTCAGAGGGAAAAAGCTAAAGAGTAAGATTAAATTGGACAGTTCTTATAAAACTGTATAAATGCACCCTTGAGAGTAGTCACAAAATTTACTTTCCATCTCTTTAGGCTTTCTCAGCCCTCAAGACCATCCTTTGAGTGGCAGGTCATTGGTCTAATTAGTGGAGTCATACTGGGACTGCTGAAAAACTCATGTCCCACAGTTTGTGTGCTCATTTAGTAGCAGCTGAGATTTTCATTTTACTGAATTCTGAAAGCAAAGGGTGAGTTTAGGAATTTCAGGACTGCTATTTTTACTGGAATATGATTATATAGGTAATCATAATACAGGAACACACAGAACTGATAGCTGTTATTCATTGTGCCTTGTTTAAGTGACCCAGTTTGTGAATACACCAAGAGTCTAGACATTTTGTGGAAGGGTGATAGCATCCCTAACTCCAAGTCAGAAGCTCTGGGTTCAAGTCCCATCTCAGGACCTGATGGAGTTGTGGGCATTGTGTTGAAACAGAGCAAAACAGATTGATGAACAATCTGTAAGTCTTTCCAGCCTACCTGTGGCAGACAGTAAGAGCAGGAGAGTTTCTTGATCATTAAGGGCCATGTGGTAGTTGTGGTGCATCAGTGTAAAGTTAAGAGCTGCCACATACCAAGAGCAAGTAACAGCTGATGTTTTGACTTGTATTAACATTCCACTCAAGTCCATCGCTTACTCAGCCAATGCTGTTGAACCTTTCATGTATGTCATTAGGTAGATCACCAAATAATCAGGAATGGAAAGCCCAGGTTGATATTCTCCAAGTTTGCTTTGAACTAGCTGGGGGCTTCTATCATTGTCTTGGGCGAGATCACCAATGACTGTGCTGAGCACGGAAGGTGAAGGTGCACAGTTCTATGGGTAATGTAGAGTCCTTCACAGTGCTATTAAGAAAGAAACTTTAGATATTTGACTCTTATCCTGAAAATGTTAGATATTGCTAACCAAATCTGAGAATTGGTCTGCATATGTAAATGACATTTAAAACTTACAATTGCATTATTGAGCGAGGAATATAGCCCTTACCTCCTCCCTAACAAGTAAAGCAGAACATTGAAGTGGAACTCCCATCATTTTGTGCGGATTCCATGTGACAGAATTGCCCCTGGAAGTAAAAGCATCAATTGTATTTATTCATGAAATCAGCCAGAGGAGAGAAAATAATGCAAAGTCCCCGTTTATATGTGAAAAGCTGTCGGAAACTGTTGAGTGAAGGGGAGGAATCAAGGGAAGAGGTGACAGGTCAACCAACATTTAATCACCTAAGGCCTTTTCATGTGATATAAAGCTGGTCTGGGTACTCAGCTGTCTGACAGTATTGCAGAGTTACTAACATATGCTAATCAAAATTATATTCTAGCTATAGGATCCTTGGTAAAATTAAGGTGTGTGCAGGAATTACATAGGAATGCTTTCTGGATTTGGCATCTGTTTTCAGTGCAAGTTGAATATTCCAATAAATGTGATGTTATTTTTAATAGTTCAAGGTTTATTCTTCTCAATTGTTTGTATTCTTATACAGGATTCAAGCATCACTGGCAAGGCCAACATTTGTTGCCCATTCCCAAGTGTTCTAGAGAGGGTGGTTCTGCACAATCCATGTGATACAGATAAATATGTGCACAGTGCTATTAAGAAAGGGGCTCCAGGCATTTGACTCTGATCCTGAAAATTCTAGATGTTGATCACCAATTGAAAATTATGCATTTTCATTCACCATATCCCTCTTATCAGTTCCCAATCAGGTTTAGGAATTGGCTGATAATAAACCTCACAAGGAATGACAAGAGAGAATATTTTTCCATTAAACTCTGGGTGAACCATAAAGGACTCTGATAAGCCATGAAGTTCAGGTAAACCACTAATAACATTAACAGTAGTTCACAAATTAGTGTTTCTCTTTTTGACAAACTACATCTCCCACTGTTACTATTTAATCCAAATGTCAAATGGTATAAAAGTCACGCAAAGTTAAACTTGTTGAAGGAAGACATCCATTAAAGCCACTTCCAAATGTGTGGAGGTTATCAGCAACTCATTAAGGTTTCTTAGAAATCCATAATTTTTACCACCTTGAAGGTCAACAGCAGGTGCATTGGAGTATCACCATCTGTAAGTTTGCCTTCAAGACACACTGCTTCTTGACTGGGAACCATATTACTAGCACTGTGGGTGCATTCCCACCAGATGGACTACAACGGCTCAATAGGTCAGCTCCATAAACCCTTCTTAAGGGCAATTTGTGATAAGCAGCAAATACTGGCCTTACAGGCTTGTGCCCTTTGTAATAATTGGGTCAGCATGAAAGTGCAGGTAATGCACCAGCTTTTAGGGCACCATCAAATCCAAAGATAGAATTAATCACACCGAGTATATTCTTTCAGCCTGCAGGGACAGCAATGTGAAGGTTAATTAGGAACACATTCATTTACAAAATACTTCACAGTCATTAGGGAGTTTCATGTGAAAATTGGGGGTTGAGTGCAGTGATAAACATCTGATAATGTGTTTGGGACTTAGCCAACTGTTTTGACCAGAGGCCTGAGAGTGGAGATCTTTTCAATGGGCCAAACCTCCCAGGCGTAAGAGCCAGAGCCAAAATAAGGACTGTATTGCTGGGGCCACAAGAAACTGCACACATTCTGTTCCAGGTTCTATCCTTCCCTAAATTGACTTCCTTTGCAAGAGCATTTTACTTTATCCTGGAGACTGCTCTATTAGCTTCCTCTTGCCTTTTGTTTCTCATTAAAAATTGACCTCAAAAGATTTTGAATTTTCATAGAAATAACCCATCTTCCACAGAAATTCATTTGTTTCCCTAGAAGTTCTGTCAATCTCCCTTGAGTATGCATTTCACTCATCCCACTGATGCAAACACTCAGAGCCACACTGCCTGAGAACCAGCAGGCCAAAGCTCTGCACCCAGATCTGGGAAAGTGTTAACATGGCCCTTTACCTGTCCGTTCCATTCAGCTTCCAGCGATGTTTTCTCGACATCAGCAGACCACCGCCCCAGGCTGCCTGAATATGACAGAGCACAAAATGAAACATGACAGTGACAACATTTCTCAACTTGTAAGACAACAAAAATGGGTTGAAGTCACACTGTGGAAATGCTTTTCAATTTGGAGAGGGGATGCCTTTTTTTTGTTTACTGGCAAAATAAATGGAATGAGGCTGCATTTAGTTATAATTTGCCTCCTGCTGAATTGAAAGCTCAAAAAGTATCAAGTGCTTGATTTTCCATAGTCCCAGCAAATCATACTGAGAGAGTCCAGCTATCAGTTCAAAGTGTATCAAAACTGTATGGAAGAGACTGTGTATAATTTTGTAGATTCCACTCAAAGAAATAAACAAATAAATAGATCAATCACTAAATTCTCAAGACAGCTCTAACTTCGCTCTAGTGACAAACTTACAGGATATGCTGAAAGTCTGGCTAGTAGCTCAACTCTAAAGGGATGGATAATGTAAACATAGATAGCTAATGAGAAAGGCAAGCAATGTCGCAGCCTCTTATATCTCAATTGGCATGCTTTGTTTCAGAAAAGTATGAAAGATATTTGTGGTTTCAGTCCAAATATTATTTGCAGGTATATCAAAACGTGTACACAAACATCGGAATTATGCTCAGAAGTAAGCTATTCAGCCTTTCAAGCCTACTCCATCATTCAATAATTCTGAAGTCCGCATTCCCATCTATCCTGACCTCTTTTAATTTAACAGGTCCACCATTTCATTGTTATCCCAGTGAATAGTAACAGTGGCTATTCACTGTTACTATTTCCATTTCATCATGCTGGTGGATTCCCATAAAGCGCAAAGGGCTGTTCAAGATGTTGGGCTTAATGTCATGGTCTTCATGACCAGAAGTGAGCTCCATTCATCAATATTTGGATAGACTGTGAGCATTAACTCTGCATCTTGCAAGACAACCCCTTTCAGGCAGGACTAGTCACTCTAAGACAATCATCGCTGACAAACTTATTTGAGAGACAAAGTAACTTATAATGATGGTTCTTCCAAGATTAAGATGACCATTTACAGCCACGGCTAAAGGCACCTTTAGCAGTCACAGACAGAGCAGATTGAAAACTTTGTGAGGCCATGCAGCTACAAGGATCATTGTAGATGCCTTACAAGAAACTTGAAGCAATGTTTCATACATACCTGTGGGTCAGAAGCCTGACTTGCTGGATATTTTTTGTAATATAAAACAGCCAGGAGAACGTCTGTAAAAGATGCTCACATTGCTTACAGGCAGCCAAATTCCTCAGCTATTCCTTCAATTATCATCCTTCCGCTCTATCCTTCAATAATCACCCTTCCACTCTATCCACGTCGTTGCTTAGTATCACAGGCTGAATTATCCATGATTCATATGTTTTGTTGCTATGTAATGAACAGATTAGTTCTTATATTCACATAATTGCATTTTATGCCTCACTACAATTCTTTAAACCCCAATTATTAATTGCTACTTTTTTTTCTTTCTTAAACCTATATCTGATGTTCTAAAATGTGTAAAAATGTGATAGCTGGACTCGGTCTGGGTGTAGCCTGTGCATCACTGTTCACATTAAAGAGTGAGAATGCCTTATTGATGAGGCTGCAAAGAAATGGAGAAAGCCTAGCTGAATGGTAATCAGTTTATAATGAGGCAGAGAAACATATTCAAAGAAGGTCAAGAGAAAAAAATGCTGAGGACATGTGAATAGCTGTAGAGGAAGATGGAAAGCTATCAAGCAAGAGACCAAATATTGATAGGTGCAAATAATGTGCAATTTAATTTTGACAGTAAGATCCTTACATCATTAAGCATAGCCAATTTAGATAGTGATCTGATCAAACTGTGAATAATCCTTCAATTTTCATAGCTTTACAATGAAATGCTATAATTAAAGTAAATTTTGTGATTTATGTCCTGTTGTGACAGGAGTTAATATTGGCAATAGGTTTATAAGTCATTATAACTAATTGGTACAGTGCATTATTTTTCATCCAAGTATCGAAGGCACACATGGCTACATATTTGTATTGCATTTGTCACTTCTTCACTACGAAGATAATGATAATACTAAATTGTAAAACTTACCCCATTATTCAATACTATCAGCAATATGAAATTAATAATTACAAGGTGGCTCTGTGAAGATCAATCATAGCAGATTGTGCAGACTGGAGGAGTGTCCTAATGAAGGTATTTAGGTGAATGGACACACTTACATCAACGTGCATCCAGATCTTGTACTTGTTACATATATCAGCAATAGCTACAAGAGGATCAAAGGCACCATATACTGTTGTCCCAGCTGTAGCATTCACGAAGAATGGCACAAAGCCCTGAACAAAACAAAAAGAGACTGATTAAGAAGAGTTGCATGAATTATTTAAAGGAGGCACCAAAATGGTATAATGCAGTTCCCAGTATTGGAATATGGAATTTTTCTGTTCACCGCTGCCCTTCTCTCTAAGTTCTTTGGAATGGAATGTAAAGGGCACAGAGAATCACATCCACTTGTAGTACCTCATAGAAAGGCTGCATTTCTATTTGGAGAAACATGATCTGGCTGGGCTGAGCTTGCAATCAGATGCCTCATTTCCATGGTAGCCCTTACATAAACAGTTTCCTATTGGATGTAGCAGCCTAGATGTAGGGGAAACCCCAGCAATCCTGGGAAGCATTGCACAGGCAAGATCATGGGTCATGCTTTCCTGAGCTTCCCCTGACTCCCAGGAATTAACATTCCCTGGGTGTAAAAGAGTACAATAAGTCTTCAAGCCAATTTGGGCCTCAGCTCCTTACTTTTAGAGAGCCATGCAGGCCACCTTCAAACTCATTTTGATTGAACCTCCTCCTCCCCTCCCTTTCTGATAGATGAACTAAAAATACCACATGACTGATTAGCAAGGTTAGATCTCATGGAATACAGGGAGAACTAGCCATTTGTATACAGAACTGGCTCAAAGGTAGAAGACAGAGGGTGGTGGTGGAGGGTTGTTTTTCAGACTGGAGGCCTATGACCAGTGGAGTGCCACATGGATCGGTGCTGGGTCCTCTATTTTTTGTCATTTACATAAATGATTTGGATGCGAGCATAAGAGGTACAGTTAGTAAGTTTGCAGATGACACCAAAATTGGCGGTATAGTGGACAGCGAAGAGGATTACCTCAGATTACAACAGGATCTGGACCAGATGGGCCAATTGGCTGAGAAGTGGCAGATGGAGTTTAATTCAGATAAATGTGAGGTGCTACATTTTGGGAAAGCAAATCTTAGTAGGACTTATACACTTAATGGTAAGGTCCTAGGGAGTATTGCTGAACAAAGAGACCTTGGAGTGCAGGTTCATAGCTCCATGAAAGTGGAGTTGCAGGTAGATAGGATAGTGAAGAAGGCATTTGGTATGCTTTCCTTTATTGGTCAGAGTATTGAGTACAGGAGTTGGGAGGTCATGTTGTGGCTATACAGGACATTGGTTAGGCCACTGTTGGAATATTGCATGCAATTCTGGTCTCCTTCCTATGAGAAAGATGTTGTGAAACTTGAAAGGGTTCAGAAAAGATCTACAAGGATGTTGCCAGGGTTGGAGGATCTGAGCTACAAGGAGAGGCTGAACAGGCTGGGACTGTTTTCCCTGCAGCGTCGGAGGCTGAGGGATGACCTTATAGAGGTTTACAAAATTATGAGGGGCATGGATAGGATAAATAGGCAAAGTCTTTTCCCTTGGGTCAGGTAGTCCAGAACTAGAGGGTATAGGTTAAGGGTGAGAGGGGAAAGATATAAAAGAGACCTATGGGGCAACTTTTTCACACAGAAGGTGGTACGGGTATGGAATGAGCTGCCAGAGGATGTGGTGGAGGTTGGTACAATTGCAACATTTAAAAGGCATTTGGATGGGTATATGAATAGGAAGGGTTTGGAGGGATATGGGCCGGGCGCTGGCAGGTGGGACTAGATTGGGTTGGGATATCTAGTCGGCATGGACAGATTGGACTGAAGGGTCTGTTTCCATGCTGTACATCTCTATGACTCTATGACTCTATATGATTTGGCAATGGAAGGAAAGGGTTTAGTTCTGTGTAAGAGCACTCCTGGATATAAAATAAAGTCAGATTATTCTTCCCTCTCGAACTCCATTTTACTTTAGTCCCCTCTCTCTACCTTTCTCACTTCTCTTGTTATTGCACTGCCCCTCATGGGCTGTGCTTTTAAAGTTTTTCATTTAGTCAGAAACATAGATGATTCTCTGGTGGAAATAAAGTAAACATCGACAGGGTCATTTGGTGATGGCAAAAAAACAAACATCTCAGTAGTACTAAAGCATCTCTGGGTAGAAATAAAATGAATAAAAAAAGGAGTTTGGTTCTTACTGAAGAGATGGCTTCTGGACAGAGTAAAAAGGTCAAGAAGGAAATGGTAAAAACATGTGTTTGTATGAAACAATAAGTATACAGTAAAACAGTTGTAAATCTCTGAAAATCCACTTTCGGGAACTGCTATGTAATCAGTTTTCTGGCAGTTCCCAAGGCAGGACGTCCCGCTTCCCTGAGTGGCAGAAATCAGATCCTCAGACTGTTTAGCCTACCATGTGACTGTTGTGAGGTACGCTTTTTAAACATTGGCCCATTCACAGTCAACTTTCCTCCCAGGGAGTAAAAAGTCAGCTGTCACCTCCACCAGCTGTACCCTGTCTGATCAATGTCTCCACTGGTATGGTCATTGCTTGCAGGTGTGAATATTGCATTTTTTTTCCCCCAGTGAAACAATCTGGGCTGCCTTACATAACCTTTAACAACTAAGCCACAGAGATTTGATGTTGGGAAGAATTCAAAACAGCTCATATGATTCCTTTCATTCTTCCAACTTACCCTAAATTAAAGATGCAGTGCTAAAGCACAACAATCTTACAAACTTGTTATTTGTAATATAGAGCTAACTCACACTGATTTCCTCTGTCTACCTGATACCCAGAGTTTACAGTTTTCTGAAAAAAGATAGTTGACACCAAAGTTTTAAGCAGGACTTTGAATCCTGCCAATCCACATCAAAGTTATTGGAACACTATTGCAGTTGTGTAACTGGTACTGATAAGTAACTTGATAAAATGCAAACCCACATGAGGCAGCTGGGTTGTTGAATTCTTAAACTAATTACAAAATTTGTCACTAGCTCCTTGACTATGGTCACTTGACTACAAATAGAAACTTATTTGACAGCTGACAGCTGAGTGCTCTAAACTGGCACTCTGCCCACGGGAAATTCATGCTTAATTCAGAATTGAGTGTAGAAAACATGCAACAGTTTTAATTGGGTCTGTATTTAATTAAAAAATGAACTGACCTTTTCCTTAGCTTCAAGTATTCTTCTCTCAAGGTCTGATGGGATGATTCTTCCCCTGCAATTTTCAAAAACACACATTCATATTTTGAAATGCATTACCCATCTGCAAATGGTATTTCAATTATTTACATTTTTCGTAAAAGCAAACTAAGATCTATGGTTTGTCCTAAATGCTACTCCACTTCCTGTATCCAGTGAAAAACACATTTTTCAATCTTAATAACACAAGACTGTTGGAAAGTGGGGAGCAAAGTGAGGTGAGGGGGGGGGGGGGGGGGGGGGAGGTGGGGATGCGTGGGGGGTCGGTCACATTATCCTGATTAATTGTCTTGCCAACTAGTGGAACATTTGAAATTTTGTAAATGTGAGCACTAATTCAATACATTGACAGAGTTCTCTTCCAATCTTATAATTCCCTGGAACATCTGCGCATGACCAATTATAGCCTCTTGAGAATTCACCATTTTACCACTAGCTCCACCACATTCCACCACTGGCCCCAGCTAGCAAGCTCCTGAATTCTTGAATTTCCTCCAAATATCTGCCTATTTTTCTATTTCTCTCCTTTCTTTAAAAGGTGACTAAAACTTACCTCTTTTGGTCATGCATTTGACCATTTTGCCTCTTTCTTCTTTGGACAGGATGTAAACAGAGGGATAGAAACTGGGTATGGAGAATAAGTAATGGATCTAAATAAGGAGTAGAAACTGGCGCAGGCTTGGTGGGCCGAAGGACATTGTGCTGTATTGTTATTTATTTGTTCTAATAATTATATACGTGGCATAGTGTCACATTTGGCATTGTTTGTAACATCTATAAGGATAGCTCAGCACTAATTTCATTCCTGAGTCAGGCATGCAGAGTTGCATGTGACTCCTGTCCAGTAACTTGACCTTTAACAATAATACTGAACTAATAATTCAGAACCGTAGGCTTATGGTCTGGGATGATGGAATCAAACCTCACAATGGCTGACTTTTTAACTTTAAAAAATCTGGAATTAAAAGACTGTCTAATAACAATCATGTTAACATTGCTGATGGTCATGTAAACCCATCTTGTTCACTAACAAAAACATAAATTACTGGAAAAGCTGAGCAGATCTGACAGCATCTGTGGAGAGAAATCAGAGTTAACGTTTTGGGTTGAGTGATCCTTCCTCAGAATTGTTCACTAACAACCCTTAAGGAAAGAAATCTATGCTTTCTTTGGCTGGTTCTACATGTGAATCCAGATGCACAGTAACATGGATGATTCAACTGCCCTCTGAAATAGCCTAGCAAGGAACTCAGATGGATTAAAAACCACTATGAGGTCCAAAGGAATGACACAAAACAGACAACTTAGCACTGGAAATCACAATGGCAAATATGGTCCTGTTGACCATGCAAAGACTTTTTTACTGACATCTCAGGTTTGTGTCAAGGTGACGAGAGAAGTCCCATAGACTAGACAAGCAACAATCTTGACACAGTCATACCCACAGTATCATATTTGACTGATAATGCCTCAGACATCACCGTCATCATCACCAACCTTCAAGAAGCCCTGTCCTACCAGCAGGACACACCCAGCAGAGGTGGTAGCACTGTGGTGTACAGCCACAACTGCCCTACAAGTCCTCAACATTAACTAATACTCCTCTAAGTTATTTTTGGTGTGTGGCCCTAGAAGGTCTGTGTGCGGATGCAAATTCTGAAACCGGAATTTGATGTGTCAGCCGTTGATCAGTGTGCATTGAACCTCGGAGGAAAAAGAGCATTATTCAGGACCCATGAAGTCTCATGAATCAGGTCACACATAGGCACAGAAACCTCCTGCTGATTACCATGTACCATGTTCATCCTGAACTCCCAGACTGATGAATCAATGTTCCTTCATGTTGAACATCAATTGGAGAAAGCATGGAGGGTGGCAAGAGCACAGAATATAATCTGGGTGGAGTGGGCATTTGCACTCCCGTTTTTGTTTTCTGAAAAACCTTCTCCTGTGCTTTTGGTTGCACTTCAGTCCCACACTCCTGATCTTTGGGCATCAGGTGGAGAGGGGGGAGGGTAGGCCAGTGGACCTCCTCATGGATCTGCTCCTGGGCTTGGCCAACCCAGCCATAAACAGGTCCAGGTAGCGGGCCATGGAGGGTGTCATTAGGGCTGATTGCCTGCCCATCTTCCATGATTATGTCTGTGCCTGGGTGTCCCTGGAGAAGGAGCACGCAGTGTCTAGCAACACCCTTGAGGTTTTCAGGGAGTGGTGGGCATCATGGTTTATTTCCCCTTTTGACTCTATTTTTATTTAATCCCTGCCCTCCTCTTTCACTTTTCGATCACAGAGTATTGCCCTTTGATGAGAGGGGCCCTGTTTGACACTGGCCACTTGGGTGTTTCTTTCCTTCCTGGTGGTGGAAAACGAATAAAGTTTTACACACTTGTTGTTTTTTGCTGCACACACACAATGTGGGTGCTGGGGGGAAAATAAGCACTACCACTGTTAGGTGGGGTTAGAGACAATAGAAATGAAAATATAATCTGGGTGGAGGACTTCGGCATTTATCACCAAGATACTAACTTATCAGGCTGAGTCCTAAGGCCATAGCTGCCAGACTGCATTTGTGGCAACTGGTGAGGGAACGAACAAGAGGAAAAATCTACTTGACCTAGTATTCACCAGTTTGCCTGTTGCTAATCTGTCCATCCTCAACTGTTTTGGTAGGAGTGACAACTACGTAGTTTCTGAGGAAACCAAATCCCATTTTCACATTGATGGTAGATTCCATCATGTTGTGAGGCAAAATCATCACATTAAATGGGGTAGATTTTGAATAGATATAGCAACCGAAAACTGGGCATCCATGAGGTGGTGTAGCCATCAACAGTAACAGAATCAACCACAATCTGGAACTCTCATGATTTATCACCACCATCAAGCCTAGAGGTCAACCTTTGTTTAATGAAGCATGCAGGAGGACAGGTCAGTGGTAGCACTAAACATGTATAAAAGTTAGATGCCAATCTGATAAAATTACAAAGCTGGGTCTCTTGAATGCTAAACAAGGGAGGCAGCATGCGATATGAGGGACTAAGCCATCTGCCAACCAATGAATGGTAGTGGGCAATGAATCAATTGGCGGCAGTAGGAAACTCGACAAATATCTCCATCCTCAATAATGAGGGAGCACAGCAGATCAGTTCAAAAGGCAAGATTGAAGAATTTGAATCCATTTTCAAAGAGAAATGCAGAATGGATGATCCATCTCAACGTCCTCTGAGATGACCAGTATCACTGATTCCAGTCTTCAGTCAATTTGATTTGTTCCTTGTGAAATCAAGAAATGTCCAGAGACACTGGATGCTACTATTCTGACAATAATATTGAAGACTTGTGCTTCAAAACGTGCTGTGCCCAGACAAAATGTTCCAGTCCAGTTAGAACACTAATGTGGAACTGACAATATGGAAGAAGGCCCAGGTATGTCCTGTACAAGGACAAATCCAACCCCACCCAATTATTGCCCTTTTAGAAAGCCCTTGATCATCAGCAAAGTAATGGAAAGGGTTGGCAGGAGGGTTATCACATGCCCACTTGTGTTCAGTTTGGTTTCTGTCAGGGTCACTCAGCTCCTGATAGGGTAATCACTCACATTGCTGCTTTAAATCACAACCCTTTCGATTCCTTTCCAGTGGAATCAAAATTTCAAATTTCCCCAAATCTGATCCTGAAGATGTGTGTAGATCCTGAGTGGTTGTTTCCATTTGCTGCTTCTGTTCACTGGCTGCTGTCATTTGGCATTCTAGGTCCAAATGCTGTGACATATCCAGCTCAAAATGTGTTAAAGCAGCAAAAGTAGTTACAAGTTTTTAACCTGCTGTATTGTATTCAGAAATCTAGGCATACACAGAACGGAGGAGGAGTGATTCTGACAGCACAGCACCAAATCTGCATCTCTTCATTTCATAACAAATTTGTCTGTGCAGCCTGACCTGAAGTATTTAAGTTAATATTGCTCTAAGGTTAAATTCATCATTTTTTCTTTCTTTCGACAGTCAGCCAAGAGCCTGAACCAAAGGTTGCCATAGCAATTTGCAATGATAATTAGTGAACAAAAGGAGAATCATTATATACAATTTTAAGCCACTTTGAGATGATGAGTCCCCTGTGACATCCAAGGTCTATGCAGAACCAGAGTTTACAATGCAGAATATAAAATTATCCCTGTGCTCTCATACTATATACACCTACTATATTTGAAAAATCCCAAACACTGTTTGCCATTTTCCTGCTGCTCTACTTCTTAAGCTTAGTGGCGGCTTCTCAAAGGCAAATGCTTTGGAATTGTTGCATCAAGCAGTTGCATTAAACAAAAATCATTCATGGGATGTGGGTGTCACCTCCTGGGCCAGCATTTATTGCCTTTTCATAATTGCCCTTGAGAAGAAGGTGGTGAGCTGCCATCTTGAACTGCTGCAATCCATTCGATGTAACTACTGCTGTAAGGAAGAAAGTTCCAGGATTTTGACTCAAGGGATTGTGTTGGTGATGGTGGTGTCTATGGCATTGTCTATCAATGTTATTCTGAAAGAATTTTGACACAAGCCTGAAATGTTGGTAAGGAAGTTTTGACGTAGGACAGGGCTGTATTTGTTGCTGTGGTTTCCAATACAAGGTGGTCTATTTTAATTCATTCCTTTGGGTTCTAGAATGGTTTCATACATCTGAGTTCCTTGCTAGGCCAGAAACACTGAACGAATGGTGACCTGTTTCCAAGTTAGGATAATAAGTGTCATGGAGGGGAACTTGCTATCTATCCGCTATTCTTGTCTTTCTAGGTGGGGGTGGTTGTGGGTTTGGAAGCTGCTGTCTAAGGAGGCTTGGTGAACTTCTGCAGTCCATCTTGTAGGTACTACACTCTGCTAATACTAAGCGTCAGTGGAGGAGGGTGTAGATGTTTGTAGATGTACTGCCCATCAAGCAGGCTGCTTTGTCCTGGATAATATCAAGCTTCATGAGCATTGTTTGAACTATATTCTTCAAAAACGTGGAGAGTACTCCATCAAATTCTTGACTTGTGCCTTGTAGGTAGACAGGCTTTGGGGAGTCAGGAGGTAAATTACTTGCTGAAGATTCGTAGCTTCAGACCTCTCTTGTACCTATGGTTATATTAGATTAGGGCCTGTACTGCGCTGTCACGTTCCATAGATTACAGTGTGGAAACAGGCCCTTCAGCCCAACAAGTCCACACCGACCTGCCAAAGGGCAACCAACCCAGACTATTCCCCTACATTTACCCCTGCCCCTAACACTATGGGCAATTTAGCATGGCCAATTCACCTGACCTGCACATCTTTGGACTGTGGGAGGAAACCGAAGCACCCGGAGGAAACCCACACAGACACAGGGAGAATGTGCAAACTCCACACAGTCAGTCGCCTGAGGTGGTAATTGAACCCGGGTCTCTGGTGCTGTGAGGCAGTAGTGCTAACCACTGTGCCACCGTGCCGCCTGTGCTGTGTTTATATAGTGAGACCAGTGGAGTTTCGGGTCAATGGTAATCTCTAGGATGTTGATAGGAGAGGTTTCAGCAGTGGAATTCCCATATGAAAGTGGAAGGGAAGTGGTTAAATTCTTTCTTTTAGCAGATGGTAGCTCCCTGGCAAGGGTGTGCTGTGAATATTACTTGCCATGTAAAGCTCAAGATTAGATGCATTGTCTTGCTGCATTTGCACATGGATTATTTCAGTATCTGAGGAGTTGTGAACAGTGCTGAACATTGTGTTATCATTGGCAAGTCTGTCTGCTTCTGACCGTATGATGGAGGGAAGGTCATTGATGAAGCAGCTGAAGATGGTTGGGCCTAGAACACAATCCTCATGGTTCGGGGTTGGTGGGATTATGGAAGGGTGGAGTTGATGGTCTTTTGGTATTATCGCTAGACTATTAAAACTAGAAACCCAGTTAATGTATTGAGGACCCAGGTTTAAATACTGCCATGGCAGATGGTGGAATTTGAATTCAATAAAAGCCTGGAATTAAGAGTTTAATGTTGACAATTAAACCATTGTCAGTTGTCAGGGAAAACCTATCTGGTTCATTTATGCTCTTTAGGGAAGGAAAGTTGGTATCTGCTCTGGCCTCGATATAACTCAGTCCCAAAGCAGTCTGGTTGACTCTTACCTGCTCTCTGGGCAATTAGGATGGGCAATAAATGCTGGCCCATGATCAAATAAAACAAAAATCCTGTAGAAATGTCCTGAAGCTGAAATGATTGATCTCCACCAAATATGGTCATTTTCCTTTGTGTCATGTGTGAAGCCAACCAGCAGACAGCTTTCCCCCGATTCCCATTGACTGGAGCTTTGCTAGGACTCCTTGATGCCACACCTGATAAAATGTGCTCTTGATATCTAGTTAGCCACTTTCATGTCACCCTTTGGAGTTTAGCTTTTTTGTCCAATTTAAATCAAGGTTGTCATAAGTTCAGAAGTTGAGTTTCCCTGGCAGAACCTAAATGGAGCATCACTGAACAGATTACAGTTAAGGAAGTGCTGCTTGATGGCTTCATTGATGACTCCTTCCATCCCTTCAATGATGGTTGAGAGCAGACTAATGGGGTAATAATTGCTTGGTTGGATTTGTCCTGCTTTATATGTGCAGGATTCTGGGTATTTTTCCCCATGCTGCCAAGTATATGTCAATACTGTGTCTGTAGTGGAACAGCTTGGCTAGGGGCAAGGAAAGGTCGGGAATACAAGTCTTCAGGGCTATTGCTGGAAGGTTATCAGGGCCCATAGACTTTGCATGATTTGTTTTATTAAGAATCCCCACAGTGTGGAAATAGGCTATTCAGCCCATTGAGTCCACGTTAACCCTCCAAAGAGCATTCCAACACCCTTCCAATCCCTGTAATCTTGCATTTCCCCGTGGCCAATCCACCTGTACATCTTTGGACCATGGGAGGAAAATGAAGCACTTGGAGGAAACCCATGCAGGCAATGTGCAAACTCCACACTGACAGTCACTCAAGGCTGGAATTGAACTTGGATCTCCAACACTGTGAGGCAGCAGTTCTAACCATTGAGCCACCATTCTGCCCTCCCCATGCTGAATCGCTCAGTTTTATCTTTTTCATCAATGGCTTTGGGCTCTCCCATCATTGAGTATGAGGATAATTGTGGAGCCTTCACCTCCAGAGAATGGTTTAATTGTCCATCACCATTCATGACCAGATATGGCAGGGCAGCAGAGCTTGAATTGTTGGTTGTTGGCTCTTAGCTCTGACCACCATTTGCTGTTTATGATATCTTGCATGAAAGCAGTCTTGTTTTCTAGCTTCACCAGCATGACACCTCTTTGTTATATAATGGTGATGTTGCTCCTCACATGCCCTCCTGCACTCTTCATTGAACCAGGGTTGATCCCCAAGCTTGATGGTAATGGCTGAGTTGGGGATATGCTGGGGCATGAAGTTCCAGATTGTACTGCAGTACGGCCCACATCGCCTCATTGATTCCCAGTCTTGAGTTACTAGATCTGTTCTAATTCATTCCCAACTTATCATGGTGGTAATGCCACATAACATACTGGACAGTATCCTCAATATGAAAATGATAATTATGCAGTGATCACTCCTACTGATACCGTCATGAATGGATGCATCTATGGCAGGCAGGTTGATGAGGGTGAAGTTTTGTATGTTCTTCACATTGATAGACATTGAAATTTCCCACATAGACTACATTCTTGGCCCTTGCCACCCCAGTGACTCCAAATAGTGTTTGACAAGGAGAAGTATGGATTCATCAGCTGAGGTGTGTGGAACATGGTAAGCAACAGAAGGATTTTTTGCCCACGTTTAAGCTAATGCCATGAGACCTTACGATGTCCCGAGTTAATATTGAGGACTCCCAGGCAGCTCTCTCTTGACTGTATACCACTTGTGTTGCCATCTCTTCTGGGTCTGTCCTACCAGTGGGACAGGACATATCCAAGAATGGTAATGACGAGTCTGGGATACTTATTGTAAAGTGTGATTCCATTAATATGACTATGTCAGACTGTTGTGTGACACTACTCTCCTAACCTTTTCAGTGGTCCCAGATATTAATAAAGAGGATTTTGCAGAGTTGACTTTATTCAATTTTCCTTTGTAACTTCCGATGCCCAGATTGGTACAGGTGATTGGCACAGGTTCATTTCTTTTAGACTTCTTAAGCATTCTGATACAACTGAGTGGCTGATTATGATATTTCAGAGGATAGTGGAGTGTCGACCTCATTGCTGTAGGACTAGAATCGCATGAAAATATTTCTAAACAAAGAGAATGGCTAGGTGCTGTGAACATGAGGGCATAACATCTTTCTGTTTGTGTTAGTGTCCCGTTGACCTTGCTGCATTCGGGTTGGTCCAAGTCCTGCATCACTGGAGTCACATTGCAGAATGAGTTCTCTACTTATGTCATAATACTTCAGCACTTGTGTTGGATTCACTCCAAATCATGGGACCATGAAGTCGACTCATGGAAACAATAAGTTGTGTTGAACCGACTGGTTAAGTACTTTAGGGATGTCATGATTGTCAGAGTGAAGGAAATGCAGCAGTCACTTTGCACAGAATACAATGTCACAAACTTGCATATGTAATACCTAGATACTAATTAATCATGTTGGCTGAGGAATAAATATCGGCTAGAATGCCACCAAGAACTTGCCTTCTCTTTTGTGAAATATTGCCATAGTATCTTTCTTGTCCACCAGAGATAGCAAATGGTAAGTTCAGTTTAACATTTCTGATTATCTTCAGTTCTGTGAAGGGACTGAGACCTTAATGAAATTATTCAAACCTAGAGTTCTAGGGAAGAGGGACATGCATTTGGAAGGGATTAAGCCTTTCAGGGATTTGGAAAGTGAAAGGAATTTAGGAATTTTGAGATCATTTGAATTTTTTTCTTCATTCTTTCTTGGGGAGTGCATGTTACAGGCAAGGCCAGCATTTGTTGCACATCCTTAATTGCCATTGAAGCAAGCAGCTGGCTAGGTTACTTCAGAGAATAGCTAAGAGTCAATCACACTGCTTTGATTTTGATTTAAGGGACCAAATCAGAGCTGTACTAGAGTGAAAAGCCAGGGTAAGAGAGAAAGGTGGAATAATGGATTTTAATGAGGTCAAAGGCATTAAAGGTGGAGATGGAGGCAGAGCTGAACAGATTGGTAGCTGCAGGAATGTCATCGTGAATGTGCTCTGCAGTCAGAGCTTTGAGTGAATGTACATTCAGATTCTACATCAGTAGAGACCTCTAATGTGCCTGAAAGCAGGATCTGTCTCTTACTGTTTGAGGAGTGGAAAATTCTACAGGCAACGTATAATGTGACCTACCTTACATCGCACTTGATCAAAACCACTCCATCTGTCCCGATCCCCAGAGCTGCTGCTGCTTTCTTTATTGAAAAATGACTCTGTAAGCATCAACACACACAGTGACATAAATAGGATTCGAGTTAAAACATATTACGCAGACAAGGTGAATTGTGTACTTGTTAAGAGTTATTTTAATCAGAGCATTTCTGCAGTGTGGAAGCAGGTCATTCAACCTAAGAGCATCCCACCCAGACACTCCCCTCACTTCTTGTAACCTTGCATTTCCCATGGCTAATCCATCTAGTCTGCACATCCCTGGATATTATGGACAATTTAGCATGACCAATCCACCTAGCCTGCACATTGTTGGATTGTGAGAAGAAACCAGAGCACGGGGAGAAATTGCAAACTCCAGACTGGCAATTGCCTGAGGGTAGAATCAACCTGGGTCCCTGGTACCATGAGGCAGCAGTGCTAACCCCTGAGCCACCATGCTGCCCCATTGTCTACCCTTTGTTAACTGCAATGCCTGTTGAAGATAACTCTCATCTGCTTATGATAGAAGTACAGACCAGCCATAACTTAGTGTAATGGCAGTGGTGTAGGAGTTTGATCTACTCTAGGACAGTGACTCAGCAACAAAGTTGATTTGTTAGTGATGACCTCCACCACTCTTTGTTCATTCCCAACCAGGAGACAATGGGGACTGCGAATACTGGAGAAATCAGCGTTGATAAAGCATGGCATTGGAGAAGGCACAGCAGGTCAAGGAACATCCAAGGAGCAACAGAGTCAACGTTTTGGGCAGGACCCTTTTACAGTCGTGAATAAGGTCCTGCCTGAAATGTCGACCCTCTTGCTCCTCAGATGCTGCCTGACCTGCTGTGCCTTCTCCAGCACCACACTTTTTCTCAACCAGCCACTCTTTGTGTGTGACTCAAGACGCTGAGTCGAAAAATGTGTTGCTGGAAAAGCGCAGTAGGTCAGGCAACATCCAAGGAGCTGGAGAATCGATGTTTCGGGCATAAGCCCTTTTTCAGGAATCAGCTGATCTCCAGCATCTGCAGTCCTGGCTTTCTCCTAGTTTTTTCAGGATGCTGAGTACTAGCATAGCTCCTCACCTACAGTGGACATGAATCTAAACAGACAAAACAAGCATCTCACTAAAGACAATATCTTCACACTCTCTTCTCCCTTAGAGAATGATAGGCTATATTGGGATAATTTGCAGTTAATAATAACCTGATGAAGTGTGTCGTGAATTTCCCTTTCTTGGCTAACAAAGCCTGGAATGGAACTCTGGTTTTTGCATAAATCGTGTCTCACAAATGATAGCAGAAACCAAAAGTTAAAAAGTATCCAAAAATGACAAATTTAGTAAAGTTCACATAACAGAAGGCAATGGGAATACTGCATTAAAATGTTGTCAAGGGCTCATAGCTTTTTCTGCATGTTCAGTCTTATTTAAATGTAGGTATGAGTGTGACCGGTACAATGCAGTAATGAACGTTCTTGGTGACAGGTTTATGTGAATAAAATGAAAAAAAAAGTTAGGCTGATTTTGCTTCACAGGTGATCTTGCTCCCAGATCTGTAACTTTAAAACAAAGTAATGAATAATTTGGCTTGATGAGTTTTATTGCCAATTGTTTGCTTCTGCTATGCTGTTGTCCTGTGTGTGCATATTTGTGGATTTTGACTAACAAATAATGGCTACTGGAGCTAGTTAAAATAGTGTAACTTTTTACATGATATTAAGTGATATAATAAACCAACCTAAATATTCAACATGTGTGCAGATTGAAGGGGGTTTAGTGATGGGGAGGAGCACTGAGTTTTCAAAGGATTATTCTGATCATCCATTATAACTTTTCACAATATCCATATAACCCTGGAGAGGAGACACAAATACAGTGTACACTTCATTTCTTCAATCTTTCTCTCCAGGTACAGCAGATGATTGGAATAACCTCCCCTTTAAATTCAGCTCCCAAATTTTTAATTATTTGTCTATTTGTCTCAATTTCATTCAATATGTTATAATTATGGTGTGAGTTCAAAAGATCATAAAGGGAAAAGGCATCGTGATAGACTGGGGCACTGGCTGTGTTCAGGTAAACTCAGTTTGCTGTGTTACTACAAGGGCTTGAAGCTGGGGCAGAATGGACACATTAGGTGTAACTATCTCTTTAACTGAGAAAAGTTTTGCCATAATGCTTGAGATTGAAGGATACTCGGCACTTTAACTTCAAAGGACACACAACCATAAGATCGTGGATTGGGTGGTGCATATTTCTCCAGGTAATAGGTTGGTAGGATAGTAGCCAAAATGCATCCATAATGTACCAAACACCTTTGGCACCATGAAAACCAGGTGCCCTACTGGAGATTCTCTACATACCAGTGGCATCACTGCTAGGAAGCAACTGTTGAACTTGATTCATGATGTAATTGCTGGATAATAGTCTGCATTTTGTCAGATCCTACGTATCAAAATAAGACAGTACCGTTTCTCTCAGAGTGTCAGTAAAATATGCTGTCACTATTACTTAGCATGATTGAACTGTGAATCTGAATTGATTATGTTCTCATTCACCATGTCCCTGATCAACTGCAAAAATGTTCATACTTAATGAATGACACAGCGGACAGCATATTTCGTCCTGAATTTCTTCATGTTCTGTCTTCTCTCTGAATCAGTTGATACTGGAACAACTTGTATAGCAGTCCAAAGACTCAACAGACAGCATCACATATCCAAACTGCAGATGCATTGTAACCCTGACAATGCTGGCTAGGGACATTTCACCATCTGCAAAACTTTACTAAAGGTCCACCTCCAGGAATACCATGAACAGCTTATATGTTGTCAGCCAATCAGTAATTTTAAAATGATTCCTCTGGATTTTCCATTGAATGTGCTGTGTACTTGTGTGTGTATGTAATTATCTGAATATGTAATAGGCTATTTTGGTGGAAGGGAGGAATATCTAAGTTATTTTATTGCTGTCTGATTCTTAATAGTTTCTGAGGGCTTTGTTCAGTTATTAAATAAATTGCCATCTTGCTCATGTAAGAAGCCAATATGTTAACCCGAACATTGATTGGCATTTATCTTGTCATAAGTCTAAATATTAAAGTTATTTAAATAAGTTACTTCTTAAATGTAGGTATTAAGTCTAAATATTAAAGTTATTTAAATAAGTTACTTCTTAAATGTAGGTATTGGAAAAATATTATTTTGGTTAGAGAACAAGCTGAGACAAGAAAGTAGTTGCACTGTAAAATCCAGATGACAGTGTGCTAAGAGAAATGTTTATGATTACACCATTTATTTCTCAAATATTTATCATTGCTTAATTGGAAAGATGAATAAACAAATATGTGTTGCAATAAGATGGGATGGTGTTAGGGCCTCCTCTATAGCACATGTTGTAGTTCTCTATTAACACAACAAGAACATGTAACAGGAAAAGTCATACGTGTTCCGATGTGAAGGCAATCAGCTTCGGAATGGCAGCCATTCCCTTTTCTTTAACTTCAGGAAACAGCTTGTAGCGTGCAATTAACAAGGCATACATGTTTGAAATGGCTCCACCTAAAACAGAGTGAGATACTCATTAGATTTAATTACCAATCTGTTAAAGAACAACAATTCCCAATTATAGTAAATTATCACTTAATATTTACCTTTGAATTGGTATGAATTCTATTTCCACCATTTTATTCATTGTACTCCCGTGTCCTAAATGGAGAATACTTCATCTGCTGTGCAGTTGTCCACTTGCTCAACTTTTCCAAATTACACTGAATCATCTCTGCATTCTCCTCACACCTAACCCTCCCACCCAACTGTGTCTCACCTGTAAACACGGAGATTTACATTTGGTTCCCTCACTTAAATCATTAACATATATTGTACATAACTGGGTTCCAAGTATTGATCTTTGCGGTACCCCACTAGTCAAGGGCTGCCACTTAGTAAAAGACCCTTTGTCTTCCACATTTTCTTTCCTGTCTGTCAATAAGTTCTCTATCCTTACAAGTACACAACCCCCAATCTCATATAATATAATGTTACATGCTAATGTCTTATGTGGGACATTATCAAAAGCTTTCTAAAGTCCACCAAGTCACATTCACTGGCTCCCCTGTATCAAGTCCATCAGTTATATCCTCAAAATAATCCCAGTAGATTTTTCAAGCATTACTTCCCTTTCACAAATCCATGATGACTCTGTCTGACTCTGCTACTGTTTTACAAGTGCTATGCTATTAAATTTTTATAGTGGATTCTAGTGGACTTTACTAAAGCTTGAAAATATCAAACCAGTTGATCTGGCAGCAAGTTACAATTGGCATTGGATGGTTGAGTACCTTGAAGAAGTTCTCCTCATCTCTGTACAAAGATCTCAGTAAGTCTCTCTCTCACTGCAACCCCCAGGTCATCTCCTCTGCCCTGCACCAGTTTCCTCATTTCCCCTCCCCCCCACCTTACCCCAGTTCGAAGCTTCCAGCTCAGCACCATCCTCATGACCTGTCCTACCTGTCAATCTTCCTTCCCACCTATCCGCTTGACCCTCCTCACCGACCCATCACCTTTACCCCTTCCTCCATCCACCTATTGCACTCCCAGCTACCTTCTCCCAGCCCCAATGTCTCCCATTTATCTCTCCATGGATAGATAAATAGACAAAGTCTTTTCCCTGGGGTTGGGGAGTCCAGAACTAGAGGGCATATGTTTAGGGTGAGAGGGGAAAGATATAAAAGACACCTAAGGGGCAACTTTTACACGCAGAGGGTGGTACGTGTATGGAATGAACTGCCAGAGGATGTGGTGGAGGGTGGTACAATTGCAACATTTAAGAGGCATTTGGATGGGTATTTGAATAGGAAGGGTTTGGAGGGATATGGGCCAGGTGCTGGCAGGTGGGAGTAGATTGGGTTGGGATATCTGGTCAGCATGGACAGGTTGGACTGAAGGGTCTGTTTCCACGCTGTACATCTCTATGACTCTATGACTGTCTGATGAAGGGCTCCTGCCCGAAACGTCGATTTCCCTTCTCCTCAGATGCTGCCTGACCTGCTGTGCATTTCCAGCAGCACTCTAAACTTGATTCGGATCATGGTCAGGATCAAGGAGAAAACTTCCCAGGATGCTAGAAACCTTAACTCATTTCATGAGATTAAGATATTTCTGTTTGATCAGACCCTACAAAAGTCGTTTCCCTTAACTTACTTGGACTGTAGCACCATGAGAGGTGCTTGGGCCATACATGATGCATTCTCCACATAGGTCTGACCTCACCTAGCAATTGGAGTCCTGGAACTCTCATCTTCTTATTGGGAAGAGTCTATTGCCTGAAACTAGTGGGGAAAATGAGGATGTAGTGGTCATGTCAGTGGACCAGTAATGTAGAGGCCAGGCTAATAGTCCATCATGCTGTTCCCACTGTGGCAGCTGGTAGAATTTAAGTGAATGGACTCTCGAACTGTAAAAGTAGTCCCAGTGAAGACCAGGATTGTAGTAAAAATGCATCCATCTGTTTTTCAAGTGTCTTTAAGGAATTAAATCTGCTTTCATTACTTGGTTTGGCTTCATGTGACTAAAAAACAACAGCAAGTAGTTGCCTCTTAATTACCGTCTTGTTGACCGTTGGGTTGGGTAGCACATGCTGCCTCCATCAGTAATATCTATGCTTCCGGAAAGAATAAAGGATAAAAAACTTTGGAAGCTCAGTGATAGACCCCTTTTATAACAAGTCGATAAATGCTACGACTCTGCCCAGTACCATAAGTGACATAATATTGAGGTTTTGGGAAGTTTTGAGAAGTTTATGGGATGCCAATAATGTTGATGTCAAAACATGGTCTACAGTTTATTTCAGAAAGTTTTGAAATATTTTGGAGTAAGAATGGCGCCAAGCACATTCTAAAACACCATAACAAGCTCTCTTTGTGTTTACTGTTGAGGTAATCTGATTGGGCTCTCTCACAGCTTGGGATGACCTTAGCAACTGTCCCCTGGCTCTCTATCAGTATGCAGAGGATTTGCTGAATTGGTGCAGACCCTCTGTCACTGGCAGAGAGGTTGTTGTCCACGTTCAGAGTGCTCTGAGAAGAGCCTCCTGATGTGGAAGACAGCTGTTTCTCCCTTGGAATGCACACCAGAAATTCCCTTTCACCTGAGAAAGACTAAAGGTCAAGGTGCCTCTCTCACTGTGGCACTGCTCCCTTGAAAGTGGGCCAAGGTAATGACATCAGGCTTGTTATACCATGCACAACTTTTGTATCTACTGCCTTCATGTGACTGTCCAGCTGCAAATGTCTTTATGAAAGAAGCCATGTCCATTTGGTGCAGCACGAATGGTTTGGGTGCATTCTTCTACCACCCATGCATGGGTGCACATAGGCTTTGACAGTTCTGCCAGATGATCTCTTAGCTACATCGCAGTGTGTGATGTGATACCAACTACTCCAGAGGATTATCGTCAGCCTTGAGCTCAGTGTGAGCCTGTCCTCCCAGTATCCTCTGCTATCAGGCTCTTGTTGCCTGTCTCACCCTGTTAATCTGATGGGCTGAGTGCTTCTGATGTAATAATTGTACAGATGCCACAAGACTGACTTTGAACGGCTGCTGGATGCCCAAATAGAAGGGGCTTCCACTCACCAGAAACTGTTGCCTTCTTATAAAATTCTGCCCAATGTCACCAATATTCTCAATCTCCTTGACCTGATTTCAGATGGATCAGTCTAAAAAAAATGTGTTATTTATAAATGGTAATAACAGTGCCAATACCTTTAGGGGACAGATTGCAATTATGAAGAGTTCTCTCAATTGAATTTCAGGCAGTTGTGGTGACACTGAGAAGGTTTCTTTTTAAAAGATTGATTAAGCACTTGTTGTATTGAAACTTTGTCAATCTTTCCACTGATCAGTGCCCTGATGTGGAGAATAATTGATTTGGATCATAGACAAGCAATACTAACAAGTAGGATCTACTTTTAGATAAGGAGGATATTTTAATTTATTCAGACCATAGAGTTAAAGTGATTCTTGGTAAGATTCTTGGTAAGAATGGTAAGATTCTTGGGAGTGCAGATGAGCAGAGAGATCTCAGTGTTCATGTACACAGATCCTTGAAAGTTGCCACCCAGATTGACAGGGTTGTTAAGAAGGCATACTGTGTTTTGGCCTTTATTAATAGAGGGACTGAGTTCCGGAACCAGGAGGTTATGCTGCAGCTGTACAAAGCTCTGGTACAGCCGCACTTGGAGTATTGTGTACAGTTCTGGTCACCGCATTATAAGAAGGATGTGGAAGCTTTGGAAAGGGTGCAGAGGAGATTTACTAGGATGTTGCCTGGTATGGAAGGAATGTTTTACGAGGAAAGGCTGAGGGACTTGAGGCTGTTCTCATTAGAGAGAAGAAGGTTGAGAGGTGACTTAATAGATACAAGATAATCAGAGGGTTAGATAGAGTGGACAGGGAGAGCCTTTTTCCAAGTATGGGGACGGCAAACATGAGGGGACACAACTTTAAAGTGAGGGGAGATAGGTATAAAACAGATGTCAGAGGTAGTTTCTTTACTCAGAGAGTAGTAAGGGTATGGAATGCTTTGCCTGCAATGGTAGTAGATTCACCAAGTTTAAGTGTGTTTAAGTCGTCATTGGACAGGCATATGGACGTATGTGGAATCGTGTAGGTGGACAGGGCGCTGAAGGGCCTGTACTGCACTGTAATGTTCTATGTTCTATGATTAATTGATACAAATGCCAAAGCCTCTCCTGGCACCCAATCTTCAACAAGATAGAACAATCTGCTTTCATATGAACATACAGATTAGGAATAGGCCACTCAGTGCTTTGAACTTGAACTTGCTCCACTATTTAATAAGATCAAGGCTGATATAATAATTCCACATTCTTGCCAACACTCATAGTCTTTCAACTTCTTGCTTATTAAGTACCTATCTATCTCTGCCTTAAAAAATAGTTAAAGATTCTACTTCAACCACCTTTTACAGAAGAGCGTTCCAAAAACTCATGATCCCCCATGATGATTTTTTTTCCTAATCTCTGTCTTAAATGCGTACCTGCTTATTTTTAAACGGTGACTCCTGGTTCTAGATTCTCCCACAAAACAAAGCCTTCTTTTCACATGGACCCATATCAAAACCCCAGATCCTTTATATTTAAATCAAGTTGTCCATTCCTCTTCTGAACTCCAGCAGATATAAACCTAGCCTGTCAACTTTCATGGTATGGTTAGAGACAAATAAAACTGCAGATGCTGGACTCCAAAATAGACAGGCAGGAGGTTGGAGGAATACAGCAAGCCAGGCAGCATCAGTCCTAAAGAAGGGTTACCCCCGAAATGTCGACTTCGCCACCTCCTGATGCTGCCTGGCTTGCTGTGTTCTTCCAGCCTCCTGCCTGTCTAACTTTTATATTAAGGCGTTCTGCCCATTCCAGGTATCAGACCAATTAGCCAATGAATTGCATTTGCATCCTTCCTTAAATAAGGAGAACAATACTGTACAGTGTACTCTCGATGTAGTCTGGTCAGTTTTCTGTATAATTGAAACATTACCTGCCTACATTTGCACGTGATAAATGATAAAATTTTACCCACTTTCTTAATTACTTACATACTAATATTTTGTGATTCATCCATTATTACTGCCAGATCCCTCTGTATCTCAGAGTTCTTCAGTCACTCACTATTTAGACAATATGCTTCTTTTTAATTCTTCTTGTCAAAATAGACAATTTCAGATATTCTTACACGATATTCCATTTGCCAGATGTTTGTTCACTCCTTTAATCTATCAATATCCATTTGTGGTCTTCACAGCTTATTTTCCAAGCTATCTTTGGGTCATCAGCAAATTTAGCAGCCATACTATTGGTCCCTTCATCTAAATATTTTCTATAAGGTGGACAAAGTTGAGGCCCAACATGATTCCTGTAATATACTACTTGTTACAACTTGCTGAGCAGAAAATGACCAATTTATGTCTACTTTCTGTTTGCTGTTAGCTGATCAATCTCCTATCCATCTCAAAAAGCTATCCTGAACGTGTGAGCTAATAATCTTTGACGTGGCATTTCATTAAATGTTTTCTAGAAATCCAAGGCCAATGCATCCCTTTTATTCACAGTGTAGGTTACTTCCTCAAAGAACTCCAATAAATTGGTCAAGCATGATTTCCCTTTCACAAAACCAAGTTGACTTTGCCTCACTACCTTGAACTTATCTAAGTGCCCTGCATTAACTTCTTTAATAATGGCTTCGTAACAGATATTAAGCTATTTTAGGGGAGGTAGAATGTCACTAGACAAGTAATCCAGATTAATATTCTGGGGATGTAGTTTCCTGCTCATGACAAATGGTTAAATTTGACTTCCATAAAATATCTGGATGAGCTGGCCTCATGGCACCCATGTAATCACTACTAATTGTCATTAAAACTCATTAGGTTCATTGATGTTCATAAGGAAAAGAAATCTGCTGTTCTTAGCTAGTCTGGTCTACATGTGACTCAAAACCCACAGCAATGTAGAGGACTGTGAACTCCTCTGAGCATTTAAAGATTGGTAATAAAGGCTGCCCTAGCCAGTGTAGCCCCCATCCTATGAATGAATTTTTAAAAAGCTAGTCTCTACTGTCCAGCCTTCTGCCTTCCTTTTTGTATAAAGGACTTATATCCACCATTTTCCAATCTAATTGAACCTTTCCTGAGTGGAGGAAATTTTAGAAAATTAAAGCTAACTGTCTTACTGGTCATTTTTTAATACCCTGGGATGAAATCTATAAGCACTCTAAGACTAGCCAGCATGCAGCCTGAACAATTTGTTCAGTACCACTTCCTTAATAATATTTTCTTGAGTTCTTCCCTCCCTTCTATTTTCTGAGCTTCCTTTATTTCTGGAATGTTATTTGTATCCTCTGCAGTAAAAGCTGATGTAAAACATCTGCTCAATTCATCTGCCATGTCCTTAGTTTCCATTATTAATTCCCAGACTCACTTTCTACAGGACCAACACTCATTTTGGGAATTTTTATTTAAAAAGTATCCATAGAAAATCTTACAGTCTGTTTTTATATTTCTAGCTAGTGTTCTCTCAAGCTCAATTTTTTCTCCTCTTTATTAACCTTTTAGTTATTTTTGTTAATGTGAATCTAACAAGCAGACTGAACTTGAGTAAAGAATGTTTCTGGATATGCTTGAATTACTTGTGGCTTGGCTTTGAATTACTCTCACTGAACTGGAAATAATTAAGTGTCATTGTACATGATTACATAATTCTGTAGGATTGTTTAGCTATTTTAATACGTACCTTACTGATTCATGCATCTTGCTGGGACACTTGGGAATATTTATTCCAGTCAGTAAATTTAAAGTTTTGAAGTGATGAAACCATTATTCATGTACACTGAAAACAGCATGTTCAAGAACATTAAATTGTGCAAATTGGTTTTCTTTATAATTGAACCCATTCTAGTACCACAAAAACTTTTGTATGACCTTGAGAATGTAAGAGAGGCATTCAAAAGGAGATTTGTTTTTCCCAAAAAGCTAATTGCTTTCAAACACAAGATATAGTGACTTTGGGTCAGACTTGGTCTAAAATTGTGGACATAGACTAACGACTACAGAGAAAAAGGTCACAGTATGTTATTTGGTCTCTTGGTGGCACCATGACTAATGTTAATGAATTACTGTAACTCTCGAGTAGCATAAATGATTGAAATTCAGATGGAGAAAGAACCTAGAAAAGCAATGAAGAACACTTTCACACATATTACCTCAGACAAACCTCACACACCACCTTTGATACTAATGTTGCCTCATCTGTTTAAAAGTGGTGGAAAATATCAGAGAAGTTCTAGCCTTGATTTCAATCCATTTTATTTTATTATGATTTCGAGGAGAGTATTTGCATAAAAATAAAACTCCTTTTCTCTTTTTAAAATTGTGACTGTGTGTACAATTCTCTGGATAGTATTCCTAATTCAATTCGAGCAAAGGACTCCAAGTCCTAGAAGAACTCTTAGGATCACATACCAGGTGAGAAGATTCCATCTCCACAACCTCCTGGCCAGCCAATCATTTCCCTCATTTTCTTCAGGGTGATGTATTCCAACAGGACAAACACTGGTGCGATCTCATAAGTAAACCTGAATATAAGTCACAGTATAAAATCAAATATTAACATGGAGAATACTATTTCCTAATGTATAAATAAAACAATTTAAGAACAGCAACGTTTAACATCAATGCACCAAATTACTTTACAGTGGGCATTCTGGATGAAGAGACCTAAAATGTGAAAAATCCATTTGCATGGATGGAGAGGCACACAGGGAGCAAAGCTTCTGAAATCAAAACCACCAAATCTGGTCTAGAGCCGGATCTTACGATGATGTTAAATAACCAAAATGACTTAGAATGGGTGCCTTGAATTTTTTGCAATAAATGCTGAAGATGATGAATTTGGCTGTTTTGAAAATGTTTTGATTATAGTTAAAGGTATCCCTGTAAAAAATAATACATTCAATAAAATATATTGATTTAATATGCATTCCAAATGTTATGATTGTTTTTTATATTTCAGCATAGCAATCTCCTGCATTGGTGGTTCACATTTTATATTTGGCACATAAATTGACCCCAGGTTTTGGACAGATTTTTTGATAGCTTCAAAAGCCAACTTCGGCACTGTGATCTATGGTAGCTCTTGTGTAACATTAACTTTTACCTGTCAGGAAGGCAGAGAGAAATATATTTTCCAGGAAAATATCCAAAGAATGCAAAAAAGCATTGGAAAAGGACTTAGCAACTGGAGCAGATCATTTGGTTCTTTGAGCCTGCGTCACCATTCAATACGGTAATGGTTGTGGTCTCACCTCCATTCTCCTGTTTGTATGCCGTAACCCTTGACTCCCTTGTCCATCAAAAATCTGTCTGACTCAGCCTTTAGTAAATTTAAAACAAACTTCCACCACCTTCTGGGAAAGAGAATTCCATAATCTAACAACCTCGCTTCAACATTAGCTTACAAGAGAAACCATTTATTCTGAAACCATGATTTAGAGTCACATTGGATAAAGTACCATCTAAAGGGATGTTAATTAAGGTAGAAGCCCATAGAATTAAGAGCAAATTGCTGGCATGGCTGGGGAATTGATTGAGTGGCAGGCAACAGAAAGTAGAGACAGTGGGTAGGTACTCAAATTGGCAGGATGTGACCATTGGTGTCTCACAAGGACCTGTGTTAGGGCTTCAATTATTCACATTTTTAATTAATAACTTGTACAACACAAAAAGGCGAATATCCAAATCTGCTGATGGTGTAAAGTAGATGACATCATAGACAGTATAGATTACAGCATAAAATTGCAAAGGAATATTGATAGACCAGGTGAATGGCAAAACTTTGGCAGATAGTTTTCAATGTAAGCAAAGTGTGATGTTATCCATTTTTGGACTGAGAAAGGATAGGTGATCTGAAGTTAAATACAGTGGATATCCAAAGTGATATGGGGATTTGGGAGCACAGATTTCCAAAATGTCACAAATAGTTACAGAAAATAATCAAGAAAGCTAATGGAATGCCAGTCTTTATATCTAAAGGACTGAAATACAAGGATGCAGAAACTATGCTACAATTAATTACACACTTGGAGATCACCTTGGGCAACACACCTTATGAAGAATATATTGGCCCTGGAGGGAATACAATGTAGGTTTGCAAGAATGATACCTGGACTTCAGGGGTTAAGTTATGAGGAGAGATGAGGACTGTTATTTCTAAAATTTAGAAGGTTAAAGGGTGATCTGATTGAAATATTCAAGATACTAGCTGGAAAAGACAGTGTAAATAAAGATAAACAATTTGCACTTGTTGGGAATTCTAGAACTGTGCTCCCAAACCCCCATATCTCTTTGGATATCTATGATTTAGGGCTAGACCATTCAGGAGAGTTGTTAGGAAGCACTTCTACATAGAAAGAGAGGTAGATGTTTGGAACTCTCTTCCACAAATAGCAGCGATGCTGCATCAGTTATTAATTTTGAATCTGAGATAGATATGTTTTTTGTTTAGCAAAATTATTAAGGGATATGGACCAAAGGCAGGTAAATGGAGTTAAGATACAGATCAACCATGATCTCATTAAATGTTGGAACACGCTTAAGGGGCTGAATGGCCTACTCCTCTTTTAGTCCCCCAGTTTTAGTCTCTCTAAAAGAGGATACACCCTGTGGGTATCCACTCCATACAATCGCCCAAAATGTAACATGTTTTAAAGTGCATTCCATTAAACTTAAATGGGTACCAACCTAGCCTGTTCAACCTTGCTTTATAAGTTAAGGCCTTCATCTTAGGAATGAGTAAAGTGCACCTTCTCTGAACTGCTTTGAAAACAACTTATTTCCCAAATGAGGAGACAGAACAATATACAGTTCTTCAGAAGTGGTCTGTCTGTGCTTTGAATGTAGCTGATGTGTGGTTATTCATGGTAGTTAAATTTGCATATTCATTACTGAAACCATTACAATGTGTATATCCAGAAAGCAAACTCTTCCTCAGTGTTGATCCAAATCTGTTTCCCCAGCAGCTGTTCTTAAAGTAACATGCCACAGCTCTGATCGGTTAAGTCTGTAAAAATGGGTATTATGAACACGTTTTACTTTGCACAATTGTACAAAAATAGACAATATAGACAAATGCATCCGCTATGGATCTGTCCCAGTTTCCGAAATCAGAAATTTTCAGGAGTGTGATTAGAAAGAAATGATAAGAAAAGGGGATTATAATAGCAAGCAGGCTGAGTGTGGACCAGGGGTGGTCATCAGACCTGCTATGAATCTGGGATGACGATCTGTGTGATCCCTTTTAGACACTGTACTGTGAAATCACTCTCCCTCATTTCCACAATTGTAGGGTTTCATTGTTAACAACCACAGATGAAGAATGAACATATTTTTGAAGTATCAGAGGATACCCGGATTCTGGGTTGTCCCTAAAAACAAATCAACATTTCTTTTTCATATGCAAACCTCAATGCAGTTCTTAACGATGTTAACATTGTATGTCTTTGTAAAAGCATGAAGACCACCAATAGATATTCTAAATCACAGGTTTCAGGAAACATTTGTAAGCTACCCTAGTACATTAATTTTCAAACTTATTTTTATTTCAGCTTGAAATTGGGCTAAAAGAAATATAAAAGATGACGTCACCACAGGGCTGCTCTCTTATTAGAGAACAATGACTGATGGAAGTCTAATTTGAGGGTCATCCCACCTCAGGTGAGGAGGAAGTTTAAGAAGGAGAGTCCTTCATAGTAACTTGAGCCTGTATAAAAATTGAACTCAAACTGTTAGTTTCTCTCTACAATACAAACCAGCTGTCTAGCCAACTGAGCTAACCAATCTTCAAGGGAAGCAAATATAGAATTTTGAAATAAGAATGCAAGAAAAACTCAGCACATCTGGCATCAACTGTGGAAAGAGTTAACATTTCAAGTCGCAAATGACTTTTCTTCCCTGAAGGAGGATCATATTAATTCCAAATATTAACTCTATTTCTCTCGGAACAGATGCTATCAGATCTGCTGAGTTTCTCTAGCGCTTTCTGTATTCATATCAGATTCCTTTATTTATCCTTTAACAAGTTTTTCCACTTATGCATTAACTGTCTAATTTACATAACCTTTATGTCTAATGACCTGAGAATACCATTAATAGAATCCAGTCTTTGCATACATTAGGATGTGAAAAACATGTAAAACCCACCCGTGGTTGAAACAATTACCTGTTTAATAAATCTGACAGTTCCTAATTAGTGAATATATTCACTTTCATTATATGTCTATCCACATGCAGCACATCTAGAGATCAGGAGTTCAAATGAGCCCAATAATGTCTTTTCTTTATTTTGAGGATTTCTGTAAAGGTAGTGGTGCTTTTCTTCCTGAGACAGTGTGGAATTTAGAGCACTGACATGAATACTGAAACAACTTTTTAAAAAGTGATTTTCTGTGCATGGTATTTTCCAGATAGTAAGAAAAAGTTTGTAAAGTTCAATGATGAGACAACTGCTGTGAGAGGTAGTCCATGGCCAGGCTATAATGGGGTGTTCAACCTGGCAGCTGGAATGTTTACTGGCAATGACCCGTTGCCTTCAAGGCAAGAGAAGAAATCATGTGCAACGTTAGGGATCCATATAACCATAGGCATTAGCAGTACTCCAGCATGGACAGCACATTAGACATAGTTCTGGGTAATGAAGGAGAGAAAATTGACAACTTAAAAGTAGGAGAGATTTGGGAAGCAGCAAGCAGAATCTAATTAAGTTCAATATAAGAAGAGAAAATAGCATAGTATGAAATACCAAATTGAGAATAACAAGTTGAAAAGGAACATTGACCAGATTGCTTGGAGGGAAAACCGACAAACAGAATTTTAGATCACCAATAGTGTTGAGTTAAACAGGACATAAAGAAGCTATAAAACTGGTGTAATGCAGCAAGGGAGTTCGTAGAAGTTAAAGTTTTGCAGTTGAACAGAAAGCCATGTCAGGCACTTAGCAAATGAAGTTTGAACAAATAAAATAACAGCCTCAATCTACCTACAAAAGTAGAAAGCCAAAAAAAGAATTACAACATTCAAAAATAATGCTTTTTTAAAAAAATGAAAAGACCTTTAAAAGACTTGTCCAATACCCACTCTGTACAGAACCAATGAGCCAATTATTTTTAAAAAATACAAAGAACTACGGATGCTGGAAATCAGGAACAAAAATAGAAATTGCTGGAAAAACTCAGCAGGTCTGGCAGTAGCTATGGACAGAAAGCAGACTTAATGTTTTGAGTCCAGTGACCCTTCTTCAGAACTATCAGTCCTGAGTTTGTTTGTGAGCTAGATAATAACAATGACAAGTCTTTGAATTGTTCATGAAAAAAAAAGCTGGTTAAAACTTTCGTTAAAATAAATCCCTCTTGCAAGTTTATAAAGTTGTCAATCAAACTCATTAAAAATAACACTTTACCTGTCATTATCTAAGTAAAAAATGCATAATGGAAAAATTGCTTCAAAGGATGATTAGTTTATAGAAGCTCATCAAACAAATCTAGCAATTCCCTTCACAGCTCTCTAGAAACCTACTACAGAAATGAATTCATTGATGAGTCTTGGACTTCAGCCATGCATTCAAAGGACAAAATTTGACAATTGTGTCAACAATGCAGGTTGAACAAATAGGCAAACATATGTTTTGCCAGATGGTCTCATTACTGTTGCCTAGCTGAACTTTAAGATTCATTAATCAATACAGCCCTGATGAGGTTTGAAATGTTCATGGAACAAAAAACAAACTTTCCAGTCCTATTAAGTGGTTTATGAATTCTGTACATAGTCGTAGCTTTGTCCGTGTAGATTCAGGAGATATGATGACATCATCTGGGTGGGAGCTAAAGGGCCAAAAAACCACAAATATACTGTGGTCAATATTCTAGTAGATAGCAGCAGGCTTTTCTAACCTGCCATCTTTGGCATCCACTAACTTCTATTTTTGCTGAATGTTTGCTCTGGATGGAGGCAGACCCAAATCCAACTCACTGCTAAGTCTCAAAGACCAAGAGCTCACAAGAATGCACTGTATTTGGGAATAAAACCATGATAAATGAGGTTACTCATGCTTTCAAACCAACGATGAAAACCTAACCCTATCATCCTCTATGGGAAAAGAAAATGCAAGTACTACTCTCATTAGCTATTGAGAATAGGATAACAGGACACAGATCCAAACACATAAAAGATAAATGTATGATAGATTAGGTAGTTCATCACATTAGCAATGGACCTCTGGATGGATTAAAGGAGGCAAAAAAACCCTGAAAGCATCAATCAATATAATGCTGCAAAACGTGCACAGATATTGTAGAATGGAATTGAGGGGTGGAAGGTTGCAGGAATCTTCTGGAAGATTTATTTTTTGCTTATTCATTCATGGGATGTATGTGCTGCTGCTGAGTCAACAATTAGTACCTCACCCCAGTTGCCTTTGAGATGGTGGTAGTTATCTGCCTTCTTGAACTGGTGAAGTCCATGTGCTATAGGTGGACTAGAATAAATTAGGGAAGGATTTTCACTCAGCTACTCTGAAGGAATGGTTGATATATTTCAGGATGGTGAGTGGCTTGGAGTTGAACTTGCAGGTGGTGGTGTTCCCATACATCTGCTAGATGGTACAAGTTATGAAGTCGATGTCTTAGGAACCTTACGGAATTTATGAAGTGCATCTTGTAGATTACGCACATTGCTGCTTAATAGTACTGCTTCTAGAGGGACTGAATACTTGTGAATATAGTACCAATCAAGTTGGCTGCTTTGTCCAGGCAAGTGGTGATATTTTAATTATAATTTCCAGATTTTTATAGATATGCTATAGTAGGATTTGGACCAATGCACAGAACATTACTGGGATCTCGGGACTGTGATATTACCACCAAATCCAGTAATAATACCACTATGCCATTGCTTCCCCTTCAAAAGAGTAGGACTGTGAGGTTGGGCAGACTGATTCAATGGTGAAATGGTCTTGAGAACTTGACTATTGAAATGGCTGCTTTCCATTTTCGATATTTTTACCACAGTGCTGTTGGTGGAACTGGAGTTGTCAATTGTGCCATCAAAATTATATAAAAGCAGTACATGTTTTGTAAAGAAAACATGAATAAGAATTCTTCTTAGAACAGCTCTTGGATCATCTCAAATTAATAAATGTCTTTGAAATTAATACTCATGAGCATCATCAGACAGCTGCACATACACATACAATGTAATTGTAATAGGAAAGGCTGTTAACACTCTGCTCTCTCTAATGAGTTGAGCAGAAAGGCCAGGCATTTAAACATTTACTCATGCAAAGGTGTCGATCAAAAATCATCGAACTGTAATCATCAGTATTAAAAACTCAGCTCAGGA
This sequence comes from Chiloscyllium punctatum, assembly GCF_047496795.1. Classification (NCBI taxonomy): domain Eukaryota; kingdom Metazoa; phylum Chordata; class Chondrichthyes; order Orectolobiformes; family Hemiscylliidae; genus Chiloscyllium; species Chiloscyllium punctatum. The sequence goes on along the minus strand of NC_092746.1, from coordinate 87,711,344 downwards.
TAATGTGGGAATTGTTTTGTCAAAATATCTTACATTAAAACAATTATGTTCATAATACTTAGGTCAGCCATCATCAAAATATTTTTAGAATCCCTACAGTATGGAAGCAGGCCATTTGGCCCATCAAGTCCACACTGAGCTTCCAAAAAGCATCCCACCCAGACCCATCCCCTACCTGTTTTCCCTTTACACCTCCTGCCTTATTCCATAATGTATGAAAGCTAAGATTAACTCATTGTTATTTTGGATTATCTCTCAGTACAGACAATTCTCTCTACTCATCTTGCTAATGTCTTTATGATGCTCTTTGTGTTATATAGGAGGCAAATACAATTTGACTCTCCCCAATACTATATATCTGGTATAACTGCTCAACTTCTCTCTCTTTATGTGCTGCCCTACTCATCTCCAAATCTGTCACCATCCCCTCTTGTTTAAAAAAAAGATCCTTGTCATGATGTTTCATTATATGGACAGATAATATTAATTCCATTGGCTGATTTCATTCCTGCGACTTCTTTAGATTAGATTAGATTACTTACAGTGTGGAAACAGGCCCTTCGGCCCAACAAGTCCACACCGCCCCGCCGAAGCGTAACCCACCCATACCCCTACATCTACATCTACCCCTTACCTAACACTACGGGCAATTTAGCATGGCCAATTCACCTGACCTGCACATCTTTGGACTGTGGGAGGAAACCGGAGGAAACCCACGCAGACACGGGGAGAACGTGCAAACTCCACACAGTCAGTCGCCTGAGGCAGGAATTGAACCCGGGTCTCCGGCGCTGCGAGGCAGCAGTGCTAACCACTGTGCCACCGTGCCGCCCATAAAAAGATCAAAAGAAAACAGTTTCAAATGAGGCAGGACTGTATTTTTAAAAAGCTACAGAAGTCACCTGACCTTTAAACTGGCCATATTCTACTGGGAAGTTCAAAATGGGTACATAAACAACATTGCTATGGAACTGAGTTGAATTAAGGTGATTGAAATTTACGGGAAACGACAGACTTCTCATTTGCAGGAATGGGCTGAGACAGAGGAAACACACTAAAACCCATTAGAAAAAGTGTGCTGAAAGCTCCCCATGTTTCAGTGGCACCTTGATAGCTTTGAAACTCCTTCAAACATGGATTGTTCTCATTGTGTGCAAGTAGCCAGATGTTATAAACCTGAAATTCCCTTTATGAAAAACTATGATTATAACCTTGTTGTTTTGAAGGACAGTAACATAAAGAATAATGACACCAGCTCTCTCAACAGTTTTTTCACGTTTGAACCCTGATTGTGTGACATGTTGGAATACATCACAGAGAGAAAGAAATTAAAAATAAAATGAACTTCACACATCATAGCACCCAATCTGGAAAAGACTAATTGCAGTTTAAAAGAGACTGTTTCCCGAAGAACAACCAGTTTTAATTGGAACTCCACCAGAACTTCAAGAACGCCAAATGAATCTGAGAGCATTTTGTTTCTTTTACTGCAAGGTTTCTTTTACTTCTGGAATGTAACTTTTCTCAACATCACCTCTCTCACCCTGGAACTTATTCTGAAAGAAAAGCTGGAGAACCTTAGCGAGTACTGGATGAGGAATTTCCTCCAAAAATCGGAAAGACTTAACCCATTTTCTGTAGCAGCTGCCATACACTAAATTCTGCCATCACTGATTCAATCCTATTCCCTGACAATGATCTGAGCCTGCACTATTTGAAACCTCAGTGTCATATTTGACACTAAGCTGAGCTTTCAACCAGAGATTCATGGCCTGACCTTGCTCATCATATCTCTGTCATCTCCTCATTAAACACATTCCCCAAAGACATCTACACTTCTCTAACCGAAACTTTTTGGATATTCCTGATTGTAATTGTTGTTTGGTTCAGCTATCTACAAAGAACAAAGAACAATGAAAATTTACAGCCCTGGAACAGGCCATTCGGCCCTCCAAGCCAGAGCCGATCTAAGCCCTCCGAGCCTGTCGGTCAATTCCTAAGCATCTGTCTCCCTCTGCTCCCCACCTACTCATGCATCTGTCCAGATGCATCTTAAATGAATCTACCATGCCTGCCTCTACCACCTCTGCTGGCAACGCGTTCCAGACGCCCACCATCATTTGTGTGAAGTATTTACCATGTGTATCCCCCTTAAACTTTCCACCTCTCACCTTGAAAGAGTGACCTCTCGTTATTGAATCCTTCATCCTGGGAAAAAGCTTGTCTCTATCCACCTTGTCTATACCCTTCATGATTTTATAAACCTCAATCAGGTCCCCCCTCAATCTCCTTTTTTCTAATGAAAACAAACCTAACCTACTCAACCTCTCTTCATAGGTGGAACCTTCCATACCAGGCAACATCCTCGTAAACCTTCTCTGCACCCTCTCCAAAGTGTCCACATCCTTTTGGTAATGTGGCGGCCAGAACTGTACACAATATTCTAAATGTGGCCGAACCAATGTCTTGCACAATTTTAACATGGCTTGCCAGCTCTTATACTCAATACCCCGTCCGATGAAGGCAAGCATACTATATGCCTTCTTGACCACTCTATCCATCTGTGCAGCAACCTTCAGGGTACAATGAACCTGCACTCCCAGATCTCTCTGCCCATCAACTTTTCCCAAGGCTCTTCCATTCATTGTATAATTCACTCTAGAATTAGTCTTGCCTAAATGCATTGCCTCACATTTATCTGGATTGAAATCTATCTGCCACTTTTCTGCCCAACTCTCCAGTCTATCTATATTCTCCTGTATTCTTTGACAGTCCCTTATGCTTTCTGCTACTCCACCAATCTTCGTGTCATCTGCAAACTTGCTGATCATATCAACAGTGCCCTCTTCCAGATCATTTATGTATATCACAAACAACAGTGACCCCCGACACTGACCCCTGTGGAACATCACTGGTCACCTTTCTCCATTTCAAGAAACTCCCTTCAACTACTACTCTCTGTCTCCTGTTTCTCAACTAGTTCTTTATCCACCTAGCTAGAACACCCTGCACACCATGTGACTTCACCTTCTCCATTAGTCTACAATGGGGAACCTTATCAAACGCCTTACTAAAGTCCATGTATATGACATCAACAGCCCTTCCTTCATCTATCAATTTAGTCACTTCCTTGAAGAACTCTTCAGTTGGTAAGGCATGATCTCCCCTGCACAAAACCATGTTGCCTATTACTGATAAGCCCATTCTTTTCTAAATATAAATAGATCCTATCCCTCAGTTCCCTCTTCAGCAACTTTCCCACCACTGACGTCAGGCTCACTGGTCTGTAGTTACCCAGAATATCCCTACTACCCTTCTTGTACAGGGGACAACATTAGCGACCCTCCAGTCCTCTGGCACCTCACCTTTATTTAAGGATGCCACAAAGATATCTTTTAGGGCCCTAGCTATTTCCTCTCTCGCCTCCCTCAGCAACCTGGGATAGATCCCATCCGGTCCTGGGGATTTGTCCACCTTAATAACCTCTAGCCTACCCAACACATCTTCCCTACTTATGTCAATGTGATCCAGACTAATCAAACTTCTATCTCTAATCTCCACATTCATCATGTCCCTCTCAGTGAACACTGATGCAAAGTAATCATTCAGAACCTCACCCATTCTCTCAGGTTCAACACACAGCCTTCTTTTATTATCCTTTAGTGGACCAATCCTTTCCCTGGTTACCTGCTTGCTTCTTATATAAGAATAAAATGGTTTGGGATTCTCCTTAATTCTGCTTGCTAAAGCTATTTCATGACCCCTTTAAGCCCGCTTGATTCCTCGTTTAAGACTTGTTCTACTCTTCCAAAATTCCTCCAGGGCCTGTTCTCTTCTTAGCTGCTTAGACCTTATTTACGCTTCCCTTTTCCTCTTGGCTAGTCGCACAATTTCGCCTGTCATCCACGGTTCATGAATTTTGCCCCGTCCTATCCTTTGCCTTCAACGGGACATGCCTATCCTGCACTATCTTTAACCTATCTTTGAAAGCCTCCCACATATCAAATGTGGATTTCCTTTCAAATAGCTGTGTCAAATCCACATTTCTAAGCTCCTGCCTAATTTTGATATAATTGGCCTTGGCCTAGTTTAGTACTCTTTACTTAGGACCACTCTCACCTTTATCTACAAGCATTATAAAACATTGAGAATTGTGGTCACTGTTTCAAAAGAAATCCCCACTGCAACTTCTACCACCTGTCCTGGCTCATTCCCCAGTACCAGGTCCAATATGGCCCCTTCCCTCATTGGACTATTGACATATTGCTCTAAAAAACTTTCCTGGACGCTTCTTACAAATTCTACCCCATCCAGACCTCTGATACTAAGTGTATCCCAGTCAATGTTGGAAAAATTAAAATTTCCCATCACCACCACTACCCTAAAGCATCAGCATCTTTCCATAATCTGTTTACCTATTTGTTCTTCTACCTCACACTCACTGTTGGGAAGCCTGTAATACAGCCCCAACAATGTAACAGCACCCTTCTTATTTCTCAGCTCCACCCATAATGCCTCACTACTCAAGCCTCCATAGTGTCCTCCTTTAGTACAGCCGTGATATCATCCCTGACCAGCAATGCAACTCAACCCCTCCCTTTTACTTCTCTCCCTGTCCTGTCTGAAGCGTCTATATCCTGGAACATTTAGTTGCCAATCATCATGCCCTTCCTTCAACCAAATCTCTGTGATTGCTATAATGTCATACTCCCAGGCATCAATCCAAGCCTTAAGTTGATCTGCCTTACCCACTATACTCCTTGCATTAAAGTAGATACATTTCTTTTGCGCTCATCTGCTCCCTGCCTACTCTTCCCTTTATTAATGCTATCTTCATGATCCTTACAGTCTGCGGTCTCCACCTCATGGCCTACTTGTTTTCTCTTCTGGTTCCCAGTCCCCTGCCACATTGGTTTAAAACCTCCCCAACAGCAGGAGCAAAAACTCCCCCAAGGACATTGTTTCTGGTCTGCTTCAGATGTAGACCGTCCATTTTGTAATAGTCCCACCTTCCCCAGAACCAGTCCCAATGTCCAACAAATCTGAACCCCTCCCTCCTCCACCATCTCTCTAGCCACGTGTTCGTCCTGCCTATATTTTCATTTCTATGCTGGCTAGCACTTGGCGCTGGTAGAGGAGGGGGCTTTGGAGGGAGATACTACATGTGTAGTATCTCGGGTTTAGCTACTTCCCAAATATAAATTAAGCCCTTACCCTTCCCGGCAGCCCTCGCTTCACCTCACCTTCTCTCCTCTCCACTCTGTCAAAACGGAGGCCCGACTCCCGAGGTAAGTCCCTTTTTAAATGGGAAAACTTATCCTTCCCAGCAGCCCTCACTTGATCTCACCTTCTCTCCTCACTGCTCTGTCTAAATCTAGACTCTAAACTCTGAATTTCCCTCTTTAACCCTCTTTCTCACCCACATGCTTTCCACCTTTAATACACTTCTTAAAATCTATCTCGTTTTAAACATAGTTTTGATCAACTGCCTGAATATCTCTTTATGTGGCTTAGTGCCATATTTTCCATTCTCATATTTCTGTGAAGTGCCCTTCAGAATAGTTATCATGTTAACTATGCTAAATACAGACAAGACTAGGTTGTGTTCATTTAATTTCAATCTCTTGTGCATACCCAATTTTAAAAGCTCCTTCATTGATAGACTTGCCTTCAATTACCAAGGTTCTAAGTCTAGCGATTGAATTCCTAACCCTCTTCATTTTCTGTCTCCTTTTTCTACTCTTTGATTCTCCTTACAACCTGCATCTTTGAACAGATTTTTTGAAATTCTGCTTTGATATCTTTGTCTGTGGTTCAGCGTCAGATTTTGTTTAACAATGCTTCTGTGAAGCACCTTTGAATATTTTATGATAAAGGACTTATAAGTAAATTATTGCTGTTTTTGTTGGATCAAGTCTTGTTTGCTCATTCCTGTTTCATTATGGAACTAAAATGGCTTCTGCTTCCCTGGTGCATTCAATTCAAAGCTCCTTTTGTAGGTTAGGCACCTGGTTCTTCTCACCTAGTAGTGCAACCTCCAAATTCTCCTATTCTTCACTAATGGTGTCTAGTGCATTCCTCTGCCTGTCCCTGAGTGCTGGGGTGAGGGGTTCTGATCCGCATTTGACATATGTGCTTTTATTTCATGATGTAAAGAAAACAATTTCACCGAAAGGTTGCATAGAACAAATGAGTTCAAATACTTCACAGGTTAAGGAGATGTTGAGTTAGTCACTAAATTGTAATAGAAGACAAGGGCAATTTACACAATTCTCAACGGAGTAGCAAAGATCACTTACATGTTAGTATTAGCAGTAGAGGTAAGCCAATCAGCAGCCAGGCCAACCATATCCAACCCAGTTGAAAGCTGGTTGAAATATCTAGGATGACCTAATGAACAACAATAAGAAGTGGTTATTAACATTAATTTGTGACTGTTTTCCTTAACTGTGTTTAATGTTTGTATAATAAAATCACTGCATGAATCCTATTGATAATATCCTTGACTTCTGAATTGTATGTTCCTTGATATTGGTGTAGCAAAAAAGAATTGAATTTAATTTATTGTCACATGTACTGAGGGACAGTGAAAAGCTTTGTTTTGCGAGCAGTACAGGCAGATCACATATTTAAGTAGCATAGTTAGTAAATAACAGGTAAACAGCAACAAAAACAAAAAGACAGGCGAATGTTAAGAGTTTGAGTCCATTCGATATTCTAACAACAGTTGAGTGGAAACTGTTACAAAACCAGCTTGTGAGTGTGTTCAGGCTTCTGTACCTTCTCCCTGATGGTAGAGATTGTAGAAAAACATTGCCGGGGGGGATGGATCTTTAAGAATGCTGGCGGCCTTTCCTTGACAGAGGGCTTGGTAGATGGATTCTATCGATGGGAGGTTGGCTTTTGTGATTGTCCGGGTCGAGTTCACCAGTCTCTGTAACCATCTCTGATCTTGAATAGAACAGTTGTCCTACCAGGTAGTGATACCTCAGTCAGAATGTTCTAGATTGTGCACCTATAAAAGTTGGCAGGGGCATTCGTTGTCATACCAAATTTCCTCAGCTGCCTAAAGAGGAAGAGACGTTGTTGGGCCTTTGTAACCAGTGTGTCCACATGAAGAGTCCAAGAAATCTGGCTGTGGATGACCACTTCCAGGAGCTTGACAGTCTCCACTCATATCACCTCAGTGCTGTTAATGTGTAGGGGAGCATGAGTAACATCCTGCCGAAAATGAACTACCTTGTAGAGCATAGTTGTTTGACAGTCATAAATCACTAGCTTTTTTTACCCTTAGCTGTGAGAACATACTTTGTGGCTGGAAAAATGAGGTTCAACCTGGTATTAAGATACAACATATTACTATCCTGGAACTCTGTTTTGAACAACACTATGAGTGTCCATGTGCAACAAAAACTACAGTGGTTCGAGAAAATAGCTCACAGCCACCTTTTCCATGGCAATAAGTGCTGATCTAGTCAGGGACACCCAAATCTCTTCCACAAAATTTAATTTTATTGAACACACTTTGATTGCTAAATACAATTCCAAATTATAAATGGGATATTTTGGTGATATTACAATACTGCTTAAAGTAAAACAATTTCTGTAATCCATCAGAATTGCTGCTGCTGTTGAATCTGTCCTTTTTACAGGATGGAGCAACACAGAAACAGCGATACCTGCACGCAACTGAGTAAGGGTAACTTTGGCTGCTGGGGAACGACGCGCACACCGAACATGAAATGACTGACTCCCAAGAAGCAGTAGACTCTCACCTGCAGCACTGTAAGCACGGCATCATTTATATGTCAGTGCTCCTGTCAATCTCAGGCTGTCATTAGTTGCAATGTTGGAATATCGAGTTATTCAAAACTGTGCCAAACAGAGACTTTCTTTCATCTTCCTGGTTTTGAATACATGGAATAAGTTTAAGCTATGATTAATTTCACTTGCTTTGCTAAATAGTTGCCTAGGAGAGACATCTTTGACATATGAGCATGGCTGTTTTGATTTATGAATGAATCACAGAATTTTTATAGTGTAGAAGGAGATTATTTGGCCCATTTTATCTGTTCTGGCTCCCTGAGCGTTTTAACTTAGTGCCAATCTCCTGATGTTTCCCTGTACAGAGGAACCTTGATGATCCAGCATTCAATTATCTGAATTTAGGATTATCCGAACAAGATCATAAGGTCCTGACGCTTGGCTAAACTGTGTTATCCGGCATTCGATTATCCGAATATTCGATTATCCAAACAAAATACTCCCCGCCTGTGTCGTTTGAATAATCTTCTGTAATGCTGCATGTCATTTCTAATTAAATAATCATCCAAAGTCCTCTTTAGTGCCTCAATTGAACTCACCCCCACCCAACTTCCAGGCAGAGAATTTCCTCCCTATGTAAACCATTGTGTGAAAAAGGCTTTAATCATCTCTCATTTGGTTATTTTGTAAAATGCTTCTCAATCTGTTCATACATAGGGAACATTTCTCCAGACCCCTCATGATGTTGAAAACTTATATCAAAGGTCCTCTTAAATGTCTCTTTGGCAAAGAAAACACTCCCAACTGTTTTAAGGTGTTCTCATAACTGCAGTGTCCCAGCCCTGGAAACATCCTCCTAAGCCTATTCTGCACTGTCTCCATGGCATTCACGTCCTTCCTATAGTGCAACACCCAGAACTGTACACAATATTCCAGCTGAAGTCTAACCAGTGTCTTACATAAGTTCATCATAATCTCCCTGCTTTTGTACTTGAATGTCCTTACAAATGAAGCTGACAATGGGATATGCTTTATGAGCATAACTGTCTAACAGTCCTGCTGTATCTAAATGAGTTATGTACATGCATAGCCAGGTCTCCACATTCTTTGGACCAAAGTGCACCACCTCACATTCAACTTTATCTTCCACCTATCCGCCCACTCCACCAACATGTCAATGCCATTTTGAAGATCTACACCACTCTCTTTACAGTTTACAATTCCCTCAATTTTGTGTCATTGACAACGTTGTATTTGATCCATGCATACCCCAAGATTTAGATCATTTCTATATCAGAAAATGCAAGAGTCTCAATATAGACCCCTAGGGAATACAACTACAAAATTTCTTTAAGCCTAAAGAATACTTGGATGTAGGTTTGCTTGCTGAGCTAGAAGATGCATTTTCAGACGTTTTGTCACCATCGTTAGTGAGCCTCTGGATGAAGCACTGGTGGCATGGCCCGCTTTCTATTTATGTGTTTAGGTTTCCTTGGGTTGGGTGATATCATTTCCTGTGGTGATGTAATTTCCTGTTCTTTTTATCATGGGATAGTACATGGGATCCAAGTCAATGTGTTTGTTGATAGAGTTCTGGTTGGAATGCCGTGCTTCTTGGAATTCTCATACATATCGCTGTTTGGCTTGTCCCAGGATGGATGTGTTGTCCCAGGTGAAGTGGTCTCCTTCCTCATCTGTATGTAAGGATACTAGTGAGAATGGGTCATGTTGTTTTGTGGCTAGTTGATGTTCATGTATCCTGGTGACTAGTTTTTTGCCTGTTTGTCCAGTGTAGTGTTTGTCATAGTTCTTGCAAGGTATTTTGTAAATGACAATAGTTTTGCTTGTTGTCTGTATAGGGTCTTTCCTACAGACAAACCAACGGAACACCCATGGGATCTCCTATAGCAGGGTTCTTAGCAGAGGCAGAAATGCAGAGACTTGAGCAAACAGCTCTGCTAACCATCCAACCCAAACTTTGGGGCCGTTATGTGGATGACACCTTTGTCATCACTAAACAAAACAAATTAGAGGAAGCCTTCAAGACCATCAATAATACCCTTACTGGCATAAAATTCACTAAAGAGGAGGAAAACAAAAACAAAATGCCATTCCTAGATGTCACAGTAGAGCAAACAGCCAATGGGCAACTTCAAACCATCATCGACAGGAAAACAACACATACTGACCAAATACTGAACTACAGAAGCAATCATCCCAACACCCACAAACAAAGCTGCATTAGAACATTATTTCAACGAGGTGCCACACACTGCAGCACAGAGAAACAATGCAGAGCAGAGAAAAATTACCTATACAGCGTATTTAAAAAGAACAGGTACCCAGTGAACACAGTCCGCCAATTTCTCAGCAACAAACCCCAACAAGCAGGCAAAATGCTCCCAAACCCCAGCCACTCTCCCCTACATCAATGACATCTCAGAAATGACGGCCAGACTACTCAGACCTCTTGGCATCACAGCAGCCCCGAAACATCAATTTTCCTGCTCCTTGGATGCTGTCTGAACTGCTGTGCTTTTCTAGCACCACTCTAATCCAGGATCTGGTTTCCAGCATCTGCAGTCATTGTGTTTACCATCATGGTAACCCACAAACCCACCAACACACGGAAACTGCAGCTAATGAACTTGAAAGACCTCAACCTGAGCTACAAATATTCATTGAAACTCACCAAAGAATACAAATTAATCATTTCTCTCTGTTTCATAGCCCTCAGCCAATTTGGCATCCATGTTGCCACTGTCCCTTTTATTTCATGTCCAATAGCACCAGCAAAATGTCCTGGAAGAACTCAGTCCTTGCTCCGTACAGATAGCTCCTGTCCAGCTTGTATGTCTCCACCACAGCTAGCTGCAGTGTTCCAAGGATCTAAATCTCTCCTGTCTGGACCATCTTTTCATTCACACATTCATTTGTCTTATTGTCCTATCTCTGCACTTGCTTGCATGTAGCAGTAGAGATAATTCAGAGATTAATACTTTTGGAGTCCTGTTTGCTAAAATTCTACCAAGCTCCCTGAATTCCAATTGCAGGATCACTTCCCGGTCCTACTTATATTGTTACTATCAATGTGGACTTTGACCACTGATTAGGTAAAAATGAGTACTGCAGTACATTGATTTTCCTGCTCCTTGGATGCTGCCTGACCTGCTGTGCTTTTCCAGCACCATTCTACTCTTGACTATGACCTCTCATTACTTGTTCTCCCCCAGAAGAATGTCCTGCAGCAATTCTGTGATATACTTGAAGCCAACACTAGAAGGGTAAAAGAAATAGGATGAAGTCACATTAGCAGTGGCAGAAACTAAAGAATCCTCTATCAGTACTGCCCTTCTGATCTCCTTCCTCCCTTCCTGTTCAACTGGGCCAACCAGAGCCCAATACCTTGACTCATGCTGCACTCCTTCAAAGATCCATCACCCTTGCTGATATCCAAAATGGAAAATCACTTTGTGGATGTGACCTCTGGGGACTCCTGTACTTCCTGCCTGTTTCTTTTGGACTGTCTGATGGTCATTCATTCTCCATCTGTCTGCTTAACCCTAACCTGTCATGTGACCACCATCTGAATGTGTTACCCAAATTGCTCTCTGAAACAAAGATGCACCTCAGTGACTCCAGCTGGTCACTCACATTTAGATCTCTAATTATGAGATACTGAAATAAAGAACAGCTTACTTTTATATTGCACCTTTCATAACTTGAAAACTTACAGCCAGTGAAATACCTTTGAAATACAGTCATTAATGGGATGTAATGTTTGATATGCCCATTCAAAGGCCCCACAAACAGCCGTGTGATTACAGCAATGATAAGTTCTCAAGAGAATATAGACAGTCTGAAAAGGGATGTAAGTATGTTGAGTAAGGGGACAAAAAATTGGCAGATGGCGTATGAGGTGGGGAAATTGAACATGACCACTTTGACAGGAAGAATAAATAAGCAGTATATCATATTTAAATGACAAGAGATTGCTGAACTCTACAATTTTCACAATGCATTTGATAAAATACCACATCAAAAGTTATTGCAGAAGATAAAAGTTTGTGCAGTACGTAGTAACGTACTGACATGGATAGAAGATTGGCTGACCAATAGAGTAGGAGTAAATGGCCTTTTTCAGGCAGGCAGGATGATGTCATGATGGTATGCCAAAGGGGTTAGTGCTGGGGCCTCAACTGCTTACAAATGATCTAAATGATGTGGATGAGGGGACTGAAAGTATGGTAGTTAAATTTGTTGATGACACAAAGATAGGTGGCAAATGAGTTGTGAAGGGTGCAACAGGACCCTACAGAGGGATATGGACAGGTTAAGTGAGTGGGCAAAAATCCAGTGTATAGAATATAATGCGCAAAAGTATGAAATGTTCCATTTTGGCAGTCAGAATAAAGAAGAAGCATATTATCTAAATGGTGAGACGTTTCAGAGCTCTGAGATACAGGGACACACGGGTGTCCTAGTGCATGAATCATGGAAGGTTAGTTTGCTGGACTCAGGAAAGCTAATCAAATATGTTTTACTTAACAGGATATTGAATGCAAGAGTAAGAGGGCTAAGCTTCATTGTATGGGGCATTGGTGAAGCTGCACCTGGTGTACTGGAAAAACTGCTGGTCATTGATCTTATGGAAGGATGTCAATGTGTTGGAAGAAATTCAGAGAAGGTTTACTGGACTGATACCTGGAATGAGTGGATTATCTAAAGAGGAAAAGCTAGACAGCCTAGGCCTTATCCCTGAGAGTTTAGAAGAAGTGACATAATTGAAACATATAAACTTCTAAATGGGCTTGACCTGTTGAAAGAGTATTTTCTCTTGTTGGAAAATCTAGGATTAGGAGTCATAGTTTAAAAATAAAGGGTCACCCATTTAAGGTAGAGATGAAGAATATTTTTTTTCTCTCAGAGGGTTGTGAGTCTTTCAAATTTAGTGGATGCAGAATCTTTAAATATTTTTACTGCAATAGCAGATAGATTTTTGATTGACATGGGAGTGAAAGATTATTGGGGGAATGCGGGAGTGTAGAGTTTAGGCTAAAATTAAGTCAGCCATGATCTTATTGAATGATGGTGTTGACTCAAAGGGTCAAGTGACCTACACTTGTTCCTTGTTCGTCTGCTCTGGGGCCCACATGTTCTGCACTACAGAGGGACCTGACTGCCTTGGTCCACAAATCACAAAATGTTAGCATGCAAACATAGCAATTAAATAGAAAAGCAAATTAAATATAGGCATTTTCTGCAAGGAGAATTAGATATAATTGTGTGAATGAATCAGATCTGATGAAGAGTCACCAGACTTGAAACATTCACTCTGCTTTCTTCCCACAGATGCTGCCAGACCTGTTGAAGTTTGTCAGCAATTTCTATTTTTGTTTCAGATCTCCAGCATCTGCAGTTATTTGTTTTATTTGATAAATGTAGGAAAGTCTTATTATCAGGCATGGTGATAGAGCATCTCAAGGACTGTGTACAGAAACATTGAGGCGAAATGACAGAATCCCTACAGTGTGGAAGTAGGCCACTTAGCTCATTAAGTTCACACTGTCCTCTGAAGAGCATCCAACCTGAACACCTCCTACCCTATCCCTGTAACCCTCCATTTATCATGGCTAATTTGCCTAGCCTGCACATGCCTGTACTCAATGGGCAATTTAGCATGGCCAATCCACCTAACCTGCACATTTTTGGACTGTGGGAGGAAGTCCCCATAGACATGGGGAGAATGTACAAACTCTAAATGGACCGTCACCAGAGGCTGGAATCAAACCCAGGTCCCTGATGCTGTGGAGGAACAGTGCCAATCACTGAGCTAATGTGCCGCCCCAGATTTCTGCGATAAAGGTTTAATTTTATGTGGAAAGTTTGATCAATTTAGGTCTATGCTTTGGTGTTTGGATGAATGAGTGGTAATCTTTTGAAGCTTATAAGGTGTGGAGGGAACTTGACAATTTGGATGCGAAGGAATGTTTCTGCTACTGCAAGAGTCTAGAACTATGGACACTGTATAAAAGCACAGTTTAATTTAGACAAAGGTTGGTAAGACAAGGTTGATAAGACATTTTGGTTGCATTTTTGAAAGACAAAGCAGGGCAGAACTTAATAGTTGCACCCGAGAGAGTGTTGTCAAACAGAAAGACCTAGGGATTCAGATACATAGTTTCTTAAAAGCGGTATCACAAAGTGGTGAAGAAGACATTTGGAACTCTTGCCTTCATTGCTCAGGGCATTGAGTATAGGAGTTGTAATGTCATGTTGCAGCTGTACAAGTCACTCTTGGAGTGCTGCACTGAAAGAAGACTTTCATTATCTCAGAAATATTAATAGAATTCTCTTTCATGAAGAACAGTAAAACCTGGTTCACTTAATATATTCAAGGCTGATTTTGACAGATTTTTGATTGTCAAAAGAAGGTAACGAATATGGTACAGACAGGAAAGGAGTTGAGGTTACATCCAAGTCAGTTATGCCTTATTGAATGGCTGAACAGGCGAGAGAGGCTGAGTGGTCTTGTTCCTAATTTTTGTCATTGTGTTTGTTTTTGTGTTTTGACAAAATAATCTGTTTTTGTGACAATGATTGAAGAATAAATGTTGACCAGGGTAACAAAGATTCCCCTCTTGAAATAGTACCATGGGATCATTTACAAAATAAGGAGGAGAGCAGACAATGCCTTCCATAGAGTCATAGAGTGAGAGAACACGGAAACAAACCCTTTGGTCCATGCTGACCAGCTTTCCCAAACTGAACTAGTCCTATTTGCCTGCATTTGGCCCACATCCCTTCAAATCTTTCCTATTCATGTATCTATTGAAATGTTTTAAAAATGTTGTAATGGCACCCGATTCTACCACTTCCTCGGGTGGTTTGTTCCATATACACATTACCAATTGTTTGAAAAGGTTGCCCCTTAGGTCTCTTTTAAATCTTTCTCTCACCTTAAACCTATATTGTCTAATACTGGACACCCAATCCTGGGGAAATGACCTTTGGTATTCATCTTATCCACATTTCTCTATAAGGTCACCCCTCAGCCTCCTATGTTTCAGAGAAAAATATCCCAGCCTATCAAGCCTCTCCTTATAACACTAAGCCTGTAGTCTTGGTAACATCCTTGTAAATTGTTTCTGCACTCCTTACATTTAATAACATCCTTCCTATTGCAGGGTGACCAGAATTGTGTGCAGCACTCCAAGAGTGACTTGTACAGCTGCAACATGACATTACAACTCCTATACTCAATGCTCTGACCAATGAAGGCAAGAGTTCTAAATGTCTTCTTCACCACTTGTGATGCCGCTTTTAAGAAACTATGTATCTGAATCCCTAGGTCTTTCTGTTTGACAATACTCTCTCGGGTGCAACTATTAAATTCTGCCCTGCTTTGTCTTTCAAAAATGCAACCAAAATGTTTTATCAACATTGTCTTACCAACCTTTGTCTAAATTAAACTCCATTTGCCACTCATCAGTCTATTGGCTCAGCTGATCGAGATCTTGTTGCACCCTTAGATAATCTTCTCCACTGTCCGCTATACCACCAATTTTGGTGTCATCTCCATGCCTCCAAATTGTTTAAATAAATGTGGCATTTTGGAGGTCAGAGGCCTCCTGTCCAAATAACAACCCTGTACCACCATTGTCTGTATCCAATAAGCTTGCTTTCCCTGGATTGGAAAGACAGCACCTCAAACTGTGTACTATTCCATGGAGAGTGAAGCCCTAATTTTTACCTGAATGGAGATCACCTCCATTGTGGCAAAAAGGCCAAGATTTGTCTGGAATCACAAGGCACCAAACCCGGCCCCTCTTATTTTCTTGGGAACTGGATTGGCGGTTAGCCTCTGGTTCACACATGGGTAGTTCCTGGAGGCAGCAGGCAATTTAAACAGCCACAAATGAATAAAAAAATTAGGAATGACAGTATTTTTCTCAATAGTGTGTAGTCTGCAATATAGAAATTAAATCAATAATTGAAGCAACCATATTTTTTATTCTCCTTCATTTATGGGCGATAGTAATTTTAAAAAATTCTTTTCTCACGAGGCCAAGATTTATTGTCCATCCGTAAGTGCCCCTAAGAAGTTGCTAGTGAGCTGCCTTATTGAACCACTAACATTCCACATGGTGTAGGTATACCCTCAGTGCTGTCAGGAAGGGAGCTCCAAGATTTTGAAGAAATTGCAATAAAGTATAACAAAAACACAGTGTCTTGTTATCTAAAACAATTATAGGATTTATCCTGCATGACTGACTTACTAAACTATCAATGTCACAATGGGGTGCCTACTAATGAACAGCTCGACCTGTTTATTAAATGGAAATGTTAATTGATATAAGTATCTGAGTGAGGTGTTTATTGACATAGGTTTTTAAGTACATTTGCAAAATAATTTATTCACATGACCATGTAGTGAAATGTTTGTTTTCATAATGAATTTGTTCTTGGCATTCCACTGTATTGGATATTTGTTCTGGATCAATGGGAGTTTGTTCTTTTTCAGTACAGCCATAAGCGATAGCATGCTATAATGCCGCTTTCACCTTTGCCCTAAGCTCTCTTCTGCCCAACTTCTGTCAGATGTGCAGAGTGAATGGCTCGTCTTGGCCTTCTCAGAGATCCCTAGCATCAGAACTTTCTCACTGCTGCCAACTGAATTGTGACTGGAATTGGGTCCAGGCTTTTCAATGGCAAGATTGATAAGAGATTGGTAAGATTGTGCTTTGGAAATAATGCTCCAGGATGGTGTTTCAGTGTCCCAACTCCTCAGCGTAGTGCTGGAATTTTCACTGTGACTGTAAAATTAGAGCTTTTAATCTGGATTGGGCACATTACCTTCCTATCAGTTGTATGGCCACTTTCATGCTTGCTGAGGATGTGTTTCTACTTTTGCCTGTCCCCTCTCTACATCAAGCCATTGACAGGCCCCAGTATGGTTCCCATTTGCCTTTGAGGATTATGCTGTTCAGGCAGGGCTGGTCTTCAGGATAGGTTTGGCTGGATTAGGTTTCACTAAGTTTACTTCTGATACAATTGGAGTATTTACATTGGGCAATTACATTCCACAAACAACACTAACGGAGTACAGTTTTAGGCCCCAGAAAGTATCCTGACTCTGGATTGAAAACTGACCCATGAGTGCTGTGGTACTTTGATTACATACAATGTACATTTACCTTCTCATTAACATTCTGTGGAATCTCTTCAAATGACTTTTTGTGCATTTATTCCTCAGTAATAGCAGACTAAATGTTATTTGCCATGTTTAACCCTTTAAAACAGATTGGGTGTTATGTTACAAAGCTGGAGGTAGAACCAAACAAATGTTACAAGGCATTAGCCTTGTAAAAACGATAAAATTGTTCAATTCTGTTTGATATTCTTTGGCAGTGTAGAACAGTGGAAAATATGATACAAAAACAGTTCCAATTGTATTGAGTTATATTTGGATTACAGCTGACCAATCCTTTAATAAGAAGGCTAGTACAAAAGCTATGTATGGGAGGAGAAATTGAATAATTTAGTTTGCTGGATTATTTTCCCTGAATCAAGTTTGGACTTTGACAAAGATAAAACTGAATACTTAGATATCTTTCTTTCCTTGTATTTTTTAAAGTTGCTTTAAGCTTAATTAAATTTGATCAGTTGTTTTAGTCTCCACATGTAGGGTGTAAATGTGATTACATTTTCCATCTTTTAAGATCAACAGATGATTAGGTGAGAGGACTACTATCAAATAAGATAACTCAGCTATGCAACCTCAGGCATGCATTCTTAAATCTGAGCTCATCTGTGCAAAAGAAATGCTGCCATTTATTTCCCCAAGAGCTACTGCCATTTATTCCAAATTTCTGATATCCCTATTCCAACGTTATATACACAGCATTGCTCTAAACACTGTGGCACCAGTAAACTGGCATCCTGTATACTCAGATTAAGTATCCCAACTGGTTTCAGTCTCAAACCTAACAAAGTCAATGATAAGCAGATCCATGGCAGATAGACTTCCAAGACTGATAAGTCAATGGGAGTGCCTTCAGTACTCACAGATTGACAGTCACATGGGCAGGGCTGGGTCCTTCCAGTCTGAAGATAGAGGCAGTCAGGAAGAAGGCAAGGTGACTTAATTTCTTTGACACTGCCATAGCTACCACATCACTGCACATGCACTGCAGTAGTTCAAGAAGTAGCTCATCACAATCCTGTCAAGAACAACTAAAGATGGCTAATATAAATGCTAGCTAGGCTAGTGGTGCCCACATGCCATGAATGACTGAAAGAAAAGCTAAAAGGACATGATCTTGGAGGGGCAGGCTAATATAGTTTGCCTGCATACCATCTATACATCTTGGTGAGGGTGAGAACAGGGCCTTACTAGACCCCTAAGGTGTGTCTGTTTGCCAATGCCTGAATATCTGCTACTCACTAGCAGGCTGCCAATCCAACCCTATCCCGGTCCCTTTGTAAATGATTGGGATTTTCACAAGGATTCTGGTGGTGCCAAGTTGCACATTTGCACACTGCTAATCTTTATCTTCTTTGAAAATTTAGCCCATGTCTTGGAAAACAATCGCCTTGATACTTGAAAAGATTGAACTGTGGCAATGATATGAGAAAGTTAGAATAAGTTAATAGGGATCTCAACTTGATAGATGATAAGGATTTTGAGCCATGTAACATTTAAAAATGACAATGTTCATACGTGTAAAGAGTGTGATTGTTTTTTACAATTATTGCAAACAAGATATTACTTACAACTTATTAGCTTTTAGAAACCATAGAGATGTCTGTTAGTTTTAATTTAATCTGCACTCCTGGACTTTTATTTCCTTTTAATCTGACTGTATGAAAAGCTGGAACAAAGTGACCTGGAAATCAAGTTTAAACTCGACAATGTGTAACAGAGCAGCAATATAATTGGCCTTGGCTCTATTTTAATTGTACTAGTAAAGGGACAGACTGTTCCAAGATTCCAACTTTATTTGCTGTGAAGCTCAAATGAAGCAGTTGGTGTATTTTAAAAGAATGTTAACATCAGAGAAGGTAAACATGGGTTGGTATCATTGGTTATTGTCAGATTAACTGATGCAACTCCCATCTCTGGTTCTTTAATGCTAGATTCAAATACTGTACCCAATATATAAATTGACACAAAATCATTGTCTATGTGTTACAGATTATTTAACAAATAATCCTTGCTCATTGATGAATACAGAAACCACGAGTGAAAAGATAGTACTGAAAACAAAGGAAGAAATGGGAAAAATGTAAAAGTCTTTGCTGTGTAGGACTATCATAGGTCAGGTGAATTGGCCATGCTAAATTGCCCATAGTGTCCAAAGATGTGCGGGCTAGGTGGAGTAGCCATGGAAAATGCAGGGTTATAGGGATAGGGTGGGCTGTGTGGGTCTGTGTGGGATGCGCTTCAGAGGGTTGGTGTGGATTTGATGGGTTGAATTCTGCACTATAGGGATCCTGTGATTCAGCTCCTCAAGGCTATTCCACCATTTGATCAGATCTTTGGTGAATTTTCAAAAAATCTTTTGCAAAACGTGGACTAGGCTAGGATTTATCACACATCCTGAATTGCCCTTGAGAGGATGGTAGTGAGTCACTCACTTGAACTGCTGAAGTCCATATGGTGTAGACATCTTAAAGGTTCCATATCCCTTTCTGCCCTTACCCAATAAAAAAACTATCAATCACATCTTTGAAAACATACATTGAAGCCATATCCACAGCCATTTAAAGGGCTGAGGTTCAGATTTTCACTCCCCTTTGAATACAGAAGTGCTTGCTGATTTCACTGCTAAAGAAAAAACTATTTTTTAATCAGCCCATTCAGAGATGTTTTGCACATGTCTGGAATAGGTGGGACTTGAACCTAGATCACCTGGCTCTGGGGGGGGAGAATTGCCAATAAGAGCCAATAAGAGCCCCTAATTGATTTCACTCTGAGATAGCCTAGTACTAATCTTAAGGTTCTCCAGTTGTCGTCTGGATTCCCCAAGCAGAGATTTTTTTTCTCTTTGTTTCGAAGCTAAAGCAAATACTTCTCCATGCCATTGTGCCATTGAAATTGAAACAAAGGAATGACATCTGTGGACTCATGCATTGTACATTGCTATCAAAGCAACTCCACTGAGAGAATGTTGTGAACAAGTACCATGTACAAAAGGAGGCAAGGAAAATAATAGTCACGTCATCATGTGTTATCCATAATCAAATAGCTGAAGGGCATGATTGCAAAAGCCTGGATGTGGATAAGTTGACCATCACCTTTATAAGAGTATGGTCTAATGAGACTATCTTCCCCTATCTTATAAAGGAGAGGAAAATACATTTTTTCTTTCTCTTGAAGATGCTTCTCCATTGCTGTTTCCTACTATGAAGTTTTGACCCTGAGACATGAGCACAGAGTTTGGAAAATTCTCATCTCTGTAAATGGGAGAAAGTGCCCTGAATGGTTTAAATTTGGATGTGGAGGTTAGATATTCTGGAGGTTGTTCCTTCCAAAAGGTGCAGAGGCAGCCATAGGATCTGCTGGGTATGAGGGCAGGCTGTCTAAAAAGTGGCTTTGCAGTTCTGGCATTTTGTCCCAACTGTGAAAAAAAAATCAAGAAAGCAAAAACAACCCTCTAGCTCTCCATCTGCCACATTGCCTCACACCAAACCATTTGCTCTGCCCGATCCTTGCTAAGTTATAAGATCTCATGCCCAAGCCACCTTGGCACTCTGTGTACCTTCCAGGCCAACATACACCCACTAAACTTCCATGGTCCTTCATCTCTTCATGTCACCCTATGCCTATCTACCCCATAGCCTTTTATTCTCCAATGCTAACATAGAGTAAACTCGTGCAAAACCACATACTTGACCCACCAACCTTTGCATTTAAGGTCTTCATGCAATCTCACCCATATATCATGGGGAAATGTCAGCCCCCATGCTGAGACAAAAGTAAAACAATGTTTAAAATATCTATTGACGAATTCAGTATGTAAAATAAAAACACAGATTGATTAAATAATGCATTTAGCTTCCTTCAACAACTTATTCCCTTATAAAACCAAGAATTTACATACATGACCTCACATCAAATGCTTTGTAACCACTTGGAGCTGTCAATCAAAGTGACTCTGACAAAGAGAGGTTGCAAAGTCATCATGCTGCACTAAACATAATCCTCAGGCTTATGTCAACAGTGAAACAATCATTTATTTTTTAAAAAATGTAGACTGCTTGGTTTTAAATTTAAAAGTCTGAAAATTTAAATGCTTCGACGGCTTGGCGATTCCCTTCACAATTCCAAGCATTTACTACTTTGTACATTCGTGACTATTTTCAACAATGCCAAATGGCACTTGACCCCTATTAAAGGGCATATTACCTCTCCCAAAGATGTCTCAAGATGTCTCCAGCTTAGATCTTCTCTGGAAATTTTAAAGTCCACAAGTTGTGTTTTAAAAGCTAACAAAAATGGCATGGTAGCTCAGTGGTTAGCACTGCTGCCTCACAGTGCAAGGGACCCAGGTTTTATTCCAGCTTCGGGCGACTGTCTATGTGGAGTTTGCACCTTCTCCCTGTGTCTGTGTGGGTTTCCTTTGTGTGCTTCTGTTTTCTCCCACAGTCCAAAGCTGTGTGAGTTAGGTGGATTGACCATGCCAAATTGCCCATAGTGTCCAGGGATGTGCAGGCTAGGTGAGTTAGTCATGGGAAATGGAGGAATACAGGTAATGGGATGGATTTGGGCGGGATGCTTTTGGAGGGTCAGTGT
Organism: Chiloscyllium punctatum; assembly: GCF_047496795.1. Lineage (NCBI taxonomy): Eukaryota > Metazoa > Chordata > Chondrichthyes > Orectolobiformes > Hemiscylliidae > Chiloscyllium > Chiloscyllium punctatum. The sequence continues at coordinate 87,689,782 of NC_092746.1, read as the reverse complement.
GCACTCAATGGGCCGAGTGGTCTGCTTCCACACTGTAGGAATTCTATGATTCTATGAAAATTGGATATGTTTGAAGACAGCTATACACTTCCTTATGCAGTTACATCCGTGAATTATAAATGTGCAATTTACACCCCTGCCTCAATCCACCCAGAGTAAATGGCTTGCTGTATTCAGGATCAGGAATGGAATCAGGTTTCCAGTGCCATTTTGTCTATACCAGAGATTGTTCCTGCCTTGGGGAAAATCCTGACCATTGCATTACCTGAAATTGATGCTGGTTCCTGAATAGTCAGATGGAGCTACACATCTCTGAAACAAACACAGAAAATGCTGGATAGACTCAGCAGGTACGGCAGCACTGAGGAGAGAGAAACAGATTTAACATTTTGAGTCCAGTATGCCTCCTCTTCAGATCTGTGAACGAGAACTAATCCTTTATATTTGGGTGGAGAATGCATTTCAGAAAACGTGAGAAGCAGTAAACAAATTAACTGGAAAGCAGTAGGTTCAAATTATCCTCCTTTGAGATTTTATGCACTTTTTGTTCTTTCCTTTCTGCAAGAAGTTTAACACTCAAAAGTTTGATGACTGCCAAAACTTCATAACTCAGATAAAAGAGTCTGAATGTCACTCTAGACAGGGGTCCAACAACATGACCCTACAAATTGCAATCTGGTACTTTGCAGATCATGATACCAGGACTGTAGAGAGAGAATGGTCTTGATGAATAGCCTTTCAGTGGAGTAGCTAATATGATTTTCACTGTACCGTGAATTCAGGTCATGAGTTCAAGCGGTGAATGATACACCAATCCAAAAAACTTGTACAAGTTATACCATTTCTCAGTTGGATTGCCACAGACCAACAATCCTTATCTGCTGTTACCATACATACCATTTCAAAAGTAGTTACGCATTTTGATAGCTTAATGGAACATTATGTGGCAAACTATTGTGAAATATTTGTGATAATTATTATGTCTATCAAACTGTACGAATACACCTCAGATAAAAATTTTGCTAAATGAAATCAACATTACATAGGCTTTACAACATGCAATGAACAGTTTTGTTTTTGTACCTGTTTTCACAGCATATTTAAGTGTTGTTCTGCACGTCACCAGAATGTCTTCCAAAGTATTCGGCTGTTCATCCAGCATCCAGTTAAATCCCTCAAGGAGTTCATCGGGGTAGTGGAAATCTATAACTTTTGTAGATCTATCAAATGTTTTCAAAATGTAATCAAGTAGAATGTCCAAAACTTGTTCCAAGAAAGTGAAAGTTACTCCTTCCCCATCGCATGCTGGCAGGAGGTCTGTAAAGATAGAAAAATGTTAAGAAGAAAAACATTTTAATTGCGTTTCCAGTTTATCCTCTAATTTTTCCCCCTGTAGGCCGCTTCTTAACACAGCCCCTCCAGGAAGTACACAACAGTTTTCAGTCACCTCCATAACTGGGGTAACCGAGAATCCATTATCTGACAGCAGGACATTATATCTGACTGGGTAGAAACTAATTATAGCAGTTAGTTTCCTCCTCTGGGGAGATCTGGCTGAGATCTGACAAGATACTCTAACCAATGTTAAATGATGTACAGCTCAGAAACCTAACCTCATTTATATCTCATTAGGTGTCAAATATCTATTTGCTTGAACACCCATTTTAATCAATCATTTATTAAATGGATAAGGCATCGGTTTCTAAAATAGTTATGTATGAAATCAAATCAAAATAGTTAAAAACTATTGGAAAATTCCCTCTGAGCCTAGAAACATGTATTGCTGCTTTTGGCAGATATGTTCATAATTACTTAGCATGACAACATAACATTAGTCCATTGATTTGCATTTGCAAATACAGCAGAAAAAGGAATTTCAGTTCAGTACATAAAACATTTGCCTTGTTAATGCTGCCAAATCATTACCTGAACAAAATACAATGAAAGAAGTATAATTCCATCTGGAGAAAATGTTTTAGATTTTAGGTATATTGTCAGAAAATAGACTTTATGAGGTATAACTAGGGTGTTACCAGCTGCAAATACTTGACACCTGGCTGTAAAGTGTGGAAACTGTATTAAAATGTTGGGTGTTGCACATTAGAATAAAAACATAAAAACGATTATAAGCTCAAGGAAAATAAAGACTATGAAATTCTAGAGCCAGCAATCCTAACAATTACAGTAGAAACAGATTTGGTAAGGACCATGAGGAGAGGTAGAAGTCCCAGTCTGCTTTAAAGTAGTGGATACCTGCAATACTCGGGGCAAAAAGGGGTGTTCATGTCAAGGAATGACATGGGGAAGGGATACTGGGTACCCTGGAGAAACTTCTATTTGCTCAGGGTCGAAACCTTTTCCCTGCAGGTTGTTAAGCTTTACAACCTGTGGAAAAAAGGTTTTGACCCTGATCCTGGAATCTTGGTTTGGACCTCTACTTGAGCCCCATTTCATTATTTTCTGGGGGGTTATTGGGTTTCCCCAGAAAGTTTCACTGCCATGTATTTGGTCCCAGTGAAAGTTCAGGGCAAAGAAGCTGTCATTTGATGTTCTTGTTCTCCTACAACTTATTCTGCTCCCCTGCTGACATTAATGGCTATATTTGGGTTGAGTTAAGGCTCTATCCTAAGAGATTGTCTTAGAAACTTCCACATTATGTCCAGGAGTCAGAATATTCAGGTCTTAGAGTCACAGAGTCATAGAGATAAACAGCAGAGAAACAGACCTTTCAGTCCAACTTGTCCATGCTGCCCAGATATTCCAAACTAATTTTGTCTCATTTGTCCGTTAGTATCCCTCCAAACCCTTCTTATTCATATACCCATCCAGATGCCTTTTAAATGTTGTAATTGTACCGGTCTCCACCACTTCCTCTGGCAGCTCATTCCATACACGCACCACCCTGTGTGTGAAAAGGTTGCCCCTTAGGTCCGTTTTAAATCTTTCCCCCTCACCCTAAACCTATGCTGTCTAGTTCTGGACTTTCCCACCCCAGGGAAAAGATCTTTTCTATTTACCCTTTCTGTCCCCCTCATGAATTTATAAGCCTCTATAAGGTCACCCCTCAGCCTCTGATGCTTCAGGGAAAACAGCCCCAGCCTATTCAGCCTCTCCCTATAGCTCAAATCCTCCAACCCTGGCAACATCCTTGTAAATCTTTTCTTAACTCTTTCAAGTTTCACAACATCCTTCCAATAACAATGAAACCAGAATTGCATGCAGTATTCCAAAAGTGGCCTTATCAATGTCCTGCACAGCTGCAACATGACCTCCCAACTCCTGTACTCAATACTCTGACCAATAAAAGAAAGCATACCGAACACCTTCTTCATTGTCCTATCTACCTGCAACTCCAGTCTTGGCCTGGCTTGTTAGCTGTTTTGAAGACGCAGACAGTGTATGCTGGATTTTTGACAGCAGAATCTGCAGAATATAAAATTTGATTTGATTTGATTTATTATTGTCAGGTGTACTGTGATAAAGTGAAAAATCTTGTTTTGTGAGGAACCAACCACCTGATGAAGAAGCAGTGCTCCAAAAGTACTTCCAAATAAACCTGTTGGACTGTAACCTGGTATTGTCTATATAATTTTTAACTTTGTACACCCCAATCCAACACTGGCACCTCAGAATCAGACAAATCATACTTTATATAAATATATCAGGATAATAGAACAGAATGCATAATATAGTGTCACAGCGATAGAGAAGGTGCAGAGAAAGATAAACTTTAATAAATGAGAGGTCTGCTCATAAGTCTGATAACAGCAGGGAAGAAGCTGTTTTTAAAATGATGGTAATCAAGTTAGAGCTTAAAGATCTTTGCATGAATATCAGATTCTCCTTTAACTCAGATCTTACGCCAACATTACTTTGCTTCTTTCTATTTCCAAATTTCTTCTTTATTGTGGAAGCTTAATTTCTTTCAGCAAATATCAAGCTTCAGTATTTCGAGATTTAACTCGAAATGAATACCCGGTCTAAACCTCACATCAAGCTCACTGAGTCAAATATTACAACCAATGATGTTTACCCTCCCTTCTGTATTTTTGATTACCAATTTCTGTATCAATGGATAGAGGTTTCCGGGCTGGTCTGGAGCTTTTACCTGGGCTGGTAGATGAATGTAATTGGGAGGGAGGAAAAGATTGATGTTCCCGAGAGTGGGTTGAAGTTTGGTCCTCTCAGAACCTTGCAGGTTGTTTGGCTTTCCTGGACCTGATGGTCTGTGAACTCTCATCTGTTCATCAATGTATAACAAATACTCATCAGCACCCCAGGCCCACAGGAATTACATACAGCACTGTAAGCTTGTTAAGCAAAGAAATGTGAAGCATGTATGTTCACAATCCTGATTATAAATACAAATTATGTATCTGGCTAGATATGCTTCTTTCAAACTCTGGTGAGTACAAACTTCTTCAATAACTTGGCTGTTCACAAGCCAGCCATTCTTTTGAACAAATGCTTCCACTATAAAGGTCCAACCTGACTGGACCAACCAGCTCAGTCATATGCAGCCTTGCGTATAGTTCGTAAATGTGTACGGTGTAGAGGTGAAGACTGACTGCTTCATAAAGCCTGCCCAAGTGGACAACATGGTTGCTCAATGGTTAGCACTGCTGACTCACAGTGCCAGTGACCCAGGTTCAATCCCACACTGTCTGTGTGGAGTTTGCCTGTTCTCCCCAAGTCTGCATGGATTTCCTCTGGGTGCCTCAGTTTCCTCTCACAGTCCAAAGATGTGCAGGATAGATGGATTGACCATACCAAAATCAAATTGGAGCTCGGTTTTCAGAAAAGGGTGGATTAGGCTTGGAGAGTTTAAACTGTGAAGTGGAAGGGAGAATCATATTGATAGGAACAAGGAGACAAGGAAGCATAGAAGCTGTATATCATGGATGGGACACAATCGAGTAATTAAATGTGCTGGTGAAGAAGAAAGAACAAGTTAACTTAATAAAGGACTTGTAAAAGCTAGGCATGGGGACCTGGACGGTACAGGGATCAGCGAAGAGCAGGAATAAAATAGTGTGTAGATGGGAAGGTTAGAGACTGATTTAAAATTAAAACGTAGCAACCTCTAATTCTCTTTGAAGTTATGTCACAAATGAAGGCATCACAGAGACTACACAAAGCAGCAAGGCCCCAATATCTGTTTGCATGTGTCTCTGCACAGTACAAACGCATCCAACTGAGTGAATAAGAACAGTAGGAGACAAAGGGTGATGGTGAAGAGTTGTTTTTTGGTCTGGAGATCTGTGACTATTGGTGTTCTGCAGGGATCGGTGCTGGTTCCACTGTCACTTGACATAGAGTCGTAGAGTCACATAAACAATTTGGATGAAAATTTAGGAAGCATGGTTAGGAACATAGTGAGTTTCTTCACTCAGAGAGTAGTAGGGGCGCGGAACACACTGCATGCAGCAATAGTCGAGTCGCCAACTTTAAGGGTATTTAAATGGTCATTGGGTAGACATATGGATGAAAATGGAATACTGTAGGTTGGATGGGCTTCAGATTGGTTTCACATATTGGCACAACATCGAAGGCAAAAAGGCTGTACTGCGCAGTAATGTTCCATGTTCTATGTTCTAACTTTGCGCATATTACCAAAATGGGTGCTTTAGTGGAGAGTGAAGAAAGTTTCTAAGATTGCAAAAGGATCTTGATCAATTAGGACAACAGGCTGAGGTGTGGCAGATGGACTTTAATTTGAATAAATGCAAGGTACTGCATTTTGATAAAACAAATAAGAAAAGGATTTATATAGTTAATGGGTAAGGCTGTGGGTATTGTTGTCCAACAGAGAGATCTATGGATTCAGGTACATAGTTCTTTGAAAGTTGCATCACAGGATGATTAAGAAGGCCACTTAGCATGATTGCCTTCATAGCTCAGACTATTGAGTATAAGAGTTGGAATGTCATATTACAATTGTAAAGGATGTTGATGAGGCCATTTTTGAAGCATTGAGTACAATTCTGGTTGCCCTGGCATAGAAAGGATATTACTAAATTAGAGAATGTTCAGAATAGATTTACAAGGATTTTGCTGGGACTGAAGTGCTTGAGTTTTAAGGAGAGGTTGGATAGGTTGGGACTTTTTTCACTGAACTAGGAGATTGAAGGCTAATCTTACAGAGGTTTATAAAATCATGAGAGGCACAGAAAAGGTAAATAGGAAAGGTCTTTTCCCAAAGGTAGGAGAGTTCAAAATTAGCAGGAGTTTTTTAAGGTGAGAGGAGAAAGATTCAAAACGACTGCAGCAGCCAACTTTTTCACCTAGAGGGCAGTTCACATGTGGAAGGAGTTGCCAGACGAAGTGGTAGATGCAGGTAGAGTTACTACCTTTAAAAGACATTTGGACAGGTGCATAAATAGGCAAGGTTGAGAGGAACTTGGGCCAAACATAGACAAATGGGACTAGATTAGTTTGGGAAACTTCATCAGTGTGAATGAATTGGACTGAAGGGTCCATTTCTGTACTGGATGATTCGATGACTCTATAAACATTTATTTGAGCTGTGTCCCTTGTGCCACCTTAGCAGCCACAGCTGAGCTTGGGGAAGGGGAAGGCTGCTGACTCCTTGTAGATTACCTCAGATGACTTCAGCAGGTCTCATCTGATGGACTGCACTTTAGAGGGCTCCGGTCTGCGAAACGCACCGACAAGGATGCAAGAGCAACATCCTCAGACTGACTTGATGGAGACAGTTGGGTGCCTGTCAGTTGGAATGTGGTGTGGCAGAGTACCTCTTTCATAATAATCCTATGGTGCTTGTCTGTCTCTTCTCCTTGTTTTCACTGCACAATGGCAACATCCTCAACCCTTGAGGAGTTTGGGGACCAGGGGGTAAAGTCCCTCAGCCCCCTTTTGTCTAACCAATGAATTCATTCATCTGTGGCTGAAGTGATAGAGTGAAGGCCCCTGTAAATATATGCGCATTCATATATAGATGAATCTAATATATAACTCTGATTGTCCCATTGGACCCACAATGCTCAGCAACTATTCCACAGAGGCAGAGTGTGCTCATGGGTTGCCCCACGCAGAAACTGATTACACCCCTTTGCTAATCATTCCAGTCTGCTCATGATCTATAGCACCTTTGCCAGATGTACCAGAATTTGGCTATTCATCTATATCAGCTCCTTACTGCTTAGTCCAGAGGCTCAATATTTGGACTCAGCTCATTAGAGGCCTGTTCTCAAATGGTCCTCTGAGTGTCAGAGCCTTAGCCATTTCTTTCTCTTGTAGCTGCAAGTCCATATCAAAGCTATGCTCACCAGATTGTGAGCTGATTCTGTTCTGGTTAGATTACCCACTGAGGTGTTTGTTTATGCACAGATGCAGGGTGAGGTGGAAGCCTTTTGCAGTACATTCTGTGAGGCTCACAACCATTCCTCCTCAGGTTGTATGGTTCGAAAGTATGGTTTGAGTTGCTGGAAGAGATGGGCCCAGGGGTAGGGTCCATTCTTTTTGCTTGTCCTGACTTGTAAATGGGGTCCAGAGGCAGGACTGCATTAGTTACATGGGCTTCAACACTTACCCAAGGTTTCATCAAGACAAAGGAGAGATTTTGTCAATGCTTTTCATTTTTCAGCCATCAGGACATTTTACAAGAATACAAATTCAAGGAGAAAACCAACATTTATACTTTGTGAGAGGCAAGTTCTGGTTGGATGGCAAATAGACTCTGATTGGAAGAGGGGTTGCCGTGATTTGAATTGAATTATTTGAATTTAGTGAACTGAATTTATTGTCACATGTACCAAGACTCAGTGATAAGCTTTGTCTTGCGAGCAATACAAGCAGATCACAGAATTAAATAGCATAGATAAGAAAAGAATAGGTAAACAGCAGCAAAAATAAAAATATAGGTACAGGCGAATGCTAAGAGTTTGTGAGTCCACTCAGTATTCTAACAACAGTAGGGTAGAAACTGTTTCAAAACCGGCTGTTGCATGTGTTCAGGCTTCTGTACCTTCTCCCCGATGGTAGAGGTTGTAGAAAAGCATTACCAGGGTGGGATGGATCTTTGAGAATGCTGGCGGCCTTTCCTTGACAGCGGGCTTGGTAAATGAACTCTATAGATGGGAGGTTGGCCTTTGTGATTGTCAGGGCTGATTTCACTACTCTCTGTAACCGTCTCTGATCTTGAGTGGTACAGTTGCCATACCAGGTAGTGATACACCCAGGCAGATTGCTCTCAGTGGCGCACCTATAAAGGTTGGCAAGGGTATTCGCTGTCATGCCAAATTTTCTCAGCTGCCTGAGGAAGAAGAGACACTGTTGGGCCTTTATAACCAGTGTGTCCACATGAAGAGTCCAAGAAAGCTTGTTGTGGATGACCAATCCCAGGAGAATGGCACTCTGCACTCATTCCACCTCTGTGCTGTTAATGTATAGGGGGGCATGAGTAACATCCCGCCAAAAGTCAATAATGAGTTCCTTGGTTTTGCCAGCACTGAGAGCTAGGTTGTTCTCAGTGCACTATTTTTCCAGGTCTTCACCTCCCGTCTGTAGTCTGTTTCATCACCATCTGAAAATCGACCGACTATGGTGGAGTCATTAGTGAACTTGTAAATAGCATTAGTCTGGTATTTGGTGATGCAGTCATGGGTATGCAGTGAGTACAGTAAGGGGCTGAGTATGCATCCATGGGGGGTTCCAGTGTTTAGTGTTATTGATGATGAAATATTGTCCCCAATCTTCACTAATTGTGGCCTGTGGATAAGGAAACTGAAGATCCAGTTGCAGAGACTTAGTCTGAGATCACTAAGTTTAGCAATCAGTCTTGAAGGGAAAATAGTGTTGAAGGCTGAACTGTAGTCAATGAGTAGGATTCTTACGTAGCTGTTCTTAGTGTCAAGATGTTCTAGGGATGAGTGAAGGGAAAGTGATATTGCATCTGACGTGGATCTGTTGGTCCGATAGGCAAATTGGAGTTGGTCAAGAGTAATTGGGAGGCTGGAGTTGATTATGCCATGACCAGCCTTTCAAAGCACCTTTCATGTTACTTAGCAGTAATTGAAGAGGTGAAGTTTAATGATCATAACAACATGAGTTGACATCTCACCATGGGAGTTGAGGAATATAAGTTTAGTTAATTATATAAGCCTGGAATAAAAGCTGTTAGCAGTAATGGTGGCAACCAGCTTATTGCAAAACCCCAATTCATAAAGGTCCAATAGGCTGACCTGGAGGTGCTTCTGGACCTACAGTTGTGCAGTGGACTACACTGCAGTTTCAAGTTGCCTCCCAAGCCATCCCATGACACAGCATCACCTACTCGAATGCAATAAGGAGTGAACAATAAATGTCAGCCTTGTCAGTGGCCCCCATGTTCCATCAGCAATTAAAGAAATGTGATTTTCACTGACTATCGTAATATTGTATATAACTTGCATGAAGCTTTTTGAGATACTAAAGCCATAATCATTTTATTAATATTTCTAATTTCTGCTCAAAGATGTTATGTCACAGCTGTGGAGTAGGTGGGACTTGAACCAGGTCTATTACTATCTTTTTAAATTGACATTTTGATGTCCAGGAAATATAGAGACTTTTGAAACATGTATAGGATTTTTGACTCAAATACTCTGCTTTTTATTTTGGATTGACCTCAATTTTATGTCCCAGCTTCTCATCACATCTATCTTTTAGAAACATTTGTTAACTCATTCTTGAATCTAAATGTGACATGTACTTCAAAATGTTTCCCTGTTTTCATTCCATAGTCTCCATTTTAACTTCAGGATATAAGCTTTGCAGGTGAGGCTGACTCAAGTAGATTTTAATGCAGTGGCTTCAGTTTTAAAGGAATATCAGTTTCCCAGTCAAATCAGACAGATCTAACAGGCAGGAGTGGAAAGTCTGGTGGTTAGAGGCTGTTAGTGAGGAGCAGAATGAAGGGTCTCCAGCCCTCAGATAACATTTGGGAGGAAGTTCAGGAGGAATTTGTGTCATGGGGAAATAGAAAGGAATGTCCTCTTGTGCTTACCCTTGTGTATAAGATAGGAACCAGAGTGAAGTTCCATTTGTATATACAGAAAGAAAACCTTGAATACCAATGCAATAAGCTAATTGCAGAACATGCCATATTGCATATTCTGTAAGTAAGAACAACTTCTGTTTCCTAATAAGTTCTTGTAATTAGCATGACTTTGAATTTCAGTTATTTCTTTCCAGACAAAAAAATTACCACTAGTGATTATCATTATCTATGGTCATGCATTTAAATGAATTTCTTCCAATTGTTAATTTAACAGAGATGTTAACCCCCTAACTTGTCAATTCTTGGCATCTGATGTTTGATTGAAATTCCAGTTGACATCTAATCAAAGTCTTTCATTCTTTTAATCCCAAATCTTATCAATGTTCATTGCTTTTCCATGTTAGGACCATAAGATGCAGGAGCAGAAATAGGCCATTCAGCCCATCAAGTCTGCTCTGCCATTCAGTAACATCATAGCTAATTTGATAATCCTCAATACTACATTTCTACTTTTCCCCTATAATCCTTGATGCTCTTACTGATTAAAAATGTGTCTACATCAACCTTAATGCCAACACAGCCACCAACATATGAATCTATACATGATGTTAACAATGCTATTAGGGTGGCACAGTGGCACAGTGGTTAGTACAGCACTAGGGACCTAGGTTCGATTTCTGCCTTGGGCATCTGTCTGTGTGGAGTTTGCACATTCTCCCCGTGTCTGTGTGGGTTTTTTCCAGGTGATCCTGTTTCCTCCCACAATCCAAAGATGTACAGGTCAGGTGAGTTGGCCATGCTAAATTGCCCATAGTGTTAGGTGCATTAGTCAGGAGTAAATTTAGGGTCGAGGAATGGGTCTGAGTGGGTTACTCTTTGGAGGGTCAGTATGGACCTTTTGGGCCGAAAGGCCTGTTTCCACACTCTAGGGAATCTAATCTAATGTTGACATTTTGTTTGCCTTCTCCGAAGCCTAGTGGTTTGTCAGTCCCAATGCTGTCACTTTGGCTGTTGCCAGGACCTGCTGCTACTCCAGGCAACTTTGTTTATTGATAACTTGACATAGCCAAGCCTCTACAGCTCTCTGTAATGAAGAATTCCAAAGATCCATTATCGTCACCTTTGGGAGGGTCAATGTAAACATATAGAATCACAAAATCATAGAATCCCGATAGTGTTGATGTAGGCCATTTAGCACATTGAGTCTACACCAGCCCTACAAAGAGTATCCTACCCAGACCCATCCCCCCCAAACCTTTCTCTGTCACCCTGCATTTCCTGCAATTAATCCACTTAGTCTGCACATCCCTGGACAATATGGGCAACTTATCATGGCCAATCCACCTAACCTGCATGCCTAAGGCCTGAGGTCTTACAGATGATATCCCAGGGTGGAAGACTGCAATACTGTCTATACTGTCTGTCTTTAATTGCTACCTGCTGGTGAAGGATCTTCATTTCCAGATACTAGCTAAATTCTCATCCTTCAGAAAACATATCAATTTATGCTACTAAATGAATGGATCCAAGAGTTTTCTGCTTAATCAATGTTTAATTGATTTTTACAGAAGCTACTCAAGACATTACCATCACAAATCTCCTATCATCAACATTTTGTGGGTTGCAATTGTCGAGAAATTGAAATGGTCTGTACAAATAAATACTTTGACAACAAGAGCAGTTCAGAAGCTAAGAATCCTTCCTCTGAGCGCACTGAATTAGCACAATCATGGACTATTACATCTAACTATATCAAATTCATTGACCTCAATTTTGGGAACAGACACGACAATTCAATGTGCCCATGCCCATTCATATTGAGGTGGCTAAGATTTGTCTACCAAGCTCAGCTAAATATTCATAATAAATAGGAACAGGAGTAGTCTATTCACCCTCCGAGCCTCTTCTGGCATTCATTAGGGTCATGGCTATGATTTCTGTACAATTTCTTGCCCTCCAAAAGCTAAGATAGAAAATCTGCATATTAGTTGGAATCCTGAGTGCTAGGGAGCACTCCTGTGTGAATGTTGGGCTGTGGAGTATTGAACAGCATTCATCAGTCTGAGTCCCACCTGGTGGCCTGCTGTACAGTTTGCAAGAACTTCTTTGGAGCAATCTTTTATTGTACCTTGTCTTTAAGAAGTGAGCTTTCACCAGGAAAAGCAGCCCGTATGGGTCCCTTTTGGAATGGCAGGCGGTGACCAGTGGGATACCACAAGGCTTGGTGCTGGGACCGCAGCTGTTTACAATATACATTAATGATATAGATGAAAGCATTAAAAGTAATGCTAGCAAATTTGCTGATGACACAAAGCTGGGTGGCAGGGTGAAATGTGAGGAGGATGTTATGAGAAAACAGGGTGACTTGGGCAGGCAAGGTGAGTGGATGGATGCATGGCAGATGCAGTTTAATGTGGATAAATGTGTGGTTATCCACTTTGGTGGCAAGAACAGGAAGGCAGATTGCTACCTAAATGGAGTCAAGTTAGGTAAAGGGGAAGGACAACGAGATCTAGGTGTTCTTGTACATCAATCAATGAAAGCAAGCATGTAGGTACAGCAGGCAGTGAAGAAAGCTAATGGCATGCTGGCCTTCGCTAACAAGAGGATTTGAGTATAGGAGCAAAGAAGACCTTCAGCTGTACAGGGCACCTGGTGAGACCGCACCTGGAGTATTGTGTGCAGTTTTGGTCTCCAAATTTGAGGAAGGACATTCTGGCTATTGAGGGAGTGCAGCATAGGTTCACGAGGTCAATTCCTGGAATGGTGGGACTATCATATGTTGAAAGATTGGAGTGACTGGGCTTGTATACACTGGAGTTTAGAAGGCTGAGAGGGGACCTGATTGAGACATATAAGATTATTAAAGGATTGGACACTCTGGAGGCAGGAAGCATGTTTCCACCGATAGATGAGTCCAGAACCAGAGGACACAGTTTAAAAATATGGGGTAGGCCATTTAGAACAGAGTTGCAGAGAACCTTCTTCACCCAGAGGGTAATGGATATATGGAATGCTCTGCCCAAGAAGGCAGTGGAGGCCAAGTCTCTGGATACTTTCAAGAAAGCGATGGATAGAGCTCTTGAAGATACTGGTATCAAGGGTTATAGGGATAAGGCTGGAACAGGATATTGATTGTGGATGATCAGCCATGATTAGCCATGAACGGTGGTGCTGGCTCAAAGGGCCGAATGGCCTACTCCTGCACCTATTGTCTATTGTATGTACTTTGGCATCTGCATCAATGCTGCCACTCCACCTGCTTTGTACACAGCTTATACACATACAATGTTACGAGGAAATTAACAAAGAGATGCAGGAACTTGCAAATAAGTCATTCAAATAAGTTAAGAATACAAGTTTTGTTTTCTTACACCCTCAAACTCTACAGGTGTGGGCATTTCCATAAATCATGGCACTATTTCCCAAGTATCAGCATCAATTAATTTGATCTGAAACACCAAAACTCAGAAAGCCTGGTGAATTTCACAGAAGTAACTTATATTGTTTTAGAAACAAGATTTCTAAATATTCATGTGAATTACATGAGTAGCAGGCTTGAGCCCAGGGCTCATCGCTCCTTTCTCCTTTTTGCTTTTGCTCTTTTTTTTCTTTTCTTTCAAATCTGGAGATTGGTGGCTTCCAGCTCATTGTCAGGATGAACAGGACACAGTGATTAGAAGGTCAGTCAGGTTGACCTCATAGAATATGAGTTGCCTGATTAGGGTTGCTAATCTGTCCAATCAGGGAGTGTCAGAAGTTCTGTTCCCTCTGGGAGCCAGCTCTGAGCTGACTGGGTCAATGTCATGTACTGTGCATGTGTAAATAAAGGGTAGTTTGGCGAAACGGTCCTGAACAAGATTGTGGATCAAATGGAAGCTACAAAATCGCAAATGGGGCAGAAGCAAAACATACCCGGCCCCTCAGAATATCCTGCAAGGCTGTCAGAGTCGGTGCATTCTCCCCCTCCACCTAGTGTTGAAGAAATTTCTGAGGACAAGATGGACATGGTAGATGTTACAGCCTCTATGTCGTTACTGCATGAAGAAGATGAATGTCAGCCGAGATGCTCCGGGCCCAAGCAGCAGGCTATGGTCCAGAACACACTGCCAGTATCTGAGGCAAAGTGTGAAGAACTGGACCAGTGTAAAAAAAACCCTGAAGAATCCACAGGGAAAAGAACAGTCCTGTGTGCCAGTACTTGGAGGGGGAGGGATATAGTGATTGGAATGAGATCAGCCAGGTGCATCTCATAGAATATGAGTCCACTGATTGGGGTTTTTTATCTGGTACAATCAGGGAGTCCTGACTGACAGATATAAACAAGAGTCTCAGAGCTTCTGCTCGGTCTGGAAGCTGGCTTTCAGCTTGCTGTGCCAGTGTTATGTACTATGGACATGTAAATAAAGGGTGACTTGGTAACGGGATACCCACCTTTTTGGAGTTACTTTAGGCTCTATCCTAGCCCAAGGTCTCCCGGTGAGTGAGCAGCAGGTCCCGGGATAAGGGGTGAAAGCTTAAGTGAAAGGGATGGCAAAGGAGCCTGATGACTGATGACCATCAGCAGCAGCTGGACAAGTGTTGGATGGGGAACAGGAGGTAGGCAACCAGCGCCTACCCCAGGCTCATGGCTATGGTTCTGACATGTCAGTAACGTGAGCCCAGAGGCTGTTACAGACACCACAGAGCACTCCAGAGACTCCAGCCAATGTCAGGCAGTGACTGCAGGAGCAGCAGGGGAGGAACAAGAAGAAGGGAGAAATACAAACTTTTATTACTGTAAAAGGTCTTTGAGAAGGTGACCAAACAGGTAGATGAGAGTAAACTGGTTGATGTGGTGTATATGGATTTCAGCAAGGCGTTCGATAAGGTTCCCCACAGTAGGCTACTGTACAAAATGCAGAGGAATGGGATTGTGGGAGATATAGCAGTTTTGATAAGTAATTGGCTTGCTGAAAGAAGACAGAGGGTGGTAGTTGATGGGAAATGTTCATCCTGGAGTTCAGTTACTAGTGGTGTACCGCAAGGTTCGGTTTTGGGTCCACTGCTGTTCATCATTTTTATAAACGACCTGAATGAGGGCGTAGAAAGGTGGGTTAGTAAATTTGCAGATGACACTAAGGTCGGTGGAGTTGTGGATAGTGATGAAGGAAGTTGTAGGTTACAGAGAGACATAGATAAGCTGCAGAGCTGGGCTGAGAGGTGGCAAATGGAGTTTCATGTGGATAAGTGTGAGGTGATTCACTTTGGTCGGAGTAACCGGAGTGCAAAGTACTGGGCTAATGGTAAGATTCTTGGTAGTGTAGATGAGCAGAGAGATCTCAGTGTCCAGGTACACAGATCCTTGAAAGTTGCCACTCAGGTTGACAGGGCTGTTAAGAAGGCATACAGTGTTTTAGCTTTTACTAACAGACGGATTGAGTTCCGGAACCATGAGGTTATGCTACAGCTCTACAAAATTCTAGTGCGGCCGCACTTGGAGTATTGTGTACAGTTCTGGTCACCACATTATAAGAAGGATGTGGAAGCTTTGGAAAGGGTGCAGAGGAGGTTGACTAGGATGTTGCCTGGTATGGAGGGAAAGTCTTAAGAGGAAAGGCTGAGGGACTTGAGGCTGTTTTCATTAAAGAGAAGAAGATTGAGAGGTGACTTAATAGAGACATATAAGATAATCAGAGGGTTAGATAGAGTGGACAGGGAGAGCCTTTTTCCAAGAATGGTGATGGTGAGCACGAGGGGGCATAGCTTTAAATTGAGGGGTGATAGATATAGGACAGATGTCAGAGGTAGTTTCTTTACTCAGAGAGTAGTAAGGGTATGAAATGCTTTGCTTGCAATGGTAGTAGATTCGCCAACTTTAAGTACATTTAAGTCGTCATTGGACAAGCATATGGACGTACATGGAATAGTGTAGGTTGGATGGGCTTCAGATTGGTATGACAGTTCGGCACAACATCGAGGGCCGAAGCGCCTATACTGCACTGTAATGTTCTATGTTCTATGTTCTATAAAATCTTGGTGTTTCAAGATGACACTGGAGCTTAGCACCAAGTTGCATATAACATGCAAAGGAACACTTGTCACTGTACTTTTATATGCATGTGACAATAAATTTAAACCTAAAATCTAAAATCTGCCCCGATATCCTTTGATGTCATTGACATAGAAAAATTGATGGAAAATTGAATCATATTTCACTGAGGAACTCCACATTGCACCTTGCAGATATATACAGAACTGACCATCAGTGAACAAAATTTAAACAAAAACAGAAATAGCTGGAGAAACTCAGAAGGTCTGGCAGCATATGTGGAGAGAAAACAGAATTAATGTTTCAGGTCTTGTGGCCCTTCCTCAGAACCTTTTTGACCACTCAATATTTATTCAGTTAAAACAAATGAAGATACCCAGGAACATATATATTTAATCATCTAGGGCAGTGGGTAAATATCTGCACAGACATTGATTTACTACTTTATGGATTTTGGATCAAAAGACATTGATTTCTGGATAGCACTGTGTCAAAGTATCCTCCATAAAGTATTGTCTTGACCAAAAGACCATAAGATATAGGAGCAGAATTAGACCATTCAGGCAATCAAGTCTGCTCTACCATTTGCTCAAGGTTGAAATGCTTCTCATCCCCATTCTCCGGCCTTCTGCCCATAATACTTGATCCCATACTAATCCTGAACTGAGCGATCTATCTCTGTCTTAAATACACACAATGATTTGGCCTCTACAGCCCTCTATGGCAATCCATTCCACAGATTCGTCACCCATCAGTTGAACAAATTCCTCCTCATTTCAATTCTAAAGGATTGTCCTTCCAATCTGAAGCTCTAGTCTCTTTTACTGGAGGAAACTTCTTTTCCACATCTACTCTATCCAGGCCTCTCAGTATTCGGTAAGTTTCAATGAGATCCCCCACATACTTCTAATCTCCATCGAGTACAAACCCAGAGTCCTCAAGCAGCCCTCATCTGACATGCCCTTTATTCTGGGATCATTCTTGTAAATCAACTCTGGACCCCCTTCAAGAGCAACATCCTTTCTGAGATACGGTACCCAAAAGTGCCCACAATATTCTAAATTCAGTCTGACCAGAGCCTTTTACAGCTTCAGGAGTACATTTCTGCTCTTGTATTCTAGCTGTCTTGAAATGAATGCCAACATAGCATCTCCATTCCTAACTTCCAAATGAACTTAACAACTTTAAGAGAATCCTGAACTAGGACTCCTTTGTCCTTCTGAGTTCTGAAGATTTTCTCCATTTAAAAAGTAGTCTATGCCTGTGTTCTTCCTACAAAAGTGATAATCTCTTCACACAAAATATTCTTCTGTGCAACCATAGGAAATGCAACTTCTATCCTTTCACCTCCTCCCTTCTCACCATCTAGCACCCCAAACACTCCTTTCAGCTGAAACAATGATGACTTGCATTTCTTGCCAGGGATTATGTCAGGGATTTCAGGAATAAAAGGATGACTAGGGTAGGTATCGGTCCAGTCAAGGATAGTAGTGGGAAGTTGTGTGTGGAGGCGGAGGAGATTGGTGAGACACTAAATCAATACTTTTCGTCAGTATTCACTCAGGAACAGGACACTGTTGCTGATGTGAATATTGAGTCACAAGTGATTAGAATGGATGGCCTTGAGGTACGTAGGGAAGAGGTCGGGGGAATACTGGAAAGGATGAAAATAGATAAGTCCCCTGGGCCTGATGGCATTTATCCTAGGATCCTCTGGGAAGCTAGGGAGGAGATAGCGGAGCCATTGGCCTTGATTTTTAGGTCGTCGTTGTCTTCGGGAATAGTGCCAGAAGACTGGAGGATAGTGTGGTCCCCTTGTTAAAGAAAGAGAGCAGGGATAGCCCGAGTAACTATAGGCCAGTGAGTCTCACTTCTGTTGTGGGCAAAGTCTTAGAGAGAATTGTAGGGGATAGGATTTATGAACATCTGGATAGGAATAATGTGATCAAGGATAGTCAGCATGGTTTTGTGAAGGGCAGGTCGTGCCTCACAAACCTTATTGAATTCTTTGAGAAGGTGACCAAGGAAGTGGACGAGGGTAAAGCAGTAGATGTGGTGTATATGGATTTTAGCAAGGTACCCCATGGCAGGCTAATGCAAAAACTACAGAAGTATGGCATTGAGGGTGCATTAGAGGTTTGGATTAGGAATTGGCTGGCTGGAAGGAGACAGAGGGTAGTAGTTGATGGTATAGGTTCATCTTGGAGCGCAGTTACTAGCGGTGTTCCACAAGGATCTGTTTTGGGACCATTGCTGTTTGTCATTTTTATAAATCACCTGGAGGAGGGGCTTGAAGGCTGGGTGAGCAAGTTGGCGGATGACACGAAAGTCGGTGGAGTTGTGGACAGCGAAGAAGGATGTGGCAGGTTACAGCACGATATAGATAAGTTGCAGAGCTGGGCAGTAAGGTGGCAAATGGAATTCAATGTAGCTAAGTGTGAAGTCATTCACTTTGGTAGGAGTAACAAGAAGATGGATTACTGGGCTAATGGTAGACTACTTGGTAATGTGGATGAGCAGAGGGATCTTGGTGTCCATGTCCACAGATCTTTGAAAGTTGCCACCCAGGCAAATAGTGCTGTGAAGAAGGCATATGGTGTACTGAGCTTTATTGGTAGAGGAATTGAGTTCTGGAGTCCTGAGGTCATGTTGCAGTTGTATAAGACTCTGGTGCGGCCTCATCTGGAGTATTGTGTGCAGTTTTGGTCGCCATACTACAGGAAGGATGTGGAGGCATTGGAACGAGTGCAGAGGAGGTTTACCAGGATGTTGCCTGGCATGGTAGGAAGATCATATGAGGAAAGGCTGAGGCACTTGGGACTTTTCTCATTGGAGAAAAGAAGGTTTAGGGGAGATTTGATAGAGGTGTACAAGATGATTAGGGATTTAGATAGGGTTGACAGTGAGAACCTTTTTCCACGTATGGAGTCAGCTGTTACTAGGGGACACAGCTTTAAATGAAGGGGTGGTAGGTATAGGACAGATGTTAGGGGTAGATTTTTTACTCAGCGGGTTGTGAGTTCATGGAATGCCCTGCCAGTAGCAGTGGTGGACTCTCCCTCTTTATGGTCATTTAAGCGGGCATTGGACAAGCATATGGAGGTTATTGGGCTAGTGTAAGTTAGGTAGGCTTCGGTTGGTGCAACATCGAGGGCTGAAGGGCCTGTACTGCGCTGTATTTTTCTATGTTCTATGTTCTATGTAGTACTCAGGTTCACACTGTAGTTTCCTCTGAGCTGGGGAGTTCAGATGCATTTTGGATAACTGCTTTATGGAATGCAGCTGATCAACCTTCAAAGATGACCTTGAGCTTCATGTCACTTGTCAATTTATTTCTCATGTTGCTCCAATTCTGACCTTTCTATTCATGGCCTGCAGCAGTTTTCCAATGAAGCTCAACATAAACTCAAGGAACAGCAACGTCTTTCATCTTAGCACTTCCTTAGCCTTCCTGACTTAATATTGAATACAACAAATTTAGATGATAACTTTTTCTTTTAGAGATACATGTACCTTTAACTTTGAATGATATCCTGTACTTTATGTATTTATTTTGCAGTTTTCTTTACAACCTAATATCATATTTAGTTGGCTGAATGTAGCCTTCAAACTCCATCTGGATACAATCTTTGCCTCTCGACTGTACTCATAACACTATCTTTAGGTTTTCTAGTTTGTGAATCTCTCCTACTCTTGCCTTCAGCATGCTCCTTTTCTTTTGTTCTTCTTGCCCCTTCACCCTTCTACTCACTTAAAAACTCTTATATTTCTGTTTTCTTTCACTTCTGATAATTGGTCATTGACCTGAAATGTTAATCCTTTTCTGTCCACAGATGCTACCTGACCTGTTATCTTTCCACTATCTACTAGTTATCTGCTATCTTTCTGTTTTTACTTTCAGAGTTCCAACACCCTTTTCCTCAGAGATCCAATACTTTGGATCAACATGAGTTTGTAGAATACAGGAAATTAGGAACTGAATTAAAGATCAGATCTCAGCACCTCATTGCTGACCTAACATTCAACAAAATCATAACTGAACCACCCTAGACTTCAACTCCTTTTTCTTATCAGCTCCTGATGCTCCTCAAATTTCCCAAACTTCAAAAATCCATCGACCTCCAATTCATTCAATGAGTTAGCCTCACAATTCTCTCGGGTAGAGAATTTCAGATGTTTAGTACCCTCTGGAATAAGAAAATCCTTTGTTTTACCATTTTAATTGAGTGCCCCTTATTCTGAAATCATGCTCCCTAGTTCGAGATCCCCTCATTGGTGGAAACATCTTCTTAGCATCTTCCTTGTCAAATCCACTTATGTTTCAATTGATGACCACTCATTCTTTTAAGCATTGATGAATAAAGGCCTAACCTGTTTAGCTGTTCTTGATAAGTCATTGCATTCATTGCAGGAATCAGTCTAGTAAGTCTTGAGTTGTCTCCAATGCTCAAACTTCTTTTGTTAAATGCAAGGACTAAAGCTGTATTCAGTACTCTAGGTGTAGCCTCATCAACACCATGTAAAGTTCTCACAAGACTTCACAATATTTAAACATTAAACCTTTACTAATAAGGGTCAAAATTCCATTTGCCTTCTTCCTAACTGCCTGCTAACATTTTAGGTTTCACGCACAAGAACACCCAGATGTCACTGCATGGCCCTCTTTTTGGAGTGTCTCTCTATTTAAATAATTATTTACTTTTTGATTTTTCCTACCAAAATGCAAAACTTCAAACTTTCCTATATTAAACTCAATCTGCCAAGTTTTTGTCCATTCACAGACCTATCTGCATCCCAGATAATATATTATGCTGATATTATCCCATCAGCATAATATGCCCTCTAACCTATTTTTGTATCATCACCAAATTTGGATATATTACACACCCCCTTCCTCCAAGTCATTAATACAGATAGCAAGTATTAAGATAGATAGCAAATCATTCGAGTCCCAGGACTGATCTTTCTAGCCCTCCACTAGTTATGAATTTTCAGCCTGAAAAAGTCCCATTACACCACACCCCCATTCTCTCTTCTGTCTATTATGCAATCCTCAATCCATTATAGTACCCCAAAATTTAACTAAGGATTAAATTCCTTTGATGATATGAAAGAACATAATGATAGGAAGGCAGGCAGTAGAAACTTCGTTGGTCGAATTAAGAAAATGATTTATGAGTCTCATAGGTGTTGTGAGGTGTGAGGTTATATAAATACAGTGGATGGACAATCATCTGAAGGTAGAGTGATTTTAATGGGGGATTTTAGCTTTCATATGGATGAGAGAAGCAGGCTGGCATATGTCCAAAAGGCAAGTAGTTTCCTGGGTGTATTGGACAGATTCTGCAGCATTTTGCCCTAAAGGCCATAAAGAGGCATGTTAGATCAGGAATGAATAATGAGCCAGATTTGGTTAACAACCTATCAGTACTTGAATGTTTAACATTAATGATCATAACGTGGTTGCTTTCATGGTAATGCTTGAAATGAAGTTGTGCAAAGTGGATATCTAGGTAGGGCTAACTTCAATGGCATTACATTGAGATTGTTGACAATAAGCTGGAAAATACGTTAATATATAAATGATCAGGGGAGGCATTAAAAATGTGATGCAGAATCATTTACATCTCTAAGATGCAAGGGCTTAAATTGCCAAAAAGACAACTATGAGCAATTAAAGAGGTGAGAGATAATGTAAAAGCAAAAGAAAAGGCAGAACTATTTTGTTTTAAAAGCACATCTTAATGAAGAGTAAAGGTACAAGGAATGGCTAAGTGTTATAAAACATATAAAAGCTGTTAGAAAATGTGAGCAATAACTTGAAAGAGTAAATTGACAAAAATGCTTTCAGTTACATTAAGAAATAACTGATAACAGTGATATAAATAGTAATAAGAAAATTATGTCATGCTGATTAATTACTTAACATTTGTATTTAGATTGGAGGGAAGGTTCAGTATATCGGACATCCCAAAGAAAATATTGTTGAAGCAGGTTCAGGAGCTCATCAAAATAATAATGGAAAAAAAAAGCACACGAGAGTTACAGATTCTTAGGACCAGATAGTTTCCATTCCAACGATTTAAGGAATCAGCATTGCAGATGTTCCTATTATAATCTCTATTCAGGAACTATTCCTTTAGATTGAAAAATTGTGCATATTGCATGTTACTTTACTATTTTAGGAAAGTGAGAATGAGAAACCTAGGAATTATAAAAACAGAAATTACTGAAGAAACTCAACAAGTCTGGGTGCAACTGTGGGGAAAGTAAACAAGTTAACATTTTGAGTCTTTTTTTGGGACTGGTACAGAGTGAGTTCTGAAGATGAGTCATTTTGAACCCAAAACATTAATTGTTTCTCTGTCCATAGATACAACTAGACCTATTGAGTATCTCCAGCACTTTCAGGCATCTAGCATCCACAATATTTTGCTTTTATATGTGGCAATTATAGTTCAGTTAGCCTGAGCTCTGCTCTTGGAGTATTACTGGAGTCTATAAAAAGATTAGAATGATGAATATCTTGAACATTTTTAGCTTATCACGGAGACAGAATGGATTTGTAAAGGATATGTCATTCTTGATTAGCCTGATTGAATCTTTTGAAGAGATGATTAAATTAGAATATAGAATATAGAAAATAACAGCACAGGACAGGCCCTTTGACCCACGATGTTGTGCCGAGGTTAAATTCTAATGTAAAATATAATAACGTAACCTACACACCCCTCAACCCACTGCTATCCATGTGCAAAATTGACAAGGGAATGTCTAGTAGACAAATGTCTATTTATATGAACTTCCAGAAGACATTTGATTCTTCACCAGTGACTGTTACCTAAGTTGAAGCCCATGAAATTGAAGGGAAATTACTAGCTTGTTTTGGAAATTGGTTGAGTGGTATGCAGAATAGGTGCAAGTGTGGGATGACTTAAGTATGTTAGCCTGGGTATTCTGAGGAGTAGGAATCACAGACAGATTGCCACTCTAATTCAATTCTTTCCAGTCATGCCGAACTCTGCATCACCAGCTGGGAATTCTGATCATGCCTGTTTTAGTAATGTGGAGTGTATGTGAAATCAACACAGCTCCCCTACAGTGCAGGATAGTTGGCGAGTGAAGGGGATTGAATTGCACCCTGATTTGCAGCAGCTAGTGTGCTGCATTCTTGGTCCAGTTGAAAGCCAGACATTTTGACAGTGGATGGTGGAGGTTGACCTGACAGGATGTGGTGGAACTGTGTCAGCACAGGTTGATAAGAAGTCTTGTCATCGGCTAGGGACATACGGTTAGAGGGAGGTGCGGTTGGGGTGTGTGTAGTAGATTGGAGTGTCAGCTTATTAGTTAACCAGGAGTTAAACTAGGTTTTTAAGCATCAAATTTAGTTTACAGATGACACAAGGTAAGTTGAAGAACTAGGGTGGCTTCCAGAAGGACATGGATAGGCTAGAAGAGTGGGCAAAGAAGTGTTAGATGCAATACAATGTGAGAAAATGTGAGGTTATGCGCATTAGTAGGAAGAAAATAGGTATAGACTATTTTATAATGGGGAAAAGCTTTGGAAATCTGAGGTACAAAGGGTCTTGGGAGTCGCAGTTTAAGATGCTGTTAAAGTTAAGATGCAGGTTCACTTCGCAGTTAGGAAGGCAAATGTAATGTTAGTGTTCATTTCAAGAGGGCTAAAATACAGCAGCAAAGATGTACTGCTGATGTTGTACAAGGCTCTGGTCAGACTGCATTTGGAATATTGTGAGCAGTTCCCCATATCTAAAGAAGGATGTGTTGACATTGGAGAGTGTCCAGAGGATATTGACAAAAATGAGCCCAGAGATGAATGTTTTGTCATTGAGGAGCACTTGAAGGCTCTAGGCCTGTACTCGATGGAGTTTAGAAGAATGAGGGAGGAATCTGACTGAAACTTACAGAATGCTGAGAGGCCTGGATAGACTAGATATGGAGAAGATTTTTCCAATAGTCAGAGAGACTAGGACCTAAGGGCACAGTTTCAGGTTGAAGAGATGACCCTTTAGATGAGGAAGAACTTTTTCAGCCAGGGGGTGGTGCATCTGTGACACCCATTGCTGCAGAAGACTGTAGAGGCCATGAACCAACTTAAATAGGTTCTTGATTAGTAAGGGGATCAAAGGTCATGGGGAGATTTCAGAAGAACGGGTTTGAAAAGCATTCAACCATGATCGAATGGCAGATTGATGGGCTGAATGGTCAAATGTTGCTCCTATAGTTTATAGTCTTATTGTTCTTTACTGATTAACTATTAACAAGAGCAGAACACTCCAACTTCTCTGTTAATGGATTCTTTTAGAGGATTCCACACACAAGGGAAGTGACCAGCAGAATTTCTGGGCAATTCCCTAGAAGGTTCTTGGTTTCAACATGGTCCTGGACTGTAACTTGAAACTGCGCCGCCCCAACAACTCTCTGACTATCAGAATACCTGAGCCATTGATAATTTGAATTAATGGGCAAATATGAGCCAAGTGGATCTCAATACAGCCAAATGTGAGGTCCTCCACTTGGGGCCTGAGAAGTATAGAATTTTCTAGGTAGTGAAAAACTAGAAACAAAGATTGTTAGAAGTTCAGGTGCATCAGTCATTAAATTGTCATGAACAGGAAAGAAAAATAATGGAAAATAGTTAATGGAATGTGTGCCTTAATGTCTAGTAGTCTGTAAAGTGGATCATATTTAACCTGTACAAATGTGAGGTTAGCTCTGACCTGGAGCATTGTGAACAGTTGTGATCACACCCCTCAGGCTGGATACATTGGTTTTGAAGGGAGTGCAGCATAGATGCTCAAATACAGAGAGAGATGATACAAAATAGAATTGTACTTCCTGAAATTTAGCATGTTAATAGGTATTTGATTGAAGTTTTCAAGATATTGAGAGGAATAGGTAGAAAGGTAGAAATAAAGTATGTAGAAAGAAAATATTTTTGTTCAGGGGGGGGTCCAGAATTAGGTAGCATAATTCTAAACATATGGCTATTCAGGGGTGAAATTAAGAAATACTTCTCCATACAAAAATAGTAAAAGTTTGAAACTCTTGCACAACTAGCAATGGATACCAGATCAATTGTGAACTTTAAAACTAAGATTGGTAGAATTTTGATAACCAAAGACATGAGGGATATGGGTTAAAGGCAGGTTGGAGGAATTGGTTTGCTATCAGCCTGGATCTTACTAAATAGTGGAATAGGCTTGAGGGAATAAATGGCCTATTCTTGGTCTTATGCTCTTAAGGTATCATCAACCATGAAATTAACAGAAGTAGCAGATTGATTATTGACAAGCTACTTGCCCTTTGGCTAAATTGGATACTGCCAAAGGAGTTGATCATTCATTGTTGCACTTGGCTGGACATTTTTAATTAAACATATGCATCAAGGCAGAAATGAAATAATTTAGCGCAATCACTTGTTTGATGTATTCAATAGTTGTTTACATAACCTGCCACTCTAATTCGACAATATAATCTTAAAATTTTCCTCATCATCAGATGTTTCATTGAATACAATGTACTCGGAGGGATACAGAGACTTTTATTTCTATATCTAGACCTTTAAATGGCAGATTTTATTACCTTCCAATATATATCCAAGCTAGGAAGATTGTAGCACAGATGAGGAGGATTGGTAATTATATTCAATAATTTCTTGTCAGGATTATGTCTCTAGAGCTGAATGCTTGTCATATGAATGATGGGGCTGTAAAAAGTATTATCAATTAGTAGAAATTCAATGAACCTCACCTAGTTGCTTACCTAATGCATGTCAAATCAAACTTTCTATCCTGTTGGCAGCAGTCTGCTGACTTGTTGTTTGCCCAATGTCCTCCACTATGTTCAATGCCAATTAATATAATTCCTACTGTGGTTATTGTGTTGCCCCTTCCTCTACGCTGTCTTCTCATTAACAATGATAGATCTATCTGACTTATTTTTATCAAGTAAATGGTGTGATAACCCTGGCGTTAAGGACTTAGATAACTTTACCAGTAAAGTGCCCCTTGCTACTTGTTACACCAAAACTACAATATTGTGATTGCAGGAAAAAGGTGAAGGACAATAGAGTGAGCATGAGGGATATGTAACTGGCTGGCGTTGCACTCGGATGGGAAACAAAATGAGTAATGAGAGACAAGGTAGCAGAGATTTGGGGATCAGGGAAGATTGGGAAAAAAAGGGAATGTGAGGAATCTTAAAAATGTGGGGAGTGTTGTGGGGAAATCTCACAGACAGCAGTGTTGACTCATACCTTGTTCAGACAGGGGAAATGAGTGTCCTTTGACAGGCTAACAAATTGGTAGTGATCACATAATGCTTCCTTTACCATTTTCTTTGATCATCATTTGGTAATGGCCCATCTCTAGAATTTTGGATTTACTAGTGGCTCTCCCCCCTGATGCCCAATCTGTTCACATTATCTTTTTTTTTCCTTTATTCTTTCAAGGAATGTAGGCCAACATTTATTGCTCATCCCTAATTGCCTTTGAACTAGGTCATTTTGGAGGGCAGTTAAGAGTCCATGCTTACTTTTTCCATCAGAACTCTTGCCCACCTTCCGCGGACTCTTCCTGTGGCCTTCAACACACCCCATCCACTGGACACCCCGTGCTGGTCTGTTACCCACCCTTAATCTGTTCATTTCCAACAGCTGCTGTGACATTGACCACCTCAACCTGTCTATCCCCCTCACCCATTCCAACCTCTCACTCTTTCAAGGCGCAGTACTCCCTCCACTCCAACCGGAACCTCACCATCAAACCAGCAGACAAGAGTGGTGCAGTGGTAGTTTGGCACACTGATCTCTACACCGCTGAAGCCAGGCGCCAACTCGCAGACACCTCCTCCTACTGCCCCCTTGACCACGGCCTCACTGCCCATGACCAAACCATCATCTCCCAGACCATCCATAACCTTATCACCTCAGGGGATCTCCCACCAACAGCCTCCAATCTCATAGTCCAGGAACCACACACCGACTGGTTCTACCTCCCATCCAAAATTCACAATCCTTAATGCTCCAGTCGACCAATTGTCTCAGGCTGCTACTGCCCCATCAAACCTATCTCTGCACACCTTGACACCATCATGTCCCCCTTGATCTAGGATCTGACCACACACGTTTGAGACACCACCCACACCCTCCACCTCCTCCATAACTTTTGTTTCCCTGGCCCCCAACATCTCATCTTCACTATGGGCATCGAGTCCCAGTACACATCCAACTGCCATGATGAAGGCCTCTAAGACCTCCATTTATTCCTTTCCCGCCGACCCAACCAGTATCCTTCTAGTGGCACACTCATTCAATTGGCTGAACTGGTCCTCACCCTCAACAATTTCTCCTTCGAATCCTCCCACTTCCTTCAGACAAAAGGGTAGTAATGGGTCCCAGCAATGCCTGTCTCTTCGTCGAGTACGTAGAACAGTCCATATTCTGCAGCTACATTGGCATCATCCCCTACCTTTTCCTGCTCTACATCAATGACTGTAATGGCACCATCTCATGCTCCCACAAGGAGCTTGAACAGTTAATCAACTTCACGAACACCTTCTATCCCAACCTCACTTCATCGGGACCATCTCGGATATGTCCCTCCCTTCCTGGACATCTCCATCTCTGTTTCTAGCGATGACTCAAAATGGATATCTGCTTCAAACCCAATGACTCCTACAGCTACCTGGACTACACCCTCTCTCACCCTGCCTCCTGTAAAAATGCTGCCCCTTACCCCCAATTCCTCCACCTCCACCATATCTTTCCCCTCATAGAGGACTGATTCCACCATAGAACATCCCAGATGGCTTCCTTCTTCAAGACTGCAATTTCTGCTCCCACATGGTCAACCTGCAATTTCCATCCCAAATGGTCAACGATGCCCTCCTCCACTTCCTGCACTTCCACACTTGAACCCGATCCCTCCAATTGCAACAAGGACAGAACTACCCGTCCTTATCTTCCACCCCACCAACTTGCGGATACATTGCATCATCCTCTGCCATTTTTGTCACCTACAAACTGATCCCACCACCAGGGGTATATTTCCCTCCCCACCCCTATCTGCATTCAAGAGACATCATTCCCTCCACGACTCCCTTGTTAAGTCCTGCCCTCCACTAACCCACCCTCCACTCCCAGCACCTTCCCCTGTCACTGCAAGAAGTGCAAATTCTGCACCTACACCTCCATCCAAGGCCCCAAAGGATCCTTCAACATCCAACAGGGATTTACCTGTGCTTCCACACACGTTATCTACTGCGTCTGTTGCTCTTGATGTGACCTCCTTGACATTGGGGAGAGAGGGCGTCAACTTGTGGAACGTTTCAAAGAAAATCTCCGGGATACACGGACTAAACAACCCCTTGGCCTTGTGACCGAACATTTATCTCCCCCTCCCATCCTGCCAAGGACGTGCACATCCTGGACCTCCTCCACTGCCAAACTCTAGCTACTCGACAGCTGGAGGAAGAATGCCTCATCTTCCACCTTGGGACCCTCCAACCACACAGGATCAATGTGGATTTCACCAGTTTCCTCATTTCCTCTACCCTCATCTTATCCGAGATCCAACTTTCCAACTCAGGCACTGCTCTCTTGAACTGTCCTACCTGTCCATCATCCTTCCCACCTATCCTTTCCACCATCCTCTCCGACGTATCACCTTCACCCTACCTTCATTCACCCATACCATTCCCAGCTACCTTTCCCCAGCCCCACCCCCCGCTTCCTATTTATCTCTCAGCCCCTTGGGCCATCCCTCATTCCTGATGAAGTGCTCATGTTCAAAACATTGACTCTCCTGCTCTTTGGATGCTGCCTGACCTGCTGTGCTTTTGCAGAGCCACATTTTTAGACTGTGATCTCCAGCATCTGTAGTCCTCACTTTCTCCAAGTTAAGAGTCAAGGTCAATTCAGTCACATATCGGCCAGACTGGTTAAGGATGCGAGATTTCCTTCCCTATAGGGCATTCAAGGAGGCAGTGGTGTAATGTCACTAAGCTAGCAATCCAGAGCCTTAGAGCAATTAGTTAGGGGAAATGGTTCAAGTCCCCCTGAGGTTGCAAACAAAATTGGAACAAAGAGCTAGCATAATTGTGATCACATCGACATCATCGTTCTTTTGTTTAAGAACTCATTTGGTTCACTAAAGTCTTTTTAAGAAGGAACTCCGCTGTCCTTGCCTGATCTGATCTACATGTGACTCCAGACATACAGAAACATGCTTGACTTGGGTAATAAATGCTAGTCTTGCCAGTAATATCTACATCCCAGGAATGAATAAAACCAAAACAGTGAACCAGACTGTTTTTTTGTGACAATACAATTACCGTGGTCACCATTACTGAAATTAGCTTTAAATTCCACAGTTTATTAATTAAGTTGAAATTCAAGCAACTGCCAATGATAGGATTTGAACCCATGTTCCTAAAACATGATAATCCTGGGCCTCTAAATCAGCAACCTCGTTACGTTTTGATAAGCAACTGAACTGCACCGGCTGTGTGAATAGCATGGTTATGAGATTGGGTCAGAAACTAGAAATCCTGCAGTGAACAACTCACCTCCTGACCCACCAAAGCCTGTCCACCATCAACAAAGCACAAGTCAGGAGCATGGTGGAATCCTCCTCATTTGCCTGGAAAGGGGCAGATCCAACAACACTCAAGAAGCTCGACACCATCCAG
Organism: Chiloscyllium punctatum; assembly: GCF_047496795.1. Classification (NCBI taxonomy): domain Eukaryota; kingdom Metazoa; phylum Chordata; class Chondrichthyes; order Orectolobiformes; family Hemiscylliidae; genus Chiloscyllium; species Chiloscyllium punctatum. The sequence goes on along the minus strand of NC_092746.1, from coordinate 87,660,038 downwards.
GACAAATTAGTCCACAAATATTAAGTCATTCCACCATTAAAACACAACAGCAGCAGGTGTATTATCTACAAAAGGCACTGCAGAAATTCATCATGGTTCCATACATAGCAGTTTTCCAACATCCACTTGCTACCATCTAGAAGATCACAGGCATCAGATACATGAGATTACCAGCATCTGCAAACTCCCGCCAAGGCACACACTAACTTGGAAATACATTGCTGTTCCTTCAGTGTCACTGGGTTAAACGCTTGAACTCCCTTTCTTAACAGTACTGTGGGTTTACCTAGACCAAATGCAGTGGTTCAAGAAGGCATTTCACCATCACTTTCTCAAGGGCAACTAGAGCTAGGCAATAAATATTGGCCTTCGCATTACATGAATGAATAAAAACAAAATTACCACTATTTTAACTTTCCCTCTTATCAGAAGATCTGAGAATGTTCTGGGTGCAAAGGTTTGGAGTCAGCAAGTAAGTACAACACATATTTTCTCTTCCACAGGTTCATTGGAAACTCCACAGAGTGAAGTAGCCAGAGAGCTGGGATGACAAAATCCATTTTTACTGCTATTGCTTATTCCTGCTTCTGTAGTCATATTTCTTCCCCCATGTACAGGCATAGGACTCACCAAATGGGATTTCTGTTCATAGATGAGACTGACCATGTGGTAAAATTTTCAGACAGTTTTCATAGGGATAAAGGGCTACATAGTTTCCTTTTGTACTTAATATACGTCGGCCATTCCTTCTCTCTACCCATTCATAGATCTCTCCCTTTCGTTATTTTCCTGACTCCATAAGACCATAAGAGATAGGAGCAGAAATAGACCATTCAAAAAGCAAAGAATTGCTGATGCTGGAAATCTGAAACAAAAGAAAAGTTGCTGGAGAAACTCAGCAGGCCTGGCAGCATCTGTGGAGAGATAGAAGAGTAAACATTTCAGATCCAGTGACCCTTCTTGAGAAGGCTCCTGCTGAGTTTCTCCAGGAATTTCTCCTTTTGATTCAGCCCATCAAAGCTGCTTCACCATTCAATGAGATTGTAGCTGTTAAGATAATGTTGAACACCAATTGCCTGAATTCTCACCCATAACCTCCCTGCCTTTTCCCTAACTACTTAATGATTAAAAATCAGTCATGAATGTACGAACAATCCAACCTCGAAAGCCCTCCGCTGTACAAAGTTCCATGGATTCATTACCCTGTGAAAGAAGAAATTCCTCCTGATATCTGTCTTAAATGGGCCACTCTTTACTTTAAGATTATGTCCTCTGATCCTAGGCTTTACCACAAGGGGAAACAACTTCTCTTCATCTATGATGTTAAGCCCCCTAAGAGTCTTGTAAACTTTCAGTGAGGTCACTTCTCATTCTTTGAAGCTCCAGTGAGTACAGGCCCAACCTACTCAACCTCTCCTCATAAGACAATCCTTCCAAACCCAGGATTAATCTAGTAAACCTCTGGACTGCCGCAAATGCTAGTATATTTTTCTTGATAAGCGGACCAAAGCTGTTTACAATATTTCAGAAGTGATCAGACTAGTGCCTTCCTGAGTTTTATTCACCTTATGACCAACTGTTTTTTCTTAAAATGTGATGAATGTACCAGCAACAAGTTCTAATGAAAGGCTATATTTTTATCTTGTGCTTTAATCTAATATTGCTACCTGCACATTGAGAATCTGGTTTGGGGTTTCCTGGGTTGTAGTGTTTTCATATACCTAAGGCTGCTTGCTCCTCAACACTAAGTAAGATTATTAGTCCCCTTATCTACTAGAACATTTCTTTATTTACATCTGGACACATAGTAGGTCATCAAACACAACTCTCCTAGAGTAGATCTCTCTCTTAACATGCTGATGATGTTTTCTCACTTACTGATGTCAGAGTCATCAGTGTCTTCTGACATCATCATGATTTACGTGAATCTTATTATAATTCAGATTATTGATCTGAAAGCTTAACTGATCCTCCAGCCCACGAGGTACTAAGTATTTCTATTAATATAAGCTTTTTAAAAAATCTTTATCCATGTTTTGAAGAAGGGTCACTGGACCTGATACATTGACTAGCTTTCTCTCCTCAGATGCTGTCAATCCTACTGAGTTTCTCCAGCAATTTCTGCTTTTGTGTTTGAACGTAATATTTTCCCAGATAGTCTGTTATTGTAAGTTGTGTAGTATATAGATTACAAAATAGCTTATATGGCCCATAATGGTGCGTTGAACATATTAGCTTATTCCATGAACATAATGCAAAGAAATACTAAAAATTGTCAAGTTAAACTTACATCTGCTTGGTTTGAAGGTGAATTACATTGACATCTCACTACCATTTTAATTCTTTCTTTATTCTTTTGATACAGTTGAAATGCTCTCTGGTTCAAATCAAATATTTTTTGTTTTCTAGTGAGGATCCAGTGATACAACAAACGGTGAAAAGTTTGGTGATCAATGATTTCACAAAAAAAGTTGTTGAAATGATTTTTATGCAAGGGTGTTCATTTAATTGAACAACAGTATATCACCAGTGGCTAGTTCCTCTCCTAGTTTCTTAAAAGAATAGAAAGATACGCTGATATTAGTTGAAATGGGGCAAGATGGGGTATGTGAAGGATATGCACTAGCACAAACCAATTGGATTGAATGGTCTTTTATTGTGCAAACTCTATGTCATTTTGTGTAACACAAGCTAACTTCTTGCAGTCACTTTCGGTTTTACACTCTGCAGATTCTAATGGGACTTCTGACAGTTGTGAACTTCACACAGAATTGCTCTATTTGTAGAGCAATAATTCTACATTTGTGAGGAATTGCAATGTGTATGATCAATGTGATCAGCCTTTCACGACCCTGTCATTGGAAAAAATGCAATATCTTTTTCTTGAAATTTTGCCTGCTGCCAAGATCAAGGTAACAAGAAGATAAGAACATAAGAGCAGGAGTAGGTTAATCAGCCACTCAAGCCTGCTCTGTTATTCAGGACTATGGCTAATTGAATCCTTCAATTCCATATTCCGACACTATCTCTTTATTGTGGTTCTGTTCGCCGAACTGGGAATTTGTCTTGCAAACGTTTCGTCCCCTTGTCTAGGTGACATCCTCAGTGCTTGGGAGCCTCCTGTGAAGCGCTTCTGTGCTGTTTCCTCCGGCATTTATAGTGGCCTGTCTCTGCCGGAAGAAACAGCACAGAAGCGCTTCACAGGAGGCTCCCAAGCACTGAGGATGTCACCTAGACAGGGGACGAAACGTTTGCAAGACAAATTCCCAGTTTGGCAAACAGAACCACAACAACGAGCACCCGAGCTACAAATCTCCCAAACTTTGAACTATCTCTTTATCCCTTGATGTCATCAGTAACTAGAAATCCTATCAATTCTCTGTCTTGATTTACTTAATGACTAAGCTTCTGACCCTTCTGGGGAGCGAATTTCAAAGATTCATTACCCACAGAGCTCCTCCTCATCTCTGCAGTAATTGCCGTGCCGTTTATTCTGAGACCATGGCCTCTGATTCTAGACTATAGAACCAACAGAAACATCCTTCCTGCATCTACTCTGTCTAATCCTTAGAAGTGTACAAGAATACTTGAGAGGGAAATCGGGAGAGCAAAAAGGGGACATGAGATAGCTTTGGCAAATAGGGTCTAGGAGAATCCAAAGGGATTTTATTAATACATTAAGGACAAAAGGGTAACTAAGAAGAGAATAGAGCCCCTTAAAGATCAGTAAGGCAGCCTTTGTATGTAGCCACAGGGGATAGGGGAGATACTAAATGACTTTTTTGTATGAGTGTTAACTGTGGAAAAGGACATGGAAGATACAAAATATGGGAAAATAGATGGTGACATCTTGAAAAATGTCCATATTACAGAGAAGGAGGTATTGGATGTCTTAAAATGCATAAAAGGAGATAAATCCCTAGGACCTGATCACGTGTACCTTAAAACTTTGTGGGAAGCTAGGGAAATGGTTGCTTGGCTCCTTGCTGAGATATTTGCATCATTGATAGTCACAGGTAAGGTGCTGGAAGACTGGAGGTTGGCTAACATGGTGCCACTATTTAAGAAAGGTGGTAAGGAAAAGCTACAGAATTATAGCCTGACATCAATGATGGGCAAGTTATTGGAGGGAATCCTGAGTGACAGGATTTTTATGTATTTGGGAAGACAAGGACTGATTAGGGACAGTCAACATGGGAAATCATGTCCCACTATATGATGAGTTTTTTGAAGAGGTAACAAAGAGGATTGATGAGAGCAGAGCAGTGGACGTGATCTATATGAACTTCAGCAAGACGTTTGACAAGGTTCCTCATGGGAGACTGGTTAGTAAGGTTATTTCACATGGAATACAGGGAGAACTAGCCATTTGGATACAGAACTAGCTCAAAGGTAGAAGACAGAGGGTGGTGGTTTTCAGACTGGAGGCCTGTGACCAGTGGAGTGCCACAGGATCGGTGCTGGGTCCACTACTTTTTGTCATTTATATAAATGATTTGGATGTGAACATAGGAGATATAATTAGTAAGTTTGTAGATTACACCAAAATTGGAGGTGCAGTGGACAGCAAAGATGGTTACCTCAGAGTACAGCAGAATCTTGATCAAATGGGCCAATGGGCCAGGAAGTGGCAGATGGAGATTAATTTAGATAAATGTGAGGTGCTGCATTTTGGAAAGGCACATCAGAGCAAGACTTATATACTTAATAGTAAGGTTCTGGAGAGTGTTATTGAACAAAAAGACCTTGGAGTGCAGGCTCCTTGTCCCTTGAAAATAGAGCCGCAGGTAGATAGGATAGTGAAGAAGGCGTTTGGTATGCCTTGCTTTATTGGTCAGAGTAGTGAGTTGGGAGGTCATGTTGTGGCTGTACAGGACACTGGTTAAGCCACTTTTGGAATACCTGTATTCTGTGCATTTCTGATCTCTATCCTATCAGAAGGATGTTATGAAACTTGTAAGGGTTCAGACAGATTTATAAGGATGTTGCCATGGTTGAAGGATTTGAGCTATAGGCAGAGGCTGAATAGGCTGGAGCTGTTTTCCCTGGAGTGTTGAAGGCTGAGGGTCAACCTTGTAGAGGTTTATAAAATCATGAGGGGCGTGGATAGGGTAGATAGACAAGTTCTTTTCCCTGGGGTGGAGGAGTCCAGAACTAGAGGGCATAAGTATGGGTGAGAGGGAAAAGATTTAAATGAGACCCTTTCATTAGCAGAGGGATTGAATTCAAGAGTTGTGAAGTGATGATGCAGCTGTACAGGACTTTGGTTAGGCCATATTTGGAGTACTGTGCGCAGTTCTGGTTGCCTCACTTTAGGAAAGATGTGGAAGCTTTGGAGAGGGTGCAGAGAAGATTTACCAGGATGTTGTCTGGAGTGGAGAATAGGTCGTACGAGGATAGGTTGAGAGTGCTAGGCCTTTTCTCATTAGAACGGCGAAGGATGAGGGGTGACTTGATAGAGGTTTATAAGATGATCAGAGGAATAGATAGAGTAGACAGTCAGAAACCTTTTCCCTGGGTACAACAGAGTGTTACAAGGGGACATAAATTTAAGGTGAAGGGTGGAAGGTATGGGGGGATGTTAGGGGTAGGTTCTTTACCCAGAGAGTGGTGGGGCATGGAATGCGCTGCCTGTGGAAGTGGCAGAGTCAGAATCATTGGCGACCTTTAAGCGGCAATTGGATAGGTATATGGATGGGTGCTTAAGTTAGGACAAATGTTCGGCACAACATCGTGGGCCGAAGGGCCTGTTCTGTGCTGCATTCTGTGCTGTTCTATTGTTCTATTGAGACCTAAGGGGCAACATTTTCATGCAATGGGTATTGCGTGTATGGAATGAGGTGCCAGAGGAAGTGGTGGAGGTCGATACAATTACAACATTTAAAAGACATCTGGATGTGTACATGAATATGAAGGGTTTCGAGATAAGTGCTGGAAAATGGGACTAGATTTATTGAGGATACCTGGTTGGCATGGATGAGCTGGACCAAAGGGTCTGTTTCTGTGCTGTACATCTCTATGACTCTATGACTCTTAAGTGTTTTGCAGTCTATGTGATTGCCTCTAATTCTTCTAAATTAGAGAGGACACAGGCTCAGTCTCCTCAGTCTCTCCTCAGGTGACAGTCTTGTTTTCCCAGGATTCAGTTTGGTGAATGTCTGCAAAACTCCCTCTAATGGCACATGGATTGTTCCTAGTCAAGGGCATGAGAACTGGGCACAGTACTTCAGATGCAGTCTTACAAGTGTTCTGTCCAATTGAAGTAAGATTCCTTTGCTCCAATGCTCAAGTTGATTTGCAATAAAGGTTAACATGCTGTTTGCCTTCTGAATTGCTTGCTGTACCTGCATTCTAGATTTTAGTGATTTATGAACAAGGACGCACAGGTTTACTTGGATGTAACACTTTCAAATCTCTCACCATGTAAGAAATACTCCACACCTTTTCTCCCCCAACAAAGTGGATAGCCTCAAAAGTACAGACATTGCATTCTATCTGTCATTCTCTTGCTCACACACTCAGCCTGTTGAAATCTCCTAGAAATCTCTCTGCACCCTCCTCAAAACTCACATTCCCATCAAGCTTTGTATCACCTGCAAATTTAGAATTATTATAATTGTACCACCCAATATCTATCAAAATCATTGATCTAGATTGTGAACAATTGGGTCAAGCACTGATCCTTGTGGTACCCCACAGGTCACAGCCTGCCAACCTGAGAATGGCCCATTTATTCCTAGTGGTAAAAACAATAACTGCAGATGCTGGAAACCAAATACTGGATTAGTGGTGCTGGAAGAGCACAGCAGTTCAGGCAGCATCCAACGAGCAGCGAAATCGACGTTTCGGGCAAAAGCCCTTCATCAGGAAGCCCTTCCTGATGAAGGGCTTTTGCCCGAAACGTTGATTTCGCTGCTCGTTGGATGCTGCCTGACCTGCTGTGCTCTTCCAGCACCACTAATCCCATTTATTCCTCGTGTCTGCTTTCTGCCTATTAATAAACCTAAGTCCACGTGAGAATATTAATCTTAATCCCATTTATTTACTTTCATTTACTAACTTCCTGTGTGGGTCTTTATCAAAATCCTTCTGAGAAATCAAATACACCACACCCAGTTGCTTCCTAGTATTGATTCAGATAGCAGCTTCTTCAAAAAGCTCTCAAATTTGCTAAACATATTTTCTTTTATAAATTGACATTGGCTTGTCTACTTAGACAATTATACTGTAAATATCCAATAATCATATACTTTATAATAGATTCTAGCATTTTTCTCACTACTGGCATCACGCTAATAGATCTGTAGTTCACTGCTTTTTCTTTTCCTTCTTAAACACTTGCAACTTTCCAGATGACAGGCACCATGACAGAACTAATACTATTTTGAAAAATGATCATTAATGAATCCATTATCTCTACAGCTCAGGGTAGAGATTGTTAGCTTCCAGGGATTTATTAAATTTCATATTCACTCATTTCTCCAATACTACATTTTAAATTTATTTTCTTTCAGTTCCACATTCTCACCCAACCCTTGGATCTTAATTATTTCAGAATTCCTGTCTCTTCCTCTGTGAAGACAGGCACAAAGTACCAATTCAGCTTCTCTTTCATTTATTACTTCCTGTTTCTGATTGTAATGGACACACATTTATCTTTGATAATAGTTTATTTTTTACATACCTATGGAAGGTTCTATAATCTGATAGATGAGTTCTTCCTATTGTCAGGAAGAAGAGTCTTTTAAATGTTGAAAGCATTGTATTTGCTGATCTTGCCTGGCAGTTCTTTTATCTCATATAGGCGAAGGATAATCACAGAGTGGTACAGGACGGAAAGTCTCATTGGCCCAATATATATGGATTGTCTAGCACCTACCCACTTTAATCTCATTTTCCAGTACTTGGTCTGTATCCTTGTACGTTAAGCTACTTCAACTGACCATTTAAACATATTAGGCGTGGTTAGGAACACAGGACTGGGATATCATAACAATTAGAGAAACATGGCTCAGGGATGGGCAGGTCTGGCAGTTTAATGTTCCAGGATACATATGCTACAGGAAGGACAGAAAGGGAGGCAAGAGAGGAGGGGGAGCGGCGTTTTTGATTAGGGATAGCTTTACAGCTGTGCTGAGGGAGGATATTCCCAGAAATACATCCAGGGAAGTTATTTGGGTGGAACTGAGAAATAAGAAAGGGATGATCACCTTATTGGGATTGTATTATAGACCCCATAATACTCAGAGGGAATTTGAGAAACAAACTTGTAAGGAGATCTCAGCTATCTGTAAGAATAATAGGGTGGTTATGGTAGGCGATTTTAACTTTCCAAACATAGACTGGGACTGCCATAGTGTTAAAGGTTTAGATGGAGAGGAATTTGTTAAGTGTGTACAAGAAAATTTTCTGATTCCGTATGTGGATGTACCTACTAGAGAAGGTGCAAAACTTGACCTACTCTTGGGAAATAATGTAAGGCAAGTGACTGAGGTGTCGGTGGGGGAACACTTTAAGGCCAGCGACCACAATTCTAATTTAAAATAGTGATGGAAAAGGATAGATCAGATCTAAAAGTTGAAGATCTAAATTGGAGAAAGGACAATTTTGACGGTATTAGGCAAGTACTTTCAAAAGATGACTGGGGGCAGATGTTCGCAGGTAAAGGGACGGCTGTAAAATGGGAAGCCTTCAGAAATGAGATAATGAGAATCCAGAGAAAGTATATTCCTGTCAGGGTGAAAGGAAAGGCTGGTAGGTACAGGGGATGTTGGATGACTAAAGAAATTGGAATTACTGGATTAGTGGTGCTGGAAGAGCACAGCAGTTCAGGCAGCATCCAACGAGCAGCGAAATCGACGTTTCGGGCAAAAGCCCTTCATCAGACCCGAAACATCGATTTCGCTGCTTGTTGGATGCTGCCTGAACTGCTGTGCTCTTCCAGCACCACTAATCCAGTATTTGCTTTCCAGCATCTGCAGTGATTGTTTTTATCTTAAAGAAATTGGAAGTTTGGTTAAGAAAAAGAAGGAAGCATATGTAAGGTATAGACAGGATAGATTGAGTGAATCCTTAGAACAGTATAAAGGCAGTAAGAGTATACTTAAGAGGGAAATCAGGAGTGCAAAACAGGGACATGAGATAGCTTTGGCAAATAGAATTAAGGAGAATCAAAAGAGACTTTATAAATACATTAAGGACAAAAGGGTAACTAGGGAGACAATAGGGCCCCTCAAAGATCAGCAAGGCGATGTTTGTGTAGAGCCGCAGAAAATGGGGGAGATACTAAATGAGTATTTTGCATCAGTATTTACTGTGGAAAAGGATATGGAAGATATAGACTGTAGGGAAATAGATGGTGACACTTTGCAAAATGTCCATATTTCAGAGGAGGAAGTGCTGGATGTCTTGAAACGCATAAAGATGGATAAATCCCCAGGACCTGATCAGGTGTACCCTAGAACTCTGTGGGAAGCTAGAGAAGTGATTGCTGGGCCTCTTGCTAAGATATTTGTATCATCGATAGTCACAGGTGAGGTGCCAGAAGACTGGAGGTTGGCTAACATGGTGCTACTGTTTAAGAAGGGTGGTAAGAACAAGTCAATGAACTATAGACCAGTGAGCCTGATGTTGGTGGTGGGCAAGTTGTTGGAGGGAATCCTGAGGGACAGGACGTACATGTATTTTGAAATGTAAGGACTGATTAGGGATAGTCAACATGGCTTTGTGCATGGGAAATCATATCTCACAAACTTGATTGAATTTTTTTGAGGAAGTAACAAAGAGGATTGATGAGGGCAGAGCGGTAGATGTGATTTATATGGACTTCAGTAAGTCGTTCGACTAGGTTCCCCATGGGAGACTGGTGAGCAAGGTTAGATCTTATGGAATACAGGGAGAACTAGCCATTTGGATACAGAACTGGCTCAAAGGTAGAAGACTGGAAGCCTGTGACCAGTGGAGTGCCACAAGGATATTTACATAAATGATTTGGATGCGAGCATAAGAGGTACAGTTAGTAAATTTGCAGATGACACCAAAATCGGAGATGTAGTGGACAGTGAAGAGGGTTACGTCAGATTACAACAGGATCTTGACCAGATAGGTGAATGGGCCGAGAAGTGTAAATAGAGTTCAATTTAGATAGATACGAGGTGCTGCTTTTTGGGAAAGCAAATCTTAGCAGGACTTATACACTTAATGGTAAGGTCCCAGGGAGTGTTGCTGAACAAAGAGACCTTGGAATGCAGGTTCATAGCTCCTTGAAAGTGGAGTCGCAGGTAGATAGGATAGTGAAGAAGGCATTTGGTGTGCTTTCTTTTATTGGTCAGAGTACTGAGTACAGGGGTAGGGATGCCATGTTGTGGCTGTACAGGACATTGGTTAGGCCACTGTTGGAATATTGCGTGCAATCCTGGTCTCCTTCCTATCGGAAAGATGTTGTGAAACTTGAAAGGGTTCAGAAAATATTTACAAGGATGTTGCCAGGGTTGGAGGACTTGAGCTATAGGGAGAGGCTGAACAGACTGGGGCTGTTTTCCCTGGAGGCTGAGGGGTGACTTTATAGAAGTTTACAAAATTATGAGGGGCATGAATAGGGTAAATAGACAAAGTCTTTTCCCTGGGGTTGGGGAGTCCAGAGCTAAATGGCGTAGGTTTAGGGTGAGAGGGGCAAGATATAAAAGAGACCTAAGGGGCAACATTTTCATACAGAGGGTGGTACGTGTCTGGAATGAGCTGCCAGAGGAAGTGGTGGAGGCTGGTACAATTGCAACATTTAAGAGGCATTTGGATGGGTATATGAATAGGAAGGGTTTGGAGGGATATGGGCCGGGTGCTGGCAGGTGGGACTAGATTGGATTGGGATATCTGGTCGGCATGGATGGGTTGGACCGAAGGGTCTGTTTCCATGTTGTACATTGCTATGACTCTATGACTCTAAGTCTTAAATTTTGAGATGGATCCTGCCTCTATCACCCTTTCGGGCAGTGAGATCCAGATGCCGACCACCAGCTGGAAGAAAAAATGATTTTGTTTCCTTCTAAACCACCAGTATGCCCTGGTTATTGATCCCTGGACTGAGGAGAAATGATTCTTTCTCTCTACTCTATCTAATTTTATAAGAGTGTAGGTTGTATTTTTAAAAAACAATTCCGGGCTAGCTGTGGTTCACATGCAGGACTCTCCTCAACTTCTCCCCTGACCTGAGGTGTGGTGAATTCCATTTGCCATTGACCAGCCCATTTCATGAGCCCATTTATATTGTCCTTTAGACTAACGCTTTTCTCCTTTCTGTTTATCCCACCACCAAATTTTGTCTAATCTGAGGCAAGTTGCAAGTGACCCAGGACCCAACTGTATCATATATCACTGAACAGAGATTTCCAGTTATAAACTAAGCTTTAACCACCACCATCTGCCTCTAGCCACTAAACTAATTTTGACCTGGATCCCTTGAGCTCAAACCTATCAGACATGATGTGCCTCTGACAAAACTGTGCTGACTATCCTTGATGAATCCTTGTCTCTTCCAGTGGAGATTAACTCAGTTCCTCAGAAGTTTCCCAATAGGGTTTCCGACCACAAATGTCAGAATCACTGGTCTATAGTTCATTGGTTAATCCCTACTCACCCTTCTAGAATAACAATACTCATTATCTATCCTCTGGTACCTCACCTGTATCCAGAGAAGATTTGAAAATTGATATCAGGGCCCCTTCTTATTCGCTTTCCTAATTTCATTTTTTAAGAAACATAGTGTATGTTCTGTACATCTCTCATGCTTCCCGTGTTCTGAGCTTTTGGTATCTGCCATAAACTTGCCCTTTTTTTAACCTTATTTAATTTTGTTTGTTCCTCTGGTTCTCCGGAACTTTTGGATCCACTCTTCACCTTTACGGGAATATATTGGCCCTGCAGTTTCACTATTTCCTTTTTGAATGATTTTAACTGCTCCATGTAGATTTTCCTGTTCCTCATGCATTTTGGCCAGATCCTGTCATGCCAAATTAAACTTGGCTTTCCCTCAATTAAAACCTTTATTTCTAATCTGCCTCTATCCCTTTCTATTACTACATTAAATCTCACTGTCTAATGGTCACTATCACTGAAATGCTGTCCCATTAATGCTTCTTCCGCATTCCAGGCTTTGTTTGCTAAACTTAGGTCCAGCACTCTCCTGTCCCTTGTTGGACTTTCCACAAACTGACTTAAACATCTCTTCTGCATACATTTTAATAATGCTACCCTCTCTCGGCCTTTGACACTTTGTCTATTGTAGCTAAGAGTAGAGAACTTACAATCCCCTATTGTTATTACCTGACTATTTTTACACTTTAATGAAATTTAGCTACATATTTGCCCTTTATTTCTTTCCAACTATTTTGGGAGGTCTGTAGTACACACTCAATTAGGTGAATGTCCCCATTTCACTTTTACTTTCTAGCCATATGGCTTCAGTTGAGGAGTCTTCTAAGATACCATCCCTCCTTATGTGGCAATTGACTCCTTGATTAATATTGCGACACTGCCTCCTTGCTTACACTCCTCCATGTCTCACCTGAAGATTCTATACCCTGGAATATTGAGCTGCCTGTGCCGTCCACCCTCAACCACATCTGCATGACAGAAATTACCCTCAATACATCTGCCTTACTACAAGACGCCTTGCAGAATAATTAAAGCTTGCTGAGCTCCCTTGTGTCTTAATTTTGAAATGCGCTGCCTGCCAGACTGCCTTGGCTCTCCTTCTACATTTTTCTGTGCATCTACCATGATCTAATAGTTGTAACAGAACATTGCAGGATGACAAGGTTAAGAATTAAATATTCCAGGTCAGAGCAGTAAGACAAAAGGTAGAAGGGAAAGGACTAGCCTAGATAACTCCATATCCCGATCCCAGCCAAATTAGCTTAAACCTTCACTAACAGGAACAGCAAATCTTCCTGCAAGGAAGTTGGTCCGTATGCAGTTCAGGTGCAATCTGTCACACAGGTGCAAGTCCCACCTTCCCCAGGAATTGACTTAATGATCCAAGAAATTAAAGTCATCCCTCCTGCACCTACTGTACAGCCATACATTCATCGGTTCTATCCGTCTTTTCCTGCACTCACTAGCACATAACACCAGGATTAATCTGGAGGTGAATCTAGGTCTTACATAGAACATAAGAACTAGGAGCAGGAGTAGGTCATCTGGCCCCTCGAGCCTGCTCCACCATTCATTAAGATCATGGCTGATCTTTTTGTGGCGTCAGCTCCACTTTCCTGCACTCTCACCACAACCCTTAATTCCTTTACTGTTCAAAAAACTACCTATCTTAGCTTTAAAAACATTTACTGAGGAAGTCTCAACTACTTCCCTGGGCATGGAATTCCACAGATTCAAAACCCTCTAGGTGAAGAAGTTCCATCTCAATTCAGTCCCAAATCTGCTACACCTAATGTTGAGGCTAGTTTCCTAGTTTCACTCACCAGTCAAAACATCCTCTCAACGTCTATCCTATCTATTCCCTTCATAATTTTATATGTTTCTATAAATCTCCCTACATTCTTCTAGATTCCAATCTTTCTTCATAAGCCAAATGCCTCAACTCTGTTTCCTTTTCAATCTGCTCTCTAACTCCTTAGATTCTTGTTGCAGGAAAATTCTGCTCCTGCCACATTCTTCTAACATTGTTGGTTTGAATATTTATTTTGTTTTTAATAGATGAGTTGGATATCAAGCGCTTTAGTTTGATATATAGAAAAACCTCTTGGTTGTGCCAATGTCAACATCGAAAACTACACAAGGGCTCCTTGATAACTAGCCTTATGCTCTTGGCCTGCCATTTCATCACAACATAAAAATGTGTGCTCCGTAAGGCATAAGAGTTCAAATGTTGAAAATAAATCCAACACATGCCATATTCATTGGTGTTTTAAAAACCAAACCATTTGTTAAGTAAGATATTGAAACTCGTTAGCCTCATATGGAGAAATTTGTAGCAAACTGTGGACTTTAATCAATCAAAACACGAAGCAGCCTTTATATGTGACATATTGCCAGCTCTAACAGTTTTATCCATTAACAGATCTTCCATACTTGGCTGGGTCCACCTTTCATCCTGACATTATTGCTGTGTTGTTTTTGATCTTTCTAATTCATGTCTCAAACTCACTGTGCTGTTATTTCTTCTCTTTTTTATCTATACGTGGACTCAGTGATTTCAGAGGTTGTCAGTATATTTTTCAATTCAGTTCCTAGATATACAATAGGATGCTACAAGTGAAGCGAGATATTTGGGTCACACTTGAAGGCAGGAGCTAGAAAAACTGTATAATTTTTGTCATAAAGCCACTGACAATACATTAAACAGAGAATGTAGAATATTACAGTACAGTACAGGTATTACAGCCCTCGATGTTGTGCCGACCTGTGAAACCAATCTGAGCCCCATCTAACCTACACTATTCCATTCTTGTCCATATGCCTCTAAAATGACATTTAGATGCCGTTAAAGTTGGCAAGTCTACAATTGTTGCAGGCAGTGCATTCCATGCTCCTACTACTCTCTGAATAAAGAAACTACCTCTGATATCTGTCCTATATCTATGTCCCCTCATACTAGCAATTACCATCCAAGGAAAAAGGCTCTCACTGTCCACCCGATCTAGTCCTCTGATAATCTTACATGTCTCAATTAAGTCACCACTCAATCTTCTTCTGTCTAACAAAAACAGCCTCAAGTCCCTCAACCTTTCTTCGTAAGACCTTCCCTCCATATCAGGCAATATCTTAGTAAATTTTCTCTGAACTCTTTCCAAAGCTTCTTCATCTTTCCTATAATGCGGTGACCAGAATTATCCGCCATACTCCAAGTGCAGCCACACCAGAGTTTTGTACTGCTGCAACATGACCTCACGGTTCTGAAACTTGATCCCTCTACTCACAAAAGCTAGCACACTGTATGCCTTCTTAATAGCCCTATCAACCTGGGTGGCAACTTTGAGGGATCTATGTACATAACATCTCTCTGCTCATCTACACTACCAAAAATCTTACCATTTGTCCAGTACTCTTTATTGCTGTTACTCATTTCAAAGTGAATCACCTCACACTTTTCTGCATTAAATTCCATTTGCCACCTCTCAGCCCAGCTCTGCAGCTTATCTATGTTTCTCTGTAACCTACAATATCCTTCAGCACTATTGACAACTGCACTGGTCTTAGTGTCATCTGCAAATTTACGAACCCATCCTTCTACGCCCTCATCCAGGTCATTTATAAAATTGCCAAACAGCAGTGGACCCAAAACAGTCCACAGTGTATCTTTGCAGTACACCACGAGTCTCAACAATTTATCAATGTAGCTTGTGTGGAAATAAATGTATTTTCAATTGCTCCCTTTTAGGAACAGAATAAAATGTGAGGGAAACATAGGTGTTCTGCATCTTGTTCCTGTGAATTACATGCAAATAAAGATGAATTAGTTGCACAGATAAAAATGAATAGGTTTAATCTAACAGTTGTTACAGAACATTGCAGGATGACTTGACTGAGAACTAAATATTCCAGGGGAGAACTGTAAGACAAAATGTAAATGGGAGAGGATAGCTGAGATAACAAAAGGTGGAATAAAGGCATTAGATAACCACAACAACAATGTACGTTCACATGGTGCCTTTAACGTAACAAAAAATCCTAAGGCACTTCACGGGAGAATTATAAATCAAACATGACACTGAGCCACATAAAAAGATTTAGATCAAAGCAGAAAAAGCTCTTCAAAAAGGCAGGTTTAAGCACTACAGGTATGATGGAAGGTAGAGAGAGGTGAAAAGATGATAGAAGGAAGGTTGGATTCAGAATTTAGGGCCAAGGCAACTGAAAGCAGAGCAACAAATGGTGGAGCCAGTGGTCAGTTAAGCATCAACCACATTGCTGTGGTTCTGGAGTGATGTGTAGGTCAGATCAGGTAAGGTTGGCAGTTTCCTTTCCCTAAAAGACATTTGTGAATCAAATGGGGCTATATTGACAATAGTTTCATGGTCATCATTAGACTCCTAATTCCAGATATTTATTGAATTCAAAGTTCGCTATCCACTATGGCAGGATTTAAGCCCAGCTCCCCAGAACTTTACCTGGGTCTTTGGATTAGTAGTTGAGAGTGTGATGCTGGAAAAGCACAGCAGGCAGTATCTGAGGAACAGGAAAATCCTAATGAAGGGCTTTTGCCCGAAATGTCAATTTTCCTGCTTTTCGGATGCTGCCTGACCTGCTGTGCTTTTCCAGCACCACACTCTCGACTCTAATTTCCAGCATCTGCAGTCCTCACTTTCGCCTCTTTGGATTAGTAATCTAGTGATAATATCACTAGGCCATCACCTGTCTTGATTGAGCATAAAAGTGAGAAGTGAATAGATGTATTACAAGTTAAGACTAGAACAGCAGAACTTTGGGTGACTTCAAGTTTCCATTGGCATAGTCAAGTCTAGAGACATCAAAAGCATGCATTAGGGTGTCAGAAGATGTTGAGCTGAGACAGGAGCAATCATGGGCAATGTTTCAATGGTGGAAATAGTTAGGGTTTGTAATGGTGAAAGTTTGAGGTTTGAAGCTTATTTCAGGGTCAAGCACAATGCCAAGTTTGCAAACAAATTGGCTTAAACTCAGATTATTGTCAGGTAGAGCGATTGAATCAGCAACAAGGGAACAGTTCCTGCAGTGGGAAAACAAAAGCTTCAGTGTTTCAATATTTAATTAGAGAAAACTTCTGCTCATCTAATCCTGATGTTGGATAAGCAATCTGATAGTTTATTGACTGCAAGAGCTAAGTGTCATCAGTATACATGTGAAAGCTACTGCTGTGTTTCTGAATGATGTTACAAAGAGGAAATGGGTAGATGAGAAATGGGAGGGGTTAGGCATAGATCCCTGGAGAACACTAATGGCAACAGTGTAACTGTGGTAAGAGAAACCATTGCAACCATTGTGATTCTGACCCTTGTCAGATTGATAAAGATTAAGTTATATGAGAGTTGTCTTAACTTGCTGGATGACATTGGGGAGACAGGACGCCAACTTGCAGAACATATATACTGAGAACATGTCTGGGACTCATACACCAAATAACCTCATCGCCCTGTGACCAAACACTTTTACTCCCCCTCCCACTCTGCCAAGGACATGCAAATTCTAGCCACCCGATGCCTGGAGGATGAACACCTCATCTTCTGCTTTGGGACCCTCCAACCACACGGGATCAATGTTGATTTCACCAGTTTCCTCATCTCCTTTCCTCCCACCTCATCCCAGATTCAACCCTCCAAATCTACCCTTTTGAACTGTCCTACCTGTCGAATTCCTTCCCACCTATCTGCTCCACCCTCCTCTCTGACCTATCACCTTCTTCCCCACCTTCATCTACCTATCACATTCCTAGCTACCTTCCCCCCAAGCTCCATCCCCTTCCTTTTATCTCTCAGCCCCTGCAACTCCTCCCCCCACATTCCTGATGAAGAGCTTATACTCGAAACATCGACTCTCCTGCTTCTCAGATGCTGCCTGACCATCTATGCTTTTCCAGCACCACACCTTTTGACAGTGGTCAGGCATTGGAAGAGAATGATACTATCAACAATATCAGGGTAGGGATAAAATAATGTTAGTTCAGCAAATTAGAATGAAAATCAACCTGAGTGGAACTTAGAACCAACATGGTACAGAAACCATTAGTGACAGTAGGTTATTTGTGCCCTAACAAGAGTTATAGATGCAGGTAAAATATAATCAGCAAATTAGGGGTGCAGGTAACAAAGTTAATCTGATAATTGTAAGGGATGCTAATCTTCAACTGTACAAGTCACATTTACAGTAATAGTGTGGAGTATGAAATCATGGTTTGCATTCAAGATAGATGTCTAAATCAATACGTTGACCAACCAACAATGGGATGGCTAGTAACCTTTTAGAAAAAGAGTCTCTGGAATGATTGATCATATCATAATTTTATATCAAGTTGAAAACGATTTTGTTAATTTTGGAACTAGAGTCTTCAATTTGAACAGTGCAAGCTAAGTAAATGTGAGGGACATAGAACTGCAGATGCTGGAATGCAATGTAGACCGGCAAGAGGCTGGAGGAACACAGCAAGCCAGGCAGCATCAGGAGGTGGAGAAGTCGACATTTCGGATGTAACCCTTCTCCAGTCCTGAAAAGAAATTTGGGCATTGTAGGGACCCAATGGTCCAATGAAATTGAAGAACTTAGAAAATCTCATTATTAGTGAAGAATGTGACGTTAATTGGGCTAAAGTTTGCTGTTTTGCTTGGAATTTATAATCTGCATCTTAGCCACGATGTGGCTGCTGAGATAGTGGATTTATTGGTTTTACTTTTGGAATTCCCAAGGTTCTGAAATGTTCCTATGAATTGCAAGGCAACAAACACCACAACTATTCAAGAAAAAAAAGAGAAAAGTCAAAGAGTAGAATGCCAACCAGCTTAATGTCTGTCGAAAGAAAAATGTAAGAATCATGTATTAGAATGTCATAATATGCTTAGGCAAAATTAATATAATTTATGGAATTGGACTCTAGATTTATGAAACTGGAATCTTGCTTGAAAAAATTATAAAATTCTGTTTTATAATTAGCAAAGGTATTAGTGGGTATGAGTAGATGAAATATATATACTCTTTCAAAAAAAAAAGACAGCACTGCAAAAAAAAGCTATACAGAAAATTAGAATTGATGGGTTTGATGGAAAAGTTTTAGCATGAACTGGTGGTGTGTCAATGGACAGAAAACAGAGACTTCCAGGAGAGGGGCCTTTTTGGTCAACAGGTAAGAATTAGTGGGGTACCACAGAGCTCAGTATTTTGGCCTTAGCTATTTGTAATTTATAGCAATGACATGGATGAAGGAAAATAAAGTCATAAAGCTGGTAAATGAAGCATAGGAGTCTGGCTAGCCTTTTATGCTTTAAACTGCAATTCAAGTATGACCAGTACATTCATTTCCATGCTTTGTTGCTTCTTTGTTTACTAGATTTAACCTCTGAGTTGGCATAAAGTATTCAAGCTTGCTGATGATTTAAATTGAGGTGAAATATAAGCTATGAGGAAGATGCAAGAACACTACAGAGAGAGAGAGAGAGAGAGAGAGTTAGGTTTAGTGAGTGGGCTAAAACATTGCAGATGGAATACTATGAGAAGAAATGTAAATGAATTTCATTTGAGAAAGTAGAATCATGAAATAGAATCTTAGGACCCCTACAATGTGGAAACAGGCCCTTCGGTCCTACAAGTCCACACTGACCCTCCAAAGGGTAACCCACCCAGATCCATTCCCTTACACTATTACTCTACAAGTCCCCTGAGTAATGCACCTCATCAACAATCCCTGTACACTATGGGCAAGTTAGCATGGCCAATTCACCTAATCTGCACATTTTTGAATAGTGGGAGGAAACGGGAGCACCTGGAGGAAACTTTTTAAATGATGGGAGTCTGAGACATGTAGATACTCAGAAAGATCTCACCGTTCTTGTACAAGAAACAGAATAAGCTAACAAGCATGTAAAATAAGCATTCTTGAAAGAAAATAATTTATCTTTATCAGAATGAGATTAAAGAATAAGAGTAACCAAGTCATATTGTATATATGAACGGCATAAATGTGATACTGTCTGATGTATTACCTGCTCTCTTCACCAGAGGAAGGAAAGATGCCCAAGTCTTTGAGGAAGATTTATCAAACTAACCATTAACTTGAGGAGGCTGCCCTGTGAGGAGAGTTTGTTTATATTCTTTAGAGATTGGAAGACCGAGAGGTGACCTCACTAAAACAAACTTCTCTTAAGAGGCTTAAAAGTGTAAAGTCATAAAAGATAAGAGCAGGAATAAACCATTCATCCCATTAAAACATATTCCATGCTACACCATGGAATATGGTTATGGCTGATTTGACTGTGGCCTTTGATACCATTTTCTTCCCTGCCTCCATAATCCTTGACCCCTTTGAAAATCAAATATCAGTCGAACTCAACCCTGAATATATTCAATGACAATTTCCACTGCTGTCTTTGGGAGAGAATTCCAAAGGTTATTGACCCCCGAAAGAAGAAATTCCACCTCATCTCTGTCTTCATTGAGAGATTTCTTACCTTGAAACGATGCCCTCTATGGGATAGATGCTAGGAAGATATTTTTCTTAGCTGGAAACTCTGCACTAAAGGATTAGTCAGTATATCTTCATTCAAAGGTTGTGAATCCTAAAAATACTCTATCCCTGAGAACTGCAGATAATCAGCTGTTAAATATATTCAATCGAAAGATTAATAGATGTTTTTGAATAAAAGCAGATATGGGGAAAGTCAGAAAAGTGATATTATGGTAGATTGGAATGAATAGCAGCGATGCATTGATGGGCTGATTTCTGCTCTTATTCTTCATGTGCTCACAAACTAAGTAGCTCATTTTGTAATCAAACTCAACTTGTAACCTTGCCTTAGTGGTAATTCATTTGTGGTTGATTGAGGTGACATTTCGAGAATGCATGTAGCTCATTATCAGACTTGTCATATTCCACTCTACATTTATTGATTCCTACCTTTATCATAGAATCCCTACAGAATGGAAATAGGCCATACAGCCCATTGAGTCCACACAAACCCTCCAAGCAGCACCCCATCCTAACCCACTCCCTCCCCACCCTATCCCAGTAACACTGCATTTCCTATGGCTAATCCATGTAGCCTGCACATCCCTGGACACTATAGGAAATTCAGCATGGACAATCCACTTAATCTGTACATCTTTGGACTGTGTGAAGAAACCAGAGCACCCAGAGGAAACCCATACATGCACAGAGAGGGAGAATGCACAAACTCCACACAGTCACGTGAAGTTGGAATTGAACCTGGGTCCTGGCGCTGTGCAGCAGCAGTTCTAACCAGACATGTATGTATTCTGTTAACCATCAAACCTATCTTAAGCAGATGTTTATATGGGGTACTGTGTACTAGATTTAATAATTGATCTATTGACATTGGAAGCAGTTCAAAAGAGATTCTCTAGGCTTATTGCTGAGATGAAGGAGTTTACTGATCAAGAAAGGCTAAACAGGTTACACCTTTATTCACTAGAGTATAGAAGAATAAGAGGTGATCTTATTAAAACACCAAGATTCTGGGAGGTTCTTGATATGGTAAATGTTGATTCAAAGATCAGGCAGATTTGTGAAATTTTAGGGAGTTAACTTCAGTTCTTCTTTCATACAGTCTCCCGGGGAGGATCAAACATGATCTTATTGAATGGCCTACTCCTGCACTTATCTCTTGCATTCTAATGTTCTTATGCCCTTCTCCAACTCTCTGACAATGGTTAACAAGTTTATTTTTAACCTACTCTTGACCCATTAGAATGGCTTCCATCTATTTTCTATTCATCACAGATTCAAATAGTTTGACCATCACAGCTTTTTACCAGGAAATTTAAACAATGTCCAGCACACTTTATGAGATGCAGTAACAGTTAGAAAACCAAAACTGGTCTCTTTTAAATTTTATCAGCCATTATCCCAGTAAGGGCCTTTTCAATGTATCACCATTTTTTACTTTGTTCTGCTGTCAGTCTCTATCAATTGCTGTGATTTACAATTGTGCTTCAGTATTCTATAGGAGTCTCATTTGTGTAACTTCATCAAATGCCTTCTGAAAGTCATGATTAAATTATGTATACTTGATTGATTTTGTCCATCATTTTAGTTAATTCCTCAAAGAATTCCAGGAGTTTAGGTGAGAGGGGGAAGATTTAAAAGGGACCTAAAGGACAACATTTTAACACAGAGTGTGGTGCATGTATGGAATGAGCTGCCAGAGGTGATGATTGATGTTGGTACAAATCCAACATTTAAAAGGCATCTGGATAGGTATATGAATAGGAAGGGTTTAGAGGGAAATGGGCCAAGTGGTGGCAAATGGGACTAGATTAATTTAGGATAGCTGGTCAGTGTGGATGAGTTGGACCGAAGGGTCTGTTTCCATGTTGTTCATCTCTATGACTCTAGTGAGGTGATGTTGACTTTCTGTTGATTGTATATGAATTATTTGAAACTGTTAGTTTTAACTGTGGCTTCACATGTATTCATTCCTCAAAGAGGAACAAATTGAAATTGTGGTTATTGGGTTAGGAAGTGTGCGTCTATAATGGGTGGTATGGTGGCTCAATGGTTAGCACTGATGCCTCACAGTCCAGTGATCCTGCGTTCAATTCCCACCTTGGGCAACTGTCTGTGTGACATTTGCACATTCCCCCCATGTCTGTGTGTGGGTGCTCTGGTTTCCTCCCACAATCCAAAGATGTGCAAGTCAGGTGAATTGACATTTAGGCGAGGGTTTTTTCCCCTACATGAGAAAATAGTTGTAGTTTTGATGCTTCCAATGAGAAGTTAAACCAGACACAAAGAGATGAATCTTACATTTTTGACTGAATGAGACTTGCACTGCATTTTTTGGAGTTCTCACCAAATGCGCTACATTAACTGCCAGTTCCTATGGCATTTCTTGTGTCTAATTCCAATCTGATGTTACCAAGTGCTGTTCCTGATATACCATCGTAGCTGCAGCTACTGTTAAAATGATGAGGGAAGGTCCATAAATTGAGATGTAATGAATGAAATTCTGAGCAAGTTGAAGAAGACACTGATGACTTGCAGCAAATTGCATTGTTTATAAGGAATTTTCATCCTATTACAAAATGGAACAGACATGCATTCTTTTAACTGTGCAGTGATAGGTAGAGCTTGTATTTCAATAATATGTACGACTAATTGGTTAAAACGTAATCCTGATTAATGAAGTAGTGAGGTTTGATGCAATGTTAGACAGTACAACTTGTTTTAGATTTGGTGATGATAATGTAATTTGATCATGAAATTAAATAAAAGACCTTGTACCTCAAATGCTACCATGATGTCTAATGAAGGTTCTGAAAGAACGGATTATGGTAGAACAAGGGCTGATTGGTGGTAATCTGAATGATGCTGACACCTGACAGAACTAGTATGTCTATGATGTTTTATTGGTATCATGAAGGAAAGCTTACAATCATCTTCATGATGCATGTTGATGATTTCTTACAGGGTCATATTGGAGAATTAGAAAAGTGTGTACTTAATCAAATTAGTGTAGAATTTAGCCATGGGAATCAGACTTCTGAAGCTTGTATATAATCAGCAAAGCAGGTCTGGAATAACTTTAAATTAATAACCATATTGTAAATAAATTAAGTACTGTTTACTGATAATTCCTTCCTTATTAGATGTCTATATGTTGTATCAAAATTAATTGCTCTAAAATATTCCAGGCCTCCCTTTGTGAAGAATGTGGAGAAAACTTACTTAGTTGACAGCGCAGCTATTTTGCGATCCTATAGTATCATCCGCCTCATCCCTTTGGTGTCAGTTACCACACTGGAAGCCAGATTTCTGCTCCTGACTCAGAGGACTGCTGGCCATTTTATTGCCTGGCAGCTTTGTTGTCCCCGAAGTGATAGGGAATGGCGGCCACTGCTGAGGCAGCAAGGATTTTCAGCATTCTAGGTGCCGAAACCCACAGGACCTGGTAGATGCAGGCTTTCATTGAAGGGAGAGGAGAGAATGGGAACGGGGTGAGAGCAGAACGGGGGCCTTAATGAAAATGATGAATAGGCCATACAGGGACAAGAAGTCAGTGATGGCATATCCATCCCTTTATCTCCTGAGGCTTGAGGACAGGGACTATCTGGAGTTCTCTCACATTGCTGAGCATAGAACATAGAACATAGAATAATACAGCACAGAACAGGCCCTTTGGCCCTTGATGTTGCACTGACCTGTGAACTATTCTCATCTCGTCCCCCTACACTATCCCAAAATCATCCATGTGCTTATCTAAGGATTGGTTAAATCCCCCTAATGTGGCTGAGTTGACTACATTAGCATTCCACACCGGTACCACTCTCTGCGTAAAGACCCTGCCTCTGACATCTGTCTTAAATCTATCACCCCTCAATTTGTACACGCTGATGTCATTATCCTAGGAAAAAGACTTTCACTATCTACCCTGTCTAATTCTCTGATCATCTCGTATGTCTCTATCAAATCCCCTCTTAGCCTTCTTCTTGCCAATGAGAACAGACCCAAGTCTCTCAGCCTTTCCTCATAAGACCTTCCTCCAGATCAGGCAACATCCTGGTAAATTTCCTCTGCACCTTTTCCACATCCTTCCCGAAATATGGGGACCAGAACTGTACACAATATTCCAAGTGTGGCCGCACCAGCGTTTTGTATAGTTGCAGCATGGTATTGTGGTTCCGGAACTCAATCTCTCTATGAATGAAACCTAACACACGGAATGCCTTCTTAACAGCACTATTCACCTGGTTGGCAACTTTCAGGGATCGATGTATATGGACTCCAAGATCCCTCTGCACATCCACACTATCAAGAATCATTCCATCAACCCAGTACTCTGCCTTCCTGTTATTCTTCCTAAAGTGCATCACCTCACATTTAACTCCATTGAACTCTATTTGCCACCTCTCAACCCAATTCTGCAGTTTATCCAAGTCCCCCTGCAACCTGTAACATTCTTCCACACTGTCCACTACTCCACTGACTTTAGTGTCATCTGCAAATTTACTAATCCATCAACCTATGCCTGCGTCTAAGTCATTTATAAAAATGACAAACAGCAGTGGTCCCAAAACAGATCCTTGTGGAACACCACTAGTGACTGGACTCCAGGTTGAATATTTTCCGTCAGCCACCACTTGCTGCCTTCTTCCAGAAAGCCAGTCTCTAATCCAAACTACTAAATCACTCAGTTCCATGCCTCTGCATTTTCTCCAACAGCCTACCATGTGGAACCTTATCAAAGGCTTTACTGAAGTCCATGTATACCACATCAACTGCCCTACCCTCATTTACATGCTTGGTCACCTTCTCAAAAAACCCAGTGAGGTTGACCTGCCATGTTGACTATCTGAAATCAAATTGTTGCTTGATAGATGATCACAAACCTTATCTCTTATAATCCTTTCCAAAACCTTTCCTACAACAGAAGTAAGGTTCACTGGTCTATAATTACCTGGGTCATCTCTACTGCCCTTCTTGAACAAGGGCACATTTGCAATCCTCCAGTCCTCTGGTACCAAACCTGTAGACAATGCTGACTCAAATATCAAAGCCAAAGGCTCTGCTATCTCATCCCTTGCTTCGCAGAGAATCCTCGGATAAATCCCATCCGGCCCAGGGGACTTGTCTACTTTACTCCTTCTAGAATTGATAACACCTGTTTGCAACTAACCTCAATCCTTTCTAGTCTAAAATCTCATACCTCATTCCTCTCCTCTACAATATTCTCCTTTTCCTGAGTGAAAACCGATGAGAAATGTTCATTTAACATCCTTCCGATCTCCACAGGGTCCACACTCCAATGGGCTGAAAGATTGAAGCTAGTTGGGAGGCTGCCCTTTTAGTGGTGAATAATTCCATCAAATTTTGCCCTATATCTACCACTGATATTACTAAAAAAACTTTAAATCCTTTTTTGATTTTATAAATATTTTCTTATTTATTCATTGAAGACGCAATCCCTTTGAAGGCTGTATCACTACAGTTTAAGACAAAGTACAATCATATTCTTAGAGTTTAGTGTAATGACACTAATCAATAAATGAATTGTAATCAGGGACTATGGTGAATGCCTACAAACAAAAAAAACACTAAAGGCTATTCACTAGCTTTGAGGTTTCATTAGTTCTCATTCAAGAATTAATTGAGGACTGTAAATAAAGACATTAATAAATTAACAGTTTAATGATTCTCAAGGTACTCTAACAGTCCAAAGATGGTGGATTGGCCAAGCTAAACTGCTCATAGTGTCCAAGGATGTGTAGATTAGGTGGATTAGCCATGGGGAATGCAGGGTTACAGGGATTGGGTAGTGGGGGATGAGTCTGTTAGGGATGCTGTTCAGAGGATCAGTCTAGACTTGTTGGGCTCAATGTCCAGTTTCCATACTGTAGGGGTTCTATTTCATGGATGCTGTATTTGCTATTTTCTCTCACTGATTCTGGCAAAGAATTAATTTGAACATCGAACGTTTCAATTGGGCAAACTTGAACTTCTTACTCTCTTATTTTTCCATTTTAGGATTTTTTTAAATGGATTCTAGACTCATCTTCTAGCTTTTTGATATATGCCCAGCTAGTTCACTTGATATTAATTTTTGCACATATTGATAGTTTGTTAGGAAAATGGTCAATAATGGTCAGGAATAAATAAAGTTATGATTTTATCCTGAGTTGTTTTGACTTCCTATATGGTTCAAATAGAGAATTCCTGATGAAGGGCTTTTGCCTGAAACGCTGATTTTCCTGCTCCTCGGATGCTGCCTGACCTGCTCTGCTTTTCCAATTTTGACTCTGTACTACTGTTTGTTGAGTGTCTGTACAGTGCATGGGTCTGTGGGTAATGCTGTTTCCCATTAAAAGGCCTCACATCAGTGGGCCCTGCAGACTCCTTCAGGTCGAATCACTCACCCCACCTATTCCAGGTATGGTCACAGTCATTTTCTTTCCCATTATGTATTTTCTGTTTCCAGTACGGTAAACATCAACAGTGAATGTACAACAATGGTCAATACCAAAAGCAACAATCACCAACAATACCTGACAGCTACCTCATGTGCAGCACCTGTTGCAGAACCTGCCTGTCATAGGTTGATCTCTTTGGCCATCAACAAAGTGTACGATATGAAATTATCAATTTTGAAGAAACTCCATATTGGATTTGAAACATTAACTCCATTTCTCTCTTCACAGATGCCATCAGACCAGCTGAATTTCTCTAGAATATTTTGTTTTTATGCTGTATAAAATGAGTCAGTCTCCAATATCTTGCAACATGTCCATCATCTCAAGTAGATGCAAGAATGCACTTCAGCATTTTGTTTGAATTTTGTTAATTTTATTTCTTTATTTTCTACTTAAAGCTAAGACGGTCTGCAATGTGTAACTTTTAACCTTACTTTGTATGTTTCATGCTATACTACAATTACTGCAATGTTTAATATTTTAACTTTGTTCTCTCTTTCTACCTTGTTCTTATGATTCTGTACCAAGTTACTTGTGGTCTCCTGTGTGGGCGACAATGCACACTTTCATTGCACTCCTGTACTTTTGTACTTGAGTACATGTGACAATAAAATCAAATTGATCAATCAATCAGTTAAAATGTCTAGCTAAAGTGAGTTCAGTTAATGTCTGTTAACAAGAACTTTCAAATATGGCCTGAAACCTGGAACAGCAAGCAATACTGGTCCTGAGCATAGGACCACAGAATAGGATGGGACTTGAGTCTGGTGAAGTTAAAGTGCTAAGTTACATTTTGATGCAGAGGAGAAAGGTGCCATGACATTTTTTTTTAAAACAGCTCCAAAACCTGGTAAATTTTCCAAGTTTAATTAGGCGACCAAAACATGTTGACATTCTGTACATGAATAATCATTTAAAATGGTAATGGAGAGATATTAAGCATTGCAATACATTTGGAGCTTAGCTAGTTAAGCTATTTGCTATAATTAGAGACAATAATTGACTGATATTTCTACTTTTAAAACCTAATTAGTTAAAATAAACAATAATGATCGCTGGGTAGGGTGATGTTCCTCAGCTGTAGTATATGGACACTGCTGGATATGATTGTGATTCACCACAACCACATCAGCAATAAGCACAGCTTGAAGGACCAAGCTGTTAAGTTATAGTCCAAGCTTCAAACACGATGGTACATCAGGAATGGGGAAATGTTGTTCCAGAAGACAATCACACCTTAGTCTAACATTTTCAGATTTAGTCTGTGGTCAGGGACTCTGGGGTGTTTCTTTTGAAAATTAATTTCCATAATGTGGTCATAGCTTGTCAGAGCAGTATTTATTGGCCATCCATAATTACAGTTAAGAGTCAAACACAAAGCTGTGGGCTGGAGTCACATGTCAGCCACACCAGGTGGCAGGCTTCTTATCTAAAGGACAATAGTGAGCCAGGTGGATTTTTCCAAAATTTGATAATTCTTTTGTAAGACTCTAAATTCCATATATTTCATTGGATTCAAATTCCACCATCTGTGGGATTCAAACCCGTGTACCTAGAACATTACCTGGGTAATTAATAGTCTAGTGGTAATGTAATAATGATAATTAATGCTAGTTTCTGATTTCTCCCCACAGATGCTGCCAGACCTGCTGACATTTTCTAGCAACTTCTGTTTTTGTTTCCGATTTCCAGCATCTGCAGATCTTTTGGTTTTTTTGTTTATTCTTCTAATACCATCTTGAATGCAACCACACAGTGCATTCCAGACCCTAACTACTCATTGTGTGAAATAGATATTTTTCATGCCACATTTTCTTCTTTTACAGGTTACCTTATATCTGTGCTCTCTTATTGTTTTATGAATGGGAACATGGTGAAAAATTGCAGCATGCTGCTGTGCAGAGGGACCTGGGTGTCCTTGTGCATGGATCACAAAAAGTTGTTTTGTAGTTGCAGCAGGTAATTAAGAAGGCAAATGGAATACTCTCCTTCATTGTTAGAGGGGTGGAGTTTAAAAATAGGGAGGTTATGCTGCAGCTGTATAGGGTGCTGATGAGGCTACACCTGGAACACTGTGTACAGTTATGGTCTCCTTACGTGAGAAAGGATGTACTGGCTCTGGAGGGGGTGCAGAGAAGGTTCAGCAGATTGATTCCAGAATTGAAAGAGTTGGCTTATGAGGAGAGATGGAGCAGACTGGGTCTATACTCATTGCAAGTTAGAAGAATGAGAGGAGATCTTATAGAAACATATAAAATTATGAAGGGAATAAGATAGGAGCAAGGAGGTTGTTTCCACTGGTGGGTGAAACTAGAACTAGGGGTCATAGCCTCAAAGTAAGGGGGAGCAGATTGAGTTGAGGAGGAACTTCTTCATCCAAAGGGTTGTGAATCTATGGAATTCATTGCCTAGTGAAGCTGTCGAGGCTACCTCGTTTTTAAGGAAGGATAGATAGATTTTTGAACAGTAAAGGAATTAAGAGTTGTGCTAAGCGGGTGGGTAAGTGGAGCTGAGTCCATGAAAAGTATAGCCATGATCTTATTGAATGGCAGAACAGGTTCGATGGGCCAGATGGCCTATTTCTGCTCCTAGTTCTTATGTTCTTAAATTCTTATGTACTCACCCTGCTCTCTCCAGCTCTTTCATGATTTTGAACAGATCGACCAGGTCTCAGCTTAGCCTACTCTTGTCCAAGGAAAACAGTCCCTACTGCTCAAAAGTATCTTTATAACTGAAACCTTTTTTTGTCAACTTCTTCTGCACTCCCTCCAGTGCGTTCACATCCTTTCTAAAGTGTGTGGTCTAGAATTGTACACAGCACTCCGCTGAGATCTAACTAGTGTCTCATAATTGTTCAGCATTACCTCCTTGCCACTTTACTCTACACTCCTATTAATAAAGCTTGGGATGCAGTAAGCTCTAGTGACTTCTCACTCTACCTGTTCTGCTTAGAAGATAAATCTTAGTTCTCTCCACTCCTGTTTACCCTTTAGAATAGTACCCTTTATTACATACAGTATCTCCATACACCTACTAAAAGGTATCTTAGACTTCTCCACATTCAATTTCATCTGCCACCTGTCTGTCTACTTCACCAACTTATCAATGTCCTTTTGGAGTTTTACATATCCTCCTTACAGTTACCAATTTTCTCAGTTTCTTTTATCACTTGCAAGTATCCCCTTCATACCAAGGTCTAAGTCATTAACATGTATCAGGAGAAGCAAAGATCCCTCAAAGTGATCACTGGGGAGCTCCACTAAAATTATTCCTTCAACCCCGAAATATATCCTTAACTATCACTCACTGTTTCCTCTCTCTCAGCCCATTTGTATCCATGTTGATACTGTTCTGTTTGTTCCATGAGATATTTTTCTCACAACTCTTTTTGTGAGACTATATTGATTTGCCTTTTGGAAATCAATGTACACCACATCAACAGTATTACTCATTCTGCACCTTTGAACTTTGCACCTTTGTAGAGGAATCACAAAATGTTGGCATGCAGGTGATTGCAAGTAATTAGGGATGGAAATGGAATGTTGACCTTTATTACAGTGGTATAGGATAGGATAGGATGGGGTGCTGTGCTGGGTGGAAAATAAAATACAATTGTTTTGTTACAACGGTACAGAACGTTGGCAAAACCATACCTGAGGCATTGTGTACATTTTTTGGGTGTCCATACCTAATAGGGGATATACTTACACTGGAAGCAGATCACAGAAGGCTCACTCAGTTTATTCTTGGAATGAAGGGAGAAGTGAAGCAATGTTGAGCTGGTTGGACCTATAATCATTTGAGTTGAGGAGATTGTGTGGTGATCTTATTTATATATTAAAGATTTTGAAACAGCTTCATAGGGAAGCTGTGGGAGGATGTTTTCTCTCACAGAGGAGTCAAGAGCTAGGGTGCACAGCTTAAAAGTAAGGGTTCTCTCATCCAAGACAAAGATGAGGAGGAAATTCCTCTCTCTGTGGATGGTTAGTTTTTACAATTCCTTTCTACAAAACAGAAATAAAGAGGGTAATGGAGATAGGTCAGAGAAAGGAATAAAGTTCAGCATAAGATCAGTCGTATCATATAGGATTATGCAGCAGATTTGATGGGCTGAATGACATAAAGCTGCTCATATTTCTTATCATCTAATAAATAGTAGCCCATTCTGACCTTACTTGGCAGAATTTAAAACATATGTTTTGAATTATACTAAACTAAATTCGTAACCACAATTAATTGCTGTAATGTGTATGCTTTCACATATTATCAAAATAAAGCCAAATAATTTGTAAAATAATTTGAAAGTAATACTACATTTCCAGAGATTAGTTTACCTGTTGCATGCAGGACGGAAAAGTTAGTTTGAACTTTCTGACAAGCGCATGGTGTTTTGCTGCAGGCACAGGATCGATTGGTTGCCAGGGATGTTGTTTCCTCCTTTACAACATTTTCTGTGGGCCTCTGCCCATCGCCATATAAGAATGCTGGGATTGAAAACAAAAACAGAATATTCAAATGTTTATTCACAGTTTATTTATTTATCTTACACAACTGTTGGGATATTTTGTCATTTTTCAGCCATCCCATGTGACTGAGCTCAAACAGAATCAATGGGGGAGAGGGAGAAGATATCCCAGACAACCTCAATCTTGTCATCACCTGATGTCATCACACATACACACACAAATTCGACTGCCATAACCTTTGATTTCCTCATCTAACAAAAATGTATCAACCTCTACCTTAAATATACAGGCAGTCACTGGGTTGCACCCAAGTTCCATTCTGGAGGCTGTTCACAGATCAATTTATACACAGGTCAGTTCACAATGCAGGACAATATAAACATATTTGTAAGTATGTGTAATGTTCTATGTCAATTTTTAAAAATTATACCCTGGGTGGTGTTGTGTTCATAAGTATGAGCATTTGCAAGTGGGACATTCATTATTTGGGAACCCCCATATTCAATTATTCACTTCCACTGCCTTCTGAGGCAGAGTTCGAAAATTGCACAATCCTCTGAGGAATAAAAATAATTCTCCTCATCGCTGTCTCAAAAGGGCAACCCCTAATTTTTATACAGTGGTCCCTGATTCTGGACTCAATGACTAAATGGAAGATCCTTGCCACATCCACCTTTTCAGGACATTCAGAATATATTAACTCTCACTATTCTAAACTCCAGTGGAAACCAGCCCAGTCTGTACCTTTCTTTGAGAGTCATAGAGTGATAGACTCATACAGTACATCTCCTAAGGCAAAAGTGAGGACTGCAGATACTGGAAACCAGAGTCTAGATTAGAGTGGCGCTGAAAAAGCACAGCAGGTCAGGCAGCATCCGAGGAGCAAGAAAATCGACATTTTGAGCAAAAGCCCTTCATCAGGAATTGAGGGCTCATTGTCTCAGCATGCTCCTGCCCCACTGAACTCATCTCCACCTACCTTGACACTGTCCTATCCCCACTGCTCCAGGAAGTCCCCACATACATTCGAGACACCACCCATGCCCTCCACCTCCTCCAAGACTTCCGTTCCTCCAGTCTCCAACACCTCATCTTCACCATGGACATCCAGTCCCTCTACACCTCCATCCTCCAAGATCAGGGCCTTGAAGCCCTCCGTTTCTTCCTCTCCAGACGTCCCAACAATACCCTTCCACTGACACTCTCATTTGTTTGGCTGAACTGGTTTTCACCCGCAACAATTTCTCCTTCGAATCCTCCCACTCCCTCCAGACCAAAGGGGTAGCCATGGGCACCCATATGGGCCCCAGCTATGCCTGTCTCTTTGTCAGCTACGTAGAACAGTCCATCTTCCATAGTTACACCGGCACCAGTCCCCACCTTTTGCTCCACTACATTGATGACTGAATTGGCACCACCTCGTGCTCCCGCGAGGAGGTTGAGTAGTTCATCAGCTTCACCAACACATTCCGCCCCGATCTTAAATTCACCTGGACCATCTCTGACACCTCCCTCCCTTTCCTGGACCTCTCCATCTCCATTAATGATGACCGACTTGACACCGACATTTTTTACAAACCCGACTCCCACAGCTACCTTGATTCCACCTCTTCCCGCTATACATCTCCTAAGACAATACACTATTTCCTGGCATCAACCTAGTATGCCTGCTCTGGATAGCATCCAATATATTTAGATCCTTTCTTAAGTAAGAAAACCAAAATTGCACATAATATGAGAGATATAGTCGCTTCGATCCACTGTAAAATTGATTGCGATATAAGTTTTATGTTCAATCCATTTCATAATAGCATGCCATTCACCTTCTTAATTATGTGTAACTTGTGCATTTTCAAGTGGGAGACACTGATTAGGAGTGAGAAACCAGATTGAATTTGTTTCCCTTCCTTAACCTATCTTTTATAATGGTCCCATCCTCATTGAGATCAGTTATTTCAGCTCAGAGCCTGCATTGATCCTCGAAACATCCTAATTCATAAGGTATTTTTTACTTATAAGCTACTGATATTCCGATAATCTATAAAAGGAAACAGAATTTGGCGTAAAATATATAAGATTCCCTAACAAGGCCCATTTCAGAACAAAGCTGAAAATGTGTTGCTGGAAAAGCGCAGCAGGTCAGGCAGCATCCAAGGAACAGGAGAGTCGACGTTTTGGCCATCAGCCCTTCTTCAGGAATTCCTGAAGAAGGGCTGATGCCCAAAACGTCGATTCTCCTGTTCCTTGGATGCTGCCTGACCTGCTGCGCTTTTCCAGCAACACACTTTCAGCTCTGATCTCCAGCATCTGCAGTCCTCAATTTCTCCTCCATTTCAGAACAAATCCAAGTGTTGGATGACCTGTACAATGAATCATGAATGTTTGTTGAGATAATGATATTGTTATACATAATATTCATTGACAGTGTGTGATCAGGTCAGAATATGACATTGTAACAGGTGATACTATTACAGAACAGAGTTAAAAGCTCAGTGTTCCACATCATAACCCATATTCATGGAGACAGAAGGTTCTGATGTAAATATTTATCCATTAAGCACAAATACCAAGTGTTATAGTCAATTGTGACATCGAATTCACTACAACCAATCCAAAACTTGCTTTGCAAATTTTCTCCTAACAATTCTTTTAAAAAGTTTATATTCCAAACAATTTGAAAATCATTGTTCTTGATTTACTGTCTTATGATTATTAGTGGAGTATGAATAAGAGAAGATTGCAATTTAGCAGAAAACTATTCAACCCATTATGTCTGTCATGGTGATAAGCGAGAGGCATCTCTAACTTATTCCATCATGGTGTTCTTTTGCTGTGGGCCATGGATCTTCCTCTGCATCAAATATTTGATTAATTTCTTCTTAAATGGTGTTATGGTACCTATCTCAACAATTATCCTAAAGTAAAATATTTCATGCTTGCAAATAATTTTATGAGAGGAAATTCCTTTTAAAGTCTCTCCTCATTATCTTAGTGACAATTTTAAATTGATAATAGCTAAAGGTTATTTCCTGTATTTCACTTTCAAGTCTTTTATAATTTAAACATCTTCCCACTACTAAACCTCCTCTTAAACATTTCTATTTGAATGCAAGTTGTCCTTGATTCTCAAATCTCTCAGATGAAGTCAGAATTTGACATTCTAACAAATGATAGGACTGCCGATTAAAATTATCTTGGTTATATTTGTGCAATTGAAGCCAAGACCCTCTAAGTTGTGCCATTTCTTACAAATGTGGCAGTAGGATGTAAGCAATTGCAGACTAGGTATATTTTCATAGCTTGTTTGTTTTGGGAAATATGACTGTAGGATGTTTGCCTTTCTTTTTCCTGTATGCAAATGGTATATTTTTACTTTATACAAGTGGAAAACAGAATTTGTTGCAATTTTTATTTCTTCATAATCCTACTGTCAGTGTATTTAGGTAAAACATTATACAGCATTCTGGAAAAGGGATGAGAGAGTGTTGATTTAAATTAATTTGCAAAAGGAGTAAATTTGATGTGAGAAAAGTAATTTTTTCACTCATTGAGTAGTTCCAATGTGAAATAAACTGCCTGGAAACATGGTAGAGGCAGGTTAAATTGAAACATTCAAGAAGGCATTGGACAACTATTTGATCAAAATAAGGTGCAAGGATGTGGCGAGAAAGCAGAGTGCCTGGCATTGGATAAATATGTTCATTTGAATAGCTAGTCAAACATGACCTGTCAAAGAGCCTCTTGCACAGGATGACTTCTGATTGAACATGTGGTCAGCTGATGTTCAACTTATGTTTTGCACTTAGTGCAGTGATGCTGCTGTGTGTGTATTTAGCAGTAATAATCGTGTAACAATTCAGCTATATAGGAGAAACATGATAGACAAACATATGATACATCAGTGACTGCAGGGCTTTTATTGGATTGGGTATTGGTATTGTGGCATTTTTGCTTGGGATAGTAGTTCCATTGTCAGTTATGGAGATTAGGTTGTAGTGATATAACAAAATGTTCAATGGAACTATGCTGATGTATTAGTTCAGAATAAGTTAGTGACTACCTAAATTTGTACTGTTGGGTTTTTTTTGCAATCTACTGACGTGTTTAGGTAAGTCAGTGATTCATGTTAGGATAATAATTGCCTAGAGGTTTGCATATGCACAGCTTACTGTTTGAGTAACATCTATCTGACTAGAGAACTGGTAATACACCAGTATCTGAAAGAGGAGCATTTGTATACAGATGTGACTAGATGCATTCGCAATGGTGACATGATGCATCTGGGTAGGCTATTCAAAGTGTAGGGCCAATCCATTAACATTTAGGGAGAAGAAAATTGGAAATAACATACCTTGACATCACAATTCTGTACAGAATCTCTTTTCACAGGACTAACTTGAGACATCTCACAGAGCTTACCTCGTTTAATATTGCTGACTGCTAACTCAGATGAAACTGCCTAATGGATATGGGCCAAATGCTGGCAAATGGACTAGGTCAGATTGGGATGTCTAGTCAGCTTGGATGAGTTGACTGAAGGGTCTGTTTCTGTGCTGTATGACTCTATGACTTCATGACTCTATGATTGCATTGAATAGTAGGTCTGATTTGATGGGCTGAAAGACTTCTTCTTGTCCTTGTGCTCCTATGTTCTTATAACCTGTCTTGATTTTATGTGCAAAGCTAAAATTAATGCAAAAGTAAAATGAGGAATATGAAATTTTAAAAAATTATCCCTTCTGATGAAGCATGCTGAAATAATGTAAATAATTGCCTAATTTAACTTTTTTATTGCCTGTGTTATTTAGAAAGGATCATTGTGTTTTATATGTTTACAACCAATCAGCCTGATACCTTAAAGTTGAAACAGTAGTAACACCCATCGCCTTTAAGTTGAACTTTTATATTGGTGACAAATGAAATGGTGGAGACGGGTTAAATCGAAATATTTACGAAAGCAGTGGACTACTATTTCAGTAGGAATATTATGTAAGGATATCGGGAAAAGGAGGAGGCTGGCATTGGATAATGATGCTCAGTTGAAGAGCCAGTGCAGATACGATGAGTCTAATATTTTCCTTCTGAACCATAACACTTATGTAATTCTGTGAACACGAGGTGGCTGATGAACAATTGATGTGTTTAGTGCAATGATGCACGATAATTCCTTCTCTAACCTTAAATAAGTTTTGTAGCACAGCAAATATTCTGTGCAATGCTGAAACATTTTGAACTTCTTGATTTTGGTTTGGTTGGTTTGAACATAAACTTTGACAATGATTCCTTTGAATTGTGTTCATTTCACAGAATGACTTGTAACATTCCAAAAGTAACTGCTTTTTTGAAACTAATAGAACATCAAAAGTTTTGAATGTCAAATATAAAGGTGGATTGCTGGAAGTGTATCAAATTCGTTTTGTTGCACTGCTACTCAGTCTGTTTGAATATTTGCATTGAAAATGATAACTTGAATTTTGCAGGTGGATATTCTGTTGCCCGGAACCCAGCTATTGGTATATTATGTTTCATTACCTCCTTTGTCAGTTCTCGAAGAAGCAGCTCCCGAGATTTACTATTTGTGTTGTAAAACCAACCAATTTGCTGCAGTCATGGTGTTCAGAGTCTGTTCTGCCTTAAAAGACAATGCAGCACCGAAGCAACGTGAGAAATTATTGGACTGGTGCATCTAAAGGCAACTCTAAACGAATATTCAACTTCCAAGACCGTGAATTGATCTTTTACTTTTGTTTTGATACTGACAAAGTTTGCCTTGAACCAGAAGAAGCTAATGGTCAGACTGTTTGAAACTTTGAAATCAGTGAGGAGGTTAATGTGTGGGTGGAGAGGGCAGGAGAGCTCAGTGTATCAGGTCACTTCAACCGCACTAACTTAGGCTGGCAGCCCTCACAACTCCAACCAATCAGTATCTCCGCCATGTTCGCGGCAGTCATTTTTTAAAACATATAAATCATGCATTCAATAAAATGAAGGAAGAGGTCGGTTAAGTTGATCCTAACTTGCGAGCCGATGAAAACCCTGACAACACTCACCACAGAGCTTAGTTCCGATACCGCCAGTGAACTTCTGAGCTATCTGACACCAGGCTGGGGCTGTGAAACAGAAAGTATTGGAAATATATTACATTCTACTTTTAATTTTAGTCGACCTTTTGCCTCGATTTCGAGGCAGAAGACTTGTTACTTCAGTTTGCTCTGAATCAGTTACAGACAAGCGAATGTAAGGAGGTCGCCCTGTAAGCAAGAGTCAATATTGTTGTGGATATTCCCGCGGAAAAAAAAGAACGCATATTGGCACTCGTCTGTGAACAACAGCAGGAGTTCATGGCGTGGTCATTGAAACGGCGACGTCTGTGCTGTTTTAGGGCGTTTAACTTGGATATATGACGGACCAAATCTGTGGCACTCTTTGGATAACAATCACTTTAAAAACAATGAATCAAAGCAAAACCTCTCATATGTTGAATTGTTTTTAAAGTTTTGAGTGTCTTATCCGATCATTTTGTTCAATTTCCGTCTACTATGTAGCGCTGTATATGTATGATTACAATAGACAGGCTTCCTTACGGTATTATCGGGCAACAGTTCAGTAAAGCTTCTGAAATTTGATTTTTTTTCAAGCTGCGATAACTCTGCCTTGGAGGTTTTAGCTGAAGATGACGAATATCCAGTACGTCAGTTTCAGGAAATGTATACAAAATCAAAACAAGCCTGTTTTAATCAAAAAGAACTTCCTATTGTAGAAGTAAATTTTTAGTTTTAGATTCCACTGGTGTTAAATCGCTGTATCCTTTAGGTCATTTCATCTACAAAGTGAATCACTAGCTTTAATCGGCAAACAACCCAAACCCATTAAGTTTCTGTCACTGAGCCGTAAACAGAACAGATGCATTTGAAAGAAAACTACTCAATAAAATTCAACGTGCATTTAATTACTTCGAAATCAAATTCCCAAGAGAATATCCACTTTGCCCTGTCATCCAGGGGACAACAGCTTTCAAACCGATCGGTGCTTTGAGGTTTTCCATTTCTTGAACTCATTCCCCCTCCCCTCCCTTCCCTGCCTCCCCGCCTCCTTTAACATCTTCTTACACGTGTTGCCTTTCATTTACCTGCAGTCGAATTGTCTCCGGCGCCGGACCGCTGTGCCGACTCGTTCGAGAAGAACCCGAGAGATGCCATTTCCACGCTGGGTTGATTCGAGAGGATGGAGCTGCTGGAGACGTGGCGGCGCTTCTCATCCGGAGCTCAGAGCCACGTCCAAGCAGGAGGGAGCAGTCCTGGACCTGGTGCAGAACCTCTCGGAAAGGAGCTGACCCGGACCTAGTGCTGAATCTCTCCGGCTCACGCCAGCACCTGGAGGGAGGGAGCTGTCCGGGATGTAGTGCTGAATCTCTCGTGTCCGCACACGAGTTCCAGTGTGGAGGGAGCTGTCCGGGACCTAGTGCTGAACCTCTCCCTCACACAAGCTCCTGTCAGGAGGAAACTGTCTGAGACCTGATGCTGAACCCCTCTCTCTCTCTCACACACACACAGCGCGGGACAGTGCTGCTTCTCCCAGACACCAACTAACAAGATTGGGGGAGGGGGAAGGGGAGGAGGAGGAAGGGAGCTCACTGGTTGAGGCTTGCTCACACTCCGTCAGATATTCCTCGGGAAAAGGCTCCAGGGTTTCCTTTTCCTTTCCCAAAGCGCCGATCAATCTCGATCTGATCTACTTTGCATCGAAATCTAGCGCTTTGGGCATCTGCGTCACTTTGGCGCGCAAAAGGACAAGAGGCAGAGACAGAGAAAGGCGGGACAGTACGGTAGACTGCTTCAGAAATATATTCAGAGCTGAAACACAAACTTTCTTTCACTGGAAAGGTTTGGGGAGGGGAGGGAGTGGGGTTGGGGGGGGGGGGTCTTTTCAATGTTTTGACGTAATCTGGTTCTGAATGAATCAGACCGTCACTCTTTCAGTCAATGTGAAGAGACGTGGTCGCCGGAGCATGTGGTGCGGGCAGGAGTCACGAGTCCGTCGTGGATGACAGCACTGGCATTCACCACCCCCCCCCCCCCCCCCCCCCACCACCCCCAATACCACCACCCTCCACCGTGGCGAGACTTCACTCCCTCTCTCCCCGCCTCTGTCTCCTGCTGTGCAAGCTCACGTCAGTCACCGCTCTCACTGCTGGAGAGCAAGAGGGAGAGAGAGAGAGAGAGAGCTTACAGACAGAGACCCCATGTACACCAGCCTCCAGTGACAGGCAACGCTTTCCACACGACGCTTGCTGCAAGTGGGCGACATGCTCTGTCATTGTAATTACAGCCTGTATGAAAAAATCTCAACGTGTGCTCCTTGTTCGTGATCTGGTATTGTGCACCAAAAATAACAATAGAAACACGACTTTATTCATTTTTATGATTGGCGTTTCTTTTAAAACAAAATCGTCCAGTGGCGTCATCGTTCGTTCTTGTATCCTATTCAGGTCGCCTAAAAAAATTCATCTTTCCTATTCAAGTTAAAAACAAGGGTAACATTTAAAAAATTGAATTCCCAGCCCTGGATGAGCCGGCACAGTTACACGACATAATTTCGGTGTTTTCAGATACAACCGAAAGCAATATTGATGCATTTTGGGAAGAACCAGTTTTTTTAAAAAAAATATTCGTGTAAAAAGGCTAAAACAATTGTTTAAATAAAATAAACGGCTGGCTTCATGAGTCCCGATCTCGTTCGAACGCTACAGTTGGCTGGACAGTTCGTGACTTAAATGTCTTTAATACACGAAATTCCTTCCTGCACGCACCATGAAAGAAGCCGCTCGGAATTTGCAAAATGCTTTACAAATGGCAAGTAATAGGACAATATAGGGAACCCTCATTGACCTTAGAGCTTTGTTTTACTCGGGATTTTTGACCGTGACAGAATCAGACATTGTTGGGAAAATTCAGTAAGAGCGGCAGCAACTGTGGAGAGAAAGGAAAATGAGCCTTTCGGGTTAAGTGACTCTTCTTCAGAACTGATTGTATCCAAGGAAAGATGAATATGCTGAGAATGGGAAACGAGAAAAAGTAAATGATAGGGGGAGACGGAGCCCAGAGAGAGAATGACAGCTAGGCAGGCAAAGGAATAGGTCAAGGTCAGTCTGACAATGAATAGCTGCTAATGGGGACCATGAATAGCTGACAATGGCATGGTTATGGCAGCAGCCCATGTAATGACAAGGCCTAGTTAGTGGGGGCTTGAGGAGGGACATGAAAGAAGGTGCTCAAGCCATAAAATTATTGATCTCAATGTTGAGTCCGGAAAGTGGAAGGGTCTCCAAGCAGAAAATGAGGTACTTTCTTCCAGCTTGCATTGAGCTTCACTGAAGCATTGCAGCAATCACAAGACAGAGATATTGGCCAGGGAACACAGTGGTGTGTTTAAATGGCAAGCAACAGGAAACTCAGGATCATTTCTACAGACAGATCATAGGTATTCTACAATGCCGTCATCCAATCTGCATTTCTTCTCCACAGTGTAGACCAAATACAGTAGACTAGTAGTGCAAGTATGTCGCAGCTTTCACATACAAGGTGTGTTGGAACCTTCGATAGTGAGGAGGAAGGAAGCAAAGATGCAGGTGTTACACCTTCTGTGATTGCATGGAAAGGTGCCATGGGGCTCTGTGATGGGGGAGATATTGGGAATGGAAGAGTGGACCAAGTTGTTCCAGAGAGAACTGTCCCTGCAGCAGGCTGACAAAGGAGGGGAGGGTAATAAGTGTCCAGTGGTGGCATCCCATTGGAAGTGGTTGAAATGGAAGCTAAAGATCTTTGGAATTGAATGTTGGCGGGGTGGTAAGTGAGGACTCGGGGGACCGTATAGCTATTGTGGGAGGGAAGGAAAGTTGTGAAGGCTAAAGTGTGTGAGATAGTTTGGAAATGGCTGAGGACCCTGCCAATCACAGTCTAGGGGAATCCTCAGTTGATGAGAAAGGTGGACATCTTGGAGGCTCCCTTATAGAAGTTAGTGTCATCAGAACAGATGCAATGGAGATGGAGAAATTGAGTGAATGAAATAGAATCTTTATAGGAAGCAGGGTGTGTGAGGATATAAAGTCATGATAACTGTGGGAGTTGGTGAGTTTGTAATTGATATTGTTGACCAACCTATTCTTGGAAATGGAAGCAGAGATTTTGAAAAAGGGAAGGGAGGAGTCAGAGATAGACCAGGTGAAGGTGAGAACAAGGTAGGATTTGGAAGTAAAATTGATAAACATTTCCAATTTCAGATGAGAAAGGGAAGCAGCACTGATGATATCATTAACGTACTGGAGAAAGAGCTATGGGCAGGGGCTAGATTTGGACTGGAACAAGAACTGTTCCATATAACCCACAATGAGACAGACTTAACTGGGGCCCATGCAGCTCCTTTGACCTGAAGAAACTGAGAGGAGTTAAAGGAGAAATAATTCAAAATGAGAACAAACTCAGCCAGGCACAGGAGAGTGGTGGTGGATGGGGACAATTCACACCTTCTTTTCAATGGTGGCAGTGAGACCAGCTGAGTTGTTCTTTTTAGGGGCAGTCTCCTCACCAGCCACCAACAAGCACATTGTCTGCTGGTTGATATTGGCAGGCATGCCTAGAGGCAGGACATGATTGGAAATCAGATAGTTCTGTGTTTGATTGGTCAGCAGTAATCAGACGCTGACTTACAGGCAATTTTGTAGCACTGTAGAATTTGCTGATGGTCATTGAACCCCCACTGAGATTAAAGGAGATTGGAGTTGACATTGTGGTGAAGCCTCTTCTAATTCCCCACTTCCTCTAAACTCCCCACATACAGTCCAACAGTTTGGCTACATGTGAACTGTTTTTATTTCAAAGGTACCTCTTTCTTGAGACATCATCACAGCTCATAGCCTACACTGGCAGTTCTCACCTTGTTCAGTTGGGCTGCTGGCCAGCTAAAGTCTTGGGCTCTCTGAATAGCCCTTTTCTTAATGTCATGGGGCTTTCTAAGGCAATTTCTTAATTGCCTGTATAGGGGCATTTACTCGATTAGCAGGATGGCACTGGTCATGTTGATCAGGAAGTGCATTTATCTCTGATGGTGGGTTCTGCACAGAAACACTGTTTCTCTCTCCACCTGACATGCTGGGTGTTGTTCTGTTTTTAATTCCAATTTCCAGGTTCCACAATATTTTGTTTTACATCAGATAACAGAGGATCTAATTTAGTAAGGCACAGCATGAGATCGATGTATTTTGAGTTAAAAATTTACAATTTTGTTTATTTCCTGAGCATTTGAAACTTTTTTGCATTTAAATGACTATAACATCAGTCAACTGATTTCACTTCATTCTCCATTTGGTAATATTAATATTTGGCTTTATGTTTTCACAAAGAACATTAATTATGACCAAAGGAAAGTTTCACATTATGATTCAACACAAAACATTTTACTACTTGATTACATCCAAGCAACCTATTAATACAAATGGCTATTGCTGTTACTGCACAGTATGAACATATGTACAATAGTTAACTTGTGGGAGAGTTCCAGAAATGCATTTAAACAGTACACAAGTAAGAAAGCTGCAAGGTTATAAGTTAACATTGCTTGATAAGACGATTCCTTTGGGACGTTTTTCGTAGCAATCTCCTATAGTCATATGGGTTATCTTCATCTTGACTGCCTTCTTTTGGAGCTGATGGGCTGAGGATTGAAGTAAAATGCAATAATTAGGAGTATGTTTGCTACAAGCAATAATGCAGATGATTGGAAATGTTTCATCAAATATTTGCCAATGTATAACTCAACATAAAAACATTATTCTTTAACTGGATGGTAGAAATTAAGAAACATCCATCAATAAAATATTCTGAAAAACAATGGAATGAAACGGGACCAGGATTAGATATCATGTCTGTTACCATTTGAAAAATTTGTTGAGGGACATCAATCAAAGCTAAATTTGCTGCAAATTGAAATTGTGAGGGGCATAGAAGGGGTTGTCTTGGAGTACAGTGGCAATATCCTCACTTGTGAGCCAGGAGGCCCAGGTTCAAATCCCACCTTCACCAGAAGTGTGTTGGTTGGAGAATATTTAAACTGACAGTGGTGCACACCAAAGTATATACCTATTGTTTCTGTACCACCTAATGCTGGATTATGGGAGCAAGTTCTCTTTGGTAGGCACATTTTCACATGTATCAATCGGAACATTTGATACATAAAAGCACAGGATGAAAGGAAATACTGATAGCACAATCCAGGTAAAAGCAAAAGTAGATAAAATAATCCATGTTTAGGAACATGGATAGATAAATTCAAATGTTGTTTACTATTTACCTCCTGTTGGGAAACAGAAGCAATTTTAATCAACTACTTTATGGTGTGACATTTCTGTCTATGTATATACTAACCATGTTTCATGACTCTCACACAGTAGTAGCAGCATATAGAAATAACAGAACGAGCATCACCAACATCTGCTGACCAGAAAGGAGTATAACAATAAATGACAGAAAATAAAGGCTGCAGTAAGAATTTGCTTTCAGGTGTAATAGATAGAGAGCTGTTATAAGCAAAAAGCTATCT
This sequence comes from Chiloscyllium punctatum, assembly GCF_047496795.1. Taxonomy (NCBI): domain Eukaryota; kingdom Metazoa; phylum Chordata; class Chondrichthyes; order Orectolobiformes; family Hemiscylliidae; genus Chiloscyllium; species Chiloscyllium punctatum. The sequence goes on along the minus strand of NC_092746.1, from coordinate 87,616,359 downwards.
GTGGATGTCCAAGATCTGTAACAAACAGAAACAATCTAGATATGTGCTGCAGATTGATCAGTATCTGAATGATAAAAGCTGAGGAGTATCAATTTAGTTAATTATTCGATGACTTCTCTTTCTTAAGATCAGCATCGAACAGAAACAAAATTTTTGTGATTATGTTACCATTCGCAGTTATTCATTAACGGGACGATAGAAACACCATCAATCAATATTGTGGAAAGAACTAGGCCCCAAAAATATGTGGAATCAGATATCTGATCTCCCAAATTATATTTCTCTTAAAGATTGAATTTAGGAAAAACATTGCAAATGAATAAAAATATCAATCTTTTACATTTTTATTCTTTGCTGGGATGTGAGCATCATTGCCAAGACCAACATTTGACACCCATTTCTAATTCTACTTAAAGTGAATGGTTTGTTCGACACTTGAGAGTCAGCCACTTGCTGTGGATTTGGAGTTATATATAGGAAAAATCAGTTAAGGATGGCAGAATTCCTCCCCTAAAGAACTTTAGCTAGCCAGATGGTATTTTACAACTGTAACACCTTACTGGGGTGGCAGGCTGGGAATCAAACCCTGCTATTCCTCAAGGAACATAAAGTAAATACTTGATAAAATAATGCAACATATCCCCAATGTACCAGTCTTTTAGAAACAAGTTAACAGAAAGCATGGGCCTGATTTCTGCATTTAGAAAGAATTACTTTAAAAACAAGTAAACAGATTATAGCTACAGACAATCATGAACTAGCATTTGACTCTATTACATAAAACTCTAACCCCTCTTTTAAAACTCCTCCTGCACACCCATGTAGACATAATATAAGAAGTTGTTTTGGGCCGAGGAAAATACTGAGAAGGTAACCCATAGTGGTCACTCAGATGATCCTTTTGGCATGTTAGGAATTACAGCTCCTTGATCTTCCTTCTCCAGGTAATTTCATTTACTTGCAGAGGTTGTCAGTGACTGGTCCACTTACAAAGTTTCTGACTTATTTGTTTATAAAAACCATGGCTTCCTGTGAAGGGAAATAAACAGGCTCCCCTCAGGCTTGAGGTACTTTTTACTTCAGAGAAACACAACGGGGTCTTTTTTGGAAGTCAATGATTTCTGATCAAACAATTACTTTAAAAATCTATTCAGTTATCTGGGAGATAATGGCATAGTTATAGATAGACATATGGTCTTTGTTATGAGAAACTGACCAACAGTTCACAAATTAATCAAATATTTGTTTACAGCCAAAACCCCCTTAATACACATTCCTGGCTCCAAATCAAATGGAGTAATCTTTCCAGAGTATTCTCTCCTTGCTCATACATTCAACAGTTTCAACAGCATTCTTTCATTGAATGTCAGGTAACTCGCTTTTTGAAAAGTAATGTAATCCTTTCCACCATCCTTGTTCTTTTAAAGAAAACAGTCTTTGACCCCTATCAGTTCACAACTAAAATACAGAGAAACAAAAAGACACAACTTTACATGACAATCAATGATAGTTTTTTTCAAAACCATTACTGAGACATAATTTGGAGATGCCGGTGTTGGACTGGGGTGTACAAAGTTAAAATCACACAACACCAGGTTATAGTCCAACAGGTTTAATTGGAAGCACATTAGTTCTCAGAGCGACGCTCCTTCATCAGGTGATTGTGGAAGTCTCGATCGTAACACAGAATTTATAGCAAAACTTTGCAGTATTCTAACAGATGAAAGGCTTAACAGACAATCAATTTTTCAATGTATAATTTCAGTTACATCACACTGCAAATTTTTGCTATAAATTCTGTGTTACGATCGAGCCCTCCACAATCACCTGATGAAGGAGCGTCGCTCCGAAAGCTAGTGTGCTTCCAATTAAACCTGTTGGACTATAACCTGGTGTTGTGTGATTTTTAACTTATTACTGAGACAAACTTTCAACTCCAGATTTTATTGATTAAATTTAAATTCTGCTCGTTCCATGTACTATTTGAATCTATATCCCCAGGGCACAAGCCTAAACCTCTGCTTTACTTGCCAACTGATGTGTATTACAATATGTTTGCAGGTTAAGAGGGTAACACATCATTGGTCATGTTTTCTGTTACTGATGACTTAGAAGTGTTGGACATTACAAATGTTATCCAGTATTGCTAAGGAGGATTAACAGTTAAAAGTTTGAATCACGCTTTTGAATATGGGATTTTCCGTGTATTTTTCGAGGGTAACATCATTAGCCAAACCACACAGCAGGAAGTATCAGGGCCATTTCCTCCATCCCCCTAACTGAGGCAGGTATCCTGGTGGCATGTGGAAGTCCATCACCAGCATCTCAGCCAGCCTGAAACTGGAAGATCCGTTAGATTAAATAAAAGTAGAGTATGTTAGAAAGGGCAAAATCTTATTGGCTTTGGCCAATTTTGAACAAATTGAACAGTTATGGCAGAAAAATAAGGTAGAGTTATGTAGTCATAACACAAATCACTTCTATGTCTTTTGTCCCTTCCAGGTGAGTTGCTTGCATATTCTTATGTACCCTAATTTTCAGATATTACAATGAGGACAGTTATAGGTTTCCTGTTTCTACACTTGTACTGCAAATAGGATGTAGTTGATTGTGAGAATTTTAATATGCTGCTGTATTTTGGATTAGTTGAAGGAAGTAGAAATGAAGCATTTATCTGGAGAATTTCATTAGATTTCAGCGGCTCCACAATGGTTTTCCTTTTAGACCATTCAGCTTCCACAAACCTGGAGTTTCTCCTCATTGCTTTTGGCCTTGGGCAGTGCTTTCATCTACGATATCAGAATCTGTGTATGTTCATCTTCTTGCACTGCTCTATCTGTGGTTGTTCATACTGAGGTATAGGTTCAGGGCTGTTCTCATGCAGAGTTTTCAAACTTGCAGGAGCAGGTCCTCCTGCTGAAAAGTGCAGAGGTGCCACCCCACACTGAGCAGATGAAGGAGCTTCTGTTTGAAAACACTGAATGTTCCTCTCAGGGTATTCTGACGGTTGTTTGGAGCTTTTCATTTACTTTGCCACTTTGTTTCAACACCCACAAACCACTCCTACCTGTCCTGGGCCATTCAGATCTGCAGCATCCAAGGAATCTTGCTGCCATGGTTCAAAACGTCTATAGGCCATGGAGAACTGTGTCCTGCCTCAAAACCTTCTGAAGATGCTGAGGGTCACAATGCTGCAGCACTCATAAGTGTTTTAAGGAAAGCATATAAACAAATTGCTGTGATACTGGGGCTTGTGTGACCTCATATATATGATGTATATGTTAAATTACACCTTGTGTTTTTCAGATCTGTACGATTCAGTTTTTAAGGACATTATACTGTTAAATATAGTCACAATGGGAAGACTGCTCAGCAATTGCATCAGAAGCATAATGTTATGTTGCCTCAAGAGGTGAGAGAATTCTGTCAGCTCAAATAGATGGGCTATGTGGGGTTCATACATAATTGAGCTTTGCAGACAATGTTGATTGAGGAAGACCTTTGCTTCGCCAGCCTGATTTTATAGTTCGATGCTTAAATTGAATGAGAATAAGGTTTTCTCACAATTCCTAACTTTTGGCTTCTGGACCATCTTGATACTTGAGCCATGTCCTCCTCTCCATGGTTATCTACTGTGATGCTTATGTCAGCATTTCTTCATCTTCAGATGTTTTCCCTTTTGCATGGTGAGATTGTGTAGAGTGCAGCACCCTCAGGAGCACCCCTTGACCTATTATGGTATCTTTGGTAACCCAGTTGTCTCCTTAAAATTGCTTGTGCCTGGACTACCATCATATCTTGCCTCTGCATCTTTCATATGAGGCTTTCACATGGGGATCATTTGCCAAGTAAAGAGAAGGTATACACAGCCACCAGGCATTAAGCTGCTTTCATGGAGTGAACAGGTGTGGCACCTGAGAGTGTAGTAGTGTGGGGGCATCACGACTGCTCCCTGGAGATCTGGCACACTCCTGGAGCATTATTTTCCAAAGATCACATGCCATCCACACATCTAAACACTAGAACCACTTCCAGTTTATGAAAGCAACTGGTTGTTCAGCCAATACCACCAATGATAACCAATAATCTGTACTCACAAAAACCTGTCAAAATTGCTAAAGCCAAGGAGGAGTCATCCCAGTGTTTTTTATTTACTTGCAGGATGAGGGTGTTACTGGCTGGCCAGCATTTATTGCCTGTCCCAAGTTAGCCTTGAGAAGGTGGTGGTGAGCTGCCTTCTTGAACCACTGCACTTCATGTGCTGTAGGTAAGCCCACAATGCTGTTAGGGAGGGAATTCCAGGTTTTTGACCCAACGTTACTGAAGGAATGGCAATATAGACAATAGACAATAGACAATAGACAATAGATGCAGGAGTAGGCCATTCTGCCCTTCGAGCCTGCACCGCCATTCAATATGATCATGGCTGATCATTCCTAATCAGTATCCTGTTCCTGCCTTATCTCCATACCCCTTGACTCCACTATCTTTAAGAGCTCTATCCAATTCTTTCTTAAATGAATCCAGAGACTGGGCCTCCACTGCCCTCTGGGGCAGAGCATTCCACACAGGAGTGGCTTGGAGTAGATCTTGCAGGTGGTGACATTCTTATGTATCTGCTGCCTTTGTCCTTCTACATGAAAGTGGTCATGGGTTTGGAAGATGCTGTCTAAGGATCTTTCATGAATTTCTGAAGTGTATCCTGTATGTAGATCACACTGCTGCTACTGAGCGTTTGTGGTGGAGGGACTGGATGCTTGTGGATGCGATGCCAATCAAGCAGGCTGCTTTTTCCTGGATGGTGTCAAGCTTTTTCAGTGCTGTTGAAGCTGACCCATCCAGGCAACTGGGGAGTATCCCATCATACTCCTGTCTTGTACCTTGTCGATGGTGGACAGGCTTTGGGGAGTCAGGTGGCAGTATTCCTAGCTTCAGACCTGTTCTTGTAGCCACTGTATTTATGTGGTGAGTCCAGCTGAGTTTCTGGTCAATGGTAACCTCAAGCATGTTGATAGTGAGGGATTCAGTGATGGTAACACAATTGAATGTCAAGGTGATGATTAGATTGTCTTTTATTGATGATGGTAATTGCCTGGCATTTTTGTGCTGCGAATGTTACTAATATTTATGGAAAAGAATACTGGTGACCTTCTTGATGCAGAACTTGTGAAGAAGGATTACTGGACACAAAAACATTAACTCTGCTTTCTCTCTGCAGATGCTGCCAAACCTGCTGAGTTTCTCCATCAATTTCTATTTTTGTTATTAATAAGCTCAATTTCCTTCCTGGTGAGAGTCGGTGAGTTGTGTGGATTGGCACCATACCATGTCTGACTTAAATGTAGGAGATTTTCCCAACTGTGGGCTCTCACGTGATTTTATGTTGATGATCCTGACCAGTCCTGCCATGATGTATTTGATTAAATTCTATGTGTCCAGTTTGTTTCTCTCCAGAAATTATGTCTGACTTGTTAGGTACTGTTAATACTTTCTTTTCCAATTTACTGTAGAAGAAGTGAAGGGCAGAGTAGTAGTCTAGCAGGGTGGTTGAAAAATCGATATTTGGGTTATTATTGTTTACACTGTACGTAAATGGTTTTGAAATGTAAATATCCCATTATGATGTTCTTGCTCCTAGTCTCCTCTACTGATCCAGTGAAGCTCATTACATGAGATGGGAACACAGCTTCATCAAGTGCACCTAGGGATGGGTAATCAATGCTGGCCAGGCAGTGACACTCACATCTCACAAGAGAGTAATGAAAAAGCCATACTAACGGTAGTAACATGTTGACAGTAAACACAAATGAGTTACAAAGCATCCATAATTTACTTAACTCCATGGGCACCTCATCCCACAGTGTCCTTCAAATGTGTTCTTGACAAAGCATCCACTACATAGCTTTCTTTTCCAGACGCATCAATGATTTTCAAACCGTATCATTGGACAATTAGGCTCCATTGAAACAATTGTAAGTTCTTGTCCTGAAACCTTTCCAAGAAAATCAAAGGATCATGGTCCATATGAGGGTAGATGGTGGCCTAGTGGTAATATTGCTAGACTATTAATCCAGAAACTCAGATAACATTCTGGAGACATGAATTCATTCCCACCAAGGCAGATAGTGGACTTTGAATTCAATAAAATAAATCTGGAATTAAGATGAATAATGATGAGCATGAAACCACTGTTGATTGTTGGAAAAATGCATCTGGCTTACTACTGTCCTTCGGGGAAGGAAATCTGCCACCTACACCTGGTCTGGCCTATATGTGACTCACAGAAATAGTGTGGACTCATAACTTCCCTCTGAAATTGCTGAGAGAGCCATTCAGTTGTATGAATCACTATGAAGTCTCGACAAAGAAATAAAACTGGATGGACCACCTGGCATTAACCTAGGCTCTGGAAAAGACAACAAAAGAAACAGTCCTGTTGACTCTGCAAAGTCCTCCTTATTATCTGGGGATTTGAGCCAAAATTGGGAGAACTGTCTCATAGACTAGTCAAGCAACAGCCTGACATAGTTATATTCACAGAATCGTACCTTACAGACAATGTTCCAGGCACCACTATAACATTCCCACCTGTTCCACTGGCAGGATAGACCCAGCAGAGGTGGCAGCATTGTTGTATACAGTTGGGAGGGAGTTACCCTGCACCCTCAACATTGACTCTAGATCCCATGAAGTCTCATGGCTCCAGGTTAAATATGGGCAAGGAAACTCCCTGCTGTTTACCATGTACTGTCCTATCTCAGCTGATGAATCAGTACTCCTCCATGTTGAACCACACTTGCAGGAAGCATTGAGGGCGGGAAGGGTGCAAAATGTACTCTGGGTGGGGGATTTCAATGTCCACCATTAAGACTAACTCAGCAGCAGCTCTACTGATCGAGTTGGTTGGGTCCTAAAGGACGTAGCTTCTCGACTGGGTCTGCGGCAGGTGGTGAGAGAACCAACAAGAGGGAAAAACATACTTGACCTCATTCTTACCAATCTGCCAGCTGCAGATGCATCTGTCCATGACAATATCAGTAAGAGGGACCACTGCATAGTGCTTGTGGAGATGAGGCCTCACCTTCACATTGAGAACAATTCGCATCATATTATGTGGTGCTGACATCTGATTTTGAATAGATTTAACAACTCAAAACTGGGCATCCATGAGGTGCAGCAGGCCTTCAACAGCAGCAGAATTCTACTCCAGCACAATCTGTAACCTGATGACACTGCATATCCTCCCCTCAGCCATTACCATCAAGCCAGGGGATCAATGCTGATTCAATGGAGAGTGCAAGAGGGCATGCCAGGACCAGGAGCAGCACCAGGCACACCTGAAAATGAGGTGTCAACTTGGTTAAGCTACAAACAGGGTGACCTTGCGTGGCAAACAGAATAAGCAGTGAGTGATAGACAGAGTGAAGAGATCTCTCAACTAACAGATCAGATCTAAGCTCTGCAGTCCAGTCATGAATGGTGGTGGACAACTAAACAACTTACTGGAGGAAGAGCCCAACACATCCATGCAAAAAATAATGTTTAAGCATCACAGCAATCTGTGACATGCCAAATAGATGATTCATGTTGACCACCTCCAGTGGTCCCCAGCATTACAGATACCATTCTTCAGTCAATTATATTCATTCCATGTGATATTAAGAAATGGTTGGAGGCACAGAATACTGCAAAGGCTATTGGCCCTGACAACATTATAGGAATAGTACTGAAGACATGTGTTCTAGAGCTTACCACTTCCCTAGGCAAGCTCATCCAGTGCAGCTACTATATTGGCATCTATCCAACAGTGTTGAAATATTTTGCCCAGGTATGTTATGTGTATAAAGATTAGGACAGGTCCAACCCAGCAAATTACTGCCTCATCAGTCTACTCTCAATCATCAGTAAAGTGATGGAAGGTGTCATCAACAGTGCTGACAAGCAGTGCCTGCTCAGCAATAATGCTCAGTGATGCTCAGTTTGGGTTCAGCCAGAGTCCCTCAGCTTTTCAGCCCATTACAGCTTTGGTTCAAACATGGACAAAAGAGCTGAATTCCAGATGTGAGGTGAGAGTGACAGCCCTTGACATTAAGGCAGCATTTGATTGAGTGTGGTATCAAAGAGCCTAGCAAAACTAGAATCAATGGGTATTGGGGTCAACTCTCCACTGGTTAGAGATATACCTGGCACATAAGATGTTTGCAGTTGTTGAAGGTCAGTCATCTGAATTCAAGAACATCTCTGCAGGAATTCCTCAGGATGGTGTCCTTGGCCCACCTATTTTCTGCGACTTCATTAATGACCTTCCTTTCATGTCAGAAGTAGGGATGTTTGACAATGATAGCACAATGTTCAGCACCATTCATGACTCCTCAGGTACTGAAGCAGTTTGTGTCCAAGATGCAAGTAACATTCATGCCACACAAGTGCAAAGCAATCTCCAATAAGAGACAATCTAACCATGGCCCTTTGACATTTAACAGTGTTACCATCACTGAATACCCCACTGTGAACATCCTGGGGTTACCAATGACCAAAAGCTCAACTGGACTCAACACATAGACATAGTGGTCAGAAGAACAGAGTAACTCACCTCCTGACTCCCAAAAAATGTCTTCCATCTATAAGGTACAAGTCATAAGTGTGCTGGAACACTCCCCACATGCTTAGATGGGTGCAGCTCCAAATATAATCAAGAAGCTTGACATCATTCAGGTCAAAGCAGGCCATTTGATTGGCACTACATTCACAAGCATCCACCCCCTCCACTACTGACGCTCAATGGTGATAGTATGTACTACCTACAAGATATATTGGGGAAGCTCTTCAAAGATCTTTAGACATCACCTTCAAAACCTATGACCACTTTTCACCTAGTTGGACAAGGGCAGCAAATACATGGGAACACCATCACCTGCAAGTTCCCTTCCAAACCACTCACCATCCTGACTTGGAAATATATGACTATAACTTCACTGTCACTGGGTCAAAATCCTGGAATTTCCTCTTTAAGAGCATATAGTTCTACCTACAGCATGTGGACTGCAGCAGTTCAAGAATGCAGCTCAAGGCCAGCTAGGAACAGGCAATAAATGCTGGCCAGCCAGTGATGCCCACGCCCCATGAATGAATAAAATGAAAAGAAGTTTGTTCCACATGGTTGCTGTGTATAATTAAAAATGATGTGGAGGCAACCCAAGATTCACTGCCTCTTTTTCATTTGCTGACCCTATTTCTCTCGACATACGTCTTGTGATTTTTAAAAAAAATAACTAATTTCCATCTCATCATCCTGCAGTAATACAGTCCCCACATGAAATGGCTGGTAGCAACTGCCAGTTTGAATGGCCACCCATATATGGGATGATTAAAACTAATATAGTTGTTAGGCCAGCTTTCAATTTTTCAAAGGCACCCTGACATTCTGGTGTGCATGCTGATTTTCAACCATTTCTCATTAAGTCCATTAAAAGTGTAATAACAGTGTTGAAGTTGAGAACAAGCTTCAGATAAAATTCATTTGTATTGACATAATACACAATTTCAAATTTTGTATTAGGTATGAGACAATCCAAAATAGGCCAAGTTTTCACCTCTCTGGGTGTTATTTGGTCTTGCCCCCCTTTATGGTCCAAATAAGTCAACTCTGCCTTGGCAAATTCATGATTAATCATATTTTTAATCAATTTTTTTTTTTTGCTGATCAAACAGTCCAGTCAAGTGGTGTAAACATTGTTGTCAGGTTTAGCTAAAAACAACCAAATCATCGATGTTTACAACATAGTTACGTAGTCCCTTAATGACTATTGGTTAATCACGGTGACACAGCCAATGCATTTTTTATTTGCATTGACGCAGTTGATCTGGTGTTACAAAAGTCAATATTCCTCTAGCACTTTCAGTAATATTCTTTTAACAATTTGGCTTTTGTGACAAATCATGCAGTATCCAATTTGTTCAATATAACCCACAAGTCTTGAGGTAGGATATAAGCTTACTTTTAGGAGAAAGTGAGGACTGTAGATGCTGGAGATCAGAGCTGAAAATGTGTTGCTGGAAAAGCGCAGCAGGTCAGGCAGCATCCAAGGAACAGGAGAATCGACGTTTCGGGCATAAGCCCTGAAGATGGTTCCTGAAGAAGGGCTTATGCCCGAAACGTCGATTCTCCTGTTCCTTGGATGCTGCCTGACCTGCTGCGCTTTTCCAGCAACATGTTTTCAGCTATAAGCTTACTTTTGTTAACACATTGGCTTTGTAATAATGAGCAGAGAATCTTTGTGACCTAGCTGGTTCTGACAGAATCATGATAGGTGAACTGCAGCTACTAAGACTCAGTTCAATAATTTAATTGTTAATCACAAACTTAGATTCCACCCTCACTTGAGCTAACCTCTCTGGATTGAGTCTGTATGGATGTTGTTTCTAAGTAACGCATTCCCTACATGAAGATCATGCACAGCTGAACAGTTTCTCCTGACCTATTCCCACAAATTGGTTTTGAATTTTATTGTAGACTTTGTAAATCAACTTGATAGTATCTAGAAGATGAAACATTATATTAACAATCCAATGTAGCTGTTGGAAGGTCATCTTTTGGATTTTCAATTTCTGATTCATTCTATAATTGACATGATATTTCCGTTTGACTTTCTACATTTTCCTGTTGCAAGTATTCTTTTCCCCTGATTATTGTTTGAGTCATAACATCCTTTCAACATGTTTAAATGACACACTCACTGATCCTTTCTTCAGTCTTAAGTATTCACTAAATAAATCACATCATTCAGTCTATTTTTGATTTGATTAGGTCCAGAGAACCTTGCATATATTAGGTTCCAAGAGAACTCATATCTTTGGTCAGTTTCTTTCCCTGAAACTAGAAACAGAGGTTGGAAACATGGTTTCTGAGTTTTGTTTTTAATTTCTCTTTCATGAATTTAAGTGATCATCTCACCTAATATCCATACATAGTTCAAAAGGGCAAAATCCTGTGAGGTCATTACAAATCCTAAATCCCTATCCTAATCCATACCCCAAATGCCAAATAGTAACAAAGAAATTAGAAACATAGGTTGGAAACATGGTATTTGGAAGTTCTGCATTTCCTCATTAATATTTTGTTTTTCCAGTAAGAACACTCAGGCATTTTCTTTGCTTCAACCTCTGAAAAGGTTGTTTGCTTTAAGTCAATTCCAAATTAATTCACTGCGCTTCTATTAAAAAGGTAAGCTAAACATGCCAACCCTATACTGATAACTTTTACCTTGTCAATTAATTTGTTTGAAAATTGTATCTGATATCTGAATTTTCAAATTACCTTTTTGTTCTATGGACTCCTTTTCTTCCTGTCTAACTCTATGAACCCAATATCTAGTCACAACACACTCAGGATACTATTCCTGTATTTCTTCAGTTTCATTTTTCTCCACTGGTTGTTTCAGCTCCCTCAGTGAAATCAATATTCTTGAAACGGTGAAGTCATTTCCCAAAACAAGATCAATTTCTTTGATAAGAATTTGTTTCCCTGCTTCCATTACAGATTTTCCATTTTATAAGTCATTCTTTAATCCAACTTTGTATAATGAGTCTGATTTGTAACTTCCATGTACATCTAATTAAGATTTTCTCCTTCATTAACCCTTCTGGGAGATAAATAGAATCATTAGCCAGCATCAGTGATTGACTTGCTTCAGTCTCTCGATATCCTTGATTCAATTCATATTTGAGATAAAATAATCAGTATCTATACTGTTCAGATATCTTGTTGTCACATTTTCATGGCTACTCTGAGCCATCTCTCCCTTCTAATACATTCCAAACCAACATGCTCACTATGCACTCCTATGACAGTTTTATTATCTTTTCTTGAAGTCCCCTTTCCAGAAGATTCCATAGAATCCCTGTAGTGTGGAAACAGGACATTCAGCCTCACTAGTCCACATTGACCCTCTGAAGAGCATCCCACCCAGACCCATCTCTGTAACCCTGCATTTCCCATGGCGAACACAACTAACCTACACATCCCTGAACACTATGGGTAATCCACTTAACCTGCACATCTTTGGACTGTGGGAGGGAACTGGAACACCCAGCAGAAACTCATCTAGCTCATATAGAAACAGAAAGAACATACAAACTCCACACAGTCACCTGAAGGTGGAATCAAACCCGGGTCCCTGGTGCTGTGAGGCAGCGGTGCGAATTGCTGAGCCACCGTGCTGATTACTACTATAATCAGTTTCTCACTTAATTTCCAGCAGTTGGCTTTGTTACATTCAGTCTCATTATAATGAAACGCGTGCTTCTTTAAATTATTTTTTGGTTTCAACCTTTCCCCTTTATAACTTCAGTGTTCTTCTCTCTGTTCTCTAAAACCAGTATCTCTCCACTATTCGTTGCTCTAAAGTGGCCCATAGTCAACTCATGTTCTCTAATTTCCCTTTATTCTTTGTAGTTTAAAGTCTATAAAATTCTATCAACTTTTCTTAGTCTTTCCCTCACCATCAACCTTCCCCTTTTTCTTCCCCTCCTCTAATTCAAGTTTTTTACTTTGCTTTTTCTCCCTGTAAATACAGTCTTTACATTTCTAACTACATCATAGCAAATTCCAGTTGTGACATGCCAATTTCAGATTTCCTTTCTTCCACTTCCTATTGTTGGGTAATCACTTGAAACATTTTATCCTTAAGAGATACTGTTTATTTCTACTTCAAATTATCTGTTCTCTGAGTTGAACTTCACTATAGAATTCGAATAATCAAGTTATATCTGCCATTTCCATGAATCCCCTCAGCAACATTCAAAGCCATTTTCAAATGTCTGTGCAAAGCAGATGCTCTGTTGTATGAAATACCATGTCGCAATTATTTAAAAAAAACACACACAGATCTCTCTTATATTCAGTGAATTCATTAATCCAAAAGTTCCCAAATTCTGCAATCACAGCTGATGTAATTACTGGTTGTATTAGATGCAAGACTGAAATCTCTTGATGGATAATACTTTTGGATTTCTTTTTGTTTCATCAATGTGCTCCATTACAAAATATTCCAGGTTTGATTTTAGTAACACAACCAAAATTTATTACACAAACGAAGATAAAACAGAAACAAATAAAACTATTTACAAAAAAAATGATGTTATTATATTCATTTGTAGGACATGGATATCACTGGCTGGGCCAACATTTATTGCCTGTCCATAGTTTAGGTTACTTACAGTGTGGAAACAGGCCCTTCAGCCCAATAAGTCCACACCGACCCTCCAAAGAGCAACCCACCCAGACCCATTCCCCTACATTTACCCCTGCACCTAACACTACGGGCAATTTAGCATGGCCAACCTAACCTGCACATTTTTGAACTCTGGGAGGAAACTGGAGCACCCAGTGGAAACCCACGCAGACACGGGGAGCATGTGCAAACTCCACACAGACAGTTGCCTGAGGTGGGAATTGAATCTGGGTCTCTAGCGCTGTGAGGCTGCAGTGCTAACCACTGTGCCACCGTGCTGCCATAGTTGCCCTTGATAAAGTACTAGTGAGCTGCCTTCTTGAACCATTGCAATCCATCAGCTGTAGATAGACCCACAATGCCACTAAGGAGGGAATTCCAGGATTTTGACTCAGTGACAGTGATGATATATTTTCAAGTCAGAGTGGTTTGGAGGAGAACTTGTAGATGATGGTGGTCCCATATATCCGCTGCCCTTGTCCTTTGAGATGATAGTGGTCATCGGTTTGGAAGGTGCTGACAAAGGGTATTTGGTGAATTTCTGCAGTGCATTTTGTAGATAGTACACACTGCAGTGACTATGTGTCAGTGGAGGAATGAGTAGATGATTGTGGATGTGATGCCAATCAAGTATGCAGCTTATCCTGGATGTTTTCAAGTTTCTTGAGTGTTGCTGGAATTGTACTCATCTGGGCAAGTGGGGAGTATTTCATCACACGCCTGATTTATGTCTTGTAGATGGTGGACAGGCTTTGGGGAGTAAGGGGATGTGTTAATTTGTTACAGTATTTCTAACCTCTGACCTGCTCTTGTCGACATAGTATTTATATACTCAGTTGGTTGAGTTTCTTGTCAATGGTAACCCCCAGGATGCTTTTTAAAAATATATTTGTTTGTGCATTGTAGGTATCGCAGGTTGGCCAGAGTTTATTGTCTGTTCCTGAGAAGGTGGTAGTAAGCTGACTTGTTGAATTGCTGCAGTCAACTTGCTGTGGATTGATCAAAATGTCATTCAAAAAGGAATTTCAGGATTTGGACCCAGTGACAGTGAAGGAATGGCGTTATATTTCCAAGTCAGGATGGCGAGTGGATTGGAGGGGGAATTGGAGGGGAACTTGAAAATGGTGGTGTACCCATATGTCTGCTGCCCTTTTCCTTCTAGATGGAAGTGGCTGTAGGTTTGGAAGGAGCATCTATGGTGAATTTCTGCAGGACATCTTGTAGATAGTACACACTGCTGCAACTTACTGGTGGTGGAGGGAATGGAATCTTGTGGATGCAGTGCCAGTCAAGTGGGCAGCTTTGTCCTGGATGGTGTCAAGCTTCAAGTTGTTGGTGCTGCACTCATCCAGGCCAGTGAGAAGTATTTCATCACACACCTGAATTGTGCCTTGTAGATTTTGGACAGGTTTTCGGGAGTCAGGAGGTGAGTAACTTGCTGCAGAATTCCAAGCCTCTAATCTGCTCTTTGTAGCCATTGTGTTTATGTGGTGAGTCCAGTTGAGTTTCTGAGCAATGATAACTCCCAGGATGTTGACAGTGCAGGATTCACTGATGGCAATACCATTGAATATCATGGAATGGTGGTTAGTTTTCTATTATTAGTGATGGTCATAGCCTGGCATTTGTGCGGCACGAATGTCACTTGCCACTTGTCAGCCCAAACTTGGATCTTGTTCTGATCTTGTTGCATTTGGACAAGGACTGTTTTAGTATCTGAGGAGTCATGAATGGTGCTGAATATTGTGCAATTTTTGGCGAACATCTTCACTTCTGACCATATAACGAAGGGAAGGTCATTGATGAAGCAGCTGAAGATGATTGGGCCTAGGATATTGCCCTGAGGAACATCTGAAGAGATGTCCAGGAGCTGAGATGACTGACCTCCAATAACCATAGCCATCTTCTTATATGACAGGTATAACTCTAACCACTGGAGAGTTGCCCACTGATACCCATTTATTTCAGTTTGTTTGAGCTCCTTGATGTCATACTCATTTGAATGCAGCCTTGCTGTCAGGAGCTGTCACTCTAACCTCACCTCTGGTATTCAGCTCTTTTGTCCATGTTTAAACCAAGGCTGTAATGAGGTCAAGAACTGAATGGCCCTGGCGGAACCCAAACTGTGTGTCACTGAGCAGGTTATTGCTCTGAGCAGGGGCTGTTTGATAGCATTATTGATGACACTTTCCATCACTTTATGGATGATTGAGAGTAGACTGATGGGGCGGTAATTGGCTGGGTTGGATTTGTCCGGCCTTTTATGTCAATGACATACTTGGACAATTTTCCACAGAGATGGGTAGATGCCTATGTTGTAACTGGAAAAGCTTGGCTAGGGGAGGAAAATGCTTTAGACACAAGTCTTCAGTACTATTGCTGGAATGTTGTCAGGACCCATAGGCTTTGCAGTATCTAGTGCCTCCAACTGTTTTTAGTTATCATGTGGGGTGAAATGAATTGGCTGAAGACTGGTATATGTAATGCTGGGCATCACTGAAGGAGGCTGAGATGGATCATCCACTCGGCATTTCTGTCTGAAATTGCTGCGAAAGATTAAGCCTTATCTATAATAGTGGAAGATTTGGTGATGCTAATAGCATTGAATGTCAAGGGACATGCAGGTTGTCAGGTTGTCTCTTATTTAAGATGGCGATTGTCTGGAATTTGTGTGGCATAAATGTTAATTTGCACTTTTCACCCTGTCTCAACATTCTCCAGTCTTTTTTTGCGTTTGAACATGGATTGCTTCAGTATTTGAGGAATCATGAATGGTGCTGATCATTGTGCAATCATCTGCAAACATTCACACTTGTGACCTTATGATGGAGGGAAGGTTATTAATGAAGCAGCTGAAGGTGGTTGGCTGGAGACACTGCCTTGAGGAATCCCTGCAGAGATGTCCTGGACCTGAGTTGACTGACCTACAACAACAACATTAACAACAACAACAACCATATTCCTTTGTTCCAGGTATGACTCTAACCAGTGGAGGGATTTTTCCCTGATTCCCATTGATTCCAGTTTTTCTCAGGCTTTTAGGCGCTACACCTGGTCAACTGTGGCATTGATGTCAATGGCAGTTACTGTCACCTCCGAAATTGAACTCTTTTTATTCCTGCTTGATTTAACATTGTAATGAAGTCAGAAACCAAGTGACCTGGGCAGAGTCAAAACTGGATGTCACTGAGCAGGTTATTGCTAAGCAAGTGTTGCTTGATAGCACTGTTGATGACACTTTCCATCACTTTAATAAAGGATTTCAAAACACACTGTAAAAATACAATCCCAACAGCATCTCAGTACAGAACTCAAACAGTCCTGCTGTTATTAGACTTCTGAACAGACTTCTCAAATTTTAAATTTAATGTTGATCTCACTGTTTGTGCACCTTTTTTGCAGCCATAACACTTGTAGTTTGTTCTGTTCTATAACTCTGATGCACTTGATCTGTCTATACAGCATGCAAAACAAAACTTTTCACTGTAACTAGGTACATGTGACCATAATAAATCAAATCAGTTTAAAAAATGCTCTTCTCTATCCTGTATGGACTCACCAGTGGCTTCAATGCCGATCATAAGATTCTGATAGCCTCTTCATTCACTCTTCATATAGCTGAGCCGAGACTTCGTCAGCTTCACATAATCCCTCTAAGGTTTATGCGAACACTCCTGGTTGAGAACTAGAAACTAAACTACTTACATGAAATTAACTTACATTTAACAATTCAAAACTAACTTCTCCCTTTCTCAGGGGCAATCGGTGAGGTACAGCCATGATTTTTGCTGAATTTCCCAAACTGAAACAAAAAAAAATTTTTTTTCAAATCTTTGTATGATCCCATAAACCTGAGAAACAATGCCATACTCTTCTATCTGAAAGTTAAAAGCAGTACACTGTTTACTTTGCTCATAAACTCTCTATGTAAACATATTGCTATTAGGTGCCAAAGCTATCTCTCTAAACTGTTTTCTAAAGGATAGCATGATGGAGACAAAAATACATAAAACTTAGTCATTAAATCCTTTCAGATACACTAATTCAATTCGAAAATCCAAATTCAGGAATCAACGCATATGAATCACACCCTTTCATCACACATAACCACTAGGCTATTGTGTCCCCTGAAAAATAATAATCATCTTGAACTTATTAAATTAATCAATGTGTATGGATGCGTATGGAGTCTATGATACAGAGCATCTGGAACAGCTCAATTAAATTTTAAAATTGTAGCTGATAATTGCATGCAGGTGATAGAAACACTGCCAATAGAACAGTACCCTATTTTATGGGTCCACCTCCCCAGTCTTGAGTGGCCCATAAAATCCAGCCTCTAGAGGAAAGATCACATTCTCTCAACCACCTTACTTTATAGGAATCATTAAACACTGGCCCAATGCTGGAAGTTCATTGACTCCATTTTATGTCTCAAGGCTCATTTCCATTCCTTGCCCCCTTTGAAAAGATTGTTGTATGCCAACCCTGATGTCTCAAACATAGAATACATTGTAATCTTTACGTTTCAGTCCAAGTCAACAGTTCATCCATTAGACTACATCTCTGCATTGAACTATATCTGCTTCTGAGGTGACCACAAAAACATGCAACCTGCATTCTACAGTAAGACAGTTTTGTATTGTTTGCTAGTCATTTTAGTCAAAGTTTTACAAAAACTGAAATATCCAGGTTAAGAAATTCAGAAATCACCAAGACTTCTAGATCCCTGAGGTGCAATATACACTCTTCACCTTTTCAATAGAATATGATGAATTTACATTGTCAAATCCATAATTTATGTTGGATGTTGGATTATATTCAATAGACAGGGAAAGAATGGTGACATAACTCCAAATCAGAATGCTGTATGGTTTGGAGGGGAACTTGCAGGTAGTGATAATTCCATCCATGCATCCCTTGGTCTTGTTCTGCTTTTGGTCCAGGTTATAGGTTTTGAAGGTGATATCTAAGGACCTTTAATGAATTGTTGCAATGCATCATGTAGATGGTACACACTACTGCTACTGAACACTGGTGGGGGAGGGAGTGGATGTTTGTGGATCTGGTGCCAATCAAGTGGGCTGCTTTGTCCTGGATGGTGTCAAACATTTTGAGTACTGTTGCAGCTGAACTCATCCAGGCAAGTGGGGAGTATTCCATCACACTCCTCACTTGTCCCTTCTAGATGGTGTACAGGCTTTGGGAAGTTGGGAGGAGGGTTACTTCAGCAGCATTTCTAGGCTCTGACCTGATCTTATCGCCACAGTATTTATATGGACCAGCTCAATATCTAGTGTATGGTAATCCATGAGATGTTGATAGAGGGGATTCAGTGATTGTAAATGTCATTGAATGTCAAGGGATGATGATTAGATTTTCATTTGTTGAAGATGGTCATTGCCTGGCACTTGTCAGGCTCAAATGTTATTTGCCATTTGTCAGCCCAAGCCTGGATGTTGTCCGGTTCTTGCATGTATACACGATTTTTTCAGCAGCTGAGAGGTTAACAGAAGTTGTTAATTAAATATCACGGCTTTGAGTGATGTCTGCTCATAATTTGCAAGCTTCATGACTTCACTATATGAAAGTCCTGAAATGTGGCTGCTTCATTCAGTTTTCATATGGTGATGGTGATCCATTATTTATTTTGTGTTTTCAGTTGTATTTTCCTACATCATGTCAGCATATTATCTAGCTTTGTTGGGTACTATGGCAGTTTTTTTGGTTAAATTGTGCTACACTATTATTGGTTAAAGTTATATTGTTCAAAATGATGAGGATAGACATTTGGTTTGGAATCTTCAATCTATTTCTTCTTCTTTATCTAAAATAATGAGAAGTAAATAAATACAAGTGTAGAACATCTGTGACATTTGGTTGGCACTTGTTGCTGCTCTGGATCCTAGTGCTGATTATGAATCCCTTCACATTTAGTTGAACATATCAGAACTGATGTCTCTTTGCTGTCTTCACTTCAATACAACAGTTGCCAGAGATCTGCACCATCTGCTTTTAGATAAGCTAAAGACAACATATGATACAGGGACAGAAAATTGACTGAGTGATAGGAAGCAGACAGTAATGGTTAATGGATAATTTTTGGCGTGGAGGAAGGTTTGTGGTGGACTGTCCCAGTGTCTGAAGGACCCTCGCTTATCATGTTATATAACAAAGATCTGGATTTTGGTGTGCAGGGAATAACTTCAAATTTTTCAGATGACATGAAAGAAATTAGAAGGATTGTAAACTGTGAGGAGAGCAGTGTTGAACGCCAAAAGGACATCAATAAGTTGGTGGAGTGGGCAGATAGGTGGCAGATGAAGTGCAATGCAGAGAAATGTTAGGTAATGCACTTTGGTCAGAAGTACATTGAAAGACTATATAAAATAAGAGTTATAACTCTAAAGAGGTACAGTAGCAAAGGGACCTGGGTGCATAAATGTACATATCATTAAATGTGGCAGGGCATTAATTATGGTGGTGGGAGAACTTATTAAAGCATAATATTCCTTCATTTTTAGAGCACAAGAACAAGGAGGTTATGTTGGACTTGTATGAGACTCTTGTTAGACCTCAGCTGTAGTATTGTGTATGGATGTGGGTGTCACACTATAGAAAAGATGATGAATAAATTGGAGGCAGTACAGAAACAATTTACAAGAATAATTCCAGGAATGAGAAACTTCAGTTATGAGGATAGATTGAAGCTTTGACACAATTCTATATTGGAGAGAAGAAGGCTGAGATGAAGTTTGATAGAGTGTTTTATAGAGCAGACTGCACAGTGTAGATGGTTGTTCTTGCTTATAAAAGAAAAAAAAAATCCACTGCCTGGAAATATGTTGGAGGCAGGTTCAACTTAAGCATTCACGAGGGCATTGGATGATCATTTCAATAGAAGTGGTGTGAAGGAATATGATCAGCACTAGGCAATAGAACCATTGCAGCCACTATGGGAAGAATGGTCTTTTTCTGCATTGTAACAATTCTGTGATGCAGTGGGATACCTCTTTCCTTAGTAGTGAGTGTTACCATGAAATAATTCCCTCCAAAATTATACTTGACTCTCATGTAGATATTAATCTAATTGTAGCTACATGATCTGAAATGAAATGAGAAGAAAAAAGTGCATATATAGCCTGACGATGACTGAATGATTAGAAAGGACTAATTCTTGAGATGAGTTTTATCAGACTTGAAATATTAACTCTGTTTCTCTTTCCACTGATGCTACCAGACCTGCTGAGTTTCTGCAGAATTCTCTGTCTTTATGGATATAGATTTGCTCGCTGAGCTGGTAGGTTCATTTTCAGATGTTTTGCCACCATGCTAGGTAACATCTTTAGTGAGGTAAAAACAATGACTGCAGATGCTGGAAACCAGATTCTGGATTAGTGCTGCTGGAAGAGCACAGCAGTTCAGGCAGCATCCAAGGAGCTTCAAAATCGAAGTTTCGGGCAAAAGCCCTTCATCAGGAATAAAGGCAGTGAGCATGAAGTGTGGATAGATAAGCTAGAGGAGGGTGGGGGTGGGGAGAAAGTAGCATAGAGTACAATGGGTGAGTGGGGGAGGGGATGAAGGTGATAGGTCAGGGAGGAGAGGGTGGAGTGGATAGGTGGAAAAGGAGATAGGCAGGTAGGACAAGTCCGGACAAGTCATGGGAACAGTGCTGAGCTGGAAGTTTAGAACTAGGGTGAGGTGGGGGAAGGGGAAATGAGGAAACTGTTGAAGTTCACATTAATGCCCTGGAGTTAAAGTGTTCCGAGGTGGAATATGAAGCGTTCTTCCTCCAGGCGTCTGGTGGTGAGGGAGCGGCGGTGAAGGAGGCCCAGGACCTCCATGTCCTCAGCAGAGTGGGAGGGGGAATTGAAATGTTGGGCCACGGGGCGGTGTGGTTGATTGGTGCCGGAGTCCCGGAGATGTTCCCTAAAGCGCTCTGCTAGGAGGCGCCCAGTTTCCCCAATGTAGAGGGGACCACATCGGGAGCAACGTATACAATAAACGATATTGGTGGATGTGCAAGTAAAACTTTGATGGATGTGGAAGGCTCCTTTAGGGCCTTGGATAGAGGTGAGGGAGGAGGTGTGGGTGCAGGTTTTACAGTTCCTGTGGTGGCAGGGGAAAGTGCCAGGATGGGAGGGTGGGTTGTAGGGGGGCATGGACCTGACCAGGTAGTCACGGAGGGAACGGTCTTTGCGGAAGGTGGAAAGGGGTGGGGAGGGAAATATATCCCTGGTGGTAGGGTCTGTTTGGAGGTGGCGGAAATGTCGGCGGATGATTTGGTTTATGCGAAGGTTGGTAGGGTGGAAGGTGAGCACCAGGGGCGTTCTGTCCTTGTTACGGTTGGAGGGGTGGGGTCTGAGGGCGGAGGTGGGGGATGTGGATGAGATGCGTTGGAGGGCATCTTTAACCACGTGAGAAGGGAAATTGCGGTCTCTAAAGAAGGAGGCCATCTGGTGTGTCCTATGGTGGAACTGGTCCTTCTGGGAGCAGATATGGCAGAGGCAGAGGTGGAGGAATTGGGAATACGGGATGGCATTTTTGCAAGAGATAGGGTGGAAAGAGGTGTAATCCAGGTAGCTGTGGGAGTCGGTGGGTTTGTAAAAAATGTCAGTGTCAAGTCGGTCGTCATTAATGGAGATGGAGAGGTCCAGGAAGGGGAGGGAGGTGTCAGAGATGGTCCAGGTAAATTTAAGGTCAGGGTGGAATGTGTTGGTGAAGTTGATGAATTGCTCAACCTCCTCGCGGGAGCACGAGGTGGCGCCAATGCAGTCATCAATGTAGCGGAGGAAGAGGTGGGGAGTGGTGCCAGTGTAATTACGGAAGATCGACTGCTCTACGTAGCCAACAAAGAGACAGGCATAGCTGGAGCCCATAAATGTGCCCATGGCTATCCCTTTGGTCTGGAGGAAGTGGGAGGATTCAAAGGAGAAATTGTTAAGGGTGAGGACCAGTTCGGCCAAACGAATGAGAGTGTCGGTGGAAAGGTACTGTTGGGGATGTCTGGAGAGGAAAAAACGGAGGGCTTGGAGGCCCTGGTCATGGCGGATGGAGGTGTAGAGGGATTAGATATCCATGGTGAAGATGAGGCATTGGGGACCGGGGAAATGGAAGTCTTGGAGGAGGTGGAAGGCATGGGTGGTGTCTCGAACGTATGTGGGGAGTTCCTGGACTAGGGGGATAGGACAGTGTTGAGGTAGGTAGAGATGAGTTCAGTGGGGCAGGAGCATGCTGATACAATGGGTCGGCCAGGGTGTCAGGCTTGTGGATCTTGGGAAGGAGGTAGAACTGGGCAGTGCGGGGTTCCCGGACTATGAGGTTGGAAGCTGTGGGTGGGAGATCTCCTGAGGTGATGAGGTTCTGTATGGTCTGGGAGATGATGGTTTGGTGATGGGGGGTGGGGTCATGGTTGAGGGGGCAGTAGGAAGAGGTGTACTCGAGTTGACGTTTGGCTTCAGCGGTGTAGAGGTCAGTGCGCCAGACTACCACTGCACCCCCTTTATCCGCTGGCTTGATGGTGAGGTTGGGATTGGAGCAGAGGGATTGGAGGACTGCGTGTTGTGAGGGTGAGAGGTTGGAGTGGGGGAGGGAGGAAGACAGGTTAAGGCGGTTAATGTCCCGGTGGCAGTTGGAAACGAAGAGGTCGAGGGCAGGTAATAGGCCAGCGCGGGGTGTCCAGGTGGATGCAGTGTGTTGGAGGTGGGCGAAGGGGTCCTTGGAAGGTGGGTGGGAGTCCTGATTGTTAAAGTAAGCTCGGAGGCAGAGGTGACAGAAGAATTGTTCGACGTCACAGCGTGTATTAAATTCATTGATGCATGGACGGAGGGCGATGAAGGTGAGTCCTTTGCTGAGGACTGATCGTTCGTCCTCAGTGAGGGGGAGGTCTGGAGGGATGGTGAAAACTCGGCAGGGATGGGAGCTGGGGTCTGGTTTGGGTGTAGAGTTGGGAATGGGGGCAGAACCTGTAACTGGAGTGGGTGTGATGGTGGGGGGAATGGGGGTGGAGTCATCAGCAGGGGTAGTGTTCCCCTCGGAGTTCTGGGGGTTGGGATAGTGACAGTGGGGTCTGTGGGGGGCATGTCAGCAGAATGCAGGTGAGTGGCGCTAATGGGGGCGGAACACATCTTTAGTGAGCTTCCAGACGAAGCATTGCTGATGATTCCTGCTTTTTATTTGTATGTTTGGGTGTATTTGGGCTGGTGATGTCATTTCTGGCAGTGATGTCATTTCCTGTGGTGATGTCATTTTGTGTTATTTTTCTCAGGGTGGTAAATGGGGTCATTGTGTTTGTTGATAGAGTTCCAGTTGGAATGCCATGCTTCTAGGAATTCTCTTGCATGTCTCTATTTGGCTTGTCCTAGGATGGATGTGTTGCCCCAGTCGAAGTGGTGTCCTCCCTCATCTGTATGTAAGGATATTAGTGAGAGAGGGTCATGTCGTTTTGTGGCTAGTTGATGTTCATGTATCCTGGTGGCTAGTTTTCTGCCTGTTTGCCCAATGTAGTGTTTGTTACAGTCCTTGCAAAGTATTTTGCAAATGGCATTAGTTTTGCTTGTTGTCTGTAAAGGGTCTTTCAAGTTCATTAGCTGCTGTTTTGGTGTGTTGGTGTGTTTATGGCCTACCATGATGCCAAGGGGTCTGAGTAGTCTGGCAATCATTTACAAGATGTCTTTGATGTAGGGGAGAGTGGCTAGGGTTTCTGGACGCATTTTGTCTGCTTGTGTGGGTTTGTTGCTGAGAAATCTGTGGACTGTGTTCATTGGTACCCGTTCTTTTTGAATACACTGTATAGGTGACTTTCCTCTGCTCTGCGTAGTTCCTGTGTGCTGCAGTGTGTGGTGGCTCATTGAAATAATGTTCTGATGCAGCTTCATTTGTGGATGTTGAGATGATTGCTTCTGTAGTTCAGTATTTGATTCGTATGTGTTGTTTTCCTGTAGGCACTGGTTTGAGGTTCCCCATTGGCTGTTCACTCTACAGTGACATCTAGGTATGGCAGTTTGTTGTTGTCTTCCTCCTCAAACAGGTAGAAAACTAGCCACCAGGATACATGAACATTAACTAGCTACAAAACGACATGACCCTCTCTCGCTAGTATCCTTATAAGGAAGGGCACAACTTTGACTGGGACAATACATCCATCATAGGTCAAGCCAAACAGAGACACGCATGAGAATTCCTAGAAGCATGGCATTCCAACCAGAACTCTATTAACAAGCACACTGACTTGGACCCGATTTACCACCCCTGAGAAAAAGAACAGGAAATGACATCACTATAGGAAATGACATTACCACAGAAATGACATCACCAACCCAAACATAGAAATAGAAAGCTTGAATCATCAGCAATACTTTGTCTGGAGGCTCATTGAAGATATTACCTTGTATGGTGACAAAATGTCTGAAAATGAACCTTCCAAATCAGCAAACAAACCTACATCCAGAACCTCAACCTGAGCTACAAATCTTGTCAAAACTCTCTGTCTTTATTTCAGATTTCCAGCATCTGTAGTATTTCACTTTGATAAGAAAAATCACTGTTTTAATGTGTTTCTGTGTTTTGCTAAAGGAATGTGTGCCTGTATGTTTAGATTAAGTGTTACAACTCAGCAGTAATGAACCGAACGATCACGTAGCTCTGTAAGGCTGAAGTTCTGTTTCAAAAGCAGTCACAGTAAATCAGAAAGTGTGGACTATTTAATTTATGATCATAACAGAATTATGTTGTGTAAATATCATATGGTTGATTGGTTGACACAAAAATCAAGGGAATAGCTTATATGAACAGCCTGCACAAATTAAGCCTGAGGTCAAAGTTCATTAAGACCAAGCTACTTTCCAGGGAGACACAAGCAAGTTTTAATGAGCAATTAACCAAACTAGTCATGGAAAACATGATGTGCTTGTGATGTTTGCAATTGGTCAAACTGATCATTTGCTGGCAACTGGACAGTGTCAAGATTGAACACACAGTGTGTATGGAGAAAGGTTAGAAGAGAAAATTTTGCCTCAGTGCATGGTAGGCTATGGAGCTCAGGTCATCTGATCAGCAGCTGAAATTTGGGATGGAGCAGGCTAAGTCCCAGGTTGGTTCAAATGAACCTACTCACTTGCAATTGTAAGCAATTTAAGGGTGAGATTTTTGCAGTATTTTAATACTGTACATTGTTTTGATTAGGAAGCTTGGGTATATTCTATTGTTAAAACTATTAGAGGTTATTGTTATTCAGAGTAAATCCAATGGACAAAATGTGAAAGTGAAAATTAAAATTGACAGTATTAAAATACTTTATACCAATCTGATAGCTTGCGTAAGTAAGAAATGTGTGCAGTCAATTGTGTATAAATGTTATTAGACCAAACAAACATCATAATGCATGTTATTGGATATACCCCTAGAAGACTGCCAGGGTCGGAGGATTTGAGCTTTAGGGAGAGACTAAGTAGGCTGAGGCTGTTCTCCCTGGAGCGTCAGAGACTGAGGGGTGACCTTACAGAGGTTAGTAAAATCATGAGGGGCATGGATAGGGTAAATCGACAAGGTCTTTTTCCCTGGGGTGGGGGAGTCCAGAACGAGACAGCATAAATTTAGGGTGAGAGGGGAATGATATAAAAGGGACCTAGGGGGCAACTTTTTCACACAGAGGGTGTCGTGTATGTACGGAATGAGCTGCCAGAGGAATCGGTGGTGGCTGGTACAATTACAGCTTTTAAAAGGCATCTGGATAGGTATATGAATAGGAGGGTTGAGGTGGATATGGGCCAAGTGCTGGCAAATGGGATTAGATTAGGTTAGGACATCTAGTCAGCATGGACGAGTTGGACCGAAGGGTCAGTTTCCGTGCTATACATCTCTAACACTCTAAGGCACAAGACCAGTACAAGACCATAAGGTGTTGAAGCAGAAGTAGGCCATTCAGCCCATCGAGTCTGCTTTGCCATTCAATGAGATCATTGGTGATCTGATAATCCTCAATTTCACTTGCCTGCCTTTATCCCGTAACTCTTGCAGATTAAAAACCTGTTAATCTCAGTCCTGATAATACTTCATGACCCAACCTTGGCAGGCTGCTATGGTAAAGATTTCCATAGGTTCACTACCCTCTGAGAGAAGAAATTCCTCCTTACATGTCAAACCCATTACTCTGAGATTATATGGTCTCCCACACCTCTCCGCATCCATCATGCCAAATCCTAAAGCATCTCATAAGCGTCAACAAGGTTACTTCTCTTTCTACTAAACTCCAGTGAGTCAAGACTGTACCTCCTCAACCTCTCCTCAAAAGACAATCCCTCCATACAGCATCAGTGTAGTGAATCTTCTCCAGACTGTGTCCAATGTCAGTATTCATGTGCTGACAGAAGAAGCCTAAAACTGTTCACTTTATTCCAGCTGTGGCCTTCTATCACAAAACCTCCTTATTTCATACACTACTCCCTTTGAAATAAAGGTCAACATTCCATTTGCCTTCCCTTTATCCACTGAACTTGGATGCTATCGTGTATTATTCATGAATAAGGAACCCCCAAATCCCTCTCTTCTTGCTTTCTGCAGCTCTTTTCCATTTAAATAATATTCAGCTCCTCTATTCTTCCTGCCAAACTGTATAACCTCACATTTTCCTTAACCTGTTAAAATTTGTCCACTCACTTGACCCTCTACAGCCTTCTTGTGATATTCTCACCAATGTGCTTTCTCATCTATTTTCCATTAATTCAGATTATCCTCTTACATTTGTCTTATTTGAAGGAGAAGACACGGTGCATTGGAATGGCACGGAAGGACATTGATATGGTGATCAGCACCTATTCTGTAATGCCCCACTGGCAACAAAGATATGCCATGCAGTTTTACCTTAATTAAAATGGGTGTGAGAAAGGGCAATGATTGTTACAAGGCTTCAGACAGTACTCAATAGACATTAAGTTAACTTTGCGCCATGACTGTTAAATGTAACGAGGAATGAAACTTGAATATATGCTCCATGAAATGTGCATTGATGTTTTTACTGGCAAGTGACCTCCAGCCTCAGAAAGAGCCATTCTCATTTGGTCTATTTCCTGTTGCAAGAGTTCCAATGTTTTAGCATCAATACTAGAAATGTTGCTTATATTTCTCTGCTGTATCACTCTTACAAATTCGTTGATTTTCCACTAACCAAGACAATTTCCTCTTGAGTTGTGGAGGTTTTAACAGCACAGATGTCAATGAATTTTTTGATCTCTCTCCAAGTGTGCCTTGGGCCACAATTCTCATGGGCCACTCTTGCCATTACCAGTAAATTGAGGGTCATTTTTCAATCTTATTTATTTCAACAGGCAACAGAAACTTTGTTTTGGGCTCAACTTTCAAATAATACAAGAGATGATGCTCCATTCCGGTATTCCTGCTGAGGTATGGTGTTTGCAAGAAATGCTGATTAGGAACTCAGCAGCACACAGCCTGTGATTTTCTCTCCATTTAAACTAAATGAGATAGAAATTAACCTGTGTGACTGCAATTTATCAGACATCATCCTCTCTGGACCTTCTGTTTCTCAAGGAACATCAAATTAAGAAACAGTTCTTGGTTAATGGTCAATAAAGTAACACACTGTTGAAGATTTCTATCTTGCGCTTATCAGTGTGTATTACACACACATGTAATCCTTTCTGGGTTAGAATCATACCTTGCACAAAGGGGGATGGTTGTGTTTGATGGAGTCCAGTTATTTCATCCTCAGGACATTGCTGCAGAATTCCCTCAGACAATACCTACACCCAACCATCAGCTGCCTCATCCACGATTTTCCATGCATATAAAGTTACAAATAGTGATCTCCCTGACAAAATTAACAGTCTTATGGACAAGTGTGAATTAATTAGGGAAAGTTAGCATGGGCTTGTTAAAGGCAAATTGTGTTTTACTAACCTGAGTATTTTCATTAAGTAACAGAGATGATAAAGATAATATATAATATCATAGAATCCCTACAATGTGGAAGCAGGTCATTTGGCCCATCAAGTCCACACTGACCCTCCCACCCTATCCCTGTATTTCACATGGCTAACCCATCTAGTGTGTACATCCCTAGGTACTATGGGCAATTTAGCACAGCCAATTCACCTAGCCTGCACATCTTTGGACTGTAGGAGTAAACCACACAGACATGGGAGATTGTGCAAACTCCACATAGACAGTCATCCAAGGCTGGAACTGAACTCAAATCTCTAGAACTGTGAGGCAGTAGTGCTGACCACTGAGCCACCTTGCCACATAGACTTGCAAAATGCATTTGGAAAAGCACCAAAATTGGAGCCAATGTAATAAAATGGGCAGCAGTAACATAAATAGGAAGATATCTGCATGACATCAAACAGAGGACAATTGTTTCTCAGGCTGGAGAAGGGAATACAGTGGTGTTCTTCAGGAGTCAGTACTAGGATCACTGCTTTCTTGAAATATATTAATGATTTGGACTTGAGCACGGGGGGACACAATTTTGGTTTTGCAGGTAATACAAAACCAGGAAGTGAACTGTGAAGAAGATAGCAATCAAATTAAAAAAAGATAAAGAAAGACTGAAATGGTCAGTCTGATAGAATAGCTCATTTCATGGCATTTGGATATTAATGCACAGAAATGTGATATGATACATTATGGTGGGAAGAATGGTGAGAGACAATAAAATTAAAAGACACAAATCGACAGGGATTTCAGGATCGGAGAGGCCTGAGGACTATGTGCACATATTGTTGATGGTAAAAGGCAGGTTAGGAAAGTAGTTAAAAAGACATACAGGGTCCCAAGCATAATAAAGCAAGACACAGATTCCAGAAACAAGAATGTCATTATGAAGCTTTAGAAAATGATGGTTTGGCCTCATTAGTAATTTACATCCTATGTTAGGTACCATATTTACGAAGGCTATGGAGCATATGCAGAAAAGGTCGATAACAACGGTTTCAAGGATGCAGCAGTTGTGTGTTTAGACTGGGCAAACAGGAGCAGCACGGTGGCTCAGTGGTTAGCACTGCTGCCTCACAGTGCCAGAGACCCGGGCTCAATTCCACCCTCTGGCAACTACCTATGTGGAGTTTGCAGGCTCTCCCCATGTCTGTGTGGGTTTCCTCCTGTAGTCCAAAGATGTGCAGGTTAGGTGGACTGGCCATAGGGAATGCAGGGATAAGATAGGGGGTGGATCTGAGTGGGATGATGCTTGGTGTGGATGCAATGAGCCGAATAGCCTGCTTCCACGTTCTATGGGGATGTCTTGCTTTGAGAAGAGAGTCGACAGGTGATTTAATAAAGGTGCTCAAAAGTATGAGGAGTCTAGTTAACATTGATCGCAACTGTTCCCATTGATTCAGAGGTTGCCTTCAATGGACATAGAATTTGGGAGAGAGTGGTGGAGGTAGATTCAGTCAGGGCTTTCAAGACACAATGAGGTATGCACCTGAAGAGAACATTTACAAGAACAAAGAGCTAGTGGGACAAGCTGATCTGCTGTGCAGACCCAGTGGGCTATAAACATCTTATGGTTCTATGATTACACAATGTTTGGTGTTAATTGTAATGATGTTAATGAACCAATCTAAAGAAGCATTGACTATGACCATGAAGGATTTGTGATTCTGCATGGAAAGAGGCCCTTCAGCCCACTGTGTCTGTATCAGTCAGATACCCTTCTATACCCCAATCCCATTTCCCATGATTTGACCCATAGCATTGTATGGTATGGCACTTCAACCATTCATCTAAATACCTCTTAAATATTGTTATGTTTCCTGCATAGAACGTAGAACATAGAACAGTACAGTACAAGCCCTTCCACCCTCGATGTTGTGCTTACCTTTTATCTGACTCTCAGATTGGACTAACGTACATACCCTTTATCTTCCATGTGCCTATCCAAGAGTCACTTAAATGTCCCTAATGTATCTGACTGTACTACCACTGCCAGCAGTGCATTCCACACACCCACCACTCTCTGTGTAAAGAACCGACCTCTGACATCTCCCCTAAACCTTTCTCTAATCAACTAAAAATAATGCCCCCTTGTGATAGCTATTTCCACCCTGGGAAAAAAAGTCTCTGGCTATCCACTCTATCTATGCCTCTCATCATCTTGTGCACCTCCAGCAAGTCATTTCTCATCCTTCTTCGCTTCAATAAGAAAAGCCCTAAATCCCTCAATCTTTCTTCATAAGACATGCCCTCCAATCCAGGCAGCATCCTGGTAAATCTCCTCTGCATCCTCTCTAAAGCTTCCACATCTTTCCTTTAATGTGGTGACCAGAACTGAACACAATATTCCAACCGTGTTCTAACCAGGGCTTTATAGAGCTGCAGCATAACCTCGTGGCTCTTAAACTCAATCCCCTTGCTAATGAAAGCCAACACACCACTGCCTTTTTGACAACCACATTTCTATTGTGCATTTCCTTGAGAACATCTGTTCCCAATTTAGGTGCCCCAGTTCCTGCCTAATACTGTTGTAATTCCCCCTCTCCCTGTTAAATGCTTTCCCATACCGTCTGCTCCTATCCCTACCACATATGCATGTACCACCTCTTCAAATCACCTATCAACTCTCTTCTTTAAGCAAGACATCCCCATAGAATGTGGAAGCAGGCTATTCAGCTCATTAAGTCCACTCCAAATAGAACTTGGGTGGTACCTTTGAGGGGTCTATGGACATGGATCCCAAGAGCTCTCTGTTCCTCCACACTGCCAAGAATCCTGCCTTTAACCCTGTTTTCTGCATTCAAATTCAACCTTTTAAAGTGAATCACTTCACACTTTTCCAGGGTTATAAAGTAGCCAGAAAGGAACTGAAGAATGGACTTAGGAGAGCTAGAAGGTGGTGTAAAAAAACTTTAGCAGGTGGCATTAAAGAAAACCTTAAGGCATTCTACTTGTATGTAAGGAACAAGAGGATAGCCAGAGTATGGCTGGGGGCCGATCAGGGATAGTGGAGGGAATTTGTTATGGGAGTCGAGGAGGTAGTGAAGGTCCATAATGAACATTTTGCTTCAATATTCACTACTGACAGGGACCTTGACATTTTTGAGGACAGCATAAAACTGATTTGCTTGAACATGCTGATATTCAGAAGGATGATGTGCTGAAAATTTTGAAAACCATAAGAATATATAAATCCTCTGGGCCAGGCAGGATATACCCTTGGTTCCTAGAGGAAGCAAAGGAAGAGATTGCTATGCCTTTGGAGATGGTCTTTGCGTCCTCACTGTCCACTGGAATAGTACCAGATGATTGGAGGGTGGCAAATGTTCAAGAAAGGGAATAGGGATAATCTTGGCAAATACAAACCAGTGAGGCTTACATCTGTGATGGGCAAAGTATTGGAGAGGATTCTGAGAGACAGGATTTATGATTACCTAGAAAACCATAGTTTGATTAGAGATACTCAGCATAGCCCTGTGAGGGGCAGGTCATGCCTCACAAACACGATTGAATTCTTTGAGGATGTGACAAAACACATTGATGAAGGTAGAGCAGTGGATGTGGTGTATATGGATTTTAGCAAGGTATTTGATAAGATTCCCAATGGTGGGCTCATTCAGAAAGTAAGGAGGTATGGAATACAGGGAAATCTAGCTATGTGGTTCAGAATTGGCTGGCCCATAGAAGATAGAGGGTGGTGATAGATGGAAAGTGTTCAGCTTGGAGCTTGGCGACCAGTGGTATTCTGCAAGGATCTGTTCTGGGACCTCTGCTTTTTGTGATTTTGATAAATGACTTGGATGAAGAAGTGGAAGGGTGGATTAGTAAGTTTGCCAATGAGTGATGGATTGTGTGGGGGGCTGTTGTAGGTTGCAGTAGGACATTGACAGAATGCAGAACTGGGCTGAGAAGTGGCAAATAGAGTTCAACCTATGCTTTCTTAACAACCCTACCCACCCTCCCTTTTGTCTTCAAGGATCTATGGACATGCATACCAAGGTCCCTCTGATCCATAGTAGTTCCCAATACTCTCCCATTCATTGTGTACTCACCTGCATCGTGAATCCTCCCAAAGTAATCTCTCACTTTTTGGGTAAAATTCTATCTGTTATTGTTCTGACCGTCTGACTAGCCTTTCCTATGGCACAGTGGCTCAGTGGTAGCCCTGTTGCCTCACAGTTCCAGGGACACAAATTTGGTTCCAGCCTTGGGTGACTGTTTGGAGTTTATATGCTCTCCCCATGTCTGCATGGGTTTCCTTCAGTTGCTCTGGTTTCTTCCCACAGTTGTGCAAGTTAGGTGGATTGGCCATGATAAATCACTCATAGTGTTCTGGGATGTGTAGGTTAGGTGGATTAGCCATGGGAAATACAGGGTTACAGGGAAAGGAACGGTGGGTCGGGTGGGATGTTCTTCAAAGGGTCAGTATGTATTGGATGGGCCAAATCGCCTCCTTCCACACTGTCGGGATTCTATGATTCTGTCGGGATTCTATGATTCTGTAGTGTAAAGCTTTATTCCTCCTTATTTACCCCACCACCAATTTTTGTGCCACCTATGACCTTACTGATCAGACCCGCTAAATGTATGTTCAGATCATTAATGTATACCACAAACAGCAAAGAACCCAACACAAAATACTGCAGTATGACACCAGACACAGGGTTTTATTCACAAACACAACCTTCAACCAACCTCTCCTTCTGCCACTAAGCCAACTTTGGATCCAGTTTTCTAAGGATCCCATTGGCTGTTACTTTCTTGACCATTTTCCCATGACACCTTTCTGAAGCCATACTAAAGGCTATGTAGACTGCATCCACTGCGTTGCTTCAACAACACTCCTAGTCACCATCTAACAATCCAAACAAATTTTTTAGACATGATCACTTTCAGATAAGGCCAGCTACCTTGATTCATCTTCCTTGCTCCAGTTGGAGATTAATTCTATCCCTCAGAACATTTTCCAAAAGTTTGTCAAGCGCTGATGCTTGACTGTCTCCTATAGTTCCCTGGTTTATCCCTACTGACCTTCTTCAATAATGATTCCACATAACCTTTAAGGTATCTTTGAGACTTGTGGCACCTCTTCTGTGGCCCTAGGATATTTAAGAATTAATGCCAGGGCCCCAACAATCTCCTTCGTTCAGAAAGCAGCCTGGACTACATCTCATTTGGGTTTGTGAATTTATCCAATTTTAAGCAAGCTAAAAACCTGCCCCCTCTCAATGTGGATTCATTCATTGCTCACAGATGATCATGTACATATAAGAGACTGGAAATTCTGTTGCTCCAAAGACACTCAAGAAGCTTGATGCTATCCAAGCCAGAATAGCCCATTTGATTGGCACGCCATTAACCTTCTTAAACATTCACTCTCTCCACCATTGGCATCCAACGACACAGTGTGAACCATCCATGAGAAGCACTGTAGCACTCACCATACTTTAAATACTTTAAAAGCATATTCCAAATCCCTATGTTTTACCACGTAGAAGGACAAGGAGAGAGTACATATAAGAATATCATCATCTGCAAGTTCATCTCCAAGTCATACATCACCTTGACTTAGAACTATATATTTCTTCCTTCAGTATTACAGGTCAAAATCTTAACATCACTATGGGCATTCCCACACCTCAAAGACTGCAATGGTTCAAGAAGGTGACTCACCACCACCTTTGCAAAGGATAGTTAGGGATGGACAATAAATACAGTCAAGATTAAATAAATGCAAAAAATCATGTGGAACAAGTAACTAATTTAACACTACCAAACTTACCACTACAGTAGATACATTTTTAACTCAATCTGTTCTTATTCATTTATTTTGAGCTAAACAAAATTGGTTTCCTAAGCAACTTTTAAATCTTTGTAAAGTCTCAAATAAGCTATTATTCAAATCCTGTTCTCATAATGAGTTAGGAAGATTGCCCAATGGACAATTGAGCAGTACAAAGCTGAAAGATCTAAACTTCACTACAGAGAGAGGTCATTTCAGCTGGAGTCTGAGATCGATCTCCAATTGGCCTCACCGTCATTGGGTTTGAGAGTGGAGAGTCGGCCAAGTTTCTGGGTATTGGTAACATTCAGAGTTAATAAGTAAAAATTAAATGCTGACATGATTGGGTTAGTCGTGATTGGGTTAATCTTCCTTCCTTGTGTTTAACACATAACTAATGCTGAATTGGCCAAGGCATTGGAGGATGACACATTGATTTCAGTGAACTGGGAGAATTAAAGGTGATCCCATATTTAAAAGAGATCTGTAATTTCTCTTACATAATTCCATAAGATCATAAAACATAGTAGAAATTAGGCCATTCAGCCCATCGAATCTGCTCTGCCATTCAATCATGCCATATAAGTTTCTCAACCCCATTGTCTGGCTTTCTGCCCATAATCCTTGATCCCCTTTACAATTAAGAACCCATCTATCTATCTCCGTCTTAAATATACTCAATGACCTGGCCTCCTCAGCCTTCTGTAGCAGTGAATTCCATAGATTCACCACTCTCTGGCTGAAGAAGTTTTTCCTTATCTCTGTTTTAAAAGGTTTTCTCTTTACTCTCGGGATGTGCCCTTGAGTACTAGACTCTCCTACTAATGGAAATATCTTCCCAACATCCACTCTGTCCAGACCATTCAGTATTCTGTAAATTTCAATTAGATCCCCCCTCATCCTTCTAAACTTGGTCAAGTATGGACCCAGAGTCCTCAAGCATTTCTCATGTGTTAAGTTGCTCATTCCTGGGACCATTCTCATGAAACTCCTCTGAACACACTCCAGGACCAGCACATCCTTTCTGAGACATGGGGCCAAAAACTATGGCCTGACCAGAGCCTTATAGAGCCTCAGAAGGACATCCCTGCTTTTATAATCAAGTGCTCTCGAAATAACTGGCATCCTTGCATTTGTCTTTCCAACTACCGAATCAACCTGCAAGTTTACCTTGAGAGAATCCTGGACTAGGACTCCCAAGTCTCTTTGCACTTCAGACTTCTGAATTTTCTCCCCATTTAGAAAATATCCATGCCTCTATTCTTCCTACCAAAGTGCATGACCACACACTTTTCCCCGTTGGACTCCATAATTCGATAGGATGCAAGTGAAAGCTTTGTTCTCCCTACACTTCAAAACTATTTTCACACTCTTCCTTCATTTATATCATGCTGAAAACAAGGGATGTTGCTTCAAAGCCTGGTTCACCTCGTCTTGGTCTCCAAACTTCATTACTTTGTTTAATTTTATTTTCCCCCATCTTCTTGCAGTCTTCAGGCTTTTAAAACCTAAACTGTGTCATCTAATTATTGCATCTTGACTTGTTTTTTTTTCTTTTGTCCTCACTTTATTAAGGTGATGTTTTGCACCATGTTCTTGGTACTTCACCTTGAAATTATAAGACAGAACTGTAATTGAACTTTCGTAATAACTTCAGACATAACCAACTACAGAGCTTTTCAATGTACACACTGGATGGAAGAGAGATAACAAACAACTGTGTTTTATGTTTGTGTGTATTTGATGCTGGAGTTAATATTGTATCTAGTTTTCCCTTTCTCCAAGTGTTTACTATATATGTTATGATCCTAAAACAAGTGTGCTGGTGCTCCACGCAGATGAAATAAATGGGCCAACTATATTATACTGAGCAAAAACTGATACAATCTAAGAAAAAGGGGATTTAAATTGAGATTACGGTCATGACATAAGGAATAATCAGTTCTTACCTTACTGCAGTGATCTCAATGATAACTAGTCTTAAAAATATTTTACTGCAGACACTAAGTATCTGAAATTGAAAACTGAAAATAACAAATTGAAATAATTGAAATCCATGAAATTCTCAAACGCTTTAACAAGATAGATGCTGAGAGATTGGGCAGATAGTACATGCGTGTGGATTGCTAACAGCTC
Source organism: Chiloscyllium punctatum (assembly GCF_047496795.1). Classification (NCBI taxonomy): domain Eukaryota; kingdom Metazoa; phylum Chordata; class Chondrichthyes; order Orectolobiformes; family Hemiscylliidae; genus Chiloscyllium; species Chiloscyllium punctatum. The sequence continues at coordinate 87,580,257 of NC_092746.1, read as the reverse complement.
TGGAAGAAAAGTCTGCAATGAGCCAATGACCAGAAATAAGTTCACTCCACAACCATACCACACTGTGGGTGGGCTGAAGTGCTGGAAACTGGGACTTCTGCCCCTCAAGTGGAAGGGAGTCTCACTCTAGATCTGCTGGCCAATCTAATTGTGTAGTAAGTCTAACAGTCCTGGACATGTCTGAATTCAGTAATGGGTGCTGCTGGGTGCATGCTTGATGAATTCTGGAGTGAGCCAAGTCAGGGCCAAGGAGTGGGGACCATTTGCCATTAGGGATGGAGCCTAGGGATGTTGGGCTTTGAAATACAATCAGAAAAGTATTATCTTTTTTGGGTGGTGGAGGAAGGGTAAAGCATAGTCCTGATTAGCAAATGACAGACTCCAAAGTCACCCTACTTCCCATGTTTTAAAACTTTGGTTCAGACCTTGTTGAGACAAATGACTTGAAATTTATTAATACCACCAGCTATTTCCATTGCTATAATATTACTATATATAGTCTGATTCTGTGCTTACTGATTTTTACTTTGCATGTCATTCACATAACCAATTGCCTGAACAACCACACTGACTTCATTACATTAAGAGAATGACTGGAGGCAAGGTGGGTATATTTATACAGGAGTGTCACATCTAATGATGTCATGTAACTGTTAAATGTTCTGGACCTGTGTGATTTGGAATCTATGGAATAATACAACAGTGGGTTGTGGATGCTCTATCACTGAATATATTTAAGATTAAGGTTAGATAAATATTTAGAGAAATCTCAGAAAATCAAGCAATATCAGGAGTAGATAGGAAAGTAGAGAAGAAATCCAAAAGTCAGTTGTGATTGTATTGAATGGCACAGCAGACTTGATAGTCTATTCCTGCTCTTATTAATGTGTTCTTGTACTTATGAAATTTCATGAGTCCCACTCTCCCTTAGCTTCACTTGGTATGGTCAATCCAGCTCTCAACCAATACAGATTTTGATGCCTTTGATAGAAACACAGGAAGAGCTATTGACCTTTTTAAACCTTTGAGTCTCCCTAACTGGGAGAAAAAGTTTGTGCCATTCTACCCTTTTTGCTTTTGAGACTGTATTGGAACATTGATCAAATTAGTGCCTAATGCCCCCAAATTCCAGGGATAAAATTCCAGTTCATAGAATGTCCCCTTATAATCTAAGCCTTGACTTGTTATATCTTTCTCCTTCCAAGGCCAATGTATCCTCATAAACTGCAATGTCCAGAATGCTTCTAGTACTCCGGGTGTGGTCTAACCAGGACTGTGCATAGCTAAAATATGGTACCCATGAATCTGTGCTCTAGTCTGCTATTTATTAAAAGGGAGCATTTCATCAGTTTTTAAAATTTACTTTCTGCATCTGTCATGATATTTTAATGTTCAGCTTATCTGGAGCCATAAGTTTCTTTGGACTCCACTATTTCGAAGTACCCAGTTCTAACTATTTTAAGTCCAAAATCGATGACACCATTTCAGCCTGTGCTGAAGTCCACATGAACATTTTTGTCGATTCGTTTAATATATTAGTTTAATTTTGCAATATTCTGCTTCAAATTATGTTTATACTTACACCTATCTCTGTGTCATCAGAAAATTTAGAAATATGTCATCCTACTCTATTGTCTAAGGTATTAATAAATCTGTCAAATAGTTGGTATCCGATCCCTGCAAGACATAAATTCGTCACTTCCTGCCATTTAGAGTACTTATTCATTTTCTTCATAATCTATCAATTTTCTAACCAGATAAATGATTTATGTCCAGTTCCATTAACATCAACTTTAGCTATGTATCTTAGGGAAGGACTTTATCACGTGTTCTGGAAGTCTAACACATTTGACATTAACCTGTCATTATTTTTGTCAACTCTTCCAGAAATTCAGTCAGATGTGGTTTGGTTTTTTCAACTCCAGTTGCCCTCCCTGATCAGCTGAAGATGTTCAAAATTTTTGGGGTGGCACAGTGGCTCAGCGGTTAGCACCACTGCCTCACAGCACCAGGGACCTGGATTCGATTCCAGCCTTGGGCCACCTGTCTGTGTGGAGTTTGCACATTTGCCCTATGTCTGCATGGGTTTTCTTTGGGTGCTCTGGTTTCCTCCCACAATCCAAAGATGTGCAGTTTAGACGAATTGACCATGCTAAATTGCTCGTAGTGTCCAGGGATGTGTAGGTGAGGAGCATTAGTCAGGGGTAAATGTAGAGTAATAGGGTAGGAGAATGGGTCTGGGTGAGTTACTCTTCAGAGGGTCAGTGTGGACTTGTTGGGCTGAAGGGCCTGTTTTCACACTATAGGGAGTCTATGATCTATAAAATATTCAGTCATCAAATCCCTTAGTTACGGAATCTGATCATTTCCCCCAGTCACCTTTCTTAAATAGCAGAGTGCCTTACATAATTTTCAAATGAGAAGGTTTTCAAATGGTTCTCAAGCAGAGAACATTGGAAGATTATAGTTACAGCATCTGAAATGTTCTCACCCACTTTGTTTAAATCCCTAGAAAGAAAATCACATTACAAGATAATGAGAGGCATAGATAGAGTCGATAGCCAGAGACTATTTCCCAGGGCAGAAATGACCCTTAAGCTGGTTGGAGGAAAGTATAAAGGGGATGTCAGAGGCAGGTTCTTTACACAGAGAGTTGTGAGAGCGTTGTGGAGGCAGGGTCATTGGGGACATTTAAGGGACTCCTGGACATGCATATGGTCACAGAAATTTGAGGGTGCATACATGAGGATCAGTGGTCGGCACAACATCGTGGGCTGAAGAGCCTGTTCTGTGCTGTACTGTTCCATGTTCTATGTTCTATGTTCTATGTTCTATGTTCTATTACCCTGGGGATTTGTCACTACTTATGACATTATTTCTTTCAGTCTTGTTATTTGGCTTATGCAAATTTTGGCGAGTGCCTGATTCATTATTAGCTTATTTGCAATGACTAGCATATGAACACTGTCAACACTGTATTGGCATCCAACATGTTTTACTTCATTATTTTTGTCACCAATATCACCCATATCAGCTTTTTAAGGGGCTCACATTCTCTGGACAACTGTCTTTTTTAATATGACAGTATTTTTGCTTTTTGCTTTTGATTTTGATATACTTTGAAAATTTTGTTTCATACTCTTGTAATTTTTACTTCTTAAATTTTTTTAGATGATCTTCCCTTTACTGTTATATTATCTCCTACTCTTTAGTGATCCATGGCATTTTGTGATAAATAGAGCTCATGTTCTTTAGGGGTATAGACTGATTTGGCATTATATTCAATCTTTTTTGAACACCTTCCACTGATCTTCAGCCATTTTACCCTTTAACAGAATTTCCCCATTTAGATTTAGATTTATTGTCACGTGTATATAAAAATACAGTGAAAAGTGTTTTTTCACATACAAAACACGAAGTGTCGCCATGCTCCAGCGCCATCTTGAAACACTGATTATAATGCAAGATTTTACTGCAATAGTGTTAGAATTTCCCTTTTCTTCTTACTCTCAGCTACTCCTCCATTTGCTGCTGAGATTTTGTTAAATAAGAGCGAAAAGCTGGCACTTGAACTTGCGATAACTGTGGTTCAAGAGGCAAGAACAAATTATTTGGCTTGATTCCTGCACTTTCATCTGAGGCGGTGTTCTTCTCTCCATCTGAAACATGTCCTTCCCTGTGCTTCTGGATCAGTTCCTTCATACAATCCAGGACGTCTAGCCACACCTCATTAAAGGGCATCTCTCACCATTATAATTCTTCTGCAGTCACTCGGAGAGATTGGAAGTAGCCCCAAACTGCTTTCATATTGCAAAGCAGGACCAAGCTTCTTTTCACAGTTGTCATCTCTCAGCTCTATGCGAACAAATGCTAGGTATTCCTCAAAGAAGCCTTCAGCATCCTCTGCCTCTTCATCTTCTTCCCCTGGAAATGTGGCATCAAGTCTGCATAAAGTCATTGCACTGAAAACGATCTGAGATGGTCACTTTTTGGTTACTTACTGGTCTGTAATTGCTGGAGATTTCCCTATTTCCTTTCTTGAAGAGAGGAATTACATTTGTCTCTCTCCAGTCCTCAGGTACGACTCCAGTGGAGAGCGAGGATGAAAAGATCTTCGCAAGTGGCGAAGCAATTGCATTTCTCATTTCCCAAAGCAGCTGAGGACAAATCTGGTCTGGGCCTGGCAACTTGTCAATCTTAATGTTTGACAAAATCTTCAGCAAATCAGCTTCCTCTATCCCTGTCCATTTTGGCATGTACACCTGCTCTTCAAAGGTTTCATTCACTACAAAGTTCATTTCTTTTGTAAAGACAGAAGCAAAAAGCTCATTTAGGGCTTCCCCACCTCCTCAGACTCCACACACAAATTCCCTATGCTGTCCCTGATCGGCCCTACTCTTTCTTTGACCAATCTCTTATTCCTCACATAAGTGTAAAATGCCTTTGTGTTCTCCATAATCCGTTCTGCCAAGCCTTTCTTGTGCACCCTCCTGGCTCTCCTCAGACCATTTTTGAGCTCCTTCCTCGCCTGCCTGTAATCCTCTAGAGCTGAGCTTGACCCTAGCTTCCTCCACCTTGTGTAAGTTACCTTTTTCCTTTTGACGAGAAGCTCCACCGCTCTCGTCATCCAAGGTTCCTTTATCTTACCACTTCTTGCCTGTCTCAGAGGGACATATTTATTCATCACTCGCAACAACTGTTTCTTAAACAGTCTCCACACATCTATAGTGCCTTTACCATGGAACAATTGCTCCCAATCATGCTTCCTAACTCATGTCTAATCGCATCATAGTTTCCTCTTCCCCAATTAAATATCCTCCCATTTTGCTTAATCCTCTCCTTCTCCATAGCTATGTAGAATGTGAGGCAGTTGTGGTCACTATCACCAAAATGCTCTCCCACCACAAGATCTGATACCTGCCCCGACTCGTTTCCGAGCACTAAGTCTAGAATGGCCTCTCCCCTCGTCGGCCTGTCAACGTACTGAGTTAGGAAACCTTACAAAAACAGCTCCATTCAAATCTTCTGCTCGAAGGAGGTTCCAATCAATATTGGAAAAGTTTCCAACAACCCTACTACGTCCACACTTTTTTAAAATCTGCCGACCTATGCTTTCTTCCATCTCCCTGCTGCTATTGGGGGGCCTGTAGTTTTGAATGCATTAACTCTTCACAGCTTTCTTACTTATTGTTATGAACTGTCTTACCAATAAAGCAACTTTGTCCTTAATCACTCAGAAAATACTACTCCTCTCCCATCTTCTCTATCTTTCCTGCAGACCTTATAAATTGGTTTACAGTTCCAGTCCAACTGTCTTGCATGCATGTCTCAAATGGCTACATCATCATACTCTCTAAGTTAGAGTACACACTTCCAACTTATTGTTCCTAAGCCATGCATTTGCATTTAAAAAACACTAATTTGGATTGCACAGGCTCATGTGTGCTTCTACTTTAATGTCATGCACACACATTTCTTATTTCTAGCTCCTGATTTAATTGCCAGGTGGTAGAAATCTTTAAGTTTTCCTACTATCTGCAGCATATTTTCTGATTGTTACTCTGCTCTCTCCCCTTTTGTTTATGTTTAAGCTATTTCTATATAGAATGAGCTGCCAGAGAAAGTGGTGGAGGTGGGTAAATTATATCATTGAAAAGGCACCTGGATGAGTACATGAATAGGAAGGGTTTAGAAGGATATGAGCCTATTGCCAAATGGGACTAGATCAGTTTAGAATATTTGGTTAGCATGGATGGGTTTAACCAAAGGGGCTGGTTACATACTGTATAACCCTATGATTTGATTATTTATGCCACCTTTTCACCTGAAGAGAACCCTGCAGCCTATCTCACTCTCCTCATTAACCATTTGAAATCCATGTGATACCCTGTTCACCCTTTCCTCCAGAATCCTGGTTCCAGTGTGGGTCAGGTGGAACCTCTCCCAATGATAACACTCCTTCCAATCCCAGTGAAATGCAATCCTTCTTTCTCTTTATTTTTCTCAGATATATGTCCACTGCACTAATAGTGATACCCCTATGTAAATGTGGCTCCAACAATAATTCAGAGATTGTGACTCTGAAAGCCTTGTTCTTGAATTTAGCACCCAGTTTCTGGTACCCACCAAACAGAATCTCTTGTTTCCTGGATTCTCCCTTCCCTCTCCAATACTCTTTCAAGCTGAGAGTCCTGAGGAAAGGGCTATTTGACTGATACATTTACCCTAATTTCTCTCCACAAATGCTGCTAGACCTGCTGAATCTTTCCAGCTGTGTCTGGTTTTGTTTCTTTCAAACCGGTTTGAGATGTTCTTCATACTGGCATTTAGAGGATGCAACATACCATGTGGAACTTGTGACCCTGCTTGCAACAGATGCTATCTGCCCATCTCCCCGAATTATTGAACCTCCTACAAATATCACATCACTGTTGTCTTCTCAGCCCTTCTGCTGGACAGCCTCCTGCTTTAAAGTGCCTTGGTCCATATTTTGGTTCTCCCTTCTGTTCTTCACAGGGAACAAGTACACTATACCTGTTATAGAGAGAATCAGTTTCTGCAGTTCTTCATTCTCCATATTACCTTGGTTCCCATACACTTGTCGACTACCACCAACCTATTCTGAACTTTACTACACAATGAGTTGAGAACAAAGCCTGCAGCAAACTATCTGGGTTCCCCTACCAATGCAGTGTCTTTCAAAATCACACTCCAGCTCAAAGATTCTAAGCAGGTGACACTCCAAGCAACAGAATTGGTGGTGGTATAGAAAAGCTTTACTAGACTGCATCCTGAATGTGAGGATGATCCTATGATGACGGGGTTCTCACTGAAGCATCTAATAGTCTGAAGAGGTTTGACAGGTTCAAAACTTCCCCTTTCTGGGGTATATTAGAACAAAAGAACAAAGCCTCAGGATAACAGGACAATCATTTCAGACTGAGTTGAGGAGAAATGTCTTTGCCAACAGGGCTGTGAATCTTTCGAATCACCAGCTTGGCTGGCTGTGTATAGTCCATTGTTATGTACATATGAAAGTGAGAAAAAATAGATTGTGAATTTCCCAGGGAATCAGTGGAGATAAGGAATAGGTTGGAAAATGGAGTTGAGGTATAGGTTCAGCCACGACTTTCTTAAATGACAGATGAAGGATGAATTACATGTCTGCTCCTGTACCTATTCCTTCTTTTCAATAGGGAAGACCTCGATTGCCAATGGGACAGTCTGTGTAGTCAGTTACATAACACAATCTGTCATATCTTAGTTCAGATCATTCATATATGCATTTTACTTTGCTGCAAATTTTTCTTTGCTTTTCTACTCTGACTTTTGCTGAGCAATAAATGCTGGTCAAAAATTTTAAAATGCACACTGCCTTTAGCTTGAACCAACAGAAGTTTTGAAAATAAAGAGTAGTGTATCTTACACTGCCTGTGCCAAATTTCTACTCTCAACAAGCTTTGTACTTTTTGTTTCATTTTCCACAGTTTATACCTGTGTAATTATGCATCTTCATTCTTCTTGTAGAAGTATTGTGTATTGAAGTGACACCAGCACCAGATTCACCAGGAGATTGTTCTTGCCTCAGGTGAGGATTTTTCCATGCTCATCAACCATGTCATATTTAAAGATAGCAAGCTTGACTTTTTTCCTCTTGTGCTCATTTTTTTTGGTGTGGGATAAAACTTCTTTCCTTTCTTAGCACAACCATACAATCTCAATACAAGTTGCAATGATGATTCCTTTTGGATGTTATAATCAGAGTGTACAGCCATCCTTAAACTGTTACCCAGTTGCTGCTGATCAGAGCGAATACTTTCCCTGTCCTGAATTTTAGCCTTTACATTTTCAGCAGTATCAGAGAGTTCAATCTTGAGGGTTATGCTTTTGAGGGTTTTCACAAAGATCTGTACTTTCAAACTCAATCCATTGACTCTACCTTGTGTGAACCACTACCTTACTTTTCTACCATGCTTAAATTGAATCTTCCAAAATAAGTTACTGTTTGCCATTGTTCTACTATGTTTATGTGCTAGTTACTTCAAAATAAGTGTATGTCTCCATTATATTATATTATAAGCCATCACATATTCAATCCATATAATAGGTTTTTGAATTTTTAGCAGGACTGGTATGGGAAAGATTTGCTCTGTTTGAAAGATGTAGCAATGCCATTTATACATATTTACTCTGGTCACCATTCAGATGAGACCATACTAAACTCAAAGTTGGGAAAAAGCATTAAATTTCATATTACAACATTGAGCTGAACCACCACCATCCCGCTATAATTTTGCTTTTATTAGCCTGTCTGGCAGATAATTTTAAACATTTGTCATCTTGAGTTAAGAATTTCTTCCTTGCATCTGTTTAAACTACCACTTCTAGCTTACTTCCAGGTTTATCTTATTTATACTTAATATGACATTCTCTTTGATTATATGGAAATCACTATTTATCTTTCATTTCAGCATTATACTTTACAAGGTGTTCCTTTCTTTTCAGCAACTGAGGGATTTTCAGCCATTTTTCTCAGTCAATATAAATGAAGCTTTGATACTACTGGACATAGGACCATGAGACCATACGAAATAGGAACAGGAGGAACCATTTGACCCCTTGAGCCTGTTCCAACATTCAATAGGATCATGGCTGATCCAACATTCCTCATATCCACTTTCCTGCCCTTTCCCCATAACCTTAGATTCCCAGACTGATCAAGATTCTATATCTACCTCTGCCTTAAATATACAGAAGCACTCTGTAGTCATCATAGCTGTAAATATCTATCTGCAGCAAGGAGTTCCAAAGACTCACAATCTTGAGTGAAGAAAATCCTCCTGATCTCAGTCTTAAGTTGGTGCCCCTTTATTCTGAGTCTATGCTTGCTGGTCCTAGACTCTCATGAGCATCCAATGAGCATCTGCTCAGTATTTATCCTGTCAAGTCCCTTAAGAATTCAATACATTTTAATGAAATCATCTCTCAATCATCTAAACTCCGGTGAGTACAGTCCCAACCTGTTCAATCTTTGCTCATAAGTCAAAAGGAGCTTTATATGAATACATCAACATTCGCTACTAATACAGTACAGAGCGATTTAACCTCTTGTATAATGCATACATTATCTCTTATTAGAATTCTAACTTTATAACGAAAACTTCCCAAGTTTAAAGTTCCTTCCTTTCGTATCAAGCTTCAAAGAACTTCATTTCTACAATTGTTTTGGAAGACATGTGAGTTTTTGCTCATCTATTATCCTGGACAAAACCAATCATTGTTCCTTTGACTATAAGTGAAACAAAATGACAATGTTTTTAACCCTATGATAACCCTAATGTAAAAGAGCACACACTCAGATTTTTACTTCTTGCTGATCTCCCTTCACATTCACATGTGGCAATCTTTGCATTCCTAGATATATTTATGAATCACAGTGCTTCCATTGTGGCGAACTGTACAGATTAAAGATAGAATAAAGATATATTTAAAGAATAGGCATATAATTGTGTAAAAAATAAGTGCAAGTACAAAGGTTTGAACAAAGTACAAAAGAAAAACCAAAAAAAAGCAACAAATTTATAAGGAAGGAAAAATTAAGAGTCAAGGAGAAAGAGAGCGTGAAATTTAGGGATAAAACTTACTATACCTTGAGGGATTTGGGCATTGGTGAGAAATGTGGAAAAATACCATGGCAAATTAAAAAAAAATCTTATCCTTCACAAAAGAAAACAAATTCTGATTTTATCTTTAAAATTTCACTGACAAGGTCAGCATCTCACTGATAAGCAACAGTGAGCTTATTTCTATACATTTGCATCTTATTAATACACCAAGTCACTTCATTTCTATGCAGTTTGCAATAATCCCCATCTCTCCTGAGAAACTAGACAGCAATAATTCCCAGCTTGATAGTCAGTGGTTACCTGGTGGATATTGCTTGTTGCTTATTCTCTGGGCCTCCATTTTAATGTCCCTTCACCAACATGTCTTCGAATACTCCAAGGGCCAACATACTCCTCCATCCTTACTCCACTGAAGTTGGCATCAGCTACTGGGCTTGCCACATTATAATGGCTGATCGCAATCTAACTCTGAATCCACTCCAGTCCTTTAGGACTTAACTTTGGTGATCAAGGATACCTTTGACTTGCATGGTCCTGCCATGGTTGCTTTGCACACAGGGAATCAGCCATCTCATGTATCTACACGGGATGCAACTTATAAACCTCAATTTCACTTTTTAGAGCTCATTTACTTGGTGCTTGTTTGGAAATATATGCAAGGTTAGTAGTCTATGAGCATTTGTGAGGTTCATGTGCAGTGCTGGAGTTACTGAGAGTGTAATGTAGCAGAAAAAAGATTACCCTTGCAAGAGGCAGATTATAATTGACCATTTTCCAGCACTGTTATGCATTCCATTTGAAATTTTCTGAGAATTTTGGTTTCCTCTGAGTTCAGTGTGTGAGCACTTTACCAATGAAGTGGAGTGCAGTTGAGCTTTAATTATGGTGCCAGTGGCTTGTCGACTGGAAGGCATTCCATTTCTCCTGCTGACGTTTGCTGGAGAAGCACATTAAAATAGCTGGCTGTGCCATTAATGAGGTGAGGAGCAGAAGAGAGCATGAAGAAAGTTATTGAGAGTCATGACTGGACACTTGCCATGAAATCCCCCATAAAATTGGAAAATCTAGCCTATGAAGGATTGTAAGGGCTTCTTTGAATATTGGGGGAGAAAAAGGAAGAATAAATGTATGAACATTGGCTCTTTAGCCTCCTTATTTAAGGAAGGATGTAAACCTCTTTGGAAGTAGTTTAGAGGTTTCCCATCCAAAAGCCAAAATGATTTGTTTTCTTATGAGGAAACTTTGGACAGGTCCAGGGTGGAATATGCTTTGGTATGCCCACAAATAGCATCTATACCACTTAGCTTTCACAGAAAGGCCTTTGAGAAACCATTTCCTGATGAGCTGCAAACTCAAGTGTCCACTCAGCTCTCTTGCTGAGTGCCTGAGCCTATCAGTCTGCTTGGGCTAATCTTGCCAGTCTCCATACTGGCACCTTCATTTTACCCCTAACTGTTCACCTGGACCCAGCAAGCCAATTAATATCCATAAGCTTGAAGTTGGCACTTCACTCTCTTTATCACCTATCAAACATTTCATTTTGCTATGTTTCTCTCATGTCTGATTCATATTGGCATATGTGATCCACAGGCTTTTATTAGGTATCTAAGGAAATGAATGACACAGCACCTTTCAACATCAATGGGATCATACCCACATCTGCTCACATCCTCACATTAGGTGAAGGAGCAGTAGCACTCTGAAAGCTTGTGATTTCAAATAAACTTGTTGGACTGTAACCTGGTTCTGTTGCGCTGTAAATGAGTACTGCAGATGCTGGAGATCAGAGTTAATATTAGAGTGGTGATGGAAATGCACAGCAGGTCAGGCAACATCCGAGGAGCAGGAAAATCAACATTTCATGCAAAAGCCCTTCATCATTCCTGACCTGCTGTGCTTTTCCTGGTTTTGTTGTGTCTCCTGACCTTGTCCACCCTAGTCCAACACCAGCACCTCCAAAATCTGGATGAGATCAATGGATAGCAGAGACTTGTAACTGAACTTAGACAAATGCGGAAGTGAGGAAAATATTTACCAATGATCTTTAAAGTTAGAGAACATGAAGTAAATTTTAATTATAGGTCAGATAACATTACGCATTTTGAAGTTGCTTGAAGATTCCGTTTAGATTTTAGATTTAAATTTTATTGTCACGTGTACTCAAGTACAGAAGTACAGGATTGCAGTGAAAAATGTATAACGTCGACACATAAGGCACCATTTTAGGTACAAAGGCACCTAGGTACAAAAGCCTTAGGTACAAAGTAGTAAGAGAAACAGAGTTAAAAAGATAAACATTACTTCATGGAATAAGTAGTAAAATAAAGAAATAAGATAATACTTTACATTAAAGTATATCTTAATTTAAACAGGAAAATAAAAGAATAAATTAAAAGTTCAAGTCTTTGATGAGACCTCTGCTTATTTCGCCCCCTGGGAGATCTCAGCTGCCTGTTCTTGATGTCACTGCCACGGATATCGAGGGAGCTCCCTCACTGCTCACCTCTTGCCACACTGGGCTGCAATGCGGTCACTGCTGCTGAAACTGTCACTTCCCACATCTCCCCTGGTGCCTTGGGAACATGCCCGGGAAGGATCCACTCACATGTCGAGCTGAGACACCTGAGAGACCAGGCCGACATATCGCTGAGACCCCAGGCCGACTTATCGCTGAGACCCCAGGCCGACATATCGCTGAGACCCCAGGCCGACATATCGCCGAGAGACCAGGCCAATATATCGCTGAGACCCCAGGCCAAGATATCGCTGAGACCCCAGGTCGACATATCGCCGAGAGACCAGGCCAACATATCGCTGAGACCCCAGGCCAAGATATCGCTGAGACCCCAGGCCAACATATCGCCGAGAGACCACGCTGACATATCACTGAAAGACCAGGCCGAAGTGCCACAGAGACCCCAGGCTGACATATCGCTGGGAAACCAGGCCAATATATCGCCGAGAAACCAGGCCAACATACCGCTGAGAAACCAGGCTGCTGAGAGCTCCTGTGAGACCAGGCAGAGATATGCCACGAGCTGCTGAGAGAACAGGCTGAGACACTGCAATGGGGAAAGTGAAGAAACACCAAGACAGAAAGAAAGAAAGGGGAAAGAAGAGAAGGAAACGAGAAATAAACAAATAGAGCAGAAGAGCTGCATGCAGCTGGACGGTCCTACTCTACTGCCATCTTGGGGAAAAATTGTTTGAAGTGCCAGAATGTTTACAAGAGAAAGGTCAGAACATCAAATATTATCTGATGTCAGAACAACTTTAAACTAGCTAAATGGTCAGAGCCAGACTTCACATTTATAAGTAAGCTCAGTGTATATGACTGAAGTACACAAGATGTACAGTTTAGAAACAGGTCATTTGGCCCAACAAGTCTAGGCCAGTATTTATGTTCCAGAATTGCATTCCTGCAAACCTAAAAACCTATTTAGAGGATTGTCACTATTTAAGATCAGAGGAGCAGCAGTTGTGGCAGGTATCTATAATATCTCACATACAGATGGAGAGATGATCATGTGGGAATCCACATGGAAATTGGAGGAACAGAAAATCTATTGATGGAGGAGGTACTGGTTTTAGAGAACAAATAGGATACCAAAGTAATAAAGGAGAAAGACTTGAACAAAATGTGATATAAAGAAAATTACATACTTTCACTGTAACATTGCACATACCAAAGGCAATTTCTGCAAGTTCAATAGGAGACTGATTGTGGTCGTGCAAATGTCGAAAGAATCTTCAGAAAAATAGGCATCAAGAAAACAAACACCTATTAAACTGCAGCGATAGTACAAAGAGAAGATGTTTCCTTAAAATATAATAAGAAATGCAGATGACTCAGGACAGTCATGAAAATTCTTCTTTGGGGAGTTGTGTTGCGGCTGTACAGGACATTGGTTAGGCAACATTTGGAAATTTTTGTTCAATTCTGGTCTGCTTTCTATTGGAAGGATGTTGTGAAACTTGAAAGGGTTCAGAAAAGATTTACACGAGTGTTGCCAGGGTTGGAGGGTTTGAGCTATAGGGAGACGCTGAATAGGCTGGGGCAATTATGCATGGAGCATCGGAGGCTGAGAGGTGACCTTACAGAGGTTTAGAAAATCATGAGGGGCATGGATAGGGTAAATGGATAAGACCTTTTCTCCTGGGTGGGTGAATGTAAGACTAGAGGGCATAGGTTTAAGGTGAGAGGGGAAAGATTTAAAAGGGACCCAAGGGGCAACTTTTTCACACAGAAGGTGGTGCATGCATGGAATGAGCTGACAGAGGAAGTGGTAGAGGCTGGTACAATTGCAACATTTAAAAGGCATCTGGATGAACACATGAATTGGAAGGGCTTAGAATGGATATGGGCCAAATGCTGGCAAATGAGACCAGATTTATTTAGGATATCTGGTCAGCATGGACAAGTTGGACCAAAGGGTCTGTTTCTGTGCTGTACATCTTTATGACTTTGTGAATATGCACAAGATGAATTAGACCACTAAATGTTTTGAGTATTTTATGATTCAAATCAAGGAGGTAAACCTATGAAGATATTAAGAACTTTGGAACAAATCAGTCACTCATGATAATATTATCTTCCAGAGGAATTAATGAAGGAGAAAATATTAATTTGAGGTGTGCATGGATGTTACAGGTCAGTCCCACTGTAAAGACTTGGATTAAGAATGAAATAATAAATGGAGTAATTGTAGTTCCAACAGAAGGAATTGATTTTATTTAGAGAAATGACCTGGTTGTTTTAAAAGTATTGGCCTCCCAGAGGGTGGTGAAACAAGCAGTGGAGATAAAAGAAAGTGAGATGTTACAAGATGAATATCCATTGTTTGCTGTCTGCACTATGACTGTGACTGCCAGCAGCAGTTGTGGGGACATTTAAGACACTGCTGGACATGCATATGGTCACAGAAATTTGAGGGTGCATACATGAGGATCAATGGTCGGCACAACATCGTGGGCTGAAGGGCCTGTTCTGTGCTGTACTGTTCTATGTTCTATGTTCTAGATCTCAGGTCTATAGAATTAGACAGGAAGAAGAATACTGTATGAAACGAAGATGATGATTTGGAAATTCAGACATCAGATACAATTTTAAAAAATTAAAATAGAAAGGATGCAGTCAAAGAAAATGAAGCTGACAAGTTTAACACATTTTCTTTAATAGAAATGCAACAAATGGATTCGGGACTGAAAGAGTTATACCCAAAGTCTGCTCAGAAATCGAGTCAGAGTCAATACATGAATATTATTACTTGAAAGACAAATAACTGTTGAGACTACCTCAAATGCCAGCTGATGAGGAGTCTGCAATAGTCTATAAGGTGGCTGTTCCATCTGAGTATCATACAAAACATTTCAAGTAACTTACAAAATTCCAATAGCAGGTCACTTAAATATTAGGGAAACACAGAATGCATTATGTAATCCTGGCCAATGAAAACACTTAATAAAGATGTTGTCAAATTTTTCAAGATATGCCACACACATTTGGCTATGAGGGTAACCCAACCATTAATTAAACCTGCACTATTATTCGTTTCTATACCAGCTATTGAAAACCAAAGTTCACAGAGTCTAAATAGATCACGTAGGAACTTTTCCTGAGGGCAGGAATTGGAATTAGTACTTTTTAATGATTATGGATATTACAACAAGATTTCATGAAGCAGTGCCTTTTGGAAAATTTACTTTAAAAGTAGTAGTAGAAATCTTAGTTCAAATTTTAACAACATTTTCACCAAAGAAATGTGATAAGATGAAGACTCAAATTTTATGTCACAAATGTTCAAAGAAAAGATTATGAATTTGGGGATAAAGTTATTTACCTTCTTGCAATTACTGTCCTCAATTTCACAGTGCACTGGAAAGATGGCTTAACTTTGCAAATCATCATTAGAGCTAATTGTCAAGAATGTTCTACTGATTGGGAGAAATAAATTCCCTTAAGATGTTCCCAATGAGCCCATATTTATTAACTGAGATATGGATATGAGGTGAGAGGACTGCTTAAAATGATTAAAGAAATATTGATAAACCAAAGTTGAGAGAGGACATTTCCAATATATGGTTTAAGTTTCAAAGAGAAAGTAACTAAATCATGTGATTTGGCCAAGAAGAATTTGAAGATTGCTCAATAAACAATGAAAATATAGCAGATAGAAAGGCCAAAGTCTAAAATTTTATTCCTGGGATAGATTTTAGCACCGTATTAATGGCTCAAATAGATATATTAAAAACAAGGTTCATTGGACCTTATCAAATTAAAAAGAAACTCAGTGCTATAAATTATGGAATGAGTCATGATATGAGAAAGAAACATTGCGTGTGTTAGGTTAGTATGTTAAAAAGATATAATGAAATATACATTAGCCAGGAGCAGATATATTCATGGTAGTGAAAGAAATAGTGATTAAAATAATGGTATCAGAACAATTGGAGAATGCATCCAAACTTGACAAGACAAAAGGTGATCAGTTAGCAATCAAATTAGAAAAGGTAGAGGATCTGCAATGGTTAGATAGCATAATATGTCATCTTCCAGAAAAATATTGAAACAGCTTACAAAGGTTAAAACAAAATCATGAGTCAATTTGTGTGAATAAGCCAGGAAAATCATACCCGCTATTCATGATTTTTAAAGTAAGTGATGCATGACATATAACACAACATTCTTACAGATTCAATCCAGAGAAATTAACTCAAATGAGAGAAGCGATTAAGTTCATGAAGGACAAAGACATTACTAAACCAAGACACAGCAACTCAAAGTTATCTAATGCTGAAACTGGATGATTGCAAAAATTCTGTTTATCGTAAAGCCAATATAGTAACAATAGCAACTTCATACCCTATTCCACATTCAAGGACTTCATCGAGTGAATTGGACACAAGTGATTGATCATCAAAATCAACCTGCTAAAAGGGTATAAGTAAGTTCCATCGACTGATAGATATCCAAGCAAAGTTAGACAAGGGATTCCAATTCCTTATTAAACCACGGCTCCCTCACACGACCCTTTCCTCCCAGCCTGACAGGTACATACTTATCAAGGACACTCAATAGTTGCTCCTTGAACAAGCTCCACATATCAATTACACCCTTGCCTTAAAGCCTACTATTCCAAGCCGAGCATCCTAAGTCATGCCTCACCGCATCATAATTTCCCTGCCCCCAGCTATAACTCTTACCCTGCAGTGCACACTTATCCCTCTCCATCACTAGAGTAAAAGTCACCGAATTGTGGTCACTGTCCCCAAAATGCTCACCTACCTCTAATTCTAACACCTGGCCTGGTTCGTTACCCAGAACCAAATCCAGTATGGCCTCACCTCTTGTTGGCCTATCTACATATTGTGTCAGGAAACCCTCCTGCACACATTGGACAAACACCAACCCATCTAACGAACTTGAGCTATAGCTTTCCCAATCAATATCAGGAAAGTTAAAGACCCCATAACAACCACCCTATTATTTTCACTCTTCTCCTGAATCATCCTCACAATCCTTTCTTCTACGTTTCTAGGACTATTAGGAGGCCTGTAAAAGACTCCTAACAGGGTGACCTCACCTTTCCTATTCCTAACCTCAGCCCAAACTACCTCAGATGGCGAGTCTTCATCCATCGTCCTTTCCACCGCTGTAATACTATCTTTGACAAGCAATGCCACACCTCCCCCTCTTTTACCCCCACTTCTGACCCTACTAAAACATTTAAAGCCTGGAACCTGCAACAGCCAATCCTGTCCCTGCTCTACCCATATCTCCGTAATAGCCACAACATCGAAGTCCCAGGTACCAACCCACGCTGCAAGTTCACCCACCTTATTTCGTATACTTCTTGCATTGAAGTATACACACTTCAAGCCAATTTCCTGTTTACAGGCACCCTCCTTTGAGATTGATGCCATGTTCCTAACCTCCCTACACTCCAGGTCCTGCACCCTAAAGCTACAGTCTAGGTTCCCAGAGTCAGACAGTTTGCTTTATTTTATTTTCATTTCATGTATGCCACAAGCTTCTATTTTATTGTTAAACCTAAATCTATGGCTTAGCATGCTTTTGTTCAAATGAAAGACTGCCATCTTTAAATGTAGTCTGATCCATCATTCCAGATTTCATCTGGGATCTGACACTTTCGGTTGTCGCATTGACTTGGACCATAATATACCAATCAATGATTGTCACAATGTCCAGTACTGAGACTAGATTTCAATTCCAGATTTATACAGTAATTGAATTTAAACTCCACTAATGCCTAGTGGAATTTGAACCCCTGCTCTTACAACATTAGTCTGGGCTTCTGGATTATTGGATTTCTCCAAAACAATTCAAAAGATTGTGATCTATGAAAATAACTGTTCCTCTTCATTGTTGGTGAAGTTTACTTTGATATGATGCAGAGCCAACACATGACTCAATCACCCCTTCAATGACATTCCCATTACCTTACCATTTCCTATCATAATTGAGCAGCACATGGACTGACATTGAAAAGCTTGCTGTGAAGTCACTTCCTGGATATCGACACAATCACTGCGTGGTTAGCACTGCTGCCTCATAGTGGTTCAATTCCACCATCGGACGAATGTCTGTGTGGAGTTTGCACTTTCTCCCTGTATTTGTGTGAGTTTCCTCTGGTTACCTGAGGTTCCTTCCACAGTCCAAAGATGTGCAGGCTAGATGGATCGGCCATGCTATTTTGCTCATTGCGCCCAAAGACATATAAACTGGGTGGATTGGCCACGGGAAATGGAGGGTTACAGGGATAGATTATGGTGGGGCCTGGATGCGACGTTTTTCAGAGGGTTGGTGTGGACCTGATGGATAGAATAGCCTGCGTTCACTGTCGAAATTCTATGATAACTGTGCCTTCTCCACATTCCACTGTCACAGATAACAAAGACTACACATGGCTCTCTGTTGACCTGAAGCTGACTGGGACAATTATAACCTGATCTCTGGCTGGTGGTTGTGCCAAGATCAATAAGTATAGTCAGTTTGTTCTTTTCCACTTTATCCCATCTTGATCATGAAGTGCAAATTTTTTTTTAAAAATTGTAAGCGAGGTAAAGCAGTAAAAATGGTACCAGATCTTATCTTTAAAATAACAATAAAATATTATAAATGTGGTAATGTTAGTTGATTGAAAATGATGCTACAATGTCTGTTCCATTGTTAGAGCTCCATTAATGACAGAACTCCCCCTCTTGCCCATTCTAAATGTGTGATAAAGGGAGAGTGAGCAAACTGGGGTTAATCAGCCAAAATATTGTGGCAGGTGTTTAATATTTTTGCATCAAATCCAAGGCATAAATGAAGCTAGGCATTAAGCAGGGTAAGCAAATTAGTACATAAATGCAGAAGATTGCAAAACTGTAGCTTAGTAAGAAATGGGCATCATGCCTCCTCCTCCTCCACTTCTGCAGCTGTGGCACTTTTGCTCTCAAGGCACAAAGCATAGTAGAGTCTGTTTCTACTTCAGATGATGGGATTAGTTGGCTACTTACAATTAGTATCTTGACAAACATCTGCTTAGATAACAATTCAGTAGATTTTCATATAGGAATGCTTTAAATTAATGCATATGTTAACAGTTTATATTTTTACAATTTCCTTAATTATTGACATCAACACTTCTACACCTGCAAGACTAATGAAAACCCCAAGACAGATATGAATTTGGGCTTATCATTTATCTGGCCACATGCTCAATTACACTTGCATTAAACATTAGGAAGGAGCTATCATCTTCAAAAGGCATCCTGTGTGCAGCCGTGCAGATGTGGTATCAGCTCTTTGCGATTAACATCAAGATAATCTTAATGGAAAGCCTCTATTTTCACTCAAAACATACCTTTCTAGTGAGTAGAATAGCACTTTTTCCCATTCCCATGATAAAATAAACTCAATTTTCTATGATTATCTGTTCTTCTATGAATATAAAAGTCTAACACAGTAAAGAAAATATACACATTGCCAAGATATCATAGACAGTACAGAAATCTACAAATTGTCAGGATACAATTTACTGATAACCAAAGGGAGTTTTGAAAGCATATTATTCTCTATGGGAAGAATTAAACCATTTTATTATTTCTCTAAATCAAAATGTACAAAATATACAGTTTGAATATAACTGGAAAGTTACAGCTCATTCTTTTACCTAGCTATTACAAAGATAAATCGAAGTTATCAGAACCTAGAAATAATATTAGTGGATATGCAATGAGTTTACTGTGATAGCATTCCATAGCCTGCTGTTTTACTATAGCCCTCAACTCTTTTAAGATAAATAAATGGCTTAATGGCTATACTAAAATTGGAGGCCTTGGGCTGGCATTGAAATATGCTCTGTATTTACCCTGCTAATATTGGTAACTGAAACTCCCAGGATGATAGAAATGAATTTATAATGATGAAAAAGAAATCAGAAAAGATAAAAATATATAATGGGGTAATTTTGACCTGCATGCTTGGATAAAAATAAGCAATGGCAAGTCATCAGCCAATTCTCCACATGATAAAAATTATCATTATTCCAGTGAATTTGATTTGGTTGACAAATACATCTTTAAGAAAATAATAGCAGGACAAGGCTTAAAAAAATATTCTGGGACACTATCACAACTTTCCATAATTTAGAATTTGCATGTTTTCTGCAAATCACTGATTCTGTGAAGAACAGAGCACGGGTGACACTGACTCGGGATACTTCTTGACAGATGCAATGCAATAGCTAGCATTTCAATGGTCCTTTTGAAAAGGTAAGGAAATTTGCATTCAACTGATTCAACTAAAAGTAATTTGAACATGGTCTGGATTTGTAAGATCATCATAAAACTGGCCCGAATAGCCTTCCAATATTTCAAACTGTCAGGCACCAATTACACTACTGATATTGTTGCAGCAAAAATAGTTTTAACAAGTCCATGAATTCAAAAAAATCCATTATAGTCACATGAAATATATCACGTAAAGATTAATGCTGTAGCATATAAAGGAATTCTGCCACTCAAGTATATATATTATGATCAAAGGTGTCAATTGCTATGAAGTCTATTTTGCTGATTGAAATAAATTCACGTAAAAGTTTCATAATTAACTCACTCGAGTGAATTTTCTACCCATTGATAATTTATTAATAGCACTTTTTAATGGTTGAGATAAAGAAACTCATTGCCATAATTTACCAAAACAGAACAATGTTCTATTCAGATAGAAGCACACTAGCTTCCAATTAACCTATTGGACTATAATTTGGTGTTGTGTGATTTTTAACTTTGTACACCCCAGTCCAACACCAGCATCTCCAAATCATGACTATTCAGATGGGTTTGCTTACCCAAAATGAATCAAGCAGCATTAATTAATTGACATGAATAGAGATAGATTTTAAGGCAGGCAATAAACAGGCCAGCAAAGGGCAGAATACCCACCTATCGGTGTCACATCATCTTGAGGGCTATGCCTTAATACCATGCCAACAATGGACTGCCTACCCCAATCAGAAATCATGCTGTAGTGTATTGACTTTGGGCTGGTCAAATATCTGCTGGTCCTGAAGCTAACAAAAGAAGGACAAAGGATGGTCCTGGGATGATGTGGAAAAGTTGGGATGAGGGGAGATCTTGGAGGACTGAGGAAGCTAGTTGTAGTGGCGAGGAGAGGGGGAGCCCATAGATGGAATTATTCTTGCTACATTTGGGAGACTACTTCTATTTTTTTCACTGGTTGCAGCAAAATATTTATTTCATTTATGTTTTTGAGGCTTTCTCCTCTCACCATCCAGTTATTTTACTTAATTATATTTTGGTCTTGTGATTTTCCACTTAACTTCAATTTGCATACATTAATGAGCCTTCTTCCTGAAATTAGGAAAGGTGCATAGAATGCCCAGAGGAACTCCTGAGTGGGTTTGGGGCAAAGTGGCAACTGAGCATAAAATGATAAAGTACAATTTTACCTCCAATACTACCCTCTTGCCCCTAGGTGGACTGAATTAAAATAAATACTTATATTTGGATGTTCAAATCCACTAGATTGGAGGGGTAAGGTAAAACTGAAAGAAACAAAACATCCCATGGTTCAGAGGCCCAGAGCAGATTATGTTAATGTAGGAGATGTTGACTCGAGTCTTATTTTCTCATTAATGGACATTTTTAATGGATTTTATATCTTTACAGCTTGAGGAATTTCATTAGTCTGGAGATCTACCTGTTGGAACGGTTAGGTGTTGTGGATCTGGCTTGTGCAGGTGGTATTTTCCCTGTTGCTTCAACATGATTCTCCCTGGACAGTGGATCATTGGGTGTAATTTGTTTGTAGTAACGATCATCTGCATCCAGCAACTTTACTTGGCTAAGAAAAAGTAATGAATATATTAACTACTATTATAGCACGTGATTCAATATCACTCATTCGTTACATCCTGCAATTTCTTAAGGAAATGGTAATGCACATATAAGTTAGAGAAGCAAACAATCAAATCTGGGCTTATAAGAACCAACCAACATTTTAAGATTTTACTCAAGGCTAATCATATAAATCATAAATATGGAATGACCATGTGCTTGAATCAAGTTTGGAAGGGTCAGTAAATGAGTGCCTATGAACCAGCTACTTGTTCTACATCCCAACAGATTAAATAAATTATATATGGTTGGGGCACATAATAGATGGACAATGTTGAATCCCATTATTATTCATAATAATACATTATGGATTGCAGTCCAGACCAGGGCCAGATGGCTGGATATGCAAGAGAAACCCCAAGTGGGGACCAGCGTAAATGTAGCCAGAAGAGAGAGGACCACAGCACTTACCTTTAGGAACAGAGGCAGAAAGGTGGCCCTGTGCAAGAAAAACCAAGCAGGCAGCAGCATAACTACAGTCTGAGGAACAAGATTTATCACACTTACCATCTAGAACAGAGGCAAATAGGCTGGAGGCTCCAGAAGGTGTGGCAGCAGAGAAACATATTAATAGCAACGTCACAGAAAAGTCATGAATTATGATCAGTTGCTGAGGAGCTGCTGCTAGGGGCTACATTTCAACTCCAGTAACTTTGAAAAATTGAACTTTCTAAAGCAGCATCAGGAAAGGAAGAATTTGTAGACACAAGAAAGGAGCTAATTTGCAGTAAGGTTGAGGAAGTTCTACTTTCTACTAATCTCCAGTTTAGAGTAAATTGTTCAAAATTAGATTAAAGCAAGTTAAAGTAAAGCAAAAGTAAGCTTAAGGCATTGCAAAGCAGAACAATCAAGCAGAATGTGGCTCAGGGAATGGTGGACATTTCATATGGTCTAGGTGAGTCCATGTGCTGGTGCTGGGTGGTATGCTCTTCTGAGTTAGAGATGTGATACATCATTGTACAAAGCAATGAGAGATTTACTGCGTACATAATTATGATACATAGTTTTCAAAAACTTAACACTGGGGGTTGGATTTTCATTAAATTGTGACAGAGGTTGGTGACCAAAACACAAATTAGCACTAACTTTGTGCATCATGACGTCCCACTTTAGTTTCTGACCTTGACAAATTTTAACAGAATGGTAAGGGAGAAAGTGTGAACTGGAAACAAAATTTTCAGTTAGTTAAGTACAGAGTTAATTGGGCGCAAAATGGTAATTAAGCAGCTTCTTATGGGCTTGTCTTCCAAGATGATGGAATCATCACAGGGCAGTTGATCTTTGGGAGCTGCATAAATTTGAACAGTTCCAGACTGTCTTGAATAAGGTCAGCATCATTGAATCTGCTTTTTTGATTGAAAAATGTGAACGTTTTGAAAAAAAAGTCTCTCTCACAGTAATTCATTTTCTAGAAGAATAACAATTCCCTCCAGCATCCTGGTTTGCAGTACTCCATCTACCTTGACCTACTTGAGAATTCAGAAGCTTTCTTTTTTTATGCCCAAAATCAGACTCCTTTCCCTGGTGTCTCAGTTCTATTCCCTCCACCACTACCACAATGACCAATTCGTTACCATTTCCCACCACTTATCAATTAACTCTGCCTCCATTGAAACTGAAGTTTTGTTTGCTTGCTGTAATGAGCACACTGATGATCCAGATCCAAGCCCACTTTCTGAAACAAGGGTTCTCTGGGTTCTGGACATTTGAAATAATCCTAATCGTAACCCTAACCCTCACCTTATCGTGGTCAATTTAATGGACACAATTAAAAAATGGTACCTTTTTATAAAAAATGTGTAGCCTAGAAGCACAGAATTTTAAGGAGAAGATTGTATTCAATTTAAATAGATGTTTTATCTGTTGCCATCAATTTTTTGGGCTTTTTGGTCATTTTGAATATTCAGCAGATTGTTGACAATTAATTAAATATCAACAATTATGTTCTTTAGAAGAATAATTGTTCTCCTTAACAGAACTGTTTATCAATTAACTCACATCAGTTGGATCCTAGTAAGATTTCACTTTCTGTCTTCTATTAGTTAGCCAATTTTCTTTTCATATTAAGTTATTGCCCTAACACCATTAATTAGCCTCATGTGTGGTTATTCATCAAATGCCATCTGAAAATACAACTATATTACATCATTTTACCTTTTCATTGCATTCCTTTTACCTATCCCACTTGTTACCTTCTCAAAGAAGTCTGGAAATTTTGATAAACTTGATTTCTTTATGAAACCATACTGACGGTGTTTGGTATATCACATAATTCTAAACTCAATGCTCTTATATAATAATATATATAATATATATATAATAATAATTATATAATAATATAATAGAATCTTAACACTTAGCCAATGACAGACATTAAACTAACTGTCTATATTTAACTTCTTTTTTTATCTTTTTCCTTTTTCTAATAAGGGTGTTTGTTACATTGGCAATTTTTCATTCTCTAGAACTTTCCAAAATGTCAGGATTCTCATAAGGTTACTACCAGTGCATCCACTATATCTATAGCTAATTCCTTTAATATGCTAGCACTTTTGAAAGACTATAATGTTTGACTTTTAGCTTTCTGCCTTACTCTTCTACCTTATACTAATAATTATTGTAATGTTTAAATTTTAACTTTGTTCTTTCTTTCTTTCTACTTTGTTCTTCTGATTCTGTACCTAGGTACTTGTATTTAAGATGGTGCCTTGTGTAGTGACATTATATGTTTTTCACTGTATTCCTGTCACTTTTGTACATGTGACAATAAACACTTAAATCTAACAATCTAAGGATGAAATCAATTGGATCTATGGGACCTGTTGGCATCTTGTACAGTACTTTTCCGAGTACTTTCTTTCTGGTGAGTGCTACTGTATTTATTTTCTCTTCCCTTTTTCTCCTTGATTGTTTTGTATTTTTTGAATGATATTGGTGTTGCCTATTGAGAAGGTAGATGCAAATGATGTTCTGCTGTGTATTGCAAGGAAGATGTAATATAATGATAGAGATGCTTTACTGCAAATGTACAGGGCCTTGTTGAGACTGCATCTGGAGTAGTCTGTACAGTTCTAGTCTCCCAATAATGGATATAATTATGTTAGAAGCAATTCAGAGAAAGTTCACTCATCTCATTCCCTGGATGAAATGGTTATTCTTTGAGGAAGACTGGACAGGATGAGACTATACCAATTGGAGTTTAGAAGTATGAGAGGTGATCTTATTGAAACATGGTAGATGTTAAGATACTCTTGTATTAGAACTATGGGACACAATTTAAGAATAGCGGGCCTGCCTTTTAAGATGGGGATGAGGAGATTTATTTTCAGTCAGTGAATTACTATTCTGTAAAACTGTCTTCTGCAGAAAGTAGTGCAGAATATGTTGAATGATAGAGATGTTTTACTGCAAATGTGCAGGACCTTGTTGTACCAGGCTGTATCATTCAACATACTCAAAGCAAAGTTAGTTTACTGGTAGGTGATTGATGTCTGTTTGCACTCAGTGGGTTGTTATACCCCAGAAATAAATTGCTTCACTACATGTATTGAAAATCAAAATGATCAGAATCAATCAAACTTGTTTTGGGGAAGTGTTGCAGAATTTTAAAATCTAGATTTGTTCTTCCACTTCTTGAAATTATGTGAAGCCAGGACATGGAAAGTCATAATTAATTCATCATTTTATAAACAGTAATTTGAACGATGTGGTGAAAATCTTCCTGAACCTTATTGTTTTCAATATTATGAAATTCAACATCCAAGTTAAGATTTTAGATTAATTTTCATGATGCATTATTAGACATCCTTATTATGAACAAATTCTGTAAGCTTACTAAACTCAAAAGATTCACTGAATAAACCTGAATTTCTTCCCAAAAATACCATCGTCTACCTCCAATTAATTTTACTGTTGCCTCTGTGCAGCCATTTGACTTTTCCAGCTCTTGCACGTAGCTCACTACAAGATAATGTGTAAAATATTCTTAGAGGAACTCACGTCCCAACATGCTCTCCCTCTTGAAAAGGAAGCAAAGCCCATCTTTGCTCCTTATCTCGGACAACATTGCTGAGTTGCAAAACCTATTGTTTTTGGATTATTGTGGAATGTAACACCAACTCTGACACTACGCCTCTAAGAAAATGTATTCTTGTTACCTGTATCATTTTGATTAGAAATTGCTGTTCCGTTCAACAAAACAAAGTTTTGATGACCTGGAGGAAAGCTGCTTCCCATTTGCTATTTGTAACAAATTTCTGAATACAAGTAACAGGTTCACAGCTTCACTAAAGAAAAGAAACAGGAGACTTTCCTTATTAAAATCAATATTCTAACTGAAGAAAATAGTGAGAATACCTGTCTTTCCGAGGTCTTCTTTTTCCATCTTGCACAGATCTCTGTTGAAAACAAAGTAACAGTAAGTACCATTGATAGAATTCCTATACCGATGTCGAGGTAGCGTTTTGTCTTAACTGCCTGAATGTTAAATACTGTACAGCCTCAGTGGTGTAAAACATGTGAAATCTAGTGGAGAAGCTCATGGTAGACAAACAGGAGGCTAGTTAAACACAGCAAGCCAGGCAGCATCAGAAGGTGGAGAAGTCTTCCCCTCCTGATGCTGTGTTCTTCCAGCCTCCTGCTTGTCTACCTTGGATTCCAGCATCTGCAGTTTCTTTTTGTCTCTAATTGAAGAAACTCATGGAACTGTATAGAATTTCTCTCAGTTTTGATATATGATCATTAATCTGAAATATTGGGGTGGATTTAGAGCACATGCTAGTTTCTGGAAAGGGGTTCCTAAGAATACTGCTGCTAGCCTATGTGCTGGTTGCTTCCCACCCTGGGCCATTTTCTGGAAGGGTTGGCTGGGGTGCAGAAGTGCTGTCTGTATTGATACACCTTCTCCTACACTTGAGTGCATGGTCTTCTGCTGCTACTTCCTAGTGGAAGCTTTCTGACTATCCATCCAACTTTGAAAGTCCCAACCACCAACCTAAATTGTATGGTGATATCACCACCAAATATTAATGGGCAATTTATATAAAAACAATTGTGACTGACTGTTTCCCACTCAGTGTGGTTTTCCAACTCCATCTTTGATAGTGAGGTTTAGAAGCCAAGCACATGCATTCTGTTTCTCCTTACAGATGCTGCTGCACCTGCTGGGCATTTTCAATATTTTCTGCTTTGGCTTTTGCTACAGAACATTTGTACTTTTCCTGCCCAGGGATGCCAGGCACAGTTGGGCAGGGGGAGTTTGATCCCAATGTTGCTTCAGATCCACCCTGAAATATCTTCCTTTCTGCAGATGACTTGACCAGGCATTTGTTGTAATATTTACTATGCCAAAAATCTGCTCTATGCAACTTAATCATCTTTTGTTTTCAGATATATAAAAGCATTGGTACTCAGAACAAAATAAAGCAACCTTTACAAATTTCTATTTTCTATATTTCATTTGCAGGCCCACCAAAACTTTATAATTTCTACAAAGTCATCAATTGAAAGATCAAAGCTATAATCGAGTCTCTATTTATTTCGATCATAGTCTGCAGTCATGTGTGTCGGGAATTTTATTCTGAGTAATATGAGTCCTGAAATTGCAACTGTGTATATGAAAATAACATGTTTACAATTCCAGTTACAAAACTGAAGTATTAGGCATTGCTAAGAATGTCTTCCTATCTATTTTAACATATGCAGTCTCATAAATTGCACTGCATTAGAACGAAGAGGAGATATTCTTGCACTCACTGTCAGATTGCCTGGCAGCAGTCAATATGTCACAATGGGTACCTGAAAGCAAAACTATACAATGCTGCTCTCTTCACTTGGTCGTGGTGGTAGGTGGAATGGGAGGGAGGGGGATTTGGCAGGGAGTTTGTGGTTTGCCTCAGAAATGTCTTTTCTAACACAACTAATTTTGCATGATTCACAGAAGTAATCATGTGCAGCTAGGCCCAGACTTAGGAAAATAGAGATATTTTATTATAAGTAATCTTTGTTGCTTCAATATCAATTTTCTAGTCTACAGAGTAAGCAAATTGTGGAAGGAATGCTTTTCATTAAGCATAATAATACTGCACTTCTAGGACATCTCAAAAGTATCAGCTTATTAAAGATAAAATATTGTTTTTATTCACTTCTGGGATGTTGATGCTACTACCTGGGGCAACATTTATTGCCTGTCCCTAGTTGCCCTTGACAAGTTGCTGGTGAGCTGCTGCAGTCCATGTGCTGTTAGGGACAAAAATCCCAGGTTTTGACCCAGTGACAATGAAGAAATGGCAATATGTTTCCAAGTCAGGACAGTGAGTGGCTTGAAGGGTAACTTGCAGTTGGTGGTGTTCCTGTGTATCTGCTTCCCTTGTCCTTCTAGATGGTATTGGTTGTAGGTTTGAAAAGTGCTGTCTAAGGATCTTTGGTGAATTTCTGCAGAGCATCTTGTACACAGTGCTGCTACTGAGTGTTGGCAATGAAGGAAGTGGAAGTTTGTGGATGTAGTGCCAAACAAGTGAGCCACAGTGTCCTGGAATATTGTTGCTTTTCAGTTCAAACTGTTTCACTATCATTTGAATAAAGACAGCCCTTTAAGAAGTTCAACATACAGATGACCTAAATTCTTAGATGTCATCTTATGGTCTGAGGCCATGGTCAATCTGCATTGTGGCATCCTAGACCATGGATGAGTAAATTTTATATACCGAAGGGCCATTCCTCATTTCAGAAACCCAGTCTTCAGTCAATGCTTAACATCCAGAAGTGTCTCAGTCAAATCATTTTTGAAAGGGATTTTCTTATTGACAATCTTAGTGGGAATGCTTGCCCATTAGAAAATTGTCCTTCATAGTTTTAAGTATTCAGATTAGTAATGGATAAGAGACAGGGCATTTACAACAGGACATTTCCAGCTCAGCACTGTCCCCATGACTTGTCCTACCTGCCTATCTTCTTTTCCATCTATCCACTCCATCCTCCTCTCTGACCTATCACCTTCATCCCACCCCATCCATCCATTGTCCTCTTTGCTACCTTCCCCCACCCTCCTCCCTGACCTATCACCTTCATCCCCACCCCCACTCACCTATTGTACTCTATGCTACTTTCTCCACACCACACCCTCCTCTCATTTATCTCTCCACCCTTCAGGCTCTCTGCCTGTATTCCTGCTGAAGGGCTTTTGCCCGAAACGTCGATTTTCCTTCTCCTTGGATGCTGCCTGAACTGCTGTACTTTTCCAGCACCACTAATCCAGAATTTACAAGTGGTATGACACAATTTCACATTGGTGCACAAAATGATGCCAACCAAAAAAATGCAAAATTGCTAAGAAAAGGTGGATAGTTTTGAAATATTGTACAGAAGCAGAGACATGTAAATGTCAAGAGCTTTTCTAGTTTTTGATGTTATGTTTTAAACCAGCTATATAGAGGCAAGTTCTGGTTCTGAAATGGGAATATGGGGAAATAAGATAAGTTAGAAGTCCACTTTGACTTTAACCTGGGAGAACTTGGAAACATCAGGAAGGGGAGGGGGAAGACCCAAACAATCAAACTGGGTTCCATACTCATGCTCCGCTGAGTCCGATATTGCTTTGATGCCATCATGATGTCTACAAATTGTGTTGCGACGTGATAAAACTTATGACAAAGATCACAGAGCAATATCACAACTATTCAAAATTCTTGCAGCCTCTGTGTCTGGCACAAAATAATATTAATTTAATATGGCATTTATTTCAGTTTATGGATTTCTGCATCTGTGCAAAGAAAATATCTTTCTTAGTGCAGGTAACATTTGCTCTGCATTCCTGGGATCACTTTAATTAAAATTGTCGAAATATACATTATAGATAATTTATATTGACTTTATATACATTAAGCATATATCTTCTACCTAATGAAAACTACAATGTGCAAAACCCTTAGGCTTTTAGATCATCGAAACTTGGCTGCATTCTCAATATTATCAGGATTTAGATAGTTGGTATTGTCTTTTACTACATTTAATGAAAACACGAGCAGATAAAATGTAAAGGCATCCTTTTGTCACTGTGACAGTTTATTGTTTTGTAAAATATCCCCTGGGCACTGGAGAGGCTACAAATGATAAATATTGATGTCAAGGACTTACTTAACCTTTCTCGTTTCATATTTACAGAAGGTTAACATTCAACCTGAAGGCAGATAGAAAATCATACTTCTGTAACCACGAGTTTTGAGATTTACTTAAGAATGCCTAAGTCTAAATGTGCTGTAATGCTGCTGCAGTGCCATGGTTCAATTGAACTATAGAATGATACAGCACAGAAAGAGCTCACTCAGCCAATTTGATCACTTTCAGCTCTTTGAAAAATCTATCCAATTTACACTTACAACATGCAGACATAACAAGTTCTGTGACAGCTAAAGCATCCAAAAATATTGCATTATACTAATGATGGTTAGACAGACTACGCACAGACTATGGCACAATTAGAGGTAGCAGAAAGAAATTGGATAGTCAAAGATACACCTGCATTTTCAACCCTAAATAATGGAGTGTAATCTGCACAGGCAAAGGTCAAAATCCAAGAGGACAGTAATGGTGAAAACGCATAGTAATTAAATTTCGCACTGATAGCAATCATATTAAGTACATTGCCTATATAGTAAGAATTAGATGAAGGTGGAATATGCACATGATGATACACAGGGCATAAGAGCACTGCAGTCATTCAGTGACTAAAATGGAACACCCTCATAGCTCTTTGGGAGGCCACAGGTGCACAAATGTTTAGGGAAAATGTTGTAGACCCAATGAAAATGAACCAAATTCCTTCAAGTGACCAGTCAGTTGTAAAAACAAACATCTATTAACAAACCATATTATAGAAGGATAATCCTTTACTAACCTTGGAAAATATTTAATAATTAGCTGAGGTAAATGGTTCCTATTAATTGAAATTTCAGCCAAATATTCATATTGGCCTCAGCTCTTAAACCATATCAATACAACTTTAAACAATGGAGCCCACTGTAACAAAATAACTGCTCTGTCAATGAAATAATTCCAGAAGCAGGAGACTGTTTAGTTTCCCACTCATCGAGACTTCCGGACATGTCTGAAGTCCCATAAGTCAAATTGAAGGTCTTGACTCCATCAATTTTATTTGGAGGTCATAGTGGATTTGAATTACCCAGACCAAAACTTGAGCTAAGCAGGGCAGTCTGTATAACTATCACATTATCCCACACTGGTAAAAACCACCAGAAACTGGAATGGAGGTAAGAGTCCTAGAATCATGTCCATTCTGCCACTTTTAAGGGTTTCTGAGTTAGCCTGATTCATTAACAATCCATGTTAGAAAGTTACTGTTCAGGCACAGCAAATAGTTAAAATGGAAGGGCCTCTATCGCAAGTGATTGGAGTACAAACAAAAAGGCTTGTTACGACTGTATGATGCTTTGGTGAGATTACATGTGCAGTATAGTATATAGTTTTGGTCTCCCTATTTAAAGAAGAATATATTTGATTGAAGGTGGTTCAACAAACATTAATTTGAAGAGCATCCAGGAATGTTTGATGTTAAGAAGCTGAAGAAATAGCCAAGGTCTTTTTCCCAGGCTGGGGGGAGTCCAAAACTAGAGGGCATAGTTTGGCTTAAGATACACAGTCACAGAATAGCTCCTTCCAACCTGCCCCTGTCAATAAAATATTCTACAGTTTTAAAAAATGCTTACTTTCTCCCCACATTGAACATGACAGTTGTGTGAGAGTTTGCACCAGAATAATCAGGTTTGGTGATTTGCCTGGCCCTCCCTGGCCCAATAACAGACATCTCTTGAAGGTTATTGCAAAGAGTTAGCTTTATCAACATCTTAATAATAGCAACTGAGCACGTGTGTAAGGATCCCTGGCATGATGATGTCAGATCACATGGAACTGAGACCTGGTAGAAAAAAACACTAATGAAATCTGCTTCTCTATGTGATTCATAGGAAATATATTTTAACAGTTTGGATTGTGTTCAGTTCTTGTATGCCTCAAGCTCCTAATGATATTCCAACACTTAATTAATTAGAGGTGAATGGGCTCTCTAGTCCAATTCTCCTCCCTCACTTTGAGTATTACAATGTTTTCCATAGGCATCAGAACACTGACACACTATCTCAGCATCTGTTTTTCAATGTATCTGCACCTTTTCTTGACCCCAGAGGTGAAAGAAAATCCTGGCAATGGTCAACTCTTGCTTCTCTTCCTGGACCTCTCCATCTCCATCAACGGGGACTGACTCACCACTGACATCTTCTACAAACCCACGGACTCCCACAGTTACCTGGATTACACCTCCTCCCACCCTGCCTCTGGTAAAAATACTATCCATTATTCCCAATTCCACTGCCTCAGCTGCATCTGTTCCCAGGAGGACCAGTTCCACTGCAGAACACACCAGTTGGCCTCTTTCTTTAAAGGCCATAATTTCCCCTCCCACATGGTTGATGATTCCCCCCCAGTGCATCCCATCCATGTCTCGCACCTCCACCCTCAAACCCCCACCCCTCCAACCACAACAAGGACAGAACCCCCCTGGTCCTCACCTTCTAATCCCCAACCTCCGTATATATCCTCCTCCGCCATTTCCACCACCTACAAAAGGACCCCAACATCAGAGATATATTCCCCTCCCCACCCCTATCCACTTTCCGTAAAGACCGTTCCCTCCGCGACTCCCTCGTCAGGTCCAGCCCCCCCCCCCCACCAACCCACCATCCCCTCTGACCTATCACCATTACCCACAACTCCATCTATCTATTGCACTCTCAGCTAACTTTCCCCCCAGCCCCACCCCCCTCCCATTTATTTCTCCACCCCCCTCAGCTCCCAGCCTCATTCCTGATGAAGGGCTTTTGCCCGGAACGTCGATTTTCCTACTCCTCGGTTGCTGCCTGACCTGCTGTGCTTTTCCAGCACCACACTCTTGACAAATATTTCTCAGCACATTTACTTGCATAGCCATTGGCAACGGCATTCGAGACATGCTCTATGGGTCAAAATGTTTGTGCTACAGTTGGTAAAATTCAATCAAACCTCCTTATGGAACTGTAGATGTCAAAAATAGTATTTCTTTCTTTCTCCCTGTTAGAGTAGTTTGTCCTGCTCAGTGTGAGCCCTGCTCCTTCTCCCTGTAATGCTTAACTTCTGGAGGAATTAATTTGTCCATTGGTTTGGAGTCAGTAAAATGTACTTCACTTCCTTAGACTTTTGAAACTTGGAAGAGCTGTGCAAAGCTGCAGAAATTTGCACAATTACGTCAACAGCCAGAGGGGCGGCATGGTGGCACAGTGTTTAGCACTTCAGCCTAACAGCGACAGAGACCCGGGTTTGATTTCAGCATTGGGCCACTGCCTGTGTGGAGTATGCACATTCTCCCTGTGTCTGCATGGGTTTCCTCTTGGAACTCTGGTTTCCTCCCGCAATCCAAAGATGTGTGGGTCAGATGAATTGACCATGCTAAATTGCCCATAATATTCAGCGGGTGTGTAAGTTAGGGGTAAATGTAGAGGAGTGGGTTAGGGTGGGATACTCTTCAGAGGGTCAGTGTGGACTTGTAGGGCTGAAGGGCCTGTTTCCATGCTGCAAGGATTCTATGAAAGAAATTAACCAAGTAACTTGTAACTATTTGGTAATCTTGTTATGTTGTAAAGATGCTGCTTAATATATGTCCGGTTGTGAGAGATTAAAAGAGGCAGCTGGCTGGAGTGAGAAGCTTCAAAATGGCACAATAACTGATGCCCTGATCAGTTTGTATACTTCTGTTGGACAATAAGTATTCCTCCAGCAAACCCTTTTTCAAAATAACAGTCAGTGCTCTACATCAGAGGTGTGCGCATGTGCTATGTGGAACCTAAGGACATCATTGCATCCAAAAACTGCTTGCTATCATGTCCAATTTTATCCCCATTGAACTAGATCATTATGTGATGAATGAAAGAGGATGAAAAGGAGCTTTCATTAAGGGTTTCTCACTACAGTGGGGAGAATTAAAACACAATGTAAAAGGGATTTATAAATATACGAAAAGTAACACTTGAATTGCAAGTATATGAAAAGGATAAAGGAAAAGAGCAGAAAATGAGCAGTCAAGTTAAGAAGTTCCAGGTGAACAGATAGCACCAGCAGGACATATACTGGATTACATTTCTATAAAATAGTTACATTAAACATGACAGGATGTGCTGATGTGACTTACATGGATGAGGTTGTAATAGGTGCTGTCTTCAGGAGTATTCAGTGTCTTTGGTGGTTGTGTTCGTCTGGGGGTTCTTTGTTGCTTCTGATCAGCTCCTCTATTGGGACCTAAAGAAGGGCAGAGCAGTTAATTTTCCATCACCGCATTCCTCCTCAAAGCTAAATAAATTTCAGAAGTGAAAATGTCCTTTCAAAAACACTTGTTTAAAATTCATTGTAGATAAATTTTAAATTTTGTATCTGATTTTGTACTCAGAGCATTTACTCTTCTCACCAGAGATTTGTCTTTTTTGTGATCTCTCTTGCTCCATTTACCTTACCCTCTGACTGGATCGCTCAAGAACTCTGTTCGCTGTCTCAATCTTTTCTTGTTTCTGCTAGCTCAGTGCCCAACTCCTGATTGAGTCTGGTATCCCATAAGTACATGAAGTGGAACAACAACCCACTTTTTCAAGTGGTCTTGACAAACAAAGACATTTTCAATTGGTCAAGTTGACTCCATATTGATTTTCCAAATTGTTCTTTGATGGTAATGATCAAACATGATAGAGGGTGCCAGATGTACAATGAGAAAATACTGAAACTGATTGTGTTTTTTGGTACCAACACTTACAATAGATTACCAGAAAATAAAATAATTTATCACAGAAGAATTAATAAATAGTTTCATAACACGTGGCTTATTTTCATACTGTGGCTTCCCTGTGCTATCCATTAAGTTCTCATGTGAGTGCAGTGAGGCAAACTCCCCAGCATTTGCCAGTGCTAAACTGTGACAGAAGCAACTTGCAGTGTGAGGCTATTCTACATGACCTTCATCCACAGAGTAAGTAATTGTCTTCTTTTGAATGAATCACATCTTGGAGTTCAGAAAAATGGGAGCTTGACTTACTGAAACGTGTCTGATTCTGAGAGAGTTTGATTGGGGAGATATTGAATGGATGTTACCCCTCTAGAGTCCAGGGTTATTAGAACTAGAGAATATAGTTGCAGAGCAGGAGGTTGCCCATTTAAGATGGAGATGAAAAGGAGTTTCTTCACTCACTGGGATCTTCAGAATTCTCCATCCAAGAGGGCAGTGGAATCTGAGTCATTGAATATATTCAAGACTAAGGCAGACAGATCTATGAGGGAGTCAAGTTTTATGAGAAACAGGGAGGAAACTAGAGGTAAGGCCAAACTGAAGACCACATGGACCAAGACAGTGGATAAGTACCATATTCTCAAGGGTAATTAATAATGTGCATATAATACTGGCCTGGTCTGTAATGTCCATGTCCTGTAAAAGAATATAATAAATGATAGGCCATGATACATCTGAATGCTTCAGCAAGCTTAAGGACTATATGGCCTACTCTTGCCTCTATTTCTAATGTTTTCACGTTTGAGAACAAGAACAAAACTGGGAATAGAAATTGCCAAGCCTGTAGAGTGCAGCTGAGGATAGATCTTGGATGACTGGATGCATTCTCATTTCATTGCTATAGTCTCAACAACATCCACTGCCCAGTACTGGCATTGCTGCGATTGAAAGGATAACTGTCGATCAGATTTCAAGGGCAGGACTTCTTCACAGATTCCACATGCTGAACCACTCTGAATTAATTAAGGCACCTTCCAGTGTAATATCACTCCAGGTCAGGCAGCTTCTGAATTGGTGGGCTCAGGATTGACTTTTCCATTAGGTGTTGGAGAATACCCATAAGATTCATATTATTTTATATTATAGTTGCTTCAATGAAAATGGGTCTACAGAGTTTTTAGGCCCTTTCCATGTCATGTAACTAATATCTCAATAGCCTTATTAGCTTTATCTTCACCTGGTTTCCCTCAGTCATACAGTTTGCACGTCACCCATTTAGTTGTTAAATATGTATTTTTAAAAAATATTTTACAGGCTGCTATAACTTTGACCAGTACAAGTTTTATCTGACTGCATTTGTAAGCCCTAGCTTCCTCATTAGAGTCACTCCTCTTTTCTGTGCTCGGTTTCTCATCGGCTGCTCTAACAGCATTAATTGTTTTCAAATATCACTGCTGACTGTATTTGCTGCCAGTAGAACAGATATAAGAATGCTATGACGGATGATGGTAATTTAAAATCACACTGGTGTAAAATTATTACATGTCTTCATCAGGTTTTGTGTCATCAACTAGCAGCCTTTCAGAGGGGTTGTGGAAGATTGCAATAATACACAAATCCAATTAAGTACAAATTTCCTATTGGGAAAAACATTTTACTCTTACGTTATTTCTAATTGAGTAGAACAGTTAATATACAATTACATTTAATAAAATGCCTTAATATTAATAAAAAGTGGACATTTAGAAACATTACACCTTCTTTTATAAATGAGGACTGTTGGAAATTTTTACTTCATTTTCTTTGTGAAAATCTTGTTTAGGAAGATAAGTAATGATAATGAGATTTTCAAAGGCTGGAGAAAGGAAAATAGTTTTTTTAATCATTTATTCCAGGGATGTGAGGTTCAGTGGTTGGGCCAGCATTTGATGCTCATCCCTAACTGCCGTTGAGTTGGTTGCCGACTGCCTGCTTGAATTGTTACAATCCATTTAGTGTAGGTACACCCACGGTGCTATTATGGAGGGAGTTCCAGGATTTTCATCCAACAAAAGTGAAGGAATAGCAATACCAAGTAGGTTTGGTGAATGACTTTTAGGGAAACTTTCAGGTTCGGCTAATTTTCAAGAAAAAGACACAAAACGAAAAGGTTGAATGATCCAGAAATGAAAATAAAACTTTGAATGTGCTTGTTTTTATCTTTTTTCTTATTTTCGCCTTCAAAATGATTTTGTGACAGGATAGTCTACTGGAATTCATAGGTTCAAAGCTTGTAATTTTTGAGGCAGACCCATAACTGACAAAACTGCAAAAGGAAATGGAAGCTCTGGGTTTTGAGGAAAATGAAGACCGAAACTAAAGTTGCCAATCAGAACATCTGGAGAATTGTAACCAAATGAAACTAGGTAAAAGGACATAGCCATCTGAGCTCAGATGATGGTACAATATAGGCACGCTCAAGACAACCGAGCTTGGAATCAGGATCGCAAACAGACAAATCCACAGTTACTGCTTCTGTTTCAGTTCCTCGAAGATCATATTAATGGATTCACGCCAACAAAATCATCGTAAACAGAGTTGGCAAGGTCCTGCAAATCCTTGCTGTTTTGGGGAAGACCATACCCATGGAGCTTGACATGGTAGTTTGCTGTTATTCTCTGGAAAAAAAAGAGGCACTGGAATTGTTTGTGAGAAAGACAGGCATGTTAAAGGATCTTTGTGATTGTTATTAATGCCAAGTGGAGGGCTGAGTAAATTTGCAAGAACTGCATTAATTGTGTGTCCATCATTTAAGGTGCAATTTATACTTGCCACAAGTTTGCTGTTCATTACTGTTTAAATTTTCTTGATTTTGGGTTTGATTGTTGCAGTAAAAATTTTAAAAAGTGAATTCCTGGCTTTTGAATTTTCCACTAAAGTTGTTTGGAAAATTTAGTTCTTTTAAGCTGTTTGTTTCAAAGGGATCATAACAACACATATAACTGTTTTTGAAGCTTTGTGGGAAGTAAACTGAAGAGAGAGATATCTTGACAAAGCTCTTCATCTTGTGCTCATTAGGAAAAATGCAAGAATTTCAGATTTCAAACAATCACAACAATTTACGCTGTGGGAAGAAAGGTGTCGATTGGACAGCAAGTTAACTTTGAGTAGATGATGTATTGCAATAGGAAAAACAACACTGCTCACCCACCATTAGGCCTGTTCCAGTGGCTTCATGAAAAATAAATGATACATCATATCCCTTTTGGGAGAGCAGCCATCTAGCGCTATCATTTTTCATTTGTCAGTACTTTATGATGTAATTCAAGTCAGTGTACAATTTGCAAACAAATTAAACAAAATTTGTAGCAGTCATTTTATCTATGGAATGCTATGCCCCTTTAATAGAATTTAATTCAAATCTTGGTAACTAGAGGTTGTCTGGCGCTGCCAGAAGAGTAGCAAAATGTAATAGAACAATCACCTGGGATGTCAAAAGAGGTCAGAGTCATGAACACAACCCATTCAGTTCTGAGCCTTAGTAAAAACACAGATGTCCAGACATATTGATGCAGTTTTGGTTCTAATTCAATGGATCACAAACAAGCTGAGAAATTGTCTTCTGTCTCTTTATGGGAACATGTAACAGAGTAGAGGCAGTTCTTTTTTGTTTACAATTTCCACTTCCAGCCATTCAGTCATAAAAACACCATTAGATTTTAGGTTTATATAAAAGACTAAGATTTTTAACTATTGTTTTACTGCATCTATTAAGTTAATGGTTTGTTTTCTAATGGAAGTTGGAAGACTGTTCAGTTGACCAATTATCCTAAAGAATAACATTTGCAGCAATGCAAAGCTCTGGGGCGTATGGAAGTCAGTGAAAGCTAGCTGTGAGATCTGAATGCTTGGCGAACCCCTTAATCTACTGGGCAGGAATGAGACACCAGACTTCATTCAATGAATAAAAGGTAGGGGGAGTTAAGATGCTGTTTTGATGACTATTGTTAAGATTAACATGGTAATTATTTCTGAAGATGATGATATGACCTATGTTATTGATGAAAGATAAATTGAGATCTGGCATCTTATAATTAAAGCCCCTTTTGTAAAGAGGTACTTCTGGTTCTGGGAAAATCCAGATGGCTCTTGTAATAAACAATTGTGTATATTTTCCTGCAGGCTTGCTTATCACTTTGCTCATTGAAGTCAATTAATGATTTGGTTTATTTTAGAAATAGCTTATTGTATACTCAGCTATATATTTTTACTTTATATATGTACAATAATGCTTTAGTTCAGTTGCTAGGGGAGCATTGTTTGGAAGTCTAACTCAGCCCTTACATGTATATTAGCTCCATATGGAGTGTCAATTTTCTCTGTGCTTCGCTGCTGAAAATAGCAACTCTATAACTATCTGTTTCAGAATGTCTCATATTGGTGTAGGTTACACAAGAACTCTTTAATTACACAAATCTTTAGGGCATTGCTCAAATGATGTCAGCATCTGTTTTGCACTATCTTTAGGTTTATAGAGAGGGTTAAAAGGAAAAAAAGCGAGTATAAATTAGATGTCTTGTATCTATTGCAGGACAGTGTAAAGTAGGGGTGTAAGTCACGGTCTCTTGTGACATGGTGAGGATTTTCAACTCTTTGGAATGTATGCTGCTCCAATCTCTTTGCAGTTGCCCCACAGCATCCAGCAGAAGGCCAGGGGTTAGTAGTCAATGCTCCAGA
Organism: Chiloscyllium punctatum; assembly: GCF_047496795.1. Classification (NCBI taxonomy): domain Eukaryota; kingdom Metazoa; phylum Chordata; class Chondrichthyes; order Orectolobiformes; family Hemiscylliidae; genus Chiloscyllium; species Chiloscyllium punctatum. Next base: position 87,540,675 of record NC_092746.1, on the reverse strand, counting down.
CAGATCTATTGATTGGCACAGGATAGGGGTTCAGTTAAACACCATCCTGCAGTGGGAACCCAACATTCACCACATCCACCTCCATTCAACTGCCACCTCCAACTCCATCCCAAAGCGGTGGCCTGGCACCTTTCCCTGGTCGTTATGCAAATTCTTAAAGAGGTTAGTAAGAGAGTGCTTCCACATCGAACTTGCTCCTCCTCTGATGCTGAGGGGTCTCTGCTAGGCCACCCAATTTTAAGAGTGTGTAATTGATAGAGAACCTGTCTCTATGGACATTAAGGAGAACCCTTGTGAAAATCTGAGATTAGTGACCCTCTCTGATTGATCTTCCTCTTCACTGACACTTACATTTCCTGTCCCAAAAATGAATACAAATCATTAAGTGACAATTTCATATCGAATGAAAATGGAGAACAATAGCTGTGATCACTGTCACATTGTCTAACCTAAACAATCTAACCACAATATATGTCACACTTCACCACCTTATTTGCCACCTTATTTGATTTGTGATTTTAAAGGGGGTACCTTAAGTAACAACAGCAGTAACACAAGCTGCTTCAGAGGTAGAGCGGATGGAATCAGAAATTCAGCTCAAAGCAGTGTGACACCATCAACACAGGCCTACAGGCAGAATTTCAGTTCTATTACTTTGGCTGAAATCTTGTTGTTTTCAAAGATTGTGCCTGGAGGTGGCCTTAAAAGTGGGAGGAACTTCTGCTCGGCAGCAGGTTGGGTTTTCCGTGCGATCACATTCTTCTCAGCTCATTACACACATATGCACGGGTAAAACACAACATTTACTGGCCTGGCAGGCAGGAGATTCTGCCCACTCCTTCCTTGCAAGTTAGCGTTATTTGCACCACTATGGCACTGCTTCTCACATACTGGGTTCACATAAACTAAAAAGGAGCTAAAGTATTAAAGTGGTAACCCACTGACTTTCACCATTAATGGGAGATTGTGGATGTCAGAGAGCGTATTGGTAAAATGTTCAGCAGACAAGGATGCTACCATAGAAGATGGCTTCAGAATGAACAGCTTCGCTGGCATCTCAGGTGCTTTAAGGCTAAATGTCAACTGATGCCCTTTGATGACACTGAACCTCTTTTCATTCAGAATCTGTTGACATACAACTTTGCCCATATTACACTCCTCTTATAAAGAACACATACAGACAATCACTTTTCAGGGAACTAACATCTCTCCCTGTAGCTTTAGTACACATGCACCCTTGCTAACGTATCTTAATGCTTCTCTCCCAACATATGTATTAAATATGAATCGATCCTGACCTGAGGCTGCTGACCTCTTTCAGGTGCAGGCCACTGAGCTAGAAAGAGAGCAAGGAGAACTTGCCAGTGAAGGGGAGATTAAGAATCTGCAGCCAACTGGTGTGAAATCCTCCAATCTTCTACTCCCAGCTACACATCAAACATTGGCATCTTCATGAAATCTTAGGAAAGGCAGTGATTCAGAGCACAAATGAATCTTTGTTCTTCTATGCTGTTGGCAAATCCCCTGCACACCCCAGGCAAAAACAAAAGGTCCAGCTCTAAGGCCCATCTCTACGAACCCCTCAACTGGGAAGTGGTTGGTATGAATGCCAGGTCTGAAAAAGCTACCAGTAATAGTTGGATGTGCACAGACTTCAAGCCATGGATGGGTTCATCCACTGGTTTGGTGAAGGAAGTCTGAGGAATCTTGACTTCAAATGCCCCATCCCCTCAAAAGTTGCCATTTTGTTCTGGCAGGGAAGAGGGATGATAGACAGAGATTGCCTTTTTTTATAAAAAAATTAACCTATTTTTCTAACCAACCTGTTCAGAGATGTTATTGGACACCTCTGGACTTGCACCCAGACCTTCTAGTCCAGGGGTATGGACTCTACCACTGTGTCACAAAAGGGCCTTCTCATCTGAGGACATTCCAGGGGTGCCATTCTGCACCATACCCGCTTTGCCAGTGATCCTATCACCTCCATTAAGTCAGGCTGAGGATCTCATGTTTAGAGTACCCTAGTAACATCAAGCCAGATTCCTGAACAGAAAGAAATTCAGTCCCTCAACGTCCAGGTTACTTGTGACCACAGGCTGAGTGCTGCCACTGTCCAGGGAGTTGCTTATTGAAACAAACACGATTCTAAGTGAGAATAAAAACCAAAAGAACTGCTGATGCTGGAAATCAGAAACGAAAACAGAAATTGCTGGAAATGTTCAGCAAGTTCGGCAGCATCTGTGGAGAGAATTCAATATTAACATTTCAGGTTCAGTGATACTTCCACAGAAGAACAATATTCTGTAGGCACTTGACAGTGTAGATGCAGAAACGTTATTTCCCCTAATGACAGAGTCAAGGATGTGAGCCTTTAGTTTCAGAGTAAGGAATCACACATTTAAGACAGAAATGAGGAGGATTTGTTTTCTCTCGGGTGTTAGTGAATCTATGGAACTCTATAGTAGAGCTCTGTTGAGGGCTGGATCTTTAAGTATATTTAAGGCTGTGATAAACAGATTTTTAATGAGTAAGGGAATTAAGCGTTATGAACTTCTGTCTCTTCCCAATTAATAACCCCCTCTTACCAGTACCCCATGAGGGTCAAGCTTTCAAGGAAGGTGATCACGCACATTTGCAGCATCCTTGAACAATACCTTTTTCCCCAATGAAACACAGAGATAGAAGAAAGTGGCTGTGAAAGTGGCCTGTTACCTAACCCTCAGCACCCTGATTCTGTGTCAGAGTTGGCTGATCAGCTTGGTACAAGGTGGGGGATGATGATTAAGTAAAGCTGTAATGTGTGTTGGGGTCTGAGGAGGGCTATGCAGGAGAACACTGGAGTTTGACACTTAGTTGCTATACCAGCCAGCCTTTCCAACCTCCTTAAACCTTTTAGGCACTGTTTCCTTTTGTTATCATCGATTCATAGAATCCCTACAATGTGGAGCAGGTCATTCGGTCCATTGAGTCCACACTGACCCTCCAGAGCGCATCCCAACCAAACCCATCCCCATACCTATCCCTGTAACCCTGCAGTTCCCATTGCTAATCCACCTAGCCTGCACATCCCTGGACACAACGGACAATTTAGCATAGCCAATCCACCATACGTGGACATCTTTGGATTGTAGGAGGAAACCAGAGCACCGGAAGAGACCCACATAGACACGGGGAGAATGTGCAGATACCACACAGACAGTTGCCTGGGGCTGGATTGAACACAGATCCCTGGTGCTGTGAGGCAGCAGTGCGAACCACTGAGCTGCCCAAATTTATTGTAAAGATCATCATTGCTGAGAGAATTCCAGAATTACTGATTTTAATAGTTGTGGGATTTAAACCCATGCCCCCAGAATAATCACTCTAATCTCGTGATATTACCACTACACCACCAGTATTCATGCACTGGCTAATTCAGCAAGCATCTATTGCTTACTCTTCATTACCCTTGAGAAGGGTTCACACTCAGGTTTCATACTGCCTTGGCCATTTCCATCATGTCTATTTGATTTGTGAAGCTAGCTTCTTCCACATACACTGACAAACATCACTTCATTTTAGTGCGTCAGATCCCATAGCTGGACATCTGGGTAAAAGTTGAGACTGGGAGGCTGGGAAGTCTTCTCAGATCTCCTTTACATTTGTGATGCCACAGAAATCAAGGTACAGTTCAGCCATTATGACCCTTTCACTAGAAAGCCTTCCTTTGGCAGATTTTACGTGTCATGTCAGCCACACTCTTATAGACTAATAAACACAGAAATGGGATGCTAATGGCTTGGCTGAGTTAAAGAGCACTTCAGTGCCTCACTGCAATTACAGACAGCTTTCTGGAGTGATACATTTGAGTCTATTCAATTAAATTTATGCCTTTTAACTCTGTTTCTCATTCCATAGCTGCAGTTTGACCTGTTGAGATTTAGAGCATTTTCTGTGTGTTCCAGGGAATAATGAGCATGACAGGATGTGAAATGTTCTCCAGTGCCCCACTCAAATTCAAGTGCTTATTGTGTTTTTTTTAATGAAGAAAACAACTTCTATTTAGTCTATTTTGCCACTTTTTTTTATTTTGGGACATTAAAAAATCCTAAGTGAATACTTTTTTTGTTTCACAAACATTAAAGAACTTTCTATTTTCAAATTCTATCTTTTCTGAAATATCTGATCATTAGATTCAATTAAAAAAATCCCTTTGCCAGAATTCAAAACTCTCTGATGCATTTTTGGCCTCAGCTTCGTAATTTACTTCAAACACATGGCTTTGTATGTACTTTCTACTCTTTCAACTGCTCTGTTGTGCATACCCTATTTCATTAATTCCACAAGTAAACATACAGTCTGGAATTTTCAGGTCTGGTCAGTGTTCTGTTTCTCTCCTATGTTTACCATCCTCCAAAACCTTTTTCCAAATCTATTAATTAACACTGTCAGCTAGATCCAATAACTATTCATCTTTTTCTTGTTGAGATGAGAATAGAATCCCTACAGTATGGGAACAGACTCTTCGGCCCAAAAATTCCACACCAACCCTCCAAGGAATAACCCACCCAGACCCATTCCCCTTGACCTCCTGATACTATGGGCAATTTAGCACGGCCAATTCATCTGATCTGCACATCTTTGGAGTGTGGGAAGAAACCAGAGCACCCAGAAGAAACCCACGCAGACACTGGGAGAATATACAAACTCCACACAGACAGTCACCCTAGGTGGGAACCGAACCCAGGTCCCTGGCACTGTGAGGCAGGAGTGCTAACCACTGAGCCATTGTGCCACCCTCAAGCTTACTGAATTTGATCATTCACTTCAAATCTTTAAAGCAGCTTTGCACATTCTAATTTTGGAAAAAAACAAAGAAAAGTGAAACTTTAGATTTTCATGCCACCTGGAAAATCTTTGCAGAATTGCAGGGGCTATTGTTCAACCTGGAATTCCAACTTATAATTCTGAGGAAGGATCACCAGATCTAAAATATTAATTCTGATTCTCTTCACTGATGCTGCTATACCTGCTGAGCTTTTCCAACAATTTCTGTTTTTGATTTCTATTTATACCTCCACTTCAAGAGAACAATGAATCAAACCTAACACTCTGGACCAAAACTAACTTTTACACCCTAGCACAGGCAGTATGGACCCTCAGAGATACTGGACATTCAACTTCAATCAAAATACATTCACACATACTCTTAACTATCAGGAAGCCAATTGACCTCAAAGGGAACACCAGAAACACAGTAGCAACACAGATTTGAGAGGACATAATGGGGCACACAGTCTGTACAACTGCTAGCCCTGATCTGACCTGAGAGACAGTCAACAATAAACAGCTTCCCCTCAGGTTTCCAGCCCCAACAAGCAGCCTCAGAACCAAGAACCACAGAGGATGAACTGGGAAGCTGATTCAGGCAGCCAAATCAAGAGCATCGACAAACAAAGGACATCTGAAAGGGGGGAAGCCAAACAAGCACTGTTCAAACAAGAGCTTCCAGACATAGGTCTGTTCCAAACCAAGACAATTGACAGCAAGAACCTCAGCAACGAGACACACTTTAAAACTGTTTTTTGCCTCATGGTTTGGAGATGCCGGTGTTGGACTGGGGTGTACAAAGGTAAAAATCACACAACACCAGGTTATAGTCCAACAGATTTAATCCAATTAAACCTGTTGGACTATAACCTGGTGTTGTGTGATTTTTAACTTTTTTCCTCAGTGTGAGATTAAACTCCCAAGATGCCGAAGTTCTAACCTAGCGAGCAGGGAGGGGAAGGCAGGAGGTGTCAGGGCTTTGGGAACCCAAGGGAACGAAGTCTGATTAAGGTTTCTGCGATTAAAGCTGCTGTTTTGGTTCCAATAAGTATTTAATCTGTGTCTAATTTAATAGTGTAGTTAATTAATGTCCTCCATATGCAGCAATTGATAGTGTTAATTTCACTGTTTAGTGCTTTTACCTTAATTTCTTGTATTATTCTCACCTTTTGTATTTAAATAAACACAGAGATTCATTTCACAGTCCCTAAATAAACCCAGTGTCCAGAACCAGGGATTATTTGAACCACCTAAAATCAGCAAATCACTGAGTGTAAACCAGAGCCTTACAGGACCTAAACCCACAAGGTGATAGTCATGGACAAAAGCAAATTACTGCGGATGCTGGAATCTGAAACCAAAAGAGAAAATGCTGGAAAATCTCAGCAGGTCTGGCAGCATCCGTAAGGAGAGAAAAGAGCTGACAATTCAAGTCTAACTGACTTTTTGTGAAAGCGACAAAAAGGGAGAAATAGGGAGGTATTTATACGAGGAGAAAGTGAGGACTGCAGATGCTGGAGATCAGAGCTGAAAATGTGTTGCTGGAAAAGCGCAGCAGGTCAGGTAGCATCCAAGGAGCAGGAGAATCGACGTTTCGGGCATGAGCCCTTCTTCAGGAATGAGGAAAGTGTGCCAAGCAGGCTAAGATAAAAGGTAAGGAGGAGGGACTTGGGGGAGGGACATTGGAAATGCGATAGGTGGAAGGAGGTTAAGGTGAGGGTGATAGGCCGGAGAGGGGGTGGGGGTGGAGAGGTCAGGAAGAATATTGCAGGTTAGAAAGGTGGTGCTGAGTTTGAGGGTTGGGACTGAGACAAGGTGGGGGGAGGGAAATGAGGAAACTGGAGAAATCTGAGTTCATCCCTTGTGGTTGGAGGGTTCCTAGGTGGAAGATGAGGCGCTCTTCCTCCAGCTGCCGTGTTGCTATGGTCTGACGATGGAGGAGTCCAAGGACCTGCATGTCCTTGGTGGAGTGGGTGGGGTAGTTGAAGTGTTGAGCTACGGGGTGGTTAGGTTGGTTGATACGGGTGTCCCATAGGTGTTCTCTGAAACGTTCTGCAAGTAGGCAGCCTGTTTCCCCAATATAGAGGAGGCCACATTGGGTGCAGCGGATGCAATAAATGATGTGTGTGGAGGTGCAGGTGAACTTGTGGCGGATGTGGAAGGATCCCTTGGGGCTTTGGAGGGAAATAAGAGGGGGAGGTGTGGGCGCAAGTTTTGCATTTCTTGCGGTTGCAGGGGAAGGTGCCGGGAGTGGAGGTTGGGTTGGTGGGGGGTGTGGACCTGACGAGGGAGTCACGGAGGGAGTGGTCTTTTCGGAACACTGATAGGGGAGGGGAGGGAAATATATCCTTGGTGGTGGGATCCGTTTGGAGGTGGTGGAAATGACAACAGATGATACGATGTATATGGAGGTTGGTGGGGTGGTAGGTGAGGACCAGTGGGGTTCTGTCCTGGTGGTGATTGGAGGGGCGGGGCTCAAGGACGGAGGAGCGGGAAATGGAGGAGATGCGTTGGAGAGCATCGTCAACTACTTTTGAGTGAAATTGTGGTCTTTGAAGAAAGAGGCCATCTGGGTTGTTCAGTATTGGAACTGGGCCTCCTGGGAGCAGATGTGGCAGAGAAGAAGGAATTGGGAGTATGGGATGGTGTTTTTACAGGGGGCAGGGTGGGAGGAGGTGTAGTCTAGGTAGCTGTGGGAGTCGGTCGGTTTATAGTAAATGTCCGTGTTGAGTCAGTCGCCTGAGATAGAAATGGAGAGGTCTAGGAAGGGGAGGGAGGAGTCTGAGACGGTCCAGATAAATTTGAGGTTGGGGTGGAAGGTGTTAGTAAAGTGGATGAACTGTTCAGCCTCCTCGTGGGAGCACGAGGCAGTGCCGATACAGTCATCGATGTAGTGGAGGAAAAGGTGGTGCCAGTGTAGCTGCGGAAGATGGACTGTTCCACATATCCTACGAAGAGGCAGGCATAGCTGGGGCCCGTGCGGGTGCCCATGGCTACTATTTATGCTAGGCTGAGAGAAGGTGAATCATGATTCCAGAAGTAAAGGTAGCAATAAAGAGGTGATAATGACAGTGCATAGAGAGATTATAGGGAGATTAGGAGCTGTGAATGTCCAAGGTTGAAACCAGTGTGATGTGACAAAATATGTGGGGGCGGAGAGGGGGATGGGTGAAGCAGAGGCTAAATGGAAAACAGAGGAGAAGGGTGGCAAAGAGGGAAGAGGAGAGGAAAAAGGTGATGAGATAATGGGGAGCGAGAGAAAGAGAATCAATCTAGAAATGAGAGGTACAGAACAGTGAAAAAATAAAAAAAGATAAGTAAAATAAATGAAATAAAATTACAGAGCAGAATGAAAACAGAGGGGTCGAGATAGAATAATCATCTGAAGTTGTTAAATTCAATGTTGAGACCAGCAGGCTGTAACGTGCCTAGTCGGAAGATGAGATGCTGTTCCTCCAGTTTGCGTTGGGCTTCACTGGAACATTGCAGCAGACTAAGGACAGACATGTGAACATGGGAGCAGGGTTGTGTGTTGAAGTGGCAAGCCACGGGAAGGTCCAGGACCTGATTGTGTACAGACCGAAGGTGCTCAGCAAAGCGATCACCCAGTCGGTGTTTTGTCTCTCCGATATAGAGGAGACCACATTGGGAGCAACGAATGCAATAGACCAAATTGAAAGAGGTACAAGTGAAACGCTGCTTAATCTGAAATGAGTGTTTGGGGCCTTGGATGGTGAGCATGGAAGAGGTAAAGGGACAGGTGTTGCACCTTCTGCAATTGCATGGGAAGGTGCCGTGTGTGATGGGAGAGGTGTTCGGTGTGATGGAGGAGTGGACTAGGTTGTCCCGGAGGGAACAATCTCTGTGGAATGCAGACAGACGGAAGGAAGGGAAGATGTGTTTAGTGGTGGCGTTGTGGCGAAAATGGCGGAGGATTATTCTTTGCTTGTGAAGGCTGGTGGGGTGAAAGGTGGGAACAAGAGGGACCCTATCCTTGTTCTGGGAGGGGAGGGAGGCGGTGAGGGTCATGGCGTGGGAGATGGACCGCACACTGTCGAGAGACCTGTCAATTACTGTCAAGCCACGGTTGGAGAAGAAGGAGCACATATTGAGAGCACCACTTTGGAAGGTGGCTTCATCGGAACAAATGCAGCGGAGGTGAAGAGGCTGAGAGAAAGGGATAGAGTCCTTACAGGACGTAGGGTGAGAAGAGCTGTAGTCCAGATAGCTGTGGGAGTCAGTGGGCTTGTAATGGATATTAGTGGATAGACTGTTGCCGGAAATGGAGACTGAAAGGTCAAGGAAAGGAAGGCAAGTGTTGGAGATGGACCAGGTGAAGGTGATGGAGGAGTGGAAACTGGAAGCGAAGTTTCTGAAGTTTTCAAGGTCAGGACAAGAGCATGAAGCAGCACTGAAATAGTCATCAATGTACCAATAAAGCAGTTGTGGGAGGGGACCCGGGTAGGCCTGGAACAAGAAATGTTCCACATACCCCATGAAAAGGCAGGCATAGCTAGGACCCATGCAGGTACCCATTGCTACACTTTTGATTTGGAGAAAATGGGATGAGTTGAAGGAGAAGTTGTTGGGAGAGAGCACAAGTTCCCCCTTTGCTACCCTTCTCTCCTGTTTTCCATTTTGCCTTTGCTTCAACCATCCCCCCCACCCCCCACATATTCTGTCACATAGCACTGGCTTCAGCCTTGGTCATTCACAGCTCCTAATCTCCCTATAATCTCTCTATGCACTGTTATTATTGCTATCTTTGCTTCTGGAGCCATGACTCACCTTCTCTCAGCCTAGTATAAATACCTCCCTATTTCTCCCTTTTTTTAGCTTTGACAAAATGTCAGCTCTTTTCTCTCCTTACAGATGCTGCCAGACCTGCTGAGGTGATAGTCATGAATTGATTGAGTCGATATAAATGCTCTTGAAGAATAAGATCTGTTTAAATGTCATGATCCGAAGTTATTTGAAATGTCATGCTTTTCAAATGTGAAAAAAGGACTGGAACTGTCAGGGAGAGCTAAGGAAAGTCTGTTAGGCTGCTTTGATTGGCAAGTTAGATGTAAACATGACCTTCTGATGCATAGTTGCAATCAAGTCTTTGTTGACATGTCCCAGGAACTATTATAATGTAACCGTGTTTATATCTTAAAGGTTACAATGATCTCAGCGGGAGGTTTGGATTTTGACTGGCAGTTTGGTGACAATGTTAAAGGATTACTCACTTTCAATTTGGAGTCTGAATAGAAGCTTGTTTTAAAAGAGATCAGTTACTGAGGAGATTTTAAAACTTTGAATGGGTTTCATGAATCCATATTTTCCACTGTCAAGTGTGAATTGAGTGAGAGCTGTATTAGATTGTCACAATTTTATTTTTTTTTTCATTTCCATATGGCTCCTGACATCTGTTTGAACTGGACACTGGTATTTGGTGATGAATTTGGAATGGGTAGTTAGGATGGGGTTGATTGGCAGACGTGAGTTAGCACGAAGGTTAGTAGGTGATGGTGATATGAGCAGCCATGAGAGACAAAAGCCATTTCTATCACAACTGGGGCTACATTTTCTCACAAGCCTGCCTCTGCATTCACCTGCTCCCATGTTACATATTATCTGCTTCCTGTCAGGGGTGTGTTGAGCTGCCCACCTACTTCAGTGGTGAAAGGTTGGCTTCTAATGTTTCTTCTTGGGCTGATTTCCCATGAAATATGTATTACTTTGGAATAGCAAAAAGTAAAAAACAACTGCAGTCCAACCTGGTGATGGAGATCTCTCAACTGGTGGTTTTTTCTCAGGTTGTTTTTTTTCAGGTGGTGGATTCTGGTTTTTAAACGTTAGATATTGTGAACCAAGGACGTCATTCAGCTTCTTCTGAGCCATCAAGAATTCCTCAGAACGCTTTGTTATCTATCATTAATGAATAGAAATACTTATTAGATTAAAAAATAGTTGGTATGTCATTCCATGTAAATACCAATTAGAAAACTAATCATGCTGAAGTCAATCATTCAATTGTGTGCCATTATTCAAACTACCTCCTTGCATTTTAAAGCAGGACTGGCATAACTATTTGGTTGTAAAAAGGACTAGTGTGTGGAAGAAATATAGGGATAAATATTTATAGGGATATGTAATCAATTAACCTATTGAAACATTATAGATCCTAAATTGTTGAATATTAAAAATACTATGCTAAAATAATACAGGATGTGAGCTTAAAATAAATGGTTAGTGTTTCACTGGCTTTACTTGACTTTTGGGAACAACTATAAGAAATCTTAAGAATTCTGTTCTGACGAATGGTCCTGATCTGTTGATTTCCATAAATTCTCACTGACCTGCTGAATATTTCTTTTCCCAGAAGAAGACAAGTCAATATTGAGGCAACCAATTCCAGCTCATAGGTTTTTATTTGTAAAAAGTCTGGAAACTTTTATTTTTAAACCTACAAGCAAATTCATTGATTGGTTATCTTATAGCATCAGCTTTTCATTTGTCTAAAGACTTTAATACTAACTTAATCTCTACAACTTGGATCTATGCTAATGTGATCTTAACTATCAATTTCTCATAAGCAATTATTATTAAATTATAATGAAATAACCAAATTGTTTTCATGAGTTTTATTGTTTATTTCATCAGTTGCGTTATCAGTTGTCTCAAGTTATTTTCATATCCTATTGTTCAGTTCAGGTCCTGCTATTTTTGAATTTAAGATTAATTAGAAATTATTTATGAGTCATTGCCTGGTTTCTTCATTGACCATTTAGCAAAATGGGGATATTTCATTCATTCAGCAACTTGTATGTATCCTAATCATAGATTGGTAATATAAAATACTTCAATCTAGATTGACTGATTGATAAAGAGAAGATGGTGACCAAGCAGATTAGGTACATTCAATTCTAGGCACAGATTAGACAATAAACCAGAGACAATTTCTTGATAAGAAGTTAATAAGAAAAGGTTAAGGATTTGTCTATTTAAAGTATTGATCTCAGCAGTGCTTTTTCACAAGACACAGAATTGGTTACTTGGTGGGCCCGTAGTAATACTCTATTACATTATCGGTTTTGAAAAAGCTTTGAAATGTAATGTTCCTCAAATGAAAATGTGTAAATCCCTCATGTCACCCACCTGCTTTGAAAAGGTAGCAAACATTTCTCCTTCACTCTTAGTATTATCTTGAATTTGTTTTCTTTCCTTATAGCCTCTGTAATTGCTTTGAATTTTCACTGCTGCTTGTTCTTCATCCTTCTCCAAACCGATTGTTGTAGATTTTTCTTGGATTGTCAACTGACCTTTTCCATCTAATTTCCCTTTTTCCTTCAGGTCTTTGTGTTCTCTGATCTTGCTCTGAATAACTGTGGCATCTGGTTCTTTATTTGGAATAACAACTGCAGCTTTGGTGTCTTCTTCCTTGCTTAATCCTTTCTCTTGGTTACCAGGAATGACTTTTGGACCACCGCCTTCTTCAACTTTCACATCCGACATGATCAGAGCACAGCCTGATGGTGTTCTTTCTGGATTTTCCCCAAGCTTGTTTTTAGTGCTTTTATTGGACACACGATCGTTCTTAGCTCCATCACCCTCTATTGAGTTCCTTTCTTGACCAGAGATATTTGTTTGCTTTGTGTCATGTCCTCTACATTAAAGGAAAAGTAGGTCTTGTAATTCAAGGGCAAGTATTAAAGCAATTGTCAAGCATACTTGTCTTGTCACAGTACTAAAAAAAGTTTGTTTGAAGTGATGAATTTGCCTTATTGACATCAGTACATGAGCTCTATTAGAAAATAAAAAAAATAGAAACTGAAGTAGGATATTCTACCCTTTGTTCCTATTCTGCCAGTCAATAAGATCATGGCTGATTTGATTGTGACCTTAATACTACTTTCCTGCCCACACCCACTACTTCACTAACACCACCTTCCCTTGACTCCCTTGTCAAATAAAAACTTGTCTAAAGCCTCCTTGAATATATTCAATGACCCAGCATCCACAGCCCACTGGTCAACAGGCTTTCAAACATTAACAATACTCTAAGAGAAAAATTTCCAACTCATATCTTTCTTAAAAGTCAGATCCTTTATTTTGATAGGCTCCCCTTGTTCTTAACTCCTCCATAAGGGGAAACATTCCCAACATTTATCCAAAAGAATTGCACAGATTCATAACCTGAGAGAAAATTTAAAATATTCTCCTTATCTCTGTCCTAAATGCACAACTTCATATTCTGAGAATATGCCTTCTAGTCCTAAACTCTCACACATGGACTTATACTGTCAAGTCCTCTAAGATTCACTTAGGTTTCAATAAAGTCTCCTCTCATTTTTCTATAATCCAATGAGTACAGATCCAACCTTTTCAATCTCTGCTTATAAAACAGTCCTTCCATATCCGGAAACAGCCCACTGAATCTTCATTGCTAGTATATCAACTTTTACATCTCTTAATTTTGACCATACAAACATAGACCTATAGAAAAAAAATTAAAATAACATATCATAACCTCAAAGATGTCAATCAAAGCAAACACTGCAGCTCAGCTGTATAAACAGGCTGTAGCTAAGTAAATCTTGAAACTCAGCCAAGCCTTCATAATTTAGCCATTTAGATGAAATTGATAGCTGGCCATCTTTGTTAATATAGTTGCCCAGTGGCCTTACTTAAAACAGGGCAGATTTCAGAAACAAACAACAGGACAATGAGTCATAAAAATGGACTGGGAATGAAAATACACAGAAACACAGCAGTGAAGTACCGTGATGAACAGCACAAATCATGAGAAAAGGTGAAAGAGAGAAAAAAATTTCAAGGATCAGCCATAAATGGGAATTACATCTGAAGAGAATTATTGTTTAAGCGAGGCGATAATATTGTAACATTAACTCCAGCCAATAGCACAAACACAGAAATAAAGATCAGCATGTAGCACACTAGCTAAGCAGAAGACTCAGTGGGAGTTCTGAATTGACATCACTTAAATAAATAGGAAATATAAATATCTATAGCATAACAAATAAGCAGGTCAAAATGATGACACATGAAGTGTGTTAAATAGGAAGCACACACTTATTGGTGAAATTGATGGTAGTCTGCATGTTTTTTTTGTGGTTTAAATGGAAGATCTTCTGATTCCACTTTGTTGTTGGGAATTTTACACATAGCTCTCCCAAAATAGGAAAACACATGCTTGCTGCTGAAGATTTACCATTCATGAAAATTAATAATTGAAAAAAACATTGGTGATGCACCCACAATTTCCCAATTTGCATAGTTAGCAGGTGCTACAGAAAACTCCTCACTGAAAGTGCCACAGTTAATCAGCTTGTCACAATTGGGTAAAGTGGCTCATGATTCATTCGCGACAGTTATCTGCCTGTAAGCTAATGTAACTCCAACCACCCCTGGTGTGAGGAAGTTGCTTTATTTCTTTACACAATCCACAATTAATTGTGTGAAGAAACTGAGCTGTCACTCAGGTGATGATAATGGATGATGCAGAAATAAGGTGTAAAATAAATAATTAAAGCCAATACACCAAAAAGCATAAATTATTTTAAAAATGAAATGCATTCAGGATGTAAATGCTCTCAACAACTAATTGACATGTAAATTGTTCTATCTTCACTCTCTGACTTATAATGTCACTATGTGTGGAATGGTTCTTTCAGCTTTCTAGCAGGTTCACCATGTGAGATGGTGTAAAGCAGCTGACAGCAAATTGGTTGTAGGTCTTCATCTCTCCTGGTCACCGATGTCAGCCAGGAGGGATTGAAAATAATTTTACAGTATTGCACAAAATCAAAGTCCCTTCCCCTTAGTGTTCTGGTTTTACTTTCTAACAGGACTTGCATTTTCGTGTTGATATCCCTTCTCTCCACATAGCCTCTGTAGTGAGCCTGGATTTTTATTGCAGCACTTCTCTTTTCCTCCATCATCTCTTTGTATTCTTTTCTGCACAGGTATCCTCTTGTCGCTAAGATGAACAAATTGTAAATATTCATTTTATCATTACATAATGCAAAAATGAGGCACATCTTTCTTGATTTTCATTTTAAACTACATGAAACATTTATTTATTTTTGCAATGAACTCTAATTCACTGTGAGTCTGCAGAATGTGGGGAGAGTTCAGGTTCAAGAACATCCTTAATTTTAGCTACTATGCTACTGGGAAGCTGGAAGGTATTGCTCAGAACATTCCATTGACTTGTGTCCCTATTGTTCAGTGTCCCTTTTGTACTAGAGAGCTCAATGTCCCTTTGCACATTTGTGCCTACTGTCCTGCAACTCCCTTCATCTCAATT
Source organism: Chiloscyllium punctatum (assembly GCF_047496795.1). Taxonomy (NCBI): domain Eukaryota; kingdom Metazoa; phylum Chordata; class Chondrichthyes; order Orectolobiformes; family Hemiscylliidae; genus Chiloscyllium; species Chiloscyllium punctatum. Next base: position 87,525,551 of record NC_092746.1, on the reverse strand, counting down.
GGTTGACTCTCATGGTCCTCTGAAGGAAAGATGGTTGGCAGGCTGAGGCAAAACATTGGGCAGCAATGACAGCAGCCTCATGGCCTCGTCATATCCATAGGTATTTTACCCAAGTGAAGGAAGTGTCAGGTAGATTATTCATAAAAAATCATTCATGGCCACTTAAGAGCATCCCCGTATGGTTATGGATTTTATTCCCCTGCAATATGAGAGCTCCATGTCAGGTAGCCAGTCCACCTAGTAAAGGCTAGTGGTCAGTTGGTTGTATCAGTGAGAGTGTCTCTTGCTTGGGCAACCTGTGCCAATTGGACCGCTCTCCAACCCCAAGGTTTGCCACCCTCACTTATCTCCTACCACTGTGTCCTATCCAATCTAGTCCCCTCAATGCCTGTCCTCAATGAGACCCTGGACCCACCTTGCTCTGGCTGCAGCACCTCCCCTTCAGGGGGCTTGGTTTAGAGCTAAAAATAGCCACTTGTTCCAGTGCGCTGTTAGAGAGGAAAGCTGCCACACATCTGATAGGCCAGCCCATCTCCAAAGCAGGAGTTCCTCTGAGAAGGGGTACCAGTTACTCCTCAGACTAACTAAAGACCCAATTCTTTTTAAAATGCATTCACAAGATGTGAGTATTTACTGTAGATATGTCAGCTTTAGGATGGCATTCTGGTACTGTGATCAGCACCACTGCCTCAAAACACCAAGGATCCAGGTTTAATTCCACCCTGGGTGATTGCTTGCATGGAGTTTGCATGTTTTCCTCATGTCTAAGTGGGTTCTCTGGTTTCCTTCCACAATCCAAAGAAGTGCAGGTTAGATGGATTAGCCATGCTAAATTATCCTGTAGTGTGCAGGATGTGCAGATTAGCTGGTTTAGCTGTGGATTATGGGGATAGGGTGAGTCTTGGAGGGATGCTCTTCAGAGGGTCAGTGCAGACTTAATGGGCCAAATGGCCTCTTTCCGCACAGTAGGGATTCTCTGATTCTAGATGATAACTGATCATAAACACAGTGCACATGTCAATATATTTTGTAAAAGTCCTTACCAGCCTGGAGTTTGATGGTGCTCTGCTCTATCTTCTGTTTTTCAATAGCAATGTCCTTCCTCACTTTGTGCCCTCTGTAAGCTGTAAGAAAGGTAATGTGTGGATATTTTTATTTTAGATGCATTTTTCTAATGCAACCATACCATGGTTGTAATGATAGTGAAATGAAGTTGAATGCGACGTTTCACCATCATTACTTTGTAAAACTGACACCGACAGGCTTTGTTAAGTTTGGAAATCCACATTGCTGTCACGAGATTCATTGTTGAAGTTCTTTTCTGTTAAAAATATCTAGAAATTATTAAATTGAACAGGTTGGGTGGGGTGGGGTGAAGATTTCTACTTTTATCACCCTAAGCTCACTGTAAGAACTCTTGAAAAAGATATGCCTTATTGAATGAAGTTTAACTTTATTTTAATGATGCACAATGTCATAATTACTGCTGAACAGTCTCTCCCTGAAAAACTGCTCTTATAGTTATGGTATTTCAAATTCTTTCATACCACGATAAAATATCAAAATTTTAAAAAATAATATAAAGTGTTTTTTAAATTCAAAAACTAATTTAAAACTTCATTTTCTATGTAAACTTACGTATGTCTTTTAATCTTTAGTTTGCTTTCTGTAAGGTTATAAAATGTGAATGAGAAAACTTGCTTGCTAGTTCCTGGTTTGCTATCTCTGAGAATTCTTCAATGTGATTGATTGCTCAGCTTACTTTAATGAAGAGTGTTGCTGGACATCGAAGGTCATCTATACCTGATGCCAAAGTAAAATTGCCATCAAAGAAAGTGAAATTCTTGCCACTGGTTATGTGTCATTGGTCATTGTGGGTAGCTTTTTTCAAGGTCAGAGATGGCTCCCAGCATTTAAATGTGACAATAAAGTTCAAGCTCTTTATTTATCTGTTATCTCCACAGATGTAGATTGAGCTACTGTAACTTTATTCTGAATTAGTGGTGCTGGAAGAGCGCAGCAGTTCAGGCAGCATCCAAGATTTCGAAGCTACTTGGATGCTGCCTGAACTGCTGTGCTCTTCCAGCACCACTAATTCAGAATCTGGTTTCCAGCATTTGCAGTCATTGTTTTTACCTACTGTATCTTTATGAAGGGCTTTTGTCTGAAACATCGATTCTCCTGTTCCTTGGATGCTGCCTGACCCACTGTGCTTTTCCAGCACCATGGTCTCGACTCTAATCTCTAGCATCTGTAGTCCTCACTTTCGCCTGCTGTATCTTTATGGCATTTTTAGTCTATGCGTTAAACATGTCAAGTCTAGCACTACAGAGTGAAAAGTCTTCTTGCTTGGGCCCACGAACAACATTTAGCTTCTGATTTTGAGAGACTGTGCTTACTGGATTCTAATGGATAATGTCACCCCTTTCCCATACTAACCAACAAATGATTTGATTTGATTTGACTTGATTTATAATCACATGTACATTTGTTTGCTTTATTTGTAAGTAGTACAGGCAGACCATGGTAAGCAAGGACATACAGATCATAAGGTGAAAAATACTTGGACACAGTGAGGCATAAGGGTTACACCGCACAGTGCGTGCACGAAGTAAGATCAACTTTAACAAAATCAACATTAACAAGATCAGCATTATTTGAAGATAGAGAATTCATTCATCAGTCTAATAATGACAGGGAAGAAGCTGTTCTTGAACCTGTTGGTACGTGTGTTCAAGTTTCTGTGTCTTCTGCCTGATGGATACATTACAACTTTCAGGGTAGTCTTGTGGGCAGACAGGATTTATCACAGTACAAATGTTGCATATCCTGTATTTTTTAAAAAATTCTGTCTATATGTAGCACCTTTTTATAATCTCAGGATGTCCCAAAGACTTTTACAGCCACTGAAGTACTTTTAAAGTGTTCTCTTTATTGTAGGAAACATGTTAACCAATTAATAACCAGGTTAATTTATGTGTTTATAGTGCTTGAGCAACAACTATAAACATTGAGCAGGAGGCAATTAGTACTCTCATGTTTTTCTTTGTAGCAGTACTCTAGGATCTTTTATAGTGAACTCATCAAGGTGTCTTCAGCAGCACCTTCCAACCTCATGATCTCTATTTTCTTGAGGGACAATGATACAGATACATAGGAACAACACTAGCTGCAAGTTTCATTTAAAGTTACACAATATCCTGACTTGAAGCTTGCTACTACTCCTTTACCATCACTATCTCAAAATTTTGGAATGCCCTTTCTACCAGCACACTATGGACTGCAGCAGTTCAAGAAGGCAGATCACTACTAACTTCTCAAGAACCAATTCGAGATGGATGATAAATGCTGGTCTAGGTGAAATAACTCCACAGAGGCTGATATCTCATCACCAGCTCTCTCATTATTTACACATGCATAATACTTGATACTGGTCCAACTTCCTCAGAGCCAGCAGAGTGAATAGGACCTGTGACACTCCTATTTATATCTGTCAGCCAGGGCTTCCTGTTTGGATCAGGTTAACAGCTCCAATCAGGAAACTCATATTCTATGATGTCCACCTGGCTGACTTGTTACAAGCACTACACTAGGAATCAACATCCAAGTCATGTGAACAAATGTATAAAAACAAATCAAATGTGTAGCTAGGTCCTCAGTTTCAGTTTTCATTGAACATTGCTACCTCTGACAAAGCAATGCTCCCTCAGTAATGCACTAGAGCGTCAGCATGGGTTTTTCTGTTGTCTCAGCAGTTAAGGCTCAAATTCACAGCCTGCTGTCTCCAAAGGGAAAAGGTAACCAACTGAGACACAGCTCACAACTAATAGTGTATTTGTGCAGCTATAATACATAGGAAACTTTAATTTCACCAACTTGGATTGTATTCACTGCAGTTTAAAATAAATATACAGGTACCGGTTTCTTTTTTATCCTGTTGTTATTGATCTGAAGTAGAGAATTCTACTTTATTCAAGATAATGTACTCAACGAACAGATAAAATATGCAGTGAGCTGTTGGAATTTGGAAAGATTTAAGTAAATTCAGAAACAATTTGTCAAAGACAGAATTAAATTGCACTTATTACTAAGCTTGGAGACAGAATGCAAAGGAAGATAAAAATCTAATAACAGACAAGACCATAACAAGAGTAACATGTTTTATTTAAACTTAATAAAGAGAACCAGAGCTGGCAAGAAACAAAGCTTTCACTGACAAAAATGTAATTGGAATTTGATATTTGTGTTGTTTAAATATTGTAATGTCATGACACATTTATTTAATGTAACAAAGACTTGTCTGTAAAGCCAGAGAGTACATATTGCACTGTTAGTGTACAGCTAATCCAAGGTAAGATAAGCCAAGTGAACAATAGCACATTCATTCTGTACCCGATTAATGTGACCTTGTTTTGGATGTTTATTTTTCATAGCTTTTCTGAATTTTTCTTTAGGTCATCGTTTTACAGTCTTCATTTGAATCAGATCCCAGCATAGTGCATTGATGTGATAACATGACCATCATTACCTTCTTTATTTCTCTCAATTTCTTCCACTTTTCTAGGTCCTGACTGTAAGCAATTCAAGGGGAAGTACTTCTCTATGGTGCAAAGTAACCATTAACACATTGTTTATGTGCATTATTCTTATCAGAATACTCCTCTATGGATGTTATTGTGCAACGTGGGGACAACCTTCGTGTAAATTCAGGACGGCAATATTTAATTGCCAGTAGTGTATCTGCAAGTAGTTTTTGATATATTAGAGGAAGATTAACATACAGAGATCTTATAGTTTTAATCATTTAATATATGGAACCATGTGGTAAAGAATGGGTTAAAAAGTTACAAAACTGAGTAAAGGTACAATGCAGGGGTTAAAATTGAAGCAAAGGATAAAGCTTATGTTGACACTTTGGTATGAGTAAGGCACTATGTAAATCTGCCTATGAATGAGTCTTTTCCTCCCATTAGGTGTTTAATTATACATGACTATTCAAACTGAATGTTACAAATTTGAAAATCTTATAAAAACACCAAGTGCTGCGAAACTCAGCAGGTCTGGCAACAACGTGTCAAGAATGAAATAAAGTTAACATTTTGAATCTGAGACGACTCTTCTTGGGCACTCCTCACAACATGAGTTCCAAAGAAAAGTCATTGGACTTGACACATTAACACTGTTTCCTCCTTCCCAGATGCAGCTAGACCTGCTGCAGTTCTCAAGTACTTTTTGCTGTTATTTCAGATCTCCAGCAACTGCAGTACTTTTGCTTTTATTTGTCTTTTTCTATTGTTTAGGCTCTTTATAAGTCGTTGCTATATCTGATCACTTGAACTAAGCTAGGTTGATGAATGACAGTAGCAAATTCAAAGATGGAAGTTTACCTGACTGAATGGCAACAGCACTCTGTTGTCTCTTCTCTTGTATCCTTCTGTACCTTTTAGCTCCAAGCCAGGCCTTCACATAGGCCTGTACAAGTACTATTCGATCTGTGATATCTTTCTTCATGAGATTGAGCTGTTCCACATGGTAATACTTAAGGAACACCTGACGATAGAGAACAGCAAAGTGACTAAAATGTGAAATATCATCAGGAATGAAGGAAGATTTAATAAAATATGCTCATTTTTGTGAAAGTTGTGAAATGCTGATGGTTTATATAAATTGAAATTACCATCAGCTACAGTATTCAAAACCTTTCAAACAGTTCCATTAAACTTGATTCCCTTTTATGTCCTCTTGCATCACAAAGTGTTTTTGATTATAGGTATAGTAAAATTATTTCTAAGTCTTTAACAATGTGGAATGTAGTTGGTAATTGAGTGACTTGATTATGGAATAATTTTGTTACCTAAAAATGATCTGGTGGAATTGCCGTGAACCCAGCAATTAAACACTAACATCAACAAATTTCAAATTTATCACCTTGGCGGTAACAAGTGTGACTGGTAGTTTGTCTGTTATATTAAAATTAAATCAATGAAATAAAAATCAGGGAAATTAAATAACATATACTAAAGATCAAACAGCCTGCTGAAATGGATTATCTGAACTTTATCCTTTAATATTTGTTGCATAATCATGAAACAACTAAAATGATTTCTCATGAACTTGCCCATGAATTATGGAGAAACATACTTTGCAAAGACATGCTCATGAATGATTAATGTTAGCCAAAAAAATTGCAGGTCCTGGACTTGACCACAACACCTCTTCCATGAAAATGTAGCACAGATATCAGTGATCAAACTTTATTATATTTGTCAGTCTATTGTTCTCCCATGCCCTTGTTTCTACTTTTGCTGGTCAGATGTGAACCTTTTTGTACAACCCTCTCTTAACTTCAGCCACATTATGCAGGTACAGTGAGAATTACTGGTGTCTATTCTTAGCACTAAGACAAAACTGACGTTTGCCAAAAGCATCCACATTTACCTTCCTCCACTGTTATATTGGAACCATTCTGAATCACTCACTCAGTCAACAAAGGATTACAACATCAAACTTGCATTATCAAAAGCTTTCACTTTTCTGTGCTTAATATCAGAAATCTACCAAATGTCTTATGCATGTGTGTATGAAACTTATTACATTAGTCATTGTTTTTAAATTTAGTTTTTTAAAAGAGATAATTTGCCCTGCATGGCACTTTTGATCTTGGTTGTTTTCACATTACAAAGACTGGCAGAACATTTTTTGGAAACTTTGAAATAAAAAATCACTAAGTTTAGTTTTAAGTTTTTCATAAAGTGATTGGTTTTGTGAAAATGTGGATACATTTTCAACATGTTTACAATATTTTCAGAGACTAATGAAAGAAATGTCTGGGTCTAGAAATTCAGATTAATGTGACTGAAACACAGGTTTGCACTCCGACCCCAGCAACATGATATTAATATCGGGACAAAATGGTTTCACACTCCTACCATCTTCTTTACGCTGCCTGCTGCCTCTTTGCTCAAGGTAGGGCTGAGAAACATTGTTCAAAGACTATGTGATGCAGCCAAGTATATTCCTGTATGGTGGCAAAGTGAACTGAAGGGCAGAGAGATGGCTGCAAGATGATGGATGTGTTACTGGAGGCATTAATGGCTGAGGTGGATAGGAACAGAATGAGGCTATGATTTTTCAGAAGGTCCAAGGGACCCAAAAAGACAGATCTCAGGAGGGAGTGGCAGCAGATAATCTGGGATGTTGACCATGGGAACCTAGAACAGAGGACCTGGCATCTCTGCGTCAAAAGTCTAATAATCTTATATTCAATAGTAGTGAATGCATCTTTACAAACATCACCTCACGAACAGATTATCATTGTTTAGTGTACTAGAGTCACATCACTCACCCATCTGCACTCACTGACAGTTAGGATGCATGTTAGGACCAGCTTACCCTCACATACTGACCATGGTACCAGCCTCACATTCACCTTGTGCCCCCTCTATACCTGGGAACCAGGATGCCTGTATCTCCTGAGCCCAAAGAGCAGATGACTGCCCACATCACGGTACTGGCTGCAAAGGAACCTGTGGCATCTGGAGTCACGGAGAGCATCGAGGAAGTGGGAATGTTGAAGCTTTAATTCCTCTGGTCAACTCTCAACTCACTCTCACTCAAAACTTGGTATAATGACCAAGCACTTTATTGTGTAGTTTCTGTTTCTCAACCCTTCCATCTCACAAACTTGCCCTCTTTGATTTCCTGATTTCAAATACTCAACAATTGCACCTGCTCAGCTACTTCCTACAAGGATGAAGAGAGAGAAGAAAAGCATGCAACACTGTTGAAGAAGGCCACTCACTTGATCGAACATTTACATTGAGCAGCTTAAATCAAATGGTTAGTGTAGAATCGGGATCAGCACATGGTGACTCACCAGGGATCAGTGGACTATGGGTGGGGCAAGGGTAAGGATGGCTCAGTTATAAACAGCACAGAAGACCAGATTGCAGATATGATTAAAATACTGTTCAAACAGACAAATAGGAACTGAAATGGATCATTCAGCCCCTCAAGCCCAACCTGCCATTCAACAAAATCATGACAGATTGGTTTGTGTTTATAATTCCAAGTTCCCGTTCACTCCCAGCATCACTTGATTCTACCGCTGAACAAGATTTCATCCAACTTTTTCTTGAAAATATTTGTTGACCATTGCTCCACTATCTTTTGATGCAGAGAGTTCCAAAGTCACACAATGACCTGAGAGTTAAAAAAAAACTCCTCTTCTCTATTCTGAAAGGAAACCTCTCATTTTAAAGTAGTAACCATGGTTATGAAGAAGAAACATCTTTTTCACATCACCCTTGTCAAGACCATCTCATACACTTCAATCAAGTGATCCTTCATTTTTACAAACTCTAGTGGACATAAGTTCAATCTGTCCAACCTGCTCATTCCAGGTACCAATATCAATTGCCTTCAATGCATTTCTATCCTGTAATCAAGGAAATCAGAAGTGCTTTTTGCTAATAAGTTCACACTGTTCCAAAGCGTGAGCAAATCCCGTCCCTAAGAATCTTCCTGCAGCTTCCTTAGGTCTTCTTCAAAACATACTTTTTTTATTTATCATGGTGTCATCCAACAATTTAGCTACCATACCTTTACTCCCCTAAACTAAGTCAATCATGTCAATTGTAAAAGGTTTGAGGCCCTAGCACAGATCCCTTCAGTAGCACACCTGTCATATTTAGCCAACCAGACAAATACTCCATTTCATACACTGTTTGCTGTCGGCAAGCCAGACAAGTAATCTTCTATCCATGTTAATATATTACCCATGGGCTTTTATTTCCCACAATACCTTGATGTGGCACCTTATCAAATGCCTTCTACAAATCCAAATACAATAGGTTTCTCTTTTATTCATTGCACATATTAATCTTTCAAAGAACTCTAATAAATTGGGTAAACATAATATTCGTTTGATGAAATCATGCTGAGTCTTACCAATTACCTTCAGTTTTTTGAAGTGTATAACTATAAGTTATTTACTGGTTGATTCGTACAACTTCCCCATGACAGACATCAAGCTAACTGGGTTTTGTTTTCTGCCTCTCTCCCTTCCTGAGTAGAGGAGTTATGTTTGTAACTTTGCAGTTCGATGGAATATTTCCTGAACTTGCAAAATTAACACCAAAGCATCTACTTGCTCATCAACCTCTTTTAAGATCTCATGATGAGGTCCATCTTGACCACAGACTTGTCACTGCACAGCTAGATCAGTTTGCTCGGTGCCACTTCCCTCCTGATTGTACTTTCATTAAGCTCCTCTCATCCTTCTAACTCCTGTATTATAGCTATTTTTGGAAGGCTTGTAACCTCTATAGTGAAGACAGAAGTAAAACATTTGGTCACTTCACCTGCAATTTCATCATTATGACAGGCATCCAATATGTTTTTGTCCCACACTGTGGTTACTGCTAGGGGTCTGTAATACAATGCTCACTCAGTATTTCCCGGAAATGTAAACCGAATGCATGAACTCAAGGTAAGGAATATGAGTGGGCTGTATGTCAGTCAATCATGCTTTGCCATTATATAAATTCATGCCTGATTTTCTGCCTCAACTCCACTTTCCTGCCTGTCTTTCCCAAATCCATTGTTTCCCCTGAGACATTGAAAGTCTGTTCATCTCAGTCTTAGATGTGATCAATGATGGAGCCTCCATAGGCATGACGAGGAGAGAATTCCATTGATTCGCCAAAAAGTGAGTTAAAAAATTAATCTTCTTCTCTGTCCTGGCAGGTTGGTCTTTATCCTGACTCTGCGCTATCATGTTGTAGATTCCTCAGCATGGGGAAATACTTCTCAGTCTCGACCTTGTCAAAGCCCTTCAAAACCTTGCATGTTTGAATGAGATTAGCTCTCATTCCTCTGAATGCCATAATGTATAGACATAGCTCCAGGGACTGCAGTCACACAGCCTCTCGTTGTAGGACAACCCTCTCAGACTGGGAACCAAGCAAGTTCAAGGCGTATGGTGGCAGAACGATTTTAAAACATTGGAAATGGAAAGTTGGCACAGTGAGCATGAACCTGTTGGATTGCTAAAAATGCGCAACTGGCTTGAAAATGCTCTTTAGAAAAAAATGTACAAACCTTTAGCCAGTCTGACATACAGGTGAATTCTATCACACACCAACATATTTAGGAGAGTGCCTGTAAACAGGAAAGTGGCTTGAAGTGTGTATACTTCAATGCAAGAAGTATACGAAATAAGGTAGGTGAACTTGCAGTGTGGGTTGGTACCTGGGATTTCGATGTTGTGGCTATTACGGAGACATGGGTAGAACAGGGACAGGATTGGCTGTTGCAGGTTCCAGGGTTTAAATGTTTTAGTAGGGTCAGAGGTGGGGGTAAAAGAGGGGGAGGTGTGGCATTGCTTGTCAAAGATAGTATTACAGCGGTGGAAAGGACGATGGATGAAGACTCGCCATCTGAGGTAGAATGGGCTGAGGTTAGGAATAGGAAAGGTGAGGTCACCCTGTTAGGGGTTTTTTACAAGCCTCCTAATAGTCCTAGAAACGTAGAAGAAAGGATTGCGAGGATGATTCAGGAGAAGAGTGAAAGTAATAGGGTGATTGTTATGGGGGACTTTAACTTTCCTGATATTGATTGGGAAAGCTATAGCTCGAGTTCGTTAGATGGGTCGGTGTTTGTCCAATGTGTGCAGGAGGGTTTCCTGACACAATATGTAGACAGGCCAACAAGAGGTGAGGCCATACTGGATTTGGTTCTGGGTAACGAACCAGGCCAGGTGTTAGAATTAGAGATAGGTGAGCACTTTGGGGACAGTGACCACAATTCAGTGACTTTTACTCTAGTGATAGAGAGGGATAAGTGTGCACTGCAGGGTAAGAGTTATAGCTGGGGGCAGGGAAATTATGATGCGGTGAGGCATGACTTAGGATGCATGGCTTGGAAAAGTAGGCTTCAAGGCAAGGGCGTAATTGATATGTGGAGCTTCTTCAAGGAGCAACTATTGAGTGTCCTAGATAAGTATGTACCTGTCAGACAGGGAGGAAAGGGATGTGTGAGGGAGCCATAGTTTAATAAGGAATTGGAATCCCTTGTTAAAGGGAAGAGGGTGGCCTATGTAAAGATGAGGCGTGAAGGTTCAATTGGGGCGATTGAGTGTTATAAGGTAGCCAGGAAGGTTTTCAAGAGAGAGCTAAGAGCAGCAAAGAGGGGACATGAAAAGTCCTTAGTTGGTAGGGTGAGGGAAAACCCAAAGGCTTTCTATAGGTATGTCAGGAATAAAAGAATGACTAGGGTAGGAATAGGTCCAGTCAAGGATAGTAGTGGGAAGTTGCGTGTGGAGGCTGAAGAGATTGGGGAGATACTGAATGAATACTTTTCGTCAGTATTCACTCAGGAACAGGACATTGTTGCCGATGTAAATACTGAGTCACAATTAATTAGAATGGACGGCTTTGAGGTATGTAGGGAAGAGGTATTGGAAATTCTGGAAAGGGTGAAAATAGATAAGTCCCCTGGGCCTGATGGCATTTATCCCAGGATTCTCTGGGAAGCAAGGGAGGAGATTTCAGAGCCATTGGCCTTGATTTTTATGTCCTCATTGTCTACAGGAATAGTGCCAGAAGACTAGAAGATAGCAAATGTGGTTCCCTTGTTCAAGAAGGGGAGTAAGGATAACCCTAGTAACTATAGGCCAGTGGGCAAAGTCTGAGAGAGAGTTGTAAGGGATAGGATTTATGAACATCTGGATAGGAATAAAGTAATCAGGGATAGTCAGCATGGTTTTGTGAAGGGCAGGTCGTGCCTCACAAACCTTATTGAATTCTTCGAGAAGGTGACTAAGGAGATGGACGAGGGGAAAGCAGTAGATGTGGTGTATATGGATTTTAGTAAGGCGTTTGATAACGTTCCCCATGGTAGGCTACTGCAAAAAATACGGAGGTATGGCATTGAGGGTGAATTGGAGGGTTAGATTAGGAATTGGCTGGCTGGAAGAAGACAGAGGGTAGTAGTTGAGGGTAAAGGTTCATCTTGGAGTGCAGTTACTAGCGGTGTTCCACAAGGATCTGTTTTGGGACCATTGCTGTTTGTCATTTTTATAAATGACCTGGAGGAGGGGCTAGAAGGTTGGGTGAGCAAGTTTGCGGATGATACGAAAGTCGGTGGAGTTGTTGACAGTGAGGAAGGATGTGTCAGGTTACAGCGGGATATAGATAAGCTGCAGAGCTGGGCAGAAAGGTGGCAAATGGAGTTCAATGTAGCTAAGTGTGAGGTGATTCACTTTGGTAAGAGTAACAAAAAGATAGGGTACTGGGCTAATGGTCGGATACTTGGTAGTGTGGATGAGCAGAGGGATCTTTATGGGCATTTAAACGGGCATTGGATAGGCATATGGAGGATAGTGGGCTAGTGTAGGTTAGGTGGGCTTGGATCGGTGCAACATCGAGGGCCAAAGGGCCTGTACTGCGCTGTATTCTTCTATGTTCTATGTTCTATATTTGATCATTAACTGTTCTTTGCAAAAACCTGACAAACGATTTAATTTACAATAAGCTATGACTTGGTTAACAAAAAACATCCACTGCCATCTTCACAAGCCAACCTGAAATAGGCATTAAATGCTCACACCATCTACGTACTGAGAATGAAAACAAATGGTGGGAGTGAAGATTAGATTCATTACCTTTGTACTCAAGTTGCAGTGGTGCTATCAATGAGTTGAGGTTAACATCAAGTAAACAAACCAATGCCAAATGAAAAGCTACATCATTTATCTCAAATAAATTTCATGGCAGCCACAAGAACAGGCAGGTTAAAAGAAAAACAAATAACTCTACCTTGGTCTTCCCCAGAACCCAGTTTTCAAGCTTAGCTTTTTCCAAGATGGCAGCGCACGCATCAGGATTCACTGGTGGTTCTTCAGTCAACTTAAATGCAAGAATGGAGTACCTGCAAAAAATTAGGATAAACAGTGCTGCCAAACACATTTGTAGAATAGCATATTGGAGTTAAGCACTAATTTCACCAAATCATACAGTTCGTCTTCAGTAATTTGTGTGTATGAAAATTAATAAAAGGAATAGTGTAGGGAGCAGACAGGATCTGTAAGTGTCCCTGCAACTGGAAGATTGGTTTGTCCTGCACACTATCTGTCATATCCAGTCACCACAGCATCATTACGTGTTCTTGGATTAGGGACATATCCTTGCCAATCCTGTTTCTCATCTACTTGCTGCCCCTCAGTGATGTCATAAGGTTATCATAAACAAGTGACACTGAGCTGTATTGCTCCACTGCTTGTTTGGCTTCTGTTTGGATTTCCTGAGGGCCTTCACGAGGTACCACCTGGGAGGCTGCTAAATAAGGTAAGAACCTATGGTGTTGGGGGCAATGTACTGGCATGAATGAGGATTGGCTGAGTGGCACAAGGCAGATAGTAGGGATAAAGGGGTCTTTTTCAGAATGACAGACATAGTGGAGTTCCACTATGGTCAGTGTTGAGACCACAAGTGTTCACGTTCTCTATTAACGATCTGGAAGAAAAAATTGAAGAGATTGTTGCTAGGTTTGAAGATGACACAAAGACGGGTGGAGGGACAGGTAGTTTAGAGGAAGTGGCAGACTTCAGAAGGACATGGGTAGGCTAGAAGAGTGGGCAAAGAAGTGACAGATGGAATACAATGTGGGAAAATATGTGGTTGTGCACTTTGGTGGGAAGAGTAGAGATGAAGACTATTTTCTAACTGTGCAAAGGCTTCAGAAGTCTGAAGCACAAGGGACATAGAGTTGCAAGTTCTGGATTTTGTTAAGGTTTACATGAAGGTTCAGTTGGCATTTAGGAAGACAGTGGGTGTGGAAAAGATGGTTCCAATAGTAGGAGAGACAAGGACCCGAGGGTACAGATTCAGAGTGAAGGAATAACCCTTTAGAACATAGAACATTACAGCGTAGTACAGGCCCTTCGGCCCTCGATGTTGTGCCGACTGTCACACCAATCTGAAGCCCATCTAACCTACACTATTCCATGTACGTCCATATGCTTGTCCAATGACGACTTAAATGAACTTAAAGTTGGCGAACCTACTACTGTTGCAGGCAAAACATTCCATACCCTTACTACTCTCTGAGTAAAGAAACTACCTCTGACATCTGTCCTATATCTATCACCCCTCAATTTAAAGCTATGCCCCCTCGTGCTCGCCGTCACCATACTTGGAAAAAGGCTCTCCCTGTCCACCCTATCTAACCCTCTGATTATCTTATATGTCTCTATTAAGTCAACTCTCAACCTTCTTCTCTTCAACAAAACAGCCTCAAGTCCCTCAGCCTTTCCTTGTAAGACATTCCTTCCATATCAGGCAATATCCTAGTAAATTTCCTCTGCACCCTTTCCAAAGCTTCCACATCCTTCTTATAATGCGGTGACCTGAACTGTACACAATACTCGAAATGTAGCCACACTAGAGTTTTGTACAGTTATAGCATAACCTCATGGTTCCGGAACTCAATCCTTCTATTAATACGAGCTAAAACACTGCATGCTTTCTTAACAACTCTGTCAACCTGGGTGGCAACTTTCAAGGATCTGTGTACCTGGACACTGAGATCTCTCTGCTCATCTACACTACCAAGAATCTTATCATTAGCAGTACTTTGCATTCCGGTTACTCCGACCAAAGTAAATCACCTCACACTTGTCCGCATTAAACTCCATTTGCCACCTCTCAGTCCAGCTCTGCAGCTTATCTACATCCCTCTGTAACTTACTGCATCCTTCGTCACTATCCACAACTCCACCGACCTTAGTGTCATCTGCAAATTTACTAACCCACCCTTCTACGCCCTCATCCAGGTCATTTATAAAAATGACGAACAGCAGTGGACCCAACACCGACCCTTGTGGTACACCACTAGTAACTGGACTCCAGGATGAACATTTCCCATCAACTACCACTCTGTTTTCTTTCAGCAAGCCAATTACTGATCCAAACTGCTATATCTCCCACAATCCCATTCCTCTGCATTTTGTACAATAGCCTACTGTGGGGAACCTCATCGAATGCCTTGCTGAAATCCATATACACCATATCAACCAGTTTACTCTCATCTACCTGTTTGGTCACCTTCTCAAAGAACTCCTCCCTGGCTTCCCAGAGGATCCTAGGATAAATCCCATCCGGCCCAGGGAACTTATCTATTTTCACATTCTGCAGGATTTCTAATACCTCTTCCTTGTGAACCTCAACCCCACCTAGTCTAGTAGTCTGTATACTGAGATGATGAGGAATTCCTTCAGCCAAATTGTGGTGAATCTGTGGAACGTATTGCTGCATAAGTATGTGGAAGCCAAGTCATTGAGTGTATTTAAGACAGAAATAGACAGGTTCTTGATTAGTAAGGGGATCATGAGTTATGGGGAAAAGGCAGGAGAATAGAGTTGAGAAAAATATCAGCTATGATCAAATAGTGAAGCAAACTTGATGGGCTGAATGGCCTAATTTTGCTCCTAGGTCTTATAGTCTTAAATGTTTTCCCCACCTATGATTTGTCATGCAGCATGCCTGACATCCATAAGAAATTTTCTCCAATGAAATTTGGAGCAATTCAAAGACATTGTTACTATAAACCCTGTCTGTTTATCACTATCCTTATCCACCTCCTGGGTCTTTTAATGAGGCTAAACCAAACTGTTCACCACTATGATCCAGAGCCCAACCATAAATATGCACCATCACTAGGACTGCCAACTTTTACCCCATCCATGCCTTTGTTATCTCTAGCCTCAGATGGGCTGGACTGTTGGTTTCATTTATCTCTCATTTGCTCCCCTTGCTGATGTTCTCAAACTCTAGTGTGTGGGGGTTAGTGTAAAGAATCATTCTACGTTCGTCAAATAGACTAGAGATTACCTCCAGGAATCCTCTCCACTTGGTAGACTTTTTAGATATTAGTTCACAGGATATGGGTGTTACTGACGAGGGCAGGATTTATTTCCAATTCCTAATTTCCCTTGAGACGGTGGTGGTGAGCTGCTTCCATAAAGCGCTACAGTCTATAGGGCACAAATGAACAGGAGGTGGCGGTACACCCACAGTGCTGTCAGGAATGGATTTCATGGGTTTGATCCAGTAACAGTGAAGATTTGGAAGTTTACCTGGTAAGGGCCGCTGAGGTACTCCCTTTGCAAGAGTCGGCCACCTCTCAGGAATAGCAGGAAAGACACTGTGCCCTGCTTTTCTTTGGGAACCATTGGTGGTTTCTTGTTTGATGGTTAGAATTCTAGCTGAGGTCCACTCTGAAGACATGATGGCCTTCATGATGGAAATTAGGGACTATGGTGAAACTGAAGCAACCCTCAGCTGAACGTTGTCCACTTATAGAGTCATAGGGTCATACAGCATGGAAACAGACTCCTTGGCCCAACTCGACCATGCTGGCCAGGTTTCCTACACTTAATTAATCTTATTTACCTGCATTTGGCCCATATCCCTCTAAATCTTTCCTATCTATAGACCTATCCAAATGTCTTCTAAATAGTGCAATTGTACTCGCCTCTATCACTCCCTCGGGCAGCTTATTCCATATACGCGCCACCCTCTGTGTGAAAAAGGTTGGCCAGTAAGTCCCTTTTAAATCTTTCCCTCTCACCTTAAACCTTTGCCCTCCAGTTTTGGACTCCACTACGCTGGGAAAAAGACTTTGGATATTCACTTTATCTACGCCCCTCATAATTTTATAAACCTCTATTAGGTCACTACTCCAGCCTCCTATTGTCAAGGGAAAAAGTCCCTGCCGATCCAATCTCTCCTTATAACTCAAACCTTCCAGTCTCAGTAACATCCTTGTCAATGTATTTTGCATCCTTTCCAATTTAATAACATTCTTCTTAGAGCAATGCCACCAAAATTGTACACAGTACTCCAAATGTGTTCATACCCATGTCTTGTACAGCCGTAACATTTTCTGGGAGAGATCAGGTAAACCAACTGAAAGCCAAGGGAACCTCAGTGTTTTGGGAAAAGTGATTCCAGATAATAAATTAAACTTTGCAAAGAATTAAACACAGATAAACACCACAGCTCTGCTAGCATAATAGTCTCCTTCCTGGTATTGCAAATGTTCATCCTAAGGTAAAAACAAATTAACCAAGTATTGTTCACCTTTCAATGAAATTGGCAAAGAGAATGCGGTGTGAATATCCTTGTCTTCGGATTCTGGCTGTCTCCAAAATTCCCGTGTAACGAAGTTGGACCAGGACCTTCTCTTGATCAAATTTCTTAGCGTGGCGGTCATTGTTGGGTTTAATGCAACGAACAAAATGAGGGAGACCACCCACCATCTTGGACAGCAGATCCATGAGAGAAAACTGAAATCAGACAATTGTCAGTCACAACAAGGGGGTTATAAAAGTGGTGGGGTTACTTTGAAGTTTCATGAGAGATTTTACTGAGATTCTGGATTTTTTAATTCCATTGTGGGGCATGTTTTATTCAAATAGGAGGGCAGATAGGACCTCATTTTACTGCTTCATCTGAAATATCATTCTGAGGGAACTTTGTCACATTATTACATCATGCTTGATTGTTTGCACAGGTCCTGGAGTGAGCTTTTAACCCATCATCTAGTTCACAGAGTTACACAGTCACATAAAGTCATAGAGTCACAGAGATGTACAGCATGGAAACAGACCCTTCAGTCCAACCCATCCATGCCAACCAGCTATCCCAACCCAATCCAGTCCCACCTACCAGCACCTGACCCTTATCCCTCCAAACCCTTCCTATTCATATACCCATCCAAATACCTCTTAAATGTTGCAATTGTACCGGCCTCCACCACATCCTCTGGTAGCTCATTCCATTACACGTACCACCCTCTGCGTGAAAAAGTTGCTCCTTAGGTCTCTTTTATATCTTTCCCCTCTCACCCTAAACCTATACCCTCTAGTTCTGGACTCCCCAACCCCAGGGAAAAGACTTTGCCTATTTATCCTATCCATGCCCCTCATAATTTTGTAAACCTCTATAAGGTCACCCCTCTGCCTCCAACGCTCCAGGGAAAACAGCCCCAACCTGTTCAGCCTCTCCCTGTAGCTCAAATCCTCCAACCTTGGCAACATCCTTGTAAATCTTTTCTGAACCTTTTCAAGTTTCACAACATCTTTCTGATAGGAAGGAGACCAGAATTGCATGCAATATTCCAACAGTGGCCTAACCAATGTCCTGTACAGCCGCAACATGACCTCCCAACTCCTGTACTCAATACTCTGACCAATAAAGGATAGCATACCAAACGCCTTCTTCACTATCCTATCTACCTGCAACTCCACTTTCAAGAAGCTATGAACCAGTACTCCAAGGTCTCTTTGTTCAACAACACTCCCTACGACATTACCATTAAGTGTATACGTCCTGCTAAGATTTGCTTTCCCAAAATGCAGCATCACACATTTATCTGAATTAAACACCATCTGCCATTTCTCAGCCCATTGGCCCATCAGGTCCAGATCCTGTTGTAATCAGAGGTAACCCTCTTCGCTGTCCACTACACCTCCAATTTTGGTGTCATCTGTAAACTTACTAACTGTACCTCTTATGCTCATCTTATAGTATAGAAGGTGGCCACTTATAGAATCATAAGGTTGGATTTTAACAGTCCCTTGGAGATGGTTTGTTATGTGAGAGTGCTGGGAAGATGGTTCTGAAAGGCAGCAGGTTGTGTCCAATGCCTCCTTACTGCAATGCCACCTCACCATAGATTTACAGAGTCATAGAGATGTACAGCATGGAACCAGACCCTTCAGTCCAATCTGTCCATGCTGCTCAGATACCCCAACCCAATCTAGTCCCACCTGTCATCACCTGGCCCATATCCCTCCAAACCCTTCATACTCATATACCCATCCAAATGCCTCTTAAATGTTGCAATTGTACCATCCTCCACCACTTCCTCTGGCAGCTCATTCCCGTACCACCCTCTGTGTGAAAAAGTTGCCTATGGGTCTCTTTTGTATCTTTCCCCTCTCACCCTAAACCTATGCCCTCTAGTTCTGGACTCCCTGACCACATCATATCCGAAGCCCAATTCATCCACGTATGTGATCAATTAAGGGCTTATTCCCACCTCTTCTGCCATTAAAACAGCAGCACAGAAGCAGTTCCAGCTGGAGGGGTGCTCCTATAAGGGAAATATTTTGGCTTACAATGGGCCTCCAGGTACTATTACACTATCTCACTCCACTCTCCCCTCACCCCCTTCCATCTGTGAGCACTGCTTGCCCTCTGTAGCTCCAGCAACCTCAAAAAACGTGACACCATCAAGGACAATGCAACCCTCTGGACATCACATTCACAAACATCCACTCCCTCCACCACCTATGCTCAGTTGCAGCAGTGTGCACCATCTACAAGATGCACTACAGAAATTCACTGAGGTGCTTTAGACAGCACCTTCCAAACCCACAACCACTCTCATCTAAAATGACAAAGGAAGCAGATATATGGGAACAGCACTACTTGCAAGTTCCCCGACAAGCCACTCACCATCCTGGTGTGGAAATACATCACCATTCCTTCAATGTCTCTGGGTCAAAATCGTGGAATTCTCTTCTAAATGGCATTGTGGGTCTAGCTACAGCAGGTGGACTGCAACAATTCAAAAAGGCAGCTGATCACCACCTTCTCAAGGGCAACTAGTAAAAAAAAGTCAGAAGCTCTACTGACTGAGCTACCTGAGCTAGAAAATTTTCTTGTACACATTTAACAAATTCCTCTCCATTTAAACCCTTAACACAATGGCAGTCCCAGTCTATGTTTGGAAAGTTAAAATCCCCTCCCATAACCACCCTATTATTCCTACAGATGGCTGAGATCTCCTGATAAGTTTGTTTCTCAATTTCCCTCTGACTATTGGGGGAGGTCTATAATACAATCCCAATAAGGTGATCATCCCCTTCTTATTTCTCAGTTCCACCCAAATAACTTCCCTGGATGTATTCCCAGGAATATCCTCCCTTAGAACAGCTGTAATGCTATCCCTTTTCAAAAATGCCACTCCCCCTCCTCTCTTGCCTCCCTTTCTGTCCTTCCTGTAGCATTTGTACCCTGGAACATTAAGCTGCCAGTGCTGCCCATCCCTGAGCCATGTTTCTGTAATTGCTATGATATCCCATGTTCATAACCATGCCTTGAGTTCATCTGCCTTCCCTGTTAGGTCCCTTGCATTGAAATACATGCAGTTTAATTTATTAGTCCTACCTTGTCCCTGCCTGCCCTGACTGTTTGACTCGCTTCTGCTCTCAACTGTACCAATCTCAGATTGATCTCTTTCCTCACTATCTCTCTGGGTCCCCACCAACCTCGCCACCCCCCTCACCACCCCCCACCTTACTAGTTTAAATCCTCCCGAGCAGCTCTAGCAAATCTCCCTGCCAATATATTAATCCAAAAATGTGATTCCTTCTCCCATGCACCAGCTCCTCAGCCATGCATTCATCTGCTCTATCCTCCTATTCCTGCCCTCACTAACTCGTAGCACCGGGAGTAATCCAGATATTACTATTCTCGAGGACCTCCTTTTAAAATTTCTGCCTAACTCTCCGTAATCTCCCTTCGGAATCTCAACCTTTTCCCTTCCTATGTCAAATAGGAGAAAGTGAGGACTGCAGATGCTGGAGATCAGAGCTGAAAAATGTGTTGCTGGAAAAGCGCAGCAGGTCAGGCAGCATCAAAGGAGCAGGAGAATCGACGTTTCGGGCATAAGCCCTTCTTCAGGAATGAGGAGGGTGTGCCAAGCAGGCTAAGATAAAAGATAGGGAGGAGGGACTTGGGGGAAGGGCATTAGGAATGCGATAGGTGGAAGGAGGTTAAGGTGAGGGTGATAGGCCAGAGAGGGGGTGGGGGTGGAGAGGTCAGGAAAAAGATTGCAGGTCAAGAAGGCGGTGCTGAGTCCGAGGGTTGGGACTGAGATAAGGCGGGGGGAGGGGAAATGAGGAAGCTGGAGAAATCTGCATTCATCCCTTGTGGTTGGAGGGTTCCTAGGTGGAAGATGAGGTGCTCTTCCTCCAGGCGTCGTGTTGCCATGGTCTGGCAATGGAGGAGTCCAAGGACCTGCATGTCCTTGGCAGAGTGGGAGGGGGAGTTAAAGTGTTCAGCAACAGGGGGGGGTTGGGTTGGTTGGTGCAGGTGTCCCAGAGGTGCTCTCTGAAACGTTCCGCAAGTAGGCGGCCTGTCTCCCCAATGTAGAGGAGGCCACATCAGGTGCAGCGGATGCAGTAAATGATGTATGCGGAGGTGCAGGTGAATTTGTGACAGATATGGAAGGATCCCTTGGGGCCTTGGAGGGAAGTAAGGGGGGAGGTGTGGGCGCAAGTTTTGTATTTCTTGCGGTTGCAGGGGAAGATGACGGGAGTGGAGGTTGGGTTGGTGGGGGTGTGGACCTGACGAGGGAGTCACGGAGGGAGTGGTCTTTCCGGAATGCTGATAGGGGAGGGGAGGGAAATATATCCTTGGTGGTGGGGTCTGTTTGGAGGTGGCGGAAATTAAGAAGGATGATACGATGTATCTAGAGGTTGGTGGGGTGGTAGATGAGGACCAGTGGGGTTCTGTCCTGGTGGCGATTGGAGGGGCGGGGTTCAAAGGTGGCGGAGCGGGAAGTGGAGGAGATGAGGTGGAGAGCATCGTCAACCACTTCTGAGGGGAAATTGCGGTCCTTGAAGAAGGAGGCCATCTGGGTTGCTCGGTATTGGAATTGGTCCTCCTGGGAGCAGGTGCGGCAGAGGTGAAGGAATTGGGAGTAAGGGATGGCGTTTTTACAGGGGGCAGGGTGGGAGGAGGTGTAGTCTAGGTAGCTGTGGGAGTAGATCGGTTTATAGTAAATGTCCGTGTTGAGTCGGTCGCCCGAGATAGAAATGGAGAGGTCAGGAAGGGGAGGGAGGAGTCTGAGACGGTCCAGGTAAATTTGAGGTCGGGGTGGAAGGTGTTAGTAAAGTGAATGAACTGTTCAACCTCCTCGTGGGAGCATGAGGCAGCGCTGATACAGTCATCAATGTAGCGGAGGAAAAGGTGGGGGGTGGTGCCAGTGTAGCTGCAGAAGATAGATTGTTCCACATATCCGACGAAGAGGCAGGCATAGCTGGGGCCCATGCGGGTGCTCATGGCTACTCCTTTAGTTGGGAGGAAGTGGGAGGATTGGAAAGAGAAGTTGTTCAGAGTGAGGACCAGTTCAGTCAGTTGAAAGAGGATGTCAGTGGAAGGGTACTGGTTGGGTCGGCGGGAAAGGATGAGGCAGAGGGCTTTGAGGTCTTCGTGATGGGGGATGGAAGTGTACAGGGACTGGATGTCCATGGTGAAGATAAGGCGTTGGGGACCGGGGAAGCGAAAATCATGGAGGAGGTGGAGGGCGTGGGTGGTGTCCAGAATGTAGGTGGGGAGTTCTTGGACTAAGGGGGGCAGGACCGTGTCGAGGTATGCAGAGATGAGTTCGGTGGGGCAGGAGCAGGCTGAGACAATGGGTCAGCAGGGGCAGTCAGGTTTGTGGATTTTGGGCAGGAGGTAGAAACGGGACTATGAGGTTGGAGGCAGTGGATGGAAGATCCCCTGAGGTGATGAGGTTATGGATGGTCTGGGAGATGATGGTTTGGTAGTGGGAAGTGGGGTCATGATCAAGGGGGCAGTAGGAGGAGGTGTCCGCGAGCTGGTGTTTAGCCTCAGCAATGTAAAGATCGGTGCACCAAACTACCACCGCGTCTCCCTTGTCTGCCAGTTTGATAGTGAGGTTGGGATTGGAGCGGAGGGAGTGGAGGGAGGGCTGCAAGTTGCGAGGGTGAGAGGTTGGAGTGGGTAAGAGGGGTGGACAGGTTGAGGTTGTTAATGTCGCGGCTGCAATTCCTATATCGTTGGTTCCAATATGGACAATGACCTCTTGCTGGTCCTTCTCCTGCGTGAGAACATTCTGCACCCTCTCTGAGACATCCTTGATCCTGGCACCAGGGATGCAGCACACCATTCTGATTTTTCGCTGCTGGCCACAGAAACTTCTATCTGTACCTCGGACTAGAGAATCCCCTAACACAATTGATCTCTTGGAATCCGACGTACCCCTCATTGCATTAGAGCCGATCTCAATACGAGAAGCGTGGCTGTTCGTGCTATGTTCCCCTGAGGATCCATCACCCCCTAGATTTTCCAAATCAGCATACTTGTTTGAAATGGGTACAGCACACAGAACACACCTGCATTAGCTGCATACCTCTCTTACCTTTCCTGGAGTTAACTGGATCTGAGACTTGCCTCCCTTCCTATAACTGGCATCCATCACATATTGTTGCTGTTGCAAATTCCTCATTGCTTTTCACTGTCTCTCCAACCGATTCATTTGATCTTATAAGATTCGCAAGCAACAGCATTTATTGCAGATAAAATCCGCAGTAATCCTTAAACTCTATTTAAACGCCCACATCTGACAAGAAGCACATATCACTCTACTAATAAGAGGGAAATTGAGAAACAAACTTGTAAGGAGATCTCAGCTATGTGTAAGAATAATAGGGTGGTTATGGGAGGGGATTTTAACTTTCCAAACATAGACTGGGGCTGCCATAGTGTTAAAGGTTTAGATGGAGAGGAATTTGTTAAGTGTGTACAAGTCAATTTTCTGATTCAGTATGTGGATGTACCTACTACAGAAGGTGCAAAACTTGACCTACTCTTGGGAAATTGACAGGGCAGGTGACTGAGGTGTCAGTGGGGGAGCGCTTTGGGGCCAGCAACCATAATTCTATTAGATTTAAAATAGTGATGGAAAAGGATAGACCAGATCTAAAAGTTGAAGTTCTAAATTGGAGAAAGGCCAATTTTGATGGTATTAGGCCAGAACTTTCAAAAGATGACTGGGGGCAGATGTTCGCAGGTAAAGGGATGGCTGGAAAATGGGAAGCCTTCAGAAATGAGATAACGAGAATCCAGAGAAAGTATATTCCTGTTAGGGTGAAAGGGAAGACTGGTAGGTATAGGGAATGCTGGGTGACTAAAAAAATTGAGGGTTTGGTTAAGAAAAAGGAGGAAGCATATGTAAGGTATAAACAGGATAGATCGAGGGAATCCTTAGAAGATCATAAAGGCAGTAGGAGTATACTTAAGAGGGAAATCAGGAGGACAAAAAGGGGACATGAGATAGCTTTGGCAAATAGAATTAAGGAGAATCCAAAGGGTTTTTGACAAATACATTAAGGACAAAAGGGTGACTAGGGAGAGAATAGGGCCCCTCAAAGATCAACATGGCAGCATTTGTGTGGAGCTGCAGAAAATGGGGGAGATACTAAACGAGTATTTTGCATCAGTATTTACTGTGGAAAAGGATATGGAAGATATAGAATATAAGGAAATAGATGGTGACACCTTGCAAAATGTCCATATTACAGAGGAGGAAGAGCTGGATGTCTTGAAACGCATAAAAGTGAATAAATCCCCAGGACCTGATCAGGTGTACCCTGCAACTTTGTGGGAAGCTAGAGAAGTGATTGCTGGGCCTTTTGCTGAGATATTTGTATCATTGATAGTCACAGGTGAGGTGTCGTAAGACTGGAAGTTGGCTAACATGGTGTCACTGTTATAGAAAGGTCGTAAGGACAAGCCAGGGAACTATAAACCAGTGAGTCTGACCTCAGTGGTGGGCAAGTTGTTGGAGGGAATCCTGAGGGACACGATGTATACATATTTGGAAAGGCAAGGATTGATTAGGGATAGTCAACATGGCTTTGTGCATGGGAAATCATATCTCAAAAACTTGATTGAGTATTTTGAAGAAGTAACAAAGAGGATTGATGAGGGCAGAGCGGTAGATGTGATCTATATGAACTTCAGTAAGGCATTCGACAAGGTCCCCACGGGAGACTGATTAGCAAGGTTAGATCTCACGGAATACAGGGACAACTAGCCACTTGGATACAAAACTGGCTCAAAGGTAGAAGACAGAGGGTGGTGGTGGAGGGTTGTTTTTCAGACTGGAGGTCTGTGACCAGTGGAGTGCCACAAGGATCGGTACTGCGTCCTCTACTTTTTGTCAGTTACATAAATGATTTGGATGAAAATATTAGAGGTACAGTTAGTAAGTTTGCAGATGACACCAAAATTAGAGGTGTAGTGGACAGCGAAGAGGGTTACCTCAGATTACAACAGGATTTGACCAGATGGGCCAATGAGCTGAGAAGGGCAGATGGAGTTTAATTCAGATAAATGCAGGTTCTACATTTTGGGAAAGCAAATCTTAGCAGGACTTATACACTTTATGGTAAGGTCCTAGGGAGTGTTACTGAACAAAGAGACCTTGGAGTGCAGGTTCATAGCTCCTTGAAAGTGGAGTTGCAGGTAGATAGGATAGTGAAGAAGGCGTTTGGTATGCTTTCCTTTATTGGTCAGAGTATTGAGCATAGGAGTTGGGAGGTCATGTTGTGGCTAAACGGGACATTGGTTAGGCCACTGTTGGAATATTGCATGCAATTCTGGTCTGCTTCCTATTGGAAAGATGTTGTGAAACTTGAAAGGGTTCAGAAAAGATTTACAAGGATGTTGCCAGGATTGGAGGATTTGAGCTATAGGGAGAGGCTGAACAGGCTGGGGCTGTTTTCCCTGGAGCGTCGAAGGCTGAGGGATGACCTTATAGAGGTTTACAAAATTATGAGGGGCATGGATAGGACAAATAGGTAAAGTCTTTTCCCTGGGGTCGGGGAGTCCAGAACTAGAGGGCATAGGTTTAGGGTGAGAGGGGAAAGATATAAAAGAGACCTAAGGGGCAACATTTTCACACAGAGGGTGGTATGGGTATGGAATGAGCTGCCAGAGGAAGTGGTGGAGGCTGTTTCCATGCTGTACATCTTTATGACTCTATGACTCTCAAACTGTAGGGTGAATTCCATCATATTATGATCACTGCACCTTAAGCTCCCTAATCAAGTCTGCCTCATTACCAAATCCAGAGTTGCCTGTTCCCTCATGGGCTGTTCCACCAGTTGCCCCAGACATTCCACAAATTCCTTTTCTTGGGCTCCACTACCAACCTGAGTTTTCCAGTCCAACTGCACTTTGAAGTGCTCCATTATTATTAGAACAGTGCCTTTCTTGCAAGCCTTTTTTAGGTCCTGATTTATTTCCTGTCCCAAATGCTGACTACTGCTTGAAGGCCTGTACATTTTTCCCATCAGGGATTTTTTTCCTTTGTGGTTCCTTAACTCTAACCATGCAGGGAAAAGTTGAGATTAAAATGGCATCAAGTATTGTTTGAGTAAAGGAAATTCTGCCTATCAACAGCTCTCTGATTAGTTGAGCTGCAGTGTGTTAAAGCATTCTAAGTGCCAAGAGTGCCAGGGAGTGAAAACTACATAAATAGCTACAGACAGTGTTTCTCTCTCTGTCTCTCTCTTTCTTTCTCACACACACACACTCTCTCTCTCTCTCTCTCTTCTCTCTCTCTCTCTCTTTCTATCTCTTTCTATCTCTCTCCATCTTTCAATGTGGGGAAATAACAAAACCCCAGAAAGCTTAAAAGAAAGAATTCAAGAAAAGACTTAAGTACCTGATAAATCGTCAAGGCTAGGGGTAATCATTAGTGTACAACAGCATCTCACCCTCATTAAAGAAAATCCAAAAGACTGAAAGAAAATGAACTTTCCACATTATTGCTTAGACTTTTGATCTTTGGAACTTTGTTTAATCTGTATACATTATTTTTCAACTCATAGAATTTTTATTAAACTATTTTCTTTTGTTTTCTGATTTGTGATTCTATTGGCATATATTCAGGTCAGAACGGTTATAGTTTAAGTTACAAAAGTTATGAATCCTTTCTTTTGGTGGTTCTTGCTGAAGCTAAGTGTTACAAGAAGTATTATTTTTAGTACAACTGCAAGATCCTAGTCAGATTTGTTGTTGCCCTGAGTTGCAGTCAGTCAGGTGAATTGAGGTTTTGATGGTCTCGTTGGGATTTTTACTTATTTATCTATTTTTGTGATAACCTGTGGAATATTAGGGCATGATTATTTGTGCAGTATTCCCAGTTATGTTGCAGCATAAGCTTGGAAGTTCAGTGCTAATTTTTCTGTCAAGTATTAGTAGGTTGTGTCAGACCATTATCAAAAACAAAAACAGGCTAGAATCAAAATCTTTAAAGTTTTTGAAATGAAAATTCAATGTCCAGAAGTTATTCCTTTAAGTGCAATTACAGCTAAGGTAATATTTGAAAGTTTTTCACATATTTCATCAATTGAAATACAATCTAATCAGGTTTCTAACTTTATAGCCCAGGTTATTCAGAGCCTAATTGGTAATCTGTGTATAAAACAGCTGAAGACTACTCTTTATCATCCAGAGACCTTTGGAGAGATATCAGTCTCAAAACAATGATTAAGACCTATTTTCACAAATAGCCACAGAAACGGGACAAAGAATTAAATATCTTACTCTCTGCTATCAGAGATTCCTCAAATTAATCTGTTAGGCTGAATATATTTGAATTGATCTATGGTCATGAGATAAGACCAAAATAAATCTGATTTTGGAGAAGTTTGAAAGTATAAAAATGAGTCTTCATTATTGAATAATGTATCCATTTGTTTAGAGAAACTTACAGGAACACAACTGCACAACTGAAGCAGCATAACCACAGTTAAAAACTGCTAATTCTAGATTCTGCCTTAATAGGAAACAGCCCCTTCACATCTATCCTGTCAAGATCCTTCAAGATTTTGTAAATTTCCTTCTAGTCATCTCTTACTGTTCTAAACTCCAGCAGAGCCTAGCCTGTTCATTCTTTCCTCATAAACACAACCCACCTGTTTCAGGCATTAGTCTAGTAAATCTTCTCTGAACTCTCTCCAATGTACTTAGACCCTTCCCTAAATAAGAGAGACCAATACAATGCACATTACTCCAGGCGTGACCTCACCAATGTCCTGTATAACTGAAGCATAACCTCTCTACTTACGCTTTCAATTCCCTTTGTGATAAATGATAGCACTCAATTCACTTTTATAATTGCTTTCTGTACCTCCATACTAACCTTGTGCAATTCATTTACAAGGACACCCTGATTTCTGCATCTTGAAGCTGTGCAATTTCTCACCATTTAGATGACTTCACATTTTCCCATATAATAGTTCATTAACCATATCTTCATCCATTCACTTAACGCATCAATAACTTTTTGTAATCTGCTTATGCCATCATCACAACTTAATTTCTGGCCTGTGTCATCAGAAACTTTTGTAACCATATCCTGCATTCCTTTATCCAAGTCATTTATATATGTTATACAGAGCTGAGGTCCAACACTAACTGCTGTGGCACATTACTTGTTACATCTTGCTAGCCTGAAAATTATCCATTTACACCTACTCTCTTTGTGCTTTTTCTTCTATCCATGCCAATATGCTATCCAGTACATCAGGAGCTTTTATTTTCTACAATATCCTTTGGTGTAGCATCTTATCATCCTATCTGTACAGCTCCTATCTTGCCCAGTATTGGTATGACTGCCTGTGGTCTGGAGCCCTCTTCTCTGAAATCAATCTTCAAGCTAGACATTGATTACTCTAAGTAAGAACTGAAAGAACCGCAGATGTTGTAAATCAGAAAAAGAAAAGGAAATTGCTGGAAAAACTCAGAAGGTCTGGCGGCAGATGTGGAGGAAATGCAGAGTTAACGTTTCATGTTGAGTGACCCTTCCTCAGGACTTGATTTCTCTAATGTGATTTTCCAACACCAATTTTCACATGATTCAGATCAAAGCAGGCTAAGATCTTTGAAGCAAAAACAGAAATTGCTGGGAAAACTCAACAGGTTTGGCAGCATCTGTGAAGAGAAGTCAAAGTTAATGATTTGGATTGAATGACCTTTTCTCAGAGAATGGGTGACTGGACCTGAAATATTAACTTTGACTTCTCTTCACAGATGCTGCCAAACCTGCTGAGCTTCCAGCAATTTCTCTTTTTGTTTCTGATTTACAGCATTTGCAGTTCCTTCAGTTTTTATTCAGTATGATCTTTGAAGCTTCTGATTCTTATTTTGGTATCTAGCTCCTCATACTGATTTTGCAGACCCTTCTTTTTTTGTCTTGCTTATGCCATTGGTACCTACACAGACAATGACAACTGAATCCTCTCCCTCCCACTCCAAGTCAGACTCCACATAGATTTCAGTGGTTCAAGAAGGCAGTTCACCTTCTCAAGAGTAATTAGGGATGGGCGATAAATGCTGGCTAGCCACATTCTGTGAATGTTCAAAAGAAAATTTCCTCTCCAGGCTCAAGTGGACATCCCATCACTGGCACAGGACAGGCAATACAGTTGTCTGGACTCATCCTCTTTGCTGCAGAGAACAAGTCAATCTCCTCCTAGACAGGTTAATATTCACATAAAGCCTGCTTGCCAAATTGATTTTCAAAAAGATAATTCTAGAAGCTGCCTTTAAGCAGCTCGTTTGTTGTCATAATTTCTTTTGGAAGAAGTATTAAATAAATACATTTATGCTGAGGCTATTTCTTACTTCATCTTTGCCTCAAGCTCTTGAGTAACAAATGGGAGAAGGTAACATCTGACACATTCTAGTCTTTATCTATTTGGCCTCAAGAGGTTCCTATCCTATTTCTGCAATAATTCTATTGGTTGACATGGCAACATTCAATCGGCTTTTGACAAAGTTGGATTTTGCTTCTAAAATGCTGATACTTGGATCCATGAATTAAGAAAATATACTCAACTTTAAAATACAACATTTGGCAGGTAGATTCCTCATTACCATTCACCACTGACTGACAAACCATCAGATAGTTTGCTCCAACTGACTGGAACTATAAATCTCTAGAAATCATTTTCTCCCAGATTCTCTCTCTACCTTGAACAACCTTTAATTGGGGGGAAAACCCCTTAAATCCTTTAAATCTTGAATAAGCATCCAGTCGCTTTATAAACTTCATTTTCCATGATCCAGCATACATTCTCCACTGTATTTCATTTGAAATGGTAAATATATGTTTTTACCTTTAAAGCTGTAATATTAGTGCAAGTTGTGATAGTTGTTGATACAGAGAAACTGTATCAGAGTTTCACTGAATCTGGAGATTGCACTCTATCATTCATTTCTCTGGCCTTTTACAATGTTGGTTTGCAATAAAATTTATGACAACTTTTTCACAATTGCAGTAAGTGGAAAGAAGCCTGAATTTCTGGATAGAGTTTACTATGTTGGCAGAATCCTGAGCTCTCAAACACCAGATGCTCTCGTGTGAAAGGTAGTTTGAGAGTTCTCTGTGCATCTGCCTGATTATACCAATTAACACCAATTAGGCACAGAGTGAGCAACTCTGAAAGGAGTAATTAGAGATGAACTGAACCTCAGACTATCAGAATCATGCAGATTTTTTACCGTAGGAAGCTAGAGCTTATAACCCCAAATAGTTGCAAAAACAATATACACTTGGTGTGCTCAGCTGAGCCCTATTGATAATGCATTTAAACTATCAACTTTTTTGATGCATCTGTGTGTGTAATCATAGCTACACTAAGGAAAAGCTGCTCCACTTATAGTTTGGATGTGGACCTCGAAAGTGGAGCTAAGAAAGATTGTTCAGCCAGAATATTAGCTTCCCTGCTCTGAGTGGTTGTCTAAGTGTGTAAGTGCATTTCAACCATTTAACATTTCTGAATATTAGCACAAAACAATATTTCTCCATGGCCTGAAACATGGCTGTGCACAGTTGTCACATTCAAAAAGCAAGAATTTTACTTCTTTAATTTGCCATCAGACAATAGAGAATTGTACACAGAGGCCTAGACTCTAATAGGGTCACTTTCCAGGTACAAATGAGAAGCTGATGTATGTAAACATCACAGAGAATCACCTCTGGTCTCTGGTGTCTAGCAGCACGTCTGGGTGCTTTGACTGCAATTTGCTGCCCATTGATTTCAATGGCTGAGAAAATGACAGTAACACAACCATAATTTTCAGATATGAGCAAGCACTGAGCGAGTTTCCTTGCAGCTGTCAGAGCAGAGGTCACTCCAAGGTTTTTTCTCAGCAGGAGGCCAGGGTAAAGGAAGGGAAACAGATTTTGCCGCTCTCCTGTATCATGTAATGATTTGGGAGGAAGTTTTACGTAAGCCCAGAAATGACCTTGCCTGCATCCCAGCAGAGTGAAAACCCATAAGAAAGAAAAAAAAATCAATACATGTAAGGAAGCAAATAAAAACCTGAGAGATAAATGCCAAAATTTCAAATGAACATTAACACTGACAAAAGGGTGGGATTGGAAAATGCTGTTTCCTGAGTTGGCAAGCTTGGAGACAGGAAGGACACTCCAATGAATGAGGTGGCAGTGCTTCCAAACTTCACTGTCTCCCTGCTTCCACCAGAATTCGGTTCTGGGCAGGGAGCTCCTTGATCAAACTTCCCACCTCTCCACCAACTAAGCGGCCAATTAAGGACCATATAATGATCTCAGCCTGCTGCTGTTGGAATTAACCTAGCTCCAAGCAAGTTTCTCATGATGAGGAATGCCAGACGGGTGTGGGTATTTTGACACTTTGTATGTGTGTGTGTTTGTGTGTGTGTGCGTGAGTGAGTGTGTGTATGTGTGTATATGTCGGCGGGGGGGGGGGGGGGGGGGTCCCCCTCATTCAAAGGTGCTCATAGCCTGACTGAAGGTTGGCCATCATGCTAGAGGGTGTCTGCTGGGAGCCACCCCATTTTCACCTTCATTTCTCACACCACCTTCCCTCACCCTTCTGTGAACCCCCAAACCCACACATCCCTCCACTAATTACTTGCCTTAGTACTGCATCCTGCATAATCCTGGCACTCCAAGAGTGCTCTTCCATGAGCAACAATGTCTTTCTACACGGTGGTGCTGATGACAAGAACTGCCCATGTCTCACCAGTCAGAAGCATGACTAGGCGGGATTTCAAACCCTGGGCATCTGCATTCCAGAGGTCATCCCACTGGTGGGTTCATCACTGCCTGTTTATTGTGTGGTTTGGGAGGTCTTCCTTGGAAGAGACAGCATAGGCCTCTTATCAGGTGCCCAGACAAATAACAGGATCCCAGTGCCTCATCAAGATTCTATTTTAGAATTCTATGGACAAACTAACTTGAGCCATGTGCCAAAAGGAAACAGAGTTGAGGAATCATTATAATGCAACTGAAATCAAAAAGAAAAAAAATCCCAATTCAAGGGATAATAGAATTCTGCTTAGCAGACAATTTGAAAGAGGCATGCGAGTAACCTAACTGAATGAAAATAAATAGGAAAATGAAGGAAGAACAAGGAACACCATTTAACATAATAAGTTGGTGGTAATGCTGTGAAACAGTACAGTCATTAGTGATATATTTGTACCAGCAATCAACTATGCACTTTCTCTCTGACTATATTTCCAGGAGAGATTACTGACGCTCCCCTGTAATTGGGAAGCAGCTGCAGCAGTAACACGGAGAATGTCAACAATGTCCAGTTCAGGAGCTTCATTGGTGAGCATCATGTTGTAGGTTATTTTAATATTCAGACACTCATGGAGTGCTCATGGAAGAGCACTCTTGGAGTGCCAGGATTATGCAGGATGCAGTACTAAGGCAAGTAATTAGTGGAGGGATGTGTGGGTTTGGGGGTTCACAGAAGGGTGAGGGAAGGTGGTGTGAGAAATGAAGGTGAAGTGTGTGAATTGAATCAGATTCTAGAAAGTGGTGAAGAATCATGTTAAGATAATTTAAATAATGTGCCATACCCTGAAATAAGAGGCAACAGTCTGTGTCTTCATGTTGGTCGTTTCCCTGGGATTAAGTGCAGAATCTCCGTTGTCAACCTAATGAAAGGAACATATCATATGTACATTACTCAAGTGTAGATTTATGATTAATCTTTTATGTATGGAAACGTTTGCAACTCATTTGCATAATTATGAACAGTTTATCTTTAAAACGTTTAATTGGGCATGACTCAACGTGATGCATATTGCTGCAGCAGCTTGAACTCCAAATGAATTGCATCACACCTCTACCTGCAGAAGCAAATTCTGGTGAAGAACATTCTTCCATTGGTTTATACCTAACACAAAACACAAACTGAGAAGTTCATTTCTAACAATGAGCATTGCTGAAAACAAAATGACTAAAAAAAAACTTTTGATGAAGCTTTTCACCTTGTACGTATCAGGAAAATTTGTAAGCATACAAATTTGATTGGTAGAGACTTTGCCATGGATAATGCTGATTGGCAGATAACAACCAAGCTGAATTTACATTTTAAGGGAGGAAGTTGACTGTCTTGGTCAGATTATTGCCCTGAGACATGAACCAATAAATGGGTGTCACTAATTTTGTTGTATTTCAACAGGTGCCGTGCATGTACCTGTTCTTTCTGTTTGCAAAGAACACAGCTCTGCCCGTCAATATCTGTAGCTTCAAATACATTCAAATGCTCCATTGCACAAGCCCAACTGACAATCCTAAATTCATTGTCTATATAATTCCTTGAATATTTAGGTTTATCTGCAAATGTTCTCTAATTGTGGAATAACATCTAATGTTGGACATGGTTAATGATCTTTGCAAGCACAGGCTGGTGATTCCCCATCGCAACACCTCTATGAATCAGAGTCCACTTGTCAATCAGTCCTCCTCTTTCACATTATGAATAGTGGTGTACATGAAGAACAGTTTTGACATAATGTGTCTTTTTTCAGGCTTTGTATCACCAATTAACCTACTTGGAATATGAGCATTATTAGCAAGATCAGCATTTATTGCCAATCCCTCATTGCCTTTGGGCAGAGGTCAGTGAAACACTATAAATGGTGTGGTTTGCTAGACCATTAGAGTTGGTAATAAAAACAGAAAATGCTGGAGAACCCCAGCAGGTATGGCAGCATTTGTGGAGAGAGAAACTGATTGAGTTTTGATTCCAATGTGACTTTTCTTCTGAAATGAAGAAGACTTGAAAATGAAGCAATTCCTCTTGCCACCATCATGATCAAGTCTACTTGCTCCTCCTCCCCCTTTGCCAATCAATACAATCCAACAGTTTCAAACCCCTTCAATTCTGAAAAAGAGTCATATTGGACTTGAAATATTAACCCTGTTTCTCTCTTCACAGACCCTGCAAACCTGCTAAGTTTCTCCAGCATTTTATGTTTGTGTGTCAGATCTCTAACATCTATAGTACTTTATTATATCATTACAGATTGCAGTTAAAAAATCCATTAGGTTTGTGTTGGTCTAGAGTTCAGACCAGACCAGCTCAGACCAAGTGAAAATGATAGATTTCCTCCACAAAGGCCTCAAATGAACCAAGAATCTAGTACGTCATTTCGAAAGGTCATGGGATTTGCCCTTGAAAATGCAATGCTGAGCTGCCTTCTTGAAACATTGTAGTCCTTCTGATGTAGGTGCTGATTTTCACCCAGCTACAGAGACAGTCTTGCAAAATGTTCCAGGTTAGAATGGTTAGGGGCTTGGAGACGAAGTTGCAGGTTGCCTTCCTATTTGTATGCTATCCTAGTCCTTCCAGTTGGTAATGGTCATACATTCTAAGGAGGCTTAATGAGTCACTGCAGTGCATCATGCGGATGGTCCACACTGTTGTCACTGCATCAGTGATGAAGGGGTGATGGCTTCATGTTCATGAATAGTGAAACCAGCATGATATTAATTGAACTTAAATTCCTTCAGCTACTCTGGTGGGATTTGAAATCACATTTACATTACATTATTCCAGCCCTCAGGATGAATATTCCAGCAGTATTACCTTTCTACAACAATTACCCTGTTACTTGCTTTATTAGAACTGCAATATAAAAGTGTGTTTTTATTTTACTTCACCAGACAAATTACAATATCAGAAATAGAACAGGTCTGTGTCTTTTTGATAGTTATATCGTGGCTTTGTAGCTGGCAACTGTTGTGACTTTTATCTTAGAGTTTTTTCAGACTTTGTGGTTAAACAGAGATCTAGTAATCTAGTTTCCACTAACATATTGGAGGTGGGTGGTTCTTTCCAAAGGCAGAACAGCAGTGACTGAGTTAACAGTCCCATGCCAGGCAAAACTTTCTCAGGATAGTTGGCATAATCAAGCACATACATAGGTCTGTGGTTATGTTGATATGAAATAAACATGCTGATAGTTTTATTGTTCAAATATTACATGCACATCATACTAATTTCTTAATGTTTCCCAGTCTACACTAGTGATAGCACTTGTGACAATGAACAGATGATGTAAATTATTATGGGGAGTTAATAGACATGTAATTAAATCACGGATTTTCTTACATAAGGTACAAAGTCTTGCAAGGCAAGATAAAGGTGCAGCAAATCTCCTGATACATGGCTGAATTATTTTGACAGGTGCTCATTGACATTTCTTGGAGAAGTTGTGAAAGTTCTTTGGACTTGATAATACTGCTAAATAGCATAACATTACTGTATATGTAGGTGCTGAAAGGGTACTTAACTATTTATGGAAGATGCAAATTTATATCTTTCATGATGGAAAAACAATTATTCATCACTGAACAAAACTAAGTGGAGAGTTAAGACTGCAGATAATCTTCCTTTATTAGGGGTAACTGTCTAATAAAATATTTCTTCCTGTTGGTTAAATCTTGACAATTATTTATGAGATTATAAGGAAATGGGAGCATAAAAGTTAGTCCTTTAAAGTTCCTCATTTTTCATGCATCAAAATTGTCTGTGATTATCTAGTGAAAAAAGGGATGTCAGTTGTATTATGTAAATAAATTTGTAATGTCACACTAAAATCCCAGCAATTTGTTCATGATCACTCAGGGTCTGTCACCAAATTCTTAATCTATCCCTTTTGCGTGCTGCAGATTGACTTATACCCTGGCCAGTGTCTTTGTTTTCAAGATCCAGATTTTGTAACCATCCAAATGTGGCATTGAATAGATTTCTTACTCATAATAATAAGATCCTTGATCACCTGTCACCCATTGGTCCTCTCCTGGTTCTTCTTGTGCCAGAATATTGATTTGAAGATCCTTGTCTTCCTTCCTTAAATCCCTCAACAGCCTTGGTCCTCTGTACCTCTACAAATTCTTCCACCATATCTTTCTGCATAGATCCCTGTACTTCCATCACTTATTATTCATTGACCTTCTATGTTATCCTGTGAACAGTTGTTTGCTTATTCATTGTGCTACCACTTGTCCACCACTGGAAATTCTCTCTCTCAGAACTCCGTCTTGTGATTCACCTCCCTGTTTCCAATTGCTTCTTTTAGACTTTCTGTTGACTATTTTTTAGTCCCTCCTGACCCTTTTCCCCTTTATTTGTCCTGCTTGATGTTCTCTTGAAGAAGGTAACATGGCTGAGACATTCAACCTGTAATAAGTACCAAAAATGTAAGTTGATGTATAAACTAATTGTAGAAGAAACATCAGACAAGAATATTGCAAGCCATTATGTTTTTCTTTTACTTACGTGCATTTATCTGCTAAATGAGACAACATGTGCAGGTGCACATGAATCTACTAGTGAGAAATGAGTGGGTCAAGTCTGCATGACAATGGAATTGATCATTATGCTAGTATTAGACAGCTAATTTCTTTCGTAAGCAGGTCCTCTGGTATATTCTGCTAAGCCAAGATAGTAGCTGCACCTCCAAGCAACAGGTTCCTGCTCCTTCATTGCCCCCACATTTTGCCTCTGCTCAGTGATGTTCACTTCTATTCCTAGTAAGATCCATTTTACTTGAACCCATATCGAAATCCCCTTGAGTGGATGTACCTCTGCAGTTGCTTGTGGCAGGCGGAACGAGTTCCGAAGGTTGTTGTGAGTTGCTGACTTCTTGAGTGGCATTTGGAGCTGTCGTTTTTCTTGAAGACATGTCTAGAGAAGTAGAAGAGGAAGATAAAGAAATGTTAGCTTATTTCACGCAATCCACCCCTTCAAGTGTGGCACTGTACTGCGTGGTTTGCCATTGTGCTTGATAGTGATCAAGTGAGCGGCATGTGAAGGAGATAATAAATGAAGCACATGTCTAGCCTTCAAACGGGAGAGGCTTCCAGTTTCACCTTGCTCCAATCACTCCATGTTGCTAAGCCAATGAGGTCCAGTAGGTCCTCCTCTTTTTAGAATATTCTCTCCAGTAATATATGTTTTTATGGCCTGTAGCCAGGAAAGTATTGTCAGTTTGAAGCATGCCACAAAAGCAGCCATTTTGCTTCCACTGTGTCCAAAGCTTTTTGGTGGAAGAACCTTTTAAGACATGAACATGAGAACAGCATGAATAGCAATCTTAGGTTTGTGTCTTACAGTTCTGTGATCATGCATTGAATGAGCTGTTTTGATTTCTGATGCCTTGCATTGTTTAGCCACCCAGATGCAAGAGGTTTTGAGAAATAGTTCGTAATAATTTCAGTTGTGTCATCTATTGCTGGGCTGACTTACTTTCAGTGTAGAGAAGCAGGTTAGAAAAGGACCACTGACAGAGAATCAGCATCACCTAGAGGTGTAGGAAAGAGGATGCTGCAAAAAGTGGTCAGAATCAACTGAAGGAGCAGGCTAGGGAAGGACCCCAAGACAGGCGGTCAGCATGTGCCAAAGGAATGGGTGATGTGAGGACCTTGAGACAGGCAGTCATAATCCCACCTAAAGATGGTGAACAAAAGACCCCACGACAGACAGTCAGAAACAGAGATAGATTAATTGGAGCTGATTAGAATTGGTTCTTGTTCTACCAGAGGGACAGGAGCTAGCCTTAGGATAAGACTTTGGTAAGCAATTAAGATATTTTTGATTTAAAATTTTAACATAGTACACAAATTAATGTCAAAGTTAATAAAATAAAGTAAGGACGACATAGGTAAATGAATAATTTAACAAAACAATTAAACATCATTAAAGATGGCAGGACACATGATGTGTCAAGGCTGCAGCATGTGGAAGTTCCGGGATACCTTTGTGATCCAGGAAAAACATGTCCTCAGTAAGTGTTTGAAGTTTGAGCAGCTTCAGGTTAGAGTTTATGAACTGGACATTGAACCACAGATACTGTAATGCATCACGGAAGAGAAAATTTCCTGGATTCTTTGTAAAAGGTGACAGTTAGGCACCTATGATAGGGATGTCTAATTTGTTCAATGGTCAGGGACAGGAGGGTGTAACAGTAAGTGAGGCAGGTTTGGAAACTCAGAGGGCATAAGTTGAACATGGCTCTGAGCTGAGACCTCAGCTTTTTAGAAATTACCTCAATTACAAAGACGAGGAGAATGAAGGCAAGGTAGTTAAATTCAGAAATGACACCAAGATAGATAGGAAAGTATGTTGTGATAAGGACAAAATAAGTTTGCAAATGGATAATGATCACAGCTTTTACAGAGATAGA
Source organism: Chiloscyllium punctatum (assembly GCF_047496795.1). Taxonomy (NCBI): domain Eukaryota; kingdom Metazoa; phylum Chordata; class Chondrichthyes; order Orectolobiformes; family Hemiscylliidae; genus Chiloscyllium; species Chiloscyllium punctatum. The sequence goes on along the minus strand of NC_092746.1, from coordinate 87,487,182 downwards.
TGTTCAGAATGCATTGGTGTTATTTATATTATACAGAGTTGGGGGAACCCAGGTAAAATAGAGAAATTATTATACAGGTACAGGAAAATGTAAGACTAGGAGAGGTGTAGGATTAGATTGGAAAGCAACCAATTAAAATTAAGGATGCTCAAGACGTCAGAATTAGATAAACAGTTACATCAGAGGAAGACACGTTAGAGGTGGAAGGGGCAAAGCAAAGGATGGATTTGAAATAAGGATGAAAATTTTAAATTCAGGTTCTGTTTGACCAGGATCCAATGATGGTTAGTGGTTACATTGATGACAGGTGAACGGGCCTCGGCACTAGTTAGGGAACAGGCAGCAATTGATCTTACATTTATGGTTTATGTGAGCAACAGTCAAGAATGTGTTGGAACAGAGATAGCAAAGGCAGGCATTGGGGTATCAGCAGCAGATGGCTGAGGCAAGTTTGAAGCGAGGTAATGCTACAAAGATGGATATAGGCAGTCTTGGTGATGATATGAATATGTAGTTGGAAGCTCACCTGAGGACTTTACCTTGGTGGTAAAGTCTGATTTTGTCTCAGACAGATCCCAGCAGTAGGAGGGAGATTGCCTGGGACAGAAGGAGCAATGAGAAAGTGAGTAATGGCGGTGAACAAGGCTGGGAATGAATCTGTCAGGCAAAACAAGCCTGCAGAATGAATCAGGACAGGGGAGTAGCTGATTTGCTATGGACAGTGAGCAGTGGGTGTCTAGAAAGTGGAGAAAGAGCAGAAATGAGGAGGATGGAGAATCGAGTGGCTCCAAAGGGGATGGGAGCAATGGAAACGAGCAAGTGACTGCAAGAGAATGGTGGAGAATTGCATGGCTCCAATAAGAATGATTGAGGGAGGCTGCCAAGTGAAACCTGCCTAGAGAGGAATACCTTTAAAAACAAAATTAAGAAGATCTGGAGTCACAAGTAATGAAATCCTTGCAAACTAAATGTACTTTATATAAAGGATATGTCAGTTATTGGGGAAAAAAAGTCTTGTTTCTCGCTTATGGCAGTTGCCTTATGCCAATTTAAATAGAAAAATAATTTAGTATGAGACAAACCATTTCATAGAATCCCTATAGTGTGTAAACAGGTCATTCAGCCCAACAAGTTCATACTGACCCTCTGAACAGTAATCCACCCAGACCCATTCCCCTACCGTATATTTACCCCTGACTAATGAACCTAACCTACACACTCTTGAACACTATGGGCAATTTACCATATCCAATTCACCTGATTGTGAGAGGAAGCTAGAACATCCAGAAGAAACCCTCGTAGACACAGGGAGAATGTGCAAACTCCACACAGCCAGTCACCTGAGGTCGGAATCGAACCCAGGTTACTGGTGCTATGAGGCAGCAGTACTAACCACTGAGCCACCATGCTGCCCCTCTGAGTTTATACCTCTGAGAAGCAAGATCTCTACTTGCCAAAGTAAGAAGTCATGGATAACAAAGGAAATAAGACAACTTAAAGGTAAATGGTAAAACAAAATATTCAAAAATGTAAAAAATGACTGGCAATGGGAAAGATGCTAAAAACAGCAATTATTGAAAAATCAGATGATGAAAGGAAGCATAGAAACTAATTTCCAATCGATTGTCAAAGAAACACAAAAACTGGGAAAAAGAATGTGGTCAGGAATAATGCACATTCCTTGAAAACAAGAAACAGTGATACTGTCAATGAAAATTAGGAAATTACTATAGTATTTACGGTTAATAAAGTGGTCAACGGGAAGGTCCTCTCAAGGAAAATAATCAGAGATAAGGACTGACAAAAATGATCAAAAGCAAAATAACAATAATAAGGAAAATAAAGAGACTTAAGAATGACAAAACCCCACGATCAGATGGTTCCATCCCAGTTTTTAAAAGCAAGTAAATGAAAATATTGCAAGTGCCTGGATTATAATCTTCTAAACTTCTCCCAATTTGTGATACATATCTTTAGATTAGAAAATTGTGCATGTCATGCTACTATTCAAGAAAGCTTAAGAAGGTAAACCAGGGAATTATGGATCATTGAGCTGACTAGCTATTGCTAGGTTACTACTGTTGATAATTTTGAATGCAGAGTTTTAAGATGATTATGTTTTGCAATGTCTCAAATGAAGAAGGTCATGTGATCTGCTTCAAATTCTGCCCAACAATAAACCAAGTGTCTTGGTTACTATGGAGACTGAGAGGCCAAGATTGAGACGTACTGGAAGCAAGGTGCAAAATGTTTATGTCTGAAACAAAGGCAGGAACAGCTGATCTAACAGTAGAGTCCCATTCCTTAGTCTCTGGTTTTAAGACAGAGAGAGAAATTTCAGCAAAACAAAATGCTGCAGCGTACAGGTGAGTGACCATGGCTATTGCGCGGCAGAACATAAAAGAGAGGTTGGTCTATGATCAAAGAAATATATGAATGACAATTTAAAGATTCTGTAAGGTTTTCCCTGGTGAAACCAGGATGAGAAAATGACAGAATAAGCTTTAATGTTAATAGTTTGTTTGAAATTTTTCTGAAAACTAAGGAAAGAGCCTTTCGAAGGTTGCTTGGTGATTGCCTTTGATTGTAAGTAGTGTAGCTGGAAGCATAAAATTAATGAAGTTACGTTGACAGATATGATGGCCAAAACTGTGGGAATTGGATTTCAATGTACTGTCATTCATGTACTTTGAATCTGGAAAGCACTGAACAGGTACTTTCTAAATGGAGGAAAGCTAAAACAACAGGGGGCCAAAAATTGACAGTGGTTCAAGTATATAATTAATTAAAATGTCATGAACAGTAAGTAGTTACAAAGGTTGATGGAATACTGGCCCTTATACTTACACTAGTAGAAAACAAGGGAGTAAAAGTTAACCATGAGCTATATAAAGCCTTAATTAGAGCACACGGTGTATAAGAAGCAGTTCTTAACACCACATCTTTTAGAATGATATATTGGACTTGGAGGGAGCTTAGATTTTCCAGAAATATGCCTGACATAAAAAGTTAAATTATGAGGAAAGGTTACATACGCTAGAGTTTTACTTTGAAGGTCAAAACTTTCAAGATACAAAGTGAACATCTCAGGTGGTTGGAGAAAAACTATTTGCACTAGGTGGGCAGTGTTGGACTAAGTCCCACATTGTAAAAATGTGAGGTTGATTTTTCAGGATTGACATTCGGAAACTTCTCCACACAAAAGGTGATAAACATTTGGAATTTTCTTCTTCAAATGGCAAAATCCTGGATCAATAATACATTTTAAATTTGAGATGGATAGATTTTTTTTATTATCCAAAGATATGAAGGAATACAGTGAAAAAGCAATTACGTGGAGTTTGGTTGTAGATCTCACTGAATAGTTGCGCAGGCTAAAGATTTAAATGGCCTATTGCGTTTCCTACATCGCTATGATTTGATATTGGATCAGTAAAACAAGACAGTTAGAGCATATAATTGGTAATCAAGTTAAATTAGTAAGCAATGCATTGATTTAGTGCCAAAGAAGTGATTTAGATACAAATGCAATTATTACTCAAATGTTATTGGCAGTCAAGCAATTATAATATACTAAAGAGTATTCCACATACTTTCTGCCACCTTTTTCCATTTACAAGAATTTGCAAGAAGCTTACAAGGATGTACATTGTTCAGAGCAGATGTTAGGAAGCACGCTTACATACAAAGGTTGGTTGATGTTTCAAACTCTTCCACAAATGACAGTGGATGCTGGATATTAAGGGATTTGAGCCAAAGGCAGGTGTCTGGAGTTGGGCCATGGATGAACCATGATCTCAATGAATCATGGAACAGGGCCCAATCCTCTTGCTATAACCTATGTTCATTGTAAGATTCTATGTCAACTTTTATGGTGGTAAGTGCTGAAGAAAACTTGTCATGTTGTATCTAAATCCTTCCACAGTCAAGAACTGACAGTGGTATCACTGGTAAGAGAGAGAAATAGGAATATAAACATAAGCACAGAATTAATTACTTTAAGATGGTAACAAATGATTTCTATGTACCTTGATCATGTTACTAATATCCTACACAATGTGTGACCTAACTGATCTATTAGAAGAACTTTTTAAGGAGTTTAGACTTCCACTTTATAGTGTTGTTGATAACAGCAAATACCATTAACCATTTTTATGGTTTGACTTAGCCCCTTTAATTTCCAGAATATATTAGGAGAGCAGTTTAATAGGCAGCTACATGGCTTGGAAAAGGTGGATGCTAGGAAATTGTTTCCGTTAGACGAGGAGACTAGGACTCGTGGACACAGCCTTAGAATTAGAGGGGGTCATTTCAGAACAGAAATGCGGAGACATTTCTTCAGCCAGAGAGTGGTGGGCCTGTGGAATTCATTGCCACAGAGTGCAGTGGAGGCCGGGACGCTAAATGTCTTCAAGGCAGAGATTGATAGATTCTTGTTGTCTAGAGGAATTAAGGGCTACGGGGAGAATGCTGGTAAGTGGAGCTGAAATGCGCATCAGCCATGATTGAATGGCGGAGTGGACTCGATGGGCCGAATGGCCTTACTTCCACTCCTATGTCTTATGGTCTTATGGTCTTAAGCTCATATCATGCATTTTATATCATTAGTCAAAGTCAGAATTATCTTCCTGATGTCATCCTATGCTAACCCATTATTTCCACAATTGCATCTTATTTGAGGTGGGTCTATGTTATTTCTTATGGAATTTATGGAAAATGAAATCAAGAATTAAAAGTCTCATTTTCTGTTCAGGTCCAATTTTTGATTTCTTCCTTGGCATAGATATTTACATCCGATAAAACCATCAGGATTTTCAACCCAATTCTTGAGGAGGCAAATTTTTTAACAACAGATTTTTTGGACTCTCTTTCAGAAATAATTTGATTTTCATTTCTTATGGTGTTTACAGAAGAAGAAAGAAAATCCCCTCACTTCAACTCTGGCTCTTCTGCCCAGTAACTTCAATCTGTCTCTGCATACTATCTGCTTTTCGTCCACAAAAACTTCCTTATGAATTATTTCATCAGAGAGTTTTATGTTTTGGACACGTTTATTAAATCTCCTGTCCACCTTTCCCAATTAAAGGGGAAGAATCTCAGCTTCTTGAAGCTCTCCAAGTAACCGAAGTTGTACATCCCTGATACTATTCTCATGGATGCCGTTTGTGCACTCTCCAAGGCCTTCCCATGGTGCCCAAAATTAGGAATTCATTCCAACGGAATTTAACTTCCCATTTCCAATTATTTAGCCTAATTTCTTTGTTTGTGTACTGTCTCCCTTTATTTGTAAACCTAATAATCTCATACACTTTTTACAGTCTCGGTAAATTGTTTTACCATTATTAAAGATTAATGCAGACACCCTGGCTCTGTTCCTGACCTGTCTCTCACCTCTAATACTGTCCCCTCAACTACTATGGAAAAGCCTTGTTTCATTGTTAAGCTATAAAATTGTGCTGATGAAGGGAAGAAGCACAAGCCATACTAAGATGTATCCAGTTGAAAATAGAAATTAGAAATAATAAATGACTGAGAAAGATTGAGAGAGGAGTTGTTTACCTCACAAAGGCAATAATAGCTGTGAAATACAGAATCATCTACCTACAAGAAAAGAAAACAGGAAACGATGAAGACAGGCATGGGAAATCTTCATGTCAATCTTTTCTACAGCCAAGATCTCAGCAATATCCTTGCTGAAATTACGCAAACAGCTAAAAATGGTGGGAGATCAGGAAAACCCCATGGATATTTACCCACGGGGCACCTACTAAACAGAAAACTACAGGGCTTCCAGGTTCTAAACTCACTCACTGTTTCTTTCTAACAGGAATAATTTCCTCATTCCAAATCTCCCAAGCTACCCTAAAACATTTAACTCTCACTCACTAATAAATGCTTCCTGCAATTATGCCTCCTGCTGACAGTATTTTGTCTTGTAATTAGCTTATGAAACCACAGATCTGCAACTGGATAATAGTTGGTGGTGCTGTTTAACACATGGCCGTGTGATCACTGCCTGCACAGTGACCCTGAGTTGAAGCGTATAGCAATACACTTCTGTTTATGCTTCATTTCTTGTAGCACAAGGTATAAATAACAAAAATAGACTTATATAAGAGGTGGCCCATACAATTAGCGGCCCCTCAATAGTTTTAAGGGGGAGCACCACTATTCTCACGGCATGGGAGGGTTGGAGATAGAAAAACTTGAGAGTTCTCTCCACCTCTAACAAAATTAGAATTATTATCCTTTCTGTGCTCACCTTATCTACTGTGTCACCTACCCACGATGATCCCCTGTTTATGTAATGCATAGCTGAAGAGATCAAGGCAATGGTGAAGACAGAGGAAGAGCAACAGCCCAAGACCTAGGGACACTGATTTCACTGGAACTGCTTTCAAAGATGTCTTTGGTGCATAGATGCAACAATACCACACCAGGAATGTGTTTCCTTCTCTAGTGTCTTTGATATAGAAAAGGCATCCCAGGACGTGTCCCAGAACCTTGGGGAAATTGCCACAATTATTGAACGCAAACAAAACTATGACAGATGCAATATTGTGAGCAGTTTTGGGCCCTTAATCTAAGGAAAGACATGTTGGCTTTGGAAGGGGTCCAGAGGAGGTCTGCAAGAATGATCTGGAAGTGAAGGAGCAGTTATGTTCTCTGAGTCTCTATTCAATGGGGTTTAGAAGGATAAGGTGGCATCTGGTGGAAACTTACAGAATACTGAGATGCCTGGATAGAGTGGATGTGGAGAAGATGTTTCCATTAGTAGGAGAGACTTGTACCCGAAGGCAGAGTCTCAGGTGAAGGGACAACCTTTTAGAACTGAAATGAAGAGGAATTTCTTCAGCCAGAGGGTGATATATGTGCAATTTAATGCCACAGAAGGCTAATAGGATAACTAATTGAATGTATTTAAGACAGAGATATAAAGGCTCTTGATTGGTAAGAAGATCAAGGGTTGCAGGGAAAGTCAGGCGGATGCGGTTGAGAAACATATCAGCCATGATCGAATGACGGAGCAGACTCAGAGGACGGAATAGCCATATTCTACTCCCTATATCTTATAGTTTTAAGGTTTGGTAGAAGCTGGGACAATTGAGATTTACAGGACTGTGCTAAACAGATTCTTATGAAAGCAACATACTGCGACATTGCAAATCTGAAGACTGAAAATACTGGAAAATCCTGGATCAGACAGCACTTGTGGAGAGTGAAGCAAAATTGCTGGGCATGACCTGCTGCTGATAAGTGCGAGCTCAAGACCTGCTTTTTATCGAATGAGTGGGCTGGATAGAGTAGATGGTGAGAAGTTGTTCCGGCTCACAGAAAGAACAAGAATGAAAGAGGACTGATACGAAGTGATGTGCATAACTAACAATAGTATCGTCAGAAAGCGAGGGTTTAGGGTATGGAATGCACTGCCTGCAAGTGAGGTTCAATTGAGGTATTCAAGAGAGATTGGATGATTATTTGGATAGAAATAAGTGTGTAAGGTTATCTGGAAAAAGCAGGAGATGGTAACCTGGAAATGTTGTGTTTGAAGAGCTGGTGTAGGCAAGATGAACCAAATGGAGATTCTGATCAGGTCCCTGACTCCCCTTGTACCATTTGGTCCCTTAGTTTTATTTCTCTCTTAACAGATGCTGCCAAACCTGCTCTGCATTTCCAACATTTTCTGTAACTGAATTCTTTATTAGTTGAGAATATTAAGGGGTATGGAAATCACTTTATATATTCCTCAAATTCACCAAATAAATTCTGCAGTAAATCTTAAATATAATTTAATTAGGAGAATGATTTTATTGAATATTTTCAATGCAAGAAAATCTAATTGGAATGGTGTTATGACTTTGTCGTTTGGATACCCTTTAAATTGTATAGTTCAGTTGAAGAACATTTCAGTTAAGTGATTATGCCCTAAAAGTGCAGAGATGAATTCTTCATGCCACAGGATAAACTCAGAGGAAAGAAGGACCTTCAGAAACATGACTGACAAAGAACCTTGATATAGTAGTATGCATGACACTAATTATATAGAAAAGAAAAATCCATCCAGCAATCTTCACCCAGAAGTGCAAAGTGGATGATTCATCTCAGCCTCCTCCAGTGGTTCCCAGCATTACAGATACCAGTCTTCAGCCAAGTCGACTCATCCCACGTGATATCAGAAAATGGTTGGAGACACTGGGTACTGCAAAGGCTATGGGCCCTGACAACATTCTGGCAAAAGTACTGAAGATTTGTCAGAATTTGCTTCAGAATTTGCCACTGCCCCAGCCAAGCTATTCAGTACAGTTACAACTCTGGCAACTACCAACAACGTCTTGTGCACAAAAAGCTGGACAAATCCAACTCAACCAATTACTACCCCAGCAGTCTACTCTTGATCATCAGGAACATGACGGAAGGTCTCACCTGCTGTCTAGCTCAGCAATTGCTCAGCAATAACCTGCTCAGTGAAGCCTAGTTTGGGTTAATTTAAAAAGGATCTTTGGGATCCTATGGTTATCTTTCCCTAGTCCAAAATATATTTACAGTATAAAAGGAGCCATTTTAATTAGGCTATGAGTTAAAGAAAGAGTGAGTTTATTAGCTCTGAAATGGGAAAGATAATAAAATATGATAAATATATACATAAGCACAGATTTGAAATGAAAGATGATTGCCAAAAAGGTTTAAGTTAAAAAAGCATATTTGAATCAGTCTTTGGCTTGTCCATGATAAACTGATTATGAAAGGCTGCGGCTGTTAAGTTGGACAATTTCAATTGTTGTTTGATTGGAGAGTCTTAGTTCTGCAGTTAGCTGAAAGGAATTTGTTCACATTTACTTTTTTAATGGCTGAGCTGACAGATTTTCAGTAATCAGAAAGACTTTGAAAGGAATCTTCCAAGGCCCTAAATGATATTGGCTATGACGAGCAATTTTGGAGAATGGGAGGCCTTTCTCAATGGCAAGACCAATACATCACATTATCCAACCAAGTTCCAGAGGTTGAGCCAAGATTCCTGCAAGTGAACTTCCAGAGGCCTGTTAACAGGAATTATCGCTCAGTTCCAAATTGATTAATCTTGCCTCATTAATATGCAGTCTTGCATTCTGCCACCCACTGGATAGAAACTACAGGCTCAAACTTCCTGACATGATAGTCCGAGTGGGTACTTGGTCGGTGCAGCTCATTGCCTGCTTCTCCAGACCTCCATCTTGGACACACAGCACCAACACCTCAGGGCATGGTCCATGGGCAGCAGCTGCAAACACATAATGTCTGCAGCCTCTGGCATCTGACATGGCAGCCTCTCGGCATCATCATGGTACATTCCTGATCCACTTACTGCACTCTACTTTAATGATGTACTTTGGTGTACACTGAAACTTTTCATTCTAATGCTGCAGTAGGGACAGGCACCTGGCCAATGGACTGAACCATGCTACATTTCAGGATCCTCACTTGCTCTCTTAGCACCCGCTCATTTTGTGCCTACCTGGATGCATACAGCATCTCGACCTTGCCTTAGATTTTAGAGCTTCATCCCCTCAACTCTACTTTAAAGGCTCACAGTACTTCTGTCTTTGCTTTCAATTTAGCACAGACAAAGCCAGGCAAGCAGGTCAGCAGCCATTAGTCAAAAAGGTGGGCATGTTGTTGTATGGCACTGGGTGACATTAATCTCACACCCGCACCATCTGCCAGTTGTGTATGTGCCAGACACACTCTGTATGCTGCAAGAAGATACCCCGTGGAGTCCTCAGTCAAGTCAACGGAGACAGTTTTCAGTCAGGAAATCCTGGCACAGTTAGTCAAGAGCAGCATCCATTTTTGGTCCAGCGGCTTGGGCATAGTCAGTCAGCCACTTAGGGCATCATGCTCAGTATCCTTTCTTTGTAGAGCCTGAGGCGCCAAATATGGTGCCTGCATCACCTGTCTTAGCTGGCTGTTTTCTTTTGGAAACAGAGAAAGGGAGGGTTTGAGTGACATGAAAGTGGGTGGCACCCCTGATAATGAGGTGGAAAGGTGGTGAGCTGTGGCTGAATAGGCAGCACAGAGGCCATACAGAGTTAATAGTGTGGGGTGTTGGGTGAGAACGAGTGACAGATGATTTTGCAGGCAATAGTTAGAAGTCGGTGCATTGCCTTCGATACTGCGTATGAGGTAGCAGAGAGAAGATGTTGGCTCTTACCCTGGTGGAGCAGCAAAGGTCCAATATCTTCCTATGGTATTGCTGCTTGTTTCTCCAGATGCTTTAGACCACACTGATCCGCATGACAAACTTGGACTTAGTAGGCAGGGTCCGATGCTTCGGAATCCTCTGGCAGTCCTGGGGGAAGAGGGTAGCTACCTATCCACCAGGATCACCAGATCCTCAACCTTAAAGCAGTGTACCGACTTCCTGTTATCTGCCATGATGGGGGCAAATGTCATGAACTGGGCAGTGCACCTCCACATTGTCTATGCTTGATCAAGCGCAGAACAACCTTTTAAAGATGGCATTGGTGCCAGGGATCCAGTGATATCCTAGTGATGGTGGGTACATCCAGCTTGTTGAAGAATCAGGCTAGTCTCAGACAAGAAGGTGTGTAGTAGGTAATGAATGAGGTGAGTTTGGGATATTTGCTTGACAAAATTTGCCAGGCCTTGTGGAGAGAAACCCTCCATGACACTTGATGAAAATGACACAGTCACAATATTGCTTGGCATAGCATAATAGATTTCCAGCAGCTTACCTTATAATAGCAACACAAATTAAGCCTGACTTTTAACGGTCTTTATAAGATGCAGCCTTACAGGTGCTGCAATTCTGTCAGCTCTATAGACAGACCTCATGCTATCTGCCAACTTCTCCAATAGGCTGATTAATACTGGGCAAAAAAACAAAACAATTGAGTTTCCTTCAGGAATAAGTCACAAAACTGAGCCATCATTGATTTTTTTTTCTAACTAAAGGCTCTGCAGATTAGGCTTGACCACCTTTAAGAAATATTGATCTACCAAGATGCAAACAATTAATGTTTAAGGTCTCCATTAACATAAAATACATTTCAAGGCACTGGGGCCAACAAATTCTTTTTTTAACAATTTTGTTTAAATTACCACGATTGAACATTTAAATGCAGCGTGTACTGGCCTTAAAACATCATAATCACAACCCAGTAACTTGAGTTAATGGCCCTCAGTAATGCCTAAAACTTAAAAGGCTGTTTCATTACATCTCATCCACAGTGATTGTTGAATAAGTCAGCAATATGTAACTCATTTTACTTATTCTGAATGTCTTATTAAGAATGACACTCCACAGATGTAAGTGTAATGATAATATTGGTCACGATATAGGCTGCAATGATGCCATTAAATTTAAAGTCTGACCTCTGACAAAGATTAATACAGTTCCTGAACTAAAACAAATTCATCAAAATCCTGTCATACCATTTGTGAGATGAAATACAGGAGGAATTCTGTCCTATTTAGTTGTGCAAATACGGTGTTAATAAGCAATACCAATGCTAAGCTGAAGCAGTCTAAACTGCTTTGTTGTAGCAACATTTCTATGTTAAAAAGATTAATTTGTCACTTCTGGCTTAAAAATCATCTTTGTATGAAATTATTGTGAGTTACAGAGAGGTCATGACTCACCGATCAATTTGAGGTTTGAAATGGTGCAAAAGCCCCTTGCAACTTTCTCTCAGAGCCCTTGAAGATTTGTTCATGTGATATTTTCCCTAAATGGCCACTCCTGGTACCTTCTGATTTTTATCACCTCTACCATTATGTGGTGCTGGCTCAGTGTTGTTTGAGGTAGTTCACTGCCAACAGTTTTTCTTTATCTTTGCTTTGTCTCAGGCCCAACTAGGCTTAGCTGTGGAGAATACATAACCTCAAACAAAAGAGGCAACTGTTCTGAAATAACAAGAAGGTTTACTATATTGTAGCAATAAACCTAACTACATTTGGTCAGGCATAATTACTAGGACTTTGAGGAACTGGTACAGATACATCTACTCTGTCTGAAAGGTAGACCAGAGCTCTGTGTCTCTACCTACTGTGACATCAGTAGAATGGGTGGTACCAATATAAAATGAACATTAACATCTTCAGAACTAATATTTTATGGCATAATTCTCAGCCTCCAGGTTTGGTCTGTATGTCTGTGCAGCTACCAGCCGAGACCTTGGATTGATTCTGTCGGCATTCCCCAGTTTGTTCCCTTCCTGCCGATTTAGCTAACTTCATAATTTCCATCACCACCACCTCTGGTTCAGTCTGCCAAACCTGGTCCATTACAGTTAATTCATTATTGCACAGAAATTAGATGATATGGAACACATTGTAGTCAAAAGCACAGCTCAGAATTACAGAGAATACTCAAAGCCTCTGGTGTACCTTTGAGTGGTTGGTAGCATGCTGAGGAGTTCGAACTCGAGGGACAGTTGCACCTTTTCCTCTGGAATGAGACAGATTTCCTAGGACAAAATAAAAGATGAATGTGAAAATAATAGATGACACAGTCAATTCTCCAATGAGAAACTGCATACAGTATTGGGTTACCACTTCTGCAGAACACCTCCATTCAGTCGACTAACTTGACCCTGAGCTTTGGCACACCGACCATTGATTCTCCCCATCATACCCTCATTCTGACCTTTTTGGTCTTAGCTCCTGCACTGTACCTAATGAAGTGCAACTTCAGTTGGCTGTCTAGCAGACACCTGAAGTGTTATTGGAGGTATTGTTTATACTGCTGAGTTTATGGCAGGTTGAGGGGGAAAAAAAACAAAGCATTAGTTTTATTTCAACATCAGAGAAGAGGTTTCAGTTTCTGTTCGGGGGAACCTGTCACTTCAGCATAAGTGGTGTATAGTCTATGGAGCTTCCAAACCAGGAGAGCTTGAATAAAAGTCATGTTGTTGGAATTGTGCAAGTTTAGGCAACTTTGTAAAAGGTTCATGCCAACAGACATAGAAATAAATCGTATCAAAAATGTTCTTGTGGTCTTAAGGAAAGAAATTTCTGGACAAACCCAGTGAGTTCTGCAGAAGGAGCACTACACTCAGATGTTAACTTGCTTTCTTTTCACACATTCTGCCACACCTGCTGAGCTTTTCCAGCCTTTTCTGTTTTTATTTCAGATCTTCAGCATCTGCAGCTATTTATTTTATTATGTTATCCAAGGGGAAGAAATTTGGAAGAGTTATTTCAGTAAAGATTTAAAATGCTGGGATAGAAATGATATGTCTTTGCAACTGAGTATCTATAAAAGGATAGCATTGGGAATAAGTTAAAAGTTAGGTTGTTTTATGTTTATGTCAAGATTCTTCTGTCTTCTGTACAAATATTTGTTTATTTTTTCTTATGTGTAACAAACCTATTTTCTGTTATTCAAGAATATATGCAGTCTTGAGTAAATGTTTCTTTGACTAACTATTAAATTAACTAACTGCAAAAATTAAATATATGGTATATCAAGGTGGATTTCATTCTGCAATCTGACTTGTCCAGTATTATGATAAGGTGGGCTCATAACACATTCATAATATAGCAGAAATCTGTTGATGAATTCATTTACCTTTTCATCCTATCTACCTTTGCGTACAACAAAAATAACTAAAAGCTACATCGGATAGGGCAGAGGATGGAGCGGTGTTGGAAATCTCATACCAGACAGTGGGGGGAGCATTAAAGGGGAGGATGGCCATACATGCTTTACGAGGTACCTCCAATCTGTCTTGAATGTTAAGACAGAAAGCCTCCCCAACGCCAACCTTCCCAACCCAATCCTTGGCAACTAAAGCTGCCTGGGTCCCTTTATCACACTGGCCTGCCCTGCAGCAGCTAAATTAGAGATATGGATGATGCGAGGCCCTTAAGTAACTATTAATTGATCTGTTAAGTGACTCATTAGAAATAAGACTGGGCAGACCAATTTGACACCTCCACAAGCTCTTTAAAATTTCAGACAGATGAGGAGCTGATGAGTCGATGGTGGAAAGGCCACCAGGATTTTACATGCTGATTCAAACTAGTTGGTGGAGGAGCTTAAAATCTAACTTAACAGTTTTATTCCACCATTTTTTAAGAATGCTTGGTTGGATTTTGATCTGATGTTGTCATTAGTTCAGGTCTTTTGAATACTGATCCATTAACATAACCATAAAATGAGCTATACTGTCTTAATTCCCATTTCTCTAGCAATTGGATATGCTAACTATCTGTCCATCTTGCTGATCTATCTATATCCTCCTGCTGGATCTTTCAATCTGCATCACAATGTGATGCTGTCAGCAAAAATTTGAAATTGTTACTTCAATTCGAAAGAGCAGACCAATGATGAGTTGTACATATTATTAAGAAGCTGGTATAACACAGGTCCCTGATGATTACCACTTACAACATTGTTTCACTCAGATACATTTCCCATTGTTTGTTACGGTATAACAGCCTCTTTCTGCTGTGGCCATACTACCTTTCATCCTGTGTTCCAATATATTTGCCATAAATTTATTATATAATGCATTTCTAAATGTTTGTGAAAATCCATACAAATGCCATTCGTTTACTTTGTTTGTTGATCTCCTGTTAGTTCTTCTAACAGGTTAGAAGGTTAGCCAATCATGAGGCTTATTTTAGAAGGATCCTTTAGGACTTTCCTCAGTTGTGTTCCTTTCCCTAGTGCTTGTTAACTTCGTCACTTGCTATTGAACCTGGGATCTTAGGAGGTAGCAGTAAAATTCAAACTTGGTGCAAAATGGGGAAGTGGATTGGCTGCCTGTTCTCCCGGCCAGTATTTGTTCCTCATATTCATTCTCATATTACTATCACTGGGAATTTACTGTATGGTAATTGGCTGTCACTTTTTTTAGTCATTAAAGGGATGTGGGTGCTGTTGGCTAGGGCAGAATTTATTGTGCATTCCAAATTGTCCTGGAGAAGGGAGTGGTGAGCTGCCTTCTTGAACGACTGCTATCCTTGTGGTGTAAGTGTATCCTAAGTGCTGTTATGAAGGGAGTTCAGTAATAGTGAAGGAATGTATTATATTTTCAAAGTCATGATGATGTGTGGTTTGGAAGGGAACTTCCAGGTGCTAGTGTTTCCATACTACTCTTGTCCCTCTCAGTGGTAGGGTTTGAGAGTGTGGAAGTTGCTAAGTAAGGATTCCTATTGAGTTGTGGCAATGCATCTTTTTATGGTACACACAGCTGCCAATGCACAATAGTAAAGAAAGGTGAATTTTGAAGGCAGAAGATGAGGTGCTAATCAAGCAGGCTGCTCTGTCCTGAATAAAGTCAAGCCTTCAAGTGGTTTTGAAGCTTCAAATATATAGGAAAGTGGAGGCCATTCTATCACACTCCTGATATGTGCCTTGTAGATGGTGCACAGGCTTTGAGAAGTCTGGAGATGAGTTATTCACCACAGAATTTCTTGCCTCTTGCAGCCAGATTATTATACGGTCGGTCCTGTTCAGTTTCTGGAAAATGATAGCACATAGAATGTTAACAATTACAGATTCAGTTATAATAATGCTATTGAATGTCAAGGGATGCTGGACATTGAAGGACAGCTGTATGATGAAGATGTTGCCTTTATCACACCAACCCAAACTGAGTGTCAGTGAGCAGATTATTAATGCAGCAAATCCATTATTGATGTCACCTTCCATCATCCCTGATGATCATGAGTAGACTGATGGGTCAATAATTGTCTGGTTTAGATTTGCCCTGCTTTTCCTCTATAGGATATGTCTGCAATTTTATACATTGTTGTGTAGAAATCAGTTTTCTAAATCTACTAGAACGGCTTTGCTAGGGGTACAGTTAGTTCTGGAGCACACATATTCAGTAATATTGTTGAATGTTGTCAAGGCCCAAATTCTTTGCAGTATCCTGTGCTTTCAGCCATTTCTTGATGACATGTAGAGTGAACTGAATTGGCTGATAGATGGCATTTGTGAAGCTGGGGACCTCAGGAGGAGGTGAGGATAAAATTGTGCAATCTCACTTTGGCTGAAGATTGCTACAAATACTTCAGACTTGTATTTTACACAAAAGTGTTGGGCTCCCCCATTATTGAGAATGGGGATATTTATTAAGCCCCTTTCTGTAGTGAAAAGGTCAATTATCCACCATTAATAATGACTTGAGTGGCACGACCAGAGTTTAGATCTGATCAATTGGTTGTGGATTGCTTACACATACCGCTTATCCTCCTTCACATGTGAATAGTCCTGTGTTATAGCTGACACATCCTTTTTAGATATACCTGGTGCTGGCCCTGGCAGGCCCTACTGCACTCTTCATTGAACCAGCTTGGTCCCTTGGCTTGATGGTCATGATTGAGTGAGGGATATGCCAGGCCGTGAGGTTACAGGTTGTTTGAATACAGTTTAGCTGCTACTAATGCTCCGCAGCACTTTAGGGATTTTGAGATTGAGTTGTTAGGTGTCCTATGTTACAACATTTGAAAGTGCTTGGAATATTCTGAGGTAGTGAAAGGTGCAACATAAATCTAAGTATTTATATTTTATCCAGCCCGAATGGAAAATTATAAAGCAGGCTGCTGATCCGCTCCTAGCCAACTTGTGAACAGTGTGCTTGAACCTGAAATAAGGTCAGGTGATAAAAAGGAATGGAAACACATTAAAATGTTGATGCAGTGATGCATGAAGTATGAAAAAAGCAAGTGTGGAAATGATAAAGAAGAAGTCTTATAATTGTCCAGACATGATCACAGTTTTAATCCATCAGTATTATAAAGAAACTGAGTATCAGATTTTTGGCACACTTTGATTAGCTGTACTCAGGTTTACTGACGTAGCTGTGATTAGTTTTTAGATGAACTGAGTTTTATTGTAATTTCAGCAGTAAGCTAACTCCCAGAAATGTATGTTGTTGTTAAAGTGCCCTGTATCATTCAGGATCATGATTGGGCTGCCAAAGCTGAAGCCAAGATAACTTGTCCAGTTGGAGATTTAAACTACTTGAATGAAGAAAATTGGATCCTGCCAAATCTATAATAATTCATGGCCCTAATTTTAATCAGGTCAAATCTGAGAGGATGAAAGTGCTGCAGCAATAAGGCCTGTGCCATAGTAACTCTGGAGCTTGACACTGTTATCTACTACCTAGTATTGAATGTACTGAATGAGAGAAAGAGAACATATTTAAAGTTGATTTTCTTCGATGAGGTTAAATAGGACATAGATACCACTCAGAATAACAGGTAAGAAATAAAATTAAATTGAATTCAGAAAGACATGGAGGAGTGGAATTTTCATTTCAGCCAATGAATTAGGAGCAGGAGTAGGCGATTCAGCTTCTCAAGCCTTTTCTACCAGTCACAATGATCCATAACACCCAAAAGTCTTTGAAGTCCTTGCCTAACAAGAATCTATCTCCACTTAAAAATATTCAAATATCCTACCCTCCCCCCCCCCCCATTGCCAAAACTATACAAACTGGCTTACTGTTAAGATCTTTTTGTCTTCAGTGCTTCAGATTTGTGACGCTACTGGCAAAGTAATACAACGGGTGTCTTGTCACCACAAAACCTTGCTAGTGGTGAGAAAGTTATAGATGGCTTGTCCTGATGAAGGGTTACGTCCGAAAGATTGACTCTCTTGCTTCTCAGATGCTGCGTGACCTGCTGTGCTTTTTCCAGCACCACACTTTATTGACTCTGGCTTCTCTGCAGTCCTCACTATCTCCTGGCCGTGTCTGGAGCCCAACCAAGCCTCTTAATTAACCAATTAAGAGCCCCTTTCCACTTTTGCTGGCACTTCATTAGTACTCAGTGAGATAAACTGCGTGTAATGTTTAGAACTCAAATATCATTTATAGAATTTGACAATAGACAATAGGTGTAGGAGTTGGCCATTCGGCCCTTCGAACCAGCACCACCATTCATTATGATCATGGCTGACATCCACAATCAGTATCCTGTTCCTGCCTTATCCCCTTGATTCCATTATCTTTAAGAGCTCTATCCAACTCTTTCTTGAAAGTATCCAGAGACTTGGCCTCCACTGCCTTCTGGAGCAGAGCATTCCATATATCCATTACTCTCTGGGTGAAGAAGTTTCTCCTCAACTCTGTTCTAAATGGCCTACCACTTATTTTTTAAACAGTGTCCTCTGGTTCTGGACTCACCCATCGGCGGAAACATGCTTCCTGCCTCCAGAGTGTCCTATCCTTTATTAATCTTATACGTCTCAATCAGATCCCCTCTCATCCTTCTAAACTTCAGTGTATACAAGCCCAGTCACTCCGATCTTTCAATATGTGACAGTCCTGCCATTCCGAAACTTATGCTGCACTGCCTCAATAGCCAGAATGTCTCTCCTTAAATTTGAAGACCAGAACTGCACACAACACTCCAGGTGCGGTCTCACCAGGGCCTATACAGCTGCAGAAGGACCTCTTTGCTCCAATACTTAATTCCTCTTGTTAGTGAAGGCCAGCATGCCATTAGCTTTCTTTACTGCCTGCTGTACCTACATGCTTGCTTTCATTGATTGATGTACAAGAACACCTAGATCTCGTTGTACTTCCCCTTTACCTAACTTGACTCCATTTAGATAGTAATCTGCCTTCCTGTTCTTGCCACCTAAGTGGATAACCACACATTTATCCACATTAAACTGCATCTGCCATGCATCCATCACTCACCTAGCCTGTCCAAGTCACCTGTATTCTCATAACATTCTCCTCACATTTCACCCTGCCACCTAACTTTGTGTCATCAGCAAATCTGTTAGTATTATTTTTAATACCTTCATCTATATCATTAATGTATGTTGTAAACAGCTGCGGTCCCAGCACTGAACCTTGTGGTATCCCACTGGTCACCGCCTGCCATTGTGAAAGGGACCCATTTATCACTAATCTTTGCTTCCTGTCAGCCAGCCAATTTTCAAACCAAGTCAGTACTTTGCCCCCAATACCATGTGCCCTAATTTTGCTCACTAATCTCCTATGTGGGACTTTATCAAAGGCTTTCTGAAAGTCCAGGTACACTAATTCCCTGTTTTCTTTCTCCCTCCTTTCTTGAAAAGTGGGACAACATTAGCCACCCTCCAATCCACAGGAACTGATCCTTAATCTGCAGAACATTGGAAAATGATTATCAATGTGTCCACGACTTCTAGAGCCATCTCCTTCAGTATTTGGATTTCAAAATAGAGGAATTTGGTTGTTGGTTACTAATTGAAGAACATGCTTTTTAACAAGAACGAGTTCAGAGTATATTTCCGGAACAATGGTCTGCATTCTGTTTTATTAGGCTGGCTGCCTTTGTTAGGCCGGCAGTTCCTTTAAGATGAGTCCCTGTCCATGTTAGGTGTAGCCTGCCTCAGTCACTGAACTGCATGCTGCTGCCAAGATGCTTCCAAAGGCCCCTCCCCCAGCTTTCACAGGTACCCCTGCTACCTCAATTAAATCCTACCCTGCAAGCCTGGCACTTTCTTGGGTAAGCCAGGGATGTAATGATTGCGTGAAGGTGAATGGAGCAGCACGGTGGCTCAGTGGTTAGCACTGTTGCCTCACAGCATCATGGACCTGGTTTTGATTCCAGCCTTGGGAGCCTGTCTGTGTGGAGTTTGCACATTCTCCCTGTGCCTGCATGGTTTTCCTCCAGGGGTTCCTGTTTCCAACCACAGTCCAAACATGTGCAGGTTAAGTGGATTGACCATGCTAAATTGTACTGTAGTGATCAAGGATGTGCAGGTTGAATGGATTAGCCATGAGAAATACAGAGTACAGGGATAGGAGTAGGGGTAGGTCTGGGTGGGATGTTCTTCGGAGGTGTGGTGCAGACTCGATGGGCCAAATGGTTTCCCTTTGTGCTGTGAGGATTCTATGAATGGCTATTCATTGCCTAAGCAAGTGGAATGGTCTGTTCAAATCTGGTGTGATACAGGTCATAATGGGATATAAATCATTGAATGATACAGTATAGAAGAGGCCATTTGGCCCATCAAGGTTGTACCGCCAAAGTCACATTACATCTATATTAGTCCTATCTTCCAGCATTAGGCCCATAGCCTTGAATATTATGACATTTCAAGTACTCATCTAAATACTTTTAAAGGTTGTGAGGCTACCTGCCTCAACTATAATCCCAGGCAATATCTTCCAGATCCCCAGCAATCTCTGGGGGTGGACAATATCAAATAGGCAATGGAAGACTTTAGAAAAATGAGGAAGAAGAACCAATACATCGAAAATGATCAAGAAGTCTTTGAATTGTAACCTCTTTGAACAGATATTGATTATCTCATTAGTTTCTAGAGCTAATTGCTCATTTCCCCAGTCACCTGTTTCGAAACAGCAGCTAATGAGGTGTGAACGTAACCTAAATTGCAGGCAATCCATAGCCAGCCAGTCTACAATTTAAAAGTTATTGAGAATAACTTCAGAATAACTTCAGAAGCTGAATAGAATAGCATTACATAAAAGAACCCACGATATATGTAGTTCTGGTGTAAATTGATTGACAGCGCATGACACAGCTGGAGTTATAAATGTTGATGGAACCAATGTCAGCTCTTTCCTTTCACAGTGCATGTGTATTACAAAATGATTTCCACCAAAATAGTTACAATTTATGAAGGAGCCTGTTGCGAGGCTGCAACCTAACCCATTCATTATGTGGTTCAGATCATTAACACTCAGCCAACTAGATACCTGCAAACCTTAAACATTGGGTAGATGTGTAAATTAAAGCTCAAATTACTGTGGAGGATGGAAACCTAAAATTTCAAAAGAAAGCAAAGAAGCTGGAAAGTCTCAGTGGATCAGGAAGATAGTGTCTGTAAACAGAAGCAAGGTTGACAATTCAGAACATTGCCCTGAAGTAACTCTTCCCACAAATTCTGTACTTCTGCATCTACATTTACTAATTACATTTATGATTCTCATTTCTAATTGAGGTGGATTTCAAATGGCTAGGGAACTGCATTCCATCCACTTTCAGGACTCTCAGACAACCCATTCTGTGTGTTCTCTGCCTCCTCACATTGTTTCATTCCCCCTCTCCTTACACATTTTAACTTGCGCTGTGAGGCCAGGGTGGCGAAGGCTATAAAATAGTCGGGGAAGGGGATTGGGAGAATGCCTATTCTCCCACATCATAAAGGCATACTCCGAGGCAAATTGAGCCACTGTGGTAGTGATTTTAAGTATTGCTGCTTACATTTTATTAATGGCAGGTGCACCTTTCCTGTGACCTTAGATGGTCACTTTTTAACCCATGGAGGGTGCTCCCTGTGCACAGTGCTGCCCCCAAAAAGTGCCACCACATCTTATCAATTACCTGCAACATGGCACTTCCCCAGACCTGTTTGAGAGGGTGGCAAGGCTGTCATGCACTGTTTCTCCATGTGTATCTCCAGCAGTGGTCACTATTCCCAGCATTACTGCTGCTGACTGTTCCTGGGGCAGGTGACCATGCTTTATATGGAGGGAAAACCTGAGGCCAAGCAATTAGTCAATCTCCATTACATGCTGCTCAGCACCCTGCAGGCAGCCACAGAGTGGGTTACTATCACTCTCCCCTTAGCCCCAAACTCAATTTCCATATTGTCTGTAGGACCCCTGCTACAAGAATGACATGCTGACCATGGGGATGATTAAGTTTCATTTCTGGCCACGAGGGCTCAGACCTTCAGGAAAATAGACAAAGTATGAAAACCGCTTGAAGAATGTACTGGTCATAGATCATAAAACAACCTTATAGATCCATTCATTTGCTCCAGGACATCCCTGCAGGAGTTCCTCAGGGAAGTCTCCTAGGATCAATCATCTTCAACTGTTTCATCAGTGACTTCACTCCATCATGAGGTCAGAGACAAGAATGCTCACTGAGGATTGCACAAAATCTAGTATCATTCATAACTCCTCACATATTGAAGGGGTCTGTGTCCAAATTGCGGCAAGGTCTGAAATGTATCCAGGCTAACCTGATAAATGGCAAGTAACATTCACACCATACAACGTTTGACAATGGTAATCTCCACAAGACAGAATTTTATATCACCCCACAATGTTCAATGGCATTACCATCACTGAATCCCCAATTAACAACATCCTGGGGATGACCATTGACCAGAAACTGAACCTGAACCAGCTATATCAAGACTGTGCCTGCAAAAGCAGGTCAAAGGCTGGGAATTCTGCAACAAGTAGCTCACTTCCTATCTGCTCAAAGCTTGTGTGTCATCTACAAGACAGCGGTCTACACAAGATGAATTAATTGCTTACATCATTGCAGCTCTTCAGGACAAAGCAGCCAGCAGTGCGTACTGTCTATGAGATGCATTGCATTAACTCACGTAGCATCAAATAACTGCAACTTCCAAAGCCAAGCCCTCAACCACCTCGAAGGACAAGGGTAGCAGATGAATGGAAACATCATCCATTTGAAGCTCCCCTGCAAATGACACTCCAAATTGGCTTGGAAACACTGTTGCTGGGCCAAATTCTGAAAGTCCCTCCCTAACAGCATTGGGAGTGTACACATACAACTTGCCAACACATTCTCAAGGGCAATTAGGGATGAGCATTAAATGCTGGCTAAGCCAGAAATGCCCACATGCTATGAACAAATAAAAATAATCCAAGGGGGGCAATCAGACATTGTATTGGCCCCAACCCCTAGCTCCCCCTCTCCACTCCTTTCACAGGTTCACTGGCTACTGAGGAAATTTTCCCATTTCCTGAAATTTCTGATCTGGAGATTTCTGAAATGAACTCTCAGTAATACCTGGAACATGGCACCTGCTACAAACTTTGTCTGAGGAATTTAAGATTCTCAACATTTTAAACAGTCTCTCCAGGCGAGTAAGGCTAGGTTTCACTCCTTGTCTCTTGCCCTTCTCACCACATGCTTTTTACCAAAGGGCACACTGGTGCCCCACCATCCCGCTCAAGCTCACTGTTCCCAGTCCTGCTGCTCTTCCAATCGCAGGACCCCTCTCTCCCTGTCCTGCTGTTCCTCCAATCACAGATCCTTTTTCCCTCAGTTCTGCTGCTCCTCCAATCACAGTCTGCCTTTCTTTCATTCCCATCGTACCTCCAATGTTGACTCCTCCTCTTCATCTGCTCCCCCAATTTTAGATTCACACCCTCTCAGTCCCAATTTTCCTCCAACACAAATTTCAATTTTTCCATGTTTGGTTCTATTTTATAAACAGCTGTATCCTTTTCTGTGCTCTCCAGATTGTTTTAGAACATTACAGCGCAGTAAAGGCCCTTCGGCCTCGATGTAATTGCTGTTGTCCTTAAATATGCAATCCTGCCCCCTGCTTGCACTATCAGATATGTACAATCCTGCCCCCTGGTTGCACTATCAGATATGTGTATTGGATTTATACCAATGCATAGGATGTTCAAAGTACTTTGCAAATGTGTACCTACAATTCTTAAATGAAACATTGCTTATAGTGTTATATGTGATCATTTAAATGGGAGGGTCTTTGATTAATCACCTACCTGAAGCAGGGTCTTTCAGCTGACACCATTTGAGAACCATTGATCTGACAGTGTGCAGGAAACAGGAACTGCTGTGTTGGATCCTGAATTATTTTCAAAGCACGTAGCACTGCTTCAGTTATGTTGCAGTGTTAATTTTCATTAACTTAAGGTTAAACAATTCACCATGAAATCATTTGTTTTTAAGCAAGACTCTTATGAAATTTTGATATTATTTTTAATTCCTATTTCTGTGGTGGATCAGTTAGCATCAGGAATGAGAAAATGAAGATCAACATTTTGACCTGGTCCCTTCTTCAACACAACTTCACTCCATTAGCAAACATCAGATTGAAGATAGCATTGAACACAATCAAGCTACATGGACCAAACTTTAGTTTGCCAATTCATCGGTAGTATGATAAATTGGAACTTGAATATCGTAGGAAGGTGAAGAATTGACAATGAATCAAAATTGTAGAAGCCTGACAGCATGGAAAAGAGGCCATTCAGCTCATTGAATCCTGTACTGACCCTCCAAACACCACCTCACCCAGATCAATCCTCATAATGCCCATAATCCACACAGCTTTCACATCCCTTCCAATTGCACGGCCAATCCACCAAACCTGCACATCTTTGGGCTGTAGGTAGAAACCGGAGCACTGGCAGAAGTCACACAGACACAGGGAGAATGTGCAGACTCCACACAGTCACCCGAGGGTGGGATTGAACCTGGGTCAATGGCGCTATGAGGCAGCAGTGCTAGCCACGGAGCCACCATGCTGCCCAAAAAGTTTCCATGCACCATGTTTATAATTGGTACTTCAGATCTGTGTTCACTGGAGAAGACACAAGCAATCTCCCAGAGGTAGCATTGGTTGAAGGACCTGAACTGAAGGGAATTTATATTTGCCAGGAATTGGTGTTGGAGAGACTGTTAAGTCTGAAGGCTGATAAGTCCCCGGGGCCTGATGGTCTACATCCCAGGGTACTAAAGGAGGTGGCTCTAGAAATTGTGGATGCGTTGGTGATTATTTTCCAGAGTTCGATAGATTCAGGATCAGTTCCTGTGGATTGGAGGGTGGCTAATGTTGTCCCACTTTTTAAGAAAGAAGCAAGAGAGAAAGCAGGAAATTATAGACCAGTTATAGACCACCTCATTGGTGGGAAAGATGCTGGAGTCAATTATAAAGGATGAAATTACGACACATCTGGATAGCAGTAACAGGATAGGTCAGATTCCTGAAGAAGTGCTTATGCCCGAAACGTTGATTCTCCTGCTCCTTGGATGCTGCCTGACCTGCTGCGCTTTTCCAGCAACACATTTTTCAGCTCTGATCTCCAGCATCTGCAGTCCTCACTTGATTCCTGAAAAAGGGCTTATGCCTGAAATGTCGGTTCTCCTGCTCCTTGGATGCTGCCTGACCTGCTGCGCTTTTCCAGCAACACATTTTTCAGCACAGGATAGGTCAGAGCCAGCATGGAGTTATGAAGGGGAAATCATGCTTGACTAATCTTCTGGAATTTTTTGAGGATGTAACTCTGAAGATGGACAAGGAAGATCCAGTGGATGTAGTGTAACTGGACTTTCAGAAAGCCTTTGATAAAGTCCCACATAGGAGGTTAGTGAGCAAAATTAGGGCACATGGTATTGGGGGCAAAATACTGACTTGGTTTGAAAATTGGTTGGCTGACAGGAAACAAAGAGTAGTGATAAACAGCTCCCTTTCGGAATGGCAGGCAGTGACCAGTGGGGTACCGCAGGGATCAGTGCTGGGACTGCAGCTTTTTACAACATATATTAATGATATAGAAGCTGGTATTAATAATAACATTAGCAAATTTGTTGATGATACTAAGCTGGGTGGCAGGGTGAAATGTGAGGAGGATGTTAGGAGATTACAGGGTGATCTGGACAGGTTAGGTGAGTGGACAGATGCATGGTAGATGCAGTTTAATGTGGATAAATGTATGGTTATCCACTTTGGTGGCAAGAACAGGAAGGCAGATTACTACCTAAATGGAGTCAAGTTAGGTAAAGGGGCAGTACAAAAAGATCTGGGTGTTCTTGTACACCAGTCAATGAAGGCAAGCATGTAGGTACAGCAGGTAGTGAAGAAAGCTAATAACATGCTGGCCTTCATAACAAGAGGGATTGAGTATAGAAGCAAAGAGCTTCTTCTGCAGCTGTACAGGGCCCTGGTGCAACCGCACCTGGAATATTGTGTGCAGTTCTGGTCTCCAAATTTGAGGAAAGACATTCTGGCTATTAAGGGAATGCAGAGTAGGTTCACGAGGTCAATTCCTGGAATTACGGGACTATTTTATGTTGAAAGATTGGAGTGACTAGGCTTGTATACGCTTGAGTCTAGTAGACTGAGAGGGGATCTGATTGAGACGTATAAGATTATTAAAGGACTGGACACTCTGGAGGCAGTAAACATGTTTCCGCTGATGGTTGAGTCCCGGACTAGAGGACACAGCTTAAAAATAAAGGGTAGGCCATTCAGGACAGAGATGAGGAGAAACTTCTTCACCCAGAGAGTGGTGGCTGTGTGGAATGCTCTGCCCCAGAAGGCAGTGGAGGCCAAGTCTCTGGATTTGTTTAAGAAAGAGTTGGATAGAGCTCTCAAGGATAGTGGAATCAAGGTTTATGGAAATAAGACAGGAACAGGATACTGATTGAGGATGATCAGCCATGATCATAATGAATAGTGGTGCAGGCTCGAAGGGCAGAATGGCCTACTCCTGCACCTATGTGGTAAAAGCAATGACTGCAGATGCTGAAAACCAAATACTGGATTAGTGGTGCTGGAAGAGCACAGCAGTTCAGGCAGCATCCAACGAGCAGTGAAATCGACGTTTCGGGAAGAGCACAGCAGTTCAGGCAGCATCCAACGAGCAGTGAAATCGACGTTTTGGGCAAAAGCCCTTCATCAGGATTTGTCTATTGTCTATAATGGCTTATTCACTGAAACTTGCATGTTTAAGTGAAAAACAATCTCAATTTTTGGCGTATGTTAAGCAAGTCTGGGTAATCCTACCTGATTTTGTTAGTGGGTGTGTTACAACCTGCCTGGTAATTTTATTGTCAGATGATTTCAACAACAGGACTATATCTGCTGGCAAAGTGTCTCGATTCTTTGCTAGAAAGCCACTGGCATTGTAAAGAACCTGCAATATTAAAGAGAAAGCAACAATTAGGTCATCATTATCACAAATAAGAACAAATTATTTGGTAGAAGAGACCTTGTAGGTAACAAAGTTTCACTTCTAGGGATTTTGTGAAAGAACTTTCAGTGTAGAATCATTTACTTTTCATGCTTTATGTGAATGATGACTCACTTGAGGATAAAGACATTTAACAGATAATAGCTATCATTTGTTTCCAGATTATAGATGAATTTACTCACGAAGCAGTGATGTTTGCTATAAGTAGGCGTATACAATGTACATAATTACATTTTTGTAAGGGGAACAATGGCACAATCAGTGGATTGGTTCTGAAACTGCGTAAGTACAGTACATGTTAATGTTCCTGAGAATTGGTCAGAAGCACCAACTAACAAACATAGAAAATGCAGTGCAATTGCCCATTTCTTTCAGATAGCTTTTCCCTTCGTCTTCAGAACAAATGATCCTATAATAACAGTGATACGAATTTACCCCATGCTATGGGTGGTCTTAGATTGAGGGCTAGGATTAAGCTCAAGTTTAAAGTTAGATTAGGTTTAAAGTTATAATTAGATTGGGTTATGGTTAAGTGATTAAAGTATAATTAAAATGATTGGAAAATTAACTGTCATAGTGCAAAGTGATTTCTAATCTTTATTGGCCAATATTTGATGAATAAACAGAAAGGTTAGAACATTAAACATCTAACAGCTGGAGTTGAAATATAACTTGTAATGGTTTCCTCCCACAATCCAAAGATGTGCAGGTTAGGTGAATTGGCCATGCTAAATTGCCCATAGTGTTCAGGGATGTGTAGGTTAGGTACATTAGTCAAGGATAAATGTAAAGTAATAGGATAGGAGAATGGGTCTAGGTGGGTTACTCTGAGGGTTGGTGTGGTCTTGTTGGGCCAAATGGGCTGTTTCCACACTGTACAGATTCTATGATTCTATGATCTAATAAGTGGTGGAATGGGCTGCGGGATTGAATGCCTTACTTTTGCTCCTCGTGTTCTTTCAAAATCTACAATTATCCTAAGCAGTCATCGTCACATCATTGCCGATTATAGTCAGAGGCATGTACAGCATGGAAATAGACCCTTTACTCCAACTTGTCCATGCCCACCAGATATCCTAAATTAATCTAATCCCATTTGCCAGCACTTGGCCCATATCCCTCTAAATCCTTCCTATTCATATACCCATCCAGATGCTTTTTCAATGTTGTAATTGTACCAGCCTCCACCACTTCTTATGGCAGCTAGTTCCATCCATGCACTGTGTGAAAACGTTGCCCCTTGGGTCCCTTCTAAATTTCTCCCCTCTCACCTTAAACCTCTGTCCTCTATTTTTGGACTCTCCTACCCTGGGGAAAAGACTTTGGCTGTTCACCCTATCCATGCCCCTCAGGACTTTATAAACTTCTATAAGGTCACCTGTCAGCATCTAATGCTCCAGGGAAAATAGCCCCAGTCTATTGAGCCTCTCCCTATAGTTCAAACCATCCAACACTGGTTATGTTGCATGAATAGTTAGATCATTCTGCTGTGTGAACTGTTGCTCATCTTTAAATGTTGTGATTTAAGGGGGTCTGCTTAGTCTAGTATGGCAGAGGAAAACCAACTAATAGTTGAAAAAGCAGAGCTTATGGTCATAAAGAAGGTGCAGTTTATTGCATGGTTGAAATTAGGCACATGTTACAGTAATTTGACAGACATTAATACTGAGACTATAAAGGAGACCTTGATATTAGGCCTTACTCCTTCGAGATCCTAAGCTGTTCTCTCGCCTGAATCCACATATCATCATCATATTGGGCAGTACTTAATGCAGTGCTCTGCACAAACCCTTTCAGACCCTTAAACCCTGAAGAACCAGAAGTCCATTTTCATTATAATGTTTAAAAGTTCCCTGAGCAACCATTCCCTTAAGAAGTATTCATGCTGATAAGGTTGAGAGGCATGTATATTTTTTGGACAAAAATGTATATAGCTTCAAATTCAATGCTTATAACCTGTCAATGATTGTGTAATCCATGCACACTTTCTCATCTGAGATATTTCCTTGGAATTCCCTCAATCCTATTGATGCTGAACATTGATGTTTGTGCCCAAGTTTTCCTTGTGTGACCAGGAAGGATAACAGTAAGTGAGTGATAATCTTCTGCCTTGCTGCCTCACGCCCCTTTGGTTTTGCTATTCCTTTTCCATAATTCTGAAGCACAGGAGTGTGCCCACTGGGAATCTTATTTCAGCTACTTAATCCTGCTGAGTGCAGAGAGGGATGGAATCTGGAAATCTCCAAATGCCCTGAGACTGGGTGCATGTTGGCCTCACACAGAGCAGACAATAGTAACAGACTTAAAGTCATAACAAGAAAATCATAATTGTAGTAATCCTAAATTTGTGGAGTCAGCCAAAATGAGAAAAAAAAAGCATGTGAAGCTTGCCCTATTGAAAGGTCAATTGGTCAGATGGTGCCTTAAGTGCTTTCTGTATTTTCTAAACAGGTATTGTAACTCAGCAGGTAACCATTTGCCAGCAAAACACAGTGTAGTCGATCACAGGATGGTGTTGTGTGAATATCATCCAGTTGATTAGATAATACAAAAGAACTATAAGGAAATTGGCTGGGTGTGAATGGCTGGCCTGGGGGCCAAGGTTTGTTAAAGCCAAGAGATAAATCTCTTTCCAGGACAAACGTACAGATGTCCTAATGAATGAAAAGTCAACTGGCCAGAGTAGACGTGATTGACTTGTGATGTTTGCCAGTAGCCAATTGATCAATTGCTAAAGACTGGACAGTGTCAACGATTGATCACACAAGTTGCTTGCATGGGAAGGAGTTTAAAAGCATGTGCCTCAGAAAGTTAGATAGCTCAGGAACAGAAAACACCTGATATATGACTGGAGGTTAGGATGGAGCAGGCTGATTATCTCTTTCTGTCTGATCCTAAGATATAGGCAGAAGTGGGTACCACAGATTCTGGAGATTAGAATCAAGATTAGAGTAGTGCTGGAAAAGCACTGCAGGTCAGGCAGCATCCAAGGAGCAGGAAAATCGACGATTCGCAAAAGCCCTTCATCTGGATGAAAGGCTTTTGCCTGAAATGTCGATTTTGCTGCTCATCAGATGCTGCCTGACCTGCTGTGCTTTTCCAGCACCACTCTAATCTTGATCCTAAGATATGTCCACATAAAGTGGGTCACTAGCATTATATGGGTAAGCTTGTGATGTATTATTATTGTTGCAGTATGTTGTAGTGCACCTTACTTCACTACAAAACAATTGGGTATACCTTGGGTTATTGATATCCAGAGTAAATTTGACAGACTAGGGAAAGTAGGAATAAAAGCTTACTTTTAAACTCCTGACATCTCATAGATTTTGCTACCATGTTGTGCTGCATCTAGACTTTACGTAAATAAAGGAAATTGCTGCCACTTGAGTAAGCATGCACTGGAGAATTTGGGCCTATATCTTGAGGACTATGTAAATAATAGAGCAAATTCACACGTACTGAGTTTCCAATATAAAACTGACGTAAAGCAGTTATGCACAAATTATTCACGAAACAAACCCACTACTCTGCTGTGATGTGGTTTGCCGCAAAAGGTGACTAAATTGTACACTGAGTAGCAAATATTTTTAGATTATGTGTTAGTCTGGCACAGAACAGCAGAGGAAGAAGACATCCCGATACTAATCAGTGATTCAGCAGCTGTGAAAATTACCACCATCTGTGGTTTAATGTGTTTATTTCCTTATTAATTGTTATTCCTCATTGTATTGCAATTGTATAAAGAGCCACTTTTTTGTGAAGGTGATGAACAAATCAACAAAGCCCCTTCAAAGACTTTTAGGATTTTGATGTTTATCCACCTGACTTTACCCAAAATGGAAAGTGCACCCAATTGGACAACCTGTCTTGGAGTTAAAGAACAAAGCACATTACAGCACAGGAACGGGCCCTTCGGCCCTCCAAGTCTGTGCCGATCCAGATCCTCGACCTAAATCTGCCACCTATTTTCTAAGGATCTGTATCCTTTTGCTCCCTGTCCATTCATGTATCTGTTGAGATACATCTTAAATGACGCTATTATTCCTGCCTCTACCACTTCCTCTGGCAACGCGTTCCATGCCCCCACCACCCTCTGCGTAAAGAACTTTCCAGGCATATCTCCCCTAAACCTTTCCCCTCTCACTTTGAACTCGTGACCCCTCGTAATTGACTCCCCCACTCTGGGGAAAAAGCTTCTTGCTATCCAACCTGTCTATACCTGTCATGATTTTGTAGACCTCAATCAAGTCCTCCCTCAACCTCTGTCTTTCTAATGAAACTAATCTTAATCTGTTCAACCCCTTTTCGTAGCAAGCACCCTCCACACCAGGCAACATCCTCTGCACCCTCTCCAAAGCATCCACCTTCTTTTGGTAATGTGGCGAACAGAACTGTACACAGTATTCCAAATGTGGCCGAACCATAGTCCTATACAACTGTAACATGACCTGCCAACTCTTGTACTCAAAACCCTGTCCAATGAAAGGAAGCATGCCATATGTCTTTTTGACCACTTTACTGACCTGCATTGTCACCTTCAGGGAACAATGGACCCAAATACCCAGATCTTTCTGTATGTCAATTTTCCCCATGACTTTTCTATTTACTGTATAGTTCGCTCTTGATTTGGAACATCCAAAATGTGTCACCTCACATTTGCCCGGGTTGAACTCCTCTGCCATTTCTCTGCCCATCTCTCCATCCATCTATATTCTGCTATATTGTCTGACAGACCCCTTCACTATCTCCTACTCTAACAGTCTTGGTGTCATCTGCAAACTTGCTAATCAGGCAACTGATACCTTCCTCCAAATCATTTTTATATATCACAAACAACAGTTGACCCAGCACAGATCTGTGGTCACAAGTCTCCATTTTGAGAAACTCCCTTCCACTACTACTCTCTGTCTCCTGTTGCCCAGCCAGTTCTCTATCCATCTAGCTAGAACACCCTGGACCCCATAAGACTTCACCTTCTGCATCAGCCTATCATGGGGAACCTTATCAAATGCCTTACTAAAGTTCATGGATGTGACAAATACAGCCCTTTCCTCCATCAGTCAACATTGTCACCTCCTCAAAGAATTCTATTAAGTTTGTAAGACATGACCTTCCCTGCACAAAACCATGCTGACCATTACTGATTAGCCCATTTTCTTCCAAATGGGAATAGATCCTATTCCTCAGTATCTTCTCCAGAAACATCCCCACCACTGATGTCAGGCTAACCGGTCTATAATCACCTGGAGTATCCCTGGTACCCTTCTTAAACTAAGGGACAACATTAGCAATTCTCCAATCCTCTGGGACCTCACCCATGTTCAAGGATACGCAAAGAAATCTGTTAAAGCCCCAGCTATTTCCTCTCTCGCTCCCTCAGTAACCTGGGGTAGATCCCACCCAGACCTGGGGACTTGTCAACCTTAATGCCTTTTAGAACATCCACAACTTACTCCCTCCTTATGCCGACTTGACCTAGAATAATCAAAGATCTATCACTAACCTCAACATCCGTCATGTCCCTCTCCTCGTTGAATACAGATGCAAAGTAACTCATTAAGAATCTCACACATTTTCTCTGACTCCACACATATCTTTCCCCCTTTGTCCTTGAGTGGACCAATCCTTTCTCCAGTTACCCACTTGCTCCTTAGATTAGATTAGATTCCTTACAGTGTGGAAACAGGCCCTTTGGCCCAACAAGTCCACACCAACCCTCCGAAGACCAACCCACCCAGACCAATTCCCATACATTTACCTCTGCACCTAACACTATGGGCAATTTAGCATGGCCAATTCACCCAACCTGCACATCTTTGGTCTGTGGGTGGAAACCGGAGCACCCGGAGGAAACCCACGCAGACTCTGGGAGAATATGCAAACTCCACACAGACTGTTGCCTGAGGCGGGATTTGAACCCGGGTCCCTGGTGCTGTGAGGCAGCAGTGCTAACCACTGAGCAACCGTGCTGCCTCCTTATCTATGAATAAAAGGCTTTCCTTGACCCTGTTTGCTAAAGATATCTCATGACCCCTTTTAGCCTTCTTAATTCCTCATTTCCTGACACCAGGTCCAGTATGGCCCCTTCCCAAGTTGGACTATTTAATATCAGTCTAGAAAACCCTCCCGGATGCTCCTTGCAAATTCTGCTCCAACCTGACCTCGAACACTAAGTGAATCCCAGTCAATGTTGGGAAAATTAAGATCTCCTATCACCACTACCCTGTTTCTCCTACATGTTCCCATGATCTGTTTACATATTTGCACCTCTATCTCAAGTTCGCTGTTGGGAGGCCTTTAGTACAGCCCCAACTTTGTTACTGCATCCTTCCTATTTCTGAGCTCTGCCCATATTGCCTCACTGCTCGAGTCCTCCATAATGCCCTCTTTCAGCACAACTGTGATATCTTCTTTCACCAGTAATGCAACTCCTTCACCCCTTTTACCTCTCTCTCTGTCCCGCCTGAAGCATTGATATCCTGGGATATGTAATTGCCAATCACGCCTTTCCCTCAACCAAGTCTCAGTAATAGCAATAATGTACTTCTTGCTTTAAAACAAGTGCACCTCAGACCACCAGTCTCTTTGCATTCCGCATCTGCTCCCTGCCTCCTCTTCCCTTAGTCATGCTGACTTCATTATCTGGTTCCTTACAGGTTTTAGTTACTGATTCCTTACTGTCCTCTAATCTTATTTGGTTCCTATCTCCCTGCCACATTAGTTTAAGCCATCCCCAACAGCATTAGCAAAACCAACCTCAAGGACTTTGTAATAGTCCCACCTCCCCCAGAACCGATCCCAATGTCCTCAAAATCGGAACCCCTCCTTCCCACACCATCTCTTAAGCTACGCATTCATTGTGCTTATTCTATCATTCCTACTCTGACTGGCGCATGACACTGGTAGCAATCCTGAGATTACTACCTCTGAGGTCCTACTTTTTAACTTGGCTCCTAACTCCCTAAATTCTGCTTGTAGGACCTCATCCCATTTTTTATGTAAATCAGTTGTGCCTATATGCATCACGACAACTGGCTGTTCACCCTCCCCCTTGAGTTCTCCTTCAGACTGGGATTGACAAGCCTATATGTGAAATATGTCAAAGTCTTCTGTTGGTTTGTGTGGAAAGCAGCATAAGGGTTTGTGACTGTTTAACTAGTGTAAGGATTCCAGTGAACAAGTTTCTTCATAGTACTGGAGAATTTCCTGGGGTTCTGAAATAGCTGCACAGAGGCCGGGTCCTGTTACCAGTGCACAGTGCACACCGGCCAAGTGACCAGCCAACTCTGAGTCAGTCCTCAACTGAGGAGATTCTAATCTCCTGGTTATATTGGTCAGCTTAAGGCTTTGCTGATTGATCTGAGTTAACAACTCCAAACAAAAACCTCATAGTCAATGAGGTCCTCCTGGTTCTAATCACTACAGGTTCCGCACTCAGAAATGAACATTTCGGATCATAGAGGTTTGCAGCACAGGAGGCCAATCAACCCATTGTGACTATTCTGGCTCCTGAAAGAGCTACCCAGTAGTCCCATTCTCTAGCTCTATCTCTGTAATCCTCCAAATGTATCACTTTCAAATAAATATCCAGCTCTCATTCAAAACCTCATATGGAATCTGCCTCCACCTCTCTCCCAGGCAGCCTATTCCAAATCCTGACAACTGTCTGAGTAAAGAAGTTTAAGCTCATCTCAGTCCTAGCTCTCTTGCTGACAATCTTGAAATTGTGACTCCTTAGTCAGAGACAAACCCATGCATGGAAACAGAATAACCTTCTTTACCCGGTCAAAATTGTTCATATTGAATTCAATTGAACACCTTAATAAGGTCACCTACACCTCCTCTGAGTAGGACAAGCCCATTTTCTCCAATCTCTCCTTGATTCTAAAATCCCTCATTCTTGGTATCATTCCAGTAGATCTCCATTTCATTCTCTTCAGGACTCTAATGTCTTTTCTTAAATAAGGTACCAAACTGAAGACTGAACTCTAAATGTGGTCTGACCAATGGTTTGTAGACATGTAGCATCATTTCCTTGCTTTTATGCCACTATATGCCACTTTTATAAACCCAAGGATCCTACTAGCCTCGTTAATAATTGTTTCAACTTGCCTGGCAATTTTCAGAGAATTATGCACATGAACTCCAAGATCTCTCTCTCTCTCTCCCTCTCTTGTATTCCTCTCAAAGTTGTACTATTGAACCTGTATTGTTTCTGCATGTTTCTTCTATCAAAATGCATTACTCATATTTCTTTGCAATGAAATTCATTTGCCAGGTGTCTGCCAATTTGGCTAATTTGTCAATTTAGGCCAAGAGTGATGAAATGTAAGAATGTAAGAATGGACATTCTTCTATTCATGACCACCAGCACAAAAAAACCCCACAAATCATGTGCCAATTGACATGTAACCTGGAATAATATTATGAGGATGTCATGGTACTTCATATCACTGAGTATTAATACCATAGTCTGGGCAGAGTTAGACAGTCTAGATCCTGATGAAGGACTTTTACCCGAAACGTCGATTTTCCTGCTCCTCAGATGCTGAATGACCTGCTGTTGTTTTCCAGCATCACTCTGATCTAAATTCTGGTCTCCAGCATCTGCAGTCCTCACTTTTGCCTAGTCTAGATCCTTGTAACAAACCAGACTTCGTTATGGACAAGAACACATGATGAAGATAGATTAATCCTAAACTAATGTAACGGTAAGTCAGAACATGGGATATCTAGGATTACCATGTATAACAGCCCTGAATGAATGGTGTTATTTTGAGATTGGAGCTTGAAGAGAGTCCTTGACATATCCTTCTCCTCACCCAATCTGTAAAGAACCCAACCCATGGTGTGGCTTCAAGCCACGTGATGGAAGATGCTGGCAGATCTGATCTACCAGGAAATGTTGCAGCAGTGAAGGTCAAAAAAAACAGAAGAGACATTGTTTAGAGAGTAGAATAATTTTTAAAAATTAAAAATAATGAGTAAAGGTTTAAGACCAGCTACAAGTCAGCAAAGCTCCAGAGTGAACAGGAAGCTGAAAGGAAACATCTTTGAATAGACACTCTTCCAGATAAACTACCAGAGTACTGTAAGTCTCAAAACTTTAACAGACAGTAATAGAAACAACACTCCTTTAAGAAAACAATAAGAGCTGTAATAGCTCATTAGCAGCTAAGAGGGAAAATTTGTATCAAGTATGCAAAAAGGGATCGATTACTGGATACAAAAAGCAGATTCAATCTCATGACTGAAGGGACATATAAAAGGTTTTCATTACATCCAAAAAAACCGAGACAATGAACCACAGTTAAGACTTCGAACAGTGAAATTAACAAATTTCAAACTCCTCAATGACAAATTTAACAAAAGCAAGTTAATTTAGTTCTTCAGGTACAGACTCAAAGAAAATCAATCAGAAAAAGAAAAAAGCAATAAAAATTATTATTTCTGCTCAAAGTATTAAAATCCTAAGTGATTTTAGTGAAATATTTGTCATTTTGAAAGTTTGAACAACAAATTCAAAGTTATATTCAACAATTAGGCAGTTTTAGCAATTTTGTTTAACAGTCATAGAATCACAGAGCGTCAGTCCAACTCATCCATGTCGACCAGACATACCAATACCAATCTGACCTAATCCTATTTGCCAGCATTTGGCCCATATCCCTCTAAACCATTCCTATTCATGTAACCATTCAGATGCCTTTTAAATGGTGTAATTGCACCCACCTCCACTACTTCCTCTGGCAGTTCGTTCCTTACATGCATCACTCTCTGCATGAAAAAGTTATCCCTCAGATCCTTTTCAAATATTTCCCCTCTTACCTTAGATCTATGTCACCCTAGGAAATAGACCTTGGATATTCACCATATCCAAGCCCCTCAAGATTTTATAAACCATTATAAGGTCACTCCTCAGCCTCTGATACACTAGGAAAAAAGCTCCCAGCCTATCTGGCCTCTCCTTTCAGCTCAAATGCTCCAGTCCTGACAACATCCTTGTCAATCTTTTCTGCATCCATTCAAATTTAACAACATCCTGACCACAGAAAAGCAACCAGAATGATATGCAGTATTCCAAAAGTGGCTTCACCATTGTCCCGTACAGCTGCAATATGACATCACAACTCTTACTCAATGCTCTGACCAATGAAGGTCATTATGCAAAATGCCTTCTTCACCACCCTGTCTACCTGCGACTCCACTTTCAAGGAACCATGCAACTGCACTCCTAGGTCTCTTTCTTCGGGAACACTCCCCAGGGCTCTACCATTAACTGTCGAAGTCCTGTCCTGATTTGCCTTACCAAAATGTAAAACCTCACATTTATCTAAATTAAACTGCATTGACCACTCCTCGGCCCATTAGCCCATCCGATCAAGGTCTCATTATATTCTGAGTTAATCTTCTTCACTGTCCACTACACCATCTATTTTGGTGTCATCTGCAAACTTAATAACCATGCACCCTATGTTCACATCCAAACCATTTATATAAATGACAAAAAGCAGTAGACCTAGCACTGATGCTTCTCACACATCACTGGTCAGAGGCCTCCAGTCTGAAAAGCAACCATCCACCACCATCCCGTCACCTACCTTCAAGCCAATTTGTATTCGATTGGCTAGCTCCTCCTGGATCCTATGTGATCTAACCTTACTAACCAGTCTACCACACAGAATCTGATCAAACGTTTTGCTGAAGTCTAGGCAGACAACGTCTCCCCACTCTGCCTTTAATTTTTTTTAATCACATCTTCAAAAAACTCAATCAAGTTAATGAGACATGATTTTCCATGCACAAAGCTATGCTGACTATCTATAATCAGCCCTTGCCTTTCCAAATGCATGTAAATACTGTCCCTCCTACAACCTACCCACCACTTGACATATGGCTTACCTTACACCTTATTAAAATGTGAAACATCAAATAAAAAAAGAGCACAAATTTGAGCCTTTGGTGTTGAAATCAGTGCTGAAAGTACCTTGGATTCAGAAAAAATATATCCCCAATGATATCATGGCAGGTATTTCCGCTGCAGTTAAAAATAATTGAATCTTATTGAGTGAAGATATTTTCAGAAAGCTTCTACCCACAGAACTTTGTAAATATTTCAGCCATCTTGGAAAATGAATATCTTTAAGACATCGATATGCAAAGGAAAATGGAGTTTTACTTTGAAAACAGCATTTAAGAGAGCAAAAACTTCAACGGCTCTCGTTTTTATTATTGCAACAATAAAAATTAACAGAGAAAATAACAACAACCCTGCTGTAAGAAGGATTTTGCAAAACTTGAAAGGGTTAAGAAAACGTTTACAAGGATGTTGCCAGGGTTGGAGGGTTTGAGCTATCGGGAGGGGCTGAGTAGAATTGGGGCTTCTTTCCCTGGAGCGTCAGAGACTGAGGAGTGACCTGATAGAGATTTATAAAATAATGAAGGGCATGGATAGGGCGAATAGGCAAGATCTTTTCCCTGGGCTGGGGGAGTCCAAAATGAAAAGGCATAGGCTTAAGGTGAGAGGGGAAAGATTTAAAAGGGACCTAAGGGGCAACTTTTTCAGACAGAGGATGGTGTGTGTATGGAATGAGCTGCCAGAGGAAATAATGGAGGCTGGTACAATTACAACAGTTAAAAGGTATCTGAATGCGTTTATGAATAGGAAAGATTTAGAGGGGTATGGGCCAAATGCTGGCAAGAAGGACTAGATTAATTTAGGATATCTGGTCAGCATGGACAAGTTGGACCAAAGGGTCACTTTCCATGCTGTACATCTCTATGACTCTATAACAAAACAAGAGATTAAAATTTTAATATCACTGTGCACATTGAGAAGATAATCAACAA
This sequence comes from Chiloscyllium punctatum, assembly GCF_047496795.1. NCBI lineage: Eukaryota > Metazoa > Chordata > Chondrichthyes > Orectolobiformes > Hemiscylliidae > Chiloscyllium > Chiloscyllium punctatum. The sequence continues at coordinate 87,448,630 of NC_092746.1, read as the reverse complement.
TTGACATGCCTATCAATAATTGATGCAACAACATATGCCTGAACCGATCTCCTCATCAGAAAAATCCAAGTTGTTTGTTTCATTTGACTCATGCATCAGCAAATTGGTAGATCTGGAAAGCACTGTTCCTAAGATTCTGTTCGCCAAACTGGGAACCACAACAACGAGCACCCGAGCTACAAATCTTCTCCCAAACTTTGAACTGTTCCTAAGATTTTGAACAGCATGCTTCAACACTATACACTAAATTGAGTGCAGAACAAGTTCGTACACTTCTCTATTACATGAAAAGCATATCAGATCATGTGAGACAACACATGACAACAGATCAATGAGAAGAACATTATGTTTGATATCCTCCTAATGGCCTTTGCTCAATATTTCACATCAAGGACCAATGAGACACTAGCAGGTTTATGCTTTAATAGCAGATATTGACTTCCAGGAGAATCTGTAGATAGATTAATTAACAATCTCAATATAATAACTGAACCGTGCAGTTTTTCAAATGGGTAAAGGAGTTAATTTGTGACAGAGTTATCATTGGTCACTTAGTTAAGTCAGTCACTGAACTTTCTCAATTAGAAAAGGATCTAACTCTCAAATGAGCAGTCTAAGTAGCACTAAATACAAAGTTTGGAATACTGTTTAAGAAACATAATACAACAAAAGTTCCATTTAATATAGAACATTCTACAAAGACTGCTGACTACATAAAGCACAATTACCCATCTGACCAGAGGAGACAAGTATCTCACTTGAACAACAATATACCATATGTGGAGAAAGTGAGGACTGCAGATGCTGAAGATCAGAGCTGAAAATGTGTTGCTGGAAAAGCGCAGCAGGTCAGGCAGCATCCAAGGAGCAGGAGAATCGATGTTTCGGGCATAAGCCCTTCTTCAGGAATATACTATATGTGACAACATCAGCATGAAATCCAAAGTAATCCTGTGCTACAATATCTTGTTCCAGGATGCCGTTCCAAAACTCCATTTCAGTAAAGACAAAGCTATTTTAAATACACTGGTTATAATCTAGCTGTAAACAAAACTCATTGCACCAAAAGAGGTAATTTCTCGATGATGTGCTGCAGTTCTGAAGAACATATCGTGCAGTAAATCAAATCATTCCTAATCTAACATGTATTTTCATGTCTTGGCGCCCAGTCTTGAAGAACATGTCAATGCTGCAAGCGAACGAGATTCACTTGAAGAACCACATTGTATGGATGGAATACTTCATTCCTTCCTAGGGCAGCTGACAATTGTGTCCAATGTTACTAATGAAGTAGAAGAAAAATTTTGTAATTCTAATACGCTCCTGCGTTTACATCACTGCAAGCAAATTCAGCAAGATCGATTGAATCTCTGATCTAATGGCAGCCAGCAGAGAAAATGCAAGATCATCAACTTCATCTTAAATGTTTCTATACCTTGTTAAAGGCTTTCCTAACCCAACTATTGGCAGAAATTAATCAAGTCAAAGACCTGGGGGTGGTAAGAAAGATAAGGAAAAATGTACAGTGAATTTTGTAGAACAAAATAATTATAGTAACTCATTTGATGCATGTATAATTGATGCTTACGACAGGAATAAGGTTTGGGGACAGATGTTATGAAGGGTAATTGGACCCTGGAGCAAACTCATGATGATGTCACAGAGCTGCACATCACTGACTATAAATGCCAGAGTGTGGGCAGAATTAGAATTGTCTTGATCTCTGCACCAGACCAGACTACTACATTAGGGGCAGGGACATACAAAGAAGAAGATTTGTCCTTCCTTAATGTATGATTACCATGTATAGCAGTATTTAATAATCATTGATAATAAATAGACTTACTTTGAAGTCAAGACCTAGAGGAAGTTCTCCTTGATCAGTCTGTAGACAACTCAAACTTAACGTGTGGCATAAAACAACATGATAAAATGCCAATCGGGCTCCTATATAGTTAGAGGGAGAGCTTTTCAGTCACTCAGTTCTTGGGCCAGTAATGTTCTATTCAGTGATTCTGAGCAGCAGCATCAGAGACCTAAGCAGCTGACAGCATTCAAGGCCAGCAGGAACAGGAAGGTAAGTGACTTGGAAGAGATTGATTGAAGAGAATCATGGAGTAGGGCTTGTGGGGAGATAGTGGTCAGAATACTCAATAACAAGAGCAGGGATGAGGATTTCAGGGGCCACAATCCTTTCCCTATTAGTGCCCTGCTCATCTCCACATTGGGGGAAGATTTGAGAGTTAGATTGTTTGAACTTAATTGGTCGGTTAAATTAAAACAACAATACATTCCTCTCGAACAAATGGAAAAACCAGGCTCAATGTTATATTACATAGATAGTTAGAACATCTGTAACAATGGACTTTCTTCCTAAGGTCACTCGGGGTTTATCCTTGGGTCTGTTGTCTTCCTCATCTACATTCTGTCACTAAGAGGTGTCATCCACCGAAAAGTGATCACCCTCTTCACAAATATGTTATACAAACAGGAGGCCTAATGAGGAGCTGATGATGATTAGTTTGGCAACGAGCATGAGTTGCACATAAGAAAATTAGGTCTGGCTGCAGCCCAACAGGTAGCCCTTATTGTAATTGCCATCAAAGTGAGTTTTTGGAAAATACTTACTGAAATGTTAAGCTAATAACAGCTGGGGCGATCTTCTTCAAATACAAAGAACATAAGGACCCCTGACCTCCAATCTCTGATCATTCATGCCTCCTGATTGCCATTATTCACTGCTCATCCTCCCTCCACTAAATCCCCACCCACACTGCTTCCTCCATTCTAGTTGTTGCCTACCATCCCAGCTGATCCCCCTTCACCATATCAATGAAAGACCGTAGTGCCATCATAGATAGCTGATCATCAATCCTGTTTCACAACGAAGCTACCAGCAATAATATGTAATTTACTGGCTCAGCAACAATACGTTTGAGGTCCTGGAATGGTGAACCATGAGACTCACAATGTGGATGCTCATGCTATCGGTATACACAAATATCTAGGGCTGAGAGTCTGTGCCAGGAAGATTTGTGGAAGAAAGAGCAGAAAGCTATGGCAAACAGCAGGAAACAATCCTGAGGTGAGATATTGTGATATCTATGGCTATCCATACAAAATACATTGTTCATCAACCTGTTTTAACATGGTACATCACATAGAATCCCTACAGCATGGAAACAGACCATTTGGCCCATCAAGTCCCCACCAACACTCCAAAGAGCATTCATCCCACAACCAATCCATGAATTTACTGTGACTAACCCACCTATCCTTGGCAATTTAGCATGGCCAATCCACCTAACCTGCGCATCTTTGGACCGTGGGAGGGAACCAGAGCACCCAGAGGAAACCCACACGGGGATAATCTGCAAACTCCACACAGTTAGCCAAGGACGGAATCAAACCCAGGTCCCTGAACTGTGAGGCAGCAGTGCTAACCATTGAGCCATCATGCCACCCACGTCTCTGGAATAGATTGGACTTGAACCCTGACTGTCTGATTGAGAAGTAGGGATACTATCAGTGTTCTACAAAAACCCTCTTGACCAGCCATTCATGATGATCATTTGATTAATTGCACCATTTATGTGTTGAGCTGTAATCATTGAATATTTTTGATGTATGACTGCCACTCACCTTTCCTGCATAATGATTAATTCCAAAACTTAAGTCAACCGTTTTTGGTCTCCAGAAATAATTTGACTTGAGATTGTCTTCGAACTTCCCTGTTGACAAAGTGCATTTTGTTAATGTAATTGCCTGATTGTTTAAAACTTAAGAACAAAAGTACATTTAGAATCTATGAGGCGTGTCTGAGACACGGTGATAAAATGACCTCGAAACTTGCCAAAATGAGCACACCATCTTAATGATGTCTCCTGTAATAAAAAATAGCTGTGTTTCTTTTTTATTACCTACAAGTTGCAGAGTGTTCTACTTTATGAGAACTTGCCTACAAGTGTATGGTCAGTGGCTTGAGGAAAGCGACTTTCTTCATCCAGCAGTGACAGAAGGCCCACAGGTTTCTGTAGAAACATGTCCAGCAGTGGTCGATTGTCTTCATATTCAACTAGACGAGCATCTACATTTTCATTCAGGTATTCATTCTAGAATATAATTTCAGAAAAGAATACATGTCAATCTAATCTCATTCTTTTCCTCACTGCCAAGCATTCCAAATAAATGACTTATGCCAGATTTACAGAACAAGGTTTTAAGGGGCACAGGAGTTGATGAAAAAGTATTTGACAAGTTTTATTCTCTTGGTATGAAAGACAAGGGACCAGAGAAGTAATGATCTTGCTCTCTGCTTGGGTGAATTTACAAGGAGGAGGTGGAGATGTTGCAAGGGATGGGTGTCCATCCATTGTGGCTTGGAGTTTCAGGACGGGATGATTAGATTAGATTAGATTAGATTACTTACAGTGTGGAAACAGGCCCTTCGGCCCAACAAGTCCACACCGCCCCGCCGAAGCGTAACCCACCCATACCCCTACATCTACATTTACCCCTTACCTAACATTATGGGCAATTTAGCATGGCCAATTCACCTGGCCTGCACATCTTTGGACTGTGGGAGGAAACCGGAGCACCCGGAGGAAACCCACGCAGACACGGGGAGAACATGCAAACTCCACACAGTTAGTCGCCTGAGGCGGGAATTGAACCCGCGTCTCAGGCGCTGTGAGGCAGCAGTGCTGACTGTGGAGGTCAGAGAAAGATCAGACATAGAGATGTGGGTTCAGTAACACAGGAAAGGTCAGTGGTTGGGCATTGTCGGTGTTTGTGGGGAAATATTTGGGGACCTGAGTTTCAATTGAGAGGAGGGTCCAATAGCAAGGATTGTTTTCATGGAGGAGAGGACTTTTGCTCCACTTAGCATGGAGGTGATGCTGGACATACATAACTTCCACACTGTAGGGCCTGTCTCCTTTTAGGTACTGAGTGTTCTGAGGTTCAGACACCCACCTGGGAAGTGTTAAAGCTGGAAGCAAGATAAAATCTGACACAAACTAAATACTTAACTGAACGACTTACCTCTTGGGAGGTGATTGATTCCACTACCCCTTATCTGGCCTCTGTTAAAGTCAGATGTTTTTCAAGGCTAATTTGAGATTTTAAAGATTTTAACATCCTACAAATCCATACCAACCAGCTTTTGTGGTTAAAATTACCCCTAATGTTGTCACTTTGTCATGGTAACATCATTTGTAAATGTGATGGGAATGTCAACAAAGTGTGCATAGTTTCATTATATATTTGTAAACATCTGAACGCAACCTTGCCAAAGATTTTTATGGTCCCTTTTAATACATCAACAATTTGTATCAAATGATTGATGCTGTAAAGATTTAAAGGAAAAATGGCCTTTCAAAATCCCAGGGAAACCTTGACCTTGTAAAGCAGATAACTTCAATCAAATACATTAACGTCACAAATAAAACTGGCCTTACTATCATCTGTATTCTGACTGCAATAAAAAGGGCATCAGAAACTACTTAATTAGGTCAGTCAATGTTTATAATCCTATCTATGAAGGTGTACATCAGATAGAGCAGCGTATTACTGCTCCAGTTTTGCATTAACTATTATTTTCTCAACTGTTTCCACCACATTTGATATTTTTGCTGTCTTCAGGGGGATTCTGGATTGACAGCATATATTAAGTCAGCTTTGCCTAGATCACAGTTAAAGATATTTCAAAGTGTCAGTCGTATATAACTTTTAAAAGTTTGCTTCATGAGCATCTTCTATCAGATGATAGTTTAAGGTGATCTAGATTTACATGAGTGTAACAAGCTAATACAAAAGCAAGATGTGGCCTCCTCTACACTGGTGAGAGCAAACACAAGTTGGTGTGTCTACTTTATGGAATATCTCCATTCAATCCACAAACATGAGCCTGAGCTTTGTATCATTTGTCATTTTAAATCATTACTTTGCTCTCTTCCAGACTTCTCTGTCAGTGGCAAGTTACATTTTCCAATGAAGGTCAACGCAAGTTGCCGTTGTCTTTTCCAGTTCCAAGGTCAATGCCAGGTGGTCAGTCTGGTTTCAATTCTTTTTTGTGACTTTCTAGCGATTGATACAGCTGAGTGACTTACCAGGCCATTTCAGAGGGCATTGGGAGCCAACCATATTGCTGTGTCTCTGGACTCACATGTAGGCTCGACTAGGTAAGGAGGCAGATTTCCTTCCCTAAAGAGCATTAGCGAACAGTATCTCATGATTTATCTTGGCATTTGACAGCCTTATGGACTCAATGTTGCATTCAGTCAAAATAGAATAAAATAGAATATCCTTTATTGTCAATATTAAGTCACATTCATGCCCTATACATGCTAGTCAATGACCATCTCCAACAAGAGAGTATCCAACCATCTCTCATGACGTTTGATGGCATTTTCATCACTGAATTGGTCAGCATCCTGAGGATTCACTGTTAACCAAGAACTAAACAAGAACAGGTCAGAGGCTGGGAATTCTGTTGTAAGTATCTCACCTCCTGACTTCTCAATGGCATTGCCAGGGGATAAGTCAACAGTCCGATTGAATACTCTCGGCTCACCTGAATGAGTACAGCTCTAGTAATATACAAGAAACTTGACACCATCCAGGAGAAAGCAGCTCACGTGATTGGATCCCAATCAAATACCTTCAATATTCATTCCCTCCACCATCATTGCACAACAGAGGGGAGGCGATGGCCTAGTGGTATTCTCACTCGACTATTAATCCAGAAACCCAGAATAACATACTGGGGAACTGGGTTCTAATCCTGCCACGGTAGATGGTGGGATTTGAATTCAATAAAGAAAATCTGGAATTAAGGGTTGACTGATGACCATAAAGCCATTTCCAATTGTTGAAAAAACTCATCTGGTTCACTAATGTCCTTTAGAGAAGGAAATCTGCCATCCTTTCCTGGTCTGGCCTACATGTGACTCCAGAGACACAGCAATATGGTTGACTCTCAATGCCCTCTGAAATGGCCTGGCAAGCCACTCAGTTGTATCAATTGCTAGAAAGTCACAACAAAGAAATGAAACCAAACTGACTACCTGGCATCAACCTTGAAACTGGAAAAGACAACGGCAAAAACACAAACACCCTAGTTGACCATGTAAAGTCCTCCTTACCAACCTCTGGGGGTCTGTGCCGGAATTGGGAGAGCTGTCTCATAGACTAGTCAAGTAACAGCCTGATATAGTCATTTTTACGAAATCATACCTTACAGATATCCCATCCTCAATGATGGAGGAGCCCAGCATATCAGTGCAAAAGATAAGCCGATGCATTCGCCACAATCTTCAGTCAAAAGTGCCGACTGGATGATCCATCTCAGGCTCCTCCATTGGTCCCCAGCATCACATACCAGTCTCCAACCAATTTGATTCACTCCACGTGATATCAAGAAATGGCTGGAGACACTGGATACTGCAAAAGCAATGGGACCTGATAACATTCCAGCAATAGTACTGAAGAAGTGTGCTCCAGAATTTGCCACTCCCCTAGCGAAGCTCTTCCAGTATGGTTACAACATTAGTATCTACTCGACAATGTGGAAAATTGCCCAGCTATGTCCTATACACAAAAGCCAGGATAAATCCAACCTGGCCAATTACTGCCCAATCAATTGACTCTCTATCAGCAGTAAAGTGATGGAAGGTGTCATCAGCAATGCTATCAAACAGCATCTGCTCAGCAACAACCTGTTCAGTGATGCTCAGTTTGGGTTTCACCAGGGTTACTCAGCTCCTGATCTCATTACAACATTGGTTCAAACATGGACAAAAGAGCTCAATTCCAAGGTGAAGTGAGAGTGACAGCTATTGACATCAAGGCCATATTTGACCGAGTATGGCATCAAGGAGTCCTTGCAAAACTGGAATCTATGGGTATCAGAGGTCAAATACTCTACTGGTTACAGTCATACCTGGCACAAAGGAAGATGGTTGTGGTTATGGAGGGTCAGTCATCTCAGCTCCAGGATATCTCCGCAGGAGTCCCTCAGGGTAATGTCCTAGGCACAACAATCTTCAGCTGCTTCATCAATGACCTTCCCTCTGACATAAGGTCAGAAATGGGGATGTTCACTGATGATTGCACAGTGTTCAGTACTGTTCATTACTCCTCAGATACTGAAGTAGTCCATGCTCAAATGCAACAAGATTGGGACAATATTCAGACTTGGGTCGACAAGTGGTAAGTGCATTTGCGCCACACAAATGCCATCAATGGCCATCACCAATAAGAAACACTCCAACCACCACCCCTTGACATTCAACGGTATTACTATCACTGAATCCCCTACTGTCAACATCCTTGGTGTTACCATTGACCGGAAACTCAACTGGATTCACAACATAAACACAGTGGCTAGAAGAGCAGGTCAGAGACTAGGGATACTGCAGCGAGTGATTCACCTCCTGACAGCCCAAAGTTTATCCACCATATACAAGGCACAAGTCAGGAGAGTGATAGAGTGATGGAGCATCCCCCCCCCCCTCACCCCCGCACCTACCTGGATTGGTGTAGCTCCAACAACACTCAAGAAGCTTGACACCGTCCAGGACAAAGTAACCCACTTGATTGGCACCACACATACAAACATTCAATCCTTCCACTACCAGCGCTCAGTGGCATCGGTGAGTGCTATCTTCAAAATGCACTGTAGCAATTCACCAAAGATCCTTATTCAGCACCTTCCAAACCCATGACCACTTCCATCTAGAAGGACAAGGGCAGCAGGTACTTAGGGACACCACCACCTGCAAGTTTCCCCTCTAAGCCACTCACCAACCTGATTTGGAAATATAATGCTGTTCCTTTAGTTTTTGGGTCAAAATCCTGGAATTCCCTTCCTACCGACATTGTGTGTCAACCCACTGCAAATGGACTGCAGTGATTCAAGAAGGCAGCTTACCATCACCTTCTCAAGGGCAAATAGGGATGGGCTATCAATGCTGGCCAGCCAGCGATGCCCAAGTCTGACAAATGAATATTTTAAGAAGTACCAGTGTGTCCCATTTATAAGAGATACTGCAGCAATTCATTAAAGTTCATTCAACAGCACCTTCCAAACGACCGCTTCCCCACCTGGGTCAAGCAGCAGATGGATGGGAACATCACCACCACCTTCAAGTTCCCATTTAACCAACATACATCCTAATTTGGAACTAAATCACTGTCCCTTCACTGTCATGGGAAAAAAGTTCCAGAATTTCCTAACAGCAATATGGATGTCCTGCACCAAATGGACTGCAGCTATCCTGTCACCATCACCTTCTCCAGATTCATTAGGGGTGGGCAATATATGCTGGCCTTGATAATAATAATATAAACAAATAATAAAAATATTACAGAAGCACTTCCCGCCAGTTTAGGTCAGGTTAAAAGATACTGGAACACAATTAGGTCATTTGACCCATCAAGTCTGCTCCGACATTCAATCACAGCTGATATGTTTCTCAATCCCGTTCTCCTGTCTTCTCCAAATGACCTTTGATCCCCTTACTAATCAATAATCTATCTAGTTCTGTCTTGAAAACACTCAATGACATGGCTCCCACAGTGCTCTGAGGCAATGAGTTCCACAAATTCACCACGTACTGGCTGAAAAATTTCCCAAAGGATCATCCCTTCACTCTGAGGTTCTTCCACCCAGTTCGTATTCTCTCCTACTAGTGGAAATATCTTTTCCACGTCCACTCTATCCAGGCCTCTCAGTATTCTGTAAGTTTCAATCAGATCGCTCCTCATCTTTCTAAACTCCACTGAGTACAGAGCAGAGTCCTCAACAATTTCTCATCCCTGAGATCATTCTTGTAAACCTCCTCCGGACCTCCTCCAACGCCAGCACATCCTTCATTAAATATGGGGCCCAAAACCAGTTACAATATTCTAATTGCAGTCTGACCAGAGCCTTGTACAGCCTCAGCAGTACGTCCCTGCTCTTGTGTTCTAGCCCCGTTGAAAAGAATGCTAACATTGAATTTTTCTTCTTAGCTGCCAACTGAACCTGCGCTTCAACCTTAAGAAAAGTCTGAACTAAAGACTGCCTTTGTGCCTCTAATTTCTGAAGCCTTTCACCATTTAGAAAATAGTCTATGCCTCTATTCGTCCTACCAATGTGCATAACCTCACACTTTCCCCAATGTATTCCACTTCTTTGTCCACTTGCCTAGCACGTTTAAGATTTGCTGCAGCCTCCCTGCCTCCTCAATGCTGCCTATTGCTCCATTTATCTTTGTGTCATCTACAACCATAGCAACAGTGCCCTCAGTTCTTTCATCCAGATTGTTCATGTATAAAGTGACTAACTGTGGTCCTAACACTGACCCCTGCAGAACTCCACTAGTCTTCGGCTGCCATCCTGAAAAAGAACCCTTTCTCCACATTCTCTGCCTTCTGCCAGTCATCCAGTCCTCTATCCATGCCAGTACTTTGCCACTAACACCATGGGCTCTTCTCTGATTTAGCAGCCTCTTGTTCAGTACCTTGTCAAGTGTTGCTTTTCCATATAGATCATATCCACTGGCTCTCCATTGTCTAACTTTCTCATTACCTTCTCAAAGAATTCTAACAGATTTGTTAAGCATGGCATCCTTTGATGAAGCCATACTGACTCAGCCCTATTTTACCATGCACATCAAAGTACTCTGCAATCTCCTCCTTAATAATTGACTCTAAAATCTTATCAATGTTTGAGGTCAGGATAACTAGCCTATAGCTTCCCATCTGCTGCCTCACTCCCTTCTTAAATAGTGGCACTACATTAGCTATTTTCTAGCCTTTTGGGATCTTCACTAATTTCTGAAAGATCACCCTCAATGCCTCCACAATCGCCTCAGCTATCTCCTTCAGAATGCTGGGGTGTAGTCCATCAAGTCTAGGTAATTTGTCCACCTTCAAACCTTCCAGCTTCTCTTCCTTCAGGACAGCCACTGCACTCGCTTCTGCTCCATAATGCTTTTGAAGTTCTATAGGCAATTGGTGACTTCCACTGTGAAGACTGATACAAAGTACCTATTCCTATTACTACATCTCTTACCTCGTTTTCCAGCAGTCCAATGTCCACTCTTGTCTCACTCTTGTCTTTTATATATATCTGAAAAGAATTCTTGCAATCTTCTTTCATATTTAAAAATCACACAACACCAGGTGGTCAACTACCTGATGAAGGAGCAGCACTCCGAAAACTAGTGCTTCCAATTAAACCTGTTGGACTATAACCTGGTGTTGTGTGATTTTTAACATTGTACACCCCAGTCCAACACCGGCATCTCCAAATCATTCTTTCATATTACTAGCTAGCTTACCCTAATATTTCATCTTCTCCTTTCTTGTTGCTCCACTGATTTCCCTGCTGGGCTCCCCTTCTAACCAACCTTGTCCAGCTCCTTCCTCATGCCTTTGTAGCTATCTTTATTCAATTGTAAAAGTGTTACATCTAAATCGAACTTCTCGCCGTCAAACTGCATGGTGAATTCTGTCATATTCTGGTCACTGCCCCCTAGCTTAAGCTTCCTAATTTATTCAGCCTACTTACACATCACTAAATCCAGAACTGCCAGTTCCTCAATTAACTCTAACACAAGCTGCTCCAAAAAAAACTCGTAGAGTTCTCAAAACTTGCTAAAACTCATAGACATTTTGCAAGTTCCTTCTCTAGAAACCCACTACTAACCTAATTTTCCCAGTCCATCTGCATCCTGAAGTCTCCTATAACTATTGTAATGATGCTTTTCTTAAGTGCCTTTCTCTCTCCTGATTTACTTTCTTCCTACATTCTGACTACTCTTTGAGGGTCTGTACACAAATCCCATCAGGGTCTTTTTACCTTTGAGGTTCTTCAACTCTGCTCACACAGATTCTACACCTATATGACCTCTTCTATCGATTTAATTTCATTTTTTATAAACAAAGCAAGCCTGCCCACTCTGCCCATTTGCTTGTGCTTTCAATATGATATGTATCATTGGATATTTAGTTCCCAGCCCTGAGTCCCTTATAGCCACATCTCTGTGATACACACAATATCGAACCTGTCAATTTCAATCTGCGCTACCAGCTCATTTTCCTTCTTCATATGCAAAGTGCATTTAGGTACAACTTCCTCGGTCTTGCATTTCTCAGGTCTACCATGGCATTTACTGCCAACATATCTCCTGGTAGTTCCTGTGGTTACCCAGAAGCAAATAAATACCTGGGTTCCTAAATTGATCTCCCTGATGTAACGTAGATACAGCTAAAGCATGTGCAGTGATAGGTGTCCTTGTTGGTTTCTTTGTGAGGAACAAATCAGTTTGATGGAATACTCTCGAATTGCCTGGATGAGTGCAGCACCAACAACACTCAACTATCCTGGACAAAGCATCAGGATTTATTGGCACATGATCCAGCACCTTCAACATTCACTCCCTCCACCCCCAATGTACACTGGCTGCAATGTGCATCACTACAATGTTAATACACTGCAGATATTTACCAAAGGTCTTTAAACAGCATTTTCCAAATACATGACCCTATCATCTAGAAAGGAAAAGACAGCAGAAACATGGAAAAACCACCACCTGCAAGTTCCCTTCCAATCCACCCACCATCCTGACTTGGAAATATATCACCATTCTGTCAGCATTGCTGGGTTAAAATCCCTTAATAAAAGTATTGTGAGTATCCCTACAATACCACCCTACACTACAAGGAGTGCTGCTGTTGAATAAGACAGGTCACCACTACCTACCTAAGAATGTCCCAAGGATGAAAGCCACAACATAAACATGAATGTTTCTTCTTTTCTTAAATGTTTCCTTCAATTAAAGTCTTCTCATAAATGAAACACTGACACAGTGTTTTTAATGTAAGATCTAAATTCAATTATGGCATCTTAAAAATAAACCCTTGCCTTCAGACCAGCTTTACAGGCCATTTGAGCAAACGCATTGACTGTACCTGCTCCAATGCAAAGATGTGTTGATTGAAGTAGAACTGAATCTGTTCATTGGCAATGTTAATGCATAACTGTTCAAAGGAATTTCTCTTAAAGTTCTCAAAGCCAAAAATATCAAGAATTCCAATGTTGGCTCCTTTGTCTGTACTATCAGCATCATCACTAGAAGGCAACATCAAACAAATTAGGTTTAAATTAATTTTTTCTGACATATGAATTCAGTTAACACTTCATTTGAGAAAGAAGACCAAGACACTGGATTTATCCTCGTGGCTGTATGAAACAGTAGGGCGACTGTGGTAAAACACACTCAGAGGCCCAGACACTACCATTGTTCAGCTGCGCAGAAAGGGGCAGATAGCCAGTGGATGGGATCAGAGGAACAGACAGAGGTCTGCTGAACCAGGTAAGGAATCAAAAAGTGCCTGTTGGCAAGGAAGGAACATGCAGAGGAAGTTGCAATTTTCCTTGTGTGATCTAAAGGTGCACTCTGACCTTCTTTGTTTAGGTTTGTGTTAATTAAAATATGACTATGTATTCATTGATATAATAGACCTGAGTTATATATGGAATATATTATATACCTATATATACACACACATATTACATGTACAAATATGGGGTCTCATCTGCTTTTAATAGGCACCTTTACTACACGGAAGCATGACAATGTTGGCCAGCCGGAATAATAAATAAGTTTGGAATTGTTCAGCAAGAATTAGCACTTTTTAAGGGCACTTCACCCACTCTCAGTGGACAAGATTAATTAAAATTCCCTTGATAATTTTATTTACCATTTCTGATTTCTTGTCCTTCTCTGTCCTTTTCACCTAATAGAGCTCAGAAGCCAGGAGTCCATTTGGTATAGATTTTGCTGTAACAATATGCATCTTGACTTTCTACTTCCTTGACTTCCTTTTTAGAATGGCAGCTTATCTGTATTCAGTGCTGTCTGTAAGGACATGGCTGCAGGTTCACAATTCATCACCAAGGGAGTCCAGGCATATGGCACAATGAGGCCATTGAAAGAGCATTGTGTTACAGGCTGTTTTCCAAAGGGTTTTTTTTCTTATTAAAGTTATCAGGGAAATGCTATAATCTGAAGACTAGTGTCAATATCATCAGACGGGTTAATGAATGCCTCATCTACAATAATCAAAAAACACTCAGAGTTTCTTTAATTTTTGCTCCATCAAACCAGCAATCGGAGATATTTTGCTCATATTCAAATTAATGCTTTTCATTTAGTTATATTCATGTCTTCTTTTAAACACTGAATAACTCTGAATTTGGCCTATGTTTTAAAACATTTTATTGACGTACACAGACATTCTGCAAGAGAGAGTATGATGCTAATTGTTCTACATTGTAATCCACGTGTAATAAGTTAAGACTTAAGAAAGCTAGAATAATTTGAGACAGATATTTTAATTAAATAAATAGAAATTATAAAGCCAACCATTGTGTGCCAAAATGCCCCTCCTGGTATATGCATACCACCATGTTCATTATTTCCCAATATGAAATGTGGGACTATTTTCAATATACTTTGTATTACAACCATTTGAGATCAATGCTGCAGTTGGTTTACGGATTTGTTTGTCACCTGTAACACTTGTACCATGCAGTTTATGTTCTTAGTATAAATACCTTAATTGATTGTATATCAGGTGTATACAATTTTAGTCTACCAATATGGGACTTCGAAATCAATACTTGCCCTGACAAGAGGATTTTGCAAACAGCAAAGAAGGCTGATATGAATATCTTCTCTTCCCTTGATTGAAAGATAGTTTAACCTAAACATGCAAGCATGAAGGACATGCCTCAGAAATGAATAAGTCTAGGTAGCTTCCTAGAAAGTAGTGTTATTACTCATCAATTCACCACTTATGGCAAGTCAGTTTAACAGAGCAAAAATGACTGATGATGTTATTACCTCTGAAACGTCTCAGGTTTTAGTAAGGTATTGATGCGGTTGACTATCCAGCTGAACAGGCGACCATATAAAGCCTTGGCTGTCGCATCTCTGACATCAGTTGCTTTCTCTACTGTATTGGGTCGTACAATTGTTTCTCCTCGAGTCACTACACAGTGAGAGGTGAGAGCTTCCTGCAGCTCATCAGTTTGGATATAGAGCAATGAAGAGGCTGGAAATTAGTAAAATACATTGGAAAATTAAAGAGAAGAAAGCACACAGCAAGAAAAAAAAGATAATGAAAACCAACCTCAAATATTTAGCTTTGTCCTGAATAGATTTGATCAAGGCAACGTTTGAGAAGATGAGAGTGATTTCACACAGAGGTAAATCTGACATTGTGTAAAAATATAAAACACTCTATAACGGATGAGCAATCCATGTTACACCTCTTCCAATTTCATTTCCATTCAAGATTCTGTTCCCCACTTCCAAAACACACCTCACTCCCAACAAAACTATCTTCTATCATTCCTCCCATCTCACCCACTCTGACCCCTTCACACTTCCATGAATCCTTCCAGTTTTAATTTGGTCCCAAGGAAGTCCTTTTAAAAGGTTTTCTATGATTCAGCTGTTCGAAGAACATAAAAAAAAGTGAACCAGCTGGCCCACGGCCTATACTTTACAAAGCAGTGATGCTCTACTCATCCTGATTCTTAACACTTTTATCTCATCAGCATCCGTGGAATCTTCTGAGAGAAGTGAAAAGGAAGATAAAATATTCAAGGCCAACAAGAGAAAGGAAAAGCTCCTCTTCAACCATTTAGATAATCAAATCAGAAAAAACGTCCAGCTTTAGTTTCAAAGTGTGCACTAAATCAGCACACATAGCATGAGCCAATTAACAGGTGTTACTGTCTCAAGGGCTTCCCAGATCAGGCCTTTGTTTAAAATGCCATTTTGATGCTAATGTACCTCCTTCATGATCTGAAGAAGTTAAAACCGCAGCCTTTTGGAAACAAGGTGGGATTTTGGTCGGTGCATGTCCCTGATGATTTTAATAGTTTGCTCAATTGTTTTGAGGCAGGAATACAGGAACTGCATCTTGTATGGTTTACTTTATATAGAATTATCCTTGTAATGTAATCTAATTGGGGATTTGCTCTGCATTTGTTACATAGCAATGTTCAAGAATCTTAACAGCTTTAGGTACGGTAATACTAAGATCTTACACATCTCAACTAACCTTAGCTGCATTTTTTTGAGTTGTCACTGAATTCATTCTCATTAGATTACTGTTTTTTTCTTCCATTATTGACACTGCAGTCTCTGTACTGAATGTTTCCTCCCAGTTTGTTTTTATTTTGTCAGTGGTGGATTTGATGGAGGAATCAGCCCATTTAACTGAGGCATCAATACCAATTTTAAAAATTTATAGATGTGATGGATATCTCTGCTCATGTACTGAGTGATAATCTAAAGTTAATTATGGGAACAAAGTCAACCATACGCTACATATTTTTAATTGGAATTGTGATGTGAAACCCAAAATGCAAAAAAATTGCTGTAAGTTTATTTTAATAATGTCAATAATTTTCAAATTTTTCAAATTTCATCCCACAAATTGAATAAATTAAAAATAAAACTCCTGGCCTGATTGCATTCACTGACAGACAGTACCTGGCTCCCTTCAGCACCAAACTTAGAGAGCAACTGGACAGCTAAAGCAAGATCAGCTTATGCAAAGGGAATCTTAAGGTCATTAATTCACTGTAAATGTTTGTCAGGAGCAGTGGGGTCAATTAGGAATGAAAATGGATATCCATCGTTGTAACAGAAAGCATGGCTGTGGTATTAAACAGTACTGAAGAATCTAACAGGCTATGATTACAGCTAACTTTTATGTATGAACACTACATTCTTTGGACAAATAAATATTTGGCCAATATTAAGCTGTTACATTTGTAAAAGAGGGTCATGTTTTCAGTACGGTGTCATGCTTTAAATGATTTGAGTTAAGATGAGTTTTACACTCTTGAGTTATATACTGTGATACATTAATACTATTACAGGCATGCTTCTTAAAGATATAATTCCATCCCAACTCTGAGACATAGTACAATATTTCCCCTTTACCAAGGTAAAAAAAATCCTAAAACAGATATACAAGGCTCTACTTAGGCACATATTGTCGATTTGCCCAAGGAATGGGCAGAGAAAAGCAGAGAAAAAAGAGTTTACAGGAATAACATTTCAAAGCTCAATGTAAGACTTTGGAGAACTCATTCTGATCTGGTGATCATACACCTATCTGGAGATGTATGGATTCCTCAATGTTAAGTCAATTTTAATAATAGAATCCTGGGCCTTATAAATTGAGACAAATGCTACAAAATCCATGAATTTATATTTAACATAAATAAAATGTTAGTTCACCCCCAGCTGAAGTATTATACCTAATTCTGGGAAACACACTTCAGAAAGATGCTTTAGAGGATACAGACATGATTTACTAGTATTTACTTGAATAAAGATTTTCCAGAGATAAAGAAAAAGAAATGCAGGGGATGGGGGGAATGTTTTAAAGCCAAAAAAAACTAACAGTACCCAATAAAGAGGACAGTGAACCACTGAGGCATACAGCACAGAAACAGGCCCTTTGACCCCAACTCGTTTATGCCGACTATGTTTCCTAAACTAGTCCTATTTGCCTGCATTTGTCCCATATCCCTCCAAATGTCTCCTATCCATGTATCTGTCCAAATTTCTTTGAAATGTTGTAATTGTTCCTCCTCTACTACTTCCTGTGGCAGTTCATTCCATATACACACCATCCTCTGTGTGAAAATGTTATTTCTCAGGTTACTTTTAAATCTTTTCCCTCTCACCTTAAACCAATGCCCTCTAGTTTTGAGTTCCTTTACCTTGATGAAAAGACCTTGGCTTTCCTTGGCAAAAGAATTTATCTATGTCCCTAATGATTTTATAAACTTCTATAACTTCATAAACTGAACCTCCTACACTCCAGAGAAAATAGTTACAGCCTATCCTGCCTCTTCATGTAACTCAAACCTTCCAGTTTCAATAACATTCTTGAAAATCTTTGTTGTACCCTTTCCAGTTTAATACCATCTTTAGCAGGGTAAACAGTATTGTATGCAGTACTCCAAATATGGCCTTACATGGTTTGGACTGTTGTCCAATTGTGGTTAATGGTCTATATCTCAAAGCTGCCAGTGTACTCACAAGGCTGGTGGTTCATCAGCTTGGTAGTCCCAGCAGCCCCAACAGAAGGGGTGGCACAGCTGAGACAGCAGGATGAATGACGAAGGCACCATGCAAAAAAAACTCTTGAAGCCCAGGTAAATTTTTTTTTAACTTTGCAGGCAGACACCAGTGATCAAGATGGGGGAGGGAACGATGAGTCCTTCCTGTGGGATGGCCACCTTGCATACAGGGAATGCAGTTGCCCATGGAGGAACACTCCATGAGACATGGAGTGACAGATAGAGACCACCTCCTCTCTGCCAGAAACCATTGGAAGATATCCAAGGTGTAGTTGGTGGTCTGACAGCTAGGAAATGCCAATGAAGGCAGAAGATGGTCTTTCCATAAGTCTTAAATTAGCACTGTAACTGCACTGTAGGATAAAGCATTCAGAAAGAAATAATAAGAACTCTGCTAAAAAAAAGTGCACTGAAATAATGCTGGGTGATTTTAATACACATATAGATTGGATAACTCAGGTTAGCAAAAGTAGCCTAGAAGATAAGGTCAAGAAATGTTTTCTGTAATAACCTCCCAAAGCAGCATGTTCGAGATTCAACCAGACAGCAGATTATCCTAAAATTGATAACATGCACTGAGACAGGATTAGTCAAAAATCTCATAGGAAAGGAGTCTCTGGTAGCAGTGATTGATGACTGAGTCTAAAGCTAAACAAAATGATGAATTGGATAAAGACAATTGTAAAGAAATGAGATTAACAGGTAGGACAGTAGAAATGTGGGACTGACATTTAAGGAGATGTTTCATAGCACTGAACAAAGATACATTCCAGCAAGAAAGAAAGAAAAACTAGGATCTATTTTTAAGGAAATTATAGCAGGGCACTTTATACAATCAGACATTGTGAACATAGTTTTGTGAAAGAAAGTTGTGTTAGTCTAACTCATTAAATTACTTTAAGAAAATAGCAAGCAGAATGGATAACAAGGAAATCTGTAAATATGTTATGCTTCCAAAATCAGGAGCATAGATTAAAGTAATTGGTCGAAGGATTAGAAGAGAGTTGTAGAATAATTGCCTTCACGCAGATAATCATAGGGGTCAGAAAACCACTGATTGAAAAGCTGACAGATGCAAAAATCCCCTTTCTATTTATGATAGTGTACTTGAGATCCTGTAACCATAATACAAAAGCACAGTATCAATAGGATGCTACTTGGTATGAAGGTTATATAAATATGCAAGTATGAGACAACGCAGGGAGAAGTACACCATATTCAGTGATTTTGGGGTCTAGATAGAAGGGTCATTCTTGCGAGCCTTCCATGCCATAAGATGATAATGGTCCATCGAAGTTAATCATCGCCTGTGTGGCTCAGAATCCCCAACATGGGCCTGCACTCTCTGCTGGTTTGTTGCAGAGGAAAGCTACAAGCTCAGAAGGTGCCCAACTTTAGGTTTTTGTTTTGTCTGTGTACTCTTCTCAGCCTTCTAATCAACTGAGCTTTATCTTCTGCTTGTTGTTTCCGATGCTGTTCAGCCAGCCTCCAGGGTCACTGAAATCAGCAACTGTCTCCCAGTTGGTAGTATCAATGTCTGGCATTTTCATATCTCACTTGCAAGTGACCTGGTAGCTGCAGTCTGGAGTCCCAGGAGGTTGTGACTCAATGGGCAGTTTATAGGAAAGCCATTTGATGAACATAGAGCCATAGAAATCTACAGCACAGAAACAGATCCTTCAGTCCAACTGATCCATATCCAACAGATATCCTAAACTTATCTAGTCCCATTTGCCAGCACTTGGCCCATATCCCTCTAAACCCTTCCTATTCATGTACCCATCCAGATGCCTTTTAAATGTTGTAATTGTACCAGCCTCCTCTGGCAGCTCATTCCATGCATGCACCACCCTCTACATGAAAATGTTGCCCCTTGGGTCCCTTTTAAATCTTTTCCCTCCCATCCTAAACCTATGTCCTTTAATTATGGAATCCCTGACCCCAGGGAAAAGATTTTGTCTATTTACCTAATCCATGCCCCCTCATGGTTTTGTAAACCTCTTTAAGGTCACCCCTCAGCCTCTGACGCTCCAGGGAAAACAGCCCAAACCTATTCAGCCATCTCCCTATAGTTCAAATCCTCCAACCCTGGCAACATTCTTGTAAATCTTTTCTGAACCCTTTCAAGTTTCACAACATCCTTCCAATAGGAAGGAAACCAGAATTGCACACAATATTCCAAAAGTAGCCTAACCAAAGTCCTTTACAGCTGCAACATGACCTCCCAACTTCTACAGTCAATGCTCTGACCAATAAAGGAAAGCATACCAAACACCTTCTTCACTTTCCTATCTACCTGCGACTCCACTTTCAGGGAGCTGTGAACCTGCATTCCAAGGTCTCTTTGTTCAGCAACACTTCCCACAACCTTCCCATTAAGTGTATAAATCCTGCCCTGATTTGTCTTTCCAAAATGCAGCACCTCACATTTATCAAAATTAAACTCCATCTACCACTCCTCAGCCCATTGGCCAATCTGTTCAAGAGTCCTTTGTGCTCTGAGGTAATCTTCTTCGTTGTCCATTACGTATCCATGCTTAGCAAAGTATGTATATTGATCATCATGCTACAGAGCCTCTGAGTTGGTCACCTTGTTTTGCCAAGAGATGCTGCAACTATGTCCCTGAGACAGTGAGTCAGGAAGCTGTTTAGCCATTTCTCCTGCTTAGCACATAATTTGCAGGTCCCACCACTTCAGTGGTGTGCGCTAAGGACAAAGCCTTGGTAGAATCACAGTTTGGTGTTCTCAGTCATAAGGTCACAAACATAGAAACAGAATTAGGCTATTTGGCTCTGCTGTATGATCAAGGCTGGTATGTTTCTCAAACTCCATTCTCTCAATAACCCTTGACCCCATTACCAATCAAGAACCTATCTATTTCTGTCTTAAGTACACTCAATTAGAGTCAAAAGAACTACAGATGCTAGAATCCAAGGTAGACAAGCAGGAGGCTGGAAGAACACAGCATGCCAGGCAGCATTCAGGAGGTGGAGAAGTCAATGTTTTGGGTGTAAATGCACTCAATGACATGACCTCTACAGCACTCTACAGCAATGAGTTCCATAGATTCGCCACCCTTTGACTGAAGAAATTCCACCTCATCTCAGTTCTTTCATATTCTTCACTCAGCTTGGACATAACATCTGCAGTTTTTGTGAAGTGTGTGTTGATTGCAGCATCAAGTGGCAGATCACTGAGGTGAGTGTGGAGTGTAGCTACCAACAACTCCAGCATCACAGTTACAGCAATGATAGCTGACAGTATAGTGACATCCTGGACCATAACATTAGTCTTCCTGATAGTGATGGCCAAACCAAGCACTAGTTGCACAATTGTTCTAAAACTCAGGTGAGAAAGGCTGAACAGATTTTCATAATTTCCGATTAGTAAGTAGATATACCCTACAGACGATCTGAAATCAGATGGCAGCAGCAAAAATAAGAATAAGCCAAAGAATGGCAGTGCGAGAACATAATACAACAACGGATCTCAAAGGATTCCATGTTGTCCCATCTTAACTAACCCTAGCTGTCATGTTGTCATGGAAAGAGGAGATCTCAGCTTCGGCAGGCCAACAATTTTCTCCAACTGTTTAAATAAAATACCTTTGCATATATTACCAAATGTGTTGGTGAGGTTGATTTGATAAAATGAATATATACTATTTTTATATCTAGCTGGTGTCAGTGTTCTGATTTGGTGGCATGGTTTGTTCTGAAAGAAAGTGTTAATTATACAAAGTTCTTGACAGCATCAAAGCTCAAGTGGTATCTGATCAATTCTATTTGATGTTTACCGGGTCATGATGTCAAAGGCTGGAGAGCCGTACACCCTTGTCTGCAGCCACTCTTGCATTGAAATCTCCCAGTAGCGAATTATCTTCAGATTTAGGGATTTTGTTGAAAGTAATGTCAAACTCCTCAAAGAATTGATTTTTTTTTTGCCAATGACTAGGAGCATAGTATTGTAGCACAGAAACTTATGAAGTTAACTGGCCCTGACTGAGTTGAGAGAAGGATAGAAAGAACAAGTTCTGAACTATTTGCCTGGTTACATCTTCAAAAGTAGAGATTTGCTCACAGCGGAAGTACACTGTGGTCAGGTATTTCCTCTAACCTATTCCCTTGGCAGTTGAACATGCAATGTAGCCACTGAAACAAGATTAATTCTGTCAGAAATTTAAGAAGGGAGGGAGGAGATTTTTGAGGCTGTAGGAAATCTGGAATCACAGAGGAAAACAGAATATCCAGAAAAATAGCACAAATTGTCAAAACATGACATACATTGTTTCTATGCGAGCTCACCTCTCCTCTACCAAACTGTATGGGAAAACCATGAGAACTCTTCTGAAACTCAGGGCCATAAACGAGTCACAAGAACACTCAAATTCGTTATTGAAAGACAAGCATTAAAAATTATGTGAAATGAGAAAATACTAAGATGAACTCATTAGGACTACATTTCTAAAATGGAATCTGTTTGGCAAAGTATTGCATTTTAATTGTTCTCCTGATTTTATTGATGTGAAATCAGGAGGGCCATAGTCAGGTACTGACCCCTGCACCCACCTCTCTGTTCACAGTCCCCACTCAGTGAGTGACTCTTGCTGCAATCACATGGTATGTCCACATAGACTCTTACAAATTTTTATAGATGCATCATAAAAAAACATCCCACCTGGATGGGATGGCAACTGCTCTTCCCAACATTACAGAGTCGAGGCCCCCAGTCTCCCATCCATTGACTTCATCTATACTTCCCACTGTCTCAGGAAAGCAAGCAACATAATCAAACCCCTCCCACCCTTGCTATACACTCTTCCACCCTCTTCCATTCAGCAGAGGATATAAAAGTTTGAATACACATGTGAACAGATTCAAGAACACCTTCTTTCCCACTGTTAACAGATTTTCAAATGGACTTCTCAAATGTTGATCCCTCTTTACACCTTCTCAGCAGCTGTAATATTTGTCCTGCACTCTGTTCTGTTTCTCTAATGCACTTGTGTAGTATGATATGTTTGTAAAGCACCTAAGACAACACTTTCCATAGCAAGGAATCAAATCAATCAGATGATGCTCCACATTGGGATGATACACTTATCAATTTATTCTGCAGTTACAAGAATAACCTTTTTTACATAATGCATGTGGGAACTACAACAGATATACAAATTTTTACTCATAACTTACCATTTTCAAGCATTTCAAGATTGACAATGTTACTTTTGTCAGTCTGGTGTTCCGTCACAACTGAGGTGAACTCAATGTTGCCGATATTCAATATGGCTGCCAGAATGCTGTATATGTTCCCCAGTTCCTGTAGAAAGGTGTTCATTTATGAATTTAAATATTAACTGAAAGTATCATTATGCATATGAGATTATGTATTTCACTACAAATACTGGTAAGAAAGATGCAATGGAAATAAAAACTAGGGAATGGTAAAACAAGCTGGCAACATTCTGCTCACTATTGTATGTTTAATTTTTCAAAATGCCTTCGATAAGTTATCAAATAAGAGACTTGTGACCAAGTTTCTAAAGTGTGGAGTCAGGGGACAAATCACAGAATGGATAAAGACATGATTACAAAATGGGAAACAGTGAGTTGTGGTTACATTCCAATATAATGAGTATATTCATTTCCAACTTTAAGTTTTTTAAACTGTTTTATTCTCCCTCTGGGAGGTAATTACTTAAGCAGGTAAAGATTAGAAAGTGGTGTTCCACAGGATTAATGCTCAAACTGCTGGCTTTCACCATTTATATAAGTAATTTGGACTGAAGAATCAGAATAGAAATTCTAAAATCTTAGCCATCCAATTGGGGGTGTAATGACTGCAAAGAAGCACTGAGACAAAATACAAAGAGGCACGAATAAACTTGCTGAATTGATAAGCAGTTATCAAATAAACCAATAAATATTGAATGCGGGGAGTTGTATTTTGGTAGGAAGAATAGGAGGTCACATATGGTTTGAATTTCAGGGGTGGACCTGAAAGACGGCCAGAAGTGGATGCAATTAATAAAAGCCCACCCCTCAGTGTAAGATGGGGCAATAGATAGACAGGCTCAGAGTGGAACCTCTCCCATCAGTGGGAGGAAGTCCCACTGGGGCCAGCCAACCTTATGAGCCAGTAGCTCTTGTACCCTTGTATCAGTGCCAGAACATGCTCAGGCGCGCTGCTGGGACTACTAGCATGATTATACAGAATTTTAATGCCAGAGTTCAGTCCTGATCTTTAGGATATGGCGGAATTGGCCAGTCTGCTCATACTATTCCAAATTCATTCTGACCAGAGCCTTATATTACCTCAGCAGTACATCTCTGTTCTTATTTTCTAGCCCTCTTGAAATTAATATTGACATTGCATTTGCCTCCCTAACTGTCAACTGAAACTGCATGTTAACCATAAGAGAATCCTGAATGAAGACTCTCGAGTCCCTTTGTGCTTCCAAATTTCTGAAGCCTTTCTCCATGTAGAGAACAGTCTAAGCCTCTATTCTTCCTATCAAAGTGCATAACTTCACACATTCCCTACTGTATTTCATTTGTCACTTTTTGCCCACTCTCCTTGATGGTCCAGGTGCAGGTCCGAGCGTGGGAAGTTGGCCAGGAACTGCCGAGACTTGGGTCACAAACGCATCAGTACATTTTAGATATAGGGTAGGTGTTGCTATTTGAAGGTGAAACCAGAACTATTTCTACCTGAATTCTTTATAATTGTTTGACTTTCTAAAATCCCAGTTGATACTTCATGAGCAATTTAACTGTATCTACATCCCATCCATGGTAGTTCAATAAAAAGGATACCACCAGCTTCTGAAGGTAACTAGTGGTAATGAAATTTATCATTCTGGCCAGTGAGGACCACACAATCAGAGTTTATAATAAAATAACTTATAATTAAAACAAAAGTGACTGATACAAATTTTCTACAATGGTGACAGAATGTCAAGTGAGAGAAAAAAAGATGTTCAAAGTCTGTCACAGAAGAGACACCTGATATGTACAGAGACTTAATAAGGTTAGAATATAATTAAGGATGAAGAAGGGCAATCAGTTCATCTTAATACAACAATCCAGCTCGGCATCTGTTTATATTCAAATGATTCTAATGCATTGGCTCTATTCTGTTTTCCCAGAGTTCATGCTATTTGTTCATCAGTACCTTATTAAATAAGACAATAGATAAGCCAGTTCATAGGATTCAATGCTAATGCTTGAATGTTTCCAAAGAAAATGATGCAGGTCTACCTCCAGGGTGAAACCAATGACTTTGAAACACTGCTCGAGGGCTTCAAACTGGACCTTGTAGAAATAATTAGTTACAATTTCTTCCATCATTGTAATTTTCTCATCCTGAAGATACCTAAAAGATTTTGTAACAAGTTAATGATCAAATCTGATACTAAATTAAGCAATGCAACACACAGATGGGAATGTCAAGTTTGTCAAAGTGTATGGATCATTATTATTACAGTGCAAAATGGCTCTGGTCTCTCAATATGTGTAGTAAATACTTCTCAATTATTTTTAATTTCGTGCCAAATGGTAGGCTGAAAGATTTCTTCATGAGTCAAGAACTGAAAAGTTAAAATAAAGCCTTTTTTTAAATGTTTCCCTTATTAGAACTATGGTATTAACAAAATTCAGAATGAAGTTCTCATTGTAGGTCAAACTCCAGCAGTGCAATAAAGACCATATCAGCCTGAACTCAGTGTTATAGCCTCTACATAAGCCAAATTACCTTGGTGGTTGACCTTTGGATAACTTATAATGCGCCAGCTTGTTCTTCTGTGCTAGGCCAGCATAGATATAATAGAAAATATGGAAGTTTTTCTCTCCCCTGCAAAAAAGTGGAAACAAGTAATAATGTAGAAATTGACCCATCATTTAAATTCACAATGCCTCTTATTGTTTTGATACTCTCAATGGATGAGGCCTGTCGTATTGAAAGTTGCTGTAAAGCAGTAACAAAGATTTGTTTCTTTACTTACGGAGCCTGGTGGATGACTCTTGACTTCTCTAGCAGGTACTCTGAGATCTGAGCCCCCATGACTGTCCCACCGCTGGTAAACCTCATTTCCAAATACTTGCCAAACCTGCTGGAGTTGTTGTTGATCACTGTGCAGGCATTTCCAAATGCTTCGAGTAAGTTGTTTACCTGGAGAATCTTCTCCTGCAGCATCCTGTTGTTGGTCTGTAAGAGAAAGATTCGCTGGAAAATTTCCTGAGGAGTAAACTTGAAAAAGAACCTGGAGCTTATTTTTCATGACCTGTTTTATTTGTGACTTTCACCTCGCGCTGCTCACTATTCCCCCACCCCATTGTTAAGAGAAACAATTCTGTTGGTGCAATAAGTATTCTTTCTTATTGCTCCTCCTAGGGATGAAGTGGAGTACTATACATATTTATGTACTTTCGGAGCGACGCTCCTTCATCAGGTGATAGTGGAGGGCTCAATCCTAACACACAGAATTTATAGGAAAAATTTACAGTGTGATGTAACTGAAATTATACATTGAAAAATTGATTGTTAAGTCTTTTATCTGTTTGAATACCATGATAGTTTCACTTCTTTTATGTGTAAATCACAAAACCTTTTGCATTCTCAAGTTAGCTGTTAACAATGGGTGATAGCTAGACAATATGGTATTCAAACAGGTGAAAGACTTAACAATCAATTTTTCAATGTATAATTTCAGTTGCATCACACTGTAAAGTTTTGCTATAAATTCTGTGTGTTAGGATTGAGCCCTCCACTATCACCTGATGAAGGAGCGTCGCTCCGAAAGCTAGTGTGCTTCCAATTAAACCTGTTGGACTATAAAGTGATGTTGTGTGATTTTTAAATTTGTACACCCCAGTCCAATGCCGGCATCTCCAAATCATATATTCATATAAACATTGATCTCATCTTAAAACAATCCCTAAGGTAATAGATCAAAAAAGTAGCTTCTAGTGTATTATAAGTTACCATATTTCCAGTAGCTTCTATTTGTCAACTAAAGCAGGAAGATTGAAGAGCACTGTGATGTTTTGAGGTAAAGCTTAGAGTCTCAAGTCTTGCTGTTGTGAATGGTGACACAGTGCAATACCCCTGCATCAAGGCATAGGTCATGGGCTGGGAGCTGTCAGTGTGACATTTTCCAATTGTGGCCCAGCATTTTCCTTTCTTTCTCCTGGCCCCTGAGCACCGTTGAAAGTATAGTGTCAACTGCCATTGCTGCTTTCTCTCCCAGGGTGTGGGAGATCGGAGATAGCCCTTAATAATCCGACCACACCTGAGGAAGAAGTGGAGCTGCAAAAGCTTGCAATTTCAAATAAGCCTGTTGGACTATAACCTAATGTCATTTGACTTTTGACCTAACAATATAGAGGGAGACAATGAATAGCTGATGTGGTGGCGATTCCCCGAATTGCCTTGCAGATTCATTTGGCATGAAAATGTGTTGCTGGAAAAGATTCATTTGGGAACCATGTTAGATGTGCTGTGTGCATGTGTTTTAGTTAAAAGTAAGCTCCTCAAAAACATTACCTGCATAAAAGTCAACTTCCTTAACAATTTGCTTCAAAGATGGGTCTCAAAAATTCAATTTTTACTTGAGTATTTCTGAAGGGCGTTCAGCTCACTTTAAAAGCAGCATGGTAAAGGAATTCATATAACAGCGGGAATCACTGTCACTCTCATTAAACAGGAAGTTGTATGCATACCTTAATGTGGAAAAAAATGGAATCAGTGTGTTTCAAAAAGGTGGACTTGGTTTAAAAAAAAAGCATTGAGACTTAGTGATGACTGGGTGCATTCCATGCAATCAAACTGAAGTATGAAGAGGGTTCCAAGTTGAATTTGTTGATCTTAGCCAGATCAACTATTGAGTGTATTTAGAGGGAGGTGGGGGTCTCTCAGCCTTAATTGCCAAGTAATTATCTTTTCTTTAACTTACGAATAGTAGCACGTGGGCAGGTTTGATTTTGGTTGCACTGCCCTCTGCAATATAATATCCCTTACTCTTTCACTGTCAGGCTTCATGCTGTAGCAGTGCCACTCAGGTACAGTGCCAGAGGGTTACCAGCTTCTGTCTAGTGCATTCCCACAAACCTCAGCTAGCTTCAGAAGAGAATAATGTAACAGGGAAGAAGGCTGTAAAAGCAAAGGGTCAGAATCCAATTTTGTAGACATTTGGCTCTTGCAGAAAATGTTATGTCATTTTACATTTTCTTTTGTGGACCAAAAGGGTAATTTACTTCATAGTTTAAGCCAGTAATGTGCATCGCAAGCTCTGTGGTAACACTGTAATGATGTTCAACTCTGTTTATCAGGATTTGTCACTGCTCTCTGGCAAAATATGGCAGATCAATGGGAGAAACCACCCCCAATTCTCCACCTCACTACCACAACATCCCATTGGTGTGTTGATGCATTGCTACTGTTATGCTTGGAATCATCAATATGTTTAAATCATGAATCCTGTACAATTGGAATAAAGAAAATACATTCTAGTTCTGCACTTGAGTGGGCACTGTGCATTAATCTAGAATTCTGAGGAAAGGAATCAATGAGAAAATATTCTTGTACTCGGAGCATACATAAATTTATCTTGATTGATCCAGAAAACATAACGATAAAAATTATAGCATATAAAATGAATTAAAATGCAAATGAGGATTTGAGTTGAAGCAGGTAACCTTAAGTTAACTCACTGGGCAGGAAAACCATTGTTTGAATGTTACATTTGCACTTGCTCTACGTTACATTGAATTGTTTTGCACTCAATCCCACCAGCTTTTTGATGAGTGCATTACATTAAAATTTCTCCCAGATGTATATTTTAACAATATACAATACCTTTCCAAGGACAGTGAGCTGCTCAACCAAGAAGTGGGTACTTTCAGTCTTCCCAGCGCCACTTTCTCCACTGATGACAATGCACTGACATAGTTAAGGAAGACACATTAGTCATCACATCCTTCTACTGAGATCGCAAACAGCATGAAGAGATTAAAAATGTGAAATGGTGTAGAATGACTTTCATAGAAATATGGAATAATTACAGTTCAGAAGATGACTATTTAGCCTATCATCTGTTTCATATCATCCAACAATTTTTAATTTGTGTCTTGTACATCTAGGTCTGCCACTAAAATATATTCGGAAGAGCAGGGGATATAACACTGATCCCTTAAAATCTTTGCAATAAAACTCCTCGAAATTTGAGAAACAACTGTTCAGTACCACTCTTTATTTTCTGTTGCTCAGCCAATGTCGTATCTAGGTTGCTATTGTCCCTTATACTCTTTGAGTTCTAACTATGTTTACAAATTTGGTGTATAGCACATTATCAAATGTCTTTTGGAAGTCCATCCGTTGTCCTCATCAACTCTGTTACCCCATCAAAGAGCTCAAGCAAGTTAGTTAAAATCTACTCAAAACCCGCTTAGTTAAACCTAAACAAATTTGAGCTGGTTTTGCTTAGTCAATCTGCATTTGCCCAGGTGAGTATTCATTTTATCCTAATTTATCATTTTTCAAAGCATCCCTAAATCTAAGATATTTGTTGAGGAATCACAGGTACCTGATCTGAGTTGTAAGTGACCATAGCCTGGTAGGCAGTGTCAGCCACAGCAAAGATGTGGGGTGGATTGGCAGTATGCTTCGCGGCAATGTACTGTCGGGAATGCTGTTAACAATAAAGTACAACTGAGCATTAACATATACTCATTGTTTACCTGTTGATACTAGGAACGAAATGATCTCTTCAGTATGCAGATGATGAGATAACTATTTGTCTATCAGTGAAGGTACTGAAGTAAATATGCTAACAGTCAAACCAATTCCTGATGAAGGGCTTTTGCCCGAAACGTCGATTTCGAAGCTCCTTGGATGGTGCCTGAACTGCTGTGCTCTTCCAGCACCACTAATCCAGAGTCAAACCAATGCCAATATCTTTAGCAAATATAGAAAATCCACAGCAAAGAAAGACACTATTCAGCTCACAAGGCGAAGTATTTCCTTCCATCTTTCTTTATTTAATCATATCTCCATACCCTTCTATTTATTTAGTCATGTGTTAGCTTCCCCTTGTGTCAGTGCTATGCTGTTTCTGAAGACAGCATTCGTTTCTTCATTCCCATTATTAGGAAATACAAATCCATTCTTCATTATTAACCAGGAAGACAGAAACATTGTTTTATCCTCCCATTACCATTAAGTTTCCAGTCAACTTAGACACCACACTAACTAGCTAATCAGAAAACATGAGCACATATGAGCTGATTTCAAACTCAACACTCAAGAAGTACATCGTGGGCAGTGGGAGAGTGGCATGGTTCGGTTAAGATAACTGGTGCTCGGGATGTTGTTTGATTCCCTCTCCTGTCCTATGCTGCTACTCCTTGTCAACCTCCCCTCCCCCTGAGCACTAACTTTGGAGCCCTGGCATCTGCAGGCTCAAGTACTGCCCTTGAGCCCTGAACTCTCTCAATAATTTAGGGTTTCATTTGGTAATGGACGAGTCAAGTGGAGACCAGCAATTGAGATTGCCCAGGTGTCTTGCTGAGGGACCCACTGTGTGTTATTCCCTGCCCTGTCTGATGGCTCAATTATTTATTTTAGTTATTTCCACCTGCATTGCCAATTTTTTCTCATGATGGTTCTGATGGTCTGCCTATCACAAGTATTCAAAAATAAACCGCTTCTCTGCATAATGTGTTCAATAGTATGGAAAGCTCAGAAGCTAAAACTCAATACATTAGAGAGAAAATCGACACACAATAGCTGCACAATAAGAATCTTCTCAGAAATGCAACCTGATTGAAGGAGTACGATACCTACAAATTATTATTTGTTAAAGTCTTCCATTAGGGCCAAACAGCAGAAGAAAATGCAACACCTGAAAATTCCTCCCAAAGCTTCTCCACAGATAAAAGAACACAGATGTGTGCTGTACCACTTCCCTCCTCACTTGTCTGAGAATACATTCTTCCTATCGCCACTGGATTGCTAGAAAGCCCCTTTGCCTCACAACCCCTCAGGAGCCGTGAACACATCTTCCATCACTTGGTAATATAGAAAACGTAAACTCTTCTCCCACTTGCCATTAATTTGCCAAGGTTATGGGTGTAACTTAGTTTGTGTGAACAAGGTCCTGACCATCAGCCAAAGAAGAAATAGGAACTGCACGGTATTTCCCTTTTGGTAAAAAAAATTGTTTTTGTGATGTGGGCATTACAAGCTGGCCACCATTTATTGTCTGTCCCTCGTTGGCCTTGAGAAGGTGACAATGGCCTTTGAGACCCAACACTAAGTGTAATTAGGCTCTTACCTGGACATCATTGGGATTCCCACTCAATTAAATCCCCAGTCAGGCAGATATCTGCCCCTCAAAAGCTGCAAGCCAACCAGGGGCTTATAGCTCCAGTCCTGGCAACAACACTGGGAGCAACGGCCACTGGAAGGAAGGCACTCGGGTCTTGTCCAGGATTGTCACTGGATGTCTGGAGTGAGTGCAGTGGGACAAGGTCAGAGTCATAGGGAGGGGCCTCACCAGTGCATATGGGAAGTGGGGGGAGGGAGAAGGGGATCGATGCAAGGACAGTGGCTGGCTGTCAGCTGTCCTCCATCCTTGCTGATGCCAGGTCACTTGAATTCCTGTGACTGATGGCCTCCCTCCCATGAGGCAGGCAACCTGAGTTTGCTGGGCAGTTTTCAGGAGGCACAGGAGATTCCAGCCAAATCCCTGGGGCCCTGGTATGCTGATAGATAATTGGTTCCAAGCACCTCATTACCAAGGCTTACCGCTTCCGGGAGGCGGTGTCCCAATGTCAGGCTCTTCCCCCACAGTGAATGAGGTACAGGTCACCCCCCGCCCCCCCCACTCCTCTAATGGCATGCCTGATTCTGCTGGCACTCACACCAGCAAACCTAACCCAGCATGCTCCATTGAATTTTGCATAATGCCTCTTGCAAAGAATGTAAACTGCTAAGGGTAAGACGCAAGCTCAAAAGATGATGCAGTGCTAACCAGATCAGACAGTTCATCCCAGGCTGAAAGTCTTTGGCATGAAAGTCTTCAATTGGACTCCACAGCCTCACAAGAACCTACAGCATGCACACAAGAAATGGCCATCTCGTGCTGAGATGAGTGTAAACGTATGGCTAGTTACCCCAATTTAAGTTTTATTATGAGCAAGGTAGTGTAGTGTTCAAGGGTCACCTGAGGCTTGTGTTAATGAGCTGGAGACATGAATTTAAATCTGTTAATCAAATAATTCCAGAACTGAAAGTTAGTCTCAGTAAAGGTGATGATGTAATCTGCTGGATTGTTGTGACACTCAGGTCACTGCATTCCAGAAATCTATGATCCTTACCCAATCTGACTGACATGTGACTCTAGACCTTCACAATATATGACTCTTAAATACCCTCTGAAATAGATCAGCAAGTCACTGAGTTGTATTAAACCATGACAGCAAAGTATAAAAAGAAAGAAAATCAGGACAGAGGCACTTTGCACCAACCAGAAATCACAAAGGTACATCCTGCCCAGTTCATATTGTAAAGTCTGCCTCCCTAATATCTGAGGACTTGGACTATTATGAATGCAAAACCCAATAGCGTGTTTATGCTTTAAACTGTCTCTTTCTTGCAAAATTAAACAGAATGTCCTGGATAGTGAAATCATATGCCTGGTTGTTATGGGAAAAGAGATTCAGGAGAAAACCTGTAGAAACCTGTGCTGAAAATGTGTTGCTGGAAAAGCGCAGCAGGTCAGGCAGCATCCAAAGAGCAGGAGAATCGATGTTTCGGGCATGAGCCCTGCCCGAAACATTGATTCTCCAGCTCCTTGGATGCTGCCTGGCCTGCTGCGCTTTTTCAGCAACACATTTTCAGCTCTGATCTCCAGCATCTGCTGTTGAAACCTGTGTCCTGGACACAGACTCTCAGTCAGAGAGAATCAGAGAGAGTGAGCCCAAAGCAATTGGTACTTTACAAGCAGAGCAAAAAATCAGAATGTTTATGAGGATGGTTTCCCTGTTTGAAGAGATGGAAGTTGCAGGGTTTGCAATTCAATTCAGGGGTTCGCAGGAGATTGAATAAAGGAACTTTTACAGGTTTCTAGAAGACATACTCTGGAATAGAAGAGAGAACTGAGTCAATTAAAAAAACTGGGAACAGCTTGGGAGTTAATCACTCAGTCTACATATCAGCAGAGAGTGTGGTGGAGCATATTAACCTGGAAAAATGTATTTTTGGTTGAGTTAATTCATTAACTAGGAAATATATTTTCTGTAATTCATCATTCAAGTTTCCTACAACAAACTGTTCAGTTGATAAAAACAAAAATGCTGGAGAAATTTAGCAGGGATGACAGTACCTGTTGAGTAATAAATAAAATTAATGTTCTGTTCGAAAGTTCTGAAGAAGAGTCATATTGTACTCAAAATACAACTTCTGTTTCTCTTTCTATGGATGCTGCCAGACCTGTTGAGTTTCTCTAGCATTTTCTGCTTTTATTTCAGATTTCCTGCAGGATTATGCTTTTATTTGGAAGTTTAATTGATGTTAGTTTTATATTGGTTCATCGAGGTCAGCCTTAAAATATGAGATCTTGTTGTACTATTCTTTTTATGTGATTGCTGAAAAAATTCATACCTTAATTTACATGTCTCTTCAAGGATCATACAGAACCAAAATTCATGGTGTTATCCCACAGACAAATGAGTTAACAGCCTGTACAAACCTAATCATAGCATAAAGTCAGCATTTTGGACATCTTTATCACCATTGTAAATGATTTCTATTCCATTAGCAGGATAGACCCACCAAGAATAGAAACACAATGACGTAAAGTCAGGAGAGAATGGTCCATGAAACTTCAATTTTGTCTCTGTACTCCATGAAGTGTCATGACATCAGGTCATATATAAGCCAGGAAACCTCCCAGTGTGTTTGCATCCCAGTTTGTAGCTTAGTCAAGTTGGTATTCTCAATTTGTCAAATGGCTAGTGCTGTTGTAACTGTAGTAGCCCCATGGATTGCAATTTGTTAAACAGTATGTTATAGACAGAACCAAGCAATCCCACAGCCAGCAGATCAGATAATTGCTTTGCTAGGCTATCCAATACAGCTGTGAATAGCAGTGAACAACATAATAATGAATTGGAGAAGGATCCATGAAATTTTCATTCTCAATGTTGGGGAAGCCCAACATGTCAGTGTAAAATGCAAGGCTAAAGTGCTTATAACTACAACCATCTTCGGCCTGAATAAGGAATGGGTGGTCATCTCTGCTTGTTCTGATGTCCCTGACGTCACAGGTACAAGTCTTCAACAATTCAATTCACTTTACTTGATATTCAGAAAAGACTAAATGCAAAAGACTAAATGCAAGGCTGCTGCAAAACTATTGGCCCCAATAATATCTTTGATATAATCAAAAAGACTTGTGTTCCAGAACAGCCTGCACCCCTGGAAGCCATTTCAGTACAGTTACAACATTGGCGTCAACCCAACAAAGTGTAAACTTGCACAAGTATGTCATGTCAGGAAAAAGCAGAACAAACCTTAGTAAAGTTGTGGTCAATAAGAACTAGAAGTAAAACACGTTACTGATTGAAAGCATATCTAGCCCAAAGGAAGATGATTATAGTTGTTGGAGATTAATCACCTCAGCCTCAAGACAGCTTTTCAGGAGTTTCTCAGGACTGCATGCTGAGAAGCAAAGAATCCCTACCATGTGGAAGCAGGCCATTCAGTCCATTGAGTCCATTGAGTCCATTGAGTCCACAGCGAGACTATCAACCTCCCATCTGTCACAAGTGACCAGAAACATTACTGAAGCAGCTATAATAATTCTATGGCTACAATTCAGAGATACAGGTTAATAAGATTTGGCCACAGGGGTACATGGGTCTAATAGCAGCTGGTGGAACTCATTGAGTTAATAACATTCAGTTGAGAACTGTAATTTTCAGTTACAATCACCATGGAGCTCACATTAATTGCTGTAAAATCCCATCTGATTTAACTCATACTCTTTTAGAGAAGGAAATCTGTTACGTTTACTTTCTGTGGTCTAGCCTATACGTGATTCCAGTTACATATTAACGTGATTGACTCTTAACTGCCTAGCATCACTTAGTTCAAGTGCATACAAGGAAATCCTAAATTCCACAAAGGAATACAATGATTCCCCAAGGCCTCTCAGCCACCTAAAGTATAAATCAAGATTGTGATGGAATACTGACTCCAGCTCCAACAAGGCTCACAAAGCTCAACACATCACGCTAATGCTGCATGCTTGAATGGCACTCCATTCACTCCCTCTGCAACCATTACACCAAGTGTATCCTGCTCACTATTAAGATGCGCTGCAGCAACATACCAAAGTTTCTCTGACAGCACCTTCCAAATGTGACAACTTCATTTCTGAGAAAAACAAGCACAGAAGACACCACGGGAGTACCACAGCTATCTGCAAGTTAAAGAGGATTATAGCTTTCTCTGAGCAAAAGGAATCAAAGGGTAAGACAAGAAAGCAGAAAGATGGAACTGAGTTATGGAGTCATACAGTCAGACAGCACAAAAACAGTAACCGCAGTCCAAATCGACGATCAGCCATGATCATACTGAATACTGGAGCAGACCCAAAGAGCCAAATAGTCTCCTCCTGCTCCTATGTTCTATCTATGTACCCACACATCATCCTGGCTCGGAAATAAATAACTCTTCTTTCATTACTGTTGGACTAAAATCTGCAAACTGCTTCTTAACAGCATTTGAGTGTACCCACACAGGGTCGACTAAGGTAGGTGAAGGCAGTGATTCATAACCACCGCTTCTCAAGGACAGCTAAGGACAGGCAATAAATACTGACCGTACAAGTAATGCTTGTGTTGTAACAACGATTTTAAAACATGTCTGAATTCTTAATATGCCTTGGTTGTCAGTGCACCTGCCACTTTATTGTTGCCTATAATTCTCACTCAGGTCAGCTATTACTAGCATTGTTAAAATAACCTGAGGATAGTTCTGAGCTATTTCCTCAGTACCTATTTTAGTGAGAGCAGCTGCTGTTCTGTCTGAGTAAGGGGAAGCAAAGTGACAAAATCTGAAAATGCTGGAGTTATTCAACCGATCAGATCAGGTCAAAATTCATCTATCTGAATTGTTAACTCTGTCTCTCCACAGATGCTGCCTGATCTATTGAGCATTTTCAGCATTTTCTGGTTTTGTTCCTGATCTCTTACATCCAGTGTATTGTTCCTTTGTAAGCGAAATGGAATATGTGAACAGAGAGGCTGACTCTCTCTCACAAGGATCTTTTGAGGTCCACTTTTACTAGGATGAAGATGAATTTTTATAGGCAACAATTAATCAATGTGGTAGCCTTAGAGCCATTCTTAAGTGCTGACACCAGGTTTGAGAGCAGTTTCAGAGACTCATGACGTGGACTCAACAGTCACAACGGTCATAAATAGTTTGCCACAGGATCTTTTCAGGCACCAGAGGAAATGATATTGATATTGATCAAGGTTCCATTTCTAGTTTCACTCAGTAGATGATAGATGCAGAGTTCTGCAAGGGTGGCAGCTTCATTCATTTCTCTCAAAGGCACAGAATAACAGCCCAGATCTATTGCCATTGCAAGCTTTTCAGGAGTGCCAAATGTGACTGGTGTATCTGAATAGAGAAACAGGAATCATTTGTCAATCTAACACAGTGCAGCAGCTCCTATTTCCTTATCAAGGAGATAGTCAGTAATGCCGGCAAAATCACCTTTCAAAAGGTATTTGTGGTTAATACATGACCGCTTCACTTTTCACCAGGTTTTTTATTTGAATCAGGTAATTGAGACCTGAGCATCAAAATTAGCAGGCACATAAATTTCAAAATGGGCATAATTGCAACTGTAAAACTGGAGTCTTGTTTATTATCTTAGTGCCTGAGAATACAAAGGCTGTAATTTCTCCAGCCCAGATAACCACACGGTGTTCCATGGAAAATGGGAGAAGGTAAACCATGCTGACCTTTGAGTCTATTTAATATGACTTTGGCTGATCTTTCATGTCCTCTTCCCCTTTCCCTCGATTCCCATGATGGAGTGAAAATCTGTCTATTCCAGTTTTAGGTGGATTCATTGGTGGAACATTCATGAAGTTTTGGGAAAGAGAATTTCATAGATTCTCATTTCTCTGACTTAAATCATTTCTTATCTCTGTCCCAAGTGATTGGCCCCTGTCCCCTGAGACTGTGCCCAATGTTTTAAATTCAATGGGCAGTGAATAAAATCCCAGCATTTTTGCAATCAACATCACTGATGTAGATCTGTTGTTGAAGATGCCTTCAAACCTTCTGCACCATCTGCACAATCACACACCACTCTGAGTCGGGAATTATGGATCGCTGTTCCTCCACTGTTGCCAGGTCAAATTCCTGCAACTCCCTTTGATACCTATAACTGTGCGTATCCTCACACCTTAAGGACTGTGGTGGTTCAAGGAGGCAACTCATGACAATGTTCTCCAGGGCAATGAGGGATGAACAATAAATGCTGACTGAGCCAATCCACCCACATCTAATGACAAAAAAAACACATTGTTGCTCTCATGTTTTTAACAAAACAAGCATGTGGTTATGTGAAGCAGCCACATTTGGCATAACATTTTCTTGGGGAGTCACAGATTTTGCAACACCCTGTAAGATTAATGGTGGAAAATTTGAAGCTTCGCCTGCCTATCATCGGGCTAAATACCCA
The DNA here is from genome assembly GCF_047496795.1 of Chiloscyllium punctatum. NCBI lineage: Eukaryota > Metazoa > Chordata > Chondrichthyes > Orectolobiformes > Hemiscylliidae > Chiloscyllium > Chiloscyllium punctatum. The sequence continues at coordinate 87,410,698 of NC_092746.1, read as the reverse complement.
AACAATATAAACCACAATAAGCAAGTGTCAGATGCTTTTACAAATGGATATCATTTAGAATCTATCGTGAAAAATATTGGGCTTCACCAATAAGGGAAAAAGGACTTTGAGCTAATTGGAAGCTTTTTTCTTGTGCATGAGATTTTTGTTCCTTCTTGAAAAAATGTTTAGCCCTATTGTTGGCTCAATCTCTCCCCTCTACTTGCCCTTATATTTAAGCTGACATTTTAGTTCCATTTTGTTTCATTAGAAAATTTATGTTCGCTACCTCAGTAAGAATCGAGGATCAATAATCAAAAGGTTCAGCATTTTATGTTTTGGAAATGTTCTTTCTTGATCATATTTTGAAATGTCAGCATAACATCAATTTTTTTTAAGTTTCAACACCAATTCTTAAGACTTGGTGAAATGGGAATGAGATAATTAGAATGAATATCCTCACAGTGATGGACAAACATTATTACTCCTGTTCCTTTAAGATGACACAGTGGGTTAAGAGAGTGCGAACTAAACTTTACAGATCAAGAAGTATCATATTTAGAAAACGTTAAATTAGTTATTCCTGATGAAGGGCTTTTGCCCGAAACATCGATTTCGAAGCTACTTGGATGCTGCCTGAACTGCTGTGCTCTTCCAGCACCACTAATCCAGAATTTGATCCAAATATGTTAATTGATGGATTAAAAGGATGAGCACACAGATGATTTTGAACCTTGCGGGAAGTCAAAATTCTAGTTAACATAGAACCAGAACTGCAGGTGGTAAAATGGAAAGAAAGGTCTTCAAAACACAAAGAAATACAGTCCTGTAATCATGGCAGCACTAAAAGACATTGTAAGATTTTTGAATGCCTGTAGCTAACTCATTGTTTCTCAATGCATTCATTGATAAATGAATATAACTTAAGTTGGAAGATTGCAATACAATACTTCCTTTCAACTCAGATGCATTGACTAATCTTTCACTAACTCTGTACATGCTCAGTGGATGAAGCAATGAGGAATTGAGCAAATCAGTTACAGTCAGTGATGTCTGTGCTTCAATATGTTCTATTTGTTCCTGGAGTAAACTAATGACCATAACAACAACTGGTCTGATTTCATACCTCATTCTTTTTCTACCATTTTCCACACAGCTTTCAGATGATGAAGATAACCAGCTAGTTGCCTCAGATTAAGCTCAATAGATTTCTCATCTTCTGACAAATCAGCAATAAGAGACCATAATCTCTGACAAAGGATTTCCAAAACATCGAGAGCTGATAGAATGCCTTTCAAAGAAGTTTGGTCTTCTTTTGTTAAACAGTTTTTTCAAGTTACTAGAAATTGACAAATTGCTCTGTTTGCCCTGACGTAGCGCGTAGTAAGTATTGCATAGAATCAGACCATTTACCCCAAGGTGCTGGTGCTTCTGCTCCATACATCTCCTTCCCATTTCATTGCAGCACAGTAATATATCCTTCAATTCCTTGTTTAATTGAGTGTTGATCTAACTTCCCCTTAATTGCACCTGTTTTAGTCAACTTTTGTGGTCAATTCTGACCACTCAATGGATAAAGAGGTTTGATCTTAACTTTACTTCTGGATTTAATGACTTAAGGATCGCAATGCAGCATTACCATATTTTATGATTGCCAATTTAAATGATTGCATCATTTACAGATCATGGAGGCTTTCCAGACAAAATAATATAAAGACAATGGTAGCAGATAATTGTGCTGGTCAATGTCAGGTGTCAAATACTAGAGGCCTGGATGCAATGATGCAATAAGTTTACTGATATGACATGAATGATCAAGGTTAATGAATATATCTTTGAATGCTATACTCCATTAGCTTTATCACTAGCCTCACTTAATACTCAATGTGCCAAACTCTCAGCACTTGCCACCAATTTCTATCAATCAGAGCTGATATCTGGTATTCAGTTGTTTGTTTCACTCTCACACACTCAGCACTGCAAACTCCACACCCATGTTTTGCAGCTTGCACACATTAACAGCTGTTCAAACATGACAGTCACATCACCCAAAGACATTATGCCAGGCTTACTGCTCCTTCTCAGCCCTGTTAAGGAGAGAGCTGTGGGTTCATTTGGGCCTGACAGATGACAGTATTCTCATAACAATCCTCCTTCTCGCATGCATTTACCCCTGATTCACAATTTTTTTGATTGAGGCAATGCAAACGTATATCATTTGCTTCCCAATTGCATTCTCCTGCCTGTCTTATTTCAGATAACCAAGAACTAATGTCCATTTGTAGTGGTGGCAGCAGTAGTGGTGGAACAGCAAGCAATGCAAGAATGAGAAAACAGTGATAAAGAAGAAACAACACTTCTTCTCATACTCATAGCTGAAATATTAACACTGTGCTGATATTTTAGAATAGCATTAGACAGAATCTGCACATAGTGAGACATTGCAGACACAGCAGGCAAAAAGAATAGATGGCAACTCACCAGAGTGTGAGATAGCATACTGGCACTGTTGCTCAGGTGAGCACTTTGAAGGTTTGACCAACTGTTGATGATGTACAGTGAAATGCCTGGTGTACTGAAAGACCTACTAGCTAATTTCAAGAAGCATAGAAAGCTTGGACTCCATCTTTCTCAATATGAATACAGTGACTCATTCCCTATGAATGGTTGTGAACCCAACCATGGTGCAACTTCTGATGGCAAATGTCTCAGTTTTCATTGTGGAATAAGTAGAGTCCACTTAATGTGTGGCCACTGCAGTACAGGCTCAAACTAAAGGCATGGAGGCTCAAGGTGCTCTCATCATAATTGCAGGCACTGATATTTAAAGAACTAGCAGTTCTTTCAAGTTATCACAGTGGTTCAGTAATCTATGCTCCAGAAGACCGCTGACATTACTGACATTGCTGAGTCACTAATTGGTGGGAGTGGGACTAGCTTCTTCTCTGAAATTGACAGCTCCTCCCATCAGTGCCACTCTGTGGGTGTTCTGACTATTGCCTGCCAACTGGAATGTTGTCACCCATGCAGTGCTGGTGCAGTCTGAAGGCTGGCCTAAAAAAGCTAGAGCTGCTCAAGGTTGCCTTGCAAAGCCATCTGTGTTCTCCTCCATTGTATGTCCCCAATTTTCCAGCAGCCATGCTACACAAGTGATATTGTATACGATCACTGGAACAGGAAAAGACATATGCAAAACAAACATGCTTTCATGCACGTTTATTTATAAATTTAGCTTAAATGTTTGTTTCATGATGGCTTTCATATTTTCATGTGGCCAAGAGGACAGTTTGATGGTAAGTAACGGAGGGAAAGTAAAGTGTTGGTGAATGGAAATTTGGCTCTGTGATTACCGTTATCACAGTCAGATGATTCATGGACAGCCTAGCTAGAACAGGACTGCACTGCTTGCCTCCTCCATTTGTCATATTCCTTCTCTTCCTCCTTCCCTTTAATCATAATTTCTTGATGGTGTCCTTAGGAAGTGGAGAAATCTAATGCATTTCACTTTATCCCCTGAATCCTCCGAGCTGACCTGGCCTCCTGATGAATCCCTTCACATATTCCTCTCCTTCCTCTTCCACCAGCTTCTCAGTTCAGTTCATTCTCCTGTCATTCTGTAGTTGAAAGGAAATGTATACGATGGTGCTGATGTCTGGGAGCAAGTATTTTGTCTATGTTTCTAAAAGACAGGACCAACTCCTTCAGCAAGTGACAAAACACTCCCTGCAAGCATCAACAACTTTCAAAAAACTCTAGAAACTACACACACCTCTATAATCCTGCTGTTGAATGTGTATTTAGCTATGAGAGGTTCATGAAGAGTGTTACCTGAGGCACTGAGTTGTAAAGTGGCAGCACTGGTACCAATTCAACAATTCACTCTGATTAATGCCATGATCTGACTAATGCCATGTTTTGCACCTTTCTGGTTCATAAACTCTATCTCCAAAATAGTCTCCAGTCTGACAAGGACCAAACATCTGTGGACACATTTGAGAGGCATAACATAGAAACTGATGTCATGGTGCCACTTTTCATAGCCAATATCTTTACACCTACTCTAAGACATTTGTTCAGAATTTTCAGGATGTCTATCAGAATGTATTTGAGTTCTATTATAATTTCTGAAAGTCTTTTCTGAAAGGACATATGGAAGAGAAGGAAATCTGACTGTCTGAATACAGAATTAGCTGCCCATAGAAGACAGAGGGTGGTAGTAGATGGAAAGTATTCAGCCTGGAGCTTGGTGACCATTGGTGTTCCGCAGAGATCTGTTCTGGGACCTCTGCTCTTTGTGATTTGTATAAATGACTTGGGTGAGGAAGTGGAAGGGTAGATTAGTAAGTTTGCCAGTGGCACAAAGGTTGATGGAGTGGTGTATCGTGTGGAGGGCTGTTGTTGGTTGCAACAGGACATTGATAGGATGCAGAACTGGGCTGAAAAGTGGCAGATGAAGTTCAACCTGGAAAAGTACAAAGTGATTCATTTCAGAAAGTCGAATTTGAATGCAGGTTACAGGTTAAAGGCAAGATTCTTGGCAGTGTGGAGAAACAGAGGGATCTTGGGGTCCATGTACATAGATCCTTCAAGTTAATAGGGTTGTAAAGAGGACATATCTTCTGTCAGCTTTTATTAACAGGGGGACTGAGTTTAAGAGCAGCGAAGTTATGCTGCAGGTCTATAAAGCCCTGGTTAGACCACACTTGGAGTATTGTGTTCAGTTCTGGTCGCCTCTTTATAGGAAGGATGTGGAAGCTTTAGAGGGGATGCAGAGGAGATTTACCAGGATGCTGCCTGGACAGGAGGACATGTCTTATGAAAAAGAGTTCGGACTTTTCTCAGTGGAGCAAAGAAGGATGAGAGGTGACTTTGTAGAGGTGTACGAGATGATGAAAGGCATAGATAGAGTGAATCATCAGAGACTTTATCTCAGGGTGGGAATGGCTATCATGAGGACACAAAATTTGAATGTGACTAGAGGAAGGTTTAGGGGAGATATCAGAGGTAGGTTCTTTAGACAGAGTGTGGTGAATACATGGAATGCACTGCCAACAATGATAGTAAAATCAGATAGATGAGGGACTTTTAAGCGACTCTTGGATAGGCACATGTATGAAAGTAAAATATAGCATATGTAGGTTACTTTGATCTTAGAGTAGGATAAAAGGTCTGCACAACATTGAGGACTGAAAGGCCTGTTCTGTGCTGTACTGTTCCATGTTCTATTTTCTTTTCTTAATCTTTTCTAATATCTCTATTTCCTTTCTACATTATGGAGGCCACAACTTTACTAACAGTGTGGACCAACTAATATAATATGTCCCCTAATTTCTCAGCTTTTCACTTCTTTCCTTCTAGAAATCAATACCTTTATTTACTTTGCTGACGTTATAAACTTAAGTTGCTACTTTTAGTGATTTATGAATCAGTACCCCTACATCCAGCTCCTCAAATTGTGTTCAAGTGCCAACCCAAGATTTGTTGGCAATGAAGGAGCACAGCCATTGGTGCAGGTTACTCAATGTGAATATTAGCACTGGTCCCTTACTGGATAAATAGAGAGGGTAGGCAATTGGAAGGGCAACTCTCTTTCAGTTTACCCACCAAATCCAAAAACGAGGCTGATATAAAAATGATTAACCAGCACTTTGCCAATCCTGTGTGACACAAGAAAAGTGAAACTATCCAGTCTTACCCTTGAGAGACTTTTCAAAATATTTTGACTTGTTTCATTTTGAATGTTATTGATTTTTTTTTAAATGTTGAGGATTGTCTCAGCCACTGTGGTGGAATTTTTCACGGTTGGCAAAATGGGACTAGAGTTTTAAGACAAAATCTTCGGATATGGTTTGGCCTAATAATTCCTCAGTAACATGGGAACTCTGAATTACAGGGTATTTTTCAGCCTTGTAGTTGCAGTCATGTCAACCAGGTAAAAGCCTCATTGTGTAGCAGCAGAATTGTAACAATGTTGACTTTACACAGCATGCTCTACTCTGTACACTCTTCACTTGTTTATGTTGCAGTTCATTTGCCAATAACTATGAAACATTTGTAAATTGTTGCAAAATACGAATCAGGTGGTTGGGCTATCAGCCCAGTTTGGTGTTCACCACTTAAAACAATAATTGTCGAAGTTTTGCTGAAAGTACATTTGCATCTTCAAGAATCAAAAACCAGGGACTTCTAAAATCAGAAAAAAATCTTCATCTATCTTTTGGTCCATTGCCAATGTTTTGTTTTGGCAAATGCTCAGTGATAACGGAATGTTAAACTGCATGATAAATCATCATGGGTGATCGGGCAATATTTATTACAGCCTCACTTTATCCCCCCCATTACTTTCTCATCACTTCTCCAGAGGGACAACATGCTCAGCTGAGAGGTATCCCATAAATGCGACCAATGCTGCTTCTTCATCTGTAAAGAGACAATTCCTCTCCTTTCTTCCACCCTATATCAATTCCAGGCTTATTTACCTTTGCTTTTCCAGTTGAGCTCTTAAATACAGCCTGAGGTTCCAGCAAGAAAAAAGATAATATTCAGTGATTAAGAATACCAAGCTATCCATCAGTATAATGTTAACCCTAGCCACATGTGATAATGATCATTTTCAATTTCAATTCTAAATTCAATTCTTTGTGGCTGTATAACACATCTATCAACAGAGAGAATGTGTAAATCTGCAACAAATAAACAAAAAAAGGATTGGAATCTGCATCAACTCTAAGTAAAATTAATCAAAAATGTAAGTACCCTGGGAAGTTGAGCTGAACATACTGCGAAGCTGATCATTTAAAAGATGTTTCCAATGATGACTAATGGATTATGTGAGTAGCAAAATAACATCAATTTAAATTTGGAAATTCAGAAGGAATTGCATGCCTGTCTCTTCAATCTACGATGATGTATCAAATTTTATTAACTTAGAAAGAAAAACAAATCAATTGTCCTCCTGTCATATTCTTTAAATTATCATATTCTATTCTGGGTTTGAAGCCTTTGAAACAGAATAAGGAGTTTATGTTCTTTTTTGGTGAATATATCAAGAAGAAAGGTGCCATCTGTTTTTAAAATGCAGTTCATAGCTTCTTAAATGAACCAACTAGTAAAAAATAGTCTTCAAATTGCATAAATATTCATTTTCATTAATGACTCTTCCAAAAATATTGCTTTTGTTAAATAGATATCTTTTCAGAACAAATTGTTGCATCAAGTTATTGTGGAAACTGTGAGATTTAGTTCCGTTCTGAATTATAATCAAAGTGAGTTGATAAACTGAACAGTTACAATGATTAGATGCTGACCTCTGTGGAATAGATGTTGAGTTTCTGGAATGGATTAACAGCGATGAGGATGTCTCCAACATAGGTATATATCTGTTCCTCACTGTAACGCTTTTGCAGCTGCTCAGTGACTGTATTCTGTCAAGAGACAATAAATAATAATAGTACAAATATGTAATTGGGTTGCTATGAAATTAAAAACCTGATATTCACTTGAGTAAGATTTTCAAACCAGACCAGAAGAGTCTGGTTCTGGAGAACACTGTAACGTTTTAGCAGTTTTTACTCCAGTGATGTTCTTTTTGGCAGATTCGCTGTCCAGAGGCCAGCCCGATTAATAGACTTGGCCCCCTGTCCAGTTGGGAGCACTGCAGATGAGGCTACAGCCCAGAGGCCAGGTACATTTCCTGCTGTTTTTGACAGAAACTCTGAGATGGGATCGGTTACAGCAGTCTGAGAGTCCGGGATGATCACTGTGGGGGTGATTCTGTTGGACGAGATTGGTGTATGACACAGGAGATGAGATGATCAGCAGTTATGAGGGAGGGTGTTAACAATCATGGGAAAAATTTGGCATGGTTGGTGATGGATTGTTGGGGCAATGGGAATTTGTTGAAGCTTGAGTGTGGAAGCTCACCTACTTTTCCTTCTCCACAAGAAGTGATGGAAAGACACATAATTCTTTGCTGCAGTTGGTCGGAATCCACTTTAGCTGGTTACCGAGGGTCTGGGAACTAGCCAGCATTGAAGCTGCAAGACAGGCAAACCTGGGGTGAACAGTCCCATTAATATATTTCATTATGTGATCCATTTCTGGGGAGCAGGTTAGTTTCCCATCCCTTGCCATGTTCTCATTAAATCTGCAAGTGGTGGGTGCATGTGGATTTGAGATAGAGTCATAGAGATGTACAGCATGAAAACAGACCCTTCAGTCCAACCCAAGATCTTTTAACATTTTAAATTTTTGTCCCTACAAATCCACTCCTAAGATTCAATCAAAAATTTGTTCATAGATTATACAGTTCTTGATTTTGATTTATTTGACATGCTATTTTCCAAAGAATCTTTGATATCATGCCAGTGATTGATTACTTCTGAATGAAGCATGGGACCATTGGAATAAACAGAAGTAAATAATGATCATTGTCTTACTTCATCTAACACTTCAAGTGTGGCAAGATCGTCTGTATTAACCAGATTTGAAATGGGGTTACTCTTCATGCCTTGGCCCTTCTTTGTGTGGATTCGTTCATGCCTACAAATAAGATGTTGAAAATTAGATTTGTGACATCAGAAATGAACATCATGAACAATCCATATCAACCAACAAACCAATTTCTTTAAGAACAACATAAACAACTTAACAGAGAAGACATGCTCTAATCAGCACAAAAATCATCACAGAAGATCTAGTGAAGAGGGAACAACTGAATTGCCTTCTCTCCCCATAACATCCATTTCTTTTCCCTCTCTGTATCTGTCTGTGTGTAAGTGTGTTTATAAATGCTGAGAATTGTAGTTAGTACAGTCAAATGCTGACAGTTCATAATTGTTTACCTATAGCTATAGGTGAATTACTTGTAATAAATAGTAATTCTTATTCAATATGGAAACCTGGTCCTAGTTTTCTCTTAACCTGGGTCTGTGTGTTTTTAAAATACACCTTTAACTTTTATATCAAGTCTGGGAATAACAAGGTTTGATTTCCAGTGTGTTGTCCCAGTGAATCATGATACATTATCTCATTGAATGATAGAGCAGATCCAATAGTCCAAATATCCTAATACTGCTTTTATTTTATTTTTCTGAGCACCATACATCCAGGGCAAGTGGAGACTATAACATCAGATGCCACATTTGTGCCTATAGACAATTGACAAGTATTGAGAAATCAAGTAGTGGGTTGCTAGCCAAAGAATTCCCAGCTTCTAACCTGCACTTTTGGCCGTGTGGTATCCATAGCATGCTGAGGACAAAATATGACTTTGAGTCAATAAACTATACACCATAGGATCATATTGTATCTGGACTGATTGCTGATAAATTGATGAAGATTGATTGCTATGTTCAAGTAACAATTCCATTATTGTTTTACAGTGTGACAATCAGGTTCATTAATAGATTGACCTGGACTTTTTCCTATAATTTACTGGGGAGGGCTGACAGTAGTGCAGTGCATGTTTAAGTCAGTATTCTACTTAGTTTTTATTTTGAGCTTGGGTTATTGTATTGCTTTGGGGTTAGTGGTGAAATATAGCGGCAGTGCCATATCTTAACATTAATATACAGGCATTCTTAGAAAGAGAATACAATATCAGTTACTTCTAAAAGGTGTTAAGCCATGAAGAAAAAGTTTATTTGTACAAAATAAGGCATGACTTTCTCAAAATATACTGATAATGAAACAAGTGTCATTTTATCTCTCCACTGATGCAGATGAACAAATCTATTGTGATTATCAGTTACAATGATAATTATAAAGATATATTTGAAGATGAGGAGAGGTCTAAAAAAGTGGAAGTTTTCAAGAAGAGAATTCTAGAACGCAGGGCCATGGCAGCAGAATCAAAAGAACATAAAGCCATACATCACGGAATGTTGCATCAAACTATTTCATCCAGCTAGCCTGTTCTTTCCTCAAACTCCCTTTTCTCCCAATATTCTTCTCCTTCAAAGACAGTCATAGTGTCATAGAGATGTACAGCATGGAAACAGACTCTTCAGTACATAGAACATAGAACATAGAACATTACAGCGCAGTACAGGCCCTTCGGCCCTCGATGTTGCGCCGATCAAAGCCCACCTAACCTACACTAACCCACTATCCTCCATATACCTATCCAATGCCCGCTTAAATACCCATAAAGAGGGAGAGTCCACTACTGCTACTGGCAGGGCATTCCATGAACTTACGACTCGCTGAGTGAAGAACCTACCCCTAACATCAGTCCTATATCTACCCCCCCTTAATTTAAAGCTATGCCCCCTTGTAATAGCTGACTCCATACGTGGAAAAAGGTTCTCACTGTCAACCCTATCTAACCCCCTAATCATCTTGTACACCTCTATCAATTCACCACTAAATCTTCTTTTCTCCAATGAAAACAACCCCAAGTGCCTCAGCCTTTCCTCATAGGATCTTCCTACCATACCAGGCAACATCCTGGTAAACTTCCTCTGCACCCGTTCCAGTGCCTCCACATCCTTCCTATAGTATGGCGACCAAAACTGCACACAATATTCCAGATGCGGCCGCACCAGAGTCTTATACAACTGCAACATGACCTCAGGACTCCGGAACTCAATTCCTCTACCAGTAAAAGCCAGTACGCCATATGCCTTCTTCACTGCACTATTTACCTGGGTGGCAACTTTCAGAGATCTGTGTACATGGACACCAAGATCCCTCTGCTCTTCCACACTACCAAGTATCCGACCATTAGCCCAGTACCCCATCTTTTTATTACTCTTACCAAAGTGAATCACCTCACACTTAGCTACATTGAACTCCATTTGCCACCTTTCTGCCCAGCTCTGCAGCTTCTCTATATCCCGCTGTAACCTGCCACATCCTTCCTCACTGTCAACAACTCCTCTGACTTTTATATCATCCGCAAACTTGCTCACCCAATCTTCTAACCCCTCCTCCAGGTCATTTATAAAAATGACAAACAGCAATGGTCCCAAAACAGATCCTTGCGGAACACCGCTAGTGACGGCACTCCAAGATGAACCTTTGCCATCAACTACTACCCTCTGTCTTCTTCCAGCCAGCCAATTCCTAATCCAAACCTCCAACTCACCCTCAATGCCATATCTCTGTATTTTCTGCAGTAGCCTACCATGGGGGACCTTATCAAACGCCTTACTAAAATCCATATATACCACATCTACCGCTTTCCCCTCATCTACCTCCTTAGTCACCTTCTCAAAGAAGTCAATAAGGTTTGTGAGGCACGACCTGCCCTTCACAAAACCATGCTGACTATCCTTGATCACATTATTCTTATCCAGATGTGCATAAATCCTATCCCTTACAATTCTCTCTAAGACTTTGCCCACAACAGAAGTGAGACTCACTGGCCTATAGTTACTAGGATTATCCCTACTCCCCTTCTTGAACAAGGGAACCACGTTTGCTAGCCTCCAGTCCTCTGGCACTACTCCTGTAGACAAAGAGGACACAAAAATCAAGGCCAATGGCTCTGCAATCTCCTCCCTTGCTTCCCAGAGAATCCTAGGATAAATGCCATCAGGCCCAGGGGACTTATCTATTTTCACCCTTGCCAGAATTTCCAACACCTCTTCTCTACATATCTCAAAGCCATCCATTCTACTTATTCGTGCCTCAGTATTCATATCGACAACAATGTCCTGTTCCTGAGTGAATACTGACGAAAAGTATTCATTCAGTGCCTCCCCAATCTCTTCAGCCTCCACACGCAACTTCCCATTACTATCCTTGATTGGACCTATTCCTACCCTAGTCATTCTTTTATTCCTAACATACCTATAGAAAGCCTTAGGGTTTTCCCTAATCCTACCAACTAAGGACCTCTCATGTCCCCTCCTTGCTGCTCTTAGCTCTCTCTTCAGGTCCTTCCGGGCTACCTTATAACTCTCAATCACCCCTATTGAACCTTCACCCCTCATCTTTACAAAGGCCGCCCTCTTCCATTTAACAAGGGATTCCAATTCCTTATTAAACCACGGCTCCCTGACACGACCCTTTCCTCCCTGTCTGATAGGTACGCACTTATCAAGGACACTCAATAGTTGCTCCTTGAACAAGTTCCACATATCAATTATGCTCTTGCCTTGGAATCTACTTTTCCAATCCACACATCCCAAGTCATGCCTCAACGCATCATAATTTCCCTGCCCCCAGCTATAACTCTTGCCCTGTAGTACACACTTACCCCTCTCCATCATGGTACAACTCAACCATGCCAACCAGATATCCTAAAGTATTATACTCCCATTTTCTAGCATTTGGCCCATATCCCTCTAAACTCTTCCTGTTCATATACCCATTCAGATGCCTTCTAAATGTTGTCATTGTGCCAGCCTCTGGCAGTTCATTCCATACACACACCACTGTCTGTGTGAAAACGTTACCCCTTAGGACCCTTTTAAATCTTTCCTCTCTCATCTTAAACCTTTGCTCTCTAGTTTTGGACTCCCCCACCCTGGGGAAAACACCTTGGTTATTCAGCCTATTCATGTCCCTCATGATTTTACAAACCTCTATAAGGTCATCCCTCAGCCTCTGATGCTCCAGGGAAAACAACCCTAGTGCATTCCGCCTCTCTCTTTTGGTCAAACCCTCTTATCCTGACAACATCCTTGTAAATTCTTTCTGAACCGTTTCATGTTTAACAACACCTTTCCTACACCAGAATTAAATGCAGTATTCCAAAAGGGGCCTAACCAATGTCTTATACATTTGGAACATGACCTCCCAACTCCTATATTCAATGCACTGACCAATAAAGCAAACATACCAAATGCCTTCTTCATTACCCCATTTACCTGCAACTCCTATTTATTCAATTCCATTTTCAAGACTGTGACTACAAAGCCATTAGTTAATGCATTCAAATTTCTAACCACTGGATGCATGAAAATATTTTTTTCCTGGCTGCTTTGGTTCTTTTGTAAATCACCTTAAAGCTGTGGTTATCAATCCTTCAATCATTATCAACAATTTCTCTTTCATTGCGCTAGCTAAGTGCTTCATGATTTAGGGCATCCCTTATCAAACTCAGAATCTGTACTCACAAGTGGATAGCTCCAGGCAACTGGGTGAGCCATAAGTCAGAGAATTCCAGTCATTCTCTGGTAGTTGGCCTTCATTGGTACTTAATGTGCTTTAGTTGTTTACCTCCACATGCCTTTCTGACCCGATCCCACCTCTAGAAAAATGGCTTGAAGGAGTGATGGCACTTATAACTTGGCCAGCTGGCCAATGGCTAGTAGTGGAAAATTGCTCACCAGCACCCGCCCATTATTGGGATGAAAACTCTGTCCCGTTTCTTACTCCTTAATGGGTGCCACTGGCTGGATTAGCCTTTATTGCCCATCCCTAATTGCCGAGAGGGCAGTTAAGAGTCAACCATACTGGTGTGGGCCTGGAGTCATGTGGAGGCCAAACCAGGTAAGGATGGGCATTTCCTTCCCCAAAGGATATTGGTGAACTAAATGGGTTTTTCATGACAATCAGCATGGTTTCAGGCCATCATTAGACTTTATTTCAAGATTATATTGGATTCAATTTCCACTACTTGCCATGGTGGGATTCAAACCCAGGTCCCCAGAATATTATCTGAGTCTCTGGATTAATAGTTTAGCGATAATACCACTAAGCCTTCACCTAACTATGATTTTTTTTTTAAACTAAGCATCAGAAACACAAGACTTCCATTTGCAATCTTACACTGGGCTTGAAATAATCTAAGTGTTGTAAAGTAATAAGTGGAACCAAACTAGTGACTATTTTTCCATTTTAGCTTTCATTATGTAGCTACACTATGTATTAGAATTTTCATATAAATCACAAGAGAACCATGTCATTTTCTAATGACAAATACTGTTAGTGATAATGTAGTCAAGAGACTCATTAGATGCAAGTCACTCTTGGCTGACTGTGAAAAGAGAAATATTTGCATCTCATGTTGCTGGAGTATGCTTGCGCTTTGAAAACAACTCTTAAATTATGAAATTAAATATTCAGGCTCCTGCAGGGTCTAACTGTAAATCTAGCAAAAGTCAAACAAAACCCATTAGACCATACTTAAGACCAGCCATTCCAGGGGGTTTTCAGGTAGCAGTAGTACAGTACCTGTCACAACACCAACACAAGCTAAAATACTTGACAGACATGAACAGCTTTCAAAGCCTTATCACATGAAACATAGCAACCAATTTGCACAAAGGTTCTCCATCTTCACAATGTATCGTCTTACCAAGCATCTAAGGGGTATATACAAGACACTGGGGATGATTGCTCTGAACTGGATTTCTTATGCAGTAGAAATGGGAAACCAATCCTTATACCGTTACTCCCTAGGGGCTGGTAATGTATGGATGCTGGTCGCTCCATTATCATTTTATGCTTCACACATCCAAAATGCCAACTTACGTGGGAAAGACTAGCATCCTCATGAAAGGATGTAACAGGAGCTAAAGCCTTGCCATTCCTAAAAGAGCAAATCAAACTCAGGTTCTGGTCACAAGGGTTTCTGTTACACTTGTTTATGCCAGGGCACTCGGGGTATTTTGGAACAGCAGCACCTTTGAAGGGTGCAGGAAGCCCTCATGTTCATGTTCTTGGCCAACTATGTTCAGCATCTCCTCTTCATCATAAGGTCAGATTGTGCATGTTTGTTAATGATTGCACAATGTTCAGCATCATTCACAACTCCTCAGACATTGAAGCAGTCCATATCCAAAACCAGCCAGACTTGAGCAATATCCAGGCTTTGGTTGACAAGCAACAAGTAACATTCATGCTGTATAATTGCCACACCATGATCATCTTCAAAAAGAGAATCTAACTATCACCCATTGACATTCAATAGTATAACCATCACTGAATACCCCACTATCAACATCCTGGAGTTTGCAATTGACCAGTAACTGAACTGGGCTCACCACATTAATACTGTGTTTATCAAAGCAGGCCAGGGGTTAGGAATCCACCAGTGAATAATTCACTTACTGACTCCATAAAGCCTGTCCATCATCTACATAGTGAAAGTCACGGGTGTGAGGGAATACTCCCCACTTGCCTGGAGGATTGCACCTTCAACAATACTCAAGAAACTAGATACCATCCAGGCCAAAGCAGCCCGCTCAATTGGCACCACACCCACAAATATTCACAGCCTGCATCATCAACACAGAGTAACAGAAATGTGTTTTTTTGACATGATACATTGTAGAAATTCAGTCTCCTTTGACAGTCCTCCAAACCCATGACCACTACTATCAATAAGGACAAGGACAACAGAAACATATTGTAACCATCGGTTGCAAGTTCCTCCTCAAGCCACTTACCATTCACCACTTTTTCCATTATCTATTCCCTACATCATTTGAACTGCAAAAGATCAAAAATTTAGTTCACCATACCACCACTTTCTGAAGTACAGTTAGGGATGGCAACAATGATAGCCCAGCCAACAGAGACAAAATCCCCTGATCTCATCAGTGCAATTACCTTGGCCTTGGATTTACCAGGATTGCAAACATACCTTCTTTCTGTATAGTCAGGTCTTGGCCTGGCACTGCTGCTGTGAACCCCATATGATGATGGTAACTTATTCATCTGTTTACCTCCTAGCTCAAGGAAGGAATGCTGGGCCACTTCCACCTTCATCCCACTGCAGGGCATTACTCAGCCTCCACCACCATATGAAAGCTCACATGCCTTTGCTCATCATTAGGCAGACAGACGTTATGGAACAGTATGTAAATAGATGCCTCCCCTGCTCACAAGAAGGTTCTGTTCCTGCTCTAACTTTGCTTTCCTCCTGTCACAGTCCATGCTCAATGGACACACCTGCAAACTCAGGCCCCCTTTCCAAATCACATGGTAACTACGTTTACACATTCTATAATATTTGACCATTTACAAGCAGCTTGGAAAAGAGAGCAAATCATATGTTTTGATGTTAAGCTTATCTTGATTATTTGGCTTGGATGGAGGGATGTACCTGGGTAGTCCCAGACTTTAGGGAATGTGCCCTGAGCAATAACATTGTCTTTTGTTCACATGCTGTCACTGAACAGATGACTCCATGTTGTGGGTTTGTCTTAGACCCAGGGGACCTTAATTTCACTATGATAATTATTCGATGAGTGGAGCTTCCTACACAATCCACATGTTTACTCACTTCTTGTTTTCTTTCTTCCATCTGCTTGACTATGTTTACCTTTTCAGTTTTGGTGAAGGGTATATATACTCAAAATATTAACCTGTCACTTGCTCTGCAGCAGACAGATCTACAACATCATGCTGAGCTTTCCTGTTTGTGTTTAATGATTTTAATTTGTTTTATCCCTATGTCATTTGCACATTTAACATACAGTTGCTTCACTTAATAATGTGTTTAAAATATTCTATACTTTAAAATTCAAATATTAAAATGATTAACCAATCACTAGTAAAACACAGAAGCAAATTTAAGAACTGGTCCCTTCCTTCGTGCAATGTACCTCCAATTATTTTCTTTCCTGACTTTTAATTTCAAGGAAGCTATTCTGTTAGTGATGCCAATTAAAAATAAATTGAAATATATTTAGGTAGAGACAGCTGGGTCCTGAACCTTTGCAAAGCTTATTACCTGGGAGCAAGAGAGGCACTTGTTTCAATCAGTGTCTTAAGCGAAACAGCGTATTATCAGAATCTCAATTACGTGATCAGCAATGTATCACTGACCCCTCCAAATAGAGGCACATGACTCATGAAAATTGTAAATTATGTGATTATCAACATTTCCATATTTAACAAATTCAATTAAACCAATTCATCCATGAATGATGCAGTAAGGATGTTGAGTTGCAATTTCAGGGGTAATAATGGAATGTGCACACTTTTCAACTAATACTTTAACTTTGCTTCCCCATGATTGCTATGTTGAGCAACCTAACTAGTGGCTTTTAACAGGATTATTCCAAAAACAGGCCAGGGAAGGTTATCAGTGATATTTTGTGAAGTTACCCACAGGGGATCTTCCGCAGGTATAAGCAATTCTAGCTTCTTACCCACCCACCCCAGAAATATCAGCAGGCCAGGATGATATCCAGATTGCCTAATATTGTACTGACCTCGGCCAGTATGATGTATCTGAATGTCTGATCCCACGAGTAAAAAAACACTAGCAAGATTTAAGTTCAAGCTAACCTCCTTGAAAGGCTGCAAACCATCCAAAAGCTTTAAAACGTATGTTTACACAGACAGTATTCAAAGGTCTTGCGGTATAGTGATAGTGACACTATCCCTTGGCCAGGAGATCGAGACCTAAGTCTCACCCCTGCTGGAAATGTGTCATAAAGTATTTAAACAGAATATTTTACAATTCCTGCAGCTTAAAGGCTAAACTTATGCTGTGTGAGAACAGTAAACAAAGACTTAATTAATTCGCATGAAATTTCTGTGATTTTCAATTTAAATACATTTGAAATTCTAATGCTTGCCATTTTACTGAAATTATTATCCAATTAAATACATTAGCATCCTTTCTCAAATAGGATATAGAGATGTTTAACTAGTGTTAGTTAATATTATTGAACGTTATTGTGTCAATGTGTTTGTGTGCATGGCTAATATTTCTGGCATGAATACTCCTTGGATGGTTATTAAGCATTCTTTTCTCATCCTTATCATTAACATATTGGGCTGGATTTTATGGGGATAGGTACTCTGCACTCCTCCCAACCCAGAAAGTAAATTCCATCATCAATGTAAGAGTCAAAGGCTGGCTTTTCCATAGTGAGGTGGGCGTGTGTGTGTGTCTGTGTCTGTGTGTGTGTGTGTGTGTGTGTTGTTTTATCGATGTAAGTCAGTGTGTATTGGTGTGTCAGTGTGAGTCGTGTTGGCGTGTGTGTTTGTGTGCGCGCGCGTGTGTCTGTCATTGTGTATGTATGTGTTGGTGTGTGTCTGTCTGTTTGCATATGTGTGTGCCTGTGTGTGTGTCTGTGTGTGTGTCTGTGTGTGACTGTGTGAGTGTGTGAGTGTGAGAGTGTGATAATTGATTTTGAATTAGACTATGTCCCGATCAGGGAGAATGTCCCTCTCTAGGTGTATTGAGATTGTAATGAGGTTAGCCAGGTGGACCTCAGAGAATATGAGTTCCCTGACTGGGGCTGTTAACCTGGTCTAATTAGGGAGCCCTAGCTGACAGATAAGTACAGGAGTGTCAGAGGTTCAGTTCAGTTTGGGAGTTGGTTCTGAGGGAGCTGGATCAATGTCTAGGGCTCTCCATGTATAAATAAAGGATGACTTAGTGACAGGATACCAGCCTCTGTGAAGTTATTTCAAGAATCCTACCAACAAATACATGTGGTTTGCATCTCCATCTTCTTATCTGTGCCAGAACCATGGAGTAGCCATTAGGGGGACTTCATGCAACTCCAGAACAAAAATGGAGGAGACTTGATTTCCAATAAATTCAGGAGTTTGGGATGTGCCTGCCTGGCAGACCCCATCATGGGGATGGAAGAGGCTGTGGGTCTGGATTTTAGAGGTGAGATGGAGAATCAGGGCTCCACTAGTTGAGGAGTTGTACCTGTTCTTTGCAGTAAAACCCACTTTAAGCCGAAAGAAAACATGCTCATTTTTCCTTCAGAAATTGCTGTCAGCTATGATTGTTAATTATTATGTCATGTTTGGATATGCACAATAGTCACTTGATCTCTCTGCAAACCAATGAAAATATCTAGAGAAGGAAGACCATGAGGCAGCATTCTGATCAGCATATGAATGATCTGAGCAGATCCTGTGAACAGAGACCGCTGAATTGCTTTCCCGGTTCTCCTTCCATCCATAACACCGATGTTTTACTTTCTGATGTTGTGTGCGAATGGGAGTTTTTAATAAGATTAAGAGTTTTAACCAGTACATTTATATGCTGACTGCTCATAATCCTTTATTTAGAGCTAAAATCTATTTACTTCTAATAAATAGTAATTATTATTAAGTACAGAAACCTGGTCTATGCTTTCTAGCATGGATCAAAAAGACAGCGAGATGGAGGAATTTTGCTTCCATCTATAGAGTCTTTCATTTCTGTGATAGCCTTGAGAATAGTGGGTTTGACCATCAGAGTGTTACTCCAGTGGGACCCATAACCCTGTTTTTTTTTCAGATAAGAATCCAATTACCTTTTGAATGGCTTGATTGAACTATTTTAGTAAACCTTCTCTCAATCTGTAAAGTGATTTTCAATGATTTATGCTCATCTACTCAAAGGTTCTTTTCGACTTGTATCTTTCATTTCATACTGTCTCTATCTTTGCATTGAACTTCATCTGCCACCAGAATGCTGAATTAATCTGAATTAGTGAAAACATTTCTCTTGGAACCAGTAAAAGTGTTAAATACCTTGTCTTTTCAATGGTACCCATTTGTTGGTGAAGGTCTATGAGCTCCATGAGTTGTTTCTGCAGGGCCTTCTCTTTTCCTTGAATCTGTCTGATAAAGGGATGTTCCAGGAGATCGGAGATAGTCGGGCGGTGTTCAAAGTCTTTAATGAGGCATCTTTAATGAAGCAGCAAAGAGAGTTTTTTTAAAAATCACCTTAACCAGCCTAACCTCTTCTATGGAAAGCAAATGCTTGTCTTTCACCTTGTGTTTTTTGTTATTAATTTATTAAGTGTCTCCAGCTTTTTAGTAGTAGTAATAAATGCATGCCTAAAAACCTTCAAAAGAGCACACACTGCCAGTCAAATTGCAAAAACCAAACATTATTAAAAGCTAGTTTAGATGACAGGAATTTATGCACAAAACTGTCTTAAAATGCATGATGATATTATGGTGGATGAATATTAACCTATGAGTGCTTCAGATATTTGTTTTATGCTCATTGATAAATTGTTTCAAGAGATATGTTCAACAGCAGAAAGAGCAGCATTCCATATTTTATATAGAGATGCTGTTACAATTCTCTTTTTGAGTGTGTTTGTAATTCACTGTGAGTTGCAAAGCCCCTTTACATTTTTGAACAGCTGATGGAGGAATTTCATATAAATATGATAATTGTCTGTTTGCTACTGTACAATTCAGGGTGAATATACTAACAACTGAGATAGACAGATCTCTGATCTCTTAAAGAATCAAGAGTCATGGGAAATGGTTGGGAAAATGGAGGCCAATGATCAGCCTTGACCTGATTGAATGATGGAGCAGGCTCAAGGGACTATATCATGTACTGCTGATCCTATTCCTTATGTCCTTAACATTCTAACTTGTAGAAATGTAGGATCTTTCAGAAGCAGATTGGACAGTGAAAGTGGATATCTATCACAGGAAAATTTTCACCTCGCAGCAAAGCTTTGTATTCTGGAAGCATTTACCCAGACCATGATCACCTTTGTGCCAGCTATCCTACATTGTTTATAGATTGTCCATCAATACAGGCCCTCAACTGAAAGCCCAATCAGCATTCCAAAGGGGAAAGACTCTGCATTATCTCTACTACCTCAATGTGCAAACATCTTTCATTAATGTTATCATATCTTAGGAACAGTCTGTTCAATGAATTTTACCACTAAAATCAAGTACTGAACGCGAGATGGCAGTCACTTATAATGACAGTTCCCTCACAAAGATATATGAACATAGAACATAGAACATTACAGCGCAGTACAGGCCCTGCAGCCCTCTATGTTGCGCCGCCCTGTCATACTAATCTGAAGCCCATCCCACCTACACTATTCCATATACGTCCATATGCCTGTCCAATGACAACTTAAATGCACTTAACCTTAGCGAATCTTCTACCGTTGCAGGAAAAGTATTCCATACTCTTACTACTCTCTGAGTAAAGAAACTACCTCTGACATTTGTCTTATACCTATCTCCCCTCACTTTAAAGTTGTGTTCCCTCGTGTTTGCCGCTCCCATACTTGGAAAAAGGCTCTCCCTGTCCACCCTATCTAACCCTCTGATGACCTTGTATGTCTCTATTAAGTCACCTCTCAACTTTCTTCTCTCTAACGAGAACAGCCTCAAGGCCCTCAGCCTTTCCTCGTAAGACATTCCTTCCATACCAGGCAACATCCTAGTAAATCTCCTCTGCATCCTTTCCAAAGCTTCCACATCCTTCTTATAATGCGGTGACCAGAACTGTACACAATACTCCAAGTGTGGCCGTACCAGAGCTTTGTACAGCTGCAGCATAACCTCCTGGTTCTGGAACTCAATCCCTCTATTAATAAAGGCCAAAACACTGTATGCCTTCTTAACAACCCTGTCAATCTGGTTGGCAACTTTCAGGGATCTGTGTACATGAACACTGAGATCTCTCTGCTCAACTGCACTCCCAAGAATCTTACCATTAGCCCAGTACTTTGCACTCCAATTACTCTGTCCAAAGTGTATTACCTCACACTTGTCCACATTAAACTTCATTTGCCACCTCTCAGCCCAGCTCTGCATCCTATCTATGTCTCTCCGCAACCTACTACATCCTTCGTCACTATCCACAATTCCACTGACCTTAGTGTTGTCCGCAAATTTACTAACCCACCCTTCTAAGCCCTCATCCAGGTCATTTATAAAAATGATGAACAGAAGTGGACACAACACCAACCCTTGTGGTACGCCACTAGTAACTGGACACCAAGATGAAGATGGTAAAAGCAATGACTGCAGATGCTGGAAACCAGATTCTGGATTAGTGGTGCTGGAAGAGCACAGCAGTTCAGGCAGCATCCAAGGACCTTCTTGGATGCTGCCTGAACTGCTGTGCTCTTCCAGCACCACTAATCTAGAACCAAGATGAACATGTTCCATCAACTACAACCCTCTGTTTTCTTTCAGCAAGCCAATTACTGATCCAAACTGCTATGTCTCCCACAATCCCATTCCTTCACATTTTGTATAATAGCCTACTGTGGGGAACCTTATCGAACACCTTGCTGAAATCCATATACACCACATCAACCGGTTTACTCTCATCTACCTGTTTGGTCACTTTGTCAAAATACTCAATAAGATTAAATTGGCACGACCTATCCTTCACAAAACCGTGCTGACTGTCCCTGATCAATTATTTTTTTCTAGATGGTCATAAATCCTATCTCTTATAACCTTTTCCAACACTTTACTAACAACTGAAGTGAGACTCACTGGTCTGTAATTACCAGGGTTGTCTCTACTACCCTTTTTGAACAAGGGGACCACATTTTCTATCCTCCAGTCCTCAGGCACTATTCCTGTAGACAATGATGATTTGAAGATCAATGCCAAAGGCTTGGCAATCTCTTCCCTTGCTTCCCAGAGGAGCCTAGGATAGATCCCATCGGCCCAGGGGACTTGTCTATTTTCACACTTTGCAGTATTTCTAATACCTCTTCCTTGTGAACCTCAATCTTTCTAGTCTAGATGCAAGTATCTCTGTAAATTCCTCACCAACATTTTCATTTTCTTTAGTGAACACTGTCGAAAAATATTTATTTAGTGCTTCCCCTATCTCCTCTGACTCCACACACAACTTCCCAATATTATCCTTGGTTGGCCCTAATTAGGGTTAACCCTGATCCTATCTGCCAACAATTTCTCATGTCTCCTCCTGGCTCTTCTGAGCTCTCTTTTTAGGTCTTTCCTGACTTCCTTGTAACCCTCAAGCGCCCTGAGTTTTCACATTTTGTCCTAACATAAGCCTTCTTCTTCTTGACCAGGGATTCCACTTCCTTAGTAAACCACGGCTCACGCGTTCTAATCTTCCTCCCTGCCTGACAGGTACATACTTATCTAGGACACTATATGCCTCTATTTTAGTTAAACTATCACAGCTATGTACACCTCCATTCATTAATTTTCACTTAACATATGTCAACTTATCTCTTTCAGTTAATTGACCTAATGGTGATAAATCCAACACTGAATCCTGCAAATCTCTCTGTGAACAACAGTACATTGCTCATTATTGCTGTTCCAAACTCTGATGAAGAACTAACTAGCAATTTGTGAAGAAAGTTATTGCTTTGGCCAGATATTAGGAAGACAGACAAATTTTAAAAAGACAAAATTGCATCTTGGGACAAGGAGGGGTAGATGTCTTTGCCACAATTCACCAAACCCCAGTAACTCATAGAAATCCAAAGAATTGTGTAAAGGAGTACAATTTAAGAATTAGGAATAGGAGTAACCCATTTGGCTCCTCAAGCATGCTCTGCTGTTCAATAAGTTCATAAATTATTTGATCAAGGTCTCTCACCTCCACCATTGTATCTGTGCCCCAGCATAACCTTTGATCCCTTTTTCTATCAAGAAATGAATGAAAACCCTGGATACTGCAAAGGCTATAGGCCCCGACAATTCTAGCAATAATACTGAAGAGTTGTGTTCTTGAACTAGCCTGTTCACCATCTACAAAGCACAGGCCAGGATTATGCTGCAATACTTTCAACTTGCCTGGATGAGTGCAGCTCTAACAACACTCAAGAAGCTTGATACCACCCAGAACAATGCAACTTGCTTGATTGGCACCACATTCATCATCATCAATATTTACTCATCTCACTACCAATGCACAATGGCAGCATTGTGTACCTTTTTTCTTTCACTTATAGGAGGTCAGCATTACTGGCTGGCCACCATTTATTGCCTGTCCCTAGCGTCTCTTTAGAAGGTCAAGTTGAGCTGACTTCTTGAACTGCTGCAGTCCACCTGCTGTGGGTTGATCCACCCCAATGCCAGTTAGGAGGAAATTCCAGGATTTTGTGAAAGAACTGCCATGTATTTCCAAGTCAAGGTGGTAAGTGGATTAAAGGGGAAATTGGAGGTTGTGGTGTTCCCATGTATCAGCTGCCCATGTCCTTTTACATGAAAGTTGTCATGGATTTGGAAGATGCCGTCTGAGGATCGTTGGCAAATTTCTGCAGCACACGCTGCTGTCGGTGGTGGAGGGAGTGGATGTAATGCCAATCAAGTGGGCTGCTTTTTTCCTGAGTGATGTCAAACTCCTTGAGTGTTGTTGGAGCTGTACTCATCCAAGCAAGATGGGAGTTTTCCATCACACTCCTGACTTGTGCCTTGTCAGGCTTTGAGGAGTCAAGAGGCAAGTTACTTGCTGCAATATTCCTAGACTATGACCTGCTGTTGTAGCCATTGTGTTTATGTAGTGAGTCCAGTTCAGTTTTTGGTCACTGTTAACCCACAGCATGTTGATATTAGGGGATTCAATGATGACTATACCATTGAAGGTCAAGGGCAATAGTTCAGTTGTCTTTTACTGGAGATGGTTAGAGTCTGGAATTGGTGCGGCCTGAATGCTACTTGCCACTTTGTCAGCTCAAGTCCATATGTGTCCAGATCTTCTTGCATTTCAACACAGACTGTTTCAGTATATGAGGAGATTGAGTGGTGCTGAGCATTGTGCAATCATTGGCGAACATCCCCATTTCCAACCTTATGTTGGAGGAAAGGTCATTGATGAAGCAACTGGAGATGGTTGGGTTTAGGACATGACCCTGAGGAACTCCTGCTGAGATATCCTGGAGCTGGGATGACTGACTTCCAACAACCACAACAATCTTCCTATGTGTCAGGCATGACTCTAACCACAGAAGAGTTGCCCCCTGGTACCCAATGATTCCACTTTTGCTGGGACTTCTTGAAGCCACACTCAGTCAAAAGCAGCCTTGATGTCAAGGGCTGTCACTCTCACCTCACCTCTGCAACTCAGCTTTTTTGTCCATGTTTGAACCAAGGCTATAATGAGGTCAGGAAGTGAATGGCCCTGGTGGAACCCAAACTGGGCATCACTGAGCAGGTTATTGCTGAGCAAGTGCTGCTTGATAGCATTGCTGATGACACTTTCCATCACTTTACTGCTGATGTTCTTATGTTCTTATAACCGAGAGTAGACTGATGGAACAGTAATTGGCTGGGTTGGATTTATCCCGTTATTTGTGTACAGGACCTACGTGGGCAATTTTCCACATTGTTGGGTAGATGCCAGTGTTGTAATTGTACTGGAACAGCTTGGCAAGGGGAGCAGCAAGTTCAGGAGCACAGTATTGTGGAATATGTGGAACCCAGTATCAGGCATAGTCCTTGCAGCATTCAGTGTCTTGCTACAAGATAGCAATGTCGTAGAGTTCCTAAGCTGAATCTCGTCTGTTCTGACCATTTCTTTCTTCTTTTTCATCTTTTCATGTTTTGTATCTTTTTCTTTGTTTTGTTCCTTTTCTCTCTACTTTCCTTCATTCTTCTGGTGGACTTGATGAACTCCTGATCTATGTAGGCCCAGCACGGACTCATGCCCTCCTCGAGGAATCCCAGCATGGATTGCCACCCTCCAAGGAATCCTAGCACAGACTCCCTCCCTCCCGGTGGAATCCCAGTGCGGTCTCATGCCCTCCTCAAAGAATTCCACCCACCTCAAGGAATTCCAGCGCAGACTCACACCCTCCTCAAGGAATCCCAGCACGGACTCACACCCTCCTCAAGGAATCCCAGCAGAGACACACACCCTCCTCAAGGAATTCCAGTGCAGACTCACACCCTCCTCAAGGAATCCCAGCAGAGACTCACACCCTCCTCGAGGAATCCCAGCACAGACTCCCTCCCTCCTCGAGTAATCCCAGCAGAGACTCACACCCTTCTCGAGGAATCCCAGCACAGACTCCCTCCCTCCTCGAGTAATCCCAGCATAGACTCCCTCCCTCCTTGAGGAATCCCAGCACAGACTCACACCCTCCTCGAGGAATCCCAGCACAGACTCACATCCTCCTCAAGGAATCCCAGCACGGACTTCCTCCCTCCTCGAGGAATTCCAGCATGGACTTCCTCCCTCCTCGAGGAATCCCAGCGCAGACTCCCACACTCTTCGAGGAATCCCAGCATAGACTCCCTCCCTCCTTGAGGAATCCCAGCACAGACTCACACCCTCCTCGAGGAATCCCAGCACAGACTCACATCCTCCTCAAGGAATCCCAGCACGGACTTCCTCTCTCCTCAAGGAATTCTAGCATGGACTTCCTCCCTCCTCGAGGAATCCCAGCGCAGACTCCCACACTCTTCGAGGAATCCCAGCATAGACTCCCTCCCTCCTTGAGGAATCCCAGCACAGACTCACACCCTCCTCGAGGAATCCCAGCACAGACTCACATCCTCCTCAAGGAATCCCAGCACGGACTTCCTCCCTCCTCGAGGAATTCCAGCATGGACTTCCTCCCTCCTTGAGGAATCCCAGCGCAGACTCCCACACTCTTCGAGGAATCCCAGCACAGACTCCCTCCCTCCTCGAGGAAATCCGAGCGGACGCATGCCCTTCTTGAGGAATCCTTCACAAGTTTGTTTATCCACTACTATTTACAGTTGGCTGTGGCAGGACTGCAGAGTTTAGATCTGATCCATTGGTTGTCGGATCACTTATCTCTGTCTGTCACTTACTGTGTAAGCTGTTTGGCATGCAAGTACTCCTGTTGGTAGCTTCACCAGTCTGACATCTCATCTTCAGGTGTGCTTGGTCCTGCTCCTGGCATGCCTTCTGAACTCTCCACTGAACCAGGGATGATCCCTTGGATTAATGGTATTAGTTGACTGGGGGATATGTCAAGCCACGAGGTTACAGATTATGCTGGAGTACAATTCTGCTGCTGTTGATGGCCCATATGGATGTCCAGTCTTGAGTTACTAGACCTGTTCAAGGTCTGTCCAGTTTAGCATGGTGATAGGGCCACACAACATGAAGGAGGATATTCTCAATGTGAAGGAGGGACAGATGTCAGTAAGAGCAACTATATAAGGGCAGCACGGTGGCTCAGTGGTTATCACGGCTGCCTCACAGCACCAGGGTCCCGAGGTTCGATTCCAGCCTTGGGTGACTGTCTGTGTGGAGTTTGCACATTCTCCCTGTGTCTGCGTGGGTTTCCTCCAGATGCTCCAGTTTCCTCCCACAGTCCAAAGATGTGCAGGTCAGGTGAATTGGCCATGCTAAATTGCCCATAGTGTAAGGTACATTAGTCAGTGGGAAATGGGTCTGGATGGGTTACTCTTCAGAGGGTCGGTGTGGACTTGTTGGGCCAAAGGGTCTGTTTCCACACTGTAGGGAATCTAATCAGATGTATCTGCAGCTGGCAGATTGGTAAGGATGGTTCAATCTAGGTTTTTCCCTCTTGTTTGTTCCCTGATCATGCTGATAGTCTTGATGCTATGTTCTTTAGGATCTGACCAACTCGATCTGTAGTGCTGCTGCCAAGACACTCTTGATGATGGACATTGAAGTCCCCCACCCAGAGTATGTCTTGTGCCTTTGTCATCACCAGAGCCTCCTCCAACTGTTGTTCGACGTGAAAGAGGACTGATTCATCAGCTTGGGTAGGACGGTACGTGGTATTCAGCTGGAGGTTTCCTTGCCCATGTTTAACCTGAAGCCACGAGACTTCATAAGGTCCAGAGCAAATGTCGAGGACTCCCAGACTAACTCCCTCCTGACTATATACAACTCTGCAGCCACCTCTGTTGGGTTGTCCTGCCAGTGAGACAGGATATACCTTGGGATGGTGATGGTGGTGTCTGTGACATTGTTTGGAAGGTATGATTCTGTGAGTATGACTACGTCAGGCTGTTGCTTGACTAGTCTGTGAGACAGCTCTCCCAATTTTGGCACTATTCCCCAGATGTTAGTGAGACGGACTTTGCAGGCTTAACAAGGCTGTTTCTGCCATTGTCTTTTCTGGTGCCTAGGCTGTTGCTAGGTGGTCTGCCCAGTTTCATTTTTTTGAAACTTTGTAGTGATTTATATAACTGAACGGCTCGGAAGGACATTTCAGAGGGCAATGGAGAGTCAACCACGTTGCTGTGTGCCTGGAGTTACATGTAGGCCAGACAAGTGAGGATGGCGGATTTCCTTCCTTGAAGGACGTTAGTGAACCAGATGGATTTTTTCAACAATCCATGATGGTTTCATGATCATCAGTCGATTCTCATTTCCAGATTTTTCTTTGTATGCAATTTAAATTCCACTATCTGCCAAGCCAGGATTCAAACCAGGGTAGCTAGAACATCAGTTGAGTTTTTGGATTGTTGTCTAGCAATAATACCACTAGGCCATCTTTGTGTTTGAGAAATATTGGTGATCTGTCTTCTTGAACTGCTGCAGTCCATTGAATTGAATCAAATTAGATTTATTGTCACGTGTACCAGTGTCACAGTAAAAAGCTTTTTCTTGTGAGCAATCAAGGCAGATCACATAGTTAAGTAGCATAGATAAGTAAATAATAGGTAAACAGCAGCAAAAACAAAAACGTAGGTACAGGCGAATGTTAAGGATTTGTGGGTCCATTCAGTATTCTAACAACAGTAGGGTAGAAACTGTTGTGAACCCGACTGGTGCGTGTGTTCAGGCTTCTGTACCTTCTCCCCGATGGTAGAGGCTGTAGAAAAACATTGCCAGGGTGGGATGGATCTTTGCGAATGCTGGCGGCCTTTTCTTGACAGCAGGCCTGGTAGATGGATTCTACAGATGGGAAGTTGGCCTTTGTGATTGTCTGGGCTGAGTTCGCCACTCTCTGTAACCGTCTCTGATCTTGAATGGTACAATTGCCATACCAGGTGGTGATACATCCAGACAGAATGCTCTCAATGGCGCACCTATAAAAGTTGGCAAGTGTAATTGCCATCATGCCAAATTTCCTCAGCTGCCTGAGGAAGAAGGGACGCTGTTGGGCCTTTGTAACAAGTGCATCCACATGAAGAGTCCAAGAAAGCTTGTGTTGGATAACCACTCCTAGGAACTTGACACTCTCCACTCATTCCACCTCTGTGCTGTTAATGTGTAGGGGGGAGGTGGGGGGGGGGCATGAGTAACATCCCACCAAAAGTCAATAATGAGTTCCTTGGTTTTGCTGGCCTTGAGAACTAGGTTGTTTTCAGTGCACCCTTTTTCCAGGTCTTTTGTTTCGTCGCCATCTGAGATTCGACTGACTATGGTGGAGTCATCAGCAAACTTGTAAATGACATTAGTCTGGTATTTGACAATGCATTCATGGGTATACAGTGAGTACAGTAGGGGGCTGAGTGCGCACCCCTGGGGGCTCCAGTGTTGAGTGTTAGCGATGATGAAATCTTGACCCAATCTTCACTGATTGTGGCCTGTGGGACAGGAAACTGAGGATCCAGTTGCAGAGAGTGGGGCTTAGTCTGAGATCACTAAGTTTAGTAATCAGTCTCGAAGGGATAATACTATTGAAGGCTGAACTGTAGTCAATGCGTAGGATTCTCACGCAGCTGTTCTCAGTGTCAAGATGTTCTAGGTAGGAGTGAAAGGCAAGTGATATGGCATTTGACATGGATCTGTTGATCCAATAGGCAAATTGGAGTGGGTCAAGAGTAGTGGGGAGGCTGGAGTTGATTAATGCCATGGCCAGCCTTTCAAAGCACTTCGTGACCACCAAAGTTAGGGCCACTGGGTGGTAGTCATTGAGACATGCTGCATGAGCCTTCTTAGGCACAGGAATGATGTTGGCCCTCTTGAAACAGGCAGGGACAGTGACCTGCTGCAGGGACAGGTTGAAGATGTACAAGAAGACCTCTGCCAGTTGATCTGCACATGCCCTGAATGCACGGCCTGTTACTCCGTCTGATCCCATCGCTTTCCTTGGATTCACACGAAGGATAACTGATCTGACCTCTGATCCTGTGACTGTACTGCAGGTAAACCAACCACGCTCTTCGAGAGGGAATTCTAGGATTTTGACATAGTGACAGTGAAGGAACAGTGATGTATTCCCAAGTCAGGATGGTGAGAGGCTCGGAGAGGAATTTGCAAGTGTTAGTGTTCCCATGTGTCTGCTGCTCTTGCCTTTCCAGACAGAAGTGGTTGTGAGCTTGGAAGGTACTGTTTAAGGACCTTTGGTGAATTTCTGCAGTGAATCTTGAAGATACTGCACACTGCTGTTACTAAGTGTTGGTGGTGAAGACAGTGGATGCTTGTGGATGTGATGCCAATCAAGTGGACTGCTTTGCCTTGGATGATGTTGAGCTTCTTGAGTGTTGGGGCTGTAATATTCCAAACAAGTAGCAGGTCCGGTCATGTTTATGGTCAATGGTAACCCCCAGGATATTGATAGTAGGGGATTCAATGATGGTAACACTGCAGAATGTCAGGATTGTCTCTTATTGGAGATGGTCATTGCCTGGCATTTGTGTGGTGTGAATGGTGATTGCAAAGTGCACTTCAGTAACTCACCAAGTTTCTTCCCATTCGCACCTTCCAAACTCCCGATCTCTACCACCTAGAAACACAAGGGCAACGAGTGGATGGGAACACCACCACTTACTAGTTTCCCTTCAAGCCACTCAACTTCCTGACGTGGAGATATATTGCCTTTTCTTCTGTCTCTGGTTCAACATCCTGAAATTACATTCTTCACAGCATTGTGGGGAGTGTTTCTACCCTGAGGAATACAGCGGCTCAAGGTGGCAGCTCACCACGACCTTCTTCAGGGCAATTCAGGCTGTTAGCCCAGTCAGTGATGGACCACAGCCCATGACTGAATTAAAAATAAACTCTATTTAACTCTAACTGCAATAAATTCAATGGCAAAGAACTCCACAAGGTAACAACACTCAGAGAGAAATATTCTTCCCTTCTCATTGTGAAAATTCTAACACCAACTATTGGTATAGAGTCATAGAGTCATAGAGATGTATACAGCATGGAAACAGACCCTTTGGTCCAACCCGTCCATGCTGACCAGATATCCCAACCCAATCTAGTCCCACCTGCCAGCACCCGACCCATATCCCTCCAAGCACTTCCTATTCATATACCCATCCAAATGCCTTTTAAATTTTGCAATTGTACCAGCCTCCACCACATCTTCTGGCAGCTCATTGCATCCACGTGCCACCCTCTGCGTGAAAAAGTTGCCCCTTAGGTCTCTTTTATATCTTTCCCCTCTCACCCTAAACCTATGCCCTCTAGTTCTGGACTCCCCGACCCAAGGGAAAAGATTTTGTGAATTTATCCTATCTATGCCCCTCATAATTTTGTAAACCTCTATAAGGTGACCCCTCAGCTTCCGACGCTCCAGGGAAAACAACCCCAGCCTGTTCAGCCTCTCCCTGTAGCTATAGCTCAAATCCTCCAACCCTGGCAACATCCTTGTAAATCTTTTCTGAACTCTTTCAAGTTTCACAACATCTTTCCGATAGGAAGGAGACCAGGATTGCTTGCAATATTCCAACAGTGACCTAACCAATGTCCTGTACAGCAGCAAAATTACCTCCCAACTCCTGTACTCAATATTCTGACCAATATCGGAAAGCATACCAAACGCCTTCTTCACTATCCAATCTACCTGCAACACCACTTTCAAGGAGCAATGAACCTGCACTCCAAGATCTCTTTGTTCAGCAACACTCCCTAGGACCTTAACATTAAGTGTATAAGTCCTGCTAAGATTTGCTTTCCCAAAATGCAGCAGCTTGCATTTACCTGAATTAAACTCCATCTGCCACTTCTCAGCCCATTGGCCCATCTGGTCACCATCCTGTTGTAATCTGAGGTAACCCTCTTCGTTGTCCACTCCATCTCCAATTTTGGTGTCATCTGCAAACTTACTAACTGTACCTCTTATGCTCACATCCAAATCATTTATGTAAATGACAAAAAGTAGAGGGTCCAGCACCGATCCTTGTGGCACTCCACTGGTCACAGGCCTCCAGTCTGAAAAACAACCCTCCACCGCCACCCTCTGTCTTCTACATTTTGAGCCAGTTCTGTATCTAAATGGCTAGTTCTCCCTGTATTCCATGAGATCTAACCTTGCTAATCAGTCTCCCATGGGGAACCTTGTCGAATGCCTTACTGAAGTCCATATAGATCACATCTACTGCTCTGCCCACACCAATCTTCTTTGTTACTTCTTCAAAAAACTCAATCAAGTTTGTGAGACATGATTTCCCACGCACAAAACCATGTTGACTATCCTGAATCAGTCCTTGCCTTTCCAAATACATGTACATCCTGTCCCTCAGGATTCACTCCAACAACATGCCCACCACCAAGGTCAGGCTCACCGGTCTATAGTTCCCTGGCTTGTCTTTACCGCCCTTCTTAAACAGTGGCACCACGGTTTTCCAACCTTCAGTCTTCCGGCACCTCACCTGTGACTATCGATGATACAAATATCTCAGCAAGAGGCCCAGCAATCACTTCTTTAGCTTCCCACAGAGTTCTAGGGTACACCTGATCAGGTCCTGAGGATTTATCCACCTTTAACCATTTCTAGGCATCCAGCACTTCCTCCTCTGTCATCTGGATATCTTGCAAGATGTCACCATCTATTTCCCTACAGTCTATATCTTCCATATCCTTTTCCACAGTAAATACTGATGCAAAATATTCATTTGGTATCTCCCCCATTTTCTGCGGCTCCACACAAAGGCCGCCTTGCTGATCTTTGAGGGGCCCTATTTTCTCCCTAGTTATCCTTTTGTCCTTAATATTTTTGTAAAAACCCTTCGGATTCTCCTTAATTCTATTTGCCAAAGCTATCTCATGTCCCCATTTTGCCCTCCTGATTTCCCTCTTAAGTATACTCTTACTTTCTTTATACTCTTCTAAGGATTCACTCGATCTATCCTGTCTATACCTGACATATGCTTCCTTCTTTTTCTTAACCAAACCCTCAATTTCTTTAGTCATCCAGCATTCCCTATACCTACCAGCCTTCCCTTTCACCCTGACAGGAATATACTTTCTCTGGATTCTTGTTATCTCATTTCTGAAGGCTTCCCATTTTCCAGCCGTCCCTTTACCTGTGAACATCTGTCTCCAATCAGCTTTCGAAAGTTCTTGCCTCATACCGTCAAAATTGGCCTTTCTCCAATTTAGAACTTCAACTTTTAGATCTAGTCTATCCTTTTCCATCGCTATTTTAAAACGAATAGAATTATGGTCGCTGGCCCCAAAGTGGTCCCCCACTGACACCTCAGTCACCTTATTTCCCAAGAGTAGGTCAAGTTTTGCACCTTCTCTATTAGGTACATCCACATACTGAATCAGAAAATTGTCTTTTACACACTTAACAAATTCCTCTCCATCTAAACCTTTAACATTATGGCAGTCCCAGTCGATGCTTGGAAAGTAAAATCCCCGACCATAACCACCCTATTATTCTTACAGATAGCTGAGATCTCCTTACAAGTTTGTTTCTCAATTTCCCTCTGACTATTGGGGGGGTGTATAATACAATCCCAATAAGGTGATCATCCCTTTCTTATTTCTCAGTTCCACCCAAATAACTTCCCTGAATGTATTTCCAGGAATATCCTCCCTTAGAACAGCTGTAATGCTATACCTTATCAAAAATGCCACTCCCCCTCCTCTCTTGCCTCCCTTTCTCTCCTTCCTGTAGCATTTGTATCCTGGAACATTCAACTGCCAGTCCTGCCCATCCCTGAGCCATGTTTTCGTAATTGCTATGATATCCCAGTCCCATGTTCCTAACCATGCCCTGAGTTCTCCTGCCTTCCCTGTTAGGCCCCTTGCATTGAAATAAATGCAGTTTAATTTATTAGTCCTACCTTGTCCCTGCTTGCCCTGACTGTTTGACTCTCTTCTGTTCTCAGCTGTACCCGTCTCAGATCGATCTCTTTCCTCACTATCTCCCTGGGTCCCAACCCCCCCACCTTACTAGTTTAAGTCCTCCCAAGCAGTTCTAGCAAATTTCCCCACCAGTATATTAGTCCCCTTCCAATTTAGGTGCAATCCATCCTTCTTGTACAGGTCACGTCTACCCCAAAAGAGATTCCAATGATCCAAAAATGTGAATCCATCTCCCATACACCAGCTCCTCAGCCATGCATTCATCTGCTCTATCCTCCTATTCCTGCCCTCACTAGCTCGTAGTACTGGGAGTATTCGAGATATTACTACCCTTGAGGACCTCCTTTTTAAATTTCTGCCGAACTCTCTGTAATCTCCCTTCAGAGTCTCAACCTTTTCCCTTCCAATATAGTTGGTTCCAATGTGGACAATGACCTCCTGCTGACCCCTCTCCCCCATGAGAACATTCTGCACCCTCTATGAGACATCCTTGATCCTGGCACCAGGGAAACAACACACCATTCTGCTTTTTCCCTGCTGTGTTGGAAGGATTTATAGATTGATGCTCAATCTGCTAGGCCATACACTAAATATGAATTCCTGGCTATCATAGGAATCAGGTTTTGTTTGTTGCAACTTCCCAGCTACCTTTGTTGAGGTATTTCATTATCATGTATATGTAATGAAACTTCAGACTGGAACTGGAAATCAAATTGTTATTCTGAGACATTTGTTCCAACTGGATTTGTCATGATGATCCTCTTTACTTAAAAATGTGTTGCTGGAAAAGCGCAGCAGGTCAGGCAGCATCAAAGGAACAGGAGAATCGATGTTTCAGGCATTAGCCCTTCTTCAGGAATGAGGAGGGTGTGCCAAGCAGGCTAAGATAAAAGGTAGGGAGGAGGGACTTGGGGGAGGGGCGTTGAAAATACGATAGGTGGAAGGAAGTTAAGGTGAGGGTGATAGGCCGGAGAGGGGGTGGGGGCGGAGAGGTCGGGAAGAAGATTGCAGGTCAAGAAGGCTGTGCTGAGTCTGAGGGTTGGGACTGAGAAAAGGTGGGGGGAGGGGAAATGAGGAAGCTAGAGAAATCTGCATTCATCCCTTGTGGTTGGAGGGTTCCTAGGCGGAAGATGAGGCGCTCTTCCTCCAGGCGTCGTGTTGCCATGGTCTGGCGATGGAGGAGGCCAAGGACCTGCATGTCCTTGGCAGAGTGGGAGGGGGAGTGAAAGTGTTCAGCCATGGGGCGGTTGGGTTGGTTGGCGCGAGTGTCCCAAAGGTGTTCTCTGAAACGTTCCGCAAGTAGGCGGCCTGTCTCCCCAATGTATAGGAGGTCACATCGGGTGCAGCGGATGCAGTAAACCCTCAGACTCAGCACCGCCTTCTTGACCTGCAATCTTCTTCCTGACCTCTCCGCCCCCACCCCCTCTCTGGCCTATCACCCTCACCTTAACCTCCTTCCACCTATCACATTCCCAACGCCCCTCCCCCAAGTTCCTCCTCCCTACCTTTCATCTTAGCCTACTTGGCACACCCTCCTCATTCCTGAAGACGGGCTTATGCCCAAAATGTCGATTCTCCTGTTCCTTTGATGCTGCCTGACCTGCTGCGCTTTTCCAGCAACACATTTTTAAGCTCTGATCTCCAGCATCTGCAGTCCTCACTTTCTCCTAATGATGATCCTCTGAGTACTGCTATTTAATTATACAAATTTGCAGATTTACTGTCTTGGTGATTACTGTGTTGGCATTCAGACTCAACTCCAGACATGAGGAGCTATTTGTTGATCTAAGGCATGCTGCTCCAATGAATTTCCCATACTGTCAGATGACACTTTGCATTAGAATTGTGCAGGGGTCAGCCAATAAACTGCTGCAGGAAATTTATTCAGAGGAGAATTTGCCAACCTCAATATTGTCACAAGTAAGTTAAACAAAATCACAACAGCACAGCCAGACGAAGCAAGCCAGAGCTGAAATTCAACTCAAGAGTACTGTTATATCAGAGTAAATTTACAACAAATTTTTAAATACATCATAATGAAGTGCTTAAGTACTTCAATTTTTCAGCATTTTAAGTTGCTTTCTACAAATGGGTGACTGATGTTTCAGTCAGTTAGGATAGTGCCTCCATCTTCCCCTACCCACAAACCATTGTAGCAGATTAGTGTGGCACAATGTCACTCTGCTGCAGGATTTTGAAAAACAATTCTGGATTAGTGGTGCTGGAAGAGCACAGCAGTTCAGGCAGCATCCAAGTAGCTTTGAAATTGACGTTTTGGGCAAAAGCCCTTCATCAGGAATAAAGGCAGTGAGCCTGAAGCGTGGAGAGATAAGCTAGAGGAGGTTGGGGGTGGGGAGAAAGTAGCATAGAGTACAATGGGTGAGTGGGGGAGGGGATGAAGGTGATAGGTCAGGAGGAGAGGGTGGAGTGGATAGGTGGAAAAGAAGATAGGCAGGTAGGACAAGTCCGGACAAGTCAAGGGGACACTTACTGAGCTGGAAGTTTAGAACTAGGGTGAGGTGGGGGAAGGGGAAATGAGGAAACTGTTGAAGTCCACTTTGATGCCCTGGGGTTGAAGTGTTCCGAGGCGGAAGGTGAGGCGTTCTTCCTCCAGGCGTCTGGTGGTGCGGAAGCGGCGGTGAAGGAGGCCTAGGACCTCCATGTCCTCGGCAAAGTGGGAGGGAGAGTTGAAATGTTGGGCCATGGGGCGGTGTGGTTGATTGGTGCGGGTGTCCCGGAGATGTTCCCTAAAGCGCTCTGCTAGGAGGCGCCCAGTCTCCCCAATGTAGAGGAGACCACATCGGGAGCAATGGATACAATAAATGATATTAGTGGATGTGCAAGTAAAACTTTGATGGATGTGGAAGGCTCCTTTAGGGCCTTGGATAGAGGTGAGGGAGGAGGTGTGGGCGCAGGTTTTACTGTTCCTGCGGTAGCAGGGGAAGATGCTGCTTACTCTAATAATAGACCCACAGCTACAAAAAGGGAAAAGTTGGGTACTGCAGTTCTGAATGGAGAGATTGTTTGCAGGGGCTTCCCAGAATTCCAGGTATCCACACAATACATCACTGGCTGTGAATTCCCAAAGACACGAGGGAATGGGTAGAGATGGAATGTCTGCCCACCCAAAATATTATATTGTATTAAGATAGACCGAGCTGAACAGAGTGGTGTTCTGGATTTCAGAATCATCCTGGAGTCCAGATTGCTGGGCAATATCTTTCCACCCAGGATATGTCTGATACCCGAGGGGTTGAAATGAGCCTCCAGAAGAAAGACCAACAAGAAAGAATGAAACTAGATGAATTAATGTTTCTATGTTTGCAGATGTATTCCTGACTTACTGGTGCCCAATACACCCCCTTAACTGTAACAACTACAAGGATCATCAGTCACATTATGTTAGTACAGCTAGCAGTTGAGAAATAAAAAATCAGTCTACAGTCAGAAATTACATTTCTGCTTGACAAACTGGGCACCCGTATGGGCCCCAGCTATGCCTGTCTCTTTGTTGTCTACGTAGAACAGTCCTTCTTCCATAGTTACAATGGCATCACTCCCCACCTCTTCCTCCGCTACATTGATGACTGCATCGGCGCCACCTCGTGCTCCCGTGAGGAGGTTGAGCAATTCATCAACTTTACCAACACGTTCCACCCTGACCTTAAATTTACCTGGACCATCTCTGACACCTCCCTCCCCTTCCTGGACCTTTCCATCTCCATTAATGAAAACCGACTTGACACTGATATTTTTTACAAACCCACTGACTCCCACAGCTACCTGGATTACACTTCTTCCTACCCTACCTCCTGCAAAAATGCCATCCCATATTCCCAATTCCTCTGCCTCCGCCATATCTGCTCCCAAGAGGACCAGTTCTACCACAGAACACACCAGATGGCCTCCTTCTTTAGAGACCGCAATTTCCCTTCCCACGTGGTTAAAGATGCCCTCCAATGCATCTCGTCCACATCCCGGACCTCCGCCCTCAGACCCCACCCCTCCAACCGTAACAAGGACAGAACGCCCCTGGTGCTCACCTTCCACCCTATCAATCTTCGCATAAACCAAATCATCCGCTGACATTTCCACCACCTCCAAACAGACCCCACCACCAGGGATATATTTCCCTTCCCACCCCTTTCCACCTTCCACAAAGACCGTTCCTCTGTGACTACCTGGTCAGGTCCACGCCCCCCAACGATCCACCCTCCCGTCCTGGCACCTTCCCCTGCCACTGCAGTGATTGCAAAACCTGCGCCCACACCTCCTCCCTCACCTCCATCCAAGACCCTAAAGGAACCTTCCACATCCATCAAAGTTTTACCTGCACATCCACTAATATCATTTATTTTATCTGTTACTCTCGATGCGGCCTCCTCTACATTGGGGAGATGGACGCTTCCTAGCAGAGCGCTTTAGGGAACATCTCCGGGACACCCGCACCAATCAACCACACCGCCCCGTGGCTCAACATTTCAACGCCCCCCTCCCACTCTGCCGAGGACATGGAGGTCCTGGGCCTCCCTCACCACCACTCCCTCACCACCCGAAGCCTGGAGGAAGAAAGCCTCATCTTCCGCCTCAGAACACTTCAACCCCAGGGCATCAATGTGGACTTCAACAGATTCCTCATTTCCCCTTCCCCCACCTCACCCCAGGTCCAAACTTCCAGCTCAGCACTGTCACCATGACCTGTCCTACCTGCCTATCTTCCTTTCCACCTATCCACTCCACCCTCCTCTCTGACCTATCACCTTCATCCACTCCCCTCTCACCTATTGTACTCTATGATACTTTCTCCCCACCCCCACCCTCCTCTCATTTATCTCTCCACCCTTCAGGCTCTCTGCCTGTATTTCTGATGAAGGGCTTTTGCCCAAAACGTTGATTTTGCTGCTCCTCGGATGCTGCCTGAACTGCTTTGGTTTTCCAGCACCACTAATCCAGAATCTGGTTTCCAGCATCTGCAGTCACTATTTTTACCTAAACTCATTTAAAGTTTTGAAGAGATACAATGGACACAATGGAATTCCCGCAGACTGGAGAACTGATCCCAGTTCCATTTTTAAAAAGCCAGGAAATAGTGCAACCTGTCTGCTCAGTCCATCTGGGCTGGTATGAGAACTCTGCCAGCTTTCAATCACAAGATAACAAGCTTGCAGATCTGGTGCTTAACTCATTCAAATCTCTGATCTTCCCTGATATTTTAATTAGTTGTGTTGAGTCTACTTGTTTGTGTTTGTTGTTTAAGACTCAGCAGATTGTGTTTATCAGGTATTTATTGTTCTTGAATACACTGTATAAGTATTTTCTTCTGCTGCCCATAGATCCTGGGTGCTGCAGTGTGTTGTGGCCTGTTTAAATAATGTCCTAATTCTGCTCCATTTGTGGGTGTTGGGAAGATCACTTCTGTAGTTAAGTATCTCGTATGTGTTCGTTGCTTTCCTGTAGACACTAGTCTGCGGTTCTCCATTAATTGTTCGTTCCACTGTGACATCTAGGAAGGGGGTATCTGTTGTTGCTCTCCTCCTCTTTTGTGAAATTTATGCCAGTAAGGATGTTGTTGATGCTGTTGTAGGTTTCCTCCAATTTGTCCCATTTTGTGATGACAAAGGTGTCAACCATGTAGTGGACCCAAAGTTCACCCGATAAACACAGTCTGCCGATTCTTAAACAACAAACCCAAACAAGTAGACACAACAGACCCAGAAACTCTAGCCACACTACCATACATCAAAGCCATCTCAGAGATGGCTACCAGACTACTCCAACCCCTTGGCATCACGGTAGCCCACAAACCTACCAACACACTGAAACAGCTACTGATGAACCTAAAGGACCTTGTATCAAAAACCAGCAAAATGCATGTCATTTACAGAATATCTTGCAAAGACTGTAACAAACATACATCGGGCAGACAGGCAGAAAACTAGCCACCAAGATACACAAACAGCAACTAGCCACCAAAAGACATGACCCACTGTCACTAGTATCCTTACATACAAATGAAGAAGGACAACACTTCGATTGGGACAACACATCCATCCTAGGGCAAACCAAACAGAGACATACATGGAAATTCCTACAGGTCTGGCATTCAAACCAGAACTTCATCAACAAACACATCAATTTGGACCCCATTTATCAACCTCTGAGGAAAAGGACCAGAAATGATATCACCCACCTTAACAGACCAAGTCACATAAATAGAAAGCAGGACAGCAGGCCAGCACTTCATTATAGGCTCACTGATGATGTTACCTAGCATGCTGACAAAATGTCTGAAAACAAACCTACCAGCTCAGCAAGCAAATTTAAAACGTGAACATTGCCTATTGACATTCAATGCTGTTGCAATCACTGAATCCCCCACTATTAACATTCTGGGGGCTACATTAGCATGAAACTCAATTGGACTCTAACAATGGCTATGAGAGCAAGCCAGAGGTTAGAAATACCATGGCGAGTAACTCACCTCTTGACTCCCCAAAGCCTGTCCACCATCTCCAAGGCACAATTCAGGAATGTGATGGAATACTCCTCACTTGCCTGGATAGATTCAGCTCCAACAATACACAAGAAGCTTGACACCATCCAGGACAAAGGAGCCAGTTTTTATTGGCAATACATCCACAAGTATCCACTTCCTCCACCACTGATACTCAATACACATTGCTGCTACTACAGAAATTCATCAAAGATCCTCAGGCAGTACCTTCCAAACAGAAGACTACTTCCATCGAGAAAGACAAGGGCAGCTGATACATTGAGGTAAAAACAATGACTGCAGATGCTGGAAACCAGATTCTGGATTAGTTGTGCTGGAAGAGCACAGAAGGGCTTTTGCCCGAAACGTCGATTCTGCTGCTCCTTGGATGCTGCCTGAACTGCTGTGCTCTCCCAGCTGATACATTGGAATACCACCACCTTCAAGTTCCCCTCCAAGTCATTTACCATCTGATTTAGAAATATATTATTGTTCCTTCATTGTCAGTGGGTCAAAATCCCCTGGAATTTCCTCTCTAAAGGCATTGTGGGTCAACCCGCAGCCAGTGGACTGCAGCAGTTCAAGAAGGCAGCTCATCACCACCTTCTCAAGAGCAACTAGCGATAAACAATAAATGCTGGTCAGCCAGCGACACCCACATCCCACAAAATAAAAGAAAATGACTAAATTTGAGGTTGTTAATCTAAGGGGGATGACTGCCTTCTGAAACTCAGCATCTAGGTAACTCTTCCCCTCCCTGATGTGTCGCACTGTTTGAAGCTCAGACTCCAGTTCATCAACTCGGAGTCGCAGGTCTTCAGGCACTTGTTACAGGAATGGTAACTATGAACCATAATGGGGTCCACCAGCTCCCACATCATGCAGTTACAACATACTCCCTGGCACAGCATCTCTATTTTCATGACCTAGCTCTTGTTTTGATTTTTTTAAAAATCGTACTGGTCTTTTAGTTAGTAGCCTGCAAATATTTCCCATATTTACCTTCAATCTGAAAGTATCCGATAAGAAATAGTCAAATTACCAGCTTACCACCAACTAATGAACTTACAGTTTACCTGTGATGTCACTCTTGTATTGGGCCCCAATCCTGATTAGATAAGATTCCCTACAGCGTGGAAACAGGCCCTTCGGCCCAGCCAGTCCACACCGACCCTCCGAAGAGTAACCCACCCTGATCCATTTCCCTCTGACTAATGCACCTAACGCTATGGGCAATTTAGCATAGCCAATTCACCTGACCTGCACATCTTTGGACTGTGGGAGGAAACTGGAGCATCTGGAGGAAACCCACGCAGACACAGGGAGAAAGTGCAAACTCCACACAGACAGTCACCCAAGGCTGGAATCGGACCTGGGACCCTGGTGCTGTAAGGCAGCAGTGCTAACCACTGAGCCACTGTGCCACCCATAGCTGTGCTTCAATTATTCTGTTAAAAACTTTACAATTTAAAAGCCAAGAAAAACACAAGCAAAAAAAATCGTCATTCCTCTCTGCATCGAATTCCCAAGTTGCCGCCAAATTCCCCAAACTGTATAAAAACCAAATGAACCACAGGTGCTATAGATCAGAAACAAAAACATAAATTGCTGGAAAAGCTCAGCAGGTCTGGCAGCATCTGTGGAGAGTCACTTGACCCGAAACGTTAACGCCGACTTCCAGCTATTTCTGGTTTTGCTCCCAAACCATATACTCATCTGAGGTAAAAACAATGACTGCAGATGCTGGAAAGCAAATACTGGATTAGTGGTGCTGGAAGAGCACAGCAGTTCAGGCAGCATCCAACGAGCAGCGAAATCGACGTTTCGGGCAAAAGCCCTTCATCAGGAATAAAGGCAGTGAGCCTGAAGCATGGAGAGATAAGCTAGAGGAGGGTGGGGGTGGGGAGAGAGTAGCATAGAGTACAATGGGTGAGTGGGGGAGGAGATGAAGGTGATAGGTCAAGGAGGAGAGGGTGGAGTGGATAGGTGGAAAAGGAGATAGGCAGGTCAGACAAGTCCGGACAAGTCAAGGAGACAGTGCTGAGCTGGAAGTTTGAAACTAGGATGAGGTGGGGGAAGGGGAAATGAGGAAGCTGTTGAAGTCCACATTGATGCCCTGGGATTGAAGTGTTCCGAGGCGGAAGATGAGGCGTTCTTCCTCCAGGCGTCTGGTGGTGAGGGAGCGGCGGTGAAGGAGGCCCAGGACCTCCATGTCCTCAGCAGAGTGGGAGGGGGAGTTGAAATGTTGGGCCATGGGGCGGTTTGGTTGATTGGTGCGGGTGTCTCGGAGATGTTCCCTAAAGCGCTCTGCTAGGAGGCGCCCAGTCTCCCCAATGTAGAGGAGACCACATCGGGAGCAACGGATACAATAAATGATATTAGTGCATGTGCAGGTAAAACTTTGATGGATGTGGAAGGCTCCTTTAGGGCCTTGGATAGAGGTGAGGGAGGAGGTGTGGGCGCAGGTTTTACAGTTCCTACGGTGGCAGTGGTAAGTGCCAGGATGGGAGGGTGGGTCGTAGGGGGGTGTGGACTTGACCAGGTAGTCGCGGAGGGAATGGTCTTTGCGGAAGACGGAAAGGGGTGGGGAAGGAAATATATCCCTGGTGGTGGGGTCTTTTTGGAGGTGACGGAATGTCGGCGGATGATTTGGTTTATGCGAAGGTTTGTAGTGTGGAAGGTGAGAACCAGGGGCGTTCTGTCCTTGTTACGGTTGGAGGGGTGGGGTTTGAGAGCAGAGGTGCGGGATGTGGACGAGATGCATTGGAGGGCATCTTTAACCACATGGGAAGGGAAATTGTGGTCTCTAAAGAAGGAGGCCATCTGGTGTGTTCTATGGTGGAACCGGTCCTCCTGGGAGCAGATACGGCGAAGGCAGAGAAATTGGGAATACGGGATGGCATTTTTGCAAGAGATAGGGTGTAGTCCAGGTAGCTGTGGGAGTCGGTGGGTTTGTAAAAAATGTCAGTGTCAAGTCGGTCGTCACTAATGGAGATGGAGAGGTCCAGGAAGGGGAGCGAGGTGTCAGAGATGGTCCAGGTAAATTTAAGGTCAGGATGGAACTCTATGCTACTCTCTCCCCACCCCCACCCTCCTCTCGCTTATCTCTCCATGCTTCAGGCTCACTGCCTTTATTCCTGATGAAGGGCTTTTGCCCGAAACGTCGATTTCGCTGCTCGTTGGATGCTGCCTGAACTGCTGTGCTCTTCCAGCACCACTAATCCATATACTCATCTGGCTGTGTCTCGCACTGGATGGGATCTCTCCTTCCTGACTGTGCAAAGCTTATTGGTGCAATTACCATGTGTATAGGTACAGCACGCCAAGAAACACCGTTAATGTCACATTCCATGAGGATACAAGCCTCAGCAAACTATTGATACCTTCAGTGTGAGACTCAGTGTTCAGTATCTGTATAAATCTATACTTCTAGTTGTCAACAA
The DNA here is from genome assembly GCF_047496795.1 of Chiloscyllium punctatum. NCBI lineage: Eukaryota > Metazoa > Chordata > Chondrichthyes > Orectolobiformes > Hemiscylliidae > Chiloscyllium > Chiloscyllium punctatum. The sequence goes on along the minus strand of NC_092746.1, from coordinate 87,367,206 downwards.
TTTCAAGGCAAATAAGCATAGTGCAGGAAAATGGTGTTGAGCTTGAAGATCAGCCAGTCTTTTGAAATGGCAGAGCAGGCTTCAGGGGGTCTCTGCCATACCTAAGTTCTGTGTTTCTCTGTGCAAAACAGTATTGTTAGGGCTGAGGAAGAGAGAATATGATAATATTGGATGCAAAACCTAGAACTGGCAGTGAATGCTTAATGAATCCTTAATACTAAGGGAAGTCTTGTTCCTGAGATGAAGTTTTTACACCTTTATAATACATTTTGCTTATGTGTGGCAAATTGTATGGATTATGTTTTTAATGGTGCCACCTTTTATCTCTATAAGAACTGCAGAGAGCTAATGAAATCACTCACATGGCAATGAAATCATTAAATGATTCTGACCACAGCTCTGGCTGATGCAGTTTTGGAGGTGGATTTCTGAGGAAAGAAGCATAAACAGAGATTCAAATTTTCAAAGTGGTAAAATTCAGAAAAATGCAATTATAAAGAATAGGATCATTACAAAGTAATCGACTCAGCAGCTTAAAGGACTTAGTCGTTAGTGCAATTATACTTCATTTGTGTCTTATTCTATATGCCACCCACGCAGATGTATAAGCCTAAGGATATACAGTCATTGAGAGTCAAATATAGTTCTTGTCACCACTGTTGCTCATGCATGTCTTTGGAATGTAGCTGCAGTTGATGGTCTATTAATCTCCAATCAAATATATATGCAGGTTAAGTGGTTTTCTAAAGGCACAAATAAATGATATGTTCTTATCATGGAATTACTTTATTTCAAGTAGTTCTGATTTCATTTGAACTGTAGAAAGACATTTGACAGTACAGCAGTAACTGTTCTATCTAAAATGGTATTAAGGTAGTGACTAATGATATTAATCTTCAACGATTTACTGCGAGCTGCTGTAGGTAGTTAAAATGGCTCGCTTACCACAGGCTCATGGATTTTATACTGAACTGTGAAAATGACTTTCAATGCTTCCTGCAAACATCTGTTAAGTTTAACTGCAACCTGAATCAAGGCTATAGTGTTTATCAAAATAACTTTATCGAGATGCTGTCGTCATGAAAGAGATTTTCTTCTTTCCTTACTTCTTTGGAGAGGAAGTACAAGAGCCTTAACTGATTTTTGTTTTTGATGGCACCTTGTTATGTAGTATGACAATGAATCAACATTTTCAATGGAAACAAATAGGAGCACATTATATACTTACTCATTTATTAAGATAAAGCCATTAAAATACCCACACAATATTATACGAAATGATGCAAGATTCTCACTGATTTAGGTTTAAAATAATTGTTCTTCTTATTCCATAGAAAAAATTTTTACTCAACAATGGAAAAATTCTGAGGATGTCAAAAAGGATTATGATGCTCAACAATTTTCTGAATTATGCAAAAGCCCTGAGTTACACTTCTGAGTACTTCTAAAGGAAATAATTCTTGGGTGATGTCCTGTTATGTGCATGTTAATAATTTTAACCATAGAAATGGACATAAACTGTATGTGTAGCAAGTGATTCAAAAGGAGCTAGGGCTATCAACAGACCACTTGGTGTCATTGTCATGGCGTTATCGAATCTTGAAAGCTAGTCGTTTGGATTATTTTGCTTATTCACCCTGTAAGGCCATAAATACTTCTCATTACAAAATCAATTTGATTCTCAAATGATTCCAGAGTTTTCAGTGTCACTGTTCTATCCAAAATTGATTATGTGGAGAAAACATTCTTGATGTAAGCCCTAAAGTTCGTTTAGATTGTTTTAGTGTCACTCAATATAATATAACACAATTTAATTTAATTTCACGTATGTACTTAACAACTGATCCTTTCAATAGATCAGTTCTTGGTGCCAGCTTACAATTCTAAAACCCCCCACATTTCTGCAGTCTTTCTTCACAAGGTTGTTGAATGTGAATATCTCCCTTGTTGCTCAGCAACTGCAATTGAATGGAGGACTAATGGATAGTTTGACTATTAACACAGAGGATCCTGTGGACAGGGATAAATCAATTGGATCCTGTTCAAGCTTTTTCCACAATTCAGTTAGATTGCGATTGATCTGTATTACAATTCCAACTCGCTGTCTTATTTTTTAAAACCTTACCTAACAAAATGTTAACAACTTCAATTTTGAAATTGATATGAGTGGATTGCTGGCCACTTCAGTGTGCAGTCGGGATTCAACCACATTGCTGTGGATCTAGGTTCCCATCTGGGCCAGTCTGGATAAGGAGAGAAGATTTCCTTCCCTACGGGATACTCATGAACCAAATTGGCCTTCACAATAACCTGGCAGTTTCATGGCTCATCAATACTAGTGTTGTATTCCAGGTTGATTTCGCTAATTGAATTTCAACTCCCTTTACATTTTAATTGGTCATTTTGATTTCAAGAACCCTACTGAAGAGTGCTCATTTTTAATATCAAAATTGACAATCACATGACCCACTTTCCATTTAACAGTTTTATCTTCCACTAACCCACTGTAATGAACTGTTTAACAAACCATTTCTTAATTTCTTTCCTGTGAAACATCAATGAAGATCAGATGAAACCTTAACATGCAGATGCAACATCATAATAATAATTCAGAATTCTTTGACTCTTTCACTTGTCAAGATGAGTTTAGTTATGCATTGTTTCAAAAGGACAATATTTCTTATATTGAATGAAATCAAACGGTAATAAAATCATAATCAATCATTCAGTGGCAAATACTGGCAAAATCTGACATAAATATCATTTAATGTATTAATGGATGAAGCAGTTTTACAGTAAAATTCATTGCAACTCAAATGTTACAAACAATGAAAGTAGGGCATTGTCCACTGAGTACGAAATCTATCATCTGTTTGTAAGATAATATGAACCTGTAGACATTCATCTAAATTAAGAGTAGAGGCTGGAGGGTTTGAGCTACAGGAAAAAGCTGAATAGACTGGGACTATTGTCTCTGGAGTGTTGGAGGCTGAGCTGTGACCTTGTAGAGGTTTATAAAATCATGAGGGTCATGAATAGGGTAAATAGACAAGGGGCTGAGGGAGTCCAAGCTAGAGGACACAGGTTTAAGATGAGCGAGGAAATAGTTAAAAGGGACCTAAGGGGCAATTTTTCATGCAAAGGGTGGTGTGTGTATGCTAGCAAATGCTGGCAAATGGGATTGGATTTATTCAGGATATCTGGTTGGCATGGACGAGTTGGACCAAAGGGTCTGCTTCCATGCTGTCTATCTCAATAACTCTATGACTATGTGTAGAATCACTCAGGCCTTCTGCTGATCAGATTACCCCACCTTCCTGTGGTTCCCGATAACCTTATAGCCCCTTGCTTGTCAAGAATCTATGAACCTCTGCATCCATATCTTCAAGGACTTTGCCTCCATTGCTTTTGAGGAAGAGAATTCCAAAGACTCATGACCCTCTATAAGAAAAAAAATTCTCTTTATTCCTGTCGTCAATTTATGACCTATGTATTTTTAAATAGTGACCCTTGAGTTCTAGATACTTCCACAAAACTCTTTACCTCATCCACCCTATCCAATTCCCTCACCACCTTCAAATTCATGAGCAGGCTAGGTAGAATATTTGAAAAGCATAAGCTTAAGCTTCAAAGAATCATGCTTGAATGTGAGTGAGGATTCCGAAGAAGTGTCGTATTGGACTTTGTATAAGATGTTTCTCTTCATGGGGGAGGCTAGAAGTAGGCAGCACATTTTAAAAATAAGGAATCTTCCATTTAAGACTGAGGTGAGGAAAATATTTTTTATCTAAGAAGAACATCAGTCTTTTAAATACTTTGAGATGAGCAGTGGAAGGTGGATAATTGAATACACTCAAGATTGAGTTAAACAGATTTTTGATTGACAAGACCGTCAAGGGATTCGGGAATGGGGGAAGAGAATCAGACAGGAAAATGCAGTTAAGGGCATAACCAGATTGGTCACGACCATGTCAGATGTGAGGCCATGCTTTAGGCCTGAATGGTTTGTGCCCACTCCTATTTCCTATGTTCATGTTGGTTTCCAGGTGTTCATTACAATGGCCTTCCTGTATTTTGATGAAGCATTCCTGCAATAAGATGTGTCCTCTGCTTAGTTCTTTTTTCTACTGTTATGTCAGCAAAAATAGACTTCACTTGTCATGTGTATTTAACTGCAAAAACGGTATTTCCAAACTTGTCATGGTATTGGAAACGGCCTGGGGAACTGAACCTCGTGGAACATTTATGGTTTTGGCAGAAGGAGTGAAAAGTGTTACATACAAGATTGTTAAAATGGAACTAGACAGCTGCTGATCCCTGAAGAGTAAACCCAAGCCTTGGTAGCAATCTGTACATATTAGGATACTGACAGGAATTTGCAGCTGTTGTATTTTCAAATTGACAAGGGGTTTCATTATGGTTTGAAGACTGGAAATTAAGTAAAGCAACAGGAGGTACACTGCACTCCTTTTTCCAGAATTTACCTTCAGACCATGTATCAAACTAAGCCACATAATCATGCTCACTCTTGGAAAAAAAATTGAGAGAAATTGTCCTGAAAATGAGTGATAGTGAAAGGGGAGAAGACACAGTTCTATGCTTGTGGATCAATATGTGATTTCTATGCTGGGAATAACATGATTGTTGTTGAGGGAAAGCTCCTGATGCTTAGCTCCAGTAATATTTCAGTTCAAGCAGCCACCGAACTAGTGAGAATTCTTCCTTTATTCATGCAATAAAGTCCTAGTGCTTCAGCTGAATGAGGTTTCCAATTAACATCCATTGTTAGTTGGGCTGAGTTTCCAGAAAGTTTTTTGGATCAAACTATAAAGCAGTGGAGAAACTCATTAGCCATGTTTATTGAGTTTCTCCAGCATTTTTGTTTTATTTCTGACCAAATGCTTTGCCATTATTTAGGTCATTCGAATATCTGGCAGTGAGAAAGAATGAAAGAGAGTGTGAGAAGAAGAAGAAAGTCAATCTGAGGCTGATTTAATAATCACTCTTTACAGTATTGTGCTTCTGTCAATATGAATGATACTGTAGTAAAGAATAGATACTTTAAACTTTCAACTACAAATTTGTAAGTCATGTAAGTGGCAGCAGTGTATGTTTCTAAAAAGGCTGTAAAACAAGGATATAATTTTAAAGGTTAAACCAACCTCAATGCACACAAGATTGAATTACCTGGGTATCTTGAAGAGTGCCCTCATTGGATGTAGATCTGTTAGTGGTGGGTTACCATCTGCAAGTTCAATGGCTGTTATGCCCAAAGACCAAACATCACATCGTACATCGTAACTGGAATCCAGTTGCTGTTCACATGCTATTACCTGATCGTCAGGAAATCCAATATAAAGCCTTTGTTACCAGCAAGTATTGGTAGCAATGCTATCATTAACAAAGGAATATTAATCTTAATACATTTATGATATTTCAGAAAATCTAAACTGCACATGACTCTCACAACATATTGTCAAAATAAATTGAATTGTGCTGGCTTGACAATATTGAGTAGACATGTTTTTCTGTGAATTTCTTGACTTCAGTCCCCCTGAGCAAACTTCACTGTGGAATTTCCTGACTTCTCTTATGTAAGCAAAATCCTGTGGATACTGGAAATCTGAAACAAAATGTGAAAAAGTTTGAAAACTTTAACAGGTTTGGCAACATCTATAGAGAAAGAAACAGAGTAAATGATTCAAATCCAAAGACCAAAATGAAGGTTCTGAAACCACACCGTGTAGACATTCACTCTGTTTCTCTCTCCACAAATGCTGCCAGTCCTGCTTAGTTTCTTCAGCATTTCCTGTTATTATTCCTGACTTCCCTACATGTTTATTATTATTATGGGCTGTGTGAGTGGCATTGGTAGGTCTTTCCTGCAAGATTTCCAGTTCTATTCATTTCAACTGTGTTGTACTGTTTAACAGTCCCAGTTACATTTATATGTATGTATTACAAATGAAGGTAATTTTAGCACTGGTTTCCAATTAGATTAACGCTGACTTATATAAAATATTGTAGCCTTTAGTTATGGATTTGGCTTACTATAACTAAAGAACACAATATTATCTCTCTACTTATGTATTTTACTTTGTTTTGCATTATAACTAAGTGAAAGAAAGAAGGGTTACTGTTTTTCTCTCCACAGATGCTTCCAGACCCGCTGAGTTTCTCTAGCACTTTCTATTGTTGTTTCAGATCTCCAGCATCCACAGTTCTTTGTTTGAATTATTAAGAAAATAAAAGGGTTTGCACCCAATTGGAATTCTTATTGAAATTGTGCTATGAGATATTAATAAAAGACATATTAGCATGTTTTACAATAGATTTAATGAAAGCATGAAGCTTTAACTAGGCTACTACCTTTATTAGGAGAAAGTGAGGACTGCAGATGCTGGAGATCAGAGCTGAAAATGTGTTGCTGGAAAGGCGCAGCAGTTCAGGCAGCATCCAAGGAGCAGGAGAATCGACGTTTCGGGCATGAGCCCTTCTCTCATGCCCGAAACGTCGATTCTCCTGCTCCTTGGATGCTGCCTGACCTGCTGCGCTTTTCCAGCAACATATTTTCAGCTACTACCTTTATTACACTCACTAAAGAAAAAATGCACACAAATGTTTTAACAGATTCATTAGTAATATCAACACATGAACACCACCCCTCTCCTACCTTAATTTTGTGTTTCATTTGGCTAGATAGTTATTATGTGGTCCCAAATAAAATAAACAGCAGAGATTTGATTCTAATTCGAGCTGAGGAACACTTGGGACCTGCTTCTCTGTCCTGTCTCTGAGATTGGAAGTGTTGATGAATCACCAATAAAAAATCGGCAAAGAAAATAGCTCAGGATGAAACCTCAGCAGACAATGAACCAAGGACCTGCCTTCGGGAAGAGCACATATAAAGGAATTCTAAATTGCTCTTTTATACTTTTGATGATCATGGTTGACTGCTGACCAATAAAATGACATGTTGTAAATTTCAGGTTTGCAAGGGAAATGTAGAATGCAGAATGTTTTCTTCTGTGACTTGATGATGTGCATGGTAAACATTGAGGTGATATCACCAGCCAACATTGTGAGAAGTCTATTAAGTCAAAATATTAGGGACATTTGAATGATGCCCTACCTGGGATATTCTAAATAGACTTCTATTTAGTGAGGTAGTTAGTTTTATGGTAGGACTAGCGATTGGTGCTTATGTTATGCAATGTAGATACAAGTAAGATATTTTTCTCCCTTTCCTTGAGCCAATAACGTGAAATGTGACAAAGTATATCTCACAACAGATGTGATTGAAATCTGGTTTGGCATGAAACTGTGTGATAATCTGATTTTATTTGTGCCTGGGTTTACAAATCCTCACAAACAAATCCTCAGCACTCCATTTAAAGTCACTAGTAAAGAGAGAAGGCTGAGAGCTAACAAAACGTCAGACTGCGTAACCAAAAACCTGGATGAAAGGACACCTGGAATACATTTTTAGTTCTTACATTAATTTTCACTAACACAAACTAACTAATTTGACTCTCTACATTACATTGTCAACTGATGCATTTTGTTCATTATTCAAATATATATATAAACAATAATACATTTATGAAGGTGATTACACTGAAAAGCTGTGAATATAGCAATACAGTAAGAAAGAACAAATATTAATGCACAGAAACCAGCATTCAAGGGTTGGGTAATGACGCAATTAGGGGCTGTCCTTTGAGTTTTCTTACATACCTCTGGGGCCATCCAGAAGGGGGTTCCAACAGATGTGTTGCAACGCAGGCGAGTGCTAGTTAACTGAGCTGAAACACCTAGTACAGGAATTAGACCAATATTATCATGAAGTGAAGCTGACATATAGCCCGACAGCACTCTTCGGACTGACTGCACCTTGTATCACTGTTACAAGAAAGAGTTTTAGCAACTTTTTAAAAGAAAATTAAACAGTTAAAGAAAAATTGTGATGAATTTCAAAATCATTTTTGTCCTGTACAGTTACAGTCATACAGTCACAGAGACGTACAGCACGGAAACAGATCCTTCAGTCCAACTTGTCCATTCCGGCCAGATATCCCAACCCAATCTAGTCCCATTTGCCAACACTTGGCCCATATCCTCCAAACCCTTCCTATTCATATAACCAATCAGATGCCTTTTAAATGTTGCAATTGTACCAGCCTCCACCACTTCCTCCGGCAGCTCATTCTATACATGCACCACCCTCTGCATGAAAAAGTTGCCCCTTGGATCTCTTTTATATCTTTCCCCTCTCACCCTAAACCCTCCAGTTCTAGACTCCCCCACCTCAGGGAAAAGACTTTGTCTATTTATCCTATCCATGTCCCTCATGATTTTATAAACTTCTATAAGGTCACCCCTCAGCCTCCAAAGCTCCAGGGAAAACAGCCCCAGCCTGTTCAGCCTCTCTCTATAGCTCAAATCCTCCAACACTGGCAATATCCTTGTAAATCTTTTCTGAACTCTTTCAAGTTTCACAACATCCTTCTGATAGGAAGGAGACCAGAATTGCATACAATATTCTAACAGTAGCCTAACCAATGTCCTGTACAGTGACAACATGACCTCCCAACTCCTATATTCAATACTCTGACCAATAACGGAAAGCATACCAAATGCCTTCTTCACTATCCTGTCTACCTGTGACTCTACTTTCAAGAAACTATGAACCTGCACTCCAGGTTCAGCAACACTCCTGAGGACCTTTCCATTAAATGTATAACTCCTGCTCTAATTTGTTTTCCCAAAATGCAGGACCTCGCATTTATTGAAATTAAACTCCATCTGCCACTCCTCAATCAATTGGCCTATCTGATCAAGATCTTATTGTAGTCTGAGATAACCTTCTTCGCTGTCCACTACACCTCCAATTTTGGTGTCATCTGCAAACTTACTAACCACACCTCCTATGTTCACATCCAAATCATTTATATAAAGGATGAAACGTAGTGGATCCAGCACTGATGCTTGTGGCACACTACTTATCATAGGCCTCCAGCCTGAAAAACAAGGCTCCAGCACCACCTTCTGTCTTCTACCTTTGAGTCAATTCTATATCCAAATGGCTAGTTCTCCCTGTATTCCATGAGATCAAAGCTTGCTAACCAGTCTCCCATGGGGAACCTTGTTGAACGCCTTACTGAAGTCCATATAGATCACTGTCCACTGCTCTTCTGTTGAGTGTTGATGGTATTATTGGAGAAATTTACATATAAGAGGGAACAATTTTGGGATCGCACTATTTAAGTGCTAGTATAGGGAGGATGGGCTGCACATTCTCCTTTGCACTGTACAATTCTATAGCAATGCGACTAACATGTGAGGGAACTGGATTATCATCAATGGAGGCAATTTCTAATGTTAGTAGTGTAGTTAATGTGAGTACAAAGTCAATTCTTATGCTTTAGTTTCAAGACAGATCATTCTGATAACATTTGACAATGGAGGAAACTATGTTCTATTTTTAACTACAATCAAAGGGAAAAGGCAATTTTCCATTGCAGTGTGAAGTTACGTTTGTTATTTGTATTATTGCCGTCCAGAATAATCTTTTCTCAAGCCCGTTTGTTTTGATGAGTGCAAGATGAAAAGCTCCAACTTCTAGTATCCTTTTTGCAATGTTTAAGAAAATAATGCTCCAGAAGTGACAACATCAACAACTACAGAGATAAAAGACTGGATTTTGCATTCCCTTGGCTAAGTTTGAGCAGTGACGGGTTTTATGGAGGGATTTCTGCTGTAAGGTCTAGTGAGTTTTCTAGACATAGCTTACCAGAGACACCTCATAAGCTATCTACCTTGTCCCATGGCATCACTCATATCTGATTCTGTCCCCAACTTACCACAACACTCCCAGAACAACGCGTCACTCTCCGGATATCCTGGTACTTAGCGGCATCCCTTTCACCTGCGCAATCTTTAAAAACCTGTTGAGCACCTGGACAGCTGTCAGCTCAGAGCTGCTCTGCGTGGTTCCTGACATTTGCCCTGACATGGTTTACAGGGGGACACAGTCAACCCACTTTGCAGACAGGGACCTGGAGCTCCTGTTGGACCAAATTGTGGAAAGGTAGCACCAGGAGCCACAGTGAAGGGCAACACTCCAGACCATTCCAGCCACAGTTAAAGCACCCACAGTTATCTGAAGGAATGCACAGCAGTCTGGAAAGAAGGTCAATGTCATCCTCCCAGTCTGCCAGTAGCACCTTCTTTCCAATATCTCACACTCGTTCTCTCTCTCTGATACTGTACCCACCTCCCACCAAAGCTCAAGCTCCAACGCTGTCAGTAATACCTGCAATATCTTCCCTTCCTTGCCGCCACTCATCGTACCACTAACTCCATATGGTCTCTGTAGTGCCTGCTCACCAAAAATAACAGGTGTGCCACCCACTTTACTCCCCTGTAATAGCCCGTTTCTTTCATTCTCAGTGGAAAACTGACCCCCAGTAGGGCTGAAAGACTCTGGAAGGATGGTGAGTTCTGACATTCTGCTGCTCCCCTCCACCCCTTATGTGGAGACCATCCCTGAGTGATTGAATGACCATTTCCAAGCCTCCAGGAGACTCCTGGAGCAAACACAGTTTACCATTACTTGACTGAGGCTTGTGGACAACCTGACAAGTTTCCTGACTTTGTGAGAAAAGTTCTGGAGAAGCCATATTGGATTCGAGACATTAACTCTGTTTTCCTCTCACTACAGATTCTGCCTGAGCTGCTGCATTTCTCCAGCACTTTCTGTTTTTAATTCCTTTCTCTGTGTCTGCAATAAACAGTAAAGCAAGACAGAAGTAATATGAGCCAGTATCAATGGAAGAGGGTGAACTGTGTAAAAAGGCAAAGCAGGGATGCCAAGAGTGTCCAGGTAGGCTGGCACTGGGAGTCCACGATGATAGTTATCAAAGAGCTCAGAGATACAGCATGGTCCAGTCCAATGAGTCAAATGCATGTCCCTGAGTGCACTGTGTCCCTGATAGGTACCTGTGCAGCTGGAGGTGTGGCATTGAAATGTAGAAGTATCTTTTAAATGGATTGAAGTTGTGAGGATGCTTAGAGGCACTACATATCAAATGCCAATGTCCATCGACATGATGTGACTGTGCCCAGCGCCCATGACATGTTAGTACCAGTTTAATGCTACAAGCAGGAAGATGAATGCACCTGCTCTGGCTTCTATGATGAGTTTTCTTGACATTTAACTTGTTTGGTGAGTTTGGTAAGATAGCAAGATGAATATTAATGATGTTAAGTAAACACAATATTATTAGCTCGCTGGGCTACCAACAAATGCTTAACAAGCAATAATCTCTTTAATTAGTAATTTGCTTCTGTGTAGTGAGAAACTCACCTCACAGCTTATGAAAAGTAAGAAAAAGATGCAGCAAGGTCCTCCTGATGTCAGGATAGACCTTACCAGATTGCTTGTCAAATTCCACCACAAACCTCATGACAGCCAATGTCAGTCAGGCTGTTTCTGTCCAATTCTCCACAATTCTGTCCAAAATCTCCACAGGCTTCTTTCACTTAGAGTCATAGATTCAAACAGGACAGAAACAGACCCTCCAGTCCAACTCAACTGTGCTGACAAGACATCCCAATCTGACCTACTCCCATTTGTCAGTACTCAGTCCATATCCCTCTAAACCCTTCCTATTCATATACCCATCCAGATGCCTTTCAAATGTTGTAATTGTACCCGCCCCCAACACTTCATCTGGCAGCTCATTCCATATACATACCAACGTCTGTGTGAAAAAGTTAGCCTTTAGGTCCTTTATAAATCTTTGTTCTCTCACCTTAAACCTATGTCCTCTAGTTTTGGAAATCCCTACACTCAGAAAAAGACCTTGGATATTCACTCTATCCATGCCTCTCACCACTACATAAACCTCTATAAGGTTACCCCTCAGCTTGTGATGTTCCAGGGAAAAAGATGCCCCAGCTTATTCAGCCATTATTAGGTTTCTCTTCTGCTTTTGGCACAAAAGCATAGGTGAGCCTAAATATTTGACATTGAATGTTCTGGAGATGGGTATAATTGCACTACATTGACCATCGCCATCTATAACTGACTGTATGACAGTAACAAACCTACTTCAATCATATTCTTTTTGGGGCTGTAACGTATAATCTGATGATCTTAATACTGAACTTTCTTTACAAAACAATGTGTTTTGCTTTGTAGTACTTTCAAGCTGAGCATCATCCAGTTTTGACATTAAGATGTCTATCAAGTAAAATCGAAAGCAGATCATTTTTGACATGCCACTTAATGTACAGCTGAGGTCATTTGATTTGTGCCACTTACAGCAAACAGTTGACATGATTAGAGTGGAATCTGGATTTCAAATAAAATGTACTCAATAGATTGCTTCGCAGTAAAAATAAAATCTATATTTAATCACTCTAGTGACTGCACAAGAATTGAGGCATTTTGGATACTGTGTAAAAAGTGCAATAGATTTTGCACAGAGGGGGAAATGAATAGCGAGGTTTTAGTTGATTGAAGAGCAGCATCAGCACGGCTCGGAGGATACATTTCGAGGTGGCGTCCAGCACAGATATCATGGTTATGTTACTGGATTTATAATCCAGAGAAGGGGAGTTCAAATCTTAATTTCAAGTTTGAGAATTTGAATTCAGTTTAAGAAATTAGGTTCAGTCAAGATAAACATGAAACTGTTAGTTTGTTCTAAAAACCCATCTGCTTTACTCATGTCATTTTTGGGAAGGTAACCTGCCACCTTTACTCAGTCTGGCCTGTACATGTCTCCAGACCCCATAAATGTGATTGATCTGTAATTATGAATTGAAACATGTCACCCAGCTAATTCAAGAAGGACACTGCCACACTCCTCCTTCTGAACAATTAGTGATGGGTAATTAAGGCTGGTCATGCACATCATCCCTGATACTCTAGGTATGTCCAAAGTAACAAACTCTCTAAAGAAGAGAAAAATACTTGATTTCTTTTTAGAAGTTGGTATGCACAAACCATATCAGGATATTGTAAAGTTCATTTTTAAGAGTTAGCCTAAACTTCCCTTACTACTTGTATTACAAATTTTTGTTTAATTTTGACCATAGCCCTCTCCCTCCGGCACAATATTGTGGTGGTAAGAAATGAGCAGATTTCATCAACAGGTCAGCCTTCATGAAAGGGCTTCCATAAAGCAAATTGTTTGTCAAAAAGTGAAAAAGGTTCACCAAGCACACAGTGCATTAAGGTAAGTCCTATGGAAATACAAAATCATGTCACAGCATGTGATACCACTTTGATAGAAAACATTTCGTTAATCCTCCAATGCTTCACTCCCCAAGCGAAACCGAAATTTTCAGACAAATTCTCACATTGATATTGGGAGAAGAACAGCTTATAACATGTATTACATTTGCTGCAAAACACTGTTAAGCTTCACCGTCTTTTTCGTCCTGCATGATTTCCTATATCATCTATGGAAAAATGCAATCAAGTTGTTATCTAACAAATCATAAACATCGCCACATACACAAACAAAATGGAATTTCTGCAATTATGAAGTAAGGTAACAGAGAGTTTTCCACACCCTTCAAAATTTCTCCATGGAGAATACTTCCCACTTGGATTTTTCCAACCTACCTGCAGATACTTGTCCTTCAGTGGTTACTCCAATGATCTGATAAGTTGCACCACATCATGGACAATATATAGGCACAAAAGTTTTCACTTTCTTCACTAACACCCAAGATGAATGCAGAATTGTTTCCAACCGTCCAGTCGGACTGAGCATGCATATATGTCTTAAAACAACGAATGACGTCTTCAAGTAATACTGCATTAGATTGTGCCGTAACATATTATTTAAAGCAAATAATCAACTGACTGCTCTAAGGGCACAGTTGTGGTGATTTTCCAAAACAGGGAACATGCACGGAGCCTGAATTCTCATGGGAGTAGCAAATACAGGTGGATTCTCTGGAGAGTTGGGTTCACTAAACAATGTGTGAAACCGAGGTAAACATAAACATGAACTTGCTGGACTAAGCCAATATTCCAACATGCAAGACAGATTGTGGAGAAAAATAATACTTTTTGGTGACATATTTAAAAGAAAACATTTGCAAATTTTGGTGTATTTTCCCGAAGTCCTTAATGACACCAGATTCAGAAACATTAATCAAAAATTTCTGGAACTGAAGTCGTTTGAAAATGATCCCTTTTATTATTACTGTTCTCAGTAATCCAGGCATTCTCACTCATGATATTACTATTTAAACTTAATGGTATTTCAGTTCCTTTACACAACTTTCCTCTGCAGCTCCTCCCAGTTAATTCCCACGTTATGTATCTCATTCTGCTTAAGAAAAGACATTCAAAACAATCAACAGAATCTAAGACTTAAACAGAAGGAGATTAAAAATTAATTCCAGTTCATTGGAAGATGTAGATGTTTAATGCTAACTACCTCTATGCACCACAATTATATTAGGAGCAAGAATGATCACTAAAATGACATTACATTCATGAATATCCTCTGTTTTAATTTGGAATTCACGAAAGTTGGATTAGCAAGTGGTTAATTTAATTTTAAAATGTAGAATGCTGATTCTTGTTTCCTCTCTTCTAGAGGGAAAGTCCAATCCTTTGAGTTTGATTTGGAGAACTGGTTTTATGGATCCTCTTCCAAGGAAGAGTCATATTGGACTCGAAATGGTTAAGTCTGTTTTTCTCACCCCAGATACTGTCAGACCTGCCGAGTGTCTCTTAGTGTTTGGGGGGAAAAGGCTTTTTCATATTCATATTCAGTTTGAAAGAGAAGGCATATTTAACTTGCCTTAAAGATCACATTACTGACTTTTGTAGATCATCTTCTTAAATATGGAGAAAAGAATATTCTCTTTCACATTCCTGGCCAGGAATAATTGTCTACGCCAAAGAAATTAACTAGCGAAGCAGTTACATGACCATGACAACCTCAAAGGACAAAAGCAACAGAAACATGGAAATACTGCCATTGTAGGTTCCCTTCTAAGTCAGAAGCCATCCTAATTTGGACCCATATTGCCAAACCTTCAATATATTGAGTCAAATTCTTGGAACTCCCTTCATCAGAGCACTGAGTGCGTGTCTGTCCAGGTTCAAGAAGGCAACAAATTCCAGTGGAGGTCGTTGGGTGTGGGTGGAGAAACAGGTTGAATTGATAGTGAAGGCAAGCATCAAGGAGGGATTTGAAAATGAAGTTAGGAATTTTAAAATTGATGCATTGCATGATCATCAGTGAGCATTGGGATGATGGGCGAATTGGTTTGAGTTGGCTTAAAGGTTTTGGATGTGCTGAAATTTACAAACGGCTAAGCAGGGAGAGCATTAGGATAGTGGATTGTAGTTGCATAAATGAGGCTTTCATCAGCAGATGAGCTGAGATTGGGTGAATGTGGATAATGTTACATTAGTAGAGCTAGGAGGACTTTATGATGGAAAGGGTAAATAATTCAAAGTTCAGTTCATTATCAAGGATAACAAAGATTTGGTTCTGTCTCAGGATAGTAGTCAGGAAGGGGAATGAAGTCAGTGGCTAGAAAATGGGGATTATAGTAGGGACTGAATGCAAATATAGTATAATTAAGAAGGTAAAAAGATTTTCTTGAATAAAGTAAATGACATTCTACCAAAATACCATCGAAGCAAAACTTAAGAAAAATGACAAATTGAAAAGTCCTCCTGAATTGTTTCACAATGACAATCTTACGATATCTAGTAATAATTTGTCAACCACCATGAATTTAAATTCACATTTTTGTACCTTAGTTGCTTTTTTTTCCACCAGACCTCTAATTGTTGCAAATATTATGAATAGTTGTGAGGATTTTCAGAAGGAATGGTGACGTTCCTTTCACATAAAGGTTGCACATTAAATACAAATGTAGTCACAAATAAAACTGTGGAAGTGAATAAATAAGTTGTAGTAAAAAGCATTTTCATATAGATATGTTCGAACTCCCTGTGTTTTTGGGTTTACTAAGGAGCACCAGAATGGAGCCTAGATGTATATTAAGAACTGGAAATTTACAGGAAATATGTTTGCTGCTAAATGATTATTGTAATTCTCCAGTCTTAACACATTGACATTGACTACCAAAAACTTTTCTGATGCAAAGTCAATACAAATTATAGGGGTAAATGTAAAGCATGTTTACTATATTATAACACAGTAATCTCATTGTAGCCTATCAAATTCATACTGACTGTCAGATGAGTTCTGCGAGTTCTTCATATTTTTTAACAGATATTTGGAACACTTCTGAAAAGAAATTGAACTCAAAAAGGCATTTTTACTGCCATTTTTCCATTTTTCTGGTATGTTGTGGTTCTGTTTGCCGAGCTGGGAATTTGTCTTGCAAACGTTTCGTCCCCTGTCTAGGTGACATCCTCAGTGCTTGGGAGCCTCCTGTGAAGCACCGTTAAGTGGCCTAAGACAGGGGATGAAACGTTTGCAAGACAAATTCCCAGCTCGGCGAACAGAACCACAACAACGAGCACCCGAGCTACAAATCTTCTCCCAAACTTTGATTTTTCTGGTATTTCTCAGGAAAGCTTAGGATAGAATATAACTAAAAAATGCATACAAATGAGTAAGTCGAAGACTGGAAAATTTGAATGAACATCAAAGAATGGCTAAAAGGAAAATATGGCGGGAGAAATTTTTGTTGTTTACATAAATGATTTGGATGCGAGCATAAGAGGTACAGTTAGTAAATTTGCAGATGACACCAAAATTGGAGGTGTAGTGGACAGCGAAGAGGGTTACCTCAGATTACAATAGGATCTGGACCAGATGGGCCACTGGGCTGAGAAGTGGCAGATGGAGTTTAATTTAGATAAATGCAAGGTGCTACATTTTGGAAGAGCAAATCATGGCAGGACTTATACACTTAATGGTAAGGTCCTAGGGAGTGTTGCTGAACAAAGAGTCCTTGGAGTGCAGGTTCATAGCTCCTTGAAAGTGGAGTTGCAGGTAGATAGGATAGTGAAGGCAGCGTTTGGTATGCTTTCCTTTATTGGTCAGAGTATTGAATACAGGAGTTGGGAGGTCATGTTGCAGCTGTACAGGACATTAGTTAGGCCACTGTTGGAATATTGCATGCAATTCGGGTCTCCTTCCTATTGGAAAGATGTTGTGAAACTTGAAAGAGTTCAGAAAAGATTTACAAGGATGTTGCCAGGTTTGGAGGATTTGAGCTATAGGGAGAGGCTGCACAGGCTGGGACTGTTTTCCCTGGAGCGTCAGAGGCTGAGGGGTGACCTCATAGAGGTTTACAAAATTATGAGGGACATGGATAGAATAAATAGGCAAAGTCTTTTCCCTGGTGTCGGGGAGTCCATAACTAGAGGGAATAGGTTTAGGATGAGAGGGAAAGATATAAAAGATACCTAAGGGGCAACTTTTTCACACAAAGGGTGGTACGTGTATGGAATGAGCTGCCAGAGGATGTGGTGGAAGCTGGTACAATTGCAACATTTAAGAGGCATTTGGATGGGTAAATGAATAGGAAGGGTTCGGAGGGATATGGGCCCGGTGCTGGCAGGTGAGACTCGATTGGGTTGGGATATCTGGTCGGCATGGACGGGTTGGACTGAAGCGTCTGTTTCCGTGCTGTACATCTCTATGACTCTATAAATTAAAATCCATAAACTAATGAAGAACATTAAAGCAGACATATAACAGTATACAAAAAGGAAGAGAGTCAATAAACTAAACATTGATCCCTCAGCTGATGAGATTGAAGGATCAATAGTGGGAAAAACATGAATAGAAGGATCTTTGTACAAATATTTTGCATCGCTCATAGAAGTGTCCTGAAGGTACAAAAATCCAGGGGCAAAAGCGAGGCAGAAACATAAAACAATGTTTATCACTAAAGTATCTGGAAAACTAATAGACGAAAGGCAGATGGATGCCCTCAAATTGAAAGCCTGCATTTCTGAGTTTTAAAGGAAGTGACTGCAGAAATAGTGCATGCATTAGTTGTAATCTTTCAAAGTTCCCAAGATCCTGGAAATACTTTAACAAATTAGAGACCACAATATAAAGTCTCCTTCAAGAAAGAAGAGATCCAGAGAGCAGGAATCTGTAGACGAGTTAGCCTAAAATCCATCATTAGGAAATTGCTGGAATCCATGACTAAGGCTGCAGTGACAAAATCCTAATAAAAATAATAAAATCCAACCGTCTCTCCACTCACCCACCCAACACCCCAACCAACGCCCCCCACCCCACCCCACCCCAGGTAGAGGCCACTGAGTTTTATGAAAAAGAAACAAGGATGAATTTATTACAGTTCTTTGAGGATGCAATATGCATGGAGTATCAAGAGGAAAAGATAGATGTAGTGTATTTCATTTCCAAATGCATTTGGGAAGGTGCCTCGTAAAAGGTACACAAGGTAAGAGCTCCCAGTGTTGTGAGTAACATACTAGCTTAGAGGATTGGCTAACTCGCAGGAGAGCTATGATAAAAGGATTATTTTGAGGTTAGTAAACTCTAACTAGTGGAGTGCTGTAGGGATTGAAGGATCTAAACTATTTATGCCCTGTGTTAATGAATTTGATGTTGGTACTGACATTGTTCAACAGAAAGCAGAGGGCGATGGGGTCTGGCAGGGGAGTGAAGTGAAGGCCTCAGCCTGATCAGCCATGACCACATTGAACGGCAGAACACGCTTGATGACCAAATGGTCTACTCCTGTTTCTATTTCTTACCTTATGATCCTATAGTAATTATATCCTCATTTAAAAACAGTATTACTTTTGTACTTATGGAAACCTGTTTGAACAACTTCACAATTAGTCTGAAGACATCAAATAGACTTAATCCCAGAGAGGGCACGTACTGTTTCATTCAATGCAAGCTGGCCTTCTGAAACTTGTCACTTATTGGCATCACAATCCATTAGGCTTTTGGGGTATTTACTCAGGCTGATTGAAAATTGTTCCAAAGTACAGTTATACTGGACTTGGAAACATTATCTCTATCTCCATAGATACTGCCAAACCAGCAGACTGTCTCCAACACTTTCTGTTTTTATTTCAAACTAACAGCACCTGCAGTATTTTGTTTTTGTTTGAGATTTAAAATAGGATGTACATATCAGATCTATTGTTAAATAGCCAAATAAATGGCTTTACATGCTTCAGAAGCTGAAATGTTATTCACTTTCCAGTGAAGATCTCTTAATTATTGACACATTTTTTAGTTGCTTGTACTAGAATGTGGCTGAGCAGAGTCACAAAGCAGCAATGTAAAGCCAATCACCAGGTTCAGAAAAACAACTTGAAAATCCTTCTCTGTTGAAATTATAAAGTTAATTGGATGCATTATGCAATTGTGGTCTGGAGCAACTCAAGTCAGACATGATCAACTCTGCAATTCTTTTGTGAGATTCTTGCTGAACTGTAAATTTCTCTATTTGTTACTTGCAGGTTCATCTCAGAGGTTAGCAGCTACAGAATTCAAAACAACTAACTGAATTAAGATGAGAAAGGACAAGGTTTGAAAATAGCCAATTACCACTTCTCGTCCACACAATGGGGAAACTTTAAAGACGATTACACTCTGTATGACTATCAATGGATTATTCCAACATATAAACATATGAAACAAAATCAGAATTAGACCATTCAGCCCCTCAACACATGTCCAGAACTCTCAAAACCCTTTTAGAGAAAAGCTTTCTTCCCGTCTCTCTCCTAAAAGGACAACTCCTAATTTTTTAACTGTGCCCCCCAGTGCTGTACTTACTCACAAGGGAAACATCATTTCAATGTTCTTCTTGTCAAGATCATTCAGGCCCTAACATATTTCAATCAAGTCACTTCCCACTGTTCCATACTCCAGGGGAAAAAAAGCCTAGTCTGTCTAAGTTATCCTCAAAAGACAGCCCACTCATTCCAGACATTTCCATTGTAATGTATAATTTAACCATATTCTTACCCACTGCTACCTAGGGCTCCATTTACTCATTAATTAATCCTGTCCCATTACAGATACCAAGTTCACTTCAGTAAGAAAAACAGAATAACAGAGTATAATTTAAAAAATACTATCTTTGAAGTATTATTTAGATTGGGAAAAGTTGAAGTAACAACAAATCTGGGCGTTCTTGTACACCAGTCACTGAATGAAAGCATGCAGGTAGAGCAAACAATTTAGATAGCAAATCATCATTCAGACCATGAGAAGCAAGGAAGTCTCACTGCAGTTGCACAGGGCCTTGGTGAGAACACACCTACTGTTTGGATCTTATTACCAAAGGAAAATGTACTTGTGATAGAGGTAGTGCAGCAAAGGTTCACCAGTCTGATCCCTAGTACGGCAGTTTTTGTTGTTTATGAAGAGATTTGGTTGACTGGGTCAATGTTCACTGGAGTATGGAAGAAAGAGGGAGAATCTTATTGAAGCAGATGCAATTCTGAGGGAACTAGAAGATTGAATGCAGGAATGATATTTCCCATTGCCAAGGTGGTTTCCACAACAAGGTCTCAGGTAATGCGATGGGCCATTTGGACAGAGATGAAGAGAAATATCATTACTCAGAGGTTGGTAAATCTATAGAATTATATATGACAGAAGGCTATCAACACAAAGTCACTGAATACATTTAAGAAAGAAACAGACAGATTCCTACAGGTAAAGATGTTAAAAGGTATGGGGAGAGAGTAGGCGTTTGGGATTGAAATTGAGGTTTAGTCTTGATCATGTAGAATGAAGCAGGCTTGATGGGTAGAATAGCCTTTTCCTGGTTCTATTTTCCATGCTTGGATATCTGTCTGTTCAGTTTCAGAAGTACTGCTCTAAGATACTAGATAGAAATCATTCAATTAATTCCTTATCCTGGCTACTATTGTCAATCCATATTTCCACATTAAATGTAGATTAAAATCATCCATGATTGTTGCCAACCATTTATCACAAACATACAATATTTTTTTTCTTGTATGCTTTTTTTCCCATATTGGGATAACTGTTGGGGGAGGGGTCTGTAGATCACTATCACAAGTGATTTATTTCCTGAGATATTCCTCCGATCTGCACAAACTACTTCCACATCCAGGTTTCCAGAAACCATATCATCTCTAACTGTTGTGTAATTGTCAACCTTGATTAACAGTGCTGCATCTCCATCCTTAACTTGCTCTCTCCTTTTCTTAAAGGTCGTATCTCCCTTGATATTCAGAACCCGATCCTATCAGCCTGGAATGGCAATCAGACTATATTTATTTCCTTCATTGAGTGCATCAATTCATTTGTTTTGTTGTGAATGTTGCACAGAATTCAGACACTGAATTTTTAATTTTGTCATTTTATTATCTTTGCAACATCTAGTCTAGATTACTGCTGTATTCTGAGGTTTATTTTCTGTTTGTCTCTTCCTGGCATTCTCTGACCCTCATTTCACATATTACTATTTTGTTCTTTTAGCTTATTTCTACTCATTGATATGCCTTTTCACGCTTGATCCCTTGCCTCCGTGGTTTACGCCTGCACTCTTTACTTTAAAACTCTAATTCCCTAGTTGCATTGTATTCAAAAACTCTGACCCTAGCATGGTCTAGGTGTAGCTTGTTCCAGTGATACATACCACTATTTTGTTCTTACTACCCACTGTAGTTTGATTCGAATGATTAATTGCAAAGCTTGCTTCAATTTAGCCTTTGGCCATCACAGAATTAGATTTTTAAATAAATAAATCGATAAATAATTGAATTGAAATTCCTGTTGCTTTAACAGTATGTGAGTTAGTTTAACTCTCCCATCATTAACTAGTAGAACATTTGTTTTCTGTGTAGATTTTCTTCATGATGTGAATATCGGGTTTGAGTTTAAATATCTGCCATATCAACATAAGCAACAAAAGGTGCTAACAGAGATACCGAACAATACATGCTGCAAAAAACTGAATGCTGAATACTAGATATGAGAAATCACTGACACATGACATCTTTAATTTGAATTCATGTTTCCTGTAGCACAGTACTCTGCAATTCCATATTGTGTGTCCCAGAAATTTAATACAAATGTACAGCCACCCATGTAATCTGTGCGTCATCAATACCTCATAACTGAGATACTGCTCACATGATAAAGTGAGGAAAGCCAAAGCAGACAGAATTTGAAGACAGATCTTGTTCAAAAATGACCAAAAGCACATAAACTGTGTCTATTCTCAACCTACTATGTTAATGGTGGATATAAAAGTATGTTTTGTTCTATTGGTTAAGATGAAGTGATATTTAATACTGTGGAAACCATGCAGAAGTCAATTTGTGAGCAACCATTTAAACATAGTCTGTGATTATAGAGTGTAAATTCTGGACCATTAACTGGCATTTCCGTGGGCTTTGACTGAATTCCTGTTGTATAGCAAAATGATGTCACTGAATGTTCATCATGGATTCAGACCCGTCAGGCATGTAATTTGTCAGTCAAGTGAAAGCAAACACTTATCAAATTCAGAGATTTTTAAAAACAATCTGATGATCTATCATTGATTGGCTTTCTCATCTTGCTATAGTTGTATTGCCCCTTTGTTAATGACACTTTTAAAATGCTTTCTGTCTATAGCGAACATGTGTACTTTAGTCATAGGTTTCAATACTTAGTGTAAGATCCATATTAATTTATTTTAAAATATGTTAAATATAGACTGCAAGAACAGTAACAAGACTGAAGCAGGATTACAGTTTCTTTTCATTTTTCAATACAATTTTAGGCAACAATGCTCAGTTATGGCAATGATTCTATCTACAAGAATCAAAAAGCATTTCCTTTAATGTCAACTGACAGACAGATTCTGAAGACATGATTCACAGTGACTACAGAAGTAACAATCTGGGCTATAGGCTTCTATTAACTAGAGTACTCCCTAGCTTTAATTCCACTCTTAATACTACACTGCTATACATTTACCCAGAAAGGAAAAGTTTAGCCTTTTTATACATCTTTTCCCAACCGAGGGGCATGTCAAAATGCTTTACAACCAATGAACTATTTAGAAAGTGCAGTCACTAACTGAATGTCACCAACTTCCACCCTTCAGTACTCAAATATTGCTCATGATAATGATTTTTTTTAGGGGAGTTCATGTGTTAAGAGCCTATAATCTCTTCACTTGCCTTGAAAAAGGTGTGTGTGCCATCCATGACTTGAATTTTTGCACTCTTATCTGACCACCATTTTAACTTCATGATTGAAGGATTCTCTTCAAAGGAAAAAACAGCATCCACACCCATCAGCGGCAGCATTTTTTAGAAGTGATCAATTTTACCTGTGAACAGCACCTTCTGGAAAATCTCCCACAACATACGATGAAGTGAGCTAACAGTGATCCCATATCCAATGAAGTAATAAAAATTGGAGGTGTAGTGGACAGCAAAGAAGGTTACCTCAGATTGCAATGGGATCTTGAATAGATGGGCCAATGGGCTGAGAAGTGGCAGATGGAGTCTAATTTAGATAAATGCGAGGTGCTGCATTTTGGGAAAGCAAATCTTAGCAGAACCTATACACCTAATGTTAGGTGTCCTGGGGAGTGTTGCTGAACAAAAAGACTTTGGAGTGCAGGTTCATAGTTGCTTGAAAGTGGAGTCGCAAGTAGATAGGATACTGAAGAAGGCATTTGGTCTGCTTTCCTTTATTGGTTAGAGTATTGAGTACATGAGTTGGGAGGTCATGTTGCGGCTGTACAGGACATTAGTTAGGCCATTGTTTGAATATTGCGTGCAATTCTGGTATCTTTCTTATCAGAAAGATATTGTGAAACTTGAAAGGGTTCAGAAAAGATTTACAAGGATGTTGCCAGGGTTGGAGGATTTGAGCTATAGGTACAGGTTGAATAGGCTAAGAATGTTTTCCCTGGAGCATCGGAGGCTGAGAGAGCGACCTTAGAGAGGTTTATAAAATTATGAGGGGCATGAACAGAATAAGTAGACAAAGTCATTTCCCTGGGATGGAGGAGTCCAGAACTAGAAGGCATAGGTTTAAGGTGAGAGGGGAAAGATATAAAAGAGACCTAAGGGGCAACTTTTTCACGCAGACGGTGTATGTGAATGGAATGAGCTGTCAGAGGAAGTGGTGGAGGCTACTACGATTGCAATATTTGAAAGACATTTGGATGGGTATATGAATAGGAAGGGTTTGGAGGGATATAGGCCAGGTGCTGACAGGTGGGACTAGATTGGGTTGGAATATCTGGTTGGCATGGACAGGTTGGACCGAAGGGTCAGTTTTCGTGCTGTATATCTCTATGACTCGAATTACTGTCAACCATCTGGAAAACATTGTAGATTCTGGTCCTTACAATAGATTCACAATTGTACTGGAACAGAGAGGGAACATCATGCTGCCTTTCATGATGTTCTGGGACAATGAAGAAATTCAAGTGACCTTTGGAATGTTATGATGATCACAATCATAACATTGCTCTCAACTGCTAGCAGAGTTCCAACTGTATTTTTTCTTAGCCTGTTCTCACTAATTACAGAACCTGTCCTTCCAGAGACCCAGTGCTGCTTCTGACCATCCAGAGGGTTAACTGACGTGATCATCATGTCTCGTTGACTTCAAGAAAAATCAGAGGGTATGATATCCTTTCACACATGGCTTTCTTCTATCTCACAAAAGTGAAATTAACTGCGCTTGGAAGGTGTTACTGCAATATAGGTGTGCAGCAAAGTTCATAATTATCGTCTGACTCCCACATGAAATAATACAATAACTCCATCATAGGCTTCATCCCTGTCAAAACAGGTGTCCAACAGAGGTGTGTCATTGTACCAATATTATTCACAGTTTGTATTACAGCAATGCTGCAACTTAACATCTGACAGGTTTTCCCCCAGTGAGATAATGCACATTGATGGTATACTCTTTAACCTCAACTGACCGGAGACCAAACCAAGATAATTATTTTCTAACATATCTTGCTGATGATGCAGCTTATAAATTGACTTTTGAAGCTTCATGAAAATGCTTGAACAGTGGGGCTCTAGCACTCAGCATAAAACATGAATGGCTGGTGTTGATGCAGGAGGATCTACTTCTGCTCATCAGTTGCCATGCATATCTGTGTGTGTGTGTGTGTGTGTGTGTTGCATCTTAAATTGCTGTTTCTTTTCTTGGCAACACAAACCATCTTCCCTGTGTGATCCCATGCACCAACTTATATGGTAAATATAATTGTAAATATGGGTCTCTGAGTTGAAAAATTGTGCCCAACATCTTATGTGAATATAATGCTAAATGTGCATTTCTTAGCTAGAAATGCTAAGGGTGGACATATGGCCCTAATGTTGCATTTTGGTGCAAAGAAATGGGATTATATTATATATTTGGTTGATGTATTTGTTTTAATCTACAGCAGTTGATGTATTCACAAAATTCTACAACCAAATGGGACTTAGACTGAGTACCAGGAAAACCAAAGTTCTAAGTTTAGATCGGAGTGGTGCTGGAAAAGAACAGCAGGTCAGGCAGCATCCGAGGAGCAGGAAAATTGACGTTTTAGGCAAAAGCCCTTCATCAGGAATAGAACCAAAGTTCTATACCAACCAAATCCATTAAAGGCAAAACACTGTCGGTGTTGGTAATCTGAAACAAACTCAACAGGTCTGGCATTATTTGTGGAGAGAGAAACAGAGTTAACATTCTGAGTTTGGTATGACTTATTCAGAACTTCTTCAAAACTATTCAAATCCAATGCCTTCAACTGAGATTCATAAGAAAGTGTTGGATAATATTTCTCACTTCCACTATCTTGAAAGCTATTCATCTCAAAACGCTAATGGTGAAGAGGTACACTAATTAATCAAAGGTGTTAATTCCACCTATGGCAAATTGCATACTAACATTTCAAGTGTTATCAGACCCAACATTAAACTCAAAGTTTATTGGGCTGTGCTTTGCCCCACACTTCTCTAGGATGCTGAGACTTGGACAAGTTATAGTGCGTCATCAATATAGTGTTGTCTTAGGTTCTTGTGGATTGTGTGAGAGCACAAATGAACAACCATAACTGTCCTTCAAGGTGTATCAAGTACAGAGATCATGATAATGACACAATAGCTGACACAATGGGCATTATCATTGGAATATCCAAGGCAAGACTGTTTACATAGATGCTCTACTCAGAGTTGTGTAAGGGAGCCTGTTAACACAAAGAGGCCAAAGAAAATGTTTCAAAGACAGTCTCAATGTACCCATTAAATTCTGCTCTATTAGCATTATCCAACTTTTAAAAATACATTCATGGAATGTGGATGCTGCTGGTGAGGACAACATTTATTGTCAATCTCCAATTACCCAGAAATGTGTTTAAATTCAATCACAGTGGTATAGGGTCTGCAGTCACATTTAACTAGGTAAAGATGACAGATTTCCTTTATTAAAGGACATTAGCAAACCAGAAGGGTTTTGTAAACAATTGACACTAGTTATATAGTTGCCACTAGACTAGATATTTATTGAATTCTAATTTCACCAAATGTCTAGTTGAAATTTGAATACAAGTTCCTATAACATTATTCTGGGGTGTGGATTATGAGTCTAGTGACAATCCTACTAAGCTATAGGCTGTCCAAAATTGATGCAATCATATGAAGCAAATGCCCTATCTTTACCAAAATGGTGATCCACCATCAAAATGGGTTTCCAATCAACAATGGCAGCCTCTGAGAGAAAGCAGTGAAAGAAATGGGGGCTGCTGCTCAAACCACCAACCTGCCACTAACTTTACTGGCTGACAACTGATGTCCACACTATTGGAAAGTCTCTAGGATGAAGATAGGGCTCATAAACCAGGCATGGACCCATTGCCAATATTGATATCTCATGCCCACCCAGACATCTGCAAAGAATATTCCTTGACATGAGATTAACAATACACTAATGATAATTCAACATTCATTAGAAGTTTTGGATATGTGCAGACTTCAAACAAACTCTTGGCACCATTCTATTTTAGACACCAAGAAAAGACTTGAATATCCAGGCAAAGGCAGTGGACAGATTATGCATGCACTGGGAAATCCAACAATTACAGAGTCACTTCCATTAGAAGCCAATCCACAACACTAAGGAATGAGATCTCTTTACTAAATTTCATCCAAGTAGCCGATACTCTTTGTAGGTTCTTCTTGTTATCTACAGATACAAGTTGTTAGACTGTCACTAAATTCTAAATGACATATGCCTGGAAATTGGTTTATGAGATTTTAGTGACAGAAAAAAAGGAATGTGTTTATTCAAAAATTGCCATTGATATTAATTTCCAGATTTCTCAAAAGGGAAATTTCTCAAAAGGGAAATGATTTGGAATGCTATCTATGTAATTCCATTATCTGTAAAGATCTGTCTTAACAGAAGTAGAAATGTAAAATGAGACGTCAAACAACCAGATAACTTTTTACTACTCCAAAAAAAAGTATATTTAAGACAAAGGTCAATATTTGTATAAAATAGCTCGCTTCACCTCACCTCCCGACTGTCAATAAATCCCCGATGCCTATTTGTTAGAATGAATACTTCAGGGCATGTTCAATAACCCTTAACAACACATTTCAATTTTAATTAAAGAGAATAACATTCCAGGAGTTGACAGCGTGTGAGAGGAATTTGTTCTTAGTGATGAGTCAGTGCAGGGGTTTTGTTATCTCTCTTGTACAGTGCTGTGGAATCACTAGAATTTGGCGTCTTCATGATTCAGATAATCATGCACTGAAAGGTTGTCATTTAGTGCTTTCATCAAGAGGGATGACGCACTATTTATAATCCAATGCTCCAGTGCACTCATCTCCATCTTCTTATGACGCTTGTTTCGAAAGTTGTAATAAATGACATTTCAGGATGTAAGAAGCAAAATAAAGGCATTTAATAAAAGGAAAAAGCTCAGGCGCAGGCATACTAAGATGTAACAAATTGTTTTCTGATAGTGCAGCTTACAATTACATTGCTCTTCAATATCAGATTTTATTTTAGAAACAATTTGAACAAATGATTCTGTTCTCATAAAATCAATTAAAGAAGTTTTGTAAAAAACAAAATATGAGATGACAAAGTTTATTTAACTTAATATGAATTCAGTTAGAAGTGTGTATGAGAGAGAAATATGTATTCAATAATAGCTGGAACAATTGATACATTGTACTGAGGAATGTAGTTCTGAGTCAAACAATATGTTCCACATGGTACCACCCCAGTAATGCTTGACATTTGTGAGGTATATGGTGCTTTATATGTTTTGAATTGATTGGCATACATTTTGATAAGATTTTTCATCCCAAGTCTGAGTTGATTTGGAGACTGTATGCAGGCAATTCTCCACACTTGCATCAGTCTGTGCCATGTTCCTGGTTCCAGCCTATTTTCGAGGAGGCAGCACCACCGACCAGCGGCAAGTACCCAAATGAATTGCTAGTTGAGAACATTCTGCACAAATGTGATTTTGAGTTGGGACAGAAGGTGTAGTTGTTGTGATGGTGGCCATACAGCAGCAGGCTGACGAAGTGGGGGAAGGTTGGAAATGAAGGTCAAATGTGTGGGCTGCAAAGTGGTCCAGCATAGATTTATTGAGTTCAATGGTGACAAGTGAGGCTGCAGGACAGTCAGTGGAGGGATTTCCACTACACTAAATTGGCTTGGCACTGTGGCCACAATAGAAATTGCTGGATACTGAGGCACTCCTACAGTTCCCTACTTGATCAACATATTCTGGAGGGACCCTCAGCCACTCAGAGCTGCTGATAGTCCCACTGCACCCACTCTCACTCCCACAAAGCCCTACCCCATCCCTGGACCTCAGCCGGGCAGTTCACCCCTAACTGAATGAGACTCCCAGGGAAGGTTTATTAACTGACAACTCCTCAAGAATCTTCAAGTGTATCATGATTCCTGACCCAAAGTCTAGCACAGTGGCTGTTATAAGAACACTGAAACTAAAATCTAGTTTGTGCAGTTATGTTAAACTGGTGACAGCTGTTTGGCCACTTATTTTGTCTCTTAAATTTTAAAATGAAAGTCGAGATGTGTAAAAGGGGCAGCTGAATGACTATTGCTATCTTACTCCCTTACAAGCAACGTTACAGCCAGAACTTGCCTATGTCAAGGGAGCATTTGAAGTGCTTTTGAAGTGTTATTACTGGTATAAATTTCAGTGTAAAACACAGCATTCAATTTGTGTCAATCGGCTTCTAAGAAGTTGAATGAGTTAACAAGGTACAAATTGATCCATAGTTATGTCCATTTTACAGGGGTAAACAAAGAGAATCAATACTCCAGAAATGTTTAACTTGAATTTGGATCAGGCAATTTTCACAACTAACTAAAAGAAGCATTTGGGCCAGAGCATATGCGAATAATGACCCTTGACAGACTTTTGATGTGAATGTGCTCGAGCCAGAACAAATTATCATCTCTGGGAACAGGAAGATAAATTTCCTTCACCCATTTTATTTCTAATTTCCCTTCCTCCCCTGAGACTTAAGATATTTCTGTTAACAGGCAAGTTATAAATTGAGGTTCTGAATATTTAGATGAAACCTGATGATATTTTCTGGAGTAGTTGTCTGGTACAACTTCACTAAGTTATGTTGCAAGCTGATAGATGTGATGGCTGAATTGACATTAAAGAAACATACATACCTATTGAATTGTGTAACAGGTTGAGCACTGGTTAATTGATAACAAACAGGCAGTAGGACAAGATCATGTTTGAAATGGTGAAGTGTATGTAATGGAATGATGCAGGATCAATGCAGAGTTTCAATTGTTGATAATCTATAGATGAGGGGCATAAGTATGATGTAACCATATTTGTTGATGATACTAAGCTAGATGAGAAAGTAAAGCAGTGAGCAGCGTGCATAGAAACTACAAAGATTAGATTTAGATTAGATTACATTACAGTGTGGAAACAGGCCCTTCGGCCCTACAAGTCCACACCGACCCGCCGAAGCGCAACCCACCCATACCCCTACATTTACCCCTTACCTAACACTACAGGCAATTTAGCATGGCCAATTCACCTGACCTGCACATCTTTGGACTGTGGGAGGAAACCGGAGCACCCGGAGGAAACCCACGCAGACACGGGGAAAAGAGACATAGGTTGAAAGATTGGACAAAGGGAGTATACTCTGAACAAGTGGGCAATTACCCAATTTTGTAGAAAAATAGCAAAGCAAAGTATATTGTTAAAAAATGAGAGATGAGAAGCCCACTCATATTCAAAGTGAATTGACTACTTTTGTATACACAGTATGGAAACTGAATGTGCAAGTGTAGCAAGCAATTAGCAAAGCAAACAGTAGTTAGTCTTTCCTGCAAGTGTTACAAAACCACTTCATATTTAATATTTCTTGGAGTACTTAACTTTTGAAGGATCATGGAAATATTTTAGGTATTATGGAAATACCTGGAGTGGTTTCTTTAAGAGGTCGTTGAGACAGTGGAGATATTTTTAGCAAGTCTTCCAGGATTCATATTACTGGTGATAATCGCTTGCTTTGCTTGGACTGTTTTGAGCAGTGACTGGATGGATGGTGCTTTGAAATCTAGAATTGTTGGGGAAGCAAAATCTGTGAAGGAGAGCTGCCCAGCTGATTTCTCCTATTTCTAAAAAGAAAACCCTCTTATTGAGTTCAGGGTGAAACCTATTTGTTATCCTGAAAAAACGATTGAAGGAACTTCTCAATATCATATTTCATGAGCAAGATATGTGTACCAATACTTGAAAGACAATCACAAATGATTAGTGACCAGATCACAAGTATCAGACATCAGAATGACAGACCTCTGAACATTCTACACCCTATTATTCAAGAATAGCCCAAATGTCCAGAAAATGTGATATTTTTCTAAAATGCAACTCTGCAGAGAGAGCTTTGTTTTCTCTATTTTCCTTGTATATTTTGTATGTGTGTTTTGGATGATTTAAAGGGGTTGACATTAATATTACCATATTACTGACTGTGTATATCAACTAGTTACTGCATCCTTAATTAATATATTTTGTTTGGATAATAAACTATTAACTTTGTGCTTAGAAAGAAACATGGTTGATAAATTTTGTTTTTAAATCTGATGTGGTTGAGGTATTTAATGAGTCATCTCAGTAACTGGGAAAGATATTTTTATCTTGTGTTATGATCTGTGCAGTAGTGAGATAAGACTAACAATGCACTTCTTCAGTCTCAGTCAGAACGTAAAGGAGTATCAGAGTAAGGATGTCTACTTCAATTATATACTTCTTGGAGAATACCACCCCTCAGGCACTGTATAATTTTGATCTCCTTCTCTGAAACAGAAGGCAGCAATGGGAAACCAGTATGCTGCCTAAAAGCATTGACAAATCCAATGGAAATGATTATTCCATCCCTCAGAATTGGAGATAGGAGGAAAAACAGATGGACAGGTAGACCTGAAGCCAAATTTCCTCAGGCAGTTTGCAGCAAAGGTTGACCTCTGGAATGTAAAGCTTCCCTACGAGGATAAACTTGGGTAGAACAAATTTATAAAATTCGAACAGGACTAGGCAGGAAAATTCAGGAAGATATTCTTGATGTTTGGGGAAACCAGAAGAAGGGGTCACAGTCTAAGGATCTGGGGTCAGACTGCGATGAGGAAAATTTCCTTCACCTAGACAATGGTGATCATGTGGGATTCTCTGCAACAGAAAGTGATTGAAGCCAAACATTGAATGTTTTCAAGAAGAAGATGGATACAGTTCTTAGCACTAAAGGGATCAAAGGTTATGAGGCAAAAGTGTGAACAGAGTGTGATGATCAGCCATGATCATATTGAATGGCAGAGCAAGCTAGAATTGTCTCCTCATGTTCCTATTTTCCATGTTTCTACAATCTTAGGATTCACAAGAATGAGACTTGATCTCAGAGACATTGAAGTGGCTACTGACAGAGAGACTAAATCAGGGGTCATTGACTGAGAACAAGAAAGAATGTATTTGCCATAGAGAGATAAAAGCCAAGGTTTACCAAGCTAATTTCTGGGATAGTGAGACTCTCCTATGTGGAAACATTGAGAAGACTGAACTGATAGAGTTTCGAAGAATGAGTGATGATTTTGTTGAAGCACACAATACGCTCACATGGCTCAGTGGGGTAAGTTACATGAAACCCCTTTCCCCATGTTGAACCAGGATCCGCAGTTTCATCATTAGGGACAGGTCATTTAGAACTCAGAGGGTCATGAATCTTTAACATTCTCTATCCAGAGGGCAGTGTAAGTTCAATCATTCAAATAGAGATTGATAGATCTTAAGATGTTAATGACAGTAAAGGCTGTGAATTACATGTTCCTGCCAAGTGTGTTTTGGGTAGAGGGGCATGTGATAAAAGAAGGGTAACCAGTACACCCTCAGTCATCCCCATATCATAGAGGGCAGTGGGGCCAAAATCAGCAGCCTTCAGACACCATGTCTATATAAATAATGAAGGTTTGTTGAAGCACTATTGACTCTGAAAATATGCTGCCCACGCCAAAATATAGTTGGTGCAAGCAAGAATGGGTCTTCCATATTTTTGCAGTAGTTAATAGAACAGTGGGAGAAAAAGGGGTGTTGTTTTCAGTGGGTGCCCTTTGATCATGACTTGCATCTCCTAATGGTGGTAACCTTCCCCCAACTCCCTTTCATCCCGCTTGTACTGTAAAACCTATCTGCTGAACTCACCCTCCTCCCAAACCTTTCCAAAACATCTCCATCCTCAATATCCACCTTAGGCCAGCTTCCATGGGGCCTCCTTGTGAGGCTGTCTACAGTGTTGTCACCACCCACTGCTGAGATTCTGGAGCTGCTGGTACTGCTGGAGTTACTGGTCAATCAGATCCCGTGGCTGGGTCTTTCTCCCCAGTGAGGCGTAGAAGGGTCAGCTTCCAGGAACACTTTCTTTCCCAGGCCAGGTGTGTGAGCTGTAAGCCCAAGTCCTAAGTTCCATATGTTTACATCCAAAAGGTATGGGATAGTGCATGAAAATGGTAAGGATGTCAATAATTAACCATGATTTGGGATGGCAGAGTACACTTAAAGGGACGAATGGCCTGAAACTACTCCTGTGTTCATTTTAAAACTAAAATGAGGAGTCATTTCTTCTTTCAGAAGATTATAATTCTTTTGCATTTCCTACCCTAGAGAATAGCGGATGTTCAATTGTTGAATATGTTCGAGACTTCAATTGAAAGATGTTTTTGTGCACTAAAGGGATCAGTGGATATAAGGATAGAGTATGAAAGTGGAGTCGATAGAAAAGTTTAGCTTTGATCTGATTGAATGACATTACATTCAGTGTCGCTGCCTTCCTGAGTGTCTGAGAAACAGCAGCAAATTGCTTCACTGATCTCTGCAGAGGCAGTTGGGAATGTTCCAGCAGCTCAGTAATAGATACTATTACTTCGGAAGGCTGCATGTGTTCAAATCATCTATCTTCATGGTACATACTGTCTCCAATGTTTATATACCCAGTTTAATGCTGACTTCAGAGATTGCAAACTGTAAATAAAAATTGGCTATTAATGTCTACAGAGCACTAATTCTGTCTGTATGCAAGCAGAAAGTAAAGGTGGTTTTTATTCACTAAATTGTTCACTCGGTGCCACTCAAGGACTGGTGCATCTTTAAGAAATGGAGGACTGTCATAGAGTAAAGAAATGTACAGCACGGAAACAGACCCTTTGGTCCAACTTGTCCATGCTGACCAGATATCCCAATCCAATCTAGTCCCATTTGCCAGCACTTGGCCCATATCCCTCTAAACCCTTCGTATTCATATACCCGTCCAGATGCTTTTTAAATTTTGCAATTGTACCAGCATCCTCCACTTCTTCTGGTAGCTCATTCCATTCACACACCACCGTCTGCATGAAAAAGTTACCCCTGAGGTCTCTTTTATATATTTTGCCTCTTACCCTAAACCTATACCCTTTAGTTCTGGACTCCCTCATCCCAGGGAAAAGACTTTGCCTATTTATCCTATCCATGTCTGTTATGATTTTATAAACTTCTATAAGGTCACCCCTCATCCTCTGACATTCCAGGGAAAACAACTCCTTGCTAAGTTGTTGGAGGGAATCCTGAGGGAAAGGATAAACATGCATTTGGTAAGGAAAGGATTGATTAGGGATAGTCAACATGGTTTTGTGCATCGGAAACTATGTCTCACAAACTTGAATGAGTTTTTTGAAGAAGTAACAAAGAGGATTGATGAGGGCAGTGCGGTAGACATGATTTATATGGATTTCAGTAAGGTGTTCAACAAGGTTCTCCATGGGAGACTGGTTAACAAGGTTAGATCTCATAGAATACAGGGAGAACTAGCCATTTTGACATAGAACTAGCACAAAGGTAGAAGATGGAGGGTGGTGGTGAAGGGTTGCTTTTTAGACTGGAGGTCAGTGACCATTGGAGTGCCACAAAGATCAGGGCTGGGTCCACGACTTTTCGTCATTTATATTAATGATTTGGATCTGAGCTTAAGAGGTATAGTTAATAAATTTGCAGATGACACCAAAATTGGAGATATAGTGGACAGCGAAGAAGGTCACCTCAGATTACAACGGGATCTTGATCAGATGGGCCAATGGGCTGACAAGTGGCAGATGGAATTTAATTCAGATAAATGCGAGATGCTGCATTTTGGGAAAGCAAATTTCAGCACGACTTATCCACTTAATGGTAAGGTCCTCGGGAGTGTTGCAGAACAAAGAATCCTTGGAGTGCAGGTTCATAGCTCCTTGAAAGTCGAGTCGCAGGTAGACAGAATAGTGAAGAAGGTGTTTGGTATGCTTTCTTTTATCAGTCAGAGTATTGAGTACAGAAGTTGGGAGGTCATGTTGCAGCTGTACAGGACATTTTTGCCCACTTTTGGAATATTGCATGCAATTCTAGTCTCCTTCCTATTGGAAGGATGTTGTGAAACTTGATTTGTAGATGCTGGTGTGGAATGAGGTGAACAAAGTTAAAAATCACACAACATCAGGTTATAGTCCAACAGGTTTATTTGGATGCACTAGCTTTCAGAGTGCTGCTACTTCATCAGGTGGTTGTGGAGTATAAGATTGTAAAACACAGAATTTATAGCAAAAGTTTACAGTGTGATGTAACTGAAATTATATATTGAAAAAGACCTTTATCCAGGTCATTTACAACAAATAATTTCAGTTATATCACACTTATAAATTTTTGCTATAAATTCTGTGTTTTACAATCTTATACTCCACAACCACCTGATGAAGTAGCAGCGCTCTGAAAGCTAGTGCATCCAAATAAACCTGTTGGACTATAACCTGATGTTGTGCGATTTTTAACTTTATGAAATTGAAAGGGTTCAGAAAAGATTTACAAGGATATTGTCAGGGTTGGAGGATTTGAGCTATAAGGAGAGGTTAAATAGGCTAGGGCTGATTTCCCTGGAGCATCAGAGGCCGAGGGGTGACTTTATAGAGGTTTATAAAATCATGAGAGTCATGATACGGTAAATAGACAAGGTCTTTTCCCTGTGGTGGGGGAGTCCAGACCTAGAGGGCATAGGTTTATGGAGGGAAGGGAAAGATATGAAAGATATGAGGAGCAGCTTTTTCACGCAGAGGGTGGTATATGTATGGAATGAGCTGTCAGAGGAAGTGGTGGAGGTTGGTACAATTACAACATTTAAAAGTCATCTGGATGGGTGTATAAATAAGAAGGATTTGGTGGAATATGGACTGGGTGCTGGCAGGTGTGACTACATTGGGTTAGGATATCTGGTCAGCATGGATGAATTGGACCGAAGGGTCTGTTTCCATGCTTTACATCTATATGACTCTCAGATTCTATAACCAACTTCCCATGGGCGTCCTTGTCGAACGCTTACTGTAGTCCATATACATCACATCCACAGCTCCGCCCTCATCAATCCTTTGTTCCATTTTCAAAAAACTCAATCAAGTTGGTGAGACATAATTTCCTATGCACAAAGCCCTGTTGACTATCTCTAATCGGTCCTTACGTGTAAATCCTGTCCCTCAGGATTCCCTCCAACAACTTGCCCATCACCAATGTCAGGCTCACCGGTCTATAGTTCCCTGGCTTGTCCTTACTATCTTTCTTAAATAATAGAAAGCTTGATCTACCCTTGGGAAATAAGGCAGGGCAAGTGACTGAGGAGTCAGTGGGGGAGCACTTTGGGGCCAGCGACCATAATTCTATTAGATTTAAAATAGTGATGGAAAAGAATAGACCAGATCTAACAATTGAGGTTCTAAATTGGAGGAAGGCTAATTTTTATGGTATTAGGCAAGAACTTTCAAAAGCTGATTGGGTGCAGATGTTCGTAGGTAAAGAGACAGTTGGAAAATGGGAAGCCTTTGGAAATGAGATAACGAGAGTCCAGAGACAGTATATTCCTGTTAGGGTGAAAGGAAAGGCTGGTTGGTATAGGGAATGTTGGATGACAAGAGAAATTGAGGGTTTGGTTAAGAAAAAGAAAGAAGCATATGTCAGGTACAGACAGGATAGATCGAGTAAATTCTTAGAAGAGTATAAAGGCAGTAAGAGTATACTTAAGAGGGAAATCAGGAGTGCAAAAAGGGGACATGTGATAGCTTTGGCAAATAGAATTAAGGAGAATCCAAAGGGTTTTTACAAATACATTAAGGACAAAAGGGTAACTAGGGAATGAATTGGACCCCTCAAAGATCAGCAAGGCAGCCTTTGTATGGAGCCACAGGAGATGGGGGAGATACTAAACGAGTATTTTGCATCAGTGTTTACTATGGAGAAGGACATGGAAGATATAGAATGTGGCAAAATAGATAGTGACATCTTGAAAAATGTCCATATTACAGAGGAGGAAGTGGTGGATGTCTTGAAATGCATCAAGGTGGATAAATCCCCTGGACCTGATCAGGTGTATCTTAGAACTCTGGGGGCCCCTTGCTGAGATATTTGTATCATCGATAGTTCACAGATGAGGTGCCAGAAGACTGGAAGTTGGCTAATGTGGTACCATTATTTAAGCAAGGTGGCAAGGACAAGCCAGGGAATTATATACCGGAGAGCCTGACATTGGTGGTGGACAGGTTGGTGGAGGGAATCCTGAGGATCAGGATTTATACATATTTGGGAAGGTAAGGAATGATTAGGTGTAGTCAACATGGCCTGTGTTATTATCACTTTCCAATTCATTGTCATATTCCCTCACACTCTATTACAGCTGGCCTGGTGATGTTTCTATAATTAAAAGGATAATGTTTTCCCAGTGTAGCTGGAGGAATTGGGAGTGCTGATAGCTGCATGATGTAGTTCTATAATGTTTACTATTAAGGAAAAAGATATTTGATGGGGTTAACCTTATAAATTATGAGGCTGACATGTGATTTACCTCTAGGAAGATTAGAGTATTTGATGGAAATCAATGTTGGTCATTTTGTCAGGACATCTCTTGCTCTAACAGAGCATTGCAAAACCCTGAAGCCAATGGATTACTGACAAGGGAATGGGAGAGGATGGAAACACTTGAAGCACCTTCCAAAGTCACCAGCAGGATCTCATTCTAGAATTCCTCATCCTAGCTGACTCAGTGGATAGCTTGACTGGCTGGTACCTAGGTGGAAATGCAGCACCCTGAATCTGCAATCACAGCACAGGAACAATAAAACATTGGAGTGAAGAGTGTGAGGTTGGGACGATGAAGAGAAGAGCCATTGGATATGGTGGGTGGGATGGTGTAATCACTTGGATAGAGGAAAAAGCACTGGCAGAGATGAGAGGAAGGGAGGTCAATAATCCTAACAGACAGAAAGAGGCTGGGAATAGTGGGTTAAGATCAAATGCTTCCTGAGAAACCAGGTCTAATAGTCCCGTTCCTCCTGGCTCACATGGATAGCTATAAAGGGCATTACCCTGTAGAGTTACCAACTCCTGCCTCCAATTCACTGCTACATTTTCTGAGCCTAGACAAACACACAAAAAGGTAAAAACAATGACTACAGATGCTGGAAAGCAAATACTGGATTAGTGGTGCTGGAAGAGCACAGCAGTTCAGCCAGCATCCAACGAGCAGCGAAATCGACGTTTTGGGCAAAAGCCCTTCATCAGGAATAAAGGCAGTGAGCCTGAAGCATGGAGAGATAAGCTAGAGGAGGGTGGGGGTGGGGAGAGAGTAGCATAGAGTACAATGGGTGAGTGGGGGAGGAGATGAAGGTGATAGGTCAAGGAGGAGAGGGTGGAGTGTATAGGTGGAAAAGAAGATAGGCAGGTCGGACAAGTCAAGGAGTTAGTAACTGAGCTGGAAGTTTGAAACTAGGATGAGGTGGGGGAAGGGGAAATGAGGAAGCTGTTGAAGTCCACATTGATGCCCTGGGGTTGAAGTGTTCCGAGGCGGAAGATGAAGCGTTCTTCCTCCAGGCGAATGGTGGTGAGGGAGCGGCGGTGAAGGAGGCCCAGGACCTCCATGTCCTTGGCAGAGTGGGAGGGGGAGTTGAAATGTTGGGCCACGGGGCGGTTTGGTTGATTGGTGCGGGTGTCCCGGAGATGTTCCCTAAAGCACTCTGCTAGGAGGCGCCCAGTCTCCCCAATGTAGAGGAGACCACATCGGGAGCAACGGATACAATAAATGATATTGGTGGATGTGCAGGTGAAACTTTAATGGATGTGGAAGGCTCCCTTAGGGCCTTGGATAGAGGTGAGGGAGGAGGTGTGGGCACAGGTTTTACAGTTCCTGCGGTGGCAGGGGAAAGTGCCAGAATGGGAGGGTGGGTCGTAGGGGGGTGTGGACCTGACCAGGTAGTCACGGAGGGAACGGTCTTTGCGGAAGGCGGAAAGGGGTGGGGAGGGAAATATATCCCTGGTGGTGGGGTCTTTTTGGAGGTGGCGGAAATGTCGGTGGATGATTTGGTTGATGCGAAGGTTTGTAGGGTGGAAGGTGAGAACCAGGGGCGTTCTGTCCTTGTTACGGTTGGAGGGGTGGGGTCTGCGGGCGGAGGTGCGGGATGTGGACGAGATGTGTTGGAGGGCATCTTGAACCACGTGGGAAGGGAAATTGCGGTCTCTAAAGAAGGAGGCCACCTGGTGTGTCCTATGGTGGAACTGGTCCTCCTGGGAGCAGATACGGCGGAGGCGGAGAAATTGGGAATACGGGATGGCATTTTTGCAAGAGATAGGGTGGGAAGAGGTGTAATCCAGGTAGCTATGGGAGTCAGTGGGTTTGTAAAACATGTCAGTGTCAAGTCGGTCGTCACTAATGGAGATGGAGAGGTCCAGGAAGGCGAGCGAGGTGTCAGAGATAGTCCAGGTAAATTTAAGGTCAGGGTGGAATGTGTTGGTGAAGTTGATGAATTGCTCAACCTCCTCACGGGAGCACGAGGTGGCACCAATGCAGTCATCAATGTAGCGGAGGAAGAGGTGGGGAGTGGTGCCGGTGTAATTACGGAAGATCAACTGTTCTACATAGCCAACAAAGAGACAGGCATAGCTGGGGCCCATACGTGTGCCACACAAAAATTCAAGTTTGACATGAGGCTCCCATTTGCGCTGAGAAGCCAATTGAAATAGACTAACAAAGGGTCCTCTGCTTTCCATGGACAGCTCAAAATCTGCCATTGTAGAAATGCACATTTGGAATATTTTACCGTTTTCTCAGTTTTTCCCCTTTCCTCAACACTCTCTACTTTTGTGGGGGTGGGGGATTGCTCGGGATGGTTGAGGTGTTTAATTCCAAGGCTCCCATTTCTCTGTATAGACAAACATAGCACAGAAAGAGACCCATTGTGTCCAGTCATCTAAATGCAGTCTTTGCCAATTGTTGCAGAAACAAAACAGATGTAAGGAAATTCAGCCCTAGAATGATTCTGTAAAGGCTATCATTAATTACATGCATAGTTCTTCACTGAACACTTTTTGTCCCATTCATGAGCAGTTTTTAGGCCTTGCCAGAAATGCATGAAAGCTCACCATCATGTATAAGAATGTTCAAACCAAACTACAGAAAAACTTACATTCAGTTGTACAGCTTTTTATTTGAGCTGCATTACAGAAAGAACTAAG
The DNA here is from genome assembly GCF_047496795.1 of Chiloscyllium punctatum. NCBI lineage: Eukaryota > Metazoa > Chordata > Chondrichthyes > Orectolobiformes > Hemiscylliidae > Chiloscyllium > Chiloscyllium punctatum. The sequence goes on along the minus strand of NC_092746.1, from coordinate 87,327,120 downwards.
GATTAATGACCATAATGTCAACTACAGCTCAGCTGGTAGCACTCTTGTCTCTGAGTTGTACCGTTCTGGATTTAAATCCTTCTCTCGAGCTTGAGTCCAAAAATCAAGATTGATACTGTGAGTACTGAGGGAGTACTGCACTGTTAGAGAAACTGTCTCTTGAAAGAGATCCATCTACTTGCTTTGGTACTATTTCTAAGAAGAGCAGGAGAGCCAGCCCTGGGATCCTGGCCAATATTTTAATATCACAAAAAGCATTGATTGTCTGGTCAGTATCACATTGCTGTTTGCGAGACCTGGCTGTGCGCAAATTAATTGCCATGTTACCTCCATTATGCTAGGGACAAAACTTAGAAAGGTACTTTATTGGCTATAAACCACCAGTCATAAAAACACCCACTGGTCATAAAAAGTGTGACATTACTACACATCTTTCATCTCTGTAGGTATAGCAGTACTGTTGGATCTTAATCAGCTGATACATGCTGTACCATTAGGATGCTAGCCTTGTATTTATCAGGAATTTGGTCAACGTAGCTGATCTGCCTCGCCCTGACAGCCCACAGCCTGCCTGACCTCTGAGGCATTGAGGCAACTCTCTCAACCATGTCCTCAACCATGGCCATTGGTGGGATTGACCTGACAGCTTATGGCATGGGGCATTGTCCTAAAAGGGACAGTGGTCACAGCAGCAACTTCACAACTGGCCATCACCAACAATATGCTGCCTGTTTCCTCACCATTTTCACCAACAATCTGATGTCCAATTTGGTCTGGCCTACAGGTGACTCCAGGCTCACGGCAAAGTGGATGACTCTTAACTGCCTTCTGAAATGGCCCTGGAAACTGCTCAGTTGAAAAGTAATTAGAAATGGGCAATAAATGTTGGCCCATCCAGCAATGCTCACATGCCATGAAAACATAAAAAGAGTCAAGTTTGGATTGTTGCTGCCTAACATGGCACTGAAGGAACATAGTCAACAATTGGAAAAAAAATAGAGAATTAAATTGTTTAGCTCTTTTTAGATGGACAGCAGCTGCCAACAGATCTTTATAAGCAAATTGGCGAACAGCACACTTGTGTATTTCCATCATTGGCTTCAGAAATGAGTGAAACATATCAGATCCCATTAAGCAGTGGCTCCACCATGTTGAAGAGCAGTGTTTCAGTCTGAACAATTGGATTCTTGTGGTAGTTCTGGATTAGAGTGGTGCTGGAAAAGCACAGCAGTTCAGGCAGAATCCGAGGAGCAGTAAAATCGACGTTTCAGGAGATATCTCTCCACTCTTCAGGCACATTTTTGAGTGCAAGCAGCAGCTAAGGTAAGACAGTTTGTTTTAAAATTACTTACCGGTTGCGGGCAGCGGTGTTTATTTCTCTCTTCACAGAAAGAGCGGGAGCAGAAGGGGGAAGTGACGAAGACCAGAGGGGCAGCCGGGACCCGGAAGCAGGTGTAGCGTAAGCTTACCTGGGTAGGTTCTTTTTTCCTATAAAAGCGCGCAGGAGAGGAACCTGAGGTACTACAGGGGTAGAGCCTCCCACCCGCCCTCCTCCTCTAACCTAATAATAAGACCCGTTGTGGTAAGTAGGTAAGTGCTGCATTTTGCTTGTTCTATTGTTTAGACCCAGTTTCTTTTTTAAAGGTTACTTTTAGAGAGATGGCAGTGAAGGCAGTGCAATGTTCCTCTTGCAACAAGTTCGAGGTGAGGGATGCCATGGACGTCCCTGCTGATTACACCTGCAGGAAGTGCACCCATCTCCAGCTCCTCCAAGACCGTGTTAGGGAACTGGAGCTGGAGTTGGATGAACTTAGGATCATTTGGGAGGCAGAGGGGGTCATAGATCGGAGCTTTAGGGAAGTAGTAACTCCAAAGATTGCAGACAGATGGGTGACAGTGAGGGGGACTGGGAGGAAGCAGCCAGTGCAGGGACCCCCTGCGTCCGTTCCCCTCAAGAACAAGTATACCGTTTTGGATACTTGTCGGGGGGGACGACTTACCAAGGGTAAGCAATGGGGCTCAGGCCTCTGGCACAGAGCCTGACCCATTGCTCAGAAGGGAAGGGTGGAGAAGAGCAGAGCAATAGTAGTGGGGACTCGATAGTTCGGGGCACAGATAGGTGGTTTTGTGGGGGCGAGAGAGACTCACGTTTGGTATGTTGCCTCCCAGGTGCAAGGGTACTTGACGTCTCTGATCGTGTTTTCCGGGTACTTAGGGGGGAGGGGGAGCAGCCCGAAGTCGTGGTCCACATTGGCACCAATGACATAGGTAGGAGGAGGGCCGAGGATGTTAGGCAGGCTTTCAGGGAGCTAGGTTGGAAGCTCAGAGTTAGAACAAACAGAGTTGTTGTCTCTGGTTTGTTACCCGTGCAACGTGATAGAGAGTCGAGGAATAGGGAGAGAGAGCAGTTAAATGCGTGGCTACAGGGATGGTGCAGGAGGGAGGCATTCCGGTATCTGGATAACTGAGGTTCTTTCTGGGGAAGGTGGGACCTCTATAAACAAGATGGTCGACACCTGAACCTGAGGGGCACCAGAATCCTTGGGGGGAGGTTTGCTAGTGCTCTTGGGGAGGGGTTTAAACTAACTCTGCAGGGGCGTAGGAACCTAGACTGTAGCTTTAGGGTGCAGGGCCTGGAGTGTAGGGAGGTTAGGAACATGGCATCAATCTCAAAGGAGGGTGCCTGTAAACAGGAAAGTGGCTTGAAGTGTGTTTACTTTAATGCAAGAAGTATACGAAATAAGGTAGGTGAACTTGCAGCGTGGGTTGGCACCTGGGATTTTCGGTGTTGTGGCTATTACAGAGACATGGGTAGAACAGGGACAGGATTGGCTGTTGCAGGTTCCAGGGTTTAAATGTTTTAGTAGGGTCAGAAGTGGGGGTAAAAGAGGGGGAGGTGTGGCATTGCTTGTCAAAGATAGTATTACAGCGGTGGAAAGGACGATGGATGAAGACTCGCCATCTGAGGTAGTATGGGCTGAGGTTAGGAATAGGAAAGGTGAGGTCACCCTGTTAGGGGTTTTTTACAGGCCTCCTAATAGTCCTAGAAACGTAGAAGAAAGGATTGCGAGGATGATTCAGGAGAAGAGTGAAAATAATAGGGTGATTGTTATGGGGGACTTTAACTTTCCTGATATTGATTGGGAAAGCTATAGCTCGAGTTCGTTAGATGGGTCGGTGTTTGTCCAATGTATGCAGGAGGGTTTCCTGACACAATATGTAGCCAGGCCAACAAGAGGTGAGGCCATACTGGATTTGGTTCTGGGTAACAAACCAGGCCAGGTGTTAGAATTAGAGGTAGCTGAGCACTTTGGGGACCGTGACCACAATTCGGTGACTTTTACTCTAGTGATAGAGAGGGATAAGTGTGCACTGCAGGGTAAGAGTTATAGCTGGGGGCAGGGAAATTATGATGCGGTGAGGCATGACTTAGGATGCGTGGCTTGGAAAAGTAGGCTTCAAGGCAAGGGCGTAATTGATATGTGGAGCTTGTTCAAGGAGCAACTATTGAGTGTCCTAGATAAGTATGTACCTGTCAGGCAGGGAGGAAAGGGATGTGTGAGGGAGCCATAGTTTAATAAGGAATTGGAATCCCTTGTTAAAGGGAAGAGGGCGGCCTATGTAAAGATGAGGCGTGAAGGTTCAATTGGGGCAATTGAGTGTTATAAGGTAGCCAGGAAGGATCTGAAGAGAGAGCTAAGAGCAGCAAGGAGGGGACATGAGAAGTCCTTAGTTGGTAGGATTAGGGAAAACCTAAAGGCTTTCTATAGGTATGTCAGGAATAAAAGAATGACTAGGGTAGGAATAGGTCCAGTCAAGCATAGTAGTGGGAAGTCGTGTGTGGAGGCTGAAGAGATTGGGGAGATACTGAATGAATACTTTTCATCAGTATTCACTCAGGAATAGGACATTGTTGCCGATGTGAATACTGAGTCACAATTAATTAGAATGGACGGCTTTGAGGAATGTGGGGAAGAGGGGTTGGAAATTCTGGAAAGGGTGAAAATAGATAAGTCCCCTGGGCCTGATGGCATTTATTCCAGGGTTCTCTGGGAAGCAATGGAGGAGATTGCAGAGCCATTGGCCTTGATTTTTATGTCCTCGTTGTCTACAGGAATAGTGCCAGAAGACTGGAGGATAGCAAATGTGGTTCCCTTGTTCAAGAAGGGGTATAGGGATAACCCTAGTAACTATAGGCCGGTGAGTCTCACTTCTGTTGTGGGCAAAGTCTTAGAGAGAATTGTAAGGGATAGGATTTATGAACATCTGGATAGGAATAATGTGATCAGGGATAGTCAGCATGGTTTTGTGAAGGGCAGGTCATGCCTCACAAACCTTATTGAATTCTTCGAGAAGGTGACTAAGGAGGTGGATGAGGGGAAAGCAGTAGATGTGGTGGATATGTAAGGCGTTTGATAAGGTTCCCCATGGTAGGCTACTGCAGAAAATACGGAGGTATGGCATTGAGGGTGAGTTGGAGGGCTGGATTAGGAATTGGCTGGCTGGAAGAAGACAGAGGGTAGTAGTTGATGGTAAAAGTTCATCTTGGAGTGCAGTTACTAGCGGTGTTCCGCAAGGATCTGTTTTGGGACCATTACTGTTTGTCATTTTTATAAATGACCTGGAGGAGGGGTTAGAAGATTGGGTGAGCAAGTTTGCGGATGATATAAAAGTCGGAGGAGTTGTTGACAGTGAGGAAGGATGTGTCAGGTTACAGCAGGATATAGATAAGCTGCAGAGCTGGGCAGAAATGTGGCAAATGGAGTTCAATGTAGCTAAGGGTGAGGTGATTCACTTTGGTAAGAGTAACAAAAAGATGGGGTACTGGGCTAATGGTCGGATACTTGGTAGTGTGGATGAGCAGAGGGATCTTGGTGTCCATGTACGCAGATCTTTGAAAGTTGCCACCCAGGTAAATAGTGCGGTGAAGAAGGCATATGGCGTATTGGCTTTTATTGGTAGAGGAATTGAGTTCCGGAGTCCTGAGGTCATGTTACAGTTGTATAAGACTCTGGTGCGGCCGCATCTGGAGTATTGTGTGCAGTTTTGGTCGCCATACTATAGGAAGGATGTGGAGGCATTGGAACGGGTGCAGAGGAGGTTTACCAGGATGTTGCCTGGTATGGTAGGAAGATCGTATGAGGAAAGGCTGAGGCACTTGGGGTTGTTTTCATTGGAGAAAAGAAGGTTTAGGGGTGACTTGATAGAGGTGTACAAGATGATTAGGAGTTTAGATAGGGTTGACCATGAGAACCTTTTTCCACGTATGGAGTCAGCTATTAAGAGGGGGCATAGCTTTAAATTAAGGGGTGGTAGGTATAGGACAGATGTTAGGGGTAGATTCTTTACTCAGCGAGTCGTGAGTTCATGGAATGCCCTGCCTGTAGCAGTGGTGGACTCTCCCTCTTTATGGGCATTTAAACGGGCATTGGATAGGCATATGGAGGATAGTGGGCTAGTGTAGGTTAGGTGGGCTTGTATCAGCGCAACATCGAGGGCCAAAGGGCCTGTACTGCGTTGTATTCTTCTATGTTCTATGTTTTATGTTCACTCTGCCTCTATTCTTGATGAAGGGCTTTTGCCCGAAACATCGATTTTACTGCTCCTCGGATGCTGCCTGAACTGCTGTGCTTTTTCAGCACCATTAATCCAGAATCTGGTTTCCAGCATCTGCAGTCATTGTTTTTACCTTCTTGTAGTAGTTGCCTATTCTTCTATATGACAGGTCTCCAGATAATGCATTCTCACAGCCATCAGCCAAAGATTGATTTTCCTTAACAATTATACCATTAAAATTTGCCTTCAGGGAAGTGGAAATACCAATGCTTGGAAATTTACATTTTGACAACTACCTTGACATTTGAGTCCACTGCCCAAGCCCAGATTTATAAGATGCCAAGCACCTAGGTTTAGTCCACATTGAGAGACAAATCAGAAAAAATGCGTGTCTGCTGCAAGACAAACATTCTCCTCACGTCGTCAGCACCAGATTAGTGCTGAAGTTCCTGACACAAATTTGTCTCAGAGTTTGATCCTGCAAATCATGGAGACATGACAGCATGGTGGCTTAGTGGTTAGCTCTGCAGCCTCACAGTGCCAAAATCCTGGGTTTGATTCCTGCCTAGAGCGACTGTCTGTATGGAGTTTGAACATTTCCCTCTTGTCTACATTGGTTTCCTCTGGGTGCTCCAGTTTCCTCCCACAGTCCAAAGATGTGCAGATTTGGTGGATTGGCCATGCTACATTGCTCCATAATGTCCAGGGATGTAAGGGCTAGGTGGATTAGACATGGGAAATACAGAATTACGGGGATAGGATGTGAAGATGGGTCCGGGTGAGATGCTCTTCGGAGGGTCAAAACAGACTCAATGGGCTGATTCCAGAGTTTCTACAAAATCACATATTGGCTGGAGGATGGGATAGTGAAAAAATTGAGGAGCAAATCTATTGCCCAGAGGCAGAGAAATATAAAAATAACAGAGTAAAAAGGGAAGGAATTTGATTAACCACACAGACTAGGAGAAAATACAGTTAAGTACTAGAAGATTGAGGAAATTCAAAAATATAGAGTAATAATTTCATCATCAGGGTATCCCTAGCCCAACAGGGAAGGAAGCAGGGTTACATCTCATTCTAGGGAATGTGCTCCAGTGGAAAAAAAAATCAATGAATAGTGACCCCAGATTCTGTAGGTGTTGGGAAATGGATCTGCTCATTATGCTTGTACTTGTTTATTGGCGGGCTTTTCAACACAAACTTGCAGTCAATAGAAATCCAAACAAGCCCATTACACAGGATCTAGAACATAGAACATAGAACAGTCTAGGCCCTTCGGTCTTCGATGTTGTGATGACCTTTTATACCACTGTAAGATGTGTGAACATGTATGAACCGGACAAATACCTGTTGTTGGGGTTTCCATTCTGAAGTTATAGATTTGTTGAGGATATCTTAGTTGCACTCAGGTTCACTATGTCTTGTGGGGAGTTTTCTGGACTGATCATATTATTTTATATGCAAGCAGGTTTTAGGGCAAGTGAAAGACCAAATTGCATGTAGCTGGTGGGCATGGATTCTGAACTTGAACAGACTGTTAGGCAAGAGACTTTCCACAACTGCTGTGTTGCTGTAACCTACTCAGCATTTTGCATCCATGTACTGGCACTAACTAGCTGTGATGAATAACTTTGTCATTTTAGTTTTCTGTATATCAATACCCATAACATATACCACACAGAATTGGGAACTTGCTGAGATGGATGTCTTGAAGTTTATTAACAACACTACCTATTTACACAGTTGTAATATCCGGAGTTGTGCTTATGATATTCCTGTCCATAGCATTCACATAGCTGGCTGACTACACTAACTTCGTGATACAGAATGGCTGATGGCAAGGTGGGTATCTTTATACCAGAAGAATATATGTTATGATGTCATGTAACAGTCTTAAAAGTACAGTGCCTGTGTCATCTTGAATCTGCCATATTCCAACACTGCCTCCACCATAAAACATCTTCAAATTCTTCTTCTCACATTGGCAACACCTTATGTGGTGGGACAGATAACCATGATGAGGCCAGGGCTTTTGGTTAATGTTTACAGATTTCAGCAAGTTCTTTGACATGGAAAACTGATAAAGATCATGGGATCCAGGGTAACTTGGAATGATGGATCTAAAGTTGACAGGATACAGAGAGTGGTTTTGGGAGATTGTATGACTGGGGCTTGGTGTACTGTGGTGGGCCCCTTATTGATATTCATAAACAATGCAGGGGTCTGGTGATGATAAGTAAGGTTGTGGATGACACAAAGATTGGCTGGGTGGTTGACAGGGAGGAGGGAGGTGTTAGATTACAGGAGGATATAAACAGATTGGTCAGGTGGGCAGATCAGTGGCAGATGGAAATCCACCTTGATAACTGTCAGGTAATGCACCTTGGAAGAAGGGACAAGACAAGGGATTGCACAATGAATACCAATACAATAGGAAGCTCAGATGAACACAGAGATCTTGGATTGTTTGTCTGCAGATTCCTGAAGGCAGAAGGACAGATTAACAAGGTCAAGTTAAGAAAGCAAAGATGATGCTTGTCTTATCATTTGTCACATAGATTATAAGAGCAGGGAGGTTATTTTGAAGCAGTACAGGACTTATATTTGGCCACTGTATGCAGATCTGGTTACCACACTATAGGAAGAATGTGATCACAGTGGAAGATATCACCGGTTAAGCAACCAGTTTGAAAGTGCTTTAAGCTTCAGCCATAATCCACACTGTAAAAGAGATTCATCAGGATTTTGCCTGGGATGGAAGATTTCAGCTTTGAAGCGAGGCTTAACAAGCTTGGGATGTTTAATTTGGAATTGAGAAGATTGAGTGGGGTCTTGATAGAGGTGTATAAGATTCTGAGGGGCATGGACAATAGCTGTTGCCCTTAGTTGAAGTGTCAATAACAAAGGGGCATAATTTTAAAGTGAAAGGTAGGAGGTTTCGAGGAGATTCGAGGAAAAGCGTTGTCACTCTGACGGTGGAGGGGATCTGGATTGCACTGCACAGGAGGGTAGCTGAGACGGGAGGCCTCATAACCTTTAAAAAAAACTTGGATGTACACTTTAAGTGTCATAAAATTCAAGGCTATGGGCCTAGTGTAGAAAAGTGGGACCAGTGTAGGTAGACGTACATTTTTGATGGTACAGACTTAATGGGCCAAAGGGCCTCTTCTGTGCTGTATGATTCCAACCACAGCGTCAATAAATCTCACTGACTTTCTAGCCACTGAATTCGCCCACCATTCCGAATTGGATGGAGGTCCCAGAAGCAGCCTCATTTGTCCACCTCTAGGAGGGGCAGAGGGGTCCTTGAAGATTAAGTCCCATTTATACTCCTGATGCCCAGGAATGTTTTAATTTGTTGAAATTCCCGCTGAAAAGAGCCAATATCAGTAATTTGAGAACAGGTACAGGAGAAATGTTTGACCAAGAAAACAGTAAAGCAGTGATAGCATTGTAAAGCATTAGGTTCAACCCAAACAAAGTTCCATAAGTCAGAAAGATGTGACATTCAAACTTTATGATGATGGGGCAATTGATTTGTATTCAAACAAGGAACACAAAATAGACCTATACAAGAAATAAAGACGTATGGAATGAAATACATGGTAATAACTTCAATGTAAAATTAACTATTGGATAAGAAGCAGAGAGTGGATTGAGATTTACTTGACCAGTGAGAATTTTGCATTAGAGGTCTGATATGTCATTGTTAGAAATAACAGGCAGATTCTTCCAAGTTTAATCCTGTTCATGTCTGCAGTGGGACTTTAGACATGATCTCATTGGAAGCAGCCAACTAAGATCCCACTGCCAGGATCAGTATTTAAGGAGAGATAGCCAGCTGACTCAGGCTTCCTTGTGACAACAGTGTGAGTACTGCTGAAGGGTCTGGGAGATGAGGGGGAACAATGCCTGTGGGTGATACCTGCTTTATCATGTAAAGGTCAGATCGACTGGAACTGTCAAGCTGCTCCACCCCTTCTGATGTGCACTCACCTCACATGAACAGCTGAGTTATACACACAACTTGATTCAATTCCTCACTGGAAGAATCTGAAAATTTAATAATTGCCCCATCAGTAATATCAAGTAGTTTCTTGTTGATATCCCATGGGTTCCCATCATGCTCTATCTTCCCTGGGGAAAGGTGATTGGAGATAGCAGTATGATGGCAAAATAGCCAATAAGGTTTCTCAAACATTTCCAGCACCCACCCCCAAACCAGTGTGCAAGTCCACTCTCTTTGCTTTCTTTCAGCCTGGACCTAGGTATTGGGAGCAACATCATGAAATTGGGAGCTTATACAAACTTTGGCAGCAGTAACTAGTGAGGAGAATTGTAAACAAAGTGTCAGAGATTAATGAAGTGAGCAGAGGGAAGGCAGCTGCAATCTTATGTTGTTAAGGGTGAGGTGATGAACTTTGGGAGGAACAATGTAGAGAGGCAGTACAACCTAACTGGAACAATTTGGAATGTTGTGTGCAGGCAGAAGGACAAGGCAGATTGTCTAAGACCAAGGAAGAGGAGTTTAAGGTAAGAAGTAAGTAATTTGAGGCAAGGTTTTCACCCAGAGGGTGGTAGAAATATAGAATGCACTATCTGAGAGGGTGGTGGAGGGAGATACTCTCACAACATTTAAGAACCTTCTAGCCAAGTACTTAAAATACCATGCCTTAGTAAGATATGAGTCAAAACATATGGGGGTGCTGGAAAAGCATAGCCGGTCAGACAGCATCTGAGGAGCAGGAGAGTTGATGTTTCGACTATAAGCTCTTCAACAGGAACGGGGGCGGGGGGTGTGGGGGGGTGAAGAAGGAAGGAGGACAGGGCGGTGCAAAGTTGGAGGCTTGGATCTGGGATGAGGTGGAGAAGTTGAGGAAACTGGTGAAGTTGACATTGATTCTATGTGATTCGCAGGTCCCAAGGTAGAAGACGAAGGGTTCTTCCTCCAGTTGTTGGATGGCTAGGATTTGGTCGTGGAGAAATTGCATGTCCTTGGTGGAGTGGGACGGGGAGTTGAAGTGATCAGCCACAGGGTGATGGGATTGTATGGTGCATGTAATCTGGAAATATTGCCTGAAACGTTCCGCAAGTTGGCGTCCTGTCTCCCCAATGTAAAGGAGACCACATTGAGAGCAATGGACACAATAGATGAGGTGCTTGGATGAGCAGGAAAATCTCTGTTGGATGTGGAAGAATCCTTTGAGGCCTTAAATGGAGGTGAGGGGGGAGGTGTGGGTGCAGGTTTCACACCTCTTGCAGTGCCAAAGGAAGCTGCAACTGATGACTGGAGGAAGCCATCACCAAATCCTGGCCACTGGATGACTGGAGGAACAACACCTCATCTTCCACCTTGGAACCCTCCAACAACACAGGAACAATGTCGATTTCACCAGTTTCCTTATCTCCCCTCCCCCAACCTTATCCCAGATCCAACTCTGCAACTCAGCACCACCCTCTTGAATTGGTCCACCCGTGCATCTTCCTTCCTGCCTATCCACTCCACCCTCCGCTCTGACTTATCACCATCATCCCCCCTCATCCATCTATCACATTTCTAGTTAACTTTTCCCCAGCCCCACCTCACTCCCTTTTCACTTTTGAAGGTCTTATAAGGAAAAGCTGAGAGACTTGGGTCTTTTCTCATTAGAAAGAAGAAGGCTAAGTGGGGATTTAATAGAGGCATACAAAATAATCAGGAGATTAGATAGGGTAGACAGTGAAAGTCTTTTTCCTAGGATGATGACGTCAGCTTGTACGAGGAGGCATAACTACAAGTTGAGGGGTAATCGATTTAAGATAGATGTCAGAGGCAGGTTCTTTCCTCAGAGAGTGCTAAGGGTGTGGAATGCCCTGCCTGCCAATGTAGTTAACTCAGCCACATTAGGGAGATTTAAACAATCCTTGGATAAGCACATGGGTCATTATTGGAAAGTATAGGGGGACGAGCTGAGAATAGTTCACAGGTCAGTGCAACATCGAGGGACGAAAGGCCTGTTCTGTGCTGTATTGTTTTATGTTCTATCTCTCAGCCCCTTGCCCCCAACTCCTCCCACATTCCTGATGAAAAACTTATGCTTGAAATGTTGACTCTCCTGCTCCTTGGATGCTGCCTAACCAGCTGTGCTTTTCCAGTATCACACTTTTTGACTCTGATCTCCAGCATCTTCAGTCCTCACTTTCTCCCCATAGTAAGGTATGGACCAAGTCCGGGTAAATGGGATTAGTATAGTTTGGTGTTTGTTGGTCAGCATAGACAGGGTGGGTCGAAGGGTCTGTTTCTATGCTATGCTATATGACTCTACGTATGACCCTACGATCAGTGGAACATATTTATATTTGCTTAAAGGTGACAAGACAAGATGATACGATACTAAGAAAGTATGATGTTGAAGCGTAAATTGGGAAATAAATACAAAAGGGGTGTGTTGTTGCTTTATAAATGGAGGTTCGGCTCAGTGAGAATGTATATGCAATTCTGGGTACCACACTGTGAAAAATGTCAAGGCTTTGAACCAGGTACAGACCTTTACCAGGATGATAAGTGACAAGGAACTTCAGTTTTATGGAATGCAGCATTCCGTGTTATTTCTTTCTCTTCTGCGTTAATCTCTGAGATCTGTGTATGGCAGCAACTTTTGGAAATGGACGTCAATGCTGCATTCTGTGTTGATATGTTGATCACTTGCATGGAATGTCAAAATAGCTGTGCACAACTGCACAGCTTAGTGAGAACATGGGTGGACTGTGATTGTTTTTAAGGTTAGGGAGCATTTTGGTAATGGCCTTTGCAATTTATGCAGTTTAATGGAGTAGATTAGAAGAAGCTGTCTAATTTTGCAAAGATGTTGATAACAAGAGGTCATAGACTTATAATAGATGACAAATTAACTAATGAAGAAGGCAAAATTATGATTTAGAGTGCACTTCATGAAAAGGTGGGAGAATCAGATTCCACTGGATTGTTTGATAGGCATTGGGCTTGAACTTGAAGAGAATATTTTCTTTTAACTGTTCAGAGTTGTTATGGCACAGGTCTGGAGCAGTTGGGACTTGAACCTCGGCTTCCCGACTCAGAGGTAGGGACTATACCCTCTTGAGGAGACTAACTGCAGAGTTATGGGATACATCTGAGTAGTGGGATTAAATTTAATTTATTGAGCATCTTTCTTTGCTGAACCATTCTGTGTCATCTTAAGAATGACTAAAATCACTACATTTTTATACCATTCGGCTTGTCATCAGAAACCATAACTACACCGAAGAAAACCAATGGTATATGCACCTGAAGCAGAATCGTATAAACATAACAGGGAATGGTCCGTATCATCTCATTACTGATTCATTGCAGACAATGACATATGAAACAGCAGTCAGTCGCTTCATTGCTACAATATCACCGGTTAAGCAACCAGTTTGAAAGTGCTTTAAGCTTCAGCCATAATAATGACAGAATCAATTTGTTATGTGAACGACTTTGGGAGGTTGTCAAGGGGACTCTTTCATTTATTCTGTTTTTACAAAGAAAGCATTAAACGCATTGAAGATCTCTGTTCTGATTTCATTACAAGTAACAGAATAACAGAACATAGCAAATACGTAACGTCACCTCCTTGCCTTTATGACATCGCTGTATGTCTGGACCACTTTTAATTCTATCTTCTCTAAGCTACTAGAAATTTACAGAAATGGTAACATTTATTATTCTTGGAAAACAAATCAAATTGAAGTCCACTAAAAATGCTTTTTTATCCATCAGATAAATCTGTGCATTAATAATTAAATAAATGTTCAATCCAGTTGTTTCTGATTTGTATCTCCTACTTATTAGTAACAAATTGTTCCTTTAAAAATTGACCAAAACAATTCATCTGATAATATGATGCTTCATTACATTTATGTTTTAAAAAGATATTAATAGAGATGCATTAATTTACTCCAGTACATAATATACTCGCTTTTCAGCATGGTGTTAATTAGGACCAGGAAGAAGTCACTGATCGATGTTACACTCATCAGGGACATTTCAAGAAAGAGCTTTAATTGTTGAAGGAGAAAATGACTGAGAGGGAGGGGCAAAAATCCAAATGCTTAACCTTAATATAAATAACGAATTATTCAGGATCTGTAAGAATTATTTTCTTTTTTGTTTCTATCTTTCTTTCCAGCATTCATTGTCAGAAATCTAGTATAATGCTGACTCTGAAATCCAAAAACAGAAACAATCAGCTTGTTTAGGCGATGGGTCACTAAGCACAACTGCTTCAACAAGAATAGCATAACATTGGCGTAACAGTTTTATCAGGAGCCTCTTGGCAGAAACAGGACAAAAATTTTCTTCTGCTGAAAAAGCTGCCTCTGTCTCAGAGGCACTAGCTATGTCCTGTGCCTTGGTGAAGTAGCCACCTTCCCTGTATTAGCTCAGAGAATACAACACATTTGAGCTAGATCTCAAATCACAATCAGGCTCAAAGCTCACTTCACCTAAGTACAGTGGTCTAACTAAATGTTATGAGCGACCTTTTCCTACCTGAACTAAAGTTTCAATCTGATAGTGTTTATCATTTAAGGGTGCAGTGTAAGTATAATCATCTACTATTTCATCAGTGGAATTTTGGGAGGAATCTTTAATGATAATTTGTTTGTCAGTACATGAATAGTTTACTTCAAAAGCCAGTAGGTAAAGCCTGAGGGAGGCTGAATAACATCTGAACTTCAGCAGTATGAAGCCCAGTCAATTTTAGATTTGTGGATTCTTCTGCATTCTCCAGTTGTGCTTTAGGCCATTCTGGTTACTAATCAGTCAGTTCCTGGGGACTCTCACCTCTTTAAAGGAGGGAAGCCTGTGTCCAAGAGCTGCCTGCTTCTTGGAGGGCCATCAGCCATTATTGCCAGGGTGACTGATCATGTGATCCCTAATTAGGAGTCTTCCCCTCCTCCTCATACCAAGACTAGAGGGAGATCTTATGGGTCATTGGGGGGGGTGTCACCTGACAGTTTCACCATGCAGCAAATGACCTGCAGATCTCTGATAAAATGTGATTCTCATAGACAAGGAAGCTGAGTCCCACACTCCCCATGCCCACTTCTCTTCATGGAACCTGGAACTATCACCTCCCCTTCCCTCCCGCCCCCCCCCCTCCCCCCCACATTCCCCCCCCCCCCCCCCCCCCAAGCTCCCAGCTTGAACGATAAGCTGGTTAAACTCCAGCCACCCAAATCTTTTTCCAGCCTAAGTCTCCCAGACAGCAGCTGTTTGGCAAGCAGCAATATAAGGATCAGACACCGATACTCAGAGCTTTCTGAAGGAGCTTGCAACAGGATCCCTCTGAACCCAGAAGAACATCATATCTTCCAGCCGTGACTCTGTTTCTTGCTCGGTAGATTCTGTACGAAATCACACCAGCTTTCCCTGACCAGTTAAATTGGCTGCCAATTTCTGTTCAGAATCTCCACATTGAAAGAATGAGCTGCTGGTAATCTAAAATGGGCGTGTGCAGGATCAGTATGGGAAATTAGTTACTCAGGGATAATGGTAGTTTGCATCAATCCAACAGAGTTCAAATCACTCCCTCTGTACTGAAGTCCCTCCTACATTACCCTGCAAATCTGCCATTTAAGATTTAGAAATATTGCCTCTCCACTGAAGGTTGTTTGCATGTAAGGATCTAACTTCCTAGCTCCATTTTATCTTACCTATTGATTTGATAATTATGTGTCCTCTGTATTAGTTATGATTTCTAAAACTAATATAAGCAATTTAATGTTGGAAAACTAGAAGCAGGTTGTCTTGATATGACAACTTCTTATTTGTTGGTAAAATCTGCCAAGTTCTGATACTTCTCATTAACCTTCCTCTCATCCTCTACATAGACAGCTGCAAATGCACTGGGTACAAGTGAATGCTGACAAATAAACTTGCTTCTCAGACAGAATCCTTACAGCTTCTGGCACTATGCCTCCTGTCCTGAGTGCTCAGTGTACCACTGGAAACTGCTGAGAAGAACGACTGGCTCCTTCTACTTCCTACAAATTGCTACATACCGAAATCCACGAGTTTGATGCCTCCCTCTGTTGTTAATAGGATGTTGTTGCCCTTGATGTCCCGATGGATTGTCTTGTTGTTATGTAAATGTTTCAGACCCTAAGGAAAATTCAGTGGTGATGTTATATTATTCCTGAACCAAGCAAAAAAGCCTAATGAACATTAAAAAGTGAGCTATTTTTAATGCTAGCATGCCACCTGCATCTCACTGAAGTAGAATCATTGAGTCATAAAGCTGTACAGCATGGAAACATACCCTTTGGCCCAACTCATCCATGACGATGAGATATCCTAAATTAATCTCATCCCAATTGCGAGCACTTGGCCCATATCACTCCAAAACCTTTCTGTTCATACACCCAAACAGATGCTTTTCAAATGTTGTAATTGTACCAGCCTCCATCACTTCCTCTGGCAGCTCATTCCATGCACGCACCACCCTCTGCGTGAAAATGTTGCCCCTTAGATCGCTTTTATATCTTTCCTCTCTCAAAATTAAAGCTATAACCTCTAGCTTTGGACTGTGACTGTCACATGTGACTGTAATTGGGGCTGAAACTCTGTGAAATGCTTTAGTTTGAACTGACAGACTGTAAATGCTAAAACTGAAATATAAATCTTACCATTAGGGCTTCATGCAGGATGTAGGCAATAATCAGTTCGCTCATTCTCTCACCTCGTTTTAACAGCCCTTTGGCAAGATCGGTCACAGAACCTCCATTGCACAACTGAAAGAACAAAAAAAAAATTGTTAATGACAATAATAACTTCAGCTTGCTTTTTGATAGTGCCTTGAATAGGGACGGAAGCTTCCAAAGTCCTTCACATAGGGGTAAGAAATATGGAAGCTGAGCCAAAAAAAAACCTCAGAAAACTAAAGAAAGATGGTTATGAATGATGGCTTAAATTGATATAACACTTAATGCAGTAAAACGTTCCAAAGAGTTTCAAAAGCAAATAAAATTTAATACCCAGCTTCATAAGGAATTAGAGACTTGATTGAAGACAGTTGATGCCAAGTTTAGGCAATGAGGAAATACCTTATGGGGATGGACAGTGTGTCAGATTTAGGGAGGGATTTCCAGAGGATAGGACACAGGAAGCTCAGGGTGCAACCACCAATGTTGTAGAGATAAAAGTCAGAGCCACCAATGTTGTGGATAAAGAAGTCAAAACATGTAAGAGAGGTGGAGGCTAGATATGTTGGACAGTTGTTGGGCTACAGCAGGTTATAGATATAGGGAGGAATGAAACCATGAGAGGATTTGAAAGCAAGGGGAGGATATCAATGAAGAAAAAGGAAACAAAGGGGGTTTAGTTGGCTGAAGACACAGTTATCAATGCAGGAGTGAAAAAGACAAAAATAAAATCAGATATTTATATCACATTTACCTTGACCACCAGAAGTCCCAATGTGCTTTATAACTAATTTAATACTTTGGAAAGTGCAGCCTTTATGGTGATGTTGAAAATACAGCAAGTTGCACACAGTAAACCCACAGAAACAGAATGTGAAAATGAGCGGACATGTCTCTGTAACAAAAACAGAAATTGCTGGAGAAACTCAGCAGATCTGGCAGCCACTGTGGAGAGAGAAAAACAGTGTTAGTGTTCGTTTCCAGTCCAAGAACATTCTTCAACTCTTGTTTTTTGTTGCTGACTTCTAGTATTCACAGGTCTTCGTTTCATTTTAGTCAATTTTTGTGATTGTGATTAAGGGTTAAATATTCTCCAAGATATCAGTTATAGAGTCATAGAGTCATAGAGATGTCCAGCAAGGAAACAGACCCTTCGGTTTGCTGACCAGATATCCCAACCCAATCTAGTCCCACCTGCCAGCACCCGGTCCACATCCCTCCAAACAACCCTTCATATTCATATACCCATCCAGATGCCTTTTAAATATTGCAATTGTACCAGCCTCCACCACTTCCTCTGGCAGCTCATTCCATACAAGTACCACCTTCTGTGTGAAAAAGTTGCTCCTTAGGTCTCTTTTATATCTTTCCCTTCTCACCCTAAACCTATGCCCTCTAGTTCTGGACTACCCCACCCCAGGGAAAAGACTTTGTCTATTTATCCTATCCATGCCCCTCATAATTTTGTAAACCTCTATAAGGTCACCTCAGCCTCCGACACTCCAGGGAAAACAGCCCAGCCTGTAGCTCAAATCCTCCAACCCTGGCAACATACTTGTAAATCTTTCCTGAACCTTTTCAAGTTTCACAACAACTTTCCGATAGAAGGAGACCAGAACTGCATGCAATATTCCAACAGTGGCCTAACCAATGTCCTGTACAGCCACAACATGACCTCCCAACTCCTGTACTCAATACTCTGACCAATGAAAGAAAGCATACTAAACGCCTTCTTCACTATCCAACCTACCTGTGACTCCACTTTCAAGGAGTTATGAATCTGCACTCTAAGGTCTCTTTGTTCAGCAACAGTCCCGAGGACCTTACCATTAAGTGTATAAGTCCTGCTAAGATTTGCTTTCCCAAAATGCAGCACCTCGCATTTATCTGAATTAAACTCCATCTGCCACTTCTCAGCCCATGGCCCATCTGGTCAGGATCCTGTTGTAATCTGAGGTAACCCTCTTTGCTGTCCGCTACACCTCCAATTTTGGTGTCATCTGCAAACTTACTAACTGTACTTCTTATGCACGCATCCAAATCATTTATGTAAATGACAAAAAGTACAGGGCCCAGCACCGATCCTTGTGGCACTCCACTGATCATAGGCCTCCAGTCTGAAAAACAACCCTCCACCACCACCCTCTGTCTTCTACCTTTGAGCCAGTTTTGTATACAAATGGCTAGTTTTCGCTGTATTCCGTGAGATCTAACCTTGTTAATCAGTCTCCCACGGGGAGTCTTGTCGAACGCTTTACTGAAGTCCATATAGATCACATCTACTGCTCTGCCCACATCAATCTCTTTGTTATTTCCACAAAACAATCAATCAAGTTTGTGAGACATGATTTCCCACGCACAAAGCCATGTTGACTATCCCGAATCAGTCCTTGCCTTTCCAAATACATGTACATCCTGTCCCTCAGGATTCATTCCAACAACTTGCCCACCACTGAGGTCAGGCTCACTGGTCTATAGTTCCCTGGCTTGTCCTTACCACCCTTCTTAAACAGTGGCACCTTGTTAACCAACCTCCAGTCTTCTGGCACCTCACCTGCGACTATTGATGATACAAATATCTCAGCAAAAGGCCCAGAAATCACTTCTTTAGCTTCCCACAGAGTTCTCAGGTACACCTGAGCAGATTCTGGGGATTTATCCACTTTTATGCATTTCAAGATATCCAGCACTTCCTCCTCTCTAATATGGACATTTTGCACCATCTATTTCCCTACAGTCTATATCTTCCATATCCTATTCCACAGTAAATACTGATGCAAAATGCTCGTTTAGTGTGTCACCCATTTTCTGCGGCTCCACACAAAGGTCACCTTGCTGATCTTTGAGGGGCCCTATTCCCTCCCTAGTTACCTTTTTGTCCTTAATGTATTTGTAAAACCCTTCAAATTTTCCTTAGTTCTATTGTCAAAGCTATCTCATGTCCCCTTTTTGCCCTCCTAAATATCCTGTCTTTACTTTACGTATACTTCCTTCTTTTTATTAACCAAACCCTCAATTTCTGTAGTCATCCAGCATTCCCTGTAACTACCAGCCTTCCCTTTCACCCTAACAGGAATATACTTTCTCTGGATTTTTGTTATCTCAATGCTGAAGGCTTCTCATTTTCCAGCTGTCCCTTTACGTGCGAACATCTGCCCCCAATCAGCTTTCGGAAGTTCTTGCCTAATACCGTCAAAATTGGCCTTTCTCCAATTTAGAACTTCAACTTTTAGAACTGGTCTGTCCTTTTCCATCACTATTTTAAATCTAATAGAATTATGGTCCCTGGCCCCAAAGTGCTCCACCATTGACACCTCAGTCACCTGCCCTGCCTTATTTCCCAAGTGTAAGTCAAGTTTTGCACCTTCTCTAGTAGGTACATCCACATACTGAATCAGAAAATTGTCTTCTACACACTTAAAATGTCCCTCTTCATCTAAACCCTTAACATTATGGCAGTCCCAGTCTATGTTTGGAAAGTTAAAATCCCCTTCCATAACCACCCTATTATTCTTACAGATAGCTGAGATCTCCTTACAAGTTTGTTTCTCAATTTCCCTCTGACTATTGGGGGGTCTATAACACAATCCCAATAAGGTTATCATCCCTTTCTTATTTCTCAGTTCCACCCAAATAACTTCCCTGGATGTATTTCCAGAAATATCCTCCCTCAAAACAGCTGTGATGCTATCCCTTATCAAAAATGCCACTGCCCCTCCTCTCTTGCCTCCCTTTCTATCCTTCCTGTAGCATTTGTATCCTGGAACATTAAGCTGCCAGTCCTGCCCATCCCTGAGCCATGTTTCTGCAATTGCTATGATAATTTAGTCCCATGTTCCTAACCATGCCCTGAGTTCATCTCTGTTAGGCCCCTTGCATTGAAGTAAATGCAGTTTAATTTATTAGTCGTACCTTGTCCCTGCCTGCCCTGACTGTTAGACTCACTTCTGTTCTCAGCTGTACCCGTCTCAGATCAATCTCTTTCCTCACTATCTCCCTGGGTCCCACCTTACTAGTTTAAATCTTCCCGAGCAGCTCTAGCAAATCTCCCTGCCAGTATATTAGTCCCCTTCCAATTTAGGTGTTATCCGTCCTTCTTGTACAGGTCACTTCTACACCGAAAGAGATTCCAATGATCCAAAAATGTGAATCCATCTCCCATACACCAGCTCCTCAGCCATGCATTCATCTGCTCTATCCTCCTATTGCTGCCCTCACTAGTTCGTAGCACTGGGAGTAATCCAGGTGTTACTACTCTCAAGGACCTCCTTTTAAAATTCCTGCCTAACTCTGTAATCTCCCTTCAGAATCTCCACCTTTTCCCTTCCTATGTCGTTGGTTCCAATGTGGACAATGACTTCTTGCTCACCCCTCTCCCCCATGAGTACATTCTGCACCCTCACTGAGACATCCTTTATCCTGGCACCAGGGAAGCAATACACCATTCTGTTTTTTCGCTGCTGGCCACAGAAACGTCTGTCTGTACCTCGGACTAGAATATCCCCTAATACAATAGATCTCTTGGAACCTGACGTACCTCTCGTTGCATTTGAGCTAGTCTCAATGTCAGAAACTTGGGTGTTCATTCTACGCTCCCCTGAAAATCTATCACCCCGTACATTTTCCAAAACAGCATACCTGTTTGAAATGAGTGTAGCCACAAAGGACTCCTACACTAGCTGCCTACCTCTCTTACCTTTCCTGGAGTTAACCCATCTATGTGACTGTAACTGAGACATTCCCCTCTTCCTATTACTGCCATCCATCACATTCTGATGCAGTTGCAAATTCTTCATTGCTTCCAACTTTCTCTCCAACTGATCCATTTCCTCTGATAAGATTCACAACCAACAGCATTTATGGAAGATATAATCTGCAGTAACTCTGAAACTCTCTTTAAACTCCCACATCTGACATGAAGTACATATCACTCTACTAAAGGCCATTTTTGCTCCTTCACAATCTGCAGACCCACAAAATAATAGCGTCTTATTCCTCTACAAATGCTGCCCCAGGTTAAATTAATAGTTATGGCTTGTATTTTAAGTTTAATCAAGAGACATATGTCAAAAAACATATTATCAAGAAATAACCCACTCTACTTACTACTGCAGACTTTCTGTAGGCCACTTAAAAAATGAACTTATCTGATTCTGTGCTGTGAACTTCATCTAACAGTTCCTCCAAGATTAGTTGTGAATTTCACCGTTTGATAATTTTCCCAGACACACTCTGATGTCCAGCAATACACGAATTCAAACAGCAAAGGCAGTACTGTGCAGGTTCACTCTGGTCAGTTTCTTTCTCTCTCTCTCTTACCTGCAATGACCTCACCATGCACTTCCTTTGTTTGTTCTTCTCTCTTTTAAAACTGCTGTTGTTTTGACTTTTTTTTCCCCAAAGTTCCAAAACAATGCAACAGCATATAAAACAGTAATTGCTGCTCCTGGAATTCGGGGAAATCACCTCCAACACCTAAAATACCTCAAAAAAGGAGCAGCTATTACAGCCAGAAATTTTTTCCGTCCTCTATTAGAATTACCCAGAATCCTCTTTCCCTGCACTTTGGTGAGATGGTGCCACAGGATCTCTTACATCAAGAGGACATTCAATTCAGACGACAGTGCATCCTGTCATCTAGAGCACCCTGATCACATCAGCCTGAATCTTAAGGCAGGAGGGGTGTGGAAATCATCAGAACAAAATGTTTGGATGGCAGAATTGTGTTGTGTGGTGATACTGGGGAATTGGAACAGGTCCTGGTGAGTTCTCTATCCAACTTGCCTCATTAATTAAGTACCCTGCCCCTGTGGCAAACCCCTTAGCTGATTCTCACCCTATTCAATCACTTTTATTGCTGGGATATCCTGGAATGGAGAAGCATCACAACAGCTTTAAAAGGCAGTCAGGGCAAACAAGGGTTGGGTGGGAAGCAGAGGCATGTAGTCAGGTGGAGACAAGTTCAGTGCTATGGGGAAACACACGGTGCAGGAGGCAAATACGGTACAGTGTTGGACAGCTTGGCAGGCTTTGGGTGGATTATTTGTGATAACTACTACTGTGGCCTGCACAGATGTAAGGTATAGTACCTGGGTGCAAATAACATCAAACAATCTCAGGTTTTAAGGGGAAAAGTTGGAGGCAAATTTAAACAACACAATTCAACAAAACCTTTTCCACGGCAATTAAGATGATAAACAAATACTAATTTAGTCAGTGATACCCACATCCCATTAATTAGCAATGAAACTGTTAGTTTCACTATGGTGATGGTAAGGATGGAAAACCATGGCTATGGGGAAAAAACTTGAGATCTTGAGACTTTCCAATAGAGTATTTTTAAAGAGGGGGTAATGAAGAATATTTCCTGTTGTTGTGTAGTTAATGATGAAGAGGCATTACAATCAATTCTGCTATAATGCAATATCTGTGTTCTCATACAACACAATGTTATGAAAAAAAATCACATAATAACAGCACCATTTAAACTAATGAGGCCGAATTGCTTTATGACCTTAGAAGATTGCACTTGAGAAAGAGTGTCCCCAATTCGTCAATCATGTTATAATGAATTTACATTAACAAAACATGTGTTATAGTAGAACAACCTTTAATTGATAACAATCCCTGAAAATATGAGAATAGAGTTTATTTCACGAAATGTGTTATACGTGTATAAAATTCTTCAGCATATGAGAAGTTGCAGTAGGAACAATTGCAACTTTTAATGGAGTTAACAATTTCTCCCTTTTAACATGGTTTTGTAGCAGAATGGTATTAAGGGGCTAAGACTAGGACAGGTTAATATGATTATATGGCTCATTAATTCGAGTCAGAGGTGATGGGATTAAATTTTAAAGTTACCTCATAATATGTGAGTATCTGGGATTCTATCCAGATGTGATGGAATTAACATAGCCAGTGTCCCGGTTGTGAAATGGGCAGGCTGGTCATGGGAGCTGGTAAACCTAAATGGGATTGCAGCAACAACTTTTCAGTTGAGCTTCGTTACCTTTAGGTTTTCTCGGAGAAATTATTTTGGGGTCTCACACTAGCTCATGTCTAATGAATACCACCAACCACTACCCCTCCCTCTCCACTAAACTCACTGCACTTGCAAAAGTCCTAAAATAAAGTCAATCATCATGGAAATAATCACCCCACATTTTACACAGTCTGACACTTATGGGTGTTACCAGTTAAATTCTATTCATGATTTTTATAATGTATCATTTCAGTGAATGAACGTAGACAGTGCAGCGACAGTGTCTTTATGGAGCACTTGCAGCTCATAGGAATCTAATTAACTTTTGGTTTCTCCCCAGTTTTTCTGTTCCTGTTCTGAAACTGCTGATTCATGCCGTGATATGATCCATAGGAATCAGTGTACATTCAAGATCTGGACACACTAATACAAACCAGCCACCTCGTCCAGCTTATTGCTCATGTTTGTCAGACTAGAGACTAAAACTGTTCTATCCACCAGGATCCTAATTGACATTCACGGATTTCTGCCATTTAAGGTAGCATTTATTGCCCATTTCTACTTACCCAGAGGGCAGTTAAGAGCCAACCAGATTGCTGGGGGTCTGGTGTCACAAATGAATCAGATTAGGTAAGGATGACAAATATCTTTTTAAAGGACATAGTGAACCAGATGGTTTTAACAATTATTGACAGTGGTTCCATTATTGTCGTTAAGCTAGCTTTTTTTTTTGAATTCAAATTTCATCATCAGAACACGAACCCCAATGTTTTGAATTAACAGTCCAGTGACATTACAACTAACAGCCAGTGAATTATTGTCAAAATGCAGCCACTGTAGAAGTTCAGCAGTCAATACCTGCACAACCAAATCTCACAAATAGCACTGTGGACTAAAAACTCTGTCTGTGCTTTTGATTGAAGGAAAAACATTGGCCAGGGCGCCAGACAGCTCTCTGCTCATTTCAAAGTATTGCCATGGGAACTTTAATATGCAACTAAAAAGAACAAACAGAGCATAATTTTAATTTCTCATCTAAAAGACAGCACATCTGATCTGGCCTCAAAATACAAGGCTGCAGTCACTGAATTCATACCTAAAATTCCCAAATTAGCTGCGGAATTTCAATCATAGCGTCAGCCAATTAAAGGAAAGTCACCTCTGTAGGTAGAGTGAACAGAATTAGAGAGGAACTACTTCATGCTTTGCCCCATTAATTCTGCTCATTTGCCAACCACGTCCCTTTCAAGTCTGATACAATCCTCTTCATAGTTTCCAAATGTAACAAGATCTGCCTGTAAAAGAGATTTGTTCTGTCCTGTTTCTTGGGAAGCAGGGTGTTGTAATTCTGGTGCCAAGGTGTCGGCTGCATGGAAAGCAGAGTAAATAGGTTTGACCTTTTACTTGACAAAAGAAGCATAAGTGGATGGAGTCAGGCTCAGGCAGACTCAGAGTTTTAGTTTTTGCTTTCAATTATTGAAGTTGAGATTTGGAGTTAAAACTACTCAATACAGCTCTCTCTGCTGTAAGTGGGGCAAAAAATCTGCATGAGTTTGTGGACATATCCTGGACTAAAACCCTCTGAACTTTGCACGTAGGTTTATGAAAATTACATTGGACCAAAATTCATTGAATGTTTGGACTCAAGAAGCTATGGGTCTCAACAGAACAAGGGAAGGCTGGTTGGGACAGACTGTGTAATGTGCAAGCCTGTAAGGGAGTTGTCTGGAACAGGGGTTAGCTTACAAAATTAAAGAAAGACCCCCATTTAAGCCCCAACTTCAAACAATGAAAGCCAGACTGCAAGACAAAACAATTTCAGACCTTCTGGAGCCTACAAAGGTACAGAGACATTAAACTTTCAACAGTGCTCGGGCACAGAAATACTGAACATTCCACACCATTGTGCTACATGTAAACCTGCTTTGCCTTTGGATGCAAGCACCTTCACACTACTAGTCAAACTTTTAACAAACACCCATCCAAGGGAAAAACTGGACATTTCAGACCATCGTAAAACCATTCACACCTCAGCCAGTCATCAGGAGGCTCATCTAGCCCTGACAGGAGGAGCAATAGTTTGGTGGTTGAAGCCAGATTTGGTGGGAGATAAGGGGCTTACAGTTGGGTATAACTGGGGGAACCCCAATCTTTAAAAAGAGAGGAGAAAACAAAGACATGCCAATACCAGCAAAATGATCCTTGCAACCACCAAATACCATCCACCAACCACAAGCCTGCACTCAACAACTGGAGGCGACAATAAGCACCCAGAGAGCTAAGACACTCTCCAGCATAGCATCAGCAACATCCACCACCATACAAGGCAACAGAAACATCAGCACTCGGTCCACAGCAAAGCCCAGCTATGGCAAGAGATCTTCTGTCCCAGCTCAATTAGTTAGCATAGGGAAAGGTAGGTTTTGGGGCCAGTGGTGCAGGGTATCCCTTGGGAAGGGAATCAGGGTAGGACTCTAGGATTTATAAGTCATTTTTCCTTTCTCTGTCACCCATTCGTTAACAACAACTCACTCAACTTTAAACAATCACCTGATGAAGGAGCAGTGCTCCGAAAGCTAGTGCTTCCAAATGAACCTGTTGGACGGGAACCTGGCGTTGTGTGATTTTTAAATTTTCCACCCCAATCCAACACTGGCATCTCCAAGTCATAACTTTAAACCCATGGCATCAAGTCTGGGCTGCAAGGGATAACTGGGTTTCAAGTTAACTGTGAGAGAAGTCTCAGAAATTAAATTTTGATCAATAATATTCAGGTTTGGAATATTCATTTTTCCAATTGTTGTACATATATTCAATTTGCTTGTTTTCATTTAAATCAGAGTTTTCTTTGCCTCTGAAGCATCTGCCTTCTGTGTTCCCCACCACACCACATTCCACGACATAAGCCCAGTGTCAGAACTGGGAAGCTGGTGGATAATAAACTAGGCAGCAGTCCCTACATTGCTGCTGCAACAGTTTGAGGTCTCTCTGCTGCTCGACTGCTTCTTTCAGTATTTCATTCTGCTGGTTTAGAGGGCGAAGACTCTATGTGAGAATAGAAGAAAGTGAGGAGTGAAAATGCTGAAGATCAGAGTTGAAGAGTGTGGTGCTGGAAAAGTACAGCCAGTCAGGCAGCATCCGAGGAGCAGAAGAATCAACATTTTGGGCTAAAGCTCTTCATCAGGAATGAGGCTTGTGGGCCAAGGGGGCTGACAGATAAATAGGAGGGGGTTGGGCTTGAGGGAAGATAGCTGGGAATGCAATAGGTAGATGATAGTGGGGATGATGGTGATAGGTCAGAGAGGAGAGTGGAACAGATAGATTGGAAGGAAAATGGATAGGTGGGACAGTTCAAGAGGGCGGTGCCAAGTTGGAAGGTTGGAACTGGGATAAGGTGGGTGGGGAAAGAAAACTGAGGAAGCTGGTGAAATCTACATTGATCCCATGTGGTTTGGGGGGGTTCCCACGGTGGAAGATGAGGCGTTCTTCCTCCAGGCATCAGATGATTAGGATTTGGTGATGGAGGAGGCCCAGGACCTGCATGTCCTGGACAGAGTGGGAGGGGGAGTTCAACCATGGGGCAGTGAGGTCAGATAGTAAGGGTATCCTAGAGGTCTTCTCTGAAATGATCCGCAAGTTGGCATCCTGCCTCCTCAATGCAGAAGAGACCACATTAGGTACAACGGTTACAGTAGATAACGTGTGGAAGGACAGGTGAATTTACGTCAGATGTGAAGGGTCCTTTGAGGTCAAGGTGGAAAGTGTTTGTGAAGTTGATGAGCTGTTCAACTTTGTCATGCAAGCATGAATTAGTGCCGATACAGTCATTGATGTCAGCCGAGGAACAGTTGTACACATCTATCCACCATGACGAAGGCCACCAAGCCCTCCATTTCTTCCTCTCACGTCAACCCAACCAGTACACTTCCACTGACACTCATTCTTTTTTTTAGATTCCTTACAGTGTGGAAACAGGCCATTTGGCCCAACAAGTCCAAACCGACCCTCCGAACAATAACCCACCCAGAGCTATTTCCCTCTGACTAATGCACCTAATACGACGGGCAATTTAGTATGGCCAATTCACCTGACCTGCACATCTTTGGATCGTGGGAAGAAACTAGAGCACCCAGAGGAAGCCCACACAGACACGGGGAGAATGTGCAAACTCCACATAGACTGTCGCCCAAGGCTCGAATCAAACCTGGGTCCCTGGCACTGTAAGGCAGTAGTGCTAACCACTGAGCCACTGTGCTGCCTAATCGACTGGCAGAAGTGGTCCTCACCCTCAACAATTTCTCCTTCCAATCCTCCCACTTCTTCCAGACCAAACGGGTAGCCATGGGAACCTGCATAGGCCCCAGTTCTGCCTGCATCTTCGTTGGGTATGTGGAACAGTCCATCTTCTGCAGTTATACTAGCACCACCCCCTACCATTTCATCTGCTACATTGTGACTGTATTGGCACTACCTTGTGCTCCCACGAGGGGCTTGAACATTTCATCAACTTCACAAACACCTTCCACTCCAAACTCAAGTTTACCTGGACCATCTTAGACACCTCCCTCCCCTTCCAGGATCTCTCCATCTCAATTTCCGGTGACCAACTCAACACCTACTACAAACCCACCAACTCCCTCAGCTACCTGGACTACACCTCCTCCCACCCTGCCTCCTGGAAAAAATTCTATCCCTTATTCCTAATTTTTCTGCCTCCACCCCATCTGCTCCCAGGAGGACCAATTCCACCACTGAACATCTCAGATGGCCTCCTTCTTCAAAGACCACAATTTCCCATCCCACATGGTCAACAAAGCCCTCCAACACATCACCTCCATTTCCCACACCTCCGTCCTTGAACCCCGCAGCTCCAATTGCAACAAGGACAGAATCTGCTCTGGTCCTCACCTTCAACCCCACCAACCTCCAGATACATTGCATCATCCGTCGCAATTTCTACCATCTACAAACAGACCCCACTACCAAAGATATATTTCCTTCCCCACCCCTATTGGTATTTTGGAGAGACCACTCCCTCTGCCACTCCCTTGTCAAGTCCATACCCACCCCCCACCAACACACCCTCCCCTCCTGGATCCTTCCCATGTAACCACAGGAAGAGCGAAACCTGCACCCACAGCTCCCCCCACACCTTCGTCCAAGGCCCCAAAGGATCGTTCCAAATCCAACAGAAATTTACCTGTACTTCGACACACATCATCCACTGTAAACGTTGCATACAATGTGGTCTCCTCTGCATTGGGGAGACAGGACATTTCAGAGAACTTGCGGATCGTTTCAGGGAACACCTCTGGGACATGTGCACCAACCAACCCCACTGCCCCATGGCTGAACACTTTTATTCCCCCACCCACTCTGCCCAGGACATGCTGGTCCTGGGCCTCCTCCATCACCAAACCCTAATCACCTCACGCCTGGAGGAAGAACGCCTCATCTTCCGCCTTGGGACCCTCAAACCACATGGGATCATTGTGGATTTCACTAGTTTTCTCATTCCCCCCTCCCCCCACATTATCCCAGTCCTAACCTTCCAACATGGCATCACACTCTTGAATGGTCCTATCTGTCCATCTTACTTCCCACCTATCTGTTCCACTCTCCTTTCTGACCTATCACCTTCTCCCTCACTTTCATCGACCTATCACATTCCCAGCTACCTTTCCACCAGGCCCACCCCATTCCATTTATCTCTCAGCCCCTTGGCCTACAAGTCTTATTCCTGATGAAAGGCTGATGCCCGAAACATCAATTTTCCTGCTCCTCAGATGCTGCCTGACCTGCTGTACTTTTCTAGCACCACACTCTTCAACGTTAGAGTTAAAGTTATGCCAATTCTTCTTTTTTTGTTTGTGTGTTAACTGTGGTGCAAGAATAAAGTGTGTTTTGCTTAAAGCCTCGTGGTATGATCAATCGAGTCTCATCTGGAATGCAGCACCTTACACGTGTCTTCAAATAAGATGCAAATGAGGGTCTAGGTGATAACCTTGACATATTTTGAAGGGGTTTAGTCTGGTCCAGAACACAATACTTACAAGTTTCACATCATCCTTAAAATTTATTCATCTATACTTTAGCCATGCC
Organism: Chiloscyllium punctatum; assembly: GCF_047496795.1. Classification (NCBI taxonomy): domain Eukaryota; kingdom Metazoa; phylum Chordata; class Chondrichthyes; order Orectolobiformes; family Hemiscylliidae; genus Chiloscyllium; species Chiloscyllium punctatum. The sequence goes on along the minus strand of NC_092746.1, from coordinate 87,297,794 downwards.
TCCTTCTACAATGCACAAATCCGCTTTTTCGTCTAATCAGTTCCATTTTTTCATAGAACATAGAACATAGAAAAATACAGCGCAGTACAGGCCCTTTGGCCCTCGATGTTGCGCCAATCCAAGCCCACCTAACCTACACTAGCCCACTATCCTCCATATGCCTATCCAATGCCTGTTTAAATACCCATAAAGAGGGAGAGTCCACCACTGCTACTGGCAGGGCATTCCATGAACTCACGACTCATTTACAACTGTTTTAATATTTATTTGTTTTGAAAGATTGTTAGATTTACTTTAAGTAAGCTGCTACTCTTTTCTCATACTTTCCCTTTGCTTCTCTTATTTATTATTTTTATTTCGCCTTTGAACTGTCTGTTTAGTCCGGGTGTATCCCAACAGGAAACCCTGAATGAATCAGGACATACAGAACCTGTTGTTAAAAACCAGATGTGAGGCCTTCAGATCAGGAGACCCACTCAAATATAAGGAATCCAAGTATAACCATTGCAGAGTCATTTAGACAGCAAAGGACCAATACCGACCCAAACTAGAGACCCAGACAGATACCCAGAGACTAGGGCAAGGACTGAATGATATCACAGGTACTAAAAAGAGACAGTGCAAGACAGCAGACAATGACGTATCACTCCCAGATCATCTCAATGCCTTCTATGCTTGTTTTGAGCAGAATTTTGGTGGAGAGGTAACACCTAGTCTGACAAGTCCTCACAAACCTATCCCAACAGTCACTGCATCAGAGGTCAGATCAGTTTTCCTTCTTGTGAATCCAAGGAAAGCAATGAGACCAGACGGAGTATCAGGCCGTGCACTCAGAGCATGCACAGCTCAACTGGCAGAGGTCTTCTTAGACATCTTCAACCTGTCCCTGCAGCAGGCCACTGTCCTTGCCTGTTTCAAGAGGGCCAACATCATCCCTGTGCCTAAGAAGGCTCATGCAGCATGTGTCAATGACTACTGCCCAGTGGCCCTAACTTTGGTGGTCATGAAGTGCTTTGAAAGGCTGGTCATGACATTAATCAACTCCAGCCTCCCCACTACTCTTGACCCACTCCAATTTGCCTATCAAACCAACAGATCCACATCAGATGCCATATCACTTGTCCTTCACTCCTCCCTAGAGCATCTTGACACCAAGAACAGCTACGTAAGAATCATACTCATTGACTACATTTCAGCCTTCAACACTATTATCCCCTTGAGACTGATTACTAAACTTAACGATCTCAGACTAAGCCCTAGTCTCTGCAACTGGATCCTCAGTTTCCTGACCCATGGGCCACAATCAGTGAAGATTGAGGACAATATTTCATCCTCACTAAAACTCAACACTGGAAACCCCATGGGTGCGTACTCACATCCTACTGTACTCACTGTATACCCATGACTGCATCACCAAGTACCAGACTAATGTCATTTGCTGATGAAACCACCATAGCCGGTCAAATCTCGGTGATGAAACAGACTACAGACAGGAGGTGGAATATGTAGAAAAATGGTGCACTGATAACAACCTAGCTGTCAATGCCAGCAGAACCAAGGAACTCATTATTGACTTTCGGCGGGATGTTACTCATGCCCTCCTATACATTAACAGCACAGAGGTGGAACGAATGGAGAGTGTCAAGCTCCTGGGAGTGATCATCCACAACAAGCTTTGTTGGACTCTTCATGTGGACACACTGGTTACAAAGGCCCAACAATGTCTCTTCTTCCTCAGGCAGCTGAGGAAATTTGGCATCATGGCAAATGCCCTTTCCAACTTTTATAGGTGCGCCATTGAGAGCATTCTGTCTGAATGTATCACTATTTGGTACAGCAACTGTACCATTCAAAGTCAGGGACGGTTACGGAGAGTGGTGAACTTGGCCCAGACAATCACAAAGGCCAACATCCCACCTATAGAATCCATCTACCAGGCCCGCTGTCAAGGAAAGGCCGCCAGCATTCTTAAAGATCCATCCCACCCTGGTAATGCTTTTCTACAACCTCTACCATCGGGGAGAAGGTACAGAAGCCTGAACACACGCACCAGCTGCTTTTGAAACAGTTTCTACCCTACTGTTGTTAGAATACTGAATGGACTCACAGACTCTTAACATTCGCCTGTTTCTGTGTTTTTGTTTTTACCGCTGTTTACCTATTATTTACTTACCTATGCTACTTAACTCTGTGATCTGCCTGTATTGCTCACAAGACAAAGCTTTTCACTGTGCCTCCATACATGTGATAATAAATTCAATTCAATTCAAATTGAATTCAAATTCAAATTCAAATTCAAATTCAAATCAAATTCAATTCAAATTCAAATTCAGTTCAATTCAAATTAGTTCTTGTTTGCCCAGTATCATGTAATCGACATTAATCATGAGTGCATCTTGCTGATTCTGAGATGACTATGTTACCAGCTGAATGACAATTGACAATAACAGTTTTCAATATCATCAGTAGGAGTGAAACTGAATTTCTGAATTGTCTTTTCTTTCACTTGAAGACACTGAGTGTTCAAGTGTTTTTTTTCAATCAGAAAAAATTCCTTGTGACAGCTGAGAGCCAGAGCGGAGTGGGTTGGGTGTCTGGAGCAGTGTGGAATGGCTGAGAGATGAAGTATAGCGAGCTGGAAGTCTTCAGCAGAGTAGTTGAGAGCTGGACCAGAGTGAGCTGGAGGTCTGGAGCATTGTGGATCAGCTGAGAGCCGGAGTGTAGCAGGCTGGGAGTCTGGAGCAGGGGTGGCACGGTGGCTCAGTGGTTAGCACTGCTGCCCCACAGGGACCCGGGTTCCATTCCAGCCTCGGGCGTCTGTCCGTGTGGAGCTTGCAAATTCTCCTCGTGTCTGCGTGGGTTTCCTCCGGGTGCTCTGGTTTCCTCCCACAGTCCAAAGATGTGCAGGTCAGGTGAATTGGTCATGCTAAATTGCCCATAGAGTTAGGTGCATTAGTTAGGGGGAATGGGTCTGGGTGGGTTACTCTTCAGAGGGTCGGTGTGGACGAGTCCGGCCAAATGGCCTGTTTCCACACTGTAGGTAATCTAATCTAATCTAATCTAATCATTGTGGATCAGCTGAGAGCCAGAGGAGAGCAGGCTGGGGATCTGGAGCATTGCAGATCAGCTGAGAGCTGGAGTGGAGTAGGCTGGGGGTCTGGAGCATTGTGGATCAGCTGAGAGCTGGAGTGGAGCAGGATGGGGATCTGGAGTGGATCAGCTGAGAGCTGGAGTGGAGCAGGCTGGAGGTCTGGAGTATTGCAGATCAGCTGAGAGCTGGAGTGGAGCAGGCTGGAGGTCTGGAGTATTGCAGATCAGCTGAGAGCTGGAGTGGAGCAGACTGGGGGTCTGGAGTGGAGTAGCTGAGAGCTGGGATGGAGCAGGCTGGGGGTTTGGAGTGGAGCAGGCTGGGGGTTTGGAGTGGAGCAGGCTGGGGGTTTGGAGTGGAGCAGGCTGGGGGTCTGGAGTGGAGTAGCTGAGAGCTGGGGTGGAGCTGGCTGGAGACCGAGGAGCAGAGCCGAAGGTAGATGTTGGACTCTGGTGCAAGCGGTCAGCAGCTTGCAAGGCTGGTTAGACTATGTGAGGAATCCTTTGCGCTGATCTTATCTGTACTCTGTTATCTGACTGCAATGTTTATCCTTTTAAACGTCTTATTTCTAACTTATACTATGAATCACTGTAACTGTTGCAAAATTTATCTTCTTTATTCCTCTTTCTGTATCTAAGATTTGTACCTAAGATGGCGCCATGAGACAGAACATTGAGAACGGTTCACTGTACTCCATCTGTACTTGAGTACACATGACAATAAAACCTGATGAAGGGCTTTTGCCCGAAACGTCGATTTCACTGCTCGTTGGATGCTGCCTGAACTGCTGTGCTCTTCCAGGACCACTAATCCAGAATTTGGTTTCCAGCATCTGCAGTTATTGTTTTTACCTAATAACACCTCACGCTCATTCTTATTTGTAACACTCACTTTGCTAACCCAGCTCTGCTAGCTGAATGAACTAAATGCAAGTTATAGATCATATCCTCGGCTGTGTGATTAATTCCTTTTATTGACAAAGAGAATTCAATTCAGTTATAAATAAGGTTGTAAAAGACTCATCGATTACAGGGGAACCTCCATTATCCAAATGTGATGGGCAGACACTATTTTTTTCGGATAATCGATTATTCAGTTACTGGATTAAATGCCTTTCCTCTGGGGCTCAGAGTTTTTAAAGACTGCTCCCCATTCAGGAGACTGCAGCAGCACACTAAAACCCTGCGTAACTCCCACCTCCTGCCCCCAACACCTCACCCCGCCCCCAATTCCGTGCAACACCGCCCCCCCACACGCCCAATCCCGGACATCACCTCCCCCCACCCCAAACCCCGCCCAACACTGCCCCCCACCCCCTCTCCGGAACAGCTGGACTGGACACCAACAACAAGAATGCCACTGCTGCAGTTGCCTTTGTGGGATAAGTCTCCAAATAGCGTGCGCGCACACACGCACACACACACAGGCAGCCGCAGCCACACACACAACGTTTTACTGCAACATTTTGGCAGGTTCTACCTGTGCCCTGTACAGGATACTGTTGGAGAGATTTTGTGGGGAAGGGGTATTTAGAGTACACCCCTGTGTAGAACTCCAGGGAAAGTGTGGGGAGAGAGAGAGGGAGGGCAGTCAGTCATTTGGTGATGGTGCCTGTTTAATCACTTTAAACAAAAGACACAATCAGTGTTGGAAACGTCTTTGATGTAATGGTTCCATCGGGACCTCGAGATCTCCTTTGGATTATCAGATTTTCAGATAATTGGTATTCTGATAATCGAGGTTCCTCTGTATACCATTTTTAGCGCATGTGATGAATCCGACTTTTCAGTACGTTGGAGTCGTAGAGTCATATAGTCATAGAGACCTACAGCACAGAAAAAGATCCATTGACCCATCACACCTGAACTGCTCCAAAACACTCATTTAACTATGCTAACTTTATTTTCTAGTATTTGGCCCACATGTATGCCTTGGCATACTTCTTAATACTTATTAAATGTTATGAGGGTTTCTGTCTCTACCACCTTTACAAGCAATGAGTTCCAGATTCTTAGCACCCTCTGGGTGAAAACTCTTTTCCTCACATCTCCTCTAAACCTTCTCCTCTTATTTGAAATCTATGTCCCTGGAAATTGATCCCTTCATCGAGGGAACAGTTTATTTCTGTTCACTCCATCTATGTCCCTCATAACTTTATACCTCTCAAACGTGCCCCCTCTTTACTTCCCCTGCTCAAAGGATAAGAACTCCAATCTGTCCAACCTCTCTTCATAACAAAGGCAACATCCTGGTAAATTCCACTGCACCTTCTCCAAGGCTACCACACCCCTCCCATATTGTGATGTCAGAAGTGCTCCCAAGCTTCACATTTTTCAGAGAAATTTATTGCCCTATGTGTTCCAAATTATTGAGGCTTATATTAGGACGCCTTTTTACACATGAGTGAGTGTGGATATTGCTTGCTGCAGCAAAATTTTCTGCCAATCCAGAATTGTTCTGGAAAACGTATTGGTGTGTCACCTTCTTGCACAACTGCAGTTCTTGGGGCTGTAGGAACACCCACTATGCTGTTAGGGAGATAGCTACAGGATTTTGACCAAGCAACAAGTTAATATATTTCCAAGTCAGGATGGTATGTGGCTTGCAGGGGAACTTGTTGATAGCACTGTTCCCATATATTGGCTATCTTTTTTCTACTCGATGGTAGAGATCATGGATTCAGAAAGTACTGTCAGAGGAGTCTTGATAAGTTACTGCTGTTGTTTGTTGCTGGTGAATGGAGTTCTAATCAAGCAGATTGCTTCGTTGAGCTTCTTAATTGTTATTGGAGCTGCACTCATCCAGGCACATGGGGGAGCATTCCAACACACTCCTTGACCTTGTAGATGGTGGACAGGTATTGGGAAAACAGCAAGGTAAATAAATTACTTGTTGCAGGATTCCTTGCCTCTCATTTGCTCTTTTTTCAGGTAGTATTTTACCTATGGCTGCTCCATGGCTGCTTCTGGGCAATGGTTACCCACAGGATGTTGATAGCGGGGAACTAACAGTGTTATAGAGATTGAATGTCAATGGGAGATGATAGGATTCTCTTTGTTGAAGATGGTCATTACCTGGCACTTGTGTGGCCTGAATGTTACTTGCCATTTGCAGCTGAAACCTGGATATTGTCCAGGCTACATAGGGATAAAGATGTGTCAGCATCTGAGGTGTCACAAATAGTGCTGGAAATAGTGCAGACCATCAGTGAACATTCCTACTACTTACCTGATTATGGAGGGACGATCATTGACTAAAGGACTGAAGATGGTTAGGCCTTGGACATTACCCTAAGGAACTTGTGCAGAGATATCCTGGAGCTGACACAACTGACATCCAACTACTGCAACCATCTTCCCCTGTGCTAGATAAGACTAACCAGCAGTGGGTTTTCTCTTTGATTCTCATATGTTAATTATTTTCCTGTTTTTTTTTGCAGTCAGTATCACGCTTCATTGTGGCATTATATGTCTAATCTTGTGTGGTTGTTATTTTCCATTATTAAGGAGGATTTCTGATGGTAACAACATTGTCTCTTGAGTTGTTACACAAGGCTAGAATGTTCCCTCTGCATAGGTCAATAGGTCAGCTATGGTTAAATAAACAGCTTCCTTGATCTGTGAATCAGAATGGATTGAAATCTCATTTCAGGTTTGAGCACCGAAGTGCTGTGTACGACTGAACCAAGATGTCTTTTTGGCTGTGGTGTCTTTCAAATGAAATGCGAAACTGAGGGCCATTACCCTGATGCAAAATATCGTACGGTGCTCTTTTAATGAAGGATAGTTCTCGCTTGTTTAAATTAGAAATTGTTGAAGAGATTCAGCAGGTTTGGTACTGTCTGTGGAAAGAGTTAATCATTCCAAAGAAGTCATATTGGACTCAAAATGGGACCTGCTGAGTTTCTGCAGCACTTTCCATTTTTATTCCAAATCTCCAGCATATGCAGTACGTTGCTTTTAGTTATCACTAGTGTCTTGGCCAATATTTAGTGATAATCAATAAAAATAGATGATTGAGTAATCATCACATCATTGTTTATAGAAACTTTGTTAGTGCAAATTAGTTGCGGTGTTTCCTTCAACAGTGACTATATTTTAAATGAAAATATTTTCATTGGCTGTAAAGTGCTTTGAAAACATTTGGTGGTTGGGAAAAGAATTATATAATACAAGTCTTCATTTTTGCATGAGCGTTCTGCCTTATATTTTATGAGACAATGGCACTAAATGAGTGTCTAAATTTTTTTTATTTCAAAAATATACTTTATTCATAAAATATTTTGATGATCTATACAATTGGTCATGCCATACATACGTAAACATTCCATTTCTTTGCATACAGAGACAGAGTAATCATTCATATATACAGGTCTGTACGATTACTCTCCAGATATTTAACTGGGGGGTCAGCGGAGCCCCCTTACTGTGTCGGACCCCTGTGCTTAGGCAGGCAACATTACACGGTGGCCTTTCCCCACCGCGCCTTGGCAGCAGCTGCCCCAAGCTTCAGCGCGTCCCTCAACACGTAGTCCTGGACCTTGGAATGTGCCAGTCTGCAACACTCAGTCGGGGTCAACTGGAAGATCAACAGGTTTCAGACTGCCCAGAGAGCGTCTTTCACCGAGTTGATGATCCTCCAGGCACAGGTGATGTGTGCGTCCCGGGGAACAGGCCGTAGAGCACGGAGTCCCACGTCATGGTGCTGCTCGGGACGAACTTCGACAAACACCACTGCATTCCTCTCCAGACTTCCTCTGCGTAGGCACATTCCAGAAGGAGGTGTGTGACAGTCTCGTCCCCCCTGCAGCCGCTTCGAGGGCAGCGTGCGGTGCGGCTGAGAGTCCGGGCGTGCATAAAGGATCTCACAGGCAGAGCCCTTCTCACCACCAGCCAAGCCCTGTCTTGGTGCTTGTTGGAAAGTTCTGGCGATGAGGCATTCTGCCAAATGGCTTTGACAGTCTGCTCAGGGAAACACTCAATAGGATCCGCCCTCTCCTTTTCCCGAAGGGTCTCAAGGACACTACGTGCTGACCACTTCCTGATGGACTTGTGGTCAAAGGTGTTTTTCTTCATAAACTTCTCCACGAAGGACAGGTGGTACGGAACAGTCCAACTACTCGGAGCGTTCCACGGCAGCGAGGCCAGGCCCATCCTTCGCAACACCGGGGACAGGTAGAACCCCAGTATGTAGTGACACTTGGTGTTTGTGTACCGGGGGTCCATGCACAGCTTGATGCAGCCACACACAAAGGTGGCCATCAGGGTGAGGGTGGCATTGGGTGTATATTTTCCCCCGTTGCCCAGATCTTTATACATTGAGTCCCTTCGGACCCGGTCCATCTTTGATCTCCATATAAACTGGAAGATGGCCTGGGTGACTGCAGCGGCACAGGTTCTGGGAAGAGGCCAAACCTGTGCCACATATAACAGCAATGACAGTGCCTCACACCTGATGACCAGGTTTTTTCCCGCGATAGAGAGCAACCGTAGCTTCTATCTGCCAAGTTTCAGCCTCACTTTACTGATACGCTCCTCCCAAGACATGGCGCACGCCCCAGCCTCCCTGAACCAAATATCCAGCACATTCAGGTGGTCGGTCCTGATGGTGAAGGGGATAGAGGATTGGTCAGCCCAGTTCCCGAAGAGCATGGCCTCGCTCTTGCCTCGGTTTACCTTGGCCCCTGAGGCCCGTTCGAACTAGTCACAGATGCACATGAGTCTGTGCACGGACAGCGGATCTGAGTAGAAAATGGCAACGTCATCCATGTACAGGGAGGCCTTAACCTACAGGCCCCCGCTGCCAGGAATAGTCACCCCTCTCAGGCTCGTATCCTTCCTGATAGACTCAGCAAATGGCTCTATGCAACACACAAACAAGGCGGGTGAGAGGGGGCAGCCCTGCCTGACTCCAAATCTGACTGGGAAGCTGTCTGATTCCCACCCATTGATTTAGACTGCACTGACAATGTTGGTGTAGAGCAGTCTGATCCAATTGCAGATTCCTTCCCCAAAGCCCATTTTGGAGAGAACATCTCTAAGATATGTGTGTGATATCCTGTCAAAGGTTTTCTCCTGGTCCAGGCTGATGAGGCAGGTGTCCACTCCCCTGTCCTGCACGTAGGTGATCGTATCCCTGAGGAGTGCGAGACTCTCAGTGATCTTCCTGCCCGGTACAGCACAGGTTTGGTCAGGGTGAATCACCGACCCCAGAGCAGACCTGACCCGGTTGGCGATTACCTTCGACAAAATATTGTAATCTGCATTCAATAGTGAGATTAGTCTCCAATTTCTGAGTTCCTCCCTCTCCCCCTTCCACATGTAGACGAGGGGGTGATGCCTTTCCTCATGGATTCACGCATGCTACCTGCCAGAAGCATACTGACATACACCTCCAGCAGGTCCTGGCCAGTCAAGTTCCACAGAGCAGAATAGAGCTCGACCGGTAAGCCGTCACTTCTGGGAGTTTTATTCTTTTGGAAGGACTCTAGGGCCTTGGTCAGCTCGTCCAGCCTCTCCCGTATTTTGTCGTCTAAGATAGAGGACAGGAATGACTGGGAGGTCGCGCTGTCAGTTGGCTTTGTGTCATACAGACTGGTATAGAAGGATTTGCTGATCCTCATGATGTCAGCCTGAGATGACGTTACCGAGCCATCTTCTTCCTTCAGGCTGCTGAGCACGGAGCTCTCTTTGTGCACCTTCTGGAAGAAGAAACGTGAGCACGTCACGTCCTGCTCCACGGAGTGGACCCTGGACCAGAAGATTATCTTGGAGGCCTCCGAGGCAAAGAGCGAGGCTTGCTGGCCCTTCACCTCCTTGAGGTCCGCCGTGACATCGACCCCCATCATCTGCAGCAGGAGCAGGTTCTGCATACTTTCCTGGAGCTGAGACAGTTTTCCCCACCTCTCTCTTGCTTCCTGAACACCTTTGAGGATGAAGAACCTCTTGATGTTCCCTTTGACTGTTTCCCACCAGTCTGCTGGAGACTCAAAGAGGGGCTTCACGGTTCTCCAACCTGCGTAATCCCTCTTGAGCTCCTCAATGTTTCCCAGGGTCAACAGCTTAGTGTTCAGTTTCCACGTTCCCTTACCAGCCCGCTGCTCGTCCTGTAGGTGACAGTCGGCCAGCAGGAGGCAGTGGTCAGAGAAGAACACCGGCTTGATGTCGGTGGATCTGACAGAGACCGTTTGGGACACAAACAGGTAATCTATCCTTGAGCGGATAGACCCGTCTGCCCGTGACCAGGTGTATCTACGCTGCGCTCCATCTGCAGGGGTGCTGAAGACATCATGCAGCTTGACATCTTTTACCATGTCCATCAAGGCTATGGACATAGCGTCCAGATTACTGTCCCCCCCCCCGCCGAATCGTCCATCTACATCAATGATACAGTGGAAGTCTCTGGCCAGAATGACCAGCCTGGACGTAGCCAGCAACAATGGAAGCTGCTGCAGGACGACCAACCGTTCACTCTTACCCACTGGGGTGTACACATTAATCAGTCTCAGGTGAGCATTCCTGTACATGACGTCGGTGACAAGGAGGCACCCGCCCACCACCTCCTTAACCTCAGAGATGGTGAAGTTGCCTCCTCGCAACAGGATACCCAGGCCGGAGGCACGGCTATCGTTGCCCCCCCGACCAAACTGGCGGCCCATGGGCCCACAAGCTCGACCATCTCCTGTAGCTGCTGAGGTGCGGTATCCCACACTCCTGCAGAAACAGGACATCGGCTTTAACGTTGGCCAGGAAGGCTATCGTAGAAACACATTGTGTAGCCGATTTGATGCAACGCAAATTGATGCTGGCAATTTTTATTCCCATTTTAACGGTTTACGAGGTTACCAGTGTCCATTTGCTGCTGGTCTTGCCCCTCTGGGGTAGCTGTGTGTATCCCCGTGGTGACGGCAAACTGCTGGACCCTCCCAGGGCTGAGGTCGCTGTCCGGCTCCACACTGGGACCATTTCCCCACTCTGGTGTCTTCGGGTCAGACCCAGGGTCCGCACAGTCCAGTTCTCCATCTGACAGCGGGCTGCTGCTCCCATTTATCTGGAGCTGTGGACCAGTGGGTACCTCTTGTTTCTCACCGGGTGGGGGGAGGTCTTTACCCATCCCCTCAGAGGGATCATCTTTTCCTGTTTGGGAGGTGCTGCCCTCCTTTTTCCCTGCGGCACTCTGTCTCCTCCTCTGGTGACGACACTCCTTGCGCCCATCCTCACCGTTGGAAGAGCTGCCTGTATCCTCATCGTGTAGGTGTCGCTTCCCCCTTTGCTGGATGGCTTTGGGGGCCTGGCGAGGTTTCCTCTTCCTGCTTTTGACAGTAATCCAATCCTCTGCTTCCTTTGATCCCTCCTCTTCCATTTCCTCCGTCTGTCTTGAAGGAGCTTGGATCGGCTGCTGCACCTCCCTGCTGTCTGCCATCTGCTCTACTACAGCCTGACCTTCCTCCTGGGTGCCTCCAGACACCATTCCTGTGCTGGTTTGTGGTACCTTGCTGGTCTTCTGCGGTCCATGGCTCGTGTTGCCGCCTCCGGCCATCTCTGCGTAGGTGGCGGCCCCTCGTCTTGGGCAGGCCTTGTACCTGTGGCCCGCCTCTCTGCACAGATTACAGTTCTTGGCCTCCTTACATTCCTTGGTCGTGTGGCCTGCCTGCTTGCAGTTTCGACAGACGGTCACCTTACAATCCGCTGCCATGTGGCCTGACCTCCCGCAGGTTCGGCACACTTTCGGCTGCCCCGTGTACATCAGGTAACCTCTGCTTCCTCCGATGGCAAAGCTGGAGGGTGGGTGCAGGATGTTCCCACTGGCATCGACCCTCAGGGTCACCCTGACCTGCCGCTTGCTGGTCCAGATCCCAAAAGGATCGACCAAAACGGTGCTTTCTCCCTTGACCTGGACGTATCTTCTCAGGAATGTCAGGACATCCGCTGCTGGGACGTGGGGGTTGTACGTATGGATTGTAACAACCCGACTCCTCTGCGCAGGAAGCACACACAACAGGACCGCTGACAAGATGGAGAACTTTCTTCCTTCCTTCTCCTTGAAGACCTTCAGGAGCTGTTCGCAATTCTTCATGCTCCTGAAGATCACATCAAAATAGCCTGCCACAGGAAAATCCTGCAGGGAGTACACGTCCTTTTTTTTTGTTTCAAAAATATACTTTATTCATAAAATACTTTGATGGTCTGTACAACTGGACATGCCATACATATGTAAACATTCCATTTGTTTGCATACTGAAACAGAGTAATCATTCCTATTTACAGGTCTGTATGATTACATTTTTAGCTGAGGCGTCAGCAGAGCCCAAATGACTGCACGGGCCCCCTGTTCTTCTTTAGGCAGGCAGATGTTACACGGTGGCCTTTCCCCACCGCGCCTTGGCGGCAGCTGCCCCAAGCTTCAGCGCGTCCCTCAACACGTAGTCCTGGACCTTGGAATGTGCCAGTCTGCAACACTCAGTCGGGGTCAACTCCTCCAGCTGGAAGATCAACAGGTTTCAAACCGCCCAGAGAGCATCCTTCACCGAGTTGATGATCCTCCAGGCACAGTTGATGTTTGTCTCGGTGTGTGTCCCGGGGAACAGGCCATAGAGCACGGAGTCCCACGTCACGGCGCTGCTTGGGATGAACCTCGACAAACACCACTGCATTCCTCTCCAGACTTCTTCTGCGTAGCCACATTCCAGAAGGAGGTGTGTGACAGTCTCGTTCCCCCACAGCCGCTTCGAGGGCAGCGTGCGGTGCGGCTGAGAGTCCGGGCGTGCATAAAGGATCTCACAGGCAGAGCCCTTCTCACCACCAGCCAAGCCCTGTCTTGGTGCTTGTTGGAAAGTTCTGGCGATGAGGCATTCTGCCAAATGGCTTTGACAGTCTGCTCAGGGAAACACTCAATAGGATCCGCCCTCTCCTTTTCCCGAAGGGTCTCAAGGACACTACGTGCTGACCACTTCCTGATGGACTTGTGGTCAAAGGTGCTTTTCTTCATAAATTTCTCCACGAAGGACAGGTGATACAGAACGGTCCAACTACTCGGAGCATTCCGCGGCAGCGAGGCCAGGCCTATCCTTTGCAACACCGAGGACAGGTAGAACCTCAGTACATAGTGACACTTGGTGTTTGTGTACCGGGGATCCACACACAGCTTGATGAAGCCACACACAAAGTGGCCATCAGGGTGAGGGTGGCACTGGGTGTATATTTTCCCCCCATTGCCCAGATCTATGTACAGCGAGTCCCTTCAGACCCGGTCCATCTTTGATCTCCATATAAACTGGAAGATGGCCCGGGTGACTGCAGCGGCACAGGTTCTGGGAATAGACCAGACCTGTGCCACGTATAACAGCAGTGACAGTGCCTCACACCTGATGACCAGGTTTTTTCCTGCGATGGAGAGCGACTATAGTTTCCATCTGCCCAGTTTCTGCCTCACTTTACTGATACGCTCCTCCCAAGACATGGCGCACGCCCCAGCCTCCCCGAACCAAATACCCAGCACCTTCAGGTGGTTGGTCCTGATGGTGAAGGGGATCGAGGGTTGGTCAGGCCAGTTCCCGAAGAGCATGGCCTCGCTCTTGCCTCAGTTTACCTTGGCCCCTGAGGCCCGTTCGAACTGGTCACATATGCACATCAGTCTGTGCACGGACAGCGGATCCGAGTAGAAAACAGCGACGTCATCCATGTACAGGGAGGCATTAACCTGCAGGCCTCCACTGCCAGGACTAGTCACCCCTCTCAAGCTCGCATTCTTCCTGATAGACTCAGCAAATGGCTCTATGCAGCACACAAACAAGGCAGGAGAGAGAGGGCAGCCCTGCCTGACTCCAAATCTGACTGGGAAGCTGTCTGATTCCCACCCATTGATTGAGACTGCACTGACAATGTTGGTGTAGAGCAGTCTGATCCAATTGCAGATTCCCTCCCCAAAGCCCATTTTGGAGAGAACATCTCTCATTTACCTGTGTGATATCCTGTCAAAGGCTTTCTCCAGGTCCAGGCTGATCAGGCAGGTGTCCAACCCTCTGTCCTGCACGTAGGCGATCGTATCCCTGAGGTATGCAAGACTCTCAGCGATCTTCCTGCCCGGCACAGCACAGGTTTGGTCAGGGTGAATCACTGATCCCAGAGCAGACCTGACCAGTTCACATCCTTTTTTTAAATTTCAAAATATACTTTATTCATAGAAATAAATCTTTGGTACTTGTACAATTTGTCATGTCGTTCATAGATATATACATTGCATGTCTTAACATTACACAGAACAGATTGAATTAATTGAATTTACAGTTATCCTATTTACAGTTCCCTTTATTAACCATCCAGTCTCTTCTTATTTAGCTGTGGCTTCAGCGGAACCCACCTACTGAGTGGGTGCCCTGTTATACGATAGCAAAGGAACCTTCTTTAACCCCCAGTTTATGGGGTTACCATTGTCCATTTGACTGTCCTGTCTCTGGGGTGGCTGTCTACATCCCCATGGTGAGCACGAACTGCTGGACCTTCGCTGGGCTGAGGTAGCTATCCAGCTCCTCACTGGGGTCATTTACCCGCTCTGGTGTCATTGAGCCAAGGCAAGGGTCCGCACTATCCAGTTCTGTGTCTGACACTGGGACTGTCAGAGGATCACAGCTCTCGGTTGCCTGTAGTTGTGGGGCAGTGGGTACCTCCTGGTTCTCACTGGGTGGAGGGTGGACTTCGGGGGGTCCGTTGTTTCCTGGTTGGGAGGAAATGCCCTCCTCTTTACCTACAACACTTTGTCTCTTCTTCTGGTGGTGATGACCTTCTTTGTGCCCGTCTTCCCCACCCGAAGCGCTGGCCGTCCCTCCCTCGTGCAGCTGTCTTTTCCCCTTTGCTGGGAGGTTTTGGGAGCCTGGCAGGATTTTCTTTTCCCATTTTTAACAGGTATCCACTCCTCTGCCTTCTCGATTACCTCCTCCTCCATTGCTTCCATCTGCCCCAACTAGAGCTAGGATCGGCTGCTGTGTATCTCTGCTGGCTGCCGCCTCCTCCACTCCAGCCTGTTCTTCTTTCTGAGTGCCACCAGACTCCATTTCCCTGCTGTCTAGGTGGACCTTACTGGTCTTTGGGGGTCCACGGCTCACATTGCCACCTCCAGCCATCTGTGCGTAAGTGGGGCCCCCCGTCTTGGGCAGGTCTTGTACACGTGGCCCGCCTCTCCGCACAGGTTGCAGCTCTTTGCTTCCTGACAGTCCTTAGTCAGGTGACCCTCCTGTTTGCAGTTCCTGCAGATGGTCACCTTGCAATCCACCACCACGTGTCCCGACTTCCCGCAGGTTCGGCACACTTTCGGCTGCCCTGCATATGTCAGGTAGCCTCTGCTCCCTCCAATTGCGAAGCTCGAGGGTGGGTGGAGAATGTTCCCATTGTCATCGACCCTCAGAGTTACCCTGACCTGCCACTTACTGGTCCGGATCCCAAAAGCGTTGATCACATCGGTGGCTTCTCCCTCAACTTAGATGTACCTTCCCAGGAAAGTCAGGACATCAGCCGCTGGAACACAGGGGGTTGTACATATGGATTGTAACAATCCGACTACTCTGTACAGGAAGCACACACAATGGGATCGCTGACAAGATGGAGAACAGCAGCTCCCCTTCCTTCTCCTTGAAGACCTTCAGGAGCTGTTCGCACTGCTTCACACTTCTGAAGGTCACATCAAAGTAGCCTGCCCCAGGGAAATCCTGCAGGCAGCACACGTCCGCTGCAGCAAACCCACAACATCCCAACAGTACTTTCTTAATAAACAGGATGTGATCAACTGGTGTACAATCCTCTACCTTCTTCACAGTCACCCTGACTGTGTTTCGAACCCCCTGTCCAGTGCTGTGGACAGCTGCTGAGGTCATAGCTCTGAAATTGGCTGGTTTCCCCTTAGATATCATGGCATCTCCCCTGCCAGGTAAGTACACATCCACTGCATCAAACCCACAGCACTCCAGCAAAATCATCTTAACAAACACCGTCTGATCAACTGGTGTACGATCCTCTACCTTCTTCACAGTCACCCTGACTGTGTTGCGAATGCCCTGGCCTAGGCTGCGAGTGGCTGCTGAGGCCGTAGCTCTGAGGTTGGCTGGTACCTGAATTGGCGTTAGGCCGAAGCCAGCACAAAGATCCACCAAGAGCAGGTCAGCACAACCAAACGAACCTCCAATGTCCTATCACGATCCAGCGATGATCTCCAGCAGCTCCGACGACTCGTAACATGACCCCCATAGTATCTCCCCTGCCAGCACACATCCGCTGCATCAAACCTGCAGCACTCGAGCAGAACCTCTTCCTCTGGTCCTCAGGAACTACACATATTCCAAGCCGTAAGGCAAAGAAGCAATGTCTAAATAATTCCTTGAAGTGCTGGAAAAACTCAGCAGATTAATTGGGTTCCAAATTTAAGTTTTCGTCCCTGCTGGAATCCCGATCTCATTTTAGTAAAAGCAAGTTAACGAGAGGAAAAAGAAAACAGACACCATGTTCTTATCAGTGCAATCATATCAACTTCACCTGCCTTTGTAAATGTGTGCTGATATCTTTATATAAGTCCTAGTTAAATTTTAGGGACACCTATTCTGCACATATACACAGCCTGAGAATACCAACTGTAATGTTTCTAAAATAAGACCATCAGACATTGGAGTGGAAGTAAGGCCATTCAGCCCATTGAGTCCACTCTGCCATTCAATCATGGCTGATAGGCATTTCAATGCCACTTACCCGCACTCTCCCCATATCCCTTAATTCCTTGCAAGATTAAGAATTTATCAGTCTCTGCCTTGAAAACATATAATGTCCTGGCCTCCACTGCACTCTGTGGCAATGAATTCCAGAGGCCCACCACTCTCTGGCTAAAGAAATATCTCCTCATTTCTGTTTTAAATTGACCCCCTCTAATTCTAAGGCTGTGCCCATGGGTCCTAGTATCCCCTCTTGATGGAAACAAATTCCCAGCATTCACCCTTTCTAAGCCATGGACTATTTTGTAAATTTCTATTAGATCGCCCCTCAACCTTCTAAACTCTAATGAATATAATCCCAGGATCCTCATCGTATGTTAGGCCTATCATTCCGGGGATCATACGTGTGAATCTCCGCTGGACATGCTCCAGTACCAGTATGTCCTTCCTGAGGTGTGAGGCCTAACCAGAGCTTCGTAAAGTCTCAGTAGCACATCACTGTTTTTACATTCCAACTCTCTTGAGATAAATTACAACATTACATTTGCTTTCTTAACCACCGACTTAATCTGCAAGTCAACCTTTAGAGACTCCTGAACTAGTACTCCCAGATCCCTTTGTACTTTGGCTTTATGAATTTTCTCACTGTTGAGAAAATAGTCCATGCCTGTGTTCTTTTTTCCAAAGTGCAAGACCTCGCATTCACTCACATTGAATTTCATCAGCCATTTCTTGGACCACTCTCCTAGACTATCTAAATCTTTCTGCAGCCTTCCCACCTCCTCAGAATTACCTGCCTGTCCACCTAACTTTGTATCATTAGTGAACTTCGGCAGAATGCCCCCAGTCATAGAGTCATAGAGATGTACAGTACCTAAACAGACCTTTCGGTCCAACTTGTCCATGCCGAACAGATATCCCAACCCAATCTAGACCCACCTGCCAGCATCTGGCCATATCCCTCCAAACCCTTCCTATTCACATACCCATCCAAATGCCTTTTAAATGTTGCAATTGTACCAGCCTCCACCACTTCCTCTGGCAGCTCATTCCATACACGCGCCATCCTCTGTGTGAAAAAGTTGCCCCTTAGATCTCTTTTATATCTTTCCCCTCTCACCTTAAACCTATGTGGCATGACCAATGTCCTGTGCAGCCACAACATGACCTCCCAACTGCTGTACTCAATACTCTGACCAATAAAGGAAAGTATACCAAATGCCTTCTTCACTATCATATCTACCTGCGACTCCACTTTCAAGATGCTATGAACCTGCACTCCAAGGTCTCTTTGTTCAGCAACACTTCCTCAGACCTTACCATTAAGTGTACAAGTCCTGCTAGGATTAGCTTTCCCAAAATGCAGAACCTCACATTTATCTAAAATAAACTCCATCTGCAACTCTCAGCCCATTGGCCCATCTAATCAAGATCTCATTGTAATCTGAGCTAACCTTCTTCACTATCCACTGCACTACTAATTTTGGTGTCATCTGCAAACTTACTAACCATACCTCTTATGCTCACATCTAAATCATTTATATAGTCCTTTCATCCAGATCATTAATATATAAAGTGAACAGCTGCGGCCTCAACACTGAACCCTGCAGGACACCACCTTCTGAAAAAAAACTTTCATCCAAACTCTCTGCTTTCTGTCAGACAGCCAATCCTCAATCTGTGCCAGTATCTCACCTCGAACACCATGGGCCCTCAGCTTACTCAGCAGCCTCCCATGAGGCACCTTATCAAAGGCCTTTTGGAAGTCTAGGTAGATAACATCCACTGGGTTTCCCTAGTCTAACCTAGTTGTTACCTCTTCAAAGAATTCTAACAGGTTTGTCAGGCACAACCTCACCTTACTAAATCCATGCTGACTTGTTATAATCCGCACTTCCAACAATTTAGAAATTTCATCCTTAATGATGGATTCTAGAATTTTACCTACAACTGAGGTTAGGCTAATTGGCCTATTATTTTCCATCTTTTGTCTTGATAAGTTCTTGAACAAGGGGGTTACATCAGCGATTTTCCAATCATCTGGGACTTTCGCTGACTCCAGTGATTTTTGGAAGACCACAATCAATGCCTCCATTATTTCCTCAGCCACCTCCCTCAGAAGTCTGGGATGTAGCCCATCCAGGCCAGGAGATTTATCAATTTTTAGACCTTTTAGCGTTTCTAGCACTTTCTCGTTTGTAATGGCTACCATACTCAACTCTGCCCCTTGACTCTCATAATTGTTGGGATATTACTTATGTCTTCCACTGTGAAGATTGACACAAAGTATTTATTAAGTTCTTCAGCCATTTCCTTATCTCCCATCACTAGCCTTCCTTCAGCGATTTGAAGCAGCCCAATTTCTACTTTTGCCTCTCATTTGCTTCTTATGTATTGAAAGAAACTTTTACTATCATTTCTAATTTTGCTGGTTAGCCTACCTTCATATTTGATCCTCTCTTTCCTTATTTCTCTCTTTGTTATTCTCTGTTTGTTTTTGTAGTCTTCCCAATTTTCTGATTTCCCAGTGCTCTTGGCCACTTTAAAGGCTGTCTCTTTTTCTATGATACATTTCCTGACCTCCTTTATCAGTCATGGCAGCCTAATTCCATCCCCACCCCCAACTGGATAATCTTTCTTTTCTTTAGGGATCAACCTCTGTATGTCCTCAATTACACCCAGAAACTCCTGCCATTGTTGCTCTACTGTCTTCCCCACTAGGCTTTGCTTCCAATCGATTTTCGTTAGTTCCTTTCTCATGTCTTTGTATAACTTGAATGTTTTATGTCGAAATATTATTACACACATTAACAGAAGGGGACTGGGCAGATATGAAGAAATCCCAATGTGTGTGAAACTGACAACCCATTGTTTTGAAACCTGAGAAGCAGAGAGTGGTTCCTCTATGGAGGCCAATCATAGCCAAGGCCATAGCATGGTGGGTGGGCCAACTGCTCCAGAGAGCACTTGAGGGGTTGCAGTGGAGAAAGAAATGTGGAAGGCCATACTGGCAGGGCAAAGTTGCAGTCAGTGAGATGGGTTGAAGTATGTCTATTTTAATGCAAACAATATCAGGAATAAGG
This sequence comes from Chiloscyllium punctatum, assembly GCF_047496795.1. NCBI lineage: Eukaryota > Metazoa > Chordata > Chondrichthyes > Orectolobiformes > Hemiscylliidae > Chiloscyllium > Chiloscyllium punctatum. Next base: position 87,277,933 of record NC_092746.1, on the reverse strand, counting down.
GTGATGAACTCAGTGCATGAATCAGCACTTGGAACTATGATGTTGTGACCATTATAGAGATTGGATATCACAGGGTCAGAAATGGTTGTTGGATGTTCCAGGGTCTAGATGTTTCAAAAGGAATAGGGAGGGGAAGTAAAAGAGGTGGGAAGTAGCATTGCTCATCAGGGATAGTATCACAGCTGCAGAAAGGGAGGTTGTCGAGGAGGGCTTGTCAGTGCGGATGGAAGTCAGAACCAGGAAAGGAGCAGTCACTTTATTGAGAGTTTTCTCAGACCGCCCCCCCCCCCCCCCCAATAACAACAGAGACACAGAGGAGCTGAATGGGAAGCAAATTTTGGAAAGATACAGAAGTAACAGGGTTGTTGTCATGGGTGACTTCAACTTCTCTGGTATTGATAGGAAACAATTCAAATAGTTTGGATGGAGCAGTTTTTGTCAGGTGTGTCCAGGAAGGATTCTGGATTCAATATGTAGATAGGCTGACTAGAGGGGAGGCCATATTAGAGTTAGTGCTTGGCAACGAACAAGTCCAGGTGTCAGATCTCTTGGTGAGAGAGCATAATGCTCACAACTCCCTGACATTTACTGTCGTCATTGAGAGGGATAGGAGCAGATGGTATGGGAAAGTATGTAATTGGGGCAGGGGGAATTACATTGCTATTAGGCAGGAATGGGGGCATTTAAGCTGGGAGCAGATACTCTCAGGGAAATGCATAACAGAATTGTGGAGTTTGTTTAGGGAGCACTTGCTGATAGCGATGGATAGGTCTGTCCCACTGAGGCAAGGAAGGGATGGTTGGGTGAAGGAACCTTGGGTGACAAGAGATGTGGATCATCTAGTCAAGAGGAAGAAGGGAGCTTACTTAAGGTTGAGGAAGCAAGGATCAGACAGAGATCTAGAGGGTTACAAGGTAGCTAGAAAGGAACAGAAGAATGGACTAAAAGCTTTAGCAGGTAGGATTAAGGAAAACCCTAAGGCATTCTACGTTATGTGAGGAACAAGATGATGGCCAGAGTGAGGGTAGGGCTGATCAGGGGCAGTAGAGGGAACTTGTGCCTGGAGTTGGAGGAGGTAAGGCAGGTTCTTAGTGAATGCTTCCCTTTAGCAATAACTACTGAGAGGGACCTTGATGTTTGTGAGGACAGTGTGAAATAGGCTGATATGCTTGAACAGATCGATGTTAAGAAGAAGGATGTGCTGAAAATTTTGAAAAACGTAAGGATAAATAATTTCCTTATGCCAGACGGGATATACGCTAGGTTGCTACAGGAAGTGAGGGAAGAGATTGCTGTGCCTTTGGCAATGGTCTTTGTGTTCTCACTGTCCACTGGAGTAGTGCCAGATGCTTGGAGGGTGGCAAATATTATTCCCTTATCAAGAAAGTGAATAGGGATAATCCTGGGAGTTACAGACCAGTCAGTCTTACGACTGTGGTGGCCAAATTATTGCAGAGGATTCTGTTATGAAGATGTGGGTGTACTGTACCTTTAAGAGAGTTCAAAGCTAGCAGAACTACCTGACACAGCACCAAGTGTTCTGGACAAGGTAACATGTGTAACATTTGGTCAAAAGCAAGGTTAGCTGGGTTGCCTGGAGACAACAAAATTAATTCAAATTCGGCCAATCAGTTTAAATTATACCCCAAAAAATACCAAACTCCAATCAAGTTTGAATTTAGTATATTGACAATCGTAAAAGCCAATGACACAATCTGATGCTTTGGGGGTGTAAGACTGGGAAAACCTGAACATTTGAGAGATAACTGCCAAAAGACCAATAGATGTAGGCTGCTAATAAGAACTCTGAGAGGTACCTGCCTGGAGAAGGAGTTTGCACAGAGACAAACATCAACACTGACCTGGAGAGCAAATCTACAGAGGAAGATATAAAAGAGAAGATTCAACTGCTGGCTGGTTTTGAAATTTGAATTTTTCAATAAATCTTAATCGGGAGTTTTATTGGACGAGTATTATAGAAGGGAAAGTAAAAGATAGGTTAGAGGAAGGAGTTGCAAATAGTTGTTAATTAGTTATTCTCTGTTATACTTTAAGAAATAAAGTTGTTAATTTTTACTTTAAATAGTTCTTGGCCTCTCAATTTTTCACAGATTACCACACAGGATAAATCTTTCTGTGTTGCTGATTTAAATTAAGCAGAAGGGTTTAGCCTGTGTCATAACAATTCTGAAAGACAGGATTTACGATTATTTAGAAAACCATAGTTTGATTAGAGGTAGTCAGCATGGCTTTGTGTGGGGCAGGTCATGCCTCACAGGCCTTATTGAATTCTTTGAGGATGTGACAAAACACATTGATGAAGGTAGACCAGTGGATGTGCTGCATGTGGATTTTAGCAAGGTGTTTGATAAGGTTCCCCATGGTAGTTTCATTTAGAAAGTAAGGAGGCAGGATATACAGAGAAATCTGGCTGTCTGAATACAGAGTTGGCTGGCTCATAGAAGACAGAGGGTGGTAGTAGATGGAAAGTATTCAGCCTGGAGCTAGGTGACCAGTGGTGTTTGCAGGGATCGGTTGTGGGACCTCTGCTCTTTGTGATTTTTATAAATGACTTGGATGAGGAAGTAAGTTTGCTGATGATCTGAAGATGGGGGAGTGGTGGATCATAACAGCTGTTTCAGGCTGCAACAGGATATTGACAGGATGCAGAACTGAGCTAATAATTGGAAGATGGAGGTCAACCTGGAAAAGTGTGAAGTGATTCATTTTGGAAGGTCACATTTGAACACAGAATACAGGGTTAATGGCAGAAATCTTGGTAGTATGGAGGAACAGAGGGATCTTGTCATAGATCCATCAAAGTTACCACCCAAGTTGATAGGATTGTTAAGAAGGCATATGGTGTGTTGGCTTTCATTAACAGGGGAATTGAGCTTAAGAGCTGTGAGGTTATGCTGCAGCTCTATAGAGTCGAGGTTAGACTGCACTTGGAATATTGTGTTCAGTTCAGGTTGCCTCATTATAGGAAGGATGTGGAAGCTTTAGAGAGGGTGCAGAGGAGATTTACCAGGATGATGGAGTGGAGGGCATGTCTTATGAAGAAAGGTTGAGGGAGCTAGGACTTTTCTCATTGAAATGAAGGAGGATGAGAAGTGACTTAATGGAGGTGTACAAGATGATGAGAGGCATAGATAGAATGGATCGTCAGAGACTCTTTCACATGGCGGAAAAGGCTATCATGAGGGGGCATAATTGTAAGTTGATTGGAGGGAGGTTTAGGAGAGATGTCAGAAATCGGTTCTTTACACAGAGAGTGGTGGGTGCGCGGAATGCACTGCCAGCAGTTGTAGTAGAATCAGATACATTAAGGACATTTAAGCGACTCTTGGATAGGCATATGGATGATAGCAAAATGAAGGACATGTAGGTTAGTTTGATCTTGGTGTAGGATAAAAGGTTGGCACAACTTTGAGGGCCGAAGGGCCTATACTGTGCTGCACTGTTCTATGACCTAATTTGTCAGTAAAAGGGGTAGACAGGCTCAGGATAGAATGTTGCTGCCTATGTATTAAGATTGAGGATGTCACAGACAGCTGCAGGGCATTCTGAAAGGGGAGGGCGAATAGCCAGAAGCTGTGGTCTATGTTAAGAACATTGACATAGGAAGAAAGAAAGAAGAGGTCCTCCAAACAGACTTCAGAGAGTTAGGTAGAAGACTGATAAGCAGACTTGAAAGAGAGTAATGTCAAGATTGCTTCTTCTACAAGGCAGTAGCCAGTGTCAGAATAGAAGGATAAAAGTGAAAGATAGAGAGGTAATGCAGGAGGGAAGGATTTAGCTTTCTGAGACACTGGGAATATTTCTGGAGGAGATAAGGTCAGTACAAGTTGGAGAGATTCCGTCTGAACAGGGACAGGATCAACATTTTGGGGTGTTTTGCAAGTGTTATTGTAGCAGATTTCAACTAGGTTGGTAGTGGGATGGGATCAAGACAATTGGTTCAGACAGGAGGCAAACTGAGATAGAATTAGAAGTTAAAATGTGAGTGTCAGTCTGGAAAGCAGATGAAACACAATTAAGAAAGAAGTGAGTTTACCAAAGTTAATTAGCATATATGTTGATGCAAGGAGTCTAAATAATAACATAGATGAGCGAAGATCATCTTGGAAGGTTCATTTAATGATGCTTTATGAATAGAAGTAAAGAAACTTAAAGGGGCGAATACACTGATGGAGTTGAAAGACAGGGCCCCACTCAGTCAGGGAAAAGGTATGTAGTCAAATATCTAATCAAAATTCGGAAAAGTGTAAGAATAATATTACATTGTAATAGTAGGAGATTATTGAGACCCGAATATTAACTGGGATAGTTTTAGATTTCAGGAGGGGACAGTGCAAAATTGCTAATTGTACCCAGGAGAATAATTTTAGCCAGGACATAGGAAGCCCAACAAGTGAGATCATTTCTGGACCAAAAGTTTGGAAATGAGCCTGGGCTGGTGGAAAGCTTTCAGTTGGGGGGCATTTTGGAGAGTGTCACCATAACTCAGATTTAGTCAACTATGGAAAAGGATAGGAATGGGATGGTAGGAAAAGGATAGGAATGGGATGGTAATAAAAGTTCTAAATTCAGAAAAATCAAGTTTATGAACGTAAAATGTGATTTGGCCCAAGTAGACTGGGAGCAGTTGAATTGAATTGAATTGAATTTATTGTCACGTGTACCAAGGCACAGTAAAAAGCTTTGTCTTGCGAGCAATAAAGGCAGATCACATAGTTATGTCGCATAGATAGTAAATAATAGGTAAACAGCAGCAAAAACAGTTACAGGCAAATGTTGAGAGTTTGTGAGTCCACTCAGTATTCTAACAATAGTAGAGTAGAAACTGTTTCAAAACCAGCTGGTGCATGTGTTCAGGCTTCTGTACCTTCTCCCTGATGGTAGAGGTTGTAGAAAAACATTGCCAGGGTAGGGTGGATCTTTGCAAATGCTGGCGGCCTTTCCTTGACAGTGGGCCTGGTAGATGGATTCTATAGATGGGAGGTTGGCCTTTGTGATTGTCTGGGCGAGTTCACCACTCTCTGTAACCATCTCCAATCTTGAATGGTACAGTTGCCATACCAGGTAGTGATACATCCTGACAGAATGTTCTAAATGGTGCACCTATAAAAGTTGGTAAGGGTATTCACTGTCATGCCAAATTTCCTCAGCTGCCTGAGGAAGAAGGGATGTTGTTGGGCCTTTGTAACCAGTGTGTCCACATGAAGCTTCCAAGAAAGCTTGTTGTGTCAAGGAGCTCCCAGGAGCTTGACACTCTCCACTCATTCTATCTCTGTGCTGTTAATGTGTAGGGGGACATGAGTAACATCCCACCAAAAATCAATAATGAGTTCCTTGGTTTTGCTGGCATTGAGAGCTAGGTTGTTGTCAGTGCACCATTTTTCCAGGTCTTCCACCTCCTATCTCTAGTCTGTTTTGTCACCATCTGAGATTCGAACAACTATGGTGGTGTCATCAGCGAATTTGTAAATGGCATTAGTGTGGTATTTGGCGACACAGTCATGGGTATAAAGTGAGTACAGTAGGGGGCTGAGAATGCACCTCTGGAGGGTTCCAGTGTTGAGTGTTAGTGAGGAAAAATATCTTGTCCCCAGTCTTCACTGATTGTGGCCTGTGGGTCAGGAAACTGAGGATCCAGTTGCAGAGAGTGGGGCTTAGTCTGAGATCGCTAAGTTTAGTAATCAGTCTCGAAGGGACAATAGTGTTGAAGGCTGAACTGTAGTCAATGAGTAGGATTCTTACGTAGCTGTTCTTGATGTCAAGATGTTCTAGGGAGGAGTGAAGGACAAGTGATATGGCATCTGACGTGGATCGGTTGGTCCGATAGGCAAATTGGAGTGGGTCAAGAGTAGTGGGGAGGCTGGAGTTAATGCCATGACCAGCCTTTCAAAGCACTTCATGACCACTGAAGTTAGGGCCACTGGGTGGTAGTCATTGAGACACGCTGCATGAGCCTTCTTAGGCACAGGGACGTTGATGGCCCTCTTGAAACAGGCAGGGACAGTGGCCTGCTACAGGGAGAAGTTGAAGATATCCTAGAAGACCTCTGCCAGTTGATCTGTGCATGCTCTGAGTGCACGGCCTGGTACTCTATCTGGTCCCATAGCTTTCCTTGGATTCACACGAAGGAAAACTGATCTGACCTCTGATGCAGTGACTGTTGAGAAAGGTTACCTCTCCGCCAAAGTTCTGCTCAAAGCGAGCATAGAAGGTGTTGAGATGATCTGGGAGGGATATGTCATCATTTGCTTTCTTGCACTGTCTCTTTTTAGAACCTGTGATGTAATTCAGCCCTTGCCAAAGTTGCCGGGTGTCTTGCAGGTAAAACTGTCGGAGTGATGGGAAGCATTCAAAGATAAAATACTGAGTCTACAATGCAGATATATTTGTGTACAAAAAAAAATTGATAGGACAAAGATTGTAGAACCCTGGATTTCAAGGTGCATGAGGTTTAGGATTGAACAGAAAGGTTATTGCAGATACTGAGGGAAAAACATGGTCTAGTTTCTAGCGTAGTGTAAATACTGCAGAGGGGGAGATTGCATGAGAAAGCATTGCTAGGTGGAATAGAGGAAAACCTGAACGGATGTCTAAAATTTTGTCAAAAGCAAGAGAACAACTAGGCAAAGATTAGGAGCAATTAAAGACCATAGAAGTAACCTAAATATATATCAAAGATGTAGGCACAATGCTCAATGAATACTTTATGCTGATCTTCACAATAAATAAAGGCAACATAGGTATGGATATCAGGATGGGGTGCTGTGAAATATTTAATGAAATGGATGTAGAGGAAGTGTGGGAAGATATGGGCAGGTTTAGCATTCTTAGAAGCAGATAAATCCATAGGCCAGAATGAAATAAAGCTCAGACTGTATCAGATACCAGGGGCCTTGGCAATAATTTTTAATTCCTGTCAGACCACAGGCGAGATGCCAGCAGACATAAGAGGTATAGTCAGTAAGTCTGCAGATGACACCAAAATTGGAAGTGTTGTGGACAGCAAAGACAGTTACCTCAGATTACAATGGGATCTGATCAGATGGGCCAATGGGGTGAGATGTGGCAGATGGAGTTTAACTTAGATAAATGTGAGGTGCTGCATTTTGGGAAAGCAAATCTTAGCAGGAGTTATACATGGTATAATGGTAAGGTCCTAGGGAGTGTTGCTGAACAAAGAGACCTTGGAGTGAAGTTTTATACAGCTTGAAAGTGGAGTTGTAGGTAGATAGGATAGTGAAGAAGGCGTTTGGTATGCTTTCTTTTATTGGTCAGAGTATTGAGTACAGGAGGTGGGAGGTCATGTTGGAGCTGTACAGGACATTGGTTAGGCCACTGTTGGAATATTGCGTGCAATTCTGGTTTCCTTCCTATTGGAAAGATGTTGTGAAACTTGAAAGGGTTCAGAAAAGATTTACAAGGATGTTGCCAGGGTTGGAGGATTTGAGTTATGGGGAGAGATTGAATAGGCTGTGGCTATTTTCCCTGGAGCGTCGGAGGCTAAGGGGTGACCTTATAGAGGTTTACAAAATCATGATGGCATGGATAAGATAAATAGACAAAGTCTTTCCCCTGGGGTGGGGGGAATCCAGAACTAGAGGGCATAGGTTTAGGGTGAATGGGGAAAGATAAAGAAGACATCTAAGGGGCAACTTTTCACGCAGAGGGTGGTACATGTATGGAATGAGCTGCCAGAGGAAGTGGCGGAGGCTAGTACAATTTGCAACTTTTAAAAGGCATCTGGATGGGTATATGAATAGGAAGGGTTTGGAGGGATATGGACCAGGTAATGGCAGGTGGGACTAGATTGGGTTGGGATATCTGGTTAGCATGGACGAGTTGGACCGAAGGGCCTGTTTCCGTGCTGTACATCTCTATGACCCATTGTTACAAAAGGGAAGAGGGATAGATGAGAAAATTACAGAGAGTAACCTTGTTGGTGGGGGAAGTCGTTTGAAAACATGCTGAGGGACAGCATATATCTGCACTTGAAGAAACTCTGATTGATCAGGAATAGTTAGCACAGATTGGTAAAGGAATGCCATGTTTGACAAATCAAATTGATTTTTTTGAGAAAGTAATCAGAAGTGTTGATGAGGGGATTGACAAGGCTTTTAATAAGGAGTCTCAAGGCAGACAAGTCAAGAAAATAAGAGCCTAAGGGGCCCAAGGCAAAGTAGCTTGTTGGATCCAAAACTTGCTGAGAGGTGGGAAGCAGAGGATGATGGTGGAGGAATGCTGAAAGTTTGTTTTCAGTGGGATTCCACAGGACTTGGTGCCATGGCCCTGGCAGATTGTAATATATATAAAAGATTTGAACTCAAATCATGTTCAAGAAGTTTGAGCCTGCTGAAAAATTAGCATGGTGGTAAATAGTGAAGAGGAAAGCTGTAAACTGCAAGAGTATATTAACAGACAGGTCAACTGGGTAGAGCAGCAGCAATGGAATTCAACCCGGAAAAGTGTGAGGTAATGCTCTTGCGAAGGACTAACAAGGCAAGGGATTACACTATGAATGGTAAGACCCTGGAGAGGGCTGATGATCAGAGGGACCTTCAATGTGTAGCCACAGATCCATGAAGGTAGCAAGGCAGTTAGATAAGAAGCTTAAGGAGGAATTTGGAATACTTGCCTTTATTAGCCAAGGCATAAAGTACAAGAACAGGAGATTATACTGGAACCATATAAAACGGCGGCTCGGGTGCAACGACAGTACTGTGTGTGGTTCTAGTCACCACACTGCCAAAGCTTGGAGTTTGCAGAAGAAAAGGTGCAGAAGGGATTAGTTCAGATGGACAGGAGTTATTTTCCCAGCAACCGCAGCAAAGGTTGTGAGAGAACATGTCACAGGTGGATGTAAATTTTGAGGGATCTGGTCATGGTGGAGATAGAATGACCTTTTTCACCAAAGGGTGGTGGGAGTCTGGAACTCACGGTACAGAAGAGTTGAGCCAAAAATTCACAAACCATTTGAAATGTATTTAAAAATTCACTTGTGTTACCATAGCTTCCGAGGTGATAGGCCAAGACCTGGAAAATGATACTAGTGTAGGTAGATTTTTGTTGATCAAGTATTTGTCCAATGGGCCAAGTGGACCCATTCCTGATGAAGGGCTTTTGCCCGAAACGTCGATTTCGCTGCTCCTCGGATGCTGCCTGAACTGCTGTGCTCTTCCAGCACCACTAATCCAGAATCTGGTTTCCAGCATCTGCAGTCATTGTTTTTACCTCCTTCTGTGCTCTTATGAGTCTGAGGTTTGCAGAGACAACAGATATACTAGTTCAACTGATGACACCTAAGCAAATGAAAGGCAATTTAAAATCTACTAAAGATGTATTTCCACATAGACATTGCCTTTGGGAGAGGAGTGATATTTGAAAAGGAAATAGGAGTTAGAAAACAGAACTAAATATAAGAAGGTTAAGATCAGAAAGATGTATTCGCACCATACATTGTTTATTATTGAAAACAAGGTTGGTTTGCAGACAGAAATTAAGAGACAGAGAGATCAAGGGATACTAAAACCCAGCAGAACTTTAGGTACAATTAAGGGATACCAGCAATTGTCAGGCGCAGTCTATAATTCCATCATTCTCACCTATATTGAAGACTATCGAATCATTCAGAGAAACGATTGAGTTAGGTAAATAATTAGATGCAAACTTACTTTACTATGAGATAAGTTGAATTTATCTTTTAATTCTTATCATTTCTTGTATTTGTTTTGAGTGCTGTAAAGTGATTAATGCAAATTGCAAAAGAAAAATTAAATTGTGCACATTTGGGAATTTGGGGCTAAAAATGTATTTGTATAAAACTACTGCACAATGATCCCACAGAGATCAACTAGACTTTCCAGGGGTCGGTCACAGTGTGAGCTGTTATCTTCTTACTTAATTGATTTCTTCATTAATAATCTCTCCAGTCTGTTGAGAGCCCCTTTTAGACATAGAATCACTTCATACCTTCACAAATGCATCTGAAAATGCAAATTCTGCAGGAAAAATATTGCTAAGTGAAAATTAAGTCAAGTATGGTTTAAAAAAAATATTTTCTTGATATTTTCCATCTTGCACTCAGCAAAACAATTTGCAAGAAAAACAAATGTAACAGGCAAATGATACTCATACTATACAAGAGGAGAGTGCTTATTTTGAACACTGATTGGAAAGGGCTATGCACGTATAAGATGACAACTGAAATTAAACTAGCAAATTTTGTTTAAAATTTAAATCAGGCAAGTTGACTCTGACTAATTGAGGTATTGCTCTGAGAAATGAATCAGAGAATGGCTGTCACCTACTGGTCAAGTTGGAACAAAAACAGGAGTTTATGTATACTCTGTCTGTCTATAAAGAACAAGACCTTGTGTGTTAATATATGGAGCTTCCAGAATGTGCAAGTACATCATGTGTGGCAAAACAATGTTGAGTTGGTTGTCAGTATTTGCACACTGATGATTACTTAGTAAATGCTGTCCAATCATGGAATCAAAATTAAAATCATTCTTATTTTAGGATTTTAAAAACGTTAATGGAAGAACATAGAACATAGAACATAGAAAAATACAGCGCAGTACAGGCCCTTCGGCCCTCGATGTTGCACCGACCGAAGCCCACCTAACCTACACTAGCCCACTATCCTCCATATGCCTATCCAATGCCTGCTTGAATGACCATAAAGAGGGAGAGTCCACCACTGATACTGGCAGGGCATTCCATGAACTCACAACCCGCTGAGTAAAGAATCTACCCCTAACATCTGTCCTATACCAACCTCCCCTTAATTTAAAGCTGTGTCCCCTAGTAACAGCTGACTCCATACGCGGAAAAAGGTTCTCACTGTCAACCCTATCTAAACCCCTAATCATCTTGTATACCTCTATCAAATCGCCCCTAAACCTTCTTTTCTCCAATGAGAACAGCCCCAAGTGCCTCAGCCTCTCCTCATACGATCTTCCTACCATGCCAGGCAACATCCTGGTAAACCTCCTCTGCACCCGTTCCAGTGCCTCCACATCCTTCCTATAGTATGGCGACCAAAACTGTACACAATACTCCAGATAAGGCCGCACCAGAGTCTTATACAACTGCAACATGACCTCAGGACTCCGGAACTCAATTCCTCTACGAATAAAGCCCAGTACGCCATATGCCGCCTTCACAGCACTATTTGCCTGGGTGGCAACTTTCAGAGATCTGTGAACATGGACACCAAGATCCCTCTGCTCATCGACACTACCAAGTAGCCTACCATTGGCCCAGTAATCCATCTTCTTATTACTCCTACCAAAGTGAATGACTTCACACTTAGCTACATTGAACTCCATTTGCCACCTTTCTGCCCAGCTCTGCAACTTATCTATATCGCGCTGTAACCTGCCACATCCTTCTTCGCTGTCCACCACTCCCCTGACTTTCGTATCATCCGCAAACTTGCTCACCCAGCCTTCAAGCCCCTCCTCCAGGTCATTTATAAAAATGACAAACAGCAATGGTCCCAAAACAGATCCTTGTGGAACACCGCTAGTAACTGCGCTCCAAGATGAACCTTTACCATCAACTACTACCCTCTGTCTCCTTCCAGCCAGCGAATTCCTAATCCAAACCTCTAATGCACCCTCAATGCCATACCTCCGTAATTTTTGCAGTAGTCTACCATGGGGTACCTTATCGAACGCCATATACACCACATCCACTGCTTTACCCTTGTCCACTTCCTTAGTCACTTTCTCAAAGAACCTAATAAGGTTTGTGAGGCACGACCTGCCCTTCACAAAACCATGCTGACTATCCTTGATCACATTATTCCTATCCAGATGTTCATAAATCCTATCCCTTACAATTCTCTCTAAGACCTTGCCCACAACAGAAGTGAGACTCACTGGTCTATAGTTACTAGGGCTGTCCCTACTCCCTATCCTGAACAAGGGGACCACATTCGCTATCCTCTAGTCTTCTGGCACTATTCCTGTAGACAACGACGACATAAAAATCAAGGCCAATGGCTCCGCTATCTCCTCCCTAGCTTCCCAGAGGATCCTAGGATAAATGCCATCAGGCCCAGGGGACTTATCTATTTTCACCCTTTCCAGTATTCCCCGGACCTCTTCCCTACATACCTCAAAGCCATCCATTCTAATCACTTGTGACTCAATATTCACATCAGCAACAACGTCCTGTTCCTGAGTGAATACTGACGAAAAGTGTTGATTTAGTGTCTCTCCAATCTCCTCTGCCTCCAAGCACAACTTCCCACTACTATCCTTGACTGGACCGATACCTACCCTAATCATCCTTTTATTCCTGACATACCTATAGAAAGCCTTAGGGTTTTCCTTAATCCTACCAACCAAGGATTTTTCATGTCCCCTTCTCGCTGCTCTTAGCTCTCTCTTCAGATCCTTTCTGGCTACCTTATAACTCTCAATGGCCCCAACTGAACCTTCACGCCTCATCTTTACATAGGCTGCCCTCTTCCCTTTTACAAGGGATTCCAATTCCTTATTAAACCACGGCTCCCTCACAAGACCCTTTCCTCCCTGCCTGACTGGTACATACTTATCAAGGACACCCAACAGCTGCCCCTTGAACAATCTCCACATATCATTTGTGTCCTTCCCTTGAAGCCTATTTTTCCAATCCACGCATCCTAAGTCATGCCTCACCGCATCATAATTTCCCTGCCCCCATCTATAACTCCTGCCCTGCAGTGCACACTTATCCCTCTCCATCACTAGAGTAAAAGTCACCGAGTTGTGGTCACTGTCCCCAAAGTGCTCACCTACCTCCAAGTCTAACACCTGGCTTGGTTCATTACCTAGAACCAAATCCAGTATGGCCTCACCTCTTGTTGGCCTGTCTACATATTGTGTCAGGAAACCCTCCTGCACACATTGGACAAACACCGACCCATCTAACGAGCTTGAGCTGTAGCTTTCCCAGTCAATATCTGGGAAGTTAAAGTCCCCCATAACAACCACCCTGCTACTTTCACTCTTCTCCTGAATCATCCTTGCAATACTTTCCTCTACGTCTCTCGGACTATTAGGAGGCCTGTAGAAAACTCCTAACAGGGTGACCTCACCTTTCCTATTTCTAACCTCAGCCCAAACTACCTCAGATGGCAAGTCTTCCTCCATCGTCCTTTCCACCGCTGTAATACTATGCTTGACAAGCAATGCAACACCTCCCCCTCTTTACCCCCACCTCTGACCCTACTAAAACATTTAAACCCTGGAACCTGCAATAGCCATTCCTGTCCCTGTTCTACCCACGTCTCTGTAATGGCCACAACATTGAAGTCCCAGGTACCAACCCACGCTGCAAGTTCTGTTTATAGAGGTCCCACCTTCCCCAGAAAGAACCCCAGTTGTCCAGAAACTGGAATCCCTCCCTCCTGCACCATCCCTGTAGCCACGCATTTAACTGTTCTCTCTCCCTATTCCTCGACTCTCTATCATGTGCCACGTGATAGAGAATTGAATTTTACGCAGGTTATACATATAAATTTAAATAAAACATAGTGAATTTTAAACCCCCAAAATCAGTGAGTTAAAGAGTCAAATGTTAACATTTTAGAAATCTCCAACTCCATCTGAACCAAATTCCAGAAACTGGCATATATTATAAATATATTTCCAAGTCAGGTTGATAAGTGGCTTGGAGGGGTCTTGCAGGGGGTGGTGCTGCCACCTCCTTATCTTTGTCCTTTTAGATGGAAGTGGTCATGGGTTTAGAATTTCTGAAGTGCATCTTTTGGATGGAAATATTGTTGCTACTGAGTGTCAGTCGTAGACAAATACCAGCCATTTCCAGGGCCTTACAAATGCAAGTCATGAATATGATGGAAGACTCCCCATTTGTCTGGATGAGTGAAGTTCCAACAACAATCAAGAAGCTTGACACCATCCAGGACAAAGCAGCCCACTTGTTGGTACCATATCCACCAACATCCCCTCTCTCCATCACTGATGCTCTGTAGCAGCAACAATATGCACTTGTGGGGCAAGTGTGAAGGGAAGTAGGCCACTGCAAATCCTCTTTGCATGTGGGGGAATATGACCATGCATAGATTTGTGCTCATGTTCAGCTGCAAAGCTTGGCTTCCAATTATCATGCAATTTCCATGCCATAGGAACAACATCACACTCTCAGACTGTGCAGTGATTGGCATGCAAAAAACATGCCATGTTGAAAAATGCACAAGTCACTTCCACTCATCAGATGAAGTCTGGGAGCTGGAACATGAGGTCCCTCATGGATATATTCAGCAGTGACAAACCTGAGTGTCACACTATCATCATAGCTTGGGAACTTGTGCATCTCAATATTGCCTCTTAAACTAAACAGTGACTTGCAGGAGACAGTCATTTGAAGAAACAAGGTGGTGGCCATTCTATTTTCTGGAGGCACTTCCAGAAGAGGAACAATGTCTCCTTGAGTTGGGGTTTACCATCAGAAATGAGCTTTTCTGGCACTCAGTGACATCCCCTGTGAAATAGGTAAGCACCCTGTGATTCCCCAGCTCATCCGAATGAGGAATCAACGCATGTTATCAATGTTTATGCGCCTATAAACAAGGTATTCTACAACAAACCTGGCAAGAGGCAGAGAATGAGAGAGAGGGAGAAAGCAGCTTTACAGACCCAGAGACTGAGTCAGAGAGAACATGAATGCTTAAAATCTAGAAGAAACTCGTCCTATGGCCGGCTCCAGCTCACACGTGGCAGTGGAGGCGGAGCCTGGAACCAAGAGCCAGTCAATATCCAGCAGCAGGAAGGTGAACCAGAAAGATCACAGCCAAATAGGAAGTGGAAACTGAACCATTAGACAAACAACAACTGGACAAAGTACCAAAATTATTGTTGTTACATCATGCTACTTAAACAAAGATCCAAAATGCACCAGAGAGTGTGATTCTTTGCAAATAGCACATGAAACAATATTTTTCACTGTATTTCAGTACATGCGACAATAAATCTAATCCAATCTAATCTAATCCCTATTCAACTTCCAGCAGGTGACAATCTTTGAGACAGACTTTAACAGAGTTGGGAAAGATACTAATCTCTGAAAGGTTGTGAAGAGCAAGGAAGGAATTGGGAATACCAGCTCCAACAAAATACCCAAAATGTGATCTATATTAACCAACATTCTGTTCCGCTGATGAGACAGGTATATAATCTCTTTTCAACACAGATGGGGCAGACTAAGACATTTGCTCGACTCCATCATTCTTGGAGCAAAGGGGGGTAGAGATGGCTAAGGTACAGATGTCTGCTGGATAGATCTCTGCCTTAAATGGTCTGACATCTCCATTAGCCTGATCCTAAATAGCTGGGACAATAGAAACAATGCCACAAGAGAGCTACTATTGAAGGTATCAAAAATAGCAAGCCCTTGTCAATCAGTGCCTCACTGAAAACCTCATAAACTTCATCACCCAGAGCTATACTGTGTCCATTGTACATGCTTGACCCTAAAGTCCACCATAACAAGCACCCATAAAGAAAATCCTTCATTTGTATAGCAGGAAAGAAAATGTAATTGATTTGACCACAATGACCCAGAGATATAGGACCTAATTGAATATAGGTACAAATCTTTTGCAGGTTGTGAACCTTCTCACATGTCAAGAGAAAAGCAGTAGTCCTGCAATTATCTCAACCATAAAGACAAATGGGGAATATAAAGAGAGATGGAGATCCAATAACTTATCTCCAGCTTTCTTGTTACATCTGTGGAGATCATTAATTAACTTGTCTATGCATTCCTCTCAATGATGACCTTGGCTGTTAAATCTTCCTTTTTCACTAAGTTACTTTGTTTCAAATTATAACCGTTGTCAAAAAACTTGAGCTGTGTCCTGTATGAAATTAGAAATGGGCTAAAAATAGACAGATGTACACCCCCAGATGTTTGTTCAGACTAGCCCCCATGACCACAAAATGGGATGGTTTTATAAAACACAGGCAAAACCCTGTATGACAACATACACCATGAACTGGTATTAGAGGTGTTAGATATATCTGGAACCCAGCTGTCAGAGCAGAGCCCTTCCCAACTTTAGAAATTGTACTTGTATTTGACCCATTGGCTATTAGGATGGGAAACAGGTGGAGGCTAGACTCAGTCCAGCAGGGCATAGTAAAAGAGATAGCTTGAATGATTTGGCAACAGCTTACAGAGAAGGAGTGTCCACAGCCAATTTAGCTAATTTGGAAATTAAACTCTGACTTTTAACCCAGCAAGTTAAACAGACCTTGGATAAAATTAACCTGAACAGTTGAGAAGATGCCGAGGTGGGGAATGAAAGAAAATCAGGCAAACCTATACCTGGCATTGGTGTTAGAAGGTCATGTCAACACCATAAGCAGTAAGATGGTGCCGGGGTAGAACTTTGGATCTCAGGGCTCTTCCACTCCACTTACTTTTCTTTTCATTTTGTTTCTCTTTTTTCTTTCTGTTTTCTCATTTTTGTTTTCTCTTTTATTTGTTGAAAGAGCTCAGTCGCAGCGATGGAATCAAGTGAGCCCAGCGCGCATGCATGGCGGTGACGGAGTTGAGTTTGGGCCAGTGCAGCACCCAGTGGCATTGGTGGTGTCTGCATTGGTGAGGTCGATACAGGCAAAATGTATTTGGTGGAGGTGAGATGGCACCAAAGACTTTTGTTCTGGTAGTGACGAAAGGAATCCTGCCTAGCCACTGGACCTATGTTGACAGTGTGTTGCTGGAAAAGCACAGCAGGTCAGGCAGCATCCAAGGAGCAGGGGAATCGACATTTCGGGCATATGCCCTTCATCAGGAAACAAAACTAGACCTACGGCCCAAGGCCCAGCACTTAACAAGAAGGACTGTCTTTATATTCTATGTTTTGTTTTATTTTTCTGGGTTTCAAGATGGCACTGAAGAGGAGTGACATTATACAACAATTTTCGCTGTATTTTGTAACAAAATACATGTGACAGTAAATAATTCAAATCAAATAAAATTAAATCAAACAACTGAGATCATCTGGGAAGAGATAGATGATGAGTGTAGGCAGCAGAATAGGAGCCCATACAGCATCATTGTCTGAAAACTGCATTTGAATGTATGGGGTAGAAGCCAACAATTACTTTTTTTGTCACCTTACATTTACCCAGAGTGGGACCTACAAGCTTTCCTTCTTTCTCAACAGTGCATGGTAGAGTGGTCTCATATTCTAACCATTATCAAACAATTGAGGGAGAACTTCGAGTAGGCTAAGCAAGGACAGGCCCTGTATTGAGTCAGTGATGGAGCACTTGGTCTACAGGAAGAGACACCCCAACATTTTGCCTTGTCAATTACACCAACTGACGAGGGTTTGATTTAACGACAATTGTAAAGGAAACCCGGGAAAGGCCATGGGGATAGCACTAGGGATCCTAATCATAACTTCAAACCAAAATGGCTTCAGGTCTTCAAGGTGGAAGATGTTGGCATTACCTGAGAGGGAGAATGGTTAGAAATGAGACAGCTCTTTCATGCACTGTTGAGAAAGAGGGAAACCTTGTAGGTCCCACTCTGGATAAATGTAAGGTGACAAAAAAAAGTAAATGTTGGCTCCTATCCCATACATTCAAATGTGATTTTCAGACAAATGCTGTTTGAAATTGTTCTGGAGGGATTCAGACCATGAGCACGGACATCACCAGGGTAGCTTTAAGAGGGAAGGTAGAAAACGGCATCACAACTTCCCCAAAGCGCTATTAGCACAGGATCTTCTCATGTAACATCCAAACACCATCTTCTGTATTAGGCCACAGATACCAACCAGGGTAGACCTCATTGAGTTCACAGACATCCACAGGACCCATGAGATCTTTGACAATTATTGGGGATTACTGAGAAAAGTATGACACTGGCATTGAACACTTAACCAGAAAAAATTACAACAGATCCAGACACAACTGACAAGTGCACATAAAGTTTTACTGCTATTATTCAGCACCCAGAGCAAATTCAAACAGATACCAGGGAAATCAGATTAATTGGTGGAGTGAGATCTGGGACTGGGGCTCAAATGTGCAGATCCACATGTGTGTATGCTCCGATCACACCTGGCTGTATGCTCATCCTATTTACTTTGATCTACCTCATCGTATTAAAGTTAAATTAATCCACTGGAAGAAGAAACTCATCCAGAAGCTAACAATGGTCTCGATTCTCCTCGAGTGGGAGCCAAGAGATTAATTAATTCAAAGTGTACTGCAAAAGGACTGTGTAAATTGTTGCACAGCATGTATTTGACTCTATTGAGTGCTGTTAACTGCCAAAGAGACTTGAGGGCAAGCCATTGTTTGTAAATAGTGGCTAATTTTCAATTTATGTATTAAGTTAATTTATATATAGTACTGTTAAGCTTATTGTTATACATGAGGAACAGAGTGTACAAGGTATTGCCAGCATCCGTTGGGGAATCCCAGATACTCAGGGAGATCAGTGTGAGACTTGATATATGCCTGCACGAGAATGTGGTCTGAGTCTGTCATCCCCTTTTCACCTGATGCTTCAAGGTGTCAACAAAAGACTGTGGTCAAGTGACTGCAGGCCCAAAATTCTAAACTGACCTACAGCCGGAGAAATCAGACCTGACAGAAGATTGGACAAACTAAATTAAACAGCCTCCAGCAGCTACCAGCTACAGAGGACAGTGGAAACCAAGATTAATGAGGTTACAAGAGCTTGAGAAGAACCAGTTGCAATCAACCTGAGGATTATGTATTTGAGAGCTATCGATCAGATGTTCTGGCATCTTGAATGCCTGAGTATGTGTATTTGATTTATTATTGTCAAATGTACCTAAGTACAGAAAAATGTTTTGTTTTACATGCAATACAGGCAGATCTTAACATACAAGAGCATACAGAACATAGGATGAACAGAGTGCGGTATAAAAAGTTACAGCTGCAGATGAAGTGTGCAAAAGCAAGATCAACATTAAATTTGAAATTTGAGAGATCCATTCGGCTGTCTAGTAACAGCAGAGAAGAAGCTAGTCATGAATCTGTTGGGATGCGTGTTTAAGCTTTTGTACATTCTGCCTGACAAAAGAGTTTGGAAGTGATTGTAACTGGGGTGGGAAGGGTCTACAATGATGTTGGCTGCTTTTCCATGGCAATGAGGGTCCACAGTAGAGTTCATGGATGGGAGGCTGGCTTGTATTCACAACTTTCAGGAGTTTCTTATGGTCCTGGGCAGAGCAGTTGCTGTACCAAGCCACAGTGCACCTAGACAGAATGCTTTCTGTGATGTGTCTGTAAAAGTTGGGGAGAGTGCTTATGTTTATGCCGAATTCCCTTAGCGTCCTGAAGAGACAACGTTGTTATGTCTTCTTGGCCATCACTTCTACGTGGGAGGTCCAAGACAGATTGTCGATGGTGGTCATTCCTAGGAACTTGATGCTCTTGACCATCTCCACCACAGCTCCATTGATGTAGACAGGGCTGTATCCTCCTTTCTTCCTGAAGTCGATGATCAGCAGTTTAGTTTTGCTTGGAGATTGTTATCTTTCCACCACGACACCAAGCATTGTATCTCCTTCCTGGATTGTCTCATTGCTTGATATTTGACCTACAATGGTGGTGTTTTCAGTGAACTTGTAGATGGAGTTTGGATAAAATATGGCCATACAGTCATGAGTGTACAGGGAGTGCGGTAAAGGGTTGAGTACGCATCGCTGTGGGGACGCTAGTATTCAGGACTATTGTAGAAAAAATGTTGTTGTCTATCTTCACTGATTGTGGTGCATGGGGTCACCTTCCCAGCATGGCAACCCCATTGGATGACTTGAATCCAGATCATAGCCCCATTCACCAAAGACCACAGATCATTTTGGAAAATCAGGGACAAGGAGAAATAAGAATGCACACCTGGATTCTACCCTTCAGTGAAGACTTATGGAAGCAGACCATGCTTTAACCCAAAAAGCCCCTGAAGAAGATTTACCCTGATCTGAGAGATCCAACTTCCGAGACAGCCAGGGCGAAATTGGAGAGGAAGGAGATTCAAACGGCAGAGCTCAAACGCATTCATTATTGTGGGAAATATCCTCTCCTAGACAGACACTAATAGACAGAGAGCAAATATTATGGGAACTTGAGAAATGCGCACATAATGCTTTGATAAAGAATGTTTTGTTCACAAAATTTAGTTGAAAGATAAACTGGTTCTGTGTTTCTCCATCCACCTCATCAACTAAAGCACGTGGATAAGGTTTTTTGAATAGATAAACTGATATCAAAAGCACGGGCAACACCAACATTTCTGAAACCAAAACGGCAGTTTCCTGTCTTTCACAGTTTAATAAATAAACAATGATTATCTTTTCTATGAGCTGAGCGTGTAATGCTGGAAAGCATCCGAGGAGCAGGAGAATCAATGTTATGGGCATAAGTCCTTCATCAGGAATTAGGCTTGTGGGCCATGAGGCTGGGAGATAAATGGGAGGGGAACGCGGCTGGGGGGAAGATAGCTGGGAATGCAATAGGTAGATGAAGGTGAGGGAGAAGGTGACAGGTCAGAGAGGAGAGAGAAGTTGATAGTTGGGAAAGACAATGGACGAGTCAAGAGGGCCGTGCCAAGTTGGAGGCTTAGGACTGGGATAATGTGGGGGCAGGGGAAATGGAATAATCTTACTCCCAATTACTCTGCCTCCGCCACATCAGTTCCCAGGAGGACCAATTCCAAAATTGAAAATCCCAGATGGCCTCCTTCTTCCAAGACCACAATTTCCCCTCCCATGTGGTTGACGATGCCCTCCAACACATCTCCTCCATTTCCTGTGCCTCTGCCCATGAACCCCAATCCACTAACGCAACAAGGACAGGACCCCCTGTCCTCACCTTTTACCCCATCAGCCTCCATATATATTACATCATCGTCTGCCACTTCCACCACCTACAAACAGACTTCACCACTAAGGATGTATTTCTCTCCCCACCCATATCAGCATTCCTTGACTCCCTTGTCAGATTCATGCCTCCCACCATCCCTCATCCCACTCATGACATGCACATGGCTATGTGCAGGGGAAATAATCTCTCACAAACTTGATTGAGTTTTTGAAGAAGTACCAAAGAGGATTGATGAGAGCAGAGTGGTAGATGTGATCTGTATGGACTTCAGTAAGGCGTTCGACAAGATTCCCCATGGGAGACCGATTAGCAAGCTTAGCTCTCACGGGTTACAGGGAGAACTAGTTATTTGGACACAGAACTGGCTCAAAGGTAGAAGACAGAATGTGGTGGTGGAGGGTTGTTTTTCAGACTGGAAGCCTATGATCAGTGGAGTGCCACAAGGATCGGTGCTCGGTCCTCTACTTTTTGTCATTTACATATATGATTTGGATGCGAGAATAAGAGGTACAGTTAGTAAGTTTGCAGATGACACCAAAATTGGAGGTGTAGTGGACAGCGAAGAGGGTTACATCCGATTACAACAGGATCTTGACCAGATGGGCCAATGGGCTGAGAAGTGGCAGGTGGAGTTTAATTCAGAGAAATGCAAGACGCTGCATTTTGGGAAAGCAAATCTTAGCAGGACTTATACCCTTAATGGTAAGGTCCTAGGGAGTATTGCTGAACAAAGAGACCTTGGAGTGCAGGCTCATAGCTCCCTGAAAGTTGAGTTGCAGCCGGATAGGACAGTGAAGAAGGCATTTGATATGCTTTCTTTTATTGGTCAGAGTATTGAGTACAGGAGTTGGGAGGTCATGTAGCAGCTGTACAGGACATTGGTTAGGCCATTGTTGGAATATTGTGTGCAATTCTTGTCTCCTTCCTATCGGAAAGATGTTGTGAAACTTGCAAGGGTTCAGAAAAGATTTACAAGGATGTTGCCAGGGTTGGAGGATTTGAGCTATAGGGAGAGGCTGAACAGGCTGGGGCTGTTTTCTCTGGAGCGTCGGAGGCTGAGGGGTGACCTTATAGAGGTTTGTAAAATTATGAGGAGCATGGATAGGGTAAATAGGCAAAGTCTTTTCCCTGGGGTCATGAAGTCCAGAATTAGAGGGCATAGGTTTAGGGTAAGAGGGGAAAGATGTAAAAGAAACTTTTTCACACAGAGGGTGATACGAGTTCAGAATGAACTACCAGAGGAAGTGGTGGGGGCTGGTACAATTGCAACATTTAAGAGGTATTTGGATGACTATGTGAATAGGAAGGGTTTGGAGGGATATGGGCCGGGTGCTGGCAGTTGGGACTAGATTGGGCTGGGATATCAGGTCGGCATGGACGGGTTGGAGCAAAGGGTCTGTTTCCATGCTGTACATCTCTGTGACTTTATGACTCTTACCCTGCCACCACAAAGGAACTGCAAAACCTGCTCCCACACCTACCCCCTCACCTCTGCCCAAAGACCCAAAGGATCCTTCCACATCCAACAGAAATTTACCTGTACCTCCACCAATATCATCTCCTCTATCCCTTGCACCTGATGTGGTCTCCTGTACATCGGGGAGATAGAACGCCAACTTGTGGATCATTTCAGAGAACAGCTCTGGGACACCTGCACCAACCAAGCCCACCCCACTTCAACTCCCCTTCCCATTCCACCAAGGACACGCAGGTCCTGGGCCTCCTCCATCACCAAACCCTTACCACCCAACGCCTGGAGGAAGAGCGCCTCATCTTCTGCCTTGGGACGCTGCAACCACATGGGACTAATTTGGATTTCACCAGTTACCCCATTGCACCTCCCACCACCTTATCCCAGTCCCAAGTCTCCAACTTGGCACCGCCCTCTTGACCTATCCATCATCTTTCTCACCTATCCGCTCCAGCCTCCTCTCTGACCTATCACGTTCTCCCCCACCTTCATCTACATATTGCATTCCCAGCTACCTTGCCCCAATCCCTCCCATTTATCTCTCAGTCCCTCGGCTCACAAGCCTCATTCCTGATGAAGGGCTTATGCCAGTAATGTTGATTCTCCTACTCCTCGGATGCTGCCTGACCTGCTGTGCTTTTCCAGCACCACACTCTCGGCTCTGATCTCCAGCATCTGCAGTCCTCACTTTCTCCTATTGTCTTCTCTGACTTTCAAAGTAAAGACTGGTGCCCACAGCCTTTTTAAAATCCTTCCTTCCTGAACCACAATTTAAAGTATAAATCTGCCACAGCCTCAATAGTCACCCTACCATTATGAAAACAGACAGTGCTGGAGAAACTTAGCAGACCTGACAACATCTGTGAAGAAAGAAACAGAGTTAAATTTCAGGTCTGATATGACTTCTTCACAGCCTTGAAATATCTCCACAGATGCTTCTCAACCTGCTGACTGCCTCCAACACTTACTGTTTTTATTTCAGTTCTCTGGCGCGCATAGCAATTTGCTTTTAGTATTCTTATTACCCTTGTCTGGTAGACCTTTTCTGTTTAGACTTTACAATTTCCACCTTAGTTTTGTCTTTGCTCCATTACTAATGTTGTAAACTTGATTTAAAATTATTTCTACGGCTCTCAGTTTCTTTTTCTGTAGCTGTGACTCGAGGTGTTCATTTGTTATGGCAGCAATGCTCATCATAAGCAATAACTACTCCTTTTTATCTGCTTGCCTTTTCAGTTCATTCTACATTTTCATTTCAAGATTTAACCTTGCCCAACTTTATTTATGCCTACTTGTTTCCGAGCCAATCTTCGAAAAAAGACAGCTGCTAAACATCCTCATGTTCTGATGGAATCTCGAACATCCAGGTATTAATAACTTTAGACTCACACTTGCTTCTACACTTTCCTTACTCAAGCTGCAGAAAAAGGCTTTACCATGAAGTGCTGTTCCTCCTTTGGTGATTTTTACACAAGTTTCTCTACAAGCTGTTTGGCTGTTTGAATGAGTATTTGTAAAACCACAAAGGCTTTAATGCTGTCAGTGTCCAGGACTTGACCTGGGTCCACTGGAATTCTCACTGTTGTTACATTGTGATACAAAGCAATGTCTATATTGCACAGTTACATTGAATTCTAATCTGTTCCAATGTGAACCACTGTCAGCTTGTGATTGGGATTGCTTACTGCCACCATCCTTTCCTTGATTGGGTCGAAGGTCTGACTTGGCTTCTAGTGAAAGAGGAGCCTTAACAGTCTGAGTGAGTCTTCAACAAATGTAGCTTATTGCAGCATAGCAAGTTATTTTAGTAAATCAGCAACTAACAAGAAGATAATGAGACATAGAAGATCTGGTCTTCTTTGATATCCTAATATGTTCTGCATTTCATTTGGCATCATCAGATTGAATGACGCTTAATGCAGTCTGCAGCATTAATCCTTACAGATTCATTATTTTGGAAACTATCCCCACTGGTTAGCAGTTGGTTTTCCAAATTGTACAGCACTTTGTCCTGCAAGTGAGATGGAAGTGTATCCCAGACGATGTTTGAATGATATAGCTGTCATGGTTGAATATTGTGAGATGTGGCTGTGAGCTGTGTTAACCGTGTGAAACTTGTACTGTTAAGAATGACTTTTTTTAGTGAATGTTAGTAGGTGAGTGAAAGAAGCTTGGTGAATTACACAGTGTGTGAGCCTTGTGGATCAGTTGTAAGGATATGACAGTTGCAGTTGGATTCACTGACCTTGAACACTCATGTAGGCTCAATAAATATTTTGCAGCACCATAACCAGGTCCTTGAAGCAACATTGTTCGCATTGACCTTCGTGACTATCAGCACTTATTCTGCTCAAAGAGTCAGGCTGCAGGCGTCCTAGTTTATTGTAGAAAAAGGCCTTTTCTCCTCCTGCTTACCTCCTGCACCAGGCTACAAAATCTGCATCATAAAATCTAGCAGCCCACTATCTGCACCATCGATTTTAGAATGCTGCCTTTAAATGCACATCCAGCAGCAAAGCACACTTTATCAAGTGATTCAGCTGATGTTTGATGTACAAATAATTACAATACCTTCCACCATTACAGGAAATCCAGTCCACAGGAATAAGCATTCATTCCTGATATAATCCAGAAAGAAAAACTGTTTTTACCAGCTTCAGTACAATTAATACCAGAGGTACAGAGCTGAAAACAAAGACCAGAGAAAAAAGTAAGACTTGTGTAACCATTAGACATTGTCTGCTTTGAAGAAACTGAAGGACAGTTCCACTGGTGTTACTGATGTGAAAATGTTTAATGTAAACTTAAAATGTTCTTCGACTCATTATTTCATAACAGCAACAGGCTGCATTTACAGAACAGGATGGGGTGGCACGGTGGCTCAGTGGTTAGCACTGCTGCCTCAAAGTGCTAGGGACCCAGGTTTGACTCCAGCCTTGGCTAACTGTCTGCGTGGAGTTTGCACATTCTCCCATGTCTGCATGGGTTTCCTCCAGGTGCTCCGGTTTCCTCACACACTCCAAAGATGTGCAGGTCAGGTGAATTGGCCATGTTAAATTGCCCGTAGTGTTAGGTGCATTATCAGAGGGAAATGATTCTGGGTGGGTTACTCATCGGAGGGTCGGTGTGGACTTGTTGGGCTGAAGGGCCTGTTTCCACACTGGAGGGAATCTAATCTAATCTTACTGTACAGAGAAAGTATCCCAAGACATAAGTTAAATTAATGATGAATCGTTGGAGGAAATATTGCAGGGAGTGGTCCAAAGCTTTCTCCAAGGGATGGGTTTAAACTGGTTTTAAAAGAGTGGAGAGATGTGAAAAGCAATGCACTTAGGGGGGGAATTTTGTTAAAAGGATGCAAATACTTTCATTTAAATGGTGGGAGGAGAAAAGCCACACACAGATGTAATTCAAGAACTCATCTACTAAAATAGTTGACAGCAAATACTCCAGTGATGTTCTGTTAATTCAGGGCTGATAGCATTTGGAAAAAAAAACTTTTCCAATGTTTTCAACAGATGTTTTAAAGAAAAATTCCATGGATTAGCTGCTGTTGGTAACTCACTATCTGAGGTTTAATTATGAGTTTCAAATTATTTTTGGCAGAATTATAGCTAATTTATGAAGCCAAGCAAGAGGCTGGAAGAGCACAACAAGGCAGGCAGCATCAGGGGAAAATCTCGCGTTTCAATAATAACCCTTCTTCCTGACTCCTCCACCTCCTGATGCTGCCTGGCTTACTGTGTTCTTCCAGCCTTCTGCTTGTCTGCTTTGGATTCCAGCATGAGCGTTTTTTTTTAAATCTCCAATAACCCAGGCATTGTTGATTTTGTGGCAGGTTTGTGTAACTTAATGCTTTACCTTCGATGAGTTTGATGGTGTTGCAGCATTTAATTGGGTGGGAAGGTAACAAACCAGTTGCCTTTCCACTTCTGCCTCGATTAGGGCCATGGGGGGAATGCCCATGGATAACATTTCCATCCTATTGTCATGGGGAACAATCCCATGGATAACATTTCCATCCTATTATCATGGGGGGAAAGCCCATGGATAACATTTCAATCCTATTATCATGAGGGGACAAGCCCATGGATAACATTTCCATCCTATTGTCATGGGGGACAAGCCCATGGATAACATTTCCATCCTATTGTCATGGGGAACAATCCCATGGATAACATTTCCATCCTATTGTCATGGGGAACAATCCCATGGATAACATTTCCATCCTATTGTCATGGGGAACAATCCCATGGATAACATTTCCATCCTATTGTCATGGGGGGAAAGCCCATGGATAACATTTCCATCCTATTGTCATGGGGTGTAAATCTCAAGGATAACATTTCCATCCTAATGTCAATAAAGACATTAAGATGGCAATGAATGCTCACTTAAGGACATCATCCCAAGGGGGGAGTACTCACCATTTTGGAAACTCATATTGGAAATGTTTTCAGGGTACAAAACAAATAAAGAAATTAATGAGAACTCTTTGAGGAGGTAAGAAGCGGATTAGATAAAGGATGGCCAATTGACGTAATATATCTGTATTTTCAGAAGATAGGGTATTGCACATTAGGCTATTTAATCAGATAAGAGCCCATAGTGTTATGGGTAGTTTTTTTGTAACATGGATAAGGATTGGCTAAATAATAGAAGATAAAAATTCAGACTAAAGAGGACATTAGCAGAATAGCAACCTGTAACTAATGGATCACAATGGAGATGTGTGTTGGGGCCACAACTATCTACAATTGATATATGACATTATCACTGTGCTAAATAGGACAGACTTTGAACAGATCTAGCAGCTCAAGACTGGGCATTCTAAATATGATATGGTCATCAATAGCAGAATCATATTCCAGCACAATCTGCAATCTCATAGACCGGCATATACCCCAACTCTACCATAATCATAAAGCCAGGAGATCAATCTTGTTTCAACAGAGAATGCAGGAAGGCATGCCAGGAACAGCACCAGGCTTAACCAAAAATGAGGTGTTGATCTCGTGAAACTACTAACAAGACTACTTGCATCCCAAGAATCAAATGGTTCTTAGACCTAAGTGGATATCACAACCAAAGGATCAGATCTAAGCTCCATAGATCTGCCACATCCAGTCATAAATGGTAGCAAATAATTAAAGAACTCATTGGAGAAGGCACCTCTACAGATTGTCAATGATGGAGAACCCAGAATTAAGGCTGATATCACCCCAAAAATGGAGACAATTGCCCGGGTTTGTCCTATACAGAGGAACCTCGATTATCCGAAGGACACTAACAGGCAGCATTTCGCTCAGTTAATCCAATTCCAGATAATCAAATACCGGATAACATAGTTTAGCCAAGCATCGGGACCTTGCAATCTTGCCGGACAAGGCAATATTTGGATAATTTCATGCCGGATAATCAAGGTTGCTCTGTACACAAAAAGCAGGACAAAGTCCAACCCAGCAACCAATACTCCATCAATGTACTCTCGATCATCAGTAAAGTGATGGAAGGTGTCACCAACAGAACTATCAAGCAGCACCTGCTCAGCAATAAGCTGCTCAGTGATGCACACTTTTGGGTTCTGCCAGGGCCACTCAGCTCCTGACCTCATTACAGCCTTGGTTCCAACATTGACAAAACAGCTGAATTCCAGATGTGCGATGATGTGAGGTGAGAGTGACAGCCCTTAACCAAGTATGATATTAAGGAGCTCTACCCGATTGCGTTATAGAGTCATAGAATCACAGAGATGAACAGCATAGAAACAGACCCTTCTGTTCAACCCATTCATGCTGACTAGATATCCCAACCCAATCTAGCCCCACCTGCCAGCACCTGGCCCATATCCCTCCAAACCCTTCCTATTCATATACGCATCCAAATGCCTCTGAAATGTTGCAATTGTACCAGCCTCCACCACATCCTCTGGCAGCTCATTCCATACACATACCACCCTCTGTTTGAAAAAGTTGTACCTTAGGTTTCTTTTATGTCTTTCCCCTCTCATCCTAAACCTATGCCCTCTAGTTCTGGACTCTCCGATCCCAGGGAAAAGACTTTGCCTATTTACCCTATTCATGCCCCTCATAATTTTGTAAACATCTATAAGGTCACCCCTCAGCCTCCGACACTCCAGGGAAAACAGCCCAGACTGTTCAGCTTCTCACTACAGCTCAAATCCTCCAACCCTGGCAACATCCTTGTAAATCTTTTCTGAACCCTTTCAAGTTTCACAACATCTTTCCGATAGCAAGGAGACCAGAATTGCATGCAATATTCCAACAGTGGCCTAACCAATGTACTGTACAGCTGGAACTTAATGTCCCAACCTCTGCACTCAATACTCTGACCAATAAAGGAAAGCATACCAAATGCCTTCTTCACTATCCTGTCTACCTGCGACTCTACTTTCAAGGAGCTATGAACCTGCACTCTAAGGTCTCTTTGTTCAGCAACATTCCCTAGGACCTTACCATTAAGTGTATAAGTCCTGCTAAGACTTGCTTTCCCAAAATGCAGCACCTCACATTTATCTGAATTAACCTCCATCTGCCGCTTCTCAGCCCATTGGCCCATCTGGTCCAGATCCTGTTGTAATCTGAGGTAACCCTCTTCGCTGTCCACTGCACCTCCAATTTAGATGTCATTTGCAAACTTACTAACTGTACCTCTTATGCTTGCATCCAAATCATTTATGTAAATGACAAAAAGTAGAGGACAGCACCGATCCTTGTGGCACTCCACTGGTCATAAGCCTCCAGTCTGAAAAACAATCCACCACCACCCCCTCTGTCTCCTATCTTTGCGCCAGTTCTGTATCCAACTGGCTAATTCTCCCTGTATTCCATGAGATCTAACCTTGCTAATCAGTCTCCCATGGGGAACCTTGTCGAATTCCTTACTGAAGTCCATACAGATCACATCTACCGCTCTGCCCTCATCAATCATAGAAAAGTACAGCACAGAACAGGTCCTTCAGCCCACAATGTTGTTACTTCCTTAAAAAACTCAATTAAGTTTGTGAAACATGATTTCCCACACACAAAAACATGTTGACTATCCCTAATCAGTCCTTGCCTTTCCAAATACATGTACATCCTGTCCCTCAGGATTCTCTCCAACAACTTGCCCACCATTGACATCAGGCTCACTGGTCTATAGTTCCCTGCCTTGTTCTTACCACCCTTCTTAAACAGTGGCACCACGTTTGCCAACCTCCAGTCTTCTGGCACCCCACCTCTGACTATTGATGATACAAATATCTCAGCAAGAGGCCCAGCAATCACTTCTCTAGCTTCCCACAGAGTTCTAGGGTACACCTGATCAGGTCCTGGGGATTTATCAACTTTTATGTGTTTCCAGACATTCAGCACTTCCTCCTCTGTAATATGGACATTTTGCAAGATGTCACCATCTATTTCCCTACAGTCTATATCTTCCATATCCATTTCCACAGTAAATACTGATGCAAAATTCTCACTTAGTATCTCCCCCATTTTCTGCAGCTCCACACAAAGGCCACCTTGCTGAACTTTGAGGGGCCCTATTCTCTCCCTAGTTACCCTTTTGTCCTTAATGTATTTGTAAAAACTCTGTGGATTCTCCTTAATTCTATTTGCCAAAGCTATCTCATGTCCCCTTTTTGCCTTCCTGATTTTCCTCTTAAGTATACTCCTACTTCCTTTATACTCTTCTAAGGATTCACTCGATCTTTCCTGTCTATACCTTACGTATGCTTCCTTCTTTTTCTTAACCAAACCCTCAATTTCTTTAGTCATCCAGCATTCCCTATACCTACCAGCCTACCCTTTCACCCTAACAGGAATATACTTTCTCTGGATTCTTGTTATCTCATTTCTGAAGGCTTCCCATTTTCCAGCCATCCCTTTACCAGCGAACATCTGCCCCCAATCAACTTTCGGAAGTTCTTGTCTAATACCGTCAAAATTGGCCTTTCTCCAATTTAGAACTTCAACTTTAAGATCTGGTTTATCCTTTTCCATCACTATTTTAAATCTAATAGAATTATGGTGGCTGGCCCCAAAGTGCTCCCTCACTGACACCTCAATCACCTGCCCTGCCTTATTTCCCAAGAGTAGGTCAAGTTTTGGACCTTCTCTCCTAGATACATCCACATACTGAATCAGAAAATTGTCTTCTACACACTTAACAAATTCCTCTCCATCTAAACCTTTAACACTATGGCAGTCCCAGTCTATGTTTGGAAAGTTAAAATCCCCTTCCATAACCACCCTATTATTCCTATAGATAGCTGAGATCTCCTTACAAGTTTGTTTCTCAATTTCCCTCTGACTACTGGGGGGTCTATAATACAATCCCAATAAGGTGATCATCCCTTTCTTATTTCTCAGTTCCACCCAAACAACTTCCCTGGATGTATTTCCAGGAATATCCTCCCTTAGAACAGCTGTAATGCTATCCCTTATCAAAAATGCCACTCCCCCTCCTCTCTTGCCTCCCTTTCTATCCTTCCTGTAGCATTTGTATCCTGGAACATTAAGCTGCCAGTCCTGCCCATCCCTGAGCCATGTTTCTGTAACTGCTATGATATCTCAGTCCCATGTTCCTAACCATGCCTTAAGTTCATCTGCCTTCCCTGTTAGGCCCCTTGTATTGAAATAAATGCTATTGAATTTACTAGTCCTACCTTGTCCATGCCTGCCCTGACTGCTTGACTCACTTCTGTTCTCAACTGTACCAGTGTCAGATTGATCTCTTTCCTCACTATCTCCCTGGGTACCCCCCCCCCCCCTCCCCCCCACCTTACTAGTTTAAATCCTCCTGAGCAGCTCTAGCAAATTTCCCTGCCAGTATATTAGTCCCCTTCCAATTTAGGTGCAATCTGTCCTTCTTGTATACATCACTTCTACCCCAAAAGATGCTTTTTTACTCATGTCAGCTTCCAATTCTTTTGCAAACTGGCTTAACTGTCTTATCAATCGGTCAACCAGTAGAAACCTTTTTTTCAAAATAGACATTTTCTAATCAACCTGCTCAGTGATGTTATTACATATCTCTGGAGGGTTGGGACTTAAACCCAAGTCTCCTGTTCCAGAAGTAGGGACATTACCACTGTACCAGAAGACTCTCCTGATCTGTTTTATGTACCCTACCCAATCCCTTCTCAAGTTAAACACCTCTATTAAACCCCTCCCTAGCCTTCTCTACTCGTAGTTCTCTCATGTCACTGTAATATTTTCAACTGTCGAGAAATACTAACTTTACAGTTGTCTCATGCGAATTAACTAGAGGCAGGAAATCATAGAATCTCTGGTGCAGAAAGAGGCCATTCAGCCCATCAGGTCTGCTCCAGCTGTCCCATTCAGACCTAGCGATCTCCATAACCCTTAATTTCCTTTGGCTAATCCATCTAATCTGCACATCTATGAACTGTGGGAGGAAACTGGAGTACTTGGAAGAAACCCACACAGACACAGGGAAAACATGCAAACTCCACACAGACCATCACCCGAGGCTGAAATTTAACCCATATCTCTGGCACCATGCGATTGCAGTGCTTACAGCTGAACTACTGTGCCAACTGAGTAGTAACATTTTACCCTTTCTATGACATACAGCACCTTGGAAAAGAAATGCTCAATTATTATTTATTTTTACACTGCATGTAAAGTGAATTCTACTGAAGCAGAAGGATGTATTGTCAAATGTTCCAATTCGGAGTCACCTGCTGTCGAGCTTGTTACGTTATTTTCTTGTTCTCCAATCTGCTGCCTTTCTTTTCCCTGCCTGCAGTCCAAGCTGCCATGATCCAGCAGAGAAGTCAGTTTGTCTCTCTCCTGAAGTCTGGCTGTGGAGGCCTGAGAACTCCATGGCAGTATTTTGACCTCTTGATCTCAATGGAATTGTTTTTAAAAGGGCATCCATGCTGCTATTGTCATTAGCAAATTTCAAACTATCTTCACTTTTCTAAGATTATATTCCTTATTAAAAGTAGAGCTTCCAGTGAAGACCCTATCCAAAGTTTCAATGGCAAAAGGGCAAAAAAAGTTACTTTGCTTTTATTGTCGTAACCTTTGATTAATGAGGTTAATTGTTTCAGTTGTTTATGCAAATTGAAAACAGCTAAGTTTTTCAGGTCCCATATACACTGTTGATAACATTTTGTTTTATTATCGATGCAATATAACATGCGCTATTGACTAACCCTACTGCCTATTTCACAGACCATTTGTAACTTGCTACGTTGAGACGGTTTCAATTGTACTGAGGCAGGATCCATTATAATCCACTTCAGTAAGGTCATAGCCATGTAAAATTGGTAATGATTGTAAATGCCAGCAACTAAATTATAATATTTGCAAACCTACAGAATACGTCTAAACATCCAACAGTACAATTGTAACTTCTGAATTGTTACAACATGCACTTATGCAACATTGAGTGGTCATACATAAAGACATTAGCTGATGGATCCTTTCAGCTCCATTTCTGGTAATTATCTTTAATTATTGTGGAGAGTTGAAAATGAACCTCATTACGAAATTATGTAACAACCGCCATGACAGCGTAAATAATTTAAAAATGGAAAGATATTTCTTAATTCTGTTGATGTACTCCTAATAAACAGTTGGAAGTTATACTGGAATCATACAATTCAGGTTTTTAGAAAATCTATTTATTCTTTACTGTTCTCCAAGGACACTGAGTCATGATGGTAACTAGAAAAGAACAAACTGTTTTGTCTGCGTGCCATGAGCAACTCTTCAAACTCAACAGCTCGAAGATGATTTTGCACTCTAACCTTTAGAGATGGCACTGCCACCTTAGTGCTCTGTCCTTTTCTTTGGTGAGTTTCGATTTTAAATGACATTTCTAATTCCATGAATTATACTGTATAAAATGCCTTAACAGTTAACAATTATTAACTGACAGAGTGTCATGGTTTATTTGGATCAATCATATATATTTTAAAGCAATAAAATTATCCAACTTGATTGCAGCTTGGGTTATCTGTTTAATTAGAGCTCATGCAGGGAGACGGACATAGGTGCTGATCGTCCTTATCCACAAAATGAGATGGGAATACTGGTCAAATATTTCCAAAGAGAAAGGAAAAATGCGACATACTTCTTGGTTTAAAGCCAGTTACAAAAAGTCACACTTATCAGAATGGCTGACACACAAACACTGCCAGAAGTCTACATTGATAGAAAGCTTGCTGTGAACATAATGCCAACTGTGATCCATCATAGGCAACTAAACGGTTCTATGGCTTCCTGCAATGTTCTTGAGGAAAGTAAAAAATGGTCCAGTACCCTCTCAATTGTTAAGTTGCCTTTTTTTGTCTTTACTTTCATTGCTTCAAATTCACCTGCTGTTTCTCAAAACAATTCTCTCTATAATTCTGGTGAACCTTTCATTCTCCGTAAAGTGAAAGATGTTGAGAGAAAGGAAACCTTATTTTTATTTGGTGTCAGAATCAATCATCCCTGAGCAAATATTACACAGATTAAGCACATAGTAAAGCAGCCCTGCTCAATAATATGATTTGAAATGCTCTCTCTTACATTAATATTAAACTCGGATTTCCCACAGCAGCCTAGGGGGAGATTGACAGTTTGGATGAAACTTGTGTTAAAACTGTCTTCTGCTTTATGTTGTAGCCTCTCTGCCAGTACAAACTGCACTCAAACTGTATTGAGCTGTCTTTTCAGTGACAAAGCTAAACACATCAATGGCACAACCATTCACCTTTTAGATGAAAAAAAAGGTGCAGAAGAAAACTTTGTTTTGGCTATTATGTAAAGCACTTACATTTTCTTCAAGTATGGTCCAAAGCGGATATTCTACAATGTTTTCATGTATTTTGCTTATATAACAGGCACTGCACTCCAGAATAATTAATTATATGAAGTGTATTATGCTGTGTTAACATGATATATAAATGAAAATATCTTCTTTCCTTTTATTTTTAGCAAAATTTATAATCTTGTGTGGTAAAGACAGTTGTCAGTGAACGACAAACCTTACTCTAGTCTTTTCTGGTCTCAAAGGAGAATAGGATTGAGAAACTTTAGATTTCAGATGTACAAATCTCCAACTGTGAGTTAATTAAACTGTCCAAATTGGAGGGGATCCTAGCTTTCATAAATAGTACACATTGGTAATAAAACCATTTCATTATCATCAGCTAATGCTGAATTTTATCAGTAATCGACTAGGTGTCATTTTTGGTGTGTTTATTTGAGGAAAGTTTTCTGCAAGCCCTAGTGACTATTCTTAGAGTATCTTTTCAAATCTTTTCCCAACGCACCATGTCCCTACAGCACCCCATTCATCATATTCTCCCACTTACTGCAGGTGGATTCCTGACAGCGGGCACCCGGCCAAATGCTGGAGGTCCAAAACTACCCAATATCATTAGTTTAATTTGCCCTAAGCATATTGAACAGATGGTAATTGGCATCTTGCTTTCATAATGGGGACCCAGAGTTTTTCTTGGACAGTGATTGCGCATTGTCACCACCCATAGACCATGCCCTGAGATACTTGAAAGTGATGGAGGTCTGGAGGAGCAACTGGTGAAATGGAGTTGCTGGGTAACTGCTCTGACTTACATGTGGGGAACTGTGGCTATCTAGTGAGAGATGGAAGGATTGGAAACTGCATATCAGTGAAGTATGATGATGGAATAATAAGGAGACTAATACACGCTATTGAATGGAACTAGACATTTGCAGCTCATGAGTGAGAATCTCACCTCACTGTCAACCACTTTGTTGCAAAATCTAAAGTTTTGCTCTCGATGCTTTGAAGCTCCTCACTGCTGATCCTAAATGACCCTCCCAATTTTGTTATGAATGCCCACGTTATTCAATGGGTGGGAAAATTCAACTATGATTATTTCAGCCACAGTTTTCAAATACATGCTTGTTCCTTCATTCTGAGGCTGTGCCCTTGGGTTCTACTCTCGCCCACTAGTGAAAACATCTTCTCCACATACACTCTATCCAGGCCTCTCAGTATTCAGTAAGTTTCAATGAGAACCCTGTCATTCTTCTACACTCCATCGAGTACAGATCAAGAGTTGTCAACTGCTCCTCATGTGACAAGACCTTCATCCAAGGATCATTCTTGTAAATCTCCTCTCAACACTCTCCAATGCCGCACATCCTTCCTTAAATACAGGCCCCAAAACTGCTAATAATATTCCAAATGTAGTCTGAATAGAACTTTATACAGCCTCCGCAGCACATCTCTGCTTTTGTATTCCAGCCCTCTCAAAATGAATGCTAACATTGCATTTGCCTTCATGCTCACCAACTGAACCTGTATGTTAACCTTAAGAGAGGGTCCTGAACTAGGAATCCCAAAGTCCATTTGTGCGTCAGATTTCCAATGCCTTTCCTCATTTAGAAAATAGTCTACATCTCTATTCTTCCTGCCAAATTGCATAATCACATACTTTCTCACATTGTATTCCATCTGCTCCTTCTTTGCCCACTCTCCTAGCTTGTCCAAGTCCTTCTGTAGCCTCCCCACTTCCTCAACATTACCTGTCTCTCCACCTATCGTTGTCTCAAAAGTAAACTTACCAACAATGTCCTCAGTTCCTTCATCCAGATTGTTAATGTAAGACATGAATATTTGTGGTCCCAGTACTGACCCCTATAGAATTCCACTCGTCACAGGCTGCCTCCTGAAAAGTCCCCTTTATCCCTACTCTCTATCTTCTGCTAGTCAGCCAATCCTGTATTCATGCCAGTATTTTGCACCTGATACCATGGGCTCTTATCTTACTTAGCCACCTTCTGTGCCGCACCTTGTCAAAGGCCTACTGAACACATCCACTGGTTCCCCTTTGTCTAACTTGCTTGTTATCTCCACAAAGAACTCTAACAGATTTGTAAGTCATGATCTCCCCTTGACAAAGCCATGCTGAGTCAACCCTATTAATGAATATTCAATTACTTTGCAATCTCATCCTTAATAAAGGACTCTAAAATGTTATCAACAACCGAAATCAGGTTAACCAGTCTATTATTTCCAATCTTCTGTCTCCCTCCATTTTTAAGCAATTAGCCATTTTCCAGTCCTCTAGTGCCCTCCCTGACTCCAATGATTCCTGAAAGATCTCCACCATTGCCTCAACAATCTCCTCATCTATCTTCTTCAGAACTCTAAGGTGTAGTCCACTCACTTTGGGTGATTTATCCACCTTGCAACTTCCCCAGCAGCTTCCCCTTAGTGATGGCTATTACACTCACCTTGTCCCCTGATTCTCTTGAAATCTTGGTATGCTGCTGGTGTCTTCCACTATGAAAACCATTGCAAAATTCCGTTCCTCCATTTCTTTGTTCACCATTGCTACTTCTCTGTGGCCTCATTTTGTCGTGGTCCAATGTCCACTCTTGGCTCTGTCTTACCTTTTATATATGTAAAAGGTTACTTTTGGCTTGGGACGCCAGTGTCAGGGTAGCTCAGGTTCACAGCCCTGCAGTGTGTGGGCAAAATTCAGCTAGCATTGATTTTCCACAAATTAATTTATTAGTGATCGAATGATTGACTGACCACACAATTAAGGGGAAAGCTTCTAGAAGTGGAGGCCAATGGCAGGACTTACTGCTTGGAAAAAGATGAAGGCAGCAGTTCAAATAAATGAGAGAAACAGAGAGGGAAGGAATCTCCATTTTTAGGTGCCGTGTCTCTAACATTTTAATCTTTTAAATAAAAAAAAATATACCTTTCACAGTCAGGGAATCATTGGAAATGAGAAGCTGTAAAGTGACACAACTTTGGTCAGAAAACCAGGAAAGGCCTCAGAGCTTCATAGTCTGCTAACAGAAAGCTACCTTCAGTCAGTGCTCAGTGCCTGAAGAACCCTACAACCATGAAGTAAATTCCAGTGAGTATCTGACAATATGCCTTGTTAGATCTTTAAGACTCCTTAACTTGTTATCTACCACTTGGAAGTGATTAGCCTTGCTAACGTTGAAAAACAGGTTGCAGAATGGAGCTGACATTTGATATACTGACATTAGTGTTAAATTTCTTATTCGTTCCCACCTCAACAACCCCTCTGTAACCCTGTTATCCTTGCTCATCTCCATCCGTAGCTGAAGATCAAAAGTGGCGTCAGAGATAGATAGGACAGTGAAGGCGGCGTTTGTTATTTATTGGTTAGAGTATTGAGTACAGGAGTTGGAAGGTCATTTGTGGCTGTACAGGAAATTGGTTAGGCCACTGTTGGAATATTGCATGCAATTCTGGTCTCCTTCCTATCGGAAAGATGTTGTGAAACTTGAAAGGGTTCAGAAAAGATTTACAAGGATGTTGCCAGGGTTGGAGGATTTGAGCCATAGGGAGAGGTTGAACAGGCTGGGGCTGTTTACCCTGGAGGGTGGAGGCTGAGTGGGTGACCTTATAGAGGTTTATACAATCATGAAGGGCTTGGAGATAAATAGACAAAGTCTTTCCTCTGCGGTGGGGGAGTCCAGAACCAGAGGGCTTAGGTTTAGGGGTAAGATTTAAAAGTGACCTAAGGGGCAACTTTTTCATGCAGAGGGTGGTATGTGTATGGAATGAACTGCCAGAGGAAGTGGTGGGGGCTGGTACAATTGCAACATTTAATAAGCATCTGGATGTGTATATGAATAGGAAGGGTTTGGAGGGAATTGGGCCAGGTGCTAAAAGGTGGAACTAGATTGGGTTGGGATATCTGGTCAGCATGGATGGGTTGGACCAAAGGGTCTGTTTCCGTGCTGTACATCTTTGTGACTCTACGACTCTAAGTGAAGGTGTTGTGTGAAATGGATAACTCTGAATGGCTGGGGGAAGTGAGTTTATGAACCAGAGACCTTGACCATGGGGAAGGCCTGCCACTGGATATTTCAGGGATTAACTCTGGGTTTTTCTCAAAGGCAGCAATTTGGGGTTTCTGGTTCTGGAGAGCAATTAGCCAATGCAATTGCTTTCAGCAGTGCCAGAGATCAATAGTGCACCCTGTCAAGATTGCAGAAAGAAGGTTGAAGGTGATCATGGCCACTTCAGAAAGTGAGGTGTCAGGGTTTAAAGGATGGGGAATGATTGGAAAGCCCAGAGATGGGGGAATGGTAGTGATGAGGACCAGATTCGAATGGGCAGCTAGCCCAGAAGGAAGTAGGTGGTAGCAGCTTAAGTTGGGAGTGGCCCCCAATGCACGCAAGATTCAACACAAATGAGGTGTCTTATCTCTTTACTCTTTTTCCAAACAACGAGCTGATCATTCCTGTCTGACTGCACACTCCAGCTGCATTTTACTGTGGGAAGTGTTACAATGTAGAAAATGCAAAGAATAACTTAAAGATTAATATGGAGGGAAAAACTAGACTATTACAGAAAGCTAGAAATATTTAAAAATATACTAAAAGTTGCTGTAAATATTTTTAAAATAATTAATGAGATCATAGAGTCAGAAAGATGCACAGCACGAATACAGACCCCTTGGTCCAACTCGTCCAAGCTGACCAGACATTCTAACCCAACCCAGTCCCATTTACCAGCACTTGGTCCCTATCAGTCTAAACCCTTCCTACTCATATACCCATCCAGATGCCTTTTAAATGCTGTAATTGTCCCAACCTCCACCACTTCCTTTGGCAGCTCACTCCATACATGCACCACCACCTTTGTCTCTTAGGTCCCTTTTTGATCTTTCGTTCTCACCCTAAACTTATGCCCTCTAGTTCTGGACTCCCCATACTAGAGAAGAGACTTTGTCTATTTATCCTATCCATGCCCCTCATGATTTTATAAACCTCTATAAGGTCACCCCTTAGCCTCCAATGCTCCAGGGAAAACAGCCCGAGCCTTCTCCCTGTAGCTCAAACCCTCCAACCCTAGCAACATACTTTTAAATCTTTTCTGAACCCTTTTAAGTTTCACAACATGCATTGGAATTAATACTGGAACAGAGGAGATAGCAGGTAAATTGAACAGGATTTTGTTATTGGCTTTTGCTGTAGAGGATAGTAGTGACATCTCAACTGGAAATTAGAAAATGGAAGGGAGAGAGGAACTTATAAATTTTAAAACCATCAGGGAAGTGGTACTGAGAAAACTGTTGGAGTTGCAGGCTGACAAGTTCCCTGGTCCTGTTGGATCTCAGTCTCAAATCATAAAAGAAAGGGTCCATGAAATAATCGTTTTTAATTTTCCAAAATACCTTAGATTTGAGGAAGGTTCCATTAGATTGGATCATAACAAGTGTAATTCCTTTTTGTCAAAAATGAGTTTTGGAGACAGAAAGCAGGAACAGTGAAGCCAGTTAGCCTTTCATCCGTCATTGGGAAACTGTTGGAAGGAATTACTAAATGCTATTGGTGACTTGTATAAAATGTAGGGAGATTGAGGGGTCTGGAAGGGTGGATCTGGAAAAAATGGTTGCTCTTGTGAGAGACTCTAGAACTAGGATTCACTGTTTCAAAATAAAGGGCTGTCCATTTGTGACAGAAATTATGTTTTTTTTCCCCTCACCGAGGTCAAGAATCCTTGGCACTTTCTTCCTATAAAGGAAGATGAAATTTAATAAAGAAATAGACAGATTCTTGATTGGGGGGTGTAATATTTTGATAGAAGTTACCAAAGGTAAGTGGGAGTATAGAGTAATAAGATCATTCTTGATCATTATAAAGACCATGTCTTTTTTTTAGAATTAGAATTAGAATTCCTACAGTATAGAAATAGGCCCTTCAGCCCAACAAGTCCACACTGCCCCCCAAAAGAGTATCCCACCCAGACACATTACCCTACATTTTCCCTGATTAATGCACCTAACCCAGATGTCCCTAAACACTATGGGCAACTTAGCATGGCCAATTCACCTGACCTGCATATCTTTGGACCATGGGAGGAAACCGGAGTACCTGGAGGAAACCCACACAGACACGGGGAGAATGTGCAAACTCCACACAGACAGTTGGCTAAGGCTGGAATTGAATTTGGTCCCTGGCACTGTGAGGCAACAGTGCGAACCACTGAGCCACTGTGCCATCCATATTTATCTTTATGCATTTTAAAATTTCAGTCTGAAATGAAAAAAGGGCAGTTTAAAACCCATTTAAATGATTGTTGCATGTTTTGCAAAGCAAATAAACTAAGACTCATGGCAAACTTCATGTAAACAGTTGTTTGAACAGGCAGTAATTGAAGTTTGGGTTGTAGATTATTTGGAACAAAGGGGTTTTGTGTAGATGCAGCCAGGTGATAACAAGACGTTGACTGGTCTATGCACTAGCAACCAATTATTGATTACAAGAGCCTTCTAGCTATCAACAACCATATGCTTGGTTCTCAAGTAATTGAAGAGCATGGGGCTGGAAGCAAGTGGAAGATACCCTGATGGAGAAGGTCAAACTGATCAGGAAGCTGGGGAAGACGTAAGGATGAAGCAGGACAATGACCAAGACAGATATGAATGCCTATAAAATCTCAGGACAAGGTGTCTGGGCAGGTGCAAAGTGATCCATTTTAGGAGGTCAAATCCATGATAAAAATATACAATAAATGGAAGGATCCTTAGGAACATTGATGTATGGAGGGATCTTGGAGTGCAAATCCATAGGTCTCTGAAAGTGTCAACACATGTGGATAAGGTGATAAAGGTGGCATATGACATGGCTGTCGATATCAGCCAGGGCATTGAGTATAAGAATCAAGTTCGCAAATCAGGTTACAGCTGCTTAAACTTTCGTGAGGCCACATTTAGAATATTGTGTGTTCTGGTCACCACACTTTAAGAAGGATGCAGAAGAGGTTTACCAGGGTGCCGCCTGGACTGGAGTGTCTTAGCTACAAGAAGAGGTTGGACAAACTTGAATTATTTTCTCTACAGCTTCAGAAGCTAAGAGGTGGCCTATTAGAACTATGTAAAGTTATGATAGACATGGATAGGGTGGATAGTCAGAGATGTTTTCCCCCAGAGTGTGTATGTCAAATGCTAGAGAGCATACGTTTAAAGGTGAGAGAGGGAACGTTTAAAGAAAACATGAAAGGCATTTCTTTTAAATACGGAGAGTGGTAGGTTCCAGGAATGTGCCAATAGGGGAGGTATATTAATGGCTGAGATAAACAGATTTTTAATTATTAAAGGGTTATGAGGAAACTGAAGCAGAT
Organism: Chiloscyllium punctatum; assembly: GCF_047496795.1. NCBI lineage: Eukaryota > Metazoa > Chordata > Chondrichthyes > Orectolobiformes > Hemiscylliidae > Chiloscyllium > Chiloscyllium punctatum. Next base: position 87,236,422 of record NC_092746.1, on the reverse strand, counting down.
ACAATAGCAATGGTTAAGAGACATTTAGGTAAAAACATGAACAGGCAGGGAATAGAGGATGTGGACCATTTGCAAGGCAGATGAGATTAGTTTAGAATTGCATCATGGCCAGCTCAGATATGAGGCTACAGGGCCTGTTCTTGTGCTTTACTGCTCTATGTTCAAAGTAAGTGCAAATAATAAAGAGCTTTTAAAATAAGAAGGGAAAAGTTATTTGAGAAAGAACTAAACAAAACAGAAATGGGTCAGAAGAATGAAAATTCAGGGAAGCATCAAAACACAATAAGCATGACAAGTTCTATTTGAGCTTTAAAATGTTATGATTCAAAATGTTTACATAGATGCATTTGTTAAATGTTACCTCATGTAAACATTTGTCACCTAACATGCTTTCCTTGGATGTGACATTTTTCCACTTCAATTTCAAAAGTTTTCGTTAAGTTCTAGAAGACATTCAAGGAAGTTTGTCACTTAAAATGCACTCAAACAGTAAAATTACAAGTTGTAATAATCCCTTTTTGATGCAGTGTTTTAGTACACAAAGGGCGGGTCATGTTACGGAAAGATAGATGCTATTTTAGGAATGCTTTGTTTAGAGCTATGTGTAGGTTAATAGCTGCAAAAGCACAAAAGAAATGAAGTGAGCGAGAGTGTAATATGTTCAGAATTATTGATGTGCTTGTGAAACCAAATGGATAGAAAGAATGAGCAGACAGATTGAAATCACGCATGCATATGACAGATTAAAAATACAATGTTTATAAAATATGGCACAATGGAATTTTTCCAGTATATTTTTAAGAAATTAAACTCCTTTTGCCATTTATCCTTATTCTCCAAAAGTCATTAACTATAATAATAATGGGGCTAGCAGCTGAATAAATGGGCTGTAAAACCATTAAATAGGTCTCTTCCTTTCTGCTTAAACTAATTATTGCCCTCTCACTGTAGTATCCATTAACATAAAGTAACTTAGTGTTTACCTATAGACTTTCTGTTGTGGACTTACCCCAAACCAATAAATTCTTGGGTTTACCAGAGTCATGAAGTATTAGCTTGCGCTGACATGGAGCAGAAGCAGTCTAGTTGACCCACTGAGTCTGATTCACAACTCAATGAAATAGTGGCCGATCTGATAATCCTCAACTCCATTTTCCTGCTATTTCCTCACAACCATTGATTCCTTTAATAATCAAAAATAAAAACAAAGCTGAGGCAAAGAGGAATGGAGCTGTATTTCAGAAGCATCAGTTTGGAACATGTTAGGACAATCTAATAACACTGTATTGTTTTTTTGGAATGTCACTCCAGGCTCGAAGGATGTAAAAGTGAAAGCTGAAAGCTACAGATCTGTTGGTATGTTGTGTGTTGTGGACACATTTTTAGTAGGACTATTGTGATGAAGCACCTGAGAAAATAAAAACAGATCAGAAAGAGCCAGTATGGATTTATTAAAAGTGTAATTAAAAGTCACGTCTAACTAACCTAGTGGAAACTTTTGATGGAGTCGCCAAAGTGGTAGACAAGGGAGTGTTTATGTTTCCTTATGGAGATGTGGATTTGTACTCCAATTGATGGTATCTGACTCAAGTGGCTGATCTTTTGACTCCTGTCAAGTTGAGGTCAGAGGCAGCTGGCTTTTTCAAATTGGCCTGACATCCAGTGTACTGGTTCCCTTGTTTAAATTGGCCTTTGGCCTATTTTTATGGAGGTGGGATCAAGGCGGAAGCTGAAATGCAAAGGGTAGCTGGTCAGGCTCATAAAGAATCACTTGAGGCCAATTAAAGGAGGATGACAGGAATGTTCCAGTCAGCATCCAGGTGCCCACTCGAGGCTGCAAGCCAGTTCAGATGCCTGGACATTGTCTTCCAGTGGCAAGCAAGGGTCCAGTGCTCCAGGCATTACCAGAAACTCGACCTGACCACATGGATTCAGCTGAAGGTAACAAACCACCTGTAGAGGATCACCCAGACAACCATTGCAGTAATGGCCTGGTTGCAAGTGCCATAAGCCTGATATAAAGATTTTAAAAAGGTAAACAAAAAATGCCTCCATCTTGAAGTACCTTCCCCCCTTACCTGCCAATAAGTAAGCACTGCTCCTATCAAGATCCAATGCTCCTTTCATTTAACAAGGACTTTGATTGTCTTCCTAATTTTGACAACCCACCTATCGTCCTTAATTGGATGGTAAATCGGTCTCTGGGCCAATTATATGGGTGATCCATGAAAATCCTAATGAGTAACTCAAAGGGGATAAGTGGTCCCAAACTCAACTTCTCATCAAAAAGGAACTCCTGCTTCTGGTGCCCCTCAGGGATATGTACTGTGTACTCAGCTTTTCTCTGTATTTATAAATTGTGTATGAAAGAGTGGAAAGCTAATTATTTCAAGACTGTCGGTTGTATTAAGTTAGATGGCACAGGATATAGTGCAGTCAGGACAGGAAGTTGGAAATGGACATTGATATAGGAGGTGGGTGAAATAAACTATGGTAAATAATGTTTAGTGCAGGGAGGTATGGTCTGAACTCCTTGGAGAGGCATCAGGATCAGAAGATTAATCAGGAGGAAACAGGATGGTCAGAGGGAAGGTAAGGAATAACTGCCAGAAACTTTGGCGGATATAAGGTTCCGATTTGTGGAATTCCATAGCTAACTGTAGCGTGTTAAACTGCTTCACGCAATTCCTTGAGAGAGTGTTGGCTGCTTATTACAACTCAATTTGAGCAACATTGACTGATCTTTCAATTTAATCTGTAATTCGTGGGTTTCCTAAACTTCTTCAAACAAAAACTAAATTCCTATTGTCACTTATCTTTATTTTCCATCAGACATGAACTATTACAATGTTAGCAGATGATGACTGGGGGCTAGCAGCTGTTTAACTCTAGGTTCCTTAATTACTGTCTGATTTTATTATTATATTTAATTTCATGACTAATACTATGGTAATATCTTAATGCTGACCAACTGATTTTATCTAAAGACATATGGACTTCAATATTAATAGCTGAAAGAATGTGGAGGAACAGATATTACTAATCAACCTGTTCATAGCAACAGTGGGACTTGAACCACAGACCTCCTGGTCCAGAGGTTGGTACAATGCCAGTGACAATGCCAGCTAAGATCATCAAATATGGATGAATATGATACACTTGGCCAATTAAGGAACATGCCAATCCCCACAGTTAGGATTTTCAGTGAACAGCTTGAACAGGAGTGAGGTCAAGTAGCAGGAAGTCCCAGCTGAGGTCTCCACAAATCAATCCAGTCTGATAGCCATGGGCAGCAGGCAGGGCCAAGCTTAGTTAGGGAAGACCATAAGACCATAAGACATAGGAGTGGAAGTAAGGCCATTCGGCCCATCGAGTCCACTCCGCCATTCAATCATGGCTGATGGGCATTTCAACTCCACTTACCCGCATTCTCCCCGTAGCCCTTAATTCCTTGTGACATCAAGAATCTATCAATCTCTGCCTTGAAGACATTTAGTGTTCCGGCCTCCACTGCACTCTGCAGCAATGAATTCCACAGGCCCACCACTCTCTGGCTGAAGAAATGTCTCTGCATTTCTGTTCTGAACTGACCCCCTCTAATTCTAAGGCAGTGTCCACGGGTCCTAGTCTCCTCGCCTAACGGAAAAAATTTCCTAGCGTCCGCCCTTTCCAAGTCATGTATTATCTTGTAAGTTTCTATTAGATCTCCCCTTAATCTTCTAAACTCCAATGAACACAAACCCAGGATCCTCAGCCGTTCCTCATATGTTAGACCAACCATTCCAGGGATCATCCGTGTGAATCTCCGCTGGACACGCTCCAGTGCCAGTATGTCCTTCCTGAGGTGTGGGGACCAAAACTGGACACAGTACTCCAAATGGGGCCTAACCAGAGCTTTATAAAGTCTCAGTAACACAATGGTGCTTTTATATTCCAACCCTCTTGAGATAAATTACAACATTGCATTCGCTTTCTTAATCATGGACTCAACCTGCATGTTTACCTTTAGAGAATCCTCGACTAGCACTCCCAGATCCCTTTTCTCACCATTTGGAAAGTAGCCCATGCTTGTATTCTTTTTTCCAAAGTGCAAGACCTCGCATTTGCTCACATTGAATTCCATCAGCCATTTCCTAGACCACTCTCCCAAACTGACTAGATCCTTCTGCAGCCTCCCCACTTCCTCAGTAGTACCTGCCTGTCCACCTAACTTTGTATCATCGGCAAACTTCGCTAGAATGCCCCCAGTCCCTTCATCCAGATCATTAATATATAACATGAACAGTTGCAGCCCCAACACTGAACCCTGCGGGACACTGCTTGTCACCGGCTGCCATTCTGAAAAAGAACCTTGAAGACGTTTAGCATCCCGGCCTCCTTATTTGATTTTAATACATTTAGATCAATTGCAGTTATAGTGCAGGTGGTTTTCTTTATACGCATTGGTCTCCTGGACTTGCCTCAATCTATGGTCTAGCGATCATGGCAAACAGTTTAGATCAGTCTTTGTACTCTTCAAACTTCATTTTAGTCTATGAAGGATCTCAGATGTAACAATCGGATGACAAAATTTAAGAAGCATGGCTTTGGGAGTGCGAAATCATGTCTCACACACTTGATTGAGTGTTTTGAGGATGTAACAAAGAGGATTGATGAGGACAGAATGGTGGATGCGACCTATATGGACATCAGTAAGGCATTCGACAAGGTTCCCCATGGGAGACTGATTAGCAAGGTTAGGTCTCATGGAATACAGGGAGAACTCGCCATTTGGATACAGAACTGGCTCAAAGGTAGAAGACAGAGGATTCTGGTGGAGGGTTGTTTTTCAGACTGGAGGCCTGTGACCAGTGGAGTGCCATAAGGATCAGTGCTGGGTCCTCTACTTTTCATCATTTATATAAATGATTTGTGTGTGAGCATAAAAGGTACAGTTATTAAGTTTGCAGATGACACCAAAATTGGAGGTGTAGTAGACAGTGAGGAAGGTTACCTCAGATTACAACGGGATCTTAATCAGATGGGCCAATGGGCTGAGAAGTGGCAGATGGAGTTTAATTTAGATAAATGTGAGGTGCTGCATTTTGGGAAAGCAAATCTTAGCAGGACTTAATGGTACGGTCCTAGGGAATGTTGCTGAACAAAGAGACCTTGGAGTGTAGGTTCATAGCTCCTTGAAAGTGGAGTTGCAGGTAGATAGGCTAGTGAAGGCAGTGTTTGGTATGCTTTCCTTTATTGGTCAGAGTATTGAGTAGAGACGTTGGGAGGTCATGTTGCGGCTGTACAGGACATTCGTTAGGCCACTCTTGGAATATTGCATGCAATTTTGACCTCCTTCCTATTGGAAAGATGTTGTGAAAACTGAAAGTGTTCAGAAAAGATTTACAAGGATGTTGCCAGGGTTGGAGAGGTTGAATAGGCTAGGGCTGTTTTCCTGGAGTCCTGGAGGTTGAGTGGTGACCTTATGGAGGTTTATAAAATCATGAGGGGCATGGATAGGATAAATAGACAAAGTCTTTTCCCAGGGGCGGGGGAGGGCAGAGGTTTAGGGTGAGAGGGGAAAGATATAAAAGAGACCTAAGGGGCAACTTTTTCATGCAAAGTATGGTATGTGTATGGAATGAGCTGCCAGAGGAAGTGGTGGAGGCTGGTACAATTGCAACATTTAAAAAGCATCTGGATAGGTATATGAATAGGAAGGGTTTGGAGGGATATTGGCCAGGTGCTGGCAGGTGGGACTAGATTGGGTTGGGATGTTTGGTTAGCATGGATAAGTTGGACCGAAGGGTCTGTTTCCATGCTGTACACCTCTATGACTCTATCTGTTAGGCCATGTTTAGTACTATCGTGACAATGTCCAGTGACATACAAAATGTATATATCAAGCCATAGTAGCAGTGCATCAGGCCATAGCGAAAATGTGTTAAAGTACGTTGGCTTCAGGGAAACATTAACATCATTGAACTGAAGTCAGATTACAGCCCAAAATGTATGGCGGGGAAAATAGAGGGAACACCCTGAAAGACAGGATATAGTTTATAAGGAGGCAAAAATAAAATGACAAAAGAAAGAACACCCTGGAGAACCAACAGAATTAATCAGAAGGTTTTGAGTAAGGAAGGGAAAATTCCAAGGTCAGTGCAGTGCAGTATTCGATCAGAATGGAAGTTCCTGTCAAAATATTGCCATTGCTGCTGCAGTTTGAAAATGGTGAGAGCTGACAACAAGGTCAGAAGTGGGAGATCTGGAAGCAGCAGTTTAAAGGTACAGGACTGTATCAGAGCTGTCTTCCACATACAAGTGGGCCTTTCTCATGAGGCAGGGTGTGAAAGAAAGTATGGCTGACATTGAAGCACAAAGCAAAATCAGACCAGAAAAAAAGAGTGATGTTTAATTAATTACTTCAGCAACAAGAGGAATCAATGGATGCATTTTTGACAGATTTATGCACATTAACAGAATGATGCAGATATGAAGTCTTAAAAGTTAAGAAGAGATCACATCGTTACAGGCAATAGGGATGAGAAATTGTGATTTTCTTCAATCAAAATAGAGCTCATGCTGGAACAAATGACTCTGTTATTTAAATGAACATCAGGGCTTAGACCTGGTCTGTTCATCAAGGAAACAACAAGAATCCTTTCTGTAAAGAGAGGCAGGACATACCATCAGAGCTTCACCAGAGACTCTCACTGATGATGTTCCCTAGTATGGTGACGAAACATCTGAAAACAAACTTTAAAGCTCAGTGAGCTCACTTACATACTTAGGAATCCTTTCAATTTGATTAGAAGTGTAGGCACCAAAGGTAGACTCATCAGCTTCTCAAAAGCTTTCCAAAATGCCAAATGGGCAAGAAACAATGTGAGACCCCATACTAAGATGTTCAAGGTGTAGTTCAAGGCAAAGAGTTGACATCATTCCTCAGTACAAGCTACATTATCAACAGGTTTAAGAATAGCTTCTTCTCTGCTGTTATCAGACCTATGAACAGAGATTAGAGTTGATCTTTCTCTGCACCTTCCCTATAGCTGTCACGCCATATTCTGCATTCTGTGCTATTACCCTGCTGTACTTATGTAAAGTATGATCTGTCTCGTTAGCAGATTAACACTTTTCACTGTATCACAGTACATATGACAATACTAAATCAAATCATTCATCACAAATTCATTGCCAAATAAAGAGAGAGATCCCAGAGCCTCTTTGGAAGCTAGTGTAGAAGCTCGTGCACAATGGGAATGGAGACTTGCACAGTACATTAAGATAACATCTCTGCTAATCTTTTAACATGCAGGAAAGTACATCACAACAGAAGCATCAAGAATTGCGATTGGAACTGAACTTGGAGTCAAACGAAGCCAATGAATCTGCAGTCACTTAATGAAAGGAGGAAGCAGCAGCTAGCATCTCCATTTACGAACACTGGCAAATGTATCTTTGTTTTGAAGAAGAGTCATTGGACTCAAAATGTTAATTCTGTTTCTCTCTCCAGAGATGTTGACAGACAGACTGAGTTTCCCCTGCACTTACTGCTTTTGTGTCAGATCTGTAGAAACTGCAGTTTATTCGCTTTCATTACGTATGTGCCTCTGGTGGAAAACTCATTCCCTGTATCAATCATTGACTGCTTTGTTACCAAATCAACATCTGCTCATTAATCCCTTTGGACTTACAAATGGTCAGATTATCTGCATCAGTACAACTTTAAGGTCAAGATTCTTGGAGGTTGAAGAACTGAGTAGCTGTCATGCTGGGGTGTACATCATCACAGGGAGCATTTGCGTTGGTAAAGGAGCATGCACCATCAAAGACTTTGAGATTGCAATAATCTTGCACAAGATTGCAAATCTTATTATGTGTGACGGCTTTGAACCAGAACTGGTAAAAGGCAGTGTACAGCAGACAATAAGCCAGTATATGAAAACCAAGACTCAAAGTAAATTTAATGCCATCCTACAAAGTATGTGATGAATTCACGTTGTTTGATGACAACTGTTTTACATGTGGAATTTGAGTGGTTATGCCAAAAGAGATGCAGCAACATGTATTGTCATATAGAAAAGTTCATGAGCAGTTGTGTGATTTGTATACTCAGCAAAACAAATCTCTAAAACCATGTCCTACACTTCTACAGTCAAAACCATGGGGACAACTCCAAGTAGAAAAAAAAATCAGCCTTTGTGTTTGTTGTCCATGATCTATGTCCTGAATGGTCAGAAATCACTACAACAAAATTCCATATCCACTGTTTTTCCCATTCATTGCAGAGAAATATTTCCAAAACATAATTGCCAGAGACCATCGCAACAGACAATACAGTGCAGTTTGTTTCCAGTCTAAATGGAGTTTCTAGCAAACTACAACATTTACCAATCTCTACCATTGTGGTACAATCCACAACTGAGTTGTGGCTTCATATGGTTCAACAAGGTAATAAAGGGCAGTCTGAGAGATAGAATATCTGAGGAGGAAATGCTATTTCACACACATCGAGCCATCCTTTGCTCTCTGACCAAACCCAATTTATGACCGATTGTAACTAATATCCAATAAGAATGTCAAAACAAAAGCAAAATAAATCACAAAGCAATAAAGCAATCCAGGTAAAGCAAAAGTACATTCTCCACACGTGAACAAACAGTAGGGATTCACATCAAATGGCATAATTGTGATCACAAATTCACATCATCTCTATTAGGACCAAGCTGAAGACGTCTATTATCTCAAAGACTATTTTTGTGTGAAGAGAAAGAAAAGGTCACTCAGTCAGAAATGTTTTGACAAGCATGTACTTGATTTTAAAAGAAGGTTTCACTTCAATTGGATTTTTACTTTTACAAGGGTAATTAGATGTAGATTAGAATAATTAATATATTTGGTATTGGATTATGGATGTCTGTTGACTTATGTTAACTCTCTTCATGCCATTAGTTATGCCTGGGTATGTTTCCAGAGAAATAGAAATGAAACTGAAAGCAAGAAGCTGTATTGTGAGAGAGTAGAGACTTTAGAAGCCCTTACAATGTAATGGTCCAATAATCAATTTCCCATCAGGATTGATTAACTTCGTGGGTTAGTTTATTTAAAACACAAAAACACATTACAAGTCACATCTGTTGAAAACATGAGTGGGCTGTGTAGAGTAGATAGAGAGAAACTGTTCTTACTTGTAAAAAGAAACAAGAATAAGAAGGCATTCATTTAAAGTGATCTTCAAAAGAAGCATGGCTGAAATGAAGAAAAAAAAAGATTTCACTTGGCAAGTAATTAAGGTATTAAATGCCCTTTGGGAAGTGTGGTGTGAGTGGGTAAAATTGAGCTATTCAAGAGGGCGTTGAATGATTATTTGGATAAAAATAATGTACAAGGGTAGGGGGAAAAGCAAGATAATGGTAATAAGAAATGATGTTTGTTTGAAGAGCCAGCGGCCTCTATCTGTGCCATTGCACTGCTGTGATTCTGTGAAGTTATGAAGAAGACATTACGACAAACCAACTGCTCTCTGTTGAGCAGCTTGGAAGATTATAACATGATATATACATAACATCTGGGAGTCATTGACGGTGAACACATTTCAAGGCAAGGTACCTAAACAACAAATGAAGCTCATGTTTTACTAATTCATAATCTCAATTTACCGGAGACACAACACACAAAATTATTGCCAATAAGGAGAGGGAAAATAGAGTCCACCATTAGAGAGTTCATATGAAACAAAGAACTGCAGATGCTGGAGATCTGAAACAAAAACAAATTGCTGAAGAAACTCAGCAGGTCTTGCAGCATCTGCAGAGAAAAAGCAGAGTTAATGTTTCTTGTGCAGTCACCCTTCTTTATAACTTGTGTGGCATGGCAAAGATGTCTTCTTTTAAGGAAAAATGAACAACTCGATAGAATATCATTTGCAACAGACAAATGCCTACAACTGTGCAGACTCTGAATACCAATGTTTTCAGCTTGGCCTGAGAGCACAACACTGATATTCAGCAATCAGTAGTTCAGCAGACTGAGGGCATTGAAGTGTGGTTGGTCCATAACAAGCATGATGTCAAATACAATATTGGAAATCATTTAAATTGGTTCCATTTCTCACCCACTGATCCATCTGTTGATATTTGAGCCTGTGTCTGCATAGGTATTTACTGATGTCAAAAGATCTGAGTTTTATCTGGCTTCAAAAATTGTTGTTCAACAGCCTCATTTTCATTTCAAGGGCATTTCAGGAAAACAGTGTATCATATTTTGAATTAAATTCAAATGAAAATCTTTTGCAAATTGCCTCAGGGTGTTGGGACAAGTGATGTGGGAATGGTACAGGTTACAAATATCCATTGAAATGTGACTGATTAAACCCAGTAGCTAGCGTGTTGCACACATATTCCACATGCGCTGACATTTTCCACCTTTTTAACAAACGACCAGAGCCAAAATAATTTTTAAAAAGTGAAAAAACTGCAGATGCTGGAAATCAGAAACAAAAACAGAAATTGCTAGAAGCTCTCAGTAGGTCTGGCAGCATCTGTGGGGAGAAATCAGAGTTAATGTTTCGGATCCAGTGACCCTTCCTCAGAACTGGTCCAAAATTGCTGGTCGAGTAATTTATGTTTTTGGTTCTGATTTCCAGCATCCGCAGTTCTTTCAGTATTATTTAGTATTTAACTCACTATTTTTTTCAGTTATGCCCACCTTGAAGAAGTTCTACACCTCTCTCCAACAGGATTTCCATATCAACTCTCTAATGGTGGACTCTACTTTCCCTCTCCTTATTGGCAATGACTTTGTGTATTGTGTCTCCAGTAAATTGAGATTATGAATTAGTAAAACACGAGCTTCATTTGTTGTTTAGGTACCTTGCCTTGAAAAGTGTTCACCCTCAATGACTCCCAGATGTTATGTACATACCATGTTATAGTCTTCAAGTTGCACAACAGAGCACAGTTGGTTTGTTGTAATGTCTTCTTCATAACTTCCCAGAATCACAGCAGTGCAATGGCACAGATAGAGGCCATATGGGTCATTGTGTCTGCACTGGCTCTTCAAACAAACATCATGACTTACGACAAGTCTCTTGCTTTTCCCCCGACCCTTGCACATTATTTTGATCCAAATAATCATCCAATGCCCTCTTGAATACCTTAATTTTTTTTTCTTGACCACTGTTCAAAAGTTTTTGAGTCTACCACTCTGGCTTTAGGCCTATGCTTATCATCACTGTCTTGATTTTCTTCATATGACTTTATATTCCATGCTCCTTGTTCTTTGCTTTCACTTTATCTATACAGAATCCTCAGAGTGTGGAAGCAAGCCATTCACCCATCAAGACCACAACAACCCTCTGAAGAGCATCCCACCAGGATGCACACCACCCTACCCTATCCCTGTGACCCTGCATTTCCCATGACTATCCCACCTAGCCTGCACATCACTGGACACGATAGACAATTAAGCATGGCCAATCCACCTAACCAGCACATAGAGTCATAGAGATGTACAGAATGAAAACAGATCCTTCGATCCAACTCATCTATGCTGACCACATATCCTAAATTAATCTCGTCCTATTTACCAGCATTTGGCCAATATCCCTCTAACCCCATCTTTTCATATACCCGTCCAACTGCCTTTTAAATGTTGTAATTGTACCACCTCCACCACTTATTCTGGCAGTTCATTCCATACACATACCACTGTTTGCATAAAGAATTATCCCTTAGGTCCCTTTTATTTCTTTCCCTTCGCAACTTAAACCTACGTCCTCTAGTTTTGGACTTCCCCACCCTATGGAAAAGACTTTGACTATTCACCCTATTCATGCCCCTCATAATTTTATAAACCTTTATAAGATCATCCCTCAGACTCCAAAGCTCCATGGAAAATAACCCCAGCCTACTCAGCCTCTCCCAATTACATAAAATCCTCCAACTCTGGCAACATTGTTGTAAATCTTTTCTGAATCCTTTCAAGTTTAAGATCATCCTATAGCAGGGGGACCAGAAGTGAACACAGTATCCCAAAAGTGGCCTAACCAATGTCCTGTACAGCCTCAGTATGACCTCCCAACTCCTACACTCAATGTACTGACCAATAAACACATGCTTACCTGTCTATCTGTGACTCCACTTTCAAGGAAATATGAACCTGCATTCCAAGATCTCTCTGTTCAGCAACACTCCTCAGGACCTTACTATTAAGTGTATAAGTCCTGCTAAGATTTGCTTTCCCAAAACGCAGCACCTCACAGTTATCTAAATTAAACTCCATCTGACGTTCCTTGGCCCTTTGGCCCATCTGATTAAAGTACCGCTGTACTCTGAGGTAATCTTCTTCGCTGTCTATTACACCACCAATTTTGGTGTCATCTGAAAGTTACTAACCTTACCTGTTATCATCACATCCAAATCATTTATATAAATGATAAAACAGTGGATCTAACATCAATCCCTACAGCACACTGCTGGCCATAGGTTTCCAATCTGAAAAGCAACCCTCTACCACCACCATCTGTCTCCTACTTTCAAGCCAATTTTGTATCCAAATGGCTAGTTTCCCTGTATTCCATGTGATCTAACCTTGTGAATCAATCTTTCATGCCAAATCTTGTTGAGCGCCTTACTGAAGTCCATATAGACAACGTCCACCTCTCTGTCTTCATCAGTCCTCTTCAAAAAACTCAAATCAAATTATTGAGACATGATTTCCCATGCATAAAGCCATGATGACTATCCTTAATCAGTCCTTGCCTTTCCAAACATCTTTGGACTGTGGGAGGAAACCAAAACACTCAGAAGAAATACATACAGACATGGGGAGAATATGTAAACACCACACAAACTGTTGGCTGAGAGTCAAATTGAACTCAAGTCTCTGGCACTGTGGGGCAGTGCTAATCACTGAGCCATCGTGCCACCACACATTTTTACATTTTTCAATGGTGCCTTTTCTGACTCTGCAGTTAGCACACTGTCATCTACAAGTCTCATATTGTCAACATTCATCCTCCTGCGGTTGCATCTTTTATTATCATGTTCATAACTCCATTGCAGGTTAGACAGTTCTGAGATGCAACACATCCCTGACCTCTCTTGCTTTGCTTCGTAAACTGTTCAAGACATCTACTGTAAGCCTCTCGACTACTGACTGATTCCAGTACAGATTCTGAATTAGTCTTTGATCATTTCTGTCAATTTTTAGTTTGTCAAAGAACTACCTAATTTTGTAATGTTACACTCAATCTATAAAGCAAACAGGTTTATACTCCCCCAGCAATCCAGTAATGATTACAGATCATGCTGTTATAACGTGACAGTTGTGTTCCTCTGAAACCTTGTGCTGTAGAAAATCACGCTGTGGAAAACCTCTGGAAAATCACGCTGTGGAAAACCTCTGGAAAATCAAGCTGTGGAAAGCCTCTATAGAAAATCACGGTATGGAAAACCTCTACGGAAAATCACACTGTGGAAAACCTCTGTGAAAAACCACGCTGTGGAAAATCTCTAGAGAAAACCATGTTGTAGAAGATATCAAATAGATAATTGCTATACCCATTCAGTAGAATGGACATTTCATTGTCCAAACAACATCCATAATTCGTCAATTGTGTTATAGTCCACTTGCGCTGATGAAATGCACATTATAGCAGAGTGACTTATACTCTCAAGATGAAGCCCTCTTTTGTTTTTTTTGAGTCTGATTCCAGACAAGGCGTCATCAAGCTCTGTTTCGATAGAGTGGTCATTTCTTTCTGAACTGGTAATTAGAATTGTTTCCACCAAATAGCACGTGAGTTTTTTTTTAATCTGTACTCGGAACGCACTAAGGCTTTTGATTTGTTTGGGAGTTTAAATGAACACTGACTGTATAATATCCTCAGGTACGAATCCTATTCTGCAGTGACCAAAGTCCTGTGGGACAGTACGCAAAATCTTCACCTAGAAGCCTCTCAAAACACCTCAGAAAATTAAAATAGGAGGGTGACCATTTGTAGAAAAGACAACCATAAATAGAACTAAGAAAACTGGTGAGGAGCTGCTCCTCCAATCGGCTCTCTCTCTCTCTCTCTTGCAATTGCTGGTGATCGGTTCTTCCATCTTATTAGTGAGCCTGTGAGTAACTCGGAAATCAAATGATTGCAATGAGGGAATGACTGAGCTGAGCTCGTGGGATTGGGGTACGTGTGAGAATGTATTGTGTGTGTGTGTGTATCGTGTGTGCTTATTGTGTGTGCGTGTGTGTGTGAGAGAGAGAGACAGAGAGAGGCATGTGTCAGAGGTGAATATGTATCTGTGTGTATCTGAGATGTGCGAGAGATGTGTTTGCGTGTGTGTGGTGTTTGTGCATCGTGTGTGTGTGTGTGTGTGTGAGAGAGAGAGAGGTGCATATGTATGGTGTTTTTGCATCATGTGTTTTTGAGAGATGACCTTTTGCTGCAAAACACCCTTTGGTTGTCGAAGCATCTGTTGATAGGGGCATGACAGGAAAGAGGCTTCAAGGAGTGTAGAGAATAAGAGCTAAGAGAATGAGACCTCAAGGCGGAATTTTAACGTAGCTGTGGAACTTGTGAGGGTGGTGAGAAGGATACTTTAAGAAAAGTAATTGCAGGGTCAAGAAGACTAAAAGAAAAGATGGAGAATGAGGCTGTAAGGGCAATATGCATAGAAGGATATTGTAAGATATTGACAGTAGAGGAAGAGATTGCAGTGGGGAAGAGAAACCTGCAAGGGGAGAGAAAGAAAGCTGTAAGAGATGTGCAAGGAAGTGGAGAGAGAGAGAGGGAGGCCTCAAATGGTGGGGAAAAACAATTTTAAACAGAAATATTATGAACAGAGTTGCAAAAATTTGAAATCAATGAAAAAATTATTTCCTTGCATAAATTGCTCCATAAGTTCAGGAACTTCTATTTAGGAAAATGCAGTGGAGACTATGCTGAAGTACACTGTGTTAATTGCTAATTGCAAATCTGAACTGCAGTAAAAAGGTTACTGACTGTCTAGTTGAGATGCTCCGGTCATAGAGCATGCCATAAGTCAATACAAATACAGAATGTATTGTTGCCATGTAACTGCAACACCTATTAAATGGGGAAGTGAAAATGAAAATAGAAGCTAAATATAACCTTCATAAATCAAAACATAGCCTTCGAGAGAATCTCAAGAACCCCAAAATAAAATCTTGACCCTCCCTGTTCTGTTAATATCTTTGCAGTGACCTGACAGTGTCATAATTTTATATTATTCAGAACTTTCAGTTTTTCTGTTGGTATCTCATTCAATCAAAATGTTTTTCTTGCTTGCATCTTTATGATCACTACATATATTTCTGTCTCAATTATGTCTGGTCCTCATCTTCCCTGCTTTACCTTTGATGCAAATGCTAATCCAGTTTTGCATTCCATGTCTCCGATTTTTGAAGCTGCCAAGTTTCAGAGGATGCTTACTCCCTCACATATCAGAGACTTATTGAAGCTAAATGTCAAAGTTACATGCTGCATTTTTTAAATTTACATTTTCGATGCAAGTTACTTTCTCCTCTATAGATGCTTCTTTCGGAATGTCATTCACTACCCAAATCAGTCTAAGTGCCTGTTGAAACTGATGACCAAGATAAGAAGGAGACTTTCTCCACCATTTTACTATCTTCTCTTAATTGCCTAACCAAGATAAACTGAGGACATTATTGATTTTTGTGAAGTCTTTTTTTTAAGATTAGATTACTTACAGTGTGGAAACAGGCCCTTCGGCCCAACAAGTTCTCACCGACCCGCCGAAGCGCAACCCATACAGACCCATTCCCCTCTGCACCTAACACTACAGGCAATTTAGCATGGCCAATTCACCTAACCTGCACATTTTTGGACTGTGGGAGGAAACCAGAGCACCCGGAGACAACCCACGCAGACGTGGGGAGAATGTGCAAACTCCACACGATCAGTCACCTGAGGCGGGAATTGAACCCAGGTCTCTGGCACTGTGAAGCAGCAGTGCTAACTACTGTGCCACCGTGCCACTTCTGTTTCATAGTGATCAAACCTGATCTTATATTCAATAATGTATACATTCATATCAATGTAATATTATTGGAAATATTCTCCATATTTGTTTGTGACCTGAATGAATTTTAAATGAATTTGTAAAATATTCTCTTATGTATCTGAATTGACCTACTTAACAAAAATACTGGGATCAGCCATGCATCTGAGGCACAGTGATAAGCATGGATTAACAATTTTAACCTACAATTTCGAACGGTGCAAAGCAGTCTGAAGAGTGAAGGACTTTCCTTGGTATTCAAGGGCAGTCCAATACAATGCTCTGATGATAGTCTCATTGATGGCTTTCATTGTTGTGACGTAGTTTTAGCCCACCTGTGAACTGTATTGCAAAGAACATCACCTTAAACATCATCTGGTGTGTCACTAATGAATACAAAGTTTCCATTGTCAGTTCCCTGCCTCAATCTGCACCACTTGAACAATAAACTATTTGACACAATACAGTCCTTGAATTTTGTGTGACCAATAAATGATCTTACACAATCCAATCCTTCCAAGATTATTTGAACAAAAGAAAACAGAAGACTGCATTTTATGCACTGTGCTGATGGTTGTGACTCTAACCCAGCAATGCATGGATTACCAACTCCTACCAGATCTTAGAAAATCGTCAAATAATGTAAATGGCAATTTTATTGGGGTCACCCAGTGGGATGTCAACTAACTACATACATGAAGAGCAGTATCATTCCCAGTCAACAATCAGACTGGCTTGGAGGGAACAGGCAGCGAACTGTAAGTCAGCCATGGCCACACATTTAAAGGTACCCCGGGATAGGACAAGGACAGCTGTACTGGATGCACACACAGGTTTTTGTCTGGGGGAAATATAAATTCCAGTGAACTATTGTGGTGATTAGGAAGTTCTTTTTAAATGTGGCTGACTATCCAGCTAGCTCAAAGCCTTCAGCATCTTTGCCATTAAAGAAAGAACATTTAAAATAGTTGACTAACTCCTCTGATGAAAAGACAGTATGTAAGATGATATTTCCAACTCATCTCATATGCTGCAAAATGGAAGTCCAGTATGACCAACTATTACAGGTTTCTCATTGTGTTTCCCTTTGGGACATAATAGGATTGTGTCAAGGTTGCCATTCAACCTGTTGTGCCTACCCCAGATCAGCCCTTTAACTTTGTGTGCCTTCCTGCAGTTGGCTGAGAGAATGGAGTTTGAGTTTCATTTATTGTTGATACATGTACCAAAATACAGTGGAAAGTGTTGTTTTGTGTGCTTTACAAGCAAATCGTACCATACAAAGTTCATCAGGGCAGCAGGACACAGCACAATATACAGTTACAGCTGTGTCAGAATTAACATCTGAGAGGTCTGTTCAAAAGTCTGATAGCAGGAAGGGAAGAAGCTGTTCTTGAATCTGTTCATATTCAAAGGGCCAGACCAAGGATAGCTTCAAAAATTTAATGATTACGCCATGTTACCTGCTTTCATTGGCTGTGAAGTGCTTTGGGAAGTGCCAGGATTGTGAAGGTTATGACAGAATTACCAGTCTTCCTTTCAGATCAATGCATTACTACGCTGTTTTCATTTGGAAGCTGTTTAAGGATAGGCAATGGCCTAGTGGTTTTATCTCTAGACTGTAAATCCAGAGATCCAGGTAATGTTCTGTGGACCTGAATTTGAATCCCAGGTATAGGATTTGAATTCGATAATAATCTGGAAATAAAAGTCTAATGATGACCATGAAACTATTGTTAGGATTATGGTTAGGAAAAACCCATCTAGTTCACTAATGTCCTTTAAGGAAAGAAAGCTGCCATTCTTACCTGGTCTGGCCTACATGTGACTCCAGACCCACAGCAATGTGGTTGACTCTTAACCTAATTGCCTCTGGGCAGTTGCGGATGGGGCAATAAATGTTGGTCCAGCTAGTGACGTGCACATCCAATAGATGAATTTTTAAAAATGGTTCCGTATTCCAGTTTCACAAAACTCTGAAAAGACCTATGTCCTCGTCGTTATTCTGTTCACTGAGCTGGCAGGTTGGCTTGCAGACCTTTCGCCCCCTTTCTAGGTGACATCATCAGTGCTGCACTGCCTCCTGTGAAGGGCTGCTGCACAATTCCACTTTGAATTGATATGGTTCTGTTTGGGCTGTTTCTGGTTGGTGCCAGTTCCAGTTTTCCATTGCAGCTGTTTGTATATCATGTCTAGGTCAACGTGTTCATTGATGGACTCTGAGGAAGAATACATGCTTCCTTTACTGTTCTTTGTTTGATCTGTCTTAGTATCACTGTTTTGTCCAAGTTAAACTCATAGTTCTTGTTGTCTGTGTGTATGGATACCAGGGAGAGTTGATCGTGTCATTTAGTTGCTAATTGGTGTTCATGGATGCTGGTCGTTAGCTGTCTATGTGTTTGTCCTACATAGTGTTAAGTGCAGCCGCTGCATGGGATTTTGTGAATTACATTCACCCTGCACATAGTGGGTAAGTGGTTGCTGGTTTGTGAGCTGTCAAGATCCCTAGCAGTCAGAGCAGTCTGGTTGTCAGTTCTGAAATGTTTTTAACATATGGGAGAGTAGCCAGTGTGTTGGGGCATGTCTTGACTTGTCCACCAGGCCTCTGAGATGAAGCTGTGGGAGTATCCATTTTTGGCAAAGACTTTATAAAGGTGTTCGTCTTCCTCTCTTCGCAGTTCCAGAGTGCTGCAGTGTGTTGCTGCTCCCTTGAACAGGGTCCCAGCATTTATTGCCAGTCTCTAGTTGCCCTTGAGAAGGTGGTAGCGAGCTGCCTTCCTGAAACGCTGCAGACACGTCAATTGTTACTGAGTATCAGTGATGGAGGAATTGAGTGTTTGTGCACCAGAATTGAAAACCGTGGTGCTGGAAAAGCACAGCAGGTCAGGCAGGTCAATGAATTCCTGATGATGGGCTTATGCCCGAAATGTCGACTCTCCCGCTCCTCAAATGCTGCCTGACCTGTGATATGTTTTCAGCGCCACACTTTTCAACTCTGATTCTTCAGCATCTGCAGTTCTCACTTTCTCCTTGTCCTGAATGGTGTCAAGCTTGAGCATTGGTGGAGCGGCAGCCATCCAGACAAATGGGGAGTATTTCATCACTCTCCTGCCTTGTGCCTTGTGGACAGGCTTTGGGGAATCAGAATGGGAGCTACTCACTGCAGTAATCCTAGCCTCTGACCTGTTATTGTAGCCACTGTATTTATATGATGAGTCCAATTAAGCTTCTGGTCAATGGTTATCCCCAGAATGTGAAAAGAGGCAGTCCCTGGATTGAGAAAGGGATCCATTCTGGAGGCTGTTCACAACTGGATTTGTACGCAGGTTGAAATACAATGCAGGATAATATAAAACTGCTGTTCATAAGTACAGGAAAGATTCTTATGTTGGATCTTTAGAATTACATTCCAGTATGGGATCATGTTTATAAGTATGAACATTTATTAGTCGGACATTTTTATATTAATGGCCCCCTGTAGAGTGGAATTCAGTGACGGTAATATCTTTGAATGTCAACGGATGATGGTTAGATTCTCTCAAAGACCCTTTTGATTTATTATAGAAAACTTGAACCTAATTATGAATTTGCCATAGAAAATTTAAGTCAGCAATGGCCATTTATGAATAGTCATTACTGGCACAATGTACATTAACGTTTTCAGGTACAGGAATCATACAGAGAAGTTGGGCCCCAGCTGGAGTACAAAACAGGGACTTGTTTGCCTATTTGAAACCTTATCAGTGGGAAGGAAAGTCAGATAGGAGAGAACATAAAAATGGACTGACCAATTCTCCATCACCTATTCTGTACTACTCCCCAAGGCCAATTACACTTGAATGACTAAGTTAAAGAAAATAAATGTATAACAGACTCTGTAGAATTATGTACAAGTGAACATCAACAGAAATCAGGAACATAATCAATCACTTCTGAAAATATGAACCACAGGTCAAATGGTAGCATGGATACCACAGTGAGTTTAGATTCCCAATACCTAGACTTGAATCCATCCCATGATTTGACAAATTTGAATTTGAAGATTCAGCGAGTTTGCCAAATGTCATTCTGGATACTGTGAGGCAAGGCCTGTTGTTCAAAACCATCCATAATTCATCATACATTGACAAACTCAATCAGAGAAAGTTGATGATGATGAATTGGAAATGCATCTCAATGCTATCTGTGTCATGTAGACTTCTACTTTTTAAACTTATTTCTTTTTCTATTTTTGTACCTGGGTACCATAATAACTAAGATGCATTGGGAATGGTGACATTGTCCACTTTTCACAGTATTCATTTACAGGGTACTCCTGTACTTGAGTACACATGACAATAAAACCTAAATCCGAATCTAAAAAATCTAAATCTTCCATATTGAAAAATAATTGGGATAAGGGTTTATGCTAACTGAGTCAAACTAAATGCATGCTATTTACCATCTGATGCTGTACAGAATTGAATCTGTGCTTTCCATTGCACAAGAGGCTACAATTATAAAAAAAGTGTCTATTCCTCAAAACTGAAAAAGACCTTGAAATTATGCTGTCTCATAATGTCATAGGAAGAGCTCCTTGTGGTGCATGCAAACTCTTTGTCTTTCCTTTGTTAGCTTTCAAAGTGTACTGTATTTTCAAATAATAACTTTGACAAATTCTCCACTGAAGTTGTAATTTCCAGCATTCAGCTGCCCAGCTGGGGGTATTAATCCAGTTAGAAGTTGAAATGTAATTTAAATAAAAGAAATACACAAAGCATACTTCTGCTATGCCACAACTACATAACAATGCAGGTGTTAGAAAATCTTTTAATAACAAAGGAATCAGTGAGTCACTCTTTATTGGAGGATTTTTAGTAAATCCAACACTAACTAAGAATAATTACACCAGTGTTTGAAGTAGGTATTTTATTTCTTGTTGCAGTCACTAAAAGGCTTAATAAGAACAGCTTTGAAATTAAATATTTTGTGAAATTGTGCAAGGTACATGAAAAGCAAACAAATGGTAGAATTGAAAGAATTGAACACTGAAAGATCAATAAAATGATGGAAAGATAAAGTGTTAAATATAGCAATTATTGCTTACCATTGAACCCACAGGTTGTAACATGATGCCTGCGTAAATATTCTTAAATAAGGAACCTTAAGACCATAAGATATAGGAGCAGAATTAGGCCATTTGGCCCACCAGGTCTGCTCAGCCACTCGACCATGGCTGATATGTTTCTCAACCCCATTATCCTGCCTTCTTCCCAGAACCCTTGATCCGCTTACCAATCAAGAATCTATCTCTGGCTTAAATGCACTCAATTATTTGGCCTCCATAGCCTTCTGCAGCAATGAGTTCCTCAGATTCACCACCCTCTGACTGAAGAAATTTCTCTTCATTTCAGTTCTTAACCGTTGTCCCTTCAATCAGAGGCTGTGCCCTTAAGTTTCTCCTACTAGGAGAAATATCAATTCCATGTCCCTCTTTTCAGGCTACCCAGTATTGTGTAAGTTTCAATCAGATCTCCCCTCACCCTTCTAAACTGCATCGAATACAGTCCCAGAGTCCTCAACCACTCTACAAATGATAAGCCCTTCGTCCCCAGAGCATTCTTCTAAACCTTCTCTGGACTCTCCCATTCCAGCACATCTTTCCTCAGATACTGAACCAAAAAACTGCTCACGATATTCCAAATGCAGTCTGACCAAAACCTAATACAGCCTCAGCAGTACATCGAAGCTCTTACTGGCCCACTTGAAATGAATGCCAAAACATGACTGATGGGCTGAACTTCTTCAACATAAAGAAGTCCTGCTGCTGGGTTCAGTGGGCACCATCACTGCAGCAAGTTGCCAAAATTCCTTTGAGAGCACTTTCCAAACCGGCAACTTTGGCCACCTAGAGGACAAGGGCAGCAGGTGCCTGCAAACCCCACCCCCTGCAATTTCCCCTCAAAGCCACACAGTTTCCTGAATTACATCAGAGTTCCTTCAGTGTCAAGAGGTCAAAATCCTGAAATCACCTTCCTAATAGCTCAGTGGGTGTCCATACAACCTCAAAACTAAAGCAGTTCAAGAAAGCGGGTCACTACCAGGTTGATCTTCCCACGAATGCCTACATCCCATGCATAAATAAAAGAAATTGTAGTCACGTAACATTCTTATGAAGTGTTTGGCATAGTTCTTCATCATGGTGAATTAGACAAGTAAAACTCTGTTTAACTTGGTATCTTGAATTAAGCAGATAAATCTGATGAATGCCATGGTGAAATCCTCTGAATAAGATGGGTATATACGATGGTGAACAAAATATATTCCACTGATGAGGTGGTGCCTTACAGTCAATGGCATAAGTGGATTCTGATGATTGACGTGGTGTGATGTGTTGAGTGAGGTTGTGTATATCTCTAAAAGACACAATCACCAGGTAAACAGTCCCAGTATGGCAACATCAGGTCTTTAAAGATGACGTTTTTTCAAGCAAATCATTTTTATTCTAATTAGGACAAAGTATGTGCTGTTCAAGTTGCTAGGTGGTTGTCAATGACAATATCCTGTGACATAAAGTGATATCTCCTCAGGGTTGAGAGTTTCTTGTGATTGGTCAATTCTCAGCACACAGATTTCAGGGGCACAGGGTATGGAATGGGATTCGGACACCAGGAATTACTTCCATTGCCTTTCTTCTCTGCTGCTGCCCTGCCTTATAATTAAGACATCAGAACTCAAAGTATAATGTAACTTGGACAAATTGTCAAAAAAAACCAAACTGTGGATGCCGGAAATCAGAAACAAAAACAGAAATTGCTGGAAAAAGCTCAGCAGGTCTGTCAGCATCTATGGAGAGAAAGCAGAGTTAACGTTTTGGGTTCAGTGACCCTTCCTCAGAATGATTCAACATGGCACTGAATGCTTGTCAGCAAGCTCCTCCCTGTCAATAGTGACAATACATGTTTGTTGTCATGCTTCACAGTTAGTATGACAGTCCAGGTAAAAGATCCTTTATCCAAACACCCAAAAACTGAAAAGCTCCGAAATCCGAAGTTTTTTTTGAGTTTCTTTTCTCATTAACAAGGTTGTTTAGCAAGCAAACAGTTAACCCATGTCGACATCCATTCGATGCGTGTCATTCAGATGTGACATGGGGTGAGTGGCCAAGCACCGACAGGCCTGGTTTCTCTGTGAACACCCTCAAGTCGATACCCACTTGATGTGTGTCACTCAGATGCGACGTGGGGGGGGGGCGTGGCCAAGCACGTTCTTACTTAGAAGTCTGCTCCTCCGATAAGATTTGTAAAAATTTCACCATTAAACTGCCACTTATTCTGAAAACTGAAAGATTCCAAAATCCGAAAAACAGCTGGTCCCGAGCGTTTGGATAAAGGATCTTCTACCTGTACAACTTTAAGAGATATGTTCGTGTTACCATCACTGGATCGTAGCTGTGACTTGGGATAAAAGAGGTCTCAAGTATCATCTTAACTCAGGTCACTTGAAACACAACGTACTAATTGAAGCATACTATACTTTGCAACCAAAAAGCCTATTATGCCAGAATCAGATGTGTCTGGGAATGTAATATTTTTATAACTTATTGAGCTGTAATTATAATCTATTGGATCTTTCAATATTACATTACCAATGTCCTTCATTCTTACGTTATGAGGGACAACATAAGTATTGCTGCATTAGATAAAGCTACCATGCCAGAGGAAAGACACACTTTCCTGCTTTGCTTCAGGGTGAGTTTCAGAGTGTCTTTGAAGTGCTTTCTTTGTCCTAGTAACATTGGCTATTGAGAGTTGAAGAAACAGTACCTGAAGGGGGAGGTTCATTTCAGACAGTGTCCAGTCCACTGGACCTGATTTTGCAGGCGTTTTGCCCGTATGCTTGTAGAACTGGCTTCAAGAAAGGCATTAAAATTTTTCTGACAGTCATCCAGTTGAATCTGGAGGATGCAGCTAAGACATTGCTGATAGAATTTTTCTAATGTTTTCATACTTGCCTGATACATCGTCCAGGCCTCACAGCAGTACAGGAGTGTGCTGAAAACAAGTGCTCCGTATACTGGGAATGACAATAGTATACAATAGTTTTTTTTTAAATAAGGAAATACTTTCATTCTTTGATATTAAAGTTTTCTAGCTATCCGTCCTTTGACCCTCCATTTGCCTTCACGTTTCTGTAGCTATGAATCTGGTCAACGCCACCCTCACCTCCACTTTTGATACCCTCACCCCCGACTGCCATTATTCACTCAAACCTCCTGTTTTCCCGAGTCGAGTTTTTATCTCCATTGTCTTAATTACAAAGAAAGGAAACATGAAAGTATACGATGGGCATAACTTCTGGTAGGACTGTATTGAAACATTTTCAGGTCCTGTGCCATCTGACAAAACTGACCATGATTCCAGAATTACTGTAAAAGACAAAAAGGTCAAACTTACTTCTTTTCTCCAATACAAATTGAAAATCCTTCTCTTCTGTCTTGCCCACCCTAACAACAAATGTGATGAGCTCATTGATTTCATTATGACCATCCAGTTGCTTCCCATCCTTCCTCTGTTTCCTTTAAGGTTCTCACTCTGCAACCATGAGCCTGTATCCTTCTCTAGTTTCTCTCCTATTTCCCCTTCTGTTCTCTTTTAGTTTACCTCAATCTTGAATTGAGAATTGAATACAAAAGGAGGGATGTTATTTTACGGTTAAATCAAATATTGGTTGGACCGCATCTGAAGTACTGGATACAGTATTTGTCTCATCATTAAAGGATGGCTATAAATATGTTGGAAGCAGTTCAGAGAAAGTTTATTCGAAAGTTTATTTAGAGTGGTGGTCTTAAGGTGGAAAGATTGAACGGGTTTGTCTTGTACTGCTGGAACTAAGAAAAAGAAAAGACAACGTGATTAAAACATACAAGATTCTAAGGGGTCTAACAGAATGGACATGGTAAAGTTCTTTCATCTCATTAAGAAAAGTCTAGAAATAGGAATCACTGTTAAAAAAGATGTTGTCCACTTAAGACAGAGATGAAGAGACTATGTTTCTCAAATATCTGGGGAATTAGATCTTGCTGCTTTAAAAGGCAAAAGAAGCTGTTGTTGAATACTTTGAAGGTAAAAGAAGAGAGATTTATGATTCTTAAGCAAGATGATGAAAGGTTATTGGAGTAAGCAGGAATGTGGAATAAATCAGATCAAGCATGATTGAATCATAGATTATACTTTATTTGTCTGATCTTACCTTTATACATTTGTAGTTTCCATATATTTTCTTCATAACCTATTTTCCCATCTTTGTATCATCAGTAAATTTAGCAACCAAACCTTTGATCAACCAAGTCATTCATAGAATAATAAAAAGTTAGCATTGATCATTTAGCACCAGCAGTCATTGTCCCTTGACAACGAGAAAATAAACCTTTAATGCCTATTCTCTGCTTCCTGTTAACTGGTCATGATAATGTTACCACTTATACTGTGAGCTTTTTATTTCACAATAACTTTCAATGTGACACTTTAACAAATGCTTTCTGGAAAGTACTGTACATCCACCTTTACCACAGTACATGCTATAGTTTAAAGTACTGCAATAAATCAGTGAAATGTTTTCCCTTTCACAAAACCATGTTGACTCTGTCTGATTAACTTGAACTTTTTAGGTGTCCTGCTTAACATCTTTCACAATAGCGTCTATGTTCAGCTAACTAGCTGATAGTTTTCAGATTTCTGTCTCTTCCTATTTTGAATAGTTACATTTGCTATTATCCAATCTAAAATAATTTTCACTGAATTTAAAGAATTTTGGACAAATGAAACCAATGCACCAACTATCATACTAATAATTTCTTTTAAGATACTGGGATAAAGTTCATCAGGACTTGGGGACTTGTCAGTTAAACATCTCAAATAATCTGTTCAGCACCACATCCTTTGTGATAGGAAGAATGTAATATTTTTGAATTCTTTCAATTTCCTACTGACATATTTCTGGGATATTATTTATCTCTTTTATAATGAATGCTGATACAAAATACCTGCTCAATTCATTTACCATCTCTTTATTTTCCATTAATAATTCTCCAGTCTCACTTTTCTCTTTTTTTTCCTTAAATATCTGCCACTGCAGCTATCCATTAACTTAATCCGTCAGTTCACTTTAGCTCATTGGTTTCCATGTTCTCATAATTAGCCTAATTTAAGCTTAAAATATTAGTCTTTGACCCAATTTTCTCTCCCTCAAACTGAAAGTAAAATACAATTATATTATGAATGCTGCTACGCCAGTGCACCATCACTTAATTAATTAATTAACAATCCTATCTCACTGTAAAATATGAGATCTAGTTAGTTTGCTCTCTAGTTGGCTCCAGAATGTGTGTTCGAAGAAAGTATTTCAACAACACCCTATGAACTCTTCATCTAAGGCTAGCTGATTTTTCAAGCCTATAAATTGATTTTAAATCACTCATGAATATTGCTTTTCTAAAAAGTTCCCTTTATATTCCAATATATCATGTAATTACTTTTAGGAGGTCTGTACATTACTTCCATGAATAACAGGATTAGTGGTGCTGGAAGAGCACAGCAGTTCAGGCAGCATCCAACGAGCAGCGAAATCGACGTTTCGGGCAAAAGCCCTTCATATTCCTGATGAAGGGCTTTTGCCCGAAACGTCGATTTCGCTGCTCGTTGGATGCTGCCCGAACTGCTGTGCTCTTCCAGCACCACTAATCCAGTATTTGGTTTTCAGCATCTGCAGTCATTGTTTTTACCCCTTCCATGAATAACAGCTTGCCTTAATCATTTCTCAACTCAAGCCAAACTGCTTCTACATCCGGATTTCATAAACTTGAGACCTGTCACTGTATTTTGCTAAAATCATTACTGTTGAACAGACTCCCTTCTCCACTTTTTCCTAGCATCCTTTTCCTTGTTAAATATCAGGTACCCTTCATATTCAGGTCCCATTCTACATTTTGACTGTATGTGCATTAAGTCACAGAGTTCTTGATTTGGTCCTTTATTAATCTTGTAACCTCTAGCCTTTTCTGTTGATATGCACTTAGATTTGTACTTACATTTGCTTTCTGTTACAATCTGTTTATCATTTCCATATTAATGCCTTTCTCTCTCAACATATTTGATAATGGCTTCCCAAAATATATCCCTTGCCCCAACTATTTAATTTAAAACCCTCTCTTCCTCCCTATTTATGCAACTTACAAGCTCATGTGATCCCAGTGTTGTTCATGGATAGACTGTCCCACAGAACACCCCTTACTTTCCCCAGTACTGATGCTAGTGCCCCATAAACCGGAACACACATCTATCACGATAATTTTTGAGGTACATATTCATCTCTCTAAGTTGATTTGCTTTATGCTAATTTGCACACATTTTCATGTAGTAATGAATCCTTGAGGTCCTGCTCTTCAATTTTCTGTCCAGGTGCTTATACTAACTTTGCAAAATCATTTCCTCCTCATTCGTACCTGAATGGACCACAATAACTGGATTATTGGTTCGTCTCCAGCCTTGGCAGAGGTCCTGAATACTCGCACAGAGCAAACAACACATTAGTCTTGTTCTTTTTGAAGAGAATGGATTCAAACTCTTAGACTATACTGTTCCCTATCACCACTACATTCCATTTCCATAATCCCCCAAATTAAATGGCTTCCTATATCTCATTGCTATGGCCAGTTAGCTCATCCACCCTGAGGCCCCCATTCTCATTCAGAGAAGTTGAACGAACCTCAAGCCTGTCAGATTATTGCTGATGTTTAGGATCCTCCACTCTAACCCTCTCACTCCCCTTATCAAACTCAACTTCTGGATCAGAGTGGTGCTGGAAAAGCACAGCAGGTCAGACAGCATCCGAGGAGCAGAAAAATCAATGTTCTGGGCAAAAGCCCTTCATCAGGAGTACAGGCAGTGAGCCTGAAGGGTGGAGAGATAAATGAGAGGAGGGTGGGGGTGGGGAGAAAGTAGCATAGAGTACAATAGGTGAGTGGGAGTGGCGATGAAGGTGATAGGTCAGGGAGGAGGGTAGGGGAAGGTAGCAAAGAGTACAATGGGTGGATGGGGGTGGGGATGGAGGTGATAGGTCAGAGAGGAGGGTGGAGTGGATAGGTGGAAAGGAAGATAGGCAGGTAGGACAGGTCGTGGGGATGGTGCTGAGCTGGAAGTTTGGAACTGGGGTGAGGTGGGGGAAGGGGAAATGAGGAAACTGGTGAAGTCCACATTGATGCCCTGGGGTTGAAGTGTTCTGAGGCAGAAGATGAGGCGTTCTTCCTCCAGGCGTCTGGTGGTGACAGAGTGACAGTGAAGGAGGCCCAGGCTGAGTGGGAGGGGGAGTTGAAATGTTGGGCCACAGGGCGGTGGGGTTGATTGGTGCGGGTGTCCCAGAGATGTTCCCTAAAGCGCTCTGCTAGGAGGCGTCCAGTCTCCCCAATGTAGAGGAGACTGCATCGGGAGCAACGGATACAATAAACGATATTGGTGGATGTGCAGGTAAAACCTTGATGGATGTGGAAGGCTCCTTTAGGGCCTTGGATGGAGGTGAGGGAGGAAGGGCTTTTGCCCGAAACATCGATTTTCCTGCTCCTCGGATGCTACCTGAACTGCTGTGCTTTTCCAGCATCACTCTAATCCAGAATCTGGTTTCCAGCATCTGCAGTCATTGTTTTTACCTTATCAAACTCAACAGCAACTGCACCACTCTCCTGTGCCTGACTACTGATCAAATCAAAAGATGCTATCATGAAAACAGTAACCACTTTCAGACACCTTCATTCTCCCTGATGGGTCTCAGTGTCTGAAGCTTGACCTCCAGTTTAATGCCTCTAGCTGAAGCTCCTCAAGTTGCAATCACTTTGATTAGATATTTGTCTTGAATCACACTGGCATCCAGGCTGCAGCCATCATGTCTTACACACCCTGCCATCCTCAATGTGTTTTAATGTACTGTTTAAATATTTTATTCAAGTCTGTATATTTTTTATATACTTCATTAACCTTAGCACCAGGTGCTGCACATGGGAAGAGAATAAACTTTTGCCATTAAATATTCATCAGTCGGCTTATTCCCCAGTAGAAGGGTAAGAACCAATTCCAACATGTGTTAAAATTAGAAAATCAAACAGCACCCAACTTGCCCATCTCTCTTATTCACTCAATTCCGACATGTTATTCACAGCCACACTCAGTGTTAAGTCACACTGAGATGTCTGAAATGCTATGCTCTGAGAGAGCTCAAACCCAGGTGCAGAAAATAAGTTTACACTCATTTCTTTAATTAAAAACTTCATCTGCTCTTCCATGGAAAACTTCCATGTCTTTGTTTTAAGCCCAGATAACATTTAAAATTTAAACAGTAAATATCAGTTAAACATTAAACTGAATTACAGACAGAATTAGATTTTTAGCATTCTGCCCAAAGTCACAACTAAGCTTTAACAAGCAGGAGATTTTGCAAAGACAGAAATTCATACCTCTAGTACAAGCCAAAGCTGATCTCCGTTCTTTACATCCTTCTTGTAGTACATTCCATAGAATTTGACCACATTTTCATGATCTGAGAGAGCTTGGAGGATATTATATTCAGCTTCAATTTCTTCATCGATATCCTAGCGTCAAAAGTATACAAAAGCATTGCAAAATTGGAAATCTTCAATGTCCTGTGTACCAATTACATCAATGTTTTACAGAGTCAGATTTCATGCAAAATATACTGAATTTATAGAATCCCTACAGCACAAAAAGAGGCCTTTCACTCCGTCAAGTCTGTACCAAACCTCTGAAGAACATCCCACCTATCCCCATGACCCCACATGGGGATTTTACCATGGTTAGCCCACCTAACCTGCACATCTGTGGGCACTGTGGGACACTTTTTCCTGTGGTGAATCCACCTAGGCTGTACATCTTTGTACAATTTAACAGGAATCTAACGCTAATTGTTGAGACAGTTTGACACAGTTGATGCGATACATTTAAAAAATTCATAACCATTCATAGAATCTGTAGTATATAACACCTACTGCCCCTTTTATAGCATCATATTTATCTTTTGAAGGTTTTGACTGGGGAATAATTTCATGAGTGGTTATGTCTTCCCATGTGTAAGCCGAGATGGTAAATGTTGCTTTTGTTGTCGAGTACTTTGACCCAAAACGAAAGCCAATGCGAATGCTACTCTCCTCTCCTCAATGATGTTTTGTTCTCAGTCTACCTTCTGTAACCATTCTTATCTTTATCTACACAGGACTGCAGTTTTATTCCTCCCACTGGAACTCCTCTTCAGCCCTGAGCTGATTTATTATCCTCAACAAAATAAACTTTCATCTTCCAATCTCAGTTTCTAACCATCCAACCTCTCTCTCCTAAGTCACATGTTGCCAATATTGTCAGTCCACTTCAATCATTTGGCATAGTCACAAACTCTGTTAAAATCATTTCTAAGTAATCAGTTTCCTCCCCAACGCCACCCCTCTCCCAATGAAAAACAACATTTCTATTTCCATAGAGCTGGATGAAAGCCATTGAGTGGACACACACATGTAAGAGTAATAGTCTATATGCGTTGGTGACAGGTGTGTGCTGTGGCATATTTCAAATGAGTGAGTAAGGTAACAGAGATAAAACAGTAGTGTCTACCCTAACAGAGTGCAAAAGGATATGAGCTTTCTTTCCATGCTATTGGGTTTTGTATTTCATTTTACACACTGCACTAATCCTGGCTGCTATCTCCATGTAGGCTGGCTGCCACTGGTGACATGGTCTCTTTTGTTGGTCTTCAGGGAGAATGACAGCCCTCCTTTCCACTTGCCATCCACCAACACTTTAAAGTCCACTGTTGGCCGTACATAGTGTATGCTTCCCTTTCTCTGCTATTTCCTTGAGGATAAGAACGCAGGACCACTGTATGAAGAGCAGCTCCTGCATCTTCTGAAGTAGTGCAAAATTGGGTTTAAATATGTCACCAATGGCATGAACATCACAAAATCTGGCAGTGGCAAGCATTTCTGCCTCTCACAAAGCATGATTCAATGGGACAGGTGCATAAGCAGTAGGTTGAATAATTCATGATTTCATGAGAAAAGTTGACGTGGGCTTCATTGGATGACGATATGAATGTAGCAGAAAAACACTTTGCTAAAAAGTGGTAAAATTTAACACTATAGAACAAAGCCTTGTCCATTCCATCTTCTTTCATGATGACTTTGTTGCTGTCCATATTCCATGGTTTAGGAATTAGATTGTTACATTTCTCTCCCAAGCTACATGATTGGTTTTACAGAAACCATTTCCTCTTGATACAAAAAACTATAACAATATAACAATCACCTAAATGTGTTTTTAATAGGGCTATGGTCAATTACCACTCAGCAGCTGTAAGTTGTTCTATATAGCAGCTGTAGCACAAAGTGTGCCATGTCAAGATATTTATTTGTGTGATCACTGTACTGTACTAATAAAAATATAAATACCACTGACTTGAACAAGGCTAAATGTGCTGCAAGTTCAACTGCCAACTCTACGCACCAAAATGTGGTTGCTGGTTTAATTTATTCACCAAAACTGAAAATCATGAGGTTTTTTTTCAAATCTAAGGAAGGAAAATCTAAGGAAAAGGAATTAGACAAGGTTTATAACAGATGGTCAGTTCATTTGTATCAGTTTTCTACTTATGGCCAAGGTGCAATTTATTCTCTATTCCTTTTATCACTCGTGGGGACAAGTTCTAAAAAGTCCCACTACGCCACACGTCATGATATAAATTTAATTATTTTACTCCATGCCTGATATAGCAAATCATATCCTTCCTCTATGTGATATTTAGATTAGAAAGATCTGTAAACCTGGTTTCATAACATATTCAATCTTATCTATCTTCTTAGCTCTATTTCTTATTTTCCTAACTTATACTATATATATCTAATGTAGTATAACTTTTGTCTTTATTTTCTCTATTCTTCATACCTTAGATTTGTACCTTGGTACTTTGTACCTGAGAGGGGACCATGTGTTGGCGACATTATACACTGGTCACTGTTCTTTGTAACTTCAGTACATGTGACAATAAACTTAATTCTAATTCAACAAAGATGCACAACTGGTTATATTGTTATAGTTTTTTGTATAGTTGTTAAAATAAATGTGAAGTTTGATGGATGCTGGATTAAAAACAGGAAATACTGGAGAATCTGAGCAGGCCTGGCAGCCTCTGTGGAGAAGAATTGTTGACATTTTGGGTTCAAAAACATCCTCCTTTGGACCTTGAAAAGAACCTATTTTTACACCATACTTCAAAACTTGGGAGTGTTTAAATAAAAAGTCTTCATTTTATTTTCCAAATATTCTTTGCTCTTTTCTAATGGGTGTTCACTTGTTACTGTGGTGTAGTGTGATGACTGTTACACGTTCTTGTGTTCAAAGCAACCATTGGTCATGAAAGTAATTGCTGCAGACAAATGCATTCTGCTTGTGGAAGTGGATTGAGAGTCTTTAACCGTTGTTGGTATAACTTCTTAGCTTTCTGAAGCAGTGATAAATACAGCAATTTAAAACAAGACCTTTCAGGTCAGTTAACATCTTGAAGTATTAATATTCAGGAAACAAATTCCTTAGGATCCCTTATTCAAAGTACCTTTATGTCCTTATCACTCTCTTCATAATTCTAGTAAATAAATTGACTTTGAATAATGTAAATAATCTGTATGTAGAGGCAGAGATTTTCCAGAGCAAAAACCCAATCAAACATCACAATGAACATCACAACCTCTGCAAGGCAAAATTAATGATTCTTTGCTTGAATGTGTGTAGTATTCAGAACAGAAGAAACAATTAATGGCACAAATACAGATTAACAACTATAACTTTACCACCATTACAAAAGATACAATTACAAGGAGATCAAAGATGGGAACTAAATATTCAGAGGTCTGTTACTTTTTGAAAGGATGAGCAGGAAGGAAAGATTGGTGGGCAGCATTGTTGGCCTGGTATGAAACAAATATGATGGCAAGAAATTATTTTAAATCAGAAGATATAAATCCGCATGAATGGAGACAAGAATTAAAAAGGGGAAAAACGATATTGGAAGGAGTAGTTTCTAGACCAGAAAGGGCTTGTAACAAAGGCAGGACATTAATCATGGGTGACTTTAATCTCCTTGTAGATTGGAAAAGGCAAATTAGCAGGGGAACCTGTGAGGAAGAATTCAAAGAGTGTATTCAGGATAATTTTCTCGAATGCAATGTTGTAGATCCAAACAGGAATCAGGCTACTTTGACTCTGGTAATGTGTAATGAGGCAGGTTTTATAAATGATGTCAGAGTAAAAGATGCCCTCAGAAACAGTGACCAATGGCATCAGAGAATTTAGCATTCAATTTGAGAGGGAAGAACATATGTTGCAACAACTAAGTGAAGCTTAAATAAGGGTAATTACAAATGAGTGAGGGCAGAGATGACTGGAGGACACTGGGGAAAACAAAAAAGAGTTTAGCTGCAAAGACTATTGAGGAACAATGGCAGATACTTAAGAAAATATTTCATTGCTCACAGCAAAGATATATGTCAGTGAGGAAGAAGATTAGCCACCATGGTTAACCAGAGAAGTTAAGAATGGTAACAAGTTGAAAGAAGAAAAACTTACAATGGCAAAGAAATTAATTGTAAGCCAGATTAGGAAAGTTTTAAAAGTCAACAAATGGCAACCAAAAAAAAATTAGAATTAGAATTCCTACAGTGTGGAAACGGGCCCTTTGGCACAACAAGTCCACATCATCCCTCCGAAGAGTATTCCAGCAAGACCCATTACCCTACATTTCCTCTGATTAATGCACATCCCTGAACACTGTGGACAATTTAGCATGGCCAATTCACCTAACCTGCACATCTTTGGATTGTGGGCAGAAACCGGAGCACCCGCAGGAAACCCACGCAGACACAGGGAGAATGTGCAAACTCCACACAGACAGTCACCCGAAACTGGAATCGAACATGGGTCCCTGACACTGTGAAGCAGCAGTGCTAACCACTGAGCTACTGTGCCTCCCCTTTCTAAGTGGGACCCAGGAGTTACCTTGGCAAGCTGAGCTGAGATTGACTCTCATTTATTGGATCCACATTTGCCCTTCACCTCCAGTTAGATTAGATTAGATTCCCTACTGTGTGGAATCCCTTTGGCCCAACAAGTCCACACTGACCCTCGAAAGAGTAACCCACCCAGATCCATTCTCCAACCCTATATTTACCCCTGATTGATGCACTGTGGGAGGAAACTGGAGCACTTGGAGGAAACCCATGCAGCTACAGAGAGCATGTGCAAACTCCACACAGACAGTTGCTCAAAGCTGGAATTGAACCCAGGTCCCTGGCACTGTGAGGCAGCAGTGCTAACCGTTAAACCACCATGCCGCCCGAAGTGGAAACTAAACTTTAAAAGTTAACTTGTGAGTAATACCAAGACAGACAAAAAGAGTATATATGAAAAGCAAGAGAGAAGGCAAAGTTAACGTAGGCCCCTTAGAGAACAAGGCTGGCAAAATAACAATGGGACACCAGAAATGGCCCAGGAATTGAATAAGTACTTTGTAGCAGTCTTCACAGGAGAAGACATTAACAGAATTCCTAAATTACTACATGTTCAAGAGGAAAACGGATGAGAGAAAAACATATAATGACTGTCATGAGAGTAAGTGTTCTCTGGAAACTAATGGGGTTAAACACCAATAATTCCCCTGGACCTTTTCCAAGATGGAAAGTGACATAGCTACAGAGATAATGGATAAACTGGTAGTAATCTTCAAAGAATCCTTGGATTCTGGAAAAGTCCCAGAGGATTGGAAAATTCCTTTATAACACATTTACTTAACAAGGGAATGAGACAAAATCATTACAATGGACTAATTAGCTCGGTATCTGTTATTGAGAAAATGTTAAAGTTCATTATAAAGGATGCAATAGCAATATCAATAGATATTGCTGTGTTGCCTAACAGCGTCAGAGACCCGGGTTCAATTCCCGCCTCAGGCGGCTAATTGTGTGGAGCTTGCACGTTCTCCCCGTGTCTGCGTGGGTTTCCTCCGGGTGCTCCGGTTTCCTCCCACAGTCCAAAGATGTGCAGGTCAGGTGAATTGGCCATGCTAAATTGCCCGTAGTGTTAGGTAAGGGGTAAATGTAGGGGTGGATTGCGCTTCGGCAGGTCGGAGTGGACTTGGGCCAAAGGGCCTGTTTCCACACTGTAATGTAATCTAATACTATGCTGAAGGAGAAGCAACATGGCTTCATAAAGGGGAAATGCTTGAACTCTGACATGGTAACATACAAGATAGATAAAGGGGAAGCAACGGATGTAAAATATTTTGACATTCAGAAGGCATTTGATAAGAACCCACATTAGACTACTTAATACGATAAAGGATACTGGTGTTCGAAGTTGAATATTCCATGAATAGAAGATTGCCTATCTAATAGAAGGCAGAGTTGGGATAAGGGGACATTTTCAGGATGGTAATCTGTTACTTAGTGGACTGCCACAGAGCTGAGTGCTGGTGTCATAATTATTTACAATATATATTAATGATTTGGTTGAGCAACGTGAATGTACCATAGTGAAGTTTTGGATGGTACCAAAACAGGTTGGAAGACACAAAGTCTACAGAGGAATACAGATAAATTAAGCAAGTATGCATAAACTTGGCAGATGGTATATAATTTGGGAAAATGTGTTATTCATTTAGGCAGGAAGAATAGAGAAGCTGAATATTATTTAAATGGAGTAAGCTCTGGAGTGGAATGATTTGGGAGCCCTCATCCATGAATAATAAAAAGCTAGCATTTAAGTTCAATGGGTAATTAGGAAGGAAAGCTGAATTCTGGCCACTTATTTCAAACAGAATGCAATATAAAAATAAGGAACTTTTGCTCAGATTATACAAGGCGTGAATCAGACCACAGCTAGAATACTGAATGGTTTGGGCCTCTTACCTAAAGAAAGATATACTGGTGTTGGAAGCAGTCTAGAGAATGTTGACTTCCGGTTATGAAAAAAGATTCAAGGAGTTGTGCCTGCATATACTGAAATTTAGAAGAATGGCAGAAAACCTTATTGAAACATTCAATATTCTTAGGGAACTTGGCAAAGTTGAGATGGAAAGGTGTTTCCCCTTGTGGGACAGTTCAGGATGAGAGGTCATAATCTCAGAATGAGGCATTGCACATTTAAGACAGATGAGGAGCAATTTCTTTCTCATAGGATAGTGCATCTGTGGACTCCTTTCCTGCAGAAGGCTGTTGAAGCAGAATCCTTAAGCAATAATCAAGGCTGAGAAAGATTTTTAATCAGGATGTAAGCTTGCTCGATAAGCTGGAAGGTTCGTTTTCAGACATTTCGTCACCATAATTAGGTAACATCATCAGTGAGCCTCAGGTGAAGCAATGGTGGTATGGCCCACTTTTTATTTATGTGTTTAGGTTTCCTTGGGTTGGTGATGTCATTTCCTGTAGTGATGTCATTTCCTTTTTTTTCCTCGGGGGTGGTAAATGGGATGCAAGTCGACGTGTTTGTTGATAGAGTTCCAGTTGGAGTGCCATGCTTCCAAGAATTCTCGTGCATGTCTCTGTTTGGCTTGTCCTGGGATGGATGTGTTGTCCCAGTCGAAGAGTACATACATGCAGATGAGGAAGGACACCACTTCGATTGGGACAACACATCCATCCTAGGACAAGCCAAACAGAGACACACGTGTGAATTTCTAGAAGCATCGGAGTCCAACCGGAACTCTATGAACAAACACATCGAGTTGGATCCTATTTACCACTCACTGAGAAAAAGTACCAGAAATGACAGCATCACAGGAAACAACATCACCAACCCAAGGAAACCTAAATATATAAATTTAAAAAAACAGGCCATACCACCAGTGCTTTACCAGAGGCTCACTGATGATATCATCTAGTATGGTGATGAGAAATCTGAAAATGAACCTTTCAGCTCAGCGAGCAAACTTACATCCAAACCTCAACCTGAGCCACCAATCTTATCAAAACTCGCTAAGATTTTTAATCAGTAAGGGAATCATGGGTTATGGGGAAAACGGCAAGAGTGGAGTTCAGGATTATAAAATCCAATGGTTGAATGGTCTACTTTTGCTCCAACTTCTTATAGCCTTAAATTTCACATGGAAGATTAGAAATATCCTGCACAATATGGAAGCCAATTCAGGAATACCAGGAGGTTGCCTTATACCTCAAAGTTGGAAGAAAAAGCAGGAGATCTCACTCATCTGCCTCTATTGACTTCAGTATTGTAGACTTCAAGTGGGAAAAATACTAACTTTTGATCTTAAGAGTGGAAAGTTTTGTAGTCATTTCTCAATGCCACACTGCGCCATTGTACTCCTCAAAACTATTTTGTGCAGCTGGCTCTTTAGCTTTTAAATCAAGCAGCATGAGGACTGTGGGGAATGAAGGAACATCAAAAGATTCCCCCTTATATTAGTAGAGGACAATATGGGACTCCAGTGTAATTTGAGATTCTCCTTTCCACATTGATCTCAGGACCTTAATGTGACTTCCTAACCTTCAGCTGCAGATCTGATGAAGGGCTTTTGCCCTAAACGTCAATTTTCCTGCTACTCGGATACTGTCTGACCTGCTGTGCTTTTCCAGCACCACACTCCCAACACTAATCTCCAGCATCTGCAGTCCTCACTTTCACTCAGCTGCAGTCCTGTCTAGTGCCACACATGAAGGGTGACAATTTTCCATTTTGGTCTTAAATTGTGATCTGTTGGACATCTGTCATTTTGAAAAATAACTATGGCTCCACATATCATTAAATATATTTGCCATCTGTATCACTTTTGCTGATGATAAATCTCTGTCAAAACAGTTCTCCCAATGTTGACATTCAGAGAGGAAGCTTTTTCTTTACAGCAACTATTGTGCTGGAGTTTGTTCAAAAACCTATAACACTTGCATGACTCTAGGTGGTAGATGAATTAGCAATTTTTGAGAAGATTTGTAGTTCATGTTGATGATAAGTATGTAAGTTAGCTCACTGAGCTTAAAGGTTTGTTTTCAGACATTTCGTCACCATTCCAGGTAACATCATCAGTGAGAGTCTCTGGTGAAGCGCTGGTGATATGACCCACCTCTCCATTTATAGGTCTTCATTTCTTAAGATGGGTGATGTCATTATCAGTTATTTTTTTCAAGGCAATGTAGATAGGATCTCAGTTGATGTTGATGGAGTTGTTTATTGATGAAGTTCTGGTTAGAATGCCATGTCTCTAAGAATTCTTGTGCATGACTTTGCTTCACCTGTCCTAGGATGTGTGTGTTTTCCCAGTCAAAGTGGTGTCCTTTGTTGTGGGAAAAAAACACCAGTCTCAGAGTCAGAATCGGGGTTCAATGGCAGAGTTTATTGCACAAGGAAATATCGGAGAACCGGGAAGAGAAAGACACCAACAGCACAGTGGTCAGCTGAGAGTCTTCTCTCGACCCGAAGCACATGTCAAGAAACTTTTGTACCTCTTATGGTACAATAGGTCAGTGATGAGATTATTGTCTTTGTAACATGGTTTGTTTCTGTCAATCATTGCAGAATCATTGATAGTTTCGATACAGTCTTTGTCAGTTCCAGCGTAGCCTTTGTTAACTTCCATGTGGTCATTGTAAGTTTCAGTGTAGACATTGTCAGTTTCAATGTCTGCATGGAAATCCATTGCTGTAGTAATGGGCTCTAATCGCTCTTCCTAAGAAGGTCAATTACTACAGACTTGGCTATTAGCATTTTGTATTGAATCCGTATCAAGCTGTTAGCATTTCTATAAGAGGAGTTGTCTGGACCCAGACACTTCTGCAGGCAGTGTTTATTACTCATGCATATTCTCTCCCCCACCTGCCTTAAACTAATCAACTGGGTTGAGAGTGCATTGTGCTGGCATTCTGGTGGCCCCAGGCAGTGTCTGTATCTGCTCTGCTGTTCTCTCCATATTCTGATCCAGTGGCCATCTTGTGTGTCAAGTTTGCCAACTGATAGCTCAGCAGCCATCTTGTGTGTCCGCTTGCTTAGTGTCACCCTATTCCGTGCCATCACCCTCATCACCTTCTTTGTCTGTATGTATGGAAACTAATGATAGTAAGTCATGTCTTTTGGTGGCCAATTGGTGTTCATGTATCCTGGTGGCAAGTTTCCTGGTAGTTTGTCTGACGTAGTGTTTTTTACAGTTCTTGCATGGTATCTTGTAAATGACATTAGTTTTGATGGTGGTATCTAATGGTTCATTAGTCACTGTGCAAGTGTGTTGGTAGGTTTTTAGGCTACCATGATGCCAAGGGGTCTGAGTCATCTGGAAGTCATTTCTGATATGCCTTTGATGTAAGGTAATGTGGCTATAGTATTTGGTTGCATTGTCTCTGTTTGTTTGGGTTTGTTTCTGAGGAATCGACGAATTGTGTTTATTGGGTACCCGTTTATCTTTAAAACATTGTATAGGTGCTTTTCTTCTGCTTTTTGTAGTTCTTGGGTGTTGCAGTGTGATGTAGCTCATTGAGACAATGTCTTGATGCAGCTCTGTTCGTTGGTGTTGGGATGATTGCTTCTGAAGTTAGATGAGTGTCTGGACTTTCCTCATGATCACCAAATAGTATTGAGAGTACAAAGAAAGGACATGGAATTAAATAGAATGTGAGGCTGCTTACAAAATCATATTATAAAATTACTCTCATCATTCTTCTTCCTATTCCGCTGTCCAATCTGAGCTTGTCCATACATCCTTCAGCTAAAGCTATCCATAGCTGGGCAGACCTAATTTTCCCCATGATTATTACAAAGGTGCCATTCTAAGGGTTGTCTTCATGTCCAATGGGTATGAGAGCACCTCTGAAGGCATGGTTGCAATGAATGACTTTGGAGGAATCTATGTTGAGTGTTCTCATAGGTATTTGGACACTGCTGCATTTTCCAGGAAGTGTAAGAATCCATTTCTTTTTTCACATGACACAATGGTCAACAGTGTCTGTGCCAGATCTTTGGTCAAGATATCCAACTAGTTCCACTTCCTTATTATCTTTTTTTATTTTATTCATGGGACATGGGTGTCACTGGTTGGCCAGCTAGCTATTGCCCATCAGTTGTTGCCCATCAGGTGGTGGTGAGCTGCCTTCTTGAACTGCTGCAGTCCATGTGCTGTAGATAGACTCACAATGCCCTTAAGGAGGGAATTTCAGGATTTCAAACAAACTACACTGAAAGTACAGTGACATTATTCAAAAATGATGAGTGGCTTGGAGGAGAACTTGCAGGCAAGGCTGTTTTCAAGTATTTGCTGCCTTTGTCCTTCTCAATGGAAATGATTGAGGGTTTGGAAGGTGCTATCTAAGGATCTTTGGTGAGTTTTTGCAGTACATCTTGCAAATAGAGCACTGCTACTTCTAACTGTCAACAGTGGAGGGAGTGGATAGTTGCGGATGTTGTGCTAATCATGTCGGCTATTTTGTCGCTTTGGTCCCCTTATTTAAAGAAAGCTATTCAGGTATTGGAGGTAGAGGAGGTTGGTTATGTTGGTCCTGGATAGGGAGGGACTTCCATATGGGAGAGGTTGAGTTGGTTGCGCCCAAATTCATTTGGAGAATGAGAGGCAAGAGTGATTAAACATATGAGTCTTCGGAGGCTCGATCGAGAGAGGTTGTTTCCTTTAGTGGGAGAGTCTAGGACCAGAGAGTATAATCTCAGAATAAGGGTTCACCTAGTTAGTTTGGAAAAGTGTCATGCACAGTCTTTGTTCGCCAAAGGGCCTGTTTGTGTGCTGTGTATTCTGTTTTTTTTGTTCTTTATGTCTTGTTGTCACGTGGAATGAATTGAATTGGCTGAAACCATGCATCAGTGATGCAAGGACCCTCAGGGGAGGTCGAGATGAATTGTTGACTTGGCTCTTCTGGCTGAAGATGATGACAAGCGCTTCAGTCCTGCCTTCAACATGTCCAGCAGAGATTCACACGGATGATCCCTGGAATGGTGGGCCTAACATATACTGAATGACTGAGGATCCTGGGATTGTTTTCATTAGAGTTTAGAAGGTTGAGGGGAGATCTAATAGAAACTTACAAGATAATGCATGGTTTAGAAAGGGTGGACACTGGGAATTTGATTCCATCAGGCAGGGACAGGCTTAGAATTAGAGCGGGTCAATTTAGAATGGAAATGAGGAGATATTTCTTCAGCCAGAGAATGGTGGGTCTGTGGAATGCGTTGCAATGGAGTGCAGTGGAGGCCAGGACATTAAATGTCTTCAAGGCAGAGATTAATAAATTCTTAATCTCGCGAGGAATTAAGGGATATGGGGAGAGTGCGGGTAAGTGGCTTTCAAATGCCCATCAACCGTGATTGAATGTGGAGTGAACTCGATGGGCCAAATGGCCTTATTTCCACTCCTATGTCATATGGTCTTATACACTGATGTGACGGGTTCCCTTATCTTTAATAATGGGAACATCGATGTAGCCTTCTCTGATTAGTCTACCAGTATTACCAACTGAATGACAGGTCTGCAGAGATTTGTTCTGTTAGCTGTGGGTTCCCTTTGATCTGATTGCAATCAGCTTCTGCTGTTTGGCATGTTCCCGCTTCACCAGACTGACTCCTCAGTTTTAATTCTGTTTGGTGCAGTTGACACAATGCCATTGCCACAGCAATTTGAAAATGGAGAGGGGTCCACAATAATGCCAAAAATAAGAGCTCTAACAAGTGCCAATTCCAGTACTACAGAACTGCATCAGACTTACTAGCAAAGGAACAGAGGAATCAGATCAGTGCCTTTTTGAACACCGTCAGGCATACAGCAGATGATGTTCTTGTAAGACAAAGTGTGCACAAAAGTGCCTTTGAAGTGTTAAATCAAGACTTGTCCTTAGAAAGGGTAAAGTTCGATCACCAATTTTAGTGACAGAGAAAATTGATTAAGGCATTTTTAGTGATTTACACAGATTGGCAGGATAGCGGAGCCTTGATGAACTAAAGAGATTGCAGCGTTGAAAGTGTCAAGGGTGAGAAATGATCAATTTCCTTCCATTTAAACAAGAGAACAGGTAAAATGCTATGCAAGTAGAAATTAGGGCCTACAATTGGTCACTTAGGCAAT
This sequence comes from Chiloscyllium punctatum, assembly GCF_047496795.1. Taxonomy (NCBI): domain Eukaryota; kingdom Metazoa; phylum Chordata; class Chondrichthyes; order Orectolobiformes; family Hemiscylliidae; genus Chiloscyllium; species Chiloscyllium punctatum. The sequence continues at coordinate 87,194,249 of NC_092746.1, read as the reverse complement.
AATATTCTAACCTTGTGCTCCAGGGCCAAGACCAAGCACAAGTTGTTCCAGTCCAACTACATCACTGGCATTTACCCAACACTGTGGAAAGTTGCTCAGGTACGAACAAAAGCAGGACATGTGGTGCAATGGTAGTGTTCTTACCTCAGAGCCAGGGTCCTGAGTTCAAGTCCCATCCCCTCCAGAGATGTGTTATAACATCTCTGCACAGGCTAATTAGACAATGTCAGAGTTGTTGAGATTTCCCTTTGGTCTAACGTGTCCATACCGACAAGATATCCTAAATTAATCTAGTCCCATTTGCTAACATTTGGCCTATATCCCTCTAAGCCCTCCCTTTTCATATGTCCAGCCAGATGCCTTTTAAATGTTGTAATTGTACCAGCCTCCACCACTTCCTCTGGCAGCTCATTGCTTACACACTCTGCGTGAAAAAGATGCACCTTAGATATAAAAGGGATCTATCCCCTCTCATCTTAAAGCTATGCCCTCTAGTTTTGGACTCCCCCACCCCTTGCCTATTTACCCTATCCAAGCTCCTCATGATTTTATAAATCTCTAGAAGTTCACTCTTTAGCCTCCGATGCTCCAGGGGAAGTAGCCCCAGCCTATTCTGCTATTCCACATAACTCAAATTCTCCAACTCAGGTAACATCATTGTAATTTTTTTCTGAACCCTTTCAAGTTTCACAACATCATTCTGATAGGAGGGAGGACAGAATTACACACAATATTCCAAACCTGGCCGAACAATGTCTTGTACAACTGCAACCTGACCTCCCAACTCATAAACTCAATTCTCTGACCAATAACAGAAAGCATACCAAACGCCTTCTTCACTATCCTATCTATCTATAACTCCGCTTTTAAGAAACTATGCACTCTTTGAAGAGTATAAAGGCAGTAGGAGTATACTTAAGAGGGAAATCAGGAGGGCAAAAAGGCGACATGAGATAGCTAAGGCAAATAGGGTTAAGGAGAATCCAAAGGATTTTTATGAATACATAAAGGACAAAAAAAGGGTAACTAGGGAGAGAATAGGGCCCTTCAAAGATCAGCAAGTCAGCCTATGTGGAGAGCCACAGGAGATGGGGGAAGATGATAAACGAGTATTTTGCATCAGTGTTTACTATGGAAAAGGACATGGAAGATATAGAATGTGGGGAAATGGATGGTGACATCTTGCAAAATGTCCATATTACAGAGGAGATGGTGTTGGATGTCTTGAAATGCATAATAGTGGATAAATCCCCAGGACCTGATCAGGAATACTCTGTAATTATGTGGGAAGCTAGGGAAGTGATTGTTGGACTCCTTGCTGAGATATTTGTATTAATGATAGCAACAGGTGAGGTGCCGGAAGTCCAGAGGTTGGCTAACGTGGTGCCACTAAGGTGGCAAGGAAAAGCCAGGGAACTATAGACCAGTGAGCCTGACGGTGATGGGCAAGTTGCTGGAGGGAATCCTGAGGGACAGGATTTACATGTATTTGGAAAGGCGAGGACTGATTAGGGATAGTCAGCATGGCTTTGTGCATGGGAAATCATGCCTCACAAACGTGATTGAGTTTTTTGATCAAGTAATAAAGAGGATTGATGAGGGCAGAGTGGTGGATATGACCTATATGGACTTCAGCAAGGTGTTCGACAAGGTTCCCCATGGGAGACTGGTTAGCAAGGTTAGATCTCATGGAATACAAGGAGAACTAGCCATTGCGATACAGAACTGGCTCAAAAGATAGAAGACAGAGGGTGTTGGTGAAGAGTTGCTTTTCAGACAGGAGGCCTGTGACCAGTGGTGTGCCACAAGGATTGGTGTTGGGTCCATTGCTTTTTGTCATTTATATAAATGATTTGGCATCAAGAAGTTCTCGCAAAACTGGAGTCAGTAGAAAACCCTTGCTGGTTGTAATCCAGCCTGGCACAAAGGAAAACAGTTGTAGTTTGTGGAGGTCAATTATCTGAGCTCCAGAACACCACTTCAGAAGATTCTTAGGGTAATATCCTGAGCCTACCATCATCTTAGAATGCTTCATGAATTACCTTCCCTTTATTATGAGGCCAGAAGTGCAGATGCTTGCTGGTGACTACGTTATTTTCAGCACCATTTGCCACTTCTAAGACAGAAATATAGCAATAGGAGTAGTCTGTTCAGCCACTCAAGCTTGGTCAGTCATTTAATGAGATAATGGCTAATCCTGGCTTAACTCCATATTCCTGAATACTGTTGCTCAACCAAACTTCACTTTTTCTCAGATTTAAAACTAACTAATGCAGCATCCACTGCCTTTTGTGGAAGAGAATTTCCAAACATCTATGACCTTTTGGTGTAGAGATACTTTCTAACATCTCTCTTGAATAGTTCAGCTCTATTTCTCATACAATGCCCCGAGCTCTAGATACCCCAACCAGTGGAAATAATTTATCTACTTGTCCTTTTCTGATAATATATTGAAGGCTTTGATCAGATCATCCCTTAAACTTCTAAACTCGAGAGAAAACAGGCTTAATTTGTATAATCTCTTCTCAAACTTAACACATGATAAGCAGGTATCATTCTTTTAAACCTACACAACACTCCTGCTCAGCCCAATATATGTTTTTTAAGGTGTGCTGCCTGGATCTGCTCACAGTACTGCAAGTAGGGTCTAACGAGGGTTTTGTATAACTTCTGCATCCTTATACTCCACTTGTATAAATATAGAAGGCAGTAATCCGCGAGATTTCATGATTATTTTCTGCACCTGCTCACGGCATTTAAAGACCTGTGCATTTGAAACCCCAAAACCCTTTTGACATTCACTGTATTTAAGTACCTTGGTCTATTCTTTTTTGGTTCAAAATTGATTGCCTCACTTGTTTACATCTGCCACAGTTTTGCCCATCAACTGAGTCTATCAGCATCCCTTTGTAATTTTATGTTATTGTCTATACTGTGTACAATATCACCTAACTTCATGCCATCCGTAAATTTGGATATGTGACTTGCTATGCCATTATTCAAGTTGTTAATAAGTAAGTCAATTACTGAAGTCCTAACATAGATCCTCGTGAGACACCACTTGTCACATCCTGCTAATTTGAGTACCTACCGATTATTCCTATTTCCAGTTGCCTGCCACTCAACAATTTCCCAGCCAGATCAGTTCCATTAATTAACTGTCCCTTATGCAGAACTTTATCAAATGTCATCAACGTCCATATCAACATCCATAGACCACTACCTAAGTCACCTCTTCAAAAAATTCAAATGGGTTTGTCAGACATGACCGACCTGTCATGAATCCAAGCTGGTTCTCCCTGGTTAACTGAAAATTTTCAATACTTCCATGATGCCATCCTTGATTATAGACTCGAATGACTTTCCCACCACAGATGTTATGCTAACTGGTTTGTAAATACCTGATTTTCTTCTTTCACTCTGTCTTTAAAAAGTGTGAGAGATGCAATTTTCCAATCCGGAGGGCTAACTCCTGTCTGTAGGGAACTCTGAATGATGATATTTAGGACATCTATAATGTGATCCCCTATGTCCTTTAACATCCTCGGATGGAAATAGTCAGGTCCTGGGGATTTGTCACTCTTTCATTCTACTAATTTCCTCATTATCTATGTTTTACTTAATTTTATTCAGTTCTTGACCCCAGTGCACTGTTAATTTCCTCAGGACTTCTTGCAAGCTATCCTCCTTTTCTACTGTCAATACTGAGGCATTGTAATTATTCAATATGTCTGTCATTTCCCCATTGTCATTGACAATATCCCCACTTTCAGACCTTAATGGGCCAACAATGCTCCTGATCACTCATTTTCCCTTTCTGGGACTATAAAATTTCTTCTCATTGGTTTTGATGTCCCTTGAAGTTTTGTTTCATAAGCCCTTGTAGTAGCTCTTATAAGCTGCTTTGAGAAAGAAGCAAATCTATGGAGAGAATCTACCATCTGTTGCTAACTAAAAATGTTAAAGAGAGTAACAAACTTCAACAATGTATATAATTGAACAATAATGGGTGTCAGGCCAGAAAGTTTAACAATGTAAAAAACAAAGAATAACTTAAAGCTTAATAAGAAAAGAAAAAATGTAAATGTGAAAGAAAGCTAACTAGAAATAAAGAGATAAGAGAATAATCCATTGATACTTTTAAAAAGACAGCATTGACAGGTAGAAAGTGAGACTTGGGAAATAATATTAGACAATTTTTAAAAAATGACAAATAAATTATGTGGGTATTTCACATTGGCTTAACTGTACTGGTCATAAGTGACATCACAGAAAGAAAAGTTCTCAGAGACGTGAAAGGGAAGAAGGAAGCCAAGAAAATGACATTCTTCAAGTATTAAAGTAGAGAAACTTGAAGCATTTCAATTAGTTCTCATAGAGTCATCGAGATGTACAGCATGGAAACAGACCCTTCGGTCCAACCCGTCCATGCCGACCAGATATCCCAACCCAATCTAGTCCCACCTGCCAGCATTCAGCACATATCCGTCCAAACCCTTCCTATTCATATACCCATCCAAATGCCTCTTAAATGTTGCAATTGTACCAGCCTCCACCACATTCCCTGGCAGCTCATTCCGTACACGTACCACCCTCTGCGTGAAAAAGTTGCCCCTTAAGTCTCTTTTATATCTTTCCCCTCTCACCCTATACCTATGCCCTCTAGTCTGGACTCCCCAACCCCAGGGAAAAGACTTTGTCTATTTATCCCATCCATGCCCCTCATAATTTTGTAAACCTCTATAAGGTCACCCCTCAGCCTCCGACGCTCCAGGGAAAACAGCCCCAGCCTGTTCAGCCTCTCCCTGTAGCTCAGATCCTCCAACCCTGGCAACATCCTTGTAAATCTTTTCTGAACTCTTTCAAGTTTCACAAATCTTTCCGATAGGAAGGAGACCAGAATTGCATGCAATATTCCAACAGTGGCCTAACCAATGTCCCGTACAGCCACAATATGACCTCCCAACTCCTGTACTCAATACTCTGACGAATAAAGGAAAGCATACCAAACGCCTTTTTCACTATCCTATCTGCCTGCAACTCCACTTTCAAGGAGCTATGAACCTGCACTCCAAGGTCTCTTTGTTCAACAACACTCTCTAGGACCTTACCATTAAGTGTATAAGTCCTGCTAAGATTTGCTTTCCCAAAATGCAGTACCTCGCATTTATCTGAATTAAATTCCATCTGCCACTTCTCAGCCCATTGGCCCATCTGGTCCAGATCCTGTTGTAATCTGAGGTAACCCTCTTCTCTGTCCACTACACCTCCAATTTTGGTGTCATCTGCAAAATTACTAACTGTACCTCTTATGCTTGCATCCAAATCATTTATGTAAATGACAAAAAGTAGAGAGCCTAGCACCGATCCTTGTGGCACTCCACTGGTCACAGGCCTCCAGTCTGAAAAACTACCCTCCACCACCACCCTCTGTCTTCTACCTTTGAGCCAGTTCTGTATCCAAATGGCTAGTTCTTCCTGTATTCCATGAGATCTAACCTTGCTAATCAGTCTCCCATGGGGAGCCTTGTCAAATGCCTTACTGAAGTCCATATAGATCACATCTACTGCTCTGCCCTCATCAATCTTCTTTGTTACTTCTTCAAAAAACTCAATCAAGTTTGTGAGACATGATTTCCCACGCACAAAGCCATGATGACTATCCCTAATCAGTCCTGACCGTTCCAAATACATGTATATCCTGTCCCTCAGGATTCCCTCCAACAACTTGCCCACCACCGAGGTCGGGCTCACTGGTCTATAGTTCCCTGGCTTGTCCTTACCACTCTTCTTAAACAGTGGCACCACTTTTGCCAACCTCCAGTCTTCCGGCACCTCACCTGTGACTATCAATGATACAAATGTCTCAGCAAGAGGCCCAGCAATCACTTCCATAGCTTCCCACAGAGTTCTCGGGTACACCCGATCAGGATTTATCCACCTTTAACAGTTTCAAGACATCCACCACTTCTTCCTCTGTAATCTGGACATTTTGCAAGATGTCACCAGCTATTTCCCTACAGTCTACATCTTCCATATCCTTTTCCACAGTAAATATTGATGCTAAATATCCATTTGGTATCTCTCTCATTTTCTGTGGATCCACACAAAGGCCGCCTTGCTGATCTTTCAGGGGCCCACTCTCTCTCGAGTTACTCTTTTGTCCTTATTATATTTGCAAAACCCCTTTGGATTCTCCTTAATTCTATTTGCCAAAGATATCTCATGTCCCCGTTTTGCCCTCCTGATTTCCCTCTTAAGTCTACTCCTACTTTCTTTATACTCTAAGGATTCACTCGATCGATCCTGTCTGTACCTTCTTTTTCTTAACCAAATCCTCAATTTCTTTAGTCATCCAGCATTCCCTATAGTTACCAGCCTTCCCTTTCACCCTGACAGGAATATACTTTCTCTGGATTCTTGTTATCTCATTTCTGAAGGCTTCCCATTTTCCAGCCATCCCTTTACCATCGAACATCTGCCTCCAATCAGCTTTCAGAAGTTCTTGCCTAAAACCGTCAAAATTGGCCTTTCTCCAATTTAGAACTTCAACTTTTAGATCTAGTCTATCCTTTTCCATCACTGTTTTAAAACGAATAGAATTATGGTCACTGGCCCCAAAGTGCTCCCCCACTGACACCTCAGTCACCTGCCCTGCCTTATTTCCCAAGAGTAGGTCACGTTTTGCACCTTCTCTAGTAGGTACATCCACATACTGAATCAGAATATTGTCTTGTACACACTTAACAAATTCCTCTCCATCTAAACCTTTAACTCTATGGCAGTCCCAGTCAATGTTTGGAAAGTTAAAATCCCCTCCCATAACCACCCTATTATTCTTACAGATAGTTGAGATCTCCTTACAAGTTTGTTTCTCAATTTCCCTCTGACTATTGGGGGGTCTATAATACAATCCCAATAAGGTGATCATCCCCTTTCTTATTTCTCAGTTCCACCCAAATAACTTTCCTGGATGTATTTCCGGGAATATCCTCCCTTAGCACAGCTGTAATGCCTTATCAAAAATGCCACTCCCCCTCCTCTCTTGTCTCCCTTTTTATTCTTCCTGTAGCATTTGTATCCTGGAACATTCAGCTGCCAGTCCTGCCCATCCCTGAGCCATGTTTCCGTAATTGCTATGATATCCCAGTCCCATGTTCCTAACCACGCCCTGAGTTAATCTGCCTTCCCTGTTAGGCCCCTTGCATTGAAATAAATGCAGTTTAATTTATTAGTCCTACCTTGTCCCTGCCTGGCCTGACTGTTTGACTCACTTCTGTTCTCAGTTGTACCCGTCGCAGATCGATCTCTTTCCTCACTATCTCCCTGGGTCCCACCCCCCCACCTTACTAGTTTAAATCCTCCCAAGCAGTTCTAGCAAATTTCCCTGCCAGTATATTGTCATCAGGACAACTTAATTCATACCGAAGTAAGGGAAAATATCAATAAAAGTACTCCATGTAGGAAGCATCAGCTGATGACCAATAGTTAACTTTTAAGCTTAATTTAAAATTTTAAGATGGCAGATTAACTTTGATTAATCGAGATTTTGCAAACTAGAGAATGGCCGTCACCTATGTTGTTGGCATAGTGTGTGTATGTGTTCTGTTTGCCAAACAAGGCATGCTTTTTACTATAAATAGATTCCAGTACATGCAAATGCACTATGCTGTGAACCCAATAACAATTCTAAATTGGTTCTCAAATTTATTCTATGCATACATCTGATTATGCTGAAAATGACAATTTTTTAAATACATCTTAGGTTGTGGATTTTGCTGGATGGGCCAACATTTATTCCAAAATCAAATCCAATATTTCAATAAATTAGGAGTTTTGCAAATACACCCTGGTTGGGTACTACTGGTAACTTGCTTATTGCAAACCATCAACATGAAGTGCTGTTTGATATGAGCCACTAGTTTTCAGCATGAATTGGTCACCAGACCTAGCATCATACAGACAGATTTTCTCTATCACATTAGAAGATATTGAAAGCTATGATCAAGGATGTTATGCTATGACACTTAGAAATGTTCAAGTGCCATCAGGCAAAACAAACAAGGCTTTGTGAAAAGGGAAATCATTAACAAATCTATTCAACTTTGAGCAAGTTAAGAATTCTTTTTAGTCACTCATGGGACATGTACATCACTGCCTGGCCAGCATTTTATTGCCTGACCCCAGTTAAGGTGTTGGTGAGCTGCCACTTTCAAATACTGCAGTTCACATGCTGTAGGTTGACCTACAATGCCCTTAATGGGAGAAATCCAGGATTTTGACCCTGCAACAGTGAAGCAATGACAATATATTTCCAAGTCAGGATGGTGAGTGGCTTTGAAGGGAAATTGCAGGTGGTGGTGTTTCCAAGTATCAGATGCCCTTGTCCCTTCTAGATGGAAGGGATCATGTGTTTGGAAGGTGCTGTCTAAAGATCTTTGGAGTGGATGCATCTGCTTTATCCTGAATGTTGTCATTCATGAGTGTTGTTGGAGCTGTACTCATCTATACAAATAGGGAGTTCTCCATCGCACTGCTAACTTGTGGTAGACAGGCTTTGGGGAGTCAGGTGGTGTGTTACTCACTGCAGTATCCCTAACCTCTAACCTGCTCATGTAGCTAGTATTTAGATGATGAGTCCAGTTGAGCTTCCAGTCAATAGTAACACCAAGGATGTTTATAGCAGGGGTTTCGGTCATGGTAACATCATTGAATGTACTTGTGCTTAGATGATCTCTTATTGGAGATGGTCATGGCCTGGCATTTGTGTGCAGCAAATGTTGTTTGCCACTTGTCAGCCCAAGCCTGGATCTGTCTCGATCTTGATGCATTTGAACATGATCTGCTTCAGTGTCTGAGGCGTCTTGAATGGTGCTAAGTATTGTCATCATCAGCAAACATTCTCCCTTCTGACTTCATGATGGAGGGAATGTCATTGATGAAGCAGCTGAAGATGGTTGGTCTGAGGACACTACTCTGAGGAACCTTTGCGAAGATGTCCTGGAGCTGAGATGACTGACCTCCAACAACCACAACGACCTTCCTAAGTGTCAGGTATAACTCTAACCAGTGGAGAGTTTGCCCTGATACCCATTGATTCCAGCTTTTGCTCGGGCTCCTTGATGCCACACTCTGTCAAATGCAGCCTTGACATCAAGGGCTGTCACTCTCACCTCACCTCTGGAATTCAGCTTTTTTGTCCATGTTTGAAGCCAGGCTGTAATGAGGTCAGAAAGTGACTGGCCCTAGTGGAACTCAAAGTGGGCATCACTGAGCAGGTGCTGCTAGATAGCACTATCGCTAACACGTTCCATCATTTTACTGATGATTGACACTAGAGTGATGGTGTGGTAATTGGCCGGGTTGGATTTATCCTGCTGCTTTGTGTATAGAACATAACAGGGCAATTTCCCACATTGTTGGGCTGATGCCAGTGTTGTAACCAACCCTGACAGGTGGAACCCCAACTCCTGTTTAATTCAAAAGCTCTTACTGCAATGTTGCAAAATATATTGATTTTCTTTACAGCTACTCAAATGCTCATTTTTAAATTTTATATATGCACCTTTCCCTTCATACGCCATGAGCTCAAATCAATACACATTGCATCATGTCTTCCTTCAACTCACTTTCTCCCAACACTGTTTACACCTATCTCCCTGAGAATTTCTATCTTCCTACAAGCTCGGTGCTTTTAGACAAAGCTGTTTACACAGTATCCCAGATTCATCTCATGGTCTTTCATCACTCACGGTGCTCAGCATTGATCTTTTATAATGGTTTCTCAAGATAATAAAAACTTTCACTTCAATCTAAATGTGAACCATCTTTGCCGTTCTTTTACTTCCTCATTTTGGACAGTGTTGTTGATAAATCAATGTGAAACCATTCTTTTGGATAATAACTGAAATAAGGAAAATGGATGCTGAAATAGCTTCAATCAAGGGAGACTGTAAAGAAGCAGAATGAATGGTTGTAATATGATATCTGGTTGTGGACAGGTTGATCAGAAGGTTTTGTTCCTTTTTAAAGTATCTGACAATTCAGTGGCTGCAAATCCAAAAGACAAATAAACCTTCATCAGTATTCTGTTCTTTCCTTCTTAATGTAGCTACTTTGTGTGTGTTTGACCAGTCATTGCGCATGAACTCAAATTAATATGGTTTATGCTTTGTCCAATTATATTTGGAAAGGCTTAGTTAAAATGTTAAAAATAAGCACATTGCAAACATTGGCATGTTTACTTACATGAATCGGGTCCAGAATCTTAACTGCAGCCTTGCTGCCATTTTTTTTGTTTAACACTTTAAAGACTTTGCCATACGTTCCTTTTCCAATGGTTTCAATAATCTCCCATGTATCTGAGGGATCAGGGAAGCTGTCAAAGACGATTGTTTTCCCAGTTAATGGAAACATTCCTAACAATGAACCCCTGGCAAACAATGGAAAATAAGCAAGAAATACAATACATTAGGCACAGGATAACATTCACAGCTAACAAATAAAATCTTACTTTGATACAGCAACCTTGGATAGAATTTCTAAAGACAATTTGACTTTAAAGAGTATTCCATCCTCTTCCAGGCAATTGTGTGCAATATTTACGCAAGTATTTGTTACAGGCCAGACTTCACCCCAATATGGCTAAAGGCAATTTCATGAAAACAAAAGCTTCTAAGATATCAGTGCCCTTATCCATGTCAAGAATGCAATAGTGTAAATTGGCATTATTAATGACTGCAAGTTGTGGTATACAGACATGGGATGCCCATCACATTGTTCTATATCTTTTAACAGGCAGATCCAAAGAAAGACTTGAATTGACATAGTCATTCATGACGTTTCAAAGTATCTAAGAGCCAATGAAATATTTCTGAAGTACTTTAAGAGGAAGGAGAACAAACTATAATCAGGTTTATTGATTTGTGGAGTAATACACAGAAACAATAAAAAAGCAAAATACATTAATGATTCAATAATAGGTTCCCAGTGATAACAGTCATCATGTATCATTGTAAATCATAATGAACAAACTTAAGATCGCAAGGTATGTGCTTTGTGCGTGGAAAAGCATGTCTTGCAAACTTGATTGAGTTTTTTGAAGAAGTAACAAAGAGGATTGATGAGGGCAGAGCGGTAGATGTGATCTATATGGACTTCAGTAAGGCTTTTAACAAGGTTCCCCATGGGAGACTGATTAACAAGGTTAGATCTCAGAATGCAGGGAGAACTACCCATTTGGATACAGAACTGGCTCAAAGGTAGAAGGCAGAGGATTCCGGTGGAGGGTTGTTTTTCAGAATGGAAGCCTGTGACCAGTGGAGTGCCACAAGGATCGGTGCTGGGTCCTCTACGTTTTATCATTTACATAAATGATTTGGATGCGAGCATAAGAGGTACAGTTAGTAAATTTGCAGATGACACCAAAATTAGAAGTGTAGTGGACAGTGAAGATTACCTCAGATTACAAAGGATCTGGACCAGATGGGCCAAGGGGCTGAGAAGTGGCAGATGGAATTTAATTCCGATAAATGCGAGGTGCTGCATTTTGGGAAAGCAAATCTTAGCAGGATTTATACACTTAATGGTAAGGTCCTAGGGAGTGTTGCTGAACAAAGAGATCTTGGAGTGCAGCTTCGCAGTTCCTTGAAAGTGGAGTTGCAGGTAGATAGGATAGCGAAGAATGCGTTTGGTCTGCTTTCCTTTATTGATCAGAGTATTGAGTACAGGAGTTGGGAGGTCATGTTGCGGCTGTACAGGACATTGGTTAGGCCACTTTTGGAATATTGCATGCAATTCTGGTCTCCTTCCTATTGGAAAGATGTTGTGAAACTTGAAAAGGATCAGAAAAGATTGACAAGGATGTTGCGAGGTTTGGAGGATTTAAGCCATAGGGAGAGGCTGAACAGGCTGGTACTGTTTTCCCTGGAACGTCGGAGGCTAAGGGGTGACCTTTATCGAGGTTTACAAAATTATGAGGGGCATGGATAGAGTAAATAAACAAAGTCCTTTCCCTGGGGTGGGGGAATCCAGAACTAAAGGGCATAGGTTTAGGGTGAGAGGGGAAAGATATAAAAGAGATCTAAGGGGCAACTTTTTCATGCAGAGGGTGGTACGTGTATGGAATGAGCTGCCAGAGGAAGTGGTGGAGACTGGTACAATTGCAACATTTAACAGGCATTTGGATGGGTATATGAATAGGAAGGGTTTGGAGGGATATGGACCGGGTGCTGGCAGGTGGGACTAGATTGGGTTGGGATATCTGGTTGGCATGGACAGGTTGGACCGAAGGGTCTGTTTCCATGCTATATGTCTCTATGTCTCTATGACTTTAAATGGTTGAAGGAAAGAACTGTGGGGATATAGCGAAAGAGGCGGGATGCCTCTAAAGATTTGGCATAGATTAGAGGGAATGAATGATCATGTACTGTGTTCTTGCACAATGCACTCTCAGCAGCTGAGTTGCAAACCTCACCCAATAACAATAAACAACTAAAAGAACAAAGGACATCAGTTCAACAAAGATTAAGATTAACCTTCTTCGAACATTTTCCTTAAGTTTGTAATTTTCAGGACTTCTGTTTGAACCATCTTTTATGGACCTTAATAAAGACAGTTGTTTGACGGGCACACTGTAGAATAATTCCTCGTTCTTTGGATCCCTGCTCAGAATGAATAATACAAAACAAAGCCTATTGATTCATGGCTTGTGTGTTTCAAGGGGAAAAACCAATGGCTTAACAAAACTGTATCCATTCCATGAGTCTCTGTAAATCTTGTACTGCCTAGCAACCTTGGACATTATTCATACAGCCATGGCTTAAATCTGGCGTTCTAGCAGACAGCATCGTGGAAAATTGTGTGGGATGAAGATGCCCCACAATTACCATCTAAATAAAGAGTCTATCTGTTGGAGGTATTCTAGCAGTGGAACATTCAGCTGCCTATCTATTCTGCACCTTTGTGGATTATTTGTGTTGCACTCTATAGATTGTCATTTATCTCATTTTGATATATTCGAGCACTTCATCTGCTATAACCTTGGCAATTCTTTAACCTTTCTATTGGTTCCCTTAGTAATCACACTCTAGAATCTCTGCTTAACTGGCAGATCAGAATTGGTCAAGTGGAGCTTATTATTGATTTTCCAATATATCTCAAGCAATGGATAGAGATTTGCAGTGTAAATGCGGAATTGTTACTTTAGGTTAGGACTTAAACTGCGCTAAAATGGAAATGCATCTCCCCATCATAATTATTAAGAATGAAATTCTACCTGAGCTACTGATGGAACACCCACAGCTCAATGTGGCCTCTGAAACTGTCACATTTGTGCATCAGCAGGGATTTTTCATTGCTTGCTCTGCATCTAAGCATTTATAATTAATAAAACTAGATATGAGATACATAAGAACTTTTCTTAACCTGTCATTACAACATTTAGTTTTTCAAATACTTCTTTAAAAGTCTCTACCCTTAGCTAAATCCAGGAGAATAGTTGTAAGAAAACAAAATAAAACATCAAGAAAAGACGAATGGTGCATGAATTGTCGAGGTAATTCACTATTTCCATGCTGAATAACACTTTACAGAGCTCTCTTTATCTGATCAATTTGACATGTGAATCCAGACACACAACAGTGTGGTTGAATCTTAAATGGTCTTGCCAGCCACTTGGTCATTAAACCACAGCAAAGACTACTTCCCCCAAGTTTTTCAATTGGGCATTTCACATCATCGCAGCCCTCTCCAAGAGAGCAAAATCTCCTGGCTTCAGATTTTCTTTTCCAGATCATGAGTTTACATTTATCCTGCAGATTGCTCATATGAATCTAATCTATGGACCTAAATTATTTCTCGGATCTTTCTTAATAACAAATACATCTCACCCATAGTGCAGTCTTACTTCATGTAAAATCCAACTGCCCAATCTACTAACCTGCTTTTTATTTAGTGAATATGGTATAGTCCTCATCACTGTTAAATAAGCTTCTCATTGCTGCATTGTCTGGAAAATTTTAATGTTGCCGCCTCCGCCACGTCCCTCCCTGCCACCCCTGCCCATGTAGCTAAATATATATATATATATTATGTATATAAAAAACCTAACACAAACTCTGGAGATATTATGGTGTATGTCCATTCAGACCCATTGAAGACTAAATTCTGTTTCCTACCCTTGAGCTAACTTCATTTCCATAATGTCATATTTCCCAGAAGATCAATGCATTTATTAAAAATCCTGCTATTGGCATCCTATTAAATATCATTGAAAATCTACTTCCATATCCACTTCCACAAGATTTCCTTTATTAACTGATTTCATCATTTCTTTAAAGGTATAGACAAGATAGATCGAATGAGTCTAAAGGCAGTAGGAGTATGCTTAAGAGGGAAATCAGGAGGGCAAAAAGGGGACATGAGATCGTTTTGTCAAATAGAATTAAGGAGAATCTAAAGGGTTTTTACAAATACATTAAGAACAAAAGGGTATCTAGGGAGAGATTAGGTTCCCTCAAAGACCAGCAAGGCAGCCTTTGTGTGGAGCTGCAGGAGATGGGGGAGATACTAAACGAGTATTTTGCATTAGTGCTTACTGTGGAAAAGGACGTGGAAGAGAAAAATGTGGGGAAATAGATGGTGACATCTTCAGAAATGTCCATATTACAGAGGAGGAAGTGCTCGATGTTTTGAAACACAAAAAAGTAGATAAATCCCCAGGACCTGATCAGGTGTACCCGAGTACTCTGTGGGAAGCTAGAGAAGTGATTGCTGGGCCTTTTGCTGAGATATTTGTATCATCCATAGTCACAGGTGATGTGCCGGGAGATTGGAGGTTGACTAACGTGGTGCCACTGTTTAAGAAAGGGGGTAAGGACAAGCTAGAAAACTATAGACCAGTCAACCTGATGTCGGTGGTGGGCAAGTTGTTGGAAGGAATCCTGAGGGACAGGATGTACATGTATTTGGAAAGGCAAGGACTGATTAGGGATAGTCAACATGGCTTTGTGCATAGGAAATCATGTCTCACAAACTTGATTGAGTTTTTTGAAGAAGTAACAAAGACGATTGATAACAGCAGAGTGGTGAATGTGATCTACATTGACTTCAGTAAGGCATTCGACAAGGTTCCCCTGGGAGACTGGTTAGCAAGTTTAGATCTGAAGGAATACAGGGAGAACTAGCCATTTGGATACAGAACTGGCTCAGAGGTAGAAGGCGGAGGGTGGTGGTGGAGGGTTGTTTTTCAGACTGGAAGCCTGTGACCAGTGGAGTACCACAAGGATGGGTCCACTACTTTTCATCATTTAAATGAATGATTTGCATGTAAGCATGAGAGGTTTAGTTAGTCAGTTTGCAGATTACACCAAAATTCAGATCAGATGGGCCAATGGGCTGAGAAATGGCAGATGGAGTTTAATTTAGATAAATGCAAGGTGCTGCATTTTGGGAAAGGAAATCTTAATAGGACTTACACACTTAATGGTAAGGTCTTTGGGAGTGTTGCTGAACAAAGAGACCTTGGAGTGCAGGTTCATAACTCCTTGAAAGTGGAGTCGCAGGTGGATAGGATAGTGAAGGTAGCGTTTGGTATGCTTTCCTTTATTGGTCAGAGTATTGAGTACAGGAGTTGGGGGGTCATGTTGCAGCTGTACAGGACTTTGGTTTGGCCACTGTTGGTGCAATTCTAGTTTCCTTCCAATCGGAAGGACGTTGTGATACTTGAAAGGCTTCAGAAAAGATTTACAAGGATGTTGACAAGGTTGGAGGATTTGAGTTATAGGGACAGGTTGAATAAGTTGGGGCTGTTTTCCCTGGAGCGTTGGAGGCTGAGGGGTGATGTTATAGAGGTATAAAATCATGAAGGGTGTGGATAGGATAAATAGAAAAGGTCTCTTCCTTGAGTTGGGGGAGTCCAGAACTGGAGGGCATAGATTTAGGGTTAGAGGGGAAAGATATATAAGAGACCTAAGGGACAACCCTTTCATGCAGAGGGTGGTACGTGTATGGAATGAGCTGCCAGAGGAAGTGGTGGAGGCTAGAATGACTGCAACATTTAAAAGGCTAGACGGCTATATGAACAGGAAGGATTTAGAGGGATATGGGCCAGGTGCTGGCAGGTGGGACTAGATTGGGTTGGGATATCTGGTCGGTTGAACCGAAGGGTCTGTTTCCAAGCTGTACATCTGACTCTAATTATAGCCCACTTTTTCAGACATAAGTTGTCTTTTATAAATTTATATCACATATCCATAATATATTCATTAGTCCATCCCCAACATCTTACGATCTCATGACCCTTTTTATTCCCATTTGTCTCAACATCTGACATAATATCCTTTCAACTCTCAAAACAAATGCTCCCCTACCCACATCCCTCCATACTCAACCTTTGGAAAACTCACTACCCACATAACTCCCTCACACCCACTCCCCACTACATCATTTACAATTGTACATTCAAATACCCATCTAAACCATGATCAGAAGAAATGAGAGCAAGAGATGCTATACCATCCATGGAATCTGCTGTGACATTCAGCATAATCACAGCAGAATTCGAATCCACTTTGCCGAATATTCATTGATTCCCCGAGACAGTCAAAATCTGTCTTTTTATCTCAGGCGTTAAACATAAGTTGGTACATCCATGACAGTCTGGGGAGGACAATTTTAAAGGTTCACAAACCTTTAAGTGAAGAAATTTCCCATTGTTTCAATCCTAAATGTTAAGTCCATTATTTTGAAACAGTGCTGCCTTCTTCTGGATTCCCCTGATATTGAGTGGTTAATGTTGAATGTTTCAAAAAGGTCATCTTTCATTCTTCTTAACTGAAGAATAAAGACTCAAATAGGGCAACCCTTTTATCATCGG
This sequence comes from Chiloscyllium punctatum, assembly GCF_047496795.1. Taxonomy (NCBI): domain Eukaryota; kingdom Metazoa; phylum Chordata; class Chondrichthyes; order Orectolobiformes; family Hemiscylliidae; genus Chiloscyllium; species Chiloscyllium punctatum. The sequence goes on along the minus strand of NC_092746.1, from coordinate 87,177,373 downwards.
AGACACAGCAGAACTGGAGTTCTGAATAAGGATCACTGGACCCAAAACGTTAACCCTGCTTGCTCTCCACAGATGCTGCCAGACTTACTGAGTTTTCCAGCTGTTTCTGATTTTGCTTCTGATTTCAAGTATCTACAGTTAATTGATTTTTTTTTCTTCTCATCAGAGGATCGATTTAGTGAGCTCTGTCCAATGCAAGTGTATCCTTCCTTTAATATGGAGATAAACTTATACACAACATTACATGTTTGGTTCCATCAAACCCCGTACAATTATAGCAAGACTTCTTTATTCTTGTACTCCAAAGTTATTTGCAATAAAGGCTGACATGCATTTGCTTTCTTAAATGCCTCCTCATTGCATGTTAACTAGGTTCCTTGCCAGGCAATCTACTTGACGAGATGCCATGGGTAAAATTGAGATTGGAGCATGATGAAGCCTCCAAGAACCTATTTTGTGGTCACTTAAGGGCCTCAATAGACAAAGTGTGTGTAGGCACCACACCACCACTCCCCCATGAACTTGGAGACAGGTTGGAGGAAGGCAGAAAGACAGTAGGCAGTCTACATGCTGCATTTTATGAGCTCCCACCATCAAGGAAGCCTAAAACCCTGCCACTGCATTGGTGTTAGTGAAATTCTATTGTACATTAACTGGTTGCTGTGTTTCTTATATCAATAAATTTTCAAATCTTCTGGCTTGAAGACCTCTTTTCACAAAACCCTTCCTGCTCCATCCAGATCAACCCACTATAAAATTTTCATAATACCGAAGTACGACATATCAAAGAGTACTTTAATAATGCTTTTAGGAAAACATGTAATTACTTTGAGAGGCAATTTGAGAACACTTGCTTTGGTGTAGGCCTTGAGGTGAATAAAACAAAGAAGAGGTAAAGGATACGTATAACTCTAACACTCTGATCTGTGTACAAAATTAATAGTAACTAAATGTGGGACAAGATTCTGTTAATGGCATAGGTACTTAATCAAATCCCAAATCACACTTAATAGAAAATGCTATATATGTTTCCTAATCAACCTGCTCAGACATGTTATTACACACTTCTGGAGCAATTGGGACTTTAACCCAGATCTCCTAGCTCAAAAGTAGGGACATTACCATTGTGCCACAACAAATCCAATATGAAAACATATTGGTCAAGCCATTACTAAGAGTGCTGACACCTTATTAAATGCTTAAGAACATCAAATAAGCTCAATACTTTACATAAAACTTTTCCAAATAGGAGTTTTCCTCCCTCCAATTCCGTTATAGAATATTCACTGGAATTGTCACCTCAGAAATATTCTACAGATCCACGTATCAAAAGGACAGCTTTTCCATGATTACAAGAATCAAACCAACTAATGATTAATGTAAATAGATAATGCTAGAAATATTCACCAGCGGAATCCAATAAGACTCTTCTTTAAAAAGAGTTCTCAAACTTGTATTCGAAGTAATTACCTGTTTCTAAGAAATGTCAAATCAGAATTGAAACATTAAGTCTGTTTCTCTCTCCACAGATGCGGTCAGATCTTCTGAATTCCTCCAGTAGTTTGTTAGTATTTATGATGAAACATGTCCGTGCATGAGTCCAAATTGAATACACCTAGTGACACAGCAACAACTGACTACCTGGCTCTCCTCCTCTCCCTTTTCACAAATAAATACACAACTTGTGCAGAAAACCAGGGCATTCAGGTGTTCGTCACCTTGAAGAAGGCCAAGTAATTGTAAACCTTAGGGTAGACATCTTGACAAATACTTGAACAGCCAGTACTAACTATATTGCAACTCAGCCATGTGGCAATTGAACCCACACAGTTGACATCAGTCTACATTAGAAACCAGTCATCCAGCCAACTGATTAGTTCATTAGAACAATTGTGAATTTATTTTTTATTTACTAACTACAGTTTATTTCCACAAAGCTGGCAGTTTGCCTTTTAGTTCTTTCATTCCTTCTCCATTTTTTCTTTCTTCAATTGCTTGGATCCTGTGGTAAGCTGCTACGAAGTTCTACGGATCCCAGTTTGAAAAGCATTGCTCTCTATTACAACAGTGACATACGTCAAAAAGTACTTAATTAGCTGGGTGCACTGCAACATATAATAGTGGGAAAGCCATTCAATTTTTATGCATGGAAACACATTATACTTGGAATGCAATTCAATGTTTATACAGTACACACTCAATTTAATTTAGGACCACAAACATTAATAATGCAAAATGGTATCATATCAGTGTATCACCCTGTTACATTGGTGTAATTATTCCCTCCACCCATATGAGCAGCATTAATTAGCTGCTTGCCCATAGATGACAACATCAATAGTTTCTCAAATAGTCATGATGTAATGGCAGCATTAGAAATTAGAAAAGTTCTGGGTTAGAGTGAATTTAAACCAAATACATTTCACATTTCTGGGACGCTCACAAGAAATGGAAACACCTTCAGCAAAGAAAAATAGCAGCACAAATCCAACTGCCACAGACAGTTAAATAATTTAAGAGGAATTTCATAATAAGCAAGGGGGAGGATTTGCTGACTGAAGCCTTTTTTATTTTAAGAGGTCTTGGGCTTGGTGCATCCATGAAAGTGATGGAATGGGTGGGATATTGGTCAGGACTGAAAAGATCCAACCAGAGTAGGAGGTGGATTGAGAGAAATATAGACATGAATCTTGTTATAATTTGGCTTGTCAATCTTGTCAGTTTTGTCGAGTTTCATTGACGGATGCCATTTGAGGCCTATCAAGTTTCCTCATGACTTCTTAGGAAACTCCATTTGTCCATTTTCCTTTCCACCTATCCGCTCCACTCTCCCTTCCAACCTATCACCTTTACCCCCACCTCCATCCACCTACTGCACTCTCAGCTACCTTCCCCAAATTCCATCCCAAATGTGTCTCTTATGTATTATTTCCACCTAATTCAAAACGGGGAAAGCAGTAAAATTTGTGAATGACACATACTGGTCATACACACACTATACAACATGTTTTGCATATTTTAGAACGGTGCTCCAGTACAAGCAGTAGGTTCATTTGCATGTTCTAATATATTTCGGCGTCCTATCTCACACATTGCAGAATGATTTGCCAACACCACGATATACCAGAGTCTCCAGTATTCCTTGCAGCAGCACCACTTTTGAAAGGCTGTGGTGCACGAGGTGAAGTATGCCCAGACGTGGTAGATAAGGGAAAAGTCACACACTGCTTGGAGGGTGGGGATTGGAAGCCCTGGTGGATGATGGTGCAATGTGACCTGTGCTCATCGAATATGCCCTTAGCTGCTTCTACATGGGAAGTAATGTGAAGAGTCCTTGCAGCCATTGGCAAGCTGGAACCAGCATTTATTCCACATTGAGAAATATTGATGTTAGAATTGATCACAGCAGATGTTAAGATGGAAAGTTACTGACTAATAAGGCAGGTTTAAAGGTAATGTTCGCTTTAATTTCCTTACCAACTGTACAGCTCTCTGTGGCCTATATGCAGCAGTGACTTCTGGATGTTAATGCCACAGTTGGCTTGCTGACACCAACTCTGCACTGCCTAGCAAGTTTCTCATCATGATGTTCATAACTTTCATGAAAGATTGCATTTGTTGTTCCTGACATTGAGGTAGGCCTCTCTGAACTTTTCATTGAATACTTCCACAATTGCCACCTAGGCTATGTCACTAAGGCTCCTGTAAGGCCTCAGTTACATTATTATAAGCCCGTGAGTCAAGTGTCCTGTTTCTGTGCTGTAAATCTAATATTATTTTCTGCAAACACATGCTTTAGTGGCATCATATTACTATAGGACAATACAAAGCTAGTCAGTAGTAAGTAGCTACTAAAACATGTGTTAAATAATACATTTGAAATATAACAAAATATAAAAGGGTTTCTAATTTCACTTTTAACTGAAGTTTTACTTATTACAGCTGATTTTAGTAAAAGAAAGCGCTTTCCTAAAAGACATCAATAAGAAGTTTGTGGTTCATACTGTCCACAAAAACAATTTACCTCAATACCAATGTAAATCTGTAAATTGTTATACACTTAGACTTGCAAACTCTTACTCCAGAGCAGTAAATTATAATGATTTTTACAGGGTTTTAGAAAATAAAACATTGTAATCACTTACATATTTTAGATGCTAAATTTGTTTCCTAAGCCATTGCGAAAAACCCCAGGATATTGTCCAGCAATATCTGGTTCATTGGCTAATGTCTGTACAGGATTTGATGAGCTTTTTGAGGGAGGAGCTATTAACTAATCTCTTAAAGTCTCAAGCAAGCTGAAAGCGGCGCTGTGATCTGAACACCATGGAGCTGCATTGAGGATTAGTTGGTATTAATGAGTACTTCAAACAGATCTTTTCCTAATACAGTTTTGATCTTCAAAGACCAAGCCATTTAGTTCAGCTATAAACGATGTGTGAAATTCATTGCACAACATCAGGCTTAGATATACACTTGATATAAAGCCATAAATTATAATACTAATGGTAACCCCCATGAAATTAAATGGGTTAGGAGTCCAATAATTCAAAAACTGAGGTCAAATTGTCTGGTGCATAGAAAATATTTTTTAAATTCACTCACTGTGACATAACAAAGGAATAGACTGGACTTTATTGCCACAATAGGAATTTTCGATTCAAAACATTAATTAGCAAGCACATTGGCATTGTCAACAGGCCATAGCACTATAAGACACAGAAGCAGTAGTAGGCCATTCAGCCCATTGAGTCTTCTCCACCATTCAATGAGATTGAACCTGATCTGATCATCTGCAATTCCACTATTCTGCCTTTTCCCCATAAAATCTGTCGAATGCCATTTTCGAAACAGTCAAAGGCAACTGCCAAGAGTATCTGTCAGAGGTATAATGAGGACCCAGCAGAAACAACCAAAGAAAACTGCCAAGCTGCTAAAGAATTTAAAAGTCCAGCCTTTTAAATCGTTGGAAAAAATAAGTCTGTAGTGAATGCTATCCCAATGTCTGCTGAGTTATCATTATTACTGGGTTAGTGTTGCGTGATGAATTCTATAGCCACCCATTATCAATGTATTATTACAGTCGAACACTTCATTTTGATTGACAGCTACAAGTGATTTTAGACACGTTACAGTGGAATTATCAATTCCAATGTTATTCTACGTTTGTTATTCGAAGGGATTATGCATTTCAACGAAATACTTTTTTGTTTTAAGGCATTATACCATTAAACAAATGTAAATATAACTTTTATTTTAAAAATATAGTGAGGTTTGTAATAAACACTTAAGAAGGAATTCCCTCTCTAACAGTTGTCCATGTCTACCTTCAGGATCTGGATTGCAGCAATGCCCTTATCCCAAGTGTGAACTGAAACAAAGATCTGAGAGGAGCTAAGTGACAGGGTAAGATTTGTGGTAAAACTACACAAGAAGTCTACTGAGGCCAGCCACATCACTGGGAGCAACTCACCTTTTTATGTATCTCCTGAGTAGTGTATTGAGTTTCTTGATGGCCAGCAGTCAATAATGGGAGAATTATAGCTTGCGAAACAGTTTAATAATGCCACAGCTCACCTTATTAACCATTCAGCTTCTTATATCTTAATAAATGTGCCGAACAAGCTAGATGCCGAGAATTCTCAACACGGAAGTCAAAGCAGATAGGTGATTACTTCAGCTTGTCACTTGCTTCAAAAGGACCTTCATGTTGCATACCGTGGATACAACACCTCAGAGCACACTCCAGGGGCACCACATGTCGTTGGACATTGGCATCTGATGTGCCACCTTCCAAGGGCTGCATTAGCAACTATCATTCTAATGCTGCAGTAAAGACACTGCACTCAGGGGTCATGTGCCCAGGTCGTGGACTGGATCAGGCTGCATGTCCAGCCTGTTCACTTGTTATCATAGCACACACTACAGATGGACTACAATCTGTCAATCTCAGCTTTGAATAATAGTTAGTGACCCAGCCTCGATAGTGCTCAGTGGTAAACAATTCTATAGAATCACTACCTTCCGAGGGAAGAAATTTCTCCCTCTGTCTTAATTGGGTGTCCATTATTCTGAGATTATGCCCTCTGGTCCTAGACTCTCCTGGAAGGGGAACCATCCTGAAGATCTACCCTGTCAAGCTCCCCAAGGATCTTGCATGTTTCAAGAATACTGCCTCTCATTCTTCTCTGGGTCAACCATTCAACCTCTCCACAGCCTCCATACCAGGTATCAGCCTAGTAAACCTTCTCTGGATTGCTTCCAATGCTCGTATATTTTTCCTTAGATAAGGAGAGTAAAATTGTTCACAGTATTCCATCTACAGCCTAACATTTAACCTTGTGATTTAAGTCCGAGGATCCTCAAATCCCTCTGTTCTGCAGCTTTCTGCAATCTTCCTCATTTCTTCTTCTTGCCAAAGTGTATAACCTCACAGTTTCCCACATTACATTCTACTTGCTAAGTTTTTTTGTCCATTCACTTAACCTGTCTATATCACTCTGCAAATTCTTGTCATTCTCACCACTTACCTTTCCATCTGTTTGTGCCATCTACCAATGTGGTGATAGTAAATTCAGTTTCCTCATCCAAATAATAATTACTTACTTTTAAAATTCTGACTCCAGCACAGATCTCTATAATGTTCCACTACTCCTCAAAATGCCTCTATACTTTGTCTTCTGTGAGTTAGACAACTTTCTATCCATGCTAATATACTACTTCCAGTATCATTAGATCTGACTTTATCAATCAGCTTAACATGATTGATAAGAATGCAAGATCTTATCAAACGTCTTCTGGAAATCCAAATCATATTATTTCTATTAGATTCCCATTGATTTATTCTGCTTGTTACTTCGAGAATTTTAATGAAATTCTCAGATATGATTTCCCCTTCATGAAGTCAATGCAAAAACTGAGTATTTTTCTAAATGCACTGCTATTACGTCATTTATAACAGCATCTGTTGTTGGGAAAATGTTAACAATTACTTGCTGGGGAGATTCAAGATGGTGGCAACCCAGCAAGTCTGAGTCTGTAGTGCTCTGCTTAAGACTCGGGCAAAGTGGGCACCCGCCTTCACCTCATCCTTTAAATCATTTAAGATAGCTTTTGCCCAGTATAGTTAGTCATTTTACATTAAACTTGGACAGTTTGGTGTTGTTTTTAAAATGACTAAGGGCAAAAATTCCCGCAGCTTGCAACAGGCAGGGACCCTTCCCCCACACCCTTCCCACAGCAACAGAGATGTCCACGGCCCCCTCAGGGGACTTACCTGCAGAGGCAGGCCTGATCTCTGGGATTAACAAGCTTCAGGAGAGGATCAACGCCTTCATCGAAGAATCCAGGACCAGGTGGGAGTCGTTCTCGGTCATGCTGCAGAAGCATGACTGAGAAATCGAAAAACTTGAACAGAGCATCGGAGGAGCGGAGCAACAGGCTGTGGCCTCGAAGACCGCTGCCGAGTCATCCATGGGTCGGATCCGGGCTCTCGTGCAGCGAATCTGGACGTTGGAGGAGCACATTGACAACCTCACCAACTGGGGCCATTGAAAAAATATTCGGTTTCTGGGCCTTCCCGAACAGGAAGACAAAGACTTTCTCGAGTGATGGCTCCACAAATATTAAAGCTGGAGTTGGGACCAGGCCAGGTGTGGGTGGAATGGGCCCACCAGGTTGCTGTACGCAGGCTCGGGTCAGACCAGTGCCCCTGCCCTGTTCCATTCCTATTCCAATGTTGTAGAGAAAAACAAATACTCCTGGAAGCCTCAAGAGTCCTGGGAAAGGATCCCCAGGCCATGATGCACAGGGGTTCCAGGATAATGTTATTTCAGAACTCCTCTCCAGCTGTGGTCTGCAAGAGGAGGGTATTCGATGAGGCAAAGAAGCATCTAAGAGACCTAAATATTCAATACTCCATGCGTTACCCAGCAATGCTGCACTTCAGCCACAAAGGATCCGTATACAACTTTGGATCACTGGAAAAAGCTAAAGAATTCTTGGACTCTCTTAAATAGACTGCGGGACTTAAATTATATGGATAACAATTTTATTTTGCCTCCCCTTGTTTACTCTCTTTTCCATTATCTTTCCCTGGGGGTGGTGGTGCTGGGGTGGGATTGGGGGGGGTTGGTGTGGGGACTTATTCTTTACTCTCACTTTGGTTTCTTTTTTTTACAAGTCATGCAGCTTAGTCTATTTGTGTGGGAAGGGGGTTTGTTTTGTTCAACCTCTCTTTAGAGCGGGATTTCCTCTTTTGTCATTTTACTTAGTTACCTAATACTTGCTGGGATTGTAACTTTGTAGTTTTATATATTTATATTTTGCATTATGCTAGCTAAACGCACCTACGTGTTGGTGTGGGGTGGGGGGGTGGGGGGTGGGGTGGTGGGGTGGGTCACTCACTTTTACCTCGGCTTTTGAATACTTGAATTTGTCTACTCCATTCTATAATGCCTGGGCCGAGGGCAGGACCCTAGTTAGGAGAGGTTATGGTGGGGTTACTGACAGGTAGTCATGCCCCCGGAAGCATATGTGCTTTGCGTTTTTTTTAAACTTAGGAATAGCTTTTAATTGTGTTGGTGCAATTGTTTTAAAGAATTTTTGCATTTGTGAATTTTCTATGGTTTTTATTCAAGGTATTTTGGGTGGGATTCCTCCTCCTAGGGGGTCTTGGGCTTGCCTTGATGATCATGGCTAGCCATTTGCTTAGATGATGCACCTGGAATGTCAAAGGGAGTAATTCACCAGTCAAAAGGAAAAATATATGATCATGTCTCAAAAAAAAGGGTTGACGTAGCTCTCTTACAGGAGACACATATGCTTGACAAAGAGCTGTAGACTAGATTACTTACAGTGTGGAAACAGGCCCTTCGGCCCAACAAGTCCACACTGCCCTGCCGAAGCGTAACCCACCCATAACCCTACATCTACATCTACCCCTTACCTAACACTACAGGTAATTTAGCATAGCCAATTCACCTGACCTGCACATCTTTGGACTGTGGGAGGAAACCGGAGCACCCGGAGGAAACCCAAGCAGACATGGGGAGAACGTGCAAACTCTACACAGTCAGTCGCCTGAGGCGGGAATTGAACCCGGGTCTCTGGCGCTGTGAGGCAGCAGTGCTAACCACTGTGCCACCATGCCGCCCACTAAAGTCCACACCGACTCTCCGAAGACCCAGACCCATTTCCCTCTGACTAATGCACTGTTGGCAATTTAGCATGGCCAATTCACCTGACCTGCACATCTTTGGACTGTGGGAGGAAACTGGAGCACCTGGAGGGAAACCCACACAGACACGGGGCTGCCACCGTGCTGTAACAGAATGGATTTGATCAGGCTTTTTCTCATCTTTCAGTTCAAAAAGTAGGGGAGTAGTCATTCTCATTCGGAAGAATCTTCCTTTTCAAAGGATAAGCCAGATATAAGGTGAGCCTGGACGGTCCATACTAATCAAAGCCCTAATATATGGAGAGGAATATGGAATTTTGAAACTTCATTGCCCCCCGGCACACACTTTTTAATTTGTAACGGAAGTGTTCTCACAGTTGATAGCTTTTGGGGTCCTCCATACAATTATAGGAGGAGATTTTAACTGTATTTTGGACCCAGAGACAGATAGGTTGCCTAAGAGCATTATGGGCATATCTCTTAGATCTAGACAACTGGCAGATCTGAATAAGGAGCTACGGTTAGTAGATGTGTGGAGGTGCCTTCACCCCCAGGGTAGAGATTTTACTTTCTACTCTAACCCATATACGTGCCATACCAGAATTGATATGTTCTTTGCTCCCCCAACCCTTTTGAATTCCATATTGTCTTGCAAAATAGGTAATATAGCTATTTCTGATCATGCCGCAGAATATATGGAAGTCAAGACTAGGGATGATGGGATAGGCCCCCAATATTGGCATATGGATTCTTTCTTTCTTACTGAAAAAATATTTTTCTCAGGAATTCAAAACCATTTTGGAAATTAATTCAGGTACGGCCAGTATCCCGGCGACGATGTGGGAGACCATTAAGGCTTCTGTGTGAGGTTTGGTCATCTCATATTCTGCGGCCCAGAAAAGACAAAAGGGAGAACAACAGTGCCTGCTCGAGGCTTGCTTGAAAGCAGCTGAGACAGCGTATGCTGATAGGCCCTCTATTACTAAGCTACAAAGGATCACAACCCTTAGGGCAGCCTTGAATACCGCACTTAGCCAAACAGCAAAGAGGGAAGTATCATTTGCAAAGCAAAGACTATATGAATATAGTGACAAGCCTGGCAGATACCTAGCGTATCTTGCTAGGAGAAAAAATGCTCCTCAAGCTATTATGTCCATTAGAGAAAGTGCTGGTAATCTGACTTGTGATCATAAAAAGATCAATTTAGCCTTTAGAAAGTTCTATTTTGAACTGTATAAATTGCAGGACTATGAGGATAGAACTGAGAATATGGAGTCCTTCTTTAAAAACCTGGCCTTTCTGGGCTTAACCTCGGAGCAGGTGTCAATCTTGAATGCCCCCCTGACAATTCGATGCTATTAGACAGCTTCAGAGTGGCAAAGCACCTGGTCCAGACGGATTTTGAAGAAGTAACAAAGAAGATTGAGGGCAGAGTAGTAGATGTGATCTATATGGACTGCAGTAAGGCATTTGACAAGGTTCCCCATGGGAGACTGATTTGATTAGCAAGGTTAGATCTCATGGAATATAGGGAGAACTAGCCATTTGGATACAGAACTGGCTCAAAGGTAGAAGACAGAGGGTGGTGGTGGAGGGTTGTTTTTCAGACTGGAGGCCTGTAACCAGTGGAGTGCCACAAGGATCGGTGCTGGGCCCTCTACTTTTTGTTATTTACATAAATGATTTGGATGTGAGCATAAGAGGTATAGTTAGTACATTTGCAGATGACACCAAAATTGGAGGTATAGTGGACAGCAAAGAGGGTTACCTCAGATTACAACAGGATCCTGATCAGATGGGCCAATGGGCTAAGAAGTGGCAGATGGAGTTTAATTCAGATAAATGCGAGGTGCTGCATTTTGGGAAAGCAAATCTTAGCAGGACTTATACACTTAATGGTAAGATCCTAGGGTTTGTTGCTGAACAAAGAGACCTTAGAGTGCAGGTTAATAGCTCCTTGAAAGTGGAGTCACAGGTAGATAGGATAAATACGAGTTTCATTATGAATTGTTGTAAATCTATTTTGATCATGTACTTAGTTATTTAATTATTCTCTTGTTTATTACTAGTAATGTATGATATCCTATGTTATATTTGGGTTTGTTTGTAGAATAGATGAGTAGCTAGTTGAGTTTTTCTCTTTTTCTTGTTTCGGTTATTATTTATTTGTTCTTTTTTCTTATTTTTTAAAATTTTATATTGGTGTTTAGACTTGTTTATATTACTTTTGTAATTTTGCAATAATGTCTTTAAAAAGTTCCTTTTATCAATAAAAATACCTATTAAAAAATAGTTACTTGCTTTTTGGCTTTTGAATAATATTTTGTCTCCCATTTTGAATGCTACTGTAAGAGTCGCAGACTTGACATCAGAACAAATGAGGCATGGGATTTCTCAATCTCCCCTATCTCCGTTTCTCCATTCACTTTCAGGTAGATCTGAATGATCTAGTACTTGGCTTCTTCTGGGCTGTAAGACCTTTCAGCAAGACAGTGAAGGTCTAAAGAATAAAATGTTACCATGTTCCACAATCTCCCTACTGATCTATATCGGCAACTGGAAGGCTGTTGAGGTCAGCATCTGGTCCCGTGTGTCTTGGGCAAAATCTTTCTCGAAGCTCCAGCCAATCTAGTCTCTGGCCTCCACTTCACTGCTGAGTTTCCCAAACCTTGGGAAACCTGTGCAGTAAGAGTTAAATTCAAGTGGGGCTCCTTAATAGCAATGTATTCATTGCACGCTATTTATACCTTGAATAGGTGTCCCACCATTTCACAGACTCTTAGTTTCTCCCTTTTCATAATGTCATTGTAGCAGTTCGCACACGTAGCCCAAATGGGATTGTATTTCATGCATATACCGGACACCATAACATCCCATTATTGCTCTCCCATTGTCATTGGTTCAGGGAATGGGATCAATACTGTGTTCTTGTTTTTTATTTGCCACTTTGCAATTTAGTTAGTACGAAGAAATCTACACTCGATTAGAAAGTGGCTTAAAAAAATGTACCACCTCCATAACATACATTTAGTGCTATTTTATTTAAAAGTCTTTTAAACACTTCAGTTTGTTCAGATGTGATAAAACGCCTCTGGAACGGGTGGGATTGAACCCAGGCCTCCCAGAATAGAGGTGTGGGTGCTACTATTGCACCACAAATGCTCCTGCAAGAGTTGTCTTAATAACCAAAGAACCAATTAGTCAATTAAGTGGAGAGCCTAATTCAGTCCTGGTGGGTTATTATGTAGTTTCAAAATATGTGTGTCATAAGTCTTAATGTTGCCATGGGACTAAATGCATCAGGCGGGCAGCAGAAAATAATCTAAAATAAAGTACTGGAAGACATATGTTAATAATCCAAAATTAATAGGGGAACATCACGAGTGCTGTACAAACGCAAGTTGATGTGTTCACAGTATTAGAACTGACGGTATCCTTCTGGTATTGATGTCAGAAGCACATTCAATCTGCTTCAGAAACTTTTTTGACCTAATGCCAAGGAGCTTAGTTGAGCACGTGATGTGTAACACCTCCCCCTTGTATTCATTTAAAAAGGGGAGAGCTCTTTCATTATGGTGAAGAGCTTGGTTAAGATTGTCACCTTTAAAACAAGGATGTGAAACAAGGCAAGTACTTTTATAAAAAGTAGTGATAAACAAACAAACAAACAAACAAGGCTTGAAAGAATATAATGTATGGACAGGAAGCATTAATGGATGAACTAAAATAACAGTTGGTGTATTGGTAAAATGATTAGGTTTGTTGTGGCACAACCAACAACAACCTACATTTATATACCTCTTTTAGTGTAATATGTATCCCAAAGGGCTTTAACTTTTTAATTATCTCAAGGGATCAGAAACCTCACGCATTGATACTAATGACCAGTCCAGGCTGATAGATGAAGGGTTTTCCTCTGCATACACTGCTGATAACTCCAGCGAGGCATTCCTGGACCAATGGAAAGGACTGCTCCAAATCAAACCCATGAGTGCACCATAGCTCATACTGAGCACAACATTGGAGTACTGCTTTGACCAGTATGACAGGGTCTGCAATATGTACTCTGAGTATTATTATTAACAGTCATGGTCAGCTGTGTACTGCAACACAACAAAAAAACGTAGTGTGCAAGGAAGAGCAACCTTCTTCAAATAAAAAGGATTTGAAGTAACATAAGGAATAGCCCATGAATCCAAACTAGGTGGAAGTGGGTACTGCAGATGCTGAAGATCAGAGTCAAGATCAGAGTGGTACTGGAAAAGCACAGCAGGTCAGGCAGCATCCGAGAAGCAGGGGAAAAAAAAGTGAAATTTTGGGCAAAAGCCCTTCATCAGGAATGAGGCTGGGAGCCTTGGGGATGGAGAGATAAATGGGAGGGGTGTGGGGCTGGAGAGAAGGTAGCTGAGAGTGCAGTCGGTGGGGGGGGGGGGGGGAAGAGGGGGAGGGTGAAGGGGATAGGTTGGAGAGGAGGGTAGAATGGATAGGCAGGAAGGAAACTTGATAGGTGGGACAGGTCAGGGGGATAGCACTGAGCTGGAAGGTTAGAACTGGGGCAAGGTCAGAGGGAGGGGAAATGAGAAAGTCCACATTGATGCCAGGGGGTTGAAGGGTCCCAAGTCAGAAGATAAGGAGTTCTTCCTCCAGGCATTGGGTGGTGAGGGAGTGGCGATGGAAGAGGCCCAGGACCTGCATGTCCTCGGCAGAGTGGGAAGGGGTGTTGAAATGTAGAGGTATCCTCTACATTGGACACCTTGTAGAGTGCTTCAGAGTCTCTCCACCCCTATCCACTTTCCGCAAAGACTGTTCCCTTCACGACTACCTAGTCAAGTCCACGTCCCCCCCAATAACTCACCATCCCCTACCACCGCAGGAATTGCAAGACCTGCACCCACACCTCCATCCAAAGCCCCAAAAGGAGCCTTCCACATCCAAAGTTTCACCTGCACATCCAATGTCATTTACTGTATCCATTGCGAGAAGGTATCTGGTCTCCCCAGTGTAGAGGAGACCACACCAGGAGCAGAGCACTTCAGGGAACATCTCTGGGATACCTGCATCAATCAATCCCACCACCCCATGGTTGGACATTTCAACTCCCCCTCCCACTCTGCCGAGGACATGCAGGCCCTGGGTCTCCACCAACACTCCCTCACCACTAACACCTGGAGGAAGAACACCTCATCTTCTGCCTTGTGACCCTTCAAGCCTAGAGCATCAATGTGGATTTCACCAGTTTCCTCATCTCTCCTCCCCCTACCTTACCCCAGTTCCAACCTTCCAGCTCAGCATGTCCTCCTGACCTGTCAATCCTCCTTTCCACTCCACACCCCCATCTGTATACACCTACTGCACTCAGCTACCTTCTCCCCAGCTCCACCCCCTCCCCATTTATCTCTCCACCCCCAAGGCTCCCAGCCTCATTCCCAATGTCAGCTCCCTCACCATCTGTTGCAGACCCAGTCTGGCAACAATTTCCTTTTGGACCTGACCAGCTCTATTAGCAAGTATTGTTGCTGAGCCACTTTTGTTGGTGGATGTGGAAGACTCCACCCAGAGTACATGTTGTACCCTTTTCATCCTCCGTGTTCTCCAACATAAAGGAGTACTGAATCATCAGCTGAATGGAAATGGTACATGGTAACCAGCAGGAGGTTTCCTTGCTCCTTTTTGACCTGAAGACATGAGACTTTATGGGGTCTAGAGTTAATGTTGAGGACTCCAAGGTAACTCCCTCCAATGTACATCACTGTGCCCCACCTCTGCTGGGTCGGTTCAGTCATTAGGGCAGGACATATCCAGGGACAGTGATATTAATGGTGTTATAGAGATGTACTGCATGGAAACAGACCCTTTGGTCCAACCCGTCCATGCCGGCCAGATATCCCAACCTACCAGCACCTGGCCCATATCCCTCCAAACCCTTCCTATTCATATACCCATCAAAATGCCTCTTAAAATGTTGCAATTGTACCAGCCTCCACCACATCCTCTGGCAGCTCATTCCATACGCGTACTACCTTCTGCGTGAAAAGTTGTCCCTTAGGTCTCTTTTATATCTTTCCCCTCTCACCATAAACCTCTGCCCTATCGTTCTGGACTCCCCCACCCCAAGGAAAAGACTTTGTCTATTTATCCTATCCATGACCCTCAATTTTATAAACTTCTAAGGTCACCCCTCAGCCTTCAAAGCTCCATGGAAAACAGCCCCAGCCTGTTCAGCCTCTCCCTGTAGCTCAGATCCTCCAACCCTGGTAACATCCTTGTAAATTTTTTCTGAACCCTTTCAAGTTAAACAACATCTTTCTGATAGGAAGGAGACCAGAATTGCACGCAATATTCCAACAGTGGCATAACCAATGTCCTGTACAGCCGCAACATGAACTCCCAAGTCCTGTACTCAATACTCTGATCAATAAAGGAAAGCATACCAAACACCTTCTTCACTATCCTATCTACCTGCGACTCCATTTTCAAGAAACTGTGAACCTGCACTCCAAGGTCTCTTTGTTCAGCAATACTCCCTAGGACCTTACCATTAAGTGTACAACTCCTGCTAAGATTTGCTTTCCCAAAATGCAGCACCTCGCATTTATCTGAATTAAACTCCATCTGCCACTTCTCAGCCCATTGGCCCATCTGGTCACGATCCTGTTGTAACCGGAGGTAACCCTCTTTGCTGTCCACTATACCTCCAATTTTGGTATCATCTGCAAATGTACTAACTATTCCTCTTATGCTCACATCCAAATCATTTATGTAAATGACAAAAAGTAGAGGGCCCAGCACCGATCCTTGTGGCACTCCACTGGTCACAGGCCTTCTGTCTGAAAAACAACCCTCCACCACCACCCTCTGTCTTCTACCTTTGAGCCAGTTCTGTATCCAAATGGCTAGTTCTCCCTATATTCCATGAGATCTAACCTTGCTAATCAAATCAGTCTCCCATGGGGAACCTTGTCGAACGCCTTACTGAAGTCCATATAGATCACATCTACTGCTCTGCCCTCAATCTTCTTTGTTACTTCTTCAAAAAACTCAATCAAGTTTGTCTTGGATATGTCTGCCTGTAAAAGGTATGATTCTGTGATTATGAATATTTTGGGCTGTTGCTTGACTAGACGGAGACAGATCTCCCAATTTTGGCACTAGGTCCAAGATGTTAGCAAAGACGACTTTGCTGGGTTGACAAGGCTGTTGCCTTTCCTCGATCAAATCCCCTCTTAGCCACATTCTTTCCAAAGAATGTCGAAAGATGGACAAAAGAGCAGGTGAGATGAGGAACAGTCCTTGGCATCAAGGTTCCATTTGACCAAGTGTAAGCATCCTAGCAAAACTGGAATCAATGAGTACCGGGTGGAGAAATCCAAACTGTCTGCTGATTAGAGTCATGCTTGAAACAAAGGAAGTTAGCTGTAGTTGATGGGTCTCAGTTATCTCAGCCCCAGGACCCGTCTGCAGGAGTTCTTGCAGGGTAATGTCTTAGGTCCAACCATCTTCAGCTGCTTCATCAATGACCTTCTCTCCATCATAAGTTTAGAACTGGAAATCTTCACTCATGATCACACAAATGGTCAGCACCATTAGTGACTCCTCAGATACCAAAGCAGTACATATTGACATGTAGTAAGATCCGGACAATAAGACTTGGGCTAACAAGTGACAAGTAACATTCAGGCCACACAAATGCCAGTCAGTCAATGACCATCTTCTATAAGAGACAATGCAAGAACAGCCCCTTGGCATTCAATGATGTTACCATTACTGAATCCCCCACTATTAACTTGGTAGGGGTTACCATTGACTAGAAACGCAATCGGACTAACCATAGAAACACAATGAATACAAGAGTAGGTCAGATGCCAGGAACAACCTGACTTCACAAAGCCTGTCCACCATCTACAAGGCACAAAATCAGGAGTGGGATGGAATATTTCTCACTTGCTTGGATGAGTGCAGCTCCAGAAACACTCAAGCTGGACACCATCCAGGACAAAACAGCCCACTTGATTGGCACCACATCCACAAGTATCTACTCCCTCCATCAATGCTCAGTAACAGCAGTTCTAGCCACAAGATGTACTACACACTGCAAACTAGTGTCTACAGAAAAAAAAACAACATATACGGAGCAAATGTTGAACTACAGAAGCAATCATCCCAACATCCACAAACAAAAAAACTGCATTAGAACAGTATTCAATTAGTCACCACACACTGGAGCACGGAGGAACTACGCAGAGCAGAGGAAAATCACCTATACACTGTATTAAAAAAGAATGGACTGTATTCATTGGGTATCCATCGATATCTGAGCAACAATCCAATCAAGCAGACAAAACATGTCCAGAAACTCTAGCCACTCTCCCCCACAAAGACATCTTGGAAGTGACTACCAGACTACTCAGACCCCTTGGCATCATGGTAGCCCACAAACTCACTCCACTAAAACTGCAGCTAATGAACTTGAAAGACCCTATACAGACAACAAGCAAAACTAATGTCATTTACAAAATACCTTGCAAGAACTGTAACAAAACTACATTGAACAAACTGGCAGAAAACCAGCCACCAGGATACATGAACATCAAGTAACCACAAAACATGACCCACTCTATGGATGAGGAAGGATACCACTTTGACTGGGACAACACATTCATCCTAGGACAAGCCAAACAGAGACATGCATGAGAATACTTAGAAGTATGGCATTCCAACCAGAACTCTTTCAACAAACACATCGACTTGGATCCCATTTATCACCCCTGAGAAAAAGAACAGGAAATGACATCAACCCAAGGAAACAAAAATAGAAAGCAGGCTAACCACTAGTGCTTCATTTGGAAGCTCACTGAAGATGTTACCTGGTCTGGTGACGAAACATCTGATAGCAAATGTTTCAGCTCAAACCTTCCATGATATCTACACTTTAAAATTGTAAAATTTAAACTGGTTTGTTGGGCAGCTACCCTTTTAAAACAAAAGAGAATATGGTTTTGGATCATTCCTGCCATTTGCAGCAATGATCTCGAAGAAGCAGAATGGATATTTGTAACATTGGTCTTGAAGGAAACTTGACTAACAATGGATTCTGACTTCAACACTATTGCTACTGACACAGCATTGCCAGTTACCTGACAGGGTCAAGTTCCTTAAAGAGGAAGAGACAATGCTGGGTAACTAGTTTGATGTAACAGGAGAAAGAGCTGAGGAACCACGTATCTAGAATTCTGATATTGGTTGCATCTTGTTCAGCACCCCTCTATGTACATATATAATCTTAAGTAATGATATCCTCACTTTATGGATAAAATAGTGACCTTGTTTTCAACATTTACATGACTCAAATTTTCCCCAAACACCAAAAGTCTTCACCCTTGTTCACTGCTGCAAATTGCCACAGCAATCATGAGTGTCATTTTATGACCTGCAGTGAGAACAAGCATATGAACTCCTGGAATACTATTTCATTTCCATGGCAACCCATCTTTGATTCTGAACCAATTTTATAAAAGTGCTTTAATAACAGCACTTAGACACTTATTGATGCTTTCAGCTGTCTTCTCTTGATGTCCTCCTGTGCAGACATTGCATGGTTGTGCACAAAAAGAAGTCTCAGCACGGCATTCTCAATGTGCAGGTAGGCTCCTGAGAATCTTTGCCAAATTTGTTTCTGTCGAGTGTATAGAATTATTTTACTGTAGACTCTTGCATTCCTGCTCACATCTGAAAATACAAATTGTTTTATCTAAGTCAGTCAACTTAATTCACTTTTTAGGATTACTGAAACTAAATGCAAGCTGTCACTGACAGAGTGCTGATCAGAGAGGGTAGCAGTGACAAAGGATGTAGCAAAGGATTTGCAACGGGATTAACAACTGTCAAACAACAAATGGAATTTAATTCTGATAAACATTCTATGCAGTGCTCAAAAATACACTTGTCAAAAAGTATAATTAATGAAATCGATTTACTTCAGGATGGCTACAGTATAATCCATTCATGTGGAAAACAACATCGAACACGGATGTTCAATTGCACTCCTGTCACTGAATTCCAACATCCTGGGGTTAACATGGACAAGAAACTCTGATTTGCATCAACCATACAAAAGACTATAGATCAAAGTGTAGGACCCCCTAAAATCTGTCCACCATCTTCAAGGTACAAGGAGTGTGCTGGAATACTCCCCACTTACCTGGATGAGTGCAGCTTCAACAATACTCTAGAAGCTTGATACTACCCAAAGCCAAAGCAGCCCATTGATTGGCATCCATCCTGCACCTTGAGCATTCATTCCACTCACCATTGATGTACTGTCACAGCAGTGTGTACCATCTATAAAAGGTGCACTCCAATAACTCAATGCTACTTAACTAGCACCTTCCACATTTGTGATTTCAATCACTCAAAGACAAGGGCAATAAAATGTGTGGGAAGTCCACGATGTGCATATGTTCTCTATGTAAAACACAATCTGACTTGAACTCATTCTTTCTTCACTGTTGCTGGGTCAAAATCTCTCCCTAATAGCACAGTGGGTATACATACACTGGAAGGGCTGCAGCAGTTCAAAAGGCAGCTCATTATCACATTTTCAAGAGATGCAAGGAGGGGCAATCAATATTTATGCTACCCACATCCTATTAGTGACTAAATAAACAAGAGTAGACTTGAATAAACCCTTGCTGTGCTTAAGCAATCCATCATCTAACTGATTTGCTTCATGGGATTTGCCATAGTACTCAGCCAATTAGGGGCAGCAGGAACTTTCCCACTTTTCAAACAAAAAGGTGGAGTAGGACATTTGGCACCTCAAGCTTGTTCTACCATTTAGTAAGATCATGGCTGCTCTGATTGTAACCTCAAATCAATGTTCTTGCTTAACCCTCAATAACCTTGAACACCCTTGCTTACCAAGAATCTTTCTAGTTCTGCCTTAAACCCTGCTTCCATCAAAGGTTCTAGAGGAGACTTCCACGATGCACAAGATAGAAATAAAAACAAACTTTTCATCCTTTTTAGATGGGTCACCCTTATTTTTGAACAATGATCCCTCGTTCTCAATTCTCCCATCAGAAGATGCATCTGCTCCATATCTATCGTATCAAAATTCTTCAAGTTTTTAAGCTTTTAATCAAGTTGTCTCCTCTAAACTCCAGGGGATATGAAGGGCTTTTGCGCGAAACGTCGATTTTTCTGCTCCTTAGATGCTGCCTGACCTGCGTGCTTTTCCAGCACCACTCTAATCTGGGGGATATGAGCCTAGACTGTTGAATCTTTCCTGAAAATAAAACACCACATTTAGTGGTTACTGGTTTCATAAATCCTCTCTGAACTACCTCCAATGCAGGTGCACCCTTCCTTAAATAAGATGATCAATATGGTATACAGTACTCCCAAAAGGTGGTCTCACCAATGGCTTGTATAATGGAGAATAACCTCACTACTTTTGGACTCAGGTTTCCTAGTTATCTGCTGTACCTGCATAATAACCTTTAGAGAGTTATGCACAAGGACACCCAAATTGTTTTGCAGCCGTAGCTCCACAATTTCTTATCATTTAGTTAGTATATTTCTTTTATTTTACCTGTTAAAAATTGATAATTCCACATTTTATTACATTGTACCCTATTTGTCAGATCTTAACCTATCTATATGTGCACTCCTTACATCCTGTTCATAAATTACATTTTATTTCTCTCATTGCATCACCAGCAAAAATCGGCAATCATATCTTTCACCCAAGCCATTTCTACAAATTGTCAACAGTTACTGTCTAAGCACTAATATTGCCAACCTGAAAAAAGACCCATTTATACCTATGCTCTGCTTCCTGTTAGCCAACCAATATGCCCCAACATGAACTTTTATTTTCCATGATATCCTTTAATAAGCCACTTTATCAAATAGGTCTTCTCAAAATCCAGGAATGGAATCTGCAAGTTCCCCTTTATCCAGATCACATATTGCTTCCTTAAAAACAAAACACTAAGAAAATTGGTAAAACATAACTTTTCCCTTCATAAAACCATGTTGACTCTGCATAATTGGCTTGAATGTAAACACCTTACTATAGCTTTTTAAGAACAGTTCCAACATTTTCCTCAAAGGCAGATATAGAAATAAATGGCCTGTACTTTCCTGCTTTCAATCTTCTTCCATTTTAGAAGGAAAAATAAGTTACATTTGCTGTCTTTCAATCAAATGGGACTTTCCAAGTCAAGGGAGTTTTGGAAATTTAAAACAATTTCACTAGTGACTTTTTTTAAATTTCAAAAATATTTTATTCATAAAATACTTTGATGGTCTGTACAACTGGACATGCCATACATATGTAAACATTCCATTTGTTTGCATACTGAAACAGAGTAATCATTCCTATTTACAGGTCTGTACGATTACATTTTTAGCTGAGGCGTCAGCAGAGCCCAAATGACTGCACGGGCCCCCTGTTCTTCTTTAGGCAGGCAGATGTTACACAGTGGTCTTTCCCCACACGCCTTGGCGGCAGCTGCCTCAAGCTTCAGCGCGTCCCTCAACACATAGTCCTGGACCTTGGAATGTGCCAGTCTGCAACATTCAGTCGGGGTTAACTCCTTCAGCTGGAAAATCAACAGGTTTCAGACCACCCAGAGAGCGTCCTTCACCGAGTTGATGATCCTTCAGGCACAGTTGATGTTCGTCTCGGTGTGTGTCCCGGGGAACAGGCCGTAGAGCACGGAGTCCCGCGTCACGGCGCTGCTCGGGACGAACCTCGACAAACACCACTGCCTTCCTCTCCAGACTTCCTCTGCGTAGGCACATTCCAGAAGGTGGTGTGTGACAGTCTCGTCCCCCCGCAGCCGCTTCGAAGGCAGTGTGTGGTGCGGCAGAGAGTCCGGGCGTGCATAAAGGATCTCACAGGCAGAGCCCTTCTCACCACCAGCCAAGCCATATCTTGGTGCTTGTTGGAGAGTTCTGGCGATGAGGCATTCTGCCAAATGGCTTTGACAGTCTGCTCAGGGAACCGCTCGATAGGATCCGCCCTCTCCTTTTCCCGAAGGGTCTCGAGGACACTACGTGCTGACCACTTCCTGATGGACTTGTGTCAAAGGTGTTTTTCTTCATAAACTTCTCCACGAAGGACAGGTGATACGGAACGGTCCAACTACTCGGAGCGTTCCGCGGCAGCAAGGCCAGGCCCATCCTTCGCAACACCGGGGACAGGTAGAACCCCAGTATGTAGTGACACTTGGTGTTTGCGTACCGGGGATCCACGCACAGCTTGATGCAGCTACACACAAAGGTGGCCATCAGGGTGAGGGTGGCATTGGGTGAATGTTTCCCCCCATTGCCCAGATCTTTGTACAGCGAGTCCCTTCGGACCCAGTCTATCTTTGATCTCCATATAAACTGGAAGATGGCCCGGGTGACTGCAGCAGCACAGGTTCTGGGAATAGGCCAGACCTGTGCCACGTATAATAGCAATGACAGTACCTCACAGCTGATGGCCAGGTTTTCTCCCCCCGACAATGGAGAGCGACCGTAGCTTTCATCTGCCCAGTTTCTGCCTCACTTTGCTGATACGCTCCTCCCAAGACCTGCCGCACGCCCCAGCCACCCCCCCGAACCAAATACCCAGCACCTTCAGGTGGTCGGCCCTGACGGTGAAGGGGATCGAAGATTGGTCAGCCCAGTTCCCGAAGAGCATGGCCTTGCTCTTGCCTCAGTTTACCTTGGCCGCCGAGGCCCGTTCGAACTAGTCACATATGCACATGAGTCTGTGCACGGACAGCGGATCTGAGCAGAAAACAGTGACGTCATCCATGTACAGAGAGGCCTTAACCTACAGGCCCCTGCTGCCAGGAATAGTCACCCCTCTCAGGCTCACATCCTTCCTGATGGACTCGGCAAATGGCTCCATGCAGCACACAAACAAGGCAGGAGAGAGAGAGCAGCCCTGCCTGACTCCAAATCTGACTGGGAAGCTGTCTGATTCCCACCCATTGATTGAGATTGCACTGACAATGCTGGTGTAGAGCAGTCTGATCCAATTGCAGATTCCCTCCCCAAAGCCCATTTTGGAGAGAACATCTCTCATTTACCTGTGTGATATCCTGTCAAAGGCTTTCTCCAGGTCCAGGCTGATCAGGCAGGTGTCCAACCCTCTGTCCTGCACGTAGGCGATCGTATCCCTAAGGAGTACAAGACTCTCAGTGATCTTCCTGCCTGGCACAGCACAGGTTTGGTCAGGGTGAATCAACGACCCCAGAGCAGACCTGACCCGGTTGGCGATTACCTTTGACAGAATTTTGTAATCTGCATTCAACAGTGAGATTGGTCTCCAATTTCTGAGTTCCTCCCTCTCCCCCTTCCGCTTGTAGATGAGGGTGATGATGCCTTTCCTCATGGATTCACGCATGCTACCTGCCAGAAGCATACTGACATACACCTCCAGCAGGTCCTAGCCAGTCAAGTCCCACAGAGCCGAATAGAGCTCGACCGGTAAGCCGTCACTTCCGAGAGTTTTATTCTTTTCGAAGGATTCGAAGGCCTTGGTCAGCTCATCCAGAGATAGCGGCTGGTCCAGCCTCTCCCATGTTCTAAGACCTCTGATAGAGGACAGGAATGACTGGGAGGCCGCGCTGTCAGTCGACTTCGCGTCATACAGACTGGCATAGAAGGATTTACTGATCCTCATAATGTCATCTCAGGCTGACGTCATCGAGCCATCTTCTTCCTTCAGGCTGCTGAGCATGGAGCTCTCTTCGTGCACCTTCTGGAAGAAGAAACGTGAGCACGTCTGGTCCTGCTCCACCGAGCGGACCCTGGACCAGAAGATTATCTTGGAGGCCTCCGAGGCAAAGAGCGAGGCTTGCTGGCCCTTCACATCCTAGAGGTCCTCTGTGACATCCACCCCCATCATCTGCAGCAGGAGAAGGTTCTGCATACTTTCTTGGAGTTGGGACAGTTTTCCCCACCTCTCTCTCGCCTCCTGAACACCTTTGAGGATGATGAACCTCTTGATGTTCCCTTTTACTGTTTCCCACCAGTCCGCTGGGGACTCAAAGAGGGGCTTCACGGTTCTCCAACCTGCGTAGTCCCTCTTGAACTTCTCAATGTTTCCCAGGGTCAACAGCTTTGTGTTCAGCTTCCATGTTCCCTTACCAGCCCGCTGCTCGTCCTGTAGGTGACAGTCGGCCAGCAGGAGGCAGTGGTCAGAGAAGAACACTGGCTTGACGTCGGTGGATCTGACAGAGACCTTTTGGGACACAAACAGGTAATCTATCCTTGAGTGGATAGACCCGTCTGCCCGTGACCAGGTGTATCTACGCTGCGCTCCGTCTACAGGGGTGCTGAAGACATCATGCAGCTTGGCATCTTTTACTGTGTCCATCAGGGCTCTGGACATAGCATCCAGTTTACTGTCCCCCCAGCTGGATCGTCCATCTGCATCAATGATACAGTTGAAGTCTCTGGCCAGAATGACCGGCCTGGACGTAGCCAGCAACAGTGGAAGCTGCTGCAGGACGGCCAACTGTTCACTCTTACCCACTGGGGCGTACACATTAATCAGTCTCAGGGGAGCATTCCTGTACATGACGTCGGCAACGAGGTGCCCGCCCACCACCTCCTTAACCGCGGAGATGGTGAAGTTGCCTCCTCGCAACAGGATACCCAGGCCGGAGGCACGGCTATGTTGCCCCCTGACCAAACTGACGGCCCATGGCCCCACAAGCTCGACCATCTTCTGTAGCTGCTGAGGTGCGGTATCCCACACTCCTGCAGAAACAGGATGTCGGCTTTAACATTGGCCAGGAAGGCCATCACAGAAACACATTGGCTATGCAATTTGATGCTCCACACATTGATGCTGGCAATTTTTAACCCCATTTTAACAGTGTCCATTTGCTGCTGGTCTTGCCCCTCTGGGGTAGCTGTGTACATTCCAGTGGTGATGGCAGACTGCTGGACCCTCCCAGGGCTGAGGTAGCTGTCCGGCTTCACGCTGAAGCTATTTCCCCATTCTGGTGTCTTTGGGTCAGGCCCAGGGTCCGCATAGTCTAGTTCTCCATCTGACAGCGGGCTGCTGCTCCCAGTTACCTGGAGCTGTGGGCCGGTGGGTACCTCTTGGTTCTCACCGGGTTAAGGGGGGGGCGGGGGGAGTGGTGGTGTGGAGGCCTTTACCCATCCCCTCAGTGGGATAGTCTTTTCCTGCTTGGGCAGTGCTGCCCTCCTTTTTCCCTGCGGTGCTCTGTTTCTTCCTCTGGTGAAGACCCTCCTTGCACCTGTCCTCACCGTCGGAAGAGCTGCCTGTATTCTCGGTCGCGTGGGTGTCGCTTCCCCCTTCGCTGGGTGGCTTTGGGAGGTTTCCTCTTCCTGCTTTTGACAGTAATCCAATCCTCTGCCTCCTTTGATCCCTTCTCTTCCATTTCCTCCGTCTGTCTTGAAGGAGCTTGGATCGGCTGCTGCACCTCCCCGCTGTCTGCCATCTGCTCTACTACAGCCTGCCCTTCCTTCTGGGTGACCCCAGATACCGTTCCTGTGCTGTTTTGTGGTACCTTGCTGGTCTTAGGCAGCCCACAGCTCGTGTTGCCACCTCCGGCCATCGGTACATAGGTGGCGGCCCCTCGTCTTGGGCAGGCCTTGTACATGTGGCCCGCCTCTCCACACAGATTACAGTTCTTGGCCTCCTTACATTCCTTGGTCATGTGACCTTCCCTCTTGCAGTTTCGGCAGACAGTCACCTTACAATCTGCCGCCATGTGGCCTGACCTCCCACAGGTTCGGCACACTTTTGGCTGCCCTGCATATGTCAGGTAACCTCTGCTTCCTCCGATGGCAAAACTGGAGGGTGGGTGGAGGATGTTCCCACTGCATCGACCCTCAGGGTTACCCTGACCTGCCACTTGATGGTCCAGATCCCGAAAGGATCGACCACATCGGTACTCTCCCTTGACCTGGACGTATCTTCTCAAGAAGGTCAGGACATCTTTATGCAAGAAGCACACCTTTATGCAAGACACACACACACACACACACACACACACACACACACACACACACACACACACACACACACACACCAGGACCGCCGACAAGATGGAGAACAGAGGTTCCCCTTCCTTCTCCCTGAAGACCTTCAGGAGCTGCTCGCAATTCTTCATGTTCCTGAAGGTCACGTCAAAATAGCCTGCCGTAGGGAAATCCAGCAAAATCGTCTTCACGAACACCGTTCGATCGACCGGTGTGTGCTCCTCCACCTTCTTCACAGTCACCCTGACTGTATTGCGAATATGGGCGGCATGGTGGCACAGTGGTTAGCACTGCTGCCTCACAGCGCCAGAGACCTGGGTTCAATTCCCACCTCAGGCGACTGACTGTGTGGAGTTTGCACGTTCTCCCCGTTGTGTGCGTTTCCTCCGGGTGCTCTGGTTTCCTCCCACAGTCCAAAGATGTGCAGGCCAGGTGAATTGGCTATGCTAAATTGTCCGTAGTGTTAGGTAAGGGGTAGATGTTAGGGGTATGGGTGGGTTGCACTTCGGCGGGTCAGTGTGGACTTGTTGGGCCAAAGGGCCTGTTTCTACACTGTAATATAATGTAATCTAATCTGCCCTGGCCTGGGCTGTGAGCAGCTGCTGAGGCCATAGTGAGGTTGGCTGGTACCTGAATTGGTGTTAGGCCAAAGCCAGCATAAAGATCCACCAAGAGCAGGTCAGCACAACCAAACAATCTTTCAACATCCAATCACGATCCAGCAATGGTCTCCAGCAGCTCCGACGACTCACAACACGATCCCCGTGGTTTCTCCCCCACCAGCCCACATCCGCTGCGACGAACCTGCAGCACTCAAGCAGAATCTCTTTCTCTGGTCCTCAGAAACTACACATATTCCAAGCCAAAAGGCAAAGAAGCATTTCACTAGTGACATCTGCAAAAGCTTAGGCCAGAGTCCATCAGGAACCATGCCCTTGTTAGCCCTTAGTTGAAACAATTTGCTCAGTACCCCTTTCCAGGTGAGTGTGATTTTTCACAAGTTCTTCCATCCATTCCATTTTCTAGCTACTGCTGAAATGTTACTTGCACCCTGTATAATCAATGCAAAATATATCTTTTCAATATTTCAGGAATCTCTTCAATATCCATTAGTAATTGGCTCAACTACCTTTCTATGGGATCAATGAAACCTTAGACTACACAAGGATAGGATGGGCTGATCTCAGTGGCAAATGAAATTCTAATCAGGATAACATGAGATGATGCCATTGGGAAGGACAAAAAAGGCAAGGGAATACATAACATTTATTAGAACACTGGAAAGGACCTTGGTGTGAATGTAGATTGGTCCCTCAAGTTACTAGGATGGGTGGATAAAGTGGTTAAGACAGCATATGGCAGGCTTACCATCATTAGTCAAAGCACAGTGATTAAGAGGCTATGTTGGAAGTGTATAACCATTGGTTAGGCCACAGCTAGAGTACTGTGTGCATTTCTGGAATCCACACTATGAGGATACAATAGCACTGGAGAGGGTGCAGAAGAGACTTACCAGGACATTGCCTGTGCTGGAGACATTGACTTATGAAGTTGTATCTCTACTGGACAGATTGATACAATTTTTAAGGGTCATAGATAGGTAGACAGGAAGTAACATTTCTCATTGATGGAGGGATTAATAACCAGGGGCTTAGATTTAAAAAGTCAGGGGCAGAAGGTTTAGAAAAAAAATGGGAGTGAAAGCCTTTTCATCCAGAGGGTGGCGGAAAGCAAACACTTCTGAGAGAGAGATGATGAATCTCTCCATTTATGAGAGGGGAAAAGGATTTTAGAGTCAGAGTCAGAGATGTACAGCACAGAAATAGACCCTTCGGTCCAACCCGTCCATGCCGACCCGATATCCCAACCCAATCTAGTCCTACCTGCCAGCACCCGGCCCATATCCCTCTAAACCCTTCCTATTCACATACCCATCCAGATGCCTTTTAAATGTTGCAATTGTACCAGCCTCCACCACTTCCTCTAGCAGCTCATTCCATACACGTACCGCCCTGTGAGAAAAAAATTGCACCTTAGGTCTCATATCTTGCCCTTCTCACCCTAAATCTATGCCCTCTAGCTCTGGACACCCCACCCCAGGGAAAAGACTTTGTCTATTTATCCTATCCATGCCCCACAATTTTGTAAACCTCTATAAGGTCACTCCTCAGCCTCCTACACTCCAGGGAAAAAACAACCCCAACCTGTTCAGCCTCTCCCTATAGCTCAAATCCTCCAACCCTGGCAACATCCTTGTAAATCTTTTCTGAACCCTTTCAAGTTTCACAACATCTTTCTGATAGGAAGCAGACTAGAACTGCATGCAATATTCCAACAGTGGCCTAACCAACATCCTGTACAGCCTCAACATGACCTCCCAACCCTTGTACTCAATACTTCTGGTGAATCTGTGACATTTGTTGCTGTAGAGGGCTGACAAGGCTGGGTTGTCAAGCATATCAAGGTTGACAGACTGATCTTTTAGTCAGTAAGAGAATCAGGAGGGAAAACAACAAATGTGGAGGTTGAGAGATATTCATTGAGAAGAGGGGGTCACTGGCTAGGCCAGCACGCATTGCATATCCCTAATTGCCCAGAAGACAGTTAAGAGGCAACCACAATGCTGTGGGTCTGGGGTCACTTGTAGGCCAGGATGGCAGTTTCCTTCCCATATTACTGAGCCAGATGGGTTTTTCCTGACAAAAAACAATGGATTCATGGTCATGATTAGACTTTGAATTCCAATTTCTTCTGATCTTATTGAATTCAAACTCCACCTTCTGCCATTGTACCAACTAGTTGTTGGATTAACAGTCTAGTGAGAATACCACTAGGCCATTACGTACCCAAGTGTTAGTGATCTTATAGAATGGCAGAGTAGACTAGATGTGTCAGATGACTTATTTCTGCTCTTACCTTTTAGGGACTTATATTCTAATGGCTACTAGATCATGCATAATTATTTCTTAGTTCACCAGTTTATTTCAAATGTTATGTGCCTTCAGATTTTTCCTTTAATTACTTTGGCAACTTCTGGTCTTCTGTTGGTTTACTCTTAGATTTGTACTCTCTATTCCTACCTATCACAGGATAGGCATTATTTTCTACGTTGATAACTTATTCTTTAGCTTTGCCTCTACACTTTAATTTACAACAACATCATCCCAAATTTGATCGTGATCTCACTATTTAGTTTAATATTCCCTCTAGCTGCCTGGTTATGCAGCTGATAAAAAAAAATCCCAGTCCCAAAGTGGCTCAGATGAAGATTATCTCCTCTGTGAAGATCAGACTTTTCCCCAATGTTGGTGCCAATGCCCCACAAATTGGAATCTGATTCTCTCACACTGATCTGTGGGGCAATGCATTCATCTCTCAAATCTGGTTTTCCCCATGCCAAATTTGCATGTAGCTCCAGCAATATTCAGAGATTTATTGACATGGTCTCACCATTATTTGTCTCATCTACTGCAGCCCCACTTTCACCTTTTCATGAAAAGAACCTCAAACCTATTAAACAATTGCAAAGACTGAAGCTGATCTGTTGCTGTCCTCTAGATCCCACGACCTGGCTCACGCTCAGTCACAAGCTCCTGTTCTTAAGGTCTTGAGTTATGACTGACTCCTGGTACAAATAAGTGAGGCAACATTCCTTTTTTATTCATATATTACAAAGTCAGTAGTGCAGCTTCCAGCTCATAACCTTTGAATTGAAGCAACTCAAACTTCATCACTTGCTGGAGATGTACTTGTCCTAATGGGTGACACGGTGGCACAGTGGTTAGCACTGCTGCCTCACAGCGCCAGAGACCCGGGTTCAATTCCCGCCACAGGCGGCTGACTGTGTGGAGTTTGCACATTCTCCCCGTGTCTGCGTGGGTTTCCTCCGGGTGCTCCGGTTTCCTCCCACAGTCCAAAGATGTGCAGGTCAGGTGAATTGGCTATGCTAAATTGCCTGTAGTGTTAGTTAAGGGGTAGATGTAGGGGTATGGGTGGGTTGCGCTTTGGCAGGGCGGTGTGGACTTGTTGGGCCGAAGGGCCTGTTTCCACACTGTAAGTAATCTGATCCAGAACCTCCCATGTGTTGTCACTGTGGCATATCACAGATCCTACTGTTTTCAATATTTTAATTAACTACTTAATTATTTTGATTATACACATATGTGTGTTTTTAATTATTGTAATAACCTTCACACTTCTTTCTAAACTATTTTGCCACTTAGGAAGAGAATAAACATTTGTTACCTACCAGATACTCAGCAAACAATTAGCTTCTTCTCTGACAGAGTAAGAAGTAATTTTCTGAAATTGGAAAAGTGCAAAAGGAAAGTACCTTTCTTTCCCCATGTCCTTTAATAATCTAACTCCATCTTTTTATTTTAAATAGGAGTCAGTGATAATTCAATACTAATTGGCCTGTTTGACATCCTCTTAACACAAGTGGCCAATCGGACTCAATTACAGAGGAACAGGTTTCAAATACTTGTTTAATTAACTAAGCTTAACTGCTCTTCCAATGGAGCCTTTATTAAAACCCTGCTCATGGCTGGGAACTTGAGAACTAAAATTAAATATTAGTTAAATGATAATGATAAACACAATTATATTTGTACAAGCAAGTTAAAACTTTCTTTGAAACCAATTCCAGAATTCAGTCCTCAGTGTCTGTGTCAAATGAGGGTCAGAAGCATGCTCAGTATGGGAAGCAGTTGCTCAGCAGCATGCTTTTTCCACCAATTAGCCAGTTGGTATCCAGAGAACAGGCTTACCATTTAATTAAGGACAGTGCGATAGTTCCTGAAGCTAGAGCAGCAATAGGAAGCTCTGCAGCACTAAAGAGGCAGTTGGTTCTAGGTAAGAGAAAGAGTGGGCTCCTTAAGATAGATTATCCTCTCTACAGATTTTAACAGTTGAATTTGAAAAGTCCCCTGTGCAGCTGAACTTACACACCGGTGGGAAAACATAGCAGGCTGCAGCCATGGCTGAGACCAGGCAGACATGAAAAGCATCAATGCCTGCTTGGTGTATTGGCTCCTTGACCTGCAGTTGTGAGGCTTCCAACAGGCATCAAGCCTGTTCCTTAACACCTTAGCAAACCCAGAAGCAGATTGAAATATTCCAGGTGACATCTTACAACAGATTTTAATTGGCTTTCAACCAGTGTAAGGTTGCTAACTTGCACTTGCAGGAGGGTTGCCCTGCCATATCATAGAAGCATAGAAGACAGAAGCAGGAGTAGGCCACTTGACCTCTTGACCCTGCCCTGCCATTCAATAAGATCATGGCTGATCATCAAGCTCAATATCCTAATCCTAGCCTCCTGGTTCTGGACTTCCCCATCATTGGAATCACACTTCCTTTATCTTACCTGTTTACTCCTGTTAGTACATTATCGGTTTCTATGAGAGGCCCCTCCTTCCTTGTCATCTCCAGAGAATACAATCCTAATCAACTCAACCTCTCTTCATACATGAGTCCTGCCATCCCAGGAATCAATCTGGTAAGCATTCACCACACTCCCTCTACAGCAACAACACCTTTCCTCAGATAAGGAGACCAAAATTACATGCAATATTCCAGGTGTAGCCTCACCAATGCCCAGTATTATTGCAGCAAGACACCCTTGTTCCTGTACATGAATCTTCTCACTATGAAGGCCAACATACAGTTTGTCTTTTTTACTGCCTGCTGCACCCGCACGTTTACTTTTAGAGATTGCAGCAGGAGGACACCTGGGTCTCATTGAACATCACTCTATCAGCCTTTCAAATAATAATCTGCCTTCCTATTTTTACCACCAAAGTCAATAGCCTCATGTTTATCCACATTATACTGCATCTATTGTGCATTTACCCACTTATTCAGTCCATCCAAATCACACTGCACCATCTCTGCATCGTCCTCACAGCTCACCTTTCCACCAAGCTTAGTGTCATCCGCAAATTGATATATTACATTTAGTTCCCTCATCTCAGTCATATATTGTGACTAGCTGAGATCCTAATACCAATCCCTGTGGCACTCCATTAGTCACTGCCTGCCACTCAGAAAAAGACCACTTTATTCTGACTCTATTTCCTGTCTGCTAACCAGTCTGCTTTCTAACTCAATACACGACCCACAATCCCATGTGCTTTAATTTTATGTATTAGTTGCTTATGTGGGATTTTAGATTAGTTTACCTACAGTATGGAAACAGGCCCTTGAGCCCAGCAAGTCCAAACCGACCCTCAGAGGAGTAACCTATCCAGACGCACTCACCTATATTTATCCATGACTAATGGACCTAAGCTATCAGTAATTTAGCATGGCCAATTCGCCTGACCTGCATTTGTTTGGATTATGTGAGAAAACCCATGCAGACACGGGGAGAACATGCAAACTCCACATGGATGGTGGCCTGAGGCGGGAATCGAACTCAGGTCCCTGGTGCTGTGAGGCGGCAGTGCTAACCACTGAGCCACTGTGCCACCCCTTTTGTCAAAAGCCATCTTAAAGTTCAAATAAACCACATTCATTGGTTCCCCTGATCATTTTACTCACCACATCCTCAAAGAATTCCAGTAGATTTGTCAAACATGATTTCCCTTTTATAAATCCAAACTGACTGTTTCTGATTCTACAACTGAGTGGCCGACTATCAAATCCTTTATAATGGATTCTAGCATCTTCCCACGAACAA
The DNA here is from genome assembly GCF_047496795.1 of Chiloscyllium punctatum. Taxonomy (NCBI): domain Eukaryota; kingdom Metazoa; phylum Chordata; class Chondrichthyes; order Orectolobiformes; family Hemiscylliidae; genus Chiloscyllium; species Chiloscyllium punctatum. The sequence continues at coordinate 87,144,494 of NC_092746.1, read as the reverse complement.
TGTCGACATCGCTGGTCGATAATTCCCTGTTTACTCTCTACCTGCCTTTTTAAATAGTGGGGTTGCATTAGCTGCTCTCCAATCTGTAGGAACAGTTCAAGAGGCTGAAGAATCTTGGAAGATCACCAATGCATCTACAATGTAATAACTTGAGTACGTCGGATGGATCAGTTTTTGTCCAATGTGTCCAATGGGTTTCCTGACACAATATGCCAAGATCCGACAAGAGGGGTGGGGGCACATTGGATCTGGTGCTTGGTAATGAACCAGGCCTGGTGTTTGATTTAGTTGTAGGTGAGCACTTTGGAGAGAGTGACCATAATTCAATTATGTTTAGTTTAGCGAGGGAAAGGGATAGGTACATGCCACAGGTCAAGAGTTATCGATGTGGCAAGGGCAATTATAATGCAATTAGGGAAGAATTAGGATGCATAGAATGGGGTAGTAAAATACAGGGGATGCAGACAATGGAAATGTGGAGCTGGTTTAAGGAACAGATTTGCGTGTCCCTGATAGATATATCCCTGTCAGGCAAGGAGGAAGTGACAAGGTAAGTGAACCGTGGTTTACAACAGAAATTGCATCTCTTGTCATGAAGAAGAAGGAGGTTTGTGTGTTGATGAGGCAAGATGGTTCAGATGAGGTGATGGAGAGTTACAGATCAGCTAGGAAGGATTTAAAGAGAGAGTTAAGAAGAGCAAAGAGAGGATACGAGCAATCTTTAGCAAATAGACTAAAGGAGAACCCTAAAGCTTTCTATAGGTATGTGAGGAATAAAAGGATGATTAGGGTAAGAATAGAGCCAGTCAAAGACAGAAGTGAGAAGTTGAGTGTGGACTCTGTGGTGATCGGAGAGGTGCTAAACGAACATTTCTCATCTGTTTTCACTCAGGAAAAGGAGAATATTGTAGAGGAGAAGAATGAGGTACGAGATATTAGTCTAGAAAGGATCGAGGTTAGTTATGAACAGGTGTTATCAATTCTAGAAGGCGTGAAAGTAGACAAGTCCCCTCGGCCAGATGGGATGTATCCAAGGTTTCTCTGGGAAGCTAGGAAGGAGATAGCAGAGCCTTTGGCTTTGATATTTGAGTCATCATTGTCTACAGGTTTGGCAATTAGGCAAGAATTCGGATGCATAGAATGGGGTAGCAAAATGCAGGGGATGCAGACAATGGAAATGTGGAGCTAGATTAAGGAACAGATTTTGGAAGATTGCAAATGTTGTGCCCTTGTTCATGAAGGGCAGCAGAGATGACCCAGGTAATTATAGACCAGTGAGCCTTATTTCTGTTCTGGGAAAGGTTTTGGAAAGGATTATAAGAGATGAGATAAGATTTATAATCATCTAGCAAACAACAATTTGATTTCAGATAGTCAACATGGTTTCACCAAGGGCAGGTCGTGTCTCACAAACCTCATTGAGTTTTTTGAGAAGGTGAGCAAGCATATAGATGAGGGTAGGGCAGTTGACGTGGTATACATGGACATCAGTAAAGCCTTTGATAAGGTTCCACATGGTAGGCTGTTGGAGAAAGTGCAGAAGCATGGAATTGAGGGTGATTTAGCAGTTTGGATTAGAAACTGGCTTTCTGAAAGAAGGCAGTGAGTGGTGGCTGATGGAAAATATTCAGCCTGGAGTCCAGTTACTAGTGGTGTGCCACAAGGATATATTTTGGGACCACTGCTGTTTGTCATTTTTATAAATGACTTAGACGCAGGCAAAGGTGGATGGATTAGTAAATGTGCAGATGACATTAAAGTTGGTGGAGTAGTGGACAGTGTGGAAAAATGTTACAGGTTGCAGGGGGATTTGGATAAACTGCAGAATTGGGCTGAGAAGTGGCAAATGGAATTCAATGCAGCTAAATGTGAGGTGATGCACTTTGGGAAGAATAATAATAAGGCAGAGTACTGGGTCAATGGAAAGATTCTTGGCAGTGTGGATGTGCAGAGAGATCTTGAGTCCATGTACATAGATCCCTGAAAGTTGCCACCCAGGTGGATAGTGCTGTTAAGAAGGCATACGGTGTGTTCGGTTTCATTCGTAGAGGGATTGAGTTCCAGAGCCACAATATCATGCTGCAACTATACAAAACGCCGGTGCGGCCACACATGGAATATTGTGTACAGTTCTGGTCCCCATATTTCAAGAAGGATGTGGAAGCACTGGAAAAGGTGCAGAGGAGATTTACCAGAATGTTGCCTGGTCTGGAGGGAAGGTCTTATGAGGAAAGGCTGAGGGACTTGGGTCTGTTCTCATTTGGAAGAAGAAGGTTAAGAGGGGATTTGATAGAGACATACAAGATGATCAGAGGATTAGATAGTGCAGACAGTGAAAGTCTATTTCCTAAGATAATGACATCAGCGTGTACGAAGGGGCATAACTACAAATTGAGGGGTGATAGATTCAAGACAGATGTCAGAGGCAGGTTCTTTACACAGAGAGTGGTAAGGGCGTGGAATGCCCTACCTGCTAATGTAGTCAACTCAGCCACATTAGGGAGATTTAAACAACCCTTAGATAAGCACACGGACGATTTTGGGATAGTGTAGGGAGACGAGCTGAGAATAGTTCACAGGTTGGCGCAACATCGAGAGTTGAAGGGCCTGTTCTGCGCTGTATTGTTCTATGTTCTGTTCTAATATTTCTAGGGCCACTTCCATAAGCAGTCTGGATGTACATTATTGGGCCCTGGGGATTTATCAGCCTTCAATCCCATCAACCTCTCCAATCCCATTTCTCTACTAATACAGACTTGCTTCTGTTCTTCCCTCTCACTGAGCTCTATGTCCTCCTTTGTGAAGACAAAAGCCAAGTATGAATTTGGTTCATCAGGCATTTCTTTGTTCCCCATTACAAATTCTTCTGTTTTTGACTGTAAGGGACCTATATTAATTTGCTCCAATTTTTTTTCTTTTTACATAACTATACAAACATTTACAGTCTGTGCTTATGTTCCCAGCAAGCTTACACTCATGCTCTGTTTCCCCCTCCTTAATTCATCCCTTGGTTAACTTTTGCTGACTTCTCAACTGTTAACAAAGAATAGTACAACACAGGAGGAAGCCCATCTGCCTACCATGTCTGTGACGACCATGTTGTCATTCCAAACTAATCCCATCTGCCTGCATATGGTCTGTATCTCTCTATTCCCTAACTGTTTGTCTGTGTATTTGGATGCCTCTTCAAGGTTGCTATCATATCTGCTTCTACCACCTCTCCTGGCAGCACATTCCAAGCATTACCATCCTCTGTGTAAAAGGAAGTTGCCTTGCACATCTTTAAACTTTCCCTGGTCACCTTAAACCTATGCCCCATAGAATTTGAAATTTTCACTCTGGGGAAAAGTCTCTGACTATCCATTCTATCCATACCCCTCATAATTTAATATACTTCTGTCAGGTCACCCTCCAGCCTCCAACACTCCAGCAAAAACAAACCAAGTTTGTCCAACCTCTCCTTGGGGTTAATATACTCCAATCAGGCATTATCCTGGTAAACCTCTTTTGCACTCTCTCCAAGCCCTGAACATCCAAGAATGATTGGAACTAATCTAGACTAGAACTGTCATAAAACCTCAAATGTGGCCTAGCACAATTTTTATACAGCTGCAACATGACGTGTCAATCATTCTACTCCATGCCCTGATCTATGAAGGCAAGTGTGGCACATGCCTTCTTTATCACCTTATCCAGTGTGTTGCCACTTTCAGGGAGCTATGGACTTGTACCCCAAGATTCCTCTGAATACCAGTCGTCTTAAGAGCCCTGCCATTTACTGTATAACCTCTTCTTGCGTTTGATCTCCCAAAATGCAGCACCTCATATATGTCTGGATTAAACTTCATTTCTCAGCTTAACTTTCCAACTGATACTCAGGCATATTGCTTTATCTTGACATTTTGTCAGCCTCTTTTCTTACAGCTAATACTATTATAACTTCTGTCATTACTGTTGGTCACTGTTCTCTTTGCACTTTTGCGCCAGACAGGAATAAACAAATTTGTAATGCATCCATTTTTGAATGCTTGCTATTGTCTATTCACTATCCTTGTTTTTTGTAACATTTCCCAATCCACTACAGCCAATTCGCACTTCATTTCATTTTTTCAAAAAGTGCAGGGTTGGCACTTCTTCAGTGTGTGAATGGACTAAAGCATGAGGAGCTAAGAGAGAAGGGGAAACAAGAGATGTTTGATTTCATTACCTGTGGCTTGTAAATCAGAATGGAGTGAAGTAAAGGGAGAGTGGAATGTGAGATATAAGCATAAATGAGCAAATTATTATCTTCTATATTTTAGCCACATGGCAGGACACACATTAGGTATAGCCATTCCAATAATGGTGAGCACTGGCTCCTCCATGGGGTTAGGACATAGAGAGTCACCTGTTCCCTGGTGTTTCAGTGCCATTGCATCTGGCTTTGTTTCAATTTGTCCTGCAAAAGAAAGCTGTATGAGTTGGGTGTACAATGTCTTTAGCTGACATTAATGAATAGCTGGCAGCATGTGCAAGCTGTGAAATAAGCTGTTAAATGTATGAAGCTGAGCTGAAGCTATGAAGGTTTTGCATGTGTTGCCATTGACAGAGACTATTGGTGGTTGGCTGATGAGGGTGTAGTACACTGAGCAGTATGTGTACGCTAGTGATACTAATGTGATGCTAGTAGTTGATGAGATTGTATCATTAGAACATAAATTCACTGACCTTGACCTTGTGTGAGATTATTGAACATATTACAGCACTGTATTCAGGTTCTCAGACTAAACTCCTGGCAGTTACAACCAGAGCTATCTGTTCCACAAATTTAGCAGAGTTTGTCTGGAGAATTCCTTGGTTCTCTGTAGTCCTCTCTCCTGCCAAGGCATGAAGCCCAGCATTAGAGAACCTTCAAGTATGGCCCTTAAATGTTATGCTATAATCAGCATGTTTCTTCCTTGTACTTCATTTTATAGCTAGTAGCAGTATCTGCACTTATGCGCAGTTCCTCTTTAAGAGTTGCAAATTGAGTAGTGCAGGCTAAGCTTCAAGTGGAGCTTGTGTCATACAAACTTGAGCCCTGTGCTGTGACATGAATCAACAGTTATTTACTGCTGGCTAAATGCCGTCATTGTGCAAAGTCTACAGGCTGCCTGCATGGGTGTAGGTTAGTTGCACACAGGGCCAGGACAGGGCATACATCAGCCCCTACTAATTGGGACCCAGGTCTTTATAGGTGGGGCTTTCTGTCCTCAGGTTGAGGACTAGAGATGCTTCTATAACGTTAACTCTTCTCTTCATAGATGCTGTTTGACCTGGTGGGAATCTCTAGCATTGTCTGGTTTTGCATAATGCCCCCCAAAATCCAAAATTCGCAGATTGATCTGGTTACATCACTGAAATTAAGCTATGACCAGAATGACATTGTGTCATCTGAATTGATCTTTGCATCTTACCAATAATGATGACAGCTGAAGTTATAAATATTACTGACATGAATTTGAAGTTAACATTGCAGGCAGAAATGTTTCAAATCACATTTTTAAACAAATGCATTAAGATTCTTCCTTGCGTATAGCTTGAAATGCGCATCCCACTTAATGTAGTCAAAAGATTTCAGAAGAATATATATACAATGCATACAAATGCTATACCAGTCATTATTCCAACTTATTACACTTAATTACAATGGTTTTAATAACCCTTTGCATTAGTAAATACTTTCCTATAAACAGAAAATGCTGGAGAAGCTTGGCAGATCTGGCAGCATCTGCAGAGAGAGAGGCAGAGTTAACCTTTCGAGTCCAACAACCATTCATCAGAAGTGAAGATAGCTGAGGAAGGTTAGAATGGATGGCTGGTGAGTGGGGGTGACACAATGCCCAGAAAGAGAGAGAGAGAGACAGAGACAGAGACAGAGACAGAGAGAAAATACTTTTCTATCTAGCTGTCAGCGTGGAACTGAACACCTCATTTGAACAGGAATGGGCTCAATATCGAATAAGACTAGATTATAATTGCAATAAATGTATATCAACTAGTCAAATGCTCAACAACCTATGACTGAAATTCTTAACAGCATCAGTAAAGAAGATATTAACTATAGACTGATCCAGTATCTTTAAGCGGTTAAAATACACAATCCTGCTACGTAGATTACATACATTTTTTAAAACGCTAGCTCAACGCTGATGACGTTTTTTGAGTGCAGGAATACATGGATTTAAAGACTGACTCAGCAGAAGATGCTAACAGAACATGAAACTCACAGTTTGAGCAGATCTTCATATTAACTGCTTGAGCTATTCGTTCACAAAATACTTTGCTATAGTCAAAACAGGGATGTTATTTAGGGATGTCGATGATGGGCCTGATCTGAGCTTATTAAATTATGCATCATTTGAGCCAAATGGTAATCTAATATTATACAATTTGCTGAAATATTTAAACTTGTAATTAGTCTAATGGAGAGATAGGCATTGTGTCAAGACATCAGTGTGAGCCAGGAATTAAGAAAGAACTTTTGTCAGTGCATGATTACACGATCTGTAACACTGGTCCAAGGCATATTATGCTGATCAGTTAATCAAAAATGTTATACACTGCTTGATATTAAAATATGTAAACATAGAGATAAGTGATGAGTTATGGAATAATGAAATATCCTCATGATCAGTTGTTGATCTGCATTAAATCTAAAATAGCACAGGCTTTGTGAGTCTGAAGGCTCTTACAGTCTGCGATAGGCTTCTTTATGTGTTGACAGCTACAGTGTTCTTCACCATCTAAAACACTTAAGCCTTGGCTGCTAGGAGTAAATTATCCTTGACCTTGCTTTAAGAAGATATTTTTAGAAGCGACTGATAAAAGAATCACTGAGGTATTGTCACTCACAATGAAAACAACACATAGAATGTACAATCACATCCAGAAACATGATCAACATCAGGATACTGACATGTTGTCAGGACTATCTATAAATGTGTACATTCTAGCATGAAAATTGAATTAAAATATGAAAGAGATAACATTTTACGCTGTGCTAATATTAACTAAAACCTTTTGTGTTTTCCTGTTGCTTTCTGGCTAGATGGGGTTTAAGCTGAATGCATGCTGCAATGTGACATCTTGCTTGCTTTGGAGGTAAAAGTGGAAAGCTGAAAAAAGAATAAGGGAATAAATATATTTACCTCTACAAAGGAGTCTTGGTACCTGTGGCATTTCAATTCAGCACCTTAACTGAAGTGAATGTTATCGATTCTCCTGCTCCTTGGATGCTGCCTGACCTGTTGCGCTTTTCCAGCAACACATTTTCAGATCAGAGGATTAGATATGGTAGACAATGAAAGTCTTTTTCCTAGGATGATGACTTCAGCGTATACGAAGGGGCATAACTACAAATTGAGGGGTGATAGATTTAAGACAGATGTCAGAGGCAGGTTCTTTATGCAGAGAGTGGTAAGGGCGTGGAATGCCCTACCTGCTAATGTAGTCAACTCAGCCACATTAGGGAGATTTAAACAATCCTTAGATAAGCACATGGATGATTTTGGGATAGTGTAGGGGGACAAGCTGAGAACAGTTCATAGGTCGGTGCAACATCGAGGGCTGAAGTGCCTGTTCTGCGCTGTATTGTTCTATGTTCTATGTTCTATCTATCCTGCCTGTGTCCCTCAGACTCTCTACATTGCAGTCAGACCCTCGGTTTCCAAGAAAGCAATCTCAAACTATTTAATCTCTCTTCACAGCTGACTTGCTCCATGATTCAACAACATAAAATAAGAGCATGATCAAAACACTTGTAAGAAGCAGATTAATACTAAATGAGCAGAGCAAAGCTCACCTTTGTTTGGACAGAGAGTGGTATGCATATGAAATGAGCTGCCAGTAGAAGTGGTTGAGGCAGATAGATTAACAACATTTAAAAGGTATTTGGATAAATACATGGATAGGCATAAGGCCCTAGGGAGTGTTGCTGAACAAAGAGACCTTGAAGTGCAGGTTTATAGATCCTTGAAAGTGGAGTCGCAGGTAGATAGGATAGTGAAGAAGGCATTAGGAATGCTTTCCTTTATTGGTCAGAGTATTGAGCACAGGAGTTGGGAGGTCATGTTGCGGCTGTACAGGACATTGGTTAGGCCATTGTTGGAATATTGCATGCAATACTGGTCTTCTTCCTATCAGAAAGATGTTGTGAAACTTGCAAGGGTTCAGAAAAGATTTACAAGGATGTTGCCAGGATTGGAGGATTTGAGCTATAAGGAGAGGCTGAACAGGCTGGTACTGTTTTCCCTGGAGCGTCGGAGGCTGAGGAGTGACCTTATAGAGGTTTACAAAATTATGAGGAGCATGGATAGGATAAATAGACAAAGTCCTTTCCCTGAGGCCGGGGAGTCCAGAACTAGAAGGCATAGGTTTAGGGTGAGAGGGGAAAGATATAAAAGAGACCTAATAGGCAACTTTTTCACACAGAGGGTGGCACGTGTATGGAATGAGCTGCCAGACGAAGTGGTGGAGACTGGTACAATTGCAACATTTAAGAGGCATTTGGATGAGTCTATGAAGAGGAAGGGTTTAGAGGGATATGGGCCGGGTGCTGGCAGTTCGGACTAGATTGGGTTGGGCTATCTGGTCGGCAAGATGGGTTGGACCGAGGGGTCTGTTTCCATGCTGTACATCTCTATGACTCTATGACTATTAGGGCACATTGTGTGAGCAACAGCAATTGCAGAGAACAAAAGCCATAAAGGATATCCCACCCAATATACTTGTTGCATTCGAATTGTTTAGTCCAAAGGATTTTTCTTTCTCCCATAATAAAGACCCAATTCTGTTTTCAGACCTCAACCTGACTGACCAATTGTACCATTGTAATCAATTACTGGATTAGTGGTGCTGGAAGAGCACAGCAGTTCAGGCAGCATCCAACGAGCAGCGAAATCGACGTTTCGGGCAAAAGCCCGATTCCTGATGCAGGGCTTTTGCCTGAAACGTCGATTTCGCTGCTCGTTGGATGCTGCCTGAACTGCTGTGCTCTTCCAGCACCACTAATCCAGTATTTGCTTTCCAGCATCTGCAGTCATTGTTTTTACCCCATTGTAATCAATGTTTGATCTTCCCCACTTTGCTAACTTTGCTCAAATCATCTGATAATCCTCTGTAATTGAATTGTCTGCTAAACTGTAATAGTCATTAACAAGGGAATCCATGCCTTCCTCAGAACCTTGATTTTTTTTCTGATGAATTTTGTCTTCTAAATTACAATGTTGTGCTCAACCAATAAAACATCAAAGCGCTGATTACATCCTTATAAGTTGTGGTCTTTCTGTTTAGCCCTTACATTGGAAGCACATCACCTGCAATGCTTCTTACTGGGTATATCGAGTTACTGACTTTGATATTTGTTCGTATTTGTAACTAACACTGAGGCATTTCAATAGAAGATGAATCTCTTTCTCAAATTCTGGCATTTTTGTGCCTAGCATGACCAAATGTCTCTCACACCAGCAAGATCTGATCCATGCTCAGGTTTTCACTTGGCACTGTGCTTTTCAATCGTCTAGAGTAATTTTTTTCTGAGCTTTGCCCTGGTCTGCGTGTTCATTAAGAACACGAAATGAGGTTATTCCTGCCATACCAACTCTACCGCTGTTTAATTTTTCACACTGTTTTTGGTCTCTCCACCAATGTTGTTATCAGGTGGAGTTCTGGAGAACATTTGCAGGTTCTTGCTGCGGGTTTTTAAATGGAGTTTACATAATGGAGATTACTTCAATTTGATTCTGCAGATGAAAATATAAGATTCAAATTACACCCTTCCAACTTGGCAGTTTAGATGTTCCTGGCACAACAGAGATATACCAACAAGGTAAGGCTAAAATATTGAGTTGATGAATAATATCAAAGTTTATTGACCTTAAGAAACAACATAAATATTTTAGTGGTTCAATTAATGTATTAAGTACCAAGAAAAAAACACAAATTATGCTTTTCAGAGATACATGACAGATTCCAGATAAAAGGCACTAAAGAAAATCATATCAGATACAAGATAAACTTATGATTCAATTCTGATTTCTATTTGTGGACAGGAAAACCTCTTCTCTCTCTCTCTGAAACACAAAAAAAAACACCAAGTTCCCAAAGACAGAAGTTCCTTACTGTACTATCCTGAAACTTGGTTCCTCAACACCTATGTTTTGATCTTAACAGAAACTTAGACCTGTCTAAATTCTAGATTATCTGAGAAAAAGTTTTCCCACCTTGATTGGACACCCTCTATGTGTTCTTTGTGGAATGTCCTGTCAGTTAAAATAATGTCACTAACCAAGTAAGCACATGGATATCAGTGATTGGGATGGAATGATGTCACTGCAGTTCTGGCATCGCAATGAGAACCTTTTTTGATGGTGTGAGCCAACACAGCCAAAGGCGAAATGATCATATTTGCTGGTGTAGTGTTTGCTTATGTCGATTTTATTTTCTTTGTTGCAGCAAAAATCTTAAACCATGAAATTGTGTCCTTATTAGTAACTGGGAAAGTCTTTAACTTTTAAAAGCTTAATGGCGTCTGTGGGGATTGCAACAAACCGGGGAATCCTGCAGGACCAAATTTCAAGGCTGCAAAATGGGTACAGAGGAATTTTCTAGAGGTTAAGCAAACAAGATTTCACACTTGCTTTTGGCATATTCAGTAAATAATCAACATTGCTGTTTTCAACCTAAAGATGCTTCTCGAGTGAGACAAATTGGAAAGAGACAGATACTGTTTGGCCCTTCCAGCTATCAGGACCCTTCATGATGCAATGTTAGTGTCCTCCAAATGTATGAGAATAGTTCAGTTTTTCTTCACAGCAGCTTTATGCTCTGCACTTTTTAACATTGATAAGTTTTCCATTTATCAAAAACAGTGGAACAAACAGGATTAGAGCCTTTTGACCCCACTCAGAATTGAAATGTTCACCAATTGAGATACATTGGTTAGACAATTGTATGCAATTTTCTTGAAATAAAATAACCAGTGAAGTTCTCTTGCAAGTCTCAAAGGTGTTGATTTATATCTCCGAACATGAGATTATCTCAGTCAGTTTAACCGTGACATCATCACTGCACAATCGCAAGTCACTCAAAAAAACCAGAGAAGTAAATGCTTCTGTTACAAATTTTGAGTTGATTTGTTTTCAATGCAAACAACACCAGCCATATTCAACAGACCTTTTCTTTTACTCGGAAATCTTCAAATCACATGCTGACTAACCATAGATAGTTAACTCTCTTTGAGGGGGAGAAACTGACCTTTATGATCTGTAGTGTGATATACTGTCACAGTCAATAATTTTCTGTGTGTGGACCATTATTTAGAAGGGGTTTATTAATAGATCAATGTCAGGCTTGGATGAGTTTTTGTCTGTGACTTTTGCTGTTAATGCCTATATAGAAGTAGACAGGCAATAAATTCAATATTACGTCGGCTCTATCCCCAAAGCATCCTCTTCATAATTTTATTGACAATCTATTCAATTTCCTGATGACAAGCTCTCCTTACTTGGATATTGTTACTTTAAGAAACTGACTATTTAGCACTTTAAAAACTGCAGGGAATTTGCCAGTGTGGGTTCAGAACCGTCGTGATTTTGTCGACATAACGCTATGGAATTAATTTGAGGTCCAAATTTAAATAGTGTTGTTCTCCTCCAACTCAGCCTTAAATAATTATTGTGACTATATCAATAATTTTACGAGTTTATGTAAGATTTCTAAAGTTACACCAAGAAACTAGTTTGTGTGCTGCTCCTGACTTCTGGTGCTGTTGTGTGTTGGGAATGGCAGAGGAGTTGAGAAAACACTTCGCATCAGTCTTCACAGCAGAGACATAGAAATGTAGAAAATAGGAGCAACTGTAGGCCATGCAGCTCTTCAAGGTGAAAGTGAGGACTGTAGATGCTGGAGATTAGAGTCAAGATTAGAATGGTGCTGGAAATGCACAGCAGGTCAGACTCCCACAGCTACCTGGATTACATCTCTTCCCATCCTACCTCCTGCAAAAATGCCATCCCGTATTCCCAATTCCTCCGCCTCCGCCGTATCTGCTCCCAGAAGGAGCATTTCCACCGCAGAACACACCAGATGGCCTGCTTCTTTAAAGACCGTAATTTCTCCGCCCACGTGGTTGAAGATGCCCTCCAACGCATCTCATCCACATCCCACACCTCCGCCCTCGAACCCCACCCCTCCAACCGTAACAAGGACAGAACACCCCCATCCCTGGTCCTCACATTCCAACCTATCAACCTCTGCATCATCCAGCACATGTTTGCCAGCTACAAACAGATCCCATCACCAGGGATATATTTCCCTCCCCACCCCTATCTGCTTTTCGTAAAGACCATTCCCTCCGTAACTCCCTGGTCAAGTGCACGCCCCCCAACAACCCACCCTCCCCTCCTGGCACTGTCCCCTACCACCACAGGAATTGTAAAATCTGTGGCCACACTGCGCACCCCCCCCAACCCCCACCTCCGTCGAAGGCCCCAAAGGACCTTTCCACCATCAAAGTTTCACCTGCACATCCACACGTCATTTATTGCATCTGATGTGGTATCTCCATGATACCTGCACCAATCAACCCCGGCACCCCGTGGCCAAACATTTCAATTCCTCCTCCCACTCTGCCAAGGACATGCAGGCCCTCAGCTTCCTCCACCACTACTTCCTCACCACCCAACTCCTGGAGGAAGAACGCCTTATCTTCTGCTTCGGGACCCTTCAACCCAAGGGCATCAATGTGGACTTCACCAGATTCCTCATTTCCCCTCCCTCCACCTTACCCCAGTTCCAACTGGCGTCTCATTCCTGTCCCACCTGTCAATCTTCCTTCCCACCGATCCGCTCACCCTCCTCTCCGACCCATCACCTTTACCCCTTCCTCCATCCATCTATTGCACTCCCAGCTATCTTCTCCTCAGCTCCACACCCTCCCATTTATCTCTCCACCCCTGAGGCTTCCAGCCTCATTCCTGATGAAGGGCTCCTGCCCAAAACATCGATTTTCCTGCTCCTCAGATGCTGCCTGACCTGCCGTGCATTTCCAGCACCACACTAATCTTGACACATGCAGCTCTTCAAGCGAGGTCTCCCATTTATTATGATCATGGTTGATTATCCACCTCAATGGACTATTCCCAGCTTTCCCCCATATTTTTGATTCCTTTAGAGATGAGTGAGATCTCAAACTCCTTCTGGAAATTATAAAGTGTATTGGCCTTGACTCCTTTCTGTGGGAGTGAATTCCACAGGCTTAACACTCTCTGGGGGAAGGAAATTCTCGTAATCACAGTCCTCAAAAGTTCACATCTTATTTTTAAGCTATGACCTCTGGTTCTGGGCTCCCCCACCATCAGGAACAAGATTCCTGCATCAAACCTGTCTAGTCCCATTAGACTTTTGTAGGTTTCTATGAGAGCGCCTCTCATCTTCTCAGCTGTAGTGAATACCATCCAAACAGATTCAATCACTCTTCATTCGTTAGTCCCAACATCCCAGGAATCAGTCTTGTCAACCTTTGCTGTACACCCTCCAGAGTTAAAAAGTGTGGTGCTGGAAAAGCACAGCCGGTCAGGCAGCATCTGAGGAGCAGGAGAATCGATGTTTTGAGCATAAGCTTTTCATCAAGAGTGTGGAAAGACCAAAGGGGGCTGGGAGATAAATGGGAGGGGACTGGAGCTGGGGGGAAGGTAGCAGGAAATGCGATAGGTAGATGAAGGTGGGGGGTGATGGTGATAGAGTCATAGAGAGGTACAGCATAGAAACAGACCCTTCAGTCCAACCCGTCCATGCCGACCAGATATCCCAACCCAATCTAATCCCACCTGCCAGCACCCAGCCCATATCCCTCCAAACCCTTCCTATTCATATACCCATCCAAATGCATCTAAAATGTTGCAATTGTACCAGCCTCCACCACATCCTCTGGCAGCTCATTCCATCCACATACCACCCTCTGCGTGAAAATGTTGCCCCTTAGGTCACTTTTATATCTTTCTCCTCTCACCCTAAACCTACACCCTCTAGTTTTGGACTCCCTGATCACAGGGAAAAGACTTTGTCTATTTATCCTATCCATGCCCCTCATAATTTTGTAAACCTCTATAAGGTCTCCCCTCAGCCTCCGACGCTCCAGGGAAAACAGCCCCAGCCTGTTCAGCCTCTCTCTTAGCTCAGATCCTCCAACCCTGGCAACATCCATGTAAATCTTTTCTGAACCCTTGCAAGTTTCACAACATCTTTCCGATAGGAAGGAGACCAGAATTGCACGCATTATTCCAACAGTGGCCTAACCAATGTCCTGTACAGCCGCAACATGACCTCCCAACTCCTGTACTCAATACTCTGACCAATAAACGAAAGCATACCAAACACCTTCTTCATTATCCTATCTACCTGCGACTCCACTTTCAAGGAGCTGTGAACCTGCACTCTAAGGTCTCTTTGTTCAGCAACACTCCCTAGGATCTTACCATTAAGTGTATAAGTCCTGCTAAGATTTGCTTTCCCAAAATGCAGCACCTCGCATTTATCTGAATTAAACTCCATCTACCACTTCTCAGCCCAGTGGCCCATCTGGTCCAGATCCTGTTGTAATCTGAGGTAACCCTCTTCTCTGTCCACTACACCTCCAATTTTGGTGTCATCTGCAAACTTACTAACTGTACCTCTTATGCTCGCATCCAAATCATTTATGTAAATGACAAAAAGTAGAGGGCCCAGCACCAATCCTTGTGGCACTCCACTGGTCACAGGCCTCCAGTCTGAAAAACTACCCTCCACCACCACCCTCTGTCTTCTACCTTTGAGCCAGTTCTGTATCCAAGTGGCTAGTTCTCCCTGTATTCCATGAGATTTAACCTTGCTAATCAGTCTCCCATGGGGAGCCTTGTCGAACGCCTTACTGAAGTCCATATAGATCACATCTACTGCTCTGCCCTCATCAATCTTCTTTGTTACTTCTTCAAAAAACTCAATCCATTTTGTGAGACATGATTTCCCACGCACAAAGCCATGTTGACTATCCCGAATCAGTCCTTGCCTTTTCAAATACATGTACATCCTGTCCCTCAGGATTCCCTCCAACAACCTGCACAGGCTCATCAGTCTATAGTTCCCTGGCTTGTCCTTACCACTCTTCTTAAACAGTGGCACCACGTTTGCCAACCTCCAGTCTTCCGGCACCTCACCTGTGACAATCGATGATACATATTTCTCAGCAAGAGGCCCAGCAATCACTTCTCAAGTTTCCCACAGAGTTCTTGGGTACACCTGATCAGGTCCTGGGGATTAGGTTGGAGCGGAGGATGGAGCAAATAAGTGGGAAGGAAGATGGACAGGTAGGGCTGTTCAAGAGGGCAGTGCCGAGTTGGAGGGTTAGATCTGGAGTAAGTTTAGGGGTGGGTAGATGAGGATACTGGTGAAATCAATATTGTTCCCATGTGGTTGGAAGGTCCCAAGGCGGAAGATGAGGCATTCTTCCTCCAGGTGTTGGGTGGCTAGGATTTGGTGGGGGAGGAGGCCCAGGACTTGCATGTCCTTGGCGGAGTGGGAGGGGGAGTTGAAGTGGTCGGCCATGGGCTGGTGGGGTTGTTTAGTGTATGTGTCCTAGAGATGTTCTTTGAAACATTCCGCAAGTTAGCGTCCTGTCTCCCCAATGTAGAGCAGACCACATCAAGAGCACCGGACACAGTAGATGACATTTGTGGACGTGCACTTTGACATGTGGGAGATGTCACACAAGCCTATAGTTGAGTTTTGTACAAGTTTGGCACTTGGCAATGGTGTTCACTTCATTAGCCAGTGCAGGCACAGTCCGCTCAATACGCACCTTCTGAGCCATAACAATTCTGTGATTCTGTTCTCTTCCTCATTCAGGAACATAGAAGGAACCTGTATCATTGAGCACTTTTGTACACTCCATGCCCTTTATTTACATTAAACTAAAGAATAGAACATGGAACATCCTCCACCAATCACCCATGGCCCCATCTCTGCCACCTCAGGCCCCCTTAACTAATCTCCATTGCCCTTCACAATTCTCTGCCAGGCTATGCACCCTAAATTACCCAGATAGAACAAAGAACAAAAAAGAAGCACAGCACAGAAACAAGCCTTCAGCTCCTACATGGCTACTAATGACCATCTGCCAAGTTATGCCCCTCACAAACTATGGCCACTCATACTCTCCGTACCAGTTTATGTCCCTCTTCTCACCTCATGGCAATTTATTGCCCCTGTACCAACTTAGTACCAATGAATGAGGTAAAAACAATGACTGCAGATGCTGAAAACCAAATACTGGATTAGTGGTGCAGGAAGAGCACAGCAGTTCAGGCAGCATCCAACGAGCAGCGAAATCGACGTTTCGGGCAAAAGCCCTTCCTGATGAAGGGCTTTTGCCCGAAATGTCGATTTCGCTGCTCGTTGGATGCTGCCTGAACTGCTGTGCTCTTCCAGCACCACTAATCTAGTACCAATGAATGTCAACCCATGTTCACCACCTACCAGTCTTTGTCTTTTCATCCAACATGCTAATTCACCTATGGACAGGCCTCAGATGAAACAAAATAAAGTTCTCTGGAATAAAGTATTAAAGGTGGAATATTTCTAATTTTGCATTGTCTAAAAGTGGGAAAGCTTTATGGAGAAAAGCCCACCAGACCTTGCATCAATTAGCTGATTGGCTGCCAATCAGAGATGAGCATCTCCAGAACTTGGCAGCATCACTACGGAGGCCATTACAACTGATGGGCTACCATCACTCAGACTCCCGGTTGTGGGATCAATACTAATAAAGGTAGGTGTTGTTTAATGCGGTGAGGTGCTTTGGGCTTCGGATTACAGACAGATGGAAAGAAGAATAATGAATAATAATAATAATAATAATAACGAAGAAGAAAGAAGAATAAAGATGGAAAGAAGGATAAATCCCATGATACAAATTAGTGCAGGTTGCAGGATGCCCGGCCCAAACTGATAGCCTACCCTCATTGGTTTGCAATTGGTGAGGCCAACTTTATCTCATTCTGCAGAGAACCAAAGTAATTGTAGGACTAACAAGGTGAGGCCTTTAAATTGGCATTAAGTGAATGGCTGGGGCAAGAGAAGGTTGATCACATGTCTTCCTGCCCAGAACTGAATTTCTGAAGTGGTAAGAAGGGGTTGAAGATCTTTCTGGCACCAACCTACCCATCCCATCAGCTTTCCCACTGCCTCTTATGTGGGAAAACCTCTAGAAAAGTGTCTACTGCAGACTTCATTATATTGAAGAAAGAAACTCTTCTTAATAAAGGCCCATTTCTTATATTTATATTTGTTCAACTAAAAGCTTACAGCAACAAATATTTCAATCAAGTGCCATATCCCTTGTAACAAGAATCATTGTAATTCCCAGCCCCAGAAAGACTCTATATAACCACTTGTAACTGCCAATCCAACTGTGAAATGGTAGATACCCTCATGTAATAATGGATGGTTGTGAATACAGAGGTATTCCAATATCAGAAGCTGTAAAGTCCATAGATTGGGCAAGCAAGTATTTGTTTTAACACTCCAAGATATTCTTCCAAAGTTTTGAAGGGCAGGAGCTTTTAAATGGCTTGATAGCTCTCTTTGATAGCAGATACTTTTGACTGCTCATCTTGATGAGGTCCTTAAACAACAGAATTTTACAGAAATAAATTGAGATCATATTTGGGTAATGAGAGGAATCAGTGTCGGAACATTTTCTTTCTCATGGTTAGGACTGTAAGATTTTGATAATGCTACCAATTTTCAGGGTATGATGCAACATTTATTTTAATTTTATTGGTTTGAAGTAACATTTTATGAATTTCCTTAATGTTTTTTTAAATGATTCAATTTGAATTTCTAGTAGTGAAACAATTAACAGGATAACTGTTTGTGAGGAGCTGGTCTTGCTGGCTTAATACAATTAAACATACCAGAGGGACTGGGTTAAGCAATTGTGTTTTTGCATAATTACACTTCATGCAATTCAAGTTCTGTCTATCTGCTTCAAAGAAGTAAGCAAAAAAGTTTGAAATTTGCAGCTTGAATTCCAAAAGGCACTTTATATTTAAACAAGAATCATGTATTTTGTGAAGTTTTAGTTCGCTAACTGACTTGGTTGAATAACTGTAGCTTTAGAACAAAGCATCTAAATTACTATAAAGACGTCCTGATATTCTGCTGGAGACATTAGCTATTAATTCCCTTATAAAAGCTGTAGCAGCAGTAGCAGGGATGGTGACAGCATCAGACAGAAGCAGCATGAATTTATGAAGGAATGTAAGCTTGACTAAGCTGCTGGCGGTTTTTGCGAATGCAGCTAGTAGAATGGATAAGTGGACCCAATGGAATGTGATTTACCTAGACTTTCAGAAGGTTTTCATAAGTTCCCACTAAGATTAGCATTCAAAATTAAAGTGCCTGGGTTGAAGGTTGTATACTAAAATAGATAAATAAAGGGTAGGAATAAACAGATCTTTTTCAGCAGGCAGTGACTGGGGGGGATCCCAGCTATTAACATTATATTCTAATGATTTGGCGAGGGAACTAAATAAAATATCTTCAGGTTTTCAGAAGACACAAGGGTGGTATGCGAGGTATGCTTTGAGGAGGATGCAAAGATGGTTCATTTCAATTTGGACAAGGTAAGGAAATGGGCAAATACATGGCAATTGTAAAACGTGGATAAATGTGAGGTTATCCACTTTTGGTAATGAACTGAGAAAGGTATTGGTGCAAAAAAAACTTGAATATCCTTGTGAAGCTGATGTTGAAAGTGCAGCAGGCGAGGAAAAAGGCAAATTGTATGTTGGCCTTATAGCAAGAGGTCTTTAGCAGAAGAGCAGGCAACAATGCAAGACATTGTTAAATGCAAGTGGAGTATTGTATTCAACGAGATTCTTGGTCTCTGTATCTGAGGAAGGAAATGCTGGGAATTGAGGGAGTATAATAAAGGTTTATCAAACCGATTCCTGAGATGGCGGGACTGATATATGTGGAGCGTTAGGATCAGTAATACCATCAAGACCAAACAAGGAATTAAGAGGGCTAATAGGGGCCATCAAATGTCCTTGTATAATTAAGGAGAATCCCAAGACATTTATACCAGGAGCAAGAGGGTAGCTAGCGAATAGGTAGGTGCAATCAAGGACAAAGGAGGGAATTTTTGTGCGGAGCCAGAAAACGTGGGAGAGGTCTTAGAGTCATAGAGATGTACAGCATTGAAACAGACCCTTCAGTCCAACCCGTCCATGCCGACCAGATATCCCAAACCAATCTAGTCCCACCTGCCAGCACCCGGCCCATATCCCTCCAAACCCTTCCTGTTCATATATCCATCCAAATGCCTCTTAAATGTTGCAATTGTACCAGCCTCCACCACATCCTCTGGCAGCTCATTCCATACATGTACCAACTTCTGAGTGAAAATGTTGCCCCTTAGATCTCTTTTATATCTTTTCTCTCTCACCCTAAACCTAAGCCCTCTAGTTCCAGACTCCCCGACCCCAGGGAAAAGACTTTGTCTATTTATCCTATCCATGCCCCTCATAATTTTGTAAACCTCTATAAGGTCTCCCCTCAGCCTCCGACGCTCCAGGGAAAACAGCCCCAGCCTGTTCAGCCTCTCCCTGTAGCTCAGATCCTCCAACCCTGGCAACATCCTTGTAAACCTTTTCTGAACCCTTTCAAGCTTCACAACATCTTTCCGATAGGAAGGAGACCAGAATTGCATGCAATATTCCAAAAGTGGCCTAACCAATGTCCTGTACAGCCACAACATGACCTCCCAATTCCTGCACTCAATACTCTGACCGATAAAGGAAAGCATACCAAACACCTTCTTCACTATCCTATCTACCTGCGACTCCACTTTCAAGGAGCTGTGAACCTGCACTCCAAGGTATCTTTGTTCAGCAACACTCCTTAGGACCTTACCATTAAGTGGAAAAGTCCTGCTAAGATTTGCTTTCCCAAAATGCAGCACCTCGCATTTATCTGAATTAAACTCCATCTGTCACTTCTCAGCCCATTGGCCCACCTGGTCCAGATCCTGTTGTATTTCACAACTAATCTTGGAGGTCTTTCTTAATGAGTACTTTGCATCAATATTCAGTAAAGACAAGGACATGAATGATGGTAAGGGTAAAGGGTTGATATTTCAGGGCACGTAAATATTAAGGAAGTGACAGGTATATTGAAAAATATTAAAGTAGATAAGTCCACAAGGCTTGATGGGATCTATTCCAGGATACCAAAGGAGGCAAAGGGGGAGATTATTGTGGTTTTAACAGAGAATTTTGTATCCTCATTTGCCACAGGTGATTTCCTCGAAGACTGGAGAATAGTCATTTTGTTCCTTTGTTTAAGAAGGGCAACAGGGATAATCCAAGAAATTATAGGCTTATATCAGTGGTAGGGAAATCATTGGAGAAGATTCTTAGGGACAGGATTTGGAAAAGAAGGACTTACTGGGATAGACAGCATGGTTTTGTGCAATCTCATCTCATGAATTTGACATTTTTGAGGAAATAACAAAGATGATTAATAAGGCTAGGGCGGTGGATGTTGTTCATGTGGATTTTTCTCAAGCATCTGACAAGGTCCCTCATGGTAGGCTGGCCCAGGTGATTAAGTCACATGGGATCCATGGTGAGTTGGCAAAATCAACTTGTTCATAGAAGACAAAGGGTAATTGAAGAAGGGTGTTTTTTGACTGCAAGTCTGTGACCAGTGGCAAAGATCAGTGCTGGGACCTGTGTTGTTTGTAATAAATACAGATATAAATGATCTGGATGAAAATGTAGATGGTCTGATTCGTAAATTTGCAGATGACATGAAAATCGGTGCAATTGAGGATAGTGAGCAAGTTTGCCAAAGGTTACAGCTGGATATACGTCAGTTGGAAAGTTGGGTGGAGAAATAGACGACAGGGTTGAATCTGGACAACTGGGAGATGATGCATTTTGGAAGGTCAAATAGCAGGATCCTTAGGAGTATTGATATACAGAGACTTTGGGGTGCTAGACCATAGCTACCTGAAAATGGCTATACAAGTAGATAAGGTGGTAAAAGGCATACAGCATGCTTGCCTTCACTGGTTGGGAAATCATGTTGCAGCTGTATAAGTCTTTAGCTGGACTGCCTGCCATATTAATGAAGTTTTAAAGTCTCTTGTCCTTTTGAATTGCCCTTGCAATATAGCAGAATCTATTGTGGCAGGGACAGTGAACTGAAAGGATGGCATTGAGTGAGAAAGATGCTGACTATTTGAAAGAGAGTGTTCTTTGTATGGAAATGTTGCAGTTCAGACAAAAAAGATCAGTGAAGCTAAAGTGACAGACAATGTGCACTTGCTTCAAATACTTGACTAACCTTGGTGACTGTTGTGAGGTCATTGAGACTTTGACTGCATTCTATGGGAGATCTTGGACAGTGGAGGATTAGCTCCTTGCTTGCACTACACCTGCCTCACACAGGGCTTATTACCCAAGAACATGCCCTCATTATCCTACTGGAACTCAGTTCTGCCATCAGCATCCTCATAGAAAGTACCCAAATCTGGGAGCCTTTCTCACTGCTGACAATCTGAATCTGCGCAGCTTCTTCTGCCCTTTTGCTAAAAAGTGACTGCCCCATAAGTGGCTGGAATCTTTTTAACTGGTGCATCATAAGCATGTTTTTCTCTTTCCTGGTGGAAGGACAGGCAATAGAATGGCGTTATGGCCTTTAAAACACATAGCATGATGAAGCAGGTTATGGAAAAAATTGAGGAGTGAATGAGGGTCAGATTAAAGATTTAAGAGCAGCTTAACTAAAAACCCACAAAGAGGAGACAATACAGGGGCAGGAAATCTGGCGGCCTTTCTGTCTGGATGCTGTCTTTGGAATGAGATTAAAATTAGAAGCAATTTCAGTCAGTGTTTCTGTGAAGTTCCGATTCCTGGTGATTGGTTCTATCACTTAAAGAGTTGCCAATGCTTTTGCTGGAAATGTGGGACAGCACGGTGGCTCAGTGGTTAACACTGCTGCTTTATACCACCAGGGACCCAGATTTGATTCCATCCTCAGGTGACTGTCCATGTGGAGTTTATACATTTTCCATGAGTTTACTTCAGGATCTCGGGTTTCCTCCCACAGCTGTATGACTCTATTAATAGTAGTTGTCATTTCCTGAGGATGAGGGATTTCAAGACAAGGGGGCACATTTTTAAGGTGAGGGGAAAGAGATTTTTAAAAAATATGACGGGAATTTTTTAACACAGAGGATGGTTTGTGTGTGAAATGAATTTCCAGAAGAAGTGGGAATTATAATTAAAAGGTTTAAAAGACATCTGGATAAGTACATGAATAGGAAAGTTTTGGAGGGATATGGGCCAGGAGTATGCAGGTGGGACTTGTTTGGTTTGGGATTATGGTCAGCATGGACTGGTTGGACTGAAGGATCTGTTTCCGTGCTGTGAGACTCTATGACTCTATGTGCAAGTTAGATGGATTGGCCATATTAAATTTCCCATAGTGTTCAGGGATGTGTAGGCTAGTCAGATTAGCCATGGGATTGGGTCTGGGTGAGACTCTTTTCAGAGAATTGGTATGGACTTGATGGGTCAAATGGCCACAGTCTAGTGATTCTATGATTCAAATGCAATCTCAGGTGACAAAGCAGCATTGGATTTCACAACCAAATGCAAATTTGTATGACATAATTGTTATCTATGTTTACCTATATCAGTGAATGTACTAATTAACGGAGCCAACAAAGGCTATTCATTCCCTCAATGTGCCACTGGTTTCTTTCTTGGCTCATTGAAACACATATTTCTTATTCACCATATTTTGACATAATGTACTTAATGAGATTTTGTATAGCTCCATCGTGTTACTTAGTGTTCAAGTTTCTGACAACATGTAAAAAGTTTCATATACATTCTCCGACATCACATAAAGGTATTGGTCATTTTACGGTGTCATCTAACATATCAAAAAGTCATTAGAAAAGTATTAAAATCAATGCATTCACGATTTCATTTTGACACAATTTTTTTGGAATCAACTCAATAACAAACATTAAATGAGGAAATTAAGTTGTCTGTTTCTTTTGTTCTCTTTCTAAACAGTGTCAAAATGTGTGTTGCTAGAAAATCAAAGCAAGTCAGGCGGCATCCGAGGAGCAGTTTGGGCATAAGCCCTTCATCAGGAATGTCCAGCATATGCAGTCCTCATTTTCTCCTTTTCTTTCTCAACAGTCTATTCAAATTAGAGGTAAAAACAAAGACTGCAGATGCTGAAAACCAAATACTGGATTAGTGGTGCTGGAAGAGCACAGCAGTTCAGGCAGCATCCAACGAGCAGCGAAATCGATGTTTCGGGCAAAAGCCCTTCATCAGGAATAAAGGCAGTGAGCCTGAAGCATGGAGAGATAAACTAGAGGAGGGTGGGGGTGGGGAGAGAGTAGCATAGAGTACAATGGGTGAGTGGGGGAGGAGATGAAGGTGATAGGTCAAGGAGGAGAGGGTGGAGTGGATAGGTGGAAAAGAAGATAGGCAGGGAGGACAAGTCTGGACAAGTCAAGAAGACAGTGCTGAGCTGGAAGTTTGAAACTAGGATGAGGTGGGGGAAGGGGAAATGAGGAAGCTGTTGAAGTCCACATTGATGCCCTGGGGTTGAAGTGTTCCGAGGTGGAAGATGAGGCGTTCTTCCTCCAGGCGTCTGGTGGTGAGGGAGCGGCGGTGAAGGAGGCCCAGAACCGCACCTCCGCCCTCAGACCCCACCCCTCCAACCGTAACAAGGACAGAACGCCCCTGGTGCTCACCTTCCACCCTATAAACCTTCGCATAAACCAAATCATCCACCGACATTTCCGCCACCTCCAAAAAGACCCCACCACCAGGGATATATTTCCCTCCCCACCCCTTTCTGCCTTCCGCAAAGATCATTCCCTCTGTGACTACCTGGTCAGGTCCACACCCCCCTACGACCCACCCTCCCATTCTGGCACTTTCCCCTGCCACCGCAGGAACTGTAAAACCTGTGCCCACACCTCCTCCCTCACCTCTATCCAAGGCCCTAAAGGAGCCTTCCACATCCATCAAAGTTTCACCTGCACATCCACTAATATCATTTATTGTATCCGTTGCTCCCGATGTGGTCTCCTCTACATTGGGGAGACTGGCAGAGCGCTTTAGGGAACATCTCTGAGACACCCGCACCAATCAACCAAACCGCCCCGTGGCCCAACATTTCAACTCCCCCTCCCACTCTGCCGAGGACATGGAGGTCCTGGGCCTCCTTCACCGCCACTCTCTCACCACCAGACGCCTGGAGGAAGAACGCCTCATCTTCCGCCTCGGAACACTTCAACCCCAGGGCATCAATGTGGACTTCAACAGCTTCCTCATTTCCCCTTCCCCCACCTCATCCTAGTTTCAAACTTCCAGCTCAGCACTGTCTTCTTGACTTGTCCGGACTTGTCCGACCTGCCTATCTTCTTTTCCACCTATCCACTCCACCCTCTCCTCCTTGACCTATCACCTTCATCTCCTCCCCTACTCACCCATTGTACTCTATGCTACTCTCTCCCCACCCCCACCCTCCTCTAGCTTATCTCTCCACGCTTCAGGCTCACTGCCTTTATTCCTGATGAAGGGCTTTTGCCCAAAACGTCGATTTCGCTGCTCGTTGGATGCTGCCTGAACTGCTGTGCTCTTCCAGCACCACTAATCCAGTATTTAAATTAGATGCATTCCAGATGACTAAGTCCAATGCTGACTCTGCACACTCTTTCACATGGTGTTTGAAAACTCATCTCTGTTGTTTGAAGATTTATGCCCTCCCTCCATAGACTTCACTTCGAGTCTGTATAATCATGACAAAGTCTCTTGGTGTGTTCAGTCCCTTCCTGAATTCAATGTGGCCGGTTACATGCCAGAATCTCCCATGAGCCACTGGGGACATTTCACCTCTTGAACAGCTTTAAAGATTTTCTCAGCAAGTTGACATGGGAGAGGTTACTTCTATTGGACAACTTTTTAAAATTCGATTTAGTGGATCTTGTCAGGGCATTGCTTCTCCAAAGATGCTTATCCAATTTTTTATGGGGTGCCTGCAGAATGTACCCAAAATATGAAACAATTGAAAGAATCTAAACTCAGCCTTGTCAGGTACAGATTATCACAAGGGGGCTAGCACATCCAAGCAAAATGAAGAAACTTAATAGCGAGTTTGAAGAAACACTGGTGTTAGTGACCCACTTTCTATTTATGTGTTTAGGGTTCCTTGGGTTGGTGATGTCATTTCCTGCATTGGGGATGTTGTTTCCTATTCCTTTTCTCAGAGGGTGGTAAAAGGAGTCCAAATCGTTAAGTTTGGTTGATAGAGTTCTGGATGGAATGCCATGCTTCTAGGAATTCTTGTGCGTGTCTCTGTTTGGCTTGTCCTTGGATGGATGTGTTGTCCCAGTTGAAGTAGAGTCCTTCCTCGTCTGTATGTAAGGATACTAGTGAGAGTGGGTCATGTCTTTTTGTGGCTAGTTGATGTTCATGTGTCCTGGTGGGTAATTTTCTACCTGTTTGTCCAATATAGTGTTTGTTACTGTTATTGCAAGGTATTTTGTAAATGACATTCATTTTGCTTGTTATCTGTATAGGGTCTTTCAAGTTAATTAGCTGCTGTTTCAGTGTGTTTGTGGGTTTGTGGGCTACCATGATGCCAAGAGGCCTAAGTCGTCTGGCAGTCACTTCTGAGATGTATTTGATGTAGGGGAGAGTGGCTCGGGTTTCTGGATGCATTTTGTTTACTTGTTTGGGTTTGTTGCTGAGAAATCAGAGGACTGTTTTCATTGGATACCCATTTTTTTAATACACAGCATAGGTGATTTTCCATTGTTCTTCATAGCTCCTCTGTGCTGCATTGTCATTGATATAATGTTCTAATGCAGCTCTGTTTGTGGGTGTTGGGATGGTTTCTTCTGTAGTTCAGTATTTAGTCCGTATGTGTTGTTTTCTTGTAGAAGCTGGTTTGAAGTTCTCCATCATGTTCACTCTACTGTGACATCAAGGAATGACAATTTGTTGTTGTTTTCCTCCTCTTTTGTGAATTTTATGCCACTAAGGATATTATTGATGGTCTTGAAGGTTTCCTCTAATTTGTTTCATTTAGTGATGACAAAGGTGTCATCCAAGTAGCGGACCCAAAATGAACCTTCCAGCTCAGCGAGCAAACTTACATCCAGAAGAAGCTTATCCTCAAAAGCAGAGAAGTAAACTGTACCCAGGTTGTAGCCCTGAAAGCCTACAGCTGAAGTAATGGCTCTGAGTTCGCTACCTTCCAGATTCCAACCTCAATTCCACACAGAAGCACAGTCAGCAAGCCCTCTGCTTTGACAGGTCTGGTACAAGCACAGAAGTTCATTTGTTATACAACCTATTGAGATAAAGCCTCTTACTCAATGCACTGACCAATAAAGACAAGCATACCGAACACCTTCTTCACTATCCTGTCTATCTGGGAATCAACCTTCAAGGAACTATGAAACTGCACTTCAAGGTCTCTTTGTTCAGCAACACACCCAGGACCTTACCATGAAGTGTATAAGTCCTACCCTGACTTGCCTTTCCAAAATGCAACAGTCAGGTTTATCCAAATGAAACTCCATCTGCCTTGGCCCGTTGACCCATCTGATCAAAGGGCATCTGAGGCTAAGAGGTGATCTTATGGAGGTTTATAAAATCATGAGGATCATGAATAGAGTGGATAGCCAAGGTCTTTTTCCCTGGAGTAGGGGAATCCAAAACAAGAGGGCATGGATTTAAGGTGAGAGGGGAAAGATTTTACAGGGATCTAAAGGGCCATTTTTTCACACAGAGGGCGATGCGTGTATGGAATGAACTGCCAGAGGAAGCAGGGAAGCTGGTACAGTTACAACATTTAAAAAGCATCTGGATGGGTATATGAATAGGAAAGGTTTAGAGCGATATGCGCCAAATGTTGGCAAGTGGGACACGATTAATTTAAGATATCTGGTCAGCATGGACAAGTTAGACCAAAGGATCTATTTTCATGCTGTACAGCTCTATGACTCTTCAAGTGGGAACCCTGATAGAAGGTAAGTGACATATTGATGATATTTCCAACTTATTAATTTCCTACTTAAATACTTTAACCATTTTTTCAAATGTAAGGGCTTTTCCCCTTTGGAAGAGGCCTCAGATTTGTGCATGAATTTTGAATATGTGCATAAAGTTCAAAAGATATGGAAAGCCAGTGCTATGCACCTCAATCCCTTTTCCCTCTGATCCGTGTCTCAGAATCCAAACACACCTTGGGTGATAAGTGGAGGAAAGTTAAGTTCACTGACAGTCGCCTCAGCTTTTTAAATTAATGAATATTTGAGGGGAGGTGTAATTGTGAGACACTCTTACACAGAAGTGTGCTAATAATCTGTTGTTATTCACTCTTGGATATTGCTGTTTCTACCACCACTTCTTATTTTGATGAGAGTTAAATCTTTAAAAGTTAGCTTCTTTTAAAGGTATCAAAAATCACCTTTCAATGTTTGCTAATATCCAATACACTTGTCAGATCAGAAACTACAATTCCAGTTAAACTGTAGTTTATTCATTGAAAGCCACTAGGGAGAAGCTGCAGTATAATTTGATCATAAGACCATATGGTGCTAGAATCCAAGGCATGCCTAGGTTTAACTGAAGGCTTAACATCAGTCTCTTTCATTTCTGTAGCTGCTTGAATAACAGTAAATCCACAGGCAAGCTAGTTGGGGGTAGCACATTGCTGATCAATTTATCAACAAGTCACAACTGGAACAAATCATCTTTCCATGTTCACTATTCTTTTGGACAAATATACAGTCAAAGATTTCTTTATCATTTGTTGCTGTGATCAGGCAATTAGATTAATGTTTCTACTTTCTATTAAACATTTAAAGTAAACAACATCAAACAGATGAAATACAACTAAATAAATTAATATATCCAGATAAAATACAAGTCAATTTTGTGCAATAAACTAATTATACTTTATTATTACTGTTATCTCTACATAGCTACATTGTAAATCGACTCGGAATAATTATTCTTGTTAAGTGAGTCATTTTAATTATGAACTCCTGTAAAGAAAATAGTGATATGACTGAGTAACATACTTTACCACAATAATCTTGAAATGTGAAAATTAAACACACAAACATGTTAAACTAATAATTAATACCTCAAATTTATAAACAATTTGTCAGCTGAGGTAAATTATCAGTTGAACATTTTTAACAACAATCAATACATTGAACTCCCAATAATCAACTCACCAATTCAAGTGAATTGTTAAATAAAATAAAGCAGTCCATTAACTATGTTCAAAAGGCTGCCTAATTTCAAGGATTGTTTGATTAAATAGTGAAACATTACAAAATACCAGAATATTAATAAGTAGAGTACCACTTCATATTTGAAAACATAAAGAAATTGCAGTTCACCCTATACTTAATTTGTACAGTTTCTATAGAATTAACAAATCAACTTGCAGCAGGTATCAGCTGAATTTTATAGGTAGCTGATATGTTGCTGAAGAAGTCCACTCACAAATTGACTTCATTATTCTCTTTCGTAACTTGCATAATTAAATTTGATATATACTTGAAAAGGAAACATTTGCAAATGCTATGGACTAAGAGAAGGGGAGTGAGACAAATTGGATAGCTATTTCAAAGAGCCAGCATAGACATGCTAGCCTAAGTGGCCACCTCCAGTGGTATAAGATTTATGAATATCAGTGACACATACTCCAGACCATTACTTTCCTCTATCATAGCTGAAATGACCGACATCCAATTCCACAAGAAGGCCCTGGCTCCAATCTAATTCGTAACTACAGGTAGTCTGATTCCTTTCATATCTACACAATACTCAAGATTGACAAAAAATACTGTTAAAAATTTCTTGATGGTTGCAACATTAGAAATTTAATACTTACTTATGCACATAGAGATTCATTAATGATAGAGAAATTTGCAAATTCAACCCAAAGTACACAAGCAATCTCTTAAAATTTAAATTTCATTTGAAATTCAGGCATTGTCCTCATCTCAACATGCCTTGAGCCTACGGGTGACTTACTGATTTGGTGATCTTTGACAAATTCCTCCTGGGATGAAGTTACATGATTGCTGGTGACACAGCTTCTTTTCTCCACATCAGGACTATTCTACATCAAGCGATGTGTGCGGGGACCAATTGTTCATATGAAGAATTCTAGCAGAGGAGTGAGCTCCTTTCGTAGATGGCACTGCTGCCATTTCCATGAGCACAAATCTCCCCAGCCCGAGCTGTAAATGCTAGTTGAGTGGATGTGGATGCATTAGTGATAGTAACAATAATGTGAAACATAATGTTGTTGAGTAAGCCGCTTTCAATTAGCCAAGCTGGAAACAATAAAAAGACCCGCCAAGTGACCCTTATTTATTTATGTTTATTTTCTGTACACTCGTGTGGCAAGAGGGTCACTGACTAGCTAGCATTTATCGCCTGTCCCTGGTTGCCCTTGACAAGTTGATGGTGAGCTGCAGTCCACATGCTGTACATAGACCCACAATGCTATTATTCACAGGCAGCAAAGTCAGGTAAATAACAAACTTCATCTTTTGCCTTGTGAAAACCAACAAGTAAACTACTCTTGAACAGGAATATATAATAGAGTGAAGTGTTGATGGAAACCTTGGAAATAGCTAAACAGCTGCCAGCATTTACTTTTTTTGTTGCCTATAACATTTTTACAGGATGTGAAGAAATTAGTCTAAACTGATCTATCGAGGAGAAAGTGAGGACTGCAGATGCTGGAGATCCAAGCTGAAAATGTGTTGCTGGAAAAGCGCAGCAGGTCAGGCAGCATCCAAGGAGCAGGAGAATCGAGGTTTCGGGCATGAGCCCTTCTTCAGAATTCCTGAAGAAGGGCTCATGCCCGAAACGTCGATTCTCCTGTTCCTTGGATGCTGCCTGACCTGCTGCGCTTTTCCAGCAACACATTTTCAGCTCTAAACTGATCTATGCCAGCAACTAAATGGGATCCAAACAAATGGGCAGCCAATTTTCCTCCACAACAGTTTATACATTCCATTGACTTTGAACATATTATCAAAATTTTTAATGTCAAGCCAAGAGAAAGTAAATGAAACTAGGAAACAAGTGACTAAAAAAAGTTTAAACTTCTGTTATGCAAACTTCAGGAGCAAAATATAGTATGATGTAAAACATGTTGGTTAATTTTCCCAAGTCTATGTTATGATGTTGACATAGAATGATGCCATCCCTTTGTCTCCATGTTGTGTAAGTAATGGTTCTGAAGGAGTTATGTTAATGTTGCATTGAGCTGCACCCACACTGTAGGTACATACACAGTCTGTAGGTGGAGACAATGAGTGCTCCACTAGCCTTCATAGGGATCTGGTGCATTCAGTCCAGCTCCTGAGCATCCTATTTATTATGAGTGCTCTTGTAGTCTAGTGGTAGTGCCCCTTACCTCTGAGCTAGAAGGTCCTGATTCAAGTCACACTTATTCCAGAGGTGTGTAATAGCATCTCTGAAAAGGTTGTTTGAAAAAAAGGAGAAACAAGTAGTATTCGTGAATTAAACAGCCATTTCAGAGGGAAGATTGTTTTGGCTGTGGCACTTATAATGTTAAAAAAAAATCTCGAAGAAAATACTTGCTGTCTTAAACTATATAAAGTAGGAAGTCAACCAGTTTCCTTCTGAAATATTGAGCAATCTCCATTTTGGCTGCAGAAATTGGGAATCATGAAAAAGTCAGCTAACCACCATTTTAATCAGTTAAAAAGGCAGCAAAACCCAGAAAAAAGGTGGTAAAATCCAGCAAGCAGTACAGAGATACAATATTGCAAAGAAACAGAATTCTGAATGTTGAAAGCAATAAATCACTACTTGTAGAATTTAATGTTTTGTTGAAAAGATTAATGCAATATTACTGCAAAACAGAATGTATAAAAATTGGCAATACAGGAAATACTTTTACAGAGACTAGTAAACTGTACAGTTATTGAATTTAAACATCATGTTTGAATGCAAGAGTATGAGCTAAGGTACAAAAGATCACAAGTAGTACTAAGATGATACAGAATTAAACCAGCTCTACAAGAATATGAATTAATAGAAGTAGTGAAAAAAAAGATAATGCTTTCACAAAGATTTAAGTTCAGAGAAAGACCATACAGAACACAAGATTGAGGGGCTATAGTTCTTAAGATACACCATTGCCTTGAAAATAAAATCCAAACCCTGAAGCTGAACAGTTAATACATTCCAATATTTAATGGATTCAACTGAAACAATGTTATTAATCAACAGAATATTAGAGAGTACATATGCTAATGTAGATGTCTTCAATTCTAAACAAAAAATATACTTGAAGACCACCATTTAACAGAAGAGTTCAGCTTTTAGGAGAATCTGCCGAAAATTTCATTAGTGACCTTTACCTATTAGTGAGAAACTAAATATGAAGTTTTGAAATCAGAATTCTTAATCCAAAATAGAATAATCCAGTGAGATTACCTATTTTGGCATAAAAGGGCTATTCAATATGCTCAACAAAGTTGTATTATAGTTAATATTCTTTGAAGGATTTCCTTCCCAGTTAATCAGAGGTGGACTGGCCATGTTTCAGGACCTCAGAGCCCTCCATGAATTTGTGATATATAGTGAGAAATTAACTGAACAGGGTGACCAATATCCAAGAGGATGTCTTTGTGCCCTATTTCAGCATTTGAGATTCCTACAGCTCCATACAGTATAGGATTGGCCTTATTGGGAAACAGCTATGCATAAGCTGACTAGTAAATGGGAGTCAGCAATAGACAAAAGCAAAGAACTGCCCACTCTACAACTAGAACTAAATCAGTTAACTGTTCCCTTCCAAACTGAAATAACTGGTCAGAGACTGAAATCCCATCACCATGTCACCCTTTATTTACATGTGCACAGTACACAGGTTGTGACCAGCCAGTGCCAGTCCCTAGATTGAGGAGATCTTCTGAATCTCCTATTTATATCTGTCAGCCAGGGCTCCCTGATTGGCCCAAGTTCACAGCCTCAATCAAGGATCTTGTAGTCAATGGAATCTAATTGGCCATAGTTCCAATCACTGTACAGGCACAAATTGTAATGCAGGGTAAAGCCCATTAAGACAATAAGAAGATTCTTACATGCAGCTGCAAATTCAAATGTAGCAAGTATCTGTTTTACCTATTGGAAATATGCAACGGTTGTGTATTAGGTGTTTCTTCAACAAAGACATGTTTCTCATGACATCCAATAGAGATATTTGTAAGAGCCAGACCCAGTAAAGATCTCATGGTTTGTATCTATTTGGGTATGCATGTCATCGAAACTGAACTCAACTGTACATGTTGCCTTCTTTCTAAGTTCAGCAAATACTGATTCATGAAATGGTGATGTATCCAGATTGGCAAGATGTAGTGTTGCAGTGTAGATGTTTATGGCTTCCTTGAGTGATATGTTTGAGAATAGATTAGCAATGTCAAATGAACATATAGATACTGCATTGATGTTGATATGCTCTTCTTAAGTATAATGTGTAAGTGGAAAACTAGCTCGAAAATGCATATCACAAGTTGCCCAACCAATTGGCCAGTTCAAGTTGTACAAAGCTGGGTCATAGATAATATAGGGCTGAAAAAGACATATTTTTGTGTGAAACAAAACCAGAAATTGCTGGAAAAGCTCAATATGTCTGGTACCATCTGTGGAGAGACATTGAGTAAACCTTTCTGCTTCAGTGACCCTTCCTCAGAATGGCCTGAGTTCTGAGGAAAGGTCACTGAACCTTAAACATTTACCCTGATTTTTTTCTACAGATGCTGCCAGACCAGCTGAGCTTTTGCAGCAATTTCTGTTTCTGTTTCTGATTTCCAGCACCCGCAATTCTTTTGGTTTTTAATTTGATATTTTTGTATGTCTTGTGCAGCCCATACATACTAGGATACAGTGAGCCGTGAGGATAAACTCAATCACATGGGATCATTCAGCAGTCGGTTGACTGACACAAGCCCAACTAATATTTTTTTTTTAGCTTGTTTTCCAGGAAGGTTGTCCAGTCATGCTGAATGGCAGGCCAGATGGATACAAATTTGGACTTGACATCAAGTATGGCATGTATTAGGTATAAAAGTGGGAGAAAGTGAGGACTGCAGATGCTGGAGACCAGAGTTGAAAAATATGTTGCTGGAAAAACACAGCAGGCCAGGCAGCATCCGAGGAGTAGGAGAATCGATGTTTCGGGCATAAGCCCTTCTTAGATATAGTCATGCACATTAAGGATGACTATTCCATTGCCTTTGTCAGAATTATTGGTATGAAAATGCAAGTTGACTTTGAGGCATCATAACAATACTAGACATTCACGCTGCATGTGAAAACTGACAAGTCATTCAGAAAATCCAGCAATAAGCTGGATCTGTGCTAGATCAGTTAGGCACACATTCACGGACTCATCATTTTCAGTGGGCATTGGCTTGTGATGGAATTCCTTGAAGTAGAGGAATTTGTTGTGGGTTGAAGGTACACCAAAATTGAAATGATGTGTAAGGCCAAACTCCTTGGTTTCAGAGAGAACATAGTCAGAGTGGTTTATTACATATTTAGTAATATCATTCATTGTGTGCTAAACTCCTTCCACTTTAGTGAACTTACGGTGTGGGTGTGTTTTGAACAGATTCTGTTTATGATTGAAGCATTGCAGTGGGTCAAGTTGAAAAGTGAAAGAAAATTGCACAGTTCAGATTAACTGTAGTGTGGAGTGGACTAAGCTTTGCACTCTTAACTTGCATAAGCGCCTATTCAATTGTTGGATTCTTTCCCGGTTTTACATTATCAATACATTTCAAAATGAGAACCAGCACAACTTTAGGTTTAATTTCATACGAAGCTTACCTGTTCTTGTCTTATCAACAAGGTGAACTATGACGTTGATATTTCAAATTTGGTTGTTGTACCTCCGTCTCGGGTGTACAAATAGGGGTTTGATTGTACAGAATTAGAGTACTGCTGAAAAAAATACACATTTTTATCTAAGCTTTCATTTTGTGTTCATCAGGACATTTCATAAGAATACCAAAATAAAGGAAAAACCACCATTCATACTGCATGAGTGTTGACTGGTTGACAAGTAGACTCTGATTGGTAGAGGTGTTGCCAGGGCGAATGCACCCATTGTCAGATTTCATGAGAAATATGTCTTCCATTAAATGATAACTAACCTCCAATCTTTCGAATATTCCCAATATATAGACGATTCTTTTGCTATGCTTTCATCTGCAGCTACATGTAAGAATTTCCCTACATTTCTTAATGGGCTCCATCCTGCACTTAAATTCATGCTTGAAATAAATTGGTGAAATGAGCTCCCTTTCTTTGATGTCCCAGTTGAAAAATGGATTCTGTACTACTTCTGATACAAACCTACCTTCAGTGTAAACTTACCTTCACTGGTCAGTATACACACTGGGATTCCTATAGTATCACATCTTGTAAGATTTTTCTTACTGCAGGCCTCATAAATATGCCCGAGCCATTTGTTCACCAGTCTACCCTAGTAAGTTAAGGTACCTATAAGTATGAGCGAGAATTGAAGCTAGCTGTTTCACATTGCTACTATGCAGTAGCAACATCAGTACTATTCGCCATGAACAAGGCGAAACCAAAAAAGACATTCTGCCTATTTTACAAATGAGTGACATAGTATACGTATTTAGAATTCACACAGTGAGGAAGCAGGCCATTCAGCCCAAAAGTCCACATCGATCCTCTGAAGAGTAAACCTGCCAGACCCATCCCCTTATCTTATTACTGTACATTTACCCCTGACTAATCCACCTAACTTACACATCCCTGAACACTATGGGCAATTTAGCACGGCCAATTCACCTATCATGTACATCTTTGGATTGTGGGAGGAAACCGGAGCACCCAGAGGACACCCACACAGACACATGGAGAATGTGCAAACTCCACACAGACAGTTGCCTGAGGATGGGATTAAACCCTGGTCCCTAGTGCTGCGAAGCCGAAGTGCTAACCACTGTGCCGCCCCTTCAACACATAGAATCATAGAGATGTACAGCATGGCAACAGACCCTTCGGTCCAACTCATCCATGCAAACCAGATATCGCAACCTGATCTAGTACCATTTGGCAGCACGTGGCCCACATCCCTCCAAACCCTTCCAATTCATATAGCTATCCAAATGCCTTTAAAATTTTGCAATTGTACCAGCCTCCATCACTTCCTCTGGCAGTTTATTCCATGCACGCACCGCCCTCTATGTGAAAATGTTGCCGCTTTGATCTGTTTTATATCTTTCCCCTCTCACCCTAAACCTATGCACTCTCGTTCTGGACTCCCCCATCCCAGAGAAAAGACCTTGTCTATTTACCCTTTCCATGCCCCTCATGATTTTATAAATCTCTATAAGGTCACCCCTCAGCCTCCGACTCTCCAGGGAAAACAGCCTCAGCCTGTTCAGCCTCTCCCTGTAGCTCAAATCCTCCAATCCTGGCAACATCCTTGTAAATCTTTTCTGAACCCTTTCAAGTTTCACAAGATCCTTCCGATAGGAAGGAGACTAGAATTGCTCATAATATTCCAAAAGTGGCCTAACCAATGTCCTGAACAGCCACAACATGACCTCCCAACTCCTGTACTCAATACTCTGACCAATAAAGGAAAGCATTCCAAACGCCTTCTTCACTATCCTATCTACCTGCGACTCCTCCTTCAAGGAGCTATGAACCTGCACTCCAAGGTCTCTTTGTTCAGCAACACTCCCGATGACCTGACCATTAAATGTATAAGTTTGCTTTCCCAAAATGCAACACCTTACATTTATCTAAATTAAACTCCATCTGTAATCTGAGGTAACCCTCTTCGCTGTCCACTCCACCTCCAATTGTCATCTACAACCTTACTAATTATACCTTCTGTGTTCACATCCAAATCATTTATATAAATGAAGAAAAGCCTTGTGGCACTCCACTGGTCACAGGCCTCCAGTCTGAAAAACAATCCTCCACCACTACCCTTTGTCTTCTACCTTCAACCCAGTTCTATATCCAATTGGCTAGTTCTCCCTGTATTTCATGCAATCTAGCATTGCTAACCAGTCTACCATGGGGAACCTTGTTGAATGCCTTACTGAAGTCCATATAGATCACGTCCATTACTCTGCCCTCATCAATCCTCTTTGTTACTTCTTCAAAAAGCTCAATTAAGTTTGTGAGACATGATTTCCCACACACCAAGCCCTGTAGACGCTCCCTAATCAGTCCTTGCCTTTCCAAATACATGTACATCTTGTCCCTCAGGATTCCCTCCAACAACTTGACCACCACCGACGTCAAGCTCACCGGTCTATAGATCCCTGGTTTTTACTTACCACCTTTCTTAAATAGTCCTTAAAAACCTTTGCTTAACAAAAGTTCTCATATTTAAAATTAACAACTGATGCAGAATCCTCTGCAGTTTGTGGAAGAGAGCTCAAACATCTAACACTCTTGTGCTTCCTAAACAGACTATCCCCAATTCTCAGACCATGCCTCATTCTTCCAGAATCCCAAACAGTGGAAACATTAGATGTGATTCTTCAAATGGACACCATTTGCTAGATAACCTGGAGTGTGCAAATCAATTTTGGATTTTCAGTATGTAGGGCCCTTATTCTCGACCGTCAGAAAGAACATGTATGCAAAGTGCACCCATGTCAACTCCACAAATAGGTGACAGGAATTGGCTGGTTCCTTTAACACAGCTATAACCAGATCAATCAGAGTCAATCTGCCTGGTTTTAAATTTAAACAAAGCCTGGCAGTAGACTGACAATCAGTATTCATGGGTGCATTGTTAATGTAATGCTGCTAACAATCAGAATCCACTTGACAACCACTTCTGGTCAGTGGTGGTGAAGGAGGGCTTCTGAGCCCTGGTCTCATCCCTCTGTCCAAGTTCATTTTTGTTTCTTTTCTTTCTTCTCTCATTTTTTTCTCTCTTTTATTCTATTTGCCTCTTGGTGAAGAGGTCGCTGGTGGTGGCAGCATTGGCGGCAGTGAATGGGCCTAGCAGCACAGATTTGTGGTGGGCGGTGTGGAAGGCATGTTTGGGTCCAGATAGCCTCTGTGTCAAGTGCAGATTCATGGAGGCAGTAGCGGAGGTGGGGTTGGGACCAATATGAGACCCAACGGCATCATCAGCAACAGCATTGTAAGATAGGCTTGAAGCAGAATCATGGCAGCATCAGAGTGGAGTTTGGGATGGTACGATATCCAGTGGCATCGGTGGGGTCTGAATTGGCAAGGTCCAGTGGCGAGGGCATCGGTGGAGACGATGGAGTGGATCCATGCCTGGCCCCTAGCCCCATGGCACCCATCCCCATGCCTAACCCTCAGGCCCATGCCTGGCCCCCATCCTCATGCCTGGCCCCCAGCCCCATGCCTGGCCTCCCAGCCCCATGTCTGGCCCCCAGCCCCATGCCTGGCCCCCAGCCCCATGGCTGGGTCTCCAGCCCCATGCCTGGCCCCCTATCCTCATTCCTGGTCCTTAGCCCCATGGCTAGCCCTCAGCCCCATGCCTGGCCCCTGCTTCCATACCTAGCCCTAAGCCCCAGCCTAGCACTGAGCGCCTTGCCAAGCCCTGAGCCCTATGCCTAGCACTGAGTGCCATGCCTGGCCCCCAGCCCCATCCCTGGCCCACTAGTCCCATGCCAGGCTCCCTCGACCCATGCCTGGTGCCCACCCCCATGCCTAGCTCTTACCCTCACGTGAGGCCCTGAGCACCATGCCTGGCCCTGAGCCCCATGCCTAGCCCTTGGCCCCATGCCTGGCCCTCAGACCATCTGACCCTCCAGCCCCATGTCGAGCCCCCAGTCCCGTGCCTGGCCCCCAGCCCCATGCTTGGCCCTCCAGCCCCATGTCAAACCCCCA
Organism: Chiloscyllium punctatum; assembly: GCF_047496795.1. Classification (NCBI taxonomy): domain Eukaryota; kingdom Metazoa; phylum Chordata; class Chondrichthyes; order Orectolobiformes; family Hemiscylliidae; genus Chiloscyllium; species Chiloscyllium punctatum. The sequence continues at coordinate 87,106,449 of NC_092746.1, read as the reverse complement.
GCCCCATGTCTGGCCCCTAGCCCCATGCCGAGCTCCCAGCCCCATGTCTGGCCCTCCAGCCCCATGTCTGGCCCCTAGCCCCATGCCTGGCTCCTAGCCCCATACCTGGCCCCCAGCCCCATGTCTGGCCCTCAGCCCCATACCTGGCCCTCAGCCCCATACCTGGCCCTCAGCCCCATTTCTGGCCCCCAGCCTCATGTCTGGCCCCCAGCCCCATGCCTGGCCCCCAGCCTCAAGTCTGACCCCCAGCCCCATGCCTGGCCCATAGCCCCATGGCTGGCCCCCAGCCCCATTCTTGGCCCCCAGCCCCATGCCCCATAATGGAGCCCTTAAAAAGAATGACTGTGAAGTTTAATACAGTCAATAAACAAATCAAATCAAATCAATTCCTAGCCCCCATTCCTAACCCATTCCTAGCCCCCAGCCCCATGCCTTGTTCCCTCACCCCATGTCTGGCCCCTAGCCCCATGTCTGGCCCTCAGCCCCATGCCTGGCCCCCAGCCCCATGTCTGGCCCCCAGCTCCATGTCTGGCCCCCAGCTCCATGTCTGGCCCTCAGCCCCATGCCTGGCCCTCAGCCCCATGTCTGTCCCCCAGCCTGGCCCCCAGCCCCATGTCTGGCCCCCAGCCCCATACCTGGCCCCCAGCCCCATGCCTGGCCCCCTCGCCCCATGATTGGCCCCCTCACCCCATGACTGGCCCCCAGCACCATGCCTGGCCCCCTCACCCCATGACTGGCCCCCAGCCCCATGCCTGGCCCCCAGCCCCATGCCCCATAATGGAGCCCTTAAAAAGAATGACTGTGAAGTTTAATACAGTCAATAAACAAATCAAATCAAATCAAATCAGTCAGCACTCTTCGTGCATGCAGAGCAAATGCTGGAGTTACCCCAGGGAACAGTTATTCTGCAAATGAAATTCAGGAGATTAAATATTCTCCAGATAAGGCAACGAACAAACAACAGATCTACAGGAAGTGGTGTGGCATCTTATCTTCTGCCCCAGAGTCTGTCACTGGCTGTAAAATCCCTCTTTGAGACGGGTGGTAGGACATTCCTTCTATCGCCAAAGTTCAGGTTTTTCTTGCCACACTTATAGATGCCACTGATCCCTTGTTGAGATCACTGCAAGGATTAGGTTGAGGTTAAGAGTGAGTCTCCACTCAAAGATGCCCAAACTCTCACTGTCAGTGAGGTGAATGGAAAGCACCAGCTCTTACTGCTGATCATGAACATACAGTGTACATTTTGTCCAGCAACATTTTTATGGATTTATGAAGATTTTCTATCTTCATTTCTGAAGTACATCACCCAATGATGTTTTCAATCCTATTGGCACACATATTTGATACGATAGTGTGGTGCTGGAAAAGCACAGCGGGTCAGCCAGCATCCAAGGAGCAGGAGAGTCGACGTTTCGGGCATAAGCCCTTCATCAGGAGTCAGGCCCTTGCCTGAAAAGTCGATTCTCCTGCTCCTCGGACGTTGCCTGACCTGCTGTGCTTTTCCACCATGTGCAGTCTTCACTTTCTCCACACATATTTGATCATCATTCCAGAAAGTAAAAAAAGTTTAAAAGCCCTTGCAGTCAGCAAGTAGTGATGAAACCAAGGGGGACTGAACAGAGATTTCTAGAATATTATGCAAATAAGCAGGAAGGCTGGTTTTTGCAAGCTAGAAGGAATCCTCACCACATGAGAGGTGGCGAGTATGAGCAAAACAGTTTTAACATGTATTCTCTGTTCTCCCAATTGCACAGTAAAAGGAGGGATGGTAGGACTTAGTCAGAGAGCTCGTTGCAATCACCACTAATGAAACAGCACAGCAAGGCTTCGATAAAATATTCAACTCTGTCAAGAAAACCGCCAGGGAGAAAATTGAATTCAGCCGATTGACTATTAAACTCACTGGAAGAGAACCACAGACAGTCAAGGGACTCATAACCACAGAAAAATAAAAAGGCAGAAAAACAGGTGCCAGAGCTGTTTAGCTGAGAAATTGTGAGTGGCTTGATGTCACTGACAATGGAACTCTGACATTCAACAGCATCTTTTCTGTAATATTTTCCCAAAGATAACACGATACCAACAATATTACTCATATCTACTTTGTATGGTACCTCGTCACAAAATATATATCGATGATGCTTTAGTGAATCTATTGTGGTACAGAACTAATCTTCAGCTCCTACAGGATTGTGTGCAACTAATAAATCTTAGTCTAACTTATACAAATAACAAACAGTACTGATCCATGCACCATTACAGATCCTGAGGAACCTGAACTCAGAAATGATTGTGACTCATCACAACACAGACACTCACCTCTCGAGGTTGTCTCTGTTCATTTCTTCAACCCAAATCAAAGAATGTGAAGGGTCAGAACTATTAGAGGGATAGGTGATCAAGAAATCAATTTACCTGCTCCTGATCATGGGAAAACAATGTGCCTCATCCTCCCAGCCTTTGTCACAGCCAGCCACCTGCAATGGTGTCTCTTCATCTGTTGTACTATCTCTTCCAGAGTTCACCAATAATCTATCCTTACCCCTGTACTAATGTGGATATATATTCTGGGCTTCAACAACATCTCCCAAAAAATGGCCAGGGTTCTTCAAGACTGGGCAAGGAAGAGGTGGTGGAACTTGAACCAACTGACTAAGTCTCACACAAGTTGACCATTAGTTGATCATTCTGCAACTGGAGGTAGGACCAGACTTCGGAACATATCACAGAGACAGAAAAAATGTTTAACACACTCGCATGATTAACAGGTGGCCAGAAAGCCAAGGCCCGATCCCAAGGTCTTTCCTCCAGCAAGCCCTAACTGCAATTATCCTCAGAGGAACAATGTCTGTCAGAATCTAAGAGATCAAACATCAGCATCCAGAAGCAAGCAACCGCGTGCTATGCAGGCATCTTCAAGCTCCGTCATCCAGGAGGCATTAGTATCATCCTCCCCTCCCTGTATCCCAGAGACTTTGATCAACCCATTGCTCCAGCGACAATCAGCAACTTCGTCAGCATCTAGTAGTCTTCAATCCCCAGTCCTTTGTGAAGATCCACAACTTCACAGATGTCTTGTCTTCAGCCAATTCAATTCATTCCATATAATAACAAGAAATGGCTGAAGCAACTGCAAAAGCTATGGGCCCTTACAATATTCTTGCTATAGTACAAAAGAATTGTGCTCTCGTCTAGCCAGCTGCTCCAGTACAGTTACAATGCTGGCATCTAAGCAGCAACAGGGAGATTTGTCCAGATGTGTCCTGTCTACAAATGCAGGGCGAATTCAACTCATTCAATTACTGGATTATCAGTCTCCTGACCTCATAACAATCTTTGTTTAAACAAGGCCAAAGGAGCTGAATTCCAGAGGTGAGGTGAAATTGAGTGCCCTTAATACCAAGGTTTAAAAATGTGTTGCTGGAAAAGCGCAGCAGGTCAGGCAGCATCAAAGGAACAGGAGAATCGACGTTTCAGGCATAAGCCCTTCTTCAGGATTCCTGAAGAAGGGCTTATGCCCGAAACGTCGATTCCCCTGTTCCTTTGATGCTGCCTGACCTGCTGCGCTTTTCCAGCAACACATTTTTAAACTCTGATCTCAGCATCTGCAGTCCTCACTTTCTCCTGCCCTTAATACCAAGGCCAGATTTGACTGAGTGTGGCATCAAGGAGCTGTAGCAAAATTGGTGTGAATAGGAAGAGGGAAACCTCTCCATTGGATGGAGTGATAGCTAGCTCTAAAAAGGATGATCATGGTTGTTGGAGGACAATCATCACTGTCTAAGGCCATCACTGCAGAAGTTCCTCATGGTAATGTCTTAGACTTAAGATTTCAGCTATATTATCAATTACTTTTCCTTCCTTAGAGGTCAGAATTGAGCATGTTCACTAATGAATGCACAATGTTCAGTACCATTCACAGCTCCCCAGATACTGAAGCCTTATTAGATTAGATTAGATTAGATTAGATTACTTACAGTGTGGAAACAGGCCCTTCGGCCCAATAAGTCCACACCGCCCCGCCGAAGCGTAACCCACCCATACCCCTACATCTATATCTACCCCTTACCTAACACTACGGGCAATTCAGCATGGCCAATTCACCTGACCTGCACATCTTTGGAGTGTGGGAGGAAACCGGATCACCCGGAGGAAACCCACGCAGACACGGGGAGAACGTGCAAACTCCACACAGTCAGTCGCCTGAGGCGGGAATTGAACCCGGGTCTCTGGCGCTGTGAGGCAGCAGTGCTAACCACTGTGCCACCGTGCCGCCCACATATGTGTGCATATGTGACAGTACGTTACGTTTACTCCACAGAAGTTCAAGTTCCAGCAATGACCATCTCCAACACGAGAAAATCAAACTATTGCCCCTTGAACTTCAGTGGCATTACCATCATTGAATCTCTACTAATAACATCTTGGGGGCTACTGGTGACATGAAACTGAAAAGGATTGGCCACATAAATACTGTGGCTCGAAAAACAGGTCAGAGGCTAGGAATTCTGTAATGATTAACTCACCCCCTCACAGTTCTCAATGCCTGTCCAACATCTGCAAGGCACAAGTCAGGAATATGATATGATTCCAGCTGATGTTATTACATACATGTCAGATGCCAGACTGAAATCTGACTTGATAGATCTTATTTTGTTTCATTTTTATTTAATGTGGTGGTCTTTCACTGAGACACAAGCATGCAATGCTGCAGATTTGGTTTTAACAAAACAGAAAGAATACAAAAGAATACAAACAAAGCTATTTACATATAATAATTTGAAAGATTTCAAAACACTCAATAAAAATCCCATCCCAGCACAATTCCTTTACAGTACTCAATCAGCAGAAAGAATTAATTCTCTTCTCTATCACATCTATTAGTATGAATTAAGTATATCTTTCAGTTCTCGACACTGGCTATAATTTTCCAAATTTTCTTACACACCTGACTGCTGCCAGATGATAAGAAAATTACAAGTGTATACTTTTGGTAAAAAGAGTGTGCAAAGTTCAGCAACGACAAGCAGCATTGCCAGTGAGTATAACCCCTTTACCAGAGAAGCTTTTGGACAGAAGAATTTAGACCACAATCCATAGTCATGTGGGGAAAACATAGGTTTCCAACTTCCACAATCTTTCTTTATAACTGAAGTTCTTCATTGTTGAAGCATTTTCATAAATCCTTTCCATACCCTCTCCAATGACTTCAGGTAATGCACAGTGCCCAATATGCCAAGATTCTTGATCATTAATATATGTCAAAAAAAGCAGGTGTCCTAATGCCATTTGGTGGGGAACTCCACATTAAACCTTCCTTAAATCTAAAAAAACAAACATGCAACCCTTTCTCTACTGCCACTCAGTTAATTTTGAACCATGTTGCTACTGTTCCTTTCATTCCATGAACTCTAACTTTGCTCACAAGTCCATAGTGTAGAATTTCACCAAATGCCTTTTGGAATTCCATGTACACTACATTAACAACATAGCCATCATCATTTTCTCTATTACCACTTCAAAAACCTCCAGCAAGTTAGTTAAACATTGTTGAACCTCAACAAATCTATGCTGGGTCTATTGAATAAACATGTACCATTTTCTCCATGTGACAATGAATTTTGTCCCAAATTCTCCTTTCGAAAGCTTCCTCAGTACCGAGGTCAAACTCTTTGGCCTATAGTTACTGATTGATTTATTGTCACGTGTATCGAAGTACAGTGAAAAGTCTTGTTTATGAGTAGTACAGCCAGATCATAGCCAGCAAGTATGTACAGATCAAAGGTTGTGAAAAGACTTAGACAGAGGCCTACAGGTTACATTGCACAGGGTGTGCGCTACACAAGATTAAAATTCGCAAGGTCAGTATTACTTGAGGCTAGAGAATTCATTCATCAGTCTAATAATGGCCGAGGAGAAGCTGTTCCTGAACCTGCTAGTGCATGTATCTTCTGTATCTTCTGCCTGACGGAAAAGGTTGTAAGAGATCATTGTTGGGGTGAGATGGGTCTTTGATGATATTGGCAGCCTTTCTGCAGCAGCGAACCATCTGAATGGAGTCCATGAATGGAAGGTTGGCTTCTGTGATGGTCTGGACTGTGCACACAACTTCATGTAGTTTCTTATAGTCCTGGGCAGAGCTGTTGCTGTATCAGGCTGTTATGCACCCAGACAGTATGCTTTTGATGGTGTATCTGTAGAAGGTGGTGAGGGTCTTATGGACATGCCAAATTTCCTGAGCCACCTTCAGAAGCAGAGGTGTTGTTGTGTACCTTAGTATCTTCAAATGCAGACAAGTTTTTTGAAACTCTTCAAATGTCTGCATGATCTCCTCTTTCACCATAATCTGTCTAGCATTGTCTTCCTTGAGTTAGATGCAAAATATTTAGTTAATAGCTCATCCACAGCTCTTGCTTCCCTATTGTTGCTCCCTAATTAATTGCAGACCTCCTTTAGCCATCTCTTTAATATTTATGGCAGATCTTTGGGTTCTCCATTACATGCCAGTCACATCTCATATTGTTTCTTTTACTTTTTTTATTTGCTTTTTCAGTTGGAAACATTGCTTCTCAATTGTATTATCCAGCCAACATCTGTCATAAGCACATTTTTCTGCTTTATTCTAATCTCTATCCTTTTGTCATCCAGGGAGCTCTGGATTTGTTTCACTATCTTGTCGTTTCATGGGGATATATTTTAACTTGATTTCAACTGTGTCTTAAAAGACAGTCCATTGTTCAGTTAGAGGTTTACTAGCTAATCTTTGAACCCAATTTATCTTGGCCAGATCCAATCTTGCCTCACTGATGTTGTTTTCCCCCAGTGATTTTTCTTATCCTGGATTGTTTCTTATCCTTTTTCATGGTCTATCTAAACATTATGACATAATATCTTCTAAATATTCCTCAACTGACAATTGATCCACTTCACCTAATGAAGAATCAGCGCTTTGAAGGCTTGTGATTTAAAATAAACCTGTTGAACTATAACCTGGTGTCATGTGACTTCTGACTTTGATCCACTTAAGCCAGTTTATTCCCAAGAACCAGACTGAACTGTGTTTCTCTTCCCATTGGTCTAGATACATAGTGCTGTAGAAAATTCTCTGAACACACTCAAGGAAATCTTTCCCTTCCCTGGTTTAATACTACATTTTAAAAACTTTTTTTGCTCCTTACTTCAAGCCAATGTATAAGTGTATCTGTTATTCTATCTAAAAATATAGTCCACCTACAGGTAACAATTTATAAGTATTTTCTTTTCCTAGCATTTTAAAAAAGTAATCTCCTTTGTTAAAATAGCAGGTGATGTATCATGACTCTGTTAAGCATTTATTCAGTTCTAGTTGCCAACTCTAATTTTCAGCCTATTGTTTTTAAAGCTGAACTAATGGAATGAATTCATTTTATTGGATATTGTCAATCTTACATTTATTGGAGAAAAACCTTGGTGTTAATGTGAAATTCAATATCAAATCTAAGAAGCATAGCTGTTCAATTAAAAAAAAAGCCAAGGACAGTGCTCAAGAAATGTTTATAATGTATCATGCAATTCAGAGATTCATTATATTACTTGTTTATCTAAATTTAATCACATTTTTCAACAAAAGCACCTTTGCTTTATATCAGCCATTGACGAAACAGAAAAGCCTGTGTTCCAAGCCGTTGACCAGGAACTCCCAGATGTGATCCCTAGGCCATGGTGATTTTGCTTCAGTACACCAATGTATTAATGGGGAGGACTGACGGTAGCATTGTGGCAATGTTACTCGACCAGGAATCTAGGGGTTCGGCCTAATGCTCTGGTGTCATAGATTCAAGTCCAGCAGGTGAAAGTTAAATTCAATTATTAAAAAATTCCAGGATTGAAAGATAGTTTCAGTAATGGTGACCACAAAACTATTGTTAATTGTTATAAAAACCCAACCAGGCCCTATTTCATCCCACCTTTGAAGATCCAGTGATCAAAGTAGATCAGTAAAAAAGTCTGGGACTTCAACTGAATTGCCAGACTCTGGGCTGTCACTGATTATTTACGTGGTCAGCTGACCAACATGCTTGGACATGAGAAAGAAAATTGACCTTCGCAAGGGTAAGTCTTGCTGCCTGATGATTCCACAGCTTTTGCTAAACTACTGCATGATTTCTGGGCTATAGCCAAGTTTCAAAGCACGCTGTCAAAAATTCCCCCGACATCAGCATCCTTTTTTCTGTATCTCAACAAGTAACTATTCTTTAGTATCTTTCACATCTTTTTGTTTATTATTTTATGGGATGTTGAAATCCCCATGTTTGTCACCCCACCTTTAATTCCTGAAGAAGGGCTTATGCCCGACACGTCGATTCTCCTGCTCCTTGGATGCTGCCTGACCTGCTGCGCTTTTCCAGCAACACATTTTCAGACCCCACCTTTAATTGCCACAGTCATTTCAGAGTCAACCACATTTCTGGATGTCAGGAGGTGCATGTTGGCCAGACTGAGTAAGGATAGCAGATTTTATTCCATAATGGACGTTAGTGAACTTGGTAGGTTTTTACAACAACCAGTGATGGTTTACATGCCTCCATTATGGCGACCAACTTTATATTCCAGATATATTAACTGAATCCAAATTCTACCAAATGTCACAGGGGGATTTGAATCCATGTCCCCAGGTTCTGTACTTTTGGATTGACAGTGCAGTGACATTGCCACAATCCCATCATCTCCCATAAATGGGCACATTCTTTGCCAGAGAGCAGCTGTGTGCAGTTACTTTATGTTGATGATACTACAATAACATTCCAAACTAAATAAGACCTTGAGCAGCAAACGGACAGAATGGGGAACCCTCCTCTCAGATCCAGAGAATGAGGATGATCCTCCAGTGACAACAGCGCAGAAACCTCTGGAAGTGATCCCACTGGCAACTCCACAACAAGGGCTGCTGTCATCTGCATCAAGAACAGGCTGCCACCATCTCCGCAGCCAAATGTGGGAAGCACTGGGCAGAAAGACTGAGGTCATCATTTTGGGCTAAGCACTGAGTGGGTCAATGAGGCATATTTCCTGGAAAAATGTGCACATTTTCTTTAAAATAGTACAATGTAAATATAGATACATAATATCAGTTGTATGAGCTTCCAATGTTTGATAGCAACATTGGGGGAAAAAAGGATGAGGAGGTGGACAAAAAGCAAGGCTAGTTAAACATTTCAGGCTGCTTCAATGGCAGCTCAGGACCACAGCGGTCTTCTGGGTTAGAAGCACTGGGCTGAAGTGGGCCTGAGTCAGATGATCCCTGAGTTTGACAGTATACAGCTGGCCATCTCCCTATGCAGCCAGGGAACCTCTTGCTGCTTCTTCTCTTGCTGTTCCTTTGGTGACCTGGGTCATTTTAGGGGCTCATGCTCCTGAAGGTACACTCCTCTCTGGAGGACCATGTTACGAAGTGTGCAATGGATCAGTACAATTCAGAAGGCTCTTGCAGGGGTGTACTGCAGGGGGTCAAGTAAACAGTTCAGTCAATCAGAAAGGCATCTTCAGAAGCCAAGTGGTCTGGTCAGTGGTGGTCCTTGTGATGAAATGGTGTCACATCTGGTCCCTCTATGGCTCTGTCCCAGAGTCTTGTATTCCTTCAAGGCATAACCTCTGTTTCCTAGTATCTATCCACAGAGTGGAATGAAGAACTGTGTTGTTTAGGGCTGTTAAAGGATGAAGTAGTATGGGTTGCATTCAGGATAGCACATTGGCTGTGTGGTCAGCACTGTTGCCTCACAGCGCCAGGGAGCCGTGTTCAATTCCACTCTCAGATGACTGTGTGAGATTTGTTCATTCTCCCTGTGTCTGTGAGAGTTTCCACTGGGTACTTCAGTTTTCTCCCAGAATCCAAAGATGTGCAGGTTAGGTGGATTGGCCATGCTAAATTGCCCTGCAGTGTCTAGGGATATGCAGGCTTGGTGGGTTAGCCATGGGGAGTGCAGAGTTACAGGAAAGGGTAGGGGGGTGGATCTAGGTGGGATGCTGTTTGGAGAGTTGAAGTGGGCTGACAGGCCTGCTTCCATGCTGTATGGATTCGATGTATTCTATTCTATTCTAGTATAGCAGCTGCCAGGAAAGAGGGTGAGCACATGTGAGAAACATGTGCTTAGTTGTAAACTAGTTTAATATTGAGGAATGGGAAGCCCTGGGGTTGTTGATGTATCTCACTGGCATGCTACCCAGTACCTTGATGGCCACATCACAGGTGCAATTGATGACGCCCTGTATTTGGCAGCATCCAAGCACATCCATTCACGGCCACGGTAACTAATGGCCATCAGCAGGTTGTATGCTGTTAGGTGTGAGATCTGGATGGACACAGCCTCCTGCAGCAGAGCTAATTCTATCTTCAGCCATGATAACTATCATCAATTGTTGTAAAAGATGACAGAGTGGCTCATTTGTTAGGGAATGAAATCTTCTCTCCTTAGTCAATCTGTCTACTTGTAATCCCAGATCCACAGCTGTGTGTTTGACTCATAACTGTCCTCTGAAATGGCCTTGCAAACCACCCAATTCAAGAGAAATTAGCAATGGACAGCAAATACTAGCCTTACCAGTGATACCCACATCCCATGAAAGAATAAAGAAAAACTAGATTCAATACTGAGGTAATGACTTCCATTGCCTCCTACCTCTCATTCCTCACTGTCATCTTCCTTATCCCTGGCACTCTGTCCTTCCTGAAGAGGATGTTGACATTTTTAACACTGGATCCACTACGCTGCTCAAACAGGTCTAGAACACTTTCTTTTCAACTGGCACACACCCAACAGCACCTGTATGCTAATCACTGAGTGGCTTTTTCAGCCATTCTCCCTTTAATGAGTCCATGTAGGCTGATGGTGTAGTTATGACTGCCTCTTTGCTGCCTTGCCACTTCTGTGTGCCTGATTGGTCCCTGAAACCAAATACAATCTGTTTACTGTGGTAATCATAATGAGGTCAGCCAAGTCAGCCATAGAATATGAGTTCCCTGCTTGGGGCTATTGATCTGGTCCAATCAGGGAGCCCTGACTGACAGAGAAGAACAGGAGTGTCAGAGGTTCTGTACAAAAAAGATAAGAACAGGAGTGTCAGACATCCTGTTCACTCTGAAAGCTGGCTCTGTGGGAGCTGAATCAGTGTCAGGGACACTTCACGTGTAAATAAAGAGAGACTTGGTGAAGGGATACCTGTCTCTCTGAAATCATTTCATTTGCAACAATGGATCCAGGAGTGAGGAACTTTAGCAATGAGAATATATTGAAGTTGGAATTGTTCTTCTTGGAAAGAAGAAGGCTAAGAGGAGATCTGGTATTTGCAAATTCATGAGTGGGCTGTATAGGATAGATACAGAGAAACTGTTTGTGCTTGAAGGAATAAGAGGAGTTGATTTAAAGTATCTGTAAGAGAAGCAAGATTGAAGTGAGAAGAAGCTTCTCCATTCACAGAGTAGTTAGAGTGTGAAAAGCACTGCCTGGTGGTGTGGTGGGGGCAAGTTCAACTGAGTCATTCAAGAGCTCATTGAACAATTATTTGGATAAAAATAATGTGCAAGGGCAAAGAGAAACAATAGGAGATTGGTACTCGGTAATGATGCTCGCTTAAAGAGCTGGTGTAGGCACAATGGGCTGAATGGCCTCCTTCTGGGCTGTAGCCCTTCTGAAATTCTGCCTCTCCACCTGGCCCTCAAAAAGCATGATGCAAAGTAACCGCTGCAGACAACTGGGAAATACATTTAGAAAATTAATGTGTTCCTTGTTTCCATGTTGATAATGGAACATTCAAAAGCTTTATATTTACAATGGTCACCCTAAATTATGATGATAAAACTAACAAGTGGTCATGAGATATCATTTACTTTGGTCAGGGTGGGGTGTGTAAACATTGAGGTCAGCAAACATTAAAAAATCATGCTGGTGTCCTCTGTTGCAGTGCTAGCACCTGACTCTTCTAATTCTTGCACCACTAGTTTATAAATGATTGCAGCAGCTTTTTGCTGTTTAAAGGATTAACAAAGTGAATGGCTTCAAAGGAACACCTAAAACTCTTAATGACCAGTCAGGCAATTTTCCAAGAAAGCACGTCTGTTTGCCAGTGAGTTAGATAAAGATGAGGATCAAAATATTACACTTCACCATCTATCCTCTTAGGAGCAAGCTTTAGTATGAGTGCACAGCAACCAAAGAAAACATATTTTCTTTTCATTGAAAAGCCTAGCAACCTGGCAAAACATTTGGGATCAGGCAGTAATGTCACCGCAAGAATTTATCTGAAATTATCTCGGAGTTACAAAGAGTAAAGCTATCAGCCTTCAGGCCATTGATCCCTAGCTGTTAATCTATATAGAGAATCTGTCAGTACTTGTGTGTCCTATTTCTCAAAGTCTTTCTGCCAAAATAGCAAACTGTGGTCTGTGAGGATCCTCCAGGCCAGGTACAGTGAGCACCTGTTATTAGAGATCAAATAACCTAAGTGATGCCCATGAGCTAATTCCCTTGGTAATACTTCTGCATCAGTGCCACAAACTTGATGAACACTCAGCAGAAACCCAGTCTCCTTTTAAAGGGGCACAAATAACAGCATATGAAATCAATAAAAAATTCAAAGCAAACTTATCAAATTAATACATCGTTTCTTTATCCGTACATACATTCAAGTCCCTACGTTGGCCACTGGTTGTGGGAGGCCCCAACTGCACTGACAGATACTGCAATCTTAGCGCCAAGGTGCAACAGGCATTTCCATCCAACAGCAAACATTAGAACAGCCTGGCAGACAGTGCAGTGGCTTAAAAGACCTGTTTGATGATTCTATTGTGTGCATCCTAAATCCCCAAATCTGCAAGATATTGTGAGCCAGTTTGTTTCTTAAAACTCAAATAAAATCAATGCAAACAGTCCCGATAGGACGCAGTAATGAAACACAAAATGTCAAAGGAAATTTATCAAATTTAAACAAAAGTATCATTTTGCAGGGTGACAATGCCCTGTGGTGCTTACCTGTGATGGAAATCCAATAGTAGGGTCAGTGGGTCAGCCTGTTATTCACTTCCGTAATAGAACTATGTGCAGCTGTTCTCAGAATGAAACAGGTGATATGTAGGGCCCCAAGCATTTCTCCTCCTGTGGCTTTTGAGGGGATGGGTGCTGTATAAACTCTCATCATTGAGACAAAGGCTTACAGCTGGGGAACCAACTGTCTCCAGTACATCGCAGGGGTTAAGTGGGGCCATGAACACCACGTCTTACAGGATAGGGAAACCTGGAAACTGTTTTATGTTAGTGAGTTCCTTGGAGACGGGTTGTCTCTGTAGTAATTTAAAACACAATAGTTAACATTCTAATCCATTAAGAGGTACATGAGTTGCTGATTTGCTGACTTTGACTTCTGAAGATATTTCTGTAAGTTTACTGCCAGTCTCATGATTGTGGCAGCCATTGTTTCTGGGCAGTTAAATGTGTGTTTTATTTTTAAAATACAGTTACTAACTACATCGGAAAATAGAAAAGTCTGTTCCATTTGTGACACCTACAATAAGAAGAGTGTAATGGGACGGTATTTCTGAATGCTTGATGAGCATGGGTAGCCCTGCCACATGGTCAGCCCTTCTGAGAAGGTACATACAAAATGTTGTGCTTCAGGAAGTTTTTCCAGTTAGCAGAATAAGATGGGTGCCAGCCCTTCAGTACACAACATGGTGAGGTGGGCATGTCTATATGATGCAGCTATACAGTGGCAGAATTAGACTGAATGATGGCCATATGACTGTGAAGTGGGAGATCGTCCATTCACTTCCTGTCCAGGATCTCTCAAAACTCCTGCTAGTTTGCTTCATATATAGACAGGGTAGTTCAAAATGTGTTTGGCACACTTGCCTTCATTGCTCAGTCCTTTGAGTACAGGAGTTGAGGTCATGTTGAGGTTGTACAAGACATTGGTGAGGTCTCTTCTGGAGTACTGTGTCCACTTCTGGTCACCTTATTATAGGAAGGACATTATCAAACTGGAGACCATTCAGAAGAGATTTACCAGGATGTTGCCTGGTATGGAAGGTTTGAGTTATAAAGGAGGGCTGGATAGGCTGGGACTCATTTCACTAGAGTGTCAGAGATTGAGAGGCAACATGATAGAAGTGTATAAAATAATGAGAAGTATAGATAGAGTTAATAGTAGTTGACTTTCCCCTAGTACAGGGGATTTCAAGACTAGGGGGCATGTTTTTAAGCTGAGAGGAGAGAGATTAAAAGAGACATGGCAGGCAATTTTTTTTACACAGAGGGTGGTTGGCGTATGGAATGAACTTCCTGAGGAAGTGGTGAATGCAGGTACAATTACAATATTTAAAAGGCATTTGGATAGATACATGAATAGAAAAGGTTTGGGGGTATATGGGCCAGGAGCAGGAAGGTGAGAGTAGTTTAGTTTGGAATTATGTTCGGCATGGACTGGTTAGACTGAAGGGTCTGTTTCTGTGCTGTATGACTTTATGACTCTGCCACTGTATGACTCTGTACAGATGCCTACTCGGAGTGCTGATCTCCAAGCAACTAGACCCACGCTATTTGGCTCTGGGAAGGCTTGTTTTACCTTTCTGATGGGAAGAGGATCTCTTTTCTCACAAAGACAGCTTGGAACAAATCCTCTAACGAGGCATCATTAACTGCAGAGCCATCTAATGATACCAGACAGACATTTTGGGACAGGGGCTGGAGGTTGTATTGAGAGCAATAACCACACCCTGTTCTGGGGTTCCTGGCATGCAGTGAGTGAAGGGGTGCCTGGGGTAATGCGGCAATCTTTGACCCTCAAAGGAGCCAGCAGGATACATTACTTTCTCTTGCTGTCTAAACGTGGTTTGCTGTTTAAGTCACCGGAGAGCCCAGTTGCATATGAAATGAGCTAAAAAGTACCACTCACTCCAGAAAACACATCCCAGTCCATGACAAATGTGACATGACCTAGGACAGACTTTAACTCCAGAATGGAAAATCCCAGTACCGTCTTTTCCAAAGAATTAATACAGGGAGAAAGATGGCAAGCCTCCCTCTTCTTGACCAAATATGGCAGGGTGCCAAATATTGGCCATAACAACAACAACACTTGGCAGATTTGTAACAGCCAGCTCAAATATTCTGGAACTTTCTTTCATTGCATACAACTATGTTGATAGTTCAATACTTCCTGCCAAGCACAGTATGAATAAACACAATTTTATTCCACCAGTCACATACTTACTACATGACAATACAAAACTATGAATCCATTATCAATAAATTCATTGACATGGAATATACTGACATTTGAGAATAAAGATGGAATGGTATTTCCATAAAGATACACTTATTTGATTGACTATTTCACAGACTGTCTGGTAACATTTCTAAATTTGTTCCCTCCAGCCTCATGCCAACTGCTGCAGGTATGAATACTAATGGAGCATAACACTAGCAGATGTCATTAGCTTTCTTCCAGAATGAAGATGAAGACATTGAGGTCATATTCTCTTAGCACGTGCAACTCTCTTAGCAAGTGGCACCTGGCTCACAGCAAGATAAGAGTATGTTGTGCTATTAATTTTTCTTCTGCACATCCTGAGGAACAAAACAAAACAAAACAAGTCTCCCATTAATAAATTGTGACTAAAAGAACATTAATTGGTATCAGTTTATGATGTATGATGCATAAAGGGCACTCATGACAAGAATTCAAAGTATCGCAGGACAGTGTAAGGGAAAGGAAATCACCCAAGTTCTCTGCTTGAAGTTATATCAAAATTGAAACATTAATTCTGTTTCTCACTCCACAGCTGCTGCCAGACCTGCTGGGTTTCTCCATCATTTTCTGATCTTATGCTTCACTCACTTACTTAACAAAAAGATTTGTTTTTATATAACACCTTACTTGAAAGGGTAGATTCATTTTTCTATAACACCTAATTTGACCTCAAAACGCCCTAAAGCAATTTACAGCCGCTGAGGAACCTCTGAAGTGTAAGTAGAGTTGTGGGAAACAGGGCAGCCAATTCATGCTAAGCACGAATCCATAAGCTATTATGTGGTAATGATCATATAATCTGGTTCTTTTAATGAGGTTGATGGAGTGCAAAACACTGGCCATGAAATAGTGCAATGGAATTGTTTGCATTTGCCTCAGAGGGTAAAGAGACACAGACAGCAGTGTAATTGCTCATTGTGGAGGAAAATTTGACATGGTTTGCCTGGAAGCCATTTTCCTATTCCGACTGAGAAACCATTTTGTAAAGCAATAGTAGTTGGTATGTTAGCTGTACATCCCTTACTATGAGATAATGCTAAAAGTAGGCCTTATCTATCCAAGGCCTCTAGCCTGTCGAGTTAGTGTTTTTCCCACTTTGATAGATGGCCAGTCCATGCAACATAGTCAGTCAAGAGAATCAAGACTTGTCAATTAGTCCTGTTCCCCTACGAATTATTACCATTTCACGGTTGCTCAGCTAACTAAGGACATCTCTGCTTTGTGTTAACAGATCTGTGTAAATAGAACACAGGTGATAACATTCATTTTGGTCCACTGTGGAATGTGTTTTGTGGTATTTAGTTTTGACCCATACGGCTGACCCCTAATTCAGTACCATCTTGTAAGCTTCAGTACCGAAGCCTTGTAATTAACGATCAGCTCCTATCGGTTTTCTCTATATAATGCTGTAGTGTTCTGATGTACTTTGGAATAGCACTGAGCCACAGTTAGGACGGTGAATTCCCCATGATATATCGTGTAATAAACTCAATAGTTCTCAACGCCTGTGTCTTAAGAGTTTTTCTTCGACAATTGGTGTATTCGGCTCAGCCTCTAGTTTACAAGGTTCTTGCTGGACCTTCAGTTCCCCTTTATGGACTGGTCTGTCATTGTCTTTTTCCACAAGACAGGAGTTTTAAACTTGTGTTCAATTAGCTGTCAGGGTGTGTGGGACCACTCAAATTTTCTTCAATTGGTAACACACATGATCCTGACCTGACCCTTGGAGGCTGACCCCCTGATGCAAGATGGAATCGGGGAGAGATCACATTAGATTGCTTTGTTTGGCTTAACTTGATCTGAGCTTGCGGGCTGATCCCCTGGGCAAGGCAGAAGACAGGCTGTGGCCCCAGGCACGGCTGCTGGTAGGACCTTGAGGATTGGTTGCAATGCTGCTGTTTGTGTAGTTAGTGTTGTGGGTGTCGGTTGTCTTGCGATTTTTGTTTGTTTGCAGGTGACTGTTCTGTGGGTCCAGGGAGCTGAAGACGGGATTGCGTCAATCTACAGGTCAGACTGAAGCACCTGCCCCGGGACAGGTCAACCTTGTTCTGCTGTGCAGGCTGGACCATATCCTTTTGTCCCCTCAGGGAAGACCATGAAATGCCACAGTAAATACATCCATTGCAAGAGTAAGGTAGGAGACCCTCTCGTTCCCCCAAACTCACCAGTTGGCATTGACTGGAAGGAGACTGGTGACAGCCGGTATGTTATACCCTTCACCTCTGATTTGTATAGATGGTCCCATGGCAATTGGCCTTATGGGGGCTCTTTTCTGTACAATAAGATCGATTACTGGCACGTGGACATAAAGGGTGGGTACTGGGATCCCTCCTGGGATACAGAGTACATGCTTTGGTGTCTGGAGAAGTTTAAGGAAGTTGCTAAAGGCCATCAGTCCCCGAAGGCCAAAAACTGCTATCAGCGTTCCAGTGAAGCTGATGGTGTTTCCACTCCTGCAGACTCCCCTTCCACCGCACCTCAGCCTTATTCTACTCAGTATCCTGAACTTGCCATTCCTAGCTCGGGCCCGGACTCTCAGGTTGGTGAAATTGCTGTTTTTGTGGCCTCTCGGCTGCGCAGGGAGGTTGTGCATGAACGGGATGCTGCTCAGGATTCTGGGGCAGCTGCCCTTCCACAGCACTCAGGTACTGCCTCACATGCTCTGCAGGGTCCTAATGCTTGACCGATAGTCCCAGTGCAAGTACTCCAGGATACAGTTCGGAGATTGCTGTCTCCTCTTTGACTGACAATGCCATTCCTACACAGGGTGGCCATTCTGACATGATTCTCTGTTCCCAAGATGTTGCAAAACATTCTACCCCAGCTCCTCATCTCATGATTGGGCAAGTTCCTGTTGATAAACCCTAGATTCATGCTGAGGTCCGTACTATGCTTCAGGATGCACCTAATCCAATTAAACATCCTGCTTCCTTCTATGGTTGGCTTGTTCAAACCTGTGATATTTACAACTGCCTGCCACAAGATGTTAACACTTTACTGCGTTTGGCATATGTGGCCCGCTAGGCTTCGGTCAAGCGCTCCCTCGTGTTTCCCACAGATCTGTGGGATATTGGGGAGGCGCAGGCAGACTGGCTTAGAGACAAGGTTCAGCCCATCATCTTGGCAGCTGCGAAGCAGCAGACAGACTTCGGTGAACGAGGCAGCAGACAGACTTCGGTGAATGGTACCCAATGTCTGCAGAAGGTTGATGAGCCATTCCCCGATTTTCTTGCCGGCTTCAAGGAGGTTTGAGAATCCTCTGCAGGCCCACTCACAGCCAATGACAAATTGGCCTCCCAACCTCTCATTCATTGCACGCAGCCCCGATATGCCTATGCTTTCAAATCCCTTAACGTTACAGTTAGTAAGTTTGCAGATGACACCAAAATTGGAGGTGTAGTGGACAGCGAAGAGGGTTACCTCAGATTACAACAGGATCTGGACCAGATGGGCCAATGGGCTGAGAAGTGGCAGGTGGGGTTTAATTCAGATAAATGCGAGGTGCTGTATTTTGGGAAAGCAAACCTTAGCAGAACTTATACACTTAATGGTAAGGTCCTAGGGAGTGTTGCTGAACAAAGAGACCTTGGAGTGCAGATTGCAATATTTAAGAGGCATTTGGATGGGTTTTTGAATAAGAAGGGTTTGGAGGGATATGGGCTGGGTGCTGGCAGGTGGGACTAGATTGGGTTGGGATATCTGGTCGGCATGGATGGGTTGGACTGAAGGGTCTGTTTCCATGCTGTACATCTCTATGACTCTATGATTGGCAATCTAAAACTTGGGATCAGCTCCTCACCTCTCTCACTAACATGTATCAGCGGGGTCTTTTTGACTGTCGAAAAGAGAAACAGCCATTTCCCTACTTGACTCAGGCATGGTATCAGGGTGGGGCTAGTGGCCTGAGAAAGTGGGATGGTAGGGGCCGGCAGGGCCGGAAGCAGCAGAGGCGGGAGATTAGTCAGGATCAGTGCTGATCATGTGGGAACTTTGGTCACTGGGCGCAGGACTGCCGTGCTCCACCCCCTCAGCAAGTTCAGCAGCAGCAACCCACTTTCCAATTGCAGTGGCAGCCTTTGCTGGCCACCTACTCTGTCAGCAACCCATTCCCCTCTACCCGACATGCCTAGGGCTGCCACATGAGGGAGGTTTTGCAGGGTGCTTTAATACGGCTCTCCCACTCCCCATCCAAAAACTCCATGTTGGATGTTGCGATGGGGGGGGGGGCTGTGTAGTTTCGGTTCTGGTGGACTCCAGAGCCACCCATTCCTCTGTGCCTCCCTCAGCGGCCCTTCCTGTCTGCTCTGATACTGTTCACTGCATACGTGTCTCTGGAGTACCCCTTGTGGAACCTCTCTCTGATCCTATCCTCACTGGTGTCGATCCGTGCGTGATGCCCGACCAGGCTATAATCTCCCCCGCTTGCCTGGTCGCCCTTCTGGGTCACCAGACATGATGCAAATTTAACGCCTCTATTCACTGTTCCCCGCAGTCGCTCACCTTAGAGCTTCCTGGCTCCAATCTACCCCTTTTGCAGGCCACTATGTTCAATCCATCCTCTCCATCTGACCCCACTCCCTCCTCTTACGCTTGGTTGTCCCCCGACAATCCGGTATGCGTATCTTTTCTCTCCTATCTCCCACCTTTACTGTGCGCTCCACCATCCCCCACAACTTCCTCACTTCACTGGATCCTCCAGACAAGTCATTTTATGCGCAACGTCTACTGTGCTGTGGCGTACTTTGCCTGCCCTGAGTCATCTTATTCCGCTCTTGCGGAACCCTACCTCAGTCTGCCCTCTGCCCTACAATTGACTGGGCTTTATTATGTGGGGAAGTTCTGCCCACTGCTGGTCAGGGGCTGCTGTTCCCCTCTGACCTGGTTTCATTTCCCCACGTCCCGCTCATGGTGAAAGCCCCATCACGTCCGCAGCACCTGGGGCCCATGGTGCGCAAGGTCCAGAGTTTGCCAAGGAAATTTCAGCCCCTAGACCCGTCAGATTCTAACTCCTTACAAACCACTGGTTTAGGATCAGAGGAGTAATGCATTCACTGCCACCCTCTTGTGTGTCTGCAGTCTTTGTCCTACAGACACCACCACCTGCCTTGGCCTATGACAACCCTATACTGCCTGATACTCTGCCTCCATCGTTATGGGCACAACACTCTAATCATGCGGGCCTAGTGATATCAGCCCCACTTCAAACGGTCACTGTGAAACAGGGAGCCACCTTGCCATCTATACGGCAGTACAATTTGTCACCAGCTGCTGCCGAAGGGATTAAACCTGTTATTGATTTCCTTCTGCACCAGAGCATCCTGGTCCCTGCTCTTCGCCCCTGCAACACACCTGTACTTCCTATTCCCAAGCCAGACAAACTGGGCCGATGGAGATTTGTGTAGGACCTGAGGGCGGTTAATGCCATCATTGCCCCCTGCTCCAGTGGTGTCAGATACTAATGCTGTCCTTACAAGCCTACCTGCTACCACTACCTGCTTTTCTGTCAGACCTCTGCCCAGCCTTTTCTCCATTAAATTGTCCCCCTTTTTGCCTTTACTTATGGTGGTTGCCGATATACATGGGCGCGGCTTCCCCAAGGGTACACGGAGAGCCCCACTGTATATGCCTCTGAGGCACCACACCCTGAAAGACCTCTGCCTGCCATGTCACAGTACTTCAATTCAGTATGCCAATGATTTGTTAGTGGCCAAGCTGCACCTGACACTTTTGTGCAGGACACTGTGGCACGACTCCACTGTCTTGCTCAGGATGGACATCAAGTTTCACTGGAAAAGTAGCAGCTGTGCCAGAAGGAAGTACAGTATCTGGGCTATGAGCTTACGCAGAGCACTGTCTCAGGATCACGTTATAGCCATCATGAACCTCTCTCCTCCCACTCCACATACTGAGCTTTTGTCTTTCCTGGGCATGATGAGCTACTGCAGACACTGGATACCAGACTATCGTGTTATTGAGGCGCCTCACCGTGAGGCTTCCTCCTTGAAGCAGCCGGCCCAGGTGACATGGATGCCTGAAATGTCACAGGTCTTTGACACACTTAGACAATGTTTGGCCTCAGCTCCTGGTCTGGGCATACCTAACTATACACTGCCATTTCAGCTTTATGTGCATGAAAAGGAGAGATATGCATTCAGCATTCTGACACAGATGTGTGGGGATTTCCAGCGCCCTCTAGCCTTTTATTCTGTACAATTGCCACCTGTTGTAAGGGGAATGCTGACCTGTTTACGTGCCATGGCGGCTGCCGCTGTAGTGGTAGAAAATTCCACCCCCGTTGTGATGGATTATCCACGCATTATTCTCGTGCCTCATTCGGTTTCCCTGCTGCTAAGTTCAGTGGCTACCCAACATTTTACAGTATCATGGAGAACTGGCTATGAGGTCATCTTACTAACCCATACAAACCTTACACTACAATGTGCGCTCATGCTGAACCCAGCTACCCTTCTCCCAGTCTCCCATGATCCACCCAAGGTGAACCATGACTGCTTGTATGTGATCCAAGAGGTTGTCTGGGGTGGAGGGGGAGGGGGGGGGGTTGTGGTGATTCTCTTTACCAATGGTGCCACTTTTCGGCCCTTGGACCATCAAATGTTAGCTGGATATATGATATGCACACCTTTCCGAACCCTAGAATCAGCTGCATTGCTGGAAGGGACATCTGCACAAGCGGCTGAATAGTTTGCCCTTACCAGAGCCTG
Source organism: Chiloscyllium punctatum (assembly GCF_047496795.1). NCBI lineage: Eukaryota > Metazoa > Chordata > Chondrichthyes > Orectolobiformes > Hemiscylliidae > Chiloscyllium > Chiloscyllium punctatum. The sequence goes on along the minus strand of NC_092746.1, from coordinate 87,084,445 downwards.
TGTTTGAGCTGACAAAAAGTCTGTTAATACTTACACTGACTCCACATATGCTTTTGGAGTGGTACATGATTTTGGAGCCCTGTGGAAACACCGAGAATTCATTTCTTCCTTTGGGTGGCCCTTCCAACATGCTCTGCTCATCAACAACCTCTTGTAGGCTTTATGCTCCCCTCTATTGTGGCTATAATTAAGTGTGCTGCCCATACTGCTGTGGATGAATCAGTCTCCCAAGAGAATGCCTGCATGGACCAGGCAGCTGGACAAGCAGCTGTATATAGAACATAGAACATAGAACATAGAACAATACAGCACAGAACAGGCCCTTCGGCCCACGATGTTGTGCCGAACATTTGTCCGAGCTTAAGCACCCATCCATGTACCTATCCAATTGCCGCTTAAAGGTTGCCAATGATTCTGACTCTGCCACTCCCACGGGCAGCGCATTCCATGCCCCCACCACTCTCTGGGTAAAGAACCTACCCCTGACATCCCCCCTATACCTTCCACCCTTCACCTTAAATTTATGTCCCCTTGTAACACTCTGCTGTACCCGGGGAAAAAGTTTCTGACTGTCTACTGTATCTATTCCTCTGATCATCTTATAAACCTCTATCAAGTCACCCCTCATCCTTCACTGTTCCAATGAAAAAAGGCCTAGCACTCTCAACCTATCCTCGTACGACCTATTCTCCATTCCAGGCAACATCCTGGTAAATTTCCTCTGCACCCTCTCCAAAGCTTCCACATCTTTCCTAAAGTGAGGCGACCAGAACTGCACACAGTACTCCAAATGTTGCCTAATCAAGGTTCTGCACAGCTGCAACATCACTTCACGACTTGAATTCAAACCCTCTGCTAATGAACGCTAATACACCATAGGCCTTCTTACAAGCTCTATCCACCTGAGTGGCAACTTTCAAAGATCTATGAACATAGACCCCAAGATCCCTCTGCTCCTCCACCTGACTAAGAACCCTACCGTTAACCTTGTATTCCGCATTCTTATTTGTTCTTCCAAAATGGACAACCTCACACTTGACAGGGTTGAACTCCATCTGCCACTCCTCAGCCCAGCTCTGCATCATATCTAAGTCCCTTTGCAGCCGACAACAGCCCTCCTCACTATCCACAACTCCACCAATCTTCGTATCATCTGCAAATTTACTGACCCACCCTTCGACTCCCTCTTCCAAGTCATTAATAAAACTTACAAACAGCAGAGGACCCAGAACTGATCTCTGCAGAACTCCACTTGTAACTGGGCTCCAGGCTGAATATTTACCATCGACCACCACTCTCTGACTTCGACCGGTTAGCCAGTTTTCTATCCAACTGGCCAAATTTCCCACTATCCCATGCCTCCTGACTTTCCGCATAAGCCTACCATGGGGAACCTTATCAAATGCCTTACTAAAATCCATGTACACTACATCCACTGCTCTACCCTCATCCACATGCTTGGTCACCTCCTCAAAGAATTCAATAAGACTTGTAAGGCAAGACCTACCCTTCACAAATCCGTGCTGGCTGTCCCTAATCAAGAAGTGTCTTTCCAGATGCTCATAAATCCTATCCCTCAGTACCCTTTTAATTACTTTGCCTACCACCGAAGTAAGACTAACTGGCCTGTAATTCCCGGGGTATATGTCTCATAAGCTCTCAAAGTGGGAAAGTCAGAAAAGATTAGATTTGATTACTTACAATGTGGAAAAAGGCCCTCCGGTCCAACAAGTCCACATCGACCCGCAACCCACCCATTCCCCTACATTTACCCCTTTGCCTAACACTACGGGCAATTTAGCATGGCCAATTCACCTGACGTGCACATCTTTGGACTGTGGGAGGAAACCAGAGCACCCAGACGAAACCCATGCAGACACAGGGAGAATGTGCAAACTCCACACAGTCAGTCGCCTGAGTCGGGAATTGAACCCGGGTCTCTGGCGCTGTGAGGCAGCAGTGCTAACCACTGTGCCACCGTGACGCCCACAAGACTTTAGACCTAGTGGCTGATGGGATACTAGCTGCTCAGCAGGACTCTTCTCAATTTGAGAAAGATAGTTGGGCACATATAGGGGCTAGGGAATCAGGCAGCTTAGGGCTAGTACAACACCCAGATGGTAGAATCGTCTGCCCCCGATCACGTCTGCACGTTTTGGCACTGGCTGCCCATGGAGTTAGCCATGCAGGGAAGTGTGGGATCATACATGCAGTAAAACACAACTGGTATGCTCCCAGCTTGGTGGCAGCAGCTGTCGTGCTAGTATCCTGATGCCTGATATGCCTACAAAATAATAATGCTAAACCGTTGGCCAAGTATGATCACCTGCCTGTCCCTAATGGGCCCTTTCATCACCTGCAGATTGACTTTGTTTATATGCCAACCCAACAGGGCTTTAAATACATGCTAGTTTTAGTGGACATGTTTTCTAAATGAGTAAAACCGTTCCCTACACAAAAAGACGATGCTAAAACAGTGATTAAATGTCTCATGAAGGATGTGATTCCTCAGTTTGATGTCCCAGACAGTGTTAACAGTGACAGAGGCACATATGTCACCACTGAGGTTACTAAAGGTGTCAGTAGAATTCAGGGTATTTCATGAAAATGACATTTTCCATATCAGCCACAGTCTTGGGGGAAGGTGGAGCAGATGAATGGCACCCATAAAACCACCTTAATTAAGGTCACCCAGGACACAGGTTTGCTGTGGCCAGAGGTGTTGCCGCTAGCCCTTTACATTCTCAGAAGGCAAGTAAACCGAACTACGGGACGAACTCCCTTTGAGGTCCTCATGGGTTGCCCGATGCCCACAGGACTCAGACCCCTCAAATTTCCTGCAGACGTGGTGCTGCTCCTCAATCATGAGTCCCTTCTGAACTATGCCAAATCACTGTGCCAGATTATCACACACAATCATGATTTGGTCATGGAGGTCCTTCCCACACCGAGTGATAGCCCCATGCATTCGTTCCACCCAGGGGACTATGTGATGATAAACTCATTTGAAAAGAGTTCCCTTTCTCCTAGGTGGAAAGGCCCATATCTCATCCTCCTGGTGACCCGGACAGCCATCAAGGTCAAAGGCGTACCTGAGTGGACACATACAACTGGTTGCAAGAGGGCAACATCGCCAGAGCAACCTGAGCCGGAGACACCAGAAACACCAGCGTGCCCACCTGCTGCACCATGTGGGGAATGATTGTCCGTCTCTTCACTGTGTCTCTCATGGCCCTGCACACTTTGATAGGGCATGAATGGGACAAAGGGTACAGGGCACGGAACTCTGTTGTTCAGGAATTATATTACTGATACCTTCCTGCACATGACTTACACCAATGCGAAAGATATTAACTGCTCTTGGTGCTGAGTATGCACTCATATTCCCATTCATTCTGAAAGGGGAATCCCCCTCCGACTCATTCCATTCAATGAATCCGACACTGCTGAGTTGTGGTTGGAATGGAATCGGTCCTCTGAAGTGGCCAAGTTGCAACTTCTCAGTGGGTTCGAGCGATTGGGCTTCACCCAAACAGATAACAGTCACCAGTGCTGGAAATCAGCGGGTTATGACTTGAACAAGTACAAGGGCTAGTTCAAACCCTGGTAGAACCTCTTGCATACACCCCCAGCTCAGGTCCTTATGGACACCACGGGCATGGGCACACCTGTGGGAACTATTTGCTTTAGGAGCAGCTCTCCTAGTGGATGGAATGCTGGGTTCAGCAGATGCACCTATTCCCTGCTCCTTACCTCAAATACAATTCAGTCCACAGTGAGGGGAGGTATGCTTAACCTTAAGACTCCCATCAAGACTGCAGGCAACACCACTTTAGAACTTTCCAGACTGGCACCCAGATGGACCGCCTGAGTACCTACATTGACACTTACTTTATTTGCAGCCATAAGGCCTAATCTTGGCTGTCAATCTCCTGGATTGGTAGCTGCTATGTAGGATATGTTGTTCCTTTCATCTACCGCTTCCACTCATCCCCATTTGAGCAGCTCCAGGGCTCGTGCCAAGAGAGATTTAACTGCATTTGAGCAGTTCCTAGCTGTATCCAGCCCCTTTTATGGGACTGCCCATCTGACAATTGAAGCCAGACATCTGGCGTCACTCCTAGAGAAAGTGGCAAACAACACAACCTTAGCTTTTAATGAGCTTAAAGCAGAGGTGGTCACCATTCACATAGTTACCTTCCAGAACAGGATGGCTCTGGATTATATATTGGTTGAAAAAGGGGAAACATGTGCCCTCATTGGCTCTGCCTGTTGCACATATCTCCCTGATGCCAGTGAGAATATCACCAATCTTGCTGACCACATCCAAAAGGCGACCACTAGGCTCCATAATGCCAATTCCCATTGGGATCTTTGGACCTGGATGGTGGGTGGTTCAGGTCTTTGGGGAGCACCATTGTTCAGAATCTTATAGTCCTTGTTGTTGCTCTGGTGATCATCACGCTCCTAATTGTTTTCCTCAAACAGTGTTGCTCATGCTGCAGTTCACTGATACTGCCCTCTGCCCCACCATCTGCCCAGTTGGTCAAAATCCCCCTCCCAATAAGCCCCTGTGCTATCAGTAAGCCTTCAAGTCCAAAACCTATCAAGACTTATGACTCAGATTCCAAGGATTGCCTATCCGATGCGGAGCCTCCCCCTCCAGACTAGCTGTGCACCCCTTACTATGAGGTAATCTAAAAGTAGGCCTTATCTGTCCAAGGCCTCTAGCCTGTTGAGTTAGTGTTTTTCCCACTTTGATGAATGGCCACTGCATATAACATAGTCAGTCAAGCGAATCTAGACTTGTCAATTAGTCCTGTTCCCCTACGAATTATTGCCAAGTCCTCAGCTAACTAAGGACATCTCTGGTTTGTGTTAACAGATCTGTGTAAATAGAACACACGGTGATAACATTCACTTTGGTCCACTTGTGGAATGTGTCATAGTATTTAGTTTTGACCCAAACGACTGACCTCTAATTCATTACCATCTTGTAAGCATGCTGAAGCCTTGTAATTAACGATAAGCTCCTATCGGTATTTTTTCTATATAATGCTGTAGTGTTGTGCTGTATTTTGGAATAGCACCGAGCCACAGTTAGGAAGGAGAATTCCCCATGATATATCGTGTCATAAACTAATCAGTTCTCAACGTCTGTGTCTCAAGAGTTTTTCTTCAACACTCATCCAAAGGATGAATTTGAGGCAACAGTGAGGAATACTAGCTAAGCAGACTAATTAAGGCCATTATTAATAAATGATTTACAGCTTTGCTCCAGAGTTTGCTGTTTCCCATTTATCTTTGTTGTAACTTCCTTCAATAATCCAAGCTCACCTGTGGATTAATGTTTTTCTTTTGTCCTCTGGTGATAAAACACACTTGTTTGAATATTGTTACTTTGTTATTTATTGGAGTATTTTAGTTTTTACTATTCCAGCCACCCACATAAGAACATAAGAAATAGGATCAGAGCAGATATGCCCCTTGATTCTGCTCTGCCATTCAATAAAATTGTGGCTGATCTTCTGCTCAACCCACAAATGTATCTAGGCTGTTATTGATGTAATTTGTTACAGTCAATGCACTTCATCTCACTTTCCTTGTGACAAGGTCAGTGCTGCAGCCTTTGGCAACATAGCTTGGGTCCTTCAGTTGCAGGGAGCTTTAGCTGTATCAAGTACAGACACATCATGTTGACTGTGCCATATCATAACATGGCAAGCTATTTAATGCAACAAACTTCCATTCAATAAATGTCCAAGTCATCTATGATCATGAGTGCCACAATTTAGAGATTGGCACTCAGTCCCTTGGAAGGCATCATGGAACTTATATCCTTGATAACTCTCGGGTTTCTTTTTTGTTTCAAAGGGCAGGGCGGCTGCTGGGAGACAAGCTCTGCAGCCGAGGCTGATGACTCTGCTATGCAACCCCTGCCTGAGGTGGAGCAGAGATAGATTTCCCACCACTGCCTTTGTGGAGCAGACAATCGGCCTCCTATGTTGGATCATTCTGGGATAACTTGTGGTACATTCCAAACATAGTCCCTGCATACTGTGCTCTGCACAACTGGAACAGGCAAAGTGAGGACACCAAAAAACTGGGAGAGCAGCAGTGATCTTCCCAGATGGAAAATGATGACATTGAGCAGGAAAAAAACAACACCTTCAGCACAATAGAACAATGTAGTATCAGACTTAGCAAGCCAGACAGTACCAGCTTCTGAAGTTCTCATAACTGTGGCACTAAGGATGGGGAGTATCTGTAGCTTCATTTATGTTGCAAAGGTTATTTTGACAGTTGATCAGACAAATGATGATTTACAATTGTGATTTTCCATTTGCAATGGAGTTTCATCTCGACATTTATATCCCCTCAGAAGCTTTTCCCTTCCATTTGGTGCACTGTAATGGACTATATCTAGCTGGTATATGACTTGGTGCACAACTGGGTTTAAACATGATGCCATCAATGGAGAGAGTTTTAACCACTAATGAGTACACAATAGTGTGAACACAAAACACTTAGCCAACATTTGGTAAGTTTTAGCACACAGTTTATCTTTCTTTCAGTTATAGCATATATGATATTAAGCAAACCATTCTGTCTTCAGGTCCAATCTTCAAATGAGGAATGCTGCATGAGGGCATTGTTACTGATCATTAACAAGATCAACATACAAAAGTTAGCCTTTTTTCTCATTTTTAACCAGACATTTTTATGTTGCTGGTCAGAAAGATAAATGATATATCTATGGTCTCTGTGGATTTCATATCACTCTTTACTCAGCCTTTACATCAGAAATTATTAAGACTGACAAGTACAGAGGCCAATACTTCTTCAATTCTTGGGAGGTCAGTGAGGGATGGTGAATTTCCATGAAGGAAGAACAGCAAACACCCTAAAGACTTAAACAATGGGCTGCCATAATTGCAAGTTTTCTGTGACCATTCTGCTGGCCTGGCAGGATGCGGGAGAACTTTGAGGAAGACGTACCACTGTGGTGTTTGTAAAAACTACTGTTGAATGTAACAGATACAGGATGGTCAACAGTGTTTGCAACTTAAGGACAACGAGGATGTGAAACATATATTAGTCCTGAAATATAAAGCAAGACTGGCTGCAAAATGGGAACTGTAAAAAATTAGAAGTTTATTTTGCTTTGGAAAACTTTTTGCATTATTACATTGTTACAAATGAATGGCTTACAGATTGACATGAAATTCAAACACACAGTAAACTGCATTTAATAAGTTCCAAAATGCATTTTAAAATTCATTCAATGATAATGGAATGGCAACCTAGTAAATGAAAACAACACAGCTCTCTAATCATTCTGCCATGCTGATGAAAAAGAACAGTAACTGACATTAAATTATGTGACTGCTGAAAAATTAATGCTAAAAGGCCATACTTAGAAGGTTGAATAGTCACTTGCTTTACATAAATACACTTCAGTTCCCTCCATTTGTCTCCTGAAGGAATTTAATCATGCTGGGGTATTGTTCCCTGGATCCTAATGCCCCTCAAGACATCATCACTGTTACTATCCCTCAATTATTTGTTAATCTAGAATTTGACAATTGATGGACATTCAATTGAAGGAACATCATAGCAAAATATAATTCTGATTTTATCCCAAGACCACACATATGCACTTTCCAGTTGGGATCATTAAGAGTGATCAGGATTGGGCATTCTATTGAGAAATATAGGAACACATTAAAAGGGGAACAGAAGTAGGCCTTTGAGCCTGCTTCACCAGTCAATATGATCACAGCTGATCATCCAACTCAGTATCCTGTTCCTGCTTTCTCCCCTTAATGTTAGACATTAGGCCAATAGTTTTTCAATTCTTAGGATTAGTCTAAGAAGTATGTCTCATTTCTTCTTGAAAATATTCAATGTTATGGCCTCAGCCAGTTTCTGTGGTTTGTTGGGTGTTCCCTTCTTTTGCTGGAGATGCTGAGGGCAGTGCAGGCTTCCTATCACTGCGCAATTGAGATTACATTTCTCAGCACTTATCCAAATCAAGTTTATTTTCCAAATTAGAATGGAATGCCTTCATAATGGCAGATTAGTTACCAATTGGATGATCCAATAAAATGATTTAGAGTCAGAGAGATAGAGATGTACAGCATGGAAACAGACCCTTCGGTCCAACTCATCCATACCAACCAGAACTAATCTAGTCCTAAACTAATTTAGTCCCATTTGCCTGCACTTGGCCCATATCTCTCTAAACCATTGCTATTCATATACCCATTCCGATGCCTTTTAAATGCTGTAATTGTACCAGCCTCCACCACTTCCTCTGGCAGCTCATTCCATACACGCTCCACCCTCTGCATGAAAAGGTTGCCCCTTAGGTCTCTTTTATATCTTTCCCCTCTCACCCTAAGCCTATGCCTTCTAGTACTAGACTCCCCCACCCAAGGGTTATGGAGATAAGGCAGGAACAGGATACTGATTAAGGATGATCAGCCATGATCATATTGAATGGTGGTGCTCGAAGGGCAGAATGGCCTATTCCTGCACCTATTATCTACTGTCTATTGTCTAAGACCTTTTCTATTTATCCTATCCATGCTCCTCATGATTTCATAAACCTCTACCTCAGCCTCCAACGCTCCAGGGAAAACAGCCCCAGCCTATTCAACCTCTCCCTATAGCTCCAACCCTGGCAACATCCTTGTAAACCTTTTCACAACCCTTTCAAGTTTCACAACATCCTTCTGATAGAAAGGAGACCAGAATTGCATGCAATATTCCAACAGTGGCCGAACCAATGTCCTGTACAGTCACAATACGACCTCCCAATTCCTATACTCAATACTCTGACCAATAACAGAAAGCATTCCAAATGCCTTCTTCACTATCCTATCTACCTGTGACCCTACTTTCAAGTATCTATGAACCTGCACTCCAACGTCCTTTTTTTCAGCAACACAGCCTCGGACGTTACCATTAAGTGGACAAGTACTGCTCTGATTTGCTTTCCCAAAATGCAGCACCTCACATTTATCTAAATTAAACTCCATCTACCACTCCTCAGCCGATTGGCCCATCTGATCATGATCCCATTGTACTCTGAGGTAAACTTTTTTGTTCTCCACTGCACCTCTAATTTTGGTGTCATCTGCAAACCTATTAACTATACCTCCTATGTTCACATCTAAATCATTTATCTAAATGACAAAAAGTAGTGGACCAAACACCGATCCTTGGGGCACACTACTGGTCATTGGCTTCCAGTCTGAAAAGCAACTCTCCACCACCATCACCCTCTGTCTTCTACCTTTGAGCTAGTTTTCCCTGTATTTCAAGAGATCTAACCTTGCTAACAAATCTACCATGGGGAACCTTATCAAACATCTTACTGAAGTCCATATAGGTCACACCTACCGCTCTGAGGGATTGTGAATGGTGTTGAACATTGTGTACTCAGTATGAACAACCCACATCTGACCTTATAATGGAGGGAAGGTCGTTGATGAATGAGCTGAAAACGTTTGGTCCTAGGATACTACCCTGAGGAAATCCTGCAGTAAATGCCATGGAGCTCAGATTATTGACTTTGAACAACCAGAGTCATGTTTTCTTTAGTGCCAGGTTATGACTCCAACCAGCAGAGAGCTTTTCCCCTCATTCCCATTCACTTCAGTTTGGAAAAGTTCCATGATGCCTTGACATCAAGGGCAGTCACTTTTATCTCACCTCTAATTTTCTTTCCTCTTTTTGTAAAGGTTCACATTTTTGCTGAAGCACAATCTCATATGCATCATCAACCCTTCAGTAACGAATCAAACCTGTCATTTTTCAATTTTTGAACTCCCAGGCATTGGCTTAGATTAGTTACATGATTGTAAATTGGCATCACATCTGAAATTGATCTTCCTCCCAAGGAAGACCCATTGAAAAGCAATAAGGAGCAGACATATTGTTACATGTTGCATTTTTGTGACCTTGTCAGTGAGTTTCCTCATTGAGCCATGTGAGGGGCTTAGGTGCTCTTTATTAATGAGTGACATTTTGCTTTTGTGCACTGATGCCATGTTTGAGATTTCTGAGGCTTTTATATGAAACAAAATGTTTTAAATAACAAGGCACTGATGGGTCTCCATTATTGAGGCATCAACATTGTTGTTGGTTATGCATCAACTAAATATTCTGCCAATGTTATCTGTATTGGGGGAAATGCCATCTTGTGATAAAAGATATACTATCTATTATTATCCTTTAGGATTTGGTTTTTAAGAACAGAGTTAGATGGATTTTGGTGAATTCGTGAAGGTGTTGCTCAGAAAGAAATCATAAAACCATCTCAGCATGCTGAGGGAAAGAAACTGGAAAAGATCAGTTAGAGTTGAAATAGTAATATTTCTGTTGTTTTGAGTATTTATAAATGGATAGCATTGGGAATTAGGTTGAAACTATTTATGCTGTATGTGTTAAGATCTGATGTGTGCTTGTTTCTTTTTTGTAATAAACTTTCACTGTTGAAGAACATCCACAACATCATGTGAATATGGTTCACTGACTGACCACCACAACAATCAAACCCAAACATTAACCTAACATGTCTGATACTACCATGACATTCATGATCACGGCAATCTTAACAATTCTTCCTATGAACAAGGGCATGGAAAAGGCCATTAAGTTCCTCGTCCCTGATCTGTCCTTCAATAAGATCATGGCTGATCCGATGGTTAACTGGGACTTGCTTAGTGCCAGTGGCTTGCATTGGGGTTGGTGGGTGTGTCCAGGACAGTTCTTAGAACAATATGCAAATAGTCAAACTGGGTAATGGCCATTCTAGACCTGGTATTGAGGAATGAATGTGGCCAGGTGATCAAAGTTTCAGAGACAGAACATTTCGGGAACAGTGATCATAATTCTGTAAATTTTAAGTTATTTTTAGATAAGGAGAAAAAAATAGTCCTTGTGTTGGAAGTATTAAATAGGGGAAAGGCTAACTATGACAATATTAGGCAGGAACTGGGGAATGTAGGTTGTGGCAGCTGTTTTTGGCTCAATCCACATCTGGCATCTTTGAAAGGCCAGTTCATTAGAGTTCAGGATGAGCATGTTCCTGTGAAAACAAATGATGCCAAGATTCAGAAACGTTGGATAGCAAGAGAAATTGAGCTTAGTCAAAAAGAGAAAGGAGGGATGCAAAAGATTTAGGAAACTGAAGAAGGAGTCCTTGAGGAATATAAGGATAGCAGGAAAGAACTGAAACAAGAAGTTAGGAGGGCTAAAAGAGGCTGTTAAATGTCTTTGGCAAAAAGGATTAATAAAAATCCCAAGGTGTTTTATACGTATGTAAGGAGCAAGAGGGTAGCTAGGGAAAGGAAAGGTCCACTCAAGGACAAAAGAGGGAATTTATATGTGGAGCTGGAGGAAGTGGGTGAGGTCACACTTTGCATCAGTATTCAGAAAGAAGAAGGAAATTGTGGATAGTGAGTCTCAGGAGGGATATGTTGATATTCTAGAGAATGTCTACATAAAAAAGAGCTGTTGTGTGTGTTTGAAAGTATTAAAGCAACAACTCCCTAAGACCTGATGGGATATATATCCCAGCATACTGAGGGCATTGAGGGAGCAAACTGCTGGGGCCTTGTACAAAATCTTTGTATCCTCTGTAGGGGAGGCCCCAGAGGACTGGAGAATATCCAGATTGCTCCTCGTTTAAGAAAGGCAACAGGGAAAATCCAGGAAATTACATACCAGTGAGTCTTACTTCAGTGGTAGAGAAACTATTGGAGAAGAATATTAGGGACAAGGTTTACTCACATTTGGAAAAATATGGAGTTATTTGCGATAGGCAGCATGAGGTCATGTCTCACAAACTTAATTGAATTTTTTGAAGAAGAAACAAAGGCGACTGTTGAGAGAAGGGCAAGGCATATTGTCTACATGGACTTTACCAAGGTCTTTGACAAGGTCCAGCATGGAAGGCTGATAGAGAAGATGAAGTCACATGGGATCTGTTGTGAGCTTGTAACATGGATATAAAATTGGTTTGGATATAGAAGACTGAGAGTAGCAGTGGGAGGGTGTTTTCTGATTGGAATCTATGAACAAACAACAATGAAAATTTACAACCCAGGAACAGGCCCTTCAGACCTCCAAGCCTGAGCTGATCCAAATCCACTATCTAAACCTGTCACCCAATTCCTAAGCATCTGTATCCCTCTGGTCCCCACCTACTCATACATCTGTCCAGATGTATCATAAATGAATCTACCATGCCTGCCTCTACTATCTCTCCATAAAAAGCAAAACAACTCTTTTCACAGAACCCCTACAGTGTGGAAACACGTCATTCAGCCCAACAAGTCCACAGTGACTCTCCGGAGAGTATCCCACCCAGAGCCATTCCCCTGACTAATGCAACAGGCCTACATACCCCTGAACACTATGGGCAATTTAGCATGGCCAATTCACCCAACCTGCACATCTTTGGACTGTAGGAGGAAACCGGAGCACCCAGAGGAAACCCACACAAAAGGGGGGGGGGGGGGGGAAGATGTGCGTACTTCACACAGATAGTCACCACCAGAGGCTAGAATCAAACCCGGGACCCTGGTGCTGTGAGGCAGCAATGCTAACCACTGAGTCACTGTGCCACTCTTTTATGTTCCTCTCTATTTCACCTGAAACATCTAAATTCTGGAATATTAAACCGCCAGTCTTGTCTCTCTTTCTCAACCAAGTCTCTGTAATGGCTACGACATCATAGTTACATATACAAATTCAAGCTCTAAAATCATCTGTCTTACCTGTCAAAGCCCTCGCTTTAAAACAAATATTATAGCTTTACTGTATATACTACAGGTTCCACTATAGGGCTCCTAAATAATCTACAGGAATTAGAGAAACGAATATGCAGAGAAATTGGGGAGACTTGCAGGAGCAATAGAGTTGTCATAATCGGTGATTTCAATCTTCCTAACATAAATTGGGACTGACAGAGCATTAAGAGCTTAGATGGGGTGGAACTGTTAAGTGCATTCAGGAAAGATTCCTCGAGCAGTATATGGACAGTCCTACTCGGGAAGGGGCTAAGCTTAGGCTACTCTTGGGGAATAGGGCAGGACAGGTGACTGAGGTGACAGTGGGGAAGCACTTTGGGACCAATGACCATAGTTCTATTAATTTTAAAATAGTTATGGAGAGGGACAAAACTGGTCCACAGGGCTCAAGTTCTAAATTTAGGCAAGGTGAATTTTGATGGAATTAGACAGTAGTTTGCAGAGGTTGATTGGAGTTGTTTGTTTGCAGGCAAACGACCCCTGGCAAGTGGGCGTCCTTTAAAAATGAGATTGCTAGAGTTCAAGGTCTCTATGTTCCTGTAAGGGTGAAAGGCAAGGTTGGCAGGAATAAGGAACCCTATATGACAAGAGATATTGTAGTTTTGACCAGAAAAAAGGAGGAGGTATGGCTCGGGTACTGGCACCTGGGATCAAGGGAATCCCTGGAGGTATACAGGGAATACAGGAGTTTAATGAAGAAGGAAATTAGGAGGGCAAAAAGGGGGCACAAGATAGCCTTGGCTGAGAAGATTAGGGTGAATCCAAAGATATTCTTTAAGTATATTAAAAAGAAAAAGAATAACTAGAGAGAGAATCGGACCCCTCAAGGACCAAAGTGGACATGTATAGGTGGAACTGCAGGAGATGGGTGAGGTCCTCAATTAATATTTCCAATATCACATTGGAAGAGGTGTTGGATGTATTAGAATGTATGAAGGTGAATAAGTCTCCTAGCCTTGACCAGATATATCCAAGAGTCAAACACTTTTTGACTCTGATCTCTAGCATCTGCAGTCCTCACTTTTTCCTAGATATATCCAAGACCAGTACAAGAGGCATGAGAAGAAATTGTGGGCGGTGTCTTATATTTTTACATCATTATTAGCCACAGGTAAGGTCCCGGAAGACTGGAGGGTAGCAAATGTTGTGTCCATATTCAAGAAGGACTGCAATGAAAATCCTATAAAATATAGACAAGTAAGCCTAACATCTTTGATAGTTAAGTTATTTGAGAAGATTCTGAGAGATAAGATATACATGCATTTGGAAAGACAGGGTTTGATTAGGAACAGTCAGCATGGCTTTGTGCATGGGAGATTGTGCCTCACAAATTTGTTAGAGTTCTTTGATGAATTGATGAGGATGGTTGACAAGGGCAGGGCAGTAGATGTAGTCTATATGGATTTCAGTAAAGCTTTTGATAAAGTTCAACCTGGTAGGCTGCTCTGAAAGGTCAGATCACATGGAATCCAGGGAGAGCTGGCAAATTGGATACACAATTGGCTTGATGATAGGAAGCAGAGGGAAATACTGGAAGGATGCTTATTGGATTGGGGGCCAATGACTAGTGGAGTGCCTCAGGGGGTCAGTGCTTGGGCCCAATGCTGTATGTTATCTATGTCAATTACTTGGATGAGAATGTACAAGACATGATTAGTAAGTTTGCAGATGGCACTAACATAGGCAGTATCATGGACAGTGAGGAGGATTATCAGAAATTGCAGCAGGAGCTTGATCAGCCGGGGATGTGGGCTGAGAAGTGGAAAACAGAGTTTAATATAAGTAAGTGTGAGGTCTTGCATTTTAGAAAGTCAAATCAAGATAGGAGTTTCATGGTGAATGGTAGGGCCTTAAGGAGTTTAGTGGAACAGGAGGACCTTGGAGTTCAGGTGCACAGTTTTCTGAAAGTGAAGTCACAGGTAGAAAGGGCAGTGAAGAAGGCTTTTGGCACACTGGCCTGCATTAGTCAGGGCATTGAGTATGAAGTTGGGAAGTTATAGTGCAGTTGTACAATAAGTTGGTGAGGCCGCTCTTGGAGTGTTGTGTTCAGTTATGGTCACCTTGCTATAGGAAGGATGGTATTAAATGGAAAAGAATGCAGAAGAAATTTACAAGGATGTTGCCAGGACTCAACAGACTGAGCTATAGGGAGAAGTTGGACAAGCTGGGGCTTTTTTCTTTAGAGCGTAGGAGACTGAGGGAGATCTTTACAGATGTATGTAAGATCATGCGAGGCATGGATAGGGTAAATGCACACAGTCTTTTTCCCAGGATTGGAGATTCAAGAACTCGAGGGCATCAATTTAATGCTTGAGGGGAATGAATAAAAGGGAATGTGAGTGACACCTTTTTTTTGGACAGAGGGTGGTATGCATATGAAATAAGCTGCCAGAAGAAGGGGTTGAGGCAGATACACTAACAACATTTAAAAGGTATTTGGATAAATACATGGATAGGCATAAGGTCCTAGGGAGTGTTGCTGAACAAAGAGATCTTGAAGTTCAAGTTCATAGCTCCTTGAAAGTGGAGTCCCAGGTAGATAGGATAGTGAAGAAGGCATTTGGAATGCTTTCCTTTATTGGTCAGAGTATTGAGTACAGGAGTTAGGGGGGTCATGTTGCGGCTGTACAGGACAATGGTTAGGCCACTGTTGGAATATTGCGTGCAATTCTGGTCTCTTTCCTATCGGAAGGATGTTGTGAAACTTAAAAGGGTTCAGAAAAGATTTACAAGGATGTTGCCAGGGTTGGAGGATTTGAGCTACAGGGAGAGGCTGAACAGGCTGGGGCTGTTTTCCCTGGAGCATTGCAGGCTGAAGGGTGACCTTATAGAGGTTTATAAAATCATGAGGGGCATAGATAGGATAAATACACAAAGTCTTTTCCCTGGGGTGGGGGAGTCCAGAACTAGAGGGCATAGGTTTAGGGTGAGACGGGAAAGATATAAAAAAGACCTATAGGGCAACATTTTCATGCAGAGGGTGTTGCATGTATGGAACGAGCTGCCAGAGGAAGTGGTGGAGGCTGGTACAATTACAACATTTAAAAGGCATTTGGATGGGTATATGAATAGGAAGGGTTTGGAGGGATATGGGCTGGGTGCTGACAGGTGGAACTAGATTGGATTGGGATATCTGGTCAACATGGACGAGTTGGACCGAAGGATCTCCCTGACTCTATGACTCTATAAATGGGGTTAGTGTGAACAGGCATTTTGGTCGGCATGGACCTATTTGGGCCAAAGGGCCTGTCTCCATGATGTAGGACTCTATGATTCTAAATACACCTCAGATCACCAGTCCTGCAGTGTTCGAAACCTCTCGCTGTTTGTTCTTCCTCTTAGCTCTACCAGCTTTCACCTCTGACTCCTCCTCCATTATTTTATTTGCTGACCTGCTGCTCTAATTCTTGCCCCCCACCCCCCCAGTCATATTAGTTTAAGTTCTCCCGAATGACATTAGCAAACCTCCCTGCCAGGATATTGATACACCTCCAGGTTAGGCAACCCACCCTTCCTGGTAAAAACAATGACTGCAGATGCTGGAAACCAGATTGTGGATTAGTGGTGCTGGAAGAGCACAGCAGTTCAGGCAGCACCCAAGGAGCAGCGAAATCGATGTTTCAGGCAAAAGCCCTTCATCAGGAATAAAAGCAGTGAGCCTACAAACCTTCGCATAAACAAAATTATCCACCGATATTTCTGTAACCTCCAAAAAGACCCCACCACCAGGGATATATTTCCCTCCCCACCCCTTTCCACCTTCCGCAAAGACCGTTCCCTCTGCAACTACCTGGTCAAGTCCACGCCCCCCTACAACCCACCCTCCCATCCTGGCACTTTCCCCTGCTACCGCAGGAACTGTAAAACCTGTGCCCACACCTCTTCCCTCACCTCTATCCAAGGCTCTAAAGTAGCCTTCCACATCCATCAAAGTTTTACTTGCACATCCACTAATATCATTTATTGTATCCGCTGCTCCTGATGCGGTCTTCTCTACATTGGGGAGACTGGGTGCCTCCTAGCAGAGCGCTTTAGGGAACATCTCCAGGACACCTGCACCAATCAACCACACTGCCCTGTGGCCCAACATTTCAACTCCCCCTCCCACTCTGCCGAGGACATGGAGGTCCTGGGCCTCCTTCACCGCCGCTCCCTCACCACCAGACGCCTGGAGGAAGAACGCCTCATCTTCCGCCTCGAAACACTTCAACCCCAAGGCATCAATGTGGACTTCAATAGTTTCCTCATTTCCCCTTGCCCCAACCTCACCCTAGTTCCAAACTTCCAGGTCAGCACTATCCCCATGACTTGTCCGGACCTGTCCTACCTGCCGATCTCCTATTCCACCTATCCACTCCACCCTTTCCTCCCTGACCTATCACCTTCATCTCCTCCCCCACTCGCCCATTGTACTCTGTGTTACTCTCTCCCCACCCCCACCCTCCTCTAGCTTATCTCTCCATGCTTCAGGCTCACTGCCTTTATTCCTGATGAATGGCTTTTGCCCGAAACGTCGATTTCGCTGCTCGTTGGATGCTGCTGTGCTCTTCCAGCACCACTAATCCAGAACCCATCCTTCCTGGACAGGTCCCACATGATCAAAATACATGAAGCCCTCCCTCCTAAGCTAGCTCTTTAGCCACATATTTAACTGTACTATTATTCTGTTCCGCAGCTCAATGGCACATGACACAGGCAGCAATCTGAGTAATTACAACTTTAGAGGTCCTTCTTTTCATTTTACTATGGAACTCCCTGAACTCCCTTTGCAGGAGTTACTCATTATTCCTGCCTATATTATTAGCACTGATGTGTACAACAACCTCTGCTAATGGTCCCCCTCCAGAATATCCTGTGTTCACTCAGAGACATTCTTAACTCTCACACCAGGGAGGCAACACACCATCCTGGAATCTCTTTTGTGGTGACAAAAATGCCTATCTGTGCCCCTGAGTATGGAGATCGCTATTACTACTGCTATTCTGTATTTTGACCCTTTGAAAAGAATTGGGAGAAAACCATGGGTTACTCACTCACTATTTTACAGGATGTATTATCTGCAGGAGGCACTCCCCATCAATGGAAGATAGAAACTGGGCTTCTTCATCAAACTCTGTGTTGAACTTAATTTTCTTTTCAATTGTTAGCATGATCCAGATATCCTTCATTCAGGAGAACTGGGCATTTTCCAGTGAGCCTTATCCCTCATTGAAAATGCTTGGGTGATGAAGTGATGCAAGGGTCATTCATGTGAAACAAACAAATCTGTTGCCTTCTCTCTGTGTATTAATGCAGCTTTTTTTAAACAGCTGGCAATAGAGAAACAACGTCATTCTGGAGGCCATTACCAACCTAAGTTAGGCAAATGGATATAATCAGATCCTCTGGGGTGGTAATAGTTATAACAGCCAAATGAAATTACACACATTATCGCCCTTAATATTCTCACATTATAATTTCCTCTGCCTTTGTCAATGACCTACTATGTTGAACAGAGGTGTCTTAGTAAACTGTCTGCAGTGTAATGACTTACATCATTTCCAATGATATGTGGTTCTGATCACCAGTTTAGAAGCTGCATTATCTCCATGACAACAAATAGTTTCATCTATTTTTCCAAATGTCTGACGCTCTAACTGTGGCTGCCTTTGTTAAAATGTAACGCTGAGTTCAGGATACTGCCACAGTTCAGGAATTTTAATGATTTTTTTTCACAAATGAGATGAAGAATGATTTATGTTTAGAGTTTAATGTTTGATAAACATAAACTCATGCTATTTTAAAAAACACAAACTGACATCACTTATAAAAGTGATAAGGAGTAGGTGATAGGTGGGAATAGAGCACAAAGAGAGAGAAGAACTGTTATCCAGACAAAGGAGTAGATAATGATCTGGCTAGGAGGGTGAATAGGTGTGAATGGAGCCTGTTCAACCTGCCCTTGGGAGCAGGAGGTTGGCGCTGGTACAATCATCGATATAGCAGAGGAAAAGGTGGGGAATGGTGCCGGTGCAACTTCGGAAAATGGATTGTTCCACATACCTTGCGAAGAGGCAGTCATAGCTGGGGCCCATGCTGATGCCCATGGTTACCTCTCTGGTCTGATGGAAATGGAAGGATTTGAAGAAGACTTCGTTGAGGATGAGGACCAGTTCTTCCAATTGAATAATTGTGTCAGTGGAGGTTGAATGGTTCATCAACTTCACCAACATGTTCCACCCTGACTTCAAGTTCACCTGGACCATCTCTGACACCACCCTCCCCTTCCTGGACCTCTCCAACTACTGACTCAACGCAGACATCTATTTCAAACCCAATGGCTCCCACAGTGACCTTGACAACACCTCCTCCACCCCACATCCTGTAAAAATGACACCCCTTAGTTCTAATTCCTCCACCTCCGCCATATTTGCTCCCAAGAGGAGCAATTCCACTCCAGGACATCCCAGATGGTCTCCTGTTTCAGGGACCACAATTTCCCCTCCCATGTGATCACCAATGCCCTCCAGCACATCTCGTCCACTTCCTCCACCTCTGCCCTTGAACCCACCCCTCTAACTGCAACAATGATGGAACAATCCTGTCCTCACCTACCACTCCCTGGATACAATGCATTATCCTCCACCATTTCTACAACTAACAAACAGACCCCACCACCAAGAAAATATTTCCCTCCCTACCCCACCTGCATTCAGCAGAGACCATTCCCTCCACAGCTCCCTCATTATATCCAGGTTCCCCACCAACCCACCTTCCACTCCAGGCATCTTCCCTTGCCACCGCAAGAACTGCAAAACCTGCAACTACACCTCCCCCCTCACCTCCATCCAAGGCCCCAAAGGATCCTTCAACATCCGGCAGAGATTTTCCTGCACATCCAAAAACCTCATCTACTATGTCCATTTCTCTCAATGTGGTCTCCTCTACATTGGGGAGACAGGTCGCCAATTCGCAGAAAGTTTCAGGGAATTTCTCAAGGACACACCCATCAAAAAAATCCCATCGTCCTGTGGCTGACCACTTCAACTCCCCCTCCCACTCCACCAAGGACATGCAAGTCCAGGACTTCCTCTACTGCCAAAGCCAAGTCACCCAAAGCCTGGAGGAAGAACGTCTCATCTTCCACCTTGGGACCCTTCAAACACATGGCATCAATATCGACATATAGTTATAAAGTCATAGAGATGTACAGCACGGAAACAGACCCTTCGGTCCAACCCGTCCATGCCGACCAGATATCCCAACCCAATCTAGTCCCAACTGCCAGCACCCGGCCCATATCCCTTCAAACCTTCATGTTCACATACCCATCCAAATGCCTCTTAAATGTTGCCATTGTACCAGCCTCTGCCACTTCCTCTGGCAGCTCATTTCATACATGTACCACCCTCTGCGTGAAGAAGTTGCCCCGTAGGTCTCTTTTATATCTTTCCCCTCTGACTAAACCTATGGCCTTCCTATTCATTCCCCCTATGATTTTATAAATCTCTATAAGGTCACCCCTCAGCCGGCAATGCTCGAGGGAAAACAGCCCCAGTCTGTTCAGCCTCTCCCTATAGCTCAAATCCTCCAACCCTGGCTACATCCTTTTCTGAACCCTTTCAAGTCTCACAACATCTTTCCGATAGGAAGAAGACCAGAATTGCACGCAATATTCTAAAAGTGGCCTAACCAACGTCCTGTACAGCTACAATATGACCTCCCAACTCCTGTACTCAATACTCTGACCAATAAAGGAAAGCATGCCAAACGCCTTCTTCACTATCTTATCTACCTGCGACTCCACTTTCAAGGAGCTATGAACCTGCACTCCAAGGTCTCTTTGTTCAGCAACACTCCCAAGGAACTTACCATTAAGTGTTTAAGTCCTGCTAAGATTTGCTTTCCCAAAATGCAGCACCTCGCATTTATCTGAATTAAACTCCATCTGCCACTTCTCGGCCCAGTGCCCCATCTGATCCAGATCCTGTTGTAATCTGAGGTAACCTTCTTCACTGTCCACTACACCTCCAATTTTGGTGTCATCTGCAAATTTACTAGCTGTACCTCTTCTTCTCACATTCAAATCATTTATATAAATAACAAAAAGTTGTGAACCCAACACCGAAGCTTGTGGCACTCCACTGGTCACAGGCCTCCAGTCTGAAAAACAACCCTCCACCACCACCCTCTGTCTTCTACCTTTGAGCCAGTTCTGTATCCAAATGGCTAGTTCTTCCTGTATTCCGTGAGATCTAACCTTGCTAACCAGTCTTCCTTGTTGAACACCTTACTGAAGTCCATATAGATCACATCTACTGCTCTGCTCTCATCAATCTCTTTGTTACTTCTTCAAAAAACTCAATCAAGTTTGTGAGACATGATTTCCCACGCACAAAGCCATGTTGACTATCCTTAATCAGTCCTTACCTTTCCAAATACATGTACATCCTATCCCTCAGGATTCCCTCCAACAACTTGCCCACCACTGAGGTCAGGCTCACTGGTCTATAGTTCCCTGGCTTGTCCTTACCACCCTTCTTAAACAGTGACACCACAGTTTGCCAACCTCCAGTCTTCCAGCATCTCACCTGTGACTATTGATGATACAAATATCTCAGCAAGTGGCCCAGCAATCACTTCTCTAGCTTCCCACAGAGTACTGGGGTACACCTGATCAGGACTTGACTGTTTTCCAAATCTCCCTTCTCCCTACCTCATCCCAGATTCAACCCTCCAACTTGGCACTGCCCTCTTAAACTGTCCTACCTGTCCATATGCCTTTCCACCTATCCATTCCACCCTCCTCACTGACCTATCACAATTATCCCCCCACCTGCATCCACCTATCGTTTTCCCAGCTACCTTGCAACCCTTCCCTACCCCATCTGTCACTCCCCTAATTCCTCCACATTCCTGATGAAGGGCTTATGCCTGAAATGTTGACTCTCCTGCTCCTTGGACGCTGCCTGACCTGCAGTGGTTTTCTAGTGCCACACGTTTCAACTCTGACTCTCCAGCATCTGCAGTCCACAACTTCTCCTGAAACAATGGGTCAGCCCAGGCAGTCCTGTTTGTGAATTTTCTGAAGGAGGTAGAAGTGAGCTATGTGGGACTGGCGGACTATGAGCACGGTCGCATTGGTGGGGTGGGGGGGGGGCCTTAATAACAAAGTCAGGCTTGGATCTAAGGGAGATCCAAGAGGGAGATAGGTTGGATTGAGTGAGGGGGACACAGAAATTGAGGCAACCAATGTCACATTGACAGTTCTGAATGAACAGATTGAGTGCGGATAAAAGACTAGAGGAAGGGACCAGGTGGATTAGATTAGATTCCCTACAGGTGTGGAAACAGGCCCTTCAGCCCAACCAGTCCACACCGACCCACCAAAGAGTAACCCACCCAGACCCATTTCCCTCTGACTAATGCACCTAACACTATGGGCAATTTAGCATGGCCAATTCACCTGGCCTGCACATCTTTGGACTATGGGAGGAAACCCACACAGACACAGGGAGAATGTGCAAACTCCACACAGATAGTTGCCCGTTGCTAGAATCGAACCTGGGACCCTGGTGCTGTGAGGCAGCAGAGATAACCACTGAGCTACCATGCCGCCCGCTGGGCAAAGGGGTCTGTGGGACTTGGAGAGGACTCTTGTCCAAAGAAATGGGCAGTGAGGCAGAGGCGATGGAAGAAGAGTTCAACGTTGTGCCCGAAATTCATTAAGATGGGGACAAAGATGGATAAAATTGTGACCTCTGCTGAGTACACAATGTTTAACGTTGGAGAGCGGGCAGTTAAGTGGATTATGATTACCCAACAGGAGGTGGG
This sequence comes from Chiloscyllium punctatum, assembly GCF_047496795.1. Lineage (NCBI taxonomy): Eukaryota > Metazoa > Chordata > Chondrichthyes > Orectolobiformes > Hemiscylliidae > Chiloscyllium > Chiloscyllium punctatum. The sequence continues at coordinate 87,061,808 of NC_092746.1, read as the reverse complement.
GTTAGAGCTGGGTTGGAGTCAGGGGGAAGGGGAGGGGAGGAAAGTTTCCGAGGGCCATGGATATCTCTGAGTTGTTGCATCTTGTGTTGCTTGATGCCTGAAAGGAAAAGCACATTGAGTTAGTCGAAGGATGAAGTGGAACTGGAGAGCAGTGCAGCTCTGAGCCAGTGTAATGCAGTGCTGTTGGAGAGAGAGGTTGAGTGTGTGCATATGACGTTGCAAGGTCCTGTGTGGGGATCTCCAGATGCGGTGAGAACAGCTGTCTGTGGAACGTTGAACATTGTGGAGATATCTGTGATCCTGGGGGATTGAGGGCACAAGGGATGAAACTTGAGTTGGAATCCACGTGGGGTGAGTCTGAGCTGCAGTCACTGAGGTATGTGATATTGCTGTAGAAATGAGTTTTAGCAAATACTTGGTCAAACACCAGGAGCTACAGTGAAATTAATGTTGGTGGACAAGAAAAAAAGATTTGAACAGAAATTCCATCAGACAGAGGAGTGGAATTTCTTAAAACTGAGCATGCCTTGAAGAGAAGTGGCAGTGAGTAAAATATCACCATGTACCATATCAGAGCAATGAGATGGCTCCAACTGATAAAAATGGGGATACAAGGATAATGATACCGACCAGAAATCATTAACATTGGTTTCCCCAACTAAATCACATCTCTGACCTTTTCCCAATTGGGGAAAGTGCTCTTATAGACTCTATGTAAGCACTTCATCACAATATTTGGAATAAAGATATCTTGCTACAATTGTACAGAGTCTTGTTTTGGACTCAGCTAGAATACTGTGAATAGTTTGCATTCCCTTATATAAGGAAGTATATACTTGCCATCCAGGGAATGCAATGGAGGTTCACCAGATTAATCGTTGGGATGGTGGGATTGTTTTATGAAGAGAGATTAAAGACTGACTCTGCATTTTCTAGGGTTTTATAGAATGAAAAATGACCTAATTGAAACATGCAAAATGCTTACAGGTGTGGCAAAGAGATTGACAGATGTGTTTCCCCATGGCTAGGCAGTCAAAAACCAGGAGACATAATCTCAGGATAAGGAGCAAGCGAAGACGAATTTCTTCACTCAGAGACTGGTGAACCTTTGTAATTTATTACCCAAGAGGGCTATGGAAGTTCAATCATTGAACATGCTGTATACAGAAATTGTTAGGTTTCTGGAAACTAATGGCATTAAGAGATTTGGTGATAGTGTGGGCAAGTGGCTGTGAGGTAGATGATCAGCCATGATGTAATTGAATGGTCTATTCCCGTTTCTGCGTTCCTAGGTTTAAGTTAAAGGTTATCATGTATCAGACATGGGCAAACCACTATCGCGGACATTCAAAGACATATTTCCTGTTCTGTGAATGATCTTTGTCACTGTGGATGTAGGTTCCTCTTCAGCAGCATGCATCCTTCCTATATGTACCACAACTATTTTCCATGCTTGGCAGCAGGAAGGGATAGTTGCATAAATGTGCAGCCTGACTGCAGCAGGCCACCACCAAAGTGGCAGTATTGTATAAAGAAAGAGCTTTGAAAGGGTTAATATTGGATGCTGCATTAAGTTCCACCCAATATGATGATGTCGTGCAAGCTTGGTTTGTAATAAAGCAGAATACCTTCGGATCCTGCCGAGTGCAAAAGTACAGGTCTCCTCATAGTCTCAGTGACAATGTTTCACTGATCAATGTAATTTATATCTGATTGCTAACATGCAATAAACTCCATCTTGCTAAAGATAGGAGTTTTTTCTTATTGAAATAAACTATTGAAGACAATTTCAAAATTTGTAGATTACTTTAAAACTATTATAAACAGTGAAGAGGACTGTGTAAAATTCCAAAAGGACATTAACAAGTTGGTGGAATGTTCCCACCTCAATCACTTCCACTGGCAGCTCATTTCATATGCATACCACTCTCTGTAAACAAGTTGCCCCTCAGGATCCCTTTTATTCTTTCGTCTCTCACCTTAAACTGACGCCCTCGATTCCCCAATCCTGGGAAAACGACTGAGTGCATTCACCCTATCCATGCCCCTCATGATCTTATACACTTCTATAAGAGCCCCCCTCAGTCTCTTACACTCTAAAGAAAAAAGTCCTAGTTTGTCCAACTTCTCCCTGTAACTCAGACCGTTCAGTCCTGGCAACATCCTCATAAATTTCTTCTGCACTCTTTCCGATTTAATAACATCCTTCCTATAGTAAGATGACTAAAACTGAACACAATACTCCAAGTGCGGCCTCACCAATGCGCTGTATGACGACAACATAACTTTCCAACTTCTATATTCAATGCCCTGACTGATGAAGGCCAGTGTGCCAAAAGCTTTCTTCACTGCCCTGTTTACCTGTGACTCCACTTTCAGAGAACCGTGCACCGGAACTCCAAGGTCCCTCTGTTCCACTAGGGAAAAGACCTTTGCTGTTCACCTTATCTGAGCACCTCACAATTTTATAAACGTCTATAGGGTCATCCCTCAATCTCCTACTTTCCAGGGAAAAATGCCCTAGCCTCGCCTTATAACTCAAACCTCTAGTCCTGGCAACATCCTGGTAAATCTTTTCTGAATTCTCTCCAATTTAATAATATCCTTCCTATAGCAGAGCAACCAGAACTGGACACAATACTTGAAAAGTGGCCTCATTGACATTCTGCACAACCTCAGCATGATGGCCCAACTCCTGTGTATTTTGGTAGGAAGACGATAGAAAGACATTAAAGAATAATGGGTACAAGTATAAAGAGGTGCAGGAGCAGAGGTTTCAGGCATGTGTGCACACAGATTATTGAAGATAGCAGGATGGGCAAATAATAAACCACATGGTATCTTCAGCTTTCGGGGGCATGGAGTACATGTTGAACTAATCTAAGACATTTGTTAGACCAAGGCTGGAGAATTGTGTAAAGTTCTGGGTGCTACATTAGAAGAAGGAGTGTAAACATCATGGAAAGTGAGCAGAAGCGATTTACAAGAATGGTTCCAAGGATGAAGAATTTAAGTTATGAGGACAGATTGAAGGAATCGGGACCATTCTCACTCGGGGAAGAAGCCTAAGAGATGATCTGGTCGAGGTTTTTAACAATCATCAATGAACTGAATAGAATATATGGGGAGACATGTATTCACTCATGAAAGGATCAAGAATGTGAGGGCATAGATTTGAAGTGATTTAGAAAGGGAACAAATATAATGAGAAAAAAGATGTTTCCGCATCAATTGGTGAGGATATTGCACTGCCTGGAAATGTGGTGGAAACAAATTCAATTAAGGCATTCAAGAGCATAGTGGATGATTATTTGGATTGAAATAATTCGCAAGAATGTGGGGAGAAAGCAGGAGCTTGGTCATAGGCAGTGATGTATATTTGAAGAGCAAGTGCAAACATGATAGGCTGAATGGCTTCCTTCTGCACTGTGCCATTTCAACATTATATAGAAACAGAGAAGTTAGGAGCATTTAACCTTTCAAGCATGTTCCACCATTCAATATGATCATGGCTGATCACTGAGCTCAAACCCCCCTTCCTGCCCATCCCCATATCTCTTGACCTCTTTAGCCACAAGAGCCAAATCCACCTCCTTTCTGAAAATATAATACTTTGCCCTCAATCACCTTCTATGACAGTGAATTCCACAGTCTCACCACTTTCTGGATGAAAACATTTCTCCTCATCTCAGTCCTAAAAGGTTTAGCGCAGCAGGTCAGGCAGCATCCAAGAAACAGGAGAATAGACGTTTCGGGCATAAGCCCTTCTTCAGGAAGAAGGGCTTATGCCCAAAACGTCGATTCTCCTGTTCCTTGGATGCTGCCTGACGGGCTGCGCTTTTCCAGCAACACATTTTCAGCTCTGATCTCCAGCATCTGCAGTCCTCACTTTCTCCTAAAAGGTTTACCCTTATCCTGAAACTATGACCCTGCCATTGGGAAAATCCTGCCTGTATCTAACCTGTCTAGTCCTGGATCTAACCTGTCTAAGTCCTGTTCAAATTTTATGGATTTCTAGAAGATCCCCCAATTCTTTCTTAAATCAGGTGAACACAATCTTAACCAAATCAACTTTTGCAAATTTCTCAGCCCTGCCATCCCAGAATCTATGTGGTAAACCTTCGCTGCACTCCCTCTACAGCAAGAATATCTTTCTTCAGATAAGAAGACCGAAACTGCACGCAATATTCCAGGAGTGGCCTCTCCAATGTCCTGTATAATTGCAGCAGGACATTCTTGTTCCTGTACACAAATCCTCTCGCTGTGAAGGCCAATATACATTTTGCTTTCTTTCTGGTCTGCTGTACCTGCATACTTACTATCAGAAACTGGTGCATGAGGTCTGGAACTAGGTGTCTCTAAGACCCCGCAGACTCCTCAACCAGTATACACAATATTAATTTACCCAGTTAAAAATCACACAACATCAGGTTATAGTCCAACAGGTTTAACTGGAAGCACACTAGCTTTCGGAGCGTCGCTCCTCCATCAGTTGGTAGTGGAGGGCTCAATCCTAACACACAGAATTTAAAGCAAAACTTTACAGTGTGATGTAACTGAAATTATACATCGAAGAATTGATTGTCTGTTAAGCCTTTCATCTGTTAGAATACCATAATAGTTTCACTTCTTTCATGTGTAAATCACAAAACATTTTTTTAAAAAGTAGCATTCCCGGGTTAGCTGTTAACAATGGCGATAGCTAGACAATATATTGAAGGTGTTGGCCCCCTGTGTTCTCTGTCTATGCCATGATGTTTAGATTGATTACAATCTAAGAAGTGAGATAACGGAGTTTTACATGAACTCATGCAGTTTTTGAACAAAGTACAATGTAACTCTGCAAGTACAAATTCACCCCACAAAATATACCTGTGCATGTGGGTCTTTGTCTGCCTGTGTGTGTGTGTGTGTCTGTCTGTCTGGATTGGGGGTTGTGAGTGTGAGAAAATGTATGTGTGTGTGTAGTGAGTGCAGAGCGTCTTAAGTCTGTGAGGGGGTGCATGTGTGAGTGTGTGTGTCTGTAAGGGTGTGTGTGGGTGTCTGTGTGCGCGTCTGTGTATGTGTGTGTCCATGTGTATGTGTGTATAGGAGTGCCTGTGTGTGTGTGAGAGTGTGTGTGTGTATGAGTATATGTGTGTGTATAGTGCAATGGTGATCACCTGTAATGTGACATGAACCCAAGGCCCCAGTTGAGGCCCTCCCTATGGGTACCGAACTTAGCTATCAGCCTCTGCTGCCTGTCCTGAAGTCCACCTTGGAGGATGGTCACTCCATGGTCTGTGGTTCGAATGTCCTGGACCATCAAAGTGTTCCCCAACTGGGAGAGAACCCTCCTGTCTGTTGATTGTTGTGCGGTGCTCATTCATCCGTTGCCATAGCCTTTGCTCGGTTTCCCCAATGTACCACGCCTCAGGGCATCCTTGCCTGCAACATATAAGATAGACAACGTTGGCTAAGTCACATGAGTACCTGCCACGTACATGGTGGGAGGTGTCCCCACGCGTAATGGTGGTATTCATGTCCACACTCTGACACGTTTTGCAGTGCCTACCTTGACAGGGTTGTATGGAGTTGTCCTGAGGGCAGGCACCTTAGCACAAAAGGACTACACAGCACAAGTCTGCAGTGAGTGAACCAGGTCATAATTTTATTTGAAGACAACAAAGATTAAGATTTAAATTTTACACTTTTAACAACTCTTGCTAACTATCCAATTCTTTAGAAAGTTGAAATACTTCCCAGAAAGTCATAACTTTACTGGTCTGACAAATTATTCAGTCTGTTCTTCTCTTCACAGGTTGACTCTTTGTCTCTCTCTCTCTCTCTAGTCAGAGGACAAACTGCTCCCGTCACTGTGTATCCTGACATGCTTCTCCATAGGCTGGAGAGTGGGGGTCGAAGGTGCAGTCACCTGGGAGAAAGGTGGCAGAGGTCCCCATTTGTAGGGTGAAGGTGGATTGGTGCAGATATGTCATTGTGGGGCCTCTCGTTATCTCCCCAAAGGTAGGATCCAAAGACACACATTGTCCTATTCTGGGTGAAGACCTGGTTCTCTAGGGGCTGTATTTCTTCCTGGCACTTTGAATGCTATATACCAGGGCCAGATGTGCATTGCTCTGTATGCACATTCTTGGACAACCTGTGTGGCTGCTTGGAACTCCCTACATTGTTCTTCCAGCTTGTCAATATATGCTGAGGCTATCCCCTGCATCAATGGCCCTCCTCTCACTAGAATGGGCTCTTTCTAATTATGGCTGCTATTGCTCCATATGCATCAGATTTTCCTGTATTTGGATGTCCCGCTCTTTAACACAAGTTTTAACTTTTCCAACTCATCAGTAGTGATTTCTAATCGCTCCTGCAGCAATCAATTCTCAGCTAGTTGTCTACGAGAGTCTTCTTGGCCACATGCTATTGTTCTTGCTGTGGTTATTGTAGTGGCGTTCTTGCCTAACTTGCTTTGTGTTTCTAGTCCTATGTTTTGGGCCATGGAACCCGTGGTTGCTACAGAATTCTGTCCATTTGGGCCACTTTTTAAGAAAAGGTATTGTCTACGATTGTCCTCCCATATCAGACAAGGGGACACTTGTCCTATTTTGCTCGGAAGCATGTTATTGCTGACTTTTTACTGCATTTCTCTTAAAAGTTAAAGGTTCCTCACTTCTTTGGAACCTAAAGTTCCCTCAGCTGTCTTGAACTCAAAATAAAGTTACTTCAACTCTGAAAAAATGACTTCCCCTCGACTCCGTGCCCACCAAACACTCTTGGGGTAGGGACAACAAGTGGTTGAAATACAGTGTAAACACTCCACTACTCATTCAAACTCAAAGTTAACTAACATTCAAATCTCCCCAGCTCCGGCTCCATCGAACACTCCCAGGGCAGGGACAAGGGTTTTCACTTCATTGTAACTGAAAATAAATAAAGTTCCCCTCACACTGACCCCATCAAACACTTCTGGGACAGGAACAACAGGGGGTTAAAATAAAAGCTGCCTTGGTTTGTTCAAGGAGTCCAAAATATCTCCGGAGTTTCTACACAAGAGATAAACATCTGCCCCCTCTAGGCTGACTTCTTCACAGTTTCTCTATACCCCATGACCTCTTTGCTTGCTCTGGCTGCAGAACACCTGGCTCGTACTATGCCTGTCACAGTTTCAGGCAGTGCTGACCCCGGAATCCGAACGCCCTATTGTTCGAACAAATTGGAATCTGAACAATTATTTTGAGAAAATTTTGCCCTAAAATCCGAACACATTTTCAGAATCCGAACACCACGTACTGTTCAAGTCGCACATTGTTTGTCCAGTTTGTCCAAGGAAGTAGTCATGAAAGCATCTCTTGTGTGCCCATCACTAGTTTACCTCATGTTTTCACCTTGATTTGTGCTTTTTCTTAAATTATCACCCTTGTGCATTCACCATGGCATCCAAGAAGAGCAGTGAAGCAAATAAGAGGAAGAGGAAGTCCGTGAGAATGACAATTGAGTTGAAGAAAGAACTTATCGCTAAGCATGAGAGTGGTATACGTGTGTCTGATCTGGCTGCCATGTTTGAGATGCCGAAATCAACTGTGTGTACGATTCTGGGCTTGGAGGTGAGTGAAGAGGATGTGGAGGAGTTAGTGGAGGATCACAAGAATGAACTCACCACACAAGAACTTCAGCACCTCCACAAGATGCAACAAGAAGAAGTGGCAGAGGAAATTTCTTCAGAGGAGGAAGAGGGAGCAAGTGGGAACATTTCCAGTGCTGAAATTAAGGAACTGTGCTTCCTGTGGTCTAAAACACAGGCCATTGTTGAAAAGTGGCATCCTAACAAGGCAGTGGTCAACAGGAACATAAACATGTTCAATGACAATGTGATTGACCACTTCAGAAAAATTCAGGAAAGTCGCCAACACCAGACAATCTTGGAAAGGTGGTTCTCTAAAGAAAGCCAGCCCAGTGAACCCCAGTCCTCCACAAGTAGTCTGAGTGTTACGGCAATGAAGAGACAAAGGGAGCAAACAGCAGAAGCACAGTTACCTGATGTTATTATGGAAGGTGACTCACCTTCCAAGCAGTAAACCCTGTCCCTCCTTCCTCCTCTCCAGCTTCCACATACACCATTAGCACTCCTCACTAAGGTAAATGAAGTTATTTTCATGTTAGTACATTTATTTCTTGTTTTTATTATTATTATGTCTAGTAAAGAGGAAGAAGGAGGCTTACATAAGGTTGAGGAAACAAGGTTCAGACAGAGCAGTGGAGGGATACAGGATAGCCAGAAGGGACCTGAAGAAAGGGATTAGGAGAGCTAAGAGAGGGCATGAAAAATCCCTGGCGGATAGGATCAAGGATAACCCCAAGGCATTCTATGCATATGTGAGAAACCTGAGAATGACGAGAACGAGGGTAGGTCCGATCAAGGACAGTGGTGGGAGACTGTGTATTGAGTCGGAAGAGATAGGAGAGGTCTTGAACAAGTACTTCTCTTCAGTATTTACGAACGAGAGGGACCGTATTGTTGAAGAGGAGAGTGTGAAACGGACTGATAAGCTAGAAGAGATACCTGTTAGGAAGGAAGATGTGTTGGACATTTTGAACAACTTGAGGATAGACAAGTCCCCCGGGCCTGACGGGATATATCCTAGGATTATGTGGGAAGCAAGAGAGGAAATTGCAGTACCGTTGGCAATGATCTTCTCGTCTTCACTGGCAACTGGGGTGGTACCAGGGGACTGGAGAGTAGCGAATGTTGTGCCCCTGTTCAAAAAAGGGAATAGGGATAACCCCGGGAATTACAGGCCAGTTAGTCTTACTTCTGTGGCAGGCAAAGTAATGGAAAGGGTACTGAGGGATAGGATTTACGAGTATCTGGAAAGACACTGCTTGATTAGGGACAGCCAGCACGGATTTGTGAAGGGTAGGTCTTGCCTTACAAGTCTTATTGAATTCTTCGAGGAGGTGACCAAGCATGTGGATGAGGGTAGAGCAGTGGATGTAGTGTACATGGATTTTAGTAAGGCATTTGATAAGGTTCCCCATGGTAGGGTTATGTGGAAAGTCAGGAGGCATGGGATAGAGGGAAATTTGGCCAATTGGATAGAAAACTGGCTAACCGGTAGAAGTCAGAGAGTGGTGGTAGATGGTAAATATTCAGCATGGAGTCCAGTTACAAGTGGAGTTCCGCAGGGATCAGTTCTGGGTCCTCTGCTGTTTGTAATTTTTATTAATGACTTAGAGGAGGGAGTCGAAGGGTGGGTCAGTAAATTTGCAGATGATACAAAGATAGGTGGAGTTGTGGACAGTGAGGAGGGCTGTTGTCGGCTGCAGAGGGACTTAGATAGGATGCAGAGCTGGGCTGAGGAGTGGCAGATGGAGTTCAACCCTGCCAAGTGTGAGGTTGTCCATTTTGGAAGGACAAATAAGAATGCGGAATACAGGGTTAATGGTAGGGTTCTTGGTCAGGTGGAGGAACAGAGGGATCTTGGGGTCTATGTACATAGATCTTTGAAGGTTGCCACTCAGGTGGATAGAGTTTGTAAGAAGGCCTATGGAGTATTATCGTTCATTAGCAGAGGGATTGAATTCAAGAGTCGTGAGGTGATGTTGCAGCTGTACAGGACTTTGGTTAGGCCACATTTGGAGTACTGTGTGCAGTTCTGGTCGCCTCACTTTAGGAAAGATGTGGAAGCTTTGGAGAGGGTGCAGAGAAGATTTACCAGGATGTTGCCTGGAATGGAGAGTAGGTCGTACGAGGATAGGTTGAGAGTTCTCGGCCTTTTCTCGTTGGAACGGCGAAGGATGAGGGGTGACTTGATCGAGGTTTATAAGATGATCAGAGGAATAGATAGAGTAGACAGTCAGAAACTTTTTCCCCGGGTACAACAGAGTGTTACAAGGGGACATAAATTTAAGGTGAAGGGTGGAAGGTATAGGGGAGATGTCAGGGGTGGGTTCTTTACCCAGAGAGTGGTGGGGGCATGGAATGCGCTGCCCGAGGGAGTGGTAGAGTCAGATTCATTGGCGACCTTTAAGCGGCATTTGGATAGGTACATGGATGGGTGCTTAATCTAGGATAGAAGTTCGGCACAACATCGTGGGCCGAAGGGCCTGTTCTGTGCTGTATTGTTCTATGTTCTATGTTCTATGTTCTATTACTGGATATTTAGGTAATTTACTCATCTTATTTTACCTTAACCATGTGTATTTGCAGTTAAAAGTGTCTTGGAAATGGTTTTTTTTTGGGTCCAGAAATGGATTAATTCACTTTCCATTATTTCTTATGAGGAAAGTAGTTTGGAATCTGAACTTTTTGCAATCGGAATAGCCTCCTGGAACAAATTAAAGTTGGATTCCGAGGCACCACTGTACTTGGTTTATAGCTCAGTTATGGTCAGCGCCAGCATTTCACATGTTCATGGCATGGGGCAGCTACCCTCTTAACAACCAGCTCAGGCTGAACGTGCAAGTTACCAGGCAAGGTTGGCAGTTCAGGTTCGGAGGACCTTAAGGGTCACTGCAAACTGAAGCCTCCGAACAGGGACGTCAAATGTCACCTGCAACAGGATATCTCTAATGGGAAGAAGTCAATGAGGCTGTTAGAGATGTACATGCTGGACACTGAGTGGCAATGGGAGCTGGTTACAATTGGTGATTACAAATAACAATGCCGATACCTGACCCCCACCCCCGACCCACAGCCAAAAGCAGAGCCCATGCACAGAAGCATGGTCAGAATTTTTTTTAGAATTAGAATCCCTACAGCATGGAAACAGATCATTCAGTTCAACAAGTCCACAGTGGCCCTACGAGGAGTATCCCACGCAGACCCATACCCCTATCTCTCTGTCTTTCCCCTGACTAATGCACCAACCTGCACATCCCGGACACTATGGGCAATTTAGCATGACCAATTCACCTAACTTGCACGTCTTTGGACTGTGGGAGGAAACTGGAGCACCCAGAGGAAACCCACGCAGACACAGGGAGAATGTGCAGAATCCACACAGTCATCCAAGCTTGGAATCGAACCTGGGTTCCTGGTGCTGAGAGGCAACAGTGATAACCACTGAGCCACTTGGCCACTTTTATAGCCACCCCTCCCACTTGGAGGAATGAAAGAAGGGGCAGGAGTACACTAAGGAATCCCAGCATACAAGTCCCCTGCCCCCAGAGGTGGGGAACTCCCTCAAATGAACCCAGGACCAGCCATCTCATTCGGGACTTAAAATTCCAATCTGGCACAAGGAAGTTTGGAAAAAGGGGCGAACATCCAGAGTACCATCCTAACAGCACCAGCTGGAATGAAAACAGGCTGTGGCTTATACATTGAGGATGTCAGGGGAAACCCTGTACAGGAAATAACTTTAAAAGCCTCCAGCCACGAGGGCCGAAGCTCCGGTCCACATCCACAGCACATTTATTCAATTGACTCTATTGTTTCTATTTTATAAAAAAAAGGGTGGGGAGTGGCGGTGGTGCCAAGAATGTTTGAAAATTGGAATAATTGGATAATTTTAAAATGTTATATAGAACACAGTGTCAGATATTAGATCAAGATATTCATAGAAATTACTCTTGTGTTTTCTTCAGAAAATGCACCAGAATGGCGACTCCAGGATAGAAATGCAACCACTACAAAGTGTTTATTGTGTATTATGTATCACTGTAATGAGTGTATCCAAAAATGTATTGCAGAACAAAGGTGAACAAAGAACAAAGAAAACTTACAGCCCAGGAACAGGCCCTTTGGCCCTCCAAGCCTGAGCCAATCCAAATCTACTGTCTAAACCTGTCGCCCAATTCCTAAGCATCTTATCCCTCTGCTCTCCACCTACTCATGCATCTGTTCAGACACGTCTTAAATGAATCTGCCATACCTGCCTCTACCACCTCTGCTGGCAACATATTCCAGGCACCCACCACCCTCCGTGTAAAGTACTTTGTGCATCTATCCCCCTTAAACTTTTCACTTCTCACCTTGAAAGCGTGACTTCTCGTTATTGAATCCTTCACCCTGGGAGAAAACTTGTCTCTATCCACCCTGTCTATACCCTTCATGATTTTGTAAACCTCAATCAGGTCCACCTCCCAATCTCCTTTTTTCTAATGAAAACAATCCTAACCTACTCAACCTCTCTTCATAGCTAGGACCTTCCATACCAGGCAACATCCTCCTAAACCTTCTCTGCACCCTCTCCAATGCGTCCACATCCTTTTGGTAATGTGGTGACCAGAACTGTATACAATATTCTAAATGCAACCAAACCAATCTCTTGTACAATTTTAACATGACCTGCTAGCTCTTATACTTAATACCCCGTCCGATGAAGGCAAACATACCATATGCCTTCTTGACCACTCTATCCACCTGTGCAGCAACACAGGGTGCAATGGACCTGCACTCCCAGATCTCTGTGCTCATCAACTTTTCCCATGGCTCTTCCATTCATTGTATAATTCACTCTAGAATTAGATTTGCCTAAATGCATCACCTCACATTTGCCTGGATTGAACTCCATCTGCCACTTTTCCGCCCCTCTCTCCAGTCTATCTATATTCTCCTGGATTCTTTGACAGTCCCTTATGCTTTCTGCTACTCCACCAATCTTCGTGTCATCTGCAAACTTGCTGATCATACCAACAGTGCTCTCTTCCAGATCATTTATGTATATCACAAACAACAGTGACCCCAATACTGACCCCTGTGGAACACCACTGGTCACCTTTCTCCATGTCAAGAAACTCCCTTCAACTACTACTTTCTGTCTCCTGTTGCTCAACCAGTTCTTTATCCACCTAGCTAGAACACCCTCTACACCATGTAACTTCACTTTCTCTATTAGTTTACCATGTGGAAGCTTATCAAACGCCTAACTAAAGTCCATGTATATGACATCAAAAGCCCCTCCCTCATCTATCAACTTGGTCACTTCCTCAAAGAACTCTTTTAAGGTGGTAAGGCATAATCTCCCCTGCACAAAACCATGTTGCCTATCACTTATAAGCCTTTTCTTTTCTAAATATAAATAGATCCTTTCCCTTAGTACCTTCTCCAGCAACTTTCCCATCACTGACGTCAGGCTCACTGTCAGTAGTTACCTGAAATATCCCTACTCCCCTTCTTGTACAGGGGGGCAACATGAGCAACCCTCCAGTCCTCCGGCACCTCACCTGTTTTTAAGGATGCCACAAAGATATCTGTCAGGGCCCCAGCTCTTTCTCTCTTGCCTTCCTCAGCAATCTGGGATAGATCCCATACGGTCCTGGGGATTTGTCCACCTTAATAACCTCTAGCCTACCCAACACATCTTCCCTACTTATGTCAACAATGCAGGCACAAGGGAAAATGATATACCCAGGTACAACCCACTAGATGTCGCAGTATGTTTAGATGGAACCACCTAGCCGTTAATAGGTGAAAGGAAAGGGACTCTTTAATGATCTAGCCACAGCATATGGGGCAGGGGTGCCAGTGGTCAATACCCTTGAAATGGTTAATTTGGAAAATATTTCAGGATCTTGACTCAACAAGTCAAACAAGCCCTAGAAAGACTGAATACATACAATCAACAGGAGACCACCGGATAAGTAGTGCAGAATCCACTTAGTGACCATACTGGAGGGTCATGCCAAGATGATTAACAAGATCATCCAGGACAAAATTCATAAATAATGTTGAGCAGCAAACTGCACCCTGTGCAGCATTTATAGAAATGAGATTATTGAACAGCTGAGGGAGGACCTCAGGCAGACTAGCCAAGTGATGCAGGCTGTATGATTCTATCAGGTAAAAACCATGACTGCAGATGATGGAAACTAGATTCTGGATTAATGGTGCTGGAAGAGCCCAGCAGTTCAGGCAGCATCCAAGGAGCTTCGAAATCGACGTTTCGGACAAAGGCCCTGTATGATTCTATGAACAGCTCAAATATTTGTTCAAGGAGGGAACCCATGCCAATATCTCTAGCTGTCAGTTGCGTGCAGCTCACCAAGGTGTGGTATAATGACAACTGCAAGGACATTCTTGGCGAGGTATTGGGTCTGGTGCTCGGGATTCCAATTATCCCGAGTGACAAAGTTGAGTTGAGGACCTTTGAAGTCAAAAATATTGGAATTATAAAAAATGGTATTTGGATGGGTTACCATTACACCCTTCCATATTCTGTGAAAAGACAGTGGCCATTGATTGGGTCCACTCTAAGTACATGCGAACAAACAGACCATACCATCATCTGCCCCTATTCTGTATATTCTAATGAACATGCTGTCTGTGGTTTTAAAACAAACAGTGATTTAAACTGCACTCTCAAAGCTCAGTCACATGGGTCTCATACAGCAGGAGGGAAATACTGTGTAACAACTTCACTTGATAACAATCATTATGGGCATTCCACCTGCAATATCATAGACACTACTTTTTGTTTCAACCCCCACATTCCTGCATGCATAGGTTTAATAGAGTTAACTGACATGAGACCAGAGACATTCAGCAATACTACTGATGAACTGAGAGACTCTCTCTGGAGATTCTTTGAGAAATATGCCATTGGGATAAACCTCCTACTGGAGGAGCTGGATGAGGTTGAAACATAAGTAGCAAACGTTCACTGGTGTAGTACAGCAAACAAAAAGCTGCAGTATAACATAGACGAGATTAAGTTTACTAATTGGTGAGATGACCTTTGGAACTGGGTCACAAATATACATATCCATCCATGGATTTGTCTCCTCTCTCATCTGGCTATCGTCACAATCATATTGATTCTAGCTAAAAGTCACACAACAGCAGGTTATAGTCCAACAGGTTTATTTGGAAGCACTAGCTTTCAAAGCGCTGCTCCTTCATCAGGTGGTTGTGGAGTACTCCACATGCTCCACAACCACCTGACAAAAGAGCAGCACTCTGAAAACTAGTGCTTCCAAATTAACTTGTTGGACTATAACCTGGTGAGGTGCGATTTTTAACTTTGTACACCCCAGTCCAACACTGGCACCTCCAAATCGTATTTATTCTAGCATACGTCACAGTGATAACTCTTAAGGTCAGGAGTTGGAAAAGCAGATATTTCAACAACTTGACACATTCACCATGGGCAATACACATGACTGGGTTAGAGATTCATAGGACACAGGGAACTGTCAGGTTATTTTATGTTTTCTTTGATATACATATGCTTTACAAATCTATTCCTTCCTGTATTGCTTGGTATTTTTAATTCTAGATTATGTTTACCACAGTGACTTCCCTTATGTATATTGAAATTCAGTCATGTACAGTGTCGCAACAATTTACTGCTGTATGTAACCATGTAACGATAGTGAAGGCGTTTGGTATACTTTCCTTTATTGGTCAGAGTATTGAGTACAGGAGTTGGGAGGTCATATTGCAGCTGTACAGGACGTTGGTTAGACCACTATTGGAATATTGTGTGCAATTCTGGTCTCCTTCCGATCGGAAAGATGTTGTGAAACTTGAAAGGGTTCAGAAAAGATTTACAATGATGTTGCCAAGGTTAGAGGATTTGAGCTATAGGGAGAGGCTGAACAGTCTGGGTCTGTTTTCCCTGGAGCATCAGAGGCTGAGAGTTGACCTTATAGAGGTTTACAAAATCACGAGGGGCATGGATAGGATAAATAGACAAAGTCTTTTCCTTGGGATGGGGTAGTCCAGAACTAGAGAGCGTAGGTTTAGGGTGAGAGGGGAAAGATTTAAAAGAGACCTACGGGGCAACTTTTTCGCACAGAGGGTGGTACGTGTATGGAATGAGCTGCCAGTGGATGTGGTGGAGGCTGGTACAATTGCAACATTTAAGAGGCATTTGGATGGGTATATGAATAGGAAGGGTTTGGAGGGATATGGACTGGGTGCTGGCAGGTGGGACTAGATTGGGTTGGGATATCTGGTTGGCATGGACAGGTTGGACCGAAGGGTCTGTTTCCATGCTGTACAACTCTATGACTCTAATTACTGAAACCTATTCCAGTATCTGCAGGAGAGGAAGAGATAAAAAGCTGGAACATTCAATTTATAATTTAATTTGAAGTCACTTGCTTATTGACTAATGGTGGTGTAGTGTTTAACTAAGGCTACTTCGTGCATTCTCGAGATGTTACCATTCTCATTTCCAGGGAGCTAAGGCTTATAAACCTATTTTATAACTTCACAATAAATGATGATCTTCTAACAACCTCACTACTCTGACTTAAGAATAACTACTGGGTTGAATCAATGTATCTTTAAGATTTGATATAGCAGATGGTGACAAGCTTATTGGTGTAATTTGATTTTTTTTTTCTTCTAGGTAGATTAAGGCTGCTCTCATCTTGACAGATTTTAGGTAAAGTTGTGACTGCCTGTAATGGCAACTGGAAAGAAATACCTCAGACATCAGGTGACATAGTTTGGGACATACATTTCAGTTGATGTGAAATTGGGAAACATTAGTTTCTCTGCTGAGTGTAATAAGGTGGATGTTAATACTGAAACTCCTTACTGTTCCTCCTGCACAGAATATGGGCTGCTCATTGTTGGAAGAGAAAATTGAATATTAAGGAATGTAATCCTATGATTATTCATTGCACTTTATATTCGAAATAATTTTGACCGGTGAAAGTCTCAGGGAGTTGTGCAGGACGAGAGTGATGTTTGAAGTGTTGATTTTTTAGTTCTATCTATTAATTTGGCTTCATTGGAACAAATGTCTGTATTAAAGCTTTTATAAAAGAATACCAACACATATTTCACAATATTATAGCCAATTAATAGGATTTATTACATAGAAACTGAGTAAAAGTAACTATAAATAATAAATGAAGCACAGGTTTAATATTTTGCGAGGTTAGCTACTAACACGAGGATTGCATTAAGTCTTTTTCTGAGGGAATTGAACCATACATTAATCTAAATTATCTCAGTAATATGACAGCATGATTGCTTTCTAATGGTCACTAACAGTTTTGTGCGTGATTTTCCCAGTCATTAACTTCTAAGGATCAGTTCCAAAATATATTCAGAATGCCTCGTGCTTTGAATCAAAAATGTTCATTTTTGATTGAGCTTATTTATTTTCTGTTGTGTTTATATTCTTAGCCTATTTTCGAATATTAATAGGAAAACCAACAGAGGATTGCAATGGATGGAAATAGTGAGGAAATAAATTAGCTTACAAATTACATTGAGTGATCGTATTGTGTGAATAGTAACATTTTCATCTCTCCCCTGTTTTGACTGAGGCATTAACCGGCCTAGTGACCAGTCATATTATAATACTGCTCACAGTCATCTCAAGGTTACCATCACAAAGATTTGAGTAATTATGCCTTCAATGTGGGGAAGATTGGCACACGATGCAAACCCCTGCTCCTTATCTTGCTGCTTCGTGATGCTCATGGGGATAGTGATGAAAGTGTTCGCTGGCATCAGCAACCTGCTTGATCCAAGCATAAACAGCAGAATGCATGATGCTTCTGAAATTCTCTGTGGCACCCTGTAAGGAGCCTGAGACAAAGAAAGGCAGCGCTGCGTGACCTTGATTTGTCATGGGTCGTGCTGTGCTATGTTCCTGCAGAAGAACAAAGCTCTGGTAAAGCCTCTCCCGGGAATCAAACCTATTTCATCAGAGCTGCCAATGTGGGCCTGTAAAATCTATTGGGGTGCAAGGGCTTTTCTAAGTACACATCCTTCAGTTTGCTCTCACCGAATTCTAGCATTGTTTGCTACATATGCTATTGTTCCTCCTCTTGTCATAATGTAATGCCTGGAAGGTATCTCAAGGGGAAGACAGTGAAAAATGAGTTAACAGCTCAGAAATTCCAGCAACAATACAAACACTTTCAAATCAGTTAAGTTGGAAATTCCCATAAAGTAGGACAAAGAAAATAGCTGCAAGCAATCTATTTAGTTTTACGTGAAAACACTCAACAACCTTCTTACATACTGATGGAAATGGCCACCTGTGCTACCTATTATTGGTGGGTGGGAACAGGAATTGAATGAGGAAACATGGGCAGAGAGAAAAGTGACATTATTTAACTGATTTTGATTTTGATTTCCAAATATTTAAAGCTACGTATAAACCTCCTGCATGTTTTGGATCAGTGATAGAGATGGCTAGAGGGCAGGTTGGATGGAGGGCTCACCAAAAATTTGGATGGACATCAACACTGTAATATGTTGGTGCCTTTACCCGTAGAGGAGCTGTAGCAAACAGAAGTCAACTCCATTTCTGCAATAAAAGGAAAAGTTGCAGACTTCATACTGTGTTGGCTGAATGGCAGAGAGTAATAATGAATGATTGTTTTTCAGAATAGAAGAAGTAAATTAGTGGGTTTCCTGGAGTCGGTATTAGAGGTACTGTTTTTCTTGATCTATATTATTAGATTTGGGTCTACAAGGCAGAGTTTCAATTTGTGAACATGAGAGAAATATGAGTGATATCACTGGACTTCAATATAATGTGGACTTTCTGGTGGAATGAGTGGACATGTGGCATATTTGAATTTAATGCAGAGAAGTAGGAAGTAATGCACTATTGTTGAAAGAATGAGAGACAACTTTAACTAATTTCTAAGGAGGGTGCAGTAACAGAGAGATCTGGATAGAGCCAGACAAATCATTTCAGGTGGGAGGACAGATTGAGAAAGTGATTCAAAAGGCATACATTATCCTCGGTGTTTGAAATTAGATTAATTAGATTCCCTAAAGTTTGGAAACAGGCCCTTCGGTCCAACAAGTCCACACTGACCCTCCGATGAGTAACCCACCCAGACTCATTTCCCCCTGACTAATACTATGGGCAAGTTAGCATGGCCAATTCACTTGACTTGCACATCTTTTGGAATGTGGGAGAAAACTGGAGCACCCGGAGAAAACCCACACAGGCACAGTGAGAATGAGCTAAGTCCACATAGACAGTTGCCCAAGGCTGGAATTGAACCTGGGTCCCTGGTGACATGAGGCAGCAGTGCTAACCACTGAGCCACCATGCTGCCCTAAGGGCATAAAATAGAATTGCCTTTGTCCTGAGGTTGCAGGCTTGGTGATAGGGGATGGGGAGAGGGTACCCTTGCCACGTCAGCTCCCTGACACATTTCTGCCACTGGGGAAGGTTATCAGCTGCAGGCTGGAATGGGCATCAGCTACCTGCTGAATCAAGGTGCTATTTCATGGTAATTCCTTCCACTCATGAGCATTGCACTGTCAACAGAGAAGCACCAAAACATCTCCTACCCCACTAGTTTCTTCCACCCACACAACTCCCATACTCACCACATCCCCATCCCCCACCATCTCCTCTCTGTTTGAGTGAATGTGAACTATCTCTAGCTCTATTCACCTCCCCCCAAGGCTCATGTTCTACCACCCTCAAATGGAGATGTCATCTTCCCTCACTCACTCCCGCCAACTCCAATCCTGACAGCACTCACCCTATATACCCTCTGTGGTGCCTACTCACCCATTGAGGATACCTCCCCACCTGCACCAAGGTAACAGCTGTGCCATCCACTTTCATCTCCCTAATAATGAGCGCTCTCTCTCCTCCTTGACCCCAACAGAAGTGAAAGACTCAACACAGCTGGTGGTCTGCCTGACACTGAGCTTCTCACCCCTCATGAGGAACGAACACTGACTCAGACTGCCCTAAGAGACTGACTAACTGTGTCTAAACATCTGGATGGAATTCGGAGGTTGGCCTTGACTTACTGTCAGGGGACCCCCTGAGAGAAGGCTCTCTCCCTTCTCTTGACTGTAGCCTACTGACAACCATGACATGCTTTCTGGCTTATATCTGCACTAAATGACCTGGAATAAATAGAGCTGGCTATCTCTGGCAGAGTGGCAAGGCCCTAAAGGCAAGTCAAAAGACTATAAGAAATAGGAGCAAAATTAGGCCATTCAGCCCATTGAGCCTGCTCTGTCATTAAACCATGGCAGATATACTTCTCAAACCCATTCTCCTGCCTTCTCTTCATAACTCTTGATCCTCTTACCAATCAAGAAACTATCTTGATATACTTGAATATACTCAATGACTTGGCCTCCACAGCTCTCTGCGGCAATGAGTTCCACAGATTCAACACCCTCTAGCTGAAGAAACTCCTCCTCATCTCAATTCTAAAGGGGCACTCCTCTGCTCTGAGTCGTGCCCTCAGGTGCTAATCCCCCTTACAAGTGGAAAAATCTTCTACATGTCCATTCTATCCAGACCTCTTAGTATTGTGTAAGTTTCAATCAGATCCTCCCTCGTCCTTCTAAACTCCATTTAGTACAGACCCCAGAGTTGTCAACCACTCCTCGTGTGACAAGTCCTTCATTCTTGTGAACCTCCTCAGGACTCCCTCCAACAGCAGCACTTCCTTCATTAGATACAGGGCCCATAACAGATCACAAATATTCCAGATGCGGTCTGACCACAATCTCAGACAGTTCAGCAGCACATCTCTGCTGTTCGATTCTAGCCCTCTTGAAATGAATGTGAACATTGCATTTGTCTTCCTAACTGCCAACTGAACATGCATGTTAACCTTAAGAGAAGAAACCTGAACTAGGACTCCCAAGCCCCTTTGTTCTTCAGATTTCCAAAACCTTTCTCCATTTGGAAAACAGTCCACGCCTCTATTCTTCCGAACAAAGTGCATAACCTCACAATTTTATCTACCATTTCTTTGTCCACTCTCCTGGCCTGTTCAAGTCCTTCTACAGCCTTCCTGATTCCTCAACATTTCCTGCCCCTGCACCTATCTTTGTGTCATCTGCAAACTTAGCAACAGTGCCCTCAGTTTCTTGACAGGATTGTTAATGTATAACATGTATGGTTGTGACTTCTGCACTAACACGTGTGGAACTCCATTAGTCACTAGTTGCTATCCTGAAGAAGACCCCTTTATCTGCCTTCTGCCAGTCAGCCAATCCTCTATGTATGCCAGTCCCTTGAATTTGATTCATTGTCATATGTACCAAGATACAGTGAAAAGTATTGTATTGTGTGCTTTACAGGCAGATTATATCATACTAAAGTTCATCTGGGTAGCAGAACAGAGTGCAGAATATATTGTTTCAGCAACAGAGAAGGTGCCGAAAGTGAGATCAAAATTAACATTTGAGAAGTTCATTCAAAAAACCGATACAGCGGGGAAGAAGCTATTATTGAATCTATTCGTAGGTGTATTTGAGCTTTTATAACACCTCCCTGCTGAAAGAGGTAGAAGAGAGAATAACTGGGGTGGGAGGGGTCTTTGATTCTGTTGGTTGCTTTCCTATGGCAGCAAGAAGCATAGATAGAGTCAATGGATGGATAGGGTTATGTTCATGACTCTCTGTAATTTCTTGTGGTCTTGGGAAAACCAGTTGTCATACCACACTGTGATGCTTCCAGATAGAATGCTTTCTATGGTGCATCTATAAAAATTGCTAAGAGTCTTTGTGGACAATCCAAATTTCCATAACCTCCTGAAGAAGTTCAGGTATTGTTGTGCTTTCTTGACCATTGTGTCAGCATGGGTTGACCAGGACAATTTGTTGGTGAACATCACTTGACACTCAACCATCTCTACCTCAGTACCACTGATGTAGACAGGGGCATGTCCTCCACTCTGTTTCCTTAAATTAATGGCCAACTCCTTCATTTTGCTACTTTTGACATGATGGTCTCATCTTATTTAGCAGCCTCCTGTTCAGGACCTTGTCAAAGGCTTTCTGTAAATCTAAATAGATCACATTCAATGCTCTCCCTTGTCTAACTTGCTTGTTACCTCCTTAAAAAATTATAACAAATTTGCACTTGTCGATGCTATGCTTTCTCAGCCCTATTTTATCATGCACTTCCAAGTTCCCCACAATCTTGTCCTCAATAACAGATTCTAAAATCTTACCAACGAGCAAGGTCAGAGTAACTGGCCAATAGCTTTGTAACTTTTGCCTCCCTCCCTCCCTTAGACAGAGGTGATACATTCCAGTCTCTGTAATCCTTCCTGATTCCAGTGATTCCTGAAAGATCACCAACAATACCTCTCAAATCTCCTCAGCTATCTCCTTCAGAACTCTGAGGTGTAGTCCATTTGGTCTGATTGATTTATCCACCTTCACACCTTACAGTTTCGCCAGCATTTTATCCTTAGTGATGGTCACTGCACTCATCTCTATCCACTGACTCTCTTGAAGTTTTGGTATGTTCCTGGTGTCTTCCACTGTGAAAACTCATACAAAGTACCTATTCAGTTCCTCAGCCATTTCTTTGTTCCCCATTAGTACTTCTTCAGCCTTATTTTCCAACAGGCCAATGTCCATTTTTGGCTCTCTCTTACATTTTTGATACCTAAAAATACTCTTGCAAACTTTTTATATTACTAGCCAGTTTACTCTCATATTTTATCTTCTCTCCCCTTATTGCTTTTTTAGTCATCTTCTGCTGTTCTGTAAAGGGTTCCCATTAATCCTCACCATACTGTCCTTTTTCTTTTGCATTTATCCTGTCCCGGACTTCCCTTATCAGCTATGGTCGCCTGGTTCTCCCCTTGGTATGCTTCTTCTTTTGTAGGATGAATTTCTACTGTACCTCCAAAATTACTCCCAAACTCCTGCAATTGCTGCTACACCAACTTCCTTGTTAGGCTCCCTTTCCAATCAAATCTGGCCAACTCCACCGTCAAATACTCTGTAGTTACCTTAACTCAATTATCATATTGTTACATCTGATTCAAGCTTCTCCCTCTCAAACCGCAGGGTGAATTCTGTCATTTTATAATCACTACCTCAAGATAGTGACTACCCCAAGGTAAGCTTCCTAATCAAGTCTGCAGCATTACACAAAACCAAATCCAGAATTGCTGCTCCTTCTTGTGCTCTACCATATGCTGCTCCAAAAATCCATTTCATAGAGATTCCATTAATTCCTTTCCTTGAGGTCTGCTACCAACCTGATTTTCCCAGTCCACCTGTATATTAAAGTCCCCCATGATTATTTTAATAGTGTCTGTCTTACAGGAGACTTGCGATGCAGTGGGTCCAGTCCATGAAGTGGTTGCATATCCCTGAGTATACAGAGTCTTTGCTGCAACATTACAATAATAGTGGCCAGAGTAGCCCAGGATGCAGCACTCAAGTGCAGAAACATTAAAACAAGCCTGAAAGTAAATCAGAGATGTGACATGTGGGTTCTTAGAAGTGTGCACATGGTGTAAGCCAATGTCCAAGGTTGTGATTTGGTGATGCCGGTGTTGGACTAGGGTGTACAAAGTTAAAAAATCACACAACACCAGGTTATAGTCCACCAGGTTTAATTGGAAACACACTAGCTTTCGGAGCGTCGCTCCTTCATCAGGTGATTGTAGAGGCCACAATTGTAAGACACAGAATTTATAGAAAAAGTTTACAGTGTGATGTAACTGAAATTATACATTGAAAAATACCTTAATTGTTTGTTGAGTCTCTCATCTGTTAGAATGACCATGATAGTTTCACTTCTTTCATACGTAAATCACAAAACTTTTTTAAAAAGTTACCTTTTCAGGTTAACTGTAACAATTGGTGTTAGCTAGACAATATGTTGAAGGTGTTAGCCCCCTGTGTTCTTTGTCTATGCCATAATGTTTAGACTGATTCTAATCTAAAAAGTGAGATAACAGAGTCTTACATGAATTCATGCAGTTTTTGAGCAAAGTACAAATTCACCCCACAAACATATATGTATATGTGTGCATCATGTGAGTGTGTGTGTGTCTGTCTGTCTATCTGGGCTCGGGGGTTATGAGTGTGAGAGAGAGTGTATATGTGTGTGTATGTGAGTGTAGAGTGTCTTAAGTCTGTGAGGGGGTGCATGTGTGAGTGTGGGAGTGTGAGTGTCTGTAGGATTGTGTGTGTTTCTGGGGTGGGGGGTTGTGAGTGTCTGTGAGAGAGAGTGTATATGTGTGTGCGTGAGTGTAAGTCTCTGAGAGGATGCATGTGTGAGTGTCGGAATGTGTGTGTCTGTAAGGGTGTGTGTGAGTGTCTGTGTGCGTGACTGTGTATATGTGTGTCCGTGTGTATGTGTGTGTATAGGAGTGCCTCTGTGTGTGTGTATAGGAGTGCCTGTGAGCGTGTGTGTGTGTGTGTGCGTGTGTAGGAGTGTCTGTGTGTGTGTATAGTGCAATGGTGGTCACCTGTAGCGTGACATGAACCCAAAGTCCCGGTTGAGGCCCTCCCTATGGGTACCGAACTTAGCTATCAGCCTCTGCTCAGCCACTTTTCCCTGCTGCCTGTCCTGAAGTCCGCCTTGGAGGATGGTCATTTGATGGTCTGTGGGCGAATGTTCTGGACCGCTGAAGTGTTCCCCAACTGGGAGGGAACCCTCCTGTCTGTTGATTGTTGTGCGGTGCCCATTCATCCGTTGCCATAGCCTTTGCTCGGTTTCCCCAATGTACCACGCCTCAGGACATCCTTGCCTGCAACATATAAGATAGACTACGTTGGCTAAGTCACATGAGTACCTGCCACGTACATGGTGGGAGGTGTCCCCACGCGTAATGGTGGTATTCATGCCCACACTCTGAGATGTCTTGCAGCGTTTACCATGACAGGGTTGTATGGAGTTGTCCTGAAAGTCGGGCACCTTACTACGAACAATGATCTGTTTGAGGTTTGGCAGTTGTTTAAAGGTGTGGGGAAGGTCTTGGCAAGGTGCTCATCCTCATTTATAATGTGTTGCAGGTCACGAAGAACATGGCGTAGTTTTTCAGCTCCTGGGAAATACTGAACAACGAAGGGTACCCTGTCAGTTGCAGCACGTGTCTATCTCCTGAGGAGGTCATTACAGTTCCTTGCTGTGGCACATCGGAACTGGCGATCAATGAGTTGAGCATCTTACCCCGTTCTTATGAGGGCATCCCTGAGTAGTTCCAGGTGCCTGTCACGTTCCTCCTCATCTGAGCAGATCCAGTGTATGCGTAGGGCTTGTCCATAGGGGATGGCTGTTTTAATATGTTTTGGGTGAAATCTGGATAAGTGTAGCATTGTGAGGTTATCTGTGGGTTTGTGGTAGAGTGAGGTGCTGAGGTGTCCATCCTTGATGGAGATGCATGTGTTCAAGAATGAGGCAGATAGTTGAGAGTAGTCCATGGTGAGTTTGATGGTGGGATGAAACTTGTTGATATCACTGTGTGGGGGGGTGCATGTGGTCTGTACCCATAGAATGTGTCTTGAGATGTTGATGCCAGGTATATAACATTATGTAAGTTGGATTCTCCAGGTATCTGCTCTGAGTTTCATGTTGAGAATGATCAATTTTATACATTTCCTGTGCTTGATAATAAGGTAGAAAGCTCTATATTAATGAGAGGAGATATATAGTGAATTAACAAGCAGTAATCTCCCTTAATAAGCAACTAATTGCTGTCTGGCTAGAATCTCATCTCAACATTCAGAACTTAATTAAATCAATGCAATGAATTGCTTTGAACTTTGATAAAGCTCTCACTGGACTTTTCATGTGATTCAACCAGATTTTTCACCAAAATCCATGTTGTACAGGCCCCTAAAAAATTTCAGCCCAGATTTTATTGAAACATAAGATTGTAATTGGAACTAATTTGGAAAAGAATAGCTGAAGGCAGGTCTGAATTATTGGATATGATTTCCCGTTGATATTCTGTGAAGCTGAATGCTCTGATCAGTGGCAAAATTAAGTTGATATGTGTTACATCTTGACCAAGAACCAAAATGAGTGATCTCAGCATTATTGCTTTCTACAAGAAACATGATCAGATGTAATGTATTTTCTCAGCAAGCGGCTTAAACATTGGACAATGAGGAGGTTTTAAAAATTCTATTCAAAACCATGGTCAAACTTATCGGAAGGAAGATCTATTAAATGCTTATGAGGTGTGATCAGACTTCATTAAATTTAAAAGTTTGTTGGTTATTCTTTGGAAGAATTTCTAACAAAATTTAACAATCTATTGTAAATATCCTATTTAAAGATTCCTAACTCAGTGCTTGTTTTTAAATTGTTACACAGTGCTGGGGTGTTGAACATGGATAGACTCCTAGAATTAACTGAAATTTGATTTACAGAAATAAATACATATTTGAAACAAATGACAGAAAGCTTCAAAAAAATTCCTTGGGAAACACTCACTCCCAGCAGCCTCCATGGCTCATATGAGGTTTCCTACAAGCATTAATACAAAGGCAAAGTCATTATTGAAAGGAATGAAAGTAAAGACACTTTAGCACCTTTGGCACATGACAGGAATGGGGGAATTAAAATAGGAGAATGAATTTCAAGAATGTCCAGGTTAAGTTCAACAAGTGTTTCAGATGCAATTCAACATACCATTATGCAATGAGTTGTCCTAAAACAAATTAGCAAAGCTTTTGAACTGATGCATGAAATGGAAGGTTCAAAAGTAGACAGAGAGGCTGATCGTATAGAAAAAAAGCTTTAACCTCATAATGGATGTTCTAGTTGGTTTCACAAAAATTTGCAAGTCTGATGACATGCATAAGAAAGCCAAAACTAAATTTTAATGTGAGGACATGGTATATTACAAAATATGAGGGCAGAAGGAATGGAAACATGCAAGGAAGGTTATAGGTAGCGTGAAAAAAAAAGCAATTTTACAACATGGCATACAAACAGGGTAGTTCATTATTCATTCATAGGATGTGGGTGCTGCAAACTACTCCTCACATTTATTGACCATCCTTATATGCCCTTGAGAAGACAGTGCTGCTGAGCATTGTGCAATCACACTGAAATTTGTTACATTTTCGTCAGCCTTTTCTTTTGCATTGATATGTTGGATTTCTGATCTTTGAGGATGTCCAGTGAGTTGTTTAATTGTCCACCACTCTTCATGACCAGACTTAGTAGGTCTGCAGAGCCTAGATCTGATCTTTTGGTTGTGGGATCTCTCAGCTCTGCCTATTATGTGCTGCTGGGTGCACAGGTAGCCCTGTGTTGTAACAGGATCATTTTTAGGTATGCCTGGTGCTGCACTTGCCATGCCCTTCTACACTTTCCATTGATCCTTGGTCTTGATGGCAATGGTAGAGTCAGGGCTATTCTGGGCCATGAAGTTGCACATTGTGTTGGAGTATAATTAGCTTCTGTTGATGGCCTATAGGTGACCAACCTATTGTTGCTGTATCTGCTTGAAATCTCTCTCTTTCAGTATACTGGTTATAGCATACACCCTGATGGAAGATATCTCGGTGTGGAGGGGGGAAATATTGCATCTACAATAATTCTTTGATAGTCACTACTACAGATATTATCAATGAACAGATGCATCTGCGACATGTAGCTATGTGAGGATGGTTTAGGTACCCTGTTTCCTCTTGTAAGCTCTCTCACTAACTACCACATGCCCAGTTTATCAGCTGTGCCCTTCAGCACTGAGTCAGTTCAAGCAATTGTGGTGTTTTCATGCAACTACTAGTGATGGACATTGAAGACTCCTACTTAGTAGGCATTTCCAACCCTTGCAACCATTGTGCATTAACATGGAAGAGGACTAACTCATCAGCTCAGAGGGTTGGTTGGGGGAGGGTACGGGGCTGGAGAGAAGCAGTAGTAGACAGTGGCTAGGTGGTAATCAGCACGAGGTTTCACCGGATGCCATGAGACTTTATAGGATCCATGAAGAACTCCCAATGCTGCCCCCTCCCACCTGTATATCGCTGTGCCACCACCTTCCAAGGATGACTGTAGTAATTTCGGGGAGTTTGTGACATATGATTCCATGAGTATGACAATGTCAGGCTACCTCATGACTAATCAGTGAGACAGTTCTCTCAAATTTGCCACAAGTGCCAAATGTTAGCAATGTGACAATACTGTGGCTTTAAAAGGTGAATTTTGTCCTTTTTGTTGTGAAGAAAGATTGAGACAGAGGTACCAAACAGTCTGCTTAAAGCCAATAAACAACTTGTGAGGCCTTGAGCTTTTTTTAAAAAAAGTTCGAACAATAGAAGCAGCCTGAATGGGTGGGGTCAAGCTCCCACAAAATCAAGATATTTAGTTTTAGCTTTTTGCAGTTGCTGGGGTCTTGAAGCTATATGCATTATTTTGTTCACCATTTCAATAGTTACGATTAAGCCAATTCTTTTATTTGTATTTTGTCTGTATTTTAATTGTAGTGTAAAAATAAAGTATGTTTTGCATAAAGTTGAGTGGTTTGATGAATTGAATTCCATCTGGAACACAATGCCTTTCAAAGAAGAAAAGGTTGGGGTCTAGGCCTTCTTCTTAATGTATTTTGAGGGTGTTTTGTCTGATCCATAACTGTAAGGAGGATTTTGCAGGATTGGCAGAGCTGTTTTTAATGCTATCATTTCCAGTCCCTGCATCAGTGCCAGGTGTTCCATCTGGTATCATTCCTTTTATAAGGCTTTGAAGCAGGTGGATACAACTGAATGCCTTGTCAGTGTATTTTAGATGACATTTATGAGTGAACCATGTTGTTATGTGGTCTAGACTAGGTGAAGACAGCAGACTTTTTTTCCGTTAAGAACTTTTGTGATCCAAATGATTTTTACAGAAATTGGCACTTGGACTAGCTTTCGTCGTCATTGGACTAGCTTTTAATTCCAGATTTATTAATTGAATTCAAATTTCACCATCTGTCATGTTGGCATTCAAATCCAGGTCCCTTGAGCATTATGAGTCCAGTGACAATATCACTATACCATTGCTTCCAGCCTTGAGTGATCCAGAAAATTTTAAGCTCGTTATCTTTTGCGATGCTTCATATGGCAATTATTAGACCGTGCTTTACCATATGCAAAAACAAAGAACAAAGAAAATTACAGCACAGGAACAGGCCTTTCGACCGTCCAAGTCTACATCGATCCAAATTCTCTATCTAAACCTGTTGACTATTTTCTAAGGCTCTGAATCCCTCTGCTCCCTGCCATTCACATATCTGTCTAGATACATCTTAACTGACGTTATCATGCCTGCCTCCACCACCTCAGCTGACAATGCATTCCAGACACCCACCACCCTCTGCGTTAACAACCCTCCCTGCATATTTTCCTTAAACTTCTCCCCTCTCACCTTGAACTCGTGGCCCCGTGTAATTGAGTCCCAACTCTGGTGAAAAATTTCTTGCTATCCACCCTGTCTATACCTCTCATTATTTGGTAGACCTCAATCATGTCCCCCCCTCAACCTCTGTCTTTCTCATGAAAATAATCTTAATCTACTCAACCTCTCTTCATAGCTAACACCCTCCATACCAGGCAACGTCCTGCTGAACCTCCTCTGCACCCTCTCCAAAGCATCCACAACCTTTTGATAATGTGGCAACTAGAACTGGACACAGTATTCTAAATATGGCCAAACCAAAGTCTTATACAAATGTAACAATTTGGACTCAATACCACGTCTAACCCTTGTACTCAATACCACGTCCGATGGGAAAGCATGCCGTATGCCTTCCTGACCACTTTATCGATCTGCAATGCGACTTTCAGGGTGCAATGGACGTGAACACCCAGATCTCTCTGTACATGAATTTTCTCCAGGGCTTTTCCATTTACTGTATAGTTCACTCTTGAATTGGATCTTCCAAAATGCATCACCTCGCATTTGCCCGGATTGAACTCCATCTGCCATTTCTCCCCCCAACTCTCCAATCTACTGCATTCCCTGATAGTCCCCTTCCCTGTCTGCTACTCCACCAATCTTAGTGTCATCTGCTAATCAGACCACCTATACCTTCCTCCAGATCATTTACGTATATCACAAACAACAGTGATCCCAATACGGATCCACGTGGAACACCACTGGTCACAGTTCTCCATTTTGAAACACTCCCACTACTACGCCCTGTCTTCTGCTACCTAACCAGTTCTCTATCCATCTAGCTAGTACACCCTAGATGCCATGTGACTTCATTTTCTCCTTCAACCTACATGGGGAACCTTATCAAAAACCTTACTGAAGTCCTTGTATGTAATATCTACAGCCCTTCCCTCATCAATCCACTTTGTCACCTCCTCAAAGAATTTTATTAAGTTGGTAAGGCATGACCTTCCCTGCACAACACCATGCTGCCTATCACTGATAAGCCCATTTTCCTCCAAATCTAAATAGATATTATCCCTCAGTATCTCCTCCAGCAGCTTCCCTCCCACTGACGTCAGGCTTATCATTCTATAATTACTTGGATTATCCTTGCTATCTTTTTTAAACAAGGGGATAACATTATCAATTCTCCAGTCCTCCAGGACCTCACCCATGTTTAAGGATGCTGCAAAGATATCTGTTAAGGCCTCAGCTATTTCCTCTCTCACATCCCTCAGTAACCTGGGATAGATCCCATCTGGACCTGGGGACTTGTCCACCTTAATGCCTTTTGGAACACCCGACACTTCCTGCCTCTTTATGCCGACTTGACCGAGAGTAATCAAACATCTAACACTAACCTTAACATCTGTCATGTCCCTATCCTCAGTGAATACTGACACAAAGTATTCATTCAGAATCTTATCCATTTTCTCTGATTCCATGCATAACTTTCCTCCTTTGTCCTTGAGTGGGCCAACCCTTACTTGAGTTGCCCTCTTGTTCTTTACATATGAAGAAAAGGCTTTGGGACTTTCCTTAACCCTATTTGCTCAAGAGCTTTTATGACCCCTTTTAGCCCTCTTAATTCCTTGTTTCAGATTGGTCCTACCTTCCCAATATTCTTCCAAAGCTTCACCTTTTTTCAGTCACCTAGACCTTATGTATGCTTCCTTTTTCCTCTTAGCTAGTCTCACAAATTTCACCTGTCATCCATGGTTCCCTAATCTTGCCCTTTCAGTCTCCCATTTTCACCGGGCATGTTCTCTCCTGAATTCTAATCAACCTCTTTTTAAAAGCCTCCCACATATCGAATGTGGATTTACCTTCAAACAGCTGCTCCCAATTTATATTCCCTAGCTCCTGCCAAATTTTGCTATGGTTGGCCTTCCCCCGATTTGGCACTCTTCCTTTAAGATGACTCGCATCTTTGTTCATGAGTATTCTAAAACTCACAGAATTCTGATCACTATACCCCAAATAATCCCCTGCTGAAACTTTACCCACCTGGCCAGACTCATTTCCCAACACCAGGTCCAGTATGGCCCCTTCCCGAGCTGGACTATTTACATACTGCTCTATGAAACCCTCCTGGATGCTCTTTACAAATTCTGCTCCATCTAAACCTCTAACACTAAGTAAATCCCAGTCAATGTTGGGAAAATTAAAATCTCCTATCACCTTTCCATAATCTGTCTATACATTTGTACCTCTATCTTACACTTTCTGTTGAGAGGCCTGTAATACAGCCCCAACATTGTTACTGCACCCTTCCTATTTCTGAGCTCTGTCCACATTGCCTGATGCTCAAGTCCTCCATAGAGTCCTCCTTCATGGTGGAGAACAATAATAATTATCACCCATTAGCCCAGAATGCTAAGAAAAGTTTAAGAGGAGCATTTCAAAGCATCTTAGTTGCAGAAACATTGGCACTAGTGGAAGCATTAGATATGGGGAGTACTTATCTCACATTCTCAACAAAATCTGATACAAGCTGCAACTTGAGAAAACAATGTCCATAGAATGTTATGTGGATAATTGTTCTCTTTGGGATAATAGTCATTCAACAAAGGATGCTGTAGAAAAAGGATTGATCTTGCTCGTGTGAAAGAAATGTTGGAAAGACAATTGATTTTTAAACAAAAATGTGTTGACACAAGTCACCAATTGTCAGACTCTTTTACAAAGTGAATTACTTGTCCTAAGTAATTGTTACTTGTCCTCAAGGATGGATGCTTTGAGTTACAATAACATTGAAAATTAATTGTTTGAATGTTTCTTTTCATAATTGAGCTTATGATTTCTTTTCTTTAAAGAGAACAGAGTGCATTTTTAAAATTGGCTGAATTAAACTACAAGATATAAAACATGCAAAAAAAATGCTTCTTTTTTCATCAGATTTTATTTTAAGAAAAAGAGAAGAGTGGAATCTTTGATATAATAAATAATTAAAATTACAAAAACAGGATGGCTATTAATTAATAAATTAGTATGTCCTGTAAAGGGGGAACAAGGTAGGTGAGCAGGAGGCTGGAAGGACACAGCAAGCCAGGCAGCATCAGGAGGTGGAGAAGTCAACATTTCAGATGTAACCTTTCTTCAGGTCCAAGCTGGGACTTGCTTGTGAGTCAGTCACTTGTAAATTCATCCTGGGATATGTCTTGTGGTCAATCAGGACAGTCCTGCAAAATCTGTCTGGGATGGGAAGTCAGTCAGGGGAGCAGGCTGCACATAATTCGGGGCATTTCAGGGAGAGTCCATGGTGTTATCAATGCCACAGATAGTTTAAGTCTGGGGATTTGCTTGGTTGCATTTGTTGGCTGAGGAAATGGTCACTGTCATAGGACGCAATTGAATACAAAATGTTGGAATCTGATAAAGTAGGTGAGGGGCAAGTCATACACACTCTGACTTTGATGTGGGGAGAGTGGAGGGTGAAGGATCATTGGGGAAATGGGGATTGTGAAACAGTGTGGGAGCTGGAGATGGGGACAAGAGAGGGCGTGACTGTTGGGGCAGAATCACATGGAGCACATGCTTGGGACATTGGCAAGGTACAGGACGAACCTCTGTGAGAGTTTAATCTGGAGCTTCATGGAATAGGTTTCAGGGCTAAAGTGGCCCTTTATTAAGGCTGCATACGTTCACTTACTGCTCACACAATTCTGCTGAATTTGAAAGATGTATGGCAGAGGTCAATTCTGCAGTTCTTCCTGTGATCATAACACTGCAAAGGGACTGCAGCAGACGACAACAGCAGTAGCTGCCATTGGCTGCCGCACTGCCAGAAAAAGGGGAAGCAGCAGAACAAGAACAACCCATAGAAGAGCTCTTACATGAAACAGAATATACAGGTTGGTGTAGCTATCTGAAGGTGAGTGGGAGCCAGTGCAGAAGATGACTCAGGATGTCCTTGTGGCACATCTATGCCAGCCTGTACCACTCATAGATGCCAACCTCTTTCAAAGGCGCACAGCCCACACATGGATGATGGTTGGACAATGAGAGATGCTCCTACCATGCCCAGATGAGGGTTCCTCTAGGAAACCTCCAACAACCACAACCATGTTCTTATGCATCATGTATGATTCCAATCAGAGGAGTGTTTACCTACTGATACCCATTGACTACAGTTTTGCTACAGGCCCTTGATGCCACATTCGATGGAATGCAGTCTTGATGTCAAGGGGTGAAAAATGTGTTGCTGGAAAAGTGCAGCAGGTCAGGCAGCATCCAAGGAGCAGGAGAATCAACGTTTCGGGCATAAGCTCTTCTTCAGGAATGAGGAAGGTGTGCCAAGTGGGCTAAGATAAAAGGTAGGGAGGAGGGACTTGGGGGAGGAGCGTTGGGAATGCGATAGGTGGAAAGAGGTTAAGGTCAGGGTGATAGGCCGGAGAGGGGGTGGGGGTGGAGAGGTTGGGAAGAAGATTGCAGGTCAAGAAGGCGGTGCTGAGTCCAAGGGTTGGGACTGAGATAAGGTGGGGGGAGGGGAAATGAGGAAGCTGGAGAAATCTGAGTTCATCCCTTATGGTTGGAGGGTTCCCAGGCGGAAGATGAGGCGCTCCTCCTCCAGGCGCGTGTTGCCATAGTCTGGCGATGGAGGAGGCCAAGGACCTGCATGTCCTTGGTGGAGTGGGAGGGGCAGTTAAAGTGTTCAGCCATGGGGCGGTTGGGTTGGTTGATGCGGGTGTCCCAGAGGTGTTCTCTGAAACGTTCTGCAAGTAGGCGGCCTATCTCCCCAATATAGAGGAGG
The DNA here is from genome assembly GCF_047496795.1 of Chiloscyllium punctatum. Classification (NCBI taxonomy): domain Eukaryota; kingdom Metazoa; phylum Chordata; class Chondrichthyes; order Orectolobiformes; family Hemiscylliidae; genus Chiloscyllium; species Chiloscyllium punctatum. Next base: position 87,028,019 of record NC_092746.1, on the reverse strand, counting down.
CCACATCAGGTGTAGCGGATGCAGTAAATGATGTGTGTGGAGGTGCAGGTGAATTTGTGATGGATATGGAAGGATCCCTTGGGGCCTTGGAGGGAAGTAAGGGGGGAGGTGTGGGCGCAAGTTTTGCATTTCTTGCGGTTGCAGGGGAAGGTGTCGGGAGTGGAGGTTGGGTTGGTGGGGGGTGTGGACCTGACATGGGAGTCGCAGCGGGAGTGGTCTTTCCAGAATGCTGATAGGGGAGGGGAGGGAAATATATCCTTGGTGGTGGGGTCTGTTTGGAGGTGGTGGAAATGACAAAGGATGATACGATGTATCTGGAGGTTGGTGGGGCAGTAGGTGAGGACCAATGGGGTTCTGTCCTGGTGGCGATTGGAGGGGCGGGGTTCAAGGGCGGAGGAGCGGGAAGTGGAGGAGATGAGGTGGAGAACATCGTCGATCGCGTCTGGGGGGAAATTGCGGTCTTTGAAGAAGGGGGCCATCTGGGTTGTTCGGTATTGGAACTGGTCCTCCTGGGAGCAGATGTGGCAGAGGCGAAGGGATCGGGAATATGGGATGGCATTTTTACAGGGGGCAGGGTGGGAGGAGGTGTAGTCTAGGTAGCTGTGGGAGTCGGTCGGTTTATAGTAAACGTCCGTGTTGAGTCGGTCGCCCGAGATAGAAATGGAGAGGACGAAGAAGGGGAGGGAGGAGTCTGAGACGGTCCAGGTAAATTTGAGGCCGGGGTGGAAAGTTTTGGTAAAGTGGATGAACTGTTCAACCTCCTCATGGGAGCACGAGGCAGCGCTGATACAGCCATCGATGTAGCGGAGGAAAAGGTGGGGGGTAGTGCCAGTGTAGCTGTGGAAGATGGACTGTTCCACATATCCTACGAAGAGGCAGGCATAGCTGGGGCCCATGCGAGTGCCCATGGCTACTGCTTTCATTTGGAGGAAGTGGGAGGATTGGAAAAAGAAGTTGTTCAGAGTGAGGACCAGTTCAGTCAGTCGAAGGAGGGTGTCAGTGGAAGGGTACAGGTTGGGCCGGCGGGAAAGGAAGAAGCGGAGGGCTTTGAGGTCTTTATGATGGGGGATGGAGGTGTATAGGGACTGGATGTCCATGGTGAAGATAAAGCGTTGGGGGGCAGGGAAGCGAAAATCATGGAGGAGGTGGAGGGCGTGGGTGGTGTCCCGAACGTAGGTGGGGAGTTCTTGGACTAAGGGGGACAGGACCGTGTCGAGGTATGCAGAGATGAGTTCGGTGGGGCAGGAGCAGGCTGGGACAATGGGTCGGTCGGGGCAGTCAGGTTTGTGGATTTTGGGCAGGAGGTAGAAAGGGGTGGTGCAGGGTTGTGGGACTATGAGATTGGAGGCGGAGGATGGGAGATCCCCTGAGGTGATGAGGTTATGGATGGTCTGGGAGATGATGGTTTGGTGGTGGGAGGTGGGGTCATGGTCAAGGGGGCAGTAGGAGGAGGTGTCCGCGAGCTGGCATTTAGCCTCAGCAATGTAAAGATCGGTGCACCAAACTACTACCGCATCTCCCTTGTCTGCCGGTTTGATAGTGAGGTTGGGGTTGGAGTGGAGGGAGTGGAGGGCTGCACGTTCCAAGGGTGAGAGGTTGGAGTGGGTAAGAGGGGTGGACAGGTTGAGGCGGTCGATGCCGCGGCAGCAGTTGACTATGAAGCGATCGAGGGTGGGTAAGAGGCCAGCACAGGGTGTCCAGGTGGATGGGGTGTGTTGGAGGTGGGAGAAGGGGTCGTCAGAGGGTGGGCAAGAATCCTGGTTGAAGAAGTAGGCACGGAGACGAAGGTGGCAGAAGAATTTTTCGATGTCTCGCCGCATGTTGAACTCGTTAATCCAGGAACATAGGGGGATTAAGGTGAGGCCTCTGCTGAGGACTGATCTTTCATCCTCAGAGAGGGGGAGGTCTGGAGGGATGGTGAAAATACGGCAGGGCTGAAGAAGGGCATATGCCCGAAACGTTGTTCTCCTGCTCCTTGGATGCTGCCTGACCTGCTGCGCTTTTCCAGCAACACATTTTTCAGCTCTGACCTCCAGCATCTGCAGTCCTCACTTTCTCTGAGTTGATGTCAAGGGCTGTCAATCTCACCTCACTTCTGGAATTCAGCTCTTTTGTCCATGTTTGAGCCAGAGCTATATTGAGATCCGGAGCTGACTGGCCTGGTGGAACCCAAACTCGGTGTCACTGAGCAGGTTATTGCTGAGCAGGTGCTGCTTGATAGCACTATTAATCACATTTTCCATCACTTTACTGATGATGGGGTGGTAATTGGCTGGGTTGGATTTGTCCAGCTTTTTATGTTTAGGACATAACCAGATATTTTCCTTGTTGTTGGGTAGATGCCAGTATTGTAACTGTACTAGAACAGCCTGGCTAGGGGAATGGCAAGTTCTAGAGCACAAGACTTCAGTACTATTGCTGTAATTTTGTCAGGACCCATAGCCTTTGCACTATCCAAGGCCTACAACCAGTTCTTGATATCACATGGAGTGAATCAAATTGGCTGAAGACTGGTATCTCTAATTCAGGGGACCACTGGAGGAGGCCAAGATGGATCACCCATTGGCATGTCTGGCTAAAGATTGCTGCAAAAGCCTTCTGCATCAATGTATTGATCTCTTCTGTCACTGAGGATGGGGGTATTTGTGAATCCTCCTCTAGACTGTGCGGTATTCATTATTATTGATACAGTCATGGACAGATGCATTTGCAATCAGCAGAGAAGTAATGGCGAGGTCATGTATGTTTTTGTTTTAACTTCTGCTGGCTCCCTCACTACCTGCCACAGATCCAGTCCATCAGTCTAACAGTTTTTCATTGCCAGTGTCACCTACAGACAGAAACTACAAGTCTCCAACTCTTAAAGCTTGCAGTTCTTAATGCGACAGTTTCCAAGGGACAAAGCCTTAGTGGCTCAGTGGTTAGCACTGCTGCCTCACAGCACCAGGGTCCCAGGTTCGATTCCAGCCTCGGGCAACTGTCTATGTGGAGTTTGTACATTCTCCTTGTGTCTGTGTGGGTTTCCTTTGGGTGCTCTGGTTTTCTTCCATAGTCCAAAGATGTGCAGGTCAGGTGAATTGGCAAAGCTACATTGCCCCTACTGTTAGGTGCATTAATCAGAGGAAATGGGTCTGGGTGGGTTACTCCTTAGAGGGTTGGTGTGGACTTGTTGGGCCGAAGGGCCTGTTTGCACACTGTAGGGAATCTAATATGTAGCAATAAGGAAGAATAATAGAAAAATAGGGCAGCACAGCTGTCTTACAGTGCCAAGGACCCAGTTCAATCCAGTCTTGGGTGACTGCCTATGCAGTTTGTATCTTCTCCCCATGTCTGTGTGGGTATCTGTCAGGTGCTCCAGTTTCCTTCCACATTCCAAAATGTGCAGATTATGTGATTTGGCCATGCTAAATTTTAGACTCAATGGGCTGAATGATCTCTTTCCACACTGCAGGGATTCTACGTGAAATAACTCCATGGACATCAGTATCCCATCACCAAACCTTGTTTCCACATGCACAATCCATGGACTCTGACTAGCCAGCTCAGGGCCAGTCTGAGAGTAAGGAGATTTTCTGAGACTTCTGTTCATACCTGTCAGCCAGGGCTCCCTGATTGGGTCAGTTAACATGGGCCAATCAGCGAACTCATACTCAATGAGATCCAACTGGCCAACCTCATTCCAATTACTTTATCATGACTCTAAAATGAAGAGAATTATGGTAAAAGAAGAGGGAAACAAAAATAGTAAAATGAATCAACAGTACATTGCCCTCTACTCTCAAAAATAGCAAACAGCTGTTAATAATCAATTAGGAATCCAACAATACCTTTACAGAATTATAAATATTCAAACAGTAGTTACAGTTTTACTTTACAGATCAAACAATAAGCAATTCTGAAGGCATGTCTCTGAAAATGTGTTTGCCATCAGCAAAAAAGGACTTAACAACACAATTAGTATTTCCATGGATGAGCAGGAATGTCCAGAACAGATCTGAAAAGTCCTTGAAGACCAGTTCAAGATATGAGTTAATTTCAGGATATGCTGACTCATATCACCCAGATGCAACCACTACATCTGATGATCAGTTTGTCAGAAGATGCTGCAGCAAAAACCATGAACATTGCTTATCTGAACAGGAATTGCCTTAGGTTAGTCATCACCTCTTCATCAATTAAAGCCTTTACAAAAGTTCTTTTGGAAAAGGAAATTTGCCATGCCACAAACACATTACTTGAGGCTAGGCACAAGTCTGAAGCCACAATGCTAGGCCAATAAAACTGTATGATTTAATAAAGCATATTATTTTCTAAGTGTTGCTATGGTCAGCAAAGCAACCCAAATCAACAAAATCTATATCAGGTGCCATTTGTTGCAAATACTGAAAAACTGTTCAACTTTTCATATCTATAAAGCATAGGGCACCAAAGACACTGAGCATGCATGTGAAAGAAGTTTGACTGCCTGGGCCAAGTCAGATTCTACAACAAAAGACAGGTGACCAACAAAATGGTACAACCTCAAAACATCTCAATCTCTGCAATCTCACCATAAAGGATTGATGACAACAGCACAACGACAAGGATTGCCATTTAACAGCACAAAATGCCAGCTCAACATCAGCTACATAAGCCTCTTTTACACCTTCTGCTCCATCCGTGAAATCCATCCTAATTTGTGGAAAATCAAGGATATTATAAAAAAATGCAATCCTGCAAGGAAAAAAATAGAGTATCAGCAATATTGCTTCAGACTTTTTAAATTTCCACTCGCTGTATAATCCATCTTTGCAGGTATGTTGTCTCCACAGAGAGATTTGCTCCAGAAGGATGTCTGCTTTTTGTTGCAAGGCAATTATCAAAATCCTCTGAAGCAGGTTCCATCAGTAAAACCTTACTTACCGCAATATGACAGCCCCAGGTAAGATATGTTTCTGTGACAGATGCATCACAAAACATGCTGTCTTCTACAAGATGAAACAACATACTGCTTTTTCATGGGTAAACAAATCGTAACAGCAAAAGCATTATGCCAAAGCATTATATCCATGTTTCATGAGAAAAACATGGGTATCAAGCATGCAAGAGTGCTAGCACATGAATTTGTGTCTGACCAGGAATAAACCAAGATGTTCAAAGACTGATGAATACATGTGAGATGTGCCAAACACGGTAAACTCCAAATGAAGTGAGCCTTACACCTATGCTGTGTTCCAACCACTACTTGCATTAAAGTAGCGACAGGCTTAGTTACAGTGTATGAGGAAGATTACATCCTTGTGATTGGTTACTGCTTTATATTTCCCACTGCTTAACTACATAGCAACACAAGAAGCATGATTCTCACTGACAAGTTTTCTCAGTATCTTGTAAGGCATACTGTCTGACAACAGACTGTAGTACACTGACAAACTGTTCAAAGACAAGTGAACCATGTGGGGAGTGACCCTTACTGTACTGTCATCAGACATACAATCACCAAATTAGAATGAGTTGTCAAACCTCCACAAAGTTACCCTGAAGTTTGAATTGTTAGTCTTGTTAGCTCTGTTTTATCTGTTTGCATATTCACCTGTGGAGCAGGTGAATCTGTAGAATTTGAAGAGACATGATCATGGCATTATCACTGTATCATAGTGCAGGACCTAAGGGCATAAAGGTCCCGTAATGCATCTTAACATGGATCACCTGAAGCATGACAGAGTATTGAATGCATGCTGCTCTTCTTATCCGATGTAGTGAATATGACTTTAAACCTTCAAATGCCTGTGAATGTAATGTTTGTAAATAATTGCCAGCTGTAATAAACATCTGTTGGATTAGAGTCATAGAGATGTAGAGCATGGAAACAGACCCTTCGGTTCAACCTGTCCATTCCAACCAAATATCCCAACCTAATCTAGTCCCACCTGCCAGCACCCGGCCCGTATCCCTCCAAACCCTTCCTGTTCATATACCCATCCAAATGCCTCTTAAATCTTGCAATTGTACCAGCCTCCACCATATCCTCTGGCAGCTCATTCCATACATGTACCACCCCTGCGTGAAAAAGTTGCCCCTTAGGACTCTTTTATATCTTTCCCCTCCTACCCTAAACCTATGCCCTCGAGTTCTGGACTCGCCAACCCCATGGAAAAGACTTTGTCTATTTATCCTATCCATGCCCCTCATAATTTTGTAAACCTCTATAAGGTCACCCCTCAGCCTCCGACGCTCCACGGAAAGCAGCACCAGCCTGTTCAGCCTCTCTCTGTAGCTCAAATCCTCCAACCCTGGTAACATCCTTGTAAATCTTTTCTGAACCCTTTCAAGTTTCACAACGTCTTTCCGATAGGAAGGAGACCAGAATTGCATGCAGTATTCCAACAGTGGCCTAACCAATGTCCTGTACAGCCGCAACATGACCTCCCAACACCTGTACTCAATACTCTGACCAATAAACGGAAAGCATACCGAACACCTTCTTCACTATCCTATCTACCTGCAACTCCACTTTCAAGAAGCTATGAACCTACATGTCAAGGTCTCTTTGTTCAGCAACACTCCCTAGGACCTTACCCTGAAGTGTAAAAGTCCTGCTAAGGTTTGCTTTCCCAAAATGCAGCACCTCGCATTTATCTGAATTAAACTCTATCTGTCACTTCTCAGCCCAGTGGCCTATCTGGTCCAGATCCTGTTGTAATCTGAGGTAACCCTCTTCGCTGTCCACTACACCTCCAATTTTGGTGTCATCTGCAAACTTACTAACTATACATCTTATGCTCGCATCCAAATTATTTATGTAAATAACAAAAAGTAGAGGACCCAGCACCGATCCTTGTGGCACTCCACTGGTCACAGGCCTCTAGTCTAAAAAACAACCCTCTACCACCACCCTCTGTCTTCTACCTTTGAGCCAGTTCTGTATCCAAATGGCTAGTTCTCCCTGTATACCATGAGATCTAACCTTGCTAATCAGTCTCTCATGGGGAACCTTGTCGAACGCCTTACTGAAGTCCATATATATCACATTTACTGCCCTGCCCTCATCAATCTTCTTTGTTACTTCTTCTGTTCCTTCAAATTCCATGTTATCCACACTTAATTTCTTATGTTACAAGTGAAAAGAGGATAATTCAACATTATGCAAAATACCCTGCTGAAGACAAGACCCAATTCAGTTTATGAAAGAGCAGAAAATGGTTCTCAGATCAAAAACATGGCAATTATTTGCATATATTCAAGCAGGAATTCAAACAGTATCACTGGCTGTCAGGAGTCATACCTGTCTGAAAATTAGAGTGGACACAAAAAGCAAAAGTGGATGCAGAGAACAAGTTGGTACTTTTTTGTTGCCATGTTACTTTGAGTCAGTCAACAAAATGTGACAAAGAAAGGAAAACAATTGAAGGATTGCAGGGAGTTTGCACTAATTCAAGTTGTTTTCAGGGATTTGTTCCAAACACATTTCATGACATATTAGTGAGGTAATGCAAGGCAGACACTGCAATGTAGAAACTGGAGGGGATATATATCTCTGCATAGAAATTGAAAGAGACACTAGAAAATATGGAATTTCTCATTTCTTTATGGAAAATAAATTAATAAAACTTATGCTGTTACAAGCCACTCTTACCTAAAAAAATCTTTGCAGGTGATATGGCAAAATCACTATCCAGTTATGTTGGATGTAGATTTTTTTGAGTGAAAGAAATAAACTTTCATAAAGATGAAACTCAATTAAATATTTCTCACAAAACACAAAGCTCTGCAACTTATTATATTCAAGATTTAGATTCTGCTGTCTACCTATGAATAATATTTCAATCTTTCCAAAATTTGCCATTGTCTATGTGAATCATTGCTGATTATTCCCACCTCAATAATAATAAATAAAAATGCAACAAGCTCAAGCATTTAGAATTTATTCAAAAAATTAAAGGTTCACTCAATTATTTTAATTTCAATCATTCTCCACTCATTAACTTTCTTCTAATTTGTATCATAATGACCATGAATGTCCTCAGACTCTCTGCTGCTGAACCACCATAAGTTCATGGGAAATCTAATGGGAGCTCTGGGCAGAAAGGAAATTGGCCGCAGTCTTTGTTTTCAAAGCTCCCTCAGAGAAGGTTGTAGGGTACAAACCAAAAGAGAAAATGCTGAAAAATCTCAGCAGGTCTGGCAGCATCTGTAAGGAGAGAAAAAAGCTGACGTTTCGAGTCTAACTGACCCTTTGTCAGTAGGGTACAACTTGTTCTGGTGTTTATCAAATTCTAGTTACTTTCACTATTCCTAAAACATTCCTTGCCCTGTGAGCTTTCACATGTCGTGATTTTTGATTGATGTACAAGTAAGATGAAGAATTTGTGATTTTCACGTCCTAATACTGATCCTATAAAAATCTAGGTGGCTGTAGTCACCTAGATTGCATGTTTACAACTACTGTGCTGGATTTACTCAGCCAAGTGCTACTGTCTCGGGATGCCACAAGCTAAAAGTTCCGGCTTCTCAGACATTAACAAGATTGATTGGAAACATTTAATTATAGAGGGATTATGAAGGGTCCAAAAATACATTGCTATTCCACCAGAAGGTTTGCAATCTCTATTGGGAAACAAACTAACTGGGTCCAGGTTGTATAAAACATGTCTACCACTTTCTGGATAATTTTCACAGGTGAAGATTGGAAAGCATGTGAGAGTAAACCTATGGACAACTGAAGGAGTGAACTTCCAGGAGCTTTCGCACCCCAGCCTCAGGGATCACTCAACAAAGGTGCAGCTCATTTGAAGTTTATTGTCTAGGATTAAGGATGTGCGTTACAGTATTTGATTATGTATTTCATATCTCCCAGATGCAGCAGGTCATTGAGGGCTGGGGGAGAAAAGAAAAAAAAAATCTTCCTCTTTTGTGAAAGACAGGAATCATCCAAAGGAAGAGACAAAGAAAAACTGCAGATGCTGGAATCCAAGGTTGACAAGCAGAGGCTGGAAGAACACAGGAAGCCAGGCAGCATCAGGAGGTGGAGAAGGACTCGTCTGAATCATTGACTTCTCAACCTCTTGATGCTGCCTGGCTTGCTGTGCTCTTCCAGCCTCCTGCTTGTCTATCTGTCATCCAAAGAAAGACATCCATAACTCTATCTGTCCGCAATTCACTAGTCAAGGCCCATCCCTGTGAACATTGGCGATATCAGAGGCAGGGCCTCTGTGTAGTTCCATTGTACAGCCATCTCATTTCCATGTGCTCTCAAAGGCAATTAGGCAGGGGCATCAAAAACTGGATGCCCAGAGATGTCCACATTCCATTACAGAATTTTCTGAAATATCACCAAGTGACTTAGCCTTGAGGAAAATGGTGTACCCAAAGTGGAAGATGAGTATCAATGAGGTGGAGAAGTTATTGACAGTGGGGATGCTTTGACTTGGGATTGGTTGTGGGGAAGTCAGAGGTTACATAACATTAGCATAATGATATCTGTCCATTGCAGCCAATGTCAGGTAAGTGAATAGCCACAGACATCTTTGCGATACCAAGCTCTGTGGTATTTTTCCCGATGAGAATTGCTGGTGCCTTGTGGTAATTGCTCCATCACCTAGTTTGTGGTAATGGATACTGGTTGTCTGAGGTAGTTAGCTGCCATCTGTTGGCCCTGATCTCTCTTGGGCCTATTTGGGAAGGATGTGCCACTGTCAGGCATTTGCAGACAACATGCTATTCTTAGACGGTTTGTAGCATGGCGTTGGTGGGCACAGCTACATTTCATGGGATGTGTTTGTTCAGGGTTGGTGCCTGATCTAGTCTTACACCAACGTGGTTAATTTGTACCTGCCTTCAGAGCAATTTGGCATGGGTAATAAATGCTCGTCTGGCCAGCGACACCCACAGCTGGTGAATAAATTTTAAAAACTGGATCTGTACGCTCATTCCCTCTGTCTTGTCGAACTGCACTCAGCTAAGTAAAGGGCACTATTGCTCTTGCTGTTCCTGTGAGGTCTGCTGCTGCGATTGGTGTTGCTGTTCCTTATCACAGACGCAATGTGTCTTTTTTTTCTGTTTGTTTCCCCTAGCACAGAGTTACCACACTCACTCGGCACTGGTCCCATCTTGTTCCTTGAGTCATTAACATACTCAGCTCTTAAAAACACAACACAAGATAGAACTGCACGAGTTATTCTCATGCTGCAGTGAATGCTGACAGCAATAAAATGCAGATCAATATCAAGAAAGGTCCAAGGTAGCAAAAAGCACCACAAAAGGGTTGGAAATTCGCTCAACTAGTGAAAGCACCATTTCAGGATGAGGAAATGCTTAGGCAGGAAAGCAGCTGCCATTATTTAGCATTCAAAGGCTCTCTGATCTGTCAATGTGCTGACCCTAATAAGCCACCCACCCCACTGCCTTTCTTTGTTGACCCTGGCAACGTTTAGAAAACTTCTCAAGCCCAGTTATTAGCAGGTAAAGCTAGAATGAAGCTAAATCCTCGTTCAATGCTTGTTCTAATCAGCAACTTAGTCATCCCCTCAGGGTTTCCAATGTGCTTCGCAACACTCATTAGTTAAATGCTAAAGTTAGCAGGATTGTATGGATATTTTGAGATGTGGGCACACACTGACATCTTTCCACAACACCTCACACACCCTCATATTGAAGAAACCAAGACATTGCAGAACACCTCCAGTCCAAGGGCAAGTATGACCCCAACTTTCCCATAGCCAGTTATTGTAACACAGCACCCTGCTCACATGCCCACTTGACTGTCCTCAGCATGCTGGAGTGCTCCAGTGAATCATAGCACACACTGGAGGAACAACATCCCATACAGTCATCGAGTCAGAGAGCCGTACAGCATGGAAACAGACCCTTCGATCCAATTTATCCAGGCCAATGAGATATCCTAAATTAATCTCGTCCCATTAGCCAACACATGGCCCATATCCCTGTAAATCCTTCTTGTTCATGTAGCCATCCAGATGCCTTTTAAATGTTGTAATTGTATCAGCCCCCAAAACTTCCTCTGGCAGCTCATTCCATACACACACCAAGCTTTGCATGAAAAGGTTGCCCTTAGGTCCCTTTTAAATCCTTCCCCATTACTCTGTAATTATGGACATCACCACTTCAGAGAAAGACTTTGTCCATTTATCCTATCCACGTCCCTCATGATTTTATAGAGTCGTAGAGATGAAACAGACCCTTCGGTCCAACCCGTCCATGCTGACCAGATATTCCAACCCAATCTAGTCCCACCTGCCAGCACCCAGCCCATATCGCTCCAAACCCTTCCTATTCACATACCCATCTAAATGCCTCTGAAATGTTGCAATTGTACCAGCCTCCAAGTTGCCCATAGGTCTCTTTTATATCTTTGCCCTCTCACCCTAAACCTATGCTCTCTAGTTCTGGACTCCCCCACCCCAGGGAAAAGGCTGTCTATTTAACCTATCCATGCCCCTCATAATTTTGTAGACCTCTATAAGGTCACCCCTCAGCCTCCGATGCTCCAGGGAAAACAGCCCCAGCCTGTTCAGCCTCTCCCTGTAGCTCAAATCCTCCAACCCTGGCAACATCCTTGGAAATCTTTTCTGAACCCTTTCAAGTTTCACATCATCCTTCCAATAGGAGGGAGACCAGAATTGCATGCAATATTCTACTTTCAGGTCAAGCACTTTATAGCTTTCTGCACTTAACATTTAGTTCAGATTTTGAACACACTCCCATTTCTTCCCTTTCTTTTAGCTTTATTTGTTGTATTCTCTGTCACTATATCCTCTCTCCTCCCTTCACTCCAGTGGGACTGTCTGTTATTTCCAATTTGGCAGTTGGACACACCATTGTTCTGCCACTCTCACATTCCAACCACTTAATCTGCACTATCAATGTTCTTTCTCCCCCAGCCGACTACCTCCTCTCTATTTTTGCATAAATGCTGCCCCCTCCACATTTCACGTCATCTCTGATGAAGAGTCACCGAGACTGGAAACATTAGCTTGTTTTCTCTCCATGGATGCTTCCCAACCCGCTGTGATTTCCAGCATTTTCTGTTTTCAGGACTGATTGCAGCATCTCCAGTAACTTACTCCCTCATATTATCCCACCTTGCTCAATTTCCCCACAAGTTAACTACAGCACAGCATTGAAAATGTGAAATAACTGATCTCGTCTGACTGAACTAGGCTGTAATTACTTGGGCCAGATATGGGGAGTTTTCAGAAATGAGATGAATCATGAGCAAAATAAATCTGTTTCTAAGTAAAGCTGAGATAAAGACAAAGGTAACTTTGGAATGGATAAACCTAGATCAGGTCTTTGTATCTTACATTGGATTCTTAACGGTTGGATGGTTATATTTCTCTTCTTTATACTTGTGCGCTCAGATGTTAAAAATATACATAGATCCACATGTAAGGACATATATTTGGTAAAGAAGGATAGATGCAAATTATTTCGACCTTTTGTTGTTGAGCTTAACAAACCCACATTATTGAGCAGCATGTCATCCAATTCAATGAGCAGTACCTCAGGCAATGACTAGTATTGGTCTAATACGTGACTAGTGCTAATTAAAACTGATTGCTGAAATCACAAAGCATGCAACTGACTAATACTGCAGTTCTAGTGACAAACCTGCTGGCTAATAAAAGCCATTATATGATCTGAAATGTATTGAGTATTTGTAGCTAAGGATAAAGACTGCCTCAGGTGAGGAAAAGCTGAAGTAGATTATGATAGATTTTATTTCTATGGGTTTTGTTTTGCAATGGTAAACATTGAGTTAGTTCCCTGAAACCATGGGCAGAATGTTTTGGACCCTTGGGAGCAGACTAAAGAGGTGGGGGTGTAAAATAGTATGCGATGATGGATACTGATACACCCATCATCTTCTAGACTTGGGGAATTTTCCCAGCAGTGGGGAAGTTGGAAATCTACCATCCGAGTCAGAGGCCAATTGAGACCCTTTAGTGGCCAAATAATAAGAAATGCTATTGAGAATTTTTAAGGCGGATAATTGCACAGTCACAGTGCATGGTCCAGGTTCATTTTGATTTCTAAGTTTTGAGATGGCATTGTTCCCTCTTCAATAATACATTTTTAAAAATTGGTCTTTACATTTCTAACCATTATCATTTACGCTTGCCTGAGAGCAGTTAACAATTATTAATAACTAATTGTGAGTTTTTATAATGGGACCCCATGCACATTAATCGAGTGATTGGACTCATAGAGATGTGCAGCACACAAACAAACCCTTCGGTCCAACTTGTTCACACCAACCAGATATCCTAAATTAATCTAGTCCCATTTGCACGCTTTGACCCATATCCCTCTAACTCCTTCCTATTCATGTACCCATCCAGATGTCTTTTAAATGTTGTAATTGTACCAGCCTCCACCACTTCCTCTGGCAGCTCATTCCACACATCCGCCACCCTTTGTGTGAAAAAGTTGCCCCTTAGTTCCCTTACAAATCTTTGCCCCCTTATCTCTCACCCATGCCCTCTAGTTCTAGACTCCTCCACCCCAGGCAAAAGACTTTGTCTAGTTATCCTATCCATGCCCTTCATGATTTTATAAACCTTTGATAAAGTTATCCCTCAGTCTCTGATGCTCCAGGGAAACCAGCCACAGCCTATCTGGATCCTCCTTACAGCTCAAATCCTCCAGTCGTGATAACACCTTGTAAATCTTTTCTGCAACCTTTCAAGTTGACAACATCCTTCCCATGAAAGAGCAACCAGAACTGTATGCAGTATTTCAATAGTGGCCTAACCAATGTTGTTTACAGCCACAACATGACCTCCCAACTCCGATACACAATGCACTGACCATAAAGGAAAGCATACCAAATGCCTTCTTCACTATCCTATCTACCTGCGACTTCACTTTCAAGGAGCTATGAACCTGCACTCCAAGGTCTTTTTGTTCAGCAACACTCCCCAGGACCTTACCATTAAATATATAAGTCCTGCCCTGATTTGCCTTTCCAAAATGCAGCACCTCACATTTATCCAATTTAAACTCCATTTGCCACTCCTTGGCCTATTGGCCCATCTGACCAAGCCCTGAAAGACTGGAGGGTCATGAATTTTGTGCTGTTAATCAAGAAGTGCTGCAAAGAAAAGCCTGGGAACTATAGACCAGTAAGCCTAACATCTGTGTTAGAAAGATATTTGAGAAGATTCTCAGTGATAAGATATACATACATTTGGAAAGGCAGGGTTTGATTAGGAGTCGTTAGCATGGCTTTGTGTATGGGAGATCATGCCTCACAAATTTGTTAAAGTTCTTTAATGAAGTGACCAGGAAGGTTGTCAAAAAGTGTGGTGCTGGAAAAGCACAGCAGGTCAGGCAGCATCCGAGGAGCAGGAGAATCAACATTTCAGGCATAAGCCCTTCATCAGGAACATTGGTGGGAGTGGGGGGGAAGAGGATTGAGAGATAAATAGGAGGGGGATGGGGCAGGTGGAAGGCAGCTTGGAAGATGATATGTAGATGAAGGTGGGGGGTGATGGTGATAGGTCAGAGTGGAATCATCATTCCCCCCCACCTTCATTACCTAATGCCTTCCAGGCTACCTTCACCCGAAGCCCTATCCCATTCCTATTTATATCTAAGCCTCCTTGGGCTAACACCACATTCCTGATGAAAGGCTTGTGTCCAAAACAACGACTCTCCTGCTCCTCGGATGCTGCCTGACTGGCTGTACCTTTCCAGTGCCACACTTTTGACTCTGATCTCCAGCATCTGCAATCCTCACTTTCTCCTGACCAGGAAGGTTGACAAGAGCAGGGCAGTGGATGTAGTTTATATGGATTTTGGTAAGGCCTTTGATAAAGTTCCACACAGTAGGCTGCTCTGGTAGCTTACATTGCATGGAATCCAGGGAGAGCTGGCAAATTGGACAGACAATTGACATGATGGTAGGAAGCAGAGGGCAATAGTGGAAGGATGTTTGTCAGACTAGAGGCCTGTGGCTAAGTGATGCATCCTCAGGGATCATTGCTGGGCCCATTGCTGTTTGTAATCTATATCAATGATTTGGATGAGAATGTACAAGGCATGATTAGCAAGTTTGCAGATGACACTGAAATAGGTGGTATCATGGACAAGGAGGAAGTTTATCAGAAATTGCAGCAAGATGACCTTGATCGGCTAGGGACTTGGACTGGGAACTGGCAAATGGAGTTTAATGTAGATAAGTGTGAGGTGTGGCATTTTGCAAAATCAAATCAAAGTAGGAGTTTTAAGGTGAATGGTAGGGCCTTAAGGAGTGCAGTGGAACAGAAGAATCTTGGAGTACAGGTGCACAATTCTATGAAAGTGGAGTCACAGGTAGACAGGGCAGTAAAGAAGACGTTTGGCATACGAGTCAAGGCACTGAGTATAGAAGTTGGCAAGTTATGTTGCAGTTGTACAGGACGTTGGTAAGGCTGCACTTGGAGTGTTGCATTCAGTTTTGGTCACCTTTTTACAAGAAGGATAGTATTAAAGTGGAAAGCATGCAGAAGAAGCTTACAAGAATGTCGCTAGGACTCAAGGGATTGAGTTATGGTGAGAAGTTGGACAAGCCCAACTTTTTTCTTTAGAGCATAGGAGACTGAGGGGGGATCATATAGAAGTGTATCCTGAGAGGCATGGATAGGGTGAATGCACTTAGACTTTTTTTTTAGATTAGATTAGATTACTTACAGTGTGGAAACAGGCCCTTTGGTCCAACAAGTCCACACCGCCCCGCCGAAGCGCAACCCACCCATACCTCTACATTTACCCCTTACCTAACACTACGGGCAATTTACCATGGCCAATTCACCTGACCTGCACATCTTTGGACTGTGGGAGGAAACCGGAGCACTTTTTTCCAGGGTTGGAGAATCGAGGACTAGAGGACATCTGTGTAAGGCTAGAAGAGAATGAATAAGTGGGAAACTGAGGAGAAACTTCTTTTACACAGACGGTGGTACGCATATGGAATGAGCTGCCAGTGGAAGTGGTTGAGGCGGGTACATTAGCAACATTTAAAAGGCTTTTGGACAAAAACATCCCCTACCGTAACCACCCTATTATTCTTACAGATAATTGAGATCTCCTTTCACATTTGTTTCTCAATTTCCTGCTGACTATTAGGGGGTCTATAGAACAATCCCAATAAGGTGATCATCCCTTTCTTATTTCTCAGTTCTACCCAAATAAATTGCCTGGGCATATTCCCAGGAATATTCTTCCTAAATACAGCTGTAAAGTTATCCCTTATAAAAACGCCACACCCCCTCCTCTCTTGCACCCCCCCCCCCCAATGCTTTCAATCCTTACTATAGCATCTATACCCTAGAATATTAAGCTGCCAGTCCTGTCCATCCCTGAGCCACATCTCTTTGATTGCTATGATATTCCAGTCCTGTGTTTCCAACCAATATCTGACTTCATCTGCCTTACCTGTGAGGCCTCTTGCATTGAAATAAATGCACGTTAATTTATCTATCCTACCTCGTTTTCTACATTGTTCTTGCCTGCCCTGTCTGCTTGACTTACCTTTTTCCCAACTGTACTAGTCTCAAACTGATCTCTTTCCTCACTATCTCCTTGGGTTCCACTCCCCACCCCTTACTAGTTTAAATCCTCCTGAGCAGTTCTAGCAAGTTTCCCCACAGTATAGAAGTCCCCTTCTAAGTCAGGTGCAATCTATCCTTCTTATTCAGGTCACTTCCACCCCAGAAGACATTCCAATCATACAAAAATGTGAACCCTTCTCCCCTGCACCAGCTCCTCAGCCATGCATTCATCTGCTCTATCCTCCTGTACCTACCCTCAAGAGCTCATGGCACTGGGAGTAATCCAAATATTACTACCCTTGAAGATTCCTGACTAACTTATTCTCCTCAGAATCTCCTCCTTTTCTCACCCTATTGTGTTTGTTCCAATGTGTACAATGACCGCTTGCTGGTCCCTCGCCCCTTTGAGAATACTCAGCACCCTCTCCAAGCTACCTTTGATCCTGGCTCCAGGAAGACAACACACCATTTGGATATCTCACTGTCGGCCACAGAATCAACTGCGTGTGCCTCTGATGAGAGAGATCCCTATCACAAATTGATCACTTGGAACCTGGCATTCCCCTCTTTACCTTAGAGCCAGTCTTGGGGTCAGAAAGCTGGTTGTCAGAGCTACATTCCCCTGAGAGTCCACCTCTCCCATACATTTTCCAAAACAGCAAACTTAGAACATAGAACAGTACAGGCCCTTTGGTCCTTGATGTTGTGTCGACCCTTTATCCTACTCTAAGACCAAACTAACCTTCATACCTCACATTTTACTATCATCAATGTGTCTATCCAAGAGTCGCTTAAATGTCCCTAATGTATCTGAATCTACTACCACTGCTGGCAGTGCATTCCACACACCAACCGCTCTCTGCGTAAAGAACCTACCTCTGACATCTCCCTAAACCTTACTCCAATCACCTTAAAATTGTGCCTCCTCGTGATAGCCATTTCCACCCTGGGAAAAAGTCTCTAGCTATCCACTCAATCCATGCCTTTCATCATCTTGTACAAATCAATCAAATCACCTTCTTTGCTCCTATAAGAAATGCTCTAGCTCCCTCAACCTTGCTTCATAAGACATGCCCTCCAATCCAGGCAGCATCTTTGTAAATCTCCTCTGCATACTCTCTAAAGCTTCCACATCCTTCCTATAATGAAGCAATCAGAACTGAACACAATATTCCAAGTGTGGTCTAACCAGGGATTTATAGAGCTATAGCATACCCTCACAGCTCTTAAACTTAATCCCCCTGCTAATTTAAGCCAACACATCATACGGCTTCTTAACAACCCTATTAACTTGGGTGGCAGCTTTGAGGGATCGATGGACGTGAACTCCAAAATTTCTCTGTTCCTCCACACACCAAGAATCCTGTAATCCTGTAATCTGCATTCACATTCAACCTTCCAAAATGAATCACTTCACACTTTTCCAGGTTGAAATCCATCTGTCACTTCTCAGCCCAGCTCCGCATCCTGTCAATGCCCTGTTGCAACCTACAACAGCCCTCCACACTATTCACAACTCCATCAGCCTTTGTGTCATTGACAAACTTATTAATCCACCCTGTCACTTCCTCATCCAAGTCAAAAATCACAAAGAGCAGAGGTCCCAGAACAGATCCCTGCAGAACACCACTGGTCACCGAGCTCCAGCTGAATACATTCCATCTCTTACCACCCTCAGTCTTCCATGGGCCAGTCAAACATGTATCCAGACAGCCACATTTCCCCTGTATCCCATGCCTCCTTACTTTCTGATGGAGACTCCCATAGGGAACCTTACCAAATACCTTGCTAAAATTTATATACACCACATCCACTGCTCTACCTTCATCAATGTGCTTTGTCACATCCTCAAAGCATTCAATAAGGCCTGTGAGGCATGATCTGCCCCTCACAAAGCCATATTGACTGTCTCTAATCAAGCTATGCTTTTCCAAATAATCATGAATCCTGTCTCTCATGAATCCTCTCCAATAATTTACCCACCACAGACGTAAGACTGACTGGTCTCTAATTCCCAGGATTATCCCTATTCACTTTCTAGAACAAGGGAATAACATTTGCCACTCTCCAATCATCTGGTACTACTCCAGTGGACAGTGAGGAGCAAAGATCATCGCCAAAAGCACAGCAATCTCTTCCCTCATTTCCTGTAGAAACCCTTGTCTATATCCCATCTAACACAGGGGACTTATCTATCCTCATGATTTTCAAAGTTCCCAGGCCAACGCCTTCTTAACATCAACCTGTTCAAGCATATCAACCTGTTTCACACTGCCCTCAGAAACGACGAGGTCGCTCTCAGTAGTGAATACTAAAGCAAAGTATTCATTAAGGACCTCCTCTATCTCCTCTGACTCCAGGTACAAGTTCCCTCCACTATCCCTGATTGACCCTACCCACCCTCTGGCCATCCTCTTGTTCCTCACACAAGTATAGAATGCCTTGGGATTTTCCTTAGTCCTATCCATCAAGGCTTTTCCATCCCCCATTTAGCTCTCCTAAGTCCATTCTTCTGTTCTTCCTGGCTACTTTGTAACCCTCTAGAGCCCTGTTTGATTCTTGCCTCCTCAACCTTAGTAAGCTTCCTTCTTCCTCTTAACTAGCTGTTCCACATCTCTTGTCATCCAAGGTTCCCTCACCTTGCCATCCCTTCCTTGCATCAGTGGGACAAACCTATCCAGCACTCGTAGCAAGTGCTCCCTAAACAACCTCCACATTTCTGTAGTGCATTGCCCTGAGAATATCTGTTCCCAATTTATGCTCCACAGTTCCTGCCTAATTGCATTGTAATTCCCTTTCCCAAATTAAGTACTTTCCCATACCATTTGCTCCTATCCCTCTCCATGACTATAGTAAAAGCTGGAGATGGGGATAGCCACAGGAGACTCCTGCTCTACCTACCTCCCTCTCCTACCTTTCTTGGTAGTCACCCATCTACCTGACTGTACCTTTGGTTTACCTCCCTTCCTGCAACTGCCATCCATCACACCCCCAGCTCCTGTAAATTCCTCATTGCCTCTAACTGTCAGTCCAACTGATCAATGCAATCTGATAGGTTTCACAGCCAAGCACACCTTTTGCAGACATAACCATCAGGAACATGGAAACTCTCCCTAATCTCCCACATCCAAAAGGAGGAGCACATTATTCTACTAAAGGCTATATTTGCACCTCAACAATCCACAGACCCTGAAAATAGCACAGACGTTTTGCTCTACAAACACTGTTCCAGACTAGCTTAGTACCTGTGTTTTTGTATTTTTAAAGTTCAATCAAGAGACAGATCTTAATAACAACATATGAAAAAAAAACCTATTCTACTCACTGTTCTAGATTCACAAAAGAAAACCAGTCAGGTTACACTTTAAAAGGCCACTTAGCTGCTCCCCAGCTGGAAGCTCCCATTCACAGGTTTCTCCAAGGTCAGCTATGAATTTTGCTGTTTGTTTGTTTTTCTTGGAATGAATGTCCGTTACCAGAGATACTTGAAAACAGATAGCAAAGGCAGCAGCTATGCAGGTTCCTGCTAGGTCAGACAGCAGTGTATGCTCCTTTCTCATTTGCCCATATGGTCACTGCCCTTTGTCTGTCTTCCCCCTTTTTAAAGTGGATGGCACAGTGGTTAGCACTGCTGCCTCACAGCGCCAGAGACCCGGGTACAATTCCCACCTCAGGTGACTCTCTGTGTGGAGTTTGCACATTCTCCCCGTGTCTGCGTGGGTTTCCTCTGGGTGCTCCGGTTTCCTCCCACAATCTAAAAAATAAAATGTGCAGGTTAGATGAATTGGCCATGCTAAATTGCCTGTAGTGTTAGGTGAAGGGGTAAATGTAGGAGAATGGGTTTGGGTGGGTTACCCTTCGGCGGCTCGGTGTGGACTTGTTGGGCTGAAGGGCCTATTTCCACACTGTAAGTAATCTAATCTAATCTAAAGTGCTATTGCTTTAGTCTTATTTCTCAAAGCTCCAAAACAATGCAACAGCTTATAAAACAGTAATTACTGCTTCTGGAATTAAAAAAAAAGAGCTCCAACACTAAAAATACCTCAAAAAAGGAGCAGCTCTTTCAGCCACAACTTTTCCCTGTCCTCCAACTTGGATTACCCAGAACCCTCCGAGCCCCTTTTACAGAACAGACCTCAAGTTGACAAATCAGCCCCTCTGACAGCTTGACCATGGAAAGCAGCTCACTGGGTCTTATTTTAACTTGAAGACAGATGATTGGTGGAGAGATTTATTCTGATGATATTTTTGGGAACTGTGATATTTTGAGCCCTGATCTCCCCAACAGGTAGATTGTATATGAACTGTCAAACAGCAATCCAGACACTGAATCCATTTTGGCATCTACAAACTGGGTTGGATCTGGACACGGTAGCTCAGTGGTTAATACTACTGCCTCTCAGCATCAGGGACCTGGCTTTGATTCTCCTCAAGTGATATTCGGCCCTTGTCTGTGTAGGCTTCCTTCGGGTGTTCCCGTTTCCTCCCATAGTCTAGAGATCTGCAGGCCAAGTGGACTGGCCTTGGGAAATGTAGGGTAACAGGGAAAGGGTTGGTGGGATGCCCTCCAGAGGGTTAATATGAGCTTGACTGGGGTGGGATGCCCTCCAGAGGGTTAGTATGAACTTGACAGACTGAATGGCCTGCTTCCACACTGTAAGGATTTTATGGTTCATTTGGACATTAAAGAGTGATGACAGTGTTGATAATCAAAAAATACCAGCATAACATCAGGGAAGCCACAATTTCAACTACAGGTTTAGCACATGGTTCACTTCATGGTCTAAGTAATGGATGAGATGTCTTGAGGAATACTTGGAATTGCAAGCAACCCTTCTCCTGATGTTTGGGATTAACATACCCACAGACCAACTAAGTCAAAATTTAATGGGAGAATTAGGACAAACTTCTCTCTCATATAGAACGATACCGCAGATGGCAACAAAGGAGTAGATAATTTTGCAAGACATGCTGAAAAGAAATCAATGTAACAATGTCAAGCCTCCAGTTAGGTAGAGATTTGAGGCAAATCATGTCATCAGTACCATTGGTGCAAGGAAAGTTGATCACCTTTGTGCCCTGGGTCCAATATTGATGTTGTATCACTTATACTTTTATATATTAAGTTTATACTGTAGTCATTGCTTGTAATTGGTAGTAACAATCATCTTTAGATAGGTTAATAAATTTAACGCCATTCCATCCAGTGGCAGAACTCTATTTAATCAATACAGAATGGGCAAGTTTAATTGTACTTGCTTTAAATTAGTTCTAAGTCATTCTGATATATCACAATCCTTATTTCACAAGTTGTCCATTGAGTTCCCTCATTCTAGCATGAATGACTAAACCAATGAATTCTGCTGCACAGTTACTCCCATGCTCTAAAGCAAACAAGTTTGCTTCACTTATTTTATGTGCCCTATTTACACAGCATTTTCTAGTTTGGACAGAGGAATAATGACTATTGTAAAGCTCGTCAGTTTCATGCAAACATTAGATTCTAATGTCCGGCTACTATCCAGTAAGCAGAAGCTTCAGTGATCAACTATTTAATACACAAGAAAAACAAAAACATGGAAGACTAAAGGATAATGTGATCTACCTAACAAACTCTTTCCTCAGGCTACACGAAATAAATCACATCATGAACTTCACTTCACATATCTAGTTATCCAAAGGAAATATTATTCCTAAAAACTATAAGATTTCTAGTCAAGCAAAACTCCAGAATAATTATTTGACCACAATTTCTAATGTTCACTACCTAAAAACTGAAACCAGTCTAAGGTAAATGAAAACATCAGCATTACAATTATGTGATTTATAAGATTTTTGCATTTTGGGATTATAGCTTTAAATTGAGGGTGGGAAATGTTGCGGGTCATGGGACCTGTTTTTCAGCTTACATGACTGTAGGCCTGGATGTTTTGATTGATAGTGATCAGATGAAAACATGGATTGTTTTACTGAGATAAAAGTGTAACGTATTTATGTTTGGAAACTTGAAATGGATCGATATTTGAGTCTTTTGAAATTCCAGAAAGGCATTGGAGATAACGGGTCATGAACAATTACCTATCAACTGCCCATTTACTTCTAAGAGGGAAGAAAGTTGGGTCAAAAAAGTTGATTTCCAGATTCACCTGAAAGCACAGTGCTTCATACTGTGGTTGAGTGAAAGTCATTTTTGAGATCAGTTTACAGGCTTCCCTGCAAATCAATAAAAAATCTTAAATAGAGATTTTGTGTAGGTAGCTCTATAAATTCATCCAACATGATTAAGGGCAAGAACAACCTGACTTAACCACTTTACCCTTGCTGGTGGTCTTAAGAAATTCCCTGAAAACTCTCGAAAGTCTCTGGAAATAGTCACTTACATTTACTACCCAGCATAATGGGAACATGGGCATGTATTTTGGGAGAAAGTAAAGGGATTGTAATTATGTAGACGTGTGGTATGTAATGAATATAAATGATGAGTGTTCCTTTCTGAAGTTTAAACTATAAATTCCTGATATGATAACTTCAAAATCACAGTCTGGTTGAATCATTACAACTAAAGGTGCTTTCTGGAAAGTAATTTAAGGTTTTGGATATCAGCATTTGTGGAAATTCTTATACATGTTAAGGCCTTTCACTATTGGATATTGTCTAATATGCAATAAAGTTTTCTAATTGTCATCTTGTCATTGTCTCTCTTAGAACTTGAATGCATAATCTAGGCTGACAAGTGAATGTGTTGCTGAGCTGTTTTTACCTGTCCATGGGATCCTATTGTACTTTCCAATAGAAAAATATGAAATTCTTCTGCTTACCCAGTCATCCGTCATCCTTGACCAACATCACAACACAGATACGTAATCTTCTTACTGTGCTGTGGGCAGATTGCTCTCATTGTTACCAACATTACAACGGTGATTTCACTCAAAATTAATTCATTACCTGTGACTGTGTCTTGTGGTGTTTGGGGATGATATATAATTGTTTCTACCAATTCAGTCATTTTGCTTTGATCAAAAATCACATAAGACCATAAGACATAGGAGTGGAAGTAAGGCCATTCGGCCCATCGAGTCCACTCCGCCATTCAATCATGGCTGATGGGCATTTCAACCCCACTTACCTGCATTCTCCCCGTAGCCCTTAATTCCTCGAGACCACAAGAATCTATCAATCTCTGCCTTGAAAACATTTAGCGTCCCGGCCTCCACTGCACTCTGCGGCAATGAATTCCACAGGCCCACCACTCTCTGGCTGAAGAAAAGTCTCCGCATTTCTGTTTTGAATTGACCCCCTCTAATTCTAAATCTGTGTCCACGGGTCCTCGTCTCCTCACCTAACGGAAACAATTTCCTAGCGTCCACCCTTTCCAAGCCATGTATTATCTTGTACGTCTCTATGAAGTCTCCCCTTAATCTTCTAAACTCCAATGAATACAATCCCAGGATCCTCAGCCGTTCCTCATATGTTAGACCTACCATTCCAGGGATCATCCGTGTGAATCTCCGCTGGACATGTTCCAGTGCCAGTATGTCCTTCCTGAGGTGTGGGGACCAAAACTGGACACAGTACTCCAAATGGGGCCTAACCAGAGCTTTATAAAGTCTCAGTAGCACAACGGTGCTTTTATATTCCAACCCTCTTGAGATAAGTGACAACATTGCATTCGCTTTCTTAATCATGGACTCAACCTGCATGTTTACCTTTCGAGAATCCTCGACTAGCACTCCCAGATCCCTTTGTACTTTGGCTTTATGAATTTTCTCACCGTTTAGAAAGTAATCAGTGCTTTTATCCTTTTTGCCAAAGTGCAAGACCTCGCATTTGTTCACGTTGAATTCTATCAGCCATTTCTTGGACCACTCTCCCAAACTGTCTAGATCCTTCTGCAGCCTCCCCACTTCCTCAGTACTACCTGCCTACCGCTCGTCACCGGCTGCCATTCTGAAAAAGAACCTTTTATCCCAACTCTCTGTCTTCTGTCAGACAGCCAATCCTCAATCCATCCCAGTAGCTCACCTCGAACACCATGGGCCCTCACCTTGCTCAGCAGCATCCCGTGTGGCACCTTATCAAAGGCGTTTTGGAAGGCTAGATAGACCATATCCACTGGGTTTCCCTGGTCTAACCTACTTGTCACCTCTTCAAAGAATACCAACAGGTTTGTCAGGCATGACCTCCCCTTACTAAATCAATGTTGACTTGTTCTAATCAGACTCTGCTCTTCTAAGAATTTAGAAACGTCATCCTTAATGATGGATTCTAGAATTTTACCAACAACCGAGGTTAGGCTAATTGGCCTATAATTTTCCATCTTTTGTCTTGATCCTTTCTTGAACAATGGGGTTACACAACAATGAAGCAACTTGAATTAAAAAATTAATGAATACAATTGATTGTATTTCATGATTTCAATTTATGTTAAATAATTCAACTTATGTGAATTGAAGGAAATAGATGAATATTGTTTATAATAAATTAACATTTGCAAATGAACATTTAAAATAATTGTTTTACATATTTTTGAAAACAGTGCCTCCACTTCCAAGTATAAAATTGATAAAGCAGATAATGTCATCAAGAACATATTAAAGTAATTTGAACAGCCAGTCTTCACAAATACGTTACTAAAAATTTTGCATCAAACAAGCATTTTTACATTTAAAAGCTTTAACAGTGATACAATCTATAAAGGGTAAACTTTTTGGGGGGTTATTTCAAAATGTGTAATTAGAATAAATATGGCCTTAACTACTAATTAGAATATATTAGCATATAAATAAAATTCAATCTAAAGGCAATATTACTGAGTAAATATATCATAGACACAAACATAATATTTGTTATACAAAAAATCTTTTTTGCAGTACTTTAGTTTGAAAATAACAATACAAAATGATTATAAGTAGCTGGGGTTATGGTAGCATAATGATTAAGTTCCTGGATTGATAACCCATTGATGGAAACAAATGAATCAGGAACTTGTGTCCAAAACCTATGATGGATGGGTTAGTAATTTAAGTTCAATTAAAGGATTAAATAAAACTCGGATTAGTAATGATGCTTACGAAGTTGTTGTAAACTTCCAGCTGACTCACTAAGAACATGTAGGGAAGTAAATCTGCTAGGTTAGTCTACACGAGATTCCAGAAACACACCAATATTGGTAACTTTGAATGACCATCTGAAATAGATGTACTGAAGAGGGTAACACACAAAGAAAGATAAGAAATAAGAGTATCAGTAGGCCCTTTAGCTAGCTCCACCTTTCAATATGACAACAGCTGACCTTTGATCGAGACACCACTTCTCTGCTTAATAGTATATAGAACATAGAACATTACAGCGCAGTACAGGTCCTTCGACCCTCGATACTGCGCCGACCTGTGGAACCAATCTGAAGCCCATCTATCCTACACTATTCCATTTTCATTCATATGTTTATCTAATACCATTTAAATGCCCTTAAAGTCGGTGAGTCTACTACCATTGCAGGCAGTGTGTTCCACGCCCCTACTACTCTCTGAATAAAGAAACTGCCTCTGACATCTGTCCTATATCTATCACCCTTCAATTTAAAGTTAAGTCTCCTCATGCTAGCCACTAGCATCTGAAGAAAAAGACTCTCATTGTCAACCCTATCTAACCCTCTGATTATCTTATATGTCTCAATTAAGCCACCTCTCAACCTTCTTCTCTCTAATGGGCAGCACAGTGGCTCAGTGGTTAGCACTGCTGCCTCACAGCACCACGGACCCAGGTTTGATTCCTGCCCATCAACCAACACCCTCTGTCTTCTTTCAACTAGCTAACTTCTGATCCAATCTGCTAAATCACTCTCAATCTCATGCCTCTGTATTTTGTGCAATAGCCTACCATGGGGAACCTTATCAAATGCCTTACTGAAAACCATATACATCACATCAACTGCTTTACCCTCATCCATCTAATCAAACATCTGATCTGCCTGATCAGTATAACTTATCCTTGAGTATACTGAACAACTGAGCATCTCTGGGAGGGGGGGGGTGTGGAGAATTCTGAAGATTCACAATCCTCAGAGTAAAGAAATTCCTCATTATTTATGATAAATAATTAACCTTCTGCCTGAGACTACGCCCCCTGCTCCTGGCCTCGCTAGGCATGGGAAAAAACTGAATAAAATGCATCAATTCACAGAATACTAGCATAATTTGTTAAATCAATATTTACTGCTTATCCCTAATCATTCTGAGAAAGTGGTGGTGAGAGAGCTGCATGAACCATTGCAGTCCATGGGGTGCAGAACCACCTATTAGGAAGAAAATTTCAGGATTTTGACACAGCCACAGTGAAGGAATGATGATGTAGTTCTAATCAGGATGATTGTGGCCTTGAGAAGAACTTGCAAGTTGTACAATTCCTAAGGTCCTTATGCGATTGTACTTCTCGGGGGATAATCCACTTCTTCATCATTTTCTGACTGGTGTAAATGCTTCAGCCTTTTTTTTGCATATATTTTCCCCAACATTGAGGATGGAGATATTTTCAGAACCTCTACTGCCTGTGAATTATTTAATTCTCAATCACCATCCTTGACTGGTTGTCCAGACTTGCACTGCTTACATCTGATCAACCAGTTGTGGGATAACTTAGCCCTATCTTTTCCACGCTGTCATTTGACATGTAGTCTCATGTTGTAACTTCAGCAGATTGACATCTTGTTTTTCGGTATTCCTGGTGCTTCTGTTGGAACGCCCTCCTGAATTTTTCACTGAATCAGGGGTGATCTCCCAGCCTGATGATAATGGCATATGCCAGGCCATGTGGTGACAGACTGTGGTTGGAATCTCCTGGCCCAAATATCTCATGCCTTAAGTTGCTGGATCTGTTCTATATGTATCCCATTTAGCATGACAGTAGTGCCACACAATATGATGGAGGATAATCTCAATGTGAAGGCAGCATTTTGTTTCCACAAGGATGTATTATGGTCACTCCTACTGATACCATTTTGAATAGATGCATCTGCTGTAGGTAGATTGGTGAGGGCAAGTTGTCATTTATTGTTCCCCTCCTGATGGTTTCTTCACCACCTGGTTCAGACCCAGTTTAGCAACATTGTCCTTCAGAATTCATCCAGCTCAGTCACTAATGCTACTAATGAGCCAAAACTGGGAAAGGATATTGGAAGTCCACCATCCAGAGTACATTCTGCACCATTGACACTCTCACTGCTTCTCCTAATGTTATCACTCTATGTTTACCTAAATGTATAAGACCCCTCCCAACTGCATACTAAACTGCCACCAACTCTGGTGGCCAGAACATTCCTATGGATGGGGAGGGGGACAGGGATGGCAATGTTGGTGTTAAGTCATTATTCGTATGTTATGATGCATTGAGTATGATAATATCCAGCTGTTGCTTGATTAGACTCTACTTTCTCAATTTTATCACAAGCTCCAGCCATTAGTAAGGAGGACTTTGATTGGGCTGGGTGTGCTATTGTCATTTCTGCTGCAAAGGTTAATGCCAAATGGTCATTCATTTCTTTCAAGCTTCTTGGCAGTTTGATAAAACTAAGTAGTAGCTAAGAATCAACCTCTTTGAATTTGAATGATTTATTGTCACATTTACTTTACAGTGAATAGTACAGTAAAATACAGTGAAAAGCTTTAACTGATGCCATTTAGAATAGTTTAAGAATGAAAATAAGGACATACAACTGAAAGAGAGTCCATCTTTGTTCCGCTGCCTTCACCATGATCCCTGAGCCCGATCATCAGTGATATCCACACCACTATCCCTCCTCCACCACCTCACCACCACCTACACCGGACCCACCAATGGACGACTCACCATTTGTTAGGTGCCATCTCTTTGCCACTGGAGCCACCTTGTCAACACCGACACCAATGTCAGGTCCTGTGCTGGACCCATACTCACTCTGCAACCAGGAGCTGCCGACTCCATTGTTGCTGCTACCTTGCTGATAAACGGATTGGAATCAGATGCTGTGCTTGGGAGCAGGACATAGCATGAGGGATTAGGTCAACTGTTCATGGGGATGTTAAGAACTAAGAATCATTCCAGCTGGTCCCAGTGCTCTTAATGGTTTATCTCTCTCTCGTGCTCTTTCACTGTCTCTCTGTCTCCCATCAGGAACAAACCCTGCTGATGGTGTAGCATCACTACTTTGGAATGGCCCGAGGATTCTGGAATCAGACTAAGTGAGCACAACAGGTTTTGTTTTCAAAACGGCATTAACGAATCTGATAAACTTTTATGCCCATTGCTTAGTGTTAACCACTATTTTAACGAGTTCTTCATACTATGATGGGAATTGAAGCCATGTTTCCAGACCATTAATGTGGGCTCCTGGAGTGATATCACTGTGATTCCACCACCTCCCCATCCGATCTGTACTCTAAGAATAAAACTGTTCAATATGACCACTTGCCATTTTTCTAAACTCAACCTCTCATGCTAGAACAATCATCTCATTGAAGGACCCAGGAAACTGAATCTTTGTTGCATCCCACCTGGCCAGGGACAGTCATTTCCCTCATTTCCACACAAAAAAAGAAAGAACTGCAGATACTGGAAATCAGAAACAGAAACAGAAATTGCTGGAAAAGCTCAGCAGGTCTGGCAGCATCTGTTCAGAGAAATCAGAGATAACATTTTGGGTCCAGTGACCCTTCCTCCGAACTGATCGTAGTTAGAAAAAGGTTGATATTTGTGCAGAAGACAGGGTGGAGGAGAGGTCAGAGTAAACAATAGGTGAGCTAGAGTCCAAAGAAATTATAAAAAACAGTTTGACAGCCAAAGGACAGTCTGGGAAAATGAAAAGCTGCTAATGGGGACTATGAGTAACCTGCAATAGGTAGTGTGTGGTAGCAGCCATGGGGTGACATGGCCTGGTGTGTGGGGTTTGGGATAAGGATATGGTTGAAAATGTGTTGCTGGAAAAGCGCAGGTCAGGCAGCATCCAAGGAACAGGAGAATCGGCGTTTCGGGCATTAGCCCTTCTTCAGGAATGCTCTCCTGAAGAAGGGCTTATGCCCAAAACGTTGATTCTCCTGTTCCTTGGATGCTGCCTGACCTGCTGCGCTTTTCCAGCAACACATTTTCAGCTCTGATCTCCAGCATCTGCAGTCCTCACTTTCTCCTTGAAGATAAGGACATGGTCTCAAGCCCTGAAATTGTTGAACTTGAGATTTAGTCCAGAAGGCTGCAGTGTTCCCAAGCAGAAAATAAAATGTTGTCCTTCTAAATTGCTCTGAGCTTTACTGGGGTATTGCAGCAAGCCTGAGACAGAGATTTGGCCAGGGAACAAGATGGCGTATTGAGGTGACAGGCAATCAGAAGCTGTTTTTTTGTGGAGAGAATGTAGTTGTTCTACAAAATGGTCATCAAGTCTACATTTTGTTTCCCCAACGTAGAGGAGACCACATTCTGAGCAGCAAATGCAGTAGACTAGATTAAGTGTAGAACAACCATTGCTCCACCCAGAAGGTGTGTGGGCACTTGGATACTGAGGAGGGAGGAGGTAAATGGGTAGGTATGACACCTTCTGTGATTGCAGGGCAAGGCACCATGAGGCTGTGGGGAAGGGTGGGGGGGCGGGGTTGGAGGGGTTGGGTGGTGAGAGTGAAGGAGGAATGGACCAGGATGTCCCAGAAGGAATGGTGTGTGCAGAAAGCAGACAAGGAAGGGGACGGGTATATGTGTCTGGTGGTGGCATCCGACTAGAGCTGTTGGAAATGGTGGCTAATGATTCTTTGAATGTGGATGCTGGTGGGATAGTGAGAACAAGAGGGATCCTATTACTGTTGCAGGAGGAAAGAGTGGAGATGAAAGCTGAAGTGTGGGAGATGGGTCAGACCAGGCTGACAGCACTGTCAACTACAGTATTGAAAAACCCTCAAATGAGGAAGAAAATGGACATTTCGGAGGCCCCCTTGTTGAAGTTGGAATCATTGGAATGGTTGTGATAGAGGCAGAGGAATAGGCAGAATGGAATAGAGTCTATACAGGAACAAAGGTGTGAGAATAAAGAGTGAAGATAACTGTAGGCATCAATGGGTTTGTAGTGAAAATTGTAGCGGATACACACAAAAAAACCCCACATTTTTGACAATCTTCTCCTGTCTCTGAGATCTATTTTTCAAGTTCTACTTAAAAGTGCATGAGGCGTCAGGATTATTCAGGTGTTGCACTCTTCCATTTGGAAGTCTTTTAGGGTCACAAGAAATGCTACAACACTGATTTCAGACTTAGTTTCTACTTACTGTTTCAGTTACGAATATGACTGATACACATAGCTAGCTGTTCAGAACACGGCAATAATCAATATCTGTCCTGGATGGATTTGCTTTCTTTTCATCAATACCTTTGTGTCAAACTGAATCAAATGGAAAAGGTGCTTGATGGCTATAATTGGTGGTTTGACATGATCACATTAAGCTGGGAAAAGACCAGAAAATAGATAACTTCAATCCCAACAACTAGTAAATCATGATGTTTGCAGAAGGACAGTAATAGCAGATAGTCTCTGTATTGAATGGGTTCTCGGATGCTTTGGAGCACTTGTCTATTTTAACGATATTTGAATAATTTTATATAGTATAACTCCCACCAGTAATCATCTCTACATCCAATTAATTTTTTATAAGCAAAGCCCATTACCAGCAATGCAAACCATCAGAAGTGAGCCCCGGGGGAGGGGGGAGGGAGAGAGGAATGCTATTGAGGAAAGTCACCCTTAATAACTTGGGATTGTCATGGTTTAACCAAGCTAAAGAGCTTATTGTGTCAGTTGTACAATGGGAACTTCCTGTTACTTGGTCAATTGGCAGTCCACCAACTGGAAGTGAGTAGCTATGCCCACTGCCAATCATGCCATCGGGTGTATCCTAAATCAGAGGGACTATCTCTCACCCTTCTCCTGACAACTCCACCATCATTTTACCAGGCCTCCCACCTCCCAGCCAGTCTCTCTATGGCAGGTAAAATACAATCAGTTACCTTCTTAGAAAATTGCCTTCTGAAAAAGGAAACTTTGCAGATCATGAGGAGTGAGCTGAAAAATGGGACTCTGATATCCAGCTCAGTCATGATGAGCCAAATGGTTTAATCTCACACTATAAGAATCTGTAAAAGCTTCATTTTGGAATAAGTGGGCAAAGGGCAGCCAGCCATCAGTCTATACACAACATTACCAGCTAAGTGCAGCAAGCAGCTTTTTGTAAAAATTAGACCCACCATGTTCTTCACATCAGCTGTCAGTCTTTGGAGGGACTAGGTCATTTTCATTGATGCACATTGCACAGATCCTAATTATTTAATGTTCACTGAAAAAGATGGGCAAAGCAACCATCTTCACACCAAATGCCCCCAAGTAGTGCTTCCACGTCCATAAATCACAAGGGTTATCTGCATTTCATTCCTATTATTTGACTTGTTGGGTCAGAGTTGTGTTGTTTTCTTTTCTAATAGCCGTTTTCCTTTTGATAATCGGAGGAATGCAGGAAGTGTTACTTCTGCATCCGATTTCCCCCAAAGGCAGTCGGACTGCACAGGCAACAGCTCCTGTCTCAGAGATAATGATGGCCACATTGAGAAGTTTGGACGTAAACGAATCTGCACAATGCCTCCTGTTTGCCACTGTTCCTGTCTGATTAAAGCTGCCTCCAAATCATAGCAGAAGCCTTTGGTTGTTTTTGTTTCCTCAGTGGCACCTTGATTAGTTTCACAGTTATTAGACTCAGACAAAATGTTGTCGGCATTTTAAACAAAATATTGGATAATGTAATTGGTCAAGAATGAGATTATTGATTGTCACTGTAAATATCGCATGTGAAATGGTAATGATAATAGTGAAAGGAAGATTCTATTATTAGCCAGTGCTGCACATTGCAGTGTACACATTTAAATTGCTGCAATGACTTAAATCTGCATCTCACTGAATAGCAGTTTACCTCATGCAATGTTTTTGAGATGTTTTCCAAGCATGAAGATCAATGGACAACATGCTTCATTTCTCAAAGATTCCTCTCAGATCATAATCTGCTACTTTCAAATTGCTGGACAATTATTTCTTTGGCTCCAAAGTGTGATCAACAGGTGGGAGAAGATGAACCGCGTGCTGATGGAGGCCATCTGTTCACTGCTGATAACAATTTTCTCGGCGTCGCTGTGTTATGTCTTCACCATCGCTGGAATACAAAGCGTCATGTATTCAGTGAAAAGACCCTGAAGCTTGCATTTCTCCCTGATAAGCCTCAGCAGGCAGTGCACACAGGCAGTCAATAGCTTCCCAGCTGTGGCTGAGTCACCTGCCTCACATGCTTTCTTTTTAATTCCTAAAATACAAATTGCTCTTTTCCATTTGAGATGAGCATGACCTAAAGGTCGACTCATATTCCACACAATTCTGTAAAGATGCAAATTACAGAGCAGTCCAATAAAAATGCCAGTACTTTGTCCATTTGACGTTCAAATTGAAAATGACAAAGACATTTGTAACTATGAAATGTATTTCATCCTGATAAATGAAGGTTTATAATCAACATTCATAATATCACGGCAGCCATTTAGACAATGACTATGGAATAACATTTGGAAAATGGTTCAGTTATTTTTATTCAATAGTTGTATTTGATACAGCCTACCTTTACAGAAATAGGGGTCAGTTTTCCCTGAGACCCAGAAGTAGAGGTGCAGATACAATAATCTGCCTGGCTATCTGGAGAGTGAGATCTGAATTTTTAAATATTGCATCTATTTAAATACCCCACTACATTTTGCCAATCAAAGATGCTCAGTATGTCAATACCAGTGTGTAAGTCATTTTTAAAATTCATTCATTAGATAGAGGCTTCTCTGGCTATGCCAGCATTTTATTGCCCATTACTAAATATCCAGAGGGCGGTTAAGAGTCAACACCATATTGCTTTGGGTTTGGAGTCACATGTGGGCCAGATCAGATAAGGATGGCAGTTTCCTTCCCTAAAGGACATTAATGAGCCAATTAAGAATGGTTTCATAGTCATCATTAGGCTCAGCTCCAGACTAGTTGTTGATTTCAAATGCCATGGCAGGATTTGAATCCAGGTCTCCAAATCAGGTGTTTCTGGATTCATTATCTCGCAATAATACCAGTAGGCCATCACCTCCTTGATTATTCACACACTATTTGATTGTTAGAGAATCCCTGAAGCAGCATCATAATGTAATTAATAAACATTCACAGCAAAGTCTGATTCTGCAATCATTGGATTCCTGACCCACTGCTATTCCACCCCCACTGCTTAAGCAGGTCAATCCCATTAAAATTCTTTCCAAAATGGCTATTGGTGTCATTTTAACTCTTACTAGGCACCATTCTAATTGGAATTTAAGCTGATAATTACGGCTAGTGATATGTATGTTCTCCAACATAATCAGAAGTCACACAACACCAGATTATAGTCCACCAAGTTTATTTAAAAACAAAAGCTTTCAGAGCATTGCTCCTTCATTAGGTAAGGTTCAAAACCAATGAGTGGTGAGCATAAACTCCAGAGACCCTAAAGTTCTAGCCTAGCTAGCAGGGAAAGGAAGGTGGGTGATGCCGGGGTATTGGGACCCAATGGGTAGAAATTCTGATTGAGAGTGTAAATGTAAACACTGTTTGTTTTCTGTATGTCCGTAAATAATGTCTAATAGTGGTAATTTCTTCCCAGAGTGTAATTGTAAGTACTAGTGTATTCCTGTGCATTCTTTATAATAACTTATTAGAAGTTACTGAATTTCCAATTTCTTGTGTTATAATTACCTTTTTTTGCTCCTTAAATAAACACAGAGGTTTTTTTGTGCTTAAACACCTGTTTAGTGTCTCTTCATTCACATCCCCATAAATAAGTCCTGTGTCCAGACCAGGGATCTGGGAGCAATTCAAACCACTTAAATATCAGGAAAATAATTGGTGAAAAACCATAATCCTACAATAGTTCATTTAGATGTCTCCTTGTTTTGTCTCCTGTTTGTGTCGTGCCCTGCAAGCTATACAAAACCAGTTGTCCCTGTCTAAAAGATGCCAATGGACTATGACTAGTTACTTATTTTGTCAGAATCTTTAAAAGCTAGATTTCATTCACTCAGGTAAAAAGTGAAACTATGATGTTTTTGTTCACTTCAAAAAACATCGGTAATCCAGAAGGTACTTTTAAAAAGATGTTGACACGGGTCAATTTGAAACTTTCATGACAGAAATCACTCCACTTAATAGATAAGGCTACCAAGAGAGTAAGGAGTAATTTGGGTTGATCAGTAAAGATCAAATTGAATGGTGAAACCTGTTTGAGTTACGATTGGCCAACGCCTGTTATAAATTCATAGTTTTTACTTTAGCTCCATTCTATATTTCTTGTTGCCTCTCACATTGATTTTATTATGATCTTAGATGTTTATGCTACAAGTGCCACACTTTTTCTCCTCAAGAGGACATTAAAATCTAATGTTCAGCATGTAAAATTGTAGCGTCAGAAATTTAAGTTCCCAAGACTTTCTAAAGACCATATCTTTCCAAATTACTATATTTTTGGTTGTGAACAGAAATACAAAATGAGCCATTTTAAAATCCAAGATTTCACATTTTGTAAAAAGAAAATTACCTAACACTTATTGTAAGTGCTGTTTGTTCAAGCACTGGGGTGAGGTTACTGCAGACAAGCTGGAGCTGGGGAGGGGGGTGTACAAAGGGACATTCAGCTTAGAACAAGTAGCTGATTGGTCTGTGGTGTGGTGAATAATTGTCAATGACAAAGGCCTTCTGCCTGGCAACAATTTTGTGATTGGCTCTTGGGTAGCTGAGCGGCTTGTGTGTGTAAATGGTCAGAACCCATCATAACTCCAAAAAGGAAGGATCTATACTTTTCTCTGCAGTAGAAAACACCTCAAGCCTGAAGAAAGCTAGTTAATGCCCCATCATCAGTTGCTGTAACCTGTGGCTCTTAATCAATAAGTCAGAGATTTTATAAATGTGAACCAGTTGTTCTGTGCCTCCTGCAAGCAAATGAAAGTACCTGGAAAGAGAAGACCAAGGTACAGCACGTTCTGAGTGGTCAAAGGGATCAAATCAGTGAACCCTGTTGACATAGACCATCGAACTGCCTTCCTCATTCTTCCCTCTGCCCATTACACCCTGTATGTGATTGTCTAGTCTTTTGTAGAGAAATTTTTATAAGGGTAGTAAATTTAAACTAGTATAAACACATGTTGATGGTTCATAAATGTTCATCTGTAGCTAGAGTCTATTTATTCATGACAAATAGCTATTTGTGTTAAGTATACAAACCTGGCCCATGCATTCCCTCAAGCAGGCTCTAAAACACATATGGCTTGGAGAATACACTGAATGGTAAGGTCCTGGGGGAGTGTTGCTGAAAAAAGAGACCACAGAGTGCAGGTTCATAGTTGCTTGATAGTAGAGCCACAGGTAGATAGGATAGTGAAGAAGGCATTTGGTATGCTTTCCTTTATTGGCTAGAGCATTGGGAGTTGGGAGGTCATGTTGCAGCTGTACAGGACATTGGTTAGGCCACTTTTGGAATTTGCATGCAATTCTGGTCTCCTTCCTATTGGAAGGATGATATGAAACGTGAAAAGGTTCAGGAAAGATTTACAACGACATTGCCAGAGTTGGAGGATTTAAGCTATAGGGAGAGGCTGAATAGGCTGGAGCTGTTTTCCCTGGAGTGTTGGAGGCTGAGAGGTGACTTTATAGAGGTTTATAAAATTGAGGGGCATGGATAGAATAAATAGACAAAGTCTTCTCCCAGGGGTGGGGGAGTCCAGAAGTAGAGGGTATAGGTTTAGGGTGAGAGGAGAAAAATATAAAAGAGACCTACGGGGCAACGTTTTCATGCAGAAGGTGTTGCGTGTATGGAATCAGCTGCCAGAGGAAGTGGTGGAGGCTGGTACAATTGCAGCAGTTAAAAGGCAGCTGGATGGGATTATGAATAGGAAGGGTTTGGAGGGATACGGGCCAAGTGCTGGCAAATGGGACTAGATTAGGTTGGGATATCTGGTTGACATGGACAAGTTGAACTGAAGGGTCTGTTTCTGTGCTGTACATTTCTGTGACTCTGACTCTAAATCTTGTACTTTTGCGATGATTTCAAGAATGACAGGGCTCAATTTCCAGCAAACTACCTCACTGAGGCACAACAACTTCTCAAGAGAAATAATGGGAGATGATTTATCCCTCAGAAAAGAATCCAACCCAACTCTCATTTACTCACTTTCAGTTTTGGTCCCCTTATTTAAGAAAATATATTATTTCATTGGAGTTTAGAGAACATTTACTAGGATGGTTACTGATATGGAGGGAGTATTATGGGAGCAAAGGTTCCACAGTTTTGGACTTTATTCACCGGAAGACTGAAAGATAATCTCATTGAAACATATAGGATTCTTAAGGAGCTTGACAGGGTAAATGCTGAGAGGATGTTTCCCATCATTGGAAAGGCTAGGATCAGATGGCATAGTCTCAGGATAAAGGGGTGCCAATTTAAGATTGAGATGAGGAGGAATTTCTTCAGGGTGATTCATTTGGGGTGAACAACAAGGTAAGGGAACACATCATGAACCGTAGGACCCTGGGAAGCACTGAAGATCAAAGAAACCTTGGTGTGCATGAACACCAATCCCTTAAGGTATCAGGGCAGGTGGATAAAGTGGTTAAGAAGACATATGGTATGCTTGCCTTTATTAATCAATTAAGTCCAGTGAGGTTGTGTTGGATTTATAGGTCAGACCACATCTAGAATATTGTGTGCAGTTGTGGAATCCACACTGTAAGTATGATATGACAGCACTGGAGAGGGTGCAGAGAAGATTTACAACATTGGATGTAAAAATATACGAGCCTTCTGGGGCAAGTGCTGGAAAACAGGATTATAATAGTTAGGTAGCTGTTTCTGACCGACATGGACATAATCAACTGAAGGGCATTTTCAGTGTTGTGGATCTCTATGGTTCTATGACATTAATGTGAGGTTATCTAGTCTGTGGTTTGCTTCCATGTTGAATGCTATTTGAATGAAGTCTTTTTTTCAACATTTCCCCATAGGTTTTGTTGATGGCCACCAATATGGTATTACTAACACTGCCACTGTGGTTTGTGGTCTTGTCTCACATGAATAACAATCAATGTCTCCTCAGGCCTATGAAGTTAGATTAGATTCCCTACAGTGTGAAAACAGGCCCTTCGGCTCAACCAGCCCACACTAACCCTCCGAAGAGTAACCCACCCAGATCAATTTCCCTCTAACTAACCTAACACTATGGGAAATTTAGCATAGCCAATTCACCTGACCTGCACATTTTTGTGACTGTGGGAGGAAACCAGAACACCCGGAGGAAACCCACGCAGACACGGGGAGAATGTGCAAACCCCACACAGACAGTTGCCCGAGGCTGGAATCGAACCTGGGACACTGGTGCTGTGAGGCAGCAGTGATAAACACTGAGCCACCATGCCTGTTCATATCAGGAACCCTTCCCTCTGCTTAAGCGTGACTAATATCTCCAATAGATTTCTTGAAACCTTGACTTAATATACTATAAGACGATCTATATTCTAGGTAAACATATCTCTCTCTAGTACAGACTATTTCTCCATTTTCTCAGACTCTTACATATAGTTGCTAGTGTCATGGATATATCACCATATTGTTATGGAGCAGACCAGAGTGCACCCCTCCACTCTCACCCCCTAAGTATTTTAAGATTGTAAAAAGATTTTGTTCTGTGTTTATATTTTGTATTTTGTATTTATATTTTTCCAGATGTGGTTTGATTGGTTCACCACTTGACTTTATTTAAAATACCCTTTATTTTTCCAACATAATTCAAATACAAAAAAAGGTATAACTTTAAATCTATTGAAATACATTATTTCAACGTATTTCATCAAGTATCATTTAACCACTAATCATCATTTATTCCAATGTAGCAGCATCCCACAAACACACCCTTTGACAAAATGCAATCCAGCAAAACATGTGGTTCTCATGTGCTGGTCTCTCTCCAATCCAGAAGAAAGAAACAATATGCCTCTTCTGATTTTTAAGAGGAAGCCTCTCTGTCTAAGCTTTCATTCCAGCAGCTGGAATTCAAGCTTTTAGCTTGGCAGCCAGCAGAAAGCCTTCTTCTAACTGAAAGCAAAACTAAAAGCTATCCTGGGTCTGTACGAGCCCTGATCCCACTCAAAATTCTTTTGACTTTAAAAAGGAAACATCCAGGGAGAACTCAAAGGCTGTTTATCAATTGCTTGCCTGAAGGAGACATTTTAGCACCACTGTGACAACCACTCACCCTTTGAAAAAAAAAGCAGAGAACGCATCTGTTAAAGGCATAATGCTATCTACTTAAGAGTGACCAATGTTTCCTAAAGATTTCTGTAAAGCTTGTTTTTACTGACTACAGTACATTCTATAATTCTGGTAATTACATCTCTCTCTGTTTCAAACTATGCCTTCTCTCTTCTCAGACTCTTGCACGTAACTGATGGTGTCATGGATGTATCACTGTATAAATCACCATACATTAAGATAGATGTTGGGGTATTGTCAAAAAGACCTTTAAAATGTTATTTTTTAATCTATGGTCATTTGCAACATAATACAGAAATTTGACAATGCACGAACATGATTTTTTTTTCCCAGTTCAGAGAGATTATTCAGAGTAAAAGCAGTGAGCAAGTTTAATGGCTTTACACAGTAAATGAAGGCTGGTATTGGAATATTACTTACATGAACAGAAGGGTCAAGAGTGAATTAATGGCAGAAAAGGGTACAGATCAAGATGATTGCAGAGTTTTTGAATGTTTCATTTTATTTCAGCATTTCTACTGATGGAAAAGTGGAATAAAGAGAAGCAATAAGAGTAGAGCTACATCTGGTAACTTTGTACCTACTATAGTATCATGGAGTTCCATTGAACTACATAAGATATCTCCCATTTTCCCTCATCTAACCACATCAATACAAACTTCTTTTCTTCACAATACACCAAGCTAGGTTCACCCTAACTGCTTCTAAACTATTTAGTCAGTGTTGCTACTATTTATATAAAGAGGTTTCCCCGAGGTCCTTATTTGATTTGTCGGCCGCTCCGTTATAATTCTGGCCTTCGGCTTTTGAAAACTCCTCGAGGAAATTCTTCTCTTTGTGAATGAACACCTTCATTATTTTAAAGATCTCTATCAAGTTACTTGTAAGCCTTCACTTTGCTAGCGAGAAATAATTCGAGCATACTTTAATTTTTTGGTTGCGATCTTTCCAATTCTCATAGCATCCTTTCACATTAAGAAACCAATCGGTGAAAGTCTGGTATCAGACCTGTCCTCTGACACTGAATCACAGCCATTGTACGGTATTTGACAAGTCTGACATTTGGTTAATTAAGGTGGTTGCAAAACAAATTTTAGGTACTATGCATTGTGAATCAAGGTATAACATTAACGGCTGTACACTCCAGTGCCCTTTTATTGCTCACAGAAAGACAAGCAGATCTATTACTGACTGCAGTCATGGATTGAGCCTGCAACCAATTTTTCAAGTACTGACTTTGGAACACAATGATCCCAATGTTAGAGATTCTCTGAGGTGAAAAATTAGTGAACATTATAAGTAATTTAAATTATTAGTTGCTTTAAACTTGTGTTGCAGAGTCCTGTGTTTGTTTTACATATTGGCCTGTGACAAAGAATTATTGTGATGCTTATAGGTTCATTAAATTAGCCATCATCTTTTATTTATACTGAAATAAGAACTTGACTAATGGCATGATAAACATAAACTTAATTGATATTTTATATAAGCCAACTTGCAGTAGTAGCAATTTGAAATCCACAAAAGCAATTATGGGATACTGTTTCTTCCTCTCATTCATCACTTCCTGAAGAATCTTGGCCAGATAGCTATATTTATTATTCATATCTTCAGAATGAGTGAGTCTAAAGGAATGGGCTGAATCATTTCCTGATGCATCTGCAGGTGTGGCAAGTAGCTGGAAATTGCATTCTTGGCTGTCTGCTTTGATGATGTAGGGGAGGTGATGGCCTAGTGTATTATCATTGGACTGCCAATCTGTTAATTTTATTTCAGCATTCCACTGTTAGATCTAAATGAAGAGAAGTGACAACAGTGACACTACATCTGGTCACTTGATGCCTGTCATAATATCATGGATACTATAACAGGTAACGTTCTGAGCACCCAGGTTCAAATCTTGCCATGGCAGATGTTGGAATTAGAATTCAATAAGAACCTGGAATTAAGAGTCTACTGATGACCATAAACCTATCTGGTTCACTAATGCCCTTCAGGAAAGGTAACTGCCATCTTTACCCAGTCTGGACTCCATTTTATTCCAGATCCACAGCAATGTGGTAGACTTTTAACTGTCCCCTGGGGTGGGCAATAAATGCTGGCCTTCAACCCAGGAATTTGGAGTGTCTTTTTTCAGAGTCACTTCAGCACCTGATTAAGGGACCCTGCATTGGGAAGAATGGAGTCTATTGAGTCACCCTCACTGCCTATCCCCACTTCTCCTTCCCTGCAACTCTCACAACACAATGCCCTACCTGCCATCATTCACCTGTACCTCCTCCTTTGCAAGGCTTTGACTGGGTGTTTGACAGACAGGCTGCCGCTTCTTCCCTGATGTTACAGAGAGATCAAGAGAGATCCCCACATTGCCTCCTTTTAGGAAGGTTCATTGCGTCTTGGAGGTAGTGAGGACTGCAGATGCTGAAGATCAAAGTCGAAGAGTGTGGTGCTGGAAAAACACAGTCGGTCAGGCAGCATCTGAGGAGCAGGAGCATCGATGTTGCGAGCATAAGCCTCATTCCTGATTAAAGACTTATGCTCAAAACTTTGATTCTCCTGCTTCCCGGATGCTGCCTGACTGGCTGTGCTTTTCCAGCAACACTCTCATTGCCCCTTGGGCCACTCACATGCCAAATGGGGTCTTGGGTGGTCATGCCACAGCCTAAAGCATTGTGAGGGCAGAAATCCTGACAGCCAAAAACTGCAGTCAGAGGCCAGAAGCTCCTTGATGTTCAACAGTCCCACCTGAGGCCTCACACTGATAGCGGGAAAGATTAGAGTGGGAGATAGAATGGGAGGATTATAGGGGAGGTGATGTAGGGTCAGCAGCAGATGGTTGAAGTTTAGCAGCAAGCCTTTCATAATCAGGCACTGAGTGCCTTTGAATACTGGAGCCCCACAAGCAAACTCTCCATATTCTGCATGGTCATGCCTCCTGCTGGGTGAACCCCTCACCTACCAATGGGTTCATACCAGCAGCAGCTGCAGGAGGAGGCCGTCAGTTCAAGGCTTCAATTGGTGGCCGAGTGGGAGGGCTATCCATGAACCTTCCCACTATTTTCCCTCCAGCCAATCGAAAAATTTCCTGCCACCAAACCCAACACATGGGAAGGCATTTCATTCTGCCTTGCAACTCAGGAAGGCAAATTCACCAAGAAACTTATAGACTCTTAAGGTCTTTGTTTTAACATTTGGGAAGAAGCTTTAGGTATAACAGGAATGCATGTCCAGAACCCAAGGATTTCTTCAAAGGATCTCAGCCAGATTGTGAAGATTTCTTGGGAGTGTCTTTTTCTCCCCTTTCCTCTGGCATCTGTTTCAAAATACCTCAAACCCACCATCACTTCCCAATTGATACGGACTCCAACCACCAGTACGGCTCTGACCTACTGGCCTTAGTGCCATTCCTACAACTTATGGATGGGAGACAGTTGCCAAAATATCAAGATAGGGGCTAACAGTTAAAATTCTCTGAGGTTCATTGCAGTCTTTTCTTCCTGGCACGGATGTGCTCCCCTCCCACCCCTTCCAAACATCAACTACAAAGAGACGAGCCAAAATTTACAAATTAAAATTGATTCTGTTGTCTAACCCATTTCAAACAGGTATGCTGTTTTGGAAAATGTAGAGGGTGATGGATTCTCAGGGGAACATAGCACGAACAGTCAAGTTTCTGGTATTGGGACTGGTTCTAATGCAACAAGGGGTATGTCGGGTTTCAAGAGATCAATTGTGTTAGGGGATTTTCTAGTTTGAGGTACAGACAGATGTTTCTGTGGCCAGCAGCGAAAAGGCAGAATGCTTCCCTAGTGCCAGGATCAAGGATGTCTCATAGAGGGTGCAGAATGTTCTCATGGGGGAGAGGAGCCAGCAAGAGGTCATTGTCCACATTGGAACCAACGACATAGGAAGGGAAAAGGTTGAGATCTGAAGGGAGATTACAGAGAGTTAGGCAGAAATGTAAAGAGGAGGTATTCGAGAGTAGTAATATCTGGATTATTCCCAGTGCTACAAGTTAGTGAGGGCAGGGATAGGAGAATAGAGCAGATGAATTCATGGCTGAGGAGCTGGTGTGTGGGGGGAGAATTCACATTTTTGGATCATTGGAATCTCTTTTGGGGTAGAAGTGACCTGTACAAGAAGGACAGATTGCACCTAAATTGGAAGGGGACTAATATACTGGCAGGGAGATTTGCGAGAGCTGCTCGGGAGGATTTAAACTAGTAAGGTGGGGGGGGTTGGGACCCAGGGAGATAGTGAGGTAAGAGATCGATCTGAGACTGGTACAGTTGAGAACAGAAATGAGTCAAACAGTCAGGGCAGGCAGGGACAAGGTAGGACTAATAAATTAAACTGCATTTATTTCAATGCAAGGGGCCTAACAGGGAAGGCAAATGAACTCCGGGCATGGTTAGGAACATGGGACTGGGATATCATAGCAATTACTGAAACATGGCTCAGGGATGGGCAGGACTGGCAGCTGAATGTTCCAGGATACAAATGCTACAGGAAGGATAGAAAGGGAGGCAAGAGAGGAGGGGGAGTGGCATTTTTGATAAGGCATTACAGCTGTTTTGAGGGAGAATATTCCCGGAAAGATATCCAGGGAAGTTATTTGGGTGGAACTGAGAAATAAAAAAGGGATGATAACCTTATTGAGATTGTATTATAGACCCCCTAATAGTCAGACAGAAATTGAGATGCGAACTTGTAAGGAGATCTCAGCTATCTGTAAT
Source organism: Chiloscyllium punctatum (assembly GCF_047496795.1). NCBI lineage: Eukaryota > Metazoa > Chordata > Chondrichthyes > Orectolobiformes > Hemiscylliidae > Chiloscyllium > Chiloscyllium punctatum. The sequence continues at coordinate 86,984,384 of NC_092746.1, read as the reverse complement.
AAAAATAGGGTGGTTATGGTTGGGGATTTTAACTTTCCAAACATAGACTGGGACTGCCATAGTGTTAAGGGTTTAGATGGAGAGGAATTTGTTAAGTGTGTACAAGACAATTTTCTGATTCAGTATATGGATATACCTACTAGAGAAGGTGCAAAACTTGACCTACTCTTGGGAAATAAGGCAGGGTAGGTGACTGAGGTGTCAGTGGGGGAGCACTTTGGGGCCAGCAACCATAATTCTATTAGATTTAAAATAGTGATGGAAAAGGATAGACCAGATCTAAAAGTTGAAGTTCTAAACTGGAGAAAGGCCAATTTTGATGATATTAGGCAAGAACGTTCAAAAGCTGATTGGGAGCAGATGTTTGCAGGTAAAGGGATGGCTGGAAAATGGAAGCCTTCAGAAATTAGATAATGAGAATCCAGAGAAAGTATATTCCTGTCAGGGTGAAAGGGAAGGCTGGTAGGTATAGGGAATGCTGGATGACTAAAGAAATTGAGGGTTTAGGGTTTGGTTAAGAAAAAGAAGGAAGCATATGTAAGTTATAGATAGGATAGATCGAGTGAATCCTTAGAAGAGTATAAAGGAAGCAGGATGATACTTAAGAGGGAAATCAGGAGGGCAAAAAGGGGACATGAGATAGCTTTGGCAAGTACAGTCATAGAGTCATAGAGATGTACAGCATGGAAACAGACCCTTCGGTCCAACCTGTCCATGCCGACCAGATGTGCCAACCCAACCTAGTCCCACCTGCCAGCACCCGGCCCATATCCCTCCAAACCCTTTCAAATGCCTCTTAAATGTTGCAATTGTACCAAGGAGAATCCAAATAGTTTTTACAAATATATTAAAGACAAAAGGGTAACTAGGGAGAGAATTGGGCCCCTCAAAGATCAGCAAGGGGGCCTTTGTGTGGAGCCGCAGAAAATGGGGAGATAGTAACTGAGTATTTTGCATCAGTATTTACTGTGGAAAAGGATATGAAAGATATAGACTGTAGGGAAATAGATGGTGACATCTTGCAAAATGTCTATATTACAGAGGAGGAAGTGTTGAATGTCCTGAAATGCATAAAAATGGATAAATCCCCAAGACCTGATCAGGTGTACCCAAGAACTCTGTGGGAAGATAGAGAAGTGATTGCTGGGCCTCTTGCTGAGATATTTGTATCATCGATAGTCACAGATGAGGTGCCAGATGACTGGAGGTTGGCTAACGTGGTGCCACTGTTTAAGAAAGGTGGTAAGAACAAGCCAGGGAACTATAGACCAGTGAGCCTGACCTCGGTGGTGGGCACGTTGTTGGAGGGTATCCTGAGGGACAGGATGTTCATGTATTTGGAAAGGCAAGGACTGGTTAGGGATAGTCAACATGGTTTTGTGCATGGGAAATCATGTCTCACAAACTTGATTGAGTTTTTTTGAGGAAGTAACAAAGAAGATTGAGAGTAGAGCAGTAGATGTGATCTATGTGGACTTCAGTGAGGCGTTCGACAAGGTTCCCCGTGGGAGACTGATTAGCAAGGTTAGACCTCACGGAATACAGGGAGAACTGGCTCCAAAGTAAAAGACAGGGTGGTGGTGGAGGGTTGATTTTCAGACTGGAGGCCTCTGACCAGTGGAGTACCACAAGGATCGGTGCTGGGTCCTCTACTTTTTGTCATTTACATAAATGATTTGGATGTGAGCATAAGAGGTACAGTTAGTAAGTTTGCAGATGACACCAAAGTTAGATGTGTACGGTTACCTCAGATTACAACAGGATCTGGACCAGATGAGGGGCCACTGGGCTGAGAAGTGGCAGATGTGTTTAATTCAGATAAATGCGAGGTACTGCATTTTGGGAAAGCAAACCTTAGCAGGACTTATACACTTAATGGTGAGGTCCTAGGGAGTGTTGCTGAACAAAGAGACCTTGGAGTGCAGGTTCAAAGCTCCTTGAAAGTGGAATCGCAGGTAAATAGGAAGCGAAGGCGGTGTTTGGTATGCTTTCCTTTATTGGTCAGAGTATTGAGTACAAGAGTTGGGAGGTCATGTTGCAGCTGTACAGGACATTGGTTAGGCCAGTGTTGGAATATTGCGTGCAATTCTGGTCCCCTTCCTATCAGAAGGATGTTGTGAAACTTGAAAGGGTTCAGAAAGGATTTACAAGGATGTTGCCAGGGTTGGAGGATTTGAGCTATATGGAGAGGCTGAACAGGCTGGGGCTGCTTTCCCTGGAGCGTCGGAGGCTGAGGGGTGACCTTATCGAGGTTTACAAAAAAAGGGCGTGGAACGGGTAAATTGGCAAAGTCTTTTCCCTGGGGTCGGGCAGTCCAGAACTAGAGGGCATAGGTGTAGGGTAGGAGGGAAAAGATATAAAAGAGACCTAAGGGGCAACTTTTTCAAACAAAGGGTGGTATGTGTATGGAATGAGTTGCCAGAGGATGTGGTGGAGGCTGGTACAATTGCAACATTTAAGAGGCATTTGGATGGGTATATGAATAAGAAGGGTTTGGAGGGATATGGGCCGGGTGCTGACGGGTGGGACTAGATTGGGTTGGGATAGCTGGTTGGCATGGATGGGTTGGACCAAAGGGTCTGTTTCCATGCTGTACATCTCTATGACTCTAAGCCTTGCTGCTTTGAGCCCTGGATAGCATAGCCTTATTTGCAGAACATAATCGTTCTACACTGTTCAGGAAATACATATTGAAATCGTGAGTGTGACTTGGTCCTTTAATTTGCTGCTCAGATTCCACTTTAATAATAACTCCTGTGTGAAGTTGCTTTTGGAAGTTTTGGAATCAGTATCAGTTTTCAAAAGTGCCTAAAGCATTGCAATATGCCATTTACTACATACAATATTGTTAGATTATTTTTTACAATTGCATGCCACAAAATTAAAAAAGTCACACTTTTTTATGTAGGTGCAGAAATGTCAAACCGAAGTCCTGCCCTTGGAATCATTTTGTTTGAAACAGTAATTATTTTCACGAACTGCATCCTCAAGTTGGATCAGCAGTGCTGTGGGAACACAAGCTCATTTTAAAAACATTTCCTCAGGGGAATCTTCCAAACAATATTGTAAATTAGTTCTGCTTTTGAAAGGTTAGAACTAACAGTCTGTGTTCCAATTGGTTTTTGAATCAAGCCGTTAAGAAAAATTGTTCTTATAGTTTCATGGAACATTTCACCCACATTTCAAAAGCAATTTTCTTAATTTTTATTATTAAACTGAGGGATGTTACTGTTGGGCTGACAAATGCAGACATATTTGTTTTTCATCTGCTGTCAAGGATGTTCCCGATCAGGAAGGAACCCATGTTATACAGAGCACTGGCACCAAGGATACAAAGAAAAGGTTAATTACCTTTACTCTGTGAATACTCACTTAGCATGGGCTATAGGAGTCATGTCATTGTAGCATCAGATTGTATGGAATGGGAGCCTTGGTCTATAGGGTTCCAGAAGATGCTCTTTCTTACCAACCTTATTAAAGGTTGTTAATATGCACTAACAAGGCTTTAGATTGTAATAATTGTCTAATTATATTTATAGTAATACCTTTTCATAAAAAGTATGCATTTTCACAACTGCAATGTTTAGAAATAGGATTACCCTGGTGTGGGAGGAGAAGAAAACTCTGTTCCTATCTGGATATAGAAGTTAAAAAGTAATGTGAGTTGACTACACAGCATCCAGCCAGGGGTAATACACTATTTTGGTTTCTCAACTCCAAGAGCGGATCCCAAAAAGTAATGTGGTAAGAGTAGCAGGTACCAATGAATTTCTACATCTGTAATAGTCAATGTTATGGATGGAGCAAAGAAATAGAGACTCCATTAAAAGTATACCAATTCCCCAACACTTCAGGGCATCAAAATGGGACATTCTTCAAAACATGCCCTAGTAGCTTTGTTCCTTGAACCTACAGATGTTTTTCTTTAGAAATGATATAAAGTGTATTATGCCCATCCTGATACAATATTTAATATTTAATGCATATGGACATTTGTATTAAATTCCTATGCTGGAGACTAAGAATACTGTATTATTCTTCAGCATGGAAGAAATTAAACTAGAAGAGTAATCAATTAGGTAAACTCAAACATTGCTCACAAAATAGGTTACATAACAGAAACCACTGGTGTCTCTCCTAGAGGGTGCTGGGTATGCTGCTTTGTGACACGCAGCCAAAGACTGCCATAGTCATTCTCTGCCTGTACCATGTGGGCTTCCACCTAAATTATTCAAAGTAATTTAACCCACCATCTGAGGCATGATATCACTTGTAGCCAGAGCAGAGGGGTCAGTTTCCCTGCTGAGAAAGAAACAGTATGATGGACACGGTGAATAAAGCTGTAGGAGCAGTACGCGTTCCACATGAACTCCCATGCCTGATCCTGCTGATTCTGACTCTGCTCCATTGACCTTAGTATCATTCCTGCTATTCCTGGGTTACATACAGATGCCAAATATAAAAAATGAAGGCCAACACTGAGTTAACTGAGATTCACTACAGTCTCTTCTCTCTTGCATTCCCACCATGCTTAATTATCCTCCAATGCAAGGTGCAAGCCCACTCCAAATTCAAACTATATCTGTATTGTTTCTGCTCCCTCACTTCTCAACAATCTATGCCTTGGAACTTTTGAGCCTTGGATATTGTCTAGCCTTATTTCCACGCTGTAACTGTACTCTGCTACACTGGGCAAGAAGTACAAAAAGTCAAAAGTGAACCAATAAAAAAGCAGCGGAGGATGCAACCATTAATCTTATAATTCATGGTCATCCTTGACCTTTTGTATTTCCTGGCCATTGATCAGGAGTGACATCATCTCCTCTGAATGAATTGAGTTCAATAGAAGGATGGGGGATGGGGGATGGGGGATGGGGGGGTGGGTGGAATCCTACATTGCTGCATTGCTGGAGGTGCTGTCTTTCATGAGATATGAACTTGAGGCTGTGTTTCTCCTCTCAGATCCAGTGGTGCTGTTTGGGGAAGAGTCTTGTCTGAGTATTTTCATTAATGTTTCCTAGACAGTGTGAGGTGGTGGGGGGAAGGATGGCAGTGCAGATACCAAGGATGGTGGGCTGGCTCAGGACTAATGGACTCTCCAAGTTAAATCTTTCTAATTTTTTTTCTTATTCTTAAACTACTCAAAATGTACCGGATCGTGGCGACAGTAGAAAAGATTCTCAATGTATGTTACTGGTTTTCTCACTGTAAAATACATGTGACAACAAAATCATTCATCACTTAACCAAAATCTTTAATAATATAATACCTAGTAATTATTACTTTACTATCTAAAGGGATTTGTTGTGCATAAATTAGTTGTTCTTGTTTCCTATGTTATTCTGGTGATGACACTTCAAATGTACTTCACTCGATGGAGCATGCTGGAACCTGCTAAGGTGTCAAAATAAGCCATCTAAATACGAATTTGTTCTGTCTTTATGATGCTCTGGCCCATTAAACAATACTTTCTTGCCCTCTTTTGAAAGCCTCACCTACCTAGAGACACTGAAAAATGACAGTGATGAGGGAACTATCCACTTGACACCTCCTGAGCCTACTTTGCTTTGGCCACTTTGCTGCGAAGTCATGTTGCCCTGTTGAATTTGTATTCTTTTCAATATTGTATCAGCACTGTATGTTTCTCATTCCCATTGTCAGTAATCCAAGGAAGGGTTTTCTGTATTTCTAAAAGTACTGTGTGGTTAAGAAGATTCTGGAAAGACATTGCAATGGATTAGTAGGTTTTTTTTCACATTACCTTGTACACCCCAACATGAGAGGCCTGTATTTTAAATAACTGTTAAGTCTTTGAAGGTAAAACTGCCAAATAAATGGATAGAATGGCCTGTTTGGGTTTCACTGGATTTCCTGATACAATAATTAATGTAAAAAAAAACATTAGTCGGGATAATATAAACACACCTGGCTGTCAAAAGACTGATTTTGGATTAGTGGTGCTGGAAGAGCACAGCAGTTCAGGCAGCATCCAAGTAGCTTCGAAATCGACGTTTCGGGAAAAAGCCCTTCATCAGGAATAAAGGCAGTGAGCCTGAAGCGTGGAGAGATAAGCTAGAGGAGGGTGGGGGGTGGAGAGAAAGTAGCATAGAGTACAATGTGTGAGTGGGGGAGGGGATGAAGGTGATAGGTCAGGGAGGAGAAGGTGGAGTGGATAGGTGGAAAAGGAGATAGGCAGGTAGGACAAGTCCGGACCCACCTACTCCCACAACTACCTGGATTACACCTCTTCCCACCCTACCTCTTGCAAAAATGCCATCCCGTATTCCCAATTCCTCCGCCTCCGCGGTCTCCTCTACATTGGGGAGACTGGGCGCCTCCTAGCAGAGCGCTTTAGGGAACATCTCCGGGACACCCGCACCAATCAACCACACCGCCCCGCGGCCCAACATTTCAACTCCCCCTCCCACTCTGCCGAGGACATGGAGGTCCTGGGCCTCCTTCACCGCCGCTCCCTCACCACCAGACGCCTGCAGGAAGAACGCCTCATCTTCCGCCTCGGAACACAACCCCAGGGCATCAATGTGGACTTCAACAGTTTCCTAATTTCCCCTTCCCCCACTTCACCCTAGTTCTAAACTTCCAGCTCAGTAACTGTCCCCATGACTTGTCCGGATTTGTCCTACCTGCCTATCTCCTTTTCCACCTATCCACTCCACCTTCTCCTCCCTGATCTATCACCTTCAGCCCCTCCCCCACTCTCACCCATTGTACTCTATGCTACTTTCTCTCCACCCCACCCTCCTCTAGCTTATCTCTCCACGCTTCAGGCTCACTGCCTTTATTCCTGATGAAGGGCTTTTGTCCGAAGCATCGATTTCGATGCTACTTGGATGCTGCCTGAACTGCTGTGCTCTTCCAGCACCACTAATCCAGAATCTGGTTTCCAGCATCTGCAGTTATTGTTTTTCCCTTGTCAAAAGACTTATTTAATACATAATTGAAACTTAATATAGCAACACAGTTCCTGGAATAATTAAGCTGAAATAATAATTCCTTTGAGGCAGAGACATCATTAACCTTTAGGTTTGTTATAAAATAAGGCCATTCCTCAGGGTGAAGTGATAGCGCTGTAGGTGGTGCAGTGGGTCAGTGGCTAGCACTGTTGTTTCAGAGCTTTAAGGACCTGAGCTTGATTCCACCCTTGGCTGACTGTGGAGTTTGCACATTCTCCTGTGTCTGTGTAGGTTTCCTCCAGGTGCTCTGCTTTTGTCCCACAGTCCAAATATGTGCAGGTTAGGTGGATTGGCCATGGGAGATGCAGGGGAAGGTCTGGGTGGGATGCACTTTAGAGGGGCAGTGTGGACTCGATAGGCCGAATGGCCTGCTTCCACACTATAGGGATTCTATGAAGTACATTAACTTGAGTATGTCTATGATTGGCTAAGATGACAATAGTTTAATTAAACTGTTCAGACATGTTGTGGCACATCTCTGGAGTAGGTTGGACTTGAAGCCAGGCCTTCTGGCCCAGAGAAAGAGCACTACCACAGTACCACAAGAACCCAACAAATATTTTTTAATCAACTTGGTTAGAGATGTTACTACACACTTCTGGAGCAAATGGGACTTGAACTGAGCTCTTATGATTTAGAGGCAGGGACACTACCAGTGTGTTACAAGGATCCCATGCTATCAGCATCTTAAACCAGTGGATCTAAGCAACTTGTCAAACAATTAAATACTTAACTAACCGATCCATCAACATTGTTCTTGGAACAGCTAGTGTTATGCATCAACTAAACAATATTATTTTCTAAGGATAGCCAGCTCAGTCAAATGGAAAGTTGGCCTGGCTGCTTAAATCATTGAGTTCCTCACACCAGACTGCTTCCTATGAGCCCATTGTACACCCAAGGTGAAAGTGTGGGCTTTTATTTCTTCATAACATGTGGTTTATAGAGCTCTAAATGTTATACATTTCCAAGCTAAAATGACTAGATCTAAAGTTCAGCAGCAATTTTTGCTAATAAAGAGGTAATGTGAAAAATCTATTTCATGTCGACCAGAGTGGATACAGATATTAAACAGAGAATTTGCATGATGAGAGGTAATTCTTTTTAGAGTTGAGCTGCCAGCATTGTTCTAATATTTTACTGCTGAAAGCAGGAGTAGTGCAATAGAAGTTCAGTAATAATCACAGGTAATGGCAGGACATTCTAGTATAGACTGAATGCATGCCAAAATGATATGCACCTCACCTCAAAATGTCCAAGGTGACATATTCAGAGCAAATCCTGGCATTTAACTCACCAGTTTCTGGAAACTTACAGACATAGTGTTGGAATATCTGGTGAATTTGCAGTTGCTGCTGCTTCAAAAGCAAGTCAATTATTCTGGCCAAACCAGGGGAAGAAGGCTCTTTTGCTTGTTTGTAATATAGACTTTGCATAGAATACTAGCAAGGCAGAATGCTCAGGTTTTCTGATGCCACAATGGAACTTCAGGTAGTCCATCATTCCAAGTCCATATGGAGCTTGCTTGGTCCCTGAGTGAAACCTATGAGCATTGTTAGGCATTGAAGGAAGTATTAACGTTGTAAAACATAAAGTCACAGTTGTACTACCGGGCCATAGAGAGAGGCAACTGGTGGTCATTTTAAATTGAGGGTCGCCATTCCTCAGGCAAGAGGATAGTTTGAGAAGGAGAGTCCTTCACTGTAACCTCAGCCAATTCAAAAAGTGAACCCACACTGCTGGCATCACTCTCCACCACAAGTCAGCTGTCCAAATTTACACACACTGGAGCCTGGCACGGAAACATTTGGCAGCTGACAACAGAACATCATGTCAAAATACAATCACATAGGGTGATGAAAGGTTGGTAAAGTGCACCACTTATCTTAGGCATGTATTGGTCTCGAGTCTTAATAGTAGTTTTATAATTGCTGTAGATAACCTTTCAAAAAGACATTAATTTCCCAGTGTTTAACATAAATTACCAAAGGGCAGGATTTCATGCTTAAGACTTTTTAAAGTAACAAACAATCTAAAAGCAACATATATCAAACACTAGATTAGATTCCCTACAGAGTGGAAACAAGCCCTTCAGCCCAACAAGTCTACACCGACCCTACGAAGAGTAACCCACCCAGACCCATTTCCCTACATTTGCCCCTGACTAATGCGCTTAACACTATGGACAATTTAGCCAATTCACCTGACCTGCACATCCTTGGATTGTGAGAGGACACCGAGCACCCAGAGGAAACCCACGCAGACACAGAGAGAATGTGCAAACCTCACACAGACAGTCGCCCGAGTTTGGAATTGTACCCGTGCCCCTGGCTCACCACTGAGCCACCATGCTGCCCTAAATGGGCAACTAATTCCATCAAACTAGAGAGAGGGTACATTGCTTTGGCTAACTAACATAATTGAGATAAAAGTTACAACTCTTTTGCTGTGCACCTCATTTCAAACAGATATGTTGCATAATTGGAATGGTTTCATTGTACTGATGCGTTCTCCAGCAGCCTTCCTTCTTTCTGCTGCATTAAGTCAAAGCCTCAAGGGTCCTTCAAAAATTGTTTCTCTCAGCCAAAGTCTTTCAGATCCATTTTCACCTGTAAAGTTCACATGAATAACTCACTTTTTACTGTTCCCTGCTTGGTTGTTGACGAAAGGAAACAGTCCTGCCTCTCCACAGCAACATCTGTCTTGTCTCTCTCCCTCACAATATCTTCTTTATCGTTCTGTCTGTCTTTTTTAGTTGCAAAAGACAGCTGTCTTTTTCCTGTGAGTTACTGTACCAATGTGTGAAAACTGATTTCAATGGGCATCTATCTGAGGTTACAAACCGGCTGGTAATCTGATGACATGGACATGTCTTTGAGTTGGGATGCTTCTGGAATTCTTAATTTACTTTGTTATAGGATTATTTTAAAATATAACCATATTGTAAGTCCAACATTTATGACACTCTTGCCTAAAAATGGAAATAATATTACCCTCATAATAATATATTTTTCCTAGCACTTCCAAAATACTACAAATTACAATAGATTGACAATCTTATTTATTACATACAGCATAGGTAACATTCTTTCACTATTGAAGGTGAAGCTTCAGATATGATTCTGCTTGTAAGTAATGTCTAAGACATGTCAATGTGAGGCATTGAATGCCCTTTCCCATTGGTCCTGTCAAATTTACAAATGTAGAAGGTCATCTTCCAATGAACTGATATGATCTTGAGCTTTCTTTGGTGCATATGTAGACCACCATGCTTTCAATTTATTGGAAAGTTGATTAATATATGTCAAGAAGAGTAACATTTCCAGCATAGTTTCCTGAGTCACAACTCTCTTATGAATGAGAAGTCCTTTTACAATTTGTTGTTTCTTTTTTCGATTTTCACAAAACATCATTTCTTTCTTTTGCATAGTCTGTACAGCTTTTTCCATTTCCTTGATTAAAATATTGCCCCTTTGTTTTGTATCTTACATGTTGCTTTTCAAAATCTGTATTACACTGTCTGTACCCCCACACTATTCACACAAATACTATGGCAACAGTAGCATGTCAGGGGCTGCTTAATTCTGTGGTGATTGACTCACCTCTTTGGCCTACAAAGCCTTTCTACCATCTGCAAGGCACGAGTCCTGAGTTTCATGCTGCATCTGCCTGAATAACTGCAGCTCCAAAAACACTCCTTCCATCACTATTGTAACATGGCTGCCTGGTGAGGAACTTCTCATGGTTTCTTCAGCAGCAACTCCCAAATATGTAACATTTACCATCAAGTAGGATGAAGACAGCAGACATGCAGGAACATCTTTCTTTCCATGTTCCCCACCAAGTCCCACTGAATTGAAAATGTAACATAGTTCTTTCATCATTGCTGAATCTAAATCATGGAACTCCCTGCTGAAAAGAATTATAGAGCTTTCATCACACGGACTTTAGTGATCAGAAAGGGCTGCTAAGGATTGTACCCACCAACCTCACTGCCCTGTGGCTGAACACTTCAACTCCTTCCCACTCTGTCAAGAACATGCAGGTCCTGGGCCTCCTCCACCGCCAAGCCGTTACCACCTGACTCCTGGAGGAGTAATGCCTCATAGTCTGCCTTGGGACCCTGCAACCACACAGGATAAATGTGGATTTCAACAGCTTCCTCATCTCCCCTCCCCCCACATTATCCAGTCCCAAGCCTCCAACTTGGCACCATCCTCCGGACCTGTCCATCACTCCCCCTTCTGACCTATCACCTTCTCCCCCACCTTCATCCACCTATCGCTTTCCCAGCTGCCTCCTCCCAACCCCACCCCCTCCCATTTATTTCTCAGCCCCAACCCACAAGCCTCATTTCTGATGAAAGGCTTATGCCCGAAATGTTGATTCTTCTGCTCCCCGGATGCTACCTGACCTGCTGTGCTTTTCCAGCACCACACTCTCGACTGCAAAGGATCAGCACTAACTCTACTAACAGTACCACAACCTGTGAATGAAAATATAACCTAAAACAAAAGATGATAATACGTTTAGTTTGTATAATTATATTCCACAATTTGCAGCTCTGATGAAGCACTTCCAACATCAATTCTCCCACATCCTTTAAAAATAATAGTTGAAGTTATTTAAAATAATCCATCAAACTTACATTTAATTTCATTTAGTTCACTTACTTCTATACTTCATAAAACACTAATTTTAAAAGAAATTATATAGATGCTTTAGAAAATACATTTTTATTGCCTCTTTTAGGTTCAGGATTGCATTGTATAAGATATTGTATAATAATTATAAAGTTATTGTCAATGATGGTGCCTGAGTGAAATTCATCTAAAAATCAATTTCTAATTAAGAACTGAAATATAACAAATTTCATTTATACCTTAGATTAAAGCTACATCAGTTGCTAAATGTCATCTTTAAAAATACATATATGAGTTGGCATTGTGACAAATTCACTTGAATAATTTGTTTTAAATAAATCAATAGAGAAACCATTGGCTAAATTGCATAGAATAAATTGCTGAAAAACAGAGAAATTGCAAAATCTATCTTGCGGTTGAGTTGAGTTTTCTTTTCTTTCTCAGTGCAATTTTACTTTTGGACATCTTTCAAAAATGCCTACTTTCAAATATCAACAATAAAATGATTTTCTATATTTAGTGAGGAGTCCATATCTTGTGATTTATATTTAAAAAGCATAGTCCTTCAGTAACTGAAATGTTATGAGCCAAGTGGCAGTTTGGTGTAAGATCGGTAATATAAACCAGGAAGAGTTAACAATTTTGCTGCTTATCTGCAGTTTGCACCAATTTTCTATTCAAGCAATGTACCTGCAATAAAAAAAACTTGCGAAATTTGAGAATTTATAGTTAAAGTTAATCAAACAGCGATAGTTCCAATGCAAAGATTGGCTGAACATTTTGTCATGATTTGGAGGTGATTTTGGTGAACGAATGGCCACATTTTGTTTTGGAGAGAACTCATTTTCCTTTGTATTCCTAACTCCAAACCATTTGCCTTTAGTCTTTTTGTATAAGGAATCTTGAGTATACAAATCCATCAGTGCTGAGCTTGGTTCCTTATTATGAGTGAGGAGGGGGTGGGTAATTGGATTTCCGAAGGACACCATGTTTCTCTGGTGCTACAGGATTTAGAAGCCAATTACCAGTTTGAGAATTTGAAAATAAAATGCTGAGGTCTGTGGAACATTCTGAAAGCTTTCTGGAACTTATTAATTGTTACTACTAGGTCTTGCATTGGAATGCACTTGTATTTGTAATACGGTGATTAATCCTTGGAATCTGTCCTTTAAAGGGAAGTTGATCCATACATTAAGCAGCACTGCGTGTTTGTTCATGTGGTTACAGTGCTTTTTGTACGTAAAACACAACACTTTGTGATGAAACATGTGTCCAAATGTCCTCTCAGCTGATGATACCTTTTCTACTGTGATTTGAATGGCTCTACCAATAAAAAGAAACCTGGTCTATACACTGAAAAAAAAATTCTAGCCATCTATTCCCTTTACTTCATTGATGGGCATTGTGCTTTGAAATTGAGAACAGCACCTGTTCTTTATATCCCAGTGGAAAGTCTATTGTTTGAACAGATCTGGGTACTTTCATGGCTTTATGACTTGGAGATGTTAGACTGGCGTGTATAAAGTTAAAAATCACATAACACCAGGTTATAGTCCAACAGGTTTAATTGGAAGCACTAGCTTTCAAAGCACCACAACCACCTGATGAAGGAGTGGCACTCCGAGAGCTAGTGCTTCCAATTAAACCTGTTGGACTATAACCTGGTGTTGTGTGAGTTTTTAACTTCATGGCTTTAGTGAGTTTCAAGCATTACAGTATTAGGCTTCAGGGCAGTAGATATCCTATTCATCTGAAAGTGAATGGCTGCTTCAAGAAGGTATAATAACATACTATCTCTTTGTGATTTCTGGTTGTTGATAATAATTGTTAGAATGTTTTCACATGCTGGAATACAATTCTTTTGATCTCTATCAATGATATGGAGCAGTATATTAAATGGCAAGAAACATATTTTCCCCCAAGGAATTATATTGATCTTGCATGGAATTAATATTGATTGGAATCTGTGGACGAGACATATTGCACACTGAGTGTGGCTTTGGAGGTTACATGCAATGTATGAAGATCTGAGGAAGCACTGAGGGTATGTAGGAGCATGAAATGGCTTGGGTTATCTGAGTGGTTGAGAAGGATGTGAGGGGGCATAAGGAGTGGCATAGGTAATCCGACATTCACTGACATGGGCAGTGTGTGCATGGGGAGTGACAGAACTGAGAGGCAAAGTTTTGGGGGCCTTTAAATAGAGTTGGGAGCCGGCGCACTGTGTTGGAGGACTGAGGTTCACCTGCTTTCTGCATTGTCCCTGTACCCATACTCTGCATGCATTGGCTTGCAACTGGCAAACTGTGCAGTAAACCTGATCTGAAAAGACCTGAAAAAAGTTTCAGGTTGTAAGTTTTTCACTGAGCTGGAAGGTTGTAACAAACATTACATCGGACAAACAGACAGAAAACTAGCCACCAAGATAAATTATCACCAACTAGCCACCAAAAGTGATCGTGATGATCATGACCCACTATCGCTAATATCCTTACATACAATCGAGGAAGGACACCATTTTGACTGGGACAACACATTCATTGTAGGACAAGCTAAACAGAGACACACACAGGAATTCCTAGACACCTGGCATTCTAACCGGAACTCCATCAATAAACGCATTGATTTGGATCCCATCTGAGAAAAAGAACCGGAAATAATATCACCCATCTCAAGAAACCAAGACACATAAATGAAAAGCAGGACATTACACCAGCACTTCACCAGAGGCTCACTGATGATGTTACCTCACTTGATGATGAAATGTCTGAAAGCAAACCTTCCAGCTCAGCGAGCAAACTTACAACCTGAACCTCAACCTGAGCTACAAATCTTTTCAAAAATTGCACACAAAAATGATGTGTGAAGTCAGACATGCAGCTACTAGTGCACAGATCAGCTTTTGAGCCCAGAAGAAGATTCATTCCATTGTATCGAACAAAATTTAAAAAGAACACAAACTACTGTTAAATAATAAATTACCTAATTCATCCCATCATATAGCATCAACTTGCATTGATTTAACATTTCATATGTGTTCCAATGTAAACGTGTTGAAAACCCTCATAATTCTGTACTTGGAACGTATTCCTGAAAACTGACAGCAGAGTTTCAGACAAACTGATATGTATGATTGTTCCTTTTGCACAACTCTATTGCCTTGGAAATTCTGGCATAATACATTTTAACTAGGCTTTCTACACTGTTACCTTAACATAATATACTCTGCTGAGAACGTGTATTATTGTGCTGCACCAACTCACACAAAAAAAGCACAAACTATTTATTTATGATTCTTCTGGAGATGAAGATTGGACTCTGGCAGGTTTGTATACCTTTTTAATAGATCAGTCAAAGTGCGTACAGCAAAGCATTTTAATGAGAAAATCACTGGTCTGATTCTAGAATAGCCAGGGGCTTTTTAATTAACAGGTTGATGTACCATTTAGTGTTCCAGCTTCCCTGCCAGTAACCTTACCAGACATCTAGCAAAAGTCACATATATGTCTATGGGCACCACATGTTACAGCAGAAGATTCTCCCAGAAAAATTTGAGTCAATGATTTTTATGCTGTGCTGTCTGGATTATACAAGTTGTTTGAATCATCTACCACTTTATAAGAAAAAACACAATTGTGAATTTTCTGTTTCTAATTTTGTCAAATTTTTTGATTGATTCCCAATTCAATGTTACTTTTTAAAATTTGTTCAAAATTTCATACTCAACATGTCACAGCTGACCACTTTGGAATTGCAAGCAAAAACAACTGTTAAAATGAAACAGAACTGAACCAGTTAAGTAATTCAAGATTTTATTTTTCAACAATGAGAGTTGTGAAAAACACAATGACCTGTTTGAGTTCAGAATTGGGTACAATTTGAGACAATCAAGATTGAAGGCTACAATGTACTGAAGCAAGACATATGTGTGAATATCCTCTGTGCTTCTCTCTTTCCATCTCGAATTAAGAAAGACTTCAGCTGTTTTGATTTTTAAAGCAGCAGATCAAAAGGTCTTCTAAAGACAGCTCCACAATACTAAAGTGATTCTCAAACAAAATACAGGATAAGCAAAAGTGTTTCATATATTTAAAAATAGTCTTACCTATGTTCAGACATTGATAAATGTTGCTATCTTGCTTTGGAAACAGTGTGAAAATAAATAAAAGGGACGCACGCCATCATAACTCACTCCTGTATTGTGCAAACACCATCTTCAGGAACAAGCTTGCGATTTTTCAAGCAGCTGCAACATGAGAAAAAGAGAAGTTTTGTACTACAGTACTGGTCCTTTACCTTCTGGCAGTTTAGACCAGCACAAAGAGCACAGTAAGGGTGAGAAGAGCAAATCTAAGAAGTGCCAACTCAGATCAAGTGAGGATTTTTAATTTCAAAGTAAAAGTTGAGCTTTAGTTCATATTAAGGGTATTTAGAAGAAGTATAAGAAATGAGGTAAGGTCTCTGGTAAATATTCAATGCTCTTTCAACTAGAGAAAATAATCAGAAAGTGAGGAATGTAAGAGTAAGCCATGGTAAGGCAGCTAGGCCCAGTGCAATGCAGCTCCCTTGTGATGTGAGATGTCAGGAACAGTTCCATGCGTCTATGTGTATAGGAAGTGTCTTCAGCCACAGTTATTGAAAACCTGCATTTCAGACCTGGAATGATGACTGGAGTCACTGTGGGGTATCCAAAAGGCTGAGACCTTCATGGAAAACATGTACAGCAAGGTAGACCCACCACCGACAAGAATGCACAGGCAGAAAGAGAATGGGTGACTGTCAGACATAGTCAAAACACCATGTGTGTAATGGAGGGGCCCTGCAGCCATCTCCATCTCTGAGAGAGTTTGCATTTTGGATATTGCCGGGGAAATGCAGTCAGAGGCAAATCCACAGCACCAGGAGTAGCTCACCAGAAGGGGTTGCATTTAGAATAGAGTGTAAGAACAATAATGATAAGAAACTGTATTGCATGGGCAACATAGAGTCATAGAGATGTACAGCATGGAAACAGACCCTTCAATCCAACCTGTCCATGCCAACAAGATATTCCAACCCAATCTAGTCCCACCTGCCAGCACCCGGCCCATATCCCTCCAAACCCTTCCTATTCATATACCCATCCAAATGCCTCTTAAATGTTGCAATTGTACCAGCCTCCACCACATCCTCTGGCAGCTCATTCCATACACGTACCAACCTCTACGTGAAAAAGTTGCCCTGTAGGTCTCTTTTATATCTTTCCCCTCTCACCCTAAACCTATGCCCTCTAGATCTGGACTCCCCGACCCCCAGGAAAAGACTTTGTCTATTTATCCTATCCATGCCCCTCATAATTTTGTAAACCTCTATAAGGTCACCCCCTCAGTCTCCAACATTCCAGGGAAAACAGCCCCAGCTTGTTCAGCCTCTCCCTATAGCTCAAATCCTCCAACCCTGGCAACATCCTTGTAAATCTTTTCTGAACCCTTTCAAGTTTCACAACATCTTTCCGATAGGAAGGAGACCAGAATTGCACGCAATATTCCAACAGTGGCCTAACCAATGCCCTGTACAGCCACAACATGACCTCCCAACTCCTGTACTCATTACTCTAATCAATAAAGAAAAGCATACCAAACACCTTCTTCACTATCCTATCTACCTTCGACTCCACTTTCAAGGAGCTATGAATGTGCACTTCCATGTCTCTTTGGTCAGCAACACTCCCTAGGACCTTACCATTAAGTGTATAAGTCCTGCTAAGATTTGCTTTCCCAAAATGCAGCACCTCTCATTTATCTGAATTAAACTCCATCTGCCACTTCTCAGCCCACTGGCCCATCTGGTCCAGATCCTGTTGTAATCTGAGGTAACCTTCTTCACTGTCCACTACACCTCCAATTTTGGTGTCATCTGCAAACTTACTAACTGATTGATGTTTCTGCATCTGCAGGCATAACACCAGGATGGTATGATGCATCCCTGATGCCAGGATCAAGGGTATCACTGAGCAGCTGCAGGAAAACCAGCCGGGGTTGTGATCTACATTCATTAGGAAAAATCGAGGTCTGCAGATGCTGGAGGTCAGAGTTGAGAGTGTGGTGCTGGAAAAGCACAGCAGGTCAGGCAGCATCCGAGGAGCAGGAGAATCAACGTTTTGGGCTCGAGCCCTTCATGAGGCCCAAAAATATCAACTCTCCTGCTCCTCAGATGCTGCCTGACCTGCTGTACCTTTCCAGATCCACATTCATTGTATCATCATAGACAAAAAGAGGGGTAGGTCCTGCAAGCAGAACATAAAGATATAGGAAATAACTGAAAATTCAGGACCTCAAAGATAGGAATCTCAGAATTATTCCCAGTGCCACAGAGTAATGACATCAGAATAGGACAATAGAGCAATTGCATGTGAAGCTGGAGAAGTGATATGAGGGGGAAGGATTTAGATTCTTGAGTATTGGGATTCATTCTGAAGAAGATGGAACCTGTACAAGTAGAACCTGCACTCAGTAGTCCCACTGCTGCTGGTGCTACATGGGTCCTATTTACCAAAGTGGGGCTGCAGTGGGTGCTGAAGCAAGAGGGTTAAAAAAGAAACTGACAATCTCACTCCCACTACTCTACCTGTTACAGAAGTGTGAATCATGACTGTATTGGAAGGAGTGATCACCACATCGACCTTGTGAAGACCATGTCCCGATTTCATACACAGGATAGTCTCCAGCTTGTTGTGTGGCACAATCCCTGCTCTGAAGGGGAACAGGTTCAGAAGAGATTTAGCAACACAAAACTAGGCATCCATGGCTCATCAGTAACCATCAAATTCTATCTAATCACGTAAAATCAAGCCTTGGAGTCAACCTGGATTCAACGTGGAGCACACCTTAAACTGAACTTGGTGAAGCTACAGCACAGGAGGAGTTGCATTCCAAACAGCTGAAGCAATATGCAGTAAACAGAGCTAAACCGCATCCAACCAATGGATCAAATGAAAGTTCTGCCATAACCAGTTATGAATGGTGGTGGCCAACTAAACAACTCCTTTAGGGGATAAGGCTCTAGGGAGATATCCCCACCTTCAATGGGACCCAATAGTGCAGTGCAAAAGACAACATTGAAGCATTTTCATCTATCTTCATTCAGAAGTGCTGACTGAATGACCCAACTTCGTTATTGACAATGTACATCATGACATTCAGATCAGGAATAAGAGGAGCAGCAATCATTGATATCAACACCAACAACAACAGTAGCTCCAACTGCATTTTTGTCATTGTATGTGAATCCCACAGGACAGGAGGAATGCTCATAGTGAGCTAAATTGAAAGAGCTGACTCTCCATGTACAGTCACAGTGTCTACATGCAAATGGTCAGCTTTATGACAATGGTGAGCACCAGTGACTCAAGAGGCTCAGACTTCCATAGCAGGTTGCTACTGATATATGAAGCTTTCAGGAATAAGACTTCTTTCCAGGTGAACTGAAGGGTCCTGTTGCCAATGCCCAACAGGATGTCTAACACTTGATCTTCCCACCCAATCACTCTGCTCCTTAGTTCTCAGCCTCATCCTGCATTATTGTACTGTCTTCTCCTGCAAGGGAAGAAAATAAAGAGTAGTCCTAGAGTCATACAGAACAGAAACAGACCCTTCTTAGATTAGATTAGATTACTTACAGTGTGGAAACAGGCCCTTCGGCCCAACAAGTCCACACCGCCCCGCCGAAGCATACCCACCCATACCCCTACATCTACATCGACCCCTTACCTAACACTACAGGCAATTTAGCATGGCCAATTCACCTAACCTGCACATCTTTGGACTGTGGGAGGAAACCGGAGCACCCGGAGGAAACCCACGCAGACACGGGGAGAACGTGCAAACTCCACACAGTCAGTCGCCTGAGGCAGGAATTGAACCCGAGTCTCCGGCGCTGTGAGGCAGCAGTACTAACCACTGTGCCACCATGCCGCCCTTCAGCCCAAATCATCCGTGTTGACCAGGTGCCCTAAACTGTACTAGCCCCAATAGTCTGCATTTGGCCCATATCCTTCTAAACCTTTCCTATCCATGTCCCTGTCCAAATGTATTTTAAATCATGTAATTGCACTCACCTCTACCACTTCCTCTGGCAGCATGTTGCATATACACACCACCCTCTGTGTGAAAAAGTTGGCCCTCAGGTTCCTTTTCAATCTTTACCCTCTCACCATAAAACTGTGCCCTTTAGAACAAAAGAACAAAGAACAATACAGCACAGGAACAGACCCTTTGGCCCTCTAAGCCAACGCCGACACATTTTGCCCTTCCATTCTAAAACTGCCTTCACTTACAGGATCCTTATCCCTCCATTCCCTTCCTATTCATGTATTTGTCCATGTGTTTCTCGAATGCTGCTATTGTGTCTGTTTCCACCACCTCCTCTGGCAGCATGTTCCAGGTATTCACCGCCCTTTGTGTGAAAAACTTGCCTCGCACATCTCTTTAAATTTACCCACCCCCACCCCTGCACCTTTAACCTGTGCCTCCTAGTAATTGGCCCCTCCATCCTGGGAAAAAGCCTCATACATTCCATTCTATCTATGTAATTCACAAGCTTATAAACGTCTATCAGGACACCCCCTCAGCCTCTTGCATTCCAGTGAAAACAAACCCAGTCTATCCAACCTTTCTTCATAGCTAAAATTCCTGGTAAACCTTTATCATACACTCTCTAAAGCATCCACTTCCATGATGTTGCAATTTGGTAATGTGTGACCAGAACCAATATTCCAAGTGTGATCTAACAGAAATTCTATAAAACTGTAGCATAACTTGTCTAATCTTATACTCAGTGCCTTTCTCAATGAAGGCAAGCATGCCATAGGCCTTTTTTCCTACCTTATCTACCTGCACTGCCACCTTCAGTGATCTGTCAACTGCATACCCAGATCCCTCTGCATATCAATACCAAAAGGTTCTGCCGTCCACTGTATCATTTCCACCTGTTCCTGACCTTACAAAATGCATTGCCTCACATTTGTCCAGATTAAACTCCATCTGCCATTTTTCTGCCCATGCCTCCAACTGCTCTATAACCTGCTGTATCCGCTGATCCACACCATGGTATCCTCTGACAATCCTCCTCACGATCCGCAACTCCATCAGTCTTCATATTGTCTGCAAACTTACTAATTAGACTAGCTATATTTTCCTCCAAATCATTTATATAGATCATGGACAGCAGAGGTCCCAGCACTGTTATCTGTGGAACACCATTAGTTACAAGTCTCCATTCCAAAAAGCATTCTTCCAGAGCTACCCTCTGTCTCCTGTCTCCTACGGTTAAGTTTAGTGGAATTCCCTACCCTGGGGAAAAGATATTGGCTCGACACCTTATCTGTGCCCCATATGATTTTATAAACCTCTACAAGGTCACCCCTCAGCCTCCTATGCTCCAGCTAAAAAAATGTCCCAGTCTATCCAACCTCTCCACGTAACTCAAACCCTCGAGTCTTGGTAAAATATTTGTAAATATGTTTACACCATTTTCAGTTTAATAACATCCTTCCTATAACAAGGCGATCAGAATTGTATGCAGTCACCAAAATGTGGCCTTACCAGTGTCCTATACAGCTGTAATGCGACTTCCCAACTCCTGTACTACGCAATGCTCTGACCAATGAATGTAAGCATGCCAAACATGTTCTTCATCACCCTGTCTACCTATGATGCCACTTCCAAGGAATTATGTACCTTCACCCCTAGGTCTCTCTGTTCAGCAATACTCTGGGGACCCTACCATTAACTGTGTAATTCCTGCCCCAGTGTGTCTCACCAAAGCTCAACAACTCACATTTATCTTAATTAAAATCAATCTGCCACTCCTCAGCCTACTGGCCCAGTTGATCAAGATCCCATTGTACCCTTGGATAACCTTCAACACCATCAACTATATCACCAAGTTTCTTCAGGGGAGGCGATGGCCTTGTAGAAAATAATCACTGGATTGTTAGTCCAGGGAGCCAGCTATTGTTCCAGGGATCTGGGTTTGTATCCTGCCATGATGTTGCAATTTGAATTCAGTAAAAATCTGGAATTAAAGAGTCAATTGTCAGGAAAACTCCATCTGGTTCACTAATGCCCTTTAGGGAAGGAAACTGCCCTCTCCTTTGTTGGCTTTCGAGATACTGGCTAAAAAAGATCTCCTGGACATAATCTAAGAATTATGTTCCCTCCCTACCTTGCACACTACCTCAGTCAATACATGAGATTTCTTACAGTTTCAGCTCTTTAGATTAAAATGAAAGATTACTACATCAATTGGAGTTTTTAAAATAAATCATCTGCTGGAGTGTTTTGATTAACAGGTCATCCAGTGTAGCCTAGAAAAGACCATGATTACCTCTTCTAAAAGTTCCAATAGATACTTTTGTTGATATTTCTCAAGAGTTCTTGTTACAGCTGAGGTCATCATCAATGCTTAGTTACATTTCAAAACCTACAAAAGCATTCATCTCAGCAGGAGTTTTAGTGTTCACAGTTTGAATATCAACTAATAAGGCTATTAAGAGATTCCTTAACTTCGATGTGGGTACTGAATAGAGTTTTATCAAATATTGTCAAGTGTTCAGTCTATATTTTAAAAAAAACAACTTCAATGGATTTCCTCACTGAGAGTCCTTCCACTAACTTGAATATATGAGAACTGGCATTAGATTGTTCAAAGTTCAATTTTTTTTCATCACATGGCTCCTATGATCTGCTATTGATACCAGTCAATTACTATGGAGGTAGTTAGGTGGCACATGGAATGTTACAGTTTATGAGGGGAAATGGAGGTGAATGATGGGCATGATGAGGTGCTACGGGAATATGTGTGGCATGAGTTTGTGTAAGGGCTTTATTTGGTATGGTAAACCATGCAGCAATTCTGAGCAGGGAGGAATAGAGGACCCAACAGTTTCCAAAGCAACTGGGACTAAGTGTCAGAGAACTGAAGCAGATATACTAATTCACAGAATTCCTACAGTGTGGAAACATGTCATTGGTCTATCGAGTCCCCACTGACCCACTGAAGAGCATCCCACTCAGACCCATCCCCTTCCCTATCCCTGTAATCCTGCATTTCCCATGGCTAATCCACCTAGCCTGCACATGTTTGGAATGTGGGAGGAAACCGGACCACTCAAAGGAAACCTGTGTAGACAGAGGAAGAATGTGCAAACTCCACACAGTCACCCAAGGCGAGAATTGAACCTGGATGTCTAGCACTGTGAAGCAGCAGTGCTGTTATGTCACAGGTTAAACCCCTCTGTTAATTTAAACCTGGACACACAGAGAAGCTCACCTCATGCCATAATCTGTTAAACTTCGAGAGGCAAAGATCTCACTATCTAATGTAAAAATGAACAATTTTATTCTTTAAGTCCAGATGAGAACATTAAAATAACAACAAATATTGGCAACTCCTTTCTATTAAACTTATCTTTTACCTCCCACTCTACAATACTGGTCCAATTAAAAAAAATGTGTTTCAAAACCAGCCAGCTTTATCAATTCTCCTTTGTAGATTTTCCTCTGTATTTTCCTGGGTCGTCTTTTCTTCGATCTTCTGTTGCACAACTTCTCTTCTGGACAGGTACCTTTCAGACAGCTCATTGGCTAGCAATCTGTGTTTGTTGGTGCTCTTTGCTGTTCTCCTCCTAACTGTTCAAAATGTCTGGTTTTATACCCAAAACATTGGATCATGTCATCGGTTTGATGTCATCTCAAACAGTAAAATTCAAATTCGATTGGTGTTTGGTATCTGGGACATAATTTAACCTGATTGGCTGAATTTGAAGTTGTTTTTGTTCCATGGCATTGTAACTCCAGCTGTTTTTTCAACCAAGTTTTACATTTTTAAATTATTCAACACACTGTGCTTTCAGTCAGTCCTTGCTAGCTTCCTCTCTTGTTTAACGGTGCAGTACACACCTACACCTTCATAACATAACCTGTGAGCCATTGTGCCATCCCAGATGAGCCCAGCTCAGCACTTGCCTGCATGCAGAACTACCTACAATCTGCTTCTGAGCTTGACAGGCCAGACTCACCTCCCCAGAGTGAAACATTAGTGTTTTTGGATCCTTTAGAATCATAGAATCCTTACAGTATGGGAGCAGACTATTCGGCCCATTGAGTCCACACCGACCCATTGAAGACCATCCCAACCAACTCCCCCCCCCCCCCCCCCCCCAACCCTTTCCCTATGCATGTAATCCTGTATTTCTCATGAATAGTCCACCTAGCCTGCATATCCCTGGACAGTAGGGGCAATTCAGCATGGACAATCCACTGAATTTCTTTGGACTGTGGAAGGAAACCGGAGCACCCGGAGGAAACACACGCAGACATGGGGAGAATGTGCAAACTCCACACAGACAGTCGCCCGAGGCTGGAATCAAACCCAGGTCCTTGGTTAGGTGAGGCAGCTGTGCTAACCACTGAGCCACCGTGGAAGATCTGTCCAGTCAGGAAATTTCCCAATTCAATTTCCCAATCCAACCACAAGGAAATGTTTGTCCTTGAAGTACCCTCATTTCTTCTGTCCAAGAAGAACAAGTCATATTTTTATTGTAAAATATCCTCAGGCACTTCACAGGAGCATTCTAAAATGCTTTTTCACATTGAGACATTTTAGACTAGCAACAGGAACTTAGTCAGAGATGTAGGTTTTAACAAATGTCTTAAGGGAGAAAGTGAATTTGGGATGTTTAGAGAGGACAGTTCAAAGCTTAGGCAGCTAAAAATAGTGCTACCAGAGGCGAAACATGTAAAACAAGGGATGTACTTACCCTCAGCAACAAATTCAGAAAAGTACCCTCACAATGCCAGCATGATACATCTGTCCATTTTCTGCACAAACTATCCAGTGCCTTAAGGCCATTTGGAATTTGACTGAAACTGCCTGAATACATTTTAAGTGATTGACTTTGAAGAATAAGAATAGGCAATATAAAATGAAGGAAGCAATCATGGGTTGTAGGTAATTGAGGATTATCGGACCAGAAATGATCACGTAAATAATGTAGCAGCCCTGTTTAAAAAGACAGAGGCAGAGGACAGGAACTATAGGCTGGTTAGCCTGATCTTAGTCGTTGTTAAGAATCAGCATGGCTTCATGAATAGGAGGTCATGCCTGATAAATCTGATAGAATTCTTTGAGGAGGTAAAGAGCAAGTTAGACAAAGGATAGCCAGATTTGGACATTTAGATTTCCAGAAGGCCTTTGATAAGATTCTGCAGAGGAGGCTGCTACATAAGATAAACCCATGTGTTTGGGGCAAGGTACTGGCATGGCTATGGGATTTGCTGAATCGACGAAGTCAGAGAGTGGGGATAAAGAGTTTTTTTTCAGGATGACAGCCAATGACTAGTAGAGTGCTGCAGGGGTCAGTACTGGGATTAACTATTCATGTTACACATTAACAATCTGGAAAAAGGAACTGAGGTCACTGTTGTTAAGTTTGCAGATGACATAAAGATAGGTGGAGGGGCAGGTAATGTTGAGGAGGTGGATGGTTTCAGACAACTAGGAGAGTGGGGAAATAATTAGCTGATGGAAGACAATATGGGAAAGTGTGAAGCTATGCACTTTGGTAGGAAGAATAAAGTGAGAAAGTATTTTCTAAATGGGAAAAGGCTTCAGAAATGCGAAGCACAAAGGAACTTAGGAGTCCCATTTCAGGATTCTCTTAAGACAACATGTAAATTCAGTTGGTGGCTAGGAAGACAAATGCAATGCTAACATTCATTTCAAGATGGCTAGAATATAAGAATGAAGGCAGTAATGGACTCAGGGGAACATAGCACGAGCAGGCAAGTTTCTGGTACAGAGACTGGCTCTAACACAATGAGGGGCACATTAGCTTTCAAGCGATTGATTGTCAGGGGCACAGACAGACATTTCTGTGACCGGCAACGAGACTTCAGAATGGTGTGTTGCCTTCCTGGTGCCAGAATCAAGGATGTCTCTGAAAGTGTGTCGCATGTTCTCAAATGGGAGAGAGATCAGCAGGAGGTCGTTGTACACATTGGAACTAACAACATTGGAAGGGAAAAGGATGAAATTCTGAAGGGGGAATGTAGAAAGTTAGGCAGGAATTTAAAAAGGAGGTCCTCGAGGGTAGTTATATCTGGATTTGTCTTGGTGCTCCGAGTGAGTGAGGGTAGGGATAGGAGGATAGAGTTGGAGCCATTGAGCATGGCTGATGAGCTGGTGCAGAGAAGGATTCACATCTTTGGATCATTGGAATCTCCTCTTCTGGGGTAGAAGTGACTTGTATAAGAAGAATGATGGTGTCTGAATTGAAAGGGGACTAATATACTGGCAGGAAGATTTGTGAGAGCTGTTCAGGAGATTGAAACTAGTAAGGTGGGGAGGTGGAACCCACGGAGATAGGAAGGAAAGAGATCAATCTCAGACTGGTACAGTTGGAAAAAGAGCAGGTCAAACAGTCAGGGCAGGCAGGAACAAAGCAGAGAAGAAGGTAGGACTGATAGATTAAACTGCATTTATTTCAATGCAAGCGGCCTAACAGGGAAAGCAGATGAACTCAGAGCATGGTTAGGAACATGGGATTGGGATATCATAGCAATTACAGAAACATGGCTCAGGAATGGACATGACTGGCAGTTTAAGGTTTCAGGATACAAATATTATAAAGGATAGAAATGGGGGGGGGGGGGGGGGCGAGCAAGAGAGGTGGGGGAGTGACGTTTCTGATAAGGGATAACATTATGGCTATATATTCCTGGGAATGCATCAAGGGAAGTTACTTGGGTGGAACTGGGAAATAAGAAAGGGATGCTCACCTTATTGGGATTGTGTTATAGATCACCAATACTTAGCAGGAAATTGAGAAACAAAATTGTAAGGAGATCTCGATTATCTGTAAGAATAATAGGGTGGTATGGTCGGGGAGTTTAACTTTCCAAACATAGACTAGGACTGCCATAGTGTTAAGGGTTTAGATGGAGACAAATTTGTTAGGCGTGTCCAAAAACATTTTCTGATTCAGTATGTGGATGTACCTACTAGAGAAGGTGCAAACATTGACCTACTTTTTGGAAATAAGGCAAGGCAGGTGACTGACAGGTGTCGGTGGAGGAGCACTTTGGGGCCAGCAACCATTATTCTATTAGTTTTAAAATAGTGATGGAAAAGGATAGAATGGATCAAAAAGTTGAAGCATTAAATTGGAGGAAGGCCAATTTTGACGGTATGAGGCAAGAACTTTCAAAAGTTGATTGGGGGCTGATGTTTGCAAGTAAAGGGACAGCTGGAAAATGGTGAGTCTTCAAAAATGAGATAACGAGAGTCCAGAGATTCCTGTTTGGGTGAAAAGCAAGACTGATATGTGTAGGGAATGCTGGGTGACTAGAGGAATTGAGGTTTTGGTCAAGAGAAAGTAGGAAGCATATGTCAGGGGTATAGGTAACAGAGATCAAGTGAATCCTTAGAAGTGTATAAAGGCAGTAGGAGTATACTTAAGAGGGAAATCAGGTCGGTAAAAAGGGGACATGAGATAGCTTTGGCAAATAGGGTTCAGGAGAATCCAAAAGGATTTTACAAATACTCTAAGGACAAAAGGGTAACTAGAGAGAGAATAGCGCCCCTCAAAGATCAGCAAGGCAGCCTATATATGGAAGCACAGGAGGTGGGGGAGATACCAGACAAATATGTTGCATCACTATTGACTATGGAGAAGGATATGGAAGATGTAGATTGTGAGTAAATCAATGGTGACATCTTGAAAAATGTCCATATTACAAAGGAGGAGATGCTGGATGCCTTAAAATGCATAGAAGTGGATAAATCTCCAGAACCTGATCAGGTGTACCCTACAACTCTGTGGGAAGCTAGAGAAGTGACATTTGTATCATCAATAGTCACATGTGAGGTGCTGGAAGACTGGAGGTTGGCTAATGTGGTGCCACTGTTTAAGAAAAGTGGTAAGGAAAAGCCAGGGAACTATAGATCAGTAAGCCTGGCATCAGTGGTGGGCAAGTTGTTGGAGGGAATCCTGAGGGACAGGATTTACATGCACTTGGAAAGGCAAGGACTGATTAGGGATAGTCCACATGGCTTTGTGTGTGGGAAATTGTGTTTCACAAACTTGAGTGGGTTTTTTGAAGAAGTAATGAAGAGGATTGATGAGGGCAGAGTGATGGACATGATCTGTATGGATTTTAGTAAGGTGTTCAATAAATTTCCTCATGGCAGACTGGTTGGCAAGGTTAGAGCACATGAAATATAGGGAAAACTAGTCATTTGGCTAGAGAACTGGCTTGAAGTTGAAGTCAGAAGGTGGTGGTAGAGGGTTGCCTTTCAAACGAGAGGCCTGTGACCAATGGAGTGCCACAAGGATCGTTGCAGGGTCCACTGCTTTTCATCATTTATATAAAACATAGGAGGTATAGTTAGTCAGTTTGCAGATGACACCAAAATTGGAGATGTAGTGGACAACAAAGAAGGTTACCTCAGAGTGCAACGGGATCTTGATCAGATGGGCCAATGGGCTGAGAAGTGGCAGATGGAATTTAATTTAGATAAATATGAGGTGCTGCATTTTGGAAAGGCAAGTCAGGGCAGGACTTACACACTGAATGGTTAAGGTCCTGGGAACTGTTGTTGAACAAAGAGACCTTAGAATGCAGGTTCATATTTCCTTGAGTACAGGAGTTGGGAGGTCATGTTGCGGTTGTACAGGACATTTGTTAGGCCACTGTTGGAATATTGTGTGCAATTCTGGTCTCCTTCCTATCGGAAGGATGTTGTGGAACTTGAAAAGGCTCAGAAAAGATTTACAAGGATGTTGACAGCAATGGAGGATTTGAGCTATAAGGAGAGGCTGAACAGGCTGGGACTATTTTCCCTGGAGCATCGGAGTCTGAGAGATGACCTTATAGAAGTTTATCAGATCATGAAGGTCTTGAATAGGGTAAATAGACAAAGTCATTTCCTTTGGGTGGGGGAATCCAGAACTAGAGGGCACATGTTTAGGGTGAGAGGGGAAAAATTTAAAAGGGACCTAAGGGGCAATGTTTTCATGCAAAGGGTGGTACATGTATGGAATGAGCAGCCAGAGGAAGTGGTGGAGGGTGGTACAATTACAACATTTAATAGGTATCTGGATGGGTATATGAATAGGAAGGATTCAGAAGTGCTGGCAAATAGGACTAGGTTAGTTTAGGATGTCTCGTCTGCATGGACGAGTTGGACTGAAGGCTCTGTTTTCTTGCTGTACGTCTCTATGACTGTGACAAGAGCAAAGATGTCCTGCTGAGGATGTATAAGGCTCTGGTTAGACCACAGCTGGAATATTGTAAGCAGTTCCGGGGCCCCATATCTAAGAGAGTACATGCTAGTGTTGGAGGGGGTCTGGAGAAGACTTATAAGAATGATTACAGGGATAAAGGGTTTGCCATATGAGGAAAACCCTTTTCCCTCAGTGATTGGTTGGGATGTGGAATTTATTGCCTGAGAGGGTGCTGGAGGTCAATCCTGGTGGCTATCAGAAATGGATCATTATTTGAAGAGAAAAGATTTGCAAATTTGCAGGGCAATAAGGAAGCAGGAACACCGATTGTTCTCACAGTGAGCCAGCACACTCCTCTTTGGCCAAACATTCTAAGCTTTCTACAATTTAAGAGAAGGATGTGCAGCATTTGAACCCAGGCCCAAGCTGCCAAGTCTCCACCAAGCTTCCCGGTGGAATTCTATTTAATTCCCCCGAGCATTGGCAGCTTGCACTTTGATGAGTGAGAATTTATCAGGGACCATTTTATCAGGAATGAGCGGAAGGAGAGCACCAACCTCAACAAACACATCGCAGAAACAGCGCTAACATTTCTGGCCCACTCGACAGTGAGTGGGAACCCGGGTACATTCAGGCATGTTTTCCGTCTTTCACACATAACCGCAAAACCGATCCGAGTTAAGTGGCAAGCAAAGTCATTCAAATAATGCTTTATAATTGCCAAAGTACAATTTTTCAAAGCACTGAGCTGTGCTCCTGTGTGAAGATGTGGAACGTTTCAGGCAGAGCAGACAGCTGCCGCTAAACTTGAAATGAGTCAAAGCACTACAAAAAGACTAGCTGCTTGGAGATTAATCATAACCAGCCCACATTTAATCACAGCTTTCAGCACAACCAAGAAATATAATTTAAAGTTGTCTAATTGTCGCACTGGATTCAAGGCACAAAAAAGACACGACGCAATCCGCTTGCCACGTTAGAGTTTAAACCTGCCTGCCCTCGTCACTTTCATGAAACATTCAGCCTCGCCCCAGTTATTAGGGTGAGTCACTGAGCTTCTGAATGATGCAGCTCACCACTGCTCTTGTCAATCACCCATGGATTGGATTAACGATCCATATTTAACATCTCTGCACTATTAATGAAGTGTCCAAGTCAAACTCATTGACATGGAGAGAGATGGGTATGATAAATGAATGAATGCCATTGCATTGACCCCGGTTCCGAGAGAACAATTTGTAAATATTGAGCTTGCAGCTTTGTTCTTCGCCACTAAGTTGCTGCGAGGGACTGACTGGCAACAGGAGCAGAGACAAACCAATGGTTCATCTTCGATGATGCAAAGCGGCAGCAGCGGCAATCATGAGGACTATTTCAGCAGAGGCTGGGATATAATTATGTATTTAATTATTATTTTCTTTCTGGGCAGATGTGACCTAATTTATGGCGATTTTCCCCCTGCACACGCAATGCAATTTAAATTATTTGTTTTTTTGTGTGTGCTGGTAATATGTCTATCTATCTTTATAGTCTGTGCATGCTTATATATACATTACACAAAATTGCATTAACTGTTCTTGCAACATTAAGCATTTCCATTTGAAACATCTCAATTCAAGAAAGAAAAACATTGATAATTGATTCAAAATTGCTATTATGCTTAAATTTGATCAGTACATATTATACCAATGTTGTGGTAACACATTGCATATTTAACACAAAATAAGTTTGATTTACATATTAATAAACTAATCATTACACCATTTTTTTGCTAATAATTTTTCAATAAAATGATGCACATTGAAATCATCCAATTGTGTACAGTATGTAATTATTACATTCATAAAGAGATGGCAGACATTGAGAAAATGTTTCTCTTGGTATTTAGAACAGAATAATTCAGAAGTTGGTCATTTAGGAGAGAAATAAGAAGAAATTTCTTCATTCAAACGATCCTGAATCTCTGGAAATCTGTACCTCAGAGGGCTGTGAATGAAGCAGAGGTTAATAGACGGTTTGGCAATATGCTAAACAAATTAAGGAATCTGGATTAATAACGTTTTATCAATCTGTTCAGAGTGAGGTTATTGCACAGCTCTAGAGCAGGTGAGATATGACCCCAGATCTCAGAGGTAGGGACACTATCACTCTCCCAAAAGAACCTGAAAGAATCTGGATATAGTGCCTGGAGATGTGGTTGGAGTAGAAGACCAGCCTTGAACTTGTCAACAAGAGGG
Source organism: Chiloscyllium punctatum (assembly GCF_047496795.1). Taxonomy (NCBI): domain Eukaryota; kingdom Metazoa; phylum Chordata; class Chondrichthyes; order Orectolobiformes; family Hemiscylliidae; genus Chiloscyllium; species Chiloscyllium punctatum. Next base: position 86,953,264 of record NC_092746.1, on the reverse strand, counting down.
TTCATTTGACCAAAATATCTCCTTTCAGCTACTGTTTCTTATTTTTTTCCCAGCTACCAAAATGCACTACCATAATTCTATAGAATACTGTATTCCTATGCCTTTAGTTACTTTTATCCCAGTCAGTTTCTAAGCCACAACAACAAAATAAGCTGTATTATTTCAAAAACAAAATGCTAAATCATTTGCTATTCCCCATATTTATAGCATTTCATTGCAATTCAGTTTTGGGTAATTCAATTACGGTTTTGTTGACATTATTAAAACTGTTGACCATTATTTTCAGAGAGACTAAAAGCATTAATCTTCATGCAATGTTTATTAAACCATGCAGTTTTGTAGTAAGAATGCTAACCAAGCTCCTTATATAATATTGTTTTAAAAATGACCCTTCGGTGTGTTTATAACAAGGAAATAGCTGATGTTGAATTCCTCCTCCAACCTAGAATTCTCAGCATGTTCTCCTGGCTAATTGATGTATTTGCTGCCATGGAGACAGTAGCTGATTTAGCCTGAATGTGACAACATGTGCATGTCATGGCTGTCACTCTTAACATCTGGCTTTCCAAAAATCTTCAGAGCATTCAATATATTTTCAGTTCTCTGGGCTATCTCTTCTCCTGTGTCATGGTGTGATAGTGGAGGCTGAGTGAAATACAGAAAGAAAGACCTGCATTTTTATAGCATTTTCACAAAATGCATTACAGCCTCTGACAATACTTTTAAAATGTAGTCATTGCTGTAATGTATAATGTGATCATCTGAACCAAATCAGCAAAACATCGCTTTATATTTTCTAGATGAATCAACAAATGCATTCATCTTTTTTTTAGGACAAGGATAAGCATTTTTATATAATAGTCTGTGGCGCTGTGAAAGATTATGTGAATGAAGTAATAGCGTGCCTAGCCCATCAATGCAAAAGGCAAGGCTGAAGCATTTTAAACAATCTTCAGCTGAAGTCTGAATGCATGATCCATCCTGGCCTCCTCTGGAGGTACCAAGATCAAAGCTTTCAGTCTTCAGCTAATTTGATTCACTCCACATTCACCCCAGGAGGCACTGGATAGGCTCTTGGGTGCTGACAATGTTCTGGTGACAGCACTGAAGACTTCTGCTCCAGTCCTTAGGCAACCTATACAAGTTGTGTCTGGTCCAGCACAGCTACAGTAATGGCATTCATCTGGCAATGTGGAACATTGCCCTAGTTATGTGCAGTTACAAAATGTTGGACAAATCCAACCCAGACAATTGTCATCCCATCAGGGTAATCTTGATCATTAGTAAAGTAATGGAGGGTGTTATCAACAGTGCTGTCAAGCTACACTTGCTTAACAATAGCTCACTCATTGACAATCAGTTTGAATCCCACCAGGTCTGCTTAGTAGCTGATCTCGTTACAGCCTTAATAACAATAATATATTTGGATTTCCAGATGATGATTGATAAGGTACAACATGTTAGACTACTTAGTAAGGTAAGAGCCCATGGTGTTGGTACTATTATGTACCCATGGAGTGAACTGGATAACTAATAGAACACAGAAGGTTTGGACAAAGGCAGTATTTGCAGGAAAACAACTTGTGGAGTGCCAGATCAGTGCTGGGGTCACAATTGTTTTTAATATGTATAAATGACATGGATGAGGGAAGTGAATGTACTATAAACAAGTTTCCAGATGACACAAAAGTAGGTGGGAATGTTACTGAGGTTCATTCATTAAAGTTTATTCAAGGTAGAGGTCGACATGTTTTAATCGATAAGGGAATCAAGGCTAATGGGAAAAAGGCAAAAAAATGGTGTTCAGGCTTATCAGATCAGCCACAATCTCATTGAATGGTAAAGCAGACCTGATGGACTGAATGGCCTACTCTTGCTCCAATGTCTTATGGTCTTATGATCTTAGAGTTTAAGTTTGAAAGTCAGGTACACAGTTTGAATTAATAATACGGTGAACTGCACACTCCAAGCTACCCTGAATTAAATAACATATTCCTCCCATATGTCAACTGTCAGTGGGCATGAGCAGACTATACAAAGTATTGGAAAGGATGGAGAAACTAAAATTCAAGTGCAGCAGACCAGGAGGATACAGATTCTGACACTGGAAGAGAACTGAAGATTCTCCAAAAGAGAATTTCTTACTCTGACTCACTGTGGTCTCAGGTCAGATGTTAGTTTTATATTACTTATTATTGAATATTCACAAGCAATTCACTGGATGCCACGTAAGTTTTGTTGAGGTGAAATTACACTGAAGCTTTCACATAAACCTCTTAGCAGAAATCCAAACACGCAGTCCCCATCAATCAGTGTAACCAGTTTGTGACTGGGGCAGGACATTTCCCAATGTCACAAAGGAGGCTTTTGATTGCCAGTATATGAACAATTCATCAACCTTTTCATTCATTCACAGTATGAGGGTGTCGCTGGCTAGGCCAGCATTTATTACCAATCCCAAATTCCTCAGAGAGCAGTTAAGAATCAAACAAATTGTTGTGGGTTTGGAGTCTCAACAAGGCCAGACCAGGTAAGGATGACAGTTTCCTTCCTGAAAGGATGTGAGGGAACCAAATAGATTTTCCCATTGATCAATAATGGGTTCATGGTCATCATTGGACTCTTAATTCCAGATTTTTATTGAATTCCACCATCTGTTGTAGTGGAATTTGAACCCAGCTCCCCAAAACATTACCTGGATCTCTGGCATAAAGTCCACTGGTAATATTACTAGGCCATCACCTCCCCTTAAGCTGACTGATTAGCTGCTATTGCTCTTCTATAATAGCAACCACAACCACAGAGGACACATCTCACATATGCAAACATAGTGTCATTGGCAGTAACATCACTGTCAGCAATACTTCGGAGTGTGGGGCCAAGGTGGAGAACATTGGTGCTCAAATTGTGCATGCGCAGAACATGCGTTTGCTGCATTGTCAGGAATGTAAGAACAGAAGTAGGCCATTCAGCCCATTAGGTTGGTCCACCATTCAATGAGATCATGCTGATTTGTGGCCTCATTCCAGACACCTGCCTTTTGCCCATGTCCCTTATTAGCTTTGCTGAACAAAAAAAATCTATCTCAGATTTGAACTTAACAACGGACCCCACATTGACTGCTGTTTGTGAAAGAAAGTTTCAAATATCTACCTCTTTGTTTATGGAGTATTTTCTAACATCTCTTCTGAACAGTCTGGCCCTAATTTTAACATAATGCCTCCATTTCTAGAATTTACAAGCAGTGGAAATAGTTCTGTTTTATCTACCCTGTTTTTCCTTTTAATATCTTGAAAACTATGATCAGATTATCCTCAACTGCCTAAATTCTAGAGAAAACAGGTCTAATTTGTAGAATCTCTCCTCATAAGTTAACAACTGAAGTGCAGTTATCCTTCTTGTAAACCTATGTTGTACTCCCTCCATAGCCAATGTATCATTCCAAAATTATGATGCCCAGATCTGTTCACAGTACTTCAAGTGGGGTCTAACCAGAATATTTCAAGAACGGCAGCGTACCTTCTGCACCCTTACACTTCCGTTCTCTAGACGACAGAGGGTGGTGGTGGAGGGTTGTATTTCAGACTGGAGGCCTGTGACAAGTGGAGTGTCATAAGGATCAGTGCTGGGTCCACTACTTTTCATCATTTATATAAATCATTTGAATGTGAGCATAAGAGGTATAGTTAGTAAGTTTGCAGATGACACCAAAATCAGAGGTGTAGTGAACAGCGAAGAAGGTTACCTCAGATTACAATGGAATCTTGATCAGATGGGCCAATGGCCTGAGAAGTGGCAGATGGAGTTTAATTTAGATAAATGTGAGGTCCTGCATTTTGGGAAAGCAAATCTTAGCAGGATTTATATACTTAATGGTAAGGTCTTAGGGAGTGTTGCTGAACAAAGAGACCGTGGAGTGCAGGTTCATAGCTCCTTGAAAGTGGAGTCGCAGGTAGTGAAGAATGGTGAAGAATGCGTTTAGTATGCTTTCCTTTATTGATCAGAGTATTGAGTACAGGAGTTGGGAGGTCATGTTGCGGCTGTACAGGACATTGGTCAGGCCACTGTTGGAACATTGCGTACTGTTCTGGTCTCCTTCCTATCGGAAAGATGTTGTGAAACTTGAAAGGGTTCAGAAAAGATTTACAAGGATGTTGCCAGGGCTGCAGTGTTTAAGCTATTGGGAGACTTGAATAGGCTAGGCTGTTTTCCCTGGAGTGTTGAAGGCTGAGGGGTGACCTGGTAGAGGTTTATAAAATCATGAGGGGCATGGATAAGATAAATAGGCAAAGTCTTTTCCCTGGGGTGGGGGAGCCCAGAACTAGAGGGCATAGGTTTAGGGTGAGATGGGAATGATATAAAAGAGATCTGAGGGGTGACATTTTCACACAGAGGGTAGTACATGTATGGAATGAACTGTCAGAGGAAGTGATGGAGGCTGGTACAATTGCAACATTTAAGAGGCAATTGGATGGGTTTTTGAATAGGAAGGGTTTGGAGGGATATGGGCCGGGTACTGGCAGGTGAGACTAGATTGGGTTTGGATATTTGGTCGGCATGGACGAGTTGAATCGAAGGGTCTGTTTCCGTGCTGTCCATCTCTATGACTCTGTGACTCTATAAGGACCAGCATTCCAATTGCTTTATTGATTATTTTCTTCACCAGTTTGTGACATTATAAAGATCTGTGCATTTGTGCCCTCAAAACTCTTCAGATATCCATTGCATTTACCTTTGTACCTTCTTCCCATGCAGAAAAACCTTAATCTATCCTTTTTCATTCCAAAGTAACCTCACCTTTGCTTACATTAAACTCCATCTGCCACAGTTTTGCCCATTCACCTGGTCAACTAATAGGATTGTCACTTTCTGCTCTCATCAATTAAGTGCTTTATGACAGTTCAATATGACACAGCTTCAGTTGGCTTCAATTGCATGGATTTATGAACCAAGAGTGGCCCATGGGTAGAATATTTAGAGTCATAGAGTCATAGAGATATACAGCATGGAAACAAACCTTTCGGTCTAACCCATCCATGCCGACCAGATATCCTAACCCAATCTAGTCCCACCTGCCAGCACCTGGTCCATATCCCTCCAAACCCTTCCTATTCATAAATTTCATATCTCATTAACACTGAATTTAAACCAATATTAATAATGTCACAAACATGTCGTACCAAATTTTCAATGTATCAAAGCAGATAACCCATTGTCAATGGACCAAACCCTAATGGAGTACAATAATGCATTTACAAGTGTGGGATGACTTCCTGGAGCATATCATTCTGGAGTAGGTGAAAGTGTGAGACCAGTTCATGAATTCTGTGGAAAGTTCCAGTTGTGATTATGCATTAATCCAAAGATCTAAATAAAGCTCAGAAGAGATTGTGTGCCAACCATTGAAAGCAGCTACAAGTTTCAAAGACAAAAATCTGCATTACCTACATAAAATAGGTGGTGACTGGCAGTGAAGCTGACGACACTGTTTGGAGATGCAAATAGTTGCCTATGAGGTTTTGCATTTCCACAGATTCAGTGTAGTGTCAATGTAAACAGCATGAGATGGTTCATGATCTTTCCAGAATTGAAGCTGTTGTGGAAGATCTGCTAGTCTATGGATACAGAGACATAATGAAGCTGTAGCTGCAACCAACTTATGTAAAAGCAAATAGGAGAAAGGGAGGACTGCAGATGCTGGAGATCAGAGCCCAGAGTGTGGTGCTGGAGAAACTCAGCAGGTCAGGCAGCATCTGAGGAGCAGGAGAATCGAGGTTTCAGGCATAAGCCCTTTATCAGGAATGAAGCCCTCATTCCTGATGAAGCTCTTATGCCCAAAACATTCCCCTGCTCTTTGGATGCTACCTGACCTGCGGTGCTTTTCCAGCACCACATTCTGGACTCTGATGTAAAAGCAATGCCAAGGTGTGTTGAATTCATCAACTACTTAACAAACCTCTTGTCCAATTTGTCATTGAAGTGTGAACCATTATATCAGCTCAGCACCAAAGGCCTGCAGTGCTATGGTGGATAAAAAGGAAGCAGTATTCACTAAAATCAAGGAATTAGTGATGGCAACACCAGTGCTGAAACACCAGTGCTGAGATACCAGTGCTGAAACACCAGTGCTGAAATACCAGTGCTGAAATACCAGTTCTGAGATAGCAGTGCTGAAATACCAGTTCTGAGATATCAGTGCTGAAACACCAGTGTTGAGATACCAGTGCTGAAGCACCAGTGCTGAGATGCCAGTGCTGAAACACCAATGCTGAAATACCAGTGCTGAAATACCAGTTCTGAGATACCAGTGCTGAAATACCAGTGCTGAAACACCAATGCTGAAACACCAGTGCTGAGATACCAGTGCTGAAATACCAGTGCTAAGACACCAGAGCTGAGATAGATAGAGATACCAGTGCTGAATTACCAGTGCTGAGATATCAGTGCTGAAACACCAGTGCTGAAATACCAGTGCTGAGATACCAGTGCTGAAGCACCAGTGCTGAAATACCAGTGCTGAAATACCAGTGCTGAAACACCAGTACTGAAACACCAGTGATGAAATTCCAGTGTTGAAACACCAGACCTAAGATACCAGTGCTGAAATAATCAGTGCACAACAGACTAAGGAAAAGAACAAAGAACAAAGAACAGAGAAAATTACAGCACAGAAACAGGCCCTTCGGCCTTCCAAGCCTGTTCTGATCCAGATACTCTCAACTTGTCACCTATTTTCTAAGGCTGTGTATCCCTCTGCTCTCTGCCATTCATATATTTGTCAAGATACATCTTAAGTGACGTTATTGTTCCCGCTTCTACCATCTCAGCTGGCAACGCATTCCAGGCACCCACCACCCTCTGCATAAAGAAACTTTCCACACATATTTCCCTTAAGCTTTTTCCCTCTCACCTTGAACTTGTGGCCCCCAGTAATTGAATCCCCCACTCTGGGAAAAAGCTTCTTGCTATCCACCCTATCTATACCTCTCTTGATTTTGTAGACCTCAATCAGGTCCTCCCTCAACCTCTGTCTTTCTCATGAAAATAGTCCTAATCTACTCAACGTCTCTTCATAGCTAGTGCCCTCCATACCAGGCAACATCCTGGTGAACCTCCTTTGCACCCTCTCCAAAGCATCCACATCCTTTTGGTAATGTGGCCAAAACAAAGTCTTATACAACTGTAACATGACCTGCCAATCCCTGTGCTCAATCCCCTTTCCAATGAAGGAAAGCATGCTGTATGCCTTCATGACCTCTCTATCGATCTGTGATGCCACCTTCAGGGTACAATGGACCTGAACACCCAAATCTCTCTGTAGATCAATTTTCCCCAGGACTTTTTCATTTACTGTATAGCTCGCTCTAGAATTGGATCTGGATTTGCTTGGATTGAACTCCATCTGCCATTTCTCTGCCCATCTCTCCAATCTGTCTATATTCTGCTGTATTCTCTGACAGACCCCTTCACTATCTGCTACTCCACCAATCTTAGTGTCATCTACAAACTTGCTAACCAGACCACCTATACCTTCCTCTAAATCATTTATCTATATCACATACAACAGTGCTCACAGCACAGATCCCTGTGGAACACCACTGGTCACAGATCTCCATTCTGAGAAACTCCCTTCTACTACTGCTCTCTGTCTTCTGCTGCCCAGTTAGTTGTATATCCATTGAGCTAGAACACCCTGAACCCCATGTCACTTCATTTTCTCCATCAGCCTATCATGGGGAATCTTATCAAACTCGAAAAGTGTGGCACTGGAAAAGCACAGCCAGTAAGGCGCGGGTAAGTCAACATTTCGAGCATAAGCTCTTCAGTAGGAAGAGCTTCTGTTCCTGCTCCTCGGATGCTGCCTGACCTGCTATGCTTTACCAGCACCACACTTTACGATTCCAATCTCCAGTATCTGCAGTCCTCACTTTCTCACTTTATCAAATGCCTTACTGAAGTCTATGTACATGACATCAACAGACCTTCCCCCATCAATCAACTTTGTCACTTCCTCAAAGAAGTGAACCAAATTGCCATTCCAGGTGCCATTTTATGTACCGACGTACCTAGGTACAAAATCCGAGGTACAAAACAGACAAATAAAGAAATAAGTTAAAGTTCAACATTAGAGTGTATTAAATATAAGGAGATGTTGGACAAATTTGGATTGTTTTTGCTTGAGCATTGGAGGCTGAGGAGTAACCCAATAGACGTATATAAAACTATGAGAGGCATGGATAGGATGGATAGTCAGAGCCTTTTACCCAGGGTGGGGAGTGAGGGAGGCATAGGTTTAAGGTGGGAGGAGGAAGGTTTAAAAAAGCTGTGTAAAACAACTTTTTTTTTACACAGCTCATGCATGGAATGCACTGCTTGAGGAGATGGTTGACGCAGATACGTTAGCAAAGTTGAAGAGGCATTTTGATAGGTACATGAACAGGCAGGGAATAGGGGGATTTAAACGTTATGCAGGCAGATGGGGTTAGTTCAGAACAGGATCATTGTCGGCACAGACTTGGGCCTGTTTCTGTGCTATACTGTTCTATGTTCTAAGTCTATGCTAAATCTCAGTTCTGAAATACAATAACGTAGATGATAATAGTGAAGTCACCCTACAGTGTGATTCCAGTAAGTCAAGATTTGGAACAATCCCAAGGAAGCAAAGGAAATGGTCCCATTTGCAGACAGGCATTAAAACAAAAGGTACAATGCTTTGCTCAGATCAAGAAAGAGTTCCTGGCTATTGTTTTCGATTATAAACATTTTGATCATTTTATATTTGGAAGCAACAAAGTGACAGTTGAATTTGACCACAAACCACTTCAAAACATTTTCCTTAAATAGTTCCTATCTGCAAATAATGTTATTCATGTTACTGTAATACCATCTGGAGATAAGCAAAGGAAACAAATGCCCACTGTGAACATGCTGTAGAGAGCAGGTCTCCCTATGATCCAGAGATACCAGACCCAAGATGAAGCTGCAGACTGACATGTTCTGGAAATCATCAACTCAACAGAGACACTGAATATAACAGATAAACAACTTGCTCATGAGAAGAAGATTATTTTCATAAGAAGCAGCTCTCCAAGGATTGTAAAAGTTAGTGATGAAAGGCTGGTCTGAAAGTAGCATTCACTAACTTGAGCTTTGCAACCTAGAAAGAGATAGAGAGGCAGCCAGAACTGGTCCATGCAGAGTTGGGTAACAGCAGAGGTGCTATTCTTAACAATCTCTGTGCAATTTGGATGAGGGAGTAATCCAGAGGAGAAAGGTCCAGAAGCAAGAGGTTGTGCTGAGGATAAAGATGAAGACCTCTTCCAAGACTGTTGAAAGCATGTGTTTTGTGAGCCCATGTTAAGCAATAAGGAAACTGAGTTAGCAATTCGTTTAAGAAGAGACATTAACTGAAGAAAATAGCAAAAAGTGAATGCACAGAAAGGAACCTGTGCCAAATGAGCACATGGAGATAAGGGTGAATCTTACAAAGAGTAAGTTTTTTTTAACTCATTCACAGGATGTGGACATCATTGGTTAGGCCAGCATTTATTACATACCCCTAATAGCTGAAACAGCAGTCAGGAGTCAACCACATTGCTGTGGGTCTGGGTTTACAGTCAGGCCTGACCAGGAAAATTTGCAGTTTCCTTCCCTAAATGGCATTACTAAATCAGATGGGTTCTTCCTTCAGCATCAGACTCTTTGTTCTTAATTTTTGTTGAAGTTAATATGCACTACCTATCATGGCAGGATTTGAACCTGTACTCTGGATCTCCAGATTAATAGTCTAATGATAATACAAATAAGCTATCGCTGCCCCATATATAGGTGGGATTGAACTTTTGTGCAATAACATTAATGCTATTTTGTTGAAAAGACATTGGTAGCCTTTTGAGAGTATGTTGAGTGACCGACCTTCATGGTAAACAAAAAGAAAAAGTAAACTTATGGTCTATCAAGTCAGGTTCAGGTCTGGGATATGACATGTCCAGTATTACCATCAGCTGGAATGATAAGATTTTGAAACTGCATCCCATCTGACAATAACATATAAATATGAATATAAATCTCCAGCAATCCAATGATTGGATGAATTGGGCCATTATCTTTTACATTATTTCACTGCATTTCACATGTGAAATTGGGTGGAAATTAACAAAGATTCTAGGAACTCAGGTTTAGCATCAGTATTGGGTCTTCAATAACTACCAACATTCCCCAACTCCAGTAGACTTGGACATTAAGATAGCACTTTCCAGGCCTGCTCAACCACTCAGGTGTGCTGAATATGGAACAGATCCATATTACAAGGATTTAAGTGCGGTGATCTCCATACATGCCCTAGAGGCTTAAGCAGATGACTAACAACTGTAGTTTCTTGGGAATAAAAGTCACCATAGTCCAACTGTGTCAGTAGAGAGAGACAGCTGGTGGTGGTTTAACCTGAAGGTCGCTACGTTTCAGGCAAGGAGGGAGGTTAGGACCTTCATGGGCACTTCAGCCACTGTAAGAATTGAAATTATGCGGCTGGCATCACTACGTCACAAACCAGCCTTCCAGTCAATTGAGCTAACAGTTTGGGAATGCTCTCTTAAAGGAATCCTGCATATAGATGAACCCTGAACCTAATGGTACAGTTACAACAACAGCTTGTTTGACCTTTCTGAATGAGCATGGTGTTATTGCAATATATAACATTGTTGATCTTTGAAAGATACTTTGGCAGTTGTCACAACCACATCTGTCAGGATCATATCAAATGAACGTAATGGGGAGTTAAGTTTACGATGGTATATAATGTATACAGCAAAACATATGATTGCCACAAGTCACAAATAACAGTACAGATGAAGCAGGCATGCCTAAACTGCTATTTCTTTCTTTCTTTTTCTACCACTTCTCTTCTTGCGTCGAAATCGTAGAGAAATGTGGAAACATAGAACAAAGGAGCAGGGGTAGGTCATTCAGCTCTGAGCCTGTCGCTATTCAATATGACTATGGCTGGTTATTCAACTGAGTACCCCCATCCTGTTTTATCCCATACCCCTTGATCCCTTTAACCTTGAGAACTATATCTATATCTTACTTTAAAATCTTCAATATTTTGGCCTCAACAGTTTCCTGTGGCAGAGAATTCCACAGGCTCACCACTCCTCCTCTCTGTCCGAACAGGCTTATCCCTTATCCTTAGACTGTGTACCCTGGTCTTGGTCAGTGGGAAAATCTTTCCTGCATTTATCCATCTAATCCTGCTCAAATTTTAAAGGGTTCCAAGAGATACCTCTCATTCTTCTAAACTCCAGTGAATATAGTCCTAACCTATCCAGTCTTTCACCATATTTCAGTCCTTTCATTTCAGCAATCATTCCTGATGAAGGGCTTATGCCCAAAACATCGATTCTCCTGCTCCTCGGATGCTGCCTGACTAGCTGTGCTTTTTCAGCGCCACACGTTTTGACTCTGATCTCCAGTATCTATTTTCTTCACTTTCTCACATTCCAGGAATCAGTCTGGCAAACTTTCTTTGTACTTCCTCAATAACCAGAACATCCTTCTCAGATAAGAAGACCAAAGCTGCACACAATAATCTGGGAGTGGTCTTACCAAGACCCTGTACAATTTGAGCAGGACATCCCTGCTCTTGTATTTGAATTCTCTTGCTATAAAAGCCAATATACCGTCTGCCTTCTTTATTGTTGCTGCTGCATGCTCACTTTCAGTGACTGATATACAAGGACACGCAGATCATTTTTGCACCTTCCCCTTTCCCAATCTATTGCCAGTCAGATAATAATCTGCCTGACTGCTTCTACCTCACACATCTTCACATTAAATACTGCACCTGCCATGTGTTTACTCATTTACTTGTCCAAATCACGCTGAAGCTTTTCTGCATCTTCCTCTCGGTATGCCCTCCCACTCAGCATTGTGTCACTTACAAACTTGAAAATATGTCATGAAGTTTCCTCAACTAAATCATTAATGTCAATGTGAATAGCTGGGGTCCAAGCACTGATCCCCAGTGATCCCTGATTAGTCACAACCTTCCACTCGGCAAAGAAGATGGTTTTTTCCTACTCTTTGTGTCCTGCCTGCTCGCCAGTTCTCAGTCCATTCCAGTACATAATCTGCAGTCTCATGTGCTTGAACTCTGTATGCTCAGCTCTTATTTGGGACCTTATCAAAAGTCTTCTGAAAATCCAAGTAAACCATATCCAATGGCTCCCCCTTATCCACTCAATTAATTACATCCTCACAAACTTGCATCAGATTTCTGAAGCACAACTTCCCCTTAGAAAATCCATGCTGACTCCACCCAATCTTGTCACCATCTTCTAACTGCTTGGCTATTGTATCTTTTATCATGGCCTCCAGCAGTTTTCCCATGTCTGATAGGCAAAAGTGAGGACTGCAGATGCTGGAGTTCAGAGTCTAGATTAGAGTGGTGTTGGAAAAGCACAGCAGGTCAGGCAGCATCTAAGGAGCAGGAAAAAACAATGTTTCAGGAAAAAGCCCTTCATCAGGAATGAAGCAAGGAGCCTCCGGGGTGGAGAGATAACACCATTTTTCCAGGTCCTCGGATGCTGCTTGACCTGCTGTGCTTCCCATGACTGATGTCAAGCTAACTGATCTGTAATTCACTGTTTTCTCTCTGCTTAAATAATAGAGATACATTAGCTGCCCTACAGCCCTTCGGAACTGTCTCTGAGTTTATACTATTTTGGAAGCTGACCACCAATGCAACCATTATTGCTAGGGCCACTTCCTTAAATACTCTGGGATGAAGCTTATCATAATTGTCTCACATCTCATCCCATTGTAATTTCCTATATTTAAATCCGAGTCCCAGAAACAACTATATTACTCTTCATCTTAATGAAGAATTCTATCCTATGGTGGTAACTTTTCCCTAAGGGGCTCACACACAACTAGATTGCCAATTATTTCTTCATACTTACACAATACCCAGGGCGGGATGATGTTTTCTCTCGCTGATTCCTCAATGTATTGATTCATAAAACAATCCCAGATACGTTGCCAGAGTTCTTCCTTTATGGTATTGCTACTGATTTGATTTGTCAATCTTCTTGATTCTCAAAGCTCTTGGAAGTGTTTGAAGGATGTATCCTCTCAGAACTGTTTTCCATTTTCTACAGCACTGAGCACTTCCATATTTCTTACTTTATATCCTTTATTTGGAATGGAGAACTGGATGAAATATTGATGAAGTCTTATGTTCCCATAAAAATTATTTCATTTTGTAAAACTGCATGAAGCATTGTGCACTTTATCAAATCATGCTTTAATTACCATTAGCTTCCTGAGCTTTGGCACTTACCTTCTGAATGTTATCATTCACCCTTACTTCATCCTCTCCTAATCACATCCTCAAGCTGTTCTCCCTGACTGGTATCGTCCTCCCAAGTACCAACCCATCCTGGCATCAAATTAACTCTGGGATAACACCAATAACACATTGCTTTTCAGGGCACACAACTGGCATAGCCTTGCACATTCTTACTCTCAACACTATTTAAGAGATTTTATTTTATTCAATCACAGATAAAGGCATCGCTGACTAGGCCAGTGTTTATTGCCCATTCCTAACAGTTAAGAGTCAAATAGATTGCTATAGGTCTGGAGTCACATGCAGGCCAGATCAGGTAAGGATGGCAGTTTCCTTCCCTAATAGACATTATGATGTTTTTTTTCCTAGCAATTGACAATGGATTCATGGTCATCATCAAACTCTTAATTCCAGACATTTCTTTTCATTGAATTTAAATTCCACCGTCTGCCGTGCCGAGATTCAAACTGCAACTCCAGAACATTGCCTAGATCTCTCGGTTAACTGTTCAGTAATAATACCACTAGGCCATTACCTCCTTAAGTGTAGTTAGCACAGATTGCTAAGGAATGTTACTGATGGTCACAAATTATCATGTGGACATTGATAGAATGGAACTCTGTCTCAGCTGCCTTATGATCTGGGCCTCTCAATGTTATGTTACAGTCTATATACCTTACTCCTCAGGGAAGTCAGCTGTATTGTCAAATCCTACTGAGCCCATCCTGGGAGACATGATGCAACAGTTTATTGGTGAATGGATGAGAGATTCCAGACAGCTCCCCAGTGATTGCTTGGAAGGAACTCGTTGCAGAAAAATTCAAATAAAAGCAAAATACTGCAAACGCTGTAAATCTGAAATAAAAACAGCAAGTGCTGGAGTTACTCAGCAGGTCTGGCAGCATCTCTGGGGGACAAGCAGAGTTAAAGCTTCATGTCCAGTATGACTCTTCTTCTTTGAGAAATCTGAAGAATTAAAATGTTAACTCTGTTTCTCCACAGATACTGCCAGACTTGCTGAAGTTCTCTAATACATTCTGTTTTTATTGCATGAAAGTTCAAGGCAGCTGACACTTTGCTGGCCAAGGGGATAGGATGGCCATTCACCCCTTCAAGGTTGCAGGTTCTGTTCTGGCACCATGCCCCGGCACGCCCGCCATCTGCGACAATACCGTGCCTCACTCATCCAGGAGGAAATGGAATGAGGATGATAGACTCGGGCTCCCCTGTAACTCCTGCCCATCCTAAGGGGTCTTTCAAATGTTAACATTTTCATATGGAAGCTAATCGTAAAGCCTGAGTTTGCTGCTGCATCTGTTCCTCCTCCATTTGCAGGCAGCAACAATGGTGATAACCCTGCTGTGGTTCACCTATCCATCTGGCCTGCAATGATCCTGCATTGGGAACATAAGAAACAGAGCCCGTCCTTTTTAATGTGAGCAGACAGCATTCACATCACTCACTTACTACACTGCTCCATACAGTGGGGCATGGAGCACTCCAAAAAGGAAGACATGAAATTCCTTTCAATGCTGTTTTGATTGCTTTGGCCTGACATTTGGGATGTTGTGAGAGGAGGGGACTACTGACAGTCACCACAACCATGGCCTTGATAGAGAGAGTGTGAATCAGCATAGTGACAGGACTAAACTGTAAAGATGGGAGTCTGGAGGTATGTTTGAGAATTTCAGCAATATCTCCCCAGGTGCTGGGTCAGAACATGTGGCAGATCATTCTGGGTAGTGGCAGGTAGAAAGCAACATGGAGGTTTGTCCCACGGGGGCCTTGAGCCTGCGATGTACTCTTGCACTCTCTTCCTTGCACTGTCATCTCTCACTGTTATATGCTGAATCTCTCCCCTTTTTCATTCGTGACATTGCTGTACCAAGATTTCTGGTTCCAATCCCCAACATTGAGATCCTCCTGTACCTGTCTACACAACCGTCCCCTGGTAAACTTCCTCAAATTTCAGGACTGCTCACAGGGTGGCCCACCTCCCTGACTGACTTGGATGGACAGCTCCAACTAAGGATTGACAATAACTTTGACTGCTCTTTGTGTGGCTCCCTGACTGACAATCCCCTCTTCGCTGCTTATACGAGATTTGCAGGATTGACCCTGGCCCATTCCCCAAATGTAGTGAGATGGAGTTTGACCCCAGGTCCTCCAAGCTCCTGGACTGTGAGCAGTTGATTCCTTCCACTGACTGTACTGGGAGACCCTACTGACAGATGGCAGCCTCTCTTGACTCAAAGGAGCACCATTCCCCTTTGACTTTGAGACATGGTCATTTAGTTGAAGCACCTGCAGAATGCTTGTGATGCAGGCTGCTGGCCAATAATGTGGATGTGGGGTTAATGTAAAACAGTGCTGTACAGTAACATGTCCATCTCCTTGACTGATTAGCGCTGACAATGATGACAAGTTGCTCAGCTTTGTGTTTCCATTATACAGCAAGGCAAGAAAGAAGTCCTTAAGACTTCTGTCCTTAAGATGCTGTCCTTAAGATGCAACTGAGGGGGAAAAGTGGAAACCATCCAGCCAAGGTGAGTCAAGATAGGGATATTTTGAGTAGGTACAATGTGATTGAGTGCCTAGAGAATGAGTAAGCAACCCTGTGATACAAGTTGGTCCAAGCCATGCCTCTGTGCGAAGTATCCTCACAGCAACATTGCAAGGAATGGTGCTCCAAAGTGCAGAGACATTCTGTAAGTGGATTGGAGGTGTGCATAGAGGGTGAAGTGAGGTTGGTATGTGTTGGACACTGAGGTCTGTGGACATAAGGTGTGTGTGAGATCACTGGGCATGGAGTGTTCCTTGAGATGCTGGTCCAGGTGTCCAAGATGGAGGTCTGGAGAAGAAACAATAAATTGGATAACTAGATAACTGCTGACTTTCATGTTGGGAGTTATAGGCATCGTGTTTCCATCCAGCAGGAGGAAGAATTGAAAACTGTTTATTAATAATGCAAGATTAAGTAATAATCAGGCTGTTGAAGAGTGCTAATGTGTGCTAATAGGCCTCTTGCTGCTCCCTATTGAGAATCTTAACTCACCTGGAAGGAAAAAGGGATTGTTTTGCTCTCGACATCAAGAAGGTCCTCACTGAGTATCTTACCTGATTTTTCCAACTTTCTGACCACAGGCCTTTGTCATTCAGGGGCTGGGAAGATTGCACCAATAATAATTCACCAACTTTGTTTTTATGGAAATTAAACTGCGAGAGGTTTTACCAAATAGCTGAGATGCAAGCAGCCTGCAAGACCTCTCATATTTTCTGCTGTATTGTCAGCCTAGACTCACTGGAAGTATAGCAGAAACTTTGGTAAATGCAAGAGAAATTGTAGCCAGTGACTAGATTTTACAAAGTTTGATTGTATATGTCGGGAGAAGCAATAGTTACAACACCAGCTGGCCTTAAGTGATGATGTTCAAAATTGTAGTGGGGTTGGAGATGGGTAGGTAGGCACTGGGAAAAGCACATTTCAGTTTTTGTGCTCATTAAATTGTACGGACTTAATTAGAGGAATATTGTTAGTGTTTGCCAGCAATACCAAAGATGACACTTTGCCAGAGCATAAGCAGGACTGCAAAAGACTTTGGGCAGTCCAGCAGATGACAGATTGAATGTAATGTTTCCAACTGTGGGTTAACACAAATTGGAGCAAAAGTAAGGGTTACAAAAATAAATTCAATGCAAAAGCGTTTGAGGCCATGAAGCAATATGTAGGTCATAATTTGACCTGGTCTGTTACAAATATGACTGAAAAGAATGATGTGGTCAAGTAGTGTACAAATTATTCCAAAACAAAGCCTATGCGTCTGAATGTTTAGAGTAGCATTGTCTTCAAGAATAAAAGTATCAGTGTTTAGTGTTGTTTACATTAAATTATAATTTTACTACTGCCCAGAAACCACCTTATTGCTAGAGTGACACATCATTACAGTTGAAAATGCAGGGATCACAACAAATATACAGTGGAGGACTCCACAAAGTCTTCTGATGGAATGTGCCAAATCCCAATATCTATAATATAAATAGCCAACCATTTGCCATTAAATTTTGCTATTACCACTCTTATTCATAGAGTACTTTACCAGATGTAATTTAGTAGAGATTTGACTTAACAGTCCATAGGAAAATTGCATGGTTAATAAATTGAAGACAAGCTGAGGAGTTAAAATAATCTGAAAATAGTTGTATGTTAGCTTTTGGTAAATAAAGGATGGTTTAAGGACTTGTGTCACATAAATTGAGCAAGTTTTTAATATGTTTGATTTGCAATTAATATTCTGTGTACTTATACTAATATCTTATAATTCATGCTGATGTACAAATCATAGCAGAACTAATCTTTATCTAGCCACTATGGTTGAACAGTTTTGTGTGAGTTAGATTATAGGGTAGTGATTCCCAATATGTGCACAGGCCAGGGAGTGCTTTCACTTCAGAATGGAATAGAGTTTCCAAGGCAACAGAAACGTGCTTTAAAGTTAAAGTGAAATAAAAATGAATTCAGTTTCACGGTGAAAAGCCTGCTCTCATTGAGTGGCAATAACACCATGATAATAAAACTGTATGTTTTGAGCTATTTCATCCTAGAGGTAACAATGTAATGTTTTAGTACTTCTGTACAGCTTTACTTTGTGCGTTATTTTAATCTATTTATGTAACTGATTAAATGGTGACGTATAAATTAATTAAGCAATCGAATGATACCATATATGAAGCAGCTTTATACATCAGTTACCTAAATGTTAAAGGATTTCTGTAAAGGACATAACAACAATGACTTTATTTAGCAACTAAATATTAACATGTAATTTAAACCTTCTGTGTGCTGCTATAATTTGCATTTTGATGCACTGAAGAAGAACATGAGTCTACAAACACGATTCTCAACAAAATGAGCATCACGTCTCCAATCAGATCATTATTTATTGATGAAAAGGGGTGAAAATTAAGGGATAATTCTATGCAATCGTTTAGAAAACTCAGGCACTGTGTCATTAAATCATCTTAACAGGAAGAGCACTGGCATGTGCTGCATTAATTAATCTCATGTGCATTGAGCTTAAGCACCTTTCAGGTAAGGAGTGGAAAGACAAGCAATGTCCTATCCTGCACTACCATCCTTGCAATTTGAATGAGGACACTAATGGTCTCACTAGTCTAATATATTGCTGATGTGCACAGTCCATGTCCATTTGGGTAAGATATTGATAAGGGGCCAGAATCATACTGCATAAAGATGAATTGAGGTCATCAAGGGAGGAGAAAGAAAATGGATGGATGAATTAGACAAAAAAAAGATGCTGGTCTACACCATAGCGCAGTAAATGAAGGTGGTAATCATTCACACTTTAACACTGACTTGTTTCATGGGGGCAGAAATGCAGCTTTGAAGAATTATTCAAGTTGTGACTTCTACTAACTATTTATCAGCATGTGATATAATACCAACATAACTTTGTAATAATTAAACAGAGCAACAAATTCCAAGTTGTACTAAAATCACTTTACAGAATACAGAATTGAGTAAGAAAGGGTCTTCAGTGTTGCACATCAGTTCATTTCATTAGAATATGGAAAAACGTGGAATTTTTTCAATAAAACTTGTTGATCTGTACAATCCATTTCCTCAACAGGCCAGGTCCCACGCTGAAATCCCCATGAACCTGTATAATCTCCTGTGAGAAATACCCAATTCCCTTCTCCTGAAATAATTCCAGTAGTAATCAAACCTCAAAAGCTCAATCACTTCCCAAATGACTCATCAATGATTTCAGCAGCCAGTGGAGTACCAAATTCCTTGGAGAATAATTGAATAACCAAGGCACCTTTAATCATCCATGCCAATGCTTTGAGAGCCCAATCTCATTGACTGAGAAAAGTAAATTCAAACCAGTTCCCCGTTGTATATTATTCTTCTCCACGCTTAGTCTGGATGGTGGCACAGTGGTTAGCACTGCTGCCTCACAGCACCAGAGACCTGGGTTCAATTCCCACCTCAGGCAACTGTCTGTGTGGACTTTGCACATTCTCCCCGTGTCTGCGTGGGTTTCCTCCGGGTGCTCCGGTTTCCTCCCACAGTCCAAAAAATGTGCAGGTTAGGTGAATTGACCACGCCAAATTGCCCCGTAGTGTTAGGTAAGGGGTAAATGTAGGGGAATGGATCTGGGTGGGTTGCTCTTCGGAGGGTCAGTGTGGACTTGTTGGGCCGAAGGGCCTGTTTCCACACTGTAAGCAATCTAATCTAATCTAATCAAACAGAGAAGTCAAGGGATCAAATGTAGGGAGAGAATAAAAATGGGACAAAAATGAAATAGACTAGCATGAAGAGAAGGCACAGAGAGGATGCAATGAGAGGGACATAGCATCATTTTTGTAACCGTGTTTATTATTTCACAATTTCTCAGCTTTTCATTACTTTTACTGATGTTGGCTAGTTTTATACTAATATTGAATGGTTCTGTGATCACTCGCCACATAAATTACCTGCTTTTAGTTTAGCAATAACATGATTCGGGCCCCAATCAATAGCTGCAAATGAGTACAAACAATATTGCACTTGTGTTAGCCCAAAAAGGAAACATTTTCCCCATGTATTTTCAATAATATGCTTTGTTCGTGATCTTGAAGTCTGAGTGATTATTGATAAGATTAATTCAAGAAATAAGAATGAATCCACATGTATTTGGACCCAACAAGTACTTGTATAGTTTAATTTGCAACCTTTTTATTGTGAAGTCTGTGTCTAAGGTTAGTATTTCAAACAAAAATAGGGGCAACTATTGGGATGTGAAAGGTGAGCCTGCTGAAGTGAACTGGGCTACTAGGCTCGCAGAGAGATCAAGAGTGAAGAAGTGACAGACATTTAAGAGGATATTCCAGAACACTCAGAATAAGTTCAATCCAACTACAAAACAAATCTAAGGCAAGGAGCCACCATCAGTGGTTAACTAAAGAGGTTCAGGAAAGCTAAGGAGAAAATGGGCGGCACGGTGGCACAGTGGTTAGCACTGCTGCCTCACAGCGCCTGAGACCCGGGTTCAATTCCCGCCTCAGGCGACTGACTGTGTGGAGTTTGCACGTTCTCCCCGTGTCTGCGTGGGTTTCCTCCGGGTGCTCCGGTTTCCTCCCACAGTCCAAAGATGTGCAGGCCAGCTGAATTGGCCATGCTAAATTGCCCATAGTGTTAGGTAAGGGGTAAATGTAGATGTAGGGGTATGGGTGGGTTACGCTTCGGCGGGGCGGTGTGGACTTGTTGGGCCGAAGGGCCTGTTTCCACACTGTAAGTAATCTAATCTAATCTAAAAAAAAATGTATAATTGTGCAAAGAGGAGTGGCAGTTCAGATGATTGAACAGAGTATAAAGAATGGCAGAGAATGACTAAAAGATTCAGCAGGAGTGTAATTGGAGCACGAGAGTAACAATTTAGAAATGCAAATGCAGATAACAAGAGTTTGTATCTTAAAAAGAAATGCACAACAAGTGAGTGTTTGTCCTCCAGAGGGTGAGAATGAGGGGCTAAAAGCTATTAGAAAGGAAATGACACATGGAACAAACAAATTCCGGTACTTTGCCACAACAATAAAAACAGAAATTGCTGGAAGAACTCAGCATATCTGGCAGCAACTGTGAAGAGAAATCCGAATTAATGTTTCAGTTCGAGTGACCCTTCCTCAGTTCTGCTTTCTCTCCACAGATTCCACCAGGCCTGCTGAGCTTTTCCAGCAATTTCTGTTTTTGTTCCTGATTTACAGCATCCATAGTTCTTTCAGTCTTTATGAAATATTTTGCTCCAATCTTCATGACAAGAAGTACAAAAGCATTCCAGTGATTGCTGTAAATGAAGAAAGTGAGTTTGGTGAAATTCCAATCACTAGGGAAATGGTACTGAACAAACCAATGAAGCTTCTGGTTGACGTGCCCCTAGCTACTGATAGTCTGTATTCTGGGCATTAAAAATATGGTTAATGAGCTAGTAGATACATTGACGCTAATTACACAAAATTTGTTAGATTCAAACCTATGCTCATTCGTAGTGTCCTACTTATTCCCTTTGTTCTCCTTTGCAATTTATTGAGCTTGGTTCACTATTATAATGTGAAGTTTATGTTTGTCATAAATCCACTTTTATGTCTGATTTTCATCTCAGTAATCTAGCTGTGTGTTTCCCCTTTCCTCATATTAATTTCTTTTTGGTGTCAATTCATAGAGATCTCCAGGCATCCAGCAGCAATCGAGTAGTGTAAGCAGCAATTATATTGGAATATTCTCACAGACCACAAACCAGGAAGTAAAATGTATTAACCATCACTCATGTTTGAATAAGATTTGCAGAGAGCAAAACAAAGATTACGACAGCTCCATGAGATTTAGACAAAGGCTGGAAATACCATAAGGAAACTTTAAAAACATTTAATTTTTAAAATTATTTTAATGAGAAAATATCAGGTTACTCAAATATATATAACTAGTTTTTCAGGGATAGAGAGTTGTTGATCAATACTTAATCTGGATATACAGTTAAAAAGCTGAGAAATGTGTTGCTGGAAAAGCACAGCAGGTCAGGTAGCATCCAACGAGCAGGAGAATTGACATTTTGGGCATAAGCCTTTCTTCAGGAATGAGGAAGATGTGCCAAACAGGCTAAGATAAAAGGTAGGGAGGAGGGACTTGGGGGAGGGGCATTGGGAATGCGATAGATGGAAGGAAGTTAAGCTAACGGTGATAGGCTGGAGAGGGGGGGGCGGAGAGGTCAGGAAGAAGATTGCAGGTCAAGAAGGCGGTACTGAGTCCGAGGGTTGGGACTGAGTTCATCCCTTGTGGTTGGAGGGTTCCTAGGCGGAAGATGAGGCGCTCTTCCTCCAGGCACCGTGTTGCCATGGTCTGGCAATGGAGGAGGCCATGGACCTGCATGTCCTTGGTGGAGTGGGAGGGGGAGTTAAAGTGTTCAGCAACAGGGGTGTTGGGTTGGTTGGTGCGATTGTCCCAGAGATGTTCTCTGAAACGTTCTGCAAGTAGGTGGCCTGTCTCCCCAATATAGAGGAGGCCACATCGGGTGCAGCGGATGCAGTAAATGATGTGTGTGGAGGTGCAGGTGAATTTGTGACGGATATTTCTATCTCGGGCGACCGACTCAACGCGGTTGTTCACTATAAACCGACCGACTCCCACAGCTACCTAGATTACACCTCCTCCCACCCTACCCCCTGTAAAAACGCCATCCTATATTCCCAATTCCTTTGCCTCCGCCGCATCTGCTCCCAGGAGGACCAATTCCAATACCGAACAACCCAGATGGCTTCCTTCTTCAAAGACCGCAATTTCCCCTCAGACGTGGTTGACGATGCTCTCCATCGCATCTCCTCCACTTCCCGCTCCTCCGCCCTTGAACCCCGCCTCTCCAATCGCCACCAGGACAGAACCCCACTGGTCCTCACCTACCACCCCACCAATACATCGTATCATCCTTCATCATTTCCGCCACCTCCAAACAGACCCCACCACCAAGGATATGTTTCCCTCCCCTCCCCTATCAGCATTCCGGAAAGACCACTCCCTCCGCGAATCCCTCATCAGGTCCATATCCCCCACCAACCCAACCTCCACTCCCGGCACCTTCCCCTGCAACTGCAAGAAATGCAAAACTTGCATCCACACCTCCTCCCTCACTTCCCTCCAAGGCCCCAAGGGATCCTTTCATATCCATCACAAATTCACCTGCACCTCCACACACATCATTTACTGCATCCGCTGCAACCGATGTGGCCTCCTCTACATTGGGGAGACAGGCAGCCTACTTGCGGAATGTTTCAGAGAACACCTCTGGGACACCCACACCAACCAACCCAACTGCCTCGTAGCTGAACACTTTAACTCCCCCTCCCACTCCACCAAGGACATGCAGGTCCTTGGCCTCCTCCATCGCCAGACCATGGCAACACGATGCCTGGAGGAAGAGCGCCTCATCTTCCGCCTAGGAACCCTCCAACCACAAGGGATGAATGCAGATTTCTCCAGCTTCCTCATTTCCCCTCCCCCCACCTTATCTCAGTCACAACCCTCGGACTCAGCACCACCTTCTTGACCTGCAATCTTCTTCCCGACCTCTCCGACCCCACCCCCTCTCCAGCCTATCACCCTCACCTTAATTTCCTTCCACCTATCACATTCCCAACACCCGTCCCCCAAGTCCCTCCTCCCTACCTTTTATCTTAGCCTGCTTGGCACTCCTTCCTCATTCCTGAAGAAGGGCTTATGCCCGAAACGTCGATCCTCCTGCTCCTTGGAGGCTGCCTGACCTGCTGTGCTTTTCCAGCACCACATTTTTCAGCTCTGATCTCCAGCATCTGCAGTCCTCACTGTCTCCTATACAGTTAAAAACTCATGTACTCAGCAAACAATACATGACTTCAAGCGTTTCAGTGAGACTAGTAGCGTAATGCAGAAATCAGCAATTTTCCCTTTTCTTTACATCCAAAAGTGCTCTTTTCCACAACTGAACATTTTTTTTTCACTCACCAAATTACCCATGATATTTTTAACTCTATTAACTGTCACTAATAAATCACACATGAGAAATCTGCATCTATTCAATGAGTTCTAGTGGATTTCAGTCTATGGGGACATCAGTCGTACATGCTGTGGAGAAACATAGAATCAATGACAACAATGTTTGGATTTCTTCATTTACCTGTACATATGTGAATTTCAGAAATCATCTCACTTTCAGGGAGTGATTGTCAACAGTGCTGACAGTTTCCCATTCATTACTACTGTAAGGTCCGGTCGATATCTTTTTGTATCCAGGGAGCTCCATTTTTGGGTGACCCTTGGTTTTGAGGTGGATCTATTTCTTCTCTGAAGACTTGTATTCTTCGCTCTTTGTTTTTCTTCCCAATCTTAGAATTTTCACTGATCTTAACCCTCCTTCAGTGAAATATTTTTATACTAGTTTATTTCTTTTCTTTGAAACTATTTAAACCTGATAACATTTTGCCTGCTGTTCCCCAAATACTCTCTGACTGAAAAATCCTTAAATTACCCATATCATTCCCCAGAATTGGATCTAGCATTCATTTCAGAAGAAATACAAAGATGAGAAACCTTCCCCTGTAACCATTTGATGAACTCTTACAGTCAAATTCACTTTGTTTCTAAATCATTACAAAATAGACTCTGGTCTTAGCATCTCTGCTACTTCTTCAGTATTTACTCCACCCAATTTCTGTAACCGTTTACATCCCTACCACACCTGAGATCATTGTGCACCAGTTTCCTCATTTCCCCTCCCCCCACCTTACCCCAGTTCCAACCTTCCAGCTCAGCACCGTCCCCATGACCTGTCCTACCTGTCAATCTTCCTTCCCACCTATCCGCTCCACCCTCCTCTCTGACCTGTCACCTCCATCCCCACCCCCATTCACCTATTGTACTCTTTGCTGCCTTCTCCACTCCCACCAACTCCCCCCCCCCCCCCCCCCCCCCATTTATCTCTCCATCCTGGAGGCTCCTTGCATCCATTCCTGATGAAGGGCTTTTGCCCAAGATGCCAATTTTCCTGCTCCTTGGATGCTGCTTGACCTGCTGTGCTTTTTCAGCACCACTCTGATCTAAACTTTGGTTTCCAGCATCTGCTGTCTTCACTTTTACCTTCAAATCTGGCCTTCAATACAGGTCCATTTTATTTGCTGCACCATTGATGAACCATGCTTAGGCCTTAGGCTGTTGAATTCCCTCCCTAACTCTCTGCATTTTGTTCCCTCTTACTGCTTCTTCCAGGCTGTATGAACCATTCCAGAGTCTAAAGAATCTTGACAGAAGAAAACCAATGCATCCACTATTTCTAGGGCAACATCCTTAAGTACTCTGAGTGTAGATTATCAGACCCTGGAGATTTATTTTTTATTCATTCCTGGGTTGTGGGCATTTCTGGCTGGCCAGCATTTATTGCTCATCCCAATTACCTTTGAGAAAGTGGTGATGAGCTGCCTTCATAAACTGCTGCAATCTTCATGTTGTAAGTTGATGCACAATGCTGTTAGAGAGGGAATTCCAGGATTTTGACCCAGTGACAGCGAAGGAATGGCAATATATTTCCAAATCAGGACGATGAGTGGCATAGAGGGAAACACAGTGCTCAGTAAAGCCTACTTCTTTGACTAATTGTTGATCATCTGTTCTATTATCTTTTTTTGTGTCAGTTTTGTTCGCTATGTTGCCCCTTGCAACCTTGTTAATATGTTAAAAATAAAAGCCTTACATGTAAATAGTGCCTTTCATGAACATAGAAACATAGTAACGTGGAAGGTTGGAGTAGGTGTAGGCCATTTGACCCTTCGAGCCTGGTCCACAATTCAATATGATCATGGTTGATCATCAAACTCAAATCCTGCCCACCCCCATGATCCCTTGATCTCTTTAGACACAAGAGGCTTCTTCTTGAAAACACATGTTTCGGCTTTAACCATTTTCTGTGATCGTGAATTATATAGACTCACCACTCTCTGGGTGAAGAAATTTCTCTTCATCTCAGTCCTAAAATGTTTGCTCCTTGTCATTAAACAATGACCCCTGGTTCTGTACCCACCCATCGGGCACATACTTCCTGCATCTAACCTGTCTAGCCCTGTTAGAAAATATCGGTTTCCATGAGACTTCCTCACCCCCCCATTCTTCAGAACTCCAGTGAGTATAAGCAAAACCATCTCAATCTCTCCTCATACATCAGTGCTGCCCACTCACTCAGGGTGGCAACAATTTTGTGAACACTTGCTGCATTCTCTCTACAGCTAAAACATCCTTCCAGCCAAAACTACACACAATATTCCAGGTACGGCCTGTATAATTGTAGCAAGGCAAACTTGCTCCGGTACTCGAATCCTCTCACCATTAAGGCCAAGTTTGCCTTCTTTCCTGGCTGCTGCACCTGCATGCTTACTCTCAATGATTGGTGCATGGGGACACCCAGGGCAGGACTGACATATGAGGAGAGATTGACCAGATTAGGGTTATTTTACTGGAGTTCAGGTGAATGAGAGGGGATCTCATAGAGACTTATAAAATTCTAACAGGGTAGATGTTCCTGATGGTGGGTGTGTCTGGAACCAGGGGTCACAGTCTGAGGATTTGAGGTAACCTGTTTAGGACAAAGTTGAGGAGACATTTCTTCATCCAAAGAATGGTGAGCCTGTGAAATTCATTACCACAGGAAGTAGTTGATGTCAAAACATTGAATGCATTTAAGAGATGGCTAGATATAGCACTTGGAATGAATGGGATCAGAGGTTATGGGGAGAAAGCAGGATTAGGCTATTGAGTTGGACGAACAGAGTCAAGATTAGAGTGGTGCTGGAAATGCACAGCAAGTCAGGCAGCATCCGAGGGCAGGAAAATTGATGTTTCAGGCAGCAGCTCATTCCTGATGAAGGGCTCCTGCTCCTCGGATGCTGCCTGACCTACTGTGCTTTTCCAGCACCACTCTAATCTTGACTCTAACCTCCAGCAACTGCAGTCCTCACTTTCGCCTCGTTGATTTTAACCTTACTGCGAATCATCTTGCAAGGATGCCTACCTTGAAGAAGTTCTCCTCATCTCTGTACAAAGATCTCAGTGAGTTTCTATCTCTCACTGCAACCCCCAGGTCATCTCCTCTGCTCTGAAACTCTTCAACCATGTCCTGAAACAGACTCGCTACCACACCCACATTTGCTTCCTCAGTTCCTGCCTCCACAACCAACTAATATCATTCATGATGAATGGGTCCTGCCCGAAATGTCGATTTCCCTGCTCCTCAGATGCTACCTGACCTGCTGTGCTTTTCCATCGTCACTCTAATCTTGACTCTAATCTCCAGCATCTGCAGTCCTCACTTTCATCTTATTGAGTTGGACGATCAGCCATGATGGTGATGAAAGGCAGGGCAGACTCAAAGGGCCAAGTGGCCTCCTCCTGCTCCTATCGTCTATGTTTCTATGTCTCAATGAACATTCCCCCTCTCAATTACAGCCATTCAAATAACAATTTTCCTTCCTAGTTTTGCTACCAAAATGGATAACCTCACATATATCCTCATTATACTGCATCGACCACGCATTTGGCCGCTCACTCAGTCTGTCCAACACACATTTCTGCAACATTTCTGCATCCTCCTCACAGCTGACCTTTCCACCCAGCTCCTTCTATCATCACTAACATATATTGTGAATAACGGGGGTGCTGGTACTGATCATATGGTACCCCATTTATTTCTATTATTTGTTTCCTGGAATTCCCTCCTTAATGGCATTGTGGTCAAAATGCAGCATGTGGACTTCAGCGGTTCAAGAAGGTAGCTCCACACTGTCTTCTCAAACAACTAGGGACGGGCAATAAATGCTGCGTCAGCTAGTGGCACCCACGTCCCACAAGTGAATAAAAAGAAAATCCTCAGGGCTTGACAATCTACTTAATGCACAGAGGCCTTCAGGAAGGAGATCTAAGAAATGGTAGTCATTTTCCAAGATTCTTTAGACTCAGGAAAAGTTCCTACAGATTTGAAGACAGCTAGTGTAACCCCACTATTTAAATAGGCAGATAGAAGGAAAACAGGAAACTCTAGACCAGTGAGTCAGACATCAGTAGTGGGATGGTGCTCGAGTCCATTACCAAAAATACATCAGCAGAGCACTTAAAAAAAAATTGTGGATTGACAGAGGGAAATTATCCTTGACAGGTCTACTGGAATTCTTATCAGATGTAACTCATAGAATGATCAGGGGAGAAAGTGGATGTGGCTTACTTGGACTTTAAGAATGCTTTCAATGAAGAAATTACTATGTAAAGTTGAAATGCATGGGATTGGGGTTAATGTATTGAGATGGATAGAAGATTGCTTAATAGACAGGCTTTGGAGAGGGAACGGAAAAAGATTTACCAGGATTTTGCCTGGTTTGGAGGATATTAGATATAAACAGAGATCGGACAAACCTGATTGGTCTTCACTTGACTGTCAGAGGCTGAGAGGAGACCTTAAAAGAAGTTTACAGAATTATGAAAGACATGGATAGTCAGAGTCCTTTTCCCAGGAAACAAGTGTCAATTATTAGGGAACAGTTTTAAGGTTAAAGAGGGCAAATTTAAAAAAGGCATGATAGACGAGTTTGTTTTGACAGAAAGGATGGTATGTACCTGGAATCCACTGCTACTGGCGATAATATAAGCAAAGAACAAAGAACATTACAGCACAGGAACAGGCCCTTCAGCCCTCCAAACCTGCACCGATCCAGATCCTCTGCTACCTATTTTCTAAGGATCTGTATCGTTTTGCTCCCTGCTCATTCACATATCTGTCTAGATGCATCTTAAATGGCGCTATCATTCCAGCCCCTACCAACTCTGCTGGCAACACATTCCAGGCACCCACCACCCTCTGCATGAAGAGCTTTCCACACGTATCTCCACTAAACTATTCCCCTCTCACTTTGAACTTGTGACCCCTAATAATTGAGTCCTCCACTCTGGGAAAAAGTTTCTTGCTATCCACCCTGTCCACAACTCTCATGATTTTGTAGGCCTTAATTAGGTCCCCCTGAACCTCCTTCTTTACACTGAAAATAATCCTAATCCAATCAACCTCTCTTCCATATCAGGCAACATCCTGGTGAATCTCCTCTGCACCCTCTCCAAAGCATCCACATCCTTTTGGTAATGCGACAACCAGAAATGTACACATTATTCCAAATGTGGCCAAACAGTATTTTCCAAACACTATTTTCCCAGGCTGCCTTGCTGGTGGGGATCTGGGATTGTTTGGAGGGTGGGGGTGTCAGGTGTCTTTTGAAACTGGTAACTCTGGAGAAGACAATGAATCAAAAGGTGGAGAAACCCTTTGAAAATGTCCAACTTGTTAATGCCTGCCAAGAAGTATCAACATGTGTTAAAATGTGCTTTTATGAGCAAGTCATCATAGAATCCCTACAGTATTTCAAAAAGAATGGAACATAAATGTAGGAAAGTTTACTGTAGTAAACTTATACAATAGCAATGTTTATGAAGCATCTCAACAGGTGCATGAATAGGCAGGGAGTAGAGGTTGCAGACCATGTAGAGGCAAAAAGATTTTAGTTTACAAAGGCATCATGTGTCAGCAAAAGCTCAATGGGCTGAATGGTCTGTTCCTGTCCTGTACTTTTCTTTGTTAAGTGCATCTAAAGCAGAAACTGCTGTTAAGTTCTACTTTGAGATCTTGAAGACAGCTGTAGTTGCATAGGTTTGTGTAAAAGGACAGGTTTTTAATGAGTCATTTGGTTAAGTTGCAAATCAACTGGAAGGATTGATACTGTGAGAAAACCAAATTTGGAGTGATTATAAATCAGTCACAAAAAGCTATTAAATTCTGTGTTCACTAAAACTTTATCAGATTCACTCAGAGGTAAATGATTGAAGGGATTTAGTGTTGTGTTCAACAGGGCTACAAGGACACTGTCTTGACAACTGCATGCTATCTGAACAAAGGAGAAACTAACAGTACCATCCATTATAACAAAATGGTAGTGACAGTGATGAAAATGGGTGCATAGCTGAACTCCTGTTATTTATATAGAGAATCTGGGTTTTCTGTTACTGACAGAAGAACAGGATCCACTCCATCATCAGAGTAAGAACAGTTGACAACCACATATACTATTTTCCCAGGCTGCCTTGCTGGTGGGGATCTGGGATTGTTTGGAGGGTGGGGGTGTCAGGTGTCTTTTGAAACTGGTAACTCTGGAGAAGACAATGAATCAAAAGGTGGAGAAACCCTTTGAAAATGTCCAACTTGTTAATGCCTGCCAAGAAGTATCAACATGTGTTAAAATGTGCTTTTATGAGCAAGTCATCATAGAATCCCTACAGTATTTCAAAAAGAATGGAACATAAATGTAGGAAAGTTTACTGTAGTTGTACAGGGTGTTTAGGAGATCATATATGGAGTACTTTGTATAGTTTTGGTCTCCTTATTTGAAAAAAAATGTGTAATTGCTTTCAAAGCAGTTCACAATGGGTTGACTTAGTTCATTCCTGGAATTAAGCATTAACCTTAGAAAGAAATGCTGAACAGTTTAGGCCTATGTCATTTGGAGCTTAGAATAATGAAATGTAATTTGTTGAAATGAAGATTGCAAAGGACTTAAATCAGGGGATAGGGTCTAAAACTGAGGTGTATAGATGAAGATTGAAAGAGGTCTCTCACAACAGTGATGAAGAGAATTTTATTTTGCTTAGAGGATGGTCAAATTGTGGAATTCTCTTTCCCTTTAAGTTATCTTTATAACTTTATTTCCAGGCTGAGTCAGATAGACTTTGTCAAGGATTATGGGTGTAGAAATGAGATTGCAGATGATACTATAACCAGATGAGTGATGATCTGATTGAATGATGGAGCAACCTCAAAATAACTAATGGAATTCTCCTCACCTTTAGTCTTGTGCTCCTATTACTTTAGCTGCAGTCCAGAAAGCAAGGCAAATTCACTTGATAAAGGTATCTCAATAGCTTACACACAGGAAAATGGTTCTTATAATCTCCATGACATACTATGCAATATGTCTATCTCAATATTGGACAGCAACAAGGTACATTGCAAACCATTGGGCACATACTAACCAAAAGTAATGGGCTGTTAAATCCATTGCACTTTTTCAACTGTCCCCTTGTCTTCTGCCAACGTTACTCCAAGGAACTAATGTTATTCTGGCACATCATATTTCATAGCTCATACTTCGTCTTGCATCAGATCTGATACCGAACCTCTGTTCAATTATATTTGACATTCTGCCGCCTCTCAGCACTTTTCCCTATTACATCTGACATTCTGATCAATCTACAGCAGACTGAGCCAACTTTACATCTCTTAAAAGAAATCTAACCTCTCTGTTCCAGATTTAATATTAATTTTGGCAAAGAATCTCTATTCCTCTCTTCCAGACATCAAGGGACATATTTTTATTTGTTGATTATAGCTCTGTGAAAAGAAGTATTACATGTAAACAATACGTGCCGAGATGTAATATTTTATCCAGCTGCATCCAGTGCTAAATTTGTTCTCATTAAGGCCAAATCATGAACAAATCATGCAAATTACACAACGAGGACTGGTGGGATATAAATGAGAAATGATCAGAATTTCATTTCAGATATTAGTGAGTTTAACTGAAGGAAAGATTTTAACTTTAAAACACAGCTTTAAATGTAAACAAGAGGTCTTTTGGTAAAGTAACAAATATATCAGGAAACAAATTCACCAGCTTATTTTTGAGAACTAGCATGTAAAATGACTTTAGAATTTTATGGTCACTGTGTTGTACGTGAATATATGACCTTTGGTATTCCTTATGTAAAGCAGATGAAGTGTACTTGCCTTGCAGGAGCAACTGTCAAAGCATCATAGCCTGATCTACAAAATCTGTTGGGAGCTTTTCTTCCTCATTTGATAATGCAATGTTTTCTGGCTAACATCTATGATCATTTCAAGTTTACTTTTTTCTGAACAAACCTAGACCAGAATTTCCCCCAACCATGCCCCCTCTCTAAGAGTTGGCTGGGTGGTAGGACATAAACTCAGGTGGGATATGAATATATTGCTGTGACCATTGCCTTCCTGCCTCCACATGTTGGAATTCCTACCGTTACACCCACTATAAGATTGGCCTTATAGTCACCTTGTAAATAGGGCCTGAGTCCTATGTGTAACTGCGCAAACTGAATGCTGAAATATACGAATATCAAAGCCACCTGGCAGGATTCTGGTTACCGTGTTTGGATCATTTCTTACTGTATGTCATGGAAGGTCCCAAGACCATCACTCTTGGTGCATAAGTGCTGAATCAATCTCAGTTTACTCTAAGAGTAAGGTATTTCAAACATATTTGCTCGCTGCTATGATGCAGTACCACCATGTTCACCACTAACAGGATGCTGTCATCAAGCCAAAAAAAATTATTCCTATCACAAAAGTACTACATGAATTTTAATACCTCTACAATACGCAGGTCACACAACCCAAAGACTGGGAGATTGTATCAAACAGCATATCTCTTTAGGCTTCTTGCTACAAGCAATGTTTTGAATGTATTCAACCAGCCTGTGCTTACAAAACTTGCAATACAGTGTCCAAGTTTCAATATAATTCTGCAATTGTACAGCATTTGTTGGATCATCCTGAATGTGTGAGACATTATACTGACAACCAATTTATCATTATCTGTTGGGCTTTCAGTCTAGCCTACATGTCAAGATATTAGTAGTGTAGGAAGAGCACAGCACGTCAAGCAACATCCAAGAGCAGGAAAATTGACATTTCGGGCAAAAGCTCTTCATCACGAGGATGAAGGGCTTTTGCCCAAAACATCAATTTTCCTGCTCCTTGTATGCTGCCTGACCTGCTGTGCTTTTCCAGCACCACTCTGATCTTGACTCTATTCTTCAGCATCTGAAGTACCCACTTCCGCCTAGCCCACTTGTGTCTACTAGAAGATACAATTATGAACATAAAGGGCCCACTTCTGTACTGACAGAAAGATCTGATATATACAGTGCACCTGTGTCAACTCAACAAAATAGATGACAGCAAATCACTGGTTTATTGATGAACAAACAGAATCAATCCATTTGGTTTAAAATTTAAACATAACCCAGCTGTGAACTGTCAATCACAACTAATGGGTATTTTCTCCATAGTAATGCCTCAACTAATCAGGGTCCACTTGTAAAACCAATCAGCACTCTCATCTTATACAATATAAATGTAGATTTTCCCATTGAACTTGTAATCTTGTAAAATGTCCTGATAAGTGCAAGATTAAAAGCTTTGACAAAATTTGTCCTTTTTGGCAAGCACTCAAGTTCTGTACCAAATGACTATTAGTACTTCAGTGTAAAGTGAGTGTAAAACACTTTTGACACATCCAATGGCCTTGGCAGGCACAATGTAGTATGAGTTCATTTTTATTGTGATCCCAGTACAGATGCTGACGGAAATATACATTTAAAGATTGGCACTTCAGTGCTACATCTAATCCCTAATATAAGCTCTTGTTCAGCACCATTTGTTCAACTTAATAAATGTTTTTTATCTGACATTGATATGGTCAACTTTTGAGATAAAAGTTAACAATTTAACAGAATGAAGAATTTTATGATCATAATTTCCAGGGGTTTTGCCAGTCTGTTCAATTTAAGACCCAACAGGGAAAAATTCTTTAAAAAGCCAACCTGAGAATTTTGATTTTGGCCATTTGCTTTTGTGTCTAAATGAATAAGTAAAATACAGATTTCAGGCTTGGTCATTGGCCCATGGTGACAGAAAAGCTAATTTCTGCTTTCTTTGATCAGTAATCAGTGATTAACACTGGAAAGTACAGCCAGTCACATCATTCATATATGTAGCTCTAACCTAGAGGATTAAAGTACACCCCTGATAGCAGGTTAGCTGAACACTGAGAAAGCACCTTGGAGACCGACATGTACAATTCACAGTCCAAATCCTGGAGATGAAGTATTGACTACACTTTGAGTAAACCTTTGGATGCAGTACAAGCAATAATTTGCATTTCCATTGCTGACTTGTGCTCAATTAGAAGTATGGCTCAATTCTGCATCAGTGTTGTGCTCTAACCCGGACCCACACTCCCTTTGAATGTGATCAACTTTTGCAAGCACTGAATCATGGAACTTATCCAGTTTCGTCAAGATAACAAAAAAATCTCCATATCATTCTTAAATAATCTTTACAAGTTTCAATCTATTGTTTTGTAAATTTATATCTGGCATTCTGTAATAGATATTTTGAAATATTATGAAAACTAAGAAATCTGTGTTTAAGGAGAAAGTGAGGACTGCAGATGCTGGAGATCAGAGCTGAAAATGTGTTGCTGGAAAAGCGCAGCAGGTCAGGCAGCATCCAAGGAGCAGGAGAATCGATGTTTCGGGCATAAGCCCTTCATCAGGGCTCCTTCCTGAAGAAGGGCTCATGCCCAAAATGTCGATTCTCCTCCTCCTTGGATGCTGCCTGACCTGCTGCGCTTTTCCAGCAACACATTTTCAGCTCAAATCTGTGTTTAACCAATATATCTACAAAGAGAATTTTTTATCATCATTTTAATTAGGTTAGTGAATAGAACACTCATTTGGTGGTACTGTCTTGGGGAAGAAGGGGAGAATTGGGAACTGCGTAGAAATGAGATGAGATTGATTTTTAATAGCATACAAATGCATGTGCATAAGTTAGTCATCACTCATTAGTGAGGTTCAGAACTCACTGGTTCAGTTATAATAGAAAAAAAGGATCTATTTTTGTCAACACTGAGAATCTGATTTTTCCATTTTCACCATGTTTTCTCAATATTCTCACTGTTCCCCATGCTGCATATGGAGCAGAGAATTCCAGCCCCTTTCCTTGTTTCCTGATTTGGTTTTAATTTTAAAGGTCTGAAATTTCTCCAATCTTCTTACTGATGTTCAAATACGAACTGAGTTCTAACGCTCTGCATTCTTCTTCAATAAGGTTTTAAATTAACTTTCACATATGTCAGACACTACTAACAATTGTCACTTTAAGTGCTGACACCCGACTGAGAGCATACATCACTATAACAACATCTTCAAGCTGTACCTCCAATTCTCACCTTTTTATAATTAACTATTAGACTTTAACTATCAGATTGGGCAGATGTGCCAGTACCGTAGGCTTTTTAAAATCATATTCTACACTAAATGTCCATGAATTGTGGGTTTTATTACATAGTTATCCTTATTCTCTCGTGACTATGAAAAGAGGTTTATTGCAACGACTGATTCCCAAGTGGAGTTGAAGATGATTTTTAAACAATATTTCCACGTCAGGAGGTGAGTTACTCGCTGCATGATTCCCAGCTTCAAGCTAGTTCTTGTAGCCATTGTATATGGTGAGTCCAGTTGAGTTTCTGATTAATGGTAACCCCCCCAGGAAGTTAATAGTGGAGGATTCAGTGGTAGTTATACCATTGAATATTAAGGGGCAGTGGTTAGATTGTCTCTTAATGGAGATGGTCATTGCCCAGCATTTTGTGTGGCACAAATGTTACTTGCCACGTGTCAGCCCAAGCCTGGATATTGTCCGCATCTTACTGCATTTGAACATTGGACTGCTTCAGTATCCAAGAAGTCCAACCAGCAGAGAATTTGCCCCAAACCCCATTGATTCCAGTTTTGCTAGGGCTCTAGATGCCACACTTGGTCAAATGCAGCCTTGATGTCAACAATTGTCACTCTACCTCATTTCTGGAATTCAGCTGTTGTGTCCATGTTTAACCCAAGGCTGTACTGAGGTCAGGAGGTGAAATATGCTGGCAGAACCCAAACTGGGCATCATTGAACAGGCTATTGCTGAGCAGGTGCTGCTTGATAGTGCTGTTGATGACATCACTTTACTGATGTTCGAGAGTAGACTGATGGGGCAGTAATTGGCCCAGGTTGGATTTGTCCTGTTATTTGTGTACAGGACATACCTGGACAATGTTCCACATTGTTGGGTAGATGCCAGTGCTGGAAGAGCATGGCGATGGAAGCTGCAAGTTCTGGAGCACAGGCCTCCATTCCTAATGCTGGAATGTTGTTGGGGCCTATATCCCTGTGTGTGGAGGCATATTAATACGGTTGTACTGCCTTTGGGACCATAAGATGGCTGTCTATTCTAACCTGGTCACTAAATCTTTAAAAATCTTAATAAAGTAGAATCTCATCATAGCACTTTAATAGCAAAACACACTATCCTACCCTGGTCTGCTTGTATTCAAAGGAGCCAATGTCACATATTCATAGAGAAAATTGAGTTGCTTTTGATTTGAAAGTCTCATCAGTCTTATTTAATACAGTGACAACCTGTTTTCTGGATAGTGCTTATCAGAGCTATAATGTATAAAGCATAATGATTTGTGTTGGTAGCATTTATTGGTAACAATGTCAGCTTCTGCTACCTGTCAAACTTGAAAGAATGCCTTGGCCGATTTCTCATCTACTATCAATTTATCACTTTCCTTTTTAACCTTCGTTGCCTGCTGCCAGTAACTGTTAACATGAATTCTCCACCTTCATATCAGAGCTCTCTGTTATTAATTTGGCCATCACTTTTAATTTTTGACATCCATGGTGCATTATATTGAACGAAAAACTGAACATTTAAAATCTGAAACAGAAACAAAAAAGCATACCTCTATATTTCCAATTTGTATTCTATTTCCCACCCTGTATAACCTATTGAGCTATATAAAAGTCAACCTTGTCACGCATAACTACATCTCCTGATGTAAAAACTACACAAGAGCTTATTACTTACTAATTCACCGTAGTAACCAAAGACAATACATCAGAGGCAATATGGAGTAGGAGTTGGGAGTGGAAACCTTGGTCATGGAGTGTGTAACTCCACCATTCAGACTAAGGTGCAGTAGATTGGTGACTGAGGAACCCACTAGATGCAGACCTGAGCTTCAGGTTAGCGTGAATCCGTGGATGATGATGGAAAAAGAATTTTGAATTTTAAATCAGGTCCTTTATGGAAGCTGCCATCATTTTCCTACCAGGTCAAAGCAAAACAACAGCTGTCAGGAGGATGAGTGACCATTCAAAGCAAGCAAATAAGTGGTAGAAGTGATCCTCTGTGTCCCATAAGGATGTATTCTATTAGTCTGGCATTCATCCTTCTTTCCCACGAAACTCTTGTGCCATTACTTACTGGCAAAGAGTTTTCTTTTTTTTAGAATTCCTACAGTGTGGAATCAGGCCCTTTGGCCCAATAAGTCCACACCAACGCTCCAAAGAGTATCCCACCCAAATCCATTCCCCATCATTCTACATTTACCCCTGACTCATGGACCTAACCTACATATCCCTGAACACTATGAGCAATTCTGACAGGCAAATATTAATTTGCATTTGGAGAGGCAAAGATTAATCAAGAATAGTCAGCATGCTTTTATTACAAGAAGGTCATGTCTGATCAACCTGAATGAATTTTTCAAACAGGTAGCAGGGTGTGTTGATGAGGACAACAATTCGATCTTGTGATTGGCATCATATCCACAAGTATCCATTCCCTTTACCACTGATGCTCAGGAGCATCAGTGTGTACAATGTACAAGATGCACTGCAGAATTTCACTTAGACACCACCTGCCAAGCCCACAATCATTTCTATCTGAAAGGAAAAGGGCAGAAGATATCTTGGAACACCACCACCTCCAAGGTCCCCTCCAAGCCACTCATCATGCTAACTTGGAGGGGACCTTCACCTAACTGTTCCTTCACTGACAAAATCTTGGCATTCCCTCCCTAATGGCATTGTGGGTCAATCCACAACAGGTGGACTGCAGCGATTCAAGAGGCAGCTCACCACCACCTTCTCAAGAGCGACAAGGGATGGGCAATAAATGCTGGCCAGCCAGCAATTTCCACATCCCGTAAGTTAATTTTTTTAAAATTCTACTTGGACTTCAGCGAGACCTTATATAAGTTCCTGCATGGCAGTGTGATAGTGAAGGTGAAAGCCAATGGGATCCAAAGAAATTTGTCTAACTGAACCTAGAGTTGGCTGAGTGAGAGGAAGCAGGAGGTGACGGTGAAGGATGTTCTTGTGACTAGAAACTTGTGTCCAATGGGATTCCGCAGTGATGAGTGTTGGGACCCTTGCTGCTTGTGGGATATATAAGACAAAGGAACAAAGAAAATTACAGCACAAGAACAGGCCCTTTGGCCCTCCAACCCTACGCCAATCCAGATCCTCTATCTAAACCTGTCACGTATTTTCTAAGTGTCTGTATCCCTTTGCTCCCTGCCATTCATGTATTTGCCTAGATACATCTTAAATGACAATGTCATGCTCGACTCTACCACCACCAGGCCCGCATCACCCTCTGAGTGAAGAACCTGCCAACCCTTGTACTCAATACCACGTCCGATGAAGGAAAGCATGCTGTATGCCTTCTTGACCACTCTATCGACCTGTGTTGCTACCCTCAGGGTACAATGGACCTGAAAACTCAGATCTCTCTGTACGTCAATTTTCCCCCGGACTTTTCCATTTGGAATATTGCATGCAATTCTGGTCTCCTTCCTATCGGAAATATGTTGTGAAACTTGAAAGGGTTCAGGAAAGATTTACAAGGATGTTGCCAGGTTTGGAGGATTTGAGCTATAGGGAGAGGCTGAACAGGCTGGGGCTGTTTTCCCTGGAGCGTCGGAGGCTGAGGGGTGACCTTATACAGGTTTACAAAATTATAAGGGGCATGGATAGGATAAATAGACAAAGTCGTTTCCCTGGGGTTGGGGAGTCCAGAACCAGAGGGCAAAGGTTAAGGGTGAGAGGGGAAAGATATAAAAGAGACCTAAGGGGTAACCTTTTCACGCAGAGGGT
Organism: Chiloscyllium punctatum; assembly: GCF_047496795.1. Taxonomy (NCBI): domain Eukaryota; kingdom Metazoa; phylum Chordata; class Chondrichthyes; order Orectolobiformes; family Hemiscylliidae; genus Chiloscyllium; species Chiloscyllium punctatum. The sequence continues at coordinate 86,914,499 of NC_092746.1, read as the reverse complement.
GGTACGTATATGGAATGAGCTGCCAGAGGAAGTGGTGGAGGCTGGGACAATTGCAACATTTAATAGGCATTTGGATGGGTATATGAATAGGAAGGTTTTGGAGGAATATGGACTGGGTGCTGGCAGGTGGGACTAGATTGGGTTGGGATATCTTGTCAGCATGGATGAGTTGGAGCGAAGGGTCTGTTTCCATCCTGTACATGTTTATGACTCTCTGGCTCTATTTACCATATAGTTCGCTCTTGAATTGGATCGTGCAAAATGCATCACCTCACATTTGCCCGGATTGAACATCATCTGCCATTTCTCTGCTCAACTCTCCAATCCATCTATATCCTGCTATATTCTCAGACTGTCACCTTCACTATTTGCTACTCTACCAATCTTTGTGTCATCTGCAAACTTGCTAATCAGACCATCTATACTTTCCTCCAAATCATTTATGTTTATCACAAACAACAGTGGTCCCAGTACAGATCCCTGTGGGACACAACTGGTCATAGTTCTCCATTTTGAGAAACGCCCTTCCTTTACTACTCCCTGTCTCCTGTTGCCCAACCAATTATTTATCCATCTAGCTAGTACACCCTGGACCCCATGCGACTTCACTTTCTCCATCAGCCTATCATGGGGAACCTTATCAAACCTTACTGAAGTTCATCAATATGATATCTGCTGCCCTTCCCTCATCCATCAATTTTGTCAATTCCTCAAAGAATGGAGGGGGTGCATATAAATGGTTTCAACTTGAATGTATGAGAGTTGATCAGTAAGTTTGTGGATGATGACAAAGTTGGAAGATGAATAGTGAAAGAGATATCTTTAGACTACAAGAGAATATAGACAGACTGGTGAGGGGTTGATTAGTGGCAAATGGAATCCAATCCAGATAAGTGTGGGAGGATGCACTTGGGCAGGGCAATCAAGGTGAGGGAACACATGATGAACAGTAGGACCCTGGGAAGAACTGAGGATCAGCAGGATCTTGATGTGCACATACACAAATCCCTTCAGGTACCAGGATATGTAGATAAAATAGTTTAGAAGGTATATAGGTTACTTGCCTTTATTAGCTGAAGCACAGTATTTAAGAGTAGGGAGGTGAGGCTGGAACTGCATAAAATGTTGGTTTGGCGACAGCTAGACTATCTTGTGCAGTTCTGTAATGCACATTATAGGAAGGACATGATTGCACCGGAAAGGATTAGGGGAGATTTGTCAGAATGTTGCCTGAGCTGGAGAGTTTCATTTATGAAGAGGATAGACTGAACTTGTTTTCCTTGGAGCAGAGGAGATGAAGGGGGGGGGGGTCATGATTGAGATGTACAAAATTATGAGGGACATAGACAGGCTAGATAGGAAGAAACTTATTCCTTAATTGAAGACATCAATGTCCAGAGAGGATAGATTTAAAATAAAGGGCAGGCATTGGCAGGGATGTCAGGAAAAACACTGTCATCAGGCAGGGAGTGGAGGGAATCTTGAAGGATGGCAGCAGAAACCCTGATAATGTTTAATATGTATTTTGATGTGCATTTGCAAAGCCAAAACATACAAGGCCATGGTCCGAGTGCTGGCAAGTGGGAGTAGAGTCATAAGATGGTTGTTTTCATCGATAGATTGTTGAATCCCTACAGTGCAGATAGAGGTCATTCAGACCATCAGATCTGGACTGATTTTCTGAAGAGCATCCCACCCTATCCCCATATTTATAATAGTTAACCCACCCATCATGCACACAAAAGGGCAATTTAGCATGGCCAGTCCATCTAATCTGCACATGTTTGGACTATGGGTGGAAACCCACACAGACCCAGGGAGAACATACAAGCTCCAACAAAGACAGTCACCCAAGGCTGGAATCAAACCTGGGTCCCTGCCACTGTGAGGCTGCAGTGCTAACTACTTAGCTACTGTGCTGTCCAATACAGACTCAATGGGCCAAAGACCTTTTTCCTGTGCTATAGATTTCAATGATCCTATGATTTAAACCAACTATCTCTCTTTTCCCATTTGTTTTTATTTCACCATTACATAACTTGATTAGACTCCCCACAGTGTGGAAACTGGCCCTTCAACCCAGCCAGTCCACACTGACCCTCCGAAGAGCAACCCACTGATACCCATTTCCCCTCTGACTAATGCACCTAACACTATGGGCAATTTAGCATTTCACCTGACCTGCACATTTTTGGACTGTGGGAGGAAACCCACGCAGACTCGGGGAGAATGTGCAAACTCCCCACAGACAGTCTCCCGATACTGGAATCGAACCTGAGACCCTGGTGCTGTGAGGCAGCAGTGCTGACCACTGAGCTACCCTGCCGCCCAGATATAAATAAGCATTCTGAAAAGTAAAAAGAAACATGTATGATCAGAAAATCCTCATATAATTGTGGGCTAAACCTCACATAACGTCAAACAAGTAACTATGATAAAAGTTTAAACATTCTCTTCAGGATAGCTGCAGTCATTTTATGGTTCATTTTTCAAGAACTCACTGCTAACAATTCCTAATTCTCCTTTGACACACCAGCATAGTGCGACAGGTATCTTGTTCTTCATTAATTTCATTCCCTTTTCATGATCAGTAAAAGTTGTCATGTTTCCTCTGTTATTCGCATCATTCCTGTGTTACCACAGGTATAAACCAGAATTTAGCAACTATTGATAATTACCATTTCCTACGGTAATCAAGTGGACCTCAGGAACAGAGTATATGCTGTCACATGGATAGCTTAACATACAATACTGAAGGTGCATTTCCATTCTAATTCACTGGCTGTCTGGTTGGCAGTGTGATTTCAGGTAGTCTAGTCTAAATATTAAAGAAATGAACAACACAAGGAATAGGAGCAGGAGTAAGTGATTCAGCTGTTAGAGCTTCTTCCACCATTCAGTAAGATCATGGCTGATTAATGACCTTATCTCCATTTTACTGCTCAATATTGAGCAGTGTTTGAGTTCACAAAAATCTAATTATCTATCCTGGAATATATAGGATAAACAGAAATCAATTTGTGACTCTTTGTTTCATCACCTCTAGTGCAAGAAAAGACTCATAGAGCTGTATGGCACGGAAACAGTCCCCTTGGTCTAACTTGTCCATGCTGACCAGATATTCCAACCTAATCTAGTCCCATTTGTCAGCATTTGGCTTATAGCCCTCTAAACCTTTCCTGTTCACATACCCATCCAGATGCCTTTAAAATGTTGTCATTGTACCAGCCTCCACCACTTCCTCTGGCAGCTGATTCCATGCAAGCACCACCCTCTGTGTGAAAAAGTTGCCCCTTAGGTCCCTTTTAAATCTTTCCCTTCTCACATAAACCTATGTCCTCTAGCTTTGCACTTCCCCTTCCCTGGGGAAAAGACCTTGGCTATTTACCTTATCCATTCCCCTCATCTTTTTATAAATCTCTATGGTCACCCCTCAGCCTTCGACTTTCCCGAGTAAAAAGCTCAGCCTATTGAGCCGAGACAGATCCTGAAACTCTGCACAGTACCCCAGATGTGTTCTCTCCAAAGCTCTGTACAACTGAAGAGAGACTTCTAATATTTGAACTGCAAACCCTCTTTCAATAATGTTCAAAACACCATTTGCCTTTGTTACTGATTGTGCCGCCTGCTCCATTTGTACTTTAAATACAAACAAACCCAAATCTTTGAGCAATAACATCCAATAAATCTCACCATTTAATAGAGTCACAGAGTCATAGAGATGCACAGCATGGAAACAGACCTTTCGGTCCAACCCATCCATGCTGATCAGATATCCCAACCCAATCTAGTCCCACCTGCCAGCATCCGGCCTATATCCCTCCAAACCCTTCCTATTCATATACCCATCCAAATGCCTTTTAAATGTTGCAATTGTACCAGCCTCCACCACATCCTCTGGCAGCTCATTCCATACGCATACCATTCCTTGTGTGAAAAAGTTGCCACTTAAGTCTCTTTTATATACTTTCCCTCACACCCTAAACTTATGCCCTCTAGTTCTGGACTCCCCAACCCCAGGGAAAAGACTTTGCCTATTTATCCTATCCATGCCCCTCATAATTTTGTAAACCTCTATAAGGTCACCCCTCAGCCTCCGACGGTCCAGGAAAAACAGCCCCAGCCTGTTCAGCCTCTCCCGATAGTTCAAATCCTCCAACCCTGGCAACATCCTTGTAAATTCTTTCTGAACCCTATCAAGTTTCATAACATCTTTCTGAAAGGAAGAAGACCAGAATTGCAGGCAATATTCCAACACTGGCCTAACCAATGTCCTGTACAGCCTCAACATGACCTCCCAATTCCTGTACTCAATACTCTGACCGATAAAAGAAAACATACCAAATGCCTTCTTCACTATCCTATCTACCTGTGACTCCACTTTCAAGGAGCTATGAACCTGCACTCCAAGGTCTCCTTGTTCAGCAACACTCCCTAGGACCTTACCATTAAGTGTATAAGTCCTGCTAAGGTTTGCTTTCCCAAAATGCAGCACCTCACATTTATCTGAATTAAACTCCATCTGCCACTTCTCAGCCCATTGGCCCATCTCATCAAGATCCTGTTGTAACCTTCTTTGCTATCCACTACATCTCCAATTTTGGTATCATCTGCAAACTTATTAACTGTACCTCTTTAATACTGTTTCATGATTTTTCCTGTTAAAGTAAATAACTTCACATTTTTTGCATATTCAACTTCATTGCACTTGCCTGCTCGTGTAATCTGTGTATCATTGTAAATCCTGTGTGCTCCTCATGATTTAATTTCCCATCTGGCTTTTTTCTGTCTGTTTGTTCCTTTGTTGTGAGATAGGCCCATCAAATCTAATAAAACTCAATTTAACTGTTAGACATGGTCTAAATCTCAAATGTTGGAATTTAAACACAATTTAAAGATTCCAGTTATCTTTTATCACCAGAATATGAACAGGCTAGGGAGACATCTGCTGTTTGATGCTGGTAATGTTCTCATTTTATTTTATTTGAATTGTTTTGGGATAAGATGCTGCAGCTTTCAAATTCTGATGAATACAGTTACATTGACTCCTGAGACTTTGAATATAAAATTACCTCACTAGTTTGAATCTATACAAACTTACATGAAATATGTTCAGAGATGTCTCTGTAAGTTAATCTGATTTCCATATTTTTGTATCTGTTCATTATTTTGTAAGTAACATTTTGCACTTCTTGGAAAAACCAGCAAAAGATTAACACTCTGAGTTAGACAAAGTGTCTAGGCATCAGAAAATAGTTACAATAAATTGGATTCCAGTTTAAAGTCTACACCTAGGGAGAAAAATGTTTGTCATCGTTATTATAGGTTTCACTGTGTTGTAACAGCTAATTTTAATTCCGCTGGCCAACTTAAGTTAATTCATCCATTTATATAAAAGCCATTTTAGCTTAGTAAGGGTATAAATCACTTTACTCCTTGAAAGACGCACTCATTACATCCCTGTACAATCCCAATCCCAGCCTGTGGTGGCGGTGAAAATTATCCCAAACCCCTGCTTGTCTTCAACACTGAAATTCTCTTTAAAAAACCTTTGATATTTAGATCACTCAGCATACTTGGAAGTTACAAAATACAACACAGTAGATTTGATAGTCATTATAGAATGCAATAGACTCTGGAGTAGATTGAAAAAGATCTCAGAGACAATAATCCCATTGGATTTTGAATATTCGGTTCAATGGAGAGTGCAGCAAGTCATACCAGGAGCAGCACCATAGTGTTATAGATGCCTACAGCACAGAGACAGGCCCTTTGGCCCAAACTGGTCCATGCTGACCAAAATGTCTGTCCATGTTAATCCATGTCCATTTACTTGACCCATATCCTTCTATGTCGAGAGTGTGGTGCTGGAAAAGTACAGCAGATCAGGCAGCATCCGAGAAGCAGGCTAATTGACGTTTCGGGCAAGAGCCCTTAATTAGGAATGAAGGTTTTTGCCAAAAATGTCGATACTAGTCTGAAAATGCCCAATCTTGTCTAATCTCAGAAGCAAAGCAAACTCGGGCCTGGTTAGTAGTTGGATGGAAGACCGCCTGAGAATACCAGGTGCAGTCGGCTTTTTGGGGTGGCATGAAGGCTCAGTAGTTAGCACTGCTGCTTCACAGCACCAGGATCCCAGGTTTGGGCAACTGTCTGTGTGGAGTTTGCACATTCTCCCCGTGTCTGCGTGTTTGTTTCCGTGAATATTTCCTCCGGGTGCTCCGGTTTCCTCCCACAGTCCAAAGATGTGCAGGTTAGGTGAATTAGCCATGCTAAATTGCCCACAGTGTTAGGTGCATTAGTCAGAGGGCGTTGGGTCTGGGTGGGTTACTCTTCGGAGGGTTGGTGTGAACTGGTTGGGCCGAAGGGCCTGTTTCCACACTGTAGGGAGTCTAATCTAATCCTGCTCCTCGGATGCTGCCTGACCTGCTATGCTTTTCCAGCATCCCACTCTCAACTCTGATCTCCAGCATCTGCAATCATCACTTTCTCCATAGCCTTCTAATCCTTTCCTATCCATGAATTTATCCAAATGCCGTTTAAATGTTGTTAATGTACCCACCTCAACCACTTCCGCTGGCAGCTCATTCCATATGCGTGCCACCCTCTGCGTAAAACAGTTGCCCCTCAGTTCCTGGAGGCAGTCGGAGAGGTCACAAGGTCACATAGTTGGGCAATTGCTTTACCCGAAACACTACTTGAGTCGTGTCTCCCACCCATCCTTCTCCTCTGAGCAAAAATAAAGTTCTGTGCATAGGTTGGTAAGGTAACAAGTGTTTTCTTTTGTTATTGCTCTTCAGGGGGAGCATGGCTAAACTAGTGCAGCAGGGGGATGGGAACCTGAATTGTAATTCCATGTACAGGAGGTTAATAGACAATAGACAATAGACAATAGGTGCAGGAGTAGGCCATTCAACCCTTCGAGCCTGCACCTCCATTCAATATGATCATGGCTGATCATTCCTAATCAGTATCCTCTTCCTGCCTTATCTCCATAACCCTTGATTCCACTATCTTTGAGAGCTCTATCCAACTCTTTCTTAAATGAATCCAGAGACTGGGCCTCCACTGCCCTCTGGGGCAGAGCATTCCACACAGCCACCACTCTCTGGGTGAAGAAGTTTCTCCTCATCTCTGTCCTAAATGGTCTACCCCATATTTTTAAGCGATGTCCTCTGGTTCGGCACTCACCCATCAGCGGAAACATGTTTCCTGCTGCCAGAATGTCCAATCCTTTCATAATCATATATGTCTCAATCAGATCCCCTCTCAGTCTTCTAAACTCAAGGGTATACAAGGTTGAGGACAGTGTGGTCAGGGATAGGTTTACAAGGTCATGAGACGGCACACCAGCAATCAGGATGTTGGTTTGAAATGTGTGTACTTTAATGCCAGGACCATCCGGAATAAGGTGGGTGAACTTACAGCATGGGTTGGTACCTCAGATTTCGATGTTGTGGCCATTTCAAGACATGACTAGAGGAGGGACAGGAATGGTTGTTGCAGATTCCGGGATTTAGATGTTTCAGTCAGAACAGAGAAGAAAAGTCGGGGGTTGGGGGAGGAGATGTGGTGGTATTGTTAATTATGGGTAATGTTACAACAGCTGAGATAATGTTTGAGGATTCATCCACTGAGGTAGTTTGGACTGAGGTTAGAAACAGTTCAGGAGATGTCACACTGTTGGGCGTTTTCTATAGGCCTCTGAATTGTTCCAGGGATGTCGAGGAATGGATAGCAAAGGTGATTCTAGATAGGAGCGAGAGTAATGTTATGGGGTAGCTGTTATGGGGACTTTAACTTCCCCCAAATATTGACTGGGAATACTGTACTTCAAGTAGTTTTGATGGGTCAGTTTTTGTTCAATGTTTGCAGGAGGGATTTCTGACACAGTATGTAGACAGGCCAACAAGGGGTGATGCAAAACTGGATTTGGTACTGGGGAATGAACCTGGCCAGGTGTTAGATTTGGAGGTAGGTGGTCACTTTGGCGATAGTGACCACAATTTGGTTATGTTTACAATAGCAATGGGCAGGGATACATATATACTGCAGGGAAAGAGGTATAAGTGGGGGAAAGGCAATTATGACGCAATTAGGCAATATTTAGGATGCATAGGTTGGGAAAGGAAACTGCTGGGATGGACACATTGAAATGTGGAGCTTATTCAAGGAACAGCTACTGCAGGTCCTTGATAAATATATACTATCAGCGAGTTTTGAGAAGATCTGTAGCTCAGGTTGAGGTTCTGCATGTAGGTTTGTTCACTGAGCTGAGGTTCAGTTTCAGACGTTTCATCACCATACTAGGTAACGTCTTCAGTGAGCCTCTGGACAAAGCATTGCTGATGATTCCTGCTTTCTATTTATATGTTTGAGTTTCTTTGGGTTGGTGATGCCATTTCCTGTGGTGATGTCATTTCTTATGGTGATGTCATTTCCTGTCCTTTTTCTCAGGAGGTGGTAAATCGGGTCCATGTCAATGTGTTTATTGATAGAATCCCGGTTGGAATGCCATGCTTCTAGGAATTCTCGTGCGTGTCTCTGTTTGGCTTGTCCTGGGATGGATGTGTTGACCCAGTCGAAAACTAGCCACCAGGATACATGAACATCAACTAGCCACAAAACGACATGACCCTCTCTCAATAATATCCTTACATATAGATGAGGAAGGACACCACTTCGATTGCGACAACACATCCATCCTAGGACAAGCCAAACAAAGACAAGCACAAGAATTCCTAGAAGCATAGCATTCCAACCAGAACTGAGTTGGGCCAAAAGATTTGTTTCCATGCTGTATGATTCCATGACTCTGTACCTGCTATCGGTGGCAGAGAATTCAATTTCAATTACTCTCTGAGTGAAGACCTTTCTTTTCAACAGTTTTAAATAACCACCCTATTTCCTTCAAGTGTGACTCCTGGACACCCTTCTCATCAGGAACATCCTTCCTGCACTTACCCTGTCTAGACTAGATTACTTACAGTGTGGAAACAGGCCCTTCAGCCCAACAAGACCACACCAACCCGCCGAAGTGCAACCCACCCATACCCCTACATTTACCCCTTACCTAACACTACAGGCAATTTAGCATGGCCAATTCACCTGACCTGCACATCTTTGGACTGTGGGAGGAAACCTGAGCACCCGGAGGAAACCCACGCAGATACGGGGAGAACATGCAAACTCCACACAGTCAGTCGCTTGAGGCCTGTTAGAATTTTATAGGTTTCTATAAGCGACTCCCCTCTTCCCATTCTTCTAAACTCCAATGAATATGACCCTAACCGAAGAATTCTTCCTACATTCATCAGTGCTGCCATCCCAGGAATCAGTCTTGTAAGCCCTTATGCAGTCCTTCCATAAGCAGAGCATCCCTCCTCAGGTAAGGAGGCCAAAACTGCACACAATACTCCAGGTCTGGTCTTAACAACTCCCAAAATAATATCAGTGAGATGTTCCTGCTCCTGTACTTGAATCGTCTTGCTATGAAAGTCAACATGCTATATACCTCCTTCACCGCCTACTGCACCTGCACTGCTTACCGACAGTGTCTGGTGTGTGAGGACACCCAGGGCCCGTTACTTCTCCTCCCTTTCCAATCTATCACCATTCAGATAATAAACTGCTTTCCTGTTTTTGCTACCAAAGTGGAAAACCTCACATTTGCCCACATTCTACTTTATTTGCCATTTATTTGCCCACTCAATCAACTTGTCCAAATCACACCTAACCATCATCTCAAAGATCACCCTCCCACCCAGCTTTGTATCACCTGTGAACTTGGAGATGTTATGTTTAGTTCTCTCATATATATCATTCGTATATATTAAGGTCATGTGTGGTCAAAGTACTAACCACCGCAGTACCCATTAGTCACTCTCTGCTACTCAGAAAATGATTCATTTATTCCTACTCTTTGTTTTTTGTCTGCCAACCAGTTCTCTATGTATGTCAGTACACTGCCCCCTATCCCATGAGCTTTAATTTTACATGCTCATTTCTTTTGTGGGACCTTATTAAACACCTTCTGAAAGTCCAAGTAAGCCACATCCGTTTGATTCCACTTATCACCTTATATCCTTGAAAAATTCCAGTAGATTTGTCAAGCATAATTTCCCTTTCATAAATCCACACTGACTCTGTCCGATCCTGTCACTGTTGTCCAAATTCTAGGCTATTGCATCTTCTAGAATAGACTCTAGCATTTTCCTAAACTGATCTATTATCCCCTATTTTCTCTGTACCACTTAATTTTTAATTCATCAGGTTTCATTAGCTATCCTTCAATCCACAGGAACTGTTCCAGTGTCTGTAGAGTCTTGCATCCATTATTTCTTGGGCCACTGTATGAAATATTGACATTCATGCTTCTTATATCTCTTCAAATTGGCAAGTATAAATGCTCACAATGCTGTTAAGAAGTCTACAGAGGGGTATAGACAGGGTTAAGTGAATGAGCAAAATGTCAGCAGATGGAATAAAATGTGGGAAAATGTGACAGGAAGAATAAAGGAGCTGCGTATTACTTAAATGGAAAGAATTCCAATTTAATGACCCAGTAACAGTGAAGAAGCAGCAAAATGTTTGGGTATTTGTTTCAGGATTGTGAGTAGCTTGATGGGGACTTGCAGGTTGAGGTGTTCCCACACAACTCCTTCTCTTGTTTTTCAAGGTGATAAGAGTTTGAAAGTTTGGAAGGGGCTGCCAAAGGAGCTCTGATGAGTTGCTGCATTACATCTTGTAGATGTCTCATACTACTGCTACTACATGTTGGTGGTGAAGGGTTGTTCATAATATTGTAAGTGTGATCTAACTAGTGGTGTTGTCAATTGTCAGAAAAAATCATCTGGTTCACTAATGTCCTTTATGGAAGGGAACTGCCATCCTTATCTAGTCTGACTCCAAACCCACATCAATGTGTGGTTGACTCTTCACTAATTTGGCTGAATTAACTACTTTGGCAGGTAGGGCATTCCACGCCCTTACCACTCTGAGTAAAGAACTTGCCTCTGACATTTGTCTTAAGTCTATCACCCCTCAATTTGTAGTTATGCCCCCTCGTACAAGCTGACGTCATCATCCTCGGAAAAAGGCTTCCACTGTCTACCCTATCTAATCCTCTGATCGTCTTGTAATTGTCTATCAAATCTCCTCTTAGCCTTCTTCTTTGCAATGAGAACAGACACAAATCTCTCAGCCTTTCCTCATAATACCTTCCCTCCAGATCAGGCAATATCCTGGTAAATCTCCTCTGCACCTTTTCCAATGCTTCCACATCCTTTCTGTAATGGGGTGACCAGAATGGTACACAATATTCCAAGTGTGGCCGCACTAACATTTTGTATAGTACTTTTCTCTTATAATAGTTATTGCATTTATTTTTCTTCCTTTTGCTGCTTGGTTTAGTATTTTTGGAATGTCTTCTACTGTGAAGATTAATGCAATATACTTATTGAACTTCTCTCCCATTTCCTGGTTCTGCCTTATATTTCTCCAGCTCCATCTCCAAGTGATCGATGCTCACTTTGCCTCCTCCTTCCTTGTTCAAGATAACTATTGCTTGGCACTTGTGTAATCTGAAGGTTACTTGCCACTGATTAGCCCAAACCTGGAATTGTCCAGGTCTTTCTCCAAATAGACATAGATTGCTTCAGTGTCTGCAGAGTTATGAGCAATGCCAAACATTACACAATCATTGGCAAACATGCCTGACATTAGGGCAGAGGGCAGGAAATAGATGAAGCAGCTGAAGGTAGTTTGGCCTAGGACTGAATTCACTGAGGAATTGCTGCAGTGATGTCCTGGGGCTGAGATGATTGACCTCCAAATACCTTCCTTTCAGAAGGGCAAGTTACTTATGACTTCTCTATTGAATGTTAGAAATAAGTAAATCTTTTAAATATTTTTTTACTAACTCCCAGTTTCATGCCCGTTATGGTTCCACCACCAATGTTAGTACATCAGCTTTTACAAGCAGTCACTGATATCAGAGCCTCTGAACTTGCACACTATGTATTCTGGTTACATTATAACTAATTTACAAGAGTTCACCCTTAGACACCCTTAGGTCCTTCCTGTGCCTGAATGCAGATGCCTAATACTGTATTCTGTAACTGGTTGCAATGTTATTTATTCTGCTGCAATTTAAACATTGTTACCTATCAAATAACATTGGTGATTACATTAAATATTCATGATCTAGAGAACTCACTTCAATGAATGGGGAACAGTTAAGTGGTTAAGATAAAGTTGGCCAAAGTGGAGGCTGACACCTTTTTGATTAACGTGACACAGAACTAACAATTGCATGTCAACTTGCATACTAAATTATTTGGTTTGATCTGTTGTTCCTTAGTGCCATCTAGAGGTGACTAAAGCAATATCTGTAGCCTTGATGCCACAATATTGTCTGATCATTGGTTCAAAAGTGCAAATAGTTTTTTCTATCTGTGTATGGGACATGGTCAGATAAGCCTTTCCCCAGGGGCTTGTGGGCCCTACTATTACTGGAAGAAAGGTTCCTGCAATGTGATGCTTGCCCTGTTTGGCACAATAGCCAAGCACGAGATCTACTCATTTTACAACTAATAGAAAAAGAGATGAGGGGAGTGGGTCAAGGATGGTTACCTTAGCAACTCTGTTTAATGGTGATTCTCTTTTGACACTAGCTTGAGTGCAGTCTGGAATATATCTTTCACAAAAGAAATTGCAATTTAAAAACATGACATATAGATAAAACAAGACTTTCGGATTTACATATGCAAGACTAATGACTAACTCTACACAAATGTTAAGCATATGAATTAAAATATGATTCTTCATTTTAACAGATTAATTTCTCAAGAAGATATCATGACTCAAATCTTCTGGTCTTCGGAACATCTAGTAATTCGGGGATGGATGTTGGGACCCTGCAGATGTCCTGAGAAGAGATAAGAGATTAAGTAATAATGAGGATGATAATGATTGATGACCCATGTTAATAGATCTCTTGTCAGTCATCATTGAATCATATAGCACAGAAACAGACCCTTCAGTCCAACCATTCCATGCCTAACATAATCCTAAACTAAACTAGTCCCAACTGCCTGCTCCTGGTCCTTATCACTCCAAACCTTTCCTGATCATGTACATATCCAAATATCTTTTAAATGTTGTAATTGTACCCATGTCCACCGCTTCTTCAGAAAGTTCATTCCACAAATGAACCACTCTCTGTGTAAAAGATTTGCCTCATATCTTTTTTAAATCACTCTCCTCCCACCTTAAAAATGTGCCTTCTAGTCTTGAAATCCCCCATCCTAGGGAAAAAAAACAACTACCATTGACTTATCTATACCTCATTATTTTATAAATTTCTTCAGGTTGTCTCTCAACCTCCGATGCTCCAATGAAAGAAGTCCCAGCTTTTCTTTATAATTCAGACCTTTCATAGAATCTCTACAATGTGGAAACAGGCCATTTGTCCCAACAAATCTACACCAATCCTCCCATCCAGACCCATTCCCCCTAACCTACACACCCCTGAGCACTATGGGCAATTTAGCACAGCCAATTCACCTAACTTGCACATCTTTGGACTGCAGGAGGAAACCCGTACAGACATGGGGAGAATGTGCAAACCCAGGCAGTCGCCCAAGGCTGGAATCAAATCTGGGTCCCCAGTACTGTGAGGCAACAGTGCAAACCACTGAGCCAACATGCCACCCCATACCAGGCACCATCCTGGTAAATCTTTTCTGAACCCTCTCCACCTTGATAATATCATTCCTATAACAGGTTGACCAGAACTGGTCTCAGGACTCCAGAAGAGGCCTTACCAATGTCCTGTACAACTTCAACATGACTTTCCCAACTCATATACTCAAAGGACTGGGCAGTGAAGGCAACTGTGCCAAATGCCTTTTTAGCCATCTTGTCTATATGTGACACAAACTTCAAAGAATTTTGTATCTGCAATCCTAGGTTTCCCTACATGAAAAATAACAGGGGCGTGCACTTGTCAATGGATCAAGATTTCCAGGTGGCCAAATCAGCAACTACTCCAGAGATCAAAAGACTCTGCACATATTACCAGTTCCAAGTTCCTTACTAACCCAGTAAATTACAATTTACTCGACCTTGCATTTTGCTCTGATCCATTTCTGATGAATAATTAGAAACAGGTAAGTTGAGTAGATTTTGAAAATGTGTCTGCATTCATTGTCAATGACCATGTATTTTGCCAGTGGATGGTGAAACATTAATGCTTTTCATCTTGTTGTATTCACAATGTTGCAAACCTCTATTGAAGTTGAAACCAAAGTAAATGCAAGTAAGTGTGATGTTTGAGAATAATAATTGAGCTGGAAAATAGTGGGTGCACCATGGAATTGTTTGTCTCAATGAAGTGTGCCTTGGTACTGAAAAGGTCTGGAACCACTATGCTCTTGTATGCCTCAACCCTTACTGCATTTCTAAATCCCATTTCATGGAATCCCTCCATGCCAGTTAAAAACTTTGCCCAAAACCTTTGTTACATGATAAGTCCAGTCACTGATCCCAACCTGGTTCAAGTTGAGCCCACCCAATGGATTCACTCTTCCCTACATACTGATGATAGTAGCCCTTGAATCAAAACCACAGCAATTTAAGAGACATTCATTTAATTCTCTGATTGGCAGCCCCATGCCACCTTCCCCAGCCCATAGGTGTGGTGGGGAGTCATGTCAGGACCAACAGTGGGTGGGTGGGCTGCTGAGTCCCTGGAGGAAGGAGGTGTAAGGATCCTGGAAGATACAGGTTATCAGGTCCAGGGCAGACGGATGGTGTCAGGTCAGGGTCTGGGGCAAGATGTAGTTGAGGGTGTAGTTGGCAGGTGGAATAGGCAGCAATCCAACAATGAGTACTTCTGATGCTCTGCATTTTAATTTGGAGCCTCCAACTTAATGGAACATCTTTCTTGATTCTGCCTACGCTATTGGTTTCCATGTCTATCACGACAGCTAGATTCTTCCCCCTTTCACTCCAAGCTCCTGTTAAGCTGCAAGGAACATAAGAATTGGGAGCAGGAGAAGGTAACTCAGACCCCCAAACATGCTCCATTATTTGGTACAATCCTAGCTAATCTCATCTCAGCCTCAACCCCACTTTCACTCCCTATAGTCCTTCAGCCCATTATTAATTCAAGCTGCAAACTAATTAAAATCTCAACAAAACATTTTCTTTTATTCAGGAGTGTAACTGTGCACCTAAAAAAACTTAAAAGTATGAGCAAATCTCTAGAAAATGTAGATACATTCTTGAAACTAAGAGTAGCTCTCAACAAAATGCAAATTTCAGAAAATCAACTTTGTACCAAGAAATCAACAGTACAAGCAAACCACTGGAAAATGCAGGGAACGGCTTCGTTGAAGCAGAGTACGTCTCAGCAAAAGGCATTAATGCAGGCAGAAAAGCAAATTTTCACCTGAAAATCAAAACCTCCGGAAAAAACACTTACCTTCTTGAAATCAAGAGTGCACCATAACAAAATGCATATTTCAGATTGGGAAGCAAATTTACATCAAAGAAACAAAGTTTGAGGAAACCTCTGGAAAATGCGGGTAACCTTCTTAAGTATTAATCAAGAGGACATTGCAACAAAGTGCATAACCTAGTCAGACAGTCAACATTGCACCAAAAAGAAACAATGAGCAAACCGATGGAAAATGCGTGTACACCAACAAAATCAATAGTACATCTCAACATAATGCATAATTCCATCAGACTGCCTTAAACTGACACTAAGCAGGCAACACAATCTCTGGACTCCCTAGTAATGTTTGCACAGAACAGTAGCTATTCCCCACATCTTTCATGTGGACGTTCCTCTCACTCCACTTAAACAGAGTCCTAAGCCATAGCACCACAGGCAATCAACTCATCCAGCTTGTCGTCCTCCTCCTCCTCCTCCTCACTCACACAGGTGACAAACCAATTAGGTAAAGACCGAGACTGATGTTCCTCCATCTTGATTTACTTGTTGCCCAAACCAGTGTTACTCTCATCACATACTCCTGTACCTGACCATAGACCAATTCTTAAGGTTTACTTAATCTTAAGACCGACTGCCTCCTGGAACAAAGTGTCCAAGTCACTCTGTCCCTACCTGAGACCCGGCAATATCAGACACCAGCTCAAAAAAAAGAGCTACAGTTGAAACGCTGTACATGCTTACTGCAGCTACGTTTCTGAGATTGCAATGCCTTTTGCAAATCCTCACATACTGCAGTCAGAGCACATCACCATCCCTGTCAGGTCTGTCTAACCATATTAATTTAATGGGTCATTTAGTGAATAATTTACAAATTAAACTAAGAGCAAGTGTCATTCTCCCAGAACATAGAGCAGTACAGCACAGAAACAGGCCCTTCAGCCCAACATGCTTGTGCCAACCATGATGTCATTCGACCCTAATCCCATCTGCCTGTACATGGTTCATATCCCTTTATTCTGTACCTGCTCATGTATCTATCTAAATGCCTCTTACATTTTGTTATTGTATCTACCACTAAAACCTCCCCTCGTAGTACATTCCAGACACCTACTACGGTCTGTAGAAAAACAATTCCCCCCTTACATTAAATCTATGCTCTCTAGTATTTGACACTTCCACTCTGGGAAAGAGGGTCCAACTATCCCCTATCCATGCCCCTCAATTTTATATACTTCTATCAGGTCGCTCCTCAGTCTCTGATACTCTCGCGAAAGTAATCCAAATTTGTCCAACCACTCCTTATAGCTAATATATTCTAATCTCTACACCCTATCCAAAGCCTTCACATCCTATGGCAATCTGAAACCATGCACAGTACTCTAGATGTGGCCTGAACAAAGTCTCATACAGTTAGAGTATGATTTGCCAACCTTTACACTGAATGCTCTGACCAATCAGACAAGCATGTAGTATGGCTGCTTTACCGACTTATACACTTGTGTTGCCACTTTCAGTGAGCTATGGGCTTGCACACCAAGATCCCTCTGTATATCAATGCTCCTAATGGTCCTGTCACTTCCTATTTACCTTCTTCTTGCATTTGAATTCCCAAAATGCATCATCTCACCCTTGTCCAAATGAAACTCCATCTGCCGTTTCTCTGCCCAACTTTACAGCTGATCTATATCCTGCTGCATCCTTTGATAACCTTCTTCACTATCCACAATTCCACCAAATTTCATATCATCTGCAAAACTATTGATCAGACCACTGACATTTTCATCCAAATCAGGTGTGTAAATTACAAACAGATTTTCTGGCACTGATGCTTGTGGATCACCACTGGTCACAGATCACCAGTTAGAAAAACATCCCTCCACATCTCCCCTCTGTCTTCCATGGCCAAGCAAAATTTCTATCCAATTTGCCAACTCACCAGCATGGATTCAATATGATTTGATCTTCTGGACCTGCATGTTAACATGAAGGGAATCCTGAGCTCAGGCTCCTAAGTCCCTTTGTACTTCAGATTTCCAAAGCCTTTCCCTATTTAGAAAATAGACTACGCCTCTGTTCTTCCTACCATAGTGCATAACTTCACACCTTGCCACATTGCTTTCCATTTCTCACTTCTTTTCCCACTCTGCTAGCCTGTCCAAGTCCTTTCAAAACCTCCCTTATTCCTCAACACTACCTGTCCCTCCACCTATCTTTGTGACATTCATAAATCTAGTAACAATGCCCTCAGTTCCATTGCCCAGATCGTTAACGTATAAGCTGCATAGTTGTTGTCCCAACATTGATTACTGCACTAATCACTAGTGGAACTCCGCTAGTCACTGGCTGCCATCCTGAAAAAGACCCCTTTAACATGTTCTCTGCCTTCTGCCAGTCAGTCAATCTGATATCCATGCCATTACCTTGTCTCTAACAAGATGAGCTCTTATCTCATTTCGCAGCCTCCTGTGTGGCACCTTGCCAAAGGCCTCCTGGAATAGATCATGTCTCTGGCACTACTTTGTCTAACTAGCTTGTTACCTCCTCAAATCATCCTCACAGATTTGTCAGGCACGACCTGCCTCGTTGAAGCTAAGTTGACTAAGCTCTATTTTATCGTGCGCCTGGCATCCACGAGGTGCTGTGGGCCATCGATAGCAGTAAAATTGTATGCCAGCACAATCTGTAATATCATGGGCTGGCATATCCCCTACTCAACCATTAGCATCAAGCCAGGGGATCAACCCTAGTTCAATAAAGAGTGCAGGAATGGATGCCAGGAGCATCCTGAAAATGAGGCGTCAACCTAGTGAAGCCACCAAACAAGACTCCACACAGCATAAGCATTAAGTGATAGACTGAATTAACTCTGCAGTCCTGCCACATCCAGTCGTTGAATGGAGGTGGATGATTAACTAACTCACTGGAGGAGGACGCTTCACAAATATCCCTGTTTTCAATGATGGAAGAGCCTAGCACATCAATGCAAAAGATAAGGCTGAAGCCTTCGCAGCATCTTCAACCAAAAACATTGAATGGATGATCCATCTCAGCTTCCTCCAGTGGTCTCCAGTATCACAGACACCAACCTTCAGCCAATTCGATTCATTCCACGAGAGATCGAGAAATGGTTGGAGGCACTGGATACCGCAAAAGGTTATAGGCTATGACAACATTCCGACAATCGTACTGAAAGCTTG
Organism: Chiloscyllium punctatum; assembly: GCF_047496795.1. Taxonomy (NCBI): domain Eukaryota; kingdom Metazoa; phylum Chordata; class Chondrichthyes; order Orectolobiformes; family Hemiscylliidae; genus Chiloscyllium; species Chiloscyllium punctatum. Next base: position 86,895,839 of record NC_092746.1, on the reverse strand, counting down.
TGCTCTAAAACTTGCTGTTCCCCTAGCTGAGCTGTTCCAGTACATTACAACACTAGTATCTACCCAACAATGTGGGAAATCACCCAAATATGTCCTGCACATAAAATGTAGGAGAAATCCAATCCAGCCAATTACTACTCTCAATCATCAACAGTGCTGTCAAGCACCACCTGATCAGTGACGCCTAGTTTGGGTTCTGCCAGGGCCACTCAGCTCCTGATCTCATTACAAACTTGGTGCAAACATGTACCAAAGAGCTGAACTCCAGAGGTGAGGTGCTAGTGACAACGCTTGACATCAAGGCTACATTCAACTGATTGTGGCATTAAGGAACCTGAGCAAAACTGGAATCAATGGGAATGTGGGGGAACACGCTCCAGTGGTTAGAGTCATACCTGACATATCAGAAGATTATGTGGTTATTGGAGCTCAGTCATCTCAGCTCCACGACATCTTCGCAGGAGTTCCTCATGGTAGTATCTGAGGCCTAACCACCTCCAGCTGCTTCATCAATGACCTTCCCTCTATCATAAAGTCAGAAATGTGATTATTTGCAGATTATTGCACAATGGTCAGCACCATTCACAACTCCTCAGGTTCTGAAGCAGTCCCCATTCAAATGCAACAAGATCTGCACAATATCTAGGTTTGGGCTGACAAGTAACATTTGCGCCACACAAATGTCAGGCTATGACCATCACCAATAAGAGACTATCTAAACACTGCCCTTTGACCTTCAACGATATTACCATCACTGAATCCATCACTGTCAACATCCCGGGAGTAATCATTGACCAGAAACTCAACTGGGCTCACGACATAAATCGTGGTTACAAGAGCAGGTCAGAGGCTAGGAATATTGAGGAAGGTAACTCACTTCCTGACTCCCCAAAGCCTGTCCACCATCTACAAGGCGCAAGTTAGGAGTGTGATGGAATACTCCCTACTTGCTTGGATGAGTGCAGCCCCTACAACACTCAAGAAGCTTGACACCATCCAGGACAAAATAGCCCGCATCCACTCCCTCCACTGACGATCAGTGGCAGGAGTGTGCACTATCTACAAGATGCACTGCAGAAATTCAAGGATCCTTCGATGTACCTGCCCGACCCACAATCATACAGTAAAACAAGGGCAGCAGATACATCGGAACACCACCACCTTCAAGTTCCGCTCCAAACCACTCACTATCCTGAATTGGAAGTACATCATTGTTCCTCCACTGTCACTGGGTTAAAATCCTTGAATTCCCTTCCTAATGGCATTGTGGGTCAACCCACAGCAGGTGAACTGCAGCGGTTCAATAAGGCAGCTCACCACCACCTTCTCAAGGGCACCTTGCTGGCCAGCCAGTAATGCCAATATCCCACAAATGATTTTTAAAAAACTTCCAAGTACTCCACAATCTCATCCTTAAGAATGGACTCTAAAATCATACCAATAGCTGAGGTCAGCCTAACAGTTTTCTATCTTCTGTCTCACTCCCTTCTTAAACATGGGTGTCTTATTAACCATTTTCCAGTCCTTTGGGACCCTTTTGGATTCCAGTGATTCCTGAAAAATCACCCCCAATGCCTGTACAACTTCCTCAGCTATCTCCTTCAGAAATCTGGGGTGTAGTCCATAAAGTCTGAGTCACCAATCCACTTTCAGACCTTATACCTTCTCCAGCACCTTCTCCTTAGTGATGGTCACGAAACTCACCTCTGACCCCGACTCTGTGGAAGTTCTGGTATACTGCTGGTATCGTTCAATGTGAAAACTGATGCAAAATACCTATGCAGTTCCTCTAATATCTCTTTATTCTCTATTACTACTTTATCAGCCTCATTTTCCAGTGGTCCAATGTCCATTCTTGCCCCTTATATATCCAAAACATCTTGCAATCTTCTTTTACATCACCAGCTAACTTACTCTCATATTTCATCTTCTCCACTGAAACAACTCTACAAGGGATGGTATCCAATCACCCTTTACACATGCACTGTGGATGACACTGATCTAGCTACCTCAGCGTCATCTCCTAGACTGAACAGAATCCCCAACACTCCTGTTTATTTTTTTTCCCCCAGCACCCATGTTGTGTGTGTGCAGGTGTGAGACACAGTGAGAGACACAAGGTGTACGAATCTTTATTCAATTTCCACCACCAGGAAGATAGGAAAACACCTGAGTGGCCAGTGACAAGCACTGCCCTTCACAAAAGGCAATGCTGTGTGATCAAACAGTGAAGGGGAGGGTAGGGACTAAATAAAAATAGAGTTGGAGGGGGAGATAATGCACACCACTCCCTGCGGCACCCACCTCTCCCTGAACAACTCCAGGGTGTTGGTGGAGACCGTGTGCTCCTTCTCCAAGGACACCCGGGCCCTAACGTAACCGCGGAAGAGGGGCAGGCAGTCGGCCCTAACGACCCCCTCCACGGCCCGCTGCCTGGACATGTTTATGGCCAATTTGGCCAGGCCTACACTCCTGTTTATATCTGTCAGCCAAGACTCCCTGATTGGACTAGAATAACATCCCTAATCAGGGAACTCATATTCTATGACGGCCACCTGTTTGACCTCATTCCAAACATTAATCTACCTCTATTGATTTTCAATTAGCCTCTGCTGGCTTTTAAAGGGTCCCAATCCTTTGGCTTTCCACTGATCTTCACCACATTGTCGGCTTTTTCTTTCACTTTTATGCTGTTTCTGACTTCCGTTGTTAGCCATGATTGCCTTGCCCTCCCCTTAGTATGTGTCTTTGTCCTTGGGATGCATTTCTGCTGTGCCTCCCCAACAACCCCCACAAACCCCTACCATTCCTGCTCAACCATCTTCCCTGCTCAGCTCCCCTTTCAATCAACTCTGGCCAGCTACTTCCTCATGTCTTTGTCATTACCTTGCTCGGTTATATTGCCATTACATCCAATTCCAACTTCTCCCCCTCAAACTGCAGAGTGAACGCTATCATATTATGATCATTTCCCACTAGGTGCTCCTTCACCTTAAGCTCCCTGATCAAATCTGCTTCATTACACATCAGCAAATCCAAAATTTCTGTTCTCTAGTGATTTCTATCACAGTTGCTCCAACAAAACCCATCTCATTAATATTCCACAAATTCCTTTTCTTGAGACCCACTACCATCCTGATTTTCCCAGTCCACCTGCATTTTGAAGTCCCCCATGATTATTGTAACAGTGCTTTCTTACACGCCTTTTCTATCTCTTGATTTATTTTCTTCCTCACATCCTAAGTATTACTAGGAGGCCTGTACATAACTCCTATCAGGATCTTTTTCCATTTGTGATTCCTTATTCTATGCCTTACCACTCTATATCACTTCTGGCTATTGATTTAATTTCATTTCTTAATAGCAAGGCACCCCGCCACCTTTGCCTATCTGCCTATCCATTCAGTAGAATACGGGTCCTTGCATATTTAGCTGCCAGCCCTGTTTGCCTTGTAGCTACATCAATATAAACATCATAATTATCAATGCCAATCTGTGGTACAAACTCATTTATCTTGTTTCCTGTCCTGTGCGTGTTTAACCCACAGTCCTAGATTGGCTGCCCCCTTTTCATTGTTGTCCTATTATTTGCTGTGCCAACCCTGACCCTTTTGGGGTGGCGTGGTGGCTTATTGGTTAGCACTGCTGTCTCACAGTGCCAGGGACTTGGGTTTGATTTCCTACCTACGGTGACTGTCTGTGTGGAGTTTCCACATTCTCCCTGTGTCTGTGTGGATTTCCTCCGGGTGCTCCGGCTTCCTCCCACAATCAAAAGATGTGCAGGTCAGGTGAATTGATCATGCTAAATTCACCATAGTGTTAGGTGCATTAGTCAGCAGTAAATATAGGGTAGGGGAATGAGTCTGGGTGGGTTACTCTTCAGAGGGTCGGTGTGGACTTGTTGGGCGGAAGGGCCTGTTCCCACACTGTAGGGAATCTAACCTTTCTATACTTTCTGCCTTACTGCTTGTTCTGGAAGTTTTAATAACATCTGCTGAGCCCTCCACACCTTTGCATTTATAACTTATCAACTTAATACAAGTCGCAGTTGTGTACTGGGCTGTGGGGAGGTAGTCTATCCAGGATGCTTCCCAGCCAGGCTGCTCCATTGAACGGGGAAAATTCACTCCATTTGGAGTGTGATTCTGAGGTATTCGGTCTGCGCAGACCATGGCCATCTCATATTTTTTCTCAGTGGTTTTGTCACTCAGCAGCCAAGGCTACTGAGTTTACCAGCAGGGCCAATGAGGAGGCACCACACAAACTATGCGCCAGAAATATGTCAAAACATCATAGTTACTCCCGCTGTGACAATAAATTAAATTCAAATTCAAATTCCAATTCACATTTTAAAGTTTTCCGTAACTTTCCATGCAAATGAACTCATCCCTCTCCTATTTAGTTCAAAGCCCTAGCCACAGCCCTGGTTATGCGATTCATCATGACTCTGGTCCCAGCGTGATCAGGTGGAGTCCACAGCTCCGAGCTTCTCCAGTACTGATGCCAATGTCCCAGGAATTCAAACCTGTTTCTCCCTTTAACAATCTTTGAACCACATGTTTACCTCTTTATTCTGGTTGACCCTATGCCAATTAGCTTGTGGCTCAGATACTAATCCAGAGATAATTACATTTTTGGTTCTGCTTTTTGAATTAAGGCCCGAGCTGCTCTTATTCCCTTAGTAGAACCTCTTTCTACCTGTATTGTTGGTACCTGCATGGACTTTGACAGCTGAATCTTTCCCCTCCCATTCCAAGTTCCCTCACAGCCCCGATCAGATATGCTGAACCCAGGCAACAGACAGGCAATTCAGCATTCAGGGATCTTGATCCTGGCCACAGAGAACAGAGCCTATTACCCTGACTCTACTATTCTTGATTACAGCTATATTTTTCTCCACCCTCTTGAATGGCTCCCTATTTTACGGTGCTAGAGTCAGTTTTCTCATTCCCTCCTCCTGTCCTCTCTCTCTCATTCACACAGGGAGCAAGAATCTCAAACCTGTTAGACAAGCTCAAGGGCTGAGGTTCCTTCAGTAGTGTCTCCTGGATCCCTCTATCTGCATTGCTCATTGTCACACCCTCCTGTCCCTGACCACTAACTAAATTCGAAGTAGTTAATCTAACAGGTGTGACTGCCTCCTGAAACATAGCATCCAGGTAACTCTCCCTGTCCCTGACGTGTCGCAGTATTAAAAGTTCAGAATTCAGCTCAACAATATTTTTACTTGCAAGAATATACTTTATCCATAATTAACCTTTATATACATATGCAGTAATTAAAGCATTTCTGTACAGTCTTTGCAACATGTCGACCAAACAAACATTGACATTTGGCATTCCCTGAACTTCCAAAAAAAAGCTTAAGACATTTCTTACTTATACAGGACTATATTTACATACATTTGAGGTAATGAGAGGATCTGATAACTAAATGGACCCCTATTGTAGTTCACCAGAAAGACCTCAGACTGTTGTCTTTCCCCACTGGACTTTGGCAGCAGCTGCCCCAAGCTTTAGTATGTCTCTCAGGACATAGCCTTGCTTCTTAGATTGTACCAATCGGCAACACTCGGTCAAGGTCAACTACTTGCTCTGGAAAATTAATAGGTTTCGGGCAGACCAAAGGGCATCTTTCACCGGGTTGATGGTCCTCCAGATGCAGTTAATGTTTGTCTTAATGTGCATCCTGGGGAACAGATTGTAGAGTACAGTGTCCTGTGACACAGAGCTACTCGAGATGAACCTCGACAAAAACCAATTCATCTCCCTCTTCTGTGTAAAGACAAATTCCAGAAGGAGATGTCTGACAGTCACTTCCATCCTGCAGCTGCCTTGAGGGCAGCATGCAGTGCTGCACAGAAACTGGGCATACAAGAAGGATCTGAAGGGCAGTGCCCTTCTCACCACCAACCATCTACATCTTGGCACTTCTGGTGATGAGTCCAAATGACTTTTACAGTCTGCTCAGGGAACCGCCCGACAGGATCCACATACTCCTTGTCCCTCAGGATCTCAAAGAAACTATGGTCTGACCACTTCAAGAATATTAGCATTTCACAAAACATAGGCAGAAAGGAATTGGAGGTGGTGTACTGTCATTCATAAAGGGATATATCAGTGTGGTGGGTGAGTGGTGATTTCAGTGCAATACATCCAAGATGTGGAATCAAAAATGAAATCAGAAATTGCTTGAGAAACTCAACAGATCTGACAGTATCTGTGGCAAGAGAAACAGTTAACATTTCAGATCCAGTGACCCTTTTTCAGACTGAAGAGGTCTTCCAGTTTCTCTGGCAATTTCTGTTTTTGTTTTGGATTTCCAGCATCCACAGTTCTTTGTTTGTTCTTATGATGTGTAATCGCTTTGGGTGGAATAGCAGGGGAAATACATCTTGGGTGGGCATTCTCTATAGGTCTCTAAAGAGTTGGCTTACTCTAGGACAAAGTATGCATCAGGAAATAATAAAGGAGTGTAAGAATTGTCAAGGAAGACATTAATATTCACTAGACAAATCGGACGGGCAACAATAACATGGAAGAGAAATGTGTAAAGTGAATCAGGGATTGTTTCTTGGAGCATTACATTTCAGGGATCAGAGTATTTTAGAACTGTGAATAAGGAATCTAGCATCCTCATCTTCATTAGTAAAGGCATGGAGTACAAGAACAGGAATATTATGGTAAGCATAGAGGAACACTGGTTAGCCTCCGCTGGTGTATTGTGTACAGTTCTGAGTGCCAAATTTATGAAAGATGGGAATACACCGGAGACAGTGCTGAAGAGAATTGTGTAAGGAATAACTGGTAAAGATGAGACTGTTTACCTTGGAGACAAAAATGCTAAGATAAAAGGTTTAAAATCATGAGGGATCCGGACAGAATGGATACAAATAAACTTCTCTTGCTTGTCACCAGATTGAAAAATAGAGGGCACAGTTTTAAACTGTTTTGCAAAAGAAGCAACTGTGAGGTAAGAAAAAGCCTTTTTGATACAGTGAGTAGTTGGGATATGGAATACACTGCCTGGAAATGTGGCAGAAACAGTTCCAACAGGGAAATTCGAGGGGTCATTGGATGATTATTTAAACAGAAATAATAAGCAGGATTACTGGGAAAAAGTAAGAGATTTGCATGCAGTTCAGATAGCCAGCATAGACACAGTGAACAAAATGGCCTTCTTCTGTTCCATAACAATTCTCTGAATCTGCATTTCTGGGTTCTATGACTGAATGGATTAACCTTTCAGGTATGTGCCCATTATTTCTGGTTCCTCTGTATTTTTGTGTTGTGAAATTCCTCCCCTTGCAGATGACCCTCCGAGCCAACACAACCCAGATCCCAACAAGATTCCTTCAGCTGGCACTGTGGGCTAAGGAGGACAATACCATCACATCCCTGGCAGACGCCAAACACAGCAGACACTACATGCTCATGTTCCCATCATTGTGGTCAAATTGATAGTTCATATCCTGACTGACACTTGCAGAAAGTACAAAGTTCTTCAACATTTGCTACCCTACGACCAGGTCATAGAGTCATAGAGATGTACAGCACGGAAACAGACCCTTCGGTCCAACCCGTCCATGCCGACTAGATATCCCAACCCAATCTAGTCCCACCTGCCAACACCCGGCCCATATCCCTCCAAACCCTTCCTGTTCATATACCCATCCAAATGCCTCTGAAATGTTGCAATTGTGCCAGCCTCCACCACGTCTTCTGGCAGGTCATTCCATACACTTAGCATCCTCTGCAAGAAAAAGTTGCCCCTTAGGTCTCTTTTATATCTTTCCCCTCTCACCCTAAAACTATGCCCTCTTGTTCTGGACTACCTGACCCCATAGAACAGATTTTGTCTATTTATCATATCCATGTCCCTCATAATTTTGTAAACCTCTATAAGGTCACCCCTCAGCCTCCGATGCTCCAGGGAAAACAGCCCCAGCCTGTTCAGCCTCTCCCTGTAGCTCAGATCCTCCAACCCTGGCAACATCCTTGTAAATCTTTTCTGAACCCTTTCAAGTTTCACAACATCGTTCTGATATAAAGGAGACCAGAATTGCACGCAATATTCCAACAGAGGCCTATCCAATGGCCTGTACAGCTGCAACATGACCTCCCAACTCCTGTACTCAATACTCTGACCAATAAAGGAAAACATTCCAAATGCCACCTTCACTATCCTATCTACCTGTGACTCCACTTTCAAGAAGCTATGAACCTGCACTCCAAGGTCTCTTTGTTCAGCAACACTCCCTAGGATCTTACCATTAAGTGTATAAGTCCTGTTAAGATTTGCTTTCCCAAAATGCAGCACCTCGCATTTATCTGAATTAAACTCCATCTGCCACTTCTCAGCCCATTGACCCATCTGGTCCAGATCCTGTTGTAATCTGAGGTAACTCTCTTTGCTGTCCACTACACCTCCAATTTTGGTGTCATCTGCAAACTTACTAACTGTACCTCTTATGCTCGCATCCAAATCATTTATGTAAATGACAAAAAGTAGAGGGCCCAGCACCAATCCTTATGGCACACCACTGGTCACAGGCCTCCAGTCTGAAAATCAACCCTCCACTACCACCCTCTGTCTTCTACCTTTGAGCCAGTTCTGTATCCAAATGGCTAGTTCTCCCTGTATTCCATGAGATCTAACCTTGCTAATCAGTCTCCCATGGGGAACCTTGTTGAACGCCTTACTGAAGTCCATATAGATCACATCTACTGCTCTGCCCTCATCAATCTTCTTTGTTACTTCTTCAAAAAACTCAATCAAGTTTGTGAGACATGATTTCCCGCTCACAAAGCCATGTTGAGGTTTCACAGATCATCCTACTGGCACTGCCTCTGGGCCTTTCGTTTTCCCAGAATTCCATTCATAATTGGCCATTTAAATTCTGGATGATTTTAGATCCTTGTGGAACAATGGGACCAGGTGGAAGAGGACAAGCTATTTCTACCTCAACACCCTCTTGCATTACATAAAATCTAGGTCAAAGAATCTGCAAAGGAATTGAGATAAGCTACATGGGTGGGCATAAATAGCAGATTAAGTGAAATATGGGAAAACTGTGAGGTTGTTCATTTTGGCAGAAAGAATATTAGTTAAATGGAGAGCGTTTGCTTCATGCTGTAGTACGGTGGGCTCTAGATGTCCTCTAATCACAAAACATTGCCAACTTCTCTCAGAGTGTCATTAATCTTTGAATTCTCTACCTTGGAGACCAGTGGAGACTGGACTATTGAATATATTCCAAGCTCAGTTAGACATATTTTTGATCAATAAGAGAGTCAAGGGTTATGGAGTGCAAACAGGAAAATGGACTTAAAGCCGCAATCAGATTAGTTATGCCTTATTGGCTGATGGAACAGACTCAAGGAGCCAAATGGCATACTCTACTCCTATTTCTTAATTTCTTATTTTCTCAAGCAATCTACATTTGGCTATGGAGTCAACAAACATTACTGCATTTGTTGGCATGCGAATTATCTACTGAATTCACGTATTGTATCAAGAATTCTATGTTTGACCCTGAGCATACAACAGTCATCTAAACATTGGACCATTAAGCATATGCACCAAAAGCATGTGCTCAGTGGTGATGTTAAGCCCAAGAAAACAAAATGATATTAAAGCCAAAAATGTAACAAGCTGTACTTATTCAATTGATGACATTCTCAATCTAGCAGTTTGCATCTTGTGAACCATGCACTTGATGTAATCATAAACCTGTGGTATAATTGGGCACATTGTATATAACTGTGTCTTCTCTGCTCACTCGTTATTTGGCGTTGAGTTATTCATCACTTATTTGACTATTTTTGCCTTAGAGCTGAAAATGTGTTGCTGGAAAAGCGCAGCAGGTCAGGCAGCATCCAAGGAGCAGGAGAATCAACGTTTCGGGCATCAGCCCTTCTTCAGGAATAAGGAAAGTGTGTCCAGCAGGCTAAGATAAAAGGTAGAGAGGAGGGACTTGGGGGAGGGGCGTTGGGAATGCGATAAGTGGAGGGAGGTCAAGGTGAGGGTGATAGGCTGGAGTGGGATGGGGGCAGAGAGGTCAGGAAGAAGATTTTTGCCTTAAACAGGTTTGAGCCTGAATATAATTTATGCACATCATTAATTTTTTGGAGTGTAACTAATAGAAAATGCTTTCCATTGCCTAGCATTGGAACAATTGAAAAAGAAAGAACATATACTAATTGAAAATCTCCATGTTTTAACTATAAATCAGAATCAATAACAAGATAATTTGTCAATTAGAACTTTTCTGAACAAGGCTGCAGTATCCAACATATTCTGACAGAGGGCCCTGTTGTACACTGATTCACACTTCAAACATGACAATGTTTCCTTGCTGAATTATCTATCGGCCGCTTAATGATGTCAAGTTTACTTTGCAAAAGTATTAAGTGAAGGGCTCAAAAATGAAGATGAAAAATGTGTTGCTGGAAAAGCGCAGCAGTTCAGGCAGCATCCAAGGAGCAGGAGAATCGACGTTTCGGGCATAAGCCCTTCTTCAGGATGCTGAAGAAGGGCTTATGCCCGAAACATTGATTCTCCTGCTCCTTGGATGCTGCCTGACCTGCTGTGCTTTTCCAGCAACACACTTTTCAGCTCTGATCTCCAGCATCTGCAGTCCTCACTTTCTCCTCAAAAATGAAGACTAATGTTTTGTTAACTTTGTCCGGTGGATTGCTGACCTTTGCAGAGGCTGGTACTGGGTGGTCAAAATGTTTCGCTGTTCAAGCAGTAGGACCTTCTTGATAAGCCAGTTAAATGAAGTCTTCAAATGATTCTCAAATGCAATTTCAGGATAAGACTAAATAGAACATCAGTTTTGAATTCACTAACCCATTTTACTGGCAATAAATCTGATAGAACCCTGGGGTAAATGTAAAAATATTCGGTGCATCCAGGAGGGACAGGAGTATCTTATATTCAAGCCAATGGCAGTACAGCCAGAAACAAGACCAGAAATTGCTGGAGAAACTGACAGCATCTCTGGAGAGAAATCAGAGATAATGTTTCTGGTTGAGTGATGCTTCCTCAGTACAGCTATGTTAGACTAGTCTGAATCTGGCAAACTGGATCAGGTTTTGCACCTCAGCTCCTATGCTGGTGCCCCAGATAACCTCAGCACCTAAATGGGTTGGTATGCTTTGCTAAATGGTATTAGTAATTACTGATGACTAAAAAGCTCTTTAAAAATGAAAAGCTACAGATGTCGAGTGTTAATTTTAATAAGCAAATGAAGAGACAGCGAGGGAAACCTATCAGCTGGGCAGTTACAGTTGGCAAAAAAAAATGTTGTTGGGAAATACACAGCAAACTATATTAATACAAAAAAGTGCAAACACAGGATAAATTCAATGACTTCAAAGATGAAAGTAGTTTAACACACTAATTATGAACTGGGAATGAAATAGAGAATGCTGATGCTGTTAATTGGGTGTGTCATATTGCATGGTGTGTGCAACTTTAAAGTAACCTTCTAGTTGGCCGTATCTCTGAAGGGAATTTGTGAATGTTGGTGAATCCAAAGCAGTTTTATTTGAAAATCCCAGAGGACAGTTACCTGACCTGAGGACCCCAGCAGGAAACAACACTTGCATACAAAATCAGGAGGATGTCTGTTAAGGAATGAATGGAAGTTTGTGCTGTAAAGGGGAGTTTGTATACGCAGGAGTAAATCTTGTGAGATCACAGATAGGAAGCTTATTTTTTCCATTTTTATACCAACAAGACTATAGTATTGAGCTTTTTAAGCCATTTATTTTTCTACTTCTGTAACTAAGATTTTGTAACTAGGTACTTTGTACCTAAGATGGCGCTGTGTGAGGCAACATTGTACACTTTTTCACTGTAGACTCCCTCCAATGTGGAAACACGCCCTTTGGCCCAACAAGTCCACACCGACCCTCTGAAGAGTAACCCACCCAGACCCATTCCGCCTCCCCTATATATTACCCCTGACTAATGAATCTAACCTGCATGTCCCTGAATACTATGGGCAATTTAGCATGGCCAATTCACCTGACCTGCACATCTTTGGAGTGTGGGAGGAAACCCGAGCACCCAGACGAAACCCGCAAAGACACGAGGAGAATGTGCAAACTCCACACAAAACAGTCACCCAAGTCTAGAATCGAAGCCGGGTCCCTGGCACTGTGAGGCAGCAGTGCTAACCACTGAGCCACCGTGCTGCCCCAATGCATGCAGGTATGTGACAATAAAACCTAAATGTAAAATCTAAGCCGGGGTTCTACTCGACACTTGCAATACATTACCTCCCAGTTCTCTGGAATGAATTCAACAATGGCCCTGGTCATTGGTCATCAGGAATTGCTAGTAGCCTTCACATAGTTGAGCAGGCTGTCTCAGCAGGAATAAACCCCTCAGAGTGTTGTCTTTGCATACACATTGCACAAGTCAAGAGTTGAATTGTCATAAAGTCAGGTTTCAGACATCCAATGCACTACTCTGTCACTTGTTTTGTTCCCTTATCTTTGAAGTTAGACAATCATGTTTGATATTATGGTCTCACTCCAACTGAAATAATTCTCAGAGTCTCGCCTGCGCATCAAAATCATGTCACCCATGGTCCTGTGGTTACATTGTCAGCTCATTTTGTGAGATTGTGTGCTTGAGCTCAGCTGCTGCAGTTTCATTCATGGTGCAACCTCAGCAGTTAAGTATTTTTTATTAAGTTTCTCTCCCATGGTAAAGTGGTTAGAATAGTTCACTTCATATGTTTTATTTATGTTTCCTTTCCTGTGCATCCCCTCCTTCCACTCACTTCCAATACATCCATCACAATATCCAAATGAAATCCTGTCAGTCACTCATTCCCTACAACACATTGTCATGATTGCCCTTTTCCCGTATTCCACACCCCCCCACCCCCAATTCTGATTTTCCTTCTCTTCATAGCCTTTCCTTCATCTTTAAGAACTTGTCTTAAAGCAGAGTATGAAGCAGCCCAAACTTCCAATGGCTTTTCTCTTCTCAGGAATCATTATGCCCATTGGAAAGAACATGGTGGAGAGAGTGCAGAAATATCTTACAAAAACAGCTCCAGGGATCGAGAGCTTCAGTGATCAGGATAGATTGAAGAAGCTGGGACTGTTTTCCATGGAGGCTGAGGGGGTCTGATATATGCCCTTTTTTTATCATGATTGCATTTGAGTAGAATAAATAGGGAGAAACCGCTCCCACAAACAAACAAAAATGAGAGGGAATGGATTTAAATTCATCGGTAAAAAAAGCAAGAGTTAAAATGTGAGGGAAAAGAGTCATTGGGTATAGGCTTCACTGCCTGGACATTTGGGTAAGGAGGTTTAATGGAGGCATTGAAGAGACAATTTGATGATTATTTAAATCAAAATAATTTTCAAGGGCATGGGGACAAGGCAGAAGATAGGCACTAGGTAATGATGCTCATTTAACAATCCAGTGCAGGCACAATGGGCTAAAAGGCCTCTTTCTGTCCCATAACACTTCTGTGATCTAGCTGTGATCATGTCTAATTGCACGTTCAGGTGCATAGATTGTGCCCAATTCCCATTGGTAGCTAAGTGTCACTGTCCAGGACATTATGTCTGGATCTCAGTGCTCAAAATATTAAGTTAAATAAGCTCCAGATTTACTTTGTTGGGCAACATGTAAAAAAAGGAGAACTTTTTTAATATATGGTAACTTTAAATGCAATGAAAGTTCAGAGAACACCATTACCCAGGCTAGAGAATGCATCTAAAATTAGCCTCATAACAATTGGAGAAAAGCTTCTTTTAAATGTATAAAAGGAGCAAAGAGTTCAGTTCCCTAATATGTTATTAATGAAACCTGACTTCAGAAGCTTACCATTTGTTATTTCCAATGAATACACACAATGGCTAGACTAGTTAATTATAATATTATTTAATGAATGCTGCCTGAGAACAAGCCTGGGGTCAGTCTGACAAAGAATGATGTGTATGCTTAATGGTTCCAAGTTTTAGCTTCTTGGAGGCTTCAGAATACTTTTATACATTAAATAGGGCTATGTTATTTTTAGCTCCTTCACATTATATTATGAATATTGTATCCTTGGTAAACAAAATGCGATACACGTCAGCCAGGAATGACTGTTCTCTGGTGGTGGTTCTGAATCTAACAGATTGGACTGGATCTACATCAGTAGCCTGAGGGAATACCTCCATGAGCTGTAGATTTTAACCCTGAACAACTGAAGGCTCTGAAGGCTCAGTTAGGCATCTCTTGTGTAAAAGAGCAAGCTTGGGGGAAACCAGTGATGTAAGGTTATTGGACTTTGCATACTTAAATAATGAAGTAGCTCCCAATTTCACAGCAGTTTACGTGTTCATGGATATTCAAGAACTCTTTTTAAATTCCTATTGGATTTATTGAACAATCTAACTTCTATAGTATTTGAAAAACACCTACAAGTAAGTAAGATATTATTTTGTATTTCACAGAATAAGATCTGCAAATGTCTGCTTCCTTACCCACAGAAGATTACCTCTGTCATGCCATGAATAGAACATTTGTCTTATTGCATGGTATTCATGAAATGGCCAAAGGCATTCTCTTTTTCTTTTGCATTAATGTAGATGCTCACTTATGTGAAATATTCTGCATGATGCAGTTTGACATGCCACTGTAGACCTCAAATAGTGGATTAAATATATCTTCTGCTGAGGTGCACTAGTAGGATACAAATAATAGCATTTTACTACATGTTCAATGAATATTATTCAGTGGTGTGTGTGGTCAGTTTCATGATTTATTCGGGAAAAACAATGACTGCAGACGCTGGAAACCAGATTTTGGATTAGTGGTGCTGGAAGAGCACAGCAGTTCAGGCAGCATCCAAGGGGCAGCAAAATCGACTTTTCGGGCAAAAGCCCTCCTGATGAAGGGCTTTTGCCTGAAACGTCGATTTTGCTGTTCCTCAGATGCTACCTGAACTGCTGTGCTCTTCCAGCACCACTAATCCAAAATTCATGATTTATTCGCCAATTCTCTTCATTCCTCTCTGGAAGCAGTGACCCGTGCAGAGTTAGTCTCCATACTTGTTGGCAGATTTACACAATTTATCCCATTAGTCCCATCACTGTTTGTGATGCTATCTACAAGCTTTTCAGCAATGGAGAGCATTACTGACAAAGCCCAATCTACTGTCACACTGTATCTGAACAAAGTAATTTTTGCAAGTTTATTTTTAACCACCTTTATTAATATCTACACTAATGACATTTCTCACTGTAATATTCTTCAATTGAACTGTTCCTCTGACACCATCCAAAAAGAACACCTTCAGTTCCACATGTACACTGACAATACCCAGTGTTACTTCACCACCACCTCTCTTAGGAGACAGAGAGGTCTGCAGATGCTGGAGATAAGAGTTGAGAGTGTGTTGCTGAAAAAGCACAGCAGGTTAGGCAGCATCCAAGGAGCAGAAAAATCAATGTTTCGGGTCAGAGCACTTCATCGGGATGAAATGTTGATTTTCCTGCTCCTCAGATGCTGCCTGACCTGCTGTGCTTTTCCAGCAGCACACCCACCACCTCTCTCAGTCCAGCTCACACTAAATACTGTATTAGTAGAACAAAACCAAGAATATGACATTTTCCTTGCTGTTACAGAGCCAGTGGCCTTCTTGAGCTCAAGTAATGAGGGTTTACTCTCATTAATGACAGATAGCCGCAATATATCATCAAATACAGACAGACAGATATCCATCTCAGTGTAACTGAGGGTAGTGCTTGATGAAAAAGGCCATTTGCTAAGTCCTGTCAGTGGGCCCTGCTCAATATGTGGATTTTACAAGAGATAGTGCATGAGTTATAGTGGTACTGAGTGTTCCTTTGGTACAGTTACCATTGTGATGAGCAGTTTGTATTTCTGAGACAAATTACCCAAAAGTATCTAATTAACTGAGGTGAAATAATTGTTGATATTATAAACAATGTGTACAATATTCCTGATCTTCACTCTTGGTGAATGTCACTTTCCTGAATGTCAAGATAAAAGGCATACAAACCTAAAGTACTGATCATTTTCCACTCTTAGGTTTCCCTGAAGTTTCTGGAAACTTCTCTGAAGGGACAATGCTCATGTCTGCAATAGACTCAGGCACAGTATCAGGTTGGGCATCAAAGGTCTGATTCCGACCTAACTTCCCCCTGTTCTGTCCAATGGGATGCCAAGACATGGGTTATTCAAGAGGCTGTTGGAATAAACCTTGTCAGGAACCTCCACAAGTCAGAATGTCTGATGGGGATGACATAGTAGGTAAGATTTGATCTGAGTTAAGGAAGTGACTGGGCCATGTTAACATTGCGTTCAATGCCAAACCCATCCATAGGTTAGTTCAATACAGGCAAAGCAGATTTCTGTAGCCTTCTGACAAGAGGACATCAGCAAAATCTGACTGTTCTCAATGGTTCAGTTGAGATTCACCTTCATAAACCTATTTTGATTCCATTAAGATACAAGCTGTTCACAATATGCCGACCAGCAAATAAAGAAAAGTACGATTTAACTTTGCTGAGAAAGTGGCTGAAAAAATTAAATATGTTTGCCATTTTGGGCTGGAATTTTCTGTTTTTGGCCAATTTTAATTAAGAACCGTATTCATGGAGGTGTATAAATATCGGACAATAATTTATTCCATACAATAATAGCGTCAAATTGACCAGCCTGAAGCAGCCATCGTGAACAGCTTTCCCACCAATTGTGGTGATAAAATGCCGTATTTCTATATGAGATATGGTACTGACTGTTGCCATGCCGATAATTTCCCACCAATGCTGTCATCTTCATCCTAAAACATAGCATGCTGTGATCTTGGTTTTGAACTAATAAAACTTCAACAATGAGACGCATGGAATGGTTTACCAAGGTAACTGCTCTGATACTGAAACAGAGTCAGACTGGATCATACATTGTTCAGTTTGGAGCACCATATTCTGAGTCTGTTTTCTCCTGCTTTCATTGAGCTTTATCATGCTAATGGCTGTGTCACAGGGTTTTGCAAATATCTCAATCAAGATGCCTTTGTTTGAGAATGCACAAATTAAAAGTTGATCAGTTATTTATTCAATAAAAGTCGCACCAACATTGATTAACCCAATAAAATCAGAAAGTATTGAGAAACTCTGCAGATCTGGCATCATCTGTGGAGATAGAAACAAAGATAATATTTTGAGTTCAATATCTGAAATGTTAACTCTGTTTCTCTCTCCACAGATGCTGTTGAGTTTCTCCATCAATTTCTAATTTTATTTCAGGTTTCTGGTATGCAGAATATTTTGTGTTTGTATAGACTTACTCAATCCTGCTTCCATGAAGTATGTATATGCTGACTGAGATTTGCCAGAAGTGATTATGCTTCAACCTTAAGAATAGGATGATAATGCTGGTCATTTTATTTTACCCAGTTGGCTTAAAGATAATGGACTGAAGTGCAATGGACCTTCTAATGTTGGCTAACACAGCAAGGATCAGAAATGAAGCACAGCATCTATTTTGCTCGGGGATGGAGTGAGAAGGCACCAAGCAAGGTGGCTGGACCAGTTTATTTTTAAGATTAGATTACCTACGGTGTGGAAACAGGCCCTTTGGCCCAACAAGTCCACACTGACCCTCTGAATAGCAACCCATCCAGACCCATTCCCCTACACCTAACTATAAGCAATTTAGCATGGCCAATTCACCTGACCTGCACATTTTTGGACTGTGGGAGGAAACCGGAGTACCCGGAGGAAACCCACGCAGACACGGGGAGAATGTGCAAACTCCACACAGACAGTTGCCTGAGGCGGGAATTGAATCCGGGTCTCTGGCGCTTTGAGGCAGCGGTACTAACGACCATGCCACCATGAACAGGTAAAAAATTAATCTTTGGGGAAAGAGGTTTTAATGAGAAAAGGATCACATAAAAAAAGTTGCTTCTTTAATTAGATGTAAACTATAGGCTTGATTCCATTGAAATGTTACATTTTCTACAGGCAATCTTAATTTCCCTTCATATTTGTAATATCCCGATGCCAGTGGAATAATGTATTCCTGCTTCATGCCCTTGGGGTTGTCCTTGTGTTTAAATGTCAAGTCATATTTCAATAGGTTAAAAGAAACAATACAGAAAGAAGTGCCTACCAGATTATTTTTGGACCATGGATGCATTAATATTGTTAGCCTCATGTTGGGGCCATTTTCTTCTCAATGTGTATAAATAGTGTGGGTTTGGGTCTGGAAGCAAAATATCCAAATTTGTAAAATTGTAGGTTTGCTTGATACTGAAAATCACTATAACCAATTCAAGAGGTCAGGAATGTAAGTCCATAAAGAGGGCAGCTGGACATTGGATGAAATTGCAAGGTTGCACATTTTGGGATGATACATAAGGAGAGTAAATACACATTAACATTTAAATTGAATTCATGAATATGCTGCTTGTGCCAGTGACATTATTGTGTCCATGGTTGGAGGAATGGGAAATACAGTCACCAACAAGATATTCTGGACAATGATAGATAGGTCAAAGGTTACAGGCTATCTAGCATTACATGAAGAAGACTATGTGCAGATATTCTGACAATTGAGAACATAGAAGTGGTCACATAGAAGTTGCATTATCTCATTCCAGACGTGCTGTGGCTCAGCATCTCTTGAAACAATTACTTTCTGGGCTCAACAAAAAAAGTGAATTTCCATTTATATTGCAACATTCAAAATGTACAATCATCACAAAGCACATTACAGTCATGGTAGTGCCTCAGAGGTGTGGAGACACTGCAGTGTAGGAAAGGGCAGCTAATTTGGACATTATAAGCTCCGAGACAGCAGTGTGGTATTCTGTTCTGATGATGAGGTCTGAGGGATAAATCCTGGTGAAGATAGCAGGGTAAATGGTCCAGCTCTTCCATATATTAGTGTTGTGAGATCTTTTCAGTCTGCCTAGTCATGCCTTGGTTTACTGTCTCAACCAAAAGACAGCCCTTCTAAAAATACAGCATTGCCTCACTGGAATATTGATTATATGCTTGAGCCGTTGAAGTGAAACTTGAATCCACAACCTACAGACAGAGAGGATAGGTTGCTGCCAACTGATCCATAGCTGACAATCCTGAAGCATGAAAAATAAGTAAGGTACCAGAGGGACTCTGACAAGAACAGAATTGCATGCCTCTTTCGGAATAGGACAGGAAAGAAGAGAATCTGCAATTATTTCATGAGAATGTAATAATCATTGGTGACTTCGCACAGTGTGATGTTGAAGCTTTGGAAAAAGTGCCAATAAATCTATTCCAAGGTTAAAGCATCTCAGTTATCAAGATGGTATGAAAGAACTGAGACGACACTTCAGAGAAGCATTGACTTAGGATGGAACTAATTAAGATTTATAAGATGGTGAAGGGAATAAATTGCACTTGAGTTGGCAGTTTGTTCCAAGTAAATAGATTATGGAGTACCAGGAGTCACATCATATAGACAGCAATATATAAGAAAAAGCATGCTGTCACACAGTAATGAGTGGACTCTGCATTGAATAAACCACCCTCAGGGAGCCCTGTACACTTTGCAGAAGCTGTCCTGTTTTGTGTAGTCTGGAGAGTATGGCACAGCCTCACCATGATAAGGGCATGGCCCTTACTAAGAGATATACCATGAGCAGTCAGAAGGGGGAAGGAAAGGGGAAAGGAAAGTCTCAGTGAACTCAACTCCAATTCCACTTATCAACAGGCCCACAGCTTCCCACTCCTGTTTCACTGACCATCACTATCCTGAAACAAGTCATTATAAAACAAACATGCCAAATTAGGAACATAAGTCAAACCAGCTCATATACTTCACTCCTTTTCTTCCATCTACCTTTACCTGGCTCAGTGCTACTCCAGTGATTGCAGTATGGCTGGTGGATGGTGGAACGTTGTTGACTTTCACTGGGGGAAACTGCAGATAGCCTTGCAGGATAACCCCGAGCAGCTCTGGATCTTGAAGGTTCAGCTTTGGAATGTTGGTTGGAAGGCAATAGCAAGAGCATGGTTGGCTGGCAGTGATGGGCATGTCAATATGTGATAGGCTGGCAGGCATGTGCTGTCATCCTGAGCGAGGACAACAGTTTTGTGCTGCACAGATTCACTGCCACATCCCTGGGGTGGTGCCTCAGCACTCCAAGTAATGCGTTCAGGGACAGATTGCTGAGCTGCTGTGAGATCCTGCAAGCCCCTTTGAACACTGGTATCCACAGGCAGCATGGTAGCAATCTAAATTTGCAGAGCAGCTAGCTGAGATTTCAGTCTGAGCTTGGACTGCAGCACCTGAATACCATGTGTCTTCACTTTTGCTGCAATGGATATTGAGACATCAGATAGCACATATCGTTGGGTCCACAAGTTTTCATGGAGTTGACCAGACTTCCAGTCTGCAAAATATGGACTTCAATCTTGTGCCAAATTCAAGTTAAACTTCGCCATGTCTCTTGGCGCTCGGAACTGGCTTTTGGCAGGCATGCTAATATATCAAGCATTTCATTGTAGAAACCCATTAGCTTTATTTATACACCATCCATAATTGGAACCATCACATGTATCCTCTGCAGCAAAACTCATATGTGCTCTCAAGTTAAGACCTCCACAATGCTTTCCCTGTGTTCACCAGCTCGCAGGACATCAGTGGTCAGTGTCTCACTGTACAGAACCTGCCTCTAAGCCACTTTCTAACACATGTATATTGTCTGGATATGAGCTGGTGACTTCAAATGTTAGATTGCTTCATCATCAGTGTCTTCAGTCCCTTCCACTTCTTCCTGCATGACTGTTTGGCTGGGTTCAGTTCCTGGGAACCTATAAAGAGAAAGACACAAGGGTAGAATTAAGCAAATGGTGAGTCAAGGGGCAGAGGTCCATGACAGAAAGATGTAAATCAGGAGAAATTGTGGCATGGATGATGGTGAGAAGAAGGATTAGGTACAAGCATGCATTATCTTTAATACTTAGTCTGATTACTGGCCTGAGTCCTGTGCACTCCAATGATAGTGAGTGCTGATGCCTCCATGAAAGTGAGCATATTCAATTGATCACTTCCCAGCTGTCTATCATTGCCTTTCATGGTCTAGCATCTTGTCCTGCAAGGGAAAGGACGGTGCGCCTGTAAGTGTGTTGCTGTGTGCTTGGCTGATAATCCTGTCGGACTTGAATAGCTCGTAATGTACGCAAAGTATTGAAATATGTGTATGGAGCTAGAGTTCCAAACACTCACAACCTTCTGAAAAATTAAATTGCTCCTCATCTCAGTCTTAAATGGTGCCCTCTGGCCCTGGACTCTCCCTTGAGTCTCACCATTTACCTATTAAACCCCTTAAGAATCCTATGTGCTTCAATGAAGTCAATTCTCACTCTTCTGAACTCCAGTACAGTGCCAACCTGTTTAACCTTTGCTCATAAGACAATTCTTTCATCCAGGGATCATCCTAGTGAACCTTCTTTAGACTACCTCCATTAAAGTGATAACCTTTCTTTATAAGGAGACCAAAACTGTCCAAATAGTAGTTTGGTTGAAATGATATGACAACTGAAACTTTGTACAGTGAACTTGTCCACTTTATGTGAGGCCATTGAGTTTGCTTGGCAATACTTTCCTGGCATTGACTGCAATAGTTGTCAGTTCCCACTCTCTTTGCAATGTCTCAATGGGTAGAGGACCCCTTTCCTCAAGTGTACCTGCAGGACCAAGGCCACCAGAGCAACGTTGGAGAGTTTTGAGTTGGCACTCTGCCCTGTTGTGTCTCTCTGATGAATTTGACCTGGAAATACAATGTTCTACAATGATTTCTAGTACCTGCTCTAAATTCATGCCAGCTCCTAATGATCTTGCATCCCCTACTTGGACATACAACCATTTAAAAGTACATTTAGTGCTGGCGGTATGCTGCCATCATGTGACTGCATAGTCCGTGTGGCATTTCCATATTATTTGCTTTGGAGAAAATGGCACAGCCCCTAATCGCTGGTCAAAACCCTGGACTCCACTCCCTAACGTCTCTGCTGGTGCCCCGGCACTGCATAGATTGCAGTGATTCAAGAAGATGATTTGGCACCGCCTTCTCAATGGCAATTAGAAATCAGCTAGTGACATTGATATCCTTAGAGCAAGTCTTTTGAAAAGAAAACACGTACACGATCCCTGTACTGGCTTTCAGTGGTTATCCAATTTAATACTTGTTGACATTTTCATTAGCAGTCAGAGCAAAATACATTAAAATATTTGGAAGTCATGTTCAAATAAGACTTAGTACAGGATACTGGTAAGACCAGCGTATGATGTGCTGTGCACAGTCTTAGTCACCTTATTTAAGAAAGGGTGAAAATGCATTGGAGGTAGTTCCAGAGGTTTACCAAACTATTATCGGAATGGGTGCTTTCTCTTATAAGGCAAGGTCGAATAGACTAGACTTGAATCCACTGCCATTTAGAAGTGTAAGCAGGAACTTGAATGAAACATATAAAAGCCAGAAGGATTGCCTGTGAAACAGCGATTACATTAATTTTTGTTTCTCTTAGAAGTTCATGAGCCTTTGTAAGGTTCTCTCTGAGAAGGTGATGGAAGTGGAGTCCTTGAACATTGTTAGGACAGAGGTAGATGAATTCTTGTTAAGCAAAGTGATGAGCAATTATTACTGGACCAATATGAATGTGAATGTGTGGTTACAATCCAATCAGCCATGATCTTTTTGAACGAAGGAGCAGGCTAAAGGGGCTGAATGGTCTCCTCCTGATTCATTTGCCTGCATGTTTGTAAGAATTCTTTTAACATACATTGTTTCTTTTAAGAACACATTAGACCTTTGCTCATGTGGCAGCTGAAGATGCAAAGCTTTACTTTTCATAAAGACGTAGAGTCTTGCAGTATGGTAATGGACCACTGGAAGCAATCAGCTCTTCTTTTCTGTTCTTTCTCCATAGTGATGTATTGTTTTTATTTTCAAATATTTATCCAATTCCCTTTTGTAAGTTACTGTTGAATCTACTCACACTATCCTTTCAGGCAGATCACAATAAAGTAGTCTTCATGGGTGGCAATGGTGGTTAGTGCTACTGCCTCACAGTACCGGGACCCAGGTTCAATTCCAGCTGACTGGAACTGGGAACATCAGGGCCACTGTCTGTGTGGAGTTTGCACATTCTCCCTGTGTCTGCGTGGGTTTCCTTTTGGTGGACTGACTTTGTCCCATTGTCCAATGTTATGCAAGTGAGATGTATTGGACTTGGTAAATGCAGGGTTACAGGCACAGGGTGGGGTTGGGCCTGGGTGTGAGGATCAGAGAATGGGTGTGGACTCATTGGGCTAAATGGACACAATAGGGATTTTATGATCTCTTCCATGCCAATCACCTTAAACCTATGCCCTCTGATTACCCATCAGTGAAAATACTCTATCAAAGTGAGCCAGATTTGCCTTAATAATAGTTTCATAATGAGCAGGTAACGTTGGGAAGATGGTTTCAACACAGGCCTCATATGCTTCAACAAAGAAGATACATATCCTTTTCTATTAAGGAATTAGTGCATAGTGCTGCAAAAGCAAATTGACTCAATCAAATGTAGTGTAATAAAATGTTTGAGATTGTAGGCTTAATTTCTTTTCAGGACAGAAAAAAAAGCAGATTTTAAATGTGCCTTCATTAAAAGGAATTAAATTAGCAGCCTTAAAGTTTCCCATATGGAGTATTTGATTTAGTGTTCAGCAAACCACTGGAACTGATTAGCAAACAGTATCTCACTTGGGATCTAGCGATAAGCACACAGTTAGATTTGGTACATACGAAAGAAGAAAGTACAAAGGAAAATTGCAAAGCATTTTAAAAAGGGAGCTTAAGTATTTCCCATTGGAAGCATTTATCTAAAGTAAGAATATTAACAGTATCAATGAGGGGATCAGATAGAAACGGAATGTACAGTTCAAGGAATTCAACCCAAACAATGCTAAGTCCCACAGGTTACGCATGTGAAACATGTGGACAAAAGAAAGATAATTATAACTAAAGCTCAATGTAAGATGATGTTTGGGACCAATAGACAGGCTAATGTTTTCCTTTATTACAGTGTGCCAAAACATTGACTATTTAACTACTTTATAATAGCAACTCATTAAAGAATGGTGGGAACTTACAGACATGTCAGACCCAAAGACCAAAAGCTGTCAGAGCAAAAGTAGGCCATTCCTCCCATTGCATCTGCTCTGACTTTCAGTGAGATCATGGATGATCTCATAATCCTCAACTCCACTTTCCTGCTTTTGCCCCATAACCCTTGGTTCCCTCACTGATTAAAAATCTGTTCGTCACAACCTTAGATATACTCAATAGACCAGCCTTTGCAACACTCCGCTGGTAAAGAATTCCACAGATTCACTACCCTCGGAGAGAAGAAGTTCCTCCTTATTTCTGTCCTGTCTGGGCAACCTCCTACTCTGAGATTATGCCTTCTTGTCCTGAATTCTCCCACAAGGGGAAACAACTTCTCTTCTTCTGCCCAAGAATCTTGTGTGTTTCAATAAAGTTTACCTCCCATTCTTCTCAATTCCAATAAAAACAGTCTAACCTACCCAACCTCTCCTCAAAAATAATCCCTCCATTCGTGAGATTAAATTAGTGAACCTTCTCTGGATTGCTTGCAATGCCAGTATACCCTCCTTAGATAAATGGACCAAAAAGTTTGGAAAATCAAGCTTAATTTGAGATCTTCATACCCCTCAGAATATGAATTAAAGAATGGAAACTCTAATGTTTCCATTAGAGCAACCTATGGTAATATATTGAACAGTGTTTATTGCTCCATATATATATCAGTTAATCCAAATTCCAACAACTGCTTACATTATTGATTTTAACTATAGTGTGGGAAGTTTTTGCATCCAAGTGAATATATGATCGAAAATTGACCTAAATTTTTGACACAGAACATGGAACATTGCAGCGCAGTACAGGCCATTCGGCCCTCGATGTTGCACCGACCTGTGAAATTAATCTGATGCCTATCTAACCTACACCATTCCATTATTATCCATATGTATGTCCAATGCCCATTTAAATGCCCTTAACATTGGCAAGTCTACTACTGTTGCAGGCAGGCCGTTCCATATCCTTACTACTCTCTGAGTAAAAAAACTATCCTTGATATTTGTCCCAAATCTATCACTCCTCAATTTAAAGCTATCTCTTCTCGTGTTAGCATTCACCATCTGAGGAAAAAAGTTCTCACTCTCCATCATATCTAACCCTCTGATTATCTTATACCTCTTGATTAAGTCACCTCTCAATCTTTTTCTCTCCAACTCAAACAGCCTCATTTCTCTCAGCCTTTCCTCGGAAGACCTTCCTTCCATACCAGGCAACATCCTAATAAATCTCCACTCAACCCATTCCAAAGCTTCCACATCCTTCCTAAATGCGGTGACCAGAACTGTACGTAATACTCCAGGTGCGGCCTTTCCAGTGTCTTGTACAGCTGAAGCATGATCTCATGGCTCCAAAACGCAATCCCTCTGCCAATAAATGTCAATACATCATATGCTTTCTTAAGAACCCTATCAACCTGGGTGGTAACTTTCAGGGATCTATGCACCTGGATACCGTGATCTCTCTGTTCATCCACACTGCCAAGAAATGTATCATTAGCCCAGTCCTCTGCATTTCTGTTACTTCTTCTGAAAAGCAGAACCTCACATTATTCTGCATTAAACTCCATTTGCCATTTCTCAGCCCAGCTCTGCACCTTATCTATGTCCCTCTGTAACCCACACATCCTTCAGCATTATCCACAACTCTGTTTACCTTAGTGTCATCTGTAATTTTACTAACCCATCCTTCTATGCCTATGTCTAGATCATTTATAAAAATGACAAACATAAGTGGTCCCAAAACAGATCCTTGCAGCACACTACTGATAACTGAGCTCCAGGATGAACATTTCCCATCAACCACCACCCTCTGTCTTCTTTCACATAGCCAATTTCTGATTCAAACCTCTAAACCACCTTCAATTCTGAAACTCTGTATTTTGTGCAATAGCCTACTATGTGGAATCTTATCAAATGCCTTACTGAAGTCCAGATACACCACACCAACTACTTTATCTTCATCCATCTGTTTTGTTACTTTTGCGAAGAAATCAATAAGATTAGCGAGGCACAACCTCCCCTTCACAAAACCATGCTGATGATCCCTAATCAAATTATTCTTTTCCAGATGATTATAAATCCTATCTCTTATAACCTACTTCAACATCTTACCCACAACCGAAGTAAGGCTTACTGGCCTATAATTACCAGTGTTTTCTCGAACATTTGCTATCCTCCAGTCTTCTGGCACTATTCCTGTAGACAATGATGACATAAAGATCAAAGCTAAAGACTCTGCAAACTCCTCCCCAGCTTCCCAAAGAATCCAAGGGTAAATCCCATCTGGCCCAGGGGTCTTATCTATTTTCAGATCTTCCAAAATTGCTGAAACCTCCTCTTCATCAACTGAAATCCCATCTAATCTAGTAGCCTGTATATCTCTGTATTCTCACTAACATTGCTCTTTTTCAATATGAATACTGATGAAAAGTATTTATTATGTGCTTCCCCATGTCCTCAGATTCCACACACAACTTCCCACTACTATCTTTGATTGACCCTAATCTTACTCTAGTCATTCTTTTATTCCTGATATACTTATCAAGGACCCGAAGTGGCTGCTCCTTGAATAGGCTCCACATTTCAAGTGTGTCCATCCCCTGCAGTTTCCTTCCCCATCCTATGCATCCTAAATCTTCCTAATCATAATTGCCTTTCCCCCAGTTATAACTCTTTCCCTGTGGTATATATACCTATACCTGCCCATTGCTATTGTAAACATAACCAAACTATCGCCAAAGTACACACCTATCTCCAAATCTAGCATCTAGCCAGGTTCATTCCCCAGCACCAAATCCAATATGGCATCGCCTCTTAAGCCAGAAAACCATACTGCACACATTGAACAAAAACTGATCTTCCTAAACTACTTGAACTATAGTATTCCCAGTCAATATTGGGGAAGTTAAAGTCCCCCATAACAATTGCTCTGTTACTCTCGCTCCTATTGAGAATCATCTTTGCTATCTTTTCCTCCATATGCTGGAACAATTCAGAAGTTTATAGAAAACTCCCAACAGGGTGACCTCTCCTTTCCTGTTTCTAACCTCAGCCCATACTACCTCAGTGGATGTGTCCTCATGTGTTATATCAGCTGCTGTAATATTACCCCTGATTAACAATACCGTACCCTCACCCTTTTACCATCTTCTTTGTTCTTACTGAAACATCTAAATCCTGGAATCTGCATCAAGCATTCCTGTCCCTCCTTTAGCCATGTCTCTGAAATGTCCACAACATCAAAATCCCAGGTACCAACCCATGCTGCAAGGTCACCCATTTTATTCCGATGGTCCTGGCATTAAAGTACACACATTTCAAACCAACATCCTGATTGTTGGTGTGCCGTCTCGCGACCTTGTAAACCTATTCCTGACCACACTGGAATGACAATTCAGGTTCCCATCCCCCTGCTGCATTAGTTTAACCACCCCCCCACCCCCGAAGAGCATTAGCAAGTCTCCCTCCTGGAGATTGGGACCCCTCTGGTTCAGGTGAAGACCATCTTGTTTGTAGAGATCCAACTTTCCACAGAAAGACCTCCAATTGTCTAAGAATCCAAAACCCTCCATCCTGCATCATCCCTGCAGCCATGTGTCCAGTTCTGTGCTCTCCTTGTTCCTCACTTCACTAGCATGTGGCACAGGCAACAAGCCAGAGATAACAAATCTGTTTGTTTTCGCTCTAAGCTTCCACCCGAGCTCCCTGAATTTCTGCCTTAGATCCCCACCTTCCTTCCTGTCTATGTTGTTGGTGCCGGTGTGGACCACGACTTGGGGCAGAGAGATCTGGGTGACCTGGTGTATGAATCACAGAAGGTTAGCTTGCTGGAAGAGCATGTAATTGGGAAAGCTAATGATTTATTGCAGGAAGAATTGAATGCAAGAGTTGGGAGGTTTTGCTCCAGCTATATAAGACATTGGTGTGTCTGCATCTAGAGTGCCATCCTGGTCACCATATGTGGGGAGGGATGTTAAAGTGCTGGAATAGTTCAGAGAAGATTTAATGAGTAATACCTGGATTGAGAAGATCGTCTTCACTGGCAACTGGGGTGGTACCAGGGGACTGGAGAGTAGCGAATGTTGTGCCCCTGTTCAAAAAAGGGAATAGGGATAACCCCGGGAATTACAGGCCAGTTAGTCTTACTTCTGTGGTAGGCAAAGTAATGGAAAGGGTACTGAGGGATAGGATTTACGAGTATCTGGAAAGACACTGCTTGATTAGGGACAGCCAGCACGGATTTGTGAAGGGTAGGTCTTGCCTTACAAGTCTTATTGAATTCTTCGAGGAGGTGACCAAGCATGTGGATGAGGGTAGAGCAGTGGATGTAGTGTACATGGATTTTAGTAAGGCATTTGATAAGGTTCCCCATGGTAGGCTTATGCGGAAAGTCAGGAGGCATGGGATAGAGGGAAATTTGGCCAATTGGATAGAAAACTGGCTAACCGGTCGAAGTCAGAGAGTGGTGGTAGATGGTAAATATTCAGCATGGAGTCCAGTTACAAGTGGAGTTCCGCAGGGATCAGTTCTGGGTCCTCTGCTGTTTGTAATTTTTATTAATGACTTAGATGAGGGAGTCGAAGGGTGGGTCAGTAAATTTGCAGATGATACAAAGATAGGTGGAGTTGTGGACAGTGAGGAGGGCTGTTATCGGCTGCAGAGGGACTTAGATATGATGCAGAGCTGGGCTGAGGAGTGGCAGATGGAGTTCAACCCTGCCAAGTGTGAGGTTGTCCATTTTGGAAGGACAAATAAGAATGCGGAATACAGGGTTAATGGTAGGGTTCTTGGTCAGGTGGAGGAACAGAGGGATCTTGGGGTCTATGTACATAGATCTTTGAAGGTTGCCACTCAGGTGGATAGAGTTTGTAAGAAGGCCTATGGAGTATTATCGTTCATTAGCAGAGGGATTGAATTCAAGAGTCGTGAGGTGATGTTGCAGCTGTACAGGACTTTGGTTAGGCCACATTTGGAGTACTGTGTGCAGTTCTGGTCGCCTCACTTTAGGAAAGATGTGGAAGCTTTGGAGAGGGTGCAGAGAAGATTTACCAGGATGTTGCCTGGAATGGAGAGTAGGTCGTACGAGGATAGGTTGAGAGTTCTCGGCCTTTTCTCGTTGGAACGGCGAAGGATGAGGGGTGACTTGATAGAGGTTTATAAGATGATCAGAGGAATAGATAGAGTAGACAGTCAGAAACTTTTTCCCCGGGTACAACAGAGTGTTACAAGGGGACATAAATTTAAGGTGAAGGGTGGAAGGTATAGGGGAGATGTCAGGGGTGGGTTCTTTACCCAGAGAGTGGTGGGGGCATGGAATGCGCTGCCCGTGGGAGTGGTAGAGTCAGATTCATTGGCGACCTTTAAGCGGCATTTGGATAGGTACATGGATGGGTGCTTAATCTAGGATAGAAGTTCGGCACAACATCGTGGGCCGAAGGGCCTGTTCTGTGCTGTATTGTTCTATGTTCTATGTTCTATGTTCTATTGCTTTATGAGGAAAGGCTGGACAGGTCAGGCCTGGATCTTCCGAAGTTCGGAGGAGTCTGAGTTGGCTTAATTGAAACATACAAGATCCTGAGAGGACTTGATCAGGTGGATGTTGAAAGCATATTTCCTCTTGTGGAAGAATCGAGAATTAGGGTTAAAATTTTAAAAATAAGCGGGCATCAATTTAAAACAGATACAAATATGGAAACTTATCTTTAATCTCAGAGGGTTGTGAGCCTTTGGAATCCCCTTCGTGAAAAGGCTGGGGATACAGTATTTATAAGACAGGAAATAGAAAGGTTATCGGGGCTATGCAGGAATGTTGGATTGAGGTTAAAATCAGATTAGCCACAATTGTATTGAATGGTGGAGTTGGCTCAAAGGGCTGAATGGCCTCCTCCTGTTCCTTGTTTATTTGTTCTTTTGTTCATATTATTTCCAAGCATGAGCTCTTACTTTGTGCAGGAGCCTTTCATGTGGCACTTTATCAAATGTCATATGGAAATCCATTGGTTCTACTTAATCCACTTGTTACATCCTCCAAGAATGTGAGTAAATTTGTCAAACATGATTTCCTTTCCACAAAATCATGCTGACTGCCCAATTGTATTATAATTTCCTCATTGCCTCATTTTTAAATTCAGATCAGAAACCTTTACTGAAAACTTTGTGACAACTGGTTTCCAGATACAAGATATTATTAGTTTCAGATACATTTTTAGGTCCATTTAAGTTTGTTCAAGTGAAGTTTATTTCCAAAGGGCCCAACTCTGTGTCTCTACAGGTCCACTTTTGAAAAGACCCTTCATTTTTTGGTAATTTCAGTTTCTCAATGTGCAGATAAAGGATATCAGACCGACAATGGATTTCAGTATTTTCCCTGTTATAGATGTAATGTGAACTGGTCTATAATTTCCTGCTTTCTATCCCCCTCCTCTCTTGAACAGACGTCCATTCTGTTGGGTCCATTCCAGAATCCAGGGAAATTTGGAAGATTGAAACAGTTAAATCTGCAGCCACTTCTAGGAATTTGTAAATTTTTCGTCCCATCAGCTTGTCTAATATTTTTCAGTATTGACAGAGAGTATTTAAGTTCTCACTTTCCTCTGTCCCTCTTTCCCAAACATTAGTAGGATGCTTTCAGTCTTCTATACCCTTCTGTCATATAGGCAGATATAAAATATTAAGGTAAAAACAATGACTGCAGATGCTGAAAACCAAATACTGGATTAGTGGTGCTGGAAGAGCACAGCAGTTTAGGCAGCATCCAACGAGCAGCGAAATCGACGTTTCGGGCAAAAGCCCTTCATCAGGAATACTGAATTCCTGATGAAGGGCTTTTGCCCGAAACGTCGATTTCGCTGCTCGTTGGATGCTGCCTGAACTGCTGTGCTCTTCCAGCACCACTAATCCAGATATAAAATATTGCCACACCTCACCGAGGTAATGTACTGGATATCAAGTCCCACTATTCCCAGTATTGTCGGACAAGTTAAAAATTTTGAAAAGTATGCAGAATTCTCAACTTACATGGCCTTCAGATCTCAATTGACAGAAAGCCAGGACCAGGTTTCTGTACTTAACAAGAACTATTGTTTATTACAAGTAAATCGGCTTTAACTAAGGGTAAGTGAAAGTGAGAACTGCAGATGCTGGAGATCAGAGTCGAGAGTGTGGTGCTGGAAAAACTCTAATCCCCTTATAAATTCCCCATCACACTCATGGACAGAAGGACAGACGACAAGGGCAGTTGATTGGTTGCTCTTCACAGCTTGCTGAGCTGATTGTTATAAATTTTGTGCTAGTCTAAATGTTGCTTTTTGGTCTTCCTTCTCTGGATCATTTCACTGGTTTACAGCAAGTACCGGGGACTAATTTGTATTTATGGAAAGGTCTTTGACTTATCAATTAAAGTCACAACCTACAGCAATGGCTGAAGGAAAAACTCTGACTTTCTTCGGACTTAAAGTAGGTTTTGCAGCAGAGAACAGAGACAGCCTCTGAGTAGGTGGTGACCAACTGACTTCTCTGTGTCTTGGTCTAAGTCTCTGGCTGTTCAACTATCTGAGAACCAATCACATAGTTGTAAGCCCTTTTGTCATCGATAACTGGTCACAAGTCTACAGATCAATTATTTACTTGCTGCCAATCGAAGATCCATTTGGACCCAACCGTTCAGCTCCAGCTCATCTGCAAACTACACATAAGCAACTTGTGGACCAGCAGCTGTGTAAACAGTGAGTCATGTTACTTGATTTCAAAAATATGCAGTGATCCTCCAGTAATCTTTAAAACAGTACGTTCCCAATTCAGTCTACAATTAAAAATATGGAAAAAAAATCTTTATATTATGTGTTCATATTCTTTGTCCTTTCCTAGTTTTCCATTTTTATTTTCACAATTCCATCCAATAAGGAGACAGCATTTACTTTAGCCACTCGCTTCTGTGTTGTATACCAATGAAAGCTCCTTTTTAAAAATCCTTTTTTGCTAGTTTACTGCTTTTATTTATTTCTCCCTTTTAGTATTTTAAAGCATCCTTTGCTGGTTTTGAAAACACAAACTGAACATATATTAATTGAGAATTCTAAAACAAATGTTAAATGTTTGCTCGAGTTTAAGTGCAGTCTTTCTTGTCAAACTATTTTCTATTATATTATTACCGAGTTTTTCGCCGCACCTCAACCAATACTATCCTCCTAACTGTTGAATTGCCTTCGTTTACGATATAGATATTAGTTTTGAATAGAAATAGAAGATCCTTTCATGCCGCATGTACAGTACAGAGCGCATAAGTACAGTGAAATGATTTTACAATGACTACCTTCAAATGGTGGTCTCTGGATTATTGGTGCTGGAAGAGCACAGCAGTTCAGGCAGCATTCAAGGAGCAACAAAATCGACGGTTTGGGCAAAAGCCCCTCGGCATCTTAGTAATAAATAAAAATCTTGGATAAAAAAGCCGATTAAAAGGAAAAGAACTGGCATTATTACGGTGTCTAAAATATAGTTAAAATAAGATAGTTATAACAGAGTTAAAGGATTGATGTTGCAGTCCAGGAAATAGTTTCAAATAATAGCACTTCAGCATCGAGTCGGACTGCCTGCACCTGATCCTCCTCCAACAACATCCTTGTTCCTCCCCCGCCTCCAGTCCGCTATTCACTGCCACTCAGCAGCACAAGGGACGTCCACGCTGCTCTGTGATTCTGGTTACCCCCTCACCCCGCTCCAGTACTCGGGTTAGCCCCCTCACCCCACTCCAGTATTCGGGTTACCCCCACACCCCGCTCCAGTACTCGGGTTACCCCCTCACCCAGCTCCAGTACTCGGGTAACCCCCGCACCCCGCTCCAGTACTCGGGTTACCCCCTCACCACGCTCCAGTACTCGGGTTACCTTCTCACCCCGCTCCAGTACTCGGGTTACCCCCTCACCCTGCCCCAGTACTCGGGTTACCCCCTCACCCTGCTCCAGTACTCGGGTTACCCCCTCACCCCGCTCCAGTACTCGGGTTACCCCCTCACCCCGCTCCAGTACTCGGGTTACCCTCTCACCCCGCTCCAGTACTCGTGTTACCCCCTCACCCCGCTCCAGTACTCGGGTTACCCCCTCACCCCGCTCCAGTACTCGGGTTACCCCCTCACCCCGCTCCAGTACTCGGGTTACCCTCTCACCCCGCTCCAGTTCTCGTGTTACCCCCTCACCCTGCTCCAGTACTCGGGTTACCCCCTCACCCCGCTCCAGTACTCGGGTTACCCCCTCACCCTGCTCCAGTACTCGTGTTACCTCCTCACCCCGCTCCAGTACTCGGGTTACCCCCTCACCCCGCTCCAGTACTCGGGTTACACCCCTCACCCCGCTCCAGTACTCGTGTTACCCCCTCACTCTGCTCCAGTATTCGGGTTAACACCTCACACTGCTCCAGTATTCGGGTTAACCCCTCACCCTGCTCCAGTACTCGGGTTACCCCCTCACCCCGCTCCAGTACTCGTGTTACCCTCTCACCCCGCTCCAGTACTCGGGTTACCCCCTCACCCCGCTTCAGTACTCGGGTTACCCTCTCATCCCACTCCAGTACTCGGGTTAGCCCCCTCACCCCGCTCCAGTACTCAGGTTACCCCCTCACCCTGCTCCAGTACTCGTGTTACCCCCTCACCCCGCTCCAGTACTCGGGTTACCCTCTCATCGCACTCCAGTACTCGGGTTAGCCCCCTCACCCCGCTCCAGTACTCAGGTTACCCCCTCACACTGCTCCAGTACTCGTGTTACCCCCTCACCCTGCTCCAGTACTCGTGTTACCCCCTCACCCCGCTCCAGTACTCGGGTTACCCTCTCACCCTGCTCCAGTACTTGAGTTATCCCCTCACCCTGCTCCAGTACTCGTGTTACCCTTTCACCCTGCTCCAGTACTCGGTTTACCCCCTCACCCTGCTCCAGAATTCGGGTTACCCCCTCACCCCGCTCCAGTACTCAGGTTACCCCCTCACCCCGCTCCAGTACTCGTGTTACCCTCTCACCCCGCTCCAGTACTCGGTTTACCCCCTCACCCCGGTCCAGTAATCAGGTTACCCCCTCACCCTGCTCTAGTACTCGTGTTACCCCCTCACTCTGCTCCAGTACTCTGGTTACCCCCTCACCCCGCTCCAGTACTCGGGTTACCCCCTCACCCCGCCCCAGTACTCGGGTTACCCCCTCACCCCGCTCCAGTACTCGGGTTACCCCCTCACCCTGCTCCAGTACTCGTGTTACCCCCTCACTCTGCTCCAGTACTCGGGTTACCCCCTCACCCCGCCCCAGTACTCGGGTTACCCTCTCACCCCGCTCCAGTACTCGGTTTACCCCCTCACCCCGGTCCAGTAATCAGGTTACCCCCTCACCCTGCTCTAGTACTCGTGTTACCCCCTCACCCCGCTCCAGTACTCGGGTTACCCCCTCACCCTGCTCCAGTACTCGTGTTACCCCCTCACTCTGCTCCAGTACTCGGGTTACCCCCTCACCCCGCTCCAGTACTCGGGTTACCCCCTCACCCTGCTCCAGTACTCGTGTTACCCCCTCACTCTGCTCCAGTACTCGGGTTACCCCCTCACCCCGCCCTAGTACTCGGGTTACCCTCTCACCCTGCTCCAGTACTCGGGTTACCCCCTCACCCCGCCCCAGTACTCGGGTTACCCTCTCACCCCGCTCCAGTACTCGGGTTACCCCCTCACCCTGCTCCAGTACTCGTGTTACCCCCTCACTCTGCTCCAGTACTCGGGTTACCCCCTCACCCTGCTCCAGTACTCGGGTTACCCCCTCACCCCGCTCCAGTACTCGGGTTAGCCCCTCACCCCGCTCCAGTACTCGGGTTAGCCCCTCACCCCGCTCCAGTACTCAGGTTACCCCCTCACCCCGCTCCAGTACTCAGGATACCCCCTCACCCCGCTCCAGTACTCGTGTTACCCTCTCACCCCGCTCTAGTACTCAGGTTACCCCCTCACCCTGCCCCAGTACTCGGGTTACCCCCTCACCCTGCTCTAGTACTCGTGTTACACCCTCACTGTGCTCCAGTACTCGGGTTACCCCCTCACCCCGCTCCAGTACTCGGGTTACCCCCTCACCCCGCCCCAGTACTCGGGTTACCCCCTCACCCCGCTCCAGTACTCGGGTTACCCCCTCTCCCTGCTCCAGTACTCGTGTAACCCCCTCACTCTGCTCCAGTACTCGGGTTACCCCCTCACCCTGCTCCAGTACTCGGGTTACCCCCTCACCCCGCTCCAGTACTCAGGTTACCCCCTCACCCCGCTCCAGTACTCAGGTTACCCCCTCACCCCGCTCCAGTACTCAGGTTACCCCCTCACCCCGCTCCAGTACTCGGGTTAGCCCCTCACCCTGCTCCAGTACTCGGGTTAGCCCCTCACCCTGCTCCAGTACTCGGGTTACCCCCTCACCCCACTCCAGTACTCCGGTGACCTGATCATGCACCGATCTGGTACTTCGGCCTCCCGTACTCGCTGCTCCAGGATTCAGGTTTCCCCCGATGCCCCCAAAAAAGGAAAAAATGGAAAGTAAACAAAAAGAACAGACGAGGCAGAGGAGTTCCAGTTGGAACATCCTACTCTGCCGCCATCTTTCAAACATGGTTTTAAACAAAGTTTCTCACCCCTTCATCACTTCCTTGGAGCATGTTTGACTATAAGGTCATTCATTGATCCTGTCACATTATACATTCCCAGATCTGAAGTGGTCTATTGCATTGTCGGTTCCTAGAGTGATTGGAACAAGACTGGCTTGGTGGATATAAT
The DNA here is from genome assembly GCF_047496795.1 of Chiloscyllium punctatum. Classification (NCBI taxonomy): domain Eukaryota; kingdom Metazoa; phylum Chordata; class Chondrichthyes; order Orectolobiformes; family Hemiscylliidae; genus Chiloscyllium; species Chiloscyllium punctatum. The sequence goes on along the minus strand of NC_092746.1, from coordinate 86,859,880 downwards.
TGAGTATGAGTTCCCTGATTGGGGCTGTTAACTGGACAAATCAGGGAGTCCTGGCTGACAGAAATAACAGGAGTCTCAGGGATTGTCCTCACTCCAGGGACCGGCACTGGGCTAGCAGGTCAGAGTTCATGTACTGTGCCTGCGTAAATAAGGGGTGACTTAGTGATGGGATACTGGCCTCTGTGGAGTTATTTCAGTTCCAAACATAGTTCAGCATCCAAGTAATCTCATTAACAGTGTTGCATTACTGTACATCATATTGACGTAAGACTAAAAAGTATGCAAATACCTATATCTGTTCTGTCACCATTGTTTGCTTGAGTACTGATGGTTTCACAGAAGCTATTTACTAAAAGGAAGAACAATATGCTTGTCATGATCAGTGACAAGGCACAGAGCCACTATTGTGTAACTCAAAGGGAAAAGGTTTACAAATTGTCTTTCCTTGTTGTCTGATTTTGCATATACAGTCTGACAAGACATTTAGACTGACAGCTTTTCATTCTTGTGCATGAAGTGGTTCTCTGAAGTTTCAACCAGACTGTTGCAAGCTTGGTTGGATAAAGTATTTAGGAGTAGGAAATTCAGTATAATTTGTTCTTAATTTTTATTTATATTAATTCTATTTTCACATCAGCACATCTGCATCCATTTAATCGAGCTGGTGTTTATTCCTAATAATATATTCATTATTTATTCACTGTACAGCACTTTGGAATGCTGTTAAGTCATGCAAGACGCTGTCTAAATTAAGTTCCTTGCTTCATCTAAAAGTTATTGGGAAACTCAGGATTTGACTTTCTTAAATGGAAATCCTAACAGCATGACTTTGAAAAGTCAATAATGTATTTATTACTGTTTCCATTACCAATTACTCTCTACCCAATTTCCTTTCTCTTCATCCTCCTCAACCTCTCTTTAGTTCATTGACTCCTTGCTGGAAGAAGTTTCAACAAGGTCACAAACTCAAAGGTGAAAAAAATTGCAAAGCCCTAAATTTCAGTACAGCTTTTGCAGACATCTAGCCATGAATGCAACAGCAGGTCCTGGATACCCTGGAGAAATGGCATAGTCAAAATGTTTCTTTTCACTTTTTTTATCACGGGGTTTTTCAATCCCTTGCATAGGCACAGCAGCAGATGGCAGCAGCTCTCTTGGAGTTGTTACAATCCAGCATTACTTGGTATTAGGGGAATTGGATTGTCACATTAAGGCAGCTTCCCATACCACTCCTGATTAGGCTATGGTCAGGCTTTCAGTACGGGTGTTCTTGGTCAGGGGGCAGTGTCTTTGTAGTCCGGGGAACCAGTCTGGGAAGCAGGGATAGCATGGTCTAGGAGATGTGCAGACATCAGTCAGGGGCCTGGGCATTTCTCATCCAGGGCTGTCAGGTTAGATCGCTCAAATAGGTGGTCAACAATCAGTCCATTGGGCCCACCCACAGAATCCATGGTTGGTGGGGACAAGGGGACAAGGGGAATCACTGGTTCATGAAAGAGACTGAGCAAGTTATTTTTCAGGACTGGGAGCTGCAGATTGGAGGTAAGTAGGTGTGACATTTGTGAAGTGGGGGGCAATCGTTTCTGCAAGGGTACAGTGTTGTGAAACATGGATGGGAAGGGGGTTATGTGGGAAGGGGGGAGTTAAAGATGGTTTTCTTTCCAGAAATCATGAACAAGCACATGTTGAATTTGTACAATATAAATGTAATTTTATTGCAGATAAGGTAACTTTATTTACATGCTGCCACAAACCATAAAAGAGATCTATCAAATATTCCCTGGTGGATGCCAGAGCTTGTCGGTAGATAGAACAAGCACAGAATACAGTGTACAGGATACAGCCTCACTCACGATACAATTCAGTACAGTCCAAATGCTAAAGGTCAGAGGTTTAGCAAGTCGTCAGTCCTACCAGTAATTTTGCATGCAGAACACAGAAGCAAATATATGAGCTTACAGATTTGATCTTTTTTGGGTGCCGAACACTGCAAAGCTAAGGATATTTGAAATCTATGATTCAACACATAATGAGTTGTTGTTCAGAGCTGTAATACCTTTAAATAAATGTGCACAAATAAGTGGATTTAAGAAGTGTGAACTAAGGATTGTCATGTAATACAGCAAATCTTTGTTTTTAAGGATTAAGCAATTGGAAAGAATCAGCTAATATAAAGAAGCTGAAGTTGGTTATATTTCACAAAGCTAGGTAGGACCACCAATTCCATTATTACAGTGGCTATATGTGCACTAGGAATCATCTTTGGAAAAAAAAAGACACAGAAACCTACTGTTTGATATATCAAAAAACTTTCAACAGCTATTAATACCAAACTATAATTCTCAGGGAGTACATAAGAATCTGTAAACACCAGTCAAAACAAATGATCCACAATATAAATCACACTGAATACAGTAGTATTTCAAAAATGTTATGGCTTGCAGGCCAAATTGAAGCTCAACGTTGTCATGTTGGTTAATAAACAGAAATAAAATGGTTTCTATTACTTAGATAGGTGCTTCAGGTTGGTGTAACAGTACATGACCATTGCATAAAATAGAGTGGTTCTGTCACATAAGTGTTTCTAAATACTAGAGCATTCCAGAATGCAAAATCTGACAGAATATGTTCTCATTAGAATTGTATGCACATGAAAGAAAATTGATAAAATGAAGGCCGTCATACAAATTGGAATCTTAACTTGAATCCTGCTTTCACTGTTTCTATGTATTGTTTATATGAATTCTTAGTTTCATGATATGAAAACTTTGACTACTGTCAACTCAGATTGACTAAATTTATTGTCACACATTTTTTCCTGATGTTTGATCATCAAAATCCCAAGGGCAGATTGAAGCCATTTTTGTTGTGTTTACATCTGTGCTCTGCGAACTTTTATTGTCCTTAGTTGCAGCTGTGTTTCTTTCTGCTACTTGTAGAATAGGACTACTTCCCTCAATGTCCCACGGACATATTTCAGCACGTTTTTCTCTTTCTTTTCCTGCTCCATTGTTGTTTATGTTTTTGCTCTTTCCAATTGCAGAACCAGGCACTACTTTGACCTCCTTAGGGCAGCTTTCAGCCATACTGGATTTGTCTACCGGATTTTCATCTTTCATGTCCTTCTCCTTGTACTTTCCCTTCACTTTTACCTTGTTATCTTTCCTTTCTTTTGCTTTCTCTGTCTCTTTCCCTTTCCCTGTGGATACCAATGTTTTCATAGACAGCCCAAACCCTTTCATCACTGATTTTTTCTGGGGAATACTGCTTAATAAAGAGGCTGAGGCAGCTGGTGCTGGGCTCTGCTCTGATTCCGGTGACTCTGATGATTCAAATTCCCAAGGACAAACGTTCGCTCGATGAGCAGAAACTTGCTGTAGGCTACTGCTTGACGTTATATGTTCTGGCATGCTCCCTTTGTCTTTCCCATTTCCCGTCTCTCCTTTCTTCCCATCCCCTTTCGTACTCTGGCTTGTCTCTAATGCCTTGCTTGGCATTTCCTTGAGGTCCCAAGGGTGACTCTCACAAACCTTAGTTATTTGATTTGAATCCACATCTTTCGAAGTGGAAATAGTTTCAGACTGCTGAGTTATAGTTGTGCTACCCTCTGGGAGGCTTCGTTGTGTCTCCTCAAAATCCCAGGGGCACACTTCTGATATTTCAAGACTGCCTTGTGTTGCTTGTTTTTGTTTCACGACATTTTCCCCGGGCTTGTGTTTGTTGGTGTTCTGAGCCTTCACGCTTGAATGTGAACTGTGTATATTTTGTGATTCCATTGGTGCAATAGATACATGTTTTTGGATTCTTGACTCTGAAGGAGTAGGTGGCTGGTCTTGTACCTCCCAGGGACAGACTTCAGCTCTGTCGAATGGATCACTCAGTTGAGAGTTTGTTGTATCAGGGCTAACTGTGGACTGGCTATTAATGTGTTGCTTCATTATTCCAACTTTAGGACCTCTTCTTGCCTCTTCAGAAATGGAAGAGTGGCTCAAAGAGTTTTTTGGTTGAGATGGTTCCATTTCATGGTTATCTGCTGAGGGATAACTTTTGGTCACCTCTTTGCTTCTTTGCTGTGGTTTATAGTGTTTGGTGTGCTCATCCATGCTTTGTGTTTTGCCAGTCATTGCCAAAGTCTTCTCCTTTGCACTCGCGATGACACTGAGGGATTTCTGCAACATTGATGTTCTCGGATGCAAGGGTTTTTTGTCTGCACTTAAGTTATGTGCACTAGCAGATTTGCAAACTAATGGGACAGATTCTGTAGAAATATTGTCTGTCTTCTCAAGTGATTTTTTGGCTAACTTTTTCCCCATGAGTGAATCTAAGAGTCCAGCTTCTGTGTTGGAAACTTCAACTTTATTTGCCACAGAGATGTTGGAATCTTCACCTTGATCTGTCACATGGTCATAGCTACTGAGAGATTTTTGCAGCAGTAAGGCTTTACTTTTCATAAAGTCTTCTTTTGCTTTCACACTTGAGCTGGTGGGATCAAATGGATTCTTCCGAGCGATACTGATGCTGTTCCGGGCTATCGAAAGCTCTGAATGTTCCTTGTCCTCTTTGCTGCACTGTCTACTTACTGTCTCTGGAATTTCAGTGATGCGTCTCATAATTGATCGTCCTAACCCTTTCTTAGAGCTTCTCTTCTTTTGCAGATGTGGGTTATTAGCGGTCATCTTTTTTCTTTTGTAAATCTCCAGCTGTGCATATAGCTTCTTCAGTTCATCCTACAAGCAAACAATGGTGTGTTTATGTTTGAGTGCAATTTCAACAGCAATCTTTTATATCATGCAATAAGTATATGATCTGCACAAATTATACAAATGCTTTTAAATGAGTGACAACTCAGCAATGAAATCCAGGATTATTGAAAACTTAAAACAAACTGTATCCTGTTTTGGGAGTTTATTAATTACTGTTAGAAACTATTGGTATGTTGACTTAGAATGTTGTTTCCTTTCTTTAGCCTTTCTATGAAGTTTCACACAATTTCTTGCAAAGATTAGTCATATTTCAGTATTGTAGTTACTAACTGTGATGTAAGTATCATTTCAGTAAAATTGGAATTCATTAGATAAATAATCTGAAAAATTTGCATTTGTGTTAAATTTATATCAATATAAATGTAGATTAGCAAAAAGAAAATTGTTCTTTTACATTAATTATTCTTATAGTAATTTGTTCAAAGTAGAAATTTAAAAATTAAATGATGAGCAATAGTTAGTTTTACTTTTAAGGGAAGACATTGCTGCTTTGTGTTATATTGATCCCAAGCCAGTTAGTGAAGTATGAGACTAGACATTAGTGCTTTTCATGATAATGGGTTTTATTCACTGAATGCAGTCTTACATACGCTGGCTTGAGACTTGCAAACTCAGTGTAATAAATCACTTAACCCAGATGAAGCCCAATAAAAACAAAGTGAACTAAATGAACAGGTGACAGCCCCATCAAAATGTGCACAGTAACACATTGAAATTTAATCATGAGACCAGTTATAAACTTCAGCTCCTGTGGTGCTCAACTATCATGGGAAATCTAAAAAGTAATAGTGGACATTGCATACTTCTTTACCCAGCATACATGGGAGTGATCGTGACTGAGAAAGAGAAGCAAGCAGTCAGGTATAGTAACTTCTCCATGGCTCACTACCTAAACTTGTACATGCCTTCATCCAGTTCCTCCAAATTGCTCACGTCTTTGTCAATACAGTGTGCCCAAAGATCAGAAGCATGGGCTGAAGTGAAGTGAAATGCTGACCTAGCTAGTGACACCCTCATCACATGGATGAATAAAAAGCAATAATAAATTTGCAGACCAGACCTTTCAAATAATGATAAAAGGTCTGCAACCTTACACACTCAGTATTAATGTGGGATAGGGAGCAGTTTCTCCTGAGAAGGACTCTAAGCACTTAATTAAACAACGTATTTAACTTGTGTATCTTTACACTATAATTAGCATGCAATTACCATTTAGACAGGAGGTTCTATCTATCCTGGAGAACAAATGGGTCTCATCATCAGAAATTGTTCAAGACTCAGTCTGCAGTGAAGGAGCTGTTGAACGTAGACAAGTAATCTGGCCCTTGCTGATAAAATCAAGATATCTATTTGTTATTGGGAAACTCCTCTGAAGTCCATGGATCAATCTCGACCAACCTTTGTGGGATAATATCTTGGACCCAGGGGCATTTTATAGAGGAATTGACATCTAACCAGCCACACTGGAGATGAGGGATAGTCTGGTAGTTGCTTTGGTCTGCCAACAGGAAGCCTTGCCACTCTATGGACAATGTGTCATTGTTGTCAACAAAGAATACAATAATGTTGCAGCATAACTCCCAAATTTTTATTCCTATTTTATTTGATTTTCACATATTTTGCTTCATATATGTCATATTCTGGGACACTAAGATTCACTATATATTATTATTTGGAAATGTATGTGCATAATCGAGGACCATATATAATTGAATTTGATGTATTTGTATTTGTGTGTGGGTTAAGACTTAGTTTTAGCTTTGAGTTCTTTGTGTGTTAAAGGGTGTCTCGAAATATATTTTGCATTTAAATAAGGCTGTAAAAATCCTTAAGGTGAAGAGCTCAATGCTTCAGAAGAATAAGGTTAGAAGAAAGGAAACAATGGGCTGTTGCCGAGCAACAATGTGTCCTATGAGATAGAGTCATTAAGTCAAAGAGATGTACAGAACTGAAACAGACCCTTCAGTCCAACTCGTCCATGCCGACTAGATATCCTAACCTAATCTAGTCCCATTTGCCAGCACTTGGCCCATATACCTCTGAACCCTTCCTATTCATATACCCATCCAGATGCCTTTTAAATGTGGTAATTGTACTAGCCTCCACCACTTCCTCTAGCAGCCCATTCCATACATGTACCACTCTCTGCATGTAAACATTGCCCCTTAAGTCTCTTTATATCTTTCCCGTCTCACCTTAAACCTATGCCCTCTAGTTCTGGACTCCCCCAACCCAGCGAAAAGACCTTGTCTATTTATCCAATCCATGCCCCTCATGGTTTTTTAAACCTCTATAAGGTCACCCCTCAGCCTCCAATGCTCCAGGGAAAGCACCCACAGCCCAGTTAACCTCACCTTATATCTGAAATCTTCCAACCCTGGCAACATCCTTATTAATCTTTTCTGAACCCTTTTCAAGTTTCACAACATCCTTCCTATTGCAGGGAGACCAGAAGTACACGCAGTATTCCAGAAGTAGTCGAACTAATGTCCTGTACAGCCACAACATGACCTCGCAACTCCTCTGCACAATGCTCTGTATATAATGGAAAGCATACCAAATGCCTCCTTCACTATCCTATCTACCTGCAACACTGCTTTCAAGGAACTATGAACCATGAAATCCCAGATTATGGGCGGCACGGTGGCACAGTGGTTAACACTGCTGCCTCACAGCGCCAGAGATCTGGGTTCAATTCCCGCCTCAGGCGACTCTCTGTGTGGAGTTTGCACGTTCTCCCCGTGTCTGCGTGGGTTTCCTCCGGGTGCTCCGGTTTCCTCCCACACTCCAAAGATGTGTAGGTCAGGTGAATTGGCCATGCTAAATTGCCCGTAGTGTTAGGAAAGGGGTAGATGTAGGGGTATGGGTGGGTTGCGCTTCGGCGGGTGCGGTGTGGACTTGTTGGGCCGAAGGGCCTGTTTCCACACTGTAAAGTAATCTAATCTTTGTTCAGCAACACTCCCAGGACCTTACCACTAAGTGTACAAGTTCTGCTCTGATTTGTTTTTCCAAAATGGAGTACTTCACATTTATTTAAATTAAACTCCACCTGCCACTCCTTAGCCCATTGGCCCATCTGACCAAGATCCTATTGTACACTGAGGTAACCTTCTTCGCTGTCCACTACACCTCTAATTTTGGCGTCATCTGCAAACTTACTAACTATACATCCTATGTTCACATCCAAATCATTTATATAAATGTTGAAACGTGGTTGACCCAGCACCGATCCTTGTGGCACCCCACTGGTAACAGGTCTCCAGTCTGAAAAACAACCCTCCACCACCAACCTCTTTCCTCTACCTCTGAGCTAGTTCTATATCCAAATGACTAGTTCTCCCTGTATTCCATGAAATCTGACCTTGCTAACCAGTCTCCCATGAGGAATTTTGTCAAATGCCTTACTGAAGTCCATATAGATCATGTCTACCATTCTGCCCTCATCAATCCTCTTTGCTATTTCTTTAAAAATCTCAATCAGGTTTTGAGACATGATTTCCCATGCACAAAGCCATGTTGACTATCCCTAATCAGTCCTTGCCTTTCCAAATACATGTAAATCCTGTCCCTCAGGGTTCTCTCCAACAACCTGCTCATCACTGATGTCAGGCTCACTGGTCTATAATTCCTTGACTTTTCCTTACCACCTTTATTAAATAGTGGCACCATGTTAGCCACATCTAGTTTGCGGGCACCTCACTTGTGACTATCAATGATACAAATATCTCAGCAAGGGGCCCAGCAATCACTTCCATAGCTTCCCACAGAGTTCTAGGGTACACCTGATCAGGTCTGGGGGAATTATCCACTTTTATGCATTTCAAGACATCCAGCACCACCTCCTCTGTAATATGGACATTTTTCAAGATGTAACCATCTATTTTCCAACATTTTATATCTTCTATGTTCTTCCCCATCGTAAACACTAATGTAAAATACTCGTTTAGTATCTCCCCCATCTCCTGTGGTTCCACACATAGGCTGCTTTGCTGAACTTTAAGGGGACCTATTCTCTCCTAGTTACTCTTTTGTCTTTAATGTATTTATAAAAACCCTTTGGATTCTCTTTAACCCTATTTGCCAAAGTTATGTCATGTCCCCTTTTTGCCGTCGTGATTTCCCTCTTGTGAAAACGTTTAAAAAGAGAGAACCATCCAGAAGGTTTAACAGTGTGCAGGTTTCTGTCAGACAGAACAGGTCAATAGCAGCAATGAGCTATTTGCCCTGCAGTCTTCAAAACTACTTTGACGAAAAAGAAGTCCTGAGTAGTTTAATATCAGTGAGAGAAATCTCCACAAACTGAAACAGAAGGCTATTGAAAATGAGTTTTAGGAATCCATGTTAAGAAATAAGTGAGCTGTGTTCGCAGATTATTTATGGGTCTCATGAAGAAATATTAACGAAAGGAGCTGACAGTCAATGAATGCATATATTTGGGGGAAAAAAAATCAAAATATAACTGTGCCAAGTGAACAAGGAAACTGGAAACTAGGTGACCCATCACTGAGTTTTGGATATCTGTAAGTTGTTGTTGAGGATAAAAGTATTAAATTTTTATTTCTGATATTTGTAACAAGACCATTTCAACTAGTTCTTGTGTAATGTAAAGCTGTTAGTGTTTTTTCCTTCTGTATGTAAAAAGCTTTGATGCAGTTTCGTTAAAATTACTTTGGGAGCCTGTTGTGAATATATTCAGTGACTTATCACCACGGTAATGAAATTATGAAAATAAAACTTATAGTCTATCAAGAACTGGATTTATTCTGGAATCTCTTTATCTTCTGTTTCCATAATTGCTTTCTATCAATTTTCAGTCTTTTTGTGCTGATCTCTTCATCGACTCTGCATGCTGTCTGGAACTTTCTCTTACCAAATAAATTGTTCTGAGGTCAGTTCCAGGAGAAAGTTCCAGGCAGCATGCAGATTCGATGAAGAGGTCAGCGCAAAAAGATGAGAAGTTGATAGGAAGTAAAGGTGGTAGTTACATAAACAGAAGATAAAAAGACTGGAGCAAAGGTTTTCAACTGCAGCAATGCAGCAAGATGCCATGAAATTCTCAGCAGCCCCTCCAATCAGTGTAGTGGCTTCTGATACTCCACATGCTTGGAGATTTGGCACCTGCACGCGAGCTGCACCAAACTCGCTCTGAGAAGAAACTGAGCATGTGCAGTAAAGAGGGGTACAGCTGAGATGGTTTTTGAAGTGGCCTGCCCACCTGGACATATTTCGACATTAGCTTGGATTTTAAAGTGGATGTTCTTGGATTTTTTTTTTAAGTTATTCTGTCTTAGTTAGTCTTAGATTCTAAGAAGAAATGTATACGTTTCTTGTCATATGAGGCCATCCCTCCTCTACTTCAGTTGATGAAACATCTAAACCGAAAGGAACAAAAAAGGAATGTCTGTTCAGAGACAGTGCAATGAGTATATCTGAGTGTCTGGTCTTCAGAGAGAAGTTGATGAGCACTGTAAAGGTATCAATCAAGTTAAGACATGGATGAAACATCCATCTGTTGTGAACAAACACATCTAGCACTTAAAGAACTTGAGCGAACAAAATATCAAGCAGACACAACATCTGATGGACTGTGCATGGGTATTGAATAAAGTTCAAGAGTTAAGTTACCTGGTGGCAAAATCAAAATAACCAAATACCATTGTCAAAAACTTAATCATACTTGCATGTAAAAAATCTCAGTGTGATGTTAGGAGCTGATGCTGCAAACAAGACTGTCAAAATTCCACCCTCTAATAAAACGTTGAATTGATGACATGTCAGCAGAATTGATGACATGGCTACAATATGCTGCTGTAAGAGATGTTCGCTACTCATGGGAAGTTTGCTTTCCGGATTGGTAAGTCCTCCGATATAAGTAGACAATGCCCACTGTTGGCCATCCTTTGGTATGTTGATAGGAACTCCATTTAGGAGTACGTTTTCTTTTGCAAGGAGCTACTGAGCCATGCGACTGGTGAAGAAATATTTTGGGTAAAAGATACCTTCTCAAGGTAAAACATGTGTTGGACATGTGCACTGATGGAGCAGCCTCCATGACAGGGAAGTTGAAGGGTTTGTTAGTAAGGTGAAGGAGTAAAATCCTGACATTCCGATCACCTACTGCATCCTCTACTGTGAAGCTCTTGTAGCCAAAGAATGCCACCGGAGTTAGCTGCAGTACTAAACAAGCTATGATAATTGTGAATTACATAAGAATCACGTGTTCACTATTGTGTATACAGAGATAGAGGCTGAGCATCAGAGTTTACTGTTACACACTGAGGTGTGATAATGATCACTGGGTAAGGTTCTCTCTTGTATTCACGAGCTCAGGAGAGAACTGACAGAGTTGTCAACAACACATGAACTGCCTTATAAAGAGTTACTATCTGGTTATAGTTGGCAGGATAAGCTGGACATGTTCAGCCATCTGAGTGAGATGAATATTAAAATGCAGGAGAAGAATGAGATATACCTTACCATCACAGAAAAACTCCAAGCTTTCAGTTCAGAGGTGCAGAAATCCCATCTACAGTCAAGTAATAGCCAATGACTATGGAGTGTATTTTTAGATGATGGCGTAGCACCACAATAAAATTGCATCCTGTGACTTCTTAAGGCATGATCCACATTAATGATCCTCATCATCATTCTGAGTCAGACCCAGAATATGACATTTACAGTAGATTAAAGGGAGGTGAATACAGCGGTGGAACAAATTGGAAAATAGAAACACCATCATGTGTTGTAAATGTAGTCTCTTTTTCTTAGACAATCCTTTGAGATTAAGAAGAATTATTTTCCCCTCTGGAGCAGTGGATCCTGAGGTGACTAATGGGCAGATACATACATTCTGCTACAACTGGAGCACCTGGTGCTTGTAAAGGTGGGTGCATGTGATGCCCAGGTTTTCACACACTCCTATTCTTTGTGCTTGGTTTTCACCTGGGCGCATTGGATCTGCTCAAGGTGCTTGGCACCTTCACAGATGCATCATTTCTTGTTTGCTTGGTCATTGTCAAGAGATTCTCATGAGTCAATGGGGATGTTATGTGTTCTCATGGAGACTTTGAGGATATCTGACCAATTGGTTACCATTTGATCTGCAGAAGCTCAGAGTATCAAACTCATTTTGCAAATCTTGTGTCCAGCATATGGATTATGTTGCTCGCCAATGTAGCTGATCAACAATAACCAGTGCCTTGATGTAGGATAACATCTTGAGAGAGGACATTAATATTGGAATGCCTATCCAGCCAGTAGATTTGCAGAATTTTGTGGATGGATCAGTGGTGATATATCTCCAGGAATCTAAGGTATCTGATATTGATTGTCCACGTATCTGTTGCCTAAATGGCAGGTAGCACAAATGACCTGTAAACCTTGAGTTTGGTGCTGGGTTTGAGGTCTTTGTCATCAAACACTTGGTTCCTAAGATGATCAGAAGATCAACTGTTGCCATGAAGGCTGCATTTCATCCTTGATGTCTGCTTCATTTTAAAAGGTGCTCCCAAGATATAAGAGTTATCCAACAGTTTGCCTTGGATCAATGGGGGACAGATTGATAGGAGACTCTGTCATCCAGACTTTTTAGCCTATGGCCTAATCTCTTTCTGAATATTTCAAGGATAATTTGGAGCTCAGCCTTTGAGTGTATGCACACAAGAATGTCATCTGCATATAGCAGCTTGATGACAGGTTGGAGTGAACTTGTCTCTGAGCTGCAGTGGTTAGCACTGCTGCCTCACAGCGCCAGAGACCCGGGTTCAATTCCCGCCTCAGGCAACTGTCTGTGTGGAGTTTGCACGTTCTCCCCGTGTCTGCGTGGGTTTCCTCCGGGTGCTCCGGTTTCCTCCCACAGTCCAAAGATGTGCAGCGCAGGTGAATTGGCCATCCTAAATTGCCCGTAGTGTAGGTAAGGGGTAGATGTAGGGGTACGGGTGGGTTGCGCTTTGGCGGGCGGTGTGGACTTGTTGGGCCGAAGGGCCTGTTTCCACACTGTAAGTAATCTAATCTAATCTAAACAGTTTCCTGCTTATCCAATAGAGAGGCTTCACTCTGGCAGTAAGTTTTATGGATGTATAGTGAGGTTTTGCCAGGAGGAAGACACTAAAAAACATTGATATGATAACATAGCATTGTTGGACCCCAATTTTTACATGCACTGGTTCTGTGGTGGATCGATTGATGAGGATCACAGCACACATGTTGTCATGCTACAGGCAGAGAATTGGGACAAACTTCTGCTGATATACAACTTTGAGGAGACTCCACAATCTATCTCAGTTGACATAGTCAATGTTTTTTGTGGCTGAGAAGAAGACCATTCCTCTTGCTGCTCCATGCACAGTTCTTGAAGATTGTATGCAAGTGTCAAGGATTGGAGCAAGCGAATTGCTATAAGGTTTTGTATTTGTCTCTCATGAATTAAGGAGTTTGTAATAACCAGGTCATGGCTTAGGTACAAAGGTGGTGAGGACACAGTTGGGGGCATCAGGAAAGAACAAGGTCGGCTGTGGAGGATATAAAAATGGTAAAGTACAATTTTCACCCTTAAGTGAGCTACCTGACCCATAGAGCATTCTTGTGGGAACTCAAATCATTTGTGAAAAATATCAGAAAATATAATAATGGAATAGGAACACCAAGAAAATGCTCAATTTTGGCTCAAGAAGGAAGGACTTTTAATGTAGTCTATTATGAAATATTCAAATCTGGCTTTTCACAATGATGAGAGCATCTCATTGTAGAAAGAGAGAATAAGGCCAAAATTGGAAGTCCCACTATAGAATGGCATCTACAGTTTTTACAGGGGTGAAATGAGTGAGAATGATAATTTTGCGTGAATTTAGATATTTGTGTTTCATAGTTATGGGATTAAAATTCTTCACAAAAATGATTGTCTAAAACAAGACAATTAGATAAAATTATGAATGAAATTTGCTGAATGCAAGAAATCTCCAAATGTTCAAAGAAATATTTTGTCCTCTAACTTTTCAGTGGAATACACTACTTAGTCCATATGCCTGGAGGGCCAATTTTTCATCTTATTACTTTGTAAAATACTTTCTCATTACCTTTCTTTTTAAAAGTTATTTTTAACTCACTTGCTATTATTCCCTGGTTCGGAACAGCAGCCCAGCTATTATTTATCAATAAGCACTTCAGAGTTCCTAACAGCACAAATTATTAATATTGCTGGCTTGATTGGTTCGGTCCAACAAAAATAAATGAGCATGGTATTCTGTCTTTCATCTTAACTCTGACATTCCCTACGTTTATTCTAACCCGCACCCCTTCCTGAATTAACTGTACTTTCTAAAAACCCATCGCTCTTTTAATTTCTACCAGCTCTGAACAAATGTCATTGACCTAAAGTTTCCACTCTGTTCCTCTCTCTTCAGATGTTGCTAGACCTGCTGGATATTTCCAATGCTTCTATTTCTGTTTCACAATTCCAGTATCTACAGTAACTTGCTTTTGGGTGAGTATAACTTGATGTTTATGTGGAGAAAGTAATCTATCGTTCATGTTGCAATAAAAAGCAGAATTAGTTGCAGAATGTGACAACAAGAAAAGTTCATTGTTTTTACCCTAATGTCATCAGGATCAAGGCTGTGTTCACTCCAGGCTGAGGTGATGCTGCTGTTCAGGTATGACCCTGATCTGCCCATGTCCAACTCATCTTCGTAGGCCTCTGTTGCTATGTCATCTCTGGGATTGATACCTGCTTGAAGGAACTAGAAGGAAAGAAAAAAAAGAGAATTATACTTGAATCTTGTCAAATTGGTTTGGTTGAAAACAGATAGTAGAATCTTTCAAATGCTGGATTTTGTTTCAGCCAATGAATTCTCTTATACTTAAATTGTTAAAGGTCACTTAAATTCCAGTAATGAATGCTCCAAAACCTGCTCCTAATAATTACATATCCTTCCAGCAATTTTCAGGTCGACTTCAAATAATAAAATGTAAACACATTTAGGTAACAAACTGTAGGCTCAGATATCCTTGTAGAATGCCATCAGTATGGAAACAGATTTTTGTATTCATCTCGTGGTGTTATGACTTCAAATGTGATCAGTAATGTCCCATCTTCAGAAAGAGCAGCGGGTCAAGAAAATGTATTTCAACATTGTGTTTCCAGTCTGCTGTAATGTCAATGGAAAGTCTTCAGATTTTACTAGTTTTATCTTCCTTTATGGCCTTTAAAACAAAATCCGGCAGCTTTTCATGGCCTCGCCATTCTCTCTGATTTCAAATACAACCACCATAACTTCTCCATTATAGAAGCTGCCTCTTAGAAACAACTGAGGAGGAATTTTTACCTTCTGCCACCATATGGGAATACTGATCAGAGGGATTAACAGGAAATGAGACATCATTCTGGCCTGGGTTCACTCCATTTACACAAGCCATCACTTCCTCTTCGCTGATTCAAGTCAGGTGAAGCTCCCACTATAAACAACTAGAGAAGGATGGCAGTAAGCAGCCAAATGGTCAGAAGAGGTCAAGATAAATTTGTTTTAAATTTCAGAATTGAATTCTATCTTAAGAAGGGCTTGTCAGTTTTTCAACAGAAGTTTTACAACATAAGTTTTGATCCTATTCTTTAATTTCTGGTAAGTTATAGAAGGAAAGATACAAGAATACTGAAGAAAGTCTGTGACTTTTGTCATCCTTTTCCTTTCTTTATTCTATGTGGTATATTGGAGTTATTTGCAAGGCAAGCGTTTGTTGCACAAACCAAACTGACCTTTTACTGAATGACTCACTCAACCGTTTCAGAGTCAACCACATTGCTGTAGTTCTGAAGTCAGATAGGGACCACACACTAAAGGCCAAAGTGAGGACTGCAGATGCTGGAAATCAGAGTCTAGATCAGTGTGGTGCTGGAAGAGCACAACAGCACAACAGGTAAGGCAGCATCCGAGGAGCAGGGAAACCGACCTTTCGGACAAAAGCCCTTCGTCAGGACTGAAGGCAGGGAGCCTCCAGGGTGGAGAGATAAATCGGAGGGTCGGGGGGTTGGTGTGGGGAGAAGGTAGCAAAGAGTACAATAGGTGGATGGGGGTGGGGATGGAGGTGATAGGTCAGAGAGGAGGGTGGAGCGGATAGGTGGGAAGGGAGATTGGCAGGTAGGACAGGTCATGAGGACAGTGCTGAGCTGGAAGGTTGGAACTGGGGTGAGGTGGGGGGAGGAGAAATGAGGAAACTGGTGAAGTCCATATTGATGCCCTGGGGTTGAAGTGTTCCAAGGCAAAAGATGAGGCGTTCTTCCTCCAGGTGTCGGGTGGTGAGGGAGTGGCAGTGGAGGAGGCCCAGGACCTGCATGTCCTCAGCGGAATGGGAGGGGGAATTGAAACTTTGGGCCACGGTGTGGTGGGGTTGATTGGTGCGGGTGTCCTGGAGATATTCCCTAAAGCGCTCTGCTAGGAGGTGTCCAGTCTCCCCAAAGTAGAGGAGACCACATCAGGAGCAATGGATACAATAAATGACATTGGTGGATGTGCAGGTAAAACTTTGATGGATGTGGAAGGCTCCTTTTGGGCCTTGGATAGAGGTGAGGGAGGAGGTGTGGGCGCAGGTTTTGCGATTCCTATGCTGGCAGAGGAAGGTGCCTTCCCTCAATACACACTAAAGGTTATTAGTGGTCAATCAGTGATGCTTCACAGTCACTAATTTTCAACTGCTGACTTGTTAATTGAACAGGTGGATTTGATATTAGCCTACACTTCTGGATTTCCAGTCCAGTGAGATTCTCACTGTGAACTTTCTGATGAATCCTCCTACATTCAAGTCTAAATCATTTGTACAATACCACAAACAGCAAGAATCCCAACACTGACCCCTATGCGACCCCACTGGACACAGACTTCCAGTCATAAAAAAAACTGTCCTTGACTATCACCCAATGCTTCCTACCAGTCAGTCAATTCTGGGTTTAATGAGCCAAGTTTCATTGAATCCCATGGGCTCTTATGCCAAGGCATACCAGGCTTTGGGTCAAGTGCTGGAAAATGAGATTAGAATTGTTAGGTTTCTTTGATCGGTGCAGACTCGATGGGCTCAAGGGCCTTTTTGTGCGCTATCGAGCTCTATGTTGACCATACCACTACACAATTGCCCCCTAACTATGGTGTGGCCATGAATGCTGTCAACTAAACTATCTATTCTCTACCTTAATGTAATAGCTTCCCTTCAAACATTCCCTGCTGAGTTCACACAATACTGTATAAGGCATTCTAACCAACTTGCTGATGGTCTGCCAGGAATTACCACCAACCCTCTGCTGGCAATCCTGTGGATGGATGCATCAGTGCAGGCTGAAAGGGAAATCGAGTGGTGTGCTATTCCCAGAGTCCCTCTCAATATTAACATGGGATGGGGTGCTCAAAGGGAGTTTAGTTGCCTTCTCTATTGGTGCACGCATTGAAAAGGAGGTGCCGATGGTGGACTGGGGTGGACAAAATCAGAAGACAAATCATACCAGGTTATAGTCCAACAGGTTTATTTGAAATCACAAGCTTTCGGAGCGCTGCCTCTTCATCAGGTGAAGTGGAGATGAGAGCACAGGCACAGAATTTATAAACTTAATGTCAGTGTTAATATGCACAATCTCCTTAGGGATTCTCTCCATGATGTGGAGGTGCCACTATGATAATAGGTCTTGCGCTCTTGATTTTCTGCTAAGAGACACCCTATTTCAGGACCAATCAGTTGCCTTACTGCTGGCAACAACACAATGCAATTTAACAACTGGATACACATTAATGATTTTGGATCTATTTCCACTTATAAATATCCAACTATTCTACCTATAAATATTTCAAGGACAACAGGGATTGTCACACGATTGTACAGTTTGGCTGTGGAAATTATTTTGCTCTCATGCTCTCAGAGGTCCAATTTAAATTGAAAAGTCACAGCTTGATGCGGTTTTGAGTGCAGCAACTTGATTTTAATGGAGACGCAGGGGAGGCTTGAGCTACGTCAAAGTTGCCCAAGGAACCTCAGGGTATTTGTTGGGACGTTAAGGGGAGCAAAGATGCTTCTTCAGCCTGCAGAAGGAAGCTTTCGGCCTCCTCGGGCCTGATCCTCCTGACACCAGCAGCTCTTTGGAAACCCTGCCTCTGGCTGGACCCAAGCAACCAATGCAGAGCTATTTCGGCCTGCTGCCTTGACACTATTCTCACCAGCACTGAGCAGGAGATCAAGTTCAAAAGCAAGCAATAATCAGCTCAACAGTGAAAACTGTGGGACCATAAAACTTTCAGACATCAAGAAGCACATCCATCACAAGACCACTGCACAGAAAACCTGCAGGTATTAAAATCAATCCCAACAATTCTGCTTCTTTAACCATTCAGGACTATCTGGTTATAAATTCTTTTGTTTTGTGTTTTTAAAAACTGAGGACTGAAATGAGAAAGAGCTGTATTGGAACTAGCGTTTGAAAGGGTGGCTGTCTGTTTTGAAAAGCAAAGTAATCTGACACCTATATAATATCAAAATACTATGATCGCTGAAGCTAATCTGAAGCAAACAGACAGAAGGTGTTGGAGAAACTCAGTCAATCTGGCAGTGGCTGTGAGTGAAAGAGAGTTATTGTTTTGAATCCTTCTTCAGAACTGACATGCGGGCAAGCATGGTAAAAAAACAGTTGAACAAATGGTAATTAGACTTTAGGTTTCAGACAATGTGGTGCCAATGCAACTTTTACTGACAACAAGAAGTTGATTGGATGTGGGACAAATCAATGACAAAATTCTTTTTATCTACCAACAACTGTGAGATTGGTTCTCAGGTAACTGAGCAGCTTGGAACTGGGAACCAGTTATAGAGAGAGAAGTATTCAGTTCTCCTCCAGCTCAGCAGTGCTCCCTCTGTTCTCTGCAGTCAAAACTCATTGTAAACCAGAAGAAAACCGGTTTATCTTCCCTGCAAGCAATTGCTATAACTTGTAACTGATGAGTTTTTTATGCATGAACCAGCCACCTTGTGTCTCTCACCAACCAACTGAAGCATCCTGAGAGCAGCAACTGAAGCAGCATGCTGCCCAGCAGGAATGGCAAACAGAACCTGGAACCAACTGATACAGGGAGATGAACATAGAGGGTGTTGATCTCAATTGTTGATGATGGCAGCATCCTGTTCTTAATCAACGTGTGAGCGAATAAAGAACTGCGGATGCTAGAAATCTGAAACCAAAACTGAAATAGCCAGAGAAACTCAGCAGGTCTGGCACCATCTGTTGACAGAAAGCAAAGTCAATGTTTTAGACCCAGTGACCCCTCTCAGGAACCATATGGAGAGAAAGCAGGGTCAACGTTTCAGATCCAGTAACCATGCTTCAGAACCCAAAGGATCACTGGACCCGAAACATTGACTGCTTTCTCTCCACAAATGCTCATGGCCCTGCTGAGATTCTGCAGCATTTGTTTGTGAAGACGCTCTTCACTGAAGCTTTCTTCCCCTCAATTCTAATTCATCTTCAATCTGAATAAGGTGCTGTCTGGTGACAAGCATCACCTGACTGCCCTCTTTCTCTGAGCACTAAAGGCTGACAGTTTATGCTCTGTTAATCATCCATTTGAACCATCCCATCCAATAAATATGGGGCATGTGTTAGTATAGTCACGTCTCTCCTTACCCACCTTCTAGCTCAAGGTCCACTTACATTCTACCAGGAATATCTCCTGGCTCTTTCTACGAGGGCTACAAAAGCTGCCATCCTAGCATCATGGAAAGTCAACCTGGACCACCGACAGAAGTAACCCAGATGTTTCCTATGTCTGATTTTGAAACTGTCCATATTTTTGCAGAGAGAGAGAATCAGTGCTGTAAAGGGTTATTTCTTTACTGTACCGTTTATTAGGTCTGAAAGTTTCATATAGAATAAACAGAAAAAAATACTATTTCACCAGTTGAGGGGTTTATGAAAAGAGGGCATAATAGAAAAATTTGAATTGGACCCATTAGGAGTGAAATTAGGAAACACTAGGGTTGTAAAAGTTTGGAACCTTCTTTTGCTATGCCAATTGATGCTCATTTGATGATCAGTTTATCAATGAGATAAACTGATATTGTGAGCTAAAGACTTGAAGGGATATCGGGAAAAGATGCAGCTACTTGAAGATCAGCCATGATTTCACACTGAACGTCAAAGGAACGTGCTTGATGGCCTAAAGAGCCTGCTCCTGTTTTTAAAATGTCTCCCATAGGTGAGACAGAAGGTCTCAGCTCCTAGATGAAGCAAGAAAGCAAAACCCACAATTTCCTCTTAAGAACTAATGCTGCTCCTTTATTAAAGTGGACTGATCTGAGGACTTCAAGCCAAGCTGGGTATTATCTTTCAATGAAAATTGCATATGCTATGCGGTAAAAGAAAATCAGGCTGTTTCATCACAGAGTGAAGAGGGAGCAAGAAAGTGGACTAAAAAGCAGGATTGATGGATTCACATGACTAAGTATAAAGGGAAAAAGCCTTATGACCTTATGTAATGGCTATTACCAGGTAAAGTCTTCATAACAATTGTGAAGTCTTTACAATTATCTCCATTCTATGTTGCATTATCTTTATTCTTGACCATCTGTCTACAAATCCTCCAGGTTTCCATCATCCCTATTCTCTGTAGATCACTTCTTCTCTCACAGTAAGCATGTCCAATGGTCCACAGTCCTAAGTTAGTAAAAGCATCCTTACTGTATGATCCAATCTCTTTCAGATCAGTCCTGCTTTTCCTGCAGTATCCCCCTACTGGATGTTTGCATCGCAGGGTGGGGAACACTAAATCCAAACCCTCATCCAAATCAGGTACTGTGTTACAAAAATTCAGGTGCATTGTAGTCCAAAATGAGCTGGACATGGAGAAGCAGCAATCGTAAGTTCACACCAAGATTTATGGCCTAGTTATACATTGTAACATCCCATCAGAAAAATAAATGATTACCATCAGTTAACTCCTTTCTATCTCTTTCCTTACAATGTCTTTTTACGGTCTTAGACCTTCAGGCTTGGATTTTGTTGCTGTTGCTGACATTCTAATATGGAAGCATTTTCAGGAACCAGGAAATTGGAGTGTGATGTGAATCAGCACATCAGGTTCACTGCCATGATATCCATTCCATGGTGGACAGGAAACATGATTATGAAGTGGGAGATAGACGTACAAGATAGACGCATCAGCCATCAAAATGGACACAGCCAGAGAGTGCCAGGTCTAAGGTAACAGGCATTCAGATCATTAACCAGTCAGTCCATTATTTGAGATTGCTCTGGGCTATGTGCAAGTCTCTGCAGATCATGCCAGGAGGAACCTTTCATATCTGGAAAGAGGTAAGGGGAAGCAAACAATGGAGGCATAGTTGGAGGTTGCCAGAGTGGTTAGCAGTTGCAAGCTGGTGAGCAGGACATAGCTTCCGAGACTTCCTGAAAGATCTGGCAAACCGAATAACATACATAACTAAGGTGTCAACCAGGAAGGTCTTACAAAGATGGCACGCCCATAAACAGCAAGACTTCAAACCAAATTGAAAAGGAACATCGAGATGTGAGAGAAGGGAACAAAATCATGGAGGTATAAGAGGATGGTCTTGTATAGTTTGGTGAAATGTCAGAAGAATCATATCAGACTATGGATCATTTTGGCCAAACAGGAACTGAAATCTTCATCCTTACATTACAGGAGGAAAGGTCAAATAATGCCTGCAAGAGGTGTCCTTCTGCGATGAACTGGTCAACCTAGCGATATCGATGACCTTGGAGAAGGATGCTCTTGATATCAGAAGGGTGGTTGGAGCAGCTAAAGGTGAGATTGGTATGTGGCAGACAGAAGCTGAAAATGTATTAAATGTTCCATGAATAAGCCTTGGAGCAGCTGTCTGCATTACGTATCCAGGGATTGCCACTTGCTGTGCTGCTTGAGGTCTGATGAAGTAGCTGTTGAGGTGACCTGTCACCTCAACAATCATTGAAATATGCTGTCCCCTGAGCCATCAATGATAGATTGCATAAATTGGCCTCAGTTTACCATGATAGAAACAGCCATCAGCAGTGTATAGCATTGCTGTTCTGACATGCTGAGACCTCCCAGCTCTTCCTGCCCCTCTTGCCCCTCAACCAGCACCACTGCTTTCATGTGAACCTGCTGATCATTTTGGCCAAACAGGAGCTGAAATCTTCATCCTTACATTACAGGAGGAAAGGTCACATAATGCCTGCAAGAGGTCAAAGAGTCATACAGCAGAGAAGAGGCCATTCGGCCCATGCAGACTGTGCCAACCTGCTAATGCTAATCCCATGCTGCAGTTCTTGGCCATAGCTTTGAATGTTATGCCATTTCAAGTGCTTATTCACATACCTTTTAAAGGTTGTGAAGTTTTCCACCTATACTACCTTCCCAGGTGGTGCATTCCAGATTGCCACCACCATCTCAATGAAAAAAATCTTTCCTCAATTCCCTAAAACATCTCCTGCCCTCATTATTGACCATTCAACAAAGGAGACATCTGCTTCCTATCCATCCTGTCCATGGCTCTTCATAAGCTGATACACTTCCATCAGGTTCCCCGTCAACCTTCTCTGCTCCAAGGAAAACAACCTGAACTTATCCAGCCTCTCTCCATCGCTGAAATGCTCCATCTCAGGCAACCTCCTGGCGAACCTCCTCTGCAGCCCCTCCAGTGCAATCACATCCCTCCTGTAAAAAATATTCAGAACTGCACAAAGTACTTCAGCTGTAGGCTAAATATAGCTTTGGAAAGTGCTGTCGAAGTATCTTTGGTGAATTTCCACAGTGCATCTTGTAGATAGTACATACTGCAATGCCTGAGAGTTAATGGTGGAGGGAATGGATGCTTGTGCTTGTGGTGCCAATAAAATGGGCTTCTTTGGCCTGGATGGTATCAAGCCTCAAGCTCCACTCATCCAGGCAATGGGGAGTATCCCATCACAGCCCTGACTTGGCCTTGTAGATGGTGGACAAGCTTTGGGGAGTCAGGAGGTGAGTTACTTGCTGCAGTATTCCTAGCCTCTGCTCTTATAGTCACTGCATATAATGGATGGTCCAATTCAGTTTCTGGTCACCAGGATGTTGATAGTAGGGGATTCAGCAATGGTAATGCCACCGAATGTCAGGGCCTGTGGGTAGATTATCTCTTATTTGGTGGTAATTGCCTGGCATTTGTGTGGTATGAATGTTACTTGCCATTTTTCAGCACAAGTCTGGATACTGTCCAGATATTATTGCAGTTAAACATAGACCTGAGGAGTTGCAAATGGTTCTGAACATTGTGCAATCGTAGGTGAATGAACATCCCCACTTCTGACCTTATGATGGAGCAGCTGAAGATCGATGGGCATAGAATACATCAACCTTATCTGCAAACTAACACAGGGACATACTTTGAAGAATCTTTCAGGATTCAACTGAAGTCTTGAAGTTAGATAGCATGTTTCTCTCATAGATACTTACTGTTCTATGATTGTGCCATGTCTGGGTAGTCCTGTGTAGTTATCACCATATCTACTTTAGAGTCCTATCAACATTAGGTGGTGCTGTTGCTCCTTCATGCATCTCCTCCCTCATCTGCATTTCTTGGTGGCACTGACATAAATGTTGAGGTTTTAATTGAATTTTATTCCCTGGGCCAAATAAAACTACATTTTCAATTCAACAAATCCATCCACCTTCTAAGGCCTTTGGGGATCCTGAGGTGAATGATAATATAGAAATGATGCTAAGGAGATCGATAGAGGAGAGTGAGGAAGGGGACACAGAGATGATAGGAGGTGAGGGTGGTGGTGGTATAGAAGAGGGATGTGAATGAAGGAGAGCAAAAGCTGATGGGAGATGGGGGAAGCAAAAGGTATGGATTGTGTGTTCAGCTGTGACTTAGTTGTTGGTGCTATTATAAGGTGGGGCTGCTTGTGGAGTTACAAGGTTTTGGTTTCTAATCTGTCTCCAGACCTTGAGCTCAGAAATCGAGGTTGATGCTTCAGTGTAATAGCGAAGATTTGCTGCAGTTGGAGGTAATGCAAGGCTGTATAACCGACCCAAGACAATGACTTTAGGGGAATGTGAAGGACTCACATTTCCTATGCTATTGTTGCAGTTAAACATAGACCTGACATCAAGGATATTCAGCTGTTGTGGAAGGACTTTTAAGGCTAACTTGTTGGACAAGGGGGTCTTGCTAGGATTATTTCCCAGGGATGAGATAATCAAGTCACCATTAAAATACATAGACAATCAGCTTATTTGGATACTCTGGCAATTATAATGGAAGGACACATGACATGCCAATCCATTGTACATTTTACATGTGGTGTCTTAACAGAGACCAAGCAGCTGAGAAAGTAAAAAGGATGGCAATCCACTTAATTGGCAATTCAATATCTTTTTTCAAATAAAATTAAGTTCTGTTGCTGTCAAGTAAGGACAGGGTAAAGACTATGCATCACATAGTCAGTAAGAAACATGGTCAATGTAAGTGGAGACTTTGTCTAAGTGAGAAAAAGTCTGAGTGAGTGAAACTCAAAATCTGGTTCACAGTGGGAATTCAATGCAAAGGGAGACAGAAGGTACTTTAACTGGAATTTATTGTAAGAAGTAAATTCTACAAGTAAGAGATGAGTGGGATTGGATAGAAAATGTGATTGAGAGCCTAGTTTGCAGAGATGTCACAAACCACTGTGTGACGTGTTTGCAGGAAAAGCAGCTCAATTGTTTTTATTACTAATCTTTATGATATAAGTAAGGTTTTCAGTTTGTGTTTAAGACTCTAATGTCTTTCTTCTCTCCTCTCATAAAGGAGCTTGTTAAGTATAAGATTGATAATAGTGTTTTTCTCATTAAAAAATTACAACAGATTTTACAGAGAAGGGAACTGAAAATTAAATCAAATATGATAGTGATGGCATGACGTGTGATGTGTTGCTCCTGTAACATGTGGAAGCTGCTGGGAGCCAGTGTGATCCAGAGTGAACATATTTGGAGTAAGTGCTTGCTGCTTGAGAAACTCTGGATCTGAATTGAGGAGCTGGAATCCGAGCTGCAGACATTGACACATCAGAGAAGGGGAAAGTTACTTGGACACTCTGCTCCGGAAGGCAGTGACACCCCTCAGAGTAGGTAACTCAGAGACAGGAAGCTGTGACTGCAGGTGAGGTGGATATGAAGACACTGCATTTGTCTAACAGTTACGAGGTTCTTTCAAGCTGTGCAGATTAAAGTAGCGACTGCATAGAGGACATAGGACCACAGTAGTTATTAGAGAAAGTGTAATTGGGAAGACACATACTGTTCTCTGCAGCTGTGAGCAGAAGTCCTGAAAACTGTATTGCCTGTCCGATGACGGATTAAGGACATCTCTTTGGGGCTGAAGAGAAACTTAGAGCTGGAGGGAGGGATCCAGATGCTGTTGTATAAGTTGGTTTCAGTTAGTACTGGAGTAGAAGGGTGCTATTCTGCTGGGAGGGGCTTCACATGCACTGTGTTGGGATCAATGTTCAGGTGAATTGAAAACCAAGGCCTGCAGAAAGGATAAATCGGGAGATGAAGCCATGTAACCATGGGTGACGTTAACCTTCATATAAATTGGGAAAGGCAGATTTGTAGAAATAACTATGAGCAGGAATTCATAGGTTCTGTTTGGAGCAATTTTGTAGAACAAAATGTTGTGGATCCTATTAGCGTCAGTGCAATTGATGAAAACATAGAATTTCTAATGTGCCTTTGTTCTGGTACATTGCATACTTCAAGTCCCAAATTCTAAATAAATATTAGTCTTTTACATTGCTTATACTGAAAAGTTGCTAAATTTGAATATACCTTTTCCAAAATTATTTTTTATCGTCCATAAAATCAAACTGAAAACTCAGACTGACTAGTAAATTGCCTCATCAATATTCTAGATGAGATCAATGAGTTATGAAGTGCTTCACTTTGTATCATTAGAATGCCCAGTAGGAGAAATACTCCCCTTCTGAGTTGAATTTATGGATTTTTAGCCATTCAACTTGGTTTTACAGCCATTCAGGTCTTTACATTTGCTTTTTTTCTCTCCTTCCTTCATTCTCATAATATTTGCAGATGGGATGGGAACAACTTTAAACAAAAAAGCATTATCATTGGTTAAAAACAGACCCTCAGGCACGCATGCAGTTGATAAGTGCACACACTATCAGCCTCCTAAAGGTCAATAGCTCAGCATGTAGTGACAACCACAGTCAAATATTAATTATCTATTGAGTGAATACATTTTTCATCAGCAGCTGTTAGATGATCTATGGTAATTATGTAAGGCCATTTTTAAGATGAATTCTCTCATTAAACAAATTGATGTGGAATTAAACACAATCTGTGTGTGAATGGAGTTGGGTGGAATCCCTACCAAACTGCACGGATCTATTCTTTCCATTTTAGTCACAATCACTCATTTGGCACAGGAAACATACTTAGAAACCTTGATCTCTGTCTGTCTAAAAACTAAATCTGGCCTCTTGTGGCCTGCTCTTGGTGATGCTAGTAAATTGTTTTGGTAGAAGTGTGTTGATTTGTAACTTAGTTTTCATGTTTCAAGAAAGAGATAAGGAAGTCTAAAGCATTGTATTTGCAATCAAGCCAAAGGATGATGTCCTTATATTGTCTTGCCCTCCCTCTCCTTTTTAAGAGTTGAATAAGCAATATCCTCACAATTCAGAAGTATTCTCCTCTGGAAGAGCCAAATAAGGGGCATGGAATGGTTTGACAAACATTTGACATACATCATTAGTGGTATTCCATGGAATAGGCAAAATCAACTCTCACATTACACAATGAATAACTATTGCTATAAAGTAACTCAATGCCCCTTGTAAGAATGTTAAACTATAATTTGATTCTGGTGGGTGGTGGCGGCATGAGTTTGAATTTGATGGCGCACTGAGATGGGGAGAATGGGGTATGAGTTCAAAAGCATGAGGGAAATCAGTAAGTGATCGCAGTGCTTCAGAACATGTGTCTTCACATCACTAATTGTAATTTTTGATCATAATTTCTCTAACTCCTTTCTCTGTCACTGTCTTCGCACCTTGCATTCACCAGTGAGTTCCAGGAAGCCATGGAAACTGGCATTCCCATATCTCAAGCAAATATCACACAAAACTGAACTATTATTAGACTGAATCAAACACACGAGCTTTCTCAAAGGAGTTGCTCACATAGAGCCTAACATTATAGTTAAATGAGGACATTCACAAGTTTTGCCTGATTTTCAGTTTCAGCACTTGTAACACATACCTCCATCCACTCCCAAGCCTACTCTTGCACATTTTAATTCTGCCCCCCTCCTTGTCATTTATAAACATTGCTTCCTCTAAGTTAAGCTAAGAAAATATTACATTATGGCGATATTCAGCATTGTATATCCTTGAATGAGTGACAGCAGAGTCTGTCCTGTATATCAAGTGAAAAACGATTTATCCCCTTTGTGCTTTAAATAAAACTTGCTCAGCTTGATGACAATTATGACTCAGGCTTGACATGTAACCAGAATACACCTGGACTGGACAGACGCATGTTATTTATAACTTGACCAAAGCCTCAAATGTTAACGCTATCCTCTCTCATTTGATTATTTTCTACAATTAAAAAATTATCAGCAGATAAACCCTGCCCCAATGTCTACAATATGTACAGAATCCTGACAAATGTAGAGTGTTTGTCCACAGGTTGGATTCAATTAATACAAAACTGCTATGCTTAAAAACATAGGTTAAGTCTCTTCATGTTTTGATTTGAAAAATCAAACATTGTCAATTGACAAAAGTACAACACCAGTCTGAAGACCATACGACAATCTGACAAACCACTGTGAGAATCGGGTCTGAAAATGCAGCAGATGGTTGGTGCACCTCATGCATAATTTCATACATGTCTGAAAGAAGTATGCTTCATTATGCTTCAAGCCAATTACAAAGCCACTGATTCACATACAGAAAAAGCACATCATTAAAATATATAGTATTAAAATAGCGCTACAAAAGAAAATGACGCAAGGATAGATTTTCTAGTTCCCGCAGTGGTGGCACTGTTTATGAGCCCATGCTCACCTGACCTTGCTAAATCTAGTGAGATTGACCTGATTAATTTTACACAAGTTGCTTTTGATCCTGATTGGAATTGTTGTCAGCAATTGGCTACCGATGGGATGTAGGATGAGTATGCAGCAGCTGCTGCTGTTTAAAGGAGCTTCATCCTTCTTACTGTGCAGCAAGCTGGAAATGGTGGGCTTATGTTGATGAGAAAACTCTGATTCTTCAAGCACCTTTGCAAGTGTTGCTGCAAAAAGCCCAACAAAGGAGGATCATGCTAAAAGGGACTTCAAACTGTTCTCTGTACAGGATCAGCATATGATTTGCTTGGTGCAAGGGATACATCTTCGTGTGTCAACTATACTGCAGAAATGATACTTCAACACTAACTGGTTAATAACTTTCAAATTTCCAAAGAATTGCATAGAATTTTTGCAGGACTAGAACAAGCCATTAGATCCAACTAGTCTGTACCAACATTTCTGACCCACCAGTCTCTTCCTACCTGCCTTTATCAAGCCCTGCCAGCATAGTCTTTTATCCTTTCACAATCCTGAACATACCTATATTTTCCTTAAATACATCAATGCTATTTGCCTGAACTATTCCATACAGAAGTGAGTTTCACATTGTCACAACTTGGAATCTCATCTGAACTGTCTCTACTACCTTAATATCCTGAATAAATGGAGCATCCAAAAGCAGACAAAACATTCTAAAATAAAAATTACATATTAGCATTTCTACATCTGAAGCCTAGCCTTCCTGCTTATCAGTCCTTTTAAATCAATGAAATGTCTTTTCCGCAAAATAAATCACTTCAAATTGTTCTGCATTAATTTTCATCCAAGTATTTTCTCCATCATTGTTGAAGCTGCTTATATTTTCCTTGACACTCAAGAAATTTCTTTATTTTTGTATCATTTGCAATATTTAATATTCTGTCCCCAAACACAAGTCCAGATCATTTAATGTATGTTAAGGGAAATATGTCCCAACAGCGACCTCTACACCACAACTAACCTTGCAATCTGATAAGGATTCATGTTCTTGTCCAGCTTTCTATTAATTTCTTATCCAGTCGGCTAAGATGGTCTTGAAGATTCTAATGGGTCTGAATTCAAAGAATTTTCAGTTCTATCCAGATTTCTGAAAAACTGTCTCCAGAGGATTATAGTGCATTCGATGGTTACCCAGAATGCAATGTTCATGTCAATGTCATCATGAGCAGAATTCTGGTTTCCAGGAAGTTATCTGTCATTATTTCAAGCAAATTTGCTCAGATTATCTTAAAATGATGAGCACAGGAAATTAAAGAAATGACCCTTATTTCAATATGTAGATCAGAAACTTCAAATGTAGTTCATGATTAGTTAAAAGATTTTAACAATCTGTCTCCTCCAGTTGCTACAATTTTCCCAACAGTTAGAAAATTCTGCAACTTTCTGTTAGTTAACTTTCAAGTTCTTTTTGAAGCTGAATTTCCAACTTATTAAATATATTGGAAAGAATAAGTACATGGGAAAATAAACAAGATAAATTGAGGACTGCTTTCAAAATGGAGTTGCTTAAGGTTCAACATCCTGTTTCTTGATGCAGCGTTGTGAAGTGCAGTCAGACACTTCCCACCAGGTTATGGTGTGAACTACAATGTTTGTGTGATGCACACTATTTCAGTATGTGGGTATTACATGGGTAGAGGAGTCACATAACACTACCTCTACCAAGCAATATAGGTTATCTGAGAAAGTGGTTTAGTGTTTGAGTGGGATTAACCTTATGGCTTATTTGCTTGTGGGTACAGTGCAAGTGTCTGGGAATTGTCACTAGATCTGCACTGTCATGAATGACTGGCTGTATGTATTACCTTAGAGCAAGTGGCAACTCCTCTGGCATTCTACAATGGAGCCCTCCATGGTTGAGGTTTTTGGTGAAGTTGGAGCTTACCTTATGAATGCTCATATTGTTGCCATGCAGCCTAAATCCTAAAGATGCTGCCTCAAGTAGTGAACAAGTAAAATCTTATATAACATTGTTATCTTGCTTGTTTATTTTGTAACACATCGTGGGATTGATTTTAAACTCTCTTTGGCTAATGTCAGCAGGTCAACAAATCCCCAAAAATGGGATCATCAATTACACTCCAGTGGTATATTTGGCTAGTAAAAATAACTTAGCTCGAGCTGTCTAAAAGGTCTGGCTGTTTCAAGATCTAGGTTTCAAATAGGCCTCTGAATGCCATTTGCGATTATAAACAATCTGTAATCAGGTTCACATCAATTCAACAGGGAATTGAACCAAAAAGGTCCATCAAAGGGATTAACAAAATTACAAAGTCACCCAAGTTTTAGTTTCAGCAGATCTGTTGAGGGTGTTCCCTCCACCAGAGATATGCCAGAAATAGTCAGAAATCAGACAACTAACGCTCTAACTAATGCTACATTTGATTATCAAATGTACGAGTACCAGTGCGAGGAGAGGCACAAGAAGTAGGAATGTAGTTCTGATTGTGGCTAATCCAAACAGACACCTCAAGGAAATTTAGGGCTACCAAAGTCTTAAATGAAACCTTATGGACAATTCCTGTATTCATACTTTATGAAAATGAATCACTTAAAAGAAATCGGTCAGGTGTCATTCCTTAGGGAAAAGTACTGTCATATTCCAGTATATTATGAAATTCAAATTTATAGTTAATATTTTGAACACAAACTGTTTCTTAAAATGGCCACTGCAAATCATGTGACCATTAGTCTTGAGTCTCAAGTGATTCTTATTTAATTTTGTATATTCTCAACCTTTTGAGGATTTCACACTCGCCTTTGTTTAAGGATGGACCATAAACCAAATGAACTGTGGCATTCTAATCATTATAGCTTTCTGTTTCATCATCGACAAAAGAAATATTGAAACTCAATACACGATAGAGAAATGTGAATGGATACCATCGATGTAGCATTGCAATATGATTGCCCTAATCAAGTTGGGCTGAGTAAATCTCAAAGTTCAAACAACAATCCCAAAGATGTTTAACCAATGTACCATCACTTTTTGGAAACAGGCTTCAGGACTTGTCCATATGTGTGTTCATACATACGTGCACTCACATAGATATCTCACTGACACACAACGGCAACAGTGTGGACCACCTGAAAAATGTAGTATAACAATTCGCCAAAGGCTCCTTCCAAACATGCAATCTCTCCCATCAAGAAGAACAAGAGCAGCTAATGCATATTCGCCTCCAAGCCACATACTATCCTGACTTGGAATTATGCCATTGCTCCTTCACTGTCATCTACAAGTCACATGAAGAGTAAGCCAATTTGTTGTTGCATTTATTTATTTTTATTCATTCATGGGATCTAGGCATCGCTGGCTAGGCCAGCATTTATTGCCCATTCCCAAAGGCCCAGAGTGTAGTTAAAAGTCTGTAGTTGCGTGTGAGGACAGCAGTTTCTTTCCTTAAAGGACATTGGTAAACCAGGTGGGTTTTGTTTGATAATTGACAATGATTTCATGGCCATCATGAGACTCTTGACTCCAGAATTTTATTGAATTTACTATCCACGCCAGTGGATTTAATCCAAACCATGCCAGTATATTACCTAAGACCCCTCCCACCCCAGTTATAATCTGTTGCAACCTCTTCCATCAGCTGGAAGACACAAAAGCTTAAACACATGCACCAATAGGTTCAAGAACAGCTTCTTCCCCCCTGTTATTAGACTATTGAATTGACCTCTCAAATTTCAAATCTAATGTTGATCTTGCTTCTTGTGCACCTTCTTTGTGGCCATAACTTTGTATTCATCCCTGTGTTCTATCACCCTATGATCTTTGTATGGTCTGATTTGCCTGTACTGCATGCAAAACAAAACTTTTCACTGTATCAAGGTACATGTGGCAATAATAAATCAAATCAAAAAGGTTTCTGGATTAAGAGTTGAGCAATAATTCCATGAGTCTATCACCTCCCCAGAGCAAGAAACTGTTTGCAGAGTCCCATTGAAAGCTATTAAACATGAGTTTTTTTCCAAGCTATTCCAACTAGAAGTTTATAGAAAATCAATCTCCTGGAAGAGAATCCTCTACTTTACAAAGTCTTTTCTTCAATTTAAGCACCTGCTTATTTAAGAAACTACATTTCTGTAATGAAAGAGACTGAGGCAACATTAAACTGTAATTATGCTTTCTTTCCCTTCATCTGGATTTAATCATTGCATGTGTGAGAATAAGAGAGTTGGGTGATTGAGGTATTGCATGTTTCAAATCTCTGGGGCAAGTGTGTGATAATGAGTAATCCTTTTAAAACTCACAAAAATGCTTGCTGCAGGAGTTTTTGAATTTGGAACAATCACTCTGAGGGATAAGACAACACTCAATCAAACACATTCTTCATGGGCAGTAAGAAAACTTTTTTGTTTCTGTGATACTACAAAAAGGATGAAATAAATGAGGTATTTCTGATTTATGGTTCTGAGGCATCTGGAGTGCTACATTAACACCCCAGACATATGTTTGATAATCATTCCTTTTGCAGTGTGCATACGCTGCTTCTGTCTGTGGTTGGCATAAAAGTGGTCATATGCCTTTCTTTCAGAAAGTTGCCAGTATCTTCCAAGAATCATCATTTCATTGTTAGTCCAAATAATGGTGCTGCTGTTATGAATGCGAAGTTTATAAGATGATGTTTTGATATTGTCACTTTAATTTAAGGTAAAAATATCTTCACGTGATCTGTGTTGAATTCTATTTAACAATAAGCCTCGGTAACTTGGTATGCATGGGAACAGAGGGAGTGATGTTGACACTTATTGGGAGCAAGGTTCATGTTGTTTAGACTTGAAAACACAGGCAGAAGCTAACTGTGGATAGCCATTTGGTCTCCAGATGTTTGGACAGAAAAAGAGAGAAAGATTTAATGGAAACCAAGGTTGCAGCCGGTGAGCTCAGCACTGAGGAGAAGGTTACTGGTGCTCTGTGAGTAACCAGGCAGAACGTGGGAGGAAAATAGTCTCTGGCTAAAAGAGATACAACACTTATCAACCTAAAGAGTCAACAGATTTGTTTTGTTGAAGCCAAACTACCAGTTTGGAAAAGCTCCAAAAGCTGAGGTAAGAACCTTTTGATGGTCACTTGACATTACTGTAGTGTGCAATCGTTCCATTGTCTTGTTTTCAGTTATGTGAGTCTATTAACTGATCTATGCTCACTGTGCTTGACTGGTATAGTCTGAACGTGGTTTCAGAGAGTAAAGTAAACAGACACCATAGAAAGGCCTGGAATCCTGAGTTTCAAGAATATATGCAGATAGTTAGTGTTTGCAGAGTATTTAAAAACTTTAGTCGCATCAAGTCCACACCACCTGTCCAAAGACATCCTACCCCATCCCTGTAACCCTGTATTTCCCATGGCTAATCCAATTAGCCCGCACATCCATGGACAACTTAACATGGCCAATCCACCTAACCTGCACAACTTTGGACTGTGGGAAGAAGCCGGAACAAATGCACACAGACATAGAGATAATGTGCAAGCTCTACACAGGCAGTCAACTGAGGCTGGAATTGAACCCAAGTCCCTGCTGCTGTGAGACTGCTAACCACTGAAGCCACCTTCTTTGAGAAGGTGACCAAACAGGTGCATGAGGGTAAAGTGATTGATGTTGTGTATATGCATTTCAGTAAAGCATTTGATAAGGTTCCCCATGGTAGGCTATTGCAGAAAATAAGGAGGCATGGGATTGAGGGTGATTTCGCAGCTTGGATGAGAAATTGGCGAGCTGAAAAAAGACAGAGGGTGATGCTTGATGGGAAATGTTCATCTCGGAGTTCAGTTGCTAGTGGTATACCACAAGGATTTGTTTTGTCATTTTTATAAATGACCTAGACGAGGCCGTAGAAGGATGGGTTAATCAATTTGCAGTTGACACTAAAGTCATTAGAGTTGTGAACAGTGCAGAAGGATATTGCAGGCTACAGAGGGACATGGATAAGCTGCACAGCTGGGCTGAGAAGTAGCAAATAGAATTCAATGCTGAAAAGTGTGAGGTGATTCACTTTGGAAGGAGTAATAGGAATACAGAGTACTGGGCTGATGGTAAAGTTCTTGGTAGAGTGAATGAGCAGAGAGGTCTCGGTGTCCATTTGCATAGAACGCACTGCCTGTAACAGTTGTAAACTCGTCAACTTTAAGGGCATTTAAATGGTCATTGGATAAATATATGGATGAAAATGGAATAGTGTAGGTTAGATGGGCTTCAGATTGGTTTCACAGGTTTTTCAACATCGAGGGCCGAAGGGCCTGTACTGCATTGTAAGTTCTATGTTCTATTCCACTTTCCTGTCTGAATGTTAAGCCTGTATCTGGATATTTTCCTCAAGGAAGTGGTATATCTGTTACAGACTCTATAAATACATTCTACCTGAAATTTCCTTGGTAGGGGTAAATTATTTGCATTGTACATTGATGGGGTCCAACATGCCATCTGACATAATTGGTGGCCCTTTCCTGCACTTCCTGACCCTTCTTTGTCAATTGCAACCTAAAACCTATACAGAGTTCTCACATGTGAGGCACTCAGTTATCTGCTACAATGGGATGAAGAGTCTGGTAATCTGATAAAATTGTGTAAAAGGTGATGCTGGCAACAGGGAGGGTAACAAATGCTGGTCTTACATGACAGAAGAAGAGAAGTATCCTATTATATTTGTTGAATAGTGAAACTGGAATGAAACAAGTTGTCAGTCATATTTCTTTTATCCTGAAAACTATTTTCATCAGTCTAGATTAAATCAATAAAGCTTAATTCATGTTTTATTTTCAGTAAACAGCATAAAAATTCCCATTGTCTTAAAACAACCGAAAGAGCAAAGGTAAAATTGAAGATGAAACGGAAGATTATTAGGCCTGACCTTTAGTGTTGAGCTTCAATGACTTCCAATCTATCCACATCTTGAGTGTGTCAGCAAATGTCTATTGAAAATCACTTTTAAGTTTATCCCATTACAACTTATTTCAGAACCAAATGATTGTAAATAACCCCATATTATAATTTCAGGAACTGTGGTTTACAATCTCAGACATTAGAATATTCAACTTGTCAGATTAGATTACTTACAGTGTGGAAACAGGCCCTTCGGCCCAACAAGTCCACACCGACCCGCATACCACCCAGACCCGTACTCCTACATTTACCCCTTCACCCAACACTACGGACAATTTAGCATGGTCAATTCACCTAAACTGCACATTTTTGGATTGTGGGAGGAAACCAGAGCACCCGGAGGAAACCCACGCAGACACGAGGAGGATGTGCAAACTCCACACAGAGAGTCGCCTGAGGCGGGAATTGAACCAGGGTCTCTGGCGCTGTGAGGCAGCAGTGCTAACCACTGTGCCACCGTGCCGTCATTTGTGTGCTTCTTTTTCTTTGATGTAAGCAAGAACAATGTGAAAATTATTTTGCAACCGTTAGGGCAACATATATTTGATGCAAATGTACATTTGTATTGGTGTGCCTACTGGAGCTGCCATTTCTTTTTGTGTCCAACAATCTAAAACCATCAACTAATCTGATTCTGATTTGATATCTATGACATGATAACTGAACCATGACATTGGTCTGAACCACATAAATGTTATGTTTGAAAAGCTTTCAGTAGCAGTGTTTGAGGAAGACTGACAGTACCTTTGGGATCAGAAGCAAACCCAGAGTGACAGTCACAGTCAAGTGGGTGTGAACAAAGAACAACATGAGCATCCAATCACTGTGGAGACTTGAGGCCAGTGTAAACCTGCAAAGAGAAACACAACATTACAGATAAATCTTTCAGATGAAACATGATTTAACCTGAAGTAGGTTCAATTGCTATTGTATGATTTAATGTAAAGATATATGGCATATAGCTAAACCATTAGACATTGCCTTGCATTTTATCAATTACTCATGGGCAAATATTAAAAACACTGTAAGCAGGCTATTTAACAGGTAGATTTCTATAGGGATAGGGATAGTAATAAAGAGTGAAGTTTTGTGTTGAACAGTTTGTTTTACAACATCTTTTTTTCCTAAATTGCTACTGTCCATGAACATACTGTCTTCTCATGAATACAATACCAAACTTTCCTGCAAATATATTTATGCACTGCTACTAAAATGGTATCCTCCGTGATAATCATTAAAATATGTCCTCTCTTAGTAGGCCTTAGCTTCCACATGTACATGGATAACACCCGGATCCATTTCTCCAGCACCTTATTCAGTACTGCCCCTCCCTCTATGTTGTCAAATAGATTGCCAATGAGTTGGAATATCCAGCAAGAAACTTTAGGAACCTAAACATTCATCCCATCCCACTGTCCAGCCTGTTAGTTGAATGACAATAGGGGAAAGCAGCAATGAATTTCCAAAGAGCAAAGGATCCACTATAGATAACTAACAAAGTAATAAAGTTGGAAACGCACTGCTTTTCATGAGTTGAGTGGTGGTGGAGAAATAGTGACAGGATGGGAGTGCAGATGTTAATTTAAAAATTTGGCTGGATTGGGATGCAGTTTGCAATACCTATCAATCTCTACCATCTCATTTTTGATTTTTTGTAATTATCTCTCTGCCTTAATTAATCGGATCATAGGTCATCCCGTCACTTGCTATTCAGCTGTTGACGCTTTACTCACACCGTCTGACACTTTTGATCACCGAGGAGAAAGTGAGGACTGCAGATGCTGGAGATCAGAGCTTATAAATGTGGTGCTGGAAAAGCACAGCAGGTCAGGCAGCATCAAAGGAACAGGCAAATCGACGTTTCGGGCAAAAGCCCTTCTTCATTCCTGAAGAAGGGCTTATGCCCGAAACGTCGATTCTTCTGTTCCTTTGATGCTGCCTGACCTGCTGCGCTTTTCCAGCAACACATTTTTAAACTTTTGATCACCTGCAAAGACTTGATACAGGGGAACCTCAATTATCCGAATGTGATGGGCGGGCACTATTTCATTCGGATAATTGATTATTCGGTTAATCGATAAAGTGCCTTTGCTCTGGGGCGTGGAGTTTTTAAAGTTTGCTCTCAGTTCAGGAGACTGCAGCAGCACACAGCGCGCGAGCCCCACCCCTCGCCCCAGAACCGCCACCTGCACCCAACCCTGTGCAACACCGTCCCCTGACCCCAACACCGTCCCCTGACCCCAACACCGGTCCCTGCCCCCAACACCGCCCCTGTCCCCAACCCTGTGCAACACCACCTCCCGCCCCAACACCGGCTCCCAGTCCACAACACAACCCCCAACCCCGTGCAACACCGCCCCCTACCCCCCTCAACCCCAACACTGCCCCCACCCCAACACAGGCCCCCAGTCCACAACACAACCCCCAACCCCGTGCAACACCGCCCCCGACCCCAACACCGACCCCCCCCCGACCCCAATCCTGCCCCCGACCCCAACACCGGCCCCTGACCCCATCACCGGACCCCAGTCCACAACACAACCCCCAACCCCATGCAACACTGCCCCCCAACCCCAACACCGACCCCAACCCTGCCCCTGACCCCAACACCGGCCCCCAGTCCACAACACAACCCCCAACCCCGTGCAACACCGCCCCCGACCCCCCCCCAACCCCAACACTGCCCCCCACCCCAACACAGGCCCCCAGTCCACAACACAACCCCCAACCCCGTGCAACACCGCCCCCGACCCCAACACTGACCCACCCGACCCCAACCCTGCCCCCGACCCCAACACCAGCCCCCAACCCCAACACCGGACCCCAGTCCACAACACAACCCCCAACCCCATGCAACACTGCCCCCCAACCCCAACACCGACCCCACCGACCCCAACCCTGCCCCTGACCCCAACACCGGCCCCCAGTCCACAACACAACCCCCAACCCCGTGCAACACCGCCCCCGACCCCCCCCAACCCCAACACTGCCCCCCACCCCAACACAGGCCCCCAGTCCACAACACAACCCCCAACCCCGTGCAACACCGCCCCCGACCCCAACACTGACCCACCCGACCCCAACCCTGCCCCCGACCCCAACACCAGCCCCCAACCCCAACACCGGACCCCAGTCCACAACACAACCCCCAACCCCATGCAACACTGCCTCCCGACCCCAACACCGACCCCCCCCGACCCCAACCCTGCCCCCGACCCCAACCCCGACCACCCCGATCCCAACAACGGCCCCCAGTCCGCAACACCGCCCCCAACCGCAACACCGACCCCCTGACCCCAACACTCCCCCTGACGCCAACACTGCCCCCCAACCCCAACACCAGCCCCCAGTCCACAACACAACCCCTAACCCCGTGCAACATCACCCCCCCCGAGCCCAACAGCGCCTCCCCCGACCCCAACCCTGCCCCCGACCCCAACACTGGCCCCCAGTACACAACACCACCCCCAACTCGTGCAACACCGCCCCTGACCCCAACCCCACCTCGACCACAACACATTCCCCCACCCCCAACACCGCCACCCGACCCCAACACTCGCCCCAGTCCACAACATCGCCCCCCCCCGACCCCAACACAGACCCCCCAACACGTACCACCACCCCAACACTGACCCCGACACCAACACCTCCCCCCACCCCAACACCACCCACCCTGACCCCAACACTGACCCCTGACCCCAACACCTCCACCGAACCTCAACACCGCCCCCAATACCTCCCCCCAACCCCAACACTACCCCCCCGACCCCAACACCACTCCCTGATCCAAACACCTCCCTGCAACCCCAACACCACCCTCCGACCCCAACACCGCGCCCCCCCGACCCCAACACCGCCCCCCCACCCCAACACCGCCTCCGATACCAACACCACCCTCGAACCCCAACATCGCCCTCCGACCCCAACATCTCCCACCGACCCCAACACCACTCCTCTGACCCCAATACGGCTCTCCCAACCCCAACATGCCACACCGACCCCAACACCTCCCCCCGACTCCAACACCTCCCACGACCCCAACACCACCCCCCGACCCCAACACCACCCCCCGACCCCAGCACCGCATCCCCTACCCCAACACCGCGATCCAAACCCCAACACCACCCCCGACACCAACACGGTCCTCCGACCCCAAAACCTCCCCCCTGAACCCAACACCTCCCACCGATCCCAACACCTCACCCCGACCCCAACACGGCTCTCCCGACCCCAACATGCCCCACCGACCCCAACACCTCCCACGACCCCAACACCACCCCCCGACCCCAACACCAACCCCCGACCCCAGCACCGCACCCCCGACCCCAAAACCTCCCCCCTGAACCCAACACCTCCCCCCGACCCCAACACTACCCCCCGACCCCAACACCGCACCCCGACCACAACACCACTCCCCCGACCCCAAAACCGCTCTCCGACCCCAACATCACTCCCCCGACCCCGACACCATTCCCCGATCCCAACACCATTCCCCCGACCCCAACACCTCCCCCCGACCCCAACACTGCTCGCCTACCTCAATCCCGCCCCCGACCCCAACACCTCCCCCCAATGCCAGCATTCCCCACGACCCCAACACTGCTCCCCGACGCCAACACCTCCCTCCGACCCCAACACCGACCCCCCAGACCCCAGTACCGACCCCGCAGACCCCAACACCAACCCTCCCGACCCCAACACTGCCTCCTGACTCCAACACCACCCCCCGACCCCAACACCACCCTCCAACCCCAGCACCGCGCCCCCGACCCCAACACCGCGACCCCGACCCCAACACCGCGACCCCGATCCCAACACCGCGATCCCGACCCCAACACCGCGACCCCGACCCCAACACCACCCCCGACACCAACACCGCCCTCCGACTCCAAAACCTCCCCCCGACCCCAACACCGCCCCCCGACCCCAAAACCGCCTCCCGACCCTAACACCGCACCCCCGACCCCAACACCGCTCTCCGACCCCAACACCCCCCCCGACACCAACATCACTCCCCCGACCCCAACACCATTCCCTTTACCCCAACACCATTCCCCTGACCCCAACACCATTCCCCCGACCCCAACACCATTCCCCCGACCCCAACACCATTCCCCCGACCCCAACACTGCTCGCCTACCTCAATCCCGCCCCTGACCCCAACATCTCCCCCCGATGCCAGCACTGCCCCCGACCCCAACACTGCTCCCTGACGCCAACACCTCCTTCAGACCCCAACACCGACCCCCCAGACCCCAACACCTCCTCCTGACCCCAACACCGCCTCCTGACCCCAACACCACCCCCTGACCCCAACACCACCCCCTGACCCCAGCACCGTGACCCCAACCCCAAAACCGCGACCCCGACCCCAACACCACCCCCGACACCAACACCGCCCTCCGACCCCAAAACCTCCCCCCTGAACCCAACACCTCCCCCCGACCCCGACACCGCCCCCCGACCCCAACACCACCCCCCGACCCCAACACCGCACCCCCGACCCCAACACCGCACCCCCGACCCCAACACCGCACCCCCGACCCCAACACTGCTCGCCTACCTCAATCCTGCCCCTGACCCCAACACCTCCACCCGATGCCAGCACTGCCCCCGACCCCAACACTGCTCCCCGACGCCAACACCTCCCCCGACCCCAACACGGCTCTCCCGACCCCAACATGCCCCACCGACCCCAACACCTCCCCCCGACCCCAACACCTCCCACGACCCCTACACCACCCCCCGACCCCAACACCAAACCCCGACCCCAGCACCGCACCCCCGACCCCAAAACCTCCCCCCTGAACCCAACACCTCCCCCCGACCCCAACACCGCCTCCCGACCCCAACACCGCACCCCTGAACCCAACACGGCCCCCCGACCCCAGCACCGCACCCCCGACCCCAAAACCTCCCCCCTGAACCCAACACCTCCCCCCGACCCCAACACCTCCCCCCGACCCCAACACCGCCCCCCGACCCCAACACCGCACCCACGACCCCAACACCACTCCCCCGACCCCAACACCGCTCTCCGACCCCAACACCCCCCCAACACCAACATCACTCCCCCGACCCCAACACCATTCCCCCGACCCCAACACCATTCCCCCGACCCCAACACTGCTCGCCTACCTCAATCCCGCCCCCG
Source organism: Chiloscyllium punctatum (assembly GCF_047496795.1). Classification (NCBI taxonomy): domain Eukaryota; kingdom Metazoa; phylum Chordata; class Chondrichthyes; order Orectolobiformes; family Hemiscylliidae; genus Chiloscyllium; species Chiloscyllium punctatum. The sequence continues at coordinate 86,818,943 of NC_092746.1, read as the reverse complement.
ACCCCAACACCTCCCCACGATGCCAGCACTGCCCCCGACCCCAACACTGCTCCCCAACGCCAACACCTCCCTCCGACCCCAACACCGACCCCCCAGACCCCAACACCTCCTCCTGACCCTAACACCGACCCCCCCGACCCCAAATCACCCCCTGACCCCAACACCACCCCCTGACCCCAGCACCGCGACCCCGACCCCAACACCGCAACCCCGACCCCAACACCACCCCAGACACCAACCCCGCCCTCCGACCCCAAAACCTCCCCCCTGAACCCAACACCTCCCCCCGACCCCAACACCGCCCCCTGACCCCAACACCTCCCCCTGAACCCAACACCTCTCCCCGACCCCAACACCTCTCCCCGACCCCAACACCGACCCCCGACCCCAACACCGCCCCCCGACCCCAATACCGCACCCCCGGCCCCAACACCGCTCTCCGAACCCAACACCCCCCCCGACACCAACACCATTCCCCCGACCCCAACACCATTCCCCCGACCCCAACACTGCTCGCCTACCTCAATCCTGCCCCTGACCCCAACACCTCCCCCCGATGCCAGCACTGCCCCCGACCCCAACACTGCTCCCCGACGCCAACACCTCCCTCCGACCCCAACACCGACTCCCCAGACCCCAACACCTCCTCCTGACCCCAACACCGACCCTCCCGACCCCAACACCGCCTCCTGACCCCAACACCACCCCCTGACCCCAACACCACCCCCCGACCCCAGCTCCGCGCCCCTGACCACAACACCGCGACCCAGACCACAACACCACCCCCAACACCAACACCGCCCTCCGACCCCAAAACCTCCCCCCTGAACCCAACACCTCCCCCCGACCCCAACACCGCCCTCCGACCCCAACACCTCCCCCTGACACCAACGCCGCCCCCTGACCCCAATACCTCCCCCCGACCCCAACACCACTCCCCGACCCCAACACCACTCCCCGACCCCAACACCTCCCTCCGACCCCAACACCTCCCTCCGACCCCAACACTGCCCCCCGACCCTAACACCTCCTCCTGACCCCAACACCACTCCCTCGACCCCAACACCTCCCCCCGACCCCAACACCTCCCCCCGACCCCAACACCACTCCCCTGACCCCAACACCACTCACCCGTGCCCAACACCACTCCTGACCCCAACACCGCCCCCTGCCCACAACACCGACCCCCACCCCAACACTGATCCCCGCCCCAACCCCATCCAAAACCACCCCGCTTGCCCCCCCTGTACACACCCGTCCCCTCTCCGGGGCAGCTGGTCTGGACACCAACAAGACTGCTGCTGCTGCTTTTGTCGGGTTAGTCTCCAAAAATGTGCGCGCGACACACACACACACACACTCAGCAAGAGGCCCAAATCCAACACTTCCTCCTCTGTAATCTGGATATCTATATCTTCCATATCCTTTTCCACAGTAAATACTGATGCGAAATATTCATTTAGTATCTCTCCCATTTTCTGCGGCTTCACACAAAGGCCGCCTTGCTGATCTTTGAGGGAGGTCATGTTGCGGCTGTACAGGACATTGGTTAGGCCACTGTTGGAATGTTGCGTGCAATTCTGGTCTCCTTCCTATCGGAAAGATGTTGTGAAACTTGAAAGGGTTCAGAAATGATTTACAAGGATGTTGCCAGAGTTGGAGGATTTGAGCTACAGGGAGAGGCTGAACAGGCTGGGGCTGTTTTCCCTGGAGCATCAGAGGTGACCTTATAGAGGTTTACAAAATTATGAGGGGCATGGATAGGATAAATAGACAAAGTCTGTTCCCTGGGATCGGGGAGCCCAGAACTAGAGGGCATAGGTTTAGGATGAGAGGGGAAAGATATAAAAGAGACCTAAGGGGCAACCTTTTCACGCAAAGGGTGGTACGTGTATGGAATGAGCTGCCAGAGGATGTGGTGGAGGCTGGACAATTGCAACATTCAAGAGGCATTTGGATGGGTATATGAATAGGAAGGGTTTGGAGGGATATGGGCCGGGTGCTGGCAGGTGGGACTAGATTGGGTTGGAATATCTGGTCGGTGTGCACAGGTTGGACCGAAGGGTCTGTTTCCATGCTGTACATCTCTATGACTCTACCTCTTTTGGATATTCGATTTTCGGATAATTGGTATTCGGATAATTGAGGTTCCTCTGTATTCAGCCTGTTGATACTCCACTCACACTATTTATACTATCTTTTGACACTCTTAATTACCTTGAATTATCTTGCCATTGTCTCTCAGCATATAAATTCTGTGCCTGTGCGCTTCCCTCCACTTCACTTGACAAAGGCACAACATTCTGAAAGCTTGTGATTTCAATTAAACCTGTTAGACTATAACCTGGTATTGTGTGAATTCTGACTTCCTTTGTAAAGCTGGTTTTCTTACATTTCAGCCCTGACGAGTGCAAGATAAAAGGTTTCATATTAATGTCTTTTTTAGCAATGTTTAAGGAATACATGCATTAAAAACTAAACATTGGAGCAATGCAGGAACTACTGAAGTTCACTGTGAAAATGAGGCAGGACAAACTCATGAAACAGAATGGCAGGAATTAAAGGAAGGAATGAACAGACTACAGTCTTGTCTCACATGTGAAGGTTTGACAGTAGTTTGAGTGTTACAATCACTGCTGTATGAGCTCCAGAAAACTTAACGCAATTAGAAGTAGAGAGATTCACCTGAAGATGAACATTGCTGCAAATAACTCATTCCCAACAATGTGTGGCCTGGTCATTACTGCTTCATGATTCATCTGGACAAATTCTGTTTCACATTTGTCCTTAATTTTCAGGTCATCATGGAGGAATTGTTCAGGCATCAAGAGGAGGAAGCAAAGGGGTTTCCACAGAAAATCTATGCTCTGTTTCACAACAAGATTATCTGAATGATATGTAAAAGGAACCTGGCATCACAGAAGAAGATAAGTCACAGAGCACTGTCAAGCAATGGTCAGAGATTCACACATAAAGAAATTATGCTACAGAAGGAAATGAACATCCTCCAGAAGATCTGTAAATGCTATCTCACAACAAAAGAGATCTAAAGTATATAAGGGAGTATGTTTGAACGAGTATTTGATGAAGTACTGAAACTAGGAAGAAACATAGAAGCATAGAAAGTAGGAACAGGAGTAGGCCATTCAGCCCTTGGGACCTGCTCCACCATTAAATATGATCTGGCCTAATGCCAGAATAACTGTCGAGGGGAAAATATCTAATGCTAACATTGTACTTTCAATAATATTGCTGAGGAGTTTCCTATAGATTTGAATCTCGATTTAGTTGTCCAAAAGGTCCTTGAATCTTTAAGTTTACTCAATTGTTGGTTGTGGTGAAACCTTATTTCCTGCTGAAATTCCCAAGAAGTCATTGTTTACAGAGAAGTAGGAGCAATAACAGCAGGAGGAGGATGGAATGGCATGAGGACATTAGCAAATGCACAGACAGATGCTCATGATCACTGGGGACAGCCAGATGCTAACAATTCAGTGAGACAGATACACTGCACTCATCTCACAGCCAAATTCTGAACAGACATGGTACCAACCCCGAACAAAGCAGTCCCAAATTCAACAGTTCAGTCCTCTCCATATGATTGACAACCATTGCTTGTCTTTAATTCCTGTTCAAGCAATCTTTAACATAAAAAAAATGATTTGACATGCACAGGCACAAATGGTAAATGTGAGAAAAATGGATCAAACAAAAAATTGAATCAAGTAGAATAATGAAACACCAATTGATCATGTGCATATCCCTGTGCAGTCCGATTTTTTAACTTGTGTTTTTACTTCTTCATGGTGCAATCCCTGTGGCTTCAGTACAGGAAGAGGCAAACTACACAAAACCTGCTCAATTGCTCCAAGGGGTGGTCCTTGGGTTTAAAGCCTGTCTAACTCCTGCCCTTGGCTGCTCTGCCTTTACGTACACAGGAGCAGACTTGGTGCTTAGGATAGGACACAGCATGTGGGATTGATTGAGGAGAGGAAAGTGGAAGAGAAGTGGAAGCACTTTAGAAGATGCCCCTCTTCCATGTCCCATTCTCTAACTTCCCTCCCACCCACGCCTCCCTGCTGTGCAAATGCACCAAAGTCCAAGCCAAGGTAAGATCTTCACTAATCGTGTTGAAGATGGCATTCAGAGTGGGCAAGCCATCGTTGAATGCCAACATGCACTCAGACAGTTGCCACGTCTGATGCTCCTCAGAACATCACTCTTTTTATGGACATAGACGTCAAACCTGGAATATCAAGGTATCCTGGAGAAGCTCATAGGACTTTACACATTTGTGCTTCCTGCTCCAGAAATATAACTTGCAATAATGGCTATGGAGGCCCAATATCCTTTCAATCTGAGCAACGTTTAGACTTTTCCATTTTCCATTACTGTCCGTGTTGCCTCCATTCTTGTTCACTGGTGGCCCAATGTAAAAACCTGAGTTCCTGGTGAGCTGATAGATGTTGTGTCATGGTGGATCACTATCATGAGTGAACCTCCTCAAAGGAGCTATTGTTCTTCTGCTACACCATGTCCTGTAGGATGCCTGTCATAGATGTGAGTCAAGATTTCGAAATGTCAAGTTGCTAAGTAATTTTTCTGCACTTGTTCATTTTTCAATGGTTGTTCACATCAATTATTGGTCAGAACATTGAGTATAGGAGTTGGGAGGTAATGTTGCAGCTCAACAGGTCATTGGTTATGTCTCTTTGGAATATTGTGTGCAATTCTGGTCTCCTTCCTATAGGAAGGATGTTGTGAAACTTGAAAGGGTTCGGAAGGGATTTACAAGGATGTTGCCAGGGTGGAGGGTTTGAGCTTTAGGGAGAGGCTGAATAATCTGGGGCTGTTTTCCCAGAGCGTTGGAGGCTGAGTGGTGACCTTATAGAGGTTTATAAACTCATGAGGGGCATGGATAGGGTAAATAGAAAAGGTCCCTTCCCTGGGTTGGGGGAGTCCAGAACTAGAGGGCATAGGTTTAGGGTGAGAGGGGAAAAATATAAAAGGGATCTAAGGGGCAACTTTTTTCACGCAGGTGGTGGTACGTGTATGGAATGAACTGCCAGAGGAAATTGAGGCTGGTACAATTACAGCACTTAAAAGGCATCTGGATGGGTATATGAATCAGAAGGGTTTAGAGGGATATGGGCCAAGTATTGACAAATGGGAGGAGATTAATTTAGGATATGTGGTCAGCATGGACAAGTTGGACCAAAGGTTCTGTTTTCGTGCTGTACATCTCTTTAACTCTATGACTTTAAGTCAATATGAGTGAGTGTTATATGCCTTGTGGCTGTGTGATACTTGATTCTTTTACCGAGTAGATCAGACTCCCCTCCCTCCACGTTCACTAGGTTTATCTCCAACAGCTTTTCCTCTGCAATTGTCAGGAACAGATATGGCAACCAATTCTGGCTCCTGGGCTTAGATTTCATGTTTCCTTGCCCACAGGTTTGAAGGCAGGTAAGTAGAATCTAGTGGGTGGCCTTCCTGCCACCTAGAGACCTGCCCCCAAGCTAACTGGCTGTGAGTGAGGCATTAGGATGCCTGCTTTTACTTGGGCCTATTGAGGTCCTTAAATGACCAATCAAAAGACACTTAAGGGCCTTATCCTGCCACTATTATTATGTTGTCGGAGTTTGAAGGAGGATGCAAAGAAAGCAGAATCATTTCAAACTTGTCAGCAAAAGAACACAACTTTGTTCATGTGTGACAAATCTACTGGAACTAATTGAGGATGTAATGAGTAGAACAATCGGGGATCTGGGGATGTGGTTTATTTAGGATTTCAGAAGGTTTTCAACATAAGAGTTAATGTGTAAAATTAAGGTGTATGGGATTGGGGGATAGTGTATTGAGATGGATAAGAAATTAGAAGACAGGAAACAATGACTAGGAAGAAATTTGTCTTTTTCTGAATGACAGGCAGTAACTAGTGCGGTACCACAGGGATTGGGACTAGCATGCCTGCTTTATATGTTAATGACTTAGATGAGGGTACCAGGTGAAATATCTTAAAATTTGCAAGTGCCACAGAGCTGGATGGAAAGATGAGCTGTAAATTGAAAGAGGGGAATGGTCAATGAGCCCAGCGTGTCCTCATACACCAATTGCTGATAGTAAGCGGCACGGTGGTACAGTGGTTAGCACTGCTGCCTCACAGCGCCAGAGACCCGGGTTCAATTCCCGCCTCAGGCGACTGACTGTGTGGAGTTTGCACGTTCTCCCCGTGTCTGCGTGGGTTTCCTCCGGGTGCTCCGGTTTCCTCCCACAGTCCAAAGATGTGCAGGTCAGGTGGATTGGCTATGCTAAATTGCCCGTAGTGTTAGGTAAGGGTTAGATGTAGGGGTATGGGTGGGTTGCGCTTCGGAGGGTCGGTGTGGACTTGTTGGGCTGAAGGGCCTGTTTCCACACTGTAAGTAATCTAATCTAATCTAATCTAAGCATGCAGGCGTAGCAGGTGGTAAAGAAGGCAAACTGTGTGTTGGCCTTCATAGTGAAAAGATTTGAATGCAGCAACAAGAATGTCTTGCTGCAATTATACAGGGCATTGGTGCAGCCAGACCAGTTTCAGTCTCCTGATTTGAGGAAGAATGTTCTTGCTTTAGGGGAGTGCAGTGAAGGTTTTTGCACATTGCTTCTTGGGATGGCAGGGCTGATATATGAGGAGAGTTTGAGTTAGTTAGGAATCTATTCATGCGAGGTTAGAAGATTGAGGTGGACCTCATAGAAACCTAAAATTCTTACAAGAATAGATAGGTTGGATGAAGGAAGGATGTTCCTGATGGTCAGTGAGTCCAGAACCAGGCTCATGGTTTAAAAATTAGGGTTAAGCCTTGTAGGACTGAGATGAGGTGAAATTTCTTCACCCAGAGAGTAGTGAGCCTGTGGAATTCACTATCACAGAAAATAGTTGAGACCAAAACATTAAGGTTTCTCAATAAGGAGGTAGACACAGCTCTTGTGGCTAAAGGACCCTAAAGAGGGGAGGGTAGAATTAGGTTATTGAGCTGGAATGACTAGCCGAGATCATACTGAATGGCAGAACAAGCTTGAGGGGTCAAATGGTCTAGTTCTGCTCCTATCTTCAATGTTTCTATGTTTATTTCAGGGCTGATGTTCAGGATAGGCTGTGGGACAGTGAAGATTAGAATGGTGCTGGAAAAGCACAGCAGATCAGGCAGCATCTGAGGGGCAGGAAAATCCATGTTTCGGACAAAAGCCCTTCATCCGGAAAGTCTTCATCAGGAAGGTCTGTGGGAAGGTAAAATCAGAGGGATTGGGGTCTGATGTACACCAGGATGTACACTAGTTCTGAAGAATACAGTGAAATTATAATGTTTTGGTGGAGGCTGCTTATTGCTTGCTATAAAGCTTCCTTTCTTGATGCTGGCAGGCTTTTCTTTAGATACATATTCAAGTATTCTTTTTAGAGAAACAAATTTTGACCACATTAAACCAAATTTAAGTAACATCACCATATTTAAATTGATGTACCAGGACGTAGTTCAAAATTTGAAGGGAACTTTAGAGAGTGGGGTGGCTCAGTGGTTAATACTGCCACCTCACAGCACCAGGGAGCTGGGCTCGATTTTAGCCTTGGGTGACTGTCCGTGTGGAGTTTGCATGTTCTCCCTGTGTCTGCATGGGCATCCTCCAAGTGCTTCAGTTTCCTCCCACAGCCCAAAGATGTGCAGGTTAGGAGTGTTGGCCATGCTAAATTGCCCCAGGGGGTTCAGGCACATACAGGCTCGGTGAATTAGACATGGGATATGCAGGGCCCGAGAGATGAGGTGGTTCTTGCAGGGATGCTCTTCAGAGGGTTGGTGTGCAGGCTGAGTATCCTGTTTCCACATGGTAGGGATTCTATGAATTTTAAACTGAAATGTCTATGGAAGAGGAAACAATGGCATCCTAACATCCCCAATGTCCAATGGTTACAAATAATCTATACACACCTAAGTATATTTAACAAATCAATATCTAAAACCTTGTTCCCTCCAACTGCTAGGGATTCAACATCCATCAACAGAACTTATTAAATATTAACGACATACTTGAGTGTAACATTTATATTTAAGGTTAAACATTGTTAATAAATGTTGTTAGTTGTGGACAATCAAAGTAATATGCATTTCTTGTATCATGCAATGTCTCTGAATGGATGGCATACTCTGATCAAACTTCTATTACTGATAGTTTGAATATTTCAATTAAGAGGGAAAAAAGGAGGATCTTTTACTGAAATATGCAGAAGAAATTAGTAAAACAGGAGCCTTATGAAGGAGCAAGCGAAAAGACAAATAATATCATTGAATACAGGTAAACAAACACAAAGTGAGAACAAAGCACTGGAGAAGTAGAGGGTGAGGGAAAAGGAGAGCATATGTTAAGGGAGTTATCCTGCTGCAGCAAGAGAAATACTGCAGGATATCCACAAGTTAACATAAAATGCCTTATTACATTTGTTACATTGGAATAGGCAACCATTGCTGAAACATGGTCTGAAAACACTTTGCCATCACCCCCATGCTGGTATTCCAATTAATCCCACCATCAACAGCGTCTGATGCTGGCCAAACAAAGTTATTCCTCTTACATGCCATTGTTCATTTTAAAATGCCAATTGGGCTCTTCAGCTGTACATACAACTCTGGCTGCCATTTTAGGGAACAGCTATCCAAATTGTGCATGATTACACTCCTGTGAAGCATCTTAGGATGTATGGCCATTTTAGAAGCACTATATAAATACAGGTTGTTGTTGTTGAATGAAGTGGGCTATCAGATGTAACTGGATTATATTTTTGGGGAGCAAAAGCAGCTTTAGTGGCTTTTTCAGTTCCACAAAAATAATCGTTGCCATCCCAGGCTCACTCCCTTTCACACGCTCAAACCCCCACTTTAATCACTGCACCTATTTTGCTGGCAAGGAGACCACCTGATATTATTATGCCGTTCTATGTTTTGTGTCGGCCTTTCTATCACTTATTACTCAATCCTTTTAGCTGTTCACACTCTATCTGTGTGAAGGCTATGTCTTATTTCTTTGATTTCTTGTCTCATGCTAATGACACTTCTGTCACTTCTCCTGCTTTCCATTTAAATGCCTTTACAAATCATTCTATTTCTTTTCCTTTCTTTATACATGCTGAATGTGTCTTGTCATTCTCAATCCAACTCAACCATTACTAAAGACACCATTTGGCATCTGTCCCAATGCAGCTCTGCTCAAGGAGTGTGGCAGATGGTGTTAGCACAGCTGAATAGAAGGGATATGGAATGTAGAGATGATATTACTTTGATTGTCTGCAATTAATGAGCTAACATGCCATGCATACATTGAACAGGTAACACAGACTTACAAGTGCAGGTTGAGAATAAAGCATCAAACAGTTAATATCCTACATAAAGCAATATGTTTCATTATTGCCGGTAACTGATTACAATAGAATAGTTATAACTGAACCTAATGAGTTATTAAAGTCTGATTTAGATTTATAGACATTCCCTAAATCATAATCAAATTGTGACATGAATTGTAATGTAGAATGAAATTTTGAGACTATATTGCCCAACATCCAGCAAACTGTACTCACAATTATGGTCTCTTTCCTATTGGAAAGATGTTGTGAAACTTGAAAGTGTTCAGAAAAGAATTACAAGGATGTTGCCAGGGTTGGAGGATTTTAGCTATAGGGAGAGGCTGAACAGGCTGGGGCTGTTTTCCCTGGAGCATCAGAGGCTGAGGGGTGACCTTATGGAGGTTTACAAAATCATGAGGGGCATGGATAGGATAAATAGACAAAGTCTTTTCCCTGGGGTCGGGCAGTCCAGAACTAGAGGGCATAGATTTAGGATGAGAGGGGAAAGATATAAAAGAGACCTAAGGGGTAACTTTTTCATACAGAGAGTGGTACGTGTATGGAATGAGCTGCCAGAGGATGTGGTGGAGGCTGGTACAATTGCAATATTTAAAAGGCATTTGGATGGGTATATGAATAGGAAGGGTTTGGAGGAATATGGGCCGGGTGCTGGCAGGTGGGACTAGATTGGGTTGGGATATCTGGTCGGCATGGACGCGTTGGACCGAAGGGCCTGTTTCCATGCTGTACATCTCTATGACTCTAATATACTTAAAATTTTTAATTTGTCATTTTAGGCAGGGTTTGATTTAATCGGCCTGATTCCCAGGCAGGTCAGCATAAATCGGTGTTGGTGCTACTCTTAGGTTAGGTTCGAGGGGTATACAAAAGTTGGAGGTACTATCTGAACAACTGAACTAACTTCTGAATAAGTATGAGTTTGATTGTATTTCTGTACATTTAAAATGTACTTCACCTCTCAACTAAAATAACAAAGGGGGAAAAAAAAGTTGTGGTTAAATTGAGTAGAATTAGGTTGGAAGGCCGAAATAGAAAATGCTGTTCTTTACTCATGACACATGATAGTTAAGACCTTAGAGTGGTGGCAGCAGGATATGCTGCGTTGAGACATATAATGTTATGTCTGTGTTTTAAAAAAAAACGAAAAAAAGTTGCAGCAAAGTTTCTATAACTACCATCTTCCACCTATTGTTAACCATCCAGCCTAATTTACTTACTTGTCCCTACTTTATTTTTGTCCTAGTCTTTTGGCTCCATCCTTTTCTGACTTACTGCTAAGGTACAGTTCCACTCATCTTATAGTGCAACACTCAGATGTACAGCAAACCTGCTCAAGCAAAATGAAATGAATCTGGAAGCAGCAGAAGGCTGTAACCAGAAGTACCATTAAGGTCTGTAGTAGCTTTCATGATAGGCAAGGGTGTAATAACCTCACCGAATTGTTCTTTCTCTCAAATGACAGTGGAAGAGAGCTCCCAAATGGGTTTGTGAAGTAGTTTTCAAGGATCTAATAAATTTCTGTATTAAGCTGTGACTTTATTTTCTCCTTGGTTGATGGCTCAATCATCAGTGATTGTAACCAAGATCTAGGGCTACCTCTAATTTGTGTAAAACAATGAAGATCTACGCTTGCTATGATTGAAAAATATGATTGTAAATCTATCAAAATTCATTGATGAAGTACCACAGTGAGTAAACACTTTGTAAATGATTGGACAATGTACTTCTCTGCATGTAGAACTACAAAGTGGCATTGGTTATAAAAGCCCTAAAGCTTCAATGCAAAAACTGCAGGTCCCCACTGACCTGCTACGCAAGTAATTCCCTATGATGTTGATGCCTGACACTGTTGAACTTAGCAAAGCTACTGCCACCTGCAATTTGTCACAAGCTTCAAAATTTCCAAAGTTCCAAGGTTGGAGCAAGGTATGTGGTGAAACAGTAGCTCTGAAGAATTTTTTAAAAATTCACTCAGTATTTATTGACTGTCCCCTTGATTGTCCCAGTTGCCCTTGAGGAGGTAGTGATGGGCTGCCTTTTTGAACTGCTGCTGTCTACGTGCTGTAGATTGACCTATAATGTTCTTAGCGAGAGAATTCCAGGATTTTGACCCAGCGACAGTGGAGGAATGGTGATATATCTCCAAGTTGAGATAGTGAGTGATCTGGAGGAGGACATGCAGATGGTTGGTGTTCACATTATTCTACAGCTTTTATCCTTCTAGATAGAAGTAGTCTTGGTGTTTGAAACGTGCTGTCTATGGGATCTTTGATGAACTTCATGAGATGCTGCAAAGGAAGGTGGTCTTTGTTTAGAGCAAAAACTCTTACCTCTCTCAAAGCAGCAAGAACAATAAGTTGTATCTGCACAATGCCTTTAACTCAATGAAATGGCTCAGTGTGTTTCACAGGAGTATTACTAAACAAACTTTCACTACATAAGGAAGTTGACATATTAGAGCTGGTGATAAAAAGCTTGGTCAAATAGGCAGACTTTAAGGGGATGTTAAAAGAGGAAAAGCTGGTAGAAAGATGGAGATGTTTAGGACATTGGCAGCAGACAATACAGCAAGTATTGGGGAGTAATTAAAACATCATCATCATCAGCTGCTAGTTTTCTTACATTTGGCACAACATCCTGATATGGGACCATATCACTGACCCTTCACTCTCACGGAGTCAACGTTCTGGAAATCACTTTTTAAGAACACTATGGATGTACCTAGACCACACAGGCCTTTAGGAAAGTGGCTCACCACCACCTCTTCAAGGGTACTTAATGACAGGCAATAAATGCTGGACAGGCAAGAGGCAGCCATATCATGTGAAAGAACTTTTTTTCAATTCCAGATGCTCAAGAAGCCCGAATTGGAAGTATAGGCACCTGAGAGGGTTATAGGATTAAAGGAAGTTACACATAGAGGAGACTAGGATTTTCAAATCACATGGTTGTTTGCTGATCTATTCCCACCAGATGGTTTGTGCACCTTCTTCTTCATTGGCAGTCCCTCATATCCAAGGACGACTTGCTTTCACTTGGGATGAGGGTGCGGGGTCAAGGTCAAGGATTACTTGCTGGTTTTGATGGTTGGGTGGCCTGAGGGGTTGCCCAAGTGTTGTGGCAGGAGCGGGCAGAAACAGAACCTGCCTTTCTGGATTTTGAGTCTGAGGCCCATTCTCTCATACGGCTCACTGAATGCGTCTATGATGGTTTGTAGCTTAGCCTCTAAGAGTGAGCACCTGTAGGATGTGTACTGCAGCTCGATGAAAGAAGCTGGGGTGGTTTTTGGTACTGACCTGGAAGTATTGAAGGTTGAACAGGCTGTTGGTTGCTCCACTTCAGTGGGGAATTTTGTGGTGAATGGCTGGAGTATTACAACAAGGAAGATGGAGAAGAACGTCAGCACCTTTGCTCAAAGACAAATCCTTACCTAAGTCAGCCAGGAGCCTAATGTTACTGTTCAAGGCGTGATGATATATTGTGGATGACTGAACATTTTAGTGATACATTGAGCAGGGTGCACTTGGCAGATATTCCACTCAGTAAAAACCAAGTAAAAAAATAAAGACCACCAAAGTTAAGTTTTTAAATTGACCATTATAGGGTTAGAAGGAAGATGACTTTTTCCTAAGCCCCACAACCAAAGTCTGGACTCCCAAATCCCATCCTTGGAACCTTTCTGAATAACCCCCAGTAATTTAACTGAGCACCAATTTAACAGTTATTTGATTCTGCTTTCCATTTCAGGCTAGTTGCATTCATTTTGAGTGGGTAGGATGTATATAAAGCCTGAGATTAAATATTATCTATGCCAGGGTAATTTTTAAAAAATATTATCTATGCCCCTGAGGCAACTCCAAGCTGGGAGGTCCACCTGACTTTTCATCAGTGAGTTAAAATTCTTCCTCTAATCAACTTATCAAATTCTGCTGAAGGATTACTGGATGAAAAACGTTAATTCTATTTCTCGCTCCAGAGATGCTGCGAGACCTGCTGAGTTTCTCCAGCAATTTCTGCTTTTGTTTCAGATGTCCACCATCCACAGTCCTTTATTTTATATAAAAGATTATTGCTCATCTTGCTCAGCACAGGCCTCACTAAAACCGGCCACAGCTTGGTTAAATATATTTTTTGAAATGTTACCAAGAAGGTTATGTGAATTCCTTCTGATACTTATGATGAATTAATTCTGAAATATGGATTTTAATGGGATCGACAGGATGGGCCATGGACCTTTCTGATTAACATGCCATTATGCTCTTGTTCCTAATAGACTCCATGGTTAATGGGCCTCATGAGTTTTTTTCCTGATATCTTTTATTCAGTTCATTTAACTGGAAATTATGAAGTTAACTTAAATTTAATAGCATTGCTCAATTAACTATTCTTCATTTATTGCTCTAGTTGCCTTTCAAACTAACTAAATGTCATTTCAGATTTATTAAACAACACAAAGTTTGCCTGATATTTAAGTCAGCTGAAAGATTGCCAAGTAATGAGTGCAAGTTTATTTTGCAGAAATCCTTGGATAGGTATGCTGCTGGAATGTGTGCCTGGCGGAAACAATTGATGAAGAATAAATGAAGGACGAAGATTTACTTTGGTTCTAAGTTGATAGAACGAGTGCCTTATTGCAATATTCATATCATAGAATCCCTACAGTGTGAAAGCAAGGCATTTGGCCCATTGTGTCCACACTGACCCTCTGGAGAGCATCCCACCCACTTGCCCTATCTCTGTAACCCTGTGTTTCCCATGGCTAATCCACCCAGCCTGTACATTTTTGGACTGTGGAGGAAACTGGACTACCTGGACGAAACCTAAGCAGACACGGGGACAATATGCAAACTCTACACAGTAGCCTGAAGGTGGAATCAAACCCAGTCCCTGGAGCAGTGAGACAGCATTGTTAACCACTGAGCCATCATGCTCCCATATAGTGTAAATATAACCAGTAAACATAGAGTCATAGAGATGTACAGCACAGAAACAGACCCTTTGGTCCAACCCATCCATGCCGACCAGATATCCCAACCCAATCTAGTCCCACCTGCCAGCACCCAGCCCATAACCCTCCAAACCCTTCCTATTCATATACCCATCCAAATGCCTCTTAAATGTTGCAATTGTACCAGCCTCCACCACTTCCTTTGGCAGCTCATTCCATACACATATCACCCTCTGTGTGAAAAGAATGCCCTAAACCTATGCCCTCTAGTTCTGGACTCCCCCACCCGAGAGAAAAGACTTTGTCTATTTCCCCTATCCATGCCCCTTATAATTTTGTAAACCTCTATATGGTCACCCCTCAGCCTCCGATGCTCCAGGGAAAACAGCCCCAGCCTGTACAGCCTCTCCCTACAACTCAAATCCTCCAACCTTGGCAACATCCTTGTAAATCTTTTCCGAACCCTTTCAAGTTTCACAACATCTTTCCGAAAGGAAGGAGGCCAGAATTGCATACAATATTCCAACAGTGGCCTAACCAATGTCCTGTAACAGCTGCAACATGACCTCCCAACTCCTGTACTCAATACTCTGACCAATAAAGGAAAGCATACCAAACGCCTTCTTCAGTATCCTATCTATCCGCGACTCCACTTTCAAGGAGCTGTGAACCTGCACTCCAAGGTCTCTTTGTTCAGCAACTCTCCCTAGGACTTTACCATTAAGTGTAAAAGTCCTGCTAAGATTGGCTTTCCCAAAATGCAGCACCTTGCATTTATCTGAATTAAACTCCATCTGCCACTTCCCAGTCCATTGGCCCATCTGGTCAAGATCCTGTTGTAATTGGAGGTAACCCTCTTCGCTGTCCACTACACCTCCAATTTTGGTGTCATCTGCAAACTTACTAACTGTACCTCTTATGCTCGCATCCAAATCATATATGTAAATGACAAAAAGTAGAGGACCCAGCACTGATCCTTGTGGCACTCCACTGGTCACAGGCCTCCCCCACTGACACCTCAGTCACCTTCCCTGCCTTATTTCCCAACAGTAAGTCAAGTTTTGCATCTTCTCTAGTAGGTACATCCAAATACTGAATCAGAAAATTGTCTTGTACACACTTAACAAATTCCTTTCCATCTAAACCCTTAACACTATGTTTGGATAGTTAAAATCCCCTCCCATAACCACCATATTATTCTTACAGATAGCTGAGATCTCCTTACAAGTTTGTTTCTCAATTTCCCTCTGACTATTAGGGGGTCCATAATACAATCCCAATAAGGTGATCATCCCTTTCTTATTCCTCAGTTCTACCCAAATAACTTCCCTGGATGTATTTCCAGGAATATCCTCCCTCAGCACAGCTGTAATGCTATCCCTTATCAAAAACACCACTCCACTTCCTCTCTTGCCTCCCTTTCTATCCTTCCTGTAGCATTTGTATCCTGGAACATTAAGCTGCCAGTCCTGCCCATCCCTGAGCCATGTTTCTGTAATTGCTATGATATCCCAATCCCATGTTCCTAACCATGTCCTGAATTCATCTGTCTTCCCTGTTAGGCCCCTTGCATTGAAATAAATGCGGTTTAATTTATTAGTCCTACCTCGTCCCTGCCTGTCCTGACTGTTTGACTCGCTTCTGTTCTCAACTGTACCAGTCTCAGATTGATCTCTTTCCTCACTATCTCCCTGAGTTCCCCCCCCCCCGCACCCCCACCCCTGACCTTAATAGTTTAAATCCTCCCGAGCAGTTCTAGCAAATCTCTCTGCCAGTATATTAGTCCCCTTCCAATTTAAGTGCAATCCGTCCTTCTTGTAAAGGTCACTTCTCCCCCAAAAGAGATTCCAATGATCCAAAAATGTGAATCCTTCCCCTATATACCAGCTCCAAAGCCTCCCATTCATCTGTTCTATTCTCCTATTCATGCCCTCACTAGCTCGTAGCACTGGGAATAATCCAGATCTTACTACTCTCGAGAACCTCCTTTTTAAATTTCTGCCTAACTCTCTGTAATCTCCCTTCAGAATCTTAACCTTTTCCTTTCCTATGTCGTTGGTTCCAATGTGGACAATGACTGACAGTTTCAGTTAAATTCGAGGCTGACCCATCACAGTTCTGTGTAAGAAAAGGGTGATAAGAAAAAGTGCAGTCAGCAAAGGTACATGATCATTGTGAAGAGAGACATTGCCTGTGTGAGATAGAGGCCAAGTGGGTATATCTGGAAATTTGGTTCAAAGTGGCAATTCAGTGCATACCAAGAAGAAGCTCTTTAAGTAAGTAAAGTATGCTGAGTGCAGAGTTTGGTGAAGGTGTAGGGAAGAGGTTTTTTTTAACATCTGTTCTACTTACAGTCTCCAGCATTTGATGTCCAATTTTGAGTAGCAGAAGAAGCAGGCAAATCAACTGTACAGTTATAAACAGTGAAGCTTCATCAGTATAACACTGTTTTGTTTTATTTGTATTTTACTGGCAATGCAATAGCATATTGAGAAGTGTGGGCTGTATTAATTATAGATTAATTCTGAGGAAATCTTTAATTAATGAACACCTATTAGAGATGGCAGGGCAGGTGATGTGCTGCAAATGCAGGTTTTGAATAGCTACAGGATGCTGGTGTGATCCAGGGTAAAATTTTTTAATCAACCTGTTCACAGATGTTACTACACACCTCTGGAGCAGGTGAGACATGAACCCAGTCCTCATGGACCAGAGACAGGGACACTGTAACTGCACTGCAGGAACCCCATTTGATGCAGGAAAAATAGTTAGGTATAAGTGTCTATAGCTGCAGGAGGCTGTCACACCCCATAGAAGAGGGTCTTCTGGTTTGGTTAGTGGTAAAAACAATGACTGCAGATGTTGGAAACCAGATTCTGGAGTAGAGTTGTGCTGGAAAAGCACAGCAGTTCAGGCAGCAACCGAGGAGCAAAAGCCCTTCATCAGGAATACAGGCAGAGTGCCTGAAGGGTGGAGAGATAAATGAGAGGAGGGTGGGGGTGGGGAGAAAATAGCATCGAGTACAATAGGTGAGTGGGGGAGGGGATGAAGGTGATAGGTCAGGGAGGAGGGTGGGGGAAGGTAACAAAGAGTACAATGGGTGGATGGGGGTGGGATGAAGGTGAAAGGTCAGAGAGGAGGGTGGAGCTGATAGGTGGGAAGGGAGATTGGCAGGTAGGACAGGTCATGGGGACGGTGCTGAGCTGGACGTTTGGAACTGGGGTGAGGTGGGGAAAGGGGAAATGAGGAAACTGTTGAAGTCCACATTGATGCCCTGGGGTTGAAGTGTTCCGAGGCAGAAGATGAGGCGTTCTTCCTCCAGGCATCAGGTGGTGAGGGAGCGGCGGTGAAGGAGGCCCAGGACCTCCATGTCCTCGGGTGAGTGGGAGGAGGAGTTGAAATGTTGGGCCACAGGGTGGTGTGGTTGATTGGTGCGGATGTCCCAGAGATGTTCCCTAAAGTGCTCTGCTAGGAGGTGGCCAATCTCCCCAATGTAGAGGAGACTGCATCGGGAGCAACAGATACAATAAATGATATTGATAGATGTGCAGGTAAAACTTTGATGGATGTGGAAGGCTCCTTTAGGGCCTTGGATGGAGGTGAGGGGGGAGGTGTGAGCACAGGTTTTGCAATTCCTGTTGTGGCAGGGGATTTTCCTGCTCCTCGAATGCTGCCTGAACTGCTGTGCTTTTCCAGCACCACTCTACTCCAGAATCTGGTTTAGTCAGTGGTTAGGGACTGTCAACAAAGCAGGTATGGGGAGCCAGAGGGCAAGAGTGCATGAGCCTCAGAATTTGCAATTATCCAAAAGGTTTAAGAATTTTTAAACTTGTTTGAGACAGAATGATATAGGCAGGGTGGGGTTGAATTAATTGACCATGGCACTATGGTACAGGAAGCCATTCACAAAATGGTAGGGAAAAGGAATGTAGTGCTATAGGGAACAGGTGGGTGACACTGTTCTTTAAAGCAAAATGCATGAGTCCAAATAGGCTGTTGTCTGTCCTATGCCAGTATTCAGAACATCTACTTTGGGCTGGAGAAGAATTTGCAGTGAATGGGGTCCAGTGATCGTGGTACACCTTCGTATCAATGATATAAGCAGAACTAGGAAAGAAATTCTGCTGAAAGAGTATGAAAATTAAAATGCTAAATTAAAAAGCATCAAACTGAGGGACAGACCATATAATTGTACAAAGGTGAATAGCAAGACAGATGATAGCTCAGAATATTAAGATTAGTAAACAATGACTAAAAGTTTAAACAAGACAAATAAATTAAAGTATAAGGGTAAGTCAGTGAAAATTGTAAAAACAGATAGCAAGAGTTTCCTTGGTAGACTGGAGGTTGGCTAATGTGGTGCCGCTGTCTAAGAAAGGTGGTACGGAAAAGCCAGGGAACTATAGACTGGTGAGCCTGACATCGGTGGTGGGCAAGTTACTGGAGGAAATCCTGAGGGACAGGATTTACATGTATTTGGAAAAGCAAGGACTAATTAGGGATAGTCAACATGGCTTTGTACATGGGAAATTTTGTATCATTAACTTACTTGAGTTTTTTGAAGAAGTAATGAAGAGGATTGATGAGGGCAGAGCAGTGGATGTAGTCTATATGGATTTCAGTAAGGTGCTCGACAAGTTTCCTCATGGGAGACTGATTAGCAAGGTTAGATCATGTGGCATACAGGGAGAACTAGCCATTTGGATATAGAACTGGCTCAAAGGTAGAAGACAGAGGGTGGTGGTGGGGGGTTGTTTTTCAGACTGGAGGCCTGTGACCAGTGGAGTGCCACAAAGATTGTCACTGGATCCACTGATTTTTGTAATTTATATAAATGATTTGGATGTGAATAAGGAGGTATGGTTAGTAAGTTTGTAGATGACACCAAGATTGGAGGTGTAGTGGACAGTGAAGACGGTTACCTCAGAGTACAATAGAATCTTGATCAGATGGGCCATCAGGCCAAGGAGTGGCAGATGGAGTTTAATTTAGATAAATGTGAGATGCTGCATTTTGGAAAGGCAAATCAGAGCAGGACTTATACACCTAATGGGAAGGGCCTGGGGAGTGTTACTGAACAGAGAGACGTTGGAGTGCAGTTTCATATTTCATTAAAAGTAGAGTCTCAGGTAGAGAGGATTGTGAAGAAAGCATTTGGTACGCTTTCCTTTATTAGTCAGAGTATTAAGTACAGGAGTTGGGATGTTATGTTGCAGCTGTACAGGACATTAGTTCGGCCATTTTTGGAATACTGCGTGTACTTCTGGTCTCCCTGCAATTGGAAGCATCTTGTGAAACTTGAAAACGGTTCAGAAAAGATTAATAAGGATGTTGCTGGGGTTGGAGGATTTGAGCTATAGGGAGAAGCTGAAAAGGCTGGGGCTGCTTTCCCTGGACTGTCGGAGGCTGAGGGATGACCTTATAGAGGTTTATAAAATGATGAGAGGCATGGCTAGGATTAATAGACAAAGTCTTTTCCCTGGGGTGGGGTAGTCCAGAACTAGAGGGCATAGGTTTAGGGTGAAGGGGAAAGATTTAAAAGGAACCTAAGGGACAACCTTTTCACACAAATGGTGGTATGTGTATGGAATGAGCTGCCAGAGGAAGTGGTGGAGGCTGGGATAATTACAGCATTTAAAAGGCATTTGGATGGGTATATGAATCGGAAGGGTTTAGAGGGATATGAGCCAAATGCTGGCAAATAGGACAAGATTTATTTATGATATTTTGTTGGCATGGAAGAGTTGGACCAAGGGGTCTGTGTCCGTGCTGTACATCTCTATGTCTGTCTGAAATGGAAAAGTGTGAGGGCTAGTTCTCAAGAGGATAAAAATGACATTAATAGGAGATAATAAGGAAATAGCAGATGTATTGCTTCTGTCATGACTATACAGGATATAAAGGGCATCTCAGTAAGAGCAGTAAATCTGCAGGTTGAAGAAAGAGGGGAGGTTGGTGAAATTATAATCACTATAGGATCAGTACTGATAGAGCTGATAGAGCTGCAGAATGATAAATCTCTAGGTCCTGAGGAACTTCAGTCTAATGTTTTAAAAGACATGGCAAATGAGCTAGTGTGTCTATGAATAAGGTCATTGAGTCAGAAAGTTATACAGAACAGAAAGAGACCCTTTAGTCCATGCAGCCCAGATATCCTAAACTGGTCTTGTACCATTTGCCAGCATTCGGCCCATATCCCTTTCAACCCATCCAGATACCTTTTAAATGTTGTAGGTGTATCAGCCTCCATCACTTACTCTGGCAGCTGTCGGATTGCCTGTCGGGTCCCTTTTAAATCTTTCCCCTCTCACCTTAAATCTGAGCCCTCTCGTTTTGGACTTGTCTACCTTGGGAAAAAAAGTATTTGGCTATTTGCCTTTCATGATTTAATAAACTTCCATAAAGTCACTCCTCAGCCCCTGATGCTCCAGGGAAAACAAGACCTGGTCTATTCAGTCTCTCCCTATGGCTCAAATCCTCCAATCCCAGCAACATTCTTACAAGTCTTTTCTGAACCCTTTCAAGTTTAACAACATATTTCTGATAACAGGGAGATCAAAATTGAATGCAGTAATCTAAAGGTAGCTGTAACATGACATTCCGACTCCTGTATTCATTGTACGGACCAATGAAGGCAAGCATGCCAAATACTTTCTTCATTACCCTATCTACCTGTGACTCCACTTTCAAGGAACTATGAACCTGCACTCTTACATCCTTTTGTTCAGTAGTACTCCCCGGGACCTATTGTTAACTTTATAGGTCCTGCCTTGATTTGCCTTACCAAAATGCAACACATCACATTTATCTAAATTAAACCCCATCTTCATCTCCTCAGCCCATTGGCCCATTTGATCAAGATCCCATTGTACTCTGAGATAACCTTCTTCACTGTCCATTACACCTCCAATTTTGGTGTCATCTTATTAACTATACCTCCTATATTCACATCCAAATCATTTTGCAAATGATGAAAAGCAGTGGACCCAGCACCGACTCTTGTGACACACTGCTGGTCAGAGGCCTCCAGTCTGAAAAGCAACTCTCTGTTTCCTACCTTCAGACCAATTTTGTATCCAGTTGGCTAGCTCCACTGGATCTAACCTTACTTACCAGTCTACTGTGCGAAACTTTGTCAAATACCTTGCTGAAATCCATATAAATAACGTCTACTGCTCTGCCCTCACCTATCTTCTTGGTCACTTCTTCAAAACTCTCAATCAAGTTCGTAAGGCATGATTTCCCACAGACAAAGTCATGTTCTCTCTCCATAATCTGTCCTTGTCTTTCCAAAAGCATGTGAATCCTGTCCCTCAGAATCCTCTCCAACAATTTACCCAGCACTGATGTCAGGTTCACAGATCTATAGTTTCCTGGCTTTACCGTACCACCTTTTAAAAATAATGACACCAAGTTAGGCAACCTCAATCTTCTGCTACCACACCCGTGGCTATCAATGATACAAATATCTCAACAAGGGGCCCAGCAATCACTTCCTTAGCTTCTCACAGAGTTCTGGGATACACCTGATCAGATCCCAGGGATTTATCTACCTTTATGCATTATAAAACCTCCAGCACTTCCTCTTCAGTAATATGGACACTTTTTAAGATATCACTACTTTCTTCCCCAAGTTCCCTAGCTTCCATATCCTTTTCTACAGTAAATACTGATGCAAAATACACATTTAATATCTCACTCATCTCCTGTGGTTCCACAAACAGACAGCCTTGCTAATCTTAAAGTGTCCTATTATCTCCCTTGTTACTTTTTATCCCTTAACGTATTTGTAGAATCTCTTTGCATTCTCCTTAACTCTATTTGCCAAATATATCTCATGTTCCCTTTTTGCTCTCCTGATTTCCCTCTGAAGCATACTCCTACTGTCCTTATAGTCTTTCAGGGATTCACATGATCCCCACTGTCTCCACCTGATAAATGCCACCTCCTTTTTCTTGACGAGAGTCTCAATGTCTCCATTCATCCAGTGTTCCCTACACCTATCAGCCTTGTCTTTTGTAATAACTGGAACATATTGTCTCTGGACACTCGTTATCTAATGTTTAAAGACTTCCCATTTTCCAACAGTCTCTTCACCTGCCAATAGCCTCACCTAATCAACTTTGGAAAGTTTTTGTCCAGTACCATCAAAATTGGCCTTCCTCCAATTCAGAACTTCAACTTTTAGATCCTGTCTATCCTTTTCCATCACTACTTTAAAACTAATAGAATTATGGACGCTGACCCAAAGTGCACCCCCACTGACAACTCAGTCACTTGCCCTGCCTTATTTCCCAAGAAAGGGTCAAATTTTGCTCCTCCTCCATTAGGTACATCCACACACTGAATAAGAAACTTTTCTTGTTCAATTCATTTCCATCCAAGCCCTCAAAACTATGGCAATCCCACTGTCTGATTGGAAAGTTAAAATCACCTACTATTACATCTCTATTATTCTTACAGATATCCGAGATCTGTTTCCATGTTTGCTCCTCAATTTCCCACTGACTATTGGAGGATCTACAGTGCAATCCCAAAAAAAGGTGACCACCCGTTCCTCATTTCATAGTTCCACACGAATAATTTCCCTGGATGTATTCCCAGGAATATCCTCCCTAAACACAGCTACAAAATTATCCCTAATCGAAAACTCCCCCTCCTCTCTTGCCACCTTTTCTATCCTTCCTATCGAATTTATTACCCTCAAACGTTAAGCTGCCAATCCTGTCTTTTGCTGGGCCACATTAACTGTGATATCCCAGTCTCGTGTTCCCAACCACGCTCTTACTTTATCTGCCTTACCTGTCAGGCCTCTCACATTGAAATAAATGCCTTACCTCGTTCTCTGCCATGCTCTTGCCTGCATTGATTATTTAATTTGATCCTCTTTTGTACTTGCCTCAGACTTATCTAATTTCTCACTATCACTTTGGATATTCCCCTCCTCCTTACTAGTTTAAACCCTCCTAGCAAACCTCCTAGCATTGCTCTAGCAAACCTTCATGCCAGGATGTTGGTACCCTTCCAATTCACGTGCTACCCATGTTTATACAGGTCACTTCTACCCCAGAAGAGATTCCAATGATCCAAAAACATGAAGCCCCTGCCCCAGCTCCTCAGCCACTCTCACTAGCACAGGGCACCAAGAATAATCCTGATTTTACTACCCTCGAGGATTTACATTTTAATCTCCTGTCTAACTTCCTATATTCTTTCTACAGAATCTCATCCCTTTCTTTTCCTATGTCATTGGTGTCTTTGTGCACAACAATCTCTTGCTGGTCCCTCTCTCCTTTGAGAATATTCTGCACACTCTCCAAGAATTCCTTGATCCTGGCATCAGTAAGACAATACCCCATTCTGATGTCTCACTTGTCCCTGACGAGAGAGTCCCCTATCACAATTGGCCATGTGGAACCTGACATACCCCTCACTACAGAACAGCCAGTCTCAGTACCAGAAACCTGGCTGTCAGTGCTATATTCCCCTGAGAAGCCATCATGCCTGACATTATCTAAAACAACATACTTGTTTGAGCTGGGGATACCCACAGGAGACTCCTGCACCAGCTGCCTACGCCTCCCACCTTTCCTAGCAGTAACCCATCTACCTGACTGTATCTACATTTACTTTACCTTCCTGAAACTGCCATCCATCACAACCCTGGCTCTGATAAAATCCTCATGGCCTCTAAAGTGCTGCTCCAACCAATCCACCTGATTCAATAGGATTGGCATCCAAACACACTTGCTGCAGGCATAATCTCCAGGAACATTGAAACTCCCACATCTGACAGAAAGAGCACACCACTCAACTAAAGGCCAGCTCTGCACCTTAAACAATCTACAGACCCAGAATACACCCAACAAAACACAGTACACTTTCTGAAAATCTCAGCATTAGCACAGTCCTACTGCTCAAAAACATTGCTCTAGAATAACTTAATATCTGCCTTTTACATTAAAAATTTAATCAAGAGACAGATCTCAGTAAAACATAAAATAAACCATCGCCCTACATCCTATTATAGACTTACAACAAAAAATTAAGATTTATAAGTTTTAAAATCAAACACTTTGCTGATGAGGATCTGAAATCACTGATCACTCCCACTTGCTGTGTGTAGTTTGGATAATGAGGTCTCCTGAGGTCAGTTGTGAAACTGCACTTCACTGTTTTTCTTTGATTAATCTCTAGAGACATTTGTTATTTCACAGTCAGTCAGCTGTGAAAGTCCAGTGCTTGGTTCTTTTGATGTATTCTTGTTGATTCTCTATAGCCATTCTCTGACCTCTACACATGGTCACTCTGCTGGAACTTCACCTCCTGTTCTCTCTCTCTTTCCTCTTGTTTCAAGTATCATTGTTTTTGATTTTCTTTTTAAGTTCCAAAAAACAATGCAAAACTTACAAAAACAGTAACTACTGTGCAAAGGAGTTGAGCAAATCACCTCCAGCACTGAAAAAAAACTTAAGAAAAGGAGCAGCATTTAGAGCCAGGATCCTTATCCATGCACCATTTGTTTTTTAAGTTTCCAACATTAGTTTGATTCTGAAAAGGTTCCATGAGACTGGGAAGTAGCAAACATAACCTCACTATTCAAGAAGAGTGGGAGGCTGAAAACAGTAAACTATAGGTGAGTTAGCTTGATTGATGTCACGGGGAAAATCTTAGAATTGGTCGTGAAGGAGGTTACAACAGGTCACATGGAAAATCTCAAGGTAATTAGAAAGTGCCAGCGTGGTTTTATAAAAGACTGTCTATTTAAATAGTGGTGAGAGCAGGAGGAATGTTTTATAAAGTCACTACCAGATTCCATGACACACTTTATGTCCAGTCCATCTCAGCTTGCCACTCTCTTAGGCTCTTTTTGTGTTGCCCAGGCCAACTCCCAATCTACCCTGCTCTCCTGAACCAACAATGGGAAGTGTGGGCAGACATTTTAAAAGGTCAGGTCAGTGAAGCTGGATTTTCTCCCTATTCTGTGCACTTGGCCCAGGAAAGAGAATTACAACCTCAGAATCAGCACAGACCCAACAAGACTGATTACTTCCATCTGCCCTGTAAACCTGTATGGTTCTACATCAGTGGTTAAACATTTGAGATTTTGAATTCCAATTGTGATAACATTATATCCAATTATACTGAAAGATGCAGGCACCTAAGTGAATCAGAATCCAAAATAAATACAATGGCAAGTTGTCTTACATGATGGAAAACAACATTTTGTGCTATTCACAAATGTCTAGAAGAGACAAGTGAATGGGCCAAATCTAATATTTACTCAATCTGCTTGAACAGAGCAACTTCAACATGTAGATTTACATAACATTGTATCTATTTTGACAGTTGCCCATTGCAGTACTGTATTGTAAGCAGTTTCCATTCAGATTCACTCTGTTTTATGGGCAAAGCTTACTGAAGAAGCCTGTGGTCACAAATATTTTCTTTTCCCTGCCAGCAAGGTTAATTGGCAGCTATTAATGTGACAATGATAAGTTTAATAAAATCAGCACACCCCATGTTTAGATTGAACTGTACTGACTGCTAATTAACTGCACACATTTGAAGAGCTGTCCTTGGCAGAATACTTGAAGTGCTTCTCTGCATTACAAATATGCAAAATTTGATTCAGTTGACCATTAATGGTAGATTATAGATGTAACACTTCAGGCTGCATTTTTCAATGTGGCTGTTATTCATTCCCAAGTGAGAGGAAAAGGGAAAACGACAGGGAGTATGATGGTAAATAAAAAAGTATGCAGCAGGTTAGCAGGTGTGCAGAAGGGTTTAATTTCAAGGCAGACTATGAAAGAAGCAAAAAAACGAAGGACAACTCAGGAGATATTATTGGAGATGTTGGACATCAAGAGCGCAAGAAAACTAGTGTAAAGGCACATTACCTGAATGCTTGTAACATTCATAACGACGATGAGTTAACGACACAAACCATTATGAATGAATATGATTTGGTAGCCATTACAGAGGCATGGTTACAGGATGGTCATGACTGGGAGTTAAATATCCAGTGTATCAGACTATTTGGAAGGACAGATAGGAAGGTAAGGGAAGTGGTGCAGCTCTGATATTCAAGGACAACATCAGGGCGGTGCTAAGAGATGACATAGGTTCTCTGGAGAATGAGATTGAATCCATTTGGGTGGAAATTAGAAATTCTAAGAGGAAAAAGTCATTGATAGGCATAGTCTGTAACTCACTAAATAATGACATCACACTGGGGTGGGGATTAAACAACAAAATAACAAATGGCTGTAAAAATGGTGTCATAATTATCATGGAGAATTTTAATCTACATGTAGATCGGTCAAACCAGCTCTGTCAGGATAGCCTTGAGGAGGAGTATATTGAGTGTATCTGTGGTAGTTTTCTTGAACAGTATAAAGGAAGTGACGAGAGAGCAAGCTATCCGAGATCTGGCCCTGTTCAATGAGACAGGAATAATTAATAACCTCATAGTTAGGGATCCTCTTGGAAAGTGTGATCACAATATGGTTGAATTTAGAATATAGATGGAGAATGTGTTGATAAAATCCAATAGCAGGGTCCTGTGCTTGAACAAGGGATCTACAATGGAATGAGGGAGGACCTGGCTAAAGTAGACAGAGAACAAAGGTTTTATGGTGGGACTGTTGACAAGCAGTGGAGGACTTTCAAAGCAATTTTTCAAAGTGCTCAGCAAAAGTATATTCCAGTGAAAAGGAAGGACTTGGGTGTCTAAGGAAATAAGGGAGGCTATCAAATTGAAAAAGAAGGCATACAAAGTGCCAAGAACAGCATGAAACTAGAAGATTGGGAAAGCTCTAAAGGTCAACAGAAAGAGCTATAAAAAAAAGGTAGAACATGAGAAAAAACTTGCACAGAATATAAAGACAGATAGCAAACGTTTCTATAAATAAATAAATAGATAGAGAAAAAACAGTGGCTAAAGTAAATGTTGAGAAGTGGAATTTAGTTATGGGATGTGATGAAATGGCCAAGAATTTGAACAAGTATTTTGTATCAGTCTTCACAGTGGAGGACATTGATAAACAGACAAAGGGAGATGAGGAACTGGAAACAATCATTATTATGGAAGAGGTAGTGTTGGGCAAGCTAATGGAGCTAAGGATAGACAAGTCTCCTGGCCCTGATGCATCCCAGGGTGGTAAAAGAGATGGCGGGAGAAATCGCAGGTACACTGGTGGTGGTTTTCCAAAATTTGCTAGACTCTGGGGTAGTTCCAGCAGATTGGAAAACAGCAAATGTGACACCACTGTTTGAAAAGGCAGGTAGACAAAAGATGGGGATTTATGGACCGGTTAGTTTAACCTCTGTAATGGGGAAGATGCTTGAATGTATTATCAAGGGAGGTCTGGCAAGGTATCACAATAGAAATTGTCCCATTGGGCAGGATGGGTTCATTAAGGACAGGTCATGCTTGACAAATCTTTTGGAATTCTATGAGGACATTACGAGCAAAGTGGACAATGGGGACCCAGTGGATGTAGTGTACCTAGATTTCCAAAAGGCCTTCAACAAGGTGTTGCACAAGAGGCTGCTCTATAAGATAGAGATGTATGGTGCTATGGGTAAAGTATTAGAGGATTGGATGACTAACAGGAAACAAAGTGTGGGGATAAATAAGTGCTATTCTGGGTGGTAATCAATAACTAGTGATGTACCTCAGGGATTGCAGTTGGGACTGCAATTATTTACAATTTATATAGATGATTTGGAGTTGGGGACCATGTGTAGAGTGTCAAAGTTTGCAGATGACACTAAGATGAGTGGCAGAGCAAAGTGTGCAGAGGACTGTGAAACCTTGCAGAGGATACATTGAGTAAGTAGACAAAGGTCTGGCAGATGGAATACAATGTTAATAAATGTGAAGTCGTACATTTTGGTAGGAGTAACAGTAAAAAGGACTATTAATTGAATGGTAAAAATTTGCAAAATGCTGCTATGCAGAGAGACCTGGGTGTCCTTATGCATGAATCACAGAGGGTTGGTCTGTAGGTACAACATATAATTAACATGGAGGTCCTGGGCCTCCTTCACCGCCGCTCCCTCACCACCAGACGCCTGGAGGAAGAACGCCTCATCTTCCGCCTCAGAACACTTCAACCCCAAAGCATCAATGTGGACTTCAACAGTTTCCTCATTTCCCCTTCCCCCACCTCACCCTAGTTCTAAACTTCCAGCTCAGTAACTGTCTCCATGACTTGTCCGGACTTGTCCGACCTGCCTATCTTCTTTTCCACCTATCCACTCCACCCTCTCCTCCTTGACCTATCACCTTCATCCCCTCCCCCGCTCACCCATAGTACTCTATGCTACTTTCTCCCCACCCCCACCCTCCTCTAGCTTATCTCTCCACGCTTCAGGCTCACTGCCTTTATTCCTGATGAAGGGCTTTTGCCCGAAATGTCAATTTCGAAGCTATTTGGATGCTGCCTGAACTGCTGTGCTCTTCCAGCACCACTAATCCAGAATCTGGTTTCCAGCATCTGCAGTCATTGTTTTTACCAAATAGAATTTTGTCCTTTATTGCTAAAGGGATTGAGTTTAAAAGCAGAGAGATGATGTTGCAGCTGTACAGGGTGCTGGTGAGGCCACATATGGAGTACTGTGTGCAGTTTTGGTCTCCCTACTTAAGAAAGAATGCACTGGCACTAGAAAGAGTGCAAAGGAGGTTCACTAGGCTGATTCAGGAGTTGAGGGGGTTGGCTTATGAGGAGGCTGTGTAGACTAGGATTGTATTCATTGGAATTCAGAAAAATGAGGGGGGATCTTATAGAAACATATAACATTTTGAAGAGAATAGATAAGATAGAATTGGAGATGATGTTTCCATTAGCAGGTGAAGCCTGGACAAGATGGTGTAGCATCAAGATTAGAGGAAGCAGGTTCAGGACTGAATTGAGAAGGAACTTCTTCACCCAGAGGGTTGTGAATCTATGGAAGTCCCTGCCCAGAAAAGTAGTTGACACTATTTCCGTAAGCATTTTTAAAGCTAAGGTAGTTTTTTTTGAACAATAAAGGAATTAAGGGTTATGGTGAGAGGGCGGGTAAGTGGAGCTGAGTCCACAAAAAGATCAGCCATGATCTAACTGAATGGCGGAGCAAGGCCGAAGGGCCAGATGGCCTACTCTTGTTGCTAGTTCTTATGTTCAAGTGGTTGGAAATGGGTGCAATGCTGCCCCGATGTGAAGTGGGTGAATTACATGCAATACTTGAGTGTCAACACATTATCATAATATTGTATAGCTCCAGCTAAAGACTTAGAGATGTGCTGGGACAACTCTAATGTTGGATGTAAAAAATTGCAATGTAGGTAGAATTATAAGTGCTTGGCTTACTAATATGTTTGCAGCCATCTCACTCTGCTGACTCCTAATCACTCTGTTTTGAAGTTTCACACTGACGGTATCATATATTATAACTGGGAGGTTTTCACAGAAATATCTAGCAGCATCATCAGATACAAGCAAACATATCTAATTTATGTAATTTTTATTCACAGCTTCATTTAGAATGATGGATTTTGCATATACCTTAATGAGAATTAGGGACACTAGCCCTGAAAACCCCAGGGAGAGAGTGAGAGAAGCACAATAGTAGGGATGGGAACCCCAGATATTCCAAGGATTAGATGCAGATGTCCAGCGTAATTTAACAACAGGACCTCCTTATCATTTTCTTCTTCTCTTTCTGGTGAGGTGGTTGGCAGTTATGAGAACGAGGCATAAGTTTTTGTGTAGCAAAACCAATGCACTTTCTTTATTAACAGACTTTTAATTTTATTGTGCACCGCACGTAGAGAACATGTTTTCCTTGTACAGTTAAATAATTGGAATTTGGAAAGCAAATAGGGATAACTTTCACTCGGCCTTATCCTTTGAGTCAGCTGTGTATAGATCAAGTCCTTTGCCCATTTATGAAACATGACAAGCCACTTGTGTTAATTTCTGTGATGCTGTATTGGAGGGGGAGAAATAAATTGGAATTGACTAGTTACATGTGATATGAATATTATATGAGTTCACTGATTGGGAACAGGACAGGAAATCTAATGTTCCTTCTTAAAGGGGAGGGCTTCTGTCCCCTACATCGGAGACATGAAATGATTGAAATCAAGAATTAGACTGTAAAAAGTATGATTACTATGTAAAAGTCATTCCATGTTTCTTGATTATATTATCAATTTTGCTTCTATTGGAAATATAACTTTTGTTAACTTATGCCATGATGTGCTGTTCAACCTATTTTCTGTCTGGTTGACCTGTTGAGAGATGTTATTATACATCTCTGGAGTATTTGGGACTTGAACCCAGGCTTTCCCAGCCCAGGGATTGGGACACTACCACTGTACCATAATGGGGCCCTTACATCCTGCTGCCAATGAAAGTGTGTGGGTTATTTATATTCAAGCTGAGGGGCCGAATACTGAATCCCTGCTCGGAGGATACTGCTAACATTGAAAAGAATGAATAAGATAAGAAAGGTGTGGAAATGGTGATATCGGTGACACAAAGCTTCTTAAAAAGTCAGGATTGTGGAATGAAAAACAATGGAAGGCTGTGGGGTTGGTGAAGGTGGAGTAGTGGAATTACGTTGACAAAAATGAAGGGAAAGAACATTTTAATTGCACATTTCGTGTCCTTAGAAATTGGAGCAGTTCAGGTCCATGATACTAATTTTCCCATTGCCTGGGATACTGTCAGCCAGATCCTATAAACATCCTTCAGTCTGTCATTCCTTCCTTCAAAACCTCGCAAAACCTAAATCTTTTACTAAGCTTTTAGTCACTTTTCATAATCTCCCCTTCTTTGCTTCAGTGTCAATTTTTGTCTGATTACACTCCCACAAGCACCTTGGGATGCTTTTCACATTAGATGTGCAATATAACTGCAAGTTGTGGTTGCCATTCTTGAGTTGCATTCCACAATTTGTCATTTTAACCTTAGATTTAGTTTCAGCTTTAATCATTTCTAAAAGCTTCTGTGCCAGATTCAAAGGAAAATGATGAGTAAAATTAGATTTCTTGCACCAGCTCCTCGCTGGTAGAATTCTGTGGGGGGAAGAACCTTTTTATATATTATATATGTAGTCAGCTGTAAAAGTAATTGCAATTCAGATGAGGCAATGTTATTTAATTCAACTATTAAATTGCACTGACAAAATCCTGAACAGAAAATTTAAACAGCCAGTGAAAACAGATTAACTATATTTGAATAAAGTGGAAAGAATCAATGTCTGCATATGTTTTTATTCCTACAATATTGTAACAGCTCTAATCCTGCAATCTGTCAGGAGCTAAAAGCTTTATATTTGCAACTCTTGGCTTGTTGAACTGAAGAAGCATGTGCAAAATTCATGAATTACACAGCTCACATGCATGTACGGAAAGTGGTATTGGAGCTAATGTACACGTGCTAAGGTGCAACACATACTGTATTATAGCAGCAGGTGATTAGACTTGGATTACCCAAACGTGTAACGGTAATTATCGAACTAGAAAACATGGAAACAGGGATTAAACAGTTTACATTTAGGTATGTGGTTATTTCTGTGTCACACAACTATTTGTTCACATGATGGATTCCAATTATTATTGTCATTTCAGTGTACAACACAGAGAAATTGCGCCTTAAAAATGATAGTGATTCACTGCAGTAGGATGTGCCATGCAGGGTTAAATTTAAGGGAGACAAGTTTATAATAAACCAAAGATTAAAATAGTGCTATCATCGTTCAAAGAAGTGAACAGAATATTCTGCTTGACCAAATGCTCACTCATAATTTCACCCCTAACAAAATTCCAGGGTCATTCAGTTTGAAACCAAAATAAAAGATGATTTTTTTTTGTTTCTCTTCTAAATGTGTTCCTGAAAAGCCCGCAGAAACGAAAGTTGTATTTTCTATAATGAAACAAAGAACTGCATATGCGTTTTATTTTCTGTTAGGGACCTTGAAGCCTTCAGGACTCAATTCTGAGTTCAATAATTTTAGTACCTGAACACCTTCTTCAATGTCCTTTACCCACCCCCATAACTTGTCATGACATAGGCTGCTTTCAGCGTAGCCATTCCATTTTTGCCTATTTATGGTCCCCATTATCAGCTTTTCTTTCTTAGTAGCATCCTATCATCTATCCCTGTGCCTAACTGTTGTTCTCCATTCTGGACTCCATCTCTGCCTACCTGCTTATTCCTTTCCATTCCTCCCATCACCCTTCTTCAGCTATATACCATCTTTTCCTGGCTACATCATCTCCGAAGAAGGGTCACTGACTCAAAATGTTAAGTCTGCTTTCTCTCCACAGATCCTGCCAGACGTGCTGAGTTTCTCCAGCAATTTATGTTTTGGGTAAGCATTTATTTCACTGCTTCAAACAGAGGTTTGATACAACAGGTCTTCTATAACTTGTGGTTAGTCCTGCTGTTATTTTTGCACAATTCTCAATTAGATTGGACAGTTTAGAAAGAACTGAAGAACATCAGAGATTGAAGTGACACCACACTGTGCTAATAATTAAGGCATCAGAACGAAATTCTTCAGTAGATGACTTTGGTAATATGTTTAGAGCAAAGAAAGTAAGCACATTAAAAGCTTCATTAAATTAGTGGATTAAAGGAAGCTTACATTCAAGCATATGTGTTCCTCCCCATAGCACACAGTGTACATTACAGCTTTACTGATGACTACTCTCATAACACTACTGTGGACAATCAACATGGAAAAAACTAACAGTGAGAAAGGAATTGTTCTGGCTACATTTATTGAGTCCTTTTCATGATGTTGCTCTATATAGCTACCAGTGCAATACAAATTCCCTACTGTTATCACCAAAGCAACTAATCATAAGTTATAATTTTAAAAATTAATTAGTTACAAGCAGGGTCATGGTGTCCTAGTGATAATGTCACTAGGTAATCCAGAAGCTGAGTCTAACACCTGGGGATATGGTTCAAATGATGATGTAATTTGAATTTTAAAATGTCTGAAAAAAACAAAACTAACCTGATGATCTTCATGCAACCTCTGTTGTCAAAACAAAGCCCAACTAGTTCCCTAATACACTTTAGGGAAGGAAATCTATCAATCTTAGCAGGTCTGGTTTACATTCCAGACCCACAATATGGTTAAAATATAGAATCTAGGATAGACAATTTGGCACTTTGAGCCTTCTCTTCCATTCAACATGATCATGGCTGATCCTACAATTCAGTGCTGTATTCCTACAATCTCCCTAGACCCTCTGATGCCTTTAATATCCAAAGATTTAGCAATCTCTTTCTTAAATCTTCACTGCCCTCTGGGCAAGTAGGCAATCCATTTTGGCCTTACTAGCAACATTCACTTCCCACAGATGAATTTCAAAATGAAATGAGATGAGGGTGCACATGGTTGCTTGTAATATTTGTGCAGGGAATCTTCATAAAACCAGGCCACATGCCACAAGGGGGTGTTCTGGCTGTGACCAGTGCATGAAATCAGGGTCATCACAGCCTGTGCTGTAAAGTCTCATACTCCTGATCTTCAGTGGCAGTCCTCAAGATATGTTACTGCTAATACCAATAGACCATTGGTTTATTAGTTGACTGCACTACAGCTCAAAGCTACCTTGTGTAAGGAAGGTTAGTCAAAAAAACAGAAGGAACCGGAATGAAAAAGGCATTACAGATAAAGCATTTGTGTGGCATGAATTGGGTAAATACATGAAGCACTTTTGCAAGAATTTTCCTCTCACTCCAAACATTTTGAAAAAAGGAATTAAAAAGTACATCCCCGGTCCTCACCTCCACAACTCCCCATGTAGCTTTTAGAAATTAGCTTTAAGAGCTAGCAGTCTTCTTACCTGATGGTATGGAATACAGCAGATATAATGAGTTCATTATGGACAGCTACAGCCATATAGCGTGGTTCATGAAATGCTGATGGGACTGTCCGTACTGCATAGCAGAGATATACCCCCCAGAGGAGGAATAGAAATTCAGCTGCAGAAGAAAAAGCAGAGAAGGAATGGAGTGACTTTGAACTTCAGGCATAATCTGAAAATAAAGTAGAATAAGCCAAGCTATTTTGCATATAACTCAATATGCAAGATTTCAAAACACAGTAAAAATATAATTCGATCTATCTAATGCATCACAGTCCTCAAACAACAGGAAGAATTAATTCCTTTCTGTATCAAATCTATAGGATTGAGTTTCTTTCAACTCCCAATCTTGAAAGTTTCATTGCCTCTTTCTTCACTAGTCACACAACTGAGCTTAGACTTTCTCAGCTCCAAATAATCCTTTCTGGGTTCCAACCAAACACTTCCGATCTTGAGATTTCACACTAACACCCTCAAAGTGAGATCATCTAATTCCTAACAGTTCTAAAATTTCTCCTTTCTTCAGGAAACAAAATACATTATACTTCTACCAGGAATTAATGATTTTCAAGTTATGGATTTTTTTTACTTTCGCGAATAAAGCCTGACCCTTCAACATGAAAAGCAACCTAATGCTCCTTCATGTTTACAAAAAGGAGCAAAGTAATGATTTTTAATGAAGTTTAAATTTGCATAGGCACTTGGAAAAGAACTGCTTAATAAAATTGAAGGGAAAATAATCACAAATTTGAATTTCAACACATGAAATGATTGTATATCTCTGAGAATGGGTATAATCAAAGGGTCAGTGTCAGTGCAAGTGTTAATGCTGAGCTGGCTCAGAGTTCAGGACACTCTTTCAGTGACATCTTGTATTCTTTTTATTCTTAAACTATTCAAAGTAGCTCCAGATTATGGCGACTGTTGAAGCTTTTCACTGTATTTAACTGTATTAATCATGTAAAACGCAAGTGGCAATAAATACATCTTTCTTTAATTCATTCATTCATGAATGAGGACACAGTCATTGGAACGTCAATTCATATTGCTTGAGGGCAATAGGACAAATTCACTTCCTTGATTCCTGTACTGTGATTTCCTGCTCTCAGATTCACAGGCAGGCTGTAAGTGGAGTTAGCTGTCTCAGTGCAAGAAGAAAGAGGACATTTGGAGGGACAGGAATTACACAGTTCCTTTATATTCATCTGATAGTAATCATGGACTTGAAATAAGCTCATCTCCAAGACAGGACCATTAATTTTCTGTTGGTATGTAGAGTTAGGAAAGTATCTACTCCAATTAAACTCATGCTTATCTGAATTTCTTGCATGAGGGATCATTTAATCATAGTGCTGAGGTGCAGCAGTTTCTTGGAGGGATTTTTGCTGTAGGGCTGAGCAAGAGTTCTATACCGTATTTTACCAAAGTTACCTTATGAACGACATACTCTGCCCCATGCTGTCTCTCTAGTCTGATTTCTGCCCTACCTTACCACATGCCATTCCAGTAACA
Organism: Chiloscyllium punctatum; assembly: GCF_047496795.1. Classification (NCBI taxonomy): domain Eukaryota; kingdom Metazoa; phylum Chordata; class Chondrichthyes; order Orectolobiformes; family Hemiscylliidae; genus Chiloscyllium; species Chiloscyllium punctatum. The sequence goes on along the minus strand of NC_092746.1, from coordinate 86,783,213 downwards.
ACTTGCCACTCAGCAGATATTCCAGAATTCACTGGCAGCCGTTGCACTTGCACCATCTTTAAAAATATAATGTGCAACCAGCCAAGCACTGTCAGTGCAGAGCAGTCCTGTACATATCCTGATAATTGCCTGTGACATTACAGACATAAGGAAATTAGTGCTCCAGTCTGCCATCATGTTCCTGAGACTCGAGCTGTAGAGGATGGCGATGATACAAAACCTCCTCCTCCCAGTGAGCCAGCAGTGGAGACACCAGAACATCAAATAATGCCAGCCTGGTCAGAGGCTTGGGTTAAAGCAATTTCAAATTGTCTGCATGAATGCCCAGCACTACAGGAAGCAGGCCAATATCCTTATCCAATCTACCAGGGTCACTTCCAATATCTTCTCTCTGATACCTAAATGCTCATTCAAATTCTGCTATTCTACTCTCCTCCCACCAAAGCTTATGCTCTACCACATTCACTTTTGCTTGCATCAGATTCCTCACATGGTATCACCCATCACAAATCCCAACACTATTAACCATATATGCTCTCTGTGCTAGACAAAAGTGAGTACTGCAGATGCTGGAGGTTAGAGTCAAAAGTGTGGTGCTGGAAAAGCACAGCAGGTCAGGCAGCATCCGAGGAGCAGAAAAATCATCGATTTTCCTGCTCTCTGTGCTGCCCACTCACTCATTTAGGAAACTTCTACACTTGCACCAACAGTAATAGCCGAGCCACTTTCATTTCACATAATATGTATCTCAGTCTCATTTCAGGGGGAAATCAGCCACATAGGTTAGTAAAAGTCTAGACAGGTGATGTTCTGTTCCTCATTTGGCTCCTCACCTCTTATAAAAAGAGCATCCTGACTCTGACTACCTTTAGGAGGGCCCAGACTGGTACCAGAGGCTATCTTTGACTAAGTGCGCCAGGATCCTCTCTGTAAAGGCTTTTTTTGTTTTAACAGAAGCCTTGTAACAACCATGAGAAACTTCCTGGCTTTGTATCTAGACTAAATGGCATGGCAAGATAGCAGTACTGTCAGGCCACAGGATATCATTAAATTTGAGAGGGTTCAGAAAAGATTTATTAGGATGTTGCTGGTACTGGAGGGTTTGAACTATAAGGAGAGGCTGGAAATGCTGGAACCTTTTTCACTGGAGCGATGGAGTTGAAGGATGACCTTACAGAGGTTTTAAAATGATGAGGGGCATAGATAAGGTGAATAACAAAGGTCTTCTCCCTAGGGTAGGGTAGTTCAAAGCTAGGAGGCATTTCTTTAAGGTCAGAGGAGAAAGACTTAAAAGGGACGTGATGGGCAATGCTTTCACACGGGGATGGTTCGTATGTGGGATGAACTGCCAATGGAAGTAGCAAATGCAAGTATAGTATCAACATTTAAAAGACATTTGGACAGGTAGACAAATAAGGAAGACTTAGAGGGATATGGGCGAAACACAGGCAAATGGGATGAGTTTTGCTTTGGGAAACACGGTTGGCATGGATGAGTTGGGCCGAAGGGTCTGTCTCCGTGCTGTATGATTCTGTGACTCTGGGGTGGGATGCTGGGACAATCCAGGTAGGTTCAGATGGAGTGCGTGTGGTGAGAGCAACTGGGCTAATCCACGAGCTGGGTGTGTGTCCCTGAGTACACTGTTTGTATTTTTCTTTCATTTGTGGGATCTGTTTGTCGCTGGCTGGGCCAGTATTATTGCCCATCCCTATTGCTCTTGAGAAGGTGGTGGTGAGCTGCTTTCTTGAACCGAGGCAGTCTACATGCTGGTTATAGGCCCATAATGCCATTAGGGAGGGAATTCCAGGATTCTGTCCCAGTGACATTAAAGATGGGAAGGCAGATTAGCGGTTCAGCTACAATCTCATTGTTTGGCGGAGCAGACTCATTGGGACGACTGGCCTAATTCTACTCCTATGACTTATGATCTTTGACAAATGAAAATTTGTTGACATAGAGCCAAATTGACATCTGTCCTCAGTGTTATGTGATCAGTATATGAACAGACACATTTGGAGCAAGTGGAAAGTGATCAACATTTTGAGTCCGCTCCACCATTCAGTAAGTTTGTGGCCGATCTGATTACTCCTCATATCCCCTTCACTCTCTTACTTACTAAAGAATGTAACTACTTCTGCCTTAAAAATATTCATAGTCTGTTTCCACAACATTTTTGAAAGAGAGTTTCAAAGCCTTGTGAACTTGTTTTAGAACAACTTTCTCCTCATCAGTCTTAAGTAAGTGAGCCCTGATTCTTAAATAGTGACCCCGAGTCAGCGATGCCCAAAACCTCAAAATGAATAAGATAAAATTATATTTTGAAGCTTTAATATGCAAACTATTCAATAAAGTATAAGTAAAAGAATCTGACTTTTATAAATTAGTGAGCGTGTGCTCAGAGGCAAGGTGGAAGTGGGTACTGCAGATGCTGGAGATTAGAATCAGGATTAGAGTGGTGCTGGAAAAGCACAGCAGGTCAGGCAATGTCCGAGGAGCAGGAAAATCGATGTTTCAGGCAAATGCCCTTCATCAGGAAGGGCTGATGAAGGGCTTTTGCCTGAAACATGGTGCCACTGTTGAAGAAGGGCGGTAAGGACAAGCCAGGGAACTATAGACCAGTGAGCCTGACCTCGGTGGTGGGCAAGCTGTTGGAGGGAATCCTGAGGGACAGGATGTACATGATATTTGGAAAGGCAAGGACTGATTCGGGATAGTCAACGTGGCTTTGTGCGTGGGAAATCATGTCTCACAAACTTGATTAAGCTTTTTGAAGAAGTAACAAAGAAGATTGATGAGGGCACAGCAGTAGATGTGATCTATATGGACTTCAGTAAAGCATTTGACAAGGTTTCCCATGGGAGACTGGTTAGCAAGGTTAGATCTCATGGAATACAGGGAGAACTAGCCATTTGGATACAGAACTGGCTCAAAGGTAGAAGACAGAGGGTGGTGGCGGAGAGTTGTTTTTCAGACTGGAGGCCTGTGACCAGTGGAGTGCCACAAGGATCGGTGCTGGGCCCTCTACTTTTTGTAATTTACATAAATGATTTGGATGCTAGCATAAGAGGTACAGTTACTAAGTTTGCAGATGACACCAAAATTGGAGGTGTAGTGGACAGTGAAGAGGGTTACCTCAGATTACAACAGGATCTGGACCAGATGGGCCAATGGGCTGAGAAGTGGAGATGGAGTTTAATTCAGATAAATGTGAGGTGCTGCATTTTGGGAAAGCAAATCTTAGCAGGACTTATCCACTTAATGGTGAGGTCCTAGGGAGTGTTGCTGAACAAAGAGACCTTGGAGTGCAGGTTCATAGCTCCTTCAACGTGGAGTCGCAGGTAGATAGGATACTGAAGAGGGCATTTGGTATGCTTTTCTTTATTGGTCAGAGTATTGAGTACAGGAGTTGGGAGGTGATGTTGCGGCTGTACAGGACATTAGTTAGGCCACTGTTAGAATATTGCATGCAATTCTGGTCTCCTTCCCATTGGAAAGATGTTGTGAAACCTGAAAGGGTTCAGAGAAGATTTACAAGGATGTTGCCAGGGTTGGAGGATCTGAGCTACAGGGAGAGGCTGAACAGGCTGGTGCTGTTTTCCCTGGAGCGTCGGAGGCTGAGGGCTGACCTTATAGAGGTTTACAAATTTATGAGGGGCATGGATAGGATAAATAGACAAAGTCTTTTCCTTGGGGTCGGGGAGTCCAGAACTAGAGGGCATAGGTTTAGGGTGAAAGGGGAAAGATATAAAAGAGACCTAAGGTGCAACTTTTTCATGCAGTGGTTGGTACGTGTATGGAATGAGCTGCCAGAGGATGTGGTGGAGGCTAGTACAATTGCAACATTTAAGAGGCATTTGGATGGGTATATGAATAGGAAGGGTTTGGAGGGATATGGGCCGCGTGCTGGCAGGTGGGACTAGATTGGGTTGGGATATCTGGTCAGCATGAACAGGTTGGACCGAAGAGTCTGTTTCCATGCTGTACATCTCTATGACTCTATGACTCAATAAAGAGGCAGTCAGCTGCTGGAAAAAAACACAAGCATATATTCAATTTCAGCAATCAATTGGCTGATTGCTGTTTGTGACTGTTTTGCGAAATTCTCCTGTTTATGCCTCCAGGCAGACTTTTCATTACCACAGCATTGAGTAGGAAAGCGAATGGGACTTTGAAACAGTTTGCCACCTGGCAGTATAGCACTGCTGGGGGATATGTGAAAAAAATGATCCACTCCTGTTCAGAAGATAAATGAAGCAATTTTGGTCCTGCCCACCTGGTGAAAGCTGGCTGGCAGGCTATCTTAAAATAGGCTGGAAAATACCTCCTCATGTCTGCTCCCTTCAGACAGTATGTAATTTTAATCCACACTTCTGAGCAGGCACAAAAATTCCCATTTGTAAGTTGTGGGGTTCTTTGTAATGTTAAGAATGAACTATGACTACGTCATTGAGTCTTTATTATGATTTTAATTTTCAGACTGGGTGGGGCAGCAGTTATAATTTTACCAACAGATGAGGCTTGTGGGAAGCAGGCTCACAATAGAGGTGTATTTTCTAGGTTTTTTTATCAAACTTGCCTCATGGGACCAGCAGCAGTTTAAGTCCGTGAAAGAAATTTTAGATTTTTCATACGTCAGGTATCTCCCTATTTCTCATCACCTATACCGTCCTCAGCCTCCCTTGTAGTCGTTAGCTGAGACTTTAAGTAGTGGACATGAAACTTTTTAAATCTCTTGTGGGATGTGGGCATCACTGGTTGGGGCTGCATTTATTGTCCATCCCTAGTTACCCTTAGGAAAATCATATTGTAGAATTCCTACAGTGTGGAAATAGGCCAACAAATCCACATCGACCCTCCGAAGAGTAAACCACTCCCTACCCTGTTACTCTACATTTACCCCTGACGAATACACCAAACCTATACATCCCTGAATACTATGGGCAATTTAGCTTGGCCAATCCACCTAACTTTGAACATCTTTGGACTCTGGGAGGAAACTGGAGCACCCGGAGGAAACCCTCACAGATGCAGGGAGAATGTGCAAATTCCACACAGATGGTTGCCCGAGGCTGGTATCGAACCCAGGTCCCTGGCACTGTGAGGCAGCAGTGCTAACCACTGAGCCACCCTGGTCGTCCTGCATTCAATGTGCTGTAGGTTGACCCACGATGCCGTAGGTAGGGAATTCCTGGATTTTGACCCCAGCGACACTGAAGAAACAGTGGTATATTTCCGAGTCAGGATGGTGAGTGGCTTTGAGTGGAACTTCCAGGTCATGGTGTTCCTGTCTATTTGCTTCTCTTGTCCTTCGAAATGGAAGTGGTTGTGGACTTAGAACGTTCTCTCAAAGGATTTTTGGCATATTTCTACAGTGCATCTTGCAGATAGCACACATTACAGCTACTGAGCATCAGTGGTGGAGGGAGTGGATGCTTATGGATGTGGCGCCACTCAAGTGGCCTGCTTTGTCCTGGCTGCTGTCAAGCTTCTTAGATATATTTGGAGCTGCACTCATCCAGGCAAGTGGGGAATGTTCCATCCTGTGGATGAGTGTCATATCAGCAGTGCAGCATCAACCAAGGAAGAGAGAGGATTGATCTAAACAACTGTTAGTTGGCCAGTTTGAATGGTGTACTCTCATTGCTGCAGTTTTGTCACTTGCAGACCTTATTTCTGTCCCTGGGTTAATATTAATCCAACTAAATTCTCAAAGACTATTCAATTACTCTGAAAATTTAAGAGGCAAATGACACCAGAATGGGGATAGAGCAGGGCAATGAATCTAAGTCTGTTAATGTGGCTTTGAAGGGCTAAATGGCCTCCTTTTGTGCTGTCCTGTTCTATATTTTCAGGGTATTGCTTTTAGTGAATAGACTGACAATGAAATTGCATATACTGTCTGTGTTATTTTGAAAGATGGCTAGTCTTAGCAGCTATTCTTAGTATTTTAAGAATTTGAAACAGAAAACATAAACAAAACATTGAAATCCAACTAATCCTTGTCTTCCAGCAAACACTGTGTTCCAGACCATTGGCATGCATGCCAAGTGCAGAAACTCATTAACAATATAAATAGAAATAATACTGCTTGTGAGGCAATTTATTTCTCTCTGCATATACCTTTCTTCACATTATAACCTATAGCAGCTTTATCTAACAAAATTGTTCTTCTATTCTCTTTGCTGGTTCATTTCTAAAGCAAGCAATACCTGTCAAAATGAATTGAGGCTCAGTCTTGATCGGTTATATACTGTTATTATCCATGGAGCTGGAGGCACCACCTTTTTAAAGCATCACCCTTTCCTTGAATCAAGATTACAGTGCAACAGTATAAATTTGATTGTTTCAGTTCTATTGACTAAAGTGGAGAAAAGCATCCATAGATTAAAATAAATGTCACCTAAAATGCTTTGCTGAGGAGATTTAAGGAGCACATTTACTTTTTCAAAAACATGCTTTGTATTTACAACTGCACTAACAATATTTAAAGAATAAACAATCAGCAAATTGCGGTGAAAATTTGCTAATTTGCATAAAGGTCTTCACATTTTGAGCTGAATGGTTTTAATGTATAGTCCAGTTTAGGTTGACATGCAGGTGTATTTAATTCAGATTTTATTTGGTATTTATTTGAGAAGAACTTTTATTACCCTGTGACACAGCATCAGGAATGATAGTTCTTTAGTCAAACCTAACGGTTATGAGACTGTATGTCTTAGGTTATTACAGTTAAGCAAGTGTTTTGGTTGGTTTGTGGCAATTCACTGCGGTGAGCTGTGCTGCTGGAAAGCAGTCTAACGTTTAGTTCAGTGAAACACTTAGCTTTTTATCACACTTTGTTATTATAGCATAATATGTCAAAAAACTATGAAGTGAGGTAAAAGGTCGTTGTGAGGGAGCACTGTTTGGAGTACACAGAGTGTGGGAGTCTGTGGGAGAGATTACGGCCCAGAATTAGTCCTACTGCTTGCACGTTACTTTCAAACTAATTAAAGAGAGACAGTGGGTTAAGACAAATCAAGGTTCAGAAATTTAATGACATAATTCAATGATGCAACAGTAGTAGACTTGCTTAAGGGCATTTAAATGGTCATTGGATAGGCATATGGACGAGAATAGCATAGTGTAGATTAGATGGGCTTCAGATCGGTTCTGCAGGTCGGCGCAACATTGAGGGCCAAAGAGCCTGTACTGCGCTGTAATGTGCTATGTTCTATGTTCTACCTTTGGAGAAGTTCCTGGAGAATGAAGGATGGCAAATGTAATCCCACTAATTAAAAAGGGAGAGAAACACACAGAGACTTACAGGCTAGATAACCTAACATCAGTAGTGGGGAAAATGCCAGAGACTGTTCTTAAAGACACGGGAACAGAACATTTGGAAAGCATTAATGGGATTGGACAGAGCTAGCATGGGTTTATGAAAGACATACTTAACAAATGTATTTGAGTTTGTTGAGGATGTAACTAGTAGAATAGATAAGGGAGAACAAATGGATGTGGTGTATTTGAATTTTTAAAAGGCTTTTGATGAGGTCCCTCATATAAGGCAAAATTAAAGCATATGGAAAAGGCAGTAATGTGTGATTGGATCAAGAATCGGTTAGCATTCAGGAAACAAAGAATAGGAATAAATGGGTCTTTTCTCGAGAGTGGCAGACAGTGACTAGCGAGGTCTGCAGGGTCTGTGCTTAGGCCCAGCTATTCAAAATATTGAAATGATTTGGATGAGGAAACCAAGCACAACATTTCTACGTTTGCTGGTGACAAGAAAACTAGACAGAATTATGAACCGTGAGGAAGATGCAAGGTGACTTAGAAAAATTGATTCAGCGGGGAACACATGGCAGACGCAGTACAATGTGATGAAATGTGAAGTTTTACACTGGTGTGAAAATGTCATTGCCAGCAGCTTTACAACACCCCACCACACCCACTTCCCCATCCCCTCCCCCAACCCCCACTGCCATGAGCATAATTCAAATATAGAGGTTTAGTATTTTCACAAGAGCCACACCAGTGAGTACAATTCTTTATCTCTCCATCTCTCATCAGCATCACCTCTGGCTCCTTCCATGCCCTCCAACATGATTTTCAACTTCTCTCCTCTATCACAGCCTTCAACATATAATTCATGTTGGTACTGTGCACGTTACTGCGCTCGTGATACAGAGGCCCAGGCTGACACAGTCTACATTGCTTCAGGTGGAACTTAGAATCAATTAACAAGAATTTGCATTATTCAGCATATCTCAGTGATGATGAGCATACCAATTTTGTTAAAAATTACAACTATAGGGAGGGAAGTTAATCTTTATTGGGTCTGACCTCCATGTGACTCTAGGCTCATTGTAATATGATTGACTCCTAACTTCCATCTGAAATGGCCTCACAAGCAACTGAGGTAAAGGGCAACTGTAAATGAGAAACAAACATAATCCTGGCCAGAGAGATGAGAGATGCTCCCATCCCAGAGAAATGAAAAAAATGGAGTAGGAATAGGCCATTATACTCTTCATGCCTGCTCTCCCCTGTAATTGTCCTGTTGTTTTCCTTTCTGCACAAATCATTGGCAATGATTTAAATTTGGTCACAATAGGACCTTAAAAATATTGGGATTGTTCAAAAGATAGAAGCGTAGGTTTTATGCCTCCTTACATGCTGACATTGGGGTGGAGGGCATTATCCAAAACTGGGAACTCTACCCCATTTCTGCTCCAGAACTTTTTTCCAACTGCAAGGTAAGGATGTTGGTAGCGGACCCAAATGTTGCATTTGTATATTAATAGTTCTACTACAGGGGTGGGAATTTGAGAGCTGCGCCCCATTGTTTTCAAGAAATTTGGCCCATTTTGTTCTCATTGTTCACTGCACCTCAGAAAACATGCAGCTCGTTGGAGATCTGTACTCTCAGGTCAGAAAAAAGAACAATCACTTTGAAAAACATTGTTCTTCTTACTTCATCAGAAATAGATAATAAAGCACAAGCAGTAGAAGTCCCTCTTAGGAAAATTCAACCAAATTCAATGTACCAACAGAAAACTGGCTAGCCAAATAGCCTTATTATGAATGTTTGGCTGAACTCCAAGAACAAATAATGGACCTTGCCCTGTAGAGATATATTTGCTTCATTGCTAGTTTTGTAAGACTGAAATTTTAATTACTTTGTAATAGCCTACATATGAACATACAAAAAAGGAGTGGTATACTTTTCAGCCTCTCAAGCTTTCTCCGTCACTCTTGGCTAATGTGCTGATGTGGTTGCGCTTTGCATTCCACATTACCATCCAACCTTGATAACATTCACTCTCTTTCCCTTTAAAAGATTTTATGACCATACCTGCAATGCCCACTGAGGCAGACAATTGTTTTAAGAGAAAAAGAAATTCTCATTTCTGTCCAAAAAGGGTGACTCTTAACTTTAAAACAATACCCCCTAGTTCTGGATTCACCACAAGGAGAAACATTACCTCCATGTCTACCTTGTCAAGACCACTTGGCATCTTATCTACTTCAAGCAAGTCACTCTTCTAAAATTCAATGGAACCTGTTCAGCTATTTTCATGAGATAACCCACTCATTCTCATGTTTTTCAATCCAGTAAATGTTCTCCCAACTGCCTTCAATGCATTTATATCCTTCCTTAAATAAGATCAAAATGGCACACAGTATTCACAATATGTTCTCACTAATGCTCTGTATAACTGAAGCATAACATCCTCACTTTTATGTTCAGTTCTCTCTGAATAAAGGATAGTTTCCCATTAGTCTTCTTGATTACATGTTGTACCTGCATACTAGTCTTTTTTTGTGATTCAAGCATCAGGATACATGGATCCTGCTGCATCTTGGAATTCTGCACTTATTCCATTTAAATTATCCTCAGATTCCATTTATTCTTCCTGCAAAAGTGAATAACTTCAAATTTTCCTACATTTTGTTCCATCTGCCAGATCTTTGTCCAGTTGTTCAACCTATTTATATCTAACTGCAATTTCCTTATGCCCCCTTCACAGCACATTTAGCTAACCATGCATTCACTTCCCTTATCTGAGACATTGATGTAACTGGGGAAAAAGTTGAGGCTCCAATATGGACTCCTGTGAGATTATGAACGTCACATCCTGCCAATCAAAGACCCATTTATGTATACTCTCTGTTTTCTGCCAGCCACCCATTCTGCTATTCATATTAATTTTGCTCCCCCATCCATACCATGAGATTTTAGTTTTGCAACAGCCTTTGAATTTGGCATCTTATCAAATACTGTCTGGAAGTCCAAGTATGGTAGACAATCTGCCCTTTACCCATAGTGTATATTACTCCCTCGAAGAACTTCTATAAATTGGTTAAACATGACTCTCCCTTAATAAAACCTGCTGACTTTTCCCGATTATCATGAGTTTTTCTGTATGCAGCCATAATCCATTTAATGATCGATTTGAATATCTTCATCATGTGAGATGCTAAGCTAAGTGGCTTATAGTACCCTCCCTCTCTTCTTGAATAGAGGGGCTTATTTGCTACTTTCCAGTCTGCAGTAACCTTTCCAGTATCTAATGTATTTGGGAAAATCAGCATCAATATGTCCACTAGCTCACTAGCTACTTCTTTTAAGACCCAAGGGTGAAGTCCATTTGGACACTGAGACTTGTCAGCTCACAGCTCCAATGATCTGCTTGAGGTTTGGTGGTTGTTTAAAGACGAGAAGTGGAGGCATGGAAAAGGTCTTGGCGAAGTGCTCATCCTCATTGATAATGTGTTGCAGGCTGTGAAGAACATGGCGTAGTTTATCAGCTCCTGGGAAGTACTGGACAATGAAGGGACCCGGTCAGTTACAGTTCGTGTTTGTCTCCTGAGGACATCATTATGGTCCCTCTCTGTGGCGTCAGAACTGACAGTCGATGAGTTGAGCATAGTACCCCGTTCTTATGAGGGCATACTTGAGTACTCCTAAGTGTGCATCACAGACCTCCTCATCTGTATGCGTAGGGCTTGTCCGTAGCTGATGGTTGTTTTAATATGTTTAGGGTGGAAGCTATGGAAGTGTAGCATTGTGAGGTTATCTGTAGGTTTGCAGTAGAGTGAGGTGCTGAGGTGCTCATCCTTGATGGAGATGCATGTGTCCAAGAATGAGACAGATACTAAAGAGTAGTCCATGGTGAGTTTGATGCTGGGAAGAAACTCGCTGATAGAAAATGTTGTCTATCTATCTGGTGTATCGTGGTGGTTGGAAGTCCTGCATAGAGAAGAAGTCTTGTTCAAACCTGTGCATTGAATGTTGGACTAGTGGTTGGCAGCAAAGTACCCGGCCTTCACCACAACACCATACAATCCTGTCTCGCAGACAATGCAAGACATGTCAGAATGTTGACACAGTTACCACCATTACACGTAGGAACACCACCCATCAGGTTTGCGGCAGGTACTCATTGGACTCAGCCAACGTTGTCTATCTCATATACTGCAACTGAGCAGACGCTACGACAATGGATGAATGGACACCATACAACAATCATCAGGCAGGAGTGTTCCCTCCCACCTGGGGAACCGTTCAGCAGTCCGAGACATTCGGCCTCGGACCTTTGGGCGATCATCCTCCAAGGCGGACTTTGGGACAGGCAACAACGCAAAGTGGCCGAGCAGAGGCTGATAGCCAAGATCAGTACCCATGACTGGCACACCCATCAACTGGCACACACACGCACACACTCCTACAGACCCACACGCTCATGCAGACATCTCTCATACACAAGGTGTCTCTCAATGCTCACATATCCACCCTCCACACTCACCTCCACACATGCACCCTCTCACAGACTTATACCCCATTACACTCACACACATACACACACTCTCTCACAGACATTCACATCCCCCAAAACATGCACACACTCATCCAGTCTCCCCTGCATGCGCATACATATAAGTTTTATGGGGTGAATTTGTACTTGCAGAATTACATTTTATTTTGCTCAAAAACTGCATAAATCTATGTAAGATTCTATAAATCACACTTTAGAAACAGTCAAAAATCACACAATACCAGGTTATAGTCCAACAGGTTTATTTGGAGGCCCTAGATTTTGAAGCATTGCTTCTTCATCAGGTGGTTGTGGAGCCGAATCATAAGACACAGACTTTATAGCAACAGGATTGCAGTGTCATGGAATGTAATATTAAACAAATTTAGCTTAAGTCTTTCATCTTTTAGAATGATCATGTTAGTTTTGGTTCCTTCATATGTAAGTCCCAGAACTTTTTTAAAGTTACATTGTCAAGATAGCTTTAATAATAGGTGTCATCTCAGCTCAGATGATGCATTGAAGGTGTGAAGTTAAAGTCTGTGTCCCAATGTTAGGTCAGACTGACTCTATTTCTAAAGTGGAAGTGAAGGAATTGAAACTAACTAAAAGATGAAAGACATAAGCTAAATTTGTTTAATATTACATTCCATGACACTACAATCCTGCTGCGATAAAGTCTGTGTTCTTCTCCACAATCATCTGATGAAGATGAAAATCACACAACACCAGGTTATAGGTGAACCAACTGATGAAGGAGCAGCACTATAACCTGGTGTTGTGTGATTTTTAACTTTGTCCACCCCAGTCCAACACCTCCACATCATGACCTGATGGAAAAGCAGCACTTCGAAAGCTCATGCTTCCACATAAACCTCTTGAACTATAATCTGGTGTTGTGTGATTTTTAATGTTGTCCACCCCAGTCCAACACTGGCAATTCCAAATCACAGCTCCATCAGAATGCACAGAACCACTTCTCTTGATGCTATAATTTCACTAAATTCCTCTCTCCCTTCCATTTATAGCAATTTTTTTTGTATTTTCTATTGTGAAAGCAGAAGCAAAATATTTGTTCATCCTTATCATCTGCTATTAACTCCCCATTTTTACTCTAAAAGACCAACACTCATTTTACTTACTCTCTTCATTTTTAAAAATGTTTGAAATTCTTGCTCTCCATTTTCACACCCCTAATTAGTTTTTTGTCATTCTGCTTTCTTCTTTCTCCAGACTAACCTGTAGTGTCATGGAATGTAATATTACTCATTCTCTGTTGTTCTTTATTCAAATCAACATAATCATTTTGCGCCTTTATTGCTTTCTCCATTGCTTCTGTGTTTATTAAGAGGTGTGAAGTGATTTGGAGGCTTTCTCTATTGAACCTGTGTTTCTTGTGTCTGGTTATTATGAAAAGTTAAGAAGGGCAAAAAGCACGGCGAATAGCTATTTGTTTTCCTCTTATGTGCATTTCAAAGACACGCTATGGTATTACCTGGCTCAGAGTTTGTGCACATAGTGGGCATGGAATAAATATGATACGGTCATAGGAGATATGAGAGGTACAGGAATAGATCATTGCTTTTGCCCCATTAATTCAAAAATTGCAGCATAAAATGAAAATACCTTTTTCAGTTACCATGATGACCAATAAATTCCTTGCCTATGCCAGATTTAAACAAGAAGATATATTAACCAGGTTTATTCATCAGGATAATTATGAGTTTATGAGTTTATTATCCATACAAAACCTATTCAATAAAGGCGCAATAATTTGTTCACATACACAGTCATTGATATAGAAATATAATTGCTCATCCCTATAAAATGCTCCAAAACACAAGCCACCCACACACCCCACACACACAGAAAAAAGAAAACAAAAGAGATTTTCTACAGAGATTGATTTTCTGGGAAAAAAAAAACTTTGACCAATGGGTCATTCTTGAAGTCAAAAGGAGAAAGCATTGGATGTTTCAGAATCTTTTGTTCTCAGGTTCGGGCATGTGTGGCCTGACCGTTAAGGGTTGGTTGTCTGCATGATTGTCTCTGAAGTTCAGATGTTCTTTTACTCACTATTTCAAAAGAATAAATAGTTTTAAATCCTGAACTGATGTAGGAGGTTCTCAAACTCATAGAGACATTGAGTCATAGAATCATACAGCACAAAAGATTCTTCAGCTCATTAAAGCTGTGCTGACCTATCTACACTAATCCCACTTTCCAGCACTTGGCCAATAGTCCTGCACATTATGAAATTTGAAGTGCTAATCCACATACCTTTTAAAAATTTTGAGGTCCCCCAACTCTACATCTTCCTAGTCAGTGTATTCCAGATTCCTTCCTCCTTCTGGTGAAAACATTTTTCCTCAAGTTTTTTCTACATATCCTGCCCTTCACCTTAAAGTTAGGTCCCCTCAGAACTGTATTTTCAACTAAGGGGAACAGCTGCTTTCTGTCCACCCTGTCTATTTTCCTCATAATCTACTACACCTCAACCAGATTCCCCCTCAATATTCTCTGCTTCTGAGAAGCTAATATCCATGAAGAACCTATTGACTCTCACAGTTACCTTGACTATACATCCTCACACACTGCTTCCTGTAAAGACTCCATTCCATTCCCCCATGCTTTCCATCTCCATCTGTTCCAGTGATGACAACTTCGACAAGGGGGCCTCTGAAATGTCCACCTTTTTCCTTAACTGAGGTGTCCCCAGCATCATCGTTGACAGCACCCTCAGCTATGTTCGACCCACCTCCTGCACTTTGGTCCTCAGCCCTTCTCTTTCCTCCCACAACAGCAATAGGGACCCCTCATCATCATCCTCATCCACTATCCCACTAGCATCTATATCCAAAGGACCATTAGCTGCCAGTTTCATAACCTCCAGTGGGATGCCATCACTAGACACATATTCCCCTTCCCTCTCTTGTCAGCCTTCTGCAGAATCAATTCCCTTTGGTACACCTCCCTCCTCCACCTCCCACATGCCCATGACACCTTCCCATGCAAATGCAAAAGGTGTAATACCTCCCATTTACTTCCTCCCGCTTCAGTATCAAAGACCCCATGCACATCTTACAGGTCATGCAGCAATTCACCTGCACCTCACACATATCCACTACTCACAATGTGATTGCCTCTACATTGGGGAGACAAAGCACAATCTTGTGACCGCTTTACAGAACACCTACACTGTGTCTGCAAAAATGATTCTGAGCTTCTGGCTGGTGGCCATTTCAACATACTTGTTGTGTTCCCTGGCCAATAAACCTGTCTACAGTACTCCAGTGAAGCTCAGTGCAAGCTGGAAGAACAGCATCTCACTATCTCCTTGGGAACCCAGCAACCTTCAGGACTCAGTATTGAGTTAATAATTTTATGGCCTAAGCACCTTCTCCCATGTCTTTCTCCCAACCCTCATTCCCAAGGCCTTGTCATTGCATGGGCTGTTCCCACTTACAAATCATTAACGGCTACTAATGGTCCCCATTAGCAGCTATTCATTCTCCAAAGTTGACCTTGACCCAATCCTTTGTCTGCCTAACCATTTTGCTCATTATCCTAGCTCCATCTCTACCTATCATTTAATCCTTCCCTCTCTCTCCACCCATCTTTAGCATATATATCAAACTTTCCCGAGCCACAATAAATTCTGAAGAAGGGTCACTGGACTCAAAACATTAACTCTGCTTTCTTTCCACAGACGCTGCCAGACCTGCTGAGTTTTTCTAGCAAATTCGCATTTTGTTTCTGAGCATATTCACACACTCTTCATAGCTAAAATGCTCCATCCCAGGCAACATCCTGGTGAATCACCTCCACACCCTCTGCCATGCATCACATCCTTCCCATTGCAGTCGAGCAGAACTGCACACAGTACTCCGGCTTTGGCCTAACCAAAGATTTGTTACAGCTCCAACATAACTCCCCTGCTCTTATAACCCATGCCATGACTGATACATGTGTGTCTAGTATGTCTGTCCTGTTACCTGCAAGATCTGTAAACAAGCATCCCTAGATTCTCTGTTCCTCTGAGCTTCCTAGTGTCTTGTAATTCATTGAGTACTCCATTGTCCCTTATTTTCAGGTTAACTTCCATGTCCCTGATCTGCCCCTCTAACCTCCCCGCCTACATCTGTCTTTTGAGAAACAGGAGAGATCAGCCAGGCAACTTATTCATAGCCAGCCTTCACCAGTCCAACTGGTTATGAGAAGGTTTTTCTATCAAAGAAAGCAGACCAAACATGCAATTTCTCTCAGCCAGTCACTGTTCAAAACAGATCCAGTAGTGTCTACAGCAAAGCAAGCAGCCATTAATCATGTGATTTTTTGGAAGCCTTGTTAAAGATAAAGTGAGAGTGACAGCCCTCGACACCGAGGCGCACTCAACTGAGTGTGGCATCAAAAAGTCCGAGTAAAACTGGAATCAATGGGATGATAGTACACACTGCTGCTACTGAGCTTTGGCAGTGGAGGGAGTGGATGCTTGTGGGCATAGTGCCAATCAAGTGGGCTGCTTTGTCCTGGAGGGTGTCAAACTTCTTGATCGTTTTTACTGCTGCACTCATCAACTAACAGGTATCAAACGGCTAACTCTCCACTGGTTGGAGTCATACTTGGCACATAGGAAGATGGTCATGGTTGTTGGAGTCATCTCAGATCCAGGTTGTCTTTGCAAGAGTTCCTCTGGGTAGTGATCCAGACTCAATCATCTTCATGACTTACCCTCCATCATAGGGTCAAAAGTGGGGATGTTCACCGATGATTGCACAATGTTCAGCACCATTCATGACTCCTCAGATACTGAAGCAGTCCATGTTCAAATGCAACAAGATCTGGACAATGTCCAGGCTTGGGCTGGCAAGTGGCAAGTCACATTGGCACCACAACAATACCAGGCAATGAACATCTCTAATCACCAACAATCTATCCACTGCCGTTTGATATTCAATGTTTTTACCATCACTGAATCCTCTGCGATCAACATCCTGGGGTTACCATTGACTAGAAACTGAAATTGACTTGCCACATCAATATAATGGCTACAAGAGCAGGTCAAAGCCAAGGGCTACTGCAGTAGTCCTCACTCCCCAAAGCCTGTCCATCATCTACAAGGCAAAGGTCAGGAGTGTAATGGAATACTCCCACCTGCCTGGAAGGGTGCAGCTCCAACAACACTCAAGAAGCTTGACAGCATCCAGGACAAAGCAGCCCACTTGATCGGCACATACATCCACAAGCATCATCCACTCCCTGTACCACCAACGCTCATTAGCGGCAGTATGTATTGTCCATAAGATGTGCTGCAGAAATTCATCAAAGATCTTTAGACAGTACCTTCCAAACCCAGGACCACTTCCATCTCGAAGGACAAGGGCAGCAGATATGTGGGAACACCATGTCCTGTGAGCTCACCTCCGAGCCACTCACCATCCTGACTTAGAAATACTTCACTATTTCTTCACAGTCACTGAGCCAAAATCTTGGAATTCCCTCCCTCAGGGCATTGTGGGTCAAATGATAGCATGTGGACAGCAGTGAATCCAGAAGGCAGCTCACTACCTGCTCAAGGGCAACTAAGGTAGGCAATAAAGGCTGGTCAGTCAGTGATGCCTTCGTCTGACGAAAGAATAATAAAAGAATTCTAGTTTCCACAGTGAACTTTCATTGACATCTTTTAAAGAAACAACTCCAGGTGTGACAGAAAACTTGAAATTAATTTGCTTTTTCACAATCCTTCAAAAGTTCTCAAAGTATATAAATTATAGAGCATTTTCTGTAAATTGCTGTTCCCAGCAGGTAACCAATCTAGCTGGATACAGGGTTTCATTTCAATAATGCTCTAAAATTTGATGTGTGTCATACAAAATGTAAACCCTAAAGAGTTCATTGAGTTTTTGAACTTGATAGATTAGAGATACTACTGTGATACATATATAACAAGAATTAGTCTTAACTTACTTGAAGCCAAGGACACCTTAAGTTAAAGCACGGTTAAATTAACTACATAAACCTGCTCTCATTATACATACTGGGAGGTATTGGAAGCTCTGTCAGGCTTAAAAACAGATGAATCCCCTGATCCAAATGAACTTCATCCCAGACTGCTGTGGGAGGCAATGCAGGGATTTGCCAGAGCTCTGACACTAGTTTTTAATTCCTCTATGACCACAGGGAAAGTGACAGAGGACTGGTGGATAGCTTGTTGGGGCAGCACGGTGGTGCAGTGGTTATCACTGCTGCCTCACAGCGCCTGGGACCCGGGTTCGATTCCAGCCACGGGCGATTACCTGTGTGGAGTTTGCATATTCCTCCATGCACTCTGGTTTCCTCCCACAATCCAAAGACGTGTAGTTTAGCTGAATTGGTCATGCTAAACGTGATGTAATTGTGTTCAGGGATGTATAGGTGTGGTGCATTAGTTAGGGATAAATCTGGGATAATAGGTTAGGGAATGGGGCTGGGTGGGTTACTCTTCGGAGGGTTGGTGTGGACTTGTTAGGCCGAAGGGTCTGTTTCCAAGCTGTAGGTATTCTATGATTCTATACTTTTACATATCCTTCCACTCTGTGACTTTTTCAATTTTTTTTCTTTCTTTGATGCATTTTTAATGTAAATTCCAAGATATATTGAATAATGTAATATTATTTATGGACATGGACAATTTACAATTTAAGGCAACAAAAAAGCTTCATTTTGGACCACCAGTTACATCTGACTTTAACTGGTCAGGTGGGGTCAATCATAGGAACACCATGTAATACCGAAAGCTGAGCCTTAGAATATATGCTGAAAATGTGTTGCTGGAAAAGTGCAGCAGGCCAGGCAGCATCCAAGGAGCAGGAGAATCGACACCCTGGGCATGAGCTCTTCCTGAGGAATTCCTGAGGAAGGGCCCATGACCGAGGCGTCGATTCTCCTGGTCCTTGGATGCTGCCTGACCTGCTGCACTTTTCCAGTAACACATTTTCAGCTCTGATCTCCAGCATCTGCAGTCCTCACTTTCTCCTTAGAATATATGCTAAACTCCCAAGTGTCTCAATGGCTTGCGAACGCAAGTTCTAAAATTATACAAATCATGAAGGTTGCAGCTTTAGTCTCTGTTGTGTGTTGAGTTAACAGATTTTAGGGCAGCATTTGGGTTGATTAAACTGGCATCAGTTCTTTTTGTTATTCGACAAAGCAGGTAGAGCTCAACCTCCTGACACCATCCAATAATTCCTGTTGGAAATGAAGGTGATACTGAGTTTGTGAGATATCAGGCTGAACCACATTGCCCACTGTATGTGAATCAGCAGCAAATAATCACTGTCTAAGATTATGCATAAACTAATAGCCACAGGGAAAAGGTATGATCAGCAGGAAGGAAACTGCGTCCTTGAGGGGAACTGTGGAGGAGCCGGTGTTGGACTGGAGTGGACAAAGTTTCTAACTTTGTCCTTGAGGGGAAGCACGGAAAATGGCTGAAAAAACACAGAGAGGGATTTGTCCTTCCTAAACACCTGTTCCCAATTATATAACATGAAAATGTCAACAGAATGTAATGACCTCATGCAAAAATATAAGGTAATGCTTTTAAGGGTTGTTACCTTTTAGTTTAGCTTCATTTGACTTAATTTACTTGATTTGTTTTGTACAAAGAGCCTACCTCTAGACCAGCTGGCCTGGAGACAGGTTCATAACATGTCCAAACAAGTTGATTAAAACAACCCTGTCAAAGTAATACATAGAGCTATGAGATGGGTTATCCAAGGTTCTCTTCAAAAGAAAGCAGATGATGTAAAGGGTGAAATTTTTAAGGGAGTCAGTCATGGTTGGCTTCTAACATTGTTTTCAAAATAAATATGATTTTAAAAAGTTTTCAGGATCTGGATGTAGCCATGCATATGTTGTTTAAGATGGCAGGATGGATTGAGAGAGAGATTAATGAAGCATACAGTATTTACAGACTTTATTAATAGGGGAATAGTGGACAAGAACAAAGAGGCTGAAAAACTTACATAAGAGATTGGTTTGACCTCAACCTGGAGTTGCACCTAGTTTTGGGTATCCCACTCACATAAGACTGAGTTATTAAAACAAATGCAGAAAATATTTGTTCGAAAAATTCCAAGAATTTGGACTCTGCAGATACATTGGAAAAGTGGGACTATTTTCTTTGCAGGAAAATAAAGCTGAGAGATTATCTGATAGGGTCATTCAAGATTGAAGGGTTTAAATAGAGCAGACTGGAAGTATTCCCAATGGTGAAAGGGTCTTGAACAACAAGATTGAAGGGTTTAAATAGAGCAGACTGGAAGTATTCCCAATGGTGAAAGGGTCTTGAACAACAAAGCACAGATTTGAAGTAATTGGTGAAACAAACAATGGAGACACGAGCAGAAACAGTTTCACATAGCGAGTGGTTCAGAGCTGACATGCACAAACTGAGAAATGGATTCTCACCTGAAAAGATAAAATATGCAAGGTTATAAGCAGAAGGTGGGGGAGTGGCAGGAGGTGCACTTCATTTTGGAGAGTTGTTGCAGACAACATGGGCCAATTGGCCACTTGCTATACTGTAAGAGTACTGTGATTGTATGATTAGTGGAGACATTTCAAGTGATTAAAATTGACACTAATTAAATTGGAACTATTGACATCACTTCTTGGTAGTAATGTGAGATTAGGAGAAAGTGAGGACTGCAGATGCTGGAGATCAGAGTCGAGGAGTGTGGTGCTGGAAAAGCACAGCAGGTCAGGCAGCATCCAAGGAACATATGTGCACAAACCACTGAAGGTGGCAGAACAGATGAAGATCGTAAAGCATACATCATCCTTCTCTTTACTAATAAGGACATTGTGTACAGGAACAAGGAAGTGATGTTGAGCTTGTGCAAAACACATGTTAGATTTCAGCGGGAGTGTTGGGTACAATTCTGGGCACCAAATTATAGAAAGGATGGGAGCGTACTAGAGAGAGTTCAGAAACAATTTACAAGAAACGTTCTAAGAATAGGAAAATTCAGTTATGAGGATAGGTTAAAGAAGTTGGGACAGTTTTGCTTGGAAAGAGGAAGGCTAAGAGAAGGTTTGATAGTTTTTCAAAATCACAAGGGGACTCATTGAGTAAATAAGACAAAATGCTCCTACTTGTAAACGGAACGAGAGGGCACAGAATTAAAGAAACATGTCGAGATATGAGAAAAGCTTTCAGAGTACAGGAGCTTTTATAGTACCAGAGGCCAAATGACCCATTGTACCTGTAACAGCACTCCAAATTAGCATCATTTTCTAGAGTAAGGATGAAGGGAAGGGTAAGGGGAAAATACAGGAGATTGCTTTAAGGAAATGATGCTCATATAAAGTGCTGATTCAGATATAATGGGTCATTTGGCCTCCTGCACTATAATGCTTCTGTAATCCTGTCCTACAACTTCTCAAAGCTATTGAACCTGCAAAGTTTTTATGTCAGGTAGTTAATGGCATGCGTTTTCCATGGGGAGGAGAGAATCTGTGTATCAGAGCAATTGTGGGTTCAATGCTTCAACACTAAAGAGGCTTAATATCATGCAGGACAGAGCAGTCTATTGAACTGAAAGCCCTGCTACTATGCTGAAGATCATCTCTTTCACTATCACTTGTCTGCAGCTACATGTGTGCCATGTACAGCTTGTGCTGCTGCAACTCAGTAACAGAACCTTCTTGTCCAGCAATCCCTGCAAACCATGAAGGACAAAGAATTAAAACCATTAGGGCAATTCATAAGCCAACCTAACTTGCACAGATATAATTACTTCTTCATGGTCAGTGAGTCAAAATAAAGGAACATCCTTTGTAAGCGCATCCTGGGAGCATCATCACCCACAGATTGCGCAACAATTCAAGATAAAACCTATTAATGCCTACTCAGAAGGAACAATGGGCATTTATTCAAGCTAATCCATATCCTATTAATATTTTTCCCCATGACCTTTTAAATATTCATGCCCATCATAAACTTTACAATAAAAAGAACAAAGTATTCAAGAAAACTAATGAGCAAAACATTATGTTGAAAAGTCAGAGGAAGCAGTCAATTGACAAATGAACATTTGCTGGTGAAATCTATTAATGCTCTTACAGCTATCATAAAGTTCACTCTTAACTAAAATATGAATCAAAAATCAATCCAAATGAAAAATGTCAGTTGGCAATAAATTGTGTTGGAGATATAGCACTGCGTGTGGAAAACCAATATGTATGGTTTTTCTCATAACTATCTCTGATGCTATTTTTCTGATTCTTTCTCTTTTCTTCCATTTTTATTTTTCCCTTTCTCTTCTCTGCAACTGCTCTTCCCTCAACCCCTCTTGTTTTTGTCTTTGATCTCTTGATTCTCTGTTACTTCCTTTAGGCTTTCAGATGCTGGGACATATGTTAGTATGGGAGATAGAAGAATCACTGAGGTCTGCAGGTGGCATTGTAGTGAATATCTGGGGAAAATGCAATCCTCAGTGGTTCCTTTCCCATTAACTCCCCTAATCATTCATACTTCCTTCCAGTCCATTGCTCACATTGAATTCCCTGTCTTTTCAGTTGGTGAGCAGCTGGTGGAAGTCTGACAGGCATCAGCTTCTCACTGCACCCTCCTTGAGGAACAACATGCCATAGTCCTTGGGTTTTGCAACTATTTTAGTCCAGCCCCATTTAGCACTTTCAATTTAGCCTTAGCTAAATTTTCGACTGTGGTACAGATCCAGGGGTTAGGTCAAGTTAGATTTGATGCGAATAACATGGCACATGAGTCAAGTAAACATGTATATTTGCTAGAGTTGCTTTTTAGCAGAGAAAAAAGAGAATTTGGATATAATTATTTACAAATTATTGTAAGTATCGAATTGTTAGAAAACAGTTTTCTATTGATGATCTGTCAATTTTAAGTTGAAATAAGATACTATAAATTTATTCAGAAGATGATAAACTGACATTAGAGCTCTTGTTGAAATAACAGAGCAAGCAATGTCTGAATATTTTTAAGGCAGTAATGAGTAAAATCTTGGGAAACACCAGGATGGAACATTGATTTGTGGTTACACTCAGATCAGCCATGATCATATTAAATGATGGAGCAAGCTTGAGGGGCCAAATGGACTACAGTTGGAGTATCATGGACACCCCATTTGCAAATGTAAGTCAGATTTATGCTTTTCTTTCATTGAGATTACAGCAATGGAGCATGAGCATCTCTGAGGAAACCTTCTGGCCATTCTGATTAAAATAATCAGTACAAGTATATTGTAGGTATCTGTCAATTAATTTTTTCATAAGTAGCAACTTATTTTAGTCTTTCATGAGATGGTGGTGGTGAACTGCTTTCCTGAATCAGTGCAATCTATGTGGTGCAAGTACACACACAACAGGTACGTGTGTGTGTGGGTAAAGGTGCAAGATAAATATCTGGTGAAGAACATAATTGAAAAGTAGTAACAAAAGGAGGAAATGAGATGATTCCAAGGTTCCTTTATCTTACCCCTTCTTGCCTGTCTCAGAGGAACACATTTATGCATCACTCGCAACAACTGTTCCTTAAATAGTCTCCTCATGTCTATAGTGCCCTTTCCATGGAACAATTGCTCTCAGTCCATGCTTCCCAACTCACGTCTGATAGCATCATAGTTTCCTTTTCCCCAATTAAATATCCTCCCATTGTGCCTGCTTCTCTCCTTCTCCATAGCTATGTAGAATGTGAGGCAGTTGTGGTCACTATCATCAAAATGCTCTCCCACAGCAAGATCTGACACATGCCCCGGCTCATTGCCGAGCACCAAATACAAAATGGCCTCTCCCCTCGTCGGCCTGTCAAATACTGAGTTAAGAAACCCTCCTGAACACACCTTACAAAAACAGCTCCTTCCAAACCATCTGCTCGAAGGAGGTTCCAATCAATATTGGGGAAAGTTAAAGTCACCCATTACAACAACCCTACTACATTCACACTTTTCCAAAATCTGCCGACCTATGCTTTCTTCAATCTCCCTGCTGCTATTGGGGGGCCTGCAGTAAACCCCTAACGAGGTGACTGCTCCATTACTGTTCCTAATTTCCACCCATACTGACTCAGTAGGCAGACCCTCCTCGACAATGGTAACTTCTGTAGCTGTGATACCCTCTCTGATTAGCAGTGCTACACCCCCTCCTCTTTTTCCCCCCTCCCTGTTCTTTTTAAATGTTCTAAACCCTGGAACATCCAGCAACCATTCCTTCCCCCGAGAAACCCACATCTCTGTTATGGCCACAACATCGTAGCACCAGGAGCTTCTCGTCAAAAGAAAGAAGGCAGCTTACGTAAGGTGGAGGAAGCAAGGGTCTTGCTCAGCTCTAGAGGATTACAGGCAGGCGAGGAAGGAGCTCAAAAATGCTCTGAGGAGAGCCAGGAGGGAACACAAAAAAGACTTGGCAGGAAGGAGTAGGGAGAATCCAAAGGTATTTTACACATATGTGACGAATAAGAGAATGATCAAAGAAAGAGTAGGGCCGATCAGGGATAGCATAGGGAACTTGTGTATAGAGTCTGAGAAGGTAGGGGAAACCCTAAACGAGTTTTTTGCTTCTGTCTTTACTAAAGAAAAGGACCTTGTAGTGAATGAAACCATTGAGGAGCAGGTAAGCTTGCTGGAACGGATAGAGATTGAGGAAGCTGATGTGCTGAAAATTTTGACAAACATCAAGATTGACAAGTCGCCAGGGCCAGACCAGATTTGTCTTCGGCTGCTTTGGGAAACGAGAAATGTGATTGCTTCGCCGTTTGTGAAGATCTTTGCATCTTCGCTCTCCACTGAAGTCGTACCTGAGGACTGGAGGGAGGCAAATGTAATTCCTCTCTTCAAGAAAGGAAATAGGGAAATCCCCGGCAATTACAGATCAGTCAGTCTCATGTCTATCATTTGCAAGGTGTTAGAAAGGATTCTGAGGGATAGGATTTATGACGATCTGGAAGAGCATGGCTTGATTAAATGCAGTCAGCACAGTTTTGTGAGGGGCAGGTCATGCCTCACAAATCTTATTGAGTTCTTTGAGGATGTGACTAGATAAGTTGATGAGGGTCAAGTGGTGGTTGTGGTGTATATGGACTTCAGCAAGGCATTTGATAAGGTCCCCATGGTAGGCTCATTCAGACGGTCAGGAGGAATGGGATTCAGGGAAATTTAGCTGTCTGGATACAGAATTGGCTGGTCGACAGAAGACAGCGAGCGGTAGTGGAAGGAAAGAATTCTGCATGGAGGTCAGTGGTGAATGGTGTTTCACAGTGCTCTGTTCTTGGGACTCTACTCCTTGTAATTTTTATTCATGACTTGGATGAGGGGATTGAAGGATGGGTTAGCAAGTTTGCAGATGACACAAAGGTTGGAGGTGTCGTTGACAGTATAGAGGGCTGTTGTAGGCTGCAGCGTGACATTGACAGGATGCAAAGATGGGCTGAGAGGTGGCAGATGGAGTTCAACCTGGATAAATGCGAGGTGATGCATTTTGAAAGGTCGAACTTGAAAATTGAGTACAGGATTAAAGACAGGATTCTTGGCAGTGGGGAGGAACAGAGGGATCTTGGGGTGCAGGTACATAGATCCCTTAAAATGGCCACCCAAGTGGACAGGGTTGTTAAGAAAGCATATGGTGTTTTGGCTTTCATTAACAGGGGGATTGAGTTTAAGAGTCGTGAGATCTTGTTGCAGCTCTATAAAACTTTGCTTAGACTGCACTTGGAATACTGTGGCCAGTTCTGGTCGCCCTATTATAGGAAAGATGTGGATGCTTTGGAGAAGGTTCAGAGGAGGTTTACCAGGATGCTGCCTGGAATGGAGAGCTTATCTTATGAAGAGAGGTTGACTGAGCTTGGACGTTTTTCATTGGAAAAAAGAAGGAAGAGAGGAGACCTAATTGAGGTGTACAAGATAATGAGAGGCATAGATAGAGTTGATAGCCAGAGATTTTTTCCCAGGGCAGAAATTGTTAACATGAGAGGTCATAGTTTTAAGCTGTTTGGTGGAAACTATAGAGGGGATGTCAGAGGCGGGTTATTTATGCAGAGAGTTGTGAGAACATGGAATGCGTTGCCAGCAGCAGTTGTGGAAGCGAGGATATTTAAGAGACTGCTGGACATGCATTCTGGTCACAGAAATTTGAGGGTTTGTACACTAGGTTTACCTTACATGAGGATCAATTGTCGGCACAACATCGTGGGCTGAAGGGCCTGTTCTGTGCTGTACTGTTCTATGTTCTATGTTTTGCTGAATATCGTGGTTCATGTGCTGGTGAAAATATTGATATATCATTGTTACAATTCTGCTGTTCAGAGATGCTAATTGTGGCTTGTCGGATTGGCAAACAGCTTCTGTAGTTAGGTCGAAATTTCAGGCAGATTTATTTTCCCAAAAGGTTACCTGTGGTTGACTGTCTCTCTTAGGAGGTCAAGTGAGTCAACCTTTGGCTAAACAAAAACAAAACAAAGAATTGCAGATGCTGGAAATCAGAAACGAAATCAGAAATTGCTGGAGAAACTAAGCAGGCCGAGAAGCATCTGGAGAGAGAAAGCAGAGTTAATATTTTACGTAAATTGACCCTTCTTCAGATCTGCATGACCTTTTGAGATTTTCCAGCAATATCTGATTTTGTTTCAAACTTTGGCGAAATTGGATCTGGCCTTTTGAGCCACTATAGCTTTTCCTCCATTGCATTTTCTTTAGCTGTTACATTTTGTAACTTCTGAAGTACTGAGATTTTTAAAAAATTGATCCAAGTCTAGAAATCTGACGAAAATTCATTAGTGCTATTAAATTTCCAATAAAATGAATGGGTATTTATTCAGTAGATCATTAAATGATACCGTATAGCAAGCTCATCTTGACTGTGTTGAGTCTTTGATGGAACTATCCAATTAATCTTCCATTTGCTTTTCACAAAACCTTGTAAATTCTTCTTTAAAGTATTTATCCAATTCTCTTTAAAAGTTATGAATGAATTTCCTTCCATTGCCCTTTCAGGCAATGCCTTGTAAATTCTTCTTTAAAGTATTTATCCAATTCTCTTTAAAAGTTATGAATGAATTTCCTTCCATTGCCCTTTCAGGCAATGCATTCCAGATCTCAATAACTTAATGCTCCTCATGTTGCCTCTGCATTTCTGCCAATTATTTTAAGTCTTTGTCCTTCATTACCAATCTTTTGGCCTTTGGTAATCAGTATTTGTTTATTACTTGGTGGAAGTCATTCATTATTTTGAACACCTATAGCATATATTTATGCAGCATAATGAACTTAATGGAACATTTTTAAGAGGCTTCACAGGCACATTATAAAACAAAGTACAAGATGGAGCCACATATTGGGTTAGTCGACCAAATGCTAGGCCAGAGGTTTTACGGAGCATGTTCAAGGAGGAAAGAGGAGTGTAAGAAAGGGATGTGAGTGTAGAGCAGGGAACAGTTTGATCAGAAAGTCCTGAGAAACCCTCAGTTCAGGATCCACACACACACAATGCAGAGGTCTAATCGCAGTTATTGATTATTTCCCTACCCCAAGGCCAGCTCGGGATTGATTGGCTGGTTCAGTCAGGTGGGGAGCGCACCGGTGACGGCCACAGCAGTTAAACCTGCACTAGGGATGAAAGTGTGGGCAGTGGAGAATCTGCATAGAGATGGGAATGTGGCAAATTAGTCTTGAGTTGCAGATTGAAGACATTGTGGTGGAAGAGAGCAATGGAAATCTGCAGAAAGCAAATTAATTTATTATGAATAACTTAGAGTCATACAGCACAGAAGCAGACAATAGTTCAACCAGTCCATGCTGAATATAATCCCAAACTAAACTAGTTTCACCTGCCTGCTCCTGGCCCATGTCCCTCTAAACCCTCCTTTCGTGTACTTATCCAAGTGTCTTTCAAACATTGTAACTATGCTCAAATCCCCAACTTCCTCAGGAAGTTCATTCCACACATGAACCACCCTCTGTAAAAAAAATTGCCCCTCATTTCTTTTTAAAATCTTTCTCCTCTCACCTTAAAAGTATGCATCCAATCTCAAAATCCCCCATCTGAGGGAAAAAAAAACACCTACTGTTAACCCTGTCTATACCCTTCATGATTTTATAAACCTCTATATGGTCACCTTTATATACTTTTGATATACCCTAGCAAAGGAATGATTTATTTCTAGAGTTTTTATATTTATTATAAATAAGATAAAGATTGTATACCCCTAAAGTATTTCTACAATAGGCCTTAAGAACGTCGTGCAGGACCATAACAATAAACAGGTAAGCAGCTGTGAGTTACGTGATATAGTGCAATGCTTCAATGAACACCTTTTTAAACTGCTGGAATCAACCTTCACAAATGAGTTGTATTGATTTCTACCCTGTCATAAGTCTGCGTTTTATGAACTTGATGTTTGAGTTAAAATTTATCAGCACAGTTCGAGAATCCTAGCATTAAAGAAGCCTGTTTCTGCTTGTGTTTCCCGAGCATCCAAAGTTCGTTCAGTAGCTCACATAGTTTTTGTGGTTTCCAGAGTCCTCCAGTTGAGGTATCACCATGTGGCATGGCCCATGGGAATTTCCCTATTCAAAATGTGAAGCTGGAACTGTTTCTCAGCAAGGAGAAACTTTCTGAAACTGTAAACGACAGAGATGCCTCATCACAAGGCCTCCTCAGAAGCATGAGGTTACACATTTTTACGAGCAGGACGTTTCTGCAGCACTGAAGAGATCCCACCTGAAGCATTGTTGGGGCAGTGGAGGAGGTCTTCCCTTCCTCTGGAAGGCCCAGTAAAGAGATCTGGAACATTGGGCTCTGAAAACTCTGTAATTCACTGGAGGGAGGCTGCATTTGTGGTGCTTGTTGCCCTCGTCATATAGTTGAGGGGCCACTCTGCCATTAGAGAAATGAGCTTAAACATTGCCCTAACTGGGAGCTGCCCCCCAACCCCATCCTTCATCCTGCTGTAGCAAGTGGCCAATCCACATCCGACCTACTCCTGAGAAATGATTGCAGCGGCAGGGAAATGTTTCTCAAGGTGGCTGACTGCTATTTTCCCAGTCGTCTCAATCCACTGCAGCCTGGAAGGGTCTGTTTGGTGTCCTATTAATTGGCCTATTCATTGAAACTCAGGCACAGGCCACTAGAAACCAAATAAATTCCTGTCTGTTGTCCAGTTGCAATGAATTCAATTAGTTTTCTTGCTTATTTACAGCAGGCACAAGGTCACTGATGGAATCGTTACTACACTAATGGAAATTTGCATGGCAAGAAAAATATAACTGAAATACAATGAAGACAGATGTACAACAACAAAGTAATTCCATTATGTCTATGATTTTTAAAGTCTTCAGATCACTGTTAAGAATACATTTTTTGGCATTGCTTGTAATTCTTATGCATGCATATGTAAAGTTTTATATACATGCACAATGGGTCAGGCAGCATCCAAGGAGCAGGAGAATCGACGTTTCAGGCATAAGCCCTTCTTCTGCTCCTTGGATACTGCCTGACCTGCTGCGCTTTTCCAGCGACACATTTTTCAGCTCTGATCTCCAGCATCTGCAGTCCTGACTTTCTCCTATACATGCACAATTACACATTATAAAGTGAGCAAACAAGAGTTTGAGTAGTTCTACTACAATTACATATTTTATAAGTGCTTTGTATTCAAATTCAGACCTACCAATGGCCATCATGTAGTCCCAGCGGTCCAGCAGACACATAGTGAACTTTAGGCCATCTGCAGTTTGTCCCTGAACAATTAATGAAACATTCCTGTCCAAATTCTCACACACAGCAGATGTCCATGAGATTAAGAACCAGCAGACGATCAGCAGAATGATTCCTAACATCCTCATCACTCTCCAGCTGGTCATGTAAGGGACTCGTTGTGCAGTCCGTGAGAGGAAAACCTTCAAAACCCTGCAATTTAAGAATGGATAAAATCAGTGCTCATTTTGATTAACATTAGATCACTAGTAACAAAGCCAATTAGCAATGAACTCACATGCATTGAATATGGTGAAAAGAGTGAAAGAAAATCCACTGTGTCAAATTATTTACTTGCAAATCAATGGACTATTCTTCCAATTCTATAGCACCCTTTCCCTTTAGTGTCATTCTGATTCATTTTCTGTTGTTTTGGTCTGTAATGAGCAGAAAATGTCATCCTTTTCTCACACAAATGAAATTGTCACAATTCTTGAAGCACTCAGTATTTGTCTGAATGCTTGGAATTAATTTAATATATTCATTTCAGTTCAGCTCCAAGAGCAGGCGGAATCCCATGCCAGGTTTGGTGATGCTGATGCAAGAGAGGGGTGGGGATCATTTAATTAAGGAGCAGGGTGATGGGCAGGTATCAGCCACCTTCCTGCTTTCACCCTGATTTAGGAAGCTTGCTTGGATGGATCTGTTACCACCAGCAGCCACTAACATCCGAATGGCGCTGCTCTCAAAAGGAGTAAAATAATCATACAACATCAGGTTATAGTCCAACACATTTATGTGGAAGCACTAGATTACAGAGTGCTGCTCCTTATTGCAGAGAATAAGCTCCAACTCAAAAGGAGAGGTCCTTTTCCTGGAGGTAAGTCAACCACTAATTGGTCAAATGTTTAAGTGGAAAAGATGCAGTGAGCACTCCCAAATTCTGGATGCTTTGCTGGCTCTCCAAACGGCGGATCAAGACGCCTGTCTCCTTCATAAGGTTCTGCCCATGTTGCAGCAAACTCTCCCTCTGAAGATAGAGTCTCATAAATTCACCCAGGATTTGTGAAACCATAGAAATATAAAACAATAGAAAGTTACAGCACAGAAGAAACATAAAGTATAAACAGAAAGGTGATCATAGCTGCATGATCTTTTTGTGAATATACAGAATTGTTGGTAATTTTGCACCAAAAACATTTCTCACTCAGTGAATTCCTGTTGTTAATCATTTTGCTGCACTGTGACCCACAGTGGAAACTGACTGCTATCTCATAAATGGGAAAGAGAAATCAGAGAATCATCTACTGCTAAATATAGAGCAGGTTTCATCAGGGCCAGGGAAAGTGTACTTCGATTATTTCTAAGCTCTTTTCCAGATCCACAACACTGTTTCCCTTACTTCACATATTTCTGGTGACCAGAATTGGGAAGCATAGTGGGATAGAATGATTTTACGTAGGTTTAGCAAAACATCAGCTTTAATACTCGATTCCATCTAAAGAGCCAATTGAAACCTCAGATTTTAGTACAATAGACAACCATGGCTTCATTAGATAACTATGCAAGTTGTTCATTCCAGTTATGCAACAAGCTCCACTTCTTTGAACCTGACCCCATGCATTAACTTGCAAAAGCCTTATTGAAAATTTATTCATGGGAAACAGGCATTGCTGTTAGGCCAACATTTATTGCCTATCCCTAATTGCCCAGAGGGCAGTTCAGTATCAACCACATTGCTGTGGGTATGGAGTCACAGGTAGGCCAGACTAGGTACGGATGACAGTTTTCTTCCCTAAAGGACATTAGTGAACCAGATGGATTTTTCCAACAATCGATAATGGATTTATGGTCATGGACAGATTCTTAATTCCATATTTTGTGTTGAATTCAAATTCCATCATCTACCATCATCACAAGCAGCACAAACATAATCCATGTACAAATAAGAATACCTTGAAGTAACAGGGACACATTTTATTGACATATGATTACCGCTTTTGATTCTAAATTAAAAATAACAAACGTTAGATTAAATTACCACCAACAAATTTACCTGCAATTCTGTGCTATTGCTGTTCATACAAGTAGATTTTGTAATCCACAAGACAGGATTCTAAATTTTACCCTGCAGCTGGAATACTTCAACTCCTGTGTAACAAATCTGGAGCCAAAGACCATAAAGATGCCAAATTGCCTTTAAAATACAACTGGCCCACTGCAGTCCTTCAGAGAAGGAAACTTGACAACCTAGATCTATACGTAATTCCAATCCCACACTAATATGGCTGTTTTAACTGCCTTTTTGTGTGGCCTGTGGAAACACAGAATTATACCTTGTTTCAGTAGAAGGCAGACCACTACATGGCCCAATTTCAATAAGTTTCGGTGCAGCAAACCCTTTGAAATTACTTTCCAGACTGTGGATGATTAATAAATTATAGCCTTGCTTTCAATGTCTCTGCAACAAGAATGAATCAATGAGCATGTACTCTGGGCAGCTTTACCTTTCTTCCAACCATAGAAAATTCAACTGAAGACACTCAACTCTTCTCCAAGCATGACCCAAAGAATAAATCAGAAAATACATGCGAGGAAAGCCTTTGCCCTCCTTTGGGTTTTTTGCCTCCTAGTCCTCCTGAATATCTTTTGCTACCAAAAAGAGATATTGTTTCATTCCAGCTCGAGAGAGCATATTCAGGGATGTACAGGAGAAAGATTGGTCATCAGTTTTGTTCTCTGTGTGCCAATCTAAAATTGCATTTCATGCCTTCAGGCACAATTTCTCCTAAATGGTAAGACTGACAGTGCTATATGATCAAACTGCATGAGCAATGTTAGAAATGTTCTCACTGCGATCTGAGAATCTGACAATGGGTTTCCACAGGCTGGGCAGGCAGGAAGGTGATGGCCTAGTCGTATTATCATTCCAGTATTAATCCAGAAATCCAGGTAATGTTCTGGGGAGCCCGGTTTGAATTCCATCATGGCAGATGGTGGAATTTGAATACAGCAAATGTCTGGAATTAAGAGACTAAAGCCATTGAAGGAAAAACTAGTTCATTAATATCCTTTAGGAAGGAAACTTATTTGGTCTGGCCTACATGTGACTCCAGACTCTCAAAAATGTGGCTGACTCTTAACTGCCAATTGGGCAATTAGGGATGGACAATAAATGCTCTTTTAGCCAGTGATATCTGATTCTGTGGATGAGCAAATAAAAAAAGAAGGTTGCTTCTGCTTTTGTGGCATTTGGTTGCTTCTGTGTTCATCAAGTTGTCTCAGCAAGTCCAAACATGCAGAATGAGAATGGAACCTGAGTTCAACACTTGGGTCTGGGACAATAGAGCATCTCCCTGCACATGGAATAAAATGCATAAAATGTCACAAGTTCACCTGCATTGTCTGCCAAGTCCAGGTAAAGCTTTTTCAATTGACCGTGAGGTAAAGTGTACTCTTAAAACATCCCATAAAACCTTTAGTGGACCAGCCCCCGTGCAGTAGCCCTAGCATGCAGCCTTAGAAGGATGTGGAAACATCACCCAGGATGCAACTGGCTGTCAAAATATAAGATCATGTGGACACGGGTGTTCACTTCAAGGGAATCTGATCTTGCGTAATTGAACTTTTTTCCACAGTACAGTGTCCATCATGCACTTGTAAAATTGGGGCCTCTTGGGAGACGGGTAGTGCTGCCCAAGCCTCCCAAACAGAGGGCCCACAGTGATAAGCACCCTCTGCATCTCCCTCTCTTAAGCCCTGGCTTCCACACAGGCCCAGAATCAATGCTCCAGTCTGTTTACTTGTCCAGGAAAGTTAAAGGTGGAAAAGAAGGAACAATTACACAACTCTTGAAAATATCTGAAATCTGAGGAAACAGGAAGTAGCATTACATTTTAAATAGTTACAAAGTCAGAAGAAAAGTTCCAAGTGGAAGCCCAAAATACCACTATGATTAATCTTTTGAACTCACTGTTCTCTTCATGTCATCAGACTGATAGGTGATAATGTTTCAATGCAGTCAGTTCCTTGCCTGACCCATTAATCTTTGGAGCATACAGCCTACATGACGAGCATCACATCAGCACTAGAATCCATTCACCACATCAGTTAATTGTTTGTCAAAGAGAACATCGTTTTAGCTTGATGGCAGTATCCTGCTGGTGGAATACACCACTTCAGAAAGGCAACATGTGTTGGTGCAGGTTTCACGGGCTGAAGGGCCTATCCCTGTGCTGTACTGTTCTTTGTTCTTTGTGTTACTGCTGCATTGCAGCAATATGAAACAGCTAGTTTCAACTGTTGTTCTATGCCCCACCCATTTCATCTGTCTACATGCCTTTATAGATTCATTGTATTCTCCTTACAACATGCTTTCACACTTAACATTCTACTGTCAAAATATCTGGCTACAACATACTTCATCCCTCAATTAATACGACTTGTAAATGCTTGTGGTACCAGTCCTGATTCCTGGGACATTCCACTAGTGAGTTTTCCAACATGAAAATAAGCAATTTATTTTAACTTTCGAGGGAGGACAGTTCCAATGAAGAGTCAGTAGCGATGTAATTTGTCTGAAGTTGTGAATATATTTCACACTTATATGTGTGAACTTTAACAAACTTCATTTGCAAGGTGTGGTAAGAGAGATCAAGCATCTGCAACCTTCGAGGCACAGGGTTCAGTTCTAAGGGAACCAATAGTGCAGTGATATAGTTTTTTTTACATATACTCTGTAGCTAGTCTTGGAGTAAATATGTAAATAACTCCTACTTTATGCCCTGCAGCCATTGAATATTCAGTGGCTTAAAGCAAGACTTCCATCTCCATATGCGGAGAAAGTCCAGTTTTGAAGAGCTCTCAACCAATCGGATATTGCGGCATAGTCCCGGCAGCTTCAGATTCGAGCAGTGTCTGGGTCCACTGCTAGGCCCCCATGAGAAGGAGCTAATGGAGGCTGAACTGAAGGTACTGGTGGAGCACTGGCTGACAGGACCCATTGAGGAGCGTGAAGAGTCTGGGGAAATATGGATTTGAGAGGGTGAAGAGGGAGAGTTAAAGGGGATGATGACCTTGGGTGGGTATGGTGTGCCTTCGATTGACACAATTAACTCTCCTCCAACACCAGTATAACAGCTAAAGCAAATGCTAATGATACCAGGTTTCCTACATGGTGTGGCCTCCCACTATCACAGATAAAGTAGTAACAGGGGCAGGGTGACCATTAATGAGACCATAAGAAATAGGAACAAGAATAAGCTGCTCCCACAGCTCTTTGTAGACAGGCATGAGGCTGAAAGAACACAGCAAGCCAGGCAACTTCAGGAGATGGAGAAGTCGACGTTTCGGGTCTAACCCTTCTTCAGGACTAGAGGTGGCTATGGGGGGAGCTGCACATAAAGGGGATGGCAGGGGGCAGGGTGGTGAAGTGGGGATAGGTGAAGACAGGTAGAGGGTGTGACCTGGTTGGTCAATGGGAGGAATGAATACGCTTGGTGGCAGGGAGAATGAATGGGATGGGGAGGGACTGGGAAGGGAGTCAGGGATGGGGAGGGAGATTATTTGAAATTGAAGAACTCAATGTTGAGCCCTCTGGTCTGTAGGCTGCCCAGGAAGAAGGTGAGGACAAGGGGGACTCTGGCTTTATTGCATGAGGGACGGTTGAGAGCAGTGGAACGGGGAATGGAGGGCTGTCTGAATAACAAAGGGGGGAGAACCACGTTGTACAAAATAGGTGCATATTTGGGATGCTCGCAGGTGGAATGTCTCCTTGTCCGAGCAGATGCGGCAGAGGTGGAGGAATTGGGATAATGGGATGGAGTTCTTGCAGGATACTGGATAGAAGGAGGTGTAGTTCAGGTAGATATGGGAGTCTGTAGGTTTATAGTAAACATCCGTCTGATGACTGTCACAAGAAATGGAAATGGTGAGGTCAAGAAAGGGGAGGGAGGTGTCCAAGATAAACCCACAATTTGTTGTGGCAAGGAGTTCCAAAGACTGACAAACCTCTGAGATAAGAAATTTCTCCTCATTTCAGTATACGTTGGCACCCCTTTGTGACTAATGTGAAACATTTGAGATTAATGTCTCCAAGTAACCATTAATAAGTCCAAGGGTGGGTGAGCAGGTGAGCTACCCAGGCTTCCTTCACCACTGCAAATGTGAGATTATTTATAGGTGAACAGCTAGGTGGCAGACAGGCCATGTTCTTCCAAGCTCCATGTTATGGTCACTGTTTCCTACAGGATCCTTTGTAGTAAGATCGTTAATTGATGTGATCTCATTACACATTACCAGATCTAATTCTGGATTAGTGGTGCTGGAAGAGCACAGCAGTTCAGGCAGCATCCAACGAGCAGCGAAATCAACGTTTCGGGCAAAAGCCCTTCATCAGGAATGAAGGGCTTTTGCCCGAAACGTCGATTTCGCTGCTCGTTGGATGCTGCCTGAACTGCTGTGCTCTTCCAGCACCACTAATCCAGAATTTGGTT
This sequence comes from Chiloscyllium punctatum, assembly GCF_047496795.1. Classification (NCBI taxonomy): domain Eukaryota; kingdom Metazoa; phylum Chordata; class Chondrichthyes; order Orectolobiformes; family Hemiscylliidae; genus Chiloscyllium; species Chiloscyllium punctatum. The sequence goes on along the minus strand of NC_092746.1, from coordinate 86,747,209 downwards.
TCCAGTTATTGTTATTATCAGATCTAAGGCAGCCTATTATTTAGATGGTTCCACCACGTCCTGCACTATTGAAGTAAATCTCATTAATGCACAGACAAAGTCATCTATATTTTGTAAAAATACAAGTGAATACACATTTCTGGAAGGCTCTTTGTCAAAATCTCGTAACTCAATATCTATTGCTCAGAAAAATGGCCATGTAATCCTGATCCAATAGAAATGTTTCATTAGAAATGTGTGCTGTGCACTAAAGAAAGCAGATGCCTAGCATTCAGGGTCTGCACTTGCTGCTCTGTTCTGCACACCCTGTGAGCCAGTATACATCATGTTACAGATCAGAAGATTGTCTCTTTATGGTTTAATACCTCTCTAAGATGTCATGAAATACAAGCAATACAATTTCTATGAAAACAAAAGCAAAACATTAGGCGAGAGACCTTTTAAGAAAACAATAGTGCAGCTTATTGCGATGCAAAGAGGTTGCCACTGGTTTTCTTGCTGCCACACTGCCATGAATTACATGGATTTTGGAGGCATAAGGTTGGTAAAAGGTACATTGCAAGAGAATTTTCAGGGTTAAACCAGATGATCGAGGAGTTTATGTGAATTACTGGGTTCAGTTTTACAATGCATTGTGCGTATTGGGTTCCCAAGCTTTCAAAAGCCCATCATCTTGATAGTTGTCTCAACACACATAATCACACATACAGCCTGATGGGTCCGAGAAATGATTGAACCATTGCAAACAGAATCTGAAGACTCTTTGAGTGTCTCATTTTGATTGACAGTTCTGTGGTTGAAACCTCTCTGATGTGTTTTATCAGGGCCAGCTATTCTTCCATGGTGACTTTTGCTATATTTGATATGACAGAGATAACAGAGGACTTCATGAGTCTGACTCAGTTAGAAGTTTTCCATCAATGGTGGAAGTTATTTAAGTAGCTGCAGAAACCAGTTCAAAGTTTCCTGAATTTCACAGCGTGAAATTGGCTTCAAATAGCTGAGATTTTAAAACTCGACGGCTTTTATTTACTTTGTGTATAAAGCAGTATCTGAAAGGATTAGCTGACATCAGGATAAAAGCTGGTCTTATCAGGATCTAAAAGACTGTTCTGGAAGCTACTAATTAGAGTGCTATAACATTTCTGGAATTGTAATCAGTTCAGGATGAGAGTGCCTCAGTAGCAGTAAGGTGAAAAGCTATAATTTTTCCACAGGATGTTTTGAGTCTTAGAGACTTAGAGATATACAGCACAGAAACAGACCCTTTGGTCCAACTTGTCCATGCCGGCCTAATATCCCAACCTAATCTAGTCCCATTTGCCAGCATTTGTCCCTTATCCATTCCTAACTGCTCTTGAGAACTATGGGTGTAGGGAACCCTCAGGGCTATCAGGAAGAGAGTTTGAGGATTTTTACCCAGCAATGGTGAAGAAACAGCGATATAGTTTTAAGCCAGGAATGTGAATGTATTGGAGGGGATCTTGTAGATGGTGGAATTTATATGCATCTGCTGCTCCTGTCCTTCCTGTTGGTAGAAGTTGCAGGTTTGGAATATGCTGTTAAAGCTTGAGTGACTGCAACAAACTTGTAGATATTACACACGGTTACAACTATGAGGTCATAAAGGGTCAAGGTTAGAGTGGTGCTGAATTCCTGATGAAGGGCTTTTGCCTGAAACATCGATTTTCCTGCTCCTCAGATGCCGCCTGAGCTGCTGTGCTTTTTCAGCACCACTCTTATCTTGACTCCAATCTCCAGCATCTGCAGTACCACTTTCGCCGAGGTCATAAAGGGTGTTAATGTTAGGGTGTTAGATGGAGTTCCAAATAAGTGGAATACTTTGTTCTGGGTGGTATTAAGCTTCTGAGGTTCGGGAATTGCACCATCTTGGATCGTAAGACCCTAAAACGGATAGTGAGGACAGCTCAGAAGATCATCGGGGATCTCTCTTCCCTTCCCTACAGACGTTTACACCACACACTGCATCTGAAAGGCTAACAGCATCGTGGAAGACCCCATGCACCCCTCACTTAAACTCTTCTTCTTCCTGCTATCTGGTAGAAGATACTGGAGCATTTGGTCTCTTATGGCCAGACTGTGCAACAGTTTCTTCCCCCAGGCCATCAGGCTCTGTAACACCGTATGATCAGACTCTATTCCATCTGAAAATCTTTGCACGACTTTGAATTGCTGCTAGAACAATATTCTTTTATTACACTGTAATTTGTACACTACTGTGTCTATTGTCTTGATGTGACAGGAATTACTGTGCTGTCTTGCTTTTTTTGCACTTCTAATACACTTTATGCACTCTGCGTATGATCGTGTAGTTTGTGCTGTCCGTGGAGCAAATTGATCCTGGAGGAATGCTGCCTCATTTTTACTGTATCAGTTGTATATGTTAGAAATGACAAATAAAGCTACTCTTGACTCTTGACTTGTAGTGTTGAGATACTTGGAGAGTATTCCATCACACTCTTGACTTGTGTCTTGTAAATAGTGGACAGGCTTTGAAGAGGTGAGTTTCCCACCACAGAAGTCACAGCATCTGACCTGCTCTTGCAGTTAGAATATTGATATGACTGATTAAGTTCAGTTTCTGATTAATTATACCTAAGAGGATGTTGATAGTGAGGGATTCAGCAAAAGTAATATCAGAAGCTGATGGTCAGATTTCTGTTGTTGGAAATGATTATTTCATTACACTTGTGTGGTATGGATGTTGCTTGGAGAGGAACTTGCAGGTGGTGGTATTCCTAAGTGACTGCTGCCCATGTCCTTTTAGATGAAAGCAGTTATGGGTTTGGAAGGTGCTATCTAAGAAGCCTGTTTCTTTCTCCACAGATACTGCCAGACCTGCTGAGTTTCTCAGGCACTTTCTACTTTTATTTCAGATCCTTGAGACTATTCTGTAATTCAATGAGATCATGGCTGATCTGGTAATCATCAACTTCACTTTCCTGCCTTACCTTAGAACAAAGAACATAGAAAACTTTGGCTCAGAACAGGCCCTTTGGCCCACGATGCTATGCTGAGATTTAATCCTAATGTAAAATATAGTAACAACCTATGCACTCCTCAATTCACTGCTATGCATGTGCATGTCCAGCTGTCGCTTAAATGTCCCCAGTGACTCTGCTTCCATCACCACCACTGGTAACGCATTCCATGCATTCACGACTCTCTGTGTAAAAATCTACATCTGACATCTCCTTTATAGCTTCCTCCTAATATCTTCAAACTATGACTTCTCGTACCAGTCAATCCTGCCCTGGGAAAAAGTCTCTGGCTATTGACTCTATCTATTCCTCTCATTATTTTGTATACCTCAATCAGGTCTCCTCTCTTCCTCCTTCTCTCCATAGAGAAAAGTCAGCGCTTATTCAACCTTTCTTCATTAGGCAAGCCCTCCTGTCCAGGCAGCGTCCTGGTAAACCTTCATTACAGTCTCTCCAAAGCCTCTGTATTTTTCCTATAGTAGGGTGGCCAGAACTGGACACAAGATTCCAAGTGTGACCTCACCAGGGACTTGTAGCAAAACCTCACGGCTCTTAAACTCTATCCTCCTGTTAATGAAAGCCAAAACACCATAAGCTTTCTTAGCAACCCTATCCACTTGGCTGGCAACTTTGACGGATCTATATACTTGCATACCCAGATTTCCGTTCCTCCACACTGCCAAAAATCCTGTCTTTAATCCTATATTCAGTATTCAAGTTTGACCTCAGTGGTGGGAAAAATGCTGGAGTCAATTATAAAGGACGAAATTATGACACATCTGGATAGCAGTAACAGGATAGGTCAGAGTCAGCATGGATTTATGAAGGGGAAATCATGCTTGATTAATCTTCTGGAATTTTTTGAGGATGTAACTCTAAAGATGGGCAAGGGAGATCCAGTGGATGTAGTATACCTGGACTTTCAGAAAGCCTTTGATAAAGTCCCACATTAGAAGTTAGTGAGCAAAATTAGGGCAAATGGTATTAGGGGCAAAATACTAATATGGATTGAAAATTGGTTGGCTGGCAGGAAACAAAGAGTAGTGATAAATGGGCCCCTTTCGGAATGGCAGGCGGTGACCAGTGGTGTACCGTAGGGATCAGTGCTGGGACCGCAGCTTTTTACAATGTACATTAATGATATAGATGAAGGTATTAAAAGTAATATTAGCAAATTTGCTGATGACACAAAGCTGGGTGGCAGGGTGAAATGTGAGGAGGATGTTGGGAGAATACAGGGTGACCTGGACAGGCTAGGTGAGTGGATTGATGCATGGCAGTTTAATGTGGATAAATGTGTGGTTATCCACTTTGGTGGCAAGAACAGGAAGGCAGATTACTACCTAAATGGAGTGAAGTTAGGTAAAGGGGCAGTACAACGAGATTGAGGTGTTCTTGTACATCAGTCAATGAAAGCAAGCATACAGGTACAGCAGGTAGTGAAGAAAGCTAATAGAATGCTGGCCTTCATAACAAGAGGGATTGAGTATAGAAGCAAAGTGGTCCTTCTGCAGCTGTACAGGGCCTGGTGAGACCGCACCTGGAATATTGTGTGCAGTTCTGGTCTCCAAATTTGAGGAAAGACATTCTGGCTATTGAGGGAGTGCAGCGTAGGTTCATGAGGTCAATTCCTGGAATGGCTGGACTATCTTACGCTGAAAGATTGGAGCGACTGGGCTTGTATACGCTTGAGTTTAGAAGGCTGAGAGGGGATCTGATTGAGACGTATAAGATTATTAAAGGATTGGACACTCTGGAGGCAGGAAGCATGTTTTCGCTGATGGGTGAGTCCCAAACCAGAGGACACAGTTTAAAAATAAGGGGTAGGCCACTTAGAACAGAGTTGAGGAGAAACTTCTTCACCCAGAGAGTGGTGGGTGTATGGAATGCTCTGCCCCAGAAGGCAGTGGAGGCCAAGTCTCTGGATACTTTCAAGAAAGAGATAGATAGAGCTCTTAAGGATAGTGGAATCAAGGGTTATGGGGATAAGGCAGGAACACGATACTGACTGAGGATGATCAGCCATGATCATAACGAATGGTGGTGCTGGCTCAAAGGGCAGAATGGCCTACTCCTACACCTATTGTCTATTGTCTACTGACCTTCAAAAATGTATCACTTTGCATTTATCCAGGTTGAAGTCCATCTGCCATTTCTCAGCCCAGCTCTGCATCCTGTCTATGTCACACTGCAGCCTGCAGTAGCCCTCTATACTATCGACAACACCTCCAACCTTTGTGTCATCTGCAAATTTACTAACCCACCCCTCAACCTCCTCATCCAATTCATTTATAAAAACTACAAAGAACAGAGGCCCAAGAACAGAACCCTGCGGGACCCCACTCAACACTTCTCCACTCTTCCATCTACAACCACTCTCTGCCTTCTGTCAGTCAGCCAATTCTGAATCCAGATAGCCAAATCTCCCTGTATCCCATACTTCCTGACTTTAAGAATGAGCCTACCATGGAGAACCCTATCAAATGCCTTGCTGAAATCCATATACACCACATCCACTGCTCGACCATCATCGACCTGTCTTCTCACCTCCTCAAAGAACTCAATAAAATTTGTGAGGCATGACCTGCCCCTCACAAAACCATGCTGACTGCCATTAATCACACTATGCTTTGCCAATTAGTCATAAATCCTATCCCTCAGAATTCTTTCCAAAACTTTGCTGACCACAGGCATAAGACTGACTGGTCTGTAATTGCCAGCAATTTCCCTATTACCCTTCTTGAAAACAGGAACAATATTCACCTGCTTCCAATCCTCCGGTATGACTCCCATTGAGAGTGAGGACGCAAATATCCTCGCCACCAGTTTAACAACCTCCTTTCATGCTTCCTGGACCAGCCTAGGATAAATCTGGTCTGGCCCTGGGGACTTATCAATCTTCATGTTTTCCAAAATTTCCAGCACATCAACTTCATCAATCTTGATCTGGTCAAGACTGTATCCCAGCTCCTCAAAGCTCGCATTTATAACAAGTACCCTTTCCTTGGTGAAAACTGAAGCAAAAAACTCATTTAGGGCTTCCCCTATCTGCTCAGACTCCACACACAAGTTCCCTCCACTATCCCTGATCAGCCCTACCTTCTCCCTGATCATTCTTATATTCCTCACGTATGAGTAAAACACCTTTGGGTTCTCCCTAATCCTTCTTGCCAAGCCTTTATCGTGCCCCCTCATGGCTCTCCTCAGTCCATTTCTGAGCTCCTTTCTAGCAAGCCTGTAATCTTCTAAAGATGTGCTAGATCATCACTTCCTCCACCTTACATAAGCTGCCTTCTTCCTTTTGACAAGAAGTTCCTCTGTTCTCGTCATCCAAGGTTCCTTAATCTTACCTCTTCTTACCTGCCTCAGAGGAACAAATTTGTGCATCACTCGCAACAACTGCTTCTTAAATTGTCTCCACATGTCTGCTGTGCCCTTTCTGTGGAACAATTGCTCCCAGTCTATACTTCCCAACTCCTGTCTGATAGCATCATAATTTCCTTTTCCCCAAGGGAAATTGATTCCTTTACTGATTAAAAATCTGTCTCTCTCAGCCTTGAATACACTTAACAACCGAGTCTCGATAATGCTCTATGGTAAAAGAATGCCACAAATTTGCTACCCCTCTGAGAGAAGAAATTCCTCCTTCTTTCTATCTGAAACGGTTGAATATTTACTCTGAAATTTAGCTCTCAGGTTCTATACTCTCGCACAAGGGAAAACAACCTGCCAGCCCCTACCCTGTCAAGGACCCTAAGAATCTTACAAGTTTCAATAGGGTTTCTATCTGCTGATTATTTTAAACTCCAACCCCCTGGATGAACCCTCCAAGTTGTCCTCTCTTAGTACAGCTGTGACATTCTTGTTAATCAGTAATGCAACCCTTCCACCCCTTTTACATCCCTGCAATCTTTCTCCATTTAAATTGTGTTCAAAGTGGATGGACTCACATTAACCCACAGTATATTCCATCTGATGAGTTTTCACCCACTCAGGCATGACTCTCGCCATCAGATTCCTTCGATTCACATTGACTCTAGTTTTGCTCGGATTCCCTAATGCTGCACGTAATCAAATGCAACCTATTCTCACAAAGGATATTCAAAACACTTCCCGTCTTGAGTTCAGCTCTTTTATCCATGTTTGGACCAAAGTTGTGATGAGAAATAGGCTCTGAGTAGATCTGGTACAAGCCAAATTGAGTCAGTGAGCAGATAAATTGTTGAGTATGTGCCACTTGACCGCACTGTTGATGAAACCTTCCATCACTGATAGTGTGATTATTGGTTGGATTGAACTTATCCTTTTTTTTGGCAAGGTCAGAGGTCACACAACACCATGTTATAGTCCAACAGGTTTATTTTAAATCACAAGCTCTTGGAGCACTGCTCCTTTGTCAGGTGAAGGTGAAGTAGGGGAACACCTCAGCGATCAAGGACATTTAGACTCCAATCTTCAGGTAAGCATCCTCTAAGGCAGCCTTCAAGATACACAACAATGCCAGATCGTCGAGCAGAAGCTGATAGCCAAGTTCCATATCCACAAAGACAGCCTCAACCGTGATCTTGGGTTCATGTCACACTCCCTGTAACCCCACCATACTGTTCTTTATTTGTAAAATCTTCCTTATTATGTTATTTTGACACCATCACGTTGATAACTTGAAATGATCTCTCTACCTTAAATAACTTATACCGCTTTGGGTTACTTGTTACTTTGGTTAGACCCTCGACATGCAACTCTTATACCTATCATGTTATTCCAGCTATTTGATTTGGCTCTAGTACCATTTATTTTAATTTTTTTGTAATTTTTCTCTGCATCTATTAGTCAGATCATAGGTCATCCTTTCACTTGCTATTCAGCTGTTGACATTTTACTCACACTGCCTGACATTCTTGATCACCTGTAAAGACTTGTTATTCAGCCTGTTAACTCTCCATTCATACATTTGTGTTATCTTTTGATCTCTCTGCCTACAAATTTTGTGGCTGTGTGCTTCCCTTCACTTCACCTAATGAAGGAGCAGCGCTCCAAGAGCTTGTGATTTCAAATATACCTATTGGACTACAACCTGGTGTCGTGTGACTTCTGACCTTGTCTATCCCAGTCCAACACTGGCACCTCCACATCATGACATTTTGTTTGAGTACAGGACATACATGAGCAACTTTCCACATTTTTGGGTAGATATCAGTGTGACAATAATACTGGAATAGCTTGGCAATGGGCATGGCTATTTCTGGAGTACAAGTTACTGTTAATTATACCCATGATCTTACAAGACATAATCATGTAAAATCATGAAATATCTGGTCTCATGTGTAGAGCCCTGCTGCTTATCCTATCCTGCCTCCTCAAAAATCCGATTCCAGTCCTGATAGGAGCTAAAGGTCAAGCTCCATGTCTCAGATTCTTTAAAAGCAGGCTTTCGCTCAGAAGAAGCATAGGTGTGCCTGTGGAACAATCCATTCTCCAAGGCACAAGTGAAACAACATTGTGAATCCATAAATTGTGACCATGTCCTTGGTATTCAGCTCTGATTGAACTGCACTGTGTTTCTTATATCAGCAGCATAACGTTTCAAAATGCAGAGCATGTTTCAGCATAAAAATACTCTGTCAAGTATGATTGTTAAATTGTGTAGCTACACTTTGTACAAAATGTACAGCATAGCCTCTATTGTCTGGATTAATCATGTGGTCCTTTTTCAAAGACCAGCCCCCTGGTTTCTGCTAAATTTGCTTCCCTGCTGTAAACAGTGCTCTCTTTCAGTCTTACATTGCTTGACTGAGTCCCTCTGAACCCCAGTTCTGCTCCTTCCTGCTGATCACACCAGACTCCAGCCGGATGACCTGATCTGCTGTCTGCTTTGGAACCAAATCCTCTGTCACCACTGAGCTACAACAAAGTCAAGACTGTCTTTAAAAAAATGAGTTGCACAACAGTTGTATCAAGCTTTGAAATGTCGGTACGAAAAATAAGATTTAAAAATTGTAAAATGAGTATACTAGTGCAGATTTGGGATTTTCTTCATGAGCAAATACCACAAGACATCAGTTTAATTGGGTGATTGGTGTAAAATAGGTGAAATCTACTTTGTCACTTGCCATCGATCTCTGATTTTCATGTGTATTGAAGTTCATGAAAGTGGAACTTGTGAATTATCCACAATTAGATTGATATTGTTCTATGCTTAACAATCTTCTGGATGAAGTCAAATCCAGACTCGGTATAAAATGGTTAGAGGGGATAGGGTATTGAGAAGGCTGCCACACACTGTCAGAGTGAGTCTGAAGAACAGCTTGGATATTCAAGGGGGAATTGAGGAGGAATTCTCTTGTTTTGACAGTAGGATAAGAGTGTGCAAAGACAGGCTGAAGCAAGAAGTGTACAACACTTATTTGTTAGGATATGAACTTATGTGTTGATCCTTGTTTTATTTCCCTGCCTACCAACAAATTTTCATAACTAGTTTCCTGTAATATCTCTGTACTTACATATAGAGTTAAGTTTTAAGTACACTTCAAACAAAATGATATTGTAGGCATGGCTGAAACATATATATTGATATTTAAGGAGAATATTATACTGTGAACTCCTCATTGCAGAGTCTCAGCTACTAGGCACACATCCTGTAAGTTTGCCTAAACCAACCATAATTTCCTGCCATCAATATTAATGTGTGGAAAGTCTTGGACTTCAAAAGGGAAGTTTTCCCAAATATCCTTATTGTTGGTGAGGTCTTACACCAGGACCATGACAATGTAAAAACATATCATGTGGCAGTATCCCTACCTATTTGCCGGGAGACCTCGGTTTAAGTCCCACCTGCTCCAAAGGTGTGTAACGACATTTTTGAACAGTTTCATCAGAAAACATTGATAATGCACGACAGTTTTGCTTCTTAACTGGAAGTATTTTAATCTTTATAAAGGGTTAAGGTATTGAACAAAAGTAATATCTTAACCTGTACACTTATACAATCATCTGTACATTAGTAAACAACAAATAAAAGTCCAGTTTCGAAAGATATAGGATAGCAAGAAAACAATACCTGTACAGCTTGAGAGTTACAGTTCCATAAACAATTGCAAAGCCTAGAAGACGAACCCATCGAAGAAGAATACATCTGAATATACTTGGCTCAAAGTACAGGATAACAACCTGCAGGAAGAAAACAGAATTTAAGCTCATAAAGATGATGGTATTAGTTGTGCAGATTGTACCACTCTGTAAATGCAGTGTTCGAATAAAGCACTCTTTTGTAACTTTGTTCCTCTAATGTCAGTTCATTTAAAGGAAATCCTTTAGAGCTTAGAATTAGAATCCCTACAGTATGGAAACAGGCCCTTCAGCCCAGCAATTTCAGACCGACCTTCCAAAGAGTAACCTACCCCTTTATTTCTCTACATTTTCCCTGACTAATGCACCTAATATTATGGGCAATTTAGCACGGCCAATCCACCTAATCTGCACAGCTTTGGATTGTGGGAGGAAACCCACATAGACACAGGGAGAACATGCAAACTCCACACAGACAGTTGCCTGAGACTGGAATCAAACCTGGGTCCCTGATGCTATGAGGCTGCAGTGCTTATCACTGAGCCACTGTGCCACATACATAGAAAAGAGTTGATGTTTAATGTTGAAGTGAGGGATACAACATCCATTTACCTCCTTTTCTTCATAATTTGGAAATTATGTTGATGTTCTTTTATCAAGACATACATAAATATTAAACATTTGTACATATCTAAAAATTATGACTTATAAAAGTCAAAGAAAATGTGTAATGAGCAGATAAATATATTTCATACTATTCTATTTTGTGTACACCACAAATGTTAGTGACAGGTGAAGGTTATATATTGGTACAAATTGTCATTAGTCCAATTTTGGGTTTACAATCTCTATCTTCCATGTAATGGGCCTGGTTTCTTGAAAAGAGTTGATATTTAATGTTGAAGTGATGGATTCTCAGCAGGCTGTGAAATTTCTGCCCAAGAATTTCTTGGAGATTTCTTAGCACGTGAAGTTTACTTGGAACAGACTGGGGGAATCCTTGTCTCTATTGAGATTTCCCCATTTTCAAAATACTGTTTTTACTTAACTTGGCTGCTTGCAGTCAGTTTGTGGCTTTTCATCAAATTCACTGCAAAACAACTTCTAACTAATTGTAAAAGTGGGTAAAAACATGGCTGCCTCATGATATGATTTTTAAATGTTCCAAGTAAAGGTGGTATGTATATTGACTCCAACATCCTGTAATGTTTTCAATACCTTGAGAGTTTGAGAGTCAGTGCCTGTGCCCTTAAATGATCCTTTCAGTTTGATAGTAATATCCTTTGAAATAGTTTTGAGGAAAGGGGCATTGATACACATCAGTCTGCAACGTTCCTTTGTTCATTCTTCAGACTGAGGTGTGTTTTAACTCCACAAAAATAGTCACACAACTTTCTTTGACAAACATGTGTCCAGTTTTAAAATATAAAAATTAGTTTGATATTCAGAATATACTTGGAAAACCTCCAAAGCCTGGGAAAAAAATTGAATTTCGATTAATTTTTTAAAATATGGCTTCCCTGTTAGGCAAAAATAATACGTGCTCTTCACATGTATTCAAAGGTTCACAAAACAGTTTTGGATTGCTACAGTTATCTGTTATATCCCATTCTCTCAAAATCTCCATTTACATGTCATTTGGTGAATATTCATCACGACTGGTGCATAAGATTTTGGGAGCGTTAAAATCAAGATACTTAGCAGTTGGGGTAAAGTTGAACTCCATGATGATTTCTGGGGAGGAGTCATCATTTAATAGGCTTGGATTTTCATGTCAGTGGAAAGCCTCTGTGTTATGGTAAACAAATAGTGGAGGATCACAGAAGTTCCAGCCTCAACCTCTTACCTACCATTTCTGCTGGAGTTGGGGCCAGGCTGTGTTTTGCGTATGTGTGTTTTACAGAGGCAGCTACATTTCCTAATCAACAGCTGCATCAACTCATGCCTATATTTGTTGTCATAGATGCTCAAAATGCAATGCACGCAGAGTTGACCAAGTAGAAGCAAGTCCAAACTTTTTGGATTTGTTTGTATAACCCAGGTATCATTTTTTGGAAAAGAAAGATACCCCCTTAGGTATGGATCTGGGGCACTTTTGGGACAGGCAAGATTCTCTTTGGGTGAGGTAAGGTGTCCTCTGAGATTCTTAAAAGTAGGTTTGAATGTGTGTAAAAAGTACATGAACTCATTAAACTCTCATCTGAGTTGCAAAGAGAACTGCTAAAATGATCAAAAGGGCTGGTCTAAGGGAATTGTCAGAAGTGTCAAGGCATTTGAAACCTTTGAATCTTTAAAATATTGTCAAAGTATTAGCAGTTCTTAAAAAACCATTCTTGCTATTTCACTTTGTCTGTTTGCATGTGGTTGAGGGCTTCTATTGTTGGGTTATTCTGTATGGCTTATTTCAAAACCTTACATTTTCACAGACAGGTGCCTGCCATTTCATAATTTGATTCATTTATGAACAATTTGAAGTAGAATATGAATTCCAATGTTTATGTTAAAATATGGAATTATTCACTTAACCTGTTAACCAAAAGCATTTAATGTATTACATAGGTGAAGGAAGTTAGCAGCAGCAAATATCTTTTTATGAATGAAGGTGTTTCTTTTAACAAAAATGATCTGCAACAGAGACTTTGAACTTCAGACTATTTAATATCAATGGGAGTAGAGATGAGGGAAGGAGTGGTGTGTGGTGGGCACAGGTTGGCAATAAGTTGGCCTGGGAGTGGTGAGTGATGAGAGCTACTTCATGTTTTATTCCTTTTTTAAAAAATTTACGAATGCATCAAGACAGGCCTTTCACACAGCACACTTTTGTGGGCAACATCCAACACATCATTCTGGAAATGGCTGGCTGCAGACCCAGGGAATACTCCACTAAAGTCTTTCAGCCATGATGACTACACGTATGGCATTTGAAACCCCATCGTTTTTGAACTCTTGAAACAGTACTACTTTTCTTTTAACTCTTGTAGGCGTGGTCATTTTTTTCAGGCTTGGACCCAGCAGTCAAATGCTAGCTGTTTAGTTATCTGAGATTGCAGTGAAGTCTGTGTGAGCTTTTGACTGAAATTCCAGAACAATCAATAGCATGACTTCATGTACAGATTCACAAGCACTGAGAACAGAGACCTTTGACTGTTCATAACTTGCAGGAATCTCCAATAAACCTTGTGGATATTCCCTACTAGCAGGAGCATACCAGGCTTTACAAGTCATTTTAACTGAACAGCCAGTTTCTCATAAGATGTGAATCAAATTTCCACATCAATTTCTGGCAATGTGAGAATGTATCAGGAGTACTTCAGGAAGGTGAAGCTTGTTTCTGAGCTAAACATGCTTAAATTATCACTAGGTGAAGTCAAGCTCTCCCAGCAGCCTTGATGTGACTCAGTTCCCTGTCTTTCTGTGGCTGTAATTCTCTTTCAAACTGTTCTAGCTGTTAAGCTCTTTCTCTTTCTGCCTCATTTCTCCTTTTGGGATTCACTTTTCTCCTTTTCCTTTCTTCTTGGTAACTCCTACCCCAGTCTCCGATCATCCCAGCAAATTTGGTGAAGATAACCTGGTCTGTTCCCTGTTCCAAAACTTCTATTCCTTCAGATTCTCAGGTGTGATCAAGATACTTAGCCAGTTGCTTTAGTACCTCAGGTTGCCGTGCTTTACTAAGTATATTCAGTTCAACTGGGTTAGTTTGGGCTTTTAGATATTCTTTGTTTAAGATGTTAATTTTAGCTGAGTTAAACCCAAATGTTTCCTACGTGCTTTCACATCAAAATCATCTCACTTCCTATTGTTAGCTTTCATAAAGCTTACTGCAACAATCTCTTTTGTTTTCATTCCAATAATCTTAGCCATGCTACTTAGAATCTTCCTTCAAAGTCAGCTTTGGCTCATTTGCAATGCATTTTATCCTGGAAAGAGTCTCAATTCTGCCATGAATAGAATTTACATTTTCCCCTTCCTGTCTGTGATCTACTTGTTTTGTCTGCAGTGTGGATTTTTTTTTATCTTTGGAGTAAGATCTCCAACTAAATTAATCAGCAGCAAGCAATTTTGTGTTTAAAAGAAAGGTTATTTAATTCTCAAGCACTCAACCCAATATTAAAATGCATCACACATACTCATTCCTATGCGTACACTCACCCTCAGGTATAGGTATAACATTTTTTATAAATAATGGGAAACTCAGTCTCTATTTTATTCCTTATAGATGGTGGACAGACTTTGGAAAGTCAGGAGGTGAGTTACTCACTATAGGATTCTGAGCCTCTGACCTGCCCTTGTTGCTACAGTATATGTATATCTGGTCCAGTTCAGTTTCTGGTCAATGGTAATCCCTAGGATATTGGTTGTGTAAAAGTAAGGTGAAGTCACAATCAAGCTGCTGTTTCATTGGATGAAAATGATCGGTGGCAACTTAACCTGAGGATCACCATTCCTCAGACAAGGGGCAAGATCACAAAGGTGGGATGTTCATGATAACCTCAGCTGGTGCAGGAATTAATGCATCACTCTGGATTACTCTCCAGCCAGCTGAGTGAAGTGATCACCTTGATTCAATGATGGTAATTCATAGAATCCCTACAGAGTGAAAACAGGCCATTGGACCAACAAGTCCACACCAATCCTCTGAAGACTAACTCACCCAGACCCATTCCCCTATCCTATTATTCCACATTTCCCCTGACTAATGCACCAAATCTACACATTCCTGAACATTATGGGTAATTTAGCACGGCCAATTCACCTAACCTGCAATTCTTTAGACTGTGGGAGGAAACCGGAGCACCCAGAGGAAACACATGCTGACACGGGGAGAATGTGAAAACTTCACACAGAGAGTCTGCCCGAGACTGGAATCGAATCCGGGTCCCTGTTGCTGTGAGGCAGCAGTGCTAACCACTGAGTCCCCATACCACACTTCAAAGGAAGATTGTTAGATTCTCTGTTGTTGAGGATGATCATTGCCTGGTGCTTGAGTGGTACAAATATGACTTACTACAAATTGCTTATAACTTGAGAAGTACAAATGGTAATGAATATTGTCCTATCAGCAGAGAATATCCCCACTTCTGATCTCATGATGTAGGGATGGTTATTGATGATGCAGCTAAAAATGGTTGGGCCTTCGAGACTACCTTGTGCAGCCAGACTCTTGTGGCATAGTGGTACCATCTCTGAGGCAAAGGGCATGGACTCAAGTCCCACCTGCTTCAGAGGGGACTTGAACAGGTTGATTCGGAAAAATATCTATCATTTGGAACCCCTGCAGTGATTTCCTGGGACAGGCCAATTCTGATGAAGGGTGACTGGACCCAAAATATTAACTCTGTCCACAGATTCTGCCAGACCTGCTGAGGTTTTCCACCAGTTTCTATTTTTGAAAGCAAAGGTCTTTTTCCTCGGGTCGGGTGACTCCAAACCAGGGGGCATATTTATAAGGTGAGAGGAGAAGGAATTAAAAGGACCAGAGGAGCAACTTTTTCACACAGAGGGTGGTTCGAATGTGGAATAATCTGCTTAAGAAAGTGGTAGATACAGGTACAGTCACAACATTTAAAAGACATTTGGATAGGTACATGAATAGGAAAGATTTAGAGGGATATGGGCCAAAAGCAGGCAAGTGGGACTAGTTTAGTTTGGGAAACTTGGTCAATATAGATGAGTTGGGCCATGCTGTATGACTCTGAGACTCTATGAGTCTATACCTGAGATGATTGAATTTAACAATGACAATCATCTGCCAAGTATGATTCCAACTAGAGAAATACAAAAACACTTGATCCCAACTGAAACTAAAATCAGATGAGGGAAAAAAACCCTCAATTTTTGACTTACTTAAGGGAATATTAAGTGTATAATGTTCCAGCGTATCTCTCTTAGCATGATAAAAGATACTTGATTCTAAAGTACCCCTATTTCTTCCATCTTCCTCAGTGCCTCTTGGCAAGTCAAACTAAAATTCTTTTTTTAAATCTCAAACCTACTTTATCCCTTACTACAGCCTTGCTTCACAATACCTTTGCATAATTAAAGGAAAAAAATCCCCTTTCTTAAATGGAGTCTTAAATGGATTCTCAAATGGAGATTTTTAACGATGCTCACAGAGACAAAAAAAAAATTAATGTAAATTAAACTGCATAAGTCTGTACCAACAAAGGAGTTCTTGCCAACTGGAGAAAATAAACCATCAAGGACACAACCATGAGGTGACTTGTTCGAGGGGATAAATGTATCCTGCCTTATTTAGGTCTATATGAGATGCTTTGCCAATGAAGACTTGAAAAGCTAGGGAGTAAGTAACCTGCATCTCGGTGCTACCGCTTCATTAGTTTATGAATCTGGTATGTGAGGTGATTGCTACCAAAAGGGATGAATCCTTCTAATATATTTGTAAACAGTAATAAGGTAAGTTTCTTTGGTAATAAAAGATGATACAAGATTC
Source organism: Chiloscyllium punctatum (assembly GCF_047496795.1). Classification (NCBI taxonomy): domain Eukaryota; kingdom Metazoa; phylum Chordata; class Chondrichthyes; order Orectolobiformes; family Hemiscylliidae; genus Chiloscyllium; species Chiloscyllium punctatum. Next base: position 86,730,691 of record NC_092746.1, on the reverse strand, counting down.
TGATTTTGACATTAAACTCCTCATTATCCACGAAGTTATTCATTTTATTCTTGTAAGAAAGTGTAGGAGTTCTTTGTCTCATACATTTAGAAGGCCATCTCTCTTAAAAACATCTCCAATGTGAAGAGTAGGAAATTATCCAAACTAATGTTATATCCTTCCACCAACCAGGTACTGGATTTGTCAATCAGATTTGTAAATTTTCCATGGGAAATATAAGTTTGCTTGTCTGGAAGCAGCTACAAGAGTGGAGGCAAATTTACTCACAACGGAGTGATTCAAGAATACATTGTCCCTACTGAGACAAAGGTTCATTGACTGGATATCTCTGGAGGTTAACTGTGTTTTCCCAGCAGGAGGAGAAACAATCAATTCATCCACACCAACTCATAATGATGAGGTTGTCTAAATTATGGGGAAAATTGTTCTGTACAAGCATATGAACTTCAATCTATTCAACAAGCTGGCAGTCCAAGGCTATTATCATTAGTTGTGTAAGGATCTAATCCTAAATTAATCTTGCTAAGTTAGATTTATCTCAGGTACTGACCACAACTTCAACTTTGGAATGAACAAGTAATTAAAGCTAACTGGCTGTGACATAACTGAATGGTTTTCGTAAATATTATTAATTGACCTGTTCAGATATTATGTGAAATAACTCCACCAGGGCCAATATCCCATCACCAAGTCACCCTTTATTTACATGTGCATAGTACATGGCATTGATCCCACCAGCTTGGAGCTGGCTCCTAGAGTGACCAGAACCCTGATACTCCTGTTCATTTTTAATTTTTTTTTGAATTCCTCTAAACATTATATCATTAACCTATCTTTCCTAGTCAAGCTGTTCAGAGATGTTAATACACATCTCCAGAAACTGTTGGACTTGTACATGGGTCTCTCGGTCTAGGGGCAGGGACACTACCACCAGACTACAGGAAGCTCCGATACTTCTGTTTATATGTCAGCTAGGACACCCTGCTTGGACCCAGTTAAAAGCCCCAATTAGGAAACTCATGTTTTATGAGGTGCACCTGGCTGAACTCAATTCAATCACTACATTACACATTTCTGCAGCAGATAAGACTTGAATCTGGGCCTCCTAGCTCGAGAGGTGGGAACATTACACTGTGCCATGAATGGCCTTTTAGGAAATTTCTAATCAACCTGGTCTGAGATGTTATTACACACTCAGATTAGGTAGGACTTGAAGTCAAGCCTTCTGTCCCAGACCTATATTTTTATTTTTCAGACATGTTTTGACACATCTCAGGACAGGTAGGACCAGAACCTGAACCATCTAGAGCATGGATCACCAGGAGAACATGACCACTGAACCAAAATACTCTCTAAAAGAGATATGAGTCAGGTGTTATTTCACCAGCCTACTTGTTCAAGTTATGACACATCACTGGGGCAAATGGTACTTGAACTCAGACTTCTTGGGTCAGAGGTAGGGACCTTACCACTGCAACATAAGAATCTCTCTGAATGCCACTTTGTAACCTCTTACTTATTTTTCCAATTAATTGATTATTTGTACACTCATTTAAATTAAATTACTGTGAAGTACAGAGATGAAATTCAACTTCAATGAGGGTACAAAATGGTAGATGGGCCAAGCATAATGGCAAACATTTTGTGCCTTTACCAAACTCAAGTTCCATTCCTATCATTTTAATGGCAATACTAATCAGCCAATTCACGACTTTGTCTCTGAGCTCCTCAATATTTGCTATGAAAAGAACATGTTCCCACACTAGGTGTGGGAGTAGGTCATTTGGCTCCTTGAGCCTGCATCACCATTTAATATGATCATGTCTGGTCACACAATCTCAGTATCCCATTCCCGCTTTCTCTCCATAACCCTTGATCCTTTTAGCCACAAGCATCATGTCCAGCTCCCTCTTGAATATATCAAATGAACTGGCCCCAACAGCTTCCAGTGGGAGAGAATTCCACAGGTTGACAACTCTGAGTGAAGAAATTCTTCCTCATCTCAGTCCTTAATGGCTTATCCCTTATTTTCTGACTGTGACCCCTAGTACTAGACTTCCCCAACATCAGGAATATTCTTTCTACAACTAGCCTGTTCAAACCCATCAGAATTTTAATGTTTCAAAGAGATACCCCTCATTCTTTGAAATTCCAGTGAAGACAAGTCCACTCGAACCAGTCTTTCCTCATATGTCAGTCCTGCTAACCCGGGAATCAGTTTGGTGAACCTTCGCTGGACTCCCTCAATAGCAAGAATGTCCTTCCTCACACTGGGAGACAAACACATAATACCCAAGGTGTGGCCTCACCAAGGCCATGTTTAACTGCAGTAAGACATCCTCACTCTGATACACAAATCCTCTCGCTATGGTTAGCATACCATTATATTCAGCACTTGCTGCACCTGAATACCAACCTTCAGTGACTGTTCCACCAATGACACCCAGATCTCATTCCACCTCACATTTTCCTAAACTGCCACCATTCAGATAATAATCTGCCTTCCTGTTTTTGCCACCAAAGTGGATAACCTCACATTTATCCACATTATATTACATTTGCCAAGTGTTTGTCCACTCAGCCAGCCTGTCCAAATCACCCTGCAGCCTCTTAGTATCCTCCTCACAGTACACACCCAGCTTAGTCTCATCTACAAACTTAGAGATACAGGATTCAATTCAACTTTGCATGCAAATTGTTGATGTATATTGTGAACAACTGGGGTCCCAACACCGATCCCACTCATCACTGTCCGCCACTCTGAAACATTTATTGCAACTTTCTGCTTCCTGTCTGCCTGTTCTCTATCCATTTCAATACATTACCACCAATACCATGAGCTTTAATTTTCCTTACTAATCTCTTGTGTTTTTATGTACACAAGTATCCATCTACTTGTTGAATAAAAGCCACATTGTATCAGCAAGTGCAAGATATAGCATATTAGTATGACTTCTTACTCATTATTTTTCTGTGCTGTAACCTTCTGTTATTATATATGAAAATGATATGTTATGATAGGAACTATCTCATTCATAATTTTGCTGCCAATCTGACAATATTGCCATTGGTAATTTTACTCATCCCCAAACATTGGACTTGATTATCATTCTTGGATCAGTAATTGCATGCTTTCTTCTGAGTCTGAATGTGGGAGTTCAAGTCCTATTCCAGCACTTGAAAGCAAAAATCTAATCTGACACTCTCGTATAGTACTAAGAAGAGTGGCTTTGTCAGTGGTGTCAGGTTTCAGATGATGTTAAATCAAGACCCTGTTTGATCTCTTAGGCATAAGTAAAAACTTCTATGACTATTCTGAAGAAGTGCACTGTCTTGGCCATTTCTATCTCTCCATCAGTATCACAAAAGTCTCATTACCTAGCTAATATTGCTTTGCTGTTTGTGGGCCATTTCTGTGAGGAGATTTGCTGTCACTTTTTTTTTGTCTTGTTCATGGGATGGGGGCATTGCTGGCTGGGACAATATTTACTGGCCATCCTTAACTTTCCATGAGCTGAATGGATTGCTAGGATTTTCAGAGAGTGATGAAGAGTCAACCGCATTGCTATGGATCTGGAGTCAGATGGGGACCAAACAAGGGAAGGGTAGCAGATTTCCTTTGAGAAAGGATATCAATGAACTAGACAGGTATTTATGATCATCAACTGTGGTTACATAATTGGCATTAGGCTAGCTTAAATGGTCAACCCAGTGAATACTTTTGTAGGGATGCAACTGCAATCAAAATCATTTGCCCAAGGCTGTAAAGTATTACCTGGCCAATCAAAATCGGGCATAACTTTACCAAAACAGTCTAGACAATTTCACAAGGAGGCCTGATGTCAAGAGCGAAGACATTCTGTGATCAACCCAATCACTGCTCTGTAGAGATACAAAGTCACCAACTTGGTGATCACCTCATTGAATGGAATCTTTCCAGGCCTGAAGCACATGAGCTATAGTGAGTATTTTGGAAAAATTGTGTGAGAAGTCAAGTGATCTCTCAACATTAAGAGCGATGAGCCACATTTTCCAACTAGGCTCCAAATGTTGAAATGAGATTCTCGCCGTGGAGTTGTGAAAGGTCTATCAACAGGAATTAACACCCAGTATCACCCTTCATCCTACCTCATTATTCTACCACTCACCAGATAGAAACTAAACAGCTACAGTTAAGGCACAACTTCTGTCATTGCACTTGGCCGTCTATCATTGTGAAAATACGCTGGGCATTCACATTCACCACATATGATCATGATGACAATTGCCCTACACAAGTCACAAGATGCCATGAGGGCTTTTGTTGAGAGCATTTAAAGATTGTACCCTGAATGCCTCTCCAATGCTTAGGTCGGGAAATAGCTTGGCAAGTTTATCAAAGAAAGACTTCTATATGGATGTTTCACCTTGATTATGTCACTTACATCTGCTATTGCTGCTAATTTCAATAGTTAGTTTGCTACTAGAAAGTAATTTGGATGCAGTGTAGCATTAGCTTTTGGACTGAATGATTTTCCTTTGGTAGGTGTGTTCCTCCATTCTGGATTTGCCCTATACAAATCAGTGCAGGTGTAGCTTGATTTCTTTACTATCCCTTTGGCTATTTTCATTGACACTTCGAATGGGGATACTTGAGTGGGGATAGTGTGGAAATTATGTATAGTGTGAAATATCTCAATTCTTTATGAAGTGGTTGAATTCTTAATTCATCAGTGGGTGAAATGCTATTTGAATATGCTTCCAGGCATTCTATAGTCTCAATGATCATTGTTGGCATGAGCTGGTATAATTCCCAGTAATCAGAATAATAGTCCTTCCAAAACCAGAATCACTTTTATCTCAAAGCAGACAAGTAGGAATACCATCGTCTGACTTGGAAATATATCACCATTTCTTCACTCTCACTGGGTCAAAATCCTGGAAATCCCTCCCTAAGGGCATTATCAATTAACCTAAAGCATGTGGACTGCATTGGTTCAAGCAGACATCTCACCACCTCCTTCTCAAGGGCAACTAAGGATGGGCAATAAATGCTGTCCAGCCAGAGATACTGTATGTATGTTATATATATAGTATGTCCCGCAAATGAATAAAAAAAGATAATAGGTCCTGTGAGAGTGAAGAGGCCTACTCCAAGGTTCATCCATTATCTGTCTGAAATGTCATGAGCCACAAATGGCTCTTTAGCTTGCTTAGCTTAGTGTTTGACACAATCACTGCATCGGTTAATGTTGTCTTTAACCGCCTTGCTCATGTTTGACTAGGCTGGAACTTTTCTTGTCTTCATCAGACTAGACTCAGTTCCTTGATAGTATGCATGGTGAGCATCAACATTCCTTTTCTCAACTCCTTAGCAATAATAGCTTTATTTCATTTGTATAGGTTGCCATTTTGAGCTATGACCTCATCTCGGAATGTGCAAAACTTTCTTATAACAACAGGTACATACTAGATGTCTTCAGGTTATCTTTTCATTACTACTACCTGCAGAACTTGGTGAGTCAAGTTGATGCTTCTTTGCTTTGAGGAAGATGTTTGCCTTTAATTTTGGTATTTCTGCTGATTTGATGAATTTTAGAGCGTGTCAAGCTGCTGTTTCCCTTTGAATGTGCAAGATATCACACTCTGTCTTAGCATCATCAACTTCCTTATTGGGAGTGCTGCTCTGGACAGTATGTCAGCAATGTATATTTGTTTTCCTTGCTTGCATGGTACATGTATATAACCTCTGCAAATGAAGTAACATAATTTGCCAATGCTTTAAAACAGGAAGAAATGGCTTGAGGAAAATGTTTTTAAATGGCCTCTAAATGGTTTTTAAATGATATAACTGTCACTTTGCTTCTTCCAAAACAAGTATTGATTAAATGCTCACAAGCAAAGAAATAACCATGTATTCTCTCCCTATTGGAGCATAACAGCATTCAGTTTGCATTAAGGTCTTTGATGGAAATGCAATTGGTTTTCCTTGCTGCATGTAAGTGGCTTCAAGTCCTTTCTCACTGGACTCACACTGTAAGGTGACTTCATCATTAATATCACAATAACACAGCACTGATGTCATCAACAATAATTGAAAGTTGTGTCTTGTCTTGTGCCTCAATACCACTGCATGTCTTTGACAGTGAGTTTGCACATAGGTTCAGACTTTGAAGACAAATTAGGCAAGAACTTTGCTAGTTTATGAATCCAACAAATCATTGCACTGTTTTCACATCTTTTAATTTTCATATTTCTGATACAGCTCTCACCTTGCCAGGATCTGGGTGAAATCCTTTGGCTGTCAGTACATGAGCTCTATTCTTGACTTCAGATATCTTGAATTGTATCTTTTTCTTTGCTTAAGTTAAGAATCATCTGGCGAGCTGTCCCGAGCAATCGCATGAGATTGTCATCTTGATTTGCTATGGCTTCTTCCATTGTATCTCATATCCATAGAGTAGGAAAGGATGCACAATAGATTCCACTCCACAAAGATCATTGACTATCTCATACTGTCTGCAATAGTACTTTTCCAGAGCAGTAGAAATGACAAATGGTATGTACCACCATCTGTATCTCCTGAATGGCATCCAGAAAGTAGTTAGAAAACTGCTGTTTGCATCCAGCTTCACTCACCAGAAACTAACCTGCACATGGATAATAGCAACGATATTTACCTTGGCAAGTTGTGGTAACATTTCTTCAATGGATGGCATGGTGTAGTGAGATCTCATCAAAGTTTTTTTATTGCAATGCTCCTTTGATCTATGCATATATTCAGCTATCTTGTTTATTTTTCACTGATACTATACTGTTAATCCAGACTATTAGAAGAGTCACTTTCTTTAATACATCCATTTTTTCCAGTTCTTCTGTCTTGTCTCTCAGGCTGAACATGAGAACAGCTGGGAGTCTCCTTGGCAGATGTTATTTTCAGCTCTCACTGTCATCTACTTCTTGATGATATTCACCAGGCGGACATCCAGTTAGTGCCTTAATGGCCTGAAAATTACTGCAAAACTCTTTTGGGACCTCTAGGGTTATCAGTCAATGGTTTAGACTTGCTTTAGCTGTGATGAATGGAGTTGCTGAATGTTGGTTATCTGGAACTGTGGATGTTCATTCTCACACTGGGCTGTCAGCTTAATTTGTCTTTTATGTGTTGATATCATCCCACCATGCTGCCTTAGCACTTCCCTATGAGGGCTTAGATTTTGTGTCAAAATCTTGAGCCACTATTCCAATCTGTGAAACTCATGATGTTGCACAAAGCACCAGTGTCTATCTAACACCTTAAGTTCACTTGACACTCTCTTCCTGAAGTTATCATTCCAACAGTCACAAACTATTATCACCTTTAGACTTGACAGCACAAACTCTGTATGGCATGAAAATATTTGTCAGAATCACAGGCTGATTTCTCTCCAGCAGCCACCTTTATTGGCCTGTTTGATTTCTTTCTAATGAAACACTTACATATAACACCATTCAGCTGCTGGCAGACAGAGCTTTCCCCACACAGAACATGCTCCTTTTACTTTGGTGTGATGGCTTCCTTTCTTATATCCTTTCTTATAGCCTTGAATTTTCTGATGGCTATTCTGCAAATACTCCTCCTTTTTCCTAGTCTGTTGTTCTCAATTACCCTGAAATCTCTCTCAGGGTAACACAAACCCTTGTATATTCTCTCATTAACATGTTCTCACTATGGCTGAGTAATAATCTCAGAGTTTCTGTATGTCACAGCATCAAAGATTATTACAGAGCTGAAGGAGGCCATTCAGTCCAATGTGCCTGATTCTACTTCCAAGCAACAATCGCCGTCCTTTTCTGCAAATCCTTGCACGCTATTTCTTTTTTATAAAAGAACACCCTATGCACTCTCAAATGCTTCAACTGAACCTGCCTTCATGATATTTCTAGGCAGTGCATTCCACACCCTAACTATTCACTGCCTTCTTCATTTGCACATCAATTCTATGCTCTCTCATTCTTGTTTCCTTAACAAGCAGCAACAGCTTCACCCTATCTACTCAGTCTAGCCAGCTCATTATTTTGAAAACCTCAATCTCCTCTCAGTCCACTTCTCTCCTTGAGAACAATCCCAACTTCAATCTATTTTCATCGTTAGAACTATTTATGTAAATCATTTTTGCACTCTCTCTATTGCATTCCCACCTTTCCTATAATTGGTGCCATTTTGATACATGTTGATACTTTCTTTAGAGCAAGTTTCTCCTCTCAGCAAATGTCATCTCAAAGCAGGATCCCTTATGCATAAGATATCTCCGATAAGATCATCTTCCAACTAAGCAAACTTGCCGTTTTCAGCTAGATGCTTCACTGCATCAAGTACCAATCAGTAGATTTTCTTTACCTTTGAACACTGATGGTAAATTAGAAATTCAATATCAAAATTAATATGGGGTTAAAGTGCAAGGTCTCTCCTGTTTAGTTTTACTGCTTCTCAGTAAGGTCTAGACTGCAATATAGAATGTAACACTCTTTCCCCAGCCCTGATAGCAGGGTTACTAATCTCATCTGTTAATTAAGCTGTTCTAAAAAAAATTAACTGTATAGCCATTTATTGTTTCATCAGTGAGAGTGAAAATAATTCTAAATCTGTCTCATATCTCCTTTTATTTCCACACTCTGTGGAAAATGCACAGCCACTTAGTTGCAGGCTGCTTTTTTTTTCATTTCTTCCTCGCTGTTTCTTCCAGTAGCTGGCTCTTTTGCAGCTCTCAAAATCTACACAAATGATCTCTGCTTAATAGCCAACTCTGGCTGCACACAGCATAGGTAGAGGTCACATGACTAAGGCAAGCTCACTGGTACACAACCCACAATAGCATTTCTCTAAACAGTGTCTGCCTCACTGAAAAGAAACATTTCAGCATACCCCACTGATGACATAAAACCTTGAAAACAATAATAATCAACAGGAAGAAAACAGAAAAGCAACAGCTAGATCAGCTTACTGATTATATTCAACAATAACCTGACCATCTACAATGTTAATGAAGGCAACTTTTACTCACAGCTATTGATCCTATGTTTGAATACTAAAATGTTGAGAATTAATTGAATTCAGAAACAAAGGAGGAAGATTTTCAAAAGACATGGGGGCACTTCTTTTACACAGAGGTTGGTTTGCATGTGGAATGAACTTCCTGAGGAAGTGGTGGATATGAGCACAGTTACAACATTTAAAAGACATGATAAGTACATGGATAGGAAAGATTTGGAGGGATATGGGCCAGGAACAGACAGGTGGGACTAGTTTACTTTGGGATTATGTTTGGCATGGACTGGTTGGACTGAAGGGTCTGTTTCTGTGCTGTATGACTCTCTATCTAGAACCAGTCAACTTTGTAATCCTACAGTAAAATGAATTGTAAAAGAATTGGGCCTAACTTCTAACAGACTTTGCGGATCTTGGTGGAGAGTTGACAGAATGATATTTACTCTATCAGTTAGATGAGCCAAATATAGGCATCATTAACTCTTTGAAAGAGATTTATAGAAGCCCAGGACAAGTTACTACCTTTCCCTGCTGCTTCTATTTAAAACTAATTAGATTCTATTATTATTTCAGGCTGTTAGTTCCTGATTTTCATTAATACCCAACATTGAATCAGCAGTCTCTATAAAGCAGACGCTGGCATTAATCCTAGCAGGCAGATGCTTCACATTGTGAAAATTCGACAAAGGTCTTCCAGGTTTCATCAGCAGCTCCCAGCTTTTTAACTTAAGATAATTTCAGGCATCATTAAGGGATGAAGACATCTGTGCTTCCCTGAAGATGAAGAACCAACCCTAACTTCACCAACTATTGCTGCTTACCATGTTGATGTGTCCTTAGATCAGGTATGTTACTTTTAAGTTGCTCAGCTGATTGATTGCTTGTGTTAAGAAAACCATAATGATCCCCTTACACAGCATTACAACAGTAGCTTAATTTAAAATCTCATGACATTACTGCCATTCCCAGAGGCAAAAGATTCAGTTTTTTAACCCAACAAATTATAACATTGCCATCCTGATGTATGGTATCAAAATAAAATCCAAATTAGTGTTAGATGTAATTTCTATTTCAATCAAAATATCCCAGAATATATACTTCCAAAATATTTTGTTATATCCAATTACAGATTGGTATGTGTGATAATTAAACCATTTTGTACAGTGTATTGAAATTCCGACTCTGCAAACACCTGTTGTCCATAGACTGCTTACGGTATTCTGCACTGAAAACGTAAAAGAAAATGTACTGTACAAAGCCCTGAGCAGACCAAGCAACTGTGTGTCTCCTGAAGTAACCAGACTAACCAGGAAGTATCAGTTAGAATATATACTTCAATGTCAATCAATTTGGGAAAGCAAGTAAAAAAGAAAGTGAAGAACAAACTATATTCAGACATAGGAATACTTCAATCACAAACAATAATTAACATCTGAAAGAATTAGACTTCACATATATACAAGTTAACTTACACTGCTGAACAGCATGGTAGGTATAGGGAATGCTGGATGACTAAAGAAATGGAGGGTTTGGTTAAGAAAAAGAAGGAAGCATATGTAAGGTTTAGACAGAATAGATCGAGTGAATCCTTAGAAGAGTATAAAGGCAGCAGGAGTATACTTAAGAGGGAAATCAGGAGGGCAAAAAGGGGACATGAGATAGCTTTGGCAAATAGAATTAAGGAGAATCCAAAGGGTTTTACAAATACATTAAGGACAAAAGGATAACTAGGGAGAGAATAGGGCCCCTCAAAGATCAGCAAGGTGTCCTATGTGTGGAGCCGCAGAAAATGGGGGAGATACTAAACAAGTATTTTGCATCAGTATTTACTGTGGAGAAGGACGTGGAACATATAGACGGTAGGGAAATAGATGGTGACACCTTGCAAAATGTCTACATTACAGAGGAGGAAGTGTTGGATGTCTTGAAATGCATAAAGGTGGATAAATCCCTAGAACCTGATCAGGTGTACCCTAGAACTCTGTGGGAAGCTAGAGAAGTGATTGCTGAACCTCTTGCTGAGGTATTTGTATCATTGATAGTCACAGGTGAGGTGCCGGAAGACTAGAGGTTGGCTATTGTGGTGCCACTCTTTAAGAAAGGTAGTAAGGACAAGCCAGGGAACTATCGACCAGTAAGCCTGATGTTGGTAGTGGGCAAGTTGTTGGAGGGTATCCTGAGGGACAGGATGTACATGTATTTGGAAAGACAAGGACTGATTCGGGATAGTCAACATGGCTTTGTGTGTGGGAAATCATGTCTCACAAACTTGATTGAGTTTTTTGAAGAAGTAACAAAGAGGATTGATGAGGGCAGAGTGGGAGATGTCATCTATATGGACTTCAGTAAGGCGTTCGACAAGGTTCCCCATGGGAGACTGATTAGCAAGGTTAGATCTCGTGGGCGGCACGGTGGCACAGTGGTTAGCATTGCTGCCTCACAGCGCCAGAGACCCAGGTTCAGTTCCCGCCTCAGGCGACTGACTGTGTGGAGTTTGCACGTTCTCCCCGTGTCTACGTGGGTTTCCTCCGGGTGCTCCGGTTTCCTCCCACACTCCAAAGATGTGCAGGTCAGGTGAATTGGCCATGCTAAAATTGCCCGTAGTGTTAGGTAAGGGGTAGATGTAGGGGTATGGGTGGGTTGCGCTTCGGCGGGGCGGTGTGGACTTGTTGGGCCGAAGGGCCTGTTTCCACACTGTAAGTAATCTATTCTAATCTAATCTCGTGGAATACAGGGAGAACTAGCCACTTGGATACAGAACTGGCTCAAAGGTAGAAGACAGAGGGTAGTGGTGGAGGGTTATTTTTCAGACTGGAAGCTTGTGACCAGTGGAGTGCCACAAGGGTCGGAGCTGGGCCCTGTACTTTTTGTCATTTACATAAATGATTTGGATGAGAGCATAAGAGGTACAGTTAGTAAGTTTGCACATGACACCAAAATTGGAGGTGTAGTGGACAGCGAAGAAGGTTACCTCAGATTACAAGAGGATCTTGACCAGATGGGCCAATGGGCTGAGAAGTGACAGATGGAGTTTAATTCAGATAAATGCAAGGTGCTGCATTTTGGGAAAGCAAATCTTAGCAGGACTTATACACTTAACGGTCAGGTCCTAGAGAGTGTTGCTGAACAAAGAGAGGATGGAGTGCAGGTTAATAGCTCCTTGAAAGTGGAGTCAGGTAGATAGGATAGTGAAGAAGGCGTTTGGTATGCTTTCTTTTATTGGTCAGAATATTAAGTACAGGAGTTGGGCGGTCATGTTGCGGCTGTACAGGACATTGGTTAAGCCACTGTTGGAATATTGCATGCAATTCTGGTCTCCTTCCCATCGGAAAGACGTTGTGAAACTTGAAAGCATTCAGAAAACATTTATAAGGATGTTGCCAGGGTTGGAGGATTTGAGCTATGGGAGAGGCTGAACAGGCTAGGGCTATTTTCCCTGGAGTGTCGGAGGCTGAGGGGTGACCTTATAGAGGTTTACAAAATTATGAGGGGCATGGTTAAGAAAAAGAGACAAAGTCTTTTCCCTGGGGTCGGGGAGTCCAGAACTAGAGGGCATAGGTTTAGGGGGAGAGGGGAAAGATATAAAAGGGACCTAAGGGGCAACTTTCATGCAGAGGGTAGTACATGTATGGAATGAGCTGCCGGTGGATGTGGTGGAGGCTGGTACAATTGCAACATTTAAAATGCATTTGAATAGGTATATGAATAGGAAGGGTTTGGAGGGATATGGGCCGGGTGCTGGCAGGTGGGACTAGATTGGGTTGGGATATCTGGTCGGCATGGACAGGTTGGACTGACAGGTCTGTTTCTGTGCTGTACATCTCTATGACTCTATGACTCTAAATGAAGAGGTACTTGAGATTGCAAGAGAAAAAAGAGCTGTAAAAAGTAACATTCAGAAAAGAAAATGTCAGTATTTGATCAAAACGGAGAAGCCACTGAGACCTCTTCCAGACAATAAAGTGGAGGGCCGCAGAAAGATAGTTCAACCTAATCATTGTTGAATGACAGATGCCATCAAGTTACAATGATACTTGAGAACAGCACAAGATCATGACATACCATGACAGTAGATTGCACAGTAGGATCAGGAACAAGCAGGACAAGGCAGAAGGTACTATTTATAACTGCTTCTAAATAACCTGTACTCTGTAAAAGAATTCCAGGACTTGATGACGACATTCAATGTTAAGCCATTTCCTTAGTTTAATGCATCAGGTTTAAAAGTGATCAATAAAGGAAGTATTAGCAAGATTGTCTCATTGATACAAAAATGATTTGTACTGGAAAATAAGCCTCAGTCTTCTTACTTCAATTGATTACACACTGATAAAATTATTTGTGATCAATGTTCTCCATTTCACAAGTGTGATCATGGACTTAAAAAGTGGAAGGCTTTGCTGGAGACAGCAGGACTACAGAGTCAAGGGGTACAGCCTTATAATGTTGTGTATGTATTTGATAACTCATCAGCATTAGGCATCATTTTAAGGGAACAGTTCAATTTAAAGTGATAGAATGGGGGATGGTAGGGGAAGGCAAGGGGATCAAGATTAAATTAAAATACCTCACTTTGCATTTTTTTCTATAGTTCTAAATTCTTTTGGTAGGCTATTGTAGAAATTTCTTGCTGCTTAACACTTAATGTTGCATAGGAACTTTTCATTCAAAGATTTCTTCCATTACATTAATAAAACTATAGTTACCAAAAAGCCAACATCTTTAAATTATCTCCTTTTCCTAAGTATGTTCTACTTCTCGTGGAGGTTAAGTCTCGAACAGAATCAACAGACTAAAATAATGAAACATAGGAAAGTAGGAACGTAGGAATAGGAGTAGGCCAATCAACCCTCAAACCTGTTCCAGCACTCAATTAGATCATGGCTGAGCTGCAGCATATCACCCAATAACTTTGCAGAACAAAAAATTTCTATCAATAGATTTTAAAATTAACTAAACCTACATCCCATGGTCATTTGTTCCAAATCTGTACCACCCCTTGAGAATAGAAGTACTTCTTTAACATCACTCCTGAGTAGTCTTGCCCTAATTCTCAGACTACGCCCCCTAGGTCTAGAATATTCAAACAGTGCAAACAGTTATCTTTATTTACTCTGTCTGTTATTGTTAATATCTTGGAGATTTCAATCCGACTTGCCATTAACCTTCCAAATTCTAGAGAACCCATGTCAAATTTGTATAATCTCTCCTCTGAACAACTGAAGATCACATATCATTCTTGTAAACCTACATTGTACTCCTTCCACGGCCAATATATCCTTCTTAAGGTGTGGGGCCACTTTAGTGACCACATTAATGACAATAATTTTAGAAGATTTAGAAAAGTAACAATATTAATATCGCATCCTTAACATTGAAAAATGTCTCAAGGGGCTTTACAATATAGAGTATAACAGAGTCGCAGTCAATAATGTCAGGATAATAATGGAGGATTTGAGCTATAGGGAGAGGCTGAATAAGCTGGGGCTGTTTTTCCTGGAGCGTCGAAGGCTGAGGGGTGACCTCATAGAGGTTTATAAAATCATGAGGGGCATGGATAGGATAAAGAGACAAAGTCTTTTCCCTGGGGTGGGAGAGTGCAGCACTTGCAGGGGTAGGTTTAGTGTGAGAAGGAAAAGGTATAAAAGGGACTTAAGGGGCAACCTTTTCATGCAGAGGGTGATGTGTGTATGGAATGAGCTGCCAGAGGAAGTGGTGGATGGTGGTATAATTGCAACATTTAAAAGACATTTGGATGGGTACATGAATAGGAAGGGTTTGGAGGGATATGGGCCAAGTGCTGGCAAATGGGACTAGATTAGGTTGGGATATCTGGTCAGCATGGACGAGTTGGACTGAAGGGTCTGTTTGCATGCTGTTCATCTCTATGACTCTAAATGACAAAAATCTTAGCCAAACAAGTTGGTGTTGAAGGAAAATCTTAAATGAGGAAAGAAATGTAAAGACCTTGGGGTGGTTTATAAAAGTATTCAGTGTAAGACAGCTGAAGGCACAGCCATCGATGGAGAATCAATTAAAAGTGGGGAAGCACAAGAGGCCAGAATTGGAAGACAGCAAAGATTTTGAAAGTCTGCAAGCTTGGAGGAAGCTTCAGAGATAAGAAAGGATTCATAGTCATGGAGTCATACTACACAAAAAACAGATCCTTTAGCCCAACTCATCTACACTGACCAGACTTCCTAAACTCAATTTACCCCACCTGCCTGTGTTTGGCCCACATCCCTGTAAACTATTTCTTTCCACGTACCTGTCCAAATGTCTTTTAAATGTCTCCACCACTTCCGCTGCTACTCATTCCATATACATTTCCACTGTGTGAAAAAGTTGCCGCTCAGGTTCTTTTTTAAATCTTTCCTGTCTCATTTTAAACTTGAAGACAACGATGAGAATTTAAAAATTATGGTAGTGCAAGATATGGAGCCAATGTCAATCAGCAAGCACAATAGGGACCGTATAAATGGGACTTGTTGTGAGTTAAGCATAAAGACTACATCTTTTTTTTTGCATTTTTGATTGTGGACTGAAATGGGAAAGGACCATTACTTAAAAAAACGGGTTGTGGAAAGGATTGGTTACTATACTTTTTGAAAGCAGATTACCAGAAACTCATGGTAAGTGTTGTTCACACTGCTGTTTGTTCAAGCACTAGGGGAAGTTTAGCCACACAGGAGCTGGAACGAGGAGTGCCGACAAAAGTTGGCCAGCAACAAGTAGCTGATTGGTCTATGGAATGGTGACCAATTGTTGATGACAAAGGCCTGATGCCTTCTAACAACTGTGATTGGCTCCCAGATAGCTGAACAGCTTGTACTTGTGAATGTTTGTTCAGAAACTATCAGATGTCTAGAACAAAAGAAGGTGGGGACCTTTCCTCTGCAGTTTAAAAAAAAACACCTCAAGCCCGAATAAAGCCAGTTAATTTCCCTTAGTCAGTTTGCTGTAAGCTGTTGTATCCAATATTCAGAGCATTTATGGTTGTGACCTAGTCATTCTGAGTCTTCTGCAAATAAGTGTAAATACCTGGAGAAGGAATAGTGAGGAGCACTAGGTTCTGATAAACGACAAAGGTAATCTTATCTAACCCTGTGGAGAGGGACCATTGAACTAACTTCCCAGTCTTTCCATCCAACCATTTTCTATCTGTGTGTGTTTGTTAATTTTATACAGCGGTTAGAATTTTATCTAGTAGGGTTATATGTTAATGGTTCATAATTGTTTACCTTTTAGAATCTATTTATTTGGAATAAGTAGTCATTCTTTTTAAGTACAGGAATGTGGTTTGTTATTTCTTCAACTTAGGTCTAAAACACAGGTAGATTGGAGAACTTTGCATCATTTTATAAAATGGTTAATATTCATGACAATTCAGGGAAAATCGCTGCTTAATTCCAGTGCTTTTCCCAAGTGGGGTATAACATAAAGCAGTACTTCAGGTACAGTTCCATCTTTGAAGCAAATTATTAATTTGTGTGCTGCATAGTATAATACTCATGAAATTATTATCATCAACATATTTTCACAGCAATAGTATTGCTGTGTGCAATACTATTGGTAATCACCTGTGTCTGATATATGCAGTCAATTGTTTAAGAATATTCAAATTCAGCCTTCGCTCATAATTCAAAATGTTTAAGCTGTTTTAGCAGTGAACAATGTCCTTAGCGTGGTTTATTACAATATTGAAGAACAACTTTCTTTCTTCCAGTATTCCTATACATCCTCTCTTGGAAGTACAATATTGTTATGCTCTGTGGTTCATCTGGATGCCTTTAATACTTGGACTAAATGATGACTCTTTATAAGTGAATCTTGACATGGAGGCCATTCATGTGGAAAACTTGACATGACCACACAATAGCTCAAACTTTAACGCTGAAAAATCACAACAGGCTATCATTACATAAGTTTTCTTTCACAGAGTATGACCATGCCCATAGGCACATGATTTAAAACCAATTGCCTTTGAAACATTTTCTTTCTGATTGAGCACTGTAACTGTGATAAATCATGTTTTATTGACATCTGCTAAAGGAATACACAGAAAGCTAGATTTTACAGCTACTGGCATTGGCCATCATTATTCTACTGAAGCAGACAATCATTTTTGGAGTTTGTATGCATGTAGAATAACAAGAAATCCAAAATTCACTGTCAGTGACTTTAGTTGTCTCTCGAGGGTGTGTTGTTGAAAACACTGCAAACTGCAAACAAATAGAAATCACTGAACTGACAAGAACCTGCTTTGAAAATAAATTACCCTGTAGTTAAAAATCTTTAAAAAGTTAACCCTTTGAATGAAATTGAACTAGGTTTTAAACAGCATAAAAACACTTACTACACTTACACGAACATTAATTCATGTTCTTGGCACTAACTCACCTCACAAACGGAAATAAGAATACTAAGGGATGTAACAGCACTCATCATTTTTCTACTATTGTGTTCTATTAAACCATTAGCTTCCTGAGGTAGGCACTGCATTCTATTCAACATAATGTGAACCAGGCTATTGTTGAGAGTTCACTCTACAGTGCATGTACTTTTACAAATATTTGAAATACAGTTATTTGTTGTGGTCTGATTCATATGCATTCTTAACCTAAATCAACATCAGGATATCAATATGGGAGTAATTATGATTTTTGCACAAGAGTTGGAGTAGGGCATCACTTATTTGTTCATAGTATTAATATTGAGCTAAAGTTAACAGAAATAAAGTGACAAGAAAAGTTTCACTACCTTAATGCTTGTTGCAAGGGAAGCTACATTACAAGATAATGTAGCTAAATAAGAATAGCTTTGATCAATAACTTATTGGCTGATTATTTAAACTTCTGCAGGCAGCTAGGGGGAACAGAGGATGCACTTATGATATTGGATTTGGGTCTGAGTATTGTCTCTGGATTGATCTTTGTGTTCACAAGTGGAGATAATGAGGCATTAGAAGCAGAAAGAACACCTATCACTATTGAATAAAAACATAAATCCAGCTGTTGTCAGCCAAGTACCTAGGCCCATTATTTGTCAGTATTAAGAGTGGTCGGTATCTAACTTCCTCTCCCCTACTTCTCACACAATCCAACTTCAGTTTGGTGAAACTTCAGCCCACGAGTTCAGGGTGTGTAAATTCAATATTTAATGCAGTATACACACACGAATAGAAAGTAAGACAAAGAGAGGAAAGGAATGATGTTGGGACGAGTGGAGTTTCACTGAGATCAGCATTGGGACCACACTATTCACGTTATATATTAACGATCTGGATGAAGAAACTGAGGGCATTGTTGTTAAGTTTGCAGATGATATAAAGATTGGTGGAGGGGCAGGTAATGTTGAAGAAGCGGTGCGGCCGCAGAAGGACTTGGACAGGCTTGGAGAGTGGGCATAGAAATGGTAGATGAAATGTAATATATGAGTTTATGCACTTTGATAGGCAGAATAATGGTGTAGGCTATTTTCTAAATGGGAAAGGCTCCGGAATCCTGAAACACAAAGGGACTTAAGAATCCTTGTTCAGGCTTTTCTTAAGGTTAACATGCAGGTTCAGTTGGCAGTGAGGCAGGCAAATGCAATGTTAGCATTCATTTTGGGAGGGTTTGGGTGTAAGAGCAGGGATGTACTGCTGAGGCTGTATAGGGCTCTGACTTTATTTGGATTATTGTGAGCAGTCTAGGGTCCTGTACCTAAGGAAGGATGTGCTGGCATTAGAAAGGATCCAGAGGAGGTTTACAAGAATGAACCCAGGGAAGGAGAGCTTGTCATATGAAGAGTGGTTGAGGACTGTTCAGCTGTAACCAATGGAGTTTCGAAGGAAATACTTTTAGAGTCATACAGCACAGAAACAGACCTTTTGGTCCAACATGTCCATTCAGATCAGGTCTTCTAAGCTCAACTAGTCCCATTTGCCTGCACATGGCCTACATGCCTCTAAACCTTTCCTATTCATGTACCTGTTGAAATGTTGTAACTGTACCTGCATCTACTATTTCCTCTGGCAATTCATTCCATGCATGCAACAACCTCTGTGTGAAACATTTGCCCCTCAGGTCCCTTTTCAATCTTTTCTCTCTCATCTTAAACCTATGGTCTCTAGTTTTGAACTCCCCTACCCTAGGGAAAAGACCTTTGTAATTTACCTTATCTAAGCCCCACATGATTTTATTAACCTGTACAAGGTCATCTCTCAACCTCCTATGTTCCCAGGAAAAAGTTCCAGCCTCTCTTGATAACTTAAACCCTCTGGTCCTGGTGACATCCTGGTAAATCTTTTCTGCACCCTTTCCAATTTAATTATATCCTCTCTATAAAAGGACACCAAAAGCGGCCTCGCTAATGTCCCAATTCCTATATTCAATGCTCTGACCAATGAAGGCAAGCATACTAAATACTTCCTTGACCACCCTGTCTACTTCTGATGAACTTTCAAGAAACTATGTACCTGCATCCCTAGTCTCTTTGTTTGACAAAACTACCCCGGCTGTACCATTAACTGTATAAGTCCTGCCCTGGTTTGTCTTTCCAAAATACAACACATCACATTTATCTAAATTAAAGTCCATCTGCCATTCCTCGGCCCATTGGCCCATCTGATCCCATTTTACTCTGAAATAACCTTCTTCACTGTCCACCACACCACAAATTTTGGTGTCATCCACAAACTTATTAACCATGCCTCCTAAATTCTCATCCAAATTGTTTATGTAAATGACAAACAACAGTGAACTCAGTGGATGTTGGGGATCTTGTTGAAACTTACAGAAATCTGAGAGGTATGGATAGAGTGAACGTGTTTCTACTAGTTGGACAGGCTAGGACCTGAGGTCACTGGGTCAGAGTAATGTGATGGCCTTTAAGAACTGAGATGAGAAGGAATTTCTAAACCCTGAGGGTGGTGAATGTGGAACTCATTGCCGCAAAAGATTGTAGAGGCTAAGTTGTTGAGTGTCTTTAAGACAGAGATAGATAGATTTTAATTAATAAGGGGATCAAGGATTATTGAAGAAAGCAGGAGAATGGGATGCAGTAACATGTCAGCCATGAGCAAACCCAATGGGCTGAATGGCCAAATTCTACTCCTATATTTTATGGTTTTACATTGAAAGGGAGATCAATAAACAAAAAATAAATATTGAAACTATGTTAATTTTTAGTAATCTCCAACTAATGTATCAGTGGCTAATGAGTTAAAAGAGTTAAAACTGAGAAGTGCCATAAATACTGCTCATGATAATGATGATGATGACATCATGAGGATTTATGGAGACATATTTTCTAAAATAATCTTCAAAACAGCAGGCAAGAGTGGGGTGCCATCACTTGAGAATACTCTTTGCCCATGGAGTGGACACCTCAGGTGTTAGTTCTCCACTATCTCCCTGCTCTGATGTACTTTACAACACATTGCTCAAATCAATCCTCCCCGACACCTTGGCTCCCTGCACCAAAAAATGCCAGAACCATCCTTGCCCCAATGCTTCGATTTTCCTGGGCACCCTTTCAGGGCCTGCCTGGATTTACAGCATCACCCACTGTGGAACACTGGCACTGCTGGGACTTTTGAGCTACCTATTAATCAGATTGGCTGACAGTTCCAGAGTGTGAAAGTACCTGACACTGACGTGCAGTAGTCCCATTGTTATGGAACAGGTTTGTTTTGCACAGGTCAGCTCATCTCCAAGTTTTCCTCTGGGGTGGCCACTCTGTCCATTACATGCTTATCCTCTCCTATAATTTCTATTCAATGCCTATCACATCAGTATAACCTGTAACTAGATGCTAACAGGCATCTTCAATATGAAAGCATCTTTTAGTTAGATGAGTTGGTGGCTTTCCTCTATCACACTAAATCAAGCAGGCCCTGTCAATCCCTACAGTTAAAGAGCACGGTGACAGCAAACCTAGCCCATAGTGAGCACAAACTCACTTGGAGGTATTGTTGATGACCTCATAGCTCAGCAAAGTGCAAAGGAAGCAACAGATATTTTTGAAGAAATACTGAAAGCTTCTCACAATTATTTTAGAAGGCTTCATAGGGTTCCCTAGACTCATTGCGGAACCTAAACAGAAAGGAGAATCCATTGAGATTAGCTACGCTGGATTAAGGCATACATTTCATATTGTCAGCAAAATAGAGATCTGTGGCCATAATGGAGATAACCAATGAACAGTACACACCATTTGAAGCAATTGACGAATCTATTCCTCATGTAACTTGGACTGCAACACAGCTTACTGTGTTAACCATGATAGATTCAGGTCTGACATTCGATTATGAGATGTCTGGGAAGAGGCAAATTCAAGCAAAATATTTTACTTCCTTATCTTCCCATGAAGAATCCTCAGTCACTGTGATGGAGACCATACCAGAAGTAATCCTCAAATAGCAGAGAAAAAAGAATTACTCAACCCATTCAGAGATGTTGCTACATACCACTGGAGCAGGTGTGACTTGTACCCTGTCCTCCCAGTCTCTAGGTAGGGACAGTACCACTGGATTAAAATGTACACACAAGATGGTTGATAAGACTACTTAAAAAACAACAGTTTTATTTTATGAGAAAAGAGAAAGCTGAGATGTGACCTGGCAGAGGTCTTCAAAATCAAGGGATTCACCTGGCAAGAATCCATGAATATAACACTGTCAATAATAAATCCCATACAAGCTAGCACAGACACATTTAAAGTGTCTGTAAGTATTCAATCAGAAGTGAATAGAAACACATGACGACAAGAGATAGAAAGAAGTTCACGTGAATTGTAAATATGGAGTAGATCTATCGGTTTGAATGCCTTGTTTCCATGCTGTAAATTTTATGTAATACCTGTAACAATTAAAATCTGAAGGCTTGAATTTAAAAATGTTAATTATCTGTCAGTGAGATTGCTTGGCAGTAATTAAAACGTATTGTATTGTCTTAAAAATTCAGTTACAATTCAAAGGGCAAGTTCTAACTTTTTCTGGCATGTTCATTGAGAAACTAGTGGTTTAGTTCTGCAACATCATGCCCTCACATATACTACAATGTGGAGTCTATCAACAATGTACTGGTGTAGTGAAGCTTGTGGATGTGCACGCTAAATCTGTCAGCAACTGCTGATTGTGGCATTTAATTGTGCCCATTGAGACTTCAGATGTTGCTGCCTGACTTATTCCAAAATAACAGTATGTGCGGTTAGCTTCATTGCAATTCATATCAAAGAGTCTGGCCCAGGGAACTTTTCTTCAAATTTAAGTAGCGATGCTGGCAATCAGGAAAGAGGACTCTGAAAAAGGATCAAAGACTAATTGTTAGAGAGGTGGCAAATCCACTGATGATACTGGCACTAAGTCCCAGACACCACACGTCACAGACAACTTAAGACAGTTTTTAGAAATTTTACTAAAAGTTTAAGAAAAAGGAATGTTGGGGATTCTTCTGGATTCAAGAGTCATAAAACAAGAAGAACCTGAATTCTGACCTATCCTCAAAATCAATTAAAAAGATTAACAGTTATATTTAGGTGAATAATTTTATGAAGTATAATGATACAGAAAGTATAATAGATTTTCTAGGTTAATTTATAAACTTCCTGTGAAGATAGTCTGCACTCAGATTATGGAAGGCAAACTGAGGAAGCAGTTCATGATTGCAAAAGCTAAACCTTGACAAGCAAGCACTGACTTCTGCAATACAGTGTTGGTAGCCACTCACCAGATGCAGCTTGATTGATGAAGCCTCTTTTTGTTTCTGTAAAACATTCTGTCTGAGATGCAAGCTCCTAAATGGTGATATACAGTTCATCAGAGACAAAATAAAACTGCAGATGCTGGAATCCGAAGTAGACAAGCAGGAGGCTGGAAGAACACAGCAAGCCAGGCAGCATCAGGAGGTGGGGTAGTCAATGTTTCATGTATAACCCTTCTTCAGGACGGATGTACAGTTCATCAGCATCAGATTTTGGCCACTGAAGCAGGTAAATTGATTTGGAAAATTTCCCATACAATTTTTGCTCTGGGGGTGGAGTGCAGGGGTGCAGATTGAAATCAGACCTGCTATCCTTGGGAGCAGCTGCTCGGAGGACATGGGGGTAAGCAGGTGCCATGGGTGAGCCAGTTAGCTGGTTCAGTTTGACTTGGCCAACTGAAATTTAGTCCTGGTTGATTTTAGAAGATTTTAGGCCATCCACCCATCTACACAAGCCCCCATGATCCCAATGCCAACTCACCACATCCACCATGGGAAAACCTCAGGTGAAGAATGGAAATGAAAAGAAAATCTTATACAAATAAAATACAACTCGCTATATACAGACTTGGTAATGAAGAAAATTCCCATTCAAGTCAGCATCAAAACTTCTAAATCTTCTCGAATGGTTAACCTTTCGCAAAGTCAAACAAATTCTGTTCTTCCCCTAATGCATTGTAATTCCCTTTGTAATTTAAACTTTTGGAACTCAGCCAAGTATTCATAATGAATAGGCTTAGACCAATGTCAAGGAAGAATTGTATTGAACCAGTACAGATAGAGATGCTACACACATTTGCTTCTCAAACAAATCAGTCCAACAGAGGCTGACATGTATCAATCACTTTGAGCTGCATTTGTTTTATTTTTATAGTTTAAAGGAATGTGATTTTTGAAAGAGATTAAGATCATGACACTTAAACAGACCCTATATTCCTTTCAAGAGGCTTTATGTCTTCTCCCTAATTTGAGACCCCTGCATATGCATTAATCTGTGTGCAATCAACTCAAATGGTCTTGTTGAGTTTGCATTTCCCTCTTTTGCGAATCGTGCCCCAAATCCTTTCTTCTATTAGGTAAAATGGGATTTGTTGAAAACATGGGCAGGACCTCATGTGAGCACTGCTGCCTGAAAGCACGAGGGACCCAGGTTCAATTCCACCCTCGGGCAACAGTCTGCGTGGAGTTTGCACATTGTCCGGATTTTCTCTGGGTGCTCTCATTTCCTTACACAGTTTAAAGACATGCAGGTTAGGTGGATTGGTCATGCTAAATTGCCCATGGTATCCAGGGATGTGTAGACTAGGTGAGTTAGACGTGGGAAATATAGGATTACAGGGACAGGGTAAGGGGGGTGGGTCTGGATGGGATGCTCTTTGGAGAGTCATGCAGACACAATGGGCCGAATAGCCTGCTGCCACACTGTCAACATTCTATGACTCTATGATCAGCATGCAATTTTTAAAGGTCCACTGGGTCTTCTCAATTCCTTGAGGATCCAGGTCACAGTTAGTGGTTTTAGGCTTGGAAATCCAATAGAGTAATTGAACAGAGCAATAATTGCACCACACGCAATAACTAGGAAAGACGATGAAATTTCTGGATCTACTGAATAAAAAGCAGTGAAGCGTTTGATACACTTAAGAATAGGAAATTGGCTCGCTTTGTTAATGCCCCCTGGGCTGATCTAGAAGCAGATGGAGCCATAAAAATTGAAGGTTGTGATTCGCTTGATGGCAGTGCTGTCACAATGAACAATGTTGAGTGCAGGCCTTAATTGCTAAGATAGTCAGCAGTCAGTAACAGGCTTTTTGTTAAATACCTTGTGAGAGGTGTGCAGCTGCTACTGAGAGGAGGTGAGACAGGCAGAAGGGAGAAGACATTACGCAGTTTGGCTTTCCACTAAGGATCTGGCTAGTTGGAATTGAAGATCTGCACTGTGATTTTGCAATCACTCCCTTCAATTTGCTTCCTGTATGAACTCTATTTTAGTCATGTAATTAGGTGAGAATTAGACAATGTGGCAAGAGATGATTTTGCTGAGGTACTTGATCTGATTAGTGAATCAAAGGCTGTTTAAAAATAGACCCGTGATCGATAGAAATCACAGATATTAAATAATATAATCCTTTTCAGCTTCCCATACTGTTGCAAGTATACAAATAACATTTTCAACAAAATTAATGCAAGTTATACCTTTTTGAGAGAGAATGAATGCAGTTCTTACTGACAATGAATTAACTAACAGACTGTTCCATAAGACTAGATGGAGGACAATTTCTTGGGAAAGTTAGTCAGGTTCTGATTTTAAGTCCAGGTAGGCTTTGAGGAGCTAGTTGGTAGAGCAAGTCAAAAAGTTAACCTCTACTGTAAACATTGAGCCTGCTTACTTTCACTTTCATACGTTGTTAGAGTTTTGCCAGTCCAATTCCTGCTCACTGTGGACAGAAAGCAGTAGAAATTGTAAATTGGACATGTTCCAGGAGTCTTGCAAGGGTGTCATGTTCACAAAAGAAGGTGACTGAGGCTGGGAAGATCTAAGCTTATCCTGTGGGACCACAGAAGCACAAAAGAAAGATAAACACCTCCCTTTTTCAGCTCCTTCTTGACCCTGTTACTTCAGCGGGAAGGCAGCTGAGGCGTTATGCCCACAAGACAGTTAAAATATTGGCCTGCTACTGGCATCAGAGTAAGGTGTCTGTTTTGCCAAGGGGAAGTTGTATTTTTAAGGTAAATATGATTGAATAAATGCAAAGAGAATGTTTCTATCTGTGGAAAAATAAAATGAGAGGCTAACAATAGAAGACAGTCACCATTAAATCAAATGTAGAACCTCCTACCACAGAGAATAATATCAGTATAGTTCAAGGGAGACAAAATAACTGTATCAGGAAGAAGGGAATAGAGAAAGTGTTAAATGAAGAAAGAAAGATGGCACAGTCTCAAGTGAAGCTGTTTGAGCCAGCTTTCTTTTTTAATATTGACCTATTCAGGTGAGTTATGATGTACCTATGAAGCAGGTGGGACTTAAACCTGGGCCTTCTAGCTCAAAGGTAGGGACACTATCACTACATCAGAACAGTCCTAATGTCTGCTGTGCTTGATATTCTCAGGTAAGTGTCCCAACCAAGTACTAACAAGTCCTGAATTTGCTTAGCTTCCAAGAGCAGGCATTTTCAGACTGGTATGGCCACAGACCAAGAGCAGTGTGTCCATTCGCCGATATTTGAGCTTTAATAATGTTTCTGTGTGGTTTCACATTGAGGCAAATGGGCTGACGATTACACTACAGAAACACAGCCATGAAAGAAAACTGAAACAGCAGGTGAGTGCTTTTGTGCTGGATGTTCTATGTAATCAGTCAACCAATGCAATCAAGCAGCATAATCAATTATAATTCATTTCTGACTAGAAATAGGTCATTGTCCAGCATCACAAAATGGAGTGCCAAATGGGCCATTCTTCAGTTGACTGATTTAATGCACTTGGCCTTACTGTTTAATTAGTTTTAATTGATTGTTTTGATTGTCCCTTGGTACATAAGACCTATGATCAGGAGTCAATTGAAGCTACAAAAGTGTTTAATTTAATGTACTGAATTACACTAATTTAAACGGACTTTTAAGTAATATAAGGGAAAGTGAGGACTGCAGACGCTGGAGATCAGAGCTGAAAATTTGTTGCTGGAAAAGCGCAGCAGGTCAGGCAGCATCCAAGGAGCAGGAGAATCGACGTTTCGGGCATGAGCCCTTCTTCAAGGTTCCTGAAGAAGGGCTCATGCCCGAAACGTCGATTCTCCTGCTCCTTGGATGCTGCCTGACCTGCTGCGCTTTTCCAGCAGCACATTTTCAGCTTTTAAGTAATATTAGGTAAGCACAGAATAACAGAAGAGAACAGGATCACACTTCCTCTGGTTGCTGGTCACTGAAGGTACAACTCCAGCAGTGCTCGTGATCATGAGAGCCTGTGCACCTGAGAAGTTGATTGCCATGCCAACCCTAACATGCATCTTTTCATCTTCATTCACTGGAATCATCCTTCAAAAAAACATTTCCAGGGTGTTTGAATTCAGGACTTTATTTTGAAAATATTTTCCTTGAATGATAGAGCTGTCATCAGTAGATTTGCCAAATTTAAGTGCATTTAAGTCATCATTGGACAGGCATATGGACGTACATGGAATAGTGTAGGTGGGATGGGCTTCAGATTAGATTGACAGGGGGGTGCAACATCAAGGGCCGAAGGGTCTGTACTGAGCTGTAATGTTCTATGTTCTATGTCCTGCCTGGATTTATTTCCATTATGTTAGCCCTTTTAATTGCTATTCTTGTTTTGTGGTATCTCTAACAGATACACAAAAATAAAAGAAGTTTATGATCCCAAGTTGTTCAGAGGATTACAAAACACCAAGGTGCTCACACTCCCTTTTTGTAGCTTCTACTCTGTGTATTTTAAGCTTTTACTGCATCCTTTCATTCATCAGGATCTGTTATGTTTGCATTTCTGGATGTTTCTAATTTTATTTTTATGTTGTCTCTTACCTCATAAATTGTCCACAGCTGTCTTTTTTATAAGTTGGGCTTTGGCCTCTGAGGGGTATAAACTGTTTCACCACCACATTATATTCTTTTAGAGCACATCTCATTGATCTAGCTTTCTAACCATTGACAGATTTGCTGGTTTACTGTAAACAATTTCTGTCTTGCCTCTAAAGGGATCAAAGGTTTACCTGGGAGACAAAAATCAGCATATCTACCATGTTCCACAAATGTTTGAAATGAGTTTTGTGCTGGCCTTTCCTCTCCACTGATGTAAGTCTCATAGAGGCCTAATCCTGCATGTTGTAAGTGTTAGCTGGCTGCTCCATGGTTGTTTCCAATTTCTGAACTCCTTAACTCAAAGTGTAGGATCGTATTGAGTCATTGGATAGTGACTTTTAACTCTTTGTGAAGCTGAGACCTGTCTGCAAGAGATGTTCTTGTGTTCTCATAAAATCAAGGAGCTAAAATATCAGAAGGCATGAATTTAGCGGAGTAGTGCCTAGCTGCCATTTGAATCTCTGTACACACTGAGAAGGCAGAGATAAAACTGGAGCTCTGTTTTTAGAGGAGTTATGATTAAAGATTGGAAATACTAGAAGTCACTACCCTTGAAAGGAAATATATGAACAATAACCTTGGCTTACATTTCAGGCAGCATATAAAATAGAAGAGTTTCAACCAGAGCATTATTTTGAATTAAACTAGAGGGAGTATAGATATATGCAATTTCAGGACTACATACAGAAGAATTTCTTCAGTGCTTATAGCTTGGAATGGAGCTCCAACCAGCGAGGGAGTAAAACTGAATTATAGAATCCCTACAGTGAGGAAGGAGGCCATCCAACTCATTGCACTGACCCTCCAAGGAGCCTCCCACCTAGACCGAACACCATATCCCATAACCCCACATTTACTCTGGCTAATCCACCTAGCCGCCACACTCCTGAACACTATGGACAACTGCGGTATGGCCAAACCATATAACCTGCATGTGGGAGGAAACCAGAGCGCCCAGAAGAAACCCATGCAGACACGGTGAGAATGTGCAAATTCTACACAGTCACCCGAGTATGTAATTGAACCCAGGTCCCAAGTGCTATGAGGCAGCAGTGCTAATTACTGAGCCACCATGCAACTCTGCAATTGGAAAAGTTGAAGGAACATGGAGTCAAAGGGGGAAAAGTAAGTGAAAGTACAGATCAGCATGACCACATTAAATGGCAGAATAGGTTTGAGGGGCTGAATGGCCTTTCACAGTTCCTGTGACACAGTGATCACTGGATATGACCAGCTGCCTCTCATTAACTGTACTTTGGCTCAAGAACATACGGCGTATCTTCTAGCTACAATGTACATCACAATACATCTTTATAATAAAACACTATTAGCTCAAGTTTTTAAAGTTGTGGGTCTTTTTAAAAGGGTAGGTTTAAAAAGCAACATGGCCTCATTATCCACCCAGAAATGTACAAAAGTAGCCAAAAAAGTATGATGAATAATTATTGTTTTAACAACTGGAGTACAAATTCACACCACCATTCTGCTTTAGACAGATTGTATAATGTGTACTAATAACATCTTTGAGACATTTTCACAAAGTCACTTTAAAGTTAATTGGAACCAAATCCCAGATTAAATTGTTTTTATAAGATTATCTTTGTTTATACAAAGAGTTCTCTTTCTGAACATATATCGAAACAGCATGAAACAAGATTATAGTTCATGTCTGTGTCTAATCATACAAGCTTAAAGATTTAACACTACTTGATCTCTTATGTAACTTACAGACAAAACATAGCAAATATTTTCTGTGTTCTGGTAAATCCACCTTTCCAAATTTTTTTTTAGCTTTATCCTTTTACAGGATGTGGGTGTTACTGGCAACAGCAGCACTTATTGTACATGCCTTGAACTGAGTGGCTTACAAAACAAAAAAAACAAAAGAACTGTGGATGCTATAAATATGAAACAAAAACAGAAGGTGCTGGAAAAACTCAGCAAGCCTTGCAGCATCTGAGGAGAGAAATCAGACTTAACATTTCGGATTCATGTTCTAAAGCATGAAAAAACCTCTAAAGTGCAGGAGGTGATTTGGCCCATCAATTCCACACCAACTTCCCAAACAGCATCTCAACCAGACCCAGACCCCTACCACATTCTATAACCTCACATTTCCCATTGTTAATCCAACTAGCCTACACATCACTGAACACTACGGACAATTTCAATATGGCCAATCCACATTACCTGAAAATCATTAGTCTGCATGGGAAAACTGGATTACTCAGAGGAAACTCACATAGACACAGGGAGACAGACAGTCGCCTGAGGCTGGAATCAAACCCAGGACTCGGATGCTGTGAGGCAGCAGTGCCAACCACTGAGTCGCCGTGCCACCCATAAAAATAAAACAAATGAATTAAAGATAAAACAAATAAATTAAAGATATGGTAAATTAACAGTGAGAGACATTATATTGTTGTAACAAGTAACAGAAAGCCTGAAAATTGTCTTGAAACTAGCCAACAGTCACCAAAGTTTAGTCATAAATAAGAAAAGGCAGGAATATAAAAACAGAATGCAAACATTGTTTTAAAGTATATAAAAATGAGGAGAGTAGCTAAAGTAAATATTGCTCTCAGCCATTTGGAAAGGTAAATGATCATGGAGAGTAAGGAAATTTCAAAGGAATTAAACAAATATTTTGTTGCTGCACAGTAGAAGACACAAAAGATGAATTCCATAATTAATTGGCAGTCAAAGGTAGAAAGAAAGAAGATTAAGGAAACTGAAGAGGCTCAGGTTCAACAAATCCTCAGTAAGGATTTACTCATCCAGTGCAGTAAGACACATTCTGAAAGCCCAAGGATAGGGCAAAGGATGTTTGGTAAACATAATGAGATCATCAGAAGACCGAGGGTTGTCCATGGAGTTGTCCATCATTGATCTTGCATTCACAGGATTGGATATGTAAGTTAAAGGGGATGTGGCTAACACTGATGTCAGTGTTGTATATAATAATTGTAATATGGAATGTATAAGTATCCTGTACTTTATTGGGAGAAGGGGAGTGTCTTGGAGTTTGCGGGATTGAGGGTGATTTAGCGGTTTGGATCAGAAATTGGCTAGTTGAAAGAAGACAGAGGGTGGTGGTTGATGGGAAATGTTCATCCTGGATTCCACTTACTCGTGGTGTATGGCAAGGATCTATTTTGGATCTACTGCTGTTTGTCATTTTTGTAAATGACCTGGATGAGGGCGTAGAAGGATAGGTTAGTAAATTTGCAGATGACATGAACGTCGGTGGAGTTGTGGATAGTGCTGAAGGATGTTGCAAGTTACAGAGGGACATAAATAAGCTGCAGAGCTGGGCTGAGAGGTGGCAAATGGAGTTTAATGCGGACAAGTGTGAGGTGATTCACTTTGGAAGGAGCAACAGGAATGCAGAGTACTGGTCTAATGGTAAGATTCTTGGTAGTATAGATGAGCAGAGATATCTCCAGTGTCCATGTACATATATTCTTTAATATTGTCACTCAAATTAATAGGGTTGTTAACATATGGTGTGTTAGCATTTATTGGTAAAGGGATTGAGTTTCAGAACCACAAGGTCATGCTGCAGCTGTACAAAACTCTGGTGCGGCCACACTTGGAGTATTGCATGCAGTTCTGGTCACCACATTACAGGAAGGATGTGGAAGCTTTGGAAAGAGTTCAGAGGAGATTTACTAGCATGTTGCCTGGTATGGAGGGTAGGTCTTACGAGGAAAGGCTGAGGGACTTGAAGCTGTTTTCGTTAGAGAGAAGAAGATTGAGAGGTGACTTAATTGAGACATAGAAGATATCAGAGGGTTAGATAGGGTGGACAGTGAGAGCTTTTTCCTCAGATGGTGATGGCTAGCACAAGGGGACATAGTTTTAAATTGAGGGGTGATAGATATGGAACAGATGTCAGAGGTAGTTACTTTACTCAGAAAAGAGTAGGGGCATGGAATGCACTGCCTGCAACAGCAGTAGACTTGCCAACTTTCAGGGCATTTAAATGGTCATTGAATAAACATATGAATGAAAATGGATTAGTGTAGGATAGAAAGGCGTCAGATTGCTTCCACAGGTTGGCGCAAAATTGAGGGGTGAAGGGCCTGTACTGCACTGTAATATTCTATGTTCTATCTCCAAGAGGCCTCTCCCATGCCGCACTGGTAAGAAGCTCCTATTAACGATCAAATTGTGCTGCCGACTCAAACCTGCTCTCTAAAATCTCTCTCCAACAAGAGGTGCCATACCAAAAAGATGCTGCTGTAGCAGACTCCAGACAAGTCCGGAGAGTGGGTGCAGTAGTTAAAGTTCTTACATAAATCCCCTTGAAACTTCCTGCTCCCTGGTTACTATCCCCCACGAAAGTTTCTGCCTTTCTATCCTATCTATGGCTTCATAATAATGTATACTTCAATTGTGTCCCACCTTAGCTTTCTCTGTTCTATCAAAAACAACCCCAGCATTTCTAATCCTTTCACACCTGAATTGCTCCATCCCAAGCAACATCCCGGTGAATCTCTACTTCGAATCCACTCTACGGCAATCACATCGTTGCTACAGTGTGGTGAGCAAAACCGCACAAAATACTCCAATTGTAGCCCAAATGTCTTATACATTTCCATCATTACTTCCCTACTCTTGTGTTCAATGCCTCATCTAGGTCTCGCATATGGCTTCATAACCATCTGCTGGTTATGGCTTCATAACCATCTGCAGCATGTTCTGCTGCCTTCAAGGGCTGGTGGACATGTACAGCAAGGTCTTGCTGATTCTTTGTATTTCCTCGGGTCCATTAACTCCCTTGCCTTATTAGTCCTACTAGAATGTATCACCTCACACTTTGCTGGATTAAATTCCAATTGCCAGTATTCAGCCCTCTGACCAGTCTGTCTGTATTGTCCTGTCATTTAAGGATTTCCTCCTCGCTATTTACAAATAAACATCACCAATTTTCATGTTATCTGCGAACTTACTGATCAAACCTCTTACATTTGCATCCAGATTATTAATGTGAATTACAAACAGCAAAGATCCCAGCACCTAACTCAGCAGCATACCAAAGGACACAAGCTGCCAGTCACAAAATCAACCTCCTCCTGCTGATTTCCCTTAAAAAGGCAGGTTTCATTCTATTTAGGTAAAGTCCTTAACGAATTTCTGAAGGAAAAAATAATGATAAATGTATTGATGAAACCTTAGCAAAATATCCAAGAAAGTCTCTCAATAAATCTCAGAAATCCTTTTCAAATGCATTTTAATCAGTCTATCTACAGAAGCAAATGAAGAGAAATAGCCAATTGTGACTTCCAGCCATTTTTGTAATTTTCAGAAATGACTTAATTATTTGTGTTCAGCTGACCACTGTTAGAAGAAGTCGTCAATTATACTTCTAACCAGAAACTGACATACAGCCTCATTAGTGAGTGTTGGCAGGAAACTTAATTATCACTCAGAGCCTTAATGATCCTCATGGCAGTTATTCTAGTGTCTCTTTCAGCTGCTGATCAAAGATGGTGTCTTGCACTAAATACAAGCCCAGCCAGTAATGTAGCTCAAGATTACATTTTCACCACCCTGGTAATCCTTTGGTGTCTGATTAAAATTGCTCACTCATTTTTCTGTTGTTCACTGTAGTTTAGATGTACTGGTCCCTTCCAGAAGATTTACACCTGGGGAGAGGTGGGGGTGACATTGAAATGTGGCAAAACGGTGTGGACACATGCCCACCACATGCAAGTGGTAGGAGAGGCCCATACAAAGCCCCCAGCTCAGCAGCCGTCACTGCCCAGGCAGGTAGTGGGCAAGAAGGTGTGCAGGATATGTAGTGAATCCTTAACAGGCCATAAGATGAGATACTTGTTGGGAAGGAAGATGTGTTGGGCATTTTGAAAAACTTGAGGATAGACAAGTCCCCTGGGCCTGACGGGATATATCCCAGGATTATGTTGGAAGCAAGAGAGGAAATTGCAGAGCCGTTGGCAATGATCTTTTCGTCTTCACTGTCAACAGGGGTGGTACCAGGGCACTGGAGAGTGGCGAATGTTGTGCCCCTGTTCATAAAAAGGGAATAGGGATAACCCCGGGAATTACAGGCCAGTTAGTCTTACTTCGGTGGTAGGCAAAGTAATGGAAAGGCTACTGAGGGATAGGATTTATGAGTATCTGGAAAGACACTGCTTGATTAGGGACAGCCAGCACGGATTTGTGAGGGGTAGGTCTTGCCTTACAAGTCTTATTGAATTCTTTGAGGAGGTGACCAAGCATGTGAATGAGGGTAGAGCAGTGGATGTAGTGTACATGATTTTAGTAAGGCATTTGATAAGGTTCCCCATGGTAGGCTTATGCGGAAAGTCAGGAGGCATAGGATAGTGGGAAATTTGGCCAATTGGATAGAAAACTGGCTAACCGGTCGAAGTCAGAGAGTGGTGGTAGATGGTAAATATTCAGCCTGGAGCCCAGTTACAAGTGGAGTTCCGCAGGGATCAGTTCTGGGTCCTCTGCTGTTTGTAATTTTTATTAATGACTTGGAAGAGGGAGTCAAAGGGTGGTTCAGTAAATTTGCAGATGATACGAAGATTGGTGGAGTTGTGGATAGTGAGGAGGGCTGTTGTCGGCTGCAAAGGGACTTAGATATGATGCAGAGCTGGGCTGAGGAGTGGCAGATGGAGTTCAAAGTTAAAAATCACACAACACCAGGTTATAGTCCAACAGGTTTAATCGGAAGCACACTAGCTTTCGGAGCGACGCTCCTTCATCAGGTGTGCTTCCAATTAAACCTGTTGGACTATAACCTGGTGTTGTGTGATTTTTAACTTTGTACACCCCAGTCCAACACCAGCATCTCTGAATCAGATGGAGTTCAACCCTGTCAAGTGTGAGGTTGTCCATTTTGGAAGGACAAATAAGAATGCGGAATACAGGGTTAACGGTAGGGTTCTTAGTAAGGTGGAGGAGCAGAGGGATCTTGAGGTCTATGTTCATAGGTCTTTGAAAGTTGCCACTAAGGTGGATAGAGCTTGTAAGAAAGCTTGTGTATTAGTGTTCATTAGCAGAGGGATTAAATTCAAGAGTCGTGAGGTGATGTTGCAGCTGTACATGACCTTGGTAAGGCCACATTTGGAGTACTGTGTGCAGTTCTGGTCGCCTCACTTTAGGAAAGATGTGGAAGCTTTGGAGAGGGTGCAGAGGAGATTTACCAGGATGTTGCCTGGAATGGAGAATAGGTTGTACGAGGATAGGTAGAGAGTGTTAGGCCTTTTCTCATTGGAACGGCGAAGGATGAGGGGTGACTTGATAGAGGTTTATAAGATGATCAGGGGAATAGATAGAGTAGACAGTCAGAGACTTTTTCCCCGGGTACAACAGAGTGTTACAAGGGGACATAAATTGAAGGTGAAGGGTGGAAGGTATAGGGGGGATGTCAGGGGTAGGTTCTTTACCCAGAGAGTGGTGGGGGCATGGAATGCGCTGCCTGTGGGAGTGGCAGAGTCAGAATCATTGGTGACCTTTAAGCGGAAATTGGATAGGTAAATGGATAGGTGCTTAAGAGAGGATAAATGTTCGGCACAACATTGTGGGCCGAAGGGCCTGTTCTGTGCTGTATTGTTCTATGTAAGACAGCTCCATCCCGGCTTCCCTTTCCTCCTGGCCTGTCTATTTCACTTACCCCCTTCACTGGGACCTCCCATTCTGGCTCCTGTAAACATTTTTGCCACCATCTTGAAAGCATTCACATTCTTGGCAAAGGGAACAACTCCAGTTGAGGAAACTTCAATGAGTATGATTGAGTAGGCTGTGGGATTACTGAACTGGCAGCACAAAACACACCCTTGTCATCATCGACAGCCAGTGACCATTTTTGGTTGGAAGTGAGACTTTAGCCCCTCACTTGGGAGGATATTCTGCCTCAGAGAACTGCTGGCCAGTCAAACTGGTTGGCATCTCTACTCACAGTCATGCCACACCTGAACCATTGTGTTCCCAGAGTTTAAGGCCCAGATGTTCATCGGAACGGAGATGCTTTCTGCCAAAAATAGCAGATGAGATCACAAATCAGAAATCCCAACCCCAAGAAAGTACCTCACATTTTCACCAAGGTAGGAATGGGACCTGGTCAGGATTTCTGCATGTGCAGTTCATAGAGAGAACTCACCATTGAGATTATCTGCTGCTACAACTGAAGGGGGATTTTTGTGGCCTGTGAGTTTGAAATCCCAAGCATATACAGCACACCAGGTAAGAGCAAGACTGAACTTTGTGCACTTCTTTAGATGGCCAGAATACTCCTTTGGTGAGGTGATGTACTCTTTGGACCTGGCAGTTTGTAACTGGGCTTGAGTTTCTGTGGGCTGCAACTCTGTAGATTGTGTCATGGGCAGCATGGGACCAGGATTTGTCCTTAGTGATCAGAAAAACTAACTTATCAAATGGTAGCTTTGAGGTCACTAAAGCTATGAAATAAATAGCGTATATTTCAGCTCCAAGTGAAATGAATGTGAAGGGTACTCCCTCACCTGAAACCTGCTACTGAGAGGGCAATACTTTTCCAAGGAGGATAGTCTGGAGGTATCCTAGAACCTAGAGAAGCTGTCACTTGCTTTATTAATGACTGTAACAAACAGAAAACTTCCCTGGTGCTAACTAAAATGAGAACTGCAAGCTCCAGATCATGGTGGTCACATTCTGTCAATTTCAAAGGTGAAGTTTGGTGTTATAAAGATGTTACATCTTCAAACATCCATATTCACATGAAATCTGCTAATCATTGCCATGGGCAAAATTCTGTTTGGTTTCCACTGGGAAGGTGGTCCCTCCTCAAACAGTATCTCCATGTGTGATTCTCTTGGGCTCTGACTGATTGATCGCCAGTGACACAATCTCATTCTCCAGTGTGTGACATGGATCAATGCAGGAGAAATTTGGTGAGTGAAGCCTCCAGGCTCAGAGGAGCTGGACCTTTTGAATTTCCATGCAGGCTATGTGATTTATCCAGGGGGAAAGTTTCCTCTGGAGATATTTCTAGCAATTAGAAAAGAGCCATGCATTTTTCTGTAAACAGTAAACAAAGGAGACTTTTCCATCAGTGAATACTAGCAGGAATATAGTTTGCAATTCTAAACAGAAGTTATGACAAACAAATGCTGGTTGAAGCAGATGATCTTTTCTCTTTTTGGACTTTCTTATGACTGTCATGTCCAAAGGAAAGGAAACTGAAATACAATTACAAAAATTGGATTTGAAAAATAAATCTAGTATCTTCCCTACATAGTCTTTTCTCCATTGGATCATCTTTCTGATCCTGATATAAAATATCTGAAGTGGACAGGCAGGAAGCTGGAAGCACACCGCAAGCCAAGCAGCATCAAGAGGTGCAGAAGTTTACGTTTCAGGTATAACCCTTCTTCAGGACTGCTTCTTCAGGAAAGGTTCTGCACCTCCTGAAGCCGCCTGGCTTGCTGTGTTCTGCCAGCCTGCTGCCTGTCTACTTTGGATTCCAGCAGCTTCAGTGTTTTTTGTCTCTAATGAAATATTTGAAGGCTGTGATTAACAGACTGCAGTAGGATCAAACTGTAAGCAAAGTGTGATGGTTTTCAATTATTTCTCAAGCCATTTTTAATATTATATATTTTAATTCTCTTTCTTGGAAGCTATGAAATTTTGGTATTATAAATTTCAAGGAAACATAAGAATGTTGGTGGAGTTGAGGTAATGAGGGTACATGCAACTTCAAGGAAGGCACATGCTTAAGCTCCACAATCCAAGTCACTGCAAAATTCTGGAACCACACATCTTCAGTTCGATCCCTGCCGGAGGTCCCCAGCATCACAGATACCAGTCTTCTGACAGTTCAAATCACTCCACAAGATATCAAGAAAAGGTTGGAGACATTTGATACTGTAAAGGTTATAGGTTCTGGCAACATTTCAGGAATAGTACTGAAGGTGTGTGGTACCTGAATTTGCCGCACCCTTAACCAAGTTGTTCCAGTAAAGCTACAACAACTGGCACCTACTCAACAATGTGGAAAATTGCTCAGAGATGCCCTGTACACAAACAAGGATAAATTCAACTGGCCAATTATCGGTCCCCATCAGTCTACTCTCAATCATCAGTAAAGTGATGCAAAGAGTGGTCAATGATGCTGTCCAGCAGAATCTATTTAGTGATAACCTGGTCACTGATGCCCAGTTTGGGTCCCAACAGGGTGACTGACCTCATTACAACCTTGATTTAAACACGGACAAAAGAGCTGGAATCCTGGGTGAGGTGAGAGTGACTGCCCTTGTCATCAATGCCATATTTGACTAAATTTGACATCAAGGAGCCACAGAAAAACTGACAAAGTGGTTGAGTTTAATCATCAGGGGCATAGATAAGATGAAAACAAAGGTCTGTTCCATACAGTATGGGAGTTCAAAAGTATAGAGCATAATTTGAAGTTGAGAGGAGA
Source organism: Chiloscyllium punctatum (assembly GCF_047496795.1). NCBI lineage: Eukaryota > Metazoa > Chordata > Chondrichthyes > Orectolobiformes > Hemiscylliidae > Chiloscyllium > Chiloscyllium punctatum. The sequence continues at coordinate 86,692,909 of NC_092746.1, read as the reverse complement.
AAGGTTTAACAGTGACCTGAGAGCCAACCGTTTCACACAGAGGGTGGTTTGATATGTGGAATGAACTGCCAGAGGAAATGGTAGATGTAGGTACAGTTATGACATTTAAAAGACATTTGGACAGGTACATAGATAGGAAAGATTTAAAGGAATAAGAGCAAAATGCAGGCAAATTTAGATTAGATTACTTACAGTGTGGAAACAGGCCCTTCGGCCCAACAAGTCCACACCGACCCGCCGAAGCGTAACCCACCCATTCCCGTACAATTGGGCTAGTTTAGTTTGGGAAACTTGGTTGACATAGACAAGTTAGACTGAAAGGTTTGTATCCCTGTTGTATGACTCTATGACACATGACTAAGGGGTTAAATATAGTTCTTATGGCTAAAGGGATTAAAGGGTATGGGGAAATATAGGAGCAGGGTACTGAGTTAGAAGATCAGTTGTGGTCATATTGAATTGTGAGCAAGCTCCAAGGGCTGAATGGCTTCCTCCTGCTCCTGTGCATCTGCTGCACCCAATGTGGCCTCCTCTATATTGGGGAGACAGGCCGCCTACTTGCGGAACGTTTCAGAGAACACCTCTGGGACACCTGGACCAACCAACCCAACCACCCCATAGCTCAACACTTCAACTCCCCCTCCCACTCCACCAAGGACATGCAGGTCCTTGGACTCCTCCATCGCCATACCATAGCAACACGACGGTTGGAGGAAGAGCACCTCATCTTCCGCCTAGGAACCCTCCAACCACAAGGGATGAACTCAGATTTCTCCAGTTTCCTCATTTCCCCTCCCTCCACCTTGTCTCAGTCTAATCCCTCGAACTCAGCACCACCTTCCTAACCTGCAATCTTCTTCCTGACCTCTCCGCCCCCACTCCCACTCCGGCTTATCACCCTCACCTTGACCTCCTTCCACCTATCGCATTTCCAATGCCCCTCCCCCAAGTCCCTCCTCCCTACCTTTTAGTTTAGCCTGCTGGACACACTTTCCTCATTCCTGAAGAAGGGCTTATGCCCGAAACGTCGATTCTCCTGTTCCTTGGATGCTGCCTGACCTGCACTTTTCCTGCAACACATTTTCAGCTTTCTCCTGCTCCTATTGTCTATGTTTCTGGAGTCAATGGCAACCAGGGGAAAGTCTCTCTCTGTGGTGAAATCATACCAAGCACAAAGAAAGGTGGTTGCGGGTGTTGGAGATCAATCTTCTCAACTCCAGGATGTCACTGGAATTCCTCAGGAAAATGTCCTTGGCCCAACCTTCGTCAATGACCTCCCCTCCATCATAAGATCAGAAGTGGAGATGTTTGCCAATGATGGCACAATGTTCAGCACTATTTGAGGCTCCTCAGTTACTGAAGCAGTTCATGCCCAAATGCAGCAAGACCTGGACAACATCCAGACTTGGGTCAACAAGTGTCTAGCAGCTTTTGAACCATCCAAGTGCCAATGATCAACTTCAAAAAGAGAGAATTTAGTCAATAACCCTTGGTATCTGTGATATTATTTTCACTGAATCACCCGCTACTGACATCCTGGAGTTTACACTGACCAGAAACTGAACTGGAATAAACGTGTATACATTGTGGACACAAGAGCAGGTCAGAGACATGGGTTATGGTGAGGAATCTGTGAAAATCATGTTCGAAGTTGAGTGAGGCATTTTCTGATGCTGAGAACAACTTGAACGTTAAGACAAGTTTCTCGCAGGGGAGTGGCGAGTTGATACCTAGTGCAGTTTCTTGCTCATTTTCTACAAATTTCACCTCCTTGTGAGTGGTAGAATCAAGTTAGATTTTTTTCGTTTTTTTTCTTTTTTTCTTCTTTTTCCCTCTGTACCCTCACACTGCCGACTAACAGCGGTAGTGCTTATATCTCCCCTACACTCATGTCAACACAGTGAAAAAAACAAGTGCAGAAAACATTATTTATATTCCACCACCAGGAAGAAAGGAAACACTCGAGTGGCCAGTGATAAGCTATGCCCTTCTCAACAAAGGAGAATCAGGTTAGTATTGGATGGGAGGGGTGCCATGGGGTGGAGTAGGTAGTTAATGAAGCAGGTTTAAGGTGATTGGCACGAGAGAACAAGGTAAAGCTCCTCATTAGGAGAGAAACCCTCCGCAAGGCTGGAAGAAAACGACAAATAACCTAAGTATCAGAAAATTCAGCCCTAAGACTTTATTTCCTTTCCCTTGTAACTAAATGTTTAAGCAATAAGTTGCTGAATCCCAAACTTTTACCTAACAACCTCCATTATTCTTTGACAATCACTTCACATTGAGGTGTGACAATAAGGAAATGCAGTGATACATATTTCAGGCTCTCAGATGGACATAAAAGATCCCAAGACACCACTTCAAAGAAGGAGAAATGAGTTCTTCCAGTTTATACTTATCCTTCAACAGAAACAGATTACCTGGTCATTATCACATTGCTGGTTCTGGGACTGTGCTGTACTGAAATTGCCTACCATGTTTCCAACACTGCAATTGTGACAACATTACAAAAGTATTTAATTGGTTGGAAAGCAATTTGGGAATTCATGAAGTCCCAGAAGGCATTGTATTAATTCAAATCTTTCTTTATTAATTGATTAATTGATTGATTGATTTATTGTTGTCACATTAATGGGATAAGTGAACATTTTGTTTTGTGTGCTATACAGGTAGATTGTACCATACAAAGTGGCTCAGGGTGACAAAACAGAGTGCAGAATAGTGTTACAGCCACAGAGAAGGTGCAGAGAGAGAGAGTGTGTGTTCAGAATTAACATTTGAGGGGTCTGTTCAAAAGTCTGATAACAGCAGGGAAGAAGCTGTTATTGAATCCGTTTGTACGTGTATTCAAACTTTTATATCTTCTGCCTGTTAGAAGAGAGTGGAAGAGAATGTAACTGGGTGGGAGGGGTGTTTGATTATGTTAAGGCTGGTTTGTGTGATGGCCTGGGCTGTGTTCACGGCTCTCTGTAGTTTCATGTGGTCTTGGGAAGAGTAGTTGCCACACCATGCTGTAATGCATCCAGATAGAATGCTTTCTATGGTGCACCGAAAAAAATTGGTAAGAGTCCTAGTGATATGCTGAATTTACTTAGCCTCCTGAGGAAGTAGAGATGTTGTTGTGCTTTCTTGAACATCATGTTAACGTGGGTAGATGAGGCCAGATTGTTGGTGATCATCACTCCCAGGAATGTGATGCTTTCAACCATCTTCACCTCAGCACCACTGATGCAGACAGGGTCGTGCCCTCCTCTCTGCTTCCTGAAGTTAAGAATGGGCTCCTTCATTTTGCTGATGTTAATAGAGATTGTTGTCTTTACACCATGTCACTCAGCATTCAATGTCTTTCCTGTATTCCCTGCCTCTTTGAGACAACAATAGAAATTGTAACAAATAGACTCAGTATTGCTGTTGAAAATATCAGCAGGATAATGCTTAATGGATCTGTATGGTATCTTTTGCCCATATTTCAACATAAGTAGCAATCCATATGTGTTCTGTTATGATCAATGCATGAGACCAATTTTACCTTCTGTTGCTGTAACAAAAATGCAGTTGACCAGCATGAACACGGCTTGATTATCAACAACAGATTGACACAAATAACTGGCATGAAGGTCACATCCTCTGCCCTTCTCAAATATCATTTAATCTATCATTAAAAGAAGATTTTGTTATCTTCATTTGCATTTTGCACCTCACCATGGTTGTAAACAACTCACTCATGGCTGCCAAATACCCTCCTGCCTTTGTTTAACAGGGAATTTAATTTGTCTCCAAGAGGAAAGATAGAGATGAGGCTGATGGATGCCATGGTTTGCTTCTGTCTTTATTGCAAATGAATACAGCTCATACCCCACCAGTGAACTTATGAAATCCTGCTCAGGAAGCAAAGCTGTCAGTCCTTTACATTTGACTGAACATGTCAGTCTCCCTGATCTAAAGTTAGAAGCTCTCATGAAGAAGGTATTGGTGACCTGAATGGTGCAGCTGCAGGGTGCACAGCTCAAAGTGAGTTGTTTACAACCATGGTGAGGTGCAAAATGCAAATGAAGATAACAAAATCTTCTTTTAATGATAGATTAAATGATATTTGAGAAGGGCAGAGGATGTGACCTTCATCTCAGTTATCTGTGTCAATCTGTTGTTGATAGTCAAGCTGTGTTCATGCTGGTCAACTGCATTTTTGTAACAACAACACAAGCGGATCTTTGGAAGAAGGTGGATTTGAAATAACTGAAGGCTGTGGTCACCTTGACAACCATGGGCAAAGGGTAACCACCAGTTCCTACTGGGTAGAGATCTTCCTTCAAGAAGCTTCAGGGGTCTGCAAACACACTTTACAAGAGCCGGTGCCTTCAGAAATATTGCTGCTCACTGTGCAGCAACTCTTCTGTCGAAGACTGACCCTGTACATCCAGTCATTAATCAATCAGAGCAAGTCAACCTCCTTCTAATGAGCAATCAATACACCTCTTTATTTGACATGGATTAACGTGAATCACTTTCCTCACTGATTGAAGAGTCTCAGCAAAAGTCACTTACTTTTCGGTGGGTGATGATTTGGAGCAGAGTTATCCTCGTGCACAGATGCTTTATTTCTTCCTTAAACCATCCTCTAGCAACCCAAGTCCCTACCTAACCTCAATCTCCTGAATTTTCTCTCATCCTTTCCTCCAATTGATCCTGGCCCTCAATTCTGTTGGTACAAACCCTACACTGTCTTGGATGGGGGAAGAAATCTGGAGACATAGAAGAGAAAGCAAACAAGAAAACTGAGGGAGAATTTAAAACATGAAAGATAATCTTGACGTGAGTGGGATTTCCAAGAAGGATAGTGAAGGCAGAAGAGGAGTGCTAGTATTAGAATTCAGACGTCCGGATTTCTCTACACAGTGTGAAAATGTTGACTCCACAGCTTGTGATCTTGTTTCCAGCAGGTTTCTTCACCAGTAACAAGTTGCAGTTCAGGAGAAGATGGAAAGCCTACAGCTGGATCTGCAGTAACTGGTGGGGTACCAAATCACGTGGGGAAGGCAAGGAAAGTGCTCTGGTTTTAGGGAAGGGATGGAAAGGTGGCTGGAGGCCAGCCCTAAAAGCGGGCTTATTGTTCACCTTTGCTAAACTAGGACTGGGTGTGTGGCAGGGTTGAGATTTGTTTACATTTGTTTGAGATTGTGGTTACACCTGACACAAACATACCCACTTTTACTGTGGGAGGGGAAGCTGGGGCTATAACTCCTATCGAAGTGATGCAACTACCACAGTAGGAAAATGTAAATGAGATTGAAAGAAGAGCAAGACAAGAAACATTGTATGTTGGAGAGAAGAACAGAGGAAAAAAAATGAAACAATATGAAAAGAACTGGAATGCTATTGGAACAAGACAGAAAACTATTTTTTTTGTGTCATCTGTGAGTAACTATGGGAAAAAAATTAGTTGGATAATTTAATGTTTCTCCTGTTCATCATTTGGATAGAGACTGAATCAGTTAGGTCCATATTCACTGGAGCCTAGAAGAATGAAAAAGGATCCCTATAATAACTCGGAGAGTTTTGTTTTCGTTATGAGAAAATCTTTATAATTATCTTGTATTACGTTACGCATATACATATGCAAATAACCTTTAAGCCGCACACATAATTACTATGTTATTGCTAATGGCATAATAATTAAATCCTCCAATTTTATCAAATAGTACTTACTTCTTTTAGTTATAAGAGAATGACTGTTTTGCAATTAAGATAATTATATAAGCAGATGAAGTACATAATTAGATCAGGTTTATTCATAATTACACGATATACTCACTTATTCTAATAACTGTAGATAAATTACTGTTACATAATATGAAGACTAAATATCACTATTTTACTTCAGTTTTCACAGGTACACTGACAAAATCCAGCTTTTTCATCTCTGCTAACTCCCTCAACTCTTCAGTTGTTTCTAAATGGCCATACTACCTGTTTTACATCCAACAGACCCTGGGGTTGTGCTTAGGTGGTACATGTACTTTAAGAAACATAGAATTATAGAAAAAAGCATTTTCTAAACCCACAATATCTTCCATTTACAAAGCCAAGGACAACTCATTTTTGAAAATATCCAATGTTTTGCCCTCAATGTTTTGGCTTTCTGTGGCAGTGAATTCTACAGACTCAACACTTTCTTGGGGAAGAAAGTTCTCCTCATCTCAGTTCTAAATGGTCTACCCTATATCGTTAGACTGTAATCCCTGGTCATTGGAATCATCCTTTTTCTTTGTTTACATTGCCTAGCCCTGTCTATACAATATTATAGAGATCTTTTTTAATTCTTCTAAGCTCCAGTGAATATGGACCTAACTGATTCAGTCTCTATTCATATGTCAGTCCTGCCATCTGGTAAACCTTACCATATACCTTAACCAGTGGATGTCTCACAATGAACAACAAATCACCAATTCTATACTTTGGCAGGATCACATAGCAGTCTAATACTGAAGCTCATTGTAACTTCCTGAAATCTTCTACCTGGTAGATACCTGTAACCATGCAGTCGTGGGACTGCCAGTATACACAGAACATGGATTCAAATCATACCATTGTAAAGAATACACCACACATGACATAATCAAATCCATCAATGATCTCTGCAGATATGACTCTAAAGAACTTTTACACCAAGTACCAGGATAAATATGTGTAATACGCTGAGCACATTAGCCAAACCGCAAAAAGTCAAAAGTCACACAACACCAGGTTATAGCCCAACAAGTTTATTTGGAATTACAAAGTTTCAGAGCATTGTCCTGGAGCTGCACTCCAAAGGTTTGTGATTGGACTGTAACCTGGTATTGTGTGACTTTTCACTTTGAACATCCCAGTCCATCATTGGCACCTCCACATCAAAACCACACAAAGACAAAGATATTCCATTTTATCTACACATTAATGCTCTAGACTAAGAAGTTAAAGATTAATCTGTTACACAATGGCCAAAGCCAATGTGACAACTGAGAATGACTGAAGATGACTAGTTGCAAAATTGCAAATCATCTTTATCCAGAGTGGTATTAACTAAGCTTCTGAGAACATAAGCATTTGGCCACACAGGGATGAAATTGATATATGCAACAATTTATTTTCAAGTGCAAAGAAATCCTAATGTCAAAGGAATCATGCCAAGATATAATGTCCACGTTACACATGTCAGCCATTCTTGATCACCTGCAGAGACATATTATTCAGCTTGTCGATACTCCACTCACAGCACTTGTATGATCTTTTGATCTGTCTGATTATAAAGTCTGTGCCTGGGTGCTGCCTTCACTTCACCTGACAAAAGGGCAGAGCTATGAAAGCTTGTGATATCAAATGAACCTGTCGGACCAGAACCTGATGTCATGTGACTTTTGACCTTATCCACCCCAGTCCAACACCGGCACCTCCACAAGATGATTGTCCAGTGGTGCTGAATGACAGTAATCTGTATCGTGACAAGAAGTTGCCAAATGGGCACAACAGAGATTAGCATGCATTTCTCCAGACGAGTGTACAATCAACAAACTAGAATGAGTTATTAAGTAGCTAAAATGTTACATCAACCTTTGAAATGTAAACTCTGTTTAAACTTTTCATATAAGTATTGATTAACAACATGTGCCTATTTTCAATTACATATGTCTGTTTGGTTTTTAGGTTTGATTATCTTTGGTATAAGGGGGGATGTTGTATCATGGTTGGTATATCAATATACCTTGAAAAAAACATTCTCACGATATCATCACTGCATCATAGCACATGACCTGTGGGTATAAAGATCTCATACTCCAACTTACCTTGGAATCACTTGCAACAAGACATTCAACTGAAAACATGATGTTGTATGTAACTTATTGACTTAATGTGAAAAATTGTAGGAGATGAGAAATGTAATATTAGTAATATAATGAAGAGCTGTAACAAATGTCTAATGAATTCTTCAACACCACAAGATCCACATCCAGTTTCTTTCAGACCATAAGATATAGGAGCAGAAATAGGCCATTCAGCCCATCAAGTCAGCTCCGCCATTCAATCATGGCTCATATGTTTCTCAACCCCATCTTCCCACCTTCTCCTCTTTGATTGTCTTACCAACCTACCTACCTCTGCCTTAAATACACTCAATGACCTTGTACCTAAGAAGTGACTGTTTACAGTTTTTACTGTACTCCTGTATCCATGGACTTGATTACATGTGACAATAAAATCTAATTCTAATTCTAATTCTCTGGCTGAAGAAATTCTTCTAATCTCAGTTCTAAAGGTGGTCCACAACCACCTGATGAAGGAGCAGCGATCCGAAAGCTAGTGCTTCCATCTGGACTATAACCTGGTGTTGTGTGATTTTAAAATTATTACATTTGTCTTCCTAACTGCCAACTAAATCTGCATGTTAACCTTAAGAAAACCCTGAACCAGGACTCCCAAGTCCCTTTGTGCTTCAGATTTCCAAATTAGAAAATAACCTATGTCTCTATTCTTCCTCCAAAGTGCATAGCCTCACATTTTCAAGAGTGAAAGCTTCAAGTTTCTACGCGCAACAATAAACAACAATCTGTCCTGGACCACCAATGTAAATGCGATGGTCATGAAGGCACAACAACGCCTTTTCTTCCTTCGGAGGCGAAGGAAATTTGTCATGTCAAAAGTCATAGAGGTGTACAGCATGGAAACAGACCCTTCGGTCCAACCCGCCCATGCTGACCAGATATCCCAACCCAATCTAGTCCCACCTGCCAGTATCCGGCCCATATCCCTCCAAACCCTTCCTATCATTTACCCATCCAAATGCCTCTTAAATGTTGCAATTGTACTGGCCTCCACTACTTCCTCTGGCAGCTCATTCCATACACATACCACCCTCTGCGTGAAAAAGTTGCCCCTGAGGTCTTTTTTAAATATCTTTCCCCTCTCACCCTAAACCTATGCCCTCGAGTGCTGGACTCTCCGACCCAGGGAAAAGACTTTGCCTATTTGCCCTATCCATGCCCCTCATAGTTTTGTAAACCTCTATAGGGTCACCATAAGGATTCTCACCAACTTTTATAGATGCACCGAGAAAGCATTCTATCTGGTTGCATCACAACTTGGTAAGGCAACTGCTCTGCCCAGGACCATAAAAACCGACAGAAAGTTGTGAACACAGCCCAGACTATCACACAAGTCAACCTTCCATCCATGGACTCCATCTACACTTCTCATTGCCACGGAAAGCCATCATTATCAAAGTCTCCTCCCACCCCGGTTATAGTCTCTTTCAAACTCTTCCGACAGGCAGGCGATACAAAAGCTTAAACACTCGTACCAACAGGTTCAAGAACAGTTTCCTCCGCCTTATTATTAGACTGTTGAATAGACCTTTCAAGTTTCAAATCTAATGTTGATCTTGCTTTTGTACACCTTTTATGTCTTGCTCTGTTCAATCATGATCTATATGTCCTCGAATGTTATGATCTGTCCGTACTGCACTCAAACCGAAATTTCTCACTGCACTTAGGTACATGTGACAACAATAAATCGAATCAAATCACATCAAATCAACTTTCTCACGTTGCATTCCATCTGCAACTTCTTTGCCCAATCTCCTGGTCTAGGCTTGGGCTGAAAATTGGCAAGTATAACTGTACTGTACAAATGTATGGCAGTGACCATCTAACCATTATCCCTTGATATTGTGTTGAATATTGGGGTTTCTAAAGAACAAAATTTCCCATTATTTATTTTGTAACATGAAATTTCATTAAAAAGCTTTTCTAGCCATATGTAACTTGCCAAAATTCTAGCATTTGAAAACAAAGGCAAGAATTGCAAAAAACAGAGAGGTCACAGTGCCCAAGACTAGCATCAACAATTCAACTGACACCAAACTAATGCTATTATCAGTGTAATTTTTAATAAGAAGGATTTGTCCTTAGGAAGAATGGTAAACTAATCCAGAGAGGAGGGTTGGCAAGGGGATGAAGATCATCAAACATCATGAATGGCTGTCTCATAGCCAATGACCAAAAGGGTTCAGAAAATTAATTAACACAGAGAAAATAACCTGCCCCTACAATTCTGACAGAACAACAAGTGCCAAACACAGGATAGGAGGCAGCCAGGGATGTCTGCAGGGAATAGGCCAATTCTGCATGGGGCCAAGGAGGCTACAGAAGCCACATCCGAGATGGAAAAGCCACACAGGTCAGGAGAGTTCAGGCGCCAGATTCTACGCTGCAGTACAAATCAGTGAGGCTAGTACACATCGGTGCTGGAGGACCCACACTGGGACCAAAAACAGAGTGGACTCAGGGCAGGTAAGAGTTTTCCCATAATCAGTTCTCAATCAAGCAGACCTTATAGGCAGCAGTCTTCATCGAGTAGTCTTCACCAAGCAGATGGAAGACAGACCAGGAGAGGAGGAGGACCAAGGGAAGAATTCCCTAACACCTTGATTTGAAAGCAGGATGTTGTCCCCATCACTTCAACGAGGCTGAAATATTCTGTACTGACAGCTTGTTTGCCCTTAGTTATCAGTGATCATCCTCAATTGTCACTGTTGTATACTTTCTTTATCTAATATTGTATCTAAACTGCTGCTTCTTAACAAGCCTAATAAACTTTCAGAAAATTGCAATAAATCATTGATTACCAACATGAGGTAAATGTGATCACAAACCCTTAAAATCAACATTTAAGTGATATTCCTCTCACTGAATCATCCACGATCGACATCCTGGGGGTTACCATTGACCAGGAACTGAACTGGACTAGTCAAATAAATACTGTGGCTGCAAGAACTGGTCAGAGGCATGTAACTCACTTCATGACACCCCAAAGCCTGTCCACCACCTACTTGGCACAAGTCAGGAGTATGATGGAATATGCACTATTTGTCTCGACGAGTCCAAATCAAACAGCACTCTGTAAGCTAGTAAAGGAAAAGTATATTGTCATTGGAGGAAATGCACATGTGATTGATACCAGGACTGTTGTGAAGTTAGGTAGAGTAGTTTGAGCATGCACTCCTTAGAATTTAAAAAAATGAGTGATGACCTGATTGAAACATGTGAGATTCTTAGGCAACTTGAAAGGGTAGATGCAGAAAGACTGTTTCTCCTTGTAGCAAAGTCTGCAACCAGAGGGTATAATTTCAGAATAAGGGGTCACCCAGTTAAGACTGAGATGCAGAGGAATTTCTTCACTCAGAATATGGTGAATCTGTGGAATCCTTTACTGCAGATGGCTGTTGAGGTTGGGTTATTAAGTCTCTTCATGGGTGAGATGGGCAGATTTTTAATCAGTAAGGGAATCAAGGTTTGTGGGGAAAAGGCAGGAAAGTGGAGGTGACGATGATCTCAACAAATGGCAGGCAGACTTGAGGGACTGAATGGCCTACTTCTGCTTTGAATTGCAAGGTCAATCTCTTCCTATAAGAAGTGAATAAGTTCAGCAAGAAATGATCTCTTAGGAATTTATCAGCACTTCCTCCTCAGCTGGGGCCTTCCCCAGAGCAGGACAGCATTCCTGCCCAAGTACAGCTGACTTCAATCCCCAGGGAACCCATCAGTGTGAGTTGAATAAGGTTCTCAAGGTAAAGGGTAACTCCTGCAAACACAACTGCAGAATTGTCCAAGAGGTTGAGGGGGTGGAGACTTTGTGTTTATCTAATATATCTAACCAGCAGGGAGAAGGTACAGAAGCCTGAACACGTGCACCAGCTGATTTCGAAACAGTTTCTACCCTACTGTTGTTAGAATACTGAATGGACTCACAGACTCTTAACATTCACCTGTACCTCTGTTTTTGTTTTTACTGCTGTTTACTTATTATTTACTTATCTATGCTACTTAACTCTGTGATCTGCTTGCATTGCTCACAAGACAAAACTTTTCACTGTGCCTCAGTACACATGACTATAATACTGGATTAGTGGTGCTGGAAGAGCACAGCAGTTCAGGCAGCATCCAACGAGCAGCGAAATCGACGTTTTGGGCAAAAGCCCTTCATCAGGAATAAAGGCAGTGAGCCTGAAGCGTGGAGAGATAAGCTAGAGGAGGGTGGGGGTGGGGAGAGAGTAGCATAGAGTACAATGGGTGAGTGGGGGAGGGGATGAAGGTGATAGGTCAAGGAGGAGAGGGTGGAGTGGATAGGTGGAAAAGAAGATAGGCAGGTTGGACAAGTCCGGACAAGTCAAGGAGATAGTGCTGAGCTGGAAGTTTGAAACTAGGATGAGGTGGGGGAAGGGGAAATGAGGACATGACTATAAGTCCAATTCAATTCAATTCAATTCAGTGTAACTTAATGAGAACAGGTACAGAGTGGAAAACCATTGCATCTGGATTTCCCTCTGAATGATCCTTGGAAAGCCTCAATGGCTTTTGCTACTGCTTTTGCTGGCCCAACAAAATTTATTTAAAATGTACCTCCTTGTCTCTTCTTCAACTCGACCACTAGTTGATGCTAAGTGTGCCTTAAAATGATTGTTGAAGATTCCAATGGGCTTCTTAAATAGATCTACTACTGAATCACGTCAGTCTAGGGTAGCCTGGTTGGACCATGGGGTCCACAATAGTGGCGGAATAATATACTTCAACCAGAGCTCACTTGCTCCATCCATTTCTTTTTTCTTTTTCTTTTTTTCTCTCTTTCTTTTCTCTTTTGTGATTTTTTTCCTTCTCATTTCTTTCTTAAGACTCCCTACATTAGTGCAGGCTCAGACTCTCGGCCTTGGACACCTGGCTTTGGACTCTGGGCTTTAGCACAGACTCTGCAAGCATCTTCCTGTCCTGGCATGGCGGCCTCCTGGCCTAGCGAGGCAGTCTCCCAGTCAGGCGTAGCAATATCCTGGCCTGGTATGGAGGTCTCCCAGCCTAGCAAGGTGCCCCCTCGATCCGACGTGGTGGTCTCTCGGTCTGGCTTGGTGGTCTTTCAGGCCTGCGTGGTGGTCTTTCAGCCCAAGATGATGGTCTTTTAACTGGTGTGGCCTCAGCAAGAATGTCTCGTCTCAACGTGATTCCAGAGTGGTCACCCGGACTTGAAAACCTTGAGGTGAAGCCTGGCACAGTCTGGAGGATAGGTACTAGCATGGACTGGATTGGAAGGACTGTCGTTCTGAATTTCTTATTTCTCTATTTTCCAGTTTATTCCTATAATCTATAATGCTGGGCTTTTTATTTCTTCATTTTCTAATTTATTTTTGCTCAGAACTTGTAACGAAGAATCTGTACCTTGGTACTTCTCTCCCTAAGATGGTGCCATAAGTGACATCTTGTAAACTTTTCACTGACGTGTTTTAATAAGGCTAGTTCAATTCAATTCAATTCAGTTGAAAATTCAACGCACCTACAGCATCATACCATCTATTGCATTATTCCATTCTTCCAATTTTGTTTAAATTAACTTGATCAATGAGGTAACTGCAACAGCTACGCTGTGTGTAAATTAGCCCCACTGACCCAATCTAGTTAAGTGATCATAAAGGTTATGATTTCTCAAAGAAGAAAACTTACTGAGTGAGCAGAGCCTTTTAACACAACTAGCAAAATCGGAGAAAATTGTGTCCAAAATCAGAATCACAACTCAATACAATATTTGCAAAAGCAAAATCAGTTTCATTACTGAGCAGTGATTAATAGTGCACTATCAGCTCTCTAACCACATCTCACTGCAATATTTAAAACATTGAAAGTCTCCTCAACATTTTCATTGAAAGAATAGAGGAACTGATAGATAGTCTTCCTGGAAAACTGAGACAGACGGCAAATTCAAAGGCCATCAAGCTATAACATAACATAACATTAAACAATACGTACAGAAGGCATTCTAGAAATACTTTTAAAAGGTTCAAATCTAATGAAAATATTTATTGAAGTGTTATTTTAATTAGCTGCAACTTCTTGTTAGATTCAACACTTGAACTGCATAATTACAACAGTACATGAATAAACCTATTGAATACTCAATGTGGCATAATGTTCGTGCTAATTAACTTTTTAAGACATTATCTGAAATTAATTACCAAAGTTTTACTTCATTTACACTTGCATTGTTAAGACTTTTAATTTGTATTGGCAGTTACAGAGGGGAGATGATTAAGTAGTGGTACCAATTCAGAAATGTGCTGTGGTGACATGAGATTATTTCAATTATTTAATATCAATCTGAAACTAAGAAAAAGCTAGCATTGATGAGTATGAAATGATAATCAATTGTTGTAAAAACCTCTCTGGTTCACTAGTGTCCTTTAAAGAAGGAAATCTGGTCTCTACATGCATTGTCCAATACATCGTTAAAAGCACATCCAGCCCTGACAACTTTGCTAAGTCTGGGATGTCCCACAAACTATTCAAGTAATGGCTTGATAATGTCATACTCTACCAAGCAACAGACCAGGTATCACCATCCCTGATTATGTCTTGTCTCAGCAGCAAGACAGGCAGAACAGAGATAGTGACATAGTGGTATACAGGCAGAAGGAAGTAATCATAAGAGTCCTTAATATTGATCCCGGAACCTGTTAAATGTCATGGCATAAGAGAAAGTAAAGAACTGTGGACATTGGCGATCTGAAACTGAAATAGAAAATGCTGATGAGCTTCATGGTATCAGATCAAACAAGTATAACAAAATAGCAGTCTGTTTTTGTTTTCTCATTCTTCACATTTGGATGCCATTGGCTGGCTTAATTGCTTATCCCTAATTGCCCTTGAATTGAGTGGCTTGTTAGGCCATTTCAGAGGTAGCAAAGGTATTAAAGGATATGGGTCAAAGACAAGAATATGGAGGTAGGCCACAGATTAGCCATGGTCTCGTTGAGAGGTGGAACTGGCCCGAGGAGCTGAGTGGTCTACTCCTGCTCTTCTGAAAAACTGTCAGAAGCAACTTCATTTGTGTTGGATGTAAAGAACTATCTGAATACCAATTATCCGAAAATCGGATTATCTGAAGGAGATCTCAAGGTCCTGATAGAAACATTACATCAAAGACATGTTTCCAGCACTGATCGCACCCTCTCCAAATGACTGACCACCCGCCCTCTCTCTCTCCCCACACTTTCCCTGGAGTCCTATAGAGGGGTGTACCCTAACCCCCCACTCCCCTTTCCCAGGAATAGTCTCTCCAACATTGTCCTGTACAGGGCAAATATTGAACCTGTCAAAAATTTACAGTAAAAAGTTGTGTGTGTGGCTGCAACTGTGTCTGTGTGCTTATTGGAGATTTACCCCACAGCTGAAGCAGCAGCAGTCTTGTTGTTGATGTGCAGTCCGGATGCCCCGGAGAGAGGCCCGGGGTGGCAGGAGGCTGTGTTGAGGATGGGGCTCGAGCACTTTGTGCTGGGGCGGGGGCGGGGTTGGACGGGGTGGAGGCGGGTTTGAACTGGGTTGGGAGGCGGGGGTGGGTTTGGATGAGGTTGGGGGTCGGGGGGCAGGTTTGGATGAGATTGGGGGGCGGGGGACAGGTTTGGACCTGGTTGGGGCTGGGGTGCGGGTTTGGACCGGATTGGGGGCGCGGGAGTGGATTTGGACCAGATCGGGGGCGGGGTTGGACTGACGTTGGGGGCGGGGGGTGGCATTGGATGGGCAAGTGGGTGGGGGCGGTGTTGGGGGCGATGTGTCGCGCAATGTGTGTTGCTGCAGTCTCCTGAACGGGGAGCAGACTTTAAAACAGTGAGCTCCAGAGGAAAAGCATTTAATCGATTTTCCGAATAATTGATTATCTGAACAAAATAGTGCCCGCCTATCTCATTCAGATTATCGAGTTTCCACTGTACATATTTAATTTCACAAATGAGTGGTCTCCTTGTTTGCCATGTTCAGCCACATATAAAGAATCCAGTTTGGTTTCTTTAATCATTTTATTTGTCTGCAGGTGGTTTTCTAAATTCATTATGAGCATCAAACATTCTAAATTGTTTGTAAACAGAGTTGGTAATGAAGTTTCATTAAATTGGTATATTGTGACGGAATTTATTATGTCTTAATAGCAGATTAATGACCTAATCCAAATATGTAAGCCTGTATATTCTGAGTGAAAAAAAACACAAGAAGGCAAAAACATATTGTGGTGAAGAGAAATAGGTATAATGCAAAATGCAGCTACTTGTAAAGAACTTGAGAGGATCCCTGGTTCTGTAGGCAATGTAGTTTCAATAGCAAACCTCGGAGATGAAATAATATATATCTCCTCAGTTAAAAACATTTCACACGGTGCCTTAGCTAAGTTACTTACCATACAATACAGGTCATCAATTAAACTAAATTAAGATCTAAAATTGCACAGTAGGAATGGCTAGAGGGCCTGTTTCGCTGAAAAGCCATTTTGACTGTGGTGCTGCACAGTAGGTGATAGTGTACTAGCAGCTCATTTACATCTCGCCAATTTTTCAGTTATTCACCTCAAAATTGAGAGAAATGGAGTACCAACATGTTATTGCTCATTTTATACTAACTCCAGTATCTTGAAAACCAGTTTTAAATTGACAAATACTATTTGGGCAGAATGGAAAGCTGTTACGTTTGGAGAGCAACAATCAAGTGCTTTTAGCTCTAATGAAAGGTAAGTTATATCAAAGTAACTTCACTGATGGTGCTTGGGAGTGCCTGGAAGACCGTCAACTTTGGTTTGCCTGAAACATGTTGGTCTTCCAAAACAAGGTGTTGACCCTGATTGAGTGTTACAGACTGGCACATTCTAAGGTCCAGGACTATGTGCTGAAGCTCACACTAAAGCTCAGGGCAGCTGCTGCAAAGGCACGGTGAGGAGAGATCACTGTCTAAAGTCTTTCTGCTGAAGTTAAAGGGAGGTCTGTTCACTATCTGACTCTTCATGTACTTCAATTCTACGTAAATATCATCTTGCACAAGTAAGGGATGCTTTTGGTATAGATGCTATAGGGAGGATATAAGAGGGGCAAGAGAGGAGGGGGAGTGGCATTTTTGATTAGGGATACTATTACGGCTGTACTTAGGGAGGATATTCCTGTTAATACGTCCAGGGAAGTTATTTGGCTTGAGCTGAGAAATTAGAAAGAGATGATCACCTCACTGGGATTCTCCTGTAGACCCCACAATAGTCGGTGGGAAATTAACAAGCAAATTTGTAAGGAGATCTCAGTTATCTGTAAGAATAACAGGATGGTAATGGTAGGGGATTTTAACTTTCCAAACATAGACTGGGATTGCCATAGTATGAAGGGCATGAGTGAACAGGAAGTTGTTAAGTGTGTATGAGAAAAGTTTATGATTTAGTATGTGGATATACCTACTGGAGAAGGTATAAAACTTGACCTACTCTTGGGAAATAAGGCAGGGCAGGTGACTGAGGTGTCAGTGGGGGAGCAATTTGGGGCCAGCACCATAATTCTATTAGTTTTAAAATAATGATGCAAAAGGATAGACTGGATCTAAAATTTAAAGTCCTAAATTGGAGGAAGACCAATTTTGACGGTATGAAGCAAGACCTTTCAAAAGTTGATTGAGGATGGATATTCACAGGTAAAGGTACGGCTGGAAAATGGAAAGCCTCCAAAAATGAGATAATGAGAGTGCAGAGACAGTATGTTCCTTTTAGAGTGAAAGACAAGGATAGTAGGTGTAGGGAATGCTGGGACTATAGAAATTGAGGTTTTGGTTATGAAGAAGAAAGAAACATATGTCAGGTACAGACAGCAGGGATTGAGTGAATCCATAGACAAGTATAAAGGCATTAGGTGTACACTTAGAACATAGAAAAATAGAACATAGAACAGTACAGCACAGTACAGGCCCTTCAGCCCCCAGTGTTGTTCCAATCTTTTATCCTACTCTAAGATCAAACTTACCTACATACCCTACATTTTACTATTGCCCCTGCACCTATCCAAGAGTTGCTTAAATGTCCCTAATGTATCTGATTCGACTATCACTGCTGGCAGTGCATTCCACGCTCCCACCACTCTCTGTGTGAAGAACCAACCTCTGACATCTCCCCTAAACCTTCCTGTAATCACTTTAAACTTATGCCCCCTTGTGATAGCCATTTCCGCTCTGGGAAAAAAGTCTCTGGCTATCCATTTTATCTATGCCCGTCATCACTTAAGAGGGAAATCAGGCGGCCAAAAAGAGGACATGGGATAGTTTTGGCAAATAGGATAAAGGAAAATCCAAGGGGATTCTGCAAATGCACTAATGACAAAAGAGTAACTGGGGAGAGAATTGGGCCCTTTATAGATCAGTAAGGCTGCCTATGTGTGGAACTGCAGCTGATGGGGGAGATACTAAGTGAATATTTTGCATCAGTGTTTACTGTGGAGAAGGATGTGGAAGATAGAAAGCATGGAGAAATAAATAGTGACATCTTGAAAATGCCATATTACAGAGGAGGGAGTACTGGACATCTTAAAATGCAAAAAGATGTATAAATTCCTGGGATTTGATCAGGTGTAACCTAGAACTCTGTGAGAAGCTAGGACAGTGATTACTGAGCCTTTTGATGACATATTTGTACAATCAATAACCACGAGTGATGTACTGGAAGAATGGAAGCTGGCTTATATGGTGCCACTACTTAAGAAAGGTGGTAAGGAAAAGCCAGGGAACCTAGACCAGTCAGCTTGACATCAGTGGTGAGCAAGTTGCTGGATAGAATCCTGAGGAACAGGATTTACATATATTTGCAAAGACAAAGACTGGTTAGGGATAGTTAATATGGGTTTGTGCATGGGAAATTGTATCTCACTAAATTGAGTTTTTTGAAGAAGCAACGAAGCGGATTGATTAGGGTAGAGTGGTGGACGTGATCTATATGGACTTCAGTGAGGTGTTTGACAATGATCCTCATGGTAGATTATTTAGCAAGGTTAGATCACGACATATAGAGGGAGAACTAGCCATTTGGATACAGACCTAACTCAAAGGTAAAAGACCAAGGTTGGTAGTCAAGGTTGCTTTTCAGTCTGGAGGCCTGTGACCAGTGGTGCACCACAAGGATCGGTGCTGGGTCCACTGCTTTTCATCATTTACAGAAATGGTTTGGATGTGAAGGTATGGTCAGTAAGTTTGCAAATGACACGAAAATTGCAGGTGTAGTGGACAGCGAAGAAGGTTACCTCAGAGTACTATGGAACCTTGACCAGATGGGCCAATGGGCCGAGGAGTGGCAGATGGAGTTTAATTTAGATAAATGTGAGGTGCTGCATTTTAGAAAGGCAAATCAGTGCAGAAGTTATACAATTAATGGTAAGGTCCTGGGGAGTATTGCTGAATAAAGAGACCTTGGCGTGTGTTCCTTGAAAGTGAGTCCCAGGTAGACAGGAGAGTCACAAAGGTGTTTGGTATGCTTGGTATGTCTTTATTGGTCAGAGCTATGAATTAGGAGGTCATGTTGCTGCTGTACAGGACATTGGTTAGGTCATTTTTTGGAATATCCTGTGCATTTCCGGTCTCCCTGCGGTAGAAATGAAGTTGTGAAACTTGAAAGGGTTCCGAAAGGATTTACAAGGATGTTGCCAAGGTTCAAGGGCTTGTGGTACAGGGAGAGGCTGAATAGGCTGAAATATTTTCCCCGGAGGGTCAGAGCCTGAGGGATGACCTCATACAGGTTTATAAAGTTTTGAGGGGCATGTATATGGTGAATAATCAAGGCCTTTTCTCTGGGATGGGGCAGTCCAAACTGGGCATAGGTTTAAGGTGGATGTGGAAAGATTTAAAAGGGTACTAAGGGGCAACCTTTTCATGCAGAGGATGGTACGTGATTGGAATAATCTGCCACAGGAGGTGGTGGAGACCGATAGAATTACAAAATTTAAAAGGCACCTGGTTGGGTATATGAATAGGAAGGGTAGGGGCATATGGACTAAATGCTGGCAAATGGGACTAGATTATTTCAGGATATCTGGTGAGCATGGATGAGTTAGAATGAAGGGTCTTTTCCCATGCTGTTCAGCTCTATGACTTAATGACTCTGTGCTTGTTGGATAGAGTTAAACTCCAATGTTAATTTGTTTTCTTGATATGCTACTGTACAGAACTGAACTGTGATTGTAACCGTGTACATATAAAGATATATTTTATGAATAAAGTATATTTTTGATGTAGAAAAGAAGGCTGGGCTATCAGATGGCTTTGGAATCAGTATAGTCAGTCAGAATACTATCCCCAAGCAAGGAAGACTACCCACTACTTCCTGCATTGACTCAATGGGTTAAGTGGCCTCCTTCATTGCTATAATGACCCCATGCCTACATATTCCAGAGATTAACTTGATTCTATTTGAGATTGGGGATTTTAGATGCACAATATTTTGACAAGGGTCACTGTATCTGTTTCTCAAGATTGAATGGATGGACAAAGTTGTGGTCTGCAGTCGAAGTGGGCCTCACCCTCCATGCTTCCTTGTTTTCTGACCAGCTTGATCCCAATGTTCTCACTGATATGCACCACAATGGTGCAATTTGATCTGATTCATGGAATATATTCTGCAAACACAAACTGACATAGTTTGCCAAACAATTTTGTCATTGACACATCGTTAAAGAAAATGACTGAAACCTTTACAGAAGATTTATAGTGGCATCTTATAAACAGAGTATAAACAAGTATTAGCATGTTTGGAAGAAAACAATTCTCTGCATGCATGGTCTACATCTACAATCTGAGGTTGTATAGAGAGAACAAATAGTTCACTAACAATTAATAGTAGGCCACATTCTAGTAAAAATAATGCTTGACTAATATCAACGAATTGACCCTGGGATCAGACAATGATCATTAGAGGGGAATTAATAGATTCCGAAGTAGTTCAATTCATGACCTGCTGTCAAGCAGCGTCACACCAAGCAGGGAGGCCCCAGCTTCAAATCCTGGAGCATACTGACTCAGCTAATCTGTTAGCATTGGTCTCAGCAATTCTGGACCAGGAAGGGGAAAATTCGCAATTCCTGCTTACTGCCCAAGTGATTCCTGTTAAAAGACCATGTTACATTAAGATAAAGATGGTTTTCATGGCACAATGCTAGTGTCCCTATCTCTCAGCCAGAAGGCTCAATTTCATGTCCTCCTGCTCCACAGATGTGTCATGCACCTCTGAACTGACTGATTTGAAAATAACTAGAAGAGGGTAGAAGCTAGCACTGCGAACTGTCTAATTCTCGGATAAAGGGGTCTTGTACATTGGTAGTGTCCTTCTTCTATGCCAGAAGGTCTATGTTCAAGTCTACTTGCTCCAGAGGTGTGAAATGACATCTCTGAGCACACTGCTTAGAAACAATTACAAAATAGAAAAGACATCCTCTTTGAAGGAGGCACCAACAATATATTGGATGAAGATAGAGTCATATTGACATTGGGCAAATAGTCTAACTAAGTTCATGATGAATATTGTTGTGCTTTTGGGCATGAAGCATGTGTCACTGTATCCCAAGCTGAGTCTTCTGAAGGCAGAAAAGAAAACAGCTGAGCAGTAGGGCAATACTAACTGAAACAGTATTGACAACTGTATTGATTACATGGCATTAAACGGAATCATTCAGGGTCCAATCCCAATTAGTTCCTAACATTGCAACAAATTGCTAATGATCATTTTGAAACTGCCATTCTCTGAAAAGGACTCTAGCAAACAAGGCTTATTATTTTAGATGTGCTTTTAAATATTGATCTGCAACATTCAGTCACAAATGTATTAAAGAGTTCACTGTTAGAATATTTCAATGCTGTAGTTTCACAGCAGCAGTGCTGGAATAAATTATACAACTTAAACTGACTTTCATAGCTCCCAGTACGAAAATTATCAGCTGAGGAATTCCTTTATAATTTAATGGTGAACATATAACACCACTTTTGTATTTTCTGTCTTTAAAATCAATAAGAAAAACGATCACAGGAACAATTTTCCCAACATTGCATTTCCAACAAAAGAAGAGAGTTTCTATTGGAAATTCAGCCCTGTAGGACCTCAACCTTTTGGCTGGAGCTCCATGTACATTATGTACCAGGATTTCTGCTATGACCTTTTCATGTGCAAAGTCAACTATGCAAAGATCAAAAATATCCTTTACATTGAGTTATGTTATAAAGAGTCATGGGACTTGAAACTACAACTCTGTTTCTCTTCTGACAGCTGCTGTCAGCCTTGCCCACTCTCCTAGCTTTATCCAATTCTCCTGCAGCCTCTCCACCTCCTTAACACTAATCACCACTTGATACATCTTTTTTTCATCTGCAAAACTAGCAACCATCCCCTCAGTTCCTTCATCCAGATCATTAATGTATAACAGATGTGATCCCAAAATGAACCCATGACAGCCATCCTGATAAAAGACCCCTTCACCCCTACCCTCTGCCTCTGTCAGTCAGCCAATTTCCCAGTACCTGAGTTTTTTTGTGTCTCTAACTAAATTCTTTATCCATGCAACTACCTTGCCCCTAATAGGAGAAAGTGAGGACTGCAGATGCTGGAGATCAGAGTCCAGAGTGTGGTGCTGGAAAAGCACAGCAGGTCAGGCAACATCCAAGGAGCAGGAGAATTGACATTTCGGGCATTCGTTCTTGATCAGGAATTTATCAAAGTCCTGATGAAGGGCTTATGCCTGAAATGTAGATCCTCCTGCTCCTCGGATGCTGCCTGACCGGCTGTGTTTTTCCAGCAGCACACTCTTGACCCTTGCCCCAAATACCATGGGCTCTTGTTTAACAGCTTCTTTTGTGGCACATTATTAAAGAACTTTGGAAAATCCAAATAGATCACTTTTGCTGGCTCTCTTTTGTTGAACTTGCTCATTACTTTCTCAAAGAGATCTAGCAGATTTGTCAGACATGACCTCCCTTTGACATAGTTGTGCTGACTCAGTTAAAGTACTCCGCGATCTCATCCTTAATAATGGACCCTAAAGTTTTATCAGCACCCAAGGACAGACTAACCAGCCTGTAATTTCCTGTCTTCTGCCTCCTTTCCTTCTTAAACAGAGGTGTTATGTTAATCATTCTCCAGTCCTCTGGGACCCTTCCCTGACTCCAGTGATGCCTGAAGCATTACCGCCAATGCTTCTACAATTTCCTCAGCTATCTCCTTCAGAACTCTGGGGTATAGTCCATCTGGTGCAGGTGATCTATCCACCTTCAGACTTTTCAGCATCACCAACACTTCTCCTTAGAGATGACCACTACAGTCGCCTCTGCCTCCTGACGCTCTTGAAGTTCTGGGCAGAAGTGAGTACTGCAGATGCTGGACATTAGAGTCAAGATTAGAGTGGTGCTGGAAAAGCACAGCAGGTCAGACAGCATCCGAAGACCAGGAAAATCCATGTTTCGGGCAAAAGCCCTTCATCAGGAATGAGGTTCTCTTGAGGTTCTGGCATGCTACTAGTGTCTTCCACCGAAATGACATGTTTTGATGGGAAGAGCTTATCTTGTGATGTCCGTTAGCCTTTTCAGGTAGTAACAGCCTTCTCAAACTGTCTGCACTGGGACACAGTATCATGGTCTCTGTCAGTGAGGCAGTGGAAAGCAGTCAAAGGATGGTCTCAGAATACCTGCTCCATATTTTATGAAATTGGATAGCTCTTTCAAAGAGCCAGCGTAGGCAGAATGATCTCCCTCTATGCTGTAAGATCTGCAAAAGAATTACAGCACTCCTTTTTGAGCACATCAACAGCAGCTTAATCAGGTGACTGATAGAATATGGTAAGGGTGTCCCCTGCTGCCACATTATGGCTTTACACAACTTAATACAAGCACAAAGATCATTACTTGAAGTTAAAAAGGGGATCTGTCTGAACTGCCGATTGATTTTCATATCGTGGGCTGTGGCATTAACCTGGACTGAGGTCTTTGCAAAGAACGCACAGTCTCACTTGATCTTCTTACATGGCAACAAAATCCTCATAAATTTTAGGCATGGCATTTCTCCTTCATGTTTCAGAGTTATGGAAGATATATCTGCAAGCTAAAATGTGAATGCATTGTGGAAGTGAAATAGTTGCAGAAAGGAAGGCCTCCAGCCTCACTCTGGCCTTTAATGAGGGCCATGGTGGTTTCATGGTGGGTATCCATTTATCAGTTCCCCTCAGATAACAACCTAAGATATCCTCTTGGCACTGCAGAGTCTGTTAAGTGACACTGGATGCCCAGAACATCAAGGTGGCTTATATATTCTTGGCATTAATTTTTTTTATGAAGCTCTGAAACGTAGTCATATTTTCCACAAATCAACATTAAAACACAATTTATAAATTATAATAGTTAATTGCTTGAAAAAGAAGAATAAGAAAAACACCAAACTGGGAGTCTCCTGCAGAGAAAAACATCATTGCAGATTTGATGAACTAAATGACCTCTGGCTGTGCTGTAATATTTTATGATTCTGTTTGTTCGGCTGTTTGTGTTTACCCACACTTGCTACTTGTAGGAGCAGGTATGCCCAGCTTAACATGCAGCAGTGAGACTTGTGTTGCTGCTTGTTAATGCTTTCTACTGCACTGACAGTCTGGGCGCCACACTTGAGTAAGGTTATAAAGCATTGGAGAGTTTGCAGGAAAGATTTCTAAGAAGTGTTCCAAGGATGAGAAGCTTCAGTCAGATGGACAGACTGGAGAAGTTGGAACTGCCCTCCTTGAAGGAGAGAAGCTTGAGAGGGATTTTGATGGAGCTATTCAAAATCATCAGGTAACTGTGCAGGAAATTACAAAATCACAGAACAGAGATAAGCCATTTGGCCAACTGTCCTCGAACCAGGAAATAGGGAGAAACTATCCCCATTGGTGGAAGGATCAAGAATCAGAGCATTTTAAGGCATTTTGAAGACATTATTTTGAATCATTCAAATTGATGATAGGATGTGATCACCACTGGCTAGGACAAGATTTATTGCATATCCTAATTGCTCTGGAGAAGATGGTGAGCCACCTTCTTGAACCTTTAAGGATGTAAGCTGACTGGCAAAAGGAGAATGAGGAAAACAAAAATGTTCAAGCAGTGTGTGATTAGGATATATAATGCACTGCTTGAGAGTTTGGTAGAGGCAGATTCAATCAAATCATTTGGGAGGGAATTAGTTATTATCTGAAAAGGAAGAAATTGCAGAATTATTAGGAGAAGAATGGAGAATGATATTAGATGTATTGTTTCTTCAGAGAGTCAGCACAGACACAGTAGGCTGAAGAGCTTCATTCTGTGCTGTAACCATTCTATAACTCTATGATTCACTTCATAATTCTAATGAAAGGAATATGTTTGCCTTATATCCTCCCTGTATTCTAGCAAGTGCATCGAAGTGAAAAATCTGTACTTGTAAGTGGAAAACAGGTGCATGCAAGTGCACTGTACTGACATTATTGCAGCTCAGGGGACCTCTGTCCAAAACATACTGGCTTGTCAGCACCAACTTCTGCTGCATTAACAGATGGGTCTCTCCCTTAACACCACTGAATAAAGCTCAGGAGGTGTCAATTGTTGAGTTCCTACTATGTGACTGTGGTAATTACTCGGGATGCTTGTGAATAATGATGTTTAGTATCCTTCAGCAAGCTGCTAACTTTATTCCATGAGAAATAATGAATGGTACATAGCCATTAGACAGTATCAAAGACCACTCACCAACTCACATGTTTCTTCTTCAGTAAATGGTTTCTAAGAGTTGAGCACAGTTTTCATCCATATATAGATGTAACTCTTATGTGAGTTTTGTGAGACTGTATTGTCAATGTTGTTTGATAGGAATGCAGACTGGAGCATCAGGCAGATTAATGGTTGTGAAGTTATGAGTGCCATAATCAGAAATGACGACTTTCACATCTTGTCATCCAAACTGTTCTCCCGAGGAGGATATATTCAAAATATGTTTATGGTACTTCGGATAGAACCTATGATTTAGTGCAATGCATATTAAAGAATTGATACAGAAACTCCATTTCCTCGAGCCACACACCTCGAGACCAAAGAGCTGCACCATTTCTGCTCCACCATCCTTCCTTCTCATCTCTCTCGACTCATTCCAGATTGCCCCAAGGCAGAAATGTAAAAGGAAAAAGCACCAGGTTAATTGGACATACAGGAAGTAATATTTAAAGAAGCTGTTCCCTTAGCAAAAGAGATCAGGAAATCACAGGTGCATTGCTAGCTACTTTTTAAAGTGTTGTGTCAGTAGGTGAAGTGCCCACTGCCCACACAAATCAAACTTCCTGTCACAGCATTTTAGTTTAACCCATATAGAGTTAGTTATTCATTTCTTCCAATTCAAGTTTAGAAAAGCAAGAATTATTTCAATTTTCATTATTTACATTCTTCTATAAATTCCACTATTGTAACTGGGTTAAATCTGTTTTAAAATTGAAGTATCGCCGATTTTCAAATATACCAATAATCTAGAAATTCCTGTGATTGGAAAGGACAGTTTAACAACAAAATGTTTTTGCAAGAATGAGGAACAGTTAGTGTTGGGAGGGAGAGGTTAATGTTGGGAGGGATTCTGATCTGGCAGTGTTCTGTTCTTTTCTGAGGCTGTTGCAAATTGTTCTCCTTCCTGGAGTGGTTCAATAATATGGTCATCAGTTTAACAGGACAGCCCTGAAATCCTGGCATTCAGCATAAGATTGACGATGCAGAAGAGAGTGCTCTGGAATTCACAGGCTTCTTTTACACCTTAATTAATTATAATGCAAGGATTGTCAGAAGGAGCCTGGGCACATTTTGCAGAAACATCTTTTTTAACCAATTTTTCCAAGCAACACAGCTCACGTTTGTCCAACAAAGCGGTAGCTTGGCCGAGCGGTCTAAACCACTGGATTTAGGCTCCAGTCTCTTCAGAGGGGTGGGTTTGAATCCCACCGCTGCCAGCCAGCATTTTCTTTCCTTTATTGGTCAGAGCATTGAGTACAGGAGTTGGAAGGTCATGTTGCGGCTGTACAGGACATTGGTTAGGCCACTTTTGGAATATTGCATGCATCTCTGGTCTCCCTTCTATCAGAAGGATGTTGTGAAACTTGAAAGGGTTCAGAAAGATTTACAAGGATGTTGCCAGGGTTGGAGGATGGAACATCGGAGGCTGAGGGGTGACCTTATAGAGGTTTATAAAATCATGAGGGGCATGGATAGGATAAACAGACAAAAGTCTTTTCCCTCAGTCCAGAACCAGAGGGCATAGGTTTAGGGTGAGAGGGGAAAGATATAAAAAAGACCTAAGGGGCAACTTTTTCACGCAGAGGGTGGTATGTGTTTGGAATGAGCTGCCAGAGGATGTGGGGAGGCTGGTACAATTGCAACATTTAAAGGTTACCTGGATGGGTATATGAATAGGAAGGATTTGGAAGGATATGGCTTGCAAGTGGGACTAGATTGGGTTGGAATATCTGGTCAGTATGGACAAAATAGACGGAAGGGTCCGCTTCCATGCTGTACATCTCTATGATTCTAATGTGATGCACCAAGCAGCTTCTGCACACTTCAAACAAGGCTCCATGTTATGCCAGCAATTGTATCAGTATTGACTTGATGAGAAATTGGTTTAGCTCAATTGGCTGGATTGTTGGTTTACAGAGCAGTGTGACGCCAATGGCATGGGTTCAATTCCTATCACTGGTTTGAGGTTGCCATGAAGGACTCTTCTTACCAGACAGAATATAGCTAAGGTTACTACTGAAGTGAGGGAAGAGATTGCTGCACTTTTGGCGAGGATCTTTGTGTCCTCACTGTCCACTGGAGTAGTACAAGATGATTGAAGGGTGGCAAATGTTATTCCCTTGTTCAAGAAAGGGAACAGGGATAACCCTGAAAATTACAGACCAGTCAGTCTTATGTCTGTGGCGGGGAAATTATTGGAGAGGATTCTGAGAGACAGGTTTAATGATTATTTGAAAATGTATAGCTAGATTTAGAGATAGTCAGCATGGGTTTGAGAGCCTTATTGAATTATTTGAGGATGTGACAAAACTCATTGAAGGTAGACCAGTGGATGTGGTGTATGTGGATTTCAGTAAGACATTTGATAAGGTTCCCCATGGTGGGCTCATTCAGAAAGTAAGGAGGCATAGGATACAGGGAAATCTAGCTGTCTGGATACAGAATTTGCTGGCCAAAGAAGACAGAGGGTGGTGGTTAATGGAAAGTAATCAACCTGGAACTCAATAACCAGTGGCGTTCCACAGGGATCTGTTCTTGGACCTCTGCTCTGTGATTTTTATAAATGTCTTGGATGAGGAAATGAATGGATGAGTAACTAAGTTTGCCGATGACATGAAGTTTGATGGAGTTGTGCATAGTATGGAGGTCTGTTGTAGGTTGAAACAGGACATTGACAGGATGCAAAACTGTGCTGAGAAGTGGCAGATGGACTCCAACCTGGAAAAGTGTGAAGTGATTCATTTGCAAGGTCGAATTTGAATGCAGAATACAGGGTTAAAGGCAGGATTCTTGGCAGTGTGGAGGTAAAGAGGGATCTTGGGGTCCACATCCATAGATCCTTCAAAGTTGCCACCTAAAGTTGATAGAGTTGTTAACAAGGTGTATGGTGTGTTGACTCTTATTAGCAGAGGGATGGAGTTTAAAAGCCATGAGGTTATACTGTAGTTCTATAAGCCTTTGGTAGAGCACACTTGGAATATTTAGTTCAGGTTGCCTCATTATAGGAAAGATGTGGAAGCTTTAGACAGGGTGTGGAGGAGATTTACCAGGATGCTGCCTGCATTGGAGGGCATGTCTTATGAAGAAAGGTTGAGGAATTTAGGGCTTTTCTCATTGGAGCAAAGAAGGATGAGAGGTGATTTGATAGAGGTGCACAAGATGATGAGAGGCATAGATAGTGTGGATAGCCAGAGACTTTTTCCTGGGACGGAGATGGCTATTGTGAGGGGACATAATTTTAAGGTGATTGGTGGAACCTTTAGAGGAGATGTCAGAGGTAGGTTCTTTACACAGAGAGTGGTTGGAGCATAAAATGCACTACCAGCAGTGGTAGTAAAGTCAGATACATTAGGGACATTTAAGCAACTCTTGGGTAGGTACATTGATGCCAGTGAAATGAAGGGTATGTAGGTTAGTTTGATCTTAGAGTAGGATAAAAGGTTGGCACAACATCAAGGACTGTTCTATGTTCTATCATCTCAACCTCTTCCATCACCTGAGGTCTGGTGGCCCTCAGGTTAAATCACTACCAGTCGCTTCTCTCTAATGAGAGAGCAGCCCCTATGGTCTGGTAAGACTATGGCGACATATCATCAAAAATTGACTTGATACATTGAATAGCCTGAATTCAGGATTTCCAATGGGAACAAATTCATTCATAAGACTAAAGGAAAAGTAGAAATTTTGCTTTTCCCTCCATCCACCACATCAAAGCAGTTCTCAGGTTTTCAGGTCCTATACTAAACAAAAAAAAGCAAAGGAATTGCAGACGCTGTAAGTCAGAAACGAAAACAAAAACAGAAATTGCTGGAAAACTCAGCAGGTCAGGTCAGAAGGACAGTTCTGAAGAAGGGTCACTGGACCCAAACTTTAACTTGGCTTTCTGTCCATAGATGCATGAGTTTTTCCAGCAATTTCTGTTTTTTGTTCAGAGCCTATGTTGCATTTGATAAAATAAATCATTTGAAACTGTAAACTCTACAGCCAAGAAATTATTTTAAAACAGTGAGAATTTCCTCCCATACTTGAGCTCATCAGAACAGTTTCTGGTCTACCTCCCAGGACTGCACATGATGGAACCAGTGTCCACTCTCCTGGTGCACACTTTCCCAGCTCTCTGAGCTGTTGTGTAATTTAGTGGATGACAGTCTGGCACTCCAACAGACTTCCTATCAGAAAATTAAGGTTCTGGTCACTGGTGTGCATGCTGTTTTTTACTTTGCCTCACAAGTACATATGAACATGTAAATTAGGAGCAGGAGTAGGTCAGTTGACACCTCGAGCCTGCACCTCCATTTAATAGGATCACAGTTGATCCAATTGTAACTTTGACACTGTCTTCCTATCTACCCCTCTTAATCTTGCATTTTTTTGCTACCCAAGAATCTATCCACTTCTCCCTTGAAAATATTCAAAGTTTCTGCTTCCAGTGCAGTTGGAAGAGTTCCAAAGACTCATGACCCCTTGAAGAAAATATCTTCATTTTAAGTGGATGACTCCTTATTATTTAACAGTGATCACTAATTCTAGGTTCTTTCACAAAAGAAAACTTCGTCTCCTTATTTGCCCTGTCAAAGCCCTTTAAAATTTTATATGTTTCAACTAAGTCATCTCTTACTCTTCGGAACTTGAATGGATACTAGTCCAACCTTTCCAGATAACACTTGTATTTCAGGTATTCATCCAATAACCATTTTTGAATTATTTCCAATGCATTTACATCCTTCCTTAAATATGGAACCAGTACTGTACAAAGCACTCTTCAAAGATTTCTCCCAGCACAGTTGAATGTAGAAAGATCCCTCTTATAACACATTTCTGTTACCATGCAACAATGATGGAGGAAGTGAATGTTTGTGGATGTGGTGCAAATCAAGATTTTGATGGTGATAAACATCCTGAGGGTGATTGGAGCTGCACCCATCCAGGCACATTCCCGAATCATACTAACAGCATTTAAAGATACAATTTCACTGGATCAGGTGAGCAAAACATTTACATTTGAATATGTCATGATTTGTTCGGTTACTTCAACAACTAGAAATGAACTTAAGAAATGAAACAAAAGCTGGAAAGACAAGCAAAAAGATTTTTTTAGACTAAATCTCCAAAAGTGCTTTTCTAACTTCTGAAATGAGGAGAAAGCACCTGCTTGTGAACAAATCAATCCAATGAGAAGACACTGACAAACTGACATAAGAATTGAAAAAAATAGGACAGACAAAGTTGAAAATACCAAGGAACAAAACAAAGGAGTATTTTAAATAGTTGCATAGAAATTTGTTTGTGTTGCCATGGAGTCCCCTCTCCTATGAAATGTTGTTGTACAAATGACTAATCGATAGCACAGAAATATTCTCATATATCCTCTCAGCTCCAGAACATCTCTGCATGAGTTTCTCAGGGTAGAGTCCTTGGCAAAACCCTCTGCATCAATGACCTTCCCTCCATCATAAGGTCAAAAATGGCAATATTCACTGGTGATTGTACAAATGTTCAGTACCATTTGGAACTTTTCAGATACTGAAGCAATCATTGTCTAAATGGAGCAAGACTGAACATTCCAGATTGGCTTATAAGTGATGAGTAAGATTTGAACGACACAAGTGCCAGGCAATAACCATTTCCAGCAAGACAGAATCTAATCATCACCCCTTGACAATGAATGTCATTGCTGAATCCTCCATTATCATGATCTCGGGGCTTACCATTGAACAGGAACTGAACCCCAGAGATGAGAGCTGAAAAT
The DNA here is from genome assembly GCF_047496795.1 of Chiloscyllium punctatum. Taxonomy (NCBI): domain Eukaryota; kingdom Metazoa; phylum Chordata; class Chondrichthyes; order Orectolobiformes; family Hemiscylliidae; genus Chiloscyllium; species Chiloscyllium punctatum. Next base: position 86,661,562 of record NC_092746.1, on the reverse strand, counting down.
GTGTTGCTGGAAAAGCGCAGCAGGTCAGGCAGCATCCAAGGAACAGGAGAATCGACGTTTCGGGCATAAGCCCTTCTTTGGGAATGAGGAAAGTGTGTCCAGCAGGCTAAGATGCTGGACATACTTTCTTCATTCCTGAAGAAGGGCTTATGCCTGAAACGTCGATTCTCCTGTTCCTTGGATGCTGCCTGACCTGCTGCGCTTTTCCAGCAACACATTTTCAGCTCTGATCTGCAGTCCTCACTTTCTCCCCAGAGATGAGAGGCTTATCTTATGAAAAGCAATTGAGCTGTTTAAGTCCATACTCATTGGAACTTAGAAGAATGAGAGGAGATCTAATTGAGATTCATTAGATGCTCAAGCGAATTGACAAAATGTTTGGTCTTGTGGGAAAATCTAGAATGAGAAGTCAGAGTTTGCAGATCAGAGGTAGTAGATTTAAAACAAAGATAAGGAGAACTAACTTCTCTGAAAGGGTCCTGCATTTGTTGAATTCACTACCACAGAGTGCAATCAATACTGGGACATTGAGTAAATTTAAAGATGAGATAGATTTTTAATCACTAATGGGTTGAAGGGTTATGGAATGCAGGCAGGAGAGTGGAGTAGAGGCTGAGCTGAGATCATTCATGATCATATCAAATGGTGGAGCAGACTGTAGGGACTGAATCGCCTACTCCTGCTCCTAGTTCTTCTGTTCTTAAGTTCTTATGACTGAACTAGTCATATATATACTGTGGCAAAAGGAGCAAATCATAGCCTGGGAATTCTACAGCAAGTAACTCACTGTCTTACTCCCCAAATCCTATTCATCATCTATATGGCACAAGTCAGGAGTGTGATGGAGTAACCTCCATTTGCCTGGACGAGTGCAGCTCCAATCACCCTCAAGATATTTAACACCATCAAAAGCTTGAATTGCACCACATCCACAGCATTCACTTCCTCTAACACTGATGCATGGTAACAACAATGTATCTACAAGGTGCACTTACAAAAATTTACCCAATTCTCCTTTGACAGCACATCCAAAATTTATAAACATACCATCTGGAAGGACAAAGGCAAGGAAATACCACCACCAGCAAGCTCCACACCAAATCACTCACTCTCCTGCTTTGGAAATGTATCACCGTCCCTTCATGATTGTTGGGTGAAAATCCTGGACCTCCCATCCTAACAGCATTGTGCATGTACCAGCACAACATGGACTGCAGTAGATCACCATCATCTTCTCGAGGGAATTAAAGATCAATGATGTATGCCACTCAGCGTGCTGACGCATTGGTTTATGCTTCCGAAAGCTGCAAGCACACATGGACCTTAGAGGTCTGAACAGTGGAAAGGAATATTAGAGGGAATGTTATGATAGGGATGGGCAATAAACACTGACCTAAATTTGGATGACCACATCACACGAATGAGTAAAAAACAGAGAAGTCCAAGTTGTAACAACTTACCAGGTTGGGAAATAAACAAGAAAGACACAGACAAGCAGAGCAAACAGCAACTGAGTATGACTGATTGGAAGTTTTAGTCAGTTGCATTAGTTGTCTTTGCACGCATCTATGGTATATTAACTTTGCAATACTTTATAATGGAAAGTGATGCAATGTGGCAAATGTCTTTTGTTAAAACAGCTCTAAGACAAATGTAAATGAGATTGCCCATTTACGTTTTGCATCATCTCAACACTTAGGCAGCTTGCCACATATTAGATAAGTACTGACAGTGAAAATGGCTCCAGGCAGACTATTTCATTCGTTATATTTGTATGCCTATCTGTCCACAGATCAAAACCTTTCTTGGACTGAACCATTGATTTAAGCATAAATCATTAAACACTTACAGGAAAGTACAGAAGCAAAGCTCCAAAAAGAATTGTCTCCAGCAACACCAGTCCTGATGCTCGGATACTCTGAAAGATGAAAAAAAGATTTCACATTGTTGTTTGACATCAATTATGAACAATTTAACAAAGAAAACTGACACTTAATGCAAAATGACAACTTACTGAAAAAAACTACTGCTCCTACGAGGAAAGATCACTTATCCACATTCAAGACTGTGTTTACTTTAGCTTAAGAACCATAGTACAAAAGAAGGTTGAATGGAGAATAAAATGCTGTGCAGCACCAACAAATTGCCTCTGTCATGTCAATATTTTAAAATTAATTAACTCTCACTGGAATTTCTCAAAAATATATATGATTAATTTCTTTTAGATTTTCTATCGATTTCTGTTACCAGTACCATTGTTATTTATAAGTATTTAACATTTTGTGTGGTTCCGGTTGTTGGAGGTCAGTCACCTCAGCTTCAGGGTTTATATCAAGGCCTTCACATCTTGTTATCCAAACTGTGTTCACAAGAAAGGGAGGACTGCAGATGTTGGAGATCAGAGCTGAAAATGTGGTGCTGGAAAAGCGCAGCAGGTCAGGCAGCATCCAAGGAACAGGGGAATCGACGTTTCGGGCATGAGCCCTTCCTGATCTGCTGCGCTTTTCCAGCAACACATTTTCAGCTGTGTTCACAAGAAGTCACACCACACACCAGGAGGACAGACTCAAAATATACTTTATAGTACTTAGGATAGATAATATGATTTAGTGCAATGCATATCAAACAATGTGTAGTATTTGCTCAGGATAGTGTCATAGGCCCATCCATTTCCAGCAGCTTCGTCAGCGACTTTCCCTCCATCATAAGGTCAGAAGTGGGGATGTTTACTGCTGATTACACAATGCTCAGCCCCGTTGGCAATTTCTGAAATACTGGAGCAGTCCTGATTCCAATGCAGCAAGACCTTGACAATATCCAGGATTGGGCTGAGGAGTAGCAAGTAACATTCGCACCACACAAATGCCAGGCAATGGCCAACTCCAATAAGAGACAATCTAACAACTGCACCTTGACATTCAACGTTAATCCCCACTATCAACATTCTGGGGCTTACTATTGACAACAAACTTAACAAAATTTGCTACATAAACACAGTGGCTACAAGAACAGGTCAGAGACTAGGAATACTGCTGCAGGTAACTCATCTCTTGACTCCCCAAAGCCTGTACACCATCTGCATTGCATAAGTCAGGGGCACGATTGAAAACTCCCCACTTCCCTGGGGAAGCTTAACATCATCCAGGAAAAAAACAGCCTCCTGGATTGAGACTACCTCCATCAGCATTCACTTTCTCCACCAGTAAACACTCAGTAGCTGCAGTGCTTGCTCCCTACAAGATGCATTGCAGAAATTCACCAAAGCTACTTAGACTGCACATTCCAAAGCCCAGAACACTTCCATCTAGGAGGACAAGGTCAATACATACATGGGAACAGCACCACCTACAAGTTCCCCTCCAAGCTACTCATCATCCTGCCTTGGAAACACATCACTGTTCCTTCTCTGTTATTAGGCGAAAGTCCTGGAATTTCCTCCATTGGGACATTATGGATCAACCTACAGTGTGTGGACTGCAGCGATTCAAGAAGGCAGCTCACCACCATCTTCTCAAGGCCAATTAGGGGGAAGCAATAAATGCTGGTGAGCTAGTGATACCCATATTCCAAAAGAGAACAATAAAAAGGAGGATAAGGCCCAAAAGCAGATGTGGGAATTGCAATGTGTGACTAACCCAAGCCTTCTCTTTGCATTTCAGACAAAAAACAGACTTCATTCCAAGTTCCCGTTTACATGATTGCATCATGCAACCAGCTGCTGGGTGGCTACAGACTTGAGCCAGGGGCAGAAAATCATTCGAAAATTCAAGCCAGTCTACTCTACATAGTTTAAACTCTGAAAGGTGAAGTGCATTTGTTTGGGAGAAAGTGTGTTAAAATTATTGCAAAAAATCCTTTGGGCTATGGCCAAACATAGAAGTGGCAGAAAATAACAGAGAATGCAGTTTCCAATGTTCTCTGACACAAAATGAAGGTCTTGATGGACAGAAGGAGAGTTGTTCTTTATTGTTAGGGAGCCAAAAGATCCTTCAGGCAAACTTGGAGAAGACAATGGGAACAGAAAGCAATTGCAATGAATTCTTGGAATGCAGTCCCAATGAACCGAATGCAGTGCCAAAAGTGGTTCAAAGATCTCACACAAGTAATTCAAACCTAATAATGGCATTTTCAAATGGCATATCAAGTCACACCACAATTAGCCTCCAACTGCAATGTTCCACAGTGTCATCATTCAATTAAAAACAATCTCTATCAATCAGGATGTACCCTTGACATTCAATGCTTCACCTCAGCTTCACAGACTTACTGTGCTTTAAGAAAAGTAGAATAGAACATGAGAAAAAAAACTAGCTCAGAATAAAAAGACAGATAAAAAAAGTTTCTATAAATATATAAAATGAAAAAGAGTGGCTAAGGTAAACATTGGTCCTTTAGAGGATCAGGAAGGGCATTTAATTATGCGATATGAGGAAATGGCCGAGGCATTGAATAGGAATTTCGTGTCGGTCTTCACAGTGGAGGACAAGAATAACATGCCAGTAATTGACAAAGAGACAAAGGGAGGTGAAGACCTGGAAGAGGTAGTGTTGGGAAAGCTAATGGAGCTAAGGATAGACAAGTCTCCTGGCCCTGATGGAATGCATTCCAGGGTATTAAAAGAGATAGCGGGAGAAATAGCAAGTGCACTTGTGGTAATTTTCCAAAATTTGCTGGACTCTGAGGTAGTTCCAGCAGATTGGAAAACAGCAAATGTGATGCCACTGTTTAAAAAGGGCATGATTTGGAGATGCCGGTGTTGTACTGGGGTGTACAAAGTTAAAAATCACACAACACCAGGTTGTAGTCCAAGAGGTTTATTTGGAAGCACTAGCTTTCGGAGTGTCGCTCCTTCATCCGAAAGCTAGTGCTTCCAATTAAACCTGTTGGACTATAACCTGGTGTTGTGTGATTTTTAACTTTAAAAAGGGTGATAGACAAAAGATGGGGAATTATAGACCAGTTAGCTTAACCTCTGTAGTAGGGAAGATGTTTCAGTCTGTTATCAAGTAAGGAATAGAAAGGCATCAAGATAGAAAATGTCCCATTGGGCAGACACAGCATGGGTTCGTGAAGGGCAGGTCACGCTTAACTAATCTTTTGGAATTCAATGAAGACATCGCAACCACAGTGGACAAGTGGGACCCAATGGATGTGGTGTACCTAGATTTCCAAAAAGGCTTTGACAAGTTGTCGCACAAGAGGCTGCTGCATAAAATGGCATTACGTGTAAAGTATTGACATGCATAGAGGATTGGTTGACTAACAGGAAGCAAAGATTGGGGATAAATGAATGCTATTCTGGTTGGCGATCAGTGACTAGTGATGTGCCTCAGGGATCAGTGTTGGGACCTCAATTATTCACAATTCACAGTTTGCCGATGATATTAAGATGAGTGGCAGAGCAAAGTGTGCAGAGGACTGTGAAACCTTGCAGAGGAACATAGATACTTTAGGTGAGTTGGCAAAGGTCTAGCAGATGGAATACAGTGTTAATAAATGTGAAGTTATCCATTTTGGTAGGAGTAACAGTGCAAAATTACTATTACTTGAATGGTAAAACGTTGCAGCGTGCTGCTGTGCAGAGGGACTGAGTGTCCTTGTGCATGAATTATAGAAGGTTGGTCTGCAGGTACAATAGGTAACGAGGAAGGCAAATAGAATTTTGTCCTTCACTGCTGAAGGGATTGAATTTAAGTGCAGGGAAGTCATGTTGCAGCTGTATAGGGTGCTGGTGAGGCCACATCTGGAGTACTGCGTGCACCTTTGGTCTCATTACTTGAGAAAGGATATACTGGCACTGAAGGGGGTGCAGAGGAGGTTCACTAGGTTGATTCTGGAGTTAAGAGGGTTGGCTTATGAGGAGAGACTGAGGAGACTGGGATTAGATTCATTGGAATTTAGTAGAATGAGGGCGGATCTTATAGAAACATATAAATTATGACAGGAATAGATAAGATAGACGTAGAGAGGATGTTTCAACTGGCAGGTAAAACTAGAACAAGAGGGCATTCCCTCAAAATCAGGGGAAGCAGATTTCGGACCGAATTGAGAAGGAACTTCTTCACCCAGAGGGTTGTGAATCTATGGAATTCCCTGCCCAGTGAAGTAGTTGATGTTACTTCAGTAAATATTCTTAAGGCTAAGGTAGACTTTTTTTTGAACAATAAAGGAATTAAGGGATACGGTGAGAGCGTGGGTAAGGGCAGCTGAGGCACTTGTGACACTCCACGGGTCACAGGACCCCAGTCTGAAAAACAACCCTCTACCACCACCCTCTGTCTTCTACCTTTGAGCCAGTTCTGCATCCCAATGGCTAGTTCTCCCTGTATTCCATGAGATCTAACCTTGCTAATCAGTCTCCCATGGGAAACCTTGTTGAACACCTTATAGAAGTCCATATAGATCACATCTACTGCTCTGCCCTCATCAATCTTCTTTGTTACTTCTTCAAAAAACTCAATCATGGTTTCCCACGCACAAACCATGCTAACTATCCCTAAGCAATCCTTGCCTTTCCAAATGCATGCACATCTTGTCCCTCAGTATTCCCTCCAACAACTTGCCTACTATCGATGTCAGGATTCCCAGTCTTTAGTTTCCTGGCTTGTCCTTACCACCTTTCTTAAACAGTGGCACCATGTTAGTCAATCTCCAGTCTTCCGGCACCTCACCTGTGACTATCGATGATACAAATATCTCAGTAAGAGGTCCAGTAATCACTTCCCTAGTTTCCCATAGAGTTCAAGGTTACACCTGATCAGTTCCTGTGGATTTATCCACTTTTATGCATTTCAAGACATCCAGCACTTCCTCCTCGGTAATGTGGACATTTTTCAAGATGTTACCATCTATTTCCCTACATTCTATATCTTCCATGTCCTTCTGCATAGTATAACACAAATGAAAAATACTCAGTTAGTGTCTCCCCCATCTCCTGTGGCTCCACACATGGGGTGCCTTGCTGATCTTAAGGGCCGTATTCTCTCCCTAGTTACCTTTATGTCCTTAATGCATTTATAAAATGTCTTCCTGTAGCATTTGTATCCTGGAACATTAAGCTGCCAGTCCTGTTCATTCCTGATCCTCGTTTCTGTAATTGCTCTGATATCCCAGTCCCATGTTCCTAACCATGCCCTGAGTTTATCTGCCTTCCCTTTTAGGCCTCTTACATTGAAGTAAATGCAGTTTAATTTATCAGTCCTACCTTGCTCTCTGCTTTGTCCCTGCCTGTCCTGACTGTCTGACTCAGTCTTTTTCCCAACTGTACCAGTCTCAGATTGATCTCCTTCCTTACTGTCTCCCTGGGTCCCGCCCCCCCTACCCATCTCCCCCACCCATCTCCCCCCCCCCCCCCCCCCCCCCCCCCCCACCTTACTAGTTTAAATCCTCCCAATCAGCTCGAGCAAATCCCCCTGCCAGTATATTCGCCCCCCTTCCAATTCAGGTACAATCCATCCTTCTTATACAGGTCACTTCTATCCCAGAAGAGATGCCAATGATCCAAAAATATGAACCCTTCTCCTCGGCACCAGCAGCTCAGCCACTCATTCATCTGCTCTATCCTCCTATTCCTGCCCTCACTAGCTCATAGCATTAGGAGTAATCCAGATATCACAACCCTCAAGAACCTCCTTTTTAAATTCCTGCCTAACTTCCTGCATTCTCCCTTCAGAATCTCATCCTTTTTCCTTCCTATGTTTTTAGTTCCAATGCGTACAATGACTTCCTGCTGGTCCCATTCCTCTTTGAGAATGTTCTGCACTCTCTCCATGATATCCTTGCTCTGACTGTAAAGGGAATATGATGATTGCTTCTTCTCTTCCTCCACTTCCCTCTTTTCAGCTGGTATTATATACCTGTTGGCAAGGTCTGCAACCTCAGGGTGCCCACCTGTGTTTGGACTGTGCCTGGGAGTAATGAGGCAATTGTCAGTGGATATTCCTTATCACTCAGCAGGCACTGTTTGGACATGGTGGCTCAAATATTAATAATATACTAATCTGGTGCAGGACCAAAGCATCATTTTGAATGGGAATTCACCTGCACAATTTGCATGCACACAAACCATGGATGACGAAGGGCTTTTTCCTGAAATGTCGATTTTCCTGCTCCTTGGATGCTGCCTGACCTACTGTGCTTTTCCAGCACCACTGTAATCTAGACATTGGTTTCCAGCATCTGCAGTCCTCACTTTTGCCTAGTTAACACTCTATGATTGTGGTAATCTCTGTATTTAGATATGGCACGTTCAAAGCTACCCGTGCTCTGCGTCACCAAATACCAGACTAATGCCATTTACAAGTTCACTGAGGACACCACCATAGCCGGTCAAATCTCCGATGGCAGTGAAACAGACTACTGACGGGAGGTGGAAGACCTCAAAAATGGTGCACTGAGAACAACCCAGCTCTCAATGCCAGCAAAACCAAGGAACTCATTGACTTTCGGTGGGATGGTACTTATGCCCCCCCCCCCAACATTAACAGCACAGAGGTAGAATGAGTGGAGGGTATCAAGCTCCTGGGAGTGGTCATCCAACACAAGCCTTCTTCGACTCTTCATGTGGACACACTGGTTACAAAGGCCCAACAACGTCTCTTCTTCCTCAGGCAGCTGAGGAAATTTGGCATGACGGCGAATACCCTTGCCAATTTTTAGGTGCGCCATCGCGAGCATTCTGTCTGGATGTATTACTATCTGGTATGGCAACTGTACCATTCAAGATCACAGACGGTTACAGAGAGAGAGGTGAACCCAGCCCAGACAATCACAAAGGCCAACTTCCCATCGATAGAATCCATCTACCAGGCCTGCTGTCAAGGAAAGGCTGCCAGCATTCGCAAAGATCCACCCCACCCTGGCAATGTTTTTCTACAACCTCTACCATCGGGGAGAAGGTACAGAAGCCTGAACACACACAGCAGCCGGTTTTGTAACACTTTCTACCCTACTGTTGTTAGAATCTTCGGCTAAGCTTCCTCCAAGGTGGACTTCATGGTACATAACAATGCAGAATTGCCGAGCTGAAACTGATAGCCAAGTTCCATACCCACGAGGACAACCTCAACTGTGATCTTGGGTTCATGTCACCCTACCTGTAACCCCAACAACTGTTCTGTGTTTGTAAAATCTTCGTTATTATTCTGTTTTGACACCATTACTTGTGATTATCTCTCTACCTTAATTAGTTTGTACAGTATTTGATTACTTGTTACTTTGGTTAGACCCTCGTCATGAAACTCTGATACTTACTCATGTTATTCCAACCATTTGGTTTGTCTCTAACACCATCTCATTTTTGAATATTTGTAATTATCGCTCTCTGTTTTAATCAACCGGTTCACTGGTCATCCAATTTCTTGTTATTCAGCTGTCGTCACTTAACTCATACCATTTGTACTTAACTGTTGACACTCTTAACTACCTGGAATTATTATGCCATTATCTTTCCACCTATATACATTGAATGGCTGAGGATTCTGGGATTGTATTCATTAGAGTTTAGAAGGTTGAGGGTAGATCTAAAAGAAACTTACAAGATAATGCATGGCTTAGAAAATATGGACGCTGGGAATTGTTTCCATCAGGTGGGATATTAGGACCCATGGGCACGGCCTTAGAATTAGACGGGGTCAATTTAAAACGGAAATGAGGAGACATTTCTTCAGCCAGAGAGTGGTTGGCCTGTGGACCTCATTGCCACTGAGCGCAGTGGAGGCCAGGATGTTAAATGTCTTCAAGGCAGAGATAGATAAATTCTTAATCTATCAAGGAATTAAGGGATGGGGGAGAGTGCGGGTGAGTGGCGTTGAAATGTCCATCAGCCATGATTGAATGGCAGAGTGGACTCGATGGGCCGAATGGCCTTACTTTCACTCTTATGTCTTATGGTCTTATATTCTGTGCCTGTGTGCCTCCCTCCATTTCACCTGATGAAGAAGCAGCACTCCCAAAGCTTGTGATTTCAAATAAACCTGTTGGACTATAACCTGGTGCTGTGTGACTTCTGACTTTGTCCACTCCAGTCCAACAGCAGCATCTCCACACCATGGCTACCAAAATGTTCATGGTCATGGATACATTGACAGCCAGTGAACTGTTATCATCATTCAGTTCTGAGGTGACAGACTTTGTTCTTTACAGAGGTAGGAGAATTGTTTCCTGAAGCAAATGGATGCCCTCCTGCTGAGAACATTGCTCCTCACCCTTAATTCTTATCTGATTGTGTACTGCCTCTACTTATTCGCCCTACTGAAATGTAGAGCAAAGGGATAGCAATTACTGGGATCAAGTGTAAAGCCTTTACAGACCTTCGTTACATGCTACACTACTCCCTATAGACTTTAGCAATTTGAAATGTTACTGGAAACATCATGATTAGATTAGATTAGATTAGATTAGATTACTTACAGTGTGGAAACATGCCCTTTGGCCCAACAAGTCCACACCGACCCTCTGAAGAGCAACCCACCCACACTCATTCCCCTACATTTACCCCTTCACCTAACACTACAGGCAATTTAGCAAGGCCAATTCACCTAACCTGCACATTGTTGGACTGTGGGAGGAAACCGAAGCACCCAGAGGAAACCCACACAGACACGGGGAGAATGTGCAAACTCCACACAGACAGTTGCCTGAGGCGGGAATGAACCCGGGTCTCTGGCGCTGTGAGGCAGCAGTGCTAACCACTATGCCACCCAAATGATGTCTCTAGAAATGCAGTCTCGGCCAGTAGTGAGCCATAACTAACCTGAAAGTAGCTGATGATTTTGTTTTAAATAGTACTGGGGGAGTGTTTTCCCTACTGCAAAGTTAAAAGGTAACAATAGTTGGAATATTGATGTTGAAAATGGAACCAATAGTGAAATCAGCATTATACACAGATTAGCATCATAACATATTCTTCCAGTGAAGAACATATTCTTGCATCTTTCCAGTGCAGTCTCCGAACACCCTTGCCAACAACCTCATCACAAAGGTGCCTGGCGTTACCTGCACTGCAAGGTACACGTGCATGCAACAGACACCATTTTACACCCAAAATTATACCCATTGAGCTAAAGCTATAAACCAAGTCTCCTTGCCATTCATCTTAATATAAGTTAGATTCAGTTACATTTTTTAAAGAAGTATGTTGCCAAGAGAAATTGAATGAAGAAACTATCATGATATATGTCTAAAAATCACAGCACAGTTAACATACATTCAGGGAGATGGTGGAATAATGAGTTCTCATCCTTAGGGTTAAATTAACCTTTGGTGGAAACACAAAATTACAAAACTGAATCGGCAGCAAGTTTTACAAAACTCCCAAAGGCTTTTCCATTTAAGTCAAAAATGATCAGCTGGAGTGGAAAACAAGTCTAAAAGAAATGGGTGAAAACAGAGCAAGAACTTAATTTTGAAAATGTGCACACAGTGAAACTGTAGATTGCTACAAGCGTATAAATTTGCACCATGAGTAGTATTATCCAGGTTCTTTCAAAATATCACTTAAAGGAACAGCTCGAACAGACAGGCAGAAAGTCGATGGCACATCAAAACCTTTGCTTCAGTCATCCTTTTAGAATGCAAACAGAGTGCGATGTCTAATTCAAGCCTCCATGGTTTTGAGTAACTCAGATTAGAATTGAATAAATGCAAGTCATTTCCTTCAATGCCATTTTAATGCATCAGTTCTTAGGTTCTCATTCTCTAAAGTATGAGAATTGTTAATGGTTAATAGTTTTGAAAAGTTTAGCAGCTCCAAGTTTCTGACCGCACGTACAGATAAGTCAGTTGTGTCCCTGTCTTTATCACTATCAAGATTGAAAGAATAAAGAATATGTTTTGGAAAAAGAATATACCTTTCCTTGCTGCCAATCTGAATGTATTCACTTTAGAAGCAGTTTCTGCAGAAACAAATTTCACTTATGGTTTAAGACTTAAACATTCATTCTGCATTGACAGAAAATGAGGCATTTATTTTTATGCATGTGCAATGTGCAAGTCAAGAATGAGATTGAATACTCTCTACTTTCCTGAATGAGTGCAGTTCCTACAATACTCGAGAGCTCATACCTATATGTCACAAAGCAGTCCACTTGATTGGCAGCTCATTCACAAACCAAAACATTCACTTTCTCCACCATCTGCATACAGTAGCAACAGAGCAAACCATTCACAAGATGCACTGTAACACACCCGCAAGACTCCTTCGATAATATCTTTCAAACCTTTAACCACTAATATCCAGAACAGGAAGAGCAGCAGCTCATTAGGCTCCATGCCACGCAGTATTCTTTTTAGAACCATATTGCTGTTCCTTCATTGTCAGTGAGGCAAAATTTTGGAACCCTGTTCCTCACAGCACCGTGGGCATACATATACAGCAAGGATGGCAGTAGTTCAAGAAGGTGGCAAATCACTATCTTCTCAAGGGCAATTAAGGATGATGCATAAATGCCAGTCTTGCCAACAGTGCTGACATTGCGCAAATATATTTTAAAAAGTGCCAAAACAAAGTGATGAAAATCTGTGGCCTTTTCATGCAGTCCTGATATAAGTCTGGCCCGAAATGTCGATTTCGCTGCTCGTTGGATGCTGCCTGAACTGCTGTGCTCTTCCAGCACCACTAATCCAGTATATTCATGCTGTAGCCTTGTGCTTGATTTCCCTGGCAAAGGAGCTAACAGTCTGAACATTCCTTTACAAGCATGAAAACGTCCTGTTTGATTGGCTGCATTGTACCTCAGGACACTGAGCATACCAACCAGAATTGAGAGGAATTGGATTCCTATGGCCCAATGTTGGGAAAAGGCATGACCTCCAAATGATCTGAAGAAGGGTCACTTGATCCTAAACACTGAATCTGCTTTCTCTCTACAGATGCTGCCAGACCTGCTGAGCTTTTCCTGCAATTTCTGATTTTGTTTCTGAACTCCAGATGATCATTGATTGATAGTTTCTCCTAAAACACCATAAAGCTTTAATATGGTGGGGGAGATTGGGAAGTGTAGAGAGGGTCTAGTTGTGAGCTGGTGGAATTGAAGAGCCCTGCAACTACTCTTGAACTGATACATTCTGCCAGACTTCTCAACTTGCTGGTCAAGGTAGACAAGGTAAGACTGAACAATCAGCATTGCCTCACCATTGAACTTTAATCCCTCCCCAATCAGCAACACACCCTCCCCCTTCACCATAGTTCCCCCTCTAATAATCTCCACATTTAAGATGGTCCTTTCACCTGTATTGATGCTTTTCAACCCAATAAACATAAAAGTCAACAATTTTTAAAGTGTTCAATGTCTTTCTTAATTGATCTGTGTTTCATTATGCTAGTCAGATCTTTGATCTTTGTAACTGTACTTGACTGGTCAAGCTAGTGTGTAGAGTATAGAATTAATTGAACTGAGAAGTTCCTGGAGAAGAATTCGGCTCTGGCTGATGCCATCTGTGTGTTTACAAAATTCTGTAATTTCTGAGATTCTTTTGAAAAGCTCAAAAATAAATTATATATCTACGATTAGAGTAAACAAGCACATACATAACCAAAATGATGTTGTAGATGGCTTATAAAAAAATAACTTTACCAGCTCCAGAACCATTTATTTCAGCCCTGCTTATTCACTAAAGAACCGTACAGTCTGGTGTGGCAGCAATCTATAGGAAAGTCATACTTGCACAATGGCTTAATGAATATCTAAGCCACTCACAGAAGAGGCGATTACATTTGATATTGAAGTACATGCCCTCAAAAAGTACTTCAAGTCAAAAAAAGGTGCGATGATCAAATGATATGCATCTCATCAGAGATGCCATTGAAATGGTGAGCCCATCAAACAAGACATGACAGAACTGTGACAATTAGCTTTTACGTGTAGTCTACCAGCCAATGAACTAAATTGTGTCAAATCAATTGAAAATACTTTAAATCCATAAATTACAGAATGACTCCTTAAGCTGATGTTTTCATCTTGTTAAAAGCCATGACTTCAGTGATCCAAATTGAATTTGCCAAGCTAAATTCCTTCCACTTTTAGAATGATCACAGTTCCAATGCGTTACAAAGACATCAGGGTAATAGGTTCATTTTCTACGTAACTAAAGGCAGAAGTCTAATGGGGCTAAACATTTTGATAGGCTTGGATTTAAACTTGAAGTTCCCAAAGGAGTACAAAGATGATAGAGGTCAGCATCCAATCTTTTTACTGGATTTGGGGAGATTAAGGAATACTGTCAAGCTTCTCACATTGACACACTGATTCCACCAGTTCAATGAAACTGGTTGTTGCCATTTATAATTCGTGGTCAAGAGACACGGGAGTTGCAATGACTACATCATTGAGCGAATCGACTCATCGCCATGGATTTCAAACCTAGACATTGGACAATGGAACAAAATGGCAAAATGCCAAGTTGGTGTTTTTGGAGAGATGCATGTAGCACCCTAGGAATCAACTTTTTCTGCTTGCTGATCATTGCTAACATTGCAAATAGCCATACATGATTGCAACAAACTCTGTAACAATCACTTCAGAGTCATGAAATTCTAAGCAAGTTATTCACAAAGTAGGGTTAACCAAACACTATCACTAAAGAAAATGGGCTACTGTTTATTTCAAATCAGTTCAGAGAGCTTGAAGCAAATTATAGAATTCATAACCAAATGACAACACACAAATTAAACGATAGTGTTGAACCATACAACTGCACAATAAAGAACACTCTATAAGAGCTTATGTATTAGACAGGAAAACATTTGATAATTCATTCACCTCCTATTTTGTAAAAATCAATGCACCCACACATTCTGGCTAGAAGGACACCAACCAAACAAATGACAGGTCTTAGCTTCCGTGTGCTACTGACCATTCTGAAGACATCTGCACCAGTTAATTGAGGTTCAACCAAGTGATTTCTAATGTGTACTGAGTCTTTGTTTTCACCTGAGCTTGTTTCTTCATGCCTAAACAACAAGAACATGTCTGGCTAAGCTTTATACCCTGGTGTATCTCCACAGATTTTCATGAATTCCATAAGTAATCATATTGACCTTCCTCTAAGTGTGAGAAAATGGTGAGGGGGGATCCAATTGAGATGTACAAAGGTATGAGATGTATAGACAGGGTAAATTGTCAAAGGAATTATGGGTAGAATTCCCTGCAAAGACTAAGAAGGCAAAGATAATTGAAATACTAGCACAGCAGTTGGATTTGTAGAAGTTTGATAGATGCTAGCTATTGCAAATAGTGAGTCATTGATAGTTGAATTTAAATGCTTTGAACAGGAAAAAGAGACAAAGCAGTTAGAAATGAAATTTCAAAAGGGCAGGAAAAATAAAACATGGTACTTTGTAATTGAAAAGGATGGAAAAAGAATTGAAAATTAAATAAAAACCAGACAAAAAAGAACTGATGCAGCAAGACTTAGAATTAGTAACTTGGACGCGAATGCAGAAGGTATAATTAGTAAGTTTGGCAATAACACAAAAATTGGTGATGTTGTTGATAATGAGCAGGATGGTCTAAGGCTACATTCTGTCATTGATCAACTGGTAAACTGGACAGTGTAACAGCAGATGAAGCTAATGCTGAAAAGTGTGAGATGATGAATTTTGGGAGGTCTAATAAGGGAAGCTTTTATTCAACGAATGGCAGAGTCCCTAGGGAGTACTAAGCAACAAAGGGACCATAGTCCACAAGTCCAGAGATCCCTGCCTTCAACAATCTCAGCTCGATACACTGAATCTACTTCCCTAACCATCTCCACCTCTCCTCCTATTTGAGCAATGCATAATGATCTGTTCTAACATCTCCTAATGTGGCCCTGCATGAAATTTTATTTGAAAACACTCTTGTTAATTGCCTTAAAATTATTATTGTATTTAAAGCACCATACAACTGGAGGTCATTGATGCAATGCAATCCACATACTTGCATGTAGAATTGTAACTTTCTTATGACCAAGCACAACATTATTCATGGTTCTATCGTTCAGAATCTTTAGTGAACATAAATGACATTTGGACTCCCAAGGTTTATTTTAATTCACCTTTTTATGGCATGCTGCCAGAATATGTTTCAAACTAATAAACCACTATCTAGGGGCAGACTTAATATTAGCAAGAAAAGGTAATTGTGCTCCTGCTTAAAAAAAAACATTACTTAGAAGTGCATTGTAAATTAAACATAATGTAAAATTGTGACTGTTAAATGCATTTGAAGGCAATTTTTAACATGCCTGACCAAGCGTACCATTCTTATCACAAACGAAAGGAATGATGAAATAAAATCTGTCGGAGCAAAGTTGTTGCTTTGGGCCATGAGACAACTTTCATCATTTCCATGGAAGTACAACCTGCATTACATTGCAATCACCCTTGTCAAAGGAATTGCCCAAAATTGTCACATTGCCAATGTTGTTTCAACTACTACATATTGTCCTGACTTCTCACAGCCAGTAATGTGTCTAGCTGCAAATGATCAGTTGATCACACATTGTAAAATGAGATCTGCTCTCTGTCCACATTTGCTAGTGCTTCCAGTAAGCTGTAGGTTTGCCAAGCTGTTCCAGTACAGCTACATCACTAACATCTACCAGACAATGTGAAAAATTGCTCAGGTACATCCAGTACACAAAAAAAGTCAGATAAATCCAAACCTGGCCAATTACCCCCGCTTCAGTCTACTCTCGATCAACAGTAAAATGATGGAACAATGCTATTCAGCAGCACCTGCTCAGCAATAACCTGCTAGTGATGCCCAGTTTAGGTTCCATCAGGGACGCTTGGTTCCTGTCATCATTACAGCCTTGTTCAAACATGGTCAAAAGAGCTGAACTACAAAGCTGAGATGCAAGTGATACCAAGGCAGCATTTGACTGAATGTGGTATTACTGAGCTGGAGCAGAGTGAGAGTCAAAGGTAATCAGGAGAGAAACACCACACTGGTTGGAGTCAAAATAACCCTGTAGGAAGACTGCTGGAGGTCTATCATCTCAGCTGCGGGACATCTCTGCAGGAGTTCCTCAGGGTCGTGACCTAGGCTCAACCATCTTCAGCTGCTTCATCATGATAATCCCCCAATCATAAGGTCAGGAGTGGAGATAGTCGCTGATGATTGTATAATATTCAGCACCATTTGTGACTCCCAAAATACTGAAGCAGTGTATGTCCAAATGCATCAAGACCTGAACAATTTCCAGGCTTAGACTGACAAGCGACATTGACACCACTCAGGTACCAGGCAATGACAATCTCCAACATCAGAGAGTCCAAACATCATAGTTTGATATTTCATGGCTTACCATCTCCAAATTTCCCACCATCAATGTTCTGGTGGTTATGATTGACCAGAAACTGAATTAGATTAGCCATACAAATATTACAAGAGAAGTTCAGAGGCTAGGAATTCTGAAGTAAGTAACTCACCTCCTGACTCCCCCAAATCCGTCCACAACCTGCAGGTGGATTTCCAACAAAATTCAAAATCCAGCCTGCTAGATTGGCACCACATCCACAAACACTCACCCCCTCCATCACTGATGACCAGTAGTAGCAGTGTGCACCATTTGTAAGATACACTGCAGAAATTCACCAAGACTCCTTAGACAGCACCTTCTAAATCCATGAAAAAACTCACCACCACCTTCTCAAGAGCAATTAGAAATGTGCATTAAATATTGTTCTGGCCTGAAAATACTGTATCCCTCATTGAACAAATAAAAATTTGGAACTAGCTGCTGGCTGGCCTTGTGGGTAGATTTCATTTTTAACACACAATAAGAATTGGGAGCAGAATGAAGTCTTGGGAGCAATGATAGAGAAGTCACAGCAGCATAAACCTAGACATTCCTTGCAGAAATCCTCTTGGTACTATACAGAAAAGAATAATGACTTTATAATTAGAAATCTGGTCTCACTCAACTTGGCAGATGGGTGGTCAACACAAAGCTTGATGATTATACAGTAACTGGTGTTCAATGCATATCACAGGGCACCAATTTTCATAGGGTCATATAACACAGAAAATGTATTTTAAATGTGGTAACTGTACACGCATTTGCTACTTCCTCTGGAAGTTCATTCCACACACAAACCACTCTCTGTGTAAAAAAGTTACCCCTCATGTCCTTTTTAAATCTTTTTCCTTTGATCTTAAAAATATGTCTCCCTGTCTTGAATATCCCCACCACAGGGAAAAGACACCTGCCAATCACCTCATCTATACCTCTCATGATTTGTGCAGAAACTTGACCTGCTCCATTTTAATTCTCATAATCTCCAATGTCTGTTTTGCCATGTGAATTCAAAAGCCCCATTTTAATCAATGCTTATCTCCTTACGTACTCACTGAGTTATTCTTTCATAGAAAAGTCCAAAATTCAGCACCTCAGTGTAACACAATGCGGTCTGCATTACTATGGGCATTTATATTTTATGGGCTATATAGCATCGACCATTGCAGAGTGCATTCCACTTTCATTTTTTCAAGTGCCAAGAGAAGGAGCCACTTGAACCAAATGTAAAGAGTTCAGCTAGGCAAGTTACAGCATTCTGCATCTCCCACTCTTACAGTTGTGTGCATTTGAAAGATAGCATCGCTGACAATGCTGCACACTTCCAGTCGTGAATTGAATTACCAGCTGACAGAATGTATGCATCGTTCTTGGAATGTGGTTTGAGCCACAAAACCTCTGACTGAAAAGCAAAAATGACACCACACAAGCATGGCTGGCATTTGGATAAACTGTGAAAAGTGCTCATAACATCAGGGGACTTTGCAAACCCTGGTTTTTCTCAGTTTCCACCTTTTTCAAGGCAGTTGCATGACTAACAAGAAAAGGTACAAAAACTGTAGGAAATCTATTTCTAGAATTTGCCAAGTTACTTCTTAACTTTCTTTCCTTGATTTATTTAATGATGAAGTACTTGGTTTCAGCCTGCTCCCTTCATTCTGTCAACATGACATGAAATATAATGACTGGTCTGAACCCTTTTCCTGTTACTCTGTGGCGCAGTATTGACCCCATACTATCAAGTGCCACTGTTGTTAAAGTACCTGGTCTAACACTGGATTGGGCATGGTTTCTGAAATTATAACTTGTTTTTGTAATCTGCCTGTTCAGACATGTCATTACACACCAGTGGAGCAGGTAGAACTTGAATGCAGGCCTCTTGATCCCAGGGGTAGGTACACTATCATTGATCCACAGGAGGCTCCTAATCTGGGCCCTCTGAAGTTCAGCATAGTCATGGAAACAATATTTCTGATAGAATTGTCCCCCTGATTTTCTTACCTCACTGCAATTTGAAATACAGACTTTTGTTAATGCCTTCATTACAGCTTCAATATAATTAAAGAGACTTAATATTTACCTTACATCTGCGGAAATGGTAGACCACTAGCATTGCAATGAAATCCAACAGCATACAGAAAGCTTGGAATGCAACGATGGCAACGCGCAGATGCTTGTCCTCCTCTGCATGACAGGGACTGTCATCTTGACATGAGCTGCATCCATTCCTGCAGGGAAGGCACTCATATTCACTTCCATGGTAACCCTGGGAAATGGCATGCTGCTTAACCTTCCCTGCAAAATACCACAAGGTAATGGCTTTTAGGCTTCTATGAGCAGACAATGTATGAACCAGACAATTGTATTTTCAACACAGAGCTCAAAAGATTTCTAGATATTAAAAGACATCAAGGTCTGTGGGGATACAGTGGGAAAGTGTTGTTGAGGTTAAAGACCAGTTGTGATACCAATTGAATGATGGAGGGGACTCCTGCTCCTCTCTCATCTGTTTCTAATCCCAAGGTGTGGATTAACTCTATGCCTAATTTCAACTATAATTTGGTCCATAATTAGATGAGTTAAATGAGTTCAGAATACTTCTTGTATTGGCCTGAATGTATAGATGGATATGATGTTTCTGCTATATGCTTTAATATCTACCGAGAATCCCAATCCAATATGGGTGCGTACTTTCTATACAGAATGAGTGTGCATATGCTGTCTGCCATATTATGTCCTCCAGTGTAAAATGGGCAGGGTGTGAATCGAATTTTGATACCAGGCTGCATTGCCTGACAGAAACATCTATAGTGAGTGGAAAATGATATTGAGATGAGTACTGCTAGCCAATTGAAAGCAGGCCCAAAATATAATTTGGTTAGGGTAGCATGGCTGCCATTGACTGGTAATTTAAGATTTGCAAATTATAACATGGTATTTTTATAAAATACAGAGACTAGTAATTGTGATGTGTAATTTGAAATAAATTATACAAGGTTTTTGACAAAGAAACACCTCCACCATCTTAAGAGAACTTATATGACACCATCAGGGACATCAATGTACAAGAAAATCCAGACTTTCCTGTTGACTATAATCCTGCAACTTTATATACTACTAATTGATTCGCTAATTATGCATGAAAGAGGTTTGTAGTCAGACAACAATCCAATTCGGATAAGAAACGTACGTGTTGCCAAGAGATTGCAACACATCTGATGTTGTCAGTTGTAATTTTAAGTTGTTAAGTAGTAAAGCCTCCAGAGCCATGTCCAGATAATTGTCTCATTCATTCACATACTGATACCTTTGCAAAAAATGATGTCAAGTAAAAAAAATGTCAATTAGTTTGACACGATGAGACATGATGCCACTTCTGACTTGGATCAGCATTGTCAGTTCATAACTGTCAAACACAGCTTTCTCCCATAACCATACTGAATTTTATACATTAACTTCTTGCCCAATACTCATGACACATCCTCACAAAGAACTATTGAAAGTTAAGAAAATACTGTCAGCTGTCAGCTTTGTCAAGTTCTTTCGCACATATAAAAGGAAAGGGTCAACGATTCTGTTACACAGAAATTTGTTAATGTGTTGGCTTCGAGTGAGCTATATTAATGGACTAATTTCCAGTCCAGCTGCATCAATCAACATAACACTTGTGACATTAACTAGACATTGTCACATTAAGAGAATTTCCAATTTTTTTTTATACATGCCAACCCACAGGATATCATAGCGCGCTCAAATATGTGATGAAAATAGTGTGTTATCGTTGGTGAATTTTATGATGCATCAAGTATCAAAACTGCATTAGGCTGATGGACAGAATTGGGAAGGTATTACAGTAGTACAGGCTCTCCATCAGCTACAATTTGAGCACATCTGCAGTGACTAGCACTTTGACATTTACAGCATAGACTGACCTCAATGCTTCCTGGAATTAAAACTGTCCACAAATTTCACATGTCTGATCACATCACCATTGAACCAGTCTCCTGAGGATTAAAAGTAAAACTATAAAACTTTCCTGCAGGATTTGATGGAATTGGCTGGAAAAGACTACAAAGGTAAATTTAATCATTAAGTTATAGAAAAAATATCAAACGAGATTGGCACTGTGATTGATAAGGCCAGCCAAACATGTTGATTTTACTGCAGACATCTGAATTTTCTTTTCAGCTCCCAAATTTTTTAACCTAAATCAGTACTTTCAATGGTAGAATGAGACTATAAATACTGTGCCCAATATTTGAGGAACCATTTTCTTCAGAACAGAGGTCAAGTGGGGTTACATGCCCATTTGATCTTCTGTACCAGCAGCCCCTACCCAGTTTCCAGGCCTCATATCATTTTTTTTCCATATTTTCATGGGCAGTGGGCATTTCTGGCAAAGCCAGCATTTAGTACCATCCCTAACTGACCTTGAACTGAGTGCCTTACTGGGCCATAGCAGAGGACAATTAAGAATACACCATATTGCTGTAGGCCAGACCTGGTAAGGATTGCAGTTTTCTTCCATAAAGGAAATTAATAAACCAGATGTGATTTTTGCAATAACTGATGATGATTTTATGCTTGCTATTATTGAAGTTAATGGTAGAATTTTATCATATACAGACTAAATCCAAAAGTGGGAACAATTGGTAAAGAAATCCGCAACTAACCTCATTCAGAAAGCAGCCTGACTAATATATAATCTGGCAGGCTGAGTAACTGCTGGCATAATTTCTGCAATAATTCGGAAGCCAGTGCAGGGAGTCCTACCTGCTGCCAACATTGCCAGAACTTGGGCAGCACCACTGCAGACGAGTGGATACTTTCTGTTTGATCCTCAGAAGGAGGATCGGAGGAAAGAATGGTAGCTATTGCCTGGAATAGTTTCTGGGCTTAGGGATCACACGGAAATGACAGCAGGGACTGCAGTGATTGTAATGAGGTCAGCCAGGCGGACCTCATGGAACATTAGTTCCCTGATTGGGGCTGTTAATCTGGTCTAATCAGGGAGCCATGGCTAACAGATAAGAACAGGAGTGTCAAAGATGCTGACACTCTGACAGCTGACTCTAAACAGGCAGTACTCGAGCCAAGGACTGCTCATGTATAAATAAAGGGCAACTTGATGACAGGATACTGGACTCTATTGACTTATTTCAGTGGCAACGAGAGTGAAGCATGTTCCTGAAGAAACTCTCGCAACAGTTATGTTTGAGTTGGGGTAAGCGTTTCTGACATCATGCTTTTGTTTGGGAATCTTGACTTGTTTAATCCTGCTATTGAGTACTGGGCCCAGTATGTGGAAACAATGTGTTTTTTTTCCAAGCAAACAACATTGTGGCAGATGAAAAGCGAAGAGTAATTCTCCTGGTAAAGTTGCAGCTTTTTTCAGTTATTAGGAGCCTAACTTTCCCTGAGGCACCAGTTACTAAAACTGTTCAAGAGTTGATGGATTTATTTCACGAATATTACAACCCCAAGCCTCCTCTAGTACTGAGACATTTTCACTTTTACTCAGCAAATCAAGAACCAGGGAAATTTGTATTGGGGTTCTTGACTAGGTTAAGATGACAGGCAGAAGGGTGTGACTTTGGTTTAACTCTGAATGAGATGCTGAGAGACCATTTGGTATGTGAGATTAATGATGTAACTATGCAAAAGCACCCACTAGCTAAAGGCTAACTAGATTTCAAACAGCACTCCAACTGGCTTTATCATTGGAAAATGCAGCAAGTGAAGCAAATGGGTCACAAGGTATTGCAATGGAAGTAAACACCCTTGCCAGTCTCATTGAGTTTGGGGAGCATCACTTGAGTACAGGAAAGTGTATAGCCTCACTCAGTTCATATCCTAAACAGAGGGATTTTAGGTCAGCCCACAGCAAAATCCCAAAGCAAAGCCAAGCCTCAACTAAACAGTTAAAATTTTCTTTAAGATCCTGACTTGCAAGCCATTGTAGTTGCTGCCAGAATGCAGACTTGAGACAGCTAAAGCATTCGATTGGACCTAAACTGAGTAAGATCACTTATAATATTCAGGAGGGTGCATACTCTGGGAAGTTCACCTACGTCTGGTTTGGAAGAGCTAAATTGCTTAGCAACATCGAAACCTGAACCAATCAAAACAAACATCTGGTTAAATGATCACCCAGTTCTAATGGAGGTTGATACTGGCACGGTGGTATCAGTGATTGCAGTTTTTAACAAAATTCACTCTGGACTGCAAGCCTTAAATTTGCAGAAAATGTCAGTTACACTGATAATCCATATCAGAGACACTTTACAGATTAAATGTACAACTTCAGTTCCGGTCTCTTCTGAAAAGCAGCTGGTTCAGTTATCTGTGATTGTAGTTAAAGTTCAGGCCCAAGCTTGATGGGACAAAATTGGTTGTGAGAGATTTACTTAGATTGGCTCAAATGTTTTCACTTAGAAAGTGACTGAGTGAAGTCCTAGTTGAATACCCAGAAGTCTTCCAGTAAGTCTAGGGACTATCAGAGGAGCCAAGACAACCTTCCATGTTGATCAGGAAGCAATTTCTCAATCCTGTAAGGCTCACCCAGTGGCAGTTGCCTTACTCGCAAAAGTAGAGGCAGAAATCAGAAGGATTGTTGGTCATATTTGGAGCCAGAAAGTTCCTTTATGGATGAAAATTTATGACAATAATGTTCTACAAACCCCTACTTGGTCTGTTTAACGAGGACAAAGCAGTGCTACCCTTAGCTTCGGACCGCACTCTGGTGGGCTCTAATACTTGATACTGCCTAAGTTTCTGCACTGTAGAGCAAGGCCTGTCTCACAACATACTTGGAGATGCTTCCTTTTAGTTTCTGTGATTTTTTTAATTGCATAACACTCATCTGCTGAGATGACATAAGCAAGGCCTCAGTAAATTTGTTCACTGATTTATTTGAGCATATGCAAAGGGGATACATCACATTTATCCAAGTATCACGCATAAGCTCCCTTAAACCAGTTAGATTTTGTTACTGTTATACATGTCCGATGGTGTAGTTCATTTCAATCTTCCAATCAACATTGGTTAAGGTCATCCAATAGAATTGAAACATCCTTATAGTAATTATGCTCTTTTGTCACAACCGAGTATGTCCTTTGTGGGTTAGGAATTCACTCTCAATCAAAAAAAACGATACTGTGTCTGTCATTGCACACATAATAAAGGATTGTTTTCACAAATGACCTTCTTACAGTTTGCCAATAAAAACCACTCTTGCTTGTTCTGCATTTTCTGATGATAGCTCCACTCTAGTTTTAATTACATGGCTGAGTCATAGTTTCTGTCTCTTTGTCTATTCCCTCTTCACTCTCCAATGCCAACCTGTCCAATTACCTGCCCTTCCAGCCACTTTCTCCATCACAAATTGGGTGGGGAAAATCCTGCCCTCATTTTCAATTCCAAATTTGATTTACTGAATTTCAATTTCACCAGCTATCATTGAAATTTGAACCCAGAGGATTAGCCTCATCCTCTGGATTAATAGTCCAGTGACAAGTAATATGAATGGTGGACATCAAGGAGTGTTCTAGTTTGGCAGTGAGGCAACATTGACACTGCTGCAATATCAGAGGATGTGATGAGGGACCTTAAAGGGGAGAGAACCAATGTATGGACTTCCAGTGTCAGCAAGAGAAGAGGATCAGAGTGAAGGTTCGGAAGAATTGAGTAGTTTTAAAGTTCTAACTTGAGTGGTGACAGAAGATGAAGTATGAAAACTAAGCAATGAATTGTGTCAAGTTGGGCTCATTAGAAAAACAGCAGATGAGTGTTACGTGATGAAAAGGTATCACAGAAACTAAAAGGAAGCATCTCCAAGCAGGTTGTGAGACAGGTCTTGCTCTACAGTGCAGAAACTTAGGCAATATTAAGAAGAAAAGAAGGATGTCTTGGCCCTACAAGCTGCAGTTGCTGAGAAGAGTCACTGGAATAATGTGAAAGGTCAAAATCAGCAACCAGTGTATCATAGAGTACATGAGGAAACATGATAGAAAGGAGCTGAGAAAAAATAAAATGACATGGTCAACGATTATAGAGCAAGAGTGGAAGCGTGGTGAGACAAATGATGGAGGTGGGACTGTCAAAGAAGAGATAGATCTAAGTCTAGATGGAAAGATATGGTCCAAGGGACTAAAACACAGTGAGATTGGAAAAGGAATGGGTAACTGACATAGAGAAGATGAATCAACCAGAATTTCAGCAACTCCCAAATAAACAGTGAGGAGATGAAAGAAAAAGAGGCATATTGGAAAGAAGTGCTGTGTGGATCTGCAGCATCTCTTCTGGAAATGAACTTAGGGTTGGATCAAATAACCTTTATCAGAAAGCTAAGTCACGTTAATTGGCTCAAAACGTTTCTATACAAAGTTGGGTCAATCATAGATAATTTTCAGCAAGTCTGTCCTGTAGTAGTTTGTCTTCATATGTGGTTCAAATGAACTGCATTGTCCAAAAGCTACTTGTGTGATAAGATAACCTAAGGTTGCAAAGATGTTACTTCCTTGTTACCAAGATCATATATTCGTTTTTGTGAAGGATACTTGTTCCATTTTTTGGTGGTTCTAAGTGACACCAAAACTGTTAGTGTTGACTGCCATTATAACTGTGAAACTGAAAGCAACATCTAGATTTCTGCATTTAACTGCACATATGGTAATGCAAGAAGTAAATCCAAAAGTTGTTGTCTTCCACACAGGATACTATTCTAACAGAAGAAAACCTTAAAATCACACCATTTAATATTAATTTCTATTCCAGACACTGAGTCTTGTTGGAAAAACTTCTGAAAAGTTATGCCTCCATGAATGAGGTATATTTAATGGAACAATAAAAAGTTACAACTTTTCTGGGCCATGAAAACTTAATTTTATATTTGTGAAATATTAGCTATCTCCATTATATCAAAAAAACTTTAAAACAGGTTTATGACATTTGTTCTATTACCTTAATCCTATGCATATTTCCTGACCTTTATTTTGTTTACTAAAATGCTTCAAAAGCGAAAGATGATCAGTAGGTTTTATTGCCTGGTTTGCTATCTGTCAATTTTTCAATATAATTGGTTACTTGGTATGCTTGGTATCGACAACATTACTGGACTCACAATATCCTGCCGTACTTCTTACACTGGAATGAAACTAATTAAGAAAGGTGAGATCCACACCACAAAGATTGCCAGATCTTTGGAGGCAGCTTTCTTTGTAGTTAGTAGTGGGAGTGATCACTTCAGCACTGACGACAACTGGCTTGGGAAAATGTTATGAATTGATGAGCTGACTGATGTGTGTCAATAAGTTCATTGTAAGGCAAACATGCAGAGTGGCAGTCATGATCACACACATTTCATTCAAACGTTATGCCTCAGCTTTGATACGAAAATGGTAACAAGTAAATAGAACATGGCATGCCTCCTGACAGCTGTGGTAAGTAAATAAAACAAAGGGAATGCTGGTTTTACAACATTTTGAACCATATTCTCAGGCAAAGCTGTCAATCTTTTCTTTTAAATCAAGTTACACAGAAAATAGCTTATTTCCAAATAAAAGCCTCTGCCACACAATTTCCTCTTTAATTTTCTTTACTAAAAGATCAAATATTGCAACACAATTGACGAGAGATTCTTTGCTAAGAAAATACAAGCAAATTACTTTGTCATTTATATAAATGATTTATATGAGAATATAGAAGGCATGGTTAGTGAGTTTGCAGATGACACCAAGATTGCTGGTATAGTGTACAGTGAAGAAAGTTACCTAAGATTACAAAGGGAATCAAGGACTAGAGGGCATCAGTTTAAGGTTAGAGGAAAAAAGATAAAAAGGAACCTTGAGAGCAACACTTTTACATAGAGAGTGGTACGCATATGTCAATAGAAGTGGTTGAGGTGGGTACATAAACAATATTTAAAAGTCATTTGGACAAATGCATGGATAGGAAAGGATGAGAAGAATATGGGCCAAGGGCAGGGAAATAGGGTTAGCATGCATGGAGATTTTGGTCGGCATGGACCAGTTTAGGCTGAAGGGCCTGTCTCCATGCTATAGGACTCTAAGATGGCCAGTGAAAGAAACTGCATTCTCATTGACTTACTTTTAACTGACAGTGATGACACAGTTTGGGATAATTTGACCATTTACGAAATTTGAGTTATTTTTAAATTTTGGGTAAGTAAGAGCATCAGATTGGGACTCCTTGCGTTGGCGATGCAGTGGCGACAGCATCGGTACACCCACTCAGAAACTCCTGGCATCATTGAGGCGGCAGCGAAGCCAGGGAATCCTGGTTTTGGATGTGGTGGGCCTGGAGCAAGGACTTCTGGTTATCAGCGAGGCAGTGACAGCAGCTGGTTGTGGGGTGAGTATGGGTTCAGCATGGGACTTGGTGGCAGCACCAGCAAGGTTGACCCAGCGGCGAGGAGATGATGTCTCTAAAGAATGAAGCCTCCTGCCATGGTGGGTGCAATACAGACAGCAGTGAGCTGGTGGAGGAGGGGTGGCAGCACTGGTGTCCTATTACTGGTGAACTGACTCAGGACTCATGGTGGGAAGGCAGCGGAATGAAGGTGGACGCTGTTACAGTTATATCTTTTTACTGTTTTTACGCTTAAACTATTCAAAATGGTGCCATATTGTGGTAACACCTGAAGCTTTTCACTGTATTTTACTGTATCATTCACTGTAAAATGTAAGTAACAATATATTCAAATTCAGGTATTGAGATAAGTTAAAAACAGATTGCAAGAATTGCTCCTGAGATATTAAGGAGCCATTTTTTTTAATGTCTTTCCCCAAAAGATAATAAACAAGTAGAGTCATACAGGACAAACAGATCCTTCCGTCCAACGAGTCCATGGCTACCATAATCCCAAACCAACTAGTCCCACCTGTCTGCACTTGGCCCTTATGCCACCAAACATTTCCTATTCATGTACTTACCTAAATATCTTTTAAATGCTGTCCCTGTACCAGCATTGACCACTTCCTCTGGAAGTACATTTAACATGCAAACCACTCTCTGTTTAAAAAAAAAATCTCTCATCTCTTTTTAAATCTTTCTCCTTTCACCTGAAAAGTACACCCACTAATCTTGAAATGCCCCACCATCGCGAAAAGACACCCACCATTCACTTTATCTATACCCTCATGACTTTGTAAACGTCTATAAGATGACCCTTCAACCTCCTATGCTCCAGTGAAAAATATCCCAGTCTACCCAACCTCTCCCCACAACTCAAATACCCCATTCCCAGGAAAATCTTAGCAAATCTCTCCTGAACCCCCTAGAGTTTAATTATATCCTCCTTATAACAGGGTGACCAGAACTGGCCACCAGAAGATGCCTCACCAATGTCCTGTGCAACCTCAAAGTGACATCCCAACTCCTATGTAGTATTCAACGGCCTGAGCAATGAAGGCAAGTGTGCTAAATGCCTTCTTAACCACCCTAACTGTATGTAATTCAAATTCAAAACTTTATGCACCTGAAACCCTCTCTGTTTCCATGCTTTATGACTCTATGGGTCTGTCTGGATATACTGGGGGGCCATCTCAGACCAGTGCAAGCAATGGGACTGCGTCTTCAGCAGCCTTATCATCTGTTCCATCATGGCTGTGCTTAAAACCTGGGGGACATTATATCTGTGCTCCTCATGAACCAGGGGATTGCAGTGTGGTGTTATCAACCTTGGTTGCAATGGATAGCCTTTCTCCCTCAGCAACCAGCTTTGCAAGTCTGGTAGACCCTGAAATGCACCAGATACACATGTGCTCCTGGAGTAAAAGTGGTGTCAGCTGCCAGAGAATAGGGCACAGATCTCCAGGATACAGTAAAAATATGATTTCATGCACCTTAATCGAATGGAAACCCTTTCTGTTGATGAATTCTGCAGCATTGTAAAATGGCCTTTTTAGTGTGGCATGTGTGTAGTCAATGGCATCCTTCACTGAGGGGAAGCCAGCTACATTTCTAAGTCCCCTCACCTTAGCAAGTCTGTAGCAAAGACCATACCACAGAAAACAAATGCTAGGAATGATCAACAACGTCAGGAATTGCTGTAATTGCCACAGACTCCTGACCGACTTTGACAAGCCTCTCCTCGATATGACTGATTAAAACTCTACCCACTGTGTTTGCAGCTCTCCCACTGACTACATACACAACTCTCCTACCTGCTGGTGCTGGCCCTCCAAGGGCTATCATTCACATGCCAGACTGTAGTTACACAGCCTGACTATGAGCAGTTCAAGTGGATGACTGTCTGTGGACTGTGAGTGGACTGTGCCATGACTGATGGTACTGGGACCCCCCGACAGCAAACATTCTCCCTACTTCTTGTCTGGACTGCAAACTTTCTCCCACCCTGTTTCTGACATAGCCATTTGATTGAATGAACATATAGTATGTTTACAGGGCAGACAGCTGGCACAGGCCATAAATGTTAGATTGATATCTCATGATGACATAAGATATCCCTTTCCCATTTCCAGACAGATCTCTATTGACAAACATGACAAACAGCCTGGTTGTGTAATTGCATTGAAGAACATGTCAATACAGTGATATTAATAGCTTCTGGCAAGGCAGGGATGCTGCAAGCATTTAGGTGGTGCTAAGTGAGTGAGTATTAAGAGTAAATGAACAGCCCCGAGATGATGTCTGGTCCAGTCTACAAGCTGGTGCCTACCCCACAAGCAAAGTGTCTCTGTTTAAGCCCTTCAATGCAAGTTGCTGATATAACATGTGGATTTGTGTTTTTTATGGGGCCTACAGCCAGATAGGGAGGTGTCATGGCTTCAGTGAGGACTGGTAAATATTGGATGCCAGTGACTATGTATGAGGCTGGTGCCCTGAGAAACTGCTTCGTGCGGAAGGTGCTTGCAGCCAGTAGCAAGCTGAAGTTGCTAGGTACCCATTGTGACTTCCATGTCAAGCATTCCTCATGTCTAGTTTGCTTGATAGATTAGGTAAAATGGGAAGCTGAACCTTACTGAGGTGAACCATGATGTTAATAACAGGTTAGCGACAAAAAACTGCAGATGCCGGAATTCATGGCAGACAAGCAGGAGGCTGGAAGAACATAGTAAGCCAGGCAGCATCAGGAGGTGGAGGAGTTAATGTTTTGAGTGTAACTCTTCTTCAGGACTGCCTGTCCTGCAGAAGGGTGACACCCAAAACATTGACTCCTCCACTTCCTGATACTGCCTGGCATGATGTTAATAAGGTATTTAGGAAGCTATAACCTCCTTTAATTGGCAACACACCATTGCCCATCAAGAAATTGGCCTCATCAGCTGGCAATGCATAGTAGATACAGCTAGGTGTTCCTGATGTTGAGACAGGTATCATCAGACTCCTCTCTGATCCTGCCTTAAATCCCACTATTGCTCACGTCATTCAGACCTCTATCAAGTATTTTGTCAAATCATTCAAGACACCTTACTAAAAGTAACAATATAAAGGGAATACAGTACTTATATTGTTTGAGAGGAGAGAGCTGATTGAATGGTAAATGGATCTAACTGATCAAGGAACTGATATGGTCAATGCATGAGCTCATGACAGTTTTTTAAGGTCATGTGGGTGGCACTGGCTGGCCAGCATTTCTTGCCTGTCCCTAGTTGCCCCTCAATAGGTGGTGGTGAGTTACATCCTTGAACCATGCAGTCCATGTGCAGTACGTTGACCCACAATGCTATTTGGGAGGGAATTCCAGAATTTTGACCCAGAGACAGCGAAGGAATGCCAATATATTTCCAAGTCAGGATGATGAGTGACTTGGAGGGTATCTTGCAGGTGGTGATGTTCCTATGTATCTGCAACCTTGTCCATATAAATGGAAGTAGTTGTGAGATGGGAAGGTGTTGTTTCAAGATATTTGGTGACTTTCTGCAGTGCATCTTGGAGATAGCACACTGACTATATTCAGAGTATCCTTGTCATTCTGTCCTCTTATCTAGGGATGCACAGGACTGATGCTTTCAACAATATAGTTGAAGACGGTCCTCACATCAGGGCTTATCTGAACAACCTGATCAGAAATCATGTCCAGTGATGTGGCAGCCAGAAGACTACAAGATTAAATTCCCTTCAGTATGGAAACAGGCCCTTCAGCCCAACAAGTCCACACTGATCCTCTGAAAAGTAACCCACCCAGACCCATTCTCCGACCTCATCTTTACCCCTGACTAATGCCTCTAACACTATGAGCAATTTAGCATGGACAATTCACCTAACCTGCACATCTTTGGGTTGTGGGAGGAAACCGGAGCACCCAGAGGAAACCCACACAGACCCAAGGAGAATTTGCAAACTCCACACAGACAGTCGCCTGAGGTGGGAATCGAACCGGTCCCTGTCGCTGTGAGATAACAGTACTAACTACTGAGCCACCATGCCACCTTGTCTGAATTCCCAAAACAGCTTAGAATTGGTATTCTGTCCAAGGATTCAATATATTACCTCTTAGCACTCAATTCAATTGACTCCTAGACTCCTTCAAACAAACAGTGAAAACATTTTTAAAAACTTGTCGGACAATCCATTAATGGCATCAACAACCTGCTTAATTGTTTCCCTCTCTTCAAAACAGGGCCAAGAGATCTGGCTCCCTGACTTTAACAAATGTAGAGGAAGATGGGAGAAGCCTCTCATGTATCATACCCTTCCCCTTCCTTCATTTGCTTTGATTCACCCTTGTTCTGTAACTCATTGCCCATGCTCTCCTCCTGCTGTCTATCTATGTTTTGGACCTGGTGAATATAGAGATTAAAGCACTGACAGTGATCTGTTATTTGAAGGAAAAGTTATCAGGAGGAGCTGGCTCAGGAGGCCTTTACCATAAGACCATAAGACATAGGAGCAGAAGTAAGGTCATTCGGTCCATCGAGTCCACTCCGCCATTCAATCATGGCTGATGGGCATTTCAACTCCACTTACCCACATTCTCCCTGTAGCCCTTAATTCCTTGTGACATCAAAAATTTATCAATCTCTGCCTTGAAGACATTTAGTGTCCCAGCCTCCACTGCACTCTGTGGCAATGAATTCCACAGGCCCACCACTCTCTGGCTGAAGAAATGTCTCCGCATTTCTGTTCTGAATTTACCCCTCTAATTCTAAGGCTGTGTCCACGGGTCCTAGTCTCCTCGCCTAACGGAAACAATTTCCTAGCGTCCACCCTCTCCAAGCCATGTATTATCTTGTAAGTTTCTATTAGATCTCCCCTTAATCTTCTAAACTCCAATGAATACAATCCCAGGATCCTCAGCCGTTCCTCATATGTTAGACCAACCATTCCAGGGATCATCCATGTGAATCTCCGCTGGACACGTTCCAGTGCCAGTATGTCCTTCCTGAGGTGTGGGGACCAAAACTGGACACAGTATTCCAAATGGGGCTTAACCAGAGCTTTATAAAGTCTCAGTAGCACAACGGTGCTTTTATATTCCAACCCTCTTGAGATAAATGACAACATTGCATTCGCTTTCTTAATCACGGACTCAACCTGCATGTTTACCTTTAGAGAATCCTCGACTAGCACTCCCAGATCCCTTTGTACTTTGGCTTTACGAATTTTCTCACCGTTTAGAAAGTAGTCCATGCTTGTATTCTTTTTTCCAAAGTGCAAGACCTCACATTTGCTCACATTGAATTCCATCAGCCATTTCCTGGACCACTCTCCCAAACTGTCTTGATCCTTCTGCAGTCTCCCCACTTCCTCAGTACTACCTGCCTGTCCACCTAACTTCGTATCATCGGCAAACTTCGCTAGAATGCCCCCAATCCCTTCATCCAGGTCATTAATATATAATGTGAACAGCTGCGGCCCCAACACTGAACCCTGCGGGACACCGCTTGTCACCGGCTGCCATTCCGAAAAAGAACCTTTTATCCCAACTCTGTCTTCTGCCAGACAGCCAATTCTCAATCCATACCAGTAGCTCACCTCGAACACCATGGGCCCTCACCTTGCTCAGCAGCCTCCCGTGTGGCACCTTATCAAAGGCCTTTTGGAAGTCTAGGTAGACCACATCCACTGGGTTTCCCTGGTCTAACCTTGTCACGTCTTCAAAGAATTCCAACAGGTTTGTCAAGCATGACCTCCCCTTACTAAATTCATGTTGACTTGTTCTAATCCGACCCTGCTCTTCCAAGAATTTAGAAACCTCATCCTTAATGATAGATTCTAGAATTTTACCAACAACCAAGGTTAGGCTAATTGGCCTATAATTTACCATCTTTTGTCTTGATCCTTTCTTGAACAAGGGGGTTACAACAGCAATCTTCCAATCATCCGGGACTTTCCCTGACTCCAGTGACTTTTGAAAGATCTCAACCAATGCCTCTGCTATTTCCTCAGCCACCTCCCTCAGAACTCTAGGATGTAGCCCATCGGGGCCAGGAGAGTTATCAATTTTAAGACTTTTTAGCTTTTCTAACACTTTCTCTTTTGTAATGGCAACCATACTCAACTCAGCCCCCTGACTCCCTTTAATTGTTGGGATATTACTCATGTCTTCCACTGTGAAGACTGATGCAAAGTACTTATTAAGTTCTCCTGCTATTTCCTTATCTCCCATCACTAGGCTTCCAGCATCAGTTTGAAGTGGCCCAATGTCTACTTTTGCCTGTCATTTGTTTCTTATGTATTGAAAGAAACTTTTACTATCATTCCTAATATTACTAGCTAGCCTACCTTCATATTTGATACTCTCCTTCCTTATTTCTCTCTTTGTTATCCTCTGTTTGTTTTTGTAGCCTTCCCAATCTTCTGATTTCCCAGTGGTCTTGGCCACTTTATAGGATCTCTCTTTTTCCTTGATAGATTTCCTGACTTCCTTTGTCAGCCATGGCTGTCTAATCCCTCCCCGGATAAACTTTCTTTTCTTGGGGATGAACCTCTGTACAGTGTCCTCAATTATATCCACAAACTCCTGCCATTTTTGCTCTACTGTCTTCCCCGCTAGGCTCTGCTTCCAGTCTATTTTTATCAATTCCTCTCTCATGCCCTCATAATTACCTTTATTTAACTGTAACACTATTACATCCGATTTTGCCTTCTCTTTCAAACTGCAGACTGAACTCTACCATATTATGATCGCTGCTTCCTAAGTGTTCCCTTACTTTATGATTTTTTTATAAAGTCTGGTTCATTACATAGCACTAGGCTCAATCGCCTGACAATAGCCTGCTCCCTTGTGGGCTCCATGACAAGCTGTTCCAAAAAGCCATCCTGTAAGCATTCCATGAATTCCCTTTCTTTGGATCCACTGGCAACATTATTTACCCAGTCCACCTGCATATTGAAGTCTCCCATGATCACTCTGACCTTGCCTTTCTGACATGCTTTCTCTATTTCCCGGTACATGTTGCGCCCCTGGTCCTGACCACTGTTAGGAGGTCTGTACATAAGTCCCACTATGTTTTTTTTGGCCTTTGTGGTTCCTCAATTCCACCCACACAGACTCCACATCATCCGACGCTATGTCATTCAGTGCCATAGATTTAATTTTGTTCTTAACTAACAAGGCAACCCCACCCCCTCTGCCCACCTCCCTGTCTTTTCAATAAGTTGAAAAACCCTTGGAGTTTAACTGCCAGTCCTGACCCTCCTGTAACCACATCTCTGTGATGCCTACCACATCAGAATCATTCATGATGATCTTTGCCATTAGTTCATCTGCTTTGTTACGAATGTTACGAGCATTCGGATAAAGTGCCTTAATGCTAACTTTCTTATCATTAGAGATATTGGAAGTCATAAGATGTCCTAAGTTATCCTTCCTTTTTGCTGCATTCCCAGTCTGTCTCAAGTTTAAATCCACCTGCACATATGCTATCCTGCTGCTTATCTTTCCATTTAACTCCATACTCCCTGTCTCTTTCACTTTCCCTTCCCCCAACTAAGAAGTTTAAAGTCCTACTGACCACCCTATTTATCCTCTTCGCTAGAACATTGGTATCTGATCGGTTCAGGTGGAGACCGTCCCAACAGTACAGATCCCCCCGGTTCCAAAACTGATGCCAATGCCCCATGAAGTGGAATCCCTCTTTCCCACACCAATCCCTTAGCCACGTGTTTACTTCCCTAATTTTCTTATCCCTGAAAATCAGAAGAATGACAGTGTCGAGACAGCTACAATGATAACACAATCAAGGCTTTGGATAATGTTTCATATGCTTCATAGTGCTTCATTTGCAAAAGTTGCTTTTGGGATTTTGATAACGTGTTATGTTACAGTTTTCTGGAAAAAGAAACACTCAAACACTTACCACTATCTAAGACTTGATCACCTACTTCTCCAGTTCTCACAACCTCAATGATTTGCTTTATTGAGACAGCCTGCTCCTTGAAGCGGGTGTATGTTCCTTCAGGATTCTTCCTGAACTGACATTGTCAAATGCTTCCTCTGGCCACTTTCCACTCGTCACCCATGGAATTACAGTGACCCAGAGTTTACCCTGACCATCTAAGTTGTGGGGACAACAAGTTGGAAATTTACAATTGAAACCTCAAAATGAAAATAAAGTGAAAAATAAAAGATTTTTGTCAGCATATAATAATTTATGTAGTTCAATATGTTCATTGAGATTTGGGCATAATTTGGAATGATTTCTGTTCGTGCTACTGAGAAAGTGCATTGAGCCCCGACTTTGGTCAGGAGCTCCAGGTTTAAATCCCATGCCAGCACTTATTACCAAGGGAATGAGTATTCATGATGTGATTCAATTTAATAATAGTCAGTCTGGGAATCCTTCCACCCCCTCCCCACTACTCCCCAGTGAGAATAAAGTGTACATGAAGAAGCACTTGTATTTAAAAAAGAAATTAAAAGAGCCTCTCTTTGTGTTGGAATTGGCAATAAATTGTCCTTTGATAAGGAGCTCAGATTAGTTTGTTCATGTCTTATCAGTTAGTTTCATGAGAGAGATAGCTAAAGGTCAAGTGTTCAAGGTACTGCCACTGAGACCGAGTGCTGTGTTTCATAAAGTCAATATTCTCCAAGTACTTCAATCCCACTCTAAGAAATAAAGAGTGAAAAATACATATATATTTACATTCATTCATGTGATTTGGGCATCCATGGCTAGGTCAGCATTATAATGCATCCAGAATTGCCCAGAAGGCAGTGAAGAGTCAATTGTATTAATGTGGGTCTGAAGTCACAAGTAAGTCAGAGCAGGGTAAGGATGGCACTTTCCTTCCATAAGGGCCATGAGGGAACCAGCTGAGTTTTTCTGGACAATCATTGATGGTATTATGGTCATCACTAGACACTTCATTCCAGATTTCTATCAGATTGAAATTTCACTATCTGCCATGGTGGGATTCAAACCTGGATCTCCCAGAATATTACCTGGGTCTCTGGATGATAATCTAACAATGATGCCATAAGGCCCTCACCTCCCTTATATATCTGTAAATCATAGTAAAAGCTAAGAATGAATACTTTGGGCAATAGGTGCAAACTGGATAATTTACTTTAGAGGGAGTGAGGACTCCAGATGCTGAAGATCACAATCAAAAAGTGTGACGCTGGAAAGGCACAGCAGGTCAGGCAGCATCCGAGGAGCAGGAGAATCGATGTTTCAGGCATGAGCCCTTCATCAGGAATGTGGGAGACGCTGGTGAGGGGGGATAAGGGGACTGAGAGATAAATAGGAGGATGGGAGTGGGGCTGGGGGGAAGGTAGCTGGGAAAATGATGGATGGCTGCAGGTGGAAGGTGATTGTGATAGGTCAGTGGGGAGGGTGGAGCGGTTAGGTGGGAAGGAAGATGGACAGGTGGGACAGGTCATGAGACCAGTGCCAAATTAGAAGGTTGGATCTGGAATAAGGTGGGGGAGGAGAGATTAGGATACTTATGAAGTCAGTAGTTGATGCTGTGTAGTTGAAGGGTCCTAAGGCAGAAGATAAAGTGGCTAGGATTTGGTGGTGGAGGAGGCCCAGGACTTGCATGTCATTGGCTGAGTGGGAGGGGGAGTTGAAGTGATCGGCCACAGGACGGTGGGGTTGTTTGGTGCGTGCGTACCAGAAATTTTCCCTGAAATGTTCCACAAGTTGGCATCCTGTCTCTCCGATGTAGAGGAGACCACGTCGAGAGCAATGGACATAGTGGATGAAGTGTTTGAATGTGCAGGAAAATCTCTGCTGGATGTGAAAATAATGTACTTTTTGACCTTCCAAATGAGTTAAATGGGCACCTGCTGCTTCATAGAAAAATGATGATAGCATATATCTTTGAAAGAACAAATTGACAATTATGTTAACAGCAAAAAAATCAATTTTCAAGCAGTTCTTTCAGAAAACGGAAATCCCTACATTGAAAAACTGACTCCATGATTTTTACAGATCATTTCTATTTTTCACTGACTTTTGAAATGAAGTGGTTGACAGCTTTACTTTGACAGACTGGCCTTTCTTTTGTGTCTCTCCCACTAGAAACTGACATTTGGAAAGCTGCAATCCTTCTGGAATGTTATTTATAAGATTTCTCAAGGGTGTGAAGGCATTTGCAGCCCCTGATAAACCCACCCTTGTTTGATATCTCCTTTGTAAAGTGAATAATGTGCACATTGTATGTTACAGCATTTTTTTGATGCACTGTTAAACGTTATCATTTTCTGAATTTCTGGACAAAAAAAACAAAAAAAAACCATTCTGATTCCAAGCTGGTTTCAAAATAAAAACGCAGAGAAAATTTACAGGGCCACGTGGAAGCACAGAAGGGAATGCTACATGACAGGATTGGTAAGAGAACTTCACACTTCACAGCTCAATCCATTCTTGGCTGATGCAACTAACCTGCAATAACTGAAGGTAACAATTCAACATGGCTGGAAGAGAGGTAATAAACCATTGGGAAGCCTAGCTGCTGGTATGTCTCTCACAAGAGCACAAATAATACAATAAATTAATGAGAGTGGATAAACCAATTATCCAGAAAGGAAGATATCCTGAAAATAACATGTTTTCAATATCTTAAAATCCATTAGCAGGCTGTTAAGCACTTTAGCTACTTCTGGATAAAAGTAAGCAGCATATTTATGCTCTTGCCTGCTCTTCTCTCTTTTGTTTGGTGGTGAGTTTTAGGTGATGACATTCTTACATATGTGCTGCCCTTGGCCTCCTGGATGGTAGTGGTTGTGGATTTGGAAGGTGCTGTCTCAGAAAACTTGGTGAAGTTTTCACTGCATCATGTAGATGGTTCACACTGCTAGTATTGAGCATTGGTGGTGGAGAGAATAGAGATTTGAACTGAATTTATTGTCAGGTGGACCGAGGCACAGTGAAAAGCTTTGTCTTGCGAGCAATACAGGCAGATCACATAGTTAAGTAGCATAGATAGTAAATAACAGGTAAACTGCGGCAAAAACAGGTATAGGCGAATGTTAAGAATTTGTGAGTCCATTCAGTATTCTAACATCAGTAGGGTAGAAACTTGCGAAAACGGCTGGTGAGTGAGTTCAGGCTTCTATACCTTCTCTTCAATGATAGAGGTTGTACAAGAGATTGCCAGAGTGGGATGGATCTTTGAGAATGCTGGCGGCCTTTCCTTGTCAGTGGGCCTGGTAGATGGATTCTATAGATGTGAGGTTGGCCTTTGTGATTGTCTGGGCCAATTTCACCACTCTCTGTAGCCATCTCCGATCTTGAATGGTACAGTTGCCATACCAGGGGGTATACATCCAGACAGAGTGCTCGCGATGGCACACCTATAAAAGTTGGCCTGGGTATTCACTGTCATGCCAAATTTTCTCAGCTGCCTGAGGAAGAAGAGACGTTGTTGGGCCATTGTAACCAGTGCATCCACATGAAGAGTCGAAGAAAGCTTGTTGTGGATAACTACTCCCAGGAGCTTGACACTGTCCACTCATTCAACCTCTGTGCTGTTAATGTGTAGGGAAGTAACGTCCTGCCAAAAGTCAACGATGAGTTCTTTAGTTTTGCCGGCATTGAGAGCTAGGTTGTTCCCAGCGCACCATTTTTCCAGGTCTTCCACCTCCCGTCTGTAGTCTGTTTCGTCGCCATCTGAGATTAGACTGACTATGGTGGCGTCATCGGCGAACTTGTAAATGGCATCAGTCTGGTATTTGGCGATGTTGTCATGGGTATACAGTGAGTATAGTAGGGGAGTGAGTACGGTCCCATGGGGTCCTCCAGGGTTGAGTGTTACTGAGGATTTAGTGAGTTCTGAGAAGATTTGTAGCTCAGGTTGAGGTTCTGGATGTAGGTTTGCTCACTGAGCTGGAAGGTTCTTTCCAGACGTTTCATCACCCTGCTAGGTAACATCTTCAAGACCATCAATAATACCCTTACTGGCGTAAATTCACTAAAGAGGAGGAAAACAACAACAAACTGCCATTGGACAAACAGGCAGAAAACTAACCTCCAGGATACATAAATATCAACTAGCCACAGAATGACATGATCCTCTCTCACTAGTGTCCTTACATACAGCGGAGGAAGGACACCACTTTGGCTGGGACAACACATCCATTCTAGGACAAGCCAAACAGAGACACGCATGAGAATTCCTCGAAGCATGGCATTCCAACCGGAACTCTATCAACAAACACATTGAGTTAGAGCCTATCTACTCCCCCCCTGAAAAAAAAGCAATAAATGACATCGCCACAGGAAATGATATCACCAACCCAAAGAAACCCAAACATATAAATAGAAAGCAGGAGTTATTAGCAGTGCTTCGCCCAGAGGCCCACTGAAGATGTTACCTAGTAGGGTATTGAAATGTCTGGAAATGAACCTTCCAGCTCAGCAAGCAAACCTACATCCTGATAGTGGGTATGAAATATTGTCCCCAATCTTCAGTGATTGTGGCCTGTGGGTCAAGAAACAGAGTGGGGTTTAGTCTGAGATCACTAAGTTTAGTAATCAGTCTCAA
The DNA here is from genome assembly GCF_047496795.1 of Chiloscyllium punctatum. NCBI lineage: Eukaryota > Metazoa > Chordata > Chondrichthyes > Orectolobiformes > Hemiscylliidae > Chiloscyllium > Chiloscyllium punctatum. Next base: position 86,621,362 of record NC_092746.1, on the reverse strand, counting down.
GGGGATAATAGTGTTCAAGGCTGAACTGTAATCAATGAGTTGGATTCTTACATAGCTGTTCTTGATGTCAAAATGTTCGAGGGAGGAGTGAAGGGTAAGTGATATGGCATCTAATGTGGATCTGTTGGTCCAATAGGCAAATTGGAGTGGGTCAAGAGTAATGGGAAGGCTAGAGTTAATTAATGCCATGACCAGCCTTTCAAAGCCGATCATGACAACCGAAGTTAGGGCCACTGGGCGGTAGTCATTGAGACATGCTGCACAGGGATGATGTTGGTCCTCTTGAAACAGGCAAGGACAGTGACCTGCCGCAGGGAGAGGTTGAAGATGTCCGAGAAAACTTCTGTCAGTCGATCTGCACATGCTCTGAGTGCACGGCCTGGTACTTCACCTGGTCTCATCACTTTCTTTGGATTCATACAAAGAGAAGCTGATCTGATGCAGTGACTGTTAGGCTAGGTTCATCAGAACTTGTTGGGATAGGTGTTATGTCTCCGCCAAAATTCTGCTCAAAGCAGCATAGAGGGCATTGAGACGATCTGGGAGGAATGTGTCATTATCTGCTATCTTGCACTGTCTCTTTGTAGAAACTGTGATGTTATTCAGTCCTTGCCATAGTCGCCGGGTGTTTGTTTGGGTCTCTGATTTAGATCGGTATTGGTCCTTGGCTGTCTTAATGGTTCAGCGAAGGTCATACTTGGATTCCTTATATTTGAGTGGGTCTCCGATCTGAAGGCCTCACGCCTGGTTTTTAGCAGGTTTGGTCTCAGACACTTCCCTGTGGAAATTCTGCAGAGATCTCCTGGAACTAAGATAACAGACCTCCAACAATCACAGCCATCATTCTATTTGCTGGATAATACTGCAACTTGCAGAGGGATTTCTCCAAATTCTACTGCGTCCAATTTTGCTCAGACTCCTTAATGTCACAGTTGGACATGGATACCACCATTACGCGTGGGGACACCTCCCACCATGCACGTGGTAGGTACTCATGTGACTCAGCCAACATTGTCTATCTCACATGCTACATGCTACAGGCAAGTACATTGAGGCATAGTACATTGGTGAAACTGAGCAGAGGCTACGGCAACAGATGAAAGGGCACTACACAACAATCAACAGACAGGAGTGTTCCTTTCCAGTTAGAGAACACCTCAGTGGTCCAGGACGTTCAACCTTGGACCTTTGGGTGACCATCCTCCAAGGCGAACTTTGGGACAGGCAACAGCGAAAGGTGGCCGAGCAGAAGCTGATAGCTAAGTTCGGTACCCATAGGGAGGGCCTCAACCGGGACCTTGATTTAATGTCACATTACAAGTGATCCATTGCACTATACACACACACAGACACTCCTACACAAACACGCATGCGCGCACACACACGCACACACACACACAAACACACATATGTTTGTGGGGTGAATTTGTACTTGCAGAGTTACATTGTACTTTGCTCAAAAACTGCATGAATCCATGTAAGACTCTGTTAATCATTTTTTAAGATTAGAACCAGTCTAAACATTATGGCACAGTCAACAGCACACAGCGGGCTAACACCTTCAACACATTATCTGGGCTGTCACCAATTGTTAAAGTTCACCTGAGAATGTAACTTTTAAAAAATGTTTTGTGATTTACATATGAAAGAAGTGAAACTGACATGGTCATTCTAACAGATGAGAGATTTAACAAACAATCAAGGTATTTTTCAATATATAATTTCAGTTACATCACACTGTAACTTTTGCTATAAATTCTGAGTCTTACAACTGTGTACTCCACAACCAACTGATGAAGGAGCAGCGCTCAAAAAGCTAGTGCTTCCAGCTAAACCTGTTGAACTATAACCTGCTGTTGTGTGATTTTTAACTTCGTACACCTCAGTCCAACACCGGCATCTCCAAATGTGGCCTTGATGTCAATAACACTGACTCTCACCTCACCTCTGGAGATATGATGCAAAAAAGACCAATTTGCTATCACCCTTTTTTCACTAGAGCTTAAGACCAATCACATCCCGACAGCAACTCACCTATACAGCACAGTTATGAGATATTTTAATGTTGATTGAAGCTAAATCGTGTATGAATGGATAAGATGATACACCTAACGATTCGCTCCCTCTGATGGATATTGGTATAATGGATAAACATCACATTCAGCACTTCTAATGAAATTTATCCGGGGATGATGATATCCGTAAATTAAGAAAAACCAAACTGTTCAAGGGAATTCATGCGTACTGATGTGATTTTCATTTGGGACAGTGTTTACCTGATGCAGCAAAGCTAACACTATCTCCTGTTAACGTGAGAAACTGGATGTGGGTATAATGGTATTGAAGAATCTTCCTCCTCCTCCTCCTGGGAAACTCAGGGAAAACTGATGGAGTGCTTACACATAGAAGGCACCTTGGCCACTTCAATTAGTCTCTGTGGTGTTAGTCAGATATTTAGAAACATACAAACTGGGAACTGAAGGCTATTCAGCCTGTCACACCTGCTCTGCCATTCAATAAGATCATAGCTAATCTGTTTGTATTAAGAATTCCACATACTCAAGTCCTCCCAATAATCTTTGATTCCTCTCCCTAACAAAAATCTTTCTACCTTGATTTATTGTATAGGTATCTGTAATCGTGAATTGATTCTGGGCGGCATGGTGGCACAGTGGTTAGCACTGCTGCCTCACAGCACTAGAGATCCGGGTTCAGTTCCCGCCTCAGACGACTGACTGTGTGGAGTTTGCACGTTCTCCCCGTGTCTGCATGGGTTTCCTCCGGGTGCTCCGGTTTCCTCCCACAGTCCAAAGATGTGCAGGTCAGGTGAATTGGCCATGCTAAATTGCCCGTAGTGTTAAGTAAGGGGTAAATGTAGGGGTATGGGTGGGTTGCGCTTTGGCGGGGCGGTGTGGACTTGTTGGGCCGAAGGGCCTGTTTCCACACTAAGTAAGCTATTCTAATAAAATAAATACATAAAGTCTAACTTCCAATGGTTTTCATTGCTCATTCATTTAAATGGGGCAATTGATTGTACAACTTTAAAGACTAAGGCCTGATTCTGTGCAATAGTGGTGAGGATCTCCATTCATTGAAAAAATGGCTCTAAAGGCCAGAAACAAGAGATCCTGCCCCTAACACAGCACCTCTCATTTTCAAGAATTCAAAATTACGCATCCATGGTTCATAGAGTCAGCTGCCTCCAAATGGGATTTTCATGAGCCAGGAGTGGGAAGCTCAAGTTGTGAAGGTGAAAACTGGTGAGATAGGGTTTACATTTCACACAGCATCTAGAATAGTGAAGTATTCTTTCAGACATTGTCGCTGTACACCTTTGGAAGAGGTAAAGTGCTCTTACATGAATTTACATAGAAAGTACTTAAACTCATTGGACCTGTCAACAGAACTGTCAAAAGGAATTATCAAAGGCATTTAAGGCATTTAAAACTCACTCTAATACTTGGAACATCTGTTTTAAATGCCTTCAAATCATTGCTTGCTATTTCACTCTACTTGTTTAAATAAACCTGAGAATTATCATCATGTGATTAATGCTGCATGACTGATTTTATAATCTTTCAATGACATATTGAACTGCTAATTAGTTCACAGGACCAAGTGGTTAGAGATGAATTTCAAAGAGATTAAATGAAATTAAATGCAATTAATAGCCTTTTTAATCAATGAGAGTTTATTTTAAAATAGTGAATTTGTTAATAGATATAATTTAATTTTGTCACATTTTATTATGGGTCTTAAGCTTAGTCCATGGTAGGTGCTTGGTGAGTTAGCATTGAAAGTGTAAGGCAGTAGATTGGTTACATGAATTGGTATTGAAAACAGCTGGGTACAGTGATATAGGTTGGCATGAAGGGCATAAGATGTCATGGGGGTGAGCATAGGGGCACATAGATTGGCATGGAGGTTATGAGGGGTTGGGTTTGGATATGGGGCAAAGATTGAGGTGAATGGAGGGCTTTAGTTGCTAAGAGTAAGCATGAATAGAACATTGAAATTGTATGGGGGTGTGAGGAAATGGGGGTGAGGAGAGGTTTGATTTGTGTTTTATTACCTTATAAAAAATGTTTGACAAGTGCTGATGCAGCAAGGTAGACCTTGCACCTTGCCCACCTCAGCACACTTTCCTCCTCCTCTTTTGTGTCAGCTTGCAATGGCTTGGCTGTCACTGTCCGTCTGAACACCCTTGACTCTCAGCCCTCTCTGACACAAGCATTCTGACATGTCCAGATGGCTATACCTAACCTGGTGCAGCCTGTGCTCTGGGAATGTGTCCTACTTCCTGTTATGCATCCTCATGCTCTGCTTCCTGATGTCTGGGCATTCTTGAAGGTTAAGAGCTGAAGACAGCTGCGAATTGTTGCTGTCACACAGATTCGGGAGATTAAAAAGGGGAGTATAGAATGTGGCCTGCACACTGGGGTGCTAAAAGAAGTGGCAGCAGAGATAATGGTTGCATTAGTTATGATATTCCAAAATTCACTGAGTTATGGAAAGGCACCAATGAACTGGAAGCATGCTAATGTGACATCCTTATTCAACAAAAGGAGATAGACAAAAAATGGGAAACTATAAACCAGTTAGTTTGACCTCTGTAGTGGGGACGTTGCTGAAGTCAATCATAAAGGAAGAGATAAATAACACGTGGAAAAACAAAGCTCAGTTCACCTGTGTCAGTACAACTTGATGAAGGGCAAGTTGTGCCTGACAAACTTGCTGGAATTCTTTAGGGATGCAACCAGCAAGGTAGATATTAGGGATCCAGTGGATGTGGTATATCTCAACTTTCACAAGGCATTTGACAAGGTCCCCTATAAAAGACTGATCCAGAAGGTTAGATTCCAGGGGCTTAAGGGTAGAGTATTGGCTTAGACAGGACATTCCTGACTGTCAGAAAGCAGAGGGTCAAGATAAATGGGTCCTTCTTTGGATGGTGACATGAAACTAGTGGGGTTCTGCAGGGTGCAATTCTCAAACCTCAGCTTTTTATTATCAATATAGATGTTATGCAAGCAAGGACAGAGTGTAACACAGCAAAGTTTGCAGATGATACTAAAACAGGTTGGAAAGCAGCCAGTGATGAGAAGGTGAAGATTTTACAGTTGGATATTGATAGGCTAGGAGATTGAGCCAGAATCTGGCAGATGGTGTCCATTTTGGCCAGGAAAACAGGAAGGCAAATTATTGTTTAAATGGGAAGCAGGTTCAAAGTGCATCAGTGCAGAGGGATCTGGGCGTCTTTGTGCATAAATCACTGTAAGTGCAAGTGCAACATATAATAAGAAAGGCAAATGGAATCCTGGCATTATTGCAAAAGGACTGGATTATAAAGGTAAAGAAGTGTTGTTGCAATTATAGAAAGCTTTGGTGAGATCGCATCTGGAATATTGTGTCCAGTTTTGATTTCTTTACTTGAGGAATAACGTAGTGACATTGCAGGCAGTTCAGAGAAGGTTCCCCAAGGTTGATTCCAGGCATGAAAGGGCTGTCATATGAGGAGTGGTTGAATAATTTGGGCCAGTACCCTCTGGATATTCAGAAGAATGAGGAGGGATCTGATTGAGGTATATAAAATGCTAAAAGAGGATCAATAAGGTGGGAGTTGAACAAATGATCCCCCTTATGGGGCAGTCTCAAACACGAGATCATAAATATAGAGTGAGAGATGGTTGGTTCAAAACTGAGATAAGGAAAAACTAGTTTGCTCAGACACCTGTAAATCTATGGAACTCATTGTCCCAGAGTGCAGTGGAGGCAGAATCAATCAACGGATTCAATAAAGAAATAGATACATTTCTGATGAAAAAAGGGCTAAAGGGCTATGCCGGAAAGGAGGCAGGAATATGGAATTGTGACCAGGATAAGATCACCACGATCGTGTTAAATGGTGGGGCAAAGCTCGAAATTGCCTACTCCCGCTCCTATTTCCTATGTTCCTACAGATCAATATCAAAATCAAAACATATATCTCATCTGCATCTCTCTATCATCTTCGTTATTATGTTTAATTAATCAATGTAACTTGCACCTACTGTTAGTACACAATAAATTACATCATACTATGCCAAGTGCCTGTTCGCATTAAGACTCATTTGATGTATATCCTCTGCTACAAGCCAAATAGACCCTTAGGCTAAGTGCAGAAAAGAAAGCTGATCTTAGCACTTCCCCAAACATTAACCAATCGTGGTTGGTTCAGCAGCGCATTTACGATGAGCAATGAACACCATAGTTTAAACACCATGAGGTAACAACAATCCGTCACACTTCGGAGAAAACATTTCAGAAGGTGGATGAACTTACTGCTTCAAACTTTACTACTCAAAGAATATACAGTTAAAAATCACACAACACCATGTTATAGTCCATACAAAGAATACACAGTCTTCAGCAGCTGCAGGTGCTTGAACAAACAAGCAGTCAGCAGAACAGATTAAAGGAAGAACAAGGCAGAGCAGCATTCCAGGTTAAAAGTTAGACCCAGTAAGGAGTGCAAGAGTAGCAGTGTGAGTTAGTGAGAAAATAAAAGTCTACCCACACTTGGCACTTACAGAGTCTTCAGAGAAAAGGGATCTGTAGGCACAGCCCTGAGTTCAGGTTTTGCTGGAAAGCAACTATTACAGAGCTCCATGAGTAAAGTTAAAAATCTTTGTTAAGCAAAGGAAAGAAATTAAATGCATGACATAAAGGATGAGGCTGGGAAAAATAAAAGCTAGGAATGGAGCATCAGTGTCATAATAAGCATAAACCACAAGACACAGCTACAGTAATGAAGTCAATGCCCAGGAATTTAATTCACACCAAGATTGAAGCAGTGAGAACATCACAGGGCATACTTAGTGTAACAAAACAGCAATTTCAAAGATAAATAAGCCTGATTTGTGCAGGAGAATATAGCTATAAGAATTTTATGGCTGTGATAAGATTGGGAGTTAAACAATTTAATTGGCAATTTTAGCAGGAAGAATTATTAAGAGCATATTAATAGGTCATAGAGAGTTTTATTTGGAAAATTGTGAAAGGAATTTGTATGGTGTCCAGGCCTTGAAGGTTGTGAAAGTGTTGCCTACAAAAAGTTAAAAATTTCATCTTAGTTGGAAAAAACAGGAAAGCCTCCATTTCACCTATAGTAGGGATTAAACTACATTTTAACCATAAAAGGAAAGCTAGACCCTCAGTAAGCAGTAGAAAGATACAGCATTTTTTATTTGACATAATTGAATACTTTAAAAGGTTGCAAAACAAAGTAAAAAGTAATCAGCATTGGTTTGCTGTAATACTAAAAGCTTTAAATCCAGAAACATAACAGCATTTAGTTTCTGAAGAATTTAAAGCAGTTTTCAAGGAAGAAGAATAACTATTTGTATTAGGAAGATATGAAAGAAAAAAAATAATATTGTCACCTGAGCGTGGACATGGAAAAAACAGTTCTTAAGCTTTATAATTGCTTAGAAGTTAATAATAAATCTCAAGCTGGACAAGTAAACACTCAATTGTATTAATGGGTTTTGAAAAGATTTGTAGCTCAGGTTGAGGATCTGGACGTAAGTTTGCTCACTGAGGGGGAAGGTTCATTTTCCGATGTTTCATCACAATACTAGATAACATCTGCAGTGAGCCTTCAGATGAAGCACTTGTGATGTAGCTCACTTTCTATGTTGGTTTCCTTGGATTGGTGATGTCATTTCCTGCAGTGATGTCATTTCCTGTTCTTTTTCTCATGGGGTGGTAAATGGGATCATTGGGTACCTTTCTTTTTTAATACACTGTATAGGTGATTTTCCTCTACTCTGTGTAGTTCCTCTGTACTACAGTGTGTGGTGGCTCATTGAAATAATGTTCTAATGCTGCTTTGTTTATGGATGAAGAAAGTCTGCCGATTTCTCAGCAACAAACCCAAACAAGCAGACAAAACATGTCCAAAAACCATCGCCACTCTCCCCTATATCAAAGGCATCTCTGAAATGACTGGCAGACTACTGAGACCCCTTGGCATCATGGAAGCCCACAGGCCCACCAACACACTAAAACTGCAGCTAATGAACTTGAAAGATGCCATACAGACAACAAGCAAAACCAGTGTCATTTATAAAATACCTTGCAAGAACTGAAACAAACACTACATTGGACAAACCGGCAGAAAACTAGCCACCAGGATACATGAACACCAACTAGCCACAAAAAGACATGACCCACTTTCACCAGTATCCTTACATATGGATGAGGAAGGATACCACTTTGACTGGGACAACACATTCATCCTAGGACAAGCCAAACAGAGACATGCATGGGAATTCCTAGAAGCATGGCATTCCAACTAGAACTCTATCAACAAATACATTGACTTTGATCCCATTTACCACCCTGTGAGAAAAAAGAACAGGAAATGCTATCACCATAGGAAATGGCATCACCAAAGGAAATGACATCACCAACCCAAGGAAACCCAAACATATAAATAGAAAGCGGGCTACACCATCAGCACTTCATCTGGAGGCTCACTGAAGATGTTATCTAGTATGGTGATGAAACATCTGAAAATGAATCTTCCAGCTCAGCAAGCAAACCTACATCCAGAACTCAATTGTATTCAATAGAACCTACAGCTGACAACATTGTAAATGGTCAAAGTATAACAGAAGGCATAAATGCTTTTTTAACAAAGTTCTTGCAGATTTTGACAATTACTTAATTCTAACAATAAATAAACTTTTGAGAGATAAGATTTTACAGACAAGTGCAGCATTCAGAGGAACCTAATAAATAATATCAACAGAATAGTGGAAAACTATGACTATGAATCTTTGTGATCAGAATTCATTACTAACAAAGACCAATGAACATCTCATTGATTTTAAGCTTGCCATGGGAGTTTGAGCTATAGGGAGAGGAGAGGCTCAACAGGCTGGGCTATTTTCCCTGGAGTGATGGAGACTGAGGGGAGACCTTAAAGAAGTTTGTAAAATCATGAGGGACATGGGTAGGGTGAATAGTCAAGGTTTCTTTTCCCCCCAGGGTAGGGGAGTCCAAAACTAGAGGGCACTGCTTTAAGGCGAGAGGGGAAAGATTTAAAAGGGACCTGAGGGGCAATGTTTTCACACAGAGAGTGGTGTGTGCATGGAATGAACTTCCAGAGGAAGTGGTAGATGTGTGTACAATTACAACATTTAGAAAGCATCTGAATGAGTATATGAATAGGAAGGGATTAGAGAGATCTGGGGCCAAGTGCTGGCAAATGGGACTAGACTAATTTAGGATAACTGGTCAGCACAGACAAGTTGGACCAAAGTGTCTGTGTCTGTGCTGTACATCTCTATGACGCTATGAAGTGCCACTGTCCGGTCAATTCAGATATCATTGTTGGTAAAACAAAAGGAGCAACTTCCAAATGTGAAGCTACATAATACAAATTGAATAACTTTCAACAGTATAGATTGGTACAAGTGACATTACAATATAAAGTGTGTCAGGGAGTAGAGTATTTTTAAATAATTAATAATCAGGAAGGCATATTTTGCCATGAGCCTTATTCAAAAGGTCAAAAAATGTGAGTAACTCAAGAGTAAACATTCTTTTGAGATCGTCTACCCTGAATATTTACATAATTAGGAAAACTCAAAACAGCATCAGACTAAGGAAGGGTGCAAAGCCATTTTGACCCTATATACCCAAGACGAGTCCGCATCTCTAAATGACTCACGTTTAGCAGTGACTTGAGGAAATGACCAGAATGGGCATAATTTCTCTGGTGACAAAATCAACTGAATGGTGTTCAGATTTGGTATTGTGACCAAATCCTGTGCGTCCATCATAGCACCTGGTAGACTAATACAACTCAACAAAGTTAAAGAAATCCACCTTATTTCCAGATGCCTTTGACAAGGTGTCTCACAGGAGGCTGCTAAATAAGATAAAAGCCATGGTGCTGGGGGCAAAGTACTGGCATGGATAGAGGATGGGCTGACTGGCACAAGCAGAGAGTAAGGATCAAAGGGTCTTTTTCAGGATGGAAACCAGTGACTAGTGGAGGTCCACAGGAGTCAGTATTGGGACCATAGCCATACATGCTATACATTAACGATCTACACAAAGGAACTATTTTCTAAATGGGGAATGGCTTCAGAAATCTGAAGCACAAAAGAACTTGGATGTCCTAGTTCAGGATTCTCTGAAGGTTAACATGCAGATTTAGTTGATGGTTAGGAAGGCAAATGCAATGTTAACATTTATTTCAAGAGGGCTAGAATGCATTAGCAGAGATTTATTGCTGAGGATGTCTAAGTCTCTGCTCAGACTGCATTTGGAATATTGTGAGCAGTTTTGGGCCCAGTATCTAAGGGAAGCTGTGCTGGTATTGGAGGAGGTACAGAGGAGGTTTACAAGAATAATTCTGGAGATGAAGTGCTTGTCATATCAAGAGTAGTTGAGGGTCCATACTTGATGGAGTTTAACAGGCATATCTGTTTGAAACTGACAAAATATTAAGAGGCTTGGAATACAGTGGAGGTGGAGAAGGTTGTTTCCACTAATAGGAGAAACTGGGACCTGAGGGCACAGCCTCAGAATGAAGTGATGACCCTTTCGGTCTAAGATGAGGAGGAACTTTCTCAGCCAAAAAATGGTGAATCCGTGGAACTCATTGCCGCAGAAGGTGGTGGAGGCCAAGTCATTGAGTGTATGTAAGACAGAGATAGATAGGTTTTTGATTAGTAAGAGAATAAAGGTTATGGGAGAATATAGGAGAATGGGGGTGAGAAACTTATCACCCATGAACAAATGACTGAGCAGACTCGATGGGCTGAATGGCCTAATTCTACTCCAATATCTTACGCTGTTAGATCTAGCATTGATGAGAATTTAGCCAAGTTGTCTAAGAGTACAGCTTTCATGAAAGTCTATGACTACAATAGGTTCTTACTATTGGATGGACAATCAAAACTACTCACTACCTTTATCTCTTCCTTTGGGTAGATTTTTCTTCAACGCACTGCTGTCTATGTTTGCTTCAACCTAACATTTTTCCACAGATGGCATCTGATATTTTTCACAGCTGAGAAAGTGTCATGTCACACAGATGATGTAGTGATACACGGGGAGACGATGAATACCATGGCCAAATGGTCCATGCAATTTTAAAATGCTTACATGTTGCAAAATGTACTCCCAAGAAATAGTCTGCATTTTCCAAAGAATCTGTTCACATCTTGGGACATATTGTTAACAATTAAGAAATAGGGTCAGACTCACAGAAAAACATAGAACATAGAACATAGAAAAATACAGCGCAGTACAGGCCCTTCAGCCCTCGATGTTGCGCTGACCGAAGCCTACCTAATTTACACCAGCCCAATAACCTCCATATGCTTGTCCAATGCCCGCTTAAATGACCATAAAGAGGGAGAGTCCACCACTGCTACTGGCAGGGCATTCCATGAACTCACAACCCGCTGAGTAAAAAATCTACCCCTAACATCTGTCCTATACCTACCACCCCTTAATTTAAAGCTGTGTCCCCTGCTGACAGCTGACTCCATACGCGGAAAAAGGTTCTCACTGTCAACCCTATCTAAACCCCTAATCATCTTGTACACCTCTATCAAATCTCCCCTAAACCTTCTTTTCTCCAATGAGAAAAGTCCCAAGTGCCTCAGCCTTTCCTCATATGATCTTCGTACCATGCCAGGCAACATCCTGGTAAACCTCCTCTGCACTCGTTCCAATGCCTCCACATCCTTCCTGTAGTATGGCGACCAAAACTGCACACAATACTCCAGATGAGGCCGCACCAGAGTCTTATACAACTGCAACATGACCTCAGGACTCCGGAACTCAATTCCTCTACCAATAAAGCCCAGTACACCATATGCCTTCTTCACAGCACTATTTACCTGGGTGGCAACTTTCAAAGATCTGTGTACATGGACACCAAGATCCCTCTGCTCATCCACACTACCAAGTAGTCTACCATTAGCCCAGTAATCCATCTTCTTGTTACTCCTACCAAAGTGAATGACTTCACACTTAGCTACATTGAATTCCATTTGCCACCTTACTGCCCAGCTCTGCAACTTATCTATATCGCGCTGTAACCTGCCACATCCTTCTTCGCTGTCCACAACTCCACCGACTTTTGTGTCATCCGCAAACTTGCTCACCCAGCCTTCAAGCCCCTCCTCCAGGTCATTTATAAAAATGACAAACAGCAATGGTCCCAAAACAGATCCTTGTGGAACACCGCTAGTAACTGCGCTCCAAGATGAACCTATACCATCAACTACTAACCTCTGTCTCCTTCCAGCCAGCCAATTCCTAATCCAAACCTCTAATGCACCCTCAATGCCATACCTCTGTAGTTTTTGCATGAGCTTGCCATGGGGTACCTTATCGAACGCCCTGCTAAAATCCATGTACACCACATCAACTGCTTTACTCTCGTCCACTTCCTTGGTCACCTTCTCAAAGAATTCAATAAGGTTTGTGAGGCACGACCTGCCCTTCACAAAACCATGCTGACTATCCTTGATCACATTATTCCTATCCAGATGTTCACATTATTCCTTGATCACATTATTCCTATCCCTTACAATTCTCTCTAAGACTTTGCCCACAACAGAAGTGAGACTCACTGGCCTATAGTTATTCGGGCTATCCCTGCCCCCCTTCTTGAACAAGGGGACCACATTCACTATCCTCCAGTCTTCTGGCACTATTCCCGAAGACAACGACAACCTAAAAATCAAGGCCAATGGCTCCGCTATCTCCTCCCTAGCTTCCCAGAGGATTCTAGGATAAATGCCATCAGGCCCAGGGGACTTATCTATTTTCATCCTTTCCAGTATTCCCCGGACCTCTTCCCTACATACCTCAAGGCCATCCATTCTAATCACTTGTGACTCAATATTCACATCAGCAACAGTGTCCTGTTCCTGAGTGAATACTGACAAAAAGTATTGATTTAGTGTCTCACCAATCTCCTCCGCCTCCACACACAACTTCCCACTACTATCCTTGACTGGACCGATACCTACCCTAGTCATCCTTTTATTCCTGACATACCTATAGAAAACCTTTGGGTTTTCCCTAATCCTACCAACTAAGGACTTTTCATGTCCCTTTCTCGCTGCTCTTAGCTCTCTCTTTAGATCCTTCCTGGCTACCTTATAACTCTCAATCGCCCCAACTGAACCTTCACGCCTCATCTTTACATAGGCCGCCCTCTTCCCTTTCACAAGGGATTCCAATTCCTTATTAAACCACGGCTCCCTCACAAGACCCTTTACTCCCTGCCTGACTGGTACATACTTATCAAGGACACCCAACAGCTGCCCCTTGAACAATCTCCACATATCATTTGTGTTCTTCCCTTGAAGCCTATTTTTCCAATCCACGCATCCTAAGTCATGCCTCACCGCATCATAATTTCCCTGCCCCCAGCTATAACTGTTGCCCTGCAGTGCACACTTATCCCTCTCCATCACTAGAGTAAAAGTCACCGAGTTGTGGTCACTGCCCCTGAAGTGCTCACCTACCTCCAAGTCTAACACCTGGCCTGGTTCATTACCTAGAACCAAATCCAGTATGGCCTCACCTCTTGTTGGCCTATCTACATATTGTGTCAGGAAACCCTCCTGCACACATTGGACAAACACCGACCCATCTAACGAACTCGAGCTATAGCTTTCCCAGTCAATATCTGGGAAGTTAAAGTCCCCCATAACAACCATCCTGCTACTTTCACTCTTCTCCTGAATCATCCTTGCAAAACTTTCCTCTACTTCTCTCGGACTATTAGGAGGCCTGTAAAAGACTCCTAACAGGGTGACCTCACCTTTCCTATTTCTAACCTCTGCCCACACTACCTCAGCTGGCAAGTCTTCCTCCATCACCCTCACCAGAACAAAGGACCCGATACCCAACATCAGCAAAACCAATGTAGTGTACAAAATCCCATGCAAGGACTGCACAAAACACTACATCGGACAAACAGGAAGACAGTTAACGATCCGTATACACGAACACCAACTAGCCACGAAACGACACGACCAGTTATCCTTAGTAGCCACACACATAGACGACAAGCAACATGAATTTGACTGGGACAACACTACCATTATAGGGCAAGCCAAACAGAGAACAGCTAGGGAATTCCTAGAGGCATGGCACTCATCCACAGATTCAATCAACAAACACATCGACCTGGACCCAATATACCGGCCACTGCAGCGGACAGCTGGAACTGACAACCGGAAGCGGCAGAGACAGGCCACTATAAATACCGGAGAAAACAGCACAGAAGCGCTTCACAGGAGGCTCCCAAGCACTGAGGATGTCACCTAGACAGGGGACGAAACGTTTGCAAGACAAATTCCCAGCTCGGCGAACAGAACCACAACAACGAGCACCCGAGCTACAAATCTTCTACCAAACTTTGAGCTGTAATACTATCCTTGACAAGCAATGCCACACCTCCCCCTCTTTTACCCCCATCTCTGACCCTAATAAAACATTTAAACCCTGGAACCTGCAACAGCCATTCCTGTCCCTGTTCTACCCACGTTTCTGTAATGGCCACAACATCGAAGTCCCAGGTACCAACCCATGCTGCAAGCTCACCTACCTTATTTCTTATACTTCTGGCATTGAAGTATACACACTTCAAGCCACCTTCCTGTTTACAGGCACCCTCCTTTGAGATCGATGCCATGTTCCTAACCTCCCTACACTCAAGGTCCTGTACCCTAAAGCTACAGTCCGGGTTCCCATGCCCCTGCAGAGTTAGTTTAAACCCTCCCAAAGAGCACTAGCAAACCTCCCCCCAAGGATACTGGTGCCCCTCAGGTTCAGGTGTAGACCATCCTGTTTATAGAGGTCCCACCTTCCCCAGAAAGAACCCCAGTTGTCCAGAAACCGGAATCCCTCCCTCCTGCACCATCCCTGTAGCCACGCATTTAACTCTTCTCTCTCCCTATTCCTCGACTCTCTATCACGTGGCACGGGTAACAAACCAGAGACAACGATTCTTTTCGTTCTAGCTCTGAGCTTCCAACCTAGCTCCCTGAAAGCCTGCCTAACATCCTCACCCCTCTTCCTACCTATGTCGTTGGTGCCAACGTGGACCACGATCTGGGGCTGCTCCTCCTTCCCCTTGAGGACCCGGAAAACATGATCAGAGACATCACGTACCCTTGCACCTGGGAGGCAAAATACCAATCGTGAGTCTCTGTCGCCCCCGCAAAACCGCCTATCTGTGCCCCTCACTATTGAGTCCCCAATAACTATCGCTCTACCTTTCTCCACCCTTCCCTTCTGAGCAACGGGGACAGGCTCCGTGCCAGAGGCCTGAACCTCGTTGCTTACCCCTGGTAAGTCATCCCCCCCACAAGTATCCAAAACGGTATACTTGTTATTGAGGGGAATGACCGCAGGAGGTCCCTGCACTGGCTGCTTCCTCCCACTCCCCCTCACTGTCACCCATCTCTCTATAACTTTCGGAGTAACTACTTCCCTAAAGCTCTGATCTATGACCCCCTCTGCCTCCCGAATGATCCGCAGTTCATCCAACCCCAGCTCCAGTTCCCTAACACGGTCTTGGAGGAGCTGGAGATGGGTGCACTTCTTGCAAGTGCAATCAGGAGGGACGCTAATGGCTTCCCTCACCTCATACATGTTGCAAGAGGAACATTGCACTGCCTTCGCTGCCATCCCTCTAAAAGGTAAACTTTAAAAACTAGATCTAAAGAAACAAACAAGCAAAATGCAGCACTTACCTGCTTGTCACAATGGGTCTTATTATTAGGTTAGAGGAGGAGGGCGGGTGGGAGGCTTTACCCCTGTAGTGCCTCGGGTTCCTCGCCTGCGCGCTTTTATAAGAAAAAAACCTTCCCAGGTAAGCTAGCGCGACACCAGCTTATGGGTCCGCTAGGCGCTTAAAAAAAACTTTAAATTTTAGCCGTTAAAAAAGCAATAACTGGACTATACCGTGACTTAAAAAAACACCATCAGACAGCCATTACCTGCTCCTCTGAGAGAGTGACTCTCATTCAGGAAAATCATTCAGGAGTTCAGAGAAACCTTGATTATCCGGCATTCGATTATCCGAATATCGGATTATCTGGCAAGATTGCAAGGTCCTGATGTTTGACTAAACTATGTTATCTGGCATTCGATTATCTGGAATTCAATTAACCGATCAAAATACTCCCTGACCTTCAGATAATCAAGACTCCTCTGTATTCTGAAATAGGCCATGGTCTGCAGAGATTTCTTGGTGTGGTAAATCAATTTATGAAGGTTTACTTCACTTAACTAGGACTACTGAAGCCTTGAGGCAACTGCTGAAGAAGTTACATAGATGGTGCTGTGACCTGGCCCAGAACGATGCTTTATAAAAGATCACAGAAATACTGATGTCCACAGGTGTACTAGCATTCAACAGGATCATAGTTGATCCGACGTTCCTGCGTTTTTGCAATATACCCGATTCTATGCTGATCAAGAATCTATCTCAGCCTTAAACATACAGAAGGACTCTACTCCATGCTCTCTTTGCCAAAGGCTCACTACTCTCTGACAGAAGAAATCTTTCCTCACTTCAGTCTTAAATTGGCCCCTCTTTATTCTGAGATTATACCCTCTACTCTTAGGCTCTCCCATGAGAAGACACAGCTTCACAGCATTTACTCTGCCAAGCCCTTGAAGAGTCAAGATTAGGGTGGTGCTAGAAAAACACAGCAGGTCAGGCAGCAACCGAGGAGCATGAAAATCGATGTTCAGGGCAAAAGCCCTTTGTCAGAAATTAGGTTGGGAGCCTCGGCGGGGGGGAAGAGATAAATGGGATGGGGCTGGGGTTGGGGAGAATGTAGCTGAGAGGGCATTAGGTGGATGGAGGTAGGGGTAAAGGTGATAGGTCAGAGAGGAGGATGAAGTGGGACAAGTCATGAGGACAGTGCTGAGCATGAAGGTTGGAACTGGGGCTGGGTAGGGGGAGGGGAAAGCCCCTTAAGAATCATCCATGCTTAAATGAATTCAGCTGTCATTTTTCTAAACTCCAATGAATGGAGTCCCACCTGTTTAATCTTTGCTCATAAGACAATACAAGAGATCATCCGAGAGAACCATGTCCAAACTGCCTCCAATGAAACATCTTTCCTTAAATAAGGGGACCAAAACTGCTCACAATACTCCAGATGCTGTCTCACCAGCACCTTGAACAAGTGTGATAAGACTTCCCTACTCTATACTCCTAAGTCCTTGAAATATAAGCCAACATTCCATTAGCCTTCCTGATTACTTGCTGTACCTTTGTGCTAGCTTTTTGTATTTCATGCACAAATAGCCCTTGTTGTTTGGTGTTGCAGCTTTCTGCAGTTTATGTCCACTAAAATAATATTCTGTTCTTCTGTTCTCCCTTCCAAAACGAACGTCACATTTTCCCACATTATAATCCAACGGCCAATTTGTTGCACAATTACTTAACTTATCAATTTCTTTCTGGATATTGTTTGTCTCCCTCTCTGAACCTTCCTTTCCACCTATTACTATATTGCTGCAAATTTGGCTCCAGTACATTCACTTCCTTCCTCCAAGTCAATAATACATAGTGTAAACGGTTGTGGTCCTAGCACTGATCCTTATGGAACCCCACTGGTCTCAGGTCACCAACCGGAAAAAGAAAGAAAAATCCTTTATCCCACTCGCTGTTCCCTGTCCATGAACCAATTCTTTATTCATGCCAATACCTCAGCACCATGGCCTCTGACCGTATGACTCACCTTTTGTGAGGTACCTTGTTGAATGTCTTCTGGAAGTACAAATACAACACATCTACAACACATCTATCCACGCTGGTTGAGATTTCCTCAAAAAAACTCTAATAAATTAGTCAAACACAATTTTCTTTTCTTGAAGCCATGCTGACTCTGCTTGATTAGAATATAATTTTCCAAATATTCTGTAATTACTTTCTTAATAACTGATTCCAATACTTTTTGAATAAATTCCACCTTTGTATTCTGTCACCATTTTTTAATCAGCCTGTTCCAAATGGGATCACAGAGCAAGAAAGTTGTCGTGAACATTTGTTCAACACTGGTTTCACCTCAAGAGTACTGTTTCCGAATCTGAGCATCACATTTTTGGAAGAATGCGAGCAATTATCGAGGATGCAAAAGGATTTATTAAAACATTTCAAGCATGAGGAACTTCAGTTATATGGATAGGTTAGAGAAGCAAGGTCCTCAGAGGAGAAATGGTTGGGACGAAGTTTATTAAAGGTGCTTAAAACCTTGAAGTGTCTATACAGTGTAGATAGGAGAAATATTGCTCCCATTGGCAGAGGTTTTGAGAAGCAGGGGACAGTATTTTCAGGTGAATGAAAAATGAATCAAATAACACACCAGGGAAAACTTGCAAAAAAGTGATTATATGATTTGGAATGCAGATTATGGAAGAGGCAGATTCAACTGTGGTCTTCAAAAGCAAATTAGATTATTATCTGAAGAGAAAAGATTTTCAGGATCATGTAGAAAGGCCAAGGGAGTGGGACTAGCAGAGTTACTCTTGCTGAGAGCCTGCATGCTGGACTGAATAAGTTCCTTCTGTGCTGTACTCATCCTATGACTATATTTTTGTTCCTTTGTGGAGTCAGACTTTGAATGCCCATCTTATATCAACATATTCCTTATGCGTTTGTTTTTATGCCTTTCCTTCTGGATTGGTTTGCAGTCAGGGAATTCTCATTTACACTGAAAAAGAGTCATGTTCAACTAGAAATGATAACTCTGTTTCTTCCTCCACAGAAGCTGCCAGACCTTCCACCTGTTGCGCTTCTTATTTTTAATCCACATTTGCTGATTGACTGAAGCCTCAGTAGCTCTTGAGTGACATGGCAGCTTCTCATGCACTTCCAACAGTGCCTGCTTTCAGAATTTTCAATCATCTGAAGACTGCAAACTGTCTTTTTTGATGCACTTGCAAATGTTATTGCTTCTTTATTGGCTTTTGGATATCATAATGTCATTTTCTTTTGACAATAAAACAAGATTTCCTAGCGTTGTGATAACACAGAATTCATAAATAATGGATCATTATCTGTCTTGACATCACCCAAATTCAATGAAATGCAAGATTCTATCTGGATACGATGTTATGAATCAGATAGATTTCAAATTTGAATTTTGGAAATCTTCAGTCATTATCTGTGATCACACCTTCATAGCCAGCCAGACGAGTTCAAACAAAAAGAAATAAATCCTTTATTTCATCCAAATTCTCTATGACGGATAGTGGTTGAGGTAAAATGAATGTTTTCAATAAAAAGTCACATATATTTCTTAGGGCTAAAAGAATCAAAGAGTAATGAGGAGAAAGCGAGAACAGCAAACAGTGTGGCTGATCAGCTATGATCATATTGAATGGTGGAGCAGGCTGGCAGAGCTGAATGGCCTACTCCTGCACACATTTTCTATGTTTCGATGTATCTTAGGATGACAGTGACACTGAAAATACATTGGCAAGTTTGTCAACATTTGGAAAGAGAATAAAATTTATTGGTTCCACTGTGTATATGTTTTATCAGAACAAGTACATATCAAATATGTATATGCTCTTCATAAATAGTAACTATTCCACTCTACATTCAAACAGTTTTGTTTGTCTTTTCTATGTCACATATTTACAACCTATATCTATTTGCTGCTGATACTAGTTGTTCCTTTCTGGAGTACAGGCATGGTCATTCCTTATTTCAAATGGTATTCCTTAGTATTTAAGATCAAGTTGAAAAGGAATTCCATCTCTTGGAGGATTGCTTATCTTTAGAATCCTCAGGCACAGAGAGGAGTGGAGATGAGGGCATTGAATATATTTAAGATTGAATTGGAAACATTTCGATTGAGGAGAGTCAGGCTTTATGGGGTCAGGCCAGGGCCTAGGGTGTTCACATTAGGGGCAGGAACACAATGCTCACATGAGGGGCACAGTGTTCGCGTTGGGGGACAGGAGCACAGTGTTCCAGCTGGGGGCAGGAGCACAGTGTTCAGGTTGGGGGACAGGAGCAGGGTATTCAGGTTGGGAACAGGAGTACAGTGTTTGGGTTGGGGGACAGGAGTACGGTGTTCGGGTTGGGGACAGGAGCACAGTGTTTGGGTTGGGGGGCAGGAGTACAGTGTCCGGGTTGGGGGACAGGAGTACAGTGCTCGGGTTGGGGCCAGGAGCACAGTGTTCGGGTTGGGGACAGGAGCACAGTGTTCGGGTTGGGGACAGGAGCAGTGTTCGGGTTGGGGACAGGAGCACAGTGTTCGGGTTGGGGACAGGAGCAGTGTTCGGGTTGGGGACAGGCGCAGTGTTCGGGTTGAGGAAAGGATAGACCAGATCTAAAAGTTGAAGTTCTAAATTGGAGAAAGGCCAATTTTGACGGAATTAGGCAAGAACTTTCAAAAGCTGATTGGAGGCAGATGTTCGCAGGTAAAGGGACGGCTGGAAAATGGGAAGTCTTCAGAAATGAGATAGCAAGAATCCAGAGAAAGTATATTCCTGCCAGGGTGAAAGGGAAGGCTGGATGACTAAAGATATTGAGTTGAAAATGTGTTGCTGGAAAAGTGCAGCAGGTCAGGCAGCATCCAAGGAAAAGGAGAATTGACGTTTCGGGCATAAGCCCTTCTTCAGGAATGAGGAAAGTGTGTCCAGCAGCCTAAGTTAAAAGGTAGGGAGTGTTTGGTTAAGAAAAAGAAGGAAGCATATGTCAGGTATAGACAGGATAGATCGAGTGAATCCTTAGAAGAGTATAAAGAAAGTAGGAGTTTACTTAAGAGGGAAATCAGGAGGGCAAAATGGGGACATGAGATAGCTTTGGCAAATAGAATTAAAGAGAATCCAAAGGGTTTTTACAAATATATTAAGGACAAAAGGGTAACTTGGGAGAGAATAGGGCCCCTCAAAGATCAGCAAGACGGCCTTTGTGTGGAGCCACAGAAAATGGGAGAGATACTAAGTGTATATTTTGCATCAGTATTTACTGTGGAAAAAGATATGGAAGATATAGACTGTAGGGAAATAGATGGTGACATCTTGCAAAATGTCCAGATTATAGAGGAGGAAGTGCTGGATGTTTTGAAACGCATAAAGGTGGATAAATCCCCAGGACCTGATCAGGTGTACCCGAGAACTCTGTGGGAAGCTAGAGAAGTGATTGCTGGGCCCCTTGCTGAGATATTTGTATCATCGATAGTCACAGGTGAAGTGCCGGAAGACTGGAGGTTGGCAAACGTAGTGCCACTGTTTAAGAAGGGTGGTAAGCCAAGCCAGGGAACTACAGACCAGTGAATCTGACCTCAGTGGTAGGCAAGTTGTTGGAGGGAGTCCTGAGGGACAGGATGTACTTGCATTTGGAAAGGCAAGGACTGATTCGGGATAGTCAACATGGTTTTGTGCATGGGAAATCATGATTGAGTTTTTTGATGAAGTAACAAAGAAGATTGATGAGGGCAAAGCAGTAGATGTGATCTAATATGGACTTCAGTAAGCGTTCGACAAGGTTCCCTATGGGAGACTGATTCGCAAGGTTAGATCTCATGGAACACAGGGAGAACTAGCCATTTGGATACAGAACTAGCTCAAAGGTAGAAGACAGAGGGTGGTGATGGAGGATTGTTTTTCAGACTGGAGGCCTGTGACTAATGGAGTGCCACAAGGACCGGTGCATTTTTGGCATTTACATAAACGATTTGGATGCGAGCATAAGAGATACAGTTAGTAAGTTTGCAGATGACACCAAAATTGGAGGTGTAGTGGACAGCGAAGAGGGTTACCTCAGATTACAACAGATGGGCCAATGGGCTGAGAAGTGGCAGATCGTCTTTAATTCAGATAAATGCGAGGTACGGCATTTTGGGAAAGCAAATCTTAGCAGTTAATGTTAAGATCCTAAGGAGTGTTGCTGAACAAAGAGACCTTGGAGTGCAGGTTCATAGCTCCTTGAAAGCGGAGTTGCAGGTAGATAGGATAGTGAAGAAGGTGTTTGAACATAGAACATAGA
This sequence comes from Chiloscyllium punctatum, assembly GCF_047496795.1. Classification (NCBI taxonomy): domain Eukaryota; kingdom Metazoa; phylum Chordata; class Chondrichthyes; order Orectolobiformes; family Hemiscylliidae; genus Chiloscyllium; species Chiloscyllium punctatum. The sequence continues at coordinate 86,599,311 of NC_092746.1, read as the reverse complement.
ACAGTACAGCACAGAACAGGCCCTTCAGCCCATGATGTTGTGCCGACCACTGATCCTCATGTACGAACCCTCAAATTTCTGTGACCATATGCATGTCCAGCAGTCTCTTAAATGTCCCCAACGACCTTGCTTCCACAACTGCTGCTGGCAACGCATTTCCATGCTCTCACAGTTCTCTGTGTAAAGAACCCGCCTCTGACATCCCCTCTATACTTTCCTCTAACCAGCTTAAAACTATGACCCCTCGTGTTAGTCATTTCTGCCCTGGGAAATAGTCTCTGGCTATCGACTCTATCTATGCCTCTCATTATCTTGTATACCTCAATTAGGTCCCCTCTCCTCCTTCTTTTCTCCAATGAAAAAAGTCCGAGCTCAGTCAGCCTCTCTTTATAAGATAAGCCCTCCAGTCCAGGCAGCATCCTGGTAAACCTCCTCTGAACCCTCTCCAAAGCATCCACATCTTTCCTATAGTAGGGTGACCAGAACTGTACACAGTATTCCAAGTGCGGTCTAACCAAAGTTTTATAAAGCCGCAAAAAGATCTCATGACTCTTAAACTCAATCCCCCTGTTAATGAAAGCCAAAACACCATATGCTTTTTTAACAACCCTGTCCACTTGGGTGGCCATTTTAAGGGATCTATGTACCTGCACACCAAGATCCCTCTGTTCCTCCACACTGCCAAGAATCCTATCCTTAATCCTGTACTCAACTTTCAAATTCAACCTTCCAAAATGCATCACCTCGCATCTATCCAGGTTGAACTCCATCTGCCACCTCTCAGCCCATATCTGCATCCTGTTAATGTCCCGCTGCGGCTTACAACAGCCCTCTATACTGTCAAAGACACCTCCAACCTTTGTGTCGTCTACAAACTTGCTGACCCATCCTTTAATCCCCTCATCCAAGTCATTAATAAAAATTACAAACAGTAGAGGCCCAAGGACTGAGCCCTGTGGAACACCACTCACCACAGACTTCCAGGCAGAATATTTTCCTTCTACTACCACTCACTGTCTTCTGTTGGCCAGCCAATTCTGTATCCAGACAGCTAAGTTCCCCTGTATCCCATTCCTCCTGACCTTCTGAATGAGCCTACCATAGGGAACCTTATCAGCCTTGCTGAAGTCCATATACACCACATCCACCACTTGACCCTCATCAACTTTTCTAGTCACATCCTCAAAGAATTCGATAAGGTTTGTGAGGCATGACCTGCCCCTCACAAAGCCGTGTTGACTGCATTTAATCAAGCCATGCTCTTCCAGATGGTCATAAATCCTATCCCTCAGAATCCTTTCTAACACCTTGCAGATGACAGACGTGAGACTTACTGAAAATTTTGTGCTGAAAAATGTGCTGAAAATTTTGTCAAACATTAAGATTGACAAGTTGCCCGGCCCGGACCAGATTTGTCCTCGGCTGCTTTGGGAAGCGAGAAATGCAATTGCTTCGCCACTTGCGAAGATCTTTGCATCCTCGCTCTCCACTGGAGTCGGACCTGAGGACTGGAGAGAGACAAATGTAATTCCTCTCTTCAAGAAAGCAAAGAGGGAAATTCCCGGCAACTACAGACCATCCAAGGTTCCTTGATCTTACCCCTTCTTGCCTGTCTCAGAGGGACATATTTATTCATCACTTGCAACAACTGTTCCTTAACCAGTCTCCATATGTCGATAGTGCCTTTACCATGGAACAATTGCTCCCAATCCATGCTTCCTAACTCATGTCTAATCGCATCATAGTTTCCTCTTCCCCAATTAAATATCCTCCCATTTTGCCTAATCCTCTCCTTCTCCATAGCTGTGTAGAATGAGAGGCAGTTGTGGTCACTATCACCAAAATACTCTCCCACCACAAGATCTGATACCTGCCCCGGCTCGTTTCCGAGCACCAAATCTAGAATGGCCTCTCCCCTCGTCGGCCTGTCAACGTACTGAGTTAGGAAACCCTCCTGAACACACCTTACAAAAACAGCTCCATTCAAAACTTCTGCTCGAAGGAGGTTCCAATCAATATTGGGAAAGTTTGGTATGCTTTCCTTTATTGGTCAGAGTATTCAGTACAGGAGTTGGGAGGGCATGTTGCGGCTGTACAGGACACTGGGTAAGCTACTGTTGGAATATTGCGTGCAATTCTGGTCTCCCTCCTATCAGAAAAATGTTGTGAAACTTGAAAGGGTTCAGAAAAGACTTACAAGGATGTTGCCAGGGTTGGAGGATCTGAGCTACAGGGAGAGGCTGAACAGGCTGGGGCTGTTTTCCCTGGAGCGTCAGAGGCTGAGGGGTGACTTTATAGAGGTTTACAAAATTATGAGGGGCATGGATAGGATAAATAGGCAAAAAATTTATCTGGGGTTGGGGTGTCCAGAACTAGAGGGCATAGGTATAGGGTGAGGGGAAAGATATAAAAGAGACCTAAGGGGCAACATTTTCACGCAGAGGGTGGTACGTGTATGGAATGAACTGGCAGAGGATGTGGTGGAGGCTGGTACAATTGCAACATTTAAGAGGCATTTGGATGGGTATATGAATAGGAAGGGTTTGGAGGGATATGGGCCCAGTGCTGGCAGGTGGGACTAGATTGGGTTGGGATATCTGGTCGGCATGGACGGGTTGGACCGAAGGGTATGTTTCCATGTGAAACATCTCTATATCTATGACTATGATTAGGAGCACAGTGTTTGGGTTGGGAACAGGAGCAAGGTGTTCGGGTTGGGGGACAGGAGCATAGTGTTCGGGTTGGGGGACAGGAGCACAGTGTTCGGGATGGGGACAGGAGCACAATGATCGGGTTGGGTTCAGAAGCACGGTGTTCGGGATGGGGACAGGAGCACAGTGTTCGGTTTGGGGGACAGGAGCACAGTGTTCGGGTTGGGGGACAGGAGCACAGTGTTCGGGATGGGGACAAGAGCAAAGTGTTCAGGTTGGGTTCAGAGGCACAGTGTTCGGGATGGGGAAGTGGAGTACAGTGTTCGGGTTGGGGACAGGAGTACGGTGTTCGGGTTGGGGGACAGGAGCACAGTGTTCGGGTTGGGGGACAGGAAAACAGTGTTCGGGTTGGGGAAAGCAGCACAGTGTCCGGGTTGAGGACAGGAGTACAGTGTTCGGGTTGGGGGAGTGGAGTACAGTGTTCGGGTTGGGGACAGGAGTACAGTGTTCGGGTTGGGGGATAGGAGGACAGTGTTCGGGTTGGGGGACAGGAGGACAGTGCTCGTGTTGGGGGACAGGAGCATAGTGTTCGGGTTGGGGACGGGGGTACAGTGTTCGGGTTGGGGACAGGAGTACAGTGCTCGTGTTGGGGGACAGGAGTACAGTGTTCGGGTTGGGGGACAGGAGAACACTGTTTGAGTTGGGGACAGGAGCACAGTGTTCAGGTTTGGGGACAGGAGCACAGTGATCGGGTTGGGGACAGGCGCACAGTGTTCAGGTTGGGGGACAGGAGCTCAGTGATCGGGTTTGGGACAGGAGCACAGTGTTCAGGTTGGGGACAGGAGCACAGTGTACGGGTTCGGGACTGGAGCACAGTGTTCGGGTTGGGGACAGGGCACAGTGTTCGGGTTGGGGGATAGGAGCACAGTGTTCGGTTTGGGAGACAGTAGAACAGTGTTCAGGTTGCAGACAGGAGCACAGTGTCTGGTTTGGGGTCAGGAGCACAGTGTTCGGGTTGAGGACGGGAGCACAGTGTTCGGGTTGGAGGACTGGAGCACATTGTTCGGATTGGGGGACAGGAGCACAGTGTTCGGGTTGGGGGCCAGTAGCACAGTGTTCGAGTTGTGGACAGGAGTACAGAGTTCGAGTTGGGGGACAGGAGCACAGTGTTTGGGATGGGGACAGGCGCACAGTGTTCGGGTTGGGGGACAGGAGCACTGTGATCGGGTTGGGGACAGGAGCACACTGTTCAGGTTGGGGGACAGGAGCACAGTGCTCGGGTTGGGGGACAGGAGCACAGTGTTCGGGTTGGGGACAGGAGAACAGTGATCGCGTTGGGGACAGGAGCACAGTGTTTGGGTTTGGGACAGCAGCACAGTATTCGGGTTGGGGAAGAGGAGCACAGTGTTCGGTTTGGGGGAGAGGAGCACAGTGTTCGTGTTGGGGACAGGAGCACAGTGTTCGGGTTGGGGGACAGGAGCACAGTGTTCAGGTTGGGGGACAGGAACACAGTGTTCGGTTTGGGGGACAGGAGCACAGTGGTCGGGTTGTGGACTGGCGGACAGTGCTCGGGTTGGGGACAGGAGTACAGAGTTTGGTTTGGGGACAGGAGCACAGTGTTCGGGTTGGGGGACAGGAACACAGTGTTCGGTTTGGGAGACAGGAGCATAGTGTTTGGGTTGGGGACAGGTGCACAGTGTTCGGGCCGTGAGCAGGAGCACAGTGCTCGGGTTGAGGACAGGTGTACAGTGTTCGGGTTGGGTACAGGAGCACAGTGTTAGGTTGGGGGACAGGAGTATAGTGATCGGGTTGGGTACAGGAGCACAGTGTTAGGTTGGGGGACAGGAGTATAGTGATCGGGTTGGGGGACAGGAGCACAATGATCGGGTTGGGGACAGGAGCACAGTGTTCTGGTTGAGTAAAAGGTGCCCAGTGTTCATGCTGGGGACAGGAGCACAGTGTTCGGGTTGGGGACAGGGCACAGTGTTCAGGTTGGGAGACAGGAATACAGTGTGGAGGTTGGGGGAAAGGAGCACAGTGTTCAGGTTGGGGGAAAGGAGCACAGTGTTCAGGTTTGCGGACAGGAGCACATTGTTCGGGTTGGGGGACAGGAGCACAGTGTTCAGGTTGAGGATGGGAGCACATGTTCGGGCTGGGGGACAGGAGCACAGTGTTCGGGTTGGGGGACAGGAGCACAGTGTTCGGTTTGGGAGACAGGAGCACAGTCTTCGGGTTGAGGACAGAGGCACAGTGTTTGGGTTGGGGGATTGGAGCACAGTGTTCAGGTTGGGAGACAGGAACACAGTGTGGAGGTTGGGGACAGGGGCAAAGTGTTCGGCTTGCGGGAAAGGATAACAGTGTTCGCGTTGGAGACAGTAGCTCAGTGATTGAGTTGGGTGACAGGAGCACAGTGTTCGGGTTGGGGACAGGAGAACAGTGTTCGGCTAGGGGGACAGGAGCACAGTGTTCGGGTTGGTGGACAGGAGCACAGTGTTTGGGTGAGGGACAGGAGAACAGTGTTCGGGTTGGGGACAGGGTTGCAGTGTTCGGGTTGGGGACAGGAGCACAGGTTTCGGATAGGGGGACAGGAGCACAGTGTTCGGGTTGGTGGACAGGAGCACAGTGTTTGGGTGAGGGACAGGAGCACAGTGTTCGGGTTGGGGACAGGAGCACAGTGTTCGGGATGGGGACAGGAGTATCGTTTCGGGAGGGGGCCAGGAGCACAGTGATCAGTTGGCGACAGGAGCGCAGTGTTCGGGTTGTGGACAGCAGCACAGTGATCGGGTTGGCGACAGGGGCACAGTGTTCGGGTTGGGGGACAGGAGCACAGTGTTCGTGTTGGGGGACAGGAGCACAGTATTCGGGTTGGGGAACAGGAGCACAATGTTCGGGTTGGGGGACAGGGGCACAGTGTTCGGGTTGGGGGACATGAGCACAGTGTTTGGGATGGGGGACAGGACCACAGTGTTCGGGTTGGGGGACAGGAGCACAGTGTTTGTGTTGGGGGACAGGAGCACAGTATTCGGGTTGGGGAACAGGAGCACACTGTTCGGATAGGGGGACAGGAGCACAGTGTTCGGGCTGGGGGATATGAGCACAGTGTTTGGGATGGGGGACAGGAGCACAGTGTTCGGGCTGGAGGACAGGAGCACAGTGTTCGGGTAGGGGGACAGGAGCACAGTGATCGGGTTGGGGACAGGGTTACAGTGTTCGGGTGAGGGACAGGAGCACAGTGTTCGGGTTGGGGACAGGGTTACAGTGTTCGGGTTGGGGACAGGAGCACAGGTTTCGGATAGGGGGACAGGAGCACAGCGTTCGGGTTGGGGTCAGTAGCTCATTGATTGGGTTGGGTGACAGGAGTACAGTGTTCAGGTTGTGGACAGCAGCACAGTGATCGGGTTGGGGACAGGAGCACAGTGTTCAGGTAAGGGACAGGAGCACAGTGTTCTGGTTGGGGACAGGAGCACACTATGCGGGTTGGGGGACAGGAGCATAGCGTTCGGATTGGGGAACAGGAGCACAGTGTCCGGGTTGGGGACAGGAGGACAGTGTTCGGTTTGGTGGACAGGAGCACAGTGTTCAGGTTGGAAACTGGAGCACAGTGTTCAGGTTGGGGAACAGGACCACAGTGTTCAGGTAGGGGGACAGGAGCACAGTGATCGGGTTGGGGACAGGACCACAGTGTTCGGGTTGGGGACAGTAGCTCAGTGGTCGGGTTGGTGGACAGGAGCAGAGTGTTTGTGTTGGGGACAGGGGCACAGTGTTCGAGTTGGGGGCAGGAGGACAGTGTTCGGGTAGGGGGACAGGAGCACAGTGTTCGGGTTGGGGTACGGGGGCACAGGGTTCGGGTTGGGAGACAGGCTCATTGTTCGGTTTGGGGGACAGGGGCACAGTGTTCGCTTTGGGGACAGGAGCACAGTGATCGGGTTGGGGACAGCAGCATAGCGTTCATGTTGGGGACAGGTGCACAGTGTTTGGGTTGGGGGAGAGGAGTACAGTGTTTGGGTTGGGGACAAGAGCATAGTGTTCATGTTGGGGGACAGGTGAACAGTGTTCGGGTTGGGGGACAGGAGCACAGTGTTCGTGTTGGGGAAAGGGCACATTGTTCGGGTTGGGAACAGGAGCACAGTGTTCGGGCTGGGGAATTGGAGCACAGTGTTCGGGCTGGGGAATCGGAGCACAATGTTCGGGTTGGGGGACAGGAGCACAGTGTTCGGGTAGGGGGACAGGAGCACAGTGATCGGGTTGGGGACAGAAGCACAGTGTTCGGGTTGGGGACAGTAGCTCAGTGATTGGGTTGGGTGACAGGAGCACAGTGTTCAGGTTGGGGACAGAAGTACAGTGTTCAGGTTGGGGTCAGGAGCACAGTGTTCGGGTTGGGAACGGGGTTGCAGTGTTCGGGTTGGCGACAGGATCACAGGTTTCGGATAGGGGGACAGGAGCACAGTGTACGGGTTGGGGGACAGGAGTACAGTGTTCGGGTTGGGGACAGGAGCACAGTCTTTGGGTTGAGGACAGGAGCACAGTGTTCGGGATGGGGACAGGAGCACAGTGTTCCGGTTGGGGACAGGAGCACAGTGTTCGGGTTGGGGGACAGGAGCACAGTGTTCGGGTGAGGGACTGTTGCACAGTGTTCGGGTGAGGGACAGGGTTACAGTGTTCGGGTTGGGGACAGGAGCACAGGTTTCGGATAGGGGGACAGGAGCACAGTGTTCGGGTTGGGGGACAGGAGCACATTGTTCGGGTTGGGGACAGGAGCACAGTCTTCGGGTTGAGGACAGGAGCACAGTGCTCGGGTTGGGGGACAGGAGCATAGCGTTCGGATTGGGGGACAGGCGCACAGTGTCCGGGTTGGGGACAGGAGGACAGTGTTCTGTTTGGTGGACTGGAGCACAGTATTCAGGTTGGAGACAGGAGCACAGTGTTCAGGTTGGGGGACAGGAGAACAGTGTTCGGCTAGGGGGACAGGAGCACAGTGATCGGGTTGGCGACAGAAGCACAGTGTTCGGGTTGGGGACAGTAGCTCAGTGATCGGGTTGGGGGTCAGGAGCAGAGTGTTTGTGTTGGGGACAGGAGCACAGTGTTCGGGTTGGGGGACAGGGGCACAGTGTTCGTGTTGGGGGACAGGGGCACAGTGTTCGAGTTGGGGGCAGGAGGACAGTGTTCGGGTAGGGGGACAGGATCACAGTGTTCAGGTAGGGGGACAGGAGCACAGTGTTCATGTTGGGGACAGGAGCATCGTGCTCGGGTTGGGGGACAGGAGTACAGTGTTCGGGTTGAGGACAGGAGCACAGTGTTCGGGTCGGGGGACAGGAGCACACTATTCGGGTTGGGGGACAGGAGTACAGTGTTCAGGTTGTGGACAGGAGCACAGTGTTCGGGTGATGGACAGGAGCACAGTGTTCGGGTTGGGGACAGGGTTACAGTGTTCGGGTTGGGGACAGGAGCACAGTGTTCGGGTTGTGGACAGGAGCACAGTATTTGGTTTGGGGGACAGGAGCACAGTGTTCGGGTTGGGGGACAGGAGCACAGTGTTCGGGTTGATGGACAGGAGCACAGTGTTCGGGTGAGGGACAGGAGCACAGTGTTCAGGTTGGGGACAGGGTAACAGTGTTCGGGTTGGGGACAGGAGCACAGGTTTCGGATAGGGGGACAGGCGCACAGTGTCCAGGTTGGGGACAGGAGGACAGTGTTCGGTTTGGTGGACAGGAGCACAGTGTTCAGGTTGGAGACAGGAGCACAGTGTTCAGGTTGGGGGACAGGACCACAGTGTTCGGGTTGGGGACAGAAGCACAGTGTTCGGGTTGGGGACAGTAGCTCATTGATCGGTGTGGGAGACAGGAGCAGAGTGTTTGTGTTGGGGACTGGACCACAGAGTTCGGGTTGGGGAACAGGGGCACAGTGTTCGTGTTGGGGGCCAGGGGCACAGTGTTCGAGTTGGGGGCAGGAGGACAGTGTTCGGGTAGGGGGACAGGAGCACAGTGTTCGGGTTGGGGTACAGGGGCACAGGGTTCGGGTTGGGAGACAGGCTCATTGTTCGGTTTGGGGGACAGGGGCACAGTGTTCGCTTTGGGGACAGGAACACAGTGATCGAGTTGGGGACAGCAGCATAGCATTCATGTAGGGGACAGGTGCACAATGTTCGGGTTGGGGGAGAGGAGTACAGTGTCTGGGTTGGGGACAAGAGCACACAGTTCATGTTGGGGGACAGGTGAACAGTGTTCGGGTTGGGGGACAGGAGCACAGTGTTCGTGTTGGGGAAAGGGCACATTGTTCGGATTGGGAACAGGAGCACAGTGTTCGGCTGGGGAATCGGAGCACAGTGTTCGGGCTGGGGAATCGGAGCACAGTGTTCGGGCTGGGGAATCGGAGCACAATGTTCGGGTTGGGGGACAGGAGAACAGTGATCGGGTTGGGGACAGAAGCACAGTGTTCGGGTTGGGGACTGTAGCTCTGTGATTGGGTTGGGTGACAGGAGCACAGTGTTCAGGTTGGGGACAGGAGTACAGTGTTCGTGTTGGGGGACAGGGGCACAGTGTTCGAGTTGGGGGCAGGAGGACAGTGTTCGGGTAGGGGGACAGGAGCACAGTGTTCGGGTTGGGGTACAGGGGCACAGGGTTCGGGTTGGGAGACAGGCTCATTGTTCGGTTTGGGGGACAGGGGCACAGTGTTCGCTTTGGGGACAGGAGCACAGTAATCGGGTTGTGGACAGCAACATAGCGTTCATGTTGGGGACAGGTGCACAGTGTTCGGGTTGGGGACAGGAGCACAGGTTTCGGATAGGGGGACAGGAGCACAGTGTTCGGGTAGGGGGACAGGAGCACACTGATCGGGTTGGGGACAGAAGCACAGTGTTCGGGTTGGGGTCAGTAGCTCAGTGATTGGGTTGCGTGACAGGAGCACAGTGTTGAGGTTGGGGACAGGAGTACAGTGTTCAGGTTGGGGAAAGGGGCACAGTGTTCGGGTTCGGGTACAGGAGCACAGTGTCCATGTTGGTGAAAGGGCACATTGTTCGGGTTGGGAACAGGAGCACAGTGTTCGGGCTGGGGAATCGGAGCACAGTGTTCGGGCTGGGGAATCGGAGCACAATGTTCGGGTTGGGGGACAGGAGCACAGTGTTCGGGTAGGGGGACAGGAGCACAGTGATCGGGTTGGGGACAGAAGCACAGTGTTCGGGTTGGGGACAGTAGCTCAGTGATTGGGTTGGGTGACAGGAGCACAGAGTTCAGGTTGGGGACAGGTGTACAGTGTTCAGGTTGGGGTCAGGAGCACAGGTGTCGGATGGGGGACAGGAGCACAGTGTTCGGGTTGGGGGACAGGAGCACAGTGTTCGGGTTGGGGACAGGAGCACAGTCTTCGGGTTGAGGACAGGAGCACAGTGTTCAGGTTCGGGGACAGGAGCACAGTGTTCCGGTTGGGGACAGGAGCACAGTGTTCGGGTTGGGGGACAGGAGCACAGTGTTCGGGTGAGGGACAGGAGCACAATGTTCGGGTTGGGGACAGGGTTACAGTGTTCGGGTTGGGGACAGGAGCACAGGTTTCGGATTGGGGGACAGGAGCACAGTGTTCAGGTTGGGGGACAGGACCACAGTGTTCGGGTAGGGGGACAGGAGCACAGTGATCGGGTTGGGGACAGAAGCACAGTGTTCGGGTGGGGGACAGTAGCTCAGTGATCGGGTTGGTGGACAGGAGCAGAGTGTTCGTGTTGGGGACAGGAGTACAGTGTTCGGGTTGGGGGACAGGGGCACAGTGTTCGTGTTGGGGGACACGGGCACAGTGTTCGAGTGGTGGGCAGGAGGACAGTGTTCGGGTAGGGGGACAGGAGCACAGTGTTCGGGTTGGGGTACAGGGGCACAGGGTTCGGGTTGGGAGACAGGCTCATTGTTCGGTTTGGGGGACAGGGGCACAGTGTTCGCTTTGGGGACAGAAGCACAGTGATCGGGTTGGGGACAGCAGCATAGCGTTCATGTTGGGGACAGGTGCACAGTGTTCGGGTTGGGGGAGAGGAGTACAGTGTTTGGGTTGGGGACAAGAGCACAGTGTTCATGTTGGGGGACAGGTGAACAGTGTTCGGGTTGGGGGACAGGAGCACAGTGTTCGTGTTGGGGAAAGGGCACATTGTTCGGGCTGGGGAATCAGAGCACAGTGTTCGGGCTGGGGAATCGGAGCACAGTGTTCGGGCTGGGGAATCGGAGCACAGTGTTCGGGCTGGGGAATCGGAGCACAGTGTTCGGGCTGGGGAATCGGAGCACAGTGTTCGGGCTGGGGAATCGGAGCACAATGTTCGGGTTGGGGGACTGGAGCACAGTGTTCGGGTAGGGGGACAGGAGCACAGTGATTGGGTTGGGGACAGAAGCACAGTGTTCGGGTTGGGGTCAGGAGCACAGTGTTCGGGTTGGTGGACAGGAGCACAGTGTTCGGGTGAGGGACAGGAGCACAGTGTTCGGGTTGGGGACAGGGTTACAGTGTTCGGGTTGGGGACAGGAGCACAGGTTTCGGATAGGGGGACAGGAGCACAGTGTTCGGGTTGGGGGACAGAAGCACAGTGTTCAGGTTGGAGACAGGAGTACACTGTTCAGGTTGGGGTCAGGAGCATAGTGATCGGGTTGGTGGACAGGAGCACAGTGTTCGGGTGAGGGACAGGAGCATAGTATTCGGGTTGGGGACAGGGTTACAGTGTTCGGGTTGGGGACAGGAGCACAGGTTTCGGATAGGGGGACAGGAGCACAGTGTTCGGGTAGGGGGACAGGAGCACAGTGTTCGGGTTGGGGACAGGAGTACAGTGTTCAGGTTGGGGTCAGGAGCACAGTGTTCGGGTTGGGGAACAGGGGCACAGTGTTCGTGTTGGGGGACAGGGGCACAGTGTTCGAGTTGGGGGCAGGTGGACAGTGTTTGGGTAGGGGGACAGGAGCACAGTGTTCGGGTTGGGGTACAGGGGCACAGGGTTCGGCTTGGGAGACAGGCTCATTGTTCGGTTTGGGGGACAGGGGCACAGTGTTCGCTTTGGGGACAGGAACACAGTGATCGAGTTGGGGACAGCAGCATAGCGTTCATGTAGGGGACAGGTGCACAATGTTCGGGTTGGGGGAGAGGAGTACAGTGTCTGGGTTGGGGACAAGAGCACAGTGTTCATGTTGGGGGACAGGTGAACAGTGTTCGGGTTGGGGGACAGGAGCACAGTGTTCGTGTTGGGGAAAGGGCACATTGTTCGGGTTGGGAACAGGAGCACAGTGTTCGGGCTGGGGAATTGGAGCACAGTGTTCGGGCTGGGGAATCGGAGCACAGTGTTCGGCTGGGGAATCGGAGCACAGTGTTCGGGCTGGGGAATCGGAGCACAGTGTTCGGGCTGGGGAATCGGAGCACAATGTTCGGGTTGGGGGACAGGAGCACAGTGATCGGGTTGGGGGCAGAAGCACAGTGTTCGGGTTGGGGACTGTAGCTCAGTGATTGGGTTGGGTGACAGGAGCACAGTGTTCAGGTTGGGGACAGGAGTACAGTGTTCGTGTTGGGGGACAGGGGCACAGTGTTCGAGTTGGGGGCAGGAGGACAGTGTTCGGGTAGGGGGACAGGAGCACAGTGTTCGGGTTGGGGTACAGGGGCACAGGGTTCGGTTTGGGGGACAGGGGCACAGTGTTCGCTTTGGGGACAGGAGCACAGTAATCGGGTTGTGGACAGCAACATAGCGTTCATGTTGGGGACAGGTGCACAGTGTTCGGGTTGGGGACAGGAGCACAGGTTTCGGATAGGGGGACAGGAGCACAGTGTTCGGGTAGGGGGACAGGAGCACAGTGTTCGGGTAGGGGGACAGGAGCACACTGATCGGGTTGGGGACAGAAGCACAGTGTTCGGGTTGGGGTCAGTAGCTCAGTGATTGGGTTGCGTGACAGGAGCACAGTGTTGAGGTTGGGGACAGGAGTACAGTGTTCAGGTTGGGGAAAGGGGCACAGTGTTCGGGTTCGGGTACAGGAGCACAGTGTCCATGTTGGTGAAAGGGCACATTGTTCGGGTTGGGAACAGGAGCACAGTGTTCGGGCTGGGGAATCGGAGCACAGTGTTCGGGCTGGGGAATCGGAGCACAATGTTCGGGTTGGGGGACAGGAGCACAGTGTTCGGGTAGGGGGACAGGAGCACAGTGATCGGGTTGGGGACAGAAGCACAGTGTTCGGGTTGGGGACAGTAGCTCAGTGATTGGGTTGGGTGACAGGAGCACAGAGTTCAGGTTGGGGACAGGAGTACAGTGTTCAGGTTGGGGTCAGGAGCACAGTGTTCGGGTTGGTGGACAGGAGCACAGTGTTCGGGTGAGGGACAGGAGCACAGTGTTCGGGTTGGGGACAGGGTTACAGTGTTCGGGTTGGGGACAGGAGCACAGGTGTCGGATGGGGGACAGGCGCACAGTGTTCGGGGAGGGGGACAGGAGCACAGTGTTCGGGTTGGGGACAGGAGCACAGTCTTCGGGTTGAGGACAGGAGCACAGTGTTCAGGTTGGGGGACAGGAGCACAGTGTTCCGGTTGGGGACAGGAGCACAGTGTTCGGGTTGGGGGACAGGAGCACAGTGTTCGGGTGAGGGACAGGAGCACAATGTTCGGGTTGGGGACAGGGTTACAGTGTTCGGGTTGGGGACAGGAGCACAGGTTTCGGATCGGGGGACAGGAGCACAGTGTTCGGGTTGGGGGACAGGAGCACAGTGTTCAGGTTGGGGACAGGAGCACAGTCTTCGGGTTGAGGACAGGAGCACAGTGTTCGGGTTGGGGGACAGGAGCACAGTGTCCGGGTTGGGGACAGGAGGACAGTGTCCGGGTTGGGGACAGGAGGACAGTGTTCGGTTTGGTGGACAGGAGCACAGTGTTCAGGTTGGAGACAGGAGCACAGTGTTCAGGTTGGGGGACAGGAGCACAGTGTTCGGGTTGGGGACAGGTGTACAGTGTTCAGGTTGGTGTCAGGAGCACAGTGTTCGGGTTGGTGGACAGGAGCACAGTGTTCGGGTGAGGGACAGGAGCACAGTGTTCGGGTTGGGGACAGGGTTACAGTGTTCGGGTTGGGGACAGGAGCACAGGTGTCGGATGGGGGACAGGCGCACAGTGTTCGGGTTGGGGGACAGGAGCACAGTGTTCGGGTTGGGGACAGGAGCACAGTCTTCGGGTTGAGGACAGGAGCACAGTGTTCAGGTTGGGGGACAGGAGCACAGTGTTCCGGTTGGGGACAGGAGCACAGTGTTCGGGTTGGGGGACAGGGGCACAGTGTTCGAGTTGGGGGCAGGAGGACAGTGTTCGGGTAGGGGGACAGGAGCACAGTGTTCGGGTTGGGGTACAGGGGCACAGGGTTCGGGTTGGGAGACAGGCTCATTGTTCGGTTTGGGGGACAGGGGCACAGTGTTCGCTTTGGGGACAGGAGCACAGTAATCGGGTTGTGGACAGCAACATAGCGTTCATGTTGGGGACAGGTGCACAGTGTTCGGGTTGGGGACAGGAGCACAGGTTTCGGATAGGGGGACAGGAGCACAGTGTTCGGGTAGGGGGACAGGAGTACAGTGATCGGGTTGGGGACAGAAGCACAGTGTTCGGGTTGGGGACAGTAGCTCAGTGATTGGGTTGGGTGACAGGAGCACAGAGTTCAGGTTGGGGACAGGAGTACAGTGTTCAGGTTGGGGTCAGGAGCACAGTGTTCGGGTTGGTGGACAGGAGCACAGTGTTCGGGTGAGGGACAGGAGCACAGTGTTCGGGTTGGGGACAGGGTTACAGTGTTCGGGTTGGGGACAGGAGCACAGGTGTCGGATGGGGGACAGGCGCACAGTGTTCGGGTTGGGGGAAAGGAGCACAGTGTTCGGGTTGGGGACAGGAGCACAGTCTTCGGGTTGAGGACAGGAGCACAGTGTTCAGGTTGGGGGACAGGAGCACAGTGTTCCGGTTGGGGACAGGAGCACAGTGTTCGGGTTGGGGGACAGGAGCACAGTGTTCGGGTGAGGGACAGGAGCACAATGTTCGGGTTGGGGACAGGGTTACAGTGTTCGGGTTGGGGACAGGAGCACAGGTTTCGGATCGGGGGACAGGAGCACAGTGTTCGGGTTGGGGGACAGGAGCACAGTGTTCGGGTTGGGGACAGGAGCACAGTCTTCGGGTTGAGGACAGGAGCACAGTGTTCGGGTTGGGGGACAGGAGCACAGTGTCCGGGTTGGGGACAGGAGGACAGTGTCCGGGTTGGGGACAGGAGGACAGTGTTCGGTTTGGTGGACAGGAGCACAGTGTTCAGGTTGGAGACAGGAGCACAGTTTTAAGGTTGGGGGACAGGACCACAGTGTTCGGGTAGGGGGACAGGAGCACAGTGATCCGGTTGGGGACAGAAGCACAGTGTTCGGGTTGGGGACAGTAGCTCAGTGATCGGGTTGGTGGACAGGAGCAGAGTGTTTGTGTTGGGGACAGGAGTACAGTGTTCGGGTTGGGGACCTGGGCACAGTGTTCGTGTTGGGGGACACGGGCACAGTGTTCGAGTTGGGGGCAGGAGGACAGTGTTCGGGTAGGGGGACAGGAGCACAGTGTTCGGGTTGGGGTACAGGGGCACAGGGTTCAGGTTGTGAGACAGGCTCATTGTACGGTTTGGGGGACAGGGGCACAGTGTTCGCTTTGGGGACAGGAGCACAGTGATCGGGTTGGGGACAGCAGCATAGCGTTCATGTTGGGGACAGGTGCACAGTGTTCGGGTTGGGGGAGAGGAGTACAGTGTTTGGGTTGGGGACAAGAGCACAGTGTTCATGTTGGGGGACAGGTGAACAGTGTTCGGGTTGGGGGACAGGAGCACAGTGTTCGTGTTGGGGAAAGGGCACATTGTTCGGGTTGGGAACAGGAGCACAGTGTTCGGGCTGGGGAATCGGAGCACAGTGTTCGGGCTGGGGAATCGGAGCACAGCGTTCGGGCTAGGGAATCGGAGCACAGTGTTCGGGCTGGGGAATCGGAGCACAATGTCGGGTAGGGGGACAGGAGCACAGTGATCGGATTGGGGACAGAAGCACAGTGTTCGGGTTGGGGACAGGAGTACAGTGTTCAGGTTGGGGTCAGGAGCACAGTGTTCGGGTTGGTGGACAGGAGCACAGTGTTCGGGTTGGGGACAGGAGCACAGTCTTCGGGTTGGGGACAGGAGCACAGTGTTCGGGTTGGGGACAGGAGCACAGGTTTCGGATAGGGGGACAGGAGCACAGTGTTCGGGTTGGGGGACAGGAGCACAGTGTTCGGGTTGGGGACAGGAGCACAGTCTTCGGGTTGAGGACAGGAGCACAGTGTTCGGGTTGGGGGACAGGAGCACAGTGTCCGGGTTGGGGACAGGAGGACAGTGTCCGGGTTGGGGACAGGAGGACAGTGTTCGGTTTGGTGGACAGGAGCACAGTGTTCAGGTTGGAGACAGGAGCACAGTGTTCAGGTTGGGGGACAGGACCACAGTGTTCGGGTTGGGGACAGGAGCACAGGTTTCGGATAGGGGGACAGGAGCACAGAGTTTGGGCTGGGGGACTTGAGCACAGTGTTTGGGGTTGGGGGACAGTAGCACAGTGTTTGGGTTGGGGACAGGGGCAAGTGTCCGAGTTGGGGGACAGGAGCACAGGGTTTGGGTCGGGGTAAGGAGCACAAGTGTTTGGGCTAGGGACACAAGTACAGTGTTCGGGTTGGGGGACGGGAGCACAGAGTTCGGGTTAAGGACAGGAGCACAGTGTTCGGGTTGGGGGACAGGAGCACAGCATTCGGGTTGGGGAAAGGGGCACAGGGTTCGGGTTCGGGTACAGGAGCACAGTGTTCATGTTGGGGACAGGAGCATTGCGCTCGGGTTGGGGGACAGGAGCACAGTGTTCGGGTTTGGCACAGGAGCACAGTGTTCGGGTTGGGGGACAGGAGCACATTATTCGGGTTGGGGATAGGAGTACAGTGTTCAGGTTGTGGACAGGAGCACAGTGATCGGGTTGGGGGACAGGAGCACAGTGTTCGGGCTGGGGGACAAGAGTACAGTGTTCGGGTTGTGGACTGGCGTACAGTGTTCGGGTGAGGGACAGGAGCACAGTTTTCTGGTTGAGGACAGGAGCACAGTGTTCGGGTTGGGGGACAGGAGCACAGTGTTCGTGTTGGGGAAAGGGCACATTGTTCGGGTTGGGAACAGGAGCATAGTGTTCGGGCTGGGGAATCGGAGCACAGTGTTCGGGCTGGGGAATCGGAGCACAATGTTCGGGTTGGGGGACAGGAGCACAGTGTTCGGGTAGGGGGACAGGAGCACAGTGATCGGGTTGGGGACAGAAGCACAGTGTTCGGGTTGGGGACAGTAGCTCAGTGATTGGGTTGGGTGACAGGAGCACAGTGTTCAGGTTGGGGTCAGGAGCACAGTGTTCGGGTTGGTGGACAGGAGCACAGTGTTCGGGTGAGGGACAAGAGCACAGTTTTGGGTTGGGGACAGGGTTACAGTGTTCGGGTTGGGGACAGGAGCACAGGTTTCGGATAGGGGGACAGGAGCACAGTGTTCGGGTTGGGGTATAGGAGCACAGTGTTCGGCTTGGGGACAGGAGCACAGACTTCAGGTTGAGGACAGGAGCACAGTGTTCGGGTTGGGGGACAGGAGCACAGTGTTCGAGTTGGGGACAGGAGCACAGTGTTCGGTTTGGTGGACAGGAGCACAGTGTTCAGGTTGGAGACAGGAGCACAGTGTTCAGGTTGGGGGACAGGAGCACAGTGTTCGGGTTGGGGGACAGGAGCACAGTGTTCGGGCTGGGGGACAGGAGCACAGTGATCGGGTGAGGGACAGGAGAACAGTGTTTGGGTTGGGGACAGGGTTACAGTTTTCGGGTTGGGGACAGGAGCACAGTGTTCGGGTTGGAGACAGGAGCACAGGTTTCGGATAGGGGGACAGGGGCACAGTGTTCGGGTTGGGGGACAGGAGCACAGTGTTCGGGCTGGGGGACAGGACCACAGTGTTCGGGTTGGCGACAGAAGCACAGTGTTCGGGTTGGGGACAGGAGCACAGTGATCGGGTTGGGGACAGAAGCACAGTGTTCGGGTTGGGGACAGTAGCTCAGTGATCGGGTTGGGGGACAGGAGCACAGTGTTCGAGTTGGGGACAGGAGTACAGTGTTCAGGTTGGGGCACAGTAGCACAGTGTTCAGGGTGGGGGACAGGAGCATCGTGTTCGGTTTGGGTGAAAGGGGCATGTGTTCTGGTTGGTGACAGGAGCAAGGTGTTCGGGTTGGGGACAGGAGCACAGTCTTCGGGTTGGGGGATAGGAGCACAGTGTTTGGGTTGGGGGACTGGAGCACTGTGTTCCAGTTGGGGACAGGAGCACAGTGTTCGGGTTGGGGGACAGTAGCATCGCGTTCGGATTGGGGGACAGGAGCACAGTGTCCGGGTTGGGGACAAGAGGGCAGTGTTCGGTTTGGTGGACAGGAGCACAGTATTCAGGTTGGAGACAGGAGCACAGTGTTCGGGTTGGGGGACAGGAGCACAGTGTTCGGGCTGGGGGACAGGAGCACAGTGTTCGGGTAGGGGGACAGGAGCACAGTGATCGGGTTGGCGACAGAAGCACAGTGTTCGGGTTGGGGGACAGGAGCAGAGTGTTTGTGTTGGGGACAGGACCACAGTGTTCGGGTTGGGGGACCTGGGCACAGTGTTCGGGTTGGGATACAGGGGCACAGGGTTCGGGTTAGGAGACAGGCTCATTGTTCGGTTTGGGGGACAGGGGCACAGTGTTCGCTTTGGGGACAGGAGCACAGTAATCGGGTTGTGGACAGCAACATAGCGTTCATGTTGGGGACAGGTGCACAGTGTTCGGGTTGGGGACAGGAGCACAGGTTTCGGATAGGGGGACAGGAGCACAGTGTTCGGGTAGGGGGACAGGAGCACAGTGTTCGGGTAGGGGGACAGGAGCACACTGATCGGGTTGGGGACAGAAGCACAGTGTTCGGGTTGGGGTCAGTAGCTCAGTGATTGGGTTGCGTGACAGGAGCACAGTGTTGAGGTTGGGGACAGGAGTACAGTGTTCAGGTTGGGGAAAGGGGCACAGTGTTCGGGTTCGGGTACAGGAGCACAGTGTCCATGTTGGTGAAAGGGCACATTGTTCGGGTTGGGAACAGGAGCACAGTGTTCGGGCTGGGGAATCGGAGCACAGTGTTCGGGCTGGGGAATCGGAGCACAATGTTCGGGTTGGGGGACAGGAGCACAATGTTCGGGTTGGGGGACTGGAGCACAGTGTTCGGGTAGGGGGACAGGAGCACAGTGATCGGGTTGGGGACAGAAGCACAGTGTTCGGGTTGGGGTCAGGAGCACAGTGTTCGGGTTGGTGGACAGGAGCACAGTGTTCGGGTGAGGGACAGGAGCACAGTGTTCGGGTTGGGGACAGGGTTACAGTGTTCGGGTTGGGGACAGGAGCACAGGTTTCGGATAGGGGGACAGGAGCACAGTGTTCGGGTTGGGGGACAGAAGCACAGTGTTCAGGTTGGAGACAGGAGTACACTGTTCAGGTTGGGGTCAGGAGCATAGTGATCGGGTTGGTGGACAGGAGCACAGTGTTCGGGTGAGGGACAGGAGCATAGTATTCGGGTTGGGGACAGGGTTACAGTGTTCGGGTTGGGGACAGGAGCACAGGTTTCGGATAGGGGGACAGGAGCACAGTGTTCGGGTAGGGGGACAGGAGCACAGTGTTCGGGTTGGGGACAGGAGTACAGTGTTCAGGTTGGGGTCAGGAGCACAGTGTTCGGGTTGGGGAACAGGGGCACAGTGTTCGTGTTGGGGGACAGGGGCACAGTGTTCGAGTTGGGGGCAGGTGGACAGTGTTTGGGTAGGGGGACAGGAGCACAGTGTTCGGGTTGGGGTACAGGGGCACAGGGTTCGGCTTGGGAGACAGGCTCATTGTTCGGTTTGGGGGACAGGGGCACAGTGTTCGCTTTGGGGACAGGAACACAGTGATCGAGTTGGGGACAGCAGCATAGCGTTCATGTAGGGGACAGGTGCACAATGTTCGGGTTGGGGGAGAGGAGTACAGTGTCTGGGTTGGGGACAAGAGCACAGTGTTCATGTTGGGGGACAGGTGAACAGTGTTCGGGTTGGGGGACAGGAGCACAGTGTTCGTGTTGGGGAAAGGGCACATTGTTCGGGTTGGGAACAGGAGCACAGTGTTCGGGCTGGGGAATTGGAGCACAGTGTTCGGGCTGGGGAATCGGAGCACAGTGTTCGGCTGGGGAATCGGAGCACAGTGTTCGGGCTGGGGAATCGGAGCACAGTGTTCGGGCTGGGGAATCGGAGCACAATGTTCGGGTTGGGGGACAGGAGCACAGTGATCGGGTTGGGGGCAGAAGCACAGTGTTCGGGTTGGGGACTGTAGCTCAGTGATTGGGTTGGGTGACAGGAGCACAGTGTTCAGGTTGGGGACAGGAGTACAGTGTTCGTGTTGGGGGACAGGGGCACAGTGTTCGAGTTGGGGGCAGGAGGACAGTGTTCGGGTAGGGGGACAGGAGCACAGTGTTCGGGTTGGGGTACAGGGGCACAGGGTTCGGGTTGGGAGACAGGCTCATTGTTCGGTTTGGGGGACAGGGGCACAGTGTTCGCTTTGGGGACAGGAGCACAGTAATCGGGTTGTGGACAGCAACATAGCGTTCATGTTGGGGACAGGTGCACAGTGTTCGGGTTGGGGACAGGAGCACAGGTTTCGGATAGGGGGACAGGAGCACAGTGTTCGGGTAGGGGGACAGGAGCACAGTGTTCGGGTAGGGGGACAGGAGCACACTGATCGGGTTGGGGACAGAAGCACAGTGTTCGGGTTGGGGTCAGTAGCTCAGTGATTGGGTTGCGTGACAGGAGCACAGTGTTGAGGTTGGGGACAGGAGTACAGTGTTCAGGTTGGGGAAAGGGGCACAGTGTTCGGGTTCGGGTACAGGAGCACAGTGTCCATGTTGGTGAAAGGGCACATTGTTCGGGTTGGGAACAGGAGCACAGTGTTCGGGCTGGGGAATCGGAGCACAGTGTTCGGGCTGGGGAATCGGAGCACAATGTTCGGGTTGGGGGACAGGAGCACAGTGTTCGGGTAGGGGGACAGGAGCACAGTGATCGGGTTGGGGACAGAAGCACAGTGTTCGGGTTGGGGACAGTAGCTCAGTGATTGGGTTGGGTGACAGGAGCACAGAGTTCAGGTTGGGGACAGGAGTACAGTGTTCAGGTTGGGGTCAGGAGCACAGTGTTCGGGTTGGTGGACAGGAGCACAGTGTTCGGGTGAGGGACAGGAGCACAGTGTTCGGGTTGGGGACAGGGTTACAGTGTTCGGGTTGGGGACAGGAGCACAGGTGTCGGATGGGGGACAGGCGCACAGTGTTCGGGGAGGGGGACAGGAGCACAGTGTTCGGGTTGGGGACAGGAGCACAGTCTTCGGGTTGAGGACAGGAGCACAGTGTTCAGGTTGGGGGACAGGAGCACAGTGTTCCGGTTGGGGACAGGAGCACAGTGTTCGGGTTGGGGGACAGGAGCACAGTGTTCGGGTGAGGGACAGGAGCACAATGTTCGGGTTGGGGACAGGGTTACAGTGTTCGGGTTGGGGACAGGAGCACAGGTTTCGGATCGGGGGACAGGAGCACAGTGTTCGGGTTGGGGGACAGGAGCACAGTGTTCAGGTTGGGGACAGGAGCACAGTCTTCGGGTTGAGGACAGGAGCACAGTGTTCGGGTTGGGGGACAGGAGCACAGTGTCCGGGTTGGGGACAGGAGGACAGTGTCCGGGTTGGGGACAGGAGGACAGTGTTCGGTTTGGTGGACAGGAGCACAGTGTTCAGGTTGGAGACAGGAGCACAGTGTTCAGGTTGGGGGACAGGAGCACAGTGTTCGGGTTGGGGACAGGTGTACAGTGTTCAGGTTGGTGTCAGGAGCACAGTGTTCGGGTTGGTGGACAGGAGCACAGTGTTCGGGTGAGGGACAGGAGCACAGTGTTCGGGTTGGGGACAGGGTTACAGTGTTCGGGTTGGGGACAGGAGCACAGGTGTCGGATGGGGGACAGGCGCACAGTGTTCGGGTTGGGGGACAGGAGCACAGTGTTCGGGTTGGGGACAGGAGCACAGTCTTCGGGTTGAGGACAGGAGCACAGTGTTCAGGTTGGGGGACAGGAGCACAGTGTTCCGGTTGGGGACAGGAGCACAGTGTTCGGGTTGGGGGACAGGGGCACAGTGTTCGAGTTGGGGGCAGGAGGACAGTGTTCGGGTAGGGGGACAGGAGCACAGTGTTCGGGTTGGGGTACAGGGGCACAGGGTTCGGGTTGGGAGACAGGCTCATTGTTCGGTTTGGGGGACAGGGGCACAGTGTTCGCTTTGGGGACAGGAGCACAGTAATCGGGTTGTGGACAGCAACATAGCGTTCATGTTGGGGACAGGTGCACAGTGTTCGGGTTGGGGACAGGAGCACAGGTTTCGGATAGGGGGACAGGAGCACAGTGTTCGGGTAGGGGGACAGGAGCACACTGATCGGGTTGGGGACAGAAGCACAGTGTTCGGGTTGGGGTCAGTAGCTCAGTGATTGGGTTGCGTGACAGGAGCACAGTGTTGAGGTTGGGGACAGGAGTACAGTGTTCAGGTTGGGGAAAGGGGCACAGTGTTCGGGTTCGGGTACAGGAGCACAGTGTCCATGTTGGTGAAAGGGCACATTGTTCGGGTTGGGAACAGGAGCACAGTGTTCGGGCTGGGGAATCGGAGCACAGTGTTCGGGCTGGGGAATCGGAGCACAATGTTCGGGTTGGGGGACAGGAGCACAGTGTTCGGGTAGGGGGACAGGAGTACAGTGATCGGGTTGGGGACAGAAGCACAGTGTTCGGGTTGGGGACAGTAGCTCAGTGATTGGGTTGGGTGACAGGAGCACAGAGTTCAGGTTGGGGACAGGAGTACAGTGTTCAGGTTGGGGTCAGGAGCACAGTGTTCGGGTTGGTGGACAGGAGCACAGTGTTCGGGTGAGGGACAGGAGCACAGTGTTCGGGTTGGGGACAGGGTTACAGTGTTCGGGTTGGGGACAGGAGCACAGGTGTCGGATGGGGGACAGGCGCACAGTGTTCGGGTTGGGGGAAAGGAGCACAGTGTTCGGGTTGGGGACAGGAGCACAGTCTTCGGGTTGAGGACAGGAGCACAGTGTTCAGGTTGGGGGACAGGAGCACAGTGTTCCGGTTGGGGACAGGAGCACAGTGTTCGGGTTGGGGGACAGGAGCACAGTGTTCGGGTGAGGGACAGGAGCACAATGTTCGGGTTGGGGACAGGGTTACAGTGTTCGGGTTGGGGACAGGAGCACAGGTTTCGGATCGGGGGACAGGAGCACAGTGTTCGGGTTGGGGGACAGGAGCACAGTGTTCGGGTTGGGGACAGGAGCACAGTCTTCGGGTTGAGGACAGGAGCACAGTGTTCGGGTTGGGGGACAGGAGCACAGTGTCCGGGTTGGGGACAGGAGGACAGTGTCCGGGTTGGGGACAGGAGGACAGTGTTCGGTTTGGTGGACAGGAGCACAGTGTTCAGGTTGGAGACAGGAGCACAGTTTTAAGGTTGGGGGACAGGACCACAGTGTTCGGGTAGGGGGACAGGAGCACAGTGATCCGGTTGGGGACAGAAGCACAGTGTTCGGGTTGGGGACAGTAGCTCAGTGATCGGGTTGGTGGACAGGAGCAGAGTGTTTGTGTTGGGGACAGGAGTACAGTGTTCGGGTTGGGGACCTGGGCACAGTGTTCGTGTTGGGGGACACGGGCACAGTGTTCGAGTTGGGGGCAGGAGGACAGTGTTCGGGTAGGGGGACAGGAGCACAGTGTTCGGGTTGGGGTACAGGGGCACAGGGTTCAGGTTGTGAGACAGGCTCATTGTACGGTTTGGGGGACAGGGGCACAGTGTTCGCTTTGGGGACAGGAGCACAGTGATCGGGTTGGGGACAGCAGCATAGCGTTCATGTTGGGGACAGGTGCACAGTGTTCGGGTTGGGGGAGAGGAGTACAGTGTTTGGGTTGGGGACAAGAGCACAGTGTTCATGTTGGGGGACAGGTGAACAGTGTTCGGGTTGGGGGACAGGAGCACAGTGTTCGTGTTGGGGAAAGGGCACATTGTTCGGGTTGGGAACAGGAGCACAGTGTTCGGGCTGGGGAATCGGAGCACAGTGTTCGGGCTGGGGAATCGGAGCACAGCGTTCGGGCTAGGGAATCGGAGCACAGTGTTCGGGCTGGGGAATCGGAGCACAATGTCGGGTAGGGGGACAGGAGCACAGTGATCGGATTGGGGACAGAAGCACAGTGTTCGGGTTGGGGACAGGAGTACAGTGTTCAGGTTGGGGTCAGGAGCACAGTGTTCGGGTTGGTGGACAGGAGCACAGTGTTCGGGTTGGGGACAGGAGCACAGTCTTCGGGTTGGGGACAGGAGCACAGTGTTCGGGTTGGGGACAGGAGCACAGGTTTCGGATAGGGGGACAGGAGCACAGTGTTCGGGTTGGGGGACAGGAGCACAGTGTTCGGGTTGGGGACAGGAGCACAGTCTTCGGGTTGAGGACAGGAGCACAGTGTTCGGGTTGGGGGACAGGAGCACAGTGTCCGGGTTGGGGACAGGAGGACAGTGTCCGGGTTGGGGACAGGAGGACAGTGTTCGGTTTGGTGGACAGGAGCACAGTGTTCAGGTTGGAGACAGGAGCACAGTGTTCAGGTTGGGGGACAGGACCACAGTGTTCGGGTTGGGGACAGGAGCACAGGTTTCGGATAGGGGGACAGGAGCACAGAGTTTGGGCTGGGGGACTTGAGCACAGTGTTTGGGGTTGGGGGACAGTAGCACAGTGTTTGGGTTGGGGACAGGGGCAAGTGTCCGAGTTGGGGGACAGGAGCACAGGGTTTGGGTCGGGGTAAGGAGCACAAGTGTTTGGGCTAGGGACACAAGTACAGTGTTCGGGTTGGGGGACGGGAGCACAGAGTTCGGGTTAAGGACAGGAGCACAGTGTTCGGGTTGGGGGACAGGAGCACAGCATTCGGGTTGGGGAAAGGGGCACAGGGTTCGGGTTCGGGTACAGGAGCACAGTGTTCATGTTGGGGACAGGAGCATTGCGCTCGGGTTGGGGGACAGGAGCACAGTGTTCGGGTTTGGCACAGGAGCACAGTGTTCGGGTTGGGGGACAGGAGCACATTATTCGGGTTGGGGATAGGAGTACAGTGTTCAGGTTGTGGACAGGAGCACAGTGATCGGGTTGGGGGACAGGAGCACAGTGTTCGGGCTGGGGGACAAGAGTACAGTGTTCGGGTTGTGGACTGGCGTACAGTGTTCGGGTGAGGGACAGGAGCACAGTTTTCTGGTTGAGGACAGGAGCACAGTGTTCGGGTTGGGGGACAGGAGCACATTATTCGGGTTGGGGATAGGAGTACAGTGTTCAGGTTGTGGACAGGAGCACAGTGATCGGGTTGGGGGACAGGAGCACAGTGTTCGGGCTGGGGGACAAGAGTACAGTGTTCGGGTTGTGGACTGGCGTACAGTGTTCGGGTGAGGGACAGGAGCACAGTTTTCTGGTTGAGGACAGGAGCACAGTGTTCGGGTTGGGGGACAGGAGCACAGTGTTCGTGTTGGGGAAAGGGCACATTGTTCGGGTTGGGAACAGGAGCATAGTGTTCGGGCTGGGGAATCGGAGCACAGTGTTCGGGCTGGGGAATCGGAGCACAATGTTCGGGTTGGGGGACAGGAGCACAGTGTTCGGGTAGGGGGACAGGAGCACAGTGATCGGGTTGGGGACAGAAGCACAGTGTTCGGGTTGGGGACAGTAGCTCAGTGATTGGGTTGGGTGACAGGAGCACAGTGTTCAGGTTGGGGTCAGGAGCACAGTGTTCGGGTTGGTGGACAGGAGCACAGTGTTCGGGTGAGGGACAAGAGCACAGTTTTGGGTTGGGGACAGGGTTACAGTGTTCGGGTTGGGGACAGGAGCACAGGTTTCGGATAGGGGGACAGGAGCACAGTGTTCGGGTTGGGGTATAGGAGCACAGTGTTCGGCTTGGGGACAGGAGCACAGACTTCAGGTTGAGGACAGGAGCACAGTGTTCGGGTTGGGGGACAGGAGCACAGTGTTCGAGTTGGGGACAGGAGCACAGTGTTCGGTTTGGTGGACAGGAGCACAGTGTTCAGGTTGGAGACAGGAGCACAGTGTTCAGGTTGGGGGACAGGAGCACAGTGTTCGGGTTGGGGGACAGGAGCACAGTGTTCGGGCTGGGGGACAGGAGCACAGTGATCGGGTGAGGGACAGGAGAACAGTGTTTGGGTTGGGGACAGGGTTACAGTTTTCGGGTTGGGGACAGGAGCACAGTGTTCGGGTTGGAGACAGGAGCACAGGTTTCGGATAGGGGGACAGGGGCACAGTGTTCGGGTTGGGGGACAGGAGCACAGTGTTCGGGCTGGGGGACAGGACCACAGTGTTCGGGTTGGCGACAGAAGCACAGTGTTCGGGTTGGGGACAGGAGCACAGTGATCGGGTTGGGGACAGAAGCACAGTGTTCGGGTTGGGGACAGTAGCTCAGTGATCGGGTTGGGGGACAGGAGCACAGTGTTCGAGTTGGGGACAGGAGTACAGTGTTCAGGTTGGGGCACAGTAGCACAGTGTTCAGGGTGGGGGACAGGAGCATCGTGTTCGGTTTGGGTGAAAGGGGCATGTGTTCTGGTTGGTGACAGGAGCAAGGTGTTCGGGTTGGGGACAGGAGCACAGTCTTCGGGTTGGGGGATAGGAGCACAGTGTTTGGGTTGGGGGACTGGAGCACTGTGTTCCAGTTGGGGACAGGAGCACAGTGTTCGGGTTGGGGGACAGTAGCATCGCGTTCGGATTGGGGGACAGGAGCACAGTGTCCGGGTTGGGGACAAGAGGGCAGTGTTCGGTTTGGTGGACAGGAGCACAGTATTCAGGTTGGAGACAGGAGCACAGTGTTCGGGTTGGGGGACAGGAGCACAGTGTTCGGGCTGGGGGACAGGAGCACAGTGTTCGGGTAGGGGGACAGGAGCACAGTGATCGGGTTGGCGACAGAAGCACAGTGTTCGGGTTGGGGGACAGGAGCAGAGTGTTTGTGTTGGGGACAGGACCACAGTGTTCGGGTTGGGGGACCTGGGCACAGTGTTCGGGTTGGGATACAGGGGCACAGGGTTCGGGTTAGGAGACAGGCTCATTGTTCGGTTTGGGGGACAGGGGCACAGTGTTCGCTTTGGGGACAGGAGCACAGTAATCGGGTTGTGGACAGCAACATAGCGTTCATGTTGGGGACAGGTGCACAGTGTTCGGGTTGGGGACAGGAGCACAGGTTTCGGATAGGGGGACAGGAGCACAGTGTTCGGGTAGGGGGACAGGAGCACACTGATCGGGTTGGGGACAGAAGCACAGTGTTCGGGTTGGGGTCAGTAGCTCAGTGATTGGGTTGCGTGACAGGAGCACAGTGTTGAGGTTGGGGACAGGAGTACAGTGTTCAGGTTGGGGAAAGGGGCACAGTGTTCGGGTTCGGGTACAGGAGCACAGTGTCCATGTTGGTGAAAGGGCACATTGTTCGGGTTGGGAACAGGAGCACAGTGTTCGGGCTGGGGAATCGGAGCACAGTGTTCGGGCTGGGGAATCGGAGCACAATGTTCGGGTTGGGGGACAGGAGCACAGTGTTCGGGTAGGGGGACAGGAGTACAGTGATCGGGTTGGGGACAGAAGCACAGTGTTCGGGTTGGGGACAGTAGCTCAGTGATTGGGTTGGGTGACAGGAGCACAGAGTTCAGGTTGGGGACAGGAGTACAGTGTTCAGGTTGGGGTCAGGAGCACAGTGTTCGGGTTGGTGGACAGGAGCACAGTGTTCGGGTGAGGGACAGGAGCACAGTGTTCGGGTTGGGGACAGGGTTACAGTGTTCGGGTTGGGGACAGGAGCACAGGTGTCGGATGGGGGACAGGCGCACAGTGTTCGGGTTGGGGGAAAGGAGCACAGTGTTCGGGTTGGGGACAGGAGCACAGTCTTCGGGTTGAGGACAGGAGCACAGTGTTCAGGTTGGGGGACAGGAGCACAGTGTTCCGGTTGGGGACAGGAGCACAGTGTTCGGGTTGGGGGACAGGAGCACAGTGTTCGGGTGAGGGACAGGAGCACAATGTTCGGGTTGGGGACAGGGTTACAGTGTTCGGGTTGGGGACAGGAGCACAGGTTTCGGATCGGGGGACAGGAGCACAGTGTTCGGGTTGGGGGACAGGAGCACAGTGTTCGGGTTGGGGACAGGAGCACAGTCTTCGGGTTGAGGACAGGAGCACAGTGTTCGGGTTGGGGGACAGGAGCACAGTGTCCGGGTTGGGGACAGGAGGACAGTGTCCGGGTTGGGGACAGGAGGACAGTGTTCGGTTTGGTGGACAGGAGCACAGTGTTCAGGTTGGAGACAGGAGCACAGTTTTAAGGTTGGGGGACAGGACCACAGTGTTCGGGTAGGGGGACAGGAGCACAGTGATCCGGTTGGGGACAGAAGCACAGTGTTTGGGTTGGGGACAGTAGCTCAGTGATCGGGTTGGTGGACAGGAGCAGAGTGTTTGTGTTGGGGACAGGAGTACAGTGTTCGGGTTGGGGACCTGGGCACAGTGTTCGTGTTGGGGGACACGGGCACAGTGTTCGAGTTGGGGGCAGGAGGACAGTGTTCGGGTAGGGGGACAGGAGCACAGTGTTCGGGTTGGGGTACAGGGGCACAGGGTTCAGGTTGTGAGACAGGCTCATTGTACGGTTTGGGGGACAGGGGCACAGTGTTCGCTTTGGGGACAGGAGCACAGTGATCGGGTTGGGGACAGCAGCATAGCGTTCATGTTGGGGACAGGTGCACAGTGTTCGGGTTGGGGGAGAGGAGTACAGTGTTTGGGTTGGGGACAAGAGCACAGTGTTCATGTTGGGGGACAGGTGAACAGTGTTCGGGTTGGGGGACAGGAGCACAGTGTTCGTGTTGGGGAAAGGGCACATTGTTCGGGTTGGGAACAGGAGCACAGTGTTCGGGCTGGGGAATCGGAGCACAGTGTTCGGGCTGGGGAATCGGAGCACAGCGTTCGGGCTAGGGAATCGGAGCACAGTGTTCGGGCTGGGGAATCGGAGCACAATGTCGGGTAGGGGGACAGGAGCACAGTGATCGGATTGGGGACAGAAGCACAGTGTTCGGGTTGGGGACAGGAGTACAGTGTTCAGGTTGGGGTCAGGAGCACAGTGTTCGGGTTGGTGGACAGGAGCACAGTGTTCGGGTTGGGGACAGGAGCACAGTCTTCAGGTTGGGGACAGGAGCACAGTGTTCGGGTTGGGGACAGGAGCACAGGTTTCGGATAGGGGGACAGGAGCACAGTGTTCGGGTTGGGGGACAGGAGCACAGTGTTCGGGTTGGGGACAGGAGCACAGTCTTCGGGTTGAGGACAGGAGCACAGTGTTCGGGTTGGGGGACAGGAGCACAGTGTCCGGGTTGGGGACAGGAGGACAGTGTCCGGGTTGGGGACAGGAGGACAGTGTTCGGTTTGGTGGACAGGAGCACAGTGTTCAGGTTGGAGACAGGAGCACAGTGTTCAGGTTGGGGGACAGGACCACAGTGTTCGGGTTGGGGACAGGAGCACAGGTTTCGGATAGGGGGACAGGAGCACAGAGTTTGGGCTGGGGGACTTGAGCACAGTGTTTGGGGTTGGGGGACAGTAGCACAGTGTTTGGGTTGGGGACAGGGGCAAGTGTCCGAGTTGGGGGACAGGAGCACAGGGTTTGGGTCGGGGTAAGGAGCACAAGTGTTTGGGCTAGGGACACAAGTACAGTGTTCGGGTTGGGGGACGGGAGCACAGAGTTCGGGTTAAGGACAGGAGCACAGTGTTCGGGTTGGGGGACAGGAGCACAGCATTCGGGTTGGGGAAAGGGGCACAGGGTTCGGGTTCGGGTACAGGAGCACAGTGTTCATGTTGGGGACAGGAGCATTGCGCTCGGGTTGGGGGACAGGAGCACAGTGTTCGGGTTTGGCACAGGAGCACAGTGTTCGGGTTGGGGGACAGGAGCACATTATTCGGGTTGGGGATAGGAGTACAGTGTTCAGGTTGTGGACAGGAGCACAGTGATCGGGTTGGGGGACAGGAGCACAGTGTTCGGGCTGGGGGACAAGAGTACAGTGTTCGGGTTGTGGACTGGCGTACAGTGTTCGGGTGAGGGACAGGAGCACAGTTTTCTGGTTGAGGACAGGAGCACAGTGTTCGGGTTGGGGGACAGGAGCACAGTGTTCGTGTTGGGGAAAGGGCACATTGTTCGGGTTGGGAACAGGAGCATAGTGTTCGGGCTGGGGAATCGGAGCACAGTGTTCGGGCTGGGGAATCGGAGCACAATGTTCGGGTTGGGGGACAGGAGCACAGTGTTCGGGTAGGGGGACAGGAGCACAGTGATCGGGTTGGGGACAGAAGCACAGTGTTCGGGTTGGGGACAGTAGCTCAGTGATTGGGTTGGGTGACAGGAGCACAGTGTTCAGGTTGGGGTCAGGAGCACAGTGTTCGGGTTGGTGGACAGGAGCACAGTGTTCGGGTGAGGGACAAGAGCACAGTTTTGGGTTGGGGACAGGGTTACAGTGTTCGGGTTGGGGACAGGAGCACAGGTTTCGGATAGGGGGACAGGAGCACAGTGTTCGGGTTGGGGTATAGGAGCACAGTGTTCGGCTTGGGGACAGGAGCACAGACTTCAGGTTGAGGACAGGAGCACAGTGTTCGGGTTGGGGGACAGGAGCACAGTGTTCGAGTTGGGGACAGGAGCACAGTGTTCGGTTTGGTGGACAGGAGCACAGTGTTCAGGTTGGAGACAGGAGCACAGTGTTCAGGTTGGGGGACAGGAGCACAGTGTTCGGGTTGGGGGACAGGAGCACAGTGTTCGGGCTGGGGGACAGGAGCACAGTGATCGGGTGAGGGACAGGAGAACAGTGTTTGGGTTGGGGACAGGGTTACAGTTTTCGGGTTGGGGACAGGAGCACAGTGTTCGGGTTGGAGACAGGAGCACAGGTTTCGGATAGGGGGACAGGGGCACAGTGTTCGGGTTGGGGGACAGGAGCACAGTGTTCGGGCTGGGGGACAGGACCACAGTGTTCGGGTTGGCGACAGAAGCACAGTGTTCGGGTTGGGGACAGGAGCACAGTGATCGGGTTGGGGACAGAAGCACAGTGTTCGGGTTGGGGACAGTAGCTCAGTGATCGGGTTGGGGGACAGGAGCACAGTGTTCGAGTTGGGGACAGGAGTACAGTGTTCAGGTTGGGGCACAGTAGCACAGTGTTCAGGGTGGGGGACAGGAGCATCGTGTTCGGTTTGGGTGAAAGGGGCATGTGTTCTGGTTGGTGACAGGAGCAAGGTGTTCGGGTTGGGGACAGGAGCACAGTCTTCGGGTTGGGGGATAGGAGCACAGTGTTTGGGTTGGGGGACTGGAGCACTGTGTTCCAGTTGGGGACAGGAGCACAGTGTTCGGGTTGGGGGACAGTAGCATCGCGTTCGGATTGGGGGACAGGAGCACAGTGTCCGGGTTGGGGACAAGAGGGCAGTGTTCGGTTTGGTGGACAGGAGCACAGTATTCAGGTTGGAGACAGGAGCACAGTGTTCGGGTTGGGGGACAGGAGCACAGTGTTCGGGCTGGGGGACAGGAGCACAGTGTTCGGGTAGGGGGACAGGAGCACAGTGATCGGGTTGGCGACAGAAGCACAGTGTTCGGGTTGGGGGACAGGAGCAGAGTGTTTGTGTTGGGGACAGGACCACAGTGTTCGGGTTGGGGGACCTGGGCACAGTGTTCGGGTTGGGATACAGGGGCACAGGGTTCGGGTTAGGAGACAGGCTCATTGTTCGGTTTGGGGGACAGGGGCACAGTGTTCGCTTTGGGGACAGGAGCACAGTAATCGTGTTGGGGACAGCAGCATAGCGTTCATGTTGGGGGACAGGTGAACAGTGTTCGGGTCGGGGGACAGGAGCACAGTGTTCATGTTGGGGAAAGGGCACAGTGTTCGGGCTGGGGAATCGGAGCACAGTGTTCGGGCTGGGGAATCGGAGCACAGTGTTCGGGCTGGGAATCAGAGCAGAATGTTCGTGTGGTGGGACAGGAGCACAGTGTTCGGGTAGGGGGAGAGGAGCACAGTGATCGGGTTGGGGACAGAAGCACAGTGTTCGGGTTGGGACAGTAGCTCAGTGATTGGGTTGGGTGACAGGAGTACAGTGTTCAGGTTGGGGTTAGGAGCACAGTGTTCGGGTTGGTGGACAGGAGCAGAGTGTTTGTGTTGGGGACAGGACCACAGTGTTCGGGTTGGGGGACCTGGGCACAGTGTTCGGGTTGGGGACAGGGTTACAGTGTTCGGGTGAGGGACAGGAGCACAGTGTTCGGTTGGGGACAGGGCTACAGTGTTCGGGTTGGGGACAGGAGCACAGTGTTTGGGTTGGGGACAGGGTTACAGTGTTCGGGTTGGGGACAGGAGCACAGTGTTCGGGTTGGGGACAGGAGCACAGGTTTCGGATAGGGGGACAGGGGCACAGGGTTTGGGCTGGGGGACATGAGCACAGTGTTTGGCGTGGGGGACAGGAGCACAGTGTTTGGGTTGGGGACAGGGGCAACTGTCCGAGTTGGGGGACAGGAGCACAGGGTTCGGGTCGGTGTAAGGAGCACAAGTGTTTGGGTTGGGGACACAAGTACAGTGTTCGCGTGAGGGACAGGAGCACAGAGTTCCGTTTGAGGACAGGAGCACAGTGTTCGGGTTGGGGGACAGGAGCACAGAGTTCCGGTTGAGGACAGGAGCACAGTGTTCGGGTTGGGGGACAGGAGCACCGTATTCGGGTTGGGGAAAGGGTCACAGGGTTCGGGTTCGGGTACAGGAGCACAGTGTTCATGTTGGGGACAGGAGCATTGCGCTCAGGTTGGGGGACAGGAGCACAGTGTTTGGGTTTGGCACAGGAGCACAGTGTTCGGGTTGGGGGACAGGAACACACTATTCGGGTTGGGGATAGGAGTACAGTGTTCAGGTTGTGGACAGGAGCACAGTGATCGGGTTGGGGGACAGGAGCACAGTGTTCGGGCTGGGGGACAGGAGCACAGAGTTCGGGTTGTGGACTGGCGTACAGTGTTCGGGTTGAGGACAGGAGCACAGTGTTCGGGTTGAGGGACAGGAGCACAGAGTTCGGTTTGGGGGACAGGGGCACAGTGTTCGCTTTGGGGACAGGAGCACAGTAATCGGGTTGGGGACAGCAGCATAGCGTTCATGTTGGGGGACAGGTGAACAGTGTTCGGGTCGGGGGACAGGAGCACAGTGTTCATGTTGGGGAAAGGGCACATTGTTCGGGTTGGAAACAGGAGCACAGTGTTCGGGCTGGGGAATCGGAGCACAGTGTTCGGGCTGGGGAATCGGAGCACAGTGTTCGGGCTGGGGAATCGGAGCACAGTGTTCGGGCTGGGGAATCGGAGCACAGTGTTCGGGCTGGGAATCGGAGCAGAATGTTCGGGTTGTGGGACAGGAGCACAGTTTTCGGGTAGGGGGAGAGGAGCACAGTGATCGGGTTGGGGACAGAAGCACAGTGTTCGGGTTGGGGACAGTAGCTCAGTGATTGGGTTGGGTGACAGGAGTACAGTGTTCAGGTTGGGGTTAGGAGCACAGTGTTCGGGTTGGTAGACAGGTGCACAGTGTTCGGGTGAGGGACAGGAGCACAGTGTTCGGATTGGGGACAGGGTTACAGTGTTCGGGTTGGGGACAGGAGCACAGTGTTCGGGTTGGGGACAGGGTTACAGTGTTCGGGATGGGGACAGGAGCACAGTGTTCGGGTTGGGGACAGGAGCACAGGTTTTGGATAGGGGGACGGGGCACAGAGTTTGGGCTGGGGGACATGAGCACAGTGTTTGGCGTGGGGGACAGGAGCACAGTGTTTGGGTTGGGGACAGGGGCAAGTGTCCGAGTTGGGGGACATGAGCACAGGGTTCGGGTCGGTGTAAGGAGCACAAGTGTTTGGGTTGGGGACACAAGTACAGTGTTCGCGTGAGGGACAGGAGCACAGAGTTCCGGTTGAGGACAGGAGCACAGTGTTCGGGTTGGGGGACAGGAGCACAGAGTTCCGGTTGAGGACAGGAACACAGTGTTCGGGTTGGGGGACAGGAGCACCGTATTCGGGTTGGGGAAAGGGTCACAGGGTTCGGGATCGGGTACAGGAGCACAGTGTTCATGTTGGGGACAGGAGCATTGCGCTCGGGTTGGGGGACAGGAGCACAGTGTTTGGGTTTGGCACAGGAGCACAGTGTTCGGGTTGGGGGACAGGAACACACTATTCGGGTTGGGGATAGGAGTACAGTGTTCAGGTTGTGGACAGGAGCACAGTGATCGGGTTGGGGGACAGGAGCACAGTGTTCGGGCTGGGGGACAGGAGCACAGTGTTCGGGTTGTGGACAGGAGCACAGTATTTGGTTTGGGGGACAGGAGCACAGTGTTCGGGTTGTGGACTGGCATACAGTGTTCGGGTTGAGGACAGGAGCACAGTGTTCGGGTTGGGGGACAGGAGCACAGAGTTCGGGTTGGGGAAAGGGGCACAGTGTTGGGGTTCCGGTACAGGAGCACAGTGTTCATGTTGGGGATAGGAGCATAGTTTTCGGGTTGGGGGACAGGAGTACAGTGTTCGGGTTGAGGACAGGAGCACAGTGTTCGGGTGAGGGACAGGAGCACAGTTTTGGGTTCGGGACAGGGTTACAGTGTTCGGGTTGGGGACAGGAGCACAGGTTTCGGATAGGGGGATAGGAGCAGAGTGTTCGGGTTGGGGGACAGGAGCACAGTGTTCGGCTTGGGGACAGGAGCACAGTCTTCGGGTTGAGGACAGGAGCACAGTGTTCGGCTTGGGGACAGGAGCACAGTCTTCGGGTTGAGGACAGGAGCACAGTGTTCGGGTTGGGGGACTGGAGCACAGTGTTCCGGTTGGGGACAGGAGCACAGTGTTCGGTTTGGTGGACAGGAGCACAGTATTCAGGTTGGAGACAGGAGCACAGTGTTCAGGTTGGGGGACAGGAGCACAGTGTTCGGGTTGGGGGACAGGAGCACAGTGTTCGGGCTGGGGGACAGGACCACAGTGTTCGGGTAGGGGGACAGGAGCACAGTGATCGGGTTGGCGACAGAAGCACAGTGTTCGGGTTGGGGACAGTCGCTCAGTGATCGGGTTGGGGGACAGGAGCAGAGTGTTTGTGTTGGGGACAGGACCACAGTGTTCGGGTTGGGGGACCTGGGCACAGTGTTCGTGTTGGGGGACAGGGGCACAGTGTTCGGGTTGGGGACAGGGGCACAGTGTTCGTGTTGGGGACAGGGGCACAGTGTTCGTGTTGGGGGACAGGGGCACAGTGTTCGAATTGGGGGCAGGAGGACAGTGTTCGGGTAGGGGGACAGGAGCACAGTGTTCGGGTTGGGGTACAGGGGCACAGGGTTCGGGTTAGGAGACAGGCTCATTGTTCGGTTTGGGGGACAGGGGCACAGTGTTCGCTTTGGGGACAGGAGCACAGTAATCGGGTTGGGCATAGCGTTCATGTTGGGGACAGGTGCACAGTGTTCGGGTTGGGGGAGAGGAGTACAGTGTTTGGGTTGGGGACAAGAGCACAGTGTTCATGTTGGGGGACAGGTGAACAGTGTTCGGGTCGGGGGACAGGAGCACAGTGTTCATGTTGGGGAAAGGGCACATTGTTCGGGTTGGGAACAGGAGCACAGTGTTCGGGCTGGGGAATCGGAGCACAGTGTTCGGGTTGTGGGACAGGAGCACAGTGTTCGGGTAGTGGGAGAGGAGCACAGTGATCGGGTTGGGGACAGAAGCACAGTGTTCGGATAGGGGGACAGGGGCACAGAGTTTGGGCTGGGGGACATGAGCACAGTGTTTGGCGTGGGGGACAGGAGCACAATGTTTGGGTTGGGGACAGGGGCAAGTGTCCGAGTTGGGGGACAGGAGCACAGGGTTCGGGTCGGTGTAAGGAGCACAAGTGTTTGGGTTGGGGACACAAGTACAGTGTTCGGGTTGGGGGACAGGAGCACAGAGTTCCGGTTGAGGACAGGAGCACAGTGTTCGGGTTGGGGGACAGGAGCACCGTATTCGGGTTGGGGAAAGGGTCACAGGGTTCGGGTTCGGGTACAGGAGCACAGTGTTCATGTTGGGGACAGGAGCATTGCGCTCGGGTTGGGGGACAGGAGCACAGTGTTTGGGTTTGGCACAGGAGCACAGTGTTCGGGTTGGGGGACAGGAACACACTATTCGGGTTGGGGATAGGAGTACAGTGTTTGGGTTGGGGACAGGAGCACAGTGATCGGGTTGGGGGACAGGAGCACAGTGTTCGGGCTGGGGGACAGGAGCACAGAGTTCGGGTTGTGGACAGGAGCACAGTATTTGGTTTGGGGGACAGGATCACAGTGTTCGGGTTGTGGACTGGCGTACAGTGTTCTGGTTGAGGACAGGAGCACAGTGTTCGGGTTGGGGGACAGGAGCACAGAATTCGGGTTGGGGAAAGGGGCACAGTGTTCAGGTTCCGGTACAGGAGCACAGTGTTCATGTTGGGGACAGGAGCATAGTTTTCGGGTTGGGGGACAGGAGTACAGTGTTCGGGTTGAGGACACGAGCACAATGTTCGGGTTGTGGACTGGCGTACAGTGTTCGGATTTGGAGACAGGAGCATAGTATTTGGTTTGTGGACTGGTGTACAGTGTTCAGGTTAGGGACAGGAGCAGAGTGTTCGGGTTGTGGGACAGGAGCACAGTGTTCGGGTTGGGGACAGGAGCACAGTTCTCGGGTAGGGGGACAGGAGCACAGTGATCGGGTTGGGGACAGAAGCACAGTGTTCGGGTTGGGGACAGTAGCTCAGTGATCGGGTCGGGGGACAGGAGCACAGTGTTCGAGTTGGGGACAGGAGTACAGTGTTCAGGTTGGGGCACAGTAGCACAGTGTTCAGGTTGGGGGACAGGAGCATCGTGTCCGGTTGGGTGACAGGGGCATGTGTTTGGGTTGGTGACAGGAGCAAGGTGTTCGGGTTGGGGACATGAGCACAGTGTTCGGGTTGGGGGATAGGAGCACAGTGTTTGGGTTGGGGGACAGGTGCACAGTGATTGGGTTGGGGACAGGAGCACAGTGTTCGGGCTGGGGCATATGAGCACACTGTTTGGATTGGGGGATAGGAGCACAGTGTTCGGGTTCGGTGACAGGGGCACGTGTTCAGGTTAGAGATAGGAGCACAGTGTTCGGGTTGGGAGACAGGAATACAGTGTTCGTGTTGGGGAACACGAGCACAGTGTTCGGGTTGGGGGACAGGAGCACAGTTTTCGGGTTGGGAACAGTATCACAGTGTTTGCGTTGTGGGTAAGAGCACAGTGTTGGGTTTGGGGAGAGGAGCACAGAATACTTTGGGATCAGTTGAGGACTGGGGCTTGAGCTGCACATGGCCCCAAGTTTTTTGTCCCCTTCGCTGGGTCAGGGGATAATGTACAGTTTCGGCCTGTCAGTTGAGCTCTGATGTTAATGGGTGGCAAAGCATGGTTTGTGGCCTGAATGACCAATTTATGCTTTATTTTCTTCTGCTTTAATGTACCAGTGATGCATCATATCCATGTTCTGGACCACATTTTCACAAAAAAGTTGAAGTGAAGTTTGTTTTCACAATTCCCATTTCTGTTTTTCAGCAGCAGCTGCTCAAAGAGTGGCTGCTTGGACCAGGGGCCTGTCGGGGCGGGGGCGGGGGGCAGGGGGTGAGTCGCTGATTTGAGCTTTTCCATTTGACATCGGAGAGCAGAGGTTGCTGGGAAATGAGCGACTTTTTTTAAATTTCCCTCCAGCTATACACGTGAGTGTTTTCTAAACCCGAGACCCTACATTTGTCGGGCCTCTCACCCAAACACCTCCTCTGACCTTAAACACCAGGGACACATCAGGTAAGCATCTCTTCTTTTTTACTTTGTGATAAAGGGGCTAGCAGGGATGGCACTGTAGGGAGAGGAATGTTCCTCCTGCATTATGTTTGAGGTGAGGGACGCCATTAGAGTCCCATCCAAGTACATCTGCAGGACTTGCACCCAACTCTCACTCCTCCACGACCGCATTAGGCAACTGGAGCAGGAGGTGGAGGCTGTGATAGATAAGACTTACAAGTTAGTTACTCTTAGGCACAAAGAAAGCTAGGTAACTGTTAGAAGGGAGTAAAACAGTTAGTGGAGAGATCACCTGTGGTCGTTTCCCTGAAAAGCAAGTATACCGTTTTGGATAATGTTTGGGGGACGACTTACCAGGGGCACGCAGTGGAGTGTAGGTGTCTGGCACAGAGCCTGTCCCTGTTGCACAGAAAGGAAGGAGGGAAAGGAGGAGAGTGTTAGTGTTAGTTGGGAACTCAATAGTTAGAGGCTCAGATAGAAGATTTGTTGGGAACAAATGAGACTCATGGTTGGTGTGTTGCCTCCCAGGTGCAAGGGTCCGTGATGTCTCGGATCATGCCTTTGGGGTCCTGAAGGGAGAGGCTGACCAGCCCTAAGTCGTTATCCATGTAGGTACCAACAACATAGGTAGAAAGAGGGATAGGGATGTAAGGCAAGGATTTCAGGGAGCTAGGGTGGAAGCTGAGAGCTTGAACAAACAGAGTTGTTATCTCTGGTTTGTTACCCGTGCCACTTGATAGGGAGGCAAGGAATAGGGAGAGATATCAACTGAACACGTGGTTGCAGGGATGGTGCGGGAGGGAGAGTTTCAGGTTCTTGGATAATAGAGGCTCATTCTGGGGAAGGTGGGACCTCTACAAACAGGACGGTCTTCAATTGAACCAGAGGGGTACTAATATCCTGGGTGGAAAATTCGTTCGTACTATTCAAGCAGGTTTAAACTAGCTCAGCAGGAAGATGGGAATCTGAGGTGTAGTTCCAGGGTGCAGGAGGATGTGAGTAGGGAGGACATGGACAGGATTTCACAGTCACAGGCATGTGCTGGCAGACAGCAAGTTGTTTTGAAGTGTGTCTACTTCAATGCCCAAAGTGTCCGAAATCAGGTAGGTGAGCTTGCAACATGGATAGGTAACTGGGACTTCGATGTTGTGGCCATTTCGGAGACATGGATAGAGTAGGGTGAGAAATGGATGTTGCAGATTCCAGGATTTCGAGCTTTCATTAAGAACAGGCAAGGGGGTAAAAGAGGGGGAGTTGTGGCTTTGTTAGTCAAAGATTGCATAATGATGGCCGGAAGAAATGTTGATGAAGACTCATCTACTGAGGTAGTATGGGCTGAGGTTAGAAACAGGAGAGGAGAAGTCACACGGTTTGGAGGTTTTTATAGGCCTCCGCAGAGTTCCATGGAGGTGGAGGAGAGGATTGGCAAAATAATTCTGCACAGGATTGAAAGGAACGGGGTGGTCATTATGGGGGACCTTAACTTCCTCAACATTGACTGGAAATGCTATAACGTTGGATGGATGATCAATTTTTGGCCAATGTGTACAGGAGGGTTTCCTGACACAGTATGTCGAAGGGCCGACAAGAGGGGAGGCCACGCTGGATCTGGTGCTTGGTAATGAACCAGACCAGGTGTTTGATTTAGTTGTAGGTGAGCACTTTGGAGAGAGTGACCATAATTCAGTTACGTTTAGTTTAGCGATGGAAAGGGATAGGTACATGCCACAGGTCAAGAGGTATCGATGGGACAAGGGCAATTATAATGCGATTAGGCAAAACCTAGGATGCATAGAATGGAGTCGCAAAATGCAGGGGATGGGGACAATCGAAATGTGGAGCTGGTGTAAGGAACAGATATTGCGTGTCCTTGATAGGTATATCCCTGTTAGGCAGGGAGGAAGTGATAAGGTAGTGGAACCATGGTTTACTAAAGAAATTGCATCTCTTGTTAAGCGGAAGAAGGAGGCTAAG
This sequence comes from Chiloscyllium punctatum, assembly GCF_047496795.1. Classification (NCBI taxonomy): domain Eukaryota; kingdom Metazoa; phylum Chordata; class Chondrichthyes; order Orectolobiformes; family Hemiscylliidae; genus Chiloscyllium; species Chiloscyllium punctatum. Next base: position 86,559,837 of record NC_092746.1, on the reverse strand, counting down.
ATGGCGATGAAACAAGTTGGTTCAGATGAGGTAATGGAAAATGATAAATTAGCGAGGAAGGATTTTAAGAGAGAGTTAAGAAGAGCAAAGAGAGGACATGATCAGTCTTTAGCAAATAGAATAAAGGAGCACTCTAAAGCTTTCAATAGGTATGTGAGGAATAAAAGGATGATTAGGGTAGGAATAGGGCCAATCAAAGACAGAAGTGTGAAGTTGTGTGTGGACCCTGTGGAGATTAGAAGAGCTGCTAAACAAGTACTACTCATTGGTTTTCACTCAGGAAAAGGAGAATATTGTAGAGGAGAAGAATGAGGTACAAGATTTTAGACTAGAAAGGATCGAGGTTAGTAACGAACAGGTGTTATCAATTCTAGAAGGAGTGAAAGTAGACAAGTCCCCTGGGCCAGATGGGATTTATCTGAGGTTTCTCTGGGAAGTGAGGGAGGTAGTGTTGGAGCTTTTGGCTTTGATCTTTGAGTCGTCATTGTCTACAGGTTTAATACCACAGGACTGGAGGATTGCAAATGTTGTGCCCTTGTTAAAGAAGGGCAGTAGAGATGACCCAGATAATTATAGACCAGTGAGCCTTACTTCTGTTGTAGCAAAATGTTTTGAGAAGATTATGAAAGATAGGATTTATAATCATCCAGCAAGCAACTGTTTGATTGCAGATAATCAACATGGTTTCGTCAAGGGCAGGTCATATCTCACAAACCTCATTGAGTTTTTTGAGAAGGTGACCAAGCATGTGCATGAGGCAGTTGACGTGGTGTACATGGACTTCAATAAAGCCTTTGATAAGGTTCCACATGGTAGGCCGTTGAAGAAAATGCAGATGCATTGAATTGACTGTGATTTAGCAGTTTGGATTAGAAACTGGCTTTCTATAGGAAGGCAACGAGTGGTGGTTGATGGAAAATATTCAACCTGGAGTCCAGTTATTAGTGGTATGCCACAGGATCTGGTTTGGGACCATTGCTGTTTGTCATTTTTATAAATGACTTGGACGCAGACATAGTGGATGGGTTAGTAAGTTTGCAGATGATACTAAAGTCGGTGGAATAGTTGACAGTGTGGAAGAATGTTACAGGTTGCAGGGGACTTGGATAAACTGCAGAACTGGGCTGAGAGGTGGCAAATGGAGTTCAATGCAGCTAAATGTGCAGTGATTCACTTTGGGAAGAATAACAGGAAGGCAGAGTACTGGGTTAATGGATAGATTATTGGTAGTGTAGAGGGAGCTTGGTGTCCATGTACCTGAACATAGATCCGTGAAAGTTGCCACCCAGGTTGATAGTGCTGTTAAGAAGGCATACGGTGTGTTAGGTTTCATTGGTAAAGTATTGAATTGTGGAGCCGCAATGTCATGCTGCAACTATACAAAACACTAGTGTGGCCACACTTGGAATATTGTGTACAGTTCTGGTCGCCCCCATTACAGGAAGGATGTGGAAGCATTCGAAAAGGTGCAAAGGAGATTTACCAGGATGTCGCCTGGTCTTCTGAGGAAAGGCTGAAGACTTGGGTCTGTTCTCATTTGAAAGAAGAAGGCTAAGAAGGGATTTGATAGAGATATACAAGATAATCAGAGGACAGGTAGAGTAGACAGTGAAAGCCTTTTTCCTAGGATTAATGATGTCAGCACTTACAAGGGGGCATAACTACAAAGTGAGGGGTGATCGATTTTAGATAGATGTCAGAGGCAGGTTCTTTACTCGGAGAGTGGTAAGGGCATGGAATGCCCTGCCTGCCAATGTAATTAACTCAGCCACATTAGGGAGATTTAAACAATCCTTAGATAAGCACATGGATAATGATGGGATAGTGTAGGGGGATGAGTTTAGATTAGTTCACAGGTCAGCGCAGCATTGAGGGCCCAAGGACCTGTTCTGCGCTGCATTGTTCTATGTTCTAACTCCCTGGTGACCACACTATTTGTCAGGTTCAAATCTGATGACTTTGCAACATTTCAGGTATCTCCACTCTGTCTCTTTGAAGTCCAAATTAATCTTCAATTATTGTTCATCATTTTGTCAGGTTAGATGATGTTTCAAACTTCTAGTTTCATGGAACAATCTTGTTCTAATCTGGAAAGTGATGCTTTTTTTTTGTTTCCTCTCTATATTTATGAAATGTGAGTGCCTTTAGAGTTGAATTGTGGATGAAATTAATAAATTCTTTAGCCAATTTTACAGAATGGTTCCTGTTGAAGCTTAGATTTGGAATGTGTGACATTTATCTGCTGGCATTTCTATTCTTGTCTGATAGCGTTTTCTCAGTAACAATTCAAATTTCACATCTGAGCCCAGACAAGATAACACATGCTTGAATTCCCATAGATAAATCAGTGGAGTCAATGGTATGAAATAACACTGAATAGGGGTCCATGGCACCACATGGAGAAACACTGTTCATTCACAGCATAATCTGATAGTAATGTTGTTTTGCAGGACAAGGAAAACGCCTTGCATAATTGACAATTTTCTGTTCATGGCCATCAATCTATGTGTAGCTCTAAAACATACCACATCTGCATCCTCAAATCATTCTGAGCTTTTGAAGTACTGAAGGATGGACAATGGTGTCACCATTAAACAAATAATTTCCTGCAATGCTCTGGCATATTCAACAATAGCTTCACTGAGATGTTACATCTTTACACAGTAACTTTCACAATGGCTCCGCGTTTGCGTGGTTGAGTTGAGCACCAATCACATATTATCATCCTCAGTACTCCTCTCATATCAAAACTGAACTAACCTTAGAAATTGTTCTTCCTGAAATATATGAAGCATTTGGCTCTTACTGAGTTTCAGTTTACTTGCTGCAGGCAATTTGTAAATGCTGTTTAGTTGCTTTACTCTCACGAGAACTGGCAAGAGTTCTAGTTTATGTTTGTCCTTCTCTAATGTACAGTAAATATTAATTTCTTATTGGATCTCTTCCAGCTCAAACTCTTTCTATTTAGAATATCATTTTAAGCTCTACCACTCATACATTTGTTAGTCATGCAAAGTGACTGAACCTTGAGAGAGAAATATTTATCTTTGTACAGGTTTTCTATTTATAGATCTGAGAGTGGCTTTCATTGCTTCTGCTCAATTTCTAGATGTTGTATTTGTCTAAAGGACTTTCAGACCTGGAGTGTTTGGCTGGAAATCTGCTAGGTAGTATCTGAAAAAATCTTAAGTTCTCTGCTTTGCAAGTATTTACCTTAGTAGATGCCACAATTCACAGGACAGTATTGAGGCAGAATCAGTTTGGTTGAATTTAAGAATTATCTGTGGAGGTATAATTTCTCTGGATATGAATCTCTGCATGCTGGTGGTACTGGGAAATATAATGAAACCTTGCTTTACTAAAGTGGTTTAAGAGTTTTCTAACTGTGTTCTATATCTAGATAGCTTGTTCTTTGTTGGTTTTGTCTTTCGTGTAATCAATTTCTGTTCTGTTGTTAAAGAAACTCTGCGGCCTCATGTAACTATGTTTCTTTGAATGAATATCATGTTAATTTTTTTATTTTAAAAATGTGATTTATCAGGCTAGGTTTCATTCTAGGGTTTGACATGTCCAGTCAAATTTGACTTGTCTCAGGCACATAAATAAAAACGATTGCATGCAGTATGTTCTTGTGACTTGCACTTCCTGTAAACATTAATCTTCCTTTTAATGTCATCTTTTTTTATAATGGAACCCTGCATGTGTTGTCACACTGAGAAACTTCCTCAGCTAACTTTTTTTTAAGGGAATTCTGCACGTCAAATGTTCACCATCATGCTTTGTTGGGGAGTCATTCAGATAATTTGGAATGATTTTACATCGAAATAACCATAGGATTTTTCAATCAGCAGTTGACATTTCTGAAATGAAATAAGCACATTCGTTTTTTTACCAAAACAAAATATTTAGGAATTTACACATTCTAAATAAAGCTCAGACAATGGATCGCAACCTTGTAAATCTTCTCTACACTGCCTCCAAAGCTTGAATGATTTGGAGGTGCCAGTGTTGGACGAGGGTGTACAAAATTAAAAATCACATAACACCAGATTATAGTCCAACACTTGCTTTCAGAGTGCCACTCCTTCATCAGGTATTTGTGGAGTATAAAACTGTAAGACACAGAATTTACAGAAAAAGTTTACAGTGTGATGCAACTGAAATTATATATTGAAAAGGATGTGGATTGTTTGTTAAGTCTCTCATCTTTTAGAATGAACATGTTGGTTTCAGTTCTTTCATGTGTAAATCCCAGAATTTTTTTTAAAGCAGTTACATTCTCAAGTGAACTTTAACAATAAGTGCCATGCCAGCTCAGATAATGCATTGAAGGCGTGAGGTGCTCTGTATGAGGCTGTCTATTTGTTAAAAAAGGGACTTACAGAATCTTACATGGACTCATGCAATTTTTGAGCAAAATAAAATATAATTCACCCCACAAACTTATAATGAGTTTGTTTGCATGTGTAATGTGTGTGTGCATGTCTGTGTGGGGGAGTATGAGAGTATGTGTATGTGTGTGAGTTTGAGCGTAAAGGGGAATACATCTGTGAGAGGCTGCGTGTGTGGGTGTGAGTGTGGGTGCGAATTTGTGAGCATATGGGAGAGAGCTTGTGTATGAGAGAGGGTCTGCGTAAGTGTATGGGTCTGTAGGAGTGTGTGTGTGTCAGTGTGCTTTTGTGTGCGTGTGTGTGAGAGTGTGTGCAGTGCAGTGGGGTCACCTGTAGTGTGACATGAACCCAAGGTCCTGGTTGAGGCCATCCCTATTGGTACTGAACAGCCTCTGCTCGGCCACACTTCATTGCTGCCTGTGCCAAAGTCCGTCTTGGAGGATGGTCACCCGAAGGTCTGAGGTCAAATGTCCTGGACCATTGAAGTGCTCTCCAACTGTGAGGGAACATTCCTGTCTGTTGCTTGTTGTGTGGTGTCCATTTATCTGTTGCCGTAGCCTCTACTTGGTCTCACCAATGTACCATGCCTCAAGGCATCCTTGCCTGCAGCATATGAGATAGATATCATTGGCTCATTGGCAAAGTCACACGAGTACCTGCTGCGTACATGGTGGGTGGTGTCCCACGTGTAATGGTGGTATCTGGGTCAACATTCTGACATGTCTTGCAGTGTCCACCGTGACAGGATTGTGTGGTGTTATCCTGAAAGCCAGGCAGTTTGCTACGATCTGTTTGAGGTTTGATGGTTGTTTAAAGATGAGAAGTGGAGGTGTGAGGAAAGTCTTCACAAGGTGCTCATTCTCATTGATAATGTGTTGCAGGCTGCGAAGAACATGGTGTAGTTTATCAGCTCCTGGGAAGGATTGACAATAAAGGGTACTCTGTCGGTTGCAGTTCGTGTCTGTCTCCTGAGGAAGTCATTATGGTTCCTCGCTGTGGCATGTCGGAACTGATGATCGATGAGCCGACATGCAACAAGCAAAACTAATGTCATTTACAAAATACCGTGCAAGGACTGTAACAAACACTACATTAGATGAACAGGCAGAAAACTAGCCACCAGAACACATGGACATCAACTAACCACAAAATGACATGACCCACTCTCACTAGTATCCTTACATATGGATGAGGAAGGACACTAATTCGATTGGGACAACACATTCATTCTAGGACAAGCCAAACAGAGACACATGCGAGAATTCCTAGAAACATGGCACTCCAACTGGAATCCAATCAACAAAGACATTGACTTGGATCCCATTTACCATCCCCTAAGAAAAAGAACAGGAAATGACATCACCATGGGAAATGACTTCTACAACCCAAGGAAACCTAAACACATAAATAAAAAGTGGGCCATGTGCCCGGTGCTTCATCTGGAGGCTCACTGATGATGTTACGCAGTATGGTGATGAAACATCTGAAACTGAACCTTCCAGCTCAGCGAGTAAGCATACATCCAGTACCTCAACCTGAGCTACAAATCTTCTCAAAACTCGCTAATATAATTTCAGTTGCATCACACTGTAAACTTTTGTGTTAATTTCTGTGTCTTACAAACTTATTCTTCACAACCACCTGATGAAGGAGCAGTGCACTAAAAGCTAGTGCTTCCAAATAAACTTGTTGGACTATAACCTGGTGTTGTGTGATTTTTAATTCCAATGCTTCAAACTTTCCATTGGGTTGGATTTTACATTCCCCACTCACCGGTGTGAAAATCGGAGGGAGTTTAATCTAGTGGGTGACCTACGCTCTACCTGTCTACCTCCTGTCCCTACTGCAATTATACTAGAAGAAGGGGTGGAGTTGAGTCGACCAATTGAGCCTTTCAGTAAAAGGCCTCATCCTGCTGGTGCTAGGCTTTCAGCAGCTGAAAGAAAACTTCATGACAAGTGGCCAGCACAACAGGTTTTTCTGCGCGTATTGTGGTGGAAGCATTACTGTGGCTTGCCTCTCCAGCTTGTCTTCCTGCAATAGGGGAGGCAACGGCCCAGTGGTACTATCGCTGGACTTTTAACCCAGAGACCCTGGTCATGGCAGATGGTGGAATTTGAATTCAATAAATATCTGCAATTAAGAGTCTAATGAAGACCATGAGTCCATTGCTAATTATCAAGAAAAACCCATCTGGATCACGAACATCCTTTCAGAAGGGAAACTGCCATCCTTACCTGGTCTGGCCTGCACATGGTTCCAGACCCACAGCAATGTGGTTGACTCTTAACTGTCCTCTGAGCAATTGGGAGTGGGCAATAAATCCTGACCTAGCCAGCGACACACTCATTCTATGAATGAATTTTTTAAAAGTTGCCTATCAAACACCAATACCTCAATCCCAACATACCTGGGAGAAGGAGAAAAGGAAGAATGCTTATTTGTAGGGTGGAGGGCTGTTTAGCTCTTACTTAGTGTAAGAAATTACAAAATTTCCTGATTTCACACAGAGAAGGATGAGATAAAAAGGTTGAGAAGCAGTAAAAATGTGATCATACATGTTACTCAGCTGATCTTGTATGTCTCCTGCATTTGTTTTGTAATCCTTCCATACTGTCTTGGCTGAGAAACATTTATCACCCTTAAGTGTATCAAAGGAGCTTCTATTTGTATCTCTTATGAACACAGTGATATGGTTTGAATCCAATAGCTTTTTAAATTTTTTTCGAACATATGTATGGGTCATGTATAGGTATCTCAGGGTAAACAATAATGGTTAGACATTTTCCTGCAGCCTTCAGCTCAGAATTTATTGGAAGCAACATTTTAATCACTCCAAGTTGTGCTAGAATACTATCACGTCTAAATATACAAATAAACTGACTGTGATCTAATAGCAGCATTGTTTACAGTACGAGGTTGCACATTAGCATGATGTAGGAGTTTATTCCAATTTGTTTTAAATCAAACATCTTGCCGGCATTTTAACCTGACCTTTGGGTGAATTACAGATTACAGGGTGCAAAGGATATCAGTTTTAATTGATGATGTAAATCCAGCATCTAAGCCCTTCAGGAATTAAGTGCATGCCCCTGACAAGATTAAAAAAAAGATGCTGCATTATTAATCAGGTCCATTTCTTGCCAGGCAGGAGGCACTTACCATCAAAGCTTTTCAGTGAGACACTGCTGGGACGATAGAATCCAGATTTACAAGAACAGTCATACGCTCCCAGCATGAATCCTCGGCCTTTAGGTGAAACGCACTGGAAAGGGGAAACAAAAGACAAAATCACTTGAAGTAGCAAGTTGCCAGAGAGAAAAAAAAAAGCTGCATGTTACATCCTGGTTGTATGGACACAGATGGTAAACCTAAATGGCTGGGAACAATTGAAGGTTGTGGCTGGAACGTGAAATGCAAAATGGTGAATTGTCAATCCTGCTCCTGACCAATCCTGTAATGTATTGAGTAACTGCAATGGAAGGCAACTCAGGAAGTCCATTAGGTTCAGAACCTGGCTTCACTTACAAAGGCCAATAAAGTCACTACAACAATGGAATAGAGATGTAAGCATTTGGAACTCAGAACAGCTTTCCATGAAGCACTCATTAGCCTTGCTGCTCACAATGAATACAGAAGGACTGAGAGCTCTGCAAAATCTGCAAACAGAATCTGAAACATTGGATCACATCCTCGCATTACTGCATTCAGTTGTGGCTAAAATTAATCCCAAACACAATCAATAAGAGGAAGACAATCGAGTGAGCAGAGAGCCCACTGTTAATATGGAGTGATTCTGATTCCTGTTCTGTTTCTGACAGTTCATATTTTTTATGTAATAGCTTTGGTGTCTCTGAGGCACTAGCCCAGATTTGTTATCACTGTTTACTAAGTTCTGTAATGCCGTGGATACTTCAGGTGGGCCTAAATGGAGAAACTCTTCTGGTTTATTCACTCGGCAGAAATGTGTTTCTAAACAGCGGAGAAGAAGGCCTCCATGATAAAGCTGAAGCACTCATCTGTGGGGATACCTGAAACAGTCGTGATCTTCTAGTCCCATATAGAAAACTGGGGATTTCCTTGAACCTGTCTTTTTCCACACAGTCACAAGACCTTGCTAAACACTGTCATCATGAGTTTGCATTCTGGTACACCTTCTTGTAGTGCTGATGGGAAGCTGCCTATTGCCTGAACTTTCGAGGCCACCCATTCAGCAGCTGCTGATTTCTATCCATTTCAGACTCAGCGTGTCATCTACTTTTGATGCCACTTCCTGTGATATCTCCAAACTTCTTGGTGGCATTAATCTCCAGAAACTTACCAATTTTTGACTTGAGTATGCTCGGTGATTGAGGTTTCATAGTCCTCTATAATACATCATTTTGAAGATTCACTATCTTTTGACAGAAGAAATTCCTCTTTACCTCAGTCTGAAATGGTCTACCTCTTATCCAGAGATTATATCTCCTCATTGTTGAGTCACCTACCTATCTACAATTGACCCTGTCTTACTCCTGTAAGAATTTGGCAAATTTCAATGAGACCACCACTCATTCCTGAAAGGTCGAAAGAATATATGCCCAATTCTGTCAATCTCTCTGAAAAGACAAATCCCAGGGATCAGTCTGGGGAACTCTCCTTCTATGGCAAAGATATGTTTCCTTAAGTAAGGAGGACAACACTGTCGGTATAATCTCAGCGGAGCTCTATACAAATGCAGCAATGCATGTTTCCTCCTGCACTAAAATCCCCTTGTGATGGAAGCCAATCAACACGTTGCCTTTCTTATTGAGTGTTACACCTAGCTCTCATAGAAGGACATGCAAATCCCTTTGGACATCAACATATCACATCCCTCACTATTTAAAAAACAATATGTTCTTCTGGCTTTTCTATGGCCATGAACCAAAGGGATTTCTGAATTGATTTCCTTTTACTCTTCCATAACCCGTACACTACAGAGATAATTTTAAATTTACTTTGTTATTTTTTCTTTTCATTTTTAAAAATAGGTAAATCGGTGTTTCCACAAACCCCGCTTGTCAAGTCCAACTTAAAATTGCTCACAACAAATTCTTTAGAATTAAAACAACCCGAATTTGTTACTGCTTTTATTAGTGATTAAATTACTTTTATTGCTGATTTTATTACTGCTTTCAAATTCAGGGGAATGACTTGCAACACACATTCTCTCATGCTTCAAAGGAAGAACAAAAAGATTTCTAGCATCCATAGCATTTTGCTCTTAATTTAAGAAACAACGAGTACTTCTGAGATAGGCTCAGTGATAATAATGGCAGATTTTCATCTACATATAGATTGGAAAAGATAGAAGGCAAAAGGAGCTAGATTAGTAGTTCATAAAATATTTTAGAGATAGTTTCTTAAAACAGTATATTCTGGAGTCAACCAGACAGCAGGTTATCCAAGAATAAAACAAAGAGGAGTGAAACAAATACTGAAATTGCAGAAGAAACTCAGCAGATCTGGATGCATCTGTGGAGAGAAAGCAGGGTTAATGTTCTGAAGAAGGGTTACTGGACTTGTAACATTAGCTCTGCTTTCTCTCCACTGATGCTGTCAGAGCTGATGAGTTTCTCCAACAATTTCTGATTTTGTGGTAGGTTATACTAGACCTGGTATTGTGTAAATAAATAGGAATAAATAATCATCTCATAGTGAAGATGCCCCTAGGAAGTACCGAGTTAATATAATTGAATTTGACATTTCTTTTAAGGGAGAGAGGAGTAGATTCAAGGTTACTTTCATTTTAAACTTAAATAAAGGCAAAAATTAGGATATAAAAGCAGAGCTAGATAAAGTGAATTGGAAAATAAGGTTGAAGGAGAGGTCATCAGAGATGCAGCAGCCTTAAAGGGGATATTACAGAATACACAGAATTGCAACAAGTAAGAAAAATTCTAAAACTCAGAGCCACAATACCTGATAGAAGTGAAAGAGTAACAAACTAAAAGAATAAAATGTAATTGTACAAGGACAGGTGGCAGGTCAGAAGATTGGAGAGAACTTATTTAAACTAACAGTAAAGAAATATTAAAAATTAAGAAGAGGGAAATTGCAATATGAGAGAAAACAGACAGGCACAGAGGTTCTTAAACATTTTTAAAAAGCAGGAGTTATCAATGTAAGCATTGGTCATATAGAAATCAAGATTTAATAATTAGCAATGGAAAATAAGAAGCTGTCAGATGAATTGAACATGTACTTTATATCAGTCTTTACCAATTGTTAAAGTTCACTTGAGAATGTAACTTTTAAAAAAAAGTTTTGAGATTTGCATATGAAAGAAGTGAAACTAACATGGTCATTCTAAAAGATGAGAGACTTAACAAACAATTAAGGTATTTTTCAATGTGTAATTTCAGTTACATCAGACTGTAAACTTTTGCTATAAATTCTGTGTCTTACAATCTTATACTCCACAACCACCTGATGAAGGAGCAGCGCTCTGAAAGCTAATGCTTCCAAATAAACCTGTTGGACTATAACCGGATGGAGTGTGATTTTTAACTTCACTATAGAAGTACAAGTAACACCTCAGAGGGAAATACACATCAGGAAATGGAAGGGAGGGAGGAATTCAGGAAAAAATCTATCGCAAAGAAATCGCACAGAGTAAATTGTTAGAACTGTTGGATGACAAGTGCTTGGGTCCTGATGCATTCCATCCTACGGTCTTAAATGAAGTGGCTAATGAGATAGATGATGGTTTGATTTTAATTTTCCAAAACCTCCAAGATTTGGAGTAAGTCCCATTTGATTGAAAGATTGCAAACGTAATTCCTTTATTTAAAAAAGGAAGGACACAAAAAGCAGAAAACTATAGTCCAGTTAGCTTAGCACCTGTCATAGAGAAATTGTTACAAGCTATTATGAAAAAAGTGAGAGCAGGATACTTAGCTAAGTCTGAGGTAATCAAGCAGAGTAAATATTGTTTTGTGCAAGGAAAATCATGTTTAACCAATCTATTCAAGTTCTTTGATGAAGTAATGTGTTGCAAATAAAGGGAAACTGGTGAATATACTGTATTTACACTTGCAGAAGGCATTTGATTGAAGTTTTTGTGGTAAACAAAGGTTTCTGGTGTACAAGGTAAGGTATTGGCATGGGAAACAGGAAGCAGAGAGCAGGCATAAGTGGCTCTTTATCAGGTTGGCAAGATGTAATCAGTGGCGTCTCATTGGGCTTAGTGCTGTGATCTCAAAATTTTACAATTTATGTAAATGATTTAGATGAAGGTACCAAAAACATGGTGGCTACATTTTCTGACTGCAGCAAGATAATTGGGAAAATAAGCTGTGAAGGGGAAATAAAGAGGCAATAGACAAATATAGATAGGTTAAATGAGTGGGTAAAAAATCTGACAAATGGAGTACAATGTGAGAGAATGTGGAATTGTCCATGTTTGCAGAAAGAATAAGCACATTCTCTAAATGGTGAAAGATTGCAGAGCTCCACAATGCAAAGGGATTTTGGTGTTCTACTTCTTGAATCACAAAAATGCTGGTATTCAGGTACAGCATCTAATTAAGAAAGCTAATCATATTTGATCATTTATTGCAAAGGGAATTGGAGGCAAACATCGGGAGGTTATGCTTTGTTATGTAGGGCACTAACGATATCACATCTGGAGGACTGTGTACAGTATTCGTCAGCTTATATAAGGAAGGATATAAATGCATTGGAAACATTTCAGAGCAGGTTTATCAGACCAATATTTGAAATAAATGGGTTATAGTAAGAAGAGAGGTTAGATAAGCTAATCTTGTATCTGCTGGAGCTTAGGTCAGTAAGAGGTGACTTGACTGAGTAGATGTGGAGAGGATGATTCATTTTACGGGATGATCCCGAACTATAGGGGTTACTGATTTAAAACTGAGTTGATGCAACACTTTTCCTCACTGAGGCTGGTGAGCTTTTGAACTCACTTTCTGAAAAGGTGGTGGAAGCTGCGTCTTTGAATACCTTCAAGGTAGATGGACAGATTCTTGGTAAGCAATTGGAGCGAAAGGCTATTGGGAGTGGGTCAAAATGTGGATTTGAAGTTGCAATCAGATCAGCCCAATATAATTAAATGGCTAAGCATGCTAAAGAGGCTAAATGGCCTTCTCCTGCTCCTAGTTAGTATGTTCATGTGTTACATTGCAGCAGTAATGAAGATGGTCTTTCGTTAGATCTGACACTCACACCTACCAGCTCAGAAATTAGCACTTTGCATACTTTAGCAGTTAATGTCGAATGAGAAGCAGCAGATGGAGTATCTCCAAACATGACTGGTTTCCACCCAGACCAGGGCAAACAATAACTTATATGCCAGCTCCCTAAAGATGAAGTTGTGGACGAGTTCTGCTACAAGAGATTCTAATGAGTCCTTCACTGGAGAAGTCTACAGAAGAATACTAATGAAGTATTATAAGGAGATGCTGGGTACAATGGCTGGTTTACCCAAACAGCTTCCTAAGGCTCTCAAGGAAGATACATGAGTTCAAATTCAACTTGATTTCTTTCCACATTGAGCAAGGAACTTTCAGGGTCCACTCTCTAAAGAGAATGGTAGACAGTGGTCAGAGTTGTCAATGCAAGGGGTCTGGCCTTAAGACCTACCAGAAGTACCTTAATCTGTGAAATGACCTCACATGATTGGTCAAGGTCAATGAGTGTATCTAAGTTGTACACCTACCCATAAAGCTACTGCCATGCCCCCTCATCCAGCTGAACACATGCTCCTCAATGAGTGCCAAGCTGATATCTTGGGCACAATCCTATGCTACTCCTGGTAATAGGAACCAAGGCAGGTAGAGCAACTTTGTTGGGCAAGAGGTCAAAAATCAGATTCCGAAGATAAAAGCAAAACTTCCAAATGAGTTCTCATAACTTTCTAAAGGGACATCAAGTTTGTCAATGGCAAATGCAGGAAACTCTGTTGCACACATCATCTTGCATGTTCATGAAGAGGCCAGTTCACTAGACTTTAGTCATCCTTACCAGTTACATTCTCTCGAGCAAGCAATCACTGCCTTCATATGCACAATTGTAGGGAAGGAGCATGTAACAGGTGAGAGAGTCATTCTTTGTTCTCTTTGGGAGCAATGCTGTTGCTTCATTTGAACCATGCTGGAACTAGAGTCCTGATTAATCAAATAACTAGGGCTGTAGAGAGACAGCTGTATTTGGGTTCTGGTTTGGGGGGGGGGGGGGGGGGGGGGGGAGATGTGCAGAGGGGATGTAGGCTTTCACAACAAGAAGAAATGACCGAAAAAATGGGGAGCTACCCAGAGTACAACAGGAAAATACAGAGTGTACAAACACAGATAAACAACAGTAAATACAGTCTAAGGAAAAAACATTTTAAAAAATTTAAATGTCATAGTATTCAGAAGAAATAAATGAATTAACAACATAAATACATGTTAATGGGTCACAAAAGTCACAAATCACTGAATACTTAGTTTCCAGGTTTGATTTCCTTATAACCATTACAGAGACATGGTGATAAGGGGATCAAACCTGGGAACTAAATATTCAGGCTCGAAAGGACAGCAAGGAAGGAGATGGTGTTGGGGTTGTATTGTTAGTAAAGGATGGAATAGGTATAATAGCAAGAAATAATGTTGGATCAGAAGATGTAGAATCCATATGGATGGAAGCAAGAAATAAAATGGGAAACGAGACACTCCAGCAATCGTCTTTGACCCAACAACTGTAGCTATATAGTAGGACACAGAATCAATTGGGGCATGTAACAAGGGCAGGAGATTTATCATGGATCAATTTAATCTTCATGTAGATTGTGCTAGCCAGATTGGCAAATATTAGATTAGATTACTTACAGTGTGGAAACAGGCCCTTCGGCCCAACAAGTCCACACCGCCCCGCCGAAGCGTAACCCACCCATACCCCTACCCCTACATCTATATCTACCCCTTACCTAACACTACGGGCAATTTAGCATGGCCAATTCACCTGACCTGCACATCTTTGGACTGTGGGAGGAAACCGGAGCACCCGGAGGAAACCCACGCAGACACGGGGAGAACGTGCAAACTCCACACAGTCAGTCGCCTGAGGCGGGAATTGAACCCGGGTCTCTGGCACTGTGAGGCAGCAGTGCTAACCACTGTGCCACTGTGCCGCCCGTAAAGGATTGCCTCAAGGAAGAGGTTATAGAGTTGTCGTGGAGCCTAAAAGGGATCAGTCTATTTTGGATTTGGTGATGTATAATGAGGCAGGTTCAATCAGTGAGGTCAGAGTAAAAGATATAACAGGGACCACAATATGGTAGAATTCAGTTTCATAGAGAGGAATCTGCTTAAATAAGGCTGTTATCATGGATTGGGGCAAAGCAAGGAGGTGTGATCTGGGAAAGGAGCTTGGCAGAAAACATGGTTGAGGAACAATGGCAAGTGTTTAAGAAAATACTTCATGGCTCACAACAAAGATATATGCTAGTGAGGAAGAAGGATTCTTGACAGGAAATCTACCAGCCATGATTAACCAGAAAGGGTGAAGAATAGCATCAAACTGCAAGCCTGAGGATTGGGAAAGTTTTAAAACCCCAACAGAAGTTTTAAAACCTCATATGCTTCTCTCCAGCCCTTTCAAAAAATAACAGAGAAAAAGATAAACTTGGAGCATAAACGTACAAGTAATATCAAGATGGACCGAAAGAGTTTCTTTAAATACATAAAAAGGAAGACAGTGGTCAAAGTTAACATGGGTCCCTGGAGAATGAGGCTGGGGTAAAAATGGGACTCCAGGGTATGGCAGAGGAGCTGAATTAATACTTTGTGTCAGTCCTCTCAAGAAAAGATATTAATATCATTTTAAAAATGTTTAACAAACATGACAAAAGAAAGAGAGGAAATAAAGACACTAACTATCACTTGAGAAAAAGTCCTAGGAAAACAAATTGGGCTAAAGATCTATAAATCCCTTGGAGCTGATGGAATGTATTATTAAAAGAAGTAGCTAAAGAAATAGTGGATGAATGGAAAGTAATCTTCCAAGAATCATTAAATTCTAAAAAGGTCTCAAAGGGTTGGAAAACTGCCAATGTAACACCTTTAATTTTAAAAGGAAAGAAGACACAAAGGCAATTATAGGTGAGTTAGCTTAATGTCTGCTATTGGGAAAATATTCTGTTTATTATAAAGAGTATAATAGCAGTTCATTTAGAAATACATAATATGATCAAATAGAGTCAATCTGGAGGGGATCCAAGATAGCGGTGATCTGATAGGTCTGCTGTGCTGGGCTCTGCACCATAACCCAAGTGAAGTGGTACTTTTACCACCACCGCTCCCCACACCTCCCCCCACTAGCCATCTATAAGAAAAATCAGGAAAATAAAGTAAAACAAAACTCCTAGATCCTTTTAAATACGGATTCTAACATTTTGGGAAGAAGATGAAGACAAATAAAGGAAAGGGAGCGTGAGGATCGCAGCATGCAGGGCACACCTGTACAGTGCCAAGCACACCTGCAGCCCAGCCCTGACTCCCATGGCAGCGCCCTTGAGCCCATTGGGTCAACAGAACTCAGTCTCAGATTTTGTAAAACTCCAAGAAAAAATCGAATCGGCGTTGGATCCGATCTCTGCCTTGCTATAAAGGCATAAGCAGGAGATCCAAATGCTTGATTGATGCATCGAGGCAGTCAAAAAAAGGACCGCGGTGTCAGAGACCACAACGGAGAATTTGGTGGGGAGGATCCGAACGCTGGAAAGCCAGGTCCAGGTCCACCGAGAATTGAGGTCCACCGAAAAACTTACAGTAATCGGGCTCCCGGAACGTGAAGAAGGTGAGAACCTGGTTAGCCTCCTAGAGCAGTGGCTCCTGCAGTTCCTGGGGCTGGGAGTTGAGTCGGGCTGGGTACGTGTGGAGTGGGCCCACTGAATCACAATGCGCAGGTCCAGGTTGGATCAACGCCTCCGCCTGGTCCTAGTGTGACTGCAGTGTTACAAGGAGAAGCAAACAATAATAGAAGCCTCCAGAAGGCTAGGAAAAGACTCACAGGCCCTGGTGTAGATGGGTCAAAAATTATGTTTTTTCAAGACTTCTCTGGGGCTGTAATCAAGAAAAGGAAATTTTTGATGAAGTCAGGAAATGGTTGAGAGACCTAAGTATCCAATACTCTGTGGGGCACCTAGCAGTACTGCGCTTCAACCATGGAGGGTCTGTTTACAACTTTGACTCAGCAGAGAAAGCAAGGGACTTCCGAGGCTTTTTGAAATAGATGGTCTGGATCAGAAAAAAATTATGGACAATGGTATATCCTTTGCTCTCTTGGTTGTTGGTTTTATATGCTTGTCATTGATTTGATGTAAAAATCCCTTTTTTTAACTAATTCTTGTTATTCCCTTGTTTCCTCTGGGTGTAGGGTGGTTATTTCTTTTATTAAAGACAAATGGCATGGATGAGTTGGACGTTCACTTTTAGTTTTCATGTGTGCAAATAATAGGTTTTCTTTATCTCTGTACTGCTTGGGTTTGGGAAGAAGCTTCAGCTGGAAGGAACCATGATGGGATGAGTACCTCCTTTGGGTGAGGGGGAAAACCCCAGTCATTTGTTGTTTGTATGTTTGTTTGTTAAATCAATTTAAGAGCAGTGGTTACTTTTTTTTTAGTTTTTGTACTATCTGCAGCAGAAGTTTTAAGATTTTATAAATCCTGTTTTTTTCTCTACTCAACCCACCATGAGTAAGCTTCGTCCCCTCAGGGGGCTGCAGGCCACTTTGGACGGTTATGGCTAGTGGTCCGTTTAGATGGTGCACCTGAAACATAAATGGGAGTCATTCCACGATCAAAAGAAAGAAGGTGCTCTCAAACCTCGGAAAGGAGAGGGTTGACGTCACCCTGCTACAAGAAACACACTTGAATGACAAGGAACACCGTTGCTATTCACCTTAGTAATCGAACCACTGGCAGGACTCTGAAACAGTTGCCCCAAAGTCAGGAATGGGAGAGCACAAAATCACTTTCTACGCTGATGATGTTCTTCTCTTTTTGGCTAACCTGGAAAAGCATGTACCCCAGTTAATACAACAGATTTATTTATTCAGCATGTTCTCAGGGTACAAAATTAATTTTACAAAATCAGAAGCCATGCCCATGGGGGGCTTGGCGGGAGTGCCTGATCTAGAGGATGGAACACACTTACACTCCAGTGGTCACAAAAAGGTTTTCTTTATTTGGGTTTTTTTTTTATTACCCCACTTTCCACCAGCTGTGCAAAACTAACTTTGTGCAATAAAATAGGATCTTCAGCATTGGGAGTGGTTACCAATATCATGATTAGGCTGAATAGCCTTGAATAAAACATTTTTCCTCGGCTATTATACCCATGAGAATGTTCCCATTTATGTTGCCTAGACAAGTGCTGCCAAGGCTCAATGGGTGGCACAGTGGTTAATACTGCTGCCTCACAGCACCGCCTCAGGTGACTGACTGTGTGGAGTTTGCACATTCTCTCCGTGTCTGTGTGAGTTTTGTCTGGGTGCTCCGGTTTCCTCCCACAGTCCAAAACTGTGCAGATTAGGTGAATTGGCCATGCTAAATTGCCCGTAGTGTTAGGTGCAGGGGTTAATGTAGGGGAATGGGTCTGGGTGGGTTGCGCTTCGACGGGTCGGTGTGGACTTGTTGGGCCAAAGGGCCTGTTTCCACACTGTAAGTAACCTAATCTAATGGCTGGATTGGATCCTTCATTTGGTGTTGTAGGCACCCTCTTATTAAATTCACCAAGCTGCAACTCCCACAGGGTGTTGGGGATAGATTTCCCAGACTTTAAGCGATACCAAATAAGCGCCTTATTGTCCTGTCTGAGTAACTGGGTGTGGAAGGATCCGAGGCCAATATGGCTTCATATCGAGGCCTCTCAGGCATGGTGTCCCTTCCTTAATTTGCTGTTTATGGATTGGATGAAATCTGTTGCTGATCATTGTAGAAGCCCGATTATTATAAACATGGTCAAAGCATGGAGGTTGATGTGGAGGACGAGGACAACCTGCATAAGACCCCACCATTTACCAATTAGTTGGAGCTGCAGGATTCAGGCCAGAGTCAACAGATTCCAGCTTTAAAGCTTGGGTGGTCAAAGGAGTCTCCTGTTTGGGAAACCTATTTGAGGGAGAGGTCCTGATGTCTTTTGATCAGCTCAGTCACAAATATGGGCTACCTAGTAGGGACCTCTTCTGTAATTTTCGGATTAGGGATTATATACAGAGAAGGACCACGCTTTTAGCTCAGCCCTACAAGTCTGACATGAAAAGAAGAGTGCTCCGGTGCACGGGCATTCTCTCGGTCAGTATCTATGCCAGTTACAGAGAGAGGGCATCTTGAAAGATTTGGAAAGACCTTATGGAGTCTGGAGTTGGGAACTGGGGTAGAAATTTCATCTGAAACATAGGAGGACATATGGGAGAATGTGAAAAAGATCTTGATATGCAATAAAGAGCAGGCTCTGCAATTGAAGATTCTCTACAGAGCCTATTTGGTACCGGAACGAACAGGAAATTTCAAGAAAGGAGCATCTCCAGGATGCCCTAAATGTTAAACAAGCACCGGCAACCTGACACATTGTCTATGTCATAGGATCCGTAGGTACTGGGGTGCCATAGTGAAGGAGGTGGAGGAGATCCTGGGAATTGGAGATAAGGTAGATCCGGTATCCCACCTTTTGGGACTGTTGGACGTGCCTTCACTAGATGAACACGGGAAGAGATTATTCAACATTCTCACATATTGTGCAAGGAAGAACATTTTAATGAGCTGGACTTCAGAAAACCTCTTAGGTTTCATGGTGTGACATAGATTAGTGATGGAGCACATTCCCCTGGATTTTCTTACGAATGCGGTGAACCAAAAAATGGAATTATTCCATAAAACGTGGCTGCCCTTTTTAAATTACATAGACACAGACTTGACCAGGGCCTTCATATAGCCATGAAGGCCGGATTGAGGGTTCTGGGGGCTTGGGGGGAGGACATTTGAATAAATACAGGTAAGATAACTGATGCCCCCCTGGATTGGAGCCTCGAGAGGGGTGGTGTTATTTAACTTAATTTAATTTAATTAAGATGATTTTATCTCATTCAAACTAATCTAAGTTAGGTTAGGTTAGTCTAGGATAATTTAAACTAATTCAAACTAATTAGCTGAGCTTAATTATTTATTGAATTGTAACATGGAAAGATTGTTCCATACCTTTGTGATAGTTTTGGTTTGATTTGTAGGGTAGTAGGTAGTTGATTTTTAATGTTTTTGTAACATAAGACTGTTATACTACTTTTTGTACGTTTATAATGTTGCAAAAAACAAAAAACATTTTCAATTAAAAAAATGAGTGAACATGACTTCACGAAGCAAAAATTATGCTCAATGTGTTTATAGAATCATAAAGTCAGAGATGTACAGCATGTAAACAGACCCATCGGTCCAACCTGTCCATGCTGACCAGATATCCCAATCCAATCTAGTCCCACCTGCCAGCACCCAGCCCAAACCCTTCCTATTCATATACCCATCCAAATGCCTTTTAAATGCTGCAATTGTACCAGCCCCACCACATCCTCTGGCAGCTCATTCCATACACGTACCACCCTCTGTGTGAAAAAGTTGCCCCTTAGGTCTCTTTTATATCTTTCCCCTCTCACCCTAAACCTATGCCCTCTAATTCTGGACTCCCCGATCCCAGGGAAAAGACTTTGCCTATTTATCCTATCCATGCCCCTCATAATTTTGTTAACCTCTATAAAGGTCACCCCTCAGCCTCCAACGCTCCAGGGAAAACAGCCCCAGCCTGTTCAGCCTCTCCCTATAGCTCAAATCCTCCAACGCTGGCAACATCCTTGTAAATCTTTTTTGAACCCTTTCAAGTTTCACAATATCTTTCCGATAGGAAGGAGACCAGAATTGCACACAATATTCCAACAGTGGCCTAACCAATGTCCTGTACAACCACAACATGACCTCCCAACTCTATACTCAATACTCTGACCAATAAAGGAAAGCATACCAAACACCTTCTTCACTATCCTATCTACCTGCGAGTCCACTTTCAAGGAGCTATGAACCTGCACTCCAAGGTCTCTTTGTTCAGCAACACTCTATAGGACCTTACCATTAAGTGTATAAGTCCTGCTAAGATTTGCTTTCCCAAAATGCAGCACCTCACATTTATCTGAATTAAACTCCATCTGCCACTTCTCAGCCCATTGGCCCATCTGGTCAAGATCATGTTGTAATCTGAGGTAACCTTCTTCGCTGTCCACTACACCTCCAATTTTGGTGTCATTTGCAAACTTACTAACTGTACCTCTTATGCTCGCATCCAAATCATTTATGTAAATGACAAAATGTAGTGGACCCAGCTCCAATCCTTGTGGCCTCCAGTCTGAAAAACAACCCTCCACCACCACCCTCTGTCTTCTACCTTTGAGCCAGTTCTGTATCCAAATGGCTAGTTATCCCTGTATTCCATGAGATCTAACTTTGCTAATCAGTCTCCCATGGGGAACCTTGTCGAACGCCTTACTGAAGTCCATATAGATCACATCTACTGCTCTGCCCTCATCAATCTTCTTTGTTACTTCTTCAAAAAACTCAATCAAGTTTGTTAGACATGATTTCCCACGCAAAAGCCATGTTGACTATCCCTAATCAGTCCTTGCCTTGCCAAATACATGTACATCCTGTCCCTCAGGATTCCCTCCAACAACTTGCCCACCACTGAGGTCAGGCTCACTGGTCTATAGTTCCCTGGCTTGTCCTTACCACCCTTCTTAAACAGTGGCACTACATTTGCTAACCTCCAATCTTCCGGCACCTCACCTGTGAATATCGATGATACAAATATCTCAGCAAGAGGCCCAGCAATCACTTCTCTATCTTCCCACAGAGTTCTTGGGTACACCTGATCAGGTCTTGGGGATTTATCCATTTTTATGCGTTTCAGGATATTCAACACTTCCTCCTCTGTAATCTGGACATTTTGCAAGATGTCACCATCTATTTCCCTACAGTCTATATCTTCCATATCCTTTTCCACAGTAAATACTGATGCAAAATATTCATTTAGTATCTCCCCCATTTTCTGTGGCTCCACACAAAGGCCGCCTTGTTGGTCTTTGAGGGGCCCTATTCTCTCCCGAGTTACCCTTTTGTCCTTAATATATTTGTAAAAACCCTTTGGATTCTCCTTAATTCTATTTGCCAAAGCTAGCTCATGTCCCCATTTTGCCCTCCTGATTTCCCTCGTAAGTATACTCCTACTGCCTTTATACTCTTCTAAGGATTCCCTCGATCTATCCTGTCTATACCTGACATATGCTTCCTTCTTTTTCTTATCCAAACCCTCAATTTCTTTAGTCATCCAGCATTCCCTATAAACTACCAGCCTTCCCTTTCACCCTGACAGGAATATACTTTCTCTGGATTCGCGTTATCTCATTTCGAAGGCTTCCCATTTTCCAGCCGTCCCTTTACCTGCGAACATCTGCCTCCAATCAGCTTTCAAAAGTTCTTGCCTAATACAGTCAAAATTGGCCTTTCTCCAATTTAGAACTTCAACTTTTAGATCTGGTCTATCCTTTGCCATCACTATTGTAATACAAATAAAATTATGGTCGCTGGCCCCAAAGTGCTCCCCCACTGACACCTCAGTCATCTGCCCTGCCTTATTTCCCAAGAGTAGGTCAAGTTTTGCACCTTCTCTATTAAGTACATCCACATACTGAATCAGAAAATTGTCTTGTATGCACTTAAGAAATTCCTCTCCATCTAAACCTTTAACACTATGGCAGCCCCAGTCGATGTTTGGAAAGTTAAAATCCCCGACCATATCTATTGGAATTCTTTGAGGTACCTAAAGGGGAAGCAGTGGATGCAATATAATAGTATTTTCAGAAGGCATTTGATAAGGTATCACATGTTAGGTTACTTGATAAAATCCCATGGTATATTAACATGGAAAGAGGGTCTGCGTGGGTTTCCTCTGGGTGCTCCGGTTTCCTCCCACAGTCCAAAGATGTGCAGGGCAGGTGAATTGGCCATGCTAAATTGTCCGTAGTGTTAGGTCAGGGGTAGATGTAGGCGAATGGGTGGGTGCGCTTCGGCGGGGCTGTGTGGACTTGTTGGGCCGAAGGGCCTGTTTCCACACTGTAAGTAATCTAATCTAATCTAATCTAACTAATAGAAGACAGAGAAATAAGATAAGGAGGGCATTTTCAAGATGGCGACATATAACTTGTGGTGTTCCACAGGGATCAGTACTGGGGCCAAAACTATTTATAATATATCTTGTTTACTTTGATGAGGGAGGTGAATGTACTACAGCCAAAATCAGGTAGGAAAGCAAATAGTGAGGGTCACACAAAGAGCTTGCAGAGATATACAGACAGGTGAAGCAACTGGGCAAAACCTTGGAACATGGAATATAATGTGGCAAAATGGAATGGATTTGTGGAATTCTTCACCACAAAGGACATGTAGAATTGGTGTCATTAAGTTCAAGGCTGAGATTTTTAATCAGTAAGGGAATCAAGGATTCCCACCATTCTCTGGGTGAAAATGTCTTTCCTAACATCTAAACTTTCTGGCCCTTACTTTAAATCTATGCCCCTGATTATTCATCCCTCCATGAAAGGGAAAAATCTCTACCCTATCGTATGTCTCAATCATGTCCCCTCTCAATCTGCCCTGCTCTAAGGAAAACAATCGCACATTGTCCAATTTCTCTTTGCAATGGCAACTCTCCAGGCCAGGCAACATCCTCAGAAATCTCCTCTGCACCCTCTCCAGGGCAATTACATCCTCCTATCATGTGGATTTCAGAATTGCACTAGCTATGGGATGATCAACATCTTATACAGGTCCAGCATAATCTCTTTCTCTTCAACTCTTTGCCTTCGCTCATGAAAGCAAGTATACCATATGCCATTCCATGTACTTTATCCAACTATCCTGATACCCTCAGGGACCAGAGTTCAATGTCCCAGCAAACATTATCCTTGGATATATCCTGTCCCACTAGCAGGACACATCCAGTAGAGGCAGCACACTTGTGAGGGAAAGACCATTTCCAACAAGACAGAATCTAATTACTGTCTTTCAACATTCAATGTCATTATCAACACCTTCAATAACAGCATCTTGGAAGTTACCATTGATCAGAAACTGATCTAGACTAGACATAAAAATGCTGTAGCTATAAAAGGAGGTCAGAGGTTGGGAATCTTGGAGCAAGTAGCTCACATTCTGACTCCCCAAAGTCTGTCACCATCAACAAGGCATAAGTTAGGAGTGTGATGGAATACTCCCATTTCCCTAGGTGGGTGCAGCTCCAACAATATTCAAGAAACTTCACACCTTCCAGCACAAAGTGGCCTGCTTGACTGGTACCACAACCTCAAACATTCACCAACATACATTATAAGCTGTGAGTATCATCTGTAAGGTACACTGTTGAAATTCACCAACACTCCTTCGACAGCACGTTCCAAACCCACAACCATTGCCATTTAGAAGGACAAGGATGGCAGATTCATGGAAAGACCATCACCTGCAATTTTCCCTCCAAGCCACACATTTGCAAGTATATTGCAGTTCCTTTACAATCACTGAGCCAAAATCCTGAAACTCCCTCTCCACCAATGTTGCGGCAGTATCTACATCAAAGGGACTGCAGTGGTTCAAGAAAGTAGCTCACCACCAACTTCTCACAGGCAATTAGTAATGGGCAGTAAATGCTGGCATAGCCAGCGACCCCCACATTCCACAAAACGATAAAAATAAATGGTTCAAGGAGGCCGAGTGAGGGTGGAAGTCTATTTGGGAAGGTGAGACAGGCAGACTGGAAAAATGTGGAAGGACACAGAAGTCCATTCTAAGAACCCAAGAGATGTGACTGGCTTGCAGAGAATGAATGGCTGTAAATATGGCTCGAGGACCTTTGACCCCTAAGGTAACAATGGGGCATGGACTTCCTGCCTGTCTCTCCACAAGATTAGCTATGTTCCTCAAGTGGAGATATGTAATGGGCTGACTACCATTTAATGATCAATAAGACCAACTCACCCCTGAGCAGAAGTGATGCTTATCTCTCTCTCCCACCCCTCCACTCCCCAACGAAATTGTGCTTCAGAACAGAATATTCTGTTCATTAAAAGAGACTGTGTTACACGTTAACAAACTGGGCATGAGCCAAAAGGAGAGAGTCGTATCATGACAGGGCCATGTGGGAGCCTCCCAGTTCATCAGCACAAAAATCCTTCCACACACAGGGTGTGAAGGAACAGCACCAAAACACAGCTGGATAAGCTATCCCTCAACTCGAAAGCCTCCAGATTTTACTGCATCATCTCGCGTTGATGCCGCAAACCTGACTCCACAATCTCATGCTGCCCTCCCTCTTATTCTTCAGAGATTGCCCAACATCACTAATAAAACAATAAATGAATAAATAGAACCCGAAAGACTGGTAGAAATAGGTCAGACAAGATTACAGATCTCTAGCCATTTCAAATACACATCGATTGGTGACTATTATGCATTCTAGAATTGTCTGCACTACTTTATGAAGAATACATTTCATGCCCATGGCTGTAAATTGACAAATTGATTTGCTACTTCATTTCTGTGTTTAACACTGCATTTCAAAACAATTGCCTGTGCGTTCAATACTAATGATTTCATCAAGAGCGGCAATCACAAAATTAAGAAGTGATAAGGAAAGCAGCAAAAGGAAGGGATTAAAAAATGTAACACATATTCCCTCTCATGTGAGAGCCTCATAACATCATGGAGTTTGGGAGTGATTCACCTTATCTCCTTCTCAGACTACCACCAACCAAAATACTCCACTGTGGATAGTGAAATGTTGATTTTATGAATGGTTGGGAATAAAGGAATGCCTGGAGGATAACACATTAAGTACGCACACTCAAGGTGTCCATATAAATGACAGCAGGACAATGATTTCTGACATCACGCAACTAAATACCACAAAGGAAATTCAGTGTTGTAGTCAGCAAACACACAAGGACTAAATATTAACGAAGGAGGTAGGGGAAGGGTGAGGCGGCAGAGTTATGGTGGGAGTTATAGCTAACATTGAAGAAGAATACAATATACCAGTATGGACAATAGGTTGAATCACTTGTTTCTGTATTCTCACCAATTTACTTACTCCAGTCTGGCTAATAGTAGCTACTGGGGACACAACTCATGGGATTTCAAGGTTGTTGCTGCAACGTGCTAACTCGATCGAAAAAAAACATCAAAATTACATGAAAAAGGTCTAATAAAATTAATGTTGTATAATAGAATAATTATAAGTGTTGGGAAAAAAATACAATGCTTCTCTGTAGTAAGAATAATATTGTTCATGGAGCTTCCAACATACCCATTCCAGTTGAGCAGACAAATGAAAATCATGTCTGGCAGTTAGCACATCGACAAATTCCAACTGGCATTTAGTATTTGAAAGGGTTAATCTAGGGAACTTCATTCCAGTAATGTGTGCCAGTGACAAAACACTTTGGGTGATGTTTTTGCAATTCACTGTTGTTGAGATCGGTTTATTTAGCACATTTGTCTTTTTGTGAATTTGATCGTCGATTAGCAAACCAAGGTTAATTCCCACATTGTATTTGATAATTAATTAAATATTTTTTGCATTAAATCTGAATATTTATTGAGGTTAACACATTAACTTGGAACGAACTAGTCTAGTGGGCATAAGAAAGCAGTGTAGATCAGTAAAGGAAGGATTTGTGTTTATTCAGCACCTTTCATGATTTGAGGATGGCCCTAAGTGCTTTAGCACCACTGAATAGCTTTTTACTGTTGTAGTGTATGAAAAATAACACCCAATTAGAACACAGGAAAACCTCACACACAACAATGGAGAAATTACCAGAAAATCTATTTTGCGCTGTTAGCTGATGGATAGACATTGGCAATGACACCAGGGCAACATCCCACTCTTCTTGCGAATTGTAGGAGCTTCAAATTTTTCCATCTAGGTCAGCAAACAAAATCTCAATTTAAAATGTGAAATTAAAGCTGGCACCCTCAACAGTGCACCATTCCCTCAGTATCACACTGGAGTGTCAACCTGGTCTAAGTCCTGGGCAGACTTTGCTGCTCACTCTGGCGGGGTATTTGGAGGTGGGAAATGTATTTAAAGAGGCAGGATGGTGGCACTCCTAACCCTAAAACCAACCTTCGTTAAAATTCAGTCATGGGAGAGAAATTCTGAGGTCCTTGGGTACCAATTAATGACCACATCAGGACCTCATCCCATGGCTTCTGGAAGTAGGCCACCTACAGGCAGGCCAGTCACTATACAGCATGACTGGCAACCAAAATATCCAGTTACATCTATGGCTTGTCCCTTGATTAAAGGTGCTCAATGTCTGCTCAAGGGGCTGAACATTCAAACCGCGGTGATTTATGATTTATTGACAGGTTTATTTTTCCGTGAGAAAAACAGTAAAAATAAAGTGAAAAGTGTTTCCACAGTTGCCACAATCTTGCACCATCTTGAATTGTTTTAAGAATACGAAAAAAATAGATCAGTCTTGAGCCACTGCATCACCCAATGGTGCCTGTGCCACTATCCATTCTCTGCTGCCTGCCTTGACCCAATCAACATTGAAGTCACCATCTTCAGGCGCCATCTTTTGCCTCTGGATCTGCATCACCAATGTCACCACCTCCGCCACCACTTCGCTGCCAAACGACGATTAAGTGGTTGATCCTTCGGTACTTTCTTTCACCATTGGGCCTGCCTTGATTACATCTGACGTAATGGTTTCTGATTCCAATACCAGGTCCCGTGCTCACTCCGGAGAAGTAAATAGGGGGCTCATTCGCTGCCACCATGAGATCTACACTGGGATTCCTTACCGCCACCGGAAGTAAAAGGAAATAGGTAAGTCAAGAAAAAAACAAGAAAACATCAAGAAGAGAGAACAAGAAAAGAGAAAAAAAAGTGGTCAGAGCAGATGAGCCATGGCAGTGGTGCCCTACTCTGCCGCCATCTTGCTTGTGGACTTACTAAGAGCCAATCCCTTGCTCTTGCTGCTGAACTCCTCCCTGCCCTTTTCCTGCAATCCCCACCTCAGGAATTTTCCGCCAGATTACTTACCTGTGGCCTGGGTCACTCCATGATTCTGAAACCATACTGCCCGTCGAACCAGAAACAACCACGGCCTCACCAGTGGAGCTGTTAAGCAAGAAAGTTGTTGATCTTTGATTGGAATCTTGATTACAGGGGAAAGCCGATTGCTAGCCTCATCACCAGCCTGATTGGTTTGTGGTTTGTCCAGCCTTCTTGAAAAGAGGAAACAAGCTCTTTTGCAGGCTCTGCAAACAGCAAGCAGGTTCCTGGACACCGCAACAAAATTCTGCCCCAAAAGTACTTGACCGATAACCTTCTAACTGAGATGTGAGAGAGCTACCAAATGAATCATTACAAACATGCAAAAAGATTGTTTGATTGATTGATGTATTGTCACATGTTCTGAAGTACAGTGAAAAGCTTTGTTTACAAGCAGTACAGGCAGATCATAGTCAGCAAAGGATGTACAGATCAGTGTTTGCAAAAAGACTTAGAGGCATACAGGTTACATTGCACACAGCGTACACTGGCGAGAGCAACGTTAACAAGATCACCATTATTTGAGGCTGGAAAGTTCATTCATCAGTCTAGTAGCATCTGAAAAGGAACCATTCCTGAACCTGCTATTGCACGTGTCACTATCCTTCCATCCTGCCTGATGGAAGAGGTTGTTGGCTATCATTACCATGGTGCGATGAGTCATTGAATGATGTTCTCACTGTGGCAGATAACCATTGCTGTTGCTGTATCTGATAGTGGAATTATGGTCAGTGCCAGTGCTAGTACCAGAGCTGTTGACATTGCTGTTGCTAGGGTTACTGCTGATGTTGATGCTGGAGTAATTGTCAGGGTTGGTGCTGAGGTTGGTGCCAGAGTATTGCTTGTGCCAGTGCTGGTGTTGGTACTGGAGCTGTCACTGATGCTGGTGTAGTGGAATTATCATGAGTGCTGATGTTTGAGCTGTTGGCAGTGGCAGTGTTGCAAGATCAGTTCCTATAGCCAGCTTTAAATAATTGGACAGTTGAGAATTAGCTTCATTGGTAACAGGAAAACATCTCCAAAAACAAGTCTCAGTCTCCATTGCTGTCAATGCAAGTCTAAACTGATTTACTCCATACAAAATTAGAATGATTTTGGTACAGCTTATTTTTGTTTTAATCATTCTAGTGATACAGTTCAAATACAATATCTTTATTAATTGATGCATTGGGTAATAAATCAATTTATTTCTACAACATCAGCATTGCCATCTGCAATAGAATAAAATTCATGTGCAATGACATCTTGCTAAATAACATATCATACTTTTTATTATAGGAATTGTTTATATTTTAGAAGCAACTCACAATGTGGAATGCCTTTTGTCATCGGATATCTTGAATTAAATAGTGTGAGGGTCTGGGCTCAGTTTCATGGAAAATTATAAAATCAAAGTTAAAGGAAAAGGCAGGATTGCAGGTTAATCAAGGGGTTGATCATCACCAGGAAACAAAAGGAATGGACAGAATGTGTGAATATCATATTGTACCAAGGAACCATACAAAGTGCAGGGAAATTCAATTTGGAATAACGAAGGCAAACTGATGGCGTAGGTTGAGGTAAACGAATACGGTCTCATCGCCATTACGGAAGGTTATAAGGAGAACAAAACAGGTGGCAGGGCGGGTGATGTAGAGGAAGTAGGGAGGCTGCAGAGGGACTTAGATATGATAGGAGAGTGCAAAGAAGTGGCAGATGGAATATAATGCGAGAAACCATGAGGTTATGCACTTTTGTTGGAAGAACAGAGGCATAAAGTATTTTCTAAATGGGGAAAGGCTTCAGAAATATGAAACACAAAGGGATTTGGGAATGCTAGTTCAGGATTATTTTAATATTAGCGTATGGTTCATTGGCAGTTAGGAAGGCAAATGCAATGTTAGTATTTATTTCAAGAGGGCTGGAATACAAGATCAGGGAGCAATGATCTGGTGGCAAATTTGCTGATGAAACAAAACCCAGTCAAAGAATAATTTGTGAAGAGAATGTAAGGAAGTTACAAAGATATACAGATAGTTTAAGTGATTGGGCAAAAGACCTAATGTGGGAAAATGTGAAATTGTCTATTTTGGCAATAAGAATTCTAAGAAAGCAGTTGTCAAAAAGGTGAAAGATTGCAAACATGTGATATGCAGAAGGATCTGGGTGTCCTAATAATGAATAGCAATATGTTAGCATGAAGGTACAGCAAGTAATTAGGACAGCTAATAGAATGTTATCATTTATTGAAAGGGAATTATGCTTCAGTTATTGTGGGCATTTGTGACACCATAACAGAAGTACTGAGTACAATATATTTCCTTATTTAAGGAGGAATGTAATTGTGTTGGAAGCTGTTCAGAGAAGGCTTACCAGACTAATCCCATGTGGGACAGTCTAAAACAAGAGGTCATAAATATAGAGTGAGAGTAGCTAAGTTTAAAACTAAGATGCGGTGAAATTACTTCTCTTAGAGGGTTGTGAATCTGTGGAGCTCACTGCTCCAGAGTGCAGAGGAGGCAGAATCATCAACCGATTCAAGAAATATGTTTCTGATGAAGGATAAAGGGCTCAGGGTTAGGAAAGTGGAGATGATACCAGGATAAGATCAGCCATGATCAAGTTAAATGGCAAAGGGGGTTCAAAGGATTGAATTATCTATTCCCGCTCTTAATTTCTAAGTTCCTATGTTCTTAATACCTGATTTGAGTTGGTTGCTTATGAGGAAAGGTTAGATAGGTTAGGCCTGTGTTCACTGAAAACAGTAGGAGGTGACTTGATTGAAATTTGAAACATATAGGCTCTGAAGGGTTTTGACAGGTTGGATGTGGAAAAGATGCTTCCTTGTGTGACAGATTCAACAACAAATGTTACTGTTTCAAAATAAGGGGGCACTGATTTAACTATAAGACCTCAAGAAATAGGAGCAGAAGCATATCATTCAGCCCATGAAGTTAATCTACACTCAATGAGATCAAGACTGATCTGATAATCCTCCTTTCTTTACTTCAGCCTTTACCCCTTAGCTCTTGCTTCTCTTACTGATGAACACTCTGTTTAACTCAGCCTTGAATATACTTGACAACCCAGCCTCGATGTTCCTCTGAGGTAATGAATTCCGCAGATTTATTATCTCCTGAGAAAAAAAGGTGCCTTCTCACCCATGTCTTAAGCATATGATCCTCTATTCCCTTGGGTCCCATAAAGATAAACAACTTTTCCACAGCTACCCTGTCAAATCTCATAAGAATCTTGTATGCTTCAATAAGGCCCCCTTTCATTCTTCTGAACTCCACTGAGTACATGCTTAATCTATTCAACCTCTCCTTATAGGACAATCCCTCCATACTAGATCAGTCTAGTGCACCTTCTCTGACTGCCTCCAATCCCAGTCTAACCTTCGTTAGATGCAGGAGGCAGAGATATGGAGAAATTGTTTCTCGCAATCACAGGTCTCTGTAACTCTCTTCTTGTAAAGGTAGTAGAAGCAGGGTTTAGGAATCTTATAGAGTTCTGAATGATGTGAGCTATGGTGAGATTTGTAATCGAAGTATGAAAGGTATCCATAGAAGCCAATCATGAA
Organism: Chiloscyllium punctatum; assembly: GCF_047496795.1. Taxonomy (NCBI): domain Eukaryota; kingdom Metazoa; phylum Chordata; class Chondrichthyes; order Orectolobiformes; family Hemiscylliidae; genus Chiloscyllium; species Chiloscyllium punctatum. Next base: position 86,528,707 of record NC_092746.1, on the reverse strand, counting down.
GCAAGGACCATCTGACTGCAACTTTTCTGCATTTGCTGAGTGGTGAGGTAGGCAGCATTGAGTTGCCAATTAAGGGGGAGCATTGCCTTCTAAACAGCACAACTCATTTCATTAATATGAATTTTCCTATCTTACCGAACATGTCAAACAAGATAAATGTTGAAAATTCTTGTCATGGAAATCAGAGCTTCCATGTGGCAACTCTAGCCAACTGTTTGTTCCAAAAGATCTCCATGTTGGACACTGTGCACCAATATCTCAGGACATGCTCCATGGGCACCAGCCATGTACAACCCACATTCATGGACATCAGCAACATTGGCATCCTACATGTACTGGCCTTTAAGAACTGCCCTCTCAACCCACTTACACAATGTTTCTGCACTTCAGTGTTGCACTTCAGCTGCACTGGCAACTATCATTGTAATGCTGCTGCAAGCAGCCTGCGTGCTCAGGGACAACATCCACCTCATTGACTAAAAGAGAGGGAGACGATAATGTAAGGCCTGGCTTTGGTTCATCAGGAGGAGTGCTCGGAGCAAGTGAGTAGGCAGCACATGCAGGATTAGTGTTGTCGAGGGTTTGCGATGAGTAAAGGCAAGTGGGGAAGATGTTACAGGCTACAGTGAGGTGGTTGAGCATGAGTCATTTTAGGAGTTGGGTGCAGTCATGGAAATAGACTGAATGTGAGGAATCAGACAGAAGGTGGTGATACCTTCAGTGGGGAGGTAGAGGAGGTATTTTTTCCTGCATTGCTGTGCAATCCTCCCGATAACAGAGGTTGTTTTAAACTGGGTGACAAGTTTGGACCAAGTTGGTGTGGTTTGGTTTTGTGGTCTCCAGTGCCAGTAAAGGGCGGGAGGGGAGGGGTCTAGAAGATACCCTGCTTCTGCACCACCTCATCCAGCAGTACCTCCATGTCCTTGCTTGTAAACAGTGACATTAATTTCCTCTTGTCCGTCATGTCTGGGGCAAATGTCAGGAACTGAGCGGGGGATGGACAGCACTTTTCTGGGCACACAATGGTCTTTTAAAGATGGCGTGGGTGCAAGGGTTGCTACTCTTTCAGCGGATATCTGCTAAGTGGTGACTTGTTCTACGAACGGCATGTGGATAACATCAGGTATGAGTAATGCCAGGGGGCTAGGCTTGGTAATTAATGAGGTGAATTTGGCAATTTATGGCAAGGGATCTCACTGTCTTTTGGACAAGAATCTCTCAAAAAAATTCAACACAACTCACAAAGAAGTGAGATTCAGATAAAAAAAGTTTGAACATTTTGAAGGCAGATGTAGATGAATTCTTGATAAGCAATGGGGTGAAAGGTTATCAAGAGTAAATGAGAATCAAATCAGTCATGACATCAATGAACAGGCCTGAGGGGGCTGAGTGACCTACTCCAACCCTTAATTCAGATGTATGTTCATCTGCAAAGTGTGATGGAAGTTTGGAATTTTTCCAGTAACAGTGAGTGATGCTAGACCAACAATGGAGATTTTTCTTAATCAAAGATGTTAAGGAGTAGGGCCATTTGTCCAGAGGTAAATCACAAATCAGCCATCTACCCATGAAATAGTCTACTCCTGTTACTATGTTACCAAGAACCAAAAAACTGCAGTAAAACATTCTATTTGTAGCAGTATAAAGGGCAGGGAACATGCTATTACTCATCTTAAATATTGCCACTTCAAGAACACAGAATATTGATTTATTGGAGGTAATGCCTTGTTTTTGTCACAATCTATCTCAACCAAGAATGAAAACAAACCTGAAATTGTACCACAGTTTTCATTGGTTTAGATTGTCTCCAAACAGTTTCTTAAATGTTTCATTTTTTGTAGGCAATCTTATAAACAAAGTGTGTGCATACCAACCATCCACAACAGCAAGAAAGACAACTGAGCAGATAATCTTTGGCAGTTTTGATTAAAAGATCAGAGCTGACTGAGGCAATGCTTTATCTGCTGAGAATAACTTAACAGGGTGAGGAGATAGATTAAAATCACACACAAAAGAGCTAAACAGTATCACCATAGCCAATAGTTATGACCAGATATTAGTCTCTTGTTAATACGAGATTTGTTTAAGTATATTCAGATATCAAACACAAACAGAAATTGCTTGGAAAACTCAGAAGGTCTGGAAGCATCTGTGGAGAGAAGTCAGAATTAACATTTCAAGTCAGTTCTGATGAAGAGTCACTGGACTCAAAACATTAGCTCTGTTTTCTCTCCAAAGATGCTCCTAACCTGCTGAGTTTCTCCAGCATCTGCAGTTCTATGTTTTATTTTAGTGCAATAGTATTTATTATGAACGGAGTGTGTAAATGTCGTACAGATTGGTATATTTATGCACTTCACTATCTAATTATGTTTTAAAGAATACAATTACATGGTGATTGCACAGTGGAGTGTTCAAAGTTCTTCCTGCCGCACAATTTTGTAATTCCCCTTTGGATGTCATATTCCCCGGGTAATGAAGTGCCAGGCCAATATACCCAGCCTGAGTTTCTCTGTCTGAGACGCAAGTGTGCTTCCATATCAAGCAAACTGACACTGATGCATTAGGATTGGGTGTATACACAAACCAATCTATTTCACTAGGAACAAGCTCAAAGTCATAAATCAAATTCAAAAAGTCAATTATAAAATTAATGATTTATATTTTTTTTTAAATTGAGAGGGCCAAAACCACTCAGAGGAAGAGTTATTTTTAAATTACATCAATTTTAAATGATTTTAAAGAACAGCTTTTAAAATAGCTGAACATTTATACAACCATATCCTACAAATTCCAAAGCCATTAGAATAGAATCAGCCTATCTAGAGGTAACCCACCAGAGACAATCATTTGTGAAGAGTGCGAATGAGCCAGCTCCTGAACCATTCACAAATTACAAGAGTTAAGAAGAATAAGAGACAACGGTATTGAAATGTGCGATATCCTGAGGGACCTTGGCACGAGGATGGGATGTTTCATCTTGTGAGAGAGTTAGAACTAGGAGATAACTTTAAAAATAAGAGGTCACCCATTTAAAGCTAAGATGAGGCAGAATTCTTTCTCATGGACTGTACTGAGTCTCTGGAACACTCTTCCTTCAGAGGCAATGATCTTTGACATCATGCCTTATCAAATACATTAATCAAAGCAGTCTTTATTTTTTTTAACAGAGAAGAAGATAAATTCCTGATCAGCAAAAGGTTTTGGGGAATGAAGGAATGTGGTACAAGCCGATCAGCCAAGCTTATTGCTGTGGGACAGCACTGAACGTGGCTGATCTGATAGGAGTGGCCAAAGACACTAGAAGAAACTGTGCAGAAGCAGAAAGTGTAGCCTTTGCATGATATACTTTAGCTATTGTCAAACAGATGAGAATTGCTGATGATCAGCAATGAACCCATTAAATGGCAGAGCAAGCTGTAAGGGCTGAGTGCCTTAATTCTACTCTTAATTGGCAAAATGCATCTGGTCTTCCCACTATTTAATTATATGAAATTTTTGCTCATCCAGAATTGAACATCAGACAAGCTGCTTGATATTTTAGGAGAAGTGGTGTAATTGAGAAAGGTGGTGGTGAATTAGAGCTCGGTATTGTCAGCATGCCTGGGAAAATGAATGTATGAAATGATGGTGCCAAGAAGCGATCTTTGGCGGACAGTAAGGAAAGAATGCAGGAGCAGGATCAGTAGCCATTACATGCAACATCCTGGATGTGATTAGACAGATAAGCATCACTGGCACAGCAAGCAATTACTGCATGTCATTAAATGTCCTTGAAGAGTTGGGCTGCTACAATAGATTGACATGTTCAGGCCACTTTAGTTCTGAGTCAACCACATTTGTGTATTTTAGCAGTCATATATAAACCAGGTTTGCTTCACTGAGTGGTATTAGTAACTCTATGATTTTAAAACAGCCACATATTTGAAACATAATCAAGGGGAAAAAAACATGAATAGTTTAGAGGTTTCAGTTAATTCCAGACAGCTAGCAGGATTTGTATAAGGCAGAACCATATTTGATTAATTTAATTGAGCCTTTTGGTGAGATAGCAGAGATAGTAGTGGATGTTCTCCATATGGATTTTAAGGAAGTGTTTGATAAAATACCAGATCGAAATTTAGTTAAAAAAAACTGAAGCTTCTGGAATAGGAGAGGAATTAGTTAGCCGTTGAAGCCATATTGACTCTTTAACTGCCTCTCTGACAGTGAATCAGAAATCTAAAACCTTTCCTCCTGCACTGTATCTTACACCATGCATTCATCTGGTCTGTTTTCCCATGTTACATTCCCTAGTAAGTAGTACTGGGAGTAATCCAGGGATTACTGCATTTGAGATACTGGTCAATAATCTTTTTCCAACACTAAACTCTATCTGCAGGATCTGCTCCTTTTTTTAACCATTGCACTTTGTGAGATGGAATTTTAACCATTGCTGTTCACCCTACCCACTCACAGTGTTTTGCAGGTGCTTGGCGCCATTCTGAACCCTTGCTCCAGGGAGGCATTACATTTCCAAGAAGCACATTAGCAGGTGCAGGAACATTGCCTGATACCTAACTATAGAGTCCACTGTCATTTTAGCTTATAGAGAGGGCAGAGCTGATTGGAAATAGCCATGAACAATATGAGCTAGCATGGGGATCAGAAGGAGAAGTTGGATGGCCTGGAGTTTATTGGGAACAGGATGAAAGAACCAGGAGTAAGTCTCATGGACAGGATGTGCTGGGAGAGGACATGGGAGGAGATGGGAGAGAAAGTAGATAAAGATATGTTCAGAACTAATGCAAAAAGAAATTTTAGAGAAAGCATATTCTGGTGGGCCAGTAGAGGAAGGGAGCTAACAGAAACAGCTGATCAAATGACCTTGACATTAATGACAAAGAATCTCAACTAATATGCTCAATGAGACAAGCTTCTCAATGCAGCTTACTTGCCTTTTCCCAGAGTATTCTCTTCACATGTAAAGGTTTTAGCTGCATATTGTGCTGATCACTTAGTGTATTATCCCAGTTCTACATGTGAAGTTTCAAAGTGTCACAGATTAATTGGTTTAGCTTGCAATAAATTGGAAAGCTGATTGTGGATGTTTGCCTTTATCAAGTTGCAATAACTTGATGTTCACAAAACTTAACGAGGGTTGACATGCTCTGCATAGTCTCTGTGGTTATCTAGATTTAACCCAATCAACTCATAGTGAGTGAGTGGTATTTTCTGTTTTTATTTTGAACACAAGGTTAAAACAAGGTGGCTGGAGGAAGAAATAGTTTCTTGATGCAAAGCTTTGAAAGTCCACATCTGCACAGCACAACTTATAAATTTTTCATTATTTGGTTTGAAAATAATGCAGTTGCACTGAATCTTGATTCAGTAGATTAGATTGCTACATTTTTGTTGGAAGTCTGGCATCAAGTCCAAAGCAATTTATCCTCACATATCCAACTAGGGTTTGTTTCCAAGTGATATCTTGAAAGTGAAGTTAAACTGTCTCATTTCTGTCTAATGCATGAACTGTTAGGAAATGCTCAATTTTATCCAAAGCAGGAATAGTGTGGGGTTCCTCTGATATGGAATAAAGATCTCATTGTTACTCAAAAAATCTGGAGCTTCTGACAGTTGTACTATTTAGACTTGGTATCAGACTCGACTCACTGCAAAGAGAATAATACTTTCCACGTTGAGATTCAGCATGAGGTCATGTTTTATTGCTGTATAATCCAGTTCCAAATTTTGGTCAAAGTTACAAATAAAATTAAGTTAAAATACAGTTGCTCCACACCACTAGTTAATAACTATAAAGATTAATGAGTTGGTCAATGTATTGGTATTCTTTTTCTAAAATTCCCTCAATTTCCATCAGTGTGATGGAAAGTTTTCATATCACACTAGCAAGATAACAAACATAATTCCTTATTCACAAAGGGAGAGAGGCAGGAAATATAGACCAATTAGCTTGACATCTGTCACAGGGAAAATCGACCATTAAAACTGCATATTTAAAAGAAATTCAAGATAATCTTAAAATGTTAGCATAGTTTTGTCAATGGGGAAATCATGCTTAACCAAGTTATTGCAGTTCTTTGAAGGAGTGACATGCCCTATGTATAAACAGGATCCTGTAACTGTACTGTGCTTGGATTTCAGAAGGTTTTGTAAGGTGCCACACCAAAACTTATTGCAGAAAATAAAACCTCATGGTGCAGGGGAAAACATGTTAGGATGAATACAAGATTGACTGGCTATCAGCAAACAGTATCCATGAAGAAGGCTGTGTATGACTGGCAGGATATGATAAGCAGACTTCTGCTGGGATTAATTGAGGGCTTTAACATTTAAAATTTACATTAATGACTCAGATGAGGAAAGTAAAGGAGTGATAGCTAAACTCACAGAAGCCACTAAGTTAGGTAGGAAATTAGATTGTGAAGAAGATGTAAGGAAGTTGTCGACAGATATAAAGATAACACGGAGAATGCTGGAGAAACTCAGAAGGTCTGTGGAGAGAGAAACAAAATCAACATTTCAAGTCCTGTTCTGAAGAACTTATATCAGACTCAAAATGTTAATTCTCTCTCCACAGATGCAGCCAGATCTGCTGAGTTTCTCCAGCTTTCTCCATGTTCCTTTCATATTTTCACCATCAACTGTACTTTATGTAGACAGATATAGATAGGTTCAGTGAGTGGGCAAAAACCTTGCAGATCGAGCATAATGTGGGAAAATATGAAGTTGTTCACTATGGTAGGATGAATTTAAGAAAGGAATGCATTACTTAAAAGTGGAATGACTGCAGAATTCCAAGATGCAGAGTGATTTTTGTATTCTGGTGCATTAGTCACAAAATAGAAAATAGACAATAGACAATAGGTGCAGGAGTAGGCCATTCAGCCCTTCGAGCCTGCACTGCCATTCAATATGATCATGGCTGATCATTCCTAATCAGTATCCTGTTCCAGCCTTATCTCCATACCCCTTGACTCCACTATCTTTGAGAGCTCTATCCAACTCTTTCTTAAATGAATCCAGAGACTGGGCCTCCACTGCCCTCTGGGGCAGAGCATTCCACACAGCCACCACTCGCTGGGTGAAGACGTTTCTCCTCATCTCTGTCCTAAATGGTCCACCCCGTATTTTTAAGTTGTGTCCTCTGGTTCGGCACTCACCCATCAGCAGAAACATGTTTCCTGCTGCCAGAGTGTCCAATCCATTCATAATCTTATATGTCTCAATCAGATCCCCTCTCAGTCTTCTAAACTCAAGGGTATACAAGCCCAGTCGCTTCAGTCTTTCAGTGAATGTTAGCATCCTGATACAGTACATAATCAAAAAGGCTAATAGGATGCTATAAATGATTCCAAGAGAAAGTGACTATAAAAGGAAACATATTGCAATTCAGTTATACAGACCACCATTGAGACCACATCTCAAATATAACGAGCAGTTTCAGTCTCCTTATTTAAGGAAGGTTGCAAACGCATTGGAGGTAGTTTGGAAAAGATTTGCTAGACTGATGCCCAAAATGGATAGGTTGTCTTGTGAGATTAGTTTGGATAGGTTGGGGATGTTTTCAATGGGGTTTAGAAAAGTGAGGGTGACTTGATTGAAGTGTATAAGATAGTAAACGGTCACAATGAGGTAAACATGGAAAGGAATTACCTTTTTAGGACTGAGATGAGAATTTATTTTTCTCAACATTTTGCAATGTTCTACTCAAGAAGGCAATGGAGATGGGGTCAGTAAATATTTTGATGATAGAGGTTGTCACACATCATTGGGGTTGCACACTGGAAATCAAGCCCTGCTGTTCCACCAAAGTTAAAGATATTTGATAAGTACACAGATTCCCCATTTACCTGATTTTTAGATGCAAGTTGATAGAAAGTATGGACCAGGTTTCTGTATTTAATAAGAATTACTATTTATTACAGGTAACTAGACTCTAGCTACAGGTAAACAATTATGAACCTTCAGCATAAAACTACTAATTAAAACACAAATCCTGTTAAAACTCCTTCACACACACAGACACACACATCCACATACATATATACACACACACAAAAATAAACATGCATGTTATGGATAGAGGGTAATACTGGGAAAGAATAGAGTCGAAGAGCATGGAAACAGACTCTTCGGCTCAACCTGTCCATGCTAACCATAATTCCAAACTAAACTAATCCCACCTGCCTGCACTTAGCCCATATCACTCCAAAATGTTCTTATTCATGAACTTATCCAAATGTCTTTTAATATTGTAATTGTATATCTTCACAAGAGTTGCTGAGATGGTTATTATGATACTCGTACTTGTTGGAATATTGTTACTCAGTCATTCTTCTCAAGACCTTTTCACTGATTTGCAAGAGGCACAGGGTGTCTGGTTCACTTATAAAAGATCTCCAGCGTATTTCTTAAAGGTCACAGTTTATAACAGCTGCTGAAAAGATGATAAACCGTTTTCCTCAGGCTTAAAGTGGCTTTTACAATAGAGAATAGAGTGAGTTCCTAAGCTGGCACTGATCCGAAGGTTTGTCTGTATCTTGTTCACAGCCCCAAGCTGTTCAACTAATGGAAACTAATCACATTGACATCAAAAGTAGGTGGTCGTTATCATTGAAAAATGGTCACCGGTCGACAGATCAATCAGTTACTTATACCAACTAAAGCTCCATCTGTTCACAACCCTTCAGCTCAAAGCCATCAGAAACCACACTTTAACCATTGAATAGGCAGCTGTGTAAATGATGCTTGCAATGTTACTTTCTTTCAAAATATGCAGTAATCCTCTAGCCAGCCTTAGTTTATAAAACAGTTCCTTTCTCATTTCAGTTCAGAATTGGAAGTACAGAAAGATAAAGTCATGGTCCGTACAGGGTAGAAAGATTCTCATTCATCAAGGGAACCCAGGACTATCTGGGAGAAATGGAAATGTGAAATTCAAAACACAAATAGATCAGCCACTATCTTATTGAAAGTGGAAGACTGCTCCTATTTTGTTTCATCATCTGACCTTATTCATATAGGCCAATTGTTTCTCAGCAGGTGCCTTAGAGGTTAATGCTAACAACAAAGCTCCTCTGGCCTAGGTGCAATGCAAAATGAATTTTAATGATCTTTCCAGGTAAGATTCCTCTGCATATCATTCTTGTTTTTTGTTAGAGCAGTGCAGCACCAGACTATAGCTCCATTTCTAGCAATCATTCCCTCACTGCTTGACATTCCGGAACTTCCCGTCGCTGTACCCCCTTCTGCTGTCACATCTGCTTACACAACTGTTCAAGCAAGATAATGTTTAACCTCTGGTGTTCACAACTTCTTAGAATATGACTACTATAACCATGAAGTCCTTTCATAATTCTCTTCGGTCATTCCACAATTACATTGGTCAAATCTTTCTGAATGCCATTATTATTATGTAAATTGATGAACAAATGCAAGATATTATGAGGTAATTGAAACTCCAGAACTCAATAGTGGTTTTACTGCCACATGCTTCATACTTATAGCACCATATCTTTAGCTTCCTGACTATTTACAACGGGTTGCCAGATTTTCATTTTGAGCAAAATTTTAAATTGATATTTTACCAGTGCTGGTGGTAGTCTCAGCTAACCAGTTTGCTTATGCCCAAAACATGGATTCCCCTGCTCCTCGGTTGCTGCCTGACTTGCTATGCTATTCCAACACCACACTCTCGACTCTGATCTCCAGCATCTTCAGTCTTCACTTTCTCCTCAGGCCAAGTGAGGCCTTTAAGTGGCCGCTTAATGGCTATTTAATGACACCCTGCCATTTCATCAGCAAAGCTAGAGGGGATGATTCCCTCATGGGTATTATCCCTGGGATATTAATCTAGAGGCCCAAGTAATGTCTGGGGACCTGGGTTCAAATCCTGCCATGGTGGATTGCAATAATGATCTGAAAATAAGAGCTTAATAGTGGCCATGAATCCACTGTTAGGAAAAACCTATCTAATTCACTGATGTCCTTTAGGAAAGCTAACTGCCATCCTTACCTTATCTGGCCTACATGTAAATCCAGAGCCACAACAATGTGGTTGGCTCTTAAATGCCCTCTGGGCAATGAATGCTGATCTAGCCAGAAAACAAAACACTATGAAAACAGCTATTTTCATTGAATTTCATCGCATTTGCCCTGTAGCCTCACCATATGGACCAAATGGTGAAGCTGCCAGGCCTCTTTCCTGGTTAAGGGGGAACCTCTTAGGCATGTATAATATTATGAGATGTATGCACAGGACGACCAGAAAGTAGCCGTTTCCCATAGTTGAAGGGTCAATAATTTTAAAGTGAGAGGATTTGAGGAAACTCTTTTTCACCCGGGGGAGGTGTGCTTTCGGAATTCTGCACCTAAGAAAGTTGAGACAGGAAACCTCACAACCTTTTAAAAAATATTTGGATGAGCATTTGAAGTGCCATAAAATTCAAGGATATGGGCCTAGTGCAGTAAAAGGGGATTAGAGTAGGTAATAGCATATTTTTGGCAGTAAAGACCTAGTGGTCTGAAGGGCCTCTTCTGTACTGTATGATTCCATGAAGCTTTCCAATTTTTCCTGACCTTTCTCTTTATGTCTCTGCTCTAACTCTTAATCCATTTTTTAAGTTCTTGTGTTAATTTTATGTACCTGCTTTGACTCTAATTCATCCATTCTAATTCACCATCTTTCTCAAAGTTACACTGTTTCATTCTCAATCTTTAGGTCTCATTCCTTAAAGAGACACAGGGATTAATCTTGCTTTTTTGGCTAAGTCTGAGGTACATTGGGTTTTGTGGAAAGATTTTCATCATGGGGCTTAGCAAGTTTTTTGCTGTCTCTTACCAAACTCACCTCATTAATTATCTACAACATCCTTACAAGTCTCTCATATCGACTTCCACTCCACCTTACAGCTAGCCATTCCCAGAGCAACTCGATACTCAGCGGATTTCCACTGAAACTTCGGCATTCCTTGTATTTGCATCCAGACAAGTACTGATGATCTGGAGATAACCTGCATAGTTCCTGAAATTTCACCCGGATATGGCAGGGAAATCTGTGCTCTGATGAATGATGTGGTGCCAACGCAGGATTTTTCCTGCCCCAGGTTCAGCAGTGGAGGCCATGGCACCAGGCCGTGCCAGCCTTGCCTGAGGTTGATATGCAGTCACCTGGGGGAATGTCTGGCATTGTTGTAAAAGGCCCTTTTTCACTTGCCAGGATAAGTGCGACCATCTTGCTCCTAAGAGCTCACTCTATCAGTGTGCCCACATTCCACCAAAGTTCATGTCATATCACTCTCACAATTGCTTTCAACATCTTCCCCATGCACTCTCTTCCACCCCAATCCCAGCACCACAGACACTGTATGTACTTTGGACTGCCTAGTCGCTCACTTGGGATATCTCCCTGTCGGTGCCACCCATTTAATCTCCCATAATATCTGACTTTCTGTAATGCTAGGAGGAAGAGAGAGTCGAATCAGGACAGAAAGAGTCAAGTGGGTGGTATTCTGCCCATCATTTGGCTCCTCACCCCTTATGACTCACCTCCTGACTCTGATTACCCTGAGCAGACCCTGTACTGGTATCACAGGCTGTCCTTGACTTACTGAGCCAGGAATTCCTGAGCATAGTCTATCCTCAGACTTGACTGAAGCCTGTTGACAATCATGACAAGTTTCCTTGTGAAACCTGACATCAAGTGACAGTCAAACAGTGAAACTCTGGAATGCAGCCATACCTTAATAGTGGCCATGAATCCATTGTTAGGAAAAACCTATCTAATTCACTGATGTCCTTTAGGAAAGCTAACTGCCATCCTTACCTGATCTGGCCGACACGTAAATCCAGAGCCACAACAATGTGGTTGGCTCTTAAATGCCCTCTGGGCAATGAATGCTGATCTAGCCAGAAAACAAAACACTATGAAAACAGCTATTTTCATTGAATTTCATCGCATTTGCCCTGTAGCCTCACCATATGGACCAAATGGTGAAGCTGCCAGGCCTCTTTCCTGGTTAAGGGGGAACCTGGCATTGTTAGGTAAATCGGCCATGCTAAATTGCCCATAGTGCTAGGTGAAGGGGTAAATGTAGGGGAATGGGTCTGGGTGGGTTGCGCTTTGGTAGGTCGGTGTGGACTTGTTGGGCCGAAGGGCCTGTTTCCACACTGTAAGTAATCTAATCTAATCTAATCTAACCTTTCCTGCTCAGTTCCATTGCCGTTAACATAAGATAAACATAATATTCTTTGTTTCTTTATTTTTAAATTCGTCAAAATAGTGCAATATTGTGGTAACAAATGAAAGCTTTTCACCATATTTTACTGTATTCTTACTGTAAAATGCATAGTTAAAAATCACACAATACCAGGTTACAGTCCAATAGGTTTATTTGGAAGCTCTAGTTTTCGGAGCGCTGGTCCTTCATTCAGGTAGCTTCACAGCCACCTGATGAAGAAGCAGTGGTCTGAAAGCTCATGCTTCCAAATAAACCTGTTCGACTTTAACCTGGTGTTGTGTGATTTTTAACTTTGTCCACCCCAGTCCAACACCAGCACCTCCACATCATGTAAAATACATGTGGGAATAAAATCAAAATCAAATCAAGATATACATCTCTATGACTCTACATGACTCTATGTGAGAGCACAAAGGTGGCATGAGTGCTTTTTACAATTAGATTTCAATTGCAAATATTCCATGACACATTGGCTTTATTTAGGTGGGAATCATTGTTACTTGTTGAGCCGAGTTTAACATTAAATACAAATTAAGCATAATGGTATATCACATGGTGGTCAATCATTGATAATTACAGGAGACTTAGGGGCACTTCATTTATTCTGGAGGAAGCAACATTTTTTTTGTTCATTCTTTATTCAGTGTTCATGTTAACAGCCAGCGTTGTACTTGGTACACTGGAACATGGCTGAACTTGCTCAGCTGATGTTGCCTTCTATTCATGTTAAAAGACATTGTCCAAGATCACTCTCCACCACTTACATTCTGGTTAAATTCAAAGCTCTATAATGAATTCGCTAGCCAATACCCTGAGGTGGATACATATTTCAATCGGACTGGCACCACCCTTTAGGTTATTGCTTTTCTAACACTGACTGACACCACTATCCTCACAAACATTCACATGCCATGTTCTTCCCACCACAATCCTCTGTTCTCTCTGCCACACCCTTCATCCCCCCAGATCCCTCTTTTACTCCTTTATGCCTATGACTCCATTTCACAAATGCCCGTTACCTCATACTCAGCCTTGCAAAACTGGAATTTCCACTCTCCTGCTTCCCTCCCTTGTGCTGCAGAGTTAAACAAGAAAAAACACAACTGCACAAAGCCAACCGGTGCATGCCATCTTTAAACAGGCATAAAATGGGTGCTATGGAATTGTTCTGCATCACTGAGTTTATCCATCACTGAGTTGAGCATGATGCTCAACAAGTTGCAAAGACACTTGTTTGCTTTATCTCTGCATCTCAACTTACCCCCAGGAAATTGAAACTTTCCATTGCACCTGATTAGTTAACACCCCAGGCAGATTTCCTGCTTCTGAGAAGGCCATTAAAAAACTTTTACTCTTACCACATTGTCCTATTGCCACGGCAATGCTATTATCACTTTGCACTTGCAGTAAAATGAAGAGATAAACTGAAATGTCGAAAGAATATATCTAACTTAGAAGGCAACTGTAGAATAATCCAATGCATCAAGATCTAGCCCTTTATTTAAAGATGAGTTTGAAAATAGCTATCTGAAAATACAGCTATTTACACTCATTCAAAATATGCAACACTAACCTTGCTGATCCCAGTCCTTACTGGTCTCCAGCCTCCTACAAGCCCTTTTTCTCAACTTATTGACATTGAAGGGTGCTTACAGCTTTATTATTAACTTCTCCATGTGGTCAACTCCAATGTTCACTTTATCAAATTCTTGAGGTACCCAGTGCCTAGTTATATTCTCGAGAATTTTGGAGAAAGTGACACATCTTTTGCCTTAAAAGTATTCCTGATAAATGTGTTTGTTACAGCATCCACTGTAAACAATGGGGACTGAATGCGTTTCCTTCAATGTTAAAAATTTAGATGACAAGGAAAGGCTAGAGGATCATAATAAATATCAGTGCAATATACATAATCAGTGTCCTTTTTAGCTTTATCAGTTACATTGTGTCCTAGTGAAGCTGCAACATGTATTTTCATGTACTCATTTAAGTGGAAATAATTCAATAAAATAAGCGGATATAATTTCCTAACTATACAGCAAGTAATTAGTAATTACTGTGGAAGCCTGCTAAGGGGACATTGTGCTACTGCAAGCTGTAAGATAAACATTTTAGATTTTTCAAGGTTACTGAAGCAATAAAAGATTTGCAAAGCCTGCTATTTACTTGACAAACAGTTTTGAAATTTCTCACAGAACTGTTTGTCCCTTCAGTCCTCAATAAAAGATCTTGCTGTATCTTTGTCTGTCATTTAAAGTAATCTTCAGTATCACTATCACAGCAATGTGGATATTCTATAATATTGTTCCCTCACATTGTATCCCTATAATATTGAACAGAAGGCAATCTAACAGGTATGTCATAATATTTACTATCACTGCAGTGAACATATCATGTGGAAATTGTATGTAAGCAATTGCAATATTCATAATTTTGAATAATGTGGCTCCAAAACAGATCTAGAAATCCACTATGTTTTGTGAAGAAAACAGAGTACACTCAATATCCTAGCATTGAGTCTCCAGATATTGTACTGCTGATAGAAACATCTTGTGGTATTTTTCAGTCGAAAGAAAGTGAGGACTGCAGATGCTGGAGATCAGAGCTGAAAAATGTGTTGCTGGAAAAGCGCAGCAGGTCAGGCAGCATAAAAGGAGCAGGAGCAGGAGTAGGGCTTATGCCCGAAACGTCGATTCTCCTGCTCCTTTGATGCTGCCTGACCTGCTGCACTTTTCCAGCAACACATTTTTCAGCTTTTTCAGTAGAAAGCCAATATTTCTGGGGTAGGTTTCTCGACACTAATGTGTGCTCTCTGAACAGAGGTCGATGAAAATAAAGGAGATTGCAGTCATGTAGGTGCTGCATGAACTCAGTCTTTTGTTCCTTCTCTCTGACAAACCATTTTTGTCCCCACATGTTTTGTCTCAAAATCGCAAGATTGCAGTGAATAAAAATGGCAAACTGTCTGATTGCACTCAATTTTGGCTATTCCTGCTTTTTGTTAAATAAGAAACCAAAATCTATTCCTCACAAAATGTGAGCAGGCTGCCAGCACAAATGGCAGCCCATATAAATGAATTAAATATTCAGTTTAAAAAAAAGTGAAATAAATTGACTTATGGTGGGCATTCCTTAAATATTTCAGCAGCTCAACAAGTTCATATCACTTCAGAGTCTATTTTCATTCAAGCAAAATATAGCTTATGGCATCAGAAGTAGAAAGGCATTGTCACATTATGTCTCAGTCTGTCAAAAATGACTAGATATACATTGTTACATCTAATAAATACTGGAATGAATTATACTTAATATGGTTTATTTTCCATTAGGCTGAATCTTTTGTTGTTTGATTAAGTGTGAGTTGTGTCAGGTTTTTAGGATGGTTATTCACCATGTGACCTGGTAAGGCTTCTTGCCATATCTTACCAAACTCACCTTATTCTTTACCCACCCCATCTCTCTTGCCCAAAACTAGATACAGCTTGCTATGTCATGGAGTGGCACAGTGGCTCAGTGGTTAGCACTGGCGTCTCACAGCACCAGGTACCCAGGTTCAATTCCACCCTTAGGCAACTGTCTGAGTGAGGTTTGCACATTCTTCCCGTGTCTGCATGGATTTCCTCCAATGCTCTGGTTTCTTCCCTCAGTCCAAAATGTGCAGATTGGCCATGCTGACTTGCCCATAGTGTCCAGGGATGTGCAGGTTAGCTGGATTAACCATGGGAAATAGAAGGTTATAGGGATAGGGTAGGGGGATGGGTCTGAGTAGGATGGTTTTCAGAGGGTTGGTTTGGACTTGATGGGCTGAATGGACTGTTTCCACACTGTAGGAATTCTATGATTCACAGAGCCTGAAATCCAGATATCTGTCAAAGGACCAGCACTGTTAGGATCCATGCCATCGTTAAAAAGCCATTTTGCAGCCAGACAAATTTTGGCAATTTGCATTGCCTGCCATCAACAATGTAATGGCACACCAGCCATAAAGCTATACTGCTCCCAAGCACTCAGCAAGCATAGCTGACACTTCCTCCCACATGCAGCCCCATTCCACACCCTAGATGCTGTTTAACCATCAAGCCACACAGTTTACCTGTCCTTAGCTACATTCTGACTAACTGCCCTCTCTATGTCACCACTATTCTGTCTCCAATGCCAAATGGAGGCCTGCAGTTTATCATTATCCTGTAGAATAGAGGGCTGCTGAAGATGCCTAGTGGCTGCAGTATGCATCATCTGCAACAAGAAGTAAAGTAACTCAATAACGCCCTCAAAGAGCATCTTCCAAACTCTACTACTTTGATGGTAAGGGCAGCAGAAGCATGAGAACACCACCAATTGCAAACTCAAATCTAAGGCACATACCATTCAGAACTGAAAGTATAATTGTTATTCTCCTTACTGTTGCTGGTCAAAATCCTGGTACTCCCTTCCTAACAGCATTGTGGATGCTTCTGCACCACAAGGATTGCAATGATTCAAGAGGGCAGTTCACCATCACATTAGGTGGGTAATTAGGGATGGGCAATAACTGCTGGGAAAGCCAACGATAGCCACAACTTACGAATTAATACACGTAAAGAAATTAGGAATTTGACAGCTTATTTTTCTTGGACCAAATACTCGTTAGTGGAGAGAAGTGCAATATCATCCTTTGTTTGAATAAATGGAAGTATGCTACAAGATCATTAGCTTGCCAAACCATATCAAAAATTTTGTTCTACACTGTGTCTTATAGATTGGTTGTATTTTTGTTGTATTTGCAGAGTAGATGCTGAACCATAATGGGCTGAAGTGCACTGGTATTGCGATGGCTATTGTTTCTTTTCTTCTGACTGTATTGGGAGAGTAACCTCGTTAAGATATAAGATGACCACAGTACATATCAAAAATAGAAAACAACTGGAATTTTGCTCCTCTTTCTTTTGTTTCTCACCTCTTCCGGAAAAACATAATGGTGGAATGAAATGATAATTCAATGGAGGGGAATTTTTTAAAGTAGTGAGAACACTTCTAACAATCCAAGTGGGTCTCAGGCTGATCTTTCAGAAATTGAGATTAATCCCTCCATACTTGCTTCATAAGTCTTTGGGCAAACTCTAGATTTGACATCTGCAGCCAGATTTTCATGGAGGAGATGGGAAGGTCAAGTCAGGAATTTGCAGCTCTGTCTCTCTTAAACACACCTGCTGCAGGAGGCAAGTCTGAGGCAGCAATGAAGACTAGAACACCAGCCTCTATTGATTAATGTCGGGCCCCAAAACCTTACCTCCACACACCCAACTCATCACCCATATTTCAGGCACTCACCCGCATCCCACGCCAACCATCATTCTCCCTCCATGTCCCTCAAACCTTAATGCTCCCTGCATATCTAAAACTCTTCCATTTTCCCTAAGCCCCAGCATACATCCTCCACTGCCATTTACTCAGTAACCATTATGGGAAGACCTTGTTCTTCAATGAACATTAAAGATGTAAACTTCTAACTATCTAATACCACGGTCATTCAAGCACATTTCCTTGTGAAATGAAACTCACATTCAAAAAAGCCATTCGGTCATGATAACCTAATGCAAAAATAATAAACATCTGTTCAGAATCCAATTCAACGGCAAATGGATTATTCAATAATCTTTAAAAAGCTGCCATTCAAATTGTGAGTTCAGGTCCATGATGAAATATGTAGTTTGGAACCTTTTGAAACACATCCAAATATTCATAATGGGCCCAAATGCCATAATAAACACTCACAGCTTACAATCAATAAGGCCCTATTGAAAATAATCAAAAGGCTGTTTCTTTTCGAAACTATATCAGATGACCTGTCATTCAATGTTCTCTTGTGGCTGATAGCCACTTTGTTCCAAGGGAAAACTGAAGAGCAGTTTTGTCTCTAAGGGTAAATTTCTGTGAATATTTACACACCTACAGATTATGAAACTTGAGAGTTCTCAAGTCATGTTTTCTTCTGCTACAAATGCACTTTTCAAATTAGAACAGCAATTTTGATAACATGAAGTCTGATAAGCAATTATTGCAATTAAAGTACCCCATCTATTGAAACTGCAAGAACAGATTTTTCAATATATATTTCAAAGGCTGTCAATGAATGAATTCCAAGAGCAAATGGCTTACTTTTTGGTTTCCCCTCTCTTCTAAAATGGCATAAACCAGGAATTCTAACCAAAGGGTTAGAAAGGTGTCACAGTTTCTTTTACGGGAGAAGAGTGTGTCTGTGTGAGGTTGACCTGCCCACTGCTGTAATAGAACCAGCAAAGATGGGATTGCTTTTGTAAATTTGTGTAAATAAGAACCGAGAACGGTAATCCTAGCACTAAGTCCTGCCACTATTTTTATCGTGCTCCCGTGCTGGTTCAATTTAGTAAAATCTGGCCCATAATTAAAGCAATGAGATAGTTTAGGATTACAAGCAGATAATGCTTAATGTCAGCAAAATGTCATAAAGAAAGCTACTTTAATTATACTATGCTTGCAATCACACAATCATAGTCCTCCCCATGGATTTAATTAATTCCATCTTCATACCTGTGGGGATTTTCAACAAGACAAAAATCTTAATTAGGGACTTAACAAGAGCAGCTCTTAGTTTGTGGGCAAAGTACAATTTACAAATTAACATTAAATACTGTACTGACTCAGTCAAAATCTTCAGACAAAGTCAAGCTTCTGACACTGTCGTAATTAGTTTCCAACCTAAGCTTTGGCAAAAAGATATAGAAATATGAAATTGCATATCCTCAAAGTCAATTCCATTAACAATGTGAATCAGCTTTATCAAATATCTCATCAAGTCTATCACACTGTCAGCAGTGACTACTCAATGACTCACACCACAGTCCATGATGCAAGTGTACAATAAGTAAACAGGATCTATTGTCAGGTATACCAGCAATCCCAGCTGCAGGACAGGAAGGATTAAGCTTTGGAGCCATTCAGACAAGAGTCAGAGCTTAATCCATTTTATTTTTTGAAATAAATGAACAATTCTTTATTTCATAAAATAAAGTAAAAGTGAAATACTGCAAACCCTGGTGTTCTGGAATAAATACAGAAAGTGCTAGAGAAAATCAGCAGGGCTCACAACATCTGTGGTAAGAGAAACACAGTTAATGCTTCAAGTCCAATGACTTGTCCTTTGTTCATCTTGACAAATGGTGGGCCAAAGGGCCTGTTTCTATGCTGTATGATTCAAGACAATCAAGAAAAGACTCATTCTTTCCTAACCTCCCTGATTACATTACATCCAGATGTACGTACACTGCAAATGGGGAGGTTTCCTGACGAAATCTTGCGAGTTAATTTTAATGAGCCGCTCCATAACCCTGTCACCATCTACTGGTTTTGCAGAAGCCAGTCTCAGGGTATATAAAACAAGGCTTCGTGCCTATATGGGCCGATATGATCTATTTCAATCACCATTAACTAAATCATTGAAACCTGTTTCTGAGTTTAAAATAGTGCTTTCAGATAATCGAAGCCAAGGAAATGCAGTCCTTATTGCTTATTGTGGTATGCTGGTGCTAATATGATTAACCAAATGTACTTATTGCAAAGTTTCCACACAGAGCTGTGATTACCCTACAATGCTGGTCATGGTGCGTCTCATGTATCTAACCATCAGACAACAACTCACCAGGACGAAGGACCCGATACCCAGCATGAGTAAAACCAATGTAATGTACAAAATCCCAAGCAAGGACTGCACAAAACACTACATAGGACAAACAGGAAGACAGCTAACGATTCGTATCCATGAACACCAACTAGCCACGAAACGATACGACCAGCTATCCTTAGTAGCCACACACGCAGATGACAGGCAACATGAGTTCGACTGGGACAACACTACTATTATAGGACAAGCCAAACAGAGAACAGCCAGGGAATTCCTAGAGGCATGGCACTCATCCACAGATTCTATCAACAAACACATCGACCTGGACCCAATATACCGGCCACTGCAGCAGACAGCTGGAACTGACAACCGGAAGCAGCAGAGACAAACCACTATAAATGGTGGAGGAAACAACACAGAGGCGCTTTGCAGGAGCCTCCCAAGCACTGAGAATGTCACCTAGACAGGGGACGAAATGTCTGCAACACAAATTCCCAGCTCAGCGGACAGAACCCACAACAACGAGCACCCGAGCTGCAAATCTTCTCACAAACTTTGAACCATGTTGCCCATGGTATTGATAACCGTTCCACCTCCTGTCTGATGTTGTATTTAATGTTCTGCTCTGGGCTTGACAATATTATTCTTCAGACTGAGAAATATTTGACACCGTTTGTTTAAATCACTCATGGGATTGTTGAATATTGGAGTTCCTTAAAAATTGAATTTTTCTAGTATTTACTGCGTAGCATGAGATATTATTTTAAAACTATAACAACAGAGGTCACAATATTCGTTGAACGAGCATCAATAATTCATCTGGTGCCAAAGACACCTATTATCAATGTGTTGTTTTTGAAAATAAGTGCAGAAAGAATAGTAAACTAACCTTCAGATGAGGGTGGGCAAGGGGCTGATACTCATGCAATTTTATGAGCGGTTGTCCCATAGCCAATGGGCAAAACAGTTCAGGCAATTGATTGACACGGAGAAAATAACCTGCCCCTAGAAATATGATCCACGTGCTGGAAAAGCCACACAGGGACCAAGGGAGATCAAGAGCCAGATTCGTCATTGGAGTAACCGTGCTGGGGCTAAGACAAATCAACACTAGAGGATCCATGGAGGGATCAAGAATAAAACAGACTCAGGGCAGATGGAAGTTGGTAAAAACAATGACTGCAGATGCTAGAAACCAGAGTCTAGATTAGAGTGGTGCTGGAAAAGCACAGCAGCTCAGGCAGCATCCGAAGAGCAGTAAAATGGACATTTCGGGCAAAAGCCCTTCATCAGGAATACAGGCAGAGAGCCTGAAGGGTGGAGAGATAAATGAGAGGGTGGGGGTGGGGAGAAAGTAGCATAGAGTACAATAGGTGAGTGGGGGGGGATGAAGGTGATAGGTCAGGGAGGAGAGGGGAGTGGATAGGTGGAAAAGAAGATAAGCAGGTAGTACAAGATGGAAGTTGTCCTAGGGAGCAGTTCTCAATCCCACAGACCTTGCAGGCAGTAGTCTTCATTGAGCAGTCTTCACCAAGCAGATGGAAAACAGACCAGGAGACCATGGGAAGAGTTCCCTAACACCTCCGCTGGAAAGCAGGATGCAGTCCCACCACTTTAATGAGACTGAAACATTTGCAACGAGAGGCTGTGTCTCCCCTGGTATCAGTGACCATCCCCAATTGTCACAGTTGTATACTTTCTTTAACTAAGCTACTGCTTCTTAACAAACTTAATAAACGTATAGAAAATGTTCGTACTGTGATCATGACCACTATCAACACTATTATCCCCTCGAGCCTGATTACTAAACTTAGTGATCTCCGACTAAGCGCCACTTCTCTGCAACTGGATCTTCAGTTTTCTGACCTACAGGCCACAATCAGTGAAGATTGGGGACAATATTCCATCCTCAGTAACACTCAACACTGGAGCCCCCCAAGGGGTGCGTACTGTACTCACTGTGTACCCATGACTGCATCGCCAAATACCAGACTAAAGCCTTTTACAAGTTTGCTGATGTCACCACCATAGTAGGTCCAATCTCAGATGGCGATGAAACAGACTACAGACGGGAGGTGGAAGACCTGGAAAATGGTGCACTGAGAACAACCTAGCTCTCAATGCTGGCAAAATTAAGGAATACACTATTGACTTTCAGCGGGATGTTACTTATGCCCCCCTACACATTAACAGCATAGAGGTGGAACGAGTGGAGAGTGTCAGGCTCCTGGGAGTGGTCATCCACAACAAGCTTTCTTGGACTCTTCATGTGGACGCACTGGTTACAAAGGCCCAACAACGTTTCTTCTTCCTCAGGCAGCTGAGGAAATTTGGCTTGACGGTCAATACCCTTGGAGAAAGTGAGGACTGCAGACGCTGGAGATCAGAGCTGAAAAATGTGTTGCTGGAAAAGCGCAGCAGGTCAGGCAGCATCCAAGGAGTAGGAGAATCAACGTTTCGGGCATAAGCTCTTCTTCAGGAATGAGGAGGGTGTGCCAAGCAAGCTAAGATAAAAGGTAGGGAGGAGGGACTTGGGGGAAGGTCATTGGGAATACAATAGGTGGAAGGAGGTTAAGGTGAGGGTGATAGGCCAGAGAGGGGGTGGGGGCGGAGAAGTCGGGAAGAAGATTGCAGGTCAAGAAGGCGGTCCTGAGTCCGAGGATTGGGACTGAGATAAGGTGGGGGGAGGGGAAATGAGGAAGCTGGAGAAATCTGCATTCAAATACCCTTGCCAACTTTTATAGGTGCGCCATCGAGAGCATTCTATCTGGATGTATCATTACCTGGTATGGCAACTATACCATTCAAGATTGGAGATGGTTACAGAGAGTGGTGAACTCAGCCCTGACAGTCACAAAGGCCAACGTCCCATTTATAGAATCAATTTACCAGGCCCGCTGTCAAGGCCGCCAGCATTCTCAAAGATCCATCCCACCCTGGCAATGTTTTTCTACAACCTCTACCATCGGGGAGAAGGTACAGAACCCTGAACACATGCACCAGCTGCTTTCGAAACAGTTTCTACTCTACTGTTAGAGTACTGAATGGACTCACAAACTCTTAACATTCACCTGTACCTATGTTTTTGTTTTTACTGCTGTTTACCTGTCATTTACTTATCTATGCTACTTAACTATGTGATCTGCCTGTATTGCTCGCAAGACAAAGCTTTTCACTGTGCCTCGGTGTATGTGACAATAAATTCAATTCACTTCAATTCAACACCCTAAAAACAACGGGATGTAGGTATCAGTGGACTTCTCACTCAATTTTCCAAGGTTTTTGCCATAGCCACATAGTTCATGCCCCTATAAGATTCTACCATAGTTTTCGTTTTACTTTTGATCTCTGAGAGCGATACTGGGTTTTCTGGAGGTTTGTTTACATGTAGTTAAGTGAGGTTCTTCAAACCCCTGAGTTCAGTAATTCAGTGCATTTGAAACAAGAGTATAAGGAAAGTTGAGATTTAGGATACATTTTTATACAGGGGTTAGGGACAGAAACAAGTTCATTTCGAAAGGCAGTATGTGGGTTTGTTTCATTCAGAAAGGAAAGGCTTGTGGCAGCAACAGTGCTGCTTATCAGTCTGCTAAATAGTCAGGGCAGAAGAAAAGAAGTCGTGAATCTCTGAGAAGTGAATAAGAAGAAAGTTTCAAAAACAAATTAAAGTTTAACAAAGAACATAAAAGTGGAGAAGGAGTTACTCTTCATTACGGTTTAAGTATCAATAAGATTGTAGTTGAGAGTAAAACTGTTAAATCATTATTTCTTATATTTGTAATAAGACAATTTCAAATAGTTCTTATATATTGTAATGCAGTTAATGTTTTTTTTTCCATTCATCTGTAATAAACCTTTATGTTCTTTCATTAAATGTACAAACCTCTTGCAAACATGTTCAATGAATGATCGCCACAATAAGTAAATAGCAAGAAAATTTATGGTCTATCAATTAAGTTTCACTCTTGGATTTGACTTGTCAAATATTACCATCGGTTGGGACAATAGCACACTAAAATAAAATCAGCATCTGCTGGAAATGTTTAGTCATTTTTTCAGTATTTGTGGAGGGAAAGAAGTGTTTATGGTGCAGGTGTGACTTATTCATCACATCACTTTTCAGTTCACATGGAAGTCACATGCCTGACATGTTTATTCCATTTTTCTTTTAATAGCTGCTAATTGAGCTTCTGAGTATTTCGAGAATTTTATTTTCAATTTATAGCAACTGCAATATTTTTCAGTTGCAATGGTTAACACTGCCTGAGTTAACTAATTGTCTAATTTGCATTTAAGCAGTTTAATTGTCATGAACTATGGCCAAATGAGAGTTCCCTTTTGAAAATATAGGAGGGATATTTATATTGAATATTTAACTCACCTTTAATAGACCAATGAAACCTACAAATCTTATCACCTCGAAGGACAAGGGCATCAATTACATGGGAACACAACCACCTCAAAGTTCCCCTCCAAGCCACACACCATCTTGATTTGGAAGGATGTCACTGTTCCTTCATTGTCATTGTGTCAATGTCTTGGAACTGTCTTCCTTACAGTATGATTATGCAATAAATCTTCTTGTTTTCCAAGAATACTGCATCATTTGTAGATATTCTATGATAGTGTAACTTCTACCACTGATAAGTGGGTAGGCTTAAGACAAAGGAGATTGATGACAGTGAACTATACCAAACAACCCTTACCTTTACAGCAAACTGGTAGAAGTTGCAAATAGCACAAAGTGAAGGAACAGTTATCTGGAATAATACCCATGGTTGCAAAGGTAGATTGGATACACACCAGCAGGAGGAGAAATGGGCGGCACGGTGGCCCAGTAGTTAGCACTGCTGCCTCACAGTGCCAGAGACCTGGGTTCAATTCCCGCCTCAGGCGACTCTCTGTGTGGAGTTTGCACATTCTCCCCGTGTCTGCGTGGGTTTCCTCCGGGTGCTCCGGTTTCCTTCCACAATCCAAAAATGTGCAGGTTAGGTGAATTGACCATGCTAAATTGTCCGTCATGTTGGGTGAAGGGGTAAACGTAGGAGTATGGGTCTGGGTGGTATACACTTCGGTGGGTCGGTGTGGACTTGTTTCCACACTGTAACTAATCTAATCTAATCTAAATCCAGAAGATTCAGAAGGAAAGAATAATAAACAAGTAACTGAGCATTCCACTTTAAAAATGTTATATATTTAAGAAGACACAACAGGAACCAAAGAAGCAGCAAGCTCAGCACTCCAAGTCAAAACTTCGTTCAGAAGCTGGTAAAAGGCAATGGAACAAAACCGTGGTGTGAGAAAAAGAGAGAAATGCAAGTCATTCTTAGAGGCCTTAGAGAAGGAGGCTCTGTGATGAGTAATGGAAGACTCCATGGAGTAATGTTAGCGATTCCTAAAGAAAAGAAAAGCTTTAGGAAAACCAAAATACAAAGTCTGAAAAGGAAAGGCAAAAGTGTGTAAGAGCGCCCTCACTTCTCACACCGTCACTCGGCTCCATGAGGCAAAGGTGCAAGGAATTTAGACAGAAAATGAACACATTGAAAGAAATCTTTCAGAAGGGCCCAGCAAAAAAGGAAATGTCAGTAAAAATTAAAGACCTGAAAGAACCATGGTTGAATCCTGGGATTTTGCTGGGAAGTCTCTAAAGGCTGTAGAGAGAGAACTTTATTTAAAAATTTAGTTGCAAGAATGTAATTTGTGTTTTCAGGCATGAAAGATGAGAAAACACCCATTTTGCTTGGGGAGATACAAGAAGATTCCATCTTGGCTACAGAAGATAGGAAAACCTTGGAAAGATAAGGAACTACTACTTTCATCATTGAAATGTGGGGAGAAAAAACAAGGAAAAGGCAGGAAAACTCAGTAAGCAATCCAGGAATACAGTATTATAAAAGTTAGTTTAAAAATACTTAGAAGCATTCAGTCAATATTGAACTACCAGAAATACAATTTAAAGCTTTCTTTAAGAATTCAACAGAAATACAGTAATGCTGGTTTGAAGAAGAATGGCAAAAAAAGGGAATGCTGCATAGAGTCTAACAAGCTCTACAGTATTTCAATTCAAAGTAGCAATCTGGAATACAAGAACACAAGCTTAAGGACAGTAAAATTCAAGTAAATGGGGATAATGCTGTGTAAAATTACTCATAAAATAATGAGATTAATCAGTGTTTGATAACCAATGGAGAAACAATATTCTAGCAGATCCAGATGGACAATACAGAACATAAGATCGGACTTCGTGGAAGCAACAGTTCTTAAGATACATCATTGCCTGAAAAGCAAATATAGGATGCAAAAATAGGACATCATTAAAGAGCTTCAGAAAATGAGAAGCTCATGCACACAGATACCTGAATATGATACAGCAATCTACTTTAGGAAAGAGAACCTAGGACTTCATATGGAAAACATACGATCCAAACAGATTGGGTTTTATAGTTCTTGGTTTTGTCAATGGATGTGCTGTTAAATTTAAGCTTGATACAAGTGCTGAGGTCACTGTTCTAATAGATTGAAAGGAGATTGATGGCAGTGAACTATACCAAACAACCCTTACCTTTACAGCAAATTGGTAGAAGTTGCAAATAGCACAAAATGAAGGAATAGTTATCTGGAATAATACCCATGGTTGCAAAGGTAGATTGGATACACACCAACAGGAGGAGAAATCCAGAAGATTCAGAAGGAAAGCAAAAAAAAACAAGCAACTGAGCATTCCACTTTAAGTGTTATATATTTAAGAAGACACAACAGAGAGAGACACAACAGCAGCCAAAGAAGCAGCAAGCTCAGCACTCCAAGTCAAAACTTTGTTCAGAAGCTGGTAAAAGGCAATGGAAGAAAACCGTGGTGTGAGAAAAAGAGAGAAATGCTGTAGATCAGATGAAGAAGCAGAAGCTACAGTCTACAGAGATTAAACAACATGGCATAGATGTAACAATTGTAAAGAGCTGCAAGAGACATATCAACACAAGTACTCTCAGACAGCTTGAGAATGTGTGTACAGAAATCCAATCAACACACCTCACTTTTGAGCCAGAATGCATATCTGAATGGCGACTTCCTTAAGAGGTTAGTAGGAATCCCACTATTTCCCAGACAGCAACTGGTGCACAAATAAACAGTTGATGAATCACTGGTAATCGGTATGTGGAGAAACCAGTAGAAGATTTCATAAGGCTTCCTAGATTCCGGACAGAACCCAAAAGGAAGAAAGAATCTGTTGAGATTAGCTATGATGGCTAATCATAAAATAAATGTTTCGTATGGTCGAGAAGAAACAGTGCACAGGAAACCAGTGGCACGGAAAATGAACAGATTTATGCCGGTTACTCCAAACGTCATGTATGACAATCTATATAAGATGTTATATGTTGTATCTTCAATGCACAATTCTTTAAAAAGACATTTCAAGCTATGTAATGATGTTCCCTCATAAAAGCCAAAGTAGTATGATATTTCTCAACATTGGATACTGCCACAGAACGAAACAGTGCATAAATTACTCAGTTTACTTAATCACTGATACCTAATTTTATCCTTATAACTTTCAATCCCATTTCTTGCTAGATAATTGTCCAACTTCTTTTGAAAGGAGATCAATTAACTCTGGTGAAAGTCTAATGCACACATCAATTTATTTGAGAAAAAGGTATTCCTATGAACCTGTAAGTTTTAATCCTTTAATCACGTAACCACAATTCAAGGTTACGAGAAATCTAGTTAAGTCTATCCATCAGAGTAATTGTGTTAAATATTTGAATCCCACCACCTCTCAATCTTCGAGCATTTGGTCTAAATAAATTTGTGTGTAAGTAATTTTTGGAATGCTGCACCTCCTTTAAAAAAAAAGGGTGTTTTGTGAGCCTGGGTCAATTCTGAGATACTGTGATAGTATAAAATGGGTGAAATGACTATCCTTTTTTTCATCTCTTCCTATTTTTATTTCTGTATCATAAAATGAACTAAAAAGTGGGAGAGATTTAAACCAGCCCAGCCATTTGAGGCATTCAAGAGCTTATTAGATGATTATTTAGATAGAAATAATCCCCAAGAATATGGGCTAAAAGCTGGAAATTGGTAGGAGGTAATGCTGTTCATTTGAAGTGCCAGTGCAGACTTGAAGGACCAAATGGCCTCCTTCTACACTTTAACATTTCGGTGATTCTGTGACTTGCTATTACTCATTTAAATTACTTGATAAAGTAACCTCATGTGCATGGTTCATACAATGGAAGTGCTTTTTCAGAATCCCTTTAGTGAGCTGCACAATGCTCAACTGATGCTTTAGACCTCATTAGATTTGCATGCATCTGCTGTTCAAAAGTTCCCAAGTAATGACATCAGATGGAAACGGATGTTTGAACTCCCAAAAGCCATTTTTAAAAATTCTCCTCAGCTCCTAAAATAAGTGCATTCAACTGCAGTGGAATAAAAGCATTATTGGAGTTCCCTAAATAAAAGATGTTAATGTTAAAGTTGTATATGTGAGAGTCAAATAAGAGCCAGATATTTATGAAGTCTTCCATTTCAAGTTTACATCAAGATTGACAGACTGAATAGCAGTCATCTGTAACACCCCGGAATATTGGGAAAACAAACCAACATTCCATCTCCTACAACTCACTTCCCCTTTCCAGTCATTACAGATTGGTTTAGTTCTCCGAGATCACCTGCAATTGTCTGAGGTTCCCGCAGGATAGAAATATGATCCCATTGTGACCTTAATTACCAGGATCAATCCGTGTAGCTATCTGTAAGTCAGCCTTTAGCAAATTACACAGCTCATCACTGTCTTCATAGTGAATGAAAAACACTCAACTACGCTTCAACAACAACAAATTGCATTTATATTAACACCTTTAATATAATATACTCTACCAAAGCTCTTTACGGGAACATTATCAAATAGCCAAATTACTCAAGGAGGTAGTAAAGCAAATTACCAAAAGTTTGGCAAAAAAAATATTTTTAAGACACATCTTAAAGAAGTTGAGAAATATGGTTGTACAGAAGGATAGAGTGAGTTGGAAAGAACACTAGGCAATTAAGAAGTTCTAAAGATGGAGGAAAAGATTGTTAACAACTATCATTTAAAGAAGACAAGGCATGAGAAATTAATGAAGGAGGTAATTAAATGAACATATGAACAGATGTAGATAGGATCATGGCAAACGCTAAGACTTCTTTATATGTAAATTAAGAATAAGAGGATTACCAGGCAAAGAGTAAGACCTATTGAGAGACCAAAGGGGCAATCTGTGCATAGAGCCTGGGGACATGAGTGAGGTCTCAAATTAATATTTCTCATCTATATGGGTGAGGTGCCAGAAGACTGGAGGTTGGCTAACGTGGTGCCACTATTTAAGAAAGATGGTAAGGGTAAGCCAGGGAATTATAGACCAGTGATCCTGACGTCAGTGTTGCGTAAGTTGTTGGAGGGAATCCTGAGGGACAGGATGTATATGTATTTGGAAAGGCAAGGACTGATTCAGGATAGTCAAAATGGCTTTGTCCATGGGAAATCATGTCTCACAAACTTGATTGAGTTTGTTAAAGAAGTAACAAAGAAGATTAATTGAGGGCAGAGCAGTAGACATGATAAGGCGTTCAACAAGGTTCCCCATGGGAGACTGATTAGCAAGGTTAGGTCTCATGGAATACAGGCAAAACTAGCCATTTGGATACAGAATTGGCTCAAAGGTAGAATTCAGAGCGTGGTGGTGGAGGGTTGTTTTTCAGACTGGAGGCCTGTGACCAGTGGAGTGCCACAAGGATTGGTGCTGGGTTCACTACTTTTCGTCATTTACATAAATGATTTGGATGTGACCTGAAGAGGTATAGTTAGTAAGTTCACAGATGACACCAAAATTGGAGGTGTAGTGGACAACAAAGAAGGTTACCTCAGATTTCAATGGAATCTTGATCAGATGGGCCAATGGGCTGAGGAGTGGCAGATGGAGTTCAATTTAGATAAATGTGAGGTGCTGCTGGGGCCCTTGCTGATCGTAATATACATAAACAACTTGTATGTAAATGTTGAAATTATAATTAGTAAGTTTTCAGATGACATGAAAATTGAGAGTGTTGATGTCAGTGAGGAGGATGGTCTTGGCTGCAGTCTGATATTGATCAGCTGATTAATTGGCAGAAATTAATTCTGGTAAGTGTGAAGTGATGCATTTTAGAAGGTCTAATAAAGGAAGTATATAACAATTAATGGAAGGATGTTAGGGAGTACTGAGGGACAAAGGAACCTTAGTGCACAAGTCCATAGATCCATGAAGGTATCAACACACATAGACAGGATGGTGAGGAAGATAGATGGGATGCTTGCCTCCATTAGCCAGGGTGTAGAATGTTGGAGTAAGGAAATTCTGTTATAACTTTACAAAACATTGGTTAGGACACAGATAGAGTACTGTATACAGTTCTGCATACACTATCAGAAGGATATGATTGTACTGGGGAGAGTGCAGAGGAGATTCATCAGAATGTTGCCTGGAATGGAAAGTCTCAGTTATGAGGAGAGACTGGATAGTCTGGATTTGGTTTCCTGAAGCAGAAGAGGCTGAGGGGGAACCTTACTGAGGTATACAGAATTATGAGAGGCATAAGCATAGTAAACTGTAAGAACTTTTTTTCCCCCATGATACATGTGTCTAAGACCAGAGGACACAATTTTAAGGTAGAAAGTAGTTTAGAGGAGATCTCAAAAAAAAGTAATCCAGGGGATGGCAGAAATATCGAACATGCTACCTGAGAGGGTGGTAGAGACAGGCAGTCTCTCAACAGTTAAGATGTTGGACAAGCACTTAAAATGCCAGAGCCTAGTAGGCTATGGACCAAGTGCAGATAAATGGCATTAGTCTAGTTTGATGGTTGTTGGTTGGCATAGACATGGTGGGCTGAAGGGCCTGTTTCTATGATGTATGACTGAATCAGGAGCTGCAGTAGGCCATTCAGCTCCACAATTCAAAAAGTCATTGCTGATCTGATTGTAACTTGAAATCTATATTTTGGCTTACTCTGATAACCTTTCGATCCCTTGTTTAACAAGAATCTTTGTGTTTTGATCTTAGAAATATTCAAGCACTCTGTTTCCACACCTTTTTCAGGAAGAGAGATCCAAAAATTCACAACCCTCTGAGAGAAAATATTTTACCTAATCTCTACTTTGAATGAGTCAGTTCTAACTTTTAAATAATGACCCCACATTCTCGATTGTTCCATAAGAGGAAACACCCTCTCCACACCCACCCTGTCAAGACCCCTCAAAATATATACAAGCTCAGTTTATACAATCTTTCCTCATATAAGTCCAGGTAATAGTCCAGTAAATTTTCTCTGGGTTACCTCTAACATATTTATATCCTTCCTTAAACAAAATGACTAATAAAGTGCACCATGCTCCACTGCAGTCTCACCAGTGTCCTGATTAAGGACAAGCATACCATCTCTATTTTTGTATTCTATTCCCCCTCTCAATAAAAAATATTATTTTATTAGCTTTCCAATTATTTGTTGTACTTACATACTAACCTTCTATAATCCATGCATGAGGATATCCAGGTCCCTCTGCATTTCAGTACTCTGCAATCTCTCACCATTTACATTAATTTTTTTTTCATTTTTCTTCCTGCCAAAATTGAAAATTTCACATTTTGGTCAAGAGTGTGGTACTGGAAAAGCACAGCAGGTCAGGCAACATCCGAGGAGCAGGAGAATTGACATTCCAGACATAAGCCCTTCCTGTTGAAGCACCACACTCTCGACTCTGACCTCCAGCATCTGCAGTCCTCACAGTCTCCTAATTTCACATTTTGCCATGTTATACTCCATTTGCTACATTTTGGGCCACTCACTTTCAATATCTTCTGTAAACTAATGTCCTCTTCACAACTTAATTTTCTGTCTACCTTTATGTCATGAGAAAAATTGGTAATCATACCAACCATCCCTCCATTTTAGTAATTCCATGTGTTTCAAAACTATTGAGGTCTAGCACCAATCCCTGTGACAGACCACTTGTTACATCTTCCCAACCTAAAAGAGACCCATTTACACCAAACCTTTGTTTCCTGTTGGCCAGCCAATTGTCTATCCATGTTAATACACCACCCCTAACACCATGAGCTTTTATTTTCTGCAATATCCTTTGATTTGGCACCTTATCAGATGCCTTCTGGAAATCTAAGTACAATATGCCTAAAGGAACCCCTGTATCTACAGCATGTGTTACCCCTTCATAGAACTCCAATAGATTGGTCCAATACAACGGCTCTCTCACAATGTGGGGTTACAGGGATAGGGTGGGGTCTGGATGGAATGCTTTTCAGAGGGTTGGTGTGAATTTAATGGACCAAGTGGCCTTCCATACTGTAGAGATTCTATGATTATCCAACTCTCTGTTCTAACTTCTTTTTATTAATAGTTTCTGAGATTTTCTCTATGACAAATGTTAAGCTATATGACCTGTTGTTTTACCCTTTCGTATCATTCCATTTTCAAATAAGGAAATACCATTGCTATCTTCCAATCTAATGTAACATTGTGTGAATGAAGAGAATGCTAGAAAATTAAAATGCAACCCCTTGATGATGCAGCACATATTTTAAGATCTAACTAAGCTTGTCATCCTGCAGCTCCAACAATGTACTTTGTACCCCTTCCCTCATGATTGTGATTTCCTGAGATACTCCCTTCCTAATCCTGATTTATTGTTGCTTCTGGAATGTAACTTCTATCCTATATAGAAAGATACAATGCAGAATAGCTGTTTAATTAATCTGAAATCTTTATTTTCCATTAATAATTCTTCAGACTGAGTTTCTATGGGACCAATACTAACCGTGTTAATTCTTCTTCTTTGTATATTTATAGGAACTTTTACTGTTTCGCATAGAACACAGAACTCTACAGCGTAGTACAGGCCCTTCGGCCCTCATGTTACGCCACCCTGTGAAACTAATCTGAAGCCCATCTATCCTACACGTTTCCATTTTCATCCTTATGTCTATCCAATGACCATTTAAATGTCCGTCAAGTTGGCGAGTCAACAACTGTCGCAGGCAGTGCGTTCTACGCCCCTATTACTCTCCAAATAAAGAAACTACCTCTGACATCTGTCCTATATATATGACCCCTCAATTTGAAGCTATGTCCCCTCGTGCTAGTCCATCACTATCCTCGGAAAAAGGCTCTCACTGTCCACCTGATTTAACCCTCTGATTTTCTTATACGTCTGAATTAAGTCACCTCTCAACATTTTTCTAACGAAAACAGCCTCAAGTCCCTCAACCTTTCCTCGTAAGATGTTCCTTCCATACCAAGCAACATCCTAGTAAATCTTTTCTAAACCCTTTCCAAAGCTTCTACATCTTTCCTATAATGTGGTGACCAGAACTGCACGCAGTACTCCAAGTGCAGCCAAACCAGAGTTTTGTACAGTTGCAGCATGACCTCATGGTTCCGAAACTCAATCCCTCTACTAATGGAAGCTAACACGCTGTATGCCTTCTTAACAACCCTATCAACCTGGGTGGCAACTTTGAGGAATCTATGTACATGGACACTGAGATCTCTCTGCTTATCCACACCAAGAATCTTACCATTCGCCCAGTACTCTGCATTCCTGTTACTCCTTCCAAAGTGAATCACCTCACACTTTTTCATATTAAACTCCATTTGCCTCCTCTCAGCCCAGCTCTGCAGCTTATCTATGTCCCTCTGTAACTTACAAGATCCTTCGGCACTATCCACAACTGTACCGACCTTAATGTCATTTGTAAATTTACTAATACATCCTTCTATGCCCTCAGCCAGGTCGCTTGTAAAAATGACAAACTGCAGTGGATCTAAAACAGATCCTTGCAGTACACCATGAGTAACTGAACTCCAGGATGAACATTTCCCATCAACCACCACCCTCTGTCTTCTTTCAGCTAGCCAATTTCTGATCCAAACTGCTAAATTGCCCTCAATCCCATGCTTCTGTATTTTGTGCAATACACTACCATGGGGAACCTAATCGAACACCTTACTGAAATCCACACAAACTACATCAATGGTTTTATCCTTATCCACTGTTTGGTCGCCTTCTCAAAGAACTCAATAAGGTTTGTGAGGCACAACCTACCCTTC
The DNA here is from genome assembly GCF_047496795.1 of Chiloscyllium punctatum. NCBI lineage: Eukaryota > Metazoa > Chordata > Chondrichthyes > Orectolobiformes > Hemiscylliidae > Chiloscyllium > Chiloscyllium punctatum. The sequence continues at coordinate 86,494,678 of NC_092746.1, read as the reverse complement.
ATGAAACCATATTGACTATCCCTAATCAACTTATTTCTTTCTAGTCATGATTTGGAGGTGCCGGTGTTGGACCGGGGTGTACAAAGTTAAAAATCACACAACACAAAAGTGGCCGAGCAGAGGCTGAAAGCTAAGTTCGGTACCCATAGGGAGGGCCTCAACCGGGACCTTAGGTTCATGTCACATTACAGGTGATCACTATTGCACTACACACACACACACACACACAGATATTCCTACACACACACACTCTCACATACACACGGACACAGGTACACACAGATGTGCACACAGACACCCACACACACCCTTATAGACACACACACTCCCACACTCACACATGCACCCCCTCACAGACTTAAGACACTCTGCACTCACTACACATACACACATACACTTTCTCACACTCACAACCCCCACCCCAGACAGACACACACACAGACAGACAAAGACCCACATGCACACATATATTTTGTGGGGTGAATTTGTACTTGCAGAGTTACATTGTACTTTGCTCAAAAACTGCATGCATTCATGTAAAACTCTATTATCTCACTTTTTAGATTTGAATCAATCCAAACATCATGGCATAGACAGAGAACACAGGGGGCCAACACCTTCAACATATTGTCTAGCTAACACCATTGTTAACAGCTAACCTGAAAATGCAATTTTTAACAAAAAGGTTTTGTGATTTACACATGAAAGAAGTGAAACTATCACTGTATTCTAACAGATGAAAGGCTTAACAGACAATCAATTTTTCAATGTATAATTTCAGTTACATCACACTGTAAATTTTTGCTATAAATTCTGTGTTACGATCGAGCCTTCCACTATCACCTGACGAAGGAGCGTCGCTCCGAAAGCTAGTGTGCTTCCAATTAAACCTGTTGGACTATAACCTGGTGTCGTGTGATTTTTAACTTTATTTCTTTCTAGATGATTATAAATCCTATCTCTTATAACCTTTTCCAACACTTTACCCACAATTGATGTAAGGCCCACTGGTCTATAATTACCAGGGTTGTCTCTACTCCCCTTCTTCAAGAATGGGACAACATTTGCGATCCTTCAGTCTTCTGGTACTATTTCTGCAGACAATGACAACATAAAGATCAAAGCCAAAGTCTCAGCAATCTCCTCCCTGGCTTCCCAGAGAATCCTAGGATAAATCCCATCTAGCCCAGGGGATTTATCTATTTTCATACTTTCCAGAATTTCTAACCTCAATCCCATCCAGTCGAGTAGCCTGTTTCTCAGTATTCTAATCGACATCATTGTCTTTTTCCGAAGTTTATGAGCAGATTTGTAGCTCGGGTGCTCGTTGTTGTGGTTCTGTTCGCCGAGCTAGGAATTTGTGTTGCAGACGTTTCTTCCCCTGTCTAGATGACATCCTCAGTGCTTGGGAGCCTCCTGTGAAGCCCTTCTGTGATGTTTCCTCCAGCATTTATAGTGATTTGTACCTGCCGCTTCCGGTTGTCAGTTCCAGCTGTCCACTGCAGTGGTCGGTATATTGGGTCCAGGTCGATGTGCTTATTGATTGAATCTGTGGATGAGTGGCATGCCTCTAGGGATTCCCTGGCTGTTCTCTGTTTGGCTTGTCCTATAATAGTAGTGTTGTCCCAGTCAAACTCATGTTGCTTGTCATCTGAGTGTGTGGCTACTAAGGATAGCTGGTCGTATCGTTTCGTGGCTCGTTGGTGTTCATGGATGCGGACCATTAGCTGTCTTCCTGTTTGTCCTATGTAGTGTTTTGTGCAGTCTTTGCATGGGATTTTGTACACTACATTGGTTTTGCTCATGCTGGGTATCGGGTCCTTCGTCCTGGTGAGTTGTTGTCTGAGAGTGGCTGTTGGTTTGTGTGCTATTATGAGTTCTAGTGGTCGCAGTAGTTTGGCTGTCAGTTCAGAAATGTTTTTGATGCATGGTAGTGTGGCTTGTCCTTTGGGTTGTGGCATGTCCTCGTTCCATTGTCTTTCCCTTAGGCATCTGTTGGTGAAATTGCGGGGGCATCCGTTTTTGGCGAATACATTGTATTGGTGTTCTTCTTCCTCTGTTTGCAGTTCTGGTGTACTGCAGTGTGTTGTGGCCCTTTTGAACCATATCTTGATGCAACTTCTTTTGTGTGTGTTGGGGTGGTTGCTTTTGTAGTTTAGGACTTGGTCTGTGTGTGTGGCTTTCCTGTAAACCTTTGTGGTGAATTCTCCGTTCGGTGTTCTCTGTACTATCACGTCTAGGAATGGGAGTTGGTTGTCCTTTTCTTCCTCTCTAGTGAATCGGATTCCTGTGAGTGTGGCGTTGATGATCCGGTGTGTGTTCTCTATTTCTGTGTTTTTAATGATTACAAAGGTATCATCTACATATCTGACCCAGAGTTTGGGTTGAATTTGCGGTAAGACTGTTTGTTGCAATCTTTGCATTACCGCTTCTGCTATGAGTCCAGAGATGGGTGAGCCCATGGGTGTGTCGTTGATTTGTTCATATATTTGGTTGTTGAATGTGAAGTGTGTTGTGAGGCACAGGTCCAGTAGTTTGAGTATGCCGTCTTTGTTGATAGGTTCCCCGTCTTGTTGCCTGTTCTGTATGTCCAGCAGGTTGGCTATGGTTTCTCCGGCTAGGGTTTTGTCGATAGAGGTGAACACAGCCGTTACATCGAATGAGACCATAGTTTCTTCCTTGTCTATGTGTATATTTCTGATGATGTCCAAGAATTCTTGTATTGACTGTATAGATTGTCTGGATCCGCTGATCAGGTGTTTCAGTTTCTGCTGTAGCTCTTCAGCCAGTTTGTGTGATGGTGTCCCTGGTAGTGATACAATGGATCTGAGTGGGATGTTTGGTTTGTGCACTTTAGGTAGTCCATAGAATCTGGGGGTGTTGTTGCTTTCAGGGTTCATTCTCTGTCGGTCAAACCTGGTTATCTGTCCTTTTTTTGTAGGTTCCTCAGCGTGTTGTTTATCCTATTGGTGAGCTGTGGGGTGGGGTCAAACTCCCAATTTTGGTAGGTGTTGGTATCTGCAAATAGTTGTTGCGTCTTTTTCCAGTGTGAATACTGATGATAAACATTCATTAAGTGCTTTCCCTATCTCCTCTGATTCCACGCACAACTTCCCGCTACTGTCCTTGATTGGCCCTATCTGTTGCACATTTCTGGCTAGCATTTTCTTATCCTCTAGTTTTTGGTCTCTATTAATTATTTTATATTCTGCCCATTCTCCTGACCTGCCACCTGTCTAGATGACCATTAGTCCATAATGTAAGCCATTTGGCCCACTGAGTTTTTTCCACCATTCAATGAGGTAATAGTTGCCCTGATAATCTTAGCTCCACTTTCCTGTCTTTTCCACATAATCCCTGATTCCTTTACTGATTAAAAATGTCTATCTCTGCCTTGAATGTATTTAATTTCCAGCCTCAACAGCCCTTTGCAGTAAAACATTACTCACTACCCTCAGAGAAAAGGAATTCTTCCTCATTTCTGTCTTAAAGAGGTGATCCTTTAACATTATGTTTTCTGGTCTTAGATTTTCCCATGACAGGAAATAAGCTCTCCACATCTGCCATGTCCAGCCCCCTAAGGATCACGTACGTTTGAATAAGGTGCCTTTCCATTCTTCGAGACTCCAATGAGCACAACTCTAACCCACTCAACTTCTCCTCATAAGAAAATCCCTCCATGTCTGGAATAAACTTAGTGACCAACAGTCTCTGGACTGCCTACATTTACCCTTGATAAAAGAACCAAAATAGTTCACAGTTCTTGATGTGGTTTGACTAGTGCCTTACTTAGCTTTAGCGAGACCTCCTGAATTTTATATGCGATTCTTTTTGAAATAATAGTCGAACCTTAATCCTTTTGAAACAAAAGCCAACAGTTCAACCTTCCCTGTTGTCTGTTGAACTTGGATGGATCTAGCCTTTTGTAACTTGTGTACAAAGATCCACAATTCCTCTATCCTGTAACTGTTTGCAGTTTTTCTTCATTTAAATAATATTCAGCTCCTCAATTCTTCCTACCAAAGTGAATAGCTTACATTTCCACATCATATTCCATCTACCAAGTATTTAATCCAGTCAAATGCAGTCAACACGGCTTTGTGAGGGGCAGGTCATGCCTCACAAACCTTATTGAGTTCTTTGAGGATGTGACTAGAAACGTTGATGAGGGTCGAGCTGTAGATGTGGTGTATATGGACTTCAGCAAGGTATTTGATAAGGTTCCCCATGGTAGGCTCATTCAGAAGGTCTGGAGGAATGGGATACAGGGGAACTTAGCTGTCTGGATACAGAATTGGCTGATCAACAGAAGACAGCGAGTGGTAGTAGAAGGAAAATATTCTGCCTGGAAGTCTGTGGTGAGTGGTGTTCCACAGGGCTCTGTCCTTGGGCCTCTACTGTTTGTAATTTTTATTAATGACTTGGATGAGGGGATTGAAGGATGGGTCAGCAAGTTTGCAGACGACACAAAGGTTGGAGATGTTGTTGACAGTCTAGAGGGCTGTTGTAGGCTGCTGCGGGACATTGACAGGATGCAGAGATGGGCTGGGAGGTGGCAGATGGAGTTCAACCTGGATAAATGTGAAGTGATGCATTTTGGAAGGTTGAATTTGAAAGTTGAGTACAGGATTAAGGATAGGATTCTTGGCAGTGTGGAGAAACAGAGGGATCTTGGTGTGCAGGTACATAGATCCCTTAAAATGGCCACCCAAATGGACAGGGTTGTTAAGAAAGCATATGGTGTTTTGGCTTTCATTAACAGGGGAATTGAGTTTAAGAGTCATGAGATCTTGTTGCAGATCTATAAAACTTTGGTTAGATCGCCTTTGGAATATCGCGTCCAGTTCTGGTCGTGCTATTATAGGAAAGATGTGGATGCTTTGGAGAGGGTTCAGAGGAGCTTTACCAGGATGCTGCCTGGACTGGAGGGCTTATCTTATGAAGAGAGGTTGACTGAGCTCAGACTTTTTTCATTGGAGAAAAGGAGGAGGAGAGGGGACCTAATTGAGGTATACAAGATAATGAGAGGCATAGATAGAGTCAATAGCCAGAGCCTATTTCCCAGGGCAGAAATGGCTAACACGAGGGGTCATAGTTTTAAGCTGGTTGGAGGAAAGTATAGAGGGGATGTCAGAGGCGGGTTCTTTACACAGAGAGTTGTAAGAGCATGGAATGCATTGTCAGCAGCAGTTGTGGAAGCAAGGTCATTGGGGATATTTAAGAGACTATTGGACATGCATATGGTCACAGAAATTTGAGGGTGCATACATGAGGATCAGTGGTCGGCACAACATCATGGGCCGAAGGGCCTGTTCTGTGCTGTACTGTTCTATGTTCTATGTTCTAATCCATTTACTTAACCTGCCTTTTTGTCATCCTTTATCCATTACTAACATATATTGGAAATTATTGCGGCCCCAGTCTTCATGCAAATGGTGCTTCACTGATTACAGTTTGCCTTCTTGGAAATGCCTATTTATCCTAACTGTGTCTTCTCATAGTTAGCAAATCCTCCATTCATACTCATATACAACCCCCGAACACCATGGGGTCTTATCTTATTAACAAGCCTTGTATGAAATGTCTTACTGAGCCCCTTTTGGAATCCTAAATATACTACATCCACTGGTTCTCCTTTATCTATCCTGCTTGTTAGCTTCTCAAAGAATTCTAATAAATTTGTCACACAGTATATGCCCTTCAAGAAGTCATGCTAACTTTTCTTGGTTATACAATATATTTTGAAATGCTGTCATATTACACCCTTTATCGCAAACCCTAACATTTCCCCAGTCTCAGTTGTTCAGCTAATTGGCCTATAGTTCTCTTATTTTTGTCTCCCTCTATTTTTGAATAAGGGTGTTACATTTGCAGTTTTTCAATCCTCCAAAACTTTTCCAGGATTGAAATGTATTTTGGAAGATTACAGTCGATTTTGATATAACACAACAGTTCCATTCTTGTGCGATCTCACGTTATAAGAAAATCGCGCAACAGCTATGCCATTTAAAGTAATAGGCCCAGAATCACGTTATTGCCAATACAGGTAAGGAAAGTTCGTGTTCTGCAAATAATGGTCTAAATTCTTCAATCATGTTAAAGCCAATTCATGTCAAAGGAACAGCATTTTTGCAGAACCGACTGTACGATCAGTGCATCCATTACGTCTGGAGCTGCTTCTTTTAAAATCAAGTACAGGGACTTATCAACTTTTAGCCCCATTATTTACTTAGTACCTTTTCTCTAGTAATAGCTTTTGTGTTTACTTCATCCTCTCTTTATTATCTGATTACTTGGTAATTTTTGAATGATATTAGTGCCGTCTTCAATGAAGACTATTTAGTCCCAAAGTATTTATTTAACTCCACTGTCATTTCCCAGTGCCCTGTTAGTATTTGCTGAGTCTTGTTCTTGAAGAGGCTTATAGTCTTTTTGGTCTCTCTCTACATTTTGATTGATCTGAAAAAGCCTTTCTGGTTCATTTCTACATTACTTGCTAGTTTGCCATGATAGTTCATTGTCTCCCTCGCTTCTCTTTTCCATCATCTTCTGTTGGCTTTTAAATCTTGCCTAATTAGCTTGTTTAACATTAATCTTTGCTACATTGTATGTTTATCTTTCAATGTAATACTATCCTTAACTTCCTTGCTTAATCATGCTTGGTTATTTCCCTTCTAGGATCCTCCTTTATTAAGATATAAACATGTAAACTTTGTTTTAACCAGCACCTAATGAACTGGCACTCGATAAACTGCCAAAAATATATATACCTGGAATTTTGGACGTTTAGTGATCTCTGCAATATCTGAGTGGTCAGATGAGGGTGTGAGTGAGATGGCTCTCCGCTGGAATGTTTTAGTTAGGTTACTATTTAAGTGATTTATGCTGTAAATAAAGCACAGCAGTTATATATATATCCCACTGTGTTATGTTTCTATTGCTTGGTGTGTGTTTTTACATTGATATTTTCCTTTATTGGTCAGTATATTGAGTACAGGAGGTCATGTTGAGGCTGTATAGGACATTGTTAGACCACTGTTGGAATATTGCATGCAAATCTGGTCTCCTTCCTATCAGAAAGATGTTGTGAAACTTGAAAGGGTTCAGAAAAGATTTACAAGGATGTTGCCAGGGTTGGAGGATTTGAGCTATAGGGAGAGGCTGAACAGGCTGGGTCTGTTTTCCCTGGTGCGTCGGAGGCTAAGGGGTGACCTTATGAGGGGCATGGATAGGATAAATAGACAAAGTCTTTTCCCTGGGGTGAGGTCGGCATGGACAGGTTGGACCGAAGTGTCTGTTTCCATGCTGTACATCTCTATGACTCTATCTAGAACATTTGATCAACTGGTACACTCTTGGTCCCATAGCTGCCTGTTATTAAAATGTTTGCTGTATTTTCTTGAATGTATGTCATTCCATCTCTTGGAAATTTTTCTTACTCAGTTGAATTTATCTATTCTGTACATTCTGAAATATCCTTGCCTTTCTCAGAAACTCACATTAGTTTTCCCCAGGTGCCCCTCCCTACTGTGTAATTACTGTTAGGCAGGCTGAATACCAGTACCACAACTGATTTCCTACTTTCATCATTTCTCATTTCCACTCTAGCTCTTTCTACATCTTGATTTCCTGAATTTAAGTCATCTCTCTCTATTGTTCTAATACCAGCATTAACTAATAGGGCCACCCCTCCACCTTGCCCTATGTTTCTGTCATTCCGAAATATTCTGCACCCTTCACAATTCATGTCACAATCCATTTCTCCTACAGCAAAGCTTTATAATGGTAACCAGGTCCTACTATTAATTTCTGTTTCCACTCACAGTTTATCCATTTGATTTCCAATGTTACTTGCATTCAAATTCACAAACATTAACTTTACCTTTTTACCCTATTGTAAATCTGAATCTCATCTGTTGGTCGACTCTTGTATTCAAATTCTCTATTGCACTCTGTCATGATATGTTTACAATTTCCTGCATTAATATCTTTCTATTTGACCTTCTGTCATAGAATCATAGAATCCCTGCAGTGAGGAAACAGGCAATTTGGTCCAACAAGACCACACTGACCCTCCAACGAGTATCCCAGCCAGACCCATTCCCATACTCTATTACTCTCCACCTAACCTACACATTCCAGAACACGATGGGCAATTTAGCATAGCCTGTTCACCTAACCTGCAGAGTGGGAGGAAAGTGGAGCACCCAGAGGAAACCCGCACTTCCACTGGGGGAATCTGCAAACTTAACACAGGCAGTCACCTGAGACTAGAATCGAACACAACTCCCTGGCACTGTGAGGCAGCAGTGTTAACCACTGATCCACCATGCCACACTCAACCCACAGATTTATCACATCTTCCCACGTATAGAGTCATGGAGATGTACAACACAGAAATAGACCTTTCAGTCCAACTCGTCCATGCCGACGAGGTATCCTAACCTAATCTAGTCCCATTTTCCAGCGCTTGGCCATATCCCTTTAAACCCTTCCTATTCATGCACCTATCCAGATGCCTTTTAAAGACTTTAATTGTACTAGCCTCCACCACTTCCTCTGACAGCTCATTCCATATACATACCACCCCCTGCGTGAAAAGGTTGCCCCTTTTATATCTTTCCCCTCTCACCTGAAACCTATGTCCTCTAGTTCTGGACTCCCCCACCTCAGGGAAAAGACCTTGTCTATTTACCCCATCCATTACCCCTCATGATTTTACAAACCTCTATAAGGTCACCCCTCAGCCTCCAATGCTCCAGCGAAAATAGCCCCAGCCTATTCAGCCTCTTCCTATACCTCAAATCCTCCAATTGTGGCAACATCCTTGCAAATCTTTCAAGTTTCACAACATCCTTTCAATAGGAAGGAGACCAGAATTGCATACAATATTCCAAAAGTGGCCTCAGCAATATTCTGTACAGCTGCAACATGACCTCCCAACTCCTGTACTCAATACTCTGACCAATAAAGGAAAGCATATTTAATGCCTTCTTCACTATCCTATCTATCTGAGACTCCACTTTCAAGGAACTATGAACCTGCACTCTAAGGTCTCTTTGTTCAGCAACACTCCCCAGGATTTTACCATTAAGTGTATAAACTCCTGCTCTGATTTGCGTTTCCAAAATGCAGCAGCTCACATTTATCTAAATTAAACTCCATCTGCCGCTCCTCAGCCTATTGGCCCGCCTGATCAAGATCCCATTGTGCTCCTTCACTGTCCACTACACCTCCAATTTTGGTGTCATCTTCAAACTTACTGACTATATCTCCTATGTTCACATCCAAATCATTTATATAAACGATGAAAAGCAGTGAACCCAGCACTGATCCTTGTGGCACTCCACTGGTCACAGGCCTTCAATCTGAAAAGCAACCCTCCACCACCACCCTCTGTCTCCTACCTTTGAGCCAGTTCTGTATTCAAATAGCCAGTTTTGCTGTACTCCATGAGATCTAACCTTGCTAACCAATTTCCCATGAGGAACCTTGTTGGTCGCCTTACTGAAGTCCATATAGATCATGTCCACCATTCTGCCCTCATCAATCTTCTTTGTTACTTCTTCAAAAAACTCAATCGAGCTGGTGAGACATGATTTCCCACGCACAAGTTGACTATTCCTAATCAGCCCTTGCATTTCCAAATACATGTAAATGCTGCCTGTCAGGATTCCCTCCAACAACTTACCCACCACTGATATCAGGGTCACTGGTCTGTAGTTCCCTAGCTTTTCCTTACCACTTTTCTTAAATAGTTACACCACGTTAGCCAATCTCCAGTCTTCTGACATATGATCTGTTGCCTCCACTAGTTCGTTAAAAGCTTTCTACTTTTCTCGTTATATAGTTGGCAAGAACACCCACCACAGCAAGAGACTGTTCCATCAAAATAGATCACACTTTCCCTAGTACCAACCAAGGAGGATTATATGGATGTAGACTAAGAGTGAGAAAGAAAATAATGATGTGAGGTAACTTGAAGTGGAAAGTGGAAGGCTTCCATGGCCAAATAGCAAGATCACGGGCATGGAGAAGTGAGCAGACAGCCTTTCTTGGGGAGAACATTACTTCTGAAAGAAGGGGAGAGAGATATAGTTAGGCAGCAAGGTTTAGGGCGGGAAATCTACAATTTGGTGCCTTGACAGCTGAAGACACAAGTTTACAAACTGTTTAAACCTCTTCCTGATGCATATTTATCATAAGGACTTATTGTCCTTTATCCAATTCCTGCAGCACAATTGGAGCGGCCAAATGGATTTCTATCCTCAAAGTGTGAACCAGTATTTGTAATGCAGAGGAAAATGAAGAATGCAGAATTTTTGGCAGTGGCAAAGTCAATTTTGTAATAATGCAGACATTGAAAACCCAACAGAGATATGCTGAAATGCTGGAGGATCTTCTGTTTTTATTTCAAACTTCAAGCATTTGAGCAAATGGTGTGCTGGGAGATAAAGCTTGCCAAATGCTTAGAAAATCTGACAGGGGAACAACTTAACATAATTATTCCACTTAAGTTCTGTCCGCACTTTCTTGAAGCACAGTCTGTTTTTACCAAAGCCTCAGATCACAAATTCCATCCAGAGAGGACCAGTCTCTTGTCTCATTTCACATCCTATTCCTGTTTATAGCAACAATTTGATTTGCCAGTTAGCCTCACAAAATCAGCCCTGAGGTACTTTAAATTTTGGAATCCCAGCCATTCTTCTTTCTCTCTTTTACAAAGTGTTCATGTTTTTTTTGAAGGAAAGTTAAACAAAAAGGGACAAAATGTTCCAAGTGTGATCTCATCAGTGAATAATGAAGATATCACGTCCTGGTCAGGTACAGTTTGAGTAAGATTGCTGCAAGGTTAGCTCTGTGTTACAGGCCTGGCAGGACAACAGTCAGCTTTTGTATAATTTACTTAACCTGATAAAGTCAGCTATATAGATCCAGCTTTTTGTGTGGTGACAGGGGTGGGGTGCTAGTCATTTGTGTTTGAAATGTAGGAATTTAATAGCTAGTTCCAGCAGGTTATGAGACTGTAATTACTAAATTCAATGTATTGTTGAATTTGTTAAACCTGAGTAGGTGCACAATTCAATTTTAAAATATTATATTCTATTTCTTTTCATTTTAGTCATCAGAAATTGCCCAAATTTTCCAGTTTCCAACTATCTGGAGTTAGAGTCAGAGTCTTTGGAGGGTTATGACATACTTACCTTAATAGCTAATCAAGAAAATTGAGAGAAATTAAAACTCAACATAACTTCAGCTAACTTTAAAACTGACCCTGTAATTACTCCCATTGACACATCCCATTACCCACCTTGCCTTGGACTTCCAACCCCCTCATCATCAAGGACACTTGATCAAGTACCCTTCCCACACTCCCACAGACAACCTCACCAACTACAGACACATGACCCTTGACCCTCCTCTCCTTATACATACCATTCCCATCAACCTTCGCCACAGCCAACTAATCAAAACCCTGCTCACCTCAAACATCCAGTTGAATAGTCCAGAAACCCATCCTAAAATCCCTCTGACACTTCACCCCATCTATACTCTAGCTCACACGTCTGCCACCTAGACCTCCCACCCACCTAGTACCTACATCCCCCACCTATGTGGCACCCTGCACACGTTCTCCCCATCCTCCTGCCATGCTACAACCGTACATGCTTACACACCTTTTCTTAGGAAATGTCAAAATATTTCTGAAATTTTCAAACGTAGAATAAGGTTTCAGCGACAATCCAATCCACTATTGCTTGCATGGCTTGACTAGACTGCTTCTGTTAGGAAGACCCATGCATCACCAGTCCAGCTGGAAATTTCCTCTAAATAGAAGTGGGCAACATTTTAAAACTCAGTTGGATGACTTAGATTTGGGCCAATATGTTCAATTGCTTTGTGCAATAGTAAACATCTTCTCAGTGTCACATAGTTAAAAAGGAAGGAATTTACCTTTAGATAGCATATTTCATTAGTAAAAAATTCCCAAAGTGTTTCACAGCCAGTGAACTACTTTGGAAATATAATCACTTCTGTTTAGCACGTAAGCATAAGCAAAACAGAGATAAACGACCAACTAATCCATTTTGGCATTGAAGGATAAATGCTGGCTTAAGGATGTTAACATTGACATTATCATGTCAATAGACAGTGGAATTGTATTATCCCTTGACCTAAATAGCCACCAGATATGTTTTTGTTGTGTTGGATTGTAACAACTGCATTTATATAGTAGCTTAGAATAGAAAAATGTCTCAAGAAACTCTATGGGAACAGAAGAAAGAATAATTACGTGGAAGACATCTATTCATGGCACTTACACAAACCACTTTGTCTGCATCTTAACTTGGACTGGAAGACTTGACTTATGTTTAAGTTATTGTTTTATATTTAACTCCAATTCAGGATACTACGATGTCATTCAGGCAAAGCCAGATTAGTGTGTTCTGTTGCATAAGGAAAAAAATAATTACAGGGCTGAGGGGATGAAGAGAAGAATAAGCTTATTTAGATAGCTATGTCGAAGTGCCAGCCCAGGAATGAGAGCCTGAATAGCATTCTTCAGTGCTGTATTATTCTGAGATTATCAATATCTCACATCCATCATGGTGAATAAATCAAGGGCACACAGATCTTCGGGGTGCTCTGCATAGAGTGAGTAGAGTCCCTTACTCTAAACCATAAGTTTCAGGTTCGAATCTCAATCCCACAACACAGTGGTTTAGGATAGTTACATTCAGAACATGGCTAACAAGCCAAATTACTTCTACAGTATCCCAATGGTACTGCAGTTCATGGACTAAATAAAACAGTGACAATGTTTGGTAGATAAAAAACAAAATATTACAGGTGATCTAAAATAAAATGTTCCAAAGAAGAGTCATTGAACTCGAAATATTAACTATGTTTCTCGCTCCCCAGATTCTGCCCGACCTGCTAAGCTTTCTACATGAGACCAAAAAGAGCACGCTACTCCTTCGATCTCCACAAAGACACTGAGGTTGAACAGGCTTGGTGAAGAAATCCTTGGTGCATTTGACAGCTAAGTCTGCAGCAGCCTGTTACATCAATAGTCCTTCAGTAAAACAGACCTTAAGTGCTTACTGTAATAGTTAAATCTGTTACCCGATGGCTGCATGGAGCAATTCTCTCTCTTGCCTTCAAACTCCTAGAAATGAAACCCAAAAGAGGGCAGGGTGATAGCAGGATCTCAAATTGATGTCAGTTTCAGGATATTTAATATCCTGAGAGACCACTGGAACCTTATTACCATATTTAAATACAGTCTCTGCCCATTGTAGATTATCAGCATGTCTGCCTAAAGGACCCCTTGTCAAACTGGCAGCCCGCTGAACTCCCAAGAAGATTAGGTGCAGGACTTTTCATTGTTAAACTTACCATTGTTGCATCCAATTTAAACTCTTAATTGGGCAGAATTACATTAAATGCTGAGAAAAAGAAAGGTCTGTATTTGTATAACACCGTTCTTGGTCATCAGGCATTTCAAAGACCTTTAAAGGCAATGAATACATTTGAAGTGTATAACCATTGCAATGCAGGAAAATCAGCAACCAATGCTCACACAGCAAACCCCCACAAACGTGAATGTGATAATGGTCAGCTAATCTGTTTACTTAAATTGTTTACTGCAGAATAAATATTAGCTAGGACACCAGGAATAAATTCCAGTCTCATCTTCTATATAGTGCCATGGAATTGTTTATATCCATCAGAAAAGACAGATGGAATCTTGGTTTAATGAACGTTGTCCCTGGAAGGTCAGAGGCTGAGGGGTGACATTATAGAGGTTTATAAAATCAAAAGGAGCGTGGAGAGGTAAATAAATAAGATCTTTTCACTGGGGTAAGAGAGTCCAAAACTAGAGGACATAGTTTTAAGATGAGAAGGGAAAGATTTAAAAGGGACCTCAGGGGCACTTTTTTTTCACATAGAGGGTGGTGCGTGTATGGAATGAGCTGCTAGAGGAAGTAGTGGAGATGATATAATTGCACCATTTAAAAGGTATCTGGATGGGTTCATGAATAGGAAGGGTTTAGAAGGATGTAGGCCATGTGCTAGCAAATGGGACTAGATTAATTTAGGGTATCTGGTCAGCATGGATAAGTTGGACTGAAGGGTCTGTTTTTGTGCTGTACATCTCTATGACTCTATGACTTCTGCTTGTAATTGTCTAGACCTTAGGTAAGTTTCCTTTTTTTTTGACTAAGCTGACAATTTCCACTGTCATACAAGGTTCCCAAATCCTACCATTCTTGTCCTTCATTTTGATAAAACATGTCTGTCCTACACTCTAATCAACTGGTCTTTAAAAGACTCCTTACAGCCATTCTCAATCTACATTCTTCAATTTTGGCCTAATTCTGTTCCAATTGACTTTCCCCCACTCTTGTCCTTACCCATAAGTATCTGAAACCTTAGGTATTTATGGACACTATTCCCAAAATGCTCCGCCACTGAAACTTTGATCACTTGGCCGGGTTCATTACCGAATGCCAGGTCCAGTATAGCTCCCTCCCTCATTGACCTATCCATATACTGCTTCAAAAAACCATCCTGCACACACCTAACAAATTACTTCCCATCCAAACCCCCATCACTAAGGGAGTCCCAGTCAATATGGATGGGAAGTTAAAATCACCCACCACAATACCCCTGTTATTTTCATATCTTTCCAGAATGTGACCATATATCTCTTCCTCTATCTCCTACTGACAACTGGGAGGTCTGTAGTACAATCCCAGCAATCAGATTGCACCCTTCCTATTCCTGAGATCTACCCATAATGCCTTGCTGCAAGACCCCTTCAGGGTGTCCTCCCTCAATACAGCTGTGATATGCTGCCTAAACAGTAATGCAACTCACCCACCTCTTTTGCTCCCCCCACTGTCTCATATAAAACAACAATATCTGGAACATTAAGCTGCCAATCCTGTCCCTGTTTCAACCATGTCTCTGTGAAAGCAGTAACATCATCATTGCATGCATTAGTTGAGGCTCTAAGTTCATCTGTCTTATTTGCTATCCCTCTTGCATGGAAGAAAATACATTCCAAGCCCCCAGTTCTGCTGAGCTCAGCAACTTCTCCCTGACTACTCTTCCTCTTAGCTACATTTGCCTTAGTCAGTCTCTATTCTTACTGACATGCTGCTCTGGTTGCCACCCCCCTGCCACACTAGATTAACCCTCTTGATTGTACTACAGACCTCCCAGTTGTCAGTAGGAGATAGAGGAAGAGATATATGGCCAGATTCTGGAAGGATGTGAAAATAACAGGGGTATTGTGGTGGGTGACTTTAACTTCCCACCCATATTGACTGGGACTCCCTTAGTAATTTATCCTCCCTGTCAGGATTTTGGTGTCCCTCCAGTTTAGAGTGGCCCATCCTTCTTGCACAGCTCCCACCTTCCCTGGAAAACATCTCAAAGATCCAGATATCTGAACTCCAGCCCCCACACCAGCTCTTTTGGAACATGATCAATTGTACTCTGTCTCTGTTCATAGCCTCAGTAGCACATGATACAGGGAGTAATCCTGAGATTACTACCCTAGAGTTCCTGCTTTTTGGTTTACTACCAAACTCCTTGAACTGCCATTGAAGGACTTTGTCATTCTTCCTGTAAAGTTGGTGTTTTGAGTCTGGTAACTCTTGATCAGAACTGACTCGAAGCGTTAACTCTGATGTATCTCCACAGATGCTGCCAGACTTGCTGAGCTTCTCCAGCATTTCGGTTTGTGTGATATTTCACTCCACTGTACTTAAATAAATCTCCTATCAACAAGAGACTAATATCTGGTCATGACTATTGGCTATGGCGATACTGTTGAGGACTTTTGTGTGTGACTTCTCACCCTGGTAAGTCATTCTCAGCAGATAAAGCATTGCCTCAGTTAGCATATATCCTTCAAACAAAACTACCAAAGACTATCTGCTCAGTTGTCTTTCTTGCCATTGTGGATGGTTGTTACATACACTTTGTTTATAAGGTTGCCTAATGAAACATTTAGTAAACAGTTTGGACACAATCTGGTTACATGACACTTCGATTTTTACAATAAATTCTGTGTCCTACGATCCTGTAGCGCTCTGAAAGTTTGTACTTCCAAATAAACCTGTTGGATGATAACCTGGTGTTGTGTGATTTTTAAATTAAACCAGTGCAAACTGTGGTACAATTTCAAGTTTGGTTTCATTCTTAGTTGAGATTGTGTGTAACAAAAACAAGGCATTACCTCCAATAAATCAATATTCTGTGTTCTTGAAGTGGCAATATTTAAGATGAGTAATAGCACACTCCCTGCCCTTCACATTGATATAAATAGAATGCTTTACTGCAGTCTTTTGGTTCTTGATAACATAGTAACAGGAGTAGACTTAACCCCTTGAGCATGTACTGCCATTTCATGGGTTGAGGGCTGATTTGTGACCTACCTCTGGACACATGGCCCTACTGCTTGTCCCTTAATATCTTTGATTAAGAAAAATTTCTGTTGTTGATCCAACTTAAGTCATTGTTACTGGGAGAATTCTAAACTTCCATCACACTTTGCAGATGAACATACACCTGAATTAAGAGTTGGAGTAAGCCACTTAGCCCCCTCAGGCCTGTTCATTGAGGTCATGACTGATTTGATTCACATTTACTCCTGGTCACCTTTCACCCCATTGCTTATCAAGAATTCATCTACATCTGCCTTCAAAATACTCAAACTTTTTAAATCTGAATCTCACTTTTTTTGTGAGATGTATTGAGTTTTGTTTGAGGGATTCTTGCCCTGAAACATAGTGAGATCTCTTGCCATAAATTGCCAAACTCATCTCATTAATTACCAAGTCTGGCCCCTTGGCGTCACTCATTCCTGATGCTGTCCATGTGCCATTCCTGGAACACGTCACCCTTCAGCAGATATCCACCAAAAGAGCAGCAACTCTTGCACCCACATTCTGGAGCATTGGAGGCTCAGGGGTGCAATCATAGTGGTTTTTAAATCATGAGGGTCATGGAAAAGGTGAATAGGCAAGATTGTATTCCCAGGGTAGGAGATTTCCAGGGATCATGTTGCATTAACCGGTGAGAGTGGTAGAGCACGAGCCTTGCTGGGTGCAGTGGCAGAGACACAGACAGTGAGGCAGCAGAGAGAAGATGGTGGCACTTACATTGCCTGAGCAATGAAGATCATTGGCCTTTTTCCAACACTGCTGGGCATTGCTGCAGCCTGCCAAGACTGTACTGACCTGGGTGACAGCCTCAGATAAGGCTGGCACGGTCTAGGGTTGTGGCTTTGACTGTTAGTGCTGAGCACAGAGCTCTACCCTTTACACCAAACTATCCAGATATGCTTATTGAATGGGCAAAAGTAAGAAGTTAGAAGAATGTAGGATTGTTCACATAGGTAGGAGTAATACATGTGTAGAGTATTTCTTAAATGGTGAGATGTTGGAAAGTGCAGATGTACAAAATAACCTAAGTTTACTTGTACGAGTCACTGAAGGCTACCATCCAATTGCAGCATGCCATTAGGAAGGCTAATGGAACTTCAACATTTATTGCAAGAGGTTTAAGTGCAGAAATAATGACATCTTGCTTCAAGTGTACAGGAATTGGTTAGATTTTACCTGAGGCACTGTGTGCTGTTTTGGTCTTTTTACCTCAGGAAGGACATTAGTATCTGAAGGATAGTTCAATGAAGGTTCACCAGATTTGTTCCTAGACTGGTGGCACTATCCTACAAAGACAGTTGGGCAAACTCGGTCTGTATTCTCTAAAGTTATGAGAGGTCACCAAACTAGAAAATTACGAAATGCTTAAAGGGATAGACAGAATAGATACAGATAAGATGTTTCTACTGGTTGGTAAGACAGGAACTAGGAGGCACGATTTAAAAATTAGGGGATCCACTTAGGTTGAAGATGAGGAGAAATCTTTTTACTCAGAGGATTGTAAACCTTTGGAATTCTCTATTACAGAGGTCTTTGGAAGCTTAGTCTTTAAGCATGTTTAGAGATTGAGAGATTTTTGATTACCAATGGTATACAAGGCTGTGGGGCTAAGATGGTAAAGGCATTGAAGTGTTTGATCAGTCATGATTGTATTAAATAGCACAGTAGACTCGATGGGCTGAATGGCCTGTACTAGTGGGATTATACTCCAGAACAAAATGGAAAGAAGGCATTTTAATTATCTACTTTCTGTCAGTTATTACACAAATAATAAAGTATTTTCAATTATTTTACATTTCCTGGGATCCACCAAGGTCATGAGACTCAACTATGCAAAATCATTTTTATTACTGCCTGATTCTGAAAAATTAACCAAATGACCAAAGAGATTCGCTTTTCCAATCCCTTTCCATCTGTCATTTAGCAATTACTTATTTAGACCATCTGGATGCCATGAGATTCTTTTCCTAAATAAATTGGTCAGTAATACAATTAGACATTAATTATTCTTGTGGAAAGTCCTTGCAGCATTAGGCTTTTTTTTCTGGTTGGAGTAAGTGAACAGAGCAACTGTTTATATATTAAAAAATCAGGTGTGATCAAATAGCCAATTCAATACAAATTAGTTCCAAATGTCAACTCATCTATAATACTCAAACATGCTTAAAACCTACTGTCATTTATGTCAGCAGTAGTCCAGTAAACAGTAGAATCTTGTGGCATGGTGGTAGTGTCCCCATTTCTGAATAAGGAGGTCTGAGTTTAAGTCTCAACTGCTCCACAAGTGCAATAACACTTTCGGACAGGTTGACTAAAACATATCTGGACTACTAAACATATCAAGCTGGTATTGGTATTCTTTTATCTTTTATCTTATTGCAGCTACCAAACATATTTATTACAAATTGGTAATACCTTCAATAAAAAAAAACAGAGACAGGTATATTGTAGAAACATGTTCAGCAGTAATCTGCTAAAAGCCTCTAAAGTCACATTTGACTTTAGGATCGTATGGTATCATGGTAGTGTTTTTAATACTAGTCCTAGAAGGTCCAGGTTCAAATCCCACCTTCCCAGGAGGTCATAACATGTCTGAACATTGATGCGATTAAGATCTTCAGTGTCAACAATTAACAGCCAAATTCTTTCCAGTGCAGATGGACCCAGTCATCACATGTCAATTAAATGCTAGGGTTCAAGGCCCACCTGCTCCAGAGGTGTGGAATGAGAGGTTGATTCAAAAATATGTGGAAACAACTATATGGATCTATTGAACTAAACCATATTTAAAATCAAACTAAATTTCAGCTCAGTTAATGGAGTGTAGTTAAGAAAAAAATACTTAGTCATTGCAGAATTTAATCATGTAAATTCGTATTATGCATGTGTAACAGATATTAATGGGCTGGATTCTGCGGCAGTGGAAGAGAAAGTGTTGATGACAAACCTTCAGGTCATACCAATACCACTCCAAACTTCAGGATGTCAGTTGTTTAGGTAAGCACCCACCACATCTTAAAACCAGCAACCATAGAGTAGAAGAATCCCTACATTGTGGAAACAGGCTATTTGTCCATACCAACCCTCCAAAGAATAACCCACCCAGACCCATTCTCCTAGTCTATTACCCTACATTTACCCCTGACAAACACATCCTTGAAGGCAATTTAGCATGGCCAATTCACCTAACCTGCACAGCTTTGGACTGTGAGAGGAAACCGGAGCACTTGGAGGGAACCCATGCAGCCACAGGGAGAATGTGCAAACTCCACACAGTCACCCAAGAATGGAAACAAACCTGGGTCCCTGGTGCTGTGAGGCAGCAGTGTTAACCACTGAGCCACCATGCCCCTTTGGGATCAGTGAGAATGTCAACATTGCCATTCCTGCATCAGTGCTCAAGATATCTTAAGAAGTTAAATTTGGTCCAATTAGGTGCAACTGGTTTTTAATAAGACCGAAAGAACTGCAGATGCTGTAAATCAGAGACGTTAATTCTGATTTCTCTCCACAGATGCTGCCAGACTTTCTGAGCTTTTCCAGCTATTTATATTTTTGCAACTGTGATTAATAGCATTTCATAAGCAAAGGAACTAACCCTGAAAATATACTTTTATATTCATAGTACACTGTTAAATGATTAGTTGATGGATCTTTTTAAAACAGAAGTTCTTCCAGAATATTTTAGCATTTTCCTTCACCCTATGTGCAATGCCCCAATCTTTAATGCTGCAGTCTGTAACAACCAAGCGTTCACATTTCAGTAAACCATGGCAAAATTTACCACAGGGCAAGCTGGATATATGTATCAAAACCATGAATCACATTTAAAGAGTACACTGACAATTTAATTACACAAAATGCAAAAAGAGAATATTGCTAGGTATTCAAATTGTCAGATGTGGGTATGAAACACAAACCATTATTGGCTATTGTTTCACTTAAGAGTATCTTTTAATGGAATATAATCACACTGTTCTTTGTTTTATTTGTGTATTTAAGTGAACAATGCTGTAAGTAAGTCAGTGCTATAGGAATCAGTGTAGGCCATTCAGTTCATTGAGCCTTCTTCACCACATTTAGATCATGGCTGTTCATCTCATCAATGACAGTTTTCTGCACTGTCTCCCTATCCCTTAACATCATTAGTGCAAAGAAATCTATCGATATCTGTCTTGAACATACTCAATGATTAAGCTTCTACAGCCCTAAGGGTAGAGAATTCCAAAGTTTTGCCACCCTCTTGGGTGAAGAAATTATTCCTGAGCTCATTCTTAAATGGCACATTCTCTGTTCTGATTCATCAGTCGGGGAAGATTTTATCAATATTCATCTTGTCATGCCTTGCGAGAATTTTGTGTGTTTCAATGAGGTTACCCATCATTCTTAGAAACTCAGAGCAATAAAGACCTAGTTTTGTCAATTTTTCTCATAAACCAATCCCATTATCTCAGGAATTAATCTGGTGAATCTCTGTTTCACTGCCTCATTTAAAGGCACTTAGTCAATATTCTTATTAAGGAACTTGGCAGCAAGTGGGCTATCAAGAGCCAGCCCACTTATTCTTCTAACAACCTTACCACTCCTCTAAACAACAAACCATAACATAGTAAGATTTAAGGTTATATGGAAAAGGACAAAGACGCTCCAGAAATAAAGGTTCTGAATTCGGGGAAGGCTACCATTAATGAGATAAAGACAGGATTTGGTCAAAGCAGAATGGAAGCAGCAACATGAAGGAAAACCCACATCAGAGCAGTGGGAGACATTCATAAGGTGAGAATGCAGGGACAACATATTCCTATAATGGTGGGGGTAAGAGATATGCTGGGGATCGATGAGCCACCAGCTCTCAGGAATGGAATGAAACTTATAACCACACTATTGGTGGTGGTGGTGGTGGTGGTGGGTGGGGTGTGGGAGCAGGGGGCAACACATGTCTTG
This sequence comes from Chiloscyllium punctatum, assembly GCF_047496795.1. NCBI lineage: Eukaryota > Metazoa > Chordata > Chondrichthyes > Orectolobiformes > Hemiscylliidae > Chiloscyllium > Chiloscyllium punctatum. The sequence goes on along the minus strand of NC_092746.1, from coordinate 86,473,271 downwards.
CCTCAAGCCAATTAGCCAAATAACATTTGTGCCGCACGAATGCCAGGCAATGACCTTGTCCAATAAGAGACAAGCTAATCACCATCTTCTGACATTCAGTGACGTTACTTTCACTGAATCATTTATTACCAATATCCTATGGATTACAATGACCAGAAGCTCAACTGGACTCACCAAATAAATGCAGTGGCTACAAGAGCAGGTCTGAGGCTAGGCATACTGTGGTGAGTAACTCAACTCCTGTCCCTCCTGTCCACAATCTACAAGGCACAAGTCAGGAGTGTGATGTGGAATACTCCCCACTTGCCTGTATAGGTGCAGCCACAACAACATTCAAAAAGCTAGAAACCATCCAGGGCAAAACAGCCAGCTTGACTGACATTACATCCACCACCAATGCTCAGTAGCACCAATGTGTACCATCTAAAAGATGCACTGTGGAAATTTAAAAAAGATCCTGAGACAGCATTTTCCAAACCTATGACCACTTCTATCCAGAAGAACAAGTGCAACAGACACATGGGAACACCACCACCTGCAAGTTCCCCTCCAAGCCACTCACCATGCTGACTTGGAAATATATCATGTTCCTTCACTGTCACTGGATCAAAATCCTGGAAATCCCTCCCTAATATCATTATGGGTCAATCCACAGCAGATGGACTGCAGCGGTTCAAGAACCACCTTCTCAAGGGCAACAATGGAAGAAGATTGGACCTTGGCTTGCTGGAGACACCCACATCCCATGAGTGAATAACAAAAATGTAAAATCGAGCCCAAACAAAGAATACTGGAGACACTTAGCAGATTGGGCAGCATCTGTGAAAAGAGAAACAGAGATAACATTTCGAGTTTGGTATGACTTGTACAGAATTTCAGAAATTCAACCCAGTATGTTGTGTGCTGGATGAAATTCCTTTTTCTCTTTACATATTTCTTATGTCCCATGAGAAAAAGTAAAGGAAGGAAAAAAAATGTGCTTGAACTAAGAGACTTTTAATAACACTTTAAAAGCAAGAAGACAGTTATCCTGTACCATATTTACAGTATTTGACTTTGTGGATCTGCTAGAACATAAGGGAGTAGTTCCGAAATGATCGAGGAAATGCCACTGCCCACCTGACTGCTAAGCTCGTTACTCATCCTGAGTTACACTATTACCACTGCCAGCCAAAGCTGCATAAATTGAGCACAGTCTGTAATTCTTCATCATATCAACAGGAGGAATTGTCATTCATTTATTGTGACACATTCATTTTCTGTTTGACTGGTTGTCAGTGAAGTTGCAGGAGTTTGTGGCAGACTGATGGCTTTTATCTGGAAGAGTTTATCACAATGTCACAGGCATCCCAGGCACCAGAGAAATAGCATATTTACAGCTGTGCCTGGCACAGCAGGATTGGGCTATAGAATTAATGGCAAATCAGCCTGCCTCACAAATGGTTTGAGAACTCAAGAAATGCTGCATCTTTACATGCTGTTTCAATTAAGGGACAAATGACAGAATATTACCAGGCAGCTCAAGGTAATTTCATTTCAGGCATTTAATAAAGCTATTGTCTATCTAAAATTTAGCATAAGATTTCCACATACAGGGTTTTAAAATGTTATTACCATTTGACCTTCTTTCTCTGCAAGTTACCACATGTAGTTGCTGCTGGCAGATTAACTCTAAATCGAACCATATAGGGAAGAGCGTCATTATGTTCTGAATTGAGCTGTTGAATTTCTATTATTACTCTTCCTTGATCTCAAAAACAAATGTGTAGCATTTTTCATTGAGGTCGTATATGTAACATTCCAAGGACGGGGACTTGCCTGGATAAGTGCAGATCCATCACCACTCAAGAAGTTCAAACCAAACCAATTCAAGGCAGCCCACCTGATTTGCATCCCATCCACCAGCATCAAAATGCACTCCGGGCATCAGTGGCAGAAATGTGTATAATCTTCAAGATGCACTGTAATAATGCACCACTGCTCATTCAGCAGCACCTTCCAAACCTGTGACCTCTACCACCTAGAAAGACAACGAGAGCAGATATATGGAAACACCACCATCCGCAAGTTCCCCTCTGAGCAACTCACCATCCTGATGTAGAAATATATCACTGTTCCTTCACTGTCAGTGGGTCAGCATCATGGAATCTCTGTCCTTGTAGCTACACCACATGGAGTGCAGCAGTCCAAAAATATCAGTACATAATCTTCTCAAGGACCACTAGGGATGGGTAACAAATTGTCGACCTGCAAGCAATGCTCACATCCAGTGAACAGGGCCCAAGACAGGGTCTTTACATTAGGCCTCAAGGTGTGTCAGTAGGCAGGGCAGCTGTGCTTGGTTCAGGAGTGCGGAGGTACTGACCTCAGGCTTGCAGCAGTAGCAGCACACGGGCTGCCTAGTGTTTAAATGATGTGGGAATTAGTGACAACGTTGGGAGAATCAGTTAAGATTACTAGTGAAGACCTTTTTGCCTTCAGGAGCAGAGAAGTCCCATTTTCCAACCAAGCAGTAAACAGGTGAGATTCTCACTGGTGAGCATGAAAAACCCTATTCACAAGCATTTGAATCCTCAGTATTACTTAGTCTCACCTCATTGATTGCAATTTCCATTCACTCATCCACCAGATAGAAACCAGAGAGCAAAACTTCCTAGGATAAAAATGAGAATGGTTGCCTGGTGACTGCAGCTCACCGCATGCTCTTCCAGGTCTCTACCAGTCACCAAATTCTCAGGGCACACCATGGACAGCAACCACATGGACCCCTCTAGGAGGACCTCCAGGTGTTGGTAAAACAGGATGCCAGCCACCCTCCATCTGGGCAAATGAAACAGGGCAGCTGTGAGGCTGCCAACATTTGACTGGTTTGCGCAGATGTGCTTTACAGATGGTGCTGGTGTCAGGAATGCCAACTTTAGCCAATATCACTACCTGTTGTGAGTGGGAGAAGCAACACACAGGACACTATGGGGGCATGCAAAGGGAATGAGGTGGGTTTGGAAAGATAAGCTTGGGAAAATCTGCCAGGGCTCGCAGAAAGAAACCCACCCTGAAGTTCATCAAAATTGACGCTTTTACAATTCCTGGTAAGATTCAGTCCACCCTTTTTAAAGCAAGGCTTCCCAAAGTGTGGGCTGAGACTCCAAGTGGAGTGAAGAGCTGAAATTGTAGGTTTGTGGGAACCAAAGCAGTAATGTCCATTTTGGGGCTCTGACCAAGTTATAACAACTGCACACTGCCTCCCACACTACCACGTAGACCCCCACTTAGGCCAGAGCTTGCTCGCTTCTTACAGGTCACCCTTTCCCCCTCACAGTTCTTATTTCACCGTAAACAACAACTTCCTTCCCTCACAATAGAATCATAATTTGGAAGAGTTTGGAAAGAACTAAAATTTGAAGTCTGCCTTAATGGAGGAAACGAGTGTGAGACTTAGGGAGGAAATTCCAGAGCTAAGAGCCGTTATGTCTAAAACACAGTTGCCACTGGTGAGCAGGAGGAAGTCAGGTGTGGATAAGAGATCATAATTTTAAGGAATTTCTGAGCCTGTCATATAAATATATTGCCAAGAAAGGTATTAGGCCAGTAGCAGGAGCACACAAACATGTTTTGCTCCATCGGAGCTCAGCTGTGTTGTACAGAGATTAGCCTTTGCGAAAGCACAGTTAATACTGATTTTTGTCCTTCAAAATAAAAACAAATGTCAAACTGGGCAAATAAAAACTCACACAACCCAAGACAAGACAAGCCAAAATATCTACTGGTTATCAATTTAGCAACTACAGTATGTCTCCATAGGAACTATAGAAATGATACAACACAAAAGGGACCCATTCGGCCCATCTTGTCCATACCAACCCAAAGACAGCCAGATGGCCTTTCTAATTCCATCTTCCTGCATATAGCCCATACCCCATAGCCATGTAATTTACTGCATTTAAGGTGCAGATTCTTTTAGGGTCTCTGCCACCACTACCACCAACTCTCGCAGCAAACTCCAGACACCCACCAATCTCTACATAAGAAAGCTTTTCCTAACATCCCCTCTAATCCTTCTGCCACTTCGCTTGAAACTATGACCCCTGATTTCTGAAATTTCTGCAATAAGAAAACAGATTTCTGCTGTCTACTCTATCTCTACCCCTTAACATTTTGTATACCTCAATAATGTCGTGCCCACACCCCCCAAAGCTTTCTCTGTTACAAGGAAAACAACCCCAACCCAACCTCTCCAATCTAGTCTCATAGCTACAAATCTCCAGCCCTGGCAATATTCTAGTTTCCCTTGCACTTTACCTCATCAATATTTAATCTGAGAAGTGAATGAAGATTCACCTAAGGATGGGTCAGTTCTGTCCAAATACTTCCTGCTGTAATATCTGTTGCTTGTCCTTGCTGATGATGCATTAATTAACTGAACCATCAGGAAACTATATATTTGTATTAATTGGAAACCACCTCCAGTTTAACTTTATACCTGAGAAAAGTTTCTGATAAAAATAACATCTCTTTGCTGGATTAGCAGATGGTAAGGAGGTTTGAAATCAAACAGCAGTGACATTCCCTGTGTTTCTTTAGAAGTGAAAATCTCCCTTAACACTTATAAAGGTTCAATGGTAAAAGCTTGGGTTGTTAGTCTAAAGATTATCTGTCATTTTGCATATTAAGTGGGATGACTTTGGAATGGTGCAGAGCTTCAACCCACCTGCTCAGCAGGAACTAGACAGCTATGCAATGATGATCATTTCCAAGAACTTACAGGTTGATGCCCACTTACCACCTCTTTCAGATTTAGTTTGGCCAAAAAGTGAGAAAAAAACCCACAAAACATGTGCATTGTTATTAAGACTAGCTTGCTTAAAGCTCTGGGTTGACTGCATGAATCTGACCTGTAAGAAATTCTGGTTTATGTGATCAGTACACTGCTGGATCTCTCAGACAGCCCAGATCACCCACCAGGTCCTTGGTCTTGGTACTGGACTTAACCTTGTAAACGTGGATAAAACAGGGGACCGGTATCGCAGGGGCAAAGAATCTCTGCATTTATTAAAACACAAATTTGAATATTTACAGAAAATGACAGAATGGTGAATATATCACAAAGAAACAAAAGAAAAGGAGGCAAATTACGAGCAGTGGAATTGACATTGTCAAGTACAGAGGCAAGGACTTAAATATACTATTAGTCTAACACAAGCTATTTAATGTTACATGCACAGAACAGTAATATAGTCTCAAGTGCCTGATGAAAGAGACCTTCCTGACCTTGGGATGCCCTGCACCATTGCCAACCCACCTCCCCCTTCCTGCTAACTAGTTGGATTTTAGGGTCTCAATGAAATTGAGCTCACCACTGGAACAACATGATTTTGAAGTACAGGTGGCTGTTCCCGCTTGTTGTAGCTCGTCCTCTGCTGAGGACTTTGGACACTGTAGGACTTCAGCCTGGGCTGTGTCCGCTGATACAGTAAGATGTGCTTGGATCTGTCAGATGAGTACCTTAACTGTTTTTTATTTCTGGTAGCTCTTGCAAGCGGGTCTTCATCTTAGAATGTGTCCGAGATCGGGGTGTTGATCAGGTTGGTGCCAGTGCCCTTGAGTGTCTTCAGTTGTCAGGTTTGTGGTTTGTGGTCAGGTGATGGAGGTTAGAGATGGCTGTGAGGATTATTCCTGCTGTGGTGGTCTTCTCCTGGTGGTAGTTGCAGAAGATCTTTCCCTCTTAATGCTCAACCCCTTCTGACTTCTTTCTCAACTGGGATCAGGGCCTGCAATTATACAAAATTGCAGGCCTCTTACTTCCCTGCTGTATATGATTTCCAACAATAGTCTCTTTGTTGTTTCTTCCAAAATGAATTGGTCTTCCTGATGATCAGATAGGGGACAAATGTCTTTTCCACCAGGTCGCAGAGGCTTCCTGATTGTATGGAATGTCTTGTGTTTATTTGATTGAATATCCATTGAAGTTGGAGGTTTTGGAATATGTGCAGACTCCATGTTGTCTGAATTTGGTTTGTCATAGAGTCATAGAGATGTACAGCATGGAAACAGACCCTTCGGTCCAACCTGTCCATGTCATCCAGATATCCCAACCCAATCTAGTCCCACCTGCCAGCACCCGGCCCATATCCCTCCAAACCCTTCCTATTCATATACCCATCCAAATGCCTTTTAAATGTTGCAATTATACCAGCCTCCACCACATCATCTGGCAGCTCATTCCATACACGTACCACCATCTGCGTGAAAAAGTTGCCCCTTGGGTCTCTTTTATATCTTTCCCCTCTCACTCTAAACCTATGCCCTCTAATTCTGGACTCCCCAACCCCAGGGAAAAACTTTGCCTACTTATCCTATTCATGCCTCTCATTATTTTGTAAACTTCTATAAGGTCACCTCTCAGCTCCAGGGAAAACAGCCCCAGCCTGTTCAGCCTCTCCCTGTAGCTCAAATCCTCCAACCCTGGCAACATCCTTGTAAATCTTTTCTGAACCCTTTCAAGTTTCACAACATCTTTCCGATAGGAAGGAAACCAGAATAGCACGCAATATTCCAACAGTGGCCTAACCAATGTCCTGTACAGCCGCAACATGACCTCCCAACTCCTATACTCAATACTCTGACCAATAAAGGAAAGCATACCAAACGCCTTCTTCACTATCCTATCTACCTGCGACTCCACTTTCAAGGGGCTATGAACCTGCACTCCAAGGTCTTTGTTCAGCAACACTCCCGAGGACCTTACCATTAAGTGTATGAGTCCTGCTATGACTTGCTTTCCCAAAATGCAGCACCTCGCATTTATCTGAATTAAACTCCATCTGCCACTTCACAGCCCATTGGCCCATCTGGTCAAGATCCTGTTGTAATCTGAGGTAACCTTCTTCGCTGTCCACTACACCTCCAATTTTGTTGTCATTGCAAACTTACTAACTGTACCTCCTACGCTCGCATCCAAATCATTTATGTAAATGACGAAATGTAGTAGACCCAGCACTGATCCTTGTGGCACTCCACTGGTCACCAGACTCCAGTCTGAAAAACAACCCTCCACCACCACCCTCTGTCTTCTACCTTTGAGCCAGTTCTGTATCCAAATGGCTAGTTCTCCCTGTATTCCAGGAGAGCTAACCTTGCTAATCAGTCTTCCATGGGGAACCTTGTCGAATGCCTTACTGAAGTCCATATAGATCACATCTCCTGCTCTGCCCTCATCAATCCTGTTTGTTACTTCTTCAACAAACTCAATCAAGTTTGTGAGACATGATTTCCCATGCACAAAGCCATGTTGACTATCCCTAATCTGTCCTTTACATGTACATCCTGTCCCTCAGGATTCCCTCCAACAACTTGCCCACTACCGATGTCAGGTTCACTGGTCTACAGTTCTCTGGCTTGTCTTTACCGCCCTTCTTAAACAGTGGCACCAAGTTTGCCAACCTCCAATCTTCCGGCACCTCACCTTTGAATATCGATGATACAAATATCTCAGCTAGGGGCACAGCAATCACTTCTCTTGCTTCCCACAGAGTCGTAAAGGTTACTTCATTGATCTTGTGGGGTTGAGGTGTCAATCGGTTTCCCCAGCTTCCAGACAAACTGTCTCTAGGACTGCATATTCCAGCATAGCTCAGCTGCTGGGGTTTTCTTTGTTAAGTTTAATTTTTTAAAAACTCTAAGATTCTGGTACACGTCCAGTAATTTTAGATAGTAGGGAATCTTCTCAAAATGGCTCAGATTTTTGATCAACCCTACAAGCCTTAATCCATGATCACCATAACTTCAATTTACCTGAAATTTAAGTCAGACATGTGCCAGTTTAGCACTCAAGTACTGATTAGACACACTTTTCAGGGAGTAAACATACATGAGCTCCTCGTACCCACTTGTACTGATGATGCAGACTGATCTGACTGCCACACGATAGTGGAAAATGAATTCATCTCCACCTCCCTTCCCTCCTTCTCTGCAGCAGTCAGTGCGGCTCCGCTGGCCTCCCCATTGTCTCCTCATCAAGACCAAGATACTCCGAAATAAAATACTTGTTATCAAGCATTTCCTTTTGCCAGGTGACTCCTGTGAGGTGATGCTGTTTGTACCTGCAAACTAATCTTCTGCGATTCATGTGCTGGGACCCCCAGACCTCTCGTATCTTACAATTCTTTCTGTCAAAATTTGACATTTTCACACATTCCCATGTTTTTCTCCATTTGCCAGATTTTTTTCCCACTTATTTAAGGTATCTATATCCTTTTGTAGGTTTCTTGTGTCCTAGTCACAAGTCATTTTCCTGCTTATATCCCTCTGTGGCCTTCTTCTGTCATTTTCACCAGTTGCCCCTCTCCCTGAAGGGTAACACCCGAAACATCGACTTCTCCATCTCCTGATGCTGCCTGGCTTTTCTTCCAGCCTCCTTCCTGACTATTTTGGATTCCAGCATCTGCAGTGATTTTTGTCCCTATTTTTATGTCATTCATAAATCTGGTGATAAGTATATCCATTTCCCTTAAAGTCATTAACATATATTGTTAATAATTGTGGCTCTAACACTGTGGCATTCTACTCTTTAGAGATTCCCATCCTGAAAATAGCCCCTTTATCCAATGCTCCATCTTCTAGTAATTAACCAATCCTCAATCCATGCTAATATTCAAGCCCCAATACCATAGGCTCCTACCTCATCAAGTAGCTTAATGTGTGCTACCATATCAAATAACTCCTGGCAATCCAAATATATAACATCTGCTTGATCCTCTTTTCTATCCTGTTTGTCACTTCCTCAAAAAATTCCTGGCATGGTTTTCCTTCATGAATCCATACTGCTTCCACAAGTCTGTTTTGTGCAATTCTAAATGCTCTGTTTAATCATACTCAAATGTTTTCCCAAATGACAAATGGCCTATAGTTACCCATTTTTGATTCATTCCATTTTTGAGAAAGTGAGTGACATTGGCAGTTTTCCAATCCCTGGGATTTTCCAGAATCTAAAAATGATGGGGGTCTGGAACACATTACCTGAATCATTAAAAAACACTCATTTTTTATTAAAATACTTTAATGTGAAAATGAAATACTGCAACTTATTCATCTATGCCTCAAGGTCTGGAAAATGGAATTGGTCTTCCAGCTCATTTGCAATTACTATAAACACAATGAGCCAAACAGTAAGATGTTACCCTTTGTTCATGGTCATGGATAACAAGGTCCACTTTGACTGAGAAAGCAAGTCTATTTTCAGAGGGGTAAAAACAGTGACTGCAGACGCTGGAAACTAGATTCTGGATTAGTGGTGCTGGAAGAGCACAGCAGTTCAGGCAGCATCCAAGTAGCTTCAAAATCGACATTTCGGGCAAAAGCAAGAACAAAGGCAGTGAGCCTGAAGCGTGGAGAGATAAGCTAGAGGAGAGTGGGGGTGGGGAGAAAATAGCATAAGAGTACAATGGGTGAGTGGGGGAGGGGATGAAGGTGATAGGTCAGGGAGCAGAGGGTGGAGTGGATAGATGGAAAAGGAGATAGGCAGGTAGGACAAGTCCGGACAAGTCATGGGGACAGTACTGAGCTGGAAGTTTAGAACTAGGGTGAGGTGGGGGAAGGGGAAATGAGGAAACTGTTGAAGTCCACATTGATGCCCTGGGGTTGAAGTGTTCCGAGGTGGAAGATGAGGCGTTCTTCCTCCAGGCGTCTGGTGGTGAGGGAGCAGCGGTGAAGGAGGCCCAGGACCTCCATGTCCTCGGCAGAGTGGGATGGGGAGTTGAAATGTTGGGCCATGGGGCGGTGTGGTTGATTGATGCGGGTGTCTCGGAGATGTTCCCTAAAGCGCTCTGCTAGGAGGCGCCCAGTCTCCCCAATGTAGTGGAGACTGCATCGGGAGCAACGGATACAATAAATGATATTAGTGGATGTGCAAGTAAAACTTTGATGGATGTGGAAGGCTCCTTTAGGGCCTTGAGTAGAGGTGAGGGAGGAGGTGTGGGCGCAGGTTTTACAGTTCCTGCAGTGGCAGGGGAAAGTGCCAGGATTGGAGGGTGGGTTGTAGGGGGGTGTGGACCTGACCAGGTAGTCACGGAGGGAACGGTCTTTGCGGAAGGCGGAAAGGGGTGGGGAGGGAAATATATCCCTGGTGGTGGGGTCTGTTTGGAGGTGGCGGAAATGTCGGCGGATGATTTGGTTTATGCGAAGGTTTGTAGGGTGGAAGGTGAGCACCAGGGGCGTTCTGTCCTTGTTACGGTTGCCCTCCCCACTCACCCATTGTATTCTATGCTACTTTCTCCGCACCCCCACCCTCCTCTAGCTTATCTCTCCACGCTTCAGGCTCACTGTCTTTATTCCTGATGAAGGGCTTTTGCCCGAAACGTCGATTTCAAAGCTACTTGGATGCTGCCTGAACTGTTGTGCTCTTCCAGCACCACTAATCCAGAGGTCTATTTTCAGTCTATTGATACTACAGCCGTACTCTGAAAACAGCCAGCAGGTGGTGTGCAAGAGCAACTTAGGTAATTTCCCTCCAATTTTCTCCGTTTGTGGGAAAACATCCAGAAACTTCCCATCAAAACACTATGGGCCAATGTATTTTGATAGGGTTTTGCAAATGTATGTATATGAGCTCACGACACAGCTACACTGTTGCAAATACTTTATCGGATTGTAATATATACAAATGAACATTGAACTTCGTCCTACCATTGAATAACATAGACAGCATTTAATTCTTTAGTAGGATCTCCTACAAAGTCAGACCTGTCCTCAACTTGTGCCTCAGTTGTATTATTAGCATTCATTACTCAAACTGGGAATGCCCCAATGTCACTGGTTTATCATTTATGAATGCATTGAGAATTTACCAGCATGTGAGCAAGGTATCTTAACCACCTCCACAACAACACAGTTAGCACATTTCAAGGGTGTGAAATAACACATTCTTAACTGCCAATATTTACGAATTAAGATTACACAGGTTTTCCATATTTAATCAATCACCATACAACCTGTTGCCCAAACAATACATTTTGAGGACATTATTTGGTGCTAAAATTTCTAAGAACAAGCTATGAATGAAAAGCTTTTATGAAAATGAGGAATTAATTTTAAGCTTAAATTCAAGACATGAAAGAACAGTAAGACTTTATTCAGGATTTGTGACTTATTTGTGACTCCTGTAATCTTTCAGATTGATACTATTCAACTGCCTGTGGTTCTACAGTACTCCTCACATAGAGGAAGACACCCTCAATAAAAAGTGTTGGAATAACTATGGATACAACACTGGGAACAAGTGTGAAATGTTGGGTTAAGTTGAAACTTGAAGAGATTTATGAATGCCAGAAATGTTAATGCCAAGCCTGAAGTATTTTGGGAGAAATGTTTGAGAAGGTAGGTACTGTTGATTGCAGGACTACCAACATCTCATAGGAATGTTTCATTGAACAATCTTTATGGGATAAAATGGATTTTAAATTAGGTTGAATCTGTCTGGTTGATATACTTTTAATTTCTATATTTATGGAGATAGTGGTGATGTCAATGTCATAATACACAATACCATGTTATAGTCCAATGGGTTCATTTGGAAGTACAAGATTTTGGAGCGCTTCTCCTTCATCAGGTAGCTAATGGGGAAGGATCATAGGACACAGAAGGCTAAAGTGTCATACAATTGATGTGATATATTGAACAAACCTAGATTGCTGATAAGTCCTTAATTACTTAGAATGGACTGCTGGTTTTGATACATTTATATTAAATCTCAGAACTTCTTTCAAGTCACATACCTGAGATGACTTAAGGTTTTATAAAAAAGGCACCTCCACATTAATGTAATAATAATCTGAGGTTAAGGCTAACCTGTGGGATACTGGTGGGACTTAGATTCAATGAGTAAACCTGGGCTATAAAGCTTGTCTCAGTCACGGTGATCATGGGAACTATCATGAATTATTGTAAAAGCCCATCCAAGTCACTACAGACCTTGAGAGTGGAAATCTGCAATACTTACCCTTTCTGGCTTACATGTGACTCCAGTGTCATAACAACATGCTTCACTCTTAGTTGTCCCTGAAATGTTCAAACAAGTCACTCAGGTCAAAGATATGATTTGGAGATGTCAGTGTTGGACTGGGGTGTACAAAGTTAAAAATCACACAACACCAGGTTATAGTCCAACAGGTTTAAGTGGAAGCACACCTGATGAAGGAGCGTCACTCTGAAAGCTAGTGTGCTTCCGATTAAACCTGTTGGACTATAACCTGGTGTTGTGTGATTTTTAACCAAGGTCAAAGATATTTATGGATGGACAAGTGCTGCCCTCGCATAAGAAAGTGTATGGTATACTTGCTTTCATCAGTCGTGACTTTGAGTATAAGAGCAAGGAAGTAGTGTTGGAGTTGGACAGAGCTGGAATATTGTGTGCAGTTCTGTTACTTCACTACAAGAAGGATGTTATAGCACTAGAGGGGGTAGAGAGGAGGTTCACCAAGATGTTGCCTGGGATGGAGAAATTGAGCTATGAAGAGAGACCAGATAGGCTTAGATTGTTTTCTTTTGAGCAGAAAAGACTGAGGTGGGACATGCCTCAGGTGTGTAAGATTATAAGGGGTATGGACACGGTGAATAGAGAGCAGCTGTTCCCCTTGGTTGAGGGATCAATCACAAGAGGGCATAGTTTTAGGGTAATGGGCAGGAGGTTCAGTGGGCACTTGGGAATTTAAAAAAAATTCATTCAGAGGGTGTTGGGAATCTGGAATGCACTGCCTGGGAAGGTAGTGGAGGCTGGAACCCTTACAGCCTTTAAAGGGTACTTGGATGAGTTTTTCAAATATCATAAATTTCAAGGATATAGGACAAGTGCAGAAAATTGGGGTTAGTGTACTTTTAGTGGTAGTTATGTTGATGTTGACTCATTGGGCCTTTTCTGCACACATCCCACTAATGAATAAAGGAAAGGAAGTTATCAAGGTTCCTTCCTGTCTGTTTCTAAAGCCAACTGCTATCATCCTTACACCTCTGATCAAACATTTTCTCCAACTCATGGTTCTTATATTTAAAGTTTATAGTTCTTTCTAGGTTATTATTTTCTAGCTCTGTTGCCAATTCAACTCATCAAAGCACCATTTCCAAAGACAACAAATTCTAGCCAGATTCAAGACAACAGAAAATGACCAAAACTATTTTTTTTCACATACTAAGATAGGTTTTGAAATTATTTATTTAGTACACACATTCAGAGTACACTGGCTCAACGGTCGCTAGTGATAGACATAAAATCAATTATGTTTTTACTCATTTTGGCTTAATTAAAAGGGAAACATCCAGGGCATCCACAATTGAGTGTGAAAATAGACAAGACCCCTGGGCCGGATGGGATCTATCCTAGGATCCTCTGGGAAGCAAGGAAAAAGATTGATGAGCTTTTGGCATTGATCTTCAAATCATCATTGTCTACAGAAATAGTGCCTGAGGACTGAAGGATAACAAATGTGGTCCCCTTGTTCAAAAAGGGTAGTAGAGACAACCTTGGTAATTACAGACCAGTGAGTCTCACTTCAGTTGTTGGTAAAGTGTTGGAAAAGGTTATAAGAGATAGGATTTATAGTCATCTAGAAAAGAATAATCTGATCAGGGACAGTCAGCACGGTTTTGTGAAGGGTAGGTCGTGCCTAACGAATCTCATTGACTTTTTTGACAAAGTGACCAAATAGGTAGATGAGAGTAAACCAGTTGATGTGGTGTATATGGATTTCAGCAAGGCGCTCGATAAGGTTCGAACAGTAGACTATTATACAAAATGCGGAGGAATGGGATTGTGGGAGACATAGCAGTTTGGATCAGTAATTGGCTTGCTGAAAGAAAACAGAGGGCTGTAGTTGATGGAACATGTTCATCTTGGCGTCCAGTTACTAGCAGCGTACCGCAAGGGTCGGTGTTGGGTCCACTGCTGTTCGTCATTTTTACAAATGACCTGTTTGAGGGCTTAGAAGGGTGGGTTAGTAAATTTGCGGATGACACTAAGGTCGGTGGAGTTGTGGATAGTGATGAAGGATGTAGTAGGTTGCAGAGAGACATAGATAGGATGCAGAGCTGGGCTGAGAGGTGGCAAATGGAGTTTAATGTGGACAAGTGTGAGGTGATACACTTTTTTGGACGGAGTAATCGGAGTGCAAAGTACTGAGCTAATGGTAAGATTCTTGGGAGTGCAGATGAGCAGAGAGATCTCGGTGTCCGTGTACACAGATCCCTGAAAGTTGCCACCCAGATTGTCAGGGTTGTTAAGAAGGCATACAGTGCTTTGGCCTTTATTAATAGAGGGATTGAGTTCTGGAACCAAGAGGTTATGCTGCAGCTGTACTAAGCTCTGGTACGGCCACACTTGGAGTATTGTGTACAGTTCTGGTCACCGCATTATAAGAAGGATGTGGAAGCTTTGGAAAGGGTGCAGAGGAGATTTGCTAGGATGTTGCCTGGTATGGAAGAAATGTTTTACGAGGAAAGGCTGAGGGCCTTGAGGCTGTTCTCATTAGAGAGAAGAAGGTTGAGAGGTGAGTTAATAGAGACATACAAAATAATCAGAGGGTTAGATAGGGTGGACAGGGAGACCCTTTTTCCAAGTATGGGGACGGCAAACACGAGGGGACACAACTTTAAAGTGAGGGGAGATAGGTATAAGATAGATGTCAGAGGTAGTTTCTTTACTCAGAGAGTAGTAAGGGTATGGAATGCTTTGCCTGCATCGGTTGAAGATTCACCAAGTTTAATTGCATTTAAGGCGTCATTGGATAGGCAAATGGACGTACATGGAATAGTGTAGGTGGGATGGGCTTCAAATTGGTATGACAGGGTGGCGCAACATCGAGGGCCGAAGGGCCTGTACTGCATTGTAATGTTCTATGTTCTATGATAGGGGAGTCCAAAACTAGCAGGCAGAGGTGTAATGTGAGAAGGGAAAAATTTAAAAGGGATCTGACAGGCAACTTTTTCACACAGAGGATGTTGTGTGTATGGAACGAGCTGCCAGAGGAAGTGGTGGAGGCAGGTGCAATTACAACACTTAAACGGCATCTGGATGGGTACATAAGCAGGAAGGGTTTTGGGATATGGGCCAAATGCTAGATGTTGGGACTAATTGGTTTAGGATATCTTGTCTGCATGGACGAATTGGACGAAAGGGTCTGTTTCTGTGCTAATAATATTATGTAACACTAGTTAATAATTGCTCAGTCATAATAAGTGGATATTTACAAATCAACTTGCTGACCAGGTTATTGCACATCCCTGGAGCAGATGGAACACTAACCCAGACCTCCTAGCTCAGAGGTAGGAACACTATCAGAGTGCCATAAAAACCCATCAGTCATAATAAATACTGTATCTATCAAATCTGGTTAGAGTATATGAGATAAGTTCTAATTAAGGAGGGTAGCCTTTCAGATTGGAGGCCTGTGACCAGTGGTATGCCACAAGGATTGGTGCTGGGTCCACTGCTTTTCGCCAATTATTTAACTGATTGGAATGTGAACATAGGAGGTATGGTTAGTAAGTTTACAGATAACATCAAAATTGGATGTGTAGTGGACAGTGAAGATAGTTAGCTCAGAGTATAATGGAATCTTGATCAGATGGGCCAATGGCCCGAGGAGTGGCAGATGGAGTTTAATTTAGATAAATGTGAGGTACTGAATTTTGGAAAGGCAAATCAGGGCAGAACTTGTGCACTTCGAGGTAAGGTCCTGGGTAGTGTTGCTGAACAAAGAGATCTTGGAGTGCAGGTTCATAGTTCCTTGAAAGTGGAGTCACAGGTAGATAGGATAGTGAAGAAAGCATTTGGTATGCTTTTCTTTATTGGTCAGAGCATCAGGAATAGGAGTTGGGAGGTCATGTTGTGGCTGGACAGGGCATTAATTAGGCCAATTTGGAATATTGCGTGCAATTCTGGTCTCCCTCCTATCAGAAGGATATTGTGAAACATGAAAGGATTCAGAAAAGATTTACAAAAATGTTGCCAGGGTTGGTGGGTTTGAGCTATAAGGAGAGGTTGAATAGGCTGGAGCTGTTTTCCCTGGAGCATCGGAGACTGAGTAGTGACCTTATAGAGGTTTATAAAATCACGAGGGGCATGGTACGGTAAATATGTAAGATCTTTTCCCTGGGGTAGAGGAGTCCAGAACTAGAAGGCATAAGTTTAGGGTGAGAGGGAAAGATTTAAAAGGGACCTAAGTGGCAACTTTTTCACACTGAGAGTGTTGCGTGTATGGAATGAGCTGTCAGAGAAAATGGTGGAGGCTGGTACAATTACAGCATTTAAAAGGCATCTGGATGAGTATATGAATAGGAAGTGTTTAGAGGGATATGAGCCAAGTGCTGGCAAATGAGACTAGATTAGGTTAGGGTATCTGGTCGGCATGGATGAGTTGGATCAAAGCGACTGTTTCCATGCTGTACATCTCTATCACTCTAAATACCTTATCTTCGATCCACAATAAACTATTGCCCTAGGTAGCACGGGGGCTCAATGGTTAACACCATGGATCTGGGTTTGATTCCAATCTTGGCTAACTAACTGTGTGGAGATTGCACATTCTCCCTATTTCTGTGTGGGTTTCCATCGAGTGCTCCAGTTTCCTCTCACAGTCTAAAGGTGTGCGGAATACATGGATTCACCTTGTTAAATACAGTGTTACAGGATAGGGTAGGGGGCTGGGTCTGTATGGGATGCTCTTCCGAGGGTTGGTGCAGTCTTAATGGGCTGAATGGCCTCTTTCCACACCGTAGGGGTCCTGTGATTCTATATTTTAGAGGACTAAATGTCCCAAAGTAGATTGATTTCCACTGCAAAGAGGTTTTAAAATAATCATATTTTTCAAATTCTGGGTCCCAAGATATGAGGCCATGGTGAAACTACGCATCACAGCATGCTCATACTGAAATCTTTTCTATTCAACCTGTTCAGACATATTATTATATATCTCTGCAGCAGGTGGGACTTGAGCCTGAGCCTCCTGGATTAGAGATAGGAACAGTACCATTGTGACACAACGACACTAAAATTCATCACTAATAATGAAATACCGTGCCGTTTGAGTACGCAGCTCTGCATTCTCTAGGTAGGTACATGGGTAGCTGAAACTAAGTGAGGAAAGACTCAGGCCAATTTATGAGAACCGGTTTGCATTGGGGAAGCATTGCCACCTGACTTCAGATAGTTTAGTTCAGATGGAATCCACTGTATTCCCCATGACCAAGCATAACCAAACCTCAGGTTCTCCTCACTGCCAGGCAGCTACCTTATTGAATCCAACACCTTCCCAACCCCACTTTAAGACCCTGTTCACTTCAGTTTCTCCACAAATGACTGGAAGCCCTGACAGCACAGGACAGAGATGAAGGAGTAACAAAACAGTTTAAGAGAATCAGAGGCGTATTAATAAGTGAAGACTAAAACAGGAAATCAAAGCAGGGAGAGCAACATAAGACAATGGCGTAAAGTGAAAGGGAACAGGGATGGATTTACCCAATTCCCCACAGAACAATAAGGAGAAGAGAGAGTTTTAAATTCTCAGGAGTTTTTTTTATGCATGTAGTTCTAAGTTTATAGGATGCAATGCTACTGTAAAATAGTGTTAATTACAAAACCGTAAGGTTCAGCATTTCCAAAAGAAACCGAGTTAAATGTCAAAACAATATCCAATTAGTATTTTAAAAATTGTCAGAAGAAATGTATATCTCATTTAAAGTAGATAATAATAACTAGATTTTGCCACCTCTACATTTCAGAGTTGTTAAGTCAGCAAGATTCATAGAGAACTTTAAATAAACGCTCTTAATCTTACAAACTGTAATAAGTACAGTATATTCTAAATTAGCACTAGCACTGAGCTATGGAACAGCAGGGCATGAATTAAATGGTGAATATACATTCCTTGTTCCAGTAATGAATAACAAAAACGACATGAATAATGCACAACAGTCTCCAATTACTATGTTTCTGTGAACTTTCCTGGATGAGGATTTATGACATCTCTAATTCACAACCAATGAATGTATCTACCATGTTACACTTGCTTTTCTACAGTCAAGCCCATACAAGTATATAGAAACATAAAAAGAAAGCCTGCTTTCATTTAAATGGCATCTTTCACAACCACCAAGTGTTCAAAATATTTTATTGCAAATAAAGTCCCTTGCAGTACTCTTATTATATAGGAAATGTACCCACAAATTTGTACACAGCATGCTCACACAAACGTTATAGATACAGAAGATTCAGGAGCAGGAGTTGGCCAACCTGATAATGACCAGACAAGTTATTTTAGTGGTGTTGATTTAGTCATAAATAGTATCCAGGTAATGGCAAACCTATACTTCTCTTTCGGGTGAGAGGGGAAAAATTTAATAAGGACCTAAGAGGCAACTTTTTCACGCAGAGGGTGGTGCTTGCATGGCATGAGTTGCCAGAGGAAGTGGTGGAGGCTGGTACAATTACAACTTTCAAAAGGCATCTGGATAGGTATATAAACAGGAAGGGTTTAGAGGGAAATAGGCCAAGCGCTGGCAAATGGGACTAGATTAGTTTAGGATATCTGGTCAGCATGGATGAGTTGGACCGAAAGAACTGTTTTCGTGCTGTACACCTCAATGACACTTTGACTCTAAAATAGCATTATGGGATCTTTTATAACCAACTGGGAAGGCAGATGGGATCTCAGCTTAAATATCACCAAAGGATGGCATCTTCATGGTGTAGTCCTCTATTAGGGCTGCACCGGAGTGTCTGCTTTGACTTTTGAGCTTAAATCCTCAAATTGGAAGACAACATGAGTAAAGGATCTTGTTTTATCTAAGATTCTACTATCCTGTCTCATCCAAAAAGTGATTACCATTTGACTAAAAAAATGTACATCTGACATGTTTTTAATTTTATTTGACTAATTTAAATTTATGTTGCCTTGGCTTGGCAAAGTTTACATGTGCCACTTCTCATTACCATTATGTACATTATTTGATATATATTGGTATGGAATGAGGTTGTCATTTAATCTTCTTCAGCTTTTCTAGTATCTCCTGAGGACATGTCAGCTGTAGACATGAAATCATTCCTATTTGTCTTATTGCATGCTATTAAATTTAAATTGTGAAGCCTTAAAGAGTGCAAAAATGTGTTTAAAAAAGGGGCACTCCATCCTGAATTCCTGTTGACTATCAATCTACATCATGGTATTGTTCCCTATTTCATATGCAATTCATTGGCTTTTTTTAAAAAAAAATTAGGCAACAAATGTACCCATTTCCATTCTTGTAGGAGCTTTTTTACCAAACAGATAATCATTTGTTGTGATAACTAGCACTTGCCAAGTTGTTTCATTTTAAGCACCCATCAACACCCAGCATATTATTCTGGGAATCA
The DNA here is from genome assembly GCF_047496795.1 of Chiloscyllium punctatum. NCBI lineage: Eukaryota > Metazoa > Chordata > Chondrichthyes > Orectolobiformes > Hemiscylliidae > Chiloscyllium > Chiloscyllium punctatum. The sequence continues at coordinate 86,453,878 of NC_092746.1, read as the reverse complement.
GAGCTAGTATTCGGTCCTTTACATATATCACAACCTAGAAACTCAATGACATCTACCCTACTTTTGGGGTGAAATACAAATCCAGGAGAAGGCAAAATTATATGTTTCATGTGTGTAATCAGTTATCACTAGACGTTTGCATGGCAAAATGTTAGGATGGTCTGTAATTGTTTGGGAAATGCCAAAAACAGAACGAGACTTACAGCTCATGCAAACTGCTGACATAATGCCATTTTCAAACAATTCTTACAATTTGGTGAGTAACTGGCACAAGGTCTGGTTAGTTTCCTTGGATGCTCCAAAGTGAACAAGCAATCCTCAAAAGAAATATGAATCTCCCTCCAAAGCAGGAAGAACATAACTTGATATCTCCCTGAACATTGAAGCCAGATGAAGACAGAGTGTTACTAAATATACTGCTAAGAAAAACAAATCTCAAAATAAGCCTTTGGCCACTTCCATGTGCATCAAGACACTTTGACATTCAGGTAGAATCCCTTTTCTAAGCTAAAGTTTTCTCTCCTTCTAAGTTTCAACTGGTTTTATAACATTAATTGAACCACAATAATTAAATAGAAACCTTGCACTTCCTTCCCAGATGAACATTTCTAAAAAAAGACAACCTCTAATTATCTCAGCTATATTCCCTTCATTTATACAGACACTTCTTTCTTTTAAAGATTTAATTTACTCCCGAGCCATTTCATTGCTAGTATGATATTGGAGAGTTATTTCATTTTTTCACTGGAGTGTGTTTGCTATTTTGTTCCCGAGTGTATTTTTGCAGCCTAATATTTTTAACATTTGTTATGATCCCAGCTGATAGTGTGTCTGGGCAAGTTAGATCCCAAAATGAAATCAGTCCTGACAGATTATATTTCTTTTCTTTTAGTTAACTAGGTGATCGTTCACTGAAACATAGTCTCAAGAGGCAGCAGAGCTTCTTTAATGACAAAATAGAAGTTTATTACATAAAAGATAAAAACAAAAAAGAAGCAAGTTCTCTAGGTACAGAACATAGTTAGAAAAATCTTAAAATACCTGGTAAAACATGTTTTCATCATATTCTCTCATCCTGTTCTATCACTTTACAGAGATTCAAACCTAGAGAAATGATATATCTCTGTCAAATGTTTAAGTTCACCTTAATTGATTCTCCTCAGATTCTATCCTGTGAACTATGACATCTTCCTGCATGAATACTCACAAAACAGAGAGTTTAGACCTTCTCAGCTTCTGATAATACTCAGACTTCTAATCAAACCTTCTGGTCTCGAAGGCACACACACTAACCTTTTCTAATGAGGTAACCTATTCCCTTGACTACCCTAAAAATACTGGATTAGTGGTGCTGGAAGAGCATAGCAGTTCAGGCAGCATCCAACGAGCAGCGAAATCGACGGAAGGGCTTTTGCCCGAAACGTCGATTTCGCTGCTCGTTGGATGCTGCCTGAACTGCTGTGCTCTTCCAGCACCACTAATCCAGTATTTGGTTTTCAGCATCTGCAGTCATTGTTTTTACCCTAAAAATACCTTGTCTTGCAGAGACACTATATTTGTTTCTGATTTTCCAGTCAGACCTCCTCTGAACTGCCCTAAAAAAATTATCAATCTCTGGGTTTTCTAAACCAGAAATCAATCTTTGATTATAATGAACCAAAACAAAGTTTACTTCACATGTTATAAACCACCTCAGTAAAACCACCCCAGCGGTTCCCTGCTTTCTGACAGAAATTGAATTAAGTTACTGTTCCAGAAGAACTATCTGACCCAGTGTTCAAATTGTTTTTAAAACCCTTCTCAAAAGTCACTAACAATCAAATGCCACTATTTCAAAATCCAAACTCTAGAAATAATAATGTATATAAATCACATACTTTCTGATATTCTTTCCTACCTTCTTTCCCTCAACTTTTCCTGTAGGTTTTAATTGGCTTTTTTTTTTAGCTTCCATTTTCAATTCTTTACCCTTCCACATTGAAGAACTTTTTTTCCCCATTTATATCGATTTTTCTTTGATATATACAAGTTTTCCACTTGAACAAACTTCCATTTTTACCTCAATTTATCTTATTCATGGTTATGCACTCGACTTAGTAAATGTAAATTCTTTAAATACTAGGAGATGTCCTTTCTTCAGTCACTTGTTTTTCTCCTGGTTTTTGCTGGTCCTGAGTGACAGATAATCTAAATTATATTATACTCATTTATCTGCAGATCGATTTGCTTATGTGAATGGTATCCTGCTTACGTGCAAAACCCAAAGCTGATAACACGTACAACCCATTCGGATTGAAATCCATGCCTATCCCTGCCAAAGATTAAATAATTACATAAAATTCCTCGTCAGGCTGAGCTCCTGTTTTGTACATTGTCCACGGGAAGGTTTACACACAGATCTAGAATGTTACAGGATAACGTTAACTGATTTATGCATCTAGATTAAATACGCTCTTGGAATCAGTAATACTAATCTCATTTCTAAATGGAACTCATGTTCCTCATGATCTGGATAATATGCTTACCATCTGATGCCCAGATAAATAATAACATTATTCAGTAATCTGCATAACATGCCCCCTTATTGGAGAGAAATCAGAGTTAAAGATTCGAGTCCAGTGACCCTTCCTCAGAAATCTTCCTCTGTTCTGAAGAAGGGTCACTGGACCAGAAACGTTAACTCTGATTTCTCTCCACAGATGCTGCCTGACCTGTTGAGCTTTTCCAGCAATTTCTGTTTTGTTTCTGATTTCCAGCATCTACAATTCTTTCGGTTTTTGTGACCCCTTATTGTCTGCACTCGCACATCAGTATGTGGTTGAATACTTCTTCAAAAGTTTAACATAAAGTACAATCGTAAAGTGAGCCTGATGTTGGATCAGCAAACCAATTTACTTACATGATGTATGCAAAAAAATGGATTACAGGCAAACTTTAGATGCATCCTCTCCCACCACTGGTAATATAGCGAAAGGTAAGATAATGAAAGGAAAGGCAGAGCTGTAGTAGCACAGGGAAAAGTCAGTATATCCAACCTGAAATACATAGCTTCATTTAAATATCCAATGAAGATTCTCAGCCTGAAGCCAGTCATATTGATGGCTGACAGCTTATAATACAGACAAGTGATAGGAGGTCAGAGACCTGCAGGAAAGTATAAATGCATGCTTCAGAACTGTCATCAGGAAGATAATTACCCTGTAGAAGGTGTTGGCGAGCTGATTTAGTTATAGAGATGTACAGCATAGAAACAGACCCTTCAGTCCAACCCATCCATGCTGACCAGATTTTAAACCAACTTGTCGTGTTGGAACTTAAATACAACAGCTCTTGACACTGAATTTTAACATGCAACACTGGAACAGGACCATTAGGCAGCAATGGGAGTCGAATCCATACCTCTGCAACCTGAATCCAGTGGTGCAGACCGCTCAGCCAACGCATCAGACACATAGAATCCCTACAGTGTGGAAACTCTTGAACTACTGTAGTTTTGTAGTGTAGAAACGCTCACAGAGCTGTTAGAAAGAGTTCCAGGATCTTGATCCAATGACAGCAAGGGAACAGTGGTATTATTCCAAGTCAGGATGGTCTGTGGCTTGGAGCAGCATTGCAGGGGGTGATCTTCCCATGCTTCTGCTGCATTTGCCCTTCAGAATGGTAAAGGCTGTGGCTTTGGAAGAAGAAGAAGTCCTGGTAAGTTTCGATTATATTAGATCAGATTCCCTACAGTGTGGAAACAGGCCCTTTGACCCAACAAGTGCACACCAACCCTCCGAAGAAGCATCCACCCAGTCCCATTTCCCTCTGGCTAATGCATCTAACACGATGGGCAACTTAGCATGGCCAATTCACCTGACCTGCACATCTTTGGTCTTGTGGGAGGAAACCGGAGCACCCGGAGGGAGCCCATGCAGACACAGTGTGAATGTGCAAACTCCAAACAGACAGCCACCTATGGCTTGAATCGAACCTGGGACCTTGGTGCTGTGGGGCAGCAGTGCTAACCACTGAGCCACTGTGCCGCCCTGTTACTGAAATGTGTCTTGTAGATGCTATACACTGCTGCCACTGTGCGCTGGTGGTGAAGTGAATATACACTGAAGGTTGGAGATGGACAGTGCCACTACCACTCCTGCTCCTCGGATGCTGCCTGACCTGCTGTGCTTTTCCAGCACCACACTCTCGACTCTGATCTCCAGCATCTGCAGTCCTCACTTTCTCCTAGTTGTATTGTGTCATAAGAGAAGATTTAGGCTGGGAATTCTGCAGCAAGTAAATCAACTCCTATTTCCCCAAAAACTGTCCATCTGATGGGATATTCCCTACTTGTTTGAGTGAGTGTAACTCCAACAACACTCAAAAAGCTTGATGTTATTCAGGACAAAGCAGTCCACAAACATCAACCCCACTCCAATTTGGGTATCAAGTAACAATAATGTGTACCACCTATATCATTCACAGTAAAAGTTCTGCACAGCTTCTTGGATGGTATCCTTCAAACCCCTGTCACCTCTATCTACAAGGATAAGGACAACAGATACAATGAAAACACTACCTCCTGAAAGTTCCTCTCCAAGCTACTCATGATCTTGACTCAGAAATATATCACTGTTTCGTTAGTGTCTTTGGGTCAAAATCCTAGAGTTGCCTCCCTAATGGCATTGTGGATCTACCGACAGCCATGGTCTGCAACAGTTCAACAGGCAGCTCTCCATCACCTTCATTAATGTAACTAAGGGCAGGCAATAAATGGTGGTTCACGCAATCACCCCCCCAACACAATGAATGAAAGAAAACTGTTTGAATTTCGAGCAGTTTTGACTCAGTTTTTCAGCTGATTACAGACACAGCAAGGCATCAAGGAGGGGAAGAAGTTTGGAAATGTTGTTCTAGGAAGCAGGCACATCCCCTAGGACAGCAATGATTTGGTCAGTGTTCATGGAAAGGAGTGTGTAATCCGGACAGCTACAATGTCTACCCAATGTTAGGGTTCAGGACATTTGCGCAGGGCTGGACAGGATTGTGCATTGGCAGGGGGAGGATCAGTTTTAATGATCCATGTCGGTACCCTGTGTTGGGTACAAACAACACAGGCAGGACATGGAACAAGGTTCTGCATTGACTGTATGAGGAGTTCAGCACCACATTGAAGAGCAGAATCTCCTGATTATTTCCTGAACTACATACCAATTGATAGAGGGCACATAAAATTAGTGAAATGAATAGGTGACTGAAAGAATGGTGAGGGAGAAGTGGGTTCCAGTTTGTTGGAAGCAAAACAGTAACATGGAGAATGAAAGTCAGAGAATGATAAGAAGGGCCAGAATGATAAAGTGGGTCTAAGACTAGTATCATAAACTGAAATAAGGACAACTATGATTTGGCATTTTCGGCTCAGGGACAGATCAAAGAATAGCAGTGGCAGATATTTAAGTAGATATTTCAGAATATACAGAATAAGTATATTCCTGCAGTAATGAAAACTCTAGGGGGAGGACCCACCGTCCACAGTTAACTACAGAAGTTAAGGAAAGAGTGAAACTTGAATAATAAGCATAAAATTGCAAAAGGTGGCAGGCCAAATCATTCAACAGAATATAAAGAGAGGTAAGCAAAGGCTACAGGATGAAGGTGAGGAAGAAATTAGAGTATGAAAGGAAGCCAGTAAGAAATGTAAAAATGATAACAAGATTTTATACAGATATGTAAAAGGAGAAAGAGTAAGTAAACTTCATGTTGACCCTCTAAGAGAGCAAGAATGAAGAATTAAAATTTGGTAACAAGGAAATGGCGGATGAAATGAACAAATGTTTTCCTTCTGTCTTCATTATAAAGAACACAGAAAAAAATCCAGTTATAATTGTAAGTTAGGAGGTGGAATGGTGGAAGGAAATTGCTGAAATTCCAATCACTAGGGAAATGCTGGACTGACCATCTGGTCCTAATGGACAAAACCCTGGAATATTAAAAGAGGTTAGGAAGGTCATGAATGGGTTGCTGTTAATTTTTGAATGTTTACAAGTTTCTGAAAAGGTTTCATCAAATGGGAAAGTAGCAAATATAAATGGTAGAGAGGCAGAAAATAGGAATTTATAGACCAGTTAACTTGACGTCTATTGTGGGGAAGGTTTTAAATTCAATAATTTAGGAGGTCAAAGCCAGGCAGTTGTAAGAATTCAAAGTAATCGGGTAGAGTCAGCATGATTTTGTGAAAGGGAAATTATGTTTAACCAATTTACTGGCTTTCCTATGTAATATACACTGTGGATAAAGAGAGCCTGTAGGCATACTGAACTTGGGTTTCTTAAGGCATTCGATAAGGTGCCACAACATGTAGGGTAATGCATTAACGTGGATAGAGGATTAGCCAGCTGGTGACAAACAAACAGGTCTTTGTCTATTGGAGAGTGCAGAACCTCAGGGCTCTATGATGAAACCTCAGCTTTTAGACTTTATTCCCATAACCTATTAAAAGGAAGTGAAGATCTGGTAGCTAAATCTGCAGATGACACACAGATAGGCAGGACTGTATGTAGTGAAGAGGACATAAGGAGGATGGAGATGGATCTAAAAAGGTTGAGTAAGTGAGCAAAAATCTAGTAAGTAGAATATAATATGGTAAAATATGAGGTTGTTTAGTTTTGCAGGATAAAGTTTTTAAAAATTGCCTAAATGTAGAATGACTCCAGAATTCCAAGATGTGGAGGGATTTAGCTATTCCACTCCAGAAGTCATAAAATGTTGGCATGTAGTACTGCAAGCAGTCAAAGAAGCTAAGGGACTATAATCCTCTATCGTGAGAGGAACTGACCATAAAAGTCAGGATGTTATGCTTCAATTATATTGGACATTGGTGAGACCAGAGAGAGTCACAGAGTACAGTTTTGGTCTTCACATTTAAGAAAGGATATTAAGGTGTTTCAGAAAAGATCTCTTAGATTGATACCTGGCATAAAAGAATTGCCTTATGAGGAAATAGTGGGCAGACCAGCTTTGATTTTGCTGGAGATTAGAAGAGTGAGGATTGACTTGATTGAAGTATGTGAGATCCTAGAACCTCATAAGGTAGACACGGAAAGGATATGTTCTCTGTGGAGAAATCCAGAACGAGAGGAATTTAAAAGTTAAGATACACCCTTCTGAACAAGATAATCAGAATGTTTTTATCTCAGTATTCTGCAACTTTGGATGTCACTGCCTCAGAGAGCAGCGGAGGCAGAATCACTGAATATTTTTAACTTTGAAGTAGATACTCATAGGTGTTTACATATCAGAAGGAGGCCATTCAGCCCTTTGTGTCTGCATAACTCAACAAAAATCTTCACTAATCCCATTTTTCAGGTCGAAGGCAATGCAAGTGAATACCTAAATACTCCTTATACATAGAAGTTTCCTGCACAACCATCCTATCAGGAAGTGAGTTTCAGTCTCCCTCCACCCTGAGTGAAAAATATTCTCCCCAACTCTCCTCCTATGCGTTCTTGTATACAGTACTATGCCTCAGCTAATAAAGGCAAGTATCCCACATATTTTCTTAACCACTTTTGCTGCCTGCCTGTTACCTTCAGGGATCTGTGGATATGCTGATTAAGGTACTGCTATCTCTAGTGCCTTCCAGAGTCCTACAATTCATAGTGTAATCCTTTGCATTATTGCCCCTTCCCAACTGCATTACCTCACACTCTTCCGGGTAGAATTCCATTTTCCACTGTTCAGATTTATCTATAATCTCATCAAGCGCAAATATGGGCGGCACGGTGGCACAGTGGTTAGCACTGTTGCCTCACAGCGCCTGAGACCCGGGTTCAATTCCCGCCTCAGGCGACTGACTGTGTGGAGTTTGCACGTTCTCCCCGTGTCTGCGTGGGTTTCCTCCGGGTGCTCCGGTTTCCTCCCACAGTCCAAAGATGTGCAGGCCAGGTGAATTGGCCGTGCTAAATTGCCCATAGTGTTAGGTAAGGGGTAAATGTAGATGTAGGGGTATGGGTGGGTTACGCTTCGGCGGGGCGGTGTGGACTTGTTGGGCCGAAGGGCCTGTTTCCACACTGTAAGTAATCTAATCTAATCTAAAATATATTCTGTTCCTCAGAATTCTTTCTAATAACTTCTCCAACACTCAGGTTAGACTGATTGGACTGATTTCCTGGTCTATCCTTTCCTCACTTTTTTAATACATTATTCTTATCTGAGGGAATTAAAGATGATGAAGCATAGATGGGGATGTGAAATTCAAAACAGAATTAGACATCCATAAACACATTAAATGACAGAGCAATCTCAGGGGATAAACAACCACCTTAATGAAGTTGCTGGATGGTTAGTGTGACCAGTAATTAGTGCAGTAACTATTCAGGTGAGTACATTTGTACATCTTGAAGGAACTGTAAGCAAGCGATTTCAGAAGATTGGATCTTACTATCCCAGCTCACACTATATAAACACTTTCACAAAACTGATTTAGCCATTTTTTTTCCATACTAGGTCAGTAGAAGTCACCTATTATAATATCTGAAATTACTAGAAAAGCTCAGCAGATCAGGCAGCATCCATGGAGAGAAAGTTGTGATTGTGGTGCTGGAAAAGCGCAGCAGGTCAGGCAGCATCCGAGGAGCAGGAGAATCGACGTTTTGGGCAAAAGCCCTTCATCAGGAATTTTGCCTGAAATATCGACTTTCCTACTTCTCGGACCAGCACCACACTCTCGACTCAATCTCCAGCAACTGCAGTCATCATTCTCGTCTCCATGGAGAGAACGCAGAGTGACCCTTCTTCAGAACAATAATACTATTTTTGATTTAAATCTCAACAAATAAAATCTTATTGTGTCCTTTACCTGCCATGAGGGTTTGTTCCAATCCTTTTCCTCGGTGTGTCAATCCATCTGAATGTTCATTTCATCTTTTCATTCTAAATTTTCACTCTCTTTTTCTCTTAGCTCTGCCTTACACACCACTGTGAATTGTAATCACTCCTATTTTGTGGTATGTCTAAAGAAAGCAATGAGATTTACAAGGCCATTGTTGCTCCATTCAAAATGGCTAATTTGTTGACATTAGAATGTCAACAAAGCAGTCCTCAGAAGTAGCATGAAACCACTTCATTCTGATTTGACATTTGCTTAAAATCACCTCAATGACAATTTCAGACGCTGGATGCTAATTTTACAAGGTCTATTTGTTTAATTACAGGGACAGAAAAATGCTTGTGTATTTTGGTTGAGCCTGTCAGGTACCTTGATGACAAGGATATTTCTGCTCATGTGGATTGTAACACAGTGCCTCTGAAGTCTAGAACTCTCTCTATTTCCAGCTCTCAAATGTAATTGTTTGCACAGAAGCAAAAAAAAGTGTTGCTGCTGGCTTCAACTGATACAAGCAATTTTCTTTTTCATTAGCAAAAGCTTTCAGACGCAAAGCAAGACTGATGGCTAGGCAGACAACAGCTCACTAAAGTGAGATGCTGAGCAGGGATAACAATTCTGATGAAGTCAATCAAGCTCCAAATTTGGGATTCTAGCACTCATTTAGTAGACTTGAACCCCCTCCTGCAACTTCCCCCACAGCATTATTATTTCAAATATGCTTTGAATATTGAATTAAGTTTAAATTGGGAGCAGTCATTCTATCTTTTGAAGAAGTTTGAATTTCTGCTTTCTTTAAGGAACTGCACTTGCACAAAGTTGTACATGCTTTGTAATGGACAGAAGTGTCCAAACAATATAAGGGGGATCAGTACAAACACTGAGGTGACCAGTTAAGTTCCTATGGTGATGAGGGAGGGCATGTTATGAGCAGCCTGGTGATGCAGCTGGTAGCTCTTGGATGTAGAGCTGAAATCAGAGTGCTGGGATAACCAAACAGTACTGATCAATGTGAACCATACAGTCATCGAGATGTACAACACGGAACCAGACCCTTCAGTCCAACTCGTCCATGCCGAACAGATATCCCAAACCAATCTAGTCACACCTGTCAACTCCTGCCAGGACCAGTGAGGAGAGTGATAGATGGAGCAATGTAAATTAAGGTGGGTGTGTCTTCGTTGTACCTTTATTATTTGTATTAAATATCATCTTGATTTCATTAAGTGAAACATTTTAAAAACTGAAACTGAATTTTCATTTTCTATCATTTATTGGAAGCCATCATAATCAGCAACACTTAGGATGCGTTTGTCCACTATAGAATGTAATTGTCCTTATGCTTTATATCATCATCTCTAAACCTTTTTATTCTTACCTATATGATTACTATATATATTTTTATCGCAAATGTCATTCTCATTTAACCAGATTATATTCCATCTGTGATCCTCTTCTCCACTCATTCAACCTGTCAAAATCCCTTTGAAGCCTCTTTAAATACTCCTCACAATTTACATTCCCTCAACTTGTTTTCCAAGTCAGGATAGTGAGTGAACAAATTTTGTGTCAGCTGTAAACTTGAAAATATTTCAATGTATATTCTTCTATTGTAATATACCTTCCTCTTTGGCACAAATGTTCACTGGGAAAGATGAAGCAATAACAGGTAGCAAAAGCAGATTGCATGAAAGCAAGTGGCTGACAAGGATATCAGAAAGAAAGCCTGAGGACAGGGAGCAATTTAGAAATCAGCAAATGATGACCAAGAAATTAATAAAGAAGGTTAAAAAAGAACATAAGTACAATGTAACGAGAAACTCAAAGTGGATCTGTAAGAGATTATTTAAGTACTTGAAAAGAAATAGAGTAACTGGAATAAAACAAAATTCTTGTGAGACAGCAGTGAGATGCCTTTTTAGGGGGATTATTGTTTTTTTATTTGTCTAATTCAATGCAGATCTCACCTCATAATTGTGCAGCATCCTATCCTACCCTGTGGGGCAACTATACACTTGTCTTAGTGGTTACCTCCTCTGGAGCTCGAACACCTTGCAACAGTATCTCAAGCCATAGTGTTATGGACCAGGTCAGCGCCCCCTCCCCCCCCCCCAAAAACATTTCAAGAAGGTAGCCCAGACCCTAACTTTTCTCGTTGTTTTAAGCAGATGCAAGGTGGATATTCCAGGAGCGATGCAGCTGGTCAAACCACTCAGTTTTAAACAAAAGAGAATTTATTTACAGAATGCCAAATGAAACAAAAGCAAAAGAAAACAGAATATGGAATAACTTAACCTATCTGAAAGCCCAAGCAACTCTAAGACAACTTAGTGATGTTGTTCCAATTTCCGGCAACATCCCAATAAGCACCTCCCTGACAAAAAAAGGTAAATTCAAACACAGGTTCTTACAGGAAAGATGTCAGAAAGAGAGTCAGCCAGAATACCTCTTTTGAATCAGAGAACCTTTTTCCTCAGCAACTTTCTTTCACAAGCAGCTTCACACTAAACCAAACTAGAAAAAAAACCTGAGCTGGAATAAATGGCCACTCTCTTTTCATTATACAAGTGTTCCCAAAAAAAACACAAACCTAAAAGCCTATTTGTTGCCTTTGGCAGTATCGCTTCACCATTATTAAAGTAGCTAGTTCAGACATATTGGCACCTCTGCCTTTAAGAACCCTCTCTAAAAGAAACCAAGGGTAAAATAACCTCATTAAAGGGGTGTAGGTTTGCTCACCGAGCTGTAGGTTTGATATCCAGATGTTTCATTACCTGGCTAGGTAACATCATCAGTGGCGACCTCCAAGTGAATTGAAGCTGTTGTCTCCTGCTTTCTATTTATATCTTTCACCTGGATGGGGTTCCTGGGGTTTGTGGTGATGTCATTTCCTGTCAATTTTCTGATGGCATCTAGATCTATGTGTTTGTTTATGGCATTGTGGTTGGAGTGCCAGGCCCCTAGAAATTCTCTGGCATGCATTTGCTTCAGGATTCATAGCAGAAGCAGTAATGCAAAGACTAGAATAAAACAGCCCTACCAACCATCAAACCAAAAATCTGGGTCCGCTACGTAAATGACACATTTGTCATCACAAAACGAAACAAGATAGAAGAGACATTTAACATCATCAACAACACCCTCACAGGCATAAAGTTCACCAAGAAGGAAGAAACCGACAACAAACTCGCATTCCTGGACGTCACAGTCGAAAGAAAGGACAACGGAGAACTATAAACCTGCATATACAGAAAACCGACAAACACTGACCAAATACTTAACTACACCAGCAACCGTCCCAACACACACAAACAAAGCTGTATCAGAACACTATTCCAACGAGCCACCACACACTGTAGCACAGACGAACTTCGGAAAACAGAGGAGAACCACCTATACGACGTATTCAAGAAGAACGGATACTCCGAAAACACAGTCCGCAGATTCCTCAGGAACAAACCATGACAAGCAGACCAAACACAGCCAGAAACCCTAACCACCTTACCATACATCAAAGAAGTTTCAGAAATGACAGCCAGACTACTAAGACCCCTCAGAATCCTAGTAGCACACAAACCAACCAACACTCTCAAACAAAAACGAACAAACTTAAAAGACCCAGTACATCTACAAAACTCCATGCAAGGACTGCCACAAACACTACATAGGACAAACAGGAAGAAAGTTAGCACCAGGATACACGAACACCAGCTAGCCACAAAAAGACACGACCCTCTTTCCCTCATAGCCCTACACACAGATGAAAAAAAAGCCACTATTTCGACTGGGACAACACATCTATCCTGGGACAGGCTAAGCAAAGACATGCCAGAGAATTCCTAGGAGGTCTGGCACTCTAACCACAACGCCATAAACAAACACATAGATCTAGATACCATCTATCAACCCCTCAGAAAATGAACAGGAAGTGACATCACCACAAACCCCAGGAACCCCATCCAGGAGAAAGATATAAATAGAAAGCAGGAGACAACAGCTTCGCTTCACTTGGAGGTCGCCACTGATGATGTTACCTAGAGAGGTAATGAAACGTCTGGGTATCAAACCTACAGCTCAGCGAGCAAACCTACACCCTAAACCTCAACCTGAGCTACAAGCCTTCACAAACTTTGCAAAAACCTAGTTAAAGGGGCAGTATCATCACAATAGGCAGTAAATGCACACAACACATGTACATTGGCACCTTGGCACCATGGCCTATCTCCGATCCACTTTAAAGAAGGCTTGTCATGGTTGTTAGCAGTGCTCAATCAAGTCAAGGCAGACAATCTTAAATCAGGTGGTCCTGGCTTAATAGGTCAAGGGCAGCCTCCTTTCCTGGTCTAGGGGATGTGACATGATCAATCAGCTACCTGGGGTGGTCAGAATCAGTATCATTTCGAAATAGGATACGAAGAGCTGAATGTTGGGCAGCTCATTACCTGTCTCGACTCCTTTTGCTTTAATGTGGGCCATTTCCTCCTGCAATGAGACAAAGGGAGTTAAGAATATACATGGAAGTGACTAGCACAGCTGTCAATGCTGGTGCAAGTAGGAGAAATGTGGGGAGAGCAACTGAGCAGACAACACAGAGGACATGAGCGGTTAGTCGTGTGGGCTGTTGGACTGGGTGAGAGCAAGTGAAAGTCATGAACCACCCAGAGTAGCTCCAGGCTCTCTGTGCTTGTCTGGGTGCACAACACCCTTTTTAAAGATGGTGCCAGTGAATGGGATGCCGGGCCATTCTGGCAAGTTCTTTCAACTGTGACAAGTGGTAGAATCAGGTTAGGCACAGGGGAAGGATCAATCGTTAATGAGACGAGTTTGGGATGATGGAGTGAAAAAACTCACTCGTTGTCTCAGAGACAACTTTTCCATGAAACTTGATAAAAGTGACGCTAGCCAAAAATGTAAGATTGAAGATTCTGTCATCTGTGCCTGTTTTCATAGAAGAAGGTACAGATAATCTCCCTAGGCAACCAAAATACTTGTTAAATCACAGAACTACAAGTCACTAATGTGCATAAAGAGGTAGCACTTGAAAAGTTGACTGGATTGCTGGTTGATAAATCCCCTGTATTGGTGTTTATCTTCCAAAATGTTATATATTAAGAGAATTCCCTGCACACTAGGAAGTAACATGGATCAACCTTCAATTTAAGAAGAGAGGGGGAATAGTGAATTATTGTTTGAAATTAGTATTAGGAAATATGTTAGAATCTATAACTAAAGGTATGATAACTGGACGCAGTGCTAAAATTGAATGGATTTATGAAATGGAAATCATATTTAACAAATCTGTTGGAATTTTTTTTGATGATGTTAAATTTTACCATAAGTAAAGGAGAACCAGTGGATTTAGTATACTTAAATTTCCAAAAGGCTTATGATAAGTTCCCATGCAGTATATTAGAGTACACGGAATTGGGTGTAATATACTCATACGAACTGAGAGTTACTGAAAAGTCAGGAAACAGAGAATAGGAAAAAATTGGGTCATTCTCAGAATGGGTGGCAGTTACCAGTAAGTTTCAGCAAGAATTAGCACTAGTGGTATTGCTGTTCATAATCAATATAAATGACGTGGAGTTGAAATATTTCCAAGTCTTTTGATGGCACTAAATTAGGTGGGAAGATGAGTAATGAGAAGGATGTAATGAAGCTTCAAGTGGATTTAGATCGGCTAAGTGAATTGACAAGAGCATACAAAATGGAATATAACGTGAATAAGTGTGAAGTTGTAGAAAAAAAGAAAATAATGAGAGGTTTGAAAGTGCTGATGACCAAAGGATGTGTCCTTCTCAAGTCGCTAAAAGTTAATATGCAGGGACTGCGAACAATAAACAAGGCAAATAGTATATTGGCCTTCACTGCAAGATTTCAGCAAAGTATTAAACATGCCTTGCTAAAATTGTATAGCCTTGGTGAGACCACACTGGCGAACTACAAATATAAAGTCAAAAAGTGTGATACTGGAAAAGTACAGCTGGTCAGGCAACATCCGAGGAGCAGGAGAGTCGACGTTTTCATTATAAACTCTTCAGCAAGAATGTCATTGTGCTTTTCCAGCACCACACACTTTGACTCTGATCTCCAGCATCTACAGTCCTCTCTTTCTCCCAGTGAACGATCAATAAATTGGCCAAAACTAAGGAAGGGTATATTTGCTATAGAGGGAGCATAACAGATTCACCAGACTAATAATAATTTTATTTGCCGTGCTCTGGAAACTTGGTTTGCATTCTCTAAGAATGAGAGGATACCTCACTGAAATATACAATTTTTTTTACTGGGTTAAACAGGGGTGGATGTGGATAAGACATTTCCCTTTGCTGGTGAGTCTCGAATTTAAGACATAATCTTAGGATAAGGGGTAGGCCATTTAAAATGTCATGAGAAGGAATTTCATCACTCAGAGGATGGTTAATGTCTAGAATTCTTGACCTTAGGGAGTTGTGGATTGTCAATCATGGATTATATTTAAGATAGAAATGGATATTTTCTGAGAGCAAGAGATATGGAGTGAGTGTGGGAAAATGGCATTAAGGTAAGCTGACCCACCGTGATTTAACAGAACAGTGAAACAAATTAAACATGAAGAATGACCTACTCCTGCTCCTATGTTTACATCTTCCCATGTTCCTAATGTCACACTCTTTTAACTTCTTTCTAAGGTCATTGTTATTGCATGCATGATTTCCTCTGACCAATTCCCTGTGAAGTAAATATCTTTGCACAGCCTAGTAAACATTGATGTTGCTTTCTCCCCCATGTTTTTTTAATCAGCTCGGCGCGTATTTCATTTATTTCAGCCACTTTTCCAATTTTTATCTCATTTATTGCTGCTGTTATCTCATTCTCTCACATTTCTGGTCTAATGAAATTGAGGCCAATATTATTCACTTTGCGCTTAATCATTTCAAGTTTTTCATTTATTGCATCTAGCTCTTCAATATGCTCCTTCTATCTTTTTCATAACTTCAGCAGAGTTTGTTAATAAAACACCTTCTCTTGTCAGCAAGAGAACTAGGAAAGAGAAGAAGAGAATTTTCCTGACTCAGAGTTGTTCGGATTTGGAATTTGCCTGGGAGAGTAGTGAAGGCGGATTCTGCAGTATGTGACAACATGAAGACAGACAGCCAAAACAAATCAGACTTTTCTACCTCTGTATTTGCAACGCAGTAACATTAAACCATCAAAGACCCCCAATTGTCACATCGATGGTTCCTAAACAGACTTTTGAATAGCCAACCCCAGAGTTTGCAAATAATTAATTTCCAGACACCAGTTTTGGGTCTTAAACAAAAGCTTTTACAATTAATTAATATACAAAGACTTTAGCAGAAAGAAAGTTAAACAACATGGTAATCTACTTAATGTGTATGCTTTAAACCCAAAACATTTATTTTCAGCTTCCATTCACACAAAAGGCAGATAAATAAACACAGTTGAAGGATAAACAAGAGGAATAACAAAACTGGTCAAATTACCAGTTCTGAGGAAGGGTCACCAGACCCAAATTGTTAACTTTGATTTCTCTTTACCGATGCTGCCTGACCTGCTGAGCTTTTCCAGCAACCTCTGTTTTTGTGGCCAAATTAATTAAATGGCTTTCTTGATGCATTTCACAGGCACCGATGTGGACTCCTTGGTTAGTTTTGTGGAACCACCAATTATGGTCACCTTCTCAGTTGATCAGGGCAAAGGCAAAAATACTTTCAACTCAGCTTCCTACTCTTTAGGCTTCTGGAAGCTGGTGTGGGAGATTAGGCAGGGAGCTTGCAAATATTCAAACTGTGTTGTCAGAAGCCAAGCTCATCTCCTCAGTTCAAAAAACATAGTTCAAAAAACATAGTTCAAAAACTTCATCTCTGGTTCTGCCCTAATAGACTTTTTCCCAAGACCTCAATTACCATTCAGCATCTCTTCCAAATTTGCCGGAACCAATTCCGAGGTACAGACTTCATTTATAGCCAACTTCTGCTATCTTTTATACACAATGTGCTTCTCAAGATCGGTGTGTCAGTTAAAACCCTTTTAATCAAAGAATCAGTGTGCAATTAACCTCCAGGCCTGGCCCCACAAACAAACAAAGGATTGTTTGGTCAATTCTTTTTCCTTTCACGACAGGCTGTCCCAAAGTCCACAAGTCACTTCCAGCTCACAATTCACAGCTCACATTTATAAAAGAATAAACATTGAAAAATCAGTGACGGTTCTAGTAAGTGTATGTTGTGGATGGTATGCACAGCTGCTATTGAATGTCAATTGTGAATGGAGTGGATCTGGTGCCAATCAAGCAGGCTGCTTTCTTCTGGATGGTGTTAAGCTTCTTGGAGTGTTGTTAGAGTGACACCTATTCAAGCAACTGAAGTATATTCTATCACAGTCCCGACCTGTGCCTTGCTGGCAGTGGACAGGCTCTCTGAGTCAGGAAGTACTGCTGACCTGATTTTCTAGTCGGAACATATAAGTGGCTAATCCAGTTTAGTTCCTGGTTAACGGTAATCCCAGAATGTTGATAGTGGGAAATCTAGTGACGGCAATGCCACAGAATGTCAAGGGACAATTCTTTCCTGTTGGAGATAGACATTGCCTAGCACTTGTGTAGTGCAAATGTTATTTGCCACGTTTCAGCCCAAGCATGGAGATTGTCCAGGTCTTGTTGCATTTAAACATGGACTGCTTCAATATCTGAGGAGTCGTGAATGGTGCTGAACAATTTGCAATAAATCCCCACTTCTATAAGACCATTAAACATAAGAGCAGAACTAGCCATTCAGTCCTTTGAGTTGGCTTCACCATTCAATTGGATCATTGATGAAGTAGCTGACGATGGTTGGGTGTAGGTCTCCAACCTGAAGAACTCCTACAGAGATGTCTTGGGCTGCCCTAGGACTCACCTATCCCATTGTAAACCCAGTGGTATGTTGAGTTTTGTGCCAATGAGCTAAGGGGTACTGGGAAGCAGGATTGGATGCAGGATGGAGTAGAGATGGTGCAAGGTTGTACATTCGAGGTACAGGGAAAGTAGAGGAGGTCAGTGATGACAACAAATCAGGAATTTGTGAAACAGTGGATTAATATATCAGCGATGACCACAGTGATATCAACTAAAAGAAATAAGTGAGAAGTGGTTGGGAATTAGAATGGAAATATCTAAGAAAAGCCATGCCAAGGCAAAGAATAATGAAACTTAGAAAATAAAATTTTGAGATGTGTAAATTAATTAAAATGACAGATAGAGGGAGGAATAAGTATATACAGCTTTTAAAAATCAAATTGATACAAATATTTAAGGGAAGAAGGGAAAGATGCAACAGGAGAAAGGTCCAGCAGAATAAATGCAAGAATTGATATAAAGTTGTTTTTTAAAAAAGCAAGCAGAATAATTGAAAATATATTGGACAGACAGCCAGCCATTGTTTTAAATAGTTGCACAAATGGAAGGTAGCGGCGATGATAAGGGAGTTTAGGAGCTTGAAAACAAATCATTCCACCCACTGTAATCAATCTGAAAGACATGGAAACACTCATTCTCCTGATCATCAAAAACAATGTGGGATGTACATCATGCGGCGAGCAAGTTACAGTACTGATAAGAACAGCTACAGAGACAGCCACTGTCTTGTTTCCCAGCCAACACTATACTCAAAAACTGTGCATTTTGTTCTGGCTATTCAACTCAATTTTTATTCTAATTGATGGCGTTGTTCAGAGTGGGGATTAAAATTAGGAACAAAACTCCATCTGGTCTCTTCATTGGATGTAAGAGATACCATACCAGGAGTTATCCCAATAAGCTGAGGCAATATTTATTCATCCAAATATATCAGAAGTATTTTAGAACTTCAGTTTCTCCTAAGTTTGTCGTTCTTTTTTAAAAATGAGTTGCCTCGAAAATTATGGAAGCTTGTTACTAGTGATAAACTCTTGATTTAGAATAAGCAGTGCATTTTCTATCTCGTGCTCACATTATCCAAAATGGCTCTGTTGTACTGAGGGGTATATCAGGTTCCACTTGATTGATTATAATAGACTACTCTCTAGTTTGGGAAAGGGTGCAGAATATTTTGAAAGAGGAGATTGACAAGTAGGAGGCCATTGTGTACAATAACACTAATGACAAAGTTAAGGAAAAGGATGAGGTTCTGCAGACAGAATACAGAAAAATAGGCAGGAGGTTAAAAACTGGGTCCTCAAGGGTGATAATATCTGGACTACTACTGATGTCACATGCTGGTGAGGGTAGGAATAGGAGGATAGAGCAGATGAATGCATGGCTGAGGAGCTGCTGCAAAGGGCAAGGTTTCACTTTTTGGACCATTGGGATCTCCCCTGGGTTAGAAATGACCTGTTTAAGAGAGACGGGTCCCACCTGAATTGGAAGGTATCAATAACCTTGTGGGGAAAGTTGCTCATGCTACGCAGGAGATTTTAAACAAGTAAGATGGCAGTGGGGAGGTTTGGGATCCACAGTGATCATGAAAACAGAGAAAAAGCTGAGGACGGTACAATAGGTAAGGGGAGCAAGTCAAATAGTTAAGGCAGACAAGAGATTGGAGGAGAACAAGGTAAAACTGAAAAATTAAACTGTATTTATTTCAATGCAAGAGGTCTGGCAGGTAAAGCAGATGAACATGGAACATGATGAGGGGCATGGGCCTGGAATATCATAACTATTACAGAAATGTGCCTCAGGGCTAGACAGGACTGGCAGCTTAGTTTTCTGGGGGGTAGATACAATAGGAAGGATAGAAAGAGAGGCAAGAGTAAGAGGGAATGACATTTTTGGTTAAGGATAATATTACAGCTGGACTTAGGGAGGATATTCTTGGAAGATGGTCCAGCAAAGTTATTTGACTGGAACTTAAAAATAAGAAATGGATGATCACCTTGTTGGGATTGTATTATAAGCCTCCCCCAAGAGTTATTGGGAAATTGAGAAGCAAATATGTAAGGAGATCTCAGATATCTGTAAGAATAATAGCGTAATGGAAGGGGCTTTTAACTTTCCAGACTTGGAATACAACTGTCATAGTAGTAAGGAATTTGTTAGGTGTGTACAAGAAAATCTGCTTATTTAATATATGGATGTACCTACTAGAGAAGGGCCAATTCTTGACCTTCTCTTGGGGGAAAAAGGCAGAACAAGAAACTGAGGTTCAGTGGGGAGCACTTTGTGGCAAGTGATCATAATTCTATTACTTTTTAAATAGTTATGGAAAAGGATAGAACTGATCAAAAAGTTAATATTCTGAATTGGAGTAGGGCCAATTTTGACAGTATTAGACAGGAACTTTCAAAAGATCATTGGAGGAGACTATTCACAGGACGGTTAAGAAGTGAGATACCTTTAAGAATGAGATATGAGTTCAGAGACAGTTTGTTCCTGTTAGTGTGCAGGGCAAGGCTGGTAGGTGTAGGGAATGTTGGATGACTAGATAAATTGAGTCTCTGGTCAAGAAAAAGAAGGAGGCATACGTCAGGTATAGACAGCTGTGATCAAGTGAATTCCTCAAGGAGTACAAGGGTAGTAGGAATATACTTAAGAGGGAAATCAGGAGGGCAAAAAGGGGATATGATAACACTATGCTGTATAATGCCATCCAGACTGCTATTGACAAACAATTACCTAAAGAATAACATAATGGAATAGCTTTAATACAATTTTCAATAATTTAAGGAGAGATCATTTGCGATGTTACAGAAAAAAACCTAGGGAGTTGGACTAGCTGAGTTGGCCCCATAGAGAACTACATAGTCATGGTCAGCTGAATGGCTTCTTTGTTGCTGTAACTGTTCTATGGTTGTATGATGTACATTTTATGGCTGGCTAATTTTTCATACTCTAGTGCTGAGTCATAGAGGCATACAACATGGAAACAGACGCTTTGGTCCAACTCATTTACAATGATCAAACATCCCAATCTGGCCTCATCCCATTTTCTAGTATTTGGCCCATGTCCTATTCATATACCCAGCCAGATGCCTTTTAAATGTTGTAATTAAACACAACTTCACCACTTCCTCTGGCAAATCATTTCATACATGCACCACCCTCTGCATGAATATGTTACTTCACAGGTCTTTTTTTAAATCTCTCACCTTAAATCTATACCCTCTAAGTTTTAACAGGATAATGTTCTTCCTTGTATTCAATACATTTGGTGGAATCTATGATTTGACAACTGGAAAAGTAATTTCTATGATTATAGTTTGGTGGGGTTATTTTAATGTTCTTATCCTATCCATATTGATTTTTAAATGTTTGTTTCTAAAGCAACTGGAACCATGGGCCTTTTGGCAGATTTGGCTTTGCAACATTGGCATTCTAAATGGTAAGCCAGGCTTCAGTATGTCACCTATAGTTTACTGCTCAGCAATCTCTTTATCTCGACAGTAAAACTGGGACACAAACCACATGAAAGGCATTACAGAAATGCAAATGGTTGTTGTTTTGGGCTGGCTTCCCATGTAACAGGTATGATGTGGAGGTGCCAATGTTGGACTGGGTTGGACAAAGTTAAAAATTACACAATACCAGGTTATATTCATCAAGTAGCTAGTGACACTGAATTTATAGTAAAAGACCAAATTGTCATACAACTGAATGCGACGTATTGAACAAATCTAGATTGCTGTTAAGTCTTTAATCACTTAGAATGGGAATTCGGGCTTTGGTTGGTCAATATGCAAATCCCAACATTCTTTCAAATCAGAGTCCCGAGATAATTTAAGGTTTTATCAGTTTTTTTAAGAAAGATGACACGTCAGCTCAGACAATGCATTAAAGGTGTGAGGTTAGAATTTGTTTCTATCCCAATCTTGAATCAGGATGGTTCTGTTTTCAAAGTTGGAATTTATAAAATGTCACATTGACTGACTGCCGGCAGATAGTGTGATTTTTAAACAAAATAGAATGTATGTGCAAATACAAGTCTGCAAATTTGAGTGTGATGGACTATATGCCTGTGACAGGGTGTGTATGTGAGTGTGAGGGAGTGTGTGTGTATGTGAGAGTGCATAGTGTGGTTGAGTCACATAGAGCATGACATGAACCCAAGATCCTAGTTGAGGCCATCCTTATGGGTACCGAACTTGGCTATCAGCCTCTGCTCGGCAACTCTGTTGTTGCGAATCCCAAAGTCCACATTAGAGGCTGGTCACCCGAAGATCCGAGATTGAATGTCCTTGACTGCTGAAGTGATCCCCCCACTGGGAACTGCATTGCCTGAGCTGAGATGTCAACATTTCTTTTTACATATACTGAAAAAACCTTTAGGTATCCCAGGGCAGTGACTTGAAAGAAATTCTGGGATTTACATATTAATCAATCAAAACCTGCATCCCCATTCTAAGTGATTAAAGACTTAATAGCAATAGGTTTGTTCAATACATCGCATCAGTTGTATGACACTTTGATCTTTGACTATAAATTCTGTATCTTATGATCCTGCCCCATTAGCTACCGACAAAGGATCAGCACTCCGAAAGCTGTACTTTCAAATAAACCTGTTGGACTATAAACTGGTGTTGTGCGATTTTTAACCATGTGACAGGTAAGCGAGAAGTAAAATCCAGCAAAAAGGGAAACAAAACCAAAGCTGCAATAAGATTTACATTCTGCGTTTATACTGATGCCATAGGGGTGGTTTCAGCAATAGTAATAGTTGACAAAAGTACAGACACTGAAGAAAAGCAAAATAGAAAGGCAAGTTTGTTGATTTTCACATATGTCCCAAGAGACAAGACGTCTGGTCATAATGGAACAAGGATGTTGCTGCATGGAAGCGAGAGAGGGAGCAATATCTTTGCGGGGCAATTCCCTTCATCAGTCAATTATAGGAGCTAAAAAATGTGCAGCCTTCACAATCTCACTCTGTTTGTGATGTTTACTGGAAACAGTGGGAAACTAATCAGAAAAATCTAAGAAAAATGCCCAATTGTTCTGAAGCCTTTTTGCAAAGTACATGTTCAATGAGATGTGAACAAAATACCAATTAAAGACTAGCATCACACACTGATGATGCCGCTACTCAGCAAACAAACTGACAACAACATTAACCAGACTAATGGTAACATTGTTTATTGATCTTAATTGACAAGTTTGGATCTCTTCATAAGACTCAAAATGACATGACACATGGTAGTTATCAGTTACTTTTCAGATTTCTTTATTTTCTCAATATTCAGACTTGTTATTTGTAAACTTGTAGTGAAATTATAATCTAGTACTTTTAAAAGGAAGTTATGATAACTTATCTACCTTTGTGCCTAACATATTTGAATATTGGAGGTAGAATCATTTGTGATATTATTTAACAAAGTATGGATAGAATCAAATAAATATACTTCGAAGCCGATTTATTTTGCTATTTAAATATGTATCAAAACTCAAAAGAGACACCAAGAAGAACTTAAACCACGAAAAAAGACAGAATTTGCCCAAGCAATCATTCCTTGTGTTTTAAATAATCACAACATACTTACTGGTTATGGTTAGCTGAAAAGGAACAGACAGTGCCATATGAATTACCACATGGTTAGCTTTAAATGAGGCTTTCTCCCTCACTTTAGCACAGCTGATTCAGACATTTTAAAAGGAGGCTGCTGAAGTTGTTAACAGCCTCTACCATTGCAAGAACTGCTGCACAGCTCAAGATGAAGTTTAATGATCCTACAAGGGTGGCCAAGGTCAGTCAGGACATTGTTCCCATTGCATCACTGACACAGCCTTCACTCACGTCTGCAGCTTTGGTGCTGCTTCTACATCAATCCAGGGAAACTTACTTATGGTGGAAAAAAAAACTTCTAGAAGCAGAAAAGCACTGATTCATGTCTATTTTTTGAACTTGTTTTAATGCCACAAGGGTATCTAGCCTTGATGTACAGTTGATTTCAAGAGGCTATGCATCTACAGATTTCATCCTGGTGGGATATATATTCAAATTGTGCAAAAGAACTGCTCTTGCCACTCTTTTCCCACAAAGGAAAAAATCTACAATGATCAACAAAATGCCAGCAGAAAAGTATCACCGAGATTCAAAACCTAGGCCTCAATTCTAAGAGAAACAGGAGGGTGATAGCAATGTCACAAAGATCACAAAGAAATACTTAGCATCTTATTCCTGCTCACTATTGGGACCAATGCAAACTGCTCAGGAAAATATTTAATTCAAATTCAGTTAGGGACCAGGAGGAATATGAATTATCTGGCTCACTATTGTCCCATTAGTCTCCCCCACTCAGTGCAGAGGAGGCTTCAGTATTCACTGTTCCCTCACAGTCATTGGATCACAATCCTGGAATTCCCTCCCTAAGGGTGCTATGGGCCTACCTACTGCATGTGGACTGCAATGGTTCACTACTACCTTGTCAAGGTAAACTGGGGTGGTCAATAAATGCTGGCCAGCCAGTGAAGCCCACATACCATGAGTAAATACAGAAAAGGCTAATATGGACTGCCACCATTGTCAACTCATGGGAAATTTCCCCTGATAATATGCCAAAAACACTCTGTACTAGTCCATTTTTCTAAGTCTTTGTTGCTGGTATACTCCAATATGGCATGCACATAGCAACAACAAAACACATCTTGGAAAGCGGGAAGTCCAATTAAACCAAATTTACTGGCTGCCCCTTATTAATCCTACTAGCTACATCATCAAAAATTTCCAGTAGCTTTATCATGCATGATTTCTCTTTTGTAAACCCATTCTGAGTTTGTTTGATCCACTGCTCTCCAATAAATCTTTTATAATGAATGCCAGCATTTTCCCCACTGCTGATGCGCTAACTGGTCTGTAATTCCCTGTTTTCTCTCTTTCTCCTTTTATAAGTAGTGGGATTATATTAGCTACCCTCCAATCTTTAGGAACTGTTTGTTATATGGTTGCAACTTTAAAAAGGCCCGTTTTAACATATTATATCCTACACCATGAACTCTTATCTTGTGTAGTAAGCTTTGATGTGGCACCTTGGATTTCCAGAAAGCATTTGATAAGTGACCACATCCACAGGTTCATTTTTATCTACGTTATTGTTACTTGCTCAAAGAATTTGAGTAAATTAGTCAAACACAACTTTCATAAAACTATACTGACAGTGCCTGATCGCATGGTGATTTTCTAACTGCCCATCTTTAATCTCCTTAATAGTAAGTTCCAGCATTTCCCCTACCAGGTAGTGAGTTAAGCTAACTGACCTCTGGTTTTCTACTTTCTATCTCCCTCCTTTCTTGAATACAGGAGTTACATTCATTATTTATTAAACTGATGTGACATTTTCAGAATCTAGGGAATTCTAGAAAATTAAAATTAATGAGTCTTCTCTTTCAGCAGCCACTTCTTTTAATACATGAGAATGAAGTCAATCAGGACCTAGAGAATTATCAACGTTTAGTTAGAAAAACGTTCTCTTTCCCTTTTCCCTGGTGACTGTAATTGATTTTAAGATTCTCCCTCCTTTTCAATTTTTATTTCACACTTATTTGTGGAATCTTATTTTTATTTTCTACAGTGAAGACATATATAAGATATCAGTTCAACTTATATGCCATTTCTTTATTTGTCATTATTAATTCCCTGACATAGGGAGTAGTGGGAATGTCATTTGACGATTCACCTAGTGGACCAGACTAATGCTCTGGGACATGGGTTCAAACTGCAACATGGCAGCTGGAGGAATTTAAATTCAATGAAGAAAATCTAGAATACAGAGCCAGTATCAGTCACTTAGACCACAACAACCAAAATTCATAGATTCATACAATGCAGAAAAGGCCCTTTGGCTCATTAAGGCTGTACTGATATACTGTATGGTCAAAACGTGCGGTGATGGAAAAGCACAACAGGTCAGGTAGCATCCGAGGAGCAGGAGAGTTGACGTTTCGAGCACATGCCCTTCATCAAGGCTGCACGAACATTTAATTATTCATGAGGGACATGGATAGGATAAATAGACAAGGTCTTTCCCCTGGATTGGGTGAGTCCAAAACTCGAAGACATAGATTTAGGGTGAGAGGGAAAAGATATAAAAGGGACCTAAGGGGCAACGTTTTCACACAGAGTGTGGTGCGTGTATGGAATGAGCTGCCAGAGGAAGTGATGGAGGCTGGTACAATTGCAGCATTTAAAAGACACCTGGACAGATATATGTATAGAAAGGGTTTAGAAGCAATTGGGCCAAGTGCTGGCAAATGGGACAAGAATAGATTAGGATATCTCGTCAGTGTGGATGAGTTGGACCAAAAGGTCTGTTTCTGTGCTGTACATCTCTGTGACGCTACGATTCTATGATTCACTAGTAACTTTTATGTAGGGAAGTCTGTCATCCTTATTTGGTTTGACTACCTGTGACTTCAGATCCATATCAATGCGGTTGACTCTTTCAACTGCTCTCTGAGAGAACCTCTGTACATTTACATTTAGAAAACCATATGATCTGGCAATCAAACCTACAGCTCAGCGAGCAAACCTACACCCTAAACCTCAACCTGAGCTACAAACCTTCACAAACCTTGCGACCATATGATCTTTTCATTGGCATTTGGACACTATTGGACCATCTAGGGGATAATTTAATATATTCAATTATTATTCTCCTGATACTTTCTCTTTGTTTTGTTTTAGGATCCTCCCCAATGTGCCCTTGTACGAAGGGAATGCCAAGTCATTTTGGAATTAGATGACACACAAGAACTGTCTGGCAAAGCCTGTCCACCTATTTTCAGTTTCCCTCTAAAAGGCCATTCCCAATCTACACATTGTGGGGGAAAAAAAGCCCACTTATACAAAGTAGAAGTGGACTGTATTTATATAAATAGCACAGCACATCATTTATACATTCATAATATGACTAAATGAAATGGCAATGCTGCATATGCTAT
Organism: Chiloscyllium punctatum; assembly: GCF_047496795.1. Classification (NCBI taxonomy): domain Eukaryota; kingdom Metazoa; phylum Chordata; class Chondrichthyes; order Orectolobiformes; family Hemiscylliidae; genus Chiloscyllium; species Chiloscyllium punctatum. The sequence continues at coordinate 86,427,125 of NC_092746.1, read as the reverse complement.
GCAAATAAATCTCATTACCTGGCAGCTAATACAATATTAACATTAACTGCTGCAAAATATGTGTTAACGGTATCATTACATCGGGAGTTTTCAGCTAAGTGTTAATTTTTTAGCATTTTAATACTTTTTCCATTTTAAACTGACATTTAAATCTAATTATGCATAACCTCCAAACAATGGACACGAATTGCAATAGTCTCACCAGTGGATCATTCTATCAAGCAATACATTAAACTATCAACAATCTAATTATGCCACTTTGAGCAGTTCCTCCTTGATGTTGATTGGAGGTCAGTTATTCCATTAATTTGTAAAGGTCAGTGGTTGAAATAAGTCAAACTCCAGAAACCGCCTGCAACACTAGACTAGTTTTATTGACCCTGAACTTGCTGGAAAAATAATTGCAAGTTTAATGTGCACGCTGTCATTATGTTAAATTATTCATCAACTTGTGATGAGGAAGTAATATGCACTGAATTGTGAAATGGCACATATTGCTCGGTCATTTATGCTACTTTGCTATTAGCTTTGCAAAAATGGCAGCTTGGCATCAACCTCCCCATGGATTTCAAAAGATTAATGCATTTCCATAGTAAATATGAAGTAAAACTGCTGCAGAATCTTGGCACTGGCACTTGCCCTGGCACGTTAAAGCATAAAGCACCTTTTCAACAAAGAGGCTTGTGTTTGTATGATGCCATTTGACTTCTTTCGCCAAAGCAAACATCTGTAAATATGCAGTCACATTCCTTATGTAGCAAATCATTACTTTGAGCTTCTACAATTCTTTTATTTTCCTTATGCTTTTCCTTTCCTGTGCAGTTTGACTCTCACTCTTCAACCAAGCTGAGTCCTGTTGTGGTTCAGCCTTTCCAAACAATATAATCCTGATGTAAATCTACAATTTCTCCTTTTAAATCACGTACAATCATTGCAATTCTGTTGTGCTTTGCATTGCAAGCACTTTTAATATACTTAGCTTTAATAATAAATAAAAGGTTTAATATTTCATATTTCAAACAGCTGGCATTTGTCCCCCACTCTGAAAAATCAATGCAGACACATCTACTGACAGTATTACTGAAAGCACAAGAATTTACAGAGTGGTTTGGCACTGGGGACGAGACCACTTCTGGAAGGGAGTCAGGGAAGACATTTTGTTCACAGTTTGACTTCAGCCATGACCCTGAGCGAGGTTTGTGGCTAGAGAGAGAGAGGGGTGGGGAGAGAGTAAAAATGTGTGAGAGAGATGGTCAGCATGTTTATCTTTCTTTCATTTAATTAATTCCTCCTGCCACAATCCTCACAGTGACCTTCATCTGTTGCATTTTCCTTCATAAGTGTCATGAGGTGGCAATGCAGTAGAAAGTGGCTGCAATGTGGTGATGGTTAAAAGGGAGCCAACAGCATTCGCAGCTACATTCTGGATTATAAGTAGTAGAATGTTAGTGGGCAGTTTTAGCAGAAAATAATTCACGTTCAGCCTCACCATTCTATATTCTATTCATTATGATATATAATATATACTATATTCTCCTAAAGCACATGGACTGCAGAGGTTCAAGAAGGCAGCTCATCACCACCTTCTCAAGAGCAACAGGGATGGGCAACAAATGTTGGCCAGCATATGTCCCACGAGTGAATTTAAAAAACTGTAAACTATTAAAGAGACCTTAGACTTCTTATATTCATCTCCAAAAATGGCAAAAAGTGAAAAGGAGTTACTTGATGCATTATCTGACATATTTATGGACAAATATAATTGCACTTTCTGATCAGGAAAACACACAAATACAGAGACACACAGGGTGGAATATTCTTTGCATCACAGGGGCCCCACCTTCCATCGCTTTACGACACACACATCCACTTTACGACACTCACATCCACTTTACGACACTCACATCCATTTGAAAGACTTGAAGGGTTTGAAACTGTTCAGTCTCAGTGGTACCAAAGGGAATGATGCCTTTGTGAGAACTACACGTAGCACAGAAGATGCCAAGGGGACCAATAAATTGAGTCTGGGCTCGCCATAGGGAAGCAGTGGCTGGTGAGGACTGGGAGATAGCCATTGCCACTGGTGACCTCTATTCGGGTAACAAATGCCCAGTACGGAGACAGCCTCCACCAAGCATGTGAGGTTTATCCACTACTTCTGTTAGATTGCCAGTAGGCAAAGGCTCTTAATTATCCATAAGTGGCTCCATTTACCATCCTCCACTTTCTTTGCCATGGATAAAATATTATAGTACTGAGAAGGCAACTTGCTGTGTCATTTTAATGGGGATCCTCCCCTATTTTCCACTGAAATCCATCCCATTATTACTCACTTTTATCTTTCACATTGTTTTTCAATCATAAACATGCATGTTCACTATCCCATATTTGCTGACATTCAGCAGTTTATTTGCAATATTTTCTCAATCCTTAGGCTGCTGGAATAATCAGTTTGTACTTTCCAAATGGAAAATCTGTAGACACCATCCGGCTTTAGCTTTATCTCAGCTCTGCCGTCAGTGGAAATTTAAAAACTTTTTGCTTATCTCTAGATTGAATTTCTCAAATATATCCCTGGTCTCCTCTTTCCTTCACTAGTGTTAAAGCTCATCCATTATATTTTATCCCTCACTGCTGAAAATGTATTGCTGGAAAAGCACAGCAGGTCAGGCAGCATCCAAGGAGCAGAAGAATCGACGTTTCGGGCATGATCCCTTCTTCAGGAATCCTACATTTCCTGAAGAAAGGCTCATGCCTGAAACGTCGATTCTCCTGTTCCTTTGATGCTGCCTGACCTGCTGCGCTTTTCCAGCAAAACATTTTCAGCTCTGATCTCCAGCATCTGCAGTCCGCACTTTCTCCTATTTTATCCCTCAGTCCTGCTCACATATCAACCCTCTCCTTCACAAGTTACTAAGACTCCTTGCCCTCAACATTTTGAATTTAAATCTTCATCCTCAGTTTGAAATTACTTCATACCCTCGACCTACTGGAGTGTTGTGTGTAGTTCTGGAAGCCACACTAGAGGAAGCATGTGAATGCATTGGAGGGAGTGTAGAAGAGGTTTACAGTAATGGTTCCAGGGAGGAGACACTTTAGTCATGAGAAAACATTGGGAGAAAATAGGGCTGAGTTGGATGCAAAGAGATCTGTTGAAGTCTTCAAAATCATGAGGGACTGGATGAGTAGATAGGGAGAAATTGTTCCCACTTGGATTGAGAACAAGGACGATCAAATTCAAAGAGTTTTGCAAAAGAAGCAAAATCAAAACGAGAGAAAACTTTCCTCATACAGCAGATAGAATTTGGAATGTAGAAGGGTGTCAGAAGGGTGGGAGGAAAATTTTCAATTGAGGCATTCAAGAGGGTTTGGATGATTATTTAAATAGAAACAATGTGCAGTGTTACAGGGAAAAGGCAGGAAATTAACACTCGGTTAAAATTCCCAGAAAGCCAGTGCAGACAAAATGGACAAATGACCCCAATCTGCAGTGTCATAATTCTGTGATCTCTGCAATTTCTTTGAATCCTCTTATAACCTTGAGGCTTCTGCGTTTGGCCCTTGCTGCACTTTGTCCTTCCTTTGCCTCATGGTTAATGAAAGAGGCTTCAGTTAACTTGCTTAATATCCTGAACTCCTAAAAACCCACCACATCTTAATTTCACACCCACTTTGTATAGCATTTTGAAATTGTGTCCTTTATAAACACATTTTCTGTTGTTTTGCCTCCCACCATCATGGAGTCTCTGCTCCCTTGTTTATTTTATTGTATTTTCTTTTTCCTTCTATATAATGCCGCAGGATATTTACAATTTTGAAAGTGCTATACATTGTTGTTGAAGTCAAATTTCATTTGGTAAGCTCTGGAAGACTTGGTCAGAAAACCAGATATAACTCCCAAATGTTAGATTAGTGGAGGCTTTATTTAAAACATTAGAAAGTTCTGTAAGAAAAATCAAACACTTAACCTTTAGTATGTTGAAAAAACATTTAATAAAATCAAAAAACAAATAAATTAAGGCAAAAATTTACTGATTCATTAGTATGACTATGTACTTGACAGGTTTAATCATTGGAATTCTAGATTGCATAGATATTAATGAAAAAATGAAACATGATATCCCCATTTCTCCTTCTTCCTGCACCACAAACAAATGAAAAATAAATACACACAACTCACCGTGTTATTCATGCTAAGTGATAATTTACAATCCATCACTTCACTTGCTGATTTAATAAGGTGTTCTAGTGTTAAGTTATAAATCATTGTTGTTTATATGGGACAGGTGCAGTACAACATGGATATGAGTCTCATATTGCAGAATGTTACTGGTTCATTTAGTTAGTTAGTTCATTTCATTCACTGTCCTTTTCAAATTAAGAACTGGCCCCTTAGCAGTAAGAAAGGAGAAACTGCTCAAAGTGATTACAAAAGGCTGAATAGCAGACTAAGAAATGTCTTTAAAATTATGACAAGGTTTTAATGAATAGACAATAGGGTGGGGGGAACCAAATCTAAGGCTCATAAATACCATGGGATACTTTCCACCTTAGCTGTAAGAAAGATCTTGTGCCAAACATGTGCTCAAAAGTGCACTGGCAAGATAATTGCCAACAACATTCATTGCTAAAATTCATTTTTACAAAGGTTATAGGAAGAATACTTAAATCATAATGGGATTACACAGAGTCAATGTGGTTTTTGAATAAGAAATTATGTTTAGGTAATTTCTTAGAGTGCTTTGAAGAAGTAACAAGCAAGGTGGATGAAAGGGAAGTGTTACCTCCCAGCAGTAGATATCGACATTCAATGTATAACCCAGCTTTCTCCCTTGGTCTGCCATGACCCAACCTTCCTCTAGGAGAAAGCTGAAAATGTGTTACTGGAAAAGTGCAGCAGGTCAGGCAGCATCCAAGGAGCAGGAGAATCGACGTTTCGGGCGTGAGCCCTTCTTCAGTGACTCCTGAAGAAGGGCTCATGCCCGAAACGTCAATTCTCCTGCTCCTTGGATGCTGCCTGACCTTCTGCACTTTTCCAGCAACACATTTTCAGCCCACCCTTCCTCTCTCAACCATTTCCTGAATCCCCTTGCTTGGCCATTGTTGCCCCTTGCACAGCCAAAAATCACCCCTGCCGCCACAGTCAGCCATGCCCCAATTCCTCATGCACTACCACCACCCAATCTCAATGCATCAATGCATTGAGATTACCTTTCCTGTTAGGTCACAAAACAAAGCTATTCCTAACCAATCAAAATCCACCTTATTCAGTGAGTGGGAAACACATGCCTGGTGACTGGTTAAAGGTTGGGTGCAGATTTAATTGCAAAAGTATATTTAATCTGGTGAAATTGTGTTTTAATGATCATTTATGATAAGCTATTACATTAAAAATATGTCCTGCAGTCTGCCTTCGAGAAATTGAATTCACCTTTAATCTGCCTCAATATTCATTCCCTAATTTCATCCTATCAATAATTTGACATTTCTCCTCCTGCTTATCTCAATTCCTACTGTTGCCTGAACTCTTGAGTCTACATGCAATTTTTTGCTCCTTGTTGAAAGAGGGATATACATTACTTTTGTTGGAGGCAACTCAAAGAAGGTTCATTTAGATTGATTCCTAAAATGACGGACTTATCTCATGAGGAAATATTGAACAAATTACACCTGTACTCATTGGAATTTAAAAGATGAGATACAACTTTATGGAAATATAAATCTCGAGAGGGTGAGTATGACAGGTAGATGCTGGCAAAATGTTTCATCCAATAGGAGATCCAGAATAAACAGTTTTAGAGGAAGGGGTATCTAATTAAAATAGAAATAAAAGGATGTTTTCTCTTAAAATGGTATTAAACATTATATACAGGTGCTAGAAATCTGAAATAAGAGCAACAAATATTGTAAAAGCTAATCAGGTCTGACAGCACGTGTGGAGATTCCAGACCTACTATGCTTTTCCAGCATTCTCTTTTCATTAAACTTTGGAATACTTTGCCCGAACAGGCAGTGGAAGCTGGATCATTGAACATATCCAAGGGAGGCAAAAGTTAGGGAGAGTGTTGAGGCTATGAAAAGATCAGCCGTGATCTTATGAAATGGCCAAGTAGGAATTGGCTGTTGAAAGACCTACACTCAGAATCAGAGAGTCATAGAGATGGACAACACGGAAATAGACCCTTCGGTCCAACTCATCCATGCCGACAAGATAGCCCAACCTCATCCAGTCCCATATCGCTCTAAAACCTTCCTATTCATATACCCATCCGGATGCCTTTTAAATAATGCAATTGTACCAGCCTCCACCACTTCCTCTAGCAGCTCATTCCATACGCGCACCACCCTCTGAATGAAAACGTTGCCCCTTAGGTCTCTTTTATATCTTTCTCCTCTCACCCTAAACCTATGCTGTCTAGCTTTGGACTCCCCAACCCCAGGGAAAATACATTGTCTATTTATCCTATTCATGTCCCTCATGATTTTATACACGTCTACAAGGTCACCCTTCAACCTCCAACGCTCCAGGGAAAACAGCCCCAGCCTGTTCAGCCTCTCCCTGTAGCTCAAACACTCCAACCCTGGCAACATTCTTGTATATCTTTTCTGAATCCTTTCAAGTTTCACAACCTCTCCGTTTGGAAGGAGACCAGAATTGCAAGCAATATTCCAAAAGTAGGCCTAACCAACATCCTGTACAGCCATAACATGACCTCCTACCTCCTATACTCAATGGTCTGACCAATAAAGGAAAGCATATCAAATGCCTTCTTCACTATCTACCTACCTTCACTATCCTACCTACTTTCAAGGAGCTATGTATCTGAACTCCAAAGTCTCTTTGTTCAGCAACATACCCTAAGACCTTACAAGTGTATAAGTCTTGCTAAGGTTTGCTTTCCCAAAATGCAGCATCTCGTATTTATCTAAATTGAACTCCATCTGCCATTTCTCAGCCCATTGGCTCATCTGATCAAGATCCCGTTGTAATCTGAGATAAGCTTTTTCGCTGTCCACTACACCTCCAATTTTGGTGCCATCTGCAAATTTACTAACTGTACCTCTTATGCTTGCATCCAAATCATTTATGTAAATGACAAAAAGTAGAGGGCCCAGCACCAATCCTTGTGGCACTCCACTGGGCACAGGCCTCCAGTCTGAAAAACAACCCTCCACCACCACCTGTCTTCTACCTTTAAGCCAGTTCTGTATCCAAATGGTTGGTTCTCCCTTTATTCCGTGAGATCTAACCTTGTTAACCAATCTCCAACGGGGAACATTATTGAACGCCTTACTGAGGTCCATACAGATCACGTCAACTGTTCTGTCTTCATCAATCCGCTTTGTTAGTTTCTCAAAAAACTTCATCAAGTTCGAGAGATATGATTTCACTGTACCTCCAAATCATTATTGGGGGTGGTTTTGTTATCATTAATATAAAATCTACCTGGATGCAAAGTTTCAAAAGCCTTGTCATTGTAAGTATTTCTGTTTTTAATACAGTAGCGCCTCGACATATGAACGACCCTGTTCACAAACAAATCGGTTTACGAACAGGATTGTATGTAAAATTTTGCTTCAACGTACATACGAAATTCAAGGTACGAATGCAAAAAGCCCGTGTACGACCACGTGGTTTCATTGTTCCTGCTTTGCTATGCACTTGTTGAACGCAAAAGCTCTCGGATCCCACGTGATCTCATTCAGTTCGTCTTTGGCGCGTGCGCTGTGAGCAGCTTTTCGGTTTGCGAACCGGGTCCCGGAACGGATTAAGTTCATAAGTCGAGGTGCTACTGTACTTAAATCAGAATTTTAATTTGAAGTGTGCTGCTGTAGGTCACTCTAAGAATTAGTAATTAAATTAATTTAGAAAAATAGTGATTTCTTTATTCAGAACCGTATCAAATGCAAAAGTAGCTTCAGAGTAGGTTCAACTATTTCTGAAAGTGTGCAATAGGATGTGACTATACTCAGCACAAATCATGGAATTGAGAGTGTCAATCCCTAGATGATTTGTTGCTGCTTTTGATGGCTTGTACTGACATTGTTTGCTCAGGTTATAAGTGGAGCTGTTTGTAGTTGTCACTAATAACACATGAACACTCAGAGGACGTGCAGTAATCCAGGCTCACTGAATTAGTGGATATTGGATTAATGAGGTTGCCCTAGTTGTGCTACATGTAACCACAGCTCCACTCCTAATTCTTAGTTCTGTTTTCCCTTTTACTACCTGTTTCTATAAAAAAACAAGGGCTTTATTTTCTCTTCAAAATACAATGTTAGATTGTGTTGCTACAAGTGCTATGGTTTCATAGTCATAGAGTCACAGAGATGTACAGCATGGAAACAGACCCTTCGGTCCAACCCGTCCATGCCAACCAGATATGCCAACACAATCTAATCCCACCTGCCAGCACCCAGCACATATCCCTCAAAACCCTTCCTATTCATATACCCATCCAAATGCCTTTCAAATGTTGCAATTGCACCAGCGTCCACCAATTCCCCTGGCAGCTCATTCCATACAAATGCCACCCTCTGTGTGAAAAAGTTGACCCTAAGGTCTCTTTTATATCTTTCCTCTCTCACCCTGAACCTATGCCCTCTAGTTCTGGACTCCACGACCCCAGGGAAAAGACTTTGTCTATTTACCCTATCCATGCCCCTCTCATAACTTTGTAAACCTCTATAAGGTCACCCCTCAGCCTCTGACGCTCCAGGGGAAAAAGTTCCAGCCTGTTCAGCCTCTCCCGATAGCTCAAATCCTCCAACCCTGGCAACATCCTTGTAAATCTTTTCGGAACATTTTCAAGTTTCACAACATCTTTCCAATAGGAAGGAGACCAGAATTGCATGCAGTATTCCAACAGTGGTCTAACCAATGTCCTGTACAGCCGCAACATGACCTCCCAACTCCTGTACTCAAAATTCTGACCAATAAAAGAAAGCATACCAAATGCCTTCTTCATGATCCTATCGACCTGCGATAGGATCCACTTTCAAGGAGCTATAAACCTGCACTCCAAGGTCTCTTTGTTAAGCAACACTCTCTAGGACCTTACCATTAAGTGTATAAGTCCTGCTAAGATTTGCTTCCCCAAAATGCAGCATCTCGCATTTATCTAAATTAAACTCCATCTGCCACTTCTTAGCCCATTGGCCCATCTGATCAAGATCCTGTTGTAATCTGAGGTAACCTTCTTCGCTGTCCACTACACTTCCAATTTTGGTGTCATCTGCAAATTTACTAATCATACCTCTTATGCTCACATCCAGATCATTTATATAAATGAAAAAAAGTAGTGAACCCAGCACCAATCCTTGTGGCGCTCCACTTGTCACAGGCCTCCAGTCTGAAAAACAACCCTCCACCACCACCCTCTGTCTTCTATCTTTGAGCCAGTTCTGTATCCAAATGGTTGGTTCTCCCTTTATTCTGGTGAGATCTAACCTTGTTAACCAGTCTCCCATGGGGAACCTTGTCGAACACCTTACTGAAGACGATATAGATCACCCTCATCAATCCTCTTTGTTACTTCATCAAAAAATTCAAGTTTGTGAGACATGATTTCCCACGCACAAAGCCATGTTGACTATCCCTAATCAGTCCTTGCCTTTCCAAATACATGTACATCCTGTCCCTCAGGATTTCCTCAAGCAACTTGCCAACCACTGATGTCAGGCTCACTGGTCTATAGTTCCCTGACTTCTCCTTACCACCCTTCTTAAACAGTGGCACCACATTAGCCAACCTCCAGTTTTCTGGCACCTCACCGATAATTATCAATGATACAAATATATCAGCAAGAGGCCCGGCAATCACTTCCCTCGCTTCCCACAAAGTTCTAGGGTACACCTGATCAGGTCCTGAGGATTTATCCACGTTTATGCGTTTCAAGACATGCAGCACTTCCTCCTCTGTAATGTGGACATTTTGCAAGGTGTCACCATCTATTTTCCTACATTCTATATCTTCTATATCCTTTTCCACAGTAAATACTGATGTAAAATACTCTTTTAGTATCTACCCCATTTTCCGTGCCTCCGCAAAAAGGCTGCCCTGTTGATCTTTGAGGGGCCCTATTCTCTCCCAGTTACACTTTGGTCCTTAATGTGTTTGTAAAACCCTTCAGATTCTCCTTAATTCTATTTGCTGAAGCTATCACATTCCCCTTTTTGCCCTCCTGATTTCCCTCTTAAGTATACTCCTACTGCCTTTATACTCTTCTAAGGATTCACTCAATTTATCCTTTACAGTGTGAAGGTCGAAGAGGAATGTAGTACAGGCGAAGCATCAGAGGGTCTGGTGTCCAATGTCATGAGGGGTACATCGGATTCCAAGCGATCAATTGTGTTAGGGGATTTTCTAGTCAGGGGCACCGACTGACGTTTCTGCAGCCAGCAGCAAAAAATCAGAATGGTGTCTTGCCTCGCTGGTACCAAGATCAAGGATGTCTCAGAGAGGGTGCAAAAGTTTTTCTAAGGGGAGAGGCACCAGCAGGAGGTCATTGTACACATTGATATCAATGACTTTGGAAGGGAAAAGGATGAGATTCTGAAGGGATAATATAGGAAGGTCGGCAGGAATTTTAAAAGGAGGTCCTCGAGGGTAGTAAGATCTGGATTACTCCCTCTGCTATGAGCTAGTGAGGGTAGGAATGGGAGGATAGAACAGATAAATGTGTGGCTGAGGAGCTGGTGTATGGGCAAAGGATTCATATTTTTGGATCATTGGAAGCTCTTTTGGGGTAGAAGAGACCCGTACAAGAAGAATGGATTGCACCTGCATTGGAAGGGGACTAATGTAACGGCAGGGAGACTTGATCGAGCTGCTCGGGAGTATTTAAACTAGTAAGGAGGGCAGGTGAGACCCAGGGAGATACTGAGGCAAGAAGTCAATCTGAGACTGGCACAGCTGAGAAAACAAATGAGTCAAACAGTCAGGGCAGGCAGGGACAAAGCAGAGAACAAGGTAGGACTGATATATTAAACTGCATTTATATCAATGCAAGCGGCCTAACAGGGAAGGCAGATGATGAACTCAGGAACATGGGACTGGGATATCATAGCAATTACAGAACCATGGTTCAGGGATGGGCAGGACTGGCAGCTTAATGTTCCAGGATACAAATGCTGTAGGAAGGATAGAAAGGGAGGCAAGAGAGGAGGGGGAGTGGCGTTTTTGATAAGGGATAGCATTACAGCTGAGCTGAGGGAGGATATTCCCGGAAATACATCCATGGAAGTTATTTGGGTGGAACTGAGAAATATGAAAGGGATGATCACCTGATTGGGATTGTGTTATAGACCCCCTAATAGTCAGAAGGAAATTAACAAATAAATTTGTTATGAGATTTCAGTTATCTGTAAGAATAACAGGGTGGTTATGTAGGGGATTTTAACTTTCCAAACATAGACTGGAACTGCCATAGTGCTAAGGGTTTAGATGGAGAGGAATTTGTTAAGAGTGTACAAGAAAATTTTCTGATTCAGTATGTGGATGTACCTACTAGAGAAGGTACAAAACTTGACCTACTCTTGGGAAATAAGGCAGGGCAGGTGACTGAGGTGTCAGTGGGGGAGCACTTTGAAGCCAGCGACCATAATTCGATTAGTTTCAAAATAGTGATGGAAAAGGATAGACTAGATCTAACAGTTGAAGTTTTAAATTGGAGAAAGGCTAATTTTGATGGTATTAGGCAAGAACTTTTATAAGCTGATTGGGTGCAGATGTTCGCAGGTAAAGGGACAACTGGAAAATGGGAAGCCTTTAGAAATGAGATAACAAGAGTCCAGAGAAAGTATATTCCTGTCAGGGTGAAAGGAAAGGCTGGTAGGTGTAGGGAATGCTGGATGACTAAAGAAATTGAGGGTTTGGTTAAGAAAAAGAAGGAAGCATATGCCAGGTATAAACAAGAGAAATTGAGTGAATCCTTAGAAGAGTATGAAGGAAGTAGGAGTATACTTAAGAAGTAAATCAGGAGGGCAAAAAGGGGACATGAGATAGCTTTGGCAAATAGGGTTCAGGAGATTCCAAAGAGTTTTTACAAATACATTAAGGACAAAAGGGTAACTCGAGAGCAAATAGGGCCCCTCAAAGATCAGTAAGGCAGCCTTTGTGTGGACCCGCAGGAGACGGGGGAGATACTAAATGAATATGTTGCATCAGTGTTTACTGTGGAGAAGGCCGTGGAAGATATAGAATGTGGGGAAATAGATGGTGACACCTTGCAAAATGTCCATATTACAGAGGAGGAAGTGCTGGACATCTTGAAACACATAAACGTGGATATATCCTCAGGACCTGATCAGGTGTACCCTAGAACTCTGTGGGAAGCGAGTGAAGTGTTTGCTGGGCCTCTTGCTGAGATATTTGTGTCATCGATAATCACAGGAGAGGTGCCAAAAGACTGGAGGTTGGCTAATGCGGTACCATTATTTAAGAAAGGTGGTAAGGACATGCCAGGCAACTATAAACCAGTGAGCCTGACATCGATGGTGGGCAAGATTTTGGAGGGAATCCTGAGGGACAGGATTTACACATATTTGGAAAGGCAAGGACTGATTAGGGATAGTCAACATGGCTTTGTACATGGGAAATATTCCTTTAGTCAAACAAAGCACACAGAGATGATTCTTTTGCAAAATAATTCCAGCTCAGGGATCATTTTTCAACTTCTGCACAATTATTCATGCACATCAGGAAAATCTGTACCCTGAATTGCTTCACCAAACCTTCCAATGCTTCCCCTGTACTACATTCCTCTTCGATTGTCACACTGTAAACCATAGTGCTTGTAGCATTACAATCTAACATTGTTTTTTGAAGGAAAAATAAAGCCCTCGTTTTTTATAGAAATAGGTAGTAAAAGGGAAAACAGAACTAAGAATTAGGAGTGGAGCTGTGGTTACATGTAGCACAACTAGGGCAACCTCATTAATCCAATATCCACTAATTCAGTGAGCCTGGATTACTGCACGTCCTCTGAGTGTTCATGTGTTATTAGTGACAACTACAAACAGCTCCACTTATAACCTGAGCAAACAATGTCAGTACAAGCCATCAAAAGCAGCAACAAATCATCTAGGGATTGACACTCTCAATTCCATGATTTGTGCTGAGTATAGTCACATCCTATTGCACACTTTCAGAAATAGCTGAACCTTCCCTGAAGCTACTCTTGCATTTGATACGGTTCTGAATAAAGAAATCACTATTTTTCTAAATGAATTTAACTGCTAATTCCGAGAGTGACCTACAGCAGCACATTTCAAAATAAAATTCTGATTTATGTATTAAAAACAGAAATAATTACAATGACAAGGCTTTTGAAACTTTGTATTAAGGTCGATTTTATATTATTGATTACAAAACCACCCCATAAATGCTTTGGAGGTGCCGGTATTGGACTGGAATGTACAAAGTTAAAAATCACACATCACCATCTTGGTTATAGTCCAAGATGTTTATTTGGAAACACTAGCTTTCAGAGTGCTGCTCCTTCATCAGGTGGGAACCCAATAAGGTGTACGTTTCTCACCTTACCTTCAGATCTCCACAATCACGCATTTCAAAACATGATCCTGGCATTTTTCCCACTGCCAAGAATTCATCTATTTTCAAAGCAACTTTGAACCACATCCTCTCCAGAAACTCTCAAAATATGATTTTATTTCTAGTGGAGATATTTTGCAAGAGTTAAAGAGACAATATAGCTGCATTGAGGGGTTCTTGGACCAGGTTCAAAGAACAGCAAGAATGAGCGTGGTGTGTCAGTCAGCCCTCCAACTGCAGCCTTTGCAAGTTCCCAAGGCAACTCTCTTACTGCTTTTCACACTGAACTGCAGATGGGTGAGGCCTTACAACTAAAAAGAATTCACTTCCAAAACAATGTGAAGTAATCGTCGCTCTCTGCCCTGAGGGTAAAGAGCTATCAAACATGGAGGCCAGGTTTCCGTTCATTGTGCCAGCTTGTGAAAGTAAGATTCTGTTACACCAACATCTTCATTCTCTCTCATGATGACGAGTCCCAACACAAAAGGTGTGTGCACACTAATCATATTTTCAATTATATCCTTTGGTGCAAAAAAACAAGGAAGATCAACTCTTTGTGCTTTTAAGCCTTTTTAAGGCTGCAGTAACATTAAAGATCATCTGTTAATCAAATGCAACATTGAAATTCATTTACACAAGAAATAGATGTTAGTGTCATGCTGCATCTGTCAACTGACAGCTGATGTTAAATATTGATGTGACTGAAAAGTGTCAGGGTGCACGTTGCCAAGAGGTTGGGCTGGAATGTGGATTGACATTGCATTCAGTAAGTGACAGTACACAAGATCAGGTTGAGGATCAGACTGAGAGGAATTCAGGTCTTGGTGCAAGCAAACAAAAGGCAAGCTGACAGGAAGTAGGATTCAATTGGATAGTAGACTGACAGGATGAAGTGTCAGGCAGGAGCAGTAATACTGGTGAGGAGAGGAGAGAATGTCAATCAAAAGTTCAGAACACCCCATGGAATGACAGAAGATTGTGTTGATGTTCCTACAAAGCAGGAAAGTATTGACAGATTGGGAATCTCTTTTCTTGAAGATAAAAGGGCTTAGAGTAGATTACTTACAGTGTGGAAACAGGCCCTTCAGCCCGACAAGTCCACACCGACCCACCTGAAGCGCAACCCACTCCCCTACATTTACCCCTTCACCTAACACTACGAGCAATTTAGCATGGCGAATTCACCTAACCTGCACATTTTTGGACTGTGGGAGGAAACCGGAGCACCCGGAGGAAACCCACGCAGACAATGTGCAAACTCCACACTGTCAGTCGCCTGAGGTGGGAATTGAACCCAGGTCTCTGGCGCTGTGAGGCAGCAGTGCTAACCACTGTGCCACCGTGATCCACTAAATTGAGGAAGGATTGCATAAAGTACAGGGAAGATATAAAAAGATACAAAAAAGATGTTTCCTGTCACGGCAAAGGGCAAAACTAGAGGCTATCAATATCAAGTTGTCACCAAAAAAAATTAACAACGAATTAAGAAAGGACCTCTTTACCAAAAAGGGTAGTAAGAATGTGAAACACACTATCACAGCAATATATTTCATGGTTGGATTCATATACTTTATCACCAACATAAACTCTTAAATAGCATATTACTGGCATAATAAGTCCCATTATTGAAGAAAAGTACACATTCTCCAGTTCACTAACATAATGAATTCAAAAAGTAATACTGTGTAGAGAAAAAGGACAGAAAATAAAAGATATGCTTTTTAAAAACTTGACCTTTTTATGATCTCTGAAAGTTTTTAAAACCTGAAGGAATGAGAGTCTACAGTTCGATATTCAATTTTCGGCACTAATGTGGTTGATTGACAGTCATTAATATTCTCAAAGTATTAGCAAGATATTCATACTTGCGATGGCCAGGCTTAGCTTTCACTCACATGAGGTTAGTTTATCACATAATTGCAGGAACTTCATACTATTCAATTCGTATAATTGGTGAGGCCAACATGAGCTGTTTTCACAAAGATAATGTTGGAGCAGGACAAGTCAGACAGCAATGTTTGGATATTTGCATTTATCTTCATATCTGCCTGCACCTGAAGTTGCTGTACTATTGACCCTTAAGTAACAGCAAGCACCATTAGCATCATCATTGATTTGACAACAAAAGCTGGGCCCATTGACACAAAGGATTACTTTCTGAATTACTATTTGAAAGCATTTTTTGCAGGATGATGTTTCCAACATAGCAAGATAATATGAATCTTTATCAGTGCAATCTGAGTAAATGTATCTTGAGCTATACTGTACCTGCATATCTTGCACACCACCATTCTAAGTGGCATTTTTTGTAAATCTAGAAGGCAGCATGAACTTGACAGTCCCACCCCCAGTTATAAATATAAAAACACATGTGTGGGCTTTTAATTTAAATTTGCAGGGAGATGACAGCTGCTCAGAATTAAAATGCACTAAAAGCTCATTAGTTCAATTCTAAGACAACCCAACATACACATTCTCCCTTGAAGAACAGGATTCATTCATGTAACTCTTCGATGTCAACTGAAGTCAATCTGCATTCCCTATTCTGCACCCTCATTGAAGTTTCTGGAAACTGCGAGGCATGTTAATAGATGCCTGATGTCTTATTTTGCTTCTGGTAAATTTATGCTTCATGTAAATGTATCTTGAGCTTTCCAAAGAAAACCCCAGAGTCAAAATGACATTTCTGAACATGACACTAGTTATTATCTCTGTCAGTGTTCATAACTACAATGTTTTGAATAGTTTCAAAAATGCAGTCAGGATGACATCTTTGAAATTGTTGAAAGACACATGGGGTGGGGAGGAGGGGGGTGTTGGTGAGGGGAGTTTTTGGTTTGAGTTTATTTCCAGACTTCACAGTGCAATAGCAGACACACAAACTCTCGATCCTTTGGCTCCACAAACTGTTTGCTTTATAAACCAAATTACGGTTTATAGCAGCTCAGGAGGGAAAACCAGTAAAACTGTCGAATGAGATATACCGGTCCAACTCATCGTGTCTATTTAAAATGGAGCTCCAGTGAATCTAGTTCCAAGTATTACCAATTCTTTCCCTCTGGGAGCCACTGAAGGTCTGCTCCACAATAAGGAAAAATTAAATGCAGGACACTGGAAATTAAATGCAGGTACTTAACTGCCTGCATCTCTTGCTGCCTTGAAGTTGTCAGGCCTGGAAGTAAAATTGCAGACCAGGCCCTGATGACAACACCCCTTACTTTGCTGCAATAAGTTGGAATTGTGGGTAGTTAACAGCAGCAAAGTGGCAAAGTGACTGCCTTCATTTTAACTGCCCAGTTTCTACTAGCCAAGAGAAGCTAAAATCAGGGCCAAAATTTAATTGCAAAGCAGGGCATTGGGAACTGCTCCCGCTCACTTTACAGGAGTCAAATTACAGCAACTATGTGCAAATATTGCTGTTAAATAGGAGAGATTCCTGTCCTATGCTGGTACCACACTTGATTTTGTTTTCAATATTCTTCAATTAAGTAACTGGATGATATTTAATGAAGATAATGTGTGAGTCTCTCCTACTCTTTATAGAGCCTCCCCAATCTCTCTTTAAGGGAAGCCTAGTATGTTGAGTGCCACTCAGGTTCTTAACTCAGCAGTGATGCATCTTTCCAAGGGCGATGTGCAACCTGATAAAAAAGGCCAGCAACTCTACTGAAGGGCAGCACCACAGGGGGAGGTGTTGGATGCTGCTGATTCAATACCCACCTGTGATTTATGATCATTTTTGGATCCCAGGCCAAGGGTGAGTGGCTATTCAAAAGGAGTCATGGTGGGCATTGTGGGAGAGGAGGTTAGCCGCAAAGGATAAAGGCACTGGCATTCAGCACACTTCCATCCAGCTCCACTCTGCCAGTTTTCTTAATTAAGCAAGTGATTAAGAGTACATTTGAATGAGGGACACTCTCCCCTCAGCACCCTACAAACAAATGTCAGGATTTCTTTGTCATTCTGCTTTCAGCATTGTGAGCACCCCTACCTCCCATTTGCCAGTGGATTATTACGAGCAGCAATGAAGTGAGACCCAGTCGGCACCACTTGCTTCCCCCAAGAACTCAAGTGACAGTGGAGTGGGAAAGCCACCCATCAATTTTCTGACATGAACTTAATGGAGTGGATGTGGGAATGTGTCCGAATCCTGGCGCACAACCATCCCACCCAATTAAATATCCCCGACAGGCAAAATTGGCATATGGAATGAGAACTAGTGAGGGTTTTTAAAAAACTATTTTATAACGTCATGTCTTTTTACAGAAAAATAATAGCAATTCTCTCTCAAACTGGTCAAAAATAGAGAATTCCATCGCCCTAACAGTGTGACTATAGCTTCCAATGCCACATTTGCACATCTACAAGATCTAATTCTCCAATGATTCTGTTTTAAAACTTCAAGAAATAAATTACAGTAGTCTAATTATAATTGTGTTTTTTTGTAGCTAATATTGATGTAAAATAATCACAAACCACAATGGCTTGTATTATTACTGAATAAGATGCTGCTGAGCTTGCATGCACTGAACTACGGGTGAGTTGAATCAAATGTGTACTCGGGTTCGAACACTTTGGAAATGTTTCACTTACTCTGTGTAATGGAAATTTTGAAAGCCACTGTATAACAAGTAGAAGGGAAAACGGTCATTGCAGTTGATGAAATGGAGCTCTATGGATTTCAAACAACATCCCACGATGTCAGCATAAGTGATTCATTATTAGCGTTGTGCATTTCAAGGCAGTCTCTCCAAATCAACCTGACTGCATGAATGCAATGAACCCTTGCAATTTGCCTGCAGTTCAACATTACACAGATTATGACATTGAGCATATTTCCAGATGCAAGCTAGGAAGAGCTGTCCAAATAACTCTCATAATTTGCTAGTAACTAAAATGACATCTAAAAATGCATTCATGCAGTGCTAATGAATATAGCAGCTTAAGAACAGACAAACAATTTGAAAGACATGCAAGCTTCAGATAATGAGCAACAAGCCTTTAGATATTCTTTGACTCCGTTCTTGGAAGGACAGTCAACCATGTACAAAATAAAGGAACATTACTTCTGATCTTAACTGGTGACGGCATTGAATTGTAAACAAGCTGGCTTTAATGAAAGCTTTATTTCGATGTGAAATCTGGCACCTCAAATAATATTTAATCCCCCCACTAACTCTGCTCACACAGCCTGATGTAAAGCAAATAACCATTTGGATAAAAAGGCCCAGATTCAAATCCCAGAGGGTGCTGAGTTCATTTGTCTCAGTTGCAGAGGCAATTCAGTGCCGATTATTGGCCTCAGTGTAAGGAATGATAACTTCCAGCACAATTCAGTAACCACCTCCACAGAGTGATGTATTGTGGTCATAAGTGAGAATAGGTCTGATTTTGTTTGGTTTTGAATGTCAAGCAGTCTGACAAGATTCACTGTCTAGAATCATTCCAAAAAACACTGCCTGGCATTCTACAGTGACCTGGCCTGGCAATCAGCACGTTGTACAGCATCTCACATTTCACCAGCAGCTTCAAGATGAGGGAAGAAAGCTCATGAGTTAATTTTAACAAAGAAATCCCCAAGTAAACACCTATCATAAAACAGGGGAAGAAAAGGTCAAGCACTGTGAGGCAATATGTGGAAGCTCTGACTTTTACTCCAACATCCAGCGTAGATTGGAAAATACTCATCTGTAATGATCATTCAAGGAAAGAGTGACTGTAGTCAATCAAAGCAAATCATTAATTTTCAAAAGCCCACAGTTAGTCAAAACATTTAAGTGTTCTGATATACCACAAGGTATAACCAGCACAAAGATACAGTCTTCCAGAATAAGAACATAAGGTAACATCTTAAAAGGGTCTGAGCAATGTGGGCTGCAGAGAAATGTCTGACCAAATCAGATGAGAAATTTGATGAGGCCCATTGTGACACCGATATCATCCCATGTCATTATTATGCTTTTCACATGCAGCATGGCAACGGCAAAATGCCAATTGGGAGAGAATAGCACAACTTTCTGATTCAGTATGTGGATGTACCTACTAGAGAAGGTGCAAAACTTGACCTACTCTTGGGAAATAAGGCAGGCCGGGTGACTGAGGTGTCAGTGGGGGAGCACTTTGGGGCCAGCAACCATAATTCTATTAGATTTAAAATAATGATGGAAAAGGATAGACCAGATCAAAAAGTTGAAGTTCGAAATTGGAGCAAGGCCAATATTGACGGTATTTGGCAAGAACTTTCAAAAGCTGATTGGGGGCAGACGTTCACAGGTAAAGGGACGGCTGGAAAATGGGAAGCCTTCAGAAACGAGATGATGAGAATCCAGAGAAAGTATATTCCTGTCAGGGTGAAAGGAAAGACTGCTAGGAATAGAGAATGCTGGGTGACTAACGAAAGTGAGGGTTTGGTTAAGAAAAAGAAGCAAGCATATATCAGGTATAGACAGGATAGATCGAGTGAATCCTTAGAAGAGCATAAAGGCAGAAGAGTATAAAGGCAATAAAAGGGAAATCAGGAGGGCAACAAGGGGACATGAGATAGCTTTGGCAAATAGAATTAAGGAGAATCCAAAGGGTTTTTACAAATACATTAAGGACAAAAGGGAGAGAATAGGGCCCCTCAAAGATCAGCAAGGCGGCCTTTGTGTGGAGCCACAGAAAATGAGGGAGATACGAAATGAGGATTTTGCATCAGTATTTACTGTGGAAAAGGATATGGAAGATAGAGACTGTAGGGAAATAGATGGAGACATCTTGCAAAATGTCTAGATTACAGAGGAGGAAGTGCTGGATGTCTTGAAACGGTTAAAGGAGGATAAATCCCCAGAACCTGATCAGGTGTACCCTAGAACTCTGTGGGAAGCAAGAGAAGTGATTGCTGGGCCTCTTGCTGAGATATTTGTATCATCGATAGTCACAGGTGAGGTGCCACTGTTGGCTAACGTGGTGCCACTGTTTAAGAAGGATGATAAGGACAAGCCAGGAACTATAGCCCAGTGAGCCTCACCTCAGTGGTGGGCAAGTTGTTGTAGGGAATCCTGAGGGACAGGATGTACATGTATTTAGAAAGGCAAGGACTGATTCGGGATAGTCAACGTGGCTTTGTGCATGGGAAATCATGCCTCAAAAACTTGATTGAATTTTTTGAGGAAGTAACGAAGAGGATTGATGAGGGCAGAGCGGTAGATGTTATCTATATGGACATCAGTAAGGCATTTGTCAAGGTTCCTCATGGGAGACTGATTAGCAAGGTTAGATCTCACGGAATAAAGGGAGAACCAACCATTTGGATACAGAACTGGCTCAAAAGTAGAAGACAGAGGGTGGTGGTGGAGGGTTGTTGTTCAGACTGGAGGTCTGTGACCAGTGGAGTGCCACAAGGATCAGTGCTGGGTCCTCTACTTTTTGTCATTTACATAAATGATTTGGATGCGAGCATAAGAGGTACAGTTAGTAAGTTTGCAAAAAACCAAAACTGAAGGTGTAGTGGACAGCAAAGAGGGTTACCTCAGATTACAACAGGATCTTGACCAGAGGGGCCAATGGGCTGAGAAGCGGCAGATGGAATTGAATTCAGATAAATGCACGGTGCTGCATTTTGGGGAAGCAAATCTTAGGAGGACTTATACACTTAATGGTAAGGTCCGAGAGAGTGTTGCTGAACAAAGAGACCTTGGAGTGCAGGTTCATAGCTCTTTGAAAGTGGAGTTGCAGGTAGATAGGACAGTGATGAAGGTGTTTGGTATGCTTTCCTTTATTGGAAGGCCCTTCCCTTCCCACGTGGTTAAAGATGCCCTACAATGCATCTCGTCTGCATCCCGCACCTCCGCCCTCAGACCCCACCCCTCCAACCGTAGCAAGGACAGAACGCCCCGGTGTTCACCTTCCACCCTACCAACCTTCGCATAAACCAAATCATCCGCCGACATTTCCGCCACCTCCAAACAGACCCCACTACCAGGGATATATTTCCCTCCCCACCCCTTTCCGCCTTCCGCAAAGACTATTCCCTCCGTGACTACCTGGTCAGGTCCACGCCCCCAAACAACCCACCCTCCAATCCTGGCACTTCCTCCTGCCACCGCAGGAACTGTAATACCTGCGCCCACACCTCCTCCCTCACCTCTATCCAAGGCCCTAAAGGAGCCTTCCACATCCATCAAAGTTTTACTTGCACATCCACTAATATCATTTATTTTATCCGTTGCTCCCGATGCGGTCTCCTCTACATTGGGGAGACTGGACGCCTCCTAGCAGAGCGCTTTAGGGAACATCTCCGGGACACCCGCACCAATCAACCACACCACCCCGTGGCCCAACATTTCAACTCCCCCTCCCACTCTGCCGAGGACATCGAGGTCCTGGGCCTCCTTCACTGCCGTTCCCTCACCACCAGACGCCTGGAGGAAGAACGCCTCATCTTCCGCCTCGGAACACTTCAACCCCAGAGCATCAATGTGGACTTCAACAGTTTCCTCATTTCCCCTTCCCCCACCTCACCCTAGTTCTAAACTTCCAGCTCAGTAACTGTCCCAGTGACTTGTCCGGACTTGTCCTACCTGCCTATCTTCTTTTCCACCTATCCACTCCACCCTCTCCTCCTTGACCTATCACCTTCATCCCCTCCCCCACTCACCCATTGTACTCTATGCTACTTTCTCCCCACCCCCACCCTCCTCTAGCTTATCTCTCCACGCTTCAGGCTCACTGCCTTTATTCCTGATGAAGGGCTTTTGCCCGAAACATCGATTTCAAAGCTACTTGGATGCTGCCTGAACTGCTGTGCTCTTCCAGCACCACTAATCCAGAATCTGGTTTCCAGCATCTGCAGTCATTGTTTTCACCTCAGGGCTGTTTGTCTGCTCACTTAGTGCTGACCTCCACACTTGCACCATACATGCCTTACCTTGCCTTTCGTTTTAACCACCCAGAGCCAAAGGGATTCACCACTACTATTTTGGAAAGCTCTTTAACACAGATGAACCGATAGGTCCATGTTAGGCTGATCAGTAGGGATCTGTCCTCGGCTGAGGCAGGAAACATCTTGGGGAATGGCATACTGAGACGTCAATTCAACAGCTACAGCACATGCCAGGTGCCTGTTGTAAATGAAGTTCAATGGTGAGTCTCCATCTTGGAAGGCTGAGTTGAAATGGGCTGTCAGGAGGTTTTTAAATAATAGTGAACGTGTAGGCTCTAAGGGAATAATAATGATCTGGTGGGACCTGATATTGATGAGATCCCTAGTATCAGTTTCTCTTGTCTAAAATCCTTGTGCTAAAAGAAAACAGTTTGGACAACACCCAGGGTGCGCTGTGTAAGTGTCAGGGCCAAAATGTGGGATCCACTTTTGATGGATGCTGCAAAGTTATAGTAATAAAATCATGAAGACTCATTTGCAATATTTAATCACCCATTTGCTATGCATACATAGTATTGATGCTTGATTTATTTATGGATTTATCCACTTATTTATTGTTATGTATATTTGTTACAACAGCAAAAAGTATTCCATAATGTCTCTCCGCTCACCCGCAACATCATAAAACACATAGATAAACCAGTCACAGAGTATAAAGGCACAAAAATTAAGAAATTAAGTTAAAAGATGAAATTACAGATTTTCCTAAGTGCTCAGCCGTGGGCCTGGCTCTTCCACCCTGATGCTGAGACCATCACCAGCTCTCAAGTCCGTTGCCCTCACCAATGCTGTTGGAACTGTGTCACTAACCTTCAGTGCCATCTTGCCTCCACCAAAGTTACCATCACCATGAGACGCTGCTGAGGATACTGGGCACAATCTCACCTCTCTCCACTGCCGTAGGGAACACAACCTCACCTCTCTCCACTGCCGTAGGGAACACAACCTCACCTCCCTCCACTGCCGTAGGGAGCACAATCTCACCTCCCCCCCCTTTGTCGTAGGGAGCACAATCTCACCTCCCTCCTCTGCCACAGGGAACACAATCTCACCTCCCTCCACTGTCGTAGGGAACACAATCTCACCTCCCTCCACTGTCGTAGGGAACACAATCTCACCTCCCTCCTCTGCCGTAAGGAACACAATCTCACCTCCCTCCTCTGCCACAGGGAACACAATCTCACCTCCCTCCACTGCCGTAGGGAACACAATCTCACCTCCCTCCTCTATCACAGGGAACACAATCTCACCTCCCTCCTCTGCCTTAGGGAACACAACCTCACCTCCTTCCTCTGCCGTAGGGAACACAATCTCACCTCCCTCCTCTGCCGTAGGGAACACAATCTCACCTCACTCCACTGCCATAGGGAACACAACCTCACCTCCCTCCTCTGCCATAGGGAACACAATCTCAACTCCCTCCTCTGCCTTAGGGAACACAACCTCACCTCCCTCCTCTGCCGTAGGGAACACAATCTCACTTCCCTCCTCTGCCACAGGGAACACAATCTCACCTCACTCCACTGCCATAGGGAACACAATCTCACCTCCCTCCTCTGCCGTAGGGAACACAATCTCACCTCCCTCCTCTATCACAGGGAACACAACCTCACCTCCCTTCACTGCCGTAGGGAACACAATCTCACCTCCCTCCTCTGCCACAGGGAACACAATCTCACGTCCCACTTTTGCGACAGGGAACACTATCTCACCTCCCTCCTCTGCCACAGGGAACACAATCTCACCCCCTCCTCTTCCGTATGGAACACAATCTCACCTCCCTCTTCTGCCGTAAAGAACACAATCTCACCCCTTCCTCTGCCATAGGGAACACAATCTCACCTCCCTCCACTGCCGTAGGGAACACAATCTCACCTTCCTCCTCTGCCACAGGGAACACAATCTCACGTCCCTCCTCTATCACAGGGAACACAATCTCACCTCCCTCCTCTGCCACAGGGAACACAATCTCACCCCCTCCTCTTCCATATGGAACACAATCTCACCTCCCTCTTCTGCCGTAAAGAACACAATCTCACCCCTTCCTCTGCCATAGGGAACACAATCTCACCTCCCTCCACTGCCGTAGGGAACACAATCTCACCTTCCTCCTCTGCCACAGGGAACACAATCTCACCTCCCTCCTCTATCACAGGGAACACAATCTCACCTCCCTCCTCTGCCACAGGGAACACAATCTCACCCCCTCCTCTTCCGTATGGAACACAATCTCACCTCCCTCTTCTGCCGTAAAGAACACAATCTCACCCCTTCCTCTGCCATAGGGAACACAATCTCACCTCCCTCCACTGCCGTAGGGAACACAATCTCACCTTCCTCCTCTGCCACAGGGAACACAATCTCACCTCCCTCCTCTATCACAGGGAACACAATCTCACCTCCCTCCTCTATCATAGGGAACACAATCTCACCTCCCCCCTCTGCCATAGGGAACTCAATCTCACCCCCATCCTCTGCCACCAGGTACATACCTTGCCTGTGACATACTGGACATCTCAATGTTGTCCGAGCTCACTACAATAACATGCAAAAGCTTCAAGCAACAAAAAAGCCAAGATAGAAGAAAAGAAAGGTCATGTGATGCAAATCTGGTTGATATTGTGGGGACAGTTTTTAGCCTCTGTTGATTTCATTTTTTTTTCTCTTGTCCATTTGTACAGGTGTACGAGATGTACCAGGAATAGTGAGTGATAGGATAAGACAGAAGCCAGAAATGAGATCTGCCATGACAACAGGGTCGGGAATTAATGAGGCAAGTTTGGCGAGGTAGGGCTCGGCCTTGTGGCAAATAACACTCCAAACAACTCGACACAACTTGGACTTAGTCAAAAGAAATTAAGGTCCAGCCCAATGTTCCCAATGCTTGCAGCAAATCTCGCCCTAAGTAATGATGCCATGCCAGCTGAACAGCAAGGAAGCATCTGTGTGAAAATCATCTCGGGTGAGTGAAGAATCATTGAAGATGCAATTATCTGCAGTGTTACTGGCGTACCGTATCTGAGTACATTGGGAAGCAATTAGTTTTGGTTTAAAATGTTCTTCAAAATAGCAACTCATTAATGCAATCATATTCTGAGCCATCACAAAAAAAACCTTCCATTCCCCTGTTTCCTTACTATATATTCAATTAGAAAGAAAATGAGCACTGTCCTGTTTTCCTTTTTAAAAAGACAAAAGGAATTTCAGAGCATCTGAAGGTCATTGTCCCTATTGTTGTTTTCACTGCATTTTTAAGTGGGCACAAAATAATGGAGGGCTTGCTTATATTCTTCAGGAGATTATTAAGAAAGTGGCTGGAGGATTTTTTTTTGTTTTAGAAATATTTTACTATCCATCTGAAATAACAGAAGGTGGAATTTGTTTACTGGGCTGCTGGATAGTATGTAAACTTCTTTTTGCGGTCCATGTGGCTGGTAAACTGTAAAGAGCTAGAAAAGCTCATCTCTTTATCCTCACTTCTCATTCGACTGCACACTGGGTTTCATACAAAAAAAACCCAAATCTTATCTCGTGTTTAACACTAGAAAATTGAATTTGAAAAAAAAAACTTGACTCGTTCATGCAAATACATCCCAGATTTGACACATGAACACACACATAACTTACATGGTGGATGATAGACCAAATAGTTTAAAAGTACAGTAAAGATCAGTCGTCTACCAATCTTGTAGATTAATTGGTTTGGATGGCTTCACACTAGACTCATAAGAGCATAAAAACATAAGAATTATGAGCAGGAGTAGACAATTCAGTCTCTCGAGCCTGCTCCACCATTTGATGCAATCATGGCTGACCAGCCTCAACTCCATGTCTGTGCCTGCTCTCTATAACCCTTCAATCTATTACTAATTAAAAATTTGTTTGTCTTCTCCTTACATTTATTCAATGTCCCAGTTTCTGCCATGGATTCATGTCCCTTTGAGAGAAAGTAATTTCTCCTCATCTCTTATCCTCATTCTCGAATGCCTGACATGAGGAATAATCTTCTCTACGTTTACTTTGTCAATCTCTTCAGTATTTTATGTACCTCAATTCAATTTCCTCTCATCCTTCTAAACTCCAGATGGCATAGGCTTAAACTGCTCCATTCTCTTCATAAGGTAAACCCTTCACCTTTGTACTCAATCTAATGAACTTCCTCCAATTGCAGCTACATCCTTCTTCAAGTCATAGGAACAAAACTGAACTCAATATTCCTGGTGCGATCTCACTTATGTCTTGTTTGGTTGCTGCAACAAATTCCTTCATTTTATTCTCTATTTCTTCAGCAATACATTGTAAAATTCAATTTGCCTTACTTATTACCAGCTACACCTGCATACTAATTTTGTACAATTCATGCACAAGGACACCCAGATTCCTCTGCACCAAAGCAGCCTGAAGCTATCTGAATATTTAGATAGGTTGCCTTTCTATTCCTCTGACCAAAAAGGATAGCCTCACACTTATCAAATGTTAAACTTTATCTGCCAGATATCAGCCCACATACCTTAAGTATCCATAACCATTTGTAAATTTCTGTTTTCTTCAATGCATCTTATGTTTCCACCTATTTTAGTGTCCTAATCATCAATAGTCTTTTTGGAATCTGCATTGAATTAATTTAAAGAGTTTGATTTATAATTTATAACTGTTCTTCTGGAGACAGCAGCTAATGGCTTGATTCTTAAAACATTGCTAGTGACTGGTCAAACAACAGGCAGAGCTTAAGCTTACAGGGCAGAGGAAGACATCAAGAGTGTATCTGCTGAGTCCTGTTTTTTTTTAATGGCACTTTTCCTGTGTCTTGGAGACAAAGCAGTTTCTTAAAACATGCAAAGAGAGTTCGCCAGTACGCAAACGACCTCCTCTTGCCAACTGACAAATTAAACACACAATGTCATAGCAAATTGACTCCAGGTCTACAGCTTAGGCCTGATTAAATTGTGGCTGGAAGAAATCTCTTCACAGTCAGAGTCCATTGTCTAAAATGATTGCGTCTAATGGCTCATTCCACACCAAGTTTAGTACATACACAAAATATCTAGGCAACCCTACGTATCAGTCAGGAGATGGTCAATTTACATTCCTCACAGAATCACAGAACCACAGAATTCTTATGGCACAGAAGAATGAGGCCATTCACCCAATCTTGCCTGAAGTTCTATTCCCTGATTTCAAACTGCTGCCTTTTTCCCAGATCATCATTTCACATCATTTCTTTACAAATCATCATCCAATGCCCTCATGACTACCAAAACCGAGGCTAAGTCCATTAGACGTCCAAGTCATATATTCCATGCCCTAACTACTCATTGTGAAAAAGTCTTTAATTCTCACGTCATCCTTGCTTTTTTTGCATATAATTTTAAATTGCATACCATTTCTATAGGATGATTGACTCTCATGGGTTCATCATGCTATCTAGCTTGATTTCTATGATTTTGTAATTTGCAGGACACAGGTACATTAATGTTCAGCCACCCCAGAAGTTAGAACATAGAACATAGAACAATACAGCACAGAACAGGCCCTTCAGCCCTCGATATTGCGCCATCCTGTGAACTATTCTTAGCTCGTCCCACTGCACTATCCCATCATCATCCATGTGCTTATCTAAGGATTGTTTAAATCTCCCTAATGTGGCTGAGTTGACTACATTAGCATGTAGGGCATTCCACGCTCTCGTAATGAACCTGCCCCTGACATCTGTCTTAAATCTATCACCCCTCAATTTGTAGCCATGGCCCCTTCGTACACGCTGACATCATCATCCTAGGAAAAAGACTTTCACTGGCTACCCTATCTAATCCTCTGATCATCTTGTATGTCTCTATCAAATCCCCTCTTATTCTTCTCCATTCCAATGAGAACAGACCTAAGTCTCTCAGCCTTATCTCATAAGATCTTCCCTCCAGACCATGCGACATCCTGGTAAATCTCCTCTGCACCTTTTCCAATGCTTCCACATCCTTCCTGAAATATGGGGACCAGAACTGTACACAATATCCCAAGTGTGGCCACACCAGAGTTTTGTATATTTGCAGCATGATATTGCAGCTCCGGAACTCAATCCCTCTACGAATGAAACCTAACTCACTGTATGCAACTTTCAGGGATCTATGTACATGGACTCCAAAATCCCTCTGCACATCCACACTACCAAGAATCTTTCCTCTGCCTTCCTGTTATGCTTAGTGCATCACCTCACATTTAGCTGCATTGAACTCCATTTGCCACCGCTCAGCCCAATTCTGCAGTTTATCCAAGTCCCCCTGAAACCTGTAGCATTCTTCCAAACTGTCCATTACTCCACCGACTTTAGTGTCGTCTGCAAATTTACTAATCCATCCACCTATGCCTGTGTCTAAGTCTTTTTTAAAACTGACAAACAGCAGTAGTCCCAAAACAGATCCTTGTGACACACCACTAGTAACCGGGATCCTTGTTTTAACCTGTTTTGAGTCACTGAAATACCTTTGTTAATTCTGGACACTTGAATTACCTGTTTGGTAGAATTGAGAGTATGGTGCTGGAAAGCACAGCAGTCAGGCAGCATTTGAGGAACTGAGAGTCGACATATCGGACAAACGCCCTCCATCAGGAAGGGAATCCCTGATGAAGGGCTTTTGCCTGAAACATCGATTCTCTTGCTCCTCAGATGCTGCCTGACCTGCTGTGCTTTTCCAGCACCACATTCTTGACTCTGATCTTCAGCATCTACACTCCTCACTTTCTCCCCGTTTAGAATTGTCTTGCACTTTCTTCTCAACATCAGCTCTACAGGCAATTTCATATCATCTTGGAGAAGTGCAGACTGACATGACAATAAGTCAATGTTTCGATCTTTCCCTGTCCTTGTTGGTAATATGGTGATTAGGGAGATGTTAAACTCACACTGCAACAAATCCCATAAATTCTCTGGAGAGGAATTGGGTCCTGTCATCACATATTGCTCTTTCAGGAATCCTTTGCTCAACAAACCAAACTCATACTGGAGGAACTGTCTTTGGAGCTTGACAACCACCTGATGAAGGAGCAGCACTCCAAAAGCTAGCACTTCCAAATAAACCTGTTGGACTATAACCTAGTGTTGTGTGATTTTTAACTTCAAATCTTTCAGCTTTCAGATAAAGGGATTGCCAAGTAGTATTCTGAAACATTGAAATACCGTACTTGGTTGTATGCATAAATTGGCACTCACAGTATGCCATGGCATGGGTGGTACTTCAGTAGCTATTATCTCTTGGCATTGCACATTTCTGCAATATTTTGCGTGTAGACACCATAATTTTAATGTCTTTTTAGATGTCTGTTCAATGCATGCGTAATCTGGTTCTAAACTATTCTCATCAACCATCAAATACCTTCCCAAGGAGTTCTTTCTGCATCACTTGAGTATAATTACTTTGATAATGGATTAGTGGTGCTGGAAGAGCACAACAGTTCAGGCAGCATCCAACGAGCAGCGAAATCAACGTTTCGGGCAAAAGCCCTTCATCAGGAATAAAGGCAGTGAGCCTGAAGCATGGAGAGATAAGCTAGAGGAGGGTGGGGGTGGGGAGAGAGTAGCATAGAGTATAATGGGTGAGTGGGGGAGGAGATGAAGGTGATAGGTCAAGGAGGAGAGGGTGGAGTGGATAGGTGGAAAAGAAGATAGGCAGGTCGGACAAGTCAAGGAGACAGTAACTGAGCTGGAAGTTTGAAACTAGGATGAGGTGGGGGAAGGGGAAATGAGGAAGCTGTTGAAGTCCACATTGATGCCCTGGGGTTGAAGTGTTCCGAGGCGGAAGATGAGGCGTTCTTCCTCCAGGCGTCTGGTGGTGAGGGAGCGGCGGTGAAGGAGGCCCAGGACCTCCATGTCCTCGGCAGAGTGGGAGGGGGAGTTGAAATGTTGGGCCACGGGGCGGTTTGGTTGATTGGTGCGGGTGTCTCGGAGATGTTCCCTAAAGCACTCTGCTAGGAGGCGCCCAGTCTCCCCAATGTAGAGGAGACCACATCGGGAGCAACGGATACAATAAATGATATTGGTGGATGTGCAGGTGAAACTTTGATGGATGTGGAAGGCTCCTTTAGGGCCTTGGATAGAGGTGAGGGAGGAGGTGTGGGCACAGGTTTTACAGTTCCTGCGGTGGCAGGGGAAAGTGCCAGAATGGGAGGGTGGGTCGGAGGGGGTTGTGGACCTGACCAGGTAGTCACGGAGGGAACGGTCTTTGCGGAAGGCGGAAAGGGGTGGGGAGGGAAATATATCCCTGGTGGTGGGGTCTTTTTGGAGGTGGCGGAAATGTCGGTGGATGATTTGGTTGATGCGAAGGTTTGTAGGGTGGAAGGTGAGCACCAGGGGCGTTCTGTCCTTGTTACGGTTGGAGGGGTGGGGTCTGAGGGCGGAGGTGCGGGATGTGGACGAGATGCGTTGGAGGGCATCTTTAACCACGTGGGAAAGGAAATTGCGGTCTCTAAAGAAGGAGGCCATCTGGTGTGTCCTATGGTGGAACTTGTCCTCCTGGGAGCAGATACGGCGGAGGCGGAGAAATTGGGAATACGGGATGGCATTTTTGCAAGAGATAGGGTGGGAAGAGGTTATTTTGAGTCAAGAGTGTGGTACTGATGTAATACTCATTCCTGACAAAGGGCTTATGCACAAAACGTCGATTCTCCTGCTCCTCAGATGCTGCCTGACCTGCTGTGTTTTTCCAGCACCACTCTCAACTCTGATCTCCAGCATCTGCACTCCTCACTTTCTCCTGTAATTATTCTGAACTCAGAAAGAAGATAACAATCTCTTCATGAGATGATACATCAGATCAAAAAGGCCATATTGAAGGCCGTACTTGTGCATCTTATCAGGTATTATGGACTGAATGATGTTGGTTAATATCCCCTTTTGACCTACCTCTTGATTGATGTATTTTAGGAAGAGTTTTAGCCACTTAAGTGTTGCGACTTTACAGAACCAACATAAAACAGGCTTTTCTGCACATTTAAATCAATACAAAGGATAAACACTCATTTGCACAGCATCTGAATGCAATTGTAACAAACACCCACTCCTCATCCACACACAAACACGAAGACACACAGAAATTATGTCTCTAATGTTTAATATGGACTTAAGTTTGGACTTCAATCAGGGTTTCGATAAGGTTCGTCATGGTTGACTGTTTAGCAAGGTTAGATCACATGGAATACAGGGAGAATTAGCCATTTGGAGACAGAACTGGTTTGAAGGTAGAAGACAGAGGGTGGTGATGGAGGGTTGCTTTTCAAACTGAAGGTCTGTACAAGGTGGGGTGCCACAAGGATTGGTGATGAATCCACTGCTTTTCATCATTTACATAAATGATTTGGATGTGAACATAAAAGAGGTATAGTTAGTAAGTTTGCAGATGACACCAAAATTGGAGGCGTAGTGGACAGCGAAGAAAGTTAGCTCAGGGTACAACGGGATCTTGATTATATGGGCCAATGGGCTGAGGAGTGGCAGTTGGAGTCTAGGTAAATGTGAGGTGCTGTATTTTGGAAAGGCAAATCAAAGCAGGACTTGTGCACTTAATGATAAGTGCTGGGGAGTGTTTCTGAACAAAGAGACCTTAGAGTGAAGGTTCATAGTTCATTGAAAGTGGAGTCGCAGGTAGATAGGAGAGTGAAGAATGCGTCTGGTACACTTTCCTTTGTTAGAGAGCATTAAGTATTGGAGTTGGGAGGTCATGTTGCCATTGCATATGACATTGGTCGGGCAACTATTGGAATATTGTATGCAATTCTGGTCTCCCTGCTATCAGAAGGATTTGTGAAACTTGAAAGAGTTCAGAAAAGATTTACAAGGATCTATCAGCAGAGACTGAACAGGCTAGGGCTGTTTTCTCTGGAGAGTCAGAGGCTAAGGGATGACATTATAGAGGTTTATAAAACCATAAGGGGCATGGATAGGATAAATAAACAACATATTTTCCCTGGGGAGGGGGAGTCCAGAACTAGAGGGCATAGGTTTCAGGTGAGAAGGGAAAGACATAAAAAAGGAACCTGAGGGGCAACGTTTTCTTGCAGAGGGTGATGCATGTATGAAATGAGCTACCAGAAGAAATGGTTGAGGCTGGTACAATTACACAGTTAAAAGGCTGCTGGATGTATATATGAATAGGAAGAGTTTAGAGGGGTATGGGCCAATTGCAGGCAAATAGGACAAGATTAATTTAGAATTTTTGGTCAGCATGGATGAATTGGACCAAAGGGTCTGTTTTCTTGCTGTGCATCTCTGTGACTCTATGACTCTAAGTCCTGAGAGTCACGAGTACTCTATTTCTCCAAGGAAGAAGTCAGAAATTTTGCACTTCTAAAAACTTATTTTCAGTTCACTGACGGAACAATGGTTGAAGATATCCAATGATAAATTCACAACTGTATTCCAACAATTGGCAAGTGGCTGGCTTTTCTAGTGAAAGCTTTCTCTCTAGGGAAAAATATATCCTTCCTGGTATTTTTTAATAAAAGTTCATTTTTTTTTAGCCTGCGGTGACTTTCTGAGGCAGGGTGCTTTCTCTTTCTGGGCAGGATGTCATCGATCTAAGCTCTTTGTCCTAGATTGCCTTCTCAGGACTCTTTGCAGCACACTAAGTTCTGAACTCCAGCCTATTATACGACCACAGAAATCAATACTTCCCTTATCCACACAAATGATTTGATGCTACAAGTCATTGCCACACAATGGTGAATGGATGTTGGTTATTTGCATGTTCTTTTGATAAATTGGCTTCTTCACATCCCTCTTTGGTATGCTCAATCTTGGATTCTAACAAAGATGGGACTACCATAGTATTTGACTTCTGTAATTATCAAGATAACTTATGGAATCAACAGTTATCATTATCTGTTGAGTGTTGACAGCTTTTCAATGGAAGGTTCTCCTGAAAGAGACATATTTTAATGTCTTTTTAGAACCACATTCAAAGATGTTAGTCCCTGCCTGGATAGAAACCACAAAAGACGAAACCTGATTCTTTGGAGTCCATTTTGAGAACCTGTCTTCTTCCATGCAATTTTAAAAGTCCAATTTTAAGAGTCCATTGTCCGAAGGTTTTTTTTATTGATGGGATGTGGACATCACTGGACAGTCAGTGTTTATTGCCCATCCCTAGTTGTCCTTGAAGAGGAATTCCAGGATTTTGAGCCCATCGCCCAGAGTTTTATGGCCATAAGACAGGAGCATAACGCAAGCCCAACACAAGATTCAAATAGTTTCCTCCATG
Organism: Chiloscyllium punctatum; assembly: GCF_047496795.1. Classification (NCBI taxonomy): domain Eukaryota; kingdom Metazoa; phylum Chordata; class Chondrichthyes; order Orectolobiformes; family Hemiscylliidae; genus Chiloscyllium; species Chiloscyllium punctatum. The sequence continues at coordinate 86,393,401 of NC_092746.1, read as the reverse complement.
GAATTAAATATATGATGTGGTTGTTCTTTTCTTATTCAAAAACTCACTCCTTTTTGTCTCTTCTTGCCACATGCCATCCCAGTAAAAAGGGCAGCACATACCACCTCCAACAGGGTGCCAGATTGTGATTGAACTGCCCCAGGTTTTCTCCAAAGGATCAGATGGATCATTAGAGAAGTTCCTAACTTTCCTAGTCTATTAAGGCAGAAACAAGATTGGAAATCACCAGGCACGACATGGCAGGAGCAGTTTTGATAATATTTACATTAATTGCTTGCAAAGACAACTAGACCATGAGAAAGTTTACACTGAAAACAGACAACATTGATGTGTTTATATTGGCTGAGGTCATTGAGTTCACAAAAGGCACTGGATGAAAATAAACTTGCTTTATTTTATGTTTTCTTTTTACACTTCATCCACAAGTGATAGTTTCCTCCTATCCACATTGATGTAGCTTGTGCCTAGAACAACCTTAAAAATTCTTAAGATTCAGCAAGTAACCTCTACCTACTATCAATGTACCTGAACATAGGCTGCCCTTCGGTAAGAAATAAACAACAAAAGGCCTGAAGTTTGGAATCAATTTTCCATATTTTGGCTAAGGGTCAATTTTAGGGAGGGTTTCCCTTCAGGAATCCAGATGACTTTTCTCACACAATCTCCGCTGGCCACCCCGTTTATTGTATCCTGCCTCCTCGGCAGCACTCTTACACAATCTTGTGCTCAGCTGTGGTGGCAGAGCTTGCTGGTGCCAGGACCTTACAGTGTTCACAGCACAGATGCCATTCTTAAAACCTGCCTGCACATTTGCCAGTCTGGTGTGAAGTTGCCTCCCCAAATCTCTGCTACGTTACACCAATTCTAGCTCTGCTATTGCACACAGCTCCCACCAAGTCTCATGGCTTCCACTCTCATGATTGCCCGCAGCATTGTCCCTGAATGGCTATCACCTTCCCTATTCTCCTAACTCAGTAAGCTTCCTTCCTCTCTGCTCTTCCAAATTATGCAGTCAGGATACGCCACCACCTTTCCAACACTAGCCACTTTCATCTCCCTCAGTCCCTCGGTTTGTTTCATTACAGGAGAAAATGGCCCATAATAGAGTCACAACAGCAAGGATGGCCAGCAGGAAGTAGCTAATATTTGTACAACAAGAGTCTTCAATGAGCTGGAGAAAATCAAGTCCGTTCATTTGGAGTGCGAGATGCCATATGCTGACAGAAAGGTCAAAGTCATTGTGGTTTGCAGCTTTGTGAATGTTTTCTTAAGATGCTCATGCCTCCACCCCATTGAGCAACACATTCCATGTCCTGTCTTGTCCAGGCACCAGTAACATCCACTCCGCCGCCATCTGCAAAAGACCAGCTCCTTTGGCCACCAGCTCTTCACCCATCTCTCAGCGACCAGGTGTCTGTTCAGTCTCAGATTGGAGAGGGCACCATGGTGCCAGCTATTAATGTCTTTATTAAACTGTTCAAACAGATTTGTCAGAGACACTCAGTCAACTGATTCAAAGTTTGGAAGAATCCACTAATGTTATCGGTACACTGCTGGCTTCAGCATGTGTGCTTCTGACTAACATCATGTGCAGGTTGGTGGCTGCAATGGAAAGCCATATTCAGCAGAACAGTGTAGCTGCCTGAGATGCATTCACCACACTCGATCACTTTAGCCAAGGGTGCTCAGCAGTAAACTCCACACTTGACTTCCTCGAATTCTCCATCACAGCACTTCCCCCTGATAATGCCTCCTGATATTCAGTGCAAATCCTCAGGACTAACATGGTTCACATAACTCACCCTCAGACTGACTTGGAAAGATGGATCCAACTGATGAGAGACCAGACTGACAGATTTCTGTCCAGCTCTCCAAGTGCCATAGTGTTAGAAGTCAGATTCTGTGTGGGTAGAGTTGAGGAATCCGAAAGAAAAGACCCTGATGGGAGTTCTCTACAGGCTTCTGAGCAATAGTCAGGATGTGGGAAGAAAATAGATCGAGATAGAAAAGGTCCATAAGAAAGGCACTATTAAAATAATCCTGGAAGACTTCAACATGAAAGAGAACTGAATCTCAAGAATAGAAATTTGTGAAATGTCTACGAGATGATTTTTTTTGGGATCAATTGGTGGTACAGCCCAGTAGGCAACAGGCAACTCTGGATTTGGTGACATGTAATGAGGCAGACTTGATTAGGGAGCTTAGGGTGAAAGAACTCCAAGGGGCAGCGACCATAATATGTTTAGATTTCCCTACAGTGTGAAACAGGCCCTTCGGCCCAACAAGTCCACACTGACCCTCTGAACAGTAAACCACCCAGTTGCATTTCCCTCTGACTAATGCAACCTAATTTGGCATGGCCAATTCACCTGACCTGCACAACTTTGGACCGTGGGAGGAAACCAGAGAACCCAGAGGAAACCCACGCAGACATGGGGAGAATATGCAAACTCCACGCTTACAGTTGCCTGAGGCTGGAATCAAACCCGGGTCTCTGGTGCTGTGAAGCAGCAGTGCTAACCACTGAGCCACCATGCCAACCATGATAGAATTCACCTTGCAGTTTGAGAGGGAGAATATGGAATCATATGTAGCACTATTACAATTCAGTAAAGGTAGCTACAGAAACTTGGAGGAGCTGGCCAGAGCTGATTGGAAGGGGACCCTGGCAGGGAAAACAGTGGAGCACCAATGGCAAGAGTTTCTGAGAGTAATTCAGGAGACACAGCAAAAATACATCCCAAGGAAGAAGAAACATACTCAGGGGAGGATGAAATAACCATGGCTGAAAGCATTTAAAAAAGGCAAACTATGTGGTGATGATTAGTGGGAAGCTAGAGGATTGGGAAGACTTAAAAAAAACAGCTGAGGACAACTGAAAAAACAATAAAAGAACAAACAATAATATATTCCAGGTACTTGAAAACACAGTAAAATACAACCCCGACCATCTCAACAGCATCCCTTTACAGTACTCAAACAACAGAGGTATTAATTCCCATTAACACCTTTCTCTAGGAGAAACATACATCTAACTTCAATCAGGACTTTTGTAAACTGTAAACAAAAGCTCTTCAACCAATGGGGTTCTCTTTCCCAAAAACAGTTCCTCATCTTTCAAAATTGAAAGTAAGCTAAAGCTCCTCAGTGATTACTCTGCCCACATAAAAAGCTCCCAATGCAAAACTAAACCCTATTATCACCCAAGGGACTCCTTCACTCATATGGGCTTAAAACAATCTCAGCTCAAAAAATACTCACAAGTTAACCATTAAACGGTCTCAAAAGGTCATTTTCTTCCACCTCCTCACCACCAATCTTCACAGTGTTTCCTCCTCTGTGTCACCTCTGTTCATTCTCCTGGTCAGGCCCATTCTCTTATGCAGGCTAAGACAATTGGAAACTAATGCAACCACAAGTGGAAGCTAGTGCTCCTAGCCAGGTTGTTCCAGTACAGCTACAGCATTGGCATCTACCCAACAATGTGGTAAATTCCCCAGGTATGTCACGTGCATGAATATCAGGACAAGCCCAAGCCCAGCCAATTAGCAAACTATCAGGAGCAAAATCAGAAATTATTGGAAAAACTCAGCAGGTCTGAAAGTATCTGAGGAGGGAAAGTAGGGTTAATTTTGAGTCCAGTGACCCCTCTTCAGAGCAGACCCTTCTTCTAACATCTGATCAGTTTACTCACAATCATCAGCAAAACGATGTAAGGGGTTGTCAACATTATCAGCATGTGGCACTTGCAAAGAAATAACCTGCCCATAAAGGCCCTATTTAGAAGCCACTGGCTCCCGACATCATTACCATATCGTTACTCCAAAAGCGAAGGGATAGTGACTACATTTGACATCAATGCATCATTTAACAGAGTACCACATTAAAGAGGAGAAAGTGAGGACTGCAGATGCTGGGGATCAGAGCTTTAAAAGGTGTTGCTGGAAAAGCGCAGCAGGTCAGGCAGCATCAAAGGAGAAGGGGAATCAACATTTCGGGCATAAAGAGCCTAGCAAAACTGAAGTTAATGGGAATCACAGAAAACGCCATTGGAAGGAGTCAGATCTATCAAAATGAAAGAATGAGGTTGTTAGAGGTCAATTATTTCTGTCCTAGGATATCACGACAGGAGTTCTTCAAAAGAGTGTCTAAGGCCTAAAAATATTCTGTTGCTTCACCAATGACCATCCCTCCAATATGATGTTCAGAGGTCTAGATATCTGCTGATGTTTGTACAATGTTCCACACCATTCATAATTCATCAGTTACTGAAGCAGTCATGCCCATGTGTAGCAAGAAATGGACAGTATCCAAGGCTGAGCAATAAGCGGCAAGTAACGTTTACAACACCTAAATGCCAGGTAATGAAAATCTCCAACTAGAGAAATTTAACCTCCATCTCTTGGCATGTGATGTTTTTACTATCGCTGAATCTCTTCTATCAACATTCAGGGGATTACCGTTGTTCCACATCGTTGGGATTAGGCAGGAAATCAAGTCCCATTATTCCCAGAGTTGTCACAAAAGTTAAAAATTTTGTAAAAATTTACAAACTTATCTAATTTCCTGTCTTTTGATAGGAAGTGTGGACTTTCTGTACTGATTACAAATAGATTATTACTGGTTAAAACTTTAACCATCTTACATGCACATACAGACATACACAAACAAAAAATGGGTTTCATGGGCAGAGAGAAACAATGTCTCCTCCACACAGTTTGCTGAAAAGATCTTTTTGGCTTGTGACATCCGGTTACTCTTATATCTTCCTTCTCCATGTTCTTTTACTTCCTTCCAGATTTCTCAGACCCCTTGGTATCATGGTAGCCTACAAGCCTACCAACACACTTAAACAGCGACTAATGAACCTAAAGGATCCATTACATACTATTAGCCAAACCAACATTTACAAAATACCATGTAAGAACTGTAAAATACATTGCAGGAAACAAGCAAGGAAACTTGCCACCAGGATACATGAACACCAACTAGCCGCCAATAGACTCAACCCACTATCACGAGTTTCCATACTTACAAACAAGGAAGGACACCACTTTGACTTAGACAATACACACGTCCTAGGACAGGCGAAACAAAGACATGCACGAGAATTCTTGGAGGCATGACACTCTAACCAGAACTCCATCAATAAACATATTGACTTAGATCCATCTACCTTCTCTTGAAAAAAAAAAGAACCAGAAATGACATTACCCACTTTAAGAAACCAAGACCTATAAATAGAGAGGTGGGACATACCACTAGCACTTTACTGGAGACTCTCAATATGATGTTACCCTAGTCATGGTGACAAAACTTCTGAAAACAAATCCTCCAGCTCAGCGAGCTAACCTACATACTTATCAACCTGAGCTTCAAGTCTTCTCAAAAATTTCTAACTTTTACTTACTTGCAGAAGGCACAGGGCGACTGATTCACATTTATGAAGTATCTGACTTACTTGTTAATAAGAACAGGCATAGAGTAACTGATTGAGGGAGGCAGGAGAATACATTCATCAGGATTGAGGGTAAATTCTCCAGCCTCTTGAGTGTAAAATCTTTGATTCAAAGCTCCCAAAATGGAGCTGATGCTCTAAGGACCATTAATCAGAGAAAAGGTTTTAGATCACCATCTGTTGATTCTCTGACCCTGTTCCTTTTGGGATCGGCTCCATACTAGCTATGTAAAGGTGATACGCTTCAGTTTTGATCTCTTGCAAATGTTAAGTTACAGACTCAGAGTCTTAGAGCTGTACAGCATGGAAACAGACACTTCAGTCCAACTCATCCATGCCAAACAGATATCCGAAATTAATCTGGTCCCATTTGCCAGCATTTGACCCATTTCCCTCAAAACCCCTCCTATTCACATACCCATCCAGATGCCTTTTAAATGTTGTAATTGCACCAGCCTTCACCACTTCTCTGGCAGCTCATTCCATACCCACATCACCCTCAGTGTGAAAAGGTCGCCCCTTACAACCCTTTTAAATCTTTCTCCTCTCACCTTAAACCTATGCCCTCTACCTTTGGACTGCCCTATCCTGGGAAAAAGTCCTTGTCTATTTACCCTATCCCCGCCCCCCATGATTTTATAAACTTCTATAAAGCCACCCATCAGCCTCCAACGCTTCAGGGAAAATAGCCCCAGCCTATTCAGCCTCTCCCTGGAAGCACCTGCAAAAGACTAAAGTTGAAAGTCATCAATACAACCCTCCACCAAAACTGAACCCGTGATGGAAGCAACCCAGATGTCACACCTTAAACTATGTTTGAAGATGCATTTTATTTTTGCTGATTTCAGCAACAGTCACGACAATACTGCCACTGCACAAAGCTTAAGGCGGCGTGGTGGTTCAGTGGTTAGCACTGCTGCCTCATAGCACCAGGGTCCCAAGTTCGATTCCAGCCTCGGGTAACTGTCTGCGTGGAGTTTGCAAATTCTCCCTGTATCTACATGGGTTTCCTCATGGTGCTCTAGTTTCCCCCCACAATTCAGGTGAATTGGCCATGCTAAATTGCCCATAGTGTTAGGTGCTTTAGTCAGAGGGAAATGGGTCTGGCTAGGTTATTTTCTGGAGGGTTGGTGTGGACTTGTTGGGCTGAAAGGGCCTGTTTCCACACTATAGGGAATCTAATCAAAGCAGTCAGGAAAAACTAAAGCCAAATGTTGGTCATTTCTTGTTAGACTCTTTAAAATTCAACTTATTTCACTATCATTTATGGGCTTCAAATAGAGCACATTTAAGAACTTTTAATCAGAAAATTTCTAATTATGTATAAAAATGCAATTCAAGAAAACAGAAAATAGAGCAGGTCTCAGCAAGGAAAATTTAGAAAGGCTCAAAAAGTTAAAAACCAGAAAAACTATTATTTCTTGTTGTTCATGGAAATCCAGTTGGAATGTTGACAGACACTCCACCAAATAAGAAAAACTGGAGAATAGTTACATTCGAGTGTTGTGTGGGTGGATAGAAAGACAAATGTACAAGGTTAAAGCAACATGGGCTTACCCATGTGTGGCTCAGCTACAGTCACTTAAGCCTCCATGAATTTTAAAGCTACACAATTGTTTGTGTCAGATTATGGGTATATCTGAGTGTAAATGTGGAGGAGCTACAGGACCAGATGAATGATGGCCATCAAATTTCTTGGCCAGAACTCAAACTGTTTCATTGTGCTTGAAAGGAAACTCCACAGTGTTTGCCTCTGTTTAATTATGAAGTATTGTTCTATCCATCACTCGAAACAGCTGTCTGAAATGGTCCAAATCTCATCTTGCATTGTCTTAGACAGAAATCTCAGCACATATAAAGGCTCAGTACAAATACTCGATGCCTTTGGTTTTGCTCCATCCTAGCCTCTTCATTCTAACTCTAACAGCTTGGGTTTCTTTTCCTTTCTTATTTTGTGTAGTTGTCTGGCTTCCCCCTAAATGCATCCATATTATCCATCTCTATTACTGCTCAAAGTTGAATTCTCCATTCACATTACTCTCTGGTATTCCCCATTGGATTTATTACTGACTCCCACGCAAGCTATCCAAACACATCCTTTATTCAATACAAAATTTTGAAGGCAGAGAAACATGGACATCAAATTCTACAATAGGTCTTTAAAACAAATCTTCACTAAACTTCAATCAATCTCACCAAAATTATACAGTAGTGCAGAGAAGAGATTTTATCACTCTCTTTCATTGGACTCATAGATAAAAGGACACCTATTGAAACCTGTTAAACCTTCATGAAATTGAAACCTTCATGAGAAGTTGAAAGCAATGTGGCTCTGGCTGTAAATATCCTCAACAAATTGTCTCCTTAGTGATCAGACTGCTGACCTACAAAGGTTAATAAATGAGCAAAAATGAAATGGGTTGACCACTTATTTTGCTGCACTTAGAAGCCATCAGATTAATTTGCTCTAATTCTTGGTGTTTCAGCACAGAAAAGATTCTGGATGTCATCAGGGAATTCTGTACTAAAGCACTGACTTATAATTAATTCATCAAAAAGTAAGCAGCCTAATACCACTAACTAGAATACATCATGCTTACACCATTGAGTGTCATCTTCTAGATCACCACTCAATATTTTAGTGAGCGCAGGACTCAGCTATGAATTACTGTCTCATTATGTCAATTGTATCTGTTACTATTTAGACTGTATACTTCAGCACAACACTTCTCAAATTGAATGATTTGCTTATCACAAGTAAATTTAGACCATTCTGTAACCCACTTGTCTCCTGTGCATAAAATTGACCTTAAAATAAGCTTCTCAATTTAGTGAATTAAACAATCTGTAACCTGACTCTTGGAACAGTGGCAAGATATATTTAGGTAAAAGGAGGTCCAGAAGCCCTATTGTTAAAATTTGCCTGACTCCAAAATTAATTACATCTCGATCAGATTATCAGAATTTGTATTTGCATTAACATGACTATTTCCCTAAATAATAGAAGTTGAAGCTATCAGACATATTGGCCACATCCTACGTCAGGTGTGAAAATCAGGTACCAGCCACAATAATGGGGAACATGCAAGCAGCACTTTTCAATGACTTGGGATTGTCTACCTCATGCTGTTTCCTTTTCAATATTAACTGCTTTACTGTTAAACCATCAAGACAGCCATCACATCAAACCTGGTGGTTGAGTAGGAACTTGAAAGGTTTTAAAAAAGACTAAAATCCCTATAGTATGGAAACAGGCCATTTGGCCCAACAAGTCCACACTGACCCTCTGAAGAGTAACCCACCCAGACCCATTTCCCCAACCCTATTACTCTACATTTCCCCTGACTAATCCACCTAACATAAACATCCCTGAAAACTATGGGCAATTTAACATGGCCAACTTACCTGGCCTGAACATCTTTGGATTATGGGAGGAAACTGGTGCACCCGGAGGAAACCCACGCAGACACGGGGAGAACATGCAAACTTGACACAGACAGTTGCCTGAGGTTAGAATTGAACCCAGGTCCATGGCACTGTGAGACAGCAGTGCTAACTACTTAGCCACCACGCTGCCCACAATAAACATGGTTTAATATACATTTGACGTTTCATGTGTAAAGTAGAAACTCACAAAGATAGATTATATTATCTATCCAAAAACATCCAGCTAAGCTCAGAACACACAGGACAGTTGGTAGTCAAACACCTAGAGAGACCAGATTTGATTTCTTTGGCTCTACAAGAAGCCAAGTTGTATGAATCCTTGTTATATTTGTAATAGTTATTACATGTTTGGTGTCTTGAGTAATACATTTGCATTTAGACAGCACACTCATCCTTAATTACGAGCAATTATTTCACGGTGTTTAAAAGATTTCCTAACATCTGCTACATTACTTTGGTAGAAATTAGCCTTGGCCTATTTCCACTTGAGCAAATGTGTTAACAAAGACTTAGACCTGACTGCCACATGGCTACCTCTTTGGATCTATACTATCCTTGTTACCCCTGGAATGCCTCAGATCTTGTCTCTTAGGCCAGCCTCAATCTGTCCTAAACTACAAATTATTGAAGATGTCTTGAGTCCTAAATAAACTTTTGTTAACCGGTTTGAAGCATTACTCATAGTATAAAATTTGAATATTGCTGAGAAAGACACATTTTGTCCAAGATTGATGTCTTGCACTCATCAGGACACTGTGCAAGAGATGCCAATGTCAAGGAAAAACAACCTTTGAACATTTTGAGAAGGAAATGTTAATTGAATATAAGAACATATGAAATAAGAACAACCCCTTGAAGCTGCTCCACCATTGATCATGACTACTCTCAGTTCGGCTTCAACTCTATTTTCCTACTCACTCTCCATTGCCCTTCAACCCATTACTATTTAGTAAATTTAAGAAAGAGATAGACAATTTATTAAGTGCTCCAGTATCTACCACATTTTGGGGCAGTGAATTCCATAGAATCATAACCCTATGAGAGAAGTAGTTTCTCCTCATTGCTGTTTTAAACCTGTTACCCCTTATCCTAAAATTAGATTAGATTCCCTACAGTGTGGAAACAGGCTAATTTGCCCAAGAAGTGCACACCAATCCTCCAAAAGGTAATCCACACAAACCCATTTCCCTGCAGCTAATGCACCTAATACAATAGGCAATTTAGCATGGCCAATCCATCTGACCCACGCATTTTTGGATTGTGGGAGGAAACCTGCACAGACATAGGGAGAATGTGCAAACTCCACACAGACAGTCACCTGAGGCTGGCATCAAACCCAGGTCTCTAGCACTGTGAGGCTGCAGTGCTAACCACTGAGCCACCGTGCCACCCATAAAACTATGATCTCTTGTTCTGGATTATCCACATTAGGAAATATCCTATGTTTATTTCGTCAGTCTTCTTTAGCATCTTATATACCTCAGTTAGATTTCCTCTTATTCTTCTAAACTCAGGAGTATAGACCTAAATAGCTCAAATCTCTCTTCGTGAGACAAATCCCTCATAGAACATAGAACATAGAAGAATACAGCGCAGTACAGGCCCTTTGGCCCTCGATGTTGCGCCGATCCAAGCCCACCTAACCTATACTAGCCCACTATCCTCCATATGCCTATCCAATGCCCGTTTAAATGCCCATAAAAAGGGAAAGTCCACCACTGCTACTGGCAGGGCATTCCATGAACTCACGACTCGCTGAGTAAAGAATCTACCCCTAACATCTGTCCTATACCTACCACCCCTTAATTTAAAGCTATGCCCCCTTGTAATAGCTATGGAATTAATCTAGTGAACTGCTTCTGAACTGCCACCAATACAACTACATCTGTCCTCAAGTAAAGAGTCCTAAATTGACTATGATAAGAGAACTAGGCAATTCTGTCTCTTGTGTTAACAAATCCTCAGTCCAAGGTAATACATTACCCCCAATAGCCGGAGTTTATATTTGGTGAAATAACCTTTTATGTGACACTTCATCAAATGCCTTGTGGAAATCCAAATACACTACATCTACCAGTTCCCCTTTATCAATTCTCAAACTCTAGCAAATTTTGCCAAATATGTTTCCCTTTCATAAAAGTTAGATTTATTTGATTGCACTAAACTTTTTTAAACAAGTTGCTATTTCTTCCATAACAATAGACTCTAGCAATGTTAATCAATTAGCTTGTGATTTCTTTCCTCTGTCTCCTACCCTTCTTGAGTAGGTGTATCATATGAACAGTTTTCTAATTTGCTGAAGTCTCCGGGAATCCAGTGGAGTGCCTCCACTATCTCCACTTCCTTTAAAATGCTAGGAATTGCCATCAAATCCAGGCAATTTGTAATACTTTGTCCCTTGTGACAGATATAATTACAAGGCCTTACCTCGCATTAACACCTTGCTGATCTTATGTCTTTGGGATGTTTACAATGTCGGTCCACCATGAAGACTGATGGAAAATATTGGGTTAAATTATCTTGCCATTTCCTTGTTCCCAATTAGCAAATACCAAGTCACATCCTTCAAAGATCTTTCATTCTGTTTAGCCACTATTATTTATTTACCTGGAGAAGCTTTTGCTGTTTGTTTTTATGTTTCTTACCTATTTACTTCACTAAATCAACTTTTTCCCTTGATTATTTGTGTAGTTGTCTGCTGCTGTTTCCTAAAATGTTCCCATCTTTTGGCTAGTTTTTGCCACTTTATATGCCTTTGTTTATGATTGGATACTCTCCTTGACCACCTTTATTCACCATTGTTGGTTCGTCCTTTTCATCAAGTCCTTCTTTTCGACCAGAATAAATTCTTCCTGAGTATTATGGAGCATCTCCTTTTATTGTCCCAAACTCCTTTAAAGAATTTGTTCTTCATATTTTTGTAATCGCCTTTATTTAAGTAAAGAGCTGAAAATGTGTTGCTGGGAAAGCACAGCAGGTCAGGCAGCATCCAAGGAGCAGGAGAATTGAACCTCATATCCTCAAACCTCATTTACTGCATCCATTGCTCTCAATGTGGTCTCCTCTACCTTGAAGAGACGGAGCACAATCTCATGGAATGGTGAAGGGAACATCTCTGGTTCTTACACGCCAACTAACCCCACCTTCCTGTGGCCAAGTATTCCAACTTCCCGTCTCACTGCCCATTCTGGGTCTCCACTGCCTGACCAAGGCCACCTGCAAACTGGAGGAGGAACACCTCATTTTCATCTCAGGACCCTACAACCACATGGCCTCAACGCTGAATTCACCAATTTCCAAATCTCCCCTCCCCCCACCCCATCCCAGATCCAACCTTTCCACTCAGCACCGCTCCTTTACCTGTCCAATTTCCTTCCCGCCTATCTGGTCCATCCGTCCCACTGACCTAGCACCATCACCTCTTATCTACATCCATTTATTGCCATCAAACCTACCTTTTCCCCAGACCCAACTCCCACTGCACCCTCTCCCCCACCCCCCCCCCCCCCCCACCCCCGGCCCCCTGACTTATTTCTCAGCACCCTTCTCCCTCCCCAGACATGGTGAAGGGGTCCTGCCCGAAATGTCGACACTCCTCCTCGGATGCTGCCTGACTGGCTGTGCAGCTTCCAGTGCCACACTTTATTGATTCTGACTCTCCAGCATCTGCAGTCCTCACTTTTTCCTTGATGTGAGCCATGACTAGCCTCTCGAAGCACTTCATAATTATAGAGGTGAGAGCTGGAGTCTGACCTGCGGACACTGTGCCAAGTAAGGGAGGGAAAAGTTACGTGGACATAGTATTGCAGACCAAAGCACTATAGTACAGAGGGCTGTTCAAGTGAGAGGGAATAAAGAGAAATGTAGTGCTAATAGGGGATAGCATAGTTAGGGGAATAGAATCTATTCTTTGTGATTATGAGCAACTTGGAGCTAAACACATTGAGAGCAATGGATGCAGTAAATCTTGGGATTATTAACTTATCAAGTTGGTATATGGCAAATAAGACTAAAGAAGTTAATGTTGGACTCAAAGATTGGTGTGGGGGAAATGGGTGCTGATTCAAGGGGCATTGGGATCAGTGCTGGGAAAAGAGAAAGATGTTCCTTTGGAATGAACTTCATTTGAACCATGCTAGGACCAGTGCCTGGTGAATCATTATAACTAAGATTGTGGATTGGATTTTAAACTAATTAGTGAGAGAAGGCTTCAACTGAAGGAAAGTTTAAAAATGAAAGAAATGAGAGAGCAGAGTTTCATGGTAGTGAGACAGTGAATGATCATCGAAGTGTCACAGGAATGGGCAGAAAATATAGAAGAGAGAAGCAGAAATTAGAACAATAATCTGTATTCATGGTAACAATATCTGAATGGATGCAGCATTTCTAACAAGATAAATGAGTTGATGGCAGAAAGAGAATTAAGTGACCATGGCTTATAGAGAAGAGACAAAGACATGGCTGCAGGATGACCAAGGCTGGTAAATCAACATTACAAGGTGTTTAGTGCAACAGATCATAAGGCGGACTCTGTATGGGTGGAACTAAGGAAAAGCAAAGGAAAGAAATCATTGTGGGAATTGTGTACCAGTCCCCAGATTTACCTCACTGTAAGGTGAAATAAAAGTCAGGAAATAATGGAAGCATGTAAATGAGGCACTGAAATAGTCATGGTTGACTTTGTTCTGCAAGTTGACAGGAAATATAATAATAGGCAAGCATGCCATGGAAGATGAATTTGTAGAAAGCATCAGGACTTGTTTCTTAAAGCAGTATGTTGCAAACCCTAGTAATATGCAACCTGATCGGACTTAAATTATCTCATAGTTAAGGATCCTTAAGATTATAGTAATCACAACCTGGTGGAATTTCAAATTCAGTTTGAAGGAGAGCAACTTGGGTCTCAAGCTAATCTACTCAAGTTTACTTAAATAAATCTTCTAGGAGAAAGTGAGGACTGCAGATGCTGGAGATCAGAGCTGAAAATGTGTTGCTGGAAAAGCGCAGCAGGTCAGGCAGCATCCAAGGAGCAGGAGGATCGATGTTTCGGGCATGAGCCCTTCTTCAGGAATGAGGAAAGTGTGCCAAGCAGGCTAAGATAAAAGGTAGGGAGGGGGGACTTGGGGGAGGGGCGTTGGAAATGTAATAGGTGGAAGGAGGTGAAGGTGAGGGTGATAAGGTGAGGGTGATAGGCCGGAGTGGGGGTGGGGGCGGGGGCGGAGAGGTCAGGAAGAAGATTGCCGGTTAGGAAGGTGGTGCTGAGTTCGAGGGTTGGGACTGAGACAAGGTGGGGGGAGGGGAAATGAGGAAACTGGAGAAATCTAAGTACATCCCTTGTGGTTGGAGGGTTCCTAGGCAGAACCGGTTGGATCTGGGATAGGGTGGGGAGAGGGGAGATTTGGAAATTGGTGAATTCAGTGTTGAGGTCATGTGGTTGTAGGCTCCCGAGATGAAAATGAGATGTTCTTCCTCCAGTTTGCAGGTGGCCTTGGTCAGGCAGTGGAGACCCAGAATGGGCAGTGAGACGGGTAGTTGGAATATTTGGTCACAGGAAGGTGGGGTTAGTTGGCGTGTAAGAACCAGAGATGTTCCCTTCACCATTCCATGAGATTGCGCTCCGTCTCTTCAAGGTAGAGGAGACCACATTGAGAGCAATGGATGCAGTAAATGAGGTTTGAAGATATGCAAGTAAATCTCTGCTGGATTTGGAAAGTCCCTTTGGGGCCTTGGACGGAGGTGAGGGAGGAGGCTTGGGTGCAGGTTTTGCACTTCTTGCGGCGATTGGGGAAGGTACCTAAAGGGAAGGTGTGGAGAGGGAGTTGGTGGGAGTGTGGACCTGAAGAGAGAGACACGGAGGGACCGGTCCATACAGAGGGCAGATAGGGATGGGAAGGGAAATATGGTTTTGGTAGTGGGGTCTGACTGTAGGTGACAAACATGGCAGAAGATAACATGCTTTGGTAGTGGGGTCTGACTGTAGGTGACAAACATGGCAGAAGATAACATGCTGGATTTAGAGATTGGTGGGGTGGAATGTGAAGACCAGGGGGATTCTATCCTCGTTGTGATTGAGGGCATGGGGTTGGAGGGCAGAGGTGTGGGAAATGGAGGAGATGTGATTGAGAGTATTATTGATAACGGAGGAGGATTCACATCAACTCCAGCCTGCCAAATTGCCTTATCCTTTGCAGTTCACCTACTGGCACAGCAGGTAGGCACCATCTCCCTGGCCCTACACCCATTCCTGAAACATCTGGATAAGAAGGATACCTAAGTCAGGCTTCCACTTATTAACTACAGCTCTGCTTTTAACACCATAATTCCAAACAAACTCACCTCCAAACTCAGACTTAGGTCTCAGCTCCCCGCTCTGTAACTGGATCCTCAACATCCTGACCCATAGACTGCAATGAGTAAGAATAGGCAACAACAACACCTCCACAATAATCCTCAACACCGGTGCCCCACAAGGTTGCGTACACAGACCCGTACTATACTTCTAATACACTCTTTTAGCTGTGTGGCCACATTCCACCCCAACCCTGTCTAAAGGTTTGCTGACAACACCACCGTGTAGGTCAGAACTCAAACAACAGCGATACAGAGTACAGGAAAGAGATTGAGAGCTTAGAGGCAATGGTGTAAAGTCAACAATCTCTCCACCGATGTCGGAAAAATAAAGGAGCTGGACATTAACTACAGGAAGCAGAGTGGAGGGCACGTTCTGTTTGCAACAATGGCGCTGAGGTGTAGATGATTGAGAGTATCACGTTCCTGCGAGTGGTGACCACCAACAATCTGTCCTGGTCCACTCATGTTGACCCAACAGTCAAGAAAGCACAACAATGCCTCAACACCTCAGGAGGCTAAGGAAATTAAGCTTGTTGACAGACGCTAACCAATTTTTATAGATGCACCAGAGAAAGTATCCTATCTGAATGCATCACAGAGTGGTACGGCAACTGCTCTACTGAAAATCACAATAAACTACAGACAATCACACAAACTGGCCTTCCATTCATTGACTCCATTTATACTTCCACTGACTCTGGAAAGCAACCAACATAATCAAAGACCCTTCCCATCGCTGTTTTACTCTCTTCATCAGACAGAGGACATAAAAGTTTGAATACACATATGAACAGATGCAAGAACAGCTTCTTCCTCACCGTTACCAGACTTTTGAAAGGGCCTCTCAACTGGTAATGTTGATCTCTCTCTCTGCATCTTCTGTGCGGTTGGAACAGTATATTCTGCACTCTGTTCTGCTACCCTGTTGCACCTTGTATGGTACAATCTGTCTCTACAGTACACAAAGAACACTTTTCACTGTATCATGGTACATGTCACAACAATAAATCAATTCAAATCAAGTCAACTTAAATCAAATCAAATCATCAACTCTAAGCTGAAGCTCCTAGGACATGTGCAGAATGTTGGTGAGGCCACTTCTGGAGTACTGTGTACAGTTCTGGTCACTCTGCTATACAAAGAAAATTGTTAAATCGGAAAGGATGCAGAAAACATTTAGCAGGATGTGCCGGGACTGGAGGGTTTCAGTTACCAAGGAGAGGATTTACAGGCTGGAGAGGCTAAGACTCCTCACTGGAGAGTAAGAGATTGAGTGGTGACCTAAAAGAGGTTATAAAATCATGAGGGGCATAGATAAGGTGAATAGTAAAGGTCTTTCACCTGGGATGTGGGAGTTCAAAACCAGTAGGTATACTTTTAAAGGTGAGAGGAGAACGATTTAAAATGCACCTGGGGGGCAAGGTCTTCACAGAGAGTGGTTCGGATATGAAATGAACTGCAAGGGGACGTGGTAGATGCAGATACAGTTAGAATTTTTCAAAGACAATTGGACAAGTACATAAGTAGGAAGGGTTGAGAGGGACATGGGTCAAATGTAGGCAAATGGGATTAGTTTAGCTTGGGAAACTTAGTAGGCATGGACAAGTTAGACCTTAGGGTCTGTTTCCATGCTATTTGACTCTGACTTGCTGCAGATATGGTCACTATAGAGTGCACTCGCATCCTCTAATTTCCGCATTCTACAACTGCAACACCTCAAGCCATCCCGATAGATTTAAAAGATAGGTTTGGATGTTAAGTAGCTTAAAAGTGAGTTTCTGAACAACACTCATCAGTTATGACAATACCATCTGATTTAAAACACGCAGCCAATCAAAACTGACATTGAAGAAATACCCATTGGTTAACTACTTGTTTTCCTATGATATTACATTCCAGCTCTGACAAGCAGAAACATGCGGAAGGAACTCTGCCACTATTTTTTTTAATCAACAGCTTCTGATGCCCTCTCACACAGCGCCCTATTCCCAGTCTGTTTCACAGTGATACTGACCTGCTGTACACTCCTCCCAGGAGAAAAAGTGAGGACTGCAGATGCTGGAGTACCAGAGTTGAAAAATGTGGTGCTGGAGAAACTGCAGGCCAGGCAGCATCCGAGCAGCAGGAAAATCAATGTTTCGGTCATAGGCACTTCTTCACTCCTGAAGAAGGGCTTATGCCCGAAACGTCGATGCTCCTGCTTCTCGGATGCTGCCTGGCCTGCTGTGTTTTTCCAGCACCACATTTTTCAACTCAGTACACTCCTCCCAGTCTGTTTCACACTGATATTGACCTGCTGTACATTCCTCCTAGTCTCCTTCACAGAGATATTGACCTGCTGTACACTCCTCCCAGTCTGTTACACGGTGATACTGACCTGATGTACACTCCTCCCAGTCTGTTTCACAGTGATACTGACCTTCTGTACACTCCTGCCTATCTGTGTCACAGTGATACTGACATGCTGTACACTCCTCCCAGTCTGTTTCACAGTGATACTGACCTGCTATAAACCCCTGCCAGTCTCCATCAGTGATACTGACCTGCTGTATACCCCTCCCAGTCTGTTTCACAGTGATGCTGACCTGCTATACACTCCTCCCAGTCTGTTTCACAGTGATGCTGACCTGCCGTGCACTTCTCCCAGTCTGTTTCACAATGATACTGACCTGCTGTACACTCCTCCCAGTCTGTTTCACAGTGATACTGACCTGCTGTACACTCCTCCCAGTCTGTTTCACAGTGATACTGACCTGCCGTACACTCCTCCCAGTCTGTTTCACAGTGATACTGACCTTCTGTACACTCCTCCCAGTCTGTTTCACAGTGATACTGACCTGCCGTACACTCCTCCCAGTCTGTTACACAGTGATACTGACCTGCCGTACACTCCTCCCAGTCTGTTACACAGTGATACTGACCTGCCGTACACTCCTCCCAGTCTGTTACACAGTGATACTGACCTGCTATACACTCCTCCCAGTCTGTTACACAGTGATACTGACCTGCCGTACACTCCTCCCAGTCTGTTACACAGTGATACTGACCTGCTATACACTCCTCCCAGTCTGTTACACAGTGATACTGACCTGCCGTACACTCCTCCCAGTCTGTTACACAGTGATACTGACCTGCCGTACACTCCTCCCAGTCTGTTACACAGTGATACTGACCTGCCGTGCACTCCTCCCAGTCTGTTTCACAGTGATACTGACCTGCCGTACACTCCTCCCAGTCTGTTTCACAGTGATACTGACCTGCTGCATACTTCCCTGTCTATTTCACCATGATATTGACCTGCGACATACTCTTCCTACTGTACTGAGTAGTCTTGATTGTGCTCAGAATTACACTGACAACTGACTTCAGATTGGCATTCAGGTTTGTAGTGCCGTTACCGTTGTACATGTTGGAAGTTGCACATGTTATTAGACAGAGCACCTTTCTTTGTGGACAGAAAGAACGTGTACTCACATTGTGCCTGTTGCATCTCTAAGCAGGTGACAACCATTCTCTGCTTCATTTTCCCAGACAATGCCTTCACCTGGTTAAAAGGCAGTTAACTCTCAACCATCATTTCAATGATGCATTCTCCATGGCAAACCCAAATCGATCAATTACAACAAACAGTGCATTTATGTAGCATCTTTAAAGGAGTGAAACATCCCAACACAGTTCACAATGATGTAATCAAACAGGAAAAATCAGAATTCCAGAGATTAAGATGTAATGAAATGGATGAAACAAGAGGTCAAAATTGTAAGAGTACGGAGATTTCACTTGTAAAAAAATTATTTTCAAAATGAGAAGGAAGAAAACTCACATTCGATGCATTTCTGTAATTCACCACCAAAATCTTTTAAACTGGCTCAAGAGGAAAAGAGCAATTGAGAGATTGCATCCCCAAGAACTGGGCTCATAAATTGTAAATAATGCTTAAATACGCACATTGTTTCTGATCTCTCTAAGGAACATCAATCTGACTGGTACTGACTGATTTCTTCTCTGAGGCTTCAAACTGATTCTGTTCATGGGAGTTACCAAGTCCCTGAGGTTTAGCAAACTTTTTTTTATATCCTGGGAGTAACCATGACTTCTGCAATTCGAATTCTGAACCAATCAAAGTCAAAAATGAACTCTCAGATTAAATAAATTAAACCATTATAGCAACGGTCTTGTATTTTTATGTAGAATCTTTGATGTAGCAAAAATCATTTTCAAAGGAACACCATCCAACAACATTTGGCAGCAAGTCGCATAGGAAAATGTCAAAAGCTTTGCTTTGAGGAGCATCCTAAAGTAGGAGAATTAAGAAGAAAGAGGATGAAAGATTCCGGGAAGGAAGTTCAGAGCTAAGGGCCCCTGCTGCTGAAGGTGGGGCCACCAATATGGAAAGATAAAACTGCGGAAGTTCAAGATGCCAAGAGTGGAGGAGCACATACATCTCAGAGGTTTGTAGGATTGGGTTAGATTATATCCATAGGGAGAGATTAAGCCAAGGATGGATTTGAAAATATTTACAATAATTTTTAAACTGATTCACTGCCTACCCACAAACCGATGTAGGTCGATGAACAACAGGGGTGAATGTGTTGAGAGCATGGTGCTAGAAACGCACAGCAGGTCAGGCAGCATCCAAGGAGTAGGAAAATCTATGTTTCACGGCTTTTGCCCGAAATGTCAATTTTCCCACTCCTCGGATGCCGCCTGACCTGCTGTGCTTTTCCAGCATCACACTCTTGACTCTAATCTTCAGCACCTGCAGCCCTCACTTTTGTCTACAAGGGTGAATGTGTCTTATTATCCTCAAGTTTAAAGAGGCTCGAAAACGGGAAAGCAGGGAATTTGTGAAGACTAGAGCAAACAAAACTGTAGTGATTTTACGGAGGTCAACCAGATGGATCTCATAGAATATGAGGTCTCTGACTGAGGCTACAAATTCAGTCCAATGATGGAGCCCTGGCTGACATAAAAGGAGAATGTATGACTGGTGAGAGGGAGTACTATTATCAAAGACAATGGATTTGTAAATGAAGGGTGATTGGTGATGGAATGCTGGCCTTTGAAGAATTATTTCAAAAACTATGAATGAAATAATTGATTTCAACATTGAGGACAGGCTCTATAGCCTTCATAAATTGCAGGGGCAAGCTCCTTTACTTAGATGGCCAACCCAGCTTTAGCTTCGTGGGTATTTGCCCTTTGAAATAGAATGAGGTAGGACCACCGCCTATCTCCAGGTGGATGTCCCAGTCAGAGGCCAGCAGCACTGCGGGCCAGCAATGCCAAGCAAGCCTGGTGACCTCTGCTGGTGCTACAGATAGCTCAAAGAGATGGCATTTAGTGAGAGATCTGTACCCATATGTCACACCACCCCCTGTGGATCTCGTCAAATTTAAGTAGCAATAAAAAAAAGCAACTTTACAAACTAGCAATTAACAGAAGACAACAAGCTTGCAAGTAGTTGCTTGTTTCTTTAGTTGGAGGCCCTTCCTATTGCTGAATGCAGGTTCAGCCATGTAAGGTTAAGAAACCCAGTAATTGAAGCAATTACATTAAAACTGATGTCACAAGCATCAAATCATCATTACATGTGAAAATGCTGGCACATGCAAATAATTTTTGCAGCCATTTTCCCTTACTGTATTTGTGTTTTTGCTCATGCCCTTTAATGTTACTATTCAACTGATGACCAAACCTCTTTTTCTACCAATGCCATTACCTCTGTGTCCAAATCTATTTGCAGTACAGTATTCCATATTCTAATATAATATTCCACATGTGACCAAAGGAAATGGTCACAATGAATTCTGAAACGCTTCAAATTATGTTTTAATGTATGTCCTTGTTCTTACATAATGCTGTATAAATTCAGTAAATCAATTGCCTTTTTATGGCATTTTCTATTTTCACTTCAAGCTTTGAAGGCCTGCATTTCATGTTGCTTAGCTGTGGAAAATCTTACCATAAATACATATGCCTTTCATAATTTTTCTTTTTGAAATTTCACATTTGAACTGCATCAACCATCTATCTTCTTATGACACTAACCTATTCAATTTATCTTGCAATCTCTTATGTTCTTCTTCACTGTTCATCATGCCCTTTAATTGGATAATGTTGACCAACTTCAATATAATTTTTCCTGTGCCTAAACTAAATCACTTATACAATGAAAAAGAGAAAAAGCTCTAACATAGATCCCTGAAGTGCACAATAAATCACCTCCTGTCTGTCTGAAACACATCCCTGTACCCCTCCTCCATGATTTCTGTTACTTGTTGTCTGAAGAAAAAGATTCTTATTTGTTAATTTTTCAAATGCTTTTGAAAAATCCATATGCCAAATACGAGCTGCATCTCTTTTTATCGATACGATTGATGATTTCCTTAAAATATTCCATATGGTCGTCCATATCATTGCTGATTAGCTCATGTTTTCTTACAGGTTGGCTAGCTTCCTCCAGTTATGAGAGAGTCTACGAATGTTTTGTGCTTGCATCAGGGAACACTCGTCTTTAGGGAAGTAGGCACACTGATCACCTTTGCTGAATCTCCAGCCCTTTAACATTTTAATTGGACTTTTCCAAGAGGAAATTTGTTGAAGCTGTAAATAAACAGAGGCAGACCAAACGTTCCCGTTTAACATAGAGAGGTTTTGTTTTAAATTCATTCATGGGACATGAGCATTACTGGCCATGCCAGAATTTATTGCCCGTCTCTAATTACCAAGAGGACAATCAACCACATTGCTGTGTTTGGAGTCACATGTAGGCCAGACCAAGTAAGGATGACAGTTGCCTTCGCTAAAGGATAGTGGTAAGACAAATTAGTTTTTTTTTTGGACATTCAGTAATGGTTTCATGAACATCTTTAGATGCTGGATTCAAAATTCCAGCAATAGTACTGAAGACCTGTGCTCCAGAATTTGTTTCTCCCCTAACCAAGCTCTTCCAGTCCAGTTACAACACTGCGACAGTGTGGAAAACTGTCCAGGTACATCTTGTACACAAAAAGCAGGAAAAATCCAACCCAGCTAATTAATGCATCAGTCAACTCCCAATCATCAGTCAAGTGATGGTAAGTGTCATCACCTGCTCAGTGACATCCAGTTTGGGTTCCGCCAGGGCCACTCAGCTCTTGACCTCTTTATAGCCTTGGCTCAAACATGGAGAGTAGAGAATGTGGTGCTAGAAAAGCACAGCAGGTCAGGGAGCATCTGAGGAGCAGGAGAATCGACGTTTCGGGCAAGGGCTTTTCATCAGGAATAAGGCGTGTGAGCCAAGGGGGAAGAGAGATAAATCGGCGGGGTGGGAGGGGAATGGATGGCAAGGTAGCTGAGAGTATGATAGATAGATGGAGGTGCAGTTAATGGTGAACAGTCAGAGAGGAGGGTGGAGCAGATACGTGAGAAGGAAGATGGACAGGTAGCTTGGGAGATTGGATCTGGGATAAGGTGGGAGAGGGGATATAAGGAAACTACTGAAGTCCACATTGATGCCGTGGGGTTGGAGGGTCCCAAGGTGGAAGTTGAGGCATTCTTCCTCCTGGCGTTGGGTGGTAAGAGAGAGGCTATGGAGGAGGGCCAGGACTTGCATGTCCATGGCGGAGTGGAAGAGGGAGTTGAAGTGTTTGGCCACATGGTGGTGGGGTTGGTTGGTGTGGGTGTCCGGAAATGTTCTCTGAAGCACTCTGCGAGGAGGCATTCAGTCTTCCCAGTGTAGAGGAGACCGCATTGGGAGCAACGGATACAGTAATTGACATGTGGAAGTGCAGATGAAACTTTAATGGATGTGGAAGGCTCCTTTGGGACCTTGAACAGAGGTGAGGGGAGAGGTGTGGGCACAGGTTTTGCAATTCCTGCAGTGGCAGGGGAAGGTGCCAGGAGGGGAGGGTGGATTGGTGTGGGGCATGGACCTGACAAGGGAGTCGCGGAGGGGATGGTCTTTATGGAAAGCAGATAGGGGTGGGGAGGGAACTATAACTCTGGTGGTGGGATCCGTTTGAGTCAGTCACCGTTGACGGAGATGGAGTGGTCCAGGAAGGGGAGGGAGATGTCTGAGATGGTCCAGGTGAACCTAAAGTCGGGGAATGTGTTGGTGAAGTTGACAAACTGTTCAACCTCCTTGTAGGAGCACAAGTTGGCACTGATACAGTCATCATTATGGTGGAGGAAAATGTGGGGAATAGTGTCAGTGTAACTGCACAGATGGACTGTTCCACATAACTGACAAAGAGACAGGCATAACTGGGGCCCATGCGGGTGTCCATGGCTGCTCCCTCTGTCTGGAGGAAGTGGAAGGATTTAAAGGAGAAATTATTGAGAATGAGGACCAATTCAGCCAAGCGAATAAGAGTGTCAGTGGAAGGGTACTGGTGGGGATGTCAGGAAAGGAAGAAACAGAGGGCTTGAAGGCCTTTGTCATAGTGGATAGAGGTGTATAGGGACTGGATGTCCATGGTGAAGATGAGGCATTGGGGGCCAGGGAAACAAAAGTCTTGGAAGAGGTGGAGGGCATGGGTGGTGTCCTGAACATATGTGGGGAGTTCCTGGGCTGGGGGATAGGACAGTATCAAGGTATGTGGAGATGAGTTCTGAAACATGGAGAGACAATCTAACCACCATCCCTTGAAATTCGATGGTTTTGCCATCACTGAAATCCCCAATATCCATATTCTTGGGGTTACCGTTGATCAAAAGCTTAACTGGACTCACCATGTAAATATAGTTGCTACAACAGCAAGTCATAAGCTCAGAATACGACAGTGAGTAACTCATCTTCTGACTCCCCAAAATCTGTCCAGCATTTATAATACACAAGTTTGGAATGTGATAGAGTGCTCTCCACTTGTCTGGATGGGTGCAGCTTCAACAGCATGACACCAGACAGGACAAAGTAGGCTGCTTGATTGAAGCTACGTCAACAAGTATCCACTCCCTCCATTGCCAACATCCTACAGCACTATATACTATCTACAACATGCACGGAAATTCACTATAGACCCTTAGAAAGCATCTTTCAAATCCATGACCACTTCCATCTGGAAGGACAAGCAGATATTTGGTAAAACCACCACGTTCAAGTTCCTCTCCAATCCACTCACCGTCCTGACTTCGAAATTTATTATCGTTACTTCACTGTCGCTCGACCAACATCCTGAAAATCCCTAAGGCCATTGTGGGTCAACCTACAGCACATGGACTGCAGTGGTTCAAGAAGGCAGCTCACCACCACCTTCTCAAAGCAATTAGAGATGGGAAACAAATGCTGGCCGACCAGCGACTCCCATGAACCGACAGTGAATAAAAAAAAATCTTAAATTTAAACTTCAACATCTGCCTTGTTGGAATTCAAACTCAGGTTCCCAGAATATTGCCTGGGGCCTTGGATTAACTGATGAGTGATAATACCATTATCCATCACCTCGTGTTTTACTTCCATTCATTTTTCCTTCGGTTTGCCACAAAGGTGGCCAAAGAGAGGAGGAGGGCCTGATCTGGTAAAGGAGCATCATGAATGTAGTGAGAGCGAAATTGTATTTTAACTTGCAAACTGCTGAAATGGATGGATGTCTTCTTCCTGAGCTTGCTGTGTCAATCAGAGGCCCCTCCCCCTTTCAGGTTTCACCTCCCCAGGTCCACCTGTCTCTTTGCCCTGTAAGGCTTGAAATGTTTCATGGAATTTTAATTGCAAGGCTTCAGTCAATTACAATTATAGACTGAGTTGAATGAGCCAATCTAATAGGTCTTCTAATTGCGACTAGTTACAAGACCACATCAAGGGTCCAAGTATGTTTTCATAATTTTCACAGAGTTTGTTAGGTTTATTACAATAAGTACAAAAAAGTACTTAATGCAGGCAGTTGATTAGACTGTCCGTATTGGGAAACTAGGTCACAACCTTTGCCTGACAGTGTGCCTGTTTCTGGTTCTGTTCTTGTTGGTTTGAGTTCTTTTTTGCTTTATCTTCTTTACAACTATTCAGAAATCTGTTAGACATCATTCCAGTGCGCTGTGGCTCACCAAAGCATGAATAGCCTCAGACTGAATCAACAACATGGGCTCGGGATCATCCGACCGATCCCAGAAGGAAAAATCTGGTCCGATGTATCCTGTATACTTCAAAATAGAATACCAGCATGACCAGTATGTTTTTGTTTTTTTTAAACTGGTGTGTACTTCTGGAATGTTGCTTTTTGTTTTCTCCGGATCGGTTCTCCAAGGCGTCAGTCACTTATTGGATCATCCCTTTCTTTCCAATGCTCCCCTGCTGGTTTACTAAATTTATAGCTTTCTCCAAAGAGGATCAGACCCCGCAAAATAATAATTTGTATCATCACTTCTGTCAAATTGATGCAAGTATATGTTTTGGAGAGTTCCAGAACTTATTAGAAGAGCCATTTGTTACTGAGGGATTTCACAATGACTCTCGTACCTGAAGCAAGTTGACTATAATGCAACTTTGTTTGATCACCAAAGAAATAAGGTTAAAGGAATTCTTATTAGACCATATCATATTACCAGGAATCAGACCTGATCACTTCACTAAATCTGTAGAACCCCGGTTGACGGAGAAGAAATCAAAATATAAAACAATTACAGAAGTTGATTCCATCATTATGTATGCATATATAGGCCTATTACGTACTTTTAAAAATACTATTTCTCCTGAAAGTATTTTAAGTTACAAACAAGGACATAGTACTGTGTGGCTTCACCTAAGGCTATTTCACTTCAAAATAGTTTAAAAGTTCATGTTAGCCTGGAGCCATAAAAACAATAATAAAACCATAAACTTTACGTTTGGCCTGGTCCAAAAGTGAGAATATAGCTATTCTCACTTATAACACAAAGTGTCTTACATTGACCACAATTAAATAGCATATAATATTAATACATCACTTAGTATTTCACATAATCCGTGATATAGAATATAGAACAATACAGCACAGTACTGTCCCTTCTGCCCTCAATGTTGTGTTGATCTTTAACCCGACTCTTAAAATTAAACTAACCTACATACTCTTCATTTCACTATCACCCATATGCCTATCCAAGAATAGCTTAAATGTCCCTAATGTAACTGACTCTACTACCACTGCTAGCAGTACATTCCACACACCCACCACCCTCTGTGTGAAGAACCTACCTCTGACGTCTTCCCTAAACATTCCTCCAATCACGTTAAAATTATGCCCCCTCATGATAGCCATTTCTGCTCTGAGAGAAAGTCTCTGGGTATCCATGCTATCTATGCCTCTCATCATCTTGTACACATCTATCACGTCCTCTCTCATCCTTCTCTCCAATGAAAAAAGCTCTAGCTCACTTAACCTTTCTTCATAAGACATGCCCTCCAAATCAGGCTGCATCCTGGTAAATCTCCTCTGCATCCTCTCTAAAGTTTCCATGTCCTTCCTATAATGAGGCAACCAGAACTAAACACAATATTCTAAGTGTGGTCTAATCAGGGCTTTATAGAGATGCAGCATAACCTCACAGCTCTTAAACTCACTCCTCCTGCTAATGAAAGCCAATACACCATCCGCCTTCTTAACAACCCCATCAAACTGGGTGGCAACTTTGAGGGAATATGGATCCCAAGATCACTCTGTTCCTCCACACTGCCAAGAATCCTGCCTTTAACCCTATTTTCTGCATTTAAATTCAACCTTCCAAAATGAATCATTTGACATCTTTTTAGGTTATACTCCATCTGCCACTTATCAGCCCAGTTCTCCATCCTGTTAATTCCCACTGCAACTTACGACAGCCCTCCATATTATCTACAACTCCACCAATCTTTGTGTCAGGGGCAAACATACTAACCCACCCTTCCATTTCCTCATCCAAGTCTTTTATAAAAATCACAAAAAACAGAGGTCTCAGAACTGATCCCTGCAGAATACCACTGCTCACCAAGCTCCAGGCTGAATACATTCCATCTACTACCACCCTCTGTCTTCTAAGCACCAGACAGTTCTGTATCCAGACAGCCAAATTTCCCTATATCCCATGCCTCTTTACTTTCTGAATGTGCCTGCCATGGGAAACCTCATCAAAAGCCTTGCTAAAATCCATATACACAGCATCCACTGCTCTACCTTCATCAATGTGCTTTGACACATCCTCAAAGAATTCAATAAGGCTTGTGAGGCATGACCTGCCCCTCATGAAGCCTTCTGACCATCTCTAATCAAGCTATGCTTTTCCAAATAATCATAAATCCTGTCTCTCAGAATTCTCTCCAATAATTTGCCCACGACAGACTTAAGATTGACTGGTCTGTAATTCCCTGGGTTATCCCTATTCCCTTTCTTGAACAAGAGAGTAATATTTGCCCCCCTCCAATCAGCTGATATTACTCCAATGGACAGTGAGGACACAAAGATCATCACCAAAGGCAAATCAATCTCTTCCCTCAGTTCTCATAGTAACATCGGGTCCATCCAATCTGGCCCAGAGGACTGAGCTAAGCTCATGTTCTTCAAAATTTCCAGCACATCTTTCTTCTTAACATCAACCTGTTTGAGTGTACCAGCCTGTTTCACACTGTGTTCACAAACAACAAGGTTCCTCTCATGAGTGAACACTAAGGGGAAGCATTGTTAAGGACCTCCTCTACTTCCTCTGAAGCCAGGCACACGTTCCCTCCACTATCCCTGATTGGCCCAACCCTCACTCTGGCCACCCTCTTGCTTCTCACATACGTGTAGAACACCTTAGGGTTTTTCTTAATCCTACCCACTAAAGCTTTCTCATGTCCCCTTCTTGCTCTCAGTTCCTTCCTGGCTACCTTGTAACCCTCTACAGCCCTGTCTGATCTTTGCTTCCTCAACCGTAAGTAAGCTTCCTCCTTCCTCTTGATGAGATATTCCACACGTCTTGTCATCCAAGGTTCCTTCACCCTACCATCCCTTCCATGCCTCAATGGGACAAACCAATCCAGCACTCGCAGCAAGCGCTCCCTAAACAACCTCCACATTTCTGCCATGCATTTCCCTGAGAGTATCTGCCCCCAATTTATGCTCCACAGTTCCTGCCTAATAGCACTGTAATTATCCCTCCCCCAATTAAATACTTTCCCATACCGTCTGCTCCTATGCCTTTCTATGACCACAATAAAGGTCAGGGAGTTGGTGATCACTATCACCGAAATGCTCTCCAACCGAGAGATCTGCCACCTGACTTGGTTTGTAGCCAAGCACCAGATCCAATATGGCCTCCTCTAGTTGGCCTATCTACATAATGAGTCAGGAATCTTTCCTGGACACACCTGACAAAATTTGGTCCATCTAACCTATTTGAACTAAGGAAGTTCCAATCAATATTAGGGAAGTTGAAACCACCCATGACAACAACCCTGCTATTTCTGCACTTTTCCAAAATCTACCTCCCAATCTACTCCTCAATGCCTCTG
Source organism: Chiloscyllium punctatum (assembly GCF_047496795.1). Classification (NCBI taxonomy): domain Eukaryota; kingdom Metazoa; phylum Chordata; class Chondrichthyes; order Orectolobiformes; family Hemiscylliidae; genus Chiloscyllium; species Chiloscyllium punctatum. The sequence continues at coordinate 86,364,725 of NC_092746.1, read as the reverse complement.
TTACTATTGGGGGGTCTATAGAAAACTCTTAATAAAATGACTGCTCCTTTCCTGTTTCTGACTTCCACCCATACTGACTCAGTAGACAGGCCCTCCTCGACAACCTCCCTTTCTGCAGCTATGATACTATCCCTGATTAGCAATGCCACTCCCCCACCTCTTTTACCTCCCTCCATATTCCTTTTGAAACATATAAACCCCAGAACCATTCCTGCCCCTGCGATATCCAAATCTCCACAATGGCCACAACATTATAGTTCCACATACTGATCCATGCTCTAAGTTCATCACCCTTATTCCTGACACTTCTTGCATTAAAATAGACACACTCAACTCATCACACTGACTGCAACTTTGCCCTATCAACTGTCTATCTTTCCTCACAGACTCTCTACATGCTGTATCTGCCTGTTCACCAGCTACCCCATCCTCTGATCAGTAGCTCCAATTCCCATTCCTCTGTCAAACTAGTTTAAACCCTCCCGAACAGCTCTAGCAAAGCTTCCGCCCAGGATATTGGTGCCCGTCCAGTGCAGATACAATTTGTCCTCCTTGTACAGGTCCCACCTTCCCCAGAATGTATCCCAATGGTGCACATATCTGAAGCCCTCCCTCCTACACCAGCTCTGCAGCCACATGTTCAGCTGTACTCACTCTCTGTCCCTAGCCTCACTCGCTCATGGCACTGGTAGCAATCCTGGAATTACTGCTCTGCTTATCCTGCCTTTTAGCTTCCAACCTAACTCCCTGTATTCACTTTTCAGGTCCTCATTCCTTTCCTTACCTACAAGATTGATACTAATGTGTACCATGACTTCTGGCTGCTCACCCTTCCCCTTAAGAATCCTGTAGACTCGATCTGAGACATCCCTGACTCTGGCACTCGAGAGGCAACATACCATCCAGGAGTCTCACTGGCGACCACTGACTCTCCTGCCTGTTCCTCTCACAATTAATCTCCTATCACTATCACTCTCCTATTCTCCCCCCTTTCCTTCTGAACCACAGAGCCAGCTTCAGTGCCAGAGACCTGACCACTGTGGCTTCCCCTTGGTAGGTGACCCCCCCCCTCCCCCCCCTTTGGGAACAGTATCCAAAACTGTACATTTATGATTGAGGGGAATGGCTTCAGGGGATCCCTGCACTGACTGCCGATTCTCTTTCCCTCTCCTGATGGTTATCCAGCTACCTTTATTCTGTGACTATCTCTCTATAATTCCTCTCCCTTACCCTCCAAGCCTCCTGAATGATCCAAAGTTCATCCAGCTCTTGTTCCTTAACACAGTCTGTGAGGAGCTGGGGTTGGGTGCACTCCTCATGGGTGACGTCAGCAGGGACATCAGTGGTAACCCTTACCTCCCACATCCCGCAAGAGGAGCATACAACTGCCCTAGACTCCATCCCCTCTGTTCCAAATTGCCAAAAGAGATTTTAAAAATCCTTACCTTACCAACAGTCTCTTTTTTTAGTTAGAGGAGGAGGATGGGTGGGAGACACTACATGTGTAGTGTTTTGGATTTAGCCACTGCCTGAATACATTAGTTCACTTACCCAGCAGTCCCTGTGTCCACTTCCACTCCTGTTCAGCCTTCATTCCATCGATTCACAAGGAAAGTTGTAATTTAATCCTCTTACTAAGACGGCTTTTTCAGTGTCTGTTAAGGTCGGTCAGATAAGATTTTATTCATGCTTCTGTGCTGTCAGTGTTGTTTTTTTTGTAAGTTTGTCTAGTTTTTTCTGCAGGTCTAATTTTTTTCCATTTTTCTGGCGTTTGTCGCTGTTTAATGTCTATGGCTTGTTGTACTGTTTCTGTCCATTCATGGTGTGTAACTGTAACAAACACTACATTGAACAATCATGCAGACAAATAGCCACCAGGATACATGAACATCAAGTAGCCACAAAAAGACATTACCCACTCTCACTAGTATCCTTAAACACAGATATGGAAGGGCGCCACTTCAACTGGGACAACACATCCATCCTAGGACAAGCCAAACAGAGACATGCATGAGAATTCCTAGAAGCATGGTATTCTAACTGGAAGTCTATCAACAAACGCATTGACTTTGATCGCATTTACCAGCCCCTGAGAAACAGAACAGGAAATGACATCACCATAGGAAATGATGTCACCAACCCAAGGAAATCTAAACACATAAATAAAAATAGGAATGAAGCAAAGATGAAGGATAACTTAGGACATATTGCTAGAGGTGTTGGAAATCATGAGGACAAGAAAGTTAGCATTAAGGCGCTTTACCTGAATGCTTGTAGTATTCATAACAAAGTAGATGAATTAACGGCACAAATCATTGTGAATGTTTATGATGTGGTAGGTATCACATGGATTGGTTGCAGGGGATTCAGGACTGGCAGTTAAACATCCAAGGATTTACAATTTATCAAAAAGACAGAGAGGTGGGCAGAGGGGGTGGGGTTGCCTTGTTAGTTAACAATGAAATTAAATCTATGATAATAAGTATATGCAAATTAAGTTATTAGCATAGTTACAAATAAATAGACACGTAGCTGTGTCAGTTAATCAACACTACAGCCATATTTACAATAGTGTATGCATCAATTCAAAGACGTATTTAGTGCAGAATTATTTTAACATGAATAAGCCCATGGTTATTAAGTATATTCTAGAGATTTTGAGGTTCCGTGAATTGAAAAAAATGTAGCTGAACATAGACCATATCTTAGCTACAGAACTTAGCCCTGCTAAGTGTGAGGTGATGCACATTGGAAGAAGTAACAAGACAAGGGAGTACTTGATGAATGGCAAGACATTAGGAAGCTCATAGGACTTTGGGTGCTTGTCCACATATATCTGGATGGCTGTACTTAGGGAGGATATTCCTGGGAGATCGTGCATTGAAGCTATGTTGGTGGAACATAAAAATAAGATATATGTTGATCATCTTGTTGGGATTATTATAGGCCAGCAGGAAATTGAGAAGTAAAAATGTAGGCGAGATCTCAGATATCACAAAGAAAAACAGGATTGTAATGGTAAGGGATTTTAACTTTGTAAACATATATTGGGACTGTCGTAGTGTTAAGGGCTTGGATGGGGAGAAATTTGTTAAGTGTGTACAAAAATCTCTCTTATTCACTATGTGGATGTACCTACTAGAAAAGGAACAAAACTTGACCTTGTCTTGGGAAATAAACAGGGCAAGTGACTGAGGTGTCAGTGGAGGAGTACATTTGGGCAAGTGATCATTATTCTGTTAGTTTTTGACATAGTTATGGAAAAGGATAGAACTGATCAGAAAGTTAGAGTTCTAAATTGGAGTAAGGCCAATTTTGATGGGATTAGACAGAAACTTTCAAAAGTTGATTGGGGGAAGCTATTCACAGGTAAAGGGAGAGCTGAGAAGTAAGACACCTTTAAGAATAAGATAAAGAGAGCTCAGAGACAGTATGTTCCTGTTAGTGTGAAGGGCAAGGTTGGTGGGTGTAGGGATCACTGGATGACTACAGAAATTGAGTCTCTGATCAAGAAAAAGAAGGAGGCATCTATCAGGTGGAGGCAGCTGGGATTGAGTGAATCACTGGAAGAGTTTAAGGACAGTAGGAGTATACTTAAGAGGGAAATCAAGAGGACAAAAAGGGGACATGAGATAGTTTTGGCAAATAGAGTTATGGAGAATCGAAAGAGACCTATAAATACATTAATGGCAAAAGAGTAACTTGGGAGAGAATTGGCCCCCTTAAAGATCAACAGGAGCATTTATGTGTGGAACTAGAGGAGACAGGTAAGATATAAATGAGTATTTTGCGTGAGTTTTTACTACAGAGCAGGGAATGGAAGCCAGAAGATGAGGTACTGGCGGTCTAAAAATGCAGGAAGGGCAATAAATTCCTGGGACCTGATCAGGTGTTTCCAAGAACTTTGTGGGAAGCTAGGGAAATGATTGCTAGGCCCCTTGGTGAGATATTTGTACCATCAATAGCCAAGGATGAGATGCCGGAATACAGGAGGTTGGCTAATGTGGTGCCATTATTTAAGAAAGGCTGGAAGGAAAAGCCAGGGAACTATAGACCTGTGAGCCTTACATCAGTGGTAGGTAAGTTGTTGAAGGGCATTCTGAGGGACAGGATTTACATACATTTGGGAAGGAAAGGACTGATAGGGATAGTCAGCATGGCTTTGTGTGTGGAAAATCATGTCTCATGGAGCATTTCATCTCTGAAAAGAGACTGAATAAGTTCAGGTTATTTACGTTCGAGCAGAGATAAGGGAGCCTGATCGAGATGTATAAGATTATAAGGGAATTTGAGAAAGAGTTTTTTTTCACCAAGAGGATGGTTGCAATCTGGAATGCATTGCCTGCAAGGGTTGCTGAGGAGGGAATCCTCAAATCATTGAGCTTTTTCAAGAGGTGACAAAGAAGATTGATAAAGGCAGAGCTGTATACATTGTCTTATATGGACTTCAGTAAAGTGTTTGACAAGATTCCTCATGGTGGACTGGTTAGCAAGATTAGATCATATGGGATCCCTGGGAGCTAGCCAATTGGGTACAAAAATTGGTTTGAAGGTAAAGACAGAGGGTGGTGGTGGTGGAATGTTGTTTGGACTGAAGGCCTACGATCAGCTGTATGTCAGAGGATCATCGCTGGGTCCACTTCTTTTCCTCATTTACATAAATGATTTGGATGTGAATATAGGACATATGGTTAGTAAGTTTGCAGATGACACCAAAATAGTGGACAGTGAAGAAGGTTATCTCAGAGTACAATAGGACTTGGTCAGATGGGCCAGTGGACCAAGGAGTTACAGATGGAAAATAATTTAGATAAATGTGAGTATTTGCATTTGGTAAGGCAAACCAGGGCAGGACTTATACATTAGCTAGTCAGGCCCTGGGGACCTAGGGATGCAGGTCATAGTTCCTTGAAACTGGAGTCGCTAGTAGACAGGTGTTCGAGAAGGCATTTGACATGTTTGCCTTCATTGGTCACAACACTGAGTTTAGAGTGGTGTGTGTCTGGAATGAGCTGCCAAAAGAAGTGGTGGAGGCAAGCACAATTACAACATTTAAAAGGCATCTGGATGGGTATATGAATATAAAGGGTTTAAGAGGGATATTGGCCAAATGCTGGCAAATGAGACTCGGTCAGATTAGGATGTCAGGTTGACACGTGTGAATTGGACTGAAGAGTCTGTTTCCATGCTGTACAAACTCTGTGAATCTATATCTCTGAAGGCAGAAGACAGGTTAACAAAGGGCTAAGAAGGCAAATAGGACACTTGCCTTCTAGAGTCTTGACACAGATTATAAAACAAGGAAAGTTACGGGAGAACTGTGCAGGACTTTGTTTAGGCCATATTTAGAGTCCTGTATGCAATTCTGGGTCAGCACACTACAGGAAGGATGTGATTCCACTAGAAAGGTTACAGAAGAGACGCACCAGAATATTACCTGGGATGGAGCATTTCAGCTCTGAAAAGAGACTGAATAATTTCAGGTTATTTACTTTCGAGCAGAGATAAGGGAACCTGATTGAGATGTATAAGATTATAAGGAACATGGAGAGGGTAGATGAAAAGCAACTGTTCCCTTTAGTTGAAGAGGCAATAAAATGGGGGCATAACTTTAAGGTGAAAGACAGGAGGTTTGGGGGGAATTTGAGGAAAAGTTTTTTTCACCGAGTGGATGGTTGAAATTTGGAATGCATTGCCTGCAAGGGTTGCTGAGGAGGGAATCCTGAAAACCTATAATAAGTAAATGAATGAGTCATAACATTCAAGGTTATGGACCAAGAGGCGCTAGTGTAGGTTTAGTCAGAAACTCAAGGGGTTACTTGGCTTCCTCTGTACTTGATGATTTTATGGTTCTATGCAGGCTGTCCTCACCTGGTCCTCATGTGCTCCTACTTTTATCTTGCTCTGTAAAAACTGATGTATAATTCTTATTCCTCATTTCTGTTAATCCTTCAAACGCTGACTTTGTTTTTAAGGGTATAATCTTGCAGGCCCACATGAAACCAGGAAGTTGGAAGGAGGCCTGGAAAATTAGAAAATTAATTGCTTTCTTTGCCAGATACCTGACACTTACCAACCTCCACTCAAGTTGCAGTTGACAAAGCCTGTGGGTGGCCTTGCTGCTCTGTCTCTACTAATGGCTCTTGAGTAGTCAATTTAGGACCTCCTAAAGGCCTATTCTCCACAGGCTACAATCTTTACAGCTCCAGGTGGGATAAGTAACAGCAGGTAAAGCTATGCAGCTGGATAACAACTAAAGTGGGAAAGATCTCGATCTACAACATCTTCTGCATGAATAAAGGCATGGACATGAGTTAGGAGGTTGGCTGTTGACATGGCCCGGTGCCCTTGCACCTCACCCCCATATACCCCTTTCCTTGGTTCCACCCCTTGAAGTTCCCCCACCAACATCCCCACCACCCTCTCCCATCACCCCATTTCAAAGAGCACCTCACTTTGTCTCTAATTGCTGTTTCATCTGGGGAATCCAGCCTGGTGTTGTACAAGCAGGAGCCCAGAGCCAGCGGTTCCAGGCCGTTGGAACTTTGTATCCTGGAATACTTCATCAAGGTCAATGCCCAAAACGTCGATTCTCCTGCTCCTCGGATGCTGCCTGGCCTGCTGTGTTTTTCCAGCACCACATTTTTCAATACTTCATCAAGAGGAATGCCTTGGCACTGCAAGTATACTTCTAAATACTTCTTAAGTTTTATGAGGGATTCCGCCTCCACCATATTTACAGGCAGTAAGTTTCATATTCCCACCACACCCTGAGCTAGATTTTGTTTCATATTCAAGAGTGTGGTGCTGGAAAAACACAGCAGGTCAGACAGCATCCGAGGAGCAGGAAAAATCGACATTTCGGGCAAAAGCTCTTCATCAGGAATTCATCATCCCTGATGAAGGGCTTTTGCCCGAAATGTCGATTTTCCTGCTTCTCAGATTCTGCCTGACCTGCTGTGCTTTTCCAGCAACACACTCTTGACACTAATCTCCAGCGTCTGCAGTACTCATTTTCACCTTGTTTTATATTTACTCAGCCTTGCTATTTTTTGCAATGTACAATGGACTTCAAACTATACCCCAGTGGCCGCTGCAATGCTTCTTATAAATTTGTTTTTTTTCTAAATTTCATTTTGCACAAAACACATTGATCCATACAATCTTATGTTTTGATACATCCCCTTTACTTCACACCTAAATGTTTTTTGAGCTACACTTGATCGATTTCATAGTTTAATATCCTTTATTCCAACCTATTATTTAATTCATATTCCCCCAGCTAGGCTCCCTTCTTTACCATGGAGTATTGCCATTTCCTAATCCTTGGAATAGGGCATATTCCAACTCATGTTTTTTCCTTTATCTAGTTTCAATGTGCAAAAGTTTGGATCAGCTGTCTATGGCTCTGAAAAATACATATATATCCCATTATACCAGCATGCAGCTGTGTACCAGGAGATATCTTGGCTATTCTCTACAAAGTCAGGAAATGTTATCAGAATTTCAGAGTTTCAAAAACACAGTTTTATTTGATTTCTGTTCCATTTACTTCAATGTCTGCACTTACATTAAAACATTTGATTGAGGATTCATTTATAACAGACTTAACACTAATTGAAAACAACAGCTGGAAATAGATTTACAGAACACAAAGTTAGCTGTTCGCTCTATGATAATTCTACATTGGTTATCAAGTATTAAAATGCTGATTTAAAATCCATCTTATCCTCGGTTTGATAGCTTTGTATTTATAGTATGGGACTGCGAACCTAGAAGACTGAATTCAATTAATTTGGAAATTTATTGTCTAGTAATAAATATTGCACATTAAAACTACTGAACTGTTATGAAAATCTAACTGGTTCACTAATCTCCTTCATAAAAGGAATAATGCCACCCTATCTGGTGTGGTATAATGCTGAATCCAGTCATGCAGTGTATGTACTGAAAGCACTTGGAAGGGTATCCCTTGCTGGTTTGCAGATAAGCTTAATGTGTCTTAGGTTTGACTATCTGCAACTGCTTCATCAATGACTTTCCCTCCATCATAAAGTCAGAGTTCAGATGTTCATCGATGATTGCACCACTTGAATACTACTTGCCAATTAACAGCCTAAGCCTGGATGCAAAACATAATTTGCTGCATTTGGACATGGATTGCTTCAGTGCTTGTGGAGTAGCAAATGGCATTGACCATTGTGCAAATCATTCACAAACATCCCCACTTCTGACCTCATAACAGTGTAGAAGTGTTGTGGACCAGACAAACACCCCTAAAATATATTGAAAAGATAGCTTAGACACTAACTTTTTCTTATTTTAAAGGTAAGTGTAAGACGTTGCATTCCAGATGCAATTTGATTGGTCAAACTACTCAATTTTAAGCAAAACACACTTTATTTTCACACTGCAGTTAAAATACAGACAAATTAAAAATAAAAGAATTGGCTTAACTGTAATTCTATCGAAATGCTTAACAAAATCATATATGTTATTACTACTGCAAATTAACTTTTCCAATATACTAACATCCATAAACTCACACTTAGCACAGGCAAATTTAGTAAAATAGATTGTCTCACATGTCTCTAGCAGCAGAAAGATAACCCCAGCTTTTAGCTAAAACAGAGTGAGAAATAAGAGCTTCTACATTTAGCTTCAAAAACCCGGCAAATTCAGAAAACTAAGTCTAAAAATCCTGGTTCTGTGGGAGCTTGACCCCACCCATTCATGCTGCTTCTATTGTTCCAACTTTAAAGAAAAAAAAAGGCCTCATAAGCTATTTACCATATCGTTTTGAGCAGACTGCTTAGCACCTCTGTTTCAGCCTGTCTTCATAAAAAAAAGGACAAAAAAAGCCACAGTATCATCACACACTGATGAACCAACTGAAGTTTCATCAGGGATGCAACCTCAAAAATTTCCTACTGGAAATCCTTGAACTGACCTCTAACAACTACCACCATCTTTTTTTGTGCTTGGTGTGACTCCAACCAATGGAGAGTCCACCTCATGTCTCCACCTCCAGAGGTAACTGTATCACTATCCCATTCTATCAAGGTGAGTCTGCTGAGTCAAAAAAATTTCCCAACTTGAACTATTTGTTTTTGTTGTTGATATCTATTCACTAGCCATATGCCCCACTTTGAGCATTCTCGTTGTTTTTCTCCTGTGGGTACCCTGGCCATTTTGAGAGCTCTTTCTCCATGGCTATTTCTCTCCATTCCAAACAGGTGTGCAAGCAAACCCCAAAACCAGCAACTACCTGTCAAAGTGCTGTTGCCTTTATATGAAATTCAGCCTTAATGAGATTAAGGTTTGAAATGGTTCCAACATCCCAGCATGCAAGATGCAACCGACTGTTGAATTAAAACCAGGTCGGGAACAGTCATTGCAAGTTTTCTAACCTCTGCTGCTGTCACATTACCTGTCTGTACGATGAAATATCTGAAACAAAATACGTGATCACAGTTTCAAAATGTACAATTTCACAGAGCAGTATGTGGCAGGGGCCTTTTCATTAGAACTGTTGAAGTGACCCAATGAAAGGCACTGCGATATTTTGTTATTGATGACAATTTCTTGTAAGTAGCCTCATGTTGTACAACAATCACTTACCCTCTAGCAAAGCCTGGGAATCACTGGTGACAACAATGTGCAAGCATTTGGTTCAGCTGTCTATGGCTCTGAAAAATACATAAATATCCCATTACACCAGCATGCAGCTGTGTACCAGGAGATATACTGGCTATCCTCAAATTTCTAAACATTTCTGAAATCAAATTTTAATAGGTTAATGTCTGCATGAAAATAATAGGCAGGAGAATGTAATACAAATATCTGTCATTGATCCAGAGGCCCTGCAGGCTCATATTCTGGGGATACAGGTTCAAATCCCACCATGGAGCTTGGTGGAACCTAAATTTAAATCAATAAAATCTCGAGCTAAAAGCTAGTCTAAGTAATAATGACCTTGAAACTATCATCAATTATCATAAAAAACATCCAATTCATGAATATCTTTTAAATAATTAAATCTGCTGTCCTTAACTGGTCTGGTCTGCACATGACAATAAACCTATTATAACAAGATTGCTTTTAAACTGCCCTTAAACAGGCTAAGAAGCCACTCAATTCAAAGGAAATTAGGAATGGGAAACATTCTGCCTGCATTGCACACATCTGGTGCATGCTCATAATGCTGATGCAAACATTGTCAAGATGTTACTTGGTGAGGGTGATGCCTCAAGTGAGTGAAAATGGGGTTAGAAGCACAAAAACAACCGGCAACAGTGTCACTTATTGTGACTTTTATTTTATATGGATTACATAATCAATTCAACCACTAATGTCAAATCCAAGAAATATTTCTAATTTAGCAACTAATGTAGCAACTTTGGTGACAGGATGTGTCTTTAAAATGTGAAGCCAGCCTCCTGTCACAAAATCCTTTGTTACGGAAACTAATGTGCAGGAATCGAAGCCTGTATTTAAGGATATAAACTGAAATCTTCTGAGCTGAGGATTACAGGCAAATTGCAATGTTCCTTACTGCATGATGCCTCTGAATCTCATTGACAAAGTAACACAGTAGTTTTAATTACCTCTGAAGGACAGTTTGACATGTTCTGTCAAATAACTTTAAACCATGTGCAATTGATTCTACATCTTGTAATCAAACAAAGAATTTCACTCATAGATCAAATAGTTAATTATTCTTTTATTGGGTTGTTGATAGTGATCCAGCAACTGCTACCATTAAGCCAATAGCCATGTGTTGTGTTTGTATGGAACAAGCTACTTCTGTTGTAATTATAATTCTTCCAAAGGATGCCTTCGTATCATTTCCTCTGATGTTACAGTGATGCAACAATAGCCTGTCACAATGTTTTCTCTCTATGGGGAAATCTAATTTTCTGTTGTTCCACTCAAAACTCTCTGAAGGAAGCAATGAACATATGAGTCACACTCAGTAATTTAACACAACATCCAAGGGTTTGCCCCATCAATCACATAACAACTGCAGATGCATTAGCTGTAAAATTACCACAGATCTCCTCCAAACAAATCGTTGGATAACTTCCACATCCCTTGATTCCATGTAAATAAAAATTTACAAATTTAAATCTTTATTTTAAATATTAAATACAATTCCCAAAGCAATCGGGAATGGATCCTCTCCTTTCATTCTTGAAGCCCCTGCAGAGGTGTATGGTGGACCCAAATAGTAAAGTCACTTTTCTTTATTTGACTCTGCAAAAAGGAATGCAAACAAATTCCAGAGAATAGAGTGGAAATGCAATTTATGTTTTTTTGCATGAAGGTGGGAGGGCAGCAAAGGAATTGGTCAGGCTGAGTGGCCTGTGTCAACGTTGTAGTTTCAATTTATTTCAATGAAAATACTCTAATGGTACACTCGACTCTCTTACAAATAGGCTAATACTACATATAGATCAGTTCCTTTTGTAATGGTCAAAATAATCAATATATACATTTGCAATTAAATGGTCAAATGAAACTAAAAATAACTTAGCAACACTATTTTGCTAAAACTTTGAACATAATCGTCATGACTAATGTCAATAATTAGCTAATTGTAATGTTCAATGATTTCAACACGAATGTATGCTATAATTTGTTAAACAGACACCGTGATTGCTTGAGAGGTGAACACAACTGCAATACCTTCCCATGCCACTGGGACTATAAATGTGCCAACTGGATTGGAAATGTGATGCACCTACGTTCTGATGGTATGTCCTCTCCAGACTCTGTCCTGACGCCATGCATTGTCTGTGTGCAACAAATATTCAAATACCAGGTAGTTCAGAGTACAGATTGTAACTGAGTGTATTCAATATTCCATTTATTTAAGTTAATTTTCCAATTTTCACTGCATTGACATAGTCCAATGCAAATAAGCACAGACCTTAGACAATAAGCTCTATGAATACTCCCATCTAACCAAATCCCAAAATTCAAAGTGATTTGGCGATCTGAACATTTTTATAACTTGTGGCTTATTTTCTTAGTCATAATTCCTCAGACAGAATTTTGGATGAGTTATGTTGTTTGTTTGGTATAATGCTTTTTAATGCTTGCAAATCCTGACCACATCAGCCAACATTTAGCAATTCTGTAACTCATTAAAGCAATTTAGAATGCATCGATATGGAAACAAAATACAGTCATAAGACGGTTACATCTTCAGATTGATTTAACTCAAGACATCCTGTAATTCACTTTTCCGAGCTTTCCAGAATGCAATTTGGTAGTTTCTCACAAAAGTCATCAATATCATCCATTGTTCCTAACAACTCCTTTGTTGTTGTTCATCATGTTTTATTTAAGGAGTTACTTCCTCAGGCAAATTCTATATTTTTCAGCTGGTTAGGTACTTCAGTTGGGAGGTAAATATGTCATCGTAAATCAATCAGCAGGGCAGGAAACAACTAATAATTCTGATAAGGACTTCAGGAGAAACCTCTTTACTCAGCAAATAATTAGGTTGTGGAACAAGCACTGGTTCAGGTGAAAAGCAATGATGCATTTAAGGAAAACCTAGATAAGTACATACAGGACAAAGTGATGGTATTACATAAAGAGAGACTCTGTGGAACATAAACATCAGCATGTATTCATTATAAATCCAATGAGCTGTTTCTGTGTTGCAAATACTTTTCAATACTTTACAACATAAATGGTACAAGAACAATAAATAAGAACAATATAATAACTGCATAATGTAGAATGCAGAAAAGGGAAAGCTACTAGGAGATGTTTTAGTTTCATAGAAGTGTGCGATCATGGGAATGGCAGAGTTAAGAAGCTGAGATCAAACAACTGGTGAGGCTAACTGTAAGTAAAAAAAAACTGGAACCCAAGTTGAAAAAGCATCATTCCTCATGGTTTCTAATCTATAATCAAGAGTGAAATTGAAGGGGTTGAATGTACACATTCAAATGGTTGTATGTGGAAGGTGTATCAATTCTGTTCAAAAAAGAGATTACATTGTTAAACCTAGATTAGTAGTGGATCAGCTTCCAAAGGTGATTTCTGAGGAGAAAATTAGAATTAATAATCATTTAGAATGACCCATATTAATCCATTATGGGTACAGGTAGTTCTTCTATCACATGTGTTTCATCAGCATGAATTGGCTATAATGTGATTGATGAATTGTGGACATTGTTTGCATAACATAAACTTTCTGCTGAATGGGTATATCCGGTTTTCCATAGCGTGACCTTCTACAGCTCAATTTCTCCAGCGGTTTCCCATAGCGCGATTTTCTATAGCATGAGATTGCAGAAGAACACAACTGTCACATTATAACAAAATGACCTCTATTTAAAAGGCAAATCAGGCCTGATAAATATAATAGATTTTTCTGAGGAAATATAGAGCACATTAATAAAGCAAATACAGCGAATGCTGTTGTTTGGATTTTCAAAAGTAATTTAAAAATATTGGATAGGAGGCTTGATGACAACAATTAGACATTGGTCTGAAGGGATGGAAGTTCTATCTTTTGGATGAGCTGTTAAATTAAGATTCTGTCTGCCCTCTCAGTGGATGTGAAGGGTTATATGTGCTATTTGAAGTAGTGTATAGGGAGCCCTCCCAAAGTTCTGCATATTTGCCATCCCTAAAAACAGGATATTTGGCAATTCATCTCATTTCCAGTTAAACACTGTGTGCAAAGTTCTGCACTATAACAGTGGCAACAATACAAAAGCACTTAATTAGAGTCATAGAGATGCACAGCAGGGAAACAGACCCTTCAGTCCAACCCGTCCATACCGACCAGATATCCCAACACAACCTAGTCCCACCTGCCAGAACTATTAATTTAACGCAGGGCAGTGTTTTGTAGAGGAATAAGACAGTGTTATTTTCTGGGTCTGCAAATTGTGATGGAGCAAAAATGGCCTTTATTAAAGTGCGCTTCTTGTCAGATGTTGGAGTTTAAGGAGAGTTTACGGGTTACTGCAGATTATATCTGCAATAAATGCTGTTGGTTGCGAATCCTATCAAATCCAATTATTTACAAAATACTTTGACACGCCTTGAGATTGTGAAATGCACAATGTCAAATTTAAATTCTTTCATTCTTCTCAGTAAATAAATAGTTTAAAATGGAATTGAGGGGAACAACTTAAATTTATGCAAAGAACTCAAAAATCTTTTCCATGGTTAACTTTGAAGAATGCAAAATTGATCTCAGTGGGCCGGGTTAGCTGCTTAGATTGAGATTCAGTTGAAATTTAACACGGGAAAATGTTAAATGATGTGCTTCAGGAAAAATAAACAGAAACATAGAAAATAAGAGCTGGAGTAAGAGCAGGCCATTCAGCCCTTAGAGCCTGCTCAACTATTCAGGATGATCACGGCTCATCAGCTAATTGAGTATCCTGGTCCTGCTTTCTCCCCATAACCCTTTGATCCCTTTCATCCTAAGAACTATATCTTGAAACTCCTTTGTTTCAGCTTGCCCAAATCACACTGAAATATATCTGCATCCTTGTCACAGCTCATTCTCCCATCCAGCTTTCTGTCATCTGCAACCCTAGGGATATTATGTTCAATTCCCTTACCTAAATTGTTAATATATGTTGTGAATAGCTGGGAACAAAACACTGATCCCTGTGGTACCTCACTAGTCACTGCCCACCACTCAGTAAAAGATCAGTTTATTCTGAGTTTTTGTTTCCTGTCTACCAACCAGTTCTCTATCTATGCCATTACACTGCCCCAATCTAAGTCTATTAATTTTCCTTGGAGGACCTTACTTTTATGTGGGACCTTATTGAAAGACTTCTGAAAGCCCAGGTAAACTACATCCATTGGCTCCTCCTTATCAACTCTACTCAATACATCTTTAAAGAATGCAAATAGATTTGTTAAATATGATTTACCTTTCATGAATCAGTGTTTACTCTGTCTGATCCTGTCACTGTTTTGCAAGGACCCTGTTATTACATCTTAATAATTGACTCTAACATTTTCCCCACTATCAATATCAAACTAATTGATCTAGGTAGGAGCAAATTATGGCAGGTGCTGGAATCTATACGGAAAACAGCAACTTTAGGAGATCATGGTGGGTCAGGCAGCATCCATGGAGACAGAACAAGCTAACGTATTGAGTCTAGATGAATATTCATCAGAGCTGACATGAAGTGTTGAGGGGACAGCATTTGCTATAGTTGTGGGGGGTGGAGTGTAGAGTGCTAGGGGAGAAACAATGTTCATAGTTCATCTTAAGTGATCAGATTATGTGAATCACAGTGCAAACTGGAGGAACAACATCTCATTTTCAGACCAGATACTTTACAAACCTCTGGACTTAATATTGAGTTCAACACCTTTAAATTGTGAACCAGCTCCCATTCCTTCCCTTTCTTTTAGCTTTATTTGTTACGTTCTTTGTCACCATGTCCTCTCTATCTTCCCCTCACCCCAGTGAGACTGTCTGTTCTTTCAAGTCTGACAGTTCGACACACCATTGTTCTGCCATCCTCACATTCCGCTCACTTCAACTGATCAACAGCCTTTCTCCCCCAGCATTCTACACTCCACCTCCTCCATCCACTATACCATAAATGCTGTCCCTTCCACACCACATCAACTCTGATGAAGAGTCATCGAGACTCAAACGTTAGCTTGTTCTTTCTCCATGGATGCTGCCTGACCCAGCATTTGTTGTTTTCAGTAACTCATCTGTAATTTCTGGTTTTCTCTCTACTTTGTTTAATGGTGGGATTACATTAAGAACCCTCCAATCCATAGGAACTGTTCCAGACTCTATAGAATCTTGACAGTTGACCATCAATACACATAATATTTCGAGGGTCACTTCCCTCAATACTCTGGAATATACATTATCGAGCCCTGGAGAATTATTGGCATTTAATCCTATCTGTTTCCCAAAACCATTTCTTTACAAATGCCCTATTGATGCTACACCTATACAAATCATTGGTAAGAGCACATTTGAAGTATCATATTCGGTTCTGGGCACCTTATTTAAGGAAGGATATTAAAGCCTTGAAGAGAGTCAAAGGAGATTTACTAGATCGATACCAGGAATGAGGGATTTTACATACAACGAAAGATAAGAGAAATTGGGTTGATTCTCGTCAGAGCAGTGAAAATCAAGAGGTGACCTTTTTGAGGTGTTCAAAATTATGACCAAGTTTGAAAGCGTAAGGAAGGATATTCTGTTTTCATTAGTTGGTATGTTAGTAACAAGGTGTTACAATTTCAAGATTGTTAGGAAGAAAGCCAGGAGTGAGATGAGGAGAAACTTCTTTACTCAGAGAGTTGATAGGATTTGGAATGCATTGCCTGGGAGAGTGGTGGAGATGGATTCCATAGGAGGTTTCAAAAGACTGTTGGACATGCATTTGAAAGTGATGAATTTAGAAGACTACAGAAATTGGGCTAGAAAATGGAACTAGCTGGGTAGCTCTTTTGGGAGCCAGTATAGACATGATGGGTTGAATGGCCTCCTTCAGTACTGTAAAAGTCTATGATTTTATGAATGATGATTTCCTAATTCTCCAACATTTTTGGGACATGTATTTGTCCTCCTTTATAAAGACAGATCTGCCATCATTTTGTTCATTATAACTTCCCCTGGTTTTGATTGTAAAGGACATCTATTTGTCTTCACTATTTTTTTCTCTTCACACACCTGTAGAAGCTTTTCCTATCAGTTTGTGTGTTCCCTGCAACCTTACTCTCATACTCCATTTTATTCCTCACAATTAATCACTTTGTCCTCCTTTGCTGAAATCTAACTGTTCCAAATCCTTGGGTCTGCTGCTTTTGTTTAGTTAATTCATATACCCCTTCCTTAGATCTATGAGGAGTGCCCAATTAATGTATGTCTAACCTAAGAATGCATACAATTACAACGCAATCTCATACAAGAATGTAATTTTAAAGACCTGACATCTGAACATTTCCTCTACTTACAATAGCTCCTTTACATTGACCTGAATTGTGCTCTAACTTGCATACAAATTGATTTGCAAACAGATTCGAGCATGGAACCCGTTCGCTACCTAGGGACTGTCTGTTATTCCTAGCCATAGTTGGGTCACCTTTCTCAGGAATGAACAATTGTACAGTTTATCCATGCACTCTTTAAATATTTCCCATTGTCAATCCATCATCATCCTTTTCAGTAACATTTTCCAATTTATCAGAGCCCAGCTTGCACCTCATGCCTTTATTTAGATTCAGGACCGTTGTCTCATCAGCAACCTTCAGTCCAACCTATCCATGTCGATCAGACATCTCAACCCAATCTAGTCCCACCTGCCAGCACCTGGCACATATCCCTCCAAACCCTTCCTATTCATATACCCATCCAGATGCCTTTTAAATGTTGCAATTATACCAGCCCCTACCACTTCCTCTGGCAGCTCATTCCCCACACGCACCACCCTCTCCGTGAAAATTTTGCCCCTTGGGTCTCTTTTATCACTCCATCTTAATGAAGAATTCTATCATATTATGGTCACTCTTCCCCTAAGTAGCAAAGGTTTTGAAGGGAGGAATGGGATGAAATATAGGATGATAGGTAACGACAAGGCAGGTACAGTTTGCATGGAAAAATTAAGCTTTAGTGTGGAATCAAGATCTCTTGATTGAATGGCCTGACCAGATGCTTCTGATGCACAGAGCTGTTATTTAGATTAGATTCCCTACTGTATGGAAACACGCCCTTCAGCCCAACAAGTCTACACCGACCCTCCAAAGAGCAACCCACCCAGACCAATACCCTATATTTACCTCTGACTAATGCACCTAACACCATGGGCAATTTAACATGGCCAATTCAGCTGACCTACACATCTTTGGATTGTGGGAGGAAACCCACGCAGACATGGGGAGAATGTGCAAACTCCACACAGATAGTTGCCCAAGGCAAACCCGGGTCCCTAGCACTGTGAGGCACTGTTGAGTGCTAATTGCTGAGCCACCATGCTGCCCTAAAATACTTAATTTTCACATCTCTGGACTGTGAGAGGAAACCCACACAGACACAGGGAGAATGTGCAAATTCCACACACACATCCAAGGTTGGAATTGAACCTGCACCCTTATGCTGTGAGGTAGCAGTGCTAACCACTGAGCCACCCTGCTTGCCCTAAACAATGGAAATGATTGCCTTTCTGTGATTTGGGTGCTTAGCATCATGTTCCTCTCTTTACTCTTAAAATGTTCAGTATACAGTTCAACTATTCCAGAGGGTTTCAGCTTCTTAGTTCTCAGCTCCTATAAAGACTGCCTAGTGTCTCAATTTTGTTAATATCAAATATCTGAGGCACATGTTTGACCTCAAAATGGTGCAGGTGGAACATTTCTTATGATTATTTCAAATTCTAGGCAATATATATTTGAAACAACCTAGTTACTCTGCATTAATGAATCTTGAGATTTATGTGTGTACCAGGTATGCAAAAATTGTAAAGAAAGCAGAAGTCTAAAGTTATGAGTAAGGGTCACCGGACCCAAAATGTTAACTCCGATTTCTCTTCATAGATGCTACCAGGCCTGTTCAGCTTTTCCAGCAATTTCTGTTTTTGTCTCGAGGTTAAAGCAGATGTTATTATATACATATTACAGTGCAGTTCTCAACATCCTGACTACAAATTAAGTGATGTGAATCGGAAAATTTGGACTGAACAAACTTTGTCTATATATGTACTAAATACACATTCATTAGTTAAGACACTATCAGGATTTTTTTTCTTTCTGACCTTGGATCAGATGGAACCAGAAACCTGTAATCACAGTTTTAACAGTGCCTGCCTAAACCAATAAATTAACAACACAGCTGACAAAAACTAATTGCTTTGTATCTGAGCCAGTGGTCGTCAGCTTGAAGAAGCTCAAGGGCAGAGGAGATTGTTAGTTTCATAAATGTATCAAGTAAACTACTTCTAAACCTCAAACCATAAAGGAACGGGAAAAGTGCAAGTTTGGTTAGAATCTGTTCGTCAATAAGGAAAATGTTCCGTAAGATCAGTTACTCTAAATTATCATCAACATCAAAACTGAAACATCTCAAATTTTCACACATATTTGTTTCTAGTAAATTATTGCTCAAGTAAAAGCCCTTTCTCCCATTGCCTGGGATCAGTTCTTTATGAGCTAAGATCCAGATTCTGAGATTCCCGATATCCACCTGATTGGCATCTCTGCTGCTGATTCCAATTAGACTTACAGGATTTTTTGGAGATATTTCAGCAGCATTGGGCACCATTGACACGTTGGGTTTCAAAACTCCAGTGCCTAATCTCCTAAACTCAGGTGAGACTTCTCTAAGTTATCTTGCAATTTTGTGTAAATTATGACTAGTAGATGGGGTGGGAAAACTATGCATCTCATTTGCTGAGAGTATGAGTATGCTAATATTACATTGTCATTGAGGACAACAAAATTCAAGTTTTATTAAAAAGCAGAGGTCCAATCAGTTAAAACTTATTTGCTTAAAGAAACATAGGAAAATCTCTCATCCAAGCTAATTTGCAAAAATCCCTCAAGATGCAAACAGCTTGCAGTTAATATGAGTAAAGAATTAATATATATTCTAGCTTTTACATTCCTAACATTTTGGAGTCTGAGGTACTGCAGGTTCGATCATTACTTTTTATATTTAATAAATGTCCTGTTTTATAAAACTTCTTGTAACATGACTCACACATAGCTTGGTTACAATTAACTAACTTAGCCTTTCCTTATAAGGATGCTACAAGTAAATAATAGATGTTATAACAATTTTCAGAGGTTCTTCCAGGAACTCGACAAAACTGGGGGGGGGGGAGAGGTGTAATACTTTTGGGGGTTTGGGGATATAGGCTGATATTTAATAAGGGACCAATTAGCGAATCAGCATGTGTGTGCAGAGGCTGCATCCTTATGTGGAGCTTGGCTAAAAGGTAGGGGTGAACATAATAATGTCTTTACAAAGCATTTAGAAACACAGATTTTCATATGTAGATGATACAAATATGTTGATCTATAATATTCAAACATTAGAAATTATATAGCGAAGGCCTGTTTTGTTTTCATTGGCATCTGGAGTGTTGTTCATTTTCGCATGTTAAAAAAGGATCAGGTTGGAGAATAGCTTGGGAAACACTTACTTCTAATGTAGCACTTGTAATGGGTGGCATGATGGCACTGTGGTTGGCACTGCTGGGGTTCTGGGTTCAATGCCAACCTTGGATGATTGTCTGTTTTGAGTTTGCTTTTTCTCCCAATGTCTCTGTGGGTTTCTTCTGGGGGTTCAAGTTTCCTCCCACAGTCTGTGATGTGTAGATTTGGTGGACTGGCCATGCTAAATTGTCCCATAGTGACCAGGGATATACAGGGTAGGCCAATCAGCCATGGGAAATGCAAGACTACAGGGATAGGGTGGGATGGTCTTCAGAGGGTTGGTGCTGAATAGCCTCTGTCTACACTGTAGAGACTCTGGTACAAAATGAAACATTCTATTGTCTGTCTTTGTAATTCTCACTGCTTTACTCTCTCTCACTCATCTGCTGTCACTCCCACTCCCTGTAAGGCTGATTTTTAACTGTCCCTGTCAAGTAGGGAATGGGTGGCAAAGCAAAATATTGCTGGAAAATCTGAAATGAGAACAGAACATACTGAAAAAATTCAGCAGGTCCGGCACCATCTGTGGAAAGAAACAGAGATAGCGGCTGGAAACATCCAGTCTTGGAGGCAGGAAGGCAATTTAATCAGGGAGGATTCAAGCATCCTAAATCCTGTCACATTCATTTCTTTAAGTAACATAAGTTCTGGGCAATACAGTCCAACTTGCTGCACAGTCACCGATCAATGCCCTAAAGTGGTCTTTTATTCACTTGTGGGATGTGGGCATTGCTGGCTGGCCAACATTTATTACCCTTTGAGAAGATGGTGGTGAGCTGTCTTCTTGAACCATTGCAGTCCATGTGCCATGGGTTGATCCGCACTGTCCTTAGGGAGGGAATCCCAGGATTTTTGACTCAGCAACAGTGAAGAAATGGTGATACATTTTCAAATCAGGATGGTGAGTGCTTGAAGGGGAACTTGAAAATGGTGGTATTCCTATATATTTGTTGCTTTTGTCCTCCTAAATGGAACTGGCCATAGGTTTTGAAGGTACTTTCTTTGGTGACTTAAAGGAGCTTTGGTGAATTTGTGCAGTGCATCTTGTAAACAGTACACTCTGCTACTACAGAATGTTGGTGGTGGAGGGAGAGAATGCTTGTGGATATGGTGCCCTGGATGGTGTCAAGTTTATAGATAGAACATAGAACATTACAGGCCCTTCGGCCCTCGATGTTGCGCCGATCAAAGCACACCTAACCTACACTAAGCCACTATCCTCCATATACCTATCCAATGCCCGCTTAAATACCCATAAAGAGGGAGAGTCCACTACTGCTACTGGCAGGGCATTCCATGAACTTACGACTCGCTGAGTGAAGAACCTACCCCTAACATCAGTCCTATATCTACCCCCCCTTAATTTAAAGCTATGCCCCCTTGTAATAGCTGACTCCATACGTGGAAAAAGGTTCTCACTGTCAACCCTATCTAACCCCCCAAATCATCTTGTACACCTCTATCAAATCGCCCCTAAACCTTCTTTTCTCCAATGAAAACAACCCCAAGTGCCTCAGCCTTTCCTCATAGGATCTTCCTACCATACCAGGCAACATCCTGGTAAACTTCCTCTGCACCCGTTCCAGTGCCTCCACATCCTTCCTATAGTATGGCGACCAAAACTGCACACAATATTCCAGATGCGGCCGCACCAGAGTCTTATACAACTGCAGCATGACCTCAGGACTCCGGAACTCAATTCCTCTACCAATAAAAGCCAGTACGCCATATGCCTTCTTCACTGCACTATTTACCTGGGTGGCAACTTTCAGAGATCTGTGTACATGGACACCAAGATCCCTCTGCTCTTCCACACTACCAAGTATCCGACCATTAGCCCAGTACCCCATCTTTTTATTACTCTTACCAAAGTGAATCACCTCACACTTAGCTACATTGAACTCCATTTGCCACCTTTCTGCCCAGCTCTGCAGCTTCTCTATATCCCGCTGTAACCTGCCACATCCTTCCTCACTGTCTACAACTCCTCCGACTTTCGTATCATCTGCAAACTTGCTCACCCAACCTTCTAACCCTTCCTCCAGGTCATTTATAAAAATGACAAACAGCAATGGTCCCAAAACAGATCCTTGCGGAACACCGCTAGTGACGGCACTCCAAGATGAACCTTTGCCATCAACTACTACCCTCTGTCTTCTTCCAGCCAGCCAATTCCTAATCCAAACCTCCAACTCACCCTCAATGCCATATCTCTGTATTTTCTGCAGTAGCCTACCATGGGGGACCTTATCAAACGCCTTACTAAAATCCATATATACCACATCTACCGCTTTCCCCTCATCTACCTCCTTCGTCACCTTCTCAAAGAATTCAATAAGGTTTGTGAGGCACGACCTGCCCTTCACAAAACCATGCTGACTATCCTTGATCACATTATTCTTATCCAGATGTGCATAAATCCTATCCCTTACAATTCTCTCTAAGACTTTGCCCACAACAGAAGTGAGTTTCTTGAGTGTTGTTGGAGCTGGACTTATGCAGGCAAATAGAGAATATTCCATCACACTCCTGGCTTGTGCATTGAAGATTGTGAACAGGTTTTGGGGAGTCAGGATGTGAGTTACTCATAGCAATATTCATAACCTCTAACCTCCTCTTGTAACCACTGTATTTATATGGCTAGTCCAGTTCAGTGTCTGGTAAATAGTAAAGCCCAGGTGTTTGTTGTGGAGAGTTCAGAGATTATAACACTATTGAAGGTCAAGGGGTGACAGTTAGATCTTCTCTTCTTGGAAAAGGTCATTGCCTGCCATTTGTGTGACAAGAATGTTGCTTGCCTCTTGTCAGCTCAAGCCTTTATATGCTCAAGATCTTGCTACATTTGAACATCGCCTGAGGAATCGCGAATGGTGCTAAACAATGTGCAGTCATCAGTGAAAATCCCTGCTTCTGAGCTTACGATGGATTGAAGGTCGATGACGAAGCAGCTGAAGGTAGTTGGGCCGATGACACTACCCTGAGGAACTTCTGCAGAGATGTCCTGGAGCTGAGATGACTGACATCTGACAACTATAACCATCTTCCTATGTTTGCCCTGACAACCATCCTTTCCAGTTTTGTTAGCGCTCCTAGATGCCATACTCAGTCAAATGTGACCTTGATGGGCTGGCAGTTTCGCCTCACTTCTGGAATTCAGTTCTTTTGTTCAAGTTTGAAGCAAGGCTGTAACGAGGTGTAATGTGGCGTAATCTAAACTGTGTGTCACTGAGTAGATGCTGCTTGACCTTCTGTCATTTTACTGATAACTGAGAGTAGACTTATGGGACTGTAATTGGCTGGTTTGGATTTATCCTGTTTTTTGTCATAGGACATCCCTAGGCATTTTTCCACACTGTCAGTGATGAAGGGTAATGTGAAGACGGGACTTCGTCTCTACTAAGACTGTGCAGTGGTCACTCTTACTGATATTCATAGAATCCCTACAGTGAGGAAGCAGGCCATTCAGCCCATCAAGTCGACAACATCCCTCTGAAGAGCATCACATCCAGAACTACCTCACCACCCTGTGTAACCCTGTAATCCCCATGAATGATCCACCTAGCTTGCACATCCCTAGACAAAATGGGCAATTTAGCATAACTAATCCACCGAACCTGCAAATCTTTGGACTGTGGAAGGAACCTGAAGACCGAGAGGAAACCCATGGGAGAATGTGTAAACGCCTCATAGGCGGTGGCCCAAGTCTGGAATCAGTCCCAGGTCCCTGGCACTGTGATGCAGCGGTGCTAACCACTGAGCCACCATGCCATACTGCTCAATGTTTCAGAACTAACTTTGCCTTCATTCAGGAAATGGGTCACAGAGTCAATACAAAATAAAGCTATTGGGTATAAAATAGTGTTCCTATCAAAATATACATCAAACTTGTTGATGTGTTTGCAAGGCGTTTGCAAAAGCAAAAACATGTATAGATCTTGTTGTTACCTAATGAAAGGCATGCTTTGGAACATTATAAACAATTACCCAGGAGATTCATGATGGTGGATTGCTTCGTATTACATACATCCAAATTGTTTCCTACTTGGAACTACTTTCTCAATTTCTTCATCTGACACAATGCTGCACAAGTTAATTATACCAGTAAATTCAATCACACTTCGCTTTGAATGGTTAGGCAGGAATTTAGTTCCTGTTTCCAGTCCCACCATCAGGATAAAATATTGCTCAGGAACCCACAATTGCCAAAGGCAGCACACAGACAACATGTTTGGAGAAAGTGGCTGTTTAAGTGCTACTTCTGAAATTTTCATCCAATTAACGACCATGGGCAGACTCCTAAGTCTGAAGAGCCAATAGTGGCCATACACATCATCAGAATCTGATGCCACTGAAGTAATTCGGCAAAAGTGAGGAAGCCTCCATTCCTTAGTATAACATATGCAATCATAGAATCCCCACAGTTTGGAAACAAGCCATTCAACCCAACAAGTCTGCACAGACCTTCCGAAGGACATCCCACCCAGACACATTCCCCAACCCTATCCTTGCATTTCCCATGGCTATTGAACCTAACCTACACATTCCTGGACACTATGGACGATTTAGCATGCCCAATCCACCTAATCTACACATCTTTGAACTGTGGGAGGAAGTAGAGCACACGGCGGAAACCCATACAAACACAGAGAGAATATGCAAACTCCACACAGACAGTCACCTGAGACTGGAATCAAACCTACACTCCTGGTGCTGTGAGGCAACATGGTAACCAGTGAGTCATCCTGCCACCTTCATGGATGAACATAAGGGCAAGAAGGCTTGGGACTGTAAGACATGAAGGAGAAAACTCCTCACGATTTTGGTGATCGGAATATGGAGTAGACTCTTCAACATGGGATTAAGCCTCTGACCTCAATGGGGCAGCATGGTGGCTCAGTGGTTAGCACTGCAGCCTTGCAGCACCAGGGACCCTGGTTCAATTCTAGCCTTGGGCAACTATCTGTGTGGAGTTTGCACATTCTCCCCATGTCTGGTGCGGGCCTCCTCCGGGTGCTCCAGTTTCCTCCTACAATCCAAAGAGGTGCAGGTTAGGTAGATTGGCCATGCTAAATTGCCCATGGTGTTAGGTGCATTAGTCAGAGGAAATGTAGAGGTGGGCTACCCTTTGGAGGGTCAGTGTGGACTTGCTGCACCAAAGGCCTGTTTCCACACTGTAGGGATTCTAAGTCCTTGCCTGTCAACGGTCAGCTGCCACAATTTCAAGGAGAGTCTTTGGACTCAGAAGGTACCCCACTGGAAATCCCAGTCAACATAAGGACTGTCTTTAATGTAGCTAGACAGGTAACAAATAATGCAATCATCTGGATTCCTGCATAACTATGTCATGGATCTGGCCCAATAGGCTTCCCCTCTGTTTTCAAATTACACTATCTCCAAATCCATCTCAAGGAGCCATTGACAATTTAGCAGCCTATGTGAAGATCCACTGATGATCAAAAGATGTTACATAGATATTCTGAAAATTTAGGAATCAAGACATTGGAGCAGAAGTAGGCCATTTGGCCCATCCAGTCTTTCCCACTATTCAATGAGATCATGGCCGATCGGATAAACCTCAACTCCACTTTCCTGACTTTTCTTCATAATCCTTGATTCCCTCGTAGATTGGAAATCTGTCTATCACAGCCAGGAATACTTAAACACCCCAGCCTCAACAGCCCTCTGCACTAAAGAATCCCATACATTTGCCACCCTCAAAAGAAGAAATTCCTCATCTTTGTTGTAACTAAGCCGCCCCTCACTCTGAAAGTATACCTCTGGTCCTAGTCTCTCCCACAAGGGGATACAAAGTCTTAACAGCTGTCCTGTCAACCATCTAAGAATTTTTTGTCAATATGGTCACCTCTTAATTTCAAAACTCCAATGAGTTACAACAGACGTGAGGAATTTGTCCAGTGAGTAGAGGCCCAACCTATGCAATCTCCACACCTAAGAAAATCCCACCATCCTCAGGATTAATCTAGTAACTGTTCTCTGGACTGCTTCCAACACCAGCACATTTTCGCTTAGATAGTAGAACTAAAATTATTCACAGATGTGTGGTATAACATGTGCTGTAGTTTCAGCAAAGATTTCCTTATTTTTACATTCCATACACATTGAAATAAAAACCAATATTACCTGCTGCATTTGGATGCTAATATTTTGTAATTCATGTATGAGGATGTCCAAATCTCTGTCTACTGTAACTTGCTGTAATCATTCTCCATTTACATAATATTCAACTCCTCTATACTTTGTCAAAGTGCATAACCTCACATTTCCCCACATTACATTTCATCTGCCAAATTTTTTTCCCATTTCCTTAACCTCCTGTATCCCTGTCTGGATCATCCTCACCCCTTCCCTTACCACCTATTTTCCTGTGTCAGCCACAACATTGGTGGAAGTATATTCACTTACTTTACAATGTCATTCATGTATATTGTAAAATCATTCCATAGACTCCACATTCCAGCCCCCAGCAATGGCTTGCCATGCACAGCCCTCTACAGCCATGATCATATCATCTTCCAATATAAGAATGGATACAAAACCTTATCCACAATTGCTAGACCCCACATGCACCCTCTAATCCATCACTTTGGCCAATCAACTTTCTGTGTAAATCGAGCATTAACAAGGTAGAAGTTAAAAACAGTGAGTATGTAGGTAAAGGAATCTATAATAAAGAAAAGGTTGTGAATGTATATACGTTCTCATTTCGTACCCAAACTATACTCCTTTCCTAATGCCCCAAGAGGTATCTGCTAAGAATATAGGGACATAGATTCTCCAGCTCAGAGAACCTTTTCTAAGTGTCCATCTTATCAAGCCTATTCACAGTCTTGTATGTTTTAATGACTTTTTTTTCCTCATTCTTTTGAGCTCCAGAGAGTAATGGCACAACCTAATCAGCCTCTTAGCAAGGAACAATCATCTTATCCAGGCACCAGTCTACTGACCCTTATGTGTACTGTCTCCAATGCAGGACATGAAGACAAAACAGTTCCCCAGGTGAGATCTCACAAAAGCCAAATAAAATTGTGGCAAAACATCTTTATTCACATACTTCATCCCCCTTGCAATAAAGGCTGGTATATCACTTTCTTTCCTAATTGCTTACAATACTGGTACACTCATTACTGCTTTCTTTGGATATCCTTTATTCTTTCAAGAATGTGGACATCTCTAGCTGGTCCAGTATTAGTTGCTCATCCCTAAATGCCCTTGAACTAAGGGGCTTCCGAGGCCAATTTAGATGGAAGTTCATTGCTGTGAGTCTGAAGTCCCAAGGATAGTAGATCTTTCAAAGTTGGTGGATTTGCTTCTCTAAAGGACATTAGTGAACTAGATAAGTTTTTACAGCAGTGATACAAGCCACAGTCACAATTATGAACACTAGCCTTAAAATTCCAGATTTATAAATGGAATTGAAATTCCACCAGCTGTCATAGTGGGATTTGAACTCATGTCATAGAGTCATACAGTATGGAAACAGACCCTTCAGTCCAACCTGTCCATGCCAACCAGGTTTCCCAAATTAAACTCTCTTCAAATCTCTCTGACAATCAATATTTAGATGGTATCTGCTTTTTAAAGCAGTGATTTTGTATTCTTATGGCCCACTTGCACTTCTGTTCCCCACTGTATCATCACCAAACATAGATTTGTCTCTATTACTTTGGCATATCATGGACAGAGATTAAAAACAGCTGAAAGCCCAACTCTGATCCTTGTGGCACTCCACCAGTTACAGCCTGCCAACCTGAAAATGTTCCATTTATCCCTAATTTCTGCTTCCTATTCTTTAATCGATTCTCTATCCATGCTGTGATATTATCCCAACTCCATAAGCCCCTAGCTAACACTGTGTGTCTATTGGGAAATCCAACTTTAGTAAATCTACTTATTAGTTACATCCTCAAAAAACCTTTAATAAATGTATTAAACAGTCTCACATTTATACAATCACATTGACTTTATCTGACTTGCTGAATATACATTGCTAAAAAGAAACAAAGTCAAAGCTTTTTGTCTTCCACTCATCTGGACTGACACACAAGAAACAACACTTGGAAAGGGAATACCAATTTGTAAGAGAAGGTGGTGCTAATTAGTTGGATCATGGTTGGCATGGAGAAGCAATTGGAATAGTTAACTGTCAATCTTAGCTGAAAAATACAGACCAGACAAGGAGACTCTGAATGGTCATTCTGTTTCCATTGAAAATGTAGACTCCTGAATGAAAAGGTGCAATATATGGATACATTTCCTTTGGTTACATAGAACAGGGTCTAGTGTGTGAGTATATGTGACTTTGAGTACTCACAAGTGCTTCACACTGCAAGCCTGACTAATAATCTTAAGGTGGAATTTAGTGCAATTTTTCAGTGCAAGTCAGGGTTATTTAGCAAATATTGTCTATTAGCAGAATCAAATCTAATTGGATATGGTGTTCTAAGGTGTCGTGATTATATCAGTCAGCTGGACATCATCGAATTTGAGTTCCCTGATTGGGGCTGTTAATCTGATTAGACCAAATGGCCATCTCTTTACTAGTTATTCTATAATTCTACGGTTAAAATTAGCACAAATCAACAGTGACCTAATTGAATAGGGGAACAGACTTATGGAACTAAATGGCCTAAACCTAGTGTTGTATAATGAGACCGGATCAATTAATTATTAGAGTCGATAAAGTGTGGAGCTGGATAAAGCACGGCAGCTCAAGCAGCATCTGAGGAGCATGGAAGTCGACATTTCAGATCGAAACTTTTCATCAGGACTGATGTTGCCTGACCTGCTGTGCTTTTTGCAGCACCACACTTTATTGACTCTGACTTTCCAGTATCTGCAGTCCTCACTATTTGCAAGTGGATTAATTATTGCTTTTATGATAAAAGGCTTTCTGGGAAGTGCTATGGCTGACAAATAAATAGGAGTGTATCAGAGATACTGACACTGATACTTGGCTAATGAGGCAGTACTAAAATCAAGGACTATTCATCTGCAATTAAAACGGGACTTGGTAATGGGATACTGGCCTCTGTGAAGTTATTTCATAAGATTTGCATGAGTTGGTTGAGGACAGTTAGCCTGCTACCCACTCAAATGGTACAAAGGTCATGCTGTTTGATACTGCCTGCCAGTCATTAAGACATACATCCTAAATTCATGGTATTGTATCAGCCACATTTGAACAAGTGAAACTTGCTATCTCACATTGCTACTTTGTAGTTAACATGCAATTAAATGGTTTTCTGCAGTCCTACCATCAAGCGAAAAAACATTTTGGCAACCATACAAATGAGTAATGTTTTCTTCCCAGAAAGCCTTTTATCATAAAAGTCTTAATCAATCCAGCTTCATTACACAATAGTAAATCTAAAGTGAATTCTCTAACTATACATTTACGAGAGAGAGGGTGAGGCATAAGTAACATAGGGTGATAGCAGCAGGTGCAGGTCATTCAGCTCCATGACAATCTGTTCTCCTATTCAATTAGATCCCTGCTTATTTATGCTAATTTCAATCAAAGAATTATAGAATAACAAGTACAGAGGTGGCCATTTTGGTCTAATGAATCCCAATGTAAGGGCAACCCAGTTAATCGCACATCCTACTTTTATCCATAGCCTGCAAATTGTTTCTCTTTAGACAATTATCCAATCCCTCTTGAAAGTCACTTTTGACTCCTTTGCTATTGCACCCTCAGGCAATGCATTCCAGATCTGAACTACTCACTGCGTAAAAATGTTTCTAACCACATCACCTGCACTTCTTTTACCAATTACATTGTGAGAAACAAAGCTCACACACTTCAATAATTGCAGTCCGAGACAAAATCTGAATCAGTAGTGTCCTTTATTTTACTCTTGCAAGAGGGTGTGATGTCCAGTGTCTATAAGGCAGGGGACATACACACCCCAAATTCAATTCATACACAACAATTATATAATTTGGTTTCTTTTGTTTTACATTGCTCCTCCCCTGTTTACATCTTCCACTTCCCTAAGACCGGCACCCATTACTCCTGTTTATCTCTTGCCTTATCCAGCCTTGTCTGTGACAAAATGCTTATTTCTGGCCTCACAAGGCCGTTTGACCTCATCCCGCTGTAGGTCATTGTTAGGCATATTCTTTCTTCACCATTATCTACTCCCTCCATCTGTACCTTCCCCTGATCCTTATGACCCTTTTAATTGGGGTTTGTTCCTGTGTTTCTGTAAAGGTGGGAAACAGATGTTTATACCTACTGTTTGTACAGGCGTATCTAGCTTAACTTCCTCCCCTTACAGCATCTTATCTATTCGCCTGTAATCTCTACCATTGTTTTGCAGTCACGTTTCATTCTG
The DNA here is from genome assembly GCF_047496795.1 of Chiloscyllium punctatum. Taxonomy (NCBI): domain Eukaryota; kingdom Metazoa; phylum Chordata; class Chondrichthyes; order Orectolobiformes; family Hemiscylliidae; genus Chiloscyllium; species Chiloscyllium punctatum. The sequence continues at coordinate 86,334,186 of NC_092746.1, read as the reverse complement.
GCATACAATTCTAGCTAATACAAAAACAATTATGTATTTCCTCCACATAGTTTCCATTCTTGTTGACTCAGCTCTTGGCTAAAACAATTACACACTGGTGTGAGTTCATTTACTTTGTATAAGTAAATGGAATTGCAGAAGTAATACTATTTTTCCCACATCCCACAACATAAATTGGAGTCCACTAGTTCTCAGCCCTTCTGTCAATTTTAATTTTTTTAATTCACTTGTAGGACGTGGGCCAGCAACTTATTTCCCATCCCTAGTTGCCCTTGAGATGGTGGGGAGCCACCTTTATGACCCACAATGTCCTTAGGGAGGGGAATTCTAGGATTTTGACTCAACGGAAACAGTTTTCCCCTATCCATCCTGCCCAGACCTCACATCAACTCCATTCATCTCCATATTTCCCAGGACCTTTCGAATATCAAGTCATCTCAGTCTTGAAAATGTGAATCGATCTGGCATCTACACAGTTTGAGGGGGCAACTTCCTTACTTTCACCAAACTTTGTGTGAAAATCTGCTTTCTGATTTCATTCCTAAATAGTCTCCTCCAGTTTTTGAATCTAAACTCTTGTCTTAGATTCTGCAACTGAGGAAACAGATTTTCTCCCTCTAGCCAATTGAATTCCTTCATCATTTGACCATTTCAACTAGATAACTCTCAACCTCCCAAACACAAGTCAATACAAATTTAGTTTATCCAAACTGTCCTTAATCTAACCCTTTCAGCCTAAGCAGCATTCTGGTGAATCTGTATGCCAACACATCATTCCTGAGGTACAGTAATGCAATACTCAAGAAAAAGCTTGACCAAGCTGCAGATCAATCTATCTTGCATTCCAATTTTCACAAAAAATGTTAATAAACATTTTGGTTGTCTTTTTGTACCTGTTCATTTACTTATATAGATATTTATGTGCCTTGACATCTGAATTCTTTTGCTTTTCCTTAATGCAATGAAGAAATTATTTTGGCTTATTTTTCATAGATCTAAATATATTAGAGGACAATTATGCTTTATACCATTTCTGTGAGTTGACCTTTTTTGATGTTATCATATACAGTACTGAATTATTGAATCCCTGAAGAGTGAAATTTTGGCCCTATAGGGATTTGATTTAGAACATGTTATTGTAATATATATCATTACTAAAATAAAGTGTTTTGAATATGCCAAAAATCACAATGCCAAATGTAGGAATTTCAGCACCATCAATAGTTAATACTAAAAGTTATGCCTTAGAAGCCTTTGTTTAACCACTGAAGGATTGCAGAGGATCTTGAGTTTATCAACATAAATATATTTCATCTCATATATTGGAAGATTATATCATGCAAAAATATAATGTACATTTAACAGCCTACAGAGGGAACAACCTATGGAAGAGATGAGATATGGTTAATCATTAGAATCTCTCTGCATTCCAATATTTGGGAGTTAGCCAAATTGTCCATTATAGGTGTGGTGTGCAGTATCATACTGATAGTTCTATTACTTTCCTGTACAAGTTTCAGTAGATAGCATTTATGCACAAAAATCAATAAAATTTATTTATTTATGTACATTTTTCCATTTAGTCTGTCATTACTGCCTCCTGCTACCACACTTATTTGACTGGGAAGAAGTTGAGTGTATGCTAAGTCTCATCTGCCTCCAAAGCTGCTCCATAAAGGGACAGACTGATTTTACCGATTTTAACTCTCTCACTTTGGCTTGGATTTTCACAAATCCAGGAGTCCATTTGTAATACCTGCATATTTACATTTCTGAATTTGAATGTTAAATGGCACTTAGGGTTTTGAACTCATTTTTTTGATTACAATTACTTCATGATCGGACCATAAATCACCAGTCATCTATGTTTGCACAATTAATATACTTATAGAAGTTGGTCCTGATCCACTTATATGTCCACACCCAGCAGCTTTCTAACAGAACATGCTATAGTCATCAGGTCACAAACTGCTGTAAACTTGCTTTGCGGGATTTGTTAACATTGTGCATGTGACAGAATGGCAAGTGGCTTGGTGGTTAGCACTGCTGCCTCACAGTGCCAGAAACCCAGGTTTGATTTCACCCTTGGCAACTATCTGTGTGGAGTTTGCACATTCTCCCTGTGTCAGTATAGGTTTCATTCCACAGTTCAGTGATGTGCAGTTTAGGTGGAATGGCCATGCTACATTGCCCATAGTGTCCAGGGATGTGCAGGTTAGATGTATTAATCGCGGAAAATGTAGGATTATAGAGCAAGGGTGTGGGTCAGAGTTGAATGCTTAGCAGAGGGTTGGTATGGGCTGAATGGCCTGTTTCTACACGGTAGGGATTCACAGTTAAAAATCACACAATACCAGTTAATAGTCCAACAGGTTTATTTGGGAGCACTAGTTTTTGGAGCGCTGCTCCTTCATCTGGTGGAGCATAAGGTTGTAAGACACAGAAGTTATTGCAAAAGTTTACAGTGTGATGCAACCGAAATTATATTTTGAAAAAGACATGGATTGTTTGTTAAGTCTCTCATCTTTTAGAATGAGCATGTTGGTTTCAGTTCTTTCATATGTTAATCCCAGAACTATTTTTTTAAGGATTCAGTAATTCTATTGCTCCTTCACAAGTACTTGCACACTTGAATAAAGCAGATTTCGGACCATTTGCCTTGCTGGGGGTGGACCAAGGATAAATCTTGGTTGGGGCTCTGACTTGGAAACGGGTGATACACTTTTCTCCACCTACATCACAAGAACATTTAAATAATGTTATTTTGAAAGAATTCTTAGCTTTCGATGGCAATGATGCTTAGCTCACACAGAAATTACCAGACGGGTTCTTAACTAGGCATGAGGCCCCTTGTTACAAATTTTAGGCAGCTACATGGGATGCCTAAGATATAGCACTGATAAACGGCCTAAAACATAATCCCTCCATGTATTTGAATTGGCAGCATTGCATTCATTTTACACTTTTTTTAACTTTTGCCAATAATAACCATAATCTTTTACAATTTTTGAAATGCATACTTGGCCATTCAAGTATGTCTTCCTTCTTTTTCACTGTCATATGTTAACATGTTCCCTTCATGTCAAAAATAGTCAAGTGGGACTATAAATAGTTGGTTCATTGGCTGACACATAACTGTTGAAATATTTCTTTCTGACCTACACAAAGAGGGGGAGAATGAAATATCTGAGAGGATATATCCCTATCCTCCTCTCACTTAACTGGAATCAATGAGATGACAATGGGAAGTGGACAGTGAGCGAGTCAGCGAATGATGTAAGGGATAAAGAAAATCAAGACACAGTGGTGAGATACAATATTTACAAGAAAGCAAAGTAGGCTGGAAATGTGTTTTGCTGATGCATTTATGAATTGTCCTAGATTTGCAAGTAAGGCTATTCAGGTCAAGCAAAAGGTAACAATCTTCTTAACAGTTCTGCTGACTGCAATACCCCTCACTGCACTTTAATATGATGTAACTGAATGCAATGCACACAATTACCCTTTAAAATCAGTTATTCAGCTGTAACCAGAATTCTCCTCCTCCTCATTACCTACATATCTTCCAGGATTGACAACGCTGTAGAAAAACAGCCAGTGTTAGAGCTTAGACAAACACATCATTGTGTGTGACATTCAGCAAGTCCTTGGGGAACAAATGCTTTTGACCATTTAGCATGAAGCTACACAGTCTTCAAACACCAAGCAATCCTGACACAGTTGCATTTAGGAGTTAAAAACCGATCTCGATCCACAATGTAAGGTCATCTAATTTACATATTTAGATATGACTGACAGGGCAGGAGGCTGGAACAACACAGCAAACCAGGCAGCATCAGGAGCTGGAGAAGTCAACTTTTCAGGTGTAATCCTTCTTCAGAGAAGATCACATGGCATTCTGGGAGCAAATCAAGTTGCAATGACCAGGATTTCCATTGACCACAGGTTTTCATCAACTGACTGGCTGACTAGCTGAAGTGGAGGTGATTTTTGGCTAACAAATGGTTCAGGATAGGATGGCTTCTTTCAGGCATTAGATTGAGAGATCTTGTTGCAGAAGATACCACAGGTTGCCTCACATTTGGCTTTCATTATGAGATCCCTCATTTAAATGAACTTTTTATCAGCCCTCCTATATGTGCTGACACCTACAACATATTAACATTTTACACTTCCGGGTTTTTTCACAGATTGTTAGCCATTTTTGTTCATTCCCAGGATGTGGTTGCAGGCTAGACCCTAAAGGATATTCGTGAATCAAATGAGTGTTTCCTGTCAATTAATAACAGTTTCATGATCACGAGACTCTTAATTCTAATTTTTTTAAGTCAAATTCCACCACCTGCCTTGGCAGAATTTGAACCCAGGTTTCCAGAACAACAAAAGTCTGGACTAATCATCTAGCAATAATATTCTGAGCCATAAATTCCCCACAAAATCTTTTCAATTCCAGGCTTAGCACTAAAACAGTGCTCAGAGTAAAGCATTCGTATAATAGGACCCAGTCAATTTTTTAAAAAGTGAAGAACAGTTTGGCAATGAAACTACATTTACTTCATTTAAAGTGGATGCCCCACACATGAAAATACAAATTAGGAGGAGGGGTAGGCCATGTGGTTCCTCTAGCCTGCTCCGCCATTGAATAAGATCATAGTTGAGCTGATTATGATCTCAATTCTATCTTACTGACTACCTTTGATAATCTTAGATTCGTGTCTAACAAGGGATCCAATCTACCTTTGCCAAAAGGTTTTCAATGGTTCTACCTTCACTAATCTCTGAAGATTTGCTATTCTCTGAAAAAAATCCTTTTCATTTCCATTTTAAATTGGAGATCCCTCATTGTTAGATCGTATCTCCTAATTGTCACCTCTGCCACAAGCATCCACCCTGTCAAGTTCCTGAGAGGCTTTAAACGTTTCAATAACATGCTTCTGCACTGCAATGGATACAGGCCCAGCCCATCTAACCTGTTCTTCTAAGATAACCAATCCCATCATGGATATTGGGTAAGAGAACCTTCTCTGAACAGCTTCAAACACATTTATTTCCTTTCGCAAATACGGAGAAAACAAACTGTACTCAGTACTTCAGATGTGGTTTCACAAATGTTCTAAATAACTGTTGTAAAATATTCCTTATTTTATATTCCACTGTGATACCTGCACCCAAATTTTGGGAACAAGGGGGATGGGCAGGCTTGATTTGGAAAAAAAATACTCCTGCTCCCATTGGCATGATAGGAGCTTCTAAATGAACAGGCCTTTCATTACAGAAGCAGAGGAACAGACACACCTTGCTCTGCACCTTTTTAATTCCACGCACATTTATTTCCTTGACTTTATTCTCACCCACAATATTCTTTCTTCACATCCTCACTCTTCCCAGCAATCCTTCTTCACTTTATAATGTACATCTTTGACTTTAAGACTATAAACGGTGGTGGCAGATGGAGACTATTCAGTTCATCTGGTTTGCTCCACCATTTAATGAAATCATGGCTGATCCGATAATTTTCTGCACAAGTTTCTTGCCTTTTACCAGAATATTTGATCCCTTTACTGATTAAAAATCTGTTTATCTCAGCCTTGAATGTTTGTAATAACATAGCCTCGCTAGCCCTCTCGGTAAAGAATTTCACAGATTCACAATCCTCTGAAAAAAGAGATTCCTTCTCATCTTGGTTTTAACTGGGCAACCTCTTACTCTGAGCTTGTGTCTTTTTTCCTGGGCTCAAAGGGAAACAACCTTGCAGTATTTCCACTGTCAAGTCCTCAAAAAATTGTATATGATTCAATAAACTCATCTCTCACTCTTCTAAGCTCCATGAGTACATATCCAGCCTAATTAAGAATCTAAATCGCTCCATGGTACACCCTTTCTCCAGTCATACATTCATCTGACCGATCCTCTTATTCCTGCTGTTCCTAGCATGGGGCACTGAACATAATCCTCAGATTACCACATTTGAGGTCCTGCACTTTAATTTATCTCCTAATTTCCAATATTCAGCTTTCAGGGCCTCATCCCTTTGTTTACCTATGTTAATGTTCACCATGACCACCGGCTGTTTACCGTACCACTCCCATAATGTCCTGCAGCCGTTCTATGACAGTCCTGACCCTGGCCCCATGGTGGCAACATACCATCCAGGATTCATGTCTGCAGGTGCAGAACCACCTGTCTGTACCCCTCACTATTGAATTCCATATTATTATAGCCCAGCCACTTATTTTCCTCACCTTCTGTTCAGCAGTCATATGTTCCGCCATGAACTTGGCTGATGCTGCTTTCTCCCCACAACAACATCCAGGTGGTATTTGTTTAAGAGGGGGATGACCATAGGGACTACTGCACTTCCTTCCTGAGCCTTTTACTTTGTCTGTTGGCCACCCAATCCCTTCCTACCTGTGTAATCCTCACCTGCAGTCTGACCATCTTGCTAAATGTGCTATCCATGACATTGTCAGCATTGCAGATGCCCCACAGCGAGTCCACTGCAGCTCCAACTCTGAAAAGCGATTAGCTTGTAGCTGCAGCTGGACACACTTTGTGTATACATAAAGCGTCCCTTATTTCCCACATCATGCAAAAGGAACACACTATGGGTCCAAGGTCTCCTCTCATGACTTCTCTCTAGATACTTGGGTCTAATGTTTGGGGGATGATAGATTGCCATGGAATAAATGTGCAATGACAATAACATTGGTATCTTGCAGCTTTTTGCACTGACAAATGCTGCTTGCTAGTGCCCAGATGGACACATGCATTTAGTCAATGATGCCTGGGTGTGAGGGTGGCCAGCCACATCTTCAAATCCCTGAGCTCTCACACATTGACTGTTTAGGTCAATTTGTTCTCATGTAATAGGTACGCTGATGACCTATGTAATGTAGTGATGTACTTCAGATTGGGAGATATGGTGGATATTCTCTGCTGCAGCCTTGAAAGGCCAAATCACAAAGACACTAAAAGCTGCAGTGACTTGGCGAGCTATTGATAAAGCTTGACACCTTGGTGCAACAGGTTTCTGCCTGTTTGCAGGATGTGTACGAGGAAGATCCTTAACTCGCTCTTAACTCGAACTCCTGAGGTTCAATCCTGATTTGTTTGGAATCACCTCACGGCCTAGCCAGACGGCGGATGTTACAAATAGCTTCAACATCTCTGGTGTTGGGAAGAAAATATCAGCTGATTTTCCACTTATGATTTGTAATAAGTGATTTCAGGTAAGGCGCGTTTACTGAGAATGATAAGGAGGGTCAGGATAGACTCAGCCTTCTTTCCCTGGAGCTTAAGAGGTTGAGTGATAATCTTATCGAGGTTTATAAAATCACGAGGGCCATGGATAAAGTGAATAGCAAAGGTCTCTTTCCCAGCGTAGGGGTGTTCAAAACTAGAGGACACAGGTTTAGGGTGAGAGCAGAAATATTTAAAATGGACCTGAGTGGCATCATTTTCACACATAGTTTGCTGCATATATAGAATGAACTGTCAGAGGAAATGGTTCATGCAGGTACAGCGACAACATTTAAAAGACATTTGGAGAGGGACATGAATAGTAAAGGTTTCAAGAGACAGAGGCAAAACACAGGCAAATGATATTAGTTTAATTTGGGAAACCTGGGTGGCATGGACAAGTTGGACTGAAGGGTCTGTAAAACTCTATGACTAATTGAATTCTCTGCAGATATTCATCTTCTCAGGTCAAACATGTAGAAGAACCATTTGGGCAAGACAGCAGGATACAACCAGCAAGTGTCGAAATAAATACTGGAAGTATAGGTAGTGAGCACGTTCAAGTTTGAAAGATGGAAACTTGTAAAGAAACAAAATGAAAATAGCAGCTGTCTGAAATTCCAACCTCTGCCTACTTTGTATAACACAATACAAGCTAGTCAGTTCCATGGCATTGACTGCAGTGTAAATTTTGGACATAATCAATTCAAAGAGACTGAAGTTTGGAAATGATGTTAAAATATCTAAAATACCTACAAAAATGGTGGAGAAATACAGGCCCATAGGCTCAAATTAACCAGAACTGCATAGAAGAAGGAGTCAGAAAATGCCCGGTAGAGGAACAGAAACGAAGGCAATGGGATGATGGTGAAGAAGGTTTGCTGTTGGAAGAGAAGGGATTGTTGAATATGTAGGAACAAGGTTTAAATATGTTGTAACAGCCTGGTAGGAACAGAAAGAGGCACCCTTACTGCATGTCCTCATCATGGATGTATAGATTGGTTATTTTGCACTGGAAAATTGAAGATATAGAAGTTCCCATGCTCACTATGAAAGAGGATGATTGTGGTAATAATTGATTGTTAGCGCTTTGAACTGCAGCACTTATTTGCAGTGCAGGAAGAAGTTTAATGACCTCATCATAGCAACAAAATATAACTGAGAGGTATTTTACAGTATCTGTTCTTGGTTGCAGAAAGAACATTCAGAACCTGTGAACTCTCTTGTTTGGCACTTCATGGTAACCTTGCTGTTGCCCTTTAGGTCAGGTGTAATCGTACTATAAATAATGAAATTATAGCTTCCATCTTCATATTCTTGACACTGATGGCACCCATCACTTGGCACCCATCACAACTGCTGCCAGAATCCAATCCTAACAAAATTTAGTGTGTATTTTAGAACTGGCATATCTGACTTTTGTCCCAAATTCATAGCCTCTAAACAAAAATCACAGCGCATTTTGCAGGAAAAGTAAAACCAGTATGTCATGCCCAGAATCTCTTTTAAACAGATGACATAATGATTAAATATTTATAAACTTGATTGTATTCATTTCCCAAAAGATCCATCAAAGCCAAGGCATCCACACAAAGACTGGTATAAAGGCCTGGAATTCCTTTCAGTGCTACTACTGAGACACTCGGATAACTTTTAGTAAACCTCTGTTTCTGTGAATAAACTTTGTTTCTGCTAAAGTGTAAAGACAGAGTAGGCAAATTCTGTAAGAAATTCCTAGGAAACTGCCTTACATTCGTTGGGACTGATTGATATCATGTTAGCACAATGTCTCTCTTCTCTGGTGAAGTGTAACACTTTGTGCTAACATGATGACAACATCAGAAAAACAAGAACCAAAGCTCTAATTTTATTTTGTTTTGATTCAGGTTTTGTGTAGCGATCATTAAGACATCCAGGATTTATAATTAAGGCAATGGCTCCTCCCTGAGAAACTGGAATAAAGACTTATCATTTAACAAATAATTCATTATATCATGCAGGCACAATCCAAGAAGCACAATGGAATGGAAACATAAATGAAAGTTACAACTTTATTCCTATTTCCTGTTCTATTTCCTATTTCCTTCCATTCCTTTTTGTCTTCATGACAACGTAGCGCTATAGTTGAGTTAGAAAGTGAGTGACCTACAGAAACGTATGAATCACAAGCAGGAGGAGATTGCTCAGCCCTTTGAGCCTGCTCCACCATTCAATAAGATCATGGCTGATCTGACTGTGGCGTCAATTCCACATTCCAGCCTAACACCAATAGCAATAGATTTTTGACTGTCAACCTATTTCTACCTTAAAAGTATTCAGTAACCCTACCTCCGACATGCTCTGGAGAAGAGATTAAAAAAACCTTTCTACTGACTTAAAAGGAGACCCCCTATTTTGAAACATAAGATTCTCAGGGGCTTGACAGGGTAGATGCAGAGAGGATGATCCCCCTTTTGGGAGTATCCAGGGCTAGAGGGTATAATGTCAGATTAAATGGCCATCCATTTAAGACAGAAATGAGAAGGAATGTCTTACATCAGAGGATGGTGAACCATTGGAATTCTTTATCACAGACAGCTGTACAAGCTGGGTTGTTAAGAATGTTCAAAACTAAGATAGATTCCACACTAGGGGAATCAAGGGTCATTGGGAAAAAACCTGAACATGGAATCGGGGATTATCAGATCCCTTATAATCACATTGAATGCCAAAGCAAAGGACCCACTTCTGTTCCTGCGTCTTATTGTCTTTTAAATGGTGCCACTTGGATCTAGGCACTTCCATAAGGAGAAACATCCTTTTAATATCTATCCTGTCATGTCCCCTCAGGTTTTTGTATGTCTTAATAAGATGTTTGGAAGGACACAGCATGCCAGGCAGCATCAGGAGCTGGAGAAGTCAACATTTCGGGTGTGACCCTTCTTCAGTCCTGAAGAAGGTTAACAACTGAAACGCCAACTTCTCCACCTCCTGATGCTGCCTGACATGCTGTATTTTTCCAGCCTCCTGCCTGTCTACTTTGCATTCCAGCATCTGCAGTTTTTTTTGTCTCTTAATAAGATGTTTGACAAGCACCATATTCACTGCTCTTCTGACCTTCTGATTCCTTCTGTTCCCCTTTCCTACTCACCCATTTGCATTTACGTGCCTAATGAAATTGACACCTTAAGATGCATGTAAAGCATATAATCTGCTGAATAACACTATAATAGAGTCTGTTTTATATTGTCAGGTATCAAACAATCTGAGCAGGACTCTTGACTCCATGCTCAGGCACTTGCTCTCGAAAATAGAGTCTTTGAAAACTAACTATATGTGCTACTGTACAAACGGACATCATGAAGTCCAAGATCCAGAAAACAGTGCAGTAATGATTATTGTGAATATCTAATTTAATAATCAACATACTTTAGATATTACTTTTAGTGCATTAATTTAAGTAAAAATGTTTGATTGTAAAACTGACATCAACAATCAACGTAAATGCAATTCAAACACACCTGGGGCAATTGTACATTTAAATAAATCTGTATTTGCTTGAGATTAGTTAGTTGGGAGAAAATACAAACAATAGGTGACCCAACTTTGAGCTTTTGGAGAAGTAAATGTATTGTCAAAATCTCAACAAGTAATGAAACTCTTGGATGGAATTAGGGATTAGCAAGATGAACCAGATGCATGCTTTTAAATCTTAACAAACTGCAGTGTTCAGTTAGTAGTTAATTTACTTTGTTTAGCATTGAAAATCGTAGAAGTAAAGGTCAGCTTCCACTCATCTGGATTGACACACGAGAAACAAAACCAGATGCTGGGTGGTCTGTCTGGTTTCATTTCCTCCATGAGACTTCATAATGACATAGTGGCTTGCTCTGCCATTTCAGAAAGCTGTCTAGAGTCAGTCACATTGCATTGGGCTTGGAGTCACATGGTGACTAGACCAGGTAAGGCCAGCAGGTCTCCTTCCCTGAATGTGATTAATGAGCCAGATCTTTTTCCGACAATTGACTGTGGTTTCATGTTCATCATTACACTCTTAATTTCAGATATTTATTGAATTAAAATTTTGGCATGGCAAGATTAAACCCAGGTGTGCAGAACATTACCCAGGTTTTTTTGAATGAACAGTCCAGCAATAATCCCACTAGTCCACCAACTTCCCATACTATTGGATGCAGAGCAGGGGGCTGGTATACAGCAAGGTAAAAACAATGACTGCAGATGCTGAAAACCAAATACTGGATTAGTGGTGCTGGAAGAGCACAGCAGTTCAGGCAGCATCCAACGAGCAGCGAAATCGACGTTTCAGGCAAAAGCCCTTCTGATGAAGGGCTTTTGACCGAAACGTCGATTTCGCTGCTCGTTCGATGCTGCCTGAACTGCTGTGCTCTTCCAGCACCACTAATCCAGTAAGTGGCTGGTATACAGCAGCCATTCTCTGCTTTTGCTTCCAAACATTTAGCTTCCTCTCCCACTGCCCCTGACTTGCCAACTTGCCAGCGAGACACTCACTGTAAAGGGAAGATGCTGCTCAATGTTTCAGGTCAATGACCTTCTTCAGAATTAACTTGGCCTTCATTCAGGAAATGCGTCACAGTGTCAATACAAAATAAAGCTGTCGGGTATAAAATGGTATTCTTATTAAAATATACTTCAAATTTTATTTGTTGATGTGTTCGAAAGTCATTGCATAAACAAACACATGGATATTTCTTCTTGTTACCTTAGGAAAGACACATTTGGGATATTATGAACAATTAGCCAGGAGATTTATGCTGGTGGATTGCATCATCGTACATACATCCAAATTGTTTCCTGCTGGGAACTACTTTCTTAATTCTCTTCATCTGACACAATGCTACACAAGGTAATTATATCAGTAAACTGAACAACACTTAGAATTCAATGGCAAGGCATTCCTGGTTCCAGTCTGACCATCAGGATAACATAATGTTCAGGGACCCACAAGTGCCAGAGGCAGCACCCAGGCAACACCTTTGGAGGAAGTGGCCATTTAAGTGTCACTTCTGAAATTTCCACCCAATTAGCAACCGTGGACAGACTCCCAAGTCTGAAGAGCCACTAGTAACCGTACACATCATCATAGACTGGTACCACTAAAGAAAATTGGAAAGAGTGAGAGCCTCCATTAGTGGCTATAAATTGAGTGAATATAAGGGCAAGAAGGCTTAGGGTTGTTAAACATGAAGGAGAGAGCTCCTCAAGGTGTTGGTGATTGGGATGTGGAGTAGATTGTTCAACACGAGATAAAGCCTCTGACTTTAATGTGTTCCTTGCCTGCCATTGGTCAGCTGCCACCACTTGAAGGCAAGCCTCTGGACTCAGAAGGTACACCATTTGGAAATCCCCATCAACATTAAGACTGTCTTTAATGAAGCTAGACAGGTAATAATTAACGCAGTTATTTGGATTCCTGCATTACTATGTCATGGATATGGCCCAATAGATTTCCCCTCTGTTTTCAAATCCCACTGTCTCCAAATCCATCTCAAGGAGCCATTGACTATTTAGCAGCCTATGTGAAGATCCACTGATGATCAAAAGATGTTAGATATGTATTCTGAAAATTTAGGAATCAAGACATCAGAGCAGAAGTAGGCCATTAGGCCCATCCAGTCTTCCCCACTATTCAATAAGATTATGATCCACTTTCCTGCCATGGTTATCTATTTATCTCAGCCATGAATACACTTTTTTTGGATTGGTGGTGCTGGAAGAGCACAGCAGTTCAGGCAGCAGCCAAGGAGCAGCAAAATCGACGTTTCGGGCAAAAGCCCTTCATCAGGAATAAAGGCAGAGAGCCTGAAGCATGGAGAGATAAGCTGGGGGCAGGGGTTGGGGGGGGGGGGGGGGGGGAGGAGAAAGTAGCATGGAGTACAATAGTAGAGTGGGGGAGGGGATGAAGGTGATAGGTCAAGGAGGAGAGGGTGGAGTGGATAGGTGGAAAAGAAGATAGGCAGGTAGGACAAGCCATGGGGACAGTGCTGAGCTAGAAGTTTGGAACTAGGATGAGGTGGGGGAAGGGCAAATGAGGAAACTGTTGAAGTCCACATTGATGCCCTGGGGTTGAAGTGTTCCGAGGCAGAAGATGAGGCGTTCTTCCTCCAGGCATCTGGTGGTAAGGGAGCGGCGGTGAAGGAGGCCCAGGACCTCCATGTCCTCGGCAGAGTGGGAGGGGGAGTTGAAATATTGGGCCACAGGGCGGTGTGGTTGATTGGTGCGGGTGTCTCGGAGATGTTCCCTAAAGCGCTCTGCTAGGAGGCGCCCAGTCTCCCCAATGTAGAGGAGACCGCATCGGGAGCAACGGATGCAATAAATGATATTAGTGGATGTGCAGGTAAAACTTTGATGGATGTGGAAGGCTTCTTTAGGGCCTTGGATGGAGGTGAGGGAGGAGGTGTGGGCGCAGGTTTTGCAGCTCCTGCGGTGGCAGGGGAAGGTGCCAGGATGGGAGGGTGGGTTGTAGGGGGGCGTGGACCTGACCAGGTAGTCACAGAGGGAACGGTCTTTGTGGAATATACTTAACAACCCAGCCTTAACAGCCCTCTGCAGTAAAGAATTCCACAAATTTACCACTCTCTGTAAGAGGAAATTCCTCATCACCGTCATAACTGGGCAATGCCTTACTCTGGAAGTATGCCTTCTAGTCCTGGACTCTCCCACAAGGGGACACAAACTCTTTGCAGCTATTCTGTCAAGCTCCCTAAGAATTTTATTTGTTTCAGTATGGTCACCTCTCATTCTTTAAACTCCAGGGAGGACAGGCCCAACCTACTCAACCTCCCTTCATAAGAAATTCCCACCATCCCCAGGATTATTGTAGTGAATGCTTTTTGGACTGCCTCCAATCCAGCATGTTTTTCCTTAGATAAGAGAACTAAAATTGTTCACAATATTCCAAGTGATCGGACATCACCCCTTCAAATGCTTTTTAACCAATCAGAACATTGCTACTTCCTTATACTTGCCTTTGTCCCACATCCCTTCAAACCTTATGGCTGCCAAAAATCTATTAACCCCAGTTTTAAAATTAGCAATTGCTTTAGCATCAATTGTAGTTTGCAGAAAAGATTTCCAAACTTTCAAAAATATCTGTGTCTAATTTCCATATTTTGAGGCTTACGTGATCTAGGGTATGCATGGGTGCTATATTTGTAATACATAGAAATGATTTGGATGAAAATGTAGGTGGTCTGCTTTGTAAGGTGGAGTTGTGTATTGTGAGGAAGTCTTAACTATTTCAGAACCCTTCAGGCACACATGCAACATGAGCCGTCAAGTTTTTCTCTGTTAACAACTGATGTCATGCATTCGTTCATATAGTTAAACTTTCATTACCCATCTCCCCAAGTCTCTGACTTCATAAATTTGGATGGTCTAGAGCTTTGATTATTCTCCCAAAATGTGTTATTTTCAGACTTGGAAGAATGATAGTCTGTTGCGTAGAAAATATTTGTCTTGGACTATCTTCCTCACTGTTTAATATCTGCTTCTGAATGGGAAGACCTTTAATTTGGCATTGCCTTTATGGAAGACATTCTCCCTTCCAGAATGGGCACATGAATTTTTTTAAATTAACCAATTTTTCTAATCAACCCACGCAGAAATGTTATTACACGCCTCTGGGAATTGAACCTGGGCCTCCCAGTTCAGGGGTGGGGGCACTACCACTACACCTCCTTACAGTAATTGAACCATTCGACTTTTCTCATCTTGTTACAATGCTGTCGTCCATGTAATTAGTGGACCATTGTTCACAATTTGCCTGTAGATTAATTGCTGAAGAAGCTAGACTTTAATTTCAATTTGTTGATTGATTTGGATTTCATATTTTCCCTCAGCACTGAATTATTGGTATTCTCCTTTCTTTCTGAGTCAATGATCAGTTCTTTAGTTTTGCTGATGTTGAGAGAGAGGTTGTCTTCAATGCACCACGTCACGAAGCCCTCTATCTCTTTTCTTTATTCTCACTCATCGCTGTTCGATATCCATCCTATCATGGTGGTGTCGTCAGCAAACCTTTTTAATGAAGTGCAGGTGATATGCTTCATCTGGAAGGTTTGTTTGGGTCTTTGGATACTGATGAGGGAGGAAGTAAATGCACAGCTGTTACACCTCCTGTGGTGTGTAGGAGAAGGTGCCATAGGGCTGTAGGGGGTTGTTGGGTGTGAAGGATGAGTGCAACAGAATATCCTGGAGGGCATGATTCTTGTAGAAGGCTGACAAGTGGGGGGAGGAGAAAATGTGTCTGGTGGTGACATCCCTCTGGGGGCAGCGGCAATGGTGGCTGATGATCCTCTGGATGTGCTTGCTGGTGGGATGGTAGGTAAGGACAAGAGGGACACTAAAGCTTGTTTTCCTTGAAATCATCAGAGTTACCAGCACAATTGCCTCATTGAGAGTAATGCTTCTAAATTAAATCTATAATTTGTATACTAATCACCATGCATTGTATGCTGTCATCTGTAAATTTTAAGAGAGAGAAAGTATGTGTGTGTGTGTACACCTCTGATCTAACAAGAAGTATCTTGTAGTGTAAACGAGATTTGGTTGTTTCTACATTGTTACAGAGACTGTTGGGAGGACCTAGGTCCTGGTCTTCTCTTTGTCACCCATGAAATCCTACTTTACTCTCTCACCAAGTCCTCATGACATCATCATAGTGGGTATTGCTAATTTAACCAAGTATTTGCCCATATCCACTAGGAGATCAATTTTCATGCATAACGACACCTCAACAGTCATATTTACAAACAAATATATTCTATGTTCTATGTAAAGAGCAAAGCATCTACACACAATTCCTTTTGTGACTAATAAGAAGAAAATGGAAAATTGTCTTTCTTTATTGTGGAATTATAGTCTTAAACACTATTCACTAGCTTTAAAGATCATTTGGAAAATCAAACTGATTTAGTTCCTTGTTAGCAACCCAGGAAAGATGCAACCTTTTTTTATTATTCTGTTATCTTTGCCAAAAAAACAATTTCCATTTTGTTTCTTTGGCAGACGTCTGTTAACAGCTATTGAACAACTACTGAGATGGTCGGCCTCATGAGATGTACACAAAACACCTCAGGTAGTAACTAATTACGCAGTTTGTCCAAATTCCAAGGGCCATGTGTCTTGTTATTCAAGAAGACACACAATCTCATGAATAATTCAACCTGCAATACTGTTGTTACAAACATTCATTGAATAGGAATCAAATTCACAGAGAGTTATTGAAACAACACATTCCCTCAGACTGCAAGAAAAGAATTTGAAAAATGTGGAATTCCAACAGGAATTGCTTTGAATTACTAGGCTTAGGTCTAGTTGCAAGCTTGGTTAAATAATGTAGGGACCTTTTTTTCTCCTGTGTATTAATGTTTAAAGATGAATAGATGAGGAAATTATTAGCAAGCTCACTTAAAAGCAGTAGTAGACTTCTCTACTTCCACCACCCTTACAGGTTTTCTCCCATATCTAAAACCTTTAATATCAAAGCTTTAAGTTTCCTACTGTTCCATATTTACACAATTTTCTGACTATTTCTTTTTTGTTATTGATGAGAACATAACAGAATTCAGAGTGAGAAAAAAAACCAGTTGCCTTATCAAGCCTATTCCATTCAAAGTCTGGTGTCTTTCACAACCCAGACTTAAATACATCTGACCTTGTGTGTCTCCGCAATATTGGAGAAACGAGATACCAACTTGCAGAATGTTTCAGGGAACATCTCTGGGACACATACAATAAACAACCCCACCTCCCTGTGGCCATCCACTTCAACTCCCCCTCCTGCTCAGCCAAGGACATGCAAGTCCTGGGCCTCCTTCACCACCAAATCCAAGCCATGACTAGAGGAAGAAAGCCTCATCTTCCACCTTAAACCACATGACATCAATGTCAACTTCACCAGTTTCCTTATCTCCCCTCCCCCCCATGTCATCCCAGACGCAACCCTTCAACTCAGCACCACCCTCTTGAACTATCCTACCTGTTCATCTTTCTTCACACCTATCTGCTACACCCTCCCCTCTGAACTATCACAATTAATCCCCACCTGCATTTACCTATCGCCATCCCAGCTACCTTCCTCCCATCCTCCTATTTATCTCTCAGCCCACTTTCTGCTCCCTTCAAATTCCTGATGAAGGCCTTATGCCTGAAATGTCGATTCTCCTGCTCCTTGGATGCTGCCTGACCTGTTGTGATTTTTCAACGCCACACTTTACGATTTATGAGTCCTTAATGCCAATCTAAGACAAAGTGTTAGCTTTAAAAATTCATGATACTGGATGCCCTGCCAAGCCTTTACAACAGTGGACCAGAACAGTGATGTGTTCTTGCATAAAATGCAGATTTGTGATTGGCTAACATTCCAGTCCAATGGTCCACATTTTTATTAAATCTGATTTATTGTAGTCACATGTACCCAAGTACAATGAAAAGCTTTGTTTTGCGAGCAGTGCAGGCAGGTCATAGCAAACAGGACATACAGATCACAGGATGCTTAGACAGAGTGAGATATACAAGGTTACGGCTGCACATGAGGTGCACAAATATAAGAATAAAATTAGCAAGATTGACATTATTTGAAGTGAGAGAGATCCATTCATCAGTCTAATAACAGCAGAGAAGAAGCTGTCCTTGAAGCTTTTGATACATGTGTTCAAGCTACTGTATCTTCTGCCTAATGGAAAAGGTTTTCAAAGATGTTCTTAATATGTCATTTCCTGATCAGTAAAATCTAATTTCTTAACTTTTAATCATGATACTTCACAACTTTCATAGCTGAATAAAAAATAACCATACTTGTTTAGTGACCATTTTAACCATGAAATGAGTACTGATATATTTGCATCGTAATTCGTCAGAATTTTTCCTTTCTGCTGATAAATGTTGAGACCGAAAGTTAACCGATGAACAATGCATAGCCACAATTTTGATTTACATCTTTCAAAACTGATATACAATAAAAACTAATCCTTAATCCTAAAAAGTGACTCTCCTATTTTTTCTATTCTGAAAGTAGGTGTTTTTTTTATCTGAATAAGCAGTGAATTGAAGAAAAAAAAGATTTGTGAAAGTCTAGAATTTCTGCTTCACCCTTTTATTCCTTTTGAGACATCTTCAGTGATCATTCCTCAGAAACAACTTCTTTTTACATTAATTTCAATTTTTGCAACACAGACATGTTGAAAAGTATATATGAACATTTGGATTTCATAACACTGTATCATTAGGAAACAAAAAGGGGGTGAGAACTTAGATTGTTTTTGGCCAACACGCTGATCAGCTTCACTGATGTTTCTTGGTATATTTCAGTTTCCATTTCACTTGTTTTATCCGTATAATTGCAAGGTAAGTTGTGTCCTTTCCTCATTAGACTTTCTCTTCATACCAGGCAACACCTTAGTAAATCTCCTCTGAACCCTTTCCAAAGCTTCCAAATCCTTCCTATAATACGGTGGCCAGAACTGTACGCAATACTCAAAGTGCGAACGCCCCAGAGTTTTGTACAGCTGCAGCATGACCTCATGGCTCCGAAAGTCAATCTCCTACCAATAAAAGATAACACACTGTATGCCTTCTTAACAACCCTATCAATCTGAGTGGCAACTTTCAGGGATCTATGTACATGGACACCAAGATCTCTCTGCTCATCCACACTATCAAGATTCTTTATTCCTCTTTATTCTTTTTACTCCTTCCAAAGTGAATCACCTCACACTTTTCCTCATTAAACACCATTTGCCAGCTCTGCAGCTTATCTATGTCCCTCTGTAACCTGCAACATCATTTAGCATTATCCACAACTCCACCGACCTTAATGTCATCCACAAATTTACTAACCCTTCCTTCTATGCCCTCATCCAGGTCATTTATAAAAATGACAAACAGTAGTGACCCAAAACAGATCCTTGTGGTACACCATGAGTAACTGAACTGCAGGATGAACATTTCCCATCAACCACCACTCTCTGTCTTCTTTCAGCTAACCAATTTCTCATCCAAACCGCTAAATCATCCTCAATCCCATGCCTCTGTATTTTGTACAATAGCTTAATGTGGAGAACCTTATCAAACACCTTACTCAAATTCATATACACCAACATCAACCGCTTTACCCTCATCCACCTGTTTGGTCACCTTCTTGAAGAACTCAATAAGGTTTGTGAGGCACAACCTACCGTTCACAAAACTGTATTGACTATCCCTCATCAACTTATTCCTTTCTTGAACAAAGGCACAACACTTGCTATCCTCCAGTCTTCTGGCACTATTCCTGTAGACAATGACGACATAAAGATCAAAGCCAAAAGCCCTACAATCTCCTCCCTGGCTTCCCAGAGAATCGTAGGATAAATTCCATCCCGCCCAGGGGATTTCTCTATTTTCACATTTTCCAGAATTGTTAACACCTCCTCCTTGTGAACGTCAATCCCGTCTAGTCGAATAGCCTGTATCTCAGTATTCTCTTCGACAGCATTGTCTTTTTCCAGCATAAATACTGAAAAATATTCATTTCACACTTTCGCTATCTCCTCTGACTCCATGCAGAACTTTTTACTACTATCCTTGATTAACCCTAATTTTACTATAATCATTCTTTTATTCCTGATATATCTATAGAAATCCTTAGGGTTTTCCTTGATCCTATCTGCCAACATCTTCTCATGTCTCCTCCTGGCTCTTTTTAACTCTCTCTTTAGGTCTTTTCTGGCTAATTTGTAACTCTCAAGCGCCCTAACTGAGCCTTCACGTCTCATTCTAACATAAGCCTTCTTTTTCCTCTTGACAACAGCTTCAACTTCTTTAGTAAACCACAGCTCCCTCGCTTGACCACTTCCTCCCAGCCTGACAGGTACATACTTATCAAGGACGCACAGTAGCTATTCCTTGAATATGCTCCACATTTCAATTGCTTCTCCAGCAATTTCTGGTTTTGTTTCAGATTTTCAGTATCTGCATTTCTTTGCTTTTGTTTCGTGCTTAACACACTGCACATGTCTTGAAGAGTGTCCACATTACAGAAGAGGAGGTGCTGGAAATCTTAAAATGCATTAAGGCAGATAAATTCCCAGGGCCTGATCAAGTGTATTCCAGGATATTGTGGGAGGCTAGGGAAGAAGTCATGGGGTCCCTAGCGGAGATATTTGTATCATTGACAGTCATGGGTGAAGTGTCTGAAGATTGGAGGATGGTTAATGTTGTGTCATTGTTAAAGAAAGGCTGCAGGGAAATGCCTGGGAATTACAGACCAGTGAGCCTTATGTCTGTGGTGGGTAAGTTATTAAATGGGATTCTGAGAGACAATGTCTACAGGCATTTGGAGAGGCAAGGACTCATTTGGGATAGTCAGTATTGCTTTGTGCGAGGGAAATCATGTCTCACAAATTTTGAAGCATGACCAAGAAAGTAGATGACAGCAGTGTGGCAGACGTTGTTTACATAGACTTCAGAAAGGCATTTGACAAGGCACCCTATGATAGGTTGTTGAATAAGGTTAAATCTCACAGAATACAGGGACAGCTAGCCAATTGGACATAAAACTGGCTTGAGGTATAAAAGAGAGGGTGGTGGTAGAAGGTTGTTTTGCAGACTGGAGGCTGTGATCAGCGGTGTGCCACAGGGATTGGTGGTAGGTCCACAATTATTCATGAATTATATAAATGATTTGGATGAGAATTTAGGAAGTATGGTTAGTCAGTGTGTGGATGACACCAAGATTGGTGGTGCAGTGGACAGTGAAGAAGGTTACCTGGAAGTGCAGCGAGATCTTGATCAACTGGACCAGTGGCTAAGGAATGACAGATGGAGTTCAATTTAGATAAATGTAAGGTGTTACATTTTCATAAGGCAAACCAGGACAAGTCATATACAGTCAATGGGAGGGCCCTGGGAGTAATTTAGAACAAAGGAGTCTAGGGGTACTGGTTCATAGCTCCTTGGAATCACAGGCAGTGAATAACACTTGCAGCATACTAGCTTTCATTGGCTAGAGTATTGTGTATAGGAGTTGGAATGTCTTATTGCATTTGTACATGAAGTTGGTGAGACCACATTTGGAGTACTACGTATATTTCTGGTCACCCTACTATAGAAAGGCAATTATTAAACTAGAAAGTGTGCAGAAAACATTTACTAGGAGGCTACTTAGACTGGAAGGCTTGTGTTATAAAGAGACGTTGGATAGGCTGGGACTCTTTTCCCTGGACCATAGGAGACTGAAGGGTGACCTTATGGAGGTATAGAAAATCATGAGAGACGATAAGGTAGATAGCCGACAGTTTTTCCCCCTAGTAGAGATATATAAAACTACAGGGCATAGGTTTAAGGAGAGAGGGGAAAGATAGAAAATGGCCCAGTGGGACAATTTTTTCAACTAGAGGATGATAGGCATCTGGAAAGGGCTGCTAGAGGTAGTGGTGGAAGTGAGTACAATTTTGTCATTTAAAAAACATATAGACAGGCATGTGAATGGGATAAATATGGACCAAATGCAGGCATATGGGACTAGTTTAAATTGTGAAAACTGAGCGGCATGGGCAAGTTGGGCCAAGGGTCTGTTTTTTGCTGTAGACCTCTATGAATTAGAAGGGGACTAATATACTGGCAGGGAGATTTGCTAGAGCTGCTCAGGAGGATTTAAACTAGTAAGGTGGGGGGGTTGGGGAGGGGTGGGGGGGGGGGGGGCGGTGAGATGGGACCCAGAGCGATAGTGAGGAAAGAGATCAATCTGAGACAAGTACAGTTGATAAAGTAAGCGATTACACTACAGGGCATTGATTGGGCCACTTTTGGAATATAACATGCAATTCTGGTCTCCTTCCTATCAGAAGGATGTTGTGTAACTTGAAAGGGTTCAGAAAAGATTTACAAGGATGTTGCCAGGGTTGGAGGATTTGAGCTATAGGGAGAGGCTGAACAGGCTGGGGCTGTTTTCCCTGGAGTGTCGGAGGCTGAGGGGTGACCTTATAGAGGTTTATAAAATCAGGAGGGGCATGGATAGGATTAATAAGCGAAGTCTCTTCCCTGGGGTGGGGGTCGCCAGAAATAGAGGGCATAGGCTTAGGGTGAGAGGGGAAAGATATAAAAGAGATCTAAGGGGCAACTTTTTCATGCAGAGGATGGTATGTGTATGGAATGCCAGAGGAAGGAGTGGAGGCTGGTACAATTGCAACATTTAAAAGGCCTCTGGATGGGTATATGAATAGAAAGGGTTTGGAGGGATATGGGCCGGGTGCTGTTAGGTGGGACTAGATTGGGTTGGGATATCTGGTCAGCATAGACGAGTTGGACTGAGGGGATTGTTTCTGTGCTGTACATCTCTATGACTCTATGACTCTAGCCTTTCATGTGGCCCACCTTCAAGAAGGTTTGCTTCTCTCTCTGATAGGATTCCTGATCTAATCTTGTTCACCATCATTATTTTCATTGTCGTTCTTAGTGTTTGACAAGATATTTGTCAAAGACTTACTTTTGCAGTCACATCACATTCCTCAGTGCATGCCTCTGGCTTAGACTTATCACACATAGATTCTGACTGAAGCTTCATTGTTAGTGTTTAGAATCAACCCCAAATCACAAGGTCTCTCCATGATGTACAACATTCCTCTGACAACTGTTCTTACCACATCCTCAGATACAAACTCAGTCCCATGCACTGCCATATGCACACTCTTGACCTCTCTCTCCATCAATAACACATAAGAGTTCTGAATAAGGGTCCCTGGATCCAAAACATCAACTCTGCTTTCTCTGCACCAATGCTGCCAGACCTGCTGTGTTTCTCCAGCAGTCTCTGTTTTTGTTTGTGGTAGATTTGATGTTTAGTCCCAACATAAGAACCACTTATGCACTCCATCTGATGTCCAGTGAAACCTCTATGAGTCTTGATAGTATGTCATTTATTAGACAGGTCAACTGTAATGGTGCTTTTAACATTGGCAGCAACATTTGAACAAAGAATATCAATAGTTTTCAGTCCTTATTGTTTATCTAAAACAGTCTATGACTGTGCCAATAAATCCTCTAGCTTGCCTGTCGAAGGGAGACACATTTCAACAAGTAAATTTGGTTTTACCTTAGTGCTGTTAAGCCTGCATTTGTGTGTTCCTCCAAACCATCCTTCAGTTGAACACTGGTCAATGTCCACATTTTGTAGATTTATGTCAACTCTAACAACACCCCTAGAAGAAAAATAAAATTATTAATCATCATAAATAGATGGGAAGGGTTACATTCATCCTATAACTGACCAATCAATTTGTACACAAATAGTGACCTGAATGGGTAATTATTTTACAAGATTTGAACCACATCATTTCCTTGAAACGATTTCTAAGGTTAACCTGATATTTTAAACTCATGAACTGTGTTACTGAAGTCATTAATATGATAATTCATCAAGATCTTCCTGCCTTTATACAACTATAATACCAGATTGCTGTGGTGAGGTAGCATGAAATGTCAGAAGCGGGATCAGAGTTAAAAATTTCTCAAACAGGGCCCACAAAAATTATAAGATGAAGATAGTTTTGAGCTATTTTCTGAGTCACTGACAATAATCCCTTTGAAGACTACAGTTTATGTTGCTGGACTGTATATGGCATTTGCTCCAAAGCTTGTACGTCATAATTAAATTTGGAGGTTCCATTAATGCAGTTGGACCCTGGATTTCATGTTAAAACTCATCCTCTGCCTGAAAAGTTGGGGATTTCTGACTGTCCACCCAAGGGTCCCTACCAAGATGTTGACAATAAATCATCAGTAGCCAGCATAAATTAGCTGATAAGTTACCCAATGGCATTTTCTTGTTGCTACCACAAATGTGTTTCAAACAGCTGGCACCCAGCCACTGATCTAGAACGAATAGGGTAGAACTTGCAGGACTGTGCTGCGCATTTCAAGATGTGACCTTCTCACCCTTTCCTCCAAGGGGTGGTAGGTAATGTGGGATGCTTAGTGTTAATTCCAATGCCGAGTTTCTGGGTCTGTTGGATTCAGCAGGAAAGGATCAGAGAATAAATAGCAACTTAATTTCAGTTATGAGTAAAATCTTCCTGACACATTTGTAGTTATTAGTAATGGATTATGAGCATTTTCCATTCACTAAAAGAGGTTATTTGTTCCAACATGACTCTGTCTCCTCTACAATTAAATTTCATGTCCATGTCATTTTTGGTCATTCATTGCAACCACAGTCTGAATCCGTTTTATCCCTGTCAGGGGCAGTTAGACCCTGCACCTGAAAGTTATTCATCCATATCAAGATATAAATAGATAATACTCAAGAACAAACTCATGAATACAAAAGTGTGAGTAAAAGACATCAAATAATTCCTGATTTTTTCAGGTATGCAGTGATGTGCTAATTTCAGATCCCACTAACATGGAGTCAATTGCATACCTGATAGCTTACTGCCTTATACCTAAACTCAATAGCCTGTCTACCACCATCAGAGGTACTAACACACAATTCTAAACCAGGTCTGCATCAATACTCAATCAGACATGATTGTCTATAATAGTCAACTGTTAAATGCATAAATTTGATGAATCCTAACTCATACATGTTGAGATTAGTTATGTTTTTCACAAGTAAAATATCTAATAATTATTGGCATTAGTTGTTTGATATTCTGACTGTAAATGGAGAAAATCTTCTCATAATTAACCAGAAAAATAAGTTGGTGATCTGGGCCCCCAAGCCACAAATCCAATAAACCTTCAAGTCCTGTGTCATAAAATTGATGCACTCTCCGATCCTGCTTTGCACAGCATGTTCAAATGGAAGCACTGCACCATACCGATAAAAAAGAACAGTCAAAAGAATTTACAACTGTGTTTATAATGAGAACAATAATATATAGATCACAGGAGGCTTACTGGAGTAATCTTATTGCAATGTTCAAATGACAGCCAGGGTTGATGTTTTCATGTACCATGACATATGGCTTCATGTTCAATGTCACACTGAACTCCTTCATCTGATATAAGTTCTAATATATAGCCATGCAACTGTATTGATTTTAAAAATATAAAATATTGCTACAAATCTACATTTAACATATATTAACAATTAGAAGTGATACAACGAAGACTAATTTAATCTCCAGGTTCTGGTGAGAATGATGAACTGTCCTTACTTTACAGTTATGATATTTAACAATAATAGCTACTAAGTCTGATTTGCAGCCTCACAACTCACTGTAACCTATTTTACTCTTTATATGGATTTCCTGTGTCTATGCCAGAAGAAGTCATTTGTTTTTGATGCCATATGCCTGGAAATGCTTTTACAGTTCTCTGTGCTCAAGATTATATCAGTGTTAATTGTATTGTATTATATGTCTATTATAGTTAAGCAAAACATGACTTCAGAAAGAAATCTTACCAGTAACAGGAAGCAACTCATTAGGTGGCCACAAAGTGGGAGTTTTTTATTTGAGAAATGGTCCCTTTTTGTATTCACCACAAGCAAAGGTTTATGAGGAGAAGGACATACTAAATGCTCCTCAGACAGTCTGTCAGTATAACGAAATTGGCACTGAAGGTCATAAAAGATCATAATCGCATAACACTTACTGCTAATGCATGCTTCCTGCTGAAATAAACTCTTCCATTCAGATCATCTCAAAAACCATTTCCTAATTTTGTTCTAAGAAGGGTCACTGGACTCGAAGTTTTAACTCTGATTTCTATCTAAGATGCTGCCAGATATACCAAGTTTCTCCAGCAATTTCTGTTTTCGTTCCTTATCTCACGTCTTGTTTCAATGTATGTACCTGATCCTTTACAATATTTTGGCAATTTTTCTGGCTATTTCTGCATTGTCACTTTTTAACAGCCCAGTCATAGTCTTATGAGAAAATTTAGGAAAAATCAGCTTTTTATGAAATAGTTACACCTGCTAATATGACAAATTTTATACTCTATTCTGAACAGGCAGATGGGTACATCCACAAAAAGATGTTCTTAATACTGTTGTAATTATACAATGTTGTAATTATTACATGAAAGGACAACAAAAAATACATTTTATAACATGGCAGTTGTTGCACTGAATTAGTTACAAAGGTGTGTACAGGATGAACTGGCTAAACATGTTGATGATGTTTGTCAGCTGCGTGAATTTGAATTAGTCCTGTGAACATTCCTGCATGTACCAAAGAAGGCACAATCAAAGTTACTTTTCTGTACTGGCTATTTGCTTCATTGTATAAGAGAGAGATTATACAATGGAGTTTCGTTCTGAGGTTTTGGACTTCACCTTAGACCGGGTCATGAATGGTGCCAGGAACACCTTCAGACCAGCCATCGATGGAGGAGTTACTAATGTTCAGGAGGGTGTGAGGCTCATTGCTTTCTTTTCCAACAGCTTTAATTAGAAGCACTAGCCTCCGGAGTGCTGCTCCTTCATCAGGCGGTTGTGTGATTTTTGACTTTGTACACACCCTGTCCAACACCGGCATCTCTAAAACATGCTTTCTTTTCCTTCCTTTTCCATCTTCATTTATTACTGAATAAATTTTCATAGTTCAGTCTTTTATTTTTACTTCTTTTTCCATATTTTGTTATTACCAAATAAATGTTCATATTTAAGCAAATATGCTGTTGTCGAGTCTTCTCTCAACCACATTTAACTGAAGCTGAAAAGAACTGCTTGGAGACACCCTGTGTTCCAAGTCAAGGTGTCATATATGGTCTTGCTGTTTCAAGCAAGTATGTTAGTATTGATATGGTTTACCCACTACAACAAGTATACAGTAAAATGAGTTGTGCTCTGCAAATATCATCAGAGATTCAAAATACCCTCCAAATCACCAGTACAAAAACTAAATCAATGTATACATTCATTTGTAAACCAGATTTAAAACATACCTGTTCAAAAAAAGGGAATTTTGTTTTATTTTGCACAGGAAGAAATAAAGCACATTTCAAACCACTGTAAACTCAGCTGTCATTTTATTGAATGACAAGCCTTCAAAGCATTTACTTAATCTATTATTCACTGATTCACACTGAGGCTATCCTAAACTACTTTAGGATAATAATTCTACATTTCTGTCAAAGAGTTTATATGTTCAGAGCTAAACAGTGTCATTCAATCCTCGCTAGAAAACAATAATTACTCACAAAGCAAACCCTTTTTGATGAAAGTTTCTATTTATCAAAGTATGTTTTATTAGATTCCAATTCCCCAATTTTGATGGATTAGGACATTGGGAGAGTTAGGGACCAGCATTCCCTTTAATGTTCTTAGCGGCTGGGTGGGTCTCCGAGGCTTGTGTGCAGCAGTAATTTCCAGAAGTGAAGTCAATACTGTGATTGTCATGCTGACGCCGATTATGGTGCATGGAATACTGGAGTGGCTGCACGTGCTCAAAGCCTTGCAACCTCCAGAGGGCATAAACTCAGGGTAAGGGGTCTACCAGTTAAGATAGAGTTGAGAAGAAATTTCTTCTCCTAGAAGGCAGTGAATCCATGGACTTCTTTAATACAGAGGACTACAGAGACTGGGTCATTAAGTAATCATGGCTGAGATCAACAGATTCTTAATTAGTAATGAAATCAAGGGTTATGGGCAAAGGCCAGGAAAATGAAGATGAGGATTATCAGATTAGCCATGAATTCATTGAAAGTCAGAACAAACTCGAGAGTGGCTTACTTCTATGTCTTATGGTCCCACAATCAATTGCACAGTGAACGCAAGTCAGTCTGACACTGACCTGCACAATTCCATTTCAAACATTTTGTACTGAAACTTGCAGTAAGTATAAACTGAAAACAATGTGGTAAGGGATCGAGATATCTGAGATCTTAGTGAATAATGACACCAAATGTCTATTTCCTTAATCATTAAGATTTACGGATGACGAAAGAAATAGAAGCGATGGAGAAGGCTAAAAATGCAGTCAAGTCAGCTAATGATGGACAGTAAATGGTGGAAAAGAATGGTAAGACTGAATTAAAATTATATTCATATTACAAACCAATACATCATACCTACAACACTGAAAGTACTTAATTGAGGATCGGAACCATGAAATGAATTGGGCATCACCTGCACCTTCTAAGGTTGAATTTAGTCAAGCCTACATCATAGTACTCAAGTTTGCAGAGTTGTTGTACTGAGTGCATTATAAGGAAAGAAGAGGGATATCTCAATTGCTTACTTTAAAATGTATTGAATATTCTGATTACATATTGTGATACAGAAATAAGTGATAGATCAAGAAAGAACAGGGCAGTCAGTCTGACCTCAATAGTAGGTTAACTATTGCAACATTTTCAGAGGGACAAAATTAATCTGTGCTTGGGACAGGCAGGGATTAACCAAAAAGAGCCAGCAATATTTCATTAAGAGCAGCTCAAGTCTGACTAACTTGATTGAATTTTCAAAGACGTGACCAGGTGTGTAGATGAGGACAATATATTCGATGTAGTCTACTTGGACATCAGCAACACCTTTGATAAAGTCCTGCATGGGAGAATGATCATAAAGGTAAGAGCCTAAGGGATCCAAGGAAATTTGGCTAATTAGATCCTTTGGCTGAGTGGCAGGAAGCAGTGGCTGATATTTGAAGGGTAATTTTGTGACATTAAGTCTGTGTCCAGTGGGGTTCCATAAGGGTCAGTATTGGGCCCCTCTGTTGCATATATAAACATTTTTAGGAATAGGAGGGTGGATCTTTAAATTCATGCATAGTATGAAAATTGATGTGGAGGTGAATAGTGAGGAGAATACCCTTACATTACAGCGATACTGGGATCCTTGCCTTTATTAGCCAAGGCATGGTGTTTAACAGCAGGAATGTTATGCTGGAACTGTATAAAATGCTGGTTATGGCCACAGCTATTGTGTGCAGTTCTGGAATCTGTGTAATAGAAGAGAAGTGACAGCATTGGAGAGAGTTGAGAGGAAGTTTACCAGGATGTTACCTGGGCTGGAGAGTTTCCATTATGAAGAGAGATTGGATAGACTGGAGTTGTTTGCTTTGGAACAGAGGAGACTGACAGAGGACATGACCGAGATATATAAAATCATGACGGACATGGATAGGGTATACAGGAAGGAACTAATCCCCTTGGTGGACAGATTAATGACGAGGGGCATAGATTTAAGGTAAGCGATAGCAGGTTTAGAGGGAATGTGAACATTTCCTTTTCCACTCAGAAGACGTTTGGAATATGGAACTCATTGCCTGAAAAGGTGTTGAAGGCAGAAACTCTAGTAACATTTAAGAAGTACTGAGATGTACACTAGCAATGCCAAGGCATATAAGGCTATGACCCAAGTGCTGGAAAATGGGATTAGAATAGTTAGGTAGCTGTTTGTAGCTGTTTGCACCAGTGTTAATTTAATGAGCTGAAGGGCCTTTGTCTGTGCTTTAGGCTTTGAGAATACGAAGAAGACCATGAAACTGACGGCAGGATGGTCAGGAACTCACTTACTAAAGAAAGCAGATTCAAATCCCATAAGGGTGCGTCATTGAACCAGTGTTCAGTATAATTAAGATTGGTCTCAGTGCCTGGGCAGTGTCCTTCTATATACTCTCGCAAATCTCTTGAGTAATTGTAGTGCACTGTGTTCTAAACAACATTGTGCAGAAGTGAGGCATGCTGAAGCACTGAGCACACATTGGCTGCAGAGGAAGCAGAGGAGAAGTAAGAAGAGCAAGAGAAACAGCAAGGAGAGAAAGATTATTATCTTTTTGACTATAAAGTTCAATTAGCCACTAACTTTAGACGAATGTAACAAGCACATCCAATTGCCATTCTCTATGGCAATCAACACATTGCAAATTCCATTAGCCCAAACCAAATGATTACCAAACAATCTGGTGTCTTCAAATCACAAGCGACACTGCTTCAGGGAAGCAGAAAGCTAGAACAACGAGGATGCAACCCAGTGTCAGCCATGACCAAACGGAGCCTTACACTCACTCACACCAAACAACTACTTATTGCACATTCCCTTGCCAATTCAGACCATCCTATCAGCAGCTGAGAATCTTATTTGCCACCTGACAATGAAAAATGGGCAACATAGGAAGTGATGCAAAGTGATAAACTGATGAAATTTTACTAAAACACAAAAGGTTTGTTTTGTCAAACACCAATGGGCATATCCCTATGTAACTACAAAGTTTTACTTGGTATTTTTTTTCCCACGCCTCCTACTGAATGCAAGAGTCACTGTTTCAGCAGAGGAACAGGCAGGCTGCTGACATCTCTACTTTTACCATCATGATGATTTTGGCTGATATCATCTGAATTTGGAGCATGTGAGGGGGTCCCATCAAAAAGCTGTTGCACCTGGACCTAAAAAGGTGAGCAGCAGGTTAGTGGGTGTGCAGGAGGGTTTAACAAAAAGGCAGATTATGAAAGAAGTAAAAAGGAAGGATAACTCAGGCAATATTATCAGAGATGTTGGAAGTCATGAGGGTATGAAAACTAGCATAAGGGCTCTTTACCTGAATGCTCGTAGCATTTATAACAAGATTGATGAGTTAGCAGCACAAATCATCGTGTATGAATATGATTTAATAGCCATTACAGAGACATGGTTACAAGATGGTCATGATTGGGAGTTAAATATCCAGGTGTATCAGACAGGAAGGTAAGGGAGATGGTGTTGCTCTGATGTTCAAGGACAACATCAGGGTAGTGCTAAGAGATGATATATATCCCATGGAGAATACATTTGAATCCATTTGGGTGGAAATTAGAAATTCTAAGAAGAAAAAGTCACTGACAGGCACAGTCTAAAGGCGCCCATCTAACAACATCACATTGGGGTGGCCAATAAACAAAGAAATAACTAATGCCTGTAAAAATGGTATGGCAATTATCATGGGGATTTTAATCTCTATGTAGATTGGTCGAACCAGGTCAGTCAGGTAGCCTTGAGGAGGGGATCGTTGAGTGTATCCGCGACAGTTTTCTTGAACAATATGTAATGGAACCAATGAGTCCTAGATCTGGCCCTGTGTAATGAGACAGGAATAATTCATTACCTCAAGTTAGAGATCCTCTTGGAAGGAGCAATCACCATATGATTGAATTTAGAATACAGATGGAGAGTGTGAAGATAAAATTCAATAGCAGGGTCCTGTGCTTAAATAAAGGAGACTACAATAGACTGGGAGAGGACTTGGCTAAAGTAGACTGCATACAAAGACTTCATTTTGTGACAATGGAGGACTTTCAAAGTAATTTTTCAAAGTGCTCAGCAAATGATAATTGTAGTGAAAGGTAAGAAAAGTGGTAATCTGCCATGGATGCCTAAGGAAACAAGGGAGGCTATCAAATTGAAAGAGGAGGCATACAAAGTGGCCAAGATTAATGGGAAACTAGAAGACTGGGAAAGCTTTACAGGTCAACAGAAAGCCACAAAAAGAGCTATAATGAAAAGTAAGATAGAACATGGGAAGAAACTAGCACAGAATATAAAGACAGATAGCAAAAGTCTCTATAAATATATAATTTAAAAAAGAATGGCTAAAGTAAGGGAGGGTCATTTAATCATGGGATATGATTAAATGGCTGAGGCATTGAATAGGTATTTTGTGTTGGTCTTCACAGTGGACGACGTGAATAACATGCCAGTAATTGACAAAGAGACGAAGGTAGGTCATCAGGGAAGAGGTAGTGTTGGGCAAGCTAATGGAGCTAAGGATAGTCAAGTCTCCTGGCCCTGATCGAATGCATCCCAGGTTACTAAAAGGGACGGCAAGAAAGATAGCAAGTGCATTGGCGGTAACTTTCCCAAATTCGCTGGACTCTGGGGCAGAGTGGAAAAAAGCAATTGTTGTGCCACTATTTAAAAAGGGTGGTAGACAAAAGATGGGGAATTATAGATTGGTTAGCTTAACCTCTGCAGTAGGGAAGATGCTTGAATCTATTATCATGGAAGAAATAAAATGGCATCCAGTTTGAAATTGTTCTATTGGGCAGACGCATCATGGGTTCATGAAGGGAAGTTCATGCTTAACTAATCTTTTGGAATTCTATGAAGACATTACGAGCACAGTGGACAACGGGGACCCAGTGGATTAGGTGTACCTGGATTTTCAAAAGGCCTTCGACAAAGTGCCACACAAGAGGCTGCTGCATATGATAAAGATGCATAGCGTTATGGGTAAAGTATTAACATGGATAGAGGATTGTTGACTAACAGGAAGCAAAGAGTAGGGATAAATGAGTACTATTCTGGTTGGCAATCAGTAACAAGTGGTGTGCCTCAGGGATCAGTGGTGGGACCTCAATTATTTACAATATACATAGATAATTTGGAGTTCGGGACCACGTGTGGTGTGTCAAAGTTTGCAGATAACACTAAGATGAGTGGCAGAGCAAAGTGTGCAGAGGACTGTGAAACTTTGCAGAGGAATGTAGATACTTTAAGTAAGTGGGCAAAGATCTGTCAGATGGAATACAGTGTTAATAAATGTAAAGTCACTCATTTTGGTAAGAATAACAAGTGAAAAGGACTGTTACTTGAATGGTAAAATGTTGCAGCATGCTGCTCGGCAGAGGGACCTGGGTATCCTTGTGCATGAATCACGGAAGGTTGGTTTGCAGATACAACAGGTAATTAGGAAGGCAAATGGAATTTTGTCCTTCATTGCTAAAGGGATTGAGTTTAAAAGTAAGGAGGTCATGTTGCAGCTGTAAAGGGTACTGGTGATGCCACACCTGGAGTACCGCGTGCAGTTTTGGTCTCCTTACTTGAAAAAGGATGTACTGGGACTGAAGTGGATGCAGAGGAGGTTCACTTGGTGGATTCCAAAGGTGAGGGATTTGGTTTATGAGGAGACACTGAGTAGACTGGGATTAGATTCATTGGAATTTAGAAGAATGAGGGGGGATCTTACAGAAACATGTAAAATTATGAAGGGAAGAGTGCATAATATCAAAATTAGGTGGAGCAGATTTAGGACTGAATTGAGAAGGAACTTCTTCACGGTTGTGAGTCTATGGAATTCCCTGCCCAGTGAAGTAGTTGACGCAAATTCAGTAAATGGTTTTAAAGCTAAGGTAGACTTTTTTTGAACAATGAAGGAATTATGGGTTATGGTGAGAGGGCAGGTAAGTGGAGCTGAGGTTACAAAAGGATCTGCCATGATCTTATTGAATGGGAGA
Source organism: Chiloscyllium punctatum (assembly GCF_047496795.1). Taxonomy (NCBI): domain Eukaryota; kingdom Metazoa; phylum Chordata; class Chondrichthyes; order Orectolobiformes; family Hemiscylliidae; genus Chiloscyllium; species Chiloscyllium punctatum. Next base: position 86,300,787 of record NC_092746.1, on the reverse strand, counting down.
GCAGGCTCGAGGGGCCAAACGGCCTACTCCTGCGAGGTAAAAACAATGACTGCGGATGCTGGAAACCAGATTCTGGATTAGTGGTGCTGGAAGAGCACAGCAGTTCAGGCAGCATCCAAGGAGCAGCTTTCTTATGTTCTTCCCAACTGAAAGAAGTGGGACGTGAGGGCATTTTGTTGGGAGCCCCCAGTTCCAGTCTTCTTTCACCATTATCTTTTTATGGCCTAATCACACTTCACTTCTTTCCATCTGCTGGAGAGCTGCTACTGCAGCGACACTATAAGGCTTATTATTCTGCCAAATAGTCATCAGACTTGAAATGTCAACTCTGCTTCTCTCTCCAAGAATGCTGCCAGACGTGCTGAGTTTCTCCAGCACTTTCTGTTTGTGTTTAAGATAACAATTATGTTGCCATCCATGAGTTTGCAAGACCATTACCAAAGCCTGTGTAGACTAATTTGATTGCCATGAATGATTGTCATGGTGTTGACCATTCTGGCCATGGAAGAGGACATACTTGCAATGCCCTGTGATATTAACTCACTCGCCTTGAGCTGGTTACTTATTGTTCATATAAGGTCAAATGACCTTTGGAAAAGAAGAACCATTTAGAGAGAGAGAGAGAGATAAGATTGAATTGTCAATTTTCCTCAGCAACAGCTTTTGGTCTGTTAGGTTCTGGTTTTCCACTGACTGCAGGCTGCAATAGAAAAGAAACTTCTAAGAAACTGCAGCAAACACAGTTCTCTCTTTCTCCTGTAAAAGAATTCATATGATTATGGAGGTTTACAAGGAAGCAGTGCTCTCCCTGGCTCTACCACTCTCTCTGAGTAAAAGACAATGCTTAATGACTCTAAGAATTGAATTGTGAACTCTGGTCTAACCGATTAGTTTCCTGGTCAGGTGATTGGAACTGGGGCAATTTCATAATTCTGGGGCTAAAAGTAATGTGAGCTCATTAATGGAAACTGAAAAAATTGTGAGAAAATTACCTCACTACACCTTTGTCTTTTAAACTGACATTACACATGATTTTCTTTTTGTTTCCTTTTTTTTCTCATCCATAGTATGTCTGCAGAGGTGTATGTCCCATTGTATCCTGTCTCTATATGAGTGTTTGTATGTGGCAGATTAAAAGGGGCTTTCATTTAAATTCGCAAATATAGTAGTAGTTTTTTTATTCTTGTTCAAGTCTAAGTTTGTTCACAATAAATATGTTCCTATGTTTATGGATGAAATCTGGTAGGAATCTTTTCTGGCCTAGGTAATAAGATAGTAATTTAACGGCCTTGGTGATTCGATTGGACATTTATTCTTTTGGACATCTCATGGAGTTGTAGGGCTTGGTTACCAGCACACTCCTCCTGTTATAGTACAACAGTACAAGCAAACACCCAGACAGAGAAAAGAAACAAATTTATATTGGCACAATGAGAACTACTGAGAGGGGATTAGGAGATTATCATATTTTACTCGCTGCTGAAATCAAGTCACCTGCCTGAGTGTTGGATGACATGAGGGTCATGATATATTTGACTGTCACTAAGTAGTTGCAGGATTCTCATTTCTCAGATGACCTGGTGAGTTACTAATGCCACTGACATTCTACACTTGCTTTTCTATGATTTCCATATTTGATACCAGTGCAGGATCAGCTCCGGTTCTTACCATTTCCTTCATATTTTGTGCGTGTTTCTCTTGCAACGAGGGAAAGTGCAGATTTATGAGTGACTGTAACACCGTGTGTGCAGCTCAAAGTGAGAATGCATATGGTGAAGGTGACAGGAAGAGGTCACTCCAATTGCATGAGTGACAGGATGGATGGACAAATGGGCATGTGAGAAAATGTAGAGAAAGAGAAGCATAGATTCACTTGAAAGATAAATGGGTTTGAGGTGTGTTGTGATGGAGTAGGTGTGACAAGATAGAATGAAGTGGAGCATGATCAGAGTAGGGGGATGTTCATAATTGGCAGTAGATGGAAGTGCAACTGTATTCACCTCTCCTGGACTGTTTGTCATGTCCTGCACAGAATCCAGCATCATATCACAACACACTGATGCTGGCTTCCAAAGCTATTTCTGACCATGACCTTCTGTGGCAGGAGCAGGTTTCTTCCTCCTTCCATCTCCTCAAAGTCACCAGTGCTGTAGCACGAGAGGAACAATTAAAGTGGGGTGCAGCATTTGAGTATGTTGAGTCCATCTTCTACAGTGATTATCTCTTCCAATTTTCAACACTCTCCTAATCCATCTTTGCTTTGATCCTTTTAAATACTCCAGTAAAAATTGCGTAATGCTCTTGCACATCTCATATGTAAAAACCCAAAGAACTGTAGATGCTGTAAATCAGAAACAAAAACAGAAGTTGCTGGAAAACCTCAGCAGGTTTGGCAGCATCTACAAAGAGATATCAAAGTTAACATTTCAGGTCCAGTGACCCTTCCTCAGAACTGACGGTAGTTAGAAAAATGTCCGTCTATATGCAGACAATAGGGTGTGTGGAGGGGGTAAGGAGTAAACAATAGGTGGGGATAAAGGCCAAGGAGAGGGAAGAACAGTCGAATAGAAAAATGAGTCAATAATGATCTGGCTAGAAGAGTGAATAGCTGCTAATGGAGAGTATTAGTGGCTAACAATAAGTAGTGTGTAATGGCAGATGATGTGATAACAAAGCCTGGTGTGTGTGGGTGGTAAAGGGCTGGGACAAGGATTACACTACTTACAGTGTGGAAACAGGCCCTTTGGTCCAACAAGTCAACACTGACCCACCACCCACCCAGATTCCCCTACATTTCACCCCTTCACTACGGGCAATTTAGCTTGTCCAATTCACCTAACCTGCACATTTTTGGACTGTGGGAGGAAACCAGAGCACCCGGAGGAAACCCACGCAGACACGGGGAGAACGTGCAAACTCCACACAGTCAGTCGCCTGAGCGGGAATTGAACCCAGGTCTCTGGCAGTGTGAGGCAACAGTGCTAACCACTGTGCCACCGTGCTGCCAATGAGTTCAGGCCCTAAAATTATTGAACTCAATAGTGAGTCCAGAAGCAGATAATGAGGTTGCATTGGGCTTTGCTGGAGCACTGCAACAAGCCTGAGTCTGAGCTGTTGGTCAGGGAACAAGATGGTGTGTTAAAGTAGCAGGCAACTGAAAGCTCAAGATCCAAGAGAGAAAATGCTGGAAAATCTCAGCAGGTCTGGCAGCATCTGTAAGGAGAGAAAAGCGCTGACGCTTCAAGTCTAACTGACCCTTTGTCAAAGCTCAGGGTCTTTTTTGTGAGCAGAGCATGGATGTTCTGCAAAGCAGTCACTCAGTCTATGCTTTGTTTCCCCAATGTAGAGGAGACCACATTGTGAGCAGCGAATGCAGTAGACTAGATTGTGAGAACTGCAGATAAATTGCTACTTCACCTGGAAGATATGTTTGGACCTTGGGATACTGAGGAGGGAGGAGGTAAATGGGCAGGTGTTACATCTTCGGCAGTTGCAGGGAAAGGTACCGTGGGGCTGTTGAGGAGTGCTGGGAGTGAAGGGAGAGTGCACCATGGTGTCCCGGAAGGAACGGTCCCTGCAGAAGGCGAACACAGGAGGCGAGTGGAATATGTATCTGGTAGCATCTCGCCGGAGGTAGCAAAAATGGCAGCGGATGACTTTCTGGATGTGGATGTGGTGGGATGATAGATAAGGTCAAGAGGGACCCTATCGCTGTTGCGAGAGGGAAAAGAGGGGGTGAGGGCCAAAGTGCAGGAGATGGGTCAGACTCAGCTGAGAGCCCTGTCGACAATGGTGTTGGGGAATCCTCGGATGAGGAAGAAGATGGACATTTCGGAGACTCCCTTATCGAAGTTGGCATCACAAGAATATATGCGATGGATACGGAGGAACTGGGAGAATGCAATGGAGTCTTTACACAAAACAAGGTACAAGGATCTACAGGATAAAGTGAAGACTGCAGATGCTGGAGATCAGTTATCAACTAGGAGAAAGTACCCCTCATTCCTGATGAAGGGCTTATGCCCAAAATTTCAATTCTGCTGCTCCACAGATGCTGCCTGACTTGCTGTGCTTTTCCAGCACCACACTCTCAATTACAAGGATATATAGTCCAGATAGCTGTGGGAGTCAGTGGGTTTATAATAGATATTAGTGACCAATCTATCCTCAGAAATGGAAACAAAGGTGTCGAGGAAGGGAAGGGAGGAGTCAGAGATAGACCAGGTGAAAGTGAGGGTGGGGTGCACATACAATGCTAAACTTGGTAGTAACTTTATAGTTGAGTAACAACAGTAAAATGCTTCTGAGAATACAGGCAACTTTAGACCCCCCCATTCTGCTCCCCCCCCCACCCCCCACTACCAAGATCAACCCAGTAAATTTGCCTCAGAATTAATATGGCTGAGGTCGGGTATAGAATACACAACAAAAATCTCACACCAAAGTTTGAAGTTTTGTTCCCAAATCAGGACTTGCAGAGTTGAGAAAGTTTCCATCTCTGCGAATCTGACTTGGGAGGCAGGATTGGACTTTCATTCTGGGGAGATGAGAGGAACTGAAGTTGGGTCTAAAACCAAATAACATATAACTAATACCTGAAATTGTTCCTAAAATCTATGAGATGATAACGCTGTTGTGCACAAACAGTGAAGAGAATGAGTTCTCTAGAATTTAAAAGGTTAGGGGGTGATCTGATCAAAGTCTTCAAGATATTAACATTAAAAAAAAGTAGATAAACTATTTATCGTGGTTAGGAATTTTAGAACTAGGGGGCATAGTCAGAGAATTAGGAACTGAGCATTCAGAAGAGATGTTAGGAAGCACTTCTACACAGAAAGGGTGGTAAATGTTTAAAACACTCTTAAAAAATGACAGTTGATGCAGGATCTGTTGCTAACTTTTAAATCAGAGGTAGATACATTTTTGGTAAGCAAAGGTATTATTAAAGGATATAGGCCAAAGGCAGGTACATGGAATTAGGCCACAGATCAGCCATGATCTCATTAAATGCTGGAACAAGCTGCAAGGTTGGAATGGCCTCCTCTTGTTCGTTGCTGTCGCCAAAAGGAGTTCAGTGCTGCCGGATGCCAAAATAGGCTATGGAAAGGCTCACCTTAGTGCTTTCCGACCACTAAAGAAATGAAACAAAACTAGCCCTCACTCCCCCATATACTATCCATGTCACATGCACACTGGCCAAACTAACCACATGCTGCCCAATTTTCTATGGACCACCATACCTTCCATGCCAACCTATCCTACCCCAACTACCACCCTTTGCTCATAAGGTCTCCATTCAACATTGGGTGTCCTCAGGACCTGTATTGAGATGAAATTGAATAGAGTTCCAAATATATTTTATTGTATTTACTTATTTTTAAAAAAGGCGCTCATTGATTAAAAACCAATCCAAAACATTGAACTTCTTTCGACTGCTTAATCCCAACATTTATATTCATTCCTGATGAAGGGCTTATGACCGAAGCGTCGATTCCTCTGCTCCTCAGATTCTGCCTGACCGGCTGGGCTTTTCCAGCACCACACTCTCAATTCCGATCTCCAGCATCTGCAGTCCTCACTTTCTCCCATTTATATTCACAGAAGGTTGGCTAACGTGATGCTACTGTTTAAGAAGGATGGTAAGGAGAAGCCAGGGAACTATAGACCAGTGAGCCTGACCTCAGTGGTGGGCAAGTTGTTGGAGGGAATCCTGAGGGACAGGATGTACATGTATTTGGAAAGGCAAGGACTGATTAGGGATAGTCAACATGGCTTTATGCGTGGGAAATCATGTCTCTCAAACTTGATTGAGTTTTTTGAAGAAGTAACAAAGAAGATTGATGAGGGCAGAGCGGTAGATGTGATTTATATGGACTTCAGTAAGGCGTTCAACAAGGTTCCCCATTGGAGACTGATTAGCTAGGTTGGATCTCACGGAATACAGGGAGAACTAGCCATTTGGATACAGAACTGGCTGAAAGGTAGAAGACAGAGGGTGGTGGTGGAGGATGGTTTTTCAGACTGGAGGCCTGTGACCAGTAGTGTGCCACAAGGATCGGTGCTGGGTCCTCTACTTTTTGTCATTTACATAAATGATTTGGATGCGAGCGTATGAGGTACAGTTAGTAAGTTTGCAAATGACACCAAAATTGAAGGTGTAGTGGACAGCAAAAAGGGTTACATCAGATTACAACAGGATCTGGACCAGATGGGCCAATGAGCTGAGAAGTGGTAGATGGAGTTTAATTCAGATAAATGTGAGGTGCTGCATTTTGGAAAAGCAAATCTTAGCAGGACTTATACACTTAATGGTAAGATCCTAGGGAGTGTTGCTGAACAAAGAAACCTTGGAGTGCAGGTTCACAGCTCCTTGAAAGTGGAGTCACAGCTAGATAGGATAGTGAAGAAGGCGTTTGGTATGCTTTCCTTTATTGGTCAGTGTATTGAGTACAGGAGTTGGGAGGTCATGTTGCAGCTGTATAGGACATTGGTTAGGCCACTGTTGGAATATTTCGTGCAATTCTGGTCTCCTTCCTAACAAAAAGATGTTGTGAAACCTGAAAGGGTTCAGAAAAGCTTTACAAGGATGTTGCCTGGGTTGGAGGATTTGAGCTATAGGGAGAGGCTGAACAGGCTGGGACTGTTTCCCTGGAGTGTCGGACGCTGAGGGGTGACCTTATAGAGGTTTATAAAATTATGAGGGGCATGGATAGGATAAATAGGCAAAGTCTTTTCCCTGGTGTTGGGGAGTCCAGAACTAGAGGGCATAGGTTTAGGGTGAGAGGGGAAAGGTATAAAAGAGACCTATGGGGCAACTTTTTCACGCAGAGGGTGGTACGTGTATAGAATGTGCTGCCAGAGGATGTGGTGGAGGCTGGTACAATTGCAACATTTAGGAGGCAGTTGGATGGGTATATGAATAGGAAGGGTTTGGAGGGATAGGGGCCGGGTGCTGGCAGGTGGGACTAGATTGGGTTGGGATATCTGGTCAGCATGGACAAGTTGGGCTGAAGGGTCTGTTTCCATGCTGTATATCTCTATGACTCTATGACACTTGGAGCTCTCAAAGTGCAAGCTGATCGGCATCCCATTGTAATAATAGATTGTGAAATCATCATGCAGAACAAACCCATTGGTAATAGTCCTCAGGTTAATGTCAAAAGACAGCGTGGAATAGCAGGATCTTTGAAACTGCAATTTTCTTACAAAGTTAAAGGAAAAGGGATTGAAATAACTGGACTGTTTCAGTTCCAATGAGCTTGCAAGTTTCAGTTAGTTTATCCACTTATTATGCACATTTGTGTCTATTTTTAACAATCTCAAAAACCCTTGGATTCCCTCAAAGGGCACTTTCCTTCACCCAAACAACACAGAACATGCTGGAGAATCCAGCAGGTCTGACAGCAACTCCAGACAAGAAAGTAGAGTTCGTCTTTCAAGTCCAGTGACCGTTCATCAGAACTTCAAAGGATCACTGGACTCAAAACAATAACTCTCTATGGATGCTGTTAGATCTGCTGAGTTTCTCCAACACTTTTGGCTGTAGTTTCAGATTTCCAACATCTATAGTTCTTTGTTTTAGTTTTGTGTTACCTCTCCCAAAGCTCACTTCATCTCTACCAAATGGCAGCTGATCCCTCCCAGAAATGCACCTGGACCTATCCATAAGGGTATCTAACCTCTTCTAAGAACTCCAGTCGCTTTAGACCTTCTCCTGAATCATCCCAGGGGTGAAAATTGGATGTTGATGAAACCCCTTGAGTTTTATCATGTGCAATTGCCTTCATGAAGCTCATACAAACAGCTTCTGATTCTCTCAATTGTTACAACATGAGGTAAACCCTTCTGCTTAATTTAACTCAGCAACACAGAAAAGATTTATCTTATTCAGTAATCTGTGAAAAGTTGATAGGCCAAGAACTAGTTAAAGTAAAAGTAACAACTTTAGTCCTTACAATATAAGAGAGAATAATTAACTAACAACTATCTACAACTCCTCTCTAACCTATCTTTTGCCTTCCCTTCTATAATACTAGTTTGAGAAAACTCCCGATTATGATTTACAAAACTAAACTTCTTATCACAAAACCAGGCAGCTTTCAGTTTTCTCTGTGTTCCGGTTATCTTCTCTTCTTCTTGGGGATTCTGTTTCACAGGTTACTAATCAACAAAGATACCTTTAAAGAGAGCTATTTTTTCAGACAGTCTTTGCATGTTGGTAGCCTGGCAGTTCTCTCAATTGTTCAATTCTCCCTAGTCTCATAACCCCCAAAGCATTGGATTGTGTCATTGGCTTTTAAGATTGTTAGAGTCAGAGATGTACAGCACGGAAACAAACCCTGCAGTCCAACTCGTCCATACCAACCAGATATCCCAACCTAATCTAGTCTCATTTTCCAGCAGTTGCCCAATATCCCTCAAAACCCTTCCTATTCATATAGCCATCCAGATGCCTTTTAAACATTGTGATTGTACCAACCTCCGCCACTCCTTCTGGCAGCTCATTCCAGTCATGCACCACCCTCTATGTGAAACATTTGCCCCTTAGGTCTCTTTTATGTCTTTCCCCTCTCACCCTAACACTATGCCCTCTAGTTCTGAACTTCCCCACCCCAGGGAAAAGACCTTGTCTATTTATTCAGTTCATGCCCCTCATGACTTCATAAACCTCTATAAGGTAACCTCTCAGCCTTCAACACTCCAGGAAAACAGCCCCAGCCTATTCAGCCTCTCCCTGTAGCTCAAATCCTCCAACCCAGGCCACATCCTTGTAAATCGTTTCTGAACCTTTTCAGGTTTCACAACACCCTTCCTAGAGGAGAGAGACGAGAATTGCACACAATATTCCAAAAGTGGCCTAACCAATGTCCTGTGCAGTTGCAACATGACCTCCCAACTCCTATACTCAATGAATGCTCTGACCAATAATGGAAAGTATGCCAAACACCTTCTTCACTATCCTATCTACTTACAACTCTACTTTCAAGGAACTATTAATCGTGGGTGACATGGTGGCACAGTGGTTAGCACTGCTGCCTCACCAGTGCCTGAGAACCGGGTTCAATTCCCACCTCAGGTGATTGACTGTGTGGAGTTTGCACGTTCTCCCCGTGTCTGCATGGGTTTCCTCCGGGTGCTCTGGTTTCCTCCCACAATCCAAAGATGTGCAGGTTAGGTGAATTGGCCATGCTAAATTGCCCGTAGTGTTAGGTAAGGGGTAAATGTAGGGGTATGGGTGGGTTGCGCTTCGGTGGGTCAATGTGGACTTGTTGGGCCGAAGGGCCTGTTTCCACTCTGTAATGTAATCTACATTCCAAGGTCTGTTCTAAACTCAAATTATACAATAGCAATTATAATCACAATGCAAGTCCAACTGTGCAACAAGAGGAGGAAAAATGCAGGATTGAATTGGCCAGATCAATGTTATAAGATTACAATTCCTAAAAGTACAGCTAAATACTGTTATATACTGTTTTACAAGCAACAAATCCATTACCTTTAAAAAGGTGAAATTTTGTGAAATCCAGTTGAACAATCATTTCTCATAGCAATTCATCTTTCCAATCAGAATCTTTTAGAATAGCTTTTAACTTCATAAATCTCATTTCTTTTTCAGAGTACAAAAACAATTACGTTGTGCTCAACTTTTATAAATCACTGGTTTGAACTCAACCGAAGTATGCTGTCCAATTTTATGCACCACAATGTAGTGTGATGGAAAGGCACATAGTGAATGCAGAGGTATGTCACAAATATAACAGGATGAGAGCCATCAGTTATAAGGAAAAACATGGGGAGAATTCTCACTAAATCAGTAAAGGTTACAGCTTACATTAAGCAAACTGCTCATGATTATGAGGGTTTAAAATGCAATAAATAAAGTTGAACTGTTCCGAATGGCAGAAGGACTAGTAACCAGAAGTCACAGGTTCCAGATAATTGGCAAAGTAAAAGGACCAGAGGAAATAGGGGAAGATTATTTTTAAACATAGTGAAATATGACGGCTTGGATGTCTTTAATGCATCATTGGTGTCGTCTTTAGATCACATTGGCAAATTGGAAATTTAAGGGTAGCAGGAGACAAAGATCATCAAGTCAACTTAGAAAAGATAACTTTGCATCAGCGCACCCACCAAATGAAGCCAGAATCAAACAGGAATGATTCTGAGGAGATAGAAAACCCAATTGTCGAGGTAGAAAAGATACTTGTCAGACTTTTAGGGCTGAACACAAAAGTAACTCACTAGCCTGCAAGCAATATGTACATTTAATCACTGCACGTCCAGTAGATTAACTTGAGTTTTGAAACGAGAACTAGGTCACAATATAAAAAATAAATAGGAAGAGACTGCATTAGTCTGTTTTCTAGTTCTGTCATTCAACACAATCATGACTGATCATGGATTTCATCTCTACTTTCCCAACCTCACCACATGTCCAGCAATTCCCTGAGTCAAAGATCTGTGTTTCAACCTTGAATATATTCAACTGTAGCACATTTAATATCCTCTGGGGTACAGAATTCCAAATATACACAATCCTTAAATTAAGGATCTCCATTGATTTCCAGTCCAAATGATTGTTCGCCAGAGTCTATACTCCTATGAAACTAAATTCCCCAGCAGGAGAAGCACACTCTAACTATCTACCCTGTCGGGGTACCTATTGAGATGTTGTATATTTCAATAAGCTCACCTCTAATTCTTCCGTGAGAGGACAGACCCAATTTACTCAGTTTCACACCATAGGCCAACTCTCTCATCCCAGTGACCAATCTAGTGCATGTTAACTGTAATGTCTCTCATGCAGTTATCCTAACTCATTTTAAGGTGTTGTCCCACGAGAGCCTTGGACAAGAATCACAAGGCTTCTTTACTGATGCACACTAATCCCTTCACAAGAGAGACCAACATGCTCCATTTTCCTCCTATTGAAATACTGCACCTGCATATTAATTCAATATTCTAAATTCAAATTGGATTGGAGTTCGGTATTTTTCAGGGTATAATTCAAACTATTTGGACTAATTCAAATCAGTTTTATACTTTCCAGGCAACCAGCCACCCTAGCTACTTCAGTAGCTGGAGCACATATTACACTGTATCTTTTTTTCAAAACACTTGGTTCTGTCAGGTAGTTCTGTTGCTTTTAACTCTCTTGAAGGTACAGTACACCTACATCTTCATAACACCTTCCCCCTTAAGAAAAAATGAACCATCATAATGAAAAGATGGCTTCATTTTGTTCTTTTTTTTCTTAACACATTACCCTAACATACAGATAACTTTAACATAAGTTCACTAAACCTGACTTTGAAGGGATCTCCTATCACTGGTAACAGTCCTGACATGTCATCTCCTCGGGAAAATATCCGAGTCTCTGAGATTTTATCTGCCACCTACTTCATTCTATACTGTGTCCTGTTTAGGTGCTGTTTAGCTAATTTACCTAAGCAATTTAGTCTCTCCTTCACCTCCAACACATGATCTAAGTGTGAGATCTCCGACTTTAGTCCTGTCAATTTTTCTTTAATTAATTTTAAAAGGACTCTCACTTCATGGCCGAGTATTAACTTGAAGAGAGTGAACTGAGGACATTCACTTGGGGCATCTCTAATGGCAAAAAAACCTCAACTCCTTCGTCTTTCTCTTTATTTTTCGTTTCATGCTGTGACTTGTAATAGTGGAATTTGATTACTTGATAGTCTGGGAAAATACCGGGATATTTTTGTTTTAACTCCTCAGTTTCTTAGTCTTCCTTGGGCTTCTCCACAACAAGGAGTGTCACGCCCACATTGGATCCTATCAAATCATTCCCAAAAACAAACTGAATTCCTGGGACTGACACTCTGTCAATCACTGTCACTGTAACTTCCCCATTCTTGAGTTTGCATTCCGACTTGATCTTACATAGCTAAATTTCTGTCCATCTATCCCACAAGTCACCACACTCTCGGGTAACAAATCAGAAAGAGTGCATATTCTCTCATCTCTTACTATCAGCGATTGGTTAGATCCTGTATCTCTCTAAATTAAAATTTCTTGTCCTTCTCCCCCTGTTCTTTCTGAGTAAATGGGTGGCATGGTGGCACAGTGGTTAGCACTGCTAGTAGACCTAGGTTCAATTCCCACCTCAGGCAACTGTCTGTGTGGAGTTTGCACATTCTCCCCGTGTCTGCGTGGGTTTCCTCCGGGTGCTCTGGTTTCCTCCCATAGTCCAAAAATGTGCAGGTTAGGTGAATTGGCCATGCTAAATTGCCTGTAGTATTAGGTGAAGAGGTAAATGTAGGGGACTGGGTCTGGGTAGGTTTCTCTTCGCAGGGTCAGTGTGGACTTGTTGGGCCGAAGGGCCTGTTTCTACACTGTAAGTAATCTAATCTAAACTTTACCCAGAGTGGCAAATTCTTTGTGGAGATCTGGTACTAACTCCTGCCTAGGCTGTGCACTCTCCTGCAACTCCTCGGCTCTTCTTGGGGTCTTTTTTACTATCCTCACAAATGCCACTGGTTTAGCTTCTTTTACCACGTCTTTTCCCACAGTGCCTTTCTTTAACAACCAGCACTATGTGTCCCACTTTACCACAGTGGAAACACCTGAGGCCTTTCACCTCCTTTCCACCTTCTTGGGCATCTTTTTTAGCATCTGGTAAATTCTTACCAGTGTTCTGTACTCTTGGTTTTGTAGCGTAGAATCTCCCCTTCTCCCAACTTCTATCCCTCACAGGACGAAATTTTGGTGGAAGCTCACCTTATGCACCAACACGTATTTGTCTGCTAATCATGCTGAACTTCCTGGACTTTCTGTTCCTCCACATAAATTCTTACCATCCCTGGAAGTGAGTTTTAAAACTCTTCCAACAGAATAATTTCTCTTAAAGCCACAAAGGTCCTATCTACCTTTAAAGCACGCACCCATCTATCAAAATCACTATATTTAGTTTTTTTGAACTCAGCACAAGTCTGACCTGGTTCCTTCTTTATGTTTCTGAACCCCTGTCTATATGCTTCTAGTATTAATTCATAAGCATTTAAAATAGCCTGTTTAACCTCTTCATAATTTCATGACCCCTCATCTGACAGTGCAGCAAATACCTTACTTGCTCTGCCTACCAGGTTAGTCTGAATTAGCATTACCCATAAATCCTCGGACCATTCCATTCCATCTGCCTAGCCAATTTTTTAAATGAAATAAAGAAGGCTTCAACATCTTTCTCATCGAAATGTGGCAGAGGTTTGACATATTTATATATATCATGACCTTCTCTTTTAATCTCCATCCTGTTAACTTGGCTTTGCTGACTAAGTCGCAACTTCTCAAGTTCAAATTCTCTCTCTTCATGTCTCTCCCTTTCTTCTCTCTCTCTTTGCTCAGCTAAGAACCGTCTCAATTTCTCTTTTTCCTCTCTCTCTCTTCTCTTTCTCTTTCTCTCTGAAATTCTTTCTCTCTATTTTTCTCTTTCTCTTTCCTTCTCTCTTTCCTCTATCTTTGTTTATCTTATAATTCCATTTTCCTCAACTGTAATTTAAGTTTTTCTTCCTCTACTGCACTTGTCTGTTTCTGTGACCCACCTAAGTGTTTAAGTAACTGAACTGTTACAATTTCAGCTTTACTTTTGCCCTTGGTTAAATCCAAATTAAATTTATTTGTTAATTCTAAAAGTATGGCCCTTTTATTTCCTTCTAAACCTTCTTGTCAAATTTGAGAATCACCTTCAAATCTCAGAATGTCTTCAGCAATTTTAAGAGCCATTTCTCTCTCACTTTTAATTTACTCAACCACAAGTCACTGAAAGTAAACAAATTGCTTCAACTACGTTTTATTTAAAGATCTCAGACACTAACCTGCAAGTGTTTAAATCTGTTGGAATTTTTCATACCCCCAAATCTATTCAAATCTGTCTAAAACTGTTCAAATCACAGACATGAGCCCCAAAACTGTTACAACATGGGGTAAACCCTCCTGCTTAATTTAACTCAGCAACACAGAAAAGATTTATCCTATTCAGTAATCTGTGAAAATCAGAAAGGCCAAGATCCAGTTAAAGTAGAAGTAACAACTTTATTTCTTAAAGTGTAACAGAGAATGATTAACTAACAAATATTTATAACTCCTCTCTAACCTTTCCTTTACCTTTCCTTCTATTATACCAGTCCAATAAAACTCCCGATTATGATTTACAAAACTAAACTTCTTATCACAAAACCAGGCAGCTTTCAGCTTTCTCTGTATTCTGGTTGTCTTTTCTTCTTCTTGGGAATTCTGTTTCATGTAAAGGTCCTTTTTAAGAGAGTTACTTTTTCAGACAGTCTTTACATGCTGGTAGCTTGGCACTTCTCCTATCAACTGTTCCATTTTCCCTGGTCTTACATCCCCAAAGCATCGGGTTGTGTCACTGGCTTTTAAGGTTGTCAGTATATTAAATTCAAACTGGATTGGAGTTTGGTATTTGTCAGGGTATAATTTAAATTGATTGGCCTGAATCAAATCTGTTTTGTTGTTTCCAGGCAACCAGCTACCCTAGTTACTCCAATAGCTGGAGCAAATGTTACACTTTATTTTATTTGCAGAACACTTGGTGCTGTCAGGTAGTTTTTGCTAACTTTTAACCCTCTTAAAGCTACAGTAAACCTACATCTTCAGAACACTATCGACTGCTTTTTCCCATCATCACCTGATGAGAATGTCGAGTCCCGGATTCAGAGAAGGACTTTCAAAATGTGGTCTTCGATGCTGTTTGTCGCAACCAGAGACCTCCTCTGCCTTCAAAAAAGCTCAGGCCAGAGTGTTATTCCATGTTTGTAAAATAAAAACAAAATAGTACAGATGTTAGAAATTTAAAATCAGAAAAAGTACTGTAGAATCTTAGAGGGTCTGACAGCATCTGTGGAGAAGAAACAAAGTCAAGTTTTCAAGTTCAATTTCTGAATTAGAGTCATATTGGAATCAAAATGGTAATTTTGTTTCTCTCTCCTCAGACACTATCAGACTTGCTGTGTTTTTCCAACACTTACTGCTTTTGTTTCACCAGTTCCCTGAAATACAATCATGAACATCCTTTAAATGGAATTATACAATGAGGTATTAACACACAAACATGCATCATGTTGGACATGTATGTACTCTGCACAATAAGTTCACAATCACTCTTAATTTCTGTGGGTCCACTTTTATCTTGCAGATGAGAAAACTACCAAGCAGTAAGAAAATGACTTATTAGGTAGGGAGGCTGTAGAACATCAAGGAATAATAAGAACTGGAACTTTCTATTAAAATGAATGCATCAGATGACCAACTCATTTGGAATACTTACATTTTGGTATGCTCGCTTTTTCAAAAGTCAAAATAAGTTACCAAAATAAGAGATGATGCTCAATCAGAAGGGACACATGGGTGATGCATAGCCCATCACCTCCCCAGATGGGCAGATGCCATGTCAGTGACAAGGGAGTTACTTACAACTTTGAGCAATAGCATAAATCAGATGATATTGAATTTATCTCCCATTACACATTCCATGCAACATTCCTTGAATAAAGTCAACCAGATGACGGTATAATGGAAAACTAATCGGATAATTTCCATGTTACACTGTCTGTCACAAGAAGTCATCAATTTAAAATTGTCCTTGAGAGGGTATGAATAGAACTTCAGAGAAATTTCTGCATGCAGAGGCTTGATGGGACAAAGGAGATTGGGATGTAGGAACTAATGATATAGATAGAAACAAGAAAGATGTTCTGCAGAAGAAATCTTTACCCAGAGAGTGGTGGGGGCATGGAATGCGCTGCCTGTGGGAGTGGCAGAGTCAGAATCGTTGGTGACCTTTAAGCAGCAATTGGATAGGTACATGGATAGATGCTTAAGCTAGGACAAATGTTTGGCACAACATCGCGGGCTGAAGGGCCTGTTCTGTGCTTAAGCTAGGACAAATGTTCGGCACAACATCGCGGGCCGAAGGGCCTGTTCTGTGCTGTATTGTTCTATGTTCTATGTTCTATAAATATGAATGGCTCCAGGCTAAATTAAAAAGCAGAACCAAAAAAGTAATAATCTCTGGATTACTACGTGAGCCATAAGCAAATTGGCACAGGATCAATAAGAGGTAATTGCGTGGCTCAAAGATTGATGTGGGAGAAATTAGTTCAAATTCATGGGGCATTGACACCAGTACTAGAGAAGGAGGGAGCTGTTCTGAGGGAATGTGCTCTGCATGAATCATGTTGAGATCAGAGTCCTGGTGAATCACAAACTAGGGCTGTGACTAGGGCTTTAAACTGAATTGTGAGGGTGGTGGGTTCAGCTGCAGGGAAAATTATGGAACAAATTAAAGGGGGAGAGGACTCCGCAGATATTATTACAGTTTCCAGAACAAGCAATAGGACAGAGAGGATGGAAAGGGTCAGGAATCTAACTTCAGGCATAGCAAATAATGGGACAACAATAAAGACAGGGCACTCAGCTCAGGACAGAGGTAAGTGTAGTTAAATGTATTCTGTGCATGAAATAAGGTAAATGAGTTTGTAGCACAGATTAAAGTTAACAGTTACAATGAAGTAGGTATCACAGAGAAGTGGCTGCAAAGGGACCAGGGCTGAAAACTAAATATCCAAGGATATCCATCCTATCAAAAAGGTGGACAGATAAGAAGAGGCAGCAAGGTTGTCTTTTTAGTAAGAAATACAATTAAATTGATAGCAAGTGAGGATAAAAGGTCAGAAGGCATAGAGTCTGTGGGTAGAGTTTGGAAATCACAAAGCAAAAAGACTCTGATGGGAATTGTGTACAGGCCTTCTAGCAGTTGTCAGGATATGAGGAAGAAAATAAATCAGGAGATAGAAAAGGAATATAAGAAAAGCACTATTACAATAATCTGGGGGATTTCAATATGCAGGTGGACTAGGAATATCAGGTTGGTAGCGGATATCAAGAAAAGTAATTCAGAGAATATCTCCAAGGTGTTATTTTTTGGAGCAGTTTATAGATTAGATTACTTACAGTGTGGAAACAGGCCCTTTGGCCTAACAAGTCCACACCACCCCTCTAAAGAGCAACCCACCCAGACCCATTCCCCTACACCTAACGCTACTGGCAATTTAGCATGGCCAATTCACCTAACCTGCACATTTTTGGACTGTGGGAGGAAACCGGAGCAAACCCACACAGATACGGGTAGAATGTGCAAACTCCACACAGACAGTTGCCTGAGGCAGGAATTGAACCCAGGTCTCTGGCGCTGTGAGGTAGCAGTGCTAACCACTGTGCCACATAGAGCATATGTGGGAACAGGCATTTCTGGATTTGGTGATGCGTAATGAGGCAGACTTGGTCAAGGAGTTTAAGGTGAAGGAACCCTGAGAGGACAGTGATCATATGATGATAGGATTCATCCTGCAGTTTGAAGGAATAGAAGTTGGAATCTGATGTAACAGTATTACAACTGAGTAAAGGTAACTACAAAGACATGACAGAGGAGCTGGCCAGAGTTGATTGGAAGGGGCGTTGACTAGAGTGGAGCAGCGATGGCAGGTGTTCCTGGGGATAATTCAGGAGGCACAATTCATCCCAAGGAAGAAGAAACATTCTCAGGAGAGGACAGGGTAACCGTGGCTAACAAAGGAAGTCAGGAAGCATTCAAAAGCAAAAGAAGAAGTATACTGTTTGTTGAAGATTGGTGGGAAGCAAGAGAACAGATGAAAAAGACTAGCAAATGATAACTAAAACAGCGACCAGGGGTGGAAGATGAAGTATGAGAGTAAGCTAGCTGGTAATATAAATGATTTGGAGATGCCGGTGTTGGATTGGGGTGTACAATGTTAAAAATCACACAATACCAGGTTATCGTCCAACAAGTTTATTTAGAAGCACTAGCTTTTTCCAAATAAACCTGCTGAATTATAACCTGGTGTGTGATTTTTAACTTAGTGATACAAAAGAAGACTGCAAGTGTTTTTTTTAAATTTCTAAAAGATAAGAGAGGGAAGAGTGGACATTGGACTGCTGAAAATGAGGCTGAAAAAGTAGTGGGAAATGGGGAGCAAAGAAATGGCAGAGGAACCGAAGAGGTATTTTGTAACAGTCTTCACAGTGGAAGACTAGCACGTACCAGAACTGACAAAGAATTGGGGGCAGAGATGTGTTTAGTAGTCATCACTAAGGATACGTTGCCGGGGAGCTGAAAAATCTGAATTTGGAGAAATCACCCAGACCAGATGGACTACACCTCAGACTTCTTAAAAAAAAAACAGCTGAGAAGTTTGGAGAAGAGGTCAGAGAGGGGCCCATAGGACTGGACAATGGCTAATGTAACACGCCTGTTTTAGTAAGGGAGCGAGGCAGAAAACAGGAAACTATAGACCTGTTAGCCTGATCTTAGTTGTTGGTAAGATTTTACAATCCATTATTCAGGATGAGAAATTCAGGATGGATTACTCGGAAATGCATGGTAAAATAGGGCTGAGTCAGCATGGTGTTTCATCAAGAGGAGGTCATGCCTGACAAATCCATTAGAATTCTTGGAGATATGAGAAAATTAGACAAAGGTGAGCCAGTGGACGTGATCTATTTGGATTTTCAGAAGGATTTGACAATGTACCACACAGGAGACTGCTAAATACGATAAGAGCCAATGGTGTTAGGGGCAAGGCACTGGTACGGATAGAGGAATTAATGACTGGCAGAAGACAAAAGAGGAGGGATAAAGTGATCTTTTTCAGAATGGCAGCTGTTGACCAGTGGAGTTCCGCAGGGGTCAGTGTTCTAACCCTTCATGTTATACATTAATGATCTGGACAAAGGAACTGAGGGCATTGTAGCTAGGTTTTCAGATTACATAAACTTCGGTGGAGAGACAGGTCATATTGAGGAAGTGGAGAGGCTGTCCAAGGAATTTATCAATCTAGGAGAGAGAGGGCAAAATAGTAGCAAATGGAATACAATGTTGGAAAGAATAAAGCCATGCACTTTGGTTAGAAGAATAGAACTGTAGACTACTTTCTAAATGGGGAAATGGTTAAAAATTCTGAAACACAAAGGGACTTGGAAGTCCTAGTTCAGGATTCTCTTAAGGTTAACATGCAGGTTGAAGTTGGTAGCTATTAAGGCAAATGTAATGTAAGCATTCATTTAAAGAGAGCTAGGTTATAAGGGATTACTGCTGAGGCTGTATAAGGCTCTGGTCAGACCACAATTGGAATATTGTGAGCAGTTTGGGCCCCATAGATGAGGCAGGATGTGCTGGCATTGGAAGGAGTCCACAGGAGTTTTACAAAAATGATCCCAGGGATAGAGGGCTTGTCATACAAGGAGCAGTTAAAGATTCTGAGTCTCGAATCAATGAAGTTGAGGGGGGATCTGATTGAAACTTACAGAATACTGAAAGACATGGAGAGAGTGGATGTGAGAAGGTGTTTCCACGAGTAGGAAGAGATTAGGACCAGAGGGCACAGCCTTTAGAACTGAGATGAGGAGAAATTCCTCCAGGCAGAGGGTGATAAATCTGTGGAAAGCCGGAGAGCGCTGTGAAGGCCAAGTCATTGAGTGTATTTAAGACAGAGACAGATGGGTTATTTAAAGATCTTGGAAATATTATGTGGCACGGTGGCTCACAGCACCAGGGTCCCAAGGTTCGATTCCAGCCTCAGGTGACTGCGTGGAGTTTGCACATTCTCCCCATGTCTGCATGTGTTTTTTCCCACAGTCCAAAGATGTGCAGGTCAGGTGAACTGGCCATGTTATGTCGCCCATAACGTTAGTTGCATTAGTCAGAGGGAAATGGGTCTGGGTGGGTTACTCTTCGGAGGGTCAGTGTGGACTTGTTGGGCTGAACAGCCTGTTTCCACATTGTAGGGAATCTACTCTATAGCTTGGGTTGTGTTTGGAGTTGTTGGTTGGTTTGGAAAGCCAGTGGATTTTTTTGAAAATGTTTCATCTCCTTCCTGGGTGACATCTTCAGTGCTATGTAACCCCTGGAGGCTGAAGATATCACTCAGGACAGAGACAAAACTTTTGCAAAACATGCAACTAGCTCGACGAGCCAACCAACAACTCCAGATACGTTATTGAATGGTAAGGGGATCAAGGGTTAGAGGGAGAATGCTGGGGAAAGGGGTTGAGAAACGTATCTGCTTGATTTAACGGTGAAGGAGACTCGATGGGTCAAACGGCCTAATTCAACTCCTACAGTCTTATAGGATACTTGGTTGTGGAAATGGCTAATTAGTATTTTTAAAAGAATTTTAAAGAGATAATTGGACAAATATCTGAAACAAAGGAAACTAAGGGCTACTGGAAGTGAGCAATGAAGTGGAATTAGCTTTGGGCTGCTTTACATAGAAATAGTGCAGGCACAGTGTGTTTTAGAGGCTTTCGTCCTGGAATTGTCCAGGGTTCTGCTCGTTCACAGTGAGAAAGTGTTGCTGAGGAAGAGTATAGAAACAGATTTAGCCCACAGAGCTTGATCTGTCATTCATTACCTCAAGTTTAATCTATACTTCAGCTACAGTGATCAACCTTTCTGCATTCTCCAGACTCTAAATAATTCTATCAATTTTAAGCAATGACTGGTTTTTGACAGAGATTTTTTAAATTTCTAATACTCTATGTGAAAAACTGATTCCCAATTTCAACTGTGTTTTACTAACTATTGATGACCAAGATTTGTTTATTAACATCTATAATATAAGCACTATTCTTACCCATCCTGAATAGATTAAGTATTTGTGAAACTCAGGTTTCATAGGTTCATGGCATTGCCTCCTACCGTATAGGGAGTTGGTTAGCTTTGTTGGTTGGACAGCTGATGCAGAGTTATGCCAAAAGCATAAGTTCAATTCCCACACAAGCTGAGGCCACCATGAAGGTTCTGCCTTCTCACCCTTGCTCCTTGCCTGAGGTACGGCAACTCTCAAATTAAACTTGCCACGAGTCATCTCTCTCTGATGACAAAGCAGCTCCTTTGGGACTGTGGTGGTGACTCCTACCAGACAAGGTAATGGATTCTCAATTAGCTGATTATATATTCAAATTAATTGCTTCTGGTTAAATTGAACACAAAAATGTCATTTTATCAGCTAATCCAAGCAGCAACCCCAATTTCTGAATGCTTTATTAAGGCATTCAATTAATTTCTTCAGTGTTTATTCATTTGAGAAAACTATGTAAGAAGTTAACTCCAGCATCCATCTGAAGGAGCAAATCCTGTGACTGGATTCCTTGTAGAGTCTGTGTCAGTGTAGAAAAAATGCACTAATGTATATTCCCCAACATTTTGTTTCTTCATTTTCCTCAATTTTTTCCTGAAAATTTGTGCTTAAGTATCTGTACCTAGGCACATTCCTACCTAAGATGGCGCCATAAGCGACAACTTGTAAACTTTGCACTGTATTCATGTGAGTGCATTTGACAATAAAGTTAATTCTAATTCAATATCTGGAGCAACACAAAAGGAAAAGATATACATTATTTTAGAAAAGCAAAAACCATCACTAAATGCTTTGGCAGCCAAAAAAGCTGTTGCTACATCCTGCTGAAAGGTGGTTGTATGACTGCACATTGAAACTGCTGACAGAAGTTAAAAAGAGAGTATTACCATAGCAACCATCTGCAGTGGAAGGAGTGTGAACTTCCTCTGTTGCTTTAGATGTCTACATCAGGACTGGTGTGAAAATAGGACTGGGAATTAATGTCACAGCTTCCTGCAGAATTGTTCATGTCCCAGATACGCTGGGGTGAGCCACCAAGGCTGTTGACGCCCAATTATAAATATCGTATAATCATACTTAAGTACTTGAAGTGCTACTCCACTAGCCAGCAGGCAGTACTATAAAATTACATTAAGTTCCAATAGTACCTAAACTTTGTCAGATTGTGAATCAAAAGTCCCCTGAAACAGTACATGGATTGCTATAATGGTTAAAACTCATGTCTTATTGCAGCCATTGATCTGAAATTTCATAGATTTCTTCTACTTTTATTCATTCATCAGATGTTAACATTGCTGATGGACCTCATGGTTACTGTCATTTATTGTCTCTTAGAAGCTGGTGGTGAGCTACCTTCTTAATCTGCAGCAGTCCATCTAGTATATATATACTCAATGCACATAGGGAAGTTTGAGGATTGTGACCCAGTGACAATGAATGATCTTTGAATATGTTCCAAGGATGGTATATGGCTTGCAGTGGAACTTGCAGGTGGTGGTGTTCTCAAGTATCTACTGTCCTTGTCATCTTGGTGGTAAGGGTCACAGATTTGGAAAGTGAAGTCAGTGGAGATTTTGAGTAGTGGAAGTAGATTTTGTAGATGTACACACAGTTGTCACTTGTTAAACACCAGAGATTAAAAGGATACTTTAGACACGACTCAGGCAAATATTTTTCTGGTCAAAGTTTTACTTCAGTTTAGAAGAGTAAACCAACATTATTACAATAATTTTGTTACACAAAACAAAGAGAACAGAAGCACTGTGCACTCAAGGGTGGACTCAACATGTTTGTGCCATCTAGACACAAACGTTCCCATCCAGATTTCCAAGGCCAACAGGCACCACTGTACAGCAGACTCAGCTGTAGTCCAGGGACTCCACTCAGACGTAGTGGGAGGGAGAAAGAAGACCTTTTGAGCATCTTGATGGCATGGGTGACACTTGTTTGTGAATAAAGTCCCATGTTTGTAAATATATGGTCACTTCTGACTGTTATCTGTTGGTCTGAATCTGTGTAGCCAAAAATGCAAACTTGAAGGTACTGAAGCCACCAATCCTTATCCCTAGACCATGTTCCCTGGACCAAAGTATGAAATGAGCAGCTTATGCATGAGTTGGTGATGGGTCATGTGCAGAGATCTGTGACCTTGGCAACTCAGTTCCATACCTTCAGGGGCACAGACATTGCTATCACATGCAGACATTAGAGATCAAAGTGTTAACCTGTTTGATGTGGTCAGGAGCAAATACCTGAGATCCACTCTGTCAAATGGCTTTTTTGATGAGAGGAGAGATAGATGTATACCAGACTTGTTTTATGAGAATCATGGATCACATCCAGACCCATAGGGCAGCACGATGACTCAATGGTTACCTTCTGCCTCACAGCGCCAGGGACCCAGGTTTGATTCCAACCTTGGTTTACTGTCTGTGTGGAGTTTGCATATTCTCCCCATGTCTGTTTGGGTTTCCTCCGGGTAATTCAGTTTCCTCCAATATCCAAAGGTATGCAGGTTAGGTGGACTGGCCATGCTAAATTGTCCATAGCATCCAGGGATTAGTCATGGGAAATAACAGGGATAGGCAGGAGGTTGGGTCTGGAGCGGATGCTCTTCAGAGGATTCATGCAAACTCAATGGGCCAAATAGACTCTTTCTGCACTGTAAGTATTCTATGACCAGGTGGATAGTAACATGAATGCTCCAGTCCAGGACCATGTAGAACTGGTCTGGGTGTTCTATAATTAATCTCACAACCCATTCATTAAAAAGATAAATGGAGGAAAATTTGATGAAACAGATTTGTAGTAAATCGGCAATCTATTGAAATACACGGAAAAGTAAACCAAGAGGCATGTAGGCACTGTAACAATTATTTTTACCGCCTTCCTTTATGTTTGTTCTAAGGTGTTGGCTCAAACCTATGCAAGAAATGTTTGGAAACAATATCTGCTGTCAGTTAGAGCTTGGTAATTTTTAAAACAGAAAACAGAAACAGAAATTGTCCAGGTTGTGCTCTGATTCCATCCTTGACATTCACGAACTGAATCACACTACTTTTCATTCATTCACATGGAGCTGATTGGATTTTTGATTGGTGGCTTAACAGATAAGAATCCATTTCAATCAATCCTGTGCCTTTGCATTATAAATGTGTAACACTCAGATGTGTAGCAAAATTGAATGGTGTGATGCAGAAGACAAACGTTTGATTAAATCAATGATCGAGATGAGAGTAAACAAAATGTGCAAGGTTATCGATAAAAACAAACTGAAATCAAAGGAACTACTGGATAGCTTAAATAGAATCAAAATAGTTAAAAATATTCTATTCTCCAACAGAGAGAAATCCTCTTCCATCTCATTTCCACAATCTGCCAATGGGACCACCGTAGGAGATCGATTGTTTCAGAATGGAGATGAAGAGAAACTTCTTCAACCAGAGAGTGGTGAATCTATGGAATTCATTGCCAAAGAAGGCTGTGGAGGCCAGGTCATTGGGTATATTTAAGACGGAGATAGATAGGTTTCTGGGGAGAAAGTGGGAGAATGGGATTGGGAGACTTATCAGCCATGATTTAATGGCAGGAGACAAAAAAGCGTAGATGCTGGAATCCGAGGTTGACAAGCAGGGTTACACCCAAAACCTTGACTTCTCCACCTCCTGATGCTGCCTGGCTTGCTATGTTCTTCCAGCCATGATTGAATTGTGGAGCAAACTCGATGGGCTGAATGGCTTAATTTCTGCTCCTATGGCTTATCATCTTATGTAAGCAAGAAGCAGATCAGGCTATCATTGGGAGTTGCGATGTCTGTTCTGGTTGAACAGGAAGTTGGTGAGGGCACTTTTGGAGTACTATCTACAGTTCTAGTTGCCTTGTCTTATTGTGCGAGATAAGTGGCTATGCAGCCCCATCTACGGCACTTTTTATTTCCCTTCCCAGGAACAAAGACACGGAGGAGTCTGTCCAAAACTTTTTCATTCAACTTTGCAAAGTCGGGTGCTGTTCCCAAAGGTACACACACACAAGCATAGTAATCTCCACACATTATATACATGTATATGTGGGCTGGGTCTACCACTGCTGCCTTGACCAACGAGTGCTCGGATTCCCCACTGTTTTCCTTATTTGGGTTCTGGTGCCTGCGATTATTTTGTTATTCCCTTGGCCAATCAGTGTTTGAGCTTCCCGTTCTTCCCTTATATGGATGATGTTGTACAACTGTGGTTAAGGGCGGCCTCTCAACTATCGAGGAAAGCTGTTACAACTGTTTCATTCATATAAACGTGGGGGAGGTCCGGCAACAGTTTCGAGTGTCTGCTTGTGTTCACTATGAGGTAGAAAAGACTAAAAGGCAGCTAACCGTTTAAAAATTACACTACCCCCTACATTATGAAGGATGTATTAATTTGGAAAGGGTTCAGAAAAGATTTACCAGAATGTTGCCAGAATTAGAGGGTTTGAGTTATAAAGAGAGGCTGGAACTTTTTCCAGTGGAGCACAGGAGGTTGAGGGGTGTCCTTATAGTGGTTTATAAAATCATGAAGGGCATAGATAAGGTGAATAGCAAAGTTCTTTTCCCTTGGGTCGATGAGTTCAAGACTAGGAGGCATATTTTTAAGGTGAGAGGAGAAAGATTTGAAAGGGATCTGAGGGGCAACATTTTCACATTGTGGGTGGTTCATAAGTGGAATGACCCACCAGAGGAAATGGGAGATGCAGGTACAGTTAAACAATTAAAAGAAATTTGAATAGTACATGAATAGGAAAGGGTTGGAGGGATATGGGCCAAGCACAGGCAAGTTGGACAAGTTTATTTTGGGAAACTCGTTGTGCATGGGTGAGCTGGACTGAAGGGTCTGTTTCCATGCTGTATGACTCTGTGTGTATGTATTCAGCCCCTCAAGCCCATCTCCAACTTAAAAAGATCATGGCTGATTTGATTATAACCTCAAATCTTTGCTTAAGTAGAATCTACCTACTTCTGTCTTAAAAATATTCAAAGATTATTTTCACTGTCTTTTTATCAAGAGACAGTGGACAGGATCTAGGGAGTCAGAATGTGAGCTAGTTGTGACAGGATTCCTAGCCTCTGATCTGCTCTTGTAGCCACTGTATTTATATAGCCAGTTATTCAGTCCAAACTAGTTTCAGTCATTCGTTGCTGTTTTGAATGTTCTGTCCAATCTTCTGATGTGCTAACTCCATTGGACAAATGACAGCTTTTACTCTAAGTTTATTCTATCCTTAACTATTCTAACTGGATGGTAGGTCCATCCTTTTGAATTTTTCTTAGTCATTGGAATATTAGTATTCTGAAATATCTCAGTGGAGTCTGCTATTATATATCTGTTGACCTATCCTTTAACTTAATTTGCCAAATAATTTTAGCCATTGTACTACCATGCCTTCATAATTGCACTGAAAAAATAATCTCTGAGTCATGCTTCTCTCTCACCAACTGTAGCTAAAATTCAATCATATTATGGTCACCTCTACCTTGGGGTGTCTTTACAATGAAGCCAATACAATGGACAAGCACAATGGCTCATAGTGCTAGAGACCCGGGTTCGATTCCAGCCTCGGGTGACTGTCTGTGTGGAGTTTGCACATTCTCCCCGTGTCTGTGTGGGTTTTCTCCAGCTGCTCTGCTTTCCTCCCACAGTCCAAAGATGTGCAGGTTAGGTGGATTAGCCATGCTAAATTGCCCATAGTGTTCAGGGATGTGTAGGTTAGGTGCATTAATTAAGGTGATAATAGGGTAAAGAGAATGGGTCTGGGTGGGTTACTCTTCAGGGGGTTGGTTTGGACTTGTGAGCCGAAGGTAGTTTCGACACGAAGTCCTGTCTCATTGCACAATACCAGGTCTATTATATTCTGCTGATCCCAGATAATGTTCTAGTAAACTACCCAGAAAACATGCTGTGAACTCCTCATCTAGGCTACCTTTACACATCTGACTTTCTAATCAATATGTAGTTTAAAATCTCCAGTGATTATTGTTGAGACTTGCTGAAAAGTTCCTATCATTTCTTCCTTTATACTTCCCCATATTGCATGGTGACTATTAGAAGGCCTTTCCTGCCCTTCCTGTCATGGTCATACTGTCATAGATTCATAGAGACCTACAGCACTAAGACAGGCCCTTTGGCCCAAACTGGTCCATGCCGGTCAAAATATCAATCCCCGCTAGCCCCATTACCATCCACTTGGCCGATATCCTTCTACACTTTTCCTATCCATGTATTTGTTCAAATGCCTTTTAAATGTTTTTTTTTAATGTACCTGCCTCAACCACTTCCCCGGGCAACTCATTCCATATGCGTACCACCTCTGTGTAAAAAAGGTTACCCCTCAGGTTCCCTTTTATTCATTTCCCCTGAGCCTCAAAATGATGCCCTCTATTCCTTGATTTTCCAACCCTGGGAAAAAGACCGAGTGAATTCACCCTATCCATGTTTCTCATGACCTTATACACTTCTATAAGATACCCCTCAGTCTCTGATGCTCTAAGGAAAAAAGTCCTAGCTTATCCAACCTCTCCCTATAGCTCAGACCGTTGAAGAAATTGTAAATTTCTTCTGCACTCTTTCCAGTTTAATAACATTTTTCCTATAGTAAGGTGACAAAAACTGAACACAATACTCCAAGAGCGGCCTCACCAACATCCTATACAATTGCTCTATAACTTCCCAACTTCATACTCAATGCCCTGACTGATGAAGGCCAGTGTGCCAAAAGCTTTCTTCACTGCCCTGTTTACCTGTGACTCCACTTTCAGAGAACCGTGCACCTGAACTCCAAGGTCCCTCCATTCCACTACCTCCTTAAGGCCCTAACATTCAGCATGAAACTCCTACCGTGATTTGACTTGCCAAAATGCAAGACCTTACACTTATCTATATTAAATTCCATTTGCAATTTCTCAGCCCACTTTCCTAGCTTATCAATGTCCTGCTGCAATTTCTGAGAACCTTCCTCACTGTCCACGATAGCAGCTATTTTAGTGTCATCAGCAAACTTACTAATCATGCTTTGTACATTTTAATCCAAATCATTAATATTGACAACAAACAGCAACGGGCCCAAGCACTGACCCCTGAGGCACTCCACTAGTCACAGGCCTCCACTCCGACAAGTATCCTATTTCCCTCTGCTTCCTATCATCAATCCAATTGTGCATCCAATTTTCCAGCTTGCCCTGGATTCCATGTGATCTAACTTTCCAAAGCAGCCTACCCTGTGGAACCTTAACAAAGGCCTTACTGAAATGCCTATAGACTACATCTACTGCCCTACTCTCATCAACCTTCCTGGCCACTTCACCAAAGAACTCTAACAAATTTGTAAGGCATGATCTCCCATGCACAAAGCTATGCTGACTATCCCTAATCAAACCCTGTCTTTCCAAATGCATGTATATCTTATCTCGCAGAATCTTCTCAAGGAATTTACCAATCACAAATTTTCGGCTTGCTGGTCCATAATTCACAGGTTTTTCTTTGCAGCCCTTCTTGAATAAGGGCACAACATTTGCTACCCTCCAGTCTTCCGGGACCTCACCCGTGGATAATGATGATTCAAGAATATCAGCCAGGGCTCCTGCAATTTTTTCTCTAGCCTCTTGCAGCATTCTTCGACATATCTGGTCAGGACCAGGAGATTTATCCACCTTCATACAATTCTAATACATCCAATACCTCCTCTATTGTAGTATGGACTATCCCCAAGATATGACCACTAACTTCCCTAAGTATCCAAGGCTTCATGTCTTTCTCCACGATAAACATAGAGGAGAAATATTCACTGAGGACTTTGCCTATCATACATGTCCACTTTTTAATGTACCTGCCTCAACCACTTCCCCGGGCAGCTCATTCCATATGCGTACCACCTCTGTGTAAAAAAGGTTGCCTCTCAGGGCATACATGTTCACTTTGGTCCTTAAGGAGTCCTATTCTCTCTCTAATTATTATTTTTCCTTTAATATACTTAAAGAGCCTCTTTGGATTCACCCTAATCTTCTCATCCAAGGCTAACTTGGGCCCCCTTTTTGCCCTCCTTGTTTTCATCTTCAATAAACTCCTGTATTCCCATTGTACCTCCAGGAATTCCCTTGATCCCAGCTGCCTGTACCTGAGCCATACCTCCTCCTTTTTTTCTGGTCAAAGCCTCAATATCTCTTATCATCCAGGATTCCCTATTCCTAATAAACTTATCCTTCACCCTCACAGGAACATATAGACCTTGAATTCTAGCTATCTCATTTTTAAAAGCCTCCCACTTGTCAGAGGTCCCTTTGCCTGCAAACAAACTAGTCTAATCAAGCTCCTGTCTAATTCCATCAAAATTCACCTTGCCCCAGTTTAGAACTTGAAGCTGTGGACCAGTTTAGTCCCTCTCCATAACTATTTTAAAATTAATAGAACTATGGTCACTGGTCCCAAAGTGCTCCCCCACTGTCACCTCAGTCACATGTCCTGTCCTATTTCCCATGAGTACGTTGGATTTTGCCCCTTCCTGAGTAGGACACTCTATATACTGCTCGAGGAAATTTTCCTGAATGTACTTAATATATTCCACCATAAACACTTAATGCTCTGGCAGTCCCAGTCTACGTTAGGAAAATTAAATCTCTTACTATGACAACTTTATTGTTCTTGCAAGTCTCCCCAGTCTCTCTGTATACTTGTTTCTCTATTTCCTGTTGACTATTTGGGGGTCTATAGTACAACCCCCAATAACGTCACCATCCCCTTCTTATTTCTTAGCTCCACCCACAAAGCCTTACTAAATGATCTTTTTGTTCTTTCATCTCCGATTGCTGCTTTGATACTCACATTAATCAAAAATGCAACACCCCCTCACCTCTTTCCACCTCCCCTGTCCTGCCTAAAGCACCATACCCTGGCACATTAAGCTGCCAGTCCTGTCCCTCCCTTAGCCATGTTTCTGTAAAGGTTATATCAGACCAATCCCACATACTTATCCACACCCTGAGTTCATTGGCCTTATCCGTCAACCTTTTGCATTGAAATAGATGCAATTTAATCCAACAGCATTCCTTGCTCTGTTATGTTCCAGCTTAATCTGTCTCTTCACTTTACTATTTCTGATTACTGTATCTCTTTCCAGCCTCGCATACCTCTCTGCTTTGTAGATTCCACCTTTCCTGCCAATCCAGTTTAAACCTTCCATTGTAGCATTAGCAAACCTGGCCACCAGGATATTGGTCTCCCTCCAGTTCAGATGCAACCCATCCCTCTTGAACAGGTCACCTCGGCTCGAGAAAAGATTGCAATGACTTAAAAATCTGCATCCCTGCCCCCTGCACCAATTCTTTAGCCACGCATTCATCAGCCATATCCTCCTGTCCTTACCTTGACCAGCACGTGGCATTGGAAGTAATCTGAAGATTATCACCGACAAGGTCCTTGTTTTTAACTTTTTTCCTTTCTCTCTATAATCACACTGAAGGATAACATGCCTATTTCTACCTGTGTCATTTGTGCCAATGTGCACAATGATGTCTGGCTGCTCACCCTTCCCCTTGAGAATGTTCTGCAGCCATTCTGAGACATCCTTGCGCTGGCATCTGGGAGGCAACACACCATCCTGGATTCCCATTTGCGACCAGTGAATCTCCTATCTGACCCCCTAACTATCGAGTCTTCTATCATGCCGTCCTGTTTACTGTTACTCTTTCCTGCTGTGCCCCAGAGCCAGTCATAGCACGACGAACCTGTCTACTGCTGCTTTCCCCTGAATGGTCAACCCCACCCCCCCAACATTATTCAAAATATATCCTTGTTTTCAAGGGGAATGGTTTCATGGGTTTCCCAGACTCTCTGCCTACTCTCCTTGCCTTTCTTTGTAGTCACCCAGCTACTCTCTGCCTGCATTTTCGATGTGACTAACTCACAAAAACTCTTACTTATGAAGCGCTCAGCATCTTGGATGATCCTGAGTGCATCCAGTTCCAGTTTCCAGTTTCCTAACATGGTCTCCCAGGAGCTGCAGCTGGGTGCACTTCACCCAGGTGTTGTCATCAAGGATAATGGAAGTGCCCCTGAGTTCCCACATCCTGCAGGAGGAACATGCAACCAGCCTAACTGCCATCTCAACTGTTGTAAAACTAAAACGGAAAGTTAAAAGGAGCTTACCTGAGCTTACAGATACCTTTTGCTGAGCCACTGTTCTCTAAAGCCTCTCAAGCCAAAGCCTTACTTCTTACTCTGCCACCAACAAATTTTGCATTAGTATGTCTTTCTACACCCACCCACCACCCCATCCTTTCTTGGGTTAGAGGAGGTGGGAAGGAGGGAAACACTACTGTGATGTTACATTTGGGCTTCAAGCACTCCTTCATACCAGGTCCACAATGATCTGCTCTTCAGTGCAGCTGACTACTTCCAGGCTGTAATGTGTGCACCAAAGTGATTCCTCACCCTCTTGGTCTATTTATCATTTCCCTTGTTAATACCTTTCTCTTTTGCCCTGTCTCTACTATTTGATTTACCACATCTTCCTAAAATTTGCCTCACTACTTAGTGTAAAATCGTCCCTGTTAAGCAGCTCACAAAAACATGTTCCCTCATATAACTTTTGAGGCTCTGCATCTTTGATGCCTAGCTCCTCCTACCGATTACACAGAATCTCAGTGCTTCTCTGTCTGTGTCATCATTACCTACCCCATGAACCATAATAAGTGGATCCTCCCCCTCCATCTGTAAGATCTTCTCCAGTCCAGAGCAGATGTTCCAAGCACCAGCACAGGGCAGGCAACACAGACATAGAACACAGAACAGGAACAGGTGCTTCAGCCCACCATGTCTGCGCAGACTATGATACCGTTCTAAAATAATCCCATCCATTTGCACATGACCTGTTTCCCTTTATTCCTTGCTTCTTTATAAGTCCATATAAGTGCCTCTTAAACACTGCCATCGTATCTGCTTCTACCACCTCCCCTGACAGTGTCCCAGGCAACAACCACACACTGTGTTAAAAAAAACCTGCCTCACACATTTCCTTTAAACTTGCCCCTTCTCACCTTAAACCTATGCCTTACAGTATTTAACATTTATAAGCTGGGAAAAAGACTCTGACGATCTACCCTATCCATGCTTCTCATAATTTTACATACTTCTATCAGGTCACCCCTCAGGCTCCAATGTCTCATCAAAACAGTCCAAAGTTGTCCAACCCCTCCTTATAGCTAATACACTCCAATCCAGGTAACATCCTGGGAAACCTCTTTTGCACCCTCTCCAAAATATCCACATCATTCCCATAGTGTGGCCACCAGAACTGCACACAATATTCCAAATGTGACCCAACTGAGTTTTATACAGCTTCTAAATGACTTGCCAACTTTTATACTCAATGCCCTGACTGATGAAGGCAAGCATGCCATACATCTCTTTTATGAGCTTATTAACATAGCTCCACTTTCAGGGAGCTATGAACTTGCACACCAAGATCCCTCTGTACATCAATACCATAGGGTTCCTGCCATTCATGGTACATTTCCCTCTTGCATTTACCCTCACAAAATGCATCACCATACAATTGTCCAGACTGACCTCCAAATGCAATTTCTCCACCAAACTTTCCAACTTATCTATATCAAAAGCTGTATCTTTTGACATCTTTCATACTATCCACAACTCCATCAAATTTCTTGTTGTCTGCAATCAGACCACCTACATTTTCATCCAAATCATTTGTTTATGTTACAAACAGTACAGGTCCCAGCATGATCCTTGGAGAACTCCACCAATCACAGACCTCCATTCTGAAAAACATTCACCCTCAACTATCATATGTCTTCTTATATCCAACTTACCAACTCAGCATGGATGCCTTGCGAGTTATTCTTCTGGATCAGCCTACCATGAGGGACCTTGTCAAACACTTCACAAACAGTCTATATTGACAATATAAACTGCCCTACCCTCAACAGTCATCTTCATTACCTCCTCAAAAACCGCAATCAAATTTGAGAGTCAAGACCTCCCGTGCTCTCTTTTGCAAAGCAAGTAAATCCTGTCCCTGAGAATTGTTTCCAATAATTTCCCTCCCGTTACTGTGACCCCTGGTTCTGGTCTCCCTAGTCATCATGAAAATTCTTCCTGCAGTTACCCTTTCTCATCTTGTTAGAATTTTATAGGTTTCAATGATATCCCTCATTTTTATAAACTCCAGTGAATATCTCTGGATAAAGAAATTTCTCTCATCTCAGTATCAAATTACCAGTCTGGCATCCCTAAATCATAGACATCTTTTCATCTTGTACAATATAGTTCATTATTTTTCATTTCTTCATTTAGCAAGTATTCAATTTCTTCTCTTAAAAGTAAACTGGCAGCCATTTTTGCGTATGTTCAATAACTGACTCCTTGATAACAAAAAAATGAAATTAGGATCAAACAAGTCAAACTTCACTCAGGGATCTGACTTGTCTAGTACTATCAGCAGCTGAAATCATAAAAGCTGTCAGTAAACCTTTTCTAGCACAGCATTTCCACTACTGGAATACTCGAACTGATACTTGCTTAGAATTCTCAATCATTTATTCTCAGTATTAATGACTTGTTTTCTTTGTCCTCTGTTCATAGTGCTTACACCAGTCCTTGAAAGTATCCGGATCCTAATCATTTCATAATTGCCTGAAATTTCCCTATAATACACTGAAATTTCCTCGTTTATACATGTGGATGTTTCAATAATTGCCAGAAGAGAAACCATTAATTATATTAGGTGGTGAGTTAATCAACCCTGGGATTCTGAAACACTAATAGGAATTTTACATTCAAATGAACTCTGCAGACCATGTGTTTTCAATATTCAAGTATTAATACATAGGTTTAGAAGTAAAATGGAAGTGATTATGTTCAGCTGAATGTATAACCATTAATAAAAGAGGAAACAAATTCATTCATGGCCACAAATCTTTGTTGTTCTAAAACACGTGTTGTCTTAAGGGATTAAGCACTCAAGTCAAATGTTTGTTTGCACAAGATTTCAGCATAGAGACATAGAGAAGTACAGCATGGAAACAGACAATTTGGTCCAACTCATCCATGCCGACTAGATATCCTAGCCTAATCCAGTCCCATTTGCCAGCACTTGGCCTATATCCCTCTAAACCCTTCCTATTCACATACCCATCCAAATGCCTTTTAAATGCTGCAATTGTACCAGCCTCCACCACTTCCTCTGGCAGCTCATTCCACAAATACACCACCCTCTGTGTGAAAAAGTTGCCCCTTAGGTCCCTTTTATATCTTTCCCCTCTGACCATAATCCTATGCCCTCTAGTTCTGGACTCCCCCACCCCAGGGAAAAGACCTTGTCTATTTATCCTATTGATGTCCCTCATGATTTTATAAACCTCTATAAGGTCACCCTGCAGCCTCTGATGCTCCAAGGAAAACAGTCCCAACCTTTTCAGTCTCTCCCTGTAGCTAAAATCCTCCAACCCTGGCAACATCCTTGTAAATCTTCTCTGAACCCTTTCAAGTTCCACAACATCCTTCCAATAGGATGGAGACCAGAATTACATGCAATATTCCAAACGTGGCCTAACCAACGTCCTGTACAGCTGCAACATGACTTCCCAACTCCTATACTCAATGCTCTGAGGGAAGCATACCAAACACCTTCTTCACTATCCCATTTGCCTACAACTCTACTTTCAAGGAATTATGAACCTGCACTCCAAGATCTCTTTGTTCAGCAACACTCCCCAAGACATTAACATTAAGTGTATAAGTCTTGCTCTGATTTGCTTTCTCAAACTGCAGCACCTCGCATTTATCTAAATTAAACTCTATCTGCCACTTCTCAGTCCATTGGCCCATCTGGTCAAGATCCCATTGAACTCTGAGGTAACCTTCTTCGCTGTCCACTCCACTTCCAATTTTGGTGTCATCTGCAAACTTATTAACTATTCCTCTTATGCTCGCATCCAAATCATTTATATAAATGACAAAAGGTAGAGGTCCCAGCACCGATCCTTGTGGCACTCCACTGGTCACGGGCCTCCAGTCTGAAAAACAACCCTTCACCACCATCCTCTGTTTTCTACCTTTGAGCCAGTTCTGTATCCAAATGGCTAGCTCTCCCTGGACTTGTGAAGTATTTATGAACTAAAGTTATTGAACAATCGAGTGAAAGGTTTATTTTAAAAAGGGATTCATAGGAGCGATTTAAATATATTTTTGCATGAATTAACGTTTTCACAACATGATACCATAAAGAGACTGATAATAATTTTATCGCCTGTCGGGCTGCCACTTGAGTTATGTCTATGCTGGATAACAGGTGTATTGAAATGAAGAAGGAATGGCAAAGTGTAGGGATGGGCAGTATCAGTTGACGCTAAGTTGGCAGAGTGTCTATAAAAGGTAATGGTTATAAGCAGCAAAGGCTAGAGGCAGTGTATAGATGTGCATAGGATGGCATGGGAGGGCTATGAAACGCAGTCACAGGTGAGTGCAGGGGAACAGTTTGCTGCAGTGGGTATGAGTCATCATGGAGGGATGCAGAGGTTGACATAGATGGGACAGTAGGGGGGGATGTTATATGCTTTATTCTTTATTTTTAAAGTTTTGACATTGTTCTTCTTGAGCCCCAAACTTTCCTCCCAGCCTACCTCCGCAATCAGCAGACTCTTAAGCTCTTTGCTGGTCACCTGAACCAGCCCCAAAGCCAGCTCACTTGCCAGACTGAAATTCTGAAGGAAAAACCCAATACAGGAAGGGTCACTGGACCCAAAATATTAGTTTTGATTTCTCTTCACAGATAGTGCCAGACCTGCTGAGCTTTTCCAGCAACTTCTGATTTTGTTTCTAACTTACAGCATCTGCAGTTCTGTCAGCATCTGCAGTTGTGGGTGGCACGGTGGCACAGTGGTTAGCACTGCAGCCTCACAGCACCAGAGACCCGGGTTCAATTCCCACCTCAGGCGACTGTGTGTGTGGAGTTTGCACATTCTCCCCGTGTCTGCGTGGGTTTCCTCCAGGTGCTCCAGTTTCCTCCCACAATCCAAAAATGTGCAGGTTAGGTGAATTGGCCATGGTAAATTGCCCATAGTGTGAGGTGAAGGGGTAAATGTAGGGGAATGGGTCTGGGTGGGTTGCGCTTCGGCGGGTCGGTGTGGACTTGTTGGGCCGAAGGGCCTGTTTACACACTGTAACCTAATCTAATCTAGTCAGTTGAAAATCTGACGGGTAGGTAGCTATGTTTAAAGGTCATGTTTGTGGAGCTAAGATTTCTTTCAATTCTGCACACATAACCCAAAAATGAAAATCAAGGTCGATGTTTGAATTTGTGTGGTATTGTCAGAGCAGGAAGGAACACAATTGTCTTTTGAACAACTGTAATAGGTACAAATGTAAAATTATTATTACATAAGTGTTGCTTGAATACAAAATAAGCAGTTCAATGACTTCAGTAACCCACTTGAGATTCAATCTCATAATTTATCATGTCACTGTAACCTCCTCAATAAGTTATTGCCTTACACAGGTATCAATTAACACATCATTTATTTTGTTTCACCACTCCCAAGTAACAACAGGTCTGTGTTAGTGCTTACTGTGAGATGAGTGTAGCTGTACTCTATGTGATATTGAAAAGTCTTTCAATACTTTCTAATACTTTGCTTAATGCAGTTTTGTTGAGTGCCATCTAGTTGAATATTATTTCCCACCTTGTAATGAATATTGTTGAATTTTACTGTGCAGATAAACGACTCCACTGACCACAATATGCTTTCCTCGCCTGTTTTGACATAAAATCACTGAGAAATGCAAACCTTTGCTTCTTTACATTTTAACCCTGTAAGTGTAAACTAACCCTTCTAAACCTCCTGGTGAGAATACATAAATCAGAACTATTGAGAGTACCTAGGGCGAAAACTGTGAAAAGCCTTTTTTGTGAAGCGCAGTCATGCCACAAACTTGGATATATTTTCACACAAGCTTTTAGTTGCTGTGTGTATCTACTGTCACTGAATCAGGATCTACTTAAGTGATACAGATGCAAAAGACATGACGGTGCATAGCTCAGATGACAGGGCAATGAGAAAACCAGTGTCGAGAGTGTGGTGCTGGAAAAGTACAGCAGGTCAGGCAGCATCTGAGGAGCAGGAGAATCAACATTTCGGGCAATGAGAAAACTAGACAACTTCCAGTGATCCTTCTCTGCAATGCTAAACTCCCCCTAGTTCTCCCTCTCCTTCACAGTTACTAAGTAATAATCTCCCTCTGTTGAATGGTGTAAAATTCCTCAAATCTCATTTTCACTGTTGTCACTGAGCTTTCTCTGGATTCCTCTCTCTCTTTCACACTGAGTCAAGCATCTGGAGTCCAACAGTACATCATTCTTAACTCAAAGCAAACATTGTGCTGTAGTTTTTCTACTGTAAGATAGCTGATGGAATTTTGGGATGTGCTGAAGTAGTAATAAATAGTGCATCAAGTCCCTTAGTTCAGTGCAGTTGAGGGACAAGCAAGATCTAGGGCTGGAGGAGGGGAAAAGCACAAACCAATATCAGATTTTCAAAGTCAGTCACTTATGCAGAAAAATTTCAATCTTATTTTATTGATGCAGTTTACAAGAAGATCACAACTACTTGAAAGGAAAATTGAGCCTATGTCCGAGATTTGTTCATAGTTTTCTCCAAACAAAATACTTTTGGCTTTCATAGCACAATTTCATGATATATTTGCTAATGTCTCCTGGTGTAAATCTGAATTATGTTCTGATGGAGATTCCAAGATCGCAGCCTAAAATTGCTGGTGAATAGAAGTCCATTTTTAAGTTGATCAGGAAAAAAGTAAGGCACTTAACAAAAATGAGGCTATAGGCACATTGGAGCAGAAGTAGGTCATTCAGCCAATCAAACCTGTTCCATCATTCAAAGGGCAGTACAATTAGATTAGATTCTCTACAGTGTGGAAACAGGTCCTTCAGCCCAACAAGTCCACACCGACCCTCCGAAGAGTAACCCACCCAGACCCATTTTCCCTCTGACTAATGCATTAAACACTGTGGGCAATTTAGATTAGATTACTTACAGTGTGGAAACAGGCCCTTTGGCCCAACAAGTTCATACCGCCCCGCCGAAGCGCAACCCACCCATACCCCTACATTTACCCCTTACCTAACACTACGGGCAATTTAGCATGGCCAATTCACCTGACCTGCACATCTTTGGACTGTGGGAGGAAACCGGAGCACCCGGAGGAAACCCACGCAGACACGGGGAGAATGTGCAAACTCCACACAGACAGTCGCCCGAGGCTGGAATCGAACCTGGGACCCTGGCGCTGTGAGGCAACAGTGCTAACCATTGAGCCACCATGCCGCTCAAAGAGACCATTGGGCCCATTGAGTCTGCACTGACTTTCCAAAGAGCATCCCACTTAAACCCAGACCCCACTCTATCTGCTCATTTATGTAATCCACCGAGCTGCAATTCCCTGGACACCGTGGACCAATCAACCTAATCTGCACATCGTTGGACAGTGGAAGGAAACTGGAGCACCGGGAGGACTACACACAGAAAACATGGAGAGAATGTGTAAACTCCACACATATAGTTGCCCAAGGCTGGAATCAAACCTGGTTCCCTGGCACTGACAGGCAGCAGTGCTAATCACTGTGCCACCGTAATTTTTTTTGTCAGATTTAAAAAGTATTGAAGGTCAATAAAATGGTAACATACGCAGAGGTTCATTCAAATTAGGTTAAAGATGGAGGTAATTATCTTATGAGGAAAGGACAGAAAACCTGAGACTGTATTTACTAAGGCATAGAAGAATGAGAGGTGATCTTTTTGAAAATGTATAAAATCCTGATAGGACTTGACAAAGTAAATGCTGAAATGATAGTCATACCCATTACCTGTGTTCACCTACCACCACCTCATCAGTCCATCCCTCTCCTCACTCAAACCACCCCCCCCCCACCTTTATCTGCAGCTCCCTCAACCCCCACCTCCATTCCTGAAGAAGGATTATACCCAAAAAGTTGACTTCTCCTCCTCCTGATGCTCCCTGGCTTGCTGTGTTCTTCCAGCCTCCTGTTTGTCTATGAAAGGATATTTCCCTTTGTGGGAGAGGTTAGAAAAATGAAATAACATTTCAAAATCCGAGATCTCCTAATGAGAGTTGAGATGAGGTGGAACCTTACTCTCAGAGGGTTTTTTGGTCTGTGGAGTTTACTTCCCCAGAGAGATGTGAAGATAGGAGTCATTGAATATTGTTAAGGCAGTATTGGATAGACTCTCAACAAACATGGGGGTCAAAGGTTGTTGGGCATAGGGAGAAAAGTTCAATTAAAAGTTTATTGAAGTGCAAACAGTCTAAAGAGCTGAATGGCCGACTTCTGCTCTTAGTTCATACATTTATAGGTTAATACAGATGAACCTCGATTATCCGAATATCAATTGTCCAAATTTCGGATTACCTGAAGAAGATTTCAAGGTCTTACAAAAATGTTACATCAAAGAGGTAAGTGTATTTGATTTACCTGTACTGTAGAACATGTGAAAACACTGGCAAAGACTAAGAAACACAAGCAGCTCAACCATCAGCGACTGGATACTTTTTAGGTAAGGGTGGTTACACAGCCCTTTGCAGAACTAAGTGTTTTACAAGGTATTCCCGTCACTTTACCGGGCCATTCATGAAAAAAAAGGCTGAGAACGTAAACGC
Organism: Chiloscyllium punctatum; assembly: GCF_047496795.1. Classification (NCBI taxonomy): domain Eukaryota; kingdom Metazoa; phylum Chordata; class Chondrichthyes; order Orectolobiformes; family Hemiscylliidae; genus Chiloscyllium; species Chiloscyllium punctatum. The sequence goes on along the minus strand of NC_092746.1, from coordinate 86,261,357 downwards.
ATGTGCAAGGAGGTGCTTCTGCCTTTCTGTCACGACACTGAGTTCCCAGAAACTGACAAATGCTCTTACAATTGTAGAAGATGTTCGGGACCCTGTTTACAGGTAATGGTGTCTTCACCAATCCTTGCCAAATGCTAACTACTGCTGCATTTTTAAAACATTTTCTTGTGTTATCATTGTTTTATTTTGTTCATCATGTGAAATCTGTGACCTCTTGCGCTCAATACATTACAATTATATATTTAAACAAATTCTCCTGTAGAGCACAATGTTATATCAGCATGGCTTCCCTTGTTTAAGGTAAAATCAATTGTCCGAATAATCAATTATCTGAACAAAATAGTACCACCCATCTTGTTCAGATAATAGAGTTTCCTCTGTTTATAAATACTGTATGTGAATTACATGATCAATCTGATGTTCTTTCAAGAAAAGGCTATTTATATACTTTTAAAGAAAGGCATTTCAGTATGATATTGGTGGGCAGATGAGGAAGTAGTTTTCAAAGGTTTGCTATCTCAGGCAGGACATATTCCAGATGTCATCACATGACCTTGGTCTGCCCTTCCCCATAATCCTGCCATTGGTCACCCAATAAATCAATAATCTTAGTGCCCCATCTGCCCACCATCTGGGCTTTTCAATGTGTCCTAGTTTTGACGTTTGAACATCTAGTCACCCTATTTATTCAGTAACTTGGAGAAAGTGAGGACTGCAGATAGAGTCATGGAAATGTACAGCATGGAAACAGACCCTTTGGTCCAACTGTCCATGCCGACCAGATATCCCAACCCAATCTAGTCCCACCTGCGAGCACCCGTCCCATATCCCTCCAAACCCTTCCTATTCATATACCCATCCAAATGCCTCTTAATTGTTGCAATTGTACCAGTCTCCACCACATCCTCTGGCAGCTCATTCCATACACATACAATCCTCTGCGTGAAAAAGTTGCTCCTTAGGTCTCTTTTATATATTTCCCCTCTCATCTTAAACTATGCCCTCTAGTTCTGGATTCCCCAACCCCAGCGAAAAGACTTTATCTATTTATCCTATCCATGCCCCTCATAATTTTGTAAACCTCTTTAAGGTCACCCCTCAGCCTCCAATGCTCCAGGGAAAACAGCCCCAGCCTGTTCAGCCCCTCCCTGTAGCTCAGATCCTCCAACCCTGGCAACATCCTTGTAAATCTTTTTTGAACCCTTTCAAGTTTCACAAAAACTTGCCGATAGGAAGGAGACTAGAATTGCACACAATATTCCAACAATGGCCTAACCAATGTCCTGTATAGCCGCAATATGACCTCCCAACCCCTGTACTCAATACTCTGACCAATAAAGGAAAGCATACCAAAGTCTTCTTCACTATCCTATCCACCTGCAACTCCACTTTCAAGGAGCTGTGAACCTGCACTCCAAGGTCTCTTTGTTCAGCAACACTCTCTAGGACCTTACCATTAAGTGTATAAGTCCTGCTAAGATTTGCTTTCCCAAAATGCAGCACCTCGCATTTATCTAAATTAAATTCCATCTGCCACTTCTCAGCCCATTGGCCCATCTGGTCCAGATCCTGTTGTAATCTGAGGTAACCCTCTTCTCTGTCCACTACACCTCCAATTTTGGTGTCATCTGCAAACTTACTAACTGTACCTCTTGTGCTCACATCCAAATCATTCACGTAAATGACAAAAGTAGAGGGCCCAGCACTGACCCTTGTGGCACTCCACTGGTCACAGGACTCCAGTCTGAAAAATAACCCTCCACCAACACCCTCTATTTTCTACCTTTGAGCCAGTTCTGTATCCAAATGGCTAGTTTTCCCTGTATTCCATGAGATCTAACCTTGCTAATCAGTCTCCCATGGGGAACCTTGTCGAACGCCTTACTGAAGTCCATATAGATCACATCTACTGCTCTGCCCTCATCAATCTTCTTTGTTACTTCTTCAAAAAACTCAATCAAGTTTGTGAGACATGATTTCCCATGCACAAAGCCATGTTGACTATCCCGAATCAGTCCTTGCCTTTCCAAATACATGTACATCCTGTCCCTTAGGATTCCCTACAACAACTTGCCCACCACCGAGGTCAGGCTCACCGGTCTATAGTTCCCTGGCTTGCCTTTACCGCCCTCCTTAAACAGTGGCACCACATTTGCCAACCTCCAGTCGTCCGGCAACTCACCTGTGACTATCGATGATACAAATATCTCAGCAAGAGGCCCAGTACTCACTTCTCTAGCTTCCCACAGAGTCCTCAGGTACACCTGATCAGGTCCTGGGGATTTATCCAACTTTTCCCTTTTCAGGACATTCAACACTTCCTCCTCTGTAATCTGGACATTTTGCAAGATGTCACCATCTATTTCCCTACAGTCTATATCTTCCATATCCTTTTCCACAGTAAATACTGAAGCAAAATATTCATTTAGTCTCTCCCCCATTTTCTGCGGCTCCACACAAAGGCCGCCTTGCTGATCTTTGAGGGGCCCTATTCTCTCCCTAGTTAACCTTTTTTCCTTAATACATTTGTAAAAACCCTTTGGATTCTCCTTAATTCTATTTGCCAAAGCTATCTCATGTCCCTGTTTTGCCCTCCTGATTTCCCTCTTAAGTGTACTCCTACTTCCTTTATACTGTTCTAAGGATTCACTCGATCTGTCCTGTCTATACCTGATATATGCTTCCTTCTTTTTCTTAACCAAACCCTCAATTTCTTTCGTCATCCCTAAATTTACCAGCCTTCCCTTTCACCCTGACAGGAATATACTTTCTCTGGATTCTTGTTATCTCATTTCTGAAGGCTTCCCATTTTCCAGCTGTCCCTTTACCTGCGAAGATCTGCCCCCAATCAGCTTTTGAAAGTTCTTGCCTAATACCATCAAAATTGACCTTACTCCAATTTAGAAATTCAACTTTTAGATTAGATTAGATTAGATTACTTACAGTGTGAAAACTGTAAGATATGTTCTATCCTTTTCCATCACTATTTTAAAACGAATAGAATTATGGTCGCTGGCCCCAAAGTGCTCCCCCACTGACACCTCAGTCACCTGCCCTGCCTTATTTCCCAAGAGTAGGTCAAGTTTTGCACCTTCTCTGGTCGGTACATCCACATACTGAATCAGAAAATTGTCTTGTACACACTTCAGAAATTCTTCTCCATCTAAACCTTTAACACTATGGCAGTCCCAGTCGATGTTTGGAAAGTTAAAATCCCCTACCGTAACTACCCTATTATTCTTACAGATAGCTGAGATCTCCTTATCAGTTTGCTTCTCAATTTCCCTGTGACTATTGGGGGGTCTATAATACAATCCTAATAAGGTGATCATCCCTTTCTTATTTCTCAGTTCCACCCAAATAACTTCCCTGGATGTATTTCTGGGAATATCCTCCCTCAGCACAACTGTAATGCTATCCCTTATCAAAAATGCCACCAGCTCTGCTCTTTTGCCTCCCTTTCTATCTTTCCTGTAGCATTTGTATCCTGGAACATTAAGCTGCCAGTCCTGCCCATCCGTGAGCCATGTTTCCGTAATTGTTATGATATTGCAGTCCCATGTTCCTAACCATGCCCTGAGTTCATCTGCCTTCCCTGTTAGGTCCCTTGCATTGAAATAAATGCAGTTTAATTTATTAGTCCTACCTTGTCCCTGCCTGCCCTGACTGTTTGACTCACTTCTGTTCTCAGCTGTACCCATCTCAGATCGATCTCTTTCCTCACTATCTCCCTGGGTCCCATCCCCCTTACTAGTTTAAATCCTCCAAGTTCTAGCAAATCTCCCTGCCAATATATTGGTCCCCTTCCAATTTAGGTGTAATCCGTCTTTCTTGTACAGGTCACTTCTACCCCAAAAGAGATTCCAATGATCCAAAAATGTGAATCCTTCTCCCCTACACCAGCTCCTCAGCCATGCATTCATCTGCTCTATCCTCCTATTCCTGCCCTCACTAGCTCATAGCTCTGGAGTAATTCAGATATTACTATCCTTTTTAAATTTCTACCTAACTCTCTGTAATCTCCCTTCAGAGTCTCAACCTTTTCCCTTCCAATGCCGTTGGTTCCAACGTGGACAATGACCTCCTGCTGGCCCCTCTCCCGTGTGAGACATCCTGCACCCCCTCTGAGACATCCTTGATCCTGGCACCAGGGAAACAACACACCGTTCTGCTTTTTCTCTGCTGGCCACAGAAACGTCTGTCTGTTCCTCTGACTACAGAATCCCCTAACACAATTGATCCCTTGGAAGCCAACGTACCCCTCGTTGCATTAGAGCCAGTCTCAATACCAAAAACTTGGCTGTTCGTGCTACGTTACCCTGAGAATCCATCACCCCCTACATTTTCCAAAACAACATACCTGTTTAAAATGGGTATATCCACAAAAGACTCCTGCTCTAGCTGCCTACCTCTCTTACCCTTCCTGGAGTTAACTCATCTATGTGACTGTATCTGAGACTTTGCCCCCTTTCAATCACTGCCATTCATCACATACTGTTGCTGCTGAACATCAGAGTCAAAACGTGTGTCGCTGGAAAAGCACAGCCAGTCAGGCAGCATTTGAAGAGCAGGAGAGTTGACGATTTGGGCATAAGCTTGTAATCAAGAATGAGGCTTGTGGGCCAATGCGGCTGAGAGATAAATGGGAGGGGGTGGGGCTGGGGCAAGGTAGCTGAGAATGTAATAGATAGATGAAGGTAGTGGTGAAGGTGCTAGGTCTGCCCACCAATACCATACTGAAATGCCTTTCTTTAAAAGTATGCAAATAGCCTTTTCTCGAAAGAACATCAAATCGATCATTTAATTCACATACAGTATTTATATACAGAGGATACTCTATTATACGAATGAGATGGGCAGGTACTATTTCATTCAGATAATTGATTATTCGGATAATCGATTTTACCCTAAACAAGGGAAGCCATGCTGATCTAACGCTGTGTTCTACCGGAGAATTTATTTAAATCTATACTTCTAATGCCGAAGAGGAGGGTGGAGTGGATAGGTGGGAAGGAAGATGGACAGGTAGGACAATTCAAGAGGGTGGTGCCGAGTTGGAGAGTTGGATCTGGGATGAGGTAGAGGGAGGGGAGATGAGGAAACTGGTGAAATCGACATTAATGCCATGTGGTTGGATGGTCTCAAGGCAGAGGATGAGGCGTTCCTCCTCCAGGCATTGGGTGGCTTGGATTTGGCAGTGGAGGAAGCCTAGGACTTGCACGCCCTTGGTGGAGTTGCGGGGGGGGGTTGAAGTGGTCAACCACAGGGAAGTGGGGTGGTTTGGTGCGTGTGTCCCAAAGATGTTCCCTGAAACGATCCGCAAGTTTGCCTCCTGTCTCCCGAATGTAGAGGAGACCACATTGAGAGCAACAGACAGTATCCTGTCTCTAATTTGAGCTGCCTTTTCACTTGAGCAATCAGCCTTTTTGGGGGGCTATGTTGTCTTCTTCAAAGTTATTCATTCATTTTTTCAATTCTTGAGGTATGGGAGACATGCTTTTGGCGTTGATCATCTTCTGATAGTGTACTGCATTGATCTCCTTTTGGCCTAATGACATCAGATTCAAACAGAGCTCTTTTCTCCATCTCTGTAGCACTCAAACCAATTGTTGTCCTTGCCAAGTGCTCAGACACTACTGGACAGTAAACTTTATCATTCACTGCAAAATCATCTTGAGTGGTTGTGACTTAAAGGTGATATAACATCCTGGTGGTCTCCACGCTCCCTGTCTCAAAAAAAGGCCCATTTGAAATCAGAAGTATTCTTAATGCTCCAATGTGCTAAAGCATTAATGGAGCTGAGCTCCACTCCTGTGAAGTTCACTATTATGCCCTACTTCTGCTCAGGATTAAATCCTAGTTTAAAATCTCAGCATGCATTTTCTGAAGAGAACTTAAGGCAACATAAGGCACTGTGAAACTCCTTTCATCTTCTAATTCCAGACATTAATGAAACACTATTTAGTTGGAGCCCTCTGCAGATTACTGACAATACTTCATTTACTCCTAATCTATATTTATTCAATATGTCCAAATTGCTAACAATTAATACATATAAAGCATCTAACTTATTTGTATGTAGCAGTTGTAATGGGATCTCTGTCGTTTGCAGAGTTTAAACCTTCCATTTGGGAGGCTTTCATTTGCTGCAGGAATGCAACAGGAATGGGTGGGATGGTGGCTCGTGCTGCCTCACAGCACCAAGGTCCCAGGTTCAATTCCAGTCTCGGGTGACTGTCTGTGTGGAGATTGCACATTCTCCCAGTACCTGCCTGAGTTTCCTCCCACAGTTCAAAGATGTGCAGTTCAGGTGAACTGGCCATGTTAAGTTGCCCATAGTGTTAGATGCATTAGTCAGAGGGAAATGGGTCTGGGTGGGTTACTCTTCGGAGTGTCGGTGTGGATTTGTTGGGCCAAAGGGCCTGTTTCCACACTGTAGGGAATCTAATCTAACCGTTGCTATGTTTTAGGCCTTAGGGTAATTCATATTTTGTAGATGGTTTCATCAGTTTTTACTGGGGGTTTAAAGTAAAAATGGAGGAGAGGAGTCAATGAGTAGCACACCCGGAGACTCAGTACATGGTAGCATGGTAGTCTGTCTGCTGCCTTGGAAAATAGCCAAAAGAGAATAATATTTTAAAATCTACCAAAGGCTATGCAATCAATCATTTTTGACAGACTGCCGAGTCTTTTTTGCTGATTCAAATTTTAAAGGACTCCCTCACTACCCATAGCAACAATTGCCATCATGTGCAGACAGATATCCCATCTCCCCAGTGTTGTGCCGTTTCAAATGATGGAAAGTATTTGAGCAAATATATTTATGTCATTTCTTTTGCATTGCATCTATCTACAAATAAGTAAACAATTGTGCATTCTGCATTACGTCAGGGGAAAAGGTGCTCGTGTAGCTCCTGTAAAATTGTATGCTTCCAGCAAAAGACTTAAGCCTGCAATTTGCTCATTATCTGGTCAATAAAAGTCTTCAAACTATAAATTATGATCAAAAAGATACATGACTATTTCTATAAGGCTTTAATCAGAAACTAAACTTGACTTTGCAATGTATTTTATCCCTACTTAAACGTTTTCTCTTGAACTATAAACTGAGTTAGGTCATTTCCTCTGTTTGCAACCAATTACACTTTTGTGAGCACATACCAATCACTTCCTATCACATCATAAACAACATTCCGTATGGCTTCATCATAATACTCCAAAGCCCTTCTCTCTGTATGTGGCTGCAAGATGGTTACTCCAGAAAAGATCAAAGGAATGTCCACAATCACTTCCTTTATATATTAAAAAAAAGTAAGTTAATATAACCATATTAATAAAATGCACTCCACGGGGTGAGAGTAACAAAAATGATTTATAGCTCCACTAACAGCCTAACCTATTAACGCTTAAAAAATTGCCTTGAGCCAGTATTCCAGTTGGTCAATGTGAGAATACAAACTAAATGGCTCTGGGCTACAAACGAAAGAGAGTGGAGGAAATCTGTGAGCGTTGATGACTGAAACCAACAGCAGTGTCTAATCATTCGAGAAATGTATAGCCAGAAGGATAGAAGCAGAGTACAAATCCCAGGAGGTGATAAAGAATCTGTGCAAAGCACACAATAATGCTTCACGTATAGCATACAATAAATACTATGCTACAGCAAAGATGTGCAGCAGAGTGCAACCAAAGATGCACCTAGTTCAAGGTAATATGAGAATTTGAAGAGCCTGGGAATATTTAATGGTGAAAGTGAGAACGCTTAGGTAAGATATGCTATGGCCAACTTGCTCTCTCTCCTGTCTTACTGCTTTACAGAAATTGTTAAGCAAAGTGAGGTAAAGACCACCTATTTCAATTGTTCCTATCCTGCTAATCACATAATACAACATTAGTCATGTTCAACCATTCCAATTGATTTCCAGACAATGGTTGAAGATAGGTGTGGGAAGGAAACTCCTCAGTGGTGGAAGGCTTTGGGAACCATTGATCCAAAGCTACTTTGTAGAAGAATAAAAATTTGACCATAAAGGAATCTAATTGGTTTATGCATTAAAGCAAATAAAACCTTTGTTTTCAGCCCCATTCATATAAAAGACAGAAAAATACATGCAGTTAAGGGATTATGAGAAAATAACAAAACTGGTCTGATTATTTAAGTAATTTCATGATGCATAGTTCCACAGACATACATAATGGTTTTTCTGGCTGATTTCCTGAAGATGTCAACCAGGGCCACCTTTACAGTTCCCTCAGATAAAGGCAGTAATACTTAAGGACATAGTTTTCGATTCTCTGAGATTCAAAGAGCTGCTGATGGGAGCTTAGCTTTCAAATCTTCATGCTGTAGCATCGATTCCTTTTTCAGTAGAAAACACAGCCTAAAACCCAATTCATACTCTAACCATTCCCTGACAGACTGCCCAACTCTTCCACAAGGTCCCATTGGACATGCAAATCTGCCATCTGCTTGTGCATAAGATCTTTTTCCAGACTTGCTGGAACCAATTCCCAGGTATTAATCTCAATCAGAACTAATTTCTGCTATCTGTTTAAACATAGTGCTCTTCATTGGTGATGAAGCGTTGGCAGAATCAATTGATCAGGAAACAACCTGCAATGAATTTCCAAGTCTGGCTTCAAAAATAAGCAAAAGCTTGTTTGGTTTGTTTCCTTTTAACACAAGCTGTTACCCACAGTCCCAAAGTCATCTTTAGCCCGCAGTTCCCAGTTTACAACTCCAAACCAAAAGAATGAAATAAAAGGTAATGGAATATCAGTGAGGGTTGAAAGTTATTTATTATCACATACTTAGCCCCGGTGTTTAAAATGCAAGTTCTCACTTGCTAATTTCACATACACCTAAAGATTAGTTAAGATAAAGGTAAAACAATATTAATAATTCTCTCAGTTTCTTCTGTAGCAGATCTGTAGTTTTGTAGTTGAGTTAATGCTTCAGTTGAAGTGAAACTCTTATAAAGCAAAAGATTCTCACTTCTGCAAAGCTCTAATAGTCAAAATTCTAGGGGGTTAGGTCTCAGGTGATCATTGGAACAGATTGGAATGTGTCATTCTCCAATTTTTTTTGTTAACGTTGGTTGATAAGGCAAAAACTTTTTTTCTCACCATGTCAGTGGTAGGGAAACTATTGAAGAAAATTTTGAAGGAGGGAATTAATCTTCACTTGGAGAGAAAGGTCTAATCAGGGAAGATCACCATGGTTTCAGAATATCAATCTGGTTGAGTTTTTCAAAGAGATGATCAAGTGGGTAGATGAGGGTAATGCAGTTGATGTAGTTTATATGGATTTCAGTAAAACTTTTGACAAGGTCCTGCATGTGAGACTCATAAAGAAAATAAATGCACATGAAAATGAAGTTGGATCCAAAATTGGATTAGAGGGAGAAGATAGATTGGTGGTAGAAGGCTGTTTGTGTGACTGGAGGCCAGTTTCCTGTGGCATATCACAGGGATAGGTTCTGGGAGCTTATTATTTCTGACATATATAAATAATATGGAAGAAAGTGTATAGGAAGATTATAAGTTTGTGGATGACACAATAATTGGCCAGGTGATTGACAGTGAAGAAGAAAGTCTTAGGCTACAGAAAAGTATTGGAATTTATCCCTGATAAGGGTGACGTGATACACTTTGGAAGAAGTATCAAGACAAGAGAGTACTAAATGACTGGTAGGTCAAAAGGAAGTTCAGAGGAACAGGGGAATCTTGGGATACTTGTCCACAGATCAGTAAAGTTGGCTGGACAAGTTAATAGAGTAGCTAAGAAAGCAGACAGGACATTTGGCTTTATCAGTCAAGGGAGATTATGTTGAAGCTGTACAAAACTTTATTTAGGCCACAACTGGAGCAGTGTGTACAGTTTTGGTCACCACACTTTAGAAAGGATGTGATTGCACTGTAGGGGTTGCAGGGGAGATTCACCAGGATGTTATCTGGAATTGAGCATATCAGCGATGAAGAGAGGCTGAATAAGTTGTTTTCCTTACAGCAGAAAAGACTGAAAGGTGACTTGATTAAAGTGAAGAAGATTATTTTGGGCTTTGGATTGTTGGTTAGAAAGCAACTATTTCTCTAATTAGAAGGGGCCAATAAGAAGGGGGCAAAATTTTAAGGTGAAAGACAAGAGATTTAAAGGAAAAGATTTGAGGAAAAGCCTTTTCATCCAGAGGGTGGTGGGAATCTGGAATGCACTGCCTGAGAGGATAATTGAGGCAAGAAACCTCTCAACCTTTAAAAGATATGTGGATGAGCAGTTGAAATGTCATAATATTCAAGGTGAAGTGCTGGAAAGTGGGATTTGTATGGATTTGAAGTAGTTTTGTTGGTGAAGACTTGATGGGCTAAAGGGCCTCTTTCTTTCTGTTTATTAATGTGCACTTTGTGTTAGTTCAAAGTACTTTTCACAAAAATAGAGCGATGTCTGGATTATATATCTTATGCTGCAGTTCCGTTGACACCCTGCAATACATCCAGTCTAACTTAAGACTGTCTCTGGTGAGGCCAACATTCATTGTCTATCACTAACTGCTCTTTTTGAAGATGGTGATAAGCTGCTTTCTTAAACAAATCTAGTCCATGTGGTGTAGGTGCACCTACAGTGCTGTTAGGAAGGCAGTTCCAGAATTTTGATCCAGTGATGATGAAGGTCAAAGAACAGAGAACAATGCTGCACAAGAACAGGCCTTATGTCCCACCAAGTCTGCATTGACAAATGACATCTTTACAAACTAAAATCCCTTTTGTCTCTATGAGGCCTTAACCCATGAAACTGTCAAGATGCCTCTTAAACGTTGTAGCCCTCCAGTCCAGTCATCTCTCTCTCTCTCTCTCTCTAATGAGAGAGTAGCCCTACAGTCTGGTAAGACAATGGTGACACAAAACCACCTCATCTGACAGCACATTCCAGGTACTTACCACCGTCTGTGAAAAACACTTGCCTCTCACATCTCCTTTAAACTGACTGCCTTGTACCTTTAACCTTTACTCATCTAGTAAATGACATTTCTATCCTAGGAAAAACATTCCAACTATCCATGGCCCCTACTGAAACTTTCCCTAGTAACTGATCCATTATCGCCCCTTTCCAAGTTGGACTATTTACACTTGCTTCAAAAAGTGCTCCTGGACACAGCTAACCAGTTCCTCCCCATCCAAGCTCCTTGCACAAAGGGGGCCCCAGTCAGTATAGCAGAAGTTAAAATCACCCACCACAACAACACTGTTGTATTTATATTTTTCCATAATCTGTCCACATATCTGTTCCTCTATCTCTTGCTGGTTATGGGAGGCCTGTAGTATAACTCCATCAAAGTGATTGCATCCTTTATATTCCTGACCTCTACCCAAATTGCCTCACTGGATGAGCCTTCCAAGATGCCCTCCCATAGGACAGCTGAGGGCATAGGAACGGTGACATGATTTTATGTCAGAAAGGTGTGTGACTTGGAAGCAACCCTGGTTGGTGTTGCCATGCATCTTCTCCCCTTCTTCTAAATGGTAAAGGTTTGGACCGTGCTGTCAGAGCTTGATGGGATCCATTCACTTTTGTCTAGTATGTCCTAATATTTCAATGTTTCTTTTACCCATGCTGAAACAGAAGGACAGACCAACTGGAATGTTTTGGTTCGCTTGCTAATGGCCAATTCCTAAGTAAAAGGGGATGTGAATTTCCTGGATGCCTGTGTATGTCCCAGTTAGTCAGGTAACTGGGAACTTGGGACTAGAGGGAGCTGAGATGGCTAAAGGCTTTCATGGTCATTCCAAGTCTGATGTGCTCAAAACTTTGAAGTATTGAGTGAAAACTCAATATACTCGACAATTGCTGAGTAAAAAGGCAGCATAATGGACTAGATGGCCTCTAATTGAAATTAAACCTAGAAAATGGAGGTAGAAAGACTGCCAGTGTAAGTGCCACCCTTATGCTGCATGTTTGTTGTATGGCTCCTGGCAGAAGCAAATGCAATCCAAGTATAATTTAAACAAATGATCTCTGTCATTTATTTTTGACAATGTTGAGTATGTGTTTGTTCCTGACTCATGCTCTGTGGGTCTTCATTCTTTGTATATGTTATTATTGGCTGTGTAGTTGTAGATTCCTACTGAGACCATAAGACTGAGGATCTGGGTATGCAACTAATCTAGCTGCTGAATTGATTTTAACAAAAAAAACAGGATAGTCCTGTTTCTTTAGAGGATGCTAGTTTCTGTTCGTACAAAGTATAATCATGGTGGTTGTAGTCTCAATGTATCCTCTCAAAACTGTCACTTATTCACAACTTCTCTTTCCTTTCCAATGTGGGCAGGTTGCTATCAGTGTTTCTGGTTAAAAGTTGGGTCTGTTCAAAGTCATTTACTGTGACATTTGGTGTTAGTCGATAAGAAAAGAGGGAGAAATAAGGCTCATTGCCTATGGCCCAACAAATGTTGGCACGTGGCAAAAAAGCATTCTGTGATGTAGAATGCTAGTTCAGCAGGACTCAGGTGAAAATCTTCATTCTTTCTCAAAGAGTCCTTAATGGCATTAACTTCTGTGTTGGCATCACCATTGGCTTGAAAGTACCTCAGTAAACTTGTGACACTGACAAATCCACGTGACTTTGCAAAGGATGGGAAACACTTGCTAATTTCTCAAACAATATCCTTTAGAATATTCTTATTTTGAACAAAAAATGGGTGGGGAGAAAACCAAATTATACTGAGAACATGACACAAAAGAAAGAAAAAGAATTATTTCTTAAAAGCCATAAAAATTGAATTTTAGTGAAAAAAGCCTTTACCTTTCTTTAATATGGGTTAGTACATTCAGTTTTCCTTTGTACCTACTCCAGATAATGTACTGCATGACCAGCCTAAAGTCATTCTAAGTGAATAAGAAATCACACCACAGGCTGTTAATTAGCACGAGCATTTTCTTTTTTTTAACTGAGAGTCTGAAACAGTTTCATATGAGATCACTTAGGTTGGACTGAAACGGCAGTTATGATATCTAATGCTGTGATCACTGGGCAGAAATCCAACAAAATTGATTATTGCCAGATTTGCCGACATGGCAAGCATTAACTTATTGGCCAGAAAATGTATTTTTGATGGGCTTGAAGGTAATGAGATAAATGAGTCTCACCAGAAATCATTGCACACTGGAAATCAAGTCCACTATTCTTGGAATCATACAAAAGTTAAAAATTTTATCAAATTACATAAATCCTCAATTTACTTGTCAGATGGACCTAAACATGGGTGTTTTCTGCTCTTAACAAGAACTACAAAAACATTTTTGCAAATAAATAGATTGTAACCACAGGTAAATAATTATGGACTGTTGGCATATAACTCGGCCAGTTACAAGTTTAATTTCCTCTAAATTTCCATTTACATAGAGACAGACAAAACAAAAGCAATGGATGGAAGTCGACAAAAAGGGAAAGCAGTTCAAAGGCCCCAGACCGCAGCAGTCACTGAGATGATGCTTTTGCTTACAGAGTCAGAGAATCATATTGTACAGAAACAGACCCTTTGGCCCAACTCTCCACACCAACCAAGTTTCCCAAACTGAATTAATCCCACTTGTCTGCATTTAGCCCATATCTCTCTAAATCTTTCTGTTCATGTACCTATCCAAATGTCTTTTAAATGTTGTAACTGAACCTGCTTCCACCACTTTTTTTGGCTGTTCATTCCACACACGTACCACTCTCTGTGTAAACATGTTGTCCCTCGTATCCTTTTCAAAACTTTCTCTTCTCAGCTTAAAACTATGACCCCAGTTTTTGAACTCACCAACCCTAGGGAAAAGACCTTTGCTATTCACTTTATCACCTTATGCCTGTCATGACTTTATAAACGTCTATAAAGTTACACCTCAATCTCCTACACTCCAGTGAAAACAGTCCCATCCTATCCAGCCTCTCCTTCTAACTCAAACCCTCCAGACCCTGGTAAATTTTTTCTGAACCCTCTCAAAATTAATAAGATCCTTCCTATAGCAGGGTGATCAGAACTGTACACAGTCCTCCAAAAGAGGCTTCACCAATGTCCTGTAAAACCTCAACATGACTTCTTTACTTAATGGTCTGAGTAAATGAAGGCAAGCATGCGAAATAACTTCTTAACCACTCTATCTATTCTAGGTCTCTCTGTTTGACAACAATACACAGGGCTCTACCTTTGACTATATAAGTCCTGTCCTTATTTGTTTTACTAAAATTTAATATCTTGTATTTATTCAGATTGAAGTCCAATTGCCACTCATCAGCCCCTTTGCCTAATTGACTCGCAGCCTTTCAATGCTCCTTCTCTAATTCATTTCAATCTCAGATTTTTGGTACATTGATTGCATTGACTACATATTGGTAAAATTTACTAACAGCAAATTGTGAGAGAAAACAAAGTAGCTTTCTTCAGGCGTTAGATATTTTACTGCAAAGAAAGACAAATCACATGTCCTTTGGAAGTCCAAAGGCTTCTACTAGTATTGTTCAAACCCACAAGCTGTTCAGCTACTCAAAAGCTAACCAGATATTTGTTGTCACGCTGCTTGCCTTTGTCATCCACAACTGATCACAACTTTGCAAACTAATTGTCTACTTGTTACTTTACACATACCCTCTAGGGCCAGCCTATCTGTAAGCAGTTTCCCTTACTGCACAAATATGACTTAGTGAACTTCAGTAACTTGCTTTTAAAATACGCAGCAATTCTTTCCACAGCCCTTGGTTTTAGAATGTTGATTTTCCACTTTAGTCCACTATCAAAGATACAGAAAAATAAAAAGTTATGGTCTTTACATGCCTTACTTATAAGATGAAACACAATTTCAAAGTTATATTTCATCACAACATGTGATATACAACAACATCTGATGATATCTCTCTAACATTCTCTGTGTTTGCAGATGATACCTGTTACTTCAATAGTTTTATACCAGAGCCAGTAATGTTCTCCTGAAAAACTTTCAACATGAATTGAGAACCATAATCAGATTACATCTCAGTTCATACACCAATAACGTGCTTTTTAAAATTTGAGTTGATTTTTCCACTCGTAACATTGTTGTAATGGCCCTTAAATGAATAGCATCTGGGAATTGGGTTGTCATATCGACAACTGGAAGGATATACTGATGACATGCTTTCAGTTTTGGTAATACTCATACACAATCTACAAACACTTGACTGAATGATTCTCCAAAACCTCAAGAGTATCAAAGCTGCTGGTTTAATTCCATATGTTCGAGACACCACCCACGCCCTCCACCTCCTCCAAGACTTCAGTTTCCCCAGCTCTCAATGCCTCATCTTCACCATGGATATCCAATCCCTCTACAACTCCATCCGCCATGACCAGGGCCTTCAAGCCCTCCGTTTTTTCGTCTCCCGACGTCCCCAACAGTACCCTTCCACTGACACTCTCATTCATTTGGCCAAACTGGTCCTCACCCTTAACAATTTCTCCTTTGAATCCTCCCACTTCCTCCAGACCAAAGGGGTAGCCATGGGCACACGTATGGGCCCCAGCTATGCCTGTCACTTTGTTGGCTACGTAGAACAGTCGATCTTCCGTAATTACACCGGCACCACTCCCCACCTCTTCCTCCACTACATTGATGACTGCATTGGCGCCACCTCGTGCTCCCGCGAGGAGGTTGAACAATTCATCAACTTCAGCAACACATTCCACCTTGACCTTAAATTTGCCTGGACCATCTCTGACACCTCCCTCCCCTTCCTGGACCTCTCCATCTCCATTAATGACAACTGACTTGACACTGACATTTTTTACAAACCCACCGACTCCCACAGCTACCTGGATTACACCTCTTCCCACCCTACCTCTTGCAAAAATGCCATCCCGTATTCCCAATTTCTCCACCTCCACCGTATCTGCTCCCAGAAGGACCACCACAGAACACACCAGATGGACTCCTTCTTTAGAGACCGCACTTTCCCTTCCCACGTGGTTAAAGATGCCCTCCAACGCATCTCGTCTACATCCCGCACCTCCGCCCTCAGACCCCACCCCTCCAACCGTAACAAGGACAGAACGCCCCTGGTGCTTACCTTCCACCCTACAAACCTTTGCATAAACCAAATCATCTGCCGACATTTCTGCCACCTCCAAAAAGACCCCACCACTAGGGATGTATTTCCCTCCCCATCCCTTTCCGCCTTCCGCAAAGACCGTTCCCTCTGTGGCTACCTGGTCAGGTCCACGCTCCCCTACAACCCACCCTTCCATCCTGGCACCTTCCCCTGCCACTGCAGGAACTGTAAAACCTGCGCCCACACCTCCTCCCTCACCTCCATCCAAGGCCCTAAAGGAGCCTTCCACATCCATCAAAGTTTTACCTGCACATCCACTAATATAATTTATTGTATCCGTTGCTCCCGATACGATCTCCTCTACATTGGGGAGACTGGACGCCTCCTAGCAGAGCGCTTTAGGGAACATCTCCGGGACACCTGCACCAATCAACCACACCGCCCCGTGGCCCAACATTTCAACTCTCCGTCCCACTCTGCCGAGGACATGGAGGTCCTGGGCCTCCTTCACCACCGCTCCCTCACCACCAGACGCCTGGAGGAAGAACGCCTCATCTTCTGCCTCAGAACACTTCAACCCCAGGGCATCAATGTGGACTTCAACAGTTTCCTCATTTCCCCTTCCCCCACCTCACCCTAGTTCCAAACTGCCAGCTCAGCACTGTCCCCATGGCTTGTCCTACCTGCCTATCTTCTTTTCCACCTATCCACTCCACCCTCCTCCCTGACCTATCACCTTCATCTCCTCCCCCACTCACCTATTGTACTCTATGCTACTCTCTCCCCACCCCACCCTCCTCGAGCTTATCTCTCCACGCTTCAGGCTCTCTGCCATTATTCCTGAAGAAGGGCTTTTGCTCAAAACATCGATTTTACTCCTCCTCAGATGCTGCCTGAACTGCTGTGCTCTTCCAGCACCACTAATCCAGAATCTGGTTTCCAGCATCTGCAGTCATTGTTTTTACCTGGTTTAATTCCATGTTGAGGTGTTTCTGCTAACTGACATGTGTGACATAATTTACAGAATTGTACTATGTTGTTATGAAATCTTGGCTGTGTAAAATACCTGTGTATGGATGCCTGCAGATTCTGTATTCCTACACATGCTGATGCCAGAATTTCATGTGTTATTCACATAATGTCCTGAGGAACAACCACCCATTCCTCGTCTGCAGATCTGCGAGCCTATGTCCACCTCCTCATCATGTCTTAACACAAAAGAACTCAGGAACTCCTTGAGTCTTAACTTCAATGTGAGATGTTTGTACCAACTACTTTAACTTTTGATCTGTCTCCAGTGCTAAATTAATAAAAACACATTAAACACTTCACTTCACAGTTTTGTCTACCCTAACACTAGCTTGCAGTATCATCTTGACCTCTGGTAATGGACTTCGTTTAGCCATTGGTCTGGTCGCTACATACGATGGAACAATACTCGAAACCTATTCTTGCAAATGTTCTGTCCCTTTGGTCTCAACTTTGGACTTTTATGGTTATAGGAGAAGTTAAACTTTCATTCTTACAAAATCATTCCCCACAAGTAAATTCACTCCATCCACGGGTGATTTCTTTCTTGCCCCATCTACCATTTGTCCAGACAAGTCACATGTTATTTGCACTTTGTACAATGAATAGACATGTTCTCCACTTACCCATTTACGAACACTTGGTACAATCTGTACAAACTTCAACATTTCCTTGCTAGACTTTAAGTTATGACTCAGGGAGCACTCTACAGATCAAGCCCTGCTATTCACAGAGTCATTAAAACAGATAAAAATGTTATCAAGTACACACAATTCCCTATTTACCTGTCAAACAGACTTACACTGACAGAAAACACAGGTTCAGTTTCAACAAGAACTACTATTTATTACAAATAAATATATTTGTACCAAAGGTAAGCAATTGTTGACATATAATTCTACCATTTAAAACTGAAACCCATTCTAAAACTCTCCTACACAGATACAGACAGAGACAAACAGAAAAGCACTGGTGACATGGATGGATGGTAAAAAAAAAAGGCACGTATTTCAATAGCTCCAGTGCACAGGGTTCACTGAGATAATGCTTCTGTTCATCAGAGCTTGCTGTTCTTCAATCTCTCTTCTCCAGATCCTTTACAGGAGGCACAGGCAGTTGATACATAAAGTGCAAAGTCTCTTACTTACTGTTTGAAAGCCACAGCTTATAGCTTCATACCCCTATAATGGGTTTTTAAAAAATGAGTTGATTTTTCCACTCCTACCATAGTTGTAATGGCCCTTAAATGAATAGCTTCTGAGAATTGATTGTCATATCGACAACTATAAGGATATACTGATGACTAATGAGGGAAACTAAATAGGCTTTTTCAGGCTTCAGATATTTTACTGGCATGAAAGACAAACCACATGCCCTTCTGGGGTCCAAAGGCTTTTGCTTATTTTGTTCACACCCACAAGCTGTTGAGTTACTCAGCAGCCAATAAGATAGCTATTGTCAGGTTGATAGCCTTTGTCACCAAAAAACTGGTCACAGCTTCAAAAACCAATCAGCTACTTGTTGCAAGCCAAAATCTCACTTTGTACACATTCTCTGATGTTTGTCCATCTCCGGTCTTCCATATTGTTTGAACAAAGCAGCAATGTAACTCAACTTAGTGAGTTTCAGTAACTTACCTTTAAAAAGTGAAGCAATCTGCCCATAATTCTTGGTTTTAGAAAAGTTATTTTCTCATTTCAGTTCACAATCAATAATACAGAACACAATAAAGATCTAAACATCAGTTAAGTATCAGTTTTATCAAACTTCATTAAAGGACTTTTCTCCATGAGGCTTAGTAAGTTTTCTCATGCAATAATCCCGAAGGCAACCCATTAACTAGTTACCACACCACTGTGACAACCCCTCTCATCTGATTCTCACATTTGCTGTTGACAGGAGCACTTACCACAAACGGGATATCCTGGGACCAGGAACGTCATGCCCAATTTTGAACATGATTCATGCACCTTGTCAGGCACTGGCGGTCTGGAGTTACCCATCACTGTTAATATAATGGCACAGCAGCCACAAACCAATACCTCTCACTGCATGTAGGTAGCACTGCTGCTACTTTATTGTGCACATATACTTGCACAATATGACTTCAATTACTGCTTAAGCACCAAGCCATCTTGTCACATTCCCTCTTAAAGTAAAAGGTAAGACTATAGTCATACCAAACCTCAAGGCTGCTCTTTCATTTGAGATGACTGATGAGTGGTGTAACCTGAGGGTCACCGTGCCTTAGACAAGACATGAGGTTGAGAAGGAGAGACCTTCATGATATCTCTCAACTGGTGTGGGAATTGAACTCACGATGTTGGCGACATCCCTCTAACCCTCTGCTCGTCTTTCTCCAATGCCCACCATAGTCTAGCATCTTATCATTGTTCAATGTGCGACCATCATACAGGAAAGACTTTAAATGATTCCAAACATTTCAAACATTTACTAACACCAAAAACAAACAGAGGAACAGAAGCAAACTTACATATTGAGCAACTGTCAGTAAATGATCATTACATCCAGCTCTCATCTCCATTGGAACCCAATGTCAATTAAGCCCTGTCTGGCTTATAGGACCTGACACTAATACATTCTATCATGCAGAAGAATATGTTATTCCTGCTTAATATTCTCATCCTCAGAAATCTGCTCCTGTTCTCCCAGCTCTTTAGCACCCATCAGATCTCCTCTTTGCCTGCTCAACTTCTGCAGAGCACAGCAAGCTGGGATAAGGTGGTACAACACAGTGCAATTGAACTGCAACACCTTCCACACCAAATGCAGCAGCAGAACTTCATTTTCAGGAGGAGTATTCCTTGATTAACTGCATTGTTGACTACATTGTATCTATGCTTACCCTCAGACAGGGAGTTGCATCATGAAGTTATCAACCATAGTCACTGAACATAGCCCTTAACTTCCAATAAGTCATCCTTGCAAGGTATCTGACCCCTTAAATATAGCGGGAGCTAGAAAGTTCTCATAGATATATGCATCATGGCAGGTAGGGTACAGTGTGCAAATGTCTAAGAAGTGGTACCAATGATCACAATGATCACTTGCACATTGATGGAAAAGCACCCTATTTCTAATGATGATCTCAACTGTGTTAAGATATGGGCCTCTCAATGTAATGTGTTTACAGCCTACCACATCGTGAACACGGGGAAGCCAGCCAGCTTGTCAAATCCCACTGTCTGGACAACAGTACTGACTTCACCATGGAAAAACAAGATGAAGCAGTGTGGTCTGATACAAATGGAATTGATAATAGTCTTAATACATTTATGGGTAGATGATCAAGTGATTTCACACAGGTTTCCAGCCAATTTGCATGGTAGTTTAACCCAGCTATCACCAAATGGCCACTGGGATAGGATGACCCATTCACCCCTTCAGTTCACAGATCCCTCTCCAGCAGCTGGCATAGTTTCATGACAAAGATCCAGGATATCCTCAGTCTGTGCCAACACATTTTTAAAAGTATTTAGTCATGGGACTTGGGCGAAGCTAACTGGGCAATATTTATTGCCCATCTCTAACTACCCTTGAGAAGGTGGTATGTTGCCTTCTTGCAGTTCATGTGCTGTAAGTAGACCTAGAACCCTAAACCTCAATGTCATTAGGAAGGGAATTCCAGAATTTTGACCCAGTGACACTGAAGGAATAATGGCAATAGAGATCCAAGTCAGGATGGTTATTAGGGGGGAATTTGCAGGTTTGTCTGTATTTCTCCTTTTTTCACACTTCCAGCCTGAGCGTCGCTCATCCAGAGGACATGGCTTTGAAGACATCACATTATGGCTGTCCTGCATATCCTGAGGGTTCGGGCAGGGTAACCTTGAACATCGACTCCTTCATGAGCAGACTGCTCAGCATCCCTTGCAGGATCTTAGTCTCCTCCATTTTATTGTGCTTTTGCCGCACGGCAGCAACAGCAACAACAACCCCTGTTGCTGGCTCCATCAGGCAACATTTCCAATGAACCTGAGTATAGATACATAAGGAACAGAATAGGTCTTTAGTAAAGTAAGCAGTCAGCATTCACATCAGTCACAAATGGCAGCTTTGCATACTGCTCCATGTAATAGTACATGGAGCACTCCAACAAAGAGGGCCATGTAATGACTCTGCATTGAACTCAATGAAATTGTTACCAGTCATGTAAGAGACAGTAGGACATTGTAAGTGTATCATGTATACTGAATCATTCTTATCCCAGCTGCCCATCACCCACGAAAGGCATCATTGCATCAAATAGCATGGTGCAGTATATTTATAGTTCAAGCTGAGAGGCCATCAGCTCTGTCTCCTTGTGCAGCCTACAAGATCTTGCATTAGTTTTGTGCTTTGTCGTCCACATGAGCCTCTTTTAAAGTCACTAGGGATTAGTTTTGCTTTACAGCAATTTGTATCTCCAATGTGCAAAGATCAATGACAAGATTGCTTGTAACCAGCATTTGTACCCCATATGTTTATACATTGCGTGCACTTCCCATGTATGATGATATGACTACAGATGTCTGCAACATGCACTCTACAAGTGCATGATTGATGTAATTGGCTCTTGGAGGGCTTCCCATTGTTCACTAATGGGGCCCATGTTTTAGCCCAAAACAAAGCCACATGGACTCTGTCCAGGCCAGGTGTGATCACTACTGTTTTCCACTTCTAGGTCACATTGAGGAATCAAGAGATCATGGAAGGCCACGTAGGTCACAGTCAGCACCAAAGTCACTGCTTCAGCCTGGTCAGCAAGTGTTTTCCCATCCCCTCCAGCAAACCTCCTTTCGAATTGACACTCTCTAGATTGTCCATTAGTATCGACTGCTGACATCTCCCACGCATTACCTGGTATTGCGACTGTAACCCCCTGAACCCCATCACTACAATTTCATCAGGCCCATCACTGTGATTCACACTACATTTTTTGAGATCATAATGATGGTAAGTGGTGATAAACCACCCCATCTCACAGCATTCTATATCCTCACATGAACTACCAGATTGCTACCTCCACTGTATGTTGAGAATTTCTCTTCACTGTCCTTTTCCCTGAGGAATCCCAAGTTGCTGCCTCCAGTCTCCAGCTACTTCTTTACCAAAACAGTATCCCTTGATACCTTCCCATACACCCACCTCCCAATCCTAAAGATCATTGAGCTGATCCCCAGGGCTAACTATGCCCTGACCAACTTTGATGGATAACCTTGATTGAACCCTGAACACTCTTCTTACAGATCCTAGACTGGTGACACACAAGTCCCATCTTTGCTCAGATTGGGCCTGCCAGACTGACAGCAGACCACTCATCGGACCAAAGTGATCCAGAGCCCCTGACCTTGATCGCCCCAAACAAATAACTGATTGTACCCAAGCCTCTGGTCTGATAATGGATGTTTTCCTTGACCGTTGTACTGGGAGCCCCCTGACTGATGACCACACTACCTTTTGTCTTGACTGAGGCTACTGCCCTTAGACTTTGGAGACATGGCTGTTTAGTTGATGTACATGCACTGCAATTGATACATAGGCCGCTGGCACATGCTGTAGGTGTGCAACATAGCAAACCCCTTGACTGATGATTGCTTAACCTGACAAACTGGACTGGTTTTATGTCTGCCTGAGGGACATAGTGCAAAAAGGCAATGCAAGACAAGGAAAGGCATGGATGCTGTAAGCATCAAACTGAGTGTGCACTGAAGGAGAGAGAAAGCAGCCAATTTCTAAGCTTGTCCTGGCACACAGACTGTAGTTGCAGCAGAATTGCAATGAGAGGCACTGGTGCACTCCAAAGTGAAGCTCTGATGTTCTGGAGTATACAGTAAGTGAATTTGAGCTGAGCCATGATGATGCAGTGAGCCTGCTATGAGTGGAATGCATGTGGCCACTGCCCATGGAACCTACCCTGAAATGCTGGTGTTGGGTGTCCTCAGATGGATGTCTGGAGGAGTAAACAGAGAGATGTAATTGCCAAGTACCTGCTCAGTCACATGTCAGGAATTCTCAGTGTCTAGTTTCTATCTGTCAGTTGGGAGAAATGGAGCCTGCATATTAGTGAGGCAAGCGTAGGTAGTAATGAAGGTGATAATGTGCAATAATATATCTTGAATAAGTTTTGTGCCGCTCACTTGTCTCGATGTCTGCGGCTTAGTTGGAAAATGTGATTGTTTCGGTCTCTGTTGAGAAGGGCTTCACTGGACATCTCACTCGATTTTCCCAGTTTTCTTACCATGGTCAACAGCATCAGGGCCTGCAAAGATTCACCCCATTTTATTTCCATTAGTTTTCATTACTTTATCGGTCTTTTATTTAATAATTTCAGTGTAGTGCATCCAAATGAACATTCTTCAATCTTGACTTGTATAATTTATTTGTCTCTTTATTTTTAAACCTGAAGCTTGATTCTGGAGTACAGTGATAGCAACATGATGAAGTCGAGTAATGTGCTGTAGCTTGTAATTAGTTGAAAGCATTCTGGTTAAAAAGTATGCATGACATATACATTGAAAAGTGTTAAATCGCTCCAATCCTTTATACATGAGTAGACTTGACTGTATGTCTCTAAGTCTTGGTTAATGGTGTAATTTTATAACAGTTCTATATTAGTCTGGAAGTCATAAAAAATACATCTTATGTTTATGTCAAATTATATTAAGTATTAACATAGTGCTTTCCATTTTTACCCATCTCTTAATTCTATTTTATTTCAAAGACATAACTGGAGTATGTCAAAAGGGCCATTGTTTTTCACAGCCTCAGTTACAACTGAAGAAACTGCACGATAGGCAAAGGATCTTTTAGTGGCATCTCCAATTAATTTACCAACTGCAAAGTACAATAATTTGAATTTAAGATGATCATTGTACTTAACTTATCATTTTAAGTTACTTCCATAACATTTGGTATGAATAGAGTATATGATACACAAATATCTGGAATGGTCTCAATTCATTTAATTTGTCAATGAATATAATTCACCACTGGAGGGTGAATGAGAACTTTGCCACAGCCAATCATGTAACCTCTTTATTCCTTAAATATTTTTTTGAGAGGAACTGCTTTCACGAAACCCTGTGGTTTATGTTTATCGTCACATTCTTCTGGGTGGTAAACAGAAAATAATAATAGTGCACAGTTGTTAACAGACAGACTGACTGTTCACAGGAATATTCATTTGGGGAGACTGGCCGTACATTAGTTTATTCATATGTGGTTCACTTAATCCAAAAGTCTGTTGATTTATCACAATAAGTCAGGATTCAGTTCTTACCCATGAATTTTAATCAGAATTGCAATTCATCCATAATCCAATTGGCAGTATTACAGTCAAGCCCTGAAATTAAGCCATGGTGATGGCAGTGCACAAACTACATCTTTATGACTTTTTCATCTGCTAAGTGTTAATTTATTTAAAAGAATTTAAGTGGATGAAGATGACAGAATAAGTATTTTAGTTGTTACAAACAGAAACTAAATTGGGCATTGGAGTCAATTTGTGTAACCGAACTTTTAGTCTCACAACAAACGAGTTTAATTCCTAAAGCCAATTCTATATTGGATACATGATGTAACAACAATGTGCTGTTATTGATTAGCAGAAGGTAAACAATAAATAATTGACAAGGTGTTTAAGAAAGATTGAGTTTTCTTTACATAGCACACAATATAGAGATCCAACATGCCAACAGTCTTACATTTTCTGGCCCACTTGTGTCACCAATGAAATTACTTGTGGTTTCCACACAGAATTACCATAACTGCATTCCATCATCAATATATGACTTGTGGTATTATCACTGCACTGTTAATCCAGAGGCCCAGATAACATTCTGGGGAACTGGATTCAAATCCCGCCACAGCAGATGTTGGAATTTGAATTCAATTAAAAAAATCTGGGATTAAGAGTCTAATGATGACCATGAAACCAGTTGATTATTGGAAAAACCCATCTAGTTCACTCATTTCTTTTAAGGCAGGAAGTCTGCCATCCTTTCATGGTCTGATCTACATATGACTCCAGATACACAGCAATGTCATTAACTCTTAACTGCCCTCTAGGAATGGCAATAAATTCTGGCCTAGCCAGCAATTCCCTCATCCCATAAATGATTTTTAAAAGGACCAATGCAAGGGATGCATGTCCCATTACATTCACTAAACTTTGCTGTTGTGAATTATATAATTGACTTCCAACAATCCACGTACATATTCTGCAGGATTCTGAATTGTGGAGTGCTTGCGCTGAGTCCTCTATTGACTTTGGTCTTGAGTGCATGCTTGTTATTATTAATGTTAATAATTGCAAAAACTTCTCACTCATTCACATTGGGGAAACTTTGTTTTACTTTTAGTTGATGTATCTTCCATTCTGAACCTTCACCAGGGTTGGTCAGTTTTGTTGTTAATTTCATGTCCATGCTTGCTTTTAAAAAGGTCTCTGACACACTCTGTTATTGTTTCCAACATCATATATGTTCATTTTGTTTGGTTATGCCCAATTGTAGCCCATGGTTCTGACTCCAGAACTGACTTCTTGTATAGGTAAGCCCATTTGTTTTGCGCTACATCACTTGCAAATTAAACATACTTTATCTCCACAGTGGTCAAAACAAATTGCACTTTCCAAACAGCCTATTTGCTTTCTGTATCCTTGTTACTACACCAATACTAGTAACTGCAACCTGGGGTTTCTTGATGTTGTAGTCTGGCTACTATGGCTTCACATTTTCTGACATCTTTTAGCAACACATTTGTGTTTTGATCTTTGTTTTTTGTCCAAGACATCTCTTTTGGAAAGCTCCAACTGGCACCGAAGCCATAATGAGCTCCATTGTCCATGTAGATAGCTCAGCCTCTGAAAAATTATAGTCCTCACCTTTGTCAAGCCACTTACTGACAAATCAATCGATTGATTTTTAGTCACTGTTACTTGTATGACATCAGTTCTAGATGACGAATTCTAAGTTCTACTGTCACATGAAACTGATTTTCCAGCATTGCCCTTAACTTAGCAGAATTTCTCTAGTCCTCTGGAGGCAGGTCTGAAGTGTTGACTTTGTGCAATATCTTGTTTTTAGTAGCTATCTTTACTTGCATAACTGGCTGATGCGGTTTTGTAACAACTAAATCTAAATGCATAGCTCTACAATTTGTTTAAAAATGTTTGCTCAATTTTTGTTTGGATGCTTATGATCTTCTCATGCCAGGCAATTTGGTAGTCATCATTCTGGTGCTACATCTTTTGCAATGACTATTGATGTCTAAAGATTGTTCGTATTTAAACCCTGCAGCCTATGCTGTTTTAAGCTGCAGCTCAAATCTTTTTTCTTACAAATTAAGCATGCATTTTTCCTGAAGTATCTTTTTTTTAACTGGAGCCTGGTGTAGATGTCACTTCTGCAATGTTTTAAGTCTTGCCTGAGGCCTTCTCCTGTTGAAGCTTGCACTACTACTTATTATATTTTGAAAATCATTAGCACTGTTCACTGTGTCATGTCTTCTTGTGTTGTCAGTAATTAACACAGACTGACTAGCAATTTCTCAAGACACTTGAAAAGTTCAAACAGGTTTAAGAACAGCTGAATCAACAACTTGCAGTGACAAATAACAATGCAACACACCATTTTGCAACAATGCTTTTTGTTGGACTGCAGACGACAGTTAGTCACATCGTTTACATCTTAGTCCCCGGCACATAGTTTACATCTTGGTCATTAGCACATCAAGGTCTTCGAGAAACACAGTTCTTAAATCACTAATGCATGTGTAGATTTCTACATTTTATTTCATTGCAACTTGACTCGATCCATGCAGGGTATTTAGTGAATTGATATGGAGAGTATAAAAGCAAAATGTGGTGGGTAAATTGGCACGAGACATGACAGGTTGTTCTGCTTTCACGCACAACTCATCAGCGTGAATTGGCTATAATGTGATTGACAAATTGTGGAAGTTGTTTGGATAACGTGAACTTTCCAATGAATGGGTATAACGAATTTCTATTAGCGAACTTCTACAACGTGATTTTCTTTCGCAGTTTTCCATAGTACAATTTTCTACAGTGTGAGGTTGAAGAGGAACGTAACTGTCGCATTATAGCGTTAATTGATATTAAGTTTGCAATGAGCTGTGGAGGGCTATAGGTGGCATCATTTGCTATTAAATTTGCATAGGGGTTAAGAGGCTACAGAGGTGACTGGGTACACAAGTTGGATTGTGTACAAGGAGTGGGTAGGGTTGAGGGAGTGTTAGGGAGGAGAATGAAAGGGCCTAATATTAAGCAAACAACTGGGACAAAGTCTTAGTGAATTGAAGCGAACTGAGCCTGCTTTGGAATTTAGGTGTCCTTGGCATGTGTGCAGGGAGTGATAGGCCTAACTCATTAGCAAACCAACCCCCCTCCTTACAGCAAAGATCCCAGCATTCAGGTGAGTTTCTCTAAGATGGTCAGTCAAGTGATTTTCTCATTTCTGTAGCTGATTTAAAAACCCAGCTCCAAGAGTCAGGAATCCAGACCACAACTGAACAAAGCTTTGGTGAGGTCACATCTGGAATGCTCTGTATAGTGTTAGCCTCAATACTGAAGGAAGGATGTAGTGAGAGGGTGTATTGAAAGCTCATTGGATTGATTGTAACAGGAGAACTCTGCTATGAATAAATATGAATAAAAAACAAGTGGAATGGATCAATATTCTCTGAAGTTTGAAAGCATGAGAGAATATAGCATTGGATTCTGAAAGGGCTTGACAGGAAAAAATGCAATACTTTGGTTTTTTGCAGCGGCGGGTGAATCTAAAACAAGGAGGCAGAATCCCAGGAAAAGAGGATCACCATTTTGGATTGTTGTGGATATTAGATTGCTTCATATATTCAAGGCTGAGGTAGATAGATGGATTTTCAAATACCTGAGGAACCAAAGGATTTGAGAGTGCAACAGGAAATCAGAGTTGGCCTTAGTGAGTAGCAGAGAAGGCTTGAGGGGCCTACTCCTGTTCCAATTTGCTCCATTCTCATCAGCCCCAAAGTTTTCAGCATGGTCATTCCATTGTTATTCATATCACTGATGTTTTGTTCAGCTCCTGAATATTTTGTATATTCAATGTCTTCAAGTCTTCCATTATACGTGACTACTTCTGACAAGATGCAACTTCTCTGAAGTTACATTCACAGCTATCTAATTTTCCCTCTAACAAACTCCTTGCATTTTGTAAATTGATGACTCGATCTCTGACTCATTTTCAATTAACTTAAGGCACATACAGAGCTTTGTTGTCTTGCCCATGCTGGTGCCTTTTTGTATAAATGACCTTGTGAATTCAGACATTGTTTATCCAATCCTAATTATATACTTTTGGAAATAAACCTGCATGGCATTCATCAGTTTCCTACAGTCCACATACAGTCCTCCAGTATTTTTACAACTTAATGTCTGAAACACTGGCCATCACTGGATTGCCACAGAGGTCATATTTTTTAC
This sequence comes from Chiloscyllium punctatum, assembly GCF_047496795.1. Classification (NCBI taxonomy): domain Eukaryota; kingdom Metazoa; phylum Chordata; class Chondrichthyes; order Orectolobiformes; family Hemiscylliidae; genus Chiloscyllium; species Chiloscyllium punctatum. The sequence continues at coordinate 86,232,782 of NC_092746.1, read as the reverse complement.
ATTAGTACTTAACTTCACACTCCTTGCCAGGAATTCCAATCCCAGCTGCTTCAGAAATGCAGATCAGAGTTTGAAATCATCAACACAGCTCCCCTACAGTGCAGAACAGTCAGGGGAGTGAAATCATGCCCTCTTTTATAGCAGGCAGTTGGCCCTGTTAAGAAATTTAAAAGTCCAGTAGCATAGCCAGGCACACAGATAGCTGCTGTGAAAGGGCAAGCATTTTGAAGAAATATTGTGTAGGGTGGCTGTTGGCTAAAGAATCAGGGTATCAGGTGGGTAGCATTCCATGGTGTCAGGAAGGTAGATTGCTGGATGAGTAGAATGCCAGGTAAGTAATGTTCCAAGAGGATAGGGCACCAGGTAGATAAGAGTGACAAATACGTAGGGTGCCAAAGTGCTGAGTGAATGATGCAGTGCTGTGGGTAGGTTCGGGTGATTGGTGTGCTGGGGTCAGCAGCTGCAGGAAGGTATGGGGGGGGGGGGGGGGGGGGTTGTTGATATGTCAACACTAGCAGGCAAGGGACGTGTGGGTGAGGAGAATGTCAGGACCACCTAGGGGAGGTGTGAAGGTAGCTGAGTGAAGAGAGGGGGTCTATTATCAGCGCAGATAAGGGATTTCAGTATTAGTGGCAGGTGGGTAAGAGGGTTCCAATGTGTTGGTTGTCAGGCAATGGAGACAGCCAGTAGGTGGGGTGGTGTCAGAGGGAATATTTGTGTTTATGTATCTACTTGGGGGTTGGGCTAATTGGCAGTTTGAGTCACAAGCTAGGGGGGATTAGTTTAATGATTACCAAGAAGTTAGACTCAATTTTTAATCATCTGACCTTTCTTGGATATTAGTCAACAGGAGCAGAACCAACCAAATCCTCCACTAAGGGTTTTCTCAGATGGTTGGAGGCACAGGAATTTCCCACTGGAATGTTCAATGTCCTGGGGGCAACTCCCATAGAGTTGCATCTGGGATTCTGGACATGTAACTGTACAGTTCTATGACTCTCTCAACATTGCAATAACCAAGCTATTATATCTTTGCCTCCATGTTCAATGAGATGTATTTTAATCCAAGTTTCTACAAGTCACTCAAAGTTAGTTAGCAATTTGACTTTAAGGACTTCACTATAAATATTATCTTATCTGTCTTGGGTCAATTTTTTTGTCTTATCTCCTGTGACTTCAAATAAAACATCCCTCAATTTTATCATTAGTATGACTGTTGTGAGAAAAATAATGAAAAAGCATCCAAGCATCAAACCAATCCACATTCTGGTAATGTGTAATGTTATGAAGATATGGGTGTACTGTATCTTTAAGAAAGTTAAAAGCAACAGAACTATCTGACTGATCTAAGTGTTCTGAAAAAAAAACGTAACATTTGGTCAAACAACTCGATTAGCTGGTTACCTGGAAACAACAAAACAGATTTGGTGAGGCCAATCAGTTCAAATTATACTCTGAAAAATACCGAACTCCAATCCAGTTTGAATTTAGTATAGTGACAATGTTAAGAGCCAATAACACGATCCAATGCTTTGGGCATATAAGACCGGGTAAAACTGAACAGTTGAGGAGAACTGACAAGCTAACAGCATGTAAAAAGACTACCCGAAAAATAGCTCTCTTAAAGATACCTTTATCGATCAGTAACCTGTGAAGCAGAATACCCAAGAAGAAAAGAAGACCTAAAAACAGAGAAGAACCCAAAAGCTGCCTGATTTTGAGATAAGAAGTTTTATTTTGTAAATCACAATTGGGAGTTTTATCGAACTAGTATTATAGAAGGGAATGTAAAAGATAGATGAGGTGAAGGAGCTAAGGTTCAGTTAGCGGATACCCTGTTTGATGTAATGGTGAAGAAAAAACCTGAACAGGCATAGGGTCAGACAAAAGGGTTTACTCCTGAAAGTCTAATGGACTTGCAACAACAAGACATGATGATAAAAGATACATATGTGGATGCGTACTCCGAAAGAAAGCAGAGAATATTCCGGAGGGTTATTATCTGAAAGATAAACTCCTAGGATGGACATGGAGACCACAGCAGGTTAGTGCAGAGGAGAAATGGGCCAAAGTACACCAGATTGTGTTGTCGGTAGCATACAGACAGGAAGTGTTATGGGTAGCATATAAACTACCTATAGGAGGTAACCTAGGGGTAAGAAAGACTCAGGCTAAGGTACAAAATCATTTTTATTGGCCTGGAATGCACAAGGATGTGGTGAACTTTTGCCGTACGTGTCATTCATGCCAAATGGTAGGTAAGCCACAGGCGGTAATAAAACCAGCACCTTTGTTGCCAATTCCCACATTTGAAGAACCTTTCACATGGGTTATAATTGATTGTGTAGGTCCCCTCCTAAGAACTAAGAGTGGGAACCAGTACTTGTTGACCATAATCAATGCGTCTACCAGATCTCTGGAGGCAATTCCATTACAGAGTATCGAGGCAAAAAAGGTAGTAGAGGAGTTAGTAGCTTTCTTCACATGGTATGGGCTACCTAGAGAGATTCAGTCTGACCAAGGGTCAAATTTACAGCTAGGCTGTTTATGGAAATTATGGTTAGCTTAGGTATACAGCACTTTAAATCCAGTGCATATCATCCTGAATCCCAGAGAGCTTTAGAAAGGTGGCATCAGACCTTGAAGACTATGTTCAGAGCATACTGTCAGGATTACCCGAATGACTGGGTAATCCCATTCATATTGTTTGCCATTCGAGATGCCCCAAATGAATCTATTTAGTTCACTCCCTTTGAGTTAATATTCCATCATGAAGTGAGAGGCCCTTTGAAATTAATTAAAGAAAAATTGACAGGATCAAAGTCGGAGATCTCACAGTTAGATTATGTATCAGAGGTGAGGGAGAGATTAAATAGAGTAGATGAGTTAGATAAACATCATCTAAATTGGGCACATTGTAGAATGAAGCAGGTGGCGGATAAAAGCTCTGAGACTCGGACATTTTCCCAAAGGGATGATGTGTTAGTACTGTTACCAGTGATAGGAGATCCCTTCAAAGCCAGGTTTAGTGGTCCCTATCAAACTGAGAAAAAGTTGAGTCAGGTGAACTATCTAGTAAAGATGACAGATAGAAAAGAAAGGTATCTGATATGTTACGTGAACATGTTGAAGCGTATTATACTGGAGAGAAAGAACTGGAGAAACAGGTGTTAGTTACTGCTCTGCAGAGTGAGGAATCAAATGCAGATGAGATAGATTTTGATGTGCCTCAAAATAGATAAAAGAATGAAGAAGTCCTTGAGGAGTAGGATTGGTTAGTAAGCTATCTATCTCAGGAGCACAGAATGCAGTTGAAAGATTTGTTACTGCAGTATAAGGACAACTGTAAGAATCAGATGGGGACGACTAATGTTATTATACATCAAGTAGACATAGGGAGTACTGCTCCAATAAATAAACTGCCCTGTCGGCTTAATCCTTTCAAAGTCAGATAGGTCCAGAAGGGGGTGGAGGCCATGCTTGAGAGGACGTCATTGAACCAAACCAGAGCAAGTGGAGTTCACTGATTGTCTTAGTTCCCAAACCGGATGAAACTCAACGATTCTGCTTAGATTATCCGAAGGTCAACATCGTTACAAAATTGGGCTCATATCCAATTTCTAGATTGGAGGATTGTACAGTGAAAGTCAAACAAGCCAGTTACATCACCAAGTTGAACTTAATGCATGGTTACTGACAGGTACCTTTATCAGAGTCGGCAAAATAAATTTCTGCATTTGTAACCCCAAATGGGCTATATCAGTTTAATGTGGTGCCCTTTGGAATGAAGAATGCAGCCGCCACATTCCAAAGACTTATGAACAGAGTTGTGGCTGGGTTAACAAAATGTGCAGTCTTTTTGGGTGATGTAGTGGTCTTTAGTAAGTCCTGGAAAGATCACGTGGTACAGTTGGCAGAGCTCTTTGAACGACTATGAGAAACAAAACTGACGATAAACTTAAATTGAATTGAATTTGTGAAAGCAAAAGTGACATTCCGCATTAGTCGGGGGAAATGAGTCTGGGTGTGTTACTCTTCAGACGGTCGGGGGCATGGACTTGTTGGGCAGAAGGGTCTGTTTCCACATGTAGGGAATCTAATCTAATAACATCGGTCATGGAAGGTTGACCTTATAGAATGCAAAGACGAAGGCCATCGAGGAATTTCCAAGACCAACCTCGAAGAAAGAGGTGCTTTGATTCTTAGGACTCGGCGGATTCTATCGGAAGTTTGTTCCAAACTTCAGCAGTGTGGTGGCACCGTTAACCGATTTGCTGAAGAAGTACACAAAGTTTTGGTGGACAGAACAATGCCAGAAGGCATTCAACAATTTGAAAGCTATATTAACCCCCAAACCAGTTTTAGCTACACCAAACTTTTCAAAACCTTTTAAAGACACTATCGATGATAGTGACATGGAGTTGGAGCTGCACTCCTACAGGAAAATGAGGATGGGATTGAACTGCCAGTTGATTACTTTTTGAAGAAGATCAACATCCCCCAGAGGTAATGCTCCACAATTGAAAAGGAACTATTGAGTTTGGTACTGGCCTTACAACATTATAATGTGTATGTCACGAACAATATGTCAGAGAGGATTGTGTACATTGATTACGATCCGTTTACAATGTTATAACACTTTAAAGAGAAGAATATGAGACTATTTAGTTAGAGTCTTATGTCACAGACTTTTAATTTAAAAATCATAATTGTTGCGGGCCGTAAGAATGTAATTGCAGCTGCATTATCACAGATTTAACTGATAGAGTTCAGATGAGATTTGTATTTATTTAATGTTTTATATATATGGGAAGAAGTTAAGGTGAAATTATATTCAAGTTATCTGATGATTCGGATAATGTGTCTAAAAAGTAGAAAAAAAATGAAGCCATCTTTTCATTGTGATGCTTCATTTTTTTCTTAAGCGGAGAGGTGTTATGAAGATGTGGGTGTACTGTACCTTTAAGGGAGTTAAACACAAGAGAATTACCTGACAGCACTAAGAGTGCTGAAAAAAAAGTAACATTTCATTGAATAACTCAATTAGCTGGTTGCCTGTAAAAGACATAACAGATTTGACTTAGGCCAATCAGTTTTGATTATACCCCAAAAAATGCCAAACTCCAATCCCGTTTGAATTTAGTATATTGACAATGTTAAGAGCAAATGACACAATCCGACGCTTTGGGTGTATAAGACGGGGGAAAATTGTACAGTTGAGAGGAGAACTGTCAAGCTACCAGCATGTAAAAAGACTACTCGAAAAATAGCTCTCTTAAAGGTACCTTTATCAATCAGTAATCTACGAAGCAGAATCCCCAAGAAGAAGAAAAGAAGACCAAAATACAGAGAAGAACTGGGCGGCAGAGAAGAAGTGGGCGGCACGGTGGCACAGTGGTTAGCACTGCTGCCTCACAGCGCCAGAGACCCGGGTTCAATTCCCGCCTCAGGCGACTCTCTGTGTGGAGTTTGCACATTCTCCCCGTGTCTGCGTGGGTTTCCTCCGGGTGCTCCGGTTTCCTCCCACAATCCAAAAATGCACAGGTTAGGTGAATTGACCATGCTAAATTGTCCGTAGTGTTAGGTGAAGGGGTGAATGTAGGAGTATGGGTCTGGGTGGTATACGCTTCGGCGGGTCGGTGTGGACTTGTTGGGCTGAAGGGCCTGTTTCCACACTGTAAGTGATCTGATCTGATCTGATCTAAACTGAAAGCTGCCCGGTTTTGACATAAGATGTTTTGTTTTGTAAATCGTAATTGGGAGTTTTATCAGACTAGTATTCTCGAAGGGAAGGTAAATGATAGGTTAGAGGAAGGAGTTATAAATACTTGTTAGTTAATTATCCTCTGTTATACTTTCAGAAATAAAGTTGGCAACTTTTACTTTAAATGGTTCTTGGCCTCTTGAATTTTCATGGATTACTGCACGGGATAAATCTTGTCTGTGTTGCTGGCTTACATTAAGCAGGAAAGTTTACCCCGTGTCATAATAGTAACTGTTGTGCCTTAAGCTCCCCAATTGAAATGAATTCTGAAATAGTCATTAGCCAGTTCCTCCACATTTAGATTTGATTTGCTTTGATTTTATTGCTGTCATACATACCGAAGTATAGTTAAAAGTGCTGTCTTACGTGCTTTACAGGCATATCACACTATAGAAGTGCATCCGGGGAAACAGAACAGAGTGCAGGATACAATGTTACAGCTGCTGACAAGTTGTAGAGATCAACATTAGCATTAAAGAAGTCCATTCAGAAGTCTGATGACAATGGGGAAGAAGCTGTTCTTGAATCTGTTTGTACGTGTATACAAACTTTTATATCTTTTGCCCAATAGAAGAGGGTGAAAGAGAATATAACTGGAGTGGGAGGTGCCTTTGATTATGTTGGTTCCTTTCCCAATGCAACAGAAAGTATAGATGAAGCCAAGATTAGAATGGTACTGGAAAAGCACAGCAGGTCAGGCAGCAACCAAGGAGCAGGATGCTGCATGACCTGCTGTGCTTTTCCAGCACCGTTCTAATCTTGACTCTGATCTCCAGCATCCGCAGTCCTCACTTATGCCTGGAAGTATAGATGAAGTCAATGGATGGAAGGCTGGTTTGCATGATGGACTGGGCTGTGTTCACAACTCTTTTGGTCTTGGGAAGAGCAGTCCACCATACCACACTATGAAGTATCCAGGTATGATATTATCTATGGGGAATCTGTAAAAATTTGGAAGAGTCTTTATGGACATGCTGAATTTCCTTCGCCACCTGAGGAAGTAACGGGGTTGCTATGCTTTCTTGACTGTAGTGGATGAACCAGAACAGATTGTTGGTGATCAATGGAAATATTCCTTCCATTATTAAAAAATATCCAAGTTTTTAATGATGTTCACAACTATCAATTAGTTAAATATTAATAAAACTGGATGGATTGCCTGGCATCGATCTAAGCACCAGAAATGACAAGGCCACATGCAATCCAGTTGACTCTATAAAATCCTCCTCATTAACTTGGGCAAAAACTGGAAGAGCTATCTGGGAGTTTATTTAAGTAACAGCCTGACATGATCAAACTCACTGAATCACATCTTCCAGTAACTCTCCCAGATTCTTTCACCACCATCACTGGTCTGACATTGCCCATTGTCAAGATATCCTCAAAAATAGTTGCACGGTTGGAGCAAGAAGCCCTCGGAGCTGTAGCATCGATTTTAATTCACCATGGACAAGAATAAGAAAGTCTCTGACTGACTACCAACTACCATCCTCCCTCAGCTGATGAGACAGTGATCCTGCATTGTGAATATGCTTGAAAGAAGCAACAAGGCAAGCAATTATCCAAAATAAACTCTGAGGCAAGAGGGGTGGCTTCAATGTTCATCCTTAAAATTGGTTTAGATTAGATTAGATTACTTACAGTGTGGAAACAGGCCCTTCGGCCCAGCAAGTCCACACCGCCCCGCCGAAGTGCAACCCACCCATACCCCTACATCTGCCCCTTACCTAACACTACGGACAATTTAGCATAGCCAATTCACCTGCCCTGCACATCTTTGGACTGTGGGAGGAAACCGGAGCACCCGGAGGAAACCCGGTTTAGCAGCCCCACTGCTGATTGAATAGCCAACTCTAATTGATCTTAACCTCCAGTCTCGGTATACAGTAGGTAATGTGAGAACTAATGCAAGGAAGCAGTCTACCTAACTTAACAGTATTCCAATAATGGTGTTAGCACCTTCCTCCAGTCAATTCCTTACATTGCTGGCAAGAAGTAATGGATGATCTTTCTTACTGGGTCTGAAATTAAAGTCTGATCCATCACCATTCTGAACAATAGATGAAAACATGCCTGCCTTTGAATTTGGCTATCAAATTAGCAATATAACTTTGTATGTCAAATGCTACAAAAAGATAACATTTGATGTTCTAATTTAACACATTCTTGGAAGGCAACCTGATCCTTTTAAGAAATGTAACTGGCAACAAATTGAGTTTTAATGTAAGGCAGGACCGCCAATGAAAGCCCTTCATTCCTTCCATCATGTGGTCTATAGAGATTATCTGGTGTTAATTAGAGATAGGCGTGAAGGAGTAACACAAGATTTGTATAGGTGCAGTGGATAAGGAGAGCCTGAGAACTGGTTGTTGTTCAGGAAATTAATATAGCCCTAGTGAAAATCAAGAGCTTTGGACAATGAGGTAGAACGTTTGAGTGACAAAGCAGTCACCCATAAAGTTGGTGAATCAGTCACTGACCTGTCAGTGTATAGAGACTGTTGGAATTAAGTCTGATGTTATATTGCCTGGTGAGATAGGAAGGAAAAAGTATGTAATTAAAATGTTGACAAGTCAGATTATTTGATATTTTGTTACTGGTGTGAGAGATTTGAATCAAAACCATCATTTAAACTATTAAAAGTAAATTATGGGGCTTATGATGCTTTTTGTATCATTATTAAAAGTACAAAATATATAAAATTAGATAAAATATATATAAATCAAATTGAAGTGACCCAATAATGCAGAGAAATGGTAACAAAGTTTGTCTCCACAGATGAACACAAAATTATTATTTTTATTTTAAATATAAAGGGCAGAGCTATTAAAAAATGTAAACATAACCAAATGGCAACAAAATGGATGAGTAATCATTCAGTATACTTTGTTAGATGGATAAACTGGCACATTTTAATGCATCGAGTTGGTGAAAGATTATCAAGGAGATGAAATAACAAAAAAGTAAAATGGTTTAACTAGTCCTATCCATTAGGAATGTGTGAAGATTCCACATAATGCGAAAAAAACTCATTAGAAAAAACAGATTTGCACCATTTCAATTGCTGAAGTAGACTGATTGAACAACCTAAAAGTCTGCAGATCAATACAATATGTTGGTGGAATGCATTTTTTTTAAAACTGCAAAGTGAAAATATACCAGGGTTGATTGCTTGACTATCTTCTGAAGAAATTCAACTTCACCATGATAATTGGATAAGACAGGTCTGGCCTACAGACAGATTGGAAAATTAATCTATTGCTCTCAACTTTATTCCTAATAGAAAACACGAAAGGGCTGTCCTCAAGGACTTGTGTTTTTTTGTTTGTCTCTAGTGACTTAGCAAGGTGCAGTTGGAGACAATTGTAACAAGAACAAAATCATTTGAAAAATTAAACTGGGATATCAAGACACAAGTCAGAAATATCTCAGTCTAACTAATGTTGAAGCAGCTCTGATTTAGCAATTGATGCTTAATGTTGCAATCAAACATGTGCATAGAAGCTTTGAATTCCAAACCACAATACCAAGAGAGAATTCTAAGGATAGTTTTGAAATGAAAAAGCTGTTTCTGGACACATCTTTTGAATTGAATTGAATTGAATTTATTGTCACGTGTACCAAGGCACAGTGAAAAGCTTTGTCTTGCGAGCAATAAGGCAGATCACAGAATTAAGTAGCATAGATAGTAAATAATAAGTAAACAGCAGCAAAAACAAAAATATCGGTACAGGCAAATGTTAAGGGTTTGTGAGTCCATTCAGTATTCTAACAACAGTAGGGTAGAAACTGTTGCAGAACCAACTGGTGCATGTGTTCAGGTTTCTGTACTTTCTCCCCGATGGTAGAGGTTATCGAAAAACATTGCCAGAGTGGGATGGATCTTTGAGAATGCTGGCGGCCTTTCCTTGACAGTGGGCCTGGTAGATGGATTCTATAGATGGGAGATTGGCCCTTGTGATTGGCTGGGCCGAGTTCACCAGTCTCTGTAACCATTTCTGATCTTGAATAGTACAATTGCCATACCAGGTAGTGATACATCAGACAGAATGCTCTCAATGGTGCACCTATAAAAGTTGGCAAGGGCATTTGCCATGATGCCAAATTTCCTCAGCTGCCTGAGGAAGAAGAGACGTTGTTGGGCCTTTGTAACCAGTGTGTCCACCTGAAGAGTCCAAGAAAGCTTGTTGTGGATGACCACTCCCAGGAGCCTGACACTCTCTACTCGTTCCACCTCTGTGCTGTTAATGTGTAGGGGGGGCATGAGTAAGATCCTGCCAAAAGTGAATAATGAGTTCCCTGGTTTTGCTGGCATTGAGAGCTAGGTTGTTCTCAGTGCACTATTTTTCCAGGTCTTCCACCTCCCGTCTGTAGTCTGTTTCTTCGCCATCTGAGATTCAACCGACTATAGCAGTGTCATCAGTGAACTTGCAAATGGCATTAGTCTGGTATTTGGCGACAGTCATGGGTATACAGTGAGTACAGTAGGGGGGACTCCAGTGTTGAGTGTTAGTGAGGATGAAATATTGTCCTCAATATTCACTGATTGTGGTCTGTGGGTCAGGAAACTGAGGATCCAGTTGCAGAGAGTGGGGCTTAGTCTGACATCACTAGATTTAGTAATCAGTCTCGAAGGGATAAAAGTAGATTAGATTCCCTACAGTGTGGAAACAGACCCTTCAGCCCAACAAGTCCACACCAACCCACCCAGACCCATTCCCCAACATCTAACACTACGGGCAATTTAGCATGGCCAATTTTCCTAACCTGTACATCCTTGGATTGTGGGAGGACACCAGAGAACCCGGCCGAAACCCACACAGACACGGGGAGAATGGGCAAACTCCACACAGACAGCTGCCCAAGGCGGGAATTGAACCTGGGACCCTGGTGCTGTGAGGCAGCAGTGCTAACCACTGAGCCACCGTGCCGAGTTGAAAGCTAAGCTGTAGTCAATGAGTAGGATTCTTATGTAGCTGTTCTTGATGTCAAGATGTTCTAGGGAGGAGTGAAGGGCAAGTGATATGGCATCTGACGTGGATCTATTGCTTTGATAAGCAAATTGGAGTGGGTCAAGAGTAGTGGGGAGATTGGAGTTGATTAATGCCAGGACCAGCCTTTCAAAGCACTTCATGACTACCGAAGTTAGGACAGGGATGATGTTAGCCCTCGTGAAACAGGCATGACTGAAGCAAGTCATAAGATGGTTTGTTTTCCAATTAAGTTTGTTACCCTGCATACAATGGATTTATTTTTCACCTTCAAGATGAATAGAAAATAATTTTCAGAAGGCAAGAACGTAGCCATGAAGAATATCATTTCATTTTTGTACGGGGATTCTGAAACTAATAAATAACATATGGTCCAACACTTTCCCAACAATTCCAGTGTGACAGCAAAAGGGAAGTAACGGGAAGGCAGCATGTGTGCAAAAATCTGAAAGTCAAGAGCTCAGTTCTGTGATCCCTCCTCAAACTTGGGATTTCAAACTTTTTTCACTTACTGTTTTCAGGTTTCCGGCACCTGCAGTAATTTACTTTTTGTTATTGGGGAAATAGCTGGAATTGTTTTGTGCAACTTAGTAGTTCAATGTGCTGACACAGAAAGAGCTAATTCCTCCTCCAAAGATAGACAGGTTCTTAATTTAGAGGAGATAGTGAGGACTGCAGATGCAGGAAGGTCAGAGTTGATAAAGCGTGGAGCTGGAAAAAGCAAAGCAGGTAAAGCAGAATCCGAAGAGCAGGACAGTCAATGTTTCAGGCAGGACCCTTCATCAGGTCTGGAGAGGGGGAAGGGAGCTGAGAAAATATTTCCTCTCCACCCCTGATGAAGGTCCTACCCGAAACATAGATTCTCCTGCTCTGCTAATGCTGCTTGACCTCCTTTGCTTTCTCCAGCTCCACATTTTTATGACTCTTAATTTAGAGGCACACATTAAGTTGTTTTCTGCCCTGTGTTACATCAGCACTGACTGACAGCTCAATGTAAGTTGCAAGAGCATTAACTACCTCTAATTTAATACAATTAATTTCTATCATGACTGTGCATTATTTGCTCCAGCCATTTAAAAAAACTTGGTAAAGCAGGATAATATGATTGAATAGTGATCTAAAAATTAAACATAATAAGAAATGCCATCAATTCCAGAGACAGGTTAAGCTCTGGGTTGTTCAAGGGGAGATGGCTGAGTTCACTCACTACGTCCTTGAGGACAGTCTATCTGGAATGAACAATTTGCTCTCCTTTAGTTATCCCAGCCTTTATTTTAATGCAGTTAAAGAACAAAGAAAATTACAGCACAGGAATAGGCCCTTCGGCCCTCCAAGCCTATGCCAATCCAGATCCTCGATCTGACCTGCCACCTATTTTCTAAGGATCTGTATCCCTTTGCTCCCTGCCCACTCATGTATCTGTCGAGATACATCATAAATGACGTTATCATTCCCGCCCGTACCACCTCCGCTGGCAACACATTCTAAGTACCCACCAATCTCTGCGTGAAGAACTTTCCACACTTACCTCCCCTAAATCTTTCCCCTCTCAATTTGAACTCATGAGTCCTCCCTCTGGAAAAAAAAGCTTCTTCCTATCCACCCTGTCTACACGTCTCATGATGTTGTAGGCCTCAACCAGGTTCCCCCTCAATCATCTTCTTTCCAATGAAAATAACCCTAATCTACTCAACCTCTCCTCATAGCTAACACCCCCCATACCAGGCAACTTCCTGCTGAACCTCATCTGCACCCTCTCCAAAGTATCCACATCCTTTTGGTAATGTGACGACCAGAACTGTACACAGTATTCCAAATGTGGCCGAATCAAAGTTTTATACAACTTTAATGTTACTTGCCAACTCTTACACACAATATCCTATCCAATGAAGGAAAGCATACCATATGCTTTCTTGACCACTCAACTGACCTACGTTGCCACCTTCTGGGAACAATGGACCTGAACACCCAGATCTCTCTGTGCATCAATTTTCCCCAGGACTTTTCCATTTACTGTATAGATCGCTCTTGAATTGGATCTTCCAAAATGCATCACCTCGCATTTCTCTGGTTTGAACTCTATCTGCCATTTCTCTGCCCAACTCTCCAATCTATCTATATTCTGCTGTATTCTCGGACAGTCCCCTTCACTATCTGCAACTCCCCAATCTTAGTATCATCCACAAACTTGCTAATGAAGCAACCTACACCTTCCTCCAAATCATTTATGTATATCACAAACAACAGTGGTCCCAGCACAGATTCCAGTGGGACACCACTGGTCACAGGTCTCCATTTTGAGAAGACTGCTTCTACAACTACCCCTGTCTCCTGTGGTCCAACAAGTTCTTTATCCATCTAGCTAGAACATCCTGGACCCCTGCAACTTCACCTTCTTCATTAGCCTACCATGGGGAACCTTATTAAACGTCTTACTAAAGTCCATGTACATGACATCTACATCCCTTTCCTCATCAATCAACTTTGTCACCTCTTCAAAACATTCTATTACGTTTGTAAGACATGACCTTCCCTGCACAAAACCATGCTGCCTATCACTGATAAGCCCATTTTCTTCCAAATGGGTATATATCCTATCCCTCAGCATCTTCTCCAGTAGCTTCCCTGCAACTGACATCAGGCTCACAGGTCTGTAATTACCTGGATTACTCCTGCTACCCTTCTTAAACAAGGGGACATTAACCATTCTCCAGTCCTCTGTGTTTAAGGATGCTGCAAAGATAACTGTTATAGCCCCAACTATTTCCTCTCTCTTACTTCCCTCATCAACCTGGGTTAGATCCCATCCAGACCTGGGGACTTGCCCATCTGAATGCCTTTTAGAATACCCAACACTTCCTCCCTCCTTGTGTCAACTTGACCTAGAGTAATCAAAGATCTATCCCTAACCTCAACATCTGCCATGTCCCTCTCCTCGGTGAATACCAATGCAAAGCACTCATTAAGAATCTCACCCATTTTCCCTGACTCCATGCATATCTTTCCTCCTTTGTTCTTGAGTGGGACAACCCTTTCCCTCGTTACCCTCTTGCTCCTTATATATGGATAAAAGGCTTTGGGGCTTTCCTTAACCCTGCTTGCTAATGATACCTTATGAACCCTTTTAGCCCTCTTAATTCCTCATTTCAAGTTGGTCCTAAATTCCCAATATTCTTCCAAAGCTTTGTCTGCCTTCAGCCACCTAGATCTGGTGTACGCATTCTTTTTCCTCTTAGCTGGTTTCACAATTTCACCTGTCATCCATGGTTCTCTAATCTTGCCATATATATCCCTAATTTTCACAGGAACATATCTCTCCTGAAGTCTAATCAACCTCTCTTTAAAAGCCTCCCACATTGTGAATGTGGATTTCCCTTCAAATAGCTGCTCCCAATCTACATTCCCTAGCTCCGGCCGAATTTTGGTGTAGTTGGCCTTCCCCCAAATTAGCACTCTTCCTTTCGGACTACTCTCATCTTTGTCCATGTGTATTCTAAAACTTGGGGAATTGTGATCACTATTCCCAAAGTAATCCCTTACTGAACCTTCAACCACCTGGCCGGGCTCATTTCCCAATACCAGCTCCAGTATGGCCCCTTCCTGAGTTGGACTATTTAAATACTGCTCTAGAAAAACCTCCTCGATGCTCCTTACAAATTCTGTTCCTTCCAGACCTCTAACACAAGGTGAATCCCAGTCAATGTTGAGAAAATTAAAATCTCCTATCACCACCATCTTGTTGCTCCTACATCCTTCTATGATTTCTCTATATATTTGTACCTCTATCTCATGCTCACTGTTGGGAGGCCTGTAGTGCAGCCCCAACATTATTATTGCACCCTTCCTATGTCTGAGCTCTGCCCATATTGCCTCACTGATTGAGTCCTCCATAATGCCTTCCTTCTGCACAGCTGTGATATCTTCTTTGACCAGCAATGCAGCTCCTCCACCCTTTTTACCTCCCTCTCTATCCCACCTGATGCATCAATATCCTGGGATATTTAATTGCCAATCATGCCCTTCCCTCAACCAAGTCTCAGTAATAGCAATAACATCCCAGGTACTAATCCAATCCCTAACTTCATCTGCCTTACCTACTATACTTCTTGCATTAAAACAAATGCACCTCAGACCACCAGTCCCTCTGCCTGCATCTTCCACTTCCTGCCTTCTCTTCCCCCTAGTCACGCTGACTTCATTATCTAGTTCCTAGTTACAACAACAACAAAAAGAACCTGCATATATATAACATATTTAATACATTAGTGCTTTTTCAAAGCATTATCAAACACAATTTGACAGCATGCCACGTAAAGCAATTTTACATCAGGTTAACTAAACCTTGGCGAGAGGAATAAGATTAATGATTGTCTTAAAAGACAAATGTGGAAAGATTTAGAAAGGAATTCCAGAAAGGATATAGCCACCAACATATAACAATGATGGAGGTTAGAATCAGAGGGTTGCAGAGATCAAGAGCGCCCTGGAATTGGAGGGGGTTACAGCAATCAGGCCAAATTCAGTTTTCTACAGCAAGAATAAGAGCTTAAAAGTCAAGATATTGCCAGACTGGGAGGCAATGTAAGTCAGCAAACAGAGGGCTGATACACAAACAGAAGTTGATACTTAGTGAGATATAGGCTAAAGAGTCATAGAGATGTACAGCAAGGAAACAAACCCTTCAGTCCAACCCGTCCATGCTGACCAGATATCCCAACCCAATCTAGTTCCACCTGCCACCACCTAGCCATATCCCTCCAAACCCTTCCTATTCACAGACCCATTCAGATGCCTTTTAAATGCTGCAATTGTACCAGCCTCCACCACTTCCACTAGCAGCTCATTCCATACACGCACCACCCTCTGCGTGAAAAAAGTTGCCTCTTAGGTCTCTTTCTCCTCTCACCCTAAACCTATGCCCTCCAATTCTGGATTCACCCACCCCAGGGAAAAGACTTTGTCTATTTATCTAATCCATGCCCCTCGTGATTTTATGAACCTCTATAAGGTTACCCCTCAGCCTCCAACACTCCAGGGAAAACAGCCCCAGCCTGTTCAGCCTCTCCCCATTGTTTAAATCCTCCAACCCTGGCAACATCCTTGTAAATCTTTTCTGAACCTTTTCAGGTTTCACAACATCTTTCCAATAGAAAAGAGACCCAGAATTGCACATAATATTCCAACAGCGGCCTTAACAATGTCCTGTACAACCTCAATATGACCTCCCAACTCCTGTACTCAATACTCTGACCAATAAATGAAAGCATACTAAACGACTTCTTCACTATCCTATCTGTCTGCAACTCCACTTTCAAGGAGTGCACTCCAAGGTCTCTTTGTCCAGCAACACTCCCTAGGACTTTACCATTAAGTGTGTAAGTCCTGCTAAGATTTGCTTTCCCAAAATGAAGCACCTCGCATTTATCTAAATTAAACTCCATCTGCCATTCCTCAGTCCACTGGCCCATCTGATCAAAATCCCATTGTAATCTGAGGTAACCTACTTCGTTGTCCACTACACCTCCAATTTTGGTGTAATTTGCAAACTTGCTAACTGTACCTCTTATGCTCACATCCAAATCATTTATATAAATGAAGAAAATTAGAGGACCCAGCACCGATTGTTGTGGCACTCCACTGGTCACAGGCCTCCAGTCTGAAAAACAACCCTCCACCACCACCCTCTGCCTTCTACCTTTGAGCCAGTGCTGGATCCAAATGGCGAGTTCTCCCTGTATTCCATGAGATCTAAATTATAGCGAGAAGAAGTGCTTTGAAACATTAAAATATAAACACACAGATTGTTGAGGAGAAAGTGGAGATATTTGTCTCAAGGACATCCACATTTAGGCTGAAAACCCAGATTTCAGAATTGTTTCCACTTTCGTCAATGGACAAAGACAGACTTTATGGATGGATAACTTTATGGCTGAATGAGTTCACTGCAGTGAAATGACATTGTCCATTTTAGATCTGAGAATAACCACTCAGATAACTTTCTTAAATGCGATGTATGTACCAGTGTCTCATGATTTGAGTATACAAATTAACTTAAAAGGTTAATGAATGCTGATTCTTGTCACAAGGATTTCAAAGTAAGAAAGTAATCTTAAGTTTAGAGACAGGCCATTTAAGGATGATATCAGGATGTTTACTACTTTTTCCATTAAAACTACTTCCCAAAAAATGATGTGGATTGTAGGTCAATTGAAAGTTCCAGCAAGAAACTGATTACAGGCAGTTCTTCTATAATGCAATGGTTGTCTTCTTGTGTGACCCTGAGCTACATAAAAAAAATCACTCAATAAAAATAGCATTTAAAGTGTGGCATTATAGCCAACATGTCTTAAAAGATCATGCTTTAGAAACTGCATCCCCTACTCGTTAATTGTGTTACAACTAATTTGCGTTGACAAAACGTGCGTTATAGCAGAATGACCTGTATTTTTGTTGGGCAAGGGTAAACAGGAATGTGGAATAGCGGGTAACTGAAAGTGAACTACCTCTAATCGTGATCTAACAGCATGGAAGTGGAGAACTGAAAGTCTTAAAAATCTGGTTCTGTTCTTAGGATCAAGGCACATTTAAGTAACACATAGATATTGTTCTGATAGCTATAATCTTATATGGGACAAATTTGTCAAGGGCTAGATTTAAGACTAGAACTTCAAATTGGAACAAAAATAAGGCTTAGAGTTACACAGACATACAGCACAACATTAGGTAGGAATTTGCTCATCTTCCCAGATACTAGGAATCATAACATGATGACCGGTGCACTGCACATTAGTTGCAGTGGTAAGTCATTGGAATTCATACCAGCATCCAGTATATTACTCATGTGTGGACGCCATGTTTAAATCTCAGTTGTACACAATGTCAATATCAAACACTGTTAGCTTGGTCTGAAGTAGCCACCCAGGTTAGTGGGGAGTCCACTGAACAGAGGAACATGCAGCAATGCCTCTAAACACCTTTCTCACTATGCAACTTCACAACCACATCCAACGAAGGCTCACTCTCAATATTGCATGCAACATCTTCCCCCAATAGCTCACATCCACCAAGTTACAGATTAACTAAATTCATAGAAGATGTGGGTTGTATAACTCCTTAACCTGTCAACAAAGCATTTCTCCTTCTTCGTCATTCAAGTGGTGGAGTAAAAGAAAAACGTAGTAGTTGGCCTAGTGGTATTATCACTGGACTGTTAATCTAGGAACCCAGGAAATACTCTGTGGACCTGGGTTCAAATCCTGTATGGTAGATAATGGAATCTGAATTCAATAAAAATCTGAAATATATATTATAACAATGGCCACGAATCTATTGTCAGCAGAAAACGCCATCTGGTTCACTAATGTCGTTTAGGGAAGCAAACTGCCATCCTTACCTGGTCTGGCCAACATGTGCCTCCAGATCCACAGCAATGTGGCTGACTCTTATCTGCCCTCTGGACAATTAGGGATAGGCAATAAATGCTGATCTACCATCCTGTGAATTAACAATAAAGAAGAGGAGATAACATAGTTCAGGAAATAGATACTGTTCTCTGCAGTAAAGGTGGAGAATCCCATAGGCTGTGTTGCCTATCTGGCACCAGATTTCAGGATATCTCCTCTGGGCATGACTGTAGAAGAACTTGGAGCAGGAGGAAAAGGATTCAGTTCTAGTCATACACGTGGGTACCAAAGACCTGGGTAGAAGCATGAAAGAGGTTCTGCTGAGAGGTCATGAGCAGCTCAGGGATCAGTTAAAAAGGAGAACCTCAGAGGTAAAAATCTCAAGATTAGAATAGAATAGTAATTTATTGTCACTTATTAGCCTGATTACTACATGAGCCATGTGCAAAGTGGCATGGGGTAAATAAGATAAGAGAAGTAAATGCATGGCTCAAACATTTACGTGGGCAAAATGAGTTCAATTCATGTGACACTGGCAACAGTACTGGAGAAAAAAAGAAAGTTGTTCCATCCAAATGAGTTTCATTTGAATCATGCTGGGACCAGTGTCCTAGTGGACCACTGAAATAGAATTGTAGTTAGGGCTTTAAGTGAACTAGTGAGGTTTCATTTGAAGGGAATGTTTAAAAATCAACAAGAAATAAGAAGGCAGGGTGGTAAAGAGGCAAATGATAACCAGTGATTCCTGTGGCAGGAAAGGTAGCAAATATACATAGAGAGTGCAGGAGAAATTAGAACCAGAGTGAGTGCAGTGAGTAGCAGTGGTTAAAAAAGTCAAACTTTACAGATCTTTGTCTCAACATTTGTAACAAGATAGATCAGTTGATGGAACAAATTTAAATAAATGAATATGACTTAACAGCTATCATGGAGATGTGGTTGCAGGGAACACCATTTTGTGCAAGTTTCCCTCCAAACCACTCACCACCCTGACTTGGAAACAGCTTCACTGTTGCTGGGTTACACTGGGTTGTGGAATTCCCTCCCTCAAGGCACTGTGTGTCAATCTATAGTTTGTGGACTGCAGCATGTTCACCACCACCTTCTTAAGGGCAACTAGGAAAGGGCAATAAAATGCTGGCCAGCCTGCGACTCCCATGTGACTCCCAGCCTGCGACTCCCATGTGACTCCCAGCCTGCGACTCCCATGTGACTCCCAGCCTGCGGCTCCCATGTGACTCCCAGCCTGCGACTCCCATGTGACTCCCAGCCTGCGACTCCCATGTGACTCCCAGCCTGCGACTCCCAGCCTGCGGCTCCCATGTCCCACGAGTGAATTAAAAAAAAGTTTGATCACCAATAAATGCATGAATACATAAAAGAAGTTGGGGACCAATCTTAAAATGAATAAGAATCTTTTGTATCATCTTTGGTAGGGAAACAGCCTGAAGTAAAGCGATCCTTCATTAAAGATTAATTTATTCTATAAGTACTGGTTTTGTGAGAGAAAGTACAAGCCACACGTGTTTGCACATAAACAACTAATTCATTATGGCATAAAACTGTCACTTAAGATGTCTTGAGCACTTGATGAACTTAAATTCTCCTCAGGATCCTTCATGGTTCTTACTGTTTCCCTGACATCTGTTCTATTTAAATATATTAAAATAAATGAGAAAATTCAATGGTTTCAACAGTTCTGATCACTTAAAACAGTGTCAGGAACCAAGTATTATATTATCGCAGCAGCCCCAGTAATTACCTTCAGAGAATGATGCTGATACAAAATCTTATCTTTGTTAAAATATAAGAGACCATACACCAGATTTATTTCCTACCCAGTCCAGCCTGTGTCCAAATCTGAGAGGAATTTAACAAATTCTCATGGTGAAGGTCTGAAATTCAGAATTGAGTTACAATGGAGTAAATAAAGTGATGCAAAGGACAATAACCACTTAGCTGTCCAAGCTTCATCAACTTCAAAGCTATTCCTTATCCTACATAATGAAAAGTTAAAGCATCACTTGACAGGCATTACTTAGAAACCAAAGAGTCAGAATTAGATTTGTATTTCCTATAATGAGAGGTCATTGAAACTTACTAAATACTTACAGTGAAAGGCAGAGTAGATATAGTTAAGATGCTTAGATTTCGGGACAGGCAGCAGAGAAAAATGGCCGAGCAGAGGCTGATAGCTAAGTTCGGTACCCAACCGGGACCTTGGGTTCATGTCACATTACAGGTGACCACTATTGCACTATACACACACACACTGTCTCACACACACACACACACAGGCGCTCCTATACACACATACACATGGACACACATATACACAGACGCGCACACACACCCTTACAGACACACACACTCCCACCCTCACACATGCACCCCCTCATAGACTTAAGACGCTCTGCACTCACTACACATACACACATACACTTTCTCACACTCACAACCCCCAACCCAGACAGACACACACACACACACACAGACAAAGACCCACATGCACACATATATGTTATGGGGTGAATTTGTACTTTCAGGGTTACATTGTACTTTGCTCAAAAACTGCATGAATTCATGTAAAACTCCGTTATCTCACTTTTTAGATTAGAATCAATCTAAACATCATGGCATAGACAGAGAAAACGGGGGCCAACACCTTCAACATATTGTCTAGCTATCACCATTGTTAACAGCTAACCCGAGAATGCAACGTTTTAAAAAAAAGGTTTTGTGATTTACACATGAAAGAAGTGAAACTATCACGGTATTCTAACAGATGAAATACTTAACAGACAATCAATTTTTCAATGTATAATTTCAGTTACATCACACTATAAATTTTTGCTATAAATTCTGTGTGTTAGGATTGAGCCCTCCACTACCAACTGATGAAGGAGCGTCGCTCCGAAAGCTAGTGTGCTTCCAATTAAATCTGTTGGACTAGAACCTGGTGTTGTGTGATTTTTAACTTTGTACACCCCAGTCCAATACCGGCATCTCCAAATCATTCCCTAGTTGGAGCATCTAGAACAATGGGACACCATTTAAAAATAAGATGAATGCCACTTAGGTCAGAGATAAGGAGAAAGCATTTTACTTAGAAGGTTGTTATCTACCACAGAGAACCATGGAAGCTCCATTTAAGAATGAGATTAGTAAGTTTCTAATTCCAGTGGTGTACAGCTTGATGGAGACAGAATGGGTAAAAAGCACTGAAGAGTTCAATCAGCCATGAGTACATTGAATAGTGGGGCAGGTGTTACAGTCTGATTGGTATACTCCTGTTCTTAGAGTCATAGAGATGTACAGCATGGAAACAGATCCTTCAGTCCAACCCGTCCATGCTGACACAATGCCAGCTCCCAGCCCATATCCCTCCAAACCCTTCCTATTCATATACCCATCCAAATGCCTCTTGAATGTTGCAATTGTACCAGCCTCCACCATTCCTCTGGCAGCTCATTCTATACACGTACCACCCTCTGTGTGAAAACGTTGCCCCTTAGGTTTCTTTTATATCTTTCTCCTCTCACCCTAAACCTATGCCCTCTAGTTCTGGACTCCCAACCCCAGGGAAAAGACTTTGCCTATTTACCCTATCCATGCCCCTTATAATTTTGTAAACCTCTATAAGGTCACCCCTCAACCTCTGACGCTCCAGGGAAAACGGTCCCAGCCTGTTCAGCCTCTCCCTATAGCTCAAATCCTCCAACCCTGGCAACATCCTTGTAAATCTCTTCTGAACCCTTTCAAATTTCACAACATCTTTCCGATAGGAAAAAGACCAGAATTGCACGCAACATTCCAACAGTGGCCTAACCAATGTCCTCTAAGGCTGCAACATGACCTCCCAACTCCTGTACTCAATACTCTAACCAATACCAAAAGCATACCAAACGCCTTCTTCACTATCCTATCTACCTGAAACTCCACTTTCAAGGAGCTATGAACCTGCACTCCAAGGTCTCTTTGTTCAGCAACACTCCCTAGGACCTTACCATTAAGTGTATAGGTCCTGCTAAGATTTGCTTTCCCAAAATGCAGCATCTCGCATTTATCTGAATTAAACTCCATCTGCCACTCCTCAGCCCATTGGCCCATCTGGTCCAGATCCTGTTGTAATCTGAGGTAACCCTCTTCGTTGTCCACTACACCTCCAATTTTGGTGTCATCTGCAAACTTACTAACTGTACCTCTTATGCTCGCATCCAAATCATTTATATAAATGACAAAAAGTAGAGGACCCAGCACCGATCCTTGTGGCACTCCACTGGCACAGACCTCCAGTCTGAAAAACAACCCTCCACCACCACCTTTGAGCCAGTTCTGTATCCAAATGACTAGTTCTCCCTGTATTCTGTGAGATCGAACCTTGCTAATCAGTCTCCCATGGGGAACCTTGTCGAACACCATACTGAAGTCCACATAGATCACATCTACCGCTCTGCCCTCATCAATTCTCCTTGTTACTTCCTGAAAAAACTCAATCAAGTTTGTGAGACATGATTTCCCACGCAAAAAGGATGTGCACATCAGGCGTTCAGACCACACAGTCAGAGATTTGTGGCCCAGAATGTTACGGAAAAGGAGATCCCACCATTGAGAATGAAAGTAGATCACAAACCCACATGTGCAGATGGCAGGACCCAGTGAGGGATTTTATGTTAATGGTCAGTCAAATGGCAACTATTGGGACTGTCATCCAGTTAAGGATAGTGGCTTGAATATCAGGGCTGCCAGTAAAATCAGACAGACAGCAGTTCAGCTGCGCCACTGACAGCTTTGTCAATGCTGAAGCTGCAGACAGGAAAAAAACAGATATCTTCATTTTTAGGAACCCTCAAAAGCAATATAACAATTATTTTCAATTGTTGGGGGACAAAGAGGTAGGCTCTGGCAAACAGAAGAGTGAAACCTTCACGAATGTTGTAGAACCATGGGAGGGTAAATTGAAAAGCAAAACCAAAATGGTAATTATCTCTGGATTACTACCTCACTCAAGAGAAATTGGCATAGGGTAAACCAGATTAAAGAAATAAATGGATGCCTCAAAGATTGGTGTGGGAGAAACGGGTTCAAACTCATAAGACATCGGCACCAGTACTGGGGAAGGAGGGAGCTATTCTGATGGAATGGTCTCCACCTGAATCATGCTGGGACCAGAGTCACTGGGAGAATTTCATGACTAGGGCTATGGAGAGGGCTTTAGATAAGGTTCAGTTGCATGGAAAGTTGTGGAAAGAGTTCGGGGAGTAATGGTACTCAACAGAGTTTATTAAAGTTTCCACAACAAGTAATAGGACAGAAAGTATGGAAAGGGTCAAGAATTTAACTTCAGACACAGCAAACAAGCGGATAACTATGAGAATGGAACAGTCAAAACAGGACTGAGGATGTTGAATTTAAATGTACGCTGCATAAGAAATAAGGTAAATGAGATTGTTAAGCAGATTGGAATGAGAAGGGAAATGTTGTGGGTATCACAGAGATGTGGCTGCAAAAGCATCAGGGCTGGGAACTAAATACCAAAGGACACATCTCCTATCAAAAGGACAGGCATATGGGTAGAGGGGGAAGGGTAGATCTTGTTTGCAAGAAATGAAATTATATTAACAGTAAAAAATAGGCATAGCATCTGTGTGGGTAGAGTTGAGGAACTGCAAAGGAAAAAAGACCTTGATGGGAGTTGTGTGCAGGCTTCCCAGCAGTAGTCAAGATCTGGATGTAGGTTTGCTCACTTCGTCCAGAGGCTCACTGAAGGTATTACCTAGTATGGTGACGAAACATCTGAAAATGTACCTTCCAGCTCAGTGAGCAAACTTACATCCAGAACCTCAACATGAGCTACAAATCTTCTCAAAACTTGCTAGTAGTCAAGATGTGGGGGAGAAAATAAATCGGGAGATAGAAAAGGCACGTAAAAAAGGTACTATTGCAAAAATCACAGGAGTATTCAATATGCAGGTGCACTCGTAGTGGATCTCACGAAAAGGAATTTGTAGAATATTTGCAAGATGGCCATTTGGAGCAGCTTGTGGGACAGATTACAAGAGAACAGACAATTCTGGATTTGGTGATGTGTCATGAGGCAGACTTGATTAGGGAGTTTAAGGTTAAAGAACTCTGAGGAGGCAGTGATCATGATATGATAGAATTCACCCTGCAGTTTGAGAGGAAGAAGCTGGAATCAGATGTAATGGATTTACAACTGAGAAAAGGTAACTGCAAAGACATGAGGGATAAGTTGGCCTGAGTTGATTGGAAGGGGAGCCTAGCAGGGAAGACAGTCGAACAGCAATGGCAGGAGTTTCTGGAGGTAATTCAGGAGGCACAGCAGAAATTCATCCCAAGGAAGAAGACACCTAACTCAGGGGATGACTTGGCAGTCATGGCTGACAAGGGAAGGCAGTAACAGCAGAAAATCAAAAGAAAAAGCATGCAATGTGGTGAAGATTAGTGAGAAACTAGAGAATTGGGAAGCCTTTAATAGTGAACAGAGGAGTAAATAGCCAAGCAATAAGGAGGTAGAAGATTAAATTTGAGAGTGGGATAGCTAATAATATAAAAGAAGACTTTAATAGATTTAAAAAAATATATTAATACTGAGAGGGACCAGAGTGAACATTGGACCACTGGAAAATGAGGCTGAGATGTACTAACGGTGAACAAGTAAATCATGGAGAAACAGAATAGGTACTTTGCATCAGTTTTCACAGTGGAAGACACCACCAGTATACCAGGACTTCAAGACAGGGGACAGAAGTGTATGTACTGACTATTGCTTAAGAGAAGGTGCTAGGGATACTAAAAGATCTGAAGGTGGATAAATCACCCGGGCCAGAGTTCTGAAGAAGATAACTGAAGAGATTGTGGCAGCATCACTGGAGTCAGGGAGGGGCTCAGATGACTGGAAATTGGCTAATGTAACATCCCTATTCAAGAAGGGAGAGAGGAAGAAGACAGGCTGGTCAGCCTGATCTTGGTTATTAATAAGAGTTTAGAGTCCATTATTAAGAATGAGAATGTAGATATTTGGAAGTGCATGGTAAAAAGAAATGTTGAGTCAGCATGGCATCATCAAGGTGAGATAATGCCTGACAAATCTGTTGAATTCTTTGAGGTGGAAATTAGCAAGTAAGACAAAGGAGAGCCATCAGATGTGATCAGTTTAGATTTCTAGAAGGCCTTTGACCAGGAGAAGTGTAGCAGATTGCTAAGTAAGAAAAGAGCAAATGGTATTAGGGGCATGGTACTAGCACAGATAGAGGATTGGCTGACTGACAACAGGCAGAGACGAGTGATAAAAGGGTCTTTTTCAGAATGGCAGCTAGTGATTAGTAGAATTTCACAGGGGCCTGCAATGGGACCACAATTATTCATCTTATACATTAACAAGCTGGATGAAGGAACTGGGTACATTGTTGCTAAGTTTCAGATCACCCAAAGATAGGTGGTGGGACTTGTAGTGTTGAGGAAGTGGGGAAGTGTAGAAGGACTAGGAGAGTGGGCAAAGAAGTGGCAAATGGAATATAATGTAGGAAAGTGTGAGGCCATGCACTTTGGTTGGAAGAGTGGAGGCATTGACTTTTTTCTAAATGGGAAAAGTCTTCAGAAATCTGAAGTACAAAGGGAGCCCTAGTTCAGGATTCTCTTAAGGAAACATGCAGGTTTGGTTAACAGGAAGCAAAATGTAACAATACTATTCATTTCAAGAGGTTAAAATGTAAGAGCAGAAATGTACTGCTGAGGGCATATAAGGTTCTGGTCAGACCTCATTTGGAATATTGTGAACAGTTTTGGGTCCCTTATCTAAGGAAGGATGTGCTAGCATTGGAGGGAGTCCAGAGGATGTTTACAAGAATGATTCCAGGGACGCAGAGCTTGTCATATGACAAGCAGTGGTGGACTCTGCGCCTGTACTTGATGGAGTTTAGAAGGATGAGGGGGGGATCTGATTGAAGCTTACAGAGAAGCAATGGATAGAGTAAATGTGGAGAAGATGTTTCCACGCGTAGGAGAGGTTAGGACCTGAGTGCACAAGCTCAGATTGAAGGCGTGACCTTTTAGATTGAGATGAGGAGGAATTTCTTCAGCCAGAGGGTGGTGAATCCATGGAACTCATTGCCACGGAAGGCTGTTGGTGCCAAGTCATTGAGTATATTTAGGTGCTTGATTAGTAAAGGAATCAAGGTTTACAGGGTAAAGGCATGAGAATGGGGTTGAGAAACACAGCAGCCATAATCAAATTGCAGAATGGACCAAATGGTATAATTCTGCTCCTGCATCTTATGGCCTGATGTTGCAACATATACACCTTGTGCTAAGTAAACATACAAAGATAGGACTGCAGTGAAGATACAAATAAGGAATGGATTTATTACCATATAATCCCTAGGGTATCACATTCAGAACAAGCAGCAAAGTTGAAATTCCACATGTTTCAAGAAATTTGTGCATATCTTGGCAAATCATGGCATTCAATTAATCACAGTCTGATAAATAAATGGAGCATGCTGGCAAGATGATGGAAACCATGTTATCACTGCATGTGAGAGTTGGAAATATAACAAGAAGATATGCTTCCTGACAGGATACATATCAGCTGTTCAGCTGCTCACATATCAACGTGGTTTATCCTTTCATTACTAAAAAATTTGAGATGATAATATTCCCAAAAGATACAATGGGGAACAATTAGTCATGTAATAACATATTTCTAGATATGCAAACACTGCAGATAAAGTAGAAGTGCACCTTTCTGAAATGGTCAGAATGAACAGAGAGTGAGCTGCTGAGAACCAGCAGATTATGAGAAACATTGAGAATGACTCTGACCTCATTTTGTTTCAAAGGAAGAATTGTTCTAAATATTGGAAGTTCAGACGTCCATCCAAGCAATTTGTAAAATGGCAAATGAATGCTTCCTAAGGCATATAATATATTTCAGTTATGGGTCTGAAATTTGTTGTTCAAAAGAACATTTTAAAATTACTTGTGACCAGACTCTAGATCATTAAGCAGGCAAATAAACTTGCAAAACCAAACAATTACCAGATCATTTCTCAATTGGAAGCTGAGTGGAGAAATGAATCTGGCATCCCAACCAAAAGAAAAACTTACCATTTCATCATCACCGGTGCCAGGTTAGAAACAACCAGTTTCAAAGAGAGGGATGAATTTAAGCCTATACAATTTTCAGATATAAGAATGTTTACATTTTGTACAAATTAGTATAACCATTCAGAACTAATCACAAAATTACAGATTTGGTTAACTGCACTTTTGTAGGATGTGAAGAAGCATTAAGTTCAAAGGAATAGAAAGTGTAGAGCACTACAATGAAATGTATAACATATCTACATTTCCTTCTGGTTTGTCAACATTCTCAAGAAATCACAGCAGAAAATCATTTTCAAGTTTTGGATCACATCCTGAGCCATTGGCAGAATCAAACTTATTGTGTCATCAGGAGGGAGAAACACATAAAGCCATTACTGGGTTCTTGTGCATGTGCACGAGCGTGACAGTTATTCAATAAAAGTGCAACTTTGCAATCTTCAGGCATTCCTTCTTTTCAAATGTTCCTCACACTAGGCATAAAAACATGATGAAACCAATGTAAAAATGTCTGTGTCCACCGAAGTATTACTTTGGGCTTTGAAATCAACAGCAAAATGAATTATGTCTTTGAAACATCTTGTGGTTTGGCATATTTTCCATTAATGGTCAATTTCACTTCATGCATTCTCACTACATTTGCACACTAAAGCATGGTTACATGGTCCTTATTTTCCTTAAAACTTTTTCATCAGCACCGCCTAAGGTTGTGCTTGGAAGGCATTGTCACATTAACCCCGACTCGACAGTACTATAAATTTGCTCAGCAGTCAGGTCATGTTAAACCACAAGTTTATTAAATGTTGCATAAATATCTGCAGGAGAAAGTGAGGACTGCAGAAGCTGGAGATCAGAGCTGAAAAATGTGTTGCTGGAAAAGTGCAGCAGGTCAGGCAGCATCCAAGCAGCAGGAGAATCGACGTTTCAGGCATAAGCCCTTCTTCAGGAATCATATCTGCAGTCTATTTCAAATCTGTAGATTTCTGTTCATCTGATACATCAACCTTTTGGATATCATACATACCACACCGTATCTTAAAGCAAATGAGCCATTCTTCACCTTTTCCACTAGCATTGGTCCAGATATACTTGCACCTCCCAATTTCTTTGACAAAAACCATTTAGACAATGTATGATTCTAGTCTTCAAGTGTACAATGTCATTCTATGGTTTCAGCACTTTCAGATTTCATAGAGAACTCTCTAAGTTTTCTACTTTGAACTTTAATGTCATAGATCATTGATGAAGCATCATTGAATTCCTAAATACACACTTGCAATTTTCACCTTTTTCCAATCTTTCACTATATTTTCATATTATGTTTCAAAGTCAAAATATCACAATTTGACTTTAGTCCTTGAGTGGGAGTCTTCTCAGTTTATGTTGCAGGGTGATAGGTGGAAGATTTCAGATGTAGTACAATAACAATAATGGTGGTGAAGGAGGTCGACAAGGCAAGTTGGTCTGCCAAGTTCAAATGGACATTTTTGAACAAACTTCATAAAAATGGAAATTTTTCTTGGATTTTTTTTTGCTGGTTATATGAGAATTCCAGAAAATGGGGAGTTTACTGAACTACAATTTATAATGATGGTGCAACCAAAATAAGTTGATGTTGAGAACCAGAGAGAAGGATGGGAATTAGAGACAGTATTGCTAATGTAAAACTGAAAGCAAAGCTGCATGCTAAAATAAAGTCAACAAATTTGTACAACATTTTCAGCAGTACAGACTCTCAATTAATGGTACAAGAAACTTTAATGACATAGATCATTGATGAAGCATCATTGAATTCCTAAATACACGCTTTGCAATTTTCACCTTTTTCCAATCTTTCACATATTTTCATATTATGTTTCAAAGTCAAAACATCACAATTTGACCAGGGCAACTTTTTAACCAGGGCAACCACTCCATTATTTCTCGGAATCGAGACAGTGCCATGTGACAGAAATAAAAGTGCTAAGGATAAAATTCCAAGAAAGACAAGAGAATCTAGATGCATGCTCAGATTTTCTCACATTTCAAAGGGATGCCACAAAACAAAAGCACCTAAATACAATTGCCTAATATCTGTGTGTTGTGGTAGTTAGTGCTCAATGTGCTGTAGGGAATCTTCCTGAAAATGTCTGAGATATTATCATATTCCTTTGTATCTAAAATATACTAATCACACCCACAGTCACCAATACACAAGGGACAGTGTTCAGTAAGCAACTAATATGGGTCAGTCTCAGTTTCTATCTCCTCCATTGCTTTTAAATTTCCCTTGCTAATTCAATTCAGACAAGAGTATAATTGTACCTATTTAGCGTGTAAGGGTGATTCTTATCATACTTCAGTTCATAGTTATTGTCAAGAGTGAAATTAACCTATGTAGCTCAAACCACAGAGGAATTAATATAGAGAAATATATTTCTAAAACCTACAGAGGATATTGAGGTGAATTAACTGAATATACTCTCAACTCAAGCCTCACTGAACCGGAGGAGAGAGAGATAATCACTGCTAATGTGCTGTCGCCCTAACTGTGATCTGTATTCAGTTGAAACACATATTTTCCCCTAGAATTGTCATGCTTAATTGTTTTCTCTGTTCCTTTAGATATGTTCAAACCCTAGCTTTTTGAGTGTAGACTACCATTCAGTGCAAGTACTGGCATTAATATTCTTCGCTTTTCTAGTCATATTGCACCTCACTGCTTCCTGCAGACCATTTGTTAAAATTACATTATGAGTTTGTTAGTTTACTGACAGTCACCAATTTCTTCTCAAGGTGGTGATGCAGAAAACTGTTTTGAATGTGACAATCTTGAGCTATTTGATGCTATCTGTCAGGAGAAGGTAGCATAAAATTTACAGCATGCTATTCTCTCCTCATTCAGTAAGGGTGATTTTCTAACTTCTTTATTCAGATATTGCCCTGGGCTTAATTGTACCCATTGGTAATACTTCACACTGTTGTTGATTGTTACTTGTGAATATTACTGGCAGGGATCAGTTAGCAAAATTAATAAAATGGCAAATCAACTATGAGTTGCCTCTCTCTATTTTAATTAAAATCATCTTCATGTGGCAATACAAGGCTTAACATAATTTGTGATGATTGGAAACTGAGTATAGTGTATTGTAAAGCATTCATATTACTTTTGTAGTCATCCATAAATCATTGTTACATCTTTCCCTATATTCTTCCATGTTCCTTTGGTTCCTGAATCAAAGTGATATATTCAGTAACCCAGATCAAGCAGCCTTGTGCCCAAATTGGTAAGTATTTTGATATCTAATCCAAAGGCTGTCACCTCGTTTACTATGCATATGATAAAGACTTTTTGGTTGAATTGCAATCAAAATCCTGATTTCTAGATGTTGCAAACTGTCATTGCATGTACAATCAGACTTCACCTTAGCATAGTTGACCATGCAACTAATTCAGAGCTCCTGCCTTTTATTAAGTTAATCCTAATGTAAAATGTAGTAACTTGACCTACACACCCCTCAGCTCACTGCTATTCATGTGTGTGTCCAGCAGTTGCTTAACTGTCCCTAATGACTCTGCTTCCACCACCACAGCTGGCAAAGCATTCCATGCATTCACAACTCTCTGCGTAAAGAATCTACCACTGACATCTCCTTTATACCTTCCTCCTAATATCTTCAAACTATGACTCCTCGTACCAGTCAATCCTGCCCTGGGGAAAAGTCTCTGGCTATTGACTCTATCTATTCCACTCATTATCTTGTATACCTCAATCAGGTCTCCTCTCTTCCTCCTTCTCTCCAGAGAGAAAAGTCAGACCTTATTCAACCTTTCTTCATAAGGCAAGCCCTCCAGTCCAGGCAGCATCCCGGTAAACCTTCTTTGCACCCTCTCCAAAGCCTCTGTATCTTTCCTATAGTAGGGCGACCAGAACTGGACACAAGTGCGGTCTCACCAGGGAGTTGTAGAGCTTTAGCAAAACCTCACAGCTCTTAAACTCGATCCCCCTGTTAATGAAAGCCAAAACACCATAAGCTTTCTTAACAACCCTATCCACTTGGGTGGCAACTTTGAGGGATCTATGTACTTGCACACCCAGATCCCTCTGTTCTTCCACACTGCCAAGAATCCTGTCTTTAATCCTATAGTCAGCATTCAAGTTCGACCTTCCAAAATGCATCACTTTGCAGGTTGACCTCCATCTGCCATTGCTCAGCCCAGCTCTGCATCCTGTCTATGTCGCACTGCAGCCTGCTGTAGCCCTCTATACTATCGACAACACCTCCAATCTTTGTGTCATCTGCAAATTTACTAACCCACCTCTCAACCTCCTCATCCAAGTCATTTATAAAAACTACAAAGAACGTAGGCCCAAGAACAGACCCCTGCGGGACCCCACTCAACACTGACCTCCAGATACTTTTCATCTCCAACCACACTGTGCCTTTTTCTAAGTAAATAAAATTAGAATGAGGAAAAGGACACTTGTTGATCTGACTCTTCTTATTTCATCTCATTTATTAGCACCTGGAATTTCTGCCTCACAATTTCAAACAATCAGTGTATATATCTCTTCTGTCAAAAAAAGGTAAATAGCACCTTCAAAATTCAACTAATATTTTTACATTTTATGTTGAGCTAACATTAACAAGCAAAACCTTTTTTTCTCACATTTAAGGTCTTCTTCAATGAATAGGCATGCTAGCAATAAAATATTATTTTCCTCTAAACATTACATAAACAAGGAGGTCTGGGTTTTGGTAAGATGAAGGTCAGTTAGAAGACATGCAAGCAGCAACATTTATGCAGCAGAGCAGTGTGCTGATTGCTTAACGTGTTGCTGTCTCCTCACAATCTTTCCAGCTCAACATCTTGTTGAGAACGGACATCTACCCAGTGGCAGGCAAGCAATTAGTGTGATGAAACAGGCGGTACTTGAGAGGTCATTTGAGACAGCATTTCAATTTTCTCAGAGGCACACAGGCCTCACGCTGTGTCAGCTACTCGTCCAAGTAGATGAGATGGCGACACAGCAGGAGCCTCTTAACTGAAGTGACAGATATTAAATCCTCTGTACAAAAGGGGGAATAGCATACATGAGCTCAGGCACAGTCACTGACCTGCCATAGTGCAAGGACAGCTTTAGGATTAGTGCAGAATTTAGTATGCTTCAGAGGATCAACTTCTTCAGTGTGTCAGAGCAGCAGTATCGACACCAGCAGCTGTATCTACTGAGGTAGGTGGTCACTCAGTTGTGTGCACTCCTGGACAACGATCTCATCCCTCAAGGCCAATGCCAGTAGTTGTCAAGCTGACAGTGACATTGACCCTTTTACAATCTGACCTGTGTAATCTTGCAATGGGTTACCTACTGTTGCATACCTCAGGTGACAGCAATATTTTCTGAGAGCAGCATAGATCTGTAGCAAGTTGCACAGCAATGGGATTTGCATCAATGGAAGGACATATGAACATATGAATCAGGAGCAGGAGCAGGCCATTCAGCCCCTCAAGCCTGATCTGCCATTCAATAAGATCATGGTTGATCTGACAGTAACCGCAAATCCACATTCCTGCCTCCGCCTGAGAACCTTTCAACCCTTTGCTGAAATGAATTTACTTTAAAATATTCAAGGACTATGCTCCAACCACCCTTTCAGGTAGAGCTTAAAAGACTCATGACACATTGAAAGAAAAATCTCTGTTTTAAATAGCTGCTCCCTAATTTTTAAATAGTGATGCCTAGTTCTAGATTCTTCTGTAAAAGGAAACATCCTTTGCCAATCTAAACTGTCAAGACTCCTCAGGATTTTATATAGTTCAAACATCTCTTACTCTTCTAAACTCAACTGATAATAAGCCTAGCCTGTCCAACCTTCCCTCATCAGACAACACATTCATTCTAGTTATTGGGCTAGTAAACCTTCTCTGAACTACTTCCAATGCATTTACACCCTTCTTGAAATAATAGAACTACTGTGCACAATACTCAGATATGGTCTCACCAGTGCCTTGTATAACTGAAGCAAAAGTTTTTGTATTTAATTCGCCTCACGATAAAAGTCATCCATATTGCTAGGTTGACAAGTTCACCCCAGAAGGACTCCACTTGCAGGCATTGTGTGACCTTTGCTCTTGTAAAGTAAGGATGAGGATTTCAGCTACAGTTAGCTTTCTCATTTGGTAATAATGATCCACAGTCTGATGTGAGGCTCCTGACATTTCACCAGAAAGGGTGCACAAGATCATCCTCTTAAATCTCCACAGCTTTGTTGCCTTCCTTTGGGTGAGGATGGGTACTGGGCAAGGGTGGGTACTGGGCACACATATCCTAGATATTCCTCTGCACTGCCCTTATGCTCAGGGCAGTCCTTTTAAAACCCTCTTGGCTGACAGTTTGCCTCTGTATGTTACTCATTTTGCCATATCCCTTGGAGGGTCTTATTTCACACTGTGCAGCTGCTGACTTTGATAGCAACCACCAGGCATGTCTTCGCAGTTTATCTTTATCTGCCAATGACCAGAGGAAAAAGAAAATTCCCTTGACTCTCGCTGCCTTTAAGACAACACTTATGTGTAGTGCCAATCATGACACATAGTCAGGTTACCATGTTCCTTTGGGGCTGACATTCTCAGGCTAATAGGCCTTGAAGGCTAATAGGTGGCCTTTAAAAAGAGTTCAGAACATCAATCTCCCACCTCCTAATTATGCCACTTATCCGTTACTGAGTGGATATCATGGAGCAACCCACAGTTTAGGTGTCTGTAGCAAAACACTG
The DNA here is from genome assembly GCF_047496795.1 of Chiloscyllium punctatum. Taxonomy (NCBI): domain Eukaryota; kingdom Metazoa; phylum Chordata; class Chondrichthyes; order Orectolobiformes; family Hemiscylliidae; genus Chiloscyllium; species Chiloscyllium punctatum. The sequence continues at coordinate 86,198,740 of NC_092746.1, read as the reverse complement.
ACAGGCATCAGCATGTTGGGACCTGAATATGGTCCCAACATCGGGGTGGAAATGATCTCAACAAACATCCACCCAGACTGTATTTACAATAAAGCAATCAATTACCTTGATTTTTTTTAAAATCACAAGCACATATTCCCAGAGTATGTAAACACTGATTTTATCAATACAACATTTTACAACATTATTTAGATAAAAAGTGCATTGTATATATACTCATAGTTTGCACAAATATGAAAGAAACAGATTTTTGGAAGAGTGCTGAAGCCTTCAGGTTTTTAAGAAAGCCATCAAAAGGCATGAACATTGATTCAGCTGATAAATATAATGGTGCAATAGAAACACAGGAAATAGGTGCAGATGTACAATGTTCAACCTCCCAAGCTTACTCCACAATTCCAGGTTGTGGCTGGCAAATGGGACTAGATTATGTTAGGACATCTGGTTGGCATGGACGAGTTGGACTGAATGGTCTGTTTCCATGCTGAACATCTCTATGACTCTGTGACTTTATTACACGAACACAGTGGTTACAAGAGCAGGTCAGTAGCTAAGAATACTGTGGTGAGTGAGTCACATGTGACTCCCCACAGCCTGTCCACCATCTACAAGGCACAACCTGGAGTGTGATGGAATACTCCCCAGTTGCCTGAATGAGTTCAGCCCCAACAACACTCAAGACACTCGACACACTGATGACACCACCATAGTCGGTCGAATCTCAGATGGCGACGAAACATACTACAGAGGGAGGTGGAAGACCTGGAAAAATTGTGCACTGAGAACAACCTAAATCTCAATGCCAGCAAAACCAAGGAACTCATTATTGACTTTTGCAGGATGTTACTCATGCACGCCCCTACACATTAACAGCACAGGGGGAACGAGTGGACAGTGTCAAGTTCCTGGAAGTGGTCATCAACAACAAGCTTTCTTGGACTCTTCATGTGGATGCACTGGTTATAAAGGTCCAACGACTCTTCTTCATCAGGCAGCTGAGGAAATTTGGCATGACAGTGATTACCCTTGCCAACTTTCATAGGTGCACCATCGAGAGCATTCTATCTGGATGTATCACTACCTGGTATGGCAACTGTACCATTCAAGATCAGAAACGGTTACAGAGAGTGATGAACAATCACAAAGGCCAATCTCCCATCTATTGAATCCATCTACCAGGCCCGCTGTCAAGGAAAGGCCGCCAGCATTCTCAAAGATCCATCCCACCCTGGCAATGCTTTTCTACAACCTCTACCATTGGGGAGAAGGTACAGAAGCCTGAACACATGCGCCAGCCGGTTTCGCAACAGTTTCTACCCTACTGTTGTTAGAGTACTGAATGGACCCACAAACTCTGAGCATTCACCTGTACCTGTGTTTTTGTTTTGCTGCTGCTTCCCTATTATTTACTTATCTACGCTACTATATCTGTGATCTGCCTCTATTGCTCACAAGACAATGCTTTTCACTGTGCCTCGGTACATGGGACAATAAATTCAATTCGATTCAATTCACCATCCAGGACAAAGGAGCCTATCTAATGGACACCACATCCACAAGCATCCACTCCCTCCACCACTGACGCTCAGTAGCAGCAGTGTGTATTACTACAAGATGCACTGCAGAAAATCACCAAAGACCCTCAGATAGCACCTTCCAAACCTACGACCACTTCCATGTAGAAGGATAAGGGCAGCAGATAAATGGGAACATTACCATACTCAAGTTCCCCTCCAAGTTACTCACCAACCTGACTTGGAAATATATTGCTTTTCCAGCACTGTCACTAGGTCAAAATCTTGGAATCTCCTCACTAATGGCACTGGAAGTGAACTGCAGTGGTTCAAGAAGGCAGCTCACCACCACCTTCTCAAGGGCAACTAGGGACGAGCAATAAATGCTGGCCAGCCAGCGACCCACATCCCACAAAATGCATCACGAGAAAAACAAAGGCAAGACTTACAATAGTTAAGAGTAGGGTAGTGTTGTGCAACAGGGAGACCTAGTGGTTCAGATACATAGTTCATTGGAAGTTGCATCACAGTTGGATAGGATGATTAAGAAGGTGTTTAGAATGTTTGCCTTCATTGCTGATACCATTGAGTATGGGCATTGGGACATCATGTTGAGGTTGCACAGGTTGATGGTGAGGACACTGGAATATTGTTTACAGTTCTCGTCACCCTGCTATAAAAAGGATATTATTAAATTTGACAGGATTCACAAAAGATCTCCAGGATGTTGCTGTGACTGGAGGGTTTGAATTATAAGGAAAAGCTGGATCCTTTTTCACTGGAGAGTAGGCATTTGAGGGATGGCCTTATAAAGTTAAAAATCACATAACACCAGGTTATAGTCCAACAGGGTTATTTGGAATCACTAGCGTTCAGAGCACTGTTCCTAACCACCTGATGAAGGAGCAGCACTCCAAAGGCTCGCACTTCCAAATAAACCTGTTGGACTATAACCTGGCATTGTGTGATTTTTAACTTTGTACACCCCAGTCCAACACTGGTACCTCCAAATCATAATGAGCTTTTCGAGATTTCTGTAATCATGAGGGGCATAAATAAGATGAATAGCGAAGGTCTTTTCCCCAGAGTGGATGAGTTCAAAACTAGGGACATATTTTTAAGGTGGGAGGAGAAGGATTTAGAAAAGGAACCTGGGGGCAACTTTCACACACACAGGGTGGTTTATGTGTACAATGAACAGCCAGAGGAAGTGGTTGCTGCAGATACAGTACAACATTTAAAAGACATTTGGATAGGTTCATGAAAAGGAAAAATTTGGAGGAGTATGGGCCAAATGCAGGCAAGTGGGACTAGCTGATTTTGGGAAACTTGATTGGCATGGAGGAATTGGACTGAAGTGTCTTCTTTTGATGCTGTATGACTGCATGACTCTAGCTATGTTAAAATGGAAAGCACTAGCTTCATATACCATAATGCCATGCTTGTTTACAAATGTGAAACCCTTATTTTGAAAAAGAAAACTGAAATCTACATCATTTGCAACTACTCTGAGTTCAGGAATTCACTCATACTCCATCAACAGGATTTTCCCTTTCACACTCGTAATTTTCTACAGTTCACTGAGGACTTTCAGCATCTTGCTCCAGTGGAGAGAGACAGAAAGACACAGAGAACTGTGTTAGAGAACTGGGTTATATACAGCTTGATATGCACCACTCTATAAACCTGGGAAAAAGTTGAGAATTTGGGCTTCCAGAAACCACCACAGGCAGTATGAGAAATTCAACATGCACTGTTACCGCATCAAATTCCAGCCACCCAGCCAACAGAGTTAAACAATCCTTACTTTTAGGCTGGTGACCTTAAAGGAACAAATTAGGTGAAGAACGATATGCCACAACTGTAATTGTACAAAACCATGAAGATAATGTTAGTGTAACATAATACAAACACCAAATTTCGTCTTGCATTATATTATACCTTGCATCAGCCTGGGAAATAGATATCCATCTTTGCCAGTAAAAATTAATATGCTGCTCATAATGTTAACATATATCCCTGGTTAACAGTTATCTCCCACCCACTGCTGTAGTATCCTTTTAGGGATGTAGGAAATGTACAACTCAAATCTTAATCAGCAAAATTTCTGAAAGTGTTTTCACTTGCTCAAGGTCTGGAATTCTCCGGCTCAAATTTTTATATCTCTTTCTTTACTATAAGGCTCTGAATATGGCGCTTACTACAATGAATTTGAACATTAGCTTGATAGAGAAGTCAGTAGAGATGCAGTGGAAAAGATATTTCATCAGATTTAGTCCAAGACTTCAGGATAAGTTGTGTCATTTTGACTAACTAAGGGAGGTAGCTAAGGAAGTTAAATACAACATAAACTGAAAGAAAAGGTGTACATTTCCAGGAATTTTAGAGGCAGGTCAGAAGATTGGACTGAATCTCAACAACAGCAAAGGATGACTACAAATAGATCAACAGAGAAATTAAAGTATAACAGAAAGCTAGCTAGCTAGAAATATAAAAACAGATAATAAGTGTTTTTACAGGTAATTAAAAAGAAACAGGATGACTAAAGTGAGTATTGGTTTTCTGGAGACTGACACAGGTAATTAATCTGGAAAATAAGAAACTGGTGGATGCATTGAACAAAGATTTATCGTCAGTAGAGAAGGCACAAAAACATTCCAAAACGTAAATTGTAAATCAAGAAGTGAAAAGGCGAGAGGAATTTAAAATAATCACAAATCCAGCGAAAAGTACTGATTAATTATTAGAATGAAACACAGACGAGTCCTCAGGACCAAATGGATATCATTCTAAGATCAATGGTTACTGAGATGGTAGAAGAATTGGTTTTAATTTTCTAAAATTCCCTCACTTCTGAAACAAACCATCAGTTTGAAAAATGTCAGAAGTAACTCTTCCATTCAAGAAAGAAGTGAGACAAAAAGCAAAACTTATAGACCAGTTAGCTAAACATTTATTTAAGAAAATTGCTGGAATTGATTATTAAGGAGATTAAAGCAGGGCACTGAGAAATGTTTAATGTAATCAGGCAGAGGTAATATATTCTGTGAAAGGTGTATCATGTTTGTCTAATTAATCACATTTTTCTTTGAGGAAATAACAAGTAACATGGATCAAGGGTAACCTATGGATGTGGTGTGCTTGGATTTCCAGAAGATATTTACCAAGGTGTCACATTAAAGACTATGACACAAGATAAGTGTCCTTTGTATAAAGATAACTTATTGAAATGTATAGAGGATTGCTTAGCTGATAGGAAACACAGAATATAGATAGATTGAAACAAAGAACTTTAGATGCTGGAAATCTGAAAAAAAACCTAGAAATTGCTTGAGAATTCAACAGGAAGACTGGAGGTTGGCAAACGTGGTGCCACTGTTTAAGGAGGGCAGTAAAGACAAGCCAGGGAACTATAGACCGGTGGGCCTGACATCGGTGGTGGGCAAGTTGTTGGAGGGAATCCTGAGGGACAGGATGTACATGTATTTGGAAAGGCAAGGACTGATTCGGGATAGTCAACATGGCTTTGTGCGTGGGAAATCATGTCTCACAAACTTGATTGAGTTTTTTGAAGAAGTAATAAAGAAGATTGATGAGGGCAGAGCAGTAGATGTGAGCTGTATGGACTTCAGTAAGGCATTCGACAAGGTTCCCCATGGGAGACTGATTAGCAAGGTTAGATCTCATGGAATCCAGGGAGAACTAGCCATTTGGATACAGAACTGGCTCAAAGGTAGAAGACAGAGGGTGGTGGTGGAGGGTTGTTTTTCAGACTGGAGTCCTGTGACCAGTGGAGTGCCACAAGGATCAGTGCTGGGCCCTCTATTTTTTGTCATTTACATAAATGATTTGGATGCGAGCACAAGAGGTACAATTAGTAAGTTTGCAGATGACAACAAAATTGGAGGTGTAGTGGACAGCGAAGAGGGTTAGAGCTGAAAATGTGTTACTGGAAAAGCGCAGCAGGTCAGGCAGCATCCAAGGAGCAAGAGAATCGATGTTTCAGGCATGAGCCCTTCTTCAGGAATGAAGGGCTCATGCCCAAAACGTCGATTCTCCTGCTCCTTGGATGCTGCCTGACCTACTGCGCTTTTCCAGCAACACATTTTCAGCTCTGATCTCCAGCATCTGCAGTCCTCACTTTCTCCCAGTGAAGGGGGTTATCTCAGGTTACAACAGGATCTGGACCAGATGGGCTGAGAAGTGGCAGATGGAGTTTAATTCAGATAAATGCGAGGTGCTGCATTTTGGGAAAGCAAATTTTAGCAGGACTTATACACTTAATGGTAAGGTCCTAGGGAGTGTTGCTGAACAAAGAGACCTTGGAGTGCAGGTTCATAGCTCCTTGAAAGTGGTGTCACAGGTAGATAGGATAGTGAAGAAGGCATTTGGCATGCTTTCCTTTATTGGTCAGAGTATTGAGTACAGGAGTTGGGAGGTCATGTTGTGGCTGTACAAGACATTGGTTAGGCCACTGTTGGAATATTGCATGCAATTCTGGTCTCCTTCCTATCGGAAAGATGTTGTGAAACTTGAAAGGGTTCAGAAAAGATTTACAAGGATGTTGCCAGGGTTGGAGGATTTGAGCTATAGGGAGAGGCTGAACAGGCTGGGGCTGTTTTCCCTGGAGCGTCAGAGGTTGAGGGGTGACCTTATAGAGGTTTACAAAATTATAAGGGGCATGGATAGGATAAATAGACAAAGTCTTTTCCCTGGTGTTGGGAGCTGAGATCTAGAGGGCATAGGTTTAGAGTGAGAGGGGAAAGATATAAAAGAGACCTAAGGGGCAATGTTTTCACACAGAGGGTGGTACATGTATGGAATGAGCTGCCAGAGGATGTGGTGGAGGCTGGTACAATTGCAACATTTAAGAGGCATTTAGATGGGTACATGAATAGGAAGGGTTTGGAGGGATATGGGCCAGGTGCTGGCAGGTTGGGACATCTGGTTGGCATGAACGGGTTGGACCAAAGGTTCTGTTTCTATGCTGTACATCTCTATGACTTTAGGTGTGGCAGCATCTGTGGAGAGAAAGCAGAGTTAATGCTTTGGATGCAGTAAGAGGATCCCCAGACCCAAAACATTAATTCTGCTTTCTCTCAATAGATACTGCCAGACCTGCTGAGTTCTTCCAGAAATTTCCGGTTTTGCTTGATCTGGATAAATTGATCATTTTTGGATTTCCAAGATGCAATGAGTGGACTGCCAGAATAATCAGTTCTGGAGCCTCAATTATTTACAATCTGTATCAATGACTTTGATGAAGGGACCAAATGTACGGTTGCAAAATTTGCTAAATTCACATGGATTGGGAGTAAGTTGAAAAGAGGACAAAAGGCGATGTAGATAAATTAGGTGAGTGAGCAAAAATTTGGAGATGTGGTTCAATATGGGAAGATATAAACTTCTTCACTTTGTCAGGAAAGATAAAAGAGGCTATCTTATTGATGTATAGAAGATCAAAAGGGAAATTGGCAAGCTGGAAGCTGACAGGAGGCTTCACCAAGAGGAAGACTAGACCCAAGAGACAACATTTAAAAATAAAGGGACTTCCATTTAAGACAAAAATAGGGAGAGTTTTTTTTGCTTCCAGAGTTCATTAGTGGAATTCTCTTCTCCAGACAGGGGTGGAAGGTGGGTCTTTGAATATTTGACCATTTTGAATAGATTTAGGTTAGATAGATCCTTGCTGACAAGGAAATCAAAGGGAAAGGGTGTGGGGTAATCTAGGGCAATGAGATCTGTTTGATTTTATCTGATGGAGGAGCATGTTTATGAGGCTGGATGCCCTACTCCTGCATCTATTTCTTATTTTCTTAAGACACTTCTGAATGACATTCCTTGAGCAAGCATTTGGTCACCTTCTCTGACAGCTCTTGGCTTGTTTCAAATTTAATTAGATAAAAGTCCATTTCAGCGTTTTCACCAGGTTCAAGGCCCTATTTAATTGCAAGGTCTTGTTGAATTAAAACACAAAATCCAACTAGTTTACATTCAAATATGCAAGAATAAAAGTGGTTGGATAATCATAGCAACCAATCTCTGACAGTCCACAAGAAACGCAAATGGCGCAGCGCAAAATTCCTGCAAGTGTTTCTGAGTGAAGAAGCCGCATTTGTAGCAGGCCTCTCGATTCTTTTTTTGTTGTCAACGGCTTCTTCCATGAAATCGCTTCTTTCGAATTCGTTGTACAGCGAAACACTGGATCTTAACTTCAGAGTAAGTTGGTAAAGAGTACTAGATTAGAGTGGTGCTGGAAAAGCACAGCAGGTCAGGCAGCTTCCGAGGAGCAGGAAAATCGACGTTTCGGGCAAAAGCCCTTCATCAGAAAGAGTACTTCCTATTAAACTACTCAAACCGAGACTGTCTTTTCATATACAGTATGTCAGTCAGGTATGTGATTTATTTTGAGGTAGGGGGCACGAGGATTTTCGACCACGATAAACATTCGCAGTACCTGAGGCCTCTAAAACCTCAAAAATAATTTCCCAATGAAAAACAAATACATTTGTTCCTCTATTCCACACAATTAGAGCAATTCGCTAACTAAGAGGAGAAATGTAACCTCATTGACAGGCACCGTGCTCGCGAGCAGATCAACTTCCGGCCTCTCTCATTGCCATCCTCTGGTTACAGTGACCTCTCGGTATATGCCCAAATGCTGAACGCCCTCTTCGCGAATGGGGGTAAATATCACTATAAATTGCATTGACAATTAATGGTGACAATTTAACTTCAAAATATTGTGAAAATGCAAATACAGCGCTGCCAAATTAGCTCAAAAGAAGCTCTCGATCAGTGGATCACTCAAGCGACACAAGCACCACTTTCACAGGCAAGTTCTTGGTCTCAGTTGCCCTGCGGCTGTCCCATATAATTTTAGCAATTTCGAGCTACTTTCAGAATGAATCTCTCGTTTGACTTCAACGGCCTGTTGCAAAGCACATTAATGTCTGCGTTTAAAAGGCTCGGGAGTTGAATTGGGGTGGGGAGGGGGAGCGGGAAGAGGCGTGGTATCAATTCTTTCTTAACAAAAAATAAAATGTTTTCTTCGGAGATGCCATAACCGACTCCTGGGGCGCTTTACAATCTGGTGAGCGCGTCAAGGTGAAAATGAATCAGTTGTGTTGATCAGAACACGTTACATTACAGGGGGAAAACACAATTTCATCGCAGTGAGGGGTAAACACGGGAACTCACTGGCCGGCACCTTGCAAGGAACTTAACAATGCAATAATGAACCGAGCTTGAGCTCTCCCCAAGTCCGATCCCAGTCCGCCCCAGCAGCCTGCTCCAGGACATTGAGCCACTGATACACATCACACAGAGACTGGGACTCAGCGGCTAATGGTTTCAACCGAGTTGACGTCATGTGAAGGAACCCATTCATATCTGGGAAATATAGCAATAGTAAACAGTCTACCAAAGCGTGCGAGTTCAACATTAGCCGCGTTATTACAACGGGACCAAACGATCCTGTGAAATTCAGCGTCTACCGTCTCGCCAAACGCTGGATTCCCTCTCCTTCCAGGAGATAAACTACGCGTTTTTAGTTTAAAAATGCACAGGAAGGACATGTCATGATCCCCGCAAGGTTTCCCGCCGAGTCTCTCAGACAGTATTTACAGTATCTTCCCTGAGACACGTGTCCGAGTTCCTCTGTGGGACATTACTCTGTGAGCTGTCTTCATAGAGGAGAGTCTCCTCACACCGCTGGCCGTCTGCCTGGAGAGGAGCTCGCTTCGAGAACACTTTCCGAAACATTTTTTTTGTTTCGATTTCCAAAAACTGCTTACAATGACCAACATGAATGTCACTGTCACTCCCATCACCACCCAACAACCCAGCTCAACCACGGTGCAGACCATCAATCAGATCAAACACCTATTCACATTCTTATATCAGAGAGAAATATGTAGCCTCGCAAACATGAATACAGTATTTCATTGGCGAAAAGCGTATTACATTAACCAACTTGTTTACACCAGTGAGAAGATTTGGGGATTAGTACAGCATGGGCAGGGAACTCACAAAATCTTGCTCCGAAATGACCGTGAGCTCGGACAGAGAGGCGGTGCTCACCTGAACTCGGGCTGAAAATCCGGCTTCAGGCCGTAGAAGGAGGTGGAGAGGGTCAGCAGCCACAGCGGGTTGTACTTGCCATGTTCACACTCCAGGTAGGGCGTCGACCACTTGATGTGAGTTTTATCTACCAGGTACCTGGTGCCTCTCCTCCGGTGGCTGGACCTCAGCTCGTCTCTCAGCAGCTTCCTGTGAAGGGAAGCCTCGGCTGTAGGCTGCTGCTTCAGGCGGTGAAACCAGTCCGTCTCCACCGTGTGGTTTGCCAGGTGGCGAGCGCTGGCCGAGAGATCCTGGAGGAAGATTTGGTTGTCTATCCGGGTGGCCTGCAGGAAGAGCTGAGGAGGGGAAGTGAACGGCTGGACATCGAAAGTCACCACAGCCCGATGGACTTTGGGATCAGCCTCCAGAATACTTCTGACAAGGGCGTGATACCATTCGATGTCCTCCTTGACGGTGAGCTCCCGAAGCCCGTTCGTTTGTAAGATCATGTTTAAGAAATTGCTGGCATGAACGACCGTGTCCATAGCACTGTGCAGTGACGGGTGGATGTGCATGGCATGAGAGGCCTCTTTCAGGTTTGACAATTGGTACCTCTTCGTGCAGTTAGCGTAGCCCAGTTTGGAGGGATCCCCGGTGTGCAGGAAAGCCCACACCGGAATGGGCAGGCTCTCGTGTTGGGCGAGATGCGAGCCGCCGCCGCCGCTCTCGGCTGGCTCCGGGAACCGGTGTCTCTTGTAAATGGCTCGCTGCTGCTCCTCGTAGGTACCCACTTTGTCCCCCCTCTCCGGCGCCGAGCGTCCGCCGCCCCAGCCGGGGCTCGGACCAGCCATGACTCCGAGCTGGAGTTGGAGGATCAGAGGCAGCCAGAAGCCGGCCATCTCGCCCGCTCTGAGTTTCCCCTCCCCAGCCCTTCACTTCCCCCTCCCTCCCTCCAAACGCCGACCTTTCAGGTCAGCCTGTGGCAGCAGAAACAGGAACGTGGAAGCGGGGCACCAGGGATCAGGTCATCCCGCCGGTGACAGTCCCAGGGAAAGGCATCGCGGGCTACGCTGAGATGTCAGCCCCGGGGCTCTCTCTCTCTGTCTCTGTGTGTGTGTGTCTCTCTCTCTGGATCCGCAGCCCCGGCTCACTCACTGATCTGCTGACCCCTCCTCTTACTTCTCCATGCCAACCCACCGCACCGCCGCCGCTTTTCACCGAAGCGTCTCCTTCAGCCTCGCAGGATCTCCGCCACCGGCAGTGACTCGGGCCAGAGGTGCTCTCGGTGCTGGTGACTTTTCCCCGTGCCCATCGCCCGCCGAACGGTCTCTCGCAGCCACTTTTGCAGCAGGAGGGTGGGTGGGGGAGGTGAAAGCAGCCAGCAGGCGGCGGGGACACTGTGGGGTGAGTGGGTGCAGGGTTATCACCAGGACGCGGTATTCAGTGCAACACTTTCCCCGCCTTGTGCCCAGTGCCCAGGGAGTCTGCCCGCCCGCCGCCGGCCCGAACACGGAGCCCCGCCCCGCCCCGCCCCTCCAGACAGGACACCGCCCCCCGACCCGCCTCGCTCTCCGATTGGTAGTTTGTCTTACGGCCCGCTACGTCATCGGCGTCCTGTCCGCCTTTGGATGGTGCGCAGGTCTGTCAATAATGGAGGGTGGCGGAGGCACCTGCCACACATAGGACAAAGGGAAGTGCGGGGCGGGGCGCAACACTGAAGGGGCGTGTCCTGGTGCGGACGGGGCGGGGTGGGCGCGGTGGCTCGCCTTCCCCTTTAACCCCGCCCCCCACCGTTCGCCCACACAAGACGGTGTGAGTGTCCTAAGTGTGCAGGAGGGGTCAGGCTGGGGGTGGCGGGTGTCAGGCTGGGGGTGGGGGGACAGGCAGCAATCCCGGGGAACACGGCTCCCTCTGGGCCGGTTCCCTGAATCTCGCTTCGTCTGCAATCTCCTGTGTGCGATGCTGATTGCAGCTTCCATTTCAGTTTCAACTCTTGATACTGTACAATGCCAGACCCTGCAATGTCCTTTTTGACCAGTTACTCCATTGTCCCGAACACTTCAAGCACGAAGTTGCTCTTTTCGAATGAGCTGCGGAAGCAAAGGGAACTTCTCTCGGTTGGTGCTGAAAGAACAGCGCCTTGAGTGCGCTCCGTAGCATGCAACAGTAACCTCGGAGGCCAGTGTTGAAGCAAGCGTCCTGAATGCAGACCTTCTTCGCAAAAGTGAACGACCCGACGCTGTTCATTTCTTATCGCACCAAGAAGCACTCTGTACTGAGAGATGGAAAATATCGACCATAAGCCGTCATTCAAATTCATCAGGTTGCCCAAGAAATGCAACTTTCTCTTCCTACGTGATAAGAAATCAGTCGTGACAATATGTCTTTTAACTTGATGAAATGTTTTAGCTAAATCATCTTCGAACGCTAAGCGACGATCATTGAAAACTAGTCACAGGAACAAGACAATTTGAGACTATTAAAGCAGCATAGTTTGCTCACGTAGTTTAAATAAGAACGTATTGATTTAATGCTACATGCAGTAATGGTTATTTATTAAAACCAATTGGCTTAATGTAAACTCAAGTCTACATCAGTTCATTCACGTTATGTATAGCAGAAGATGCGATTGAATGTGAGTTGCAAAACAACATTGTTTTTTTTCTTTCAACATGCGCAGTCAGAAAGATAATAATTTTTTTATGTACTCTGCTCTATGTTAAGCAATTTAAACACCATTCAGTAAAACAACAGCTCAAAGCATAAGAAAACCAAACACTTCAAACTAATTGTGATTCTCATTCAAAAACTCATGGAAGGGTCGGGGGAGAAGATTTAGCAGGTTATATGACGCTCCCCAGACGCTGGAGGTGAAACAAGCATGTTCCATGCACAAGGAATCTGATCCTGCATGTCTCTCTGTCTGGAAAGAACAGATTATAAAACTAGATGTAGATGATGCAAATGATATCATCACGACATCCGGGAAGCACGATCACTTTGACCTTCAATGCTATTGCTATTGTTCCATCGGCCTCAACAACAACGTCCTGGCTGTCACACTCCACCATTGGACTAGCTACATAAATTGTGTGGCAACATGAAGAAGTCAGAAACTGGATATTCTGAGTTGAGTACCTCAGTTCCTGACAACCCCAAAACCTTTCCACCACTCACAATCTTCTTGCCTGCAACAGCATCAGTCAGACACCATCTCAGACAAAAGAGCCGATTTGACCAGCATTCATTCCCTTAATAACATGGCAGCAGTGTGTACCATCTACAAGGTGCACTGCAGAGCTCACCAAGGCTCCTTCAACCCGCTAAAGGCACAGCATCTGGCACACACAATGACAAAGGCAGCAGGCACATGTGAATACTCACTTCCATGTTTTCCTTCAAGTAACCCTATCTGTACATGGAACATTGCCTAGCTGCTGGCTCAAAGTACAGAAATGCAGACTGCAGTTATTGAAGAAAACAGTCCACCACTGGCTTCTGATTGGTAATTAGGAATGGCAATCATACTGTTCTTGCCAGTGATGCCTACATCCACAAAAGAAGAAAAAAAAATGTCTAGCTGCACATCTAGCTGCTGCTGTTTACCTTCATCCTGTCTAACTGGAAATAGTATTTAAACAAGATCACAAATTTTGTTAGCTTCTGGGGTCTCCTTTTTGAAAAAAAGTTTGCAATTGAACAGATTTATTTCTAAAAGATCTAAATTATCAAGTGTTCTGATACAGCATATTTGTTCAGGGAAGCACTAATTTGAAGACACATTCAATTTCATGGATATTGTCTACAACATTATTGAATAAATGCTTCACTAGGATCCTTACAGGATCTTCCTTGCAATCGTGAGAAAGCTTATTACTTGGTTGTTGCTCAAACATTTATGTATCCTTTTCACTTCAAGGTGCTGACACCCTCAAGGTCATCTAGAATATTTTCCTGAATCTAGACACTTCTGAAGATGACTACATTTGTTAAGCATTGTACAGTAACAAATTTAAATTGCAGCTGGAATACTATTTGAGCCAGTGGTTTTGACTTCTTTGACTAATCAGTTTGGCATTTATCAACCCTTCAAGAGGAGATCAACATCCTTAGGCTGACTGTGGGACAGTTAATAGGATATTTTCAGCATGACAACTCAATATAATGTGCAAAAAGCAATACCAGAATCAACAAATATTGTTCAGTCTTAACCAAAGGTTTTGACATTGTGAGTTGACTTATTCTATGGCATTTCCTCTCTATGCTAATGTCTAAACAACTTTGTCAACATCCTATTCCTGCTGTATGATGTCATAGTTCCACAACTCTTCAATCTTTTCCTTGCTGCAAAACTTAAGCAGACATGTTAGAAAGCATCAACAATTGATTCTATTTAATGTAAATGGAACTCCTATAGTGTGGACCCAGGCCATTTGACCCATCAAGTCGACATTAACCCTCCGAAGAGCATCCCACCTAGATCCTCTCCCTGTAACCCTGTATTTCACATGAGTAATCCACCTAGCCTTCACATTCCTAGACACTATGGACAATTTAGCATGGCCAATCCACCCAACCTGCACACCTTTGGACTGAGAGAGGAAACTGGATGACCTAGCAGAGACCCATGCAAACTTGGGCAGAATGTGCAAACTCCACACAGACAGTCACCCAAGGCTGGAATCAAACATGGGTCCCTGTTGGTGTGGGGGCAGCAGTGCCAACCATTGAGCCACTGTGTTGCCCCTTCAGGAGAAGGATATAACAGCAGAGCATTTAGAATTACATCATATGATCAAGGAGAGTCAGCATGGCTTCATGAGGGGGAAATTATGCCTGACATTTACTAGAATTCTTTGATGAGCTGACAAGTAGGATAGGTAAAGGGAAAGCAATGGATACAGTCAATTCTACTATAAAGCGCATTTCTTCAATGCAAATTGGCTGTAATGCAATTGAAGAACTTAGACCATTATTGTAGAATGCAAACTTTCCTTAGCTGTATTGGTTATAGCATGATTCCAGCCCCCAATGATTTTAATGGTGCTGCTATCAGACAATTTTCTTATCACATGGGGTTGCATGGGAATGGAACTATTGGGTTATATCAGAACCAACTGTATAATAGATTTAGATTTTCAGAAGGCATTTGATAAGGTACCACATGTTAGGCTACTTAATAGTATAAGACTCCCTGGTGTTAGAAATAGTTTATTAACATGGATAGGTGATTGGCTAACTAATGGAAGACAGTAGTCAGATTAAGAAAGGTATTTTCAGGATAGTAATGTGGAATTTGTGCAGTGCTACTAGGATCAGTGAGGAATAATTATTTACAATATTTTAGATGATTTGGATGAGGAAAGTGAGTGTACTATACCCAAATTTGTAAATGATACAAAGCAAGTGGGCAAAAACCTGGCAGATGGAATTGTAAAGTGGGAAAATCTGAGGTTATGCACTTTGGCAGGAAGAGCAAAGGAGGTGAATATTATTAAATGGAGAAAGGCTGCAGAAAGCTAGAGCACAGAAACCATGAAACACAAAAAGCTAACATCTAAATTCAGCAAATTAAGATGCATTTAGCTTTAGATATGTTCAAACAATGAGGAACTAGCAGCATTGCATTACAAAGAAGTTTTGTTTTGAAAATAATGATGCATTTGAAAGCTTTAAGTCCTAAAGCTTAAACACTTTATCCTAGATGTTGCACACTTATTTTTTTTTTAGATTACTTACAGTGTGGAAACAGGCCCTTCGATCCAACAGGTCCACACCGACCCACCGAAGTACGACTCACCGAAGTGCAACTCACCCAGACCCATTCCCCTACATTTTACCCCTTCACCTAACACTATGGGCAATTTGCCATGGCCAATCCACCTAACCTGCACATTTCTGGTCTGTGGGAGGAAACTGGAGCACCCAGAGGAAACCCACGCAGACACAGGGAGAATGTGCAAACTCCACACAGTCAGTCACCTGAGGCAGGAATTGAACCCAGGTCTCTGGCGCTGTGAGGCAACAGTGCGAACCACTGTGCCACCGTGCCACCCATAAGTTGTGATATATTCAATGAATTGATAATATACTATCAGACAGATTGGCTCAGCTTCTCCTGTGGCAGGGCATCTAAAGATGTCATTAGTTAGTTTCCTTTGACATTATGAGTTTTATAAAATATTGCGTGCAAAGTTCCTTAAAGAGTTGAACATGTTGCAGTGAGAAAGAGGGTGGGAATGTCTGAGATCTGAGTAAATGAGACCAGCAACTGTACATCTCCTTGACCAATCAGATTGAGGAACTCCACATAAACAGTGCAAGGATTGAGCAGCAAATATTCTTGGAAAAATGCATGAGCTAAATATCAAATCAAATACAAAATGACAAATAGAGACAAAAGAGGACTCAGAAAGATCTATTTCTTCAACAATTTCAAAATGTCAACATGAATTAATGCCTGAAAGACCGAAACTATATAATATAATTGTTAACTTTCAGTGTCATAGTGTCAAAGAGTTTGGTGGGCATTAACATTTGTCACATAATCAAAAGGTAAGTTAGACATGAGATGATTTGATTCATGTTGCAGCTGTACAGAACATTAGTTAGGTCACTTTTAGAATACTGTATTCAATTCTGGTCTCTGCTATAGGAAGGATGTTGCGAAACTTGCAAGGGTTCAGAAAATATTTACAGGCAAGTTGCCAGGGTTGGAGGGTTTGAGCCAAAGGGAGAAGCTGAATAGGCTGGGGCTGTTTTCTCTGGAGCATCCGAGGTTGAGGGGGTGACCTTATAGAAGTTTATAAAAATCATGAGGGGCATAGAAAGGGTGAACAGCCCCCAGGGACGAGGAGACCAAAACTAGATGGCATAGGTTTAACGTGAGAGGGGAAAGATATAAAAGGGACTAGAGGAGTAATGTGTTCTCACAGGTGGTGGTGTGTGTATGAAACAAGCTACCAGAGGAAGTGATTGGTACAATAACAATATTTAAGAGGCATCTGGATAGGTATATGAATAGGAAGGGTTGAGAGGGATATGGGTCATATGCTGGAAAAGGGACTAGATTAATTTAGGATATCTGGTCAGCATGAATGAGTTGGACTAAGGAGTCAGTTCCCATGCTGTACAGCTCTATGACCCTATATGTTTAATTCATAATCTGCCATCCAAATTCAACAGATTCATGCTATTCAATGTATTTCAGTAGTGAGACAGTCATTTAGATACCATTTGTGTGATTCTAATGGTGGACTGGCACAGCCACATATGAATGTCCACGCACAACACTTGTTGAAGTCATGCATAAAATAAGCACAACCACTATTAATGTAATTTGTGAGCAAAGTCTGGTCCATTATGTTTCTTTCTTTGTAAGATATCTGAACTGGCTCCACTTAATGCTATAATAATCATGACAAATATTGCCAATAAGTATCATGACAACAAAGTAAATGTACCATTTCATGCTACAGAGTATTAGGGTTTCTTCTAAGCATCACTGACCTCAATTTAAAAGATAACAGGATCAGAATAAATAAAGGATAAACCCATTTAAAAATTATGATAAATAAATGCATATAGTTTGCCTTCTCTCTTAATCGAAATAAAATGTTTTCTGAGACTTCTGTATTGTTATAAAAATCTTTGCAAGAAGGAGTAGTCAGGAAACCCTGAACAAAACCAAGAATAGCAAGGACTGTGTATTTGCTGGAAAAAGCATAGAATATTGTCTCAGTTCCCTCAAACTTTCATTTTTCAACTGAACAAAGAAAAACTAAGGAGCTAAACAAAATCTGAAGAAATATTTATATCATTTGAATGAAATACGCAGTGTAACCTCAAGTTGAGAATGTTTTATATATTGCTTTGAACTCCTGTCTTCAGTAAGTAAATGACTATTATATGGTGTTGGTTTTAAGTTTGCTAGCTCTATTTTGCCACTGCCATCACTATCATTAATATTTTGTCCTGCTTCTCTTTTATAATGATGGTCATAGCTCCATGATTCCTGACAATGATTGGCAATCCAGTCAATTGAGAGAACTGTAGAAAGCAAAAGAAAGGTCATGAAGAAAGTATTCAAACGTAGAAATAAATAATATTGAAAAACTTGAAAAGAATATCAAAACACGGGCAGCACGGTGGCATAGTGGTTAGCACTGCTGCCTCACAGCGCCAGAGAGCGGGGTTCAATTTCCACCTCAGGCAACTGTCTGTGTGGGTTTCCTTCAGGTGTTCCAGTTTCCTCCCACAGTGCAAAAATGTGCAGGTTAGGTGAATTGGCCGTGCTAAATTGCCCATAGTGTTAGGTGAAGGGGTAAATGTAGGGGAATGGGTCTGGTTGGGTTGCTCTTCAGAGGGTCGGTGTGGACTTGTTGGGCTGAAGGGCCTGTTCCCACACTGTAAGAAATCTAATCTAATCTAATCCAGTAACCTAAAGAGCAAAAAATGTTAGAAATATATTTGGAAGTATGAAAATAGGAATGGGGGAGGTAAATCATAGATTCAGCCAAATATAATGGAGAATAAAGAAATTACATGAATGTTCAATGAGTACTTGTAAATTGAATAAAAAGGGCAAAATATTAGTGATTCATGGCAAAATAGCACCTTTATTCCATACAGTATAAAAATTGGCTTTTCCCTTAAATTGATGTTCTTGCAAATTGTCTGATGAATGCAAGATAAAATGCTGCAAGAAAATATCTTCTTTTCGGCAATACACAAGTTCCATACTACAAAAAAATTCTAATTAGTAAGAAAATGGAGAAAACAATAGACTGAAGAGGAAAACCTCCAGAACGAGATGGTTTCCACCCCTGTCTGTTAAAATGAAACAGAAAATTCCATTGGTTCACAATCTGCCAAATGTTTCTAGATTCAGGAATAGTACCTTTAATGTATAAATTTAGAAATGTTAGTTCATAAAGAAGGATTAGAAGAAGAGATTTGGCCACGGCAGACCTGTTAGTTTAATGTCAGTGTTGGGGAGTTACTGGAAACTACCGTCAGAGACATTTCGTGAACTTTTAGACAAGTGATCAACAATATTAAGAAGGAACTTCTGAAGAAGAGTTTATAACAAACTCACCACTGTTCAATATTACAGTACTTGAGTTCATAAAAATCTAAATATCTATCATGACCAACCTCTTCAGTATACAGGATAAGCAGAAATCAATTTGTGACTCTTTATTGCATCACCTCTAGTGCAAGTATAGAATCATAGAGCTGCACAGCATGGAAACAGACCATTCCACCCAACTTGTCCATGCTGACCAGATATCCTAAATTAATCTAGTCCCATTTGCCAGCATTTGGCCCATATCCCTCTAAACCCTTCCTATTCATATGCCTATCCAGATGCCTTTCCAGCCTCCACCACTTCATCTGGCAGCTCATTCCATACATGACCGTCTGTGTGAAAATGTTGCTCCTTAGGTCCCTTTTAAACCTTTCCCCTCTCACCTTAAACCTATATCCTCTAGTTTTGGACTCCCCCACTCCAGGGAAAAGACTATTTGATTATTCATCCTATCCATGCCTGTCATGAATTTATAAACCTCTATAAGGTCACCTCTCAACCTTTGACACTCCAGTGAAAACAGCCCTAGCCTATTCAGCATCTCCCTGTAGCTCAAACCATCCAACCCTGGCAACATCCTTGTAAATCTTTTCTGAACCCTTTCAAGTTTCACAACATCCTTCCTATAGCTGGGAGACCAGAATTGCATGTAGTATTCCAAAAGCAACCTAACCAATATCCTGCAACATGACCTCCCAACTCCTATATTCAATGCACTGACCAATGAAGGTAAGCATATCAAACTCCTTCCTCACTATCCCATCCACCTGTGACTCTACCTTCAAGGAACTATGAACTTGCGCTCCAGACTGGAGGAGATCAAGATTCAAATGCACAGCTTCTTTGTATGGAGAGAGTATGTTTTTAAGTTCTTTCAAGAATGCCACTAGCTGGCTAGTGTTTATTCCTCATCCCTCGTTGCCCTTCAGAAGGCAGTGGTGAGCTGCATTTTTGAACCATTCCAGTCCAGGTGTTGTCAGTTAACACACAATGCCCTTAGGGAGGGAATTCCAAGATTTTGACTCAGGAACACTGAAGCAACTTCAATATCTTTCCAAGTCAGGGTGGTAGTAAATGGTTTGGAGGGAAATTTGCAGGCAGTCATGTTCCCAAGTATCTGGTGCCCTTGTCCTTCTAGATGGAAGTGGTCATAGGCCTGGAAGGTGCTGTCTAAGGATCTTTGGTGAACTTCTGCAGTGTATCTTGTAAATTGCACATAGCATTGCTGCTGAACATTAGTGGTGGAGGGAATGTTGTGGATGTGGTGCCAATCAAGCATGCTGTTTTGTCCTGGATGGTGTTAAGCTTCTGAAGTGTTGTTAGAGCTACACTCATCCAGTCAAATGAGGAGTATTCAATGACACACTTGTCTTATGCCTTGTAGACAATAGACTGGCTTTGGGGAGTGAGGAGGTGAGTTACTCACCACAGCATTCCTAGCCTTTGACCTGCTTTTTGTAGCCACTATTTTCTGTGAAATCTCACATATGATTGCATCCTTCATTTTAAGTAGAAAATATGTAATATTCTGGAAAATGCTTGCTATTGGAAAAGTGGAAAATCATAGAATCTTTACAGTATGGAAGCAGGCCATTCAGCCATGGAGTCTACACTGACTGTCCAAAGAGCATCCCACGCAGACTCAACCCCTACCCTATCTCTGTAACCCTGAATTTCCCATAGCTAGTCCATCTAGCCTACAGATCCCTGGACATCACAGAGCAATTTAGCATGACCAACCTACCTTTACCTGCATATCCCTGAACATTACAGACAATTTAACAAATCCAATCCACTTAACCTGCACATCTTTGGACTGATAAACTCGATAAAGTATACCCTTTTGTAAATTTATTAAATTTAGCTTTTGTGTGGCTTTGTAAGTATGAAATATTTTAAAATGATTCCAAATAAATATATTCAATGCTAAAAGATTGAATGTAGAAGCAAAACTGGGGGCTATGCCACAAACTAACAAACATACAAACTTTGCTTATTGGTTATTCATAATTGAGAATCAGGGCTCAAATGCTTCGCTGACAGAAGGGACATGGGCTACAAAACTAACCTAATGTTCACCAAAAGGTCTGCTATGGCCCAAATCCTCCAAAACTATTTCAAGAACTTTACACATTTTAATAGCTCCACTGTTCATTCGTTTGAATACAAAACAAAATCTGGCAGATGTTAGAAGTCTAAAATAAAAACATAAAGTGCTAGAAATAGACTGTAGGTCAGGCAGAATCTATGGTGTGAAAAAAATCAGGTCTATTACCTACTCCTTCACTGCATTATATTTCCATCTCGTTTTTGACATGATATCTACTAAAACTCACTTTCGCAACCACATCTTCCCGATCACTGTCTCTAACTCTAGCTTATTCCATGCGCATTCCAACTGAAATTTGACCCTTCAACTTTCAGATCCATCCATGATTACAGATGTCTTCCAGACATTCAGAATTCCACAAACTGCTGGTCTTTTCACACGCTAATCTTGCGGTCAAATCCCACACCATGCATGGTTGACAGGCAGCATATTTTACAATATTTAAATGGAACAGTAGTAGTTAATAACATTGACTAGGAAGCATAAAAAATCTACAACACAGAAACAGGCCATTTGGCTCACTGGCCCAAAAAAGCTAACCAGTCTAATCTCATTTTCCAGTTTCTGCTCTGTAGCCTGCCAGATTGCAATTAATTATTTGAATTAACTTTATCATTGTACATCTTCAGTGTATTCTTTCATAAATCAATGGTTATACCTTTGTTCCAATCCTTCTGAGGATCAGATAACTAAAATAAACAAAGTAGAAGAATTTAACAGATGAAATTTCACAACTTGTAATTTTATTTTAACAAGAATTAGAATCAGAATTAAATATCAATTAACAGGTAAATCACTGTCAATATAAATTATAAATTGCATGTGGAATAGCAGATGCAATTAAGATCTTCAAGGAGATAGCAAGCTGGTCAATCCACCTGCGTGATCATAGCTTTAGTCACATGGCTCTTCAAACCGAAATTCCAGACTCTGATTCATGTATTTAGCTGATTCTCCACAGGCAGCAGTTTCCATTAGATATTTTTAATCAACCTGTTCATTCACACATATGGAGTAGGTTAGGCTTGAACTTGGGGCTTCAGATCCAGAGGTAGGATCACTGCACCATAAAAACACAACAGTTTCCATATCAACAGTGTTCTGTCCATGGAATCTTTCCTATGTGGTGCACTTTTTTGTCAGAACCCTCTCAACTCAAGCTGATATTGCTGATCACCTTCTCACTCCTCTTTGACTGAAAGCTCATGCCAATTAATGGAGTCCAAACAAGCACTTAGCTGTTAGGAGGTGGACGTTAGTTGGAGCCACATCTCTCGAATACAGATTTGCAAGTAATATTGAACCTCAACCTATTGGCAAGACAGAGAAAGTACAAAGAGCAAAGTTTGGAACTGTACATCAGCATTTACCATGTCATCTTGCTGCAGGAAGCTGGATTTATTTTTTGAATGAAATGCCTGAAAGATAAAACTAGACAATGTTGCCAACCCAAGTATTCCCTTGCAGACAAAATTACCAGAACCAGCTCAAAACAAACATTACAATCTCAATTTTATCAAATTACTGGATGATCAACATACAAACCAGGTTCAGTCCATCTTCCTCTGCTCTTATCCGACTTGTTCCAGAAGACTCCAGCCCTGAAAAACATTCTTCAAGCACACGACTGCCTCATCAGCCCCTCTGCTCTCAACTTCTGCCAACGTGTGCCTCCAGGAACTCTTCATCTGTACTGGCTAGCTCATGCTGGCAGTGGGACTAGATTGGATTGGGATATCTGGACGGGTTGGACCGAAGGGTCTGTTTCCATGCCGTACATCTCTATGACTATAAGTCTATGACTATAGCTGCCACACAGCCTCTATATTTCAATTTGTTCCTGTTGGTACTGCATCCAGGTCAAGATCACTAAGCTATATGTCCATGACTCAGACATTGCCCAGTTAAAACAGATTAAGCATTACTCTTGTTTCTGTCAGAGGATGGCGAGTCTTCAGTACTCTCTTCTTAAAAAGGTGGTAAGGCAGAGTCCTTGAATATTTTAAAGGTCGACAAAAATGGATTCTTCTTAAGCAAGGGTTAAAGGTTTTCAGCGATGAACAAGAATGTGGATTTGAGGTTACAATCAAATTAGCCATGATTTTAAGCACAGGCATCACAGGGTGCCTGATAAGTGATCTGTCTGATTGACAGCTCTAAGAGATTTGTAGAATTTTAAAAAGTCTCTTCATCACAGAATAACTAAATAAAGCATTTGTTTTCATAATTGACTCATCAAAAAATTTAAATACTTTGAATTTTTTTATCCAATGATTGTGATTGGGTATAATGACACTGTCAATAGACATATGACTGTATTACATATCAGCATGGTTCCTGACATTTTTTAATCATATAAATACAGTGGACTCATATAAATACAGTGGCTACAAAAGCAGGCCAGGGACTAGGAGTCCTGCAATGAGTAACTTACCTCCTGACTCCCCAAAGCCTGTCAATGATCTATAAAGCACAAGTCAGAAGTTTAATCGAATATCCCCCACTTGTATAGACAAGTGTAGCTCAAATAACACTCAAGAAGCTTCACATCATCCAGGACAAAACAGTTCACGATAAAACTGAAAAGAAAAACTGTGGATACTGTAAATCAGAAACAAAGACAGAAATTGTTGGAAAAGTTCAGCAGGTCTGGCAGCGTCTGTGTAGAGAAATCAGAGTTAACATTTTGGGTCCAGTGACCCTTCCTCGGCCCACTTGATTGGTAACACATCCACAAACATCCATTTCCTTCCACACCAATGCTCAGTAGCAGCAGTGTGTACTATCTCCAAATGCACTGCAGAAATTCACCAAAGATCCTGAGGCAGCACCTTCTAAGTCTACAACCATGACTATCTAGAAGGGCAGGGCACCAAATACATTGGAACACTACCACCATATGTTCCTCTCCAAGACATTCACCATCCTGACTTGGAAATATATTGCCATTTCTTCACTGCCACTTAGTCAAAATCCTGGAATTCCCTTCCCTAGGGCATTCTGGGTCAACCTGCAGGGTGTGGATTGCAACTCGCCACCATCTTCTGTAGCTAGGGATACAACTACTCCCCCCTCCACACTATGTGCATCTCTTACCCATCACATGCTTTCACCATCCCCCCCCTTTAATCTCCTCAAGACCCCCCAAAAGACCCACCCCGAGCCTTGCCACCTATTCAACATTCCCCCAGACCTCAAACTCTCTTGGGCCGTATGGTCAGTCCTCAGTGAAGGGCTCACATTCGTGCCCCTCCACCCCCACCTTAACCAGCTCCATACCCACCATGACATGGAGCTCTTCTTTCACCGCCTCTGCTTCCGTGCCTTATTCTTTGACAAAACTCACAAACCCCTTTTGACAACCCCTTCTCCCACCTCCAACCTCCCTCCTCCAATTGGACACTCCGACCTGGCCTCTTACCCACCCTGGACCTCTTTATTGCTGACTGCCGATGCAATGTCAGCCACCTCGATTTCGCCACACTCTCACCCAGTCCAACCTCACCCTTTCCAAACGTGCAGCACTCCATTCCGTCCACACCAATCCTCATCTCACTATCAAACTCACTAACAAGGGTGGCACGGTGGTAGTCTGGAGGATGAACTTCTATGTCACAGAGGCCGAATGCCAGCTTTCTGACAACCCCCTTGACCACAACCCCATCAGGCCATTATCACCCACACTGTCCGTGACCTCATCGTTTCCGGTGATCTCCCCTCCACCATCTCCATCCTCATAGTTCCCCAGCCCCACACTGCATGGTTCTGCCTGCTCTCCAAGATCCACAATGCCAACTACCCCAGCCAATCCATCATCTCCACATGCTCCTGCTCCACCAAACTTATTTCTTTCTACCTCAACTCCATTTTGTTCCCCTTTATCCAAGCACTTTCCACCTTCATATGGGACAACAACCACACCCTCCACCTCTTTAGAAACCTATAGTTCTCCAGCCCCCAGTGCTTCATCTTCACTATGGATGGCCCTCTGGCCCTCAGTTCTCTCCTCACCAATAGACCCATCCAGTCCCTCTCTACCAATACCCCCCTCTGCATCACCAAATTAGCCCTCACTCTCAATAGTTTTTCCTTCAACTCTTCTCATTTCCTCCAAATGTAGGGCTGACCATGAGCACTCGCATGAGTCCAAACCACACCTGTCTCTTTCACAGCTACTTTGCACAGTCCCTCTTCAATACTTAGCCAGGTACTGTTCCCCAACTCATCTGTCATTACATTGATGACTGCACCAGTGCTGTGTCCTGTACCCAGGCTGAGCTGAAGCAGTTCATTGACTGCCAACAACTTCTACCCTGCCCTTAAATTCACTCGGTCTATCTCGGATACCTCCCTCCCCTTTCTTGACGTTTCCATTTCCATCTCTGGCAAGAGTTTATGGACTGACATTTACTATAAACCCACAGACTCCCATAACTACCTAGACTACACTTCCTACCACCTCATATCCTGAAAAAACTCTATCTCTTTTTCCCAATTCCTTAATTTCCTGAACGAGGAGACATTCCACTCACAAGCAATCTATTCCTGAAGAAGGTTATATCTGAAACATCAGCTTCTCCACCTCCTGATGCTGCCTGGCTAGCTGTGTCCTTCCAGCCTCCTGCTTGTCTACTATAGACTGTGACATGGCAGTTGTAATAGCAAGGCAATGGGAGTGGGTTAATTTCAACCATTGCAAAAATATTGCTTATGCAAAACCAACCCCTGATCTTTTTGACAAAACAAAATCCTGCTTCTAAACTTGTCTTTTATATAAAGTATACACAATCGTAGAAGCTGCATTTGAGTTCTTTTCAGTTGTTGTTTTTAAGTAATCGCTCAACCTCAAAGGAAATAAAATCTTGCACAGTGAAATATCAATGGCCTTGTTCCTGCATCATTGAGCAAGCTACATTTAAGGCATTTTATGCAGAAGACAGTTCATAAAGCATCAGAAAAGATTTTGTGATCTGGTTGATTGTCATAATTTTGAACTTCAGCTGTCTTGGTGTCCACACCAGTTACCTTGCAACATTTGGAAGCAAAACTCCATTTTTTACATGGTTCAGTACACTTCACTTTCCTGTCATGAAGCATCACATTGTCA
This sequence comes from Chiloscyllium punctatum, assembly GCF_047496795.1. Taxonomy (NCBI): domain Eukaryota; kingdom Metazoa; phylum Chordata; class Chondrichthyes; order Orectolobiformes; family Hemiscylliidae; genus Chiloscyllium; species Chiloscyllium punctatum. The sequence continues at coordinate 86,172,857 of NC_092746.1, read as the reverse complement.
GCCACTTATGTAAGTTTCTTTCTCTTCTTGTACCAGAGCAGATATTTCTGCTTTATTACCTTCAAACCAGTTTTGATGTTTTCATTTATTGAAACATTTGATTTTAACCGCCAAAGAATAGATGCAGCTACTGAAGACAGAGCAATATTTGTTGGCATCAGTTATGAAAGCTTCCACTGAGTCAATGCTGTTTTTCAGGTTTTTTCTTGTCAAGATTTTATTTTACAGATTTCAATATGTTTCATATATCACATAAGAAAGTAAACTGGAACTAAGTAGAGCTCAGAATTAGAGATGGAACATTTGAAAACACGGTAGTCAACACGTGTAAGAAGATTTCTGAAATTTCCTTTCAAATTGATGAAGGGAACACACTTAAAATATAATTTGGATGGCGATAAAAAATGATAATAAATGGATAGGTACCTCTTTGACACTTACTTACTAGTAAGTAAAACAAACTTCAGGGTTAAAACCATCACTGTTAATAGAAGCAATTTAGAGGATGGAAAAATGTCCAAAAAGTGTATATTTGTTGATGATAACAAATTGGAAGTGATAGTGGCAAACCATGATTAATGTCCATAAGCACAAAGTTATCTTGACGAGTTTGACCACAGGCAAGAGAAATGGGAACTTCAGTTCAAGACATGGAAATTTATATCTTTGAAATTGAAGAATGAAGGCTAGTTTCAAATATGTGCTAAATGTATGTGGCACCTTAGGTTTTGAAGCAGAAGACAAAGTATGAAATTTTAGTGGACAAGGCCAATAAGATGATTAGTGCAGAAGATCAGAACCTAGGCTGCTGGAAAAGCAAATAGGATTTTAGGGTGCACAGCAATACAAATAATTAATACATTCTGAGGTCATTTTAAAACTGTACTTTGCATCATATTTGGAGAACTATATGCAATTATTCTCTAAACAGAAAAAGGACATTCAATTACTGGAGGGAGTAGAGGTTGACATAAGCAGAGACATTGGATACCATAATGGAGTCTTACAGTGGTCTAACTGATTTAACTACGGAGAGACATTGCAGAATTGCATAAGATGTCCAGCAAGGCCAATCGCAACTTTGGGAACAAATCACGGCATCTTTTAATTGAATTCTGGCTGCCGAGGTGAGATTCTCATGAGGGAATGGAGAGTTGACTCCTAAAGGGAATTATTGCTTCTTAATGACTGCACATCTTGCCTTATTAGTCTACAGTTTCCTATCTTATCACCTATTATGAGAAAACTAGATGCCAAGAATTCTTATTATGGAAGCCACTGCAGGTACCAGTGATATCAGTTCACATGGTTGACCAAGGGGCACCAATATCTTTGGGAACGTTCCATGGGCACACACACCCAAAGTTCATAGACATTGGCATCCAACATGTGCCAGCTGTAAGTGTACACATGACACATCTCCAATCCAGTATGTTTCTTCACTTCAAACTTGTACCTAAGGATGAAATGGCAACTATTATTATGATGATCCCCCCCCAAGGACAGTTTGTGCTCTGGAACAGGCCCAAGCTTATTGACTGGACCAGACTGCATCTCTGGGCTGTTAGCTTGCTGTGAGAGCACTCACTCACTCTGAGTCTCCCTGAGGCCACAGTCCTATATATTGCATTATCCTTGTGAGATTTACCTTACAGTCAAAGATAGAGGGCTGACAGTATTGTTGTATTGCCATGCTATTTAGTGCAGATACAAAGCCAGGAGGATTGTCATGGCTGTCAGCAGCCCTCAGTCAGGGCAAGGAGGATAGCCTTCAGTCAGGGGGTCCTCCCAGAGGAAGGCATCAATAGGGCAGTCCAGGATTTGGACATGGTCAGTCACCTGTTTAGATGGTCAGAATCAGGATCCCCATAAGGGATGAGGAACAAACATCCAGCAGCATAACATCAACCCTGGCTCTTATTGAATTACTGTGGGCATTTTTCCCTCCTAGAAGAGAGGGAGGCAGATATTAAAGGCGGTGGAAATAGGTAAGTGGTGTCACTGCTGATACAAATGGGAGAGGTGTCCGAAGTGAGTGAGTATACAGAGCAGACATCATGCAGGGTTAGTTCTGTCAGGGTTTGGAAGAGTGACAGCGTGTGATGTAAGATTTTGCAGGAAATAACGGGAATGATGGAGCATGAGCCAGCACTATTCACTTTGGCAGATCAGTTCCTTTCTCATAGAGAGACATTTTTAATGAAAAGAAAATTAGCAAGTTAACATAAAGTGACGCTATAACTATAGCCAAAATTCTATCACCGAAAGAAGAAATAAGGAGAGACTACATCAAAATATCAAGGAAGGGGCAATAATGCACCCCAGTCCCCAAGGTGCCCATCTATCCTGAAAGGCTCAAAGGTTAAAAATAAAGATTTGAGCTTTCCCAGCACCAAATGAACTATGGGATGGCATGGTAGCTCAGTGGTTTAGCACTGCTGCATCACAGTGCCAAGGACCCGGCTTCAATTCTAGCCTCAGGTGACTGTGTGGAGTTTGCACATTCTCCCCGTGTCTGCATGGGTTTCCTTCGGATGCTCCGGTTTCCTCCCACAATTCAAAGATGTACAGGTTAGATGAATTGGCCATGCTAAACTGCCCATAGTGTTCAGGAATGTGTAGGTTAGGTTCATTAGTCAGGGGTAAATATAGGGTAGGGGGAATGGGTCTGGGTGAGTTACTCGTCAAAGGGTTTGTTGTGGACCTGTAGGGCCAACAAGCCTGTTCCCACACTGTAGGGATTCTATGATTTAAAACAATTAAACAGTAATGATTAGGAGGCACTGTCCACTAGGGACTGTACAACAATGACAATAATAAAAATGGAGAAATAAAGGCAAGACGATATAAAAATCAAATTGAAGGGGGCATAAAGTACTCCCCCTCAGCATTGCCCACCTATCTCTGAGAACCTCGAGGTTATTGACGGACACCATGTTCATCATCTTTAAGAACTCATGGGCACGAATGTAACTGTAAAAGATGGGCATGCAATTGCTGGGAAACAGGTCTTTTTAAAATCCCCACTAATTTGATCAACCAATTTATTAAACAAATTACAAAAAACAAAGCACTGCTGACAAGAGGCAGTGCAACAACATCTAAAATGGAAGGTGGGCAAGAGAGACAGAGTTCAATCAAAATAGAGATTGAGGGGAAATAATGCATTCCAACCCCTGCCATACCCATCTTTCTCTGAATGCTTTGAGATTGTTGGTGAACACTGCATGCTCCTTCTCCAAGGATACCTGGGTCTGAAGGTAGTTTTAGGAGGCAGGTTGAACAGTTGTGAGGAAACAGATTCTTCTTGTTTTCTTTTTAAAATCACAATCAAATCATCCATGTCTCTCATTAAATGAATAACTTACCAGAATTGGAAACTGGTTCTTGAAATTTTTATCAGCCTGTTCAGAGATATTATTGGGGGCCTCTTGTGGTGCAGTGGTAATGTTGTTACACCTGGACCAGCAGGCCTGTGTACAAGCCCTAACTGTCCAGAGGTGTGTAATAATATCTCTGAACAGGTTGATTAGAAAAATAGATTCAGTGGTATCGTTACACATGCAGAAGGTGGGACTTGAACCAAGGCCTCCTGTTCCACGGTAGAGACCCTACCACAGCACCACATGGGCCCCTTGACACTTCCTCAGAGCATGCTCTTATCTATACTCCACAAGTTCAGCATTTGCAACAGTAGCATCAGCCTCCCTGATTCCTCACAATGTCTGCACTTTCTTCTTCAGTTCAACTCTGCAACTATAGGAACTTACTGGAGATTGTGCTGTGGTCCATGAACTCACAATGCTGCAGTATGGTGCACCACCTTACTACAATCCCTCTATATCCTTGTTTTGCATATTTAGTTATTTAGAGTTTATTACCTTAATCAACTTTGCTTGTTTTTTTAACCCTCAACTAATTATTTGAACTAGTTGAAATTAAGGTAGATTAAATATTTACTTGGAACTTAGCTCCTTCCATTATGTTTCCTTGTGTTGTGACCTTACTTTGTAACTTCCTTCCATGCTGAAGAGTCTCCTCTCTGTTTTTAAATTGTTGCTGCTCACAATACCTGCTGTTTCTAATTTGACTCAATCTGACTGGGCAGAGTAGGCTTGGTGTAAACTCTGCCTAGTTGCCTTTCAATCAAAATATTGTCATTCAGTTGGAAACGTTGACCAGAAGAAGGCCCCAGTTAATATGACACTGGAGCAAGAACAGGACAAATATTTCACTGCATTGCTATTAGCTGTGCTCCTTTCCCCACAGCTTTCTGATAGACTGAGTTCAATTTGGTCATGTATGCATTACACAGAGATACACCGAGAATGGCTATAACATTAATATTCCACATTAAGATCTGTGGGAATTAACTTTGCACTATATCATTTTGAATTCAGAAGGTTACAAAAATGGTGGGGTGGTAAATATTGAGTGGATGTCCTTAGATTAGGACAATATTAAATGGGCTGGTCAGATGGGCTGATCAGTCCAAATGAAATTCAGTCTGGATAAAAAGGATGTTGCCAGGGTTGGAGGAGTTGATCTAGAGGAAGTGGTTGAATAGGCTGATGTTGTTTTCCCTGAAGCGTAGAGGCTGAAGGGTGACCTTAAAGAGGTTTATAAAATCATGAGGGGCATGGATAGGATAAATATACAAAGTCTCTCCCCTGGTGTGGGGGAGTACAGAACTAGAGGGCATAGGTTTAGGGTGAGAGGGGAAAGATATAAAAAACGACCTAAGGGGCAAATTTTTCACATGTGTGGTACATGCATGGAATGAGCTGCCAGAGGAAGTCGTGGAGGCTGGTACAATTGCAACATTTAAAAGGCACCTGGATGGGAATATGAATAGGAAGGGTTTGGAGGGATATGGGCCGGGTGCTGGCAGGTGGGACTAGTTTGGGTTGGGATATCTGGTCAGACTGAAGGGTCTGTTTCCATGCTGTACATCTCTATGACTATGACTCTGTGTGTGAAAACAAAAGTCTTCTATTTAAAGCCATGGAAGGTCTTGTTACTAATTAGCAAGTACTGCAACTTGAAATTATTGTTATGAGTTAGCACAGTGATACCATACTGTGCACCAAATGTTAGTGTGCCAAGCTACTTCCCTGAAGAGGATTTGGATTAGGTTCAATAAGATTACTGTAAAAGTAACATAGAACAATGTGACCTTCTAACAAATCTTGAAGAGCTACCATTGCCATCAGATCTCCTTTACAACATTACACATCAATAAAATATATTGTAGATTGTAACATTCTTCACATTGATTTTTAAATTGGAGTATGCATTTAATGAGAACTGATAAAATGACAAATAGTTTAGAGTCGTATCACTGTTAATTTGAATCTTGTGTTTTTTGGAATATTCTATAACACTGTTTTGTCTTATTACTGAAACATTCAAATGCCTGTTTTACATCCAAGTGATGAGCACAAAAACACTGAAATTATGTCAAAATCATTCAGACCTCTTTTGCACAATGGCCCATCATCACTTTGACTTGCCAGGAAACTGAAATTTTACCTCCTCCCCAAGTCAACTGCCCCACCCACCCTACTAAGAGTTCAAGGCAGACACAGAATGTTGGGCTATACATTCCATAGAACATAGAACATTCCAGCACAATACAGGCTCTTCAGCCCTTGATGTAGCGCTGACCTGTGGAACCAGTTGAAGTCTATCTGTCCTACATTATTCCATTTTAATCCAAATGTTTATCCAATGACCATTTAAATGCCCTTAAAGTTGGTGAGTCTACTACTGTTGCAGGCCGTGCATTCCACGCCCCTACCACTCCCTGAGTAAAGAAACTACCTCTAACATCTGTCCTATATCTATCACCCCTCAATTTAAAGCTTTACCCCTTCGTGCTAATCATCATCATCTGAGGAAAAAGGCTCTCACTGTCCACTCTATCTAACCCTCTGATTATCTCATATGTCTCAATTAAGTCACCTCTCAATCTTCTTGGCTCTAACAAAAACAGCTTCAAGTCCCTCAGCCTTTTCTCATAAGACCTTCCCTCCATACCAGGCAACATTCTAGTAAATCTCCTTGGAACCCTTTCAAAAGTTTCCACACCCTTCCTATAATGCAGTGACCAGAACTGTACACAATACTCCAAGTGTGGCCATACCAGAGTTTGTACAGCTGCAGCATGACCTTGTGGCTCCAAAACTCAATCCTTCTACTAATAAAACTAACACAGCGTAGGCCTTCTTAACAAACCTATCAACTTGGGTGGCAACTTTCAGTGATCTATGTCCATAGACACCGAGATCTCTCTGCTCATCTACACTATCAAGAATTTTACCATTAGCCCAGTACTCTGCATTCCTGTTGCTCCTTCCAAAGTGAATCACCTCACACTTTTTCACATTAAACTCCATTTGTCACCTCTCAGCCCAGCTCTGCAGCTTATCCATGTCCCTCTGTAACCTACCACATTATTCAGCACTATCCACAACTCCACTGACCTTAGTGTCATCCACAAATTTACTAACCCATCCTTCTATGCCCTCACCCAGGTCATTTACAAAAATGACAAATAGCAGTGGCCCAAAAACAGATCCTTGCGGTACACCGCTAGTAACTGAACTCCAGGATGAACATTTCCCATCAACCACCACTCTCTGTCTTCTTTCAGCTAGCCAACTTCTAATCCAAACCACTAAATCACCCTCAATCCCATGCCTCCATATGTTGTGCAATAGCCTACCATGGGGAACCTTAGCAAAGACCTTACTGAAATCCATATTCACCACATCAACCGTTTTGTCCTCATCCACCTGTTTGGCCACCATCTCAAAGAACTCAATAGGTTTGTGAGGCATGACCTACCCTTCACAAAACTGTGTTGACTATCCTTAATCAACTTATTCCTCTCTAGATGATTATAAATCCTATCTCTTATAACCTTTTCCAAGACTTTACCCACAACTGAATTAAGGCTGACAGGTCTATAATTACCAGGGTTGCAGGGTTGTCTCTACTTCTCTTCTTGAACAAGGGGACAACATTTGCTATCCTCCAATCTTCTGGCACTATTCCTGTAGACAATGGCGACATAAAGATCAAAGTAAAAGGCTCTGAAATCTCCTCCCTGGTTTCCAAAAGAATCCTAGATTAGATCCCATCTGGCCCAGAGGACTTCTCTATTTTCCAGAATTGCTAACACCTCCTCCTTGTGAACCTCAATCCCATCTAGTCTAGTCGCTTGTATTCTGCTCGACAACATTGCCTTTTTTCAGTGTGAATACTGATGAAAAATATTCATTTAACGCTTCCCCTATCTTCTCTGACTCCATGCACAACTTCCCACAACTATTCTTGATTGGCCCTAATCTTACTCTTATCCTTCTTTTATCCCTGATACACCCATAAAAAGCCTTTGGGTTTTCCTTGATCCTATCTGCCAATGTCTTCTCATGTCCCCACCTGGCTAATTTGTAACTCTCAAGCCTCCTAAGCCTCTCTTAGCCTTCTTCTTCCACTTGACAAGAGATTTAACTTCTTTAGTAAACCACGGCTCCCTTATTCGACCACTTCCCCCCTACCTGACAGGTACATACTTATCAAGGACATGCAGTCCCTGCAGTATATACCTAACCCTTTCCATCACTAAAGTAAATGTAACTGAATTGTGGTCACGGTTGCCAAAATGCTCACCTACCTCCAAATCTAATACCTGGCCAGGTCCATTACCCAGTACCAAATCCAATTTGACCTTGCCCCTTGTTGGCCCTTGCAGGAAATCTCCTGCACACATTGGACAAAAACTGACACAACTAAAGTACTCGAACTATAGTATTTCCAGTCAATATTTGGAAAGTTAAAGTCCCCCATAACAACTACCCTTGTTATTCTCGCTCCTATCCAGAATTATCTTTGTTATATTTTCCCCTCTATATCTCTGGAACTATTTGGAAGCCTGTTTCCTCTCCTTTCCTGTTTCTAACTTCAGCCCCTACTACCTCAGTGGATGAGGTAGTCCTTTCTGCCACCTTAATACTGTCCTTGACTAACAATGCCACACTTCCCTCTCTTTAACCATTTTCATTGTTCTTACTGAAATATCTAAATCCCAGAACCTGCAACAACCATTCCTGTCCCTGCTCTATCCATGTTTCCGAAATGGCCACACATCGAAGTTCCAGGTACCAACCCACCTTATTCCGGATGCTACTGGTGTTGAAGTAGACACACTGTAAACCACTTTCCTTCGTGCCGGTGAACTCTTGCAACCTTGAAACCTCATTTCTGACCTCACTACTCTTAACCTCCTGGACACTGGAACTACAATTTAGGTTCCCATCCACCTGCTGAATTAGATTAAACCCTCCCGAAGAGCATTAGCAAATTTCCCCTCTGGCTCAGGTGTGGAGCATCCTGTTTGAAGAGGTTCCACCTACCCAAGAATGAGCCCCAATTATCCAGGTATCCGAAACAATCCCTCCTGCACGATCCCTGTAGCTACATGTTCAATTCCTCTCTCTTCCTATTCCTCGCCTTGCTGGCACGTGGCATGGGCAACAAACCAGAGATAACAACTCTGTTTGTTTGAGCACTAAGCTTCCACCCTAGCTCCCTGGATTTCTGCCTTAAATTCCCATCCTTTTTCCTACCTATGTTGTTATGACTTGGGGCTACTCCCTCTCCCCCTCAAGGGTCCCAAAAACATGATCTGAGACATCACAAACCCTGGCACCTGGGAAGTTGCACACCAAACGTGAGTCATTTGGTAAAATGTTCCAGTAGTGCACCTCCAACAGCTACTTCCTGATTTCTGCATTCAACTATGCAATACATGATGGGGGGAGTGTTCCATCTACTTCACTTAAGAAAAGTGACAGCTGTTCTGCTTTCTGTTATTTCGATCAAACAGAATCCAGCCCAGTTTTATTGGGGCACAATTCGAATTTCTAAGCACTAAAATGGTCTAGATTTTCTGGTCAGTGGTGAAGCAGTAGTGCTGACTGCTGATCTGAAATTAAGCTTCTCACAAAGCTCATAGGCTTTTCCCCTTTCTTGAAGGTCATTTAAATCTGATGCTAAATTAAGGGAATATTTTTGTATTTTTTTTCATTCACAGGATGTGGGCATCACTGACTAGACCATTAGAACCACCAACATTGCTGTGGGTCCGGAGTAACCTGGAGGGCAGATCAAGTAAAGGCAGCAATCTCTTTATCTAAAGGACATCAGTGAACCAGATGCTTTTTTTCTGACAATTGAGTCATTTAATTCCAGAATTTATTTTAGTTTGAATTCAAATGCTACCTCTGTCATGGCGGGATTCAAACCCAGATCCTCAAAACATTACTCATGTCTCTGGATAAGTTGTCTAGCAATAGAATCGCCTCCCCAACAATGTAACAACAGAGAAATCATCAAATAGGTAAAGAGCCAATCACGTTGAAGTTTTGACACATGCCAAACAGGTAGTTAAAAACACTCATTAAGAAATTATTATGATTGAAGATAGAAACTAAAATCAACAAGTTGTAAAAAAGAAAAAGAATTCTGTGGACTTCTTTTACCGTTATGGCTTTCCACAAATGTAAAATTAGTTTCTCAGGACCACTGAAAAGTTTTAGCAGAAATTATTAAATTAGTAGATCATTTAAAAAAACTTGTGTTAATATTGCAAGAGTTTTTTTAAAATGCCAATGCTTCCCAAACTTTCTCTCACCGTGACCCTATTTGAGGTGAGGTATTGTCACGACCCCACCATGACAGTGGGGCTGGATGGTAATTCTGAGTGATGGGTCAAAACATGTGGTGCTGGAAGCTCTTCATCAGGAAGAACTTATGCTTGAAACGTCGACTCTCCTGCTCCTTGGATGCTGCCTGACCGGTGTGCTTTTCCAGCACCATACCTTTTGACTCTGATCTCCAGCACCTGCAGTGCTCACTTTCTCCTATTCTAAACGAGGGGCCTATTATAGCTCCATTAGAGCATCAATGGCAGCATTGTTGCTTTAAAGCTTGTGACTGCAAATGTTCAGCTTATGCCTTTGCTAGGAATCCTGACCCCTACTTTGGGCAGTCCTGTTTTACAATGAGACTTGGATTTCCTATCGACTGCACACTGGGTTGCTTCAACAGAGCACTCTCCAGAGAACAAGACTGCCAGCAGTTCCTTTTGGATTTCTATACTATTATATGCATGTGCAGACTCCCAAAGTCATTGTCAATTTCAATGGCTTGGTGATGAAAAATACAGATAGGTTCACCAGCATTACTGCTGCAAAACCCAGGTTAATGTGTGTTGTGAATGTTTATAAGACAAAGAGGTTTTCCAGAATTGGATAATAGTCTGATGATTAACTGTGCTTGAATGATTTCCTGTTCAATAGACTCCAATATATTTCTCAGTATAACAATTAAACCAACAAAGTCTAGAACTTGCAGAGTTATACTTCTACCTTTTTCCAAAACTGGAACAGCATTATCTACTTTTCAATTATCTGCAAGTCTTTAATGAGCTGCAACACCAACTCTGCTTTTGATCACTGGATACATTCTTTCTAATCTCGTTGCCTAATAATATTTAGGTTTTCCTAGTTCTGAACCATTTCATTACCACATCCCTGTTTTCTCAATAAGTGTGCTGCATCACTGAGGCTTTGGACAAGCAGAAACAGTATTGAAGATTTTCTATCATGAGAAATGTTATTTAAAAAAAACACAATTACCTAGGAACCTCGATGATCTGGCATTCGATTATCCGAATATCGGATTATCTGGCAAGATTGCAAGGTCCCGATACTTGAGAAAACTATGTTATCCGACATTCGATTATCTGGAATTCGATTAACCGAACAAAATACTCCCTGTCCGCATCCTTTGGTTAATCAAGGTTCCTCTGTATTGGTTTGTTTTACTGTTACTACACCACTCCTTAAGGACATGAAAATTTTAAAGATGTTAACGTTCCAACTTTATATTGCACATGTTCATTTTCGGTCTACATTTGACCTTAAAAGTATTTAATGTGGTAGATGTTTTATCCTTTGTGACTTTTCTTGCAATTTTTTATCCCAGTTTCAACTTCTTCATGTTTAAGTCAGTTTTACTGATAAGTGATACATGCATTTTATTCTTTCCTACTCCTATGCATCATTTGCTCAAGTATTATCCTATCTCTACAGCTTCCATTCTCTGGTTTTTGTGACCAAAAATTAGATTTAGTGTTTCTGTTTGCTTAGTCTCCAGCTCTGTTTAAAAACAGTTTTGTACTCACAACAGGCACTTATTGTTTTAAAGCTCCTTTCCCCAATTAGTTATGATAAGAAGTGAAAAAAAATTAACAGAAGGGGCAAGACATGATGCCACTATATCTGGTGCTACAGAAATGCAACACATTTCTGACTGCGTTTGGTTTGGTTTGGTCTGGTCTGTGTGGTGCTCTGTTCTTGGAAAGCCCTAGCAAGGATGTGTCAACTATATCAGATGTTTCACACCTGGCCAGAACAACATGTCAAATTGTTAATCCACCTTTGAAGATCAGGCTGTACTGGGCCAGTTAACATATGCAACATACATTCACAAAAAGGATCTTCCTACAGCTACAACAAATGACCTCCACTCTTCAAACTAGAGTTATTTAAAAGGTGAGCCATTCATCTTGTCGGTAAAGTGAAAATAAAAACAGAAAGTGCTAGAGAAATTCAACAGGTCTGGCAGCATCTGTGGAGAAAGAAACAGAGTTAACTTTTGAGATTGATTTGTCACTTCTTTGGAACTGAACGGAGTTGAAAAGTGGTAATTTTTATGCTGTAGTCAGAGGTTGAGGAGGAGTGAGTGGAACAGATTGTGAGGTTGCCTATATACCTTCACATCATTAACTTTTATTACTCTTCTGATTTTCTTCTGGGTAATCCAAGATGGAGGAGGGGAAAAATTTCTGGCTGTAAGAGCTGCTCCTTTTTTTGAGGTATTTTAGATGTTGGAGGTGATTTCCTCGGATTCCAGGAGCAGCAATTACTGTTTTATATGCTGTTGCATTGTTTTGGAATTTTGGGAAAAAAAAAGTCAAAACAACAGCAGTTTAAAAGGAAGAAGAGCCAATAAAGGAAGCACATGGCGAGGACAGTGCAGGAGAGAGAGAAAAAACCTGCACAGTTGCTGCCTTTGCTGTTTGAAGTCGTTGGACATTGGAGTGCATCTGGGAAAATTAACAAACAGTGAAATTCACAACTTATCTTGGAGGAACTGTTGGGCGAAGTTCACAGCACAGAATCGGATAATTGTTGTTTTAAGTTTGTCCAAGAGAAAGGCTGCAGTAGTGAGTATAGTGGGTTCTTTCTTGATTATATGTTTTTGGAGATAAGTCTCTTGATTAAACTTAAAATATAAGCCATAGCTATTAATTTAACCTGGGACAGTGTTTGTAGAGGAATAAGACAGTGTTATTTTCTGGGTCTGTAGATTGTGAAGGAGCAAAAATGGCCTTTGAAGTGATATGTACTTCTTGTCAGGTGTGGGAGTTTAACGATAGTTTAAGGGTTACTATGGATCATTTCTGCCATAAATGCTGTTGGATGCGAATCTTATCAGATCAAGTGGATCGGTTGGAGAGACAGATAAAAGCGAAGAGAAATTCGCAACAGCAACAGTATGTGATGGATGGCAGTTATAGGAAGGGGGGAAAGTCTCAGATACAGTCACATAGATGAGTTAAATCCAGGAAGGGTGAGAGAGGTCGGCACCTAGGGCAGGAGTCTTTTGTGGATACACCCATTTCAAACAGGTTTGCTGTTTTGGAAAATGTAGGGGGTGATGGATTCTCAGGGGGAACGTTGCACAAACAGCCAAGTTTCTGGTATTGAGACTGGCTCTAATGCAACGAGGGGTATGTCGGCTTCCAAGGGATCAATTGTGTTAGGGGATTCTGTAGTCAGAGGTACAGACAGACGTGGCCAGCAGAGAAAAAGCAGAATGGTGTGTTGTTTCCCTGGTGCCAGGATCAAGGATGTCTCAGAGGAGGTGCAGAATGTTCTCATGGGGGAGAGTGGCCAGGAGGAGGTCATTGTCCACATTGGAACCAACGACATTGGAAGGGAAAAGGTTGAGACTCTGAAGGGAGATTACAGAGAGTTAGGCAGAAATTTGAAAAGGAGGTCCTCAAGGGTAGTAATATCTGGATTACTTCCAGTGCTATGAGCTAGTGAGGGCAGGAATAGGAGGACAGAGCAGATGAATGCATGGCTGAGGAGTTGGTGTAGGGGAGAAGGATTCACATTTTTGGATCATTGGAATCTCTTTTGGAGTAGAAGTGACCTGTACAAGAAGGACGGATTGCACCTAAATTGGAAGGGGATTAATATACTGGCAGGGAGATTTGCTAGAACTGCTTGGGAGGATTTAAACTAGTCAAGTGGGGGGGTGGGACCCAGGGAGATAGTGAGGAAAGAGATCGATCTGAGACGGGTACAGCTGAGAACAGAAGTGAGTCAAACAGTCAGGGCAGGCAGGGACAAGGTAGGACTAATAAATTAAACTGCATTTATATCAATGCAAGGGGCCTAACAGGGAAGGCAGATGAACTCAGGGCATGGTTAGGAACATGGGACTGGGATATCATAGCAATTAAGGAAACATGGCTCAGGGATGGGCAGGACTGGGCAGCTTAATGTTCCAGGATACAAATGCTACAGGAAGGAAAGAAAGGGAGGCAAGAGGGGGAGTGGCATTTTTGATATGGGATAGCTGTGCTGAGGGAGGACATTCCCAGAAATACATCCAGTGAAGTTATTTGGGTGGAACTGAGCAATAAGAAAGGGATGATCACCTTATTGGGATTGTGTTATAGACCCCCCAATAGTCAGAGGGAAATTGAGAAACAAACTTGTAAGGAGATCTCAGCTATCTGTAAGAATAATAGGGTCGTTATGGTAGGGGATTTTAACTTTCCAAACATTGACTGGAACTGCCACAGTGTTAAAGGTTTAGATGGAGAAGAATTTCTTAAGTGTGTACAAGACAATTTTCTGATTCAGTATGTGGATGTACCTACTAGAGAAGGTGCAAAACTTGACCGACTCTTGGGAAATAAGTCAGGGCAGGTGACTGAGGTGTCAGTGGGGGAGCACTTTGGGGCCAGCGACCATAATTCTACTAGATTTAAAATAATGATGGAAAAGGATAGACCAGATCTAAAAGTTGAAGTTCTAAATTGGAGAAAGGCCAATTTTGACGGTATTAGGTAAGAACTTTCAAAAGCTGATTGGAGGTAGATGTTTGCAGGTAAAGGGATGGCTGGAAATGGGAAGCCTTCAGAAATAAGATAACGAGAATCCAGAGACAGTATATTCCTGTCAGGGTGAAAGGGAAGGCTGGTAGGTATAGTGAATGCTGGATGACTAAAGAAATTGAGGGTTTGGTTAAGAAAAAGAAGGAAGCATATGTCAGGTATAGACAGGATAGATCGAGGGAATCCTTAGAAGAGTATAAAGAAAGTAGGAGTTTACTTAAGAGGGAAATCAGGAGGGCAAAACAGGGACATGAGATAGCTTTGGCAAATAGAATTAAGGAGAATCCAAAGGGTTTTTACAAATATATTAAGGACAAAAGGGTAACTAAGGAGAGAATAGGGCCCCTCAAAGATCAGCAAGGCGGTCTTTGTGTAGAGCCAAAGAGAATGGGGGAGATACTAAATGAATATTTTGCATCAGTATTTACTGTGGAAAAGGATATGGAAGATATAGACTGTAGGGAAATAGATGGTGACATCTTGCAAAATGTCCAGATTACAGAGGAGGAAAGTGCTGGATATCTTGAAATGGTTAAAGGTGGATAAATCCCCAAGACCTGATCAGGTGTACCCGAGAACTCTGTGGGAAGCTGGAGAAGAGATTGCTAGGCCTCTTACTGAGATATTTGTATCATCAATAGTCACAGGTGAGGTGCCGGAAGACTGGAGGTTGGCAAACATGGTGCCACTGTTTAAGAAGGGCGGTAAAGATAAACCAGGGAACTATAGACCGGTGAGCCTGACATCAGTGGTGGGCAAATTGCTGGAGGGAACCTTGAGGGACAGGATGTACATGTATTTGGAAAGGCAAGGACTGATTAGGGATAGTCAACATGGCTTTGTGCATGGGAAATCATGTCTCACAAACTTGATTGAGTTTTTTGAAGAAGTAACAAAGAAGATTGATGAGGGCAGAGCAGTAGATGTGATCTATATGGACTTCAGTAAGGCATTCGACAAGGTTCCCCATGGAAGACTGATTAGCAAAGTTAGATCTCATGGAATACAGGGAGAACTAGCCATTTGGATACAGAACTGGCTCAAAGGTAGAAGACAGAGGGTGGTGGTGGAGGGTTGTTTTTCAGACTGGAGTCCTGTGACCAGTGGAGTGCCACAAGGATCAGTGCTGGGCCCTCTACTTTTGTCATTTACGTAAATGATTTGGATGCGAGCATAAGAGGTACAGTTAGTAAGTTTACAGATGGCACCAAAATTGGAGGTGTAGTGGACAGCGAAGAGGGTTACCTCAGATTACAACAGGATCTGGACCAGATGGGCCAATGGGCTGAGAAGTGGCAGATGGAGTTTAATTCAGATAAATGCGAGGTGCTGCATTTTGGGAAAGCAAATCTTAGCAGGACTTATACACTTAATGGTAAGGTCCTCGGGAGTGTTGCTGAACAAAGAGACCTTGGAGTGCAGGTTCACAGCTCCTTGAAAGTGGAGTCGCAGGTCGATAAGATAATGAAGAAGACGTTTGGTATGGTTTTCTTTATTGGTCAGAGTATTGAGTACAGGAGTTGGGAGGTCATGTTGCGGCTGTACAGGACATTGGTTAGGCCACTGTTGGAATTTTGCATGCAATTCTGGTCTCCTTCCTATCGGAAAGATGTTATGAAACTTGAAAGGGTTCAGAAAAGATTTACAAGGATGTTGCCAGGGTTGGAGGATCTGAGCTACAGGGAGAGGCTGAACAGGCTGGGGCTGTTTTCCCTGGAGTGTTAGAAGCTGAGGGGTGACCTTATAGAGGTTTACAAAATTATGAGGGGCATGGATAGGATAAATAGACAAAGTCTTTTCCCTGGGGCCAGAGAGGGCATAGGTTTAGGATGAGAGGGGAAAGATGAAAAAGAGACCTAAGGGGCAACGTTTTCACCCAGAGTGTGGTACGTGTATGGAATGAGCTGCCAGAGGATGTGGTGGAGGCTGGTACAATTGCAACATTTAAGAGGCGTTTGGATGGATATATGAATAGGACAGGTTTGGAGGGATATGGGCTGGGTGCTGGCAGGTGGGACTAGATTGGGTTGGAATATCTGGTCGGCATGGACGGGTTGGACCGAAGGGTCTGTTTCCATGCTGTATGTCTCTATGACTCTGTAACTCTAATGCTTCAAGCAAGCAAGTGGTCTTCTCTGATATTCGCCCCTCTTGGACTCAGTGTTTACTTTGCTGAAACAATATATTATTATATGAAAGGTGATCAGATCTACCTTTCACAGATCTGAGTTGTGAGCTCTTCACCAGGGAAATGTGAGTAAGTCCCATAGCAATGACCTGAATTGTGACATTATCAAGGTGTCATTGCTGTTTTACCAGACCACTAACCACATGTGGCTGACATGAACTACTTTACTTCGTTCTGAGTAATTCAGTTTTAGTTTAGTCCTTTTAGCTCAATGCTCTTGAGCAAAACCTCTTAATTAATTTGGGATTTATATGTTATTTAAAAATGACATTGTAAGTGTATTTTGGAAAGGCAAGGACTGATTAGGGATAGCAAACATTATTTAGTGCATGGGAAATCGTGTCTCACTAACTTGACTGAGTTTTTTGAAGAAGTGAGAAAGAAGATTGATGAAGGCAGAGCAGTGGACCTTGTTTTTTGGACTTGAGCAAGGCGTTTGACAAGGTTCAGCATGGTAGACGAGTTAACAAGGTTAGACCACATGGAACACAAGGTGAGCTAGCCATTTGGATGCAAAATTGGTTTGAAGGTTGGAGACAGAGGGTGGTGATAGAGGGACATTTTTCAGACTGGAGGCCTGTGACCACTTGTGTGCCACAATGATCGGTGCTATGTCTGCTGCTTTTTGTCATTTATATAAATGATTTGTGTGTGAGTATAGGAGAAATGGTGAGCAAATTTGCAGATGACACCAAAACAGTGAGAAAGGCTATCTCAGAGTATAATGGATGCTTGATCAGATGGGCTGATGGGCTAAGTTCAGTTTAGAGAAATGTGATGTGTTGCCTTTTGGTAAGGCAAAATAGGGCTGGATTAATACACTTAATGGTAGAGTCCTGGGGACTGTTGCTGAACAAAGAGACCTTGAGGTGCAGGTTCATAGTTCCTTGAAAGTGGAATCACAGATAGACAGGATAGTGAAGAAAGTGTTGGTACACTTGCATTTATTGGTCAGTGAATGGAGTATAAGAGTTAGGATGTAATGTTGCAGCTGTACAGGACATTGGTTCGGCTACTTTTGGAATACTGCATTCTATTCTGGTCTGCCTGTTGTAGGAAAGATGTTGTTAAACTGAAAGGTTTTAGAAAAGATTTACAAGGATATTGCTGGGTTGGAGGGTTTGAGCTACAGGGAAAGGTTGAATAGGCTGGGACTATTTTCCCTCGAACATCAGAGGCTGAGGCTTGACCCTATAGAGGTTTATAAAATCATGACAATTATTGATAGAATGAATAGACAAGGTCTTTTTTTTCCCAGGGTAGGGGAATCCAAAACCAGAAGGCATGGATTTAAGGTGAAAGGGGAAAGATATAAAAGGGACTTAAGGACAACTTGTTTAAGCAGAGGATGGTGTATATATGGAATGAGCTGCCAAAAGAAGTGGTTCAGGCTGGTAAAATTACAACATTTAGAAGGCATCTGGATGGGTTCATGTATAGGAAGGGTTTAGAGAGATACAGGACAAATGCTGGCAAATGGGGCTAGATTAATTTGGTCGGCATGGACAAGTTGGTCCGAAGGGTCTATTTCCTGCTGTATAACTCTATGACTCTATGACTGTAAGTGGGCATTGCTGGCAATGCCAGCAGTTAGTGCCCAGCTATGATTGCCCAGAGGGCAGTTAAGAGCCAGCCACTTTGCTGTGGGTGTGGAACCACATGTAAGCCAGAAAAGGTAAGAATAACAGATTTCCTTCTCTTAAAGACCTCCATAAACCGGATGGGTTTTTACAACAATCAACAATGATTATGTGGTAGCCAATCAGCAATTGGCTTTTATTCCAGATGTTTAATGAATTCAAATTTCACCATCTGCCATAGTGATGTTTGAACCTATGACCCCAGAACATTAGCGTGTAGTTCTGGATTGTACAGCCAGAGATGTTACCACTTTCCCCAATGATCCAGATTGTACAATTATTACTGAGAAAATCACAAAACTGCCAGCACCTTGTACATCAGTGAATATATTATTTGGCCAACTTTCAAATATCTACATTACTTAAAGTTATAAAAGAGAGGATAAATATTTCATCCTACTATAAAGGATTAAAATGATGTCACTACACACAATGCAGCTACATAGAAGATCTACATGGTGCCTGTTTCAAATGCTTTTACTGTGCCCTGTACAATATCAATTCACATTCACACTCCATTTGAAATCTGGCACCTCACATCAATCCACACAGAGGAAGGCAACAACGTAAAAATTCACAGGAGCAAATCACAGGAAACCCATGTTGAGGAGAAAACTAGCACTATTTACTCAACAACAGAGACATTTTCAGCTCAAAAAGTCATGAAATACTTGATATTTTTGTGTTCATGGAAAACATTGTTGTCTTTTTCCACTTAACGTGGGCATCATTTGTTATTCTTCCCTCATTGCCCATGAGATTGTGAACCTCTGCTTTCTGAACCGTTGCAGTCCATGTGATGGAGGATCACCCTCATTGTTGTAGAAATTCTAGGATTTTGACCCAGCAACTGTAAAGAAACAATAACATAGTTCCGAATCCAGATGATGTGCAACCTTTGGGAGGGGACATATAAACAGTGCAGGAATTGGAACCCATTATGTTGGTGTGACTCTGCATTGTAAACCAGCCATCCAACCAATTGAGCAGAACTAAGCCATTCGACTCTTTGTGCTTCCACCATTCAGTAAGATTATGGCTAATAAGTTTGAGTATTGAATTCTTCTTTCCCAAAAACTTTGATTTCCTTAGTCAGCACGAATTCAACTGCTTCCACCCTAAGACCAACAATGGTCAATGACCTCAATACCCCTCCCTGACACTGCCCTCTGAGGCACACAATCCAAAGTTGCACATGTCCTCAAAGAGAGACCCCTAATTTTTAAATAGTGTCCCCTAGTTCATGTCTCATCTATAATAGGAAATATCTTTCACACACCTGTCTTGTTAAAACCTTTCAATACCTGAATAGGAGACAATGGCTTAATGGTATAATCACTAGATGATTAATCCAGAGATCCAAGTAATTTTACAGGGACTAGATTAGAGTGGTGCTAGAAAAGCACAGCAGTTCAGGCAGCATTCGAGGAGCAGTAAAATCGACGGTTCGGGCAAAAGCCCTTCATCAAAATACAGGCAGAGAGCCTGAAGGGTGGAGAGATAAATGAGAGGAGGATGGGGATGGGGGGAAAGTAGCATAGAGTACAATAGGTGAGTGGGGGAGGGAATGAAGGTGATAGGTCAGGAGGAGGGTGGAGTGGATAGGTGGAAAAGAAGATAGGCAGGTATGACAAGTCATGGGGACAGTGCTGAGCTGGAAGTTTGGAACTGGGGTGAGGTGGGGGAAGGGGAAATGAGGAAACTGTTGAAGTCCACATTAATGCCCTGGGGTTGAAGTGTTCCGAGGCGGAAGATGAGGCGTTCTTCCTCCATGTGTCTGGTGGTGAGGGAGCAGCGGTGAAGGAGGCCCAGGACCTCCATGTCCTCGGCAGAGTGGGAGGGGGAGTTGAAATGTTGGGTCACAGGGCAGTGTGGTTGATTAGTGAGGGTGTCCCGGAGATGTTCCCTAAAGCGCTCTGCTAGGAGGTGCCCAGTTTCCCCTGCACATCCACCAATATCATTTATTGTATCTGTTGCTCCCGATGCGATGTCCTTTACATTGGGGAGTCTTGGTCCTCCTTCACCGCCGCTCCCTCACCACCAGACGCCTGGAGGAAGAACGCCTCTTCTTCCGCCTTGGAACACTTCAATCCAGGGCATCAATGTGGACTTCAACAGTTTCCTCATTTCCCCTTTCCCCACCTCACCCCAGTTCCAAACTTCCAGCTCAGCACTGTCCCCATGACTTGTCCTACCTGCCTATCTTCTTTTCCACCTATCCACTCCACCCTCCCCCCCGACCTATCAACTTCATCCCCTCCCCCACTCACCTATTGTACTCTATGCTACTTTCACCCTCCTCTCAGTTATCTCTCCACCCTGCAGGCTCTCTGCCTGTATTCCTAATGAAGAGATTTTGCCTGAAACATTGATATTATTGTTCCTTGGATGCTGCCTGCACTGCTGTGCTCTTCCAGCACCACTCTAATCTATGCTCTGGTTTCCAGCATCTGCAGTCATTGTTTTTACCTAATTTTACACGGACACAAGTTCAAATCCTGCCATAGCAGATGGTGAAATTTGAATTTAATAAGAAGAAATTCTGGAATTATGAGTCTAATGCTGATGAAACAGTTGTTGGTGTTTGAAAAACCCATCTGGTTCATAATGCCCTTTAGGGAAGGAAACTGTTGTCCTTACCTGGTCTGGACTACATGTGACTCCAGAGCTACAACAATATGGTTTGACTCTTAACTGCCCTCCAGGCAATAAAAGCTGGCCCAGATGGTGTGAATGAATTTTTAGAAATGTATGTACTTCAATTGAGTCACTCCTCACATTGGGACCAAGCCCAGATTGACCAATCTGAGACCTAAACTGCATATTGCATTGGTGATGTGAAGCCACCTATGTCTTATACAGATGTCTTATACATCTTTATTTTTATGTTCAATTTTAAAAAAAATAAAGGATAGGAACATGAGTCTGGGATATCACTGCAATTACAGAAAGGTGGCTCAGGGATGGACAGGGTTGGCAGCTTAATGTTCCAGGATACGAATGCTACAGGAAGGATAGAAAGGGAGGCAAGACCGGAAGGGGTGCGGCCATTTTGATAAAGGATAGCATTACTGCTGCAGTAGGGAAGATATTCCTAGGAATATACCCAGGGACATTATTTGGATAGAACTAAGAAATAAGAGAGGGATGATCACCTTTTTGGGATTGTATCATCGACCCCCTAATAATCAGTGAAAATTGAGAAACAAATTTGTAAGGAGATTCTGCAAGACTAATAGAGTGGTTATGGTAGGGGATTTTAACTTTCCAAACATAGTGTTAAGGGTTTACTTGGAGAGGAATTTGTTAAGTGTATACAAGAAAACTTTCTGATTCAGTATGTGGATGTACCTACTAGAGAAGGTGCAAAACTTGACCTACTCTTGGGAAATAAGGCAGGGCAGGTGACTGAGGTGTCAGTGGGGAAGCACTTTGGGGCCAGCGACCATAATTCTATTAGTTTAAAATAGTGATGGAAAAGGGTAGACCAGATCTAAAAGTTCAAGTTCTAAATTGGAGGAAGGTGAACTTTGATGGTATTAGGCAAGAACTTTCAAAAGCTGATTGGGGGCAGATGTTTGCAAGTAAGGGACAACTAGAAAATGGGAAGCCTTCAGAAATGAGATAATGATTGGCCAGAGACAGTATATTCCTGTTGGAGTGAAAGGAAAGGCTGATAAGTATAGGGAAGGCTGGATTACTAGAGAAATTGGTTTCATTAAGAAGGAAGCATAAGTCAGGTATCGACAGGAGAAATTAGTGAAGAGTATAAAGGCAGTAGGAGTATACTTAGGAGGGAAATCGGGGGGGCAAAAACGGACATGAGATAGAATTGGCAAATAGGATTAAGGAGAATTCAAAGGAATTTTATAAATGCATTAAGAACAAAAGGACAACTCGGGAGAGAATGGGGCCCCTCAAAGATCAGCAAGGCAGGCCATGAATGGACCCGTAGAAAATGGGGGAGATATTAAATGAGTATTTTGTATTAGTGTTTACTGTAGAGAAAGACATGGAAGACATAGAATGTTGGGGAAATAGACGGTGATATCTTGAAAAATGTCCATATTACGGAGGAGGAGGTATGGATGTCTTGAAATGCATAAAAGTGGATAAATCCCCAGGACCTGATCCGGTGTACACTAGAACTCTGTGGGAAGCTCGGGAAGTGATTGCTGTTCCCCTTGCTGAAATATTTATATCATCGATAGTCACAGGTGAGGTGCCAGAAGTCTGGAGGTTGGCAAACATGGTGCCACTGTTTAAGAAGGGTAGTAAGGAAGAGCAAGGGAACTATAGACCAGTGAGCCTGACCTCAGTGGTGGGCAAGTTGTTGGAGGGAATCCTGAGGGACAGGATGTACATGTATTTGGAAAGACAAGAACTGATTAGGGATAGTCAAGATGGCTTTGTGTGTGGGAAATCATGTGTCACCAACTTGATTAAGTTTTTTGAAGTAACAAAGAGGATTGATGAGGGCAGAGCGGTAGATGTGATCTATATGGACTTCAGTAAGGCGTTCAACAAGGTTCCCCATGGGAGACCGATTAACAAGGTGAGATCTCATGGAATACAGGAAGAACTAGCCATTTGGATACAGAACTGGCTTGAAGGTAGAAGACAGAGCGTGGTGGTGGAGGGTTGTTTTTCAGATTGGAGGCCTGTTGACCAGTGGAGTGCCACAAGGATTGGTGCTGGGTCCACTGCTTTTCGTCATTTATATAAATGACTTGGATGTGAACATAGAAGGTATAGTTAGTAAGTTTTCAGATGACACCAAAACTGGAGGTGTAGTGGACAGCGAAGAAGGTTACCTCAGAGTACAACGGGTTCTCGGTCAGACGGGCCAATGGGCTGAGGAGTGGCGATGGAGTTTATTTTAGAGAAATATGAGGTGCTGCGTTTTGGAAAAGCAAATCAGAGCAGGACTTAATCACTTAATGACAACATCCTGGAGAGTGTTGCTGAACAAGGAGACTTTGGAGTGCAGGTTCATAGTTCCTTGAAAGTAGAGTTGCAGGTAGATAGGATAGTGAAGAAGGCGTTTGGTATGCTTTCCTTGATTGGTCAGAGCATTGAGTAGAGAAGTTGGGAGGTCATGTTGTGGCTGTACAGGACAGTGGTTCAGCCACATCTGGAATATTGTGTGCAATTGTAGTCTCTTTCCTATTGGAATGATGTTATGAAACCTGTAAGTGTTCAGAAAATATTTAAATGGATGTTGCCAGGGTGGGAGGATTTGAGTTATAGGGAAAGGCTGAATAGGCTGGGGCTGTTTTCCCTGGAGTGTCGGAGGCTGAGAGCTGACCTTATAGAGGTTTATACAATCATGAGGATAAATAGACAGTTTTTATTCCTGTGGTGGTGGAGTCCAGAACTATAGGGCATAGGTGATAGGGGAAAGACATAAAATTGAATTGAATTGAATTGAAAGGAATTTATTGTCATGTGTACAGAGGCACAGTGAAAAACCTTGTCTTGTGAGCAATTCAGGTAGATCACATAGTTAAATAGCATGGATAAGTAAATAATAGGTAAATAGTGGCAAAACAAAAACGCAGGTATAGGCGAATGTTAAGGGTATGTGAGTCCATTCAGTACTCTAACAGTAGGGTAGAAACTGTTTCAAAAGCAGTTGGTGCATGTGTTCAGGCTTCTGTACCTTCTCCCTGATGGTAGAGGTTGTATAAAAGCTTTGCCAGGGTGGGATGGATCTTTGAGAATGCTGGCAGTCTTTCCTTGACAGCGGGCCTGGTAGATGGATGCTATAGATGGGAGGTTGGCCTTTGTTCTTGTCCGGGTTGAATTCACCACTCACTGTAACTGCCTCCGATCTTGAATGGTACAGTTGCCATACCAGATAGTAATACATCCAGACAGAATGTTCCCGATACCGCACCTATAAAAGTTGGCAAGGGTATTCACGGTCATGCCAAATTTTCTCAGCTGCCTGGGGAAAGGGACCTAAGAGGCAACATTTTCACTCAGAAGGTGGTACGTGTATGGAATGATCTGCCAGAGGAAGTGGTGGAGGCTGGTACAATTGCAGCATTTAAAAGGCATCTGGATGGGTATATGAATAGGAAGGGTTTAGAAGGATATGAGCTAAGTACTGGCAAATGGTACTTGATTAGGTTAGGACATCTGGTTAGCATGGATAAGTTGTACTGAAGGGTCTGTTTCCATGCTGTATTTCTCTATGACTCTACTTCATTAGTCTTCTTGATTATGTGTTCTCCCTACATAACTTTGTGACTCATGGACTGGAGCACTTAGATCCCCACACCTCAGAATTCTACAGTTGTTCTCTTTTTAAGCAATAATCTGCTTTTATATTTTTCCTGCCGAAGGGAACAATTTCACATTTTCCCACATTATATTTCATCAGCCAAAAATTTGTCCACTCATTCAACTTGCCTATATTTGGTTGCATCCTTCTTCTGCCCCTTATCAATATTTTCCTCCTATCTCTGTATCATCTGAAAATTTAGCTTCCATTACATCACTCCTCTTATTTAAGTCATTGATATATATTGTAAAAAGCTGAGGTCCCAGCACAGAATCTTGAGGGACTACATTAACCACATTCTGCCAATCAAAAATGACACACTTATGCATGATCTCTGTTTTCTGGCAGCCAACCAATCTTCTATCCATGCTAATATGTGACTTGTAACGCCATGAGCTCCTACTTTGAATTCTAAATTTTTTATGTGACACCTTAAAATTTCTTTTGCGAATCCAAGTACAGTCCATCTACAAGCTCCCTTTAATCCACAGTGGATTTTATTCTTTCATTTAACTATTATAAAGCAAATTAATGCCTCTCAATCACCTTGAGATTTCCTGAGTGCCCAGCTATAACCTACTTAATGATCAATTTTAACGTCCTCCCCACAGTTGACACCAAGCTGTCTGAAAGTTTCTTGCTTTCTGCCTCCCTCTTTTCTTGAATAGAGGAATTATTTTTGATACTTTGCAAAAACGAGACAAAAAATTGAAAAGGGGCAATATGTGCACAAATTCATTTTGTCTACCTAAAACAATGTTCTGTGTATTTATATATATATATAGGTTCTAGTCTGCAAGCACAGATTGGTTGAGCTCCAGCAGCAAGCTACCTGCTGTGAGTGATCAGCTGGATGTGTTGATTAATATGGTGTGACAGTCTGCCATGCCTCAGAGAAATATGTTGAGATGTGATTCTGCTATAGGAGATCATTTCTTAAATAATCTAGATTGCACTAAGAGTTACACCAACAACCAACTTAAAATCATTGGGCAGGCATGCAGTGTGATGTGTTTGCACAAATACCTTTTTCAAAAGGTGGATCATGGAGTCAGCCAACTGCTGCTGCATCCACAGGAGAAATCAGAAGATACCAGCCTGGTCAGAGAATTTAGATTGACAGTTAACTGTTCTTGCTGTATTGCCATGCCAATGATGATCCAACAAATCAGCACCCTCTCCTCATGTTGTTAACAATGTTTTTTTTCAGGTCTGGGTTTTTGTGTCCTCATTCTAACAAATTCATAATGGAAAGCTTCGACATCTGATCTCTTTCTATCAATGTTTAGTTCTGTACTACCAAACATTAATTTATTTGCTACTTTCCAATATGATGGACCTTTTCCAAGATCTAACGAAGTTTTGAAAACTAACACCTGTAGTTTTCCAAACCTAATAGAATCCATGGAACTGTCAGCTTTCAGTTTGTTTAGTAATTTCTCCCTATTATTCTAATTTCATCACATTTCTCTCTTCCCTCATGTCCCTATATACAGCTATTATTCTAATATCTTTTGTATTATCTATAGCAAACATGGGAATAAAATATGTATTCCTTTCATTCACCATTTCTTTATTACCAACTATTAACACCCCAAATTCACTCCCTCGGAACAAGCAACCACTTTATTTACTCTTTCCTTCTTAATTACTTGTAAGAACTCTTGCTATCAATGTTTAAGTTCCAAGCTAGCTTCTAGGTGGGATGCTGTTTGGAGGATCACTGCAAACTCAATGAGCTGAATGTTTTTTTTTCTGCACTGTAGACATTCTATGATTCCACTGCCATTGAGTATCATAGGAGAAAAACAGATTCTCTTTCATTTGAGGTGATCATTTCCTGACATTTGTGTTACACAAATATGATGTTCATTTCTCAGCTCAAGCTTGCATGTTTTCCAGATCTAGCTGCGCATGAACTTGAGCTGCTTCAGTATCTGAGGAATTGCGAATGGTTCTGAACATTGCTTTTTATGCAAAGGAGTTACTTAACAAGCAGCAAAATTCATTCTGAGCTGAATACTTGCTGTTTTATATTCAGAGATTTCTTTGAATAAAAATCATTATCTTCTTACATTTTTACCAAGCTATTTAGAACACTGACTTAATCCTCAAAGTGTCAAGAGAACGGGATTGATTGCTTTGGATTTACTCAAAAATCTATAATAAGGAATGTCCCATTGCAGATACCTTTGTCACAGTTTTGGTTGATTATTCTCACCACAGAGAGTGCTGTCAACAGAAAATTCCCATAAGCATTTCCTCTCTTCCCTGTGTACTGCATAAGTGTAATTACTAAAAGCTTTTCTGGTTCAGAGTGTTGAGCTGTTGCCAACTGCAGGAAAATCTATCTATCAAGCAGATAGCAATCCTTGTTTGTATTGAACTGCATTCTCGATGAATAGGCCAATGTGTTTGATCTCCCTCACAGATTCTTGATTGAAGTATTTTTGTCGTTTGTTTCAGTTATCTCTGAGATTAAGTGATTTCATATTTCATTGAAAGTTAAAGGAAATGCTGGAAACATGAAACTAAATACGCACAACTGGAAATAAACAGCCCAGTTTTTTTGTGAAATTAGTTACATGTCTCAGAGAGACCAATAACTTTCAAAAAAGATTTTGCATTCCCAGTGACCAGCTTAAAACAATTGCAGAACAAGATTCCATGTTATGACAATTACTTTAAAACTAAAAACTTCAACTTAACGTTACAAATTGAACACTACTTAGTAGGCAATTAACATTCGATAGAAGAGATAAGCATTGCGAGTGTCTCACCATGACAGATAACTCCACATGACATATATATAACAATATGCTCTCTACAGAATTGCAGTATTTAGATGAAAAGTCCGAAGGCATTCCCGAATTCAGATGGGCTCCCCCTTCCTTGTTTTGCTAAGTCATGACATCCAGTGTCCACTGAAAATACCTGCCCTCAGTCTTTCAAAGAGCCACAAACCAACTTGTAATGGGGGATGTGATGGCTGAATGGTATTATCACTGAACTATTAATCCAGAAACCCAAATAATGGTCCGAGGACTTGGGTTCAAATCCCACCATGAATTTAAATTCAGTAAGAAAAAATCCTGGAATTAAGAGTTGAATAACGACTGCTAATCCACTGTCAATTGTTGGGAAAACCCATCTGGTTCACTAATGTACTTGAAGGAAGGAAATTTGCCATCCTTACCTCATCTAGCCTATATGTGACTCCAGGCCCACAGCAATGTGATTGATTCTTAACTGCTCTATGATCAATAAATATTGACCTGGCCAGTAACACCCCCATCTAGTGAATGAGTTAAAAAAATGGCTCATGCCTGCAATGTTTTTCCCTTAGCCAGCCATGACAAGTAATCTACATTCCTTTAATTTCCACAAATTTCATCTCCTTTAGCAGAATACAACTACCCACCAACAATCTGTCTGAAAACTAACTGAGAAAAAGAGTCCTTTTATCCTTTGTTGACGGCAGCAACTGCCTTCCTGTTCTTCTGTCCAGGACTCTACCTTGCTCTGTGTCCAGGCTTTTCAAATCAATCTACCCACACAAAGCAAGAAGTAGCTTCTCTTTAGATTCATGTGCAAATTAAGGTAATTAAATCAGATTAAGTTTTGACCTGGCTCCCTGTCCCCATCTAACCAACACCTGGCTTGTTGCCATGTCCAATGCAACCTTCCAGGGTATCTTGTTTCACCTCAAATTAAAATAAATACAGCCACCTTGTAAAACTTGAATTCGTAATAAGATTTAGGACAGTTAAGCAAATATGCAATACAGGTTGTTCTGCTATAATGCGACAGTTTGTTTCTCTGTGACCTTGCGCTATAAAATAATTGCATTATTGAAACTTTTATAGAACAACATGCTGTCGAAGATTGCTAATAGAAAATTGCTATACCCATTCAGCAGAAAGTTTGCATTATCCAAACAAAGTCCACAATTCATCGATCTCATTGCAGCCAATTCATGCATGTCATAACAGAACGACGTGTATAGTACTAGGGAGTGACTCTTTATTCTTAAATGTGATGCAGTGATCATTGTTTTGTCCTTGGCATGATTCCTAGAGCTGTCCCTCTCAAACACCATATCTCTGATTCCTTGATGTCTTTTGAAAACACACTGATTTAAAGCAGCAGATACAGTCTTACATGTTGCACTAAGCACTTCAGAATGATTTTTGTGACAATCTTACTGACAATAAAGAGGAGCAAAATTCCTCTGAGATTCTTGGGAAAAATTCCTTTCCATTTGTGCAATTTGACAATGGAGTGTCCAACTTGAAGAATGGTTCCTGATCACAGATAGACCAAAAGAGTTGATTGAGCTTTTTGACTATCCCTTGCCCTCTAGCTTTGTCCATCTTAGTTGAGATAGCATCAGGTCCTGGAGCTTTGCCATTAAATTGGAGTTCAATAGGTTTTGTTACTTTTAATAGCATGGGAGGATCATCAAGAGATCAATGGATGGCAACCATTGGTAGCCTGTCGATTGCTTCTTCATTGATGGATGAAAATCAATAGATGCAAGGTTAAAGTGCTCTGCTGATCTTTCCAGAACGTTTGTATTTCTCTGTGAGGTATATTGGCCTGTTGCCATTGATGATGAACCAGAAGATTGCAGCTCATAGACAGGTTTCAGAGGCTCTTCCTCTCTTTATGGTCTGCATATGACTAACGTTTGTCTTATTTCTGATTTGGCCAAGCTTCTCAATTGTCTCCAATGTTGCATTGGACAGTGCTGTGAATGTTTTGGCAGGCATTGTGCTTGGATTATGATGGCGTTCATTGATGCAAACTCTGGAGAGGTGAAGTTTTTTGATCTGTAGTTTCTGAGTGATCTCATTACTTTCATCAAAACAATCTTAACAGTTACAAGAGCTCGCATGAACAGGCTCTAGAACAGTAAAATGCACCTTATCCCTGAAGTTTCTCCAAGCATGTCAATGCAGTGAGTATCCACTTTCGCTGAATAGAGATGAGTCCTGAATTTCTCATGATGGTCTGTTTGAGTCTTGAGACATTGAACACTCCTGATCTTCATGCCCTCGGAGTATTAGGCAGATGATGTTGAGCTTTGAAAATAAAAGATGATGCCATGTCCAGCAGTGAGTGACACATAAGGCTTTTGTTACATGCTCCTGCCCTTCTACCTGGTGATGACAGATTCAATTCAATGTCAACACATTGAACTGGGTGGTACCCACAATGCCTTGTTGTGATTAGGGAGGGAGAAATCTATAGGTGCTATGAACTCAGGCTCAACCTATAACTTGTGTAAGGAGAGATACCTCTGGTATCACCAAGTTGTAGTGATACTGGGGACGAGAGGGGGAAAGTTAACATTGATCAAAAAATATGAAAAGTCAGAGAAAGGAAAAAATGCTTTAAGGTGGTAGAAAGCATCTTGCAATGGAGATAATGGAGTAAGTTTTTCTAGTGCTGGGAATCAACTCATTTCCTGAAATATAATTTAGAAAAAATAAATGGGCTATGATGTGATATTTGGTACCAATGCAGAGCAAGAACAAACAAGCAATGTACAAAGATCGTGTACTGCCTTTCTTTGTTTCTATGCTTTGAACTAGGCTTGAGCCTTTTTTTCCCCTGAATTATGATCAAAGCCATTAAGATGCATTCAATTTTGAACATCCATCAAATTTCTCTGTAAGGTAAGGTGAGAGTTTAGTCACTGATTCAAAAGCATTGTATCTCTTTAGTTCAGTGACATTCAACATCAAACAATCAAATATTTCAATTTGTATGTTGGATAGCTGATGCATATACATTACAAAGACAACTGATGTATTTAAAAGGTAATGTTAGTTTGTGATTATATTTATTTAGTTTCTGCGTGCACAATCACACAGAATTATATGAGATTTGTTTAAGAATGCTGAACTCAACGAATGTCTTACGGTGTTTTTCCTTGTGAACAGTGTATAGCAAATTTTAGAAGCACTGGCACTGAGCACTGACTCTCCTAGACCACTGTTACAGTATTTTTTTTACAAGAGGTTTGTGGTACACAATATACATTTACTAGAAGTTCAGGTGAGAGTGGTAGGGGCAAAAGACAATGAGTTCCAGTATTGCTACAGCCACAGTGAAATAAAGGACAAAGCAGCCATTTACTTAGGTACGACCGCTTAAAGCACATAAAAAGCTAGAAGGCAATTTTCTGGAAAAGGTCTGTTGAAAGATAGTTTCCAACAAAAATGATCAAGGCAAAAAAGAATACAAAGCACTATCAAACCGGCTCAGAAATTGGATGATTCTTGATCTCAGCTAATATGTCAGGAATACACCAGCTGGTGCCCTCCAGAATCAATTCTTTTGGAGTATGTGCATTGAGGGCCCAGCTGAACTGTCAATTAAGTTAATCATGTGTCATGGTTAACTACTTCGTATTGATGGTGTGCATCAGAACCCAACATGATTAGTAGTGAATGAATTGATCATTGCCGACATATGCTGGCCTAGTTTATTAACCAATTCCCCAAAAAAAACTTTTGAGACTAGGACACTAATAGAGTAAGAATCTGGGTGGTACTCCATCAAGCTATGTCTTGTGCTGCCTTCTATTGTCCATCTATACTTCACCCCATGATGGAGTTCATCTCTATAACACAGAATCAGTGTCACCTCTGTACTAGGCAAGGTGCACCCGTGAGACCACGTGACCCAGATCACTCATCATTTGAAAGGATTGAGAAACGGCAGAGGAACACATGCACCACAATGTGTATGCAATGGAGAGTTAAGTAAAAAGAGAAAAGAAATAGAATTCTATAAGTTTGACCCAGTTATGATGAGGAAAGGTCCACCCAAAGATAGTGTGTAACTTTGGAGGGGGATTTAAAAGCATAGGTATTCTCAAGCATCTGCTACTCTTACTTTTCCTAATGGCTGGGAATGTGAGTTTGAGAAGGGATGTCAAAGAAAAATTGGCTAGTTGCTGAGGTACACCTTATAGATGGTGCTGCTATTGTGAGCTGGTGGTTTCAGCTTTCAGCCTCAATAAATGGAGGTTTCCTATAGGAAAGAGCAAACTTGCATACATATAACATGTTTCTTCCTCTCAAGCCATCACATTATTTAACATTTATGGGGTACTATTGAAATCTGGCCACCATTATTTTTGTATCCATCTACATTTGGCAAATTTTCAATTACTTTTGTCCAAGGATTTTAATTCTATAGATTCTCAGGTTTATTTTTTTTCTTCTGAAAGCAGAAATATCCTTAGCTAACGAGTCTACTCCAATCGATTCCCTCATAAAGGCAAATAATGCTGCACAAATTGCATCTCTTATTTAGTGTTCAAGGATAAATAATATCTATCCCTTCTGACCTATTTATGATGAGAGGGAGAAAGTTGCCATAGATCACAAAATATGAAAAGCCAGAGAAAGGAAGGAATGCTTTAAGATGGTGCAAAACATCTTGCAATGGAGATAATGGAATAAGATTTTCTAGTGCTGGGAATCAACTGATTTCCTGAAACATAATTTAGGAAGAAATGAATGGGCTATGATGTGACATTTGGTACCAATGCAGAACAAAAACATTTTGAGCCTTGTTAGCTTATCTAGAAATCAAATGTTATTATATATCAAAGTCATGGATTCTTCTTAAATTGGCACCAATTATGAAGGGCATACTTTTCAAGTCTTCCCCTTGAATACTGGAGAAATTTATTATTAACTACTAAGCATGCATTCTTAATTTTCATCCTTAATGCATTCCAGTATGACTTTATCTCTTCCTTATACATTTATTGTTGTATGTTTTATTGGTTTGATTTATATCTGCACCTATTATTATTTCTCAGAATTATAGAACTTATTTTCCATTTTCCATTGAAATGCTTTGTCCATTTTGTCTTAATTGTTCTGCAAGTTTCTGCTCATCCAGCAATGCATTAGATTGCCAGTTTTCAAAGGTTTGCACCCAAACCCTCGCACTCACCCCTGCCACTGCAAAATGTTTTTCTTATTCCTTCATTTCTTCAAAATTAAATTTTTGAAACTTATATACCTAGCCTCTAGTCTTTATAATTCAAAACTTCAATATTCTCTACTCTTGACTGTCCAAGAAAACCATGTCTTAGATTGATTTCATGTGATTTAAATCACATGCTCTTGCTAGTTTAGCTCAATAGTTACTGTGAAATTCAATCAGTCTCAAAATGGATGGATTTTGCAGCAGTTCTCATGATTATAAAGAAGTAAGTCAAACAGCAGCCTCCAGCATCTGCACATGCACAGAAAAATACAGGAATCAGAAACTTCCTGTTAGATTTATCCTGGCTCCCCCCAGAGGCTGTGTTACATCTGTACCTTAGTAAGATAGTCTGCATTACAACATATGAAAGACATGATGTTGCAGCACTCTTCAATTAATTATCCATTTAATACACCAGAAATAGCAAACATTTGTTATAAGAACATAGGACTTAGAAGCAGGAATAGCAAGCTCAATTGAATGAGTGGCCTATGTTACTCAAAAAGATCTGACTGATCTGGTTATGGTCTCAGCTCCACTTCCTGTCTGCTCCCCAATAATCCTCGTTTCCCTTGTCAATTGAAAATCTAACTCAGTTTTGAATAACTTCAAAGACACAGACTTCACACACTGCTTGCTGTAAGAGAAAGTTAGAAGTTAATGACACCAGGTTATAGTCCAACAGGTTTATTTGAAATCACAAGCTTTTGGAGCACTGCTTCTTCATCAGGAGAAGTGGAGGGAAGCACACAGGCACAGAATTTATAGGTGAGTGCCTGTGCGCTCCCCACCACTTCACCTAACAAAGCAGCAGTGTTCCAAAGGCTTATGATTTCAAATAAATCTGTTGGATTATAACCTGGTGTTGCTTGAGTTGACTTTGTCCATCCCAGTCCAACACTAGCACCTCCACATCAAGCTGTAAGAGAGTTACATCTCAGATCAATCATCAGAAAAAAATTATATTTTCATTTCTGTTTTAAAAGGAGACCACTTATTCTTAATTTGTGACAAAAGAACATCAAATCCTAAGAACTTGGAGTAACTGTAAACAATTCAGTGCCTCAAGCCTGCTATACCATTTGATATCATCATGGCTGATTTTATCTTTGCCTCAACTCCACTTTCCTGCTGAGTTTCCAAAACCCTTCAACTCATTACTAATTAAAAGTCTGTCTATCTCCTCCTTAAACTTACTCAATTTCCCAGCATCCACTGTGCTCTGAGGCACTGAATTCCACAGATCTGTGACCCTGTGAGAGAAGTAATTTCCCCTCATTTTTGATTTAAATCTGTTACCCCTCATCCTAAAACTATAATCTCTTACTCTAGATTACCCCACAGGGGGATACATCTGCTCTATGTCTCCCTCCTCTGTCAATCCCCTTTAGTAATTTATATATCTCAATTAGATCTCCCCTCATCTTTCTAAATTCCAGAGAGTATATGCCTAAACTACTCAATCTTTCTTCATAAGACAAGTCCGTCACCCTGGAATCAAATAGCGAATTTCCTCTGAACTGCCTCCAATGCAACTACATCCCTCCTCAAGTAAGGGGATCAAAATTGTACACAATACTCCAGGATGCAGTCTCATTAATGTCTGGTACAGTTGTTGCAGTAATTCCTTACTTTTATACTATATTGCTCGAAGAATAAATGCCAAAATTCCATTTTGCTTCCTTATTACTTGCTGTATGTACGGACTAGTTTTCTTTGATTTATGCTTTAGCAAACCCAGATCGCTTTGTGCTGAAGCACACTGAAGCTTCTCTCTACTTAGATAATAAGTTGCCTTTCTTTTCCACTGACCAAACTGGATAATCTTGCACATACCAAAATTAAACTTCATCTGTCAAATTTTGGCACAATCACCTAACCTATTCATAGTCATTTGTAAGTTTCTTATGTCTTCATTGCAACCTACTTACCCACCTATTTCCATTCTCACATCTAAGTCATTGATATAGATTATAAATAGTTGGATCCTGATCGCTGTGGAACCCCACTGGATACATTTTGCAAACTAAAAAAAAGACACATTTATCCAGACTTCTTGATTTCTGTTCCTCAGCCAATCCTCTATCCAAACGAATACACTATCCATAACCCCATGTGATCTTACATTGAGTTTTAACCTTTTGTGTGGCCCCTTACCAAATACTTTCTGGTAGTCCAGAAATGCTACAGCTACAGAATCCCCCTTATCCATATTACTAGTTAGATCTTCAAAGAATTCTACATAATTAAACAAGCATGGTTTACTCTTCATAAAACCAAGCTGATTCCAATACTTTGTCTTTCCAAATATCCCGTCATTACTTCTTTAATAATGGATTCTAACAATTACCCAATGACAATTAAATTAACTAGTCCAAAAACAGAGATTGCCAGAGAAACTCAGCAAGTCTGACAGCATCTTTGGGGGGAAAGCAGAGTCAATGTTTTGGGTCTGGTAACCCTTCTTCAGAGCTAACTGGTTGTAGTTTTTATTTTCTGCCTCCCTCTATTTTTGAATAAGAGCACGAATGCTCATATCTCTCAGTTTGCGGGTAACAAGGAGTCACTGAGCCCCTGTATATGAGAAGAGGTAGCTTTGTTTTCATCCCTCTAAGTACAGAAAAGTCTGTTGAATAGGCGCATGGCTTTGTCAAGTGGCTGGATTTCCAATGTGCAGGGAGCAATTACGAGACGCATGTAGATTTTTAGGTATCACACGTTAACTGAGGGGTATGCTGTAACACAAAACATTTCATTCCTTTCATTTGCAAGTGGAATGCATCCATAGACAAGCATCATATTGTCAAATTCCCCACAATCTACTCAGCCAACAGATCAAACCTGAGGATAGGTGTATGGTGACAGCTGACCATACACCTGACCACAGCCTGACCACATGTCCTTATAATGAAAAACCATATTGTAAGCAGACCATTGACCTTCTCTTATAATAGTCTCATTGTCTGGAGCTCTCAGGGGAAGGAGAACTAGAAGATAAGCCTACACCACTCTTAGAGGTCAGTCCCTGAATTCACAATGATCTGCTGTGTTCGACCCACAACCCTTTGTCAATAGGATTCAGCAAGTACAAAGAACAAAGAAGAACAAAGAACAGTACAGCACAAGAATGGACCCTTCAGCCCATCAAGCCTGCACTGACACCTGATGTCTTTCTTAAACTAAAAAACCTTTTGCCTGTATGTGATCCTTATCCCTCTATTCCCTGGTTATTCATGAATCTGTCAAGATACCTATTAAATGTTGTAATTGTATCTACTTCCATCACCTCCTCTGGAAACACATTCCAGGAACTCTGGTAAAAAAACCTCTGTGTAAAAAAAAACTACCTCTCATATCTCATTTAAACTTACCCCCTTGTACCTTAAACCTATAATTGATATTTCTATTGATGTTGTTTTCAATTGGTATCTCTATGCTGGGAAAAACACTCTGACTATCCATTCTATTCATGCCTCTCATAATTGTGTAAACTTCTATCAGGCCCCCTCTCAGCCTCCAACATTCAAATGAAAACAATTCAAGGTTGTCCAATCTCTCCCATAACTAATACCCTCCAAACTAGGCAACATCCAGGTAAGATGTTTCTGTACCTACGCCAAAGCCTCCACATAATTCTGGTAATTTGTGAACTATCTCCATAGAGGCTGGTATCCCATCACCAAGTCACTCTTTATTTATATGTGTAGAGTCCTTGACACTGATCCAGTTCCCTTAGAGCCAACTCTCAGAGTGAACAGAACCTCTGACACTCCTGCTCTTATTTGTCAGCCAGGGCCTCCTGATTGGACCAGATTAATAGCCCCAGTCAGGGAACCCATATTCTCTGAGATCCACCTGGCTAACCTTGTTACAATGACTACAGTGTGGATACCAGAACTTTATGCAACCTTCAAAATGTGCCCAAACGAAAGTTATATACAGCTGCAACATGAATTGCTAATTTTTACACTCTATGCCCCAATCAATGAAGGCAAGCATACCATATGCCTTCTTGACCATCTCATCCACTTATGTTGCCTCTTTCAGAGAACTGTGGACCTGTATGCCTAGAGTCCATTTCTGTATGGAAAGAAAAGATAACATATCAACAATCCTAACAACTTTAACTAATAACGCTTTCAATACTCCATACAAAATTGACATTTTTATACTTGTCTGTTGCTTTTATGTCTGACTTGTGAGGGCTTTCACGTGGCCTGCTGTTACCCCAGTGGCCACAGCTGAGCATTCTTAGGGGCAGACTATAGGATAATGTCACCAGCTGTACACCTTGAGGACCTAGCTTTGGACTGCACCACCTCAGCATGGGTGGCAGCAGTATGGGCTGGCTTTCTGATAGGCAACACAAGAGGGTTGTTAGGCTGATTGTAGTGGGAACTTTCATCCTGGGAGTGGGCAGCAAGTTTGAGCTTCACACAGCCACTGCTATGCAACAACTAATTGAATATACCTGGCTCAAGCTGGGTTTGCAAGGCTACAAATGCAGATTGCATTTTGTCAGTCTGAGCTTCCAGTGCAGAACTCAGATGGTTTCATTCTGTATGATAATAGAAACAAAGACACCAGCCATTGGACATGGCATGAGGACTGGGACTAAATATATTGTTACACAGCTGGCCATCCCCTCCACGTTGGAAAAGATAGAGAAACGTCAAACACCTCTTCTGAACTGTCCTCATTTGTAAATAGAGTTTCTGCTACCCTAACATCGGCTTGCCATATTACTGTGACCTCTAGTGATGGACTTTGTTTCACCATAGCCTAGTCATAACACATGATGAGAACTTGACCAGAAGGAACCTGTTCTTGTTACTGTTCCATCTCTTCAGCCTCATGTGGACTTCCCGTGATTCCAGGTGAAGCTATAGCTTTCACTCCTGCTAAATCATTCCCCAGGAGTAAATCTAATCCACCCCAACTGTCACTATTCCAGACAATAAATCACACTCAAATTGGATTTCAATAGGACTGGGTTATACTCTTCACTTATCCCATTTATATTCAACTCTCTGGAGCAAAACCTAAATCCTTCTCCAGCAACAGAATTTGAGCAGCCTGTGTATTCCTTTGTTTTGTTATAGGCTTGGATGCTTCTTTTGAAAAAATTGGGGTTATTTCCTTTCTCTAAAAACTCTTCATACTTCTCATTCTCCCAATGTATCGCTTCTGGATTCACAGCAGTATCCAACTCTGTGGTCTTTTCCTTCTGTGTTTCCTTTTCAGACTCATTGTTATGAGTCTGGACTCCAATAAGTCCATGTGTTTCCTTCATAACATGCAGCATTCCAAGTGAATGTGTCCCACCTTGTTACAATGGAAACACTATGGAGTTTCAGACTCTCAGAACCTTCCTACTGATCTGAGGAGCAGACCTTGGGGCATTCCCAGCTGTCCATTCCTTACCTTATCCACTTGCCTTCCTTTCACTCTGCCCATTCAAATCTTTGAGGACCATGAAAATAATGTTCAACTCATAATCATCTTCCACTATTGCTACTTGTCTAGAAGTTGCAACTTTTGGTCCTCAATGGGGGTTCTTATTACCGAACATAATGAGTTTTAAAATTCATTTAAGAAAATAATCACTGTCATGCATGATTTCAGCTCCTAATGCTCATATCCACCCATTAAAATTAATTTGTTTAACACTTTTGAATTCAATATAGGTTTGCCCAGTCCATTTCCTTAAATTCTGGAACTCTTGCTTAAATGCCTCAGACACTGATTCATACCCAGCCAAGATATTTTATTTCATGTCCTAACCCCAAGAAAGCTCCTCTGGGAGTGAAACATAAATTTCTGTGCTTTATCTGCCAAATTACTCTGCATGAGCAGTGTCTAATCATCTTTTGTCCAATTCATCTATTGAGTAACATCTTCAAATGACACGAAAAATGTCACTCACAAACTTTTCCAAACATTTTGATAGGGTTTGTGCAAACAGAAACATTCCCTTACTGGACTTCAAACTATTACTCAGATTCTCCCCACCAGTGCCAGGTGGTCAGTATTTGCTGTCTCCTGTTTCAATTGCATTATTTAAAGCTGATAATAATATTCTCTTGCATTCTCTCTCTCTTCCAATTCTAATTCTAGTTCTCTCAAATCCACTCTTCTAATTTCCATTTCCCATTCCTTAGCTTCCTCCTGTTCTTTCTTTGTCTTTTTCTGCCATCTTCAGTTTCTTAATTTTCTCCTCATATACTAGCTGCATTACTCAAATCACCTGATTTCAAATTCAATCAACCAGGGCTTTGATGTTTCCCTTAAGACTTTCA
Organism: Chiloscyllium punctatum; assembly: GCF_047496795.1. NCBI lineage: Eukaryota > Metazoa > Chordata > Chondrichthyes > Orectolobiformes > Hemiscylliidae > Chiloscyllium > Chiloscyllium punctatum. The sequence continues at coordinate 86,134,159 of NC_092746.1, read as the reverse complement.
GGTCGAACTCTATAACTGTAGGAAATCCCTTGCTGTTTCCAATGTTATTTCTGAAATGCAGTAGTGTGTAATTGTAATCTGTGTAATTGAGCAATATCACTAAAACCTTATTGCCACTGTATTAATTTGATCCTGGACAAGCCCCCAAACTTTGTAAAGCCTCACTGGAGTAGTATACTGGAAATCAAATCCCACTATTCCTGGTGTCATCCCCAAAGTTAAATATTGATAAAAGTATGCAAATTCTCCCTAAATTACCTGTTGCATAGACACAGATTAACTGAAAGCATAGACCATGTTTTTGTACTGAACAAGAATAACGATTAAAGTAAATAGGTTCTAACTATGCATACAAAACCATGAACTATTGAGATACACCTCTACTAATTAAATCTGTAACCCCTTTATAAACTCTCTTTTCATGCATATACTTTCAGACAGACACAAAAAAGTTGGTGTTTTGGGTGAAAGGTAAGACTGAGAAGGAAGTTCAATGATTCCTGCCCCATGGTACAATGAATTAACCCTTCTGGTTAGCGAGGACTTACTGCTCCTCAATCTCTCCTCTCCAGACATTTCCATTTGATTGCAGGAGGCACAGAGCAAATGGGTCACTGTCTTATTAGTTAAAGCTACAACTTACAGCAATTACAACAAAGGGAAAATAAACTGGCTTTCTTTGGGCTTTAGATTTTCTTTACTGCAGAGAATAGGAGATCACCTCCCCTTGTGGAGGTCCAAAGTCTTCTGGCTGTATTATTCATGTCTACAAGCTGCTCAGTTACCTCAGCACCAATCACATGGTTGTTAGCAGGTAAAAGTTCTTTGCCACAGACAAATCACATTCCACAGACCAATCAGTTACTTAGTGGCTGCTAAGTGTCAACTTGTACATACCCCTTTGTCATCAATCCATTTGCAGTAACCACCCACCCTGTTTGAACAAACAACAGTGCAAATAGCACTTACAATAATTACTGGAAACTTGTTTCTAAAAACTGTAACAATTTCTTCCAACTATTTAAAAAACAATCCTTTACCCATTTCAGTCAACAATCAAAAACAAATTTTTTAAAAAGTCATCTTTACAACTCCATTTTAAATTAACTTTAAGATATACAGGCTTCCTTTAACTAATCCTCACTAAGCACACAATCACAACCATCACTGAGAACCATCATGACACTGGACCTACACATTATAATTGTAGAGCAGAGTAGGCAGCAAAAAGGATTTGTGTTGTTTACATCTCTGTACTCAGACACTAAAATCTCCTACCGGCACATGGCCCTGACCAATTTTTAGTGCAATATTTATTAAGACTATCCAAATCTTACTGCTGTTGCATAATTCATATATCCAAGCAATATATGACAATGATTAAAGTTAAGCCAATTGATATTTGCTGAAAAAAGGAAGTATTAAAAGAGGTCTAAGTACAAATCAAATCTGATGTGTGATTTTGAATGAATCCAAATGTGTTAGCAATCATCTTAAAAAATTTAGTTTAATGAGGTGGTTAGGGATATGAATTTTCCTGTTTCATAGTTTGTCATAGACCAGTCCCGATCATGCTGACCAATTCTTCCAGCAGTTATGATTATAATGCTGCAGTAAATAAATTACAAATATGGCTCCAGCGATACAACAGCAGGTGGCTTCTTCAGGTTAAAGAACCATTAGTTGAATTTGGCATGCTCTTGAAAGAAGAAAATACATCAGTAAGGGATTTATCAGTTGAAAGATGGATCAACCCTTTACTAATACAAAATTGCAATATATTCGCTTTTACAAGTCACTCAGTATCTTTTTTAACAGGTATCTCTTCATTCACATACATACTGGCCCATTTGGAGCTTTGTAAGGCCTGTTTAAAGATGTGTGTTGCATGTTACAAAGATTCTCTTTCCTTATACACAAAGAATATGTCATACCACAGGAAGAGCAGTCATGTGAATCAAGTGAAAAAGGCTATCTCTCCTTTTCACTGAATCCTTCAGCATGTTTTTAGATGTCATAAGCATTTTCTATAACAATTCCTATACAGCTGAATTTCTGATTGAACCATTTCTCCTGAATATGGAGAGAACAATGAGAACAGCCTTTGCTAATTGACATAAAACAGGTTAGACACCTCACTCTCAATGGGGAGCTTCCGTCTGTGAGGTATTACCACAGGCAAGATTTAAATTATCCCTTTTTATTCTGTTAATAATTCAGCTGGTATCCAAAAAGCAGACATGTTCCCCTATCTGAGCACTGAAGTAAGTGCTTGCAGCTTGACATCATGTCCTCAGATGAACACAATCCTAACCAATTGTATCCAACCTATTTGCTTAAGTACCTAAAAATATTCATTTTTTAAAAAGTGAGTCATCTCCTCCCCCAAATGGAATATTCACAACACAGAGAAACTGAGCAGGAAATCTTGCCAGTGATGAATTAGGTGTTTAAATATATGCAGATTGCAAACAATAACTGGGAGTCTAACCTGAAGTTGATAATGCAATTCTACCAGGGAAAACCAGCAATCATTTCTAGTGCTGTAATTCGTGGCAGAATCAAATATTTGCATTTTGAGCTTTGGAATTTCTTCAGTTTTGTGTTTAATACTTGGGTCAATCAGGAAAGGAAAGTGGGACTCATGGTAGGCAATGGCACTTTCTTACTTATAGTGGGTTGGCCGTGTTGGGGGGTCTTAGCTGGCAGCTGGACAGCTAGCAAGAGACACATATTGTTCCTTCGTGAAGCTGGTTGGTATAATGTGCTTCTGAGGTCCTTAAATAACTATCAATGAGTGTTCTCCAGAATTAAGGACCCCAGGGATTGAAATTTCATCCACCAAGATTAGCTGGATAGAACCAGCCAATGGTCGCTTGTGGTTTAGGTGTGATGTTGCCAGCAATCCCCTTAACTACCCTTTTTTAAATGCATGTTAAACAAGTCTCTGATGACACACTGTTCGGAAAAAAACTCGAATGATCAACAGAGATTTATCAGCATTAAATCAAAATTAATATTATTAGAATTATTACAGCACTGAGGGTGGCAAATAAGCTCATTGTTTCTTTGCTGGTTCTTTGTAACAGTAACGTAGAGTACCTGGTTGTCCCACATTTTACTTGTTAACACATCATTTTTTCCTTCAGATAATTATCAAATTTCCTTTTGAAAATCACAATTGACGCTGCACTTCAGGTCCTGACAACTCTACATTAAAAATACATGTCAAGTTACCTTCGCTTCTTTTGTCCATTCATCTTCAGCATTATCCTCCAGTTTTTAAACCTTCTGCAAAATTGGATCAGTTTCGCCACACCTCCTTTAACTCGGCCTCTCACAATTTTTAAAACCTCTGCCAAATACCTTTTCAACTTCTTTATCTGAAGGAGAATAGTCCACATTTTTGCTATCTACCATGCCATCTTATCCCTGGAACCATTGTTATACATCATTTCTGCATCTCTCTTTCGTATTTTCACAACCTTCCTGAAGTGTGGTGCCAAGAATTGGATGTAATATTTTAGTTGAGGCCAAGCCAATGCTTTATATAAAGGCTCATCATAACCTATACTTTATGCACTCTGCCTCAATGTTAAAACACAAATGCTCTATTCTATCTCAAGCTCCCCACCATAAAAAATCATAACAAAGCTTTTCCACATGAAGTGAACTCAGTGATCAGAAATGATGACCCAAATAACTGTTGAATAAATGTAAATCATGCTTAAACACTGTCATGATTGAAACCTTTAGTGTTTTTACCTGTGAGTCTTCCATGATGCCTTAAAAGCAAAAAAAAACTGTCGAACATTGGGAGTGCACCTAAAGGGAATTTCACTAGATTTTGACTCATTATAAATTTGTTCCAATTATCATGTATTTTCTTTTCACTCACTGTTATTAATTGTTGACAATACTGGAAGTTGGTCTGTGGCTCCAGTTTTAACTTGTGACACTCAACAGAGGAAATATACCTGTTATGATTCTCCTCTGTGTCATTGAAAATAAGATGAGAGATAATGAGGGGGGCTGAAGTGCAGGAACTAGAGTCAATCATGCACTCGAGTGGATGTCTGGTACCCATCCATAGGTATTCTCATACTCTTCCAAAGTATTTGATTTGCATCACTTTAGCAAAGAGCTATGCCCACAAAAGCTGAACATCACTTTTGAAGTTATACAACAGTTATATAAATGCTTATTTGAACACTGAAGCCCAACTCGAATGCAGTCAACATATTTCCAAAGTCTATGAAGTTTATCCTGTGCTGAACCTCTAACAAGCTTCATTCAAACTGCATCTGAGCAAATTTACAACATCCATCCATCAGTTATGTCCAATGGTATCAAATGGATGACTGCTGTATCTTTTGCAGGACTTATTCAGTATATTACCTTGCCCTTGCATTTGTTCAACAAATAGAGAGGATTTCCCACAGGGGTAGGGTTTCCCACAGTACAGTATGCTATCAGCTCCACCATATTCCATGAGTGCTTCTTTCTACAAAGAAATCAACTTCCTTAATGAATTGGGATCTCATTTAATTTCATTTCAGTCCTCAGATACTGAAGTAGTTCATTTCCAAATGTAACAAGATCTAGATAACATACAGGCCTGGAGTTACAAGAGGCAAGTAACATTCACACCACACAAATGCCAGAGAATGATCATCTCCAATAAGATATAATCTGACTACTACCTCTTGATATTCAACAGTGTTACAATCCCTAAATCCCCCACCATCAACATCTTGGGGGTTACCATTGATCACAAACACAACTGGACTTGCCACATAAATACAATGGTTGCAAACGCGGGGAAGATGTGAGAAATCTTACAGCAAGTAACTCACCTCCTGATTCTCTAAAGCCTATCCACTATCTACAAAGCACAAGTCAGGACCATGATGGAACACTCACTACTTACCTGGATGAATGCAACTCCAACAACATTCAAGAAGTTTCGCATGAAGTCATAGAGTCATAGAGATGTACAGCATGGAATCAGACTTGACACCACATCCACAACCATCTGCCCGTCATTCATGCTCAGGAGCAGCAGTATGTACCATTGACAGGTGAACTGCTGAATATCACCAAAGATCCTCAGACTGCATCTTCAAAATGTACAACTATGATCACCTAGAAGGAAAATGGCAGCAAATACATGGAAACACCACCTGTGAGATCCCATCCAAGTCACTCACCATCCTGACTTAGAAATACATTGCCATTCTTTGACTGTTGTTCTGTCAAAATCCTGGAATCCCCTCCCTAATGGCATTGTGGGTCAACCCACAGCAGATGGACTGCAGTGGTTCAAGAAGGCAATTCACCACCACATTCTCAAGGGCAACTGGGGATGACCAATAAATGCTGGGCAGTCAGCAACATCCATGTCCCATGAATAAGTAAAAGAATATATTTCTTGCTGGACTTAAATTTTGAAGGATTGTGGAAAATGGATCTATTTAAGGTTCTGAGTGAATACCTGAGCATGTTTGGAGAAAACAAAACACTGAAAGACCCTTGGTCATTGAAAGCATATTTTTTAAAGAACCAAAAACACTTCTTAAAAATGAAATGACTTCAGGTGGATTCACTTCTCTGATGTCACTTGTCTGAGTTTTATGGTTGTTGTTTGAACAGTGTGTGGCCTGGACAACTGTTTTTATTTGCAATGCATTGGAGGAAAATCTGCATCAAACAACATGTTCATTTGTGTCTCCCATTTCGAAAGCAATATTGTTGTGAATTCAACACAAAATCCAATTGTTCTTTTGGAGGAGTGACTGAACTTCTCAGTATTTTATTTCCTGTGCACACTAAAACTCCAGAGATAACTGTGCCTGATTAGTGACTTGACTGCACATGTCAAGTGAGATTTTGGAACATTTTGGGGTGGCACAGTGGCTCAGTGGTTAGCACTGTTGCCTCACAGCTCCAGGGTCACAGGTTTGATTCCAACCTCAGGCAACTGTCCGTGTGGAGTTTGCACATTCTCCCCGTGTCTGTGTGGGTTTCCTCAGGTTTCCTCCCACAGTCCAAAGATGTGCTGGCCAGGTGAATTCGTCATGCTAAACTGCCCATAGTGTTAGGTGCATTAATCAGAGGGAAATGGGTCTGGGTGGGTTAATCTTCAGAGGATTGGGTTGGGCTGTAAGGAATCTAATCGAATTATGCACTTTTCCTTCTTGCCTTTAAGAATATTCATATTGGCCAGAATATGTTTTTTATTTAAAGTGAACTTCTGCAGAGAGAAATCTTGTTTTGTTCATCTTTTCCTAAAAAGAACGTGTATGTCTATGTGTGTTTGTGTGTGCTTGGGTTGTTTAGAGGATAAACATTTAACCTTCCATATTATTGAATGTATATATTAACCAGTTATTGCGTTTTCAATGAATTCATTTTATTTTGTTAATAAACAACAATTGGGTTTTCTTAAGATACTTGGTTTATAGGTCTTTTAATTAAAATATGGTATAAATAAGGTAGCTAACTTGGAAAAGCAATTTTATTTTACATTGTGACCTATGGAATAGTGGCACTAAAAAAACATATTAAACAATCAAGCAGATAAAATAATTAAACTCACGGCAGCATTATAATTTTACATGTTTTTCTGATGGGTCAAATAATTGAAACTGTAATGATAAGCCTAGCTTTACATAACTTAATAATTATAAATATTCATTAATAATAAAATGGATTGTTACCAGTTTTTCTAAGTAAGCTCAATGTGACTGATAGGTTAACATGTGTTCAGAGCATCTTAAATATGGTCAAATGTTTAGATTAGAACATAGAACATAGAACATAGAACAATACAGCACAGAACAGGCCCTTCTGCCCACGATGTTGTGCCGAACTTCTAACCTAGATTAAGCACCCATCCATGTACCTATCCAAATGCCTCTTAAAGGTCGCCAATGATTCTGACTCTACCACTCCCACGGGCAGCGCATTCCATGCCCCCACCACTCTCTGGGTAAAGAACCCACCCCTGACATCTCCCCTATACCTTCCACCCTTCACCTTAAATTTATGTCCCCTTGTAACACTCTGTTGTACCCGGGGAAAAAGTTTCTGACTGTCTACTCTATCTATTCCCCTGATTATCTTATAAACCTCTATCAAGTCACCCCTCATCCTTCGCCGTTCCAACGAGAAAAGGCCGAGAACTCTCAACCTATCCTCGTACGACCTACTCTCCATTCCAGGCAACATCCTGGTAAATCTTCTCTGCACCCTCTCCAAAGCTTCCACATCTTTCCTAAAGTGAGGCGACCAGAACTGCACACAGTACTCCAACTGTGGCCTAACCAAAGTCCTGTACAGCTGCAACATCACTTCACGACTCTTGAATTCAATCCCTCTGCTAATGAACGATAATACTCCATAGGCCTTCTTACAAACTCTATCCACCTGAGTGGCAACCTTCAAAGATCTATGTACATAGATCCCAAGATCCCTCTGTTCCTCGACCTGACTAAGAACCCTACCATTAACCCTGTATTCCGCATTCTTATTTGTTCTTCCGAAATGGACAACCTCACACTTGGCAGGGTTGAACTCCATCTGCCACTCCTCAGCCCAGCTCTGCATCATATCTAAGTCCCTCTGCATCCGACAACAGCCCTCCTCACTGTCCACAACTCCACCTATCTTCGTATCATCTGCAAATTTACTGACCCACCCTTCGACTCCCTCATCTAAGTCATTAATAAAAATTACAAACAGCAGAGGACCCAGAACTGAACCCTGCGGAACTCCACTTGTAACTGGGCTCCAGGCTGAATATTTACCATCTACCACCACTCTCTGACTTCGACCGGTTAGCCAGTTTTCTATCCAATTGGCCAAATTTCCCTCTATCCCATGCCTCCTGACTTTCCGCATAAGCCTACCATAGGGAACCTTATCAAATGCCTTACTAAAATCCATGTACACTACATCCACTGCTCTACCCTCATCCACATGCTTGGTCACCTCCTCGAAGAATTCAATAAGACTTGTAAGGCAAGACCTACCCTTCACAAATCCGTGCTGGCTGTCCCTAATCAAGCTGTGTCTTTCCAGATACTCGTAAATCCTATCCCTCAGTACCCTTTCCATTACTTTGCCTACCACAGAAGTAAGACTAACTGGCCTGTAATTCCCGGGGTTATCCCTATTCCCTTTTTTAAACAGGGGCACAACATTCGCTACTCTCCAGTCCCCTGGTACCACCCCCGTTGCCAGTGAAGACGAGAAGATCAATGCCAACGGTACTGCAATTTCCTCTCTTGCTTCCCACATAATCCTAGGATATATCCCGTCAGGCCCGGGGGACTTGTCTATCCTCAAGTTGTTCAAAATGTCCAACACATCTTCCTTCCTAACAGGTATCTCTTCTAGCTTAACAGTCCGTTCCACACTCTCCTCTTCAACAATACGGTCCCTCTCGTTCGTAAATACTGAAGAGAAGTACTTGTTCAAGACCTCTCCTATCTCTTCCGACTCAATACACAGTCTCCCACTACTGTCCTTGATCGGACCTACCCTCGTTATGTTAGCATCGTGTATTACTTGAAAAATTGCACAACCATTTTTGAATAGAAATATATTGTCTCAGCTGAAACAAAAGGAAGAATAGGAAACACTGTGTATAGGTTGAGGTACATTAGGGCGTCACAAGATGGTTACCGATATATGAAGATAGAAGCTACGAGTCCTGGTCGGCCAATCAGCCATAGCTGATTTGTTTGTGTTCCAAATTTCACATTCACACCTACCCCCAATAACCTTTGATTCCTCTGTCTAACAAAGAATCCATCAATCTCCACTTTAACAATATTCCATTTAGAGCATAGTATTTCCAGCTAGCATAGTATTTCTTGCTCTAAAACAGACTAGTTACGGATTGGTAGGTTGTGTGACTGGAGTATTTGGAGCTGAATTGCTTTTTGAAAAGACTGTGCCCAATAATGTGTCTATATGTTTAATTGTATACTGGAAAAGAACTGTTTTAAAAACCAAAGATTGCTGAAGAATTGCTGCAGATTAAAAAAGCATATAACACAGCATTCATTGCAAGCACCATTTACACAGCTGCTTCTTCAAGCAGCAGTTGAAGCGTAGTTTGCAGATGAGCTGGAGCCAAGGGTGTGTATGAATGGAAATACAGCTGACAACAAGTAGCTGATTAATCTGTAGACTAGTGACCAGTTATTGTCTTCTTCTTTCCCATAACCAGGTAACTGAGTAGTTTGGGATGTGAACAGGATAGGGAGAGGCCCTCAAATCTCCACCAGCTCAGTAGCTGCCTCTTGTTCTCTGCAACTTTAAGCCTGAAGAAAATCAATGAACCTTTTCTTCAGGAGTTGCCCAAGCTCTGACTTGTAAACAATAAGTCAGAGATCTTCTATATGTGTAAATTAGCCACCCCATGTTTCCTGAAAACCAGTGTAAGTACCTAGAAAAGGAAGACTGAGACACAGCATTCTAATCAGCTCAAAGAATCATCTCAGCTAACACTGTAGACAGGGACCACTGAATTGCCTTCCAGTCTTCCCCTCTGTTGATAAGACCCTTTTCTTTTCTTTTCTGTTTGAGTTTGATTGTGCAGTATGAAAGGGGAAACAGTGAACATAGAACATTGAACATTACAGTGCAGTCCAGGCCCTTCAGCCCTCGATGTTGCACCAACCTGTGAAACCAAACCGAAGCCCATCTATCCTACACTATTCCATTTTCATCCATTTGTCTATTCAATGACCATTTAAATGTCCTTAAAGTTGGCGAATCTACTATTGTTGCAGGCAGTGTGTTCCACACCCCTACTACTTTTTGAGTAAAGAAACTACCTCTGACATCTGTCGTATATCTATCACCCCTCAATTTAAAACTATGTCCCCTCGCACTAGCCATCACTATCCAAGGAAAAAGGCTATCACTGTCCACCTTATCTAACCCTCGGAATTTATTATATATCTCAATTAATTCACCTCTCAACCTTCTTCTCTCTAATGAAAACACCCTCAAGTCTATCAGCCTTTCATCATAAGACCCCCCTTCCATACCAGGCAGCATCCTAGTAAATCTCCTCCGAACCTTTTCCAAAGTTTTCACATCCTTTCTAAAATGTGGTGACCAGAACTGTATGCAATACTCCAAGTGCGGCCGCACCAGAGTTTTGTACAGCTGCAACATGACCTCATGGCTCTGAAACTCAATCCCTCTACCAATAAAAGCTAACACACCATATGCCTTCTTAACAATCCTATTAACCTGAGTGGCAACTTTCAGGGGTCTATGTACATAGACACCAAGATCTCACTGCTCATCTACACTACCAAGAATCTTACCATTAGCCCAGTACTCTGTATTCCCGTTACTCCTTCCAAAGTGAATCACCTCACACTTTTCCACATTAAATTCCATTTACCACCTCTCAGCCCGCCTCTGCAGCTTATAAGGGAGTTTATAGGGGGTGATACAGTTTTAAAATATAATTTCGAGATATTTAATGATGGTTCATACATTTTTCCCTGTAGCTAGAATCTACGTATTTATGATAAATAATAGGGTTTGTTATGTACAAAGACCTGGCCCATGCTTTCTGTTAACATGGGTCTAAAAGACAGGTAAGTTGACAGGTTCTGCGTACTTCTTTTAAAAAATTTTAACTTGTGACATATTTGGAAATGGAGGGGCTTGATTTCTAACACAGTACCCCAGTGAGATGTCAAACTTTTTAAGAGAAAAAACTCACACAAAATACATTTACAACCTAATGTGTGTGTCCTTATGCATGACTCTCAGAAAGCTAGTATGCAGATAGTAATAATGTCAAATGGAAGTTTGGCATTTATTGCTAAAGGAATAGATTATAAAAGTAGGCAAGTGTTGCAGAAAATGTCTTAGGCATTAACTGAGTCCACACCTGGCATATTGCATACAATTTTGGTCTCCTTACTTGAGGAGGAATGTAATTGTATTGGAGGCAGTTCAGAGGAGGTTTACAGGATTGATTTCAGAGTTTGTCTTAGGAAGAGGGATTGAGCAGATTAAGTGTGAACTTTCCTGATGAAGGACTTTTGCCCAAAACATCGATTTTCCTGGTCCTTGGATGCTGCCTGACCTGTTGTGCTTTTCCAGCATCACTCTAATCTTGACTTACGTGTAAACTCAACCTGAGTTTACAAGAATGAGAGGAGATCGAATTGAGGTATTTAATACTCTAAAGGGGATTGACAAAGTAGATAGACAAAGGATGTTTCCTCTTGTGAGGCAGTTAAGATTGAGAGTCATAACCTTAAGATAAGGGATAGCAGATTTTAAAAAAAATAAGGAGAAATTACTTTTCTCAATGGGGTGTGAATCTGTGGAATTCACTACCCCAGAATACGGTAGAAACCAGGGCTTTGAGTAAACACAAGGAAGCGATAGGCAGAGTTTTATAAGGAATGGGTTAAGGGGTTATGGAGAACAAGCAGGAAGGTGGAATTAAGGTCAAGATGAGATCAACCATTATCCCATTGAATGGTGCAGCACGCTTAAGGGGCTAAATTGCCCACTCCTACTCTTCATTCTTATGTTCTTACATAATTACATATTAAGTACTGAATGTTGAATAAAGAAAGTGACATCAAGAAAAAGAAACAAAAATGAAGAGGTTGTAACTTTTGAGGGTAATCTCACAATATCAAGATGCTCATAGAACATAGAACAATATAGCACAGAACAGGCTCTTTGGCCCTCGATGTTGCGTCGACCTGTGAACTAACCTAAGCCCATCCCCCTCCACTATCCCATCATCATCCATGTGCTTTTCCAAGGATTGTTTAAATCTCCCTAATGTGGCTGAGTTAATTACATTGGCAGGGAGGGCATTCCATGACCTTATCTCTCTCTGAGTAAAGAAGCTGCCTCTGACATTTATCTTAAATCCATCACCTGTCAATTTGTAGCTATGCCCCCTCGTATAAGCTGATGCCATCATCCTAGGAAAAAGACTTTCACTGGCTACCCTAACTAATCCTCTGATCATTTTGTATGTCTCTATCAAATCCCCTCATAGCCTTCTTCTTTCCAATGAGAACAGACCCAAGTCTCTCAGCCTTTCCTCATAAGACTTTCCCTCCAGACCAGTCAACATCCTGGTAAATCTTCTCACCTTTTACAATGCTTCACATCCTTCCTGTAATGGGGCAACCAGAACTATATACTGTATTCCAAGTGTGGTGGCACTTGCATTTTGTATAGTTGCAGCATGACATTACAGCTCCGGAATTTAAAACACCATATGCCTTCTTAACAGCACTATCAACCTGGGTGTACATGGACTCCAAGATCCCTCTGCACATCCACACTACCAAGAATCTTTCCATTGACCCTGTATTCTGCCTTACTGTTATTCTTCCCAAAGTGAATCTCCTCACAGTTATCTGTGTTGAACTCCATTTGCCACCTCTCAGCCCAATTCTGCAGTTTATCCAAGTCCCCCTGCAACCAGCAACATTCCCACACTGTCCACTACTCCACTGACTTTAGTGTCATCTGCAAACATACTGACCAATCCACCTATGCCTGCGTCCAAGTCATAGATAAAAATGACAAACAGCAGTGGTCCCAAAACTGATCCTTGTGGCACACTACTACTAACCAGACTCCAGGCTGAATATTTTCCATCAACCACCACTTGCTGCCTTCTTACAGAAGCTAGTTCCTAATTCAAACAGCTAAATCACCGTTAATCCCATGCCTCTGCATTTTCTCCAATAGCTTACCATGTGGAATCTTATCAAAGGCTTTACTGAAGTCCATGTACACCACATCAAATGCCCTACCTTCATCTCAATGTTTGGTCACCTTCTCAAAAAACTCAATGAGTTTTGTGAGACATGACCTGCCCTTGACAAAACCATGTTGACTATCTGCAATCAAGTTGCTGTTTGCGAGATGATTATAAATCATATCTCTTATAATCCTTCCCAAAACCTTTCCTCCAACAGACGTAAGGCTCACTGGTCCATAATTACCTGGGTCATCTCTACTGCCCTTCTTGAACAAGGACACAACATTTGCAATCCTTCAGTCTTCTGGTCTCATCCTGTAGACTCAAAGATAAAGGCCAAAGGCTCCCACATCTCCTCCCTTGCTTCCCAGAGAATCCTCGGATAAATCCCATCCAGCCCAGGGGAATTGTCTACTTTAACTCTTTCCAGAATTGATAACACCTCTTCCTTACTAACCTTGATCCTTTCTAGTCTAATATCCCATATCTCCTTTCTCTCCTCTACAATATTCTCCTTTTCCTGAGTGAAAACCGATGAGAAATATTGGTTTAGCACTCTTCAATCTCCACTTGGTCCCCACACAACTTCCCACTACTGTCTTTGACTGGCCCTATTCCTACCCGAGTCATCCTTTTATTCCTCACATACCTATAGAAAGTGTCAGGGTTGTCCTTTATTCTACTTGGTAAAGACTGCTCATGTCCTCTCCTTGCTCTTCTTAACTCTCTCTTTAAATCTTTCCTCGCTAATCTGTAACTCTCCATTGCCTCATCTGAATCATCTCGTCTCAACGTCACAACATCACATAAGCCTCCTTCTTCTGTTTAACAAGAGATGCAATTTCTTTAGTAAACCATGGTTCCCTTACCTTATCACTTCTTCCCTGCCTGACAGGAACATACCTATCAAGGACACACAATATCTGTTCCTTAAACCAGCTCCACATTTCAATTGTCGTCATCCCCTGCATTTTGCTACCCCATTCTATGCATCCTAAGTCTTGCCTTATCGCATTATAATTGCCCTTCCCCCATCTATAATTCTTGCCCTGTGGCATGTACCTATCCCTTTCCATTGCCAAACTAAACACAACTGAATTATGGTCACTCTCTCCAAAGTGCTCATCTATCACTAAATCAAGCACCAGGCCTGGTTCATTACCAAGCACCAGATCTAGTGTGGCCTCCCCTCTTGTTGGCCCTTCAACATACTGTGTCAGGAAATCCTCCTGCACACGTTGAACAAAAACTGATCTATCTGATGCACTAGAATTATAGTATTTCCAGTCAATGTTGGGTAAGTTAAAGTCTCCCATAATGACCACCTTGTTCCTTTCACTCCTATCCAGGATCTTTTTGCCGATCCTCTCCTCCAAATTGCTGGAATTCTGCAGAGGCCTATAAAAAACTTCCAGCAGTGTGACCTCTCCTCTCCTGTTTCTAACCTTAGCCATACTACCTCAGTAGATGAGTCCTCGTCAAAAGTTCTTTCAGCCACCATTATACTGTCCTTGACTAACAAGGCCACACCTCCCCCTCTTTTACCTCCTTCCCTGTTCTTAATGAAAGATCAAAATCCTGGAACCTGCAACATCCATTCCTGACCTTGCTCTATCCATGTCTCTGAAATGGCCACAACATCGATGTCCCAGGTACCTATCCATGCTGCAAACTCAATTTGAATATAGTTAAGAGAGGACCTCACCATCTCCCCATTATCTGACTTCCTGATTTCCCTAAACTATTGAATGTCTTCAAGGCACAAATATTCAGTATGCTGAAATACTCTCAACCTCATCACCAGCAACATATAGGAAGTTCAAAGTCACCCAAGAAAAAGCTTGAATGAATGGTATAACTGAATTTATTTTGGTTTACTGAACTTACATCTGTCACACAATTGTCCTTAATTTTCAGAATGTAGCAGGTTAAACAATTCACTGGACTATGCCATCAAACATTGAGTTTGCCCATCATGGTTTTGCTCATCAAACAAATATATTACACAGAAATAGAATGTGAACATTATATATGACATATTATAGATTCTCAGCTGCATGTTGAATGCAACTATTTTCTCAAACAAGGAGAAAAGAACAAAAATATTTGACTGTTGTTTTATTGTGTGGTTTTTTTTTCCACTGACCATCTACACAACTTATCTCGTTTACCTGATCAGGCACTGCAATTGCAGGCAGTCTTCCCAATTTAAATATGAAAACTACTAATAACTGTGAATTAAACAAGTCCAATATTTCCAACGTGCATGAAGTAACCAATTTTTCTAAGGGCCTTTTAAGTGGAGTTAAGCTCCAAAGCTCAAAATTTAAGACACCTAATAACCACAGATACCAACCTAAAATGGTACTCAAAAATTTGGCAATAGGATTTCCCAAATATTTCTTAAGCCACTCCATGAAATTGATGTGACCACTCCACTAACCTTGCAGACTTGAAAATGGACACAATGCTTGTCGATTTCAGCCTCATTATGTTGCCAAAGAATTCAAGTACAAATTTAGTCCATGAAGACTGATTGTGAGCTGGGGAATCCCTTCCTGTAAGGTGGACCACATTCAGTTATTGTAATTTGGGCAAAGGTAGTTTAGTGGTTTAGTACTTCACTCATGACAGTTTGGAGGACTTGATCCAAATGTGTGAAAGTACTGGAAGTTAATTTTAATGATAACTCATCATACACCAGCCTGTTGATAATTCCATTTTATTCTCTGTCAAGTGCCACCAATGAAATTCAATTGTCTGTCCTTAGTGCATCAGTTTCCTGAACAATTGCTTCAATTATTGTTCCAAGAATTGGCTAAAGTTTGAAAGACTAACCAACAAGACAATAAAATCTTTCACAAGCTGAGCATTTCCAAAAGCACTTCAAACTGAACAAATTATTTTACAGTCAATGTTTTTAATGTTCAAATGTGTGCCTGCCAATTGTGCTCAGTCGCACCTTACAAACAGATGATGATCTAATTTGTTTTGGATGAAATATCAACAACATGAACAAAGAACAAAGAAAATTTACAGCCCAGGAACAGGCCCTTCAGCCCTCCAAACCTGAGCCGATCCAAATGTACTGTCTAAACCTGTCAGTCAATTCCAAAGCACCTGTATCCCTCTGCTCCCCACCTACTCATGCATCTGTCCAGATGCATCTTAAATGAATCTACCATGCCTGCCTCTATGACCTCTGCTGGCAACGCGTTCCAGGCTCCCACCACCCTCTGTGCGAAGTACTTGCTGCGTGTATCCCCCTTAAACTTTACACCTCTCACCTTGAAAGTGTGACTTCTTGTTATTGAATCCTTTACCCTGGGAAAAAGCTTGGTTCTATCCACCCTGTCTATACTGTTCATTATTTGGTAAACCTCAATCAGGTTCCCCCTCAATCTTCTTTTTTCTAATGAAAACAAATCTAACCTACTCAACCTCTCTTCATAGCTAGCACCTTCCATACCAGGCAACATCCTCGTAAACCTTCTCTGCATCTTTCCAAAGCGTCCACATCTTTTTAGTAATATGCCGACCAGAACTGTACACAGTATTCTAAATGCAGCTGAACCAATGTCTTGTACAATTTTAACATGACTTGCCAGCTCTTATACTCAATACCCCATCCGATGAAGGCAAGCATACCATATGCCTTCTTGACCACTCTATCCGCCTGTGCAGCAACCTTCAGGGTACAATGGACCTGCACTCCCAGATCTCTCTGCCCATCAACTTTTCAAAAGGCTCTTCCATTCATTGTATAATTTGCTCTAGAATCAGTCTTGCCTAAATGCATCACCTCACATTTGTCTGGATTGAAATCCTTCTGCCACTTTTCTGCCCAACTCTCCAGTCTATCTATATCCTCCCGTATTCTTTGATAGTCCTTTATGCTTTCTACTATTCTGCCAATCCTCGTGTCGTCTGCAAACTTGCTGATCATATCAACAGTGCCCTCTTCTAGATCATTTATGTATATCACAAACAACAGTGACCCCAACACTGACCCCTGTGAAACACCACTGGTCACTTTTCTCCATTTCGAGAAACTCCCTTCAACTACTACTCTCCGTCTCCTGTTGCTGAACCAGTTCTTTATCCACCTAGCTAGAACACCCTGCACACCATGTGACTTCACCTTCTCCATTGGTCTACCATGGGGTAACTTCTCAAATGCCTTACTAAAGTCCATGTAAATATCCCGGAATATCCCTACTACCCTTCTTGTACAGGGAGGCAACATGAGTAACCTTCCAGTCCTCCAGCACCTCACTTGTACTTAAGGATGCCACAAAGATATCTGTCAGGGCCCCAGCTATTTCATCTCTCACCTCCCTCAGCAACCTGGGATAGATCCCATTTGGTCCTGGGGATTTGTCCACCTTAATAACCTCTAGCCTACCCAACACATCTTCCCTACTTATATCAACGTGATCCAGACTAATCAAACTTCTATCTCTAATCTCAAGATTCATCAAGTTCCTCTCCTCAGTGAACACTGATGCAAAGTAATCATTCAGAATCTCACCCATTCTCTCAGGTTCAACACACAGTGTTCCCTCATTATCCTTTACTGTACCAATCCTTTCTCTAGTTACCCGCTTGCTTCTTAAAGAATAAAATGCCTTGGGATTCTCCTTAAATCTGCTTGCTAAAGTTATTTCATGACCCCTTTCAGCCAACTGGATTCCTCGTTTAAGACTTGTCCTACTCTTCAAATATTCCTCCAGGGCCCGTTCTGTTCTTAGCTGCCTAGACCTTATGTACGCTTCCCTTTTCCTCTTGGTTAGTCGTACAATTTCTCCTGTCGTCCACAGTTCACGAATCTTGCCCTTCCTATCGTTGGCCTTCAATGGGACATGCTGATCCTGCACTATCTTTAACCTATCTTTGAAAGCCTCCCACATCTCAGTTGTGGACTTCCCTTCAAAAAGCTGTGTCCAATCCACATTTCTGAGCTCCTGCCTAATTTTGATATAATTGGCCTTGGCCCAGTTTAATACTCTTCCCTTAGGACCACTCCCATCTTTATCTACGAGTATTCTAAAACTTACAGAATTGTGGTCACTGTTCCCAAAGAAATTCCCACCGCAACTTCTCCCACCTGGCCTGGCTCGTTCCCTAACACCAGGTCCAATATGGCCCCTTCCCTCGTCGGACTATTGACATACTGCTCTAGAAAACTCTCCTGGATGGGTTTTACAAATTCTACCCCATCCAGACCTCTGACCCTGTGTATCCCAGTCAATGTTGGGAAAATTAAAATCTCCCATCACCACTACCCTATTGCCTCGACATCTTTCCATCTGTTTACCTATTTGTTCTTCTACCTCATGCTCACTGTTGGGAAGGCTGTAATACAGCCCCAACAATGTAACTGCACCCTTCTTATTTCTCAACTCCACCCATAATGCCTCACTACTCAAGCCTCCATAGTGTCCTCCTTTAGCACAGCCATGATATCATCCCTGACCAGCAATGCAACTCCATCCCCCCTTTTACTTCCCTCCCTGTCCAGTCTAAAGTGTCTATATCCTGGAACATTTAGTTGCCAATCATCATGCCCTTCCTTTAACTAAGTCCTGGTGATTGCAAAAACGTCATACTCCCAGGCACCAATCCAAGCCCCAAGTTCATCTGCCTTACCCACTATACTCATTGCATTAAAGTAGATGCATTTCAGGTCACCAGTTCTTTTGTGCTCATCTGCTCCCTGCCTACTCTTCCCTTTATTAATGCTATCTTCATGATCCTTACAGTTTCCAGTCTCCACCTCATGGCCTACTTGTTTTCTCTTCTGGTTCCCAACCCCCTGCCACATTGGTTTAAAACCTCCCCAACAGCAGTAGCAAAAACTCCCCCAAGGACATTGGTTCTGGTCTGGTTCAGATGTAGACCATCCATTTTGTAATAGTCCCACCTTCCCCAGAACTGGTCCCAATGTCCAAAAAATCTGAACCCCTCCCTCCTCCACCATCTCTCAAGCCACATGTTCATCCTGCCAATATTTTCATTTCTACACTGGCTAGCACGTGGCACTGGTAGTAATCCTGAGATCATTACCTTTCAGGTCCTCCTCTTTAACTTCTCTCCCACCTCCCTGAATTCTTCTTTCACGACATCATCTCGTATTCTACTTATATCATTGGTGCCAATGTGCTCAACGACAACTGACTGTTCACCCAAGCACCCGAGCATCCAAGAGTCCCGTTTTCGGCCACTGAAGTGCCTATCTATTCCCCTCACAATAGAATCCCCTATGACTATGGTCCTTCTGAACAGCAGTGCCTGCCATGGTGCCATGATCCTGACAACTGCTGCCCTCCCCTGGTGAGCCATCTCCCCCAATGGTATCCAAAATGGTATACCTGTTTTGAAGGGAGATAAACGCAGGGGACACCTGCACTGCCTTCCTACTCTTTTTCTGTCTTTTGGTTACCCATTCATTGTCTCCCTCAGCAATCCTAACCTGCGGTGTGACCAGTTCACTAAATATGCTATCCACGACCTCCTCAGCATCGAGGATTCTCCTCAGTGAGTTCATCCACAGCTCCAGAGCCGTCATGTGGTCAAACAACAGCTGCAGCTGGACACACTTCTTCCAAGTGTAAGAGTCAGGAACGTCAGACACGTTCCTAAGTTCCCACATCAACCAAGAGGCGCAAGCCACAGGTCTGAGGTCCCTGCCATTGTAAGCTTAGCTTTATATGAACTAACTAAAACCAAACAATGCACTTAAATATGTGAAAGAGAAAGATAAGAAAGATAAGAAAGAATTAAAAGCCTCACCTTACAGAGTCTCTTTCTTCCGTTCAGAGGAGGGGGGGCAGGAGGGAGATACTACACGTGTAGTATCTCGGGTTCAGCCACTGCCCAAATATAAATTAAGCCCTTACCCTTCCTAGCAGCCCTCGCTTCACCTCACCTTCTCTCCTCGCTGCTCTGTCAAAAACAAATTGTCCAGAAATCTCCTCTGGAAATATCAGACCTTTATGCTCCAATAAGAACAGAAAAAATTGGAGAAATTCAGCAGTTCTGACAGCATCCATGGAAGAAAACTATTATTAACATTTGAGTACAATATGAACCTTCTTTTGAAGAATTACTACTCTGTTGCTGTCTTCACAGATGCTGCCAGATCTGCTGAATTTCTCCAACACTTCCTGTTTTTATTTCCAATTTCTCGCATCTGCAACATCTTGCTTTTATTTGAGACCTGTTTGCTCTGTACTGGAAGATTTAGGGTCACATCCAGAAGACAGCATCTCTAACAATGCAGCTCTTTCTTAGAACTAATACTTCTCTCACTCACTTACTATCTTATTACAATATCATTATTATTCATAACACTATCATTTTGTTCTGTCTTTATCAAATCATTATCCAATATATTTGTTCCCTAATTGGCAATCAGGCATCATTTATTTATCTTTTGACTAATTCCTAGCATAATTTTAAGTAATTGACAAAGCACCAGTTGGCATATTTAACCACTACTGAGCCTGCCTTATGACCTTCTGTTCATTTTTAAAGCATGAACAAGGTCTGGCTTCAAGGCAGACATTATTGGAGCATCGTGAAAGAAGTTGATGCTGTGTCTACCAGTCAAAAGAGCTAGATTTGATTTGCTCAGTTCAAGCAGATCACATCTAAAGTTGCAGGAACGCCACAGTGCAATAAAATCTTTAATATTTATTCACAACCTTCCTTAGTTATGGTATACTGAAGGAGTGTTTGGTCAGAAATTCTCTAATGCATGGAAGTTATCAGGCTTGACTTTTAGTGAGCTACATTTCAATGCCAGAGGGGGCAGGGAGTTCATCCCTTACTTCAAAAATGAGACTACGACTTCCAGGATTTGCGAATTCAGGCAGGAAGGGCAGAGCATTCCTGGCCCCACAAGAATTTCTCGAAATATCTTTTGCAACCACTTTAACACTGTCACCACTGTCCCTTTAAAGGAGCATCCATTGGGCTATTGTTTCAGATCTCATACCAACCAGAATGTTGCCAAGAATATTGGTGGATTTCAACATCTGGTTGCAGAACTCGGAACAGAGAAAGAAGATGCCATTCATTGATAACTGGACCTGGTGCAAAAGACAACTGGAAAGTTTTCACAGAACTAGGATACAATGGAGCATCATTGGTGTAAACTTTTCAGTCACCTAAAGGGAGCTACCACTCAGGGTTTCAATAAAGAGTGTGGGCCAGAGATAAAGTATAAATCCCACAAAATAAAATGTGAACCCAACCATAGAAAATGTATGCAGCAACTCTTCCATTCAGTTGGAGCCACCAAGCCTCTGCAGATAACATTAAAAGGATGAGAAATAAATGAACAAAATGACAGCTGTACACAGCTGGAAATCCTGATCTTGGCTGCATGAATACTTTAGCTCGGAAAATGCTCAAAGCAATTACTGTTTTGCTGCTAACATTTCATTCATAAATAGTGGGCCAGGTTGTCTAGTTTCAGGGTTGTAAAAGACAGTGTGGAGGTCCTCATCTGTGAACTTACTTAAAAATTGCCCAAAAAGATTTAATTTCTGATGGGTATTTCCCCTGTTCCTCAGGACACTTCCTAGATGTCTCAGACTTGAACCTAGGACTTGGAACAGTTCTACAACACTTACCTTAATAGAAGTTGTAGTATACTGTAATGAGATTCATGCACCTATGATTCTGATATCAGTAAGATAGAAGCAATTGGTCCATAATGAGTATGTGACGACAGAGATTTTGATTGTAGAGGGCTGAGTTTGATAATCGAGTCTGTACAGGTGTAAATAAAGGAATGACATGATACCTAATGAATCAAAGAGTCTTATGTAAGAACAAGAAGCAAGCTGCCCTAGAGACAGTACATATGTACACATCACAGCCCAAGATACTCCTATATGGTATCTCAATGTGCACCTAACTGTATTAGTTTAAACCATAAGATTAAGCAAAAATGTAAGCCAGAATAAAACCAGTCACAACTAAACCCCAGTCACTCTTCAAATTGCCTGATCATTCCCTGAGCGCTCCATTAGACCTCAGCCTGGATTCATTGAGATATGGATAATAGATCCATTTCTTGAGATTTGCTGGACAGAGAAAGAGGCCTGACAAAATAGCTGTGGGTGAACTGAAGGGAGATCTCCTTTATATTGTGGAAGCAGGAAATGAGGTTGGGTGTGCTTGTGTGTCATTGTTTACAGACACTGAGCAACCTGTGGAGCAAGGAACAAGTTACTTAAATTAGCTGTAATTCCCTATTTCTTCTGCCTATTTTTTGAGTATGAAATGTAGGAGCTGACCCAGGCCATTTGAAGCATCAAATCTGTTCTGCCATTCAATAAGACCATGACTGATCTGATAATCTTCAACTCCACTTTCCTGCCATTTCCCTTTAACCCTTGATTCCCTTACTGATTAAACATCTGCCTGCTTCTATCTGTGAACATATGTAATGGCAAACCTCTACAGCCCTGTGTGGTTAGAACTTTACAGATTCACTACCCTCTGGGAGAAGCATAACTGTTAGATAACTGGCAATGAGTCCAATGAGGTGAATATATGTGAACCTAATGATGCCATCAAATCCTGAATACAAGATAAAAGATCCCACAGATTACAATGAGATTTGTAGCTGGAGAACCTTCTTTTACAGAGTGAGCTTGAAGAAACTGCATTGGCATGGAATGTTGGAGGGAGTCTTATTGGAATTATACTATGAATCTTTGATATCCACTCGATGCAAACCTTTGTAATTGTCTCATGTGAAGTATCTGGATTGGACAGCAATCCCTCTACATTGCATTGGCATTTCAGCCTTTATCTATTTAGATTTATAATTTATTAATTCAGAACAAAACCACAGAACTGGTACAATAATTCCAACACACAAGATCAGACTGGGAATATTCACTGATGATTACAAAATGGTCTACTCCTCAGATATTGAAGTGGTCCTTGTCCAGGTTTGTCTTGTGATTTCTGACATATAAATCAACAAACATATGTTCAGAACTAGCAAATCTTGTGGCTTTATTTATGGTGATGTTCCTCTTTAGAATTGTTGATGAAGGCAAATGCCATATTGTCTCATTGTTTTGATAGAAGAGTTGTGTTAAAATAGTTCAATCAATTAATCTGCTCATGCACATTCAGATTAATGATGAACGTTGGAAAGCTGCAGTCTAAAGATACATTGACAAAGTCATTCAATAATTTCTGTGCCTTTCTGACAACTACATTGCTAAACTAAAATGGAAGATGAGGATTGTTGAAAAATAGCTGATTTTGTTGAAATATTTTGTCTTGCTCTCATTTGGATATTTCAAAAGAACACCAATTCAAGGGGAAAGTCAGGATTTATATTGTAAAAGAAGAGAATGCTGACTGAATGGCAAGTTGAATCTGATTGGTAGACACATTAATGGGTGTCATGGAGAATGCACCCATTAATGCTGATTGACAGATAACAGCCAGTCTTTCTTTAATATTCTCAACCAGGCAGGTTGACTCTGATTTGTCAAGGCAGTTATCTCAGCTCCAGGACATCTCTGTAGCAGTTCCTTAGGATAGTTTCTTAGACCCAGACATCTTCAGCAGCTTTGTCAATTACCTTTCCTCCATCATAACATTAGATTGGGAATATTTACTGATGATTACAAAATGCTCTACTCCTCAGATATTGAAGCAGTCCTTGTCCAGGTTTGTGCTGCTGAATGACAAGTGACATTCAAGCCAAAAAGTACCATGGGACATCTCCAACAAAGAAGGATAAACTAATTATATTCAATTGATATTCAATGACATTTCTATTACTAATACCCTATAGTACCAAATTGAACCCTATTGAACAGAAACTGAACTGGCCTAGCCATATAAGTATTGAGGCTATGAATGCAGGTCAGGGGTTAGAGTGCCACAGAAATTAACTCATCTCCTGACTCCCCGAAACTTGTGCAATATCTACATAGCACAAGTCAGGAACCCACAGACCGTGAATGAATAAAATCCTTTTCTCAGCTTTGCCTTTGGCTTCAGGGTAACTCAGTGAGCTTATAAGGTAGTCAATTTTTAAAACAGGCTATAAAGAACTGAAATATTCATTGATGAGTTCTGGCTTAGTGTCAGACACAACTATGTTCGGGATTCTGTATGTGGGAAATATGTTCTCCACAGTGGATATATAGGTTTCAAAGATTGGGTTTCAACACCTTAATCCATAGATGGAAATTGACCAGGATGACCAAAGCTATCCCTTTAAATGAAAACAGATCAATGCAAATGAATATATATGGCATAGCTGAAATGGAGGAGGGTAGAAAGAAATTCTTTCTGTTCCTGTCTGTTTGGCTTAAGTGGTAAAGTTGAAGATCAAATAATTGAGGGTTTGTGAGATACCTGGTCACAATAAACCTTGGAAAGGAAGATGAAAAGATTTGTTTAAGATGTGTGACCTTTATGGCCTTAACTGCTCATTATTTGCCAGCCACAGTAAAAAAGGTTGCTGAAATTCCATACCTCACATTTGGAGGATGATAAAAAATGTACAGACTTTCTGCCTGGATGGCTGGCCAGAGTATGCCCCCAATAACTCTGGGTGGCATGGCGGCACGGTGGCACATGGCTAGCACTGTTACCTCACAGCGCCAGGGACTCGGGTTCAATTCCAGCCTGGAGTGACTGTCTGTGTGGAGTTTGTACATTCTCCCACTGTCTGCGTGGGTTTCCTCTGAGTGCTCCAGTTTCCTCCCACAGTCCAAAGATGTGCAGGTCAGGTGAATTGGCCATGCTAAATTGCCTGTAGAGTTAGGTGCATTAGTCAGAGGGAAATGGGTCTGGGTGGGTTACTCTTTGGAGGGTCGGTATGGACTATTTGGGTCAAAAAGGCCTGTTTCCACACTGTAGGGAATCTAATCTAATCAATAAAGATGGCTACACATTGGTCTGACTCTTGGAAATACTCAGAAAGCCTGGTGGATTTCTGGAGAATGTTGGCATTGACAGCCTAGGGGACCACCAATTTCTCATTAGAGACCAAAGGTTATCAATAATACAAATGTAGTTGTTCAAAATACTGCCCAGGAGAGTTATCGAGGACTTACTCTGGCCAGCCATCCAGGCAGAAAGTCTGTACATTTTTTTTCATCCTCCAAATGTGAGGTATGGAATTTCAGCAACTGTTTCACTGTGGCTGGCAAATAATGAGCATTTAAAGCCATAAAGGTCGCACATCTTAAATAAATCTTTTCATCTTCCTTTCCAAGGTTGTTGATAAGCATCCTTGATAGAGTGTCAGCTGTAATCCAATGTTTTTATTGTACTTTTTGTTTATTCATTTGTGGGATGTGGGTGTAACTGGCTGGCCAGCATTTTATTGCCTGTCGCTAGTTGCCCTGGAGTAGGTAATGTTGAGCTGCCTTTTTGAACCGCTGTACTCCACCTGTTGTGGGTTGACCATATGCTATTCAGGAGGAAACTCCAGGATTTTGACTCAGCAACAGTGAAGAAACAGTGATATACTTCCAAATCAAGATAGTGACTGGCTTGGAGGGGAACTTGCAGGTGGTGGTGATCCCAATTTTCTGCTGACCTTGTCCTTCTAGATGGAAGTGGACATGGGTTTGCAAAGTGGTACCTGAGGATGCTGTGTGTAGAGAGAACACACTGTTGCTACTGAGCTTTGACGATGGTGGGAGTAGATGCTTGTGGATGTAGTGCCAATCAAGTGGGTTGTTTTGTCTTGGATAGTGTTAAGCTTCTTGAGTGTTGTTGGAGCTGCACCTATCGAAGCATGTGAAGGGTATTCTATCAGATTTGTGCCTTGTAAATGGCTTTGGGGAGTCAGGAGACAAGTTACTTGTTGCGGTACTCTGAGCCTTTGACCTGCTCTTGTAGCCACCATGTTTATGTGGTGAGTCTAGTTGAGTTTCTGGTCAATGACAATCCCCAGGATATTGATAATAGAGGTTTTAGTGATGGTAATACCATTGAATGTCAAGGGGTAATAGTTAGATTGTGTTTTATTGGTAATGGTCATAACCTGGTGTTACTTGCCACTTGTCAGCCCAAGCCTGAATATTGTCCAGAATTTGTTGCCTTTGAACATGGACTACTTCAGTATCTGAGGAATTGCAAATAGTGCTGAACATTGTGCAACTATCGGCGAACATTCTCACCTCTGACTATATGATGGAGGAAAGGTCATCGATGAAGTGGTTGAAGATGGTTGCACCTTGGACACTACCCTACATAGTTTGTAAATGTGTCATATTGCATTAGCCATAATCAAAATAATTGGATTTTGGGAGGTATTCTGTGAGATCCTTTATATTGAATAAGTTTACCCATGGCTTGTAGTTAACTTCAATCTTGAACAGAAAGCTGAAGACAGAAAATTTCTCAGATGCCCAGGTCATTATAAGTACTTCACTCTCAATGGTAGCATACCATTTTTCTGTGTCAGTAAGATATCTACAAGTGTAATAGTCTGGCTGTTTGATTACATTCCAACAAATCTAAAAGAAGCCTGACCCCAGGCATGTTGGATGATGTATCTGCTCAGGGTAGGTTGGGCAAGAACTTTCCCACCTGTTCACCATTCCCATAAATATCTGAAGTTCCATTATATTCCTAAGTGATGAAAAGGTCAACCCTTCTCTCTTTGGCAGGTTTGCCATGAAACCTGTTGCGTGAACAATATGTTCCAAAACATTATCGTAGACTTTGTGAATTCACGCTTGACACTGAGAGTCAATCCAGCATCCTGTAACTTCTTTCAGATTCTCCTTACACTTCAGTATGATTTGTGCTCTGCATTGACTCTCTTTATCAAATTTAATGATATACCTGGATAGTAACAGAGGACATCTCTGGCACCCAATAGACATGGCCCCATTTGCACACAATCTGATGTTACAATGACAAAATCCCATATTCACATACTCTGTGGCTATTCTTACAGTAAAGGTATGCTAATCCTTTGCTCCATGGCTACCAAATTGACACCTACCCAACAATATGAAATGTTGCCTATTTAAGCC
The DNA here is from genome assembly GCF_047496795.1 of Chiloscyllium punctatum. NCBI lineage: Eukaryota > Metazoa > Chordata > Chondrichthyes > Orectolobiformes > Hemiscylliidae > Chiloscyllium > Chiloscyllium punctatum. The sequence continues at coordinate 86,107,333 of NC_092746.1, read as the reverse complement.
CCGTAAATAAATGGCAGGTGTCACATGTAATGGGAGCTGTTACAGAGACTTGATTGAGAGAGGAACAAGACTGGTAAATCAATGTTCCAGGGATTAGATGTTTCAAGCATGATAGGGAGGAATGTAGAAGCAAAGGGGAGCTGCATTACGGATTTAGGAGGATGTCACAGCTGCACTGCAAGAGGACACCTTGGAGGGCTCAACCAGCAAGGCTATATAGACAGAACTTGGGAATAAGAAAGGTGCAATCATGATGATGGAGTTATACTCTCGGCTCCCATCAGCCAATGGGAATAAGAGGAACAGATATGTAAGTAGATCACAGAAAAATTGTAACAACAATTTTCACTGGGACCCCCTTGGTGCCAGGGGTTTAGATGGGGCAGAATTTGTTAGTTGCATCCAGGAGAGATTCTTGGAACAATGTGTAGATAGTCCAACTAAGGAAGAGGCCCTACTAAATCTTGTACTGGAAATTAACATTTCGGGCAAAAGCCCTTCATCAGGGTATTCCTGATGAAGGGCTTTTGCCCAAAACATCAATTTTACTGCTCCTCGGATGCTGCCTGAACTGCTATGCTTTTCCAGCACCACTCTAATCTAGTATCAAAGGAATAGGAGTGTCCATAGTTCAAGTATAAGCTCTTCAGAAGACCTGATCTAAACATGAACAAAAAATGTGAATTTCAGATATTCATGGCCATTGTCTGCTAACTATCACAACTCTAAGGCTTTACCTCAAGAGTTTCTCAGGACAGCATCTCAGATGCAGATCCAGTTTGTATGCAGGAAGATCTGGATAACACCTAGGCTTGGGATGATAAATGGCAAGTAACATCCATGTTACACAAGTATCAGGTAATGGTCATCAATAACTGGGAGAAAGTGAGGATTGCAGATGATGCAGATCAGAGTCAAGAGTGTGGTGCGGGAAAAACACACCAGGTCAGGCAGCATCCGAGGAGGAGGAGAATCGACGTTTTGGGCATAAGCTCTTCATCAACAGTAAAGGCCTTCCTGATGAAGAGCTTATGTCTAAAACATTAATTCTCCTGCTCCATCAATAACTTGGAATTTAACTACCTCCCTTTGATATTCAGCAGCATTCCTATCAACAAATTTGCACACCCTGCCAGAAACTTAACTGGGCCAGCCTCACACCATGGCTACTCAAACTCAGAGGCAGGTTATTCTGCAGTAATCGGGTCATCTTCTCAACATCTATCCAACATCCGTAAGATACAAGTCAGGAGTGTACTAAAACATTAGGTGTTTAGTTGGATGAGTGCAGAAGCAACAATGCTTAAGAAGCTTGAAATGATCCAGGGAAAACTGACTGGTTGCTAATCTACTGTTTTAACATATTCCCTCACCACCATGAAGACACCATGATTGCAATGTGCTTAAGAGGCTTTGCAACAGCTGACCAAGGCTTCTTCAGGAGCACTTCTCCTGTACATGACTTCTACCATCAAGGGTAACAGGAAATTAATCAGACTCAAGTTCCTTTCCAACTTGTAAACTATTTCAAATGAACATATATTGTTGATCTTTCATTGTCATTGGGTCAATATTCTGGAACATGCTACCTAACAGCATTATAGAAATGTCTTCATCATATGAGTGTAGTAGTCCAAGAAAACAATACAACTGTGATGGACATCAAATGCCAGTTTTGTTGGTGACACCCACACCCCAAGAAAGAAATAAAAGAAAATGCCTTTGACCCACTGAGCCTGTGCCGATACATGACAATCTAAATTGTTTTGTATTGACCAATGAATAATATATCTGCCAAACAAAAACAATTTGACTTGTAATAAAAGAACCATAGTATGTGTGATTATGGAATACACAACATAACACTGATCTAATTTGAACCTTCAGTTGATCAATAATTAATTTCATTTGATTACATAGTCAAAAAGATCATTATCAGAAGACATGAATATATCCAGTCAACATCGAGCAAAATATATAATTATTTATAATTCCTGAAAAATAACCATTCTTCATAAATGGTTTAGAAGCATAACAATTTCATGGCATCTTATATTAATCAGGTAGTACCATTTTCTGGCAGGAAGCCAAAATGCATCATAAGCAACAAAATGGATACGCACAGTGCATTCTGGAATATATTCCAGCTTTCACTGAAAGCTCCTGTTATTTATCATTTATATAAAAATTCAGTCTCCGTGAACCTGATCTTGTTATGTGCACCATTGAACACACTGGGAGGTTTCTGATTTATAACAGTACCTTTACAATGGTGCCTCTGAATTTCTACAAAGACACAAAAGAAACTTGATGAAACAAAAAGAAGTTTGAAGAACTTCTCCATTAAGGAATAAATACATTTACAATGGAGTGATACAAGCTTAATATTATGAGGTATTTGCAAATGATTTTTAACACACATCACATGTTTGGTAATCTTATAACATTTGTTAACCATATTTCCAGCAAGAACTGACACTTTTCAGGACGGGTCAATCACAACATACATGGTAAATTGATGCAATGTACCACTAAATTAGATGCAATAATTGTGTCATTAACCAAATGTCAATTCAATAAAGGAATTGTTCATAGATTACATTATTAGCAGTTATTTATTATAGACTTGAGGCAATGGAGTCAATTTCATTGGGAAATACAAAGCAAAACACAGGTAATAAGACTCAATTTTAATTTATTTTTGCCAAAGGGAATAGTTACTGTCAAGTGGAAATAAATCTTATAGCAAGATTCTTTGGACCATGTACTTCTCCTGACTCACTGTCACTTTTGGAGAGTAAAATTAAGTGTTAATTTTAACCCTTCCATGCCCGTTGGGTGAGGACAGTAAGAAAAGTGAGGATAGAGCGGAGGGAATGAGCGTGGAAGCTTATGTTGTGACTCCAATGTCTTCCCACTTCTCACCACTTCGATCTCTGAATTTAGGCACAGGAAAGCTACCCACCCTAAAGAAATGGTACGCAATTATTATCACAATCCTTGCTGGCATTGTGGCATGCTTGTTATTTTAACCACAGATCTGACTAAATCTTTCCAAAACATTAGTAGCAACAAGGATTCAGGCCTCAGGATGATCAGGTAACTGGTCAATTTCAGATTTGGCCCACCCCCGATCATCATTTTTTCTAACCAGGAAAGGAAAAAGGAGCCACGCACTGTATTACATTCCAGCACAGAGATATCACTGAGGAGAAGAAAAGCAAGGCTTGTGAGATTTGTGAGGCCTTGCAAACTTATTTTGAATTCTCAACTAATTCCATATATGAACACTACATGTTTATTACTGGAGCTCAGGAAAAGAGAAAGAATATGGAGCAGTGTTAAGACTGCTGAAACATCCAGCTGAGTCTTGAAAGTTTAGCCAATTGAAGAATACTTGCAAAGATAGGATTGACTTCAGTACAAGGGATCCTCCTGTGAGAACACATCTATGGAAGAACAGTAGCTTACTTTTAAGAATGTTATTGACATGTAGAACCAACAAGGTGGCTTATCATCAGCTGAAGAGCATTGACAGGATAATCTGTTTGGTTTTCCACTGTGCTGAGGGGCAATCTAAGCCTTCCAAGCTCAGGTCAATAATGAAACTTTCAAAAGGGTCAGCAGATAGATTGAAGCCAGAACACTGGATTTAAATATGAAATTGAATTGAATGACATATTGTCACTAGTATCTAACAAAAACAGTATTATGGAGGATATTTAAAAAGGAAGCAAGAGAAGCTAATGTATGACACCTAAATGATGTGCAAAGCCTTTGAAGGAGATCAATGATGCTGGAACATAGTGTATTGTCTTCCAGATTCAGTACGAAGAAGTATCACATCATGCTCTGGTAGTCATCAACTCAGCCTCTCAATGCACTTTTCCTCCGATCAGGTTCCGAATAGTATATCCAATTAGGAGTCCCATTTTGGCTTCTGAAGGTGGAGATCCTAAAGAAGATCCCTACTGAAGCAGTACTCTGTCTTTTCAGGTTAAATGTGGAGGGGTATTCGAAGATGGATGCCCTCTCTCCAACGTTAACAGTACAAAGAAAACCCTTCAGTCGTTGAACTACTATTATATGGGAGAAATGATTCACAATGCAGCTGTAGGTAAGGGGGTTTATAAGTCTGCCTGGACAGCTGGGGATGATATCCCTCTCCTTTCCCTCTTTCTGTCTCCTCTTTCTCACCTGAGAGTCAAGAAACTGAACATTATCCCTAACCCAATGGTGAACTCTCTCTCTGCTGCCTAATTGGATAAAATCCCTGTTAGGTGATTGTTTCCGACACTTGACACAAGCATTGAGTCTCAGTCTAAAAGTACTCTGGATTGTCTGTGTTGGAGCCTGTAATCTGTACTTTCCTGTTTACCTCCAAAAATGGAACAAAATAATTATAAAACAAATGCAATGGATTTCATTTATTCTTTGGTTCTTGAGGCAGGTTAACCAATTGATTATTTAACATCTATGGGAAGACTTTCTCAAAGCAAATTAATTATGATTGTAACCTACTGTTTCCAATTAGTGACTTAAGTCTTTTTATTTAAGGATTTGTCTGAATATATTATTCTGTTAAAAAACCTGTATGAATTATAATACGCTTAATTTGTCCCCAGTTCTTGTCAATTGAAAACAGCTCTAAAACATGACATTTCCTTTCTTAAAGTTGTACGGGAGCACCAATCTGATATTTCTGGAAGATCACTGCAGTCCTGTGGGATATGCATCAGAATGCTTCATTATTGATCAATGCTGACTATCATGACAAGTATATAAAACTACAGTCAGTTGGAAACGTTCTAAAATTAAAGAAGGAATTGGGGAAGGTACATCCTTCTGGTCCTAACATTCTATGATGGTAGAGGATTTTCTAAAAATCGAACCTTCCACCAAACCTGTCACATTCCCCTGCTTTCTCCAATACAGTCCCCTTCGCTAATCCCTTTGATCCACTGACCTTTTCTGGTAGACCACCCCATCAAGGTCCATGGTGGCAACCTGCAAACCATTCAATTTTATTGGTGCAGCAGCTTCTTTCCATCAACTTTGATGAAGAAGTCAACAAGCAGCATAATATTAAGGCTCTGCTACTAAAATAAATTAAGCTTCCTGCTATTGATCCAGAATAGCACTTGCGACCTTTAAGTGGCATTTGGATAGGTACATGGATGGGTGCTTAATCTAGGATAGAAGTTCGGCACAACATCGTGGGCCGAAGGGCCTGTTCTGTGCTGTATTGTTCTATGTTCTATGTTCTATGTTCTATGTTCTAATGGCTGCTCATGAAGGCCACAGTCCTGCTGAGAGTAAAATTCAATCCCAACGTTCCTATCGTTAAATTCATTTCAGTCAAATTTCTCTCAATGATTGCATTGCGACTGCTTGATTATAGACCCCTCCACCTCCTATTGCTTCCTGGCTGGTTGTGTTCTTCCAGCTTCCTGCTTGTCTACCTTGGATTTCAGCATCTGCACTTTTTTTTGACTCTGAATATAGAATTTAGCAGGTAGAGACAGTGAGGATCAGAATGTATGTATTCTCCAAGATATACTGTAATTTACTCATCATTCAATATCAAGCTTGAAATTACTGAGGCATTTTGACAAGGTGAACAGGGAAAAGTCTTCACTCTTCAGTGAGTTAAGTCAAGAATTAACTAAAAAGGAAGAAAAATTTGTGTTTCATGATCTCAGGTTCATCTAAAACATTTTACAGCCAATGAAGTTATTTTGAAGTGAAGTTATTGTTGCAATTTGCACAAAGCAAACTTCTGCAAACCGCAAAGTGACATTTGTTATGCACAGAATAACCACCCCCCCCCAACACCCCGGCAAATATATTAAGATGATAGCATAGACCCCCAACTTTTCTAATGTTTTAAAGGCAAGTGTAAGGCATTATGTTTTGGATGCAATTCAATTGATCAAACTGCCAGGCTTGAAGCAAAACATGCTTTATTCTTTCACTAATGTTATAATACAAACAAAAGAAAGAAGGATTGGAATAACAACACTATTGAAAAACTTAACAGAATAATAGACTATTTAAGAAGCAATCGTTTCAATATAGTAATATCCCATAAACACACCCTTGGCAAAGACAAATTCAGAAAAATAGATTGTCTCACATACAATTCCAGTAGCAGGAAGAGAACCCAAACTTTTTGCTGTAACAGAGAGAGGATTAACAGCTTCCATATCCATTTTCAATACGCCAGCAACAACTGCTGAAAGCTAACTAAAATCCTGTTTCTGTCAGAGATTGACCTAATGCCTTTATGCTGCTTCTATTGTTCCAACTTTAAAATAAAGCCCTCACAAGCTGCTTATTGGCTAACAAACCGTTCAGTATCTCTGTCTCAACCTCTCTTCCCAAAAATAAAACAAGACAAAACACACCTCTTAAAGCCATAGTATCATCACACAATGACCAGATAATCAGTTTTAGCGATGCTGATTGAAGCTTAAGTGATGGCAGAAGGGATAACTTCTATGTGTATTTTTCGAGGTAATACCATAGGATCTTTCACATCTCATCCAAAATAGAATACCTCCAACTGTATTACTCACTTAATATTGCATTGGAGTATTGGCTTCAATTTTCCTGTTCAAAGTTTTGGAGCAAGATTAGTAACTCCAACTAAGAGGCATGAGTGATAATAACTTAGACATGCTTGACATTAGATCAGAGTTGAAAAGTGTAGTGCTGGAAAAGCACATCAGGTCAGGCAGCATCCGAGGAGTAGGAGAATTGACATTTTGGGCATAAGCCCTTCATCAGGAATGTGGGGGAGAGGGGGCTGAGAAATAAATAAGAGGGAGGTGGGTCTGGGGTAAGGTAGCTGGGAAGGCAATGGAATGGGAGGATTGGGGACAGCCGTTTGGGCGCCAACATTTTGGCACGGCCATTTAGCTGATTTGGTACCAGCCCATTTGGCGACGGACGTTTTGGCACTTGGAAAAAAATGTTGACTGATTCATCATCATTCAAAGGTAGAACTTTGAAAAGTTTTAAAACTGTAACTTTATTGAAAAATAAAAACATTAAATCTGTTAATCACTAAAACCTGTAACATAGCTTAATTTAGTTCATTTCGTAATTAGAACTTTAAAAAGTTTTACCACTGTAACTTTTTTGAAAAATAAAAACATTAAATCTGTGAATCACTAACAACTGTAACATTGCTTTATTTAGTGCATTTAATAATTATGAGCAAGGCTCCTCGATAACATCGATAACATCCAGGTTTTCAAATATAAGAACAGTTTCCATACAGACAAATAAAGAAATGTTCTTAGCGCCAAAAAGTCCATGGCCAAATGGGCTGGCATCAAATAGGTTTGGCGCCTAAACGGCCATGCCAAAGCACTGGCGCCCAAGCGGCTGTGCCAAAACGTACCAACCCGAAGGTGATAGGTAAATGCAGGTGGGAGGTTGATAGGTTAGAAAGGAGGGTGGAGCGGATAAGTAGGAAGAAAGATGGACAGGTAGGACAGTTCAAGATCAGTACAAACAACTTGTATTTGTATAATTCTTTCTTATCTGAATGCTGTTGTTCTTATCTCATAAGTGAAAGGTTCTTTAGGCAATTATATGGTCTCATGTGTGAAAGTAGCTGCATTCTGGACAGTTTTGTCAAATAGAGTTATTGTACACACATAACTAATTAATAAGGATATTAGAATAAGAAGATTGTAGAGAGAATCAGGATTTAGCACTTTAATTTATGAGATCCAACTTTAGTCTTGCACCATAAAAGGTGATTATCAAGGGTGGTGCTTTATGCACTCAATGTACGACAGCATTCCCAAGCTTTCTTCTGTTAATTATTATTGTTGTACATCTGTTTGTATAATTATAATTACCCCACATTCTCCCAATTCATTGACTTCACAAATCGACCTCGAAATCTCACCATTCTCCCTGAAAATGTTCGCTTCAGACTTGGAAGTGAGGCATTTCGTTAGGTGAAAGTAATTGCTTTGAACTATCTTCTCAATGGTCTGGGATTCTGCTCTGCTATCAGATTAATTATTTTGTTCACCCCAATCAATAATCTGAGGACAGCTTAATGATAGAAGGAAATCCCTGCAGTTCCACTCTACTGCCCCATTGGTAGTCCAAATTATGTATGATCTCCGTTGATTTGTATCTCCATGCACAATTGTACCTTTCCTGTTTAAATCCCTGATCTACATCTTGGCTCTCTTCCTAGCTCTGGTAAAATCCGGATATGGCAGCATTTATTGAATTGTGGCCTGTTGAGCTCTTTATCATGTATTACTTGATAATCCTGAAAGCATTATCACTTGCAGGAAGTGCACCCATCTCCAGCTCCTCCAAGACCGTGTTAGGGAACTGGAGCTGGAGTTGGATGAACTTCGGATCATTCGGGAGGCAGAGGGGGTCATAGATCGGAGCTATAGGGAAGTAGTAACTCCAAAGATGGCAGATAGATGGGTGACAGTGAGGGGGACTGGGAGGAAGCAGCCAGTGCAGGGACCCCCTGTGGTCGTTCCCCTCAAGAACAAGTATACCGTTTTGGATACTTGTGGGGGGGACGACTTACCAGGGGTAAGTAACGGGGCTCAGGCCTCTGGCACGGAGCCTGTCCCCGCTACTCAGAAGGGAAGGGTGGAGAAGAGCAGAGCAATAATAATTGGGGACTCGATAGTTCGGGGCACAGATAGGCGGTTTTGTGGGAACGAGAGAGACTCACGTTTGGTATGTTGCCTCCCAGGTGCAAGGGTACGTGATGTCTCTGATCGTGTTTTCCGGGTCCTTAAGGGGGAGGGGGAGCAGCCTGAAGTCGTGGTCCATATTGGCACCAATGACATAGGTAGGAGGAGTGCTGAGGATGTTAGACAGGCTTTTAGGGAGCTAGGTTGGAAGCTCAGAGTTAGAACGAACAGAGTTGTTGTCTCTGGTTTGTTACCCGTGCCACGTGATAGAGAGTCGAGGAATAGGGAGAGAGAAGAGTTAAATGCGTGGCTACAGGGATGGTGCAGGAGGGAGGGATTTCGGTACTTGGATAACTGGGGTTCTTTCTGGGGAAGGTGGGACCTCTATAAACAGGATGGTCTGCACCTGAACCTGAGGGGCACCAGTATCCTTGGGGGGAGGTTTGCTAGTGCTCTTGGGGGGGGTTTAAACTAACTCTGCAGGGGCATGGGAACCCAGACTGTAGCTTTAGGGTGCAGGACCTGGAGTGTAGGGAGGTTAGGAATATGGCATCAATCTTAAAGGAGGGTGCCTGTAAACAGAAGAGTGGCTTGAAGTGTGTGTACTTTATTGCCAGAAGTATACGAAATAAGGTAGGTGAACTCGCAGCGTGGGTTGGTACCTGGGACTTCGATGTTGTGGCTATTACGGAGACATGGCTAGATCAGGGACAGGATTGGCTGTTGCAGGTTCCAGGGTTTAAATGTTTTAGTAGGGTCAGAGGTGGGGGCAAAAGAGGGGGAGGTGTGGCTTTGCTTGTCAAAGATAGTATTACAGCGGTGGAAAGGAAGATGGACGAAGATTTGCCATCTGAGGTAGTTTGGGTTGAGGTTAGGAATAGGAGAGGTGAGGTCACCCTGTTAGGAGTCTTTTACAGGCCTCCTAATAGTCCTAGAATCGTTGAAGAAAGGATTGCGAAGATGATTCAGGAGAAGAGTGACAGTAATAGGGTGATTGTTATGGGAGACTTTAACTTTCCTGATATTGATTGGGAAAGCTATAGCTCAAGTTCGTTAGATGGGTCAGTGTTTGTGCAATGTGTGCAGGAGAGTTTCCTGACACAATATGTAGATAAGCCAACAAGAGGTGAGGCCATACTGGATTTGGTTCTGGGTAACGAACCAGGCCAGGTATTAGAACTAGAGGTAGGTGAGCACTTTGGGGACAGTGACCACAATTCGGTGATTTTTACTCTAGTGATGGAGAGGGATAAGTGTGTACTACAGGGCAAGAGTTATAGCTGGGGGCAGGGAAATTATGATGCGTTGAGGCATGACTTAGGATGTGTGGATTGGAAAAGTAGATTCCAAGGCAAGAGCGTAATTGATATGTGGAACTTGTTCAAGGAGCAACTATTGAGTGTCCTTGATAAGTACGTACCTATCAGGCAGGGAGGAAAGGGTCGTGTGAGGGAGCCGTGGTTTAATAAGGAGTTGGAATCCCTTGTTAAATGGAAGAGGGCGGCCTTTGTAAAGATGAGGCGTGAAGGTTCAATAGGGGCAATTGAGAGTTATAAGGTAGCCCGGAAGGACCTGAAGAGAGAGCTAAGAGCAGCAAGGAGGGGACATGAAAGGTCCTTAGTTGGTAGGATTAGGGAAAACCCTAAGGCTTTCTATAGGTATGTTAGGAATAAAAGAATGACTAGGGAAGGAATAGGTCCAATCAAGGATAGTAATGGGAAGTTGCGTGTGGAGGCTGAAGAGATTGGGGAGGCGCTGAATGAATACTTTTCGTCAGTATTCACTCAGGAACAGGACATTGTTGTCGATATAAATACTGAGGCACGAATAAGTAGAATGGATGGCTTTGAGATATGTAGAGAAGAGGTGTTGGAAATTCTGGCAAGGGTGAAAATAGATAAGTCCCCTGGGCCTGATGGCATTTATCCTAGGATTCTATGGGAAGCAAGGGAGGAGATTGCAGAGCCATTGGCCTTGATTTTTGTGTCCTCTTTGTCGACAGGAGTAGTGCCAGAGGACTGGAGGCTAGCAAACGTGGTTCCCTTGTTCAAGAAGGGGAGTAGGGATAATCCTAGTAACTATAGGCCAGTGAGTCTCACTTCTGTTGAGGGCAAAGTCTTAGAGAGAATTGTAAGGGATAGGATTTATGCACATCTGGATAAGAATGATGTGATCAAGGATAGTCAGCATGGTTTTGTGAAGGGCAGGTCGTGCCTCACAAACCTTATTGAATTCTTTGAGAAGGTGACTAAGGAGGTAGATGAGGGGAAAGCGGTAGATGTGGTATATATGGATTTTAGTAAGGCGTTTGATAAGGTCCCCCATGGTAGGCTACTGCAGAAAATACAGAGATATGGCATTGAGGGTGAGTTGGAGGTTTGGATTAGGAATTGGCTCTCTGGAAGAAGACAGAGGGTAGTAGTTGATGGCAAAGGTTCATCTTGGAGTGCCGTCACTAGCGGTGTTCCGCAAGGATCTGTTTTGGGACCATTGCTGTTTGTCATTTTTATAAATGACCTGGAGGAAGGGTTAGAAGGTTGGGTGAGCAAGTTTGCGGATGATACGAAAGTCGGAGGAGTTGTAGACAGTGAGGAAGGATATGGCAGGTTACAGCGGGATATAGAGAAGCTGCAGAGCTGGGCAGAAAGGTGGCAAATGGAGTTCAATGTAGCTAAGTGTGAAGTCATTCACTTTGGTAAGAGTAATAAAAAGATGGATTACTGGGCTAATGGTAGACTACTTGGTAGTGTGGAAGAGCAGAGGGATCTTGGTGTCCATGTACACAGATCTCTGAAAGTTGCCACCCAGGTAAGTAGTGCAGTGAAGAAGGCATATGGCGTACTGGCTTTTATTGGTAGAGGAATTGAGTTCCAGAGTCCTGAGGTCATGCTGCAGTTGTATAAGACTCTGGTGCGGCCGCATCTGGAATATTGTGTGCAGTTTTGGTCGCCATACTATAGGAAGGATGTGGAGGCACTGGAACGGGTGCAGAGGAAGTTTACCAGGATGTTGCCTGGTATGGTAGGAAAATCCTATGAGGAAAGGCTGAGGCACTTGGGGTTGTTTTCATTGGAGAAAAGAAGGTTTAGGGGTGATTTGATAGAGGTGTACAAGATGATTAGGGGGTTAGATCGGGTTGACAGTGAGAACCTTTTTCCACGTATGGAGTCAGCTATTACAAGGGGGCATAGCTTTAAATTAAGGGGGGGTAGATATAGGACTGATGTTAGGGGTAGGTTCTTCACTCAGCGAGTCGTAAGTTCATGGAATGCCCTGCCAGTAGCAGTAGTGGACTCTCCCTCTTTATGGGTATTTAAGCGGGCATTGGATAGGTATATGGAGGATAGTGGGTTAGTGTAGGTTAGGTGGGCTTTGATCGGCGCAACATCGAGGGCTGAAGGGCCTGTACTGCGCTGTATTCTTCTATGTTCTATGTTCATAAGTGTTGAGTCAAAGAGTTTCAGCTGTGTAGCAGCAACTCAGATGGTGCTAAACTTTGTTAGTGTTGGGTGGACCTACATTCAGTAGTGTTGTTTAGAAATTGGAATTCGTCTTCATGTAGGACAAAATCATTTAGAATCTATGTTTAGTCAAGCTGTTAATTTGCAGGTACTGCAAACTCATTGCAGAATTGGCTGCAATGTGGCTCAAATATTAATGTGCAAATTCTACTCTGCTGTTTGAAACAACCACATCAGGGATACCATGGTGAAGATCTCCTGGAAGACTTGAATGACTGCCTCCATGGTCATATACACAATTTCTTAATATTGATCCATCAGGAGAAACATCATTGGTAATACGATGAGAGCTTCCATTAAGTAAAAAATAATTCAATTTACCCACATTCCCAAGGTCTGGTTTGGAAACTTGGGAGTACAAACAGTTCTCTTTTTCTGGTTCACGGTTAGCAGATTTTGGACCATTGGTAATGCATTTATACATCTCCCTGGTGATCCCAGGCCACCACATTGAGGGCCAAATTCAAAGCCTGCAAACATAGTGATTATTAAGAGTCCTGGGCACAGTTTCTCTCCTCTTGAAGTAAAACTGGAATGACCAGTCATTTGTCATACATTATTTTGTCATCAACAAGGGACTATTTTTATTCATTTGTGGAATGTGGACAATACTGTTTCGAATTTATTGCCCATCCCTAACTGCCCTTGGGAAGGTGTTGGGAAGGATGTTCCTAAGATTCCAAGATTTTAATCCCACATTTCCGCATAGTTAAAATGATTCCTGTTTTCAAAATATATCACAATAGCCATACCTCAGTGCAACATCAGTGGAGTATTTTATTCCTCTCTGATCTGGCTAGACCCATTGTGACTTATTGGTCATTGTGCCAATGTGAACCAACATATAGGACACAATTTCTTGGATGAAATCAACATCATGGTAAAGCTATCAATCATCATTCCAGAGAACCCATCTGCCATTGTCCATAGTTTTCACTTAATAGAGACTGTTTCATCAGTGAACCTCATGAGATAAAGCCAAACTCTTTACAATCTTGGAGGCATCACTGCAAGCTCATTCTCAACCAGTACGGAAACTAAAGGCTTGTGATCTGTCTCAATTGCCACTTTCAGACCAAGAGTGTAATCTGAAAATCTCTTTCAAGTCTACAAAACTGATAGTCTTCTTCTCAATCACTGCATATCTGTCTCTCTATCAGATAATGTCCATAATGTCCAATGACTGGTTTGCCATTTGTCCAATTTTTTATGGTCTATGTTATCCATCTCAGAAACTAAATCTTCCATACAATTCTGTTCCTAATATCGCAACTTTCTAATATGATTAGGCACTTTATTTTCTTCAAATAATTTTGTTTTGCAATAATTGCAGTTCCTCATGCTTTGCTGCTATTTTAGAGGATTTTCCCAGTCTTTGAAGTTTTAATGGAGGATTCCTGCCTTTTGTAGCTGTAATGAAGGTGCTCACCTTTTGTCACTTTAATGGAAGATTTGTTGCCATAAGAACATAAGCAGTTTGAGCAGAAGTAGACCATTCAGCTCAACAAGTCTGCTCTACTATTCAATGAGATTGTGGCTGTTCTGATAATCCTCAACTCCACCCTCCTGCCTTTCCTCTATCATCCTTAATTCCCTTGTTAATTAAAATATGTCAAATGCAGCTATGTAACAAACCAGCAATGACAACCTTCTGCACGAAAGAATCCCACAGATTTATTACCATCTGAGAGAAAAGAACTCCTCACTTCTGTCTAAAATGGGCAACCTATCATCTGAGATGCCTTTTTGTCCTAGATATTACTACAAGAGAAAACAATCTCTCAATATCAACCCTGCCAAACCATTTAAGAATTTTATATCTTTCAAATAAGGCCACCTCTCATTCTTCTAAATTCCAATGAGTACAAAGCCAATCTACTCAATGTCTACTCATAAAAAAGTCCCTCCATATCCAAAATCAACCCAGTGATCTTTATCTGGACTGCCTCCATGCTAGTGTATTGTTCCTAGACAAGAGCACCACGGTGGTACAGTTGTTAGCACTGTTGCCACATAGTGCTCTAGACCTGGATTCGATTCCAGCCTGGGGTCACTGCCTAAATGGAGGTTATACGTTCTAAGTGTGTCTGTGTGGGTTTCCTCAGGGTGCTCTAGTTTCCTGCCACAATCCAAAGATGTCCAGAATTGAGTGGTTCTGGAAAGGCACAGCAAGTCAGGCAACAACTGAGCAGCAGGAAAATCGATGTTTCGGGCAAAAGTCCTTTATCAGGAATCCTGATGAAGGAATTTTGCCCGAAACATCGACTTTCCTGCTCCTCGGATGCTGCCTGACCTGCTAAGCTTTTCCAGCACCACTCTAATCTAGAATCTGATCTCCAGCATCTGTACTCTTCACTTTTGCCTACAATCCAAAGATGTGCCATTCAAAGGTGACATCTTGACATAAGCGCTGTATTTGACTAGGTATGGCATCAAGGAGCTTAGAATTTGTGGGTGGCATGGTGGCACAGTGGTTAGCACTGCTGCCTCACAGCGCCAGAGACACGGGTTCAGTTCCCACCTCAGGCGACTCTCTGTGTGGAGTTTGCACGTTCTCCCCATGTCTGCGTGGGTTTCCTCAGGGTGCTCCGGTTTCCTCCCACAGTCCAAAAATGTGTAGGTTAAGTGAATTGGCCAAGTCAAATTGCCCGTAGTGTTAGGTGAAGGGGTAAATGTATGGGAATGGGTCTAGGTGGGTTGCGCTTCGGCGGGTAAGTGTGGACTTGTTGGGCCAAAGGGCCTGTTTCCACACTGTAAGTAATCTAATCTAATCTAAAAAAAGGGGCATCAGGGATAAACTCTCCAGTGGTTGAAGTCATACCTGGCACTTAGGAAGATTGCATGGTTGTTGGAGGTCAATCATTTCAGCACCAGCACATCACTACAGAAGTTCCTTAGGGTAGTGTCCTCGGCCCAACCATCTGCAGTTACTTTATCAATGACCTTCCCTCCATCTTAAGGTCAAAAGTAAGGATGTTCACTGATGACTGCATAATATTCAGCTCCACACCTAGATAATGAGGCAGTCCATGTGCAAATGCAACAAAATCTGGACAATATCCAGACTTGGGCTTGTAATGATATGATATTCGCACCACACAAATGCCAGGCTCTGACCATGGAATGCAAAACGTGCGCCCACACCTCCCCCCCTTACGTCCCTCCAAGGCCCCAAGGGATCCTTCCATATCCGCCACATATTCACCTGCACCTCCACACACATCATTTACTGCATCCACTGCATCCTTGGACTCCTCTATCGCCAGACCATAGCAACATGACGGCTGAAGGAAGAGCTCCTCATCTTCCGCCTAGGAACCCTCCAACCATAAGGGATGAACTCAGATTTCTCCAGTTTCCTCATTTCCCCACCCCCCACCTTGTCTCTGTCAAATCCCTCGAACTCAGCACCACCTTCCTAACGTGCAATCTTCTTCCTGACCTCTCCGTCCCCACCCCCACTCCGGCCTTTCACCCTCACCTTATCACCCTCACCTTAACCTCCTTCCACTTATCGCATTTCAAACGCCACTCCCCCAAGTCCCTCCTCCCTACCTTTTATCTTAGCCTGCTTGGCACACTTTCTTCATTCCTGAAGAAGGGAAATATCAATTCTCCTGCTCCTTGGATGTTGCCTGACCTGCTGTGCTTTTCCAGCAACACATTTTCAGCTATGACCATCACAAGTAAAAGATACTGGATTAGTGGCGCTGGAAGAGCACAGCAGTTCAGGCAGCATCCAAGTAGCTTCAAAATCGACATTTCGGACAAAAGCCCTTCATCAGGAATAAAGGCAGTGAGCCTGAAGCGTGGAGAGATAAGCTAGAGGAGGGTGGGGGTGGGGAGAAAGTAGCATAGAGTACAATGGATGAGTGGGGGAGGGGATGAAGGTGATAGGTCAGGGAGGAGAAGGTGGAGTGGAGAGGTGGAAAAGAAGATAGGCAGATAGGACAAGTCCGGACAAGTCATGGAGACAGTTACTGAGCTGGAAGTTTAGAACTAGGGTGAGGTGGGGGAAGGGGAAATGAGGAAACTGTTGAAGTCCACATTGATGCCCTGGGGTTGAAGTGTTCCGAGACGGAAGATGAGGCGTTCTTCCTCCAGGCATGTGGTGGTGAGGGAGCGGTGGTGAAGGAGGCCCAGGACCTCCATGTCCTTGGCAGAGTGGGACGGGGATTTGAAATGTTGGGCCACGGGGCGGTGTGGTTGATTGGTGCGGGTGTCCCGGAGATGTCCCCTAAAGCGCTCTGCTAGGAGGCGCCCAGTCTCCCCAATGTAGAGGAGACCGCATCGGGAGCAACGGATACAATAAATGATATTAGTGGATGTGCAAGTAAAACTTTGATGGATATGGAAGGCTCCTTTAGGGCCTTGGATAGAGGTGAGGGAGAAGGTGTGGGCGCAGGTATTACAATTCCTGCGGTGGCAGGGGAAAGTGCCAGGATTGGAGGGTGGTTTATTTGGGGGTGTGGACCTGACCAGATAGTCGTGGAGGGCACAGTCTTTGCGGAAGGCGGAAAGGGGTGGGGAGGGAAATATATCCCTGGTAGTGGGGTCTGCTTGGAGGTGGCGGAAATGTCAGCAGATGATTTGATTTATGCGGAGGTTGGTAGGGTGGAAGGTGAGCACCAGGGCTGTTCTGTCCTTGTTACGGTTGGAGGGGTGGGGTCTGAGGGTGGAGGTGCGGGATGTAGACGAGATGTGTTGGAGGGCATCTTTAACCACATGGGAAGGGAAATTGCGGTCTCTAAAGAAGGAGGCCATCTGGTGTGTTCTGTGGTGGAACTGGTCCTCCTGGGAGCAGATCCGGCGAAGGTGGAGTAATTGGGAATACGGGATGGCATTTTTGCAAGAGGGAGGGTGGGAAGAGGTGTAATCCAGGTAGCTGTGGGAGTCAATTGGTTTGTAAAAAATGTCAGTGTCAAGTCGGTCGTCATTAATGGAGATGGAGAGGTCTAGGAAGGGGAGGGAGGTGTCAGAGATGGTCCAGGTAAATTTAAGGTCAGGGTGGAATGTGTTGGTGAAGTTGATGAATTGCTCAACCTCCTTGCGGGAGCACGGGGTGGCGCCAATGCAGTCATCAATTTAGCGGAGGAAGAGGTGGGGAGTGGTGCCGGTGTAATTACGGAAGATCAACTGCTCTACGTAGAGACATGCATAGCTGGGGCCCATACGTGTGCCCATGGCTATCCCTTTGGTCTGGAGGAAGTGGGAGGATTCAAAGGAGAAATTGTTAAGGGTGAGGACCAGTTTGGCCAAACGAATGAGAGTGTCAGTGGAAGGGTACTGTTGGGGACGTCTGGAGAGGAAAAAACTGAGGTCTTGGAGGCCCTGGTCATGGCGGATGGAGGTGTAGAGGGATGGGATATCCATGGTGAAGATGAGGCGTTGGGGGCCAGTGAATCGGAAGTCTTGGAGGAGGTAGAGGGCGTGGGTGATGTCTCGAACGTATGTGGGGAGTTTCTGGACTAGGGGGGATAGGACAGTATCGAGGTAGGTAGAGATGAGTTCAGTGGGGCAGGAGCATGCTGAGACAATGGGTAGGCCAGGGTGGTTAGGCTTGTGGATCTTGGGAAGGAGGTAGAACCGGGCAGTGCGGGGTTCCCGGACTATGAGGTTGGAAGCTGTGGGTGGGAGATCTCCTGAGGTGATGAGGTTCTGTATGGTCTGGGAGATGATGGTTTGGTGATGGGGGGTGGGGTCATGGTCGAGGTGGAAGAGGTGTCCTCGAGTTGACGTTTGGCTTCAGCGGTGTAGAGGTCAGTGCGCCAGACTACCACTGCACCCCCTTTATCCGCTGGCTTGATGGTGAGGTTGGGATTGGAGCAGAGGGATTGGAGGTGTCCCCATGACTTGTCCGGACTTGTCCTATCTGCCTATCTTCTTTTCCACCTATCCACTCCACCTTCTCCTCCCTGACCTATCACCTTCATCCCCTCCCCCACTCATCCATTGTACTCTATGCTACTTTCTCCCTACCCCCACTCTCCTCTAGCTTCTCTCTCCACGCTTCAGGCTCACTGCCTTTATTCCTGATGAAGAGCTTTTGCCCGAAACGTCGATTTTGAAGCTACTTGGATGCTGCCTGAACTGCTGTGCTCTTCCAACACCACTAATCCAGAATCTGGTTTCCAGCATCTGCAGTCATTGTTTTTACCTCACAAGTAAGAGATAATCTAACCACCACCCATTGATATTCAATGATGTTACCACCACTGAATCTCCCACTGTCAACATCCTAGGGGTTATCATTTACCAGAAATTCAACTGGAATAACCACACAAACTCTGTTGTAAGAGTAGGTCTGAGGCTGGGAAAACTGTGGTAAGTCACTTCCTGGCTCCCCAAAACCTGCGCACCATTGACAAGGCACCAGTCAGGAGTGTGATTGAATATTCCCTACTTGCCTGGATAAGTGCAGCCCCAACTACACTCCAGAAGCATGACAACATCCAGAACAAAGCAGCCTACTTGATTGGCACTAAGTCCACAAGCATCTACTCCATCACCACCAAAGCTCAGTAGCAGCTGTGTGTACCATCTACAAGATGTACTCCAGAAAGATCCTCAGACAGCACCTTCCAAGCCACAGCCACTTCTATCTAGAAGGACAAGGGCAGCAGCTATATGGAAATGTCATTACCCTCGAGTTCCCTTCCAACCCACTCACCATCTTGACTTGGAAATATATCACCTTTCCTTCACTGTTGCTGGGTCAAAATGCTGGAATTCCCTCCCAACTGGTATTGTGGGTCAACCCACAGCAGGTGGCGGTTCAAGAAGACAGCTACTACCACCTTCTCAAGGGCAACTAGGGACAGGCAATAAATGCTGGCCAGCCAACAATGCCCACAGCCCACAACGAATACATCAGAAAAAGGTTAGGTGAAATCGCCATGCTAAATTATCCACGGTTGTGTAAGCTATGTGGGATAGCTATAGTAAATGCAGAGTTATAGGGATGGGGTAGGTGGTGCAAATTCAATGGGCCAAATGGCCTCTATCTGCATTGCAGGGATTTTAATAAACTACTCTCAATATACCAGGTGTTATCTGACTAGTGCATTGTATAGTTTTAGCCTATAGATCTCCCTATTTATACGCTCCATTCCCTTTGAAATATAAGACCAACAGTTCATTTGCCTTCCCTATTACTCACTGAACTTCAATACTGGATTTTTTTGATTCGTACATGATGACGCCCAAAGCCTTCCACGCTGTAGCCATCTGCAGTCATTCTCCATTCAAATTCAATCGATGCTTTATTTTATTTCTCTTGTTTGTTTTGGAAATTTATCGGATTTTAAAACTTTTCACACCTTCTGGCTTACTATTAATCTTTGCTGAGATCTAATACGCAGTGTGTATAATTATAATTTGGAACACTGTCTGGGAGTCCTAGAGTGTGATGCTGAAAAAGTACAGCCAGTCAGGCAGCATCTGAGGAGCAGGAGAATCAACATTTTGAGCATAGGCTCTTTATCAGGAATGAGGCTTGTGGCCCATGGGACTCTCCAACCACACAGGATCAATGTGGATTTCACCAGTGTCCTCATTTCCCCTCCCCCTACTTTTTCCAGGTCCAACCTTCCAACTCGGCACTGCCCTCTTGACCTGTCCTACCTGCCATCTTCCTTCCCATCTATCCACTCCAACCTCCTCTCCAACTTATCATCATTACCCCATCTCCATCTACCTACTGCATTCTACCTCCCCCCCAGCCCCACGTTTCTCAACCACCTCCCTGCTCCCCCCCTACCCCCCCAACCTTGCCATTTATCTCTCAACCCCTTTGGGCCACAAGCCTCATTCCTGATGAAGGGCTTATGCTCAAAACATCAACTATCCTGCTCCTCAGATGCTGCCTGACTGGCTGTGCTTTTTCAGCGCCACACTCTTCAACTCTGATCTCCAGCATCTGCAGTCTGCACCTTTTCCACACTGCTCGGGAGGCCAAGTAACAAATGCAGATGCATTGAGGCACCTCCCACTCATAGATACACCACCAGTGGTACTGCCACTGGAAGAGTACACAATGGTTTTAAATTTTCTGGACACATATTCAGTCACGGCTGACAATATCAGACATTGAACGCAGCCCTGGCAAAACTGAAACAGCTAGTGATGATGGGGAAAACCAGAGTGAAACCGTTTTGGACACAGAGAGACCAGATCATCACAGAATAGGCCATAATATTATGGGGATTGTTCCAAGCATCGCCATCAGGTACTGGCTGGTTTCCACCAGAGTCATCTGTCTGGTTGCCAGGATTGGATGCAAACATAGCTGCATTGGTGGGGCAGTGCCCAGAGTGCCAACAAGCACAAACGTTACTGCCAGCAGCTCCCTCACATTTGGGGAATTGCCGGGTAAACCCTCGACTCAGTTACACATCAACTATGCCTGTCTCTTCATGGGCTCAATGTTTGCAGTCATTATGGACACCCACTCAAAGTGGTTGGACGCACATAGAGATCATTCATCAAACTCAGGGACGATGACAGAAAATCTTTACGCACCTATTGCAATACACGGACTCCAGAAGTATTGGTCACAGATAACAGGACATCGTTTACCAGCAGGGAATTTGTATAATTCCTAAAATCGAATGGCATTCGCCATATAAGGGCAGCTTCATACAATCCATCAACCAATGGTCTGGCAGGAAAAGCAGTCCAAACTCTGCAAGCAGGCATTAAGAAACAGCCAATAGCTTCTTCAGATAACAAACTGTCCTGAGTCCTACTTGATGTCAGACCATCACCCATGCAACTACAGGGACAGTTCCCGGCATGATCACTAAAGGGGAGAAGCCTCTGCACCCGCATTAAGTCTGATTTTCATGAAATCAGAAGTGTGAAACAGCATCATGAACACCAATTCTGGACACGAGACTCCATTCAGTGAGAGAGAAAGTTTACTTCAAGGGGTGAAGTTTCACATAGGAACCATGGGAACAGCTCAGCATGGAAAAGAGGCATGATGGGTGCAAGGTCCGGTCCAGTGATGTCTAAGGCTTGGGTAGGTGCGACAATCCTGAACAGCCAAGTGGATGATATGAAAGTTGCAAATTTGCAAACAATGCGGGAGCAAAATATTCCATGGCCTCTTGACAGCCTTTTCGACTGTTCAGGAACCGGTGGGTTCTCCCTCTCCATGAAGTATTAAAGAAACCTCAGAATCTGATATTTCACCACCTCGACACCTTTGCCAGCTGAAGAAGAAAATTGATTTCTTCCAAGAAGGCCCCGGGGCAAGAGGCAAGCAACTGCATGTTACATGTCACCTGCATCAGAGGCAGAGTTGGAGGAACCTGAGCCAGTGCTAAAACATTCTAGGAGGAGCTACAAAAATAACAATCTATGTCCTTAGACTCAGAAGGGTGTGATTTCATGATTGTAATGAGGACATTCAGGTAGACCTCACAGAATATGAGTTCCTCGATTGTGGCTGTTCACCTGGTCCAATCAGGAAGCTGTGGCTGACAGATAAGAACATGACTGTCAGGCATCCTATTTATTCTGAGAGTTGGCTGTGATGGAGCTGGATCAGTGTCAAGGACTCTCCACATGTGAATAAAGGGTGACTTAGTGATGGGATACCAGCCTCTGCTAAATTATTTCAAAATCAATTCAGGGTCAGATATTCCTCTTCTGATGCCCGTGTATTTGGAGGTCCATACTGGAGGTAAGTGGGACCACAATTCTAAACTCAGGCCATGTACAACAAATGTCATTCTCCCATGGTGCAGGAAATATGGAAGACTGCTACACAATACTTATGTAAAGTTATGCGAAGATGAGTTGTTAGATACCTGCTGCAAATGCAAGTTTCTCTCATACTGGTTCTTTTGCCAAATGGTCTGAAGGATGTGTGATCTATGTCAGCCAAGTCAATTTGTGCCTTTTGAGTGAAGCCACAGTGGAGTCAGAAACCTTTTGATAGGGGGTTTAAAAGGTTTTGCCAATTCCACATGTCATAATGTAATTGTGTATGATGAGCTAAGTATGTACTTGACACATTGCTTGGCCTGAGAATGTGCTCTTAAAAAAAGTTGTGACCATTAAATAAACCATTATTACTAAGTATTCGTATGCATTAGAGTTCTTTATTCAGTGGATAAAGTGCACTTATCAATTCAATAATATTTAGAACTGGATTTAAATTGGCCATTTGGATAGTACGTTTTCAGTTTCACATTGACATAAAGTTCAGAGACCTGTTGAGTCTTTGGGAAAAAAAATTAACACATGTGATTTGATTGAAACAATTGATCTGGTCAGACAATTCTGAAGACTTAATTGTATTGTACTGTCAATTCATCTGTTCATTTTGAATGCTATGTGCCTGCAGCCAAAATCATTAGTTTTTTTTTGCAACTTCCTTGCCATCCTGTTTTGGTCTGCTCATCATTGCCCATATTAACACCTTTCTCTCTCACCTTGTCTCTAATCTTTGATTTACCACATTTAAAAAAAAGATTCCTTTCTTCCCCCACCTCCATCATTTTATTTAAAACCCTCTCTACTTCTCTAGTTATGTGGCTTGAACAAATGTAGGTCCCAACACAGTTTAGGGGATGATTATGACATTGGTACAAACCCCACATTTCCCAATACTTGTGTCAATGCTGAAATAACCAGAACCTACTTACCCTATAAACTGTCTTTGAGCTACTCATTCATCTCTCTTATTTGATTTGGTGTATGCCAGTTTGCATGTGGCTCATGTAATAATCCAGATAATATGACTATTACGGCTCTGCTTCTTAATTTAGTGCCCAGCTCCTCTTATTGACCTCACAGAAACTCTTTCTTGATCCACCTATATTGTTTATAATTGCGTGGACCATGAAGCCTGGATCCTTCCCATTCCATTGTTTGTTCCTTTTGAACACTGAACAGATTTCCCAAATCCCAGCACAGGGTGGGCATCACAGCTGTCTGATGAAGAGAATGGTGTCAAATCCTCCAATCATACTGTCCGTTACTATCACTACATTTCTTTTTGCTCTTCCTACTTCAATGGTTTTCTGTGTCACTATACTATGGTCAGTTAGCTCTTCTATCCTGCGGCGCTCATTCTTTTCGAAACAGGCAGACAGCACCTCAAACTGTTGACCAAATGCAAAGGCTATTGTTTCTGTGCTTCTGCTTTCTGTATCCCATTATCTGCCTCACTTGGAGTCATGCCAACCTGTCCCTGAACACTGACAAAATCTTAAAAGGTGTGACTACCTCCTGTTATAAAGAATCCAGTAATGTCCCTTCCCTGGTGTATCATGGTGTCTATAACTCAGCTTGCAGCTCGTAAACTCTGAGTCAAAGCTTTTACACCATCAAACATTTACTGCCGATGTGTTTGCCTTGAATCACACTGATATCCAGGAGCTCCCGAATGTCATAGCTGTGGTACGTTATCTATCCTGCCATGCTTAATGTCTTTTAAGTAAGTGCTTAATTATATAATTAAATGATACATTTACTTATGACTTTTACATATCATATTGACATTGTCACGAATTGTTATACAATGTTGTACTGTAGGATTAGAGTACACCTTACTCAATTAAGAGACATTCACCAAATGACTAATTTTTTCTCCTGTAACAGAGTAAGAACCAATTCCAGGATTCCCGAAACGTCAATTTTCCTGCTCCTTGGATGTTGCCTGACCTGCTGTGCTTTTCCAGCACCACTCTAATCTTGACCCCAATTCCAGGAGGTGAGTTAGAAACAGCAAAAACAAAAACTGAAAAGCATATCTTTCTCCTGCTCCCTTAACTCCTTCCTTCACCTAACTCCCAGCACCCTATTGTAAATCACACTCAAGTGCTAAGTCATATGAAGTTGGCTGATTTAATATTTTCCGAACACAAAAAGCTTAGCTGATCCAGTTACAAAGGAAACTGTTTCACTACATCTTTAATTAACTATTCCCAATTGCTCTGACACCAGAAACTTGTTAAAACCCTTCTTCAGGCTTGGAGCTTTTGAATTTAAACCATTGGCCAGATACCTAACTGGAACAGCTACATTAACACCATGACTGCAAAAGAAGGTCAGAGGCTGGGAATTCAGTGTGACTAACCTACATCCTAAATCCTCATATTCTTTCCAATACATATGTGAAAGACTAAAGTCTAGAGTGAGATAGAGTGAGATGCTTGCCTGCAGCACTCAGGAAACTCGACATCATCAAGGAAAAATGACATGTTTGATTGTGATCCCACGAACCATCTGAAACATCATGATCTCCACTGCAAGTGCGTAGCGGCTCCAGTGTGTCCCCACTGCAAGATGTATTGCAGCAATTTGTCAGCAACTCCAAAACATTTGACCTCTACCACCTTAAATATTAAGAGGAGCAGGCATATGGAAATACTGTCATCTGCAATTATCACTCCAAGTCATACCTGGAGAAATATTGCTCTGCTTTCAACATTACTGGGTCAAAACTCTACAGCCCCTTCCCAAAAGGACTGTGCACATATTGAAAAAAAAATGTATAGATGGCAGCAGTTCAGAGGTAGTTTAGCATCAAAAAGAAGAACAATTAAGGATTCATCTCAAACTCTGGCTTTGCCAGCAATGCCCAAATCTCAGGAACAAATAATATACCTGTAAACCTGTATCATCTTAAATGACACAAGCATAATTCCTTCTAGATCAGTAGCCGTCGTGAGCATATACACACAATAGTATGCTTCAACTTGTGTTTGCATGAAGAATAATTAGTGCACGTAATCCTCTATTTTTCTCACATACACAACAGCATAGATTGTCTGGAACACAGAGCACATTGTGGAGCCCTAGGGAGATATGATCGGTAAGGGAATTCAAGGACTCTGATTTTTATGTTTAAAACGTACAATTACTGAGCTCTTACAGTAGGGGCAGCTAATTAAGCACAATTTGCCCCAATTACATCAGACAAGTTTGTAGGCCCTTATTTCTGAAAGCATTCCCTGACAGCAAAATGCCAGCAGCATCACTGCTCCTGGATGAAAATGTCATGTACAACTAATGAACACTTGTCACCTGCAATCATCAAACATTTGGTGATGAGAATGAACAGCCAGCTGCATTACATTCATATAAAGGACATGAACAAACAAAATTTACTGAATGTGAATCCAATGAATGTCAATTTTCAACATTGAAAAGTGGGAAGTCACCTGAATGCCTCTCTACTTTGATTGAATGTTGCAGTGCGTCAGACATTTTGCTGCAATGCAGAATATGTTCTGCACATTTAATCTCAATTTACAAATGATATGACTCTGTCTGAACATTGTTTCTGCAAATGCTGGATATAGGGAAAGATCTTAATACTATTTAGTGAACAAATTGAAAATGTTAACGTTGTACTATGCCTGTCATAATGTGAATAGTCATGGAAATATGGGAATTCTGCTATTCACCACCTGCAGACAAAACCTAAAGACAGATTTATATCAATGATTCAAAGATTAACGAGCCACTGAATTAACTGTGAGAAGGTGGCCTTTAGTGTAAGAACAAAATGACCATAGTCGTGTCATGTGGTTGAGTTGGAATATTATGTCAATGAAGTATTAAATCTCTTTTGGCTCCACTTTTGGTTGGCTTAATGATATCAATATATCTCCAATAGAGGCATTTCCTCATACCACATATTCTCACCTTGAGAATACATTTCCCCAATGTTTAGTAACTCTACAATAATTTCTGTGTTATCAAATAATTGAATCCGGACTTGGCTATTCCAGGACTTTTGGCCTTGGGTGGGGTGTGGTGCAGATTTAACAGAATGATATTTGAACTGATGGTAATGAAAACAGATTGCACAAATTTGATTTTATTCCTTTTAGTATAAAATAATGAGAGCAAATCTAAGCAAGTTGTTCAAGACAGTAGAAGGATTTGGTTGGTTCAATAAAAAGTAACTATTTCCTCAGTTGACGAATGCAAATCAAGGAAGTTGATTCTGAACTGCCCTCTGGAATAGCCTGGAAGCCTCAAAAAGGAATAAAGCCAGACAGGTCACCCAACTTCTGCAGTGGAAACAACAAAGGAACAGCCATACTTGTCACCCCTGCAAAGGCTTCCTTACTAATAGATATTTCCTCAAATGAAAGGATACAAAACAATGAAAGGATACAAAACAAACTTAAACTGTAGCCTTTGAAAAGTGAATTCTAAAAGCATTCTTTCACTGTAATAATGCTGTAAATAGGAAGGAGACTATAAATAGGAGAGTAGTGATAATGTGGCAGTACTGAGGTGTTAGGATAGTCATACACTGTCAGGAGGAACTTGCTTTGAGTCTCGTTAACTCCATGGTGTCTCCTAACATCAGATCAAACCTGGGCAAAGAAACATCTTGTTGGTTACTACCTACTGAACTCTTTGGCTGATGGATTTGTACTCATTCATGTTAAACAAATTGGAAGAAGAATGGCAAGAGTGAACAGCATGCTCTGGGTGTGGGCCTTCAGTGCCCATCACCAAAATGGATTCAGTAGCATCACTAGTTCTAGGCAGTCTGGCTCCTAAAGCTGCTAGATAGGGTATGGAGCAAGGGGTCAAGAAACCAACAGAAAGTGAAAAACTTATCTGACCTTTTCCTATACAATCTACCAATCACAAAGTCATCTGGCCCATAATAGGATTGATTGGAATAACCACCGTACAATTCTTATGGAGATGAAGTACAGGTGTCAAACTGAGGATACCCTCCATCATGCTGCATAGTGCTACCTCTACATAGGTCAGGATAGATTTTGAACAGAGGTTACAACACCACGATTTGGAAAATTGCCCAAGTGTGTCCTGTCCACAAAAAAACAGGACAAATGCAACCTGGCTAATTACTGGCCCATCAGTCTACTCTTAATCATCAGTAAAGTGTAAAATGATGGAAGAAATCATCAACAGTACTATCAAGCACTGATATTCAGTTTGGTTTTCACCAGGGCCACTTGGTTCCTTACCTTTTTACAGTATCGGCCCAAAGATGATAAAAGAGCTGAACTCCAGAGCTGAGGTGAGAGTGACTGTACTTGACAGCACTTGTCAGCACTTGATCATGTTTGACAAATTATTGCATCAGGGAGAAAGTGAGGACTGCAGATGCTGGAGATCAGAGCTGAAAATGCGTTGCTGGAAAAGCACAGCAGGTCAGGCAGCATCCAAGGAACAGGAGAATCGACGTTTCGGGCATTAGCCCTTCTCCAGGAATGAGGAAAGTGTGTCCAGCAGGCTAAGATAAAAGGTAGGGAGGAGGGACTTGGGGGAGGGGCGTTGGGAATGCAATAGGTGGAGGGAGGTCAAGGTGAGGGTGATAGGCCGGAGTGGGGGTGGGGGCGGAGAGGTCAGGAAGAAGATTGCAAGTTAGGAAGGCGGTGCTGAGTTTGAGGGATTTGACTGAGATAAGGTGGGTGGAGGGGAAATGAGGAAACTGGAGAAATCTGAGTTCATCCCTTGTGGTTGGAGGGTTCCCAGGCGGAAGATGAGGCGCTCTTCCTCCAACTGTCGTGTTGCCATGGTCTGGCGATGGAGGAGTCCAAGGACCTGCATGTCCTTGGCAGAGTGGGAGGGGGAGTTGAAGTGTTGTGCTACGGGGTGGTTGGATTGGTCGGTCCGGATGTCCCAGAGGTGTTCTCTGAAACGTTCCGCAAGTAGGCGGCCTGTCTCCCCAATATAGAGGAAGCCACATTGGGTGCAACAGATGCAATAGATGATGTGTGTGGAGGTGCAGGTGAAATTGTACTGGATATGGAAGCGTCCCTGGGGTCTTGGAGGGAGGTAAGGGGAGAGGTGTGGGCGCAAGTTTTGCATTTCTTGCGGTTGCCGGGGAATGTGCCGGGAGTGGAGGTTGGGTTGGTGGGGGGTGTGGACCTGACGAGGGAGTCACGGAGGAAGTGGTCTTTTCGGAACGCTGATAGGGGAGGGGAGGGAAATATATCCCTGGTGGTGGGGTCCGTTTGGAGGTGGTGGAAATGACGGCGGATGATACGCTGGACATGGAGGTTGGTGGGGTGGTAGGTGAGGACCAGTGGGGTTCTGTCCTGGTGGCGGTTGGAGGGGCGGGGCTCAAGGGTGGAGGAGCGGGAAGTGGAAGAGATGCGGTGGAGGGCATCATCGATCACGTCTGGGGGGAAATTGCGGTCCTTGAAGAAGGAGGCCATCTGGGTGGTATGGTTTTGGAACTGATCCTCCTGGGAGCAGATGCGGCGGAGACAAAGGAATTGGGAATATGGGATGGCATTTTTACAGGGGGCAGGGCGGGAGGTGGTGTAGTCTAGGTAGCTGTGGGAGTCGGTCGGTTTATAGTAAATGTCCGTGTCGATTCGGTCACCTGAGATGGAAATGGAAAGGTCTAGGAAGGGGAGGGAGGAATCTGAGATGGTCCAGGTGAATTTGAGGTCAGGGTGGAAAGTGTTGGTAAAGTGGATGAACTGTTCAACCTCCTTGTGCTCACATGACCATGGCAACACGACGGTTGGAGGAAGAGTGCCTCATCTTCCGCCTGGGAACCCTCCAACCACAAGGGATGAACTCAGATTTCTCCAGTTTCCTCATTTCCCCTCCACCCACCTTGTCTCAGTCAAATCCCTCAAACTCAGCACCACCTTCCTAACCTGCAATCTTCTTCCTGACTTCTCCACCCCCACCCCACTCCGGCCTATCACCCTCACCTTGACCTCCCTCCACCTATCGCATTCCCAACGCCCCTCCCCCA
The DNA here is from genome assembly GCF_047496795.1 of Chiloscyllium punctatum. Lineage (NCBI taxonomy): Eukaryota > Metazoa > Chordata > Chondrichthyes > Orectolobiformes > Hemiscylliidae > Chiloscyllium > Chiloscyllium punctatum. The sequence goes on along the minus strand of NC_092746.1, from coordinate 86,078,396 downwards.
AGTCCCTCCTCCCTACCTTTTATCTTAGCCTGCTGGACACACTTTCCTCATTCCTGAAGAAGGGCTGATGCCCGAAACGTCGATTCTCCTGTTCCTTGGATGCTGCCTGACCAGCTGCGCTTTTCCAACAACACATTTTCAGCAAATTATTGCATCACCAAATAACTGAAATCTAAGGAAATTGGGGGAGAAACCTCAAAACAGTCATTAACTTAGAAAATAGCAAGAGGAAAGTAGAGAAAACAAAATGGATTTGAGCAGAGTACCAAAGGTACAGTTTAAATGGAGGTCTACAGTTTTGAAAGCAGGAGATGGTGTAGCTTGATTTGATTTGATTTATTATTGTCACATGTACTGAAACACAGTGAAAAGTATTGTCTTGTATGCTATCCAGATCCAAATACCTTACACTAATACATCAGGATAATAGAACAGAATGCAGAATGCAGTATTACAGCAACAACGAAGACACAGAGAAAGATCAACTCTGAGATATGAGAGGTCTGTTCAAAATCTGATCATGGTGGAGAAGAAGCTATTCTTGAATCTGTTGGCATGGGCTTTCAAACTTTTGTATCTTCCCTAAGTGTGTGGAAGGGAGTATAACCGGAGTGGGAGGGGTTTTTCATTATGTTCGCTGCTTTCCTGAGGCAATGGGAAGTACAGATGGAGTCAATGTATGGAAGGCTGATGGAATTTGGCTGCGTTCACAATTCTGTATAATTCCTTATAGTCTTGGGCAGAAACAGTTGCCACACCAAGCTATGATGCATCCCGATAGAATACTTTCTATGGTACATCAATAAGAACTGGTAAGAATCATTGTGATCATGCCAAGTTTCTTCAGCCTTCTGAAGATGTGAAAGCATTTCTTGACCATAGCGTTGACCTGGATGGATCAGCACAGATTGTTGGTGATACTTACTTTGAGAAGCTTGAAGCACTTTGACCATCACCACCTCACCACCATTGATACAGAAGGGGCATATCTTCCACTCCACTTTCTGAAGTCAATGACCAACTCCTTCATTTTGCTGTCATTGAGGGAGAGATTGTCCGCTTTACTCCATGCCACAAAGCTCTCAATGTATTTCCTATACTCGGTCTCATTGTTGTTTAAGATCTGATCTGTTCCAGTGGTGTCATCAGCAAATTATAAATGGAGTTAGAGCAGAATTTGGGCACACAGCTGTGAGTGTACAAGGCATACGCAGCCTTGTGGGACACAGGTGTTGACGATTATGGTGGACAGAACTGAACGAGTATATGGCAGACCATGGCCATGCAGTTGTTTGCCAAATAAAGGAATGGCAATAAGGGATAAAGGAGTGGGGATGCAAGTGGAATAAAAGACAGGAAGCTCGAGTGATGCAAAATCAAGAAAGGAACTTTGAAGATCTGTAGAGCAGGTGACTGAACTGAAAGCAATCTATTTTATGTGAAACACCTCAAAAGAGATTAAATGCTCCACGAGTTTTCGATAAGCTGTGATAAATTACAGTATAAATGCCAACTTCTCATTTTTCATTCTGCTGAGACTTCAACAACTTTATTGGCTGTAACAAGCTGGGATCAGGCAACAGGTTCATTATTATGGGAGCTTTTATAACAGAAACATTTTTAACAATAAGATTGAAAATGGACATGCAAAAGGACTACCAATACAATGGGAAAACGGAAGTTTCATCAAAAAATTCATTTTCAAGTTCAAATAATTAAAATATTTAATCTAACTAATTTAGCTGCTAACTTCTGAAAATGCTGTGCAATTTTGAGCTTGAATTGTAAATGCAAAGTGAGAGCTGAATTAATTGAAATTATTCTGTTACTGAGGCTCTGCTTAATGACTATGAATAAACACTTCTTATTTTTAAAGGAAAGCTTGTAGTTTAACCTGGACAGCTCGTATCCTGCAATATGTGAGGGTCAGAGAGATGTGAAATCCCAAGGCCATATATTAATGGTCAAAGACAGTCTCTAGCACAAATTGTGGTAGTTACAACTAATTTGCAATTGAGACCAGAAAAATATGAGAAATTGCTGCTGCACTGTTTTTTCACAATGAAAATACTTTGCATTTCTGACAGGAGATTGTGATCATGGCTCCGACAGAAATGTAGAACCACACTTCCATCCTGACAGGTCCCTTGTAGTGTAGAATACTCAAAGGAAGGCAAACCATGCACTCTTTCTCACAGCAATCAGTTGCTGCATTCTGTAATATAAAAGTCCAGTATTAAGGATAGCCACTTTAACATGGCTGTGAACCAGACAAGTGTAAGCTTGGGTGCCGAGAGGGTACAGTGCCAGCTGGATAACGAGATGGCTGCCTGGTGGGTAAAGTGTGAAGAAGCCAAAGGTACAATGCCACTGGGTATGCTGCTAGGTGGACAACACTACAACTGGATATTGTTCCAGAAAACAAGGCAGCAAGGAGCCCAGGTGAGTGAAAGAGTTTTTAAAATTTATTCATTTGTGGGAGGTGGGCATCACTGGCTGGCCAGCATTTATTGCCCAAGGACTAGTTGCCCTTGAGAAGGTGGTGGTGAGCTGCCTTCTTGAAATGATGCAGTCAACCTATTGTGCGTTGACCCACAATACCTTTAGGGAGGAGACTCAAGGAGTTTGACCCAGCAACAGTGAAGGAACGGTGATATATTTCCACATCAGGACAGTAAGTGACCTGGAGGGGAAACTGAAGGTGGTGGTGCTCCCATATATCTGCTGCTCTTGTCTTTCTAGATACAAGTGGCCACGGGTTTGGAAGATGCTGTCTGAGGATCTTTGAATAATTTTTGTAGTGCACCTTGTAGCTAGTACAGTCTACTGCTACTGAGCGTTGGTGAGGGAGGCAGTGGATGCTTGTGGATGCATTGCCAATCAAGCAGGCTGCTTGGTCCTGGATGGTGTCAAGCTTCTTGAGAGTTGTTGCTGCTGCACTCATCCAGGCAAGTGGGAAGCATTCCATCACACTCCTGACTTGTGCCTTGTAAATGGTGGACAGGCTTTGGGGAGTCAGGAGATGAGTTACTCGTCAGAGCACTCCTTGTCTCTGACCTGCTATTATAACCACTGTGTTTATGTGGTGAGTCCAGTTGATAGTCCCCAGGATATTGATAGTGAGGATTCAGTGATGGTAACACCATTGAATGTCAAGAGGCAGTGGTTAGATTGTCTGTTACTGTCAATGGTCATAGCCTGGCATTTTTGTGGTGTGAATGTTACTTGCCACTTATCAGCCCCAAACTGGACATTGTCCAGATCTTGTTGCATTTGCACATGGATTGTTTCAGTAACTGAGAAGTCGCAAATGCTGAACATGGTGCCATCACTGGCAAACATCCGTACTTTTCACGTTATGATGGAGGGAAGGTCATTTTTAAAGCAGCTGCAGATGGTTGGGTTGAGGACCCTACCTTGCGGAATTTCTGCAGAGATGTCCTGGAGCTGAGATGACTGATGATATCACATTGGCTAAAGACTGACACCTGTAATGCTGGGAACTCCCAATGGAGGAGACTGAAATGGATTATCCATTCCGCACTTCTAGCTAAATATTGCTGTGAAAGCTTTAGCCATGCCTTTTTCATTGCAGTGCTGGGCTCCTTAATCATTGATGACAGGGATATTTGTGGAGCACCCTACTCCAGTGAGTTGTTTAATCATCCATCACCATTCACGACTGGACGTGGCAAGACTGCAGAGCTTAGATCTAATCCATTGCTTGTTGAATCACTTAGCTCTGTCTATCATTTGCTGCTTAAGCTATTTGGCATGCAGGTACTTCTGTTTGGTGGCTTCACCACTTTGACACCTTATCTTCAGGTATGCCTGGTGCTGCTCCTGGCATGCCCTCTTGCACTCCCCATTGATCCAGAGTTGATCCTTTGACTTGATGGTAATGGTTGAGCAGAGGATATGCTGGGTCATGAGGTTACAGATTGTGCTGGAGTACAATTCGGATGTTGTTGATGGCACCTCATGGATACCCAATCTTGATTTGCTAGATATATTCGAACTCTGTCCCATTTATCACAATGACAGTGCCACACAACACGATGGAGGTTATTGTCAAGGACTGTGTAGTGGTTGCTCTGACCAATATTATCATGGACAGATGCATCTGCAACTGACAGATTGGTAAGCATGAGGTCAAGTACGTTTATCTCTCTGGTTGGTTCCCTCATCATCTGCTGTGGGCCCAGCCTATCAGTTATACCCTTTACAATCTGTAGCACTGCTGTCCAGCCACACTTGGTGATGGACACTGAAATCCCCCACCCAGAGTACATTTTGTGCCTTTTCCATCTTCAGTGCTATTCCTAAGTATGTTTCAACATGGAGGAGTACCAATTCATCAGCAGTTGGAGGATGGTATGTGGTAATCAGCAGGAAGTTACCTTGACCATGTTTAACCTGAAACCATGAGACTTCATGCGGTTCAGAATCAATGTTAAGAACTTCCAGGGCAACTCCCCCCTGACAATATACTATTGTGTCGCCACTTCTGCCGGGTCTGTCCTACTGGTAAAACAGGACATACCCAGAGATGGTAATGGTGGTGTCTGGGACATTCTCTGTAATTTATCATTCCATGAATATGACTATGTCAGGCCGCTAGCCCCCATATGTTAGTAAGGAGCACTTTATAGTGTTGACAAGGCTGTTTCTGTCAAGTGTTCAAGGTAGGTTCACGTGGGTGGGGAATAATAAGAATGATGTTGAGTCCAAGGAAGGGCGTTGTGGTGACAGGTCTGGTGGAAAGCCAAGAATATTGAGTACTGGGTGATGTAGTGGAGGACAAAGGAAGGTCTTGGGATAGGGATGTGGATAGCTGATGGATTGTCAGTTCCAGAGGAATTTTGATGATTCTACTGAGCATCAGGCCAGGGCTATTGGATCTCATGCAGTGATGTTTGGCCCCGACTGTGTGGAAGAGGGGTCCGTGGCTGGACAGGGGAAGTCTGGAGTGGGACAAAATGGGTTCAGCAATGGGAAAGATGCAGTGTTGTGCCCAGAGCAAGAGAAGTGGTGCTGGGTCCAGAAGGGAGTGGGGTTTGGTGGGGGAATCGAGTCTGGAGCTAGAGAAAGGTTGATTGAGTGCAGAGCAAGGGAGGAGGTTTTGGGTCTAGAATGGGGGAATAACTTCAGTTCCAGAGCAAGGGAAGGAGGTGTTATAGTCTGGATAAGGATAGGGGGTGTCTCTCTGTCCAGGGTGGGAGAAGGGCTGTTGTGTCTGGGTCAGGGTCAGCATGTCAGGTCTAGTGTGTGGGAAGTGGGGTTAGGTCAGGTGACAGGGCAGGAGATTTGGGACGTTGGGGTGTTGTGGGGTGTTGGTTCCCAGATATAGTTGGGCTAATTGTATTGGGTGGGGAGTATTGGGTCCTCGGGGAAGAAGGGCTGTCGGGTTAGGGTATGTGTGCTGTTGGGGATCTGGGAGCAGTATAGATGGGGATAACCAAGACAAGTTAGGAGTCAATTGAACAGCTACTCAGCAGTTAGACTTGATATTTATTAGTTTAATTTTCCCTGAGAAACTATTTACCAAACAGAACTATCCAATTTCTCTGAGTTAAATGGATGATTTGGAGAGTTTCAGGTGTAGGGGAATTGCCCATCAGAATCTTCACTTACCAGGCTATTACTTTGAGTGTGCTATATGGAGAGTCCGCAGAATCCTGAAGCATAACCCTATCTATTCTTCAGAAGTGGTTGCCTGTCTGTCAGGAAATTCAGGCTAGTAATAAAACCCAAAGAACTGTAGACGTTGGAAATCAGAAATAGAAAACTGCTGGGAAAACTCAACATGTCTGGCAAAATTTGTGAAGACAAAGCAGAGCTAATACTTTGGGTCCAGTTCTAAAAAAGGGTCTCTGGACCCAAAACGTTAACTCTGCTTTCTCTCCAATAGATGTTGTCAGATCTGCTGAGTTTTCCCAGCAATGTTTACTTCGTTTCAGAATATTCAGGCTGTTTGTTCAAATGCCTGTGAACTCAGAAGAGCTGGTTTGATTATTGCATAAATTCAGCCATTGCATTATACTTTTCATTAGTTTCAGCTATTCTTTACGTGATATTTTAATGAGTTAATATTGATCTCTATTTTTGACATTAAGGTGTTTATTTTCTTCTCCTACAGGCGTATTCACTATGTTAGAACATTTGAGTTTCTGTAGCACATGTACAAAAATTCATTTCACTGTTAAGCAGCACGAGCTGCAGAAGCAATAGTCGGTTCAATGTCACAGAGGGGAGATTGCTCTACCCCTGACTCAAGGGCTGTCAGAAACCAAGACATGGGAAAGAAGTCTGCCCAGTAGCAACTACATGCTGCAAGTGGCAACAGTTAAAGGCAGAATGGCCTTGTTGCCCAAAGCCCTGCTGTTGAGAACTGCCAACTAATATGATTGGACGGCATCTCCAGCAGTGCCATAAATATCATGAACTCCGATGTGGCTGCCGCTGAGGCAGCAGGCAGACACACAAGGAAGGCAACCAGCCAATCACAAAGTGACAGTTCAGTGAATTCTGTGGGGAATGTTTAGCACTATCAGGAATTGAGGAAAGAGGGATGGAATTTGGAGAGCTGGTGGTAAGAAGGGTAGGTACTACATTCAGGATGGGAGGGGACAATGCTCCCATGTGCAACGAGCATCCCCTGAAATGGTATCTTCTTCCTTGCCAGTCTTTTAAAACTTCTGTAAAAAAAAAAGTCCTGACTGTCCATTCCTGCCTGGCTGCCACAACAGTGGAGTATTTTTGAGCATCCCGTTTGGACATGTTCTGGGATACAAAACTTGAACCCATATCTTCTGTAAGGACACTACCAATGTGTTGCAAGAGCCCTGTTTAACTGCAAATGACATAGGAAGCACATTATAAAAAATACTCAACTGACCTTTGTTTGTTTATTTACATATGGTGAGCAGCTTGCCGATCTTAGAGCCTGCCTTTCTCCATACTATGGTTGTGAAGGTGATGAGGTAGTCACCTCAACTATTACATGTGCCCACAACCCCACTGTAAAAACACACCTGGGTGCTGGATTTTTATATACGGTCAGTGTTTCTTTATTCTCATCAGTCCTACATTTCTACAAAGTGTATTTGTTTGCTTGCTCTATGGCAGTGATTGTTATTATTATGCTTTCATCTATGAGAATAATCCATTATTTATAATTAAACCTAATAATTCATCAAAACAATGCAAATGTGAGAGTAAATTCCAATTTGTCATATTTTTGTGGCATTTAAACATCAACTTCTACTGTAAATTCTTTTATCCCTATTTATTATGGCACTAACCTATATAAAAACATGTTATATCTAATTACATCCAATCATGGCACCATATTATCTCAGTTTTATATCTTCTAGTCCCTCAGTCTTTACTTTGGGAAAATTCATACTTGAGTCAACCACTTCTAATCTTTCCAAGTTACAGTAAATCTTCCGATCTATCTCAAATGAAAAGTCCTATATAAAGAGGTATCGTGTATGATTTCAAAATTAAATGGCTAACCAGAGGATATGAATGCAAGGTGATTAACAATAGAAAGAGACAGCAAGAGGAAACATTTGGTTACACAGTCAATTTCTGCAATCTGAATTACACTGAGTGAAAAGGGTGGTGAAAAGTTCAAAGATAATATTCAAAAGGAAACTGGCAAAATAATTGATCGGAAGTAAAGTACTTACCTATGAACCAAAAGGGAGTTCACATACTGCTACATCAATCCATTGACATTGGTTCTGTTCATTGATAAATTGAACAACTGAGAGCGCTGCAAGTCTAAAATCCAAATGATTAAATGATTGTTCCCTGCCTCAGCTGTAGACTATCTCAGAACGATGACAAGGGGTTTGCATGTAATGGCTCAGGCATTCTAATGGCAGGAATCCTTGCAGCAGTGTGCCTTGGAGTTGCCTGTCAGGACTATGTGGAAATCTGAATACACCTGATTCCGAGGCAATTGTCTAGGAAATTGAAAATTCCCATTGTCAATTCCCCTGCATCTGGAACCCACAGTAGCTTGTAGTTACTTGGGAGATATCACAAAATTATCAACATGCCTTGATATGTTAGAGATCTGATCCAAACAACCTATACACCCTCCCCTTCCAACTTAACATTACCGAATCTGACCCATTTCCCTTCAAACCTGACCCAACGTCTACTTATGTTCTAGTCTAACATGCCATCCCCCTGCAACCCGGCCCTGACCTGATTCCCTAGACACTCACTTCCTGATCCAACACACTGTCAACATTTTATTTGTCTTCCCCAACATCCACTGAACTTGGATGCTAGCTACTGTGATTCATGTAGAAGGTCCTCAAAATCTCTAAGCTGCAGCATTGTGCAATCTTTCCTTATTTAAATAATATACAGCTCTTCAATTCTTCCTGCCAAACTTCATAACCTCACATTTTCCTATATATTATTCCATCTGCCAAGATTTTGCCTATTCACTTAACCTGTTTGAAGCATTCAATTGGGTATTGGGTGTATATTTAGATACAAATAGAGTGCAAGGGTATGGGAAAAAGCAGGATACTGGCACTAGGTAATGACGCTTGTTTAAAGAGCTGGTGTAGACTTGATGAACCAAATGGCCACCTTCTGCATCAAAACAATTCTGTGCTTCTATCTATATTCCTCTGCAGATCCCTTGTGTCATCCTCACCACTTGCCCTCGAACTATTTTTGTGTTATCTGCAAACTTCGTGATTGTTCATTTATTTTCACTTAGAGTCATAGAGTTATACAGCATGGAAATAGACCCATCAGTTCAACTCATCCATGATGATCAGATATCCAAAACGGATCTAGTCCCATTTTCCAGCATTTGACTTGGAGTGAGTTTTTGCATTTGCTGAGTGACGAAATATCTAACTCTTCATTTTGTGCAAACCTCATGCAGTTTGTAGTTTGAAAGTTGCTTAAAGAGGAGTCAACAGTTTTTTAAATGTTGTAGTTGAAAGCTTTTGAGTAGCATTATTTTCAAGGACTGCATTGGGAGAGCAGCCTAATTAATAACCTGCGGAAACTGGAGCCTCATTTTTTAACTGAGCTAGGTACTTTTTGTTCAGAACATATATAAGTGTCAAACCTTGTGTGACTGAGTATTTGAGAGTGCAACTAACAATGCAGTACAGAAGTGAAATATCTCAAGAAGCTCAGTGGACAGATGAGAGAGGTGTCTGGTTGTGTCTTAACTTAATAAAGCAGCTGATTAGTGAGTATTCTTGTCTTTAAAGTGAAAATTGGATGTTCAGCTTGTTTTCAGCTCTATAGACCTTTTTTAAAATAGCTCATCATGCATAAGATTGATACCAGTTCAGTAAAAAAGGAAATAACAGAATAAAGTGTAAAGAGCAGGGATACTAATAACGTAATTAAATATAATAGAGATTGCAGATCTAATAATCTGTTCTTGTTGCAATGTGCGGGAGTTGCTGAACACCAAGGTGATCCACAGTGATCATAATTGCGTTGAGAGTATGAAGCTTCAGTAACTTCAGATCTGAACTGCGAGTTATGGGTGGGACACCTATAAGAATCCAGGGGGCAGCCTCAGTCCCTACAATTGTACAAAAGCAATGAGGCACATCTGTCTACCTGGCTGCCCTCATACCAACTTCTGTCTGGATACTTAAAGTACAGAATGCAGCATTTAGTACCGTAAAGGTATTTTGTTCCAGGAGTAATCTGCTGTGCTGCAAGGTTCAAGAATTGCTTTGCGAACACCACTGTGAGTGATTCTAGGTTCTAAAAGTCGCAGCATGTATAGAAAACAGTCCACTACCATCTTCTCCAGGAAAATTAGGATCGGCAATAATGTTGACCCAGCCAACGATGCTTACACCCCATGAACAAATATGTGAAAAAGAAATTCCTCAACAGATACGTAACAGGAAGCTGCTGTCCAGAAGTCTCAAGCAGAGTCATCAAAAGGTAAGTGGTTTTTTAAAATCGAATCTGGGTTGGAAATAGGTTTCCAAACCTAACCAGAATTTCTGGACATCCTTCCTGTTTTAGATGCTATGAACCTCTAACACCTACTGTTTCCCAGCACAATTCTGAAATATGACTGATCCTCGTAAATCTATGAAAACACAAATGCTTCTTTTTTCTGAGCAACAGTCAGGTTTTTGTTTGCCTGTGCGAATGCCACAGGGAGTATTTTTAATAATTGGTCAATAGATAAACATGGAAAGCTATTGCTTAAACTTTATCACAATATTTTGATCTGAATGCTAGCTGGATTGAATGAACCAAGCAGACTACATACTTTCTATTTCATGTAAACAAATTTTTTGCTGTTTGTGTTGAATACATGCTGAGCTGAGTCACCAAAGAATATCCTTTTAAAGAAGCTTTAGTTAAATTACAAGATCAAGATCACAATAATGAGTGGGTATAGTTTTACTCAAAAAGCTGCAATACACGGGCTGGATTTTATATGGTGATTGATGCAGATAAGACAGAAGATTTTGCAGCATCATCACAATCCCCTCCCACACCATCCACCCACCCCCTGTTATTCTTGTGGGGTCAAGAAAGCCTTGAATCATGACGTTGCATTCTTCCAATGACAACATCTCTGTTGTGAGCTCTATAGGAAATCTGAACTTCCTCCACCACATTAGCCTTGTGTGCCACTCCAGGTTTTGGAAGCCCTGAAAATGTTTTTTTTAAGAAAATGTTTGTGACCACTGATAGAAGTCAGGTAATGAGTAGGAACATGTCATTGGTAGAGGCTGTATTGCAATTTATGCGTTTTTGAATTGCAGTGATTTATCATACGACTCTGTCATGAAAAAGTAAGTTGACTAATAGACCTACCAGTATTATTCAAGTGCTGAGGTTTATTAGAGTACTTTTTTCCTTGTGAAAACAATGTGGCATTGTGGGTTGACCTACAACATGTGAACTGCAGCAATCCAAGAAGGCTGCTCACCACTGCCTTTTCAATGGCGAATAGAGATGGGCAATAAATATTGGCCAGCCAGTAACACCCACATCCCAGAATTGAATAAAACAAGGCAGTGTCTAAAAGCAGGCTAAACAAATGACCAACTGACCGGCATACCAGTAACTGTCATTTATAGAGTAGTGAGTTGAGGAACACTGAGTACGAAATACAACCTTATATAGCCAAGTTGGTTCAGAAGGGTGAGTTATAGATTCCTGAATTACCCAGACCATTTCTGGGGAATGTAGGACTTGTACAAGCAGAACCAGGATGATTTTGAACCAGGATGGGACCAACATCCTTACAGGGGGATTTGCTAGTGCTGTTGGAGGAATTTAAATTAGTTTGCCAGGGGAGAGGACAAAGACCATTTGTACAATAGTTTATTGCTGGAGTTCTGGTTAGGATGCCATGCCTCGAAGAATTCTCGTGCATGTCTTTGTTTCACCTGTCCTAGGATGTGTGTGTTGTCCCAGTCAAAGTAGTGTCCTTCTTTGTCAGTATGTATAGAAACTAGTTATAGTGGGCCATGTCTTTTGGTGGCCAGTTGGTGTTCATGTATCCTGGTGGCAAGTTTCCTGCTAATTGTCCGATGTAGTTCTTTTTTTACAGTTCTTGCATGGTATCTTGAAAATTACGTTAGTTTTGCTGGTAGTATCTAATGGATCCTTTAGGATCATTAGTTGCTGTTTAAATGTGTTGGTAGGTTTGTGGGCTACCATGATGCCAAGGATTCTGAGTCATCTGGAAGTCATTTCTGATATGCCTTTGATGTAAGGTAATGTGGCTGTAGTATTTGGTTGCGTTGTGTCCGTTTGTTTGGGTTTGTTTCTGAGGAATCGACGAATTGTGTTCATTGGGTACCCGTTTATCTTTAAAACATTGTATATTGAAAACTTGCGATCACCAACATCAGGGTTGATCGTGAAAGCAGTAATGCAGAGACTTGAACAAGCTGCCCTCCCATCTATCCAACTCAAAGTTTGGATCCGCTACGTAGATGACACCTTTGTCACCACAAAACGGAAGAAATTAGAGGAAACATACAACACCATCAACACTATCCTGTCAGGCATAAAATTCACAAAAGAAGAGGAGAACAACAACAGACTCTCATTCCTAGACATGACAGTTGAACGTACAGTTAACGAAGGGCTTCAAGCCAGTGTATACAGAAAAACAATAAACACGGACCAAGCACTTAACTTCAAAAGCAATTATCCCAACACCCACAAACAGAGCTGCATCAAGACTTTATTTCAATGAGCTTCATCGTACTGCAACACCCAAGAACTATAAAATGCAGAAGAAAAATGTCTATTTCAAGAAAAATGTTTTCCTAATAAACACAAACCGCTGATTCCTCAGAAACAAATCCAAAAAAGTTGACGCGACACAACCAAAAGCTATAGCCGCATTACCTTACATCAAAGATATATTGGAAATGACTTCCAGACTACTCAGACCTCTTGGCATCATAGTAGCCCACAAACCTACCAACATATTTAAGCAGTGACTATTAAATCTAAAGGATCCATTAGATACTACCAGCAAAACTAACGTCATTAACAAGATACCATGCAAGAACTGTCAAAAAGAACTACATCGGACAAACTAGCAGGAAACTTGCCACCACGATACATGAACACAAACTGGCCACCAAAAGACACGACCCACTATCACTGGTTTCTATACATACTGACAAAGAAGGACAGCACTTTGGCTGGGACAACACACATCCTAGGACAGGTGAAACAAAGACACGCACGAGAATTCTTAGAGGCATAGCATTTTAACCAGAACTCCATCAATAAACACATCAACTTAGATCCTATCCACCTTCTCTTGAAAAAAGGAGCCAGAAATGACATCACCCACCTTAAGAAACCAAGATCTATAAATAGCAAGATGGGCATATCACCAGCAATTCACTACTGATGATGTTACCTAGTCATGGTGATGAAACGTCTGAAAACAAACCTTCAAGCTCAGTGGGTTGGGAAGAATTCTCAAATGAGGTTTGTGGTAGAGTTTAGGAATAAAAAGGGGGCAGTCATATTGCTGGGATTGTGTTAAAGGCCCCCAGTCAACAGGTAGCTATGGAGGCTCACAATCATTACATTTTGAATTCCTCTATGGCCACAAAATGACTGGAAGACAGCTAATATAGTTTCACTTTTCAGAAAGGGTTATTGGGATAAACCAGGTAAGAACAGACAATTGACTCTCATATCAATGATAGGGTAACTACTAAGGAAGAATTTTAAGGAGAGAATTAATCCCCACTTCAAGAAGTAAGGGTTGATTAGGGATAGTCAGAATGGCTTTACCAGTGGGTGGTCATGCCTAACAAATTTGATAGAATTTTTTAAGGAGGTCATAGTCATAGTCATACAGATGTACAGCACTGAAACAGACCCTTCGGTCCAACTTGTCCATGCCGACCAGGCATCTCAACCCAATCTAGTCCCACTTGCGATGATCAGGTGTGTAGATGAGGGTAGTGCAATTGATATAGTTTACCTAGATTCCAGCAAAGCCTTCACAAGGTCCCACATGGGATACAGATAAAGCAGGTAAAAGCACACGAGATCCAGGGTAAAACTTGAAAAGTTGGATCCAAAAAATTGGCTGAGTGCCAGGAGACAGAGGGTAGTGGTAGAAAGCTGCTTGTCTGTCTGGAGGCCAGTGTCCAGTGATGTGCCACAAGAATTAGTTCTGGGCCCCTTCTTGTTTTTAATATTTATGAATGATGTAGATGAGAACATGGGGTAGATGACAAGTAAGTTTGCAGATGATATGAAGATTGATCAGGTAGTTGACAGTGAGGATGAAGGTCTTAGGTGGTAGAAAGACATAGACATGTTGGTCAGACGAACAAATCAGTTGCAAATAAAATTTAACCATCATAAGTGTGAGGTGAGTATCAAGGGAGTACTCAATGAATAGCAGGACACTAGGAAGCTCAGAGGAACAAAGTGTTTTGAATCATAGATCATATAGAGTTGATGAAATGTAGAGATTCCTGAAAATTGTAGGACAGTGTAATAGGGAAGCTTAGAAGACATAGAAGACACTTGCCTTTATTGTTGTGGCATTGATTATAAGGACAAGGAAGTCATGATGGAGCTGCACAACAGTTTGATTCGGTTACAGATGAAGTGTTATGTGCAGTTCTAGTCACCACACTATAAGAGGGGTTTGGTTGCACTGCAGTGGGTGCAGAGGTGATTCACCAGGATGTTGCCTGCGTTGGAGCAAAAGAGAGACTGGATAGGCGTGGGTTGTTTTCTTTAAAGCAGAGAAGGTTGAGGGGTGACCTGATTGAAGTTCTGAGATTATGAAGGGCATGCACAGGGTGGATAGGAAACAATTGTAACCCTTCAGTGAAAGATCAATAATGAGGGGAATTTTTTTAACGTGATATGCAGGATATTTTGTGGAGATTTGAAGGAAGATTTTCTTTTTACCCAGAAGGTGGTGAGAATCTGGAATGCATTGCCTGAGAGTTGGGAAACTTCCCAATTTACAAAAAGCATCTGGATGAGCTCTTGAAATGTCATAATATCCAAGGCTTTGGGCCAGTGCTGAGAAGTGTAATTATTATAGATAGATTGTTGCAAACTCAATGGGCTAAATGGCCACTTCTGTTCTGTCTAATTTTTTGACGATATGATCTATGACTTTGAGATAGTGAGGACTGTAGATACTGGAAAGTCAGAGTTAATAAAAGATGGAGCTGGAAAAAAGCATTACAGATCAAGCAGCATCAGGCGAGCAGGAGAGTTAGGACTGGGTCCTGACCAAAACATAGACCTTCCTGCTCCTCTGATGCTGTTTGATCTGCTGTGCTTTTTCCAGCTCCACATTTTATCAACTCTGTATGATCTATGATTCAATGACCTCTTCACCGAACCTTTTTTGCCTTGTTTAACTAATTACACAACTATTTAAATAAGTATGTCAAGTTTGCCACTCTTTCTTCGTGGCTCAATCTCTAGCTTTACAAATGTATTTGATCTGGAACATTAGTGGTTCTTCTTGTGCGTGTACATGTTGGACTGAGAGGCCAGGTGTGTTGTGGGCTTAAGGATAGTTGATTTGAATTTTTCCCATATCAAAGTGTATCATGAATGCTTATTCTTGTGATGTTCATCACTAGGTTCATCCCACTGCAGTTGTAATTGGCTATGGGTGCACATTGATAGAAGGCTTCTGCAAATAGTTCCTTCTGATGTGCAGACGGGGTATGAATATTGCTGGTCTATCAATTGTATCACTGTTACACTTCTATTGAAATCTTTTATCCAAACTTGTAGACCCAGGTTCAAATTTAGCAAATTTATTGTGTTGTCATGTTTGTTCCAGTTTGTGGTTTGCTGCTAATAATGCTGTTTTTTGCAGTTTTTGGGACTCAGCTTTCTCCCCATTAATAATTCAAATAGCAGTAAGTCACATTGGAGTGAAATGGATCACTAATTCAACAAAACTATCCAGCAGTCCGTGTTCTTTTTCAAAAGAGAATTAATAGCTCGTACTCCTCATTCAGATTTTCCATTTGCTGTGGGTTTCTTGACAATTCTGACTCTAATTAATTCTGATTGTAATGCTTCATAATCAAAATTCTGCTAATTTGTAAAGATCAGGTTGTCCTGGAAACTGTACTCTTTTATTGAGTCTTTTTCTAATACGATTGCTTCTTAAAGCAACAGAGTTGTCAAATGCTTTTAAGACATCATCAAGGGTATCAGTATTTTCCTTAATTTTTGTCTAATAATAACATAGTCTGCCCATGATTCCATAAAATAAAGCAGTGTGTTAACGTTTTTTGCTTATGACCTGAAGTAATTCTGCGTGTCATGAGTTGCGTATTCCATGCTGAACAATTTAATTCCCCAGATGAAGTAAACATAATTTTGAATTTGCCTGGAGGTGTAACAACTTATTCTTTCTTCATTTGATCAAATTATACAGTTTAAATTTTAAAAGCTTTATTCAAAAGGTATTTAAATTCTGCTCTATCTTCAGCTTTTCTTCTTTAAGTTTGAATTGTAGTTTCAATATAATTGCTACAAAGCTTGTCAGAGAATTTGCAGCTTTAAGGCATTTTTTGAATATTCAATTAAGTTTTAATTACTAACAAAGGAAATAAGACATTCCAAGAAATATTTTAATTGTAATTGGTTGTTGTTTTGTACTGTTTAAAACTTCTTTCATCTAATCTTCTTGGAAGCATTTATTCAAGATTTTAATGTCATAAAGGCTTTTTAAAATTTATTGGAAAGATATTTCTTCAATAAAGCTTTAAATTAATTCTGACATGTTTAAGGTGTGAATATTCTTACATATTTTAATAAATGAAACTTTATTTTCTTGATGTAAACATTACATTTTCAAACCATTTCTACTTTGTTGTAGATTTACGCTGATTTATACTTTTCTCAACTGAACAAAACAGCATTTTGCACTTTTTCTAACCTGAAATTATTTTGATTTTATAATGAATGTTTCTCTTTGCTTCAGATGGTTCTTTTTTGTCAATCATCTTCTGTCTTCAACTCTTAGGTTCTGAACTCTAAAACTGTGCTGCCATTTTGAAGAACCATTTTAAAATTTTTTTAAAAGAATTATTTTGCCAGTTACACTGGTTTTCACAATTAAATAGTGCTAACTTTAATAAAGAGAATTGAATCTCCATTTTTCCAGCTTCCCAGCCCAAAACTGCATCATTAAAGTAAGTTTCTTCACCCTTCCTTCTAGGAACTTAACTTGCACAATAAACCAACTTTAACCACTTCTTTCCCAGCTCATGACTCTGGTCTGTCTTTTGACAGCTCAGTGAGACTCTACTTAGTCCACACAAGCATTCTACTGTTTTTTTTTAAGATTTTAAAGAAAGGTTGTTTGCTTCTACAGCTTTTCCAATCCAGACTGACTGAATGCTGTTTTAAATGATGCTGTTCTCGAAGCTGACTGCCTCTGTGTAACTATAAGCTGCTGATTAAAGAGAATATATAATTCTTTCTATTTTCTCTAAGGATAGCTGTGGATTCTTGAACGACTGATGATTTCTTGAATCTGGAAGCAGTTCACACTGCTGGTACTCTGTTATGAGAGATGCCTACAGCTAGTACTTGGATCTAAGGGGATAATTCACTGGATATAAAGATGAATAAAAAGCTTTGATAGAAAGCTGTCACAATCCGTCTTTTAGTACTAAGCTAAGGCTTACTAAGTGGTGAAGATGAGGATGTGGAATTTCAAAGAAGAGAGATTGAATTGAGTAACAAGAAGTTGTCTATTACATAGCAGCAAGATAGCAAGTTACAAAAGAGTAAATCCAGAACCTATATCACAGGTAATACCATATCTCCTATGAGGTAGTAAATAGGTCTAAGCTACATGATTACATACTACAGAATCTACTGTACACTTAAGGCAAGCTTTACTTAAAAATGTGTTGCTGGAAAAGCGCAGCAGGTCAGGCAGCATCAAAGGAGAAGGAGAATCGACATTTCGGGCATAAGCCCTTCTTCAGGCAATCTAGCAACCAGCTGCTCCTTCCAGAGATTTCCACATGTACGTTAGTGGTGGGAGCTACACTCAGTGTTCAGTATTAATCCTTACAGGCCAACTGCATTATACAACAGCACCTACATGCCTCTTCACACCTTCAATCTACATTGTAACTTGCGGCTCATCCTTCCGACCCATATATGTCAGAGATAGAAAGAGTGAGCAAATGGGGCTCAGAGGCAGACTCACATTTGAGACATCTTCGAAGTGTACAACTTCCATTTAGCAAGCCAAGATAAAACTATGGGTTCATGTAACAGCATTCAGTTCACACTGACAACAAATTGTATCTCAACTTAATTGTATCTCATTACCAACTTAATTTTACACCACTGATTTCACACCATCTATTATCAAAGTCGGGGGACTACCATTTCATAGTTTGCTTGACAGCTCTAAGCGCTTATAGACTCTTTGATGTGGCACAATTAACTCCAATACTTATTATAATAGATTGTGCACATGAATTAAATGATTGTTCTCATAAAACATTACTTTTTGAAGTAATGTAAATGTAGACTTTTTTATATAAATGCCAGTTTGTTCTTATAGTTATGAACTTTTTAACAGACACTGAGAACTTTATTTTGTATATAACTATATTTTACTTCATCTCCACATGGGTAGATAATAAGTGAGTTCAAATCCTAAGTGTAAGGGCAAAGGGTGTGGATGGGGTAAACACTTTGGCAAGAGTTGACACTAAGTTAATATAGGAGCTACAAATGGGCCACAGTGGTGGGCAGATAGCTGTAGGTTGGCAAGAAGAGAGTGACGAACCTTTGGAGTATGTGAGGGCCATACCTTAGCATACAGTATATGAGGACCCATCGGTGGGTGGATGGGAGCATACCTTAGCAAGGAGTCATGTGGGTAGCTGGTGGATGAGGTGACATGTTTTGGCATAGATTGGGCATAGGGAGTATTGAAAGAGATGCTTGACTGAATAGAGCCTTGAGTCAAAGAGTCATAGAGATGTACAGCACGGAAACAGACCCTTCGGTCCAACTCGTCCATGCGGACCAGATATCCCAACCCAAATCTAGTCCCACCTGCCAGCACCCGGCCCATATCCCTCCAAACCCTTCCTATTCATATACCCATCCAAATGCCTTTTAAATGTTGCAATTGTACCAGCCTCTACCATTTCCTCTGGCAGCTCATTCCATACATGTACAACCCTCTGCATGAAAAAGTTGCCCTTATGTCTCTTTTATATCTTTCCCCTCTCACCCTAAACCTATGCCCTCTAGTTATGGACTCCCCCACCCCAGGGAAGAGACTTTGTCTATTTATCCTATCCATGCCCCTTATAATTTTGTAAACCTCTATAAGGTCACCCCTCAGCCTCCGACACTCCAGGGAAAACAGCACCAGTCTGTTCAGCCTCTCCCTACAGCTCAGACCCTCCAACACTGGCAACATCCTTGTAAATCTTTTCTGAATCCATTCAAGTTTTACAAAATATTTCTGATAGGAAGGAGACCAGAATTGCACACAATATTCCAAAAGTGGCTTAACCAATGTCTTGTACAGCTGTAACATGACCTCCCAATTCCTGTACTCAATACTCTGACCAATAAAGGAAAGCATACCAAATGCCTTCTTCACTATCCTATTGACCTGACACTCCACTTTCAAGGAGCTATGAACCTGCACTCCAAGATCTCTTTGCTCAGCAATACTCCCAGGACGTTACCATTAAATGTATAAGTCCTGCTAAGATTTGCTTTCCCAAAATGCAGCACCTTACATATCGAAATTAAACTCCATCTGCCACTTCTCAGCCCATTGGCCCATCTGGTCAAGATCCCACTGTAATCTGAGCTAACCTTCTTTGCTGTCCATTACACCTCCAATTTTGGTGTCATCTGCAAACTTACTAACTATACCTCTTATGCTTACATCCAAATCATTTACATAAATGACAACAAGAAGTGGACCCAGCACCGATCCTTGTGGCACTCCACTGGTCACAGGCCTCCAGTCTGAAAAACAACTCTCCACCACCACCGTCTGAATTTTACCTTTGAGCCAGTTCTGTATCCAAATGGCTGGTTCTCCCTGTACTCCATGAGATCTAACCTTGCTAATCAGTTTCCCATGGGGAACCTTGTCGAACGCCTTACTGAAGTCCATCACGTCTACTGCTCTGCCCTCATCAATTCTCTTTGTTACTTCCTCAAAAAAAAACTCAAATCAACTTTGTGAGACATGATTACCCATACACAAAGCCATGTTGACAATCCCTAATTGGTCCTTGCGTTTCCAAATACATGTAAATCTGTCCCTCAGAATTCCCTCCAACAACTTGCCCACCACAATGTCAGGCTTACTGGTCTATAGTTCCTTACCACCCGTCTTAAACAGTGGCACCACATTAGCCAACCTCTAGTTTTCCAGATATATATATGTACAAATATCTCAGCAAGGAGGCCAGCAATCACTTCCCTAGCTTCCCACAGAGTTTGAGGTTACACCTGATCAGGTCCTGGGGATTTATCCACTTTTATGTGTTTCAAGATATCCAGCACTTCCTCCTTTGTAATGTGGACATATTTCAAGATATCACCATCTATTTTCCTACATTCTATACCTTCCATGTCTTTTTCCACAGTAAACAATGATGCAAAATACTCGCTTAGTATCTCCCCTATTTTCTGCGGCTCCATACAAAGGTCATCTTGCTGATCTTTGAGGGGCCCTATTCTCTCCCTAGTTACCATTTTGTCTTTAATGTATTTGTAAAAATCCTTTGGATTCTCTTTAACTCTATTTGCCAAAGATATCTCATGTCTCCTTTTTGCCCTCCTGATTTCCCTCTTAAGTATACTCCTACTGCCTTTATACTCGAAGGGTCCATTTGATCTAATTTGTCTATACCTGACATATGCTTCCTTCTTTTTCTTAACCAAACCCTCAATTTCTTTAGTCATCCAGCATTCCCTGTATCTACCAGCCTTTCCTTTCACCCTAACAGGAATATACTTTCTCTGGACTCTTGTTATCTCATTTCTGAAGACTTCCCATTTACCAGTCGTCCCTTTACCTGCGAACATCTGTACCCAATCAGCTTTCGAAAGTTCTTGCCTAATGCCATCAAAATTAGCCTTTCTCCAATTTAGAACTTTAACTTTTGGATCTGGCCAATCCTTTCCATCACTAGTTTAAAGCCAATAGAATTATGGTCGCTGGCCCCAAAGTGCTCCCCCATTGACACCTCAGTCACCTGCCCTGCCTTATTTCCCAAGAGTAGGCCAAGTTTTGCACCTTCTCCAGTAGGTACATCCACATACTGAATCAGAAAATTGTCTTCTACACACTTAACAAATTCTTCTCCATCAAAACTCTTAACACAATGGCAGTCCCAGTCTATATTTGAAAAGTAAAAATCCCCTACCATAACCACCCTGCTATTCTTACAGATAACCGAGATCTCCTCACAAATCTGTTTCTCAATTTCCCTCTGACCATTAGGGGGTCTATAACACAATCCCAATAAGGTGATCATCCCTTTTTTTATTTCTCAGTTCAACCCAAATAACTTCCCCAGATGGATTTCCAGGAATATCCTCCCTCAGTACAGCTATAATCCTATCCCTTATCAAAAATGCCACTCCCCCTCCTCTCTTGCCTCCCTTTCTGTCCTTCCTTTAGCATTTGTATCCTAGAACATTAAGCTGCCAGTCCTGTCCATCCCTGAGCCATGTTTCTGTAATTGCTATGATATCCCAGTCTCATGTTCCTAACCATGCCCTGAGTTCATCTACCTTCCCTGTTCAGCCTCTTGCATTGAAATAAATGCAGTTTAATTTATTAGTCCTACCTTGTCCCTACCTGCCCTGACTGTTTGACTCACTTCTTTTCTCAACTGTGCCAGTTTCAAATTGATCTCTTTCCTCACTATCTCCCTGGGTCCCACCTTCCCCCCACCTTAATAGATTAAATCCTCCTGAGCAGCTCCAGCAAATTTCTCTGCCAGTATATTAGTCCCCTTCCAATTTAGGTGCAATCCATCCTTCTTGTACAGGTCATTCTATCCCAGAAGAGATTCCAATTATCCAAAAATGTGAATCCTTCTCCCATACACCAGCTCCTCAGCCAAGCATTCATCTGCTCTATCCTCCTATTCCTACCCTCACTAGTTTGCAGCATGGAGAGTAATCCAGATATTAGTACTCCCCGGGATCTCCTTTTTAAGTTCCTGCCTAACTGTCTATATTCTCCCTTCAGAATCTCATCCTTTTGCCTTCCTATGTCATTGGTTCCAATGTGTATAATGACCTCCTGCTGGTCTCCACTGGCAACACATTCCTGCATTCACAACTCTCTGCATAAAGAACCTACCTCTGACATCTCCTCTATACCTTCCTCCTAATGTCTTAAACCTATGACCCCTCATGCCAGTCAGTCCTTCACTGGGGAAAGGTCTCTGGTTATTGACTCTATCCATGCCTCTCATTACCTTGTGTACCTCAATAGGTCACCTCTCTTCCTCCTTCTCTCCAGAGAGAAAAGCCCGAGCTTAGTCAACCTCTCTTTGTAAAACAAGCCCTCCAGTCCAGGCAGCATCCTGGTAAAACTTCTTTGCACCCTGTCCAAAGTCTCCGTATCTTTCCTATAGTAGGGCGAACAGAACTGGACACAATATTCCGAGTTGGCCTCACCAGAGTCTTGTAGAGCTGCAGCAAAACCTTGCGGCTCTTAAACTCGATCCCCCTGATAATGAACACCAAAACACCATATGCTTTCTTAACAACCCTATCAACTTGGGTGGCAACTTTGAGGGATCTAAGCACTTGAACACCAAGATCCTGCTGTTCCTCCACACTGCCAAGAATCTTATATTCAGCAATCAAGTTTGACCTTCCAAAATGCATCACTTCACATTTATCCAGATTGAACTCCATCTGCCATTTCTCAGCCCAACTCTGCATCCTGTCTATGTCATGTTACAGCCTGTAATAGCCCTAATACTATCAACAGCACCTCCAACCTTTGTGTCATCAGCAAATTTACTAACCCACCCCTCACCCTCCTCATCCAAGTCATTTATAAAAACTACAAAGAGCAGAGGCCCAAGAACAGAGCCCTGCAGGACACCACTCAACACTGACCTCGAGGCAGAATACTTTCCATCTACCATCACTCTCTGCCTTCTATCAGCCTACCAATTCTGAATCCAGATAGCCAATTCTCCCTGTATCCCATACCTCCTGACTTTATGAATGAGGCTACCATGGGGAACCTTATCAAATCCTTTGCTGAAGTCCGTATACACCATATCCACTGCTCAACCTTCGTCGATCTGTCTCATCAACTCCTCAAAGAACTCAATAAGATTTGTGAGACATGACCTGCCCTTCACAAAGCCATGCTGACTGCCTTTAATCACACTATGCTTTTCCAATTAGTCATAAATCCAATCCCTCAAAATTCTTTCCAAAACCTTGCTGACCACAGACATAAGACTGACTGGTCTGTAATTGCCAGGGATTTCCCTACTACCTTTCTTTAAAAGAGGAACAACATCCGCCTCCCTCCAATCCTCCGGTGATACTCCCATTGGAGAGTGAGGAAGCAAAGATCTTTGCCAGTGGCTTAGCAACCTCCTTTCTTGCTTCCCAGAGCAACCTAGGATAAATCTGGTCTGGCCTTGGGGACTTATCAATCTTAATGTTTGCTAAAATTTACAGCACATCAACTTCATCAACCTTGATCTGTTCAAGCCCATTTCCCAGCTCCTCAAAGTTCTCATTCACAAAAAGTCCCTTTCCTTAGTGAAATCTGAAGCAAAAAACTCACTTAAGGCTCCCCTATCTGCTCAGACTCCAAGTTCCCTACCTATCCCTGATCGGCCCTACCTTCTCCTCGATCATTCTCTTATTCCTCACGTATGAGTAAAATGCCTTTGGGTTCTCCCTAATCCTCCCTGCCAAGCTTATTTTGTGCCTCCTTAGTCCATTTCTGAGCTCCCTTCTAGTAAGCCTGTAATCCTCCAAAGCTGTGCTCGATCCTTGCTTCCTCTACCTTCTGTAAGCTGCCTTCTTCCTTTTGATGAGAAGCTCCTCTATTCTCATCATCCAAGGCTCCTTAGTCTTACCCCTTCTTGCCTTTCTCAGAGGAACAAATTTCTGCATCACTCGCAACAACTAGTCCTTAAACAGTCTCCAATGTCTGTTGTGCCCTTTCTGTGAAACAATTGCTCCCAATCTGTGCTTCCCAACTCCAGTCTGATAGTGTCATAATTTCCTTTTCCCCAATAAAATATCTTCCCTTGGTAACTGCTCCTTTCCCTCTTCAAGACTATGGTAAATGTGAGGCAGTTGTGGTCACTGTCACCAAAGTGTTGTCCCACCACAAGATCATTCACATGTCCTGGCTCATTGCTGAGCACCAAGTGCAAAATGGCCTCTCCCTTCATCAGCCTGTCTACATACTGAGTAAGGAAACCGTCCTGAGCACACCTGACAAAAATGGCTCCATCTAAACCATCTGCACTAAAGAGGTTCCAGACAACATTGGAAAGTTGAAGTCACCCATAACAACAACCCTGCTACATCTGCATTTTTCCAAGATCTGCCAGCCCCTGAGTTCTTCAATCTCCCTACTGCTATTAGGGGGTCTGCAGAAAACCTCCAGTGAGGTGGCTGCTCCCTTGCTGTTCCTAACTTCCACCCATACTGACTCAGTAGACAAACCTTCCTCGGTAACCTTCATTTCTCTAGCTAAGATGCACTCTCTAATTAGCAATGCTACACCTCCTCCTCTTTTTCCACCCTACCTGTTCTTCTTAAACGTTCTAAACCCTGGAGCATCTCGCAACCATTCCTGTCCCTATGAAACCCACGTTTCCATTATTGCCACAACATCATAGTCCCAGTACTGATCCATATATCTAAGTTCATCACTCTTTATTTCTGACACTCCTTGCATTAAAACAGACACATTTTAACCGATTCCTTTGATTCATCACATGAAAAACCTTTCCGATAGATTCACTACATCCTGTCACTGCCCCATCTACAACTACCCCCTCTCAGATATATAGCTCTGATTCCCACCCCCTTGCCAAACTATTTAAACCCTCATGAACCAAACAAACAAGTCTCCCATCCAGGACGTTTGTGCTCATCCAGGACATTTGTGCCCCTCCAGTTCAGGTGCGACCCATCCTTCATGTACAGGTCCCACCTTCCCCAGTAGGCATCCCAATGGTCTATGTATCTGAAGCCCTCCCTCCTGCACTGCCTCACAGCCATGTGTTAAACTGCATCCTCTGACTGTTCCTTACCTCACGGTCTCATGGCACCAGTAGCAAACCTGAGATCACTACTCTACTCGTCCTGCTCTTCAGCTTCCAACCTAGCTCTCTGTAGTCACTTTTCAGGTCCTCAATCCCTTTCCTGGCTATATCATTGGTGCCATGATGTACCACGATTTCCATCTGCTCACCCTCCCCCTTCAGAATCCTGTAAACCTGATCGGTGACATCCTAGACCCTGGCACTGGGGAGGCAACATACCTTCCCATTCCTTACCACAAAATCTCCTGTCAATCCGTCTAACTATTGAGTCCCCTACCACTAGCGCTTCTCTATTCTCCCCTCTTCCCTTCTGAGCCACAGTGCCAGAGACCTGACAACTATGGCTTTCTGTTGGTTCTCTTTCCTCCCCCTTACTGTAACCCAACTGTCCTTATTCTGTGTCTGGGGAGTGACCAACTCCCTGTACATCCTCTCAATTTCTCTCTCAGTCTCCCAGATGATCTGCAGTTCATCCAGCTCCAGCTCCAGTTCCCTATCTCTGTTTTCGAGGAGCTGGAGTTAGGTGCACTTCCCGCAGAGTTTAATCAAGTTTAATTAAGTTTAATCAAGAGACTTATCTCAATAAAACATTTCATCAAGACAGAACCGACTCAACTCACGACTGCAGATTTTCTGTTGGCCACACTTAAAACTATTCACTTATCTATTTCTGTGCTGTGACCTCTCCCAAACAGGTTCCTCCAAGATTAGTTGTGAATTTCACTGTTTGTTAATTTTCCCAGACGCACTCCGATGTCCATCGATTCATGAATTCAAACAGCACAGGCAGTAACTGTACAGGTTCACTGCTGTGTCAATTAGCAGCTGTGTGCTGGATGATTATTCTTTATTGTTAACCTTTGGGTACAGTGTCAGGTCCCCAGGACAGGCCTTTTCATTCAGCATATTCCTGTCCTTCAGGAGTTCCCAGTTTGTCCACTGAACAAAAAAAGTGTCCAGGTCGCCATTTGTAAAGGTTGGTTCGTGGAGGTGGGAATTGTGTCTCTGCAGACCCAACCATAGTGGGAAAATTGCAGCTTTAGTATCAGCCAGTGCTCATTGCTGTTTTGTCTGATATACTTTGAACCTCACAGTACTACTGGTACCATTACGCCAGCAGAATGAACTGAGGAAGGAAGTAAGTGAGAGTGAATAAAAACAGGTGAAATAACTTTACCATCAGTGGGAAGCTAAAGACTTGTGAAGTATTGCCCAAGAATTATAGAATTATGCTCTTTTTCTGAAACTTAGACCATTCCAATCAGATGACCACATGCGTTTATAATCAAGATACTGTACATTGTTGCTGTATAGATGTTCAAAAAATATTTTCTCTTCTCTGCAGTTGATAAAATGTTAAAAACTTATGAAGATGGAACTAATTCATGAGAACTGTACTATTTGGATTAATATTGCTAGTAATTCAGATTTTTTTATAATCGACACTGGGAAGATCAGATTCATACCGGGTTAATAGGTCTTCATTAGGATAGTGGAGGAGAAATATTAGAATCGATAAAATGTTGAGCTGGAAAAGCACAGCAAGTCAACAGCATCAGAAGAGTCAACACTTCACACAAGACCCTGATGAAGGGTCCTACCTGAAAAGTCAACTCTCCTGCTCTGCTGCTGCTTTACCTGCTGTGTTTTTCCAGCTCCACATCTTATTGCCATCTTATTGCCAGCATCTGCAGTCCTCACTATCTCTGAGGAGAAATATTATCATTTTGAAAACGTAGGCTAGCAAACAGAAGCTGCCCACAATTTTGCCAAATTGACCCTTGCAAGAGGAGTTCATATGGAAATTAGATGAAAACAGCTTTAGCTTTGATGTCCATCCACCTAAACAGTCCACCACGGCTTTCCAGTCAAGTTCAGACAAGAAGTCAGCCACTTTAGTGTCTGAAATGCCAGAACGTATGGAACTAGAATCCAACAAAAGAAAACCACTTGAGGAGAAGAGAAATGAGAAAATGAAATGGAAAATTAGAAGAGGATTGGTAGTAATGCTTTATATAAATAAAACATTAAAAATAAGCAAGGATGGTAATTTGCAAGAGTATGGATACTTCGAGTTTCTTTTATTGTGAAACAATTCAAATACAAACTTAAAATATAACTGTTGCACAAGCTACAGGTACAGTATGGCTTTATTATTCATACAAACCTATTATCACAGCCCAAAACAGAACAATTCAGTGCAAATACAAGCAAAACCATTCTGTCAGCAAAATTCTCCAGCACAAGATCTTCCTTCACAGAAAACTGTGACAAGTTTCCATATAATACTGTTGGCATTTGCATACCACACCAGGATATTGGAAATAGCTTCACATAATGAACCTGTTATGTAAGTAAAACATAGCAGCTGTTCTGTGTTAGCAACATCCTTCAAACAGAAGATGAAGTTTTGGTGTTGATTTGAGGAAAAAATGTTCACTCGACAGGACCTCAGAAGAGATCCCTGTTCTTCTTCAAATGGCGTTATAGGATCTTCAGCATTCATCTGAACCTGCAAGAGAATTGTGCTTCAACTTTCCTTTCAAAGGACTGCATGGAACAATATTCCAACAGTAGCCTAACCAATGTCCTATACAGCCGCAACATGACCTCCCAAATCCTGTACTCAATACTCTGACCAATCCTTATGGATTAATGCATGGAATTCTTCACTGTAGAGGGGAATTGAGGCTGGGTCATTATGTTCATTCAAGGCTGAGATAGACTTTTAATCAGTTGGCAAAATCAAAGGTTTGGGGATAAGGTAAGAAAATAGAGTTGAGAATTATTGGAGCAGATATGTTATTGTTGAACGGCAGAGTGCACTTATCAGGCTGAATGACCTACTTCTGCTTCCACTTCTTATGGTCTTACCAAGGGAAGTTGAGAACACATCTTCTGTGACAGTAAAGTATTTTAACTCTCGGCTGTTTAAATCCCAGGCCTTAATAACATGCCACACATTTATGTTACTAATGGACAGAAAGCAAAGGAAAATTGGGGAAGTTCAAAATTATGAGATATTTCTGACTTCAAGTAGATGGTCTTTATCCATGAAGAAGAGACAGTTACAGAGTTATAGAGTCATAGAGATGTACAGCATGGAAACAGACCCTTCAGTCCAACCCATCCATGCCGACCAGATATCCCAACCCAATCTAGTCCCACCTGCCAGCACCCGGCCCATATCCCCCCAAACCCTTCCTATTCATATACCCACCCAAATGCCTCTTAAATGTTGCAATTGTACCAGCCTCCACCACTTCCTCTGGCAGCTCACTGCATACACGTAGCACCCTCTGCGTGAAAAAGTTGCCCCTTAGGTCTCTTTTATATCTTTCCCCTCTCACCCTAAACCTATGTCCTCTAGTTCTGGACTCCCTGACCCCAGGGAAGAGACTTTGCCTATTTATTTTATCTATGCCCCTCATAATTTTGTAAACCTCTATAAGGTCACCCCTCAGCCTCCAATGCTCCAGGGAAAACAGCCCAGCCTATTCAGCCTCTCCCTATAGCTCAAGTGCTCCAACCCTGGTAATATCCTTGTAAATCTTTTCTGAACCCTTTCAAGTTTCACAACATTTTCCTGAGAGGAAGGAGACCAGAACTGCACGCAATATTCCAACAATGGCCTAACCAATGTCCTAAACAGCCGCAACATGACCTCCCAAATCCTGTACTCAATACTCTGACCAATACTCTGAAAGCATACCAAACATCTTCTTCACTATCCTATCTACCTGCGACTCCAATTTCTAGGAGCTATGAATCTGCACTTCAAGGTCTCTTTGTTCAGCAACACTCCCTAGGACCTTACCATTAAGTGTATAAATCCTGCTAAAATTTGCTTTCCCAAAATGCAGCACCTCGCATTTATCTGAATTAAACTCCATCTGCCACTTCTCAAACCATTAGCCCATCTGGTCAAGATACAGCAGTAACCTGAGGTAACCCTCTTCGCTGTCCACTACACCTCCAATTCTGGTGTCATCTGCAAACTTACTAACTGTACCTCTTATGATCGCATCCAAATCATTTATGTAAATGACAAAAAGTACAGGGCCCAGCACCGATCCTTGTGGCACTCCACTGGTCACAGGCCTCCAGTCTGAAAAACAACCCTCCACCACTACCCTCTGTATTCTACCTTTGAGCCAGTTCTGTATCCAAATGGCTAGTTCTCCCTGTATTCCATGAGATCTAACTTTGCTAATCAGTCTCCCATGGGGATCCTTGTCGAATGCCTTACTTAAGTCCATACTGATCATATCTACTGCTCTGCCCTCATCAATCTTCTTTGTTACTTCCTCAAAAAACTCAATCAAGTTTGTGAGACATGATTTCCCATGCACAAAGCCATGTTGGCTATCCCTAATCAGTCCATGCTTTCCAAATACATGTACATCCTGTCCCTCAGGATTCCCGACAATAACTTACCCACCACCAATGTCAGGATCACTGGTCTATAGTTCACTGGCTTGTCTTTACTGCCGTTCTTAAATAGTGGCACCACGTTTGCCAACCTCCAGTCTTCTGGCACCTCACCTGTGACTATCGATTATACAAATATCTCAGCAAGAGGCCCAGCAACCACTTCTCTCGCTTCCCACAGAGTCCTCGGGTTCACCTGATTAGGTCCTGGGGATTTATCCACCTTTTCCAGTTTAAAGACATCCAGCACTTCCTCTTATGTAATCTGGACATTTTGCAAGATGTCACCATCTATATCCCTTCAGTCTATATCTTCCATATCCTTTTCCACAGTAAATACTGAAGCAAAATATTCATTTAGTATCTCCCCCATTCTCTGTGGCTCTACACAAAGACCGCCTTGCTGATCTTTGAGGGGCCCTATTCTCTCCCTGGTTACCCTTTTGTCCTTAACATATTTGTAAAAATCCTTTGGATTCTCCCTAATTCTATTTGCCATTGCTATCTCATGTCCCCATTTTGCCCTCCTGATTTCCCTCGTATCTATACTCCTACTGCCTTTATACTCTTCTAAGGATTCACTCAATCTATCCTGTCTATACCTGACATATGCTTCCTTCTTTTTCTTAACCAAACCCTCAATTTCTTTAGTCATCCAGCATTCCCTGTACCTACCAGCCTTTCCTTTCACCCTAACAGGAATATACTTTCTCTGGACTCTTGTTATCTCATTTCTGAAGACTTCCCATTTACCAGTCGTCCTTTTACCTGCGAACATCTGCACCCAATCAGCTTTCGAAAGTTCTTGCCGAATACCATCAAAATTGGCCTTTCTCCAATTTAGAACTTCAACTTTTAGATCTGGTCTATCCTTTTCCATCACTATTTTAAAACGAATAGAATTATGGTCATTGGCCCCAAAGTGCTCCCCCACTGATACCTCAGTCACCTGCCCTATCTTATTTCCCAAGAGTAGGTCAAGTTTTGCATCTTCTCTGGTCGGTACATCCACATACTGAATCAGAAAATTGTCTTGTATGCACTTAAGAAATTCTTCTCCATCTAAACCTTTAACACTATGGCAGTCCCAGTCGATGTTTGGAAAGTTAAAATCCCCGATCACAACCACCCTATTATTCTTACAGATAGCTAGGATCTCCTTACAAGTTTGTTTCTCAATTTCCCTCTGACTATTAGGGGGTCTATAATACAATCCCAATAACGTGATCATCCCTTTCTTATTTCTCAGTTCCATCCAAATAACTTGCCTGGATGTATTTCCAGGAATACCCTCCCTCAGCTGTAATGCTATCCCTTATCAAAAATGCCACTCCCCCTCCTCTCCAGCATCCCATTCTATCCTTCCTGTAGCATTTGTATCCTGGGACATTAAGCTGCCAGTCCTGCCCACCCCTGAGCCATGTTTCTGTAATTGCTATGATATCCCAGTCCCATGTTCCTAACCATGCCCTGAGTTCATCTGCCTTCCCTGTTAGGCCCCTTGCATTGATATAAATGCAGTTTAATTTATTAGTCCGACCTTGTCCCTGCCTGCCCTGACTGTTTGACTCACTTCTGTTTCTACTGTACCAGTCTCAGGATGATTTCTTTCCTCACTATCTCCCTGGGTCCCACCTCCCCCCTCCCCCCCACCCCCCACCCCCACCCCACCCCCACATTAGTAGTTTAAATCCTCCCAAGCAGTTCTAGCAAATTTCCCTGCCAGTATATTAGTCCCCTTCCAATTTAGGTGCAATCCGTCCTTCTTGTACAGGTCACTTCTACCCCAAAAGAGATTTCAATGATCCAAAAAGTGAATCCTTCTCCCATAACTCTCATTCAACCAACACCAAAATCAGCTTTATTAGTCATTCATCTCATTTGTACATGTGGAACTTGCTGTGTTCAAAATAGTTACTGCCTTGGCAGACAGTAAACTCATTGCATTTCAAAATAGTTCATTGTAATTGATCAATGTCTTAAATGTAAGATCAGTCTAAGTTCTAAACTACACAAAGCTACAAAACTTATGAAAACATACTGATCAATTAAAAACAACTTGACTGAACATCTACTTCATTCTAATAAAACTGACATAAAACTTACAAAGGAAACAAAAATAGTAGATGAAAATGACTGAAAGCATATGCCATTTCTACCAAGAAGAGCACTGCTTCTGCTTCAATAGAACCAGTCAGAGCAATGAGCATAAAGACATATCAAACAGCTGACGTCAAAAAACACGAGTACAATCTGAAGAAGTTGGATAGGGTTCAGTTATTAATGGCAATCAGAAAAGTTAATAAACAATGCACAAAACTCAATACTTATCTGCTAACTCTGAGTTGCCTTTTGCATTTGTATATCCTTTCACCTCTAAATAATACTATGCAATAACATGCAGCATTTTTGTTTATTTTTGTGAATTAATTTGGATGTACAAGTAATTCTTATGCTATCCAGACAGAGATAATTTGTTAAACATCATAAACATTAAACTTAACATGAAAATTTCACACACACATAACCTGTAGAATATTGACAACTTCCTCTGGGAGTGGAGTCAATGGGTTATCAGAGACTTAATTATATCAGCCAACCATGGGTAGGAAAGCAACATGGTGAATTCGTAAAACAGGCAGTATGCCCATTATCTCCACCACTATGTTGCTGGATAAAAATCCTGCAATCCCCTGTCTAACGGTATTGTTGGTCAACTTACAGAACATGAACTGCAATGGTTCAAGAAGGCAGCACACCATCTTGATCTCAAGGAAAATTAGGGATCGGTAATAAATGTTGGCCAGCCAGTAATGTCCACTCAGGTCCCAGGTGTAGATCGGGGTGTATGAGGTCAGGTGGCAGGAAGTGGTGATGCAGGGTCTCAGGGGGAATATCTAGTCTCAGGTGTAGGCGGGGTGTGTGAGGTCAGGTAGCTGAGAATGTTGGTGTCAAATCTCAGTGGTAGGGGATGTGCCAGGTCTGGTGGTGGGGTGTGATGAGTCCTGGGATGTGGGAGGGGGATGGTGAGTCAGAGTCTGGGCAATTTAGAAAGTCTGGAAAAGTGTAGCTGAAGGTGTGCACGGTAATTTGGGGCTCAGTCTAATACTTAGGAGTTAGATTAGGTTTTTATTCTGCTAATATTTCTGAGTAACTAGCTGTTTAACTTCAGAGGAGACCTCTGAATTCCCCAGTTTCCATGGAGACTTTTGGACAGCTGTAAGTGTAGAGGAATTTCGACAGCAGAATCTTCAATTTCCCAGATAATTCCTTCAGAATGTGCAACGTTAGCAATGCAGCAGGGTCCCCATGTACAAATCCCATCTACATTTCAGAAATGATTAACTGGCCATCAGGAAATCTGGTGCATAATTGTAGGCCTTGAATGATTGCTCTATCCTGCTTAAACCTTTCTCTCAGGATTTATTATGCCACCTTCACCCATCATTTGAACTATTGCTTTGATATATTTGTTACTTACTGGCTATTGCTCCATTCCCCATAAGCATGGTTCTATTTTATGCATGTAATGCTTTTCTCTCTGAGTTTATTCAATAAATAGCTTAGTGTTAGCCTTGTATCTAGTTTTGATTCATCACCGAACAAAAAGTCTGACAAAACACACAAAACCAATCAGTTCTCAAATGTTTAGAATGCAGCTCTGTAACTGTACAAGAATAGCCTGTGAGAAAACACCTCCACCTGAGTGTTCATCATAAACATGATGCTCACTGATGCATTTCAAAAATGCAATTAAAGATTAAAGCCAAAAACTGCAAATCATTCAGCCAGAAGGTTGTAACTGTGGCTCAGAGCAAGTCATTTCAATGCAAATATGGAATCCATTAAGTTAAAATGGAACTGCAGTGGACATCTTTATGGTATGCTCATGATTTCTGTAATACAATGTTAATGTCTAGATTATACCCACATCAGAGGTGGCACAGTGGCTCTGTGGTTAGCACTGCTGCCTCACAGCACCAGGGACCCGGGTTCGATTCCAGCCTCAGGCAACTGTCTGTGTGGAGTTTGTACATTCTCCCCGTGTCTGCATGGATTTCCTCCGGGTGCTCTGGTTTCCTCCCACAGTCCAAAGATGTGCAAGTTCGGTGAATTGGCCATGCTAAATTGCCCATAGTGTTTAGGGATGTGTAGGTTGGGTACATTAGTCAGGAGCTAAATATAGGGGAATGTGTCTGGGTGAGCTATTCTTCAGAAGGTTGTTGTGGACCTGTTGGGCTGAAGGGCTTGTTTCCACACTGTAGGGATTCTAATTCAGAGCTCATTCAGATGGTCCATTGAACAATGAGATTTCGATGCCACAACATTAGGATCTCTAGCAGTTGTCAAGGCGAAAGAGTAGTCAATAAATTCCTTTGATCCAACTCAGAAATCATCTGCAAACTCCATTATTCCTCACAGGACCTGGTGCACAGTCTCCTCTCCAGGCTTTTCTGGTTCTCAAAGACTGGCAAAGTTACTTGCAGTTGGTGGCTTTGGAAAAAAATTGCCGACTCTTTGCATCAGTCAGGAATTAGCCTTAACTCATCTTCCAGGTGTAGGTACGTTAAATGGCTAAAGGCTTGATACTTCAAGGAGGAAGTGGAGAGGAGAATGGGAGCAGGAGAAGAGACTGGAAATGTGGAAATAGTTTGATGATGGAGGAAAATGAGGATGAGAAGAAACTATTAGCATGGGGAAAGAGAGGGGAAGAGAAAAACATAGAAGACAGGAGCAAGAGGAGGCCATTCGGCTATTCGAGCCTGCCCTGCCTTTCATCATGATCATGGCTGATCGTCCAACTTAATATTTTTGGGATTAGTGGTGCTGGAAGAGCACAGCAGTTCAGGCAGCATCCGAGGAGCAGCAAAATCGACGTTTCGGGCAAAAGCCCTTCATCAGGAATAAAGGGAGGGCTTTTGCCCAAAACGTCGATTTTGCTATTTCTCGGATGCTGCCTGAACTGCTGTGCTCTTCCAGCACCACTAATCCAAAATCTGGTTTCCAGCATCTGCAGTCATTGTTTTTACCCTGTCCAACTCAATAGCTTAATCCTGCTTTTTCCATGTAACATCTGATCCCATTCACCCTAAGTGCTATATCCAGCCACCTTTTGAATACATTTAATGTTTTGGCATCAAGTACTTCCTGTGGTAATGAATGCTACAGGCTCACCAATCTTTGGGTGAAGAAATGTCTCCTCATCGTCATCCTAAATGGTCCACCCTGAATCCTTAGACTGTGACTCCTGGTTCTGGACGCACCCACTATCAGGAACATCCACCCTGCATCTACCCTGTCTCGTCCTGTCAGAATTTTATTGTATGAAATCCAGAGAAAATAATCCTCACTTCGTCAATCTGTCCTCATATGTCAGTCCCACCATCCCCGGAATCAACCTGGTAAACCTTTGCTGTACTCCCTCAAGAACAAGAGCATACTTCCTCAGAAAAGGAGACCAAAACTGCACACAATATTACAGGTGTTGCATCACCAAGGCCCTGTATAACTGTAACAACACATCGCTGTTGCTGTAGGGCAGGTGACTGAGGTGTCAATGCGGGAGCACTTTGGGGCCAGCGACCATAATTCTATTAGATTTAAAATAGTGATGGAAAAGGACAGACCAGATCTAAAAGTTGAAGTTCTAAACTGGAGAAAGGTCAATTTTGATGGTATTAGGTAAGAACTTTCAAAAGCTGACTGGAGGCAGATGTTCGCAGGTAAAGGGACGGCTGGAAAATGGGAAGCCTTCAGAAATGAGATAACAAGAATCCAGAGAAAGAATATTCCTGTTAGAGTGAAATAAAAGGCTGGCAGGTATAGGAAATTCTGGATGACTAAAGACATTAAGGGTTTGGTTAAGAAAAAGAAGGAAGCATATGTCAGGTATAGACAGGATAGATCGAGTGAATCCTTAGAAGAGTATAAAGACAGTAGGAGTATACTAAGAGGGAAATCAGGAGGGCAAAAAGGGGACATGAAATAGCTTTGGCAAATAGAGTTAAAGAGAATCCAAAGGGTTTTTACAAACACATTAAGGACAAAAGGATAACTAGGGAGAGAATAGGGGCCCTCAAAGATCAGCAAGGCGGCCTTTGTGTGGAGCCGCAGGAAATGGGGAAGATACTAAATGAGTATTTTGCATCAGTATTTACTGTGGAAAATGATATGGAAGATATAGAAAGTAGTGAAATACATGGTGGATGTCTTGAAATGCATAAAGGTGAATAAATCCCCAAGACCTGATCAGGTGTACCCTAGAACTCTGTGGGAAGCTAGAGAAGTGATTTCTGGGCCTCTTGCTGAGATATTTGTATCATCGATAGTCACAGGTGAGGTGCCAGAAGACTGGAGGTTGGCAAACGTGGTGCCACTATTTAAGAAGGGTAGTAAGGACAAGCCAGGGAACTATAGACCAGTGAGCCTGACCTCGGTGGTGGGCAAGTTGTTGGAGGGATTCCTGAGGGACAGGATGTACATGTATTTCGAAAGGCAAGGATAGATTAGGGATAGTCAACATGGTTTTGTGCATGGGAAATCATGTCTCACAAGCCTAATTGAGTTTATGAAGAAGTAACAAAGAGGATTGATGAGGGCAGAGCAGTAGATGAGATCTATATGGATTTCAGTAAGGCGTTCGACAAGGTTCCCCATGGGAGACTGATTAGCAAGGTTAGATCTCATGGAATACAAGAAGAACTAGCCATTTGGATACAGAACTGGCTCAAAGATAGAAGACAGAGGGTGGTGGTGGAGGGTTGTTTTTCAGACTGGAGGCCTGTGACCAGTGGAGAGCCACAAGGATCGGTGCTGGGTCCTCTACTTTTTGTCACTTACATAAATGATTTGGATGCGAGCATAAGAGGTACAGTTAGTAAGTTTGCAGATGAACCCAAAATTAAAGGTGTAGTGGACAGCGAAGATGGTTACCTCAGATTACAACAGGATCTTGATGAGATGGGCCAATGGTTTGAGAAGTGGAAGATGGAGTTTAATTCAGATAAATGCGAGGTGCTGCATTTTGGGAAAGCAAATCTTAGCAGGACTTCTATACTTAATGGTAAGGTCCTAGAGAGTGTTGCTGAACAACAAGACCTTGGAGTGCAGGTTCATAGCTCCTTGAAAGTGGAGTCGCAGGTAGACAGGATAGTGAAGGTGGTGTTTGGTAAGCTTTCCTTTATTGGTCAGAGTATTGAGTACAGGATTTGGGAGGTCATGTTGCGGCTGTACAGGACATTGGTTAGGCCACTGTTGGAATATTGCGTGCAATTCTGGTCTTCTTCCTATCGGAAAGATATTGTGAAACTTGAAAGGGTTCAGAAAAGATTTACAAGGATGTTGCCAGGGTTGATGGATTTAAGCTATGGGAAGAGGCTGAACAGGCTGGGGCTGTTTTCCCTGGAGCGTCGGAGGCTGAGGGGTGACCTTATAGTGGCTTACAAAATTATGAGGGGCATGGATAAAATAAATAGGCAAAGTCTTTTCCCTGGGGTTGGCGAGTCCAGAATGAGAGGGCTTAGGTTTAGGGTGAGAGGGGAAAGATATAAAAGGGACCTAAGGGGCAATGTTTTTACGCAGAGGGTGGTATGTGTATGGAATGAGCTGCCAGAGGAAGTGGTGGAGGCTGGTACAATTACAACATTTAAAAGGCATTTGGATGGGTATATGAATAGGAAAGGTTTACAGGGATATGGGCCGGGTGCTGGCAGGTGGGACTAGATTGGGTTGGGATATCTGGTTGGCATGGGTGGGTTAGACCGAAATGTCTGTTTCCGTGCTGTACATCTCTGACTCTTTGACTCTACTTGAAACCTCTCACAATGAAGGCCAATTCTTTACTGCCTGCTGCATCTGCATGTTTACCTTCAGCAATTGGTGCACAAGGACATTCAGGTCCTGCTGCACACTCCCCCTCTCTCAATTTGCAGTCATTCAGGTAGTAATCTGCCTTCTTGTTTTTGCTTCCAAAGTGAGAAACCTCACATTTATCTAAAGTGGAAAAGAAGGCCCACATGGGCTGAACCGATCATGAAGCCATTCAAAACCAATCCCATTTGCCTGCACAAGGTTCATCTCTGCCTTTTAGCGAGTCTTTCTAAATTAGTTTTAAACTATGCTTTCATATCTGCTTCTACAAATTCACTTGGCCGCAACTCCCATCCTCTGTGCAAAATAACTTGCCTTGCACATCTTTTATAAACTTTCCCCCTCTCACCGTAAGCCTATGCCTCTAATATTTGACAATTCCACTTCAGAAAAAAGACTCTGACTGTCCACCATATCCATGCCCCTCATAATTTTATATACTTCAATCAGTCACCAGTCTAGCGAAAACAATTCAAGTTTACCCAACCTCTCCTTACAGCTAAAACACTCCAATTCAGGCAACATCAGGGTCAACCTCTTCTGCACTTTCTCCAAAGCCTTTAGATCCTTCCTATGGTGTGGCAAACTGCACACTATACTCCAAATGTGGTCTAAGCAAAGTCTCACAAAGCTGCAACTTTCCAATTTTATTCTCAATACCATGAGGGATGAAGGCAAGCATGCATTCTGCCTTCTTTACCACCTTATACACTTGTGTTGCAACTTTCAGGGACCCAAGTACTTGGACCTCAAGGTCTGTCCATATAGAATGCTCCTAAGGGTTCTGGCACTTACTATATACTTTCCTTTGTTATAGACGGAGCCAGACCACTCAAAACATTCTTAAGCTGGCAGCCCAGACCATAATTTCGTTATTTATTTCAGTATGTATACAGTGAAAATTACCCAGATTAAGTTAGCTAGTTGACTAACAGGTTTAAAACAGACAAAAAATGTATTCACAAATTACACAATGAAACACGAAGAAAGAATAAAGAACCCCCTACAGAACTCATAAGTATGCTATTCCAAATATACACAACAAACCCAATAAGCAAACCCCCTTTAAAACACAGTACAAAAAGAGTCAAATGCTTACTGGTTGAAGGTAGAAGGGCAGAAGAGAGAGTTTCCACACAGCTCACTGTTGAACTAAACTGCTCAGCTAGAGAGCTGACCACACCCTTTCATTCAACAGGTCACTTCTAAAACATGACCACTTTGGCCTGTTTATATATAAACAAAAGGCCTCTCAAAAGTCTTCTCATCTCTTGTACTAAACCAGTTTGATTGGAGCCCAGCCTGGTCTATTACCCCTCTGAAAAAAATCAAGGACAAAATATCCTTGAGTCAATGAACAGCTTTTAAGTAAAAAGGACTAGCTTTGTGACACTACTTGACCTCCTAAAATGCATTACCTCGCACTTGTCCAGATTAAACTCCATCTGCCATTTCTCTGCCCAACTTTCGAGCAGATAAGATTAGATTCCCTACAGTATGGAAACTGGCCATTTGGCCCAACAAGTCCACACTGACCCTCCGAAGAGTAACCCACCCAGACCCATTCCCCTACCATCTGACTAATGCACCTAACATTATGGGCAAGTTAGTATGGCCAATTCACCTGACCTGCGCATCTTTGGATTGTGGGAGGAAACCGGAGCATCCGGAGGAAACCCATGCAGACACAGGGAGAATGTACAAACTCCATACAGATAGTCACCCTTGGGTGGGAATCAAACTCAGGTCCCTGGTACTGTGAGGCAGCAGTGCTAAGCACTGAGGAACCATGCCACCAAGGTGTAAGATCTATATAGTTCTTAATTTCATAAGATATAGGAGCAGAATTAGGCCATTCAGCCCATCGAGTCTGCTCCGCCATTTGATCATGGCTGACGTGCTCCTCAATCCCATTTTCCTGCCTTCTCACCAGATCCCTTCAACCCATTACCAAATAAAAATCTGTCAAACTCCTCCTTAAAGTTACTCACTGTCCCAGCATCCACCGCACTTTGGGGTACCTAATTCCACAGATTCCCAACCCTTTTGGAGAGGTAGTTTCTCCTCAACTCGGCTCTAAATTTCCTACTTCTTATCCTAAGACTATGACCTCTCGACGGAGAATGCATCCTGCACCCCCATTCTAAGTGATTAAAACCTTAACAGCAATTTAGGTTTGTTCAATACATTGCATCAGTTGCATGGCACTTTGATCTTTTGCTATAAATTCTGTGTCCTATGATCCTGTCCCACTAGCTACCTGATGAAGGAGCAGTGCTTCGAAAGCTTGTATGTTAAAATAAACCTGTTGGATTATAACTTGGTGTTGTGTGATTTTTAACCTGAAACTTTGATCACCCGGTCAAGCTCATTCCCAGTACAAGGTTTAGTAGGGCCTCTTCCTTAGTTGGACTAAGTACACATTGTTCCAAGAATCTCTCCTGGATGCAACTAACAAATTCTGCCCCATCTAAACCCCTGGCACCAAGGAAATTAAATTCACCCACTACCACAACTCTGTTGTTATTACAATTTTTCTGTGATCTACTTACATATCTGTTCCTCTTATTCCCATTGGCTGATGGGAGCCGAGAGTATAACTCCATCATCATGATTGCACCTTTCTTATTCCCAAGTTCTGTCTATATAGCCTTGCTAGTTGAGCCCTCCAAGGTGTTCTCTTGCAGTGCAGCTGTGACATACTCCTAAATCCGTAATGCAGCTCTCCTTTACGTTTACATTCCTCTCTATCATGCTTGAAACATCTAATCCCTGGAACGTTGAGTCTTGTTCCTCTCAGTTTTTAGATCAGAGTGGTGCTGGAAAAGCACAGCAGGTCAGGCAGCATCCGAGGAGCAGGGAAATCGACATTTCGGGCAAAAGCCCTTCATCAGGAATCTATTGACGTTTCGGGCAAAAGCCCTTCATCTTGTTCCTCTCAATCAAGTCTCTGTAACAGCTACCATTACCTATGACAGAATCACAGACCCATGTACTAATCTCGGCTCTAAGTTCATCTGTTGTACTCCCTGCACTAAAATAAATACAAGTTTTGCTAATGGTTGCGAGGCTCCTTCAAGGAATAGATTTGAGCAATTTCCATTCAATTCTTGATGATTTTAAGGTTACAATAAAAGAGGTGGCTATATTTTGGGCTAAGTGACATTAAAATGCAGTTTCATTTAAAGGCCACATCTATAGAGGAAAGGGAGAAAATGCAGCTAGCACCTGGCCATTCAGAACATATCTTTCGAACCAGTCATCTTAAAAGTTTTAAAATTTCTGGTTCATGCTCCCAAGAGGAGAGATTTACCCAGTGAATGTGCAAGGTTATTTCTCTGTGGTGATCATGGACAAATCTCCTCATGGTTAAATGCACCTTTGGAAAATGCCCAGCCTTCAATGATGACCACATGACTGATTTTCATGCAACTACTCAACTACAAAAGAAATTTCAAGGAACAATTCACAATTAACCAGTCAGATTTTGAATAAATCCATGGGACAAATACCACTTCACATTCAGAATACGTATAGACTCTCAAAGAACATACAACTATTTAGATTAATCTCTAGAACTGAGGGGATTGCAGAGAGGTTAACTACCATTTGTATCATGGTCAACAGCAATTTGAAATTACCCGATGATAGTATAAGTGTTATTCAAGACAAAAGGAACTGGAAAATTTGAATCCACATTGATTATTCTCTTGCATACAAAATTCAAGAACATGTCATAGATTCAATTTCAGTGTGACAAATGAAAATGTCAAATTAAAATCTCTGCAGTAAAAGTATGATGAATGTGTTTAACAGACTACAAGCAAGGTGACAGAAGGAAAAATAATTGTAGGCTTGGAAAGGAAGCAGAGGTGGTCCTATCAACAAAAAGAATAAGGATTAAATTGGAAATCCACTCAGAATATTTTTAGATATTGGATAATTGACAAAATGGAACAGTAGTCTTTTCCTGCCTGAAATGTTAGGTTATTGCTGTTCTAACAATCTGTCCAGACTCTGCAGAATTCAGTAAGGGTGATGCTGTGAAGGCTACAATTAACTGTGCAAATGCCAAAACTAGAAAGTTGCAAAATTAACCATGCTGTCTCCAAATCATAACTCTGCTGAAAGTGCACATATATGGACACAGGAAGGGGATAATATGCCAAGTCAACCCTTCTTTCCATCAAGCAGTGAACCCCCTGAATATTATGCTTTGTTTATGAGGAAATGTTTTTTTTTATTTGCTTGTACAATCTCACACAGATGCAGAAGAAAATAAATAACAAACAGACACAGGCATCAGCAAGACATGAACCACTGATCAGACCATCAACTAGACCAGCCATACAAATACTGTGGCTGCAAGTGCAGGTGAGAGGTTGGGAATTCTGCAGTAAGTAATTCAACCTTCTGTCTCTCCACTGTTTGTCCGTCGTCCATAAGGTGATAGAATACTCCCCATTTGCCTGGATTAATCCAGTTTCGACAACATTCAGGAAGCCTAACACTATCCCAGACAGAGCAGCCCACTTAATTGGCATTCTACCGTCACTTCAACACCCACTTTGTTCACTACCAATGTACTCTGACAGCAGTTTATGCAATAGTGACTGCAATAATGTAACAGGGTTCTTCAAATAACACCTTCCCACACCTAGAAAGGCAAAAGCAGAGCCTGTAGAGAAACACCGCCATGCAGGTTCCCCTTCATGCCACACACCATCCTGACCTGGAACTATATCACTGATTCTTCACCATTACTGGGTCAAAATCCTCTCTTCCTAACAGCACTGTGGATGTCCCACACCTCAAGAGCTGAAGCAGATCAAAAAGGCAGCTCACTATTGTTTTCTCCAAGGCAATAAGGAATGGATAA
Source organism: Chiloscyllium punctatum (assembly GCF_047496795.1). Taxonomy (NCBI): domain Eukaryota; kingdom Metazoa; phylum Chordata; class Chondrichthyes; order Orectolobiformes; family Hemiscylliidae; genus Chiloscyllium; species Chiloscyllium punctatum. The sequence continues at coordinate 86,036,357 of NC_092746.1, read as the reverse complement.
TAAATGCTGGTCTAGCTAGCAACACCTACAATCCATTGAAAAGTTTTTTAAAAATTCATTAAGACAGATTTTCCATTGAGGACACTGGGAGCTTTCTGTCAGTAGCTTGAGCCAGCCTACACTGAAACACCTTCTGGATCAGCCCTAACTGTGAAAACCCTGGGTTCTGATTTGGTCTCCACAGGACAGGGAAGGAGTGGGTAAACTATCTGTCAGAAGTCTGTGTTTTAAGAAGCTGCACCAGCCATTTAAGAAAAGCGTTTAGATGAAAATAGATCTTATGAATTTTAATAAATTAGACTCCCAGAGATAGAAACATAGAAAATAGGAGCAGGAGTGGCCTTTTCAGTCCCTTGAGCCTGCTCCACCATTCAATATGATCATGGTTGATCATCCAACTTGGTACCCTGTTCCCACTTTCTCCCCATACGTTTAGCCTGAAGAGCAATAAAAAGGGGCATTTCTGAGATAAACAATCTGTATTAACATCCAACAAAAACAGAAGTTGCTGGAGAAACTCAACAGGTCAATGAAAAGAAAAACAGAGTTAAACGTTTCAAATCCAGAATAGAGAAGAAGGGTCACTGGACTCAAAACATTGACTCTGCTTTCTCTCCACAGATGCTGCCAGACATGTTGAGCTTCTTCAGCAACTTCTGATTTTGTTTCACAACTTCAGCATCCACAGTTCTTTGTTTTATTTCGTGAATCAATGCGCATCCTGACTTACCATAGGCATTTGACCTTGCCTAAAAGGATGAAAAATTACTACTTTTTTCCCTTCTATTTCTGAATTTACATATCTTCAGTAAATAGTGAAAGCAGAACAGAAAGATGACAAGGTGAAATTGTAATCAACAATAGTGGTAGCAGAAAACATTTGCAGTGTTGTCAGGGAAAAACATTGCATTACAAGTTTAGGATGCATTTTCATTGGGACTTTGAAAAGTTATCTTTATAGGTTTTTCTACATACAATCAGAGAATGGCTATAGCATTGAAGGAGGCCATTTGGCCTGGTGTGGCCATGTTGACTTTCTCTAAGAGCACTCCACTAAATTCACTCCTCCACATTTTTCGTGTCACTTTGCAAATTATTTCTCTTCAGTTAATCATTTCTTTAGATTTAATTCCATTTAATTAGTTAGTTAATTATTGAGTTAATTACTTTCAAGAAACCATGTTGCAGCCATGCATTCAGAAAATTCATTCCAAATCATAATTACCCTCTGAACAAAAAAATGTTTTTTTCCAAGTTGCATCTGTTTCGTTCACCATTCACCCAAGACTGGTGTCCTCTGATTCTTGACATGGTCACCAATGGGAACTGTAATCCTATCTACTCTGTCCAGACTCCCTCACAATCTTTGGACACCTCTATCAAATCTCTCTTGATATTCTCATGACTGAGTAGGACAACCTTGGGTTCTCAATCCATCCTCATGAATCTTTTCAGCACCATCACTATGTCTTTACATCATGCCTAAAGTGTGGTGCCCAAAACTGGGCACAATAGGGCAGCACAGTGGCACAGTGGTTAGCATGCTGTCTGACAGCGCCAGAGACCAGGGTTCAATTGCCTCAGGCAACTGTCTGTGTGGAGTTTGCACATTCTCCCCGTGTCTGTGAGAGTTTCCTCTGGGTGCGCCGGTTTCCTCCCACAATCCAAAAATGTGCAGGTTAGGTGGATTGGCCATGCTAAATTGCCCGTAGTGTTAGGTGAAGGGATAAATGTAGAGGAATGGGTCTGGGTGGATTGCAGTTCGGAGGGTTAGTGTGGACTTGTTGGGCCGAAGGGCTTGTTTCCACACTGTAAGTAATCTAAATCTAAATCTAAATCTAAATCCTCAAATTGAGGCTGTTTAAAGATACGTTTGCCATAACTTACTTGCTTTTGTAAATAATGCTTCTGTTTATAAAAGACAGAACCCCCTGTACATCAAATAACCAATTTCTTAGCTTGCCCTGTCAACCTCAATGATTTGAACACCTAACCTACTGCTGCTCCTGCACGCGATGTAACATGGTATTCTCTCTTCAATACCTCCTTTCTTCATTCTTCCTCCAAAAATGATTGTTTCTCATTTTTATGCATCATATCTCATGTGCCATATGTCCACTCATTCCACCAAGCAGTCTACACCCTCTTGAAGTCTACCACTAAAAGAACAAAGAACAAAGAAAATTTACAGCCCAGGAACAGGCCCTTCGGCCCTCCCAGCCTGAGCCAATCCAAATCTACTGTCTAAACCTGTTGCCCAATTCCTAAGCATCTGTATCCCTCTGCTCCCCACCTACTGTATGATTTCTCTCGAATTAGACTTCCCAAAATGCATCACCTTACATTTGCCTGGATTGAACTCCATCTGCCACTTCTCCGCCCAACTCTCCAGACTATCTATTTTCTTCTGTATTCTTTGACAGTCCCTTAAGCTTTCTGCTATCCCATCAATCTTTGTGTCCTCTGTAAACTTGATCATACTAACAGTGCCCTCTTCCAGATCATTTATGTATATCACAAACAACAGTGGCCCCAGCACTGATCCGTGTAGAACACCACTGGTCACCTTTCTCCATTTCGAGGAACTCCCTTCAACTATGACTCTCTGTCTCCTGTTACTCAATCAGTTCTTTATCCACCTAGCTAGAACACTGCACACCATGTGATTTCACTTTCTCTATTAGTTTACCATGGGGAACCTTATCAAACACCTTTCTAAAGTCCACGTATATGACATCTATAGCACTTCCTTCATCTATCAACTTGGTCAGTTCCTCAAAAAACTCTATTAAGTTGGTAAGGCACAATCTACCCTGCACAAAACCATGCTGCCTATCACTGATAAGTCCATTCTTTTCTAAAGATAAATAGATTTTATCCCTCAGTACCCTCTCCAGCAACTTTCCCACCACTGATGTCAGGCTCACTGGTCTGTAGTTTCCCAGAATATCCCTACTATCCTTCTTGTACAGGAGAACAACATGAGTAACTCTCCAGTCCTCCGGCACCTCACCTGTGCTTAAGGATATTCCTGATGAAGGGCTTTTGCCCGAAACATCGATTTCGAAGCTCCTTGGATGCTGCCTGAACTGCTGTGCTCTTCCAGCACCACTAATCCAGAATCCAACAAAGATATCTGTCAGGGCCCAAGTTATTTCCTCTCTTGCCTCCCTCATCACCCAGGGGTAAATCCTATCCAGTCCTGGGGATTTGTCCACCTTAATAACCTCTAGCCTACCCAACACATCTTCCCTACTTATATCAACATGATCCAGAGTTATAAAACTTCTGTATCTAATCTCAACATTCATCATATCCCTCTCCTCAGTGAACACTGATGCAAAGTAATCATTCAGAATCTCACCCATTCTCTCAGATTCGACACACAGCCTTCCTTCATTATCCTTTAGTGGACCAATCCTTTCTCTAGTTACCCACTTGCTTCTTATATAAGAATAAAAGGCTTTGGAATTCTCCTTAATTTTGCTCGCTAAAGCTATTTCATGACCCCTATCAGCCTCACGATTCATAATTTTTTCAGGCTTTGTGTCACCTCCAGTCCCTGAGACTCATCCAATGCATTTGGTAGAAAAAACAAGTTTTCCCTCACCCTGCCCATTTCCGACTTCAGGAATGTAACCGTTGTAAATATCTACACAATGGTAAAGAAATGATGCTGTTGTAAACTATTGAGGTATTTCCTTCTTACCTGTACCAGGGAAAATCCTGTCACACATTCTCCTAAATTGTGTACTTCTTATTGCTGAAGAGATCCTCCCAGACAGCAAGCATGGCTATAGACCTTCAAGACGAAACTTTGAATTGATCTTTGTTACCCATTAAGTCCAGGGCAAATACTGTGAACAAGGTGAGGAACTCTGTATTGCATTCATCATTTGATAATTTAGTAAATTATAAGGATCTGTGGATTTTAATTTTTAATTGTACATGGAATGTAAATTTCACCATTTGAGTTAAGTCAATGTTTACTGTTCATTCCTAACTGCTCTTGAAAAGGTGATGTTGAGCTGCCTTTTGAACTGCTGCAGATCCTAGGCTGTAAGTACACCCAGAATGCTGGTGAAACGAGTTCCATGATTTGATCCAGGGACAGTGAAGGCACAGTGATATAGTTTCAAGCCAGGATAGTGAATGGCTTGGAGGGGAACTGCAGGTGGTGGTACTATCACATATCGGCTGCTGCTATCCTCCTAGATGGTAGCGGTAATGGGTTTGGAAGATACTGTCTAAGGAGATTTGTTGAATTTCTGCTGTACATTTTGGAGATAGTACAAACTGCCACTGCTATATGTCAGTGGTGAAGGGAGAGAATGTTCAAAGTGGTGGATGGGATTCCAATCCAACAGTTTCCTTTGTCCTGGATGCTGTCAAACCTCTTGAGTGTTTTAGGAATTGCACTCACCCAGACAAATGGGGCATCTCCTATCACATTTCTGACTTGTGCCCTGAAGATGGTGTACTGTAGCAACAATATTTACATGGCTGGTCTAGTTCAATTTCTATATACTGGATTAGTGGTGCTGGAAGAGCACAGCAGTTCAGGCAGCATCCAACGATCAGCGAAATCGACGTTTCGGGCAAAAGCCCTTCATCAGGAATAAAAAGCTTTTGCCCGAAACGTTGATTTCGCTGCTCGTTGGATGCTGCCTGAACTGCTGTGCTCTTCCAGCACCACTAATCCAGTATTTGGTTTTCAGCATCTGCAGTCATTGTTTTTACCTAGTTCAATTTCTAGTTAATGATAACTCCCAAGATGTTGATTCTGTGGTCTTCAAAAATGATAGTGCCATTGAATGTCAATGAGCAATGGTTATATTCTTTCTTGTTCGATATGGTCATTTCCTGGAAACTGTAAGGCAAAAATGTTACTTGCCACTTATCAGCACAAGCCCAGAAGTTGTTCAGGTCTTGTTGCGGATGGACACAGGCTGCTTCAGTTTTTGAAGAATCATGAAGGATGCTGAACATTGTGCAATCATCAGTGAACAGCCCCACTGATCTTATGATGATGGGAAGGTCATTGATAAAGCATTGATACAGATGGTTGAGCCTGGACACTATCCCAAGGATTCCTGCAGTGATCCCTCAGACTAAGTTGATGAACTTCCAAAAACCACAACCCTTTTTCTTTATGCCGCTGACTCCAGAATTGTTAGGGTTTCTTGACTTCTTACTGCCTTGATGTCACTAGCCTTAACTTTGGAGTTCAGTGTTTTTGTCCATTTTTGGACCAAGGCTATAATTAGGTCAAGAGTGGACCAGCAAAATAAGCGTCACACAGAGGAAAACACTAGGCATTACTAGGAAAATAGTAATACTGGGAAATGAACAGATTGGAGTTCCATTTTGAAGTATACCAATGGGACAAGTATGTCAGTTTGCCAGTTTTGCTGGTTTTTCCTTCTGTGTAGTGAGCAATACCACTTGGTAGTACTGTCATCGACCTCATTCATCACTTTGCTGATGATCAACAGAACATGGGGATGATAGGGCAATATTTATTGGTTTGATTATGTCCTGTTTTTGTGGACATGACATACATGGACAATTTTCACAATGTCAACAAGATACCAGTGTTATTGTTGTACTTGCATAGTTTGGATAGGCATGCAGCTAATTCTAAAGGTGGCAAGATTACATGTTCAATGAGCTCATCATGCATTTAGCTTGCTCACAACATGTGAACACATTTCACTACCTGGTTGAAGTTGTTTGCTTTGCATGAAGTTTTTCATGATCGTTGGTAGTGCTCCTTAGCTGACAGCTATATGAAGATGTTATTTAGTCTCTTACTTACCAAGGTTACTCTGTATATAGTCTATTGTCACTTTTCTACTGCCCGTCATTGTCTGAGTTCTCTGTGGTGCTTGCAGCAGTAATATGCCTATATTCCTTGTCCTGTAAACCTTCTTGCATGACTTATTGAGACAATGTCAATTTTTTAACCTCTAGAGATTTTGCTAAAGGGAAGTGAAGACCAATGGCATTGCTAGCAAAAATTTCAGTGAAGGAAATGGAGTGTAACAGAGTAGACCAGCTGTTCTCTTGCCATTTTCTGCACTACTTATTTCTCTTAAAGAAATTTTCAGCAGCATTGATTTGACATGAAAAGGATGTGTTTGAATGCATTAGCTTATGGTCATGTCTGATGTTGTGCCTCATAAGGTCTTATTTTATCGACTAGCCTTGTATTGTTTTAAAGGTTATTAGGTTTTTTGCTTCCAAGTTATTGACCATATCTGATCTGTAGAAACAATTAAAAACTGATTTTCTAAAGCCATGCTACTATGCTGGTGCTGTTGTTCTTAATATCCAGCTCTTGTGAAATTGACAGCAACTCCAAAGTAAAGCTTTTTTTGCAAGGCTCAACCATGTCTGCTGTGTGAATTATCACCTCCTTCTTGATTGCCATTGTACAATTCTGGCTGAAGTCCCTGGCTCTAGCCTGCTGTCACAACAATCTAAAAGCAGCTTGAAATTTCAATCCTTAAGAGTACCCACAGCTGAACTGTCAAGAGCTTTCAAAGTATCAAAAATGTGAAAAAGTTAAGTAAACTTGGTTTATTTATTTGTGAGGAGATAGTTTAAAGAATGTTGCTTCTTCAAATTTATTCCAGGTAAATTGTTTACTGAGATGAACAGCTATACAATAAAGATGAGCAAATTGGGTGTCATAAGGCAAGTCACGGAAAGGATACCAGTGAAGGCTTGGAGCGAACAATGTAAATGGTACAAGAAATATCCAGATGTATTTTTGAAGAGAGAAGTGAGAAGTATGTGCTTATATAACATTTTTTCCAGTTGGATGTAGGTCCCCTGCTCTCTGCGTTATTAATACATTTGCATGTCATGCCAATCACTTCCAAATGTGTAAATTGCACCTTTCATATCAAATATAAGATCAAGAATAACGCCAACCCTGAGTAACTCCACTATACACCTTCCTCCAATCCAACAATAAAAATCACTTTCCTCTATTTTCTGTAATTCAGCCAACTTTGTGTCCATGTGCCTGCTCTCCCTTTTATTCCATGGTCTTCCACACTATTGACAAGCTAGTTATGTAGCACTTTAACAAGCAAAGATCCTTGCTCTTGGTAAACAGGCAAAAACGCTTGAGGCCAAAGAATACAGCCTGGATAAAGTTAAAAATCACACATCAGGTTATAGTCCAACAGGTTTAACTGGAAGCACACTAGCTTTCGGAGCGTCGCTCCTTCATCAGGTGATAGTGGAGACCTCAATCCTAGCACACAGAATTTATAGCAATAATTTACAGTGTGATGTAACTGAAATTATACATTGAAAAATTGATTGTTAAGGCTTTCATCTGTTTGAATACCATGATATTCAAACAGATGAAAGACTTCGAAAGATTGATTGTTAAGTCTTTCATCTGTTTGAATATCATGGTATTCAAACAGATGAAAGCCTTAACAATCAATTTTTCAATGTATAATTTCAGTTACATCACACTATAAATTTTTGCTATAAATTCTGTGTGTTAGGATTGAGGCCTCCACTATCACCTGATGAAGGAGCGACGCTCCGAAAGCTAGTGTGCTTCCAATGTAGCCTGTTGGACTATAACCTAGTGTTGTGTGATTTTTAACTTTGTACTCCCCAGTCCAACACCGGCATCTCCAAATCATGACAACCTGGATAGTACTTAATGGTTTCACAAAGCTGTTAAATGTGTTGATGATGAATCAGCTCAACACTTAATGGTGGGCTGAAGGGACTGTTTCTATGCTGTATGACTCATGCATGAGTGTTCAGTAAGGAAAACAATTGTTCACCAGCCAGGCTGGTGTTGTCTCGTATGTAATGCTAAGCCAAACCTGCAGATCCATTTTCAAATATTACATGTGATGTCAATGTTACAAGGTTGGGTGAAAGCACTGGCTTTTTTTATAGACTTGCATATCCTGTTGGGACCTGCCATTGTTCATAAATTTTAAGAATACATGAGTTGGAAGTGCCAGTGTTGGACTGGGGTGGACAAAGTTAAAAATCACACAACTCCAGGTTATAGTCCAACAGGTTTAGTTGGAAGCACTAGCTTTCAAAGCGCCCCTTCTTCAGGTGGTTGTGAGCAGCGTTTCGAAAGCTAGTGCTTCCAAATAAACCTGTTGGACTATAACCTGGTGTTGTGTGATTTTTAACTTTAAGAATACACAATTACAAAAAGTCTCCATTTGGTTCTGTCCAGTTTTATTTTATCCCTACGTGTTGGGGTCTAACTTAAAAACACTGAGATTAGCTTTCAGAATGATTTGTATTCGTTTGCAAAATATTTGCAGGTGGTGGTGCTAGGGGAGGGAGTTTCCCTTACTCAGCTGCCTGTAGAATACCAAGTTTAGTTTGGAAATCAGGCAGGAGAACTACACAGCCTACCTAGCAAAGCTAGTTAGGCAGACTGGGAAAACTGTCCTGAACTCTCCTAGTAGTAAGGCAGGCTGGGCAGGGTGATCAGCAGCCAGGGTCGTTCTAAGGCAGACTTGGGAAGAGAGGCCTTCAGTGAGCATCACAGTGCAATTGTCTGTGAAGCTCTCCTGTAGTGAGGTAGGATGGGATGAGTGGACTGAAATCAGCATTCAATAGGTATACTGGGAAGACTGCTCTGCAGTTGGCATTCCAGTGAGGCAAACTGGGAGGCCTTCAGACGGTTCTTGTTGAAAAAAAAACACAAGAGTGACATCACTGAAATTCTATAAATTTATTAGCTGGTGCTGGAAAGGAACAATTTGAAGCTAGGAAGGTCAAACTAAAGTTCTGATGAGGAAAAAATAGTCATGATGAGGATTTCAATGAATACTTTTTCGAAAATTCCTTAGGCTAGCATGTTATGACAACAGGACAGGTTTCACTAGACCTGGTTTCAACTAAGGAAACAAGATTAATGACTGATCTCACAATGAAAGCACCGCTGGGTAGCAGCAACTATAATATGATTGAATTATACATTAAATTTAAGACAGAGAAACGTGGTCCAAGACTTTATTTTGAATTTAAATAAGGACAACTATAAAGGCATGAATACAGAACTAGTGAAAGTGAACTGGTAATTTGGCTTAAGGGATAGGTTAATAGAGATATAGTAGGCAAAGATTTGTCAGAATATTCAGAAAGCACAGAATAGATACATTCTATCAAATAATGAAAATTCTAAGGGATGGACAGCCATCTGTGATTAACTAAAAAAGTCATTAAAATAAAATGTATAGAAATACAGAAACACAGGTGCAGGGGAAGACCAGTCGATCCCTTCAGCCAGCATTACCATTCAATATGATCACGGTTAATCAGGCAATGTCAGTATCCCACTCCCACTTTCCCTTCATCGCCCTTGATCCCTTTAGCCACAAGGGCAATGTCCAGTTCCCCCCTCATTGTGTCTCATGAACTGGCCCCAACACCTTGCTGTGGGAGAGAATTCCACTGGTCCACAACTCTCTGATTAAAGAAATTCTTCTTCATAGAATAGAATCATATAAGGCATAGGTTTAGAGTGAGATGGGAAAGATTTAAAAAGGACCTAAGGGCATTTTATTCACGCAGAGAGTGGTACGTGTATGGAATGAGCTGGCAGAGGAAGTGGTGGAGGTTGGTACAATTACAACATTTTAATGGTATCTGAGGGCTAAATGCTGGCCAATGGGACCAAATTAATGTAGGATATCTGGTCAGCATGGATAAGTTGGACCAAAGAGTCTGTTTCCATACTGAACAGCTCGATGATTCTATGACTCTATTCAGATAATAATCTGCCTTCCTGTTTTTGCAACCAAAGTGGATAATCTCACATTTATCCAAATTATATTGCATTTGCCAAGTATTTGCCAACACACCCAGTCTGTCCAAGTCACCCTGCAACCTCTTAATATCCTCCTCATAACATACACTGCCACCTAACGTAGTGTAATCTGCAAATTTGGAGACACTGCATTCATTCCTCCATCCAGATCGTTAGTACATATTGTGAACAGCTGGGTACAAACTCATCACTGCCTGCCACTCTGAAAAGGACCCTTTAAAGCCAATTCTCTGCTTCTTCTCTGCCAATAATTTTCTATCCATGTCAAAACATTACCACTGATAGCATGAGCTTTAATTTTCTTTCTGGATTAGAGCTGTGCTGGAAAAGCACAGCAGTTCAGACAGCATCCAAGGAGCAGGAAAATCGACGTTTCGGGCAAAAGCCCTTCATCAGAATAGAGGCAGAGTGCCTGCAGAGTGGAGAGACAATTTTCTTTACTAATCTCTTGTGTTGAACTTTGTCAAAAGCCTTCTGAAAGTCCAGACAGGCAATTGTACAAAGATTGGTGGAAGGTCAGAAGATTGGATAGACTGCATTAAACAGCAAAGAATTTCTAAAAGATTAATAAGGAGGGAAACTCAGATTATGAGAGAAGGTTAGCCAAAATTATAATAACAGAAAGAAAAAGTTTCTTCAGGTATTTTAATGAAGAAAAGCGTTAACAAAATCAGTGTGGTTTGAAAGGAAATGAGTCTGGGGAATTAATAATGGAGGATAAGGAGATGACAGACAAGTTGAGTGATATTTTGCCTCATGTTCACTAGAGAGGATACAAGTACATTCTGGAAATAGCTGTAAATCAGAAATTGAAAGGGAGGGAAGAAGTCAAGAAAATTACAATTACTAAAGAAATAGTACTAAATAAGTTGTTGAAACTACAAATTGACAAGTCCCTTGCTCCTAATGAATTTCATCCCAGGGTCTAAAAAGAATTAGCTAGTAAGATAGTCAATGCATTGGTTTTAATTTTCCAAAACTCATTAGATTTGGGAAAGATTCCTTTAGATTGAAAAATAACCAATAAACAGCTCTACTCAAAAAGGGAGAGAGGTAAAATAGAGAGTTATAGAGTCATTCCACATGGAAACAGACCCTTTAGTTCAACTCATCTGCACCAACCGGGCATCCCAATCTGACCAAGTCCCATTTGGTCCATACCGCCCTAAACTCTTCATATTCATATATCTATCCAGATGCCTTTTAAAATGTTATAATTGTAACAACCTCACCACTTTCTCTGGCAGCTCGTTCCATACATGCATTACCCTCTGTGTGAAAAAAATTACTCTTGGCTCCTTTTTAAATCTTACCCCTCTTACCTTAAAATTATGTACTCAGGTTTTGGACTCACCCATCACAGATCTTGGGTATCTTCCCTGTCCATGCCCCTCGTGATTTTATAACTCTTCCTGGCAACACCCTTGTAAATCTTTTCTGCACCCTCTCAAGTTTAACAATATCCTTTCTGTAGAAGTATAAAGTAAAGAAGCATATAAATGTTAGAAACTACTAGTCAGTTATGTTTAACTAATTTATTGGAGTCCTCTTTGGACAGGGTTTTAAAATAATGTGGGATTTGGGGGGAAAGGTTGAGTGGGTTCAGTTGCATGAAAAATGTGAAAGAAAGGGCAGCATCAGCAAAGGTTATTACAGTTTCCAGAACAAATATGAGACAGACAGAGAGTATAGAGGGCAGGAATCTAACTTCAGGCACAGCAAATAAGGGGACAACTATGAGAATAGGCTCAGTAAATGCAGGACTGAGAAGGTTATAATTAAATGCAGGTAACACATGAAACAAGATAAATAAGCACAGTTTGAAACTGGCAGGTATGATGTTGTGGTTATCACAGAGTCATGATTGCAAGGGACCAAACAGTTTACAGATGGTGCAGGCGATCCTCTCTTCATTCTTTCAACCATAAATCATCAAGGGAACATTGCACTGGAGTCGCTGGCCCTGGAGGTTTGGTTAGATGACCCCGATGGCATTTCACAGACTTGGTGACTGCGTCCTTCCCAAAGCAAAGTGCACCATCCTCTGCTTGACCTTCCACACCATTGAGAGTGGCAGGCACGGTGAAACACACAAATATAGAAAATCAAACAGAAGTAGACCATCCACTCCACCATTCAACATGATCATACTTTGTCTCTCAATGCCTGCTCTGTCCCAACCTCCCTGACATCTTTAGCACCTGAAATTTTATTTCTTTCTTCAACATTTTCTATGATGGCCTCCACAGCCTTCTGTGGTAGACAATTACACAGGTTCACCTGAGCAAAGACATTTCTCCTCATTTCAATCTGAAATGCTCTACTCCATATTCTGAGATTGTGTCCCTTTGTTCTAGAACCTCTGGCCAGGGAAAACGTCATTCCTGCATCCAGCTCTGTCCAAATTTTACACATTTTAATGAGATCCCCTCTTTTTCTTTTAAACTGAGCATATGCCTGGTGTCCAGCAATCTGCCAAGTGTTATTGACTGTGGCAGTGAACTGCTCACCAGTAGATGTTACTAACTCAAAACTAGATAAAAGACTCACTGAAGTGCCAGTAACTAAGCTTTTTTTTGGCGGGGGGGTGCAGTGACAGACTTGCCTGTACTTTCTCTGAAGCATCTGTGTTCTTTTCCTCAGAGATTTCAGGAAAACATCTTCCATGTGGTCCTCTTGACTACAACCACCATGGACATCACACTGATGCAGGAGACAGAGAAAGAATATCATAGTCAAGGGGCAGAGTTGTGATATATTGACATTACATGCATAGTGGAGGTAATGGAAGAGCAGCACAACAATGAACTCTTAATAGATTGCCAGAACATGGAGGTTTCCACACCTATCCAGGAGCAGACCCCATTTGCTGGTTGTGGAATTGTGTGAAACAGATGGTAGTATGTTGGGAAAACTGGCCAACCACTGGTTGTAACACAACACAAGTTAACAAAGTTGAAAAGTGTGGTGCTAGAAAAATACAGCAGGCCAGGCAGCATCCGAGGAGCAGGAGAATCGACGTTCCGGGCATAAGCCCTTCTTCAGGAATGAGGCTGGTGTGCCAAGCAGGCTGAGATAAAAGGTAGGGGGGGGTGGGGGGGGAATTTGGGGGAGGGGCCATGAGAATACGATAGGTGGAAGGAGGTGAGGGTGAGGGTGATAGGCCGGAGAGGGGGTGGGGGCGGAGAGGTCGAGAAGATGATTGCAGGTCAAGAGGGCAGTGCTGAATCTGAGGGTTGGGACTGAGATAAGGTGGGGGAGGGGAAATGAGGAAGCTGGAGAAATCTACATTCATCCCATGTAGTTGGAGGGTTCCTAGGCGGAAGATGAGGCGCTCTTCCTCCAGGCGTTGTGTGGCCAGGTCTGGTGATGGAGGAGGCCAAGGACCTGCATGTCCTTGGCAGAGTGGGAGGGGGACTTAAAGTGTTCAACCACGGGGTGGTTGGGTTGGTTGGTGCGGGTGTCCCAGAGGTGTTCCCTGAAATGTTCCGCAAGTAGGCGGCCTGTCTCCCCAATGTAGAGGAGACCACATCGGGTGCAGTGGATACAGTAAATGATGTGTGTGGAGGTGCAGGTGAATTTGCAATGGATATGGAAGGATCCATTGGAGCCTTGGAGGGAGGTGTGGAGGAGGCCAAGGACATGCATGTCCTTGGCAGAGTGGGAGGGGGAGTGGAGGAGGCCAAGGACCTGCTTCCACACTGTAAATAATCTAATATAATTCCTGTTTTTCTTTCTGTAAGCATGAACTTGTGAGAGAAGCTGAAAGCAACTTTCTCTCTCTTCCAAGTTTAGCCAGCTGCATGCAGTTCTATTGTCAATAAAAAAACAATTGTTTGTTGGAAGAAGCTATGCTGAACTTTTTGTTGACGTTGTTTAGCTTTCATAGTCTCTCAGTCCTGTAGCTATTTTTAAATCCACTTCTGCATAGTGAGGGCCAAGATCTTCTCCTCATGAGGGACGAGGAGCCACCCATCTGGTCCTTTTAGCACTATTGTAGGTGGGTTTCTCTTGAAACATTAGAAAGGGAAGGAGTGAGGGATATGAAGGAGGGTCGCACAGCTGTTGGTATTGGTGCAGATGAGGGAATGGTCACGAGGCATCCTGAATGAGTGAGGAGACAATGCAGGATTAATATTGTGGAGTTTAGCTGGGTGAGAACAAGTGAGGAAATTAATAAGAGTGAGATAGTGTGAGTCTTGCTGAGAGGTATGGACAGTAGCAGACATGGAGTGAGCAGAGAGGAAGATTATGGTTTTTAAACTTGTAAGAGCAGAGGTGGTCATTGGCTTTTGTCCCACGCTACTAAGCACTTATCCAGGCTATGGAGAGCACACCAACCGGGGAGGCAATCTCAGACCAGGCTGGCAGGATCTGGTGGCCTGGCCTTTCCGGTTATCTTCTGGAAAAAAGATGGCTGTCCTCTGGACTACCCCATTCACTAGGATGTCAAGATTCTTGTCCACAAAACAAGCTCCATTTTCCTCCTATCTGCCATGTCTGGTGCAAATGGCATGAAATCTGCGAGACAGCTCCAGACTTCTCATGCTTGACTGGGTGCACAAAGGTTTTTTAAAGATGGCACCAGTGACAGAAATTCCAGGAATGTCCTGGCAGCAGTGAGTATTTTACAGCTATGGTGTGTAGGAGAATCAGGATAGCATCAGATGAGATGGGTATCTTTGTGGTGTAGTAAGTAGTTATGAATTGAGTTTGGGATACTCAAGTGAAAAAATTCATTTGGCCATACTGAGAGACCATGAAACTTAATGAAAATGAGACTTTGCCAAAATACATTAAGATATTTAAGACAGAGATAGATAGGTTCTTGAGTGTCTAGGGGATCAAGGGTTGCAAGGAGAAAATGGGAGAATGGGGTTGAGAAACTTATCAACCAGGATGGAATGGTGGAGCAGACTCAATGGGTTGAATGGCCTAATTTCTCCTCCTGTGTTATATTGTCTTATATGTTGAGATAAGGGATGACCTTGTAGAGTTTTATAAAATCATAAGGGGCATAGATAAGCTGAATAGCTAAGGTCTTTTCCCTGGAGTAGGGAATCCAAAGCTAGAGGTCATAGATTTAAGGTAAGAGGGGAAACATTTAAGGAGGACCTGAGAAATAACTTGATCATGCAGAGAGTGGTGTATGTATGGAAGGAGTTACCAGAGGAAGTGGTGGAGACAGGTACAATTATAACATTTAAAAGGCAGCTAGATGGGTATATGGATAGGAAGGTTTAGAGGGATATGGGTCAAATGCTGACAAATGGGACTAGGTCAAATTGGGAAGTCTGGTTAGCGAGTTGGACTGAAGGGTCTGTTTCCATGCTGTATGATTCTATTGAACCAAACTGTCATTGAGCAACCATTGCAGTGCTTAGACAAAGGTTCCACTGCCTGGAGTGCTCAAGTGGGATCTTGCAACATGACTCAAGATGATCAGCTGCATCCTACCATCATGAGGGCACAGCAACAACACCATAGGAACAACAGCTGACATCTTGCCGATTTTGGTTAGTAAGTTGCTACATGTCAGGTTAATGTGACCCATCTGAGATGCTCAACTCATTCACCACTGTCCTGCTCAGAAACTATTTGCAAAAATCAAAACATGGCTTAATTGCAAACAAATTTGAAGTCCAATAATGAAAAATAAACTTGAATGTCATGATCTGCAGTAAATACATTAAGCTGTTCCCCTGTGAATGCAGTTGATTCCAGTAAAGTTTGAAGGAAAAATTGCATCGTTATCATTAAAGGTGTGAAACCAGGCCTCTTGTCTTAGCACACATTTTGGGCATGTGTTGTTGTTGAATCACAATAGAGTATAATGGATATGAGTGATAGTTCCAATTTCATTTCCTGAGCACGATAAAAGAAGTGTCCGTTGGGATTTCCTTTGCAAGAAGCTGAAATGTCTAATTTATCTCAATAATCAGGGATTCAGGTCACAATCCAGATTTGGATCGCAGTGTAGGTCATATTCACCAATCTATTGGGTAATATACACATTCACTTGATTTGTTGGTTATTAATGTTCCTGGGAGAAAGTGAGGACTGCAGATGCTGGAGATCAGAGCTGGAAAATGTGTTGTGGAAAAGCGCAGCAGGTCAGGCAGCATCCAAGGAGCAGGAGAATCGATGTTTCGGGCATAAGCCTGAAGAAGAGCTTATGCCCGAAACGTCGATTCTCCTGCTCCTTGGATGCTATTAATGTTCCTGGCAATTCCCAGGAAATGGCCAAGGGAACCCTCTTGTTCCTGCCCCTGTAGATTAGCCCCACTTAAATCCCTGATTTTTCTTGGGGTATATGCAGACTGCTCTCCCAAAGCTGAGTGTGACTCCACAAATGGCAAAGGACTCAATGTATCTGAATTTTGACCTGATTTGTGACCATTCTAGCAATTCCATCCTGCTGGAATTACAATGTCAGTGTATCAGAATCTCTTTGGGTTTTATGCCCAAAGCACTTTCACTTTTCAGCAAATACTACGCTGTGATTGTGCTCACTTGTTCACTTGCCTTTCATAATAAAAACACTTCTTCTACCATCATAGTAAATATATGACAGATAACTTAATCTACAAAAAATATTGATTTTCTGAAAGCTCTGGAGAAAATGAAGTGGGGGGGGGGGGTGACTGCTCAGGACAGGCATGTTTGCAAAACTTTGACAGAACAGCAATTTGAACAAGATAAATGCCAGCAGGATTTAGCAGATCACAGTAGGAAGACGGGAACAGTTCGGAGCATTTACATGTTGCAACATGAAAATTATGAACATTCAAACTATCTTATCTAAATGTAGGTATGCTAATATTATGTTCTCTGCATGTTTATCATGAAACAGCATCTTTAATTACCCTCTTAATTAGCACCATGCTTTATGAAATGCTGTGATATGCCTTTAATGTTTTTCATTTACAAGTTACAATGGTTTAAACAACACTTCTCTCCTGAATGGCATCCACTGTACATGCTCAGTAATTTGGTTACATATCTGTTATCGCTGTTTTACTAACGATAATCGTAGATCGTTGAGTACATGCATTATGGGTTTTAATAGAGTGCCCTCTGAGCATTCATGAATATTGGCCATGATTTGGTGGTGCCGGTGTTGGACTGGTGTGTACAAAGTTAAAAATAACACAACACCAGGTTATAGTCCAACAGGATTAATTGGAAGCACACTAGCTTTCGGAGCGACGCTCCTTCATCAGGTGGTTGTGGAGGCCACAATTGCAAGGCACAGCAAATAGCAAATAGCAAAATAGCAAATAGCAAATAGCAAAACTTTACAATGTGATGGAACTGAAATTATACATTGAAAAATACCTGGATTGTCTGTGGAGTCTTTCATCTGTTCGAATACCATGAGAGTTTTTTTTTCATGTGTAAATCACAAAACTCTTTCTTAAAAGTTGCATTCTCAGGTTAACTGTAACAATTGGTGATAGCTAGACAATATGTTGAAGGTGTTAGCCCCCTGTGTTCTCTGTCAATGCCACGATGTTTAGATTGATTCTAATCTAAAAAGTGAGATAACAGAGTTTTACATGAATTCATGCAGTTTTTGAGCAAAGTACAATGAAACTCTGCAAGTACAAATTCACCCCACAAACGTATATGTGCGCATGTAGGTTTGTGTGTGTGTCTGGGTTGGGGAGTTGTGAGTGTGAGAGAGAGTGTATATGTGTGTGTATGTGAGTGTAGAGAGTCTTAAGTCTGTGAGGGGGTGCACGTATGAGTGTGGGAGTGTGTGTTTGTGTCTGGGGTGGGGGGTTGTGAGTGTCTGTGAGAGAGTGTATATGTGTGTGCATGAGTGTACAGTGGTCTAAGTCTCTGAGAGGATGCCTGTGAGAGTGTAGGAGTGTGTGTGTCTGTAAGGATGTGTGTGCGTGGTCTGTGTATTTGCATGTCTGTGTGTATGTGTGTGTATAGGAGTGCCTGTGTATATAGTGCAATGGTGGTCACCTGTAGTGTGACATGAACCCAAGTTCCCGGTTGAGGCCCTCCCTATGGATATGAAACTTAGCTATCAGCCTCTGCTCGGCCACTTTTCCCTGCTGCCTGTCCCGAAGTCTGCCTTGGAGGATGGTCACCCGAAGGTCCGAGGTTGAATGTCCTGGACCGCTGAAGTGTTCCCCAACTGGGAGGGAACACTCCTGTCTGTTGATTATTGTGCGGTGCCCATTCATCCATTGCCATAGACATTGCTCGGTTTCCCCAACATACCATGCCTCAGGGCATCCTTGCCTGCAACATATAAGATAGACTACGTTGGCTGAGTCACATGAGTACCTGCCACATACATGGTGGGAGGTGTCCCCACGCGTAATGGTGGTATCTATGTCCACACTCTGACACGTCTTGCAGCGCCTTCCATGACAGGGTTGTATGGAGTTGTCCTGAAAGCCGGGCACCTTACTGCGAACAATGATCTGTTTGAGGTGTGGCAGTTGTTTAAAGGCAAGCAGTGGGGGTGTGGGGAAGGTCTTGGAGAGGTGCTCAGGTCATGAAGAACATGGGTAGTTTTTCAGGTCCTGGAAAGTACTGAACAACAAAGGGTATCCTGTCGGTTGCAGCAATTGTCTGTCTCCTGAGGAGGTCATTACGGTTCCTTGCTATGGCACGTCGGAACTGGCAGTCGATGAGTTGAGCATCATACCCCGTTCTTATGAGGGCATCCCTAAGTATATTCAGGTGCCCGTCACGTTCCTCCTCATCTGAGCAGATCCAGTGTACGTGTAGGGCTTGTCCATAGGGGATGGCTGTTTTAATATGTTTTGGGTGGAAGCTGGAGAAGTGTAGCATTGTGAGGTTATCTGTGGGTTTGCGGTAGAGTGTGGTGCTGAGGTGTCCATCCTTGATGGAGATGCATGTGTCCAAGAATGAGGCAGATAGTAGAGAGTAGTCCATGGTGAGTTTGATGGTGGGATGAAACTTGTTGGTATCACTGTGTAGTTTTATCAGTGATTCCTCGCAATGGGTCCAGAGGAAGAAAATGTCGTCAATATACCTGGTGTATAGTGTTGGTTGGAGATCCTGCGTAGAGAATAAGTCTTGTTAGAGCCTGTACATGAAGATGTTGGCACATTGGGGTGCAAATCTGGTCCCCATGGCTGTTCCATGAATGGATGAAGAACTGGTTGTCAAAAGTTAAGATGTTGTGATCGAGGATAAAGCGGATAAGTTGTAGGACGGTGTTTGGAGATTGGCAGTTGTTGGTGTTGAGTGCTCAGGCTGTTGCCGCGATGCCACATTGTGGGGGATACTGGTGTAGAGTGCTGAAACGTCCATTGTGACGAGGAATGTTCCCGGTTTGACTGGTCAGTGGGTGCTGAGTTTCTGTAAGAAACCCGTAGTGTTGTGACAGAAGCTGGGGATCCCCTGTTCAATAGGTTTCAAGATGCCTTCAACATAGCCAGAGAGATTCTCACACAGGGTCCCATTGCCTGATACGATGGGACGTCCTGGTGTGTTGACTTTGTGAAGGCAGTAAAAGTCGCCTACACAAGAAGTACGTGGGATGAGGGCACGTAGGGAACTCTGAAGGACTGGATCCAAAGTCCTGATCAATGTGTTTAATTCACGGGTGTGTTCTTTGGTTGGATCAGCTGATAGTTGCCTGTAGTGTTCCTGGTTGTTCAGTTGTCGGTACACTTCCTTGCAGTGTGAAATAGATCAAGTGTAAATTAACCTTTGGTCATGTTTAATTTTGTTTTGTCACTATTTCACTTCCTTTTTCAACCTGTGTTTGGACTGGCATTACATTGGAGATTCAAACAAATACATATTTTTTCAAAAATAACATATAGAGAAAGTTGCAGACATAAATAGGTCTTCTTTACAAATGAAATGCAGTATAAATTATGAAATGCATTGTGAAAGGCAATGGGTTGACCATTTTTCTTCAGTTAACTTTCTGAAAGCAAGTCGCATGCATAGCATCATGACCTCCACCGCAGAAATGATAAGGAGGCAGTCCCAAAACTTCCCCAGCCACAACATGATGTTGACATCAATCTGATCCACACCAGCTATTGAGCCAACTGAGTACACAGGTTCCCCAACAACACCCCAGAAAGAGTCTGAATTATTATGTTAACAAGGATTTTTATATGCAAGTTCTAGTTCCAAAGCTCGGGATAGTATTTGAAGACGCCCCAATTCTCTTTCCAACAAATAGCTTACTAGAAGTATCTCCCACTTTTACTAACTGCTTTTTGGTATATGTTAGAAAAAAAACACACCTTCCTTCGCCATCATGTCTTTGAGTGGAATTTGAACACAAAGTTCCTGCCCACTATGCCTCAAGACCTCCAGTCCACTGTTAATATTGAATCCCGACAGTGTAGAGGCAGTCCACACCGACCCCCTCTGAAAGGTATCCTAACCAGACCCCGTGAAGAGCATCTCACCCAGACACATCACACACATTTCCTATGGTTAATCTATCTAGCCTGCATATCCCTGTACACTATAGGCAATGTAGCATAGCCAATCAATCTAAACTGCACAGCTTTGGACTGTGGGAGGAAACCAGAGTACTTGGATGAAATCCACGCAGACATGGGTAGAATGTCCAAACTCCACACAGACCACCGCTTGAGGCTGGAATCAAACCCAAGTACCTGGCAATTTGAAACAGCAGTACTAACTACTGAGCTACTGTGCAATGAGAATGGTTGGGGATGTTTACCTGAACAAATAGTAGTTCATTTATCATCAATTGCATTTATAGAAATTGTACAGGAAGCTCCCTAAGAATTATTTTAAATGCATCTGCAAAACAGACTCAGTAGTCAGTTTGAAAGCTGAGGTGGCATTTAAGGAGAGAGCCTAATCAAGAAATTACTCTCCTGGTCAGCCGCAAAGAAGACGAACAGAATGTGAAATGGGACATAGTTACAGAATAGAGGAACACTTATTTAAAACTGAAATTCTTCTTTTGGAGGGTAGTGAACACCTGGAATTCTCTGCCTCAGACAGCTGTGGAGGCTAGATCACTGAAAATATTTAAAGAGGAGTTTAATAGATTTTTGATATAGCCAAAGAAATCACTGGAGGACATAGGCAGAATCTTATAAGGGTCTAGTCAACACAGGCTATGGCAAGACGTGACTTAATTGAAATGTATGAGATCTTGAGGGGACTTGACCAGGTTGAATTTGGAAGGATGTTTCCTCATGTGAGAGAATTTTAAACATGGAGCATTGTTTAAAAATGGAGTGGAGAAGATGGCATTTAAAACAGAAATGAAGAAGCATATTTTATTTAAGAAGGCTGTGATTCTTTGGAGTTATCTTCCTCAAAAGGCATTGGAAGCAGAATCTTTAAATATTTTTAAGGCAGATATAGACAGATTCTTGATTACCAAGGGAATTAATGATTGTTAGGGATGTGCAGAAATGTAGAGCTGAGGTTAAAATCAGATCAGCCACAATCTTATTGAATGATGGAGCAGGCTTGAAGGGTTAAGTGGTCAACTCTTATTCTTTGTTCATCTGTTTGTATGCTCGTTTTAATGGAAGGATTGCACGCTCTATCTGCTGAGAGATCACTGCTAAAAAGTATGGAGGAGTCAAGGCTAGGGGTGCAAAGCACTGCCATTTATTAAGATAGGAACAATGAAGACAAGGTGTATGTGGGGTGAGGGGGAAAGGCATTGAAGGAGAAGGCAAGGGGGTCATTGGTAATAACTACCATTGAGCATGGGTTCCACTGAGGGAGCCCAGAGATGCAGGGAAGGCAGAGAAGTCAGTTGGATGCAAGGTTCAATGTGATGGGTGTCCACATTGATGGAAAGGGTGGAATTGGACTATCAGAGTACAGCAAGACAAAGAGAACATGGGGATTATAGGGGGAGCTATCTGGGGACCAAATAGAGCCTGGTGCTGATTGCATCCATGGTGAGCTGCATTCAATACCATCACTTCCCATCATTTAGATGTGAAATGCAATTGGAAATTGCCTGAGTCAATGCTGAGAGTGGGCAGTGGCAGCGTCACTTTGATGGGTGAAAGTGTAGGATCCAGACATGTGGGATGCTAGGACATTGAAATGGTAAATATACAAAGGAAGCATTTGGAAATTCCAGACACATTTCTTTTGCTGTAATTTCTTCATCCATTTGCACTGCATACAGCGTATGTGCTTAGGTTTCAAATGCTGGTCAAAGGTGATTTGCCACTGGTGCTTGCAAATCATACATTTGCATCTCACTGAAGTTAGCAACAATGACTCAATAGGTGCTGACTACAAGCATCCCAAGGTACTATGGGAGAGGGGGAACTGCATCATATGTGATGTAAGCATGCAATGGGCTTGACTGAATTCAGTGGGAAGTTGAATGATTTATGTGGGTCTAGGATAGGAAGGGAATCAGAGTGCACTCATGATGGTGTATCACCTTTACTAAAGTACGAGATATGTTGCAACCAGGACTGAGCTGGAGCAGGTGATAGAGCTGCTGAACATATGGTTCTAATGTTTACATCGCTCTGGGTGATGTCCTCCAGTACAGTCTGGACACAGTGTGTCACATCAAACTGGCTTGCTGAGCTCCACACATGTGGAGGTGATGAGATAGATGCTGAGGAACTCAGGGAACCGGAGCAGTCTTCTAAGGAGAAGGAAAAGGACACTGTAGTGGAGAAAGAGCTCAGTAGTATCATGTGCTACAAGTCAGACTGATTAACACACATGAGAGTAGGTAAGAACTGAGTGGAGCAGATCATCATGGACTGTAGAATAGGCTTCGATCATTTGGCTCACACTGTGAATGCAAACTGTAGTCTCCACTGCTTTGTTTGCATTCACGTTTGTTGGCTGCAAACTTAAGCTCATGTTTGGAATTGGCTGATTGTTTGCCCGTATGTGATGTTCCTATAATGGGCAATGACAAGATGCTTGGTGTGCACTGCCTAATGGGAAAGAGCAGTAGTGACATAAAGAGAATGGCAGGGGTGAAACCATGGGCTCTTATCCTTCTCCTGTATTGTGCTCCTTAACGGCACCACCAATTCCCCACACTCATTTTAATCCTCCCTCTTTGGCACTCAGATTTGTGAACCATAGTTAAAGTCAAGTCAACTTGTTTCTCATAGCTCTGGCATCACTTACTGATCTTTGTACACTGAACCTCTATGATGCCATCAAAAGGTTTCAGTGTGATACACTTTGCAGCTGAAGCTTTGTCGGACAACCATACACGACCTGATCCGCTTCCTTCAACCTGCTCCAGTGCAATATCCAGATAGGAGTATTAATAAGCCTTGAACCTCACAAGCATTGTAAACAACAATACGATGTATAAATGTG
This sequence comes from Chiloscyllium punctatum, assembly GCF_047496795.1. NCBI lineage: Eukaryota > Metazoa > Chordata > Chondrichthyes > Orectolobiformes > Hemiscylliidae > Chiloscyllium > Chiloscyllium punctatum. The sequence continues at coordinate 86,013,193 of NC_092746.1, read as the reverse complement.
AATACATCAATTAGCAGTTACGTATTTTATCAACACAAAATTTCCAGTTTTGCTTAGGTTTAACATTAGCCAACTGCTATAGTGTACTATTTATAGATCCACACAACTGGGCTTTGTTAACAGAATTATTACACTTTGCATTGACTGATAAATATATTCTCATTTCAAATTTAAATGTTACACTTGCAAATGCCCAGCATGGAACATATAACAGAAGAACAAAGTACTGTAGATGTTGGAAACTTGAAATCGAAACAGAAAATATTGGAAATAGTCAGCAGGCCAATCAGTATCTGTGGGGAGAGAAACAGAGTCATTCCATTTCTCAGCAGTAACGTTATACAACTTGCTACCAGCTCCCCAGAAAGCAATCAGACGTCTTGTGAATTTCTCATTCTCTTTCTGCCTGTTCTTGCCCCACAGAATTTATTCCTTCCTATCCCATCTCTATTTCTTCTTCTCTTGTCCAGCCCTTTCCCACTTAAGTACATGATTCTACTGACATTTAATGTCAGTTTCAGAATTTCCACTTTGCGGGCTCCAGCTGCCTCTTCTTTACCATTGACGTGCAATCCCTTTATTCATCCATCTCCACCAGGATGGTCTCAGGACTCTGAATTTCTTTCTGAAAAGAAGGCCTGAGTCATCCTCATCCACCATCATATTCTTCCACCTGGCTGAGTTCATCCTCACTCTAAACAACTTCTCTTTTAACTCCTCTCACTTTCTTCAGGTCAAAAGTGTGGCCATGGGTTATGCCATGGGATACAAGGTACATTCCTTGTTCCCAACTTACTTGGGCCGTTCCTGCAATTCTTTCTCAGGTTCATTGATGACATCATCGGTGCTGCTTCCCTCTCTTGTCTGGAATTTGAAAAATTGATACATTTTACTTCCAATTTCCACTGTGTTCACACCTCCATCTGGCCCATCTCTGACTTCTCCATTCCCTTTCTTAACATATCTGTCTCCATTTTGGAGGATAGCATGGCCACCTATATCTATTACACTCCTCCCCTCCCTTGTCCGCCTTCCATAGGGACAATTTCCTCAAGGTCACTAATGCACTCCTCCTCCATTCCCAACATCTATCCACACTCTCATGGCACCTTCCCATCCAAACACATGTGAAACACTTCCATTTACTTTCTCCCTCTTGTGACGATGCTGCTCCTTTAATAAGATTAGGTTGGCCTTGGTTTTTTCAGAGCGGTCGTAAAAGCATTGATTCCGATGTGTCTGGTTTGAATGGATTTTAGGTCCAATTTGATTATAGTTAACAGATACTGCCTCAGACAAAACACTTTCAAGTTTAAAAAAAACACCATTACAATGAAAGGGGTATGACCAATTCTCCCAGCTCAGCTTTTCTCTGGTTTGATTTGATTTGGTTTTCACAAGCAGTCAGCATTTTTGAGGCTGCTGGTCAAAGAAACAGCTGCATGCTAATCTTCTCTCTCTGACTTCTCTCCTGTAAGAACCTATGTTTGATTTAACCTTTTTTATCATGGTAGTGTTTAGGGTATGTTGCAAGTATTTGGAACAGCATCACTTTATGGTAGAGCCCTGGGAGTGTTGTCGAACAGGTGCAGACTCATGGTTCCTTGAAGGGGGAGTCACAGGTAGACAAGATAGTGAAGAAGACTTTTGATATGCTTACTTTTATTGGGCAGTGCATTGAATCTAGGAGTTGAGAGATTATGTTGCAGCTGTATAAGGCATTGGTTAGGCCACTTTTGGAATACTGTGTTCAAATCTGGTCTCCCTGCTCTAGGAAAGTTGTGAAACTTTAAAGGGTTAAGAAAAGCTATTGCAAGGATATTGCCAGGGTTGGAGGGTTTGAGCTATAGGGAGAAGCTAAATAGGCTGGGCATCAGAGGCTAAGGGGTGACCTTATAGAGGTTTAAAATCATGAGTGGAATGGATAGGGTAAATAGCCAAGGTCTTTTCTCCAGGGTAGAGGAGTCCAAGGTGAGAGGGGAAAGATTTAAAATGGATCTAGGGGGCAGCCTTTTCATGCAGAGGTGTGTGTGTGTGTGTGTGTGTGTGTGTGTGTGTGTATGGAATGAGCTGCCAGGTGAAGTGGTGGAGGCTGGTACAATTAGTACATTTAAAAGAGTGCTTGAATAGGAAGGATTAAGAGGGGTATGCGCCAAATGCTGGCAAATGGTACTCGATTAATTTAGGATATCTGGTCTGCATAGACAAGTTGGACCAAAGGGTCTATTTCCTGCTGTACAACTCTATGACAGGATTTCACAGTCACAGAAATGTGTCGACAGACAGCAAGCTGGTTTGAAGTATGTCTACTTCAATGCCAGGAGTATCCAGAATAAGGTAGGTGAGTTTGCAGCATGGATAGGTAACTGGGACTTCGATGTTGTGGCCATTTTGGAGACATGGATAGAGCAGGGTCAGGAATGGATGTTGCAGGTTCCACAGTTTAGATCTTTCATTAAGAACAGGAAAGGCGGTAAAAGAGGGGGAGGTTTGGCCTTGTTAGTCAAGGACAGTATAATGGTAGCTGAAAGAACTTTTGATGAGGTCTCGTCTACTGAGGTAGTATGGGCTGAAGTCAGAACCAGGAGAGGAGAGGTCACACTGCTGGGAGTTTCCTATAGGCCTCCGCAGAGTTCCAGGGATGTGGAGGAGAGGATTGGTAAAACTATTCTGGGTAAGAGTGAAAGGAACAGTGTGGTCATTATGGGGGACTTTAAGTTCCTCAACATTGACTGGAAATGCTACATCGGAAGGATCAGTTTTTATCCAATGTGCGCGGATTTCCTGACACAGTATGTCGAAGGGCCAACAAGAGGGGAGGCCACACTGGATCTGGTACTTGGTAATGAACCAGGCCTGGCGTTTGATTTAGTGATAGGTGAGCACTTTGGAGAGAGTGACCATAATTCTGTTACATTTAGTTTAGCAAAGAAAGGGATAGGTACCAACCTCAGGGCAAGAGTTATAGATGGGGGTGGACATTATAATGCGATTAGACAAGACTTAGGATGCATAGAATGGGGTGGCAAAATGCAGGGGATGGGGACAATTAAAATGTGGAGCTGGTTTAAGGAACAGATACTGGCTGTCCTTGATAGGTATGCCCCAGTCAGGCAGGGAGGAAGTGATAAGGTAAGGGAACTGTGATTTACTACAGAAATTGCATCTCTTGTTAAGCAGAAGGAGGCTTATGTGAAGTTGAGATGGTTCTTCAAGGCTTATGCCCGAAACGTCGATTCTCCTGCCCCTTTGATGCTGCCTGACCTGCTGCGCTTTTCCAGCAACACATTTTTAAGCTCTGATCTCCAGCATCTGCAGTCCTCATTTTCTCCTAGAAAGAATCGAGATTAGTAAGGAAGAGGTGTTATCAATTTTAGAAAGAGTGAAAGTAGACACATTCACTGGGCTGGATGGGATTTAACCGAGGATTCTCTGGGAAGCTAGGGAGGTGGTGTTGGAGCCTTTGGCTTTGATCTTTGAGTCATCATTGTCTACAGGTTTAGTACCAGAGGACTGAAGGATTACAAATATTGTGCCCTTGTTCAAGAAGGGCAGTAGAGATGACCCAGGTAATTATGGACCAGTGAGCCTTATGTCTGCTGTCGGAAAACTTTTGGAAAGGATTATGAGAGAAAGGATTTATATTCATCCAGCAAGCAACAGTTTGACTGCAGATAGTCAACATGGTTTTGTCAAGGGCAGTTCATGTCTCATAAATCTCATTGCATTTTTTGAGAAGGTGACCAAGCATGTGGATGAGGGTAGAGCAGTTGACGTGGTGTACTTGGACTTCAGTAGAGCCTTTGATAAGATTCCACATGATATTGGAGAAAATATAGAGGCATGGGATTAAGGGTGATTTAGCAGTTTGGATTAGAAACTGGCTTTCTGTAAGAAGGCAGCGAATGGTGGTTGATCGAAAATATTCAGCCTGGTGTCTGGTTACTAGTGTTGTGCCACATGGATTTGTTTTTGGGACCACTGCTGTTTGTCATTTTTATAAATGATTTAGAAACAGGCATAGGTGGATGGGTTAGCAAGTTTATAGATGACTCTAAAGTCGGTGGAGTAGTGCACAGTATGGAAGAATGTTGCAGGTTGCAGGGGGACTTGGATAAACCACAGAATTGGGCTGACAGGTGGAAAATGGAGTTCAATGCAGATAAATGTGAGGTGATACACTTTGGGAAGAATAACAGGAAGGCAGAAAGGGCGGCACAGTGGCTCAGTGGTTAGCACTGCTGCCTCACAGCACCAGAGACCCGGGTTCAATTCCCGCCTCAGGCGACTGACTGTGTGGAGTTTGCACATTCTCCCCGTGTCTGCATGGGTTTCCTCTGGGTGCTCCGGTTTCCTCCCACAGTCCAAAGATGTGCAGGTCAGGTGAATTGGCCATGCTAAATTGCCCATAGTGTTAGATAAGGGATAAATGTAGGGGTATGGGTGGGTTGCTCTTCGGAGGGTCGGTGTGAACTTGTTGGGCCGAAGGGCCTGTTTCCACACTGTAGGGAATCTAATCTAATACTGGATCAGTGGAAAGACTCTTGGTCGTGTGGATGTGCAGAGGGATCTTGGAGTCCATGTATGTAGATTCCTGAAAGTTGCCACCCAGGTTGATAGTGCTGTTAAGAAGGCATATGGTGTGTTAGGTTTCATTGACAGAGGGATTGAGTTCCGGAACCGTAATACTGCAACTATACAAAATGGCCACACTTGGAATATCATTTACAGTTCTGTTCGCCCCATTACAGGGAAGGATGTGGAAGCATTGGATAAGGTGCAGAGGAGATTTGCCAGGATGTTGCCTGGTCTGGAGAGAAGGTCTTCTGGAGGAAAGGCTGAGAGACTTGGGTCTGTTCTCATTGAAAAGAAGGCTAAGAGGGGATTTGATCAAGATATACAAGATGATCAGAGGATTAGATAGGGTAGACAGTGAAAGTCTTTTTCCTCGGATGATAATGTCAGCTTGTACAAGGGGGCATAGCTACAATTGAGGGGTGATAGATTTACGACAGGTGTCAGAGGCAGATTCTTTCCCCAGAGAGTGGTAAGGGTGTGCAATGCCCTGCCTGCCAATGAAGTTAACTCAGCCACATTAGGGGCATTTAAACAATCCTTGGATAAGCACATGGAAGATAATGGGATAGTGTAGGGGGATGGGCTTAGATTAGTTCACAGGTCAGCACAACATCAAGGGCCAAATGGCCTGTTTTATGCTGTATTGTTCTATGCTCTATGTTCTATGTACTCGCCCTGGAGCATGTTCAGAAGAGGTTCACAAGAATGGTCCCAGGAATGAAAAACTTAACATATGAAGAACATTTGAGGACTCTGGGTTTATACTCGATGGACTTTAGAAGGATGGGCAGGATCTATTTGAAACATACAGAATACTGAATGACCTGGACAGAGTAGATGCTGGGAAGATGTTTCCATTGGTAGGAGAGACGAGGATCCGATGGTATAGCATAAGAGTAAAGGGAAGGCCTCTTGCAGCGGAGATAAGGAGAAACCTCTCCATCCAGAGAGTAGTGAATCAATGGAATTCATTGCCACAGAGGGCTTTGGAGGCCAAGTCATTGAGCACATTTAAGACTGAGATAGATCGGTTCTTGAGTATCAAAGGGTTCTTGGGTTATGGGGGAAAAGCAAGAGAATGGAGTTGAGAAACCTATCAGCCATGATTCAATAGCAGAGCAGACTCGATGGGCTGAATGGCCTAGTTTCTGTTCCTACGTCTTATGGTTTTATGGTCTTATGTGTTGTTTTTAGTACGGTCACCCATTCCATTATTGGACCCATTATCACATTATAAAAGATGCATTCAGTACATTTTCTCACTCATCACTCCTTCAGCTTTTCTTCAGTCCTGGCCCGCTATCCATAATCTCCTTGTTTACCTACCCCTTTTCTAGCTCTCTCTCTCTCTGGGCTCCATCTTTACCTATCCACTCATCTCTGTCCTTTACCTGTTGTTCGCCCACTTCAGCTTAGCAGAAATACCAGTTTTTCTTAGCTACTAACATCTCTAATGAAGAAGCACCCGCCTTGAACATTTAACTCTGCTTTCTTCCCACAGATGCTGCCAGATCTGCTGAGCTTCTCCAATAGTTTGTTGTTGATTTAAGAAACATTATTCTGCCAAGGCTTAGAGCAAAATTGTTATAGGAACTTCATCAAGAACAGACGGATTCAGTCATATAGATGTATGGCACGGAAACAGATCCTATGATCGAACTCGTCCATGCCGACTAGATATGCTAATTCAATCTAGTCCCATTTGCCAGCATTTGGCATATATTCTTCTAAACTCTTCCTATTCATATACCCATCCAGCTGTCTTTGAAATGTTGTTATTGTACAAGCCTCCGCCACTTCCTCTGGCAATTTATTCCAGACACACACCAAACTCTGTATGAAAATATTACCCCTCAGGTCCTTTTTAAGTCTTTCCCCTCTCACCTTAAACCTATGCCCTCTGGTTTTGGACTCACCCACCCTGAGAAGACGACCTTGGCTATTCATGCCCTATCCATGCCCCTCATGGTTTTGTAAACCTCTATAATATCACCTCTTAGCCTTTGGCTCTCTAGGGAAAATAGCCACAGCCTGTTGAGCCTCTCCCTATAGCTCAACTCCTCCAACCCTGGCAACATCCCTGTAATTCTTTTCTGAATCCTTTCAAGTTTCACAACATCCTTCCTAAAGCAGAAAAACTGGAATTGAGCACATCATTCCAACAATTCAAGGCTTAGTCTGTGTAAAAGCAGTGGCAAAATGCTTCTTTTGGTGTCCAAAGGCAAATAAAGATATTGACGATTTGGCAAAAAGTTGTGAAATGTGCCCTGAAATATGAAATGATCCAAACAAGGTATTCCTTATTTCATGTTCAAATACAAGAAAATGGGAATGAGTACTTGACAATTTTTTTGAAGTGAAAAAGGAACTGCATCTTGTTTTGGTCAATAGCTGCAGCACATGGACAACTGTTGGATATGTACCCAATACCACAAGTGCCACGACTTTTGAGCTTTTGAGAAGATGCTTTTGATGTTTATGAGTTGCCAGTAATATCGTTGTAAGATTACGGTCTATAGTTTACATCAGAGTCAAGAGTGTGGTGCTGGAAAAGCACAGAAGGTCAGGCAGCATCCGAGGAGCAGGAGAATCAATGTTTCGGGCATAAGCCTTTCATCAGGGTTCCGGTCATTTAGATCAGTGACCAGAAAAAGAAGATCTGACAAATCTTCTATAAGACAAATTCCTCTTACAGCCCCAAGTATAAGTCAGAAAGAACGTGGAAATTGAAAAGAAGCAAGAAGTTTGCTTAACCAAATAAAAAGTGAATCAGTGTCTTTGATTAAGACAAATCAATGTTATAACCCAACCATAAAATTCAGATTTGACACCATTTCCATATTGAGAGAATAGAGTCAAGCAAGTTGAATTGGAAAGAGATAACCAAACAGAAAGATGTATGTAGGATGGAAGAAGAAAAAGTTGTTCTTTACATTATTTCTTGTCAAACAATGATATTTTTTGTTAAACGCATGTTGGCGTGAAGGAAAACCATTTTTCTGTGTAAGTTACAGTGGAATATCAGTTTTTGGTTTGGTTGTGACTACAGCAACAAAAATTTGCAACCTAATCCATTGAATCTCAGATATTGTTGATGTTGGTTTAGTTATATTGTATTCTGAGAAACTATGCCCATGTACCATTTTACATTACTATGTACGAGCTTTTTCATTTAACACGGAAATCCTGGGGGAAACTCAGCAAGTGTGGAAGCATTTACGGAGAGAGAAATGGAGGTACTGTACGGAGTTCAATATAACTCAATAATAAAAACAGAAATTGCTAGAAAAGCTCAGCAAGTCTGGCAGCAATCTGTGGGGAGAAATCAAAGTTAATGTTTTGGGTCAAGTGATCCTTCTTCAGAATGAGAAATTTTGGTTCTGATTTGCTAATTTAGATCACTACATGCTGAGATGTGCAATTAATAGAGAGTATACGTTAGTTTATAGGCATTTTTAGTTCAGCAATGCAAGGCTGTTATTAGCCAGTTGTCCTTCTGGAACAGGTTGTCAGTCAGTTGCCTTTGGGTTGACAGAAGGCATTCTGAATGCTAGTGGTTTATCTTTGACCTTCCTCAGCAATGACATTTTACTGATGAACACAATGTTTCATACATTCCTGGCAATTTTCTGACAAGCATCTGTTTCACTGTTTTGACCTGGGAGACTTATTTTAAGAAATATGATTATGCATAAACAAATGTTGCATTTTGACAACTGGAGCTATCCTCAGGGTGTTTGAAGCAAATTAACTGTGTTAACTGATCCTGAGGATAAAATCTCTGTTCCTCAGGTTTCAGTATTCCTTCTAATTAAGCAAAAGTGGAACTAACGATTTTGAATATATCTATATATACCTAGATGTTTTACATACTAGAAAAGTCTTACAAAATCCAAAAAAATGTTCATCTCTTTAGCATACATCCCCTGCGATTCTGATAAACCAATTTATATTCCTTTTAGCCTCATGATGCATTACTACTCCATTGTATCTTCTTTTGATTAGGAAGCCATAAACAATTCACCTCTGTATTTTTGTATATTTCTGTATTTTACCTGCACCAAACACCAGCAGATAAACAGCAAAACAGCAGGGACAGGGTATGGGGATGGGTCTGGGTGGAGTGCTCAAAAGAAGGTCAGTGTGGACTCCATGGGCCAAATGACCAGCTTCTACACTGTAGGGATTCTATGATTCTAATAACCTATCCAAACAAAGGATTTAACTTGTACCCTCTGAATGGGAGCAAATTCACAAAGTAGTGATGCATGGAAGACAGTTTAGAAAGTGGCAGCAAAGACGTTTATATGCTTAACAACATAATTAAGATGCAGACATGATGAGCAAAATAGAACATAGAACAATACAGTGCAGAATAGGCCCCTCGCCAACCTGTGAACTAATCTAAGCCCATCCCCCTACACTATCCCATCACATCCATGTGCTCATCCAAGGATTGTTTAAATGCCCCTAATGTGGCTGAGTTAACCACATTGGTAGGCAGGGCATACCACACCTTTACCACTCTGAGTAAAGAACCTGCCTCTGACATCTGTCTTAAACCTATAACCCGTCGATTTGTAGCTATGCCCCCTTGTACAAGCTAACGTCATCATCCTAGGAAAAAGACTTTCACTGTCTACCCTATCTAATCCTCTGATCATCTTCTATGTCTCTATCAAATCCCCTCTGAGCCTTCTTCTTTCCAATGAGAACAGATCCAAGTCTCTCAGCCTTTCCTCATAAGACCTTCCCTCCAAACCAAGCAATATCCTTGTAAATCTCCTCTGCGTCTTTTCCAATGCTTCCACATACTTCCTATAATAGGACAACCAGAACTGTACACAATATTCCAAGTGTGGCCGCACTAGCATTTTGTATAGTTGCAGCATGACATAACGTTCCGAAACTCAATCCCTCTACCAATAATTCCTAACACACCATATGCCTTCTTAAGAGCACTTTCAAACTGGGTGATAACTTTCAGGGATCTATGTACATGGACTCTAATATCCCTCTGCACATCCACACTACCAAGAATCTTTCCATTGAGCCAGTATTCTGCCTTACTGTTACTCTTCACAAAGTGAATCATCTCACTTTTAACTGCATTGAACTCCATTTGCCACTCTCAGCCTAATTCTGCAGTTTATCCAAGTCCCCCTGAAACCTGCAACATTCTTCCACGCTGTCTACTACTCCACCAACTTTAGTGTGATCTGCAAGCTTACTAACCCATCCACCTGTGCCTATTATAAAAGTGATAAACAGCAGTGGTCCCAAAACAGATCCTCGTGGTACACGACTAGTAACCAGACTCCAGGCTGAATATTTTCCATCAACCACTCGCTGCCTTCTTACAGAAAACCAGTTTCTAATCCAAACTGCTAAATCACCCTCAATCCCATGCCTCTGCATTTTCTCCAACAGCCTACAATGTAGAACCTTATCAAAAGCCTTACTTGAAGTCCATGTGCACCACGTCAACTGCCCTACCCTCATCCACATGCTTGCTCACCTTCTCAAAAAACGCAATGAGGTTTGAGAGACAGGACCTGTCCTTGATGAACCATGCTGACTATCTGCAATCAATTTGTTGCTTGTGAGATGATTATAAATTCTATCTCCTATAATCCTTTCCAAAACCTTTCCTACAACAGACGTAAGGCTCACTGGTTCATAATTACCTGGGCCATCTCTACTGCCCTTCTTGAACAAGGGCACAACATTTGCAATCCTTCAGTCCTCTGGTACTAAACCTGTAGACAATGACGACTCAAAGATCAAAGCCAAAGGTTCCAACATCTCCTCCCTAGCTCCCAAAGAATCCTTAGATAAATCTCATTTGGCCCACGGGCTTGTCTACTTTTACTCCTTTGAGAATTGATAACACCTCTTCTTTACTAACTTCGATCCTTTCTAGTCTAATATCTCATATCTTATTCTTCTCCTCTACAATATTCTGCTTTTCCTGAGTGAAAACCGATGAGAAATATTTGTTTAGCACCTTTCTGATCTCCAAGGGGTCCACACACAACTTCTCACTTCTGTCTTTGACTGGCCCTATTCCTACCCTACTCATCCTTTTATTCCTCACATACCTATAGAAAGCTTTAGGGTTCCCCTTTATTCTACCTGCTACAGACTGCTCATGTCCTCTCTTTGCTCCTAACTCCCTCTTTAAATCCTTCCAAGCTAATGCATCCAACCATACTAGTCAATGTTGGGGAAGTTAATGTCCCCCATAATGACCACACTGTTCTTTTAACTCCTACCCAGAATCTTTTTGCCAATCCTCTCTTCTACATCCCTGGAACTCTGCAGAGGCCTATAAAACACTCCCAGCAATGTGACCTCTCCTCTCCTGTTTCTAACCTCAGCCCATACTACCTCAGTAGACAGGTCCTTGTCAAAAGTTCTTTCAGCTACCATTATATTGTCCTTGACTAACAAGGCTACAGCTCCCCCTCTTTTACTGCCTTCCCTATTCTTCATGAAAGATCTAAACCCTGGAACCTGCAACATTCATTCCTGACCCTGCTCTATCCATGTCTCTGAAATAGTCACAACATCAAAGTCCCAGTTACCTATCCATGCTGCAAGCTCACCTACCTTATTTCGGACACTTCTGGTGTTGAAATAGACACACTTCAAACCAGCTTGCTGTCTGCCAGCACATTCCTGTGACTGTGAAACCCTGTCCATGCCCTCCCTACTCTCACCCTCCTGGGCACTGGAATTACACTCAGGTTCCCATCCCCCTGCTGAGTTAGTTTCAACTCACCCGGACAGCATCAGCAAATTTCCCACCCAGGATATTGGTACCACTCTGGTTCAAGTGAAGACCGTCCTGTTTGTAGAGGTCTCATCTTCCCCGAATGTGCCCCAATTATCCAAGTACCTGAAACCCTCCCGCATCATCCCTACAGCCACATGTTCAGCTTGTATCTCTCCCTATTCCTTGCCTCCCTATCAAGTGGCATGGGTAACAAACCAGAGATAACAACTGTTTGTTCAAGCTCTCAGCTTCCACCCTAACTCCCTGAAATCCTGCCTTACATCCCTATCCATCTTTCTACCTATGTCGTTGGTACCTACGTGGACCATGACTTGGGGCTGGTTACCCTCTCCCTTCAGGACCCAAAGGCACGATCCAAGACATCACGGACCCTGGCACCTGGGAGGCAACACACCAACCGTGAGTCTTGTTCATTCCCAGAAAACCTTCTGTCTGAGCGTCTAACTATTAGTCCCCAGTGAGGAACACTTTCCTCCTTTCCCTCCTTCCCTTCTGTGCAATAGGGGCAGACTCTGTGCCAGAGACCTGCAACCCCACTGCATGCCCCTGGTAAGTTGTCCCCCCAACCGTATCCAAAATGGTATACTTGTTTTTCAGGGGAACGAGCAATGACCTCCTTCTGCACCATAACAATTGTATGAATCTGTGATTACGATGAGAACACTGGCCAGCATGGTGTTAAATCATGGCAACCAAGAAGGGGACAGGTTTGAGTCCATACTTAGAATCTTTGGCTTTGGCAGAATCTCACTGTAGCTATGGAAAGACAGATTTTACTCTAGTCTGTTTTTAATGGTTGCAGCAGATTTTTCAGAAGTCTGTCTTAGTTGAATGTTGATAGTGATTCTAAGCAGGAATCTAACCTGTGAGGTGCAGCCAGACTTAGGGATTGAATGGTACGTCATTGCTCTGGGCCACCTGAGAGAAAACACTTGGCTTCAAAACATTAAAAGAAGGAGAGGCATCAGTTCCATAAGTTCCAAAATTCTAGGATTGCATGAGTGTAATAATTCAAATGGAAATAGATGTCTCTCCCATATATTCAAATCTCTTGGCAGTCTTTGCATCCAGCGCTGTTCTGACTTCAATTAGTCACAAAATTCAACTCTATAGTAGCACTGATGTTGGTGCTCCAGAATACTGGATAATGGCAGCCAAACTTCTCCTGGCCACCTCTAGTGAAATCCTTATGATGCACCATGATTGCAAGGGTCCTAGCACGAATATGATACATGTACATCTTGCAACGTATTTGGAGAGATGTGCCTGATAAAGCTAGAAATATGTGAGAGCAACAAGCAGTATGACTGACAGCAGTGATAAGTTGTGAGGGTGAGATAAAACATCTAAATGTTAAACAGGAGTCCTGATTGCTGAGTCACGGTGGTGGGGATGGTGCACTAAGCACTGAAATAGGTAGGAGGTATCTTTTGAAAATTTATTCACTGTTGCATTCCTCAACCATTCGTAAGAGGTCACTGAATGTTCTTGTGATACTGTATCCGAGTCCTTGGATAAATAACTTATTTCTTAACTCTTGACTTCTTGAACTAAAGCCTCCAGCACACAGAGAACTTAGCAGCCTTCTTCCGAGCCTGCTACTTCACTGGCAGTATTCATTTTTAAATCAAAGATATTGTGAGACTGTTCCTTCATCTGCTGCAGCTTCCCATTAAGAAGGAGTGTCATGCAGCTAGCTAGCAGCATTTCACGTTGATCACTAGCAGAACAAGTTATACTTGCTTCATGCCTCAATTCAACCAGGCACGAAGTAATCACACTTCGCTATTCCTGCACTTGCTAAGGAGCAGAATGAAAATTTCCCCTACAGTTTTCCCATTTTCCCGTCATTATCCTGCTGTTTTTATCTCCCTATCCATACCTGCCTGACTTACAAATTAAATCTTGGAAGATACTGCTGCCAGCTTCCCACCTGCTTCCAACTTTGCCTCCCCACTTAGATCCATCCAAAACAGAATGAATACAAAGTTTCTCCATTTTCGACCAAAATGCTTGACCTTGGTGAGAAGCCATCATTCTAACTTGTATCCTTTAGGAAAATAATTGTACCATGCTGCCGTAACAGATTTCAGAACAGTTAGAATGGAGGCATAAAAGCTGGTTTAATGATCAAGCACCTGCGCCTGATGCCAACGGTGCACATTAGGTTTTACATTGTTTATTTCTTGATTAGTAGGGGATCAAAGGTCATGGGGAGTAGGAAAGAAAATGGGGTTGAAAAACATATTAGCCATGACTGAACATTGGAGCAGAGTTGATGGGCCAAATTCTCCTCCTATATCTTATGGTCTTAGATATGACTCTCCATTATTTGGTCTTAGTTGAAAGAGTGATTCATATTTCCAAAGAAAAATGTCCAGACCTCACCAGTAATTATTTGCACATATAATCATTGGCACTGGTAGTCCCTTGCACATGAGGGGGACTCTCTTCCACTGTCAGTATGGGTCCATAGGTACCTGTACAGATTGATGCAGCTACTGCAGGCTCTGGTACACTTGGGGCAGATGGTAGTCAAGGGAAGGGGGTGGTTGGGGCATTGGGGTGGCAGCAAGCACCTTTGGTTGTTTTCACCTGGCTTCCATCATTTTCCCAACGGCAAGTCTCGAGGTGGTCGACACCTTTTCTTGATGCTCTTCTTCCAGTTTGGACATATATGGTGTGTTTGAATAAGAAAATCTTCTACCTTTTGCTATCTTAGACATTAGATTTGTGATTATCAAGATTGTTATATGGTGAAATACGTAAATATAATCACAGTACGCATGATAGTGTTGTTCTTTCTGACAAGTGAGATAACATGTACAAGAACATATGTCACATTAATCAAAGATGCTTGAGTTTCTTGCAATGATTTTGGTAATAATTCTTTTGCATCATAAGTTTGTATTTAATTTCCTTCAGTTATACTGTGCTGGGGTCTCCTCGTTGGCATGTTCCTTACTCCAGGAAAACTTGAAGGCTTTTATGTTTGGAATCAGCTGGCACCTTGAGAACAGGTCAGAGGTCTCCTGCAGTTTCATTTTGCTGACAGATGAGAGCAGTTGGTCCCACAATGGCATTACTTTTAAGGCTGATGAAAAGTTCACTGTCAAAAAAATGGCAAGGCTGCTAACTTAGGGAGAGCAAATGTTCAAAAGTCAAGACTGAGACCATATTGGAAAAACCATAAGAAGTCAGGGCTCTGTGATGAGTGACATGTTGGGAGACCAATAGCAGCAGTCTGGGGAGTTGTTCAAAGTAGATGATAATATCTCCCAAAATGTCTCTGCTTCATTTGTAGGCTTTAGAAGTTTCTATCATTGAACTGAATGTGCTTGCAAAACATGCATTTCAACCAAAATCTCTAAATTGTTCAGATATTTTATTAAATGTATATGATTATTGGCTCTTTGTTTGTTATTTGGTCAGACTTAGCATAATATTCTTTCTCCAAGAATTTTCTTCCTGTGGCACATACATGATCAGACCAAATACTTGTCTCCAAGATTCTGTTGATGACTTCTGAAGCATGTTGAGCATTTGTTTATAAATTGAACCCAAGCTTTCATACGCAATATTCTGTGATATTAGCACCCTTGATTGCTTTCATAGGGAGTGCAGCTATTGATAATGTGTCAACAATGTATAGCTGCTTCCTTTTCTTGGATGTTCCTTCCAAATATATAACTTGGTAAATAATGTAATATTTTTTGCAGATCCTTTGAAGAAAATAAAAGCAGTTTGAGAGCGATGCTTTGAAGTGGTTATGGTCAAACTCTACCATCACTACCAAACGGGCATTGACTGGGGCAGCATGGTGGTTCAGTACTTAGCACTGCTGTCTCAAAACGCCAGGGTCCTGGGTTCAATTCTGACGGTCTGTGTGGAGTTTGCACATTCTCCCTATGTCTGCATGGGTTTTCTCTGGATGCTCTGGTTTCCTCCCACAACCAAAGATGTGTAAGGTAGGTGGAATGGCCGTGGTAAATTGCTCATAGTGTCCAGTGATGTGCAGGCTAGGTAGATTAGCCATGGGAAATATATGATTACAACGACAAAGTGGTGTGGGGAGGCGGGATGCTCTTCAGAGGGTCAGTGTGGACCCAATGGGCTGAATAGCCTACTTCCAGTTCTGTGCTTATAAGGTTAACAATAACAAGGTGTGGAATGCTGAAGATGTGAAGGAAAGGAAGTGCTGGAGAAGCTCAGCATGGCTGCAGCATCTATGGAGAGAGAAATAGTGTCAGTATTTTGACCAAATCAGAATTTGCTGAGAAAGATTCACCAGGACTGGCAACATTTGTGGAGAGAAAGCAGAGTTAAATGTTTCGGGTCCAGGGACCCTTCTTCAGAACTGTTCTGATTTTGTTTCTAATTTCCAGCATCTGTTATCTTTTTTTTAAAACATAAGATATAAGAGCAGAATTTGGCCACTTGTCCCATCGAGTCTGCTCCACCATTCAATCCTGGCTGATACGTTTCTCAATCCAAATCTCCTGCCTTCTCCTCATAAGTTATTGATCTTGGACTAAGCCCCACTCACTGCAACTGAATCCTCAGTTTCCTGATCCACAGGCCACAAATCAGTGAAGATTGGGGACAATATTTCATCCTCACGAACACTCAAGAATGTGTACTCAGCCCCCTACAGTACTCACGGTATACCCATAACAGCTTCACCAAATACCAGATTAATGCCATTTACAAGTTCACTGATGACACCACCATAGTCGGTCAAATCTCAGATGGCAATGAAACAGACTGTGGACGAGAAGTGGAAGACCTGGAAAAATTGTGCACTAAGAACAACCTAGCTCTCAATGCCAGCAAAACTAAGGAACTCATTATTGACTTTCAGCAGGATGTTACTCATGCCCCTCCACACATTAACAGCACACAGGTGGAACAAGTGGAAAGTATCAAGGTCCTGGGAGTGGTCATCCACAACAAGCTTTCTTGAACTCTTCATATAGACGCACTGGTTACAAAGACCCAACCACGTCTCTTCTTCCTCAGGCAGCTGAGGACATTTGGCATGATGGCGAATACCCTTGCAAACTTTTATAGGTGCGCCAGCGAGAGCATTCTGTCTGGATGTATCACTACCTGGTATGGCAACTGTACCATTCAAGATCAGAGACAGTTACAGAGAGTGATGAACAATCACAAAGGCCAAGCTTCCATTTGTAGAATCCATCTACCAGGCCCGCTGTCAAGGAAAGGCTGCCAGCATTCTCAAAGATCCATCCCACCCTGGCAATGTTTTTCTACAACCTCTACCATCGGGAAGAAGGTAGAGAACCCTGAATACACGCACCAGCCGGTTTCAAAACAGTTTCTACCCTACTGTTGTTAGAGTACTGAATGGACGCACAAACTCTTAAAATTCATCTGTATCTGTGTTTTTGTTTTTGTCACTGTTTGCCTATTATTTACTTATGTATGCTACTTAACTCTGTGATCTGCTTGTATTGCTCACACGACAAAGCTTTTCACTGTGCCTCAGTGCACGTGACAATAAATTCAATTCAATAAACTTTGATTCCATTACTAATTAAGATTAAATCCATTTCTGTCTTAAATACATTCAATGACTTGGCCTCCACAGTCCTCTGTAGCAATGAGTTCCACAGATTAACCACCCTTCAGCTGAAGAAATTTCTCTTCATCTCAAAGTTCTAAAGAATTATACTTTAATTTGAGGCTGTGACCTCTGATACTAGTCTCACCTACCAGTAGAAACATCTTCTCTATCCAGGCCTCAGTATTCTGATTCAACCAGATTCCCCCTCATCTTACTAAACTCCATTAAGTACAGACCAAGATTCCTCAACTGCCTTTATCGCCAGGATCATTCTTGTAAACCTCCTCTGGCTTATCTCCAATGCCAGCACATTCTTCCTTAGATACAGAGCCCAAGACTGCTCACAATACACCAATTGCAGTTTGACCACTGCCTTATACAGGCTCAGCAGTACATCCCTGCTCTTTTATTCTAACTTTCTCGAAATGAATGCTAACGTTGCATTTGCCTTCCAACTGCCCACTGAACCTGCAAGGTAATGTTAAGAGAATCCTGAACTAAAAGTCCTAAGATTTCAGATTTCCAAAACCTTTCCCAGTTTAAAAAAAAGTCTATGCCTTTATTCTTCTTACCAAAATGCACAACCATATACTTTCCCATATTGTATTGCACTGCCATTTCTTTGTCAACTTTCTTTGTCTATCCAAGTCGTTCTGCAGTCTTTCTGCCTCCTCACTACCTGTCCCTTCCACGTATCTTTCTGTCATCTACAAACTTAACAACAATATCCTCAGTTCCTACATCCAGATCATTCATGTGTAATATGAATAGTTGTGATCCAACACTGACCCCTATGGAATTGGCATTATACTGCAGCATGACTTTGCCATTGACATCATAGTAACTCTGCACTGGTATTGTTGTTGCTAAATGTTTTAAATGGTGAAAGATGATTATCATTCTATGCCTCAATACCACTGTGTCTCCTAAGCACCAAGCTTGAATAGTGATTCACTATCTGATAACAAATTAAACAATTCTTTTAGGTAGTTCATAAATCCAAAACATCATTTCAATACTTGTATAACTAATGATCACTGAAGCTCTCCTATAATTCTCACTTTATCAAAATCAACGCAAAGTCATCTTTTATGGATTTTTTTGTTCAGCTTCATTCATCTAGCGAGCTTTCTATTGCAGTTGCACCAGAATTTGATCCAATTCAATCCAACAACCTGCTCTGAAAAATCTGCTCACAATTTGACAGATGAACCAATCCAAAACATTTTAAACAAAACCCATCTCAACTAAAATTGTACAATTTTTTTTAAAAAAATCAAATTCCTCTATCTCCCAGTATTAATGGACCCTTTAAAAATCTCTGGATCTGAATCGAAGCCTTTGCTAAAAACTCATCAATTGTCCCCATCTGTATGCCAAGTTTCCAAAAGTCAATCCATTAGTTTGTGAGATATATTGTTTTCCCTAAGTGGTAGAGGAATTAAGGTTTCCAGCCTTGTTAAAATAATTAATTGACCAATCTGCTTCCTGGGAGCAAATTTGCTTTGTGCCCTTTATCCCTCCCTCATTAGAGCAAGAAGTTCAATATCTTTAAAAATTTAAATATCTCTGCTGACCTCAATCTGCTCCCTATTGAGGTTAACGTTCTGAGAAAGTGGATAGATTTCAATTCATCTTTCAACAAGCATCACTGGAAACACAATTATTAAAATGCTGAATGTCAAATTGCATTAACCCTATTCCAGAACAAAAGAAATACTACAATTAAGTTAATGGAATCAATAGTTTTGACAGATTTAAAATAGACAGCCAGTTTATTATCAGCAAAATGCAACATCTACTTCATGTAAGTTCCTATTTTGTTGTGTTATATTATTTTCATTCTACTATTTAAATGAATTTCTGGTGACCACCATGCAACAGTGTGACAATTTTTTGCAATTTAAATGATGCAATATATGCAGGAAAGTTTAGTTGGAAGCTTAACTACTGACAAATTGTTTACCCTTGAATGAACATGTAATTTTAAAAAGTCTGATAGGCTGGATTTAACACTCTTTATTGCAATAGAAGATGAGGATGCATCCAGCATGCAAGTCTGTTCCAGATCCGACAACAGTTACATCAGTGGCTAGGGTTGGCATGAAGTAACCTACCCACTAGTGCGACAATTGAAGCCTGTAAGTGGTCAATTAATCCATGTTTTGAGCTACAACACACCACTGCAAGGATTTTACAGGCAGTGGAGAGGCCGACACCAAGTAATCAGCCTGGTAGTCTTCTCCACATGGACAGTTGGTGGGCATGGAAATCCCTCTGAAATCAGTCCTGGTGCCAACAATAAGATCTCCAAAGCTGTAAGTCCTCTATCAACAGGTTCCCCTCTCTTCCTGATCATCTGCCTTGGAACCCTCCTATACCCCACCCTTCTCTCAATCCCACACTTATCTCTCTGCAGGAATCCAGTGGACAATTCTTGATTATGAGCCCACTGACAGAGATTGCCTTTGCCTGTACTGGAGAACTGCTGGCCTCTGATTGGCTAGCACCTCTCTGAGACCATACTTCCTGTTCCTTCGTAGCAGTCAAGCCTCACATCTTTTAATTAGCAACAGAGTATATAAGAAGAGCAGTTATGGTGCTGGGTGGAACTGCCCCCTTCATCCCCAACAACAGCTTCTTAGCCACAAGCAGAATTTTACAACAGGATGCAAATCCTACTAATTTTTTAAAGACAATATCTGTTCAAGCAGATTGCAATGTAAACACTTTGCAATATAGTAAAATTATAGGAATTCTGGTCAATTATCTTTCATAGGAAAGTTTTCCTGTTGGGACATTATCATTATCTCCTTCTCCCATTATTAGTTCAGAAGTGGAGATGTTCACTGATGATTACCTGGTGTTCAGTACCACTCGCAGCTACTGAACTAGACCTTGTCCAAATGTAACAAGATGTGGACAATACCCCCATCTGGGTTGACAAGTGGCAAGTATTATTTGATTTAATAAGTGCCAGAAAATGACTGTCTCCAACAAGAGAGAACCTAATCATTCCCCCTTGAAATTCAATTGCATTACCATTGGTGAATCCATCTCTATCAATACTGGGTGTTACCACTTACCAGTCCTGGATTAGCCATATAAACACTGATTACAAGGGCAGGTCAGAGATTAAGAATCATGCACAATGTAACTTACCTCCCCAAAGCCAGTCTGACATCTACAAGGGAGAAATCAGGAGTGTTTTGAATACTTCCCATTTGCCTGGATGGGTGTTGCTTCAAAAACACTGAAGAAGCTCTCAACATGCTTTTAACCACATCCATAAACATTCACTCTTTTAATCACATTGCACAGTAGCTGCAATGTCTACCATTTACAAGATGCACTATAGAAATTCACCAAGGCTCCTTAGACAACAGCTTCCAAACACATGACCATTACCACCTAGAAGTACAAGAGTAGCAGATACAAGGGAACACCATTACTTGCAAGTTCCCCTTCAAGCCATTCACATTGGAAATATCACATCACTTCTACAGTGTCACCATGTCAAATCCTGGAACGCCCTAGTTAACAGCATTTTGAATGTACCTACACCATAGGGCTGGATAGTGATTCAAGAAAGCAGCTCACTATCACCTTCTCAAGGGCAATTAGGAATAGGCAGTAAATGCTGGCCCAGCCATTGACACCCACATCCCCAGACTGAATAAAGTTAATAAAATTATTTAATAGCTGCTAAATATACATATCTATTCAAAGTAACATATTACTTATTAATTAGGCTACATGGCCCATTATTCCTGATAATTTGCAAGTCGAATTGGAACATATTTGTCTTTCAAGGCACCAACTCATCAAAATCAATTAAATGAAGATATTTTGAATCAATGCCCTTTTTAAAGCTATAAGCAAATATTCATTTAGAACGCAATTGACATGCTATCCTTTACCTGAGATCCTAAGTTCAGCAGGTGTCATTATCAGTATTCACTCAACCCAAACCCAAGCACTGTAGTCACATTAAATTTTGTTCAGCACTGAACATCTGGACTCTTTTCCTTCAACATCATTAATATACTGAGCTCAATTAATCAGGCCAATGCAAAGTCCTCACGTGCAAGAGGCTATTTCAGGACAGGAAATTCAAGCCTCAGAGAAACAATTCATGCCAGATAAAGTATGGAAAGCTATCTAAAGAAATGACAATTCATTCACGATGACAGAATGGAGGGTGGAATCCAGCATTATCATTTGTCCCAAGTAATAAAAAAATGAAACATACAAGTTGATTGATATTTCCAACAAGTAAAATCCTTTATTTCATAAGATATAGTTCATTAAGTTAAACTGATACCCATTTCCTTTCAAATTATTTACTGAATAGATATGAATAATTATAAGCTGTGACACTGATCTCTATCAGTGGTGTATTAAAATGAGGGACTTGTACTCTGAAGGGACTACTAATGTATTGACTACAACCTAAAAATGAAACTATGTTTTGACTGTAATTTTATCAATACTGTCCAGCAAATTATTGCCTGTCATTCATAAGAAATTACTTCACTGCCTTCTATCAATTTTATTTATGAAACAAATTATAGTGTCTACCAATTCATTATGGTGAAGCTCAAGAGCTTTATCCTCATCCTCAATTGCTTTTTTTATACCACCACCCAAGTGTTAAAATATAATTACAGCATTAAAATACATCATATTAATGAGGCATAGTAATTAAAATCAATTAGTATTACTTCCACCTGAATAATGTTGAAGATAAATTCAGAACCAGTCATTTATTCAGTGAATGACAAGCAAACCAGCCAGATACTAAATATATTCATCAATCTGTGCTAACATACTTGCTCTAGGTGAGGTATTAAAGTTACTCAATGAGTCACGATTCAGAGAAGGAGAAAAGTCAATCAGAAATTCCATTCCAGATTGTTATGCAGAAACTCCCACTGGAAATGTATGGGTGGAGTTTAATGATGGAGACTGGGGTCTTGCCTGCTGGTGTCAGAACAGGCAAAATCCAATCATCACCTCCACTGGGAAAGGCCACGCACATGAAGTGTCCATCGATGCTTGGTGTGGAAGGCAGTTCAAAAGGAAGGACAAAGCAGTAATTCCTTCCTTCCCAATGCCAAGTCCCTAGATGAAGCAATACAGGCCATTGAATAAAGGACTGCACTCCACCCCTACACCTCCTCAAACACTTATGGAAACTCGCAAGTATCCCAACTATGTTTAGTTTTTGGGTTCTCCGCAGGCAAGACCCCAGTCTCCATCATTAAACTGTGTGTTGACTCATCTGCCCAGTCTGGTTGAACTACAGCAGTGGTGAAATACAGTCCTTAAGTGCCCACTTAAGGCCTCAATTAGTATCCAGGTGGGTCAGCTGACTTTAAGGAGAACGTGAGGACTGCAGATGCTGAAGATCAGACCCCACCACCAGGGATATATTTCCCTCCCCTCCCCTATCAGCGTTCCAAAAAGACCACTGCCTCCGTGACTCCCTCGTCAGGTCCACACACCCCACCAACCCAACCTCCACTCCCGGCACCTTCCCCTGCAACCACAAGAAATGCAAAACTTGCGCCCACACCTCCCCCCTTACTTCCCTCTAAGGCCCCAAGGGATCCTTCCATATCTGCCACAAATTCACCTGCATTTCCACACACATCATTTATTGCATCCACTGCACCCAATGTGGCCTCCTCTATATTGGGGAGACAGGCCATCTACTTGCGGAACGTTTCAGAGAACACCTCTGGGACACCCGGACCAACGAACCCAACCACCCTGTGGCTCAACACTTCAACTCCCCCTCCCACTCCATCAAGGACATGCAGGTCCTTGGACTCCTCCATCACCAGACCATAGCAACATGACGGTTGGAGGAAGAACACCTTATCTTCCGCCTAGGAACCCTCCAACCACAAGGGATGAACTCAGATTTCTCCAGTTTCCTCATTTCCCCCTCCCTCCACCTTGTCTCAGTCAAATCCCTTGAACTCAGCACCGCCTTCCTAACCTGCAATCTTCTTCCTGACCTCTCCACCCCCACCCCCACTCCGGCCTATCACCCTCACCTTGACCTCTTTCCACCTATCGCATTTCCAACGCCCCTCCCCCAAGTCCCTCCTCCCTACCTTTTATCTTAGCCTGCTGGACACACTTTCCTCATTCCTGAAGAAGGGCTCATGCCCGAAATGTCGATTGTCCTGCTCCTTGGATGCTGCCTGACCTGCTGCGCTTTTCCAGCAACACATTTTCAACTGACTTTAACCAAGAACTTCATCAGATAGGCAGAGAGCCTTCTTCACATGTTTCCACTTGACTTAATGACCCTCACCTCCAAATCAGCCACCAACATGACCTTACATTTCACCCAAGCCCAGAACCAAACTTCAATAAAACTTTCATTATCATCCTATTGCTGTTTGCTCCAAAATATCTTCACTTCTTTAAGTCTAAAGAGGCAAACCTGACTGAGTGTTGAAAATCACACAACACCAGGTTATAGTCCAACAGGTTTAATTGGAAGCACTAGTTTTTGGAGTGCCACTCTTTCATCCACAACCACCTGATGAAGGAGCAGCGCTCCAAAAGCTAGTGCTTCCAAATAAATCTGTTGGACTATAACCTGGTGTTGTGTGATTTTTAACTTTGTACACCCCAGTCCAACACTGGCATCTCCAAATCCTGACTGAGTATAGTGGCCACATGATTTAGCCAACCACTGTCAGAGCTAGTTTAAAAGATTAAGTTCTACCAGGCCTCCTCCCTTCTGTAGGATCACCTAGAACAGCAAAGGTCGCCCCAGACTCATTCTTGTATTTCCTATTGTTTCCTTAAGCACTTCTCCTCGATGTACATATCTATTCTGGAAAATCAGTGAAGGGTAGGTCAGAAACCTAACCTCTTCACACTTTGACAGAAATACACATTACAAACATGTACTACTTAACTCAACAAACTATACCACTTTTCTAAACCCATTATCAATCAAGTGCCATTCAAAAGGTATATTAGTAATGTACTATGACAAAATCAAATTAAACGCGAACAGACCAAACCATTAAAGATTCCCAGTCTCCTTCAACATTCCACTGCCTATTTGTTGCAGAAGGCCTCCAAAAGCACATAGTTACATACATAACCACATTGGACATTTTTTAATAATTCTGACTGTACTTCTTTGGACAAAGTAAAATGTGCCTGATCTTCAAAATAGAGTCATAAATCTGATTTTCAACCATGATTGTACAAAAGTATAGACAATTAGCTTTGAAGGATTTCTCCATGCGAGGCTCTAAGCCAGAAACCATGTTAGCCCCACCCACCAGCATTCGGTCCATCACCCTCCAAACCCTTCCAATTCATATACCCATCCAGATGCCTGTTAAATGTTGCAACTGTACTAGCCTCCACCACTTCCTCTGGCAGCTCATTCCATACATGTATCACCCCTTGCAAGAAAAAGTTGCCTCTTAGGTCTGTTTTATATCTTCCCTCTCACCCTAAACCTATGCTCTCTAGTTCTGGGCTCCTCCCAACCCAGGGAAAAGACCTTGTCTATTTATTCTATCCATGCCCCTCATAATTTTATAAATCTCTATAAGGTCACTCCTCAGCCTCCGACACTCCAGGTAAAACATCCCTAGCCTGCTCAACCTCTCCCTATAGCTCAAATCTACAACCCTGGCAACATGCTTGTAAGTCTTTTCTGAACCCTTTCAAGTTTCACAACATCTTTCCAATAGGAAGGAGACTAGAATTGCACGTAATATTCCAACAGTGGCCTAACCAATGTCCTGTACAGCCGCAACATGACCTCCCAACTCCTGTACTGAATACTCTGACCAAAAAAGGAAAGCGTACCAAGCGCCTTCTTCACTATCCTATCTACCTGCAACTCCACTTTCAGCTATGAACCTGCACTCCAAGGTCTCTTTGTTTAGCAACACTCCCGAGGACCTTACCATTAAGTGTATAATTCCTGCTAAGATTTGCTTTCCCAAAATGCAGCACCTCGCATTTATCTAAATTAAACTCCATCTGCCACTTCTCAGCCCATTGGCCCACCTGATCAAGATCCCATTGTAATCTGACCAGTGCATGCAAGGAACTGCATCCAGCAGCAAGGTGGATTGGCATTAAAACCACAGTGTTTTTTCAATTTTAGTTGCCATATTTCAAGACTTAGATGAGGGGAATGAAGGAATGATAGCTAAATTCACAAAGACACCAAGGTCAGTCGGAAAGTATGTTGTGAAGAAGGTATGAGGAAGTTACAGACAGATACAGATAGTTTGATTAAGTGAGCAAAAATCTAACATATGAAGTAGAATGTGGAAAAATATGAAGTTGTTCACTTTGTGAGGGAGAATGAAACAGCAGAGTATTAATTAAACAGAGAATGGCTGAGGAATTCCAAGGCGTAGAGGGATTTAGATATTCTGATGCACAAGTCACAGAAGGTTAGCATTCAGACTTGGGAGTCAATCAAGATGACTAATGGGTGTTGTCCCTGTTTACGAGACAATTTGAACATAAAGGTTATGCATCAGTTATGTAAAGTTTTGTTGAGACCAGCTCTTGGATGCTGTTTGGTCTGATTTTATAAAGAAGAATGCAAATTTTTGGAGGTGGTTCAGTGGTTTACTAGATTGATACCTGAAATGAGTGGTTGTCTTTTAAGGATAGGCTGGGCAGGCTGGGCTTGTTTCCATTTGAGGTTAGAAGAATGAGGGGTGGCTTGATTGAAATGTCTCAAAGGTGAACATGGAAAGAACATTTCCTCTTATCAGTCAGTCCAGACTAAGGGAAATTGTTTTAAAATTAGGGGTGACCTGCTTCAGGCAGAGATAAGGAGATTCAATTTCTCTTAGGTTTGTGACAATCTAGAATTCTTTGCCTTCACTTTTACAGTTGTTGAGAGAAAGTAGATCTGTAAGGTAAGTGCAAGAACAGGGTGGCAGTTGGATTGGGGAATAGGATATGAAGTGGGTGAAAGTAAGGTCCAGATGAGTGCAGGGAGTGGGGTTGGGTGATTGATTGGATTGCCAGGTGGCTGAGTGGGTGAACGTGGGAGGTGGATGGGAGAAGGGCAGCAGGTAAGTGGGTGATTCCTTAGGGTAGGTTGGGGGACATCAGGTAGACAGTGAAACTGTTTACCAAACAGTGAAATTGACTCTATTCACCTGTAATCTCTACCTAAGTTTCAAAAGTACAAACTTATTTTACAAATACGTTTTTCTTACAATGTCCATTTTGGTAAAGGTAAAATGAAAATTAATTGCTTTAACTATTTTCCAAATAAAATAGGTTACAAAGTGCTAACAGAGCTTTAAAATGAGTTGTGTGAATGGCGTAGAGCTGAAATAAATGTTTTCAGTATTTGCTGCAATCAACAGTTCTGGCAGGATCAAGACAGAGAGAAACAGTTTTTGAGCGGAGTTTTGCCAAACCTAACAATGACCTCAGTTCAAGTCAGGAAACTAGAAATGGCTGTGATGTGATGTGAACTACAATCGTCTCAAAGGTGATAAATTAACAAAGTTCCTCCAGGAGTCCTATTCAATAGGTGATGGTGGTGGGCTTCCAGAGTTGGGAGGTCCATTCAACATAGTGCTTGAATATGATCACCAATCTCCTTCACATTGTGAACAGTGTTGAGGGTCCAGCTGTCATTAGTACATGTACAACATTGTCCAAGACATGAGTCTTATGAAGTAGCTGCAACAGGATGCATTCTCTTTGGAACCCTCCAGTCAGGTTTGCATCCCATCACAACACCAATATGGTTCTTCTTGAAGTCACAAATGACTTTCTCTATGACCATGACAATGGCAAGCTTTCCCTCCTCAACCTTCTCATCACTGCTGTGTCTTCAGCTGCCTAGGTCCCAATCTCTGAAATTTTCTCACTTAATCTCTCACTTTCTTTCCTCTTTAGACGTGCATGCCATAATTCCTACCCCTGACCAAACTTGGTCATTTGCCCCAATATCTGCTTATTAGCAGAGACTGCAAAACATTGGTGACAAAATTGGAGTGTTTATTAATACAATGCTTTAAAATCTCAGTCCTCTGCCATTCCATTCTTTCCAAGCCATACCTTTCATCCCTTACATATGATCACTGTCCCATTCTCTGTCCCACCCTTTCCCAATGCTGTCCCCTTCCCACTCTATGGCATCCATGCATTCCCCTAATCATGCTGTTCCCTGCAATTCTTGTCTGCTCATCCCCTCCTCATCCCTCTGTATAAGATGCTCCAATTCCCAAGCCATGACTCTCCTCCCTGCACATAATGTCACCTTCTCCCTGCTAAAAACTGATGCTATTTATCATAATTTAGCTTTTCTTATGATTGCATGCTAAGTAAGCTAATGAGCTCTGTTTGACTCTTAATTTCTTCTCTTTCTGAGTAAACAGCTCTCCTAGCATCATCGTCAGGTAAACCATTTATTGAGGTTGCTGTGGTTACATTGCTTTTTGAAGCATTGCCTGCAGCTAATTGTGCAACCTAGCAGCTCAGAACATTACTCTTACTCAGACACTGCTGCACATTCTTAGTGAGAGATGTTCCTACTTCATGTCCATGGTTGATATATCGCATTTGCAAGTAAGCTAATATTGTTACCTGCTGCTTAAAGTAAGGCGTTAGTGGAGAGACATTTTCTAATCAACCTGGTCAGAAATTGTAATACACACCTCTGGACCAGATTGGACCTGAACACAGGCCTCCTCCTTAAGAGGTAGGCTAATCTCACTGCACCACAAGATCCCACTACCAAATAACCCTTGGTATTTTTGATCTGTTAACTACCACTACTAAATCACTCATGTTTGAGTTGATTAACTTACATGTAAAGCCTGTTAATGGTGGCTTTAGTATGAAGGGTATTTACCTCATCAATAGACAATAGACAATAGACAATAGACAATAGATGCAGGAGTAGGCCATTCTGCCCTTCGAGCCTGCACCGCCATTCAATATGATCATGGCTGATCATTCCTAATTAGTATCCTGTTCCAGCCTTATCTCCATACCCCTTGACTCCACTATCTTTAAGAGCTCTATCCAATTCTTTCTTAAAAGAATCCAGAGACTGGGCCTCCACTGCCCTCTGGGGCAGAGCATTCCACACAGCCACCACTCTCTGTGTGAAGTAGTTTCTCCTCATCTCTGTCCTAAATGGTCTACCCCGTATTTTTAAGTTGTGTCCTCTGGTTCGGCACTCCCCCATCAACGGAAATATGTTCCCTCCTGCCAGAGTGTCCAATCCTTTCATAAGCCTATACGTTTCAATCAGATCCCCTCTCAGTCTTCTAAACTCAAGGGTATACAAGCCCAGTCGCTTCAGTCTTTCCGTGTAAGGCAATCCTGCCATTCCAGGAATTGACCTCGTGAACCTACGCTGCACTCCCTCAATAGCCAGAATGTCTTTCCTCAAATTTGGAGACCAGAACTGTACACAGTACTCCAGGTGTGGTCTCACCAGGGCCCTGTACAGCTGCAGAAGCACCTCTTTGCTTCTATACTCAATCCCTCTTGTTACGAAGGCCAGCATGCTATTAGCCTTCTTCACGACCTGCTGTACCTGCATGCTTGCCTTCATTGACTGGTGTACAAGAACACCCAGATCTCTCTGAACAGCCCCTTTACCTAATTTGATACCATTGAGGTAGTAATCTGCCTTCCTGTTCTTGCCACCAAAGTGGATAACCAGACATTTATCCACATTAAACTGCATCTGCCATGCATCTGCCCACTCACCTAACTTGTCCAGGTCACCCTGTAATCCCCTAACATCCTCATCACATTTCACCCTACCACCTAGCTTTGTGTCATCAGCAATCTGTACAGAAATGTTCTTTCATACGTCCAGCAGAGGTGGGGCTTGAACCTGGGCCTTTTGGCCCAGAGTTAGGGACACTACCACTGTGCCACAAGATCCCCAAGTTTTAGTGCAGGATTTAAAATAAAAATTTCTAATCAACCTGTTCAGCTATGTTATTACAATGCTCTAGAACAAGTGCAGTTTTTACCCAGGTCTCCCGGCGTAGAGGCAGGGAGACTATCATTGTGCTACAAGAGCCCTCAGCTGAAGTGGAGCGATAGCTTTAATCAAACTGTCATGATGCACCTCAGGAGCAGGCAGGACTTGAACCTGGGTCTTCAGGCTTAGAGGTAGGGACACTACCACTGTGCCACAAGAGCCCAAGCTTTAATGTGGACACCTTTCTCATTAAATGAATTTGGTTGGGCATTGCTGGCCAGGCCAACCCCTGTTTACCTGAGGAAATGAAGACGATGCTGCTATTACAAATGTCATAAGAAAAGGAACTCCAGAATATTGACCCAGTAATGATGAAGAAACAATATGTAGGAGAGGATTTTTGATACAATGAAGAAATGGGATTAGGTTTGGCAGGTATATAGTTAGGAGAAGGAGCAATCCAATCAGCGTCTCAAGCCTGCTCCACCATTCAATACATTTATGGCTAGTCTGATTATAATCTCTAATCCATATTGCTGCTTACCCATATGCTAATAGTCAATAGATACTTACTTGTGATTAGAATATAATTATTTGCAATAAACACTAATTCTTGTCAAGTAGAGTAACTTTGTCAACGTTTGGAATCTTGATTCCAAGGGACATGAAAATTAGGAACTTTGCGACCCCAGGAATTGTGGAGTTTGAATGAAACAATACTTTAAAATCTCAATCTTCTGCTACCATATTGGCTGTCCTCCAGTCTTCTGGCACCTCTCTTGTGCCAGTGCCCCTGCTATTTTCTCCCTTGCCTCACTCAACAGCGTGGGATATATTTCATCTAGCCATGGACATTTATCTATCTTTCAGCCTGAGACCACACAAGAACCTTGTCTCTGACTATGCCAATTACTGTCAGTAAAGTATAGTCCTTCTCCATGACTTTATATCCACATCACTCTCCACACGACTGAACACTGGCAGAAAATAATATAATTACTTGTTGCATCTGCATGCTTACTTTTGATAGTTCATACATTTGGACACCCAGAGTCCTCTGCACCTGAGAGCTTTGCAATCGCTCAACATTGAGGCAATAAAACTTTTTTTTTATCCTGCTTGCCAAAATGAATAAATTTTGCATTTTCCCACATTACACTTCATTTGCCACAGATTTTCCAACACAGTTAACTTTTCTATTTCTTTTTGTAACCTCGTGTCCTCTTCACAACTTACTTTACTGTTTATCTTTGTGTCATCAGTAAATCTGACAACCATATCTCTGTCCCTTCATCTAAGTCACTTGTATAAATTGAAAATAGTTGAATTTCCAACATAAAACCCTGCTATGCACCATTCATTACATCTTCGCAAATTGAAAAAGATGTATTTACACTTGCTCTCTGTTTCCTGAACAACAGCTAATCTTCTAACCAAACCAATATAGAACTTCCTACACTACAAGTTATTATTTTCTGCAAAACCTTTCATGTGGCATCTTATCAAATGCTTTCTGGAACTCTTAGTATAGTGTATCATCAGTTCACTTTTTATCCAATGCACATGTTACTTCCTTAAAAGAATCCCAATACATTGGTCAAACAAGACTTTGCTTTCAAGACCGTGTTGACTCTGACGATGTCTGCTTTTACGCAAAGGTCAACTGAATTAAGGTCACATGACCGTCTACTGTTTCTGAATCATAGAATTCTAAGAGCGTGGCAAGATGCCATCTGGCTCATTCCACCCAGAACCAACCTTCTCCCATCCTTGTAACTCCACATTTATCATGGCTAATCCACCTCACCGAGACACCCCTGGACACTACAGGGCAATTTAGCATGGCTAATCTATCTCACCTGTGCATCTTCTGCCTGGCAATGAGTCCCTGTGAACTGGTTGTGAAGAAGATGGGGTTCCCAGAATAAGTCCTATTGAAACGGAAGTGTTAGTGTTCACACTTATACATGAAGGAAGGAGCAGCTGATATCACGGTGTTCTGTCCACAGCTTAAAGTTAATTTTTTTCCATTCCTTTTCAGTTCCAAATAAGACTTATATCAGACTCAAAATATTAACTCTGTTTCTCTTTACACAGGTGCTGCCAGACCTGCTGAGTTTCTCCAGCATTTTGTTTAATTTCACATTTCTAAAATATTTAGCTCTTATTCAGGTTTGCTCACCATTCAAATCAGAAACCACTTTATCTTTCCGGAGCAAAAACAAACTGTTGCCGATATATATTTAAATTATCAACAACATAAAATAAGCAAATTAATGCAGATTGAGAGTGAAAACGTATATTTCTGAGATAACTACTTCCATTACATGCAAATTTCTCACCTGTGTACAAAAACTGCAAACAAAAAAATGATATTTTGCACTTTTTTTCTGGTCTTTCTGAAGTAAATCATATTGACTGAATACCAAGAGAAAGATTGAGTGGAGATTGGATCGAGATCAAATTGTTCAAAATCATCACATATTATCACTAAACTATTAATCCAGAGAGCCAGCACATCACAGTTTAATCCTGCCATGACAAAAATCTGGAATTTAGAGTCTAATAACCACAAAACTATGTCGAATGTCAGGAAAGGCCCATCTGGTTCACGAATGCCCTTTAGGAAAAGAAACTGCTGACCTTATCTGGTCTGGACTACATGTGACTCCACACCTATAGCAATATGGTTGACTCTTAACTGCTCTCTGGGAAATTAGGGGTGGGCAATAACTACCAACGATGCCTCCATCTCTTGAATGAACTTTTAGAAAACAAAACAATGGTGATATGAGGAAGTTCTTTTCATGCATCCAGTTTTTAGGATCAAGAATGAACTGCCTGAGAGTGTGGTAAGGCACATTCAAGTGAAGCATTCAAGAAAGAACTGCATTATTATCTGGACAGAAAGAATACGGAGGTTGGGATATGAGGAAGTACCACAAAATGAATTATTTCACCAGAGAACCAACACAGACAAATTGGGCTGAATGGCCTCCATCCTTGCCATAACAATGACATTGCGAACAGCAAAACATATTTCCTGCTTGTGGTCTTTCCCATTAAACTCAAATATTCAGTTTATCCAACGGATACAAAGCAGCAGATGCTGTCCTCTAAATCAATTTCTAAACAACAAAAGTAACAATTGCATTTATATTATGTTTTTAAACACAGTAAAGTGATCCATAGCACTTCAGGAAACAATTATCAAATACTCAAAAAAAACAAATACATCCATTAACACCAGGTAACCAAAAGCTTTGTGAAATAAACTCCCATTACAAGATGGTGGTGGTGAAGTAGCAGCGAAGCATGCTGGCTTCTGTTCAGAGCTCATCTGCTCTGTCTGCTTTTACATTTCTTTCATTCACTTTCTTTTTTTCTTTCACAACTTTTTTTCTGAAGTTACCTTATATGAGGTGAGAGTTTGTGCATCATGGCAGAGATCAAGTCAGTGCAGGGAGGACTCGCCCAACGTGACAGCAAGAGTGGACCCCGGCGTTGACAGCAATCGTCCCAGGCATCAGTCATAGGAGGAACATGGAGCCCGAGGGAACCAGCAGTGAGAGCAGGAGCAGGCAGCTGGAGTTGCCGGTGGGTGAGAGTAGGTATCCTGAGGCGGTGGCGGGAGCAGGAACAGGCTACGAGAATGTGGGAGCAGGCAGCCTGGAGCAGCCAGCAGCCAGGCAGCCCAGGCAGTTGGCGCGAGGGCATTTTCAGGCAGCCCGAGGCAATGGCAGAAGCAGGACAGGCTGCAAGGCAGCAAGAGCACGCAACACAGGGCAGCTGGTGGCCAGAGTTGGAGTCGGCAGCCCCGGAGTGGCCAGCCGTGACAGCAAGACCAGGCAGTCTGAGGCAGTGGTGGAAGCAAGAACAAGTGGCAAGGTGTGAGAGTAGGCAGCACGGTACAAGGGTAAGGTTGAGCCCAGAGTAGGGGGTCAAGGCCTAGTAAGGAGTGCAAACCCAGCATGGCTAGGCATTTGCAGACTACTGTGTTGAACTGGGCAAAAGTGACGACTGCAGATGCTGGAGATTAGACTAGAAAAGCACAGCAGGTCAGGCAGCATCCAAGCGGCAGGATAGTCAATGTTTCGGGCAAAAGCCCTTCATCAGGAATGAGGCTGTGAGTCAAGGGGATGGTGAGATAAATGGGAGGGGGGTGGGACTGGAGGGAAGGTAGCTATGCTGAACAGTCAATTTTTTTTTATTTTTCTAGTTTTTAGTGAGAAGAACTGTAATGTTTAACTTGTTAACTTTTTTTTATTTTTCTGCTTTGTATCAAAATTCTGTACATTGTTTCCTTTGTACCTAAGATGGCACCACATAGCAACTTGTAAACTTTTCACTCTACTCAGTAGAGTACATGTGACAATAAACACAATTCCATTCAATTCAAACAGTTAGCTAGTTTTCAACAGGCTCTTGTGGCCCAGGCCTGGTGTCCCTGCCTCTGAGATTGGAAGCCCAGGTTCAAACCCACCTGCTCCAGAAGTGTGTAATAACATCATTGAACATGTTGGATAAAGATACATAGATGGTTTTCAAAAAGAGGAAAACGGTAGAGAAGATTAAGGAGTGAATTCCAGAATTAGGGCCGAGAAAGCTGAAAGCAGAGCTGTTAATACCTGTAGTGAAGAAAGTCAAAAATGCACACAAAGTCAGAATTGGAAAGGGGGGTAAATTTTTCAGATGATCTGTTTTCTCTTTGTAGTGATTGAAACCAGGTTGCCCTCGTTGACTATGAGGTCGTTGACTGGGGTTGATGATATGTGCTGATCAGGAAAGCTCTGCCTGACCAACATAACCAGGAGATTAGAATCTCCTCAGTTCAGGCAACTGACTCCGAGTTAGCTTAGTGATAGTCTGTATACAGTGCACAAGTAAATAAAGGGTGACTTGGCGATGGGATACCAGCCTCTGTGCAGTTATTTCGCTCTTCTACTGATACGCTCTGGTTTTATTCAATTTTCAATATTTGTAGATTCTCTCTCCCTTTCTGAATCTACCCCATTGGTACAATAGTTTAGTGAAAAGATTGGATATTTACTTCACATGTTTCTGGCTCTTGAAGTAATCTTTTTTCCTACTTCTATATTTAACACTGTCTGCCCCCTAAAGTCAGTTTTTCAACCTTATTTCAGTCCCATAGGTGGGATTCGTCAGCAATGCCACCTAGTCACTTGGGTAAACCTACATTTTCTACTAGGTTGCCTGGTCACAGCCTGTGGATCCTCTCATGCATAATATTCATGTACAAAGTATCTTGAGTTATGCCAGTTGCAACAGAGAAGTGATTTCCTTTGGGTGATGGCTGTACTTACATCACTGAGAACTGACAAAATTCATCCAACTGAGGCTACAAAGTTTGAGTGGTAGGCAGTCCTGCCATTCTGGCTCACAGCCACATTCTTGATAGTCCAGTCAAGTTCTCAAATGTATGTGCTACTAATCAGCAAAATTAAATTCTTTTACCATGATTTGATGAGCATAATGTTTAGTTCGGATGTAAACATTCACAATTAGCTTTTTCCTGGCACAGAAAAGACTGAACCTGACACTCCCAAACCTGCTCATGCATTTGGAAAACAAAGTGGTTCAGAATGATGAAGCTGTTAAATAACATCATCATTATTATTTATCTTTAAATCTGGCCAATATCTTTAACAATCTTTTTCAACAGCACGCCTTTTCCAAGTAGCCTGTGATTTTTTTTTGGACACCATCAGATTCTAAAAAAAAACTTCATCACATAACTAGCTGAAACCGTGCAGCTATTTTGAGATCAAACAGAAGCTGCACTCACCTCAGGTCCTACAGCAGGATTCCACTCTCTCAGACAGAGAAACTGCCGAAATCCATCCATGTAAATAAGCAACCTTAAAAAGGAATTTCAATATGTCACCTGAGACTAAATGTAAACATTTGAAATCTGTCAACTCTAACATCTTTTCCAACAACCATTGTTTCTATTTTCTAAAAGCTGAAAAATGCTTCATTTATTTAGAAGCTAGTTCGCACAATTATTAGAAACAGGGCACTGGTCAGGGGTCAGATTCTCTTTGAGGGCTCTTTGTGAGAGCTTGTTGTCTTTATTTATTGCCACATCTACCACATTCAGTTGGAGGAGTTGTGGATAATGTGGAGGGCTGTTGTAGGTTGCAATAAAATGTTGAAAGATACAGAACTGGGCTGATAAGTGGCACATGGAGTTCAACATGGAAAAGTGTGAAGTTATCCACTTTGGAAGGTCATATTTGAGTGCATAATACAGGGTTAAAGGCAGGATTCTTGGCAGTGTAGAGGAACAGAGGGATCTTGAGATCCATGTCGACAGATCCCACAAGGTTGTTAAGAAAGCATATGGTGTGTTGGCTTTCATTAGCAGGGGGATTGAGTTTAAGAGCCATGAGGTTATTCTGCAGCTCTATAGAATCCTGGTTAGACATTTCTGCCAAGGCTATCTACTCTATCTATGCCTCTCAGCATATGTACACCTCTATCAAGTCACCTCACATCCTTCTTTGCTCCAATGAGAAAAGCTTTAGCTCCCTCAACCTTTCTTCATTAGACATGCCCTCCAGTCCAGGTAAATCTCCTCCACAACCTTTCTAAGTTTCCACATCTTTCGTATAATAAGGTGACCAGAACTGAACACAATATTGTTCAGTCGATCCATCATTGGATCGTTTATATTTATGTCCCATCGTTCTGGACTAATCCACAAAAGGAGACAATTTCTCTGCATGTACCCTATCAATCCATTTCATAATTTGAATGGTTTCTATCTGGTGTCAGCTTAGTCCTCCCTTTTCAATAACTTTAGTGACTTTAGCAAATTAAAGTGTCCAAAGATACTTCACAGGTGTATTATAAAGCCAAATGTGGCACCAAACTATGCATGCTGAAACTAAAATAGGTTGGTTAACAAATGTTTACTCAAAGATGCTGCCTTTAAGGAACATCTTAATTATTTAAAGTTTTCCTTTTTTAAAATCAATCTGTTCAGAGATGTTATTACACACCAAGGGAGCAGGTGTGAATTGAACACACATCTCCCAGTCTAGGGGTAGAGACACTACCACCATATTATAATTTGGAAATGTCAGTGTTGGACTGGAGTGTATGAAGTTAAAAATCACACAACACCAGGTTATAGTCCAACAGGTTTCACTGGAAGCGCTAGCTTCCAATGAAACCTGTTTGTCTATAACCTGGTGTTGTGTGATTTTTTAACACCATATTAGAAGGCCCCTTAGAGCTAATCAATTTCTTTTTCTTATTTTTAAAGAATCCCCCACACTACCACTATATAGCAGTAGTGCTTATTTTTTCCCCACATTATCTGTGGTTGTGTGTATGTGATTCAGTGAAAAGACACAATTGAGCAAAGAGCTTTATTCTATACTCTCCACCCTTAGAGCAATTCTATGAGGAAACTGTGGACTTAAGTGTTGATCAATCCATCTGTAACACCAATTAGTAACCTGTTATGTAGGTCACATGCATAGAACAGCTACAATGGGTAAAGATGAGAATTGAAAACTAATCTTGATTACCTTTCTTTCAGATAGCTGAAGGAACTATGAGCATCATCAGTGCTTTAATGCCATTATAATGATGTACCCTATATTAAATTTAGTGGTGGCATAGACAACATTTCTTTACTCTGTTTAAGTTATTTTAATTGGGAACATCAACCATTGTTAGTACAGTTATTGGACTGGAACTTGCTGATAAAGTAAGCACAAGCATAATGCAGACTGCTATTAATGTACAAATTGTCGACAAATACAGGAGAGCAAGAATGAGGCTATTAGTAATGGATATCCAGTACTTGATGGCTGATCCATCCTACTTGCCTCACACTTTTAGCCGTCCCATTAGGTTAAAGAACTCGTTGTATTTATACATTAATTGCCTTTTACCAGATATAAGAATAGATTCGCTTAGAGAAAGGAACTAGCTCAGAACACTTAGAAAATAGGTCACTTCAGTATAAGAGATTTAGTTTCAGAATTCCAGACCAAAGGTGTTAGGAATTAGAACTCTGAAGGGGTTGTTTGCAGCGAAGAAAGTTTAAGTTCAGTTGAGTGAATAATCAAGGAAGAGGTTATCAAGCTCTCAAAACTGGAAATTTAAAGAAACAGTTAAATCAAAACCCATAGATATGATTTTATAAAGGTGTTATAAAGGTATTATAAAGGTGTTGGGAATAGATGGAGTTGTATTTTTACATGCTTTGAAATCTTATATGTAAATATAATGTGTAAATGAATAAATGAATGAAATAATGATTTTATGTCACATGTATTTTACAGGAAAAAATACAGTAAAATACAGTCAAAATCTTACACTGTCGCTATGATTCTGGCACCATTTTGAATAGTTTAAGAGTAATTTTAAGAGAGCTTAAAGAGAATGCACTACCCTTCCACCATTGTTTTGCCACCACCAACACCAGATCCAACCAATGTCAAAGTCACCATTCCTCAGATGCGATTTTTCATCACTGGACCTACCTGACTGATGTTGTCTCCATTAATGTAGCAACCTA
Organism: Chiloscyllium punctatum; assembly: GCF_047496795.1. Classification (NCBI taxonomy): domain Eukaryota; kingdom Metazoa; phylum Chordata; class Chondrichthyes; order Orectolobiformes; family Hemiscylliidae; genus Chiloscyllium; species Chiloscyllium punctatum. The sequence goes on along the minus strand of NC_092746.1, from coordinate 85,975,689 downwards.
TGCTGGGTCCTCATGCTCACTGCTATGCCAGCTGCCTCACTGCCATCTGCCAGGGTCCCACACCAGGCTCACCAACTGCCTTGCCATCATCTGTTAAAATCCTGCTCCGGGCTCACCCAGCTGCCACCACAGTCCAGACCTCAATGAGGCTGCCTTCCTACCTAATGTATAAATAGGTTTGTTATATTCTATTTTCATTTCCTTTGCATAATGAACTTCAGTTTTATTGCTCAAATCAAATCTGTAGCATTGCTTGCTTATGTTTCAGAAAAAGAACAACTCTTTAAGTATAAAAGTAAGAGATCTACCAAACCAGATTTCAGTCTGGAATCTGATTTCACAAACAGCAACATTAACTGGAATAATAATAATTCTAAAAATGTCAATTTTATACATTTTAGCTTTCCTTTCTGACTCTTTGCTCTCGCATTTTCAGCCAATCATTTTGTTTCATTCTTTTTCCATAATGATTTGATTCTAGTTCTACTTTTCCCTCCCTCTCAACCCTTCCTCTGCTTCTTTTCCAAGAATTAAATCTTATTAGCTAAGGAGACATACTATTGGTCATACCATTCACTAAGATCCCAGATGTTTACATTGCCAAAATATTATCAGCTCTCACTTCCAACAGATTAGGTTTTAAAAAGTATTAAATCTAGAGGAGGCACTGATAGAAAAGGTGGGTGGCAGTTTTAAAGGTTGTATGAGCACACTGATAATGTAACTAATACCCTTGTTTATAAACTACAAGACATCTTCTTCAATTACATTTTGAGAAAGCAAGGCTCCTGAAAAAAAGAGATATGCCCTGTTCAGTTGTAAGTTGTCTAATATTATTACCATATATATTTCATTTAATTAGGGAAGCGACAGCATAACGGTATTGTCACAAATAATCCAGAGACCCAGATAATGTTCTGAGGAAGGGTCACTGGACCCAAAAAGTTAACTTTGATTTCTCTTCACAGATGCTGCCAGACCTGCTGAGATATTCCAGCAATTCCTATTTTTGTGTTTGTTAATGTTCTGAGGACCTGGGTTCAAATCCTAGTATGGCAGCTGGTGAAATTAGAGTTCAATTATAATATGGAATTAAAAGTTTAATAATGATGATGAAAGCACTGTTGACTGTTGTAAAATTCCATTTGGTTCATTAATGTCTCTTAGAGAAGAAAAAAACTGCTGTCTTTACTTGGTCTCTGCTCATCCACATTGTGTGATAGTGTTGATGAGTAGAGAGATCTCAGTGTCCATGTGCATAGATCCCTGAAAGTTGGCACCCAGGTTGAGAGGGTTGTTAAGAAGATGTATGGTGTGTTAGCTTTTATTGGTAGAGGGATTGAGTTTTGGAGCCAGGAGGTCATGTTGCACCTGTACAAATCTCTGGTGTGAACAGTTCTGATTGCTGCATTATAGGGAGGATATGGAAGCATTAGAAAGAGTGCAGAGGAGATTTACTAGGATGTTGCCTGGCATGGAAGAAAGGTCTTACAAGGAAAGGCTGAGGGACTTGAGGCTGTTTTCGTTAGAGAGGAGAAGGCTGAGAGGTAACTTATTAGAAACATACAAGATGATCAGAGGGTTAGATAGGGTGGACAGTGGATGGTGATGGCTAACACGAGGAGACGTGGCTTTAAATTGAGGGGTGATAGATATCAGAGGGAGGTAATTTTCCTAGAGAGTAGTAAGGGCGTGGAACACCCTGCCTGCAAGAGTAGTAGAGTTGCCAACTTTAAGGGCATTTAAATGGTCATTGGATAATCATATGGATGAAAATAGAAAAGTGTAGGTTAGCTGGGCTTCAGATTGGTTTCACAGGTCAGCGTAACATTGACAGCTGAAGGGCCTGTACTGCACTGTAATATTCTATGGTCTGATCTACATGTGACTCCAGACCTACAGCAATGCATTGACTCTTAAGTGCCCTCAGAAATAGTCTGAGTTGTATCAATTGTTAGAAAGTCTCAAAAAAGGAATGAAACTGGATGAACCACCTGGCATCAACTAAGACACTGGAAATGACAATGAGAAACTCAGCCTTTTCAGCCCTTTCAGCCGCAAAGTCATCCTTAGTCACAACTGAGAACTAGTTCCAACATAGGGAGAACCACCTCACAGACCAGTTAATCAATAACCTGATGTAGTCATACTCAGGGAATCACACCTTACAAACAATATCACAGCCACCACAATCACAATCCATGTCCCACCAGTAGAACAGACCCAGCAGATGTAATGGCACAGTGTATAAAATCAGGAGGGAGATCTGTAGTGATTGTCAGCCAGGTAGATCTCATAGAATAAGAGTTCCCTGATTGAGGTTGTTTACCTGGTCCAATCAGGGAGCCTTGACTGACAGATATAAATAGGATCATAGCACTACCGCAGTTAGGCGGTAGTGTGGGGAGAAAGAAGAGAAAAAAAAAACAGGAGTGTTGAGTGTGTGTGCACACGAAAAGAAAAAAAAAATAAATAGGATCTGTTTCCTCTGAGAGCTGGCTCAGGGATGGCCCAGTGTCAAGTACAATTCCTGTGTTAATAAAGGGTGACTTGATGGGATACCAGCCTCCGCAGAGTTATTTCAATGGTGACGATAGTGGAATTAATGATGTAACCATGCAAAAGCACTTACTAGCAAAAGCCCAACTGGACTTCAAACAGGCACTACAACTGACTTTTTCATTGGAAAATGCAGCAAGTGGAGCATATGAGTTATTGGGTATGTCAATGGAAGTGGACATCCTTGCCAGACCAACTGAGCTTGAGCGGGAGCAAGTGCATAACCTCATTCAACACATATCCTGAACAGAGAGACTCTAGTTCAGCCCACAGCAAAACCCCAAAACAAAGTCAAGCCTCAACCAAAAATTTAACATTTTCTTCAGGATCCGGGCAGGCAAGCCATGAAAGTTGCTGCTGGTGCATTAAGACTTGACAACAGTGTCACTAGATCCGAATTGAGTAAGAGAACACATTAGCCAGTATCCAGGATAGTCATACCCTGAAAATCCCACCTACATCTGGCTTGGAACAGTTAAATTGCAGAGCAACATCCAAATCAGAACCAATCAAAATAATCATCTAGGTAAATGGCTACCTGGTTCTAAAGGAGGTTGACACGGGTCTGGCTGTTTCAGTGATTACAGTCTTTAACAAAATTCACTTTGGACTCCAACCTTAAGTTTGCATAAGACCTCAGCAAGACTGAGAACCTATACTGGGGAACCTTTACAGATTAAGGGTACAACTTTGGTTCTTGTCTCATAGGAGAAGCAGCTGGTTCAGTTACAATGATTGTAGTAAAAGATTTGGGCCCAAGCACAAAGGAAAGAAATTAGTTGAGAAAGACTTGCCTTGATTAGCTCAACCTTGTTTGATTAGAAAATGGTTGCCTGAGTGAAATCCTAATTAAGCACCCGGACGTTCTTCAGGAAGATCTAGGGACTATTGAAGGAGCAAAGGCCACCTTGCAAGTTGACCAGAAAGTAATTATATGATCTGCAATGCCCACTCATTTCTACTTGCCTTATGTACAAAAGTAGAGGCAGAAATCAGGAGGCTGGAAAGTGAAAGAACAGCAAACCAGTACTGTATGAAGAATGAGCTGCACCAGTTGTACCGATTGTGAAGCCCGAAGGGTTGGTTTTTCTCTGTGAGAATTTTAAACAAATGGTAAACTGCTTCTTGCAGCTGGATAAATACCCCATCCCTTGCATAGAGGACTTATACACAAAATTGGCAGTCCTTCAAGCTAGACATGAGGCATGTGTACCTGCAATTGCAGCTAGATGAGGATTTTCTTAAGTATCCTACAAATAATAGCCAGAAGGGTTTGTGCCAATATATAAGATGGCCATTTAGGGTATCATCAGCCTGTGCCATTTTTCATGGACGATGGAGAACATTTACAAGGTAAAAACAATGACTGCAGATCTGGTTTCCAGCATCTGCAGTCATTGTTTTTACCTCATTGATTTTAACCCTACTGTGAATCCTCTTGCAAGGATGCCTGCCTTGAAGAAGTTTTCCTCCTCTCTCTACAAGAATCTCAGCGAGTCCCTCTCCCACTGCAACTCCCAGGTCATTTCCTCTGCCCTGAAGCTCTTTAACCATGTCATGAAACAAACTCGCTACCATAGCCACATTCGCTTCCTCAGTGCCTGCCTCCGTAACCAACTCATCCCACACGGACTCCAGACCACCTTTAAACCAGCAGAGTTCGGACCCGAACAGGACAAACAGTACAGACTACAGATTCAAAAACACCAGCAACAGTTCTCCTTCAAGATCCTCTGCTCCACGCTTGCAGCAATGTGCTGGCACCTAACCTCTCTACAGTCAGCCCTGCCTCAGCTGAGGGCCACACTCTCTCAGAATTGCAAAGGACCCACTCTGTACTATATCCTCAGGAGAATTCATACTCTCAACAAACAGTATTTCAATTCCATTTCAAACATCAAAAACTGTAAGTACAACAAACTTTTATCCACCCACCTCCTTAACCAGCGCTCCTCAAACATTCCAGAAGATTCCCCTGGCCTCGGAACCTATTCCACCATTAGCCATGCGGCTGATGCAGCTACCGCCCCCACGCTGATTGATGATGTCACTTCCGCCCCCATCATAGCCACTCCCACAACCACTTCCACCCCTCACAATTCCTCATGCATCACACCTGACATCACTTCTGCCCTTCACATCATCGCTGATGCCACATGCTCAGTGACTTCCGTCACCCCTACTGCCGTGGTCACCACCACTTCCACCCCCACCAGCGCCACTCACCTGCATTCTGCTGACATGCCCCCCACAGACCCCACTGTCACTATCCCCATCCCCCAGAACCCCGAGGGGAACACTACCCCTGCTCATTACTCCATCCCCATTCCCCCACCATCACACCGACTCCAGTTACAGGTTCCGCCCCCACTCCCAGCTCCACACCCATACCAGATCCCAGCTCCCAGCCCTGCCGAGTTTTCACCATCCCCCAGACCTCCCCCTCACTGAGGACGAATGATCAGTCCTCAGCAAAGGACTCACCTTCATCCCCCTCCGTCCACGCATCAATGAATTTAATACACGACGTGACATCGAACAATTCTTCCGTCGCCTCCGCCTCCGAGCTTACTTTCACAATCAGGACTCCCGCCCACCTTCCGAGGACCCCTTCGCCCACCTCCAACACACTGCATCCACCTGGACACCCCGCGCTGGCCTATTACCTGCCCTCGACCTCTTCATTTCCAACTGCTGCCGGGACATTAACTGCCTCAACCTGTCTACCTCCCTCCCCCACTCCAACCTCTCACCCTCACAACGCGCAGCCCTCCAATCCCTCTGCTCCAATCCCAACCTCACCATCAAGCCAGCGGATAAAGGGGGCGCAGTGGTAGTCTGGCGCACTGACCTCTACACCGCTGAAGCCAAACGTCAACTCGAGGACACCTCTTCCTACTGCCCCCTCGAGCATGACCCCACCCCCCATCACCAAACCATCATCTCCCAGACCATACAGAACCTCATCACCTCAGGAGATCTCCCACCCACAGCTTCCAACCTCATAGTCCGGGAACCCCACACTGCCCGGTTCTACCTCCTTCCCAAGATCCACAAGCCTGACCACCCTGGCCGACCCATTGTCTCAGCATGCTCCTGCCCCACTGAACTCACCTCTACCTACCTCGACACTGTCCTATCCCCCCTAGTCCAGGAACTCCCCACATACGTTCAAGACACCACCCACGCCCTCTACCTCCTCCAAGACTTCCGTTTCCCTGGCCCCCAATGCCTCATCCTCACCATGGATATCCAATCCCTCTACACCTCCATCCGCCATGATCAGGGCCTCCAAGCCCTCCGTTTTTTCCTCTCCAGACGTCCCCAACAGAACCCTTCCACCGACACTCTCATTCGTTTGGCCGAACTGGTCCTCACCCTTAACAATTTCTCCTTTGAATCCTCCCACTTCCTCCAGACCAAAGGCGTAGCCATGGGCACACGTATGGGCCCCAGCTATGCCTGTCTCTTTGTTGGCTACGTAGAGCAGTTGATCTTCCGTAATTACACCGGCACCACTCCCCACCTCTTCCTTCGCTACATTGATGACTGCATTGGCGCCACCTCGTGCTCCCACGAGGAGGTCGAGCAATTCATCAAATTCACCAACACATTCCACCCTGACCTTAAATTTACCTGGACCATTTCTGACACCTCCCTCCCCTTCCTGGACCTCTCCATCTCCATTAATGACAACCGACTTGACACGGACATTTTTTTACAAACCCACCGACTCCTTCAGCTACCTGGATTACACGTCTTCCCACCCTACCTCTTGCAAAAATGCCATCCCGTATTCCCAATTCCTCCGCCTCCGCCGGATCTGCTCCCAGGAGGACCAGTTCCACCACAGAACACACCAGATGGCCTCCTTCTTTAGAGACCGCAATTTCCCTTCCCACGTGGTTAAAGATGCCCTCCAATGCATCTCGTCTACATCCCGCACCTCTGCCCTCAGACCCCACCCCTCCAACCGTAACAAGGACAGAACGCCCCTGGTGCTCACCTTCCACCCTACAAACCTTCGCATAAACCAAATCATCCGCCGACATTTCCGCCACCTCCAAACAGACCCCACCACCAGGGATATATATTCCCTCCCCACCCATTTCCACCTTCCGCAAAGACGGTTCCCTCCGTGACTACCTGGTCAGGTCCACGCCCCCCTACAACCCACCCTCCAATCCTGGCACTTTCCTCTGCCACCACAGGAACTGTAATATCTGCGCCCACACCTCCTCTCTCACCTCTATCCAAGGCCCTAAAGGAGCCTTCCACATCCATCAAAGTTTTACTTGCACATCCACTAATATCATTTATTGTATCCATTGCTCCCAATGCAGTCTCCTCTACATTGGGGAGACTGGGCGCCTCCTAGCAGAGCGCTTTAGGGAACATCTCCGGGACACCCGCACCAATCAACCACACCGCCCCGTGGCCTAACATTTCAACTCCCCCTCCCACTCTGCTGAGGACATGGAGGTCCTGGACCTCCTTCACCGCCGCTCCCTCACCACCAGACGCCTGGAGGAAGAACGCCTCATCTTCCGCCTCGGAACACTTCAACCCCAGGGCATCAATGTGGACTTCAACAGTTTCCTCATTTCCCCTTCCCCTCCCTCACCCTAGTTCTAAACTTCCAGCTCAGTAACTGTCCCCATGATTTGTCCAGACTTGTCCTACCTGCCTATCTCCTTTTCCACCTATCCACTCCACTCTCTCCTCCTTGACCTATCACCTTCATCCCCTCCCCCACTCACCCATTGTACTCTATGCTACTTTCTCCCCACCCCCACCCTCCTCTAGCTTATCTCTCTACGCTTCAGGCTCACTGCCTTTATTCCTGATGAAGGGCTTTTGCTCGAAATGTCGATTTCGAAGCTACTTGGATGCTGCCTGAACTGCTGTGCTCTTCCAGCACCACTAATCCAGAACATTTTACAAGGTCTACCCACGTCATCATTTATCGAGATGATGTGCTAATGACAGAGAAAACCAATAAGGATTAAGTGTTCTTTCAACATTTCTCCAAGGTGGATGTACGCCTTAGAAAGGAAAAATGTGTGTTCCAGGCACCCCAAGTGACCTACTTGGGCTACAGAGTTGACAAGACTGGATTGCACCTGTTTGAAGATAAACTGAGGGCAATCAAAGGTGCCACAGCTTCCACGTCTGTACCAGAGCTTAGGTCTTTCCTTGGATTGGTAAATTATTACAGAATGTACATACATAACATGGCCTCCATCCCAGCAATCTGCTACTGAAAAGGAGTTAGCCTCAAAAATAATTTTGTAGCCAAGATGTAGCCTTTAGGGAAATAAAGGAGCATCTATTATTGTCTAAGATGTTGGCACACTATGATCCCAAGCGAGATCTGGTGCTGATATGCAATGCCTCCCCATACAGTACTGGGATAGTGTTGGTTCACAGATGGCCCACTGGAAAGGTACACCGAATACATGTGCTTCCTGGAGTTTGGCTGATACAGAGTGCAAATATGGCCAAATAGCAAAGAAAAGTATGGCAGTCATCTTTGATGTAAGAAGGTTCCAACAATACCTTTACAGAAGTAAATTTGTAATAGTAACAGACCACAAACCCCTGCTCGGCCTACTCAAAGAGGACGAACCTGTGCCTTCCATAGCTTTAGGTCTAATTCAGCAGTGGGCTCTCTTTCAAAGTGCGTACAATTACAAATTAGAATACTGTCCGGGAGGCCAAGTAGCAAATACAGATGCCTTGAGCTGTCCCCTCCTGGCAAAAACACCACAGGTGGTGCCACCACTGGAAGAGCCCATTCTGGTTTTAAACTCCCTGGATACCCTTCCAGTCACCACTGACAACATCGGACCGTGGACACAAAAAGATCCAGTGCTCACAAAACTAAAACAGCTGGCAGTGATGAGGGAAACAAAAGGACCATCATAACCAGATTTGAAACTTTCTGGACCCAGCAAGACAAGACCATAGAGGACTGCATTTTATTATGGGGAGCAAAAGTGATTGCTCTGAGCAAAGGTTGCCACCAGATACTGGCTAAACTCCACCAGGATCATCCAAGGATGTCAAAAATGAAGATGTCAATGAAAAGTTATGTCTGATGGCCAGGGATTGGATGCAGACATAGCTGTATTCGTGGAGCAGTGCCCAGAGTGCCAATAGGATAAAAATTACAGCCAGCAGCTCACCCACATTTGTGGGAATGGCCAGGCAAACCCTGGACTCAGTCACACAGCTAGACCTTTCATGGGGTCAATGTTCTTAGTCATTATGGACGCTCACTCAAAGTGGCTAAATATGTATAAAGTTCATTCCTCAAATACGGGGACGTGATAGAAAAGCTGCGAACATCTTGTGCAATACATGGGCTCCCGGAAGTGTTGGTCACAAACAACAGGCCATCATTTACCAGCAGAGATTCAAGTATTTCCTAAAGTCGAATGTCATTCAGCATATAAGTACAGCTCCAAAGCATCCATCATCCAATAGCCTGGCCAAAAGACCAAGCTAAACTTTGCAGGTAAGCTTAAAGAAACAGCCGATAGCTTCACTTGATTCCAAACTGTTTCAGTTCCTATTTGATTATCAACCACCTCTCATGCAACTACAGGGATAGCTCCAGCAGAGTTAACGAGAAGAAGACTCTGCACCAGGTCAAATATGATCTTCCTGGGTGGGGGGTGGGGGTGGAGGGTGGGGAGGTTGGTGCAGGTGTGAATAAGCATCAGGGACAAGAATGCTGGACACAAGACTCCTCTGAGCGAGAGAGATAGTTTAGATCAAAGGAGAAAGTTTGCTGGCCCTGCATGGATAAGAGACAAGGTCAATGCGAGCTCAGGTCCCTGACACACAAAGTTTGGGTAGATGAGGCAGTCCTGAGCAAGCAGGTGGACAACATGAAAGCCACAACCTTGTAAACAGGGCAGGAGCAAAACATACTCAGCCCTTCAGAACAGCCTGAAAGATTGTCAGAATCTATGAGTTCTCCCACTCCATCAAATTTGAAGAACCCTTAGAATCTGAGCCTCAATGCCTTTACCATCTGTAAAAGAGGATGAATTTCTTTTGAGATGATCCAGACGCAAGAGGCAGGCTACAATCTAATACGTGCCGCCTGTATCAGAGACTGAGTCAGAGGAACCGGACCCAGTGTGAAAACACCCCAGGAGACGCTACAAGAGAAGGAACAGGCCTACATCCCAGGACTTAAAGGGGAGGGAAGAAGTGGTTGGAATGAGGTCAGTCAGGTAGACCTCATAGAATATGAGTTCCCCAATTAGACCAGATTAACTGCATCAGTCAGGGAGCCCTGGCTGACAGATATAAACAGAGTTTCAGGAATGTCAGTCTCATAGGAATTTGGGCCAGTGTCAAGTACTATGCATGTGTAAATAAAGGGGTGACTTTTTGATGGGATACCGGCCTCTGTGGAGTTATTTCAAGTTTACTACTAGCAGAATTGACTCTAGACTCAAGTCTTACATACCAGGTCAAATTTGGGTGATGAAACCACCTTTTGATTGTCATTTACCCTGCTCCACCCCACCCACCCTCAGTGCTCCTCCATGTTGAACAAAAGCACTGAGGGTGGTAAGGGATGCAGCATGTATTCAGGTAGGGGACTTTGAAATTCACCAGCAAGAATGGCTCAGCAGTATCACTACTAATTGAGCTGGCCAGATCCCAAAGGATATAGCTACTAAACTGAGTCTGCGGCAGGTGGTGAGGGAACTACTAAAGGAAATAAAGTACTACTTATTATTTTCAACAATCTGCCAACTGTACATGCATCTCCCCATAACAGTATCCGTAAAAATGACCACCACATGGTCTTTGTGAAGACTAAATCCCATTTTCACATTGAGAATATCCTATATTGTGTTTTGAGTGGACTATCACTGTGTTAAAGGGAATAGATTTCGAATTGATCTAGCAACACAAGACTTAACAATCATAAGGGAACTACAGGCCTTAGCAGTGGCCAAACTGTAGTCTAATACAATCTATGGCCTCATGGTATGGCACATTTCCGACTTTACTGTTACCAACAGGTCAGTGGATCACCCTCCTGGTTCAATGGAAATTGAAGGTGGGGATATCAGGCGTAACCCAGGCATACCTAAAACTGAGGTGTCAACCTAATGAAGCTACCAAACAGGACTACTTGCATACCAAACAACATAAGCTGCAAGTAATCCAAAGAGTTGAGCTGTTCCACAACAATGGATCAGATCTGAGCTCTGAAATTCTGTCACATCAAATCATGAATGAATAGGGTAGAAGAGACTCCATAAACATCAGTGCAAAATCTAAGGCAGAAACATTTGGTCTGTTCCTTAGGTCTTCAGCATCATAGATGTCAATCCTCAGCCCATTCAAATTACTCCACCTGATATTAAGAAATAGTTGGAGGCACTGGATACTGCAAAGGCTATGGGACCAGACAACATATCAGTAATCCTCCTGAAAATACTACTAGAACTTGCTGTGTTCCTTACCAAATGATTCTACTTCAGCTGCCTGACAATGTGAAAAAATACCTAGGTTTATCTTGTACACAAAAAAGGACAAATTCAACCTGGTCAATTACCTCCCCATTGAGTCTATTATTGATCAAAGCAGCTCCCTTATTGTCACCACAGCCTCAAACAGTTACCGATGCACATTATCATCTGTTTTTACCATCAGAAGATGCATTGTAGAAATTCACCAAAGCTCCTTAGACAGCACCTTCCAAAGCACAACCACTCCCATCTAGAAGGACAACAGCAGGAGATATACAGAAACACCATCATCTGCAAGTTCCCTCCAAGTCACTCACCTCTCTGTCATGGAAATACACCTCTATTCTTTCAGTGTTACTGAGTCTAAATCCTGGAATTCCCTCCATAACAGCATTGTTTGTTTACCCACCAGACTACAGTGATTCAAGAATGCAACTCACTACCCCACCTCATTAACAAGGAATGGGCAACAAATGCAGGCACAGCCAGCAATCCCATGAAAGAATAAAAATTCCAAATCCCAAGTGGCTTTGAGAATTTGTAGCTCAAAAAGCATCGAAGAATAAATGTTGATTGGAATAGCTGACAAGTTATGATAAAATCTTGTCTTAATTTCTTTGTGCGCAGTGTGAGTTAAAGACTGGTCAGTTGGTGCTTTCCAAAAGATTGAAATTAAATCAATTTGGCCAAGTTCAATCTCATTTTTAGTGAGTATGTCAGTTGCTCAAACTTTCTCAGATTTGATTCTAATTCAATAATATTGCATAGACAAGGTTCTCATGGACAAAGAATATGAGATACAGAAAAGCCAACTGGTAGAGAGAGAGGGCATCCTCTTGAGGCTTAAAGTCACATTGTCATTTTAGAGCAGTGCTATCTTATATACATTATATTAAACATCCGATTTGATCTGAGAACCCTGAATTATCTCTACTGTCAATGTACATTTCTCTGGTTTCACACTGTTCAGCTTAAATTTTAACAAATAAAATGACAAATTGTATCAAACTGAAATGGTTTTAATTGCTGGAACCCCCATGTTGGAAATCATGAGTGGCATTATTTTGGCTCTCTCCAGTTTCACCAGGTCTTAGACGTTCACAGTGGTAAATGCGTCACCTTGAAACAAATGGCACCTGTCATCAAAAAACGTGAGGTGGCACTGAAAGATGTCCTAGAAAGTCAAAATTAGAGTCATAGAACATAGAACATAGAACATAGAACATTACAGCGCAGTACAGGCCCTTCGGCCCTCGATGTTGCGCCGAACAAAGCACCCCTAACCTACACTAAGCCACTATCCTGCATATACCTATCCAATGCCCGCTTAAATACCCATAAAGAGGGAGAGTCCACTACTGCTACTGGCAGGGCATTCCATGAACTTACGACTCGCTGAGTGAAGAACCTACCCCTAACATCAGTCCTATATCTACCCCCCCTTAATTTAAAGCTATGCCCCTTGTCATAGAGATGTACAGATGGAAATAGACCCTTCGGTCCAACTCATCCATGCTGACCAGATATCCCAACCTAATCGAGTCTCACCCACCAGCACCCAGCCCATATCCCTCCAAACCCTTCATATTCATATATTCATACAGATGCCTGCTAAATGTTGCAATTGTACTAGCCTCCACCAATTCCTCTGGCAGCTCATTTCATACACATATCACCCTCTGCGTGAAAAAGTTGTGCCTTTTATATCTTTCCCCTCTCACCCTAAACCTATGCCCTCTAGTTCTGGATCCCCCACACCAGCGAAAAGACTTTGTCTATTTATCCTATTCATGCTCCTCATGATTTTATAAACCTCTATAAGGTCACCCCTCAGCCTCTGACGCTCCAGGGAAAACAGCCGCAGCCTTTTCAACCTCTCCCTATAGTTCAAATATTCCAACCTGGCAACATCCTTGTAAATCTTTTCTGAACCCTTTCAAGTTTCACACCATCCTTCTGATAGGAAGGAAACCAGAGTTGCACGCAATATTCCAAAAGTGGCCTAACCAATGTCCTGTACACCAGCAATATGACCTCTCAACTCCTGTACACAATACTCTGACCAATAAAGAAAAGCTTACCAAACACCTTTTTCACTATCCTATTTACCTGAGACTCTACTTTCAGGGAGCTATGAACCTGCACTCCAAGGTCTCTTTGTTCAGCAACACTCCCTAGGACTTTACCACTAAGTATATAAGACCTGCTAAGATTTACTTTCCCAAACTGCAGCAAAATTAGTATGTTCAATTGCCAATCTCCCAACTCAAATGAAAAAATTCATCACAGGTGAAATAAACAGCAAATAAAGTGGTTTTGAACAAATGAACAAAAAAGATACAAATAAATAAGCCAGGAGAAATGAGAATATGAAGAAAAATGAAAAAATGAATGAGCAGGTATGGTGTCAGAAGTTTAACTCACAAATTTGTAATTAGCAGTTTCAGTAATATGATACTACTAAAGCAATTAGTATAACAAGAGGAACTGAGCTCTGGACATCTCTAGATGAAGGACCAGTTGGAGCTATTAGAAACATTGTGATGTGAGATTCTCTCAAGTTGTAAAGCATGATAGTAAAGAAAATATTTGAGTAGGTTACCACGAATGAGCATGAAGCAAAATAGATCAATAATACCTGATAGCATTTGGGGATTGATTAGCTTAGTTGGCTGGATGGTTGATAAGACAAGCAGCAGTTCAATTTCTGTGGCAGCATTGGTTACTGTGAAGGCTTGCTTGAGGTGTGCTGGCCCTTAGGCTAAATTTGCTATCAGTTGTGTGTGTGTGTCTCTCTCATTCTCTCTCTTTCTTTCTCTCTCTCTCTCTCTCTCTCTCTCTCTCTCTCTCTCTCTCTCTCTCTCTCTCTCTCTCTCTCTCTCTCTCCCTCTCTCCCCCCCCCCCCTCCCCACCCTCCCCACCCCTCTCTCTAATGAAAGAGCAGCCTTTAGGGCTATGTCAAATTTACTGAGGAGCATGGTTAGTGTGACTCCTCAGCAGAGTGAGAAAAAAGCCGAGTAAATTACTGACTGACTACCAATGGAAACTGATCCAAAGTAGAACTCCAGTGTAAAGCTGCTTTAACTCGGGTTTACTGCAACAAATAAACTTTCCATCGAAGACATGGATTAAGACATTGACCTGCAATGACAGCAGCAGCTGAGTGACGTTATAAACCTCAGCGTGAAGTGAGTGCAGGGAAAGAAGCAGAAAGGTGAATATTGTTCGTCATTAAACTAAAGTTCATATCTTTAGCTTGTGTTTAGGTCTCCAGGGTTTTATTCTTTCATGTCTTAAAAATAACTGCTGAAGTATTAGATTTATGCTGGTGATTTTGTTTTCTCCTCTTTTAATATACAAAAACGATATCAGTACAGGAAAGTGTAAAGGGTGGGGAATATTGACTAACTAAATTGCCAATTAAATCAAATACAATGGTGATGGCAGGACAGGTGATGTGTTGCAGGTGCAACATGTGGAAACTGTTGGAAATCAATATGATCCAGAGAAAGCACATCTGTACTAAGTGTTTATAGCTCAAGGAACTTCAAATCCAAGTTGAGAAGTTGGAGTCAGTGCTGCAGACATTGTGCCAAATCAGAGAAGGCAAAAGTTTTCTGGATATTTTACAATGATAAAGACTTGGAGAGAGAGGGGAAGAATCCAGTAGTCATCATCCATGTTGGGGCCAACAACATTGGTTGGACTAGAAAGGAGATTTTGCTATAAGAGTTTCATCAGTTAGAAGCTAAATTAAAAACTAAAAGCTCCAAGATAACAATCTCTGGACTGCTACCTGAGCCATGGGCAAATGGACAAAGGGTATATAAAGTCAAGGAGTTAAATGTGTGGTTCAAAGATTGTGTAGGTAGAACAGCTTTCAGTTCAGTGCACCAGTACCAAGATAGAAGGGAACTGTTTTGGTGAGCTGGGACCAAGGTCTGTAAAATTACTAGAGCTGAAGGGGTGAACGGCTTCAAACTAATTAGACAGGTAGGAGGGTTTGCAAGAGGGAAAATGTAGCTTAAAAAGCAAGAGAAAATGGCAGAATTACAAGGCATCTAATTTGACGCCCAGAGTACAACAGGAAGGGATAGAGTATACAAACATTGAAAATCCGCAGTAAATAGGATCACAAGGGGAAATGAGGGTAAAAAGGCAAAATTAATGGCTCTTTACTTGGATGTGTGTAGCATTCAGAATAAAACAGATGAAATGACCGCCCAAATATAGGTTAATGGCTATGATTTATAGCCATTACAAAGACATGGTTACAAGGAGATCAAAGCTGGGAACTAAATATTCAAGGATATGTGAGTTTCTGAAAGGATTGGCAGGAAGGAAAGGGTGGTGGGGTAGCTTTGTTGGTACAGGATGGAATAATGATAGCAAAAAAATGACCTAGGATTGGAAGATATAGGATCCATATGGGTGGAAGTAAAAAATAGAAAGCAAAAATGACACTAGTCCGTGTAGTCTGTAGGCCCCCTAACTGTAGTTATATACTGGGACAGAGAATAAATCAAAAGATAATGAGAACTTATAACAAAGGCAGTACATTAATCATGGGTGGTTTTAATCTTCATGTAGATTGAGATAGTCAGATTGGCAGAGGAATCCCTGAGGAAGAATTAATAGTGCATATTTGGGACAGTTTCCTAAAACAACCAAGGATCAGTCTATTTTGGATCTGGTGATGTGTAATAAATTGTATCAGGGGAAAATATCACCTTGAAAACAGTGATCATAATGAACTGTCAGTTTGAGAGGGAGGAACCTAGGTTGGAAACAACTGTGATTTGATTTGATTTGATTTGGTTTGATTTATTATTGTACCTAAGTACAATAAAAAGCTTTGTTTGTGAGCAGTAGAAGCAGATCATTCTAGCAAGGATAAACAAACCATAGGGTGAAATAAAACATGGACGGAGTAAAGCATACAGGTTACACTTGACAGGATGTGCGCTAGCCAAGATCAACATAACAAGGTCAACAATATCTGAAGTTAGAGAATCCATTCATCAGTCTAATAACAGCAGGGAAGAAGCTGTTCTTGAACCTGCTGGTCCATGTGTTCAGGTTTTTGCATCTTCTGCCTGAGGTAAGAGGTTGTAGGAGAGCATTACCAGGGTGTGATGGGTGTTTGATGATGTTAGCAGCCTTTCCAGAGCAACGAGACATGTAAATGGACTCCACTTGATGGGAGATTGGCTTCCATGATAGCCTAGGCTGTGCACGTAACCTTCTATAGTCTTACAGTCCTGGGCAGAGCTGTTACCATATCAAGCTGTTATGCACCTGGATAGTATGCTTTCGATGGTACATCTGTAAACGTTGGTGAGGATACTTGTGGACATGCCAAATTTCCTGAGCTGCCTGAGGAAGAAGAGGCATTGTTGTGCCTTTTTGACCTTCACATCTATGTGGGAAGTCCAGGACATGCTGCCGGTTATTGTAACTCCTAAGATCTTGACGCTGTCAACCTTCTCAACCTCTGCTCCATTGATGTTAATGGATATGTGTTCTCCTTTCTTTCTGAGAGAGATTGTTATCATTGCACCACATCATCAAGCCCTCTATCTCCTTTCTGTATTCTCACTCATCGTTGTTCGATATATATCCTAACATGGTGGTGTTGTCAGCAAACTTGCAGATGGCTCGAAATTTCACAACACAGTTGTAGGTGTACAGGGAGTAGATTAGGGAGTTGAGAACACATCCTGGGAGTAGTGGGTTGGGGGGTCCAGTGTCGAGTGTTATCATGGAAGAGATGCAGTTGTCTATCTTCACTGGTAGCAGTCTGTCGGTCAGGAAGCTGAGGATCCAGTTGCACCGGATGGAGCTGAGACCTAAGTCTAGACATCAGTCTGGAGGGGATAATGGTGTTGAAGGCAGAGCTGTGGTTGATTAGCTGCAGTCTGACATAGGTGTCATATTGTCCAGATGTTCCAGGGATGAATGCAGGGGTGGAGTAATGGCTTCTGCCGTGGACCTGTTATATCAGTACGCAAATTGCAGGGTATTGAGCCAGGCTAGGAGACTAGAGTTGATGTGGATTATGACCAGCCTGTCGAAGTGTTTCATGATTATAAAGGTCAGAGCCCTACAGCGACCTGACGTCGAAACAGAATAATACCGGCCCTGTCAGCGACTCATCCCTGGGAAGACTCGACTAACCCAGCACCTAACCTTGGACCAGCAGAATGTGACCCCAAGATGGCCCGATCAGCCTAGGTCCAGTCCCTGATTCCGCGTCTACATGAGGCCCAAATCACTCCAAACCAACTCATTTCCCTGCAAGAGCAGAAGACTCGCACAACTGACACTAGGGACCACTCAGGAGTGAAAATCCTATCTCTGTGACCTGCCCCCGAGGAGACTAGACCAGCTCTGGCCTGAACTATGGCCTCACAGCCTCCCACCCTAGGGGAGGCCCAGCCTGCCTGGAGCCATTTTACTTATCTTGAGGAGCAGCAGATTTGCAACACCAATTCCCAGGACCACCTAGGTGCAGGAAACCTAAAGGAATTGGGGAAGATGTGCTGGCCTGCAGGTGAAATTGAAACAATGTGGTTTCTAATCCCCCCCTCTCCAGCATACTCTTATCAAATGTCCAGGCAATCGAAGACAAAATCGATAAACTCAGATCTAGGCTTACCTTCCAGATGGAACTGAGAGACTGTTTTGTGCTCTTTTTCACAGAGATGTGCCTCACTCCTGCCATATCTGACTGTGCCCTGCAAGCTGAGGGGTTCCATACATCGCATGGACCACATGGCATCCTCGGTTAAGGCAAAGGGTGGTGGGTTATGGTTTCTGATCAACACGTCCTCGTGCTCAAACATGGCAACCCTGAATACCACACAGTGAAATGCCTTCCCTACTCACCTCCGCCATTCTGACAGCAATCTACAAACCACACCATGCGATATAAAGAATGCCCTGGATGACATTTATACCACCTCAAACATTCTGGAGACAAACTTCCCTGAGGCCATTGTGGCCAGCAATTTCAACCAAGTCAACCTCAAGAGGGTGCTGCCAAAGTACCACCAACACATGTCCTGCCTCACCAGAGGACTGAACATCCTGGGCACTGCCACACAACCATTAAAGATGCCTACCGCTCCATTCCCTGTCCACACTTCAGAAAATCAGACCACAACGCTGTGTTCTTCCTAGCTTACAAGCAGAAGCTGAAACTGGAGGATCCTTCATGGAAAGAAATACAATGCTGGTTCAAGGCAACAGAAGAGTGTCTCCGGAACTGTTTGGAATCAGTTTGGAATCAAGTACCACGCAAAACCTGGACAGGTACATCACCACAGCCATGAACTTTGTTAGCAAATGCATGAAGGACTGCATGCCAAAGAAGTCAACATGGGTGTTCCCCAACCAGAAACCTTGGATGAACTGGGAAATTCACTCCTGCTGAAGACCAGGCAT
The DNA here is from genome assembly GCF_047496795.1 of Chiloscyllium punctatum. Lineage (NCBI taxonomy): Eukaryota > Metazoa > Chordata > Chondrichthyes > Orectolobiformes > Hemiscylliidae > Chiloscyllium > Chiloscyllium punctatum. The sequence continues at coordinate 85,957,180 of NC_092746.1, read as the reverse complement.
GCAGCATTCAAGTTGGACAATCCAAATCTATTTCGAAAATTCAGATATGACTTCCGCAAAGCCATCAGAGATGCCGAGTGGTAGTGCTGGACCAAGTTAGATGCCCAAACCAATCTTACAGACCCCCACCACCTGTGGCAAGGCCTAAGTAACATCACAGGATACAAAATGAAGCAGAGCAAGATAGCGGACAAAGACACATCCCTCCCTGATGCGCCCAATGCTTTCTGTGCTTGATTTGAACAGAATGCTCGCAGCACGGTGTCACTTACATCAACATCACCAGATGCACCGCTCCCTCTGTCACCGCTGCAGGCGTCAGATCAATCTCCCTGGGAGTCAACCCAACGAAAGCGATGGGTCCAAACACTGTATCCAGACGTGCACTTAGAGCTTGTGCAGACCAGCTGGTGGAGGTATTCACTGATATCTTCAACCTCTCCTTCCTATAAGCTGAAGTCCCCACTTGCTTCAAGAAGACCACTATCATCTCAGTATCTACAAAAGTACATGCAACGTGCCTTAATGACTACTGCCCAGTGGCTCAGATTAAATAAGGGTGATCACAATGGAATGACAGCAAAGCTGGTTGGAATGGACTGGCGAAGGAGTTCAACAGCAAAGATTTCTGAGGACCAAAAGTGCAGATATTTAAGAAAATAATTCATAGCTCACAGCATAGACATATTCCAGTGAGAAAGGAGGATAAGCCAAACTATGGTTAACCAAGGAAGTCAAGGATAGCATCAGATTGAAAGAAAGAACATACAATGTGGCAAAGGTTAGTGCCAAGCAAGACGATTGGGAAGTTTTAAAGAAAAGATTACCGGAAAAATAATAACAAGGGAGAAAATAAATTTTGTGGGTGAACCTGCAAGCTAATATCAAGACAGACAGCAAGAACATCTTTAAATGTATAAAACAGGGAAGCCAAAGTGAACATTGGTCCCTTCAAGAATGCGGCTGGGGAAATAATAATGGAGAACCAGGAAACGTCAGAGGTATTGAATAAATACTTTGCATCAGTCTTCACAATAAAAGACATGAATAAAATCCCAAAATTACTAAATATTCATGGGGCAAAAGAAGAAGAGGAAATAAATACAAAAACAATCACTGGAAAGAACGTGCAGGGGAAACTAATGGGACTGACATGCCCCCTGGAACTGATGGGATACATCCTACGATATTAAAGGATTTAGCTACAGAGATAGTAGATGCACTGGTAGTAATCTTTTAGAAATCCTTAGATTCTGGAAAACTCTCAGAGGATTGGAAAACTACCAATGTGGTATGTCCACTTGAAAAAAAAGTGACAAAAAAGCAAGGTAGCTATATAACAATTAGCTTAAGGTCTGTTACTGGGGATATGTTAAGAGTCTTTAATAAAGAACGCCATAGCAGAGCATGTAGAAAAGCATAATATGATCAAGCAAAGTCAGCATAATTTTATGAAAGGGAAATCATACCTGACAAATTAATTAGAATTCTTTGAGGCAGTAACAAATAGGATAGAGAAAGCAGATGTAATATATTTGGATTTTCAGAAAGCAATTTATAAGGCAGCAGATATTGGAGTTAAGGATTAGCATGGATAGAGAATTGTCTAATAGAAGAGTTGAGAGAAGGGGGGCATTTTTAGGATGGAAACTTGTGGCATTTCACAGGGATCAGTTCAGCGACCACAATTATTTGCAATATATGTCAATGCCTTGGATGAGGAAAGTGAATGTATCAAAGTTATGTGTATGAATGTCATAAAATAGATTGGAAGGAAATTAGCGAGGATGACACAAAGAAATTGCACAGGGATCAGTGAATGGGCATAAAACTAGATTGACATGCTATATTGTGGGGAAATATGAGGTTATGCTTTTTATCATTTGAAGAATGGAGAAGCTTAATATTATATGAATGGAGAAAGACTGCAGAAATCTATAGAACAGAGGAATTTGGGAGTTTTAATTCATGAACACAAAAAGCCAACATACAAGTTCTGTGTTTATTAGGAAAGGCAAATGGAATGTTTGCTTTTTTCAAAGGGAATAGAGTATAAAAGTAGGGCGAGTTTGCTTAAACTTTCGAAGTCACTGAACAAATCACAGCAGGAAGTCTGTGAATAGTTTTGGACCTTTTATCTAAAGAAATATAGACTGGCATGGCAGCAAGCAAAAAAAGGGTCTTTTTAATCAGTAAGGAAATCGACAGTAATGGGGAAGATGCAGGAAAGCGAAGTTAAGGATTATCAGATTAGCCATGATTTCATGGAATGGCAAAGCGATCTAATAGGCTGAGTCACCTACTTCTGCTCCTATGTCTTCTGGCCTTATGATCTTAGATGAGTTTTGCACATCAAATTGTTTACTCAGTAAAACCAGAACTGAAACCAATGATGCTTCCAAATCAGCAAATTATAGAGATAAAGAATACAGACGTCAACCACAATATTAGCGATATACTCTATACTACCAAATGGTGCAATGAAATGTTTGGAGAAACATATAGACAGATATATGAAAGGAGTTAAAAAAGAAGAGGTATTTTAAATACTCCAAAATAAACTAAAATATTTGGGGGTGAAGAAATGGTTCTTATGCTTATAAATACAAGATACCTTTCTGATCCAGTATAATATGAGAGGAAGCACTGCAAAAACTACTATTTGGAAATGAACTAGCACGCCTAAAAGATATAAGCATAGAGAAACATTTAGAGCATAGTGATCACAATAATAAGGGTACAAGTAGTACAAAGACCAAAGTGTTTGTTAAATAATACATTGTCAGAATAAAACATCAATGAGGAAATGAGGATGGAGCTAAGGGAGATAAACTAGAAAGAAAACACTGTAAAAGTTCAGATGAGAAAAGCATGAGATGGTAGTTTTCAGTGATAAGAACAAGGAAGCTATTACTCCTTAGAAAGTATGAAACTAAATGAATTAAAGAAGCTTAGAAATTGAAAGAACAAATGGGTATCTGTGGAGAGAAATCAGAGTTGACATTTAGGGTCCAGTAGGCAGATTTAGATTAGATTAGATTAGATTAGATTCCCGACAGTGTGGAAACAGGCTCTTCAGGCCAACCAGTCCACACCGACCCTCTGAAGAGTAACCCACCCAGACCCATTTCTCTCTGACTAGCATACCTAACACTATGGGCAATTTAACATGGCCAATTCACCTGACCTGGACATCTTTGGACTGTGGAAGGAAACCAGAGCACCCGGAGGAAACCCACGCAGACACGAGGAGAATGTGCAAACTCCACACAGGCAGTCTCCCGTGGCTGGAATCGAACCTGGCACTGTAAGGCAGCAGTGCTAACCCGGGTCCAGTAGGCAGATTTAGGTCCAGTGATCTTTCCCTAGACCTAGAACATTAACTCTGATTCCTCTCCACAGATGCTGCCAGACTGACTGAGTTTTTTTCCAGCAATTTCTGTTTTTGTTTTTAATTTCCAGTATCTGTAGTTCTTTCAGGTTTTTTTAACACCAGAAGTAGTGACACAAGGTAATAAGGCAATTAGATTTCATTTCAGAGGGAGATATTGAATTGAAAAGCAGGGTTGTCTTGTTAAACTGTATACTGGATTAGTGGTGCTGGAAGAGCACAGCAGTTCAGGCAGCATCCAACGAGCAGCGAAATCAACGTTTCAGGCAAAAGCCCTTCATCAGGAATTCTGTATAGTCTGGTTAGGCCGCACTCCAATGAATGTGCAAAGCTGTAGTCTCCATAACACATCAATATGAAAGAAAGTAGAAAAACAATTTACAAGGATGATAGCTAAATTGAGAAGCACGGGAGAGGTTCAAAAAATATACGACAAATCACACACCTGTCAAATTAAATTTAATTCCAGGTGAAAACACCAATGGAATCGTGTCATTTTAGCATCGTAAATTGTAATGCATTTGTCTGGGCAGGGTTACACACATGCATCAAAATTATTCTGGAATACAACGTGCTGGAATTGATTTTTTTTGTTCATATTTGATAATTTTTAATAAGTCTTCTGAACCTGAAGTTCACCCTCTATTGACAAAACATCTCCCTTTCTTTCTGAAGAAATAGAAATTCCCAGAGAACACAATGGGAATTTGGAGTTGGCCTGGTAAGAGTTCATTCAAGCACTGTCCATATTAATTAGTGAACAATAGTTATTCTTACTATCTTAATTTTCATGGACATGTAATTAATATTTTGATTCAATATTAAGATTCTTAGAATAATAACCTACTTTATATAATAGATGGAAGAAGCAAATTAACTAACTCCGTGAAAAATACCTCTTAATAATAACACAATATGAATTCATAAAGTGGTTGTCTCTGATGCATCACGTGGTATTTGCATTCTTGGGCATCTCAACATGTTATCTAATAGGCAGATGTCTACCTGAACAAACTGTGCAACTTTACATAGCAGCCCCGTGGTTCAGGAATGAGTTGAACAGCTGCTGTCATCAAGCCTTCTGAATTTCCACAGTAAAGGGAGTTTTCTTTTGCACAAAGCAGTCTTGCAGTGACTAATATTTATTCCATGGGAGTTTAATATGTCCAGATTTAATTTTGAAGGTGACATGGCACTGGTGGTGATCCACACTCTCGTGCACGTACACAATGATTTTCCACTGAATTAGGACAACAGCCTATTTGAATACCTTAGCAATGCTCCAGCGACACAATAAATGACACGCTGAGAAAGCCATGGTCAGCATGAATTGGGCTACACTGTTTTGCACCAGCAACTAATGAAAGATTACTGGCCATTGCCACTAATATCTTTCCATGCAGCCAATAACATTCTAAGTCCCCTTGCTGCATTGACATATTGAAGACAAAAGAGATAGAGGCCAATTAATAAGGCAGGAGAGTAATGTGGTTGGACGAGACAGGGGAGAGTTTGCAGGAAGGCAGAAGGGATTTGGGGTTGGGCAGGGAATAATAGCTCCCTCCTTCCTCCACTTAAACTTTGCAATAAAAGACAGACAACTCATCCCCACCCAGCCATGCAAAATAGCTTATGGCACGGGCAACATATAGTGGGGTCAAATAAACATTTAACAACCTCAATTGATCCTCAATTATTCATTTACATTTGGAAGGAGGCTGTTGGACTTTTGCACCCACTCATCCTCCTGAATATGGAGAAAACCTTAGAAGCAGGTGGGCTGGATGCATCCCTGTTTTACATGCATCTCCCCAGCAACCACTATGGGCAGCATGGTGGCTCAGTGGTTAGCACTGTTGCCTCACAGCACCAGGGACCCGGGTTCGGTTCCAGCCTCGGGCAACTGTCTGTGTGAAGTTTACACATAATCCCTGTGTCTGCGTGGGTTTCCTCTGGGTGCTCCAGTTTCCTCCCATAATCCAAAGATGTGCAGTTCAGGTGGATTGGCCATGCTGAATTGTCCATTGTGTTATTGGACTTGTCATTGAATTTGTTGGGCCGAAGGGCCTGTTTCCACACTGCAGGGAATCTAATCTAACCTCCAAGCCTAAGACAGTTTCCTGATAACATGCTGTGTTTCCCACAGGTGGGTTGGGAAGAGTATTAGCAACCAACATTACAGAGGCAGGCTGTCTGTTAAGCTGATTGACACCCCCAAGAGATAATTTTGCAGCCTCATTAGCATATTGTCTACGGTTGTAAGCCCCTATGCCCTCACCTCTATCCCCTTCATTTTTTCACACCCCAATCTCTCACCACCCCATCCCCAGTATCCCCCACCTCTCCCCTTACCACCTACATAAGTTCAATTACACTGATTTCCCTGCAACAAGCTGTGGAGCCATTGATTCTGGAGGCTCTCTGCCTCATTTACAGGGCCACGGGTCAGGAAGGCCACAATCCTGGCCAATCCCAATTATCAGTTGAGTTACCCTTGTACCAATGGACCTGCAGACCTTGATATTGTTACTTAGATTAAGGAAATGTCATGACTGTTTAATTTTAAGATATATTTTGTGAAGAGGATTATTTATCTATAAAAATGGACATGGAATCCTGCAAAGTGGCTCCCAAAGTCATACTGCTGATGTTGTTGATTTGTTACAGCCAAAAAGGCAGACTCTGCTGTGTTATCTTAGTACCAACCACAATGAGAGATATTAAGAATTTGATTAAACCTAGGACAACACATTTTGTCCTTCTACGTGTGAGAGAAAAAAAAATGAGACTGAAAGAACACCACAGAAACTTCCAGCATAATTCACTTTGCTCTGTGGAACAACTTATCAACAATGTTAACATCGCAGTTATGTTAACTTTTTCATCTGTACAAGGGACACTATGAGACATGACCTTAAACAGAACAATCAGAAGGAGAGGGGTTCTCAAGGGAGACAGAGAAAGACAATCCAGCTAATTGTTCTATCGAACCAAGCTACCAAAGGCCACAACATGCAGTTCCATAAAAGCAAAATGAAAAAGTCTTCACGTTCTCCCAGAACCTGTTCTGCTAAGTCCATCTTTTGGGAAAAATCTGCAACTATTCAACTACAGAAGCCATGGCAACTGATAAATTCTGACTTCAAGCTTTTAATCCCTCCGCCTCAGAAAAAGAAGTCTTCAAGCAAATAATAAGCCTACAACAATAACGGAGTAATCTAATTTTACTTTTATAAGTATCGTTACTTACCTACTTTTAATCTTTGTATCTGTATTTAACTACTAATTATCACTTTTTACTTCATAACGTTTAGAATAGTTTATCAATAAACAAGCCTTTATCTTGCTTAAGACTAAAGCTTTGCTGCTAATTATTTTTAAACTGGAACATCAAGAAACTAAAAGTGGGCTCAATGATCTACACAATTTTGCAGTTCATGGAGCACTATGCAGACACATCTATATGCTCATGACACAAGTGAAGAGTATTGTGTTTGAACTAACAACCCCTGAATGCAGATATTGTATATAGATATGGGTCACATGAATATTGGATTTCTTAATATCAATCCTATAGCCTATATTAACAGAAAGGGTTTCAACTCAGTTAATAATTAGGTGAATTCTAACTACTTCAACCTCAGCCAAGGACATTTGCAGTATTACCAAGGCTATGCTCACATGAGAATTCATCTGCTGAGCCACCTAATTCTTCAGTTAGTATCATAGACTCAACCATTTTCAGCTCTTTCATCAACTTATCTCTCTCCAACATCTGGTTACAAACAGAGATACTAGTAAATGTTCAGTACCATGAATGACTATTTAAGTAGTGAAGTAGTCCATGCAGCTAGTCCTAGATTTGGACTGATAAGTGTTAAGTACTATTCACATCACACAGGTGTGAATCAATGATCATCCACAGTGTAAAAATAGCTATTTCCCCATGACATTTAATGGCACTACCATTTCTGAGTTTCCCATTGACCAGAGACTAAAGTGGTCCCACTATGCAAATACTGTGGGTATAAAAACAAGTAACAGGCAGGGAATGCTGCAGCAAATTCTCCATTGTTCAGAATTTATAAGGCATAAGTTAGGAATGTGATGGATTATTCTGGATGAATGGTGCTCCAATAATGAAGCTCAATGTTTATATTAGATTCCCTACAGTGTGGAAACAGGCCCTTCGGCCCAACAAGTCCACACTGACCCTCTGAAGAGCAACCCACCCAGACCCATTCCCCTCTGACTAATGCACCTAACACGACAGGCAATTTAGCATGGCCAATTCACCTAACTTGCACATCTTTGGACTGTGGGAGGAAACCCACACAGATATGGGGAGAATGTGCAAACTCCACACAGACAGTCGCCCAAGGCTGGAATTGAACCAGGGACCCTGGCATTGTGAGGCAGCAGTGTTGGCCACTCAGCCACTGTGCCAACCTGTGTTGTATGAGATAATATTCTGAAGGGGTTAATGCTCAATTTGCATTGGCTCCACCTAATCTATTGATGTCACACATCATCTGCGGATGAAGAGAAGGAGATCTACTCTAGCTTTTGGGGGAAGGAGATGTATTTGTATCAGCTCCCTAAATTCCTAGTAATTATGCCTGAGCAAATGTAGTTTTATTTCTTACTACCATCCAATAAACCTTCTTATTATCTAAAGAATGGTGTCTGACTTTATGGATGTGTATCCTCTATCACTAATTGCTAGATAGGCTCAAGCAAAGCAAAAGTGAAGGAAGAAACAATGGCAGGGAACCACCTCAAGAAGTTCTTATTCAGTGCACCATGTTGGTAGAGGTTCACACTGCTTTATAGCCTGAGCCCACTGACACAGTGTTTGAATTTACCTAACTCCAGCCAAACCCTTCACCAGTATTCACTCCAGTATATGAATGACTGATATGTTGCTCCATAGCCTAAGTTCCAACAGACATAAGCTAGAAATCTGTGATGATCAGCACTGAATCAAGTTTAAGTCCTGCAGAGTTATTCACAGTTACACAGAAAAGAGGGACAGGGTAGAGATTCTTACAAAAATAGAAATAGCAAAAGGGTAAAAAAAAGTCTCCAAATACACCAAAAAGGCATGATTCAAGTCTTGTGTATAATTCCTCAATCATACAGAGATTCAATTTAAAATATGCATGATTCATGATAATGTGAATGTTTCAAGTTGAATTTAACACATCTTAATATATAGAAAAACAGTAGTGAAAATCTTGCATCAATAGTCTAGCTCTGATTTACATATAACAACTACAGAAGGTTTAAGCCTTGGTGGTGCTGAGCAGAAACTGACAACCACTTATCACCTCCTGACACTAATGAGCTGACAGACGGCCTTAAAATAGGCCCTCGAGTTCTTCTCTACTTGATTTTAATCCTTTGCTAATATTATATGGAATATTATTTCTATGTCACTTCCCCCTTCTCTCACTAAAAATAAATGCTCCTTGTTAAGTTATCTTACTCCTCAGCACCATTGATCTAATTGGGCAAACTTCTTGTCAATTAAAAGGCCACCTGTATAATGGATTTCAAAGTTCCAACAGTGCCATCTGGTGGTGGGTCAGCAGAACACAAAAGACACTTTAAGATGGAAACAAAGGTCTAATTTATACTGTTTGCATGTATAGTTTCTGTCAACTCAATGTTACACCTGTAGTTTCATCATAAAGCCAAGGCCAGAATTTTTAAAAGAAAATTAAAATGAGATTAGCCAACTCAGAGGGCCCTGATGTCATTGGCAGTATGGTGGCTCAGTGGTTAGCACTGCTGCCTCACAGCAGCACAAGCGTCTCAGGTTTGATTCCAGCCTTGGGTGACTGTGTGGAGTTTGCACGTTCTCCTGTGTCTGCGTGGGTTTCCTCCCACAGTCCAAAGATGTGCAGGTCAGGTGAATTGGCCATGCTAAATTGCCCATAATGTTAGGTGCATTAGTCAGAGGGAAATAGGCCTGGGTGGGCTACTGTTTGGTGTGGACTTGTTGAGCCAAAGGGCTTGTTTCCACACTGTATGGAATCTAAACTTTCTTACTTTTACAGGGACTGTATCAGAATCTACAGTCTTTGAATGTTTATTTCCATTATTACATATTATTGACTAAGCCATTCTTTCTAAATTCTGTTGTATTTCATGATATTTTAATTATCTACATAAAATTTCTAACAATATTCTCGATAGCAGAAACTCAATGAAAGATACTCAGCACAGAAAGTTCTTCGTGAAAACAAACGAGTTAGCATATCATTTCTTGGCAGGGAGAAGAGCACTGTGCTATTTCATCAATGTGACCTGATGTACAGGTTACACAAGTCTTGCAAATTTCACAAATGAAACAAGGTATTTCTGAAAATACCGATCCTTTTAAAAAAGTACCACAGTATTGCAACAGTTCTGGTCATAGGAAAGATGTGATTTCACTAAAGAAGGTATGAAGGAGATTTATAAGGATGTTGCTAGGACTTGAAAAGATTAGCTATGAGAAAAGCTCAGGTAGGCTGTACTTGTTTTAACTAGGAAGAGGCTGATGGAAGATTTAATTTAGGCATAGCAAATTATGAGGGGCTTCAATGGAGTGGTAAGAAAATACTTATTTTCGAGCAAACATCTGAATATCCAGCATGTACAGACAACACCTTACAGAACCAATGCCTCTGTGAAGCAGAAACTGTATATTCTGCGGAATACTTCAATCTAGAATTAGCTGCAAAAAAATCATTGATTCCATTTGTCTCTATACATTCGCTGAGTTTTTTTCTTAAAACAGAGGAATTTTTTTTCTGCTGGTAATCTGTTCCATAATTATATCACATTACTTTTAGTAACTTGTGATTCTAATTGCAGTCTACCCTGCAACCATGAAGGTCAACATTATTGCAGGCTTGCCTCTTAGACATAATCAAATTCACAAATAGGCTTAAAAGTTCAAATGTTGATGTTGAACATATGTGCTCACACTACAACAGTAACTACCTTTCAAGGAATTAAATGTGTGTGAATCCTTCAAGATATGTCAATATGAAAAGATTCAAATATATCCTTATTATACTACAACACTAAAGAAGCAACTAAACATGCTCCCAAATAGAATTACAATGGTATCAGTGGACAACTTATTTGCATGGGGTAAAAACAATGACTGCAGATGCTGGAAACCAGATTCTGGATTAGTGGTGCTGGAAGAGCACAGCAGTTCAGGCAGCATCCATGTAGCTTCGAAATCGACGTTTCGGGCAAAAGCCCTTCATCACGAAGGGCTTCCTGATGAAGGGCTTTTGCCCAAAACGTCGATTTCGAAGCTACTTGGATGCTGCCTGAACTGCTGTGCTCTTCCAGCACCACTAATCCAGAACTTATTTGCATGCACTATTCGTCAATGAGAACATGAACAGGAATTTACTTTTAATAATAAGATATATAGAGTCATAGAGATGTACAGCATGGAAACAGACCCTTCGGTCCAACCTGTCCACGCCAACCAGATATCCCAACCCAATCTAGTACCACCTGCCAGTCCCTCCACATCCCTCCAAACCCTCCCTATTCACATACCCATCCAAATGCCTCTTACATGTTGCAATTGTACCAGCCTCCACCACATCCTCTGGCAGCTCATTCCATACACGTACCAGCCTCTGTGTGAAAACGTTGCCCCTTAGGTCTCTTTTATATCTTTCCCCTCTCACCCTAAACCTATGCCCTCTAGTTCTGGATTCCCCAATCCCAGGAAAAAGATTTTGTCTATTTACCCTATCCATGCCCCTCATAATTTTGTAAACCTCTTTAAGGTCACCCCTCAGCCTCCGACGCTGCAGGAAAACAGCCCCAGCCTGTTCAGCCTCTCCCTATAGCTCAAATCCTCTAACCCTGGCAACATCCTTGTAAATCTTTTCTGAACCCTTTCAAGTTTCACAACATCTTTCTGTTAGGAAGGAGACCAGAATTGCACACAATATTCCAACAGTGGCCTAACCAATGTCTGTATAGCTGCAACATGACCTCCCAACTCTTGTACTCAATACTCTGACCAATAAAGGAAAGCATACCAAATGCCTTCTTCACTATCCTATCTATCTGTGACTCCACTTTCAAGGAGCTATGAACCTGCACTCCAAGGTCTCTTTGTTCAGCAATACTCCCTAGGACCTTACCATTAAGTGTATAAGTCCTGCTAAGATTTGCTTTCCCAAGATGCAGCACCTCGCATTCATCTGAATTAAACTCCATCTACCACTTCTCAGCCCATTGGCCCATCTAGTCCAGATCCTGTTGCAATCTGAGGTAACCCTCTTCGCTGTCCACTACACCTCCAATTTTGGTGTCATCTGCAAACTTACTAAATGTACCTCCTATGCTCGCATCCAAACCATTTATGTAAATGACAAAAAGTAGAGGACCCAGCACCGATCCTTGTGGCTCTCTACTGGTCACAGGCCTCCAGTCTGAAAACCAACCCTCCACCACTACCCTCTGTCTTCTACCTTTCAGCCAGTTCTGCATCCAAATGGCTAGTTCTCCCTGTATTCCATGAGATCTAATCTTACTAATCAGTCTCCCATGGGGAACCTTGTCGAACGCCTTACTGAAGTCCATATAGCTCACATCTACAGCTCTGCACTCATCAATCTTCTTTGTTACTTCTTCAAAAAACTCAATCAAGTTTGTGAGTCATGATTTCCCATGCACAAAGCCATGTTGACTATCCTTAATCTATCCTTGCCTTTCCAAATACATGTACATCCTGTCCCTCAGGATTCCCTCCAACAACTTGCCCACCACTAAGGTCAGGCTCACTGGTCTTTAGTTCCCTGGCTTGTCTTTACTGCCCTTCTTAAACAGTGGCACCATGTTTGCCAACCTCCAGTCTTCCAGCACTTCACCTGTGACTATCAATGATACAAATATCTCAGCAAGAGGCCCAGCAATCCCTTCTCTAGCTTCTCACAGAGTTCTCGGGTACACCTGATCAGGTCCTGGGGATTTATCCACCTTTAACCGTTTCAAGACATCCAGCACTTCCTCCTCTGTAATCTGGACATTTTGCAAGATGTCATCATCTATTTCCCTACAGTCTGTATCTCCCATATCCTTTTCCACAGTAAATACTGATGCAAAATATTCATTTAGTATCTCCCCCATTTTCTGTGGCTCCATTGTGTAATTTTCTGTGTAATTGAAATCCAGCTTTAGTAATGCTGACTATGAAAATTATCATTGCTTTTTGAAAAAGGACAACGAGTTCACCAATATCCTTTAGGGAATGAAGTCTGTCATCCTTACCTCGGCTGGTCTATGTGAGACTCCAGATGCACAATGATTTAGTTCAATTTTAAAAGTGCACTGAAATGGCCAAGCAAGGGTCTCAGTTCAAGGGCAATTGGGAATGAGCACTATTAACTAAATTTCCAATGATACTTACATCCCATGAAAGAATGAAGAAAAGAAACACATCCTCCTCCAACATATTACAACAGTGTAAAGGAGAAATATCTCTACAGATTTTTTAATTCACTTGTAGGACATGGACACAACTGGCCAGTATTTATTACTTACTCCTAGTTGCCCTTGGTGGTGATCTTCCAGAACAGCTGCAGTCCACATGTTATGGTTTGACCTATATGCCTTTAGGAAGGGAATTGCAGGATTTTGACCAGTACCAGTAAAGGCATGGCATTATATTTCCAAGTCAGGATAGTGATTAGTTTGGATGGATCTTGCAGGTGGTGGTTTTCCCATGTAACTGTTGCCCTTGTCCTTTTAGGTGGTAGTGATCATTGGTTTGGAAATGTTAGGAGGCTGTTTAACATAATTCAAGCATGCCATCAGCAGTCAATACAGGGATTGGTGATTTCTTTAGATGCAGAGAAGGCATTTGACCGAGTTGAGTGGCCGTACCTTTTCTATACTCTAGAGCGATTTGGTTTGGGCGAAGTCTTCATAAGATGGGCAAAGGTTCTCTACGCTGTACCTCTTGCGGTGGTCATTACCAACGGGGTATGATCAAGCAATTTTAATATTTCTAGGGGCAGCCGGCAGGGCTGTCCTTTCACCATTACTTTTTACATTGGTGAGTGAACCATTGTCGGAGGCTGCTTTTGGGGATCTCAATATATCAGCTCCAGAAGTGGGGTCAAAATTACATAAGATCTCGTTGTATGCAGATGATGTCCTAATTTCTTTGACGAATCCAGCAGTTTCAGTGCCTTGCCTGATACAATGCGTTTGGTGCTTTTTCAGGATATAAAATTAATTTTGCTAAATCAGAGGCTATACCTACGGGTGGTCTTACAAAGGAGCTGGCTCTTGAGGGCGACTATAGATTCCCATTTAGGCAGTCATAGGGGGACTTTGTGTATTTGGGCTATTCATCACTCCAGTTCTGACTGTCTGTTTAAAGCCAATTTTACTCAATTATTTGGAAAAATTAAACAAGATCTTCAAAGGTGGGAGGCACTTCCAGTCTCATGGTTGAGTCAGATAGCGCTTATTAAGATGAATATTCTCCCTCATTTACTATACCCTATATGGATGCACCCCCTGATTTTCAAAAAACAAACACTCAGGGGACTGAACGGCTGGTTCAGCTCCTTTATTTAGCATCATTAGCGGCCCCTCATTAAATTAGCCAAACTGCAGTTGCCTCACAGATTGGGGAGAGTAGACCTTCCAGACATTAAAAATTACCAATTAAGCTCACTTTTGACCTACGTGAGTGATTGGGTTTGTGGGGACCGTCTTTCAATATGGCTAAATATCGAAGCCTCCCAGGCAAGGTGCCCCCGTACCAGTTTGCTGTTTTTGGACAAGGTGAGGACAGTAAGGGAATATTGCCATAACCCAATCGTCATCAATACTGTTAAAGCATGGAGGGCAATTCAGCAGAGGGAAGGCAATATTGGCAAAACATCTTTGTTTACACGTTTAGAGAATATACAGGGTTTTCAACCGGGTATGATAGATTCAGGATTTAAACGTTGGGCAGCTAGGTGTCTTGCATGGGTGATTTACTTTAGGGAGACATAATGATGTCCTTCGATCAGTTAGTATGGAAGTACAAGTTCTCTAATCGAGACCTCTTTCGTTTTTTTCAAGTTAGGGATTTTATTCAAAAAAAGACCACACGTTTGACTGATCCCTGCAAATCTGACATAGAGAGGGGGGTGCTAAGAGCTAAGAGTACACTGTCTGTCAGTACTTTATATCATCAATTGGAGGGTGCCACCTCAGATGAGTCTGATTGACTCTGCAGGATGTGGGAAAGAGAGCTGGGTGTTGAAGTTTTCTCAGAGGCATGGGAGGATATTTGGGAGAATGCAAGGAAGATATCAATTTGCAATAGGACCCATGCTTTACAGTTGAAGATTCTCCACAGGGTTCACTTGGTTCCAGACCGTTTGTCAAAATTTAAAGCAGGGGTATCTTCAGCATGTCCCAAGTGCAAGTTCTGCACGGGCACTCTTACCCATTGTCTTTGGTCTTGCAATAGACTTCAAACATATTGGAGTGCTGTGTTGGGTGTAATGGAGAGGATTTTGGGTTTAAGGGTGGAGAAGGACCCTATCTCTCTCTTTTTGGGCCTGCCCACTGCATTTTCTGCAGACGAGCATAAGAAAAAACTTTTCAATATTCTCACGTTCTGTGCAAGAAAGAATATCTTGTTCGGTCGGATATCCGAAAAAACCCCAGGCCTGTCAGGTTGGCGGAAGATTGTTATGGAGCATATTCCCTTGGATTTTCTCACAAATATGGTACACCACAAACTGAGAATTTTTACAAGACATGGCAGCCCTTTTTGGAATACCTTTTTGGACATAGATTTATCTGCCACACTAACAAGGGCTTTTAAATAGCCGTAACGATAGTGTTTTACGAGTCCAATATCCAAGGAGGAGGAACTGTGAATGTATGAGTGTTTTGTTTGGCTGGGCTGAGTTATTACTGTTTATTTGTTTGTTGTTGGTTATTTATTTAGATAAATAGCTAGTTTGGTTTTTTTTATTTTATATTTTTCTATATATGTTTATACATTTGTACAGGAGGGTGGGTTGGGGATTTTTTTTATTATTTGGGTTTATTTTTGTACTGTTTTGAATTGCATTGTTTTGTACTTGTAATATTAAAAAATCTATTTTTTCTCAATAAAAGTATATTATAAAAGAAAGGATCTTTGGTGAATTTCTGCAGTGCATCTGGTAGATGGTACATGCTGCTGCTATAAAGTGGAGGGAGTGGGAGTGGGTGTGGTGCCAATCAAGTGGCCTACTTTGTCCTGGATAGTGTCAGGCTTTTTGGGTGTTGTGAAGCTGCATTCGGAGGAGTTGTAGACAGTGAGGAAGGATATGGCAGGTTACAGCGGGATATAGAGAAGCTGCAGAGCTGGGCAGAAAGGTGGCAAATGGAGTTCAATGTAGCTAAGTGTGAAGTGATTCACTTTGGTAAGAGTAATAAAAAGATGGATTACTGGGCTAATGGTAGACTACTTGGTAGTGTGGAAGAGCAGAGGGATCTTGGTGTCCATGTACACAGATCTCTGAAAGTTGCCACCCAGGTAAATAGTGCAGTGAAGAAGGCTTATAGTGTACTGGCTTTTATTGGTAGAGGAATTGAGTTCCGGAGTCCCGAGGTCATGCTGCAGTTGTATAAGACTCTGGTGCGGCCGCATCTGGAATATTGTGTGCAGTTTTGGTCGCCATACTATAGGAAGGATGTGGAGGCACTGGAACGGGTGCAGAGGAAGTTTACCAGGATGTTGCCTGGTATGGTAGGAAGATCCTATGAGGAAAGGCTGAGGCACTTGGGGTTGTTTTCTTTGGAGAAAAGAAGGTTTAGGGGTGATTTGATAGAGGTGTACAAGATGATTAGGGGGTTAGATCGGGTTGACAGTGAGAACCTTTTTCCACGTATGGAGTCAGCCATTACAAGGGGGCATAGCTTTAAATTAAGGGGGGGTAGATATAGGACTGATGTTAGGGGTAGGTTCTTCACTCAGCGAGTCGTAGGATCATGGAATGCCCTGCCAGTAGCAGTAGTGGACTCTCCCTCTTTATGGGTATTTAAGCGGGCATTGGATAGGTATATGGAGGATAGTGGGTTAGTGTAGGTTAGGTGGGCTTTGATCGGCGCAACATCGAGGGCCGAAGGGCCTGTACTGCGCTGTATTGTTCTATGTTCTATGTTCTATGTTCATCCAAGCAAGTGGAGAGCATTCCCTCGCATTTCCGACTTGTGCCTTTGAGGTGGTGGACAGGTTTTGGGGGAGTTGAAGGTAAGTTATTCATCCCAATATTCCCAGTGTCTGACCTGCTCTTGTGATCATAGCATTTATGTGGTTAGTTCATTTCAGTTTCTGATCAATGGTAACTGCCAAGATGTTTATGATGGGGGATTCAGTAATAGTAACACTATTGAATGTTAAGAGCCAATGGTCAGATAATTTCTTATTGGAGATAATCATTGCCTGGCATTTATGTGGTATGTATACTGTCCAGATTTTGTTGGGTTAAAGCATGGACTGCTTCAGTATCTGAAGAGTAGCAAATGGTGCTGAACATTGTTTAATCATCAGCGAACATCCCCACTTTGACCTTAAGTTGGAGGATAGGTCCATGCTGGATCTTTATAAAGTCTCTGCATAAGCCTGAATGGCTTGGTCACAGCATCACTGCATTGCCACAGATGGCATTCCATCTGTGGAGGCCTGTGCTGAGAGCCTGCTGTAATAGCTGATGAATGAAATGTATGGTGCACAGTAAATACTAGAAAAATGCAGTTTTTAAGGAGTCCACCCCTCCCTCAAACAAACCTCTTTCCATCACAAGCAGCAGAGGCCATACCACCAGACTCTGGGCAGCCTTGTCTGAGTTTGCCACCCAATCAGTGCCATCTCAATGGAGTGGAGGAATGACCAGTAATACCATTAGGAGATCTCCACTGTGCCAGTGTAAGTGCTGCACTCTTCTCTCTGACACTTCACCTTCATGCTTTCTCTGCTACTGCACCACCTCCCAACAAGGTTCATGCTCTGCCACTTTCACTATTGCTGCTGAGAAGGTAATTTTGCCTCTTAAATACTTACCTTGTGGAATCAGCAGCCTCTACCTGCATCAGCAGTGGGAGCCATGTGGGCGAGGACCAAGGAGCTGCTGGGAAGGTAAATTTCCTCTTATAGACTTACCTCGTGAATAGGCGAAGCAAGGCTTTCTGATAAAGGGCTTTTGCCCAAATCATCGAATTTCCCTGCTCCTCAGATGCTGCCTGACCTGCTGTGCTTTTCCAGCACCACTCTAATCTTGACTCTGATCTCCAGCATCTGCAGTACCCACTTCTGCTGAAGCAAAGGCTCAACAGGAGTGGACGCGGACACGGGGTTTGCTGGGCAAGTGAATTGATACATTTGGGCTGTGTCTAAACCCAAGAGGCTGCACATGCAGAGTCTCTCATCTGTCCTCCTCCTCCTTCTCCTCCAACCAAAAGAAAAGACGCTGTGTGAAGGGTCGGTAAGGTCAGGCTTTTTTTCATTCATTCAATCTATCTTGGCATTTTAGATCAGAGGGAATGGAGTCTAGGTCAGTTGTATGTTCCACTTGGAGGATGTGCAAGGTAAGGGTCACCACTGATATCCCTGCTGACATCACCATGAGAAGTGCACCCAACTCTAGCTCCTCAACAGACCGCATTGGGGAATGGAGCTGGATGAACTTTGGATCATTCAGAAGGCTGAGGGGGTAATAGAGAAGAGTTATAGGGAGGTAGTCACACCTTAGTTATAGGATAAAGGCAGCTAGGTGATCATCAGGAGAGGGAAAGGGAATAATCAGTCACCACAAGGATCCCTTGTGGCCATTCCCTCAGCAATTCCCCATACCTTAGTTACAGGATAAAACCAGCTGGGTGATCATCAGGAGAGGAAAAGGGAATAGGCAGACAGTGCAAGGATCCTTTGTGGCCGTTCCCCTCAGCAATAAGTATACCGCTTTGGTGGGGGAGGGGGGTTCCTACCAGGGGAAAGCCACATCAGCCAGGTTTCTGGTATTGAGCCTGGCTTTGTGGCTCATAAGAGGAAGGGGCAGAATAGAAGAGTGATAGTGGTAGGAGATTCAATCATCAGAGGAATAGACAGGAGATTCTGTGGTGAGACTCCCGGATGGTATATTGCCTCCTGAGTGCCAAGGTCAGGGATGTCTCAGATCAAGTCTAGAAGATTCTTAAGGGGGAGGGAGAGCAGCCAGAAGTCATGGTATACATCGGTACATGTGACATGGGTAGGGAAAGGGAGGATGACCTGAAAAGTGAGAATCGCAAGTTAGGTTGGAAGATAGAAGGCAGGACGAGCAGAGTAGTGATCTCAGGATTGCTACCAGTGCCTCGTGCTAGTGAGGCTAGGAATAGAGTGCGAGTGCAGATGGACTACATGTCCATAAATCCCTCAAAGTTGCCACCCAATTTGATAGGTTTGTTAAGAAGGCGCATGATGTGTTGATTTTCGTTAACAGGGGGATTGAGTTTAAGAGCGGCAAAGTAATGCTGTAGCTCCATAGAGCCCTGGTTAGACTGCACTTCGAATATTGTGTTCAATTCTGGTCGCCTCATTATAAGAAAGATGTGGAAGCTATAGAGTGGGTGCAGAGGAGATTTACCAGAATGCTGCCTGGACTGGAGGGCATATCTTATGAAGAAAGATTAAGGGATCTAGAGCTCTTAATAGAGGTGATTTAATAGAGGTGTACAAGATGTTGAGAGGCATAGGTAGAGTGGATAGCTAGAGACTTTTTCTCATGGTGGAAATGCCTATTGCGAGGGGGCATAATTTTAAGGTAATTGGAGGAAGATTTAGGAGAGATGTCAGAGGTAGGACCTTTACATAGAGAGTGGTGTGTGCATGGAATGCAATGCCAACAGTCATAGTAGAGTCAGATACATTAGTGACATTGAAGTGACTCTTGGATAGGCACATGGAAGATAACACAATGAAGGCTATGTCAGTTCATCTGATCTAAGAGTAGAATAAAAGGCTGGCACAACATCGAGGGCCAAAAGGCTTGTACTGTGCTGTACTGTTCTGAGTTCTACGTCCTCTTGCCTGCAACATGTTCCCTCATTTGCTCTGATCCCCACCAATCCCCAAGCCATTAAATCTGTGTGCTTTCTGTGAGGCCCTCTCATTCATTGGAATGCCTCACCACCTTTTCACTGCCTGCACCAGGACTAACAGCCATGCCACCCACTTTCTCTCTTTCTCTCATTACAGAAGAATATAGCCCGTATCAGAGCACCAGTGAGCCCACAAGTGGAAGGGTGCTCAACATCTGTGTCATCAACCACTACAAGGAGAGAATCCTAACCCTCGTAGAAGACTGACTGCTCATGTGAAGCACTGAAACATGCATATGGTATTACCTGAGTGAGTATGACTCTTCATTGCACTGCAACTCTCACAGTAACCCTAGCTGTCAGTCTCAATCACCACTTCCAACCACTGCAGCCATGATGCCTTCTCTCTTGAGTATCTTGCAGGAACAGCCAGCACTTCCATCACTCCACGATGAAAGGACATTTAGAAGCCATCTCCTTGACCCCTAAAGACAATAGTACCAACGCCATAGAGAAAGCATCAGAATAACTGCCTCTAGCACTCCTCACCAGCCCAGATACTGACACCTTCATGGACGAATGTTAAGTCTCGACATTGTGGGACCATCTGGTGAGCACCTCATTGCAATAGTTCTATAGCTGCCATGGAAGAAATGGCCCAGGTTGCTGGAGCTCAGAAGACTGCTGGGGAGACAAAAGAGGCTCCTTTGGTGTCTGCGTTCAGGGATTTCAACCACATGCAGAAGGAGCAACAGGATCAGCAATGAGCCTCATTGCCCAGAAGCTGCAGCAGTGCAGAAAATTCTGCAATTGTTTTGCTGCCTCCATGGAGAGATTGACATGTGCTGTGGAGAGCCAGGAACAACACTCTCAGTGTCTGCTGGAGAGGTGCACGCATACGCTAATGCCCCAGCCATTAAACTATGACAATTGAAGCACGGTGACAGGGGTTGGGGAACCTGAAGAGCACTCCAGCCATCCATTCCTCATGCAAACAGCATGGTTTCATGAGGCACTCACTTAGAGTCATAGATATGTACAGCACAGAAATAAACCTTTCAGTCCAGCTCATCCATACTGAACAGATATCCTAAATTAATCCAGTCCCATTTACCAACATTTGGCCTATATCCCTCTAAATCCTTTCTATTCATGTACCTGTCCAGATGCCTTTCAAATGTTCATTTGGAAGAGGAACCATCTGCTGTCCCCTCAGAAGTCTACACTTTGGCTCCCACACCCCAGCTGTGGAACCAGGGACTACACTCAGGTATAACAGGACTGAGAGAGGAAGAAGGCATTTCGGTGACACTAGATTGTTATTGATTTTTCACAGATTTAACCTTACATCTTAATTCTTTATATAGGCTCAAATGACTTGGTCACTGTATCACAGCTGTGAATGGAGCTCCATGGATGGAAGTCTGTGCTGAGCACCTGCTGCATAATCATGAAGCAAAAGGAACAATGCACATCCATCCCATTCGGGCATTCAGACTCATGTGCCCTCCTTGTACAGCATCACTATTCTTTTGCCCCATCTATGCCCAAAGGTCTAGCTTTCAATGGGTTGTTCAGCAAAACGAGGGCCAAATGGTGCAAAACACAGAGGGGGCCAATGCATTTAGATGACCGCAGATATGAATCATGTAATCTACAAGGTCTACATGGAGTGATTTATGATTTTAACAGGGCTATCATTAATAGTTCTTGCAAACACTGCCCTCACAGGTTGTGTCACTTACTCCAACCACTCAAAATGTGGAATGCAGACATTTCTTCCTTATTTTGGACTTCCAAATTTTAACTCAATGGAAAGTATGATGTAAAGACACCATGTGCCAGCAGCTTTAGTGGCAAAAACATTGCATGGAATTCAAGCAAATGGCCACGTCTCAAAATCAAAGCGGAGCAATGCTCAAGCAAGTCAGGGAACATACAATTGAGTCAGGAATGCCAGCACAGTAAGTCAAAGGCAGCCTCAGAGATCAATTCAGGCACTTAGGCACAGTAAGCTGGTTGGGACAGTGCAGGTCAGGATTTTCATCTCCCAACGAGGTGAGGAGCTAAAATTCTGGCACCCTATCAACTGTCAACTAACAATGGCAGATATTTCTGTGTATAATGCAGAAGATGCAGGATCAGTTCATTCCAAAAAGGAAGAAAGACCCTAGGAGGAGGCATGGGTGGCCATGGCTGACAAGGGAAGTTAAGAAACATATAAAGTTAAAAGAGAAAGTATAACATAGCAAAGACAAGTGGGAAAACGGAGGACTGGGAAGCTTTTAAAGAACAACAGAGGATTACTAAGAAGGAAATACGCAGAGAAAAAATGAGGTACAAAGGTAAACTGGCCAAAAATATAAAGGAGGGCAGTAAAAGCTTTTTTAGGTATATGAAAGGCAAAAAAAAGATTAAAATTGGGCCCTTGAAGACAGAAACAGGGGAATATATTACGGGGAACAAAGAAATGGCAGAAGAATTGAATTGGTACTTCAGATCTGTGTTCACTGGGGATGACACAAGCAATCTCCCTGAGGTAACAGTGGCTGAAGGACCTGAACTGAAGGGAATTTATACTTGCCAGGAATTGGTGTTGGAGAGACTGTTAGGTCTGAAGGTTGATAAGTCCCCGGGGCCTGATGGTCTACATCCCAGGGTACTGAAGGAGGTGGCTCAAGAAATCATGGATGCATTGGTGATTACTTTCCAGAGTTCAATAGATCAGTTCCTGCGGATTGGAGGGTGGCTAATGTTGTATCACTTTTTAAGAAAGGTGGGAGAGAGAAAGCAGGAAATTATAGACCAGTTAGTCTGACCTCAGTGGTGGGAAAGATGCTGGAGTCTATTATAAAGGATGAAATTATGACACATCTGGATAGTAGTAACAGAATAGGTCAGAGTCAGCATAGATTTATGAAGGGGAATTCATGCTTGACCAATCTTCTTGAATTTTTTGAGGATGTAACTCTGAAGATAGATGAGGGAAATCCAGTAGATGTAGTGTACCTGGACTTTCAGAAAGCTTTTGATAAAGTCCCACATAGGAGGTTAGTGAGCACTAACCCACCACTGGGTCATCACCTCCCTTCACTTTGGAAGCGAACACACAGGGATGGTGGTGTTTCCATGCATCTACTGACTTTGCCCTTCTAGGTGGTTGAGGTCACAGGATTAGAAAATGCTGTCAAAGGAGCATTGGGTTTGCTGCAGTGCTTCTTGTGATATAATATACTGCTGTCATTGTGCATCACTGGTGGGGGAGAGAATTCTTAAGGTAGTGAATGGGGTGTCAATCAAACTGAATGCTTTGTTCTGGATGGCGTTGAGCTTTTTGAGTGTTGCTGGAGCTACACCTATCCAAGCAAGTGAAGGTATTCCATTGCTTTATGCCTTGTAGATGATGGGACAGGTTTTGGGGAGTCAGTATATATGTGGCTAGTCCAATAAACTTTCCAGTTAATGGTAACCCCCAGAGATTCAGAAGGTGGGGGATTCAGCAACGGCAATGCCATTAAATATCAAGGGACAACAGTTGGAATGCATCTTATGGGAGATGGTCGGTAGCATGTCGGGCACTAATGTCACTCGTCGCTGTTCCTGCATGTTATCCAGGTCTCACTGCTTCACTATCAAAAACAGAAGCGCTGGAAACGTTCACAGGTCTGGCAGCATCTGTGAAGACAGAGAGCTAGGTTGGAAGCTGAAGAGCAGGACAAGTAGAGTAGTGATCTCAGGTTTGCTACCAGTGCCATGAGACAGTGAAGTGAGGAACAGGGAGTGAGTGCAGCATAACACAGGGCTGTGAGGCTGGTGTAGAAGGGAGGACTTCAGATACTTAGACCATTGGGATGCCTTTTGGGGAAGGTGGGACCTGTACATGAAGGACAGGTTGCACCTGAACTGGAGAGGCACGAATGTCTGGGTAGGAGATTTGCTCATGTGATTTGGGAGGATTTAAACTAGTTTGGCAGTGGGCGTGGGAACAAGAGCTACATATCTGAGAGGGGGGGTAGTTGTAGATGGGGCAGTGACAGGATGTAGTGAATCTATCAGGGAGGCTTTTCATATGATGAAACAAAAGGATCGGTTAAAATGGGTCTGCTTTAACGCAAGGCGTGTCAGAAATAAGAGTGATGAACATAGAGCATGGATCAGTACTTGGGTCCAATATGTTGTGGCCATAATGGAGACACGGGTTTCACAGGGGCAGGAATGGTTGCTAGATGTTCCAGGGTTTAAAGCATTTAAGAAGAACAGGAAGGGGGATAAAGATAAGGGAGTATAGAATTGCTAATCAGGGAGTGCATCTTAGCTAGAGAAATGAAGGTTACCGAGGAAGGTTTGTCTACTGAGTCAGTATGGGTGGAAGTTAGGAACAGCAAGGGAGCAGCCACCTCACTGGAGGTTTTCTACAGACCCCCGAATAGCAGTAGGGAGATTGAAGAACTCAAAGGCCGGCAGATCTTGGAAAAATGCAAATGTAAAAGGGTTGTTGTTATGGATGACTTCACCTTTCCCAATACTGACTAGAAACTCCTTAGTGCAGATGCTTTGGATGGAGCTGTTTTTGTCAGGTGTGCTCAGGATGGTTTCCTTACTCAGTATGTAGACTGGCCGATGAGGGGAGAGGCCATTTTGGATTTGGTGCTCGGCAATGAGTCAGGTAAAGTGTCAGATCTCGCAATGGGAGAACACTTTGGTGACAGTGACCACAACTGCCTCACATTTACCATAGCCATAGAGAGGGAAAGGAGCAGTTACCCAGGGAAGGTATTTAATTGGGGAAAAGGAAATTATAACGCTATCAGAAGTACAGGTTGGGAGCAATTGTTCCACAGAAAGGGCACAACAGACATGTGGGAACTGTTTAAGGAGTAGTTGTTGTGAGTGATGTTCAAATTTGTTCCTCTGAGACAGGCAAGAAGGGGTAAGGTTAAGGAGCCTTGGATGACGAGAACAGGGGAGCTTCTCGTCAAAAGAAAGAAGGCAGCTTACATAAGATGGAGGCAGCAAGGATCTCGCACAACTTTGGAAGATTACAGGCTTATTAGAAAGGAGCTCAGAAATGGATTGAGGAGAGCCAGGATAGGGCATGAAAAGGCTTGGCAGGGAGGATTAGGGAGAACCCAAAGGCATTTTACTCATACGTGAGGAATAAGAGAATGATCAGGGAGAAGGTAGGTCTGATCAGGGATAGCGTAGAGAACTTGTGCATGGAGTCTGAGCATGGAGTTCCTCTTTTCAACAAGGGTAATAGGGCATTCCCTAACAATTACAAACCCGTCAGTCTTATGCTTGTGGTCAGCAAGGTTTTGGAAAGAATTCTGAGGGTTAAGATTTATGACTATTTGGAAAAGCGTAGCATGATTAAAAGCAGTCAGCATGGCTTTGTGAGGGGCAGGTCATGCCTCACAAATCTTCTTGAGTTTTTTGAGGAGGTGACAAAACAGATTGACGAAGGTCAGGCAGTGGATGTAGTGTATTTGGACTTCAGCAAAACATTTGATAAGGTTCCCCATGGTAGTCTCATTCATAAAGTCAGGAGTAATGGGATACAGGGAGATTTGGCTGTCTGGATTCAGAATTGGTTGGCTGACAGAAGGTAGAGAGTGGTTGTAGATGGAAGGTATTCTGTCTGGAGGTCCGTGGTGAGTGGACTCCTGCAGGGCTTTGTTCTTGGGCCTCTTCTCTTTGTAGTATTTATAAATGACTTGGATGAGGAGGTTGAGAGGTGGGTTAGTATTTGCTGATGACATAAAGATTTGGAGGTGCTGTTGATAGTATCGAGGGCTGTTGCAGGCTGCAGAGTGACATTGACAGGATGCATAGCTGGGCTGAGAAATAGCAGATGAAGTTCAACCTGGATAAATGCAAGGTCAAACATGAATGCTGAATATCGGATTAAAGACAGGATTCTTGGCAGTGTGAAGGAACAGCAGGATCTTGGTGTTCAAGTGCATAGATCCCTCAAAGTTGCCACCCAAGTGGATAGGGTTGTTAAGAAAGCAAACGGTGTTTTGGCATTCATTAAGAGGGGGATCGAATTTAAGACCCGCAAGGTTTTGCTGCAATTCTACAAAACCTGGTGAACCACACTTGGAATATTGTGTCCAGTTCTGGTCACCCTATTAGAGGAAAGATGCGGAGGCTTTGGAGAAGGTGCAAAGAAGTTTTACCAGGAAACTGCCTAGATTGGAGGGCTTGTCTTACGAAAAGAGGTTGACTAAGCTTGGACTTTTCTCTCTGGAGAAAAGGAAGAAGAGAGGAGACCTGATCGAGGTGTATAAAGTAATGAGAGGCATGGATAGAGTTGATAGCCAGAGATTTTTTCCCAGGGCAGGATTGACTGCCTGATGGGTCATAGTTTTGAGGTGTTAGCAGGAAGGTATAGAGGACACATCAGAGGTAGGTTATTTACGCAGAGAGTTGTGAATGCATGGAATGCATTGCCAGCGGTGGTGGTGGAAGCAGAGTCATTAGGGACTTTTAAATGACTGCTGGACATGCACATGGACAGCAGTGAATTGAGGGGTGCGTAGGTTGGCCATTTTATTTTCGATAAGGATTTATCCTCGGCACAACATCGTGGGCCTTGTTCTGTATTGTACTTTTCTATGTTCTATGTTCTAAGACAAATCAGAGTTAATATTTCAAGTCCGGTGACCCTTCCACAGAACTGCTGCTTCAGTATCTGAAGAGCCTCAAATGGTGCTCAATATTTTGTAATCATCAGCAAACATCCCATCTTCAGACCTTATGATAGAGGGAAGATCATTGATAAAGCAGCTGAAGATGGTTGGGACGAGGACACTACCCCACAATGATGTCCTGCAGTTTTGATGCTGGCCTTCATCCATAACCACTTTCCTGTGTGCTGTAATGACTCCTATCAGTGGAGAGCAATTCTCCTAATTTCCAATTACTTCGAGTTTGCATGAGTTCATTGATGCTCCGTTCAGTCAAATGTTATTTTTGCTGTTAAAGGCAATCACTTCTGGAGTTCAGCTCTATTTTTTCCATGTTTGAATAAAGACTGAAATGAAATTGAGGAGCCAATTGGCTTTGATAGAGCCTAACCCAGCATTGCTGAGCAGGTTGTTGCTATCTAAGTATCACGTGATAGCACTCTGGATGACACATTTACTGATTATTAAGAGTAGACTGGTAGAATGGTAGTCAGCCAGATTGGATTGATCCTGCTTTTTGTGGACATAACACATCTGGCCAATTTCCTACACTATTGGATAGATTATTGTTCTGCTGGAACAGTTTAGATGTTAATCTGGAGTACAGTATATGCCTTCAGTACCACAGCCTGGGGAGATACTGCTGCTTCTTCAAGCTTCACATTCAGACAAGCTAATTAACTTCTTGTTTGGTCTTAACTGTCAATCCTTTGATTTGGTTTCGAAAAGTGCAATTAACACCATCAACAATCTAGACAGATGTTAATTCCACTATTTGCCTTTGCAAAAGGATCTATTTTCTGTCTTTTCATTCAGCCATGAGTAAAGAATGCATTTTTTCGCCCAATATAGTGGTGATGACCTTTCAGCTGAAAATGTACAGAGATATTCAGCAGCCATTTCGAGCCCTCGATATGCAGAAATAGGACTTAACTTAGTGAAATTCTCAACAATCCAGAAACATGTTTGATTGTCTCCTAAATTTATTGTATCCTATGTGTTAACAACAGTATCTTCTGATTCAGAGAAAACATTTAATCTAAATACCTCCATATTTCCCCATTTTTAACATTTAGCCTGCTGTTGAGTCTTCAACATGGTGAATAACTTTGTCAATTCATTTTAAAATCTTGAAAGTTTCACTTCAAAGTCTTCTCCTTCAAAAAGAAAACAAATATACCATATCTAGGTAATAGCTTGCACTGTAAAATAATAAAAAAAAACATAGAAGTAGTTATTTCACAATATTTAACCATTAACCTAAGGTTTGGAGTATTATAATGGAAGTTGTTCTGTCCTTTGTGCAATAGCCTTAAATAGCTCACTCCTTTCATCTCTTTCCCTTCTGCATACCAGCTAGATCTGATATTCCCTCAATAGTTCGCCTGATTTATATTACCCAGTTTACATTGCCTGCTCTATTTAATTATACAACCTGAGCTACAAATCTTCTCAAAACTCACTAAGCATGAACATTGTTTGATGGAAAAAAAAGCAAACACAGATTTCTTTGCAGAGATTGATTTTCTTTTAAAAAAGAACATGGTTATTCTTTAAGGCAAAAGGTTAAAGAATAGAATTTTCCAGAGTCTGTTGCTCTGATGTTTTGTATCACATACAGTTGGCTCTGAAGCCTCGCAGGTACAACTTGCTCAGAAAATATGTTTCTTCAAATTGAGTTCACCCTGACCTCAGCTCAAGGGATTCTTTTCAGAAATGCGAAATATCATCTGGTCAGCTTCTTATTAGGAGGCTTTCCTCCAAATCAGTTTGTTTCTGGGCAGCCAGGCCTCCAGCTCAACCAGGTAAAGCAACAGCCTCTTCAAGATAGTCACAATTCATAACAGACCCAGCAATCCTCTACAATAAATTTACAGGAAGCCCTGTCTAAAGAAAGAAATTTCCAGCATCCAAGTGAATACTTGATTTCCCATTTTAGAGAAACTGCTCAGGTCTTTCCTCAAAGCTTGAAACAAATCCAATCCCACATTCCTTCAAAGTATAAGCCCTCTAAGCAATATTAAATTCATAGTATCTTGTAATAAAAGTTATAAAAATAAAAGTGCAAAGGACAATGAGTTGATATCAGCTGCAAAAATAGTAGCAAGTTAAAGATCAGTTTCAACATCAAAGAGCTCAGAGGAAAGAACCAAAATCAAGCTTAGTTCCTGCTTCGATATTCCAATGGTCCTTTCTGACAATTGTCCCTTGCTGCTGTAGAGAGGCTTGAGTGCTCTGTTGAACCTGAGGATGATGCCATCAGGAGTTCTCAGCTCCTGGCAGGGCCAGCCATGATCAGAGACACGGTCAGAGGGGAGGAACCAGGCAAAGCACAATCCAAAATAAGCCCTCAACAGTGATCCAGGTAGAAAATATTTGTAAGAAATCAATAGCCACGATAGAGGATGAAGGCTACAGCAATAGAGAGATCCCCAGTCATCAAGAATTCCTTGCCACTGAAACTTGATCCACCTTCTGTCAAGGACCATGTGTCTGCTGATATATAACTGCATTCCCACGTTAAAAGGGGTCAGACACAAGGCATCTACCCAGAGGAATTCAACCCACCTATACACAGACAACATAAGCTCTGGGGCAATCAATGAGAGGTGACAGGGATTGGATTGTGAGAACTGAAAGTCCCTAGCTTCAGACCAACCTCAGATGGTGGAGATTTACTCAGTTGATTTGCTCTTGGAATAGGAACAGAAGAGTATTTTGGCAGCTTTCTACATGACTAAGCAGCTCTCTTCAAGATATACTTTGCTCACCCACATGGAACTAGAAAAGTGCACTACAAACAGTTTGGCTGGAGAACTGCAACCATTAGGCTCATCTACCTGCAATCTGAAAACCAAGTCAAGCTCAATCTCAGAACCTGGAATGTGCAAAACCTCATGGATAACAAGCAAAACAAATGTCCAGAATGGAAAATTGCCCTGGCTGTTCATGCATTCCAAGCTCCAATTTCACCATTGATATTGCTGCCCTGGAGGAGATTTGAAGAGCAGGCTAAGGGCAGCTGAGGGAAGATGGTCATGGTGACATCTCTCCTAGAGAAAAATTAAACGTAAGGATCAACCCAGGATCCATGGAATTGATTTCGCTAACAAGAACAAACTTAGCAACCAATTCTCTGAGACTCCCGGTTGGCATCAACGATCATGGCATGATTATCTGTCTACAATTTGTCAAGAACCAGCAGGCAACAGCCATAAGTGCCTATGCTCAAACCTTATTGCCATAGGTAAGTTCAAAGAAGACTGCTACTCCACCTTGGACACCATACTCACCAATATTTCTAAAGAAGATAAAATTATCATCTTTGCGGACTTCAATACCAGAATGGACACCCAACTCTGGAAAGGAAACATCGGAAAGGGAGGAGTCAGAACTGCAACTCCAGTAGGATTCTCCTGCTCAAGAAATACACAGAACATCAGCTGGTCATCATCAACACAGTGTTCTGTCAAAAAGACAAGTTCAAGGCTTCCTGGAGGTATTCACAATCAAAGCACTGACACATGATCGATTTCATCATCATTCAAACCAGAGACCAAAGGGTGTCCTCCTTACAAAAGTGACAACCAGTCAGACAACTGATGGACAAACCACTGACTCATCTGCTCCTCAATGTCTATCAAATGCCACCAGGACAGATGAAGACAAAGAAATAGTTCAGAAAAAAGCTCAACATTGAGTGATGTCAAGAACTATGCAGCCCTAGTGAACTTCCAACAACGTATGCACAAAAATCTCCAAAGATGTCACTTTAATGGAGAAAAAGTGGGAAGTCCTGAAGACCGCCATCATCTTATGCTATCACCTAAATCATAGAACTTAGAACGGTATAGCACACTACAGGTCCTTCAGCCCTTGATGTTGTGCCAACCTTTTATCCTACTCTAAGATTAAACTAACCTACACACCCTTCATTTTACTATCATCCATGTGCCTTTCCAAGAGTCACTTAAATGTCCCTAATGTACCTGACTCTACCACTACAACTGGAATTGCATTCCATGCACACACAACTCTCTGTATAAAGTACCGACCTCTGACATCTCCCCTAAAACTTCTTCCAATCACATTAACATTATGCCCCCTTGTGACAGCCATTTTTGCCCTAGAAAACAGTCTCTGACTATCCACTCTATCTATGCCTCTCATCATCTTGTACACCTCTATCAAGTTCCCTCTCACTTTTCTTAGCTCCAATGAGAAAAGCCTTAGCTCCATCAATCTTTCTTCATAAGACATGCCCTCCAGACCAGACAGCATCCTGGTAAATCTCCTCTGCAACTTCTCTAAAGCTTTCACATCTTTTCTATAGTGAGGCGACCAGAAATGAACACAATATTCCAAGTGTGGTCTAACCAGGGCTCTATGGAGCTACAGCATAACCTTGTGGCTTTTAAACTCAATCCCCCTGCTAATAAAAGCCAACCTACTATACGCCTTCTTAACAACCATATCAACTTGGGTGGCAACTTTGAGGGATCAATGGACACAGACCCCGAGATCCCTCTGTTCCTCCACACTGCCAAGAATCCTGCCTTTAACCCTGTAGTCTGCATTCAAATTCAACCTTCCAAAGTGAATGACTTCACACTTTTCCAGATTGAACTCCATCCGTCACTTATCAGCTCAGTTCTGCATCCTGTCAATGTCCTGTTGCAACCTACAACAGCCTTCTGCATTATCCACCACTCCACCAACCTTCATGTCATCAGCAAATTTTCTAACCCGCCCTTCCCCTTCCTCATCCCAGTCATTTAAAAAATCATAAACAGCAGAGGTCCCAGAACCGATCCCTGTGTAATACCACTGCTCACTGAACTCCACGCTGAGTTCTTTCCATCTTCTACCACCCTCTGTCTTCTATGGCCAGCCAATTCTGTATCCAAACAGGCAAATTTCCCTGTAACCCATGACGACTTAATTTGTGAATAAGCCTACGATGGGGAACCCTATCAAACACCTTGTTAAAATCCATGTACACCACATTCAGTGCTCTACCTTCATCAATGTGTTTTGGTACATCCTCAAAGAATTCAATAAGGTTTGTGAGGCATCACCTGCCCCTCACAAAACAACGCTGACTATCTCTAATCAAACTATGGTTTTCCAAGTAATCATAAATCCAGTCCCTCAGAATCCTCTCCAATAATTTGCCCACCACAGACCTAAAATGGACTGGTCTATAATTCCCAGGAATATCCCTATTCACTTTCTTGAAGAAGGGAATAACATTTACTATTCTCTAATCATCTGGCACTATGCCACTGGACAGTGACGATGCAAAGATCATTGCCAAAGGAACAGTAATCTCTGCCCTTGCTTCCCAAAGGGTATATCCCATCTGGGTCAGGGGAGTTAGTTATCCTTATGCTTTTCAAAAATTTCAGCATATCTTCCTTCCTAACTAGAACCTGTTTCAGCATATCAGCCTGTTTCAAGCAGTCCTCATGAATGACGAGGTCCCTCTCAGTAGTGAATACTGAAGCAAAGTATTCATTAGGAACCTCCCCTACCTCCTCCAACTCCAGGCACAAGTTCCCTCCAATATCCCTGATCGGCCCTACCCACACTCTGGCCATCCTGTTGCTCCTCACATAAGTGTAGAACGTCTTAGGATTTTCCTTAATCCCACCCATTAAAGCTTTTTCATACCGCCCTTCTAGCTCTCTTAAGTCCATTTTTTAGTTCCTTCTTGGCTACCTTGTAACCCTCTGAAGCCCTGTCTGATCCTTGTTTCCTCAACTTTAAGTAAGCTTCCTTCTTCCTCTTGACTAAGTTTTCCACACCACCTGTCACCCAAGGTTCCTTCACTCTACCATCGCTTCCTTTCCTCAGTGGGACAAACCTATCAAGCACGATCAATAAGTGCTCCCCAAACAACCTCCACATTCTGTCATGCATTTTCCTAAGAACATCTGTTCCCAATTTAGGCACCTCAGTTCCGGGCTAATTGCATTGTAATTCCCCCTTCCCCAATGAAACAGTTTCCTATACCATCTGCTCCTATCCCTCTCCATGACTATAGTAAAGGAAAGGGAGCTGTGATCGCTATCACCGAAATGCTCTCCCACTGAGAGATTGGACATCTGGCATGGTTCGTTGCCAAGCACCAATCCAATATGGCCTCCCTCTTGTCAGCCTATCTACATATTGAGTCAGGAATCCCTCCTGTACAAACCTGACAAAAATTGCTCCATTCAAATTATTTGAACTAAGGCAATTCCAATCAATATTAAGAAAGTTGAAATTACCCATGACAACAACCCTGCTACTTCTGCACCTTTCCAAAATCTGCCTCCCAATCTGCTCCTCCTTGTCTTTGTTGCAACTGGGGAGTCTGTAGACTGCTCCTTTCTTGTTTCTGATTTCTACCCATACTGACTCTGTAGACTAACCCTCCTCAATGATCTCCCTTTCTGCAGCTGTGATACAATCCCTGAATAGCAATGTCATTCCCCCACCTCTTTTACCTCCCTCCCATTCCTTTTAAAACATCTACACTCTAGAACATTCAATAACCATTCCTGCCCCTGTGATATCCAAGTCTCCATAATGGCCACAACATCATAGTTCCAACTACTGACTCATACTCTAAGTTCATCACCCTTATTCCTGGTACTTCTTGTGTTAGGAGATCAAGAAACACCAAGAATGGGTTCGATGAGAAGGACCACATCATCGAAGATCTCATGAATAAAAAGAGGAGAGCTCTCCATGCTTGGCGAAACAACATCACCAGATAGAAAGTGGAGTTACAAAGAAGAATAAGAGAAATTAAGAACTAATGGTGAACTGAAAAAGCTAAGAAGCTGCAACTCTTTGCTGACAAGCACAACACTTGGGGTTACTTCAGTGCTACTAAGGCAACATACTCTCAGCCTTGGCCTCAAGCCGGTGCAGAGTAAGGATGGAACTCTTTCAAAGACAGAGAAGACATCAGCCTCTAATGACAGAACACGTTCAAAGAAATCTTAGACTGTGATACAATTGTTGACAAGGACAAATTTTGAGGAAACTCTCGAACTCCCCATCAAAGACGATTTTGGACTCCGACCTAGTGTGGCAAAGTTGAAGCTGCATTAGACACTTGAAGGAGAGAAAAGCCACAGGAGTAGATGGGATTCTGGCAGAGATTTTCAAACTTGGAGCAGCAGAGCTTAGCTATTCTCTCCTTCAGTTGTTCCTGAAACTCTGGGACAAAGAAGAAATGTCTGCAGACCTCAGGGATGCTGCCATATCTACTGACTTCAAGAAAGGAGACAATATAGACTGTAGGAACTACCAAGAGGTTTCCATACTTCTCCCAGTCTCTGAGGAAGTTCTTCCGGAAAGTCAGTGTGGCTTTCAACCAAACTGTAGACATCATTTTTACTGCTTGACAACTTCAAGAGAAATAACAGAACAACACAAACCACCTTACAGGGCCTTCATCAATCTAACCAAGGCTTTTGACTCCATCAATTGGAAAATGCTATGGAAGACCCTGTCAAAGACCAGTTGTCCAATAAAATTTATGAACATTCTCCATGTCCTCCATAACAAGATGTTGATAATGGTTCTCACTGGTAGTAGTATGACAAAATCCTTTGAGGTCAAGACAGGGATTAAAACAGCAATGTGTCATTGTCCCCAACCATTTCTCTACCTTCATCACCTCCATTTGTTATCCTGTCAAGAACAAGCTTCCCAGTGCTATGGACATTGTCTACAGGATGGATGGAAATTTTCCATGACCAGTGAATTTCCTGGGTAAGCAATCATACTTATTAGCTGGTATTTGCCTGATTGCCTTCAATTCCAATGGGGTCTTGACTTTTTAATATTCAAGCTCTGTCTTTCTGAGATTATGATTAATTTGCAATATAAACCATTATATTCACCTTCGTCTTATATTGTTTAATGTCTTGAGCTGATTAAAATGTATTCATCTCGGTTAAAATTGATAATTATCATCAATTTTAATTTTATCATCAAATTCCATTTGCAATGGAGAGTTGCAAAATTCTACCACTTTCTGCATAAAGAAATGTTTTGTAACTGTGCTCCTAAAAGGTGTCTCAATTTGTTTAGAAGTGCTCTGCATGCCTCAAAGAGTGGAAATTATGCATCTTTAACAAGCCAATCCACTGAAAATTCTAATCAAATCATAACTTGATTTGCATACTGCTCAGAAATATAAACATAGTTTGTTTAATCTCTCCTCAAAACTTCGCCCTTGGAGTGCTATTTCATGGTAGAGTCCTTCCAAACTCAATGTATCTTTTCTAAGGTGATGTGTAAGTACTGTTCACACTACTCTAGATGTGATCGAATCTGTGTTTGCTTTTTTTTTCCACCAAACAATGTTCATGCTTAGTGAGTTTTGAGAAGAATTGTAGCTCAGGTTGTATAATTAAATAGAGCAGGCAATGTAAACTGGGTAATATAAATCAGGCGAACTACTGAGGGAAGCTGAAGCTGAGTTCTGTTACTCTAAATATAGCACACCACTCTGTTAGCCTTTTTGATTATTTTCTATACTGTGCATGACATTTTAAGGTGGATAACCTTAAGGCTACCAAGCAAGGTCTTTTGGATTTGCCAGCAGCCTCCCAGGTAATGGGGGGAGGTGTCCCTTTCTATCTGACACTCTTTGGCTGATTGCAAGACTCCAAATCAGAAAGTCAATTTGACAATGTTGGCGAAAATTTAGGTTGTTAGACTTTAAGGGTTAAAAGATACTTCCACACTCAAAGTAGAAGGCAGGTTTATTTATGTATGAAGTGAACTTAATGCATCTCAGAGACTAGTATCAGTAGGATCCATGCAGGGATCTGTGTAAACATGAGACAGTGTTAATGAAAATAATCTATGATGTGGAGGTGCCAGTGTTGGACTGGCTTGGACTAGGTGAAAAATCACACAACAACAGGTTATAGTCGAACCAGTTTATTTGAAAACCTAGTTTTCGGAGCGCTGCTCTTTCATCAGGTGTTAGTGACAGTTGAAGACCTTAAAAACAGAAGTATAAGGAAAAGATCAAAGAGTCATAGAACTCATGCAAATGAATTGAATACACATAAGATGGCTGTGAAATCTTTAATCAGTTAGAATGGAGGTACAGGTTTCAATTGATTAATGCGAAAATCCCAAAATTTCTTTCAAGTCACTGCCCTGAGACAACAAAAACACATACACACTTTCTCAGATGCATAGACTCCCTCACACTTGCACACACTCTTTCTCAAACACACACACACTCTCTCCCCCTTTTGCATATGTGCACACACATACACACGCACACGCATAAAAATCTGTGGGGTGAATTTGCATATGCAGATTTGTGTTTGTAGATACATTCTATTTTGTTCAAAAAGCACACAATTTGTAGATAGTCAACATGGCATTTTATGAACTCCTACTTTGTAAGGCTCCAAGCAAAATCTCATGCCTAAAATACATTTATGTGGAGATGCCGGTATTGGAATGCAGTGGATAATGTTAAAAATCATACGACACCAGGTTATGGTCCAACAGGTTTATTTGGAAGTATAAGTTTTAGGAGTGCTGCTCCTTCATCATTCTACCGAAGCAGAATTGTACTCCCACACAATCTACAACCTACACCCTCATGGCCCAGCATATTCCCCCACTTAACCATTACCATCAAGCCAGGGAATCAACGCTTGTTCAATAGGGAGTACAGGAACTTACGCCACAAGTAACACCAGGAATATCTGGTTCCACAAATATCTTTATTCTCAATGATGGAAAATCCCAAGACATCAGTGCAAAGGGTCAGGGTGAAGCATTTGCAACACCCTTCATCCAGAAATGCCAAGTAGATTATTCATTGCAACCTCCTCCAGTGGTCTCCAACATTCAGATACCAGGCTTCAGCTAATTTGACTCACTCCATGTGATATCAAAAAACAATTGGAAGTAATGGTTATAGCAAAGGCTACTGACACTGGTGTTGTGGAAAACGGCCCAAGTACATGCTGTTCACAAAAAAAAGGACAAATTCAACCCGGCCAATTACTGCCCCGTCAATCTACACTAAATCATAAGTAAAGTGATGGAAGAAGTTATCAATAGTGCTATCAAACAGCACCTGTTCAGTAATGTCCAGTTGCAGTTCCACCAGGGTCACTCAGCTTCTGAGCTCATTACAGCCTTGGTTCAAACATGGACAAAAAAAGATGAACTCCAGAGGTGAGGTGTGAATGACAGCCTTTGGCATCAAGGTCACATTTGAATGAGTGTGGCATCAAGGAGCCATAGCAAAACAGGAAACAATGTATATCAATGGCAAACTCTCAATTGGTTGCAGTCATATCTAGCAAATGGAAAGGTGATTGTGGTTGTGGTTATTAGAGGTCAATCATTTCAGTGCCTGGATATCTCTACGAGCATCTCCAAGTCAGTTTCTCAAGGTAGTGTCTAAGGCTCAACCACCAATGCTTTAGCAATGGCTTTCACTCCATTGTAAGATCAGAAGTGAGTATATTCACCACTGATTGTGCAATGCTCAGAACTATTCACAACTCCTCAGATACTGAAGCAGCCCATATTCAAATGGAAAAAGATCTGGATAATACTGGACAGGCTTGGGCTGACTAGTGACAATTGGTGTCATACAATTGCCAGACAATGACCATTTCCAATAAGAGACAATCTAACCATCGCCCCTTCACATTCAATGGCGTTACCTTCACCGAATCTCCCCCTATCAACATCCTTTGGGTTACCATTGACCAGAAATTTAGGTGAGAGTGACTGCTCTTGACTGGACCACATTTGACTGCGTTTGGCTTCAAAAAACCATGGCAAAACCAGCATCAGTAGAAATCAGAAAGGAAACCTTCTGACAGATTGAATCACTCCAAGCACAAAGGAAGCTTTTGTGGTTGTTGGAGGTCAGTCATCTCAACTCAAGGACATTTATGCAGTAGTTCCTAAAGAGAATATCTTAGGCCCAATCATCTTCAGCTGCTTCATTAATGACTTTCCCTCTGACATAAGATCAGAGGTGGGAATGTTTGCCAATGATTGCTTAATGTTCAGCACTACTTGCTACTCCTCAGATAGTGAAGCAGTCTATATCCAAATGCAGCAAGACTTGGACAATATCTGGGTTCTGACTGACAAGTGGCAAATAACAGTTGTATCATCGAAATGTGAAGACAAAGGCCATCGCCAAACTATCCCATCACCCCTGGATACTCAATGGCATTACCATCACTGAATTTCCTGCGATCAACATCCTTGCAGATACTATTGACCAGAAACAGAACTGGACTGACCATATAAATACTGTGCCTACAAAGCGGATCAGAGGCTAGGAATATTGCAGTTATTCACCTCCACATTCCTCAAAGCCTGTCCACCATCTACAGAGTACAAGTCAGGAGTGAGATTGAATCCTCTCCACTTGCCTGGATAAATGCAGTTCCATCAAGAAGCATTCAAGAAACCTGATACCATCCAGGACAAAGCAGCCCATTCATTGGCACCATATCCAAAAACATTCGTACACTCCACCACCAAAGCTCAGGAGTAGCAGTGTGTACCATCTTCATGATGCGCTGCAGAAACTCACCAAGGCTCCTTCAAACCATCTTCCAAACCCACTACAAAGGGGAGCAGATAAGCAACAAATATCACAGTAATCTATAAATTCTGCTGCAACCTACTCATCATCTTGATTTGTAAATGTATTGCCATTACTGGGTCAAAATACTAAATCTTCCTCTCTGACATAACAAAGAGACTGCAGCAGTTTAAGGAACTAGTTCTCCAGCACCATCTCGGAGTCAGCTAGGGATGGATAATAGATTCTGGCCCAATCAGCAATGAACACATGCAAGAGAAAGCAAAAGTAGTTGGTTGCCATTGTGATAGAGCAAACAGCAATCCCAAACTTCCTAAACTTCTTTCTACTGTGACTTTATTTTAAACTTGAAAATTACTATAAGCCCAGAGTGAGTCTGTAGTAGAACAAACAAAGAACAAAGAAAATTACAGCACAGGAACAGGCCTTTTGGCCCTCCAAGCCTGCACTAATCCAGATCCTCTATCTAAACCTATCGCCTATTTTCTAAGGGTCTGTATCCCTCTGCTCCCTGCCCATTCACATATCTAGATCAGAGTGGTGCTGGAAAAGCACAGCAGGTCAGGCAGCATCTAAGGAGCAGGAAAATTGACATTTCGGGCAAAAGTCCTTCATCAGGTTATTCATGTATCTGTTTAGATACATCTTAAATGACACTATTGTGCCTGCCTCTACCACTTCTGCTGGTATTCCAGGCACCCACCCCCCCTCTGCGTAAAGAACTTTCCACACATATCTCCCCTAAACTTTTCCCCTCTCACTTTGAACTCGTGACCCCTCATAACTGAGTCCCCCACTCTAGGAAAAAGCTTCTTGCTATCCACCCTGTCTATACCTCTCATGATTTTGAAGACCTCAACCAGGTACCCCCTCCATCTCCATCTTTCCAATGAAAATAATCTTAAGCTACTCAACCTCTCTTCATAGTTAGTGCACTCCATACCAGGCAACATCCTGGTGAACTTCCTCTGCACCCTCTCCAAACTATCCCTATCCTTTTGGTAATGTGGCAAACAGAACTGTATATAGTACAGGAAATGTGGCTAAACCAAAGTCTTATACAACTGTAACATGATCTGTCAACTTCTGTACTCAATGCCCCGTCCAATGCCTTCTTGACCACTCTATTGACCTGCGTTGCCCCCTTCGGGGAACAATGGGCCTGAACACCCAGATCTCTCTGTTCATCAATTTTCCCCAGGACTTTTCCATTTACTAGATTAGTGGTGCTGGAAGAACACAGCAGTTCAGGCAGCATCCAAGGAGCTTCAAAATCGACGTTTCGGGCAAAAGCCAAGGGCTTTTGCCCGAAACGTCGATTTCAAAGCTCCTTGGATGCTGCCTGAACTGTTGTGCTCTTCCAGCACCACTAATCCAGAATCTGGTTTCCAGCATCTGCAGTCATTGTTTTTACCTTTTCCATTTACTGTATAGTTTGTTCTAGAATTGGATCTTGCAAAATGCATCATCTTGCATTTGCTCGGAATAAGCCTTATCTACCATTTCTCTGCCCAACTTTCCTATCTATATATATTCTGTTGTATTCTCTAACATTCCCCTTCACTATCTACTAGTCCACCGATCTTAGTGTCATCTGCAAACTTGTTAATCAGACCACCTATACCTTCCTCCAAATCATTTATGTATACCACAAATAACAGTGTTCCCAGCACAGATCCCTGTGGAAACCACTGATCACAGTTCTCCATTTTGAGAAACTCTCCTCCACTACAACTCTTTGTCTCCTGTTGCCCAGCGAGTTCTCTATCCATCAAGGTAGTACACCCTGGACCCCATGTGACTTAACTTTCTCCATTAGCCTACCATGGGGAACCTTATCAAATGCCTTATTGAAATCCATGTATATGACAGCTACAGCCCTTACCTCATCAATCAACTTTATCACTTTCTTAAAAGAATTCTATTAAGTTGGTAAGATATGTCCTTCCCTGTACAAAATCATGTTAATTAGTACTGATAAGCCCATTTTCTTCCAAATGGGAATAGATCCTAACCCTCAGTATCTTCTCCAGCAGCTTCCCTACCACTGACGTCAGGTTCACTAGTCTATAATTACCTGGATTATCCCTGCTACCCTTCTTAAACAAGGGGACAACATTAGCAATTCTCCAGTCCTCCAGGACCTCATCCATGTTCAAGGATTCTGCAAAGATATCTGTTAAAGCCCCAGCTATTTCCTCTCTCGCTTCCCTCAGTAACCTGGGATAGATCCCATCCTGATCTGGGGACTTGTCCACCTTAATGCCTTTTAGAATAACCAACACTTCCTCCCTCCTTATGCTGACTTTCCCTAGAGTAATCAAACATCTATCTTTAACCTCAAAATCCATCAAGTCTCTCTCCTCGGTGAATACCGATGCAAAGTACTCATTCAGAATCTCACCTATTTTCTCTGATTCCACACATAACTTTCCTCCTTTGTCCTTCAGTGGGCCAACCCTTTCTCTAGTTACCCTCTTGCTTCTTATATATGAATAAAAGGCTTTGTGATTTTTCTTAACCCTATTTGCTAAAGATATCTCATGACCCTTTTTAGCCCTCTTAATTCCTTGTTTCAGATTGGTCCTACATTCCTGATATTCATCCAAAGCTTCGTCTGTCTTCAATCGCCTAGATCTTATGTGCTGTTCTTTTTTCCTCTTAGCAAGTCTCACAATTTCACCTGTCATCCATGGTTCCCTAATTTTGCCATTTCTATCCTGATGAGGCTACAAAACAGGACTACTTGCCTGTCAAAATAAGAGAACTAGCAAGTGATAGACAACCAAGTGAACAAGGGTTAATCATTTCAATTAATGGTAATGATAGAGTGGTGGAAAAGTCAGGCCATGAGTTTGCAGATTGTGTTGGATTATAATTCTGCTGTTATTGATGGCCCTCAGCACCTTATGGATGCCCGGTCTTGAGTTGCTAGATCTGATTAAAGTCTATCCCATTTAGCATGATGAGAGTGCCGCAATGTATCGTCAATGTAAAGTCCTTTGTTTCCACAAGGACTGTGCACTGGTCAATTACATGACACAGTCACAAACATACGCATCTCTGGCAGACAGATTTGTGAGGATGAAGTATGGTTTTCCCTCTTGTTAATTATCTCACCACCGAGTCAATCATCATATCCTTTAGGACTGAATGCATTAGGACAGTAGTAATGCTGCCAAGCCTCTCTTATTGATAGACATTGATGTGCCCCACCCAAGGTGCATTCTGCATCTTTGTCACTATCAATGCTTCCACCAAGTGGTTTTCAACATGGATGACTATAGATTCATCAGCTGAGAGGGAGCGATATTTGGTAATAATAAGGGGGTTTCCTTGTTAATATGTGATCTTTGCTATGAAACATCAGGGGGACTGGAGTTAATGTTTAGGACTCTCATGGAAACATTCTCCATACTCTATACCACTGTGCTGGCATTTCTGCTGGATAGGTCCTGTCCCATTGGCAGAGATCGTGATTTATTTTGCCTTTAGGGTATGATTTCATGACTATATCTGGCTGTTGCTTGGATCATCTTTCAGACAGCTCCCCAAATTTTGATGCTGGCCCCAATATGTTGGTAAGGCAGTTTTTGTAGAGTTGACAGATGCCTTTGTAATTTTTGGTGCAACAGTTAATGCCAGATCAGTCCAGTTTCATTCCTTCCATGTTTTCTAGGGATTGATACAATAAAAAGTCTTGTTAAGCAGCTCAGAGTCAATCATACTGGGTCACATTAAGGCCCAACAAAATAAGGACAGCAGATTTCCTTCCCTAAAGGGCAGTAGTGGACAAGATGGACTTCAACAGTAGTTTCATGGTTCATAACACCCTAAGATACGGGAGCAGAATTTGGCTATTTGGTCTATCAAGGCTACTCTACCATTCAATCATGGCTGAGTATGTTTCTCTTATCATTCTCTTGCCTTCTCCCCATAATCCTTGATCCCCATACTAATCAAGGATCCCATGTCATGTTAGAATTTTTAATTCCCATTTTGTATCAAATATAAATTCAGCCACATGGTGTGAGATTCAAAACTGGCCCCTAAACATTAACAGTGATAACACCACCACATTATATTTTAGAAGATATAGATGACACAGATATTGTTGTCTTCGCGATCTAGAGCTATTCTCCTGATTTCCTGCCCAAGTCTGTCTGACATTATCAGATTAGAGTTAAATGCAGTTTCCAGCATTAACTATTTCAGAACTATTACTATATACATCAATGGGGACACCATTACCGCCACGATTCCCAAATTTTACATGATTCTCACTTGGAAGTGTATTAGCATAATTACAGTCACTGGTTCAAAATCCTGAAATTCCCTCCCTAACACTTGGCCCCATGAACTGCAACAGTTCAAGAAGTTGGTAAACCAGTAGCTGCTCAAGGGCATGTAGGATGGAAAATAAATGCTGGCCGTGCCAGCAATGCCCTTATTCTGTGAAAGGATTTGCCTTGTCTATTGCTTGCTGAACTTGGATGTCAGCTTTTTGTGATTTCTACACAAAGACTCAGAAATCCCTCCATGCAGTAGCTTTCTAAGGTCTTTCCCCATTTGAATAATGTTCACCTCTTTTATTCTTCCTGCCAAAACGCATGATCTCACAATTTCGCATTTTATATTTCAACTGCCAAAGTTTTGCTCACCCACTTAAACTGTCTATATCCCTTTGCAGGCACTTGGTATCATTCACTACTTACCTTCACACCTATTTTTGTGACATCTGCAAACCTGGTAATAATAATTCACTTTTCTCATCTAAGTCATTAATATGTATTTGAAAAAAATAGTGGCCATAGCACTGACTGTGTTGCACCCTACTAGTTACAGAGTTTTTCATGAAAATGCTCCCATTATCCCAACTCTCTGTCTTCTATTATTTAGCCAATTCCCTCTCCATGCTACTGTACCACCCCCAACACTATGGGCTCCTATTAAGTCATCTAATGTGTGGTTACCTTATCAGAACAATTTTTTTTTCAAATTCAAATCTAGCACATCCATTCCTTTCCCTTTTATCTGTTCTACTTGCTGCTTCTCAAACAATTTTAATAAACTTGACAGGCATGATTTCCCCCTCATGAAGTCATGCTGACTCTATTTAGGTCTTTCTAAATGTTCTACTACTGCATCCTTTGTAATAGATTCTAACATTTTTTCATGACAGATATTATGGATTACAGTTACCTGGCTTTTGTCCCTTTCATGAATAAAGGGGCTTATATTCACAGTTTTTCAATCCTCTGGAACTTTTCCAGAATCTAAGGATTACTCCAGTCTATTTACTGTCTGAGCCCAATTAGTTTCCCTAGTACATTTTTTCTAGTGATAGTTATTGTATTTGTTTCCACTCTTCCTTTTGCTTTTTCATTACTTAGCATTTTTGGAATGCTATTTTGCACTGCATACAATTATCAGGAATAATGGAAAGCATCTATTCAATTCTGCTACCATTTCATGTTTTCCCCATTATTATTCCCCAGCCTCATTCTGTAAAGGGCCTGTGTCCACTTTGGCCTCTTTCTTCCTTTTTATATATTTAAAGAAACTCTTGCTGTCCGACTTGATATCACTTGCAGTTTACCCTCAAAGCTTATTTTCTCCCTCATTTTTTTTGGTCATCTTTTGACAGTTTTCAAAATTTTCCCAATCCTTTGGCTTACCAGTAGTACTTGCCACAGCCATTTCTTCCAATTTGATGCTCTCATTGACTCCTCTGGTCAACCATGGTTGATTATACAGAATCCTTTCTTCTCACAAGGAATCTATGTTAAGAACTCAGGTAGTTCTGTTGGCAGTTTGTTTAAGCATCTCAAAAGGGACCCTTCGTTAGCTGACAGAAGCTAATGTTGAGTGAATGCAGATGTTTGCCAGGAAGAACCCAATTATAGCCAGTCCAATGAATAAGGAGCTTTAAAAAATTTGTGAACAGGGTGACCCCTCATGAGGTTTGAGTGACAATATGGTTGTTGTTGAGGATAGGAAGCATTGAATTTTTATTGGTAATAACATGTTTGAATTGTTTTTAATTAGCATAAAATCGTTTGTGTTTTATTTTTCTTGTGTCAGTAATAAATATTGATATTCTTTTGTC
This sequence comes from Chiloscyllium punctatum, assembly GCF_047496795.1. Lineage (NCBI taxonomy): Eukaryota > Metazoa > Chordata > Chondrichthyes > Orectolobiformes > Hemiscylliidae > Chiloscyllium > Chiloscyllium punctatum. Next base: position 85,913,267 of record NC_092746.1, on the reverse strand, counting down.
AAACCACATTGGCAGCCTCCTATGAACCTATTCTGTAACTGACCACCATAATAAACAAATTGCAAAAACAAAGCTTACAGAATACCAAGACAGGTTTCACTTTGGGATCTGCCTTGTAGAGTATTACCATCAGCTAGGATCATAACTGATTGTTTTCAGAGAATTCTTAAATGCGATTTGCTGTATACCCTGCTTCCTAACAATACTACTGCTGCATGCGTGAGATCCCCTTGACTTGACACCAGATTTAACCTGTTATTAGGTAAAGGGAAAATCATGCCACAGAGTTTTAATTCTTTGTTGGTGGCTTTCTTTGAGGTCAGCCGTGAGAACATTGCTTCACAACAAACTGAAGATTCTGGGCCATACTTTTCAGAGCACCTGAAACACAAACCACAAAAGTATTCTAAGAGTTTTAGTACTCAAAACAGTTACATACAAGAAATGATTGAATCGTCAGCATTAGCACTTCCATACACCAAAACTTCAATACACTCGGTACACTCAAGCTCATCAAAATCTGACAGTTCAGACCTTTTGCTCAGAATACCTTGACAGCTTTTCACTGCTTACACACAGTTTTATTAAAAAAGACTGAAAATTCTCCCCACACTGTTCTTTTGACAAGTGAAAAATTAGATAGTAAAAGGTAATTTTTGCCAGTATTCTACATGACAGATTTTCAATCAGTGCAGATCAAATCAACAGTACAAATAATTAGAAAACCAAAGTTGCAGTCTTGGGTGCAACATCTGCTCAACAACTCAACATTTATTTCTCTTACAGCAAAATCAATTGCTCAGGATATGACAGGAATGACTTTAACAAAAATGCTTACAAGTCTAATAACAATTCTAGCAGGAATTAAACAAATAAACTTTGCTCCTATTGAACACACTATATTTGCATGTAGCTGACTGTGTGTGAAATTTACTGGATCAAACTCACTTCATTGATCAGTAATTACAGCATGGAGTTTTGTATCACTGACAGGAAAGGTTTTACAAAAGGATCCATTTATGATCAAGCTCCATTATAAGACTTACAGAATCTGTTGGAACTAAGTAGTATCTTTAGACTGACTCAAATCTCTAAGACTGTACTGGAAAGATTGCCTCATCTTCTAACAGATATGCATTTGGCCACATTAATACATTTTGGCCACATTTTCTGTTACTTGTAAAGACAGCATTGGTGATAAGACTGTGAAATACTGAGTTGTTCAGTATTACCTGTAAAACAAAGAATGAAGATCAATAATGCCCTTTTAGCAGAACTTAAAGAGTGAAATCATTGTGTTAGGCAAAACCTATGGGCAATCACCCTATGACAGAACTCAACAGCTGTATTACAAAGTCCCATGGCCTTTACATCATTGTATGTATCATTTCCCATAATAGCAAAGACTCAGACTTAATTTCTGTCACAAAGTCAATAACTCCAAACTGGTTTCTCTTTAACAATTAATCTACAAACAACATTCACAAGCAGTGCATCTTGGAAAATTGCAGGCATACTTGCTGTGATTTTGTACCCATTAATTAGCTCACAAGGGATAAAGAAGAAAGTGAAAGGAACTTATGAGGAATTAAAAATCACTGGACACTAGTAAGTTATCAACAAACTAGAAATTCACTTAAACAAATTCAACAAATCATGTAGACAATTATTTTGCATTTGGGTTAGACCAATTTTGATATTGAATAAAATAATGGAAATGATCATCAGCAGTAAATTTGAGGATTATCTGTAGAACAACTTCTTAAAATTTTTCTTTTCTTCTGGGGCATCTACAACTTTTGTGCAGTTTCCAAGTCTAAGTGTACTTCTAATATTTGTGCACTAGTAATATCTTACTTTTTATTCATTCACAGGATGTGGGCATCACTAGCTAGGCCAGCAATTATTGCTCTTTTTTAATTGACCAGCAGGCAGTTAAAAGCCAACCATAAAGCCTTGGGTCTGCAGTCACATATAAGCCAGACTGGGTTTCCTTCCCTCAAGGGCATGTGTGAACCAATAGGCTTTTCGCTAACAATCAACAATGGTCTTCGTTCGACTCTTCATTCCAATTTTTTAAAATTCAAATTCCACCAATTTCCATTGTGAGATTCAAACTCAAGTTTTTAGGCATTATCTGGATCTCTGGATTAATAGTCCAGCGATAATACCATCGAGCCATCATCTCCCCTGCTATTATCTGAGCTGGCAGCCTCAATTATTCAAAGAAATAGATGATAGACTTGCATTTTTATTTTTTGACAAGTATTAGGTGAAATTACAGTGTTTCTCTCTCTTGTTCCCTGAGGCTGCAGGAGCTGAGTAGCCTTCAATTCTTGACTATCTATCAGCACAAATGAGGCTAAGTGAAAGGAAAATGAAAGTCAAAGGAAAGCAGACAACCCACAACCACTCACAGAACTTTCATTTCATGGCACTGTTCAGGATGAGTGTGAAGAGTGAGTGGAAAGAGTATATAAGGCAGCAGTTAATCAAAATATAGAATGAAATTGGCAACAGTGTGTCATTGACTTTGTGACACTTAGCTGGTTCTTATAATCCTGTGGTCTAAGTGCTCAGGGTGCTGTATGAATACACTCACATTTCCTCCACAATTGTAGAGGTCAAGCTTTTATGGTAATTTCAAGTGGAATTCTGCTATCATTTCACTTACCTTGACTGAGATTAAAGGTCTATTTAGTTTAAAGATAAAAGTAAAGTCATCATAGTCCCAATCTTTCATTGGAGACAGAGGACCAGTGGTGAGTTTAGCTTGGGAAGAACCACACCTCAGACAAGAAGGTGGAACCTTCATGTTGACTCAGCCAGCATGAGAATTGAATGGGCTGCTGGTGTCACTTTGCATTACTAATCAGCTGCCCAACAAACTGAGTTAACCAAATTTAGCTTGCAGTGGTAAAAGAACAACAACTAGTGAGTCTTAACGAAAAGTGGCTCTTGACTTTAACAAGATGTGGTTTATTGCATGATAATAATCAGGTAATAGGCACATTAGTTACTTCGAGTGCGTGTGGTGCAGAACATCCTTTCTGCTGGGCCGTGTCCAGGTTCAAATCCCACCTGCCCCAGGCATATGTCATAAGATGTCTGAAAAAGTTGATTAAAATATCTACATTAATTAGATACACATTGCTACTAAGACTCCACCTATGGGTCTGGAGGTGTACCCAATATGTTGGAACAAGTTCATTAAATAACTATGATGAGGCCTACACTGCCTGCACTCCACAAGGGGCTAAAATTATATGACTTATCCCCATAATCAGATATTAAATCGCATGGAGTTTCATGCTGTGTCCAACATTAACCTTTTCAGAACCATTTTTATATACACCAACTTTCTCCTGCAGGAAAGCGGGTGGAATATCATTGACCATGGATTAGGGTTGTCAACCATCCGCAAGTATCTTGGTGTCTCTAGAAATTGAGGACACAGCTGTGTGCTGGAGATAATAATATGAACATTAAAAAAAAGTAATTTCCTTTGAACAGTTCTGAAGTATAAAGAAATCGAAAATAGAAATGAAAAGGCTGTTTAGCTGATATTAAAGTATCAATTGTGTCTCAAGGCTTGCTGCTTTCCAATTGACATGGGATAGCAGTACATTAAAAGGATGCATATTGATCAGAGTATTGAGTAAGGAGTTGGGAGGTCATGTTACGGCTGTACAGGACAATGATTAGGCCACTTTTGGAATATTGCATGCAATTTTGGTCTCCTTCCTATTGGAATCATGTTGTGAAACTTGAAAGGGTTCAGAAAAAATTTACAAGGATGGTGTCAGGGTTGGAGGATTTGAGCTATAAGGAGAGATTAAATAGGCTAGGGCTGTTTTCCCTGGAGCATCAGAAGCTGAGGGGTGACTTTATAGAAGTTTATAAAATCATGAGGGACATGGATAGAGTAAATACCCAAGGTCTTTTTCCCTGGGGTCCAGAACTAGAGGACACAGGTTTAGAGTGAGAGAGGAAAGATACAAAACATCTGCAGTCAGTATATTGGTAATGAAGAAGTTGGTTCCCTCACCACTTGTTGCAGACCAATCTAGCAGCTACGTCCTTTCAGACCTGACCACCTTTATCAATTGTGCTGCTGCTGAGTCACTCTTGGTAGTGAAATTACCCAGCTACAGTACATTTTGTGCCCTTGCCATACTCAGTGCTTCCTCCGAGTGTGGTTCAACAGGGAGCAGTACTGATTCATCAGCCAGGGGAGGATGGTACGTGGTAATCAGCAGGAGTTTCCTTGCCCATGTTTAACCTGAAGCTCTGAGACTGCATGGGGTCCAGAGTGAATGTTTAGGACTCCCAGGGTAACTGTCTCCCAACTGTATATCACAATGCCTCTGCTGGGTTTGTCCTGCCAGTGGGGCAGGACATATCCAGGGATGGTGATGGTGGTGTCTGGGACATTGTCTGTGAGGTATGATTTCATGAGAATGACTATGTAAGGCTGTTGCTTGACTAATCTATGAGATAGCTCTCCCAATTTTCACACTAGCCCCTCAATGTTCATTTGGAGGACTTTGTAGGGTTGACAATGCTGTTTCCGCCATTGTTTTTTCTGGTACCTTGGTCAATGCCAGGTGATTTATCTGGTTTTATTTCTTAGAGACTTTGTAGCAATTAATATGGCTGACTGACTTGCTAGGCCATTTCAGAGGGCAACTGAGAGTCAACCACATTGCTTGAGGTCTGGAGTCACACAAAGGCCAGAACTGGTGAGGACGGTAGATTTCCCTCCCTGAAGGACATTAGTATGTGGTTGACTATTAACTGCCCTCTGAGCAATTAGGGATGGACAATAAATGCTAGTCCAGCCATTGACTGCCATACTCATAAATTAATTTTTTCTTAAAAGTCAGTCTTCTGTGCCCTTTTTAAAAACAGGTTACTGCCCACAGTCCAAGGGTCAGCTTCGGCTCACAGTTCACAGCTCCAAACCAAAAATGATACCAAAAAAAATTAAAACATTGAACATCTCAACAATATGTTAGCCAACTAAAAGCTGGTGCATGAGGCAAATAATGTGATCAAACTTTCAGGAATTGATATGGTTGGCAACCTTACTGTGGGTAGTATTTAACTGAGATGGGGGTCTCACCTGGAAAACTACTGAAAAGTTCATGTTGCCTCATTTCAGAAAGGTGGAAAGAATTATGTGGCACTACACATTATGTTGTTGATATGGATTTCAGCAAAGCCTTTGACAAGGTGCCACATGGAAGACTGATAAAGAAGGTCAAAGCAAATGGGGTCCAGGCTAACTTGGCATGTTGGATCCAAAATCAGCTTAGTGGCAACAGAGGGAGGTGGTAGAAAGCTGCTCATGTGACTGGAAGCCAGTGTCCATTAGTGTACCACAGGGATTGGTGCTGGCTCCTTTCTTGTTTGTGATGTATTTAAATGTTGTAGATTAGAATGTGGGAGGGATGATATGTAAGTTTCCAGATGACATGAAGATTGGTCAGGTGGTTGGTAGTGAGGAAGAAGGTTTTTGGTTACTGGATATATAAACAGATTAGACAGATGAGCCAGTCACTGGCACATGGAATTTAACCTAATAGGCATGAAGTGATTGGCTTTGAAAGAAGTAACAAGACAAAGAAGTACTCAATGAATGGCAAAACACTAGAAAACTCAGCAGGAACAGAGGGGTCTTGGAGTGCTTGTCCACAAAAACTTGAAGGTAGTAGGACAGGTTTTCTTTATTCATGGAATGTGGGCATCACTGGCTTGGCTAGCATTTATTGTCCATTACCCAATTGTCCAGAGGTCAGTCAAGAGTCAACAACATTGCTATGGATCTGAGTCACATGTAGGCCAGACTGGGTAAGGATATCAGATTTTCTTTCCTAAAGGGCATTAGTAAACCAGATGGGTCAATGGATTCATCATAGTCATCATTAGATTCTCGATTCCAGATTTCTATTGCATTCAAATTCCACCATCTGTCACGACGGGATTCAAACTCATGTCTCCAGAACACAACTTGGGTCTCTGTATTAATAGTCCAACGATAATACTAGTAGGCCATTGCCTCCCCTTGATAGGCATTTAACATTAATAAGTATTTAAGAAGGAATGCAGTTGAGGTGTAGATTATAAGAGCAGGGAAGTTATGTTGGAGCTGTACAACACTTTGGTTAGGCCACAGCTGGAGTACTGTATGTAGTTCTGGTCTCTGCACTATAGAATGAATATATTACACTGGGGACACAGAGGAGATTCACCAGGATATTGTCTTGGATGGAGAACTTTAGCAATGAAGAGAGGGTGGACAAGCTTGAATTGTTTACCTTGAAGCAGGGAAGGTTGAGAGGGGACTTGATAGAGTTTTAATCATTAAAAGGTACTTGCATGAGCACTTGAAATGTTATAGCACTCAAGGCAATGGGGCTAGATTTGGAAAGTGGGGTGAATATAGATTCAGGGTGAAATAACTCCATGTAGGCTGGTATCTGTGAAATTCCCTGCCCAGTGAAGCAGTTGAGGCTACCTTGTTGAATGTTTTTAAGGGTAAGATAGACATACTTTTTAATAGTAAAGGAATTAAGGTGAGCAGGTGGTTAAGTGGAGATGAGTTAATGAGAAGATTAGCCATTATTGAATGGCAGAACAGGCTCAAGGGGCCTACTCTTGCTCCTCTTTCATATGTTCTATCCCATCATCACGACACCCTTTACTTACACGTGCATAGTACCTGACACTGACCCAGCTGGCACACAGCTGTGTCGTAGAGTAAGCAGAATCCCTGACATTCCTCTTTGTATCCCTGAACTCCCTGATTGGAGCAGGTTAACAACCCCAGTCAGGGAAGTGATATCCAATGAGACCCACCTGGCTGACCTCATTCCAATCACTACATGCATTGCCCTCTACGTCCTAGGACGTAGACCCATTCTTTTTCTTGTAGCTTCTTAAGAGGTGTTTTCGGACAAGGTCTAGTTCTTCTGACTCTGCCTCAATATGGACTCTTGTGCCCTGAGCACTGGCTGAAATTCATCTTTTTCAGGTGACAATTGCATCAAGGCTGCTGTGTCTGTCACATCTTCAAAGATTTCTTCGCTAGGCAGAGGGGCAGAGACCATGGGTTCTGACAGCCTTGCCGGATGTTCTGAGGGGTTGGCTATGTTTGCTCCTGCCTTGTTTGTGAAGTTGCAGCTTCCATGCAGTCCACATGCTTGTTCACGACTGCCTCTCCTACCCAAACTTTGTACATCAGGGGACCTGACCTCACGTCAATCATGCCTCTTACCCATGCAGGGCCATTCTCACGGTTTTGACAGCAAACGTCATCCACTGAAGTAAACTGCCACTCCTGATTAGAGGAGTCTTGTGTCCAGCACTGTCATTCCTAATACCACTTCACCCTCTCCCCCAGGTCTGTGAACATCAGATACAACCTGGTGTAGTCTTATCCTCATTAGCAACTCTATTGGAGCTGTTCCTATAGTTCCCTGAGGAGTGGTCACATAAGCAAACAGGAAGTAGGTCAGTTTGGTATCAAGTGAAACTGTAGGCTGTATCTTTAGGCCAACGTTCAAAGTTTGGGCTGCTCTTTCCACTAGACCATTGGACGATAGATGGAAGGGTGTGCAGAAAGTTTAAAACCAGAATGGATTCTGCCAGTGGTGGCACTACTGGCGGTGCATATGGCTGTGGGAGGCAGCTCAAGGCATCTACATTTGCCACTTGACATTGTTCCAACTGATAATTGTACGCATTCTGAATAACTAAATTTGACCTGATGCAAGGGGCAGCACAGCCCTGTCCTCTTTAAGTAGCTTTAGCAGGGATTTGTGGTCCATTTCTATAACAAATTTATGTCTATAAATGTTTTGGTGGAACTTTTTCACACCAAAGATGATCACCGAACTTTCCTTCTCTGTCTGAGTGTATCTTTATTCAGCATCAGCCAGAGTCTAGGAAGGATATGTTATCAGAGTTCCTCTCCACTGAGCCAATACTGGGACAACACTACCCTGATAGCATATGGGGAGGCATTGCCTGTCAGCCACATCTCACTTGGGATCATAGTGTGCCAACACCTTAGATAATACTAGCTGCTTCTTCACTTCCCTAAATGCTATGTCTTGGCTATGAAACTATTTCCAAAACTGACCCTTTTTCAACAGCAAATGTAGAAGTGCCAGGATGGAAGTCAGGTTACATATGAATTTTCTGTAATAATTCACCAACCCAAGGAAAGACCTAACTCCAGTACAGACATGGGAGCAGGGGCACCTTTGATCACACTCCCTTTATCTTCCAACAGGTGTAACCCTGTTTTGCCAAGTCTTCCCTCCTAAGGCATACATCCACCTTGGGGAAAATTTAAGCACTATGTCCTAAGTTCTCTAACTGCTCTTTATTGATCTTCCTGGTTGTTAGCATGTTATTCAGATAAATGGCGCCCAGGGATAGATGTTATAAAATGTTCTCCATCATCCTCTGGAAAATGGCACAGGATAATGTTACCCCAAAAGGCAGTCTCGTACATTGGTACAAACCCTTATTGGTATTAATTGCAGCACACATCTGGGAACCCTCATCTAATCGCAATTGCAGGTACGCATGTCCAGCTTCATGAAGGACGGCACGCCCCACAGGTTTCATGTATAAGTCCTCTACGTGAAGGACTGGGTATTTATCCAGTTGCAAAAAACAGTTCACCGTTTGTTTGAAATCCCTACAAAGGCAAACTGACCCTTCGGGCTTCATAATTGCTGCCCATTCTGGTTTGATGATTCCTCCACTGTCCAGCCTCCAGATTTCTGCCTCTAATTTTGCATGTAGACAAATGACACTGGGCAGACCATGCAGAATCGTGAAATTGATTCTTGGTCAAAATGTATGGTGGCCTTGAACCCTTTGATAGTCCCTGAAAAACTTCTGGATGTTTAATTAGGACTTCACTCAGGCAGCCATTTTCTAATCAAAAAATGTTAAACCAGTCAAGTTGAATCTTTCTCAAAAAAGTTTGCTCCACCAAGCTTGGGCCTGAGCCCTATACTAGAATGAGTTATAACTGAACCAGTTGATTCTCTTAAGAGACCAGAACTAAAGTTGTACCCTTAATCTGTAGGGGTTCCCCGGTGTAGGTCCTCAGCCTGGCCAAGGTCTTACACAAACTTAAGGGTTGGGGTCCAGAGAAATTTTGTAAAGACTAATTTTGCAGTCATTGCACTGATATCGACGTCTATTACATCTGGGTGATCATTTAAGCTGATGTTTATTTTGATTGGTTCTAATTTGGATGTTGCTAAACATTTTAATAACTGTTCCAAGCCAGATGTAGGTGTGCATTCTCCTGGATCCTGGCGTATGAGCACTCTTATTTAATTCAGGCCTAGCAAGACTCTCTTGCTGTCTCGAGCTCACAAATTACAATGGCCTACCGGCCCAGATCCTTGAGAAACTTTTAACTGTTTGGGCAAGGCTTGGATTTATTTTGGGGTTTGCTATGGGCTGACCTAGAGTCCCTCTGCTCAGGATATCTCCTGAGTGAGGCTGTGCAATTGCCTTCACTCATGCGGTGTTCCCCAAGCACAGTCACCCTGGTGAGGATGTCCACTTCCATCAGCATAGCTGTAACTCATAAGATCCACTTGCCACATTTTCTAATGACAAAGTCGGTTGCAGTGCCCGTTTGAAATCCAGTTGGGCCTCATTTAGTCGGTGTTTTGCCTGGTTAGATCATTAATCCCACACACTAAACATGTCTCAGTATCTCACTCAGGGTTAAACCAAAATCACATGCCTCTGCCATTCATCCGAACTCATCAAAAATCCCGATATGGATTCCCCTAGTTCTCGAACATGTTGAGTAAAACTGATAGCTTCTCAGAATTACAACTTGCAATTGTAATATTTCTTTGCTAAATCAAGCAATTTTTGAAATATTTTAATATCTGTTGCCTCCAGGAAGTTAGGCGAGAAACCTAAAAAGTTGCAGGTCCGCACATTGTCAAAATTAATCGTTGATTTTCATATGCCTCAATGTCATTTGCCTGGAGGAAGTTATGCATTCTTTCCACATACTGGCCCCAGTCTTTGACGGCAGGGTCAACGAGTCAAGCTTCCCAAATAGCAGTATGAAACCAGAAATGCTTACCTCAATTCCGAAGGGTCTGTTTCCATGCTGTACATCTCTATGACTCTATAATTCAAAGACAACTGTTGCAAGAGAATCTTTTCAGGGATGTGTTTTTGTCTCATTGCCGAAATAACTTCACAAAGGCTACTATCCAGTCACCAAGTCACTCTTTATTTACACATGCATAGCATATGTCACTGACCCAGCTAACACAGAGCCGGCTCCTAAACTGAGCAGATCCCCTGACTCTCCCGTTTATTTTTTGTTCATTGTTTTTCCTTTTCGTTTCCCCGGTTATATATTTTAGCCCCATACTGCCGCCTAACTGTGGTAGTGCTTATTTTTCCCAGCATCCATGTCATGTGTGTGCAGGTGTAGGACACAGTTAAAAAAAGATGTTTAAATCTTTATTTGTATTCCACCACCAGGAAGAAAGGAAACACCCGAGTGGCCAGTGACAAACAAATCCCTTCTAATCAAAGGCCAATGCTGCGTGATCAAAAATGTGAAGGGGAGGGCAGGGATTAAATCCAAATAGAATTGGAGGAGGAGACTCTCCCGTTGTTTTGTGAACAGAACCTCAAACTCTCCTGATTATTTTTTTCTCTTTCACACTACTGCCTAACTGCAGTAGTGCTTATTTTCCCCAGCACCTATGTTGTGAGTATACAGGTGTGAGACAGTGAAGGACACAAGGTGCACAAATCTTTATTCAGTTTCCACCACCAGGATGAAAGGAAACACCCAAGTGGCCAGTGACAAGCAATACCCCTCACATCAAAGGGCAATGCTGTGTGATCAAACAGTGAAGGGGAGGGCAGGGATTAAATCAAAATAGAATTGGAGGGGGAGACTCTCCTGTTTTTTTTCTCTCTGATCCAGCTCCCTCAGAACCAGCTCTCAGACAGAACAGAATCTCTGACACTCCTGTTTTTTTTTCTTTTAAACCCCACACTACCGCCTAACTGCGGTAATGCTTATTTTCCCCAGCACCCATGTTTTGTGTGTGCAGGTGTGAGACACAGTGAGAGACACAAGGAGCACGAATCTTTATTCAATTTCCACCACCAGGATGAAAGGAAACACCCAAGTGGCCAGTGACAAGCAATGCCCCTCACATCAAAGGGCAATGCTATGTGAGCAAAAAAGTGAAGGGGAGGGCAGGGATTAAATCAAAATAGAATTGGAGGAGGAGACTCTCCCATTTATGTCTGTCAGACAGGATTCCCTGATTGGACCAGGTTAACAACTCCAATAAGGGAACTCATATTTAATGAGATCCACCTGGCTGACTTGTTCGAATCACTACACAGTGAAGCTTTGGTGGTATAGACTCAATGGGCTGAAGGACTTCTTCTGCAATGTATGATTCTATGATCCCAACTGATTGGAATCCTAGAAAAATTTCCAGAGTTGAAGGTCACGAGATGGACCGTTAAGATTATTTTTCTTCAACCTGTTTACCATAATGGCAGTCGCTGAATATTTTCACATAAGACAGGCAATGCATTTTTAACACAAGAATATGTTTGTAACACAGAAGCAAAAATCAAAACTATGCTTTTTTAAAATTCATTCATGGGACGTGGCAAAAACTGGCTGATCAGCATTTATTGCCTGTTCCTAGTTGCACTTGAGAACATGTTGGTGAGCTGCCTTCTTGAACTGCTCTAGCCCACCTGCAGTGCACTGAATCACAATACCATTAGGGAGGCAATTCCAGTGATATATTTCCAAGACAGGATGGTAAGTAGCTTGGAGGGGAACTTGCAGGGAGTGGTATTCCCATGTATCTGCTACCTTTGTCCTTCTAGATAGAAGTGAACGTGGATTTGGAAGGTGCTGTCTAAGGATCTTTGACGAATTTCTGCAGGGCTTCTTAAAGCACTCTGTTCCTACTGAGTATCGGTGAGAGAGGGACTGGATGCTTGTGGATGTGGTGCCAATCAATTGAGCTGCTTTGTTCTTGATGATGGCAAACTTCTTGAACGTTATTGGTGCTGCATTCATTCAGGCAAGTGGACAGTATTACATGGGGAGTCAGGACCTTTGTTACTCGCCAAAATATTCCGAGCCTCTGGCCTGCTTTTGTGGCTGCTGGATTTATGTGGCAGGTCCAGCTGAGTTTCTCATCAGTGGTAACCCCAAGGATGTTAACAGTGATCGATTCAATGATGGTAACACTATTGAGTGTGAAGGGGCAATGGTTAAATTGTCTCTCATTGGGAGATGGTCATTTCCTAGCATTTGCGTGGCATGTAATTTGCCACTTGTCAGCCCCATCCTGGATATTGTCCAGATCTTGTTATATATGAACATGGACTGCTTCAGTATGTCAGGAGTCACAAATGCTGAACATTGGACAATCATTGACAAACATACTCACTTCTGATCTTACGATGGAGGCAAGGACATTAATAAAGCAGCTAAGTGGGATCTAGGACAATACCCTGAGGAACCACTGCAGAGAGAGCCTGGAACTGAGATGACTCACCTCCTACAACCATGACCATCTTCCTATTTGCCGGTTTTGACTCTAACCAGTATAAAGTTTGCCCTTGTATACCCATTGATTGCAATTTTGATCTGGCTCATTGATGCCACACTTGATCAAATGCAGCCTTGATGCCAAGGGCTGTCAGTCTCACCTCACCTCTGGAATTTAGTTCTTTTGAACCAAGGATGTAATGAAGTCCCCAGCAGAAACCGAATTGGGCATTACTGAACAGGCTATTGCCTACATTTTAAGACTAAGTTCCAAAATAAAAAGAAAAAATATAAAACTTTAATCACACTTATCTCATTTCAGAAGTGTCCAAAAATCAGAATAAGTATGCTTCATGTTGATGTCTGATTATATTTTTCAATATTGCTGAGTTATATAATCATTTTAGTTCAAAATTGGCAAATATCTATTCGGGTCATGGAGGATATTTGAAGAAACTTTCTTTTCAATTATGCTATTGACTCTAACCTACTTATGTTGATATTGTTGATAGAAACACAAACTTGCAAAACAGAGGTCACTCAGTCCATCATATTTTGTAAAAATGCTCCTATTTAGTCCCTTTGTCAGAGTCATACAGTCATAGAGTCATGAGGATGTACAGCATGGAAACAGACCCTTCGGTCCAACGTGTCCATGCTGACCAGATATCACAACACAATCTACTCCCACCTGCCTCCAAACCCTTCCTATTCATGTACCCATCCAAATGCCTCTTAAATGTTGCAATTGTACCAGCCTCCACCACATCCTCTGGCATAGAACATAGAACATAGAACAATACAGCACAGAACAGGCCCTTCGGCCCACGATGTTGTGCTGAATTTATAACCTAGATTAAGCACCCATCCATGTACCTATCCAAATGCCGCTTAAAGGTCGCCAATGATTCTGACTCTACCACTCCCACGGGCAGCGCATTCCATGCCCCCACCACTCTCTGGGTAAAGAACCCACCCCTGACATCTCCCCTATACCTTCCACCCTTCACCTTAAATTTATGTCCCCTTGTAACACTCTGTTGTACCCGGGGAAAAAGTTTCTGACCGTCTACTCTATCTATTCCTCTGATCATCTTATAAACCGCTATCAAGTCACCCCTCATCCTTCGCCGTTCCAACGAGAAAAGGCCGAGAACTCTCAACCTATCCTCATACGACCTACTCTCCATTCCAGGCAACATCCTGGTAAATCTTCTCTGCACCCTCTCCAAAGCTTCCACATCTTTCCTAAAGTGAGGCGACCAGAACTGCACACAGTACTCCAACTGTGGCCTAACCAAAGTCCTGTACAGCTGCAACATCACTTCACGACTCTTGAATTCAATCCCTCTGCTAATGAACGATAATACTCCATAGGCCTTCTTACAAACTCTATCCACCTGAGTGGCAACCTTCAAAGATCTATGTACATAGACCCCAAGATCCCTCTGTTCTTCCACCTGACTAAGAACCCTACCATTAACCCTGTATTCCGCATTCTTATTTGTTCTTCCAAAATGGACAACCTCACACTTGGCAGGGTTGAACTCCATCTGCCACTCCTCAGCCCAGCTCTGCATCATATCTAAGTCCCTCTGCAGCCGACAACAGCCCTCCTCACTGTCCACAACTCCACCTATCTTCGTATCATCTGCAAATTTACTGACCCACCCTTCGACTCCCTCATCTAAGTCATTAATAAAAATTACAAACAGCAGAGGACCCAGAACTGATCCCTGCGGAACTCCACTTGTAACTGGGCTCCAGGCTGAATATTTACCATCTACCACCACTCTCTGCCTTCGACCGGTTAGCCAGTTTTCTATCCAATTGGCCAAATTTCCCTCTATCCCATGCCTCCTGACTTTCCGCATAAGCCTACCATGGGGAACCTTATCAAATGCCTTACTAAAATCCATGTACACTACGTCCACTGCTCTACCCTCATCCACATGCTTGGTCACCTCCTCGAAGAATTCAATAAGACTTGTAAGGCAAGACCTACCCTTCACAAATCCGTGCTGGCTGTCCCTAATCAAGCAGTATCTTTCCAGATACTCATAAATCCTATCCCTCAGTACCCTTTCCATTACTTTGCCTACCACAGAAGTAGGACTAACTGGCCTGTAATTCCCGGGGTTATCCCTATTCCCTTTTTTGAACAGGGGCACAACATTCGCTACTCTCCAGTCCCCTGGTACCACCCCCGTTGCCAGTGAAGACGAGAAGATCATTGCCAACGGTACTGCAATTTCCTCTCTTGCTTCCCACATAATCCTAGGATATATCCCGTCAGGCCCGGGGGACTTGTCTATCCTCAAGTTGTTCAAAATGTCCAACACATCTTCCTTCCTAACAGGTATCTCTTCTAGCTTAACAGTCCGTTTCATACTCTCCTCTTCAATAATACGGTCCCTCTCGTTTGTAAATACTGAAGAGAAGTACTTGTTCAAGACCTCTCCTATCTCTTCCGACTCAATACACAGTCTCCCACTACTGTCCTTGATCGGACCTACCCTTGTTCTCGTCATTCTCAGGTTTCTCACATATGCATAAAATGCCTTGGGGTTATCCTTGATCCTATCCGCCAAGGATTTTTCATGCCCTCTCTTAGCTCTCCTAATCCCTTTCTTCAGGTCCCTTCTGGCTATCCTGTATCCCTCCACTGCTCTGTCTGAACGCTGTTTCCTCAACCTTATGTAAGCCTCCTTCTTCCTCTTTACTAGACATTCAACCTCCCTCGTCAACCAAGGCTCCCTCACACGACCATTTCTTTCCTGCCTGATAGGTACATACATATCATGGACACGTCGTATCTGCTCTTTGAAAAAGTTCCACATTTCCACCACATCCTTCCCTGACAGCCTATGCTCCTCAAATCCTGTCTTACAGCATCGTAATTTCCCTTCCCCCAATTGTAAAATCTACCTTGTTGTGCACACCTATCTCTCTCCATAACCAAGGTGAAAGTCACAGAATTGTGGTCACCATCACCAAAATGTTCACCCACTAACAAGCCCACCACTTGTCCTGGTTCATTACTGAGTACCAAATCCAATATGGCCTCCCCTCTGGTTGGACAATCTACATACTGCGTTAGAAAAGCTTCCTGGACACACTGCACAAACACCGCCCCATCCAATCTACTTGATCTAAAGAGCTTCCAATCAATATTTGGGAAGTTGAAGTCGCCCATGACTACGACCCTGTGGCTTCTGCACCTTTCCAAAATCTGTTTCCCAATCTGTTTCTCCACATCTCTGCTGCTATTGGGGGGTCTATAGTAAACACCCAAAAAGGTGACTGCACCTTTCCTATTTCTGACTTCAGCCCATACTACCTCCAGAGACAGATCCCCCTCAAACTTCCTTTCTGCAGCCGTTATACCATTTCTAATTAGCAATGCCACCCCCCCTCCTTTTTTACCACCCTCCCTAATCTTACTGAAACATCTGTAACCAGGAACCTCCAACAGCCATTCCTGTCCCTCATCTATCCACGTTTCCGTGATGGCCACAACATCGTAGTCCCAGGTACCGATCCACGCCTTAAGTTCACCCACCTTATTTCTGATATTCCTTGCGTTGAAGTATACGCACTTGAGCCCATCTCTGTGTCCGCAAGTAGTCCCTGTCAGTGCTACCTTCTCCACAGCCTCCCTACAGTCTTGGGCATCCTGACACACAGCTAGCTTACTTGCTGGACTACAAGTCCGGATCCCATCCCCCTGCCAAATTAGTTTAAACCCCCCCCCGAAGAGTGCTAGCAAACCTACCCCCCAGGATATTGGTGCCCTTCTGGTTCAGGTGCAACCCGTCCTGTTTGTACAGGTCCCACCTTCCCCAGAATGCAGTCCAATTGTCCAAATATCTGAAGCCCTCCCTCCTACACCATCCTTGCAGCCACGTGTTCAACTGCACTCTCTCCCTATTCTTTGCCTCACTGTCACGTGGCACCGGCAACAACCCAGAGATGACAACTCTGTCTGTCCTAGCTTTTAGCTTCCAGCCTAACTCCTTGAGCTCTTGAATGACCTCCCCACCCCTCTTCCTACCTATGTCGTTGGTGCCAATGTGTACCACGGCTTCTGGCTGCACACCCTCCCCCTTAAGGATTCTGAAGACACAGTCCGAGACATCTCGGACCCTAGCACCCGGGAGGCAACAAACCATCCGAGAGTCTCGCCCATGTCCACAGAACCGCCTGTCCGTCCCTCTAACTAAAGAGTCCCCTATAACTAGCGCTCTCCTCCTCTCCCCCTTTCCCTTCTGAGTCTCAGAGCCACAGACCCCTTCACTGCAGCTTACATCTGCAAGGCTGTCCCCCCCCAACAGTTTCCAAAGCTGTATACTTATTTTTTAGGGGAACGACCACAGGGGAACCCTGCACTGCCTGCTTCTTCCCCTTCCCACCTCTAACTGTTACCCAGCTACCTCTGTTCTCTGGCGTAACTATGTCCCTGTAGCTTCTATCAATCACCCTCTCAGCCTCTCGAATAATCCTCAGTTCATCCAACTCCAGTTCCAGTTCCCTAACTCGTTCAGTGAGGATCAGGATCTGACTGCATTTCCTGCAGACGAAGTCGGCAGGAGTATCGGTGGTCACCCCTACCTCAAACATCCTGCAGGAGGAACATTCCACTGCCTGCGCTGCCATGACTGTACACTTTGTCTCCAAAAACAAGAACACTGAGTCAATAACACTGAGTCACTTACCTGTGGACTTTAAAGTTAGGTTCGAGGAGGCCCTACAAAAGTAGGGCCTGGGGTCTAAAACACACCCACTCAAATACTAATCACTTACCTTCCCGCCCAGCTATGCGCTCCAACCTCACTTCCGCTGCCCACTACAGGTAAGTAATTTTGAAACAAACTGTCTTACCTTAGCTGTAGTCTCCCGGGTTCGCTTTGACTCGGCCGCTGCTCCCACTCAAATGACCGTTGGTGATTAAAGGGTGAGTATTTATACATTTACACAGCTCATTCCATACATGTACCACCCTCTGCGTGAAAACGTTGCCCCTTAGGTCTCTTTTATATCTTTCCCCTCTCACCCTAAACCCATGCCCTCTAATTCTGGACTCCCCTACTCTAGGGAAAAGACTTTGTCTATTTACCCTATCCATGCCCCTCATAATTTTGTAAACCTCTATAAGGTCACCCCTCAGCCTCCGATGCTCTGGGGAAAACAGCCCCAGCCTGTTCAGCCTCTCCCTGTAGCTCAAATCCTCCAACCCTGGCAACATCCTTGTAAATCTTTTCTGAACCCTTTCAGGTTTCACAACTTCTTTCCGATAGGAAGGAGACCAGATTTGCACGTAATATTCCAACAGTGGCCTAACCAATGTCCTGTACAGCTGCAACATGACCTCCTAACTCCTGTACTCAATACTGTGACAAATAAAGGAAAGCATACCAAACGCCTTCTTCGCTATCCTATTTACCTGCAACTCCACTTTCAAGGAGCTATGAACCTGCACTCCAAGGTCTCTTTGTTCAGCAACACTCCCTAGGACCTTACCATTAAGTGTATGAGTCCTGCTAAGATTTGCTTTCCTAAAATGCAGCACCTCGCATTTATCTGAATTAAACTCCATCTGCCACTTCTCAGCCCATTGGCCCATCTGGTCCAGATCCTGCTGTACTCTGAGGTAACCCTCTTTGCTGTCCACTATACCGCCAATTTTGGTGTCATTTGCAAACTTACTAACTGTACCTCTTATGATCGCATCCAAATTATTTATGTAAATGACAAACAGTAGAGGACCCAGCACCGATCCTTATGGCACTCCACTGGTCACAGGCCTCCAATCTGAAAAACAACCTCCACCAGCACCCTCTGTCTCCTACGTTTGAGCCAGTTCTGTATCCAAATGGCTAGTTCTCCCTGTATTCCATGAGATCTAACCTTGCTCACCAGTCTCCCATGGGGAACCTTGTCAAACGCCTTACTGAAGTCCATATAGATCACACCTACTGCTTTGCCCTCATCAATCTTCTTTCTAACTTCTTTAAAAAACTCAATCAAGTTTGTGATCATGATTTCCTACGCACAAAGCCATGTTGACTATCCCTAATCACTCCTTGCCTTTCCAAATACATGTATATCCTGTCCCTCAGGATTCCCTCCAACAACTTGCACACCACTGAGGTCAGGCTCACCGGTCTATAGTTCCCTGGCTTGTCTTTACCGCCCTTCTTAAACAAGTGGCACCATGTTTGCCAACCTCCAGTCTTCCAGCACTTCACCTGTGACTATCAATGATACAAATATCTCAGCAAGAGGCCCAGCAATCATTTCTCTAGCTTCCCACAGAGTTCTCGGGTACACCTGATCAGGTCCTGGGGATTTATCCACCTTTAACCGTTTCAAGACATCCAGCATTTCCTCCTCTGTAATCTGGACATTTTGCAAGATGTCACCATCTATTTCCCTACAGTCTATATCTTCCATATCCTTTTCCACAGTAAATACTGATGCAAAATATTCATTTAGCATCTCCCCCATTTTCTGTGGCTCCACACAAAGGCCGACGTGCTGATCTTTGAGGGGCTCTATTCTCTCCCTAGTTACCTTTTTGTCCTTTATATATTTGTAAAAACCCTTTGGATTCTCCTTAATTCTATTTGCCAATGTTTGCCCTCCTGATTTCGCATTTAAGTATACTCCTACTTCCTTTATACTCTGCTAAGGATTCACTCGATCTATCCTGTCTATACCTGACATATGCTTCCTTCTTTTTCTTAACCAAACCCTCAATTTTTTTACTGGAGAATTGACATTTCGGGCATGAGCCCTTCTTCAGCCCTGACCTGCTGCGCTTTTCCAGCAACACATTTTCAGCTCTGATCTCCAGCATCTGCAGTCCTCACTTTCTCCTCAATTTTGTTAGCCATCCAGCATTCCCTATACCTACCAGCCTTCCCTTTCATCCTGACAGGAATAAACTTTCTCTGGATTCTTGTTATCTCATTTCTGAAGGCTTCCCATTTTCCAGCCGTCCCTTATTTTTTCACAATGTTAAATTTTGATATACTTCATTGCCACCTTTTAACCCTCATTTTTTATAGACAGAACAGAACTAATTTTGCCCCACCTTTCCTTATTAGAAGTCACTCAAATCAAGTAAATGTCCTCCTTACCCATTTCACCTTGAGTCATACATCACAGAAACAGATCCTTAGGTCCACCTCATCCATGCTGACCAGATATGACCTCATTCCATTTGCCAGCATTTGGCCATATCCCTCTAAACCCTTCCTATTCATATACCCATCCAGATGGATTTTAAATGCTGTAATTGTACACACATCTACCACATCCTCTGGAAAATTGTTCCATAAATGCCCATTATCTGTGAGAAAAAGTTATCCCTCACATCCTTTTTAAGTCTTTCCCCTCTCACCTCAAACTTATGCGCTCTACTTTTGGACTCACCCACCTGAGGAAAAAGACCTTGGCTATTCATCCCATCCATGGCCCTCATGATTTTATAAACCTCTCAAAGATCACCCCTCAGCCTCTGATGCTCTAGGGAAGGCAGAGGGGTGCGGAGGGGAAGGAAGGTGGGGTCTAATTGGAATTGGCAAAAGTGTCGGAGGATGATACGTTGGATGTGTAGACTGGTGGGGTGAAAAGTGAAGAGAATATGGAACCCTGACTTTATTATGCTTGGACGGGGTGGGGTTAAAAGCAGCGGAGCAGGGAATGGAGGAGGGGGCTGTCCGGATGACACTATCAAGAACATCTTCTCCTCCCCACCCCTCTGCTTTCTACAAGGACCACTCCCTTCGGCATTCCATGGTTTGCACCACCCTCCTCACCAACACCCCTGAAAACTCAGGTACCTTCCCCTGCAACCATAAAAGATGCAAACCCGGAGGCAAACCTCCTCCCACACCTCCATTCTGGGGCCCAAACAGTCCTTCCAGGTGAGACAGAGGTTCACCTGCCTCTCCTCCCATCTAGTTTCCTGTATCCAGTGCTTTTCCACATCGATGAGACCAAATGTAAACTGAGGGCACGTTTCACCAAGCATCTCAGTCAGGTCCGTAAGGGCAAGTCTAACCTCTCAGTCACCACCCATTTCAACTCCCCTTCACACTCCCTCTCCAACATGTCCATCCTTGGTCTCCTCCATTCACAGTGAATCAGACTGTAAATTGGAGGAAAATCACCTCATCTTCCAACTGGGCAGCCTACCACCCTACAGTCAGTTCTGCTATAACGTGGTAGTTCTGTTCTCGTGCAATCCTGCATTATAAGAAAATCATGTAATAGCAGCACCATATAAACTAATAGAGCTGGAATCATGTTTCAACCATTGCATGCTTTAAAACCTTGCATTTTAGAAACACTGTCCCCAATCCATCGATGGTGTGATAGTGAATTCACATTAACTAAATGCATGCTTTAGCAGAAAGACCTGTAACCTTCCCACCCATCCCAGTCTCCATTTCCAGGACCACCAACAGCCTTCCACCCCTCCAACCAACCCCTCCATTCAGCTACCAACCGGATTCATTCCTATTGACCTACTAGGCCGTCCCTAATATTCACCTATCACAACCTCACCACTCCACCCCTCACTCATCCACAACTCTTCCCCTCCACTTCTCTTTATCTGCAGCTCCACCTATCCTCGCCTCCATTCCTCAAGAACAATTATACCTGAAATGTCAACTTGTCCACCTCCTGATGCTGCTTGGCTTGCTGTGCTCTTCCAGCCTCCTGCTTGTCTACTTTATACCTGACCTATATCTGCTTTCAATTTTACTCACTTTCTACTTTATCCTGCAAAAGCTGATTGGGGGCAGATGTTTGAGGATAAAGGGACAGCTGGAAAAATGGGAAGCCTTCAGAAATGAGATAACAAGAATGCAGAGAAAACATATTCCTGTTAGGATGAAAGAAAAGGCTGGTAGGTATAGGGAATGCTAGATGACTAAAGAAATTGAGGGTTTGGTTAAGAAAAAGAAGGAAGCATACATCAGGTTTAGACAAGATAGATCATGTGAATCCTTAGAAGAGTATAAAGGAAATATGAATATACTTAAGAGGGAAATCAGGAGGGCAAAAAGGGGACATGAGATAGCTTTGGCAAATAGAATTAAGGAGAATCCAAAGAGTTTTTACAAATACATTAGGACAAAAGGGTAACTAGGGAGAGAATAGGGCCCCTCAAAGTTGAGCAAGGCTGCCTTTATGTGGAGCCACAGAAAATGGGGGAAATATTTTGCATAAATATTTACTGTGGAAAAGGATGTGGAAGTTATAGACTGTAGTGAAATAGATGGTGACATCTTGCAAAATGTCCAGATTACAGAGTAGGAAGTGCTAGATGTCTTGAAACGCATAAAAGTGGATAAATCTCTAAGACCTGATCAAGTGTACCCGAGAACTCTGGGGGAAGCTAGAGAAGTGATTGCTGGGCCTCTTGCGGAGATATTTGTATCATCGATAGTCACAGGTGAGGTGCCGGAAGACTGGAGGTTGGCTAACATGGTCTAATATTGGCTAAGGCCTAGGGAGTGTTGTTGAACAAAGAGACCTTGGAGTGTAGATTCATAGCTCCTTGAAAGTGGAGTCACAGGTAAATAGGATAGCGAAGGTGGCGTTTGGTATGCTTTCCTTTATTGGTCACAGTATTGAGTACAGGAGTTGGGAGGTCATGTTGCAGCTGTACAGGACATTGGTTAGGCCACTGTTGGAATATTGCGTGCAATTCTGGTCTCTTTCCTATCGGAAAGATGTTGTGAAACTTAAAAGGGTTCGGAAAAGATTTCCAAGGATGTTGCCAGGGTTGGAGGATTTGAGCTATAGGGAGAGGCTGAACAGGCTGGGGCTGTTTTCCCTGGAGCGTCGGAGGCTGAGGGGTGACCTTATAGAGGTTTACAAAATTATGACAGGCATGGATAGGGTAAATAGGCAAAGTCTTTTTCCAGGGTTTGGGGAGTCCAGAACTAGAGGGCATAGGTTTAGGGTGAGGGGGGAAAGATATAAAAGAGACCTATGGGGCAACTTTTATCACACAGAGAGTGGTACGGGTATGGAATGAGCTGCCAGAGGAATTGGTGGAGGCTGGTACAGTTGCAACATTTAAGAGGCATTTGGATGAATATATGAATAGGAAGGGTTTGAAGGGATATGGGCTGAGTGTTGGCAGGTGGGACTCGATTGGGTTGTGATATCTGGTCAGTTGGACTGAAGGTTCTGTTTCCATGCTATACATCTCCGACTCTAAATACCATTTCAAAACTATAATCCACACTAGGTCCCCTCTTTAGTCACAGAAATTAGCTCTTTGCCAGTTGAGCATTTTATCTTTTCTATTTTTTTTTAACAAATCTATTTGAACATTGTGATTTTGTGGCCACTGTTAGCCACATGGTATCTAACTAGAAAACACTCCACTGAATTCCCAGAAACAGACACATTGTTTTCAACTTTGTTGAAGTATTTGTTTTTTTTAATCATTTATTAACATGAAAATACAGTGGATGTAGGAGTTTTAAGTTCACAAACCAAATTTTAACATGATAACACGAAATTGCTCCAGCAAAATACAATGATCCTGTATTTTAAATGTGGAAATATATAAGTCAAAAAAAATATTTCAACATTGGACCATGATGAGTCAGGAAATTGCAGGTCAATATCAAGGCATGCACAAACTTATGCAACACACATGAATTTCTGATAAATAAATCTTTCTATATTATCCATAATATCACTTGGATCAGCTGGACAGACTTGGTAATCCTGGGTATGAGCCTTTCCAATCCTTTCCAGCACAGCATTGTGAATGGAAGGCATGGAGTTTAAGGAGTTCAATATCTGCAGCTGATCAATGGGTCACTGACTTATTTCTTTAACCTTCAAAGCCTGCAGCATAGCAGCTGCTGACTTGCAAGGATGAGCTGTTGACACAACAACAACAGGACAGGTCCCATCATGTTGACGATCCGCTACCAATTTTGCCATAGCAGTGTCTGGGTCCAGAAGGTAAACTGTGGATCTGTAAACAGAGTAGATAGCATCCAGGCACTCTCCCTCCGAACACCAGTCTGACATAAAGTCATGTTGAATTCTCTCAAGTAAAGGGTTTAGCACCTGAAAGTAATATTGTTCTTTCAGCTGGGAAAACAGCTTGGTCATCAGCAATCCATCACCTTGTGAAACAAGATGTAAATATCTTTCAATGTTGGAGGCCTTGAGAACATCTAATGTCGGAGAAAAAGCAGTCACATTTCCATGCCTCAAATCATATTTGCCAGTCCTTATGAAATCAGTCAGTGTGGCATCTTGATTAGAAGCACAAATAAATTTACGAATTGGAATCCCCATATATTTTGCATATACTGCTGCCAATATATTATCAAAGTTACCTGTGGGAATACAAACATCAATTGGATCTCCGAAGGTAATTACACCTTGATTGATAAGATCAAGATAAGAAGAGGCATGATAGACTACCTTTGGCAGCAAACAAGCCAGTTTGTTGAGTTTGCAGTATACAAAGCTGTACCATACTCAACAGTTAGGAAGCCTCTGTAGTCAGAATTTGTGAATATTTGTTTTATAATCATTTGACAAAAATCAAAGTTAGATTTGACACCAACAGACTTTACATTTTCTGCTTTGTAACTAATCATCTGTGCTTTCTGAACCTGACTCATTCTCTCTTCAGGAAAGAATGTGAGAATTGCAATTCTTTGTTTGTCAGCATCACTGAACATCCAGAAAGCCATCCAGAACAGCACACCCATATCCCCAGAAGTAACAACTAGAATTAGATAATTGCAAGTTCTAGGCATGCAATATGCAAATAGCTGTGGTAACATCTGCAATGCAATGTCCATGAAGGAAACTGTGGGTCCATAAAACAATTCAAGAAGAAATTGGCTGCTGCCCAAATGTCTGACAGGTGCTATCTTGTTACAAGAAAAATTCTGTCCATATGCTTTCATTACCATCTCTCGCAGGTTGACAGCTGGCACATCATTAGGATGGATGAACTTCTCATGTAGGATTTGTGCCTGTTCAGTGTAAGAAGCTTCAACCAATCTTTGCCACTCTCCAGCAGTCAATTCTGGAAGTGGATCTTGCAGGCACAAAGAGACCTCCATATAAAGCCAGGCCTTCGATAACAACATCAGTGAAGAAGCCAGGGTTTTGCATGAACTCAGAGTCATTATTTACACTTCTGGTTGAAACAAATATTCCTGATGTAGAGTCTTAATACCTCTTTATACCATCAAGTATCTTCACAGCAACTGCTTCAGCTGTGTCACCAGCCTGACAGAGGACACGTACATCATACCACTGGTGGTAAAACTGCTGTCTGTACTGAAATGTGTCTTGCACTGAAACACCAGGCCTCAGCCCTACAATATGGTCAATATTCATCCCTTCAAGTCTTTCCAGTATATCTTCAAGCGATACGTCAAGGTAAACAATAATTCTATTCTTTTTAACATGGTTCATACTAGAGAGATGCATAGGATTGGACCCAGTAAGAGAAATAACACCTCTGACTGTTGAAAGCTTCTGAACGATTTCTCCCTCCTCTTGCAAAAATAGTTCCTCACCAACCTCCTGCAGCTTCTGAGCAACACTCATGTGCCATGTCTTTTCAAGTATCTCATTAATATTTATTACAGGAAGGCCAGTAATCTGACCAATAAACACTGCTACTGTTGTCTTCCCTGCACCAGGAGCACCAAGAAGAACAATGTTCTTTTCGCCAACAAGTGACTTAGGTGTAGACAGCATTGTGGACAGCATCAATTTAGCATATTTTGAAAAGAGGAACGTCTTTCGAAATGTTAAAGCAACCTTTCTGTTGAGTGGAATTAAAGATTGATTGCATACCTGTCTGTGAAAGAGTCTGTGCATCAGGTGACGCACACCTGCATAAATCACCCTGGGCATTCTGATCTACAGTCAGACAAGGACATGTTCTAAAATAATAAGAAGACAAAAGGTTGTTCTAAATTACATAAACTACAATATTAAAGCATCATTAATTTTCTTCAAGTACAATTAAAGAAGCAACTAAAATCAATAGATATCTACAGAACTGAAAACTAGATTTGTTATAGCATTTTGTATTTTGTCATTTTGCTAAGACTAGGGCCTCAGGTAATGTTGTAGAACAGAGGTTCAGGGACAGGTCACAGGTAGACATGGTGGTTAAAATGAAGGTTTGCCTTCATTGTTCAATCCTTTGAGTATAGGAGTTGGAAGTCATATTGAGGTTGCACAGGACATTGGTGAGGCCTCTTCTACGTCCAGTTCTGGTCGCTCAGTTAAAGGAAAGACATTATTAAGCTCGAAAGGGTTCAGTAGATGTTGCCAGGCACGGAAGATTGAATTATAAAGAAAGGCTGCACAGGCAGGGAACTTTTTCCACTGGAGTGTAGGAGGTTGACACACACCCTTATCGAGGTTTATAAAATCACAAGGTGTATAGATAGGGGTAATGGTAGGTGTCTTTTCCATAGAATGGGGGATTTCAAGACTAAGGGACATACTTTTAAGGTGAGAGGAGAGAGATTTAAAAAAGACATGAAGGACAAATTCTTTATACAGAGGGTGGTTCGCATGTGGAATGAAGTGGTGGATGTGAGCATAGTTACAACATTTAAAAGAAACTTAGATAAATACATGAATAGGAAAGGTTTGAAGGATATGGGTCAGCAGCAGGCAGGTGGGATTAATTTAGTTTGGGATTATGTACGGCATAGACTGATTGGACCGAAGGGTGTTTCCATGCTTTACGACTCTGTCTCAACATGTGAAATGTGAACTGTAAAATGCTTTATTATGCAAACCGAGCTTGCTGACATCGAATCACTTTTTTAAAATTCATTTCTGGGACATGGGCATCACTAGCTAGCCAGCATTTATTGCCCATCCCTAGTTGCCCTTGAGAAGGTGGTGTTGAGCTGCCTCTTGACCACTGCAGTCCACCTGCTGTGGAGTGACCCACAATGCCATTTGGGAGGGAATTCCAGGGCCTAGACCCAGTGATGGTGACAGGATGGCAATATATTTCCAATTCAGGATGGTAAGTGGCTTGGAGGGGAACTTGAAGGTGTGGTGTTCCATGTATCTGCTGAATTTGTCCTTCTAGATGGAAGTGTTTGTGCATTTGGAAGGTGCTGTCTGAGGATCGTTGGTGAATTTCTGTAGTGTATCTTGTAGATTGTACTACTGCTGCTACTGACTGTCAGTGGTGGAGGAAGTGCATGTTTATGGCTATGATGCCAATCAAGTGGGCTGCTTTGTCCTGGATGGTGTCAAACTTCTTGAGTGTTGTTGGAGCTGCATTCATCCAAGCAAGTGGGGAGTATTCCATCACACTCCTGAATTGTGTCTTATAGATCGTACTAAGACTTTGGGGAGTCAAGAGGTGAGTTAGTCGCCACAGTATCCTTAACCTCTGACCTGCTTTTGTAGCCACGGTGTTTATGTGGTGAATATAGTTGAGTTTCTGGTCAATGGTAAGCCTAAGGTCATTGATAGTGGGGAATTCAGTTCTAGTAACACCATTGAATGTCAAGAAGCAGTGGTTATATTGTTTCTTGTTGATGGTCATAGCCTGCTATTTGTGTTACGTGAGTGTTACTTGCCACTTGTCAGTCCAAGCCTGATTACTGTGCAGAATTTGTTGTAGTTGAACATAGACATGCTTCAGTACCTGAAGAGTGCTAAACATTGTACAATCATCGATTAGCATCCTCACATTTGACCTTTTGACGGAGAGAAGAAGCTGAAGATGGTTGGGCCTAGGACATACCTTGAGGAACTCCTGCAGAGATGCTCTGGAGCTGAGATGGCTCACGTCCAAAAACCACAATTATCTTCCTATGTGTCAGGTATGACTCCAACTACTGGGGAGCTTGTCCCCAATGCCCATTCATTCCAGTTTTGCTAGGACTCCTTGATGGCACACATAGTCGAATGAAGCTTTGATGTCAGGGGCTGTCACTCTAACCTCATCTCTGGAATTCAGCTCATTTGTCCATGTTTGGAACCAAGGCTGTAATGAGGTCACAAGTTAAATAGCCCTGGTGGAACCCAAACTGGACATTACTGAGCAGGGTTTTGCTGACCAGGTTCTGCTTGATAGCATTATTGATCATACCTTCCATCACTTCACTGATAATTGAGAGTAGACTGGTGAGGCAGTAATTGGTCGAGTTGGATTTGCACTGTTTTTATGCACAAGACATACATGGGAAATTTTCCACATTGTAGGGTAAATGCCAGTGTTGTAACTGACTGGAACAGCTTGGCTACGGAAGCAGCAAATTCTGGAGCACAAGTCTTCAGTACTATTGCCGTAATGTTGTCAGGGTCCATAGACTTTGCAATATCCAGTATCTGCAACAACTTCTTGATATCATGTCAAGTGAATTGAATTGCTTGAAGACTGGTATCTGTAATTTTGGGGATCACTGGCCAAGATGGATCAGCCACACAACACTTCTGGCTGAAGATTGCTGCAAATGCTTCAGCCTTATCTTTTGCACTGATGTGTTGGATTCTTCCATCAATGCAGATGGGGATATTTCTGGAACCTCCTCCCCAGTGAGTTGTTTAATGTCTACCACCATTCCTGAGACAGGACTGCAGAGCTTTGATCTATTGATTGTGGGATCGCTTAGTTCTATTTATCATTTGCTGCTTATGCTGTTTAGCATGCAAGGAATCCGAGGTTTAGGGTGTAGGTTTGCTCGCTGAGCTGTAGGTTTGATATCCAGACGTTTCATTACCTGGCTAGGTAACATCATCAGTGGTGACCTCCAAGTGAAGCGAAGCTGTTGTCTCCTGCTTTCTATTTATATATTTGTCCTAGATGGGGTTCCTGGGGTTTGTGGTGATGTCATTTCCTGTTCGTTTTCTGAGGGGTTGATAGATGGTATCTAGATCTGTGTGTTTGTTTATGGCGTTTTGGTTGGAGTGCCGGGTCTCTAGGAATTCTCTGGCATGTCTTTGCTTAGCCTGTCCCAGGATAGATGTGTTGTCACAGTCGGATTGGTTGGTTTTTTCCATCCGTGTGTAGGGCTAAGAGGGAGAGAGGGTCGTGTCTTTTTGTGGCTAGCTGGTGTTCATGTATCCTGGTGGCTAACCTTCTTCCTGTTTGTCCTACGTAGTGTTTGTGGCAGTCCTTGCATGGAATTGTGTAGATGACGTTAGTTTTGTCCATGGGTTGTACTGGGTCTTTTAAGTTTGTTCATTTTTGTTTGAGAGTGTTGGTGGGTTTGTGTGCTACTAGGATTCCGAGGGGTCTTAGTAGTCTGGCTGTCATTTCTGAAACTTCTTTGATGTATGGTAAGGTGGTTAGGGTTTCTGGTTGTGTTTGGTCTGCTTGTCGTGGTTTGTTCTTGAGGAATCTGCGGACTGTATTTTTTGAGTATCCGTTCTTCTTGAATACGTTGTGTAGGTGGTTCTCCTCTGTTTTCCGAAGTGTGTCCATGCTGCAGTGTATGGTGGCTCATTGGAATAGTGTTCTGATACAGCTTCATTTGTGTGTGTTGAGATGATTGCTGATGTAGTTAAGTATTTGGTCAGTGTTTGTCGAAAGAAAGGACAACGGAGAACTACAAACCTGCGTATACAGAAAACCGACAAACACTGACCAAATACTTAACTACACCAGCAACCATCTCAACACACACAAACGAAACTGTATCAGAACACTATTCCAATGAGCTAGCACACACTGCAGCACAGACGAACTTCGGAAAACAGAGAACCAGCTATACAACGTATTCAAGAAGAACGGATACTCAAAAAATACAGTCCACACATTCCTCAAGAATAAACCACGACAAGCGGACCAAACACAACCAGAAACCCTAACCACCATACATCAAAGAAGTTTCAGAAATGACAGCCAAACTACTAAGACCCCTCGGAATCCTAGTAGCACACAAACCCACCAACATTCTCAAACAAAAGCTAAGAAACTTAAAAGACCCAGTACGGCCCATGGACAAAACCAACGTCATCTACACAATTCCATGCAAGGACTGCCACATACACAACATAGGATACACAGAAAGAAAGTTAGCCACCAGGATACATGACACCAGCTAGCCACAAAAAGACACGACCCTCTCTCCCTCTTAGCCCTACTCACGGATTAAAAAAACCACCAATTCGACTGAGACAAAACATCTATCCTGGGACAGGCTAAGCAAAGACATGCCAGAGAATTTCTAGAGGCCCAGCACTCCAACACAATGCCTAAACAAACACATAGATCTAGATACCATCTTTCAACCCCTCAGAAAACAAACAGGAAATTACATCACCACAAACCCCAGGAACCCCATCCAGGACAAACATATAAATAGAAAGCAGGAGACAACAGCTTCGCTTCACTTGGAGGTCACCACTGATGATGTTACCTAGCCAGGTAACGAAACGTCTGGATATCAAACCTACAGCTCAGCGAGCAAACCTACACCCTAAACCTTAGGTCTGAGCTACAAACCTTGCAAAAATGCAAGGAATCCTGTTTTCTGGCTTCACCAGGTTGACACCACTTTCAAGGAAGCTTAGCGCTGTTCCTGACATGCCCTCCTGCATTCTCCATTGAACCAGGGTTGATCC
The DNA here is from genome assembly GCF_047496795.1 of Chiloscyllium punctatum. Taxonomy (NCBI): domain Eukaryota; kingdom Metazoa; phylum Chordata; class Chondrichthyes; order Orectolobiformes; family Hemiscylliidae; genus Chiloscyllium; species Chiloscyllium punctatum. The sequence continues at coordinate 85,883,032 of NC_092746.1, read as the reverse complement.
CCTGGCTTGATAGTAATGGTTGAGTGGAGGATTTGCCAGGCTATGAGGTTACTGTCATGAAGGTGGAGAAGTGTACTGTACCTTTAAGAAAGTTAAAAGCTAGCAGAACTACCTGACAGCACCAAGTATTCTGAACAAGATATAATTGGTCCTGCAGCATGTAGCTGGTTGGCTGGAAACAAAAACAAATTTGAATTAGGCAAATCAGTTTAAATTATACCACAAACGATACCAAACTCCAATCAAGTTTGAATTTAGTATATTGATAATACTAAAATCCAATGACACAATCTGGTGCTTTGGGGGTATAACACCGGGAGAACATGAACAGTTGCAGGAGAACCGCCAAGCCACTAGCATGTACAGACTGCCTGCAACACAGCTCTCTTAAAGGTAGCTTTATCAGTCAATGATCTGTGAAACCGAAATCCCTAAGAAAAAGAAAACCTACAGAGGAAGGTACAGAGGGAAGATTCAACAGCTGCCTGCTTTTGAAACCTGAATTTTGGAAAGTCTTATTCGGGGGTTTTTATCAGACTAGTATTATAGAAGGGAAAGTAAACATTAGGTTAGGAGGAAGAAGTATAAATAGTTGTTAGTTAATTATCCTCTGTTATACTTCAAGAAATAAAGTTGTTAATTTTTCTTTAAATAGTTCTTGCCCTCTCAAATTTTAACAGATTACAACACGGTTTAAATTATTTCTGTGTTGCAGGTTTAAATTGGGGGCAGGGTGGGTCTACCTTGTGTCATAACAATTTGGGGGCTCGTTGTCAGGATTTGAACTGGTTTAAACAGATTTGAATAGATTTGGGCTATGAGAATTCCCAGCAAGTTTAAACACTTGCAGGTGAGTGTCCTAGATCTTAATGTAAGTGAGATAATTTGTTTAATTTCAGTGACTTGTGGTTGATTAAGTTAAAAGTGAGAGAAATGGCTCATAAAATTGCTAAAGACGTTCTGGGATTTGAAGGTGATTGTCAAATTTGCCAAAAGATTGAGAAGGAAAGAAAAGGCCATACTTTTAGAATTAGCAAAGTAGTTAGTATTGGGTTTAACCAAGGACAAAAGTAAAGCTGAAATTGTCAGGGAATTACTCAAACACTTCGATGTGCCAGAGAAACAGACAAGTGTAGTAGAGGTATAAAAACTTAAATTACAATTGAGGAAAATGGAGTTAGAAGATAAACAGAGAAAGGGGGGGGGGAGAGAAGGTTCTTAGCTGATCAAAGAGATAGAAGAAAGGGAGAGAGAAGGAGAGCGAGAAGCTAGAGAAAAAGAGAGAGAATTTGAAATTGAGAAGTTGCAACTTAGTCAGCATAGTTATGTTAACAGGATGGAGATTAAAAGAGAAGGTAGTAAAATATACAAATATGTCAAAACTCTGCCACATTTTAATGAGAAAAATGTTGAAGCCTTTATTTCATTTGAAAAATTGGCTAGGCAGATGGAGTGATCTGAGGATTCATGGGTAATGCTAGTTCAGATTAAACTGGTAGGCAGAGCTAGTGAGGTATTTGCCGCGCTGTCAGATGAGGGGGTCAAGAGAATATGAAGAGGTTAAACAGGCTATTTTAAATGCTTATGAACTGGTACTAGAAGCATATTGACAGCCGTTCAGAAACATAAAGAAGGCGCCAGGTCAGACTTGTGTTGAGTTCAAAAGAATTAAACATAGTCATTTTGCTTTAAAAATAGATAGTACCTTTGCTGCTCTAAGAGAGATTATTCTGCTGGAGGAGTTTAAAAACTCACTTCCAGAGATGCTAAGAATTTATATGGAGGAACAGAAAGTTCAGCACAATTAGTAGACGAATACATGTTGGTGCATAAGATGAGCTTCCGGCCAGAATTTCGTCCTGTGAGGGATAGAAGTTGGGAGAATGGGAGATTCTACGCTACAAAACCAAGAGTACAGAACACTTGTAAGAATGTACCAGATGCTAAAAAAGATGCCCAAGGGGGTGTAAAGGAGGTGAAAGGTCTCAGGTGTTTCCACTGTGGTAAAGTGGGACACATAGTGCTGGTCATGAAAGAAAGGCACTGTGGGAAAAGATGTGGTAAAATAAGCTAAATCAGTGGCATTAGTGAAGGTAGTAAAAGAGACCCCCAAGAATAGCCGAGGACCTGCAAGAGAGTGCACAGCCTAGGCAGGAGTTAGGTATGGAGTTGGTACCAGATCTCTACAAAGAATTCGCCACTCTGGGTAAAATTTACTCAAAGTACGGGGGAGAAGGACAAGAAGTTTTAATTTTGAGAGATACAGGATCTAACCAGTCGCTGATAATAAGAAATGAGAGAATATGCACTCTTTCTGATCTGTTACCCAAGAGTGTGGTATTTTGTGGGATAGATGGACAGAAATGTAGCTATGTAAGATCAGATCCTCAAGATTGGGGAAGTTACAGTGACAGTGATTGACAGTGTGTTAGTTTCAGGAATTCAGTTTGTACTTGGGAATGATTTGGTAGGATCCAATGTTGGCGTGACACCCCTTGTTGTGGAGAAGCCCAAGGAAGACCAAGAAATTGAGGAGTTAAAACAGAAATATCCTGGTATTTTCCCAGATTATGAAGTAATCAAATCCCACTATTATAAGTCACTGCATGAAATGAAAAATAAAGAGAAAGACGAAGGAGTTGAGGTTTTTTGCCATTAGGGATGCCCCAAATGAATGTCCTCAGTTCTCTCTCTTCAAGTTAATGCTCAGCCATGAAGTGAGAGGCTTTTTAAAATTAATTAAAGAAAAATTGACAGGACCAAAATCGGAGATCTCACACTTAGATTATGTGTTGGAGGTGAAGGAGAGACTAAATTGAGTAGGTAAGTTAGCTAAACAGCACCTAAACAGGACACAGTATAGAATGAAGTAGGTGGCAGATAAAAGCTCGGAGACTCAGATATTTTCCCGAGGGGATGACATGTCAGGACTGTTACCAGTGATAGGAGATCCCTTCAAAGTCAGGTTTAATGGTCCCTATCAAATTGAGAAAAAGTTGAGTCAGGTGAACTAGCTAGTAAAGATGCCAGATAGAAAAAAAAAGGTATCAGGTATGTCGTGAACATGTTGAAACCGTATTATACTAGAGAGAAAGAATTGGAGAAATAGGTGATAGTTACTGCCCTCCAAAGTGAGGAATCAAATCCAGATAATGTGGATTTTGATGTGCCTCAAAATAGATTAAAAGATGAAAAAGTCTTTGGGGAGTTGGATAGGTTACTAAGCTATCTGTCTCAAGAGCATAGAATGCAGTTGAAAGATTTGTTACTGCAGTATAAGGACATATATAAGGATCAGATCGAGAGGACTAATGCTATTGTACATGACGTAGACATAGGGAATACTGCTCCGATAAAACAACACCTCTATCAGCTTAAGCCTTTCAAAGCCAGACAGGTCCAGATGAAGGTGGAGGTCATGTTCGACGAGGATATCATTGAACTGAGCCAGAGCGAGTGAAATTCGTCGAACGTCTTAGATCTCAGACCTGACAAGACTCAACGATTCTGCGTGGATTACTGGAAGGTCACCGCTGTTACCAAATCTGACTCATATCAATTCCAAGGTTGAAGGACTGTATCGACAAAGTCAGACAAGCTAGTTACATAACCAAGTTGGACTTAATGCATGGTTACTGGCAGGTACCTTTATCAGAGACGGTGAAAGAAATTTCTGTATTTGTAACCCCAAATCAGCTGTATCAATTTAAAGTGATGTTCTTTGGAATGAAGAATGCACCCTCCACATTCCAAAGATTCACACAACCACAGTTGTGGCTCGGTTAACAAACTGTGCAGTCTATTTGGACAACGTAGTGATCTTTATTAAGCCCTGAAAAGATCACATGGTACAGTTGGCAGAGCTCTTCGAACAACTACGAGAAGCCAAACTGGTAATAAACTTAAGTAAAACTGAATTCATCAAAGCAGAGGTGACATTCTTGGGACATAACGTCGGTCATGGAAGGTTGACCCCACAGGACGCCAAGATGGAGGCCATCGAGGAAATTCCACGATCAACCTCAAAGAAAGACATGCTTCGATTCTTAGGGCTCAGCGGATTCTATTGGAAGTTTGTTCCAAACTTCAGCAGTGTAATGGCACCATTTGCGAAAGAAGAACACAGTTTTGGCAGACAGAACAATGCCAGAAGGCATTCAACCACTTGAAATTTTCAAAACCTTTTCAAGTTGCCGTTGATGCTAGTGAAATACGAGTTGGAGCTGTACTCCTACAAGAAGATGAGGATGGGATTGATCTGCCAGTTGGTTACTTTTTGAAGAAGACCAACACCCAGAGAAAATATTCCACGGTCGAAGAACAACTATTGAGTTTGGTACTGGCCTTACAACATTTTAATGTGTATGTCACGAACAATGTGTCAGAGAGGGTGGTGTACATGGATCACAACCCTCATACATTCTTAGAACGCTTTAAAGACAAGAATATGAGACTATTTCATTGGAGTCGCATGCTACAGACTTTAAATTTAAAAATCATATGGGTTGCAGGTCGTGAGAATGTAATCACAGATGCGCTATCGCAGATTTAACTGACAAAGTTTAGATGAGATTTATATTTATTTAATACTATATATACACATATATGGGAAGATGTTAAGTTGAACAGAAATTAAAGTTATCTGTATGTTAAGGCAATGTGTTTAAAGAATACGAAAAAAAAGCCATCTTTTCATTATGATGGTTCCTTTTTTCTTAAGGGGGCAGGTATTATGAAGGTGTAGAAGTGTACTGTACCTTTAAGAAAGTTAGAAGCTAGCAGAACTACCTGACAGCACCAAGTATTCTGAACAAGATACAATGTAACATTTTGGTCCAGCAGCGAGTGTAGCTGGTTGCCAGGAGACAAAAAACAAATTTGAATTAGGCCAATCAGTTTAAATTATAGCACAAAAAAACTCCAATCAAGTTTGAATTTAGTATATTGACAATATTACAAACCAATGACACAATCCAATGCTTTGGGGGTATAACACTAGGAAAACGTGAACAGTTGGAGGAGAATTGCCAAGCCGTTAGCATGTACAGACTGCCCAACTCTCAACTCTCTTAAAAGTATCTTTATCAGTCAATGACCTGTGAAACAGAAATCCCTAAGAAGAAGTAAACCTACAGAGGAAGATACAAAGGGAAGATTCGATAGCTGCATGGTTTTGAAATCTGAATTTTGGGAAATCTTAATCGGGAGTTTTATCAGACTAGTATTATAGAAAGGAACAAACGATAGGTTAGAGGAAGGAGTTGTACATAGTTGTTAGTTTATTATTCTGTTAAATTTTAAGAAATAAAGTTGTTAATTTTTACTTTAAAATAGTTCTTGGTCTCTCAAAATTGAACAGATTACAGCATGGCTTAAATCATTTCAGTGTTGCAGGTTTAAATTGGGGAGGGGAGGGGGAGGGTTTACCCTGTGTTGTAACAGCTACAAATTGTGCTGGAGTACACTTCTACTGCTGTTGATGACCCACAGCGCCTCAAGCATGCTCCGTCTTGAGTTGATAGATCTGTTGAAGTCTGGCCCAATTGCCACAGTGATAGAGCCACACAACAAGATGAAGGTTATTTTCAATGTGAAGTCGGGACTTCGTTTCCACAAGGACTGCGCGGTGTTCACTCTTACCAATACTGTCATGGACAGATGCAACTACAGCTGGCAGATTGGTAAGGATCAGGTCAGTATATTTTTCCCTCTTGTTGGTTCCCTCATCACCTGCCGTGGACCTAATCTAGCAGCTATGCCCTTTAGGAGTCAACCAGCTCGATCATTAGTCCTGCTGTTGAACCATTTTGGAGGTGGACACTGAAATCCCTCACCCACAATACATTTTCTGCCCATACCAACCTCAGTGCTTCCTTGAAGTGTTGTTCAACATGGAGCAGTACCGATTCATCAGCTGAGGGAGGACAGTATGTGGTAATCAGCAGGAGGTTTCCTTAGTCCATGTTTAACATGAAGCCACAATACTCCATGAGGTCCGGAAACAATGTTGACGACTTCCAGGGCAACTCCCTTCTGACTGTAAAGCACTGTGCCACCACATGTACTATCTCTATCCTGCCAGTGGGACTGGACGTATTCAGGGACGGTGTCTGGGACACTGTCTGTAAGGTAAGATTCCCTGAGTACAAATATGTCAGGCTGTTGCTTGCCTTGTCTGTGAGACAGCTCTCCTAATTTTGGCAGTAGCCCCCAGTTTTTAGTCAGGAGAACTTTTTTAGGCAACAGAGTTGTTTCTGCTGTTGTCTTTTCCAGTGCCTGGGTTGGTGCCAGGTGATCCAACCAGTTTCATTTCTTTGAAACTTTGTAGCAGTCAGTACAACTGAATGGCGTGATATACCACTTCAGAGGACAACTGAATGTCAACCACATTACCGCAGGTCTGAAGTCACATGTAGGCCAGGTGAGGATGGCAGATTTCCTTCCCTGAAGGATATGAGTGAATCAGATTTTTTTTCTCTGACAATCGACAATGATTTCAGTAGATTCTTAATTCCAGATTTTTTTTCAGTGAATTCAATTCCACCATCTTGAGTGGCAGAATTCGAACCTGGGTCCCCAGAATATGAGCTGAGTTTCTGGATTAATAGTTTCATGATAATATCACTAGGCCATCACCTCTTCTTTTCTTATGGTCATGTCAAACTTCTGTTCTGTGCAGGCTATCTGATTCTCAATTTGTCAAGTGTGAAACCATTTAGCAAATGACAAATTTACACCATTTAGAGTCTCTATCTCAAGGCTACATTGGAAAACAAACTTGGGCTAGACTTTGGGGAGCAAAGCCAGTTGCTCAAGTTGAGAAATTTACCAACTTGCCAAACCCACTTCAGTATAATACCCCAAATGCATTATTTTTGATCTGGGGGTGGGGTAGAGCATGAATAGAATCAGATCCATGGATTCTGGAAACAGCATAGGCTGCCAGAAGGCTAGCAAGGTGGTTAGAAGACCCAACTTAGATCTCTGGGAATTTGTCCCTTTTCTTGTTGTTAGACCCTCTAGCCTTCACCCATCAACAACCACCCATGGTGGGTCCCTATACCCTCCAAGTTACTTCCACAGCCATTCACACACAATTTTACATTCGCTAGCCCCAGGAGACATTAAAGCATTGAAGAAATACTTCCGACACTCTTACATAATTGTAAGGAAGCCAAACTTTCACTGGTCTCTTCAAGCTTTCAAAAAAAACTGTGAATGCCAAGCTGTCCACTGAGATGACCGTAGCACCTGAAACACAGCTAAGTATTCATAATACATAGAAACATAGAAAATAGGAGCAGACGTAGGGCATTCTGCTCTTTAAATTTGCTCTGCCATTCAATGTGATCATGACTCATGATCTAACTCAGCATCCTGCACCTACTTTCTCTCCATACCTTTTAATGCCTTCATCCCTAAGACCTAGGGTGGCACAGTGGCTAGCACTGCTGCCTCACAGCACCAGAGACCCGGGTTCAATTCCCGCCTCAGGCAGACTGTCTGTGTGGAGTTTGCACATTCTCCCAGTGTCTACGTGGGTTTCCTCCGGGTGCTCCGGTTTCCTCCCACAGTCCAAAAAATGTGCAGGTCAGGTGAATTGGCCATGCTAAATTGCCCGTAGTGTTAGGTGAAGGGGTAAATGTAGGGGAATGGGTCTGTGTGGGTTGCGCTTCAGTGGGTCGGTGTGGACTTGTTGGGCCGAAGGGCCTATTTCCACACTGTAAGTAATCTCATCTAATCTAAACTACATTGAATTACTTCTTGAAGACCACTTTCTGTGGCAGACAATTCCATAGACTTACCATTCTCTGGGTGAAGAAATTTCTCCTCATCTCAATCCTAAATGGCATACTATGTATTCTTAGACTGCGATCCCTGTTTCTGGACTCTCCGGTCATTGGGAATGTTTGCTTCTTGCATTTACCCTGTCTAGTCCTGTTAGAATTTTGTATGTTTCTATGAGATTCCCTCTCATCCTTCTAAACTGCAATGAATATAGTCCTAATGTATTCAGTAACTCTTCATATGGGAAAGTGATTACTGCAAATGCTGGAGATCTGAGTCACAGAGTGTGGTGCTGGAAAAGCACAGCCGGTCAGGTAGCATCTGAAGAACAGGAGGGGAGTGAGACTGGGGGGGATGGTAGCTTAGAATGCAATTCTAAGATGAGGTGAAGGTGAGAGGTCAGAGAGGACCTTTCCCTCCGCTACATCGGTGACTGTATCAGCCCCACCTTGTGCTCCCACAAACACGTTGAACAGTTCATCAACCTCACTAACACTTTCCACCCCAACCTTAAGTTCACCTGGACCATCTCAGACATCTTCCTCCCCTTCCTGGACCTCTCCATCAACATTAATAGTAATCAACTCAACACGGCCATCTACTACAAACTCAATGACTCCCACAGCTATCTGGATTACACCTCTTCCCACTCTACCTCCTGTAAAAATGCTATCCCTTATTCCCAAATCCTCCGCCTCTGCCACATCTGCTCCCAGGAGTACCAATTCCACTATAGCACATACCAGATGTCCTCCTTCTTCAAAGATTGCAATTTCTCTTCCTATGTGGTCGATGATGCCCTCTAGCACATCTCATCCACTTCCCACACCTCCAACCTTAATCCCCAACCCTCCAACTGCAACAATGACAGAACCCCCTGGTCTTCACCTTCCACCCACTAACTTCTGCATACACCGCATTATCTTCCGCCATTTCCACCACCCATAAACACACCCAACCACCAGGGATATATTTCTCTCCCCACCTCTATTGGTGTTCCATAAAGATCATTCTCTCCATGACTCCCTTGTTAGTTTCATGTCCCCCACCAACCCACCCTCCCATCCCAGCACCTTCCCCTGCTACTGCAGGAAGTGCAAAACCTGTTCCTACATCATCCCCCTTACCTCCGTCCAAGGCCCCAAAGGAGCCTTCCACATCCGTCAAAGATTTACCTGCGCTTCCACATGTCATCTATTGCATCCCGATGTGGCTTCCTCTACATTGTGGAGACAGGATGCCTACTTGCGGAACATTTCAGAGACCATCTCCGGCACACGCGCATGAAACAATCCCATCGTCCTGTGGCCAAACACTTTAACCCCCCCACACTCTGTCAAGGACATGCAGGTCCTGGGCCTCCTCCACCGCTGAACCCCTACCACCGAACGCCTGGAGAAAGGACATCCTCCTTGGGTCCCTCCAACCACTGCGTCAATGTGGATTTCACCAGTTTTCTCATTTCTCCTCCCTTCACCTTATCCCAGATCCAAACATCCAACTCAGCATCACCCTCTTGACCTGTCCTACCTGTCCATCCTCCTTCCCACCATTCCACCCTCCTCTCTGACCTATCACCTGCACACCCAACTTCATCTACCTATTGTATTCTTAGCTACCTTCCCCCCAGCCCCACTCCCCTCCCATTTATCTCTCAGACCCCTTGACCCATCGCTCATTCCTGATGAAGAGCTTATGCTCGTAACGTTGCTTCCCCTGCTCCTCGGATGCTCCCTGACCGGTTGTGTTTTTCCAGCAGCACACTCTTCAACTCTATCTCTTCATATGTCAGTCCTAATATCCCACAAATCTGTTATGCTCCCTCCATTGCTAGAACATCCTTCCCCAGATAAGGAGACTGAACTGCAATCAATACCCGAAGCATGCTCTCACCAAGGCCCTGTGAAATTCCTGAAAGATATCCCAGCTCCTGCACACTACACCACTTACTACGAAAGCCAAAATACCAGTTGTGTTTTTCACATGCATTTTTATTTTCAACAACTGATGTACAAGGAATCCTAGGACCCCTTTCTCAATCTGTCACCATTCAAATAATAATTTGCTTTTGTATTTTTGCTATCAAAGTGGACAACCTCACATTTATCCACAGTATGCTTTATTTGCCATGCACTGCCTACACATCCAACTTGTCTAAGTCACACTTGGAGATCTCTGCACCTCCTGAAAGTTCGCTTTCCCACCCAACGTTCTGTCATATATAAATTTGGAGATTTTACATTTACTTCCCTCATCTAAATCATTCATAGATATTGTGAATAGCTGAAATCAAAGCACTGATCACTGCAGTACCCCACTAGTCATTGGCTGGCATTTGGGAAATGACCCATTTATTCCTTCCTCCTTTTTGTTTCGTGTCTGCCAACCAGCTCTCCGCCCATGTCAGTACACTAAGGAGGGATACTTCTGCACTGGAGAAGGAGATTTATCAGGATGTTACCTGTGCCGGAGAGCTTTGGTTATGAAGAGAAATTGGTCAGACTGGGGTTAGTTTCCTTGCAGCAGAAAAGACAGATTGGGGACATGATTGAGATGTATAAAATCATGACAGGCATTGACACATAGACAAGAAGGAGCTTTTTCCTTTGGTGAAGTGACCAGACGACATAGATTTAAAGTAAGGGGCAGGAGATTTAGAGGTAATGTAGGAAAAAAAGATTTCACCCAGAAGGTGGTGGGAATCTGGAACTCACTACCTATAAGAGTGAAAAAGCAGAAACCTTCATAATATTTAAGAAGTACTTGGATGTAGACTTGTAATGCCAATGCATACAAACAGATGAGACAAGTGCTGGAAAATGGGATTAGAATAGTTAGGTGGTTATTAGATTAGATCCCCTACAGTTGGCCCAACATGTCCACACTGACCCTCCAAAGAGTAGTCCACCCAGATCCATCTTCTTCTGACTAATGCACCTGACACTATGGGCAATTTAGCATGGCCAATTCACCTAAACTGCACATCTTTGGATTGTGGGAAGAAAGCAGAGCATCCGAAGGAAACCCACACAGACATGGAGAGAATGTGCAAACTCCACAGACAGTCATCTGAAGTGGGAATCAAACCTGGGTCCCTGACGCTGTGAGGCAGCAGTGCTAACCACTGAGCCACCGTGCTGTGTTTTTGAATGACACAGTGCTGATGGCCCAAAGGGCCTTATTCTGTGCTGTAGACATTAATGACTTTGCCCACTCCCATGCACTTTAATTTGACATGCTAATTTCTTACATGGGACCTTAGTGAAAGCCTTCTGAAAGTCCAGGTAAACCACATCCACTTGCTTGTCCTTCTCAATTCCTAAAAAAAACCAAAAGCATGATTTCCCTTTTGAAAATCTATGCCGACTCTGTTCAATCCTGTCACTGTTTTCCAAGTGTTTTGCTATTAAATGTTTTATAATGGACTCTAGCATTTTACCTCCAAACAATATCAGGCCAACTGACATAATTTTGTGTTTTCCCTCTACCTCCTTTTATATATAGTGAAGTTACATTAGTTATACTCATACTTTTTGTTTTACCTATGTCAATATCGATGTGCGTGACAACCACTGGCTGTTCACCCTCCCATTTCAGAATGTCTCATAGCTGTTCTGAGACATCCTTAACCCTAGCACCCAAGGGTTAATCTACCATTCTAGAGTCTCTTTTGCAGCCACAGAAATGTTTGTCTATTCCACTTCCAATTTAATTCTCTATTATTATAGCCTTCCACACTTACTCTCACCTACAACAGAGCCAACTATGGCACAACAATTTTGGCTGCTGCTACCTTCCTGAGAGAGCAAGTTTCCCGAACAAAACCCAAAATGGTATCTGTTTTTCAGAGAAATGTTCATATGGGACACCCACACTGCCTGCTAGTCATCCATTCCTTCTGTCTGTGGTATCTTAGTCTGTGGAGTGACTAGATCAGTATGTGTGCCATCCACGACATTCAGCTTCACAAATGCTCCACAGTATCCCCTGATGCCACTTCAGCTCTGAAACTCAGGCTTCTGGGAGCTATAGCTGGAGACACATTCTGCACACAAGTTGGTCCCACACACTGGAACTGTGCTTCATTTCCCACGTAGAGGTGGAGGTGCACACCACAGCCTTCAGTTCTTCTCCTATGGCTTAGCTCTCCAAATTGAATCACTAGATTGCCCTCAAAACCAAATATAATTAATTACTCTCAATCTCTTCTTCTACGGTCTTCTGCATTATTGCCCTTACAAACTTTACTGAAAATCAAAGCTTTAGAAACTATAAGCAATAAAAATGGTATAAATGCTCAGCCCTCTTAACTCACCAAATCAGCTGCTTTCTCTGACCTTGTATCACCTTTTGATACTCTTCCCAGACTGCTTCACCATGATGCTGACTGCAAGACTTTCTTTCCAACATGATAACAGAGCTTAGAGAAATACCACCTAAAAGGTTTACTGAAATTACATTACCAAATGTTGCTTTTTTTAAACCTATGCCTGTCAATTTTGGTTTATTTATCAATGCGCACTAATGACTGCAGAATGTTAAGTTTAAAAAGTGCAAATTTTTTGAAAAATCACCTTCTGACAACTTTATAGAGATCCAATCTAACCCTTTTCAAAAGCATTTATATCTACTCAATCAATTTGTCACACCTACAAATGGTGGGGTTAGGTCCTCGGAATAGCTAAAATGATGAGCTCTGTTTGAACTCAACACTGAGCTCAAGCTTTCAGCATGTATTGTTTGTTAATAGCTTTAGCATAACTAGCAAAGGTCTGTCTGGCTCCAAACACATATTGAAGATCTTCAAGACTTTTGTTTAAAAGCAGTTCTTGCCAGTAGTCACCCTTTATTTTGATACAGATTTAAAGAAACAATAAATTACATAACACAGTTGGTAACAGATGGAAAGTTACATAAAAGACAGATATATCATCAGTGGCTTATGGAAATAAACCAACTTTTCTGGGCTCCTGGAATAACTCAAATGCTGTAGACTATAAATCACCTGACCCTGATTAGAGTTACCAGCCGTGGTTGGAAAGTTCCTATAAATTTCATCACATGACACCTTTAACCATCCTGTCCAAACAGGAATTTTCCCCAACTCTCATAATTTAATTACATCTGTAACAAAATTAAGAGGGTGTTCAATGAATAATTCCTAGAGATTTTTGGACAATCCTGAGCATTGGCATTCTGGTATATATTGTATTTATACAACTCCATATCGTTAAGATATTGTTTTTTGATAGCGCTCAAAATGAATGATTCAATTGCAGAAGCAGATTTTGCAGTTCAGCAAAATTTGCTTTATTTTTATTCATTCATGGGATGTGGATGTTACTGGCTAATTGAACATTTATTGCCTATCCTTAATTTCCCAGAAGCAGTTAAGAGTCAACTAGGCCAGCATTTATTGTGCATTCCTAATTGCCCAGATGGCAGTTAAGAATGAACCACATTGCCAGGCTCTGGAGTCACATTTAAGGCAGACCAGGTAAGGATGGCTGCTTTCCTGTGCTAAAGGACATTAGTGAACCAAATTTATTGTTTAAAAAATGCACATTAGTTATATGCTTGTCATGAGGCTAGTTTTTTATTTCAGTCTTTTACTGAATTCGAATTTTCCTATCTGCCAAGGTGGAATTTAGACCTATGACCCAGGAACATAATTCAGAATCCCTGGCTAACTAGTCCAGTCGCATTACTAATTTTCCACATTCATGAGTGTTCCCTACGATACAACAGTGACTCTGTTTCAAAAGTATTTACTTAGTTGTACATTGCCCTATCTGTCCTAAGGTTATCCAGTTAGTCACATAGATGCAAATACGTCTCTTTCCTTTCACTTGAACTACAATTCAATTTTGGTACATATAGTGACTGGCATAAAATATGGAAAGCATAACGTAGTATAACATTTCACCTTACTTTATTTCATTCACTCTTGGGATGTGAGCATTGATGACTGGCCAACATTTATTGACAAGAGTGTTGAGCTGGAAATGTACAGCAGGTCAGGCAGCATCTGAGGAGCAGGAAAATCGACACTTCAGGCCAGCATTTATTGCCTATCCCTAGTTCCCTTGAGAAGTGGTGAGATGCCTTCTTGCAGTCTAAGGATATATACACCCACAACACTATTAGGGAGGTTGAGGACTTTGTCCCAGTGACAGCGAAGGAATGGCAATATATTTCCAAGTCAGGATGATGAGTGGCTTACAGGGGAATTTGAAGATGGTGTTCCATGTATAACTTGGTCCTTCTAGATGGAAGTAGTTGAGAGTCTGGAAGGTGCTGTCTGAGAATATATGGTGAATTTCTGCAATGCATCTTATAGAAAGTGCACAATGCTGTTATTGGGGGAGGGAGTGGATACCAATCTGGATTTGGTGCCAATCAAACAGCCTATTTTGTCCTGGATGGTGTCAAGCTTCTTGAGTCATGCTGGAGCTATATATATCCAAGCAGGCGTGGAATATTCCATCACACTCCTGACTTGTGCCTTGTGGACAGACTTGGGGAGTGAGGACATAGGTTACTCGCTAAAATGTTCCGAGCCTATAACAGTAACAATCAGGATGTTGATAGTGGGGGATTCAGTGATGGTAGTGCCATTAAATGTCAAAGGGCTGTGGTTAGATTTTTTATTATTGGAGGCAGTCATTGCCCAGCATTTGTGTGGCATGAATGTTATCTACCACTTGCCAGTCCAAGTCTGGATATTGCCCAGGTCTTGTTACATTTGAACTTGGACTGCTTCTATATCTGAGAAGTCACAGATGGTGCTGAACATTGTGTAATCATCGCCAAATGTCCCCACTTTAAACCTTATGATTGTGGATAAGACACTGATGAAGAAGCTGAAGATGGCTGGGCCGAGGACACTATCCTGAGGAATTCCTACAGAGATGTCTGAAAGCTGAGATGATTAATGTTTAACAACCACAACCATTTTCCTATGTGCCAGATATAGCTTGAGAAGCAATAAACCTGTAAGCTAAATAAAATTGTTACTGTACATAATTGCCATATTTGAAAAATAAATAACATACAAGTTTCGACTTAAATATGCAATGATCAACAAACAGCAAGGTGGGCGTCACTACAAATCAGTGATGTGCAGAATCTTAGTCACCTGTCTCTATAATGGCAACTGCTACTGACTTAAAAAAAGTCATTGGCTTCACTAATTGCACAGTATTCATTAATCAACATAAATCTCTGCAGTGAGCAAATCTTATCTCAGGGATCAGATAAAATGCAACCTCTTCAAATTTCAAGTCCTGGCAATTACTCCTGGGAATTAGCTATTCTCTACGTAATCTTATCTAATGATGTTCCAGCATTAAATGACTTCCATTGTTAGTTCAAAGTGTTTTGAATAATTTTCTTTATCTTGCTTAAACTTCCTTTGCAATTAAAATCCCAATTAATCTCTTTTAATTAGTACCAGTACTTTTACAACTATAGACTGTATCAAACCACAAATCGACTGTCAATGTAAGTGAGTTGGACAGTGTCCTTACGTGAAGCCTAGCAGGTTTTTTTTCATGATCTCATCCCAAACCAGCCTTATTACTTCATGCACCATGGCCCTTTGACAATCTGCTTATCACATTCACCATAGGCAGAAGTACTCACCACCGCCAGGATATCCCATTATCCCTGATACTGTCAACATCATACTTGAAAGGTAGTCTTGCATCTAGTCAGTAGCCCGGAGTTGCACTGCACAGTTTGTGTTATCTGCCCTATACATGACAGAGAAGGGAAAACTGACTTCTTGTTTTGCTTACCGGGAGCTGGAAGCCCTGGACAAATATGGATGGTCATCCTCTTCCTTCGGATTGGCAGAGGAGGTCACCACACCAGACCCTGCCAGCCTGGTCCATGATTCCTACTGAGGTCAGTGCCATTTATATAATCCAGAGGAATATTCGGTAGTAACGCAAGAAAGTCAATGAGTTTCTCCACTCACCAAGAATAAGTGCCACTATCTTCTCTGTGACATGTAATACTCATTTTATTTTTGCTTATGCACTTATCTCCCTCCAAGGCTCATGGTCTACCATACTACTACATGCAACATCTTCCTTCATTGGTTCTCACCCATGCAAAACTCCCTGTCTAACCCTGCATGCCCCCTCCACTGCCTACTCACTCACTTGGAACACCTCGCCACCTGCCTCAGCAGGTGCCAGGTACTTTCCCTTCATGCCTCTTTAATACTTCCCTGTGTCTCATTCCAGGATGGAGGAAGCCAGAATAGGTAGTCAGGTACGCCATATTCAGCTCCTCACCCATGACACTGAATGGTTACTGGCGGTTGTCAACCAGGACAGAGACTGGTTCTATGGTGATGTTGTAACGTGCATGTGCCAGCAACCAAGTAAGCAGCACAGTCCACTGCTGTACTACTCTCCCACTACCACTACTGTAAATGTGCTCTTAACACGTCCAAACTTCCACATCTTATTTGTCACACTTTTTCTTGTGTTTCCTGCAGACACCATAAAAATCTGGAAATAAAAGTCTAATGATGCCCATGAATCCATTGCCAATTATCAGAAAAGCCCACCTGGTTCACTAATGCCCTTTTGGGGAGGAAACTGCCATCTTTATCTGGTCTGGCCTACATGTGACTCCAGATCTACAGAAATGTGGTTGACTCTTAGCAGTCCTCTGGGCAATTAGGGATGGATAATAAATGCTAGTCTAGCCAGTGATACCCTCATCAGTGATAGAAAAAAAAAGTGTAAACAGCATGGTCTCAGTATCTAAGAGGACTACACCACAAAACATTTCGTCCTCCACTTCGAAGGAGCGGCGCTCTGAAAGCTAGTGCTTGCAAATAAACCTGTTGGACTATAACCTGGTGTTATGTGACTTATAACTCTGAGAAACAAGCCACTCATTGCACAATGGATGCACTGGCAAGACTGCCTCCTGTATAATCCACCATCTCAGATACTGATACCTTGGAGCAGACCTGGGCATTTTACAGCCCGCGGGCCATATACGGCCCTTTGGTCATTCCTGTCTGGCCCACGTGAGCTCAATCTTAAATTAGAACATAAATGAAAAAGTATTTACGCCATGCACGCAATACAACTGTGTTGCTTTTGTTTTGAAAAGGATGCCTTATTTATTTACGTATGGACATACATGCACGTGTATGTGCGTGCATGCGTGAACAGCTAAATGTGATGCTTGCTGGTTAGCCCTCAAAATGTCAGCTCACGCCAAGACAAGTTATGTCATATCCCACAAAATCGCCAGAAATAGTAAACTGTTTTCTGATGGAGAGTTTATAAAGGAGTGCTTGTTGGACTCTGCAGAACTAATATGCCCGGAGAAAAAGGAGGCATTGAGAATGTGCCCCTCTCCTAACGCACTGTAACGAGAAGGACTGGGGACATCACGAGAAATCTGGAGCTTCAGCTGCAGCACAGAACGGTCAACTTTTACTTTTTTTCCTTGGCTTTGGATGAGAGCTGCGACGTACGTGACACAGCCCAGCTACTCATCTTCGTACGTGGGATAACTACGGACTTTAAAATCACGGAGGAGCTGGCAGCCATGCAGTCAATGAAAGGAACAACAATTGGTAGTGATCTGTTCACGGAGGTAAATGCATGTTTGGACACGTTGGAACTAAAATGGGACAAGCTGGCAGGTGTGACAACGGATGGTTGTCCAAATCTAATGGGAAAAAATGTTGGACTCTTAAAGAGAATGAAGGATAAAGTGACAGAAATTGACCCTGAATAGAAATTGGTATTTTTGCATTGTATTATACATCAGGAAGTGTTGTGTAAGTCAGTGTTAAAAATTAACCATGTGGTTGATGTTGTAATTAAAATAGTTAACTTCATCAGGGCAAGAGCTCTGAATCACAGGCGGTTTGTTGTACTTTTGGAGGAAAATGAGACTGAACATCGTGACATAGGCTACCACACAGCTGTCAGGTGGCTCAGCCTGGGCAAAATGCTGAAAAGTGTATGGGACCTGAGAGAAGAGATTCAAGATTTCTGTGTGAAGAAAGGGAATGGCATTCCACAGCTTTCAAATGCAGACTAGATTGCAAACCTTGGTTTTGCTGTTGAAATGACTGCACTTATGAATGAACTAAATATGAAACTGCAGTGCAAGGGCCTTTTTGTGCATGAAATGTACAACTTGGTGAAGGCTTTTATGAGAAAGTTGCAGCTTCTCTCAAGCCAAATGGAGGACAACATTCTCACCCACTTGCCAACACTGAAGGAAGCCGCACCTTCAGCTGATCACTTCCACAGGTTCTATGTTAGAAGTACTGCATGGTGAATTTTCAAGGTGATTTCAAGACTTTAAAATAGTTGAGAATGAAATGCACATGATTTTTTCCCCACTTCCATGCAATGTGGAGAATGCATCTAGTGATGTTCAGCTTGAACTCATTGACCTGAAGTCTGACACACTTCTGGCAGAGTACTTTAGGTCAGTGTCACTGCTTGATCTTTACTCTTCCCTCAAAGAGGAGAACTTTCCACACATGAGGAGGCATGCTCAGAAGATTCTAGTCCTCTTTGGATCTACCTCTATATGCAAACAGACATTCTCAGTGAAGAAGTTCAACAAATCCAAATACAGATCCTCTATCACTGATGATCACCTCTCAGCTGTCCTTCGTATATCCACCTCAGACATTCAACCAGATTTCAGTGCACTTGTTCAAGCCCAAAACAGACTGGATTTTTCTCACTAAACAAGTAAAATGAACTGAAAAACATCAAAAGCACTTATTGCTTTTTGTATAGAGTTGTTTATTGTTTGTAATACTGAACAATAATGAAACAATTTTTCATTATTGGTTTGTGAGATTAACATGTTAAAAATAAAATGAAATACTGAAATTATTGTTTTTACTGTTTATTTCTTCTATATTTGACCTACTCCACGATTTCATATCTTTATTGTAACAGAATATCCTTATTCTTTTGATTATAAGTTTCAGTGCAAAACTATATAATTTAGTACTTTTTACAATGGGAGAAAATTAATACTGAGCAGAATTATGTTCAACTTATTGTTGGTTCGGTCCTCCAACAAAACTCAGGTTTGTCATGTGGCCCCTTGGAAGAATGAATTGCCCACTCCTGCCTTGGAGGATTCTTCAGCTAAATTAGAATTGGGAGCACATGCTAATGAGCACATCACTGCCATGACTCTGCAGTTGTACAAGAAAGAAACACCCAGGACACCAGCATACACAGGACAGCTGGAAACCAGACCAGCAGAGGCTATCGAGGTGAAGATTTGCATCAACTAGTGTCCACTACTAGGAGGACCTCAGCAAGACATCCACTGAGGACAAGCAGTCACCTGCACTGAAGGGCAGGTTGTTGTGAGCCTGGTGTTAAGGAGTGCTTAAGGCCCAAACACTATATCATTGTCATTTATTTCAAGAGGGTTAGATTGTAAAAGCAGTGATGTGCTACTGAGACATTATAAAGCTCTGGTTAGAAAACTGTGTCCAACATTGGGCCCTACACCCCAGGAAGGACAGAGTGGCACTACAGCGTGTCCAGCGGATATTCACACAGATGATCCCTGGAATGGTAGGCCTAACATACGATGAACGGCTGAGGATCCTGGGATTGTATTCGTTAGACTTTAGAAGGCTGAGGGGAGATCTAATAGAAACTTAGAAAGGGTGGACACTGGGAAATTGTTCTGTCAGGTGGGGATACTAGGGCACATGGGTACAGCCTTAGAATTAGATGGGGTCAATTTAGAATGGAAATCAGGAGATGTTTCTTCAGCCAGAGAGTGGTGGACCTGTGGAATTCACTGTCACGGAGTGCAATAGAGGCCGGGATGGTAAATGTCTTCAAGACAGAGATTGATAAATTCTTAATCTCGCAAGGAATTAAGGGATACGGGGTCAGTGTGGGTAAGTGGCATTGAAATGCTGATCAGCTACGACTGAATGGCAGAATGGACTCGATGGCCAAATGGCCTTACTCCCACTCCTATTTCTTATGGACTTAGGGGTAGTGTTTGGACCTTAAGCACTCTTTGATGACAGGCTCACTACATCATTATAATATTTCTTTCCTTTCCTCGTCGAACCAAAAACAAAATGGAGGGCTAGAAAGATATGATGTTGCAAAATTTGTTGATGGCAGAGTAAGTAGTAAGGCTTTGGCTCAAGGGGCTTTGGAAAGCAGTGGCTTAGCAAAAATGTACAGGTAAGCTCCTTTTAACTTTCCGTTTTAGTTTTGCAACAGTTGAGATGGTAGTTAGGCTGGTTGCATGTTCCTCCTGCAGGATGTGTGAACTCAGGGGCACTTCCATTATCCTTGATGACAACACCTGGGTGAAGTGCACCCAGCTGCAGCTCCTCGGAGACCATGTCAGGAAACTGGAAACTGGAACTGGATGTACTCAGGATCATCCAAGACGCTGAGCGCTTCATAAGTAAGAGTTTTTGTGAGTTAGTCACATCGAAAATGCAGGCAGAGAGTAGCTGGGTGACGACCAGGAAAGGCAAGGAGAGTAGGCAGAGTGTCCAGGAATCTCCTGTGGCCATTCCCCTCGAAAACAAGTATACCATTTTGGATACTGTTGGGGGTGTTGAGGGACGGGGAATGACCGTTCAGGGGAAAGCTGCAGTAGGCAGGTTGGTGGCACTACGACTGGCTCTGGGGCACAGCAGGAAAAGGGTAAAGGTAAACAGGACCTCAGTGGTAGAAGATTCATTAGTTACAGGTCAGATAGGAGATTCTATGGCTGCAAACAGAAATCCAGGATGGTGTGTTGCCTCCCAGATGCCAGGATCGAGGATGTCTCAGAGCAGGTGCAGAACGTTCTGAAGGGGGAGGGTGAGCAGCCAGAAGTCATTGCACACGTTGGCACAAATGACATAGGTAGAAATGGAGATGAGGTCCTACAGACTGATTATAGACGGCTAGGAAAATTGTTAAAAACCTGGACCTCATTAGTGATAATGTCTGGATTATTTCCAGTGCCATGTGCTAGTGACGCTAAGAATGGAGGATATGGTAGATGAATGCTTGGCTAAAGAATAGATGCAGTGGGCAGGGATTCAGACTTTTAGATCATTGGGATCTTGTCTAGGGCAGAGGTGCCCTGCTCAAGAGGGACAGGTTGCATCAGAACTGGAGGGGGACCAAGAGCACTAGCCACCACTAGTGCTAGATTGGCAGGGGGGTGGGATCCTCAACAGTAGGGAGGCAAGTGCAAGGTTCATTGGGGATATGGTAATTGGAGACAATAAGTCGAAAGCTGGAACATAACAGGGAGCAAGGAATGCCTGTTGAACTCAGGACTTCGATAGGTATGTAGGACTGGGATATTATAGCCATTACAGAAACATGGCTAAGGGAGGGACAGGACTGGTTGCTTAATATACTAGGGTAGAGGTGCTTTAGGTAGGACAGAGGTGGTGGAAGGAGGGGACTGGGAGTTGCATTTGGGGGGAACCTTAAAGAAGTGTATAAGATTATGAAAGGCATGGATAGAGTGAACACACTCAGTCTTTTCCCCAGGTTTGGGGATTCGTGGACTAGAGGGCTTCAGTTTAAGGTTAGAGGGGAAAGAATAAAAAGAAACCTGAGGGGCAACTTTTCTTACACAGAGGGTGGTATGCATATGGAATTACCTGCCTGCAGAGGTGGTTGAGGCAGGTACATTAACAACACTTAACAATCACTTTCACAAATGCATGGATAAGAAAGGATTAGAAGGATATCAGCCAAGAGCAGGGAAATGGAGTTAGTGTGGACTGACATTTTGGTCGGCATGGACCAGTTTGGGCCAAAGGGCCTGTGTCTGTGCCATAGGACTCTGACTTGCTCAGCTTCAGGCTGAAAACATCCCATACGATCAGCGGGTAAGAAGTTCACGAAAATGAACAAGCAGACACAGGAGCAGCAACAGGTTCATTGGAGGGATTGGATAAACTGAACTGCATCAAACCTGATGGCACCATAATGCTTCAGGCATGCAAACCTCTAGCTGCCTCCACAGACAGGCTGGCAGCTGCAATGGAGTCGATCCAGCACACTCAGTGTTTGCTGGATTCACACACACATCTGCACTCCACAGAGCGTTAAGCGCCCTTGATCTCACACAAAGTGTCCTTCCTCATAAGGAAATAAAGCAGTTCCAATAGGACCCAGATGAAGAAGGAACAACACGCGGATTCCCTGGAAATCTATGCTCAGGACACTCCAGAGGTGGCTGGCCTTTCACCTCCAATCTGCCTGCCTCCTTCAGTCCTGTGAGAGTTCAAGCCAACATGGGCACACCCACCTCTAGGATGACCCATTCAGCATATCTAACACCACTAGCCCTGTGCACCCCCAGGGTTCCCAAACTTGCAAGGCCAATAGACTCCACTGTGTGGCATGTTCCCTTCATCATAGCTGCAGACCTCCAGACTGCATCAAGATATAGTCAGAGGGAATGAATAACAACCTTCTGAGGGCACATTGGTGACACTTCATTGTCAATACCATTATTATATTTTGAAATATATGTTCACTTATCACTATCAGCTGTGTGAACGAATTCTGTCTAGCTGCAATTATAAGAAAAAAAAAATGCAGAGCACAGCCATCCCTAACACTACTTAAGGTTTTGTGGTTCAAGGTGTGAATTGAGCAGCTCCTGCAGCATGTGCAAGTTATGGGAACTTAGAAGGATAGTGCTACTTTAGGAACTAGGGTGAATCTTTCCAGGCCACAATACATTGCTAGTGCATCACAGCCATTAGTGAGACTGATACTGAAAATTTAAAATTTGAATTTAGGCTGTTGTCAGGAGCAACAAGTATATGTAGGCTTTTATTAACCACAAAATGGCTTTTCAATTTAAAATAACACAACAAAATGGCTTCAAGTTATGATTTGACACTGTGAACCTGCATTTCTGCTCTGTTGAGTTAGCTGAATTTGAAGATAAAGCAGACAATGGAGTCTTCATAAACTGAATCATTAAACATTAACTGATCACTCGTACTAACCTTGAACTGCAAGTATGAGATGATGATGTGCGTAAGACAAAACCATTTCCCAGGAAATATCATTGGATTAACCTGCTGTCAATCATGTCACCTTATTACATTTGATTGGTCTATCCTTGTACTGTCTCTTAAAAAACTTAAAAATTGCTTATTGTTCAATGGTAATTCAGAGTCATAGTCACAGAGATGTACAGCATGGAAACAGACCCTTCCGTCCAACCTCCCAACCCAATCTAGTCCCATCTGCTAACACCCGGCCCATATCACTCCAAACACTCCCTATTCACATATCCACCCAAATGCCTTTTAAATTTTGCAATTGTACCATGTGCAAATCAACCACATCCTCTGGCAGCTCATTCCATACACATACCACCCTCTGCGTGAAAAGGTTGCCCCTTAGGTCTCTTTTATATCTTTCCCCCTCACCCTAAAACTATGCCGCCTAGTTCTGGACTCCCTGACCCCAGGGAAAAGACTTTGTCTATTTTATCCTATCCATGCCACTCATAATTTTGTAAACCTCTATAAGGTCACCCCTCAGCCTCCAACACTCCAGGGAAAACAGCCCCAACCTGTTCAGCCTCTCCCTATAGCTTAAATCCTCCAACCCTGGTAACATCCTTGTAAATCGTTTCAGAACTCTTTCAAGTTTCACAACATCTTTCCGATAGGAAGGAGACCAGAATTGCACACAATAGTCCAACAGTGATCTAACCAATGTCTTATACAGCCGCAACATGACCTCCCAACTCCTATACTCAATACTCTGACCAATAAAGGAAAGCATACTAAACGTCTTCTTCACTATCCTATCTACCTGTGACTCCATTTTCAAGGAGCTATGGACCTGCACTCCGAGGTCTCTTTGTTCAGCAATGCTCACTAGGACCTTACCATTAAGTGTATAAGTCCTGCTAAGATTTGCTTTCCCAAAATGCAGCACCTCGCATTTATCTGAATTAAACTCCATCTGCCATTTCTCAGCCCATTGGCCTATCTGATCAAGATTCTGTTGTAGTCTGAGGTAACCTTCTTCACTGTCCACTGCACCTCCAATTTTGGTGTCATCTGCAAACTTACTAACTATACCTCTTATGCTCATATCCAATTGCACAATTTCTCCACAGAAAACAGAAGCTTTAACCTCTGTGTTGCTGAACAAATCTGTGCCAGACTGCCTTATTTCATTAAACTGGTTTAAACCTTGCTTTAAACAGACTGTACTCCTAGTGATTCTTTTGACCCATCATAAAACCAAGGCCCCTCTTTTTTTGTTGGAGGGGGGGGGGGGTCCAGATCTTCAATACCTGATACTGCAGCATGTGTTTTAAGGTGCCTGCGGACAGGATTTGTTGCTCACAAAATAGGATAATGCCCAAGGTTCACACAGGATATCATGCATGCAGGTGTCCTTCAGCTATATGGTATGTCTGTCTTTGTAATGCTATTGCCCTTTGAAGGGCCTCAAATCACTCAAAAGTGATAACTACTCCCTCTGAGACTGAAGCATTTACATCAGCCATTTCAAGTGTGGTTGCAGCCATTTTCAGCTCCATTATGCACATGTTATTTCCAGGCCAATGGATGGAAACAGCAATCACATTTCATACAGGAAGTCTCAGGCTCATCAGAATCGATGTTATCGGCAAAAGCCCTTCATCAGGAATGAGGCAAACAGCCAGGGGGGTGGTGAGATAAATGGGAAGGAGGTGGGGCTGGGGGGAAGGTAGCTGAGAGTGTGATAGGTAGATGTGGAGGTGGAGGTAATGGTGATAGGTCGGAGGGGAGCATGGACCGGATAGGTGGGAAGGAAGATAGACAGGTAGGACGGGTCATGAGGGTGGTGCCAAGTTGGAAGGTTGGAACTCTGATAAGGTGGGGAGGAGGGGAAATGAGGAAACTGGTAAAATCCACATTGATGCCATGGGGTTGGAGGGTCTTGAGGCGGAAGATGAGGCTTTCTTTCTCCAGACATATTGAAACAACATGTCAATTATAGTTCACTGTACCCCATCAAAGCCAGGGTGGTCTTCACCATCGATGACACCCTTCCCTGTTACCCCTTTCAATTTCACATTCTATCCTATTTCCTCAAATATTGAGTTACCTCCTCACACAAGCCTCTTCTCCTCTGCATCCCAGTATGCTGCTCTCAGTCACCACAATTGAAATCCCAATTTATTTCCCATAGTTGTATACCCTGATAAATATCCCTCGAATTTAGTTGATGGACCCCCAGGACAATGGAGGCCCACGCTTTGATCCAGTTGGATGAACAGTCTCAAATGATGGCTGGCCAGACCCAACTCAAAACTGTGCAGCTCTCCTACTGACTGATAACAATTACCAGACTGGTTGTACTGGACCCACAACGATTACCCAGGCTCACTCCCCAGACTGCAAAGGTACGCACCCCAACCCTGACCACCCCAAATGGCACAATGACTATGCCCAACTCCCAGGCTGATACTGGAGATTAGATTAGATTAGATTCCCTACAGTGTGGAAACAGGATCTGCGGTCCAACCAGTCACGGTTGGCGGCACGGTGGCACAGTGGTTAGTACTGCTGCCTCACAGCGCCAGAGACCCGGGTTCAATTCCCGCCTCAGGCGATTGACTGTGTGGAGTTTGCATGTTCTCCCCGTGTCTGCGTGAGTTTCCTCCAGGTGCTCCGGTTTCCTCCCACAGTCCAAAGATGTGCAGGTCAGGTGAATTGGCCATGCTAAATTGCCTGTAGTGTTAGGTAAGGGGTAAATGTAGGGGTATGGGTGGGTTGCGCCTCGGCGGGTCAGTGTGGACTTGTTGGGCCGAAGGGCCTGTTTCCACACTGTAATGTTATCTAATCTAATCAGTCCACACAGACCCTCCAAAGAATAACCCACCCAGACCCATTTTCCTGACTAATGCAGCTAACACTATGGGTAATTTAGCATGGCCAATTCACCTGACCTGCACATCTTCGGACTGTGGGAGAAAACCACATGGACATGGGGAGAACGTGCAAACTCCACACAGTCGCCAGAGGCTGCAACCAAACCTGGGACCCTGGTGCTTTGCCTTATTTTTATTATTCATTCACAGGATGAGGACATCACTGGCCAGGCTAGTATTTATTGCCCATACCAATTTGCCTAGAGGGCATTTAAGAGTCAACCACATTGCTGTGGGTCTGGAGTCATACGTAGGCCAGACCAGGTTAGGATGACAGTTTCCTTCTCTAAAGGACATTAGTTAACCAGATGGGCTTTTCTGACAGTTATCAATGGATTCATCGTCATCATTAGACTTTTAATTCCAGCTTTTTTTTTAAACTGACTTCAAGGTCCACTATGTGCCATGGCAAGATTCAAACCAAGGTCGCTGGAACATTATCTGGGTCTCTGGATGAACAGTCCAGCGATAATACCACTAGCCATTGACTCCCCTTTCTGTGACACTTTTTGTGTCAGAAGTCCCTGACTGAAGAGTGTCTTCCTTGACTCAACTTACACATAGCTATTTGACTGATGTGCATGCAATATACTTACCACATTCACAACTGACACATGATGCAGATGTGAGATTGACATTATACAATTATACATGTACAGCAACATGTCTACCCCCTTCACTGAAGATTGCTGTCAGGCATAACAAGCTGCCTGGCTTTAAATCTGCACCAAGTAACAATGCAAGATAGAAGAGCTATAATAAATAGAACAAAACAAAAACTCCAGGTGCTGGAGATCTTAAACAAACTAAAACAGAAATTGCGAGAGAAACTCAGTAGGTCTGGAAGTACCTGTAAAGAGAAAATAGAGTTACTGTTTTGGGTCCTTTGATTTCTCCTTCAGAAGACCTGTGAGCAATAAAGGGGGCAAATTATGAAAAGGAATGATAAGGAAAGGCAAGGCAAGGATGTTGTGGGAATCCAAATATGCTGTGGGAATCCAAGTACGCATGAAGTGAGTGGGCACTAGGAGAAAGTGAGGATTCGAGTGCACACCCTGGTTGAGTTAGATGTCTGCCTTGCACAAAGTGTCTTGGCAGCATCATTCCATGAAAAGTGCCTTTGGGCTCCAGGGTATGATACTAAATCACAGAACAGAGTAGCAAGTGGATCGGAGATATGCCAATAGAGATGGAGAGATCATATCTGTCTGCTATTGAGATCTATGGACAGGAGATGCATGTGGTCACTTCCATGGCGTGTACCATGA
The DNA here is from genome assembly GCF_047496795.1 of Chiloscyllium punctatum. NCBI lineage: Eukaryota > Metazoa > Chordata > Chondrichthyes > Orectolobiformes > Hemiscylliidae > Chiloscyllium > Chiloscyllium punctatum. Next base: position 85,856,009 of record NC_092746.1, on the reverse strand, counting down.
GATGTTAGTGCCTGGCTCTGACGTTCAAGTGAGGAAGTGCTGCCATCAAGTTTCTAACTGGCATATGAGAGAATGGGAAACTGCACATTGATAGAGTCATAGAGATGTACAGTATGGAAACAGACCCTTCAGTCCAACCCGTCCATGCCGACCAGATATCCCAACATAATCTAGTCCCACCTGCTAGCACCCGGCCCATATCCCTCCAAACCCTTCCTATTCATATACCTATCCAAATGCCTCTCAAATGTTGCAATTGTACCAGTCTCCACCATATCCTCTGGCAGCACATTCCATACATGTACCACCCTCTGGGTGAAAAAGTTGCCCCTTAGGTCTCTTTTATATCTTTCCCCTCTCACCCAAAACTTATGCCCTCTTGTTCTGGACTCCCCCACCCAGGGAAGAGAGACTTTGTCTATTTATCCTATTCATGCTCCTCATGATTTTATGAGGTCACCACTAACTATGCCCCTCGTAATTTTGTAAACCTCTACAAGGTCAGCCCTCAGCCTCCGACGCTCCAGGAAAAACAGCCCCAGCCTGTTCAGCCTCTCCTTATAGCTCAACTCCTCTAACCCTGGCAACATCCTTGTAAATCTTTTCTGAACCCTTTCAAGTTTCACAACATCTTTCCGATAGGAAGGAGACCAGATTTGCACGCAATATTCCAACAGTGGCCTAACCAATGTCCTGTACAGCCGCAACACGACCTCCCAACTCCTGTACTCAATACTCTGACCAATAAAGGCAAGGTTACCAAACGCCGTCTTCACTGTCCTATCTATCTGCGACTCCACTTTCAAGGAGCTATGAACCTGCACTCCAAGGTCTCTTTGTTCAGTAACACTCCCTAGGACCTTACCATTAAGTGTATAAGTCCTGCTAAGATTTGCTGTCCTAAAATGCAGCACCTCGCATTTATCTGAATTAAACTCCATCTGCCATTTCTCAGCCCATTGGCCCATCTGGTCCAGATCCTGTTGTAACCTGAGGTAACCCTCTTCGCTGTCCACTATACCTCCAATTTTGGTGTCATCAGCAAACCTACTAACTGTACCTCTTATGCTCACATCCAAATCATTTATGTAAATGACAAAAAGTAAAGGACCTAGCACTGATCCTTGTGGCACTCCACTGGTCATGGGCCTCCAGTCTGAAAGACAACCCTCCACCACCACCCTCTGTCTTCTACCTTTGAGCCAGTTCTGTATCCAAATGGCTAGCTCGCCCTGTATTCCGTGAGATCTAACCTTGCGAATCAGTCTCCCATAGGGAACCTTGTCGAACGTCTTACTGAAGTCCATATAGATCACATCTACTGCTCTGCCCTCATCAATCTTCTTTCTAACTTCTTAAAAAAACTCAATCAAGTTTGTGAGACATGATTTCCCACACACAAAGCCATGTTGACTATCCCTAATCAGTCCTTGCCTTTCCAAATACATGTACATCCTGTCCCTCAGGATTCCCTCCAACAACTTGCCCACCACTGAGATCAGGCTCACCGGTCTATAGTTCTCTGGCTTGTCTTTACCGCCCTTCTTAAACAGTGGCACCATGTTTGCCAACCTCCAGTCTTCCAGCACCTCTCCTGTGACTATCAATGATACAAATATCTCAGTAAGAGGCCCAGCAATCACATGTCTAGCTTCCCACAGAGCTCTCGGGTACACCTGATCAGGTCCTGGGGATTTATCCACCTTTACCCGTTTCAAGACATCCAGCACTTCCTCCTCTGTAATATGGACATCTATTTCACCATCTATTTCCCTACAGTCTATATCTTCCATAACCTTTTCCACAGTAAATACTGATGCAAAATATTCATTTAGTATCTTCTGTGGCTCCACACAAAGGCCACCTTGCTGATCTTTGAGGGGCTCTATTCTCTCCCTAGTTACCCTTTTGTCCTTAATATATTTGTAAAAACCCTTTGGATTCTCCTTAGTTCTATTTGCCAAAGCTATCTCATGTCCCCGTTTTGCCCTCCTGATTTCCCTCTTAAGTGTACTCCTACTTCCTTTATCCTCTTCTAAGGATTCACTCGATCTATCTTGTCTATACCTGACATATGCTTCCTTCTTTTGCTTAACCAAACCCTCAACTTCTTTAGTCATCCAGCATTCCCTATACCTACCAGCCTACCCTTTCACTTTGACAGGAATATACTTTCTCTGGATTCATGTTGTCTAATTTCTGAAGGCTTCCCATTTTCCAGCCGTCCCTTTACCTGCGAACATCCGCCTCCAATCAGCTTTCGAAAGTTCTTGCCTAATATCGTCAAAATTGGCCTTTCTCCAATTTAGAACTTCAACCTTTACATCTGGTCTATTATTTTCCATCATGATTTTAAAACAAATAGAATTATGGTCGCTGGCCCCAAAGTGCTCCCCCACTGACACCTCAGTCACCTGCCCTGCCTTATTTCCCAAGAGTGGATCAAGTTTTGCAACTTCTCTAGTAGGTACATCCACATACTGAATCAGAAAATTGTCTTGTATGCACTTAAGAAATTCCTCTCCATCTAAACCTAACACTATGGCAGTCCCAGTCGATGGTTAGAAAGTTAAAATCCCCGACCATAACCACCCTGTTATTCTTACAGATAGCTGAGATCTCCTTACAAGTTTGTTTCTCAATTTCCCTCTGACTACTGGGGGGTCTATAATACAATCCTAATAATATGATCATCCCTTTCTTATTTCTCAGTTCCACCCAAATAACCTCCCTGGATGTATTTCTGGGAATACCCTCCCTCAGCACAGCTGTAATGCTATCCCTTATCAAAAATGCCACTCCCCCTCCTCTCTTGCCTCCCTTTCTATCCTTCCTACAGCATTTGTATCCTGGAACATTAAGCTGCCAGTCCTACCCATCCCTGAGCCATGTTTCTGTAATTGCTATGATATCCCAGTCCCATGTTCCTAACCATGCCCTGAGTTCACCTGCCTTCCCAGTTAGGCCTCTTGGATTGAAATAAATGCAGTTTAATTTATTAGTCCTGCCTTGTCCCTGCCTGCCCTGACTCACTTCTGTTCTCAATTGTACCAGTCTAAGATTGATCTCTTTCCTCACTATCTCCCTGGGTCCCACCCCTCCACCTTACTAGTTTAAATCCTCCAAGTTCTAGCAAATTTCCCTGCCAGTATATTAGTCCCTTCCAATTTAGGTGCAATCCGTTCCTTCTTGTACAGGTCACTTCTACCCCAAAAGAGATTCCAATGATCCAAAAATGTGAATCTTTCTCCCATACACCAACGCCTCAGCCATGCATTCATCTGCTCTATCCTCCTATTCCTGACCTCACTAGTTCGTAGCACTGGGAGTAATCCAGATATTACTACCCTTGAGGACCTCCTTTTTAAATTTCTGCCCAACTCTCTGTAATCTCCCTTCAGAATCTCAACCTTTTCCCTTCCTATATCGTTGGTTCCAATGTGGACAATGACCTCTTGCTGGCCCCTCTTCCCCGTGAGAACATTCTGCACTCTCTCTGAGTCATCCTTGATCCTGGCACCAGGGAAACAACTCACCATTCTGCTTTTTCTCTGCTGGCCACAGAAACATTTGCCTGTGCCTCTGACTACAGAATCCCCTAACACAATTGATCTCTTGGAAGCTGACATACCCCTCGTTGCATTACAGCCAGTCTCAATACTAGAAACTTGGCTGTTCGTGCTACGTTCCCCTGAGAATCCATCACCCCCTACATTTTCCAAAACAGCATACCTGTTTGAAATGGACATATCCACAAAAGACTCCTGCCCTAGGTGCCTACCTCTCTCACCCTTCCTAGAGTTAAACCCAACTATGTGACTGTATCTGAGACTTTCCTCCCTTCCTATAACTGCCATCCATCACATACCGTTGCTGTTGCAAATTCCTCATCGCTTCTATCTGTCTCTCCATTCGATCCACTCGATCTGATAAGATTCGCATCCAACAGCATTTATGGCAGATATAATCCACAGTAACACTTAAACTCTCTTTAAACTCCCACATCTGACAAGAAGTACATAACACTGCAAAGGCCATTTTTGCTCCTTCACAATCTACAGACTCAGAAAATAACACTGTCTTATTCCTCTACAAAACGCTGCACCAGGTTAAATTAATAGCTAAGGCTTATATTTTAAGTTTAATCAAGAGACTTATCTCCAAAAACATATAACCAAGAAAGATTAAGCAATAATAGATGTTAACGCTTGCTAATACATGCAAAATACATTAAAATAGGGTTCTTGCAATTTATGAGTGAGAATCTTATCTCGCCATTCAACACTTGATTGAAAAATTGGACACTTTGCTCTCAGCATTGAGACGCTCCTTGTTGGCCACCTCAAGCGATTCTCCCAACTTTCTCACTATTGCCCACATTATTCAGGAACTTTGAATATTCCGCCCAAGATTCTGCAAGTTATAGGTAAGGGTTTCCATAGAATTAAACTGGGATGAAGAGGAGAAATTAACAGTATCCATGACACAATAGAATTGACCTAAACAGCATGTTTTCTTCTGGAAGTTTCAAGATTTAATAACAGTAGGAGAACTCTAAAGTTTGATATTTATGAAGCTTCACAAAATGTTCTTATGATATGATTTGGAGGTGCTAGTGTTGGACTGGGGTGTACAAAGTTAAAAATCACATAATGCCAGGTTTATGTAGAAGCACTCCAAAGAAGTGGAAGGAGCAGCACTCCGAAAGCTAGTGTTTCCAAATAAACCTGTTAGACTATAACCTGGTGTTGTGTGATTTTTAACTTTATTCTTATGATACTGTAGCTTACACAAAGTGAAAATGCTGGGAGATAGCTGTTATTGCACTATAAACAATGGAGCTTTCCAATAAGAATTAGTATAACTTCAAGTTATCATAATTATGTTCATTGTTATTGATTGCATTAGTCATTTTGAATTACATTGATCTGATCATTTTATTGCAATTGTAGGTTTTCCTGAATAGTCGAATAATGATTTAACTTTAAATAGGAATTCTGCCAAAAATACAGTCGTATCGTATTATCGTTGACTGAAAATATGCTCAAATATTACACAAAATTTATAATTTAGAAATAGAAAGCCTTCTGATAAAATTGTGCAATTACAAAGTTAGCCACTCTATGTTTATTTTGCTGAAAAAGTTAATTATCATTTAATCCGCAGCCTCTGTTCACTGATCAGTCTTGTTACAATAGGTCAACTTGAATTGTTGTTTTCATCCAGTTAGAAGACAATCAAATGCATGAAACTTGACTCTCAAACAGAATGTCACCCACAAAGGCAGTAACCCTAGCAACAAGTTTTGGATGCAATTATTTCCTTGTGGGAATATTATCCCTTGAACAACCAACCAGTAGAGCATTTCAAAACTTAATGCAAGGTAAAAGCGGTGTGTCACGAGCAGTAATTTAATCGTTCAACAGTATCACCACAAAAATAATGAAATTAAGGATCAGCAGATTGTATATTTCTTAACAGGAATCCAATGATAGTTTTCGCAATATATCTGAGCAGGATTTTTAAAACTTCCATGAAGCTACTACTTCACATTGCGCAATCACATTCATATGTCTAGTTACACGATTGTCGTTATTTTTAGGAACAGTCCTCTCAAGGCTAACAATACTTTTCTCTAACCATTTTGATGACAATAATAGTCAATGCCAAAATAACTCATGGTGCACTTCCAGATGTTATACCACAATAAGCTATTGTAGAAACATGAATTGTTGTCTGTAATTACATAGTTAAATAGAATCATGTAGTATTTAGAGCCTAGTAAGGATCATTCAGCTAAATGGTGCACGTCAGAATTTATGCCCCACAGAAGCCTCTATTCCCATTCTTCATCTAAATCAAACAGCATATTTTTCTTTTCCTTTAACTCGTACATACTTACCTAACTCCTTTAAACTTGATGGAATGCCAAGCAAATGTACTTCTTTGTCTGGGATGTCAAATATTCAAGAAATCAACATCAGTCTGGGCAAACCAGTGGGTTCGAGCAATACCGTGGTAAAAACAATGACTGCAGATGCTGGAAACCAGATTCTGGATTAGTGGTGCTGGAAGAGCACAGCAGTTCAGGCAGCATCCAAGTAGCTTCGAAATCCCGCATCCACTTCATTAAACATTAATTTCACCGACCACTGATGCACAGTGGTAGCAATGGGTACCATCTATAAGATGCACTCCAGCAACTCACCAATGTTCCTCGAACAGCACCTTCCAAACCTCTAACACCTAGAAAGTCAAGGGTGGCAGATGAATGGTAATTTCTATCTAAGTCATCCACAGTCCTGATGTAGAATTATATTGCCATTCCTTCCTTCAGGTAAAGCACTTCCTTCTTTGGCAGAACCTCAGGGTCAAGGATGATGTGCTATCTCTCTGATTAGTGAGGTGGGGTTGGGAGACAGTGGTTATGTGATGGCTGAGTTGTCCAATTTTGGAGCTGCAAACTCTGTCATAGGTGGGGCTGGCAGTGTTTGATGAGTCAGATAGGTGAGATTCTCTGGATTCTGCCTGATCCTTCCACTTGACTTCCAGGTTGTCTAGGGGTTTGCTGCAGATTTTACTGGTCAGTGTTAGTGATTGTGACAGGGACAGATTGTTAGAGACATCTACCATGTCACTATCCCCAGTATCAATGCACTGGTCATGCATGTCCAGCTGTGATGAGTCGGCAACATTGTCCAACACAAGCTTCCTTAGACAAGAACTGTACTCCAAGCTCTTTAATGATAAGCAAACACTAGGAAGGCAATTTTAAAGACCCAACATGCAAAATTCCCATACTTACAAACAGCGCCTTTATATTGTATTGCATTCTTGTTCAATTTGCATACAAATCAACTTGCAAACGGAGTCCAGTAAGGAACCTGTTCAAAACCTGGGGACTGCCTGTAAAATGAGGATACAAATTTAAAGAGAGCACATATATATAAACTTTGATATACAGACATTTTTGAAGGTAATAGTACAAGTTGATAGTGTTGTTAAAATAACATTCAGAATCCTTGCAATAATGAACAGAAGCAAGTAAAGCAAGGAAGCTATGCAAACCGTTTGTAAGATTAGCAGCTAGGTTCCAGCTAGAATATCATGGCCAATCTTAGGCAATGCACTTCAGGATAATAAGGCATGAAGAGGGTGCAGAAGAGACTTATTCATAAAATACCTAGAACGACAAACTTCAGTTACGTAGAGACACCAGAGAAGCTGGGATTACTTTAAAATTTTGTGGTGGAAGAGGAGATTCATGGAGATGCTAAAACTTAGTTGGTGTTTTGATGCAGCATATAGGAAGAATCAGTTTTCACAAACGAGTGAGTTTGTTGGTAGAGATCACATGTAGGACAACTCCCAAAAGAACAAGGAGGAACATACGGTGAAGGGTTTATTTAATGCAGTGAATTATGAGATCTGGAATGCAGTGCCTGAAAGAGTGGTGGGAGGAGATTCAAAGTGAAATTAAAATATTCTTGAAAAGTAAAATTTTGGATAGATATTGAAAATTACACAGCAGGAAGACTGATTAGATAACACTTTCAAAGAACAAACACAGGTATGGTCCTTCTGATCCTTCTTCAATGTTCATGCGCAGCAGGAACTTCCAAAATCAGAGGTCAATGCATTGACATGCTGTCTTATGAGCACAGAACAGTTGTACAGCCAGTACAATCAGCTGAACAGCATTTTTCTATGCTGTATGCTTCCAAGGTGTAAAATTTGGATTTATTGTCGAGTACCAGTCAGAAACCAAAGCTAGGTTGCCAATGCATAGAAACAAAATGAAGGGTGACCCGATTAACATAAGGGAGACACATAAACAATGCACAAAATAAAATACCAAGTCTCTGCATCACAATTATTGTTCAGGAACACAATTGTCAATCCAGAGGCCAATGTGCTGTGGACTTGGCCTACTTATGCCATTATGTTGTAACTCATAATGAAAATAAACTGTGCTCATTTGAACATTGGTGGAGAAGTGCTTGGATTGACCAGCAACAGCTCCACACACATGACATAAAGACACCATTTGACTTTTGAAACTGGACTCAGTCTGTTGAAATTTTATAACAAGAGTATTTCTCAGATCTTTCTCTTTTATTTCAAGGAATTTCACAATACAACCTTCCACTTTAATTACCTTACCTTCAACAATCCTGTCGTTTGTCACCCAATACATTTTAGGGGGAATGATAGCATTATGGTAATGTCATTGGACTAGCAATCAGAGGCCCGAATTAATACTGTTCAACATTATTAACAAGTGTTTAAAGAAAATTTAGGTTAAAAAAGAAATTAGCATCGCTATAATTATTTCCAAGCTGGTTTCCAACAGTGTGTTGGAATTCCTATGGATTCTTGGGCAAGATAAGAGGGGTAAAATTTATACATTCAATGGGAGAGACTGGGAAATCTCAATCATTATAATGTGCTGGTAGCAGGGAGGAATTCTGGTCAGGTTTGTCCTTCACAACATTGTGCACATGTATCTCCACAGGATGCAAGGAATAAATGGAGGTACAGAGATAGAGAGGTGAAGAAAGGAAATTCCAGAACATAAGGCCTAAGTAACTGAAGCCACAGCCACCTAAGATGGAGCGATTAAAATCCAAGGCTGTAGACTTTATTGATATATTAAAAACACCAACCTATCCCCTGGGAGCAGGTGACCTTCCCACCTTCGTAAAACCAAGATGTTGAGAGGTTAGCTGTTATGTACGTAGTTTTTGAGTCATAGATATGTACAGCACGGAAACAGACCCTTCGGTCCAATTTGTCCATGCCGACCTGATATCCCAACCCAATCTAGTCACACCTGCCAGCTCCTGGCCCATATCCCTCCAAACCCTTCCTATTCATATACCCATCCAAATTCCTTTTAAATGTTGCATTTCTAAGAGCCTCCACCACTTCTTCTGGCAGCTCATTCCATACACGTACTACCCTCTGCAAGAAAAAGTTGCCCCTTAGGTCTCTTTCATATCTTTCCCCTCTCACCCTAAACCTATGCCCTCTAGTTCAAAGAGGATTGATGAGGACAGAGCAGTAGATGTGATCAATATAGACTTCAGTAAGGCATTTATCAAGGTTTCTCATTGTTGACTGGTTAGCAAGGCTAGATCACATGGAATACAGGGAAAACTAGCCATTTGGATACAGAACTGACTCAAAGGTAGAAGGCAGAGTTGTGCTAGCGGAGGGTTGCTGTTCAGACTGAAGGCCTGTGACCAGTGATGTGCCACCAAGATTACTCTACAGATATACACAGAACAAGTGGTACTACTGGTAAAAGTGCAGCTAAGGGACCACTGTGCTGAACTGCCTCTGTATGTAGTGAAAGGCGACTAACCTGCATTATTCAAACACTCTTATTTACAGAAATTAAAGTTAAATTGAGGTGTGATTAATAGCTGGCGGAATCAAAAGCAAGTTTGTAAGAAATGTTGCTCAGGTCTTCAGGGAACCTTGGGGGAGGTGGGAAGAGTGAAAATTAAACATCGGTTGAAGCTGAGGCTCATCCAAGGAGTCTGAAGGCGCATCTAGCCTAAAGTGAAGGCACACTGGAACGGCTGGTGAAGCTGCAAGTATTGGAACCAGTGACCATCAGTGAATAGGTCAATCCAATCACTCTGATCTTAAAAAACAAATGGTGCCATGAGGATTTGCAGTGACTTTAAGGTCACAGTGAACCCAGCCGTGTGTGTGGATGAATTCCCACTACCATGCATTGAGGACCTGTTTAGTGGATTGTTAGGGGTAAAAAAAAATCTCAAAAATGCATCTGTTGCAGGCCTACTTATAAATGTGTGTCACAAAGAACACCCAGCTGCTGCTAAAGATAGTGCCACACAGGGAACTGTTCCAAGTGACTGCTTTTGGCATCACATCAGCGCCAGCTCTATTCCAGATAGCCTGGACCAAATTTTGAGTGTAGGGGTCCACTGTTATCTGGACAATTCTTTGGTTACTGTATCCTCCAAAGAGGATCATTTGAAAAACCTACAAAAAAGTCTAAAAAGGTTGCAAGAACACAAGCTACAAATAAAAAAGGGGAAATGCAAGTTTTTTAAAGACTCCATGGGCCATGTAATCAATGGCAAGGGAACTACACAAAGCACCCAAGAAGATGAAGGCTATCATGAAGGCCCCTAGACCAGAAATTGTGTTTCAGCTGAGATCATTCTTGGTGCTTGGAAATTACTTCGACAAGTTTGTGTCTGATCGGGCAACAACGGTAAAACCATGCATCGGTTTCTCGGAAAAGGATAACCGTGGAAATGGACTCAAGAATGTGAGATGGCTTACCAGGAGGTGAAGCAAGCCCTGACTCATTTTGACCCAAATTGGCATGCAACATCTCACCTTATAGGGTTGAGACTGTACTGTCACACATTTTGCCAAATGGAGAGGACAAACCCATTGCATCACATCAATTCCACAAACAGACTTTACTCATACCATTTGACAATTTTATTCACCTGCAGGGACTTATTATTCAGCCTACTGACACTCCCCTCACACTATTTGTCTGATCTTTTGATCTCTCTGCCTATAAATTCTGTGCCAGTGTGCTTTTCTTCACTTCACCTAATGAAGGAACAGCACCCTGAAAACTTGTGATTTCAAATAAACCTGTTGGACTATAATCTGGTGGCATGTGACTTCTGACCCTGTCCACCCAAATCAAACACCAGCACCTCATGATTAAGGAAGATGGAGGAAAAGTATATACAAGTGGAAAAAGGGTTGGCCTTTGTTTTAAGTGTTACGAAGTTCATCCATTTCCTTTGCAACAGGCATTTTGTGCTGGTGACAGGCTGCTAACCTCCATTTTCAGCCTGTATGCAGGAATACCATCAACGGCAGCAGCTGAACTGTAGAGATGGGCACTGGCTCTGACAGCCTACTTGTATGAAATTGAATACCAATGGTTGGAGAAGCACAGCGATGCAGATGATTACCACTACTGAAAATTAAGGATGTTCCTTACTGAAACTTGAAAATTGCATATTTTTGCCAGGAAGACAAGGCACCAATGTCTGGAGTAGTGGTGCTGGAAAAGTACAGCAGTTCAGGCAGAATCCAAGGAGCTTCGAAATCGATGTTTCGGGCAAAAGCCCTGATTCCTGATGAAAGGCTTTTGCCCGAAACGTCGATTTCGAAGCTCCTTGGATGCTGCCTGAACTGCTGTGCTTTTCCAGCACCACTAATCCAAAATCTGGTTTCCAGCGTCTGCAGTCATTGTTTTTACCTCAAGGCACCAATGTCAGCAAGGTAGACACAGAACACTACCTGGAATAACCCAATCTTCAGCCTATTCGTAGACTTAGTCCTGACAGGAAATACTTGTCATAGAAGCAGCCCTTACCTGCCAGGAAGTGTGATTGTCTGTATCACTGTGTTTAATGTGGGGAATGAGAGTTTATATTCGTATCCCACTGCAAGGAAAGGTACTGAAACCAAGTGCACCCCCAGCGTGGTGTGAATAATAGAAATAGCCAGGTGCTACATTCGGTGGATTAGTGGTGCTGGAAGAGCACAGCAGTTCAGGCAGCATCCAACGAGCAGCGAAATCGACGTTTCGGGCAAAAGGCCTTCATCAGGAATAAAAAGCTTTTGCCCGAAACGTTGATTTCGCTGCTCGTTGGATGCTGCCTGAACTGCTGTGCTCTTCCAGCACCACTAATCCAGTATTTGCTTCCCAGCATCTGCAGTCATTGTTTTTACCCTGCTACATTTGGTGGCTGAATATGGACTTCCAGACTGAGGAGAAAGCGGAATCATGCAAATCCTCCACAGTAAGCAAAGTGCCGCCGTTATCACTTCACACTCATGGGAGTGGCCTTTTTAAATAAGTCCAAGTGGGAAAAAAAGTAAATGAATACTTCGAAATAAGCATCCAATGTGAATTATACAAGACCTGGCTGGATTATCAAGCACTGTTTCAGGTTTCTTATGGTTCCGTGGAAACGTCCCCAGATCGGAGCTAGGAACTCTGAATTCCAGTCCCACCTGCTCGAGATCTTTAAGAATACCACTAAACAGCTTAGTTAGAAAATATCTGTCAGTCTGTTTCATTTGACAGTTTTACTGTTAGTTTCCTTCTGAGGACGCAAGTGAGACAGAAATAAACCTTTTTGCTACGTCTGATAGTGTAAATCTGATAAGGATATAAATCTCACCCGTTGTAGCTACAATACGGTAGTCTCAAAACAACTAAACTGAATGAGCAGGAGAACGCTTAGCATTTCCTAACCAAGCACAAAGATTGTTCTGGAAGCCTCAGGGATGCACTCTGGGACATGGCCGCCAGCGCATGTCACTTACTGGGTGGCGGTTATTGATGCTTTTGTTTCGGCTCGGTGACGCGGACACGGAATGGCCGACTGGGGTCGGGACAGAACCCAGCCCGCGCCCGCTCCCCACGCCCGCACGCCCGCGGCTGCTGGGTCACAACAGCTTTTACAGACTCCACGACAGACGGCTCGGTTAATGCACGTGTGGCCGAAGGAACTGCACCCATCATCGGCGATCTGTAGAGAGGGAGGGATTAATGTGAGAGAGTTAGTGTGTACTGTATACTGTAAATGTATTTTTATTTCATGCGCACTTCTCAATCTAACCACATACAAGGCCCTAATTATCCCTTGGTCTTGAAAAGCTGAGTCACTGCTTTATAATGTGTCTTAATAGACGTAGTGAGGAATCATTTAAATCCCTGTGTCTCACTCTTCTATTTCCTGCAAAATGTTTATGCTGTTGTAATTCTAGCTCCTTGAGGGTCCCTGATTTTAATTGCACCGTAGATCTGTGTGTGTGCCTATTTTTGACCGACCCGAAATTCCTTTATTATAAAATGCTCCCAATCCAACTTGCTCTCCCAATCCTATTGTTAAGCAAACTTTTGGTCATTCCTGGAATATCTCTAATTGTCAAATTGTCTAATAACGCATCTGTGCAGTTACTTTAAAATTGTTCTATAAGTACAAGTTGTTGTTATTGTAATTGTCTTTCATCATGATGACTGCACATTAACCTGTGCTTGTGGTCACAGTTGGTGTAATCTGGGTGATTTTTATCCATGTTCAATGGGAACCTCAGCAGTCTGGAGGCAAATCTAGTGAACTAAAATGTACCCTACAATGTCATAACGAAAGGCCAGACACTTCAAATGCAAAATAAAATAAATTAGAAAATGCTAAAGCAGTAAGCAAAGTAAACTAAAGAAATATTTGTGAAATGTTTTATATAAAACACATCACAGGACATTTATTTTGAGACCAATGAAATAATTTGCAGTATAATCGTTGATAATACCGGAAGTGGCATTTGTGCACAAGCTCCCACAAACAGTGGTAGCCTTGAGGAGGAGTTGAGAGTATCCATGATAGTATGTAATGGAACTAATGAGGGAGCAAGCTCTCCTAGATCTGGTCTTATGTAATGAGACAGGAGTAATTAATTAATGACCTCACAATTAGGGATCTTCTTGGAAGGAGCGATCACAGAATGGTTGAATTTAGAATACAGATGGACAGTGTGAAGATAAAATCCAATACCAGGGTCCTGTGCTTAAACAAGAGAGACTACAATAGGGTAGGGGAGGACTTGGCTAAAGTAGACTAGAAACAAGGACTTTATGATGCGACACAGTTACAAGCAGTGGAGAACTTTCAAAGCAATTTTTCAAAGTGCTCAGAAAAAGTATATTCCAATGAAATGGAAGGACTGTCAGAAAAGGGGTAATCCACCATGGGTGTCTAAGGAAACAAGGGAGGCTATCAAATTGAAGGATCAATAGGAAACTAGAAGATTGGGAAAGCTTTAAAGGTCAACCGAAAGCTACAAAAAGAGCGATAAAGAAACATAAGGTAGAACGTGAGAAAAAAAAACTTGCACAGAACATAAAAACAGACAGCAAACGTTTCTATAAATATATAAAATAAAAAAAAGTGGCTAAAGAAAACATTGGTCCTTGAGAAGATAAGAAAAGGCCTTTAGTCATGGGATATGATGAAATGGCCAAGGCATCAAACAGGTATTTCATGTCAGTCTTCACAGTGGAGGACGTGAATAACATGCCAGTAATTGACAAAAAGACTGAGGTAGATGAGGACCTGTAAGCAATCATTATTATGGAAGAGGTAGTGTTGGGCAAACTAATGGAGCTAAGAATAGACAAGTCTCCTGGCCCTGATGGAATACATCCCAGGGTGCGAAAAGCAATGGCAGGAGAAATAGCAAGTGCACTTGTAATTGTCCAAAATTTGCTGGACTCTGGGGCAGTTCAGAAAACAGCAAGTGTGACACCATTGTTTAAAAAGGGCTGTAGATAAAAGATGGGGAATTATAGATCGGTTAACTTAACTTCTGCAGTAAGGAAGATGCTTGAGTATATTATCAAGGAAGAAATAGCAAGGCACCTGGATAGACATTGTCCCATCAGGAAGACGCATCATGGGTTCATGAAGGGCAGGTCATGCTTAACTAATCTTTTGGAATTCTATGAAGACATCACGAGCATGGTGAACAACGGGGACCCAGTAGATTTGGTGTACTAGATTTCCAAAAGGCCTTCGACAAGGTGTCGCACAAGAGGCTGCTGCATAAAATAAAATATGCATAGCATTACGGCTAAAGTATTAGCATGGATAGAGGATTGGTTGACCAATAGGGTGCAAAGAGTGGGGATACATGAGTGCTATTCTTATTGGCAATCAGTAACTAGTGATGTGCCTCAGAAATCAGTAGTGGACCTCAATTATTCACAATTTACATAGATGATTTGGAATTGGGGACCACATGTGGTGTGTCAAAGTTTACTGATGACACTAAGATGAGTGGCAGAGCAAAGTGTGCAGAGGACTATGAAACTTTGCAGAGGAACAAAAATACTTTAAGTGAGTGAGCAAAGATCTGGCAATAGAATACAATATTAATAAATGTGAAATCATCCATTTTGGTAGGAGTAACAGTAAAAAGTTGCAGCATGCTTCTATGCAGAGGGATCTGGGTGTCCTTGTGCATGAATTATAGAAGGTTGGTCTGCAGGTACAACAGGTAATTAGGAAGGCAAATAGAATTTTAGAGTCATAGAGATATACAGCATGGAAACAGACCCTTTGGTCCAACTCGTCCATGCCGATCAGATATCCCAACTCAATCTACCACCTGCCAGCATCTGGCCCATATCCCTCCAAACTCTTCCTATTCATATACCCATCCAGATGCATTTTAAATGTTGCAATTGTACCAGCCTCCACTATTTCCTCTGGCATCTCATTCCATACATGTAACACTGTCTGAGTGAAAAAGTTGCCCCTTAGCTCTCATTTATATCTTTTCCCTCTCACCCTAAACCTATGGCCCCTAGTTCTGGACTGACTCACCTCAGGGAAAAGACTTTGTCTATTATCCTATCCATGCCCCTCATGATTTTATAAACCTCTATAAGGTCACACCTTAGTTTGCAAAGCTCCAGGGAAAACGGACCTAGCCTATTCAACCTCTCCCTATAGCTCAAATCCTCCAATCCTGGCAACATCCTTGTAAATCTTTCCTGAACCCTTTCAAAGTTTCACAACATCTTTCTGATAGGAACGAGACCAGAATTGCATGTAATATTCCAGTAGTGGCCTAACCAATGTCCTGTACAGCCGCAGCATGACCTCCCAACTCCTCTACTCAATACTCTGACCAATAAAGGAAAGCATACCAAACACCTTCTTCACTATCCTATCTATCTACGACTCCACTTTCAAGGAGTTATGAACCTGCACTCCAAAGTCTCTTTGTTCAGCCACACTCCATAGGACCTTACCATGAAGTGTATAAGACCTGCTAAGATTTGCTTTCCTAAAATGTAGCACCTCGCATTTATCTGAATTAAACTCTATTTGCCACTTCTCAGCCCATTGGCCCATCTGATCAAGATCCCTTTGTAATCTCAGGTAACCTTCTTCACTGTCCACTACACCTCCAATTTTGGTGTCATCTGCAAACTTACTAACTATACCTCTTATGCTCGTATCCAAATCATTTATATAAATGACGAAAAGTAGTGGACCCAGCACGGATCCTTGTGGCACTCCACTTGTCACAGGCCTCCAGTCTGAAAAACAACCCTCCACCACCACCTTCTGTCTTCTACCTTTTAGCCAGTTCTGTATCCAAATGGCTAGTTCTCCCTGTATTCCATGAGGTCTAATCTTGCTCACCAGTCTCCCATGGGGAACTTTGTCGAATGCCTTACTGAAGTCCATATAGATCGCATCTACCATTCTGCCCTCATCAATCTTCTTTGTTACTTCTTCAAAAAACTCAAATCAAGTTTGTGAGACATGATTTCCCACACACAAAGCCATGTTGACTATCCCTAATCAGTCCCTGCCTTTACCAATACACGTACATCCTGTCCCTCAGGATTCCCTCCAATAACTTGCCCACCATCAACATCAGGCTCACTGGTCGATAGTTCCCTGGCTTGTCCTTACCACCTTTCTTAAAGAGTGGCACCATGTTAGCCAACCTCCAGTCTTCTGGCACCTCATCTGTGACTAACGATGATACAAATTTCTCAGTAAGAGGCCCAGCAATAATTTCTCTAGCTTCCCACAGAGTTCTCGGTTAGACCTGATCAGGTCCTGGAGATTTATCCACTTTATCCATTTCAAGACATCCAGCACTTCCTCCTTTGTAAAGTGGACATTTTTCAAGATGTCACCATCTATTTCCCTACATTTCATATCTTCCCTGTCCTTTTCCACAGTAAATACTAATGCAAAATACTCGTTTAGTATCTGCCCCATCTCCTGCAGCTCCACACAAAGGTTGCCTTGCTGATCTTTGAGGGGCCCTATTCTCTCCCTAGTTATCCTTTTGTCCTTAATGTATTTGTAAAAACCCTTTGGATTCTCATTAACTCTATTTGCCAAAGCTATCTCCTGTCCCCGTTTTGTCCTCCTGATTTCTCTCTTAAGATTACTGGTACTGCCTTTATACTGTTCTAAGGATTCACTCAATCTATCCTGTCTATACCTGATATATGCTTCCTTCTTTTTCTTAACTAAACCCTCAATTTCTTTAGTCATCCAGCATTTCCTGCACCAACCAGCCTTGCCTTTCACCCTAACAAGAATATACTTTCCCTGGACTCTCGTTATCTCATTTCCAAAGGCTTCCCATTTTCTAACCGTCCCTCTCCCTGCGAACATCTGTGCCCAATCAGCTTTTGAAAGTTCTTGCCTAATACAGTCAAAATTGGCCTTCCTCCAATTTAGAACTTCAACTTTTAGATCTGGTCTATCCTTTTCCATCACTATTTTAAAACAAATAGAATTATGGTCGCTGGCCCCAAAGTGCCCCCCCACTGCCACCTTAGTCACCTGCCCTGCCTTATTTCCCAAGAGTAGGTCAAGTTTTGCAATTTCTCTAGTAGGTACATCTACAAACTGAATCACAAAACTTTCTTGTACACACTTAACAAATTCCTCTCCATCTAAACTCTCAACACTATTGCAGTCCCGGTCTATGTTTGGAGAGTTAAAATATAACCACCCTATTATTCTTATAGATAACTGAGATCTCCTTCCAAATTTGTTTCTCAATTTCCCTCTGACTGTTAGAGGGTCTATAATACAATTCCAATAAGGTGATCATCCCTTTCTTATTTCTCAGTTCAACCCAAATAACTTCCCTGGATGTATTTTCGGGAATATCCTTCCTAAGTACAGCTGTAATGCTATCTCTGATCAAAAACGCTACACCACCTCCTCTCTTGCCTCCCTTTCTGTCCTTCCTGTAGCATTTGGTATCCTGGAACATTAAGCTGCCAGTCCTGTCCATCCCTGAGCCACATTTTCTGTAAATGCTCAGATATCCCAGTCCCATGTTCTTAACCATGCGCTGATTTCATCTGCCTTCCCTGTTAGGCCTCTTGCATTGACATTAATGCAGTTTAATTCCTCCATTGCTAAAGGGATTGAGTTAAAATCAGGGAGGTTATGTTGCAGCTGCATAGGGTGCTGTTGAAGCCACACCTGGAGTACTGCTTGCAGTTTTGGTCTCCTTACTTGAGAAAGGATGCTCTGGCACTAGAAGGTGTGCAGAGGAGGTTCACCAGGTTGATTCTGGAATTGAGGGGGTTGGTTTAGGAGGAGAGACTGAGTAGACTGGGATTATATTTATTGGACTTTAGAAGAATGAGGGAAATCTTATAAAAACATGCAAAATTATGAAGGGAATATACAAGATAGATGTAAAGAGGATGTTTTCACTGGGGCATGGATAGAGTAAATAGGCAAAGTCTTTTCCCTGGGGTCGGGGAGTCCAGAACGAGAGGGCATAGGTTTAGGGTGAGAAGGGAAAGATATAAAAGAGACCTACGGGGCAACTTTTTCACACAGAGGGTGGTAAGTGTATGAAATGAGCTGCCAGAGGAAGTGGTGGAGTCTGGTACAGTTGCAACATTTAAGAGACATTTGGATGGATATATGAATAGGATGGGTTTGGAGAGATATGGGCCGGGTGCTGGCAGGTGGGACTAGATTGGATTGGGATAAATGGTCGGCATGGACGGGTTGGACCAACGGGTCTGTTTCCATGCTGTACATCTCTATGACTCTATAACTTGACAACTGAAACTGGGACAAGAGGGCATAGCCTCCAAATTAGGGAGCGGATTTAGGACTGAATTGAGAAGGTGCTTCTTCATCCAGACAGTTGTGAATCAATGGAATTCCCTTCCCCTTTGAAGTAGTTGACACTACTTCAATAAATGTTTTCAAAGCGAAGATACTTTTTTTTTTGAACAATTAAGGAATTGAGGGTTACAGTGGGTAAGTGGAGCTGAGACCATGAAAGGGTCAACCATGATCTTACTGAATGGCAGAGCAGGCTTGAAGAGCCAGATGGCCTACTCCTGCTCCTGGTTCTTCTGTTATAATGACCAGATACCTGTTTTTATGTTTTGGTTGACTAGTAAATATGGACAGGAGCCCAAAACGTCGATTCTCCTGCTCCTTGGATGCTGCCTGACCTGCTGCGCTTTTCCAGCAACACATTTTCAGCTCTGATCTCCAGCATCTGCAGTCCTCACTTTCTCCTAGTAAATATGGACAGGCTACTGAGATAATTCTGTAGTAGTTCTTTGACATAGTGCTATGATGAACAATAGGGACAGGAGGCTGTGTGACTGCAGATGAGGCAGGTCTGAGGACCCAGGAAGATAAAATTAAGGAACCCTGGCCTCTGCAATTGTCCAATGGTTCTGAGGTTCTCACAAGTTATGTGGACAAGTGTGGAGACTGTGGGGAAAATGAGCAAACTGATCATGGCAGCTGAGCACAATAAGTCATTCAACTCGGAGGAGGAAATAAGAGTTTGGCTGCAATATAGATATAGGGGTATAGATAAGGTGAATGGCAGGTCTTGTCAAGACCATGAGGCATATTTTTAAGGCGAGAGGAGAAAGACTTTTAAAAGGCACAAGGGCTAATTCTTTGACACGAGTGGTTCGTGTGTGGAAAAAACTTCCAGAGGAAGTGGTGGCTGCGGATAGAGTTTAGCATTTAAAAGACATTTAGGTAAGAACGTGGTTAAGAAATGTTTGGAGCAATATGGGCCAAGCACAGACAGGTAGGACTAGTTTAGAGTTGGAGTCCCGAAGGCTGAGTTGTCTGTCTGGTACAAGGGTCAAGGACATATTTTTGGGCTGGAGTGGAACTTGGAATGAGAGGGCAGGATAGTTGTTGTCCATGTCGGTACAAAGCACATTAGTAAGACTAGATCGGAAGGTTTGCTAAATTTTGAACAGTTCGGAGCTAAATTGAAAAAGCCCAAACTCCGACAAAATAATTTCTAGATTACTATCTGAGCCATAGCCTAACTGCATGGAGTAAATAAAGTCAAGATGTTAAATCCATGGCTCAAAGATTGATATAGGATTGCTGACCATTTGTAGCACAGATGTTGATGAACACATATCAGAGGTTATCTTTTTAAGTATTTACACGTAACTTATTCTATATTATTACTTTACATTGAGCAAATGTTTCCCCTGTAGTATTTTAATAAACAAAATCATGAAATAGAAGTTTTAATTTTAGCTTTTCTCATCATGTGACCAAAGTGCAACAAAGACCTTGAACAAGTGTCTGGTCTGTATTCAAGGAATCTGACATTGTTTTAGGTATCCGTCCAGGGGATCTATAATGTGGTTCCCCAACAGTTTTGCACTAGGATTACTGATACACAAACTGTGCACAGAATGTTTCACTGTGAATTGTGTTTGCACCCATTTTACATTCTGAAAATGTGGTATTGTTATTAATTTCTATCCCAACGTACATAGACAGTGAATAGGCACACCCAATAATTTTAACAAAGCATAGAACTATTCATTACTGGGGACACACATGAAACAAGTTGGGGCTATCATCATTTTGATATATTTTCATAGAAATTAGAAGTATTAATTGAAAAATCTGGCTGCTCCTTTTCACAATGTTGTGAAATTTTAACTTGTAATGCCATATTCTGGCAGTGGATGTCACCAAGGAAGTTGTTTAAATCTATCTTCCTCAATTTTGTTAAGATTTAAGGGAATAGAGATGCAATGGCAGGCCTTTAAGGGGATAATTCAGAATATACAAATTAGAAACATACTAAGGAGAAAGAAAATTTTCAAAGGGATGACTCACCTTCCATGGTTAATTAAAAACATTAAAAACCTAAAGGAAAAGCAGAAATTGCACAAAGTCAGATGGAAGGTTAGAAGATTGAATAGAATATTAAAAGAAATCAGAAAGACTACATTTTGTAATGTTTTTGTCCTTTCTTTAAAGATTATTAAGGAGATAACAGAGTGAAGGAAGTAGCTAGCTTGAAATGTAAAATAGGAGTAAAAAATTTCAAAGGTTTTTAAAAAGAATTAATAAACTGAATGTTTGTCCTATTGAAAGTGAGTATGAGGAATTAATAATGGAAAATAAGGAGATGAAAGATGAATTGAATCAATTTTGCATCAATTTTCACTTTGATTGATGTAAGTAACATCCCAGAAGTTTAAATAAAGAAATGAAAAGGAGGGAGAAATTCAAGAAAAATACAATCACCAGGGAATTTATACCTGTACTGAGCAAACTGTTGAAGCTATGTGCTATTTATATTCCAAAGTGTATACACGGGAGCAAATAGCTTGAAGCTATTTTCTTTTGAGAGGAATATCCTGCAGAAAATGTGAAATGCATAGTAATAAATCAACAAAATATCACTCAAAAGAGAAAAAGTACAATTTAATGAATAGAATTAACTGTATAGATTGGATAGACAGGAGATGTGATCATGATGATCACGTAAATGAGATACAACTATCCTAATCCACTTTTGTAGTAGAGTTAATACATTTGAGATAAAAGCAAATTACTGCAGATGCTGGAACCAAAAGAGAAAATGCTGGAAAATCTCAGCAGGTCTGGCAGCATCCGTAAGGAGAGAAAAGAGCTGATGTTTCGAATCTAACTGACAAAAAGCTTTGTCAAAGGGTCAGTTAGACTCGAAACGTCAGCTCTTTTCTCTCCTTACGGACGCTGCCAGACCTGTGGAGATTTTCCAGCATTTTCTCTTTTAATACATTTGAGACTGTTTCTTCAGTGTTTGTCACTGTCAGATAAAAGACCCAAATTATTAATGTTGTTTTCAGCACCTGCTGCCTGCTTCAGCCATGGTCACTGAGTTCCAACCAATTGATCTCAAGGCAATCAATGAACTGTAACTGTGGTACCCATGATAGAAAAACTGCAGGGAGACAAGCAAAAAAACGCAAATGTAAAAATGTTAACTATGTTCAAACTTCTTAATATTACACAGTAGAAACACATTTCAATGTAAGTTCTGCCAAGTTTACTAAGTTTAGTGATTGCAACATTTCTTGGGAAATAGTTTTAAAACATTAGGAGATGATGTGTGTGCATATAGAATTTCTGACCAAATATCCACCTTCAAAGACAAGAAACATGGTTAAGGGTAAGAAAAATGTAAACAGCATCAAAAGTTTCCATTTCAGACAGATATTTGAAATCTCTAATGATACCAAACTGGATTTAAAATCCTTATCAGAATTTCTTCTGATCATTTCCATTTCATTAAAGCAATTTAGTCCTGTTGATTGTATTACTGGTTCCCCTAATATTTCTTTCTGCTGAAGTCTAATTAAAATCTCTGGTTCTGATTGCCGTAAGACACATCCTAATACTCAGATAAGAGCATCAATTCTATTTGATATCCATGTGAATGCAGTATTGCTAATCATGATATGGACAAAGTAATTTTAAGGTTGGCGTGATCAGTTATAAGCATCAGTGTTGCAGAGGGTTTTGGAAGAGAGGAGCACTTTAAAGAGAGATACCCAGGTCTGTCATATTCATTCAGAGGTTTACTTGACCACCGCAACCCATCATATGTCAAAGCCATATACCCCCATATACAGATACAGATAATACGACTGACCACTATGGCTTTTCAGTCTGTCATGTTTTATGTATCGTGGGTGAAAGAAGGCATGTCAGAATGATTGAGTTAAAATTCCCTGGATGTGTTTATATACAAAGATACCATTGATGACCAGATGGCGATCATAGGGTACTGTTTTCATAGGCTTAAAGCCATGACAGAGGCAAATTTTAAGCACTTGCATTCTTTTAGGGATAAAATCAACTCGGTAAAAACAATGATTGCAGATGCTGGAAACCAGATTCTGGATTAGTGGTGCTGGAAGAGCACAGCAGTTCAGGCAGCATCCAAGTAGCTTCGAAATCGACGTTTCGGGCAAAAGCCCTTCATCAGGAATAAAGGCAGTGAGCCTGAAGCGTGGAGAGATAAGCTAGAGGAGGTGGGGGTAGGGAGAAAGTAGCATAGAGTACATTGGGTGAGTGGGGGAGGGGATGAAGGTGATAGGTCAAGGAGGAGAGGGTGGAGTGGATAGGTGGAAAAGAAGATAGGCAGGTAAGACAAGTTCGGACAAGTCATGGGGACAGTTACTGAGCTGGAAGTTTAGAACTAGGGTGAGGTGGGGGAAGGGGAAAGAGGAAGCTGTTGAAGTCCACATTGATGCCTTGGGGTTGAAGTGTTCCAAGGCGGAAGATGAGGCGTTCTTCCTCCAGGCGTCTGATGGTGAGGGAGCGGCGGTGAAGGAGGCCCAGGACCTCCATGTCCTCGGCAGAGTGGGAGGGGGAGTTGAAATGTTGGGCCACGGGGCGGTGTGGCTGATTGGTGTGGGTGTCCTGAAGATGTTCCCTAAAGCGATCTGCTAGGAGGCGTCCAGTCTCCCCATTGTAGAGGAGACCGCACCGGGAACAACGGATACAATAAATGATATTAGTGCATGTGCAAGTAAAACTTTGATGGATGTGGAAGGCTCCTTTAGGGCCTTGGATAGAGGTGAGGGAAGAGGTGTGGACGCAGGTTTTACAGTTCCTGTGGTGGCAGGGGAAAGTGCCAGGATTGGAGGGTGGGTTGTTTGTGGGCTTGGACCTGACCAGGTAGTCGCGGAGGGAACGGTCTTTGCGGAAGGCGGAACGGGGTGGGGAGGGAAATATATCCCTGGTAGTGGGGTCTGTTTGGAGGTGGCAGAAATGTCGGCGGATGATTTGGTTTATGCAAAGGTTGGTAGGGTGGAAGGTGAGCACCAGGAGCATTCTGTCCATATTATGGTTGGAGGGGTGGGGTCTGAGGGCGGAGGTGCGGGATGTAAACGAGATGCGTTGGAAGGCATCTTGGAAGGGATCTTTAACCATGTGGGAAGGGAAACCTATAGCCACCATGCACCACAAAACCAACAAATTCAGAGATAGTGACAATCACTAGAACCATGAATTCTGGGTGAACCTCCCCCACATATCCAGCAATGGCAACGGTAGGGGGTGGTGCTAAACAATGGTCAAGTGGGCAATGCTCTTAATAATAATCACCTTCTTAGGCACCACCATCATACTTGTGGGCATCAGAGGGGAGTAAAATATTGAGCTATCCTGTCATTTCTCTGTAAATTCATAGAATTCTTCTTGGTATCATGTATCTATCTCATCTTACTCACCTGCATTTTCAGACTTGCCAAAGGTTGTAAATCAGTTGGTTTGCCTTTGCTAATTAGCCAAAGTATATTCCAAACACTCCTTCCAGGTGAAAGAATAATTTACTTGTACTTTATTCAATGAATTCACTGGGCTGAATCTTATTTTATTCCACACATTGTTCTTCCAATCTGAGATTTCCTTTACGGAAGTCTTGATTCCATCTCATATCATCAGTGCAACTCCAGCTCTTTTTTCCATCCTAAATGTTGAATATCCTTGAACATTCAGTTCCTATTCCTGGCCACGTGCAGCTATGTTTCTAAATTGCAATTATCTCATTACTATTTAACTTTATTTGTGTCTTTATATCATTCATCTTGTGGCAAATACTGTGTGAATTCAGGTAGAGTGCCCTTAACTTTATCTTTTTGACATCATTCGCTTTCGAGGCAAACATGATGTTCAGCTTTGTTTCTCCTGGCTTCTGGTCTCCCTTGCAGCTTTCCTATTTCCTGTTATCAGCTCAACTTCCTTCCAATTTGGGTTATCTGCTAACAAGCTAGTTTAAACAAATGCCAATAACACCAGCAAATCTGTCTGCGAGCATGTCTTCCCAGTCCTATTACAATATAACCTGTCCAGCTTGTACTGATCCCACCTGGCCCAGAACTGATCCCTTTGCCTCTGGAATCTAATGCCCTCCATCCTACGCTAGTTTTGTAGCCATGCGTTCAATCGGTTCATCCTCCTGCTCTTATACTTACTAGTACATGTCCCTGGCAGTAATCCTGAGATTATTGCTCTGGTGATCCTGCTTTTCAATTTCATTCCCAACTCCCAGTATTCTTCATCCCTCGTCCCATCTATATTGTTGCACCCTGGCTGATTCCCTCAAGCCCTAGAATGAAGTCCTGTGACAGTTCGTCACATTCTTGACCCTAGCGTTAGGGAAGTAACACACCATCGTGGAATCACATTTCATACAATCCCCTATAATTATTACCTTCCTTTCTTTCTGCCCTTAGTACAGCTGAGATACCCTTCATGCCATGGTCTTGTCTGTGGTTCACTCCCCTCAGAAGCCCTTACCTTCACACAATGATTTCCTTAGACTGCCTGGCAGTCACCCATTCTGCCTGTATGCCTCCAAACTATGATGTGATCAACTCCCTATAGATGCTATCCAGATAGTACTATGCCTTATAGATGCACAACAGTAACAGTTCAAGTTGTCAAACCAGAACGTTCAAACTTGTGCAGCTGGCAATGCTTCCTGCAAATGTATTCATCTGGAAATGTGGTATGTCCATGATTTCATACATACTACAGGATGTTGACTGCATTTGTCCCTGCTGACTTGGATCACTTAATGGTGAAAGTATTTATTACCTTCAGAATCAACTTAGTATAAACCTTACTATTAACCTAATTTATTTACGTTAATATTATTTTCCTTCAGTTTTTCTTTGACTTAATTTAGTTTTACCTCTCTTCTGCAAGTATTACTTCCTTAAATCTAAGTAGCTGCTCTTCTTTATGAATGATACTTATTTTTTAGTTTTAAGCTATTTAGACTCACTTCCTACAGGCGCTTCTTACCAGCCAATAATCTTACAGATTTCTTGTGACCTCACTCTTGGATTTTCTACACATTTAGCCTTTCTTGGTGCTGTGTTCAGAAAGAAAGAAACACCCTCTATAGGTCATCACAACTCCAATGCTCAGTGAAGAGCCACAACTTGTCATTATCCAGTAGAGGAACATGACACAGCAATCTTGCATTCATGAGGTGCATTCATGAGCTTTTATTTACTGCTCGCAAAAGCAACACAAGCTAAATGAATAGGGACTGCATTTTATTCCCACAATGCAAACCAAATGCTGGCATCAAGGCCAATAACTATTTTATGTTCCATGATGGTCTGCTGCCCCAGTTTTCATCTCCTCGAACTGGTGTCAATCAGACTCTATCTGGCTTGTAACACTAAATGCAACTGTGCACTGTCATGCACAAGGAGAGTTTTCTCCTCCCCAGTATTCTCATCTTCCTCAGAAGAAAGCTCCTCCCATCCCCCTGGTTCTTCAGAATCCAGAACATTGCCTCAATGTCTTCTCCAATTGTGCAGAGCACAGTATGCTGGAATCTAGCAGCCCTACCATCTGCTTCATCATGGCCCCGATTACAGCATACACACCAACCTGGTGATGGTGCAACACATGCCAAGAAACCAACATAGTACATCAAAAAGGGAGTGCCTGTTTCACTCTGACCCCCTTTCCAGAATTGCATCTACCATTTAACCATTGCATTCAACAGAGTCTATCATCATCTTTGCATGACAAATGATGAAGTGATATTCCCCACTTCCCACAGTATGCTGGAAGTTTCACAAGTGATGGGATTCCTTTGGCTAGTGTTTGCCTCTCTTTAAGTCATTGCCACTAACCTCTGTGTCACTGAGATGCCAATGTTACATTTACAAGTGTCAATGGCATGACATAGTTCATCTTTGACCAGCATTTGAACCCTAAAGCACATTCACTTTGCGTGCACATGGTAAAAGAAATTATTGCAAAGCTGGAGTTTGCAAACAAATGCTTCATGCATTTGTCCCTTCAATGTCTTAGAATCCAGCAGACATGGATTCCATGCTTTCGCCTAGCAAATTGACATTATCTCCATTTACCCCAGGCATTGTCTCAAACACTTTCCAGTTAAATTTCGCATCCAGCGAACAGCAATTCATAGCAGGGAACACAGATCACAGTGGGCACCATCAATTCTGGGCTCAACCTGATCCTCAGGTCACCTCTGTAGGCCATGCCGGTGGTCACTGCTAATAACCTACTTCATCTCAGCCTAATTTGTCCTCTGATGCTGTTGTCTACTCTAATATACTTTAAGTCCCCAAGTCACCACCTTTGTCCCTATCTTCGCAAATGCCTCTGCCTTTCTAACATCCCAGCCTTGAGTCCCCCACCGCTTTTGGCAGTAATCCCCCCCCACCATTGCCATTGCTCACTCTTTTGACTGGAATCAGACATATCACCTGACTATCTGAATAGACAACTGAATGACAGACCAACCCAGTACTGTCTAAATACTGTGCCCATGACTGACGGGACGAACAATGGCTCCCTGTAACTAGACTGAGGACTAGCCCTCATCCACTTTCCAACATGCCTATTTTGTTGAATACACATATTTGCCACGCAGGCAGCTGTCTCATGCTCTGGGTTTTAGATTGACATCTCACAGTGCCTTATAGCAAGATGTTCCCTCCCCCTGCCATTATATTTGCTGCTACCTTGGGCAAACCAAGTGCAGACTGTCCTATTACCACTTCCTTTTGCCTAGCATGCATCATCATCCCTTTTCCCAATGATTCTCTCCTGCCAATCTTAAACATTTTTGTGATCTCTTTCGCTGATTTGCTTAAAATCTATCACAGCTCTTTTTAATTCAATTTTGATTTTTGGTTTAGATTTATTGTTATATGAATATAAAAATACAGTAAAAAGTGGTTATTTGCAGCAGAAGGCAGAGTGTCACCATGCTCCGGCACCTTCTTGAAAGACTGAATATGATGAACGATTTTACTACATTAGAGTTCATCTTTCCTTCTTCTTCTTGTTACCCTCCTCTACTCCTCCATTAGCTACCTGGCTTTGATCAGAGTCTCTGTAATAAGGTATGGATTCTTGATCAATAGGGAACTCCAGGATTAGAGGGAAAATGCAGGAAAGTGTGGATATGAGAAATGCCAGATCAGGCATGATCCTATTGAATAGCGGAACAGACTTAAGGGGTTGAACGGTCTACTCCTCCTTCTATTTCTTATGGGCTTATGGTGTGTCATCTATCAAATTATCTCCCAGAACTCTTACCTGGGTCACATTAGTAATAGCTAAGTATTTGTCTTACCAATCATGTTATCAACAAAAAACTGCAAAAGCAGAAGCATTAATCGCAGATGTTTTTGTTTATTCATTCTTTTTGGAAATGTATTATCTGTTCAATTTGTTTTGCTTCTTTTGGGAATTTGTTTTCTTTCTTGTATCAGTTACATAACATAATTTACACACATGGATGGTGTAAGGAATTTCTTATTACATGTGCCAGCAGTCATATGATTCAACCACATTTGACTGCGTTTTTCATAGCTATGCTGTCCCATAGCTATATTTATATCAATATATTGTAAAAACACCATCTCAAAATTTATATGATACACTTTTCACAATTTCTGTGGCAAATGAAACTGAATGGAAAAACAAAAAAGAATACAAAATAGCTTTACAACAGGAGTCTGAGTGGGCATTAACTGTAATGTCATTGGGAATAGTGTTATGTAATCTTAAAAGTACTTTCAAGTAGGTTCTAAGTACACAATCATTTTCAATGTTGTATCTTTCACAAGGTTACAAATAGTTGTTTGGTTATACAGTACAAAAGTTGAATATTGCTGAAAAAAGATACATTTTGTCGGAGTTCTTTTCTTGTACTTATTAGGATATTGAAATTGTGCCCAACATTCCCAAGTCTAGATCATGATAATGATCCCAGTACCAACCCCTGGGGAATTACTGGATGCTTTTATACAGTCCTACAAAGAACTGTTTATTAATACTCTGCTGCTTGTCACTCGTCCCATTTTATAGCAACGTAATCTGCATACTATGGCAGAAAATACTGTGTTGCAAATGAATTTATCTTCCTAGATCTGTTAAAGATAATTTGAAGGAGATATACTGTTTTGTGGTGTATTGATAGCTAATATTGCTACTTAGGCTGCTCCAAGGCAAGAACCAATGGCACAAGATTACTTTGGTGGTAAGCTCTGGATGATTCTGGCAGATCTCAACAGAATGCAAATCTCACTGATTTTGCGTTCTTACGGTAAATGTAGGAGACAACGGATGATAATTGTCCACATTATAATTTGTTATTCCTAGCAATTTTGTAAAAACACACAAATAGAATACATTTATGATTTCTCCAGCAATAGAAATTTGAGGAAATTTGCCCATTAGGTTTGTGATGTTGCTTACAAAATTAGATGGAGAATAGCTTCCTCCCCAGAAACAAAATCTTATAAAACAGAAAGACAACTGTTTATCATAAGTGGTTTTCCTGTTAGTACAAAGTGTTAAATGAGAAACAGCTCATACCTAATTTTCACAGTTAAGCGTTTGTTTAGACAAGAATGCAACATTGAGATGTCACAGTACTTCAGGAAATCAAACATAAGTACATACTCACATTTAGTTCTGCATGCTTTCAAATGGTAAAAGAAAAGTATTTAGAAACATGTGAAAGTGGAACAGAGCCGCAAATTATCAGGAGATAACTGGTATTTACGGCTTTACAAAGGAAAGGATTTGAGGGGACTTGATCTTGAGCTGGCGCATGACGTTAGCTTTTTGCAATTAGTGATGTTTACAAACCTCAAAGTTGCAGACATAGAATGGTTTTTTGATTTGTTCAATTCACTCATGAGATGTGAGCATCTCTGGCTGGCCGGCCTTTAATGCCTGTCCTGTGTTTCCATTGTGAAGCTGCTGGTGAACCGCTATAGTCCATGTGCTACAAATCAGGGATTTCGCTCAGTGGTTTTTGACAAGTGCTCCGAAATTCTATGATTCATGTAGATTATAGCCCTTTCTGCACTGAAGAAGTCAATCTACTCCCATACCTTATATGATCATCCATGTACAGTAGAATTCAAAGCTACAAAACCATCAAACCTACATAATAGTTCAACATGTTGCAAAATTTAATTATTAAGATAAAAATTCAAAACTATACATTTTTTAAAAATTAAGTAGAAAACAATTTAAAAGCAATCAGCCTGTCAGAAAGGCAATATTTATTTGAGTAATCTAAGCACACTCACCCTTGGAGAAGTTGTCAGCACAATGTCTTAATCACTTTTAAACACATCCCACCTTGTGTATGACAAACAAAATTACATATTATGTGCACCATTCACCTCACTTCCCAGAAATAATTATGGCATTCTACTTTATCTTGAACGTAACAGAGTTATGTAGAAGACATATTTGGGAAAACTGAAGAAAGCCTCTAGTCCAGCAGGCGCTCACCATAGGACTGTTTCACAGACTTGCATCTTTGTACAGACATTCCTGCCAAAAAAAAAACTTATGATAGAGGTTATCATACCTCTTCATCCCACCCCTGCTACGTTCCTCTAACTGCAAGGCAAGGATAAACATTTTCTTTCCCCCATTCTGAGCCAATGGAACAATTCCACTGTCCTGATCCCTGAAGCCAGCTGCACATATGTAACCAGTTTATTAGCAACTCCTCCCTTCCTGTCCACAACATACCATACATTTCAAAGCAATCAAAAGCATAAAAGAGCATTAATAAAATGCAGTACTAAAGTAAATAAGAATATTCTAAATGAAGTGAAAAAAACTATATGTATATTAATAATAACAGTGAAGGAGACTTAACAGAACTCAGCCTCAGAAGTATGATTCCCATTGGTTAATCAATGCAATAATCAATTGAACTGGTTTGGTCAGTAGCATTTTGATAGCTAAGCAACTGCCTTATTCTAGTATCAAATTAGAAAAACTGTAAAACATGGGAGCACAATTAATTTTTATTTCAATGAATGTATTAATTTTAACATCTGGAAAGTTAGTACCATTACAAGCTGTAACACAAGTCCAGTGAAAAAAAAACATGACTGACACTAACCTGAATGACTACTGTTGTCTGCCTGCTTTTCCTCTTTACCCACAATGACAAAAGAAAATATTGCCTATATGTTACTTTCCCAGTGAAGTTGCTACTGGCCATTTCAATGTACAACTGTCCCTGTAACATGTTTGTACAAAACAGATTTGCCTGGATCTGTGCTCAACTGCACTTAGCTACACAATTTTTTTCCTGAGGTCAAGTGAACAAGAGAGAATTGGGCATGTCTGCCTCATTTTCTTCAAATTGTGGTAGAATTTCTGGATGGGGGAGCAATCCTGATGAAAGGTTTGGGCTTTAACAATGACATTAAGGAGCCTCCATAAATAATTTAACCAGAGCTTCTCCCACAAATCTTTATTGATTCAGAGTTACTTTGACCACAGCCCTCAGTGTGACTGGAACCTGGCTAAGAGATGGATTGATGCAATATGATATCTGCAACTAATTCCAAGAATTTCTGTGTTTTTGCTGACCTACAACTGTTCTTGGAATGTCTTTCTTAGCCGCACTAATCTCCTTAATACTTTGCCGCATTCACAATTACCAATACCTTTGGTCTTTGCAATCCAATGCATAACTCCATGGTTCCCTGTTGGCTCACCAGTGCTGCTGGTGTGCACTGACAGCCACTAGAGGCCACTAGATCAGTCCTCTTGAAGAGTTCACTTGTCCTTGGCTCTTTGCTGTTCCTTTTCTCTTTACATTCCCTGTGACAGTGGCAGTGAAACCTAGGATCCCATTTGTTGCCGCTCAGCTGTGCGTCAGCATATACCTTAATAGATCTACTGGAGAATGCCAGGTCAGGAAAATATGAAAATAATGGCTGTGCTATTTAATGTTAACAAACAGAATTTATAGCTTGGAATGGTAGCAGAAATGTTGGCAGACTATTGGTGATAGAAGCCAATTTTAAATCATCAGTCAGTAAGGAGTGATAATATCTGCATATGACAACCATTTTCCCACCGCAAGCCCAACACCATCATTTACATTGAAGTTATTTTGGTGGCAAAAGTACCTGGCACAAACAGGCATATCCCTTAACATTTAGTTCAAATCAGGTGACTCAAACTCAAATGCAATTTTAATCTTTAGGCCAAATGCCCCACTTGGCGTAAAACCCACCAATAATGCCTAGCATGATTGGCTGCAGTTACATGAACTTAACAATTGAAGGTGCATTGTCTTGGTTCTGAACTGAAAGTGAAACAGTTTCCCAGTTATCCTGTAAGTTAGCTCCATACTAGTTGGAAGCTTCCCTATAGAGATAGAGTGTTGTAGCAAGGAAGAGTGTTGATGTAATGAGACAGCCTTGTTTGACACTATTTTGCATACATATTGAGTCTGTGATGGATCGGTCAGTGGGGATCATGATTTGCTGCATGTCATATAACAAACAGAGGATAGTGATTCATTTTTGTGGGCAACCAAATTTGGAAAGGAGGCTCTGGAGTCATTCTCAGTCAATAGTTGAAGGCTTTTGTGAGATCAAGGAAGGCAACAATGACACTTCTATCAAATGAATGGAGCCACAGGGGAAAAATTCTAAAAAAAATCATTCCAATAATCATGAACAAAGTGACTTTTCAAATAAAACAAATCATTGTTTGCAAACACAATCTGCAAAAGCTGCTACATACTGTGTTTCTTGATGAATCCATAATGTGACTTCACTAGGAGCTCTTCAGTGACTATGAGAAGGTGATTGAGGAGAATGTTTGCAATGACCTCCCTGTGATGGATAGCAGAGAACCTCTCATGTAGTTACCATGATCTGTCTTATCTCCTTCCTTGAAGATGATCACAATTACAGCATCTCAAAGATACACTGGCATGCTTCCTTCTTTCCAGATGAGGGAGTTGAGTTCTTGTATTTATGCCAGGAGTGCTCTTCCACAATAGAGTTTCCTCATAGCTGCTGTTTATGATAGATTTAAGAGCAGACGAGGCACTGTGGATGTTCTATGGTTCCTGTTGATTGAACATTGCCAGGTTGCCATTGAGGCACTGAGTAAATCAAGACATTGAGTCCCATTGATATTGAATTTCCTGTGGCAGCACCTCTGCTGCTGATTTTTGGTCAGGCTAATGGAAAAAGGTAAAAACAGTAGATTCAGTTAGGCAATGGTCAGTCCAGCAGTGGTCAGCTCTGTCATGGTGTGAGTGATGCAGGCATCTTGCAGTTCCTCACCCAAACAATGATCGAGTGAAGCAGCTGCCATGTCCAGAGCAAGTGTGATGCCATGAAGCATTGTTTTCACCTCTCTGGTTAAATAGGGTGCTTGTTATCACCATAAGACCATTACATGTAGGAGCAGTATTAGGCCAATTGAACCATCGAATCTGCTCCATCATTCGAATTTGGCTGATATTTTCTCAACTTCATTCCCTTGACCATTCCCCATTAGCCTTGATCCACTTACTATGCAAGAACCTATCCTTCTCTGTCTTAAGTACACTCGTTGACATGGCCTCCACTGCCTTCTGTGGCAATAAGTTCCACAGATTCACCGTGCTCTAGCTGAAGAAATTCTCCTTCATCTCAGTTCTAAAGGGATATCTCTTCATTCGGAGGCTATGCCCTCAGGTCCAAGTCTGTCCTATTATTAGAAACACCTCTATATCCACTCTATCCAGGGTTGTCAGTATTCTATAGTTTCAATGAGAAACCACCTCATCCTTTTAAACTCCATCATGTACAGATCCCAGAGTCCTCAACTGGTTCTCATATGACAAGCCCTTCATCTCCGGGATCATTTTTGTAAACCTCCTCTGGATCCATTTCAAGGCTGGCACATCCTTCCTCAGATACTGGGCCAAAAATTGCTCACAATATTCTAAATGTAGTCTGACCAGACCCTTATGAAATCAATGCCAACATTACATTTGCTGAAAATGTGTTGCTGGAAAAGCGCAACAGGTCAGGCAGCATCCAAGGAGCAGGAGAATCGATGTTTCGGGCATGAGCCCTTCTTCAGGAGTTATCGACGTTTTGGGCATGAGCCCTTCTTCATGAGCCCTTCTTTCTCTTCCTCCCTCTACAAGGATGCCTTCCTTGAAAAAGCTCTCTTCCTCCCTCTACAAGGATGCCTTCCTTAAAGAAGCTCTCTCCCTCCCTCTACAAGGATTTCAGTGAGTCCCTCTCTCACTGCACACCCCAGGTCATCTCCTCTGCCCAAATCTCCTGTTCCTTGGATGCTGCCTGACCTGCTGCGCTTTTCCAGCAACACATTTTCAACTCTGATCTCCAGCATCTGCAGTCCTCACTTTCTCCTACAACATCACATTTGCCTTCCTAAATGCCAACTGAATCTGGATGTAAACCTTAAGAGAATCCTGAACTAAGACTACCAAATTATTTCATGCCTCAGATTTTCAAAGCCTTTCCCTGTTTAAAAAATAATCTGTGTCTCTATTCTTCCTATCCAAGGGCACAAATTCACACTATCCAACATTGTATTCCATCTGGCATTTCTTTGTCCATTCTCCTGGCCTGTTCAAGTCCTTCTGCAGCCTCCCTGCCTCCTCAACACTCCCTGTCCCTCCACCTATCTTGTCTCATCTACAAACTTTGCAACAATGACCTCAGCTCCTACATCCAGATCATTAATGTCTAATGTATAACATGAATAATTGTGGTCCCAACACTGACCTCTGCGGAACTCAACTAGTCACTGGCTGCCATCCTGAAACCGTTCCCTCTATCCCCATACTCTGCCTTCTGGCAATCAGCTGGGTCATCTAATCCTCTATCCATGCTAGTACTTTGCCCCTTACACCAACAACCGAGGTTAGGTTAACTGGCCTCCCTCTCTTCTTAAATTGGAGTATTACATTAGCTATTTTCCAAACCTCTGGATTTCGAGCATCAACAGTATTTTGTTTTTATTTAAGCTTTATTATTGTAGTTGTCCCATTTTGCATGACCTGCCAACCTGAATTGGAATTGAAGAAGGCACAGCAACAATTAGAAGTGTAGGAGCGTAACCCCGACTGAGGATGAAGACTCAGGAGACAGGCAGGATTCAAGCAAGTGGAATACTTTTGTTCAAGCAGAAACTGGTTGTTGCAGGGGGAGGTCCAACTGATCTTCCCCGAATCTGGCCTTGATGTGTGCACTCAATATTTTGCTTAATTTTTAGCTCAGATCAGAAGAGAGATCAATGATACACTGTGATTTTATAGTAAAAAGCAGTATTCGTATACATTTTGTGTTACAATGATCACATACAACATGGTCACTATGTCCTTCCTTCTTACTCCGTATACCCAGTCCTATGAGACACCTAATCAATGATGGGCTTTCCTATCAACAGCCCCATGTTCCCGTGATTTTATGGTGTTTAACAGACACTATAATTTCTACACCTTGGGATCTTCCTATACATCCAATTCATTCACATCCCAAAGTTACTAGCTATACTCCTTCGAATCTGTCTCAGGAGTGCTTATCTCTCAGGACAGTTTGAATTCTGTTATTCTTTGTATTCTATGTGCTGCCTGTATCAAATCTCATATTTTCCACTGTCCTAATTATATATGTCAAACTACGAAAGACAATTAGTTTTAACTACTTGTTATAAGATTTGTAGTGTTGATTTCTGTTATAAAGGGTAAAGTTATACAGCTACTTCTACTCTTAGCACTTTGTGATTAATGGGCTGTGAACAACCCATTTTTTTCAGGGCATAAGAGAAGTCATTTCCTAAAGCTAATTAACCTTTACATATAGGTTTTAAATGCCTTTTCTTGAATGCTTGTAGAATGCTTTGGTTGTATGTATCTATCTTTATGTTGAAAACTACCCCTATGATTCTCTGAAGAATCTTTCATTGGAACCTCCTCCTTAATATTCTGAATCATTTCAAAAACTAATTACTACAAAATAACTTTGTCTGTTGTTCTTGTTTAGGGAGTTTATGGGCTGTATCTCACACCTGGTATTATTCATTTACTGGAACAATCATCCTTTCATTAACAAAGCTGGGATCAGTCTTTTGTTTTTTTTTCAGACATCTGCTTATCAAAACTGTCTAGGAGAGTTGCTGCACAAGGCTCCTTCACTTGCCTTGGAGTACTTCCGTCCAAAGGTACCACTGTGTTTCACTTCAAGGCTAGAACAGGCTATTTGTCATGTTTATCTCTTGTCAGCCATTTCCTGTCTTAATGTTGGGATAGGCTGCCTCATTTTATTTGCCACTTATCGGCCATTTTGTATCAGCGGGCATGGGTCATTTTGGTATAAGCAGGTATTGGCCACCTCTACAGAAGCAACATCAGATAAATAGTGAATGTAAGGGGAAAATCATAAGACATTCATAACACACATTGCATCCGGGTACGGCAAAAAATAGTTGCGACCATGAAGCTTTCAATATTGTCTTCAGTCATCTTTAAAACCATTAAGCCAACCTCACTGTTAATGATTTCTTAAAGTGCAGACTAATGAGATGTAAAGAAAGAGATTAATGATAAAAATTCCAGATATCATAAGATTTAATTTTATTTTGAACTAAAATGCAAAAATGTAGGTAAAATGATCAACTCATGGCACTTTTTAGACTGCGCTTCACCTGCTGTTGGATAATGTGACCTAGTTGCCATCCTGTTCATTATTAATAGTGATGTGAGTGAGTGTAATGCAAGAAGATGGCACTGGAGTGTGGTGACTCTTTGCGAGCTCTCCCCAGCAGATTAACTCCTCACATTTCTTAGAAGCGTTCTACTCTCTTTAGTCTCAATTTTAATTCTTTCTCTACACCTTCTCTGCAGCAGCTACACTATACTCTGCATTCTCTTCTATTGCACTGTTGTATTTATGTAAGGTATAATTTGTCTGGGTAGCATGCAAAATAATGCTTTTCACTGTATCTCAGAACATATGACAATAATAAATCAAATCAAACCAAAATCAAAAAAGGCTAGCTGTAGTATCATTGGGGGTCACCACATCTCCAAGGTAGATTGCAGACTGCTGATGTACTCGGAACTAACACCAAAGAAATTGAGGTAGTTGTAACATTAAGACAATTAAATGTCTAGCATGACATCCAACACCTAATATAAATACTTACCTGGAACCATAACATTAGCTTTGATATATGAGCCCTTTAAATTCTTATTCCAAGCCTACTTAGCTGAGATGGCAAAGAACATTGGTATGTTGTTTCCAACCCTGTTCCTGCTTTGAGACCCACTGCTGCTCACCAGTGCTGGGTGATTCATCACTTGGAGACTTCTCTACCTCACTTTCTAACTCAGCTGGAAAACCAATTGCGTTGCTTGGCTTTGAAAGTGGTCTTTGCTGCTTTTGACGGAACATGGTCGTGTTCCTTTGAAGCACTAACCATTTCTAAAGTGTTTTCTTTCATTGTGATGTTGAGAAGGACCTCGAGAAACAGAAAAATAATTAAGAGACCATAGATTAATAGATGTAACAGAAGCTGTGCAGTTGTGTTTTTTTTTGCTTTATGAATGTGACAGTTAGATACCCTCACTGGAAATGTTTGTGGCCTTATAATGAGTTTTTTTTTAAAACGTCATTCATGTGACGAATGTATCACTGACTGGGATTATGTTTATGGTCCATTCCTAGTTGCCCTTGAGAAAGTTGTGATGGGCTGTTATCTTGAACCACTGCAATTCATTTGGTGTAGGTTGATGACGAGGAAGTTTCAGCAATTTGACGCAGTGACACCTAAGGAAAGCTTACATATTTCCAAGTTGGAATGGTAAATGCCTTGGGAGAGGATCTAGCAGGTGGTAGTGTTCTGATGTACATACTGTCCCTTGACCTTCGAGATGGTAGCGGTCATGGGTTTGGAAGGTGCTGTCTAAGAGCATGAATTCCTGAAATGCTTCTTGTAGATGGTGCTCATTGGTATTACTGACCATTGGTGGTGGAGGAAGTGAATGTTTCTGGATATGGTGCCAATTAAAATGATCTGTTTTCTCCTGGATGGAGTTACATTTCTTGAGTGTTGTTGAAGCTGCTCTCATCCAGGCAAGCGGGGAGTATTGCATCAGACTCTTGACTTATATCTTCTAGATGTTGCACAGGCTTTGGGGAATCAGAAGGTGAGTTACTTCACATGGGATTCCTGGCCTCTGACATGCTCTTGTAGCCATTTTATTTGTATGGATAGTCCAGATCAGATTCTGGTAATGGTAACCCCCAGATGTTGATAGGGAATTTAAATCTGCCTAGGTTGTGGGACAGCATATTAGTTTCACTTGCATTGAATTGAAACTATGGCCTAAATCAACAGTTGAGAAGAGGTCACATATGTGTTAAAAGTGCAAGGGAAATAAAGAGATACTAGACCATAGCTAGTGCATGGCTTGAGAACCACTGGTTATGTGGAAAATAAATATTTAAGTGAACTGATTGCATTTAGTTTTGCCACGTAACATGTATGTAATTCTATGCATATAGTTTAAAAATAATACTCAGGTGTGAGGAAATAATGTACCAAACTAATTATGCTCCAGGAAATACAAATGAAGAAGGAGGAGTGTGCAAAGCTATATATGAATCTATTTTCATGAACATTTAATGCCAATGCTGACGTAGGCTGCTGACATATGAGTTTACACTTCTGCAGTTTTTGACTGTCACCTGCACCCACGTCTACGTCAGTGTGGATTAGTTCAGAATAAAATTATGTGAACTTTTTAGAAATGCCTTCAAGTGATGAACATTGAGAGATAGAAAGTAGGCATTTTAACCACTGTGCTATTTTGTAAGTGTGAATTTGAGAATTCTTTGTATTTAAATAAATCAGTGTAAAATAATTACTCTGTATTCATGGCAAAGCTGAACAAGCTATAACTCAAGCCACTTTGTTGTAAATAGAATCACAGAGATATACAGCACGAAAACTAGTCCATACCGAACAGATATCCCAATCCAATCTAATCCCATTGGCCAGCACATGGCCCATATCCCTCTAAACCCTTCCTATTCGTATACCCATCCAGATACCTTTTAATGTTTCAATTGTACCAGCCTCCACCACTTCCTCTGGCAGCTCATTCCATACACACACCACCCTCTGCGTGAAAAAGATGCCCCTCAGGTCCCTTTTATATCTTTCCCCTCTCACCCTAAACCTATGCCCTCTAGTTCTGGAGTCCCCCACCCCAGGGAAAAGACTTTGCTATTTATTCTGGACTCCCCCACCCAGGGAAAAGACTTTGTCTATTTAGAAAAGACTGCCTAAATTTTTAATTCTAATATGGTGGATCTATCAAAGACAGAAAACCTTCAAAGGATTTTTGTTTTTATTCAGTAGCATAGAAAGCATTTTATACTATTCCTAGACTGTCGAAAACAGGAATTCTGGTATCACAGAGCATTTGAATTACAAACCTAAAGCAAGCTTTCTTTTTGTAGATCATCAGCTTCTTTTACTGCTGTTAACCACAACACTTTTTTAAAAATCCAATTGAGTTAATTTTGCTTTAAATTTTAGACACCATTCAATAAAAAATATCATTGACTATTGTTCCTTAGCAAATGAATTCCCCTGATGTGATTAGAGGGCTGTTAACCTGCAGTTATATGAATTCAAATAATTCAAAAAAATATGGAAACACTTTAAGCAAGTGAAAGATGTGACCACTTATCACAGGTCCTACACTTGTAACATCATTACCAATTAAGTGAAGTTTTAATTTGATGGTCTTTTCGTATAATCATCAGGCATGGGTTTTTAGCAATTAACAGGGATTAACACACGTATATTAACTGCCTATTACTATGTAATTTATGTTTTATCATTTTAGGTTTTGCACTGCGTATGAAATAATGTTTCCAGGAAAGACTCCAACATCAGAAACAGAATGGTTGTGTGAAGGTTTAATTCCCCAATCTAAATATTTCCTAACTGCTGAAAATGTGATGTTATAGGCAGTTGTCACCCTGTTGGGTGAAAGATACGTCAGGTATGTCAGAGAGTCTCAGGGCTTCTCTTAGAATACTGGGATTGACAAAATCTGGGATGTACTTCACCCAAATACTTCCTAGTCTGTCAAAGTTATGCCATGGATTCATAATGTTAGCAATTTCTGAACGACAGCAACAAATTTATAGTATGAATGTCATTCCCAATTTAAAATCAGGATTATCAGCCAATCAGGGCAAACATCAGGCCTATCATACATCACTGATTTGATTAAGACACCATATTTGATCCCCAGCCTCAGTTAAATACATCAAATACATTAATGACCTGAACCTAAACTCAGTAATGTGAGAAATTCACAAATGCATTAAGAATAATGTGTACAAGGTCTGCTGGGGATATGCAGGAAAGGTCTCAGGAATAAAGGCAGTCTGGTTCAAGGAGGGGAATGGAAATCCAGGACTGAGGAAGCCTAGACTTTACACATGAGTTCTGGCCCTCCTATTCATCCCAGCCCACAAAAAAACCTGAAAAAAATAAGAATAAGTCACTTTCTCAGTCCTCCTCTGAGCTTGTTGTACATTAGCACCATGTTTCCACAGGGAGATCAGCAATAGACTATGAACTAAATTATATTATCATATTTTCATTTTTTTGTCGATCAGTTAGGTCACCACCAACCTTGAATTAGAGCCTGACACCTTACCTGAAGTACATCTGTTAAAGAAGGGAAGATGCACATCTAATGGGGACAAGGCAACCGCCATATCTATGATTTTGCAATGCATTGCATGCCACATTTTAATCATGTGTGGGGGAATATGTTTAAGAAAGTATAAATCCCTTGAGATATATAATATAGCTTGGAGGCTATAAGCTAATATCACTTGAGGATAAATTTATATTTTCCAGTTAAAATGGAATTCAGTGTGATCAGATGCAGAATTTTCATGTCCACCGAGCTTGCCAGCTACGAAAGCCTGAAATTTTAAAGCCAAAGCACTCAGCTTTTGTATTTAGTCCCACACACATCCAAACATATGCACAAAATTTGAGATAATAAGAATATTCAGTCATGGTATTTATAATGTACACAGAGTCATGGACATTGTGATTTCCCAGTTTTTATACTCCATTTGAATCATACAAGGAATGTGAATAAATAAGTAACCTAGTAAAACAGACGCTTAGAGATTGAGTGCAGTGCCAAGATTTCATGCACTTTGGGTAATCACACTGGCTTCCGGAGCCCACCAACCCCCATACCATATGTTGTAGAGGCAATTGAACTTTATGCTGCAGCAAATTATGTTTTAATGTATTTTATTCAAAGTGCAGATACATTTTTAGTAAATATACATGACCCTTGTAGCAGACATTAAAAGGGACAAGTAGTTTATTCTTTCATATTATTCATTTTCACCATTAATGTAAAAGCAATGACATTTAGGCACTAATGCCAATAGACTTTCAAGCTTTTGAATTCCAACTAAATGTATTGTAAATTGTGCCCATATTTCTGAGGAAATTTAATGATATCCAACTCATAAAAAGTTTGTAATGAATCAAGTACTAACATTATGACTCAGTCCACTTGCTGTGTTCATTTCATTCATATACCTCATTCCTCATTGGGTGTTTGAATTGATTATTAGCCTCACTTTAATAATAGGTATATTGCTGAAACAATTGATAGGTGTAAACTTTAGAGAAACTTGAACACTGCTAAATTAGTAAATAGCAAGGTGAAAGAGAAAATCCTGCTTATGTAACCTCCTTGGTGAGCTGTGACTAACCCATATTTTTGTGTGATTGAATTTGTAAGCAGATGCTCACAAAGAAGATTGTTTTCATCCTAAGTAGTAAACTGCAAGGTACAGCCTGGATAAAAATTAATTGAATAGAAATTTATTACAGAGAATAGTGTCAGAAAGGGAAAAGTCAGTGGAATATCTATAATATGTAAGTTAGCTTTTTGTGCTTGAAAGTTTATTATTAAACATTTTGTCACCATGCTAGGTAACATCATCAGTGAGAGTCTCTGGTGAAAACCAAATCATCCGCCGACATTTCCGCCACCTCCAAAAAGACCCCACAACTAGGGATATATTTCCTTCCCCACTCCTTTCCGCCTTCCGCAAAGTCCGTTCCCTCCGTGACGACCTGGTCAGGTCCACACCCCCTACAACCCACCCTTCCATCCTGGCACCTTCCCCTGCCACCATAGGAACTGTAAAACCTGCACCCACACCTCCTCCCTCACCTCTATCCAAGGCCCTAAAGGAGCCTTCCACATCCATCAAAGTTTTACTTGCACATCCACTAATATCATTTATTGTATCCGTTGTTCCCGGTGCGGTCTCCTCTACAATGGGGAGACTGGACGCCTCCTAGCAGATCGCTTTAGGGAACATCTCCGGGACACCCACACCAATCAACCACACCGCCCTGTGGCCCAACATTTCAACTCCCCCTCCCACTCTGCCAAGGACATGGAGGTCCTGGGCCTTCTTCACCGCCGCTCCCTCACCACCAGACGCCTGGAGGAAGAACGCCTCATCTTCCGCCTCAGAACACTTCAACCCCAGGGCATCAATGTGGACTTCAACAGTTTCCTCATTTCCCCTTCCCCCACCTCACCCTAGTTCCAAACTTCCAGCTCAGCACTATCCCTATGACTTGTCCTACCTGCCTATCTTCTTTTCCACCTATCCACTCCACCCTCCCCCCGCCTCCGACCTATCACCTTCATCCCCTCCCCCACTCACCTACTGTACTCTATGCTACTTTCTCCCCTCCTCCACCCTCCTCTAGCTTATCTCTCCACGCTTCAGGCTCTCTGCCTTTATTCCTGATGAAGGGCTTTTGCCCGAAACGTCGATTTCGAAGCTACTTGGATGCTGCCTGAACTGCTGTGCTCTTCCAGCACCACGAATCCAGAAATCTGGTTTCCAGCATCTGCAGTCATTGTTTTTACCTACTGGTGGTATGTCCAGCCTCTTAAGATGGGTGATCTCATTTCTGGTTCTTTTCCTCAAGGGAAGGTAGATCGGGTCTAAATCAATGTGTTTATTGATGGAGTTCTGGTTAGAATGCCATGCCTCTAAGAATCCTTGTACGTGTCTTTGTTTCATCCGTGCTAGGATGTGTGTGTTGTCCCAGTCAAAGTGATGTCCTTCTTTGTCAGTATGTATAGAAACTAGTGATAGTGGGTCATGTCTTTTAGTGGCCAGTTGGTGTTCATGTATCCTGGTGGCAAGTTTCCTGCTAGTTTGTCTGATGTAGTGTTTCTTACAGTTCTTATTTAATCGCTTTTTAAGTGTGTTGGTAGGTTTGTGGGCTACATGATGCCAAGGGATCTGAGTAGTCTGGAAGTCAAATTCCCTTACATCAAAGACATATCAGAAATGACTTCCAGACTACTCAGACCCCTTGGTATCATGGTAGCCTTCAAACTTAAATAGTGGCTAATGAACCTAAAGGATCCATTAGGTACCACCAACAAAACTAACATCATTTATAAGATAGCTTGCAAGAACTGTAAAAAAAATTACATCAGACAAACTAGCAGGAAACTTGCCTCCAGGATACATGAACATCAAAAGACATGGCCCACTATCACTAGTTTCTATATATACAGACAAAGAAGGACACCACTTTGACTGGGACAACACACGCATCCTAGGATAGGCGAAACAAAGACATGCACGAGAACTCTTGGAGGCATCGCACTCTAACCAGAATTCCATCAATAACCACACCAATTTAGACCCTATCTATCTTCCCTTGAAAAGAAGTACCAGAAATGACATTACCCACCTTAAGAAACCAAGACCTATAAATAGAGTCAGGACATACCACCAGTGCTTTACCAGAGACTCTCACTGATGATGTTACTTAGTATGGTGATGAAACATCTGAAAAGCAAACGTTCAAGCTCAGTGAGCTAACTTACATACTTATCATCAACCTGAGCTACAAATCTTCTCAAAATTCACTAGAATGTCTATAGTATTCAATGTGTGATAGAAAAGGCATTTGAATTTATTGAGGCAGAGCCTAAATTATATGATGAAAGGTCATCAACCTGAAACTGCAAAATATTCCCCTTTCACGAAGTTGTGGAAGAAGTAGCAAGAAAGGTAAAAAGTGTGTATAAATGTTACGGTACACCTCTAGAGTAGATGAAACATTGCCACTGTGCCACAACAGCCTAAACAGATGGGTAAATAATTGA
Source organism: Chiloscyllium punctatum (assembly GCF_047496795.1). Lineage (NCBI taxonomy): Eukaryota > Metazoa > Chordata > Chondrichthyes > Orectolobiformes > Hemiscylliidae > Chiloscyllium > Chiloscyllium punctatum. Next base: position 85,812,044 of record NC_092746.1, on the reverse strand, counting down.
GTGAGTTGGCCCTGGCCAGAGAGTCCCTCATTTCCTGCCAACTTACTAACTAAATTATGGGGAAAAAGGTCCTTTGGAGACTTGACACCAATTATGACCCTTAAATTGTGAACTATTAGCCGCTTAACATCCTGAATTTGCTACCTCCCTGATTACCTGCCATCCCAGCAGGTGAGAAAGTGGCTAGTTTCCTGACTGGGAAACCAGGGTGACCTGCCTGCCAAACAGGAGACATTTGGAGACACAGATGGCAGGCAAGAATGTAGTATCTGAAGACCACTCATCTGTCCTTGCCTCTGATTCCCCTGAATCCTACTCCCCCTGACCCACACACCGAAGAGAAAAAAATGCAATTACCATCTTGCCACTGGATCCCCTCAGGTACCATCTCACCAAGCATCTATATCATCATAGGAATTTTTTTTTCTGCTGTAGTTCAATCCCCTTGTAATGAAGACCAACATGCCCTTTGCCTTCCTAATTGCACCTGCATCTGCATCCCAGTTTTTAATGACTTATTAACATAGACACCAATGTCCTTTTGGTCATCAAAATTTCCCAATCTCTCACCATTTAATAAAGTATTCCCCATTTCTCATTAACATTATGTTCCATCTGACTTGGTCTACACTGTACAAATCCACTTGAAGTCTCCTTGCATCCTCCTCTCAATTCATATCATCACCTACTTTTGTGTTATCACCAGGTATGGAGACATTACATTTGATTTCTACATCCAAATCATTTATATATGTTGCGAACAGCTGTGATCTTAGCCATGATTCTTCTGATACCCTAATAGTAACACCCTGCCATCCTCAGAATGATCCATTCGTTCCTATTCTGTATTTACTGTCTGTTAATCAATTGTCAGTCTATACAGTACTAGTATATTGCCCTCAATACCATGTGCTCTAATTTTGTTCTCTAACCTCCCACATGGGGCCTTCTAGGAAGCATTTGGAAAACCAAATATACCACATCCCTAATCTATGCTTCATGTAAAATCTTCAAGAAACTCCAACCAATTTGTCAAACATGATCTTACTTTCAGAAATGCATGTTTACTCAATCATATCATTGAAGAAGTGGAATACATTTTTGTGGTGCTTCTCAGTGTTGTGGCAATATTGGCTATAAACTAGCATGTATGCAGTCAATTATAACATTGTACCATGGGAACCCTCACAAAACACCACAGTTACACGGGAATGTCACACCTGCACATTCCCATCCGAGGACCATCCTGACTTGGAAAAATATTGTCACTCCTTCAATATTGTTGAGTCAAAATCCTGTAAATCAAACCTGATTGTAGGTCTATCTACAGCACTTGGACTGCAGCAGTTCAAGAAGGCAGCTCACCATCACCTCTCAAAGGCAACTAAGGACAATTAATAAATGCTGTCTGACTGTATAGCAACCAGGAGATGTTGCAATTGTCACCTATTCCAGCTTGGAAGGTGTCCAACATATCAAAATCTCACCATGGAGGTCAGAGCAGGTAGCTGGTGACTTCAGCTCACTGCTTGCTCCAAAGTATCTTCATGTTGGACGCCAGGGACCAACATTTCAGGTCAAGCTCTATGGGTGCCATATACATGCATACCACAAGGTAAGTTCTGTACACAAAGAACAGGATAATACAACCTGAGTAATTACTTGAACCATCAGTCTACTCTCAATCAACAGTAAAGTGATGAAAGATGTAATCAGTGAAAGAGGTCATCAACAGTGTTGTCAAGTAGCACTTACTTAGCAATAATCTGTTCAATGATGCTCAGTTTTGGTTCCTCCACTCAGCTTATGAACTCGATACAGCTTTGGTTCAAACATGGACAAAAGAACTGAATTCCAGTGAGGTGAGAATGACCATCCATGATATTAAGGCCATATTTGACACAGTTTGGCATCATTAAACCTAGCAAAACTGGAGTCAATGGGAATCAGGGAGAAAAGTCTCCACTTGTTGCACTTACATCTAGCATAAAGGAAGACAGTTGTGGTTGTTGTCATTTCACCTCCGGACCATCACTCTAGGAGTTCAACAGCATAGTGTCCTCAGCCCAAATGCCTTCAGCTGCTTCAGCAATACTCTTCTCTCCATCATAAGATTACATTACAGTGTGGAAACAGGCCCTTCGGCCCAACAAGTCCACACCGACCCGCCGAAGCGCAACCCACCCATACCTCTACATTTACCCCTTACCTAACACTACAGGCAATTTAGCATGGCCAATTCACCTGACATGCACATCTTTGGACTGTGGGAGGAAACCGGAGCACCCGGAGGAAACTCATGCAGACACGGGGAGAACGTGCAAACTCCACACAGTCAGTTGCCTGAGGCGGGAATTGAACCCGGGTCTCCGGCGCTGTGAGGCAGCAGTGCTAACCACAAGTGGGCAGCATGGTGGCACAGTGGTTAGCACCGTTGCCTCACAGCGCCAGAGACCCGGGTTCAATTCCCGCCTCAGGCGACTGACTGTGTGGAGTTTGCACGTTCTCCCCATGTCTGCATGAGTTTCCTCCGGGTGCTCCGGTTTCCTCCCACAGTCCAAAGATGTGCAGGTCAGATGAATTGGCCATGCTAAATTGTCCATAGTGTTAGGTAAGGGGTAAATGTAGCATTATGGGTGGGTTGCGCTTCGGCGGGTCGGTGTAGACTTGTTTCCACACTGTAAAGTAATCTAATCTAATCTAATCATAAGGTCAGAAATAAGGATGTTTGCTGATTTGCATCTGCTCAAATACCAAAGCAGCCCGTGGTACAGGCCAGGAGTGTGATGGAATACTCCCCATTTGCCTGGATAAGTGCAGTTCCAACAACACTCAAAAAGCTTGACACCATCCAGGGCAAAATAGTCTGCTTGATTGGCATCTTTACCACAAACAGATGCTCCCTCTTCCATTGACGCACAGTAGCAGCAGTGTGTACCATCAGCAAGAAATTCATCAATGCTGTTTAGAAGCACCTTCCACAACCATCACTTTCTTGAAGGACAAGAGCAGCAGATACATGGGAACATCGGCACCTTCAAGTTTTTCTCGAAGCCGCTCATCATCTTGACTCAGAAATATATAATCATTTCTCCACTGTTGTTCATAGAATCCCCAGAGAGTGGAGACAGGCCAATTGTCCCAAAAAATCCACACACACCCCTTTGAAGAGCATCCCACTCAGACCAATCCCCCAATCCTTTTAACCTTACATTTTCCATGGCTAATGCACTTAATCTACACATCCCTGAACATTATGGGCAATCCACCTAACTTGTCTATCTTTGGACTGTGGGAAGAAACTGGAGCAGCTGGGAGAAACCCACACAGACACATGGTGAATGTGCATCTCCACACAGACAGTAGGCTGAGAGCAGAATTGGACCCAGATCCCTGATGCTATGAGGCAGCAGTGCCAATCACTGAGCCACAATGCCATTCAGTCAAAATCATGGAATTCCTATCACCCCATAAGGGCGTACCTACACCAAAAGGACTGCTATGGTTCAGGAAGGCCACCACCTCCTTAAGGGCAACTGGAAGCCGACAACAAATGCTGGCCTAACCTACCAAGTCCACATCTGCTGAGTAAGTTATACAATGGCATTCATTTGCAAGGGATTTAAGTGCAAAAGTGAAGATATCCTATTGAAGTTGTATAGGGCCTTGATGAGAATGCACCTGAATTATTATGTACAGTTTAGGTCATCTTATTTAAGTACAGAGATGCTTACTATAGATGGTTACATTGAGGTTCACAAGAATCAGTCCTGGTATGACTGAGATTGCCTTTTGAGATAAATTTACAAAACTGGGTCTGTATTTCCCATCATTTTGATGAATGAGAGATGATCTCATTGAAACTTACAAAATCTAACAGGCTGTGATCAGGTGGATATAGAATAGATGTACCCCTGGCTGGTGATCATAGTACTAGGACACAGTGTCAGGATAAGGGATAGGCCTGTGAAGATGGAGCACTACTTCACTCAGAGGATGGTGAATCTTTGGAATTTCTTACCCCAGATTGTCATGGACAGAAATCAATATATTTCCAGAGCCTAATTACATTAAGGGGTACGCAAACAGTGCAGGAAAGTCATGTTGTCATGATGATCAGCCGTGATCCAGAATGGCAGGACAAGTTCACTGGGCTGAAACATATAAACATAGATGATAGAAGCAGGAGTAGGCTACTAGGAGTAGCTCAACTCTTCAGGCCTGCTCTGCCATTCAATATGATCCTGGCTGATTACTGAGCTCAATACCCTATTCTCTTTCACCACAAGAGCTACATCTATCTCCTTGAAAACACATAGTGTTTTTGTCTCAACCACTTTCTGTGGTAGTGAATTCCAAAAGCTCACCACTCTCTGGGTGAAGAAATTTCACCTTATCTTGTTCCAAAAAGGTTGTTATCCTTAAACTATGGTCCCTTGTACTGGACTCCCTATGCATAGAGAACATCCTTCCTAATCTGCCAAGTTCTAATAGAATTATGTAGGTTTTTACAAGATCCACTTCTCATTCTTCTAAACTCTGGTGAATACAATCTTAACTGGCCCAGTCTCTCCTCAAATGTCAGTCCTTCCATCCTAGGGACCAATCTGGTAAAATCTTCACTATCACAAGAGATTCCTTCTTCAGGTAAAGAGTTGGAAACTGCATGTTATTCCAGGTGTGACCTCACCAATGCCGTATATAATTGCAACAAGACATCTTTGTTCCTGTACTCGACTCCTCTCATTATGAAAGCCAACATACAGTTTACCCTCTGTACTGCATGCTGTACCTGTACACACTTACTTTGAGAGACTGGTGCATGAGGAATCCTAGGTCTTGTTGCATCTACCCTTTCTCAAATTATAGTCATTCAAATAATAATCTGTCTTTCCATTTTTTGCCACCAAGCGGATAACCTCACAATTATCCACGTTATACTGCATCTGCTAAGCATTTGCCCGCTTATTCAGCCTGTCCAAATCACACTGCAGCATCTCTACATTCTCCTCACAGCTCACCTTTCCACCCAGCTTAGTGTGATGTGCAAAATTTGAGATATTACATTTAATTGCGTCATCTAAATTATTACCATATATTGTGAATAGCTGGGGTAGAGTACTGCTCCTGTGGTACCCCACTATACTGCCTCCCATCTAGAAAATGACTCATTTTCTTCTTACTCTGTTTCCTGTCTGCCAGCCAATTTTCTATCCATCTTCATACACTATGCCCCAATTCCATGAGCTTTAGTAATACATATTAATCTCTTACGTGGAATTTTGGTGAAAGCCATCTGAAAGTCCAAATAAACCATATCCACTGGCTCTCCCAATCAATTCTACTATTTATATCCTCAAATAATTCCAGTGGATTTGCAAAGCATGCTTTCTTTTTTGTAAATCCATGCTGACTTGTCTGAATCTAACAGAGTTTTCTTAGTGCATTATTATAAAATCCTTGACAACGGACTCTTGCATCTTTTCCACTGCTAAAGTTAGACTCACTGGTCTATAATTTCCTGTTTCCTCTCTATCTCCCTTTTTAAATAGTGGGGTTACATTAACTAGCTTCTAATCTGTATAAACTATTCCAGAGTCTAAAGAGTCTTGAAAGGTAACCACCAATGAATCCACTTTTTCTAAGCTACTTCCTTAAGCACTCTGGGATAAAGATTATCATGCCTGGGGATTTATCAGCCTTCAATCCCATTGATTTCTCCAGAACCATTTCTCTACTAATACAGATTTGCTTCATTTCCTCTCTCACACTAAACCCAGTGTTTCCTATTACTTATCATATATTATTCATGTCATAGATTCATAGAACCATCCAGCATAGAAACAGACCCTTCAGTCCAACTTGTCAATGTTGACCAGGTATCCTAAACTGAACTAGTCCCAGTTGGTTGAATTTGGCCCATACCCTCCAAACCTTTTCTATTCATGTACTTATCCAAATGTCTTTTAAATGTTGTAACTGTACCTGCCTCTACCACTTCCTCTGGCTGCTCATTCAACACAAGCCCCACACTTTTTGTGAAAAAGTTGCCTCTCAGATCACTTTTAAAAGTGACAGAACCAATCCCAAATAGTGAAGGGACCAATATTCTTGCGGGTGGTTTTACTAGCATTGTTGGGTGGACTTAAACTAGCTTGGCGGCGGGGTGGGAACCTAAGGGAAGGCTCTAAGTTAGCTAGAGTAGGTGAGAACTTAAGGAAGAGGAGAACCAAAATAGTAAATAAAAATGCAAGAAGCAGCTGAGCAGTGTAGCACTAAGATGAGTAGAAACCAGGTAGAGACAGAAAAAGAGAGAATGCTTAAAAACAAAGGTTCTTCTGGTGGAGGTTTTAGGATTCAAAAAGGTTTAAAAACTAATATAAGGGCACTTTACCTGAATGCCCATGGCATTCGAAATAAGATAAGTGAGTTGATGGCACAGATCATTGCAAATGGGTATCATTTAGTGGCCAGTACAGAGATGTAGCTGAGGGTGATCATGATTGGGAGTTAAATATCAGGGGTATCAGACTATTTGGAAGAACGGACAGGAAGGAATGGGAGATGGTGTAGCTCTGATATTTCAGGATAACATCAGGGCGGTAAGATGGGTGAAAATTAGAAATAGTAGAGTGGAAAAGTCACTGATAGGTGTAGTCTATAGGCCACCAAATAATAACATCATGGTGGGGTGAGCAATAAACAAAGAAATAACTGATGGTACAGCAATTATCATGGGGGATTTTAATCTACATATTGATTGGTCAAATCAAGTCAGTCGAGGTAGCCTTGAGGAGTAGTTCATGGAATATACCTGCTATAGTTCCCTCGAACAGTATGTAATGGAACCTGCACGGGAGCAAGCTAGCCTAAATCTGGTCCTGTGTAATGAAATAGGAATAATGAATGATCTCATAGTTGGGGATCCTCTCAGAAGGAGCCATCACAGTAAGGCTGAATTTAAAGTACAGATGGAGGGTGAGAAGGTAAAATCCAATACTTGTGCTTAAACAAAGGAGACTACAATGGGATGAGGGAGGAGTTGGCTAAGATAGACTTGGAGCAAAGACTTATTTGGTGGAACAATTGAGGAACAGTAGATGACTTTCAAAGTGATTTTTAACATTGCTCAGCGAAAGTACATGCTAGTGAAAAGGAAGGACTGTATGAAAAGGGATAATCAACCATGGATATTTAAGGAACTAAAGGATGGTGTCAAATTTAAAGCTAATGCATACAGTGGCAAAGATTAGTGGGAAACTAGAGGATTGGGAAATCTTTAAAAGTCAATAGAAAGCCACAAAAGAATTACAAAGAAAAATAAGTAGATGATATCAGCAAACTATCTGAGAATATAAAAACAGATAGCAAAAGTTTCTACACATATATAAAATGAAAAAGAGTGGCTAAAGTAAATATTGATCCTTTGAGAGATGATCAAGAATGAAGGATGAAGGGGGATTTAATAATGGGAAATGAGGAAATGTCTGAAGCATTGAACAGGCTTTTTGTGTCAGTCTTCATAGGGGAAGACACAAATAACATGCCAATAATCGGTGACAAGGAGGCTATGGCAGGTAAGGACCTTGAAGTAATCATTATCACTAAAGCGTAGACAAGGTAGACAAGTCTCCTGGTCCTGATGGAATGCTTCCCAGGGTATTAAAAGAGATGGCAGGGTAAATAGCAAATGCACTCCTATAATTTACGAAAATTTGCTGGACTCTAAAGTGGTTTCAGCAGACTGGAAAACAGCAAATTGACACCATTGTTTAAGAAGGAGGTGGACAAAAGGCGAATAACTGTAGCCCATTAGCTTAGCTTCTGTTGTGGGGGAAATGCTTGAATCAATAATCAAGGAAGAAAAAGTGAGACATCTGGATAGAAATTGATCCATAGGGCAGTCGTAGCATGTGTTCATGAAAGGCAAGTCATGTTTAATTAATTTACTGAAATTCTTTGAGGACATTACAAACACATACTATAAAGGTGCATGCCATTACGGCTAATGTATTAGCATGGATAGAGGATTGGTTAACTAAGAGAAAGAAAAGAGTGGGGATAATTGGGTGTTTTTCTGGTTGGCAATCAGTGGCTAGTGTGGTGCCTCGGATATCAGTGTTGGGAATGCAATTGTTTACAATTTGCATAAGTGACTTGGAGTTGGGGACCAAGTATAGTTTGTCAAAGTTATCAGATAACACTAAGATAAGAGTGGTAGAGCAAAGTGTGCAAAGGACACTGAAAGTGTGTGGAGCAACATTGATAGGTTAAATGAGTGAGCAAGTGTCTGGCAGTTGGAGTACAATATTGGTACATGTGAGTTCATCCATTTTGGTTGGAATAACTATTATTTAAATAGTGAATTGTAGCATCTTGTTGTGCAGAGGGACATGGGTGTCCTTGTGTATGAATCACAAATAGTTGGTTTGCAGGTGCAGCAGTTCATTAAGAAGGTAAATGGAATATTGTCCTTCATTGCTAGAAGGATGGAGTTTAAATACAGGGAGGTTATGCTGCATCTGTATAGGGTGCTGCAGAGGCCACATGTGGAGTATTGTGACCAGTTGCAGTCTCCTTACTTCAGAAAGGATATACTGGCACTGGAGTGGGAGCAGAGGAGGCTCACTAGGTTGATTCCAAGGTTGAAGTGTTGACTTACCAGAAGAGGTAAAAACAATGACTGCAGATGCTGGAAACCAGATTCTGGATTAGTGGTGCTGGAAGAGCACAGCAGTTCAGGCAGCATCCAAGTAGCTTCGAAATCGACATTTCAGGCAAAAGCCCTTCATCAGGAATAAAGGCAGTGAGCCTGAAGCGTGGAGAGATAAGCTAGAGGAGGGTGGGGGTGGGGAGAAAGTAGCATAGAGTACAATGGGTGAGTGGGGGAGGGGATGAAGGTGATAGGTCAAGGAGGAGAGGGTGGAGTGGATAGGTGGAAAAGAAGATAGGCAGGTAGGACAAGTCCGGACAAGTCATGGGGACAGTTACTGAGCTGGAAGTTTAGAACTAGGGTGAGGTGGGGGAAGGGGAAATGAGGAATCTGTTGAAGTCCACATTGATGCCTTGGGGTTGAAGTGTTCCGAGGCGGAAGATGAGGCGTGCTTCCTCCAGGCGTCTGGTGGTGAGGGAGCGGCGGTGAAGGAGGCCCAGGACCTCCATGTCCTCGGCAGAGTGGGAGGGGGAGTTGAAATGTTGGGCCATGGGCGGTGTGGTTGATTGGTGTGGGTGTCCCGGAGATGTTCCCTAAAGCGCTCTGCTAGGAGGCGCCCAGTCTCCCCAATGTAAAGGAGACCACATCGGGAGCAACGGATACAATAAATGATATTAGTGGATGTGCAAGTAAAACTTTGATGGATGTGGAAGGCTTCTTTAGGGCCTTGGATAGAGGTGAGGGAGGAGGTGTGGGCGCAGGTTTTACAGTTCCTGCGGTGGCAGGGGAAATTGCCAGGATTGGAGAGTGGGTTGTTTGGGGGCGCGGACCTGACCAGGTAGTAGCAGAGGGAACGGTCTTTGCAGAAGGCAGAAAGGGCTGGGGAGGGAAATATATCCCTGGTAGTGGGGTCTGTTTGGAGGTGGCGGAAGTGTCAGCGGATGATTTGGTTTATGCGGAGGTTGGTAGGGTGGAAGGTGAGCACCAGGGGCGTTCTGTCCTTGTTACGGTTGGAGGGGTGGGGTCTGAGGGCGGAGGTGCGGGATGTAGACGAGATGCGTTGGAAGAGATTGAGTCAACTGGGATTAAACACATTGGAATTTAGAAGAATGGGGAGGGATCTTATGCATTCCTTTCATCATTTTATATGTTTTTATAAGATACCAGCAGGGAGGATGTTTCCACTGGCGGGTGAAAGTAGAACGAGGGCACATAGCATCAAAATAAAGGGAGCAAATTTAGGACTGAATTGAAGAGAAACTTCTTCACCCAAAGGGCTGTGAATCTATGGAATTCCCTGTCCAGTGAAGCAGTTGAGACTACCTCATTGAATGTTATTAAACTGAAGGTAAATATTTGAACAGTAAAGAAATCAAGGGTTACGATGAGCAGGCACATAATGGAGCTGAGTCCACACATAGATCAAATGGCCTACTCCTACTCCTATTTCTTCAGTTCTTATCTCGTTCCCCTCTCACCTTACACCTACGTGAAGACAGAAGGAAAGTATGAATTTAGGTTTTCAGCCTTTTCTTTGCTCCCGTCCCCATGAAAAATTGCCCTTGTTTCTGACTGAAAGGGAGTTACAACAGTTTTCTTTGCATACTTACAGAACTTTGAAAGTTATGTTCCTGCAAGCTTACCCTCATACTCTATTTCCCAATTCTTAATCAATTCTTTGGCCCTTCTTTGCTGACTTCCAAAATGTTCCCAATCCTCAGGTCTATTATATTTGTCTTGTAAATGTGTATGCCTTTTTGTTTTACATTTGATATTATAGCTAACTTACATCCTAATTCTTGTTTGGCCACAGCTCTCTTTGCACTCTTGCACCAACACAGGAAAAAAGCGTTTTTGTAGTTCAACCATTCACTCTTCATGTGTTCGCTGTCAATCTTTTCATTAATATTTCCCAATTCATCACAGCCAACATCTACTATGGACACTCTCTTTCTGCGATCTCCCTTGGACAGATGGTGGGAGGGCAGGGTTTGTTCAGTTTTCTGACCAATCACAAAGACGGCAGCTGGGCGGAAATGACGTTGGGGAGCCTGAGCGTGTTGTTGGTAACGGTCGCCATGACAACGAGACCGGTGGACCCGCTCGTTCCAACTGCATCAAACGGTCGATTGGAGCTCCGCGATGGACGATGAGGCGCCCAGTGAGTGTATCTACAACCTGCTGCCCCGGCCCCAGCCTCCGCCCCGCCAACGCCTCAAGTGAGTGTCCGGCAGGTCCGCTGGTTTCGTCACAGGGTACGGACCCTCCAGAAGACTCCAGGGAGGTAGCGGGTTTGGAAAGACAGGGGGAGTGTGGAGTGAGGGAATGAGGGGAGGGAGGACAGAGAGAGAGGGAGGGAATGAGGGGAGGGAGGACAGAGAGAGAGGGAGTGTGAAGCAAGGGATTGAGTGGAGGGAGGACAGAGAGAGGGAGGAAATGTGGAGTGAGGGAATGAGGGGAGGAAGGACAGAGAGGGAGTGAGGGAATGAGGGGAGGAAGGACAGAAAGGGAATGAGGGGAGGAAGGACAGAGAGGGAGGGAGTGAGGGAATGAGGGGAGGGAGGACAGAGAGAGAGGGAGGAAATGTGGAGTGAGGGAATGAGGGGAGGGAGGACAGAGAGAGGGAGTGTAGAGTGAGGGAATGAGGGGAGGGAGGACAGAGAGAGGGAGTGTAGAGTGAGGGAATGAGGGGAGGGAGGACAGAGAGAGGGAGTGTAGAGTGAGGGAATGAGGGGAGGGAGGACAGAGAGAGGGAGTGTAGAGTGAGGGAATGAGGGGAGGGAGGACAGAGAGGGATGGAGTGTGGAGTGAGGGAATGAGGGGAGGGAGGACAGAGAGAGGAAGTTTGAAGCGAGGGATTGTGGAGAGGGAGGACAGAGAGAGAGAGAGGGAGTGTGGAGTGAGGGAATGAGGGGAGGAAGGACAGAGAGGGAGGGAGTTTGGAGCAAGGGAATGAGGAGAGGGAGGACAGAGAGGGAGTTTGGAGCAAGGGAATGAGGAGAGGGAGGACAGAGAGGGAGTTTGGAGTGAGGGAATGAGGAGAGGGAGGACAGAGAGGGAGTGTGAAGCGAGGGAATGAGGAGTGGGAAGACAGAGAGAGGGAGTTTAGAGTGAGGGAATGAGCCGAGGGAGGACACAGAGAGAGAGAGAGAGGGAATGAGCGGAGGGGGACAGAGAGAGAGGGAGTGTGAAGCGAGGGAATGAGGGGGAGGGAATGAGTGGAGGGAGGACAGAGAGGGAGGGAGTGTGGAATGAGGGGAGGGGGGACAGAGAGAGAGGAAGTGTGGAATGAGAGGAGGGAGGACAGAGAGAGAGAGAGTTTGGTTCGAGGGAATAAGGAGAGGGAAGACAGAGAGAGGGAGTTTGAAATGAGAGAATGAGGAGAGGGAGGACAGAGAAAGAAGGAGTTTGGAGTGAGGGAATGAGGGGAGGGAGGACAGAGAGAGGGAGTTTGGAGTGACGGAATGAGGCAAGGAAGGACAGAGAAAGAAGGAGTTTTGATCGAGGGAATGAGGGGAGGGGGTACAGAGAGAGAGAGGGAGTGTGGAGAGAGGGATTGAAGGAGTTTGGAGTGAGGGAATGAGTGGAGGGAGAACAGAGAGAGAGGGATTGTGGAGCAAGGGAATGAGGGGAGGGGGTACAGAGAGAGAGGGAGTGTGGAGTGAGGGAATAAGTGGAGGGAGGACAGAGGGGGGAGAGTTTGGAGCAAGGGATTGAGGGGAGGGAAGACAGAGAGAGGGAGTGTGGAGTGAGGGATTGAGGGAGTTTGGAATGAGGAGAGGGAGGACAGAGAGAGGGGGAATGTGGAGCGAGGGAATGAGGGGAGGGAGGACAGAGAGAGGAAGTTTGAAGCGAGGGATTGTGGAGAGGGAGGTAGAGAGAGTGGGAGTATGGAGTGAGGGATTGAAGGGAGGGAGGACAGAGAGAGGGGGAGTTTGGAGCAAGAGAATGAGGGGAGGGAGGTCAGAAAGGGGCGAGTTTGGAGCAAGGGAAGAGGGGAGGGAGGACAGAGAGAGAGAATGTGCAGCGAGGGAATGAGCAGAGGGGGGACACATAGAGAGAGGGAGTTTGGAGCGAGGGAATAAAGAGAGGGAGGACAGAGAGATGGAGTGTGGAGTGAGGGATTGAGGGAGTTTGGAGCGAGTGAATGAGCGGAGGGAGGCCAGAGAGATAGGGAGTGTGGAGCAAGGAAGTGAGGGGAGGGAGGACTGAGTGAGGGAGTTTGGAGCAAAGGAATGAGGAGAGGGAGGAGAGAGAAAGAGGGAGTGTGGAGTGAGGGGATGAGTGGAGGGAGAACAGAAACAGAGAGGGAGTGTGGAGCGAGGGATTGAGGGGAGAGAGGACAGAGAGAGAGGGAGTGTGGAGCGAGGGAATGAGCGGAGGGGGGACAGAGAGAGAGGGAGTGTGGAGGGAGGACAGAGAGGGAGGGAGGGAGTATGGAGTGAAGTATTGAGGGGAGGGAGTTTGAAGCGAGGGATTGAGATGAGGGAGGGAGTGTGGAGCATGGGAATGTGGGGAGGGAGGACAGAGAGGGGGGGAGTTTGGAGCAAGAGAATGAGGGGAGGGAGGACAGAAAGGGGATTGGAGTGAGGGAATGAGGGGTGGGAGGACAGAGAGGGAGGGAGTGTGGAGTGTGGGAATGGGGGAGGGGGAACAGAGATGGAGGGAGTGTGGAGCGAGGGAATGAGGGGAGGGAAGACAGAGAGGGAGATTGGAGCGAGGGAATGAGGAAAGGGAGGACAGAGAGAGAGGGAGTGTGAGGAATGAGTGGAGGGAAGACAGAGAGAGAGGGAGTGTGGAGCGAGGGAATGAGGGAGGGAGGACAAAGAGAGGGAGTTTGGAGCGAGGGGATGAGCGGAGGGGGTAAAGAGAGAGAGGGAGTGTGGTGTGAGGGAATGAGTGGAGGGAGGACAGAGAGGGGGAGTGTGGAGCGAGGGAATGAGGGGAGAGGGAACAGAGAAAGAGAGGGAATGTGGAGTGAAGGATTAAGGGGAGGGAGGACAGAGAGGGAGTTTGGAACAAGGAAATGGGGAGAGGGAGGACAGAGAGAGAGTGTAGGGTGCGGGAATGCAGGGAGGGAGGACAGAGAGAGGGAGTGTGGCTTGATAGAATGAGTGGAGGGAGGACAGAGACAGTGGGAGTGTGGAGCGAGGGAGGGAGGACAGAGAGAGGGAGTTTGGAGCGAGGGGATGAGGGAAGGGAGGACAGAGGGAGTGTGGAGGGAGGACAGAGGGCGGGAGGGTGGAGTGAGGGAATGAGGGGAGGGGGGACAGAGAGGGAGTTTGGAGCGAGGGAATGAAGAGATGGGGTCAGAGAGGGAGGGAGTGTGGAGTGAGGGAATGATGGGAGAGGGGACAGAGATGGAGGGAGTGTGGAGCGAGGGAATGAGGGGAGGGAGGATAGAAAGAGAGGGAGTGTGGTGTGAGGGAATGAGTGGAGGGAGGACAGAGATGGAGGGAGTGTGGAGCGAGGGAATGAGGGGAGGGAGGATAGAAAGAGAGGGAGTATGGAGTGAGGGAATGGGGGGACAGAGAGAGAGGGAGTGTGGAGGGACGACAGAGGGAGGGAGGGTGGAGTGAGGGAATGAGGGGAGGGGGGACAGAGAGAGGGAGTTTGGAGCAAGGGAATGAGGGGAAGGAGGACAGAGAGAGAGGGAGTGTGGTGTGAGGGAATAAGGAGAGGGAGGTCGGAGAGGGGAGTGTGCAGTGAGGGAATGAGGGGAGGGGGTAAAGAGAGAGAGGGAGTAGAACATAGAACAATACAGCACAGAACAGGCCCTTCGGCCCACGATGTTGTGCCGAACTTCTATCCTAGATTAAGCACCCATCCATGTACCTATCCAAATGCCGCTTAAAGGTTGCCAATGATTCTGACTCTACCACTCCCACGGGCAGCGCATTCCATGCCCCCACCACTCTCTGGGTAAAGAACCCACCACTGACATCTCCCCTTTTCCTTCCACCTTTCACCTTAAATTTATGTCCCCTTGTAACACTCTGTTGTACCCACGGAAAAAGTTTCTGACTGTCTACTCTATCTATTCCTCTGATCATCTTATAAACCTCTATCAAGTCACCCCTCATCCTTCGCCGTTCCAACGAGAAAAGGCTGAGAACTCTCAACCTATCCTCGTACGACCTATTCTCCATTCCAGGCAACATCCTGGTAAATCTTCTCTGCACCCTCTCCAAAGCTTCCACATCTTTCCTAAAGTGAGGCGACCAGAACTGCACACAGTACTCCAAATGTGGCCTTACCAAGGTCCTGTACAGCTGCAACATCACTTCACAACTCTTGAATTCAATCCCTCTGCTAATGAACGATAATACACCATAGGCCTTCTTACAAACTCTATCCACCTGAGTGGCAACTTTCAAAGATCTATGTACATAGACCCCAAGATCCCTCTGTTCCTCCACCTGACCAAGAACCCTACCATTAACCCTGTATTCCGCATTCTTATTTGTTCTTCCAAAATGGACAACCTCACACTTGGCAGGGTTGAACTCCATCTGCCACTCCTCAGCCCAGCTCTGCATCATATCTAAGTCCTTTTGCAAACGACAAATGCCCTCCTCACTGTCCACAAGTCCACCTATCTTCGTATTATCTGCAAATTTACTGACCCACCTTTCGACTCCCTCTTCCAAGTCATTAATAAAAATTACAAACAGCAGAGGACCCAGAACTGATCCCTGCGGAACTCCACTTGTAACTGGGCTCCAGGCTGAATATTTACCATCTACCACCACTCTCTGACTTCGACCGGTTAGCCAGTTTTCTATCCAATTGGCCAAATTTCCCACTATCCTATGCCTCCTGACTTTCTGCATAAGCCTACCATGGGGAACCTTATCAAATGCCTTACTAAAATCCATGTACACTACATCCACTGCTCTACCCTCATCCACATGCTTGGTCACCTCGAAGAATTCAATAAGACTTGTAAGGCAAGACCTACCCTTCACAAATCCGTGCTGGCTGTCCCTAATCAAGCAGTGTCTTTCCAGATACTCATAAATCCTATCCCTCAGTACCCTTTCCATTACTTTGCCTACCACAGAAGTAAGACTAACTGGCCTGTAATTCCCGGGGTTATCCCTATTCCCTTTTTTGAATAGGGGCACAACATTCGCTACTCTCCAGTCCCCTGGTACCACCCCAGTTGACAGTGAAGACGAGAAGATCATTGCCAACGGTACTGCAATTTCCTCTCTTGCTTCCCACATAATCCTAGGATATATCCCGTCAGGCCCGGGGGACTTGTCTATCCTCAAGTTGTTCAAAATGTCCAACACATCTTCCTTCCTAACAAGTATCTCTTCTAGCTTACCAGTCCGTTTCACACTCTCCTCTTCAACAATACGGTCCCTCTCGTTCATAAATACTGAAGAGAAGTACTTGTTCAAGACCTTTCCTATCTCTTCCGACTGAATACACAATCTCCCACTACTGTCCTTGATCGGACCTACCCTCGTTCTCGTCATTCTCAGGTTTCTCACATACGCATAAAATGCCTTGGGGTTATCCTTGATCCTATCCGCCAAGGATTTTTCATGCCCTCTCTTAGCTCTCCTAATCCCTTTCTTCAGGTCCCTTCTGGCTATCCTGTATCCCTCCACTGCTCTGTCTGAACCCTGTTTCCTCAACCTTATGTAAGCCTCCTTCTTCCTCTTTACTAGACATTCAACCTCCCTCGTCAACCAAGGCTCCCTCACACGACCATTTCTTTCCTGCCTGATAGGTACATACATATCAAGGACATGTTGTAACTGCTCCTTGAAAAAGTTCCACATTTCCACCACATCCTTCCCTGACAGCCTATGCTCCCAACTTATGGTCCTCAAATCCTGTCTTACAGCATCGTAATTTCCCTTCCCCCAGTTGTAAAATCTACCTTGTTGTGCGCACCTATCTCTCTCCATAACCAAGGTGAAAGTCACAGAATTGTGGTCACCATCACCAAAATGTTCACCCACTAACAAGCCCATCATTACCGAGTACCAAATCCAATATGGCCTCCCCTCTGGTTGGACAATCTACATACTGAGTTAGAAAAGCTTCCTGGACACACTGCACAAACACCGCTCCATCCAATCTACTTGAGCTAAAGAGCTTCCAATCAATATTTGGGAAGTTGAAGTCGCCCATGACTACGACCCTGTGGCTTCTGCACCTTTCCAAAATCTGTTTCCCAATCTGTTGCTCCACATCTCTGCTGCTATTGGGGGGCCTATAGTAAACACCCAACAAGGTGACTGCACCTTTCCTATTTCTGACTTCAGCCCATACTACCTCCAAAGGCAGATCCCCCTCAAACTTCCTGAGGGGGAATGAGTGGAGGGAGGACAGAGACAGTGGGAGTGTGGAGGGAGGGAGGACAGAGAGAGGGAGTTTGGAGCGAGGGGATGAGGGGAGGGAGGACAGAGAAGAGGGAGTGTGGAGCAAGGGAATGAGGGGAGGGAGGACAGAGAGTGTGGAGCAAAGGAGTGAGGAGAGAGAGAGAGAGAGACAGAGGGAGTTTGGAAATGAGGAGAGGGAGGAGAGAAAGAGAGAGGGAGTGTGGAGTGAGGGAATGAGCGGAGGGGGACAGAGAAAGGGGGAGTTTGGAGCAAGAGAATGAGGGGAGGGAGGTCAGAAGGGGGCGAGTTTGCAGCGAGTGATTGAGGGGGCAGTACAGTGAGAGGGTGTTTAGAGTGAGGGAATAAGCAGAGGGAGAACAGAGAGAGAGTGTGTGGAGTGAGGAAATGAGGGGAGGGTGAACAGAGGGGAGTGTGGAGTGAGGGAATGAGGGGAGGGAGGATAGAGAGAGGGAGTTTGGAGCGAGGGAATGAGCGGAGGGGGACAGAGAGGGGGAGTTTGGAGCAAGAAAATGAGGAGAGGGATGACGGGGGGGGTGTGGAGTGAGGGAATGAGGGGTGGGAGGACAGAGAGGGAGGGAGTGTAGATTGAGGGATTGAGGGGATGGAGGACAGAGAGAGGGAGTTTGGAGTGAGGGAATGTGGGGGGTGGGAGGAACAGAGAGAGAGGGAGTGTGGTGAGGGGAGGGAGGACAGAGAGAGAGGGAGTGTGGAGCAAGACAATGTGGGGCGGGAGGACAGAAAGGGGGGAGTTTGGAGCGAGGGATTGAGGGGAGGGAAGACAGAAAGACGGAGATTAGAGTGAGGGAATGAGGAGAAGGAGGACAGAGAGAGGAAGTTTGAAGCCAGGAATTGAGGGGAGGGAGTACAGAGAGAGAGGGAGTGTGTGGAGTGAGGGAATGAGTGGAGGGAGGACATAGAGAGGGAGTGTGGAGCGAGGGAATGAGCGTAGGGGGGACAGAGAGAGGGAGTTTGGAGTGAGGGAATGAGAGGAGGGAGGACAGGGAGAGGGAGGGTGGAGTGAGGGAATGAGTGGAGGGAGGACAGAGAGAGAGAGAGGGAGTGTGGAGCGAGGGAATGAGCGGAGGGGGGGACAGACAGAGAGAGGGAATGTGGAGTGCGGGATTGAGGGGAGGGAGGACAGAGAGAGGGAGTTTGGAGCAAGGAAATGAGAGGGAGGACAGAGAGAGAGTGTATAGTGTGGGAATGCGGTGAGGGAGGACAGAGAGAGACAGGGAGTGTGGAGTGAGGGATTGAGGGCATTTGGAGCGAGGGAATGAGCGGAGGGAGGACAGAGAGGGAGGGAGTGTGGAGCAAGGGAATGAGGGAGGGAGGACAGAGAGGGAGGGAGTGTGGAGTGAGGGAATGAGGGGAGGGAGGACAGAGACAGTGGGAGTGTGGAGTGAGAGAATGAGGGTGGGAGGACAGAGAGAGGGAGTGTGGAGCAAGGGAATGAGGGGAGGGAGGATAGAAAGAGAGGGAGTATGGAGTGAGGGAATGAGGGGAGGGGGACAGAGAGAGGGGGGGAGTGTGAAGGGAGGACAGAGGGAGGGAGGGTGGAGTGAGGGAATGAGGGGAGGGAGGACAGAGAGAGAGGGAGTGTGATGTGAGGGAATGAGTGGAGGGAGGACAGAGAGGGAGTTTGGAGTGAGGGAATAAGGAGAGGGAGGTCGGAGAGAGGGAGTGTGGTGTGAGGGAATGAGGGGAGGGGGTAAAGAGAGAGAGGGAATGTGGAGTGAGGGAATGAGCAGAGGGGGGACAGAGAGGGGGAGGGAGGACAGAGAAAGGGGGAGTTTGGAGTGAAGGATTGAGGGGAGGGACGACAGAGGGAGTTTGAAGCGAGGGATTGAGGAGAGGGAGGGAGTGTGGAGCAAGGGAATGAGGGGAGGGAGGACAGAGAGAGGGAGTGTGGAGTGAGGGAATGAGCGGAGAGGGGACAGAGAGAGAGAGGGAGTGTGGAGTGCGGGAATGAGTGGAGGGAGGACAGAGAGAGGGAGTGTGGAGTGAGGGAATGAGGGGAGGGGGTAAAGAGAGAGAGGGAGTGTGGAGTGAGGGAATGAGGAGAGGGAGGACAGAGAGAGAAGGAGTGTGAGGCAAGGGAATGAGGGGAGGGAGGACAAAGAGAGGGAGATTAGAGCAAGGGAATGCGGAGAGGGAGGACAGAGAGGGAGGGAGTGAGAGAATGAGGGCGGGGGGACAGAGAGGGAGGGAGTGTGGAGTGAGGGATTGAGGGGAGGGAGGACAGAGAGAGGGAGTGTGGAGTGAGGGAATGAGCGGAGAGGGGACAGAGAGGGAGTGTGGAGTGAGGGAATGAGCGGAGAGGGGAGAGAGAGGGAGTGTGGAGTGAGGGAATGAGGGGAGGGAGGACAGAGAGAGAGAGAGGTAGTGTGGAGCGAGGGAATAAGTGGAGTGGGGACAGAGAGAGGGGGAGTTTGGAGCAAGAGAATGAGGGACGGAGGTCAGAAAGGGGCGAGTTTGAAGCGAGGGAATGAGCGGAGGGAGGACAGAGAGAGGGAGTGTGGAGTGAGGAATGAGGAGAGGGAGGACAGAGAGAGAGGGAGTGTGCGGCAAGGGAATGAGGGGAGGGAGGACAGAGAGAGAGGGAGATTTAGAGCAAGGGAATGAGGAGAGGGAGGGAGTGAGGGTGGGGGGAGACAGAGAGGGAGGGAGTGTTGAGTGAGGGATTGAGGGGAGGGAAAACAGAGAGAGGGAATTTGAAGCGAGAGAATGAGGAGAGGGAGGACAGAGACAGGGGGAGTGTGTAGCGATGGATTGAGCGGACGGAGGACAGAGAGAGAGAGAGCAAGATTGAAGCGAGGGAATGAGGAGAGGGAGGACAGAGAGAGAGGGAGTTTGGAGAGAGGGAGTTTGGAGCAAGGGAATGAGGAGAGGGAAGACAGAGAGAGATGGAGTTTGGACCGAGGGAATGAGGAAAGGGAGAACACAGAGAGAGAGGAAGAGTTTGGAGCGAGGGACTGGGGGGGCAGTCAGAGAGCGAGGGAGTTTGGTGCGAGGGATTGAGGGGAGGGAGGACAGAGAGAGGGAGTTTGGAGTGAGGGAATGAGTGGAGGGAGGCCAGAGAGAGAGGGAGTGTGGAGCAAAGGAGTGAGAGGAGGGAGAACAGAGAGAGGGAGTTTGGAAATGAGAGGGAGGAGAGAAAGAGAGAGGGAGTGTGTAGTGAGGGAATGAGCAGAGGGGGACAGAGAATGAGGGGAGGGAGGTCAGAAGGGGGCGGGTTTGGAGCGAGGGATTGAGGGGGGAGTACAGAGAGAGGGTGTTTGGAGTGAGGGAATGAGGCGAGGGAGGACAGAGAGAGAGAGGGAATGTGGAGTGAGGAAATGAGGGGAGGGTGGACAGAGAGGGGAGTGTGGAGTGAGGGAATGAGGGGAGGGAGGACAGAAAGGGAATGTGGAGTGAGGGATTGAGGGCATTTGGAGCGAGGGAATGAGCGGAGGGCGGACAGAGGGAGAGAGGGAGTGTGGAGCGAGGGAATGAGCAGAGGGGGGACAGAGAGAAAGAGGGAATGTGGAGTGAGGGAATGAGGGGAGGGGGACAGAGAGAGAGGGAGTTTTTAGCGAGGGAATGAGGCGAGGGAGGACAGAGAGGGAATGTGGAATGAGGGGAGGGAGGACAGAGAGAGGGAGTTTGGACTGAGGGAATGAGGGGAGGGAGGACAGAGAAAGGGGGAGTTTGGAGTGAAGGATTGAGGGGAGGGACGACAGAGAGAGGGAGTTTGAAGCGAGGGATTGAGGAGAGGGAGGGAGTGTGGAGCAAGGGAATGAGGGGAGGGAGGACAGAGAGAGAGGGAGTGTGGAATGAGGGGAGGGGGACAGAGAGAGAGGGAGTTTTTAGCGAGGGAATGAGTAGAGGGAGGACCAAGAGGGAGTGTGGAGTGAGGGAATGAGTGGTGGGAGGACAGAGAGGGAGGGAGTGAGGGAATGAGGGGATGGAGGACAGAGAGAGGAAGTTTGGAGTGAGGGATTGAGGGGAGGGAGGACAGAGAGAGAGGAAGTTTGAAGCCAGGAATTGAGGTGAGGGGGGACAGAGAAAGAGGGAGTTTGGAGCGAGGGATTGAGGGGAGGGAGTACAGAGAGAGAGAGGGAGTGTGTGGAGTGAGGGAATAAGCGGAGGGGGGACAGAGAGAGAGGGAATGTGGAGTGAGGGAATGAGCAGAGGGGGGACAGAGAGGGGGAGGGAGGACAGAGAAAGGGGGAGTTTGGAGTGAAGGATTGAGGGGAGGGACGACAGAGGGAGTTTGAAGCGAGGGATTGAGGAGAGGGAGGGAGTGTGGAGCAAGGGAATGAGGGGAGGGAGGACAGAGAGAGGGAGTGTGGAGTGAGGGAATGAGCGGAGAGGGGACAGAGAGAGAGAGGGAGTGTGGAGTGCGGGAATGAGTGGAGGGAGGACAGAGAGAGGGAGTGTGGAGTGAGGGAATGAGGGGAGGGAGGACAGAGAGAGGGAGTGAGGGGAGGGGGTAAAGACAGAGAGGGAGTGTGGAGTGAGGGAATGAGGAGAGGGAGGACAGAGAGAAGGAGTGTGAGGCAAGGGAATGAGGGGAGGGAGGACAAAGAGAGGGAGATTAGAGCAAGGGAATGCGGAGAGGGAGGACAGAGAGGGAGGGAGTGAGAGAATGAGGGCGGGGGGACAGAGAGGGAGGGAGTGTGGAGCGAGGGATTGAGGGGAGGGAGGACAGAGAGAGGGAGTGTGGAGTGAGGGAATGAGCGGAGAGGGGACAGAGAGGGAGTGTGGAGTGAGGGAATGAGCGGAGAGGGGGGAGAGAGGGAGTGTGGAGTGAGGGAATGAGGGGAGGGAGGACAGAGAGAGAGAGAGGTAGTGTGGAGCGAGGGAATAAGTGGAGTGGGGACAGAGAGAGGGGGAGTTTGGAGCAAGAGAATGAGGGACGGAGGTCAGAAAGGGGCGAGTTTGAAGCGAGGGAATGAGCGGAGGGAGGACAGAGAGAGGGAGTGTGGAGTGAGGGAATGAGGAGAGGGAGGACAGAGAGAGAGGGAGTGTGCGGCAAGGGAATGAGGGGAGGGAGGACAGAGAGAGAGGGAGATTTAGAGCAAGGGAATGAGGAGAGTGAGGGAGTGAGGGCGGGGGGACAGGGAGGGAGTGTTGAGTGAGGGATTGAGGGGAGGGAAAACAGAGAGAGGGAATTTGAAGCGAGAGAATGAGGAGAGGGAGGACAGAGACAGGGGGAGTGTGTAGCGATGGATTGAGCGGACGGAGGACAGAGAGAGAGAGAGCAAGATTGAAGCGAGGGAATGAGGAGAGGGAGGACAGAGAGAGAGGGAGTTTGGAGAGAGGGAGTTTGGAGCAAGGGAATGAGGAGAGGGAAGACAGAGAGAGATGGAGTTTGGACCGAGGGAATGAGGAAAGGGAGAACACAGAGAGAGAGGAAGAGTTTGGAGCGAGGGACTGGGGGGGCAGTCAGAGAGCGAGGGAGTTTGGTGCGAGGGAATGAGGGGAGGGAGGATAGAGAGAGAGAAAGGGTTTTGGTGGGGGAGGGAATGGGGGGGGGAGGAGAGAGAGGGGGGAGTTTGGACCGAGGCAATAAGGGCTGGGAAGAGAGCGGCAAGGATGGTGTGAAGAGTTTGGAAAAGTGTGTGAGGGAAAGAGATATGATTATGAAGAGAGGGACTTTGTTTGATAACTTTGGACTGTGGAAGACATATAGTGCCGAAAGGGAGGATGGGCAAGTGGTACAAAGGCAGAGCGAGGTGGGTGGGAGAATGAAAGGAGACTCACAGGATGGATTGACAGAAATTGAGTCAAAAGCAGAAAGCATAAAGAACAAGGGAGTGAATAGGAATGTGGTATGAGAAGGAAAATAATGGAGGGTGGAGAAGAAAGCTTATGGAATTTTAGATTGTTTAACGAGGGGGAGTGGTTTGCCATTCAAGTGTATAGCTTTGTACAGTGTAGTTTTGGATCATCTGAATGTTGTGAAGTAGTGGTGAACAGGTTGCTTTTCAGACTGGAAGCCTGGGACCAGTGGTGTGCTGCTTTTCATCGTTTAAATAGATGATTTCGATGTAAACATAGGAGGTATAGTTAGTAAGTTTCCAAATGACACCAAAATTGGAGATTTGGTGGACAGTGAAGGACATTTTACAACAGGATTTTGAGCGGATGGGCCAATGGGCTGCTAGGTGACAGATGGAGTTTAATTTAGATAAATGCGAGGTGCTGCATTTTGGAAAAGCAAATCAGAGCAGAACTTATACACTTAATGGTAAGATCCTGGGCAGTGTTCATAGTTCCTTGAAAGTAGAGTTGCAGGTAGATAGGATAGTGAAGAAGGTGTTTGATATGCTTTCCTTTATTGGTCAGAGTATTGCATACAGGAATTGGGATGCCATGTTGCAGCTGTACCGGACGTTGGTTAGGCCACTGTTGGAATATTGCATGCAATTCTGGTCTCCTTCCTATCGGAAGGATGTTGTGTGACTTGAAAGGGTTCAGAAAAGATTTACAAGGATGTTTATAGGGTTGGAGCATTTGAGCTATAAGGAAAAGATGAATAGGTTGGGGCTGTTTTC
Source organism: Chiloscyllium punctatum (assembly GCF_047496795.1). Taxonomy (NCBI): domain Eukaryota; kingdom Metazoa; phylum Chordata; class Chondrichthyes; order Orectolobiformes; family Hemiscylliidae; genus Chiloscyllium; species Chiloscyllium punctatum. The sequence continues at coordinate 85,788,489 of NC_092746.1, read as the reverse complement.
CCTGGAGCGTCGGAGACTGCGGAGTGACCTTATAGAGGTTTATAAAATCATGAAGGGCATGGATAGAATAAATAGACAAGATCTTTTCCCTGTAGTGGGGGAGTCCAAAACGACAGGGCATAAGTTTAGGGTGAGAGGGGAAAGATATAAAAGGGACCTAGGGGGCAACGTTTTCACCCAGGGTGGTACGTGTATGGAATGAGCTGCCAGAGGAAGTGGTGGAGGCTGGTACAATTGCAGCATTTAAAAGGCATTTGGATGTGTATATGAATAGAAATGGTGAAGAGGGATGTGGGCCAAGTGCTGGCAAATGCGACTAGATTGTGTTGGATATCTGGTCGGCATGGACGATTTGGACCAAAGGGTTTGTTTCCATGATATTTGTCTCTATAACTCTAGGTATTTGGGCTGAGGTGAGTCATTTGGCACAAGTCATGATATTGATGCAGCTAGTCCCGTTAAGTTTTCTGATCAATAAAATCATTCGGATATTAATTCTTCTGGATTTGCTGATGATAATGCTGTTGAATGTCAAGAAGATAGTTATGCTGCTTTCTTTATTGGAGATGGTTATTGTCTGTCATTTGAGAAGTAAATATTACTTTTCTTATGAAACATACTTTTGACTCAAAACAAAGCATGGAATTCTAGATAAACACTTCAGCTCAGAGACATACCCATATGATCTGGTTGTCATTAGAGGAGAAACTTGAACAGAACCCATTGAGTTGGGTGGCACTTTTTCTATTGTGAAAAGATGTTAAAAAGACAGCTGGTGTTTGAACAGGAATTTGGTGTGGTAGGGAGAAATGAAATCTCATTGCAGAGTTGGGAGTGACTGTGGAACTGATCTTGTAATGCTACAGATCTCCCCAAAGTATGGTGGACAGTGAAACATATTTTGTGAACGGAAAAAAACATGCTTTATTTAGATTAATGTATTAGTTGTCACTCAGTAATTTTTAATCAGTATTAATTTTTACATTTCTGGTAAAAAACAATTCTTAAAAGCTTTTTCTTTTTGGTTCCTCCTGCCAGTTGCTGGGGAAATTCATCTTTTTATAAAAGTTGCAGACTTTACTGGAATTGTAACAAACAAGAGGCTGATATGAGAGAGATCTCTGCAGCCATGAAATGGATACCCTGCAATTTTCCATCATTTAAACAAAGAAGATTTCCAGTTTCTTTGTGTTGTATTCACAGGAAAGACAAAATGGCTATTTCTATTTCCACAGACAATTTTAGAGACAGCTTTGTCAGCATATTTACTGTAAAATCTTTTAAATGTCTAGCCTTGTCCTTCAGTTCTATGTATTAGTTGCTTGAAAATCTATCTTTTTAAAAATGTTTTCAGTGACATTGGCATTGTAATACCCTCTGCTTATCAGCCTAAGTCTAGATGTTTTCCAAGACTTGCTTTTCATCTGCATCATTATCAGAGAAATGGTGAACAAAACTGGATGGAATATAGTGCAATGACCAGCTGTTGTGATCCCTTTGGAGGCTACTCATAGAGTCATAGTCATAGAGATGTACAGCATGGAAACAGACCCCTCGGTCCAACTTATCCATGCCGACCAGATATCCCAACCCAGAGGAGAAAGTGAGGACTGGAGATCAGAGCTGAAAATGTGTTGCTGGAAAAGTGCAGCAGGTCAGGCAGCATCCAAGGAACAGAAGAATCGACGTTTCAGGCATTCCTGAAGAAGGGCTGATGCCCGAAACGTCGATTCTCCTGTCCCTTGGATGCTGCCTGACCTGCTGCGCTTTTCCAGCAACACATTTTCAGCTCCGATATCCCAACCCAATCTAGTTCCAGACATCTTTTAAATGTTACAATTGTAATACCCTCCACCACTTCCTCTGACAGCCCGTTCCATGCATGTATTACCCTCTGAGTGAAAAAGCTGCCTCTTGGGTCTCTTTTATACCTTTCCCCTCTCGCCTTAAACCTCTGCCCTCTAGTTCTGGACTCCCCCAGCCCAGGGAAAAGACTTTGCCTATTTATCCTATCCATGCCCTCAGCCTCCAGGGAAAACAGTCCTCGCCTTTTCAACCTCTCCCTATAAATCAAATCCTCCAACCCTGACAGCATCCATGTAAATCTTTTCTGAACTCTTTCAAGTTTCACAACATCTTTCTGATAGGAAGGAGACCAGAATTGCACACAATATTCCAACAGTGGCCTAACCAATGTCCTGTACAGCCGCAACATGACCTCCCGACTCCTGTACTCAATACTCTGACCAATAAAGGAAAGCATACTAAACACCACCTTCACTATCCTATCTACCTGCGACTCCACTTTCAAGGAGTTATGAACCTGCACTCCAAGGTATCTTTGTTCAGCAACACACCCGAGGACCTTACCATTAAGTGTATAAGCAGGACTTATACACTGCTAAGATTTGCTTTCCCAAAATGCAGCACCTCACATTTATCTAAAGAAAACTCCATCTGCCACATCTCAGCCCATTGGCCCATCTGATCAAAATCCCTTTGTAATCTGAGATAACCTTCTTCGCTGTCCACTACACCTGCCAACTTACTAACTATATGTCTTATGATCACATCCAAGTCATTTATATAAATGATGAAAAGTAGTGGACCCAACACCAATCCTTGTGGCACTCCACTGGTCACAGGCCTCCAGCCTGAAAAACAACCCTCCACCAGCACCCTCTGTCTTCTTCCTTTGAGCCAGTTGAACAACCTCTGATCATCTTGTACACTCTGTGGCTGTTGCCTAACTTCCCTTGTGCTTTTTGTTACTAGTTCCAACAACACTTTCAGGCTTATCTGGTTTTCCTACATCTGGCTTTCTCCTAGCCCACCAACACTGTGATTTCATGTTGCCCAATTTATTACAATGAAAACACTGGAGCTTTTTAACTACTTTGTCCCCCTCAAAGGTTTCTTTTTTACCCTATAAGTTACCTTTATGATCTTCACTGAGATCTACCTTTCCCTTTCCACATGAGAATTTTTCTTTGCCCCAATTTCTATTCCTCATGGACTGAAATTGATTCTGGAAGCCAAACCGTGTTTTATGCTCATAATCATCAGCCACTTCAGCAGCTAACCTTACTCTTCCACATGACTTTGCACAACTTCCTCACTGAAGTTACCTTCAGCCCTTTTAGCTAACTTTCCTTTTTAAGTGTCAGTTTTTGAAGTTCAAAAGCTCTCTCTTTTTTCCTCTGTTCTGCTGATCTCTCTTCTTCTCTTCTGCTTCTAATCGTAACTGTTTCATTTCTGCTGCCCTTTCCTTATCTCTCGCCTCTAACTCAAGCTATTTCATTTGCAGTTGAATTCTTGCCATCTCTATAGATTCTGATGGTTTCTCCAGGAAGTTTAAATGCTGACCTACTGCTGTAATTATCTCTCCTTTTCTCACAGAAGCAAGCAGTTCCAATTCCAGCCTTTCTGCTAATTCTTGCAACTTGGTCTTATTCACTTATTGCAAAACTTGCAAAGTCACTGCATCCACTTCCAGAAAACATTTGGTGACTGAAAGAGCCATTACTATCCCAAGCAGTAGTCTATATCAGAGTGGTGCTGGAAAAGCACAGCAGGTCAAGCAGCATCCAAGGAGCAGGAAAATCGACGTTTTGGGAGAAAGCTCTTCATCAGCCTTTCATTACTATCCCAAGCCTTGTCTACCCAACCAAACCAACACCTGAAATAAAGACGCTAGCACCTACCACTCACTGTTTAAAATCCCGCAAAGAGCCTCCAATCTGTTATGGACTGAGCCAGACCACTCAAAACATTCTTAAACTGGCAGCTCAGACCAAAACTTTGCAATTTGTTTCGTTAAGTGTACTGTAAAAAATTACCCAGATCAAGTTCGCTAGGTTGGCTCCTAGATTTTAAAACAGACAAGCATTTATTCACAAAATTACACAATGAAACACAAAGAACAGAATAAAGAACCCCTACAGACCTCTGCCTATCCAACTAGACTTAATTATGCTGTTCCAAATATACACAACAGTCCCAAGAAGCAAACTCCCTTTAAAAACCGGTTTAGATGGAACACATGCTTAAGGGGTTGAATTTAAAGGACAGAAAGAGAGAGAGAGTTTCCACACAGCTCCCTGTTGAACTTCCAACCAGTTCAAGGCTGAACTAAAACTGCTCAGCTAGCTAGAGAGCTGACCACTCTCTTTATACATGTCACTTCTAAAGCATGACCAATTTGGCCTGAAGTCTCATCTGTTTACATTTAAACAAAAAGCCTCTCAAAATCCTTTTCATCTCTATTCCAAACCAGACTGATCTGAGCCCATCCTGGTTTATTACCCCTCTGAAAGAAATCAAGGACAGAGTCTCCTTGAGCCAAGGAACAGCTTTTAGAAAAAAAAGGGACTAACTTTGTGACAGCTTCTGGTATTGTGCCAAAATTACAGCTGTTGCTTTGTTGACATGAAAATGCTCAAAAAAATTGAAGATTTTTTTTCTTTTGTCAGTTATCGTTCAAAACAACGGAACATTGTACAGAAAGACTGGGATTCTAAGAAATCAGCACACAAGACGATGGGTTTGCCCAAAGTTGAGCCTCCTTGTCCAAAGCACCATCTATTGAAGCATTCCAAGGAACAAAAGCTACCAGAACGTAAGTCTCTGTAAAATATTGCAAAATAGTTTCTTATCTCCAATATCTTAACTGTAAGCTAAAATTAATGTTCTTTTTAGAAGGGTCATTCACCTTGAAGTAGCGAATTGTTTTCACAGAATTCAAAACCACACGTGGGTGATTTCTCCATGAGTTGACCCACAGCATGAGATTTTCACAGATCAATTTTAATATTTGGAAAACCACAGACTGTAATCTACTCCTTGTTGATAGTATCAATGTGGATTTAGTCCACAAGCTACAGAGTTGGCTGATATTTAATTTAATTCATTTATGATAACACAAGTGTGGCTAGAAATTAATGCCCATTTTGAGTGTCAACAATTTATTGAACTGTTGTTTTTCATTACTCATAATGGACAGCATGACAGCTTTCAATTTTTATTGGGCATATTGCATTTACATTGTATGTGCAAGCTGATTTTCTTCTCCACATGTTACTTTTCTTGTAGAGTATCAAATAAAGTCAGATCCTACTTCTAACTGTGGCATTTACATTCTGGACAAAGCTAAGGAATTTGGAATAGTGAGGGCAAATGGGAACTACTGTTTGGAGGAGAGTGACTGCAGAATGGTTATACCATTGAGGGGAAGGGAATGGGATGAGGGAAGAAAGATTCTAGAAATAGGGATTAGTGAAGGAAGGAAGAATGAATTAAAGGTTAGGGAGACTTGGGGGCCAGGGTTAAGTAATATGGAGTCAGGAGAAAAGGTTGCAGTGATTGTTGGAGTTTACAGTCAATAAAAGAGAAAGTGGTGAGAGGATAGAAGTGTGGAAACGTGATTATTGAGAGGAGCAAAGAGAACAAGCAGGTCATTTCATTGAGGATTTTATTCTGTTAAGTGAGGTCAATGATCTAATTCATTTATCCCACCTTTTAAAAAGTAGAGGAGATAACACATGAGACAATAGAAAAGAGGATGTCTGGTGAATTGGAGGATAGAATGAAAAGGAGAAGGGTTACATTCAAGAGATGAGGGTGAGCAAGAGTGATTTGAAATATGATTTGGTCAGATAACAAGGAATGGAGAGGTACTTTAAGAACTGCATGGGGCACAGGTGAGGAAAGAACAAAGCCTAGAAATTGGATCGGGGAGGTGGAAACAGTGGTTTAGAAAATTGAATAACAGGAGGTTTGGGGTCAAGCTGGGAGGAGTGAAGAGAGATGCAGCAGTGAAATGAAGTTGATGTTGGAGCCAGGAGTATTTTGCTAAGGCAGAAGCAGTGACAGCACTATATGATTGTTAATAATACCAAGAGAAGGGCAAACAAAGGTGAGTAAAATCCAGAGTCTTTACTTTGCATAAATAGATTCCTCTTATGAATGGCGATTGGAGCAAGGGGATGGAGACTGAGCATCTAATTTGAAGAACCAAAGCACAAAGTTGCTTTTAGCACTGAGGACAATTAGACCAGAAGTTGTTGCACCATAATGGCTATTGAGGTAGAGTATAGAATATCATTTAAAAGGGATTGGAATAAATATACAAATAGAAAGAATATGTAAAGGTCTGAAGGGGAACAAGATTACAGAAGTAAGTGGCAGCATTGGGGCTGAAGAGCTTCCCCCTGTTCTGTAATATTTATCATTCTGCAAAAATTTATCTTTTAATGGGTCTAAGCTCTGCAGTCATTAGTACTGAGCTGAGTTTATAATGATGTGTCATGTGAGAAGAAAGGCTCAGCAACTGACTCTTGTTCTTTGTGCCATCCCTTAGTTTGATTCAAGTTGGTCTTTACTGACACATATTAGTGCATGATTGAGGACGACCAGTTTATTGTTGTCATCTTCACACACAAACTGAGTTCAAACCTTACACTATGGAATTGGATCCTGGCTAGCAGCTGATGAAGTTTTTTTTGCCAGTTAAAGCTGAAATAATGAGGCACTTTGCCTATTACAGCCAATTTCATATAAATTTTCAAGTTATGATGGTTTTGAGAGCAATTTCAGTATTATTAATAAATGATGCCATTTCAATAAGCTACTTTTACTGATGAAGTCAAGATTCCTCCCACACTTCTGCTTTTTTTTTTACTAACTCACTCCCTCTACTTCAAGGATGTAGGATTAAGAGAAATGATCCATTGTCATAATTGAGATCAGCTAATTTAGCACAGACTAAGAAATTTACATTGCTTAGCACGACATCAGGCAGTGCCTACACTTGTTAGAAAGTAATTAAAGCTTGCAGTATTTTTCTGTAAATTAATTTATTTCCACAGGTAGGTGTGATGTGTCAGTTCCCAGCCAGCCTTTGGGTGGAGAAATATCACATTGCATCTCTTTTCGAGCCATTGCTGAACATTGGCAGTCATGAAATAAATCCATAATCTGCATCATTTCAGGAAAAAATCTGTTTCATTTCACAGGGAAACCTTACAAAGTACCTGTAGAAGGAATTAAATCTTCTATCCCATCTGACAAACCACTAATGGGACTTCGCACCAAGAAAAACTTTGTTCAAGCCAACGTAGTTGACGTTCAGATGCAAGTCCCCAAGAAACCTGTGCCAATCATTGTTGATACTAGAAAAGGAAATAAAATCTTGTTGGAACCATCAGGGCTTCTTCCAACACTTCTCTACAGAAAGGTTTGTGCATTGATACATTGGAATGGATTATTTGCTGTGTTTTTATTACCTTTTTGTATAAGTTTTAAAATCCTTCACCTCAAGGAATCTTTTTACATACTTCTGATGTACCAAATATTTTCCATCCCTTGCACAAAAGTCTGTCTTTCAAATGTTCAATTTATCTTGTCATAGATTCTCTGCAGTGTGGAAACAGGCCATTCTGCCCATCAGGTATACACTGACCCTTTACAGAGCATCCCACCCAGACCCATCACCCTACCAAGTACCTGTAACCTTGCATCTCCCATGGTTAGTGCACCTAGCCTGAGCATCCCTGGACACTATGGGCAATTTAGCATGGCCAAACCACCTGATCTGCACATGTTTGGACTGCGGGAGGAAACTGCAGCATACGGAGGAAACCCAAGCAGACACGGGGAAAACGTGCAAACTCCATGCAGACAGTCACCTAGGAATCAAACCCGGGTCCCTGGTCCTGTGAAGCAGCAGCACCAGCCACTGATCCGCTGTGCCACCCCAGTCTACCATCCTATATCACCACAACAGTTTAAAATATTTCAAATTATCAAAACTTTGAGAAATAATTTCTTCCCCTTAACATTTAGATTACTTTTCAGAAAGATCATGCTGGAAACTCCCACTGTATTGAAGCAAGGCTGCAGATTTTTATGGATTGAGGCCTGAATCTTAAAGTTGCAGGAAATTTAGGCGTACATGAAGCTAGGAAAATGTAGAGGGATGGCTTTGTTAGTTAATAAATAACAGAATAGAAATTCAGGAAACCAGAATTCAAAAATTGTTTCGGTCAAGATGAAAAGTGATGAAGGCAAAAAGTCACTCCTGGAAGTGATGCACGACCCCTTAACTGTCACTACATGATACAGTAGAGCATAAAGGAAGAAATAATGAGAGACTTTCAGAAAAGTAAGCAATAATCATGACAGAACAAAGGTAGCCTAAATAAGGAGATCATAGCGTATTTTTGGATAGTTTCTTAGAACAAAATATTCTGTTATTGCTTCTGTTGGTTTTACCATTTACTGTAAATTTTCCTCCTGCAGTAGATCTTCCAAAATGCATCACGTCACATTAAATTCTATCTGCCATTTTTCTGCTAAGTCTCCAGCCTATATACATCCTGCTGTATCCTCTAGGAATCTTCCTCACTCTCCACAGCTCCCACAATCTTTGTGTTGTCCTCAAACTTACTCATCAGACTACCTACCATCCTCTCCATATCTATTAACAACAACAGATCTCCCAGTACTGATCCCTGCAGAATGCCACTGATCACAGATCACCAGTCAGAAAAACACCCTTCCACCACTACTGTCTGCTATGACCAACCCAATTCTGTATCCATCTTATCAACTTACCAAGTCACCATGTGACATCACCTTCTGGACCAGCCTGCCATGAGGAACCTAGTCAAAGGCCTTTGCTAAAGTCCATGCAGAAAATATTCACTGCCCTGCCCTCATCAATCATCTTTGTCATTTCCTTAAAAATCTTAATTGGGTTTGTGAGACACTACCTCCCTGTGCAAATCCGTGCTGTCTATCCATAATAAGTCCATACTTTTTCAATATTTGTTACAAAGTTTGAAAAGGAAACTGATAGCGAGCAAACCATGAAAGGAAATAACTTGTAATTGGTATATCTTGGGGATGAAACTAAAGCAGTAGAGGAGGGACCAAGCCGATTAATATCACAGCTAGCATGCTACTCAAGGTAAGACCTTAAAGGTATTTATACAACTGCTCAAATAACAGGCTGATGTGAACTAACTTTGAAAAATCTATAGTGTAGTTTTTGATTTGTAAACCAATCTCACGAATGTAAGTCATACAACATAATGCCGTGCTATCAAAAAAATTTACAAACTTGTAGTAGTTCTTATGATACAGAATCTGAAAATGTATGCTAAATATTAATAATTTTCAGAAGACTATGTAATGATCGTCAATACTCAACCTTACAAAGGACCCTTTTACTAGTGTTTACAGCAGAAGATATTTTCACAAGCAGATCCATATCTGTGCTTTTGATCTCATTTTTTATCACCTCCTAAGTGGATATGTGTGGGCTGGTACTTGAGTAAGGAAGGTGTCATGCCAAAGCCACTGAGTCAGAAACCACAATGGAGCTGTTAAATTTCTCAATGAGGTATACAAGAAATATCTATTTTAGGAGACTGTACTCTAAATTGTGAAGAATATGTTACTGAGTAATGATGGGTGGTATTTCAAATAACCAAAATTTCAGAAAACTATAAACACCAAGCACCATAAGCAATTTATCTCATCGCCATCTTGAATCGATAGCTCTCTTCGAATCTTTTATCTCCCTTTACCTCTCTGATTTGTCTGTTCGGAATAATAAAGCATCCTGCTCATGTCTGTTCAGAAACAAAACAGAAATTGCTGGAAAAGCTCAGCAGGTCTGGCAGCATCTGTGAAGAAAAATCAAAAGTAATGTTTTGAGTCTGGTGAACCTTCCTCTGAATTGTTGCTAGGTAGGAAAATGTTGATATGTATGCAGAAGATAGGGAGGAGCTAATGTAGGGATAGAGCACAAAGAGAGAGAAAACAGTTGGACAGACACAGGAATCAATAACGATCTGGGAGGGTGAAGAGCTGTTTATGGAGACTGTTAGTGGCTAACAATAGGTAGTGTGTAATGGCAGACTATGTGATAACAAGGCCTGGTGTGTGTGGTAGGGAGCTAGGACATGGGGGAGTTCAGGCCCTAAAATTATTGAACTTGATATTGATCCAGGGAGCTGCAGGGTCCCCAAGTGGAAAATGAGGTGTTGTTCTTCCATTTTCCCCTGAGCTTCGCTGGATCACTGCAGCAAGCCTGAGACAGAGATGTTGGCCAGCCTTGATGCTTCCTTTTTCTTCTCGAAATGGTACACTTTTTCCTTGTGCACATTATTCTCTGCTCCAGAAAATAAAGATTTAGATGGACTATTAACTGGCAGGTGTTCTATTTATGATAATTGCTTTCAAATGCAGATAATGCAACAACTTCAATTTTCAGAAACACTACAGAAAATGTAATACGGGGCCAATGGAATTGTGGAAGAGAGATGTGTTGCTGATAGGGAGATAAGACTGTCAATGTGACATGCTTCTCTAATAGCTAGTGCTTTTGCCTCTAAACCAGAGGATCATGGATGCAAACCTCACTTTAGAGCGTTGAACTTTTAACCTATGCTGACACCTCAGTACAGTATTAAATAATTGCTATGTCAGAATTGCCATCATTCCTCCACATTTTCAAAGAAGAAATTAGTCTGGCTACTATTTGTCTTTCAATTCTCATCTTTTAACTCAATAATGTATTTATGTCAATAATCAGTGGAGCCTTGTTGTATGCAAATTAGTTGTCAATTTTTCCTGTATTGCAGTACATTATTCGCTGCACTTCAAAACTGCTTAATTGGAATGTCCTGAGATTGAGAGACAGTAAATGAATGTAACATTTATCTTCATTTAATTAACAATGGTCCCATTCTTTATCTATGCACTTTGTGGTCCAATTTATGTTAATACGACTTGTGTTTCAAGCATTTGTGCAAGCAGTATGCTTTTCTAAAGCCATAGGCAGGTTTCTTTAATTCATTAATGGCATGTAGTCCACATTGGACTAGACTGGTATTTCTTGCATGTCCCCAGTTCTTGAGAAAGAGGTGTGATGTGCTGCCTTCTTAAACCATAAGTTTTGGAGACTGTCATCGAGCTGTTAGAAAGGGAGTTCCAGAATTTTGACCTAACAATAGTAAAGAAATCACAGAATCACTACAGTGCAGAAAGAGGCCATTCTGCCCATCGAGCCTGCTCCAACCCTCCAAACAGTATCTTATTCAGACCCGCCCAATCCCCGTAACCCTGCATTTGCCACAGCTAATCCATCCAGCCTGCACAATTTAGCATTGCCAATCCACCTAAGCTGTATATATTTGGACTGTGGGAGGAAACCAGACCACCTGGTAGAAACCCGTACAGGCACTAGGAAAGCGTGCAAACTCCACACAGGCAGTCATCCCAGGCTGGGATCAAACCCAGGTCCCTGGTACTATGAGGCAGCATTGCTAAGCACTGTTCCACTATGCCGCCCAATATCAATATAGTTCCAAGTTAAGATAGTGTATGGCTCAAAGTGGAACTTGCAGGTGATTGTTTTCTCATATATCTGCTGCATGTCCTTCTAGGTGGTAGAAGATATGAGTTTAGAAGGTGCTGTATAAGAAACCCTAGGGACTTGTTCCATTGCGTTCTGTAGATGGTACGCACTGCTGCCACTGTGGTTGGTAGTGAAAGAGTGACAGTTATTGTGGTTGTTGTAATGCCAACCAAGTAGGCTACTTTATCCTGCATGGCTTTGAGCTTTTTGAATGTTAATGGAGTGGCACTGATCCAGAAATGTGGGTATTATTCAATCACACTCCTGACTTGTGCCTCGTTTTGTACAGTTCTATGCATCAAATTGTAGGGAGGATGTAAATGTGTTGGGGAGAGTACAGAAAATACTTGTAAGAATGGTTCCAAGGATGAGAAACATCAGTTATAAATTTAGATTGCGATTATTGGAGAGAAGAAGTCTAAGAGGACATCACATTATTGAAGTTTTCAAAATCATGAAGGAGCTGAGCGAAGTAGATAGGGAGAAACTGTCCTTGCTGATAGAAGGATCGAGCATGAGACAGCATGTATTTACAGTCATAGAGATGTACAGCATGGAAACAGACCCTTCAGTCCAACACGTCCATGCCGACCAGATTTCCCAACCCAATCTAGTCCCACCTACCAGCACTCGGCCCATATCCCTCCAAACCCTTCCTATTCATATGCACATCCAAGTGCCATTTAAATGTTGCAATTGTACCAGCCTCCACCACATCCTCTGGCAGCTCATTCCATACACGTACTACGTTCTGCGTGAAAACGTTGCCCCTTAGGTCTCTTTTATATCTCTCCGCCTCGCCCTAGTTCTGGACTCCCTGACCCCAAGGAAAAGACTTTGTCTATTTATCCTATCCATACCCCTCATAATTTTATAAACTTCTATAAGGTCACCACCTTATGGGCAGCATGGTGGCACAATGGTTAGCACTGCTGCCTCACAGCGCCAGAGACCCGGGTTCAATTCCCACCGCAGGCGACTGACTGTGTGGAGTTTGCACGTTCTCCCCGTGTCTGCGTGGGTTTCCTCCGGGTGCTCTGGTTTCCTCCCACAGTCCAAAGATGTGCAGGTCAGGTGAATTGGTCATGCTAAATTGCCCGTAGTGTTAGGTAACGGGTAGATGTAGATGTAGGGGTATGGGTGGGTTACGCTTCGGTGGGGCGGTTTGGACTTGTTGGGCCGAAGGGCCTGTTTCCACACTGTAAGTAATCTAATCTAATCTAATCTCAGCCTCCAACGCTCCAGGGAAAACAGCCCCAGCCTGTTCAGCCTCTCCCAGTAGCTCAGATCCTCCAACCCTGGCAACATCCTTGTAAGTCTTTTCTGAACCCTCTCAAGTTTCACAACATCTTTCTGATAGGAAGGAGACCAGATTTGCATGCAATAGTCCAACAGTGGCCTAACCAATGTCCTGTACAGCCGCAACATGACCTCCCAACTCCTTTACTCAATACTCTGACCAATAAAGGAAAGCATACCAAGGAGCTATGAACCTGCACTCCAAGGTCTCTTTGTTCAGCAACACTCCCTAGGACCTTACCATTAAGTGTATAAGTCCTGCAAAGATCTGCTTTCCCAAAATGCAGCACCTCTCATTTATCTGAATTGAACTCCGTCTGCCACTTCTCAGCCCATTGGCCCAGCTGGTCCAGATCCTGTTGTAATCTGAGGTAACCCTCCTTGCTGTCCACTACGCCTCCAATTTTGGTGTCATCTGCAAACTTACTAACTGTACCTCTTATGCTCGCTTCCAAATCATGTATGCAAATGACAAAAAGTAGAGGGCCCAGCACCAATCCTTGTGGCACTCCACTGGTCACAGGCCTCCAGTCTGAAAAACAACCCTCCACCACCATCCTCTGTCTTCTGCCTTTCAGCCAGTTCTGGATAGTTCTCCCTGTATTCCATGAGATCTAACCTTGCTAATCAGTCTCCCATGGGGAACCTGGTCAAACGCCTTACTGAAGTCGATATAGATCACGTCCACTGCTCTGCCCTCATCAATCTTCTTTGTTACCTATTCAAAAAACTCAATCAAGTTTGTGAGACATGATTTCCCACACACAAAGCCATGTTGACTATCCCTAATCAATCCTTGCCTTTCCAAATACATGTACATCCTGTCCCTCAGGATTCCCTCCAACAACTTGCCCACCAGGCTCACCGGTCTATAGTTCCCTGGCTTGTCTTTACCACCCTTCTTAAACAGTGGCACCACATTTGCCAACCTCCAGTCTTCCGGCACCTCATCTGTGACTAACGATGATACAAATATCTCAGCCAGAGGCCCAGCAATCACTTTCTGGATTAGTGGTGCTGGGAGGGCTTTTGCTCGAAACATAGATTTCGAAGCTCCTTGGATGCTGCCTGAATTGCTGTGCTCTTCCAGCACCACTAATCCAGAATCTGGTTTCCAGCATCTGCAGTCATTGCTTTTGCCCAGCAATCACTTCTCTAGCTTCACACAGAGTTCTTGGGTACACCTGATCAGGTCCTGGGGACTTATCCACTTTTAACCGTTTCAAGACATCCAGCACTTCCTCCTCTGTAATCTGGACATTTTGCAAGATGTCACCATCTATTTCCCTACAGTCTATATCTTCCATATCCTGTTCCACAGTAAATACTGATGCAAAATATTCATTTAGTATCTCCCCCATTTTCTGTGGCTCCACATTTGGGCCGCCTTGCTGATCTTTGAGGGGCCCTATTCTCTCCCTGGTTACCCTTTTGTCCTTAATATATTTGTAAAAATCCTTTGGATTCTCCCTAATTCTATTTGCCATTGCTATCTCATGTCCCCATTTTGCCCTCCTGATTTCCCTCTTAAGTATACTCTTACTTTCTTTATACTCTTCTAAGGATTCACACAATCTATCCTGTCTATACCTGACATATGCTTCCTTCTTTTTCTTAACCAAACCCTCAATTTCTTTAGTCATCCAGCATTCCCTATACCTACCAGCCTTCCCTTTTACCCTGATGGGAATATACTTTCTCTGGATTTTTGTTATCTCATTTCTGAAGGCTTCCCATTTTCCAGCTGTCCCTTTACCTGCAAACATCTGCCTCCTATCAGCTTTCGAAAGTCCTTGCCTAATACCGTCAAAATTGACCTTTCTCCAATTTAGAACTTTTAGATCTGGTCTATCCTTTTCCATCACTATTTTAAAATGATTAGAATTATGGTCACTGGCCCCAAAGTGCTTCCCACTGACACCTCAATCACCTGCCCTGCCTTATTTCCCAAGAGTAGGTCTAGTTTTGCACCTTCTCCACATACTGAATCAGAAAATTGTCTTGTACACACTTAAGAAATTCCTCTCCATCTAAACCTTTAACACTATGGCAGTCCCAGCCTACGTTTGGAAAGTTAAAATGCCCTATTATTCTTACAGGTAGCTGAGATCTCCTTGCAAGTTTGTTTCTCAATTTTCCTCTGACTATTGGGGGAGTCTATAATACGATCCCAATAAGGTGATCATCCCTTTCTTATTTCTCAGTTCCACCCAAATAACCTCCCTGAATGTATTTCCGGGAATATCTTCCCTCAGCTCAGCTGTAATGCTATCCCTTATCAAAAATGCCACTTCCCCTCCTCTCTTGCCTCCCTTTCTATCCTTCCTGTCGCATTTGTATCCTGGAACATTAAGCTGCCAGTCCTGCCCGTCCCTGAGCCATGTTTCTGTAATTGCTATGCTCTCCCAGTCCCATGTTCCTAACCATGTCCTGAGTTCATCTGCCTTCCCTGTTAGGCTCCTTGCTTTGAAATAAATGCAGTTTAATTTATTAGTCCTACCTTGTCCCTGCCTGCCCTGACTGTTTGACTCACGTCTGTTCTCAGCTGTACTGGTCTCAGATTGATCTCTTTCCTCACTATCTCCCTGGGTCCCACCCCACCTTACTATTTAAATCCTCCCAAGCAGTTCTAGCAAATCTCCCTGCCAGTATATTAGTCCCCTTCCAATTTAAGTGCAATCCGTCCTTCTTTACAGGTCATTTCCACCCCAAAAGAGATTCCAATGATCCAAAAATGTGAATCCTTCTCCCATACGCCAACTCCTCAGCCATGCATTCATCTGCTCTATCCTCCTATTCCTGTCTTCACTAGCTCATAGCACTGGGAGTAATCCAGATATTACTACCCTTGAGGACCTCCTTTTTAAATTTCTGCCTAACTCTCTGTAATCTCCCTTCAGAATCTCAACCTTTTCCCTTCCTATATCGTTGGTTCCAATGTGGACAATGACCTCTTGCTGGCCCCTCTTCCCCATGAGAACATTCTGCACCCTCTCTGAGTCATCCTTGATCCTGGCACCAGGGAAACAACTCCCCATTCTGCTTTTTCTCTGCTGGCCACAGAAACATCTGTCTGTACCTCTGACTACAGAATCCCCTAACACAATTGATCTCTTGGAAGCCGATGTACCTCTCGTTGCATTAGAGCCAGTCTCAATACTGGAAACATGGCTGTTCATGCTACGTTCCCCTGAGAATCCATCACCCCCTACATTTTCCAAAACAGCTTACCTGTTTGAAATGGATATATCCACAAAAGACTCCTGCCCTAGGTGCCGACCTCTCTCACCCTTCCTGGAGTTAACCCATCTATGTGACTGTATCTGAGACTTTCCCCCCTTCCTCTAACTGCCATCCATCACATACCGTTTCTGTTGCAAATTCCTCATTGCTTCTATCTGTCTCTCCAACTGATCCACTCGATCTGATAATATTCGCATCCAACAGCATTTCTGGCAGATATAATCCGCAGTAACACTTAAACTCTCTTTAAACTCCCACATCTGACAAGAAGTACAAATCACTGCAAAGGCCATTTTTGCTCCTTCACAATCTACAGACCCAGAAAATAACACTGTCTTATTCCTCTACAAACACTGCCCCAGGTTAAATTAATAGCTATGGCTTATATTTGAAATGATTTGCAAGAAAACAAACAAGAGGTGAGAGAAAAAAACTTTTTCATATAAGAGTGGTTTGAATGTACTTCCTGGAACTATGTTGGATGCAGGTTCAGCTGAGGCATTCAAAAGGACATTCGATTATTATTTAAATAGAAAAGATCACAAGAGTGTCCTGCAAAATTGCAAGGTGGCAGCTCACCACCACCTTCTTGGGAGCAACTAGGGATGGGCAATAAAATGCTGGCTAGCCAGCAACATCCACATCCCACAAACAGGTATAAAAAAATGAAAAGGCAGAAGATTGGCACACAGTCACAATGGATAGCTGGTGCAGATACAATGACCCAAGTGGCTTCCCTCTGCACTATAACATTTTGTTTGAAATTCTCATTGACCGTACATAGTATGTATGGTACCATGAATGGTTATGATTTCGTGTTAAGGGTGAAAGGATATGAGGTTGATGGTTGCAATATTGACTGTAGAAATTATTTGAATTAAGGGCTGAGCACTCTTCTTATGGGACTGTCAGACCTCCTTGTGTACACAGATCAGGAAAGCATGCCTTCTTGACAGAGGCTTCTCTGCCAGTGGTTTCAGGCATAATAGTCACATCTGGCTCCTCTGAGGAGATGGGCAATCGTTCTGTATTTTCTTTTGCTTTAGCTGCAGTTTTACAAGGTGATGTTGACCATGACTGTTGGGTGTCTTTAATAGGGTATAGTAAATGGCACCTACAGATCTGTTGCTCTATTACTGCCCTTGGGGCCACATAGGTGGTGTAGTTTATCTGCTTGGTTTTACCAAAAGGGTTCCTAGATAGAGTCATGGAGTCAGACAGTGCGGAAACAAACCCTTCAGTCCACCTACTCCATGGCGACCAAGTTTTCTAAACTAAATTAGTCTCACTTGCCAGCATTTGGACCATATCCTTCAAAACCTTAAGTTAAGTCTCTTGCAATTGATAAATACCTCTGGCTGAACTGAAAAACATGGAATACCAGATGTGTTGAACCAGTAATTCCCTCTGAACCTGTGAAAAACCAATCAATGCAGTGAAGCTGACAGCCATCTTTTATTGGTCACATCAAGATGTAATAAAATGATGGCTTTCAGAAATAAGGCATTAGTGTCACGAGAAATACATTTAAAGGCAGCAAAATGTGAGATTCTGGAGAAAACACTAGCACATCTCTAGCAGGAACTAGAGAATCAACTGCAAGACATTCAAGGCAATGATAATCTGGATGGTAACTGGAATGCTTGACCACCTGGCAGTCTTGGAAGCAGGTCTCCTTCCATGACCCTACAGATGCCAACCTGTTGATGAAGCACTATTGTTCCATCATGTTGAGGATGCTTATTGCTTGTACGCTCTGTGCTGGGAGTATCATCTCCTTCAAACTGGAGCACTCTCAACATCCATCCTCCATCCCTACTGTCTTATGGAGTGTTAGCTGACCGCAGAGAATTCTGCCACTGTTAGCGCTCTTGCAATTTTTGCATTTCTTGCTGATACTGCTGTGATTCCTCCTGCTGCTTCTCATCAGAAGTTCAGGTCATTGCTGCATTAAGTTGTTGCTCCCATGATGTATTCTGAATTAGTGGTGCTGGAAGAGCACAGCAGTTCAAGGAGCAGCAAAATCGACGTTTCGGCCAAAAGGTCAATTTTGCTGTTCCTTGGATGCTGCCTGAACTGCTGTGCTCTTTCAGCACCACTAATCCAGAATCTGGTTTCCAGCATCTGCAGTTATTGTTTTTACCTCGTTGATTTTTGCTCCCATGATGTAGTTCAGGTTCAGGGAAGTTAAGATGAAGATGAGTAAACTCTTAAGGTAATTCAAAGTGTTTCCAAAATGTAGGAAATGACACTCAAAACAGTGAAATTAAACTCTCACATCTAAACCTGCAAGCACACAAAAGCCTTTCACTGAAATAATAACAGAAAGTGCTGAAAATGCTCAGCCTGACTGGCAGCATCTGTTTACAGAGAAAGAGAATTAAATTTTGAATTGAATGTGACTCAGAGCTATTTGAATAAGGCCTTGCACTGAAGATATCACATGTTTTGAGTTTGTTGCTACTTTGTTTAACAGTTCAATTAATCCCTGCTATGCTCTCATCTTGGCAGAAAATACTTAGGAAACCTCTGTACTGGCTGATAAAGTTAATTGCATCTTACAATATTTAAATTCCTTTACTCCATAGCTCCACAGGTTACCCTATTTGCATACAAATCCACCCTGGTTAAACTCTAGCAATAGGATCTTGTCAGGTTCTTGATTCAGCACCACTTTAATTCACTAATTCCTAGCTCCACCAATATCCAAACTGATATCCACTTGACTGTTAACTTTCTGCACTGACAACTCCACCATTTCTTCAGAAAGTATTGAACTTCAGCCATACCAACCCTACTTATTTTACTTCTAGTTTGACCATTGCAGTTATTGCTTGAGCTCTCGCTCCAAGGTATCTTCTGAAATTTATGGAACATGAAACAAATGCATGTGCAAGCAGTTAACCTATTATTTATCATTGCCTCTTCTTACTTCATTCTTTCTCTTAGGTTTGTACAAACTGAATCTGAATGAAGCTTTGACCTGCAGTTTTTCAAATATTGTGAAAAACAAGTGGGCAAAAGCAACTAAAAGCTGTAGAAAATGTTCAAACAGATTGAGTTGCTGCTGATGCATTCCAGGACATTTAGCACACTGTAGCTGTTTAAAATTCAAAATCTACCTTTAGCTAACTAAGCCAAAGGATTAAGCAGAAGAAAAGTTCCGTCGAAGTCCAATCTTTTAAGAGAGGCTGAGACTTTCAACTAAAAATTGTAATGCGGACATTAAAAAATGGCAGTATATCAGTGGATATGTTAAACCATTAATGTGAGATATATAAAATTTCAAATAATTATCTAGTTTATTTTGGATACTAAAATTTTAGCCAGGGATGAAAAGAAGTGTTAGAACTTTTTTCCCCCAAGAGTATTTGAGTGATTTACAATGCCACCTAGTGCTACAACAAGTAATTATTACAAAAGTGTGATTTAGTATTAGTAGTCCTATTACAGCATCTCATAGTGGTCTGACAGGTAATTGTTATAAACATGACAGGTAAATGAATGTTTAACATTGAAATTCTAATTAGAAATGTTTAACTATCATTTTACATAGTTAACTTTTGATATGAAGTAAAATTCCTTTTGTAGACAGGAATTGCATGCTATGTATAAATGTTTACTTAATGTTTGAAGTCAACAGAAATATTCCAGAATCCTATATCTGTGATTCCAGTTATCCAAATAGACATGAAATGTTAATTCATAAAATGGATGCTTAGTACTCTGGGCTAATTTTATTTGCAGGACTTTGGAAAAATCCCAGATTATCTAATTAAGCAGTCTGAAGAGGAGAAGAAAGCACAAGAAGAATATGATGCCTATGTAAAAGAGCGTATACGACAAGGTTCCATGAAGATGTTGACAGAAGAGGAGCGGAACAGCGTGTTGTCGGTTAGCAATGATTACCACTTCCTAATATCATCAAAGAAACAGATATCTGGCTAAAATTTCAAAATAGAAAAGATATGAAAGATATAAGCTAATGAGATCATTAAGTCTTTTTCGCCATTCTGTTACCTTGCAATTCTCCCAGTGCAGCTAATACTCACTGATTTCTCCAGCTCCTGTATGGTTTCAGAATGGTACACTTTTTCCATTATCATCAATTTACAGTTATCCCAATCTCCTTCCCCGTTCATGTTAGTCTTTTTATTGTCTAGCATCTCGTCAGCACCTCCTACAACTTCCAATTCATGCTTTTAGTCCTTAGTCCATGCATTCGCATTTGCAATCGCAGTTCATAGTGTCATTTTGGCACAGAAAGAGGATATTTGACCTTTCGAATCCATGCCACCTCTCTGTCCTACAATCTAGTCAGCCCTATTCCCAGATGCTGTTCCTGTAGCATTACAAGTTTATTAATGATACCAAAATTTAATTTTGGTATCATTGAACATCTCTGTCACATCACATTCAAAGACAGCAAGGTCCCAGTCACAGAGTCATAGAGATGTACAGCATTGAAACAGACCCTTTGGTCCAACCCGTTCATGCCGACCAGACATCCCAACCTAATCTAGTCCCACCTGCCAGCACCTGGCCCATATCTCTCCAAACCCTTCCTGTTCATATACCCACCCAAATTCCTTTTAAATGTTGTAATTGTAACAGCCTCCACCACTTCCTCTGGCAGCTCTTTCCATAACCGTACCACCCTCTGTATGAAAACTTTACCCCTTAGGTTTCTTTTAGATCTTTCCCCTCTCACCCTAAACCTATGCCCTCTAGTTCTGGACTCCCCGATCCCAGGGAAAAGACTTTGCCTATTTGCCCTATCCATGTCCCTCATAATTTTGTAAACCTCTATAAGGTCACCCCTCAGCCTTCAACACTCCAGGGAAAACAGCCCCAGCCTGTTCAGCCTCTCCCTATAGTTCAAATCCTCCAACATCCTTATAAATCTTTTCTGAACCCTTTCAAGTTTCACAACATCTTTCCGATAAGAAGGAGACCAGAATTGCACGCAATATTCCAACAGTGGCCTAACCAATGTCCTGTACAGCTGCAACATGATCTCCCAACTCCTGTACTCAATACTCTGACCAATAAAGGAAAGCATACCAAATGCCTTCTTCACTATCCTATCTTCCTGCGACTCCACATTCAAGGAACTATGAACTTGCACTCCATATGCTACATCAAAAGGTCTTCCTTACGTTCTCCCTTTCATCAGGCTTGGAACAAATAGATTTCAAGTGAAAAGAAGAACATAAGGCAAGATCTGTGAAAAATAGGAAACCAATGCAATTCCTTGCTATATTCAAAATAATAATTGTTTTGTTCAACCAAATTGTCTTTTTGTTCATGAGATGTGGTGTCATTGTCTAGGCCAGCATTTATTGCCTATCCCTAATTGTTCTGGAAAAGGTGGTGGTTAGTTGTCAACCAAGTTTAATATTTGCATATTTATATCATCACCATAAACTATTCTCTTAAGTAGGAGAGCGGAAAAGTGGTGGAATATTGATAATGTCACTACACTACTAATCAACAGACCTGAGATAATGCCCCACAGCAGGTGATGAAATTTCACTGTAATAAAAAATCTGGAATTAAAAAGCTAGTCTAATGGTAACCATCGTTAAATGTCAATAAGAACCTCTCTGGTTTTGAAACCTGTTATCCTTATCTGGTCTGGCCTACATGTCTCCACACCCATAGCCTTCTAAAATGGCTTTGCAAGCTGTAGATTGTACTATATTGTTATGAAGTCTAAAGTAAGGACTGCAGTGGTTCAAGAGGTAGCTAATCACCACCTTCTCAAGGACAATTTAGGAATGCACAATAAATATTGACTTGGCCTACATCCTGTGATTTTAAAGAAGGATGGTTTAAGGGGTCATAACTAATGAGCTCTGCTTTTAAGGGTACATAAAATAGCATTGAAATAATTAAACTAATTTAACTGTTAAACAAAAATCATTCTAATTTTAATCAAAGTATTGATTAGTTTGCTTTTCTTTTTCTGGGTCTATTTTAGGGACTAAAGAGGAATTGGGCAGAGCTGAATCATGCCTATCAAAGTCTTTCCATTTTGATAGACACTCATTCGAAGCAAATCCACAAGGAAGTACTTGAGACCAAAATGAAAAAACTAGAACAGGACATTGACATGTTTGAGAAACATAAATTTATCTACATTCCACGAAACTAAAGTCCAAGATAATGTTGCTTTTTCGATTTTTTTCAAAAATGTATTATTATGCAAATATTGTCCCATTTTTGATGCTAGTATTTGCCCATATAAAATTTCTACATATTTCATACTTAAATGCATTCTTTATGTAAGCACAAAAATGAAGAGTTTGTGACAACTGAACAAAGTTGCGATTTATCTATGACTATGACTCTAAGTGAACAAAGTTACAATTTAAATTTATTATCAAAGATTTTCCTTTTTCTTAATTTGACAAGGAATTGTTGTTAATGACAATGTATTGTACAAATTTTAAATATTCAATATATATCAATAACAATGGTTTATTCTGAGAAACTGTCACTGATTTTTGCATTTGGAGAAGCAAGCTTTGATATGGCATGCTGAATTAACTGAGCTTCAAAAGTCACCAACCTATAGGTATTGATAAACTTTAATAGTGCAACATGTACAAAAGAAAGTGACTTGGTGTTCATTGTTCAAACTTGTGGAAAAAATATCATGGAAGTAAATCAAGTATAGTTATTTGGTAGTACCAAACTTGAGTATTGCTGAAAAAAGACACGTTTTGTTGAGGTTGTCCATCTTGCACTCATCAGGACAATGCAAGGGATAAACCAACAGTTATATTATGAGCAGTGCTGATTAGTTGCTTCACTAATCTAGCAATGGCTATCACCCGGTCTCCTGAGTCGAACCAGATATAATACGCGTTTTTTTTTAGATTAGATTAGATTACTTACAGTGTGGAAACAGGCCCTTCGGCCCAACAAGTCCACACCGCCCCGCTGAAGCGTAACCCACCCATACCCCTACATCTACATCTACCCCTTACCTAACACTATGGGCAATTTAGCATGACCAATTCACCTGACCTGCACATCTTTGGACTGTGGGAGGAATCCGGAGCACCCGGAGGAAACCCACGCAGACACGGGGAGAACGTGCAAACTCCACACAGTCAGTCGCCTGAGGCGGGAATAGAACCCGGGTCTCTGGCGCTGTGAGGCAGCAGTGCTAACCACTGTGCCACCGTGCCGCCCACTTGTGTCTAAAAGTGGCATGCCTTTGCTTGTTCACTGCTAAAGGCAACACCTTGGCCACCACCTACCTGCCTAGCTTAAATGTAAGGAAAACCTGACAGATTACTGTCCATCAGCATTAATCGGCATATTGTCTATGGCAACACTTCCATTAATCAGAGTCTATTTATTACCAACCAGCACTTTTTTCTCTCACACAGTGTGAATGTTGATTTTCCACTTGAACTGGCATTTTTGCAAGTCACGCTGATGAAGAATTTCAACAGAATATATCTTCAGCAATACCAAAGCAAAAGCATTTAGCATAGGACATAATGGACGTGCCAAAAGCGTTGACATTGCACAATAAAATAACAAAGAAAGGACTCCAGTATAATTGAATGACACATACTATGATGGCAAACCAGCCAATGGAGGAAGCTAATTACCCTGAATATGATGACCTTGTCTGAATCCACATTTATGCTTAAATGGTAAAACTTGACTATATGAGGAAGCTTTGATGCAAAATAGCTGCTGAAGATGAAAATAAATGCAATATAATAGAGACAACATTGCTTTTGACACATAAAAGACTGAAGTAAATTAGAAACAACAGCATCACTAGCAGTCACAGCCAGATTTCTTTAAGGATGCTGGCAAACTTAATGTGCTGTATGTTAACTGTGCTTATGTTCTTCCCTTTGGGAAGGTTGGGAGCTAATGTCATCCTCCAATAACTTGTGTACAAAACCTAGCCTAGCACTTCAGTGTAAGAAATAGAAGCTGGAGTGTGCTGTTTGACCCTTCGAGCCTGTTTTAGTGTTCAACAAAGCTGTGGCTGATCTAGCTCAGCTCCACTATCCAATATGCCTGATAAGAACATCTGAATCAGGAACAGGAGAAGACCATTCAACCCTTTAAATCCGTTCTGTCATTCGATAAGATCATGGATGAATTGATGGTAACTTCAAATCAACATTTTGCCTACCCCAGTAACCACTCATCCCTTTGCTTAACAAAAAAATTTATCTGCCTAGGTCTTAAAAATATTGAAGGACTATACTTCCATCTTTTCAGGGAGAGAGTTCCAAAGACAATCCTTTTAGAGAATGAAAAGTTGCCTAATCTCTGTTTTAAATGGGTGATCCCTGATTTTCAAGTGGTGATTAGGCCTAGATTCTTCCATGAGAAGAAACAGCCTGACCACATCTACCCTGTCAAGGCCCTTTAGAGTTTTGTGTTTCACTCCAGTTGCCTCTTACTCTCTTAAATTCGATTGGATGGAAGTCTAGCCTATTCAACCTTTCCTCATACGACAACCAATGATTAAACCTTCTAACAAACCTTCTCTGAACTGCATCCCATGCATTCACTATGCACAGCACTCCAGATACTTTAGCATTTTGTTCCTTGTGATAAATGATAATGTTTATATTAACTTTCCATAACAGTATACTGACCTTTTATGATTCATGCAAAAGGACACGCAGATCTCTCTGCATCTCAGAGGTCTGCAATCACTCACAATTTGGATGGCATGCATTAATAATTCTTCCCACCAAATTTCATATTTTCCCATATTATACTCTATTTGGCACATCTTTGCCCAATTACTTAACCTATTTGTATCCCCTGTAGCATTCTCACATCTTCTATCTATACTTTTGTGTAACTTCCTTGTGTTGTCTGCATACCTTATTCTAGGTATCAAAATGAAAAATTACTGTCTCAATACCTAGTGTTTGAGATTAAGATTTATTTTTCATTTGTGCTAGTGGGGTCTACTTATGAGCAATAGGAGGCCCTTCAAAGGACAACAATGTTGAATAAGACACTCATATAATACAGATTAAAGGCATCTGTTATCACAGAATTCTGAAAGTGAACCTAGTATTGACCAACTATGTCGACTAAACATCCTGGCCACAGGCAATCTTGACCACATCATTGAATAATACAAATTAATCCAAGTAAATGCATGTGAAACAGAAATAACGTCAAGCAAACTATAAAGTTTCACCAAAGTTCCATAATTCCCAAACATTCTAAGGTCTGCGTAATATCTAGGAGTTGGTCCCCTCACACCTTGGACTATAAAATGTGCAC
This sequence comes from Chiloscyllium punctatum, assembly GCF_047496795.1. Classification (NCBI taxonomy): domain Eukaryota; kingdom Metazoa; phylum Chordata; class Chondrichthyes; order Orectolobiformes; family Hemiscylliidae; genus Chiloscyllium; species Chiloscyllium punctatum. The sequence continues at coordinate 85,763,231 of NC_092746.1, read as the reverse complement.
ACATTATCCTTGTATGCAATCTGCCTTTCTTGCACAATGTGAGATGTGTGGGGTAAGTTCTCATTCTTCCTCACATACCTACAATCTCACACTGTATATGTTCCAAATGGGTTCTGTAGCATGCATCTAAATCAGGATTACATTGTGAAGGTTAATGTGGAGGCAGCTCATTGCCCACCTTGTTGCAGGTCTCCATGTGGGCGGCATGGTGGCACAGTGGTTAGCACTGCTGCCTCACAGCGCCAGAGACCTGGGTTCAATTCCCGACTCTGGAGTTTGCACATTCTCCCCATGTCTGCGTGGGTTTCCTCTAGGTGCTCTGGTTTCCTCCCACAGTCCAAAGATATGCAGGTCAGGTGAATTGGCCATGCTAAATTACTCGTAGTGTTAGGTGAAGGGGTAAATGTATGGGTGGGTTGGTGTGGACTTGTTGGGCCGAAGGACCTGTTTCCACACTGCAAGTAATCTAATGTACAGATGTTTCACGAATTTAAATGTCACATTTGTGAGTACTGAATGAATACATTATTAAGAAGCTGTTTCAGATATTGCCCACTGAGTGCCACAGAAATTGATAAGGAACACAGCCATCTTTGCTCCTAATACCAGCAGCAATCTCTAGTAAATGCAGAGCAGCCTTCGAATACAGAATTTTCACCAAAGTTTCCTGCCAATCCTCATGACATGGTGAAAGTATAGAATTCCCAAAGTTGCTAATCTTCCATGGAATGCCATGTAGATAAGAGAGGGGCAGTGACACTGTTCTTTGTTTAGAGATAGCAGTCAGAACATGGTCTAATAATGCCCAGCATTTCTGCAATGGAACATCTTCTTGCATAAGGTATCTCCTCAACGTCAGAGTCCCATGCTTATCAGGTGTTGGGATTTGTAACAAACAGTACATTGAACAAACAAACAGAAAACTAGCCACCAGGATACACAAACATCAACTAGCCACAAAAAGACATGACCCACTCTCACTAGTATCCTTACATACGGATGAGGAAGGACACCACTGACTGGGACAACACATCCATCCTAGGACAAGCCAAACAGAGACATGCTCAAGAATTCCTAGAAGCATGGCATTCCAACCAGAAGTCAACAAACACATTGACTTGGATCCCATTTACCACCCCGTGAGAAAAAGAGCAGGAAATAGCATCACTAACTCAAGGAAACCCAAACACATAAATAGAAAGTGGGTTATTCCACCAGTGCTTCATCTGGCAGCTCTGTGAAGGTGATGAAATGTCTGAAAATGAACTTTCCAGCTAAGTGAGCAAACCTACATCCAGAGCCTCAGCCTGAGCTACAAATCTCAAAACTCACTTCCTTCTTCCTATCCCTGCATTGCTGGGTGGCACCTTTGCACCAGTCTGACAAGGTTTATATTGTGGACTCCTCTGGCTATCTTGTGGAAAGAAAATAAGTTTGCTGTCCACCACCTTAGTCACCAAGGCTTACAGGGCCCTATCAACAAAGTGGGATGCCAACATGCTTCTGTCAGCCATCCCCAGTGCAATTCTTCCCACATTGCATGTGAAGGGCAATTTCTGGCAAATTTAAATATAGTAACAGTAGTTGTAAACCTGGAAGTTCCCAGCAAAGGTGAGCACTTCCATGGCTGGTCAGTGTGCAAGTGATACCTGGGAGTCATGGTGCAAACTTAATGAGGTGAGTGGTATAAAATTGCTAATTCACTAGAGTCACAGGAGCCGTCCTACCATATAGCCATTCAAAATTAGCACAGGGTTTTTTGATAAAATTAAACCTTCCTAATTTTTTGATGTAATTTGTTAACATTATGTGATCCATTTCCAATTACACCAACCTCTGAATACAAGCGTTTCCTATTTAACCCTTCAAAACAAACTTACCTGCTTTTTTATTTTTCCTACAAAATGGATAATTTTGCACTTTGTCATAAATGGTACCATTAGCCATGTTCTTGCCTGTGTGCTTTAATCTATATCCCTCTGCAATCTCAGTGCCATCCTCAGTGGTTACATCCCTTTGTCAGCTGTAGTGCTGTTGCCTTTCAAGCACAAGGTTATGGGTTCAAGCCTCCCTCCAGGTGCTCTAGATGAGATGTTAATATGACTGTATATACCTCAGGCTCCCATATAGAACAGCTGAGAAGTTATACCTGGTGCCCTGTCTAATGTTTATCTCTCTCAATCAATATCCCAAAAATATTTTATTACATTTTGTGAAAACTTGATATATGCAAATTTAGTGACATAATATCTATATTACAACAGTGACCATGAAATGTCCAATCATCTTTAAAGGTGCCGTAGAAATGGTTCTTTTTAACTTTGTATTGGCAATAACTCTAGACACAATATACTTAGCTGCCTCATCTAAGTTATGAATATGAATTGTAAATACAGTGGTCCAAGAACTAATCCTTCTGTATATGTTTAGTTACAATTTAACAACTAAAGAATGTGCTGTTTATTTCTAATCCCTATTTCCTTCTCAATAATCAAATCTCAATCCATGCTAATATATCCATGTGACCTAATTTATTATAAAAACACTTGGTATGATACCTTAACAAATACTTAATGAAAATCAAAATGCACCATGTCCATTGATTTTCCCTTATTATCATGCCAATTTAATCAGAGTTATGTTTCAGACTGGAGGTCTGTGGCCAGTGGTGTTCTGCAGGGATCGGTGCGAGGTCCACTGTGTGTCACTTATATAAACAATATGAATAAGAATTTAGGAAGCATGTTCGGTAAGTTTGCAGATGACACCAAAATTGGTGGACAGTAAATAAGGTTATCTAAGATTACAAAGGGATCAATTGGGCAAATGGGCTAAGGATTGGCAGATGAATTTTAATTTGGATAAATGTGAGGTATTGCATTTTGGTGAGACATACAAGGGCAGGACTTAGACAGTTAATGATAATGACCTGGGTAGAGTTGACAAAACGAAAGAATGAGGGCTTCAGATATAGTTTTTCTGAAAGCAGTGTTACAGGTGGGCAGGATGGTTACGAAGGCATTTAGCATGCTTGCCTTCATCACTCAGACCATTAAGTATGGGAGTTGGGACATCTTGTTGTGGTTACATAAGGTATTGGTGAGGCCACTTTTAGAGTACTGGTTGCCCTGTTAGAGGGAGGATCTTATTAAATTGGACAGGGTACAGAAAAGGTTTCCAAGGATGTTACTGGGACGCGGGTTTCTGTAAAAAATTGGAAATAGTGGAACATTCAAGGACACACTGCTTTTGTCGCTTTCAGACAATATAAACCATAATTCCAGCAGCAACAAAAACAGCAATAATCCTGATTCCCAATCCAACTCTTGCTCCAGTGGCGATTCCAGGACCTAGAGACAGAATGAAGCCATTAACAGACAGAGACACACAAACAAAACTAACAGTAGAGACTTTCAGCACCTAGTGTTTCAGAATCTGCCCCAGTGCAAATAGATCCATAGTTAATTCTAGTCCCTGGAGGGATGTGAAAGATTAGATCCACTAATCACACACACACACCAGACCACCCCATAGCTCTTTGCACACACACACACACACACTGCCCCACAATGGGATCGATTAATGCTTTCCAATAGAGAGAACTGGACACTGCCCAGGAACACTTTCCCCTTAAGTTAAATCCAACCACCACTGATATTGTTTTAATTTTACAAATCTTTTTCTGCCAAGAAGTTTCAACAGAATGTGCTATACAGCTGGGACAATATTATACTCCAACGTCTTCACTGACCAACATTTGAGAAGCACATGCCCTGAAGTATCTTCAGAAAAGACAGACAGCCACAAGGCAAGTTATACACTGACAGCAAAGCTGGCCACTTCTTTTGATTCAGGGTAGTGTTTGATTCAAGCCATTGAAGCCATTATCAAGTTAGAATTAAATGGGAATTAAGTAACGTGAAGTTAAGTGAATTGAGCTAACGTTGTAGTTAAGTTAGATGAAGTAAAAAGTAAATGTTACAACTAATATATCTTTTATATTGAGTATTAGTACTTAAAAGGGTCAAAAAAAAAGCATTTGTTTAATTGAATTCTGAGTTGGTTTCCTGTATTTTGTCTGTCTCACAAGGGAAGAATACCTGGAAAAAAGGTTTGAGTACTCCTCTTGGGTAACACCTGTATATTCTCGATCCTCCTTATCTCTGCAATCTCCTCCAGCCCTACAATCTTTCACAGAAGAGTTGGAGATTTTTGACAGTTCTGATGAGTACCTGAATAGTTACCTAAGAAACATTAGAAAGAATGATTTATCTTCTGGGTAACTGTACAATCCACATCCAATAATTCACATTGAACTCACCCCCTCCTGATTCTTCCCTTGATTCCCCTGATTAATCCACTGACACCCTGACTACACTATAATCTTCACTCCCCAGCCTACCTTGACTAGGCCCAATCTGATAAACCATTTTTATTTGACCTGACTGCCCTTGAATACCCACTTAATCATTAGTTCACCAATTCATCTGCCACCCTACCTACCCTACCCACCAATGCGCTACCCACCTGACACTCTACACACCTCTACCTCATCTACCTATCCACCTCACCACTCTGCCTATCCAATCATTCATTCACTCACCAATTCACTAACATTGGACATTTAAGCTCACCTTACCGCAGCAAATGCCTTAAAAATGGGGACATGTTAAGTCTAACTCCTGACACTCCACTGCTGTGACAGATCTATTTGTGGGACTGTATGCTTCACAACTCTGAAGAAACCACCCAAAAAAAGATCCAAATACAGAACAATGTTGAAGCACAGGAAAATAGGACTGAACTGGCAATCAGTCACAAACAATCCAAGTCATCATCATAAATGTTAATGTTAAAACTTTGGTGTAGTTCTAATGGAGAGCTGCACTGGAGAGGTGCCATATTTTAGATAAGTCATTAAGGATCTGAAAATAAATCCTGTGGTGCTACTTCAAAGAAGAAGGGAGTTAGCTCCACTGTCTTGTTTATTGCATATTCCTCAATTGATATCACAGAAATAAACTACATGGTAATTATCACATTGCACAAATATCTTGTCTGCAAATTGTCAGTGGCCCAATTTTCTAACATATAACTGTGACAACACAATAATAAATAGTTTGGGATGTCCTGAGGTTATGAAAGGTGTTCTAGGAAAACATATATTTTAATTCCTGTATGAATGTAACCTGAATGACAAATTTATACACACCTTCTGCTCTTGCCCGCAAATTAACCCTGTATCAGAAGTGATCCATGATAACCATTAATGCTATAACTTGCATTAGTGACCCGTCAGTCCCAATCTGCTGCCTGTTTACTAGAATCCAGATTGTTTCCAAGGTCTTAGGTTAGCAGAAATCTCAGTGATGGTGGCGTTGAAGTGCATTTCTCTTTATGCCCTCTTTATGAAGCCTGACTTACCCCACAACAGTCATGATGACGGGATATGGAGTGATATATTTCACATATAATCTATAGTTAGACTAATGCAATCAACTTTATATTTAGTGAATCATATACCTGCATCTAAAGAACTGCACAATCCTCTCCAGTATGTCTTTGAAATCACCTGCTAGTGATGAGATCATTAATAATGCAAAGAATCTGTGAATCAGAAGTATATTTGACATTTTTTCTCATCAAGTCTTTTTGAATTTCAGCAAATGTTAATGAATTAGTGCCTGTAGGTGGATCTAACTTTGGTTACTCATTTATCTGCATTTGCAGCCTGACCTGTTTCCTAGGCAGCATAATCTATAGGGACAGAAGCAAGATGCTTACTATCACAGCTGTTAGTGTAACCTAATGAGAGCAAGTGATTGTTTACAGTTTGATTTTAAAAGCACTTTGCATTTGAAAGGGATTAAAAATTTCCAATATTATCTGCATCTCATATAGTGTGTCCAAATGTAAGACCATGTATTATATTAACATTTTAAAAGATTTTTTTCCATGCTTTAGTACTTCTACTACTGTTCAAGGAAATATATGCTAAATCACAGTTAAATTTTGATACAATAGCAATACATCCATGTGTAATGTAAATTAAGATTTTACAAATAGATATTGTTACCCAGCTGATGTAACATTGCCACTGCTGAAACCTTTTCCAACCATTGACAGAAGCTGACTAGACTGACCGTGTCATTCCTGTGGTTACAACAGCAGGTCGGAGACCAAGAATTCTGCAGTGCGTAACTCATCTTCTGACTTTCCTGTGCCCTGTCCACCATCAAGAAGGCACAAGTTCAATTCAGAAGTGTGATGAAATACTCTCCCCTTACTTAGATGAGTGCAGCTCCAACAACACTCATGAAGCTTGCCACCAGCCAGGATAAAGCAGCCCAGATAATTGGCATCACATCTAAAGGTCTCAACATTCACTCCCTTCACCACCAGGGTACAACATGTACTATCTAGAAGATGCACGGCAACAACTCACCAAGGCTCCTGAGACAGCACCTTCCAAATTCTGTCAGCTACAAGGTCAAGACCAGCAGATGTATGGGAAAGCCATAACCTGTAACTTCCTTTAAGCCATGCTCCAGCCTGACTTGGACCGATATTGCTATTACTTCCCTGTTACTAAATCAAGGTCCTGGATTTCCCTCTCTGGGTGTTCTAGTACTCCATGGAGTTTAGCAATTCAAGAAGGCAACTCACCAACTCTTTCAGGCAATTAGAGAAGGGGAGCCTAGCCATTGATTCCCATATCCCATGAATTTTAAAATAAAATCTTGTACTATTACCCTATCTTTTCTCCATAGACTAATTTTGTTTTTTCTATAATGATTCAAATCCCTGTTAAAAGCCTCAGATACCCAACCTCCACAACACTCGCAGGATATTCATTTCTGATTCTAACCACTAACTGCATGAAAAGTATTATCTTCATCTCACCATTGCATTGCCAATTACCTTGAATCAGTGCATTCTGTTTCTCAGACTTCTTGATCCTTAATCAACCATACTGCTTTTTTTTTGCACCGTTTAGTATTCTTATGCCTATGGAAGGCTGTTAGACTTCATTTTTGTTAGTTGCTCGTCTCTTCTCATGCTCTGTCTTTGTTTCTCTTAGTAGCTTTCACAATTCCCCTCTGAACTTTTCATATTCAGCCTGGTATTTCTGCATGACATTTGTCATAAGCACAGTTTTTCAACTTCAAGTTAATCTGTATTTGTTTTGTAAGTAAACTTTGGATTTATTTGTCCCATCTTCATCCTTCATGGGAATATTCATGGTGGACATGGTACAATCACAGGAGACCTCCAGCAAGGCCTATCTCAATGTCAGGAGCAACTGGCTGCAACTTTTATCCAAGATCCCCGCTTCAAGATGAGATTCTGATGAGGCAACATCACCTTATTGGTGATTGTTTCTTGTTAATGACTTTATTACCTGCACATCTTGCTTCATTAATTTCTATCTTACAACTTGCTGTGAGCAGCCTAATGCTGAGAATTCTTGACAAGAAAGTGAAACTGGGTACCTAGTGACTTCAGCTCGCACTGATTGCAAAGAACCCCATGGTCGTCACCACAAAAAAAGTAGCTCAAGGCAGGATCCATGGGCATCAGCCACACACATGCCTCATCCATGGACATTAACATCCAATAACTACCCAAGATCCTCATGGCACCTCTCTGATCTACTTGCATGGCATTTAAGAAGTTGAGACATACAATGCAGGGAGCATTAGCATTGAAAGGCTACTTCAAGAACACTTTTCATGTGGGGTATTTACCTAGCTCATTAATTCAACCAGGCTGCCTTTCAGGGCTGATTGCTTACTCTCTTAACACTCCTGCACATAGTGCCTGCCTCTGTATGCTTGCAGCATCCATGTTTTGTCTTATTTTGCCATGCCTGTTGGTATATTGGCACCTCAATCAGAGTCTAAAAGCTATCTGTGCTCCATATTGACATGCTGTATTGGACTGCCACACAAAGTGGTTGTTTGTCAGGTTTGGTGTGGAGGCCAAGGGACATCTTGCTATACAACACATACTGAGACATTAATCTAACACCCGCAGCATGTGTCATTTACAGCAAATGCACTCCATATTTTTTCAACACAATGGTCATATCAGAAGGTAGGTTGGGGCAGTCTTCAGTCCAGTCAAGGGGGAGCCAATCTCAGCCAGTGAGTCCTGCTGCTGTCAATCATGGGCACAGTGCACAAAAAATCCTGGGGTTGGCCTTGGTCAGTCATCTGCTACTGCTAGTCTCAGTCAGACATATGTCCAAGTACCATCCAGGGGAGTGGGTAATGGTCATTCCTGTAGAGCTGTCACCAACAGTAAGGTCAATTAAATGTCATCAGATAGGGAGCTGCAATGACAGCAGTCAAAGGTCTGCTCGGTTATGCTTAGAGGCTATTCATCAAAGATGTGGAATGATTACAATGCTTGAGGACTGTCAGTTGTGATATGGGCCGGGGTGCAAATGAGGACTGCTGGAGCAAAATGCAGCTCATTGCCAAAATGGGGTGGGGCACCAAGGCTGGAGAGGAAGAGGATAAGGATAGCAACCACAGAAAGTCAAGGCATAAGGAGAGTATGTGGTAAAGTATCAGAGGGCATGGTAAGCTTGGGGGGGGAGGTGGGGCAATGGAGTAATTATTGTCAGTAACCACCACCTTAGCCTCCATAAGGGGAGTGCACAGGATAGGATTAAGAGCATCTAAAGTGTACAGTTAGGGATCAGGCATAACATTGGATATTGAGGCATGTTCAGGATGAGATAAAAAAAAAGGGAAGCTTTTTTTACTGATACTGAGGATTCAACACCAGAAGCCTGAGAGGAATATAGAAGGTGCACAGGTCTTTCTTAAAATACAATAGGAGAATGAAGAAGAAGCATGAAGAAATTTTTGGAGGAACAAAGCATATTCCAAAGGCATTTTGACAGTAAATTAAGGGTAATAGGATAACCAGAGAAAGAGTGGGGATCATTAGGGACCTAAACATTTGTAGAGCTGGAAGGCTTGGTGAGAATTCAAGGAAGTACTTTTCTCTAAGAGAATACAGATGTATAGCACAGGTTTGTATATCAGGGATTAAATTCCATTTGTCATTGTTCTACTCCTCTGACGAGCTTATCTGTATTAAACCTGTTAGACATGATCAATCCCTGACAAAGCCATGCTGACTATTCTTAATTAATCCTTGCCTCTCCAACTAAAGATTAGTTCTGTCCATCAGATTTCTTTCCCCAGTTGATTCCCTATCATAGGTGTTATACTCATGGACCTGGTTTATCATCCTACCATCCATCTTGAATAATTACACTACATTAGCTGTGCTCCTGACCTCTGACAACTCTCCTATGGCCAGAGGGGATTGAAAAATTAATGTTAGGGGGCCCTGTAACATTTCTTGGCTCCCACAGCACTCTGATACCTAGTCCAGCTCAACCTGGGAACTTGTCCAATTTTAAGTCTGTGAAAATCGCTTTTACTTCCTCCCTCTCAATTTAATTTGTTCAAGTATATTACAGCAAGATATTCTTAATATCTATGATCCCTCTGTGCTGCACTTCTTCTGGAGGCTCTCTCTGTTTAAATAATAATCTGGTTTTTGATTCTTACTGCCAAATTGTGTAAGCTGACACTTTCCTACATTAAACTCCATCTACCAGGTTTTTGCCCTCTCACTCAGTCAATGTTCCCTTGCAGTTTCCTTAAGTTAACAATATTGTTATTATTAACTAAATTATTATCTTTTTATAGTAATGACTTGGAAGAGTGGACACAGTATAATGTATTCAAATTTGAATAATTATATATTTTCTTACTAAACTTAGCCTTCTTCTATTCATGCCTTCTTTCCTTCTATCACAAAAGGTCAAAGAGGGAAATGTTTGCTGATCATTGCACAATGTTCAGCATCATTCAAAACTTCTCAGATACTGAAACAGTCCTGAAACAGCAAGATCTGGACCACATCCAGGCTTGGGCAGATAGGGTGGTACAGTGGCTCAGTGGTTAGCACTGCTGCCTCACAGCACCAGGGACCGAGATTTGATTCCAGCCTCAGGTGACTATCTGTGTGGAGTGTGCGCATTCTTCCTGTGTCAGTGTGGGTTTCCTCCGGATGCTCCCGTTTCCTCCCACAATCCAAACATTTGCAGGTTAGGTGAATTGGCCATGCTAAATTGCCCATAGTGTCAGGTATGTGTAGATTAGGTGCATTAGTCAAGGGTAAATATAGCATAATAGGGTAGGGGGAATGGGTCTGGGTTGGTTGTCCTTCGGATGGTTGGTGTGGATTTGTTGGGCCGAAAAGCCTGTTTCCAAACTGTAGGGATTCTATGATTCTATGATATAAATGATGAATGACTTTCACACCACAGAAGTGCCAAGCAATAATCATCTCCAAAAAAAGAACATAACTATTTTCCCTTGACATTCAATGTCATTGCCATCACTGAATCCTGCTGAACTGAATCAACATCCCTAGAGGTTCCTATTGATCAGAAACTGAACTGGACTGGCCATAACAATGCCGTGGCTACAAGGACAGGTCAGGCACCAATTGTTTCTACTAGTTTCCTTTCATTGTTAATCTCAGCTCTTTGGATTTTGTTTTTAGTTTAAAGTTCTCCAAGTCCTCCAGAGCACAGTGTGCAATATGTACAACAATGCCATATGATATGTCTTAGTTTTTACCTTTATGTTAACTTTTTGACTTCCTTGTTAAGCCATGAATGATTTTTTTCACCTTTTTATAATTCCTTTTCCTCTTAGAAATAGACTTTAATTGAGAGGTATTTAGTATCTCCATAAGGACTTGCCACTGTTCTTCAACTGCCCTGCCCTTTAATATATTTGCCCAGCCCACTTGGGTCAACTCTACCTTTGCCCAATGTTAAAACTCACAGGTCTGACTGTCTTAACTCTTTCAATCTGAATTTCAAAATTAGGCAGTTGTGGTCACTCCTTCCAAGAGGATCCTTAACTACAAGACTATTTATCAATCCTTCACTGTTACATAATACCAAATCTAAAATAGCCAATTCTCTGGTTCATTCCATGACATGTTGCTTTGAGAAACAATATCTCATATACTTTATGAACCTTTCTTGGAGGCTACCCTTGTCAAGTTGATCAATCCAATTAATATGCATGTTCAAATCACCCATAATTACTGTTGTGTCCTCTCACAAACCCTCATTCTTTCCTGGTTTATACTATGCCCTACTTGGAAAGTACTATTCAGGGGCCATGTAAATTATTCCTATCAAGGGGTTTCTTCCCTTGCTTTTATTTCCACCCAGACTGCTCCAACATTTTGGTGCCTAGTGACAATATGATTTCTTAAAACATCCTGAAACAACTCTACCTCCTGCCCCTTGTCTATCCTTTCAGAATACTGCATAACCTTGACTCTTCTTGTAACCCCATTTCAATAATCCACACCAGGTTGTACACATTTGTCTCTATTTGTGCCTTCGGCTCATCTACTTTATTCAGAATACTGTGTGCATTTAAGTAAAACATTTTTAAATACGTTATTAGATTCCTTCGGCCCAACAAGTCCACATCAACCTGCCGAAGCACAACCCACCCAGACCCATTCCTCTCTTCACCTAACACTATGGGCAATTTAGCATGGCCAATTCACCTAACTTGAAATACCATGGTCTTTCATCATTTATGTTTCTATGTGGTAGAGTCTGGATGCGTAATTTTTTTGGATTGTGGGAGGAAACCAGAGCACCTTGAGGAAACCCACGCAGACACAGGGAGAATGTGCAAACTCCACACAGAGAGTCGCCTGAAGCGGGAATTGAACCCAGGTCTCTGGCGCTGTGACGCAGCAGTGCTAATCACTGTGCCACCATGGCTTGTGTTTCTCTTTTAATATTTTCTTGTGCACTGCACTTTCCACGCAGCCTTATTTATTAATCCTTGACAACATTGAGCTGCATCTCTATCATTTACTCTGACTTTCAACTCACATTTTGATCTTTTGTGATTCCTTCCCTCACCATGATCATTCGACTAGCCCTGTCTATTCATCCTATTAACTCTTACCTTCTGCTATTTTTTCGTTCCCAACCTCCAAAGCAGATATGTTGTCATTTTTTTCTGTTGTTGGGTAAAAGTTCTGGAAATTCCTTCCTAACAGCACAGTGGTGGATATACACCACACAAACTGCAGCAGTTCATTGTGCCTCACCACAATGTTCTCAAAACTAATTATGAATGAACAATAAATGCTGACCTAGCCAGCAACATCCACCTCCGTGAACAATTTTTCTTTCGTAGTCGTGAAATTAATATCTAATTTTGTTGAAATGTGAGTGAACAAGTTTGCTGCATTTCTATAACAGAGAAGCTAAAAGAAAGAGAAAATTAGTCAGCAACTCCATTATTATTGTGTCATGTGACTTTGAAGATTATAGAAGGCTAACTTGAAATACCATGGTCTTTCATCATTTATGTTTCTATGTGGTAGAGTTTGGGTGTGTAATTTTAAATTGTTCAGATGTTTGGTAAATTGGTGCAATTTTTGGAAGATATTACACTGTGTTTAAATTTCTCAATTAACATTGTATAAACAGACAGATTCCAGAGAACAGATACTAATTCAGTTCAAGGCGTTTTCCCCAGTTCTCCTGAAGGCTTTGAGTCAGAGGTTTTGTGTTCAACTGCAAATCAGAGCCCTGAGCACATCATCTACACTGTTGCTCTGAGGGAGTGCTGCACTGTCAATGGTGCTGACGTTTGGATGAGACACTAAAATGAGTAAAACGGGCATTTTTTAAAAGTCCCACAATATTATTTTAAAGAAAAACAGAGGAATTTCCCTCATATTCTTTCCAATATTTATTCTTTAACATATAACTTGACAGATAATCAACTTCACTGCTCTGTTGTGGGATCTTGCTTGTCCAGATACTGCTTTTCCCAGCAGGATGTTTAATTCATTACACTAAATTGCTCTGATCACTATAAATTGTACTGACAGTTCTGTGGATAGTTGTAAACTGCTCATGTGTAATATAACTTTAAATGCTAATTTTAGATACCTTCCAGATTTGGAAGTCCAAAATGTGGAAGAAATTAGGATTTTAGACTGGGTTTGTCTGACCTCAAAAGTAATGTTGCACTGAATCACCTCATCCAATTCTGCGACAAATCTCACCTCCAGTCCACATCACTCAGGACCCCATACACCCATTGTGTTTATTTCTGGATATCATGCTATTAGAAGGAAATGCTTCTGTCAGAATGAGCCAGAAAGGTGCATCAAGAATTGATCACATTTCAAGGAGTTGAGTTAGAAAGTAAAATTAGCAAAATTCATGACTTGGCAGTCGGGGGGAAGAGATTACCTTGGTCACATCCACAATTTGGAAATTATAAGCCATTAATTTATCTCAAGAAGTTTTAAAAATCTAGTTGTTTGAATTAAGCAATGTAAACATAACTGCAACATGGAAATAAGTATCAAAATACTGAAGTAAGACAGGGATTTATGGAATTAAAGTGAATTGAACAAGGCTTTGAATTAAGAAGGAGTGTCTTTATCAGTTAGTTGGGATAAACTTCAAAATAGGACATATAAGTGAGAGCAAAAGACACATGTCTAGAATAGGACAAAGTACATTTGAAACAGATATCATGAAGGACTTCTTTAGACCAAATGATATGTGTTTCAAATAATCTCCCAGACGGGACACTGGAGAACAAAAGTGTAATGCGCAATCAAACACCAATGGGATTATAGACTGGAGAGATAAAAGATGAAAGAACAAAATAAAGAATTGCATTTATAATTTATACTTTATCTGTCTCAGGTGCATGTGTAAAATCATATGGCTCTATTTTGAAGAAGAGTGGAATGCTCTTCTCAGATGCCTGGCCAAAAATAATCTCTCAACAAGCTTCTACTAAATAGATTATTTGGTCATTATCACAGTGCTGTTTGTGAGAGCCCACTAATACTAAAATGGTTGCAGCATGTCCCTAAATTGAAGAGACTTTAATTGACTGTACATTTGAATAATAGCTAGAATGTAGAAGTTAATCAGGCAAGTGAAATTTATAATGCTAAGATTAATAAAATATATTAAAGTACACAAACTTCTTTTCATTGCTGCACTTGTGACCAGTTGGCTTTTGACTGAAAGCAAATGTATCAGCTGCAGAGCTCATGACCTTGTTTTTCAGCTTAGCTGAATTGGTAGTTCATTCACCTCTATATTAAATGGCTGTGAGTTCACTCCAGGATTTGAGCACAGAATCTGGGTGACACTTGGGTGCAGTCCTAAAAGGGTGTTGTACTCCCTGGAGTGCCATTTTTCAAATTAAACTAAGGAACACATCAGTGCAAAAGATAAGACTGAAGCATTTGTATCCATCTTCAGCTGAAAGTGTCAAGTCCATAAACAACTCAGTCATTCCCTGAAGTACCAGTATCAGAAATTTCAGCCTTCAGCCGATTCATTTCACTCCACGTGATATCAAGAAATTGTTGGACAACACCCCATCATTATAGTGAAGGTTTATACTCGAGACCTTGCCTCACCCCTAGCCAGCTATTCCAGCACATTTAAGGCACTGGCACCTAGCTGACACTACAGAAAATTTTCAAAGTATGTCCTATGCATTAAAAATGGGACAAATCCAACCTTTCCAATTACTGCCCTATCAATCATCAGTAAACTGATTAAAGCAATCGTCAATATTGCTACTCTCTCCTGTACTGACCTGACCATGTGCAGCCTCCATCCATTCCTCTCCTTTTTAAAATGTCTCCCAACAGCATATAAAACAGTAATTGCTGCTCCTGGAATTCGAGGAAATCACCTCCGATCTTGATCAGATGGGCCAATGGGCTGAGAAGTGGCAGATGGAGTTTAATTCAGATAAATGCGAAGTGCTGCATTTTGGGAAAGCAAATCTTAGCAGGAGTTATACACTTAATGGTAATGTCCTTTGGAGTGTTGCTGAACAAACAGACCTTGGAGTGCAGGTTCATAGCTCCTTGAAAGTAGAGATGCAGGTAGATAGGATTGTGAAGAAGGCATTTGGTATGTTTTCCTTTATTGGACAGAGTATTGAGTACAGCAGTTGGGAGGTCATGTTGCAGTTGTACAGGACATTCGTTAGGCCAGTTTTGGAATATTGCGGACACTTCTGGTCTCCTTCCTATCTGAATGATGTTATGAAACTTGAAAGGGTTCAGAAGAGATTTACAAGAATGTTACCAGGGTTCGATGATTTGAGCTGTAGGGAGAGGCTGAACAGGCTGGGGCTGTTTTCCCCGGAGCATCGAAGGCTGAGGGATGAACTTATAAAGGTTTACAAAATCACAAGGGGCATGGACAGGATAAATAGACAAAGTATTTTCCCTGGGGTGGGGGAGTCCAGAACTAGAGGGCATAGGTTTAGGGTGAGAGTTGAAAGATATAAAAGAGACCTAAGGGGCAACGTTTTCATGCAGAGGGTGGTACATGTATGGAATGAGCTGCAAGAGGAAGTGGTGGAGGCTAGTACAATTGCAACATTTAAAATGCATCTAGATGGGTATATGATGTGGGAGGGTTTGGAGGGATATGGGCCAGGTGCTGGCAAGTGGGACTGGATTGGGTTGGGATATCTAGTCAGCGTGGGCGAGTTGGACCGAAGGGTCTGTTGCCGTGCTGCACATCTCTGTGACTCTATGACTATGCTAGTAAGTAGCACTTTCAAATGAATGATAAGAGCAAAATAGTGTGAATGCTGAAAATCTGAAAGGGGTTTTGAAATAGGACATTCAGAAATTCTGAAGAGTCTGACTGGGCCCAAAACATTAACACTGTTTCTCTCTCACAGATTGTGCCAGACCTGAGTTTCTCCAGTGCTTTCTGTTTTTTTTAAAGTGAATAGCGTGGTCACTGATGCTCAGTTCTGGTTTCACCAGGGTCATTCAGTACCTGACCTCATTATAGCTTTAGTCCAAAGAGCTAACCAAGAGGTGATGTGTAAGTAACTCCCTTGGCGTGCATTTAACTGAGTGTGGCTTCAATGAGCATTAGAAAAACCAAGCACCAGCCATTTTTGGAATACTGTGTACAGATCTGGTTGCCCATCTACAAGAAGGGTCTTATTAAATTGGAGACAGTGCAGAAAGGATTTACAAGGATGTTATCAGGACTGGAGGGGTTGAGTTATAAGGAGAGACTGAATAGGCTGGGATGTTTTTCATTGAAGCATAAGAGGTTAAGGGTGACCTTATAGATGTTTATACAATCATAACTGGCATAGATAAGGCAAATAGCAGAGGTCTTCTCTATGGTGGGGGCTTATGTTTAAGGTGAGAGGAGAAAGATTGAAAAGGGGCCTGAAGGTCAACTTTTTCACATGTGGAATGAACTGCCAGATGAAGTGGTAAACATAGGTACAATTTTTTAAAAGACATTTGGACAGATACATGGATTGAAAAGGCTAAGAGGGATATGGGCCAAAAGCAGGCAAATGGGACTAGTTTTGTTTGGGAAACTTGATTGGCATGGATGAGATGGACCAAAGGGTCTGTTTCTGTATTGGATGACTTTATAACTATGCAAATGGACATTGGAATACAATCATCTCAGTTCAAAAGGATATCACTTTAGGATTCCCTCAGGATGATGCCTCTATCTAACCATCTTCGACTGTTCCATGAACAATCTTCCCTCCATCATTAGGTCAGAGGTGATGTTATTCACTACTGATTGCACAATTTGCAGCTTCTCACTGAAGCACTCCATGTCTAAACACAGTAAGACTGAGACATTCAGGCTTAAGGCTGATGAGTAGCAAGTAGCCTTCACGTCACACAACTGTGACAATGGCCATCTCTAACAAAAGAAAATCTAACAATTGAAAATCCTGGGAATTACCATTGACCAGAAACTGAACTGGAATACAGGTGCCTCTGGGATAACGTGCGCTTCGGCATTGCAATTTGGCTATAACGTCACTGAAGAATTAGGGAACGATATTTTGGTGAATGCTTACTTCTGTTGTGCAATTCCAGCGGTGATCGGTTCACATGCTTCATTCTGCGCATGTGCTGATCCCTGTACTGAAATCTCCATGCCGGTGTCCATGTATGTGCAAGGTCAATGCCGGTCTTTGTGCCATTCTGCGCATGCGCCGATGTTAGCTGCCGATTGAGCAGCTTTCTGTGAGAGGTTCTGGACAGAAAGCAGCTTTCTTATATTTTTTAAATGTACTGTGTTAAATTTACTTTTGTTTCACTAATAAATATAATTCCAATCTGCATTCAGGCTGTGCTATACTTTGCTTTAAACTTTTAGGTGATTTTTGTGTGATCGTGAGTGATATTTTTTGCTGGTCTTTCCCTCACCCCACTTTTCCCATAGGCCCCATTATTTCTATTGCACAAGTTTCTATCAAGTGAGGTTTCGCTGGAATGCGTTAAAGGAGAATGACCTGTAGAAACACAAATACTACCTTCAAGAGCAGGTTGAAGGCTATGAAAGGATGGACATTAAATGCTGCACTAGGCAGTGGTACCCACATCCCATGAATGAGCTGTGTTCGGAGATCCCTTGTACAGAAGATTAACTCTATTCATGTAATTTCTTTTTATTTTTTTCTAACTCAAAATGGTGCAGTACTGTGGCAACAAAGCACTTTTCTCTGATTTGTTGATAAGCAGTCTTCTCTTTCACAGTATCAATGTTGGTTTCCACCTTGACTTGAAATATTTTGACATTTTATTTCTTTTCTTCAGAGTGATGTCCAGCACCTGACTGAACTCTTTAATTCCTGAAATTTATCATTCACAAGAAAACAAATAAAGAAAATAAATTTACTAGCTCCTTTGTGTCTCACCTGGCCACGTTCCTGACGATTTCCAAATTAGCCTGGTGAGGAATTGCAACAAATTTGTGTGTGTGCCTTCTGTTAAAATGCAACTAGGCCCTGATGATGAAATCAAGGCCTAACATACATATATAAATCAGGCCCCTACTATGTTTTGGTAGTGTCCCATTCACTTGCTAAAACAACAGGTTAAAACTACATCCCATGGTAATCTAATGGCATCAGAGTGAGTAAGTTGTTGGTCCAATTTTGTCAACTGGCCATATGGTTTCAGCTAGTTGAATTGGGTTAAAGTTGACTCTTTACTGTTAATGACTCAAAGTCAACAGGCTTGAAATCCCATCTAACTTTGCAGCAGATGCTGCAGATTTGGGATAAGAAATCACTTCTTGAAAATAAAAGTTTGTGTCGTGTTTCCTCTCTGACTTAATCCCTGCTGTTTGAAGCCCTTCAAACACAAATAGTTTACTGGTTTGAAATTTGAAGTTCTGCTTACCAATTGAAGGATGCATCGATTAAAATCAAACGAACAACAGAATTGAACTCCTTAAAATCACTGCTAAGAATCATGACAGAACATAAGTATGCAACATGGCTTCCAAATTGTTCATTACAGCCTGAGGTCATACAAGCCTTATAAAAATATGTCTGTACGCCTGATTAAAGAGTGCTGGTTCAGTTGAAAAATCTATTCCTGTGTAATAGGAGAAAGGAAAGAAAATTAAATTCTCTCCTGAGTTTATTTCCCATCCAATTTCATTCAGAATCTCTGATGTGGCCTGGCAGAGGCATGAGGATATAGTCAGTTTATGCCAAATTCCATACCGAATAATTAAGTTAATTCAGATAAAATTAATATTTCCCTGAAGGCAATATCCCTGCACATGCCATGCATATTGAAAGTTATTAATCATGTTTGCTGATACAGTTCATTGTAAGTTTGTTTTGTCTTTAAGAAGCCATTGTACTCCTGAACAATGGTGATTCATTCAATATTGTATCAATTTTGCAATGCATCAGAAAGACACATGGTAATAACATGGCAAGGTACATGGCGAATGTAATTCACTGTGGAAAAAAAACATGGGTAATAATATTATTTTGATGGAGAAATAAAGTAAGATTTTATTTCCAGTAACCAGAACAGATTATTTTGGTGTGCTGAAGAAGAGTCATGAGTGTGTTGCTGGAAAAGCACAGCAGGTCAGGCAGCATCGAGGAGCAGGAAAATCGACGTTTCGGGCATAAGCCCTTCATCAGGAAAGATGCCTTAAATGTCGATTTTCCTGTTCCTAGGATGCTGCCTGACCTGCTGTGCTTTTTTAGCATCACACTCTCGACTCTGATCTCCAGCATCTGCAGTCCTTACTTTATCCTGAAGAATAGTCATACCAGGCTTGAAACGTTCGTTCTGTATCTCTTTCCATAGAGACCTGCTGAATTTCTGCAGACTTCTCTGCGTTTCCTTCAGATGTCTAACATCTACAGTATTTTGCCTTTATTAAAGTATTTTGACATGCAGCAACAAAGATAGTAAAATAACAAATGGGACGTTGGACTAGGGGGCTCTAATTGCTGAGAATCACAGAAGTGTTACAATGCTGCATGAGGCCATTTAACCCACCATGACTGCACTGACTCTTTCAGCTTATTATCTTACTGCCAATCTCCTGCCTTTTCCCTGTAACAGTCCCTCTGATAGGATTATACTACAGGTCCCCCTCAACAAGACATTGAGGAACAAATATGTAGGCAGATTATGGAAAGATGAAAAAAAACCAGAATTGTCAAAATGGGTGACTTTAACTTCCCAAATATTGATTGGGACTCCCTTAGAGCAAGTGGCTTAGACGGGGTAGAATTTGTTAAGTGCATTCAAGAGGGTTTCTTGAAACAGTCTGTGGGTAGTGTGGAGGAGATGACCTGGGGGGGTGCAGTGAGAGAGGGACTCACTGAGGTCCTTGTAGAGGGAGGAGGAGAGCTTCTTCAAGGTAGGCATCCTTACAAGAGGATTCGCAGTAGGCTAAGATCAACTAGGAGAAAGTGAGGACTGCAGATGCTGGAGACCGGAGTTGAAAAATGTGATGCTGGAAAAACACAGCAGGCCAGGCAGCATCCGAGGAGCAGGAGAATCGATGTTTCGGGCATAAGCCCTTCTTCAGGAGATTTCTGGGGCCTTAATCAAGATCCTTGTATCCTCATTAGCCACTGGAGAGGTCCTGGAGGCCTGGCAGGTAGCTAATGTTGTTCCTCTGTTCAAGAAGGGAAATAGGGATAAACCAGGAAACTATAGACTGTTGAGTCTCACATCGGTGGTTGGGAATCTATTGGAGACAATTCTTAGTCATAGGATTTATGGACATTTGGTAAAACATGGCCTCACTGGGGACAGTCAGCATGGCTTCCTGCAGGGTAGGTCACGTCTTACTAACTTGATAAAACTTTTTCGAGGGGGTGACAAACATAATCAATGAAGGCAGAGCAGTGGATGTTGTCTACATGGAGTTTAGTAAGGCTTTCAACAAGGTCCCTCATGATTGGCTTATTGAGAAGATTAAGATGCATGGGATCCACAGTGACTTGGCTGCATGGATTCAGAATTGGCTTGCCCATAGAAGGCAGAGGGTCATAGTGGAAGGTTATTTTTCAGGCTGGAGGTCTGCGACTAATGGTGATCTGCAGGGATACCTATTGAGTGATATATATAAATGACTTAGATGAAAATGTAGATAGATGGGTTAGTACATTTGCAGATGATACAAAGCTCGGTGCATTGTAGATAGTGTAGAAAGTTGTCAAAGGATACAGCTTTTCACAGCAGAGAGCTGCGGGAGCTGGGCGGAAGTAAACTCGGAGCGCAAAGCCAGTTGGGAAGGTAAGTGATTGTCATTTAAGAACCTACCTCGACGCCAACGGTCTTTTCACAGCAGCAGAAAGCGGCGGGAGCTGGGCGGAAGTACTCTGCTGCGTAAAGACCGTTGGCATCGAGGTTCTAGACCCCAGGTCCTACAAAGTAGGGCCTCCCTCCCACCCTCCTCCTCTAACCTAAATAAAACGTTCACAGAGGGTCCCAAAAAGAGGGTCCAAGGAAGTTCCTGTGGATTGAAGAGTGAGGCTTTAGCTCAGGAGTCTTTGACAAGGAGGTTGAGTGAAGTGATTACGCCACAGTTGAAAAGGGTGAAGACATGACTGCCAAGCTGGTTCAGTGTGCTATGTGCTTGATGTGGGAGGTCAATGACTCTGGTGTGTCTGGCTCGTATAAGTGTGGAAAGTGTGTGCACGTTCAGCTACTGACAGAGCATATTGCAGCACTGATGAAAGAACTCGAGGACCTTAGGCTCATCCGAGAGAACGAGATCTTTCTGGACAAGACCTTCAGCGAGGTTATTACACCGACCATACCAGAAGAGAGCAGACGATGAGGAAGGCAGAGAGGAGACAGGTGCAAGAGACCCCGGGGGAAGTACCTGTCAGGAACAAGTTGAATCTTTTGGAAACAGTAGAGACAGATGACACTGCCAGTTCACAAGGTGGCCAGGTCTGTCAATCAGATGTTGGCGTGTAGGCAGAGCGTAAGAGTCGGACATCGCACAGAGCCGTGGTAATAGGG
The DNA here is from genome assembly GCF_047496795.1 of Chiloscyllium punctatum. NCBI lineage: Eukaryota > Metazoa > Chordata > Chondrichthyes > Orectolobiformes > Hemiscylliidae > Chiloscyllium > Chiloscyllium punctatum. The sequence goes on along the minus strand of NC_092746.1, from coordinate 85,741,790 downwards.
TACTCCATGGTGAGAGGAATTGACCAGGGTTTTTGTGGCAGCAGGCGGGACTTAAGGATGGTGTGTTGCCTTCCTGGTGCTAGGGTTAAAGACATCACAGACAGAGTGCAGGACATCCTCAAGGACGAAGGTGAAGAGCCAGAGGTGGTGGTACATGTCGGCACAAATGATGTCGGGAAGAAGAGGAAGAACATACTACAGTGGGACGTCGGAGAACTAGGAAGAAGGCTAAAAAGCAGGATGTCCAGGGTGGTTATCTCCAGTTTGCTTCCAGTTCCTCAGGCTGGTGAGGCCAGAAACAGGGAGATAATGGACTTGAACGTGTGGCTGGGGAACTGGTGCAGGAAGCGAGGATTTAAATTCTTGGATCACTGGGGTATGTTTTGTGGTAAGCATAAATTATATAAGAGAGACGGTTTGCACCTTAATAGGCTAGGGACCAGCATTCTGGCAGGCAGGTTTGCTACTGCAACACAGCTACGTTTAAACTAAGTAGCGGGGGGGAGGGGACAAACTTGCGCGGGGGGACCTAGAATCAGGGGATGTAGAGTCAGTGTGGATAGAGCTGAGAAATTCTAAGGGTAAAAAGACCCTCTTGGGAGTTATCTCCAGGCCCCCAAACAGTAGTTTGGATGACGGATGTAAGTTGGATCAGGAGCTGAAATTGGCCTGTCGCAAAGATGATACTACAGTTGTTATGGGGGATTTCAACATGCAGGTAGACTGGGAGAATCAGAATGGTATTGGACCTCAAGAAAGAGACTTTGTGGAGTGCCTCCTAGATGGATTCTTAGAACAGCTGGTGCTGGACCCTACCAGGAAGAAGGTAATTCTGGATCTGGTATTGTGCAACGATCCAGAATTGATCAGGGACCTCGAAGTGAAGGAGCCATTGGGAAGTAGTGACCATAATACAATAAGCTTCAATCTGCAATTTGAGAGGGACAGGGTACAATTGGAAGTGACAATATTTCTGTTGAATAAAGGGAACTATGGAGCTATGAGGGAGTGGTAAAGAAGGCATATGGCATGCTTGCCTTTGTTGGTCAGGGAATTAAGTACAAGAGTCAGGATGTTATGTTGCAGCTTTGTAAGACTTTGGTGAGGCCATACTTGAAGTATTGCACTCAATTCTGGTCGCCACATTACAGGAAGATACTGGAGGCTTTGGAGAGGGTGCAGAAGAGGTTTACCAGAATGCAGCCTGGATTAGAGGGTATGAGCTTTAAGGAGGGGCTGGGGGGGAGACTTAATCAAAGTCCACAAAATTATGAGAAGCACAGATAGGGTTGACAATCAGAACCTTTTCCCAGGGTTGAAATGTCAAATACAAGGGAGCATGCATTTAAGGTAAGAGGGGGAAAGTACACAGGAGAAGTTAGAGGCAAGCTTTTCACACACGGAGTGGTAGGAGTCTAGAACGTGTTGCCAAGGGTGGTGGTGGAGGCAGATAAAAAAGGGCCATTTAAAAGACTTTTAGATAAGCACATGAATATGTAAGGAATGGAGGGACGCAGACCAAGGGCAGGCAGAAAGGATTAGTTCCACTTGGCATCGTGTTCAACATAACATCATGAGCCGAATGACCCATTCCTGTGCTACATTCTATGTTCTAATGCTTAGATTATGTCCCCTAGTTCTGTAATGTCCTAACTGTGGAAATAGTTTATCTTCCTTGTCATTTCCTGTTAATATCTTGAAGATTTCAATCAGATTACCCCCCTAATCGTCTAAATTCCAGAGAAAATAGGCCTAATTTGTATGGTCTTTCCTCATAAACTAGTTTGATACTTCTTTCCTTAACAAATCCATGCTGATTCTTTTGAAACAATTCACATTTTTTCCCGTGACTATTAATTCAAATGTCATGAATTGACGTAGAACATGCTCAAAAAAGCTAAAAGAATGTACACCTTAATCTAGAGAACTAATATACAAGAGAGTAGAACTCATGCTTCAGTTATACAAAGCCCTGGAGATTGGATGCATACCAGGAATCCTGCGAGCAATATTGGCAGGGCACCTTCTTCTATTAGCCTTGGAAGGAGTGCAATATTAGTTTAACAGATTGATACCTGGATTCTAAGTTTTATATCACAACAAGCAACTACTCTGAAATTTAGATGGTGAATGGGTGATTTGATCAAATTTTTCAAGATATTAAGGTGAACTGACGTTTGAAATTGGTAGAAATGATTTAACCGGTTAACATGTCCAGCAATAGGAGGCATAGTGAAACACAACCCGTTCTGTCAGGAGTGAAATGAAGAAACACTTCTGAACACAAATGGTTGGAGATGTTTAGATCTCTCTTCTGCAAATGATAGTTGAGGCTTAGATCAACTGTTAATTTAAAGCCTAGATTGATAAACGTTTGTTAACCAAAGATACTTCATGGCCACTTAAGGGTGTCACTTGGCCTCTGGAGATGGGTCAGATGGACCACCTGAACACCATTTTGAGGAAGCGTGGAATTTCCACACAATATTTCAGGTCATAATGTCCTTTCATCAGAACTGGGCAAAAGGGAAGTATTATGGATATTGAGCAAATGGCAAGAGGAGACTGAGAAAAGACAAAACAAAAAGCTCTGTCATAGGATAGAAGGCAGGTGAGTTTAAATGAATGAAGGTTTGATGTCACAAAGGCCAAAGGGAGTGGTAGTAAATACAGTAATAAAACAAAAACACATCCATACAAACTGTAAAGTTTGGAATACAATGTGAAGGAATAGATAATGAAATGAGATTAAAGTGAACCAGAAAAAGAAAATGAAAGTAAGACAGGTGTTATGGATGAAATTGTTGGACTTGATGTTGATTCTAAAAGTCTGTGGAGGGTGAAGAAAAAAGGTAAAGACTGGTTCCTTGAGTCTGCATTGAATGTTATTGGAGCACTGCAGCTGGCCAAGGAGAGAGAGGTCAGAGTCAGAGCAATTTGGAGAACTCAAATGACAGGAGATAGGAAACAAATGTCATGCTTGTAGAATGAATGGAAATGCCAGGAAATTGGTCACACAATCTGCCCTTGACTTGCTTGTCTACAAATGAGAAAATGTAAATGGAAAGAGTAGTTGAAAAAATTGGAACTCTTTTCATCAGTAAAGAGGAAATTAGGCTTTTATTAATAGACATTTAAATTGAAGAAGGGATGGTAAATACAATCAACTATTTTCTCAAGTGGGATTACACCCATGACCTCTTGATACCTTGAAGGACAAAGGAACAGATGTATGGAAATGTCACCACCTACAAGTTCCCCTCCAAGTCACACAGCATCCTGATTTGGGAATATATCGCCTTCACTGTCAATGGGTCAAAATCCTGGAAGTCCCTCCCTAACATCATTGTGAGTTTTCTATCTGAATTCAAGAAAGCAGCTTCATCACCTTCCCAAGGACAATTATGGACAGGCAATAAATGTGACACCCACATGCTGTGAAAGAAGTTTAGCTTATGAACGTGATCTTAAAATTAATTGTAAACCATTTCAGAATGAAAGCTAGAAATATCTTTTCATACATACAGCAGTATGTACACTCTCCTCAGAAGGCTGAGGATGCTGAGTCATTAGTATTTCTTGACTGCGATTACTAGATTTTTCTTGGATAAAGCAATTTCTTGAGTTGAAAGACAAACAAGTAAGCACTGTTGAGGCACAGATCAGCCATAATCTGATAGAATAACAGAATCTGCTCACGCAGGTCATGGTCCTGCTCTTACATTCCTATGTGGTTTTAGACACAAACAGTGGACAGTATTAATGGAGGCAAGAGTTGTCTTGCCTGCTGCCTGGAAAGCTGGTGAGACCCCTGTGTCATTTAGAGCAAAGAGTTTGGATCTCAATTGCCCCCGCTCTTCCTGATGCCAGCTCTTTTGAATGAGCAGCCTGCAAGCAGCCCTCCATGGCAACACCCTCCACCCTACCCCTGGGTTTATTTTAGAGGCATAGAATGAGGTCCTTAAGCGGGCATTAATTACCTTCTTCGTTGAGGTGGAAACAGGGTCTGAACTGACAACTCTCTCACCTGAATAAATGTTCATGGTCACCGTTTCCAGCATGGGATATTAAAATCTATCCAGTGTTTTCAGTGTTTGACAGTTCTATGTCATAGATCTAAGATTAAATGTTAAAAATTTCGAATGGAAACCAGCAGGAACTGAATAAGAAGAAACAAGAAGCTAGTACAATTGCAACATATAAAAAGCATCTGGATGGATATATGAATAGGAAGAGTTTGGAGGAATATGGGCCGAGTGCTGGCAGGACGGACTGGATTAGGTTGGGATATCTGGTCAGCATGAATGAGTTGAACCGAAGGGTCTGTTTCCATGCTGTACGCCTCTATGACTCTATGACTCTAAGAACTGTGGATATTGGAAATCTGAAATAAAACAGAAATAGCGGGAGAAACTCAGCAAGTTTGGCAGCATTGTGGAGAGAAAGCAGAATCAATGTTTTGGAGACTGCGACCCTTCATCAGAATTGATTGTAGTTAGGATAAGATTGGTATATATGCTGAAAATGAGGGAGAGGTGGGGATGGAGAACAGCAGTTGAGCAGACAAAAGAATGGGTAAAGATCAGCCTGAGAGAAAGAAAAGCTGCTGATGAGGGCAATTAGTGGGTTGGCTGTGGTGAAGGCAGCCCACAGGCCCTGGTGTGTGGGGTTGGGGAAGGTGTTCAGGCCGCAAAATTATTGAACTCGCTACTGAGTCCGGAAACAAAATTAGATGAGTTGGAGAAGAGAAGGAAAGAGTGGGCACATGGGTAAGACTATAGTTCGTATGAAGAATGAACACCAACACACAAAGGTTTGGCCAATACTCACGTCATTTCCAGGTAATGGTGGTTTTAATTTAACAAATTTCTGTGGTGAATATTTCCTAATAGGGAGTCAGTTAGAGAAACAGATGGTTGGCACCGTTGAAAAGCAGGCCGCAGGATAGCTTGTCAAATTGTGCAGGTCATTCTGCTAGAACGCGTTTTGTTATCACACATTCGTAACGAGATTGACAATTGGGGACACCATTTCTAAAGCACGAACTTTTAAAATGTGTGTTGGCTATAACACGATTACATCGCCAACACTTTAAGTGTTGCTTCTAGAGTACAATTTTTCTATTATGTGGGATTGCACAAGAACACAACTACCACGTTATGGAATAACTACTTGTACTAACTTGATAATATATGACCTTCCTTACTTCTATGCTCAAGTGTATGGCTATAATACAGCATGAGTGAATAAATGAGGGGAATTTACAGGGGAAAGTTAGCACCAGCTCCTCAGCTTAGGAAAGGCATCTGTGCCCAATCACTGAACAGTATAATCATTCTCGCAAAGATTTCCATTGGCACCCATTCAAAATGACCCAAGTGTTCAAAGTCTCCATCCACACTATTCTGAATTTCTTTTAATTTCAAAAATATACTTTATTCACAAAAAGTATCTTCGAAACAAACACAGTTCAGTTCTGTATATTAGCATATAAAGGAAACATCAAACATTGGAGTTTGACTCTATCCAAACAAACCAAAGACATCTCTTACATATTTAAGACTATATTTGTCATATTATTCTGAAGGTTGACCTGGAGTTATCCCTGATAACTCAGTGCACAGTTTGTGCACCAACTCCTGGCTGTGCTTATACTTATCACCTGCACTGGGATATGCTGACTGCTTCGACCTGGAGGCTCCATGCCCTACTTCCAGAGTACCCATCATCATAGCACCAACCACAGTGAATCCAGAGATAGAAATGGGAACAGATAGGGAGACAAGCCTAATGCCCACTGCATATAATTCTTATACCATCTATATGAGAACATTTGCATCAATGGGCTAAAACTGTTCCATCCAAATATTCTCTGGAAATATAAGGCATAAAGTTGAAACTCATACAATTGTGGTGGAATTTGAATAGGACCATATTCTTTTTGATTTTATTGATTGCTTTGTCTCTGGTAAGTATTGCACAACAATATTAGAATGCAAACAAAAACGTAATTAAACACTTAAGCTGACAATCCTAATTTGCCAACAGATTTCTCCTCAGATAGATAACAGCTAAGTTCTTGTAGGAGTCTTAAAGATTTAGGGTGATAATCTCCAAAGTATTTAATTCACACAATAGCAATTTGAGCATAAAATGAGAAAGATTGACTTATTATCACATTGTTATTTTCACTGAAAATGGCAGTGTAAAAACCTGTACCTAGAAACTCACTCTTGAATAAGCCTTTTTTTTAAAAAATGGTTAAAAGTTGTTAAATAATTAAGTTTGTTAATCAGCTATAACCTAGTTTGAATATCCATTTACTTCTTCAAACCAGCTCATCATTTTTTAATATTTATATTATGTGAGCACTGAATATTCTTTGGTAGTTTTCAACCACATTTTCCCCAGTGAAAATCCTTAGTGGTCATTAACATTCATAGGGATAATCTCATATTCTGTTGTAGCATTTAATTTGCGTAAATGCACAGATGAGAACCACATAGTTCTTCAGCTGTTTCCACATTGTACATATTTTTTCTATAAGTTTTCATGCTGGCCTGAGTAAAGTGATTTCAGTTCTAGATAATATCTCAGAAACACCCCCATGTATCATGCATTGCAACAAAGACTACACGTATCAAATAAAATGGTTGCAAAGTGCTTTGAGTTTTTCTTGGGTCATGTAAGGCCCTACATGAATGCAAGGCTTTCTACTATTCTTTTTGTATCCATGTCCTTAAGCATAGCCTTGCACAATCTTGGGCAATTGGTGCAGTATGCAATCACTCAGCATCATGTTCACTGCTGGAGTGTATTCTTGAGAATTGCCATCAATTTTACTTGCTCCCAGTTTTTTTTTCAAAGTGGAGCACCTCCGAAGGAAAAAGGAAATCTCTTTTCATCTCACCCACAAGGGTCTCCAGTGTTGTGTCAAATGGGCATGCACTGGTTTGCCACTTCTGTAATTTTTTTCCTGATCGTTCTCTCTCTGTATTACAGTTTCAGCACCTCAGATTTAAGTAGTACAATTCCCCTTTAACTGGTGCCAGCCTCGCACAATCTTGGGCCATGATACAGTCACTCGGCATCGTTTTCAGTGTTGGAATGTATGCCACAATCATTGGGGGTAACAGGCAGCATACAAGCTGTGCTTTGAACAGGCTGGGAGCAATCACATCCCAAAACTTGTGCCCAGGTTTCGGAGGTATCCAATTTAATTTGCACAAGCAAAGCAATGTCATTAAGTGACCATTTCTTCTGACCAACATGTGGGGCATGATCAGAGATCCTCAATGTCTCTTCAGTGAAATACAATCTTTTAACACCCATCTCTGCCATCAGATAAGAACTAATGGGAATTAGTTTTTCTTCAGTGCAACTGAATATCCTTTGATTCATTCTTTACCTGTACTAATGTATCTTATCTGTCATAATGACACTCAAGAGTATGCCCATTGAGACTGCTGTACCTGCTCATTGTGATTGTGGATGGAAGTCTTCCAGTGGCTGTGCACGTTCAGAGGCAGTCTGGAGCTAGTCCAGGTTATGTGTAAGTGTAGTGCCAAAACAAGCTGTTGCAAAAATGATTCCCAGCTGTGGAAATCATTACGTATCCATATCTTTCAGAATCACTTCCGTCAATTTCAGATGATCATGACAACAGCTGCACCATGGCCTAACACAGAAAACTGGGACCTCGGAACTATGGCACCAATGGTCCATATTACAATATGTGTAAGCATGCTCACTTGGGATTTGGTAAAATGACCAAAAAATAATAAAGACTGTGATGGAAATCAATTTTGAGACAGAATGCCAATAAGAAATTAGCTACTGAAATAATGTTACAGTGAATATACAATCTCTGGTCACAAGGGTGAACATCAAAACTGAAGACAGACTCATTTCTTTGCTTTATTTTACTGTGATTAAATGCTCATTAAAAAAGTCTTTGTCAGCTTCGCTGACAATAATTCAATCTTGATGGCATTGTCGTTTCATCAGCAATCCAGCCAAATACAGACTGAAGCATTCTTCGTTTATTTTTACAATTTTGTCCAGTGAGGATAAAACCTTCCGGTTATTTTTATGTAGCTTCTTCCATTGATGACATTCCCTGTCAATTTAGTAATTATGTATATAATTCAAAATATTAACTGTTCATGTATTAACAATATATTTACTTAAAATTGTTAGCAGCAAGTATTAAAAGTAATAGATCATATTTGAGCATTCTGTAGAGGCAACAGTCCAGATGAATCATTAATAATTTATCTATTAGCATGTGCCTTTAATCCCCAAAGATGTAATTAAACATCCCGCACAGAATTATCATGCAGCCAATGAATAACAAGAATAAATCATGAATTGGAAAATAATTTGTTACAATATCTTTACACAAGCTAACTAGGCAGCATCTGAATGGATTATGCTGTTCAGCTTTAATAGTTTGTAGTCAAATTTATCACCTGTCTGTTCAGCAGTATTACGAATCCAGATTTTGCCAGTTAAATGTGTATCTGTGAAATAGTCTTTCAGTTTCTTTTTGAAGTTTTAATTACCTAGATATTAAGTTTTACTGTTGAAGATGCAAGTCAAATGATTCTAGCGATCCTGTGGAAAAACAGGATTTGAATGGACTTTCAGTTTCTACCACCCTCCGCACACAAAGGGAGTTGGTGAGTCGTTCTCAGACACTGCCTATGTTGTATACATGAAAAGGACTCTTTGAGGGAGACTAAAAACTAACTGCCTGTTTATCTTCTCAGCCAACAGGCAATCAAATTAATAGTTCTCTCTCATGAAGGTCCAAGTCAAACCTCAATCTTAGGATTTTCATGGCAGACAGCAGGCTTGTCTTTTAATCTGCATTCCCTTTAAAATTAGTCTTTCCAAGTATTGAAGACTGCTTCTTTAATTGTTAATTCCCTAGATACCAATATCACATGCTTGCATCTTCCTTTCCTCATTTCTCTTCAATAAAGACATTTTCAGTGTCAATTATTGCCTCCCTAATGAATACTCAAATCTGCAGGGAGAGCAAACAAGGCTCAACATAAATTGATTTATTTCTTTATAATAAGGGGAAGAAGTCCCAGCAGCATTCTTTTTTTTCTGTTAGGTTCCTGCTTCTTGTTTTGTTCTGAGGTAGACCAAGAAATAAATAGAAGCTTCAGCTTTTGTGTTGTGGGGAGTATATAAGTGATTAAGTCAGGGAAAGGGTTCCGCTGCATTTGATATATTAAATGGTTTCAAAATAATTCCATCCTAAAGCATGCAGAGTGTAGTAGCTTTCTCATGTGGTCGCTGGTGTGGAATTGATATTCAACATTTCTGAAATGACTGTGATACCAGCATTTAAGTATGTTAGTGCAGAAATGTCATTGTGTCTGAAAGTAAATCACTGAACAAACATACAAATTAGGAGCAGACACAATCCTCTTGGCCCATCGAACTCACTCTGCCATTCACAAGGATCATGGCTGAGATAGAGTCAAAGAGTCTTCGAGTTGTACAGCATGAAAACAGACCCTTTGGTCCAACTTTTCCATGCTGACCTGATATCCTAAGTTAATCTAGTCCTCTTTATCACATTTGGCCCATATCCCTCTAAACCCTTCCTATTCATATACCCATCCAGATGCCTCTTAAATGATGCAATTGTACCAGCTTCCTCCACTTCCTCTGGTAGCTCATTCTATACAAGCACCACCTCTCCATGAAAAGGTTTCCCCTTAGGTCCCTTTTAAATCTTTCCCCTCTCACCCTAAACCTATGCCCTCTAGTTTTGGGATCTCCCATCCCGGAGAAAAGACCTTGGTTATTCATACTATCCATGCCCCTCATTATTTTATAAACATCTGTAAAGGTTACCCCTCAACTCCAGGGAAAAAAGGTCCAGTCTATTCAGCCTCTCACTGAAGCTCAAACCCAACAACCCCGGTAACACGTTTGTAAATCTTTTCTGTAAACTTTCAAGTTTAACAACATATGTCTGTATTTTGAATTTCATATCCCATCTACTATAATAACTTTTCACCCCCTTTGCATGTCAAGAAATAATCTATCTCTGCCTTAAAAACATTCAAGAACTTTTTTTAAAGTGCCTTTTAAGGAAGGGATTTCTAAAGACTCTCAAACCTCTGTCACAAACATTCTCCTCAATTTCATCATAAAATTATTATTAAATAGTGAAAGTTCCCAACTCTCTCACAAAAGGAAACATTCTTTCCACATGCACCTTTTCAAAATTTCTGAGAAATTTTATATATTTCAATGAAAATTATCTCTTCCCCTTCCAAACTCCAGCAGATTCAGGCCTGACTTTTCCTCATAAGACAATCCATGTAAGGCCAGGTATTAGACCAGTCAACCTTCTTTGAACTGCTTCCAATGTATTTATATCCTTTCCTAAATTAAGAAAAGTGATTTTGTTAAATATGGCACACAATACTCCAAACATGTTTTCACCAAAGTACTATATAACTGAATCATAAATTCCTTACTTTGTATTCAATTCCCCTTGCAATAAAAGTAACATAATATTAGGTTTCCTAATTAATTGCTGCACCTGAACACTAACCTTTTGTGATTTATGCACCGGGTCATTCAGATCCCACTGTTAGGCAGAGCTCTACCATCACTTATTGTTTAGGTAATATACTTCATTTGCATAGTAATGGTGACCTGCCTTCTTGAATTGCTGGAGTGTAGGTACACACTGTTAGGAAGGGAGTTTCATGATTTTGATCTGGTGGTAGTGAAAGTACAGTGATATATTACTAAGTTAGGATAGTGAGTGACTTGGAGGGAAACTTGTAAGTGATGATGTTCCCATACATGGAAATACATGGAAGTTATTTGGGTTGAACTGAGAATTAAGAAAGGGATGAGCATCTTACTGGGATTGTAATATAGACTCCCTAATAGTCAGAGAGAAATTGAGAAACAAATTTGAAGGAGTTCTCAGTTATCTGTAAGAATAATACAGTGGTTGTGGTAGGGTAACTTTCCAAACATAGGCTGGGACTGCCAAAGTGTTAAGGGCTTAGATGAAAATGAAATTGTTAGGTGTGTACAAGAAAATTTTCTGATTCAATATGTGGAAGTACCAACTAGAGAAGGTGTAAAACTTGAGCTACTCTTGGGAAATAAGGCAGGGCAGGTGACTGAGATGTCAATGGGGGACGCTTTGGGGCCAGCGACATTAATTCCATTAGTTTTAAAATGGTGCTGGAAAAGGATAGACCAGATCTAAAAGTTGAAATTGAAATTGGGGAAAGCCAATTTTGATGGCATTAGGCAAGAACTTTCAAAAGCTGATTGGAGGCAGATATTCATAGGTAAAGGCAGAAATGATATAATGAGAGTCCAGAGAAAAGTATGTTCCTGTTAGGATGAAAGGAAAGGCTGGTAGGTGTAGGGAATGCTGGATAACTAAAGAAATTGAGGGTTTGGTTAAGAAAAAGAAGGAAGCGTTTGTCAGGTATTGACAAGATAGATCGAACGAATCCTTAGAAGACTATAAAGGCAGTAGGAGTATATTTAAGAGGGAAATCAAGAGGGCAAAATGGGACATGAGATATCTTTGGCAAATAGGGTTAAAGAGAATCCAAAGGGTTTTTTTTCAAATACATTCAAGATAAAAGGCTAACTAGGGAGAGAATGGGGCCGCTCACAGATCAGCAAGGCGGCCTTTGTGTGAAGCCACAGGAATTTGGGAGATACTAAATGAGTATTTTGCATCAGTGTTTACTGTGGAAAAGGACATGGAAGATATAGAATGTAGGGAAATAAATGGTGACATCTTGAAAAATGTCCATATTGCGGAGGAGGAAGTGCTGGATGTCTTGAAACACATAAAAGTGGATAAATCCCCAGGACCTGATCAGGGGTGCCCTAGAACTCTGTGGGAAGTGAGAGAAGTAATTGCTGGGCCTCTTGCTGAGATATTTGTGCCATCAATAGTCACAGGTGAGGTACCAGAAGACTGGAGGTTGGCTAACGTGGTGCCACTGTTTAAGAAAGGTGGTAAGGACAAGCCAGGGAACTATAGACAGTGAACCAGATGTCAGTGGTGAGCAAGTTATTGGAGAGAATCCTGAGGGACAGGATGTACGTGTATTGGAAAAGGCGAGGACTGATTGGGGATAGTCAACATGGCTTTGTGCATGGGAAATCATATCTCACAAACTTGATTGAGTTTTTTGAAGAAGTAACGAAGAGGATTGATGAGGGCAGAGTGGTGGACGTGAACTGTATGGACTTCCATAAGGCGTTCGACAAGGTTCCCCATGGGAAACTGATGAGCAAGGTTAGATCTCATGGAATACAGGGAGTACCAACCATTTGAATATAGAACTGGCTGAAAGGTAGAAGACAGAGAATACTGATGGAGGGTTGTTTTTCAGACTGGAGGTCTGTGACCAGTAGAGTGCCACAAGGATCGGTGCTGGGTCCACTGCTTTTCGTCATTTATATAAATGATTTGGAAGTGAGCATAGGAGGTATAGTTAGTAAGTTTGCAGATGACATAAAAATTGGAGGTGTAGTGGACAGCGAAGAAGGTTACCTCTGATTACAATAGGATCTTGATCAGGTGGACCAATGGGCTGAGAAGTTGCAGATGGAGTTTAATTCAGATAAATGCGAGTTGCTGCATTTTGGGAAAGCAAATCTTAGCAGGACTTATACACTTAATGGTACGGTCCTAGGGAGCGTTGATGAACAAAGAGACCTTGGAGTGCAGGTTCATAGCTCCTTGAAAGTGGAGCCACAGGTAGATAGGATAGTGAAGAAAGTGTTTGGTATGCTTTCCTTTATTGGTCAGTGTTTTGAATACTGGAGTTGTGAGGTTGTATTGAGGCTGTACAGGACATTGGTTAGACCACTTTGGGGGGGAATATTGCATGCATTTCTGGTCTCCTTCCTATCGGAAAGATATTGTGAAACTTGAAAGGGTTCAGAAAAGATTTACAAGGATGTTGCCAGGGTTGGAGGATTTGAGCTATAAGGAGAGGGTGGTAGTGTATGGAATGAGCTGCCGGAGGAAGTGGTGGAAGCTAGTGCAATTGCAACATTTAAAAGACATCTGGATGGGTATATGTATAGGAAGGTTTTGGAGAGATATGGGCTGGGTGCTGGCAGGTGGGACTAGATTGGGTTGAGATATCTGGTCGGCATGGACGGGTTGGACCGAAGGGTATGTTTCCATGCAGACATCTCTATGACTTTATTACTCTATGTGCTGCCCTTGTCCTTCTGGTTGAAAGTGGTCATGTGTTTGCCAAATGCTATCTAAGGATCTTTGGTGAAGTTCTGCATTACTTCATGTAGATAGTACACACTGCTGCTATTGTGCATCAGTGATGGAGGGAGTAGATGTTTGTGAATATAATGCTAATCAAATTAAACATCTGTGAGGCAATTTAGGCCATCAGCATTCACAGAATCATATTCCAATACAACAAGACCAAGCATATCCCTACTTTTCCATTACCAAGGAAACCAACCGTGTTTCAATGAAGACTACAGGAGGACATACTAGGCACAGCACCAAGTGGGTACTTAGTACGCATTGAACCAACAAAGCTACATGATAGGACTACTTTAGTGCCTAACAGCATAACAGTGATAGACAGACCTATGGGATTCCACAGCCAACAGATCAGATATAAGCACTACAACCTTGCTGCATCTATGAATAGTGAACAACAGGAGGAGGAGGCTTCACAAATATCTCCATCCCCAATGGTAAAGATAAAATCATCATAATCACAGTGGACCGTAAGGCTATTTTGCCGTGTGAGAGAGAGAGAAAGAGAGAGAGAGAGAGACAACTCATGGTGAGTTTAACCTAAGTGTTATCACACGTCAGTGGGAAGCAACATTGGGAAGACAGGACCTTCATGGTGACCTCAGCTAGTGCATGAATTAAACCTGTGCTGTAGGCATCAGTCTGAATCACAAAGCAACCATCCACCCAACTGAGCTAACTGACCCCGAAGTGGTGCACACTTTACCATCCTCAAGAATGAGGAAGTCCAACGCATTAGTGCAAAAGTAAGGCTGAAGCATTACATTAATCGTCAGCTGGAAGTGCCAAGTGGATGATCCATCTCAGCCTCCTCAAAAGGTACCCAACATCACAGGTGCCAGTATTCAGACAGTTCAGTTCAACCTACATGATATCAAGAAATGGTTCAAGGCACTGGATACTGCAAAGACTATAGGCCTGCCAACATTCTAGCAATAGTACAAACAACTTGTGCTCCGGAAATTGTCACACCCCTAGTCAAGCTACAACATCTACCTGAAAATATAAAACATTGCACAAAAATGTCTCACACACAAGCAGTACGATAAACCAACCCAGCCTTTGACAGCCCATCAGTCTACACTGAATCATCAGTAAAGTGATGGAAGAGGTCACCAGTAGTGCTATCAAGTAGCACTTGCAAAGAAATAACACTGATGTTCAGTTTCACCCAACTCCTGGCTTTAGTATAGCCTTAGTCCAAACATGGGGGGAAAAAAGAATTGAATTCCAGAGGGGAAGTATGTGTGTCTGCCCTTGACATCAAAACCACATTTGACCACATCAAGGAGCTCAAAAAAAGCTTCAGTCAATGGGAAATGGGGAGAAAAGTCTTTGCTATGTGGAATGATTTCTGGCACAAGGAAGATAGCTACAATTGTAGGAGATCAGTCATCTCAGCTCCATGACATCTCTGCAGGAGTCCCTCAGGGTGATGTCTACACCCAGTCATCTTCAGCTGCTTCATCAATAACCTTCCCTCCAACATAAAGTCAGAAGTGGGGATGTTCACCAATGATTGTGCAATATTCAGCACCATTTGCAACTCCTCAGATAGCAAGAGTTGGACAATTTTCAGGTTTGTGCTGACAAGTAGCAATATTTTTGCCACACAGTGGCAGGCAATGACCATTTCCAATAAGAAAGATCCCTGTTATATGCATTCTGGCCCTGCCAGCAATACCACATGCTATGAATGAATAAAAATAAAATTCAATGAATTATTGCTAAGCCTCAGTTCTCACATTTCCTAGATGCTTTATTGATAAAGTTAATAGTTTATGTTTTAGGTGCTAAGGCAACATTATGCTCGTCCAGCAGAGCTCTTTCTCCAGAAAAAGAAAATGCTTTTGAAGTGAGTCCTTTTTTATTTACAGATGTTTGTGATTGAAAAAGGTTAGTCTTTTTAACATTTATTCAACATGTTTCAGTTGAGTGATCAAGAGCAATTAATTTATTTGGCTATTTATTCCCAAAGCATCTCACAGTAACATTATCAAGAAAAATATGACAGCAAGCTGCATAAGAAAACATTAAGTCAGATGATTGAAAGCTTAGTCAAAAGGTAGGTTTTAAGGAGTGCCTTAAAGGAGAAACGTGAGTTAGAGAGGGAAATGGGAATTAGGAATTTATTCCAGAGAGTTAAGAGCTGAGACAACTTCAGGCTTGGCCATCAATGGAGGAGAAATTATATCCAGGAATGTAAAAGAGACCAGAATTGGAGGAGCTTAGTTATCACAGCATGTTATGAGACTGGGGAGATCGCAGAGATATGGACATGTAAGGTTATGGATGACTTTGAAAACAAAGATGAAAATTTTAAAATCAAGACTTTCCTGATGTAGGTCAGCAAGAAATGGTTGATAGGGGAAATGAATCTTGCAGCAGGTTAAGGCATGAGTAGCAAAATTCTGGGTGTCCTCAAGTTAACAAAGGCAGGAATGTGACAAATCAGCTAGTAGTATATTGGAATAGTCCAACATGTTCAACCTTACTTCAGAAGATAAGCACTTTGTTCCAGGAATGAGTCGATCGAAACTTCTATGAATTGCTTCTGGACCTTTCACATCTTCTTTTTAAATTTGCTTGCCAAAACTATACACAATATTCCAGTTATACCCCAATGCCTTGTACAGCTGCAGTAAAATTTCCCATCTTTTATATTCCATTCGAATTATCATAAACATTTTTTTATTTACCTTCCTAATCACTGTATACTAACTTTGGGTGTTTCATGTACTAACAATTCCCTCTGTATCTCAAAGTTCTTCAGTCTCTTTCCATTTAAATAATCGACCGTTTTATTATATTTCCTGCCAAAATGGACAAATTCATATTTACCCTCGTATACTCCATTCGCCAATTTTTTGCCTGCTCGCTGAACTGTCCACATCCCTTTGCAGATTCCTGTATCCTCATGATAATCTATTTTTGTGCAATCAACAAATTTATTTACCATTTCTTCACTCTCTTCATCCAATTCATTCATACAAATTGTAAATAATTGGGGGCCCCAACATAAAACACTGGGGCGTACCATTCGTCATGACCTGCCAATACCAACGTGGACACAATTTATGCACGCACTCTGCTTCCTATCAGCCAACCAATTCTTTGTCCATTTTACTATGAAACAAGGTAAATGAGCTTATCGTGCAGATTGAAATTGGCAGGGACGAGGCTATTGGTATCACAGAGATATGGCTACAAGGGGATCAAGGCTGGAAACTGAAATTCCAAGGATATATGTCCTATTGAAAGGACAGGCAAATGGGCAGACTGGGGTGGAGGGGTGTTGCCCTGTTACTAAGAAATGAAATTAAATCAATAGAAAGAAGCAGTATAGGGTCTGGAGGGGCAGAATGTTTGTGGGTAGAGTTGAGGAATCACAAAAGAGAAAAGACCCCAATGAGCATTATGTATAGGTCTTCTAACAATAGTCAGGATGTGGGGCAGAAAATAAATCAGAAAATAGATAAGGCATGTCAGAAAGGCACAATTACAACAATAATGGGGGACTTCAATATGCAAGTGGACTGGGAAAATCAGGTTGTAGTGGATCCCATGAAAAGAATTTTTTGAGTAGCTTGCAGTAGACCCCACTATGAGAAGGGGCAGTTCTGGATTTGGTGATGTTATTGAGGCTGATTTGATTAGGGAGCTTCAGGTGAAGGAACCCTTAGGGGGCAGTGAACATAATATGAGCAGTTTGAGAAGGAGAAGCTTGAATCAGATGGAACAATAATAGAATTGAGTAAAGGTAACTGCAAAGACACGGGAGAGGAGCTGGCCATAGATGATTGTAAGGGAAGATGGGGCAGCTGCAATGGCAGGTATTTCTGGGGGTAATTCAGGGGGCACAGCAAAAATTCATCCCAAGGAAGAAGAAACATTCTCAGGGGAGGATGAGGCAACCATGGCTGACAAAGGAAGTCAGAAAAACAGGAAAAAAAGCATACAATGTGGTGAAGATCCTTGGGAAGCCAGAGGATTTGAAAGCCTTTAAAAACTAGCAGAGCTCACCTATAAAAAGCAAAAAAGGGGAATAAGATGACATATGAGGGTAAGCCAGCCATTAATATAAAAGAAGGTTGCAAGAGAATTTTTAGACATATATAAAAGGGAAGACAAAGGCGAGAGTGGGCTGATGGAAAATGAGGCTGAAGATATAGTATTGGGAAACAAAGGAACTGAGGAACTGAGTTGATACTTTGCATCAGTTTTCACAGTGGAAAACACCAGCAGCATACTAGGACTTTGAGAGCGTCATTGGGCAGAGGTCAGTGCAGTGGCCATCACCAAGGAGAAGGTGCTGGGGAAGCTGAAAAGCCAAATCCACGATGGAGCCAGTGTGTGCTGACATTTTGTGAGCTGTCTGCAGCAGATCTTATTCTTACACATTTTAATGATTCTGCTCATCTAAACCTCAATTATAAGTCTATCAGAATTACTAACAATGTTCTCTTAAACTTACTTTCAAGTTTGAGGATCTGCTGGCAGACGAGGCTTGATTACCGATGTTGGAATATAGAACATAGAATATAGAACATAGAAGAATACAACGCAGTACAGGCCCTTTGGCCCTCGATGTTGTGCCGATCCAAGCCCACCTAACCTACACTAGCCCACTGTCCTCCATATGCCTATCCAATGCCCGTTTAAATGCCCATAAAGAGGGAGAGTCCACCACTGCTACTGGCAGGGCATTCCATGAACTCACGACTCACTGAGTAAAGAACCTACCCCTAAAATCTGTCCTATACCTACCACCCCTTAATTTAAAGCTATGCCCCCTCATAATAGCTGACTCCATATGTGGAAAAAGGTTCTCATGGTCAACCCTATCTAAACCCCTAATCATCTTGTACACCTCTATCAAGTCACCCCTAAACCTTCTTTTCTCCAATGAAAACAGCCCCATCTCCAATGAAAACAGCCCAATGAAAAATGTTGCTGGAAACAAGCCTAGAGGGATCAGAGGCTTTCTGGCCTCTCGCAGGCCTAACTTCAAGATCCAGAACACAAAGCTTGACCAGCATGTGAACAAGACCTGACCCTATGGTGACCCAACATCAAAGGGGCCAGACCAGATAAATTACAAGGATCCCCTAGACCACGTGTGAATGCAACAGATCCCTCACACAGGCCTGACCTCCCCAAACCTGTGGAAACTAGGAACAAATTCCTACCCCATGGTGATCAGACATTGAGGAGGCCTGAACAAACTAGCCACAAGACCATCCAGAACACTCAAAGGTGGGACTAGTGTGCAGGACTCCATCGGGAGCATACACTTACCTCTTGGAGCAGCAAATGTCCCTCACTGATGCCCAGGATTGATTAGGGCAGCCACTACCTAGGAAACATGGGGGATGCACGGGAATTCAGATTAAACTGACACTTTAGGATTTCAAGTCCTCCCTCCCCAGCATTCTCCTGGCAAACATCCAAGCCATTGAAAACAAGATGGATAACCTCTTGATTTGTTAGACTCGCCTTCCAAAGAATTGAGAGACTGCTGTGTGCTCTGCTTCTCAGAGACATGGCTCACTCCTGCTACACTTGACTGTGTCTTACAATCTGAGGGTTTCTCAGTTCACTGAATGGATCACACAGTATCCTCGGGCAAGGCAAGGGGCAGTGGAGTCTTCTTCCTGATTAACACCCCCTGCAGCTCAGACATGGTAACCCTGGCAAGTTACTGTTCCCCAGATGTAAAATATCTTAGAATGAAATGCCATCTCCAATATCTACTGCATGAGTTCACTTCCACTATCCTGACCTCAGTCTACATCCCATCCCATGAAGAAGTGAGGAGTGTACTTGATGTCGTATACAACAATCTTGAGACAGAATGCCCTGAGGCCTTGTTCAGCATAGCTCATGACTTCAACAGGCCAATCTCAAGAACATCCTACCAAAATACCATCAAAACGTCTCCTGCCCCACCAGAAGTCCAAACATCTTTGACCGTTGCTCTACAACCATCAATGATGCCTACTACTCCATCCCCGTCCACATTTTGGAAAATCAGATCACAACGCTGTGTTCCTGCTCACAGCTTACAAACAGAAACTGAAACGTGAGGACCCAATACACAAAGTAGTACAGTATTGGTCTAAGACAATGGAAGGGCTTCTATGGGATTGCTTAGAGTCAATGATATTCAAGAACTCAGCAGCCAACCTAAATGAGTATGCCACTACCATTACAGACTTCATTCATAAGTGTGTAGATGACAATGTGCTGAAGAAGCTAATCCAAATGTTCCCCAACCGGAAACCATGGATGAACCAGGAGCTCCACTCCCTACTGAAGTCCAAGTCTGAGGCATTCAAGTCAGGCAAGCCCAACCTACATAGGAAATCCTGTAAGGCCATCAGCAAAACCAACAGACAAGACCAAACTCAGCTTGATTAGATTAGATTCCCTACCATGTGGAAACAGGCCCTTCTGCCCAACAAGTCCACACCGACCCTCTGAAGAGCAACCCACCCAGACCAATTCCCCTACATTACACCTGACTAATTCACCTAACACTACGTGCAATTTAGCATGGCCAATTCACCTGACCCGCACACCTTTAGAGTGTGGGAGGAAACTGGAGCACCCAGAGGAAACCCACACAGACACAGGGAAAATATGCAAACTCCACACAGACAGTTGCCTGAGGTGGAAATTGAACTCGGATCCCTGGCACTGTGAGGCAGTAGTGCTAACCACTGAGCCACCGTGCTGCCCCAGACTAACCACATGGACACCCATTGGTAGTGGCAAGGCTTACATGACATAACAGGTTACAAAGCAAAATCAAGCAGAATCATGGCCTACAGTACATCCCTACCAAAGAGCTCAATACATTTTGTGCTCACTCTTTGAATAGAAGGTCAGTGAAACAATGTTGCCTCTCCCAATAACCTCGGATGCATCTGTACCCACGGTCACCACTCAAGATCGGCTTTCTTGAGAGTGAACCCATGAAAAGCAACTGGCCCGGATGGAGGCCCTGGCCATGCACTCAGATCCTGTTCAGACTAGCTGGTGGAAGTATTTGCAGACATCTTTAACTTCTCCTTATTACGATCTGAAGTCCCCAACTGCTTCATGAAGACTACCATCATCGCACTGCCAAAGAAAAATCATGCAGCATGTTCAATGACCACCTCCTGGTGGCTCTGACCTCCATAATCATTCAAAAGTTTGAGAGGTCAATGCTCACATCTACTCCAGCCTGCCAAATTGCCTTGATCCTTTGCAATTCGTCTACCGGTGCAATAGGCCCATGGCAGATGCCATCTCCCTGGCTTTACATTAATCCCTGGAACATCTAGATAACAAGGATACCTACGCCAGACTCCTACTTATTGACTACAGCCCTGCCTTCAACACCATAATTCCAAACAAACTAATCTCTAATCTTGAAGACATAGGTCTCGGCTCCCCACTCTGGAACTGGATCCTCGACTTCCTTACCCACAGACTGCGATCAATAAGAGTAAGTGACAACACCTCCTCCACCATAAATCCTCAACATCAGTGCCCTACTGTATTCCTTATACACTCATATTCTATCCCAATCCCATTTACAAGTTTGCTGATGATACCACTCCCTTATCTTTTAACATGGATTGCTTAAACTTCTTCCACAGCCTTCTGTTTCTCTTTCTGACATTTTAATGAGGACAGTTTCCCTTTAACGGTAACCTTATATTAGATAAGTGCTCCAGGTAATCATTCTCTAATGCTACAGCTCATTGCTGCAGAGGACTGGGGAGGCCAAGTCATTGAGGGTAATTAAGACAGAAAGATAGGTTCTTGATTGGTAATAGGATCAAGAGTTATGGAGAAAAGACAGGAGAATGGGACTGAGAAACACATCAACTATAATCAAATGGCAGAGCAGACTCATTGGACCAACTTGTCTAATTCTGTTCCTATGTCCTATGGTTTTATGGTCTAAGTATTGTACATTTACTGGTCATGTTCATCATGTTTTAGATCCTCAAAGATCTATAATAAATAACATGGTCTGAATAAGAAAATGGAGGAGGAGGGAGGGCTGGGGCTTGAAAAGAAAAGAGATAGAAACTAGAAAAAGATGTGAATTCAGGTTTTGAGCCATTGGGGGCACTTTAAAGGAAGTTTTTTACAGTAGGCTAGTGGAAGTATGGTAAGTGACAGAGGTTACTGATCAAGTGGTCACACAGCCACAGAGTTCCCCACATCTTCTGTTGGACATGAGTGTGGGGAAAGTAGGGGCGATGGGTTTTTAAATCTCCAATGCCTCTCTTTAAACCTCCACTGGTAAGTGCAGAAAGTATACTGAAATACATAAAATAATGGGCCATGTTTTTCAGTCAAAATAACAATGTCTAACATGCCATTTGCTATTTATTTGTAAATGGTACAGGAACTTCAACTGAGGGATTAGAACAGAGGTACTTGCAAATATCCAGTTGTTGCTATCTGAACTTGATGGAAGCGACATTCCACATCCTGCCAAACTATTGAAATGAAATGAATTTCATAAAGTTGCAGTATTTTTGTTACAGGTAGTTACTAAACTAGCTTCAGAAAGTTAAGTCTTGCCATTACAAATACATGTACACTTCTAATAATTGGTAATCATTACAAGCAAGTGTCCATGTTGACTCTAGAAATTATTTAATAAATTAAGGTGCCTGGTCCTTCATGTCCCAAATGTTGTTGAAGATTTTTAAAACATTAAAGTTAAAATTATGTAAATGATTTACCTTTCCTGTCTCTTTTTCATCAACCCTTCATCAAATCTTTCTTTCCCTTTCTCTGTTTTACTTTCTGTATCAGATTTGATTCAAGTTTACCTTCAACGTAAATGTTCTTCTCCAACATTGTCTGCTTATTGCTCAATCTCACAGTCTGATTGATTAGGAAAATACACAGATACTTGCCTTCTCACTCAGGTCTAGATGTCCAGTACCTTTTCATTATTTCTAGGGCAACTAAGGATGGACAATAATTTCTGGCCCAACCAGAGATACTAATGTCCCAACAGTGAATCATAACATAATGTATTGCTATGAACCAGCTCATACTTTCAGCAACTTGCCACACATAAAATATGGAAACCTAAACATGCAAGAGCATGTCTAACTAATGACAGAACTGTGAATTGATATGCGATAGCAAAATCTGGACGAACAACATTCAAATCATTAAGGCATAGAGTGATGCAATTAATTAATAAAGTGGCCATACCTTTCTAGAACACAAATGGTCTAAATTGCCCAATATCTGCCACCTTGGAAATATTCCACATAAAATGAGGCTTATCATTCTCCACCTAGATTCTAATGAGTCTGTATTCACAAAAACCATCTGTCAATTTACCATGAATTGATGGCTTCTCTCAGTGATGTCAAATGTAATAAATAGAAAGGTTCACACTGATACATAGATACGCCTCTTATAGGGCTGGGACCACCTGAAGAAAACTGTGATATGGTGGCAAATTTGTATGTGACAAGAGCATATTTGTCTTATACGTGACATAACCATGTTTGTTCTCTATTTGATATGAATGTGTTTATTCTATACATCACACGGATGTGTTTTGTGCTGGACATGAGTTGCTGTATGCATGATATGAGTGTGTTTTTTTTCTACATGACACAGGCATGTTCATTCTGTACCTGATGTGATCCCAATTGTTCTTCACCCAATACGATGTGGTGCATCGGCCATATGTATTCAGTTCCAGAATTTCTTTATTCTTTCAGGGTGTGATGATCACTGGAATGCCTGCATTTATTGTCTTTCCCTAACTGTCGTTAAAAAGGAGGCTATGTACCACATTCCTAAATAAGAATAAGTGGCTTGCTAGGCCATTTCAGAAGACAGGGAAAAGCCACTTTACGTTGGGTCTGGAGCCGCAACCCGATAATAGTTTCACAGTTGTGCAGTGTTTCAGCCTCACCATTACTGATATTAGCTTCTTATTTGAGATGTATTTAGCTCGTGTTCCTGGCTAATTAGTTCCAGCTCTACATCATGAGTCCAGTAACATAAGCACTGTGCTTCCTTGTTGAGATGTACTTTATTTTGGTCTGATCATACCTCATACAGAAGGTGTTTTCTTTTGACAATGCCATTGAAGTGAGACCACTTTCTAGCTCACAACTTTGGCATAGCTGTTTATTGACACTAGCACTGGGGAACTTGTTAGGTTCACATTGAGGCTACCTCTGTCTGTGAAAGATCTGTAATTTGGGGAATCTGTGGTGCAAGCAGCCCTCAATGCTACAAAGCTGTTTAACTAATCCTGTGGTCTCACAGACCCTTAGGTTATCAGAGGTAATCACAGTTTTATCTAGAGTTAAAGCAAAAACAAAGCGCTGCAAAAGCTGTTTTCTAATCCATGTTTGAATTTTCCTTCAGCTAGACTCAGCTGTTACTAGTAACAATTACACTTCACTTAAATCATTTTAAGTTACCTCTGGAGCATTGTAAGTCTACCATCTGGGATCTTGGCATGCCAATACCATAGGTCTTTATTAAAATTATACTGAGACAATATTAGTGATGAATTGACAAATGGATCATGGAGGAGCCTCAATGAAGATTTCAACTTTGATTACTACTTCTAAGGAGATCCTGTCCTGGAAAGCATCTTGTAAATTGAAGGGATGAGAAATATGGTCATAGAAATGTGAATGAAACTTTGATAATTTAAAAAGATATCATCCCTCAATACAGTGATGACAATCCTGATAATGTTTATCCTAGTGAAGTAAATATTTTGCCTTTTATAATTTCACAAAGGACACATTTAACCATCTGTACATCAGTCACATTTTTACGGAAGCAGTTTTCTAGTGAAATAAATTACTTGCCTCAAGGTTACGGAATCCAGTATAACAACAGAGAGGAGGTCACTTCATTTGTTTACATTCACAGTGAAGTGAGGTAGCTTGCTTTACACAATTGTACTTTTCCCCAGAGACAATGTCCCACTATAATAAGATTAATATCGTAATAAACCTTGACATTAGTGTGGAGCAAAATTTCCTCTATTGTTAAATTAGAAATCCATTTATAAAGAACCTCCAACAGAGAGAAGGAATCAGGAATATGGTGAAAACATGGTACAATTGATTCATTTATCAGAAGAAGTTGAATTTTTTGGCATAATGATATTTTCATTTTTATAGAAAATAATAAACTACATACCTTTACAGAAAATGTTAGCATGACAATTCTAACCAACCAATTACACTGAATAGCAGTTAAAATCTACTGTATTTTGTGTAAAGATTTAACCACTTAAATTAAACTAAAACACATCTGGAATATCGTATAATCAAAATATTATAAAGGGAGCTATCATTCCTGTCATGGGTGTTTTTCGTTTGATTCTCTCTATAGTCCTTGAAAGCTGCTCATTAGAGACAGATTTATATGCATATTTTGTAAAGTTCCCTATGCAGTTATGTCATCAAGTTCCAGTCCAGTGACATTATGACAGGACAGAGGGATGTTCAGAATCTACCACCCTGTTCATGAAGTCATTGGAATAGAATGGAATTTAAGGTCACGGGAAAGAGACATTTTGCAGATTATCTGCTCCTGGAATGAGACCTCATCATGACATTTAAAATATATGAACACAAAAAGATAGGAAGACTGAGAGACTGATACCAGCCCAGATTTTCTACAATTAGCTTCTGGGTAAACCAAGCAGCTGGAAATGGAAATTTGTGAAGATTTAATTTCTAAACAACACCCAGTTTCAGGTGGACAAGGCCAGCAGCATTTCACTGCAGGCAAAGGAAATTCATGAGATTACAATCTGGCCAATAACAGTCTTACACAACATTCTGGCTTGCTGGACATCAAACATTAATCAGACTGGTGTCAAAGGAGAATCGTAAAGGAATAAAAATGACAACTTTGTTTCTTTCTCAACAAATGCTGTGAATCTGCTGTTTCTCCAGCACTTTCTGATTTTATATTAGGCAAGCAAGTATGAACTGACACGTGATTGCTAGAGAACACTTTTTTCTTAGCACCTCCTGAGATGATTCATTTCCACATTGGTTCAATGAATTCTGAAATATTGGTAAGTCCATTTGGTGATCTGTAGACCCTACCACGTGTAGGGCAGGTAGTACTTGGAAGGTTGGGTAGATGGTTTGGTTAGAGGCTTATGTCCTTAGTCTATGCCTTGGTTTTGCCTCTGTACATTCCTGATGAAGTGCCTTGTTCTATTTGTTTCCTTCCCAAATGAACCTTCTCCATATTTGTCATTCAGTAGCCAGGTGCTCCCATGAGTCAACACATGCCTTTGACATCTTCAAGGATTCTTTGAGGACATCCCTAAGTCATCCCTGCTGGCCTCCTGAGACCAGTTACCATCTACAGCAGTTGCTTTGAGGGCCTGGTGTCAGATCAATGAGCTACATATCGCATTCGGTAGAGTTGGGTTTAAGTGATTAGCACCTTAATGCTGGCCTTACTGGTTTAAGAGAGAACACTGCTGTTGTTCTTGCCAGTTGATTTGGAGGATCATGTGCTTTGAATTGCTTGCTGTGGTTATCCAAGTCTCTGAAGTAGATGGGTGGCAGTAAACCCCATGACCTTGGTCTATGTTTGAGATCCTGGATCTCAAATAAGCTTTTCCTCAGTTGACCAAAGACTGAACTTGTGCATTAATACCTGCTTTCATTGGGAAATATGGCCTAAGATATGGAAATGATCTGATCTTTTCAGGATGTCGCTATTTATTTAAGTTGATGCGGTGAATGCTGTGCTGTAGTTGCTAATTAGAAGAGCAATTTAACTTTCTGACTGTTTAGTGGAAGGCCCATTTTCTCATATGCTTCAGAGATGAAGTTAACAATGGCCTGGAGCTCAGTTTCTCTGTGAGTGGACACTGCAAGTGCCACCTGCATACTCGAGTTCAAAGACTGACGTTGCACAGATTGTACAGTTAGTGTGTTTTTCATCCACTGAGAGGCCCATAGACATGACCTTCACTCTGTAGGAAATTCAGAAAAAGTGCAAGAAACAGTGCCAAATGCTGAGCCTTTCCCAACCTCACAAAACCAGTCAAATATCATCTCAAACAAAAGAGATTTTAACCATTGTTCCCTGACGTTCAATTATTTCACCATTTCTATACCCACTAACTATCAACATCCTGGGGGGTTACCATTGAACAGAAATTGAACTGGACTTACCACATAAACACAGTGGCTACAAGAGCAGGTCAGAGGTTATGAGACCTACAGTGAATAACTCACAGCCCAACTCCCAAGGACCACCATCATTTACCAGACACAAGGCAGGAGAGTTATAGAATAGTCTCCACCTGCCTCATAGGTACAGCTCCAGCAACACTCCTGATGACATGTAAGCCATGATCCCTATCAACAGAACCACCCCAGATCCTTTCTCAGTGAAGAAATAAGACTGTCAATCCGATAACCCTTTTCTCCATATTCCTTATTACAAAGCTCCACCTGACAACCACCAAGTTATTGTGGGCATGGAGATAATCCACAGAACAAATGCTAAAAAATGCTAGCTATGCTGAAGGCACATGGTTTATATTGTTCAAGCTTTATATTATCTGTTTCCTTCAGCTTTTTCTTTATATCACAAAATGCATCAAGTTGCCTGAAGACTGGTATCTGAGATATTACAGACTCAGGAGAAGACTGAGATGAATCATACATTTCTTGCTGGAGATGATTGCAAATGCTTCATTCCAGTCCCTTGCACTAATGATTTGGGCTCCCCTGTCATTCACATTCAGGATATTTGTGCAGCATCCTCCTCTGAGTGATTGGTTAATTGCCCAACATTAATGACAACTGACTGGAGCAGAGCTTTGATCTGACCCACTGGTTGTGAGATTGCTAAGCTCTGTCTGTTCATTCAGTTTTCACTGTTTAGCATGCATGTAGTCCTGCATTGTAGCTTCATGAAATAAATTATTGCACCCATCAAACCACACACTTGCTCTGCACCCCCTGTTGAGAGTACAAGATTCTCCCTTCTCTCCAAATATCCATTTTTGTAGAAAAATGAAACTACATACCTCTACAAAAAAAATTTTAATGATAATTCTGACAAACCAACTCTACACTGAATAGCAGTATTTTGTGTAAGCATTTAATCACTTAACTTAAATGGTTAAGTGTCCAAAAGCCTTGGTGCATACTTTCTTCTATGGAGAATAACAATGTTTAGAATGCTCTCAACACTAGCTGTGTGGATGGGCAAAGGGATCTTGGAGTCCATGTACACAGATCCCTGAAAGTTGCTATTCAGGTTGATAGTGCTGTTAAGAAGGCATACGGTGTGTTAGGTTTCATTGGTAGAGAGATTGATTTCTGAAGTCACAATATCATGGTGCAAATATACAAAACTCTAGTGCGGCCACTCTTGAACTATGTACAGTTCTGGTTGCCGTATTTTGGGAAGGATGTGGAAGTATTGGAAAAGGTGCAAGAGGAAATTTACCAGGATGTTGCCTGGTCTGGAGGGAAGGTCTTATGAGGAAAGGCTGAGAGACTTGGGTCTGTTCTCATTGAAAAGAAGAAGCTAAGAGGGGATTTGATAGAGACATACAAGATGATCAGAGGATTAGATAGGGTAGACAGTGAAAGCCTTTTTCCTAGGATGTACTTGTACGAGAGGGCATAACTACAAATTGAGGGGTGATGGATTTAAGACAAATGTCAGAGGCAAGTTCTTTACTCAGAGTGGTAAGGGTGTGGAATGCCCTACCTGCCAATGAAGTTAACTCAGCCACATTAGAGAGATTTAAACAATCCTTAGCTAAGCACATGGATGATGATAGGATAGTGTAGGGGGATGAACTAAGAATAGTTCACAGGAAGGCGCAACCCAGATTTATACACATCTATCCCTCTGATTAGGTTTCCACTCTTATTGCAATACAGAAACTGTTCTTATCAAGTCACAATTGGCACCATGTGTTACTGTGACAGAGGTAAACTATTATTCCTTGACCCCTTTGACCTGACTTTGCTACAATTGATCAAACCGTCTCCCTCCAGCACCTTGCCACTGACATTTACCTCTGGTGCTCCCCTACCTCACGGATGTCATCCTGTGCCCCTTCTAATTTGTCACCTACAGCTCCTCCTCAGCAACATTGCCTGTAAACACAGTGGTTGATTTTCATGTTCACTCTAATAACAATACCTACTCTATCTTTATCACCACCTCGCTCAACTCCTCCACATTTTTTAAAATGATCAGATTGCCTTTCTGACCAGTATCAGGTGAGCTGAATTAATTAAGTACTGGGAAAGTTGAAACCATTATTCTCAGTTCCTGGCACAAACTCCACTCACTCGCCATTGATACCACACTTTAGCTTGGCTTGAGGCTGAACCAGACTTTTCACAAATTTGGTATCATTTTAACTTGAGAGAAGCTTCCAAACATATATCTGTGTCCTCAGTAAAACTGACTGTTTCCACATCAGCTGACTCAGTCACATCTCAGTTGCTGCTGAAAGTGACATCTTTGTTATTTTCAGACCATTCCAACATACACCAGGCCAACTTCTACCCTGTAGACCTGAGGAGATTTAAAACACATCTTGCAACAAGTTTCGTTCACTCATCTTCCATCTGACACACACCAGCCTCTTTTGTTAAACAATGGCTCCATTTTAAAGTTCTCGTAACTTTCTCCATGACCTTTCCTGTCACTAGATTAGTAACATTCTTCAGACTCAAAAAGTGTGGCGCTGGAAAAGCACAGCAGATCAGGCAGCATCCGGGGACCAGGACAGTCAACATTTCAAGTGTAAGCTCTTCACACAATCCTCTGAGGTATCTGTGCTCTTCTATTTCTGGCCTCTTAGATATCATTCCACCGTTGGTGGCCTCAGACCTCTCCACCACTCTACCCCACTTACATCCTTAATGTTTTTACATCAAACTTTCTTTCTTGACCAAACTTTTGATTATCTGCCTTAATATTTCCTTATGTGGCTTGAGGTCATATATTGTTTGATTATATGCCCTATAAAGTGATTTAGGTTTGTTTATTACTTTAAATGTGTTATATCAATATAAGTAGTTACTTCCATTGTTGTTGTATGTCCTTTTCAAGTGTTGGGCGTTGAAAAGCCCCTCTTGATTAAATGTTCGAAATCCCACTAAGGGTTAAATTGGATAATATCCAAAAATAGAAAGGGATAGATCTGTATAAACCTGGGTTGTGACACTATGTTCAAGGACCTTAGAGGGAAAAGGAAGGTTGTAAATAGGGCAAAGATTTGCAAGGAAGGAAAGGCCATGAAGTTTTATTTTTAGGTCAATGTTGATGACAGTAAATTTGAAGGGAAGAACAACAGTATTTGAGAAGAAAGAACTGTTATTATCTAAACAGAGAGAAACTTCAGAGTGCTTTGGTACACAGAGAATTGTGGAAAACTAGAATATAGATACAGCAAGTAATAAGAAGGGCAAATGCCTTGGTACTTATTATTCAAGGAATAGAGAATAAAAGTAAGGAAGTGTTGCTGCAACTGTACAAGGCATTAGTGAGACTGCATTTGGAGTACTGCACACAGTTATCATCGCTTTACTTGAGGAGGGATGTGGTTGTATTGGAGGCAGTTCAGAGAAGTTTCACGAGATTGATTCCAAAGCTGAAGGGTTTGTCTTATGAAGAGAAATTGAGCAGTTTAGGCCTATAGTCTGTGGAGTCTGTGAAGAATAAGAGGAAATATAATTTAGGTGTATAAGATGCTAAAATGGATTGAAACAGTAGACATAGAAAGATTGTTTCCTTATATGGGGCAATCTAGATTGAGAGGTCAGAGGTTCAAGACAATGGAACAGATTTAAAAACAGCAATGTGAAGAAATTACTTTTCTATAACAGTCATGAATCTGTGAAATTCTGTATTCCAGAGTCTGGTGGATGCCAGGACACTGAATAAATTTAACGAGGAGATAAAATTAATTGTAGGGTTATGGAGAGCGGACAGGAAAATGGAGTTGAGACCAAGATGAGATCAGCCACTATCCTATTGAATTGCAGAGCAGGGACAAGGAGCTAAATTACTTACTCCTGCTCCAGTTCTTATGCCCTTATGTGAGCAATATTCATGAACATGGGAGCTACGAAGGAAAGTTGGTGAACTGGCAGTTTGTTGGGAAGCAAATCAAGAGGTGGACTCATGAACAAGGTCATTGGGGGCATGACAGGAGATGGAAGAGAAAACAAAGAAATCTGAGCTCAGAGCTCAGTCAGTGAAGCCATCGAGGAAGTTTAGCCTATTGTGCTGGGGAAAGTAGAGCATGAGTGGAGGGGGATTTGGCAGGGGGATGGGATCCGGACTTGTAGTCCAGCAAGTAAGCTAGCTGTGTGTCAGGATGTCCAAGACTGTAGGGAGGCTGTGGAGAAGGTAGCACTGACAGGGACTACTTGCGGACACAGAGATGGGCTCAAGTGCGTATACTTCAATGCAAGGAGTATCAGAAATAAGGTGGGTGAACTTAAGGCGTGGATCGGTACCTGGGACTACGATGTTGTGGGCATCACGGAAACATGGATAGATGAGGGACAGGAATGGCTGTTGGAGGTTCCTGGTTACAGATGTTTCAGTAAGATTAGGGAGGGTGGTAAAAAAGGAGGGGGGGTGGCATTGCTAATTAGAAATGGTATAACGGCTGCAGAAAGGAAGTTTGAGGGGGATCTGCCTCTGGAGGTAGTATGGGCTGAAGTCAGAAATAGGAAAGGTGCATTCACCTTGTTGGGTGTTTATTATAGGCCCCCCAATAGCAGCAGAGATGTGGAGAAACAGATTGGGAAACAGATTTTGGAAAGGTGCAGAAGCCACAGGGTCGTAGTCATGGGCGACTTCAACTTCCCAAATATTGATTGGAAGCTCTTTAGATCAAGTAGATTGGATGGGGCGGTGTTTGTGCAGTGTGTCCAGGAAGCTTTTCTAACGCAGTATGTAGATTGTCCAACCAGAGGGGAGGCCATATTGGATTTGGTACTCGGTAATGAACCGGGACAAGTGGTGGGCTTGTTAGTGGGTGAACATTTTGGTGATGGCGACCACAATTCTGTGACTTTCACCTTGGTTATGGAGAGAGATAGGTGCGCACAACAAGGAAGTTTTTACAATTGGGGGAAGGGAAATTACGATGCTGTAAGACAGGATTTGAGGAGCATACGTTGGGAGCATAGGCTGTCAGGGAAGGATGTGGTGGAAATGTGGAACTTTTTCAAGGAGCAGATACGACGTGTCCTTGATATGTATGTACCGATCAGGCAGGAAAGAAATGGTCGTGTGAGGGAGCCTTGGTTGACGAGGGAGGTTGAATGTCTAGTAAAGAGGAAGAAGGAGGCTTACATAAGGTTGAGGAAACAAGGTTCAGACAGAGCAGTGGAGGGATACAGGATAGCCAGAAGGGACCTGAAGAAAGGGATTAGGAGAGCTAAGAGAGGGCATGAAAAATCCTTGGCGGATAGGATCAAGGATAACCCCAAGGCCTTTTATGCGTATGTGAGAAACCTGAGAATGACGAGAACGAGGGTAGATCCGATCAAGGACAGTGGTGGGAGACTGTGTATTGAGTCGGAAGAGATAGGAGCGGTCTTGAACAAGTACTTCTCTTCAGTATTTACGAACGAGAGGGACCGTATTGTTGAAGAGGAGAATGTGAAACGGACTGATAAGCTAGAAGAGATACCTGTTAGGAAGGAAGATGTGTTGGACATTTTGAACAACTTGAGGATAGACAAGTCCCCCGGGCCTGACGGGATATATCCTAGGATTATGTGGGAAGCAAGAGAGGAAATTGCAGTACCGTTGGCATTGATCTTCTCGTCTTCACTGGCAACTGGGGTGGTACCAGGGGACTGGAGAGTAGCGAATGTTGTGCCCCTGTTCAAAAAAGGGAATAGGGATAACCCCGGGAATTACAGGCCAGTTAGTCTTACTTCGGTGGTAGGCAAAGTAATGGAAAGGGTACTGAGGGATAGGATTTACGAGTATCTGGAAAGACACTGCTTGATTAGGGACAGCCAGCACGGATTTGTGAAGGGTAGGTCTTGCCTTACAAGTCTTATTGAATTCTTCGAGGAGGTGACCAAGCATGTGGATGATGGTAGAGCAGTGGATGTAGTGTACATGGATTTTAGTAAGGCATTTGATAAGGTTCCCCATGGTAGGCTTATGCGGAAAGTCAGGAGGCATGGGATAGAGGGAAATTTGGCCAATTGGATAGAAAACTGGCTAACCGGTCGAAGTCAGAGAGTGGTGGTAGATGGTAAATATTCAGCATGGAGTCCAGTTACAAGTGGAGTTCCGCAGGGATCAGTTCTGGGTCCTCTGCTGTTTGTAATTTTTATTAATGACTTAGATGAGGGAGTCGAAGGGTGGGTCAGTAAATTTGCAGATGATACAAAGATAGGTGGAGTTGTGGACAGTGAGGAGGGCTGTTGTCGGCTGCAGAGGGACTTAGATATGATGCAGAGCTGGGCTGAGGAGTGGCAGATGGAGTTCAACCCTGCCAAGTGTGAGGTTGTCCATTTTGGAAGAACAAATAAGAATGCGGAATACAGGGTTAATGGTAGGGTTCTTGGTCAGGTGGAGGAACAGAGGGATCTTGGGGTCTATGTACATAGATCTTTGAAGGTTGCCACTCAGGTGGATAGAGTTTGTAAGAAGGCCTATGGAGTATTATCGTTCATTAGCAGAGGGATTGAATTCAAGAGTCGTGAGGTGATGTTGCAGCTGTACAGGACTTTGGTTAGGCCACATTTGGAGTACTGTGTGCAGTTCTGGTCGCCTCACTTTAGGAAAGATGTGGAAGCTTTGGAGAGGGTGCAGAGAAGATTTACCAGGATGTTGCCTGGAATGGAGAGTAGGTCGTACGAGGATAGGTTGAGAGTTCTCGGCCTTTTCTCGTTGGAACGGCGAAGGATGAGGGGTGACTTGATAGCGGTCTATAAGATGATCAGAGGAATAGATAGAGTAGACAGTCAGAAACTTTTTCCCCGGGTACAACAGAGTGTTACAAGGGGACATAAATTTAAGGTGAAGGGTGGAAGGTATAGGGGAGATGTCAGGGGTGGGTTCTTTACCCAGAGAGTGGTGGGGGCATGGAATGCGCTGCCCGTGGGAGTGGTAGAGTCAGATTCATTGGCGACCTTTAAGCGGCATTTGGATAGGTACATGGATGGGTGCTTAATCTAGGATAGAAGTTCGGCACAACATCGTGGGCCGAAGGGCCTGTTCTGTGCTGTATTGTTCTATGTTCTATGTTCTATGAGTGGAAGCTACTGATCACATTGTCTCAATCTTAGTGAAAAAGAGATCTGTGAGATTCCTGTATTTGGTATTGGAGATGAACTTGGAGGAGATGATGACAAGTATTTACAAAGAGATGATTAAGAAATGGAAGGTTTTTATAGGACACTGAAAGCATCATGACAACATACTTTGAACATATATCCATCACAAATAATTAGGACAATTTATTGTTAGTATAAGGCAGATTAAGGCAATAACAGAAAGATACTGTTCTGAAGAAGGGTCACTGGACCCAAAACATTAATACTGTTTCTCTCCACAAAGGCTGCCAGTGCTGCTGAGTTTCTTGAGCATTTTCTGTTTTTGTTACAGAGAATACTCACTCTGGCAACTCATTCCATACGCTTTGCATGAAAATATTGCCCCTTTAGGTCCCATTTAAATCTTTCTCCTCTCACCCTAAACCTATGACCTCTAGTTCTGGACTCCCCCGCCCCAGAGAAAATACCTTGTCTTGTTACCCAATCCATGCCTCTCAAGATTTTGTAAACTTTTATAAGGTCACCCCTCAACCTTGGACACTCCAGAGAAAAATGCCCCAGACTATTTAGCCTCTCCTTATAGCTCAAACCCTCTGACCCTCTGACCCTTGTAAATCTTTTCTGAACATGTAGAAAGAACTGTTATAGTCTAGTTGGATTATGAAGTTAACTGACAGTGTTTTCTTTTAAAAAGGCTGCATTATCACAGTGGGTGATTGGTCACATATTTGCACAGAAGTGTCTTCTGGCTGTTAGTCCAGGTCATCCATGAATGGTAGATGCTTATTCCACAGCTTGTTCTATGTTAAAATCCTCTCATAGAGAGAAATCATTAAAATCACAATGGCATAATATAATTTGGAACATCTTTCATGACTGTGCTGCGACACTGCCCTAAATTTGGTGCAGGCATCTGAATCTTCAAGATACCATGCAAATATAAAAATAATATCCCTTCCCTTTACGGTACACAGCCATAATCTTAGTGTCTCTGTAAATATGTATTGAGTTTTCATGGCCCTTAAAATAATAGCAGAGTGATACATTGTTATGAAATTAATTATTCAATCCCATTGCCAGGTTAGCAAGCGGGAACACTTTTAGTCATGTTCCAGTTGCATAGTGTGTATGAGACATTATTATTACATTTTTTGAACAGTCATGTTTATCAGATTGTAGATAATGGGTCATTTGGAGTGCTGAAGTGGGTCATCAGGATTTTTAGTTTTTAAAGGCATTGCTAAAAGATCATTGGTTGGAAATCACATAGCTTAAGTCAATTGCTTGGACTTATTTACTAGAAATCAAATTCATGGGTTTATGGCTATTAAGAGTTAAGATTTCTTTTTCTCTTGTTTGTAATTCAGTGGAGATACAGCCTGCTAAGTGAGAGAAACTACCCAGTTAATCCTCTGCTGTTCTCAGCAAACCCTTTTTGAAGAGTCCTGTGTGAGACACGTAAAACCAATGCAGCTGTCCCAAAAAATTACGCAATTCTTGAGAATTTCTGACTAAAATGCATCAGCAGAATTCACAATGACAACTGTTTAGTGACACCCATTTATCTGTGCCAGCACACTTACTGAAAGTTGCCTGTAACTTATCGTTTTTTTCCATCAAAAGCTAACCATTATTAGCCAAAGTGTTTCATTGAAGTTAACCTCTGCAAAGAAAGTTAAAAATCACACAACACCAGGTTCTAGTCCAACAGGTTTAGTTGGAAGCACTAGCTTTCGGAGTGCCGCTCCTTCATCAGGTGGTTGTGGTGCTCTGAAAGCTAGTGCTTCCAATTAAACCTGTTGGACTATAACTTGGTGTTGTGTGATTTTTAGCTTTGTATACCCCAGTCCAACACCAGCATCTCCAAATCATGTCTGCAAAGAAAGTTCTTTCTTTCAAATTACTGTTTCAAACTGTGCATTAAACAGCTTTATATTGGGCAGTATAACTTATACTTTAACAATAAACCAATAATTTTATTATTTAGATGGACCTTTATATCTTAATTTGGTTTGGTATTTACATTGTGACTAGTTGAGTGGTGGATCTAGGAAAGGATAGTACCGTCCTCCAACCTCGGTCATAACAAGTGGAAGTCCTTTCTGAAAGGGTTGTCTCTGAGACAGAGGAATGCCTGACAGCACACGCTATCAGTAATATCAATCAAATTGTAAAAAAGCAGATCCAGTGCTGCATGTATTTTATGGGGAAGTCAGCGGACAGAGATGCTCAGGCAAGAAACACAAAAGTGAATTGATTGTAATACCAAGTATGTGATTGGAGGTGCATCCTGTTGTTACTTGTTACATTTCCATTCTGTGAAATTCCAAAGCTGCGTCCAGCTCTGAGTGCAGCCAGCAAAGATGTCCCAGTCCTGAAAATTAAGTTCTTTCCTGGTTTGGCTGCAGGAATATTCAAGGTTTAGTAATGGCCTTTTGAAGATGTTTTGAGGCAAATATTTATCTTCATGCTTTGAATGTGATCTTTTGAAGTGTTTTATTACTCCGCAATTCAACTCATGGAGGCAGCTCAATCCAACGTAATCTGAGAATTCAGAATACCACCCTACCTGCCAAACTTTATTCATCTAACTCAAAGAAAGTAAGGTAGATAAGTCCCCAGGGCCTGGTGGGATCTATCCCACATTACAAAGGGAGACAAGGGAGGAGATTCCTGGGAATTTGACAGAGATCTTTCTATCCTCTTTAGCCTCAGGTGAGGTCTCAGAACATTGGTGAACAGCCAAGAGATAATCCAGGAAATTATAGGCTAGTGAGCTTTACATCAGTGGTATGGACATTTTTGGATTAAATCCTTAGGATTGGAAAATTGCATTTGGAAAAGAATGGACTTAGAGTCATAGAGTCATGGAAGCAGACCCTTCGGTCCAACCCGTCCATGCCTGCCCATTGCTGATTAATTCCTGATGAAGGGCTTTTGCCCGAAACGTTGATTTTGCTGCCTGAACTGCTGTGATTTTCCAGTACCACTCTAATCTAGACTCTGGTTTTCAGCATCTGCAGTCATTGTTTTTACCTACCCAATCTAGTCCCACCTGTCAGCACGCGGCCCATATTCCTCCAAATCCTTCCTATTCATATACACATCCAAATGCCTCTTAAATGCTGCAATTGTACCAGCCTCCACCACTTCCTCTGGCAGCTCATTCCATACACGTACCACCCTCTGCATGAAAAGGTTACCCCGTAGGTCTCTTTTATATCTTTCCCCTCTCACTCTAAACCTATGCCATCTAGTTCTGGACTCCCCAACTCCAGGAAAAAGACTTTGTCTATTTATCCTATCAATGCCCCTCATAATTTTGTAAATCTCTATAAGGTCACCCCTCAGCCTCCAGTGCTCCAGGGAAAACAGCCCCAGCCTGTTCAACCTCTCCCTATAACTCAAATCCTCCAACGCTGGCAACATCCTTGTAAATCTTTTCTGAACCCTTTCAAGTTTCACTACATCCTTCCAATAGTAAGGAGACCAGAATTGTACGCAATATTCCAACAGTGGCCTAACCAATGTCCTGTACAGCCGCAAAATGACATCCCAACTCCTGTACTCAATACTCTGATCACTATTAGGGATAGTCAGCATAACATTGTGCAGGGGAGCTCTTCTCTCATAAATTTGATTGAGTTATTTGAGGAAGAGTCAAAGATGATTTATGGAGGAAGCGCAGTGGATGTATTCTACATGAACTTTACTAAAACATTTGACAAGGTCCTTCATTGTAGGCTGATCCAGAAAGTTAAGTCACATGAGATCTATGGTGAGTTAGTAAGTTGGTTACAAAATTGGTTTGACCATGGAAGACGGAGGTCCATGACCAATGGAATTTGACCAGGATCAATGCTGGAACCTCTGTTGTTTGTATAAATGATTTGGATGAAAATGTTGGTGATCTGATTATTAAGTTTGCTGATGCCACAAAAATTGTTGGAGTTGTGAATAGTGAGGAATGTTGTCAAAGGATAAAGCAGGATATATGTCAGCTGGAAAGTTGTGCAGAGAAGTGGCAAGTGAAGATTAATCAAGCCAAGTGTGAGGTGATGCATTTTGGGAGGTTAAATGCAAGAGGAAGGTATACAGTAAATGACAAGACCCTCGGGAGCATTGCTCTCAATGCCAGCAAAACCAAAGAACTTATTATTGACTTTCAGCGGGATGTTACTCATGCCCCTCTACACATTAACAGCACAGAGGTGGAACGAGTGGAGAGTGTCAAGCTCCTGGGAGTGGTCATCCACAACAAGCTTTCTTGGAGTCTTCATGTGGACGCACTGGTTACAAAGGCCCAACAATATCTCTTCTTCCTTAGGCAGCTGAGGAAATTTGGCATGACAGTGAATACCCTTGCCAACTTTTATAGGTGCACCATCAGGAGCATTCTGTCTGGATGTATCACTACCTGGTATGGCAACTGTACCATTCAAGATCAGAGACACTTACAGAAAGTGGTGAACTCGGCCCAGACAATCACAAAGGCCAACCTCTGATCTACAGAATCCATCTACCAGGCCCGCTGTCAAGGAAAGGCCGCCAGCATTCTCAAAGACACGCCGTGACATTGAACAATTCTTCCGTCGCCTCCTCCTCCGAGCTTACTTTCACAATCAGGACTCCCGCCCACCTTCCGAGGACCCCTTCGCCCACCTCCAACACACTGCATCCACCTGGACACTCCGCGCTGGCCTATTACCTGCCCTCGACCTCTTCATTTCCAACTGCCACCGGGACATTAACCGCCTCAACCTGTCGACCCCCCCTCCCCCACTCCAACCTCTCACCCTCACAACGCGCAGCCCTCCAATCCCTCTGCTCTAATCCCAACCTCACCATTAAGCCAGCGGATAAAGGGGGCGCAGTGGTAGTCTGGCGCACTGACCTCTACACCACTGAAGCCAAACGCCAACTCGAGGACACCTCTTCCTACTGCCCCCTCGACCATGACCCCACCCCCCATTACCAAACCATCATCTCCCAGACCATACAGAACCTCATCACCTCAGGAGATCTCCCACCCACAGCTTCCAACCTCATAGTCTGGGAACCCCGCACTGCCCGGTTCTACCACCTTCCCACGATCCACAAGCCTGACCAACCTGGCCGACCCATTGTCTCAGCATGCTCCTGCCCCACTGAACTCATCTCTACTTACCTCGACACTGTCCTATCCCCCCAGTCCAGAAACTCCCCACATATGTTCCAGATACCATCCACGTCCTCCGCCTCCTCCAAGACCTCCGTTCCCCGGCCCCCAACGCCTCATCATCACCATGGATATCCAATCCCTCTACACCTCCATCCGCCATGACTAGGGCCTCCAAGCCCTCCATTTTTTCCTCTCTCGACGTCCCCAACAGTACCCTTCCACTGACACTCTCATTCCTCACCCTTAACAATTTCTCCTTTGAATCCTCCCACTTCCTCCAGACCAAAGGGGTAGCCATGGGCACACGTATGGGCCCCAGCTATGCCTGTCTCTTTGTTGGCTATGTAGAACAGTTGATCTTCCGTAATTACACCAGCACAACTCCCCATCTCTTCCTCCACTACATTGATGACTGCATTGGCGCCACCTCATGCTCTCGCGAGGAGGTTGAGCAATTCATCAAATTCACCAACACATTTCACCCTGACCTTAAATTTACCTGGACCATCTCTGACACCTCACTCCCTTCCTGGACCTCTCCATCTCCATTAGTGATGACCGACTTGACACTGACATTTTTTACAAACCCACCGACTCCCATAGCTACCTGGATTACACCTCTTCCCACCCTATCTTTTGCAAAAATGCCATCCCGTATTCCCAATTTCTCCGCCTCCGCTGTATCTGCTCCCAGGAGAACCAGTTCCACCATAGAACACATCAGATGGCCTCCTTCTTTAGAGACCGCACTTTCCCTTCCCACGTGGTTAAAGATGCCCTCCAACGCATCTCGTCCACATCCCGCACCTCTGCCCTCAGACCCCACCCCTCCAACCGTAACAAGGACAGAACGCCCTGGTGCTCACCTTCCACCCTACAAACCTTCGCATAAACCAAATCATCCGCCGACATTTCCGCCACCTCCAAACAGACCCCACTACCAGGGATATATTTCCCTCCCCATCCCTTTCCGCCTTCTGCAAAGACCGTTCCCTCCGTGACTACCTGGTCAGGTCCACACCCCCCTACGACCCACCCTCCCATTCTGGCACTTTCTCCTGCCACCGCAGGAACTGTAAAACCTGTGCCCACACCTCCTCCCTCACCCCAATCCAAGGCCCTAAAGGAGCCTTCCACATCCATCAAAGTTTTACCTGCACATGCACTAATATCATTTATTGTATCCATTGTTCCCGATGCGGTCTCCTCTACATTGGGGAGACTGGGCGCATCCTAGCAGAGCGCTTTCGGGAACATCTCCAAGACACCCGCACCAATCAACCAAACCGCCCCGTGGCCCAACATTTCAACTCCCCCTCCCACTCTGCCGAGGACATGGAGGTCCTGGGCCTCCTTCACCGCCGCTCCCTCACCACCAGACGCCTGGAGGAAGAATGCCTCATCTTCCGCCTCAGAACACTTCAACCCCAGGGCATCAACGTGGACTTCAACAGCTTCCTCATTTCCCCTTCCCCCACCTCATCCTAGTTTCAAACTTCCAGCTCAGCACTGACTTCTTGACTTGTCCGGACTTGTCCGACCTGCCTATCTTCTTTTCCACCTATCCACTCCACCCTCTCCTCCTTGACCTATCACCTTCATCTCCTCCCCCACTCACCCATTGTACTCTATGCTACTCTCTCCCCAACCCCACCCTCCTCTAGCTTATCTCTCCACACTTCAGGCTCACTGCCTTTATTCCTGATGAAGGGCTTTTGCCCGAAACGTCGATTTCGCTGCTCGTTGGATGCTGCCTGAACTGCTGTGCTCTTCCAGCACCACTAATCCAGTATTCTCAAAGATCCATCCCACCCTGGCAATGTTTTTCTACAACCTCTACCATTGGGGAGGAAGTACAGAAGCCTGAACACATGCAGCAGCTGGTTTCGCAACAGTTTCTAGCCTACTGTTGTTAGAATACTGAATGGACTCACAAACTCTTTACATTCACCTGTAGCTGTGTTTTTGTTTTTGCCGCTGTTTGCCTATTATTTAATATCTATGCTACTTAACTATGTGATCTGCATGTATTGCTCTCAAGACAAAGCTTTTCACTGTGCCTCGGTACATGTGACAATAAATTCAATACAATTCAATTGATATACAGAGGGATCTTGGAGTGCAAGTCCATTGATCCCTGAAAGTGGCATCACAAGTGCATAAGGTGGTAATGAAGTTGTATACATACTTGCCTTCATCACTTGGGACATTGAGTATAAAAATTGGTATGTCGTGTTGGAGTTGGACTGCAGATGCTTGAGATCAGAATCAAGATTTAGAATGGTGCTGGAAAAGCACAGCAGGTCAGGCAGCATCCGAAGAGCAGGAAAATCGACGTTTCGGGCAAAAGTCCTTCATCAGGAATGCTGATGAAGGGCTCCTGCCCGAAACGTTGATTTTCCTGCTTCTTGGATGCTGCCTGACCTGCTGTACTTTTCCAGCACCATTCTAATCTTGTGTAAAACCTCAGTTTGCCCATACTTAAAGAATTCTGTGCAGTTCTTTTTACCATACTCTGGAAAGATTGCGGAGATTTTGGAAAGAATGCTAAGAGTTTAACTAGGATATTGCTTGGATTGGAGTGTATTAGCAATAAGGAGAGGTTGGACAAACTTGTATTGTTTTCACTAGAGCGTCAGAGGGTGAGGAGTGACCCGATAGAAGTTTATAAAACTATGAGAGGTATCGATAGGGCGGATAGTAGCCATCTTTTTCCTAGAGTAGAAATAAAATAGGTTTAAGGTAAGAGGGGGAAACGCCTAAAGGAGACAACGTTTTTTTTACACAGAGTGTGGTAGGTGCCTGGAATGTGCTGTCAGGGGAGGTGGTAACAGCAGATACAACAGCAATGTTTAAAGAGGCATTCTAATGATACACAAACAGACAGGGAATAGAGGGATATGAACTATATGGAAGCACATGGGTTCAATTTAAAATGGCATCATGGTTGGCAGAGATATGGCGGGCTGAAGGGCCTGTTCCTGTGCTATACTCTACATTCTACATTCTATATTCTAATATGGACAGGTGTGAATGACTAAGATAGCGGACTGAGGAATGACCCTCATTAATCTTACGAATTGTAAATGCACTTGACTGTCACCCCTCCTGTGATTCGTTTCCTTCTCCATAAAATACAAATAGTATTAACATAGGGCCATGGTCATATAGATATACAGCACAGAAACAGACTCTTCAGTCCAACATAATGATGGAAGCAGAGGAATACATTCAATAAACTTAAAGTTGTCAGTTTCTCCAATAAAATGACAAACCTCCCTCAGCTCATAATCACAATATCACACACAAGAGTGAACAACAAACAATGACACATCAATCTTACAATGGTAATGCAACTTTAGCAAGCACTTGACTGAAAGCTCCTTTTATAGCATTGCTGACTTGCAGCACAGCTCAAGATGCATCATGAAAGCATCCTGACATTAAAAAAATTGGCCTTGGTGAGCCCAACAAGCATTGTGTAACTTTATAATCTCCACATTGTGCATCAGGTATTTAGTTAGCCTCAAGCCTCAACTTCCCATCATGAAATAAACTGGGCTGCCACTTGCCAAAGATTGTATTTTCAGTTCCATGCCCCTCATGACATCTCTCAGGTACATTGTAAAGTATTTCAAATTTCAGAGAGAAGTGCTTTTCTTCCAATTCATTTTGTTGTAATATTGTACAGACCTGTGTGCATTCCAAAAAGTTGACATTTAATAAACAGTTCAACTTATAAAGTTTAATTGCAAGTAGACTTCAGCTAAAAATGGAAATCAAAGTTGAAATGGGTCTTTTAATATCAGGGAAAATAAAATTACGGATTAGTTTCCTTTAATTTTGTATTCTTAATATAGCAGCATAATATGGATCAATCTCATGTCCTAAATACAAGCTTGATTCGTATCATGCAATATGAAACATAATTAGATAATAGTGAAACTTGTTTTGCTGTTAATTTAGCCATTGTTGTCTGTGTTTTTGATTCTTTAACTAGCTTATGTATTTAAAACACTTTACCAGATTGGTGAGGCAGGCAAAAGATCATAGAGTGCAGTTTGCAGTTCAATTCAACTTTATGAACAAAACATTCCTCATTAAAACATTATATGTGGATCTTCCAAATTCTTACAACATATACTCTCTACCTAGCTCTATCCATCAGAGAATGTATATAACCCACAATAATTCATGTGTTCGAGTTGAGTCATTGAGTTTTCCTTCCTCTTCAAAGTACGACTGACTGTCTTCAACAAAGATGGTTTCGCATGTCAGGGCGGATCTTCTCCCTGGGTTTTCTTGTGTTGCTGAATGGTCTTCTGCCATGAATTTTCATGGAGTTTTCTTGAAAGGCTGGCTTCTAGGTGTGTGTGTTTTTATCCCCCCTTGCACCAGATCTTCCAGAATGTTCTGTGGCCTTTGTCCAACAGTGTCATGAGCTGGGTTCAAATCATCCAATGGGGTCATGCCAACACCCATCACTGTTGTCATGCTGGGAGGTGTAAAGTTCACATACTCAGGCAGTCAAGTTGCCAGAATGTCTGATCAATACCTTCAGGTTGGTTGCAACTGGTTTCCCTTAAACCTTTATAATATCTTTGATATTGGTTTCCACTGTTCTCTGTCAGCCGATAGCTGCTGGCTATTGTTTAAGTTAGTTTGTCCAATTTTCTGTTAGACCTTATTTCTCTGGCTGTGGATCAATTTAGAATGTCCAATTTTGGGCTCATGGTCAGTTCTTTTTAAGAATCTGCTTAGATGCTGCATTAATAATGGAGAAAACCAGTGACAAACAGTAGTGATTGACTATAATAATGAGTACAATGGGGTTAAATTTAAATTTAATTCATGTTGTTTTTGATTATCTGTCACTCACATATATGTATTGCAGCATTGAAGCAATGAGTTTTTGAGGCCTGGTAAAAATATAGCCAAACAGGGGTGATATTTTTACATCTTGCCAAGAGTCCGCTATTTTCATAAATCAATAACAGAATGTTGAATGTCACTAGGATCACTGCTGGATCCACTGCTTTTTGTCATTATATAAATGATTTCAATGTGAACATAGGAGATACAGTAGGTTCTGATATAACATTATAGGTTCGTTCTCGTGCCCTTGTAAGAAAATCACACAATAGTCACATCATTTAAACCAACAGTAAGGAAAGTT
This sequence comes from Chiloscyllium punctatum, assembly GCF_047496795.1. NCBI lineage: Eukaryota > Metazoa > Chordata > Chondrichthyes > Orectolobiformes > Hemiscylliidae > Chiloscyllium > Chiloscyllium punctatum. The sequence goes on along the minus strand of NC_092746.1, from coordinate 85,697,796 downwards.
CAAGTTCTACAAATAACGGTCTATCTTCTTCAAGCATGTTAAAGAAACATGTAATAGCAGAACCAACTATACGGTTAGTAACTTTGCAGATGACACTAAAATTGGAGATGTAGTCAACAGCCAAGAAGATTACCTCAGAGTACAATGAGATCTTGGTCAGATGAGCTGATGGGACGAGGAGTGGCAAGTGGAGTGTACTTTAGATAATTGTGAGGTGCAGCATTTTGGAAAGACAAATCAGGGCAGGATGTATATACTTAATGGCAAGGTCCTGGGGCATGTTGCTGAATAAAGAGTTCTTGGAATGCAAGTTCATAGTTCCTTGAAAGTGGAGTCCCAGGTAGATAGGATAGTGAAGAAAGCGTTTGGTATGATTTCCTTTATTTAGGAGTTGGGAGGTCATGTTGCAGCTGTACAGAATATTAATTAGGGCCACAATTTAATATTGCATGCAATTCTGGCCTTTTTCCTATAGGAAGGATGTTGTGAAACTTGAAAGGATTCAGAAAAGATTTACAAGGACGTTGCCAGGTTTGGAGGATTGGAGCTACATGGTGAGGCTGAATAGACTGGTTCTATTTTCCCTGCAATGGTGAAGGCTGAGGGGTGATCTTATAGAGGTTTATAAAATCACGAGGGGCATGAATAGGGTAAATAGACAAGGTCTTTTCCATGTGGTGGAGGAATCCAAAACTAGTGGGCATACGTTTAAGGTGAGAAGGGAAAGATTTAAAAGGAACTTTGGGGCAAATTTTTTACGTAGAGGGTGATGAGTGTATGGAATGAGCTGCCAGAGAAAGTGGTAGAGGCTGGTATAATTACAACATTTAAAAGGCAACTGGACTGGAAGGGTTTAGAGAGATATGAGCCAAATGCTGGCAAATGGGACTAAATTAATCTTGGATATTTGGTCAGCATGGATGAGTTAGACCGAAGGGTGTATGTTCGTGCTGTAGACCTCTATGATGCTGTGATTCTAATGAAACAGGAACTTTGAGAGTAGCAAATGAAACAAAACAGATTTGGATGGCAACTGTGAAAATCAATCTCAGAGTGCCTCCCTCAACAAAGACAATTCTTGTCTAATTAATTAACCGCTAGACAGAATAAGGAAAGCACAGCTACTTTAAGATTTTCGCACTTTGGAACTGTTCAGCGTTACACAGATCGAGCAGCTATAATTTGTTGGTATTTGCTGAAGTTGCAAAAATTCTGAAATACAGTACACATATAATTCTATTTTCTCCTTTGGCAAGACAGGCAGGCCTTTCCTACACTTAGTTTTCGAAATTACTCATGTACTGTTTCAAGAGGAAGAATAACTGAATTGCTAGACATGGGTGATTACTGCACAATGTGATTTGGGAACATTGCAGGAAAATAACCACAGTATGAAGAATGGTTAATATATTCATAACATTTTAACCTCAGAATTCAGAAGCTATCTTTATGGAGGTGCATTGAACACAGCAAGAAAATCTGAAACAATACTCAGAATGATCCAGGACAAGAGAGCACTGGTTCAAGACAGCGAAAGGCCTGAAAGTGATTTCATCAACTCATTTCCAAAAATGTCAAGATTGGTGGGGCTGCAGCCACAGAATAAACATTACACCCAGATGTCCAGATGTATAGCTTGTGTGTCTAAGGTTAATGAAAATGACTTTGGTACCAACAAATCTTAACACAGCTTTTTTAAGAGGAAGAGTTATTGCAACAGTTGCATAGTTTGCATGTTTTCCTAGCTGGTTAACATACCAGTGCCTCTGTTTAAAATATAATACCTGGGTGTGGATTGTCACATGACTATGACTTTGCTAAGTGGTATATTTATTTTACTAGTGTCAACTTGGTCTGGTGATATCACTCCCACATTGGAGTCAGTTTGAATGCCACTCCAGAACTTCAGCACATTATCTAGGCTATCATTTCAGTTCAGTAAGGTAAATTTACCATACTCTTACCTGATGAAAGGGCTGCATGCTCATTAGAGAGAGTGGATTACTAATGGTGGGTGGTTTAAGCTGAGGGTCACCACAGCTCAAGCATGGGGGAAGGTTGAGAAGTAGAGACCTTCATAGTTACCTAAGCCAGTGCAGGAATTGAACCCACACTATTGCCATTACTCTACATTGCAACCCTGCCATCCAGTCAACTGAGTTAAATGTCCCAGTATATTGTGAATGGAGTAAGCTTGCATCACATGGGTTCCCTAGGTGATGGAACAAAATAGTCAAAAAGTGTAGCTCTGGAAAAGCACAGCAGGTCAGGCAGCATCCGAGGAGCAGGAGAGTCAACATTTCGAGCATAAGCTCTTTATCAGGAATGTGGGGGGAGGCCCAGGGGCTGGGAGATAAATGGGATGGAGCTGACGTTGGGGGAAGGTAGCTAGGAATGCGATAGGTAGCTGAAGGTGAGGGGTGATGGGGATAGGTTGGGGCGGAGGGTGAAGCGGATAGATGGGAAGGAAGATGGACAAGTAGAACAGTTCAAGAGGGTGGTGCCGAGCTGAGGGGTTGGATCTGGGTAAAGGTGGGGGGAGGGTGAGATGAGGAAACTGGTGAAATCCAAATTGATCCCATAAGGTTGGAGGATCCCAAGGCGGAAGTTCTTCCTCCAGTCATCGGGTGGCTAGTATTTGGCAGTGGAGGAATCCCAGGACTTGCATGTCCTTGGCAGCATGAGAGGCGGAGTTGAAGTGGTCAGCCACAGGGCACTGGGGTTGTTTAGTGTGTGTGTCAACAGTTCAAGATGGCAGTGTGGAGTTGGAGGATTGGATCTGGGATAAGGTGGGAGGAGGGGAAATGAGGAAACTGGTGAAATCGACATTGATTCTGTGTGGTTGGAGGGCTTCCTCCACCACCAAATCCAAGCCACCCGATGACTGAAGGAGGAGCACTTCATCTTCACCTTGGCACCCTTCAACCACATGGAATCAATGTCGATTTCACCAGTTTCCTCATTTCCCCTCCCCCTACCTTATCCCAGATCCAACCCTCCAATTCAGCACTATCCTCTTGAACTGTCGCACCTGTCCATCTTCCTTCCCACCTACCCGCTCCATCCTCCACTCTGACCAATCACCATCACCCCCCAACTTCACCTACCCATCGTATTCTCAGCTACCCTCCCCCCAGTCCTGTCCCCCTCTCATTTATCTCTCAATCCCCTTGGACAGCACATACACCCCCACCCCCACTCCCCAACATTCCTGATGAAGGGTTTCTGCTCGAAACATCGATTTTCCTGCTCCTCGGATGCTGCCTGACCTGCTGAAATACTTTATGACTCTGATCTCCAGCATCTGCAGAAATCATTTTCTCCCAGATGGAACATAATAGGCCAGGTAGAAGGGGTAACTCTTGAATCACTTCTGAAATCCTCAGCTTATCTGCTAATTTTAGTGAGGTGTGATCCTTAAACCCACAGGTACTTGTGGGCCATCACATTAGTTATCTGGCCAAAAGTCCAAACCTAAAAATAATTACTTCAATGAGATTCCTGAAAAACAAGTCTTGCTTAATCCTGCCTAGACTGTGTGTCTGAAGAAATAGATTAGTACAGACAGCATTGAGGAAGCAATCTCAACAATACCTGTTTCTCCAGACTCAGGTCTGCATATAACAATTAAAAATTGAATGGAATGCCAGTATGATTACATTACAAAAATCAGAAAGAAATTTAATTATCACTCATCTTATCAATGTGCGTAGTCATGAAAGGCTATCATAAAGTCATCAAGTCATGGAGTCATACAGCACGGAAACAGTCCTTCGGCCCAACTCATCCACGCCGACCAGGTTTCCTAAACTGAACTAGTCTCACTTGCCTGCATTTGGCCCATATCCCTTTAACCCTTTCCTATCCATGTACCTGTCAAAATATCTTTTAAATGTTGTAATTATACTCACCTCTACCACTTCCTCTGGCAACTCAGTTGCCACTCAGGTCCCTTTTAAATGTTATCCCTCTCACCATAAAACTACATCTTCCCTTAACCTGGCAAAAGACATTAGATATTCACTATTCATGTCCCTCATAACGTTATAAATGTCTATCGTGTTACTAGTAAAGGTTGCAATCAACAATTTCCTGTCATGCTTACAGTTTCTAAACATGCACCCTTGATGATGAAAAGGGGCAGATGGGATTTGGTAGTTGAAGGCTGTTCTTTCTTTCATATATAAAACAAATAACTACAGATTCGGGAGGTCTGAAACATAAATTTCTTACTGACATCTCTTTCCCTAAAAGACATTTGTGTCAGACATGAAGTACATTAGTGAGCTCTTCATTATCTCTCTTCATCCACGCTTTCTGTAAAATCATGTGGGCACTTAAAATATCCCATTCCCCACATCATCCCATCTAGAAAAGAACTACATTTTTCTACTTAGTTCCTTTTGCGGAATCTCATCAGGCAAAGAGCACGACTAAGTCCAGACACAAGCCAGGCATGATTACCCATGATCAGTCATAAAAATTCCATATCGCCCACCCCCCAATTTTGATAATGCACTCATAGTGGGTACTGTTCCACCTTGGAAGACTAAACATGGAAAGTAACACACAAAATTCAAGGTTTGTATCAGTCTTCCTGGTGCAGATTCTCTGAGCAAATATTAATTGACAATGAAGGGATTGAAGAGGCTGCAGACTCTGAGTGCATGCCATTTCTGCTCAAGTGCCATGCACTAACCAAGCATGATCACTCAACTCACCAAAGCTGCACAGCCTGTCCAACTGAAAACCAACAAGTTATTGATAGTGACAAATATCCTCTCAAACGATAATGCTGAGATCATGTTCAAATGGCTCCCAGCCCTTTATGGCACTATTGCGTTTTTTCAATGGTTTGTCTAACAAACATTGCAGAAAATTCCTTCTCTTGACCAAGAGACAGGAGGAGGAGTGAGTCCACCAGACCAAACAGGTCTGGATGAGATTGTAATGTCACAGAATCACAGAAATATTATGGTGCAGGAGGAGGCCATTCAGCCCACTGTGCCTGCACTAACTCTTCAAACAAGCATCATCAGCCGGTACTAATCTTCTGCTTTGTCCCCAGGGCCGTGCGCACATTTTGATCCAAATAATCATCAAATGCCTCTTGAATGTTTTAACAGAAACTGCCTCCACCAAACTTTCATGTGTTATGTTTGAAAGAGAGGCACTAGTATGTTAACCAGTTAGGAAAACATGTGAACTATGCAAGTTACTCAGTAAGTATTCCTCTTAAAAAGCTGTGTAAAGATTTTTTGATACCAAATCATTTTCATTAAACATTCACACACGTTGCACATTTGGGCATCTGGGTGTGATGCTTATCCTATACCTTAAATATTTTTTTCTCAAATCACCCTTGCATCTTTTGCACATCATTTTAAACCTTAAAATCTCTTGCCTTGTTCTTCTGAAATGAGGAAAAACGTTTCCCTATCTTCACTTTCCAGCCCACTCATGGTTTTGAAATTCTCTATCAGATCTCCGCTCAACTTTCTTCTATAGGAAGGATATAATTAATCTGAAGAGGGTTCAAAAGAGATTTACCAGGATGTTGCCAAGTATGGAAGATCTATATTATAAAGAAAAGCTGGATAGGCTGGGACTTTTTTCACTGGAGCATAGGAGGTTGAGAGGCGACCCGATAGTAATTTGTAAAATACCAAGGTTTAGATAGAGTTAATGGTAGCTGTCTTTTCACTAGATTAGAGGAATTTCAAGACTGTGGGGCACAGTTTTAAGGTGAGAGGAGAGAGATTTTAAAAAGACATAAGTGACCATTTTTTTACGCTGAAGGTACTTGGCATGTGGAATGAACTTCCTGAAGATGTGGTGGATGTGGGTATAATTGCAACATTTAAAAGACATTTGGATTGATAGGGGTATGGGCCAGGAGCAGGCAGGTGGGACTAGTTTAGTTTGAGATTATGTTCGGCTTGGACTGATTGGGCCAAAGAGTCTGTTTCCATGCTGTATGACTGTATGACTATTACTCTATAACAGTCTCAACTTTTTCAATCTATCCCCATGACTGAAGTTTCTCAGTTCCTAAACCATTCTCATAAATTGTTTCAACACTCTCCAATGTATTCACACCTCTGCTTTAATGTGGCACCTACAACTGCATACCATTCTCTGGTATGCTGAGGTCTAACCAGTGTCTTATATAAGTTCAGCGTCATCTCCTTGCTCTTGTACTCTATGCTGCTATGAATACCTTGAGGATACCTTATCCATTTATTATCTAGTTTTCCTGCCACCCTCAATGATCTGTGCACAGTTGATCAGCAGACTTGTGGCCACTCACTGCCTATACATTTAAAAGACATTTGCCCAGTTACATGAATAGGAAAGGTTTAAAGGGATATGGGCCAAATGCAGGTAAATGAGACTAATTTAGTTTCGGAAACTTGGTCAGCATGGATGAGTGGGACCAAATAGACTGTTTTCATGCTGTATGACTCTATGACACGGGACATGGCCACAAGCTGTTAATGATCTCCTTTGCTCCACTGAGTTGCCTTCATTTTTGAGGCTTCCATTAGGCAACGTGTGATGTTGCATTTGGTGGGGAGGGGCTCAGATCATGTCAGACAATTGCATGTTAGTGAAAGGCGGCCGATTGTCTTAGCGCATCTTGGTGAAACTCCATCATTGTGTTTGTGTTAGTCTTTATGGGGGAAAATTACTGTGTTTTCGTCTTTACAGGAGAAATGGACACACACTATAAAGAGATGCACAAAACCAATGGAGGCATCCCTGATGTGGACCTCGACAGAGGAGAAGGCCTTTCATAAGATGCTTTTCATAAAATTCAAGCTACTTGAAAACTATGTTCAAATTATTTTGATGTTCCACTGCATTGTAGCACTGTGCCCACTGATGAACGTAATCTTCAAAGACAATGGACTGTGTGTTATGATCCTTTGGATAAGTGGTGGTTCTATTGAATTTTACAGTGGCTTTCTTTCATCAGGCCTAGTGGGATATCTCACCGTATTATCTGGGACTTGCTTCATTAACCACCCATCATGCCCTCAGGTCTTTACTGTTTTCTGGTGCTAATCTGACTCTGCCATCTCTCCAGAGATAGATGAACTCGCCACTCATCTGAGATCCTGAAACAGAGCGGCATCCCTGGTACCCGCCATCTTTAAAATGCTGTTGCATACATGGACAAGCACTGGCATTCCAGCACTGCCCTGCACCATTTCTCACATTTCCCCCAGACATGGTAGACAAAAGAAAATTAGTGCCCTCCTGATAGACGTGGTGTTGCAAAGGAGGGACATCCTCTTCCCCAGGATTGACTGGGGGAGGTGGGGGGAACACAACTCCACATTGTGACAACCTGGTCTGAAGTTACTACCTGGGTCAGTGCAGTCTCAACTGTCCAGAAACATGCTCAGAAATGTAATAAGAAGATCAGTAACCTTCTCTGTTCCACCACAGTAAGCACCACCACCTTCACTTTACTACCTGGCCCCTATTTTATCTGTGTACCGGCCTCAGCCGCCCCTTTCCTTCCACTTGATTTCCCTCCACCTCCCCAAATATCAATCTCCCACATGACTAACCCTGCTTATCTTCTCCACTGCCTACTCATTCCCCGTGATACCTTGCTCCCACCTGCATCAGTATTATCAGCTCTGCCAGCTGCTTTCAAATCACACAATCCCTCCCTCGCTCCCATTCCAAGAGAAGACAGTCCACATGAGAGCAGAAAGAGCATGGACGGATGGTGGGATGCCAAGAAGGTGCAGGACTGCAGCCACACTGTGGGACCTGATTGCCATAAGTATGCAATCGTCTGGCTGTGCCCAAGGGGAGGTTATGGCTGTCATGAAGAACCAGGTCGAACACTCTCAGGATCTGATAGAGATGTGTACACTAGCCATTGGTCCTCACGATGATCAGCAATATGACAGAGGTGGTTGGGTCATCTTGTATATCATAAAGATGCAGGACACTGCCAGCTGCCAGCTAGCAGGAGGAGGAACCATGTACAGGCTCCTCGGAAGTCTCCTCTTGCATGGAATTGTCGTCAATAGTTGGATCTGGGCCTGAGAGGTGTGTAGCACACAGTGAGGTCTGGGAGTTCTGTAACACACAGTGAAGCCGAGGAGGTATGTAACATACAGTGGTGTCTGGGAAGTATGTAACATATAGTGAGGCCTGAGAGGTATGTAATAAATAGTGAGGCCTGGGGAAGTGTGTAGCACACAGTGAGGCCTGGGAAGTGTGTAGCACACATTAAGGTAAGGGAGGTATGTCACACACAGTGAGACCTGGGAGGTGTGTCACACACAGTGAGGTAAGAGAGATATGTCACACACAGTGAGATAAATGAGGTGTGTCACACAGTGAGGCCTGGGAGGTGTGACACACACAGTGAGGCCTGGGAGGTGTGTCACACACAGTGAGGCCTGGGAGGTGTGTCACACACAGTGAGGCCTGAGAGGTGTGACACACACAGTGAGGCCTGGGAGGTGTGTCACACACAGTGAGGCCTGAGAGGTGTGCAGCACACAGTGAGGCCTGGGAGGTGTGTCACACACGTGAGGCCTGGGAGGTATGTCACACACAGTGAGGCCTGAGAGGTGTGTCACACACAGTGAGGCCTGAGAGGTGTGACACACACAGTGAGGTCTGGGAGGTGCATCACACACAGTGAGGCCTGGGAGGTGTGTCACACACAGTGAGGCCTGAGAGGTGTGCAGCACACAGTGAGGCCTGGGAGGTGTGTCACACACAGTGAGGCCTGGGAGGTGTGTCACACACAGTGAGGCCTGAGAGGTGTGTCACACACAGTGAGGCCTGAGAGGTGTGACACACACAGTGAGGTCTGGGAGGTGCATCACACACAGTGAGGCCTGGGAGGTGTGTCACACACAGTGAGGCCTGAGAGGTGTGCAGCACACAGTGAGGCCTGGGAGGTGTGTCACAAACGTGAGGCCTGGGAGGTATGTCACACACAGTGAGGCCTGGGAGGTGTGTCACACACAGTGAGGCCTGAGAGGTGTGTCACACACGTGAGGCCTGGGAGGTGTGTCACACACGTGAGGCCTGGGAGGTATGTCACACACAGTGAGGCCTGGGAGGTATGTCACACACAGTGAGGCCTGGGAGGTGTGTCACACACAGTGAGGCCTGGGAGGTGTGACACACACAGTGAGAGCGGAGAGGTGTGTCACACCCAGTCAGGCCGGGGAGATGTGTAGCACACTGTGAGGTAATAGATAATGGTTGCTATTGTTGAAAGCCAGCAGGCATGTGTCCTCCGCAGTGAATGGGTCAATGTGGAGTGTTGTCACTCCATGAAGGGTCTTGCACCACTGGGTTTGCAGCCCCATCCCTACACAGGTCAAGGTACATGTCCTGTCCACTCTGGGTACGGTAGCGGTCAGTTCCTTTCTAACAGAAACAAAGGAGTAGAAGATGGCCATTCAACCGGTCGATCCTGCCCCATCATTTCAATAAGTTCATGGCTGATCGAACACTTCAGTGCCTTGTACACACTGAAATAACCCTTTGGAGTCTGGCATCCCATCACCTAGCACTCTTTATTTACAGTTTAATAACCTTTGACTGCCTTTCACTGAGTCAGGTATTCAGGGATTCAATATCATTGACATTCACCCTTTTATGTCAGCCAGGACTCCTGATTGGACGTGATTAACTGCACTAATCAGGGAACTCATATTCTATGAGGTCCAGCTGGCTGACCTCATTCCAATCACTACACACACCTCATTCCCTTAACCCCGTGTGCCACTAGTCATCACATTGTCTTCCTGCAAACTGCAAAGATGTGCTTATCTGAGCATTTGGGAAAGCTATTTGCTGAAAACCGGCAGGGTCCATCTTTAAGAAGCAGAGTAATGTATCCACAAGTTCAACCACGTAGTTACACCGTTAACTCATTCTGTCATTCCCTTCAAATCAAACAAATGAGGAGAGGCCAGAAGATTTCAAAAAAACTTCTGTTGAAGCCAGGAAGGGCCAAGTTAGGCCCTCCTGCTCTGTTCATCTCCCCACCCATGCCCAAACAATAAATAGGTCCTCCAGCAATCTTAGCCACCACCTTACCTTCAAGTAACACATTGCATTGCCTTTCTGTTGGTCCCAGGGTGACCAACTGAATGAGTGCATATTAATGAAACTTGTTTTAAAATGGTCTCGGCCTCATGCTGCTAAAGCCAGCAGTTTGATGCTGCGCACATGCCCAGTCCCATTTGCCTGATTCTTAACCCAAGGGAGAAAAAGATGGATTATGATGTCACTCTTTAGGAAATTCTTTTAATATTTTAAGACACATTTGTCAGTCATTAATAGTTGTTGTGGCAGATTGTGATGCTAATACTGTACAGGGGCAAAGTTGGGGCGAAGATTAGAAAAAACTAATGCAGTATTCAATTTTCTCCATTGACCTGAAACATTTAACCCTGTTTCCTTCTTCACACCTGCTGCTTGACCGCTGTGTATTTCCAGAATTTTCCATTTTTTTTGTTGGAGCTTGCCAATAACTGCAGCTTTTCATTTTTGATTAGTCTGACCTCATAACTGTTTGTAAATAAGTGGACAGTGTTAGAATGAATTTGCTGATTGACTGTCTTCTGATGGTGCTGCTGTTTGGGCCAGAATTGTGGAATCAGACCAATCAATATACCGAGGAAAAGCTGGATGCTTTCAACAGCAGATGCTCAAGAAAGGTTCCAGAAATTAATACACAATACAGAACAAAGAAATGGGAGGAATCAAATAACAGTGGAGTGGTAATATGTTCTGCATAGTTTAGCCATGTGATAATAGGGAACAAAAATTAGACTTGCAAAAAACACTTGGCAGAATACCAGGAGATATAAGATAAGGGTACGTTGACAGACACCTGGCTGAGAATAATATAAAACTCTCTCCATCGGGAGGATGATTCAAAGCTGATGCGCTGGTGTTTTGCAGCCAGATGTGATGGCACCCTACAATGGAATGTGTCTTAAGCAACTAAAACAGAAGAAATGTAGCTTAATCTTTAACTGTTGTAACTGCATATGGAAATCGTATAACCTCCTCTGGCCAAATATGCCTGAGAAATGTGAACGTCATTTTCTTAGTGTGATTGGTTAAACATTCACTTCTGGGACACCATATTTTCCTAATCTCGACCACACCTACTGGGGCCCTGTTCCCTAAATCCCCAATACTGTTTCACCTAAAAAAAAATGATTTAGGAACTTAGAAACATCGCAAATAGGAGCAGGCCTAGGCCATTTGACCCATCAAACCTGCTCCACTATTCCACATGATCATGGCTGGTACTCTAACTCAAAGCCATGCTATCACCCTCTCCCCATACTCCTCCATACCTTTACCTCTTGAAATCTGCTTCTTTCTTAAATATATGCAATTACTTCACCTTCGGAGGCTTCTGTGGTATAAAATTCCACCGATTCACCATCCACTAAGTGAAGGAATCTCTCCTCATCTCAGTCTGAATTGGTGTGCCATGTATCCTGAGACTGCGACCTGTAATTATGGACTCCTGGGCTAGGGGAAACATCATTTCTGAATCTTATCTGTCTGGCTGTGAAAAATATTATATGTTCCAATGAGATTTCCTCTCATTCTTCTAAACCCCAATGAATACAGGTCCTGACAATCCAACTTCTCCTCATAAACAAGCCTGTCTCTGAGCTATCAGTCTGGTGAACCTTTGCTGCATTCATTCTATAGCGACTACATCTTTTCTTAGGTATGGAGAACAAAACTGCATGTAATACCCCAGGGAAGATCTCACCAAAACCCTGTAGCTGCTGTAGTAAGATTCTTTGCTCCTGTATACAAACCTTCCAAGCAATGAAGGAGGAGAAAGTGAGGACTGCAGATGCTGGAGATCAGAGCTGAAAATGTGTTGCTGGAAAAGCGCAGCAGGTCAGGCAGCATCCAAGGAACAGGAGAATTGACGTTTCGGGCATAAGCCCTTCTTCATGAATCTTCCTGAAGAAGGGCTTATGCCCGAAACGTCGATTCTCCTGTTCCTGGATGCTGCCTGACCTGCTGCATTTTTCCAACAACACATTTTCAGTTCCAAGCAATGAAGGCCAAAGTACCATTTGCCTTCCTAGTTGCTTGCTGCACCTGTGTGTCAGATCTCTTTGTACACCAACCTTGCCAAATCCATCAACATTTAGTTACTAATCTACCATTTTGTTTTTCCAACTGAAAAAGACAACTTCACATTTATCCACTTCGAAAGCAAATGTGGATCTATATTACACTTGATTCCCACGTGCAAATCAGTAACATATATTGTGTATAGCTGGGACCTAAACACTAGCAGTACCCCATTTGCACTTGCTACTCCAAAAATGACCCATTTATTCCTACACTTTGGTTCCTGTCTGCAAATCAATTCTCAACCATGTTAGTAAACTGTTATCAATTCCATATATTAATACGCTTTGAAATTTTATTATGGCCTATTATGCAGGTCTTTGTCAAAAGCTTTCTGAAAATCCAAGTACACCACATCCACTAGATCACCCTCATCTCCCTCCATGAGTTATATCCTCAAAAACTCCAGTAGATTTGTCAAGCACATTTTCCTTTTCATAAACTCATTGTGGCTTTGTCTCATATCATTGGTATTTTCTAAGTGTCCTGTTGTTGCATTCTTTATAGTAGACTCCAGCATTTTCTCTGTCGCTGATATTCAGCTAAGCAGCCTGCAATTCCCAGTTTTCTCACTCCTTCCTTTTTTAAACAGTTGGGTTATATTCATCATGCTCTAAATTGCTAGGACAGTTCCAGAATCTATAGAATTTAGAAGGTGACAGCCAATGCATCTATTATTTCCATGGTCAACTCTTTTAACACCCTGGAATGTAAACGAACAGGCACAAGGGATCTGTTACTTTTCAGTCCCTTTAATTCAATGCCATTGTTTTCAATAATATTAATCTCCTTCAATTCCTCTGTCCCAGTGGATTCCTGTTTTCCTTGTGCTTCTGGGAGGTTATTTATTTTATTCCAAGAATACAGACCTAAAGTAATTGTTTAATTGCACTGCCATTTCTTGTTTACCATTACCATTTTTCCCATTTCAGACCGTAAAGGACCCACAATTGTCTGCACTAATCTTTTACATTTAATATACTTAATTTCTTACAATCTGCTTTTATGTTCCTTGCAAGTTTACTCTCAAATTCTATTCCCCACTTAACTAACTTTCAGGTCCTCCTTTCCTGAATTCTAAACTCCTCCCAGATCGCAAGCCTGATACTTTTTCGAGTAACATTATAGAACTCCCATTTGGATCTATTATGACTATTACTGTTAATTCTTTTGTTAGCCATTGTTGAGTCACCTTTCCTATTGTGTTCTTTTGGCTGGAAAGAATTTGTAACTATTGCAATGCAACTAGTCACTCCTTAAATACAAGCCATTGCTCATATATTGTTCTGCCTTTTAATGAAGTGACCTAATCTATCACAACCAAATTATCCCTCTTACCTTCCCAGTTCACTTTGTTTAAGTTTAGTATCCTACTTTCAGATCAGACTACTTCACTTTCTATCCAAACAAAGAATTCCAGTGTGTTATGCCGTCATAGTATAATACAGTTCAGAAACACACTTTTCAGTCCATTTCATCTGTGCCGATCAGATATTCTAAACTAATCAATCTCATTTGCCAGAATTTGGCCCATATCCCTCTAAACGTTTCAGATTCATATACCCATCCAAATACCTTTTAAATGCTGCAATTGTACCAGGCTCCACCAACTCCTCTGGCAGCATATTCCATACACGCACCACCCTTTGCATGAAGAAGTTGCTCCTCGGGTCCCTTGTAAATATTTTCACTCTCACCTTAAACCTATGCCCTCACATTTATCTCAATTAATCTCCATTTGCTACTCCTTGGCCTTTTGGCCCATCTGATCAATGTTCTGTTGTATTCTGAGTGGTCACATCTCACAACAAGATTAATAACTAACCCTGTCTTATTACACAATCCAAATCGCAGATAGCCTGTTTCCTATTTGGTTCATCAATGTACCATTGTAAAATAACATCTTGTAAGCATTCCAGGAATTCATCCACCACAGTTTCCCATATCTGAGTTGATAAAAGTCACTCATGACTACTATAGGGCCCTTACTACTTACTAATCTTCTGTTAAATGCCAGCCCCTACCCTTCCAGTAATATAAAGGACCATTGGTAATTCCCAATACTCTTTTCTGATCCTTTTTGCTACTCGGCACCACCCTAACTGAATCCACATCTAAATTTCTGCACCATATGCTTTTTCACTATCAATGCCACCCTACCTCCTTTCTGCCTGTTCTTCCTGAACAACAAAAGGTCGAATACCATTTGTTGTTCAGTTCCTAGACATGGTCACTTTGCATGTCTTAATGATCTCAATTATATTGTGCCCATTTTCGATATTTGTGCTGTTAATGCTTCTATTTTATTGCAAGCGCTTTGCGCATTCAGATAAAATACCTTTAGACTTGTCTTTTTGACATTTCACACATTTATTTGGTACAATGGCCCTAATGGCTGCTAGCCTTTCTTTCCCCTGTCATCCAATTGCTCTTTCTACTTTTCTATCTTACACTTCTACCTTTGTTTCCCTCAATCTTGTCTTTCTGCTTGTCATAGCTTCCTGCTACTCTACTTTAAATCATCTACCACAATACTAGTAAACATTCCTGTGAGAATATTGGAGTTTTTTTTCCTGTTGGAGTGCATCCTGGTCAATCTATATGGATCACATCTTCCCCAGAATTGGACCCAATTTCTCAAGAATCTAAATCAGGAATCTAAATCTCAAGAGTCATAGAGATGTACAGCATGGAAACAGACCCTTCAGTCTAACCTGTCCATGCCGACCAGATATCCCAACCCAATCTAGTCCCACCTGCCAGCACCTGGCCCATATCCCTCCAAACCCTTCCTATTCATATACCCATCCAAATGCCTCTTAAGTGTTGCAATTGTACCAGCCTCCACCACTTCCTCTGGCAACTCATTCCATGCCTGTACCACCCTCTGTGTGAAAACGTTGCCCCTTAGGTCTCTTTAATATCTTTCCCCTCTCATCTTAAACCAATGCCCTGGCAACATCCTTGTAAATCTTTTCTGAACCCTTTCAAGTTTCACAACAACTTTCTGATAGGAAGGAGACCAAAATTGCATGCAATATTCCAATAGTGGCCTAACCAATGTCCTGTACAGCCACATGATCTCCCACCTCCTGTACTCAATACTCTGACCAATTGGCCCATCTGGTCAAGATCCTGGTGTAATCTGAAGAAACCCTTTTCGCGATCCACTACACCTCCAATTTTGGTGTCATCTGCAAACTTACTAATTGTACCCTTTATGCTTGCATCTAAATCATTTATGTAAATGATAAAAAGTAGAGGGCCCAGCACTGATCCTTGTGGCACTCCACTGGTCACAGGCCTCCAGTCTGAAAAACAACCCTCCACCATCACCCTCTGTCTTCTACCTTTAAGCCAGTTCTGTATCCAAATGGCTAGTTCTCCCTGTATTCCATGAGATCGAACCTTGCTAATCAGTCTCCCATGGGGAACCTTGTTGAATGCTTTATTGAAGTCCATACAGAACACAACTACTGCTCTGCCCTCATCAATCCTCTTTGTTACTTCTTCAAAAAACTCAATCTAGTTTGTGAGAGATAATTTCACATGCACAAAGCCATGTTGACTATCCCGAATCAGTCCTTGCCTTTCCAAATACATGTACATCCTGGCCCTCAGGATTCCCTCCAACAATTTGCCCACCACCAACGTCAGACTTACCGATCTATAGTTCCCTGGCTTGTCCTTACCACTCTTCTTCAACAGTGGCACCACATTTGCCAACCTCCAGTCTTCCGGCACCTCACCTGTGACTATTAATGATAGAAATATCTCAGCAAGAGGCCCAGCAATCACTTCTCTAGCTTCCCATAGAGTTCTCGGGTACACCTGATCAGATCCTGGGGATTTATCCGCCTTTACCCATTTCAAGACATTCAGCACTTCCACCTCTGTATTATGTGCATTTTTCAAGATGTCACCATCTATTTCCCTACAATCTATATCATCCATATCATTTTCTACAGTAAATACTAATGCAAGATACTCAATAATATCTCCCCCATTTTCTGTGGCTCCACACAAAGGTCGTCTTGCTGATCTTTGAGGGGCCCTATTCTCTCCCTAGTTACCCTTTTGTCCTTAATGTGTTTGTAAAAACCCTTTGGATACTCCTTAATTCTATTTGCCAAAGCTATCTCATGTCCCCTTTTTGTCCTCCTGATTTCCCTCTTAAGTATACTCCTACTTCCTTTATATTCTTCTAAGGATTCACACGATCTATCCTGTCTATACCTTACATATGCTTCCTTTTTTTTCTTAATCAAACCCTCAATTTGTTTAGTCATCCAGCATTCCTTACACCTACCGGCCTTTCCTTTCACCCTGACAGGAATATATTTTCTCTGGACTCTCGTTATCTCATTTCTGAAGGCTTCCCATTTTCCAACTGTTCCTTTACCTGCGAACATCTGCCCCCAATCAGCTTTTGAAAGTTCTTGCCTAATACCGTCAAAATTGGCCTTTCTCCAATTTAGATCTTCAACTTTTAGATCTGGTCTATCCTTTTCCATCACTGTTTTTAATCTAATAGAATTATGGTCGCTTTCCCCTAAGTGCTCCCCCACTGACACCTCACTCACCTGCCCCTGTCTGATAGACTAGAACAGATTGAGGAAAGGCCTCAGGAACACTTTGGCTGAAGAACAGAATGCTGTTTTCATAGTTTTAATCAGATTGACATCTCCATACCAACAGTCAAAAAATGTGGTGCTGGAAAAGCATAGCTGGTCAGGCAGCATCTGAGGAGCAGGAGAGTTGACGTTTCAACCTTAAGCTCTTCATTAGGAATGGCATTTGTGGCTGTGCTTTTCCAGCTCCACTCTTTTTGACCCTTATCTCCAGCATATGCAGCCTTCACTTTTTCCATCTCCGTGCCAATAACCTGTTTTCCAATGATGTCAATGAACCAGCCTCAATTGCTATCGGTCATAATTTTTTTTTGTCTAATTAATAAATCTTTGCTATCTAAACCGCTGTTTCTTTGACATAATATTAAAATTAGAATTAGACCATTCAAGGATGACATCTGTATGGACATCTTTATAAATAGAGTATTGTGTATCTGGAACCATCTTCCTCTGAATGTCCTCATGGCTAAATGAATTAAAATTACAAAACTGAGACTGACAGACTTTGATGAGGCACAGATATTAAGACTTACAGAGCCAGAGAGGGCAGATGCAGTTGAGATGCAGATCAGTAATGACCTAATTGTTTGGCAGAATAGGCTCGAGGGGCTGAATGGCCTACTCTTCCTTCAAACTTAACAGGAGAGAAAGAAAAATTTGATCAAACTAGTATACATACTGCTTCCATTTTTCATACTGAGATTTTTTTTGCATCAGACTCACTCAAGCTAATTGCGCACTAAAAGGTTTATTTTTTAAGTTTTATTCATGCATTCACAAGTGTGCTTTGATCTATAATGTATCAGTTTCCATCTAAAGATATATTCACAAATCCTTTGAGGCACACATACACTTACATCAGAAAGTACTGCTTAATGCTGCACATTATTCTGGCAAAGGACATTCGCTAGGCTTGGGATGTGGTGTTTCCTTTCTTTCAAGTTAGTTTATGTATATGAAATGCAGTCGATATCAGGAAGCTGCCAGGTCCAGCAGATTTATTAAGGATTGAATGTTCTTTCAGTCCATCATGGGTTCGTTAGAAGTGTTTGGATAAGAGGCTTCTCTGAAACTCATATGTTACACATTACACATCTGGATATTACAACATGGTGGTGTCACTTGATGCCAGGAGGTTTTTTTTTTATTTTTTCCAGCTCCACATGTTTGCAAAGTCCTTCAGCTCTACTTTTGAGACAACATTTCATCTTTTAAAAAGTTAGCTCGTTTCCACGTCAGAGATTTTTTTCCTCAACAGCAACTTGGGCTAATTTTCTCCAAGATTTAATTTTGTGGAATACTCTTCCAGCTGCCAGGAAGCTCAGCAAAACACACTTTATTTTAGATGATGGAGACAGCCTGATGATCTGAATAAGATGTCCAGAAGGTTGTGTGAGGTTGCTGGGGAATTGTTTACATTAGGTTACTGGCAATGGAATTTCCTGAGAGTTTTTTGGAAAAGTTAGTGCAATTTTACATACTGCGAAAATTAGAGCAGCTGATTGGGTAGGTTCCAAGGAACTTCCTGGTGTTTGTCTGTGGAGTTTGTCTGATTGTTTTATCGAGGTAAATTCTAAGTGTTCTAAAGGAACATGCTTATGATTTTGACAGAAACAGCAAGTGGAGGAAATTCTTCCCAAAATATTTCTGGTGTCACTAACATATTGCGGTCAGGATACTTCTAACATGTACTTGTGTTGTGGCAATAGCAGCAGAGTATTAACTCTGGTGACCCCTGAGAGAATTAAAGTCAATCTATGTATGAGAAGGTGTCACATATTGGTCAGTCACTAATCGGGTTTGGGAATGTTGGTTTGATTTTGTTTTCAGTTGCTAGTTTGTGGATGAAGATCTTGTATCCAAGCCTCTAATCCAGAAGCTTTGGGTTCACGTCCCACGTGAGGACCGGATGACTAAGAAAGACACATTCACAACACATCCAAAGAGGTTGGCCCTCTCCAAGGTAGAACTCATGTCACTGCAGAGAATTGAATCACAGAAAAGTGCCAAAGGAATGCCATTTGGCCCATCATGTCAGCACTGGCTCTCCAAATGAGCATTACAACAGTGTCCTACATCTACCTTTTCTCCAAAACCCTGCACATTGTTTATTTTTAAATATCATCCAATCCCTAAGTGACTACATCAACTTAACTGCCTCCATCACACTTCCAGGCAGTGCACCCCTCAAACTTGTGGTGTGAATGTCTTTTCTCACATTACATTTACTTCTTCTGCAAATTACATTATATCTGCGCCGCCTCATTCTCGATCCATTTACAGTGGGGAAAGTTTCTCCTGATCTATTGAAATCCTTCATGATTTTGAAATCTATCAATTTTCCTCTTAACCTTCTGCTATACAAGGAAAACAGATCTAATTTCACCTATTCTTCCCCATAATTCATGTATCTTATTCCTTGAACCATTCTTGTAAAGCACTTTTACAATCCCTCCCATGCAGTTACTGTCTTCCTGAATTGTTGTACCCAAAACTGTACACAACACTCCAGCTGAGGTCAAACTAGTGTCGTATACATATGTTCAGCATGATCTCTTTGCTGTAATTCTCTCAGCCCCGAAGGCTGCTTATACAGAGCTTCCAAACCCACAATGACTGCCATTTGGAAGGACAATGTTGGTGCTTTAATGGGGCATGTCTTCACCTATGCACATGGGGTGAATATGGTCATTGTCAATAAACCATCCTCTGGGATGCTGGTGCTGAGTGTTGAAGATGGTAATCCAGAAAGGCAAGCAACCAGTTGGATTTGCCAGGTAGTAGCTCTGACTTTCATGTCAGGAATTCTCTATTTTCTATCTAGAATGGCATCCTGCATATTAATGAGGTGAAATTCATTGGGATTAAGGATAATCTCTGTTATTAGGCCTTTTGCTGCTCACTACCAAGACTCTATTCTTCATGCCTGGAACTCTTTTGGAAAAGAGACTTGTTGCTCCCAATGTCAAGTCTTGGTTCTAGATCTCGATGGGAACAGTTATAGAGTCATAGAGATGTACAGCACGAAAACAGACCCTTCGGTCAAACTCATCCATGCTGACCAGATATTCCAACCCAATTTAGTCCCACCTGCCAGCACCTGGCCTATATCCCTCCAAACCCTGCCTATTCATATACCCATCCAGATGATTTCTAAATGTTGCAATTATACCAGCCTCCACCACTTCATCTGGCAGCTCATTCCATACACATACCAACCACTGCTTGAAAAAGTTTCCCCTTAGGTCTCTTTTGTATCTTTCCCCTCTCACCCTAAACCTATGCCCTCTAGTTCTGAACTCCCCCAGGGGAAGAGAGACTTTGTCTATTCATCCTTTCCATGCCCATCATGATTTTATAAACCTCTGTAAGGTTACCCCTCAGCCTCCAATGCTCTGGGGAAAACAGACCCAGCCTACCCAACCTCTCCCTATAGCTCAAATTTTCCAACCCTGGCGACATCCTTGTAAATCTTTTCTGAACCCTTTCAAGCTTCACAACATCTTTCCGATAGGAAGGAGACCAGAATTGCATGCAATATTCCAAAAGTGGGCAAAAGTGAGGACTGCAGATGCTGGAAACTAGAGTTTGGGTCAGAGTGGTGTTGGAAAAGCACAGCAGGTCAGGCAGCATCCGAGCAGCAGGAAAATCGACGATTCAGGCAAAGGCCCTTCATCAGGAATGAAGGTTCCTGATGAAGAGCTTTTGCCCAAATTGTCTATTTTCCTGCTCCTCGGATGCTGCCTGACCTGCTGTGCTTTTCCAACACCACTCTGATCTATATTCCAAAAGTGGCCTAACCAATGTCCTGTACAGCTGCAACATGACCTCCCAAATCCTGTACTCAACACTCTGACCAATAAAGGAAAGCATACCAAACACCTTAGTCAGCTTTACTTACCATGTCCAACTAGTCAGTGCAACTGTGATCAATTTTTATCATACACTGATTACATCTTGCTGTTGGGAAAAGTGCCCCTTCTGGTAAAGACTTACATATGGTTTATCGTCTATTCCTATTAACTGAACAAGCTCTTCAGCTCAGTAGAAAGAAGAGTATCGGTGGCATTTTTCTAGCCTATTACAAGCAGTCAGTGGCTAGCTCTGAAAATATATGACATGGTGATCAGTGGTGTGTTCATTGCTTAAATATATCAAGGTAAAAATGAATAAAAATTAATTTGACCCAGGATGAAAATGGTCTAGAGGACAAATAATTTTACCACTTAAAAGCCATCAAGCTTTATGAATACTCAGTCAGCAGCAGCAATTACTTAAACAGAAATCAGTCTGCAGAACTTGAAAAGGAACAATAGCACAAAAATAATACTCTTGACAAAAACGTTCACCTCAGAGCTAGTATGAAATGTAGATAGTGCAGGCTATAAAAAGAATAAAATGACTAGAAGTGTTATGCAGTTACAAGGTCCTTAGAGGAGAGGGCATTGTGGGGGCAATCCCAATTAAAGGTTTGGCTGGGAAGCAATCATTTTCCTACTCCAGATATAAAGTTGAAGATCCGTATTGACAAACAGATAAAATCTTAAAATAACAGCCCAAATGGCCAGGCCATAAAGGATAAAACTAAAAGAGAAACATTTACTAGTTATCTTCAGCATTGTTACCTCGATGAGCACCCTTCACAGGTTACAGATGCAGCAATTAAGTCAAGGGCTATTATGTTTATTTATACCAAAGCCACAGCTTTGAGGATATTGTGAACATATTGGTAGTGTCAAATGGGTGATATAAAAGATTTGTAAGACCAAAGAGTAACTGAAGAAAATAAAAAGACTTTATATGTACAATAGAATTTTAAGATTTATAACTTAAACTGCAGATTTGGTGGGAAATGTATTAAGGCGACAGATATTACAATTTCTTTGAAAACCATGAAAAGACGCATACATTATGTTTGAACACCATGAAAGATGGAAAACCATCCACCTTAAACTGCAGAAGGTAGGAAAATTTCAGTTAGCCTGCAGAATGTGCAAGTCTACAGTTGCTCACAAAAAGGCAGAGAAATTCATAGTAAGCAGTACAGAAACACACAATTGTTATTTACTAGAAATGAAAGCCTTTAAAAAAGTAGAAAATAACAGCATTGTCAACAATACCATTTTTAAAGCTTTTGTTTAAAAGTAAAGAAATTATCATTGTGCAACACAGACTTTAAAAGCTTGAAGAAACGTCAATACAAGTGGGCTACAAACAGAAATGAAATACTGTAAGATTAAAATCTTGAAATCCAGCAGATCACAAGCAATATTTTGATGCTGCAAATTTAATCAGGTCTAAAGAACAATCACATTTGAAAGAAAGGGCATGAGAAATAATATTTCCATCAAGATTTAAAGTCAGAGATGGATCAAACAGAACACAGGAAGGGACATCTTAAAGAAAACAATTCCTAAGAAATGGGATTGCTTCAAAATTAAACTCAATACATGATGCTGAACAGACATTTTTGCTACTGTGTTTAGTAATCCTATAGTTTACATATTTAAATAGTCAAAATATTTAAAAGACAATAATGCATTGAGTACAATTTAACTGCTTTCAATATGACTTTGATCTGAGAAGAAGAGTATGAATTAAAGAAGAGTTCAGTATCCAAGGAAATCCATGGATAATTCCATAACAACATTTACAGGTTAGAAGCCGTCTGTGACAATGGAGCTTTGAAAGCAATATTCAAAAGAATTGGATTTTTTTTTGTAATTATTGATATAGTACAAGAATTAGAACAGAATCCCTACAGAGTGGAAGCAGGTCATTCTGCCCATCAAGTCCACACTGACCCTCCAAAAAGCATCCCACCTAGATCCACACCCCTACATTATCCCTATAACTCTGCATTTCCCATGGCTAATTCACCTAACCTGCACATCCCTGGACACTATGAGCAATGTAGCATAGCCAATCCACTTAACATACACATTCCTGGACACTATGGGCAATGTAGCATGGCCAATCCATCTAACCTGCACTTCTTTGGACTGTGGGAGGAAACTGGAGCACTTGGAGGAAACTCACACAGACACGAGGAGAATGTGCAAACTCCACATAGACAGTCACCCAAGGCTGGAATCAAACCCAGGTCCCTGGTACTGTGAGGCAGCAGTGCTAACCACTCAGCCACCCTGCTGTCCTACTGGGCAATTAATGGCAACCCAGGAACTTAACAGCAAGTTTACAGTGGTTGGTACATCAAACATATGGCAATTTATTTCAAAACTTAACAAGGTGCTTGAGGAAGTATGGTTCAAAGGTGTTAGGTAGATACTCAGGTATCAGACTTGAGAAATTCACCCAATTTTAGGATAAAAGAAAGCAGTAGATATGTTTGGAATAAATATATTTAATAGCTCTGAACTTTCTTATCATTGCCTTTCCCAAATATTTCTGAGGTACCTGGCTAACTAGATGAGGGATTGTTCATAAACCAATAGTGTGTAAAGAAGTGAAAACAAAGCTGTTTTGTCTAGGAACTATATGGTAAACAGGTTATATACAATTTATTTAATATAAACAAAGACAAACCCATTTCAGATGGAAATAATAGAAACTCTTTTGGAATTCACCTATTATTTACAAATGTGCTTATATGTTGTGAGCATCACTGATTGATCCAGTATTTATTGCTTTCTTGGGCTACTGCAATCCATGGGGCTAGGTACACTCACAATATTATTGGAAAGGAAGTCCCAGGATGTTGAGCCAACAACAATAGTTCCACGCAGAATAATTTGTGTCCTGGAACTTGCAAGTGCTGATATTTCCATGTATCTGCCACATAGGTGGTAATGATCACAGATTTGGAAGGTGCTGTCAAATGATCAGTGGTGAGTTGCACCCGCGCATCATGCAGATGATATATACTGCTACCACTATGTGTCTATGTGGAGCTAGTCAAACATATAGAGATAATATATAACAACTTTTATCATCAAAGATGCTATATGAACCTTGTTGTTAAATTTGAAAGGGTTCAGAAATATTTCCAAGATGTTGCCAGAGTTGGAGGGTTTGAACAATAGGGAGAGGCTGAATAGGCTGGGGTTATTTTCCCTGAAGCATCAGAGACTGAGGGGTGACCTGATCGAGGTTTGTAAAATCATGAGGGGACATCAATAGAGTAAATAAATAAGGTCTTTTCCCCAGGGTAGGGGAGTCCAAAATTAGAGGTGAAGGTGAGAGGGAAAGATTTAAAAGGGACCTGAGGGCCAACTTTTTCACACGGAGGGTGTTGCGTGTATGGAACAAGTCTTTTGAATGAGACATATAACAACTAGTAAGTCATTGAGTGTTTTGTAGTGGAAAGACACATTTCGTCTCTGATTCAGCCTCTCACAGCAGGGATTAGTTCCTGCCATATACCTTTACTATCAGAAAAATTAACTTGCTGGCCAGACAACAGATTCTGTCTCTTGGATTTGCTCTCTCAGGAGCAGGAACTCCTCTTTGCTGATGCACTTACAGCAGAGCCAAAACTGTGGTTTGTAAATGCTAATTTTCATTCACAAGCAGTCTACATGAACAGAGTCTGTGGTTCTGGTTTCCTTCCCATCTTGTTTACTGTGTATTTCTGTGTATTGTTTTACTTCAATGTCACAAGATGGATTTATTCTTCACTAAGAACACACGGCAATCCCAACAAAATAGAAACATACTTCTGTATTTAAATGATGACATGTAAACTCCAGTAAATGCACACAACTTTAAGGCTATCACCATTTTGTATTCTTTGAGGAATGTTTTAGTTCATCTAACTTTAATCGCAAGGGAAAAGCTGGAAGTCCAGTTTCTGGATTTCTACCATAAGTGATTCATTCGTCAGCCACCAGAGTAGACACAATACTTACATATGCTCAGTGCCTAAAACAAGGTTGTTTTAGAAAGCATCAATTGAAAAAGAAAGAACAAGCCTTCCTTGTGAGGATCACTATAAAAGAATAACATGCATACAACTGGAATTTAGGCAGGAGTCATGGAGGTGAAGTTTGGGGTTAGTTACAGCGTATAAACTAATACATTCATGGCGCAGTTGATCAGACGAATGGACAAACACTGGAGCTTCAAGCACAGTGAGGATATACCATTGATACATTTTTCTGAATTTCACAAGAAATAGGGTTTCACATAAAAAGCAAAAACCAATTTTGATGTATTAACATCCAAATGTTATTTTCAACTGTTTCATTTTTAAACTCAAAAATAGCGCAGCAGCCAAATCATGTCTAATAATGGATAAACTCCCAAATGAGAGATGAGGTACCAACTGCCAGGAACTTATATATATCACCCTGCCTAGCATCCATCTGAACTGACCCTCAGATAAAGATTGGACATTTTTAGTCGTGGGAGAGCACAGCAGCTCTTGGGTGTTAGCCTTGGCTTACCAATCATAGGAGAAAGTGAGGACTACAGATGCTGGAGATCAGAGCTGAAAATGTGGTGCTGGAAAAGTGCAGCAGGTCAGGCAGCATCCAAGGAGTAGGAGAATTGACATTTCGGGCATGAGCCCTTCTTCAGGAATGAGGAAAGTGTGTCCAGCAGGCTAAAATAAAAGGTAGGGAGGAGGGACTTGGGGATCCCTCCATGACTCTCTCGTCAGGTCCATACCCCCCACCAACCCAACCTCCACTCCCGGCACCTTCCCCTGCAACCGCAAGAAATGCAAAACTTGCACCCACACCTCCCCCCTTACTTCCCTCCAAGGCCCCAAGGGATCCTTCCATATCCGCCACAAATTCACATGCACCTCCACACACATCATTTACTGCATCTGCTGCACCCGATGTGGCCTCCTGTATATTGGGGAGACAGGCCGCCTACTTGCGGAACGTTTCAGAGAACACCTCTGGGACACCCGGACCAACCAACCCAACCACCCTGTGGCTCAACACTTCAACTCCCCCTCCCACTCCACCAAGGACATGCAGGTCCTTGGACTCCTCCATCACCACACCACAACAACACGACGGCTGGAGGAAGAGCGCCTCATCTTCCGCCTAGGAACCCTCCAACCATAAGGGATGAACTCAGGTTTCTCCAGTTTCCTCATTTCCCCTCCCCCCACCTTGTCTCAGTCCCAACCCTCGAACTCAGCACCACCTTCCTAACCTGCAATCTTCTTCCTGACCTCTCCGCCCCCACCCCCACTCCGGCCTATCACCCTCACCTTAACCTTCTTCCACCTATCGCATTTCCAACGCCCCTTCCCCCAAGTCCCTCCTCCTTTTATTTTAGCCTGCTAGACACACTTTCCTCATTCCTGAAGAAGGGCTCATGCCCGAAACATCGATTCTCCTACTCCTTGGATGCTGCCTGACCTGCTGCGCTTTTCCAGCAACACATTTTCATCGCTTACCAATCATACTCTAGCCTTTAACTCAGAAGATTTATGTTCAACTTCCACTCCAACGTCTTCACCAATAATCTGTGTCATATGAAGGAGTGAAGAAGTGCATTTCAAATTTAAAAGGTCAAACTGAAATACTTTCTGCCCTCAGGTGATCATAAAGAGTAATATTTGAAGACAAACAGGTAAGGTACTCTGGCTGATGCTTACTCTGAAAACATCAATCTTTAATTTCATTGTTATTTATGGGACACTGCTGTGAATAAATTGGCTGCTAATTTTCTGCATTGCAACAATAACTTCATTAGTTAATAGTAGTCATGATTTGGAGATGCCGGTGTTTGGAGATCAGAGCTGAAAACGTGTTGCTGGAAAAGCGCAGCAGGTCAGGCAGCATCCAAGGAGCAGGAGAATTGACGTTTTGGGCATGAGCCCTTCTTCAGGAATGAGGAAAGTGTGTCCAGCAGGCTAAGATAAAAGGTGCATAAAGTTAAAAATCACACAACACCAGGTTATAGTCCAACAGGTTTAATTGGAAGCACTAGCTTTCAGACTACCACCTGATGAAGGAGCGGTGCCCCAAAAGCTAGTGCTTCCAATTAAACCTGTTGGACTATAACCTGGTGTTGTGTGATTTTTAATTTCATTTGTTGAAGATGATCACTAGGCTGAAAAGGATGTATGTATAAATGCATGTCATCTGTTTCATTTTTTTAAAAGGAGGCTTCAGTTCATTTTTTATTCTTCTTCCTATCTGCAAAAGACAGATTTTATCATATTTTCTATTTTATATCAGGTTCAATTTATCAAATCATCCACATTCACGAAATAGATGTACCCGAGAACTCTGTGGGAAGCGAGAGAAGTGATTGCTGGGCCTCTTGCTGAGATATTTGTATCATCGATAGTCACAGGTGAGGTGCCAGAAGATTGGAGGTTGGCAAATGTGGTGCTACTGTTTAAGGGCAGTAAAGACTAGCCAGGGAACTATAGACCGGTGAGCCTGACCTCAGTGGTGGGCAAATTGCTGGAGGGAACCCTGAGGGACAAGATGTACACGTATTTGGAAAAGCAAGGACTGATTAGGGATAGTCAACATGGCTTTGTGCGTGGGAAATCATGTCTCACAAACTTAATTAAGTAGATGTGATCTGTATGGACTTCAGTAAGGCGTTCGACAAGGATCCCCATGGGAGACTGATTAGCAAGGTTAGATCTCATGGAATACAGGGAGAACTAGCCATTTGGATACAGAACTGGCTTAAAGGTAGAAGACAGAGGGTGGTGGTGGAGGGTTGTTTTTCAGACTGGAGGCCTGTGACCAGTGGAGTGCCACAAGGATCAGTGCTAGGTCCTTTACTTTTTGTCATTTACATAAATGATTTGGATGCGAGCATAGGAGGTACAGTTAGTAAGTTTGTAGATGACACCAAAATTGGAGGAGTAGTGGACAGCGAAGAGGGTTACCTCAGATTACAACAGAATCTGGACCAGATGGGTCAATGGACTGAGAAGTGCCAGATGGAGTTTAATTCAGATAAATGCGAGGTGCTGCATTTTGGGAAAGCAAATCTTAGCAGGACTTAATGGTAGGGTCCTAGGGAGTGTTGCTGAACAAAGAGATCTTGGAGTGCAGGTTCATAGCTCCTTGAAAGTGGTTAGATAGGAGAATGAAGAAGGCGTTTGGTATGCTTTCCTTTAATGGTCAGAGTATTGAGTACGCGAGTTGGGAGGTCATGTTGCGGCTGTACAGGAATTGGTTAGGCTATGTTGGAATATTGCGTGCAATTCTGGTCTCCTTCCTATCGGAAAGATGTAATGAAACTTAAAAGGGTTCAGAAAAGATTTACAAGGATGTTGCCAGGGTTGGAGGATTTGAGCTACAGGGAGAGGCTGAACAGGCTGGGGCTGTTTTCCATGGAGCATCGGAAGCTGAGGGGTGAACCTTATAGAGGTTTACAAAATTATGAGGGGCATAAATAGGATAAATAGACAAAGTCTATTCCCTGGGGTCAGGGAGTCCAGAACTAGAGGGCATAGGTTTAGGGTGAGAGGGGAAAGATATAAAAGAGACCTAAGGAGCAACATTTTCACGCAGAGGGTGGTATGTGTATGGAATGAGCTACCAGAGGATGTGGTGGAGGCTGGTACAACTGCAAATTTAAGAGGCATTTGGATGGGCATATCTATGACTCAATGACTCTATCTGATGGCACGCCATATATTCAGTCATTAGGTTTCAATTCCATCCAGGGTAATTGCTATTGAATTGAATTCTAGCTCTCAACTCAGAAAAATATCATCAAAGTATAGTCACACCCATGGTCAAATCACAATTGCTAGTACAGTAATTAGTCAAAGCATAAAAACAACAAACAGATTGGCTAAATGGAAAAATTGAAAAACATAAAAGCATGCATAAGAAGTCAAAAATGTTGCTGCAAATGTTACTGTAGAGCTTCTAAATGCAAATTCATTAGCAGCACTCATTAACAGCATTAGGTATTTGTTTATGTGATTGAGTAAAGGAGTGGTTGTTCTGAACACCCTGTAATTCTGTGCATACCTAAATTGCATTCCTGAGGATTCCTTTTAACATAAAGAGTTGGAAACTGTTTGGAACTTCCTTTATATAATTAAAGCAGAAAACGAAGTGTGAGGCCAAAAAAAATGTGAGTTTTTGAAAGAATGGATGGCCTTGATCAATGTAACGCCATGCCTCTTGGATTGAAAAATGCACCAGCAATTTGTTGATGATTAACCAACGAGGTCATTAAAAGATTATGCAACTGTGTGATATACTAGATGGCTTTGATGTAGTCAATTAAACCTGGGAGGAATGTATGCAACAATTGAATGAACTGCTTGATTTGTTACAAAGTGCCAATTTGGTCATAAATCTGGCCGAAAGTGAATTTGCCAACGGAAAAGTGACTTATTTCAGCCACACCATGGGATAAGGTCAGCTAGCACCTAGAGAAGCAAAACATAAGGGCTACCTTGGATTTTTTTTAAATGGATTCCCTACAGTGTGGAAATAGGCCCTTCAACCCAACAAGTCCACACCAACCCTCTGGAGTAACCCATCCAGACCCATTCCCCAACATTTACCCTTGATTATTGACCTAATCTATAGGTCTGTGAACGCTATGGACAATTTAGCATGGCCAATTAACCTAATCTGCACATATTTGGACTGTGGGAGGAAACCTGACCACCCAGAGGAAATCCACACAGACACAGGGAGAATGTGCAAACTCCACACAGACAGTTGCCCAAGGCTGGATTCAAACCCAGGTCCCTGGCACTGTGAGGCAGCAGTGCTAACCTCTGAGCCACCATGCCACCGACATTCTCCATGCTTCAAACAAAACAAAAAGTTTTGTGATCTATTGACATGAGCAGATTTTATTCAAAGTTTGTTCCTAATTTCAGTACTGTTGCAGATATCTTTGATAAATTTTTGACAGAAAGGCAAAAAAAGTGAATGGTGAAAAGAGTGTCAGAATGCCATTTTTTTATTCATTCGTGAGATATGGGTGTCACTGTCCAGGCCAGTATTTATTGACCATTCCTAATTGCCCAGAGGTCAGTTAAGAACCAACCACACTGTGGGTCTGGAGTCACTGTAGGCCAGGCCAGGTAAGGACAGCAGTTTGCATCCCTAAAGATGGGTTTCTTCTGACAATCAATAACATGATCATTATCAGATACTTAATTTCAGGTTTATTATTGAATTCAAATTCCACCATCTGCCACAGTTGGGATCCAAACCCAGGTCCCCAGAACATTACCTGGATCTACTGGATTAGTATTCTAGCAATAATACCACCAAGTCATTGATCCCCATTAAGTTGAAAGCTGTGCTGACTAACGCACTTGTTTTGACAGCACCAAATTATGTTAAGCCATTTACTGAATATGTTTGCAAGAGATATCACTGTTGGGACAATATTATTACAGGACAATGAGATGGGGGACAAATAGTCAGTTTTTCTTTTCTCACGGATTGAATGCATGTCAACAGAAATATTCAACTGTAATAAAAAATATGTTTGTCTGAATTTTCCCCAAATTTGGCTCAGTGTCAATTTTAGGGAGTTTCATGCAAGGTTTCTGCCTGTGAGCTCAAGTAGTTTTTCTTGCATAGTTTTACAATGCTCACTTCATTCCCAATGTACTCACTGTGCTACTCTTGCACTATCTTGTGCTCACCAGTAGTGGAAGTGTTCTCTGCTACCAAAGTGTTGTATTACCAGAGTTGTAGTTCTTCAGGCAATAAGAGTGTACAAGTTTCTTGATCAGCTAGAACTATGCAGTCGTTACCCATAAGAAAATTCTATGAACTGGCTTGTGTCATGAGTAGGTGTCATCTTCATTTTGACAGGCTTCCAGAAAGAGACAAAGTCAGGGAGACAAGAAAATAGAGTTTGTCTTGAGCAGCTATGATGGGCTGTTTGTAACAATTCTGTAATTGTTCGTGATCAAGAAACTAGTTGCAAAGAGGCAATAGCAAGATCAAGGGTTTGTTGAAAGATATCTCTACGGGAGTTTTAATGAATGGTAAAATTGTCTGAGTACTAAAGGCCAATGAAATCAATGAGGAAAGAGAATTAAGGGCCAAGTAGACATTACTGAGATGGAGAAAGTGAAGACTGCAGATGCTGGAGATCAGAGCTGAAAATGTGTTGCTGGAAAAGCACAGCAGGTCAGGCAGCATTCAAGGAGTAGGAGAATCGAAGTTTCGGGCATGAGCCCTTCTGAAGAAGAGCTCATGCCCAAAACGTCGATCCATTACTGAGGTGGAAAACTCATTGAATGTAAGCAAAGAAAAAATAATGGATATCTTGATCAGGAAACTGATATGGAAGAGCGCTCTCAGTTTCTACAATTATTTGATATATTCTTTTACATAAAGAAAGTAACCAGTGATTGTTTCCCTGGAGGTTTCCCAATCTCCATCTTCTATAAACTCAAATTATCTAATACAATGCTGCCTATCTTCTATACACCCCCCCCCCCAGTCCTAATTCAACCGTCACACCTGACCTCACTGTCTAATTAAGTATGCCAAACTTGTGCTTAAAATTCATCATTCATTTCCCTTCCCTATTTCTGCAGCACTCCCACACCCACAAAGCTGCCTTTTCCACAGCTCCCTCCTCTCCCCCCTACACTCCCTTCCACCACACAAACTTGTCATTCCTCTGACTCCGGTCTCATATTTCAGTCTATCGGCATCAGCTATTCTTTTAACTGCCTAAGTCCAACCCTCTGGAACTCTCTCTTTAAACACTTCTTCCATACTACATCCACTACTTCTTTCAGATCCTTCTTAAAACCTACTCTATTACCCGTAAAATCTCCTTCTTTTCATAGGCATGCATTTTGTCTTGAAAATCTCAATGTAGCAGTTTGGTAGTTTTTTTTGTACAAATCTACGTTGCTGCTGTAGGATCAGCAACAGAGTCTCATTAGATATCATGAATTTCAATCATCTATATTTATAGAGTGTGTACATTTTAGTGTCAGTTTTTGTGATGGTACAAGACCATTGACTTAGTTTTCATTAACAACAGCAACATATTATAAGCTCCTACATCTTCATAGTTTCTGGTGAAGATGTACGGCAATAATAGCTAGAAACAGCAAAGGGTTCATTTTGTAAGGGAGCAGCTGAGAGTTTGAGAATTGGGTGTCTGTTGTGCATAACTGATTTGCAGTGCACACAATGTTTTAATGAAAGGGCAAGTAATTAGATTCTGCTACAGCCCCGTGCATGGTTTCATTTTAGTATGAGAATGCTGCTAATTGCATGCTTGGGCAAGTTCTGTTCAAAATACAAACTTTGCCCATTAAAGTAAACATGGTTAACTATAAGATCAAGCTCATATTAATTCTACATAATTTGCTCCATTCTAATTTTGCTAGATATTCCTGTAGTTTTGCATTCTTTTTCCACAGCCATTTTCTTTACTCTACCATTTTTGGTTACTGTTGGTCTTCAATTGAATATATTTGTCCCTTCAAGGGAGTGAGATGGAGATAGGAGGAGCTCAAGAGGGCCAGGGATTTTAAGAAGCTGTGACCGACATTAATAAACCCCTCCACATGTACTTGCACAGACCATAGAACACTCTTTGACGAGATCTGTCTTTGCTGTCTGTGAACCTATAATAGACTGCCAAAGAGTTCTGCCATCTGCTGCACAATGACCTGCGAATGATTTTTGGATCAGAGACAACTCCTGCTGTGTAAGGTTTTCTGCAACATGAAGCTTTCATGCTAATGAAGCCTTTAAAGCCATCCAGAGACATGTGCCATAGCAGACAGTTTGCAATGTGAAGATATATCAAGCAGGTGCTTCGTC
Source organism: Chiloscyllium punctatum (assembly GCF_047496795.1). NCBI lineage: Eukaryota > Metazoa > Chordata > Chondrichthyes > Orectolobiformes > Hemiscylliidae > Chiloscyllium > Chiloscyllium punctatum. The sequence continues at coordinate 85,665,254 of NC_092746.1, read as the reverse complement.
CTTTTTTAAACGTCAGGGCAACTTCATCATCACTTTTCCTGTGGAAAGGAAAGCCAGAGTTTCCAGGGATCTTAGTAGGGTGGGCAGGTGGAAAATATTCTGTTTCTTGACAGTGGGTTAAATAATTGGTATGAAGTTCTCAGAACATTTCAGGAGGGTCGGGTTTCCTATTTGACATTCATTGAAATGTTATGAATCCTAATTAACACCACAGTCTGCTGGAATTATGTTCATGGGTGCAACTTTGTTAGCCAAAAATGAGAAACACATGTATTCAGAAACTCAACTGTATATTCGGATACCTGGCAGGGTCAGCAGTTTTCTCAGCTCCGGTGAGTAAACCATTAATCATTACTTGGCTCCTTCAGAAACAAACTATTTCATTGAGCAAACACTTCTAGTTTCAGGGCTGAAGGCTGTTGATGTTTTCAGCAGCTTATTAGAAGACACTTTCACATACAGTTTATTCGTGAAGACTTTTCATGTGCAGTTGGTCATGAGATGACACATGCATAGGCTGTCAAGTTATTGCAATGAGCTTGTGACAGTGTTGGGTATGAAGGCTCTCCATCTTCAACAGCTATTGACAAAACAACAATAGAGAAAGCAATTTAAAGAATGTAGTTGTCAGGGGCCATGGAATGAATCCAAGGAATGGAGGCAGCAAACTCTGTTTGAGATGAGAGAGTGTAGGTATTAAGTGCAACAAGGACAACAAAGAAGGTTAGCACGTCGGCCATTAGGAGAGGAGGATTGCGGAATGGGGTTATTCTTGTGGGGAACAAGAAAGACCAATGGACTAAATGATTTAGACAAGTTAAATGAATGGGCTGATACATGGCAGCTGCAGCATGTACAAATATGAAGTAATTATTTCAATATATAAAAACCAAAATGGCGAAGTATTACTGAAATGATGGTAGATTTGAAAATGTTGGCAACTGGGAGTCCTTGTGCACAGGTCATTGAATGAAAGCATGCTGGTGCAGCAAGCAGTCAAGAAGGCAAGAGGCATGATGGCCTTTATTGGAAGAAGCTTTGAGTCCAGGAGCAAGGATGTCTTACTGCAGCTGCACAAAGCCTTTTATGACCACATCTGGAGTACGGCATGTAGTTTTACCTAAAAAGGGATATACTTGTAATGGAGGGAGTGCTGTGAAGGTTCACCAGATGAATTCCTGGAGTAGGATTATCACTTCAAGAAGGATTGGGTCAACATGGTCTAGATTCACTGGAGTTTAGAAGATTGAGAAGGGATCTCCTTGAAATGTTGACGATTCTAACAGGGCTGGCAAGGGGAATTATGGGAAATGGTAAAAGGGCCAATATTAAGTGGGGAAATTGCAGGAGAACAGAGGGGAAAAGACAAGGGCAATCACAGTAATGGGCACAGAGTGGGACAATGGGTACGGTGGATTTGTATTCAAATGGATGAGGGTGAAGGGGAAATAATCAAAGGAAAAGTGTACAAACACCATCTTTCCAAAGCTGAAATTCCAAACGATGGACCCTGTGAATTTGCAATGTAAAAGGAAAGGGGTCTGGATTTGTTTGCACCTGATACTGCAAAGTGAACACGCACAAAAAAAGAGCAATTGAAACCGAAACTGAAATACAGATTAATTTCCTCACATTGAGACAAAGCTATCAATGCACATTAAAGGCAAATAAGGTATAAAAGGTATACCATGTCCAGAAAGCCAAAAGTCTTTTACCTTTCAAAAACAAAATTAAGCTTGACCAGCTGTTGTGTTGGCGGGGTGTGGGAAGTGTGGGTTAATCACATAGGAAAGTTGTAATCACAAATCCCCTTCATATGAAAGTCGGCAACATAGCAAATGAAACAATGATGTTTCCTGATCCTTCCAATGTGCAAGGGCTGTATCAAATAAAGGGCAAATACCTTTATATTATGCTATTTGGTTTGTATGAAAAACAATGTTAAGGTAAAGAGCATAACTATATTTCATGTGGCAGCATCAGGAAGAGGGGAGAACCAATCACGAGTTATGGTAGTTGCACCTCTCCAGTACAAGTGAGGATAGGACAGGCTTTCGTCCAGGACAATGGCTGCCAAATAAAGGCCCAAATTTGCATTGAATATGACAGAGATGCCAAATGGAAAACAAACATCTAATTCTTATCATGAATTCACAGATAAATAATTCCATGCCACACGTTTGAACTACTGAATCCAACATTCTGAATTAGTGGTGCTGGAAGAGCACAGCAGTTCAGGCAGCATCCAAGGAGCAGTAAAATCGACGTTTCGGGCAAAAGCCCTTCATCAGAAATAAAGGCAGAGAGCCTGAAGGGTGGAGAGATAAGCTACAGGAGGGTGGGGGTGGGGAGAAAGTAGCATAGAGTACAATAGGTGAGTGGGGGGGGGGGGATGAAGTTGGTAGATCAAGAAGGAGGGTAGAGTGGATAGGTGGAAAAGAAGATAGGCAGGTAGGACAAGTCATGAGGACAGGGCTGAGCTGGAAGTTTGGAGCTAGGGTGAGGTGGAGGAAGGGGAAATGAGGAAGCTGTTGAAGTCCACATTGATGCCCTAGGGTTGAAGTGTTCCGAGGCAGAAGATGAGGCGTTCTTCCTCCAGGCATCTGGTGCTGAGGGAGCGGCGGCGAAGGAGGCCCAGGACCTCCATGTCCTCGGCAGAGTGGGAGGGGGATTGAAATGTTGGGCCACAGGGTGGTGTGATTGATTTGTGCGGGTGTCCTGGAGATGTTCCCTAAAGCACTCTGCTAGGAGGTGTCCAGTCTCCCCAATGTAGAGGAGACTGCATCAGGAGCAATGGATACAATAAATGATATTAGTGGATGTGCAGGTGAAACTTTGATGGATGTGGAAGGCTCCTTTAGGGCCTTGGGTGGAGGTGAGGGAGGAGGTGTGGGCACAGGTTTTACAGTTCCTGCGGTGGCAGGGGAAAGTGCCAGAATGGGAGGGTGGGTCGTAGGGGGGTGTGGACTTGACCAGGTAGTCACGGAGGGAACGGTCTTAGCAAGAGGCGGGAAGGGGTGGGGAGGGAAATATATCCCTGGTAGTGGGGTCTGTTTGGAGGTGGCAGAAATGTCGGCGGATGATTTGGTTATGCGGAGGTTGGTAGGGTGGAAGGTGACAACCAGGGGTGTTCTGATCTTGTTATGGTTGGAGGGGTGGGGTCTGAGGACAGAGGTGCAGGCTGTGGACGAGATGAATTGGAGGGCATCTTTAACCACGTGGGAAGGGAAATTGCGGTCTCTAAAGAAGGAGGCCATCTGGTGTGTTCTGTGGTGGAACTGGTCCTCCTGGGAGCAGATACGGCGGAGGCGGAGGAATTGGGAATACGGGTTGGCATTTTTGCAAGAGATAGGGTGGGAAGAGGTGTAATCCAGGTAGCTGTGGGAGTCGGTGGGTTTGTAAGAAATGTCAGTGTCAAGTCGGTCATCACTAATGTAGATGGAGAGGTCCAGGAAGGGGAGTGAGGTGTCAGAGATGGTCCAGGTAAATTTAAGGTCAGGGTGGAATGTGTTGGTGAAGTTGATGAATTGCTCAACCTCCTCGTGGGAGTACGAAGTGGCGCCAATGCAGTCATCAATGTAGCGGAGGAAGAGGTGGGGAGTGGTGCCGGTGTAATTACGGAAGATCGACTGTTCTACCTAGCCAACAAAGAGATGGGAAAAACAATGACTGCAGATGCTGAAAACCAAATACTGGATTAGTGGTGCTGGAAGAGTACAGCAGTTCAGGCAGCATCCAATTAGCAGCGAAATTTCGCTGCTCGTTGGATGCTGCCTGAACTGCTGTGCTCTTCCAGCACCACTAATCCAACAAAGAGATGGGCATAGCTGGGGCCCATACATGTGTCCATGGCTACCCCTTTGGTCTGGAGGAAGTGGGAGGATTCGAAGGAGAAATTGTTAAGGGTGAGGACCAGTTCGGCCAAACGAATGAGAGTGTCGGTGGAAGGGTACTGTTGGGGACGCGGGGAGAGGAAAAGACGGAGGGCTTCGAGGCCCTGGTCATGACGGATGGAGATGTAGAGGGATTGGATATCCATGGTGAAGATGAGGTGTTGGGGGCCGGGGAAACGGAAGTCTTGGAGGAGTTGGAGGGCGTGGGTGGTGTCTCGAACGTATGTGGGGAGTTCCTGGACTAGGGGGGATAGGACAGTGTCAAGGTAGGTAGAAATGAGTTCAGTGGGGCAGGAGCATGCTGAGAAAATGAGTCAGCCAGGGTGGTCAGACTTGTGGATCTTGGGAAGGAGGTAGAACCGGGCAGTGCGGAGTTCGCGGACTATGAGGTTGGAAGCTGTGGGTGGGAGATCTCCTGAGGTGATGAGGTTCTGTATGGTCTGGGAAATGATGGTTTGGTGATGGGGGGTGGGGTCATGGTCGAGGGGGCGGTAGGAAGAGGTGTCCTCGAGTTGGCGTTTGGCTTCAGCGGTGTAGAGGTCAGGGCAGGTAATAGGCCAGCGCGGGGTGTCCAGGTGGATGCAGAGTGTTGGACGTGGGCGAAGGGGTCCTCGGAAGGTGGGCGGGAATCCTGATTGTGAAAGTAAGCTTGGAGGCGGAGGTGGCAGAAGAAGTGTTCGACATCACGGCGTGTATTAAATTCATTGATGCGTGGATGGAGGGGGATGAAGGTGAGTCCTTTGCTGAGGACTGATCGTTCGTCCTCAGTGAGGTGGAGGTCTGGGGGAATGGTGAAAACTCGGCAGGGCTGGGAGCTGGGATCTGGTATGGGTGTGGAGCTGGGAGTGGGGGCGGAGCCTATAACTGGAGTGGGTGTGATGGTGGGGGGAATGGGGGTGGTGTCATGAGCAAGGGTGGTGTTCTCCTCAGGGTTCTAGGGGCCGGGAATGGTGACAGTGGGATCTGTGGGGGGTGTGTCAGCAGAATGCAGGTGAGTGGCATTGGTGGGGGCGGAAGTAGTGGCAGACACGGCAGTAGGGGTGGCGGAAATCACTGAGCGTGTGACATCAGCGATGATGTGAGGGGCAGAAGTGATGTCACGTGTGATGCATGAGAAATTGTGAGGGGCGGAAGTGGCTGTGGGAGTGGCCATAATGGGGGCGGAAGTGACATCATTAATCAGCGTGGGGGTGGCAGCTGCACCAGCTGCATGGCTAATGGCATCCGAGCAGTTCCAGAGGCTGGGGGAATCTTCTGGAATGCTTGAGGAGCGCTAGTTATGGAGGTGGGTAGATAAAAGTTTGTTGTACTTACAGTTTTTGATGTTTGAGATGGAATTGAAATACTGTTTGTTGAGAGTATGAATTCTCCTGAGGATGTAGTACAGAGTGGGTCCTTTGCAATTCTGAGAGAGTATGGCCCTCAGCTGAGGCAGGGCCGACTGTAGAGAGGTTAGGTGCCGGCGCATTGCTGCAAGCGTGGAGCGGAGGATCTTCAAGGAGAACCATTTCTGGTGTTTTTGAATTTGTAGTCTGTACTGAATCCAACAGCCCATCTAGTATTGCATATTCTAGTTATGGGTGAACAAGCAGTGTGTGAAGAGAGGGATCTCAGTGATGTGAAGCAACCTGCCTATAGAGAAAGACATTGCAACCACCTAAAGATGAATGAATGACAGTGCAGGAGATGCCACTGCAAGTCTAGGGACACTGTCGTTGATATCTGCCACTTTCTGCAGGAAGACCTTCAGCTTTTAGGTTTGATCACAGGCAATAATTCGTGGAGGCGTACACCCGCAATCCATGGAACTGTTATGACATGAACACTTCGCTCAACAGGCACGGTCATCAAATGAACTCTCCCCCACTCCGTTTTCTCCAAGGCTAGCTTGTGAACAGCAAGGTGCACCTATAGTTAGTATTGGTAACGAGCCCCAGACAGATGGCGAACAGCGCAACAATGCAGTATATCTATCCATTTTCAGTCTTGGATGCAGATAAAGCACTTCAGCACTCACTCGTCAGTTATTTCCAGGATAGCCATTGTTTGCTGTACCGTGCACAATTTCACCCAATAACAGGGTAAGAATTTAGAAGAGGAGAGAATGGAGAAACCATCTGAAATGATTCCAGACAGGCCAGTATCCCGTCACCAAGTCATCCTTTATTTATGTATGGAGAATCCTTGACAGTGGTCCAGTTCCGTCAGTGCCAACTCTCAGAGTGAACAGAGTGAACCTCTGTCATTCCTGTTTATATCTGTTAGCCAGGGCTTCCTGATTAGACCAGGTTAACAGCTCCAATCAGGGAACTCATGTTCTGTGAGGTTCACTTGGCTGACCTAGTTACAATCACCACATCCCTTCCCCTCTAAGTCCAGAGATGTAGGCCTCTTCTTTTTCTTGTAGCCTCTCCTGGGGGCATGTTCACAGTGGGTCCATTTCTTCTGACTCACACTCGGGTATGGAAGGTATCAACCAGGCCATAGCTCAACTCTTGCACCAAGAAGAAATTCATTCTTTTCGTCAGGCAGTAAAAGACTGCGACAGCCGCCGTGTCCATCTCAGCCTCTGAGGTTTCTTTGACACCAGAGGGAGGGGGAGCCGAGGAGTTCCATCAGCCTTTCAGGCTGTTCTGAGGGGCTGGGTATGTTTTGCTCCCGCCTCGTTTGTGAGTTTGCAGCTTTCATGTGGTCCATGTGTTTGTTCAGGACCACTTCAGGAACCTGAACTTTGTAAGTCATGGCATCTGATCTTGTGTCTAACATGCAACTTACGTATGCTGAGCCATTTCCACCGTTTTGGCACCGAACTTCATCCCCTGAAGTAAATTTTCTCGCGCACTTAGAGGAAGTATGTGGCTGGCACTGGCAATACTGATGTCACTTCATCCTCACTTCCCAGGTCTCAGAAGAATGGATTTAACTCCGTGCAGAGTCTTCTCCCCATTAGCAATTCTGCTGGAGCTATCCCCGTAGTTGCATATGGGGTGGATCTCTAATCAAAAAGGAACTGGAACATATTGGTATTTAGTCAAGCTGTAGCCAGTTTCCTTAAACCTGTCTTCAAAGTTTGGACTGCTCTCTCTGCCAGACCATTGGATGATGGATGGTATAGAGCTGTCCTTATATGTTGAATGCCATTCAACTTTAGGAAACACTTGAATTCCCTGCTGGTAAATGATGGCCTATTGTCTGTGACCAACACTTCCGGGAGTCCATGTATTGCAAAAGATGGTCGCAACTTTTCTAACGTTGTCCCCATGTTTGATTAATTAACTCTCTGCACATTGAACCCCTTTGAGTGGACATCCACAATGACAAAGAAAGTTGAGCCGATGAAAGGTCCAGCATAGTCCAGCATTGCAATAAGTCCAGTGTTTATCCAGCCATTCCCACGAACGTGGGGGAGCCGCTGGCAGTAATTTTGGTCCTTGTTGGCACTCTGGACACTGTCCAACCAACACACCTATGTCTACATTCAATCCTGGCCACCAGGCATAACTCCTCACAAACGTCTTCATTTAGACACCACTGGATAATCCGGGTAGAGTTCAGCCTGTATCTGACAGTGGCCTTTGCTTGGGACAATCACTGTTGCTCTCCATAATATTATGCCATCCACGACGGTGATCTGACCTTGGTGGGTACAGAAAGATTTTAATTCTAGTTGTGATGGCCCTTTTGTTTCCCCCATTACCACCAACTGTCATAATTTTGCCAGAACCAGATCTTGTTGCTTCCACAGACTGGTATTGTCAGCAGTAACTGGAAGGGTATCCAGAAACCAGAACGGACTCTTCCAGTGGTGGCACCACCGATGGTATATCTGCCAATGGGATGTGGCTCAAGGCATCCGCATTTGTGACTTAACCTCCCAGACGATGTTCCAACTTGTAATTGTACGCACTGAGAATGAGAGCCTACTGCTGAATTTGACCTGAAGCTATGGGCAGCACAACCTCCTTGCCTTGTCTTCTTTGAGTAGCCCTAGCTAGGATTTGGGGTCCATTATTATTACTAAATTATCATAAATTTATTGGTGGAACTTTCTCACACAAAGACAACCACCAAACCTTCCTTCCCAACGTGAGTGTACTAATGCTCTGCATTAGTGAATGACCTGGATGCATAGCAATTGGGTGTTTGTCTCCACTGGGCCATCTCTGTGTCAACATTACCCCAATTCCACAGGGGGAGGCTTTGCATGTCAGCACCAGATCTCACTTAGTATCATAATGTGCCAACACCTTAGACGATGATAGCTATTTCTTCACTTATCTGAAGGCTACGTCTTGGCTACGAGACTATTTCCAAGGTTGACCCTTTTTCAAAAGCAGATGCAAGGATGCCAGGATGGAAGTCAGATTACATATGAATTTTTCCATAATAATTCACCAATCTAAAGAAAGACCTAAACTCCAGTACAGATGTGGGAACCGGGGCACCATTGATCACCCTCCTCCACCGAGTGTAATCCAGTCTTGTTGACTCTATAGCCAAAATAAGTCACTTGAGGTGCATGGAACACTGATTTTTCCCTTCCAAGGCACACACCTGCCTTGGAAAAATGTCTAAGGACTATGTCCAAGTTCTTTGAGCACTCTTTATTGGTGTTACCTGTTATTAGCACATCATCCAGATAAATGGTGACCTAAGGTAGATACTGTAAAATGTTGTCCACTGTCCAATGAAAACTGGCACAGGCTGATGATATGATGATACCCCAAATGACAATCACATATATTGGTACAAACCCTTATGGGTATTAATTGTAGCATACAATTAGTATATGAGGTCTAGCTTTGTGAAGGACAGTACACCCCCCCCCCCACCTCCACCAGCTTTGTGTACAAGTCCGTCACGCAATGGATTGTGTATTTATCCAGCTGCAAGAAGTGGTTAACTGTTTGTTTAAGGTTCCCACAAAGGCGAACTGATCCATTGAGCTTCACAATCAGTATGACCAGTGCTGACTATTCTGCAAACTGTATCAGTTTGATGATTCCTTTGCTTTCAGCTTCCTGATCCCTGCCTCTACTTTTTTCATTTGGCAGGCCTTGCAGAATCATGGAATTGTTTCTTAGTCAGCATTCAAGTTGAGGAGAAAGTGAGGACTGCAGATGCTGGAGATCAGAGCTGAAAATGTGTTGCTGGAAAAGCGCAGCAGGTCAGGCAGCATCCAAGGAGCAGGAGAATCGACGTTTCAGGCATATGCTGCCTGACCTGCTGCGCTTTTCCAGCAACACATTTTCAGCAACATTCAAGTTGACCTTGGCTCATTTGATAGTCGCTAGACCTTCTGAAAAAGTCTGGATATTTAAATAGGACTTCAGTCAGGCAGCCATTTTCTAATTGAAAAATGTTCAGCCAATCAAGGTGAATTTTTCTCAACCAATTTCACCCCATCAGGCTTGAGCCTGGGCCTTTTACAATAATCAGTGGGAACTGAACCAGCTGCTTCTCATAAGAGACAGAACCGAAGTTGTACTCTTAAAGGTTTCCCAGTGTAGGTTCTCAGTCTAGCCGAGAACTTACACAGACTTAAGGGTTGGAGTCCAGAGCAAATCTTGTTAAAGACTACAATCACTGATAAAGCCAGGCTGGTATCAACCTCCATTAGAACTGGATGACCATTTAACCAGACGCTTAGTTTGATTGGTTCTGATTTGGGTGTTGTGAAGTAATTTAACTGTTCCAAGCCAGATGTGGACTCATCTGGATTCAGGCCTATGAGTTCTTTTACTCAATTTAGTACTCATGGGACTCTTTTGTTCTCCTGAGTCTGAATACCAGCAGAAACTACAATGGCTTGCTGGTCCAGATCCTGAAGAAAATGTTAACTGTTTGGCCACGACTTGGCTTTGTTTTGGGGTTTTGCTTGGGGCTGACCTGGAGTCTCTCTGTTAAGGATATAACCTGAGTGAGGCTTTGCAATTGCCTCCACTTAAGTAGTGTTCCCCAAGCTCAGTCAGACAAGTGATGGTGTCCACTTCCATTGGTATACACTATAACTCATATGTTCCACTTATTGCATTTTCTAAAGACAAAGCCAGTTGTAGTTGTAGGACCTGTTCAAAATCCAATTGGGCTTCAGCTAGTAGATGCTTTTGCATAGTTACATTATTAATCCCTCATACCAGACAGTCTCTTAGTATCTCACTCAAGGTTAAACCAAAATCCCATGCTTCTGCCAGTCATCTTAACCTCATCAAAAATCCCAATATGGATTCCCAGGTTCTTGAACTGCTAAGTAAAACTGATAGCATATCAGATTTAGTGGTGGCTTGGGGTCATAATATTCCTTAACTAAATCCATCAACTCTCAAAAGGCTTTAGTGTCTGGTGCCTCGGGAAATGTTAGGGTCCTAATAACCAAAACAGCTGTCAGGAGAATTTCTCATCGCTTTTCATCTGCCACAATGTCATTTGCCTGGAAAAACTAACATATTCTTTCCACATACTGGGCCCAATCAAGCTTCCCAAATAACAGCATGATGTCAGAAGTGTTACCCGAATTCAATGATGACTGTTGCATGCGAATTTCTGCAAGAGCATTTTTTTTCTCTCATCACCATTGAAATAACTCCACAGAAGCTCCCTGCTCGGACCAGGTTAACAGCCCCAATCAGGGAACTCATATTCTATGACGTCCACCTGTCTCCTTGGAAAAAGAAGAAGCAGGTCTGATGGAGACGCAAAGGGAGCCGATGCTGATGCTGAGGATGCTTAGGAAGCCAGGATAGTACTGAGAGGAGACACAGAGACCCATGAGAACTTGATAGCAATTAGTTTTGAGAACAAGTGACTTTAATGACCATTTAAGGATACTCAGGAATTAAAGGAAATTGTGATGCTGAGATGTTGTAGCTCTCAAGGAAATGTTTGTTTTCTGTGAAACATGTTCACACTCTTCCTGTCTTACATTTTGCGTTGTATTGCTCCTTTTGTACCAAGGAACCCCTTTTTGGTTTTCTGGCCAGCTCATTAGTATGGAGTTCAGCAGGGTTACTTGTGGGCTTCACATGGAAAACACAAAGTTTAGTTAACAAGGATCATTCATATATTAAGGCAAAGTAAAAAGCCAACACTGAACTATCACCATGTAGCTTATATTCTAGCTCACTCCCAGGTCACAGCCTCAAGGCTCTTCACAACACTGTACCTATTGCACATGTTGATGTCTAAGGTCTTCGTGACCACTCAAGGTCATTTACAATGAAATGATAACTGGTTAGAAATCTAACAGATAGAATGAGGCCAAAGGAGTGTAGGTTATATTTGTTATAAGGTCCTGCTGTTCAGATGGTTTATGTACATGCACCAAAGTGACTTTAATATGCTCTAATCTTTCTGATCCTTACATTACAATGTGGTGCCAGTTTGGCAGCTGCAGGTGAGCTTATGGAGGCCTGTTGACTACTTCGTTGACTTGTCTCAGATATCTTTGGCAGACGTGCTCTCGTGGCCTGGACCCCAGAGTGCTCTGGTCTGTTCGAAGTGTCCTGTATGGGTGAAGTTTCAACATCCTCAACCTCAGCTGATAGAGTAGTCTGAGTCACTGGCTGTGGGGAATTGGTGCACCAAGAACCACTGGACTGTCCCTAGAGGATGTTTTCTTTGCACCTGTCTACTGCTTCTCACTCCTGTTGGAGTGCAATGGCACTGGCCTTTCCTCCTGACCTCAGAGAGAGATCAAACTCCTGTAGCCCTTGTCACTGAGCCAACGAGTGAATGCATTCATGGCTCAAACAATGCAGTGAGGTTTACAATTCAAATGGCTGAAGTACCCCCCTCTTTCACCATGACCCGTACAACGTCTTCTTCAGGTAAAGACAAGTGCAAAGTATTCATTCAGTAGCTCAGCCATGCTCGGTACCTCCATGTGTAAATCCACTTTTCAGTCCATAATCAGCCCCAGTCCTCTTCTTATCACCTTGTTAATTCATGATACGTCTGCGGAATATTTCTTTTTCCCCTTTTCTCTTCCCACATAGACTCTCTTTGCTTCTCTTATTTTCTTGTCAATTCCCCTCTGAACACTGTGTATTCTGCCATTGTTCTGGGCTTTATTATCCATGTGACATATCTCATATGCACACTATATCTTTTTCATCTTGCTCTCCATCTCTTCTGTCATCCAGGGAGCGCTGCATTTCCTTTCATGGAAATATTTTTTGATTGTGGCCGTTCCCAATACAACTCATCACAACTGGAATATACCACCAATCTTTGATGCTCACTTCCACGTGCTACTAATGTAATCTAGAGATTATTACTTTTGAGCTCCTCTTTGATAATTTCCTACCTAACTTTCTAAACTCCAAAAGCAGAACCCCATCCCTGTGTCCAACGATATTTTTGATATTTGTAATGCACTGTGACCGCTAACTGTTCATACTCCTCACACAGGGGGCTCTGCAGCCATTCAGTAACATTTTTGCTCCCAGCATCAGAGAGGCAACATGCCATTCTGACTTCAAGTTTGCAAATGCAGAAATGCTTGTTTGTTGACCTAACTTTTGAATCTCTGTCTCATTGTTCCTCTTCTAGTCTTTTTCATGCACCCACCCTGCCCTGTACAACTGAAACATCTGTGGTATCATTTGTATGACTCATCTCCAGATAAGCGTGGTTTGGAAAAATGGTTCAGAACTGAATTCTGGAGAGTGGGATACACTCAGGGGAATTACGCACCATCTTGCCTGTTTCTTCTTGGCTGTTGGTGGTCATCAATTTCCTGTCTGCCTGTGTACATCTTCAACCTGTCCCTGCAGGCCACTGTCCCTGCCTGTTTCAAGAGGGCCATCAACATCCCTGTGCCTAAGAAGGCTCATGCAGCATGTCTCAATGACTACCACCCAGTGGTCCTAACTTCGGTGGTCATGAAGTGCTTTGAAAGGCTGGTCATGGCATTAATCAACTCCAGCCTCCCCACTACTCTTGACCCACTCCAGTTTGCCTATCGGACCAACAGATCCACATCAGATGCCATATCACTTTCCCTTCACTTCTCCCTCAAACATCTTGACACCTAGAACAGCTACGTAAGAATCCTACGCATTGACTACAGTTCCACCTTCAACACTATTATCGCCTCGAGACTGATTACCAAACTTAGTGATTTTGGACTAAGCCCCACTCTCTGCAACTGGATCCTCAGTTTCCTGACCCACCGGCCACAATCAGAGAAGACTGGGGACAATATTTCATCATCAATAACACTAAACACTGGAGACCCCCAGCGGTGCATACTCATTCCTTACTGTACTCACTGTATACCCATGACTGTGTCATCAAATACCAGACTAATGCCATTGACGAGTTCGTTGTTGACACTACCATAGTCAGTCAAATCTCAAATGACGATGAAACAGACTACAGACGGGAGGTGGAAGACCTGGAAAAGTTGTGCAACCTAGCTCTCAATACTGGCAAAACCAAATAACTCATTATTGACTTTCAGCGGGATGTTACTCATGTCCCCTACACATTAACAGCACAGAGGTGGAACGAGTGGAGAGCATCAAGCTCCTGGGAGTGGTTATCCACAACAAGCTTTCTTGGACTCTTCATGTGGACACACTGGTTACAAAGGCCCAACAACGTCTCTTCTTCCTCAGGCAGCTGAGGAAATTTGGCATGACGCCGAATACTCTTGCCAAGTTTTATAAATGCGCCATTGAGAGCATTCTGTCTGGATGTATCACTACCTGATATGGCAACTGTACTATTCAAGATCGGAGATGGTTACAGGGAGTGGTGAACTTTGCCCGAACAATCACAAAGGCCAACCTCCCATCTATAGAATCATCTATCAGGCCCACTGTCAAGGAAAGGCCGCCAGCATTCTCAAAGATTGATCCCACCCTGGCAATGTTTTTCTACAAACTCTACCATCAGGGAGAAGGTACAGAAACCTGAACACACGCATCAGCCGGTTTCACAACAGTTGTTAGCCTACTGTTGTTAGAATACTGAATGGACTCACAAACTCTTAGCATTCACCTGTACCTGTGTTTTTGTTTTGCCATTGTTTACCTGTTATGTACTATCTATGCTTCTTAACTATATGATTTGCCTGTCTTGCTTGCAAGACAAAGCTTTTCACTGTGCCTTGATACACGTGACAATAAGTTCAATTCAATTTAATGCTCTTCGGCTATGCTTTGATTACATCTACAGAGGTGCTAACTACAAAACTCGCAACCTCACAGATGCACTTCAATGGCTGCTCATCTCCAAATCAAGCACTTCCTACTCTTACACTTTGCATATGAAATGACCTGGAGTTCCCACATGTTACAGGAGTGCACTCAAGAGGTTCTTGTTCTCTGATTCCTGTACCTATTAGAAAAGTTAACTCCTTACTTAAAAAAGAAAAACTCATCTGTTGCACACTTCTCTCCTACTGACAACACTTAAAAATCACACAACACCAGGTTATAGTCCAACAGGTTTAATTGGAAGCACACTAGCTTTCGGAGCGACGCTCCTTCATCAGGTGATTGGAGTGTCGCTCCGAAAGCTAGTGTGCTTCCAATTAAACCTGTTGGACTATAACCTGGTGTTGTGTGATTTTTAACTTTGTATACCCCAGTCCAACACCGGCATCTCCGAATCATGCTTAAAATTTAAAGATGTTCACTGAACTGCTTTACTCAATCCTTATTATGTAAGAAGTTTTTAAAATTTTAGTTTTTTATTCCTTAGAATAACTTTAGAGAAAGGGAAACAAAACTGGAATATTGACCAACTAATCAATCACAGCCTGTGATGTCCCAATTTGATGTTCTTTACTCTCACTTTTCAGGCTCCAATGTGCCATGATCTTTTCTGCTGTCTCCAATGCCTCCTTCTCCTGCTCTTTCTCTTTGATCATCATCTGCTGCTGCTGTCTCCAATCAGGTCCTCTCTCAGTGGAAAGGCTTCCAGAAGTAATTATCCAGAATAAAATTAATAGTCACTTGGACGTATGCCTCTACTGTCAAGCATTGTACCACAAATCAACTGAATAGAGAGTGCAGTGTCCAAAATATAATTCTGTGGATGGTTGCACTGTGCCTGCAGTTAAAATATGATTCCTTTTACTTAATGCAACCTGTTATGTGGGTAATACTTAGCATAAAAATAAAATAAACTAGTTTTGCCAAAGGCTGTGATGGATTCATCGTGCTTTATAAAAACTGAAACCATGCATTAACAACAAAGCTGCGATTTTAACAACCTTACCTGGCAGAAACCAGATGATTAAAAGCAAGCCAGTCATTTGTGCACACTGACCCAATTTTGATATGCTCCTTTTCTGAGTCACAACTGATGCCGTTTAAAGAGGAAATTCTAGGAAGCAGGACATGCAGGTGATTAAGAATCTGCTGCACAAAAGGCTGGAGTTATGGTGTTGCACAAAAAGGGCTACAGGAAGTTAAACAAGAAATGCTGCAGCATGGTCCTAAAGGAAAAGGCGAAGATAAACATCTTAAACTTACCATTTTGGGAAATAAGGTAGAAAAATAGAGCAGTGAGATCAAAGGATGGCAGATGTTTAGGATTTAGAGTAGGATTTTTAGGCCCCATCAATGATGCCATGAGGTGGACAAGGTCTGAAAATAGTAACTGTGGCTTGTCAATTTCCCAACATCATTTCCAAGACAGTCATTATAAGACAGACAACCCATTGAATCTATCTGCACTAACACGAAGGCAAGTAGTTAATTAGGCTCATTCCACGTCCATTTCAGAATAATTAAAGGAGTTGAACTGGGATTTGTCAGATGGCCTTCAGTTTCCTGACACAGTGAGGTGTGTGTGGTTCTTCAACTGACTGGCAGCAAGCCACCCAGCTGGGGTTCCAGCTCTCCATGCAGGCCCAGAGGCCTTCCCTTCCCGCCTGACTGTATTTGCAGTCAGGCACATAGAATCATAGAGATGTACAGCATGGAAGCAGACCCTTTGATGCTGAACAGACATCCTAAACTAACCTAGCCCCATTTGAGAGAGATTCCTTCACTCCAGCTTCCAACAATGGTGGCCTGGCTAGGATAGATGGCCATTTCCTTTCAAATAAATCTTTCCTGTTTGAAGGCTCAAATCGCAAGTTTCTAGATAATGCAGGAGAACAAATGGAATCATTCAGATCACAAAAGCCACTGCAGTTACAACATCAAAAAGCTCACCACAATGATATACTTTGCAGCACTCCCACAACTAACCATTGATTTATTCATTATGGCAATAGACTACACTTCCTTCACTGACACCAACACCCCTGCAACTCTTCATCTCCTGCTGCCTCCTCTCCACTTTTCTAAAGATCTATTCTAGACTCTACCTTCCATTTCCACACCCACATTCAGCTCCTGGGTGTTGCCATCCACAAACATTGAATTACCTGCATGGGGTGGCACTACTTCTCTCAGTCCCTCAACTGCCTCTGAGCTTGCCTGGCATCCAGTCTTAGATGAATCATAACTTCCACTAACACAACATGGAAAAACACAACTATTCTCCTTGACCCCTATCCTTGTCCTTGTTCATAGTCTCAGATCCAGCCTATTTGCAATCTTCTTGTCCTCTTCCTCAAAAGGAGATCTAAATCCTTTTCAATTACTTCTATCTCTACATCACTGTCCTTCTACATAGAACACAGAACAGTACAGTATAAGAATAAGCCCTTTGATTCGCTATTTCTGCTAAATTAATCTCACCTGTAGATAGTCCATATCCCTCTATTCCCTGCCTATACATGTGCCTGTCTAAATATCTCTTAAATATTGCTATCTTATGCACTTCTACAACCTTCACTAGGAGCGCGTTCCAGGCATCTATCACCCAGTGTGTGAAAACATACCTCACACATCTCCTCTAGGCTTTCTCCCTCTCATGTTAAACCTATGCCCCCTAGTATTTGACACTTCCACCCTGGGAAAAAGAATCTAACTATCTTTCTTATCCATGTGTCTCATTATTTTATATATCTCAACTGGGTGAAAACAATGCCACCTCTAGTGAAAACAATGCCACCTCTCCTTACAGCTAATACAAATTAATCCAGATAACATCCTGGTAAAGCTCTTTTTCACCCTGTCCAAAACCTCCATATCCTTCTTACCATGTGGTGACCAGAACTGCATGCAGTACTCCAAACGTGGCCTCACTGAAGCTTTATACAGCTGCAACATAACCTGCCAAGTTTTAGCCTCAATGCCCCAACCGATGAAGCCATACATGCTATATCCCATCATCACCATGTCCATACTACGGCATTTCCCCTGCTGAAGCCCTTATCATCACCATAAAACACAACTACTCAAATGTACTCTACTTTGGCTGTCCATCTTCCAATCTCCACAAATTTCAATTTGTTCAAAGTTTTGCTAACCTATCCTGAACTAAGTCTTTCTCATCCATCATTCATCCACATGTTGACTGACATTTGCTTCCACCCTCAAAATATTAAATTTGAAATAAGTATCCACGTCTTTAAATCATTCCATGGTTCTATCCTATTTTACAATCTCTTTCAGCCTTTTTCCTTTCTTCCAAACACTGTTCTAACTTTTTGTACATTCTTTCTCCTTGCATCCTATCTTTAGTGATGTAGCTTTAGTCTCTGGAATTTATTCTTTAAACATCCTTGCATCTCCCCATCTCTCTTATTCTTTAAAAAGAAATTCCTCCTTATCTATGCCTTGAAATAAGTTTTTGGCTCAGTGTCTTTTAATGATAATATGCAAAGTATCCTGGGGTGCTTTTCTATATTAGATGTGCTTCATATGTAGAAGATGTCATTTTGGAACAATTTTGGAAGGTTCAGACATCTGACGTTCTTCAAAAGTGCTTGAAAGCATCATAATTGTGCATGTGTTGTAGAATCATACATCAAAAATATGAGTTGTATTTCTATTGTACATTTTGTGAATATTAGATTCACTGGTTTGAAGACTAGATTTTCACAATGATTTAATTATCACATCAAGATGACATTGAAGAAAGGAAGCAAACTGAGATACAAAACAAGAATGAATTAATAATCTGAACTGAATATTATAATTTTTATGCCAAATCTCCAATAGAATTGATCATAATTATCATTTGAAGTAATGTTGTGTATTTTGTTAAATGCCTATTAATAGGCTCATTGACTTCCTACAGCAGAGACTTGAGACAGTAAATAACATTAAAGCTTGCATTAAGTATAACTGCTGGTGCCAAATGCGTATATTCACAACTATGTGCCTGTCTGAAACAATTTTCATTTTTTTTAGCAATAATAACATTAAAAGTACAGATTCAACAATGTGCTAAGTTTTACATGCAGCAGAATTGAAGCACTGTTTTTAAAGCACTCTGCTAACAGATCAGTTTCGCTTTTCAATTACCTTAATGCGATGTTATAAACAGTGGTTCAATTGCCTGTTGAGTCAGCCCTATAAACAGTAACATAGGTGTGGTCCAAGGTTTCACAGTGAGGAATAATCCTCTGGGTTCATATGCTTTCATCCCATTATCCATAACAGAGTCATCCATTTATCCAAGGCAAATCAAAGTTGCCTTTTGAGTGAAGCAATGTTGATGTTTAGCACTGCATTTGGAAAGAAAGGTGACATATAAACAATTGCTCCACCCTCTGAAATTCATGTCTGTGTGATAGAGTGACTTTAAAAAAGAAGTGGAGTGTGATATTAATGTAAGGATTTGCAAGATGTTTGATACTCCAATATGAGCATTCCTATCAAACATAAAAATGATACGCAGCCAAAACATCTGCTACGTCTTCCAAATCATAGCTCGAACTTGAGGAATTCTCAATCAGCTCCAGGTGGATATTGATAAAATATACAGATAGTCCTTGATTAATGCAAAAATAATGTTCCTGAAAATCATTGCATTAATGAAAGCATGTTACTTGAACACATATTCCCATAGAGACACGTGTAAATGTTTGGATTATATTCTCGGAACATCAAGCAATTACAGTGTACAAGCAAAAGTTAATAGAAAACACCAAAAAAAGACATTAAAATATCCAAAAAGAATATTTTTCAATATTTCTTTTTTCAGGTACAGTATTCCTTATTCAGAGGTGTAATCGTGTAGACAGTTTTTAAAATCTTACCCAGCCTTCATTGAGGCATGCAATGGCTGAAACAGCTGAATGATAGGAATTTGCTCAGAAATGCTGAGGTTTGGCATACAGGTTTATTCCTTACTCTGCTGGGAATCAAATAAGCAACACGTTATCATGAATTAGATGGCATTATTGGAATGAGGAGTAGTAGATAAAATACCATGTTATGGAGAAACCACATTAATCGAAACGACATCAAACAATAACTACCTGTACACAAATCCCATAAGACTTTGTAATTTTAAGTTCAAGAAATATATCTTGACTACCACTACTTGAGCAAACAGTTCTGCTCAATGATAAGAGCAGTATCCCGTACCTCTCCCTTATCTATGTCTATAGGCCTTTCAGTTATTGTGCAACTCTGGACACTAGGTCATGGGAATTTATCATTTTCTATCAGCCAAGAACAAAGATTCCATTCTGGAAAAGAAAAGGTCCAGTTTATGTCTATTTCCTCCCATGCAGCTTGCAAAAGCAAATGGAGCCTTTGCGGGGATTCCTTTCATTTCTTGAAGGAATAATTGCTCAAACAGGTCAATGACCATGGCTAATGCTCGCCCAGGATGAATGTACTCATGACTAATTTCCTTAAGCAGATTACTCCACATGACTCTCCCTCACTTCTCTCGTCCAGCTCTCTAATGCAATCTTTTGAGGTACTGATGCTTTGATGGCAGCACGGAATGAAGGAACGTATATTAAGGTCCTTGTCAGGGTGCTTCATGGTGGCACAAGATCAAGTCCTCCATCTTGGACTTGGTTAGAGTTATGTGACCATTCCAAGGGACCCTAGTAGTCTTACCCAATCCTGCCTTCTTACCAAGAATTTGCTGCATTTGATAAAATTGCAAATACAGCCCTTTCTTCCACATGGCAAATACCAGAATTTCAAAACCAGATTTTGTGTTTCTTTTCTTCACTGGCAGTCTGACAGGATTGTTGACAACTTCCCTATTTTTTTCAAGGAGGTTTCATGGTTTGACTACTGTTTTTGATGTGCTAATGACAGAGATTTTTGCATTTCATAATTTGCACAGGGCACGAAGCTTGGAAGCATATTGAGCAGCAAGCAAGTTATCAATGGATGTCAAGAGGGGCTGGTGGAATCATTGGCACTTGGCAGATGATATTTAACATGGAGCAGAATGAGAAATGAAAGTAAATGCAAAATGGTGTAAAAGCAGATTTAGATGGATGCGGTTATGCACAATTCTTTGCAGGTGGAAGAATCTAACTTATAATTTAATAAAATAAATTAATTTTACAGTTTAAAAATCTGTTAATAAAATTTAAATAGAGGCATAGAGTACAAATGCTAAAATGTTAAACTAAAAGAAAGATAAAATATCCAGGACCTGGTCAAGTGTACCCTAGAACTCTGTGAGAAGATAAGGAAATGATTGCTAGGCCTCTTGCTGAGATAACCATAGGTGAGGTGCCATTAAGACTGAAAGTTGGCTAATGTGGTGCCATTACTTAAGAAAGGTTGTAAGGAAGGTCCCGGGAACTATAGACAAGTGAGGCTGATGTTGTTGGTGGGTAAGTTGTTGGACGAAATCCTGAGGGACAGGACTTACATGTATTTGTAAAAGCAAGGACTGATTAGGGGTAGGCAACATGGCTTTGTGCATGGGAAATCATGTCTCACAAACTTGATTGAGTTTTTTGAAGAAGTAACAAAGAGGATTGATGAGGGCGGAGTGGTGGATGTGATCTATACGGACTTCAGTAAGACATTCGACAAGATTCCTCATAGTAGACAGGTTAGCAAGGTTAGATCACATGGAATAGAGGGAGAACTAGCCAGCTGGATACAGCACTGGCTCGAAGGTAGAATACAGAGGGTGGTGGTGGAGGGTTGCTTTTCAGACTGGAGGCCTGTGACCAGTGGTGTGCTACAAGGATTGGTGCTGGGTTTACTGCTTTTCGTCATTTATATAAATGATTTGGATGAGGAGGTATAGTTAGTAAGTTTGCAGATGACACCAAAATTGGAGGTGTTCTGGACAGCCAAGAAGGTTACCTCAGAGTACAACAGGACCTTGATCAGATGGGCCAATGGGCCAGCGAGTGGCAGATGGAGTTTTGTTTAGATAATTGTGAGGTGCTGCATTTTGGAAAGGCAAATCAGGGCAGGACTTATACACTTAATGGTAAGATCCTAGAGAGTGTTGTCGAACAGAGAGACCTTGGACTGCAGGTTCATAGTTCCTTGAAAGTAGAGTCGCAGGTAGATAGGATAGTGAAGAAGGTGTTTGGTATGCTTTCCTTTATTGGTCAGTGCATTGAGTATAGGAGTTGGGAGGTCATGTTTCAGCTGTAAAGGAAATTGGTTAGGTCACTATTGGAGTACTATGTGCAATACTGGTCTCCCTGCTAGAGGAAGCATATTGTGAAACTTGAAGGGGTTCAGAAAAGATTTACAAAGATGTTGCCAGGGTTGGAGGGTTTGTGGTACAGGCTAAACAGGCAGACCTTATAGAGTTTTATAAAATCATTAGGGCCACGGATAGGGTAAATAGACAAGGTATTTTCCCAGTGGTGAGGAAATACAAAACTAGAGGGCATAGGTTTAAGGTGAGAGGGGAAAAATTTAAAAGGAATCCAAGGGGCAACCTTTTCATGCAGAGGGTGGTGCGTGTATGGAATGAGCTGCCAAAGGACTTGGTGGAGGTTGGTACAATCACAACACTTAAAAGGCATCTGGATGGGTACATGAATATGAAGGCTTGAGAGGGGTATGAGCCAAAGGCTGGAAAATGGGACTAGATTCATATAAGCTATTTGGTCAGCATGGATGAATTGGACCAAAGGGTCGGTTTCTCTCCTGTATATCTCTACAATTCTAAACCTATACTTATAAAATAATAGTGTATATAAAGAGAAACTGAGTTGCGAAATTGTGATGATTGGCAAAGAAACCAGAGGAAGGAAGAGGAAAATCTTTTTCACACAATGGACAATTAGGATTTGGAATGTAGGTAAGTGGATTTAGATTCATTAATAGCCTTTGCAAGGAAAAGAGATAAATACTGAAGGAGAAAAACATTTAAACATTATGAGGAAAGTGCAGAGGGACTATTTGAATCACTCTTTCAAAGAGCTCATGGAAACTTGATGGGCTGAGTAGTATCCTGCTGAGCTGTACTGTTTATGAATCCAAGAGAAGGAAGATTTATCTGAAAAGCTGAGTGAGTTTAGGAGCAGACAGCTGCTTCATTCAGCTAAAATTGACAGTGGGATTTAAATTTGGTTTCAATTCACCAGCATAGAACTAGTTTCAGTGAGGTCACCTGCAAAAGAAAAATCCCCTCAGAACCCTGGGTAACTAACTTTAATGATTTACAAAGTGATTAGCAATTGTTTGATTAGGCTCTTGGAATGTGACTCCAAGTGCACAGTTTCCCAGGCTTCCTGGAACTCACTGTTAAAGTTAAGACAGGAGGAGAGCAGGCACTAAGAGGCCTGAGCGATTGGCATGGGGATAAAAATCCTCCACGTATTCACTATTCACTACCTTTTTTTAAATTATCCCATGGGACATGAGCATCGCTGGCTGGCCAGAATTGTCTGTACCTAATTGTCCTTGAGAAGGTAGTGGTGAGCTAACTTCTTGAACTGTTGCAGTCCATGTACATTGATCCATAATTCTGTTCGGGAGGGAATTGCAGGATTTTGACCCGGCAACAGTGAAGGAACAGCAATATATTTCCAAGTCAGGACGGTGAGTGGCTTGGAGAGGAACTTGCAGGGTGTGGTGTTTTTGCATGTATCTGCTGCCATTGTCCTTCTAGATTGAAGTGTTTGTCAATCTGGAAGGTGTTGTCTAAGAACTTTGGGAAAATTTTTGTAGTGCATCTTGTAGATCATACACACTGCCATTATTTTTCATGGAGGGAATGATTATGAATGTTGTATCAATCAAGCAGGCTGCTTTATTCTCAATGATATCAAGCTTCTTGAGTGTTGTTGGAGCTGCACTTACCCAGGTAAGTGGGCAGTATTCCATTACACTCCTGATTTGTGTCTTGTAGATGGTGGGCAGGCTTTTGCAAATCTTGAGGTGAGTTACTTGCTGCAGTTTTCCTAGCCTCTGACCTGCACTTGTAGCCAAAGTATTATATGGTAAGTCCAGCTGAGTTTCTGGTCATTGGTAACCTCCAGGATGTTGAATGTCAAGAGGCAGTGGTTAGATTGTATCTTATTGAAGATGGTCATTGCCTGGCATTTGTGTGGTGTGAACGTTACTTGTCAGCCCAAGGCTGAACATTTTCCTAGTCTTGTTGTGTTTGAACTGTTTGTGTATCTGAGGAGTTGCAAATGGCACTGAACATTGCACAATCATCAGTGAACATTCCCATTTCTGACCTTATGATGGAAAGAAGGTCATTGCTGAAGCAGCTGAAGATGGTAACCTAGAACACTACCCAAAAGAACTTGATTAGATTTCCTACAGTGTGGAAACAGGCCCTTCAGCCCAACCAGTCCACACCCACCCTCCAAAGAGTAACCCACCCAGACCCATTGCCCTCTGACTAGTGCACCTAACATTATGGACAATTTAACCTGGCCAATTCACCTGACCTGCACATCTCTGGATTATGGGAGGAAATGGGAGACTGACCTTCAATGACCACATCATCTTCCTATGTGGCAGGTATGATTCCAACCAGCAGAGATTTCGCCCTCTATTCCCATTGATTCCAGTTTTGCTAGAGCTTCTTGATGCTGCATTTAGTTGAATGTGGCTTTGATATCAAGGGCTGCCACTCCTAACTCGCCTTTAGAATTCAACTCTTTTCTGCATGTTTGAACTAAGGCTGTAATGAAATTAGGGGTTAAGTGGCTGAGGCGGAACCCAAGATGGGTGTTGCTGAGCAGTTGCTGTTTGATAGTACTGTTGATCACCTCATCACTTCACTAATGATTGAGAGTAGACTGATGGGGTGGTAATTGCTTGGGTTGGATTTGTCCTGCTTTTTAGTGTTCAGGACATATCTTGGCAATTTTCCACATTGTCAGTTGATGCTAATGTTTGTAACAGTACTAGAAGAGTTCAGCTAGGCGTGCGGCAGGTCCTGAAGCACATGTATTGCTGAAATGTCAGGGCCCATAGCCTTTGCAGTATCCAGTGCCTCCAATCGTTTCTTGATATCATATGGAGTGAATCGAATTGATTGAAGATTGGCATCTGTGATGTGGGGGACTAGTGGAGGAGGCTGAGATGGATCATACACACAGCAAGTACAGCCGGAAATTGTTACAAATGCTTCAGCCTTATCTTTTGCACTGATGAATTGGGTTCTTCCAACATTGAGGATGGGAATACTTGTGGAGCCTCCTCCTCCAGTGAGTTGTTTAATTGAAAACCACCATTCACAATTGGATGTGGCAGGACTGCAGAGCTTAGTTCTGATCTGTTGGTTGTGGGATCATATAACTCTTCCTATCACTTGCTACTTATGCAATTTGGCATGCAAGTATTCCTGTTTGGTAGCCTCACCAGGTTGACACCTCATTTTAGATATCTTTGATGTTGCTCTTGGAATGCTATCCTGAGTTCTCTATAGAACCAGGGTTCATTCCCTGGCTGGATGATAATGGTTGAGTGGGGAAATACCAGGCCATTAGGTTGCAGATTATGTGAGAGTACAATTCTGCTGCCGTTGATAGCCCACAGTGCCTCATGGATGCCCAGTTTTGAGCTGCTGGGTCTGTTTGATGTCTGTCCCATTTAGCACAGTGACAGTACCACACAAAATGACAGATGCTGCCTGACTCGCTGCACTTTTCCAACACCACTCTAATCTTGACTCCAATCTCCAGCATCTGCAGAACCCACTTCTGCCTAGAAAACTGGAAGATGTTAAGTTCATGCTTGTTACTAATGAAATGAAATGAGAGATTAGAAAATAGTGTTTTTATCTGCAAGGGATTGTTAGGAGTAAAGAAAGCCTTATCAGAAGCTAATAAGGTAACCTTGATGCTATGGTAATGGATTGAATAAAATTTGCTCATTTGTGAATGAGCACCGGAAAATGGCCATGATAACTGTTGGTTTATAATAATGAATTGCTGACATCCTTCATGGAAGGGTTTCAATGTTCACCTCTAATTGATTTGAGGTCATTAAGCATTTGTCTTGTTTTACACAGCCAATCTTTTAATTGACACCCAAAGACTACATTTTTCATCTGCTATCCACGTAAATTCCTTTATTTTGTTTCTGTTGCTAGATCAAAATAATTTTTCACATAAAATGTACTAAATCAGAAAGCTATGGCATGACTGGGGGCAAGTTACAACTTCCAAAGAGAAAATCGATATGGCTTCCCCTTCCAATATCATGTGCTTATGTGATGCAGAAAAGCTCTTACTTTAGATATTGGTCAGTGCAGGTGCATTTATGAAGGAAGGACATTCAGACTAGCGATGGGGATGGCCCAAAGGTTCTATATACGAGTCTGGTCATATGGTGTAGAGTAGTGATGTTGTGAATTTGTGAAAGGAGTGGTAAGAGTTTTATATTTTCAGAGTTAATCTTAAGGGTAGAATCTAGGATTGCTTACCTGCAATTTAGCATTTTACTTCAAGATCCTGTTATAAAGTCTCTTAAAGAATTAAGGCAAGAATAATCAAGCAACAAACATATCTGCTGCACAGCAGGAGATAGCAGCCAATTAAATGACTGGATTAATTGGCTTTTCTAACTGCATGTTAAGTGACTGATTGGAATTCCAATAATTTAGAGAAGTTAAATGCTCTGGTACGGAGTTGTAACACTGTGAGTTTGATGAAAGGGGAGTTCAGTGAACAGGGGAGGAAGACACTCTTTCCTTGTCTCCCTGTAAGTTCAGCTTCAAGGAGACCAAGAGTCAGATAGTTGCAAAAAGGGGATGAGTTTGGAAATATTGAAGAGTGGCATCACAGAGAAACCATAAGCTCATCAAGTGGGACCAGGGGCCAGCATGGGAAGAGTAGGGTCTTGGTAAGTAAGCATAGGTCGATCTTTCTGCTATCCAGCATTTAAAGTAAAATTTAGTCTCAGGTATAATTTTACAATATAAGCAACAAAGTGAGGCCCCTGATTTTCATTTAAGATTTGTTCGACTAAATATATGGAAAGAGAGTCATTTAAGGGAAAGTCATAACAAGACATCTCAGCCTGTTGTGGTGTTCCCCCTGTGCAATGTGGAAAGTCAGGGGCACTTCCAGTGGCCCGGGTCAACACAAATGCAGGAAGTATCTCCAATTCTGTATCTTATGGTCTTGCTCTACAGGCACCTGGTGAAGGAGCAGCACTCCGAAAGCTAATGTTTCTAAATAAACCTGTTGGACTATAGCCTGGTGTTGTGTGATTTTTTTACTTTGTCCACCCAGTCCAACGCTGGTTCGTCCACATCATTTGTATTCCATGACCTGGCTAACGAAGGCAAACATCCCATACACCTTCACTATCCTGTCGACCTGTGCTAACACCATCAGGGATCTATTTACTTGACCCTTTGTTCCTCAGTATTTCCTATGGACCTAGTATTTTCTGTTATATCCTTCCAAAATGCATG
This sequence comes from Chiloscyllium punctatum, assembly GCF_047496795.1. Lineage (NCBI taxonomy): Eukaryota > Metazoa > Chordata > Chondrichthyes > Orectolobiformes > Hemiscylliidae > Chiloscyllium > Chiloscyllium punctatum. The sequence goes on along the minus strand of NC_092746.1, from coordinate 85,638,666 downwards.
ACTTTATGCTTATTGAGATTAAATTCCATCTGCCATTGCTCTGCCCAATTTGCCAGCTGATCAATATCAGACTGCAGCCTGACACCATTCTCCTCACTATCAACAACAAGCACCAATTTTCATGCCACCTGCAAACTTTTTGATTATACCTTCTACATTCATATTCAAGTCATTAATATAGATGGCCAAGGTTCCAGCCCCATAGTACACTGCTGGTCACAGGCTTCCAATCACAAAAACACCCTCCTCTGTTGCCCTTTACCTTCTATGTGTATGCCAATTTTGGATCCAGTTTGCCAACTTGCCTTAGATCCCATGGGCTCTTATCTTCTGGATGAGCCTTCCATGTGGGTCTTGTCAAAGGCCTTACTGAGGTTCATATAAACCACATTAACTGCACTACCCTTGCCCATATATTTAGGCACCTTTTCAAAACACAAAATTAAAGTAGTCAGACAGGATCTCCCTATAACATGTCTGTGCTGACTATCCCTGATCAGTCCCTGCATTTGCAAGTGTTGATTAGTCCTATCCCTCAATAATTTCCCTACTACTGACATCAAACTAACTGGTCTGTAATTGCCTGCCTATCCCTTCTGCCCTTCTTGAACAACGCAACTACATTAACTATTCCTCCAGCCAATTGGCACTTCACCTGTGACCAGCAAAGTATTAAATACCTGCCAGGGCCCAAATAACCTCATCTCTTGCCTCTCATTACAGAATGGGATTCTTGGACAAAATAACACAACAAGAAAAGTAGCTCACCTGTGGTTAACAAAAGAAATGAAAGATCCAAAGAGATGTCATATAAAATTTCTAAGGAGCAATTTAAAATCCTACAAAGGAAGACCTAGATGTTGATAAAGAGGGAAAAATAGAGTAAGAGAGTAAAGCTGCAGGGAAGTTTTAAGCAGACGATAGGAGTGTCTACGAATATATAAAAATAAACATTAGTGCAGACAATTGTAAGTCATCAGAAACAGGAAAACAGAAAATAGAGAACAAGGAAATGTCATAGCAATTAAACAAATAAATACATGGCTGGAGAAACTCCGCAGGTCTGTCAGCACCTGTGGAGAGAAAAGAGTTAACTTCTTCAGTCCTGTGACCCTTATTTCAAACTCACTGGACTTGAAATATTAACTGTGCTTTCTCTCCACAGATGCTGCCATATCGGCTGAATTTCTCCAGCAATTACTGTTTTTGTGCGTTTCAGATTTCCAGAATCTACAGTTCTTAGTTTTATTTTCTCAATTAAACAATTACTTCATTTCTGTCTTCCCGAAGGAGACACAATAGCTTGCCAGAAATGCCAAGGATACGAGGATCTATTGGAAAGGAAAAATTGACAGACATTAACATTAGTTTTAGAAAGTGCTTTAGAAACTAATGAGACTGAAAACTGATAACTCCATGGCCTGATAATCTGTATTGAGGGCAAAGTCTAAATGTGTGGTGCTGGGAAAGCACAGCCGGTCAGGCAGCATCCGAGGAGCGGGAGAGTCAATGTTTTGAGCATAAGCTCTTCATCATCAATGTCAGTAGACTTCATGGTGGTTTTGGTAGGGGTGGTCCTTGCAGCAATCGTGAAGCTGTATAGTCAGCATTAGCTATTGTCTGTGGGGTGGTGGGGTGTAAGTGATGTTATCGTTTGCTGCGGTGGTGGTGGCTGGAGTGATCGTGTGGTTAATGGTGTCCGAGCTGTTCCAGAGGCCAGAAGAAGGTTCTGGGATGATTGAGGAATCCCAAGTTTGGAGGTAAGTACATGAAAGTTTGGTGTACTTACGTTCCTTGATGTCTGATATGCTGGAGAAAAAGCGGTTGTTGAGTGTATGGATTCTTTTAAGGATGAAGAACAACAAAGGTCCTTTGCAGGTCTGGGAGAGTGTGGCCTGAGCTGGGGCAGGGCTGACTGCAAGGAGAGTAGGTGGCAGAGCATGGCTGCAAGCATGGAGTGGAGGATCTGGAGAGAGAACTGTTTTTAGAGGATTTGGATTTGTTGTAGATAGTGGTTGTCTTAGTCAGGTCCAAATTGTGATATCTGAATGTAGTCTGGAGTCCATGCAGGATCAGTCAGTTCTATAGATGGGTGCTGAGGACGGAGATGCGGCTGTAGTAGCAGGTCTGCTTCAGGATGTGGCTGAAGAGCTTCAGGGCAGAAGAAATGACCTGGGGAGTGCAGTGCGAGGGACATCCTTGTAGAGGGAGGAGAAGAACTTCTTCAAGGTGGGCAGCCTTGGAAGACGTTTCACAATAAGGTTATAATCAACTATGAGAAGGTGAGGACCTGCAGATGCTAGAGATCAGAGTCAAAAAGTGTGGTGCTGGAAAAGCACAGCCATCAGGCAGCATCCATGGAGCAGAAGAGTTGATGTTTCAAGCATAAGCTCTTCATCAGGAGAGCTTATAAACTCTTCCTGTTGAAGAGCTTGTGCTCGAAATGTTGACTCTTCTGCTCCTTGGATGCTGCCTGACCTGCTGTACTTTACCAGCACCACACTTTTTGACTCTGATCTCTAGCATCTGCAGCCCTCACTTTCTCCTGTATTCAGGGCAATAAAGGGAGTGACCATGGAAATAGTGAATATGTTGATAATAAAAATTCTATGATTCTGGAACAGTCACAGAAATTTGCAGGGTGACAAATGCAATATTACTATTTAAATAACAAGGAGAGAAGAAAACCAAGAATTATAGACCTGTTAACCTAACATCAGTAGTAGGGATAATGTTGAAGACTATTATACACCATTTAATAACAGAATATTTAGAAAATACCAATGGGATTACACAAAGTCAACATAGATTTGTGTGAGGGAAATCATGTTTGACAAATTTTCAAAGAGTATCTTGAGGTTGTAATTTATGGAATAGATGAGGGAGAAACAGTGGATGTGATGTATTTGTACTTTCAGTAGGCTTTTGATAAAATGCCACATGAATTTATTGAGCAAAATAAAAGCACATGGGACTAATGGTAACAAATTGACACAATTGGTTAACAAACAGGAAAGAGTATGAATAAAATGGGTCATTAACAGCAGTAACAAGTTGGATAATGCAGGGTTTAAACAGATAATACTTCCATTGACTGTAGGGTCCAGAACAAGGAGTCATGTTCTTAGGATACACTGATACCAGTTTGAACTGAAAGGACAAATTTGTTCATTGTGGGTGGTGAACTGTAGAACTCTCTTACCACAGATGGCTGTGGAGGTAATGTCATCGCATATACTTAAGATCAAAATAGATTTCTAGAAGATAGAGGAGACAAGGGGTACGGAGAGAAGGGAATATGGTGTTGAAATAACGGTTCAGCCATGATATTGTTGAATAACAGAGCACGGTCAATGGGTTGAATGGCCCAATCCTGCTTCTTTTTTCTATGTTTCTATTTTCTATGGAAATGTTTAACTTGGAGCAAATAAAGAGGACTCCTCATCCTAATACTGTCACTGAGAGTGAAGAAAAAATTTTGGAGAAATTTGTTTCCTTGCTGAAAAAAAACAAAATTTGTAAGAATAAATTACAGAACATTTTCACTTAAAGAATTACAGAAATTGCAATGAAATTCAGCTTGTCTCTATAAAGCATGTTTCCCTCTTAAGTGGTTAAATACAACAGTAATAGTCTTAATATTTACAATATAAATTGTATGTTTCAAGGGCAAAATATTTCAAATTGAAAATTACAGAACATGTAACAGAAATAAACTTTTCTCTGCACACCATGTTCTACTCTGAGCTGCCTCAATACAATTTCAAGGTGCTTGACATTCTTGATGCATACTTTTTGTTAAGCATACAGCCCAACACGAAGTAATCTACACAGTTTGCAATTGTACTACGGCTGAAAAACATCAAATAGCAGCCTTTCACCATTGCATGGCAGCTGCTCTGAGCTTTAGTGTATCCCTCAACAGATCACCCTGGCCTTTTGAATGTGCCAGTCTGCAATTCTGAGTTCAGTTGCATTTGATTACCAGTCAGTTTCATATAGTGTCATTTGTAAAATTAATGGTCCATCAGATACAACTAATGTGTGTGGCAATCACCCAACCCATCTCCTTTCAACTTGGAGACTGAAAATGGACTTTGTTGCAAGAACACAATAACAAACTTTTAGATAAGGGGGGAACAACAGTGCCGTCATCATTAGGGCCACCTTTGTGTGCAGTTGCTAGAGCCTGTGCACAGACCTTCAACATATGAACACCAAGTATCACCATTTGTTGAATCTCTACCTGTTCCTTGCTTTGCAAACATTTGTTGTGAAATGGTCCTCTGTGCTGTATCATCTATTCCTCATGGTACAGTTTATGTTTGAACCACAAGTCCATGAGGCAGTAATGAACATGTTACAGAATTGCAGAATTGTTACTGTGCAGAAGGACGACATTTCACCCATCATGCCTGCACGAACTTTTCAAATGAGCATCATTACCCAGTGGCAATCTCCTACCTTTTTTGCTATGCCCTTGTACAATGTTTCTATCCAAATAACAATCTGCAGCCCAACTCAATTGAACATGCATCCTCCACATTTACCAGCAGTGCATTCCATATTCTAATTACTTATTGCGTGAAATAGACCTTTTCTCACATCACCCTTGCTTCTTTTACACATAATTTTAAATCAATGCCCTCAAATTCTTGTTCCTTTCACAAGCAAGAACAGCTTCTCCTATAATACATGAGCCTCAACAGCAATAAGACTGATTAGTATGATCTTTTGTGCAGCTCACTGGTCTTGGGACATTTCCACTGCAGCCTAGAACTTCTAACATATCTTTACATGCAAAGGTTACTCTGGTTCAATCAAAGGGCTGAAAAATTATCAAAAGTAACTATCTAAAATTGAGAAAGGTTGAGCAGTTCATGTGTCTTCCATATGTGTTTTGTTTCGAATGGAGCGTTATAGGGATGTGGTGGGAGATTGGCATTGTTGTGCAGGAATCCCTGATCATCGAATGAAATGGTACAAGATCAGAGGTCCAGCAGGCTTATTCCTGCTCATCTGCTTGTGTTATATCATAGTGGCAATCATGGTCTCATCCACCATTAAGACGTTAGTGTCATGTTATAGTGGCCCAGCGATCTAAGATGCTGGTGGTATTCCTCTGTCTTTATTATTTAAGCTAGTGGAAGCTGTGGATTTGGGAGGCACTGTTGAAGATGCCTTAGTGAAATTTCCTGGGCTTAAATGCTACATATTTGAAACAACTCTATGTATTAATGTGTCTTGTATCAGGGAATAGTGTTAGCCTATGCTGTACCTGTTGAAAACCTGGGACTAGTGGAAAAAAATCTCCAAAACCAAATTTCAGCTTTATTTCATTGCCATTGCACAGAAGTAGAATTTCTGTGTCCCATATTTGCTACATTATTTACAATGCTCAATTTCAGTTATTAGATCTTTTAAATATTATAAGTGCTGAAAACTATTTTGACACATCCAGAATTAACTGTAATGATCAGGTTTCTTTGTTTTGTGAATTTACAAAACAAAAGCACAATTATCCATTACGAAATGCATTACTATTTTGAATTGTTTTCTTTGCTTACTTGTTTAAACAGCAGAAGAAAAGATTTTCTGACTGCAGAACACAGGATTGTTGAAATCTGATGGAGTCAATGATGATGAAGAGGAAAGTAACAATGAAACAGAATGAGAAATGGAATTTTGATTAAAGAATATTAAGGTAATAATAATGGTCCCCACTGAAAGATTCTGCTGCTTTTTCTCAGACAATAAAGCGGTATTCAAAGCTTTAGTCAGTAATCCAACTAACTTTTAAAGCTTTTTCCAAATAAGCATTGAGCAACAGGGCATACAGCAGACACAACACAGTTCAGGAGACAAAATAACTACAATGCAAATCAATACAATATTGTATTTATGCTTGCAGTCATTAAGTTCAATGTCATTGTTGGGCGTCTGGTAATCATTTCAAGATCATATGTGGTCCCAAGATTTCAATATTTAAAATGCCCAAAATTCTACTGCATATTTATGATCAATTGTTTGATTTAATAATCCATATATTGCACAAGAGCACAGGTGCAAAGTATTGATGTTCTGCTGTTTTAAAGTTTTTACCAATGGCAAAGCTTAATTATCTTCTTGGCTATTTGCTAAGATTTAAGTTGCAACTAAGCCTTTGATGAGCATATATATGGATAATGCTTCATTGTCCTGACCAAATAATATTGTGGAATTCACAGAGTTACCCAACACAGTCAGCTCAGTATCAAAATTTAGAACAGGTATACCTACTTGCAATAAAGCAGAACAATTACTGGCAATAGTTTCAGTGTATTATTCAATGTAAGCGTGATTGTATTAGATCTAAATCTCACTATAATGTAGCTTTGAATTTCCTTTTCAGCAGGAGATTGACAAGCCTTCAGTGAAAATTGTGGAATGCCATTATTTCAAGAGTCATGATAAATTTACAAGGGGCAATCTGGTAAACCGTAGTGAAATTCCAAGTGTCTATGTGAATATATTGATTCAGCAATCGAGGCTGTGATGCTACATTGTAATATTCCCATAGGACTTTGTGCAACCTGCACACTATGCTAACTTATTCCTAGTTCAGTGAGGTTGTCCAAGTGGTATAGGAATGCACTTCTTATCGAGGTAGAAATTTCTGATTATCGAAGAACAGAACTTCTTCTGCAGAGCATTGCATGTTAAAGGGACACTGTTCCTGTTTCGAATTAGTTTGTTTTCTGAGTGAAACAAATTCGCAAGGCCTACAATGGAGGATTGCAATGAGTTCAGGCAGTACAGCCCCCTTTTAAAAGTTGTAATTGTACCAGCCTCCCCTACTTAAAGAGAGTTTGAATATTCCCTCAGAAGAAACTTTGGAACGTTGTACAGTTATCATGCAAATTACCATGTTTAAAGGCAGAAATGATCAGGATATCTGACCACCTCAGGCAAACCCTCTCACACATACTCTGAATTTCTTCGGGAACAGCTTAGATACATCCACTTCAGTATGATTTTAATAGATAGACTGCAAAAAAAAAAGTAATTGGTGAGGTGTACCACAAGGGAGAAAAAACAAATAAGTTAAAAGATCTGAGACTCCAATTTGCATGAAATTCTCAGTTGTGGATTGAACAATTAAATACTTGCAATTGGATTGAAGATTGATTTCACACGACAAAAATGATTGAGTTTTTTTGAGAAAGTAATGAAGAGGATTGATGTGGGCAGACCAGTGGACGTGATCTATCTGGACTTCAATAAGGCATTTGACAAGGCTCCTCATTGGTAGATTGTTAGTAAGGTTACATCACACAGAATAGAGGGAGAACTAGCTACTTGGATACAGAACTGGCTCAAGAGTAGAAGACAGAGGGTGGTGGTGGAGGGTTGCTTTTCAGACTGGAGGCTTGTGACCAGTGGTGTGCCACAAGGATCAGTGCTGGGCCCACTGTTTTTCATGTTTATGTAAATGATTTGGATGTAAACATAGGAGGTATGGTTAGTAAGTTAGCAATTTACACTAAAATTGGAGGTGTAGTGGACAGAGAAGATGGTTACCTCAGAGTACAACAGGACCTTGATCAGATGGGCCAATGGGCCAAGGAGTGGCAGATGGAGTTTAATTTGGACAAATGTGAGGTGCTGGAAAGGCAAATCAAAGCAGGCTCCCAAGCACTGAGGATGTCACCTGGACAGGGGAGGAAACGTTTGCAAGACAAATTCCCAGCTCGGTGAACAGAACCACAACAACGAGCACCCGAGCTACAAATCTTCTCCTAAACTTTGAATGACTTATACACTTAATGGTAAGGACCTGGGAAGTGTTGCTGAACAAAGAGACCTGGGAGTGCAGGTTCATAGCTCCTTCAAAGTGGAGTTAGATTAGATTAGATTAGATTAGATTACTTACAGTGTGGAAACAGGCCCTTCGGCCCAACAAGTCCACACCGCCCCGCCGAAGCGTAACCCACCCATACCCCTACATCTACATCTACATCTACCCCTTACCTAACACTACGGGCAATTTAGCATGGCCAATTCACCTGACCTGCACATCTTTTTGGAGTGTGGGAGGAAACCGGAGCACCCGGAGGAAACCCACGCAGACACGGGGAGAACGTGCAAACTCCACACAGTCAGTCGCCTGACTGGTTTCTGGTAGATAGGATAGTGAAGGAGGCATTTGGTATGCTTGCCTTTATTGGTTAGTGCATTGAGTATAGAAGTTAGGAAGTCATGTCGTGGCTTTACAGGACATTGGTTTGGCCAATTTTGGAATACTGTGTTTAATTCTTGCTTCCCTGCTATAGGAAGGATGTTGTGAAACTTAAAAGGGTTTGGAAAAGATTTACAAGCATGTTGCCAGGGTTGGAGGGTTTTTGTATCGGGAGACACTGAATAGACTGGGGCTATTTTCCCTAAAGCATTGGAGGCTGAGGTGTGACATTATAATGGTTTATACAGTCATGAGGGGCAGGATAGGGTAAATAGACAAGGTTTTTTCCCTGGCGTGGGGGAGTCTAAAGCTACAGGGCACAGGTTTAAGGTGAGAAGGGAAAGATTTAAAAGAGACCTAAGGGACAACTTCTTCACGCAGAGGGTGGTGAATGTATGGAACAAGCTGCCAGAAGAAGTGTTGGAGACTGGTACAATTATACATTTAAAAGACATCTGGATGGGTAAATGAATAGGAAGGCTTTAGAGGGATATGAGCCAAATGTTGGCAAATAAGACTAGATTAACATTGGATATCTAGTCAGCATGGGCAAGTTGGACCAACGGATCCGTTTCCTTGCTGTATATCTCTATGACTCTACGACTCTATGATGATCTGCAACTTGTGGTTCCCTAGTCATCCGATCTATGTCTGTGTGGGTTTCCTCCAGGTGCTCCAGTTTCCACCCACGGTCTAAAGAAGAGCAGGTTAGGTGGATTGGCCATGCTAAATTGCCCATAGTGTCCAGGAATGTACAGGCTAGGTGGATTAGGCATGGGAAATGCAGGGTTACAGGGATTATGTAGGGGGTTGGCGGTGCATGGGATGCTCTTCGGTTGGGGGGGCGGGGAGGTGGGCAATGTGGACTCAATAAGCTAGATGGCCTGCTTCCACACTGCAGGGATTCTATGATTCTATGATCCTGAAGGTACACTCAATGGTTTGGTCATGATAGATGGAGACAAGAATAATAACTCGCAATTGAATATTCTATCCAGCTGATCTCAAAGGGCCCTTAAACCGTCATATTGAAGAAAAGAGCAGTCAACCTGATCGAAATACAAAGTATTGACAATAACTAGGAGGCCACAGACAGAGATATATGAGGTTATAGCTCTATCTTTAGGCGTTCATTTATCAAGACGACAGGAAGATTGTTGATCAGTATGTGACCGCATTGATAGATTGAGCTAAATCAAAGGTAGGATTGTCCTGTCATGAAGGTGCATCTGCTAAAAAAGAAATATATTCTAAAGAACAAATGTAGAACATATGCAGAAGCTCTAAGATATTTGACAATCAGTATCTTTTTATTCACTTGTGGGACATGGACATCATTGGCTGGCCAACATTTTATTGCCCATGGAGAAAGTGACAACTACAGATGCTGGAGACCAGAGTTGAAAAGTATGGTGCTGGAAAAGCACAGCAGGCCAGGAATCCTGAAGAAGGGCTTATGCCCGAAACGTCACTTCTTCTGCTCCTCAGATGCTGCCTGGCCTGCTGCGCTTTTCCAGCACCACACTTTTCAATTTTATTGCCCATTCCTAGTTGCCCCTGAGAAGTGAGCTGCCTTCATGAACCACTGCAGTTCACATGCAGTAGGTTGAGCCGCAATGCCCTTAAGGAGAGAATTCAACAATTTTGATCGGGTCATAGTGAAAGATGTTGGGAAGGTGCTTGGTTTGGAGGAGAACTTGCAGTGGAAGGTGTTCCCATGTATCTGCTGCCCTTGTCCTTCTAGATGGAAATGGTCATGGGTTTGGAGGGTGTTGTCTAGGGATCTTTAGTGAGCTTGAGTATATTAAAGGGAGACTAAATGAGACTTTGTGTCAAGACATTTCAGGTCAGGCAAAGTAATATATTGGAAAAAAGGAAAGAAATATTTGCAGAGATGCATGCAGAGAGAACAAAGCAAGAGGCAAGTGAATATTGTCGAGGACAGCACACAAAAGAAAAGAAAACATGTACATTAATTTGCACATGAATTCTTCACTAGAAAGACAGAAAGCAAGCTTAAAATGGTGTCTGCTGGAGGGATGTCATTTGACGATTCTGACAACACCATACAACAATTTGGCAACATTAGATCTGAAGATGATAATGCATTTCTGATTGTTAGAATTGTCTGTGGAGGGAAAGCATCACGTGAACATGATGTTTCATGTACACACAGGTGGTTCATGCACCATCATGAGCTTCATGGACCTGTGCAAAGTGGCTCCAAGTGGTGGCCAAAAAATGAAGTCTTCAAAAGTAGGGCTGAAACTATGTAATGGAGTGATCCTGATGCCAAGAGAACAAATGAAACTGAGAGCCAAATACAATGGGAAGAATGACCATCTGGAGATCCATACGGTAAACATCAGGCAAAGTTCATTCATCTCAACTGAAGGAAGTCTCAATCTTGGACTCAATCCTAAGCATGAACTACGAAGCCATTGACTGCCAAGCAACCCTAGGAAAGTGCAAAGATATTTTAGCAGGTCTTGAACATCTTCCTGGTGATTATCACCTTGAATGTGTGAGACCAGCACAGCATCTGCCCTCAAGTCCAGCCTGAAAGAAAAGATAGAAGAACTGAAAAAGAATGATATAATCAGAAAAATGACTTATTTTATAAGGTGATAGTGTGAAAGGATTAATGCTCATGTTACATTGGCTTCATTCATTTTACTGATGTCGCGCACAGTCTGTGGGTGAAAACGATAGAGTTACAGAGATGTACAGCAAGGAAACAGACCCTTCGGTCCAACTCGTCCATGCTGACCAGTTATCCCAACCTAATATAACCCCATTTACCAGCACTTGGCTCATATCCCTATGAACCCTTCCTATTCATATACTCATCCAGATGCCTTTCAAATAATGCAATTGTGCCAGCCTCCACTACTTCCTCTGGCAGCTCATTCCGTACACGCACCTCCCTCTGTGTGAAAACGTTGCCCCTTAGGTCCCTTTTAGATCTTCCTCTCTCACCCTAAATCTATGCCCTCTTGTTCTGGACTCCCCCACCCAGGGAAGAGAGACTTTGTCTATTTATCCTATTCATGCTCCTCATGATTTTATGAGGTCACCTTTCAGCCTCCAATGTTCTAGGGAAACAGCCCGAGTCTATTCAGCCTCTCCCTATAGTTCAAATGAGTTTTGCTCTCGCTTTCAGAGGAGGAAGATGCATTTGTTCAATAGCCCTAAAGTTCTAGTAATTATGCCTCACCAAAAGTAGTTATACTTATTGCTATCATGGTATAAAAATTATTGTCATCAAAGAATAGTGACTCTCTTGCAAATGTTCTTTAATAACGTGCCTTCTTACCTCTAACAACATAAAGGTCCAAGAAAACAGAGGATTTGTGACAGTGCACTACCTCAAACAATCCTTCCCTAAATATCGTATGCTAACAAGTTAGGAACTAGTGCAAGGTACTGTATTATGGCTACTCCAAAAAGAATGTTCCTTAATTTGCAGAGATGTATCATCCAGACATGATATACAAGCAAGAGAAATGAAGTTAAAGTGCTGGCATGCTGTCAACAGCAGCACTAACTGTAAATGTCGATGATGCTAAGTCAGAGTGTGAAAAATTCGAGATTCAATTGGAAGCATTTTCAACATGCCCTTTAAGTCTGTAGAGAAATTTAATCTGAAAATCTTCATTTGTTCAAATGAAGCAAACTATGCAGGAAGAAGCAATAGTCTAAGTGTTGAAGGAAGTAGTGATAAAAAGATGGCATAAAAGCATCAAGAACATATCTGTTGCTATGAGAGTATATTGGACATCTGCAGGATTAGGGTGTCCCTAGAAAGGCCAGAATGTAATGCCCATCACTATTTACACAGAGGGCAGTTAAGAGTTAACCACATTACAATAGATCTGGAGTCACATGCCAGTCAGATTGGGTAAGGATAGCAGCTTTCTTCCCTAAAGGCCAAATGGATTTTCCCTGATAATTAGCAACAATTTTATGGTGATCATTCCAGATTTTTGTTGAATTCAAATTCCACAACTGCCATGGCAGGATTTGAACCAAGGCCCCAGAACCATTACCTGGATCTCTGGGTTAATAGTCCAATGATAATGTCACTAGGCCATCATCTCTCTCTCTCTCTCTCTCTCCTCCTTCCTCCCCCCACCCCCCCCCCACCACCCACCACCCCCCACCCCTCCAAACGTTAGTCTGATAAGGTTTTAAAAAGTGCTGTAGTTGCCAAATACAAGCAATGCGATTCAGAACTACATCATACCATGCAGTGTTTGTAATGAGTATCAAGCTAAAGAGTGTTTATATCACATAACATTACAGACAGATCATATGTGGAACTTGAAGTCAACATTTTCATACACACAGGAGAAATGGTTATCTCATCATTGTCAGTGACTAGTATTTTCTAATCTGCCAGTCTAACAATGATATAACACACCTCTGGAGCATTTGGGATTTGAACCTAGATGTCCTAGCTCAGGGGTAAGGACATTACCACTGCAACACTAGAACCTTCACTGCTGACTATTATTCTGATGACTGGAAGTTAGACCAGTTAACATCAATTATTACCAATAAGAGTGTTGAATGCCTGACGGTACACTTCAGTTATTACAATGTTCCAAACTTTGTAACAATGGCCCTGAATTCACAAGTGAAAATTTCAAACGCTTCATAAAAAATACTGTATGATATCTCCACACTACTCTCCTTTGAACTGAAAGACAGAGACTGCAGTGAAGATCACCAAATGGATAAAAAATGAGTTGAACAAGTATAGCACCAAATTGCCATAAGGCAATTCTTGAGTGGCAAAAGACAATTACTTAAGGCATGAAGAGTGGTTCAGTCCAAAGATGAATATCACAGTGCATTCAAACTATTGTTCCAAAAGTGAAACACTACAAAATTCAGAAATAGTAACCAGTAATAGTAACAGAAATAATTAATGACAGACTGTAAGGTTTAAAACAAACCTTTCTCCCTGTAAGCTGATTTGAAATATAACTTTTCAGCATTTTAAACAGTAGTCACTTATTTCCCTACTCCCTCTCTTGGTGGATTTGGACTATGTCAGGACTACAACAACATTGTTGTAAAGATGTATCAAAAGGAGGGTTTATTTCACACGTTCTTAGATGCTGAATGTGAATAATTTGCAACATAGCACATTCACAAACACAAAGAGAGATTGAATCAAAAAGTATAAAGAAATAATTAAATCAGGAACTTCTTATGTACAAGACAACTAAGGGATAAGAATTTTTTAAAGCTCTTCCTTTAAGATGGAGTCCAAAAGTCCAAAGATTGAATTAATCACCTGCAATTACTTTATGGGAATGATTGATTGGCTAGCCAAGGGTTCAAAAGTCACAGATTTTTCACTTTAAAATTCCTTCAATGATCTTCTGAGGAATATTGTCGAAATGTAATTCTGGCTTTGCTGTTTTGATGAAAGAAAGTTGATACTTGAAAAGAGCACAAATACAAATTGTTGGCTGCTTTTCACAGGCCAGAGGTATTTCTATTAATGCCTCTAATTAAGGGTTTTATATGATCAATAGATATTGTATGAAGCAGTACTGACCCTTTAAATCATTGCTATTTCAAAACTACCTGATTAAAAGGCAGTTGGGTTCAGCACTGTGTGTATCAGTGGTGTTAAAGCATTTACTATTTAGATAAATGTATACAATGCAAGTAAACAATTGTCTATGGTTAAGGTGGAGAGTCAATGATACATTTTGGAATAATGGTATCTTGCAATTCTATTGTGTAGGGATTTTTACTTAGAGAGAATTGGTCCCTTTGCAGTTTATAATATAATTGCTAGCATTCTGATCCTAATAGAAGGTACATGAGATGTTGATTGTGATTTCTGAGAACCTTCTGGAAGGTTGATGTTAAATCCAGTCACAGGATTATGTTAGTCAGATTATTTGAATGTTTAATGATATGTTTAAGACAGTTATGAAACTTATATTGATATGTATTAAAATTGCTTTTTAAAAATCTATTCATGATATGAGTGAAAAAATCAGGATGGAATGATAGAAAGCCAATTTCTCATTAATAAACTACAAAGTCATTGATAGAGCTAAGCACTTCAATGCAAACATTCAATATTAGACACATCACAACTTGGGACTTCTATTATGCAGTTATGACCTCAATCATACATGATGAGGATGATTGACCAGACTATCTTTGCAACAATAAATACCGATGTACAACTGTGCCTACTCTGCAGGATGAGGAATAACATCTCATCACCAAATGACCATCAGTCCCAGAAGTCCAGCATTACTTAGTGACAGAAGTGGATCAGTGACAAAAGTTACTGTGGCAGCAGCACTTGTCAAGGGAAGGAAGATCACAATTGGAATGGTACTAGAGAAACAACCAACAACAATGCATTCGCATGCCACTTAGAGATGTACATGGTTGAAAATCTATGCGTGCTGTACATCTGCAGATATTGTTTAAAGTAGAACAGATTAGTGTTTAAATGCTGTTTTAATGAATTATAATATCCTTTGTAATAATGTACATTGAGTAACTTATAGAATCATAGAGTCATAGAGATGTACAGCATGGAAACAGACCCTTCGGTCCAACCCGTCCATGCCGACCAGATATCCCAACCCAATCTAGTTCCACCTGCCAGCACCTGGCCCATATCCCTCCAAACCCTTCCTATTCATATACCCATCCAAATGCCTCTTAAATGTTGCAATTGTACCAGCAACCACCACACCCTCCGGCAGCTCATTCCATATACATAACACGCTCTGCATGAAAAAGTTGCCTCTTAGGTCTCTTTTATATCTTTCCCCTCTCACCCTAAACCTATGCCCTCTAGTTCTGAACTCCCCAACCCCAGGGAAAAGACTTTGTCTATTTATCCTATCAATGCCCCTCATAATTTTATAAATCTCTATAAGGTCACCCCTCAGCCTCCGACACTCCAGGGAAAACAGCCCCAGCCTGTTCAGCCTCTCCCTGTAGCTCAAACCCTCCAACCCTGGCAACATCCTTGTAAATCTTTTCTGAACCCTTTCAAGTTTCACAACATCTTTCCGATAGGAAGGAGTCCAGAATTGCACGCAATATTCCAACAGTGGCCTAACCAATGTCCTGTACAGCCGCAACATGACCGCCCAACTCCTGTACTTAATATTCTGACCAGTAAAGAAAAGCATACCAAACGCCGCCTTCACTATCCTATCTATCCACTTTCAAGGAGCTATGAATCTACACTCCAAGGTCTCTTTGTTCAGCAACACTCCCTAGGACCTTACCATTAACTGTATAAGTCCTGCTAAGATTTGCTTTCCCAAAATACAGCACCTCGCATTTATCTGAATTAAACTCCATCTGCCACTTCTCAGCCCATTGGCCCATCTGATCCAGATCCTGTTGTAATCTGAGGTAACCCTCATTCGCTGTCCACTATACCTCCAATTTTGGTGTCATCTGCAAACTTACTAACTGTACCTCTTATGCTCGCATCCAAATCATTTATGTAAATGACAAAACGTAGAGGGCCCAGCACCGATCCTTGTGGCACTCCACTGGTCACAGGCCTCCAGTCTGAAACCTGTCACAACCCTCCACCACCACCCTCTGTCTTCTACCTTTGAGCCAGTTCTGTATCCACGTGGCTAGTTCTCCCTGTAATCCATGAGATCTAACCTTGCTAATCAGTATCTCAAAGGGAACCTTGTCGAACGCCTTACTGAAGTCCATATAGATCACATCTACTGCTCTGCCCTCATCAATCTTCTTTGTTACCTCTTCAAAAAACTCAATCAAGTTTGTGAGACATGATTTCCCACGCACAAAGCCATGTTGACTATCCTTAATCAGTCCTTGTCTTTCCAAATACATGTACATCCTGTTCCTCAGGATTCCCTCCAACAACTTGCCCACCACTGAGATCAGGCTCACCGGTCTATACCACTCTTGTCTTTACCACCCTTCTTAATCAGTGGCACGACGTTTGCCAACCTCCAGTCTTCTGGCCCTCAACTGTGACTATCGATGATACAAATATCTCAGCAAGAGGCCCAGCAATCACTTCTCTAGCTTCCCACAGAGTTCTCGAGTACATCTGATCAGGTCCTGGGGATTTATCCACCTTTACCCGTTTCAAGACATCCAGCACTTCCTCCTCTGTAATCTGGACATTTTGCAAGATGTCACCATCTATTTCCCTACAGTCTACGTCTTCCATATCCTTTTCCACAGTAAATACTGATGCAAAATACTAATTTAGTATCTCTCCCATTTTCTGCAGCTCCACACAAAGACCACCTTGCTGATCTTTGAGAGGCCCTATTCTCTCCCTAGTTACCCTTTTGTCCTTAATGTATTTGTAAATACCTTTTGGATTCTCCTTAATTCTATTGCCAAAGCTATCTCATGTCCCCTTTTTGCCCTCCTGATTTCCCTCTTAAGTATACTCCTACTTCCTTTATACTCTTCTAAGGATTCACTCAATCTATCCTGTCTATACCTGACATATGCTTCCTTCTTTTTCTTAACCAAACCCTCAATTTCTTTTGTCATCTGGCATTCCCTATACCTACCAGCCTTCCCTTTCACCCTAACAGGAATATACTTTCTCTGGATTCTTGTTATCTCATTTCTGAAGGCTTCCCATTTTCCAGCCGTCCCTTTACCTGTGAACATCTGCTCCCAATCAGCTTTCGAAAATTCTTGCCTAATACTGTCAAAATTGGCCTTTCTCCAATTTAGAACTTCAACTTTTAGATCTGGTCTATCCTTTTCCATCACTATTTTAAAACAAATAGAATTATGGTCACTGGCCCCAAAGTGCTCCCCCACTGACACCTCAGTCACCTGCTCTGCCTTATTTCCCAAGAGTAGGTCAAGTTTTGAACCTTCTCTAGTAGGTACATCCACATACTGAATCAGAAAATTGTCTTGTACACACTCAAGAAATTCCTCTCCATCTAAACCTTTAACACTATGGCAGTCCCAGTCAATGTTTGGAAAGTTAAAATCCCCTCCCATAACTACCCTATTATTCTTACAGATAACTGAGATGTCCTTACAAGTTTGTTTCACAATTTCCCTCTGACTATTGGGGGGTCTATTATACAATCCCAATTAGGTGATCACCCCTTTCTTATTTCTCAGTTCCACCCAAATAACTTTCCTGGATGTATTTCCAGGAATATTCTCCCTCAGCACAGCTGTAATGCTATCCCTTCTCAAAAAATGCCACTCCCCCTCCTCTCTTACCTCCTTTTCTATCCTTCCTATAGCATTTGTATCCCAGAACATTAAGCTGCCAGTCCTGCCCATCCCTGATGAAGGGTTATCCCTGAAACATTGATTCTCCTGCACCTCAGATGCTGCCTGACCTGCTGTGCTTTTCCAGCACCACCCTCTCAACTTTGATCTCCAGCATCTGCAGTCCTCACTTTCTACTGGAAGAATCCCACTGTGAAGTAAGTCAGGGCCACAGTCCCCTTCACAGCCACTGGCAGTGCAATCAATGTCTTGTATTGAGACTAGAAGCCTCATTGTAAGAGGTTGCAAAGTTTGGTGAGCATTTCAATTGTGAAGCAAAAACATACACATTATCCAACTTAAGGAGGAGAAAAGATAAATGCTTCTACAAGACCATTGGCAGAAGGGCTGCCTCATATGTTTCAATTAGTGTGTGTTGCTACAGATTGCACACAAAGGCACTTAAAGCAGAGGTAGTGTTCACTTGACTATGGCAAGACAACCAGTTCACTAAACATTCTGCTTTTTACAAAAGATGAATGCAATATGTGCAATTTGTAAACAAGTGGCTGTGAAGGGGACTGTGGCCTCATCACTCATCAAAAGTACAGTTGGCTTATAACCATTGTAGACCCATTATGAAGGTGAGTGCACACTGTCCTGGCTGTCCTGGCTGCTTTAATTCTGCACCAATTCACTGTCCCTTGATTAGTTAAGTCAACTAGTCAAATCTGATGATGGCTGCTAGACAACAAAGACCATCCACCCGATGTTCATCACTCTGCTCTCCAAACCCAGGCACATGTGGGCAACATGAGAGTATTGAGAGCTGGACTACAACACAAAGCATCATAGAGCAGTCCACTGAAGCATGATTCCATCCTAGCCTGCAGGTACTAGCTGCAGCATGTATCCCAATTCATGATAGTCTGTTGCATCCTCCACAATCTAGCCATCATGAGGACACACCCCTTTTCACCAGGGATACAGTGAGGTGTTAAAGAGCAGGAAGTGAAAGAAGAAAAGAAGGAGTGGCAAGAGGGGAAAGAGGATCTGGAGGAAATGGGGAGGCAACCAGCATATCATCTTACTGGCTAGGATATCTGCAAAAATCTCATTCTACCACAGAACCATTGAACACAATCCAGAATCCAAATGTACACTTTATTCTGTCATTGTTGTAGGCCATCATAATGTCTTTGTGATCACAATTCTGAAATACAAGCCACCATAAAACAAGCATTCTGAAGCAGGTTTTGAAACAAGCCATCCAATATTCCATGCAAAGCTTCAAACAAGCATCTATGCATATTTCTTTAGTGTCTGCCTGCAGTGTGCCATTGCTCAGTGTGTGTCTAATGCTCCAATGCTGTTCTATCCCAATGGCTGCAACATGAACAGTCACAGATTTCAAAGGGGGAAGCTGCAGTTGGCCCTGAGCAGATAGTTGTAGTCTGAGGTATCTGATTAATGGACAAGAATAAAGACATTGGTGAAGTGGCAATGGTGAGAGCATTGGTTTTGCCAAGGGAAAAGACAACATGCTCATTTTCCACTAGCCACTGCCACTCTTTATAGGTGGCATCTAAGCAACCCTGCAATCTGCTGGAGCACAGGTTACTGGGCTGCAAGCCTAGTGAGGAAAATGTATCAATGAATGTGGTGTAAGAAAACTATGTAATGCTGCACCCTCAGATCCCTTCTTACCCATCAGAAGTGAAAGACTGCTCCACAGCAACAGAAGCTTTCTGTTCTTTTGGTAGGCTTCCATGAGATCATAGTGTTTGTTCCTTCCAAGCAGGAACCACCATAATTGATCAATGCATAAACAATTGAGTAAACAGGAACATCATCCCTTAGTAATACCTAAGGCTCCCTTGAGTCTGTTTCTGAGACGGTACACACTCATATCCAGACCTCTGCCTCACAGTGTGTGATGAAGCATCTGCCTTGCTGCCTTGTCATCTCAAGAGCTTCCCTTTCTTTGGGTGTCAGAATGGCTAGAAGTGGAACCCTGCCACTCATCTGGTTCTTTCCTTTGATATTATGGGCTCTATGTATCCTGAAGATAGAATGTACTATTAGATGCCTGACAAGAACAGGCATAATGTTTAAGTGGCTGGCTCCCAAGTTATTGAATTTGGGTTTCTGGAATGCATGTGACACTTGTCCACTCTGGAGTGGCTTAACAAGGATCTCCACTTTTATTTTTTTCACAGGAAATGCTACAGTCTCACCCCATTGTCAATGACACAGTGACTCACCTTCCCTAACAGTCATACCATCACAAGTATATGTGTTAACTCCCAAAGGACACAAGATGTGACACTACCTTGGGGTAATGGAGAAGGACACTAACATGATGGCAGCACTACACCCAGGATCTTCAAAGAACCCCTTGGCTTCTGACTTCTGCTGTGACCTCTGTCCAGCTTGTTTGGTTATTCAGAGCGATCTCCTCTTTATATTGCTCAGCTAAAGGATTTTCTTCCTTGCCCAATTGTCCAAAAGAAATCATGCAGGGAGTTATCATTCAACTGTGATGCCATCAGAGATTTTTCTTCTGCCATGTTGAGAACTGTTTCATTCCTCAGTCTTTATTATCCTTTCTATGGTGACTGTTTCCCCCCCTTTTCCCAATGACTGACAAAGGCTATTGGTTGAAGATCTGGAAAGACTTGACTGAAGCAGATGTGGAAGTGGGGCAGGAAGTAGGCCATTTTGCTAGAGACCCTTAATGTCAGCTGATGTCTTTTCAGCTCACATCTCCAGCCAATGAATGGACATCCACCTGCCCGGTAGATGCTAGTTGATCAGCTGGTACAAGACTCTAGAGAGATCAAGAATTAGAATGGAATCACTAGTACCACCCATTTCCGATCCTGCCTTCATCATTCTGCTGATTCTTGAAAATGTTTGGCCTGGAAATAGGATTTGAAACTGCAACTTCCTGACTTTAAGGCATCAGTGCTACCAATTGATGCATGGTTGACATTTAAATAGAAACACACACAAGTATAGTGCCACATTGAAACCAAAATAGGAGACTGGTGTCAGGAATAAGATTGAGCATGGTGTTGGAGGGAAATAAAGAATTTTACAAGGGGCTGATGGGTATGAGAAAAGTGACAACAGGTTTTTTTTTTGGAAATGAGTTGGTCATCTAGGTGATCAAGAAGCACAGAAAGGTCTGACCGGCTGTGTTTGAGGGACCCGAAAAACAAACACATTTTCAAACTGATATGAGATGCAGTAGCCAAACAAAACAGAGCATTATGTTCCAGTATTACTGATTGTATGCAAATGAGCAGTGCAAATGGATTGGACAGTTAGAATATATTTTTGATTTGATGTGGAACCAGTTTGAAAGAGCTGAATACAATTAAGAATAAAAATGTGGCTCTTGCTTCAAGACATCCAAAAATATGACTCATTGAATTAAGTGACTCACAAATTGAGCCCGTTGTTTACTCAGCTGAGTCAGTAAGGCGTGCTCTCTGAATGTCTGGTTATGCTCATGTTATTTATTCAGTATTGCAATGTAACAATTAAACAGTTCTGGATTATTTTAAAAGTCATTTTTTTATTATGTAATTCAAAGAATTAGTCCAAACACTAAGCTGCAGAATAGAATTCATGCAAGAATATGGAAGCAGACACAGCATCTTTTACTCAAACAAAATATTATTCTTGGAAGACAAGTCTTACATTTGAAAGGTTTATTAAATGTTTTTATTTTATTTGCCTCACAAAAGGTACTCACTAATATTGTATAAGTGATTAGTTTTTATTCTTTGCAAAGAAAGAATATCCTTTCAAAAATAGAGATTGCTGGAAGAGCTCAGCAGATCTGGCTGCATCTGTGGACAGAAATCACAGTTAACTCAGTTCTGAAGAAGGGTCAATTGACCCAAGACATTAACTGTGATTTATCTCCACAGAAAATGCCAGATCTGCTGTGCTTTTCCTACAATCTCTATTTTTGTTTCTGATTTACAGCACCTGCAATTCATTTGATTTTTATTAAGGATATCCAATCACTGCCTAATTGTGTTTATTTTTTGCTTTACTCATTCAGCGATAAACTGGATTCTGAAGGTAAGATGACAGTGATGGTCCTTAACATGTTCTTGCCCTACATTTGACTGTGTGTGGCAATAAGGGGACTGAGACAAACTAGAGTCCATGGAAATCAGGGGGAAATCTCTCCACTGGTTCAAGTCATACTTTGTATAAAGGAAGATAGCTGTGCCTATTGGAGGCTAGTCATATCAGTTCCAGTACATCTTTACAGAAGTTCATTAGACTATATTTAATAAGCAACCTGTTCAGAGATGTTATTTCACATCTTTGGAGCCGATGGAACTTGAACCTGGCTCTCCTGGGCTAGATGTAGGGACTCTACTAGTGGGCCACAAGAACCCTCCAGTTCCTCAGGCTAATGTCCAAGCCCCAAGCCCTCATTGACCCTCTTTCTATTCTAATATCAGAAACAGGTATGTTCATTGATGATTGCACAATATTCAGCATCATTCATGATTCCTCAGATTCTGGAGCAGTCTGTGTCCAAATTCAGCAAGACTTGGATGATATCTGGGGTCGGGGAATGACTGTCTCCAATAAGAGACAACCTAACCATTCATCCTTGACATTCAATGACATTACCATCACTGAAAGCCTCACTGTCAACATCCTGGTGGCAACCATTAACCAGAAACAGAACTGGACTGGACATACAAATGTTCTGGTTGCATAAGCAGAAATCTTGTAGTGAGCAATTTGTCTCCTGACTCCACCATCTAGAAGGCACACAGTTTTTAAACCTTCCTTCACTGGATATGGCTGCCACTTTTGGGCCAGCATTTATTGCCCACTATTGCGATTTTGCTGAGAGGTGCGAGGGAGGAGCGAAGGACTTTTGGGAAGTCATATATTTGTGTGGTTGCGTTACCCAAAATATAACTCGGGTAGTGTCTCCGACCCATCCTCCTCCTCTAACCAAAAAAAAGGTTCTATGCGCCAGATTGGTAAGGTAATGAGTTTATTTTTTATTCCTTATTTTTCAACAGTCTCTTTGGGAATTTAGAATAGTGGGAATGGAGGTTGGCAGTTGAATGTTCCTCCTGCAGAATGTGGGAGGTAAGGGTCACCACTAGTGTCCCTGCTGATTACATCTGCGGGAAGTGCACCCAACTCCAGCTCCTCGAAAACCGCGTTAGGGAACTGGAGCTGGAGATGGATGAACTTCGGATCATTCGGGAGGCAGAGGGGGTTATTGAGAGGAATCACAGGGAGGTAGTCACTCCTCAGGTACAAGAAAAAGGCAGATGGGTTACAGTCAGGGGACGGAAAGGGAACCGGCAGGCAGTGCAGGGATCCCTTGTAGCCATTCCCCTCAACAATAAGTATACCGGTTTGGATACTGTTGGGGGGGATGACTTACCAGGGGAAAGCAGTGGGGCACAGGGGTCTGGCTCAGAGTCTGTCCCTGCTGCTCAGAAGGGAAGGGGGAAGAGAAGCAGAGCAGTAGTCATTGGGGACTCCATAGTTAGGGGAACAGATAGGAGGTTCTGTCGGGATGGGAGAGACTCATGGTTGGTGTGTTGCCTCCCAGGAGCCAGGGTTCGTGATGTCTCTGATCGTGTTTTTGGGATCCTTAAAGGGGAGGGGGAGCAGCCCCAAGTCGTGGTCCACATAGGCACCAACGACATAGGTAGGAAGAGAGATGGGGATTTAGGGCAGAAATTCAGGGAGCTAGGATGGAAGCTTAGAGCTAGGATGAACAGAGTTGTTGTCTCTGGTTTGTTGCCCGTGCCATGTGCTAATGAGGCGAGGAATAGGGAGAGAGGGGAATTGAACATGTGGCTACAGGGATGATGCAGGAGGGAGGGTTTTGGATTCTTGGATAATTGGGGCTCTTTCTGGGGTAGGTGGGATCTCTACAAGCAGATGGCCTTCATCTGAACCAGATGGGTACCAATATCCTTGGGGGGGGGGCGAGGGGGGAGATTCGCTCAGGCGATTGGGGTGGGTTTAAACTAATCCAGCAGGGGGATGGGAACCAAAATTGTAGTTCGAGTAAAGAAAAGGTTGAGAGTAGAGAGGTCCTAAATCAAGTTTCAGGGACACAAGATGGCACCAGCAAGCAAGAAGTTGGTTTGAAGTGTATTGACTTCAATGCCAGGAGCATCCGGAATAAAGTGGGTGAACTTGCAGCATGGGTTGGTACCTGGGACTTCAATGTTGTGGCCATTTTGGAGACATGGATAGAGCAGGGACAGGAATGGTCGTTGCAGGTTCCAGGATTTAGATGTTTCAGTAAGAACATAGAAGATGGTAAAAGAGGAGAGGTGTGGCATTGTTGGTCAAGGACAGTATTACAGTTGCAGAAAGGATGGTTGGGGACTTGTCAACTGAGGTAGTATGGGCTGAGGTTAGAAACAGGAAAGGAGAGGTCACCCTGTTGGTGGTTTTCTATAGGCCTCCGAATAGTTCCAGAGATGTAGAGGAAAGGATAGCAAAGATGATTCTTGATAGGAGTGAGAGAGACAGGGTAGTTGTCATGGGGGACCTCAACTTTCCAAATATTGACTGGGAACACTATAGTACGAGTACTATAGATGGGTCAGTTTTTGTCCAGTGTGTGCAGGGGGGCTTCCTGACACAGTATGTATACAGGCCAACAAGGGGCGAAGCCACATTAGATTTGGAACTGGGTAATGAGCCCAGCCAGGTGTTAGACTTGGAAGTAGGTGAGCACTTTGGTGATAATGATCATTATTCTGTTATGTTTACTTTAGTGATAGAAAGGGATAGGTGTATACCACTGGGCAAGAGTTACAGCTGGGGGAAAGGCAATTACGATGTGATTAGGCAAGATTGAGGAAGCATAGGATGGGGAAGGAATCTGCAGGGGATGGCCACGTTAGAAATGTGGAGCTTATTCAAGGAAAAGCTCCTGTGTGTCTTGGATAAGTATGTACCTGTCAGGCAGGGAGGAAGCTGTAGAGCGCAGGAGCCGTGGTTTACGAAGGAAGTGGAATCTCTGGTCAAGAGGAAGAAGAAGGCTTATGTTAGGATGAGATGTGAAGGCTCAGTTAGGGTGCTTGAGGGTTACAAGGTAGTCAGGAAGCACCTGAAGAAAGAGTTCAGAAGAGCCAGGAGGAGACATGAGAAGTTGTTGGTGGATAGGATCAGGGTAAACCCCCTAAGGCTTTCTATAGGTATTTAAGGAATAAAAGAATGACGAGAGTAAGATTAGGGCCAATCAAGGATAGTAGTGGGAAGTTGTATGTGGAGTCAGAGGAGATAGGGGAAGCACTAAATGAATATTTTTCGACAGTATTCACTCTAGAAAACGACAATGTTGTCGAGGAGAATACTGAGATACAGGCTACTAGACTAGGTGGGATTGAGGTTCACAAAGAAGAGGCATTTGAAATCCTGCAGAGTGTGAAAATAGATAATTCCCCTGGGCAAGATGGGATTTATCCTAGGATCCTCTGGGAAGCCAGGGAGGAGATTGCCGACCCTTTGGCATTGATCTTTAAATCGTCATTGTCTACAGGAATAGTGCCAGAAGACTGGAGGATAGCAAATGTGGTTCCCCTGTTCAAGAAGGGGAGTAGAGACAATCCTGGTAATTATAGACCAGTGAGCCTTACTTCAGTTGTTGGTAAAGTGTTGGAAAAGGTTATAAGAGATAGGATTTATAATCATCTAGAAAAGAATAATTTGATTAGGGATAGTCAGCACAGTTTTGTGAAGGGTAGGTCGTGCCTAACAAACCTTATTGAGTTCTTTGAGAAGGTGACCAAACAGGTAGATGAGAGTAAACCGCTTGATGTGGTGTATATGGATTTTAGCAAGGCGCTCGATAAGGTTCCCCACAGTAGGCTATTGTATAAAATGCGGAGGAATGGGATTGTAGGAGATATAGCAGTTTGGATCAGTAATTGGCTTGCTGAAAGAAGACAGAGGGTGGTGGCTAATGGGAAATGTTCACCCTGGAGTCCAGTTACTAGTGATGTACCGCAAGGGTCGGTGCTGGGCCCACTGCTGTTCGTCATTTTTATAAATGACCTGGATGAGGGCATAGAAGGGTGGGTTAGTAAATTTGCGGACGACACTAAGGTTGGTGGAGTTGTGGATAGTGACGGAGGATGTTGTAGGTTACAGAGAGACATAGATAAGCTGCAGAGCTGGGCTGAGAGGTAGCAAATGGAGTTTAATACGGACAAGTGTGAGGTGATTCATTTTGGTCAGAGTAACCGGAATGCAAAGTACTGGGCAAATGGTAAGATTCTTGATAGTGTAGATGAGCAGAGAGATCTCGGTGTCCAGGTACACAGATCCTTGAAAGTTGCCACCCAGGTTGACAGGCTTGTTAAGAAGGCATACAATGTTTTAGCTTTTATTAATAGAGGGATTGAGTTCTGGAACCATGAGGTTATGCTACAGCTGTACAACTCTGATATGGCTATAATTGGAGTATTGTGTACATTCTGGTCACCACATTTTAAGAAGGATGTGGAAGCTTTGCAAAAGTTGCAGAGGAGATTTACTAGGATGTTGCCTGGTATGGAGGGACAGTCTTACGAGGAAAGGCTGAGGAACTTGAGGCCGTTTTCGTTAGAGAGAAGAAGGTTGAGAGGTGACTTAATAGAGACATATAAGAAAATCAGAGGATTAGATAGGGTGGACAGGGAGAGCCTTTTTCCAAGTATGGTGTCAGCGAGCATGAGAGGGCATAGCTTTAAATTGAAGGGTGATAGATATAGGACAGACGTCAGAGGTAGTTTCTTTACTCAGAGAGTAGTAAGGGTATGGAATGTTTTGCCTGCAACGGTAGTAGATTCACCAACTTTAAGTACATTTAAGTCGTCATTGGACAAGCATATGGATGTACATGGAATAGTGTAGGTTAGATGGGCTTCAGATTGGTGTGACAGGTCGACGCAACATCGAGGCCGAAGGGCCTGTACTGCGCTGTAATGTTCTATGTTCTATAAGGGCAGTTAAGAATCTACACCACTACCACCATCTCCCACATACTCCCCACTTTTTAGGGACCAGTGCAGCTCTGTGAAAACTTATACTCCTTGACACCATCCAAGACAAAGTAGCTCACTTGACTGGCACAACATCCACTCCCTCCATCACTGACACATTGTCGCAGCACTGTACATGATCTATAAGATGCACTGCAGAAATTCACCATGGCTCCTTAGACAGCACCTTCAAAACCCATGACCATTACCATCTAGAAGAACATGGGCAGCAGTGACATGGGAACACCACTGCCCGCAAGTTCCTTTCCAAAACATGTAAATAGAAAGCTGTTCTTTCAGTGGCACTAGATAAAAATCCTGGAACTCTCTCTCTAATGACATTGTGGGAGTGTCTATATCAAAGGGACTGCATCAGTTCAAGAAGGCAACTCATTATTTTTTTGAAGAGCATCTAAAGATGGGCAATAAATGCTGGCCCAGCCAGTGAGGTCCACAAACCCTTAATGAATTTTCTGTCTAAAAATCTGTGTTGTTCAGTGTTGGCTGCAGGAGGAATGCTGGGAAGGGCATTGCAAGAAATCCTGCTCTTCATAGAATGGTACTTAGGCATTTTAACTATCCATCTGACGAATTGTCCATGTAGGTACCAACAACATAGGTAGAAGGAGGGATAGGGATGTAAGGCAGGATTTCAGGGAGCTAGGGTGGAAGCTGAGAGCTAGAATAGAGTTGTTATCTCTGGTTTGTTACCCGTGCCACATGATAGCGAGGCAAGGAATAGAGAGAGATATCAGCTGAACACGTGGCTGCAGGGATGGTGCAGGAGGGAGGGTTTCAGGTTCTTGGATAATTGGGGCTCATTCTGGGGAAGGTGGGACTTGTGCGAACAGGACGGTCTTCACCTAAACCAGAGGGGTACTAATATCCGAGGTGGGAAATTTGCTGGTGCTTTTTGGGTAGGTTTAAACTTGCTCAGCAGTGGGATGGGAACCAGAGGTGTTGTTGCAGTGCTCAGGAGGATGAGAATAGGAAGCATAGGGACAGGATTTCAGGGTCACAGGAATGTGCTGGCAGACAGCGAAATGGTTTGAATTGTGTCTACTTCAACGCCAGAAGTATTCGAAATAAGGTAGGTGAGCTTGCAGCATGGATAGGTACCTGGGACTTCGATGTTGTGGTCATTTCGGAGACATGGGTAGAGCAGGGTGAGGAATGGATGTTGCAGGTTCCAGGGTTTTCCTGACACAGTATGTCGAAGGGCCGACAAGAGAGGAGGCCACACTAGATCTGGTGCTTAGTAATGAACCAGGCCTGATGTTTGATTTAGTGGTAGGTGAGCACTTTGGAGACAGTGACCATTATTCAGTTACTTTTAGTTTAGCGATGGAAAGGGATAGGTACATGCCGCAGGTCAAGAGTTATTGATGGGGCAAGGGCAATTATAATGCAATTAGGCAAGAATTAGGATGCATAGAATGGGGTAGTAAAATGCAGGGGATGCAGACAATGGAAATGTGGGGCTGGTTTAAGGAACAGATAGTGTGTGTCCTTGATAGGTATGTCCCTGTCCGGCAGGGAGGAAGTGATAAGGTAAGGGAACCATGGTTTACAACAGAAATTGCATCTCTTGTTACGAAGAAGAAGGAGGCTTATGTGTTGATGAGGCAAGATGGTTCAGATGCGGTGATGGAGAGTTACAGATCAGCTGGGAAGGATTTAAAGAGAGAGTTAAGAAGAGCAAAGAGAGGACAATAGCAGTCTTTAACAAATAGAATAAAGGAGCACCCTAAAGCTTTCTTTAGGTATGTGAGGAATAAAAGGATGACTAGGATAGGAATAGGGTCAATCAAAGACAGAAGTGAGTAGTAAGGATATGGAATGCATTGCCTGCAATGGTAGTAGATTCGCCAAGTTTAGGTTCATTTAAGTCTTCATTGGACAGGCATATGGATGCAAATGGAATAGTGTAGATGGATGGGCTTCAGATTAGTAAGACAGGGCGGCGCAACATCAAGGGCCGAAGGGCCTGTACTGCGCTGTAATGTTCTATGTTCTATGTTCTATGAGAAGTTGAGTGTGAACCCCGTGGAGATCGGAGAGGTGCTAAACGAATATTTCTCATCGGTTTTCACTCAGGAAAGGGAGAATATTGTAGAGGAGAAGAATGAGGAACGAGATTTTAGACTAGAAAGGATCTAGGTTAGTTACAAACAGGTGTTATCAATTCTAGAAGGAGTGAAAGTAGACAAGTCCCCTGGGCCGGATGGAATTTGTCTGAGGATTCTCTGGGAAGCTAGGGAGGAGATAGCAAGCCTTTGGCTTTGATATTTGAGTCATCATTGTCTACAGGTTTGGTACCAGAGGGCTAGAGGATTGCAAATGTTGTGCCTTTGTTCAAGAAGGGCAGTAGAGATGACCCAGGTAATTATAGACCAGTGATCTTTACTTCTGTTGTAGGAAAGGTTTTGGAAAGGATTATAAGAGATCAGATTTATAATCATCCAGCAAGCAACAATTTGAATTCAGATAGTCAACATGGTTTTGTCAAGGGCAGGTCATGTCTCACAAACCTCATTGAGTTTTTTGAGAAGGTGACCAAGCATGTAGATGAGGGTAGGGCAGTTGACGTGGTATACATGGACTTCAGTAAAGCCTTTGATAAGGTTCCATATGGTAGGCTGTTGGAGAAAATGCAGAGGCATGGAATTGAGGATAATTTAGCAGTTTGGATTAGAAACTGGCTTTCTGAAAGAAGTGGTGGTTGATGGAAAATATTCAGCCTGGAGTCTGGTTACTAGTGGTGTGCCACAAGGATCAGTTTTGGGATCAATGCTGTTTGTAATTTTTATAAATGACTTAGACGCAGGCATATGTGGATGGATTAGTAAATTTGCAGACGACACTAAAGTAGGTGGAGTAGTGGACAGTGTGGAAGAATGTTACAGGTTGCAGAGGGACTTGGATAAACTGCAGAATTGGGCTGACAGATGGCAAATGGAGTTCAATGCAGCTAAATGTGAGGTGAAGCACTTTGGGAAGAATAACAGGAAGGCAGAGTACTGGGTCAATGGAAAGATTCTTGGTAGTGTGGATGTGTAAAGGGATCTTGGAGTTCATGTACATAGATCTCTGAAAGTTGCCACCTATGTGCTGTTAAGAAGGCATACGGTGTGTTAGGTTTCATTCGTAGAGGGATTGAGTTCCGGAGCCGCAATATCATGCTGCAACTATACAGAACGCTAGTGCAGCCACATTTGGAATATTGTGTCCAGTTCTGGTTGCCATATTTTGAGAAGGATGTGGGAGCATTGGAAAAGGTGCAGAGGAGATTTACCAGGATGTTGTCTGATCTGAAGGGAAGGTCTTAGGAGGAAAGGCTAAGAGACTTGAACCTGTTGTCATTGGCAAGAAGAAGGCTAAGAGGGGATTTGATAGAGACATACAAGATGATCAGAGGATTAGATAGGGTAGACAGAGAAAGCCTTTTTCCAAGGATGATGACGTCAGCATGTACAAAGGGGCATAACTACAAATTGAGGGGTGATAGATTAAAGACAGATGTCAGAGGCAGGTTCTTTATGCAGAGAGTGGTAAGGGCGTGGAATGCCCTACCTGCTAATGTAGTCAACTCAGCCACATTAGGGAGATTTAAACAATCCTTAGATAAGCACATGGATGATTTGGAATAGTATTGGGGGACGAGCTGAGAATAGTTCACGGGTCAGCGCAACATTGAGGGCCAAAGGGCCTTTCTGCACTGTATTGTTCTATGTTCTATTCTATGAATGAAGAAAATAGTATGTTTAAATATTCCCAAAAAACACAAAATTATGGATTCTGAAATCTGAAAAACAAGGTGAAATTGCTAGAAATTCTCAGCTAGTCAGGTAACAATTGTGGTGAGGAAATCAGTTACCATTTCAAGTTGACAGCCTTCTGATGAAAGGTCATTGACCTAAATCATGAACTCTGTTTCCCCGTCCACCAGAGCTGCTGAGTATTATATTTATACATCTCACCTGCTAACAATACACCACTCCCTAAATCCTGCAATGGATTTTCAGCCTGGGTTATGTGGTGAAGTTTGGAGTATAAAGATAAAGCCTGACTCAGATAAATTTGTTGCACAACAGCCACCAGACTGGCAATTTATTCCTTCTCAGTGAAATCCTATGTGACCAGCCTTCTTGAGTGATACAATATAAAACTGATGTAGGTTTTCCAGAAGTTGTGAGATCAAAACCTGCTGAGGTAATTGATGAAAATCAGTTCAATAAGTCTGGTATTTTGTGGTGTGACATCAGAAACAACGGTTAAGAACACAGCTGACACCACAGCTTAGGATCAGCGAGTAGAATAGAATACAGAGGCAGAAGACATCATGTGTGTGGGACATTGACAAGAAGAAAAAATAAGTTCATATGAAAGGAAACAAGTATCATGAGTCAGGAACAGAATAAAGTAATAAATACACTGACTTCGTCTTGTGGCACTGCCCCATACATAGGCAGTAAGTGGCCACATAGAATCCTTACCATGTGGAAGCAGGCCATTCAGTCCATCAAGTCTACACCAACCGTCTGAAGAGCATCCACCCAGCCTGTACATCCTTGGACACTATGGGCAATTTAGCATGGCCAGTCCACCTAATCTTTACATCTTTGGGCTGTGAGAGGAAACCAGAGTGCCCAGAGGAAACCCGTGCAAAC
The DNA here is from genome assembly GCF_047496795.1 of Chiloscyllium punctatum. Classification (NCBI taxonomy): domain Eukaryota; kingdom Metazoa; phylum Chordata; class Chondrichthyes; order Orectolobiformes; family Hemiscylliidae; genus Chiloscyllium; species Chiloscyllium punctatum. The sequence continues at coordinate 85,607,482 of NC_092746.1, read as the reverse complement.
ACAGGAAGAATGTGCAAACTCCACACATACATACATACACACACACACACACACACACACACACTTCCCTGGTGCTGTGAGTCAGCAGTGCTAACCACTGAACCACTGTGCTACCCCAGAGCAAAGCAACTATTCCTCTCAGTGTATTTTAACTAATCTGTTCTGCGGCATTATTATTTGAAACAGGTGAGACTTGAACCCATGTCTCCAAGCTCAGAGATAGGGACATTACCACAGTATCACCATAACCCTACTTAACTTCTCCTCTCCATGCATCCCCAACTAATACACACTATTAGAATGCAATTAAATACACAATTAACATATAATTAACAGCAGCAGCCTAGAAAGAGTTCCTGAGTCCATGGACCATGCATATATTAATTATGGGCAATTGCACCCCTTTTTAGTAATTTGAAAAATCTTTTGTTGTGTTGTTGGTTGCACTTCAGCCCATGCTCCTGATCTTTGGGCATCCGGTGCCAGGTGGGTGCAGGCAGATCAGAGGACCTTCTCATGACTCTGCTCCTGGGATTGGCCAAATTGGCTATTAGCAGGTCTAGGCAGTGGGCTGTGGAGGGCATCATAGCTACTGCATGTCTGCCCCTCTTCCATAGGCTACATTCATGCTCAGGTGTCCTTGGAGAGGGAGCACGAGGTGTCCGCCAATACTCTCGATGTCTTGAAAGAGAGGAGGGCACAGCAGTGAGTAAAGTGCTTTATCTCTCCCTCCAACTCCATTTAGATTCAGCCTACCCCCTCACCTTTAAGGGTCAGCATTGCCTTTTGTGTAAATTAATCAGTTGAAAAACACAAATGATTTACTAGTGGTGGTAAATAGGTGATAAAATAGCATGGGTGATTTGATGAGAGGGGAATTGGTGAGTTCTGTGCAAGAGTACTTTGGATATAAAGAAAGAAAGAAAAATGGTTCAAAGGAGAGTCTTTACTTATCATAGTAGGCTGAGGGAGTAGGATTTTACTATTACTGAATGCTGTAGCTGTTGATGCTAGCTCAATTGTTAATTTTAAATCTGAAATAGATTTTCTTTATTAAACAAAAGTATTAAGGAAGGCATATAGAGTCAGATCACAGATCAGCAATGATTTCATTAAATGCCAGAACAGGATTGAGGGGCTGAATGGCATACTCTTGTTCCTATGTGTGGATTTTAGGGAAATTTGCTGAGCGATTCAAAATGATGATGGCACTGGATATTTAGGTCAATTTATATTTAGGGCAATTATCTGAATCTGTTACATTAGGTGGAGAAACTATTAAAAAAAAGTTGTGTAAATGTAGAATCATTGACTTTTCAAATAGTTTGTCAGCTTGTGTAATAGGTGCAGATTTTGCTGCAAATATTTAAAATGGAATCAGACACATTTCCGGAGGAGGCTAACATAATTTCCCAAGCACTCAGCTAACCGTGCAATCTTGATACAACTACAAATTAAAAATGACAAAAATGACAATCAAAATCCTTGCAAACAGAAGGACCTGCAAGCAGCTCACATGTCTCCTATGCCCACTGCTGGTGGATGGTCTCAATTTCCAACATCCCCAAATGCTGTAGGACCCTCCTTGGAAATGCAAGCTAAGTTTTATGTTTCTTCTTTAGAATCAGTACAATGTATTTCCTTCCAACCTCTTCTTCAACAGGGAAATAGAATTTCTAAAGAATGAATTGTCACTTACCTTAAACATAACATTGCTGTTGAAGTAACCTTTAATCTTCAATCAATAAGCAATAAAAGATTTGTAAGTTAATGAAAACACACTAAAAGACTTGTTTTGAACTGGGTGGTACAGGGAGTTAGTACATAGTCCTCTGTCCTTTGAGAGCCTGGCTAAAATCCAGATCAGACAAGGGTTGCAAGTTTTTTCTTTCCTTTAATTATTGCAGTGCTGAAGTGAACAGAAACTGGCCTACTTCAGTCAGGAATGATTCCACATCAGAAAAGTGAACTTCACATTCTATGAAAGTTAGCACTGCTGCACCATGTTTTTTGCACAAACATTTACCACTCATTGTAGTATGTTACAACTGCAACTTTCAGGTATAACAGTCGGTCCACCTGATCTTTTTAATCATGATCACAGAAGAACAACATATACCGTAACTACAGAAACATCAACGAAAAGCAATTTTATTAGTGGATTTCATAAAACAAAGCTTATTGATTTTTTTGCATCATTAAAATGGCCTAATGAAAATAAATTTAATACAGTACATGCCACTCTGCAATACTGATGCGTGTAATGTATTCATTTTTTGTAAAAAGAAAGTTATGCCGTCGAGCCTAATTATCCTATAATACAATGTAACTTAAGAATATTCAAAATCCTTTTTTTATGCTAACTGACAGTTTTAATAAATGTCAGTACATAAAATTTAAAGGACCATAAATATTAACATCATTTCAATTTTTAATGAATATTCTATGGGAATAGAATTGATATCTAGAAAGAGATTTATTCAGAAAATCAATATCTTGAAGATGACACAGCACCAATTGCAAAACATTACAAATCCTGAAAAATGACATCTGATATGGAACTTTTCTATGTTATGTCTTTCCAAATTTTTGAATTTCAAATTAGCTAGGCCAATGTACATAATACTCATTTTCTGAATAAGGTTTTCACTAATCACACCAAATTTATTATCATCCTTTTCATAACAGTCATATACAATAAGCAATATAATATGTACTTGAAAACATTCACCAAAATTATTTCCTCTTATTAATATTATCAGTGGCCTTTTCAGTTGCTTTAAGATTTTGGGGGCGGAGGGAAGGGCTTTTTCTGTTAACTTAGTTGTGCTGTCACAAAAACGAATATCAGATCATCTGTTGGTTAAGGACCTTGCTATGCACAGCTTGGGTTCTGCTATGCTGTAATAATAACCACATAACAAAATTAGCGATGAAGTGTTTTGGGATAACCTGAGCTTGTGAAAGGTACTATTTCTATGCAAACTATTAACAGAAAAGTTGCCCATTCAGTCCATAAAGTTTATGAAGTGTTTATGCTCCATACAAACCAAGTCCAATCTTATGAAATTCTTCCTCCATCAGGTGTAATCATCCCCAGCCTCACCATCCCTTTAAGATAATAAAGAAGCTAAAACATTATTTAAACTTGTTTTTTTAAACAAACTTTATTGTCACTCATTACATAACTATGACAAAAATGAAACATTTTTATCTTGGAATTGGTTTGATACTGCAAGATAGCGCATAGGGGATTAAAACTGACCTCAAGAGATCTTATCAAACACTAACTTATGCAGTCATCCATTAAAGAGTCAATTTGTCTGAGAGAGATCCAAGAGAAGGGTTCAGGAATTAATTCAAACATAAATCTCCTTGAAAGTTCAACAATATTTTTGTATTTTTAATCTTATCAGTTTTTATTTAAGTTTACTCCATTCTGTCTTTTTCATGTGAGAGAGTCTGTTTGCCCTATTTCAAGAAAGTTTGTCCACAGAGCTTTCATTGACAATGAGAAAAGAAAAGAGCCATTAAGGAAATGATTTCATAGTTCAGCTCAGCAGTCGTGACCAATTTATTGTTTACTATGATGACGAGCCAGTTAAACTTGGTGAGTATCACAAAAAATATGCACTTTCTTATTGTTACACTCCTTGTTTACTTATTGTTTAATAAATTTGTTTATTTGTAAACCTTACTCAGTGGCTGCTCAACTAACTTCAAGTAATAAGAAAAATGTGACTTAAAAAGAAACTAAAATAAACTGGCTTCTTTCTGTTCTTTCCCTGTGAATTGTATGACTTTATCTATATGTTTGGCCAAGCGCCTGACAAAGAATTTCCACTGAGGTTGCACTGCCTCCTTGATATCATTCCAGAAGATCACAGAATTCTTTAGACATCATTCACTTTCTTCTCATGCTCAAACACGACTTTTGGACTTCTTACTGAAGAGGCAAAGATGCAGAAAATTTCAATCCAGTCAGTGTGGGCATATTCAAAGACAAAATAAATGACTGGAATGTATCATCTACTGTATTTCCTATAATTTGCTCTGTAACAATTTTGGGTGTGCGTTCACCTGTGTATTCCTGGTCTTCAGCATGGTTATAACCTGTGAATTGAGGGCAAATATTGAAGAGCAGCAAGACTCTTCCAAGACTTTATCATGACCATATCCATGCTGATCATGGCCAGGGCCCTTGGATAAATTCCACCTTCTCCCTTTGGTGGGTTGCTCTTCTGAAATAAGTGCTGATATTGAAACACCAGAATACTGGGACAAGTGGAAGCACAAAAGATGGCCTGTTCAATTTTGATCCCCGATTCTTTTCATTTCAATGTAAGAGTATAAGGTACAAGTATGAATATTGGCCAGTAAAATTAATGAATATTCAAGAATGTTTTGTCTCCATATTGAGAGCATGAGAATGACTAAGGAAAGAGTTGGTCCCTTCAGAAACGTACTTGGTAAATTGTGCCTGGATGCAGAAGATGTGGTCAGGGTTCTTACTGAATACATTATCTCTCTTTTCACAAAGAATAACAGCATTGTACAGTGCAGAAGGAGACTGTTCAGCCCATCATGTCTGTACCAGCTGTTGGACATTTTAACTTAATGCCAAATTCCTGACTTTTCCCCATAACTCTGCACTTTGTTTCTATTTCATGAATCATCAATGGCTCTCTCGAATGCTTCAGTTGAACTTATCTCCACTACAATTCCAGGGAGTATGTTGAAGATCCAGACCACTTGCCATGTGAAAAAGATTTTTATCACACAGCATTTGCTAATTTTACAAAGCACTGGTTCACAATCCATTTACAGGTGGAAAAAGCTTTTCCCTCTTTCTATCTAATTTCCCACAGCAAGAAAAACAGTCCCAACTTCTTAAATGTAACTTCATACAAATTTCTCATTCTTGGAGGCCTTCTTTTAGACCTTTTTGGCACCATTTCCAATGCATTCACATCTTTCCTCAAGGCACACAGATCTGTACATAACTGTGGCTGAGGATGAGGTCTAACCTATATCCTATATAGGTTCAGCCTAACTTATTCTTGTACTCTATGCACTTATCAATGAAGCCTCGAGTACTGAATGCTTTATTAAAGCTCTCTAGCTGTCCTACCACCATTAATGACTTATATATAGATCCACTTATGTCTCACTCTTCCTGGACACCTTTAGAATAGGACCTTTCATTTTCTACTGTCTGTTTATGTTATTTGTACCAAGATATATCACCTCACACTTCTCTTCATTGAAGTTCATCTGCCATCTCTGCGTTCACTCACTATTGTTTCAACATCTTTTTGAAGTTTTATATTATCACTAGTTTACAATCCTTCTAAGTTTTGTTTTATCCACAAGCACTGGAACGTTTCCCCTGCACATTATCTCGATCATTTTTATATACATAGATACACACATATACATAAAAGGAAAATCTAAGAGCCAATACAGACCACTGGGAAACTCCAATATAAATTTTTCTTCAGTCTAAAAATTACTCATTAACCATTACTGTCTATTACTCTATTATTTGTATCCATTCACCCTTTTATTCCAAGGCCTATCACTTTCCTCATAAGTCTGTTGTGTGGCATTGTATCAAACACCCTTTGGAAGTGCAAGTACATTACATCAATAGCCATACTCTCATCAGCCCTCTTTATTAGCTCTTCAAAAACTTGAACAATTTACTTACATTCAACTTATCCAAACAAATCCATACAGATTCTTCATCCCAATAACCTCTTTGAGCCCTCCAACTCACCTAGACCTTTGCATTTATCCAACTCTGGCCAAACATGCACTTACCCACTCCCTTTACTCCACCATTGTCAGCAGGGCTTTAAACATCTATCTCTTAAGAATTGAAATTTCTTCACTAAATTCCTACAACACTCTCTCTCCTCCTCTTTCAACAAAGTATTTGATCACTTCTAAGTTCCCTTTCCAGTCTTGGGAACAATACTAAGTTGTTTGATTGGGAGGCTCAGATGTTTTACCACATTAAAGGTGCTACATAAATGCATTTGGTTGCTTCATGGCAACTGTCGAGTCTGTTGAAATTGGGCTGCAACTCCTTTTGATGATGGTGTTTTTACTTTGAACTACATGCACTTAGGAAGGCAGCTCACCATCACTTTCTCCGGGGCAGTTTGGGTTGGGCAATTAATTCTAGCCTGGTCAGCTTTTCTCACATTCCCATGAATGAGTAAGAAAAAATATTGTTTCATCTGCATACATGTGTAAACATGTAAACTGTGTAAATTCACTAACAATGAAAGTGCAGCACGGAGAACAGATCTAGACCACTTCCAGTGCTGCCAAATACAAACAGATATTTACCCAATGCCTTAGAGCATTGAGATAAATTAACACTCTAACTGACCACCCTGGCATTCAAAGCTGATCCACTACAACACCCTGCATTGCAATATTCATTGTGCATAAGACTGGATATTGATAAATATCAGTTGCTTTGTGTTTGTTTTCAGAAGAGAGAAAGGGCAGCACAGTGGCTCAGTGGTTAACACTGCTGCCTAAGAGCAGCAGGGACCTGGTTTTGATTCCAGCCTCAGGTGCATGGAGTTTGCACATTCTCCCTGTGTCTGGGTTTCTTCTGGGTGCTCCGGTTTCCTTCCACAGTCCAAAGATGTGCAGATTAGGTGGATTGGTCATCCTAAATTGCTCATAGCATCTCGGGATGTGTAGGCTAGGTGAGTTAGCTGTGGGAAATGCAGGGGTAGGTTAGGGGGTAGGACTGGGTGGGATGAGCTTCAGACAGTCAGTGTGGACATGATGGGTTGAATGGCCTGATTCCATACTGTAGGGAAACTATGAAGTACTGTATTTCTAAAAATCAGAGAAATTTTGTATGAACGTGCTTATCCCAACAGAAATTTTTAGAATTAATTTACATTGCATCCTCATTATTCACCCTAACAGACAAGCTGCCCATTGCTCTGTATCTATGCTCAGAGTCCATTCCATACATAAACTCAAAAGTCATATAATATTTACCACATTAATAAATAATAACATTTTCAAACATTTAATATACCGCTACTGGCTCAGCAATTGCTTTATTTCTAATGTTTTAGACCTATATTTAGTAACTGGTAAAGCCTAATCCGCAACGGTTTATTTAATTTGATACACGCATCATAATTGATTCTGGCTGTTGTGCGACCACTGAAAGTACAATCAAGAGCTGAAAATCAGGCCACCTCCTTGTTATGTTTCCTTTCTCCTGTTTCCCCGCTCCAACAGCCAAAGCATTATAGTCCACTGTTTATATCTGCAGGATCATTATGATGTTTTGTTACTGTTAACAATTCTGGATAAAATGCCAAATGTTTTATGCCTCTTCCAATTAATTGAATTTCATTATTATTGTTTATCCTCATACTCACAATACAAATACTGTAGATGTTAACAGATTTTAATCAAGTCGCAGAAATTTTGATTCAGATAATTATCAAAATAAGAATAGCTTAGACATTATTAGTGACTGTAGCTGTACCACATTTTGTTTGGTTTCCCCATTAAAAGTAATTAAACAGGAGTACAGCAGTAATGTACTGATGAGACAGGATCTTGCTTTTCAGTACTGCAAGTTTAATTGTTGAGGTGGGTGAACCAGCTATTGTCTAGGTCAAACCGAGCTCAAACCAGAGTCTGGTTTGGCTTTCACAGTCGACACTTGTATTGAGCCAATTAAAAAAAAACAAAGAAAAGCAAATCCCTCTGGTAAAGAGGCTGTACTGAGACTCTGATTGGCCATGTTAAACCATGACTCATTCCTGGTGGGGAGAAAATATTAACCCTTTCAGAACTGCAGCACCACAACATTACAAAATGAAAAACAATTATTAAACTGCAAACAAATGGTGAGTCAAGTGTAGATTAAATCGGGAATCGATGACTGAACATACATAGGAGTGTACGAAAAAGATGGGGGAACGCCAGGTGGAATATAAATGCATTTTTGATTCGTTTAATCATTTTGGGTGGGAGATATTATTGGAATTCATGTTTATTGATTTTTGACCAAGCTTGGTATATTGGAGTTCTTTCAAATAGTTTTTAGGACTTGAGTTTTATTCTCTATCGACAAATTTCTGACCACAGTATATTGTTTTTTAACTGAGAGGTAGGGCCGTATCAGTTCTAGATCTGTGTTGCTGTTGTCAGTAGACTTCAAGGCAACTGAACAACCTCATGCTTTGGTATCAATGCTACTATGTTAGTAAGTAATTCAACATACCTCATGAATGTTTGCCTTAAGAATCATCATTTTTAGATTGACATCCCACACATATAGGCAAGTCATACAATTTTAAAACTCCTTTATGAGTCTTCACTTGATAAGCTTCCTTCATCTGTCAGGGAGTGTAACACACCATTTGGCCAATCAATAAAGAGATATGTATCATGATCTAATATACTAACCATGCAGTTGCAGTTTGATTTGACTGTTCTGTATTTATGGTGCCTTCTTCTGAAGTGGATACTTGCCCTAGTGACTTTGAGCTCATGTCCATTGCCAATTTCAAAATAATGCTTATTGAGCTGTCATAGAGTCACAGGGTAATAGAGCTGTACAGCATGGAAACAGACCCTTTGATCTAACAGGTCCATGCCGAACAGATATCTTATATAAATCTAGTCCCATTTGCCAGAATTTGGCCCATATCCCTCTAAACCCTTTCTATTCATATACCCATCCAGATGCCCTTTAAATGTTGTAATCCTACCTGCTTCCACCACTTCCTCTGGCAACTCATTCATACATGCATATGGAATCCTCTGTTTGAAAAAGTTGTCCTTAGGTCCTTTTCAATCTTTTCCCTCTCACCCTAAACCTTTACCATCCAGTTTTGGACCTCCCCATCCTAGGGAAAAGACCTTTTCTATTTACCATAGCCATGCTCCTCATAATTTTATAAACTTCAATAAGGTCACCCCTCAGCTTCTGATGCTCCAGAGAAAATAGCTCCAGTCTATTTAGTCTTATGGCATTATTCTTTCCTTATAATATGGACATTTTTCAAGATTTCACTATTTATTTTTCCACATTCTATATCTTCCATATCCTTCTCCACAGTAAACACTGATGCAAAATACTCATTTTATTATCTCCCCCATCTCCACACATAGGCGGCCTTGCAGATCTTTAAGGGGTCCTATTCTCTCTCTAGTTACCCTTTTGCCCTTAATGTATTTATAGAATCCCTTTGGATTCTCCTTAACCCAATTTGCCGAAGCAATTTCATGTCTCCTTTTGGCCTCCTGATTTCCCTCTTAAGTATACTCCTACTGCTTTTATGCTCTTCTAGGAATTCACTCAATCCCTGATGTCTATATCTGACATATGCTTCCTTCTTTTTCTTGACTAAAACCTCAATTTCATTAGTCATCCAGCATTCCCTACACCTCCCAACTTTGTCCTTCACCCTAACAGGAACAATCTGTCTTTGGACATTCGTTATCTCATTTTTGAAGACTTCCCATTTTCCAGCCATCCCTTTACCTACGAATATCGACACGCAATCATCATTTTGAAAGTTCTTGACTCATACCATAATAATTGGCCTTTCTCCAATTTAGGACTTTAACTTTTAGATCCAGCCTATCCTTTTCCATCACTATTTAAAAACTAATAGAATTATGGTTGCTGGCCCCAGAGTGCTCCCCCACTGATACCTCAGACATCTGCCCTGCCTTATTTCCCAAGAGTAGGTCAAGTTTTGTACCTTCTCTAGATGATACATCCACATACTGAGTCAGAAAATGTTCTTGTACACGCTTAACAAATTCCACTCCATCTAAACTCTTAACACTATGGCAGTCTCAGTCGATGTTTGGAAGTTAAAATCCCCTACCATAACCACTCTATTATTCTTACAGATGATTAAGTTCTCCTTTCAAATTAGTTTCTCAATTTCCCACTGACTATTGAAGGGTTTATAATACAATCCCAATAAGGTGAACCCTTTCTTATTTCTCAGTTCCACCCGAATAACTCTCCAGGACATATTCCCAAGAATATCCTTCCTAAGTACAGCAGTAATGTTATTCCTTATCAAAAATGACACTCCCCTTCCTCTCTTGCCCATCTTTCTATCCTCCTTCTAGCTCTATACCCAGGAAAACTAAGCTGCAGTCCTGTCCATCTCTGAGCCATGTCTCTGTAATTGCTATGATATCCCAGTTCCAAGTTCCCAAACATGCCCTCAATTCCTCTGCCTTCCCTGTTAGGCCTCTTGCATTGAAATAAATGCCGTTTAATTTATCAGTCCTACCTCATTCTCTGCTTTATTCCTGCCTGCCCTGACTGTTTGACTCGCTCCTTTTCCTAACCGTATCAGTCTCCAAATTATCATTTTCCTCACTATCTCCCTGCATCTCACAACCCCAGCTTACTAGTTTAAGTCCTCCCGAGCAGATTTAGCAAATCTCCCTGCCAGTATATTAGTCCCCTTCCAATTCAGGTGCAATCCATCCTTCTTACACAAGTTACTTCTACCCCAATGATCCAAAAATGTGAATCCTTCTACCCAGCAACAGCTCCTCATCCATGCTCTATCCTCCTATTCCTACCTTCACTAGCTCATAGCACTAGGAGTAATTCAGATGTTACTATGCTTGAGGATTTCCTTTTTAAATTCTTGCCTAACTTCCTATATTCTCTCCTCAGAATTTCATCCTTATATTTTCCTATGTTGTTAGTTTCAATGTGTACAACGACCTCCTGCTGGTCCCTCTCACCTTTGAAAACTTCTTCAGCCTGGATATCATTGATCCTGGATCTTGGGAGGCAACACACCATTTTGATATCTTGCTGTCGGCCAAAGAAATGTCTGTCTGTGCCTCTGACTGGAGAACCCCCATCACAATCAATCGCTTGGATTCTGGCATACCCTTAGAGCCAGACTCAGTACCAGAACTTGGCTGTTCATGCTACATTCCCCTGAGAGTCCATCACCCCCTACACTTTCCAAAACAACATACATGTTTAAGATGGGGATAGCCACAGGAGACTCCTGCCCTACCTGCCTCCCTCTCCTATCTTTCCTAGAGGTCACCCATCCACTTGACCGTATCTTCAATTTAACTCCCTCAGGAGATAAGGAACAGCTGTTACAGCCACAATTTCTTCCGATCCTCCATCTTGGATTACCTAGAATCCTATATCTGGGTCTGTTTCTGTGCTGTACGTCTCTATGACTCTAAGTGAAATACATGTCCAGAATGCCTCATCATAAAGAGACCCTTGGTGTAGACGTATAAATGGTCATTTTCAGACAATTGCTGGACCTACTCAAACCAATATAGCTTCATCTGTGACTTGTGAACATTCGTTCTTTCATTGATAAATATAAAGTCCGGTCTTGGCATTGATAAGAATCAGTATTTCCTCCCCACCTATGTGAATTTTTTCACATTCACATAGTATTTTAAATATTCACTAAGCTGAGAAACCTGATGCAAGTGACAGATAATTTTAAGACTTGAACTAGTAACTGATGGAATTAAAACTCACTATCCCTTGATTTAATCATCCAGAAAAAATTAATATAAATCAAACAACTGCATAGGCCGGAAACAAGAAAAACAGAAATTGCTGGCACCATCTGTGGAGACAGCAGAGTTAACATTCTGAGTCCAATGACTCGCCTTCAGAACTGTTAGTAGCTTGGAAAAGGTGGCATTTGTGGTGAAGACAGGGGGTGGGGTGGGGAAAGAATAAGCAAATAAGTGGAGATGGAGCCCAGAGAGTGGGAAAGACAATTAGGCAGACAAAAGGATGGATAGTGGTAAGCCAGGAAGAAAGAAAAGCGAAGAGAGGGAAATTTTGTCTCTTTTTAAGGAGTGTCCTGCCTGATTATCTGCAGAATGGTCAGTAACAAACGCCTGTCAACTTTGCCTACGGTAGCATAAAGCTGTGTTGAAAATCTAAAGACCGAAACTGTGAGCCGAAGAGGGAAGGTTGTTGCCAAAAAATTCAAAAGGAAAATGTTTGTACAAATAACAAAAAGTTAAAATTTAAGTAGAAAATGAACTTTAAAATAACACAGAAGTAGAGGAGAAAATAACAAATTAGAGCTGATGAACAAGAAATAACATATTTTTATTTTTAGCCATCAACTTCGATATCTGCCTTTGTCTTACTCTAATCTTCTGTACCTGTGTATGTGGATAGCTTCTTTGTTTTCTTTGTTTCTCTTTTCCTTTCTCTTCAAATTTTGCAAACTCGGACATACACAGATGTTGCTGGCAAAACATACAAACAAGCAATGCTGGCAGATTTGTAACAAATCGTCTTGAGACGGAGTCAGTTTCTGTTACTGGGTTACACCACCAGAGTAAGATAAAAAGTCTATTATAAATGTACACAATGGTTGAAATTTAAAATGCATTCCAACATCAAATTAATGATAATTTCCAAAGAAAATATTATCTTTAACATTTTACAAACCTTCAGTTTTAAATTTGGTTTCATTGGTCTTTTTCATACACGTGGTACAAGACTCAGATATTGCATGAAAGTAATGACTTCAATGTTTTAAATGTTTCAAGTGGTTTCATGGAATCCCTATAGGCACAGCTGGATATCAAGTTACATAATGTACTAATAAGATCGATGACCAACTACTGGCTTAAAGAGATAGGCTTTAAGGAGTTTGTTAAGGGAGAAAAGTGCTTTTGAAAGATGGAAAGTTTTAGGGGGGCAAATATAGTTTCAGGCTTTACCAGCTGAAGAGATGATTTCCAAGGTGGAGTGATTAAGATTATGTCCACACGAAGACAGGAACTCATGATATAAAGCTTGATTAAGCCATTTGGCTCCTCAAACCCTCCCAGTCATTTACCGGGATCATGGCTGAAAATCTGAACATGCTCAAGAGCTCAGAATAAGGTAAGGATAGATGTTTCAAAATGATTTGGGGTGTGCTGGAGAAGAAAATGGAGTGGAGAGGCAAGGCTATACAGGCTTGGTGGGGTGTGTGATTTGAAACTGGATGAGAATTTTAAAAGTACTGTACTGCTTGACCAGCAGATAGTGGATATCAGTAAATAGAAGAGTGAACAGAACTTCATGTGAGTTAGGACATGGAAAGTAATTTTGGAGTACCTCAAGTTTATGGAATGTTAAATGTGGGTCAGCCAGCAGAGTGTTGAAATAGTCAGATCAAAAGTTAAAAAGCAATGACGGAAGTTTCAGCAACAGATGAGCTGAGGCAGACGAGGGCAATGGTATGAAATGGGAATAGGCAGTCTTATTGATGGCATGAATATGTTCATGCCAGAAATTCATCTCAGCCTCAAGTATAACATCCATATTGCAAACAATATAGTTCAACTCTTAGCAATTTCCAGAAAGAGATAAAAAAAACTGCAGAAATTGGAATCCAAGGTAGACAAGCAAGAGGCTGGAAGGACACAGCAAGCCAGGCAGCATCAGGAGGTGGAGAAGTCAACATTTCGGGTGTGACCCTTCTTCAGGACCGGGCCCCAGTCCTGAAGAATGGTTATACCCAAAATGTTGACTTCTTCACCTCCTGATGCTGCCTGGCTTGCTGTGTTCTTCCAGCCTCTTGCTTGTCAATCCAAAAAGAGACAGGCAGAGTCGGTAGCCAAGGAAAGGAGATTGTAGTGGGAACCATTGTCTTTGCTTTTCTCAACATTTAATAGGGGAGATTTCTGCTTGTGCAGTACTGCATGTCAGCTAAGAGATCTGATAATTTAATAACAGTAGAGGGGTTAAGAAGGGCAGTGATAATGTAGATCTGCATGTTGTCAGTTTACATGTGAAATAACACTGTGGTTTTGGGATGATGTCATCAAGATGAGGTGGAAAATGTTTCCACCTTAAAAAAGGATGGGAAGTGATTTTTAATTTATGCAAACTTTTTTATTTCCTGTATTTGTGCAATTCCTGCACATGTTCAATGTTTTGATTTTAGCACATTCATTGGTATGACACTAGGCTGGAGGAGCTAAATTGTTGGAACAGATTGCATAAGCTAGACTTGTATTCCATCAAGAAAAGCATAACAAGTGCTTTAATAGGGTTATCAGAAAATACTCCTTTATAGAAAAATTTGTAGAAATCGGGAGCAATCCTTAGGCAGCTATTGGCTTTGATTGAAAATTTCAAAGCTGGGATTGGTGAAAGTGCAAGAGTAATAAAGATCACAGAACAAAAATGGGCAAATAGAATCAATGCACATTACAATCAGGATCAAAGTAAATGGCCAAGCAGGCTCGAAGGTTTGAGTAGTCTAGTTCTGTTCTAATGTAACCTGATAGAGATCATCCAAACAATTATCAGCTTAACATGACATTATTTCATATAGACAGTCAGAATAACTCAAATAGACATGTGTTTTAAATGGGTGATTGAAAATCAGGTTCAATTTAATGATCTGGAGATTGGATGCTTCTGTCCTGTAAATTGCATGTGAGCGTGTATGACAGACTTTCAAAACAGCATTCATAGCTAAATGATAAGTCCTAAAGGAAAGTGTTCCACAATATGAATTGCTATTTTATTGACTGTATGCTGACAGAACTATGAAAAAAAAATCAAACCTAAAGCTTAAGTTTTACATTCTAGTCACAAAAACGCCTTTACAAACTGCAAGGCTAAAGATGTACAAATTGAAAGGATATCAGTGTTTTCACTAAGTACATACAGTACAGCTGTTTGAATTATACTGGATCAACTCTGTGTCACTTGACAACAGCTGCATGAACACTGAAGTCATCCACAATTTAAATCATGAGTGTGATGCCCTGTTCACACTGTCTTTCGCAAACTGGAGTTCTTCCCATTTCCTGCATAAGGCAATTTGTGAAGCACAGTATAAATACGTGGACTCTTCACAAAGCTGTCCAGAATAATTTCTGTGAGACCTCTTTTTTTGCCTTAGTAGTTTACATATATGGGAGGAAATAAGATTCACTAAAACTGATTAATGCTCTTTGCATAGTTATTTGCAGCTGGATCGTTTACTTTAGAAATTGAATGTAGTTATATAACTTTGTGCTTCTATATTATACCTATACTCTAAGTAATAATATTAAATTATTACTATTAATAATTCTTTCAATACATTGAGTATACAAGTTCAGTTTTACCTTCTGCAATAAACCAAACAGTATGATTTTGGACAAGATTTGCGGTGTCTTATGACCAGTCCCTGGGCAAGGTTCCCAAATTCCCTAACTGGTTTAGTATCTGGGTAAGGAGGGATGGACTGGTTCCCCTTTATTCACCCAGCTCCTCTGTTGGTTGCAACAAGGTTAATTTAAGAAGGATTCCTTGTAGTTACTTTTCTCCCTGACTATGTTCAAGTTTGATATTCCAGAATTTCTGTCCAGAATTTATATTTGCAGTCATCTTGGCTGTATCCGTTCTCTTTCAAACACAGATTTTGGAATTTAAAGGTCAACATATCCATAGCTGATCCAGAATCATACAAAATGCATCAAATGGTTTATTCTCATTTCATTACAAAAAGAAAAGAAAAACAAAACATAAAATGACAGACACACTCATTATTCATTTTCATTCTCTTTGACTGGTCAATATTATTTCTTCAGTTCTGGACAGGGTGCCTACAGTTGTATTCAATTTCCTAGCAATGTGGGTGATTTTGATGTGATTGAAGGGATAAACCCCAATGGAATAAGCTGGCATTCTGGGTCTTAAACATTTCCACAAAAGTTATCACGCTATGGTCAATATAGACTGGAGTCTCTCTGTACCCATTTTGCATTTTGAACATATATCACAAAGTGTTTGAGAGCCAGTAATAAACCAGGGGTTCCTTCTCTATTGTGGTATACCATCTCTAATTCTTGTTTAAGTTTCTGGTGTGATGATGCTGTCGCTTCAAAAAGGTTATTTTGTCCTTGGATTTTTTTTCAAGAGAGGTCGTAAAGGCAGAGGTGCCAAAATGTCCACTTTAACAATGGCAGGGGAGTGGCCAGCCTCCCAGTTCAGTTTTTTTCTAGTTTGGTTTAACGGTAACAAGTGAGAAGCTGCTAGTTTAGCTGTAGCAGGAACTGCTGCAGTGCAAAAGTTTCCATGCTTCAGTAGGTGTTTCTTGACTGACTTTTCTCTCTGAAATCTCTCCTGCCTGCAAGAACCTGTATTTGAATTTACTTTTTGCCAAGGAGTGTGTTTGTGGGATGTTATGGGAATTGGAATAGCTCCTTAGTTAAGTTGCTGTGTGGGGTCAGTTAAGCTTTCCAATGATTAAGTTATTCTAAATTTGTCTTCTTATGTTTGTGTTTCAACAGTGGTGTTTAAATAAATTGTTTAGCTTAAAGCCCAGTGGTTTGACCAGGTGCATCAAACCTGGAATATCAGTTTCACGTCTGCCTTTAAAATAAGAAAACGTTAAGGTCTGGGCTACCTTCTTAAAATATTTTGAGGGGAGGTGGCCTAGTCACTAACATTGGAGAAGCACCTGATTGGTGTTCCTGTTCTGGTTTTGTCTTCCTGAAGCTTTTTGGTAGTTCTGAGTCAATATTATCATTTTGTTTCTGTAGTTAGTTTGACAGCACCACAGTTACTGTGCTGAAGTTTGGTAGAACCAACAAATCCCTAGGAACCTCAGGATTTGTAGCTTTTTGAGGAAATGGAAAACTTGTGCTACTGCCTCTAAACTTTGCAGACTTGGATAGGATTCAACTTAGATTAACTCAATGTTCGAAATAGGTCACTTGGGCCTCAGTGAACTTACTGTTTGCATGTGTGACCACCAGGTTTTAAATGCGTCTCCCAGGTGTCACTGTACACTAGGGGGTCATGTAGGTAAACAATATAATTATATAAACCTGCAACTATCTGGTTCATCAGCCTATGGAATATGGCTGGGATGGAAGCCAAATGCCATTACTTGACAGTGGTATAATCTGTCAGGAGTTATCAAGGCAAAGATTTGCTTTATGCATGCAGTCAAAGGAATCTGCCAGTAGCCCTTGAATAAACTACATCAGTAACATAGGCTATTCTACCTGTCCTATCTATGTAGTCTTCCAGCTGGGGTTATCAGAAATTGGCCCTGGTCACTGCATTAACTTCACGGTCTTCATTGCAGAGCATTGTGGAGCCATCTGGCTTAGGCAAAAAACACAACTGTGGAGCTTCTGCTACTGTTGCTCATCTTAATGAGGTGGTGTCCCAGCATGTAGTTAATCTCCTCCTGGACCAGGTTTTTCTGGGCCCAGCCGATTTGGATATTGCCTTATGGGAGTAGCCCCTCTCGCATCTTGTTTCTGCGTAAGTCCTTAAATGCTCTGAGTAAATTGTTATGATGGCTCACTGCATCTAGGTAGGTGAATAAGAAGCCTCAGTTTGCTAGTATTTATCTATTAATTAGTCATGTATTACAGTGTTCAATATAGGCCTTAACTACATCTCCTACCAATTTATTCCCATTGCTATCCTTGTCCACTAAGTCAGTGACAACATGATAGCTTATGAATAGTGATCCTTATAATGTTGTCTCATGTTGACAAGACTGAGCCTTTGCAATTTTCCCTGTTTGCGGGAAGGGGTTTGTTGATTCATTCAGCTTCCAATAGCTGACAAAAGCGGGGCTGGGGTAGTCTGGAGGTCAGACCTCTATGTTGCAGAGTCCAAACCCCAACTCTCCAATATCACATCCTATCTCCCCTTTGACCATGACTCCATTATGGCCCATCAGGCCAAAATCACTCACAATGCCTGTGATTTCATCATCTCCAGTGATCTCCTCTCCAATGCCTCCAACCTCATAATCCCCCAGCCCTGCAATATCCAGTTCTACTTGCTTCCCAAGATCCACAAGCCTCATCATCTCTGCATGCTCCCGCCCACCAAACTCATTTCTTCCTACCTTGACTCCATCTTCTCCCCCTTGGTCCAGATATTTCCCACCTACATCTGTGACACTAACCACACCCTCCACCTTTCCAGTAACTTCCAGTTCCCTAACCCCTAGTGCTTTATCTTCACTATGGATGTGCAGTCCTTTTACATATCCATACCCCACAAGGATGGCCCTCACCTTCTTCCTCTCCAACAGACCCATTCAGTCTCCCTCCACTAATGCTTTCCTCTGTCTTGCCGAATTAGTCCTCATCCTCAATAACGTTTCCTTTAACTCTTCCCATTTCCTTCAATACCAGGGTGTGGCCATGGGCACTTGCATTGGCCCTAGCTACGCCTGCTCCTATCTCCATTATGTCGAACAGTCCTTCTTCAGTACCTACACAGGCACTGTACCCCAACTCTTTGCTCTTACATCGATGACTGCATCTGTGCAGCATCTGCACTCGGGCTGAACTGGAGAAATTCATTGACTTCGCCAACAACTTCCACCCTGCCCTTAAATTCACTCAGTCTAGCTTGGAAATCTCCCTCCTCTTTCTTGAGCTCTTTGTTTTCATCTCCGGCTACAGTCTACAGACAGACATTTATTATAACCCACAGACTCGCATAACTACCAGGATTAGACCTCATCCTGTTCTCCCAAATCCTCCGCCTCTGTTGCCATCTGTTCAGGCTAGGAGACATTCCACTGCCAAGCATCCCAGATATCCACCAATTTTGAACAACATGCTTTTCCCCCCTCTGTCATCCAGACAGCCCTCCACTGCACCTTCTTCTTTCCCCGTTCCACTGCTCTAACCACCCCCTCCAAATGTAATAAAGGCAGAGTCCCCCTTGCCCTCACTTTTCACCCCACCAGTCTCCGCATCCAACGCATCATGCTTAAACACTTCTGCTAACTCCAACTAGACCCCACCACCAAGAACATCTTCCTCTCCCCATCCGTCTCTGCCTTCCGCAAGGACCATTCCTTTCACCAATCCTTGTTTGCGCCACTTTCTCCACCAACCATCCTTCACCCCCGAACCCCGTGGTACTTTGTCCTGCAACCATAAAAGATGCAAAACCTGCCCACACATTATCTCCCTCACCTCCATCCAGGGTCCCAAACAGTCCTTCCAGGTGATAGAGAGATTCACCTGCCTCTCCTCCAACCTAGCTTACTGTATCCAGTGCTCCCGATGTGGTCTTCTCAAAATTAGGAAGACCAAACATAAACTAAGGGCACATTTCACTGAGCATCCCACCTGGGCCAGGAAGGGCAACCTGACCTCCTGGTCACCACCCATTTCAATTCACCTTCCCATTCCCTTTCCGATATGACCATCGTCGGCCTTCTCCATTGGCACAACGAATCAGACTGCAAATTCGAGGAACGACACCTCATCTTCTGCCTGGGCAGCCTTCAGCCCAGAGGACTCAATATTGTTCTCCATTTTCAAATAACCTCCCTTCCCATCCCTCAACTCCCTATCCAGCCCCTCCCCCTCTCTTCCATTCCTTTGACTGACCCTTCCTTCCAGCCGCTGAAAATGTGTTGCTGGAAAAGCGCAGCAGGTCAGACAGCACTCAAGGAGCAGGAGAATCGATGTTTCGGGCATGAGCCCTTCTTTAGGAAGAAGGGCTCATGCCCGAAATGTCGATTCTCCTGCTTCTTGGATGCTGCCTGACCTGCTGCGCTTTTCCAGCAACACATCTTCAGCTCTGATCTCCAGCATCTGCAGTCCTCACTTTCTCCTTCCTTCCAGCACCAACCAAATTCATTCCAACCATCAACCAACCGGATCATACCCTCTACCTGTGTTCACCTATTACTACCTCACCACTTCGCCCCTCTCCCCACGCAAAACCCTCCCCAACTCCCACATTTCTATTTGCAGCTCCCCTTACCACCTCCCTCCCCCCACCCCAAAGTGCTGAAGTAGGGTTACACTCAAAAGGTTGACTTCTTCACCTCCTGATGCTGCCTGGCTTGCGGTATTCTTCCAGTCTCCTGCTTGTCTACCTCCAATAGCAGCACTGCTTTTCTTTCCCATTCATCTTTTTCATTGTGTCATTTCCTCTGAGAAACTCTGGCCCACTCTTCATGGAAAACAGAACAAAGAACAATACAGCACAGGAACAGTCCACCATGTCTGTGCCAATCATGATACCATTCTGAACTATCCCAGCTGCCTGCACATGGTCCGTATCCATCTATTCCTTGCTTGTTCATGTATCTGTCTTCAGTCAGCTCCAATACCTCAGATCATTACTAAAAAAAATCTCCTAATATAAGTACAAGCACTGCAATAATTTCTCTCTTATCTCCTCCCCATTATACAGGCCTCCAAATTGTCCATAATTATGGGGAGTTGGCCACATAGACCATCAAGTCTACTTCAAAATTCAATACATCATGGCTGATCAGATTGCTCCACATTACACCTACCTTGAAACTTTCATCCACTTATTATAAAAATATTCAATGACTCTGCCTCCATTGCCTTTTGAGGAAGAGTTCCAAAGTATCACCACCCTCCGTGTGAAAAGGTTTCTATTTATCTCTCCCCAAAAGGGGCAAGTCCTTATTTTTATAAAATGAACTTTAGTTCTAAATTCTCTCACTAGGGCAGATACATTTCTATTTTTACCTTGTCAAGATCCCTTAGGATCTTATATGTTTTGAACAAGGGACCACTTGCCCTTCTAAACACCAATGGACATAAACCGAGCCTGTCCATTCCTCATTAGGTAACCCCTCCATTCCCGGTATTAGTATACCTTCTCTGAACAGCTTCCAACACTTTGACATCCTTCTGTAAATACTGTACTTTACACAGTACTCTACATGTGCAGAGGGATTGAATTCAAGAGTCGTGAGGTGATGTTGCAGCTGTACAGGACTTTGGTTAGGCCACATTTGGAGTACTGTGTGCAGTTCTGGTCGCCTCACTTTAGGAAAGATGTGGAAGCTTTGGAGAGGGTGCAGAGAAGATTTACCAGGATGTTGCCTGGAATGGAGAGTAGGTCATACGAGGATAGGTTGAGAGTTCTCGGCCTTTTCTCGTTGGAACGGCGAAGGATGAGGGGTGACTTGATAGAGGTTTATAAGATGATCAGAGGAATAGATAGAGTAGACAGTCAGAAACTTTTTCCCCGGGTACAACAGAGTGTTACAAGGGGACATAAATTTAAGGTGAAGGGTGGAAGGTATAGGGGAGATGTCAGGGGTGGGTTCTTCACCCAGAGAGTGGTGGGGGCATGGAATGCGCTGCCCGTGGGAGTGGTAGAGTCAGATTCATTGGCGACCTTTAAGCGGCATTTGGATAGGTACATGGATGGGTGCTTAATCTAGGATAGAAGTTCGGCACAACATCGTGGGCCGAAGGGCCTGTTCTGTGCTGTATTGTTCTATGTTCTATGTTCTATGTGGTCTCACCATTGCCCTGCATAACAGAAGTATAACCTTCCGACTTTTGTATTCAAATCCCCTTGAAATAATGTGTAATTCCAATAGCTTTCCTAATTACTTGCTGTCCCTGCAAACAAACCTTTTGCAAATCATGCATGATACCTAAATCCTTTTGCATTTCAGAGCTCTGCAATCTTTCACTATGTAGATAATATGCCACTTTGTAACTAAACCTGCTGACAATTTCACATACTCCCATGTTGTATTCCTTTTGCCAGATCTTTGCCCACTCACTTCGCCTATATACATCCCTTTGTATCCACCTCGGGTCCTCTTCACAACTTATTCCAATTAAAAGATGTTGCTAAGGCAACCCTATAGGTCCTTGCTATGCCAATCTCTTTGTGAGATAAGTAGAACATTCCTTGTTCTATTATCCTTCTTTCATTTTGTGATTTAATCAGTCCTGTCTTCCACCCTATTAGAGACATTCCCTTTGAATCTTTTTTCTTCCCTTACCACTTCTGTACTGCTTAAAACAAATCTCTTGTGGCCATCAGCTTTAGAATTTTGGCTCTCTGTACACAAACGCTGCCTGACCCGCTGAGCACTTCCAACATTTTCTGCCTTCATTTCAGATGTCCAGTATCTGCATCACTTTGCTTCTTAATGTTATCCAAAGTGGGATATATTGTTTTTATGGGAGTCTGCTTCTACGTGATTGTTATAAGACCTACTTGAATCAGAATTAACTGCAAAATTAATTTGAATCTGAGGAATGTGACAGGATGCTGTACAAATGTAAATATTTCTTTAATTATTTGCCAAGTATTGTGCAATTATAAAATAATAATTTCAAACAATTTTTCATTGTGAATTTGTGAATTAGTTAATAAAAGGGCCATTAATTTTAATAATAGTCAATACAGTAAATGACTAACTAAGCATAAAATATTCTTCTTTTGAGCTATAACCATTCAATTGATTTGTAGAATGAACAAAGGCAAGGGAGTGGAACTAGCTGAGTTGATCTCATGGAAACACATCAGCGATATGATGGGCTGAAAATCCACCTTCTCTGCTGCAACCATTCCATGATTCTATAATGCCCATGTAGTCCAATAATGCATATTGTAAATGTATCTGTGGTCCATGAGACAATGATTAGTAACAAGACTGTGTGATAAACAAAATTAAATTATTCATGAATCATAGATACAAAATGAAATCATTCAGGAAATTATTCTTTTTCAGCACGTCTGTTTAGCAATGTTAATATGTTACTTTTTAATACAAATATCTGCATCATGCACAGGGTGGATGCTGTAGGATCTCATAATTCAATGTTTTCTTGTGAGGAAGTGAGCAAAAAGCATAAGTTTACGTCAATGAATTCTTAAGACGTCTCTGTGGAAACGAATGTGAAAAATCGCCATGTGTTGACTCCTTACTGAAACAAGAATTTCACAGCCAATCTGTAAGAAACAAGAACGTTTCATATCAACAATAAATATGAGATCATTTGTTTTATTTTAATAAGGGTAATTCCAAGATACAGTCTCTCCCTTAACCAGACACAAGTCCTAGTGGAGCTGCTTCTATGTCAATGCTGCGTCAAGTCAGGTGCTATGAAATGACCAGTGACGGCTCTCTGTGTGATTCCACTTCACCATAGTGACGAGCACCTGGTGTTGCTTGACATTTACTCGTAATAACTGAGATCAAAAACTTCTATATTTTGATGCTCCAAATTATTACATCACTGGCTTCATTTTGTGAAAAATGGTAGTGATTCCATCTTGCCTGAAATATATGTTGTCATGAAATTAAGGGAAGAGAAACACTAATGTTAGATTGTGGAAAGAAGTAATTATCAGAGCAAATCAAGAAACAAAAAAAGGCACTCATGGAATTTTGTTATAGGCAAAGTGATAATCATGTAGGAGAAAGAAAACATTGTCAAAATCAACACATTTATTGTAATTGGAAATTTCACAAAGATTTGTATTATGTTGACTAAGTATGAAGATTGGAGCAATGCTGCAGCTAAGTATTCAAAAAACTAAAAACTTACCACAAGAGAAAGCCTGTCAAAGTTAAAGTATAATGAATTAATTTTAAATATGAGGATTCGATTTATCTCCCTGGCTATGAGGTACATACACATTGCAACAAATTGGTCTAAGAGATCAATTCAAATCACTAAAACAACACGTGAGGATTTATACAGATATTTGTGAGAAATGCGTTCTAATTGTATTCCTTGACAAATAATATTCACTACGAATCTTATAAAAATATACAAATCACCCAATCTTAAAAGTTCACCCTCCCATGATGTACAGAAGAGGCTGGAATGACAGGTCTGAAGGGATATTAGAAATTAAAACGAGGAAAAGATTTCCAAACCATTTTAGTGGTGGTAGATTTCTTGGCATGCAAAGCTTTCACTGTTGAGAGGCCAGATGTTTCATTAGCATATTTAAATCTGGCTTCCATAGTGAAATTCAGAACCTGATTAAAATCTAACAGTTGCCACATACAACCACATCCTGGTACCAGTCAGGAAACAGAGTAATTTAATGCTAAGAGCTCCTGTCATTATATTCAACAGAGACTTACTTTCGCCAGCATTTCATTGATTCACTTGCTGGCTCAAAATCCTGGATTTCTGTTCCTTATAGCATTGTAGTTGTACCTCCACCAAACGGACCATAGTAGTTCTAGAAGGCAGTCACCACCCCCTTCTCAAGGGCGATCAGGGATGAATGACAAGTGCTGGCCTAGATACCAATGCCCACACCCAGGTAATGAATAAAAAATAAATAATTACTAGGTTTCCCTTGTCAAACACATGCTCCAATTCCCTCTCTGCAAGTATTAGGGTAGTTTACCTTGTTTCTCTCTCTCCAAAAATGCTCCTTGGCTTGCATAGATTTTATCGTATTTTCTGCTTAATTTCAAATGTGCAGCATTTGTTTTTGTTTAAAAAACTGCAGAACTGTACAAATGAGATTATTCTAAAAACAAAAGGTTGAATGTTGTTGTTGGAGGCCAATAATCTTAACCCTCGCTGTTGAAATTCTTTCGGCAAGTATTCTAGATATTTTAATCAAATTGCTCAGATTTGTTATGACTTGAATGCAGGCTTTCCAATCCTGAGGCAGGGACACTACCATTCTGCCACAAGAGTTCTTAGGTTAGTGTTGTAGGCCCATCCATCCTCAGTTGCTTCTTCATTAACCTCTCGCAATCAGAGGGTCAAAAGAGTGTTGTTTGCTGTTTATTGTATATAATGTATATATTGTTTACAGTATAAAATGTTATCGATTGCATAATGAGACATTCTACACACACATGAAACAAAACCTGGACCATACTGAGGCTCGGGCTATTAAAAGGCAAGTAACATATCATAGAATCCCTACAGAGTGGAAACAGGCCCTTTGGCCCAACACGTCCACACCTACCCTCCGAAGAGTATCTCACCTGGACCCATTCAGCTGTCCTATTACTCTGCATTTACCCTGACTAATGCACCTAACACATACATCCCTGAATACTATGGGCAATTTAGCATGGCCAATTTACCTAACCTGTACATCTTTGGACTGTGGGGGGAAACTGGAGCACCTGGAGGAAACCCACACAGACATGGGCAGAATGTGTGAACTCCCCACAGACAGTCGCCTGAGGGTGGAATTGAATCCGGGTTCCTGGTGCTGTGAGGCAGCAGTGCTAACCACTGAGCCATTGGACCATCGTGTAATGCTGATGTAGATTGCAGAGGAAAACAGAAATCAATGAAAATGTTGATAGTCCATTATTGAATTACTATTGTAAAATGGCTACATTCATCCTTGTATTGTCTGCACTGGCTTTCTGCAAGAACCACTCAACCTGTTCCATCATTGAATTGAATTGAATTTATTATCACGTGTACTGTGGCACAGTGAAAAACTTTGTCTTGTGAGCAATACAGGCAGATCACTGAGTAAAGGAGCATAGATAAGTAAATAATAGGTAAACAGCAGTAAAAACAAAAACACAGGTACAGGCGAATGTTAAGAGTTTGTGAGCTCATTCAGTATCATAAGTCACTCCATTAGATGATGTAAAAGATCCCATGGAACTATCTTGAAGGGCATGTAAGTTATTCCGTGTAGTCTGGCCACTGTTTAACCTTCAATCTGGTCACAAAACAAGATATATACCACATAAGTGCCAGATAATGACCATCTCAACAATTACAATTACTGAATTCCTAGCATCAACATCCTTGGTTACCATTGTCTAGAAACTTACCTGGACCAGCCATACCAAAGAGCATTACAAAGTGGATCAAGGTGCTGTGAATTCTTCAGACAATAATTCCCAGCCTAACTCCCCGAGCTCAAACTTCAAAACAAAAGGGGCAGACGTAAGATAGTTGTGAATAGAAAAGCCTTTTCATGCAGCAAGTGACTTAAGTCTGGAATGCACCATCTGAGAATGGTGGAGGAGGGTAAACTCAAAGCGCCAAAGAGGGAATTAGATGATTATTTGAAAAAGAACATCATGCAGGGCAATGATGAGAAGACAGGGAAGGGGCACTATTGCTCCTTGGGGATCTGGCACAGACATGATGGGCTGAATGGAATTTTTTTTTATAATAGAACTCTGCAATTCAAGTTTGAAGACATTTACTGTAACAAACTAAAATGACTAGCAGCTAAGCACTATTTTAGTTGTCACTTCAGACATAATACTTATAACCTAAACCACAAAGATCTCCATTTAATTTTTAAAATGACTGAAAATCACCAATGTTGTCCTTACCATGTCCTCTTAAGTAGAACCTTCGGCTGTGGGGGTAGAGTCCTTGTGTATATTTAAGACTGAGATAGATAGATTCATGATCAGTCGGGGAATCAAATGTTACAGGAAAAGGCAGGAAAGTGGATGTGAGGAGTGTTATCTGTACAGCCATGATCCTATTGAATGGCAGAGCAGATTCGAGGAGCTGAATGGCCTAATACTGTTCCCATTTCTTATGAATGAATCCAAAACTATTGTCAGCTCCCAATAGTTTGCTTACCTTTTCCTTTTGAGCCGAATAATTTCTTAAGCCCTCAATTGACTTTCATAACCAAAGCTACATAAATCTTCCAGACTGTTAAAATCAGCATAAGATTGATCTCTTCAATTTGATCTTCGTTTCCCACTCACATTCTTCTGGATGCTTCTATCCATAAGACCATAGACATTTCAGCCAAATTAGGTCATTCAGCCCATCAAACCTGCTCTGCTATTCAATGCTATTCATAGCTGACCCAATAAACCTCAAATCCATTTTGCTGACTTTTCCCCATGATCCTTGATTTCCTTATAGATTAAAAATGTCTCTCTCAGACTTGAATTTCATTCACAACCCAGCCACACCAGTCCTTTGCAGTAAACAATTCTACAGATTCACCATGCTCTGACAGAAGAAATTCCTCCTCACCTCTTTTAAAAGTGTGGCTCCTTATTCTGAGGTTACACCCTTTGGATCTAGACTTTCTCACAAGAGGAAACAACCTTTCAGCATCAACCCTGAAATATTGTCTCAGAATCTTATAGGTTTTAATTAATTCAGCTTTCATTTTTCTAAATTCTAATGAGTATAGGCCCAACCTACTCAATCTCTCTTCATAAGACAGTCCCTCCACACCCGGGATTAACCTAATGAATCTTCTTTGGACTGCTTCCGATGTCAAAATTGGAATTAACCTTTATTGTCACGTATACACAATGAGTATTGTGAAAAGTTTATAACGTTGTCACTTAGAGCACCAACTTAGGTACAAAGGTACCTAGGAACAGCTTCTTTAGTTACAAGATTTTAGGCAATAGAGAAATAAAATGTCCAGCAATACAGAAATAAAAGCTCAGAACAACAGACCACATTGGCACCTCGTTTCTATTCCGCACTGGGCCCTGGCTCCAGATCATGCTGGGCCTCAGCTAGAGGATCTTGAGATGAGAAAATCACTTCAGACCATCACGCTGGGCCGAGGGAATGCCATGCCATGCCATGAGGACTGCTGTACCAGATTGGGAGGTCGCCACACCAGGAGGTCACTGCGTCAGGCTGGAAGATCGCAACACCACACTGGAAGGAGCCTGCACCAAGTTGCGAGGTCACGATCCCACACCAGGAGGCTGCTACAGAAGGTCACCATGCCACACCAGGAGGCCACTATGGGACGTCACTACGCCACACTGGAAATTGCCACTGGAGGCCAGAAAAGAGAAGAAAAGGAACATTATGTGGAAACAAAGACAAGAAAAGAAGAACAGGCAGAGCAGACAAACTCCGGCTGGAGTGTCCTACTCCCATTGCCATCTTAGATCCAAGGCGTAATATATCTTTCCTTAGATAAGAGGCTTGAAAATGTTGACAGTATTCCAGTTCTGGTCTGACTAGTGCCTCATAAGGTTTTAGCAAAACCTTCCTACTTTTATACTGCATTCCCTTTTAAATAAAGGCCAACATGCTATTTATCTTCTCTATTACTGGCTAAACTCGGATGCTAGGTTTTTGTGATTCATGGACAAGGCCTCCCAATTCCTTCTGTCATTTAGCTTGCTGCAGACTTTCTTCATTTAAGTTATATTCAGCTCCTTTATTCTTCATGCCAAGGTGTACAATCTCAAACTTTCACACATTATTTCCATCTGCCAAGTTTTAGCTCAGTCATTTAATCTATCTCTATCCCTTTGTAGACTCTTTCTGTCATCTTCAACACTTGCCTTCCCACTTATTTTCTGATATCTGCAAACTTGGCTATAATATATTCATTTTCCTTAAGCAAGTCATTGTACATTGTAAATAATTATGGCCCCAGTGCTGATTCCTGTGGTTAGGTAGAGGTTGCTATTCTGAAAATGCCATCATTGTCCTAAATCTCTATCTTCTATTAACTAGCCAATTATTTATCCATCCTCTGTGGTCGTTCTCACTCAGACTTTTGTTTGTGAGTTTCAGTGATATTTTGTGAAATCCTGCAAACCAATGCATTGGCTTGCTATGGACTCTTTCTCTTCACAATACTCATCTCCATGGCAATGTGACTCACATTCTATTTAGTATCCAGATACAAATGCTAATTAACTAATCTCTTGAAACCCATATCAGTGTGTCAAAAAATCAGAAGTGAGTTTCAAGTAGAACCATTTATAAAACCTGTCATTCTTAACAGCTTCCTGTGGAAAATGGAGTGACTGTGTACTCAAAGTTAAACCAGATTTTCTTGCAAATATGAAGGTCATACTTATTCTCAGTAAAACAATCAGGGGCCCCTTTTATCTTTGCCAATCAATCAGCCAACCTTGGTGTCAGGCAAAATTCAGCCCAGTCCCATGAACCCCTTCTTTCCTTCTTTACAGTCCAAAATGTAACAAACGTAAACTTAAAATTTACAATAAATGCAAAAAGATATTTCAGCCTATCAGTTCTTTCTATGGATTTGTATTTACAAACCACTTCATACTACTTAATTTCTTCAGTTCTGATTCTCAAATATAAATAAGTACAGGCTCAGAATAGCCACCTAAAACACTTTTTAGCCACTGCTTGCTGCACTATACTGATAAATAACCATTATGCACAGTAGACTAAAAACAGAATGCACCACAGAAACTCATCAGGTCTAGCATCACCTGGGGAGAGCTAAACTTTGAGTCCAATAAAACTCTTTTTTGGAACTGAACAGAAGAAGGAAAATCATGAGTTTTATTTTGAAGTAAAAGGAAGTAGAACTGGAGTGATGGTCTAAGGAAGCTTAGAGTGAGGGAGATTACAGATGCTGTCTGACCTATTGAGTATTTCAAGAATTTTCTGCTTTTTTTTTAAATGGATGTAAGTTTGCTTGCTGAGCTTGAAGGTTTGTTTTCAAATGTTTCATCAGTATACTAGGTAACATAATCAGTGAAGCTCTGGTGAAGCACTGGTGTTAGTATATTACTTTCTATTTATGTATTTAGGTTGCCTTGAATTGATGTCATTTCCTGTGGTTGTGATTTGCTGTAATGTCATTTCCTGTTCTTTTTCTTAGAGGGTGGTGAATAAGGTTCAAGTCGATGTGTTTGTTGATACGATGTGTTTGTTGATAGAGGTCTAGTTGGAATGCCATGCTTCTAGGAATTCTCATGCATGTCTCTGTTTGGCTTGTCCTAGGATGGATGTGTTGTTCCAGTCGAAGTCGTGTCCTTCCTCATCTGTATGTAAGGACACTAGTGAAAATGGGTCATGTCTTTTTGAGGCTTGTTTACGTTCATGTATCCTGTTGGCTAGTTTTCTGCTTGCTTATCCAATGTGGTGTTTGTTGCAGTTCTTCCAAGGTATTTAGTAAATGACATTAGCTTTGCTTCTTGTCTGTATGGGTTATTTCAAGTTTGTTAGCTGCTGCTTTAGTGTGTTGGTGTGTTTGTTGGCTACTATGATGCCAAGACGTCTGAGTAGTCTAGCTGTCATTTCCAAGATGTCTTTCTTGTATGGTGACTAGGGTTTCTGTATGTGTTTTTTTTTGGGTTGTTGCTGAGCAATTGGCGGATTGTGTTCATTGGGTACCCATTCATTTTGGATACACTGTATAGGTGATTTTTGTCTGCTCTTCATAGTTTCTCTGTGCTGCAGTGTGTGGTGGCTAATTGAAATAATGTTCTAATGCAGCTTCTTTTGTGGGTTTTGGGATGATTACTTCTGTAATTCAGTATTTGGTCCATATGTGTTGTTTTACTGTAGACGCTGGTTTGAAGTTGCCCATTGACTGTTTGCTCTACTGTGACATCTAGGAATGGAAGTTTGTTGTTGTTTTTCTCCTCTTTAGTGAATTTTATGTCAGTAAGGATATTATTGATAATCTTGAAGGTTTCATTCTAACTTGTTTCATTTAGTGATGACAAAGATGTCATCCATGTAGCAGATCCAAAGTTTGGGTTGGATGGTTGGCAGAGCTGTTTGTTCGAGTCTCTGCATTACTGCCTCTGCTAAGAACCCTGATATCGGATATCCAATAGGCGTTCCATTGTTTTGTCTGTAGATTTTGTTATTGAAAGTGAAATGGATGTTAAGGCATGGGTCCACCAGCTTGACAATGTTGTCCTGGCGAACAAATTGGTGGTGTTTTGTGTATGTGTGTTTGCTTCAGCAGAGGCTCACTGATGATGTTACCTAGTATGGTGACAAAATGTCTGAAAATGAACCTTCCAACTCAGCAAGCAAACTTACATCCAGAACCTCAACATGAGCTACAAATCTTCTTAAAACTCGCTTTTTTTCAAATGTCAGATTTCGAGACATTGTTTTGCTTCTGAAATCGGATGAAGCAGGCCCTTGGATCATGGAATGAATCCAAGGATGAAACATTGCAATTGTATGTAAGGAGTTAGTGAATGTGACAAATATCAAAGATTAGGAATAATTCTTTGAGAAATTAGGACTTGCACTAGATTAATACAGAGAAAGTTCACAACTCTGTAAAGAACTAGAAAGAGTTTCACGACAAATTGTTCGAGTAATAAGCATTTGTTGGAAGAAATTTTTTCGGGAGATGTATAGCAAATAATAGAGGATTTGAAAATCGCTGAAAGGGGCAAAAACATAATAGTAATAAATAGAGGTGATGTAGTTCGACGAACGAGTAGAGGATATCTCATCAAATAATGACTTTTAAATAATTGTGAGGGATGGTTTCGAGAATGAGCTTCACCACGAATTACCGTCAGTACTTCAGGATCAATCGATTAAATGCTGCACAGCACTACCAAAGCTGCCTCTGTTCTGAACTATGATCGGATCGAAGTGGTTAGGGAGAAGCTCTCTAGATGACATGTGGCGGGGCCTTTTCAAGCTGTGTAATAATTTTCCTAACACCGCAAACCACAAGTTCGACAACGGAAATAAGCGATCAGCCAACTGGAGTGGCGGGCCAGCAACCCCTGCGTTTCATATCTGTGCAGTTCACATTCTACAGAAAATCATGGCATTGTACACATCCCACCACCCTCCAACAGCCTGTGTTGTTGTACCCTCGGCGTTTCCTATATATTCCTAAGAGAGAGTGTGATGTGATGGGGAGAGCAGAAGCACTGGGAGGGTATAATCCTGCACCGGGCCACCGCAAGCGAACTTGCAAAGACTGGGATACCGAAGCAGAGGAGCGCTCCCGCCACCGACGCTGCTCTCCTGGATGTAGCGGCCGTATGAATGGGCTCGTGGGGAGAGCGGCAGCGCCGACGGTGATTGGCTGGAGGCGCCTCGGCTTGACGGGGGTGGGGGGGTGGGGAGGAAAGCCGCTCGATCTCATTTCCGATTGGTCAAGAGTTGGGAACGATTGCGCGAGGGGGCGGGGCAGAGTGCGCAGTGGATGCAACGTTCGGTCCGATTGGCGGAGAGGCGCAGCCGTGATTGTAATCCGTCTCCGGATTGGTAAAGCGCTGCTGGCCGGCTGGGAGGAGAGGTTTTATTCCCTGTCTCGGGTTTTCCATGTCTTCTCCCCCACTCCTCCCTCCTCCACCTCCATTTTTCACGCGGCTTGTGCACTCGGAGAGAGAAAAAAAAATAACGACGGGAGATAGAGGGAGAATGATGTTGGCAGAGGCAGTACTGGGCCGGGCTTCGGAGTCCGGTTAACCCGGCGCAGGAGCCGGTGGGACTCGAAGGAGCGGCGACTGACAACTATCGAGCGGGAGAACGGGGGAGGCGGGGAGAGAGAGAGAGAAACCCCTGAGGAGGAGGAGGAGGGAGACATGGCGGTGGCGGTGGCGGCCGAGCGCGAGGAGTTGCTGCTGTTATTGTCGTTGTCGGAGAGAGTGCGGCCGAGACTGGGGGATAACAGCAGCCGGAGCCTCCGGGATTGAGGGAAAGCTAGGCCTCGGCTCGTTACCAGGTCTGTTTGAGGAATGTGAGGAGAAAAGGGTCCGATAATTATTTTTTTTGTGTTTAAAAACATCAGCCCGTTAACGGGGAGTGGCGGATGGCCGTGGTTCCTCCACTCCGTCCGTGTTGCTGACTGATGGGGAAGGGAATCCTGCCCAGAACTGGGAGATGGCAGACTGGTTCTGATTACTGTACGTGGGATCAGCTTATGTTTTTATTTTATCTTGGCGTTCTCTCTCTCTCTCTCTCTCTCTCTCCCCTTCTCCACCCCGCTTCCATACCTGGTAGGTTACAGTGAGGAGGGAGAGTGTACTGTATTTGTGAGTGTTTGGGATATAAGGAATAATTTCCACATCTCTCTCCACTCCTCGCTCTGCGACTCGATACTTGGGGTGATTCTATCAAACAGTGACACCCAGCCGCAAATTGTTAGTTGTCAGGAGCCATTCCCGGCACGTCGGGGAGCAGTGTTAAAACCTGCCTCCGGACGGGCAGCTGTCCCGTCGTCTTCCTTTTTTTTTGAAACAGTTCCCCCGCTCCGGATATTTTATTTCATTTTTTTTTGTTTAGTCGGGAAAGCATCGGCTTTATCGGGAAAGAAGACTGAAATAAACTCGGCAGAGAGGAGTCTCCGGTGCAGATTGCATAGGAAAAGCGAAGTAAGAGGAAAATATTTTTCTCTGAAAACGGGCGTTTCCTTGTGTGATGGAAGAAGGAGGTTGAAGCGCCTGTTGGGAGAATTGACTTGTGGTCTGTCGGTGCATTTTTTTGACCACTCTGTTTCAGGCGGGTTGATAATTTATATTATGGTACGAATGCGATTTATTTATCGGAAACTGACGCGCTCTATTCATTTATTTCCCAGTTTCATTGAGACACGATGAAGAAGAACGGGTAGACCGGCAAGTGGTGGCTGCGGTGTTTTGTTTTGTTTTGTTACTATTCATGACTGGATTTTTCAATGTACCGAATGGAGAGTGTGTTCTCCTGGTGTGGATTCGTTTTAAATTGAAATGAAATAATGGCGACACGAAGGACTTGTCCAAGTGAAGAGGAGGATGGAGATGCAAATGGGAAAAAACATCCATCTGCTAGAAAGGATGAGGTACGTTTAAGATCAGAATCGGTGTCTTTTTAAAATAAAATCGCTAGGAGGTTTAAACCTTTACATAACGCCGTGTACAAAGGGATCAGCAATTGATTTGTGGCTTTTGATTTATTGTCTGTCTTACTGTATTGGGCGCAATGCCCGGTAGGCTCAACAGATTATACCTCAGAGGTTTAGTCAGGGCTTGTGTATTACAGCTTTAAGCTTTTCCACGTAAGTTGTCTCAGCTGTAATTATGCACGAGGGTGATTTGCTGTCCTTGGATTCGTATTGCAGCAAATGCAAAAGCACATCTTTCCGACTTCCCTGTTTTTAATTTAGCAATGTGAAAATTTAATTAAGTACTAACTATGAAGTGGTTTTAGGCTGATTCTGGTTTAGTCGTTTATAGCAAGGAAAGTTTGAATTATAACATGATTTATGTAAAGTCGTTGAACAAGTATTCTGTAATGTCTGGCAAACGAAATCGATGACATTTAAAGTTAAAGACACCTTTTTGGGTTGTTTTAATTCTTAAATGGTCCAAGAACCTGAAGAATATCTACAGATAATGCTTATTTATGTATACAAGTAGTGTTCTGAGCAGTGTAGATAGTTCACTAAATGGGTTAATTATTTGTGGAGAAAATGGTACAGTAGGGTGTTACCTACTGTATTTTTTTACTTGAGGGTGTAATGCTGGTTAGAAATTGGATCGTTGAGGGAATTCATTCATTGTAAAATTTCTGTTAAGATCAATTTTTGTTACAGCTGTGTATGATACAATGATCATCTGTATGTTCCAGAAAAGATTTCTGTAGTAATGCAAAGGTTAACTGCATCTCAGAATATACACAGGTGAAAAGCTTTCATCATTGCCATTTCATGAAATATAAATAAGACTGAAAAATGTTTGGTTTGAAAGTTACTATATTTGACTTTTGATCATGTTGTATTGTTGAAATGTTTTTAATGTAAGGTGTACATGTACTGTACTGGAAAAGTTTAATGTGTAGGTAGTGCCAGTGAAATGTACCAAGTGTATTTTGTTTTGGTTTGGATATTTAATATTTGCTCAAAGTTTTTCTCAACTGTTTTTATCCTACTTCAATTACTTTTCCTCATTTTAATTGTTGAGGCTCAAGTAAGTTCATGCAGAGGTAGATGATATATAATCGGGAGATAGTGAGGACTGCGGATTCTGGAGACTCAGAATAGATAAGGGTCATGGAGACGTACAGACCCTTTGGTCCAACTCATCCACGCTGACCATATATCCCAACCTAATCTAGTCTCACTTGCCTGCACCTGGCCCATTATCCCTCTAAACCCTTCCTATTCATGTACCCATTGAGATGCCTTTTAAATGTTGCAATTGTACTAGCTGCCTCCACTTCCTCTGGTAGCTCATTCCATACCCGTACCACTCTCTGCTTGAAAAGTTGCCCCTTAGGTCTCTTTTGCATCTTTCCCCTCTCGCCCTAAACCTATGCCCTTTAGTTCTGGACTTCCCCCACCCCAGGAGAAAGGCCTTGTCTTATTTTTTTCTATCCATGCCACTCATGATTTTATAAACCTCTACAAGGTCACCCCTCAGCCTCTGACACTTCAGGCAAAGCAGCCCCAGCCTATTCAACCTCCCCCATAGCTCAAATCCTCCAACCGTAGCAACGTCCTTGTACATCTTTTCTGGACTCTTTCAAGTTTCATAACATCCTTCCAATAGGAAGGAGACCAGGATTGCACGCAGTATTTCAAAAGTGGCCTGACTAATGTCCTGTATAGCTGCAACATGACCTCCCAGCTTAATATTCTGACCAATAAAGGAAAGCATACCAAATGCTGCTGTCACTATCCTATCTACCTGTGATTTCTACTTTCAAGGAGATGTGTACCTGCACTCCAAGATCTTTGTTTAGCAACATTTTCTAGGAACTGACCGTTAAGTGTATAAGTCCTGCTAAGATTTGCTTTCCCAAAATATACCTAGCATTTTTTCTAAACTCTGTCTGCTACTCCTCAGCCCATTGGCCCATCTGATCAAGATCCTGTTGTAATCTGAGGTAACAGTCTTCGATGTCCACTGCACTTCCAATTTTGGTGTCCTCTGCAAACTTACTCAAAGTAACTATACCTATTATGATCACATCCAAATCATTTACTGTATATAAATGATGAAAAGTTGAGGACCCAGCACAGATCCTTGTGGCACTCCACTGGTCACAGGCCTTCAGTGTAAACAACAATCCTTCTACCTTCGAGCCAGTTCTGTATCCTCATGGCCAGTTCTGCCTTATTCCATGGGATCTAAGCTTGCCAACCATTCTCCCATGGGGAACCTTGTTAAGCACCTTGCTGAAGTCCATGTAGATCACATCCACTGCTCTGCCCTCATCAATCCTCTTTGCTTTTCTTCAAAAAACTCAATCAACTTCATGACATGTGATTTCCCACGCACAAAGCCATGTTGACTGTCCCTAATAAGTCTTTGCCTTTCCAAATATGTGTAAATCCTTTCCCTCCGGATTCCTTCCGATGAGTTGTCCACCACCGATGTCAAGCTCGCTGCTCTGTAGTTCCCTGCCTTGTCCTTACCACCTTTCTTAAATAGTGGTACTGCATTAGTCAACCGCCAGCCTTCTGGCACCTTACCTGTGACTATCGGTAATACAAATATCTCAGCTAGGGGTGCAGCAATCGCAGTGTCCTACAGAGTTCTAGGGTGCACCTGATCAGGTCCTGGGGATTTATCCACCTTGATGCATTTCAAGACATCCAGCACTTCCTCTTCTGTAATTTGGACATTTTCCAAGACAACGCCATCAATGTGCCTACATTCTATATTTTCCGTATACTCTATATATTGTCCTTGTGGCACTAGAAAAAGCACAGCAGGTCAGGTAGCATCTGAGGAGCAGGAGAGTCGACATTTCAGGCAGGACCCTTCTGTAAGATTTGACTTTTATGGTTATCATTGGGAAAATGTAGAATATCAAAATCATAAAATCTGTACAGTGTGGAAGGAGGCCATTCAGCTCATCTACATTTCACTGACCCCTGAAGAGCATCCCATTTTGTTTTTAAATTATTCGATGAAATAAGACATGCTCTTCTCATTCATTTTTAACGCAAGTGATATATTACATAAAGCTTTCTTAAAAGAACAAGAAATATAATCAGTTCACTCCAATTAATTATATTTTCCAGATTTAATATTATAAAATTGAGGTATAATCATATACCATTTGTGGATGAGGGTTTGAATTATTTAATATTTTGTTCCAATATTCAACTTTATATGTATTAGCTGCATATTTGCAATTATCCAAACACCAAAGTTTTTTAAGACCTACAGTTGTAAAACTGCAGCATGTAAAAGTTTTTGTGCTTAAGGCATGTAATGAAAGGTGGAGTTAAAGCAAATTACTGGGTGTGAAGTGACTCTTGATTTTGTAGAGAACTCCTGTTATCGGATAATTAGGTGGAATTACATGACTGAAATTTGAAGAGAAATGTTGTGGATGCTTAAAATGCTGGAAATACTCAAGACTAACAACCATCTATAGGTCAACAAAAAAAACGTTTTCAGGTTGATAGGATTTTTCTTTGAAATGTAGAGCTTAGTGGAAGTAGGCAGGGGGTGCCAATAGGGGCTGGAAGCTTGTGTCCACCACCACGGTGCAGGTTCCCTTGCTGTTTTCAGTGTACATTATTGACTGCTTCAGAGACACAGTATGGTTTATCAGTAAGCTGACACAAATTAGCACTATGGTAAAAAGCGAGGGTAAAAACATTCGATTACACAAAGATTGACTGGCTAGTCAGGTGCGCAGAACAGTGGCTGATAGAGCCTAATCATGAGAAGTGTGAAGTGATATATTTTGGGAGAACCAACAAGGCAAGTGAATACATGAATTATGGAACTCTGAGTAGTACTGAGGGTCAGTGAGACCTTAGTGTGCATGTTCATGGATCCATGGAAAGAATAGGACAGCTGGACATAGTGATTAAGAAGATTTAATGTGATTGTTAGTTGTTGAATTGAATATAAGGGTCAGGAGGTTATAATGGGCTTGTATAGGACATAGGTTAGGCAACAACTGGAGTATTGTGTGCATTTCTGATCACCATACTATAGGAATAATATGGTTATACTTGAGTACCCAGCAGATTCATGGTGTTAGGAGAAAGTGAGGACTGCAGATGCTGGAGATCAGAGCTTAAAAATGTTTTGCTGGAAAAGCGCAGCAGGTCAGGCAGCATCAAAGGAGCAGGAGAATCGACGTTTCGAACATAAGCCCTTCTTCAGGAATGAGGAGGGTGTGCCAAGCAGGCTAAGATAAAAGGTAGGGAGGAGGGACGTTGGGAATATGATAGGTGGAAGGAGGTTAAGGTGAGGGTGATACGCCGGAGAGGTCGGGAAGAAGATTGCAGGTAAAGGAGGCGGAGTGGAGTCTGAGGGTTAGGACTGAGAAAAGGTTGGCGGGGGAAATGAGAAAGCTGCAGAAATCTGCATTCATCCCTTGTGGTTGGAGGGTTTTTAGGCGGAAGATGAGGCGCTCTTCCTCCAGGCGTCGTGTTGCTATGGTCTGGCGATGGAGGAGGCCAAGGACTTGCATGTCCTTGGCAGAGTGGGAGGGGGAGTTAGTGTTCAGCCATGGGGCAGTTGGGTTGGTTGGTGCAGCTGTCCCAGAGGTGTTCTCTGAAACGTTCCGCAAGTAGGCGGCCTGTCTACCCAATGTATAGGAGGCCACATCGGGTGCAGCGGATGCAGTAAATGATGTGTGTGGAGGTGCAGGTGAATTTGTGACTGATATGGAAGGATCCCTTGGGGCCTTGGAGGGAAGTGAGGGGGGGAGGTGTGGGTGCAAATTTTGCATTTCTTGCGGTTGCAGGGAAGGTGCTGGGAGTGGAGATTGGGTTGGTGGGGGGTGTGGATCTGACGAGGGAGTCGCGGAGGGAATGGTCTTTCCGGGACTAGGAGAAAGTGAGGACTGGAGATCAGAGCTTAAACATGTGTTGCTGGAAAAGCGCAGCAGGTCAGGCAGCATCAAAGGAGCAAGAGAATCGACGTTTCGGGCATAAGCCCTTCAGGAATGAGGAGGGTGTGCCAAGCAGGCTAAGATAAAAGGTAGGGAGGAGGGACTTGGGGGAGGGACGTTTGGAATACGATAGATGGAAGGAGGTTAAGGTGAGGGTGATAGGCCGGAGAGGGGATGGGTTCATGGTGGGTTCAAGATTCATGGTGTTGCCTGTGCTGGAGTGTTTCAGCTGTGAAGAGAGATTGCATCGGCTAGGTTTGTCCTTGGATGAGAGAAGGTTGAGGGTTGGTTGACCTGATGAGATTTGCAAAGTTATACAAGGCCTAGCTATTGATGTTAGGAATAAACCTTTCGCCTTAGAGAGGTCAGTTACAAGATGGCAAAGATTTCATGTAAGGGGCTGGTGGTTTGAGATTCTTTACACTTACCAAGTGCTGGGTATCTGGGGTACCCTGCGCCACAAAAGGAACCATTACTCCAGTTAAGCATTTAGATGAGTATGTGAAATGGCATAGCCTATAAGGCTATGGACCAAGTGCGGTTGAGAAGGTGGATGCTGATGACTTTTGTGCATTATGATGGACCGAAGGGCCTCTTTCTGTGCTGTCAGGCTCTGAATCTATGACTCATGATTAAAATAGCTTTTGTTCTGATAATTCATTTAAAAATGTATAAATCAGTATGGCTGAAATATTTTGCATAAAGTGCAATTCTGTTTCTGGTTACTATTTCCTCTTGTTTTTACAAAAAGTAAATTGAATTCCTTTGCATTCTGATTAGTGTCTAATTAATAGCTTGTGTAGCATTTACTCAAAAGAAGTTGGTTGCTAAATATAATCTGGTAGTTTGAGAAATGGATTTTTTGTTTTTCCCAAGATTTGGGTTGCCAAACCATACAACAGAAACAAGTTTTTGTCTGTTTTAAGATGTGGTTTAAAATAATAACACTCGATAAGACTTGATTTGGAGTTTTGCACTTAGAAATTCATTAACCTGTGTCATTTGCTCATTAAAATTGATGAAGAGAAAATCTTTAGCTGGTGAGCATACCAGAGGAGGACTTTATTGGCTAACTATTATTAGCCTATACAGTGAGTGAAATTTGTATACTTTAAAATTTGAAATGTTCTTTAAAATTACCCTAGGTACTATGCAGTCATAGCATAAACTGAATGTTGAGAGAATTTCAGCATCATAACCTGTTTGTGCATAGAGTTTATTATGAATCGTTTGGCTGTAAGCATAATTTAAACACTTTTTGTTTGAAAGATCCACATCCTGCCTATGTTGTGAAATGAATTTCTTTTAAGGTATGTATTGTTTTGCAATCTATTTCATAATGAGGAACATTCTCATCAAACCGAGCATGGAATTATTACGGTGCAGAAGGAGGCTATCATGCCTGCGCTGGCTGTATTATCTAGTGCCAATCTCCTGCCTTTTCCTGTATCCCTGTGTACCATACAATCCAAAAAAAAAGCTAATATCGTCTTGAATGCTTCAATTGAACTTGCCTCGACCACATTTCCAGGCAATGCATTCCATATCCTAACAACTTGCTGTGTGAAAGTTTTTTGTTTACGCTAACCTTGCTTCATTTTGACATCACTCTAAATCTATGCCTTCCATTCTTCTTTCTTTTTCAAGTAGAGACTGATTTGCTCTGTCAACCTCTCCATCTAGCCTGCTCATGATTTTGTAAACCTCAATCAGATAATCAGATCTCCTCTCAGCAGCCTCCCCCCCGCCCCCGACAAGGGAGAACAGCCCCAACCATTCTAGTAAACTATCACCATTCTAGTAAACTGCTTTTACAGTGTCTCCAATACATTCAATTCTTTCTAATTAGTGGTGCCCACAACTGTACACTGCTCTAGCTAGATCTAGTTCAATGTAGTTGAATTGTTCAGTTTTGATACTAAATGAAAAAACTATACTGCAGATGCTGGAAACTCGTGACCAGACTCAAAACATTAACTCTGCTTTCTTTTCACAGATGTCAGATCTGAGTTTTTCCAGCAATTTCTGATTGTGTCCAGATTTGATGATTTTGTAGAATGAGCAGCTGAAACACTCTTGCTCATCTTTATTGGAAATGAGATGGTTTGTTTGTATGAACTATGTAATCATTTTGAAGCTACCATTACTGAAGCAACAGTTGCGTAAGTTATTTAGGCCAATGAGCTATTTTATGTCTGGAACTGAATTGGAGGATTTCAGATTTGATGATGACTATATTTTTAAGTATCTTTGCTTCATGTGATATTAATATTATCTGAAAAGTTACCTACTTCGCATGCGCACCTTTAAATGTGGAATTGTCAGTCTGATTTTAGAAATCTAGTTGTTCGATACTGGCAAGTAATATTATTCTTATTTTCCTGTGACTAGCCTCTTTCTGAAAAGATAGTTTCAGAACTTAGTCTTCCATCAATATTGGTTATTATTTAAGACTGTGTTTAATATGTGTATGATCGTGTAGTGTTTATGCTACTGGACTAGTAATGTAGAGGAAAGTGATTTCAGTCTTGCCATGCCAGTTTAAGAACTTGAATTCAGATTCTTTAGAAAAGAAAATTTGCAAAGCTCTTTTGGTAAAAGTGACAATGAAGCTATCAGATGGCTTTAAACTTGCTAATGCTCTTTAGTAAAAGAAACTTGCTACCTTTACTTCATCTCGGCACTATGTGATCCCAGGACCACAACAACATGGTCTTTTCATTGCCTTTAGAGGTGATCAGGCATGCTGATCATGTGCATCAAACCACTCCTGTTATTGGGCTATAAAGGTTTAAGAAAACAATCCACTCAACACTCTCTCTCTCTCAGGATATTTAGAAGTCGTCAATTAGTGCTAGCTTTACACACACACACACACACACACACACACACACACACACACACACACACACACACACACACCTTAATATCTGTAACTTTTCATCCCAGATGTTTGTGACAAAGTGGTTTAGATTCCAAAAATCACTGAACTGACATTTATAATTCCAGGGTACTTTTAGAAAACAGTTTTGCAATACTGGATCTGTACTTTCAAAGTTGTAGGTAGTTGTCCCTTCCCTCTTCGAGCAGAGCTTGCATTTCTTCCATAGTGGCTGAAACAGATGCACAGAGTCATGGAGTCATCAGGTCATAGATGCACAATATGGAAACAGATCCTTTGGTCCAACTCATCCACGCTGACCAGATATCCTAAATTAATCCCGTACCATTTGCCAGCACTTGGCCCATATCCCTCTTAATCCCTTCCTATTCGTATACCCACCCAGATGTCTCTTAAGAGTTGTATAATTGCAACATTACTACCTCTGGCAGCTCATTCCATACATGCATTACCTTTTCTGTGGAAAGGTTGCCTCTTGAATCGCTTTTTAGATCTTTGCCCCCTCGTTCTAGACTCTACCATCGCAGGGCAAAGACCTTGTCTATGTACCCTATCCTTATAAATCTTTATAAGGTCACCCTTCAGCCCATCGCTCCAGGGAAAACAGTCCCAGCCTTTCCCTATTGCTCAAACCCTCCAACCCTGGCAGCATTCTTGTAAATCTGAACCATTTCAAGTTTCACAACATCCTTCCTACAGGAAGGAGACCAGAATTGTACACAATATTCCAAACGTAGCCAAACCAGTTTTCTATATAGTTGCAACATGACCTCCCAACTTCTATACTCTGTGCTTTGACCAATAAAGGGAAGCATACTAAACGTAGTCTTCATTAACCTATCTAAATGCGTCTTCATTTCCAAGGAACTATGAACCTGTACTCCAAGGTCCCTCTCTGTTCAGCAACACTCCCCAGGACCTTACTGTTCTCCAGGAATGGCACAACTCTCTTGATGAAGTGGGCATGAGATAAGCACAACCAAAACCAACATGACTGACTCTACAGGGCGAAGTGAATGCTTCTGTTATTAAAGGAGATGTGTAACATCATATCTCTGTAGTATTTATGGTCTCTCACTCTATCCAGTATTAAGTTATGAACACAAGCACTGTAATTTTGTTTAAACTGTACATGTTGGTACCTTGCTGTGGCTATTTGAAAAAGATGCCCTTGAAAATTGCAAAAGGTGCAGCAACTCATTTATTAAAAGAGCCACAACGATTGGTCCCATGTTACATGATCTTCAAGTTAATCCAAATGTATCTTTCGCTACTTAAGTGCAATGCTGGTAAAGGAACAAGTGTTCCTAACTTATACTGTTACAATGAAAACATTTCCATTAGGAACTTAATACTGTATTGCTCAAAACGGATTTGAATTATGTTGAAGATTTATAGTGCATGTGAATAATACATAGAAAGTAAGTCTCGTGTATGCCATCCACCTTGTATTCTGGTTCTTGCCATTTTTGTGCTCTATTGTAACTGTCGTTGGTGTCTCCTGGTCTTGCTGCTTTACAAAGCAAAACATTCAGCCTACAGTGCAACATCTTAAATAGCGCTCACTCTGGATCTTAAGGCTTCCTACTCCCATGAGGTGTTCTTGTGACTTCAACCCCAACACATTATTCGTTCCTTCACCAACCTCTTCCACTGCACTGCTACTATTAGGGTTCATAAGGGTGGTACACTGGCACAGTGGTTAGCACTGTTGCCTCATGGTGCCAGAGACCTTGGTTTGATTCTAGCCATGGGTGACTATCTTTGTAGAGTTTACATGTTCTCCCAATGTCA
Organism: Chiloscyllium punctatum; assembly: GCF_047496795.1. Taxonomy (NCBI): domain Eukaryota; kingdom Metazoa; phylum Chordata; class Chondrichthyes; order Orectolobiformes; family Hemiscylliidae; genus Chiloscyllium; species Chiloscyllium punctatum. Next base: position 85,564,455 of record NC_092746.1, on the reverse strand, counting down.
GCATGAGTTTTCTCAGTGTGCTCCAGTTACCCCCACCTTAGTTCAAGATGTGCAGGTTAGGTAACTTGGCAATGTCAGTTTGCATCATGATGTTCAGTGCAGTGAGATGGATTAACTACCATTAATGCAGGGATGTGGGGATCCAGGTGGGTTATTTGGAGTGCTGAATGGCTTTTAGCTGCACTGCTGAGATTCTATAATTCTAATCTATTGGTATTAGTCAACCTATTCTTATTGATCTGTTATTCATTCTTTTGCATTTTGTGCCAACTTCAGTTCTGCAAATTTGATACTGGAGCTTCATAACTGCTTTCTTATTTTAAAAAAAAAGCTACTACATGTTGGTGACTGAATAGGACTGGGGAATGAACAGAGTTGTGTGGGGTGCTGGAAAAGCACAGCAGGTCAGGCAACATCTGAGGAGCAGGAGAAGCGACATTTTGAGCATAACTGTTCATTCCTGATGAAGAGCTTAAGTATCATAGAGCAAAACAGTGGATGATAGAGGGGCACACTCATTTGGCAACGGTAATGAGAGTTGAAGAGCAAGACAGAGGAGAGGCTGGCAACAGCAACTGTAGGAATTAGTCGGGTGACCCTGAAGGAAAATAACGTGTATTTGTGCAAGACATGTGAATTAGGGTGAAGTGGAAGATTTTAGAATCTGTAGTTGAACAGAGAGGGATGTTGAAGTCGTGGAAATGAAAGGGATATGTTATCGAACCCCTACAGTGTGGAAACTAGCCATTCGGCCTGTCATGTCCACACTGGCCCTCCGAGCATCCCACCCAGTTCCCTATCCTATCACTGCAACCCTACATTTCCCATGGCTAATCTACTAACCTGGATAATATTGGCAATTTAACATGGTCAATCCATCCAACTTACACATCTTTGGACTGGGAAGCAACCAGAGTACCTGGAGGAAATCCACGCAGACACTGAGAGAATGTGCAAACTTCATACAGTCTTCCCTGGGTGGAATTGAACCCAGGTCTCTGGTGCTGCTAGACAGCAGTGCTAACCACCGAGCTGAAAGTGAGGACTGCAGATGCTGGGGATCAAAGCTGAAAATCTGTTGCTGGAAAAGCACAGCAGGTCAGGCAGCATCCAAGGAACAGGAGAATCGACGTTTCGGGCATAAGTTTCTTGAACAAGGGCTTCTGCCTGAAACGTCGATTCTCCTGTTCCTTGGATGCTGCCTGACCTGCTGTGCTTTTCCAGCAACACATTTTCAGCGCTAACCACTGAGCTGTCCAATAATGAAGGCTGCAAAGGCATTGTTGAGGAAATTGTAAATTAATCTAAGTTGCAAACCAAATGCTACTGAGAGATGTCCACACCACAAAAAAGCACAGAATTAAACCATGAAGAATTTCAAGTAATAAATGAAGCATATCAAATTTCCCATGAATATATGCCAGAGGAATCGCTGAATGTCTTTCAATCATATGTTAAAGCTTTTGTTTTAATGGGCAGTTGTTAAGTAGCTCTCAATTACTTCGCTCATTCACTTTTTAGGGATAAATACCACTTATTACATTTGGTGGAATGTTTGGATTGTTACTTTTTCTATATACAAATAAATTCAGTCATCTATATGCAAATATTTAAAACTTTAATGAACTGCTTGGAAGAGTGAAACAAGCAGACCAGGAAATGGATTTGGCTGAAAGATGAGGTTTGGTGCAAAGAGGTCTGAATTAGTATGTTTTGGATAGAGAAAGAACAGTGTGGAGAAACCTTAAGATTAAAGAATTGCAATCCAGTGTTGTAGATAAGTCTTTCAAAATTGGAATGCAGGCTTTTTTTTAAACAAAGACTGGAATTCATTGTTTTTCTAATCCACTGAGTGCAGAAGAGGTGATGTTAAATTTGCTCACAATGTTAATTAGGTTGTGGTTGATGTATTGTAAACAATTTGTAACACCTCATTGCATTGAGAATATTGAAACTTTAGAAATGGCAATCTTATTATGAATAATTACGATCATGATCTTTCACGAGCAGAGAAGACTAAGAAGGAGTCTTATAACGGTTCTCAAAATTGTGAAATATTTTGAGAAGGTAATCTCTCTCAAACATTGTTTCTGATGTTTTGCAAGTTGCCAACACAAGACTTGGGACTGTCGGAAGAACGAAGATTGGGAATGATTTCATCCAGCTACTCGTTACAGCATGGACTGGAATAAACTTATTACAGTTAAAAAGGGCACTAGCATTTGTAAAACAACAGCATGCTAAGGTGCAATGGCAATAGGACTAAAGGCCAGCACTGTCATGATAAGTCAAGTTGCCTGTTTCTTTAATTTGATGATCCCTCTTGCTGTTATTTTTGTGATGATCTGTATGTATTTATTTTCAATATATTCACTTCAAATCAAATTTAGTTTTTACTAAATAATGCTGCAGGTAACGTTTTAAAACAAAAATAGTTGTGCTAATCTGAGTACACAACTCTCAGCCATCCCTCATACACCTCTTCAATAGTTTGAAGCTAATCTTTGTAAGCAACATGCTTCATGTGATTTATTATGCAACTTTAATTTTGGGAAATAAACTGTAGAAAATGGGAGAAATGCAATTGAAGCGTAGGAAAGCCTATGGCATTTAAAGTAACATGACTCTGCTTTGAAGAGGTTAACAGTTACAAAGGTAGAAAGGAAAGATTGAATTATTGAATTGAAGACATAGTGTCCATATTGCTTGCAGTAATAATAGTCCACAGAGATTTTGTTTGTTTGGATTTAAAGACATTCAGTGGACATTGAAGGGCTGAAAATCACATTGACTCTATCAAATCCAAAGTTTGAATTGTAAATAAGTGATGTGTAACCTGACTTAACCTAAAGGTCAGGTTAAGGATAAGTCAGAGGAAGCTATGAAGGATGGTGGAGCTTAAATTTCTATGGCTTCAGTGCATCTATATGTGTTCCTTGAGTGGAATTTAGTTGCAGTTTAAAACTGGAAAACTACAGGATTAGATTAGATTAGGTTAGATAGGGTAGACAGTGAAAGACCTTTTCCTAGGATGATGACATCAGCTTGTACGAAAGGGCGCAACTCCAAATTGAGGGGTTATGGATTTAAGGCAGGTGTTAGAGGCAAGTTCTTTACGCAGAGAGTCATAAGGGTGTGGAATGCCCTACCTGCTAAGGTAGTCAACTCAGCCACATTCGGGAGATTTAAACAATCCTTAGATAAGCACATGGATTTTGGGATAGTGTTGGGGGACGAGCTGAGAATAGTTCACAGGTCGGCGCAACATCGAGGGCCGAAGGGCCTGTTCTGTGCTGTATTGTTCTATGTTATAGAACATATGAATTAGCAACAAAAAGGGCTATTTGGTCCTCCATGCCTGCTCCGCCATTTAATAAAATCATGGCTGATTTTGTTTGTGTTCCAAAGTCCACAATCTAAAGCCCCAATTATTTTTCTTCCCTTGTCTTTACCAAGATTCTATCTACTCTTGCCTTCAGAAGGTCAAAGGCAAGGCTTAGGTGTAGGAAATGTTGGATGACCAGAGAAATTGAGGTTTTGGTCAAGAAAAGGAAGGAAGCATATGTCAGGTATACACAGCAGAGATTGAATGAATTCTTAGAATATAAAGGCAGTAAGAGGGAACTCGGGAGGGCCAAAAGAGGATGTGAGATCGCTTTGGCAAAAAGGGTTCAGGACAATCAAAGGGAATTTTATAAATACGTTAAGGATAAAAGGTAACTAGGGAGAGACTAGGACCTCTCAAAGATCTGCAAGGCAGCCTACGTGTGGAACTGCAGGAGATGGGGGCGATATCGAGGAGTATTTCGCATCAGTGTTTACTGTAGCGAAGGTAATGGAAGATTTAAGATGTGGGGAATACATGGTGACGTCTTGAAAAGCCTCTATAATACAGACGAGGTGGTGCTGGATGTTGTAAAATGCACAAATATGGATAAATCCCCAAGACCTCATCATGTGTCCCTGAGGTCTTTGAGGAGCTAGGGAAGTGATTTCTAGGCCCCTTGCTGAGATATTTGGATCAGTGATAGTCACAGTTGAGGTGCTTGTAGACTGGAGGTTGGCTAACGTGGTGCTACTACTAAGTAAGATTTGCAGGGAAAAGCCAAAAAGCTATAGGCTGGCAAGCATGACATTGGTGGGCAAGTTTGTCGGGATATGGACCAAGTGCTGGTCCATTGGAGGGAATCCGGAGGGACAGGATTTACATGTACTGTATTTGGAAAGACCAGGACTGATTCGGGATAGTCGACATGGCTTTGTGTGTGGGAAATCATGTTTCACTCATTTGATTTTTGTTGTGAAAGAGTAATAAAGAGGATTGAGGGCAGAGCGGTGGATGTGATCTTTATGGACTTCCGACAAGGTTCCTTATGGTAGAGTGGTTAGCAAGGTTAGGTCATGTGGAATAAGGCAGAACTAGCCATTTGGATACAGAACTGGCTCAAAGGTAGAAGACAGAGCGTGGTGGTGGAGGGTTGCTTTTCAGACTGGAGGCCTGTGACCAATGGTGTGCCGCAAGGATCGGTGCTGAGTGCATTGCTTTTTGTCATCTATATAAATGATTTGGATGTGAACATAGGAGGTATAGTTTATAAGTTTGCAGATGACACCAAAATTGGAAGTCTATAATGGACAGCAGAGAAGGTTACTTCAGAGTGCAACGGGATCTTGATCAAGTGCACCAACGGGCAGAGGAGTTGCAGATGGAGTTTAACTTGGATAAATGTGAGGTGCTGCCTTTTGGAAAGGTAAATGAAGGTAGAACTTATATACTTAATAGTAAGGTCCTCGGGAGTGTTGTTGAACAGAGACGTTGGAATGCAGGTTCATAGTTCCTTGGAAGTGGAGTCACAGGTAGATAGGATAGTGAAGAAGGTGTTTGGTATGCTTTCCTTTATTGGTCAGAGTATTGAGTATAGGTATTGGGAGGTCATGTTGCAGCTGTACAGGAAATTGGTTAGGTGATTTTTGGAATACTGTGTGCAATTCTGGTCTCTCTCCTATCAGAACGGTGGTGTGAAACTTGAAAGGGTTCAGAAAAGATTTACAAGGATGTTGACAGGTTGTGAACTACAGGGAGAGGTTGAATAGACTTCGGCTGTTTTCCCTGGAGTGTCGGAGGCAGAGAGGTGACCTTAGAGGTTTATAAAATCATGAAGGGCATGGATAGGGTAAATAGACAAAGTCTTTTCCCTGGGGTTGGGAGTCCAAAAATAGAGGGCATAGATTGTGTGAGAAGGGAAAGATAGAAAAGGGACCATGTTTCCACAGAGGGTGATGTGTGTATGGAATGAGCTGCCAGAGGAAATGGTGGAGGCTGGTACACTACCAACATTTAAAATGCATCTGGATGGGTAAATGAGTGAGAGGGGTTTGTCAGGATATGGACCAAGTGCTGGCAAATGGGACCAGATTAACCTAGGATATCTGGTCTGCAGGGATGAGTTGAACTAGTCTGTTTCTATGCTCTACATCTCTATGACTGTTCTAAAGCAGCCCCCCCTAATTTAAAAAGTACTCCGTTTTTCTGGACTCTGCCATAATAGCAGAATTAGTAGTGAAAGCAGAATTAGTGTAGGTTTGTCAGTGTAGATGTAGTGGACCAAAAGGCCTCTTCTGTGCTGTATGATTGAGTAAGCATCCTGTCCAACTTGTTAAAACCAGAAACTTCAAAAACCACCCCTTGCTCTTCTAAACTTCACTGAAAGTAAGTTGAACTTATCCAGTGTTTCCTCATGAGATAAGCTCCTTATTTCCGGTATCATGTAAATAAATCTTAAGGCAGAATAAATAGTTAAGCAGTATCACTACAGCTGTTTGCAGACTGCAGTTAAAGGCTCAAGTCCCAGTAAGTGGCATCCTCATGCAATGGAAAAATATTAGAGCTAAAAAGATGCTCTCGCAGCCATAGTTCAGGTAATCTGACCAGTAGTCTTAAGGAAGTCTATCAGTAATATTTGCAGTTGGAATAGCTGTGAGTCAAGAGGAACTCAGCAGCGACTTGGTGAAATTGTGCTGATAATTAAGGCATTTGGGAGCAGTCTTGAGTACTGGGGAGTTTGGTCTCAAAAGAGATTGCACTATCAAAACCTACCAATCTTTAATATGAACTTTTGGGATGTTTCCAAGGCTAAAAGTTAGGAATTGGAAACCCTTGCAAGGAAGATTTTTAATATTTGGTGATCCACTGTCTCTGACCAATTTTGGGATTTGTCTTAATCACATTAACCATTTAAGGTGCAGTCTCTGTGGTGGTTTCCACAGTTTGTCTGCTAACTCATTTGCCTCAAACTGTAGTAATTAGGATTAATATAAACTGAGTCATTCTCAAACATGTTCAATATGTCTATTTACCATTGTCACTTATGATTGAAAACCATATGAGCTCTAAGTTATAAGAAACTCTTGGCTAAACATCCAAATAAATTGAAACCAGAGAGCTTGTTCTGAACTATGCCGCACAACATAATTTGACTTGCTCCAGGATGTCTTTAAACTGTTCATTACATTATTTGCCCAGTATTTCTATTATTTCTTGTAATGAAATGGGTGTTTTATAACCTTTTTCATAATTCACTGAATGCTTTTTATATGGGTTTGCGTTTTTGGAAGTTAAAGCTGAAATTGACAGAGAGCAGTTGTCCTGTCTTCAGCTCTTCAAACCCATTTATAGCTTCAGCTTTTCTAATTTTTATTTAAGAAAAAGTGGGCATTTTTTTGAATTGCTTTATTTGTGTTCTGGCAATTTAGTGGGGAGATGAAAGTAGTGGTAAAGCCACTGGACCAGTAATCCAGAGCACAGGATAATGATCTGGGAATATGGGTTCCAATCCCACCATAGCAGCTGGTCAAATTTTAATTTAATAAATATCTAGAATTTAAAACTAGCCAATGACAACCATTTAATTATTGTCGATTGTTTGAAAAAATTTAATTAGTTCACTAATGTTCTTTATGGAAGGAAATTGTTGGTTTTATTCCATCATGGGAAATGGGCATCGTTTGCTGGCCAGCATTTTTGCCTGGCCCAGTTGTCCTTGAAGTGAGCTGCCTCTTTGAACTGTTGCAATCCATGTGCTGTAGATAGACCCACTTTGAGGGAATTCCAGAATTTTGACCCAATGACCGTGAGGGAATGTCAATATAATTCCAATGTGTAGGTTTGCTTGTTGGGCTGGAAGGTTCATTTCCAGACGTTTTGTTACCCTACTAGGTAACACCTTCAGTGGGCCTCCTGCAAAGCACTGTTGATAATTCCTACTTTCTACTTATATGTTTGGGTTGGTGATGTCATTTTCCGTTCTTTTTCTCCGGGGTTGGTAGATGAGGTCTAACTCGATGTGTTTGATAGAGTTCTGGTTGGAATGCCATGCTTCTAGGAATTCTTGTGTGTGTCTGTTTGGCTTGTCCGAGGATGTTGTCCCAGTCGAAGTGGTGTCCTTCCTCATCTGTATGTAAGGATATTAGTGAGAGCGGGTCATGTTATTTTGTGGCTAGTTGATGTTCATGTATCCTGGTGGCTAGTTTTCTGCTTGTTTGTCCAATGTAGTGTTTGTTACAGTCCTTGCATGGTATTTTATAAATGACATTAGTTTGCTTGTTGTCTGTATGAGGTCTATCAAGTTCATTAGCAGCTGTTTTAGTGTGTTGGTGGGTTTGTGGGCTGCCATGATGCCCATTAGTCTGACGGTCATTTCCGCGATGCCTTTGATGTAGGGGAGAGTGGCTAGGGTTTCTGGATGCACGTTTTCTGCTTGTTTGGATTTGTTGCTGAATAGGGTGATGAAATGTCTGGAAATGAATGTTTCAGCTCCACAAGCAAACCTACATGCATAACCTTAACCTGGGCTACAGATCTTCTCAAAACTCTCAATATAATTCCAAGTTTGGATGATGAGTGGCTTGGAGGGGAACTTGTTGACAGTGATGTTCTGACATTACCTGCTGTTCTTGTCCTTCTGAATGATAGTGGTTGAGAGTTTGGAAGGTGCAATCTAAAAATCTTTGAATCTCATAGTGCATACTGTTGCTACTGAGTCGGTGATGGTAGGAGTGGATTCTTGTAGATGTTTTGCCAATTAAGCAGACTACTTTTTCTTGGATGGTGTTAAGCTTAAGTTTCCTGTGTCCTTAATGTGCCTTAATATTTCTGAGGTTGATTTTTAAAAATAACTTTTTGATATATGTAGCCTTGTCCTTAACTGGACACTTTTTATTGATTTTTTTTTTCTGATTTGAGAACTGGTGCGGATGTGTGTTTTGCCCGACCTTTTAGATTCCTCTGAGTAGAGTTGAGTAAAACATGGCCACTGATGCATCAAAGTTTCCAATGGAAGCAGTTGTAGATACAATGATGATCAGAGACTGGAGATGGTTGGTTCGGTGGGGACTGCATTTGAAAGGGCATCAAGAGTAGTGTAAGGTGAGTGTGCATTCAAGATTACTGCAGTTTAGCTTTATATTGTGAATTTCCATATTCTTCACCTGAAATTGCTGATTCTTGTTGAGGTGTAATGTTATGGTTCTGGCAGTTATTCATTAGGAATGGCTGCTTGGCAAAGGAAATGTGCAGGCTTGTGCAATGAACATTAGCAGTTGGTTGACACTGTAGCCAGCTGTTATCTTATCCAGAGCTAATGCCTGCGTTCAAGCTTGTCTAACTACCATTCTGTTCTTTCCTGTCTCGTCTTGGTTTTGGTCAGATGTGCATCTCAGGCTCCCAAGTTGAAGCTGGAATATTCACGTTTCTGTTTCAGTATTACTATACTGAGAAATGTCATAACCCACTAAAACAATTATAGGTCTATATCTAAAATTTACATATAGTTGGAAGTTTTCTTATATCTCGCTAACCTTACACATCAATGTTTTGTAAATGCACTTATGATGATGCTAGGGATGAACAACTTCAAAGGATAAGTGAGAAGTTGCTCTCTTTAGAGCAGGGAAGGTTATGGATAGATTGAACACCTCTAATCAAAGTCATGAATATTGATTAGTGAATGAGGAGAGATTGCTTCTGATAGAAAATACTTCAGAGATGAGGACAATGATAGAGTGGTCAAGAAGGCATATGGTATGCTTGCCTCCCTCAGACGGGGTATTGAGTATAAAAGCTAGCAGGTAATGTTAAAATTATTCAAGACTTTGGTTTGGCCGCATTTAGAATACTCACCACATTATGAAAAGGATGTGGACGCTTTAGAGAGGGTGCCAAGAAGGTTTCCAAAAATGTTGCCTGGTATGGAAGGTGCTAGCTATGAAGAGAGGTTTAGTAGTTTAGGTCTGTTTTCATTAGAAAAAAGGAGATTTGGTGGGGGACCTGATTGAGGTCTACAAAATCATGAAGGGTATAGATAGGGTGGATAGAGATGAGCTTTTTCCCAGGGTGAGGGATTCAATAACGAGAGGTCACACGTTCAAGGTGAGAGGTGAAATGTTTAAAGGGGATACATTTCGAAAGTACTTTACACAGAGGGTGGTAAGTGCCTGGAACACGTTGCCAGTAGTTGCAGGCACGTAAATTCATTTTAAGTTGTCTGGAACAGATGCAGGAGTAGGTAGGGACCAGAGGGATACAGATGCTTCGGAGTTGGGCCATAGATTTAGACAATGGATTCGGATTGGCTCAGGCTTGGAGGGTCAGAAGGCCTGATCCTAGGTTGTAAAGTTTCTTTGTTCTCTGGCAAACAGATTTTGAGGTAATTGGTAGAGAACCTGAGAGTGGTAGATTTGTAGTTGCCTGGGAAAAACAGATGCTGGATAAGGAAGGATTGAAGTAAATAGTCTGAGTCCCAAGATAAGAATTCTCCACAAAAATTCTACAACTAGCCCTTTCACATTAATGTTTGGATCCCGGCAAACTACATTTTAAACATTTTTTGCATTCCCAAGATTTGGATTTTAAAAAAGAAACATATCTCCTAACAACTGTGTGGTTAAGTTAGTGTCACTGTTTTATCTTTGATTATAGTGTGGTTTAATTCGGTCTGCAATTTGAGAGGGAGAATCTTGAATCAGATGTAACAGTATTACAATTGAGTTAAAGTAATTACAAAGACATGAGGGAGGAGCTGACCAGTATTGATTGGAACAGGATCCTAGTAGGGAAAATGTTGGAACAGCAGTGATGGGAGTTTCTGGGTGTAACTCGAGATACAGCAGAAGTTCATCCTAAGGAAAAGAAAAATGCTAAGTGAAGGATGAGACAACCGTGGCCAACAAAGGAATTCAGGGACAGCATAAGAGCAAGAGAAAGTATGCAAAGTGGTGAAGATCTATGGGAATCCTTTAAAAGCCAGCAGCCGACAAGTCAACAAAAGGAGAAGATGAAGTTAGGAGGGTAAACTAGCAAGTTGTATTTAAAAAAAAATTGCAAGAGCTGCTTTAGATATATAAAAGGTAAGAGAGGCAAGAGTGGACATTGGGCTGCTGGAAAGTGAGGCTGGAAAAGTAGTTATTGGAAATAACAAAATGTCAGAGGAATTGAATCGGAACTTTGCATCAATCTTCATGGTGGAAGACACCAGAAGCAGACTAGAATTAAGTGAGTCGGAGGCAGTGTTGAGTGTAGTGACTACCACTAAAGAGAAAGCGCTGGGGAAGATGGATAAATCATCCAGACTGGATTGACTGAACCCCCTGAGTTCTGAAAGTGATAGTTGAGGAAGTTGTGGAGGCGTTAGTTATGATCTTTTAGGAATCACTGGAGTCTGTCAGGACTGGAAAATGAGTAATGTAACACCCCTATTTAAGAAAGGAGGAAAGTAGAAGACAGAAAACTATTGACCTGTTAACATGGTCTCAATTGTTGGTAAGTTTTGGAGTCCATTATTAAGGATGAGATTGTGGAGTATTTTGCTGTGCATTTGGAATGGTGCATGGTAAAAGAGGGCCAAGTGAGCATGGCTTCATCAAGGGGAGGTCATGCATGACAAATGTTAGAATTCTTTCGGGTAACAAGCAAGTTTAGATGAAGGAGAGCCAATGGGTGTGATCTATTTGGATTTCCAGAAGGCCTCTGACAAGGTGCCACATAGGAGACAGCTAAATAAGATAAGGGCCCATGTTAGGGGCAAGGCATTGACATAGGATTGGCTCACTGGTAGAGGGCAGAGCTTTGGGATAAAGGGGTCTTTTTCAGAATGGAAACTGGTGGCAAGCAAAGTTTCACAGCAATCGGTTTTTGGACAGCAGCTATTATACATTAATGATCTGCTCAAAGGAACTGAGGAGATTGTGGATATGTAGATGACACACTGATGAAATGACAGGCAGTACTGAAGAGGCAGGCAGACTGCAGAAGGATTTAGACAGGCCAGGAGAGTGGACAAAGAAGTGGCAGATAGAATGCAATGTGAGAAACTGGGGAAAGGAATCAGAAATCTGAAGCACAAAGTAACTTCATAGAATCATGGAATCCATGCAGTGTAGGTAGAGGTCATTTGGCTCAGTCTCCAGAGAGCATCCCATCCTAAACCTATAACCTCTCGTTTACCATATCTAATCCACCTAGCTTGCACGACCCTGGACACTTAACAGGCAATGTAGCTTGGCCAATCCACCTGACCTGTACATCTTTGGACTGTGGGAGGAAACTGAAGCATCTGATGGAAACCCACATAGATACTGAGTGTGTGAAACTTCACACAGATGGTCACCTAAAGCTGTAATTGAACCCAGGCCTCACTGCTGTCCGGCAGCAGTGCTAACCACTGTGCCACCCTGAGACTTAGGAGTCCAAGTTTAGGATTCTCTTCAGTTTAACATGCAGGTTCATTTGGCAGTTAGGAAGGTAAATGCAATGTTAGCATTCATTTCAAGAGGACTAGAATACAAGAGCAGAAATGTACTAGTAGAAGGGACCATGACCCCAGGAAACAGCTTCAGATGGCATTTCCTTTAGAACTGAGATGAGGAATTTCTTCAGCCAGAGGGAACTCCTTTCTGCAGAAAGCCAAATCATTGAGTGTGTTTAAAACTGAGAGATTCTTGGGTTGGTAAGGAATTAAAGGTTACAGGGAGAAAGTGGCATGATCGCATGACTGAGCTGACTTGGTGGCTCAAAGGCCTCGTTCTGCCCCTATGATATGGTCATGGGTTGGGTACTCTCCCCTCGCCCCCTTCACCCCTGTGCCCACTACTCCAGCTGTGGCTTTCTCTTGGGCTCTGAGAATCAAAAATCACATGACACTGAGTTATAGTCCAACAGGCTTATTTGAAATGGCACACTTTTGGAGTCCCCACTCCTTCCTTCATGCAGCTAGTGAGAGAGAATACACTAAACACAATTTATAATAAAAGATCAAAGGGTCATACAACTTGTGCGAGCATGTTGAACAAACCTAGATGGCTGTTACGTCCAATCAGTTAGAATGGAGGTGCAGGTTTTGATTTAATATGCAAATCCCTGCCCCAAGATAACTTCACGTTTTATCAGAAGAAAGGTGACACCATAGGTCAGACATGCAGTTTAGGTGTGAGGCCATGTTTCAAGTCTGTTTGAATGTCGACCTGAAGCCACATCATAGCTCTGTTACTCATGACCGTACATTACTTTTCTCTCTTGAATTTGAATTGAAGTTTTGGGCTCCATCTAGTGGCGGAAGTCAATAAGTGCAGTTTGTCCTGCAGGGGCTCAGTTGCACAGCCTTAGATGGAGCCTGGTCAGTTTAACAGTCTGTAGAATATAACATTGTAACTATTTTCTATTTTAAATGCTTTTTGTTTTAAGTTATTTCTTTTATAAGTGCAGAAATTTAGACATTTAAAGTGTTGGTTGTACTAATTCATCTTGGAGCATATAGGTCATAGAGTCATAGAGACGTACAGCATGGAAACAGACTTTTCAGTCCAACCAATCCATGCCGACCAGATATCCCAACCCAATCTAGTTCCACCTGCCAGCACCCGGCCCAAACCCTTCCTATTCACATATCCATCCAAATGCCTCTTAAATGTTGCAATTGTACCAGCCTCCACCATACCCTTTGGCAGCTCAATCCATACCCGTACTACCCTCTGCGTGAAAAAGTTGCCCCTTAGGTCTCTTCTATATCTTTCCCCTCTCACCCTAAACCTATGCCCTCTAGTTCTGGACTCCCCGGCCCCAGGGAAAAGACTTTGTCCATTTATCCTATCCATGCCCCTCATAATTTTGTAAACCTCTATAAGGTCACCCCTCAGCCTCCGATGCTCCAGGGAAAACAGCCCCAGCCTGTTCAGCCTCTCCCTGTAGCTCAGATCCTTCAACCCTGGCAACATCCTTGTAAATCTTTTCTGAACCCTTTCAAGTTTCACAACATCTTTCCGATAGGAAGGAGACCAGAATTGCACGCAACATTCCAACAGTGGCCTAATCAGTGTCCTGTACAGCCGCAACATGACCTCCCAACTCCTGTACTCAATACTCTGACCAATAAAGGAAAGCATACCAAACACTGCCTTCACTATCCTATCTACCTGTGACTCCACTTTCAAGGAGCTATGAACCTGCACTCTAAGGTCTTTGTTCAGCAACACTCCCTAGGACCTTACCCATTAAGTGTATAATTCCTCCTAATATTTGCTTTCCCAAAACACAGCACCTCTCATTTATCTGAATTCAACTCCATCTGCCACTTCTCAGCCCATTGGCCCATCTGGTCCAGATCCTGTTGTAATCTGAGGTAACCCTCATTCGCTGTCCACTATACCTCCAATTTTGGTGTCATCTGCAAACTTACTAACTGTACCTCTTATGCTCGCATCCAAATCATTTATGTAAATGACAAAACGTAGAGGGCCCAGCACCGATCCTTGTGGCACTCCACTGGTCACAGGCCTCCAGTCTGAAAAACAGCCCTCCTCCACCACCCTCTGTCTTCTACCTTTGAGCCAGTTCTGTATTCAAATGGCTAGTTCTCCCTGTATTCCATGAGATCTAACCTTGCTAATCAGTCTCCCATGGGGAACCTTGTTGAACGCCTTACTGAAGTCCATATAGATCACATCTACCATTCTGCCCTCATCAATCCTCTTTGTTACTTCTTCAAAAAACTCAATCATGTTTGAGAGACATGATTTCCCATGCACAAAGCCATGTTGACTATCCCTAATCAGTCCTTGCCTTTCCAAATACCTGTACATCCTGTCCCCCAGGATTCCCCCCAACAACTTGCCCATCACCGAGGTCCGGCTCACCGGCCTATGGTTCCGTGGCTTTGCTTTACCACCCTTCTTAAACAGTGGCACCACATTTGCCAACCTCTGGTATAATGTCTAATTTTTTTCTCACTAAGGAAAGCTCTATGGCATTTATAACCAACTTTAACATTAATTCCCATGGGAATCAGTGCTACCTTTTAGACTTTTCACTGAAAGTTGTTTTTATCAGGAACGCAGTCCCAACTTTGTGAGGTCACTCTGCTTGCTTCACTTAATTTGTTACAAAGTGGTGCAGGAAATCCCTGTTTTGTTTGACACCACTTGTATGCATTTGGACTTTTTTCTTACTGAAGTATAACAAGTGTTTCTGCAGGTCCCAGTTAACTGAATAGCAATGCATATCCTTATTGTCAGCTTCCACAACAGGATTGATCCCCTGTTGTCACATCTTGCTGGAGTAACATGCTGGAAATTTGAGGCCTGCTATTACCAGAGTCATCTGAAAAGTTAGATTTTTTTAAAAAAATACAGAATTCTTAGATTCACCTCGATTATTCAGACCTAGTTTGATAGACACCACAGGCCAGGTTTCTGGACTTAACAAGAAACACTTGCAAATAGTCAGACTGTAGCTACAAATAAACTTTGAGTTCGTTATTATTTAAAGCTCTAACCCCTTCAGTCTCCTCCTCCTTCAATTCCCCCCACCTCACAACCCACATTCTGCATATTTTCCCACAGCTTGTCATGATCTAAATCAGTTCCTTATTATTTTCCCCCTTACACAGACTGGCAAAAATGGTGATATAGATGGAGTGAAAATTGGAAAAGCAATACAATTTTCATACTCTGTCCTCTGACTGAAATATTTGCCCAGCCCTGCCTTAAAGCTGTAGAATCTAGGAGGCCAGCAGTCTGGTGTTGCAAAGTTCATGTGTATTGTAAGTTGGTTGCCAGTGTTGTAATTTTGGATGAAAATGCATTTTTATATATTCAGATGGTGTAAAATGTTTATTGAATGAGTGACACTGAATTAGTAGCATTAATTTTATTCGCTTTTCTCACTTTTTTTTCCCACATTGAGCCTATTTTTACACTTGCCAGGGCAAATATTGCACTTTTTTTTTCCCCCATACTTTCCCATATTTTATCGCTATCTAAATAATGCATAGCATAATACTGATTTCTTTTGTAAGTGCATGGTTGACTCATGGAAACTTTAACAATCCTGTAGCATCTTTTGTGTTCTCTCCCAGTTTTAATGACAGGCTTCCATTTAGTCCTAGCCATTTAATGAAGAAATTATCCCTACAGTGTATAGAGCTGGTAAAGATGTTGGTTATCATTAAAAATGAAATAATTGACTGTTTTCTTCAGAAGAAAATGTTGTAAGTGGTAGCCAAGGTCTTGTAAGCCTTTATTCTGCCCCCATATAGCCTACAGGCTAACAGTGAATTGATGTGTCTGGTTTATTTTTTCCCATGACACACCTGTAGAACAGTCATACAGTAAATGTGCCAGGGGAATAGTGAATGTGCATCCGTCCTTATATTATGGTTTTTGAGCCCTGAATTCATTTTATAGTATAAACAGTGCAGCTGCATAATGTACCAATTTTTTTTGTATCAATCTCCTAAATGATATTCAGTGTAATAGACCAAAACACATGCTCACTCATTGTCTCTCGACCTTCTTTTGCCTTAGTTGACTATTATCATCCTTCACCGTGTCTCCACTGTTATCACTGCACTTAAGCTGGTTCCATTCGTAGCTATCTAACACTGCCTGAGAATAACCATAATGGCTTATCTTCCTGCTGTGTCACAGTTACTTTTGGTGTCCCCTCTCAATTTCTCCATGCTGTCCTTTGATGGCATGAGAAAAAGGTATTTGTTTCCAAAAGTTCATAGACATCACTTACCACAACCTTGGTCAGCTATTCCGATATCTCTAACTTAACAGATTGCTTACAACATCCAATATGGAAGAGAGGAAAATTCCCTGTAATTGTGGAAAATCAAACCACTGTCTTCAGTCCCCAGTACAAACTCTGTTTTTCAGCCAATTGTTCGAGCTTATTTCACCTAACAGCCTTTCACGTTCTGAACTTTATGACACCTGAGCCCTTGCCCATATTGTTACTTAAAGTCAACCCCTGTGCCCAGTGACTTTATTGGTTACTGGTCAAACAAGTTCTTGATTTTTACATTCTCACGATGGATTCCAAATCCTCATTATGGCATTGATTGTCCATATCTTTATAATCTCTCCCAGCCTCTGACTGAGATACTGTATTTACAGTAATTCAGACCTCTTGCGTATCCCTGATGTCAATTCTCAACATTGATCATGCTTTCAGCCCTAAAATACTGAATTTCCTCCTTAAATCTCCCCCTCCCTTCCACTTTAAATTGTTTCTTTAAACTTATCTGTCTGATCAACCTTTAGTATTTGCTTTTGTGGTTTGTTGTCTAATTTTGATTTGTAATGTTGGTGTGAAACAGCATGGGATCATTTTTTTTATTCTGCTTCAGGTGATATCAGTGCATTGAACTAGTTTTGAAACAATCTGCTATATAACTGCGGTGTAAATATACAGATTCACATTGACTGTGAAGTTCAAGCTCAAATTTATCAAACTTGTTACGGTTGTGAAGCAAGTTGGGAAAATAACAGTATTCCTTCCAGCCTGAAAATGATTGTGTCACTACTTGTTGGAGCAATATTTCATCCTACAGCCCTTGCATGCTTGTAAGGAATGCAACTCATTTTCATAATGCAAATTGTGCATGAAACAATATTTTAGCTCTTGCTTATCTTGCACTTCATAGTGAGTGTTATGCACAGGAAACCCATGTAACAGTGCAGGATTATCTAATGACACACTTCCACTGGAATTGATTAATCAATAAACATCTCCATTTATTTTGAGGTCCAGTATAATATAGATGTCACTGGGTGTAGTCAGTAGTTGCATTGCAGCTGTGCAGCACTTGGAGCATTCCATCTTGGCAGGTTACCAGCCACAAAAAAAACACTATGGAGGTTAGAATATTGTACACAGTGTTCACTTTTATAGGAAATCACAACACAGATTGAAAACTTAAAATGAATGAATCATTCCACAAGTAAGTGTAGCTTCTTTCTTAAACAAAACACAAAAAACTACGGAGTGATGAAAAATTATGGATGTGAAAAGGTAGTTTCCTTTTTGTGGGAAAATCTAGGACTGAGGATTACTGTTGAAAATAAGGTGTAGCACATTTTAGGCACGAGAAATGTTTGGAACCCCCTCCCTCAAAAGATGTAAGAAGCAGAGCTTTTCAATATTTTTTGAGGTAGAATTCAATAGATTCTTGATGGACTAGGAGATGAAAGGTTCTTGATACGTTATTCTCACACATCAACTCTGACTTTCCAGCACCTGCAGTCCTCACTATCTCCAAGTTGCTGAAAACCATACTGTGAAGCCTCTGCCAAGAATGCCCACCTTGAAGAGGTTTTCCTCCTCTCTCCGCAAAGATCTCAGTGGGTGTCTCTTTCACTGTAATCCCCTGGTCATCTCCTCCTCCACTCTGAAGCTCTTCCAACACATCCTGAAACAATCCCACTACTACTCCTACCTGTATCCACTTATCACCATCCCACCTAATTTTCTCCCAGCCTCACCCCCTCCCTCTCTCTTTATTTCTCAGTCCCCTTCCCCCTCCCCAGTTTTGATGAAGGGTCCTGAAACATTAACTCTCCTGCTCCTTTGCTGTGCTTTTTCCAGCTCCACACTTTATCAACTCTGCTTTAGCAACTGGCCAACTCAATTGACAGAGTACTCAGTTGATGAATCCAGTCCTGAATGTTTGCACTTCTGCAATCATTGTCTTCGGTCTTGCTATACTTCATGGCCACAATCACTGGCTTGGGTGTGATGACCCATGGATTTTGTCGGCTGATCCCACAAGGGCTTGCAACCCACATTGTGAGAGCCGTGTTTGAGAGAGTGATAATGGGAGTTAACAGTAAGTAATAAGGAAATGGTTGTTTCTGTCTTCAATACACAGGAAACAAAAACCTCCAGTAATTCCTGTAAATTAGGAGACAAAAGGGAGAGGAGAACTTAAGCAAAATTACAACCAGAACGGAAGTAGTATTAAGCAAGCTGATGAAGCTGCAGGTTGATTAGTCTCTGGTGTAGATGGACTTCCACCTAGGGTCCTAAAAGATGTAACTACTGTGTAGTAGATCTGTTGGCTTTAATTTTCCAAAACTCCCTAGGTCCAGGAAATGTGGCACTGGGCAGTAGCCTCGGACAATTCCAGCCTCTGGTGACTGTCTGTGTGGAGTTTGCACATTCTCCCCGTGTCTGCGTGGGTTTCCTCCCACAGTCCAAAGCTGTGCAGGTCAGGTGAATTGGCCATATTAAATTACCCATAGTGTTAGATGCATCATTCAGAGGGAAATGGGTCTGGGTGGGTTACTTTTCGGAGAGTCGGTATGGATTGGTTGGGCTGAAGGTCCTGTTTCCACACTGTAGGGAATCCAATCTAATCTAATCTCAAGCAGGTGAACTTGAAACTTGGTCTCTGGCTCAGGTAGAGGCATTACCACTGTCTACAAGAATCATACGAGTATGGGCAATGGTCTCTGCAATGCCACATAGTCTGAGGTGAAAATCTAGCCCCACGGTTTTGCCATCTTGGGTTTTTGTCAAAGCAATAATTTATGTTCTTCCCATAGGTGTTTTTGGCAGGTTAACGTAAGATGTGTATTGTGGCGATATGTTCCCAATTGGACTCTGCCTGCAGCTTTATAATTGGTGACTTGATGTCCAAAAGAATAGTACTTCAAAATAAATTCTGTTCCTAGTGAAATCACAAGAACAGATAAGTCAGCCTTGTTTAGCAGGATGCTTCCTTGCATATAGTGAGAGACGATTGCAATTTGAGTGAGTTTGAGTCTACCCATCCAGCAGAAAATGGCAGTGTCTGAGATTCTTATCCGCTTGGAAGTTGGTAAGATATTGCCTACTGCCACCTTTAAATTGACTATTGAAAACTGACTGCTAAATCATCCTTGTGTATTGCTAGGGACATTTTAAAGAGATGCACATTGGAACCAACATAATTGTGTCGGAATCTTTTTAGAGAAAGTTCACTCCTTATTAAAAACTGAAAGAACTGTGTATGCTGGGAGTCAGAAACTAACAGTAATTGCTGGAAAACCTCAGCAGTTCTGACAGCATATGTGGAGAGAAAGCAGAGTTAACATTTCAGGTCCAGTGACCCTTATAGCAATTTTTGTTTTTGTCACTTGATTTTTTCCTGGCATGCAGAGCTTTTCTTGCGAATAAAGGTTGAACACTGCCTATGCCGATTGCAGATTAGAAGAATGAGAGATGATTTTATTGAAATGGATATGATCTTGATGGGACCTTATCATCTACGTACTTGTAGAATGTTATCTTTAGCACGGGAAGGCTAGAACTAGACAAGCGGTCTTCCATTTATGTCAGCAGTGAGGATGGTTTTATCAGGATTGTTATTCTGTCGAATTCTTTTCCCCAGAAGGCAGTGGAGGGTGAGTCATTGAATTTATTCAAAGCTGACTTAGAATTGTCATTAGAGAAGGCAATCAAGAATAATGGCGACAAGACACAAAAGTGGAGTTGAGAACAGAATCAGTCAGCCATGATGTGGTTGAATAGGTGTTTTCAAAATTTAAACTGCCATCTCATGCTTGTATGTTCTATATTCCGATGATGATATCAAAGTTCACTTGAGCTTAGACAAGAATAGTGGTGTAGGTTTTGCCCAAGAGTATAAAGTGCAAAATGACAGTTAAAATTGTTTTGTGGGGCTAACCAAAGTAGATGTGTCCCTTTGGTCCTTAGATGAAAACTAGCAGCCTGGACTGAAAAGAAAATACTGGGGATGCTGGAGATCTGAAGTAAAATCAAAGTACGAGAACGCTGCTCTATCATCTGAGCAGATGAAGACAGTTAACATTTCAAGCCAATTTATGATTCTTGCTTGAACACAAGCCTCACTTCTTCCCTTCTTTGAACTGCTCCTGGAACTCCCTTCACTACACTTGTCAGGGTCTACCATATGTTTTTCAAAGGCCAGCTGGTGCTGCTGCTTGGATGGCAAATGGAAGTGTTTTGGGATTTAAAATAGAATGAGTTTTGAACTATGCCTGCTCCTGCTTCTATACCTGTTCCCGAGTATTGCAAATCTATTTTGCGCTTTAAAAAATATTGAGGATTTAGTTTTTTTAATAAAAGCAACAACTTGTCAAAAGGCTGTGTCTCTCGTATGTATAGTGTGTGTATATATATCTAAAAATATACTAAAGTGCTTCATGATCAATTACATATCTTTGAAATATTGCCTGTTATTACATTTCATAATTCCAGTTGAGTCCACTTTACAAGCTATCAGCACACTCTTCTCATTCAGTTCAAATTATGGATTTTCTTTGAGATTTGATACTCCCATTCTGTCATGATGAGTGGAAGATGAAAAGCTTCAACAGCATTTTTATTTCAGCGATGCTCAAGTCCTGTACTACCAGGCAACAACTTATATTTAAGGAGAAGTTAGACATATTTTTAATTTTGGTAATGGGTTGAAGAGTTATGGGGAGAAGGCAGGAAAATGGTGAGAAGCATATCAGCCATGATCGAATGGTGGAGCAGACACAATGGGCCAAATGGCCTAATTCTGCTTCTATATCTTGCGCACTTATTTCCTGAAATTGTAGCACAAACTACCACAAATAGCAATGTCGAGTGATATGGATTAAGAATAAATATTGACCAGATCACTTGAAAAACTCTCTGCTTTTGTTTTGAAAAGTCCTTTCAGTTCTATCTTATCCATCTAAAAAAGTGAGGCCTCAGTTTAAACTACTTTCTAAAAGATGCCATTTTGGAAAGCGTTAACAAATTTAGGACAATACCAATGAATTTTGCTTCGTGTGTTGAGCAGTATATAGTATGGACTTTCAAACAGTGAAAAGGGATCAAAAACCCTGGAATCATGTTCGAAATCATGGGAAGAAACTTGTGGGATATTTTTAGGGTCTTTCTGATGAAAGAGTTGAAATATAAGTAACCTTCCTCATAAGCTGGGTTGTAAGCACCACCACTGCACTGTCACCATATTTGTTGATGGCTTAACTACCAAGTTGATGTAACAAACAGAATAAAATACAAATGGATTGAAAAGCTCGTCGTTAAGTTAGATAAATCAGGTAAAATTAAGTTTGGAATTTTTTGGAACAATATAAGTGACAAGCTGCATTCCCTCTGATTTTGTTCTTTCGCACTGACCCCCAACGACTTCTGAAACTGTAGTCAATGCTGGAAAGGTCATGGCATGCTAATCAGTGCGTTTTGATCCTCTGCACAGCTTAGAATGTTAGTGGCAGGTAACATTCATACCTCAAGCACCAAATAATAACCACTGACAACAAGAGAATTTCCCTATCATCTCTTGACATTTAGTAGCATTACCATCACTGATTTTGCTATGATCAATATACCAAGATTAATATTGAGCATAAACTGAGCCTGCCATATAAATACTGTGGCAACATGAGCAGGTCGGACTAGGAATTCTTTGCAGAATAATTCAACTCCTGTCCCCCCAGTGCATGTCTTTACGAGATACATGTCATAGTGTCCATTTACCTAGATATATACAGTTCCAAGAATACTTGAAGCTTGGCAGTATTCAGGGCAGAGCAGCCTGCTTGATTGGTACCTCATCCATCACATTAAGCATTTACTGTCACCATGATTGAAACATTGGCAACAGTTCATACCATATTTGAGATGAACTGCAACAACTTACCAAGGCTGCTTTGATCATATCTTCCCATTCTGCAACCTCTGCTGCCTAAAGAACAAGGGCAGCAGAAGCATCTGCAGATTCCCCTCCAAGCCACACATTGTCCTGACCTAGAAATAAGCTGTCATTCACCTGTGTCACTGAATCAAAAATTTGGAACTCTCTCCCTAATAGTACTGTTGTAACAGATGGACCATAGCATTTAAGGTTGGATTGCTGTCACTTTCTCGGGTAATTGGGGATAGGCAACAAATGTAGGCTTTGCTAGTGATGCCTGCGTTCATGAAAGAACGTCGGCACAGTAGTAGGCAATTCAGTTTGTTTGTTGGGTATACTCTGGCATGGAATATAGTCATGCCTAATGAAACACATCAGTGCTTTTTTATCCACACTATCCCCACAATCCTTTGTGCCATTGATATCAAACATTTATCAACCTTTATTTTAAATAATCTCTAAGACTGAGATTCTACAGCCCTCTGAGGTCAGGAATGCCACTGATTCACCAGTCTGAGTTTGTGAGACCACCCCTCATTCCTCAAAACTCTAGACAATGCAGGTTCACTTTGTCCAATTTCTCTTCACAGGATAATCTAACCATCTTTCCTAAGTGAAGGAGACCAAACTGCACCCAGTTTCCATGTGAGATCTAACCAAGGTCTTATATAATTGAAACAAGACATCAGTATTCCATACTCAAAGCCTCTTGAGATAAATATTGTATTAGCCTCTCTGATAGCTTGCTGCACCTGCATGTTTGCCTTCATTGATTATTTACAAGGGCACTGAAATCCCTTTGTCCATCAACACTTTTCAACCTCTCGCTCCATTTTTAAGAAATATTTTGCAGATCTGTTTTCTACCTAAGTGAGTAACCTCCCATTTTTCCACATGACATTCTATCTGCCATGTTCTTGCCCAACCACTCAGCCTGTCCAAACCTTCTTTGAAAACATTCTCCATTTTTCTCACAACACTGGTTTCTTGCTCAGCATTGCATCATCTGCAAAGTTGGAATTACATTTGGACCCCATATCTAAATCATTGATTATAGGAAACAATGAGGCCGAAGTGCCAATTTATTTAGTATGCCGTTAATCGTCCTCTGCCAATGGGAGAATGACCTATTAATTAAAAAGAACTTCAAAAAACCTTTCCCATGTTACCTGGAACACTCTTCAGCAAGAACCTGAGAAGCTAATTTCACTTCTGAGATTTGTGACTTTCATATTCAAACAGTGTGGTCAGATGCTTTTACATCTGTGATTGTAAATCAGTGTGGCAGTTTTTGAGTGCTTATTTTTTTGGAGATGTGCTACATTTGTATTAATTTGAAAGTCACAAAGTGCTAAAACCTTGAAGGAAATCCAACTTTACTTGCTTTGGAAGCTCCGGAGCTGCTGCCAACTCCCTCAGAAGGCATTGTCTGCATTGCTATCAATTGAGCTGGTCTGTAGTTACAGGGAGCCACATAAATGCATTCTGTCAGGTTTAAAGGGTAAAAAACTGAGATGAGTAGAAGTAGGCCAATT
Source organism: Chiloscyllium punctatum (assembly GCF_047496795.1). NCBI lineage: Eukaryota > Metazoa > Chordata > Chondrichthyes > Orectolobiformes > Hemiscylliidae > Chiloscyllium > Chiloscyllium punctatum. Next base: position 85,540,928 of record NC_092746.1, on the reverse strand, counting down.
GCCCCCTTTGAGCTGCTGCCTTTCATCTACCCAACCCCCCCCCCCCCCCCCTCCCCCAAATACAAATGCAATCATGGCTGGTCTAAACTTCACTTTCCTGCACTATTACTGCTTCAAATGTCTTTGCCTTTGAATATACTGAATGACTGACTGACAATTCAGTCCTTGGAGCTCTATACTTCTGCTATCCTAGACCTAAATAACTGATCCTTTGAGTCTCTGATTCCCCCCCCAGTTCTAGAGTTCTAGGCTGAGCATTTTTGCAGCAATTACCTTATCAAACCTCTTGATCATTTTATATATTTCAATGGAATCACCTCTCCCTCTTCAAAATCATAAGGAATATTGTTATTTTAAATTAACCTACTCAGACATTTTGTGAATTAACTCTGGAGCGAGTGGGGAATAAACCCAGGCCTCCTGAGGCAGGAAAACAGTCAGTACATCTCAAGACCTAGTTTACCCAATCTCTGCTCATAGTACAATCATCGTATGATAGGAATCGGTCTTTGCATGAGCTCAATACTAGGTTAAGAACTCTTAAATTGGATTCTGTCAGTGACCTAACCAATGTCCTGGACAGCTGCAACATGACCTCCCAACTCCTCTACTCAATACTCTGACCAATAAAGGAAAGCATACCAAACGTGCCTTCACTATCCTATCTATCTGCGACTCCACTTTCAAGGAGCTATGAACCTGCACTCCAAGGTCTTGTTGTTCAGCAACACTCCCTCTAACCTTACCATTAAGTGTATAATTCCTGCTAAGATTTGCTTTCCCAAAATGCAGCACCTCGCATTTATCTAAATTAACCTCCATGTGCCACTTCTCATCCCATTGGCCCATCTGGTCAAGATCCTGTTGAAAGCTGAGGTAACCCTCATTCGCTGTCCACTACACCTCCAATTTTGGTGTCATCTGCAAACTTACTAACTGTACCTCTTATGCTCGCATCCAAATCATTTATGTAAATGACAAAAGGTAGAGGGCCCAGCACCGATCCTTGTGGCTGTCCACTGGTAACAGACCTCCAGTCTGAAAAACAACCTTCCACCACCACCACCCTCTGCCTTCTACCTTTGAGCCAGTTCTGTATCCAAATGGCTAGTTCTCCCTGTTTTCCATGAGATCTAACCTTGCTAATCAGCCTCCCATGGGGAACCTTGTCGAACACCTTACTGAAATCCATATAGATCACATCTACTGCTCTGCCCTCCTCAATCTTCTTTGTTACTACTTCAAAAAACTCAATCGAGTTTGTGAGACTTGATTTCTCACGCACAAAGCCATGTTGACTATCCTGAATCAGTCCTTGTCTTTCCAAATACATGTACATCCTGTCCCTCAGGATTCCCTCCAACAACTTGCCTACCACTGAGGTTCGATTCACTGGTCTATAGTTCCCTGGCTTGGCTTACCACCCTTCTTAAACAGTGGCACTACGTTTGCCAACCTCCAGTCTTCCGGCACCTCACCTGTGACTATCGATGATACAAATGCCTCAGCAAGAGGCCCAGCAATCACTTCTCTAGCTTCTCCGTTCTTGGGTATGCCTGATCAGGTCCTGAGGATTTATCCACCTTTACCCGTTTCAAGACATCCAGCACTTCCTCCTCTGTAATCTGGACATCTTGCAAGATGTCACCATGTATTTCCCTACATTCTATATCTTCCATATCCTTTTCCACAGTAAATACTGATGCAAAATATTCATTTAGTATCTTACCCCATTTTCTGTAACTTCACACAAAGGCTGCCTTGCTGATCTTTGAGGGGCCCTATTCTCTCCCTAGTTACCCTTTTGTCCTTAATATATTTGTAAAAACCCTTTGGATTCTCCTTAATTCTATTTGCCAAAGCTATCTCATGTCCCCTTTTTGTCCTCCTGGTTTCCCTCTTAAGGATACTCCTACTTGCTTTATATACTCTTCCTAAGGATTCACTCAATCTGTCCTGTCGATACCTGACATATGCTTCCTTCTTTTTCTTAACCAAACCCTCAATTTCTTTAGTCATCCAGCATTCCCTATACCTACCAGCCCTCCCTTCCACTGACAGGAATATACTTTCCCTGGCTTCTCGTTATCTCATTTCTGAAGGCTTCCCATTTTCCAGCCGTCCCTTTACCTGCGGACATATGCCTCCAATCAGCTTTTGAAAGTTCTTGCCTAATACCGTCAAAATTGGCCTTTCTCCAATTTAGAACTTCAACTTTTAGATCTGGTCTATCCTTTTCCATCACTATTTTAAAACAAATAGAATAATGGTCGCTGGCCCCAAAGTGCTCCCCCACTGACACTTCAGTCACCTGCCCTGCCTTATTTCCCAAGAGTATGTCAAGTTTTGCACCTTTTCTAGTAGGTACATCCACATACTGAATCAGAAAAGTTACTAAATGATGCAATTACAACTTTATTTTTTTGGAGACTTAAATGTCTGCAATATCTTTTGAGATTTCCTAACGTGCTAGTCACAATTTTGATTTATTCAGTGTTACTTGGCGAGCACTTGTAAAAATCTGCAAATGCATCAGTCCTATTAAGTCAGGCACTAGAGAACTTGAGGAAGCACCATGGGGTGCCAGTCTACAGAAGTACATGATTCTGATAAAATTGACAGCTGCTTTATTGTCAAACTAGTTATTTAAAGCTAGTGCTGACTGTTAATTTGCATAACTTTGCATAAGATAGGCATTGCGCTAGATGCACTGATTAAGTATGAAATAGTTTTACTCAATGAACAGATGGGAAGCCATTTTAATATTTATGAAACGAGGCTGCAAAGTATATGAAATTAGAAATTTGACATTGCTTGCTGTCAAATCTTTTGACACAAGTTAATTTCTGCTGATATGTCTCTGACTAGATTGAAAGCATGATTTATCCCACCTTTTGAATGCTGAAAATATTTTCTACTAACTTAATGCTATGCAATTTCCAAATTTATTTAAATTATTTTAGTATCCATTGAGTACAGTACCAATGATGAAATTACAATTGTAAGTTGGGACCAAGTGGAAAGTGTTAGGAAACGCTGCTGTTTTCTGCCTGCACGCGAGTAAAATGTTTTTAATGCATGTTTTGTGAATGTTCATTGTATGAATTTACTATTTCTGGTGACATGGAACAATTGGTAACTATACTGGAATAGGTAGAGGAATTGAATGTACTATGTTGTAAAATTACTAAAACTACAGGTTTTAATTGCAGATTTGAGTTTAAGAATCCGATTAAGGAGTAGCACATACATTTTTTTTTAAAAATGTGCTGCAAAAGCCCTGGTATAACTTTATTTAGTACAATGCCATTCTTTATTAATCAAAGGATGTGCTGTTGTGAAAAACAAGTCTGCCAAGCCTTGATCAGAACCATCTTCCATTCCTAGCAGAATCGAGCTAATTCCACTCTCTGGTAACAGCAATGCACTTTCTGCCATTTCTGTCTAACTAGCATCAATACTTTAACTTGTTATCTAGAATATAGCAGATAAGATAAACCGGAATTCATTTGTTGGAAAAAGATTGAAATTTGCCATCTTATCCCACGGTCTTTTTTTCCTCCTTTGTCTCCTTACTAGTATTGTATAATCCATAGAGAATTTAAATCTCTTAAGAACAGTGTCAAATATTCCAGAACTTCATATCTGTAATACACTAGTCATTTTATATTCTGAACTTCACTTGTTTTTAAGAAATATTTATGGTCTAAACTAAGACAGCAAGCTTATTTTTTTTGTATTGTAGTTTCAATCAAATACTGCCTTCTGCTATGTTTGGCGTTGTTTATCTGTTGCATGTCTTTGGGTGTGGAGGGAAATGCTTTTATGTCCAAAATCAAGATGCAGATAAATCTTCTGGGTTATGTTAAATGAAATTAATTATCTTGGGCATTGCATTGTGAAAAATTTGCCTAAGGCCAGTGGGCATTCTCACAGAACACTTCAGGGTTACTAGGAGAGTGTTGATTTTATTTGTTTTGTCGGTTTCAAATTTCTTATTGCATTTTGTTCAATACTGTAACAGTATGTAGTTTGAATTCAAACATAGATAATATTATGAATTTGATATAGTTTTAGTGATGGAGAGAAAATGTTGGGTTGTAAACTCAGCTTGGGGTTAAATAGGCTGTACAAGTTGTGAATAGTCTGGCTCCACCTAAGCCTTAGGGGAATAGAATCACCAACCTGGGAAGGGATTTGTTGCAGTTGGGGAGGTTTAAGGAAAAAGCAATGGTCTTCCCTGTTTAGTTGAGGAGGATTTTGTTCATCCACTTCTGGACGTCTAGCAAAAAGCCTGATTAGTCATCAAGAGACCTGGTGAAGAAGTTGAACTGGGTGTTAATTGACACCCATGTGGACCCAAGCTGAAGGCTTGGCCACCAGTAAAGGATCTAAGATCGGTGGTCAGGAGTCCAGCATTGGGTGAGTCCAGATATCTGCAAGTGATGAGACTGCAGCACATATTGAAGATGTGGGGCGGCCATGACAATGGGTGTGGCATGCAGCGACAGAGAAGCATTGAAATGCTAATTAATTACTTAAAGCCACCTCCATTAGTGAAATATGTCATTCAGATGCCTAACACTAGAATCCCAAAGTGACTGTTGTACTTGGAACTTCGTATAATCTTAAAGGAGAGGCTCAATGCTTTCGGGATGTCTTCAAATTATCCCTGAAGAGATCAGACAGTGCCACTAATTCATGGGAAACTCTGGCTTGGCTCCAAAATGGAGGTTTATGTGGGAAGGCATGAAATACATTGAGAGACTTGTTGCGAGACAAAGTTTGATAGGGAGCATGTAAACATCACATCTGTCTGACCTTAAATGCCATCTGTCAAACATGTGATTGAGCTTGCAGATTGTGCATTGAAAGGATAAAATCTTGGAGAAAGGAATGGAAGCAACAGACGCAGCTGGGTCAAATGATTTTGGCAAGTTGTTGAAAGAATAACAATATTGTGCCAGGTCAGGGTGATGTGATAGTGTGCAGAAACTTGAGGATTGTGGGGCTTGAAGAGTTTTTAGAATTACAAAATGTCTGAGCCCATGGAGATGAGAAAACAAGGATGGGAATTTTAAAAACTAGATTGCTGCTTGACTGGGAGCCTAAATCATCATATCAACAAGATATGACAGTGTCACTGAACTAGTAATCCAGAAACCTAGGTAATGCTCTGTGGAACTGCGTTAGGATGCTACCATGATGGATGGTAGAATCTAAAGTAGTCAAAAAAAACAATCCATTGTATCTAACCACTAAGTGACTCAAAATACTAGACAGACCACTTGGCATTGACTTAGGCACTGTAAATGACAATGGCAAACTTATCCATCAACACTGCAAAGTCCTCCTCACTAACATCTGGGGCTCGTGCTAAAATTAGGACAACTTCTCAAAGACCATTTGAGTAGTAGCCTGACATTGCGAGATATGATTCCATGAGTATAACTGTTAAAATCAGCTACCGGAGCCAGTGATGGTGTGTCCTGCCTCACCAGTAGGACAGACCCAGTGGAGGTGGTGGCACAATGATATATAATCAGGAAGAAATTGCTGTGGAATACTCAACATTAAGTTAGGGAATACGGATGAAATCACTGAATTGGAGTGCGATGATGAAGGTGGTGGTCTGTGAACTGATGAGCAATACCTATAAAATGGTCTCCATTTGCCTGCCTCTACAGTAATTATCTTTTAACCCTATTTTTTTCTAGGCTGCTGAAGGCTTTGTCCCTGTCCCAATCCAATGAAGTCTCATGACATCAGATCCGAAATAGGCAAGGAAACTTGCTGCAAACTACAATGAATTGCATTGGTCTTGGGTGATGAAACAATAATCCTCCATGTCAGGCACTGCTTGGAGAAAGCACTGAGGGTGTAAAGTGCCCGTATTGTACTCTGAGGAATTTTAATGTTCTTAATAAAGAGCAACTTGGCAATATCACTACTGACCAAGCGGTTGATTCTTAAATGACACATCTAGACTGGGTTTACGTTAAGTAGTGAAGGAACCAACAACATGAATCTGCTTCAGTATATGAGGAGCTATTGATGCGACTGAACATTGTGCAATCATTAGTGAACAAACCTACTTTTGACTTTGATGGAGGGAAGGTCATTTGAAGCAGCTGAAGATCGTTTGTTCAAGACACTACTCTGAAGACATTGAGCACTTGTTATCCTTGTGATATCTTTATCTCTGATCAAGTTGATTTTTTTTGCAAAAAATTAATTCCCTGAGAAATTTCTGCAGAGTTGTTTTGGAATTGACTGGCCTTCAACAATCTTAACCATCATCATTGTGTTGGTTTGATACCAACTGGCATGGAGTTTACGTCCAATTCCCATTTACTCTTAGAGTCATAGAATCATCGAGATGTACAGCATGGAAACAGACCCTTCAGTCCAACCTGTTTGTCATGCTCAGACCCAATTGGCTTGCGAAATTGTCATCCTATAGCCCAAGCAAATTGCTCAGTATCCTTTCCCTGATGATTTGTAATTTTCTGATTTCCTCTATTTCCTAATTGACATCTGTTTTTGGGATGTTACATGTATCCTTCTATATAGTGAAGACCGAAAGGGATGGAGCTCTGTATGAGGAAATTTCAGCAGATGGGCTGAAACAGATGAAGTTGAGAGATGTGACGGATGTGGGAATGGATAGGTTTTTTTGTCATAAATCTGAAGTCAAATGCTCATTTCAGGATCATTTGTGACACTAAAATTGCGAACAGATTGACTTAAATTTAGACTGTTATCAGTGACAGAAATGGAGTCTCTAGTCAGGGAATAGATTTTAGAGTAGAAGCTCTAAAGCAGTGGATTCAGACTTCTCACTATTGATTTAATCCCCTTGATCATTGACATTTAGAGATTGGAAAAACAGGAACATCAATAGAGGAGGATTAATTGGAGCCAGTTCTAGAATGGATGGATTAAGAATGAAAGAAAAACAAGCAAAAAACTATTATTTCCAATTTTGAAAATTTTTCAGAATCTTGTGCATCCTGCAAAGTGACCCAATAATGTTATTTCCTGGGCTGCCAAGATTAAGCCATTGCATTTACAACTGCCAAGATGTGGGCAGTTGAGGATAGATTTATACTGGACCAACTCATACCTACATCTTATCAGCAAGTTCTGGAGATTTGCTGTTTATGCTTTATCTCCTTCCCTAAACTGCTTGACTTCCATTTTGATCTGTATTGAGAACTTGCCATTATTCCACAAGATTTTAGTCCATTATTTATAAACAGGCCTTAATTCTGTAGCATATCAAATCTAACTTTGGTTCTAATTTCAGCTGCAAAAAGTTGTAAACCCATTATTCCTTAGTGCTGTTTGAAGATTTTAAAAAAAAATGTTTTGCTGACTGCCACTAGAGAGAGAGACCTTTTGTGGTTAATGTTCTACTGGTGCAATAGCGCCAAGGTGAAAGGCAAAATACTCTCTGGGGCAAGTCTGAAATAAAAGCAGAAAATCCTGAAAATATATACAAACATACAAAATAGGATAGAAGTGGGCCATTTTTCCCTTCAAACCTGTTTTGCTGTTCCAGAAAGTTGTTGTCAATCTGTTTGTTATAAATTCCCAGCTATTCCTGATGATTTTAGGTTCTCCTTATGTAAGGGAATCTATCCATCTCCGCCTTTTAAAAATATTTGGTTGCCCTCAACTGCATTTGTTTCTGAGCTGGTGTTCTAAAGTCACACTACCTTCTGAGAGAATAAAATCCGCCTCATCTGTCCTAAAAGGGTGACCCAAAATTTAAGATGAGAATAAAAAAATGCTGGAAATCATGGCAGGTCAGGCAGCATCTATAGAGAGAGAGAGAGCAAGCTAAAGTTTGAATCGACTCAAAATGTTAGTATGCTGTCTCTCCATGGATGTTCCCTGACCTGTGATTTCCGGTATTATTTTCATTTTCAGTAAAGATTCATAAGTTCATAAGGGAGGAGCAGAATTGGCTATTTAGTCCATCAAATCTGCTCTGCCATTTGATCATGGCTGATATGCACCTCGGCTTAAAAATGTGTTGCTGGAAAAGCGCAGCAGGTCAGGTAGCATCAAAGGAGAAGGAAGCTTCCTCATTTCCCCTCCCCCCACCTTTTCTCAGTCCCAACCCTCAGACTCAGCACCGCCTTCTTAACCTGCAATCTTCTTCCTGACCTCTCCGCCCCCACCCCCTCTCCGGCCTATCACCCTCACCTTAACCACCTTTCACCTATCGCATTCCCAACACCCCTCCCCCAAGTCTCTCCTCCCTGCCTTTTATCTTAGCCTGCTTGGCACACCCTCCTCATTCCTGAAGAAGGGCTTATGCCCGAAACGTCGATTTCCCCTTCTCCTTTGATGCTGCCTGACCTGCTGCGCCTTTCCAGCAACACATTTTTAAGCTCTGATCCCCAGCATCTACAGTCCTCACTTTCTCCTAGTTGATATGCACCTCATCCCCATTTACCTGCCTTCTCCTTGTAACCCTTTAACCTATTACCAATTAAAAACCTGTGTAACCCCTCAGATTTACTCACCGTCCCAGCATCCACCACACCTTGGGCTAGCAAATTCCACAAATTGACAACCTTTTGGGAGAAGTAGTTTCTCCTCAGCCCTATTGAATTTGTTACTACTTATCCTAAGACTATGACCTCTCTTCCTAGAATGTCTCACACGAGGAAGCATCCATTCCATGTCTATTTTCTCCACATCTTTTATCATCTTGAATACCTCGATTTGATATCCCGTCATTCTTCTAAATTCCAGAGAGTATAGGACTAAACTGTTCAATCTCTCTTAATGTGGCAAACTCATCGTCTCTTGGATCAATCTAGTAGACCTCCTTTAAACTGCCTGCAATGCCAGTAAATTTTCCCTCAAATAAGGAGTCCCGAACTCCCCTCAATACTGCAGGTGTGGTCTCGATTCCCAGACCTGGTCTGTATGTAACAAAGTTGAACTCTTTTTTTGTTTCTATTTGCACCATTAACTCATTAATTTTGTTTTGAATGCTTCGTGCATTTAGATACAAAGCTTTTAAATTTGTTCCCGTAAATTTCCCTACTGTTTTATAATTCCTTGATGTATGAAGGCATTCACCTGTTCTGTCCTCTACCTTTTTATTGTCTGGTAACCATCCGTCAGCAGGATACTGATTCCTAGTTCTGGACTACCATCCAAAGTGAACATCCTCTCCATATCAACTTTGCCAAGAGTATTAATGATCTTAATTAGGATCAAATCACTCTGCTGTTCTGAAATTTAGTGGAAAGAAGTCCAGTTGATCCAATTTTTCTTCATAAGATAATCTACTCAGTTCGTGTATCAATCTAGTAAACCACCTCTGAACTGCTTCCAATGCATTTACATTCTTCCTTAAATACGGAGATCTAAAACTCTGCACAGAATTCTAGATGTGGTCTTGCTAAAGACTTGTATTTCTGAAGCATAAACATCCCTCTATTTACATTCAATTCCTTCTGTAAGAAGATAGTTTTCCTGATTCCTCTGTCCCTGCACACCAACCTTTTGTGACTCATGCTTTAGAATACCTAGATCCTTCTGCACCTTGGAATTCTGTAACAGTCGTCTGTTTAAATAGCGCTCTGCTTTTTCTTCGTTTTCCTGCCAGAGTGAACAACTTCACATTTCCCATATACTTCATTCGTCACATTTTGGCCCACTCAGAACTGGCAGCGTCTGTGGACAGCATAACAGCATTAACATTTCAGGTCTGTGACCTCTCGTCAGAACAGGATATTTCCAATTTTAGAGTCTTATTCAGGCACAGAAATAGGTTTTTAAAGGAAAGAATGAAAAAAAGATTTTAAATAGACTGGAAAGCGAGAATGATTTAAATGACAAAAGGGAACATATTGTCATGCAAAATAGAATGATAATAGCAGAAGAGACAAAATATCAGTCTAGTAGTACATTAGGTCTTGCAGAAACGTTGCCAGCACCTAAAGTAGGAACAAAAGTTGTGATACTGATCCGATATTATTGAAGTTGATATTGGAGGTTACTACAGTGCCCACTGACAAGATGAGCTTCATTTGAAGGGCATAGGCTAAAGACAGATCAGTGAATGAAAGACAGAATCTAATAACAAACGACTGACAGTTTAGATCACATGTCTCTATTGTAAGTCAAACATGAAATGTCATCGGCCTGAAATATTAATGCTCTAAAGATTTCATTCTGTTTCCAGAAGTTGTTTTTCAGTTTCCAGCATATGATTATTTTTCTTTGGTTCAATTAATCTTGCTTCTATAATCAGGATCTGTTTGTTTCTCAAGCCATTGCAATCCCCAATCAGATTTATAAGCATGAGCATTGAGGCAGTAAGTCTGATTAGAAGTTAGGGACTTGTTATTCTCCATGTGATTTATTTTCCAGAGTGGATAAAGTCTGGAGCTTTGGCCAGGATTCCTTTCTTGTTGCTCAGCTGTTGACACCAGTAGCTGCAATTTGACAACTCCTTCTGACTTTACAACTGGTATCACAGTTGGTGAGATGGTAGGTGATAACGCAACTCCCAATTTTGGTAGATGTGCTGTAACCATTCTATGATCCTTTTAGAGTCATAGACTTGTACAGCACGGAAACAGAACCTTCAGTCTAACACGTCCAATTCGACTGGATATCCTGAATTATTTAGTCCCATTTGCCAACATTTGGTCCATATCCCTCTTGAACCCTTCCTGTTCATGTACCCAAACAGCTTTTAAAATGTTGCAATTATACTAGCCTGCATGACTTCCTCTGGCAGCTCATTCCATACATGCACCATCTTCTGTGTGAAAAAGTTGTCCCTTACATCCCTTTAAATCTTTGCCCCCTTTACATTAAACCAATGTCCCCTAGTTTTGGACTGCCCTACCCAGGGAAAAAGACATTGGCTACTCACCCTATTCATATCCCTCATGACCTTTTAAACCTCCACAAGGTCACCCCCTCAGCCTCTGACTGTTTTGGGGTTTAAAAAAAGGCTCCAGACTATTCAGCCTCTCCCTATTGCTCAACCCTCCAATCCCAGCGACACCCTTCTAAATCTTTTCTGAGCCCTTTCAAGTTTAACAACATATTTCCTATAGCAGGGGAATCAGAATTGTGCTGCAAGCAAAAATGTTGGAGATCACAGCGAGTCAGGCAGCATCTATGGAGAGAAAGCTAATGTTTCAAATTCAGATGAGCCAATGGGCTGAGGAGTGGCAGATGGAGTTTAATTGAGGTGCTGCATTTTGAAAAAGCAAAGCAGGACTTGTGCACTAAATGGTAAGGTCCTGGGGAATGTTGCTGAATGAAGACCTTGGAGTGCAGGTTCAGAGTTCCTTAAGTGGAATTGCAGGTAGATAAGATAGTGAAGAAGGCCTTTGGTATGCTTTCCTTTATTAGTCAGTGTATTGAGTACAGGAGTTGGGAGGTCATGCTACAGCTGTACAGGACATTGATTAGGCCACTGTTGGAATATTGCATACAGTTCTGGTCTCCTTCCTATCGGAAAGATGTTGTGAAACTTGAAAGGGTTCAGAAAAGATTTACAAGGATGTTGCCAGAGTTGGAGGATTTGAGCTGTAGGGAGAGGCTGAATAGGCTGGAGCTGTTTTCCCTGGAGTGTCTGAGGCCGAGGGGTGACCTTTTATAGAGGATTATAAAATCATGAGGGGCATAAGGAGACAAGGTATTTTCCATGGGGTGGGCAGTCCAGAACTAGAGGATGTGGGTTTAGGATGAGAGGGAAAAGATTTAAAAGGGATCTAAGGGGCAATGTTTTTACGCAGAGGGTGGTGCATGTATGGAATGAGCTGCCAGAGGTGGTGGAAGGCTGGTACTATTACAGCATTTAAAAGGTATTTGAATAGGAAGGGTTTAGAGTGATATGTGCCAAGTGCTGGCAAATGGGACTAAATTAGGTTAGGATATCTGGTCAGCATAGACGAATTGGATCATGGGGTCTGAATCCATGCTGTACATCTCTATGACTCTGACTCTTCAGAGTTGATGAAAAGTGGAGGAGACAGCATTTATACTACTGTGAATGGGTTGGTGTTGGTTGAAGTGCTGGGGGAGAAAGGGAACTGATAGTTCAGTTTAAGTGATTGGAGTATGAGAATGGCAGAACAATGTTACGTCTAACTGCCAGGCATGTAAGAACAGACAGGCCCACTGGGGTTGAGGGAGGGGGGAGATGGCATGGTGACAGAGAATATAACAAGCAAAGCTAAAAACAAAGGGAAGGAATGTTTCCCAATCTGAAGATATTGAACTCAATATTGAGCTCAGAAGATTGTAAAGTGCCTAGTCTGAAGATGAGATGTTGCCCCTCCAACTTAACCTGTGATTTGCTGGAACATGCTGAGGACAGACAAATGGGCATGTGAGCAGGACGCTGTTAAAATGACAGGTCGGGGGTCATGCTTGTGCAAGGACCTGAGGTGTTCCACAAAGTAGTCACCTGGTCAGTGTTTGGTTTCTCCAGTGTAGAATAGGTACAGTAGGTGCAGTGCATACAGTACTCAAAATTGGAGAAGGACAGGTGAACTGCTGCTTCACGTGGAAAGATTGTTTAGGCCCATGAATGGTGAGTAGGGAGGAGAAGGGGCAGGTGTTGCATCTTCTGCAATTATATGGGAAGTTGCCTTGGGAAGGGAGGATAGTGTTGGTGGTCAAGGAATGGGGAGCAAACAATCCCTGAAAAATACAAACTGGGAGTAAGGGGAAGATGTGTTTGGTGATGGCGTTCTGCAATTTTTTTTGTTTTCAGTAAAGATTCCAACATTTGCAGTAAATTGCTCCTACCAGAATTGAGCGCACTATTCCAAAGGTGGCCTAACCTATGTCTTGTACAGCTGCAGCATGACATCCCAACTTATGTACTATTTTATGCTTAAGTTATTTTGCCTTACATGAGTTCATCTATCAGGAATTAGTTTTCCACTGTTAAGCGGACTCTATCGTGGAGCTGAATTAGGACAAGTATAAGAAGCAAATTGAGCTTCGTTTTCCCCCCGTCTCTTGATGTGGATTTTGTTTCTCCACTCCCCCACTCCAAACAAAAAAAAACTGTTGCGGTGTCCAATTTTAACATGACCTGCAACAAGCTCTCTTTAGGGTTAAATGCAAGGTTATTTATCCATCCAGGTGCCTAATGGTTGCAAGATGCACCCAGACAGAAGCATACCAGAAAGAAGAAAAAAAGGCAATAGTACAATTAAGATTAAGTTAAATACTGAACTGGATGTTAGAGTATTAAATTGTCGGTCGGGAGAGTTAATGTTCGGCAGTACAGAATTTCTCTGAAGTTGGTGACAACATAGCAAGATGTTTGTAAATAGGGGATGTCTGCTTCGTGGGTTTTTTCTTTAGAACTAGACTTTTGAGAAAGCTTGCTTGTACTTGAGGCAAGTTTACCCTGGAAGAAAGTGGGGTCAAAAAGTGTGGTGCTGGAAAAGCACAGTCGGTCAGATAGCATCCAAGGAACAGGAGAGTTGGCGTTTTGAGCATAAGCTCTTCAGGAATGTGGGGGGTGGTCAAGGGGCCTGAGAGATAAATGGGATGGGTGTGGGGCTGGAGGGAAGGTAGCTGGGAATGCAATAGGTAGATGAAGGTAGGGTGTGACGGTGATGGGTTGGAGTGGAGGGTGGAGCGGACCAGTGGGAAGGACGATGGATGAGCAGGACAGTTCAAGAGGGTGATGCTGAGTTGGAAGGTTGGACCTGGGATAAGGTAGGGGGAAGGGAAATGAGGAAATTGGTGAAATCCACATTGTCCCCATGTGGTTGGAGGGTCCCCAGGCAGAAGATGAAACGTTCTTCCTCCAGGCATCAGGTGGCTAGAATTTGGTGGTGGAGGCCCGGGACTTGCATGTCCTTGGAGTGAGGGGGAGTTGAAGTGTTCGGCTACAGGGCAGTGGGGTTGATTAGTGTGTGTGTCCCAGAGATATTCTTTGAAATGTTCTTCAATTTGGCGCCCTGTCTCCCCAGCCTTGAGGAGACCCTATCGAGAGCAACAAACACAGTAGATGAAGTATTTGGAGGTGCAGGAAAATCTGTCTGATGTGGAAGGATCCTTTTGGGACCTTGGATGGAGGTGAGGGGGGGAGGTTTTGCAAGGGAAGGTGCTGGGAGTGCAGGATGGGTTCATGGACTGAACAACGGAGTCGCGGAGGAAATGGTCTCTACAGAATATGGATGGGCTGGGGAGGGAAATATATCTCTGGTGGTGGAGTCTGTTTGTAGGTGTTTAGCCTGGAGTCTGGCTGCTGTGTTGCCACTTAGTTAATTAGACTGAGGCACAATTTCAGAAATGTATTATTAGAAGACTAGAGGAATTTTGGTTATGTCAGACCCTTGGAAAAAGGCATTTTCAACTGATGCTTTAGTTTGTAATTCTCTGACGAAGGATCCATTATTCACCTTCAGTCATAGATGGAACTGTTTCCACCTCTAAGTATAATGTGGTTCAACGATTCTCCTTTTTGTATCACTTGCTCATGGAACACTGACCTCTTTTCTTTTGTTTGTTGTCTGCAACACTCACACATTGAAAAGATGTTAGATTCCAGAAGGATGATGCCTTCTATTCGCTCCCTGGTAATTGCAGTTAAGCTTTCGGTTTAGTTGGCTGGAATGAAATGCAGAGTGATGCCAACAGCATGAGTTCAATTCCTGCATTGGCTGAGGTTTCCCTGAAGGATTCTGCTGAGTCGCTCCTTTTGCTTGAGGCATGGTGATCCTTGGGTTAAACCACCACTAGTTTCTCTCTAATGAGAGCTGCCCTATGGTCCATTAAAACTATGGCGACTTGACCTTACAACATGTCATTGGTTTTTAAACCTTTTTTCTTGAGATTTATCAACCTGACAATATGATAAACTGAGAAAAGTGCACAAAAAGCACTTACACTTGAAATGAGGTGGAGGTGCCAATGTTGGACTGGGTCGACAAAGTCTGCAGTCACACGACACCAGGTTATAGTCCAACAGGTGTATTTGAAATAACAAGCTGTCAGGGGGCTGATGATAGAGCTGCGCTCCGAAAGCTTGTGATTTCAAATCAACCTGTTGGACGATAACCTGCTGTTGTGTAACTTCTGAATTTGTACACCTGCAGTGAGTGTTTGGGACCTCTTAGATAAGGCCATAAGAAATAGGAACAAGATTAGGCCATTTGGTGCCTCGAGCCTGTACTGGTTTTTTGGTAGGATCACGGCTGACCTGACATTCCCACACCCACTTTCCTGTCTTTTTCTATAGTATTCTTGAACCTCCTGATGACAAATCTACCTCAGCCTTAAATTTATACAAGGACTCTGCCCCCACAGCTCCCTGTGGCAAGGAGTTCCAAAGACTCCACTCTCAGTGAAGAAATTCCTCCTTATCTGAGGGAAAAGCAGGTAGCTAAAGGCCAAGTGGCCTAACATGTATTGCAGCAAAAAATGTTGGAATGAATTATTAAGGAAGAGCAGAGAGGAGATAAAGGGGTAGGCATTGCAAGCACAAGATTTGCATGGAAGGCTGGGAATTTTATCAGCAGTTATCATCGGTTATGACAGCAATCATAAAGGTCCTTGAATAATGTTTTTTGTAGCTTTAGAAAATATTTGTGTGAAAAGTAAAATAGATTATCTTTTTCCTAGGGGTGAGATGACATGAGCACTTAGAATCCTTCTTAACACCACTTAGAAGAACAGTGGCAGTAGAGTCGTGGGAACACTGTCACCATGTGAGCTTCCTATTTTTAGCTTCTCATCACTCTGACTTAATATTATATTGCCATTCCAACACTGCTGAGCCAAAATCCTGGTTACTAGTTTTGGCCTTTCTAAATCAAATTTATGAAGGGAGATTATAACTGCCTTCTTGAGAGTAGCTAGGGATGGGCAGCAGCAGTGAGGCTTACATTCTATTAAATAAGGGGAGATAAGAGTGTCTTTCTAAGACGTAGTAAAGTGGTGTTGTACGAAGAGTTTGAACAGATGAGTAACTTCAAAAGTACATTGTTCAGATATCTTCTTTTAATGGTGTTCAAAGTGCTAAGAATGCCAGGGCTGATCTATGACATAGCCACTATTATGAAGAAATATCATAACACGATGAGCTGATATGTATTATAGCTGCCAGCATAAATGTTTATAATGGAAATATAACAAATTACGCCAGATTGTCAGTTTGCATTTTAAAGATCAGGCAGAGTTCTTGACTTACGGATTACTAGTTTTGGCCAAGCTTTGACTAGAATCCTAGAATCCCTAAAGTGCAAAAAGAGGCCATTTGGCCCTTCAAGACTGCAGCAACCCTGTGAAGACTATTTCACCCAGAACCACACTGGAAGTCCAAATGAATGCTGAGGGCAAAAGGTCAAATCCCACTATGACAGATGGTGGAGTTAAATTTAAGTTTGAAAAATACCTAAAAGTGAAAACTAGTCTCTATTATTACAAAACCATCACTGATTTTTGTAAAAGCCAGTCTGATTCACTAATTTCCTTTTCTCAGATGTCGCTGCAAGGAGATAAAGACTGGGAACTAAATATCAAGGATATGCAAACTATCAAATGGGCGGCACGGTGGCACAGTGGTTAGCACTGCTGCCTCACAGCGCCAGAGATCCGGGTTCAATTCCCGCCTCCGGCGACTGACTGTGTGGAGTTTGCACATTCTCCCCGTGTCAGCGTGGGTTTCCTCCGGGTGCTCCGGTTTCCTCCCACAGTCCAAAGATGTGCAGGTCAGGTGAATTGGCCATGCTAAATTGCCCGTAGTGTTAGGTAAGGGGTAAATGTAGGGGTATGGGTGGGTTGCGCTTCAGCGGGGCGGTGTGGACTTGTTGGGCCGAAGGGCCTGTTTCCCCACTATAAGTAATCTAATCTAATTATCGATAGGCAGAGGGGCGAGGTTGTCTTGTTACTAAGACATTAAATTGAATTGATTGTAAGAAGTGAGAATCAGAACACATAGAATGTGTGGGGATAGAGTTGAGTAACCACAAAGGAGAAAAAACTGAAAATACAATCCTCCTAACAGTCGTCAAGATGTGGGGAAGGAAATAAATCCGGAGATAGAAAAGGCATATAAGAGAGGCAATCTAGGAGAGACAATACTTGTATCTGAATAAAATCTGAAAGAACTGTGAATGTGGGAAAAGCTCAGCAGGTCTGGCAGCATCTGTGGAGAGAAATCAGTTAACGTTTTTGATCCACTTATCTTTCCTCTGATCCTAGTAAGGTCATTCTGAATTGCCCAGCAGCTCTTGAACCAGATTAAAACAGAAGTTGCTTTCCTTAAAACAAGTTGATGGATATTTTTCTCTCCAATTCGGAGAGTCTCCAATAGGCTTCTATTGGACACTATAGGAGGCACAAACTGGTTTAAAATCGTGGTTCTGGAAAGAATGACCTGGTTAATTTTTAACTCCCTTCACAAGAATAGACTATAACCCATATACCACTAGTTTAAAGTATAAACTCTTTTCAAAAATAAAAATCTGATTAGATTCTCTCATAGATCATTGCCTGGCACTGGTTAGTTGTCAGCCTAAGTTTGGATATTGTCCAGGTCTTTCTGCATTTGAACATGGACTATTTCAGTATCTGAGGTGGGGTGAGTGGTACTGAATATTGTGCAGTCATCACTGAATGTCTTTATTTCTGACCTTGTGGTGAAGTAAAGTTTGTTGGTGGAGCAGCTGAAATGATTAGGCCAAGGACACTATCCTGAGGAGTTCTTCCACGCTTGCCCTGGTGCTGAGATGACTGACCTCTGACAACAACCATCTTTCCAAGTGGTAGGTATGACTTCAACCAGCAAAGAGATTCCTTTTGATTGCTATTGCCTCCATTTTTGATCAGGCAAAAGTGAGGATTGCAGATGCTGGAGATCAGAGTCTAGCTTAGTGATGCTGGAAAAGCACAGCAGGGTAGGCAGCATCCGAGGAGCAGGAAAATTGATGTTTCGGACAAAAGCCCTTCATCAGGAATGAGCTATCGATCAATCCATTTTTGATCAGGCTGCTCAATGCCACACTTGGTCAAATGCAATCTTTAGGTTAAGGGCAGTTGCTCTTGCCTCACCTTGAGTTCGACACTTTGGTTTCTGTGTGAACCAAAGCTGTAATGAGACATTGGGTGAACAGGTTATTTCCTAGGGAAATTATGTTTGATAGCACTGTTGATGACTCCTTCCATCACTTCCCTGGTGATTGAGAGCATAGAGATGGGGCCATATTTGGCTAGGTTGGATTTGACCCACTTCTTTTATGTGCAGGAGATACCTTGGCAATATTTCTTAGTAAATGCCTCTGTTCTAGCTGTCCTGGAACAGGGTGATAAGGGTTCTGGCAAGTTCTTGCAGCACAGGTCTTTGACACAGTTGCAGAATGTTGTCAGGGCCCAAAACTTTTGTGGTATCCAGCACGTACAGCTGTTTCTTGATATCACATGGACTGAATAAAATTGGCTGAAGACTGGCATCTGATGCTGCAGATCTTCAGGAGAGGTTGAGATGGCTTATCAACACGCATTTCTGGCTGAAGTTTTTTGCACATGCTTTTATTTTGCACCTATGTGCTGGCTCCTCAATCATTTGAGGAATGGGGAAATTTGTGCAACCTAATTCTCCAGAAGATTGTTGAATTATTAACAACTGTTCACAACTAGATGTGGCAAGTCTGCAGAACTTCTGACCCATTGGTTGTGGAATTGTTTACTCTTGCCTATCAGTTGCTGCTTATGCTGTTTGACATGCAAGAAATCCTGTGTTATAGCTTCAGTGGTTGTCATTTTTTTGATATAGCTGTTGTTACTCTTTACATGCTATCCTGTACTCCTTTGAACCATGGTTGATCCTCTAGCTTGATCATAACGGCAGAAGAGTGGTTGGTATACCATTCCATCAGGTTACAATTTGTATTTGAGTGCAGTTCTTTTGCCGATGCCCCTTTCTAAACCATGCCCAGTCTTCAATTGCTAGATCTGTTCAAAGTTTATTCCATTTTAGCATGGTGGTAGTGTCACACAACATGGGTATCGCAGTGTCAAATTGGGATGCCACAAAGACTGTTTGTGAGGTCACACTTATGCTGACACAGAAATATGCATGTGCCGTGGCCATTTTTATAAGAATGAAGTCATATGTTTTCCCCTCTATCTCCATCATCATCTGATACAGATGCAGTCTATCAGCTATTGTCTTTAGGACTTTACTAGTTTGTTTAATGGTGGTGTTGTTCCATTCTTGATGGGTATTGAAGTCCCCCACTTCATTAGGGTCATTCTATGTGCTTGCCAACCTCTGTTCTTCTACCAACTTCTTTCAACATTAGAAGAGTTTTGATTTATTAGTACAGAGGAGTGGTAGGAGGGATGGTAATCAGTGGAAGATTTCCTTGGCCATGTTTGACCTAATGTCATGGAACCTCTTCTGGTCCGGAGTCAATATTGGAGACTTTCTAGGGGACTCCCTCCTGAGTGTGTGGTGATGCTGCCACCTCTGCTGTTACGACATATCATACCAAGGATAGTGATGGCACTGTCTGGGGCATTGCTTGCAAGGATCAATTCATTAAGCATGACTGTTAAGCTGTTGCTTGCCTAGCTTGAAAATGCTCTTCCCGTTGTGGCAAATCCAGATGTTAGTGAGGAGCAGTCGGTGCAGTTAACAGGGCTGAGTTAGCAGTTCCGGCAGATAGGTCAGTGCGAGTTGACCTGTCTTGTTTTTAATGACTTGATATAACTTGAGTAGCTTTTACTTCAGACAGTGGTTGAGTCAAAACAAGTGCTGTGGACCTCAAGTCACCATAGACCAGACCAAATAAGGTCACTGGACAACTGGAGGAAGAACGCTTCATCTCCAGCCTTGGGACCCTTCAACCACCCTACATCAACTTTGACTTCATTAGTTTCTGAATCTCTCTTACCCTCTCCTCATCCCAGACCCAACCCTCCAACTTGACACTGTCCTACCTACTCACTCCCACCCTCCCCTCTGACCTATCACAATTTCCCCCCACCTACATCTATCTATCACCTTCCTTCCCCCAGCCCCACTCCATCCCCCTATTTATCTCTTCTCTCCCTTGCCCTCCACATTCTTGATGACTGGCTTATTTCCGAAAAGGTGACTCGTGCTTTTCGGATGCTGCCTGATCAGCTGTGCTTTTCCAGCACCACTGTATTCGACAAAGACACCGGCTTTCCCACTCGAAAGGGTGATAAATGCTAATAGTTTCATGGTAAGCATTAGATTTTTAATTCTAGATTTTTAAAAATTCAAACTTCATCTGCCATGGGTTCTAATCAGAACTGTCAGAGCATTACCTGCGACAATACTGAAATACCATTGTATCCCCTTAAATAGACTAACAATAATTGTAAAAGGTCTTGCAACTAACACAGGTGGTGCGTTGCTATTAATATATGGATCCTATCGCATCTTTGTGAAGGTGACAGAATCCTTTGCAGTTTTTGTTTTAAAAAAAAAACTGGTATACTCATTCATATCTACTTCATGCAGTAACCCATTTGCTGCAAGCAAAAATAATATTGAAGCTTTGCATCTTTTTCAATATTGTAGAGAAAAGATCCATTTTACCAAAGTATTTTGTTTTGCACTAATTAAGGCAATTTGCAGGAAAACCAGAATCGAGGAAAAAGATTGGTTGGCAAGTGGTCTCTGACGGAGGTGTTATTATGTAGAATGCACTGGGTAATGATGACTGACAGCTGACAGGCTTTGTTTAAATTTTAAGCCAGCGGTTTGAGCCTTAATTGGTCAAGGCACTGCCATGAGAAATGAACCAGCGAATGACTCTCAACTAATTTGTTGAGCTGATCCACTGGCCAACCTGTGCTTGTAAAACCTGTAACATGTTTAACATTATATGTAATTCCTTGACTGGAAACGCATCTTAGATAATACTGTGTGAGAAGAATTAACTATACCTTCTAGTAGCATACAAATACCACTGTCGAGGACGGTCAAAACCCATGATATATGTTACTCCAGGAATGCATCCAATGAAAAAGAACTACTTTTATCTTGTCTCAAAGCTTGCTCCCTTTTAACTAATTTTAAATCCAATTAGTTACCTTCCCCACTATATCTTCTAAAGTGCATATCATGTTTTTCTCTACTATGGTACCTTATTGACAGCTTTCACCCTGTAATGCCTTCTCAAAGTGGAGTGGGATTAATCATGATCAAAATCATAATTAACTTCCTTTTGACCCAGCCTCCAGCAGCAGTAAAGTCTTTGTTTAATGCAATAGAGCAAGTACTATTATAGCACATCCCTGCCCTTTCCAGGAAGAGGTACCACTAATTTGCAAAGTACTTGCTGAAAATAGGAATTTGCTGAACCTGTTGATGCATGTAGGATGGTCACTTGAGTGAAATCCATGAATCTCTCATTACCTAAGCTTATACATGAACATAAATGAACATCTTCAGGAAATCAGGGTGTAATATTTGGCAGTAATGCAGGAAAAGAGCAGAATTAAATGTGCTGTAAAACCTTGGTCTTATTGGTCTGTAATCTGTAGCATCAATTTTAAATTAGCTTTTTCTGATTATTTATGTTTAAATGCACTTTGGAAAATCTAAAATATTTTTTGTTATTTTCTTAAAGCATATGATTATAGCAATTGATTCTAAGTATAATTGAAGACTTTATCCATGAAAGCTGATCAATTTTTTTAAAATGCTGGATTACTTTTGTATTATGTTCAGTGTAAGACAATAACTTATCCACAACTGTGTTTATTATTTCTATTAAATCTTATTCCTGCAGTGTGACAAAATTATAAGCTTCCAGATTTTTGTGTCTGGGTACTTGACACTTTGCTTCAGTTTGAGTTCAGTATTAGTTTTGAGTTGCAGGCAGCAGTCAGGTGATGCACAGGGTCAGGAAATGGGTGGGGACAAAGGCTCTCTTTCAGTTAAGAATTTCATCACAGGACCGGCTCTGGTGCAGAGACGCAGACTGCAACAAGGACAAACATGGCCCAGTTCAGTGTGTTTGACTGTGTGATTAACCACAACTGGAGTTTAATTTGTAGTCTGTATTGTGGCTGGAATACTCAGGTTTGTTAGTTTTATTTGTTTTGTGTTGTCAGTTTCATTGTAAGGAAATTCTGGTTCAGAAATGATGAGGGCTTTTCGCATAGAGCTGCAATATTCTGCATTGATATGATGCAGTTGTGCTGCCATGCACTCTTTTAAGCACAAGCATTTGCTCAAAGAATATAATGAAAAACATGTTTGTTACTGTGGAAATTACAAAGGTGTAGATGAGCTTTGTGCTTTTAAAAAAATGGGAGTCCTTGATACATTGTCAACTTCATTCAATGTTCTATAGCTTAGTTCACCATTATTCTATTTGAAATACATATAGCACAATCTTTTTAATGAATCAAGTGGTCAGTGATTTTCATGGTTACATTTACTGAGTCATTGAATATTTGTAATTGGGTCATCTTAAGCGATAAGCAATTTATCTTGTAAGTGTGGATATTATTTATGAATGGACTTGTTCCAAATATTTAAGAAAGCTGTTAAATAATTTATCTCTAATTTTCTGAAGCAGTAATATCTTTTATTCAGTCATGTGTATGGTTAACAGATTGTACATTTATTTACTTTGGGGTGGCATTGTGGCTCAGTGGTTAGCACTGCTGCCTCACAATGCCAGGGACCTGGGTTCGATTCCAGCCTCTGGTGACTGTGTGGAGTTTGCATATTCTCTCCGTGTCTGTGTGGGTTTCCTCTGGGTGCTCTGGTTTCCACCCACAATCCAAAAATGTGCAGGTTATAGGTGAATTGGTCATGCTAAATTGCCCGTTGTGTTAGGTGAAGGGGTAAATGTAGGGCAATGGATCTTGGTGGATTGCTCTTCGGAGGGTCGGTGTGGACTTGTTGGATCGAAGTCTGTTTCCACAATATAGAGATTCTATGACCTGTGTGAATACGATGCTGGCATGGCAGAGTTTTGGAGTGAATTAGTAATCCAAGAGCATGCTTCCTGAAACATGTTCACGTTCATGTTTATTTAAACACTAACATTTTTGTTTGTACTGACTAGCATGTTCTGTAGAACCTATAGCTAGTTTTTATTCATCTGTTCTTGAGTAATGTAACTGAATTGGAAATTGATCAAACAAGAAATACAATGTTTCCTGTAAAACAACAAATGTGGGCAATTTCTTTTAAATATGCAATACCTTAAGCTTAAAATTCTTGCCTGGGTTGTGTGCAATTGGCCAGGCTAGCATGCTCATCCCTAATTAACCTTGAACTGAGTGGTTTGCTAGGTCACTTCAGAACGCAGTCAAGAGTCCTCTACATAGCTAGGGTTCTGAAGTCAGTCATAGAGATGTACAGCACAGAAACAGACCCTTCAATCCAACTCATCCATGCTCACCAGATATCCCAACTTAATCTTGTCCCACTTATCAGCACCTGGCCCATATCCCTCCAAACCCTTCCTATTCACATACCCATCCAAATGCCTCTTAAATGTTGCACTTGTACCAGCCTCCACCATATCCTCTGGCAGCTCATTCCATACCCGTACCTGCGTGAAAAAGTTGGCCCTTAGGTCTCTCTTATATCTTTCCCCTCTCACCTTAAACCTATGCTGTCTAGTTCGGGACTCTCCGACCCCAGGGAAAAGACTTTTTCTGTTTATTTTATAAACCTATATTATGTCACCCCTCCGCCTCCGACGCTCCAGGGAACACAGCCCCAGCCTATTCAACCTCTCCCTATAGCTCAGATCCTCCAACCCTGGCAACATCCTTGTAAATCTTCTCTGAACCCTTTTAAGTTTCATAACATCCTTCTGATAGGAAGGAGACTAGAATTGCATGCAATATTCCAACAGTGGCCTAACCAATATCCTGTACAGCCGCAACATGACCTCCCAACTCCTGTACTCGATATTCTGACCAATAAAGGAAAGCATACCAAATGCCGCCTTCACTATCCTATCTACTTGCGAATCCACTTTCAAGGAGCTATGAACCTGCACTCCAAGGTCTCTTTGTTCAGCAACACTCCCTCGGACCATTTAGTGTATAAGCCCTGCTAAGATTTGCTTTCTCAAAATGCAGCACCTTGCATTTATCTGAATTAAACTCCATCTGCCACTCCTCAACCTATTGCCCCATCTGATCAAGATCCTATTGTAATTAGAGGTAACTTTCGCTGTCCACTACACCGCCAATTTTGGTGTCATCTGCAAACTTACTAACTGTACCTCTTATATAAACAATTTGGAGGTAAGTATAAGTGATGAAAAGTAGTGGACCCAACACCGATCCTTCTGGCACTCCACTGGTCACAGGCCTCCAGTCTGAAAAACAACCCTCCACCACTACCCTCTGCCTTTTACCTTTGAGCCAGTTCTGTACTCAATATGTAGATCAGATGAGTTGAAACAGCAGATTTCCTATTTTAAACTACATTAGTGGACCAGAGTTTTGTTTTAGAGCACTGAATAGTTTCTTGGTCACCATTATGAAATCTTAATTTCTATTCTGGTTTTTATTAATTCTGTTTGAAGTCCACCAGTTAGCGTGGTACAATTTCAACCGGTATTCCCAGAGAGTTATGAACGGGCTGCTGGATTATTGACGCTGTTGCTATGCCACCATCTTCCCCCATAGGAGAAGTTAGGACATATAACAATACAGCGCAGACAGGCCTTTTGACCCTCTATGTTGTGCCGACCTGTAAACTAATCTGAGCCCATCCCCCTACACCATCCATAGTGATCCATGTGCTTATCCAAGGATTGTTTAAATGCCCCTAATGTAGCTGAGTTGACTACATTGGCAGGCAGGGCATTCCATGCCCTTACTACTCTTGAGTAAAGAACCTGTCTCTGACATCTGTCCTAAATCTATCGCTCGTCGGTGTATAGCTATGCCTCCTCGTACAAGCCGATGTAATCATCCTAGGGAAAGGACTGTCACTGTCCACCCTATCCAATCTTCTGATCATCTTGTATGTCTCTACCAAATCTCCTCTTAGATCTGCTCTCATTGGAGAGAAGGAGGCTAAGTCCTTCAGCCTTCCCTCCAGACCAGGCATCATCCTAGTAAATCTCCTCTGCACCTTTTACAATGCTTCCACATCCTTCCTGTAATGAGGCAACCAGAACTATACACAATATTCCAAGTGCAGCTGCACTTTGTATTGTTTTGTACAGTTGCAGCATGACATCATGGCTCCGGAACTCAATCCTTCTAACAATAAAACCTAACATACTGTATACTGCCTTAATAGCACTATCAATCTGGGTGCCAACTTTAAGGATCTATGTACATGGACACCAAGATCCCTCTGCACATCCATACTACAAGAATCTTTCCATTGACCCAGTATTCTGCCGTCCTGTTATTCTTACCATCGTGGATCACCTCCCATTTATCTGTATTGAACTCCATTTGCCACCTCTCAGCTCAATTCTGCAGTTTATCCAAGTCCCCTGTAACGTACAACATTCTTCCACACTGTCTACCACTCCACCGACTTCTGTCATCTGCAAGCAAACCCATCCACCTATGCCTGCATTGAAGTAATTATATAAAAATGACCAACAGCAGTGGTCCCAAAGCAGATCCTTGTAGCACACCACTAGTAACCAGTACCAGGCTGAATATTTTCCATCAACCACCACTTGCTACCTTCTTTCAGAAAGCCAGTTTCTAATCCAAACTGCTAAATCACCCTCAATCCCATGTCTGTACATTTTCTCAAATAGTCTGCCATGTGGAACCTTATCAAAGGCTTTACTGAAGTCCATGTACACCACGTCAACTGCCCTACCCTCATCCACATGCTTGGTCACTTTCTCAAATAATTGAGGTTTGTGAGACATTACCCGCCCTTGACAAAACCATGTTGACTATCTGAAATCAAATTGTCGCTTATTAAATAATTATAAATCCTATCTCTTATAATCCTTTCCAAAACTTTTCCTACAACAGGCGTAAGGCTCACTGGTCCATATTTACCTGGGTTGTCTCTACTGCCCTTCTTGAACATGGGCACAACATTTGCAATCCTCCTGTCGTCTGGTACTAAACCTGAAGACAATGACGACTCGAAGATCAAAGCCAAAGGCTCCACCATCTCCTTCCTAGCTTCCCAGAGAATCCTCTGATAAATCCCGTCTGGCCTAGAGGACTTATCTACTTTCACACCTTCTAGAATTGATAACATCATCTCCTTACTAACCTCAATCCTTTCAAGTCTAATAGCTCGTATCTACAATATTCTCCTAAAGAGAAAACAGGTGAGAAATATTCGTTTAGCACCTCTCCAATTTCCAGAGTCCAAGCACAATTTCCCACTTCTGTCTTTGACTGGCTCTATATCTGCCCTAGTCATCATTTTATTCTTCAATACCTGTAGAAAGCCTTGGGGTTCTCCCTAATTCTACTTGCTAAAGACTGCTCATGTCCCCTCTTTGCTGTTCTTACCTTGCTCTAAATCATAGCTAATCGTAACTCTCTATCGCCTCATCTGAACCATCTCGTCACAATGTCAATAAGCCTCCCTTTTCCGCTTAACAAGATATACAATTTATTTAGTCAACCATGGTTACCTTATCACCGCCTCCTTGCCTGACAGGGAGGGACACATAATATCTATCAAGGACACACAATATCTGTTCCTTAAACCAGCTCCACATTTTGATTGCCCCCACCCCCTGCATTTTGCTGCCCCATTTTATGCATCCTAAGATTGCCTAATCACATTTTATTGCTCTTGCCCCAATTAAAACTCTTGCCCTGTGGCATGTATCTATTCCTCCCATTCGCTAAACTAAACGTAATTGAATAATGGTCACTCTCTCCAAAGTGCTCACCTACCACTAAATTTAGAACTGTCCAGAACTTTGAGAGGTCCTTATATACAAAATGAGTATCACTGAAGGTATTGATTTATTCATTCACAAGTTGTGGGCATCACCAGCACAGACAGCCCAACTTTGAGGGTCAACCACATTGCTGTGGGTCTGGAATCCCAAAGGACAAAAAACAGTCCAGCACAGGAACAGGCCCTTTGGCCCACTGAACTGTGTCAACACATGATGCCTTTCTGAGCTCAAACCCCACTGTCTCTGCATGGTCCAAATTCTTCTTCTTCCTGCATATTCATGTAACTGTCAAGATGCCTGTTAAACATTTGATATTGCTTTTGCTTCTACCATCACCTCTGGCAATACATTCCAGGCACTTACTACCCTCTCTTTTAAAACAAAACTTGGCTCTCACATTTCCTTCAAACTTTTCTAACTACTTGCTGAGTGAAAAAGATTTTTCTCACATTGCCCTTGCTTCTTTTGCACGTTACCTTAACTCCAAGCTCTCTCTCTTGTTTTTCTTTTACAAGCAAATCAGCTTCTACACATCTCCTCTATGCAGCCTCTTCTTTTTTTTAAACCTGTAAAATATCCTCTTAGCCTTTTTCTGTCCAAGATGAACAGTTCCAGTTTCCTCAATCTCCCCCCTCCCCCCAGATAGAGTTAAAACATTAAAACAAAATTTGGATGAGTTCATGAATGGGAAAGGTTTGGAGGGATCTGGGTCAAGCTCAGGCAGGTTTAGTTTGGGAAGGTAGTCTGCATGGCTTGGTTGGATAGAAGGTTTTGCTTCCATGCTGTATGACTGTGACTCTGAGGTCAACATTACCTAATTTGACATGTACTCCATGCCCTTATTAGTAAAGCTGAGGACAGTGAATGCTTGTGTAACTGTTCTCACCATTTATCCTCCCACCTTCAGTGATCTATGGACATATAGGTCCAGACTCCCCTGCACCTATACCTCCCCGAGACCTCCCTTTTAGTGCTGTACCCTCTCTTTTGTATTGTCCTTCCATGTTCTTCCTACCCATAGTGTATCACCTTGCACGTCTCTAGATTGAACCTTACCTGCCATCTATCTGCTCACTGCACCAACTTGTCAATGCCCTTTTTGTGTTCAGCACTTCTCCATTGGTTATAATTTTTCCAAATTTCCTATAGGCTGTGCAGGTCCCTGGAGTGTCAGAGGCTGAGGGGTGATCTTTTATAGAGGTTTATAAAATCATGAGGGGCATGGATAGGCAATAAGACAAGGTCTTTTCCCTGGGCTGGAGGAGCCCAGAACTAGAGGGCATTGGTTCAGAATGAGAGGGGAAAGATTTAAAAGGCCATATTTTTCATGTAAGAGGGTGGTGCGTGGAATGAGCTGCCAGAGGAAGTGCTGGAGGCTGGTGCAATTACAACATTTAAAGTGCAGCTGGATAAGTATATGAATAGGAAGGGTTTAGAGGGATATGGGCCAGGTGCTGGCAAATGGGACTGGATTAATTTAGGATATTCGGTCGGCATGGACGAGTTGAATCAAAGGGTCTATTTCTGTGCTGTACGTTGTTAATGACTTTGAAATTGTCTCCTGAACTCCAAGATGAAGATCATTAATATTATAAGGATCCCAGTGCCAATCCTGGGACGCTCCATTACAAACTACTTCTGGCCCAAAAAAAAATCCGTTGAGCATTATTTTCTGTTTTCCATCACTCCGCCAATTTTGCACACAAGTTGCTACTATCCTTTTTATACCATGAACACTAACTTGCCTCAAGTTGGTTATGTGGTACTGTCATAAGTCTTCTGGACAAACAAAGGGTTTTTACAGTAAATTATAGGCTACCACTGCCATGATCACACAGAATAGTTTCCCAGATTTATTAGCTTAATTTCAACTCCCCTGCTGTAGTCATGGGAATTGAATTTATTTCCCCCAGAGCATTTGAAGTAACTCCAGTGACTGGTATCCCACCCCCAAGTCACACTTTATTTACACATGTCTCATTCAGAGTCAGGTACTAGTGTTAGTATCTCTGATATTAACCCTTTTTTAAATGTCATCTAGGGCTCCCTGATTGGAGCAGATTTACAGCTCCAATCTAGGAACTCATTCTACGACGTCCAGAGCTGACCTCACTAAGTCACTATAGCATTAACCTGGGATCTCTGTATTACTAGCCAACAGACCTTACGACTGCACTACCATTCACATTTTTAAAAAAACTGTTGACGCCATTATTTCATATTTTTAATCATTTTTGGTTTGGAGCTGTGAAAAGTGAGCTGAAAGTAACTTTTGAATTGTGAGCAGCAGCTTGTTTTCTACAAGGAGAACAAACAATCTGGTCAGGCCTGAAAGTCAATTGCAGGTTGTTTCTTGTTTTAAGAAGTGCTGTGTGGATACTTCAGTTCCAAAAAGACCTTCTGCTCAAACAGATTGCACGTTGAATGTAAACTGGCATCTCTTGGGGAACAGTCAGTCTGGCAAAGAGAACTGGTTTTTGGACTGTCTGGGTCAGAAGGATTGTGCCTGTGAAAGCTACGTGACAGAGGATTTATTGCTCCCTGGTTGTCCACTCATCAATTTACTGTTTGTTCAGAGAATAGAATCTCAGTTATAAGAATTAAATTAATATTCTTTGGAGCCTACTGGAAGCTGGTTCATAAATCTGAGCCGGATATAATCCCATATGCTGATGATGTTGCCTATGTTCGAGACTGCTCAAGTGTACTGATAATCACATCTTGTTTATTTTCCCTTTGATTTATTTCTTAACTATGTCTGTTCTTCTGTCTTTGTGAGAGAATGGGGTTTAGAATTAAAAAGGATTGAGTTTAAATTTTAAATATGAACTGGAGTACATTGTGGTTTAACTTTGTTTTGCCAAAGCTACCGTACTACTAATAAACTGTTAAATCCTTTGCTTACACTATAAATCTGGTATCTGTGGTATTGGTTATTTACAAAGTCTGGTTATAAGTAGTTGGAGTCAGTTTTGAGGATCATGGGGTATTTTATTTCTACTGTGTTGTGCATGCAACGATAGGGAGGCTGACTTGATTTGGCCATCTGTCTCCATGGCATAACTCTGGATGTTTGAGCCAAAGATCCTTGAATGCAGACAACGAAGGCTTGAATTTAGATTTTGGTACTTAGTGGGTAATCTGATATTAGGTTTGTACGCAGACTTATGATGTCACTGATAATTTTTATAAGGAATTTTGGAAGTGTCAGAAGGTTCCCTGGTGCAATTGCACAGTATGAATAAAGTTCCACTAGCAAAGTTAGCCAGCAGACTGGACATGAAGTTGCCAGAGCAAGCTAAGAAGGCAAACATTATAGATTTAATATCAGGGCAGTTGGGTCTAATAGAAATAGAGGGCCTAAATGGTACTGGTATGCATAGAGCCATAAGAAATATGAACAAGACTAGGCCATTAAGCCCCTTGGGCCTGCTTCAGCTTGCAATAGGATCATGGCTGATCCAACATTTTTCATGCTCATTTTTCTGCCCTTTGCCCTTGATTCTACTACTGATGAAGAATTTATCCTTTAACCTGCGCTCAAAGCTCTCTGTGGCAAGGATTCCAAAGACATTCAGCCCTTTTGAGATGAGATTATGCCATATGGTCCTAGACTCTCCTGTGAGGGGAAACATCCTTCAGTATTTACCCTGTAACCAATCTCCTTAAGAATCTTGTACATCTCAATGAAATCACCTCTTGTTCTTGTAAAATCTAGTGAGTAGAGTTCTAGCCTGTTTAACCTTTGCTCATAAGACAGTCCCTCCATTCCAGGGGTCATTCTAATGAACCTTCTCTGAACTGCCTCAAATAAAATGATAGCTTTCCTCATAAGGCAACCAACACTGCTCACAGTTCTCTGGATGTGATTTCAGCAGCGCCTTGTACATTTGCAGTGAGACTTCCCTACTCTAATACTTCTACCTCTTAAAGGCCACCATTTCATGAGCTTGCCTGATTATCCACTGTGTGCTAGCTTTCTGTTTCATGCAGAAGTACCCCCAGAACCGAGAGGAAAGAGAAAAGGGAGGAAAAAAAAGAGAGCGGGAGGGGGAATTTACATGACCAATGATACAACTAAAGTACATGATTGGAACAATTTAAAGTAGAGGGCTAGTCATAATTCATGGTTCACTCTGTTTAAGGTTGAACAAACTTTGCCAATATTAGAAGAGAAGAATGTGGAAGCAGTTTTCATCATTTGAGAAGGTCATAATCTAAATTTTAGTTGTATTTAAAAAAAAATACATTTATTCATTCATGTGATTATGGGCATCACTAGCTAGGTCAATGCTTATTACCCAGAGCAGTTAAGAGTCAACCACATTGCTGTGGGTTTGAAGTCACATGTATGCCACAGCAGGTAAGGATGAAAGTTTCCTTTTCTAATGGGCAATAGTGAACCATTTGGGTTTTTACAACAACCGGTGGTGGTTTCATGAAATTACATTTTTATTCATTTTAAATTTCACCATCTGCCATGGTGGGATTCAAACCAGTGTTCATGGGTATCTGGATTAATAGTCCAGTGATAATGCCAATTGGCCATTGCCTTCCCATGTTGTTGGCCAAAAGCAGATTGGACCATGCCCAAGCAAAAGCAATTGATTAGTACACCATAAGATTTATGCATCCCCATCGGATAAAGGTTCCAGAAATTATGAAGAAGTGAAAACTGATCTTCTAAGCATACACAAGCAGCGATTTCTGAATGTACAGTAACAGCTTGGAAAACTAATGTTGAGTTTGAGAGAGTTAAACAAAACAGTTTTGATGGGGTTGTTATGGACCAGGTCAGACTCCCTCAAAACATTTTTAAGGAGGTAGCCCAGACCCTAATTTTTCTAGTTTTAGGCAGATGTAAGGTGGATATCCCAGGAGTGATGCAGCTGGTCAAACCACTTGGCTTCAAGTAAAATAGAATTTATTTACAAGCCACTGAATGAAACGCAAACAATAGAAAACAGAATTTAGAATACCAATGATTTGAAAACCCAACTGACTCTATTGTAACTTAACGCTGTTCCAATTTCCTGCAACATCCCTGTAAACACACTCCTTGGCAAAAAAGGTAAATTCAGACCCAGGTTCTTACAAGAGAGATGTTAGGGATCGTTTTCTGAAGCATGGAACCTTTTTGCTATAGCTGCCTCTCTGTACCCAGGACTTTGTAACTGTTAAAACTAAACCAAACTAGAAAAATCCCTGAACTGGGAAAACTGGCCACTCCTTTTTCATTATGCAACTGTTTTTTTAAAAATAAAAAACCTAAAAGCCTTTTCCCTGATTGCTGCCTTAGGCAGTATCTGTTAGGTCCCTAAACCCAGACAAGTCGGAACCGCTACCTTTTACAGCCCCTTTTGGGGGAAAAAACATAACCTTGTCAAAGGAGCAGCATCGTCACAGATTGATAAAAGCAGTGAAAGCTGAAAATACATATGCTCTCAAACATTAATATTTTAGAAGAATTTAAAATTTCCCTACCATCTGCAATAAGGACTCATGTAGAGCAAAGAGTAGCAAGGGAACCAAAACTACTTTACCTACTTTGAAACTTCTAATAGTTGCATGTTTATCTGTCCACTGTCACTTTGTTTTGGGAAGTTATCGATGTTCCTGTGTAACTCTGTACAGCTCCTGTTAACTTCTTGACAAAGGTAGACACATACTTCAACATTGAAGATTCCGTTTTCTGACTTAAGTTATCTCAAATCTGTTTTAATGATACCATTATTTCATGGACATAAACTAAAGTCAATAGATTCATTTGTATAATCTCTGGTCTCAATTTCAACAATTAATGAGCAGTTATAGATGAAGCATCTAATTATGTAATCTACTTGAATGATATTGTATAGGATTATATGGAAGGAATATTTAGATCAGTTAGGAAACTTGTTTATATTACATTTGGCTTGGTTGGTATTCAATCTAGCAAAAAGTAAAATTACAGAAGGAAAGAAATAACATTCTTCGTCAAGCTGGAGGACAACAAGAGCTTTGGGCTTCCCCAGTCTTGAAGCAAAACAAGATTTTGAGATTTTTGAAAATCTGTAGATTTAATTAAAGTTTATATCAAATTTTAGCACAATAGCCATACCCTTAACCAACTTATTACTCAAACCAATGAAGAGGACGTAGTCAACCGAATGCTAGGTCACCTTTGAAAAAGCTAAAAGCATTCTTAACGATTGAATGTTTTATTTTAGCTGTGTTGTAAATCCAGTGTTAGTGAGTCTGAATTTGTCTGTTTTGCTATGCAGTAACACTTCATATACAGTTCTGATCACCACAGTATACAGTACTCCTATTGTAGTCTAATCCATATTTTGTGCAGTTGCAGCATAATTTCCCTCCACTTGCCTTTATTAGCTGAGGCGTAGAATAGAAGTATGAATCTTTATTCTGTACTTTGGCTGATACAGTCAACTATTCCATATGCTGACTATAACCACCTTATCTGCTTGCCCTGTTGCTTTCAACAATCTGTTTTGCATATTAAGTCCCTCTCATCTTCATCCCTTCCATGGTTATACCATTTTTGTTTCCTAAGTTTTCGAAGTTTATATAATCAAAGTTTGTGAGAAGATTTGTAGCTCGGGTGCTTGTTGTTGTGGTTCTGTTCGCCATACTGGGAACTTGTGTTGCAGACGTTTCGTCCCCTGTCTAGGTGCCATCCTCAGTGCTTGGGAGCCTCCTGTGAAGCACTTCTGTGCTGTTTCCTCTGGCATTCATAGTGATTTGTATCTGCTACTTCCAGTTGTCAGTTCCAGCTGTCGGCTGCAGTGGCCAGTATATTGGGTCCAGGTCGATGTGCTTATTGATTTGAATCTGTGGATGAGTGCCATGCCTCTAGGAATTCCCTGGCTGTTCTCTGTTTGGCTTATCCTATGATAGTAGTGTTGTCCCAGTTGAACTCATGTTGTTTGTCATCTGTGTGTGTGGCTACTAAGGAGTGTGTGTCTTACCGCAAATTCAACCCAAACTCTGGGTCAGAAATGTAGATGATACCTTTGTAATCATTAAAAACACAGAAATAGAGAACGCACACCGGATCATCAACTCCACACTCACAGGAATCCAATTCACTAGAGAGGAAGCAAAGGACAACCAACTCCCATTCCTAGACGCATTCCTGGTACAGAGAACACTGAACGGAGAATTCACCACAAAGGTATACAGGAAAGCCATTCACACAGACCAAGTCCTAAATTACAAAAGCAGCCACCCCAACACACACAAAAGAAGTTGCATCAAGACACTGTTCAAAAAGGCCACAACACACTGCAGTACACCAGAATTGCAAAAAGAAGAAGAACAACACCGATACAATGTATTCGCCAAAAATGGATACCCCCACAATGTCATCAACAGATGCCTAAGGGAAAGACAACGGAATGAGGACATGCCACAACCCAAAGGACTAGCCACGCTACCATACATAAAAAACATTTCTGAACTGACAGCCAGACTACTGCGACCACTAGGACTCATAACAGCACACAAACCAACAGCCACTCTCAGACAACAACTCACCAGAACGAACGACCTGATACCCAGCATGAGCAAAACCAATGTAGTGTACAAAATCCCATGCAAGGACTGCACAAAGCACTACGTAGGACAAACAGGAAGACTGCTAACGATCTGCATCCATGAACACCAACTAGCCATGAAACGACATGACCAGCTATCCTTAGTAGCCACACACACAGATGACAAGCAACATTAGTTCGACTGGGGCAACACTACTATTATAGGACAAGCCAAACAGAACAACCAGGGAATTCCTAGAAGCATGGCACTCATCCACAGATTCAATCAATAAGCACATCGACCCGGACCCAATATTCCGGCCACTGCAGCCAATAGCTGGAACTGACAACCGGAAGCGGCAGATACAAATCACTACAAATGCCGGAGGAAGCATCACAGAAGCGCTTCACAGGAGGCTCCCAAGCACTGAGGATGTCACCTAGACAGGGGACGAAACGTCTGCAACACAAATTCCCAGCTCGGCGAACAGAACCACAACAGTTTATGTAATGGTTTTCAAAGACACCCTTTCACTCATCAAACCCAAATGGCCATTAGATATCCCTCTGTTCTAATCATATTTTCCATCACTTTTCTATGCTATGGCCTTTCAGTTGCTCATCTGTTTAGTTCTTAAATATCTTGAGAGCTCCTGCTTCTACCAACATTTTAGACAGTGAGTTGCAGAAGCCCACAACATTCTGGGTGAACTTTTCTCCCCCCTCAAATGTTGTGCAAACCTGCTGCTTACTATAAAACAATGTCCTAGTTATTGACCCTGTTACTATTGAGAAAGTTTAGGATAGTGGGAACTAATATATGCCCCTTGCAGCTTTGCACACCCCAACATCCACCTGCTGCAGCTTCCAAGCTTTTTTTGGGGCTGGTTTCCTTAGAACAATCTAGTGTCACAGTGAATTGCACCAGCCCAAGGAATGTCATCTGCATCCTTGACCATCAGTCGTTGCTCACCTAAGTCTATCTCTGCCAACCAGGTCACAATGGCCTATTGTTGGGCAGAGCTAGTACGAGGTCACTTGATTCACTTTGAGTTAAGAGTTCAAAATGAAAATCTTCAACATGATAAAGGATGAAATGCTCGTGCTCAGGTTACAAGTATGCCTACATTTTGTATTCAGTAATTTAATCTGGAGTGTAGCTTAACATTCCAGAAAAGT
Source organism: Chiloscyllium punctatum (assembly GCF_047496795.1). NCBI lineage: Eukaryota > Metazoa > Chordata > Chondrichthyes > Orectolobiformes > Hemiscylliidae > Chiloscyllium > Chiloscyllium punctatum. The sequence continues at coordinate 85,505,329 of NC_092746.1, read as the reverse complement.
GGCTGTTGCTGCCTCGGAAATCTCAATCTCACCCTGACCCTTTGGGAGGACTTGGAGTGAGTTATTGATCAGTTTAATTGCTGTTTCACCATTGCTTTTTATGACTGAAAGTATGAGTGTCAGAATTGTATATACCTGTCCATGTGTGGTTAGTTGTACTTTATAGAGATTCATAATTGCTTTAGTCCTTTGGTAAACTTTTCCAAAATCTGGAGTGCTTTACCGAAGCAAAGCACTATGGATGTTGAATGAATGTTGAATGAAAAACCAAAAATGCTGCAGATACTTGGCAGATGAGGTAGAACCCATGGAGAGAAACCGTTTCTGGGCTAGCCTTCATTGCACTTGAGAAGGAGGTGGAGAGCTGCCTCCTTTAACTGCTCTATTTGGTGTAGGTACAATGGCACCTTTTTAGTGGCTGTTTCTTTTTTTCTAATCATTGATGGGTGTGTGCTTTGCTGTCTGGGCCAGCATTTATTGCCATTTCTAGTTGCCCTTGAGAAGGTTAGTGGTGAGCTGTCTTCTTGAAATGCTGCAGTCCATTTGGTGTTGGTACATCCACGGTGCTATTAGGAAAGAAGTTCCAGGATATTGATCCAGCATCACGTTTGAGTTGGTGGTGTGTGGCTTGGAGAGGAACCTGCATCTAGATGTGTCAGTGAAGTGAGTTGCTTTGTTATGAATGGCGTTAAACAGCTTAAAGGTTTTTGGAGTTGCACTTGTCCAAGCAAGTAGGGAGTACTCTGTCACACTTCTGACTTGTGCCTTGTAGATGTTGGATAGGCTTTGTGGGGCATCGGGAGATGAGTTACTTGCAGCAAGATTCCCAGCATCTGACTTGCTGCTGTAGCCCCAATATTTATTTGACAAGTTCAGTTCTGTTTCTCATCAGTGGTTATCTCCGGGATGGTGATAAGACCATAAGACATAGGAACGGAAGTAAGGCCATTCGGCCCATCGAGTCCACTCCGCCATTCAATTATGGCTGATGGGCATTTCAACTCCACTTACCCGCATTCTCCCCGTAGCCCTTAAATTCTTGATGTCACAAGGAATTATCAATTTCTGCCTTGAAGACATTTAGCGTCCCAGCTTCCACTGCACTCTGCGGCAATGAATTCCACAGGCCCACCACTCTCTGGCTGAAGAAATGTCTCCGCATTTCTGTTCTGAATTTACCCCTCTAATTCTAAGGCTGTGTCCACGGATCCTAGTCTCCTCGCCTAACGGAAACAATTTCCTAGCGTCCACCCTCTCCAAGCCATGTATTATCTTGTAAGTTTCTATTAGATCTCCCCTTAATCTTCTAAACTCCAATGAATACAATCCCAGGATCCTTAGCCGTTCCTCATATGTTAGACCTACCATTCCAGGGATCATCCGTGTGAATCTCCGCTGGACACGCTCCAGTGCCAGTATGTCCTTCCTGAAGTGTGGGGACCAAAACTGGACACAGTACTCCAAATGGGGCTTAACCAGAGCTTTATAAAGTCTCAGTAGCACAACGGTGCTTTTATATTCCAACCCTCTTGAGATAAGCGACAACATTGCATTCGCTTTCTTAATCACGGACTCAACCTGCATGTTTACCTTTAGAGAATCCTCGACTAGCACTCCCAGATCCCTCTGTACTTTGGCTTTACGAATTTTCTCACCGTTTAGAAAGTAGTCCGTGCTTTTATTCTTTTTGCCAAAGTGCAAGACCTCACATTTGCTCGTATTGAATTCCATCAGCCATTTCCTGGACCACTCTTCCAAACTGTCTAGATCCTTCTGCAGCCTCCCCACTTCCTCAGTAGTACCACCTAACTTTGTATCATTGGCAAACTTCACTAGAATGCCCCCAGTCCCTTCATCCAGATCATTAATATATAATGTGAACAGCTGCGGCTCCAACACTGAACCCTGCGGGACACTGCTTGTCACTGGCTGCCATTCCGAAAAAGAACCTTTTATCCCAACGCTCTGCCTTCCTCAATCCATACCAGTAGCTTACCTCTAACACCATGGGCCCTCACCTTGCTCAGCAGCCTCCCATGTGGCACCTTATCAAAGGCATTTTGGAAGTCTAGGTAGACCACATCCACTGCGTTTCCCCGGTCTAACCTACTTGTCACCTCTTCAAAGAACTCCAACAGGTTTGTCAGGCACAACCTCCCCTTACTAAATCCATGTAAGAGGGGGATTCAGTGATCATGATACTCTTAAATGTCAAGGGACAATGGTTGTATTCTCTTGTTCTATACAAGTAACATTACCAATGTTATTTGGCACTTATTATCCCAAGCCTGGAGATTGTCCAGGTCTTGTTACATTTGGCCTGAGACTGTATCAGCATCCGAGGATTCGTGAATGGTGCCGAACTTTCTGCAATCACCAGTGAACATGCCCATTTCTAACCATATGATGGAGAAGAGGTCACTCCTGAAGCATTTCTGTTTTTTTTTTGCATCCTCTCACTGAAATTACATTTAAAAGGAGAAAGGCCTGGCAGCGGACCACATGGCACTGCAGTCCAAACACCACACTCTTTTCCTACCCCCCCCCCCCCCACCAAACAAAGAGACGCAGAGCCTGAAATTTCACTAGGGGACTTTTAATCCCTTTCTCACTGAACTCCGCATGGGGGCTCGAGCCCCAGTTTCTCAGTGTGTCGAGGGCTCGAACCTCGATTACACCCCCCCACCCCAATGCAGCGCAGAGGACTGGAACCTCTGTTTGTCAGCGTGCTTATGAAACTGTGTCTCTCGACACAACTAATTTGAGGAATCCATAGCATAGATAGTGATCGAATGAGGGGACTGTCTCTGGCACACAGGATTATTGAGAGGGACCAAGGTTTAAAATCTTACCTAGTTAGCCCATCTGTCTCAAGATACCGATGTTCCCGGTGATCGCTGACAGTCCAATCATAACTATTCATTTGGATTCTGCCATCTATACCAATATTGTCATTCCATTTTCCCCACCTCAGTTGAAGCAAAACGCTCAGATACAGTATAGTTTTACCACCTCCATCTTTATTCTGGGCCCTGGAGGGAGAGAGAATGATTGCCCCATGTGCACAGGGTCACGAGTTCTTGGACTTCTCTCTCGAACAGCAGTTTCTTAACGAATTATATAGTCATTTTACAGGAAGGAGCATCCAGATAAGGCAACACATTTTGATTGGGTGACCATTTATAATCAGTGAGTGTCCATAGTAAAGATTAATCCATCTGCTATACGATGAATAACTGGCTTCACATATGAAAACTTTTCACCTTGTTAAACTGGCCTTACATACTGAATGCTTCCAATATTGTTAAATGACTCTGTATTATGAATGCTTTTCCACCTGTTAACCCATTACCCTTGCCTCCAGCACTCCATTGCTAACTGCAAGTTCTTAATTGATCTGAGTTATACTTAGCCGAATCTCTTGTTTCACAAATCTCAAAACTTAATTCTTTCCCTACCTGCTCATACCCTGTATACATTCTCAGAATGATAAGGGGGGGGTGGGTGGGCGGCACTTCTATTGCCTTAGTCTTTTGGTGGTTTTGTGTGGATCTGAAGCTACTATGGAATCTATAATCTGATTATCTGAAGAATCTGAACGAAAACCTACTCTTAATATTGTAACATTCAGAGTTCATTAATTAATTCAAGAAAAACAGCCCCGTGTAAAATGTCCTTATCTATGTAAGAAATTGCAGCTGTACATCCTATGTTGACCAGTAACTTTGGTTAAACAACCTTGCTATTATTCGACTTGCTGAGACTACATTATATTTAGCAAATATTTTCCAAGATGTTCTGTCTACTGTCAGCCATATTCTGTTGCATTCCATTGGCCATTTTCTGTTCAGTTATGGGCAGCCGTCGGCTGTTTTGTGCTACTTCATTTCAGGCAGCCCTAACCAGTAGACTATCAAAGGTTATAGGTGAAGGCGGGGGAATAGGGTTGAGAAACATATCAGCCATGTTTGAATGCAGAGTGGATTCAGTGGGCTGAATGGCAATTCTGTTCCCAACACTTATGGTCTTACAGTGATGCTGGTGATCTCTGGAGGAGGCCAAAATAGACCATCCACTGGCTGAGGACCACTCTGACTGCTTTAATCGTATCTTTTCCATTGATGTGCTGGATTCTTCCATTATTAGAGAAGGGATGTTTGTGGAGCCACCTTCAGTAAGTTGTTTAATTGTCCAGTATTGATGCTAGATATGGCTAGACTAGGGAAATTAAACCTGATCCCTAGGTTGTGGGATTGGTTGGTTCTGTCTATCACTTGTGTTCTTTGGCAGGTGAACCGTCATGGTTTGTAGCTTTACCAGATTGACACAGTATTTTTAAGTATGTCTCGTACTGCTCTTGCCATTTCCTTCTGCACTATTCATTGAGCTAGAGTTGATCCCCAGGTTTGATTATAATGGTAGAGTAGAGATGGACAAAGAGGTCGTAAATTGTGTTGATTTGCAATTCTGCTGATTGTCCACGGCATCCCATGGACGTCAAGTCTGAGTGCTAAACCTGTCCAATTTAGCATGGTTATAGTATTACACAGCATGATTGAGTCTATTCTCAATGTGAACACTGGTCATCAACTGCACAAGGACTGAGACGGTCACTCTTACTGATGCTGACATGGATGGGTCCATCTGTTACACGCAGATGGATGAGGTTAAATACGTTCTTTCCTTTCTTGGTTCCTCACCATCTGCAGCAGACCCAGTCAAGCAACTTAGACTTTAGAATTTGACCAGGTCAGTTTTTTGTGACACTGGGTAAACCCCTCTGCTGAATTAAACGAGCCACATAGAAAGGATTGACCTCCTTCTGTAATCTTTTAAAATTGGAGAGGCAAAGAACTTTCCCAGAGGTCACTATTTAAAGTAAAAATTAACAACTTTAAGTCCAACAGAGAATATTAAAACCAGCAACTATTTACAACTCCTTTCTCTTCAACCTATCTATTCCTCCCACTCTACAATACTAGTCTGGTTAAAAAATCCCGATTGGGGGATCTAAGATGGCGATCTGAGAAGATCACACTGCAGAGCTTTGCATCGCAGCAGGAGCAGGACGGTCCTTTAACCCGCCCAACCCAGGTCATCAGGATTTCTTGGGGCGTTGGAAAGATTGTGGAGCCCCAAGAAACTTTTTAAAAATCGACTTACCTATATTTTCAGCTGTCCAGAAATGCCTAAAAAGGGAGGAGGAGCATCCAAGGCCAGGTCTGCAGCTCAGCCTGCAGCAGCCTCTGAGCCCATTACACTTCAGGACCTGGTGAACCAGCTCTCGAAATCTCGCGAGATGCTGGGGAAACAGATTGAAGAGAAACTGGCTCCAGTCTCTCTCCTGCTGCAGAAGCATGAGCAGTAGCTGGGAGACCTGGAGAAGAGGACGGATGAGGTGGAGCACAGGTTCACAGTGGTGGAAGCTGATGCCAGTTCATTCAAGGATGAGATCAAAGCCCTGAAGACACAGGTTCGTAATTTGTGTGACCAAGTGGATGATCTTGAAAACGGGCAGGATAAAAAACATTCGGATCATCGGTCTGCCTGAGGGTAAGGAAGGTGAGTGGCCTGCGGAATTTGTTGAAGACTGGCTTCTGAAACTCGACTTGGAGACTGGCATGAGAGCATTGAAAATAGCGAGGGCTCACCAGGTCGCAGCGCGGAGGTCGGGTCTGGGTCAATGCCCTTGTCCTTTCCTGGTGTGGTTCCATCATTACTGAGATAAGGAGAGTGTCATGGAGGCTTCCAGACTCCAGGGGAAGGATCCAAAGGCCCTAATTTACAAGGGGTCTAAGATCATTTTTTTTCAGGACTTTTCAGCAGCTGTGATCCAGAAACGAAAATCGTATGATAGTGTCAAGAGAAGACTGAAGGAGCTTGGGATTCAGTACTCCGAGATATCCGGCAGTGCTTCGGATCACCTTAGATGGATCCATGCATCTCTTTGACACGTTGGAGAAGGCAAGAGACTTTGTGGACAAACTAACCTAATTTAAACAATTGTAGTATGTATAAATATTGTTGCTTGGGTATATGTTTATCATTCTGTAAAAGAAATGGAGGAAATCCAGTTGGAGCTTTGTTTTTCCCCCTTTTGTTTCCTCTATTGATGATCATTTGGTTCAAACTATGTCTGGCGGTGGTTAAGATGTACATTTTAAATTTCTAAGTTAGGACATACCAAAGGATGGGTGGAATATTTATTCACCCTTCTTTTTATAAGTGTTTTTTTATTCATATTGATATTCTATGGGGTGTTTATTCTGTTTAGCTTGTGCTTGCGATGTGGCTCTAGCTGGGAGAAGTGAAGGTGGTTGGGATAGTTAGATGCCTATTTATGGGCAGTTTGGGATGGGTAGTTGCCCCCCCTGGGCAGGGGTTGAGTTCCCCTAATCAGCGCTATTGGCGCTTTTATATGTTGGTTTGTTTTCTGGTTTTTGTTTTTTATTTTTTATTTTTAATAATTTTGTATGTTTGTTAAATGTAGTGGTTTTAGTTTATGTAGTGTTTATATTTGGTGGACCATGTGATACTAAGGTTCAGCAATTTTATGGTTTGGGTTCCTCCTCTCTGGAATTTAAATGTAATGGCAGAAGATTATGGCTAATGATTTGATTAAATGGTGCACCTGGAATATCAAGGAAAGTCACTCACCAACTAAGAGGAAGAAGGTACTCTTGAGTCTTAGAAAGGAGAAGGCGGATATTGCTTTGTTACAGGATACACATTTCGATGACAAGGAGCTTCTGAAATTACAGCAGAATGGCTTTGACGGAGTTCATTTTTCATCATTTAATACCAGACGTAGGGGAGTGGCTATATTGGTTAGGAAAAATCTCTCACTTGCATTGTTGGAATGTGTTAAAGACACACCTGGGCGGTTTGTAATTCTTAAAGCCTTGATAAATGGGGAAGAATATGGTATTTTAAATGTTTATTGTCCTCCAGCTCATCCTCTTAAATTCTTGGTAGATGTTTTTTCTAAACTGATAAGTCTCAAGTCTTGGCACGGCATTATAGGGTGAGATTTTAACTGCCTCATAGACCCCAGAGTAGACAGGTTGTTTAAAGGTCCTTCGATACCCTCTGCACAAACTAAACAGTTATTGGGTTTGTGTGGTGAATTAGGGTTGGTGTACGTCTGAAGGTGTCTGCACGTAGGGATTTCACGTTTTTCTCCAATCTGCATAGATGTTACATGAGGATTGATTTTTTTTTCTGACCCCTGCGGTAACCCTGGATCTGGTGGCATCCTGTACGATTGGTAATATTGCCATCTTTGATCATGCTCCATAGTACCTCCTGGTCAAGATTAAGGATGTTACAGTGGATTCAAGGTACTGGCGAATGGACCCCTTTATTCTCATGGACAGTAAGTTTGTGGACTATTTCTCTAGGGAATTTCGGGCATTCCTAGACATCAACATAGGCTCGGTTGATAGTTCATCTGTTCTCTGGGAAACTGCCAAAGCTTATGCCAGGGGGTTAGTTATTCCACCAGTAGGAGGCGGCAGAAGGGTGAGCAGCAACATCTCCTTGAAGCACAGTTGAAGGCAGCCGAGAAGGCCTATTTTGACAGACCCTCGTTGGTCAAACTACAGAGGATTACGGCACTGCGGTCTGCACTAAATTCCGTGCTCACGCAGACGGCAACGAAGGAGCTGTCTTTTGCAAAGTAAAGGTTATACGAGCATGGTGACAAGCCAGGCCAAATACTTAGCATACCTTGCCAGAAAGAGAAGTGTCCCACAAACCATTACAGTGACTAGGGAGGAGTCTGGAAACCTAACATGTGATTCTAAAAAGATTAATGTGGCATTCCAGAGATTTTACTCTTAAATTATACTAATCTGAGGATTATGAGGAGGGGCAGGGCCAAAATGGAATCTTTTTTTAGAGATCTGAAGCTCCCAGGTGTGACTCCCGAACAACAGTCCTTTCTCAATGCCCCATTATCAGAGCAAGAAGTGCAAGAAGCTGTGAGGCAGCGTCAGAGTGGAAAGGTGCCTGGTCCTGACGGATTTCCCAGTGAATTCTATAAGGAATTTAGAAGTATACTGTCAGGCCCGATGCTGAATATGCTTAATGATTCATAGTCATGATTGTCTCCCACCATCTCTGAGAGAGGCCAATATTTCACTTATCCTTAAAAAAAGGGAAGGATCCGGAAGACTATGCTTCACACAGGCCCATCTTGCTCCCTCTCTAAGGCTCTTGCGTTAAGGCTAGAGACTGTGTTACCCTCTATTATTAATGAGGATCAGACTGGCTTCATAAAGGGTCGCAGATCCTCCAATAATGTTAGGAGGCTGCTTAACGTAATTCAAGCATGCCAACAGCAGTCAATACAGGGATTGGTGGTTTCTTTAGATGCAGAGAAGGCATTTGACAGAGTTGAGTGGCCATACCTTTTCTATACTCTAGACCGGTTTGGTCTGGGCGAAGTTTTCATAAGATGGGTAAAGGTTCTTTACAGTGTACCTCTCACGGCAGTCATTACCAACTGGGTACGATCAAGCAATTTTAATATTTCTAGGGGCAGCCGGCAGGGCTGTCCCCTTTCAACCTTCCTTTTTACATTGGAGATTGATTCGTTGGCAAAGGCCATTCGTGGGGGTCTCAATATATCAGCTCCAGAAGTGGGGTCAAAATTACATAAGATCTCGCTGTATACAGACGATGTTCTAGTTTTCTTGACAAATCCAGCAGTTTCAGTGCCTTGCCTGATACAATGCATTCACGCATTTGGCACTTTTTCAGGGTATAAGATTAATTTTGCTAAATCAGAGGCTATGTCTATGGGTGGTCTTATGAAAGAGCTGGCTCTTGAGAGTGACTATAGATTCCCATTTTGGTGGTCACAGGGGGGTTTTGTGCATTTGAGCATATTCATTACTCCAGTTCTGGATTGGCTGTTCAAAGCCAATTTTACTCAATTATTTGAAAAAATTAAACAAGATCTCCAAAGATGGGAGGCACTTCTAGTCTCATGGTTGGGTCAGATAGCACTTATTAAGATGAATATTCTCCCTTGTTTGCTATACCCTATACGGATGCTCCCCCTGATTTTCAATAAACAAACACTCAGGAGACTGAACGATTGGTTCAGCTCCTTTATCTGGCACCATAAACGGCCCCTTATTAAATTAGCCAAACTGCAGTTGCCTCACAGATTGGGGGGAGTAGAGCTTCCGGACACTAAAAAGGACCAATTAATTTCGCTTTTGACCTACGTGAGTGATTGGGTTTGTGGGGACCGTCTTTCAATATGGCTAGATATCGAAACCTCCCAGGCAAGATGCCCCCTTACCAGTTTGCTGTTTTTGGACAAGGTGAGGACAGTTAGGGAATATTGCCATAACCCAATAAGTCACCAATACTGTTAAAGCATGGAGGGCAATTCAGCAGAGGGAAGGTAATATTGGCAAAACATCTTTGTTTACGCCTTTAGTGGGTATGCCGGGTTTTCAACTGGGTATGATAGATTCAGGATTTAAGCGTTGGGTAGCTAGTGATATATCTTGCATGGGTGATTTATTTGAGGGAGATGGAATGATGTCCTTCGATCAGTTAGTACGGACGTATGAGTTACCTAATAGAGACCTCTTTTGTTTTTTTTCAAGTTAGGGATTTTATTCAAAAAAAGACCACACTTCTAACCCCTACAAATCTGACATAGAAAGAGGGGTACTAAGGGCCAAGAGTACACTCTCTGTCAGTACTTTATATCACTAATTGGGGGGGTGCCACCTCAGATGAGTCTGATCGACTCTGCAAAATCTGGGAGAGAGAGCTGGGTGTTGAAGTCTCCTGAGAGGCATGGGAGGATATTTGGGAGAATGCAAGGAAGACATCAATTTGTAATAGGACCCATGCTTTACAGTTGAAGATTCTCCACAGGATCCACTTGGCCCCAGATCGTTTGTCAAAATTTAAACCAGGGATATCTTCAGCATGTCCCAAGTGCAAGGTCTGTACGGGCACTCTTACCCATTGTCTTTGGTCTTCTGACAGACTTCATACATATTGGAGCGCTGTGGTGGGTGCAGTGGAGAGGATTTTAGGTGTAGGAGTGGAGAAGGACCCTATTTCTCTCCTTTTGGGCCTACCCATTGTATTTTCTGCAGACGCGCGTAAGAAAAACCTTTTCAATATTCTTATGTTCTTGTGGAAGGAAGAATATCTTGCTAGGTTGGATATCCGAAAACCCTGTCGGGTTGGCGGAAGATTGTTATGGAGCATATTCCCCTGGATTTTTTCACAAATATAGTACACCACAAAACTGAGAATTTTTCCAAGACATGGCAACCCTTTTTGAAATATCTGGACACATATTTATCTGCCACACTAACAAGGGCTTTTATATAGCCGGAACGATTGTGTTTCACAAGTCCAATATCCATGGAGGAGGAACTGTGAATGTATGAGTGTTTTGTTTGGCTGGGCTGAGTTATTACTATTTATTTATTTGTTATTTATTTAGTTAAATAGCTAGTTTAGGTTTTTTAAATTTTATACTTCTCTATATATGTTTATACATTCGTATAGGAGGGTGGGTTGGGGAATTTTCTTTATTTGGGTTTACTTTTGTACTATTTTTGTACTGTTTTGAATTGCATTGTTTTGTACTTGTAATATTTAAAAATCTATTTTTTTCTTAATAATATATTATTTAAAAAATCCCAATATAAGATTTACAAAAAAAAATTCAACTTTCAAAACTAGTCAGCTGTCGAATCTTCTCTTTGTATCTTCCTCAGCAGATTTTCCTCTGTCGCCTTTTCGATGCTCTGCCAAGCTAACTTATAGGCAGGTACCTTTCAGAGAGCTGTTCTGTTGGCAGTCTGAACTTGTTGGTGGCTTGGCAAATTTCCTCCTAACTGTTCAAAATGTCGAGTTTTATACCCCAAAACATTGGATCGTTTAATTGGTTTTAATATGACCAAAACACAAAATTCAAATTTGATTGAATTTTGGCATCTTGGGCATAATTTTTAACTGGTCAAATTTGAATTTGTTTTTGTAACATTGCACTATTGGTTTCACAGTCAAATGTTGCATTTTAAATTCTTTTCGCACACTGTGGGCGTCTCTTAAAGGTACAGTATACGCCTACACCTTCATAACAAGTTGATCAATGTTGATGTTTCCAACCCACTCTTGGTGTACACTGAAGGTTCCCCCCCCTTGACACCCTTGGTGCTTCTTCCAAATGCAAGGAGGAGAGCTAATCTATTGCGGAGAGGAGAGGGGAAGAGTGCTATATGATAGTTGGCACATTATTTATCTTGATGCCATGAGACTTCATGGTGGCTTGTTGAGCACTCTTGGGGTAGCTTTTTCCAGTTTGTCAGCCCCCTGCTGGGTCTGTCCTGCCAGTGGGATGTGACACCACCACGGATGGTGGGTGGTGTCAGTCATTAATTCTATGGGTATGACTTTCGAGCTGTTACTGTGAGATAGTTCTCATAATTTTGGCATTAATCCCTAGATGTTGGTAAAGAGGACTTGGCAGGGCTGACAGGCTTCATTTTGCTGTCATTTCTGTGCCTAAGTCGATGCCATGTAGCCCATTCAGTTTCCTTTTCTAGCAGTTGATGCAACTGACTGACTTGCTAGACTATTTCAGAGAGCAGTTAAGAGTCAACCCCATTATGGATCTGGAGTCCAATGTGGGTCACTCCAGATAAGGGCATCTCCTTCCATTAAGGCCATCAGTGAACCAGATGGATTTTTATGACAATTGGTGATAGTTTTGTGGTTGATTAGTAGATTTTTAATTCCAGGCATTTTTGTGGAATTCAAATTTTACAATCTGGATTACTAACATGAAACTACCACGATGCCACAATTTCCTCTTAATGGCAAGATCCTGGAAGTTGTGGATCAATTTCTGTATCTTGGGAGCCTTCTATCAGTAAAGGTAGACGCAAATGACAAAATTTAAGTATGCCAGCTCAGCCTTTGACTGAGTAATGGAGAAAAGCTGTTTGAGTGCCACGATCTAAGCTTGTGGTTTACCAAAGAACAGTAATTCAGATGCTCCTATGTTTTTTTTAAATCTTGGATGACTAACAGCAGGAAGTACAAGTTGCACTGGAACAGTTAGTGTTTCTAAATAAACCTGTTGGACTATAACCTGGTGTTGTGATTTTTTAACTTTGTCCACCCCACCCCACCCCACCACTGTACCTCCAAATCATGGAAAAGTATCATCAGTAATGTCTCCAAGAACCTGCAAATGTGGCAAATAAGCTGCTCCAACAGTAATGTCTTGTCATAAATCAAATTTCCCAACATAATGCTAACCATTCAAAATCAACTGTGCTGGGTAGGACACGTTATTGTGCCTGACACCAGATTCCTAAATTAATTGCTCTATTGGGACTTGATTGTGACAGGAAACTCTTCAAAGGACAGTAACTGTTTTTCAAACATACCTGAAGTGGTGAAACATGTCTCCTGACGCATTGCAGAGGCTCGCTTGTGACCAACTGAAGAGCAAAAACAAGCTGTTTTGGTAAAGCACTCGACATATTGAGCGGTTTTGTTGGAAGCTTGTGCAGCCAAAATTGAGGCACCAAAGGGAATATAAAAATCTATAAGTTGCCCAACATATGGTAGAATCTGCAGATCAAGAATTGCACTTAGCAGTCTCCGGTTGAACCTGAGTGAAATCAAGTCATCCTCAATTGTTGTCACTTCCTACTTGTGACTTTTTTGCACATCAATGCAATTCCATTTATAGCTATTGTTCACTTTTTTGATTTTGTGAATTTTCATTCCACTGTGGAAGTTTGTTTCCTGTACTCCTCTTTCGTCCCTTGATGAAATAATTGCTTGTGTGTGTGATGTGACATTGTATCAAAAGCCTTTCTGCATTCATAAGCCTATTAACGTTGACAAACTTTTTATTGTCAACGAGGTTGTCAGTTTTGGTTTTGAAGGGCTTCATTAAATTTGTTCAGCAAAAATGAACTCTTTAAAACTCTGTGCGACTTCTTATCTGTTCACTATCACTTTTTAACATACTTTACCGATCTGAGGTATGAGTTCATTATTAACCTCCTGTTTTCTGGGTCATCCTGATGCTAGTTTTCATAAGCTTGGTTGAAATGTTACTGGTTTTCCATCCTTGGTTACTATTCTTCCTTCAATGTCTTAAAGTGGTGGCAACAATTTTATTATTTTGGCATAATAGTTTGTGGTGTCTGAGCTATGGTGCTGCTTTGGGTAGACTGTGTAACACACTTGCCAACAATCAAACATGTTTGTCCAGATAAATCTTAGAAAAGATGATTTACTTGCTTACTATTAGTGTTTTTATCATGGCATTCCTTAATTCGCTTACAACTGTTCCGTCCATTTCTCATGACAAAAATATGCATATCCTGTGACAAATCTTGGGAGTTTTTTGTCATAAGTGATTGAGATTTTCTTCATTTGAAGTCTGCCATTGTATTGACAAATGAGTAAAATGAGAATAGTCAGGTGGATTTTGCTCAAATTGAATAAAATGATCCAAAATTATTTTAAAGTAAACATGCTGCTTCTGTAACTTTGTGAACCAACTATTGACATGTAATAGTAATTTTCAACAAAAATGTTTGAAGATCTTAATGTATGCGAGTTATTGTGTTAAACTGTTCAACATTCTGTGTTGAAAGACAGTGTCAGGAAGGAAATTTTGGATAAAAATGCATGAAGTTGAGTCATATGTATAGCTCAAGGTCATTCAACCGAACTGATGTATGCTGATATTTATGTTCCACATAAAACTCCTCTTCCTAACCCTATCAGCATCTCATTGCATTCCTATTTATCATGGTGCTTATCTGCTGCCCCTTAAGGACACCTGTGGGTTTGTCAACTGTTTCATATTGTGACAAGCTCTGTAGTCTTGCTGCTATTTGAGTCTTTCCTCAGTTCTTTCTTGGAAGTGGTGACTACCTTGTGTCTATGATGTCCAGTTTCACTTCACAAGTCGCATAGTCGCAATGAGTTGATTCCACTTGCCAAGTATCAATAATATATGTAAGTGTACAGTGTCATATGGAATACCCTGTCAATAGCCATTCTCTAATGCTTAACCCAAGTAGGTCCACTTCCTGATGAAGGGCTTTTGCCCAACGCGTCAATTTTCCTGCTCCTCAGATGTTGCCTGAACTGCTGTGCTTTTCCAGCAGCACTCTCATCCACTTAACATGAAAGTCAAGGCAATTAAACCAGAAACACTTTTCAAATGTGAGTGACTTCAGCTGAATCAAAATACATCCCCAAATGCAACAAGACTTAATTTTATATAGTGCCTATAACCAGGGGAGCAGGATAGCATTTTTCCCAATGTCCTTTGTGCAGCGTTCCCTGCTTTTTGATTTTCATGAGCTGCTTTTCCACTCACTCTAATTCAGAGTCAGAGATGTACAGCATGGCAATAGACCCTTTGGTCCAACCCGTCCATGTCGACCAGATATCCCAACACAATCTAGTCCCACCAGCCAGCACCCGGCCAATATCCCTCCAAACCCTTCCTATTCGTATACCCATCCAATTGCCTCTTAAATGTTGCAATTGTACCAGCCTCCACCATTTCCTCTGGCAGCTCACTTCATACATGTACCGCCCTCTGTGCGAAAAAGCTGCCCCTTCGGTCTCTTTTATATCTTTCCCCTCTCACCCTAAACCTATGCCCTCTAGTTCTGGACTCCCCGACCCTAGGGAAAAGACTTTGCCTATTTACCCTATCCATAATTTTGCAAACCTCTAAGGCAACTCCTCAGCCTCCGATACTCCAGGGAAAACAGCCCCAGCCTGTTCAGCCTCTCCCGCTGGCTCCAATCCTCCAACCCTGGCAACATCCATGTAAATCTTTTCTGAATCCTTTCAAGTTTCACTATATCTTTCCAATAGGAAGGAGACCAGAATTGCACGCAATATTCCAACAGTGGCCTAACCAATGTCCTGTACAGCCGCAACATGACCTCCCAACTCCTGTACTCAATACTCTGACCAATAAGGGAAAGCAAAGCAAACACCTTCACTATCCTAAACACCTGCGACTCCACTTTTAAGGAGCTAAGAACCTGCACTCCAAGGTGTCTCTGTTCAGCAACACTCTCTGACCTTACCGTTAAGTGTATAAGTCCTGCTAAGATTTGCTTTCCCAAAATGCAGCACCTCGTATTTATCTGAATTAACCTCCATCTGCCACTTCTCAGCCCATTGGCCCATCTGGTCACGATCCTGTTGTAATCGGAGGTAACCCTCTTCGCTGTCCACTACATCTCCAATTTTGGTGTCATCTGCAAATTTACTAACTGTACCTCTTATGCTCGCATCCAAATCATTTATGTAAATGACAAAAAGTAGAGGACCCAGCACCGATCCTTGTGGCACTCCACTGGTCACAGGCCTCCAGTCTGAAAAACAACCCACCACCACCACCACCCTGTTTTCTACTTTTGAGCCAGTTCTGTATCCAGATGACTAGTTCTCCCTGTATTCAGTGAGATCTAACCTTGCTAATCAGTCTCCCATGGGGAAACCTTGTCGAACGCCTTACTGAAGTCCATATAGATCTCATCTACCACTCTACCCTCATCAATCCTCTGTTACTTCCTCAAAAAACTCAATCAAGTTTGTGAGACATGATTTCCCATGCACAAAGCCATGTTGACTATCCCTAATCAGTATTTGCCTTTCCAAATACATGTACATCCTGTCCCTCAGGATTCACTCCAGCAACTTGCCCACCACCAATTTCAGGCTCACTGGTCTATAGTTCCCTCGCTTATCCTTACCACCCTTCTAAAACAGTGGCACCACGTTAGCCAACCTCCAGTCTTCCGGCACCTCACCTGTGACTATTGATGATACAAATATCTCAGCAAGAGGCCCAGCAGTCACTTTTCTGACTTCCCACAGAGTTCTAGGGTAGACCTGATCAGATCCTGGGGATTTATCCACCTTTACCCGTTTCAAGACATCCAGCACCTCCACCTCTTTAATCTGGACATTCTGTGCGATATCACCATCTATTCCCCTGCATTCTATATCTTCCATATCCTTATCCACAGTAAATACTGATGCAAAATGCTCATTTAGTATCTTACCCCATTTTCTGTGGCTCCACACAAAGGTCACCTTGCTGATCTTTGAGGGGCCCTATTCTCTCCCTCGTTACCCTTTTGTCCTTAATGTATTTGTAAAAACTCTTTGGATTCTTCTTAATTCTATTCGCCAAAGCTATCTCATGTCCCCTTTTTGCCCTCCTGATTTCCCTCTTAAGGATACTCCTCCTTCCTTTATACTCTTCCTAAGGATTCACTCAATCTATCCTGTCTATACCTGACATATGCTTCCTTCTTTTTCTTAACCAAGCCCTCAATTTCTTTAGTCATCCAGCATTCCCTGTACTTACCAGCCTTCCCTTTCACCCTGACAGGAATATACTTTCTCTGGATTCTCGTTATCTCATTTCTGGAGGCTTCCCATTTTCCAGCTGTCCCTTTACCTGCGAACGTCTGCCCCCAATCAGCTTTTGAAAATTTTTGCCTAATACAGTCAATACACTGTCAAAATTGGCCTTTCTCCAATTTAGATCTTCAACTTTTAGATCTGGTCTGTCCTTTTCCATCACTATTTTAAATCTAGTAGAATTATGGTCGCTGGCCCCAAAGTGCTCCCCCACTGACACCTCAGTCACCTGCCCTGCCTTATTTCCCAAGAGTCGGTCAAGTTTTGCACCTTCTCTAGTAGGTACATCCACATACTGAATCAGAAAATTTTTTTGGACACACCTAACAAATTCTTCTCCATTTAAACGCTTAACACTATGGTAGTCCCAGTTTATGTTTGGAAAGTTAAAATCCCCTACCATAACCACCCTATTATTCTTACAGATAACTGAGATCTCCTTCTAAGTTTGTTTCACAATTTCCTTCTGACTATTAGGGGGTCTATAATACCCAGTAAGGTGATCATCCCTTTCTTATTTCTCCGTTCCACCCAAATAACTTCCCTGGATGTATTTCCAGGAATATCCTCCCTCCGCACAGCTGTAATGTTATCCCTTATCAAAAATGCCACCGCCCCTCCTCTCTTGCCTCTCTTTCTATCCTTCCTTCATATGTAAAGCAGTTAAATATATTTTGTACTATACATACTCGTGTAAAAGTGAATTTTTAAAAGTATTTTAAGAGGTTCAATTTATAGGGTCGACTAATACACAGGTACTAGTTTTGAGGGCTGAAATTCACGCTGCAGTTTGAAATACCATGCTATTAGCAGAAGCTGATTTGATCACTCAGCTCATCCCAGGTAAAGAAGAAAAACACAATGTATTACAATAAAGGTAATTACCGGATAAAAGCAAGCGAAACAAGAATGAATTACTGGTAGTAAATTTTATTTATATATGCTGGTATGAATATTGGACATGTTAAAGATTCATTGAACTCCTGCAAAATCACTGTTCAACAAGATCATGGCCTGGTACAATGCCACACTAAAATGAAACATTTATTAAATTCTGAATGTGTAAGCATGCTGAACTTTCCTGACACATTCTTCAGTTACCCTCCCATTTACACTTGTATATGATGAACCTCAGCAACATTAACAAACTTGGCAAAGAATTGAAGATAAATGTAGCTAATATATCTCTTTTATTCAGATGTAATGGTACAATTAGATTGATTAACTTTTCAACTTTAATAACTTTTGGATGTATCGTGAACTGATAGACTTAGACTTAGTACCAGTCTGAATGACTGAATCAAAACGTGCTATAATAAACCAAATGGGCTAAGTAGAGTTATGAATAAATAGAGATGCAATCTAGCAAACCAAGAGCAATGAGTAGAGTTACTGGTGTGAATGCGAATTTTTAAAAAGTGGGTTAATGGGAATGTGCAGTTTCCTTTTGTAAGAGGTTTATAATGTGATTTGTATGGTCGATTTTTGCACATGATATATGGAAAATACAAGATTGTTTGGCCAAAAATAAGGGGTCGACTTTATATCGACTTTTACATGAGTATATACGGTATTTGTATTATTCTAGATTTTTTCCTGTTTAGTTAAGAGGACAGTAATACCAAAGACTCTGTATGCATTTTAAAAAAATCTAATACAGGGAAACCTTGGTTATCAGAATATTGGATTATCGGATGGGGATCTCAAGTTTGAGCCAGTTCTATATCCAGATGACTAGTTCTCCCTGTATTCAGTGAGATCTAACTTTGCTAATCAGTCTCCCATGTGGAGACCTTGTCGAACGCCTTAATGAAGTGCATATAGATCACATCTACCACTCTACCCTCATCAATCCTCTTTGTTACTTCCTCAAAAAACTCAATCAAGTTTCAACTCTGATCAAGTCTTTTGTTTACAGATACAATGATTAAAAACAAACTTGGCTCACAGCAATGCTGAGAACAATCCTGGACAGTCCAGACAATGTCTCCAAGTGACTGACCACCGTATAATCTTTTTCTTTTTTTTTCCTCCCTGTCTCTCCCCCCCCCCCCCCCCCCCCCCCCCCCCCCCCCCCCCCGCATCCCCAGACATTCCACTCCTACTGTTCGGGGAGGGGGTCCGACAGTGGTTGTGGGTTTGGGTGGGAGAGGGCAGGGTTGGGGGGGCGGGTGCTGAGCAGTGTCTCGCACAGTGTGCTCCTGCCTAGTCTCCTGAATGGAGAGTAGACTTCACAGAGAACGGAGTCTCAAAGGAAATCAGTTAACCAAATAGTCAATGGTGCCCACCCATCTTGTTTGGATAATCAAGGTTCCTCTGTACTGTATATGATTTGCAAATAGTGCCAAACATGGAGGACATAGAGAAATAATAGCATTGAAATAAACCCTTTGGTCCAACTCGTCCGTGCCTACCAGATATCCTAACCTAACCTCGCCCCATTTGCTAGCACTTGGCCCATACCCCCCTCAGCCCTTCCTGTTCATATACCCATTCAGATGCCTTTTAAATGCTGCAATTGTACCAGCCTCCAACACTTGTTCTGGCAGTTCATTCCATACATGCACTACCCTCTGCATGAAAAAATTGCCCCTTCGTGCGCTTTCACATTTTTCTCCCCTCACCCTAAACCTATGCCCTGTGTTTCTGGACTCCCCTACCCTGGGAAAATACTTTGTCTATTTATCCTATGCATATCCCTCATGATTTCATGAATATATATAATGTCACCCTCAGCTTCTGATGTTCCATGGAAAACAGCCCCAGCCTATTTAATCTCTCCCTGTAGCTCAAATCCTCCAACCTTGGCACCATCCTTGTAAATCTTTTCTGAACTCTTTCAAGTTTCCCAACAACCTTTCGATAGGAAGGAGACCAGAATTGCACGCAATATTCCAACAATGGCCTAACCAGTGTCCTGTACAGTTGCAAAATGACTTCCCAACTCCTTTACTCAATACTCTGACCAATAAAGGAAAGCGTACCAAACACCACCTTCACTATCCTGTCTATCCGCAACTCCACTTTCAAGGATCTATGAGCCTTCCTTGTTTCAGACCTTAACGATGGAGGGAAGACTTCTGTTGAGGCAGGTGCAGATGATTGGGTTCACTTCCACAGTTGCCTTGACTATACTTCCTCTCACCCTGTTTCCTAGATTCCATTCCTTTCTCCCAGTTTATTCTCCATTGTATTTAATCCAGTGATGCAACTTCCACAGGAAGCCTCAGACATGTTCTCTTTTTGCATCAGCCAAGAATCCCCACGTCCATCCACTGGTTGACATGGTCCTCAGCTGTGTCTAACTCATTTATTGCACTGCTGCCCTTATCCCGTTACATCCCTTGAGAATAAGGATAGGGCTCTCCTTGTCCACATTTTCCGCTCACCAGTCTCTAATCAAAGGGTCATCCTTGTCATTTCTGTAACCTGCAGGATGCCACCACTAAATAAATCTTCCTGTCTATTCCCTTGTCAACATTCTGTCGGGAGCATTCCTTCCATGACACTCTGGCCCACTTCTCCATCAATGTTGAATGTATTTTCACCAAAATAGAGCTTTAGTTCAGCATTGTTAGAGATGCAAAAGGCTTAGAGGGCTTATTTCTTTCGATAAGGATGGATATCAAAGGCATGTTCAAGGTGTCTGGTTTTTTTTTTGAAAACTTGGCGGATTCTTTATCAGGAGCAATGTAACATGGCATCTAACTTTAATCTAACTCTGTGACTAACTGGCCAATATTTTGATCTTGTAACTCTGAAACTGCCAATTGATGGTCCCACAGAATAACCTGCTGCCCCATGTATTTTGAGTACGGCCTGTAATGAATTAGTTAATGCACTATGATTGCAAAGAGCATATAAACTCTCAGCAACAGTACATATTTATATGTGGTTTCTTCCTGAGGATTAAAAGACTGGAACTGAAGTGTAACTGAAGACCATGGATGTATTTTGCCCTCTAATGGTGAAGAATGTATTAACCGATTTCTCTGTCGATTTTGGAAAAGTCCTTGGATTCACAGCAGTGCTATGACCTAAACTCTGTGCCATCCTAATACGTCTGTAATCATAAAATGCAACTGAAATACATTTACCCAATTAATATCTCTTTTTGTATTTCTGTAATAATTATCTAATGTTTATATGGTACCTTTCTCAATCTTGGGAGCTCCCAAAACTGCTCATAGCCAATGAATAAATATTGAAGTACAATCCCTATTGTATTTGAGAAATCATGCAATCATCTTCTCCTGTTTGATACTCTCTCTTCAGCAGAAATTACTGTAATTTATAATGAAAATAGAAGTTACTGGAGAAGCTCAGCAGCTCTGGCAGCATCTGTGAGGAGAATTCAGAGTTAATGTTTCTGGTCCAGTGATCCTTCTTCATTCACTAATTTATTTCTGATTATAATCAGTTTATTTAGATTCAAAAATAGGTTAGGAATAGAGCATTCTATTTTCACTTTCATGGTGGGTATAACCCAAGCACACTCGGCTAGAAATTTTAACCTGGAAACATTTGAAGTGCTCACCTGCTAGGAGTTGATCATCGATTTCTAAGCTTAAGCTTACTAAAATCTAGATCAAATTACTACAAAAATAAAAACTTAGAATTTACAAACTTAATCAACTCATGGTTATTCTCAAGATCTAGTACACTAGCAACTTGCACTGAAAATTAAACTAAATACTTGTTGTTGAATTCAGAGGGCAGATATGTTAACAATTATGCAGTGATTTATTTTTAGCACATCCCACACTTTTACCAGACCTTAGGGCTGATCTGAAAGGAGATGACTACACATCAAAACAATTATGGCTGAACACACTGGATTTGAGAGAAGGCACAAATTTCTTAGCATATGTTCTGATAATTTCTGCAGCAGATTACTTGCATCCAGAACCACCTCTAGTCACATTCAAAGATCAGAAGTAATTTTACATAGAAATTTCTGCTAACACGCAGTGTATTTTACCAAGTGGATCAGATGAATTAATTTTATTTTTGAGCCTACATATTTGCAACCATATTGTATTCAAGTCATCCGAATATCTTTCTGCTTGCTTTTGATTAGCGCCATTATGTTCAACTACATAGATAACAACATTTAGAAAGCTTAGGAAAGCTTTCTACTTCATTTAAAAGAACTTGCAATGCATACAGATATTTGTTTCTCACACAAGTAGCTTTCATTTGGTTGCGTTCCATAGTGTACTAACCAAAGAACATGATGAATGGTTTGACCTTGCATAGTACTGAGGATAGAAGGATCTTGGTGTACATGGTTCCTTGAAGACAGCAGAATGGCAAGTTAAACAAATAGTTATATTTGAAATTGTCTCTTTGATTTCAAGATGGAATGAAGTTGTGAAGCGAAAGATAACTAACTAACATTTTCACTTGGATCTATAACCCATGGACTTTACATGGCCATAGCAGTGAGCCTTGAGAATGTAAGGGTCCATTGAAAGTGGTTGTAAATACTGCCAGAAAAAAATTGTCACGAGAATCTAAGAGAAAGACCGTACTGAGATGGAGGCAGCTAGTTCTGCATCTGCTGTGTGCAATGCTGTTTATTCACTACAAATTGTGAAGGTTGGGAGTCTGTACTCAAATCGAAGAGACAAAATATGTGTGGGTTTAAAAGAGTTTGGAAGATCTACCCCTCCTTTTCCCCATAACGCAGCTAGAAGAAAGTTGATTTGGAGATTAAGGGTTACCTGTTTGGGAAAAGAAAAAAAAAATCGGGTCACCAGGAGTCAAGTGGGCCTTGGACTGATTCTTGATGAATAAGATGTTCACTAAATTAAAGAATATCTGTGGCATTAGATTGTTAGTCATTACCATAGTTACACTGGCGATATTTTCTGTTTAGAACAGACTTACAAGGATGTTGGACGATTTGAGCTATAGGGACGGTTGAATAGGCCGGGGCTATTAACCTTGGAGCACTGGAGGCTGAGGGATGACCTTATAGAAATTTATAAAATCATGAGGGATGTGGGTAGGGTGAATGGGGAGTAGGGGGAGTCCAAAACAAGAAGGCAGAGGCTAAAGGTGAGAGGGAAAAAAATATAAAAGGGACGTAAGGGGCAACCTTTTCACGCAGGGTGCTGTTTGTATGGGATAAGCTGCTAGAAGAAATGGAGGTTGGAACACTTATAATACTTAAAAGACATCTGGATGGGTATATGAATAGGAAAGGTTTAGAGGGATATGGCCCAAATGCTGACAAATGAGACTTGAATTTAGGATATTAATTTATTGATTCTTTAATGTTGCTTATAGATTGTTATATTAAAGGTCTGTCTTGTGTGATCATTCCACACAGTCACTGGAAATTCAAGCAAAAGTTTTAAAATTACCAAACTTATAATAAATTTGATTTGGCTACTTCCAACATCTGTAATTGAGCTATTGAATATTAAGGGGAAAAAGATCACAGTATTAATCCATTCTTACCACCTGCTTACAATGTAGGCATACTTAATTAAGCAGTTTTGTTTTATTTCCTGTTATCACTTCCAATACCTCTTCAAAAGCTACATTCTCGTATATTCTCAGACTATAATCAGTAAAGATAAGTATAGTCCACTCGCTTCTTCACTGACTGAAATTGGTTAAGTTGGCACACTAAATTAATTGATTTTGAATTGTAAAATCCCTATGGTTCAGGAAGGGGCCATTTGGCCCATTTGAGATTGCATTGACCCTCCAAAATGCATCCCACCCAGACCTATTCCTTGACCCTATCTCCACCTAGCCTACACATCCCTCGACACTACAGGGCAATTTAATGTGGCCAGTCCATCTAACCTGCACATCTTTGGACTGTGGGAGGGATCCAGACCACCCGGAGGAAACCCACGCAGACATGAGGAGAACATGCAAACTCCATGCACAGTCATCCAAGGCTGGAATTGAACTTGATGCCCTGGCACTGAGGCAGTAGTGTTAGCTGCTGAATCACTCTGCTGCCTTTGGGACCATGAAATGCGCAAACCAGCTGCCAAATTTTCCTACAGTTAGTTTTATTATATTAGGTTGATGCAAGAATAATCCTGCCTGGTGTGAGGAACTGCAAATTCTTGTCTGAAGTACAGTCTAATATTCTACATGAAACAACCTGACAGTACCTCTTAATGCATTGAACCTTTTTTATTGTACGGGCAGGTTGTGTTGAACATGGAGAGGGCATAAATGACTTCCTCAGTCTAACATTTGGGAATATTAAAACTGTTGTCTTGGGCACAGGTACAAATGTTGCTGAACATTGCCAGAATTTTTGTTTTAGTTTGCTTTTCAGCATCTACAGTATTTTGCACTTCTATAAATCGCCTTCACTGATTCAAGCCTGCATGGTATAAATATTCCACCTGTGTGCCTGTTTGAGTGTTATGCTTTGCTACAGGCTGGAAATGCACTCTTTTAGAGGTAGTTGTTCTGAGATTAATCCAGGCCGAATTATGTCTTGAGATATTTTAAGCTCTCATGTTTTTGGTGGCCGTCTTTATTGCTGCTGCAGTGGTCTCTAAGAGTTGGGCAAGAGCAAAACATGAAGCAAGTTCACTGATCTGGACAAAGACAGTCTAGTATTTGTAAGTCTAGTATATGCAAGGTAATGCACTTTGGAAGAAGGAACAAGATGGGAGAATATTTTAATGAATGGCAGCACCCTGAGTAGCTTAGGGGAACAGTGGGATCTTGGGGTAATTATTCATAGTTCTCTGAAGAAGGCAAAGCAAGTGAATAGAATAGTTAAGGCATATGCTTTCATCAGTTGTGGCATGGAATATAAGAGCAAGGAGGTAACGTTGGAGTTGTACACGTTGGTTAGGCCACAGCTGGAGTACAATATGCAGTTCTGGTTATCGCAGTAGGTGGCACGGTGGCTCAGTGGTTAGCACTGCTGCCTCTCAGCACCAGAGACCCGGGTTCAATTCCCGCTGATTTTCAGATGTGGAGTAGAGTTGATAGCCCTTGTCATCAAACCAGCATTTGACTTGAGAATGGCATCAAGGTGGTCTTGCAAAACTGAAGTCAGTAGGAAGTAGAGAAAAGCTGTTTGGAGTCATATCTAGTGCAAAGGAACATGGTAGTTGATGGAAATCAGTCATCTCAGTCCCAGGCAGAAATTCCTCCAAGTGTTTTAGAATCAACCATCATCAACTGTTTCATCAATGACATTCCCTCTATCTGAACTCAGATCCGAATTAGGAATATTTGTTGAGAATTGCACAATGTTCATCATTATTTATGACGATTCAGCTACTGAAGCAGTTTTGTGCACATGTGCCGCAAGTTGTGGACAATATATAGGTTTGAGCTGACAAGTGACAAATAACATGAATTTCGAAACCAATTTGCTACAATCTCAGTTTAAGTTAGAATATTGGCATGAGGATGAAAGATGGTAAAATGGTGTTGTAATATGGATGAACATGATTTAATTGTTCTCTCATGCAATATAAATACTGTTCATTTCCTCTTTTGTATTCTTGTCAAATGTCCTGATGAGTGCAAGGTTAAGTGTTTTTAAAGTATTCATTTTCTTTTGTGAATATTCCTTTTCTAGCATTTGAGGAACAAATGACAATTCTGGTAAACACCAGACTAGTCTCCAGATCTGGAATAATCTGTGCAACACTTTTTGCTGTAAGGGAACATTTTTTTTAAAAAAAGACTGCTGAATCTGCAATGGATGTGTACTTTTGGTAAAGAAGAGAAAGAAACTTATATTTGGAAGGAAAGCTCCTTTACTGAAAATATTTTAATGATTCTTTATTTGTATTCGAGTAAAACTTGCTGTTGACGGTTCTTAATTGTTTTCTTACCATAGGGAAAAAACAAGAAGAACGGAAGTCGGCAAGTTGACACCATCTCTCCATTGGTGGAAGACATTTTCTCGTGGCCAGGCCCAAAAACTATTAGTCTACGACGAAATTCACAAGGCTTTGGATTTACACTGAGACACTTCATTGTCTACCCCCCAGAGTCAGCTGTGCATACCAATATAAAGGTTAGATACTTAAAATAATAAGCAGCTCTTAGTTACTTTCCAAAACTATTTTGTTGAAAAGTTGTATTTCCTTTTCATTTAGTATTTTAATTGAACAGAGTTATGTCAATAACTACAAATCTGATTAGAATTTTAAGTTGCTGTGGACAGCTTTTAAGCAACTTAATGTAATGTTGAAAATTGTGTTAACAAGTTGTATGCACCGAGATAGGAATGTAACGCAAGCTGTTTTTGGAATAGTCTGTAATGTTTGTAACACAAGTTGTATGCCAACCTGTGCTTCTAAATTGAAACCTTTTGTAATTTGCGGTTGTCTTAAATTAATCCTTCATTTAGCAACAAAGTGATGCTTGCATCTATAGCATTTCAAAGCTTTATTTAAATACATTAAATATTTTTGTGGTTCTTTAAAGCTTAAGGATTTTACTAATTGTGAAAAAAAAATTCCACTTTCTAGTTGAAGGTTTAGTTGTTTAAGTTCAGCCTCTTAAGGTGTCATACACTTTTAATATCCTGGCTGTGGTTAAGGTGTCAGTTGGCTTTCTTTTCTGGTCTTAGTATTTGTAAAAACTGGCATCCATGGTAGGTAGTGCTCATATCAATGAATCATTTCAGAATGTTTAATATGATCCTTTAATTCAACTGCAATATATAGGCTTATTGGAAAGTCCTTTGTTCTTTTAAATGTTCACAATTGTAGTTGTAGTTTTGATTTCTGTCTTAGGTCTTGAGCTGTCAAAGCTGCGTGCTTCAAATAGGAAAAGAATTGCTTCCTTAATAACGCAGATGCTCAATTTTCTGTTAAAAGGGATGTTGTGAACTTGGGAACAAAGGTATGCCATTTAGCATCTCCAGCTACAATGGCTGTTGATTCTGTCATGACTCTTCTGCAATTTAACCTGTTTTTGCCATATATACAATGATCCATATAATTTATCCAAATCTATTCATTCAGAATGCAAACTATCTTCTGATGTAGCATTAACTACCAATTGCAAAAGGGAGTTTAACTCTTTTCTAAGTTTCCTCCTGAATAGTCTGGCTCTGATTTCCTTTGGATGATTCCTTTGTGGTTTAGATTCCCCAGCCACTTGAAATAGTTTCCCACTATGTACGTAATCTGTTCTTCTTACCAGATTAAGTTTCAATTATAGTGGAACCTTGATTATCCGAATGTGATGGGCGGACACTATTTCGTTTGGATAATCGATTATTGGGTTAATCGATTAAATGCCTTTCCTCTGGGGCTTGGAGTTTTTAAAGTCTGCTCACCTTTCAGGAGGTAAGGCAGCATGACCGCTCACAAGATCCCGCCCCAACACTGTCTGTCTGACACCGCCCCCCCGCCTCCACGCATCGCCACCCCTGCTCCCAATCCTGTTTGACACCACCCCCGCCCTGTGCAACACTCCCCGCCCCCAACCCTGTCTGACACCGCCCTGCCCCCAGCATCATCTCCCACCCCAATCCCTTCTTGACACTGGCCCAGCCCCGCCTTCCCCCAAGCATCATTCTACGCTCCCAAACACATCTGACACTACCCCCCCCCAGCCCTTGTGCAACACCCCTGTCTGACACCACTCCCGCCCCCAGCCCTGTCTGACACTGTGCCCTCTGTACACACCCGCACACTCTTTGGGGCAGCTGGACTGGGCACCAACGACAAGACCGCTGCAGTTGCCTTTGTGGGGTAAGTCTCCAAATAGCATGCACGCACGCAACTTTTTCCTGCAACGTTTTGACAGGTTTCGCGTTTGCCCTGTACAGGACAATGCTGGAGAGATTATTTGGGGAAGGGGGATTTAGGGTACACCCCTCTGGAACTCCACGGAAAGTGTGGGGAGAAAGAGAGGGTGGGAGGTCAGTCATTTGGAGACGGTGCCTGTTTAATCCCTGTAAACAAATGACTCGATGACTGTTGGAAACACGTCTTTGATGTAATGTTTCCATTGGGAGCTAGAGATCTCCTTCGGATAATCTGATTTTTGGATAATTGGTATTCGGATAATTGAGGTTCCTCTGTATGTGCAGTTGACTTTTTAACTACTCTGAAGTACTCTAGCAAGCCACTTTGTTACAAGTACTGTGAAGTCTAAAGAAAGGAATGAATCAGATGGGCTGTCTGGCATCAAATAACGCACCGGAAAGGAACCCAAAATTCACAAACCTGACTGCCCCAGTCGACCCATCGTCTCAGCCCACTCCTGTCCCACTGAACTTATCTCTGGACACCTTAGAACATAGAACATAGAAGAATACAGCGCAGTACAGGCCCTTCGGCCCTCGATGTTGCGCCGATCAAAGCCCACCTAACCTACACTAACCCACTATCCTCCATATACCTATTCAATACCCGCTTAAATACCCATAAAGAGGGAGAGTCCACCACTGCTACTGGCAGGGCATTCCATGAACTTACGACTCGCTGAGTGAAGAACCTACCCCTAACATCAGTCCTATATCTACCCCCCCTTAATTTAAAGCTATGCCCCCTTGTAATAGCTGACTCCATACGTGGAAAAAGGTTCTCACTGTCAACCCTATCTAACCCCCTAATCATCTTGTACACCTCTATCAAGTCACCCCTAAACCTTCTTTTCTCCAATGAAAACAACCCCAAGTGCCTCAGCCTTTCCTCATAGGATCTTCCTACCATACCAGGCAACATCCTGGTAAACCACCTCTGCACCTGTTCCAGTGCCTCCACATCCTTCCTATAGTATGGCGATCAAAACTGCACACAATATTCCAGATGCGGCCACACCAGAGTCTTATACAACTGCAGCATGACCTCAGGACTCCGGAACTCAATTCCTCTACCAATAAAAGCCAGTACACCATATGCCGCCTTCACTGCACTATTTACCTGGGTGGCAACTTTCAGAGATCTGTGCACATGGACACCAAGATCCCTCTGCTCTTCCACACTACCAAGTATCCGACCATTAGCCCAGTACCCCATCTTTTTGTTACTCTTACCAAAGTGAATCACCTCACACTTAGCTACATTGAACTCCATTTGCCACCTTTCTGCCCAGCTCTGCAGCTTCTCTATATCCCGCTGTAACCTGCCACATCCTTCCTCACTGTCTACAACTCCTCCGACTTTCGTATCATCCGCAAACTTGCTCACCCAATCTTCTAACCCTTCCTCCAGGTCATTTATAAAAATGACAAACAGCAATGGTCCCAAAACAGATCCTTGCGGAACACCGCTAGTGACGGCACTCCAAGATGAACCTTTGCCATCAACTACTACCCTCTGTCTTCTTCCAGCCAGCCAATTCCTAATCCAAACCTCCAACTCACCCTCAATGCCATATCTCTATTTTCTGCAGTAGCCTACCATGGGGACCTTATCAAACGCCTTACTAAAATCCATATATACCACATCTACCGCTTTCCCCTCATCTACCTCCTTAGTCACCTTCTCAAAGAATTCAATAAAGTTTGTGAGGCACGACCTGCCCTTCACAAAACCATGCTGACTATCCTTGATCGCATTATTCTTATCCAGATGTGCATAAATCCTATCCCTTACAATTCTCTCTAAGACTTTGCCCACAACAGAAGTGAGACTCACTGGCCTATAGTTACTAGGATTATCCCTACTCCCCTTCTTGAACAAGGGAACCACGTTTGCTAGCCTCCAGTCCTCCGGCACTACTCTTGTAGACAAAGAGGACACAAAAATCAAGGCCAATGGCTCTGCAATCTCCTCCCTTGCTTCCCATAGAATCCTAGGATAAATGCCATCAGGCCCAGGGGACTTATCTATTTTCACCCTTGCCAGAATTTCCAACACCTCTTCTCTACATATCTCAAAGCCATCCATTCTACTTAGTCGTGCCTCAGTATTCATATCGACAACAATGTCCTGTTCCTGAGTGAATACTGACGAAAAGTATTCATTCAGTGCCTCCCCAATCTCTTCAGCCTCCACACGCAACTTCCCATTACTATCCTTGATTGGACCTATTCCTACCCTAGTCATTCTTTTATTCCTAACATACCTATAGAAAGCCTTAGGGTTTTCCCTAATCCTACCAACTAAGGACCTTTCATGTCCCCTCCTTGCTGCTCTTAGCTCTCTCTTTAGATCCTTCCGGGCTACCTTATAACTCTCAATCGCCCCTATTGAACCTTCACGCCTCATCTTTACAAAGGCCGCCCTCTTCCATTTAACAAGGGATTCCAATTCCTTATTAAACCACGGCTCCCTCACACGACCCTTTCCTCCCTGCCTGATAGGTACGTACTTATCATTGACATTGTCTTGTTCCCCTTGGTCCAGGAACTCCCCACATACATTCGAGGCACCACCCACACACTCCACCTGCTTCATGACTTTCGTTTTCCCGGTCCCCAACGTCTCCTCATCTTCACCATGGACATCCAGTCACTGTACATGTCCATCCGCCATGGTGAACACCTCCAAACCCTCTGTTTCTTCCTCTCCCGCTGACCCTACCAGTACCCCTCCACCGATACTCGATTGGCTGAACTGGTCCTCGCCCTCAACAACTTCTCCTTTGAATCCTCCCACCTCCTGCAGACCAAAGGGATAACCATGGGCATCTGCATGGGCCCCAGCCTTGCCTACGTCTTGGGCAGATGCATGGAACAGTCCATCATCTGTAGTTACACTGGCACCATTCGCTACCTTTTCTTACAGTCATCAACGTAGCTTATCAATGCCATCTCATGCTCACACAAGGTTGAACAGTTCATCAACTTCACAAACACATTCCATCCTGATCAAGTTCACCCGAACATCTTGGATACATCCCTCACCTCTCCGTCTCCATTTCCAGTGACCATCTCAACACTGACATCTACTTCAAACCCACTGACTCCCACAGTTACCTCCAACTCGACACTGCCCTCTTGAACTATCCCAACTGTCCATCTTCCTTTCCACCTATCCGCTCCACCCTTCACTCTGATCTCTCACCATCATCCTCCATCTGCATCTACGTATCGCTTTCCAAGCTACCTTCCTCCCCCCTCCACCCCATTACATCCCACACTCCTGATGAAGGGCTTATGTCTGAAATGTAGACTGTTGTGCTCATCCGATGCTGCCTGACCCACTTTTTGACTGGAAAAGAAATTGACGATGCACTGTCATTTTTACTAACACCTGGAGGCCAATGCTGAAATGAGTGCTGTCTCACATGCTAATCAAGGAACAGCCTGACATAATTGTACTCAGGATTGCAACCTACTGTTGCATGGAGTAACATTTTGTATCACCATACTTGAGTTGGTTGCTGAATCAGAAAGCCACCATGTTGAACACCACTTGAGGATGCACTGGGGACAGCAAGAATGCTTTGAGTGAGGAATCTTTTGTCATTACCAGGAGTGGCTCAGCAGCATCCTACGGACCAACGTGGTCAAATTCTAAAAAGGACATAGCTGTTATACTGGGTTTGCATCAGGGAACCATCAAGAGGGGAAGACACTTGATCTACCCTCAACAGTCTGCCTCCTGCAGATGTCCCTTTTCACGACTGGATCAGTAAGAATAGCTGTTGCGCATCAGAGCCAAAGACCCATTTTCACTTTGAGGATATCATTGCCGTGCTAAATGGGATACACTTTGAACAGATCTAGTAGTTCATAACAGGGCAATCATGAACTGCGGTGGGCCATTAGCAGTAGCAGAATCATATTCCAACACAATTTGCCACAATCTACAATTGGAAGTGCTGAGCAGATAATTCACCAGCACCACCATCTTCACTCACCAGCATCGCAGATGGCAATTTTCAATCAGATTCATGCAGTGATATCTAGAAATGACTGGAAGCACGAGAGACTGCAAAAGCTAAGGGCCCTGACAAATGTCCTAAAGATTTATGCTTCAGAACTTGCTGCACCGTTGTAAAGCTGTTACCCAACAGCTACAAGACTGGCATCTACCAGTGGAAATATGGAAAATTGTTCAGGTATCTCCTGTATGTGCAAATAGATCAAATCTAACCCAGCCAAATACCATCCTTTCAATATACTCCCCATTAGTAAGGTGATGGATGGTGTCGTCAACAATGCTATTAAATTCCATTTAGCAATTTCCTCTACCTGACACTTTGGGTTCCTCCAAGACCAATTAACTCTTAACCTTATTACAGCCTTAGATCAGACATGGACAAAAGAGCTGATTTTCAAAGATGTGATGGCTGTGACAGTCCATGACCATCAAGGCTACATTTGATAGTTTGTGGCATCAAGGAATGCTTTGCAAAATTAAAGTCACCTGGAATCGTGAGTGGGAGAACGCAAGTAAACCTGGCACAAAGGTAGATGTAGTTGTTGCAGGTTGGTCAACCAACTCTTGGACCTCTTGTCAGGAGTTCCTTGGGGGATTGTCATAAGGCCAAGCATCTTCAGCTGTTTCATCAATGAACTACTTTCTATTATAAGATCAGAAGTGGGGATATTTGCTGCTGATAGCACAATGTTAAGCATTATTAAGATACTGAAGCAGTCCTTCCCCAAGAGTACGGCACCCTAGACAACAACCAGGTTTGGGTAAGCAAGTAACATTCTTGCCACACAAGTGCCAAGCAATAGCCATTTCCAACAAGAAAAAATCTAATCATCACCCTTGATATTCAGCAACATTACTATTTCTGAAGTCCCCACTGTCATCATCCTGGGCGAGACTGTTGATCGGAGGATGCACTGCAGAAATTCACTCAGCTCCTGCAATAGCATCTTTCAAACTCATGGCCACTACCATCTCGAAGGACAATGGTAGCAAATACATGACAACACCATAACTTGCGAGTTCTCCTCTAAGCCATTTGTCTTCCAGACTTGGAAATACATTGCAATAACCTTCAGTTTTGCTGAGTCAAAATCCTGAAATTTCATCCCTAGTGACATACAAAAAATGGATTGTAGCAATTCAATTGATCAGACCACCACCACCTCTAGGGAAATGGAGGTTGGTCAACAAATGCTGGTCCAGCCGACAACGTTGACATTCCATGAGTCAACAAAAATAAATGAACAAAAATAGTGGGACATGGTAAACAAAGCCACGTATGGGAATTCCTAGAGGCCTGGCATTCAAACCGGAACTCCATTAACAAGCATATTGATTTGGATCCCATTTACCAGAAAAGAACTGGAAGTGATATCACCCACCACAACAGACCAAGACAGATAAATAGCAAATGGGACAGAATACCAGCGTTTTGCCGAAGGCTCGCTGTTTCCTAGACAAAATTTGAGTATAAATCTACCAGCTCAGCAAGCAAGTTTACGACTAATAAATGACTCTTAATTTCTATGTTTTCTTAAATACACCTTCATTTTATGTAATCTTGCCTTGTATTTTTAGCCTTGGGGGTCAGTGTATCATTCTGTTTGTTCTACTCTTCATTCCTTGCAAGACCAATGTATCCGTCCTAAGATATAGAACTCAGCTCTGCAGTGTTCAAATATGATGCAAAGTCCAGCAGCCCATAGCTGTATTGATTATTTTCAGTACATGTTCATAATGTCATAATTATTCTGTTTCTGGAACCCTGAGTTTCTTTGTGCCTCTATTGTTTCTAGCTTTTCAGCAATTATAAAATGAGTTGCTTATCCTTTTAGGTCCAAAGTAGATTGTCTCATTTGCTTACGTTAAAATTTATTGGCCATGGGTTTTTGTTCTTTCACTTAATCTATTAATAACACTTTTTTTGCATCTAGTGACACTATAATTGGACCAAATCTTTCCAGAAGTTATGCTATTGCTGTTTGAGTTAGCTGATAATTGTAGAGTTCTAAGTAACTTGTCCTCTTGTATCACTTGATGATGAAGGTCATGACTTGTAGTTTATGCAAGCCTTCCATTTAAGGAATCTGAGGTCTGAACTTGTGTGGGAAATCCTAGGAGAAACACTAGGATAATTTTATGCTGTACTTTTTGGAATACTAATTTATTATTTTTGTGGGCTAATGGGAGTGTAATCTTCGCAGTTTGCTTACAAACATTACTGTTCAATACTATATAAATAATTGTAATTTTTTTTGTCAGGATGAAGAAAATGGAAATAAAGGGGGTGGTGAGTATGGCTGGTCTTATTCAAGTATAGTTTTGTAATCCCATTCATAGCATTAAGCATTAGTTTAACATGACATACGATACTTCAACACATTAGGCCCTGAAATTGTGGTTTTCATAGTTGTATGTTATGTATGTACAGGCAGGTATATTTACAATTTATTTGCATAAAATGTTTAAGTACTGTGCATGAAAAAATTTGCACTTCAGTTTTGCGGATACATAAGTAAATATTTAAAGTCTGTGCTCCCCTCTAAAATGTACCTGCTAAATTGGAATGAATGTTTTTGTTGTCAGGTAGAAGCACATAACACATCTTACTCAATTTGGCGAATTCTCAATACTGCAATTTTGATTTTGAGATAAACTTAAACTTATTCTTACACAGCATTGTAAATGCTGTGAAAGCTAGAAATCCAAAATAAAAATGTATTAGACATATTTAGGTCTAGCAGCATTTGTGGAAAGCAAACAAACTAAACTTTTATCAGATGAACTTTCATAAGTTTTGATGAAAGATCATTGATCTGAAACAACTAACTCCTCAGTTTCTCCCTCCAATAGGTAATGATGGACCTAATGAATGGTTTCAGTGTTTTCTTTCATCAAATGCTTATGCTACCATGTACTTTTTTGAGGGTCAGATCAAGAAGCTGTTTAATTTTGTTTTGTTGCATTCACATACTTGCAAATTTTGTTGCATGTATTTCTTGCCATTGCCCAGAGATGAGCTAAAGTTCACTTTCTGATTACTGAAGAGTAACTTGCACTATGCTTTTTGTGCTCAATGAAATAAGTGACGGACTCTGGTTCAATTTCAGCCTCGGGCGACTGTCGGGATGGATTTGCACCCTCTTCCCGTGTCTGCTTGGGTTTCCTCTGGGTGCTCTGGTTTCCTCTCACAATCCAAAGATGTACAGGTTAGGTGATTTGGCCATACTAAATTGCCCATAGTGTTTAGGGATGTGTAGGTTTGGTGCTTTAGTCAAGGGTAAATGTAGAGTACTAGGGTAAGGGAATGGGTCTTGGTGGGTTACTCTTTGAAGGGTCAGTGTGGGCGAAGGGTCTGTTTCCACACTATAGGGATTCTATGATAGAAACAAATCAACTGACAGAAATATTCTCACCTGTGTACAGCATCAATAGAAACATGTTGGTGAAGATGAGAAGAACTCTACTTTTAATCCTGAAGTGATTTTTGTGGGCACCATTTTATCTGTATTCAGAAGCTAGAGAATATTTTCTGTAGCTCCACAGTTTACTTCCCTGTTTCAGCTTTAAGGCTTATCTCTTGGTTCAGCAGAGGAAAAGAAAGAGCTTGCATTTCTACAATGCCTTTTATGATCTCATGCTGTCAAAACTTACTCCACAGCAAGTTAAGTACCTATATACTATAGGGGAAACATGGCAGTTAACTTGTGCACAACATTTTCTATAAATAAGAATTAAGTAACCAGTTAGTTTGAGTTTGGTTTAGGGGTAGATGTTGCACAGCTGTTTTGGTTCAGATGAGCACAGTCTGTTGAACTAGTGACTACTTCTGTTCTAAAATGCTGAAGTTCTGTAAGAGAAGTCTGAATAAAACTAATGAATTCTAAATTGGTGTGTACTTGAGGCTGTGGCAGTGCATGGATGAAGAAGTTCAATTAAATATGAAAGAAAGATTTTTAATGTATTAAGGAGAAATTTAGCATTTTATAGGACTAAGTAAAAAGTGAAAATGACTTGTGACAATATGACATCCCAGGAAAGTTTGCAAAAGCCCAAAGTCGTGTGTACTTATTATGTTGTCCCATGAAGTTTTACACACAATTTCCAAGAGGTGTTTTTGATTTGTTCTGGTTGACAATTTTTTAAACAACAGCCTCAAGTGAATGATATTTTAAAGATCCAAACAACACCCTACAAACCATTTTTAAAAAGATATTTGATGCCCAAGAAACAAACATCTCTGGGGAGTGCACTAATTAATGTTCAATTTCTGTTGCAATACGTAGCTGTATAAAAAGCTTATTAAACATAAAACTAATTGTGCCTTCTGTTGCGCTAGCCCCCCCACACACACTCTAGAATTTGCTTCCCAATTACTTTTTAGGAATCTTAAATATTCATGTTAAATTTGGAGCACATTCAAAGTGACAGTTTTTAAATTGGCACTAAATTTTGCTGATCCCCCTAGTTGCTTTACTCTCGAACTGTATTGAAAAATGTGTTGCTGGAAAAGCGCAGCAGGTCAGGCAGCATCCAAAGAGCAGGAGAATCGAAGTTTCGGGCATAAGCCCTTCTTCAAAAATGAGGAAGGTGTGCCAAGCAGGCTAAGATAAAAGGTACGGTGGAGGGACTTGGGGGAGCGGTGTTGGGAATGCGATAGGTGGAAGGAGGTTAAGGTGAGGGTGATAGGCCGGAGAGGGGGTGGGGGCGGAGAGGTCGGGAAGAAGATTGCAGGTCAAGAAGGTGGTGCTGTGTCCGAGGGTTGGGACTGAGATAAGGTGGGGGGAGGGGAAATGAGGAAACTGGAGAAATCTGCATTCATCCCTTGTGGTTGGAGGGTTCCTAGGCGGAAGATGAGTCGCTCTTCCTCCAGGCGTCGTGTTGCCATGGTCTGGCGATGGAGGAGGCCAAGGACCTGCATGTCCTTGGCGGAGTGGGAGGGGGAGTTGAAGTGTTCAGCCACGGGGCGGTTGGGTTGGTTGGTGCGAGTGTCCCAGAGGTATTCTTTGAAACGTTCCGCAACTAGGCGGCCTGTCTCCCCAATGTAGAGGAGGCCACATCGGGTGCAGCGGATGTAGTAAATGATGTGTGTGGAGGTGCAGGTGAATTTGTGACGGATATAGAAGGATCCCTTTGGGCCTTGGAGGGAAGTGAGGGGGGAGGTGTGGGTGCAAGTTTTGCATTTCTTGCGTCACGTACACACCCCCCACCAACCCAACCTCCACTCCTGGCACCTTCCCCTGCAATCCCTCTCTCTAGAACTGCATTATCCATATTCTTTAATCTAGTATTGTCTTTAAGTTTCTACTTAAAGGATAGAAACTTTAAAACCATGTCATCATTTCTGTATCTTGTTGCAATCCAGTTACCTCTGAAATCTGTTTTTCACGATGATTAACGACATTTATTGCCTCAATAAATATTCTCCATTCTCCCATTGATAGAATTAGTTGTACTCCGCATTGGGTCACTGGTCCACCTTTGGCATCCAGCTCTGGACATTGGAATGGGCAATGACAGCCTTTTTTTTAAAACAAAGTGGTGACGTTTCTATGAGGTGGAGGATGTTAATTTAGCGTAAATCAGTCATTTTCCTGGGAGGGTGGGAGGTGCAGCCAAAGATATTTGTTTTGTGGCTCTCACTTGAACCTTTAGGTTTTTAGGAGTGAAATTTAAAATGCCTTCTGTTTTCAACTCCTAGCTTTTTGACTTTCAGTTAGCAAGAGTATCTTATCTGTTTGTTTAGAAATTGACACTCTTGTTCAAGTAACTGGTTTAAAAAAAATTATCTGGTGTTGTATGCTGTGTACGTTAAATGTTGTTTCATTGCTGTTAACTCTTCACCATCCTTATGGATGAAGCAAAAAGCTAATAAATGATCTGGCAGTATTTCTTATGCTACATATCTGAAACAGGTACATGGATGGATGCTTAAGCTAGGATAAATGTTCGGCACAACATCGTGGGCCGAAGGGCCTGTTCTGTGCTGTATTGTTCTATGTTCTATGTTCAGGGCAAATGCCAGGTTTATGCAGTAACATCTATGGAGAAGACAGACCATTTCAGTATTTGAATCAGCCAATAAAGTTTGTGCTGCATTTTGTGAGCAGTCTGGTAGATTCTTTCTAAATGGATAAATCAGAAAGGGACCAATGGATGGCACAGTGGATCACTAAGTTGCACTGTTGTCTCTCCATGCCAGGACCTTGAGTTCCATTCCAGCTTTGGTTGACTGTTTTATGGAGTTTGTACATTCTCCCCGTATCTGCGAGAGTTTCTTCCGGGCCCTCTGGTTTCCTTCCACAGCCTGCTCATCTTTGGACTAAGTGGATTGGCCATGGGAAGTGCAGGATTAGAGATAGGATAGAGCGCTGGGTGGGTTGCTGTTTGGAGGGTCGGTGTGAACTTGATGAGCCAAATAGACTGTTTCCACACCATAGGGATTATTACATTTGTGATCTATATCTTGTAAAATCTTCTGCAAATGTAGGAAATCAAGTACATATTGAGAGCTCAATTTGCACTCCTTTTTAAGTTATACATCAAACTGAGTTGAACATGTGCTGCTGCTATTTTTGTTTTAGCTGGGCCAATATCTGACAGCTTCCTACTTAACACCAAAGCAGAGCCATTGTCAGAAGAACTGCAATGATTCAGTGAGAATCCCCAGAATTCAGAATGGGCATGAAACATTGCCTGACCAGTTACGCTGAAATCTTGTAAATTGTTTTACATGAAGTTTGCATTCAGAAAAATGAAACTGCGGTAGTGACTTGGAAACAGGTGAACACCTCAGGGTTTGGTCAACTCCACAGTTTACGGTCTTCTGCAGTTATTCTTAAGTATAGTTGTAATTGCCAGATACTGTATATTTCCTCAGCTCTTTCTGATATGGTATAATTTGCAACTAATTGTTTTTTGTGATTTTCAGATATTCCTATTATTATGACTTGTTCTGTTTTGTCATGGTTAAATAATGATATTAGGGCTCAGGAGCTCTAAATGAACCATGAGTGGAGGAAAGCACTTGATCAAGATTCTCAATGTTTCACAAGTGTATGGATGATTTTTTTAATACATCCAGGGCCCTGTGTAGTAATTATTTCCTTCTTGCATTTGCTGCAACAATCTAAATCTGATGTACATAATATTCAAGTAACTGACTCAAAACTGTCTTCAGTTAGAAAGTCATACCCTTTTCATATGTTCCTAAAAAATATATGGCAAATCATGATTAAAGTGCCAATCTTGAAATCAGAGGGTCAAAGTGGAAAGCTACATTTTTTAAAAATAATTAATTCATGCGGTGAGGAGGTTGCTGGCTGAGCCAACAATTGGTGTGCATCCCAAGTTGTCCTAACATGCTAGGGTTAGAGCATGTGCAATTGGTAGACTTACAATGCCATTATGGTGAAAATTCCTGGATTTTGAGCCCAAAGATGCAGAAGGAATGGTAATGATTAGATTAGATTAGATTAGATTACTTACAGTGTGGAAACAGGCCCTTCGGCCCAACAAGTCCACACCGCCCCGCCGAAGCGTAACCCACCCATACCCCTACATCTACATTTACCCCTTACCTAACACTACGGGCAATTTAGCATGGCCAATTCACCTGACCTGCACATCTTTGGACTGTGGGAGGAAACCGGAGCACCCGGAGGAAACCCACGCAGACACGGGGAGAACTCCACACAGCCTGAGGCGGGAATTGAACCCGGGTCTCTGGCGCTGTGAGGCAGCAGTGCTAACCACTGTGCCACCATGCCGCCCAAAATGCTTTCAAGTCAGGATGTTAAGGGACTCAGAGGGCAACTTGCAGTGGTAATTTCCCATGTTTCTACTGCCCTTGTCTGAGATGAAAGTAGCTATAGACTTGAATGGTTAAGAGGCTTTGGTAAATTTCTGCAGTGTGTCTTGTAGATGCTGCTACTGAGTGTTGCTGGTGGAGTAGTTGTTCATGGATGTGAGATTCTGTGGATGTTGGACTCTGGAATTCAGTCAGACAGGCTGTTTTACCCTGGATGGTGTTAAGCTGCTTGAGTTTGGAGCTGTGTTCATCCAGGTAAGTGGAATGTATTTCGTCGTACTCCTGACTTATGTCTTGTAGATGGTTGACAGGCTTTGGGGAGTCAGAAGGTGAGTTATTCACTGCAGCATTTCTAGCTTCTGACCTGCTATTGCAGTCACTGTATTCATATGGTGAATCCAGTTGAGTTTCTGGTCAATGGTAATGCCCTGGATGTCAACAGTAGAAGATTCAGTGATAAGTAATGCCAATGAATGTCAAAATGCTATAGTTAGATTGTCCTTTACTGGTAATAGTCATCACTTGACATTTGTATGGTACAAATGTTACTTACTACTTTTCAGACCAACCCTGAATATTGTCCAGGTTTTGTTGCATTTGAACATGGACTCTTAGGAACCACAAATGGTGCTGAACATTGTGCAATCATTGGTGACCATTCCCAATTCTGACCTCTATGATGGAGGGAAGCTCATTGATGAGGCAGCTGAAGATGGTTGGGCTTAGAACACAATCGTGAGGATTTCCTGCGGAGAAGACCTGTAGCTAAAGTGATTGACGTCCAGCAACTTTAATCATCATCCTTTGTGCCAGGTCTGAATTCAACCAGTGGAGCATTGGACACTGATTGCATTGACTCCCGTTTTATTAGGGTTCCTCGATGCTAAACTCTGTCAAAAGTGGTCTTGTTGTCAAGGGCATTCACTCTCCCGTCATCTCTGGAGTTCAGTTCTTTTGTCCATGTTTGAACCAAGACTGTGAGGTAAGGAGATCAGTAAGTTTTGCGAAGATTCTTAGCTCAGATCAAGGTTCTGGATGTAGGTTTGCTTGCTGAACTGGAAAGTTAATTTCCAGACGTTTCTTCACCGTACTAGGTAACATTTTCACTGGGCCTCCGGGTGAAGCACTGCTGATAATTCCTGTTTTCTATTTATATGTTTGAGTTTCTTTGGCTTGGTGATATCCTTTCCAGTTCTTTTTCTCAGGGGGTGGTAGATGGGGTCTAGTTTGATGTGTTGTTGATAGCGTTCCGGTTGGAATGCCATGCTTCTAGGAATTCTCATGCATGTCTCTGTTTGACTCGTCATAGGATGGATGTGTTGCCCCAGTCGAAGTGGTGTCCTTCCTTATCTGTAAGGATACTCGTGAGAGTGGGTCGTGTCTTTTTGTGGCTAGTTGATGTTCATGTATTCTGGTGGCTAGTTTTCTACCTGTTTGTCCAATGTAGTGTTTATAACTGTCCTTGCACGGTAATTTGTAAATGACATTAGTTTTGCTTGTTGCCTGTATAGGGTCTTTCAAGTTCATTAGGTGCTGTTTTAGTGTGGCGAGTTTGTGGGCTACCATGATGCCAAGGGGTCTCAGTAGTCTGGCAGTCATTTCTAAGATGCCTTTGATGTAGGGGAGAGTGGCTAGGGTTTCTGGACGTGTTTTTTTGTCTAGTATTTCCTGGTGGAACTCATTGGGGTTGGTGATCAAGTGCTACTTAACACCACTTTTGATGACACCTTTCGTCATTATAGTAATGTTTCAGTCCAACTGGGCAGTAACTGGCTGAGTTAGGTTTGTCCTGCTTTTGTGTATAGGACTTACCTGAAATGTTCCACATTGTTGGGTAGATGCTAGTATTGTAACTGTATTAGAAGAGCTTGGCTAGGAGTGTGGCAGCTTCTGGAGAAAATGTCTTCACGACTATTGCCAGAATTCTCAGACCCCACAGCCTTTGCAATATCCAATGCTTTCAACTGTTTCTTGATATGCGGAGTAAATCAAATTAGATGAAGACTGGCATCTGTGATGCTGAAAAATGGATCATCCACTCATAGTTTGTGACTGAAGATTGTTGCCAATGCTTCAGCCTCATCTTTTGCACTGATTTGCTGGGCTCTCCCATTGTTGAGGATGGGAGATGTCTCCTTCGTTAAGTTTAATTATCCATCATCATTCCATGACTAGATGTGGGAGGACTGCCAATTGTGGAATTGATGAACTCTGTCTATTGCTTGCTGTTTCTGCTGTTTAGATTGCAAGGACAACTGTTTTATAGCTTCACCGGATTGACATCTCATTATTAGCCTCATCTTGCTGCTCCTGGCGTGCCCTCTTGCACTCTT
The DNA here is from genome assembly GCF_047496795.1 of Chiloscyllium punctatum. NCBI lineage: Eukaryota > Metazoa > Chordata > Chondrichthyes > Orectolobiformes > Hemiscylliidae > Chiloscyllium > Chiloscyllium punctatum. The sequence goes on along the minus strand of NC_092746.1, from coordinate 85,463,906 downwards.
TATTGAGCCAGGACTGATCCTCTTTGATGCTAATGGTAAAGTGGGAGATTGTGCTGCTGTGCAATATTGATGCTGCTGATAGCCCACAGCATTTCATGGATGTCCAAAATTGAATGGCTGGATCTGTTTGAAGTCTGTCCCATAGGGCATGGTGATAATGCTGCACGACACATTTTCAGTACAAAGGTGTGACTTTGTTTCCACAGAGACTGTTAATGATGATGTTATGGACATTTGTGCCTGTGACAAGGAGATCAGTAAGAATCAGTTCAAGAAAGTTTCTTCCATCTTGGTTTCCTCACCACCACCTCACCCCATCGAACAGCAATATCCTTTCAAACCTGAACAGCTGTCAATAATGTTGCTTTTGAATGTTGGATGTTGGAATTTCCCACCCAAAGTACATTCTATTCCCTTGCCACGCTCTGTGCTTCCTCCACATGATGTTCAGCATGAAGGAGTACAGTATGTGGTAATCAGCAGATGGTTGCCTTGCCCATGCTTGACCAGGTGCAATGAGACTTCATAATATCCACGAGTCAATACTGAGAACTCACAAGGCAACACACACTCAGCTGTATATCACTGAGAGGCAGGACCTATTCACGGATGATGCTGGTGGCTCTGAGGCATTTTAAGGACTGATTGAGTATTTTGATGTTGGGCTGTTGTGTGGTTACTCTTGTGAGACACCTTTTGGTATTAACCTTCAGATATTACTAAGGACAACTTCAGAGATGTGAGGTAAGAGTTGACAGTCCTTGATATCAAGGCTGCATTTGACTGACCATGGCATTAAGGAGCCCTACCAAAACTGGAACTGTGAATTGGGACAAACACTCCGCTGGTTGGAGTAATGACTGACACATACCATTTATACTTGTGTATAGGTTGATCTCATATACAGGTTGACCCCTTATTTTCGCCAAAAAGTTTGGTATTTTTCATATATCCCATGCATAAGTCGACCCTAGTTTTTCAGGGGTCTCTTTCTGACCATACATGCAGCCTGGATGACTGCAATGAATTATTCACTGGTGCAACTGATGATGGCAGTGAATATGAAGGATTGTAATGGACTTTTGCATGTACCAGTAACTTTTGTTTTAAACAGCTATCCCATAATATTTGTGATCTACTGTGAGAAGAGTTATTTGCTGTGAATATCAGTTTTTTTGATGAAAAGTGTTTATCGTATATTATTAACGATTTCATGCGGTCGTCTTTAAATAAAATACTAACAGTCTTTTTTTTTGTTTTGTTTTTACTGCTCTGTTTTATTTTATGAATTGTGTTGCACAAATACCCCCGGTAGATGGCCTGACCACCTGCTGGTATGCCTGTTAACCTTTGTACATGTGTGTAGCCGTACATGGACTTGACATACTGGCAACTAGAATGCGGTACAACAGTACTGTTCTACTGTGGCAGAAAGAATGGAGATAGTTATTTTGTAGATAAATATTCAGTAATGGCAATAATTCTTTTTCCTTTCACTGTTTATTTTATATAGTGATCTGGCTCTTGTTTGTCCTTTTTTTTTAAAATCATGCCAAACATGAATTTCATCCCCTCAAAAACAATATCTTGTGTATAAGTCGACCCCTAATTTCAGCTTAAATAAATGATCTTCAAAACTCTATCTATACATGAGTATATACAGTAAGATAATTGTGGTTATTTGAGATCAGTCATTTCAGCTCCAGATCATCTCTCGGGACTTTCTTAGGGCAGTGTCCTTGGCCCAATCCTTTTCAGCAGCTTCATCAGTAACTTTTCCTTCATCATGTAAGTGGGATATACGGCAATAATGGCAGAATGTTCAGCATCATTTGCAATGACTCAGATACTGAAACATTCCATATTCAAACTGCAACGAGTCCTGGAAAATGTCCAGACTTGGGCTGACAAGTGGCGGATAACATTCGCAGTACACAAATGCCAGGCTATGACCATTTCCGATAGAGACAATCTAATTACTTGCCCTTGACATTCATTGACATTACTATTATTGGATTCTCCACTATTAACATCCTGGGGTTACCATTGAACAGAAGCGCAACTGGACTAGCCACATAAACACAGTGGCTATAACAGCAGGTCAGAAGCTAGAAATACTGCAATGAGCAACTCACCACTTGACACTCTAAAGTCAGGGGTATGATGGAATACTCCTCACTTGTGTGATTGTGTGCAGCTGCAATAGCACTCAAGCTTGACACTATCCAGGACAAAGCAACCTGTTTGATTGACCCTATATTCATATGCATCCACTCCCTCCATCACTGGAGCTCAACAGCATTGTGCACAATCTTCAAATGCACTGCAGAAGTTCACCAAAGATCCTTCAGCAGCACCTTCCAAGCTCATGACCACATCTGCCTGGAAGGACAAGGGCAGCAGATAGATGGGAACACCACCAGTTCTCCAAGTGACTCACCATCCTGACTAGGAAATACAATGCTGTTCTTTCACTGTCAGTAGATGAAAATCTTGTAACTGCCTCCCTAAGGGCAGTGAGTCTGACTGCAGCCAAGAAGGCAGTTCACCCTGTACCTTTACCAAAGCAACGAGGGACAGGCATTAAATGCTGGCCCAGCTAGTGATGCTCATGCCCCACAAATGAATAAAGCATGGGCTGGCTTTACATTGTTGTTTCTAGTGTCTTTGATGCCATGTGATGCACCAATAAACGATTAAATGTTGGGCATGTGGCAGTGTGATAGTACAGAGACACCTCTGGGTTCAGGTACATAATTCTTTGAAGTTTGCATCGCACAGAGAGAAGTTGGTTAAAGCATTTACCATGCTTGCCTTCGTTGCTTAGACCTTTGAATATAGGAGTTGGGGCATTATGTTGAGGTTGTACAAGAAGTTTATGAGGCCCCTTCAGGAGTACTGTGTTCAGTTCTGGTCACTGTGTCTGCTCTGCCATTCAATCATAGCTAATATGCTCCTGACCCCCATTTTCCTGTCTTCTGTCTATATCTCTTCAACCCATTATCAATTTCTTAAAAACTGTCTTGACCCTCCTTTCCAGCATTCGCCAGATGTAGGATGTTGCTGGGAATGGAGGATTTGTGTTAAAAGGAGAGGCTGGGACTACTTTCGCTAGAAGATAAGAGGTTGAGAGGTTCCTTTTATAGAGGTTTATAAAGCAGTGAGGTGGAAAAATAAGGTGAATAGCAGGTGTTTTTTCCCTAGGGTAGGGAAATTTCTAGACTATGGGGCACATTTTAAGGTAATTCTTGTGTGGCTTGTGTATGGGATGAACTTCCAAAGGAGGTGGTGGATGCATCAACAGTTACAATATTTAAAAGACATTTGGATAAGTACATGAGTAGGAAATGTTTGGAGGGATATGGGCCAAATGTAGGCAGGTGGGTCTAGTTTAGTTTGGGATTATGGTTGGCATGGACTAGTTGGATGAAACAGTCTGTTTCCATGCTGTTTGACTCTAAGACTTAGTGGCTGAGTGGCTTGCCATTTCAGAGGGCAGTTAAGGGTCACCCATATTGCCATGGGTCTAGAGCCACATGTGAGCTAGATAAGGCAGTTTCTTTCACTAAACAAAATCAGGTAGGTGTTTTTGACAGTAAACTTGACCTACTCTTAAGAAATAAGACAGGGCAGGTAACTGAATTGTCAGTGGAGGAGCACTTTGGAGCCAGTGACCATAATTCTATTAGTTTTTAAAATAGTGATAGAAAAGGATAGACCAGATCTAACAGTTGGAGTTCTAAATAGGAAGAAGGCTAGTTTTGATGGTATTAGGCAACAACTTACAAAAGCTGATTGGGGATAGATGTTCGTTGGTAAAGGGACAGCTGGAAACTGGAAGCCTTCAGAAATGAGAGAACAAGAATCCAGAGACAGTATATTCCTGTTAGGGTGAAAGGAAAGGCTGGTAGGTGTGGGCAATACTGGATGGCTAAAGCAATTGAGGGTTTTCTTAAGAAAAAGAAGGAAGCATATGTCAGGTATAGACAGGATAGATCGAGTGAATCCTCAGAGTATAAAGGCCGTAGGAGCATACGTACGAGAGAAATCAGGTCGTCAAAAAAGGGACATAACACAGCTTTGGCAAATAGAGTTAGAGAATCCACAAGATTTTATAAATGTATTAAGGACAAAAGGGTAATTAGGAAGAGAATAGGACCCCTCAAAGATCAGCAAGGCAGCCTATGTGTGGAACCATAGGAGATGGGGGAAGATACTAAATGAGTACTTTGCATCAGTGTGGGGAAGGACATGGACATACACTGTGGGGAAATAGATGGTGCTAACATGGTGTCACTGTTTAAGAAAGGGGGTAAGGAAAAGCCAGGGAACTATAGACTCATGAGCCTGACGTCGGTGGTGGGCAAGTTGTTGGAGGGAGTCCTGAGGGACAGGATTTACATGTATTTGGAAAGACAAGGACTGATTAGGGATAGTCACCATGACTTTGTGCATGGGAAATCATGTCTCTCGAACTTGATTGAGTTTAATTTTGAAGTAATGAGAGAATTGCTGAAGGCAGAATGATGGACGTGATCTATGTGGACTTCAGTCAGGTGTTTGATAAGGTTCCCCATGGGAGACTGGTGAGCAAGGTTAGTTCCCATAGAGTACAGGGAGCACAAGCCATTTGGATACAGAACTGGCTCAAAGGTAGAAGACTGGGTGGTGATGGAAGGTTGCTTCTCAGAATGGAGGCCTGTGATCATTGTGCCCCAAGGATCACTGCTGGGTCCAATGCTTTTTGTCTTTTGTATAAATGATTTGTATGTGAACATAGGAGGTATAGTTAGCAAGTTTGCAGATGATACCAAATTTGGCATTTATAGTGGACAGCAAAGAAGGTTACCTCAGTCCAACAGGATCTCGATCAGATGGGCCAATGGGCTGATCAGTGGCAGATGGAATTTAATTTAGATAAATGTGAGGTGCTGCATTTTCGAAAGGCAAATCAGAGCAGGACTTATACACTTAATAATAAGGTCTTGGGGAGTGTTGTTGAACAATAAGACCATGGAGTGTAAGTTCATAGTTCCTTGAAAGTGGAGTTTCAGGTAGATAGGATAGTGAAGAAGGTGTTTGGTATGCTTTCCTTTATTCGACAGCGCATTGAGGAGAGGAGTTGGGAGATCATGTTGCAGTTGTACAAGACATTGGTTAGGCCACTTTTGGGATATTGTGTTAAATTCTGGTCTCCTTCCTATTGGAAGGATGTTGTGAAACTTGAAAGGGTTCAGAAAAGACTAACCAAGTATGTGTCAGGGTTGAAGGGTTTGAGCTACAGGCAAAGGCTGAATAGGCAGGGATTGCTTTCCCTGGAGTGCTGGAAGCTGAGGGGTGATGTTACCAAGGTTTATAAAATCCTGGGAGGTTAGAATAGGATCAGTAGACAAAATATTTTCCCTGGGGTGGGAGAGTCCAGAACTAGAGGCATAGGTTTAGGGTGAGAGGGGAAAGATATAAAAGAGACCCAAGGGGCAACTTTTTCACGCAGAGGGTGGTGCATGTATGGAATGAGCTGCCAGAGGTGGTGATACACATTGGCACAATTACAGCATTTAAAAGGCATGTGATTGGGTAAATGAATAGGAAGGATTTAGAGGGATATTGGGGGGGTGGGGGGCATCCTCAATGGCGGCAGTCTGAAACACCTGCTCTGCTGGGATCTGCACCACAACGTGGTGCTTTTGTCCTCCACACTTAAGTTATTTAGGAAAAATTCTAGAGTTATACAGTTGTGAAATCATTATAGGGGAATATGGGCCAAGTGCTGACAAATGAGACTAGATTAGGTTAGGACATCTGGTCGGCATGGACGAGTTGGACCCAAGAGTCTGTTTCCATAGTGTACATCTCTCTGACTCTAATAGGATTAATCAACAAGGCAGCATTGGTCAGGGTTAGCACAGATTTGTTGGAGGGAGATCCTGTCTGACTAATTTAATTGAGTGCTTTGAAAAGTTGAGGGTAGTGCACTTGAAATGATTTACGTGGATGTCAGTAATGCCTTTGAAACGGTCCTATATGGAAGGCTGGTCCAGAAGGTAAGCATCCATGGGATCCAAGCATTGGCAAACTCTATCCAAAATTGACTGGCAAACTGGATACGATGTGAGATAGTAGAGGGTTCTTTTTTTGATTAGAAGCCTGTGACCAATGATGTACCACAGGGATTGATGCTGGGACCTTTTGCTGTTCGTCATGTACATTAGTGACTTAGATGTGAATGTAGAAGGTATAATTAATAAGTTTGCATATGACACAGGAATTGTTGATTATTGAGTAGGATGATCTCAAGCTGATACTAATCAACTGGTGAATTGGCGGATCTCTGACAGATGGAATTTCATCCTGATAGGTGAGAGGCAATGTATTTTGGGAGGCCTTAAGGATTTACACCATGGATGGAGGTCCTTTGGGAGTCCTGAAGAACAAAGGGACCTTAGTGCACAAGTCCATAGAGCTGTGATGTCAGCATGTATTACCATGGTGGTGAAAGCATACATGGTGCTTGCCTTCATTGCCAGGTCACAGACTGTAGGAGTAAGGCAGTCTTATTATGACTGTATAAAACATTGTTTAGACCACAGATGTAATACTGTGCACGTTTCTGGACATCACACTATCAGAAAGATGTGATTGCACTGGAAAGGATGCAGAAGAGATTCACTAGGATGCTGCCTGGAATGCAAAATCTCCATTATGAGGAGAACATGAGTAGACTGAGTTTGGGTTTGTTTTGCTGAAGCAGACGATGCTGAGGGTGGCAGAGGCAGTGTCTGATTTGAGGTATACAGAATTGAGAGGCATAGATAGGGTAGATCGTGACAATTGTTTTGCCATGTCAGATGTGTCTAAGACCAGAAAGCGCACGTTAGGAGATAAATAGTTTAGAGGGGATATAAGGAAAAATGATTTCACCCAGAGGGTGGTAGAGGTTTGGAATACAGTGTCTACATGGGTGTTGGAGGCAGGTACTCCAGCAATATTTAAGAAGCATGTGGATGAGCACTTAAACTGCCAGGGCATAGTCGGCTAAGAACTAAGTGCAGGTAAATGGGATCAGTATAATTTGGTGTTTGTTGGTTGGCGTAGACATGGTAAGCTGAAGGACCTCTTTCTATGCTTTATGATTCTGACTGCATGAACTAGTTCATCCTAGACAGTGGCTAAAATGTCAGTCCTACTTCATTGTCACTCCTATTGTCTCTCAGTCAGAAGATTGTGCACTTAAGTCTTGTTCCATAGACTTAAACAATTACAGATAATCTACTTTTTATTTCAGTGCAGTGCTGATGGAATGTTGCATTGCCATGTATTGTCTTTTAGATGAGGTATCAAAACCTCTGGACTCATGTTTTCATCCTCCTGAAAATGCAATTTTCTATCACTAGGTAATCTAATTTCAGCATGTTTTTGCACAATCTGTAAGATTATACAGAAATGAGTGCCATGTATAATTACATGAATTTTTTTTAATAAAGGGACTTTAAAACCACCACACCACTTGGTCACACGACGTTCTTGGAGACAAAGTGTGGTGCTGGGAAAGCACAGCAGTTCATGCAGCATTTGAGGAGCAGAAGAGTCGACGTTTTGGACATAAGCATTCATTAAGAATGTGGAGGGGGCAGGGGGCTGAGAGATAAATGGGGGGTGGGCGTAGGGTGGGGGCAAGGTAGATGGAATGGTGATAAATGGATGCAGATGGGAGGCAATTGTGATAGGTCGGTGGGGAGGGTAAAGCGGATAAGTGGGAAGGAAGATGGATAGGTAGGTCAGGTCAAGAGGGAGGTGCTGAGTTGGAGGGTTGAATCTGGGATGAGGTGGAGAGTGGGGAGATTTGGAAACTGGTGAAACTGGTGGGGGGGGGGGGGGCGATGAGGAGGTGTGGTTGCAAGACTTAGTTGTACTAATTTGCTGCTGTTATTTGTTGAATAGTTGGATTATCTGTTACCTTGATAGTGACTATTACAGTTATCTGTTTTTGTTTCAAAATATTGCAATTTCACCCATTATAATTTGTGCAACTAAAGTGACAGTTTATGAAATTTGAATTGATCCATTAGTGGCCCAAAATGTGTTGTTCAGTTTTAGTTTTTTGGGATGATTAGATAATCATTGTATCGAAGCATATGCAAGTGATTCTTGCTGCATGACAGTATTCATGAGCTCCAGCCTTTTAATAAAATTGTCCCATCAGCTTGTTTCATCTTCTCACAGGTAAAGGAAACTTTTTCACAAAAGAAAGAAAAAGGAGTCACAGAGGTTATTTCCTCTGCTGAAGGGTATGCAAGTACTGCATGAAGTAGAAAAATGAACTGCCCTTGGAGGATTAATTTATCCTCCATATTCAAGCATATATAGTAACCAGTTTGGTTTGGCTTGTACTAGTTGGACCCATTAACAGCATCCATCCCTTGCAGCTCAAGTAACTTTTCAGTAAAGATGCTAGCTTAGGTTTATGTAGTGATATCCTGGCTGGTAAGCTGATTTTTGAAGGCACTTTAATATATTTTTCCCTTTAAGTCACACTTGTGTTTTAAGCACAGACCTGCTACAAGCCACAATATTTTTTGTGCATGTTCATTTCGCAGGAAATTTAAATTCATCCTATTGTATTTTCTTGTGCTTTAGAAAATGATTACACTGTGCTAATTTGTAAGCATGTGGATAGTTTGGAAAGTAAACACAAGCAAAGTTTTTGTGACAGCACAGATGGTTTATCACAATGGGTTCTGATTTAATTTTTAAAAGTTCACATTGTTTTGAAGCAATATTTTTCTGTACATGTGTTGCTTGTGAAGCTGCATAACTTGTTCAATTTGAATTGTTTTTGAGATTGCACTACAAAGCTGAAACACTAACCTGCTTATGTTCAAACTATAAAATTTTAACTAAAGTTTGGCTACTATTACCATTTAAATTTGAGTTGGAATTGACATGCAGCTAATTTTTTTTTCCATCTGTTTCAATCGTGTACTTGTGATGTGAGTTAAATAAATTATACATTGGCAAAATAACATTGAGTAAATTATACAACAAGTGTGTAGAAGACATGGAGTTATGGGATTAAATAGAAGATATGCCTGTTAAAGATCCATTTTCCTGATTGGTTGTAACTGAATAAGATTTAACAGGTGAAGTGAATGCTCTCAAATTATGGAACTTCATTGGTTTCAATATTCCATGTAGTGATGTTATTAATCTTGGAAAGAACTCAAGAAACTTGCTTTGCTTTAATTTCCTTAACTCCTCTTTCTAACTGACAATAATATGACTTTGAAAATCCAAAATGTTTAATCCTAAATCAAGTTAAACCATGGTAGAACATAGAGATGCCAAGCCTATTGTTATTTTTCTTTTTAATTTATTCTATTCATTGTGTATATTTGTTGCATGTTTTCTTTTGCCTAACATATGTTAGCATGGTAAAAATTCTTCTGTCAAAGAAGAAACCAGTCTCTCTCTCCCTCTCTGTCTCTCTGTCCAATCGAACCATGATGATGAGATTTAAGCTTTATAAAAGAGGATAGATGTGGATACGTAACATTTTAATGAATGGACTGATCTGTCTGGGTGTTTAATATGTGGTGTCCAAGCATGTTATGGTGAAAATTCACTCTCTGCCCCCAACTATCAATGCCACAACTCCATATCCCATCCATGAATTGGATATGTTGTGGGCAAGTTAGAATCTTTTATTTTGTGATTGCAGCCCAGTTCAAACAAATGCACTCAAGATTTAGTGGTGGCTCATTTGTATACACATGAGTGTCCTAGTCTTCACTGTCAGAACTTTGCATGCAGGCACTTTTTGTAGCACTTAACATCCTTATCAGATGTGAGGATTTTTATGCATTGAATTTTGCTAAGCTTAAGTTTAACATCTCCAGCATGAGTTTTCTGAAGCTCAGAAGTCTGAATTTGTTGTTCAGATAGATATTTAAAGTTGTGATCCTGCCATCGAAATAAAATGCTCAGTTTTATTGAACAGTAAAAGTTTGGGGAATTCCTGTAATTTTCAGAACTTTGGAGTAGTCAGTATGGAATATTTTTGATAATACATTGGAAGAGAAATACCCTCACTTTTGGAGCAGCAATTACAAGCTGTGATATGATCAGGTGCTCAGGAGGGAGGTAGTCATTGCAGGGGATACTGCCTGCATTACAGGGTATAGCAACATACGCTGAGCTTCTGCAGTTCCTCTAGAATACCCAATCCGTTAGCCCTGGTATCTCCACATTATCAGTTGCCCTCAATTTAATTTATTTTGGTTTCTTTTTGAGTGCTACCAGGGATTTATCATGGCATATGGGGGGGCTGTTGAGGGCTGTGGGTCTGTGCTCAGTGGAGTTTAGAATGATGAGGGAGGAAATTCCATCGACATTTAGAGAATACTGAGAGGCCTGAATAAAGTGGACGTGGAGAAGATGTTTCCACCAGCAGGTGAGACTAGGACTCTAGGGCACAGCCTCAAAGTGAAGGGATGACCCTTTAGAACTGAGATGAGAAGGAATTTCTTGAGCCAGAGAGAGGTGAATCTGTGGAACTCATTTCTGTAGAAGGTTATGAGAGGGACAAGGCGGAAGATTGGGTTGAGAAACACAGCAGCCATTGAATCATGGAGCAGACTTAAAATCATAGAGAGGTACAGCATGGAAACAGACCCTTCAGTCCAGCTCGTCCAGGCCGACCAGATATCCCAAACCAATCTATTCCCACCTGCCTGGCCCAAGTCCCTCCAAACCCTTCCTATTCATATTCCTATCCAGGTCCCTTTTAAATGTTGCAATTGTACAAGCCTTCCCCTGGCAGCTCATTCCATATACGTACCACCCTCTGCGTGAAAAAGTTGCCCCTTAGGTCTCTCATATCTTTCCCCTCTCACCCTAAACCTATGCCCTCTAGTTCTGGACTCCCACACTCCAGGGAAAAGACCTAATTCTGCTCCAGTATCTTGTGGTTGTACATAAATGCATTAGACACTTGCTGTAAGTTTTAAACTATATTTCAAGTCTCCTGTAATGAGTGGGAACTCTGATTCACCTTTCTAGGTGAGAAACATCACCACAACTAGGTCCAACCAAAAGAAGAGGTTGAAGCAGCTATGGATCAGATTTCCTGGGAACTGTCGTGAGGGACTCATACTATGGTTGTGTAGCATTCTAAACTTTTCATTCCAGGAATTAAATTTGAGGATTGCCCTTGGAAAATGAGAAATATGCTCCCTTCCGATTGGTTCATAACACCTGTGAGGTGCCCTGCCACTGAGGCAAAGCAGTACCAAACAATCATCAGCAACATTGCAGAGCAAGTTGTTAGCTTGGTGCAGATGTGCTTCTAGGGTTACCCTTTAGTCCTCGCTGGTGACGGTGCCAGGAGTCATAGTGATTTGCCACATCGTTCAGAAGAAAGGATTGTAGTTTGTGAAATTTGAATAGGGTCATCAGTTAGCTTCAGAAGAAGAGGAACATGAAAATCGGGAACCTGCGAGATCAGCTATGTACATTGCTACTGTGGATACCATATTACTGCAGAGGTTCATAAATAAAATCATATGACTTGTCCCATCACCAGCATAAACCCACCCTAATCGATTGCACTCAGCAGTCCTTTAGCCACACATTGTAGGCCTATGAATTCTCAATGAGTTTTTAATTTTTTTTTCCAGGGGATGTGGTTTTTGGTGATTTGTCTTTCACTCATTTTATATGAATACTGAGTAGATACTTGATGGAATATTTTGCAAGGTATAAAAATGGTGCAGTGAGATCACTTATATGAAATAGAACTTCCAACAAAACATTGACACATTCCCAAATGCATATCCTTGGTGAGTTATCAGTTTTCTCTTATACTTATCTCCTAAATTGTGTAACCCCTGTCAAGGTGAATGCCAGCTGCTCTCTTTCAGCTTTAACAACTGAAATTCTCAAGGACCTAGAACGTTCAGGTTTTGGAGCCACTGAGGGTCCTGAAAGATCACCAAATCTGAAGCAGTCAGTCAATGAGAGAACCAATTGAATATGGTCTTCAGTTGGGGTGAGAGATGGGGGCCATTTTGCATATAGTCCCCACTTCCATGACCCCATTTCTGTCATTAACATCCTCCAAGTCTAGTGATAGTGCATCCTGCTGTAATGTAGCTTAATGGTTGTAAGGCTATGAATAATGTATCTATAATCCTGTTTAAGAGGACCGGTTTTTGACATCCAAATTCTGCACAAACCTGCAAGAGGCATGGATTTATTTGAGGACTGTGACTTAAGCTCCGTGGGTATAGATTCTATGATAATTGTGAGGTCCAGAAAGTCAAAAGAAAGAAGTATAAATTAGTTGTAGCGAAAACCACTGCCTTGATAAAGTTCTGTATACTCATTGTTCAGTCATTGATATAGTCACCATACGTGTGTTTAAGATTTATGTAGTTCTGACACCGCCTGTGAACTGGTTGGGGGGATCTGGTTGTTATTTCTGATCTGTTCTTGATACAGGATAGGGTGACCAATCAGAAATTACAACCAAACTCCTATGACCAATGAGAGTCATGGTAGCACACCAACACAGCTACACTGTGCCAACTACTCAAGAAGAATGAAAGACCTCATACCCACAACATGCAAGACCAACAGAATATAAAATCCTACGTAATGACTGCAATAAACATCACATTGGACAGAGCGGCAGAAAACTAGCTTTCCGAATACATGAGCAGAGCAGCAAAACGGCATGACCAACTCTCCTTCATCTCAATGCATACAGACAAGGAAGGCCATCAATTTGACTGAGACAATGTAACCATCCTAGGACAAGCTAACCAGAGACATGCACAGGAATTCCTAGAGGCCTGGTTTTCAACTCGGGATACCATCAATAAGTATATATAAGTAGACACCATATACAAACCACTGCAGAAAAAAACGGAAATAACAACCCCCATCTTAATGGACAAGATCATATAAATATCAAGCAGAGTAGAACAACAGTGCTTCATGAAAGTTGCACTGATGATATTGTCTAGCATGGTGACACAATGTCTGCTTGACAACCCACCAGCTTGACAAACAAATCACCAACCACATTAAGCACCCAGGCGAAAGTGATGGTGGGCTGACTTTTGAACTGTTTCCGAGTCCATGGGGTGTAGGACACCCACAGTGCTGAAAGGAAAGGAATTCTAGGATCTTGACCCAGTGGTAGTGGAAGATTGGCTTTATCGTTCAAATTGGGATGGTGTGTAGCTTGGAGAGGATCTTGCAGTTGATTATGTTCCCGTGTTTCTACTGCTCTCTTGTTTCTAGGTAGAGGTCGTAGATTTGGAAGGTATCGTTGAAGGATGCTTTTGAGAAAGACAGTTTCAAAGACGTATGAAACACAAAAGAAAACGTCTCCTATTTGTCTTAAATGGGTCCCCTTAATTTTAATCCTGGCTCTAAATCTTGTCAGAAGAAGAAACATCATCTCCATGTCTCTTGTCAAGCCCACAATCTTGTTTTTCAATCAAATGACCTTGTACTCTTTTGAATTGATTGGCCAAGGAGTTGCAGATATAGTTTAACCTAGATAAATGGGAGGTTCTACATTTTGGTAGGGCAAATCAGCATAGGACTTGTATACCTTAATGGTAACATTCTGTGGAGTGTTACTGAACAAAGGGACCTTGAAGTACAGGTTCATAGTGCCTTGAAAGTGGAGTCACAGTTGGACAAGGTACTTGCCTTTATTGTTCAGTGTATTGAGTATAGGAGTTGGGAAGTCATGTTGCAGCTGTACTGGACATTGGTTAGGTAAAAACAATGACTGCAGATGCTGAAAACCAAATACTGGATTAGTGGTGCTGGAAGAGCACAACAGTTCAGGCAGCATCCAATGAGCAGCGAAATCGACGTTTCGGGCAAAAGCCCTTCATCAGGAATAAAGCCAAGTACTGTACTGGACATTGGTTAGGCTACCTTTGGAATATTACATTCAGTTTTGGCCTCCTTGCTATAGAAAAGATATTGTGAAACTTGAAAAGGTTTAGAAAAGATTAACCACAGTGAGATGCTGAATAGGCTGGGGCTATTTTGCCTGGCACATTGGAGGCTGGGGGATGATCTTACGAAAGTGTATAAAATCATGGGAGGCATGGATAGAGTGAATAGTCAAGGTCTTTGGAATTCTTTGTGAATTCCAAAGCTAGCAGGCATAGGTTTAGGGTGAGAGGGGAAAGATCTAAAAGGGTCCTAATGGACGACTCTTTCATGCAGAAAGTGCTGCGTGTATAGAAAGAGCTGCCAGAGGAAGTAGTGGAGATTGGTACAGTTACAACATTTAAAAGGCACTGATTTAAAAGATGCTGATTTGCCCTTGCAAAAGACCCATTTATATGTACTGTTTTTTTTTCTGTTAGCCAGCCAATATACTACTAATATCAAAGATCAATGCTGGGACCTCTGCTGTTTTTAATGTATATAACTGACTTGGATGAAAATATAATTGGTCTGATTGGTAAGTTTGCAGACAATACGAAAATTGATGGCATTGTGGATAATGAAGGTTGTCAAAGGATGCAGCAGGATATCTATCAGTTAGAAAGTTGGATGGAGAAACAGCATAGAATTTAATTCAGCGAGGTAAAAACAATGACTGCAGATGCTGAAAACCAAATACTGGATTAGTGGTGCTGGAAGAGCACAGCAGTTCAGGCAGCATCCAACGAGCAGCGAAATGCCTGAACTGCTGTGCTCTTCCAGCACCACTAATCTAGTATAGAATTTAATTCAGACAAGTGAGAGTTGAAGCATTTTGGAAGGTCAAATGCAAGAGGAAAACGTACTGTAAATGGGCGTTCCCTTAGGAGCATATACAAAGGAATCTTAGCGTGCAAGTCTATAGCTCCCTAAAAATGGCAACACCACTAGATAAGGTGGTAAAGGAGGCAAATGGCATACTTACCTTCAGTCAGGACATTCAGTATAAAACTTGGCAAGTCATGTTGCAGGTGTATAAAACTTTAGTTTGACCACATTTCAAATAGTGTGTGCAGTTTTGGTCTCTGGCTCAAATAGATTAAAAACTTTTGATAACAAAAGCTTATCTACCTCAAATTTAAAATTAACAACTGATCCAGCATCCATTGCTGTTTATGGAGGAGAGTTCCAAACAACATCTACCCTTTGTGTAGAAGTGCTTCCTAACATCTTTCCTGAGTGGTCTCTTCAATCAGTGGAATAGTTTTTAATTATTTCCTCTGTCTTTTCCTGTTAATTTTCATGAAGACTTTGATCAGAACACCACAACCTTATAAATTCTGGAGAAAACAGGCTTGATTTTTGAATCCCTCCTCATAATTTAAACCCTGTCAAATCCCCGTTTCAGTCTTGGAAACCTATGTTGTACTCTCTACAATTCCAATATATTCTGGATGTAGGTTTGCTTGCTGAGCTGAAAGGTTCATTTTCAGACGTTTCGTTACCTTACTAGGTAACCTCTTCAGTGGATCTCACACGAAGCAATGCTTGAAACTTCCTGCTTTCTATTTATAAGTTTGGGTTTCTTTGGGTTTGTGATGTCATTTCCTGTGGTGAAGTCACTTCCTGCCCCTTTTCTCAGGGGGTGGTAGATGGAGCCTCCATTCTTCCTAAAGTGTAGCGTTCAGATCTGCTCTCACTAATCCAAGTAAGATCGAGCCAGTGTTTTTGATAACTGCAGCGTAGCATCTGCACACTCAAGATATAAAGGCCAGCTTTCCATTAGCTAGCTTGATTACTTTCTGTAGCTGTTCATGGCATTTTGAAGATCTAAGCCCCCAAGTCTGCTTGGACATCAACTATTTAACTTGGTAGCATCAAGAAAGTACCCTGTTTTATACTTTTTCAGTCCAAATGAATAATCTCTCACTTACTTTGTACTCCATAAACTACAGTTTACCTATTTATCTGGTCTATCAATATGCCCTTATATATTTATGCTATCATCTACATTGTTTACAATGTTGTCTAACTGTGTCATTAGCAAATTTGAATAGACGCTTTTCTGTGCCATTATCCACGTCGTTAGTAAATAATATGAATAGTTGAGACCCTAACACAGATTCTTGTGGGACACCACTGGTGTCAATTTGCACACCTACCCATTATCCCTAACTTCTGCCTACCACTCGATCAATTTCCTAGCCATGTCAGTAATTTGTGAGTTCTGTGAGCTTCTACCTTAGTAACTCTCTTGAGGGACTTTATATCGAATTGCAAAAGACATTTGATAAACAATGTCCATGGACATTCCCCTATTCACTACCATAGTCAACTCTTCAAAAATAAATTCAATGAGGTGTATTAGGCAAGTGCCGTTAAGAAGGCATACGGTGTGTTGGGTTTTATTGATAGAGCGATTGAGTTGTGGGGCCGTAACGTCATGCTGCAACTATACAAAACGCTAGTGCAGCTGCACTTGGAATATTGTGTACAGTTCTGGTTGCCCCATTACAGGAAGGATGTGAAGCACTGGAAGAGTTGCAGAGGAGATTTACCAGGATGTTGCCTGGTCTGGAGGGATGGTCTTATGAGGAAAGGTTGAAGGACTTGCGTCTTTTCTCATTGGAGAGAAGATAGCGAAGAGGGGATTTGATAGAGACATACTAGATGATCAGAGGATTAGATAGGGTAGACAATGAAAGTCTTTCCTAGGATGAGGGGGCATAACTACAAATTGAATGGTAATCTATGTCAGAGGCAAGATCTTTACTCTGTGGTAAGGGCATGGAATGCCCTGCCTGCCAATATGATTAACTCAGCCAATTAGGGAGATTTAAACAGTCCTTGGATAAGCACATGGATTATGATGGGATAGTGTAGGGGAACGAACTGAGAATAGTTCAGAGGTCGGTGCAACAATGAGGCCTGAAGAGCCTGTTCTGCACTGTATTGTTCTATGTAGCCTTCATGAATCCATGCTGACTCCCTGATCAACTGGAAGTTTGAGGAGTTCAGTTATCTCCCCTTTGATTATAGACTACAACTATTTTCCTACCACAGATGTTAGGCTAACTGGTTTGTAATTCCCTGGTTTTCATTTTTTTTGCCCTTCTTAAAGCAGAGTGACATATGTAATTTTCCAATCCAGAGGGATGACACCTGTATCTAGGAAACTGTAGATGCCTTAAGTATAATTTTCATTGTGCTCCCCTACTTCTTTTAACATCCTCAGAAGGAAACTGTCACATATTGGGAATTTATCATTCTTGTTAGTCTGAGTAGCAGCAGCAGCAACAACAGAAAAGGAGAGGGGGTCAACGGCAGCAGTAATAGGATAAATACCTGAAGTGTTGGCCTAGATCGAGGTCAGTCCACACAGTGACAGCAGCAACAAAAAAGGTGTGCAAACTTTAGGGTGAACAGCAACAGCATTATGATAAATACCTGAGGAATGGAGGTCAGTCAAATTGAGTGTGGATCTGAGTTAAGGGGCGACAGCAAAGTGGCTTGACTGCTCAGGAAACCAAGTGTGCCGACAGTGAGCAGTGTCTGGAGAGAAACTACTGTTTGTAGTTGTGGCCTGCTAGGATTGGAGAGTGGGGGTGAGAGACCTGAGTTTTGTGACTGGGGGATTATGTTGTGTAATCAATTTCTGAATTATTGTCTGTAGTTGATGAAGTAGATTTAGCTGATAAGGTTTGAAATGGCAGGAGCATTTGGCCTGTGGAATACCTTGGAATTAATTTAGAAAGACATCATGAATTGGCGCTGGTGGGCTGAAGGGCCAGTTCCTATACTGTACTGTTCTTTGAATTACATTGATTTCCTCATTATTAATATTTTATCTATATTAATTTTATTCTTTCCCTGTTTCCAATACTTAATTTTCTTAGGGCTTCTGGCAAACTGTCCTCCTGTCCTACTGTAAATACTGAGGAAAAGTAATTAATCAAAGTAGTTTTCTACTTTGTCTCCCTTTCTGAAAAAAGTGTTAGCAATACTATTTTAGTCATAGAGACATACAGCACAGAAACAGGGCCTTCGGCCCAACTCGTTAATGCCAACCAAGTTTCCTAAACTGAACTAGTCCCATTTGGCTGTATTTAGCCCATATTCCTCCAAACCTTTCCGATTCATGTTCCTACCCAAATGTCCTTTAAATATTATAATTGTACCTGCCTTCTCTGGCAGCTCGTTCCATATACAGAAGAACCTCGATTATCTGAAGGATACGGGCAAGGGGTATTTCATTCGGTTAATCGAATGCTGCATAGCATAGTTTAGGCAAGCATTGGAACCTTGCAATCTTGCCGGATAATCGAATGCTGGATAATCAAAGTTCCTGTGTACACATCACCCTCTGTATGAAAAAGTTGCTCCTCAGGTCCCTTTTAAAATCTTTCCCCTCCTACCTTAAAGCCTATTCCCTATAGTGTTTAACTCCCCTACCTTAGTGAAAAGACCTTGGCTATTCACCTTATCTATGTCCCTCATGATTTTGCAAACCTTTTACAAGGTCACCCCTCAGCCTAAGCTCCAGGGAATAAAGTTCCAGCCTCTCCTTGTAACTCAAACCCTCCAGTATCAGTAATGTCACTGTAAATCTTTTTTGCACCTTTTCCACTTTAATAGCGATCTTACTATATTAGGTCAACCAGAATTGTATGTAGTAATCCAAATGTGGCTTCACCAGAGTCTTGTACAGCTATAACATGACTTTGCAACTCCTGTACTCCTTGCTCTAACCGATGAAGGCAAGCATGCAAAACGCTGCCTTCACCAATCTGTCTACCTGTGATGCTACTTTCAAGGAACGATGTACCTGCACCCCAGGTCTGTCTGTTTGACAACATTCCCCAGAGTCCTACCAGTAATTGTCCTCATTTGTCTTACTAAAGTGCAACACCTTGCATTTATCTGAATTAAACTACATCTGCCATCCCACTGGCAATGTAATACTGTAGAACTGTTCCTGAATCTAGAGAATTCTGAAACATTTTGGAAGAAATAAAACCAATGCATGAACCACCTGACTTACTGACTCCTTTTAAGAGGCTCAGATGAAGTTCATCAGGATTCAGTGGCTTAGTTTGCAACTAGGACATTTTCCTCAGCACTACTTATCTGTTGATTGCAAATTTCCAGAGTTCCTCACTTCCTCTTAGTTCATATTTTAACAGCTATTTCTGGGATTTTACTTGTACCTCTCTAGTGAAGACTAATGCACAGCACACATTCACCAAATCTGCTTTCAGCTCCTTTTCTACTAGTAATTCTCAGGCTCACTTTCCATAGGAAAAAGACTCCTGGTGATAACTTTTAAAAAGCATTTATAGACACACACCACATTTCTGGTTAGCTTTCTCTCAAACTCTATTTTTCCTTCTTGATTAATCTTTCAGTCATTCTTTGTTCTTATTTGTCCAATCTTTCTGACCTGTCACCTGTCTTTGCTTTGTAAGTTTGATTCTAATTTGATGCAAGTCTGATCCTAGAAATTTCCATGATTCTGAATTCTAGTTTTTAATCCTTGTACTAATGGGAATCGTTTCTATCTATATACTTTTGCCCAGTGCCCTCATGATTTTGAATACTTCTGTCAGATCCCCACGACCTTATCCAAAGAAAACAATCCTGAACAAACCCCAACTCTTCTAATCTATGTAACTAGTCCCAAGGATGACAAACTATTCTCGTGGATCGTTTCTGCACCCTGGCTCATGTCTGTCTCTCCTTCCTGAAGTGTGCAGCCCAGAACTGGTCATAATGTTACAGTTGAGACTGAACCAGTGTTTTATGCGAGTTGATTGTAACCTTTTTGCTGTTTGTAATTGATGCCTCTATTTATAGAGTCCAGGATCTTGTGTGTTTTATTAATCTCTCACGCAACCTTTCCAGCTAGCATCACTGGTTTGTGCACACCTATCCCCATATCCTTCTGCTTCTGCATCCTGTTTGGAATTATATCCTTTATGTTGTCTCTTTGCATTGTTCTTATCAAAGGACGTTATTTTACACTTATGCATTTAGTCATGCCCTTGTCCTCCTATTTCAGCAACTTGTCTGCATTTAAGTCTTATGCTGTCTTGTAGGTTACAGTACTTCTGAACTTTGTATTTGCAACAAATATTGAACTGTGTCCAATGTCTATGTGGGTTTCCAGCGGGTGCTCCGGTTTCCTCCCACAGTCCAAAGATGTGCAGGTTAGGTGGTTTGACTGTGATAAATAGACCATCATATCCAGGATTGTGTAGACGAGGTGGGTTAGCCATGGGGAATGATGATTTATAGGGGTAGGGGGTGGGTCTGGGTGGGATGCTCGTCAGAGGGTTGGTATGGATCTGATTGACTGAATGGCCTGCTTCCACACTGTAAGCACTCTATGAAAAAAGACAATTGCTGTTAAGCAGTCTATTTTTACATTTCTGACTAACTTCCCCTCGTGACAATTTATTTAACCTGATTAAACCTTTTTGTTGTTATTTTAGGACTGAGATAAAGGAAAACTTTTCTCTTAAGGTTGTGTAATGATTTGGAGGTTTCGGTATTGGACTGGAGTGTGCAAAGTTAAAAATCACACAACACCAGGTTATAGTCCAACGGGTTTATTCTGACGCATTAGCTTTTGGAGTATAAGAGTTTGACTTACAATCTTATGAAGATGATGAAGGAGCAGCGCTCCAAAAGGTAGTGCTTCCAAATAAATCTGTTGGACTACAACCTGGTATTGTGAGATTTGTAAGGTTGTGTAACATTGCAATCATGTCTGCTGAGGTGGAGGTCACTAAATATTTTTAAGGGTAAGGGAGTGTCTAGTGGGGGCAGGTGGTGGTTCTGTGGTAGTGCTATTGGACTAGTAACCTAGAGACCCGGCTAATATTCTGGGGATATATTAGTTCAAATCTTACCAAGGAATTTGAATTCAATAAAATTCTAAGCTGAAAGTCTCGCTTGATATCAACCATGTAGCCACTGATGATTATTGTAAAACTCACCAAGTTTTTTAATATCCTTTTAGGGAAGGAAATTTCCTATTTTAGCCTGGGGTGTTGTCTATCTCAGACTGCAAAGCAATGGGCAGCATTGGGCAATAGGTGCTGGCTTGCAGCAGTACCAACGTCCCATAAATAAAAAGAAGTCAAAGGTAATCAAGGAGAGATGCGAACGTGGAATTCGGAACTCATTTTATTGTGGAGCAGGTTGAAGGACCAAATTGCTGACTTCTGGTTCTAATTCATATGTTGGGGTTGTTGTTGCAGGCATTGGAATATTTACAGTTTGCCAAGAGCAAATAACTTGATAACATTGTTTTGTTGTGCATGTTTCAACAGAATTATTTTTAGTGGGTTATTTTTGGATTGTAGTAATCTGTAAACCTTAAATCCTCATCGAGCCAGAAAACAGCTGATGTTCTGTGCCTAATAAGGTTTTGATTACTGTTATTTAATTCATTCAGATGAATCCCCTAACTTTGATGTTAGATGGAATTAAGTGGAATTTGTTTTAAATAGTCTTGATATTAATTAATTAATACTTTTTGAAAAAATATTTTCAGCTTGAAAATTTCACAGTCTAGTGTGAAACAAGCTCTCTTAAATTGACTAATGAGCCTTCCTTTTTTATACAGGACAAACTAGAGGCAAGCTGGAGCCCATGGACACCATCTTTGTTAAACAGGTTAAAGAAGGTGGACCAGCGCATGGAGCTGGATTATGTACAGGTACTAAGATGCTCGTTTAAGAACACAGTTCATGAAATGAGTGTTATGCACTGGGCTTTTAGAAATGTTGACTCAGTTTCATATTTAAAGGCATAGCTGGAGCATACAGAATATGGAGTCATAGAGGTGTACAGCATGGAAACAGACCCTTCGGTCCAACCCGTCCATACCGACCAGATATCCCAACCCAATCACCAGGACCCGGCCCATATCCCTCCAAACCCTTCCTATTCATATACCCATTCAAATGCCTTTTAAATGTTGCAATTGTACCAGCCTGCAGCACATTCCATACTTTGAGGAAGCATTGCGGTTCCTGTTCTGTATTCCTAAGATATATTCCCTGAGTGGCAGGTCATATCTAATAATACTGTAGTTGTGCTGGCTGTTGCATAAAGGTAGTCATGCAAAATTTATTTCCTCTACCTGAATGTCTTTTTAACCAAACTCTTATTATATATAAATCCATTTATTGCTTCTCACGTTTTCAAGAGTACCATTTTCTGTTCCTGGAATTCATCATTTTTCATTGGGTTTGACATATCATTGGCTTTTTAATGGCCTGAATCATAGAGCGAACAGTATTCTGATGTAGGATGTGGGATTTAGGTTGTCACTGTTTCAACTCTCTGCACTCTGAAATTTGTAGTTTGCAAGTGGTATTTACATCAATGTTTGAGCTTACTGTTTAAAAAAAGACCAGGATACTGTGTTGCCCATTGTGGGGAACTGGTTGCGACCCCCTGTCAGTTCCAGGGGGGCTGCTCAATGAAATCCTTAGGCCCTCACTATGCCTTCCTGGTAATGAGGTCCTTGCCAGTCACCATCTTGCCCTCTGAAAGTTACCAGCCGGTCGGTAGACTCATGCGGTGACCAATGTTTCAGTTCCATTGTGACGTTTCTGATTTTCTTTCAATCTATACTAGTATGGTTTTCCCAGTCTCATGTACTCTAATTTTATTCACTGGGATCTCATCATTCCTGATGAAGGGCTTATGCCTGAAACATCGATTTTCCTGCTCCTCGGATGCTCCATGACCTGCTGTGCTTTTCCAGTGCCACACTCTTCGACTTTTATGAAAAGCCATCTGAAAAATCCAAATACACTGCATTCTTTTGTCAGTGTGACAGGTAGTATCCTAAAAAGAAACTCCTATCAGGTTTTTCAACCATGATTTTCCATAAGACCATAAGACATAGGAGTGGAAGTAAGGCCATTCGGCCCATCGAGTCCACTCCGCCATTCAATCATGGCTGCTGGGCACTTCAACTCCACTTACCCGCATTCTCCCCGTAGCCCTTAATTCCCCGAGACAACAAGAATCTATCAATCTAACTTTCCAAACCTACTGTCTGGTTATCGCATTTTTTAATAATTGATTCTCACATTTTTCGAAGCGCTGATATCAAACTGACAGTCCTGTTGTTCTTCACTCTCCCCTTTCTTCTCTACAATGGAATTCACTATCACAGAAAGTGGCTGAGGCAAAAACATTGTGTTTTTCAAGGACGCGGTATATACAGCTCTTGTGGCTAAAGGCATAAAGGGATATGAGGAGGGCAGTATTAGGATATTAAGTTTGATTATTAGCCATGAATGGCAGAGCAGGCTCAAGGGGTCAAGTGGCCTACTCTTGCTCCTATCTACTACATTATACATAAATAGTTACATTTTCTTTCCACTTGCGCTTCTCAGCCCCAAGGAAACATTCCAGAATCTAATGATTATTTGTTTGTTTGTACAGAACTTGAATATTGTTTGAAGGAAAAAGCTACATCTTGTCACAACTTTTCACCTTGCATTCATCAGGGCAATTTGCAAGACTTGCAAGATAAAGAGCCACAACAATGTATCTGTTTTTAAGCAATGAGCTGAATAATTTTGAAAGCTAACAACCAGCTCTCCATCTACCACCTTCAATGTTATAGGACTGAATTGGTCTAGTGATTTTATCAACTTGGTTCAGTATTCTTCATGAATATTAATTTCTTTTAGTTCCTCAATTTCACAGCGCCTGTGTTTTTCTAGTATTTGAGATGTTTCCTTTATCTTCTGTGAAAACAAAAGCAAAGTTACTGTTTAATGTAGTGTTTCATCAGTAGCGAATAGCCTACTAAGGAGATTAGTCCCAGTTCTAGTAAGATGCAGTTTGTCCATCGTGCACAGGTCCTACTTGCCCTTTAACTGGGCAGAAAACCTCACAAAAATTGCTCCACATTTATTCTTCAGCCACATGGTCAATCGCTGAGTTCTCCCATTTCTGTGCTCACTAGGCCATTAGACTAGAAGTAAAGATTAATGCTTTAGATGTCCTGCTTTCATTCCTACCTACTCAAAATTAGCTTTAGGGGCCTTTTTCATCTGATCTCTCGATATTCGCCAGAAGAATACCCAGCAGCAACTCTGAGACATCCTTTGTTCTGGTGCCAGGAAAGTAACAGACCATTTTGGAGTTTTCGAGTCATTCAGCTTGAGAGTCAAAAAAGCTTGTCCATTCCCCTAACTAATGAATCCCCTATCATTACTCCGCTTGTCTGTTTCTTTCTCCCTTCCTGTACAGCTGAGCAACTTGACTTTGACTGCACTCCTCTGACGATCCAATATTCTCACTCCAGTAGCCAAAATGACAAACCACTGAGCAAGCAGAAACTAACAGGCATCCTGCATCAGGACTGGCACATGGAGTTTAATTTACATAAATGTAAGGTGCTTCATCTTGGAAAAGCACTTAATGGGAACCTCTTGGGGAGTGTTGCTGAACAAAGAGACCTTGGAGTGCTGGTTCATTGTTCCTTGAAAGTAGAGTTGCAGGTAGGTAGATTAGTGAAGGAGGAGTTTGGTATGCTTACCTTGATTGGTCAGAGCATTGAGTATCGGAGTTGGGCGGTCATGTTGTGGCTGTACAGGACATTGGTTAAGCCACTTTTGGAATACTGCATGCAATTCTGATCTGCCTCCTTTGGAAGGATGTTGTGAAACTTGAAAGGGTTCAGAAAAGATTTACAAGGATGTTGCCAGGGTTGGAGGATTTGAGCTATAGGGAGAGGATGAGTAAGCTGAAACTGTTTTCCCTGAAGTGTTGGAGGCTAAGGAGTGACCTTAGAGGTTTATAAAATCATGAGGGGCATGGGTTGGGTTGGGGGAGTTCAGAATTAGCGGGCATAGGTTTAGTGTGAGACGGGAAAGGTTTAAAAGGGAGCTAAAGGGCAATGTTTAAACGCAGAGAGTAGTGTGTGTATGGAATGTGCTGCCAGTGGAAGTGGTGGAGGCTGGTACAATTACAGCATTTAAAAAGCATCTGGATGAGTATATGAATTTGAAGAGTTTAGAGGGTTATGGGCCAAATGATGTCAAATGGGACGATTCAGATATTTGGTTGGCATGGACAAGTTGGACCAAAGGGCCTGTTTCCGTGCTGTGCATCTCTATGACCTACCTGGTTTTCTTGGACTACCGAGCAGTTACCCATTTCATTTCTACCACTGTGTTCTTAGCCTGTGGTGTGACCAGCTACCTGAGCATGCTGTCCATGTAGCTATCTGCCTCTTGAATTTCTGCAGCATGTGACACTTGCTGCACAAGTGGTCAGCTGCGTAATAGCACAACAGCCCAGATGCTACAGAAAACGTTCCATGTCTTAACTATATTTTACTTCGCTTACTTATCGAACGGCCACATGAACTATCAACAGTTGCTTCAGTTTTGAGTCAGTTTCTCCATAGCTACCAGGACATACACTAGTAGTAGGTAAGGCAGATGAACTTGGGGCTTGGATTAGTACCTGGGAATATGATGTTATTGCTATTACTGAGACTTGATTGAGGGAAGGGTATGATTGGTAACTAAATATCCCAAGATATCGATGCTTCACGCTGGATCAAGAGGGAGGTAAAAGGGGTGGAGGAGTTGCATTATTGGTCAAAGAAGATATCACAGCTGTGCTGAAGGAGGGCATTATGGAGGACTCAAGCAGTGAGGTAATATGGGCAGAGCTTAGAAATAGGAAGGATGCGGTAACGATGTTGGGGCTGTACTACATGTCTCTGAATAGTAAATGTGAGATAGGGATATAAATATATAAACAGATCATGGAAAGATGAAGGAGCAACAGGGTGGTGGTAGTGGGTGATTTTAATTTTCCTAACATTGACTGGGAAATCCACGTTCGATATGTGGGAGGCTTTTAAACAGAGGTTGATTAGAGTTCAGAAGAGATATGTTCCTGTGAAAATTTTGACTGGGATTCACTTAGTGTTAGAGGTATGGATGGAGCAGAATTTGTAAAGAGCATCCAGAGGGTTTTCTAGACCAGTATGTAAATAGTCCAACTCTGGAAGGGGCCATACTGGACCTGGTGTTGGGAAATTAGCACAGCCAGGTGTTTGAAGTTACAGTAGGGGATTACTTTGGGAATAGTGACCATAATTTCATAAGTTTTAGATTACTCACAGACAAAGACGAGAGTGGTCCGAAAGGAAGAGTGCTAAATTGGGGAATGCCAACTATACTAATATTCGGCAGGAGCTAGGGAATTTAGATTGGGAGCAGCTGTTGAAAGGGAAATCCACGTTCGATATGTGGGAGGCTTTTAAACAGGGGTTGATTAGAGTTCAGAGGAGATATGTTCCTGTGAAAATTTTTTTATTTCAAAAATATACTTTATTCATAAAATATTTTGATGGTCTGTACAGTTGGTCATGCCATACATACGTAAACATTCCATTCCTTTGCATACAGAGATCAGAATTTATCATTTGTATATACAGGTCTATACATTTATCAATCGTATGTCCATATATTTAGCTGAGGCGTCAGCAGAGCCCAAATGACTGTGTGGGCCCCCTGTTCTTCTTTAGGCAGGCAGATGTTACACGGTGGTCTTTCCCCACCGCACCTTGGTGGCAGCTGCCCCAAGCTTCAGCACGTAGTCCTGGACCTTGGAATGTGCCAGTCTGCAACACTCAGTCGGGGTCAATTCCTTCAGCTGGAAAATCAACAGGTTTTGGACCGCCCAGAGAGCGTCCTTCACAGAGTTGATGATCCTCCAGGCACAGTTGATGTTCTTCTCTGTGTATGGCCCAGGGAACACACTGTAGAGCACAAAATCCTGCGTCACGGCGCTGCTCAGGGCGAACCTTGACAAACACCACTGCATTCCTCTCCAGACTTCTTCGTAGGCATGTTCCAGAAGGAGGTGTGTGACAGTCTCGTTCCCCCCGCAGCCACTTCAAGGCAGCGTGCGGTGCGACTGAGTCCGGACGTGCATAAAGGATCTCACAAGCAGAGCCCTTCTCACCACCAGCCAAGCCATGTCTTGGTGCTTGTTGGAAAGTTCTGGCGATGAGGCATCCTGCCAAATGGCTTTGACAGTCTAACCACTCAATAGGATCCGCCCTCTCCTTTTCCCGAAGGGTCTCAAGGGCACTACGTGCTGACCACTTCCTGATGAACTTGTGGTCAAAGGTGTTTTTCTTCATAAACCTCTCCATGAAGGACAGGTGGTACGGAACGGTCCAACTACTCTGAGCGTTCCACGGCAGCGAGGCCAGGCCCATCCTTCGCAACACCGGGGATAGGTAGAACCTCAGTATGTAGTGACACTTGGTGTTTGTGTACCGGGGATCCACGCACAGCCTGATGCAGCCACACACAAAGGTGGCCATCAGGGTGAGGGTGGCATTGGGTGTATTTTTTCCCCTGTTGCCCAAATCTTTATACATTGAGTCCCTTCGGACCCGGTCCATCTTTGATCTCCATATAAATTAGAAGATGGCCCGGGTGACTGCAGTGGCACAGGTTCTGGGAATAGACCAGACCTGTGCCACATATAACAGCAGTGACAGTGCCTCACACCTGATGACCAGGTTTTTTCCCGCGATGGAGACCGAATGTAGCTACCATATACCCAATTTCTGCCTCACTTTGCTGATACGTTTCTCCCAAGACTTGGCGCACGCCCCCCCCCCGAACTAAGTACCCAACACCTGGTGGTCGGTCCTGACAGTGAAGGGGATCGCGGATTGGTCGGCCCAGTTCCCGAAGAGCATGGCCTCGCTCTTGCCTCTGTTTACCTTGGCCCCCGAGGCCCATTCGAACTGGTCACATATGCACAGGACTCTATGCACGGACAGCAGATCTGAGCAGAAAACGGCGACATGATCCATGTACAGGGAGGCCTTAACCTGCAGGCCCATGCTGCCAGGAATAGAATCCCCTCTCATGCTCGCATCCTTCCTGATGGACTCGGCAAATGGCTCCATGCAGCGCACAAACAAGGCAGGAGAGAGGGCAGCCCTGCCTGACTCCAAATCTGACTGGGAAGCTATCTGATTCCCACCCATTGATTGAGACTGCGCTGACACTGTGTTGGTGTAGAGCAGTCTGATCCAGTTGCAGATTCCCTCCCCAAAGCCCATTTTGGAGAGAACATCTCTCATATACCTGTGTGATATCCTGTCAAAGGCTTTTTCCTGGTCCAGGCTGATGAGGCAGGTGTCCACCCCTCTGTCCTGCACGTAGGTGATCGTATCCATGAGGTGTGTGAGACTCTCAGTGATCTACCTGACCCGGTTGGCGATTACCTTTGATAAAATTTTGTAGTCCACATTCAGTAGTGAGATTGGTCTCCAATTTGAATTCCTCCCTCTCCCCCTTCCACTTGTAGATGAGGGTGATGATGCCTTTCCTCATGGATTCACGCGTGCTACCTGCCAGAAGCATACTGACATACACCTCCAGCAGGTCCTAGCCAGTCAAGTCCCACAGAGCAGAATAGAGCTCGACCGGTAAGCCGTCGTTTCTGGGAGTTTTATCCTTTTGGAAGGACTCTAGGGCCTTGGTCAGCTCATCCAGAGATACCGGCTGGTCCACCCTCTCCCATGTTCTGTCGTCTAAGACCTCCGTGGTAGAGGACAGGACCAACTGGGAGGCCGCGCTGTCGATTGGCTTCGCGTCATACAGACTGGCATGGAAGGATTTGCTGATCCTCATGACATTAGCCTGAGATGACGATATTGAGCCATCTTCTTCCTTCGGGCTGCTGAGCACGGAGCTCTCTTTGTGCACCTTCTGGAAGAAGAAAGGTGAGCACGTCACGTCCTGCTCCACCGAGCGGACCCTGGACTGGAAGGTTATGTTGAAGGCCTCCAAGACAAAGAGCGAGGCTTGCTGGCCCTTCACCTCCTTGTGGTCCTCTGTGACATCGACCCCCATCGTCTGCAGCAGGAGCAGGTTCTGCATACACTCCTGGAGCTGGGACAGTTTACCCCGCCTCTCCTTCCTGTGAAAATGAGGAATAGAAATGGCAAGATTAGGGAACCATGGATAACAGGTGAAATTGTGAAGCTAGCTAAGAGGAAAAAAGGATGCATGCATAAGATTTGGTGACTGAAGACAGATGAAGCTTTGGAAGAATAAAAGGAACATAGGATCAATCTGAAATGAGGAATTAAGAGCGCTAAAAGTGATCATGAGATATCCTTAGCGAGCAGGGTTAAGGAAAACCCCAAAACCTTTTATTTATATGTAAGGAGCATGAGGGTAACTAGGGAAAGGATTGACCCACTCAAGGACAAAGGAGGAAAGATCTGCGTGGAGTCAGAGAAAATGGGTGAGATTCTTAATGAGTACTTTGCATCGGCATTCACTGAGGAGAGGGACATGGCGGATATTGAGGTGAGGGATAGATCTTTGATTACTCTAGGTCAAGTTGACATAAGGAGGGAGGAAGTGTTGGGTATTCTAAAAGGCATTAAGGTGGACAAGTCCCCAGGTCTGGATGGGATCTATCCCAGGTTACTGAGGGAAGCGAGAGAGAAAATAGCTGGGGCTATAACAGATATCTTCGCAGCATCCTTGAACATAGGGGAGATCCCGGAGGACTGGAGAATTGTTAAAGTTGTCCCCTTGTTTAAGAAAGGTAGCAGGGGTACTCCAAGTAATTGCAAACCTGTGAGCCTGATGTCAGTAGTAGGGGAGGTGAGGGATAGGATCTATTCCCATTTGGAAGAAAATGGGCTGATCGTTTTTTTTTGCAGGGAAGGTCATGTCTTATAAACCTGATAGAATTCTTTTGAAGAAGTGACCGTTGAGGGAAGAGATGTAGATATCATATACATGTACTTTCAGTAAGGCGTTTGATGAGGTTCCCCATGGTAGGCTGATGAAGGTGAAGTTGCATGTGTTCCAGCTAGAAGGATAGAGAACTGATTGAGCAACAGGAGACAGTAATAGTAGAAAGGAGTTTTTCACTGTGACCAGTGGTGTTCCACAGGGATCTGTACTGGGACCACTGTTGTTTGTGATATACATAAGTGATTTGGAGGAAGGTGTAGGTTGCCTCATTAGCAAGTTTGCAGATGACACTAAGATTGGAGTAGCAGATAGTGAAGGGGACAGTCAGAGGATAGAGTAGAATATAAATTGGAGAATTGGGCAGAGAAATGGCAAGTGGAGTTCAATTCGGACAAATGCAGTGCAATACATTTTGGAAGATCCAATTCAAAAGTGAACTATACAGTAAATGGAAAATTCCTGGGGAAAATTGATGAACAGAGGGATCTGGGTGTTCAGGTCCATTGTTCCCTGAAGATGGCAATGCACGTCAGTAGAGTGTTCAAGAAGGCATACAGCGTGCTTTGCTTCATTGGACTAGGTATTGAGTACAAGTATTGGCGGATCATGTTACGGTTTTATAGGAGCTTGGTTTGACCACATTTGGAATACTGCATGCAGTTCTGGTCGCCACATTACCAAAAGGATGTGGATGCTTTGGAGAGGGTGCAAGGAGATTCACCAGGACATTGCCTGATATGGAGGGTGCTAGCTGTGAGGAGAGGTTGAGTAGATTAGGATTATTTTCATGAGAAAGACAGAGGTTGGTGGGGGGAACCTGATTGAGGCCTACAAAATCATGAAAGGTGTCGACAGGGTGGATAGCAAGAAGCTTTTTCCCCCAGAGTGGAGGATTCAGTTACTAGGGGTCACAAGTTCAAAGTGAGAGGGGGAGGGTTTGGGGGGATAAGTGTGGAAAGTTCTTCACGCAGTATGTGGTGGATACCTGGAACATGTTGCCAGCGGGAGTGGTAGAGGCGGGAACCATAGTGCCATTTCAGATGTATCTAGACAGATACATGAATGGGTAGGGAGCAAACGGATACAGATCCTCCAGAAAATAGGTGGCAGGTTGAGATAGAGGATCTGGGTTAGTGCAGGCTTGGAGGGCCTAAAGGCCTGTTCCTGTCCTGTAATTTTCTTTGCTCTTTGATGCCCAAGTAGTCAGTTGAGGTGAGTGAGAAGGCTGTCTGCCAGTAAGTTTAAGGAAAAATTGTTTATTTAAATTAACATTTAAATTATTCATTTACAGTATAAAGTACACTAGTGATGTGCATACCCCATATTACATTTCTATTACTTAGTGTGTGTTTTTACATTGAACATGTGGATCTCTTGATTATCTGGAATATTTGATCAACTGGCACACTCCTGCTCCCACAGGTGCTGTTAATAGGATATCTACTGTATCTCTTTCCCTGTACATTGAATTTAACCAAGGTAATTTAACTTAGTTGAAGGTTGTGAAACCTATGTTTGACTCTTAATTTATATTTAAATTGAAAAAGACTCACCAGAATTTACATTTGGCCCTAATTCACTGTTGATTTGAACTGCAGGTCACTTGGACATAGTCTCCTGACCATGCGTTAGTCTCCTTATTTTGAGGAGGGATGTTCTGTCTGTGGAGAGTGTGCAACAAAGGTTTACCAGACTGATTCCTGGGAAGGCAGGACTGACGTAAGAAGAGATACTGGATTGTTTAGGACTATATCCATTGAAGTTTAGAAAAATTAGGCGAGGTTTCATAGAAACCTGTAAAATTCTAACAGGACTAGACAAAGTAAATGTAGAAAGAATGTTCCTGATGACTTGGGAGTCAGAACCAAGGGTTACAGTCTAAGGACAAGGGTAGGCCATTTAGCCATTTGAGATGAGAAATATCTTCACCCAGGGAGTGGTGTGTCTGTGGAATTCTCTGCCAAAACATTTGATTGAGGCCAAAACATTTAATGCTTTCAAGAAGTAATTAGATATTTTTTTAGGGCTAGAGAAATAAAGGGTTATGGGGAGAAAGCAGAAACAGAGTTCTGAGCTGGATGATCAATTTCGATAATATTGAATGGTGAAAGACAATCGAAGGGCTGAATAGCTTAATCCTCCTATTTTCTACATTACTATACGCTTTAACTGATTACAGAGGAACCTCAATTATCCAGCATTCAGTTATCAGAATTTTGGGTTGTCCGAACAAGATCGTAAGGCCCCGATGCTTGGCGAAACTGTGTTATACCCATTTGGTTATCTGAACAAAATACTTGCTGCCCTTGTTGCTTGGATAAATAAGGTTCCTCTGTACTTGGACTCAGAAGTAGAATTCATCAGTCTCCTTGACATTTAGCAGTCCTCCATTAAACTTAAAGCCACACATTAGGAAAGCATTAATTTCTTAGACACTGAAATTGACAATAAATGCATAAATAAAATAATTGATGCACACTTCTGCACAGAATCATCATCCTTCTACAATCTGGCTGAAGTTAATGTGTTTCCATTGTAATAGTACAGTGCCAGAAGATTTTAAACACGTTGCAGGCTTACTTTCTACACATCTCATGCAACCCTGTTCCTCACCACCATCAGCCCTCCATTTACTAGGAGCTTCCTTCTGTTTCAAGGAAAATGTTCTCCCAAATGCAGCAGACAAAACTCCCTGAAGACAGTATACTCAGCTCAGGTAAAAGGTTTTCCAACCTTGGCTTTTACAACAATTGCTCCTTGGCAAAACTCTTTCCCAATTCACTCACTTGGGTACTTTCTTACAAACCGTTCTAATCGTAGGGTTGCACTTTCTTGCAATTGCTGCTGATAGGTTGGCTGAACAAAAGACATCTATGTATTAGTTGGAGGAGAGATCCCTCAGTGAATCTCCCTTCTACTTATGGAGACTTTTCTCAGGATGCCCCCTTGATTTGAATTTTCTCAAGTATTTTCAGTGCGTTCAGATCTGCCTGCTGTCATGTGTTTTCAGCCATGGTATGATGGATCATTTGATAACCTCTCATTTCCATCCACATGTTGGACCCATAACAGCTTCTGAGTAACATCTATGACTGCTGACTATATTCATTGGAGCTATTGCTCCTCCACACTGACCAGATGACTGTGGACAAAAAAAAATTTTTTTTAATCAATTTTTAAGGATTACATTGTCCTAACTGTATTAGACTTGCTCTATTTCCAAGTCTTGAGATTGGCATCGCCTACCTTAGCTGGTGGTTTGACCAATTGCTGAATATTGCAGGGCCTCCAATTGACCCAACTGTATGTAAGCCACCCTGCCTGGCTTTTGGAGTCCTGACCTTTTTATATGCCAGGAATTATTAAAACTGTAGTGGTGTGATTGAAGCATACTGTACTGGGTCCAGACTTGGACTGGCTCTGGAATCCAGCTCCCATCTCCTCCACAAATCCAGTGCCATGTCCATAACATCAGGTTAACAGTAAAGATTGTTAAAGCAAACCATTCAACTTAGCTAGTGAATCTGTCAAAGCATTTATCCACCAATTGAGCAAAAGCTCTAATCTTGTTTGATAGTATTCTTGTCAAGTACTTTGGAGTGTTTAGTTGCATTAACAGTGCTACGTAAATGCAAGTTATTGTCACAAAATTTGCAAGTTGTTTTCCTATCCCTTATGAACGAAAAGAAAGTTGAAAGGTATAAGAACAGACTTATATGAAGAATAAACACCAGCATGAACTATTGAATCAAATGGCCTATTTTCATGCAGTACCCCACAATATTTGGATCTAAAAATGTCAATTGTATTAACTATTAGTATTAGTTATCCTGGACCCCAGTCTAATGTTCTTGGAAATTGCATTTAAATTTCACATTGGGAAATAGTGGTTTTTAAATTCAGTAAAAATGTAGAAGTAAAAGTTAGCTTAATGGCATCTATGATTGGCAAAACTCTTGTTACATACCCATGCAGTTCCTTGAGGGAAGGAGCTTCATGTGACTTCAGACCCATAGACATTTGGTTGAATCTTAGGTCAATGAAGGTTGATCAATAAATGCTGGTCGAGCTTTGCTGCCAGAAATGTTGACATCACCTGAAAAAATAAAATAACCTGCTAGGTAAAACATAATTCTATCCATAGTGTTTGAAAATCAATGCAATAATTATTCAAACTGTTTTCACATTGGAGCTTATTATCTTCTAAGCAGTTATTGAGGCTGATTTCAAAAATTATGATTTGTTATAGTTTCTGGTGTTTTCATAATTGCATCAAATATTTGACTGATATTCTTACTTTCTGTAAACCAGGTGATCGGATTGTCAAAGTAAACGGGGAAAGTATTATTGGGAAGACATATTCCCAAGTTATAGCCTTGATTCAAGACAGGTAGGAATGGTGTTTATTTTTGTAATTCAACATGTTTATCTCCATTGATAAAGCAGAAATCTCTAAAAAGATGTAATGTTCTACAGCTGTTGATACTACTGCTATCAAATGAGCATGCATCAGGGCCAGGTGTGTGTGTGCTGGCAGCCACAGTGCAGATCAAGTGCGCAAGTGCAACTGGTTCTGATGTCTTCCCAGTTGGTGACAAGAGTTGATATTTTTGTCAACAATTATGTTTAAACAGACCACCTGTAGGATTTTAATATTGCATTAAAGAGACAAATTGTCAGTTGACAACAAGTACGAATGTAGATGCTATTTTCTTCAATTGCTCTTTCTTTTGAAATGTCCTAATGAGTGCAAGATAAACAGCGTCAACAAAATATCCTTTTTCAACATTACCCAAGTTCTTTACAGCCTAACGACTATTGGGTTTAAGAATATGATTTTATATTGAACTAGATTTAGTCCTTTAACTGTATAATAGTAGCAGCAACTTATTCTATGCTTGGTGCAGCTGAACAGTTGGAGAGGCATGAAAGTCTGTTCTAATAATAAAGACTATTTTCTGTAGGAGTTGACTAATGTTATTTCTGCCAATGTGCATAAACTTCACAGCCTTCAAAATGCTCGTAAATGATGTTCTGATGTCTTCAGTCATAATATGTGAGAAACAAATTAGTGTTATTTCATAGCAATCTGAAATATGATTATCGCCATATTTTTGTAATGTATTAAAGTAAATGTGGTGTCTCTTCAAAGTTTGCAACAAGGTATGTTCTGAGTGGGTTAATGTCATAGATTGCATTAAGCTCCAACCCATGTAGTGGTGCCATACTGACTTGGATGGGGAAGTTCAGTCACATAGGTTGTCGCAGAATGAAGACCTATTTCCAAGGTCTCATCGAGTCATACAGCATGGAAACAGACCCTTTTAATCCAACTCCTCTGCTCTGACCAGACCTTCTTCTGACCTGCCCTAGTCCCATTTGGTCCATACCCTCTAAACTTTTCCTATTCATATACCTTGTAAATGTTGCAATTATGATTAGATTAGATTTCCTACAGTGTGGAAATAGGTCCTTCGGGCCAACAGGTCCACACTGACCCTTGAAGAGCAACTCACCCGGACCCATTCCTGTACGTTCACCCCTGACTAATGTACCTACCACTACCGGCAATTTAGCAAGGCCAAATCACCTGACCTGCACTTCTTTGGACTGTGGGAGGAAACCGGAGCACCCGGAGGAAACCCACGCAGACACTGGGAGAATGTGCAAATTCCACACAGACAGTTGCCCGCGGCGGGAATTGAACCCGGGTCCCTGGCGCTGTGAGGCAACAGTGCTAACCACTGAGCCACCGTGCTGCCCATCTCTGTCAGAACGTTCCACATAGGTACCACACTCTACATGGAAAATGTTACCCTTCAGGTCCTTCTTTAAATCTTTTCCCTTTCACCTTAAACCTATGCCCTATAGATTAAGGCTCCTCCACCTGAGGGAAAAGACTTGGCTATTCGACCTATCCATGCCCTTCATGATTTTATAAATCTCTATAAGGTCACCGCTCAGCCTGCGATGTTCCAAGGGATAAAGCCCCAGCCTAACAGCCTCTCCCTATAACTCAAACCTGCCAGTCCTGATAATATCCTTGCAAATCTTTTTTGCACCCCTCAAACTTAACAGCCCTCTTCCTGTAGAAGGGTGAACAGAATTCCTGATGAAGAGCTTATGCTTGAGGCATCGATTGTCTTGCTCCTGAGATGCTGCCTGGCTGGCTGTGCTTTTCAGCACCCCACTTTTTGATAGAACTCCCTTCTTGTCGAAGGGTGAACAGAATTGTATGCAATATTCTAAAAGTGGCCTCACCAATGTCCTGTACAGCCACAACATGACGTCCCAACTTCTTAAACTCTGTGCTGACCAATAAAGGCAAGCATACCAAATGTCACCTTCACCACCATGTATACCTTTTGACTCCACTTTCAAGGAACATTGCTGTTTTATTACTAATGTAATTCTCTATCATGCAATAAATGCATCTTCTTTAAGACTAGAGTCTCTTATTCAGACTCGCGTCTTTGCGATTTCATTGCCCAAAGTATTCTAGAGTGAAAGAAGATCTCAAAATATTATGAACGTTAAAAAATTAAAGTATAACTTTTGTTTACCTCAAACTTTTCTTTTTGGTATAATGTAACCTGACTTGAAAATGGCTTCCATTTTTGCCCTCCATGGCAGAGGAAACCACGTGCTTTGTATCTAACTAGAAATGCTTAATATTTATTTTTTAATCCTAGGTCCTTTTCATCTTAGAAGTAAATTGATATTTTACAGCATCACTCTTTATAATTTTATACTAGAACATCTTTTTAGAACTTTGAAAGCTTGGATTACACATTATAAACTTAAACAATGTTGTCATTGTTTCCAAACCTTGAAAAACATGCAGCAAATAATTGGACCCCTTCGATCTCTAACAACTAAAGAATCCAAATCTACATTTTGGCAGCAAATCAAAAGCAAAGTATTGTGAATGCTACAGATATGACATTTTAAAATAAAAGCTCTTCAGATGTGGAAGTATCTGTGGAGAGAGAAATAAAGTTAATGTTTTGAGTCCAGTGTGATTTTTCTTAGAAATTGAGAGTTTATGCATTTGGGGTGAGTTGTATTTGGGGAAGTCCAATGAGGCCAGGGAATACATAATAAATGATTAGAATACCAGGAAGTGTAGAGCAACAGAGACCTTGGAGTCCATGTCCACAGATACTCATGCAGATGGCTGGATGGATAGATAAGGTGTTGAAGAAGGCAAATGTAATGCTTGCCTTCATTATCTGAAGCTTAGCATACAGGATCAAAAAGGCTCCAATGAAACTATATAAGACATTAGTTAAGCCATAGATGGAGGTTTGTTAATTTTATGAAAGATTTGATAAGCTGGGGCTGATTCCTTTGAAACAGAGGAGGCCAAGGGAAAATCTGATCAACATATACAACATTGACACTAACTGGCATGGATAGTAAGCCCCTCTCCCTTTGGTTTAGCACTGCCTCAGTATCAGTCGAGATTGCATTCATATCTCTGGAAAGGACATGAACCCATGGTACTTGAATTCAAAGCAGGTATGTGATACCCATTCAAATGTGATGCCCATTGAGATGTGACTGACCCCAATTAATGCCTTCATGTAGCTTTGTGATAGTTGCCTTAACTGTTTACTTCATGCTTCCATGACTAAGAGAGGAAATCATGGTTGAATGAGCATAAATGAATGAAAACTGTGTTTGTGTTCCTTCCCTTCCCTCAAAGTAGGACATTTACTTCTGAAAGGGCTCCATTTAGCAACCCAGATGGGGAATGCCAGTTGAGAAGTTGGAAACAGAGACCTAGAATTAAATATCCACAAGCTCATCTATTACGCTGCTTAACATTGACAGACAGAAGTAATGAATACAACAGTGTATCCTGTTTTTCTTTTACAGTGATTCTGTGTTGGAGCTTTGTGTTATGCCAAAAGATGAAGACATCCTGCAGCTAGTAAGTTTACTGTTTAATTTGTTGCTCGCAAGCTGGATTTAATTGAGTTTAAATTACATTGTTTTACAGATTTCAGAATTAGCAGATTATTCAGATTTTTGGTCTCAACTGAGTTATTCCCAAACTCCAGTTTAACTTCAATATTCATCTTTAGCTTTTTTATTATCTTTATTTGAACATCCAGAGTCCAGCTTTATATTTCAATTATAGTAAAATGGAACTGGTGCTTTATTCAAAATGCTGTGCACAAAAAATAGTTTCTGGTGTTTCCTTTATCTGTGTCCTTTATCATCTCAAAATGTCTTGTGAATAATGGGGAATTAGGAGAAATTGGGACTGGAGTAGATTTTCCTCTAGCTTGCTTCTTGCTGACTAAGAGCACCCTGATAAATCTGTTTTCGGCTCTAGTGGTTGGATTTTCCATAATACTGAGAACCAGCAACAAATGTTTTCATTGGAGTGGAAGTAAGCCATTTATCCTTTCAGTCTGTTCTGCTATTCACTCATATCCTGGCTTGACCTGTACCCTAATTGAAAATACCTATCTTTTGAATCTTTGAATTTTGTTGTTAAAATTGACTGATTAAGAATTAGTTGTTGGCTGTAAAGAATTGCAGATTTCAATCAGCCTTTTTGTGTGCAGAAGTGTTTCGTTGTTCATCCCCAAAAAGTTTAGATATGATGTTGCGACTATGCACTATTGTCTTGAACTCTCCAATCAACAGAATTAGCTTATTTATATCTGCTGCCTTTGTTGTACAGACTTCGATCAAATTGTCCTTTAAACTTCTAAATTCCAGGAAATGAGATTTTTACATAATTCTGGTAAATTGACTTTGCACTGCATCCAAGACCAACTTACTTTTCCTGAGGTGCTCTGTGTCGTCTAACCATGGCTGCGTATTGCTGAGACATCTTTTACCTCATATTTTAGTCCACCAACCAGAAAGGCCAGAATTCCATAGCTATAGTTTTGCCCAGTCATCTTGATTTATTAATTGTATCATTGTAATTTTGAACCCATTGTAATTTTGAACCCATTTACACTGTTTCCAGCGGCACCTTTTTTTATTCTTGTCAACCTTTGAGATGTGATTTTTCCATCTCGTTCGAGCTTCTAATAATTACACTGAATAGTTTATGCCCAATGCATGTTAGACATCAAGTCACCGAGAACCATTCCTTAACCCTATTTTCTAGCTCTTGCTAAGTATCATTTCCATTTCCTAATTGATCATTTGCTTTCATTTCGATGAGGTTTAGCTTTAATGAGCTGTTTCTTATGAGATACTTCATCAAATACCACCCATGGATATTCCTTGATTCCTCCCTTTAGTCACTTCTTTATTAGGGATGATCTACCTTTTACAAACCTGTCCTGACACCGATTTTTAAAGTGTTCAGTCAACCTATTCTTAATTAAAGACTTTAGTAATTTTCAAACAGTACATAAGGCTAACTGGTTTCTAGTTCACTGGTTATACTGCATCAGCTTGTGTACATCAGAGTGAGATGTGCTGTCTTCCATTCCAAAGATCAGTTGCCAAATTATAAGTTTGGAATCTTCAAAACTTTTCTTCGAAACTTTAGTTCGAAAAGCATTTTGTCCGTAGGGAAGAGTTTCTGTTTAATACTATTATTTTCTTTTGACATTGTTGATTTAGGTATCTTAATTTTGTTGAGTGTGTGTCTCTGATTCAATATTAATTGCCTTGGGTTGATGCAAAGTAATTATTCAACATATCTGCCATTTCTTGATTTTGGTATATGACATCACTGTTATCA
This sequence comes from Chiloscyllium punctatum, assembly GCF_047496795.1. NCBI lineage: Eukaryota > Metazoa > Chordata > Chondrichthyes > Orectolobiformes > Hemiscylliidae > Chiloscyllium > Chiloscyllium punctatum. Next base: position 85,424,432 of record NC_092746.1, on the reverse strand, counting down.
CTATTTTCAAGGAGTTCACTTTCCTCCCAAGTACTTTTGTTGTTTTTAATGTAATTGTAACAAAAAATGTTGATTCTGACACCCCATATTCTCTTGTAGATTTTTTTTTACCCGTTTTGTCACCCTTTGTGGATCCTCCCTTTCGCTAGGATCTGTTTTTATGCTCTGTTGTTTAGTTTTAAGTTGCTTTATCTCTTCAGTTATCTATCAATGGTTTTGAGGAGTAGATGAGTAGAACTCTTGCCCCTTTGAGATATTGTCCAATTTTATGTACAGGTCATTCTGGTATAATGTATGTTTTGTCAACGTGAATTGGCTATAATGCGATTGATGAATTGTGGACATTGTTTGGATAACGCAAATGTTCTACTGAATGGGTATAGTGATTTCCTGTGGTGGTTTTTGATGGAGCAAGATTGCAGAGGAATGTCATGTTATAGCACAAAACCTTCACTCTTGAACACCTCCAATTGAATTGCCCAAATGCCAGTTATATTTTGAAATCCTAACCTTTTACATCTGCTTTACTTGGTAGTTTGTTACAAATATATCGGAATTTGTAGTATAGAAGCCAAGACTTCTGAGACTAAAATTCCTGAACCCAAGCAATAGTTTAAAATTTCCCATCTTGTATCTTCAGCTGTCTGGTTTCTGCCATTCTTGTTCCTTTTTTAAAAACAAAATGTAGAGTTTCTGCTGAATCCTTCTTTGTTGTTTTGATTTTTTTCTTGGATTCATAGACTCAAAAATAAGTCTGTTACCCTTTCCCTTTTGTTTTCTTCTTTGTATCTCCAAAGCAAGGCCATCTTGACGTTGAATACTTCAAATATGCTGTGCTCTGTATGAGTTCACAGGGACTTTCATTTGTTTGCTTATATACAACCTCTACAGAGGTTGTAGAGTCATAGTCCTAGAATCCCTACAGTGTGGAAGCAATCCATTTGGCCCATTTGAGCCGACATCAACCCTCTGAAGAGCACCCCACCCAGAACCACTTACATCTCTGTAACCCTGCGTTTCTCATGGCTAATCCACAAATCCTACTAATCCCTGCACACCATTGGGCGATATAGCATGGTCAATCCACCTAACCTGCACATCTTTGGACTGTAGGAGGCACCCAGAGGTAACCCACGCAGATGTGGGAAAAAACGCAGACAGTCACCTGTGAGGTAGCAGTGCTTACCACTGAGCCACCGTGCAGCACAAAAATATTAGATTAGATTACTTAAAGTGTGGAAACAGGCCTTCAGCCCAACAAGTCCACACCAACCCTCCGAAGAGCAACCCACCCAGACCCATTCCCCAACATTTACCCCTTCACCTAACACTACAGGCAATTTAGCATGGCCAATTCACCTAACCTGCACATTTTTGGACTGTGGGAGGAAGCCAGAGCACCCAGAGGAAACCCATGCAGACATGGGGAGAATGTGCAAACTCCATACAGGCAGTTGCCTGAGGCGGGAATTGAACCCGGGTCTCTGGCGCTGTGAGGCAGCAGTGCTAACCACTGTGCCACCATGCCGCCCAGATCCTTCAGTCCAACCAATCCATGCCAAACATAATCCCAAACTATTCTCACTTGCCTGCCCCTGGCCCATATCCCTCAACCTTTCCTATTTATTTACTGATCTAAGTATCTTTTAAACGTTGTAACTGTGCCTGCATCTCCCACTTCCTCAGGAAGTTATTTCCACACACAAACCACACTGTGTAAAATATTTGCCCCTCATGTCTTTTTAAAATCTTCCTCTCACTTTAAAAATTTGCCCCCAGTCATCAAATTCCCCATCCTAGGGAAAAGACACTTCCCATTAACCCGATCTATACCTCTATAAAGTCAACTCTCAACCTCCTATGCTTCAGTGAAAAAAAACTCCCAGCTTATCCAGCCTTTCTTTAAACTCAAACCTTCCATACCCATCAACATCCTAGTAAATCTCTTCTGAACCTTCTCTATCTTAATATCCTTTCTGTAACTGGTTGATCAGAACTGATCACTTCATCAGAAGAGGCCTCACCAATGCCCTGTACAACCTCATCATGACTTCCCATCTCCTACACTCAAAGGACTGAGCAATGAAGGCAAGTGTGCTTATGCCTTTTTAACTGCCTTGTCTAAACATGATGTAAACTTCAAAGATTTAAGTACCTGAACCCCGAGGTCCCTCTGTTCTATAACCGAAGGGCCCCCATTAATTTTAAAAGTCCTGTTCCTGTTTGTTGTACCAAAATGCAATACCTTGCATTTATCCAGTTATCTTCAGTGAGTTCTTTTTTCAAAATCGCTGTTGAATAATGTACTGATGAATTTACTGTATTCTTCATGATTGCCATCAAGTCATCTTCCGTAATGTAATCTATAATTTGTAACTCATTTTTTGTCCATCTCCCTATCTCTTCTCCCCCAAAAACAAAAACACCTTGGTATAATTGAACACCTTCCTGCTCCTATCTCCCATACCCCTCTTCCTATCTAAATCCAATCGGTATTTAGAGTCATAGAGTCATAGAGTCATAGAGTCATGGAGATGTACAGTATAGAAACAGACCCTTTGGTCCAACTCGTCCATGCCGACCAGATATCCCAACCCAATCTAGTCCCACCTGCCAGCACCCGGCCCATATCCCTCCAAACCCTTCCTATTCATATACCCATCCAAATGCCTTTTAAATGTTGCAATTGTACCAGACTCTACCATTTCCTCTGGCAGCTCATTCTACATGTACCACCCTCTGTGTGAAAAAGTTGCCCCTTAGGTCTCTTTTATATCTTTCCTATCTCACCCTAAACCTATGCCCTCTAGTTCTGGTCTCCCCGACCCCAGGGATAAGACTTTGTCTATTTATTCTTTCCATGCCCCTCATGATTTTGTAAACATCTATAAGGTCACCCCTCAGCCTCCGATGCTCCAGGGAAAATAGCCCCAGCCTGTTCAGCCTCTCCCTGTAGTTCAAATCCTCCAACCCTAGCGACATCCTTGTAAATCTTTTCTGAACCCTTTCAAGTTTCACAACATTGTTTCGATAAGAAGGAGACCAGAATTGCATGCAATATTCCAACAGTGGTGTAATGTATCTATTGTTTCCTGTTTTCTATTTCTCTCTTTCATACCTTTACACAAAAAAAAATTGGTTATTTCCAAATCACTGAATTCTTCCAGAAACTAAGGAATTTTGCAAGGTTGTAACCAATTGACTCAACTGTATCTGCGCTCATTTCTGTTAAAACTCTAGGATATAGACCAGCTGGTCCTTGGGACTTTTTAGCCTTTAGGTCTGCTAATTTTGTTTGGCATTGTTTGCCTGGTGATGGTAATTGCTATCTCCCGTTCTCCTCTTGAATTTCAAGCATCGTTGGGAAATTTTATAATTCTGGTATGGTAACCACAGACTCAAAATACCTGTTTAACACCTCCACTATTATTAATTGTTTACTATTATTAATTTCCCCAGACTCGCTCTGAGAATCAACACTAGTTTTAATTGCTAATTTCCTATTCACCTACTTGTGGAAACTCCTATTGTCTGTTTTTATATTGAGTTGGCTTAGTCTCCTCTTATTTTCTCCCCTTTTTAGTCATCTTATACTCGTTCTTAAAATCTGTCTATTTATCTGACCTAGCGACTAATCCTTTCTGATAAGTACAATATTTCTTACGATTTGACATTATCCCTTGTTTAGCCAGGCATGATGCATCCTTTTCGAAGAATCATTCTTTTTTGCTGGAATGAATCTTTGTGGGAAGTTATAAAATATTAAGTCTGCATTTCTGCTGTCCTAATATTTCTGTTTTTCAGTTCACTTGCTCTGCCTTGTAATTGCCTTTATTCATGTTTAAAATATTAGTCTTAGACTTACACCACCTCCCTTCACACTGGATATGAAATTTGATTATGGTCATTTTAAATGTCACTTAAAGACTCCTTTAGCATGAGTTTATTGATTTGTCTGATTGCCTCGCTAGCAAGTTTAGAATAGCCTGCTTGGCTCTAGAGAATGTATTGTTATAAGAGTTTGCCCCAGACACACTTGATGAAATCTCTGTCCATCCCATACCTTCAGAACAACATCGTTGTGGTACTTTATCAAAATGATTGCTGTGCCCTTATTCATGGTCTTTCATTCATATGGAATTTTCAGATAAGCCTTCCATCTCCCAAAACCCTCTTTGATGTCCTTATTAATTCATGTTTCTTTGGTTGCTCGATTATTTTCCTTGTCTTGATACTTTCCACGTTAGATGGCAATGTTATGGATTTATTTCTGTATAAATTTGTATTGCATTTGTCTTTTTTGATATGTGAGGCTATAGTTCTTCAGTTAAGCCCAATAAATACTTATGAGGATGAGTGTTATTTTATCAATCAATTCTTAATGGGTAATTTTGAGAGAAGTCGCAAGCTTCTTATTATATAATCTTCCTGTTTATGTGAATTCATTGAGTGTTATATAGACATAATACAGCCATAAGATGTTCAAATAATGTACTCCTCATACGATGGTCACTAGAACCTTTGAATGAATTTACATCTTGATCCAGTTCAATGTCCGCTTTTTAAATATGCAAATTGTGATATAATATGGGAGTGAGAAAATAAATTTGAGACAAATAAGGAATAACAGTATGATTTCAGTATATAGATGCTAAAGTTTGTAAATTAATAGAAACCTTGAGGCTCAAATGCAATTTTGTGACAGTGCAAGCACAGCTAAAGTCATAGTAAAGAACTGGAGCATTTTGAGTTTGAGAAGTAGAGGAATGCAACACAAGACCAAAGAAGTAATCATAAATTTGAACATAGTGACATTCATTTAGGTGCCCTATTATAGAAAGGGTGTCAAAATAAGAGAATATCTCAAAAGTATACCTGGAGTAAGAAGACCAAAACACACTGCAGTAATTCAAGTGCAATCTCATGAATGCGCAGTACAGATTTAACAACAAGAATTTCTTGAAATTTATTCCACTTTTTCGCAATAGATGCAAGTGTTCAATTTGCCTTCTAAATAACTTATGGTCTCTGCATATTATGAGGAGACCCAAATCTCCCTTCATTTGAGTCTACCGACCAAATTCACACTTCCTATATTATAATGGAATCTAGCAAATTGTTGCTAAGTTACTTAAATCTTTATCCCCTTGCACACTTTTGTTTTCCTCAAACTTAGCTTTTCTACCTACTGTTGTATTGTCAGTAAATATGGTAACAATATAGAGTGCTCTTTTTAAAAAGACAATAATATAGTTTGTAAATAGTTCAGGACCCAGCTGAGCTAAAATTATCCATTTATCTCCACTTTGTTTTCTGTTGGTTTGTCATTCCTCCAGTTACGCTCATTATCGAGCATACTATGGCCTCTTGTGCAGTATCCTCCCTGATTATTACGTCCTCAAAATGCTGTAGTATTTTCTTTGCATAAAACCGTGTTGGTGCTGCTGGATTTTTATCATTTTCTCTATTCATCTTGCTACTTCCTCCTTCATGCATTTCAGCATTTTGGAACTGGAGCGACACGATGGCTCAGTGGTTAGCAATGCTGCCTCACAGTGCCAGGGACCCGGGTTCGAGTCCCACCTCATGTGACTGTGTGGAGTTTGCACATTCTCCCCATGTCTGCGTGGGTTTCCTCCGGGTGCCCCGGTTTCCTCCCACAATCCAAAGATGTGCAGGTCAGCTGAATTGGCCCATAGTGTTAGGTATATCAACCAGGGGTAAATGTAGGGTAGGATTAGGGGAATGAGTCTGGGTGGGTTACTCTTCGGAGAGTCAGTGTGGACTTGTTGGGCAGAATGGCCTGTTTCCATACTGTAGGGAATTAATCTAGTCTAATTTTTCCAATGATGGAAAGGAGACCATGTGGTTATAGTTTCTTGATTTCTGCCCCTTCTCCTTTCTTAAATTGAAGTGTAACATTTACATTTTCCCAATCAGCTGAGACCTTTACAGAATCTAGGGAATTTTGGAAGATTATAATCAATTAGTTTTCTGTGCAAACACCTTGTTTAAGACCTTGAGTTGCAGGCCAATGTTTCCAGGGCACATGGCATTTTTTAGCCTGCTAGCTTTCCTAGTACATTTTCCTCTAGTGATTAAATATTTAAAGTTTTTTTCTTTCCATTGCCTCTTGAATTTCTACAATGCTGGAGATACCTTTTGTTCTTTCTACCATGAAGATGTATATAAAATACTTGCTCAGTATGTCTGCTATTTTCTTGTTTTCCATTATGAATTCATCAGTCTCATCCTTTTAGGGGACCAAGATTTAATTTTTAGCTACTCTTTCTTTGTATATGCATGTAGAAACTTAGGCTGCTTTTATTTTTTTTTTGCAAGTTTACTAATTTTAATTTTACTTTAAGACATCCTTTACTGTTTTCTAAAGACTTCCAGATATTCTACAATATTTGCAGTATTGTAATTTTTAAAAAAATTTGTTTTCATCCTTAACTTCCTTAGTTGCCTCAGTGTTTCCATTTTAGAATCGGAGCCTCCAAAGTGCAAAATAAAGGCCATTTGGCTCATCGAATCTGCACCAACCCTCCTCAAACTCTGTATTTACCATGGCTACACCCTCCTTTCAAAATGGGATGCATATTCATTGAACATTATTAAATAAATCCTTAATTATCTGGCACCTATTATTTACCCATCTTGCGTTAGCCTCATTACCCAGTGAGTGCATTGTAGCAAGCTCAATCTTCTGTAATTTTATTTATTTATTTGGTATTACAGAATTTGAGTACTGTTGAATAAGGACAGATTTTTGTCAAAACGTTTCAGTGCAACTGCCTTTGCACTCAGGACAATTTGCAAGAAATACCAATGTAAAGGAATAGCAATATTTTATATTGAGCTCTTTCAGCACAGCTGGAACTTTGACATTTACCTGGTGATATGGAAAATTAGATTTGAAAGATGCTGTGTCAAAGGTTATTATGGAAAATAATAATTCATGGTATATGGGGTAACACTTTAGTATGGATAAAAGATTGGCTGGCTGGCAGAAAACAGTGTATGCAGAAGGATCCTTGTCTGATTTCCAGTATATGTCAAGTGGAGTCCTGCAGGAGTTTACTGCGCCTCACTGTTTTACAATTAATGTCAATAACGTAAATGAGGGCAATAAAAATATGACAGCTAAATTCGCAGATGATACACAAGTAGGAATGTATATTGTGAAAATCTGAGTTGACAGACATGTACAGAGGAATCCCGATTATCTGAACGAGATGGGCGGGCAGTATTTCGTTTGGATAATCTATTATTCGGTTAGTTAGAATCATAGAGATGTACAGCATGGAAACAGACCTTTGGTCCAACTCGTCCATGCCGATCAGACATCCCAACCCACTCTAGTCTCACCTGCCAGCACCTGGCCCATATCCCGCCAAAACCCTTCTTCTTCATATACTCATCCAGATGCCTTCTAAATGCTGCAATTGTACCAGCCGCCTCCACTTCCGCTGGTAGCCCATTCCATACACGTAACAACCTCTGAGTGGAAAACGTTGCCCCTTAGGTCTCTTTTATATCTTTCCCCTCTCACCCTAAACCTATGCCCTCTAGTTCTGGACTCCCCCACCCCAGGGAATAGACTTTGTCTATTTATCTTATCCATGCACCTCATAATTTTGTAAACCTCTGTAAGGTCATCCCTCAGCCTCAAACACTCCAGGGAAAATAGCCCTGGCCTATTCAACCTCTCCCTACAGCTCAAATCCTCCAAACCTGGCAACATCCTTGTAAATGTTTTCTGAACCCTTTCAAGTTTCACAACATCTTTCCAATAGGAAGGAGACTAGAATTGCACACCATATTCCAACAGTGGCCTAACCAATGTCCTGTACAGCCGCAAAATGACCTCCCAACTCCTGTACTCAATACTCTGACCAATAAAGGAAAGCTTACCAAATGCCGCCTTCACTATCCTATCTACCTGCGACTCTACTTTCAAGGAGCTATGAATTTGGACTCCAAGGTCTTTTTGTTCAGCAACACTCCCTGGGACCTTATCATTAAGTGTATACGTCCTGCTCAGATTTGCTTTCCCAAAATGCAGCACCTCACGTTTATCTGAATTAAACTCCATCTGCCACTTCTCAGCCCACTGCCCCATCTGATCAAGATCCTGTTGTAATCGGAGGTAACAGTCTTCACTGTCCACTACACCTCCAATTTTGGTGTCATCTGCAAACTTACTAACTGTACCTCTTCTGCTCACATCCAAATCATTTATATAAATGATGAAAAGTAGTGGACCCAACACCAATTCTTGTGGCACTCCACTGGTTTCCGGCCTCCATTCTGAAAAACAGCCTCCACCAGCACCCTCTGTCTTCTACCTTTTTGAGCCAGTTCTGTATCCATGTGGCTAGTTCTCCTTGTATTCCATGAGATCTAATCTTGCTGTCCAGTCTCCCGTGAACCTTGTCAAATGCCTTACTGAAATCCATATAGATCACATCACATCTACTGCTGTGCCCTCATCAATCCTCTTTGTTACTTCTTCAAAAAACTCAATCAAGTTTGAGAGACATGATTTCCCACGCACAAAGCCATGTTGACTATCCCTAATCAGTCCTTGCCTTTCCAAATACATGTACATCCTGTCCCTCAGGATTCCCTCCAACAACTTGGCCACCACCGATGTCAGGCTCACTGGTCTGTAGTTCCCTGGCTTGTCCTTACCACCTTTGTTAAACAGTGGCACCACGTTAGCCAACCTCCAATCTTCTGGCACATCACCTGTGACTATCGATGATGCAAATATCTCAGTAAGAGGCCCCGCAAACACTTCCGTAGCTTCCCACAGAGTTCTAGGATACGCCTGATCAGATCCTGGGGGTTTATCGACTTTTATGCATTTCAAGACATCCAGCCCTTCATTCACTGTTATATGGACATTTTTCAACATGTAACCATCTATTTCCCTACATTCTATATCTTCCATGTCCTTTTCCACAGGAAATACTGATGCAAGATACTCGTTTATTATCTGCCCCATTTTCTGTGGCTCCACACAAAGGCCGCTTTGCTGATCTTTGAGGGGCCCTGTTCTCTCATTTGTTACCCAAAGCTTTATCGTGTCCCTTTTTTGCCCTCCTGATTTCTCTCTTAAGTATACTCCTACTGCCTTTATAGTCTTCTAAGGATTCACTCAATCTATCCTGTTTTTACCTTTTTCTTAACCAAACCCTCAATTTTTTAAATCATCCAGCATTCCCTATACCTACCAGCCTTTCCTTTCTCCCTATCAGGAATATACTTTCTCTGGACTCTCGTTATCACATTTCAGAAGGCTTCCCATTTTCCAGCTGTCCCTTTTACCTGCGAACATCTGCCCCCAATCAGCTTTCGAAAGTTCTTGCCTAATACCATCAAAATTGGCCTTCCTCCAATTTAGAACTTCAACTTTTAGATCTGGTCTATCCTTTTCCATCACTATTTTAAAACTAATGGAATTATGGTCGCTGGCCCCAAAGTGCTCCCCCACTGACACCTCAGTCACCTGCCCTGCCTTATTTCCCAAGAGTAGGTCAAGTTTTGCACCTTCTCTAGTAGGTACATCCACATACTGAATCAAAAAATTTTCTTGTGTACACTTAACAAATTCCTCTCCATCGAAACCCTTTAACACTATGGCAGTCCCAGTCTATATTTGGAAAGTTAAAATCCCCTACCATAACCACCCTGTTATTCTTACAGATAACTGAGATCTCCTTACAATTTTTTTCTCAATTTCTGTCTTGACTATTAGGGGATCTATAATACAATCCCAATAAGGTGATCATCCCTTTCTTATTTCTCAGTTCTACCCAAATAACTTCCCTGGATGTATTTCCAGGAATATCCTCCCTCCTTACAGCTGTAATGCTATCCCTAATCAAAAATGCCACTCCCCCTCCTCTCTTGCCTCCCTTGCTGTCCTTCCTGTAGCATTTGTATCTTGGAACATTTAAGCTGCCAGTCTTGTTCATCCCTGAGACCCGTTTCTGTAAGTGCAATGATATCTCAGTTCCATGTTCTTAACGATGCCCTGAGTTCATCTGCCTTCCCTGTTAGGCCTCTTCAATTGAAATAAATGCAGTTTAACCTATCAGTCCCACCTTGTTTCTCTGCTTTGTCCCTGCCTGCCCTGACTGTTAGACTTCCCTTTGTTCTCAACTGTACCAGTCTCAGATTGAAATCGTTCCCCACTATCTCCCTTGGTCCCCCCCTCCCCACCTTACTAGTTTAAATCCTCCCGAGCAGCTCTAACAAATCTCCCTGCCAGTATATTAGTCCCCTTCTAGTTTAGATGCAATCTGTCCTGGTACAGGTCACTTCTACCCCAAACAGCTTCCAATGATCCAAAAATGTGATTCCTTCCCCCATATACCAGATCCTCAGCCATGCATTCATCTCCTGTATCCTCCTATTCCTGCCCTCACTAGCTCATAGTACCAGGAGTAATCCAGATATTAATGCTCTCGAGGACTTTTTAAATTCCTGCCCAACTCTCTGTAATCTCCCTTCATAATCTCAACCTTTTCTCTTCCTAAGTTGTTGATTCAATGCCTTTCCTCTGGGACTCGGAGTTTTCTGTTAAGTCCGCTCCCTATTCAGGAGATGAGGCAGCAGCACACTGCAGCTATGAACCTGCACTCCAAGGTCTCTTTGTTCAGCAACACTCCCTAGGCATTACCATTAAGTGTATAAGTCCTGCTAAGATTTGCTTTCTCAAAATGCAGCACCTCACATTCATCTGAATTAAACTCCATCTGCCACTTCTCAGCCCATTGGCCCATCTGGTCCAGATCCTGTTGTAGTCTGAGGTAACCCTCTTCGCAGTCCACAATATCTCCAATTTTGGTGTCATCTGCAAACTTACTAACTGTACCTCTTATGCTCGCATCCAAATCATTTATGTAAATGACAAAAAGTAGAGGACCCAGCACCGATCCTTGTCGCACTCCACTGATCACAGACCTCCAGTCTGAAAAACAACCCCCCCACCACCACTTTTGAGCCGGCTCTGTATCCAAATGGCGAGTTATCCCTGTATTCCATGAGATCTAACCTTGCTAATCAGTCGCCCATGGGGAGCCTTGTCAAATGCCTTACTGAAGTCCATATAGATCACATCTACTGCTCTGCCCTCATCAATCCTCTTTATTACTACTTCAAAAAACTCAATCAAGTTTGTGAGACATGATTTCCCACACACAAAACCATGTTGACTATCCCTAATCAGTCTTTGCCTTTCCAAATGCATGTCCATCTTGTCCCTCAGGATTCCCTCCAACAACTTGCCCACCACTGAGGTCAAGCTCACTGGTCTATAGTTCCCTGGCTTGTCTTTACTGCCCTTCTTAAACACTGGCACCATGTTTGCCAACCTCCAATCTTCTGGCACCTCATCTGTGACTATCCATGATACAAATATCTCAGCAAGAGGCCCAGCAATCACTTCTCTAGCTTCCTACAGAGTTCTCGGTTAGACCTGATCAGGTCCTGGGGATTTATCCACCTTTACCCATTTCAAGGCATCCAGCACTTCCTCCTCTGTAATCTGGACATTTTGCAAGATGTCACCATCTATTTCTCTACAGTCTATATCTTCCATATCCTTTTCCACAGTAAATACTGATACAAAATACTCATTTAGTATCTCCCCCATTTTCTGTGGCTCCACACAAAGGCTGTCTTGCTGATCTTTGAGGGGCCCTATTCTTTCCCTCGTTACCCTTTTGTCCTTAATATGTTTGTAAAAACCCTTTGGATTCCCCTTAATTCTATTTGCCAAAGCTATCTCATGTCCCCATTTTGCCCTCCTGATTTCCCTCGTAAGTATACTCCTACTGCCTTTATACTCTTCTAAGGATTCACTCGATCTATCCTGTCTCTCCCTGACATATGCTTCCTTCTTTTTCTTAACCAAATCCTCAATTTCTTTAGTCATCCAGCATTCCCTAAACCTACCAGCCTTCCCTTTCACCCTGACAGGAATATACTTTCTCTGGATTCTTGTTATCTCATTTCTGAAGGCTTCCCATTTTCCAGCCATGCCTTTACCTGCGAACAGCTTTCGAAGGTTGTTGCCTAATACCGTCAAAATTGGCCTTTCTCCAATTTAGAACTTCAGCTTTTAGATCTGGTCTATCCTTTTCCATCACAATTTTAAAACAAATAGAATTATGGTCGCTGGCCCCAAAGTGTTCCCCCACTGTCACCTCAGTCACCTGCACTGCCTTATTTCCCAAGGCCTATTTTCTCTGGTCTTTAGAAGAATGTGGATGAGGGTAGAGCAGTGGATGTAGTGTACATGGATTTTAGTAAGGCATTTGATAAGGTTCCCCATGGTAGGCTTATGCGGAAAGTCAGGAGGCATGGGATAGAGGGAAATTTGGCCAATTGGATAGAAAACTGGCTAACCGGTCGAAGTCAGAGAGTGGTAGTAGATGGTAAATATTCAGCATGGAGTCCAGTTACAAGTGGAGTTCCGCAGGGATCAGTTCTGGGTCCTCTGCTGTTTGTAATTTTTATTAATGACTTAGATGAGGGAGTCGAAGGGTGGGTCAGTAAATTTGCAGATGATACAAAGATAGGTGGAGTTGTGGACAGTGAGGAGGGCTGTTGTCGGCTGCAGAGGGACTTAGATATGATGCAGAGCTGGGCTGAGGAGTGGCAGATGGAGTTCAACCCTGCCAAGTGTGAAGTTGTCCATTTTGGAAGAACAAATAAGAATGCGGAATACAGGGTTAATGGTAGGGTTCTTGGTCAGGTGGAGGAACAGAGGGATCTTGGGGTCTATGTACATAGATCTTTGAAGGTTGCCACTCAGGTGGATAGAGTTTGTAAGAAGGCCTATGGAGTATTATCGTTCATTAGCAGAGGGATTGAATTCAAGAGTCGTGAGGTGATGTTGCAGCTGTACAGGACTTTGGTTAGGCCACATTTGGAGTACTGTGTGCAGTTCTGGTCGCCTCACTTTAGGAAAGATGTGGAAGCTTTGGAGAGGGTGCAGAGAAGATTTACCAGGATGTTGCCTGGAATGGAGAGTAGGTCGTACGAGGATAGGTTGAGAGTTCTCGGCCTTTTCTCGTTGGAACGGCGAAGGATGAGGGGTGACTTGATAGAGGTTTATAAGATGATCAGAGGAATAGATAGAGTAGACAGTCAGAAACTTTTTCCCCGGGTACAACAGAGTGTTACAAGGGGACATAAATTTAAGGTGAAGGGTGGAAGGTATAGGGGAGATGTCAGGGGTGGGTTCTTCACCCAGAGAGTGGTGGGGGCATGGAATGCGCTGCCCGTGGGAGTGGTGGAGTCAGATTCATTGGCGACCTTTAAGCGGCATTTGGATAGGTACATGGATGGGTGCTTAATCTAGGATAGAAGTTCGGCACAACATCGTGGGCCGAAGGGCCTGTTCTGTGCTGTATTGTTCTATGTTCTATGAAAGGAGGTCTAATCGAGGTATGTAAGGATACATAACATCAACTAGACAAGGTAATTTTAGAAAGGATGTTCCTGTAAGTGGGACAATCTAGAACAAGAGATCATCATTTTAGGATAAGAGATAGCAGGTTTTAATCCTTTTTCTCAAAGCATCGTGAATCTACAGAATTCACTACCCCAGAGTATGGTAGATGCTGGGACATTGAATAAATTTAAGGAGATTGAAAATTTTTAATTCCAAATGGGATGAAGGGTTATGGAGGGTGGGCAGGAAAATGGAGTTGAAGCAGAGACTATGACCAGTCATGATCAGATCCAAAGGTAGAGCATGCTCAACGAGCTGAATCGCCTATTCCTGCTTCTAGTTCTTATGTTCGTATCTCATAACTTTGCTTTTTTTTTTCATGGATACTGCTGTACATTTTCATTTTATTTATTGCTGTACAATATCTGAGAGCCTGCTTATAGACCAGTGAGCCTGACATCGGTGATGCGCAAATTGTTGGAGGGAATCCTGAGGGATGTAAGTGTCTGGAAAGGCTAGGACTGATTAGGGATAGTTAACACGGGAAATCATGTTTCATTAATTTGGTTGAGTTTTTAGAGGATTGATGAAGGTAGAGTGGTGGAAGTGATCTATGTGGATTTCAGTAAGGCGCTCGCACGGTCCCTCATGATAGACTGGTTAGCAAGGTTTGATCACATGGAATACCAGGAGAACTAGCCATTTGGATACAGAACTGGCTTGAAGGTAGAAGACACGGAGTGGTGATGGAGGGTTGCTTTCGGACTGAAGGACTGTAACCAGTGGTGTGCCCAAGGATAAGTGCTCAGTCCACTGCTTTTTGTCATTTATGTAAATGACTTGGATGTGAACTTAGGAGGTATAGTTAGCAATTTTGCAGATGACCCCAAAATTGGTAATGTAGTGGACAGCAAAGAAGGTTAGCGAGTTTTGAGAAGACTTGTAGCTCAGGTTGAGGTTCTGGATGTAGGTTTGCTCACTGAGCTGGAAGGTACATTTTCAGATGTTTTGTCTCCATACTAGGTAAAATCTTCAGTGAGCTCCAGGATGAAGCATTGTTGGTGTTTCCTGCTTGCTATTCATCTGGGTTTCCTTGGGTTGGTGACATCATTTCCTGTTCTTTTTCTCAAAGGGTGGTAAATGGGATCAAGTCAATGTGTTTGTTGATAGAGTTCTAGTTGGAGCCTTTCTAGGAATTCTCATGCATGTTTAGTGCAACCCTAGCTGCTCCCCCCTACATCAAAGTCATTTTGGAAATAGCTGCCAGACTACTCCGATCCCTTGGCATCATGGTAGTCCACAAACCCACCGGTACACTAAAACAGCAGCTAATGAACTTGAAAGACCCCGTACAGATAACAAGCAAAACTAATGTCATTTACAAAATACCGTGCAAGAACTGTAACAAACACTACATTGGGCAGACAGAAAACTAGCCACCAGGATAGATGAACATCAATTAGCCACAAAATGACGTGAGTCTCTCTCACTAGTATCCTTACGTACAGATGAAGAAGGACACTATTTTGAGTGGGGCAACACATCCATCCTAGGACAAGCCAGAGACATGCACGAGAATTCCTCGAAGCATGGCATTCCAACCGGAACTCTATCAACAAACACATCGACTTGGATCCCATTTACCACCCCCTAAGAAAAAGAATAGGAAATGACATCACCCAAGGAAACCCAAACTTATAAATAGAAAGCAGGAAACACTAGCAGTGCTTTGTCTGGAAGCTCACTGAAGATGTTACCTAATATGGTGACGAAACATCTGGAAATGAATCTTCCAGCTCAGTGAGCAAACCTAATCCAGAGTAAAGAAGGTTACCTCAGAGTACAATGGGAACTTAATCAGATAGGCCAGTGGGTTGAGGAGTGGCAGATGGGGTTTAATTTATATAAATGTGAGATGCTGCATTTTGGAAAGGCAAATTAAAGCAGGACTTTTACACTTAATGGTAAGTGTTGCTGGAGAGTGTTGCTGAACAAAGAGACCCTGGAATGCAGGTTCATAGTTCCTTGGAAGTGAAGTTGCAGGGAGATCGGATAGTGAAGGCGGCGTTTGGCATACTTTCCTTTATTGCTCAAGGCATTGAGTATCGGAGTTGGGAGGTCATGTTGCAGCTGTTCAGGATGTTGGTTCGGCCACTTTTGGAATATTGTGTGCAGTTCTGGTCTCCCTGCAGTCGAAGGATGTTGTGAAACTTGAAAGGGTTCAGAAAAGATTAACAAAGGATTTTGCCTGGGTTGGAGGCTTTGAGCTCTAGGAAGAGGCTGTATAAGCTGGGGCTATTTTCCTTGGAGCTGAGGGGTGGCCTTAGAGGTTTATAAAATCATGAGGGACATGGATAGGGTAAATAGGCAAGGTCTTTTCCCTGAGGTGGGGGAATCTAAAACTAGTGGGTATAGGTTTAGAGTGAGGGGGAAAGATTTAAAAGGGACCTAAGGGGTAAAGTTTTCACGCAGTGAGTTGTGCGTGTATGGAATGAGCTGCCAGAGAAAGTGGTGGAGGCTGCTACAATTACAACATTTAAAAGGTATGTGGATGGGTATATGAATAGAGAGGGTTTAGAGGGGTATGGGCCAAGTGCTGGCAAATGGGACGAGTTGGACCGAAGGGTCTGTTTCCGTGCTGTTCATCTCTATGACTGTAAGTGCTATGGTAGAAGTATGAGCAAAGTTGTATTTTATAGCCTCATCCAGTCTTGGAGATCCCTTAGATCTGTTCTCACGTCTACAGTGAGTGTGTTTTGTTTACTAATGAGCTTAAATGACGGTTGGGACATGTTTTTGGATGATATCTGTGCATGTTGGGATTTAAACAGGAAACTATGTAACCAGAAGCTATATCTCAAGTGAATTAAGAACGAAGTTTATTTTGTTCTTATGGTTGGACACAGTGATTTTATCAGTATATTTGAATATTAGCATGGATCAAAGTAGGAATGCTCAAGTTTTTGAATTAACATACCATTTGTTAACTCTTTGTAAATTTCATGTATGATTTAAAATGATTAAGGTTTCCTGTGCAACAAAAAACAAATTTGGCAACAGTTTATCAAAGAAACCAAACCTTGAAACATAATGTAGATGAACGTTACTATTAGTTAGAGATTTTCCACTTCGTATTTCATATCCTGTTATTCTCTGAGAGACATATTCTTTGTTTAATAATAAAGCAGGTTTTACTTAATTTAGAAATGAAAAAGGTAAACATTTGAGATGATTTGTCGAAATCCTGATTTTCATCATTGCTTTAATACACTCACTTTTGTTAATGTGGGGAAAGGTTAATTTACATTGGTGTATTTTCTAATTGGAATCTTGAATTGCACAAAAATATTTGGCACTTGTAAGTAGTTTTGTAAATTATTCTGCAAGTGGAAATAAGATTTTAACCATTTAATTTATTTTGCAACCTTTGATAATCACTTTTTGAATGAACCCAGGGCATTTTAGCTGTATTAAGGCAGCCAGTAGCTTCATCTACAGTTTGACTCGAGCAGATAGTGGCTTAGAGGTAACTGGACTAATAATCTAGAACGCCAGTCTAATATTCTGAAGACATGAGTTTGTTGTGGACCAGATCAATCCCTCAAAATATAAAAAGATAGCCTAGACCCTAACTTGTTCTTTTTTTTAAAGGCAAGTGCCAGGAGCTGCATACCAGATGCAACTCGATTGATCAAGCTGCTAGTTTTGAAACCAAATGCACATTATTCGTATACTATAATTAAAGTACAACAAAACAAAGATGAAATTAGAATGACTTTACTAGAAAATGTAATAGAATAATGGATTATTTAATTACTAAGTTCTAATATAATAACATCCCACAAATACATACTTGGTGAAGGCAAATTCAGTAATAGATTTTCTTACATGAGATCTACAACAGGAAGAGAACCCCCCAGCTTTTAGCTATAACAAGAAAATCAGCTTCAGGACCCCAGCAGCAACTACTACTGAAGGCTGAAAATTTAAGGAAAAAAAAGTCCTGATTCTGTGGGAGGATGACCTCACCCATTCAGGCTCCTATTGTTCCAACTTTTGCAAAAAAAAAAGTCCCCCAAGACCTCACAAGCTGTTGACTTTATTAGCTTTTGGAGCAGACTGCTCGCTGTCTCTGTCTCAACCCAACCTTCCTTCAATTAAGAAAAAAATGTAGTACCAAACACACCACTACCTGCTCCTTGGATGCTACTTGACCTGCTGTACTTTTCCAGCACAGCACTCTGGACACCTCCTTAAAGCCATAGAATTGTCAGATGTTTGACTAACCGCTATCAATTATCGCAAAACTTCGTCTTTCAGGGAAGGAAATCTGCTATCCCTACCTGGTTTTCCCTACATGTGACTCCAGACCCACATTTGTATGGTTAACTCCTAACTGTCCTCTGACCAATCGCAAATGAGCAACAAGTGCTGTCCTACCCCCCAAAAAAACCACTCCCCGAAGGAATATTAAGAAAAAAACAAAACTTGTGTCCAAAGTTTAATACCTAGCTTGCACTGGAGTTCTTTAGGTTGCTGACTTAAATTTAATAGTTTAATATTTCATTAAGGGAGGGATTGAATCAGAACAGTAACTTGGTTTCCCCTCTTCAAGCACGCCACTGCCAATGGCAGAAATTTGTAATTCTGAGAAATCTTGTGACAACCATTGTCCTGGTTGAAACAAAAGCAAGATAATGGGCTTTGTTAGTCTTAATAGAAAGTAGAGGGCCAATAATGCAAAGGTCAGCTTGTTCAAATAAAACTCTATAATTCAGGTGCATAAATTTAGGAAACACCCTTTAACAAGCAGCATGATATATATTGATATTGGCTTCAAGCAAAAATCTATTGCATTCTTTTTTATTTTAAAAATAAAGCTTTAAGAATATTAATAAAAGTTGATAGGTTAAGAATAAAGGTATGATATCGAACAACGAGTTTGATTCCTGTGGTAGCGGAGCAATAGATATACCATATGTGGGATTCAAGAGGTCAGGATAAATTTATATTGATCCCTTACAGTTTAACTTAGGTAGTTTCAGGAATAAATTTAGGCTCTAATATTTACGAAGAGAAGGCAGTGATTGATAATAGCTGAAGAACTCAAGTTTGTAGAAAACATCTTTGCTTTTTTGATCTGTTTTCTGGGCAGCTGCGTACGCAATTGGGATGATTGGAAGGAACACTAGTTGTCAGGAATTTCTGCTTGGCTCCTTGAGTGGTTCTATGAAATGAAGAAGTTAAAGACTACAATCAGGAGGGCTGGGAGTTGTCACCAGTTAGTTTAGGAATTTGAGGGATGGCTTAAGGGTTCCTTGAGCGATCTGTGAAATAGGAGGAGTACACTGCAAGGAGTGATCAAAGAGCTGCTGACCCTTAGTACCAGTGTCTACCACCTAAATTTCACTGCCGAATTTCCGAACCCTTGTAAAACCAGAGTAAATTTTAAATTGGAGCCCCTTGTTAATTGCTGTGGAATAATTGGCAGGTAACATCACCATATTTCACTTGACAAACTCTCCACCTGCAATAGGTTGAGGGCAAGGGTGGGTCAATATCAGTAATATCAGAGCTTAATATCTCAGGAAAGCGATCATCTGTGGCAGAATCACGTTAAGGGAACTAGGATGAATATAAATTTAATGCTTCATGTTCTTTAATTTGTGGGACATAAAACCGTTTGATAGCTGTTTCCATTATGATTCACTGTTTTCATTGGATAATGGTTGCTGAAATAAAATGGTGCCTGTTGTATTTGTTTATTTTCATAATGCATTATATATTTCATCCTTTTCAGGCATATTCCCAAGATGCCTACTTAAAAGGCAACGATCCTTACACTGGCAATGCCCACAATATCCCTGAACCACCACCTGTTTGCTACCCTCGATTGACCAACTCCAGTTCACCTGGGGCTCAGCCCATGGAGGTTTCACCACCAGAGCCTTCTCGAGGGAGGCAACAAATTAATAGGTCGGTACGAACCGTTGCTGCATCCGATAGAGGATGTTGGACTGAAGTGCAAGTTCCATCTTCAGATATTGCAAAAACTAATACTGCTGTGTGTGTTTGCAATGAAACAGTAAGGACTGTTATTGTGCCTTCAGAGACGGTTGCTGATTTTGCACCTGGTAGAATTAATCATTCAAGTTCAATTCTCAGAACAGAAGAAGTACATTATGGCTTTGCTGACCATGCCATTGCGAAAGCAAGAACGAGGACAACCACCTCTTCAGCTGTTTTAACTAGTAATACGATTCATCAAGTTACAAGTGGTAGGGTAAAAGACACTACAACAACTACCTCTACCACGAATGCTGGTAAACAGACAATCTATGGATCATATTCAGATGCTATTTGCAGTAAATCTACACCTCAAACTACAGACTGTTCGATCCCAAATCACCATTCACCTTCAACTGTTACTTCGCACCAAAATATAGACTGGCGTAATTATAAAACTTACAAAGAATATACAGAAAATAGACGTTTGCACATGTATGGTAGTAGGACAATACAGGAAAGATTAGATAGTTTGAGAGCAGCAGCTCAAAATTCAACAGATTATCAACAAACCTCTCCAACCTGCATAACAACTCCAGCAAGACGTCGGAGCACATCACATGATCGATCTTGCCAAGCTGCACCAATGAGATACCGTAGTGTGTCTCAGGAACGGTTAGGAGAATCTGTTCTAATGAAAAATTGGCCACGAAGTGCTTCACAGGATGCATTAACGTCACCAGTAATTGGACCACAGAACCATAGGACACGGTCCTGTGATTATCTGGGAAAACAACCGGAAATGTTGGGCAGTCTACCTGCAGATATTGGAACAATAAATTCACATGATGCGGCTGAGAATGGGGTGCAGCGAATATTTAATCAAACAGCTAGAATTAATGAATTGGATAACAGATTTTGTTTACGCGAAGGATTCCGGCAGCCTGCGAGACATGTTGGGCATTCAGCAACTCTCATATCTACCAGTAGTACGGCACAGTCTCAGAATAATAGTCTTCCTTCAAGTGTTCCCAGCGCTGATGTTATAAAGGTGCGATCCAACGTTCGAAGCAGTGCACGTTCTAGTCCTGCCCTGCCAGTTTGGAAGGTTGCTACTGATATGAAACCTATTCAGCATTCAAGGGATCACCAGTCCATTTATACAGGGCAGCAACCTCTGGTTCCTTCTCAAGAAAAATCTTATTTACCAATGTCCTTTCAAACTACCCTACCAAGTTCTTTGTTAACCACCACTGTCACCTGTGCAACATCAGTTTTTTCTCCTACCCAAAGTATTGGTATTGATGCATTAAAAGATCCAAGAATGGTAAATCATAGTAATCTATGTGGCCAGCATTTAGAGTCGAGGACAAGAGCTGAAAGTGTGCCTGATCATCCAGCAGAAATTGCTGTTGCTGTAAGATCAGCTTCATGTTCAGCACCAACATCTGCACAGCCTTTTGTGCAGACTAATAGGATATTAAAGGCTGCTGCTACCTCCAGTGTTACCAATGCATCAATTAGACAAAAGAATAAAGAATTGGAAAAACTGAAACCTGAAAGTAAACTAGAAGAGAAAGTTAAGTTAGATGAAGAGAATTGTCTAGAACAGATTGATCTTAGATCTGGACTTAAAGAGCAGGACCCTTCAGACATAAAAGAGACTGTGATTTTGCGAGAAAAACTTGCCTCAAGTAAATTAGCACCGCAACCACTAAGACATCAGTCATATATTTTAGCTGTAAACTCACCAGATACAGCAGCAGACCCGACCTGCTGGCTACCTAATGATACACGTCGCGAGGTAAATATTAAACGGATGGGTGATCAGAGGAAAGCATCAAGTTCAAGCCCACAGGATGATTCATTGGCCTCTATCCCCTTTATAGGTAAGATCAGAAACCGACTTTCTCGAATAAATTAAATGTAAAGAGTTCATTCTACCAAAATATCAGAGCAATATTTCAGGAGAAAAATTGGAAAAAATTGTACTTGTTTCATAATAATCATTTTATTATGTGTAAAAATAATTTATTATAAAATAATCTTTCATACAAATAGTGATGATTTTAGCAAAAGTAACTTGAATATAATTTGCATTTTCAATACCTTGTTTTTTTTTTTCCAATCACACCTTGAATTGTTGCAAGTATTATAAGTTGTGATATTTTTGGGAAGGAATAATAGTGATTCTTCTTTCTTGTATAGCTTGAATGTTAAGTGCAAATGCTGCCCTAAATAAAAATGTGGAAGCGAAAAAATAAGTATAACAGAAGATATTTTCGTGTAGATTTATTGAGCTCGGAGTGTTTTCAGGTTTACTAAGCAGTATCAGAATGTAGCCTAGATGTGTATTAAGCATTTGTACTTTACAGGAAACATGTTTTCTGCTAATTCCCTGTTGCAGCCATAGAGTTGTACAGCATGGAAACAGATCCTTCGATCCAACACATTCATATCCCAAATTAGTGGGCGGTATGGTGGCACAGTGGTTAGCACTGCTACCTCACAGCGCTGGAGACCGGGGTTAAATTCCCACCTCAGGTGACTGACTGTGTGATGTTTGCACATTCTCCCCGTGTCTGCATGGGTTTCCTCCGGGTGCTCCGGTTTCCTCCCACAGTCCAAAGATGTGCAGGTCAGGTGAATTGGCCATGCTAAATTGCCCGTAGTGTTAGGTAAGGGGTATATGTAGGGGTATGGGTGGGTTGTGCTTCGGCGGGTTGTGCTTCGCCCGAAGGGCCTGTTTCCACACTGTAATGTAATCTAATCTAACCTAGTCCCATTCCTATTCATATACCCACGCAGATGGCTTTTAAATATTGTAAATGTACCAGCCTCCACCACTTACTCTGGCAGCTCATTTAACATGTTCACCACCCTCAGCATGAGAACGTTGCCCCTTAGGTCCCTTTTAAATCTTCCCCCCTCTCACCTTAAACCTGTGCCCACCAGTTTTGGACTCCTCCACTCTTGCGCGGTGGTTGGGTGGAGGGGGGGGAGGGGGGGGGGGTACCTTGGCTATTCACCTTATCCATGCCCCTCATGATTTTATAAGCCTCTGTAAGGTCACTCCTTAGCCTCTGATGCTCCAGGAAAAAAGAGCCCCAGCCTATTCAGCCTCTCTGTAAAGTTCAAACCCTGACAACATCTTTGTAAATCTTTTCTGAGCCCTTACAGGTTTAAGAACATAGTTCCTACAGCAGGGAGACCAGAATTGCACACAGTATTCCAAAAGGGGCCTAATCAGTGTCCTGTAAAGTCACATTATGACATACCAACTCCTATATTCAATGCACTGACCAGTAAAGGCAAGTGTACCAAACACCGCCTTCACTATCCTGTCTACCTACGATTCCACTTCCAAGGAACAATGAGCCTTGCCCCCAAGGTCTCATCGTTTGGCAACACACCCCAGGACCTTACCATTAAGTGTATAAGTCCGGCCCTGATTTGCCTTACCAAAGTGCAACACCACCTATTTATCTGAATTAAACTCCACCTGCTATTCCTCAGCCCCTTTGCCAATCTGATCAAGGTTCCATTGCAATCAGAGGTAATCTTCACTGTCCACTACACCACCACTTTTGATGTCATCTGCAAACTTACCAACTATAACTTCTGTATTCACTTGCAAATCATTTATATGAATGACAAAAAGCAGTGGACCTAGCACCAGTTCTTCTCGCACAACGCTGATCACAGGCCTCCAGTCTGAAAAACAACCACAACCCTCCACCACCACCCTACCTTCAAGCCAATTTTGTATCCAGATGGTTAGCTCTTCCTGTATTCGACATGATCTAACCTTACTAACCAGTTTAGCATGTAGAACCTTATCAAACATCTTGCTGAAGTCCACAGAGAAAATGTCCACCGCTTTGCCTTCATCAATCTTCTTTGTCACTTCCAAAAAAATCTAATGTTGGTGAGACATGATGCCAGTCTTATCACATCAAACTTGACATATTCTTAAACAAATGACCAAAAATTGTTTTTTTTTCTGGTAAGGTTCAAAACAATTCATAGATTTAAATGCAAACTAGTTTATTATAGCTTTATATCTTAAGCTAATTGTTGTTATACATACTTAAATTGAGTGCCTGGTGAATTCTTTTGATTCTTTGAACACTTTGAGTATACATTACTGGTTTAATGCAATTAAATATTAGAACATGTCCAAGAAAACCATTAACTCAAAAGAAGTATTTCTACTGCCATTTTGCTATTAATGGATGCTTGTAGTACTTTTTAAGGAAGTGAAAGAGAGTAATTAATTTTTTAACAACTACACAAATGTCTAACCCAGCGATGTGGAAAACTTTAAAAACCAGCAAAGGATGACTGAAAGAAAAATGTGGAGGAAATTAAAATGAATGAACTACTAGAAGACATAAAAAACAGACAATTATAACAGGGATATAAACAAGGAAAGGAATACCTAAATGTTGGAGGATGAGATTAAAGCATGAAAAGTGGGAAACCAGGGCATGGCGAATTCTTTTGAAAAAGTATTTTGCACCTATCATTTTGGTGAAAGCATTCCAAGAGATAGAAAATCAAAGGGTAGAAGGAGGGAGAAACTTTTAAAAGAAAATTTTATAACTCAAAAGTGAGAGGAAAACTGATGGCCTAAAAGCAGACAGGTGTCCTAAAATTGATTACTTGTTTTCTAGGATCTTAAAGGGAGTGTCTGCAGAGATGGAGGATGCTCCCCCTAGATTCTGGAAAGATTCCAGCAGATTGGAAAATCTCTATTCCAGAAAAGAGGGTGACAGCAAGCAATAAACAATAGGCATCTGCTACCCAAATAGATAAGTTATCTGATTGTCATCTGTGTTCCTGTATGCTCCATACCCTTAGATTCTTAACATGCAAGGAAATCAACCTAACTCAGCCTTAAAATGTTCAGTGACCCTGCCTCTTCTACCCTCTGCAGAAGAGAACTCTGCAGATAAGTGACCTTCCAAGAGAAAAGTTTTGTTTTTCCTCCCCTTAAATGGGATGCGCCTTGTTTTTAAACATCCCCACTTCTGACCTTTATTGAGGCAAGGTTACTGAAGCAGCTAAAGATGGTTGGAGCTAGGTCACTACCATGTTGAAATCCTGTAGAGATGTCCCGGAGCTGAGATGACTGACCTCCACAAACCATGGCCCTCTTCCTATGTGCCAGGTATGACTCCAACCAGCAGAGAGTTTACACCTGAGAGCCATTCATCCAATCTTGCTAGGACTCCTTGATGCCACTCAAGGATGCTTCTTGGTCAAATGCAGCCTTGATGGCAAGGGCTGTCACACTCCCCTCATCTCTGGAATTCAACTCCTGTATCCATGTTTGAATCATCGCTGTAAAAAGGTCAGGAACTGAGTTGCCATGGCAGAACCCAAACTGGATGTCAATAGGTGCAGTTTGATAGCACTATTGATGACCACCTTTCATCACTTTAATGATCAACAGTAGACTGACAGGGCAGTAATGGCTGGGTTGGATTTGTCCTACACTTTGTATACATTGCCCAGGAACGATCTGTCCATGTTGTTGTGAAGATGCTAGTATTATAGTTGTACTGTATTGTATGTAATAATGTCTCTGAGCAGGCTAATTAGAAAATATAAGAAAGATCTGGATTCATGCCAAGCATTTCTATGTAATCCAGAATGGAGGACAGAAACAAATTGTGTCCGTAAGGCTGTCCCTTGTTTTTGAGGTATTTCAGGAGTAACAGTCACTGTTTTATACGCTGTTGCATTGTTTTGAAACTTTGGGAGGAAAAAAGATCAAAACAATGGCATTTTAAAATGAAGGAAGACAGACAAAGGCCGCAACCACATGCTCATTGAGGGAAAAGAGAGAAAGAAACCTACAGTGCTGACTGACACGGCAGTGAATTTGCAGAGTTACTGCCTTTGCTGTTTGAGTTAATGTACCTCTGGACATCAGAGTGCGTCTCGGAAAAATGAACCAATAGTGAAATTCACAGCTGACCTTGGAGAACCCTTTGTGGGAGAGCTCACAGCACAGGAACAGATAAGTGCATAGTTTTTACATGTAAGCTTGCTGTAAATCTACAGTTGGGAGTAGAGTGGGTTATTTCTTGATTATATGTTTTATTGAGGTCTGTCTTTTGATTAAAGTTTAAAAATATAAACCACAAATACTAAGTTAGCCTGGAGCAGTGTTTTTGAAGAGCAGTAAGATGGTGTTAATTTTCTGGGTCTGTAGATTGTGAAGGAGCAAAGAAGGCCTTTAGAGTAATATGCTCTTCCTGTCAGGTGTGGGAGTTTAGAGAGTTTCCATGTAACTAATGATTATGACTGCAGGAAGTGTCTTTGGTTGTGAATCCTATCATATTGCATGGATTGGTTGGCACGGCAGTTAGCAACAGTGAGGAATTTACAAGCCCTTTGCGGTGGGTGGGGTGCCTGTAATGGATGGCAGTTAAAAAGGAGGGTAGTAATATCAGAATTACTCCCAGTGCTACAAGCCAGTGAGCGTAGGTATAGAGCAGATTAATGCGTGGCTGAGGAGCTGGTGCAGAGAGAAGGGTTCACATTTTTGTAGCTTTGGAATCTCTTCTGGGATAGAAATGACCTGTACAGGAAGGATGCATTGCACCTGAACTGAAAGAGGAATAATATAGTGGCAGGGAGATTTGCTAGAGCTGCTCGGGAGGATTGAAACTAGAAAGGTGAGGGAGTAGTACCCAGAGAAATAGTGAGGAAAGAGATCAATCTGAGACTGGTACAGTTGAGAAAAGGAGCAAGTCAAACAGTCAGGGCAGGCAGGGACAAAGGTGAGAACAAAGTAGGACTGATAAACTGCATTTATTTCAATGCAAAGAATATGTCAGGTCTCGACAGGATAGATTGAGTGAATCCTTAGAAGAGTATAAAGGCAGTAGGAGCATACTTAAGAGGGAAATCAAGAGGGCAAAATGAGGACATGAGATAGCTTTGGCAAATAGAATTAAGGAGAATCCAAAGGGTTTTTACAAATACATTAAGGACAAAAGGGTAACTAGGGAGAGAATAAGGCCCCCGAAAGATCAGCAAGGCGGCCTTTGTGTGGAGTCGCAGGAAATGGGGCAGATATTAAACGAGTATTTTGCGCTAGTATTTACTGTAGAAAAGGACATGGAAGATGTAGAATATAGGGAAATAGATGGTGACATCTTGAAAAATGTCTTGAAACGCATAAAAGTGGATAAATCCCCAGGAGCTGATCAGGTGTACCCTAGAACTCTGTGGGAAACTAGGGAAGTGGATGCTGGGCCTCTTGCTGAGATATATGTATCATCGATAGTCACAGGTAAGGTGCCAGAAGACTGGAGGTTGGCTAACGTGGTGCCACTCTTTAAGAAGGGCGGTAAAGACAAGCCAGGGAACTATAGACTGGTGAACCTGACCTTGGTGGTGGGCAAGTTGTTGGAGAGAATCCTGAGGGACAGGATGTACATGTATTTGGAAAGGCAAGGACTGATTAGGGATAGTCAACATGGCTTTGTGCGTGGGAAATCATGTCTCACAAACTTGATTGAATTTTTTGAAGAAGTAACAAAGAGGATTGATGGGGGCAGGGCAGT
This sequence comes from Chiloscyllium punctatum, assembly GCF_047496795.1. NCBI lineage: Eukaryota > Metazoa > Chordata > Chondrichthyes > Orectolobiformes > Hemiscylliidae > Chiloscyllium > Chiloscyllium punctatum. Next base: position 85,397,369 of record NC_092746.1, on the reverse strand, counting down.
AGATGTAATCTATATGGACTTCAGTAAGGCATTTGACAAGGCTCCCCATGGGAGACTGGTTAGCAAGGTTAGATCTCATGGAATACAGGGATAACTTGCCATTTGGATACAAAACAGAAGAAGTGGACACAGAACAGAGGTTGGTGTTGGAGGGTTGTTTTTCAGACTGGAGGCCTGTGACCAGTGGAGTACCACAAGAATTGGTGTGGGGTCCACTACTTTTCATCATTTTATATAAATAATTTGGATGTGAGCATAAGAGGTACAGTTAGCAAGTTTGCAGATGACTCAAATTGGAGGTGTAGTGGACAGTGAAGACGGTTACCTCCGATTACAACAGGATCTTGATCAGATGGGGCAGTGGGCTGAGAAATTGCAGATGGAGTTTAATTCAGATAATTGCGAGGTGCTGCATTTTGGGAAAGCAATTAGCAGGACTTAGTTGATGGTAAGATCCGAGGGAGTGTTGCTGAACAAAGAGACCTTGGAGTGCAGGTTCATAGCTCCTTGAAAGTGGAGTCACAGGTAGATAGGATAGTGAAGGTGCTGTTTAGTATGCTTTCCTTCATTGGTTAGAGTATTGAGTAGAGGAGTTGGGAGGTCATGTTACGGCTGTACAGGACATTGGTTAGGCCATTGTTGGAATATTGCGTGCATTTCTGGACTCCTTCCTCCTAATGGAAGGATGTTGTGAAACTTGAAAGGGTTCAGAAAAGATTTACATGGATGAGCTGTAGGGAGAGGCTGAACTGGCTGGGGCTGTTTTCCCTGGAGCGTCGGAGGCTGAGGGGTGACCTTTATAGAGGTTTACTAAAATTATGAGGGGTATGGATAGGGTAAACAAACAAAGTCTTTTCCCTGGGATCAGGGAGTCCAGAACTAGAGGGCATAGGTTTAGGGTGAGAGGGGAAAGATATAGAAGAGACCTAAGGGGCAAATTTTTCACGCAGAGGGTGGTAGGTGTATGGAATGAGCTGCCAGAGGAAGTGCTGGAGGCTGGTATAATTGCAACATTTAAGAGGCATCTGGATGGGTATCGGAATAGGAAGGGTTTGGTAGGATATGAGCCGGATGCTGGCAGGTGGGACTAGATTGGGTTGGGATATCTGGTCGGCATGGACGACTTGGACCGAAGGGTCTGTTTCTAAGTTGTACATCTCTATGATTCTATGAACCTGGCATGGTTAGGAACATGGAAAATCATAGCAATTAGAGAAATATGGCTCAGGAATGGACAGGACTGGCAGCTTAAAGAGGTCCTGGGCCTCCTTCACCACCACTCCCTCACCACCAGACGCTTGGAGGAAGAACGCCTCATCTTCCGCATCGGAACACTTCAATCCCAGGGCATCTATGTGGACTTCAACAGTTTCCTCATTTCCCCTTCCCCCACCTCACCTTAGTTCCAAACTTCCAGCTCAGCACTGTCCCCATGACTTGTCCTACCTGCCTATCATCTTTTCTACCTATCCACTCCACCCTCCTCCCTCACCTATCATCTTCATCCCCTCCCCCACTCTACTATTGTACTCCATGCTACTTTCTCCCCACCCCCACCCTCCTCTAGCTTATCTCTCCACGCTTAAGGCTCTCTACCTTTATTCCTGATGAAGGGCTTTTGCCCGAAACGTTGATTTTGTTGCTCCTTGGATGCTGCCTGAACTGCTGTGGTCTTCCAGCACCACTAATCCAAAATCTGGTTTCCAGCATCTGCAGTCATTTGTTTTTACCTAGCTTAATGTTCCAGTATTGAGGAAGGATTGGTGGGGAGGGTGGGGTGAAAGAGGAGGGGGAGTGGCGTTTTGATAAGGGATAGCATTACTGCTGTACTTGGGGAGGATATTCCTGGGAAGACATGCAAGGAAGTTGATTGGGTGGAACTAAGAAATAAGAAAAGGATGATCACCTTTATAGGGATTGTATTACAGTATAGACCTCCTAGTAGTCAGCGGGAAGTTGGGAAACAAATTTGTAAAGAGATCTCAGTTATCAGTAAAGATAATAAGGTGGTTATGGTAGGGGAGTTTAACTTTTCAAATGTATGAAGGGTTTAGGTGGAGAGGAATTTAAGTGTGCAAAAGGAAATTTTCTAATTCAGTATGTAAATGTATCTACTAGAGCAAAACTTGACATGCTCTTGGGAGATAAGGCAGGACAGATGAAGTGTCAGTGGGGGAGCACTAGGACCAGTGACCATAATTCTATTAGTTTCAAAATAGTGATGGTAAAGGATAGACCGAATCGAAAAGTTGAAATTCCAAATTGGAGGACTGCCAATATTGACCGTATTAAGCAACAACTTTCTAAAGCTGATTGGGGGCAGATGTTTGCAGGTCAGGGGACAGCTGGAAAATGGGAAGCCTTCAGAAGTGAGATGAGTCCAGAGACAGTATATTCCTCGTATGAAGAGAGTAAAGGCTGGTAAGTGCAGGGAATGCTGGGTGACTCAAGAAATTGAGGGTTTGATTAAGAAAAAGAACGAAGTATATGTCAAGTATCGACAGTAGAGATTGAGTGAATCCTTAAGAGTCTAAAGGCAGTAGGAGTATACTTAAGAGGGAAATCAGGAGGGCATAAAAATAACATGAGATAGCTTTGGCAAATAGGTTTAAGGAGAATCCAAAGGGATGTTATAAATACATTAAGGACAAAAGGGTAACTAGGGAGAGAATGGGGCCCCCTCAAAGATCAGAAGGCAGTGTGTTGAGCTGCAGGAGAATGGGGGAGATACTGAAGACTATTTTGCATCAGTGTTTACTGTGGAGAATGACATGGAAAATAAATGTGGGAAAATACATGATGACCTGTTTGAGAGAGGTCATAGCACAGAAACAGATAAGTGAATAGTTTTAAGTATAGCCTTGCTGTAAATCTACAATAGTGAGTAGAGTGGGTTCTTTCTTGATTTATATGTTTTTTACTGGGATCTGTCTCTTGATTGAATTTTAAGAATATAAACCATAAGTATAAAGTTAGTCCCGAGCAATAAGACGGTGCTGTTTTCTGGGTCTGTCAATTGGAAGGAGTAAAATGGCCTTTAGGAGAGTGATCTGCTGCTGTTGTCGGATGTTGGAGTTTCAGAGTTTAAGGGTTACTGAGGATTATATCTGCAATAAATGTCGTTTGTTATGAATCCTGTCAGATCGAATAGATCGGTTGGAACGACAGTTAGAGGTATTAAGTTTTCAAGAGTTAGGAGGTGTGATGGGTGGCAGTTATAGGAAGGGAGAAAGGCTGCAGATACAGTCAGGTGGATGGGTTAACTCCAAGAAAGGTAGGAGAGGTAGGCAGGTAGTACAGTAGTCTTTGGCTATCCCTGTTTCAAACAAGTATGCTGTATTGGAAAATGTAGGGGTGATGGACTTTAAGGGGAATGTAGCACAAACAGCCAAGTTTCTGGTATCAAGACTGGCTCTAATGAAATGAGGGATACATAGGGTTCATAGTGATCGATTGTGTTAGGGTGCAGTCTGGTCAGAGAGACATTTCTGCGTCCAGCAGCGAAAAAGCGGAATAGTGTTGCCTCCCTGTTGCCAAGATCAAGGACGCCTCAGAGGGTGCAGAATGTTCTCAAAGGGGAGAGGGACTGGCAGGAGGTCATTGGTACGAACGACATAGGAAGTGAAAAGGAGAAGATTCTGATGGGAGAATATATTAAGTTAGGCAGGACTTTAAAAAGGAGGCCCTCGTGGGTGATAATATCTGGATTACTCCCAGTGCTACTCCCGGTACTAGTGAGGGTAGGAATAGGAGGATAGGGCAGATGAAGGCATGGCTGAAGAGCTGGTGTATAGGAGAAGGATTCACACTTTTGGACCATTGGAATCTATCCTGGTATAGAAGTGACCTGTACAAGGAGGGTGGATTTCACCTGAATTAGATGGGGACTAATATACTGGTAGGTAGATTTGCTAGAGCTGCTCAGGAGGATTTAAACGAGTAAGTGGTGGGGGTGGGGATACACTGAGATACTGAGGAAGGAGATCAATCTGTGACTGATACAGTTAGGAAAAGCAGCGAGTCAGTCAGGGCAGGCAGGAGCAAGGTAGGACTGATAAATTAAGCTGTATTTATTTCAATGCAAGAGGCCTAACAGGGAAGGCAGATGAACTTGGCATGTTCGGAACATGGGACTGGGGTATCATAGCAGTTACATAAACTAGATTAGGTTATGATATCTGCTCGGCATGTGATGAGTTGGACCAAAAGACTTGTTTCCATGCTGTACATCTCTGCGTCTGACTCTATTTGGTTGGCTTCTCGGCAGGAAAAGTGTCCAGAATGTTTGTGCTAAATTATAGATTTACAATAAACCCCAAGTTTGGTTGGTGTGCGGCTTAGAGTCACACTTGCTCTCAGTTGTGTTCATGTGCGCCTGTTAATCTTGCGTTTTCTGGTGGTAGAGGATTTGAAAAGTGCTGTCAAAGGAGACTGGGGGAGTTAGTGCATTGCATATTTTAGATGTTGCATAGTGCTGTACTGTGCTTTGGCAAGTTGAGGAAGGGGAATGGTTAGCGGATAGGTGGAGATGGAAAACACCCGGAGGGAGAGAGATGAAAGGAGTAGAAAATAGATTTCAGATAGCAGGCCAGCACAGGAGAAAAGTTGAATATGAGCTAAGGTTCGGAGAGAATGGGTAAGCTGCATTGAAAGGAACCCATATAATGTTATAAATGGTGTAGGAGCAGACGCGAATGAGTGACTGCTAAAAAGCAACTCCTGTCATGACAGGACTGGCTATGGGGTGGATAAAAGACATGGAAGTATGGAATCAGACTCAAGTTATTGAACTCAGTGTTGAGTCCAAGAAGCTGCAGGGTCTTAGTGAGGAGATGTTCTTCAAGCTTGTGCTGAGACTTGCTAGAACACTACAGCAGGCCTGTGATGCAACTGTTGGTGTGTTGAAGTGGCAAGTGGAAGTTATGTGTCTCTTGTGGGGTAGGTGTTCCAATCCTATTTGTGTCCCTCCCCACAACTTTTTCTCTGGTACATCATTGTCATAATCAGTGCTAGTTCACGCTGTTGTTCTGAACTACAAGATTCCTTGCCTGTAATCTGCTTTTGGAGTCAACAGTTTCGGTTCAGTGATCCTCCTTCAGAACTGACTGTTCTGAGAAGAAATTCGAGAGCTTAGCTTCTTGTCAGCTGAAGACATCATCTCCACAGGTGGAATACTTAAAAATTGGGGATATTGTAAAAGTCCAAATAACTGGGAGGGTTTTAAGGTTGGAGGTGATTACAGAACTAAGGAGGGGGTGAGGCCTTGAAGCATGGATAATAATTTCTAAACTGAGAACTAATATAGTTAAATTGACTGAACAAATTGGTTCAAAGTTGCTGACTATTAAATTTAAGAATGTTTGTGAATGAATGGATTTTTTTGCCAGATGATGGTGGGATTCAGTAGTGTTTGAATACCTTTTCTACGCAGAATGAAAATTAAAACTGATTGCTATCATATACAACTGACTGTTGTATATGATAGGTAAAAACAATGACTGCAGATGCTGGAAACCAGATTCTGGATTAGTGGTGCTGGAAGAGCACAGCAGTTCAGGCAGCATCCAAGTAGCTTCGAAATCGACGTTGCGGGCAAAAGTCATGAAGGGCTTTTGCCCGAAACGTCGATTTCAAAGCTACTTGGATGCTGCCTGAACTGCTGTGCTCTTCCAGCACCACTAATCCAGAATGTTGTATATGGTATGCTGATTTTCTAAGTTTGGGTCATTAATTATTTTATGATCTTACAAAACCAGTTTTATAATGTTAGACAATTAACAGATCCTTACTTATGGTAAGTTTCATGCATTGGTTTTGAATTTGCAGCATTATTTTACTTTACTTGTGATAGGAAGAGACTGTTTTGGTTCCATATATTTTATATGAATTGAACAAGCCCATATTTTAATATCTTGTCATAATTTCTGCCTTTGTTTTGAATCTAATAAATTGCTTTTACTGTATTTTTTTTGGAGGGGTGTGTGTGATATTTTGAGAGTTCTTTAACTTCGGTGTCACAGGCCATTCCAACCAGTGAGCCCATGTGCCTTGCATCTGTACTTTACTTAGTACCTCGTACACCAAGTATTGTCTAAAGGTGAAGAGCTTTTGCCTCAATTTTGCAACTTACTGGATGTATCATCTACTCTCATGAACTAACATATAATCTCTGGTTTAAAACCAATGTGCCTAATATTTGACATGTTGGTTTCCTGTGCAAGATTGTTTGGTCAATTTGTAGGAAGTGAGATTTGAGGAAAAAATAGACCACAAAGAAGGTGAATTAAAGTTGGATTATATTAAGGAAGAAATAATTTGGAAATGTTTGGATAAAAAGGGAGAAATGGAAAAATGTGCCAATTTAAACTTGTTGAAATTATAAAAAATTTGCTACTTTCTTGAATGAAATCCAGCAGTTTATATCACTTTTGGATCAGATTATTCTCTGGCAGAGTCCAGGGAATTGGTGAAAACAATGAACAGGATGGGAGAAGTATAGAAAGGGTAAGACTCTTTCACCATTCCTTCCCCACTACTCCCCTGCTGTCACAACAGCAACAGATGTACAGAGAATGAGAAAATTGGGAGTGATACTGTGATGGAATTAAAGCAGCCAATTCTGGTAACTTGCTGGAAAAAAATGTAAAAAGCTGGGGTGAAGAATAGAAACAAGAATGGTAGGAAAAAAGTGGTCATAAGGAGTTGAAACCAGCCAACAAATGGTCATAAATCATCACAAGAGACTATCTCAACCGAGGGGGTGATTTTTTAAGCATTGTGCGTTTGTCTGCTTTTTGAAAGTGTTATCCAATTAGTCCCATTCCTATGTTCTTTCACCATAGCATTGCCATTTTCCCCTTTACAACTATGCATGTAGTTGACTTCTGAAAGCTAACTGTCATGCATCCCTTAATTGGTCCACCATTGCTGGTCTTGCCTTTAGCTGCCTTGGAAAGGGAAACAGATGAAACTTGAGGTGGCTTCTGGAAATGCTTCATGTTGGATTTATAAACTTTTTATTTTGGTTTTGGGCCTTAGATTAGATTCCCCACAATGTGGAAACTGGTCATTTGGGCCAACAAGTCCATACCGACCCTCTGAAGATAACCCACCCAGACCCATTTCCCCCTACCCTATATTTACTCCAGACTAATGCACCTAACACAATGAACAACTTAGCATTCACCTGACCTGCAGGTTGCGGCATGTCCTCGGAACCCAAAGGACTAGCCACACTACCATACATCAAAAGCATTTCCGAACTGACAGCCAGACTACTGCGACCACTAGGACTCATAACAGCACACAAGCCAACAGCCACTCTCACACAACGACTCACCAGAACGAAGCACCCGATACCCAGCATGAGCAAAACCAATGTAGTGTACAAAATCCCATGCAAGGACTGTACAAAACACTACATAGGACAAACAGGAAGACGGCTAATGATCCGCATCCATGAACACCAACTAGCCATGAAATGACACGACCAGCTATCCTTAGTAGCCACACACAGGTGACAAGCAACATGAGTTCAACTGGGACAACACTACTATTATAGGACAAGCCAAACAGAGAATAGCCAGGGAATTCCTAGAGGCATGGCACTCATCCACAGATTCAATCAATAAGTACATCGACCTGGACCCAATATACCGACCACTGCAGCGGACAGCTGGAACTGACAACCGGAAGCGGCAGAGACAAACCACTATAAATGCCGGAGGAAACATCACAGAAGCGCTTCACAGGAGGCTCCCAAGCACTGAGGATATCACCTCGACAGGGTACGAAATGTCTGCAACACAAATTCCCAGCTCAGCGAACAGAACCACAACAAAAAGCAAAACAGTTTAGTTCAACAACTATTTGAAAACCTAACTGACACGATATCCCTCGCAACTTAACAAAGAGCTGTTCTGATTTCTCGCAACATCCAATAAACACACTGCCTTAGCAAAAAGGTAAATTCAAACACCGGTTCATACAGGAGAGGGAGTTTGCAGAGAGGATCAGCCAGGGATTATTGGCTAACACATGGAACCTCTTTTTTTTTTTTCCCCCCCAGCAGCTTCTTGGGGCCACCAACTAAAAACTAAACCAAACTAGAAAAATCCCTGAACTGTGAGAACTGGCCACTCCCCTTTCATTGTACAAGTGTGTTTTTTAAAGAAAACCTAAAAACCCTTTTCCCTGATTGTTGCCTTAGGCTGTTCCTGTTAGCCGTAATCAAAGTGGCCAAACCCAGACAAATAGGAACTTCAGTCTTTTATAACCCCTTTCGAAAAACACCAAGGGCTACATAACTTTGTTAAAGGAGCAGCAGCATCACAATAGTTCATTGGAAGTGGATTTGTAGATGGATAGGATAGTGAAGAAGGGATTTGGTACGCTTGTCTGCATTGGTCAATGCATTGAGTATAGGAGTTGCGGCTGTACAGGTCATTGGTTAGACCATTTTTGGAGAATTATGTTCATTTCTGCCCTCCCTGCTACCAAAAAGATGTTGTGAAACTTGAAAGGATTCAGAAAATATCTACAAGGTTGTTGTCATGGTTGGAGGATTTGAGCTATAAGAAGAGGTTGAAAAGATTAGGGCTGTTATCCCTGGAGTGTCAGAAGATATGGGGTGACCTTTGATAGGGGTTTATAAAATCATAAGAGGCTTGGATAGGGTGAATAACCAAGGTCTTTTCCCTATGGTAGGAGATTCCAAAACTTAGAGGTCATAGTTTAAGGTGAGGGGGAAAGATTTAAGACAACCTTTTCATGCAGAGAGTGGTGCATGTATGGATTGAGTTGCCAAATAAGTTGGTGGAGGTTGGTGCAATTACAACATTTAAAAGGCATCTGGATGGGCATATGAATAGGAAGGGTTTGGAGGAATATGGGTCAAATGCTGGCAAATGAGACTAGATTTAATTTAAGATATCTGGTCGGCATGGATGAACTGGATCAAAGGGTCTGTTTCTATTGCTATACATCTCCATGAGTCTGTGCTTTTTTACAATATTTAGTGTAGTATTTTACATTTGCATGTAGCCCCCAGCATGTAGGAAGCTCCAACCTTGGTTCTCCATATTTTCCTGGGATTAAATTTGTAATGCACTGTAGTGCACTGAATATGAAGTGAAACAACAGCAATTTGTGATTTATTTCAAAGATAATACCTGCCAGATTTGCCAAAACCCATAATTGTTATACACAGTGCTAAATTAAAATTTAAAAACAGGAATGTTATGTTCATAAAGTATTGACCTCTTGTTACCCGCAAGTTTGTGCATGTTGTGCTATGGATCCAGAGAGCTACTCAAAACTGTAATCATTGAAATATGTAGAAAGATGAGAAATTAATCTCAAGTGCAACATTTAATGAAGGGATTGGAACTTACTATATGACCTGTTGTGTTACAATCATGAGACATTGAGCTAGGACAAAATAATTCAGTTCATGAGTTTTTTCATGTAGCTGAAAAATATTCTATGATGTAATTGTCATAAATAAAATATATCATAATAATCCTAATATGGCCAAATGTGTCTGTCCTTAATCATTCGCTAGCAAGTAACCAGAAAACTAGCATGAGTTGAGAGAAATGGCTGCTGTTGCTGTTCTCATTAGTAGGTTGAACCTGTAATTAACATTTTAACGGTTTTACTGAAGGTTTCAGAGGAACATGATCAAGGAAACTTCATAACTACAGTGTATCCTAGTTAATACAAGCTAAGTCCGCCATTAGTTTGGTGCAAAATCAGAAAGTGCAGGGAAACCTCAGCATGTCTGGCAGCATCAATGGAGAGAAAGCAGAGTTAATGCTTTTGGGTTCAGTGACCCTTGTTTGGAACTGATTGTAGTTGGAAAACAGTTGATATAGATGCTAAAGTTTGGGGGAGTTGGGGAAGGAGTAAATGGCAGTTGGAGATGGAGCCCAGATAGGAAACAGTTGGGCACACAAAGGAATAGATAAATGGGAGAACAAATAGCTGCTAATTGGGACCATTAGAGGCTGACAATGGGTCGTATATGGTAGCAGTCCATGTGATGACTGCCCTGTGTGTAGGGGTTCGGGTAAGGAGATGGGCAAAGGTGCTCGGGCCCCAAAATTATTAAACTCTGTATCGAGTCCAGAAGGTTGCATATTTCTCAACTAGAAAATAGGGTGGTATTCTCTAGCAGTGAAAATGGCTGCTAATGATCCTTTGGATGTAGATGTTGGTGGGATGGTAGGTGAGGATGAAGGGACACTACCGCTGTTGCAGGAGGAAGGAGAACTAGTTTTCTGTAGGAGTTTTGGAAAATTAGACAAATGTATGTAATATTTAAGTCAGGATAATTTTTAACCTTGCGCATGTGGGAAATAGTTAAAGTTTGTTTATGAGCACCTCTAGTACAGTCTGGCAGGAATGTCTGAAATCAAACTAAACTAGGGAACAAGTAAGAGTTATATGTTAATAAATAAATAATTGGATAATAACTGTGGGAGCAGGTGCCCAAGGGAACAAGTAATCATTCTCCTTAAATTCTTGTGCTCCCTCAATTCCACCAGCATGTGACAAGAGGGGAGAACACAGTAGATCTCAATGGTAGATTCCCCAATGCATACAGGGCAGAGACCCAGCTCCTCGGGCCATATCTCTGATCTGCTAATCCCAGCATACAGACCACTAGTCAGTCGTGTCAAACTGGTGAAGCAGGTGAAAACATGGCCAGCTGGAGCCATTTCTGCTCTCCAAAACTGTTTTGAGCGCACTGACTAGCGTGTGTTCAGAAGCAGCAACCAATGGCGATGCCATCAACTCAGGAGTACACAGCAATGGTGATTTGCTACATTAGCAAGTGTATTGATAACATCACTGTGTCCAAGACTATCACTTCTCGCCCTAGCCAGAAGCCATGGATGACTACAAAGATATGTGCGCTGCTGAGGACCCGTGATTCTGCCTTGAGATGACAAGGCAGCCCTAACAATAGCAAGGGCCAAACTGACCCAGGCCATCAAATAGGCAAAGCATGCACACATACAGAATACGCAGCCACCTTCAGGACAGCGCCGATACGCCGAGCATGGGGAAGAATATTCAATCCATTACCAACCACAGAACAACATTGCGTGCTTGTGTTGGTGATGCCTCCCTCTTGGATGAGTTGAACAACTTTTATGCATGGTTTGAGGCACAAAACAATTTGGCAGCGGAGAAATCCACAACCCCTCCCAATTACCAGGTGCTGTGTCTTACCAGGGACGACGTGATTAAAAACCCCTATGTTCTGTCAACCCATATAAGGCTGCTGGACCAGATAACAACCCTGGCAGAGTGCTCAGGACGCTTTGACGTACTGGCAGATATTCTCACAGACAGCTTCATCATCTGATGAGTTTTGAGAGATTTGTAGCTCAGGTTGAGGCTCTGGATGTAGGTTTGCTCGTTGAGCTGGAAGGTTTGTTTTCAGACATTTCATCACCATACTAGGTAACATCAGGTAGCCTCTGGATGAAGCATTGGTAGTATGGCCCACTTTCTATTTGTGTTTAGGCTTCCTTGGGTTGGTGATATCACTTCCTGTGGTGACAAGTTTCCTCTGGTAATGTCATTTCCTGTTCTTTTTCTCAGGGGGTGGTAAATAGAATCTAAGTCGATGTGTTTGTTGATAGAGTTCTGGTTGGAATGCCATGCTTCTAGGAATTCTTGTTTGTATCTCTGTTTGGTTTGTACTAGGATGGGTGTGTTGTCCCAGTCGAAGTGGTGTCCTTCCTCATCTGTATGTAAGGATACTAGTGAGAGTGGGTCATGTCTTTTTGTGGCTAGTTGATGTTCATGAACAGACACGCACGAGAAATCCTAGAAGCATGACATTCCAACTGGAACTCTTATCAACAAACAGTGGGGCTGCACGGTGGCTCAGTGGTTAGCACTGCTGCCTCACAGCACCGGGGATCCGGGTTCAATTCCTGCCTCAGGTGACTGACTGTGGAGTTTGCACATTCTCCCTGTGTCTGCGTGGGTTTCCTCCGGGTGCTCCGGTTTCCTCCCACAGGCCAAATATATGCAGGTTAGGTGAATTGGCCATGCTAAATTGCCCATAGTGTTAGGTGTATTAGTCAGGGATAATTGTAGGGGAATGGGTCTGGGTGGGTTGCTCTTCGGAGGGTCGGTGTGGACTAGTTAGGCCAAAGGGCCTGTTTCCACACTGTAGGGAATCTAATCTAAAAAAACATCTTTTTAAAAAAAAAGCATTGGCTTGGATCTCATTTACCACTCTCCGAGAGAAAGAACAGGAAATGATGTCACCAACCCAAGGAAGCCTAAACCCGTAAATACAAAGCAGGCAATGCCACCATTGCTTCATGCAGAGGATCACTGATGAGGTGACCCAGTATGGTGATGAAACGTCTGAAAACGAACCTTCCAGCTCAGTAAGCAAACCTGCATCTAGATCTTCAACATCTCCATGAGTTGTGTTGTAATTCCAACGTGCTTCAAGGCTGCTACCTTCATCCCTGTGCGGAAGAATTCTTCAGCGTGCTGTCTTAACAAATATCCCCCCTGCTGAGCTTACGCCCATCATCATGAAGTGCTTCGAGAGGCTTGTAATGAGGCATGTTAAGACCCTACTGATGCCCTCACTGGACACACTGAAATTCGCATATTGATTACACTGCTCAGCAGATGATGCCATTTCCACCACCCTCCATCTGGCCCTCACCCATCGGGAGAAGGACACCTACGTCAGACTACTGTTCATAGACTTCAGTTCTGCATTTAACACTCTCATTCCTCAGTACCTAATTAGAAAGCTGCGTCTGCTATGCCTAAATACCTCCCTTTGTAACTTGATCCTGGAATTTCTGACTGGGAGAATCCAGTCTGGATTGGGAGCAGCATCTCCAATGCCATCACACTGAGCATGGGGAGCCCACCAGGGCTGTGTACTCAGTCCACTGCTGTTCACCCTTCTGACACGTGACTGTACAGTAATGCACAGATCAAATCACATCAGCAAACTTGATACAATTGTAGTGGGTCTCATCAGTAGGAACAGGGTCAAGCTTATAGTGGTGCTGGAAAAGCACAGCAGGTCAGGCAGCATCCAAGGAGCAGGAAAATCGACGTTTTGGGCAAAAGCCCTTCATCAGGAATGAAGGGCTTTTGTCCGAAACATTGATTTTCCTGCTCCCCGGATTCTGCCTGATCTGCTGTGCTTTTCCAGCACCACTCTAATCTTGACTCACATCTCCAGCAACTGCAGTACCCATTTCCGTCATCAGTAGGAATGATGAGTCAGCATACAGAGAGAAGGTGCAGTGGCTAACGGACTGGTGCAGAGCCAACAACTTGTCTCTGAATGTGTATAAGACGAAAGAGATGGTTGTTGACTTCAGGAGGGCGTGGAGCTGGACATCGATAGCTCCCCAGCGGAGATCGTGAAGAGCACCTAATTTTTTGGCGTACACCTGGCAGAGAATCTCACCTGGAGCTTCAACACCAGCTCCATAGCCAAGAAAGCCCAGCAGTGTCTCTACTTTCTGTGCAGGCTGAGGAAAGCCCACCTCCCTCCCCCATCCTCACCAGGTTCTACAGAGGATTCGTTGAGTACCCTGAGCTGCTGCATCACTGCCTGGTTTGGGAATTGTACAGTCTTGGATTATAAGGCCCTATAACGGATAGTGAGGACAACTGCGAAGATCATCAGGGTCTCTCTTCCGTCCATTACAGGCATTTACATCACACACTGCATCCGAACGTCTAAGAGAATTGTGGAAGACCCCACACTCCCCTCACTCAAAGTCCTCTTCCTTCTGCCATCTAGCAGGAGGTACCAGAGCATATGGTCTCTCACAGCCAGACTGTGCAGCAGTTTCTTTCCCCCAAGCCATTAGGTTTCTTTAATACAGTATAATCGGACTCTTTCCCATCTGAAATTCTGTAATGTTGCTGCTAGCAAAATGTCTATTATTCGTCATTCTTCTGTTACAGTGCAACTTGCGTGTTTTGCACTTTAAGCCATGTGCAAGTGTGTAGTTTGTACTGTCCATGTAGCACCCTGGGTACTAGGGGTAGAGTTGTTGTATGTGGTAGAAATGACAAATAAAAGCTCCTCTACTCTACTTTCTGCTTCAATCGGGCTTTTGGACCTCTGTGATTAAAAATTTAAGTTGAAATAAAATGAGAAAAGTTAAATCTTTGCATTTAGTACTTTTGTTGGCAAGTGTGTATTCTTTACAAAAAATATTGTAATACTTTATTTCTGGTAAATATGAAATAATGGTAAAGATGTCTCTTTATGGTTAACAGTAGGGATTTAATGATTGACATTAATTTACTTCCTAGATGAACCCACGAGTCCTAGTGTTGATCATGAGTCTACCCACATTCCTGCATCTGCAGTAATTTCAGCCGGAATGTCTGAAATACTTGCAATAACTACAGTACCCGCTAGTCCTACTAAGCCATCCCCTCTTATTCGTCGTCAGTTATCACATGACCAAGGTAGGTGCTTAAGTACAAATTTGAACTTAACAATTCTAGCTTACGTTCAATAGACTACATACCATGACTAACTTCTTATAATTAATAATGTAATAATCTTCAGATGCCATTAGAACATCTACTGAATCTCAGCCTTGTGCAAAAACTGAGCGATCAAAGTCATATGACGAAGGATTAGACAACTACAGAGAAGAAAAATTGTAAGTTGCTGATATGCATGCTTTGTCTTTTATGCATATTAATTTTCTAATTAGTTATTTACTAGATTAATTAAAAAATATTCTTTTTCCTCAGAAAATCAATGAAGCCAATGCCGAGCCTGCAAGGGATGAAGGTTTGTAACTTTTTTTTATTAAATAATGTACCTATCATTCTTCTCAATCCCTTTTCCCAATTTGTTAACTACATAGGGAAGTTTCAATCTACATTCAGGTCATTGGTACACTTGAAATTCAATTAGTAAGCAAATAAAACTTGTTTAAAGCAAGCTGACCTTTTTAAATGAATGTTTGTTAACTTTCTATTATTCTTTCAGCTTTTTATCCCTACTGGTCAGAACATTTCTTGGAATTAACTTTTATAAGTGTATATGTAAATGATTACGCCTGGTATCTGATGTGTTTGCAGTAACAAAGGCCCTTCAGAAAGTAAAAACAAGGTTCACTATCACAGTGGTGTCTATGTAGGCAGAATACAGTGCTACACTGTAGCAAGTGAATGCAATGCCAAACAATCTTTGCAATATTAATTTAGTAAGAACATTACTGTAGTGGGCTGGTATGTTCCTTGCATGGCTAATTCCAGCCAGTTTTGTTTTATAACTTGAGCTAAAAGTCCATCTGGAAGCATGATGTGCAGTTATTGTATTATTCTTTAAGTTTGAAACATAACTGCAGTAATATTTGTGGTAAAGTGATTGTTGGACTCTTGCTCTCTTTATCAATCCATTAGAAATGATATGAGAGATTTGCAGTGGAATGTGTTGCACTGTAACTCTGATTTTCTCTAGGCCCCAGACAGCCTGAAATTTTCGGTTGATGTGAGCCCAAGAAGGGACTCCTCATCAGACAGCTTTGGTGATGCTTCAAAGGAAGGATGGCTGCAGTTTCGTCAGATCCTTACAGAAAAGGGAAAGGTAATAACTTTTAATTGGTGCTCTTACTTTTTTTTAAAAAGTGATAAATTATTTAATGGTGTTCATAAAATCCTTTAATATTAAAAAACATTGGCTTAGCAATGTCATCTAGTGGACACTTATTCAGAGCTATAAACAATTAACAGAAGGAAGTTTTGTTTACCAACTATCCTGAATCCATCAATAATTTAACTTGTTTTAAAACATTTGTGAATTATTTATTCCATTTGAATGCTGATATTTTCAATTTAACATTAAAAATTTGTCAATATAGTGAAGTTTAGAATGGCCCTAGTCCCCAATGGCAAATATTGCAAAAAGGTTCCATTTGCCTCTTCCCCTTACGCTGTTTGCATATGAGCAATTTGCTTTGCAAAGGACTGAGAGTGTATTGAAGTGAGAGTCCTTGTCAGAATAGTGTTGATCTCATCAGCAATTATGTAGTTCAGAATGTTTGTTTTACTATGGGAAGCTGCGCACCATTCATGATGCAATTAGTGATTTTGTAAGGGCTGGTACATTTGAATTGATTCATTTAGTTTAGAGTAGTTGGAGTAGGAATATTTCTTCATGTTTGTGCAATTGTATGTATTTTTGGAGCTGCCCTATATTTGGGAAATAATTGAAGAGTTGAAAGGGAGAAAGGTAATGCTGAAATACTAGGGGCATTCTAAACTTCATTACAGTGCAGGAAAAGGTACTTAGCCTGGCCTATTGTCCAGGCCCATTTTCTGTTCATTTTCATGACATGATAATTATCAAAGGTCTATTAGATGCTGCCCTGTATATTTGGAGACCACACTGCAAGGGGGCGCTTATCATATTTCAGATATACAACTTCAAAGCAATTCTGGGCACCACATGTTAAGAAGGATTTGTTGACCCTGATGGATGTAAGATTTACTGTTTGATAGTTAGATTCATAGTTAAGTTACAGTGAGAGATTGTGCAAACTAATATTTTTTTCCTGGAATTTAGAAGGTTAATGGGTGATTTAATTGAAATTTTCAACATGTTCTGGGTTGAGATTGTTAGGGTAGAGAGAAATTGTTCTATGTGCTGTGCAGGTTTAATGCTTTATTTTATTCTTTAAGTCTGAGAACTAGCTCTTTCAGAAGTGAAATTAGAAAATTATTCTTGATGCAAATGGTGGTAGAAGTTTGGAACACACTCTCAAAATCATTAATTTTAAAACTTGAGGTTGTTAGCCTTTTTATTCACCAAAGATGTTAAGGGAAAAGGGTCAAAGACAGATGGAGATGAGTTGCAGGTCAGCCATGATTATCATGATTGTCAGAACAGTTGTGAGGGGCTAAATGGCCTACTCCTACTCCTTTTGTTCTTGCTGTATTTGATCAAAGTGAAACTTTGTCAAAGCACATAACTTTTATGCTTAATCGTGCCTGCTAATCTTAGTTATTTCATGTGGAATCGCCAAGTTGCATTTTCATACTTAAATGGTTGTCTAATCATCTATTCGTGTCCAAGCTACTGTTGAAAAGCATTTGGCAACCTTGTGAATAGATACCCCTTTTTCCATTTTGTCAGACATTGACCAGTATAAATTTTAGTTTAAAGTTTGACTAATATTTCAATATAATCTAAACAAATGCAGTTCCTAAAAACTGTAATGCGTCGGTGTGTCTAATGTACATGAAATAGAAGTCAAATATATTTTTAATTTTGGTTTTATTCATGAATAGTTACATTATTCTTTATTTCCTACAAATCTTGTGATTGTATCCTTATGATTGAGTATTAATTCCAAATTTCAGAAGCCAAATACAAACTATCATCGGTCATGATTTTCTTGCATGGTGGTAAAAGTCAAAGGGGAAACTGAATGCATTTGTTTGTTTACCAGGCAGCCACTACATTCAATTTGGAGCACTTAGATCAGGACTTTTTGGATGGTGGTCTTTCCTGTTCCACCAGCTGAAGAGTCAGTAAGGAATGTAACTCCATAATCCAGATTGGATTTGGGAATTCTATCCTACACTTAGATGCAAGACCTGCCTCAAACAAAAAGCAGCTAATCTGATTGACTAATAGCTCTGTGGTTGCAGTACAAGTCATTACTAGCACTGGAAACAGTCCCAAGATTCTAAGCTCCTGAGTTTGAGACCAGGTAAGCATGGGGAAATCTCATGGTAGGAAGAGGTGGTGAGACTCGGGTTGGAGAAAGAGGAATTAAGCACTGTGAAACCACAATGGGGGGAAGGCCCATCAGATGCTAGTTTTGGGGGGACATGGTGGTTTATGTGGGTAAAACCCATGTGGAAAGCGACCCTTAAGAAATGACCACCTGTTCTTCCTATTCGAGACTTAAGTAGGCTTCCTTTTTGCACTGAATTCTCCCTTCACACTCAAAATTGAAGCTGGGCAGCAAGAGGCCTTGAGGGCTTCATTCAGGGTGAAGTGAGGGCAGGCTGCCTATGCTTTGTCTGCCTGTATAGAATTATGAACAGGCTGAGGGCTAAAGCCACCACCATGTAGATAGGAAATCATCAAAATTCTTCCCTTGTAAACTGTTCATGTAAATTTGCATTGTTTATTTCTTTTGTAAGAAGCTTCTTGATGGAATGTCACAGGAATCAGTTCTGGGGCCACGCTTGGAAATGAATTTACTATTGCCAAGTTTGTGAATGTCAGTGATGAAGATGACAGAGTCCACACAGGGATATAAACAGGTTAAGTGAGTGGGCATAAACTTGTTATAATGTGCAAATATAAGAGGTTAGGCACTTTGAGAGAAAGACTGGAAGAGCTAAATGTTATCTAAATAAGGAAAGGGGGTCTTTATACATGAATCTCAAAGTTAACAACAGGTTCAGTTGGTAATCAAAAAGGCAAACTGAATATTGGATTTTATTTCAAAGGGATTGGAATATAAAAATACTGTTGCTAAAACTGTACTAGGCAGTAATCAGACCACAGAGCAGGAGAATCGATGTTTTGGGCATGAGCCCTTCTTCAGGAATGAGGAAAGTGTGCCTAGCAGGCTAAGATAAAAGGTAGGGGAGGCCTGACCTGCTGTGCTTTTCCAGCAACACATTTTCAGCTCTGATCTCCAGCATCTGCAGTCCTCACTTTCTCCTAGTAATCAGACAACATCTAGAATGCTGTGAACATTTTTAAAAATGTTAATAGGAAAGATATACTGAGGTGGGAGACAATCTAGAGAAGGTTTACAAAGTTGATTCCAGGCATGGAGGGATTTTCTTATGAAGAGCGGTTGAGATGTTGGGCATGTAGTCATTGCAATTTCGAAGAATGAGAGGAAAGCTTATTGAAACATAAGATTCTTAGCGGGCTTGACTGGATAGATGAGGATAATCATTTGCCTTTTGGGCGCATTTAGAGCCAGAGGGTATAACCTCAGAGTAAGAGGTCACCTGTTAAAGAAAGAGGTGACGAGGGCTGTAAAGGCTGGAACACTAAGTATATTTTTAATTAGTAAGGAAATCAAGGATTATGGGGATGAGTCAGGAAAATGAAGTTGAGAATTATCAGATCATTCAATGATCTTATTGAATGATGGAGCAGACTTGATGGGCTGAATGGCCTACTTCTACATCTTATGGTCTTGTACTTGCTGGAGCTTTTCTAAGAAAACAAAAGTCAGGCTTAAACAAACCCACAGAATTTTTCATTTATTTTTTCTGAAGGAATATAAAATGTTAAAATAATGTTTTACAAATGCAAAAGTAAAGTGATCAATTTCTATTGATTCTTCATTTTTAAATATTACAGCGTGTTGGTGGTAGTATTCGGCCATGGAAGCAAATGTATGTGGTTCTTCGAGGATACTCCTTATTTCTGTACAAAGATAAAAAGGACAAGGTCGTTCATGCATCTTGCCCAAATGAAGAAGAACAACCAATCAGCATCAAAGCCTGCTTGATAGACATTTCCTATAGTGAAACCAAGCGCAAGCATGTATTTCGATTAACTACTTCTGAATGTGAATACCTCTTTCAGGCTGAAGATCGGGAAAATATGTTGGCATGGATTAAATCCATACAGGAAAACAGTAATCTAGATGATGAGGTAAGTGAATAGTGGAAAGTGGCAATTTAGTATAAGAAAATGCGTAGCGTTCTTTTGCTGCGCATCTAAATCTTCAAAAATAAGTATATGATGTGTAATTGTTTCAACTTTAATTTGTACTTTACATCAGAAGCAGCCATAATTTATTTAAATTTATGTAAAATTATGGCACTGAATAACAATCATTGTTTTAACTGGCAAGCAATATTTCATAAAAGTCCATAAATGTAACTGGATGCAACATTTACCTAAATTTTGTTGCAAAAGAATCTTCAGTGCTTTATAATGTATTATAATTTTGAATTTTGTCAGGTTACAATATATTTACAGTAGAATCATTATTATTTTGTTTCAATCATTTTTAGACCAACATTATATAATTGAGTCCTTTCAACTGCCATGTTCAACTTCACCTTAGCTTAGTTGGTGATATTTTATCTTAAATCCACAAACATAGATACAATTCTCACTCCCAAGGGTTTGGGTGTTAATTAGTTGAGCGTGAGATTGCACAACAATAGATGAAAAGACTGGACTTTGCAGGAGTGAGTCATTTGCTCATTGTATATGAATTTCTTGTATGCCTAATTACACTTTCCCCTGGGTCCATCAGCAAAATGTATTTGCTGTTAGTTGCTGAAAGTGCAAGGCAATAACAGCACCAGAAGGACAACAGAGCGTCTGAGACTTTGATATGTAGGTGAGGCAAAGCTGTATCTTATCAACCAATTGGATTTCAGGATCAAGAAGTAAATAGAAAGAGTTGTTGGGAGGAGTGTGCGTTAGGTTAATTCAATATTTAATTTGAGAGTGTGATAATCAAGAGAGAAAAAAAGATTGTCTTTCTGTTCAAAATCAATAAATCAAAACAGAAATGGTGTGGAGGTACTGGTGTTGAACTGGAGTGGACAAAGTCAGAAGTCACATGACACCAGGGTATAGTCCAACAGGTTTATTTGAAATTACAAGATTTGGAGCACTGCTCCTTCTTCATGGTGTTGTGTGACTTCTGACTGAAAACAAAGGTAGTAACAGTAGGGAAGTATAAAAGGCACTGGTTTACTTAAAAAATCTGGAATTTGAAGGTAGTCTCATTCATGGTGATCATGCCAATTGTCATTAATTTGTAATAAAAACACATCTGTTTTGGTTTGGGGAGGGACATCTGCCACCCTTACCCACATGAACTCCAGAACAATGGCTGTATTTTTACTGTAGAATGCCTAGCTGGACACTTCGATCAAGGTCAATTAGTGATGGGTAACTAATGTTGACATTGCCAGTGACACCATTATCGAATGAGAAAATAAAAACAACTTACTCTTGTCCATTTTCCACCCATGTAATGCAACATATAAAGTGGTTTATCCTTTTTTGCTGTCAAAAATATCTTGCATTGTACTTGCATTATACTGTCATAGCTCCCTTGCTTTTATGTACTCTCTGAGCTTATATGGTTTGATTAAGACTCGAGATTAAAGCTGTTACTCCAAACTATGGTAGAGTTTTAGGAATGTTGGGGCAATTGCAAGATCATCATTTTCCTTTAAAAATAAACCATGCAAGTGGAATTATCCTCTTTATAAGTCCTCATTTCGTAATGCACTCTTAAAAGAACTTGTCAGTTGTAATTTTTTATTACAACCTATTGAATGTAATTTTAATGCACAAATGTCCATTTGCAGAAACAAAACAAACTTGCTTTGTTTTAACTTGTAGGACACAGGAGTTACAAGCAGAGATTTAATTAGCAGAAAAATTAAAGAATACAATACCATGATGAAGTAAGTAGTATTGATATCCTTTGCTTAGACTGTGATTTCAGAGTGTACCAACATCCAATTTTAAGAAAAAAATCTAAGCAGATGGTACATCATATATTGTGCTTAGAGATCCAAATTTTCTCCTTTGGTGTTACATATTCAATCAGGGATTGTTGGGAACTAGTGAGTACTATACTTATTGTTGACATTGATCTGAAATTCATTGATCATGATATCGGGAAGGGAAGAAAATCTAATTTTGGTCTTAGTTTAGGAGTGTTTAAGTATATACGCGATAAATCTAATGAGTATTGAGAAGATTTGTAGCTCAGGTTGAGGTTCTGGATGTACATTTGATCACTGAGCTGGAAGGTTAGTTTTCAGATGTTTCATCACCATACTGGGTAACATCAATGAGCCTTTGGATGAATGACCTGTTTTCTATTGTGTTTAGGTTTCCTTGGGTTGGTGATGTCATTTCCTGTGGTGATGTTATTTGGCATGTTGACAGCATGGCATTCCAACCGGAACTCTATCAACAAACACGTTGACTTGGATCCCATTTACCACCCCCTGAGAAAAAGAAACAGAAATGGCATCACCATCGGAAATGACATCACCAACCCAAGGAAACCGAAACACGTAAATAGAAAGCGGGCCATACCACCAGTGCTTCATCTGGAGGCTGACTGATGATGTAACCTAGTATGGTGACGAAATGTCTGAAAATGAACCTTCCAGCTCAGTGAACAAACCTACATCCAGAATAAATCTAATAAAATGACCGTTAATTGGAATATCTTTTGTTTCAGTACTTCTGGCAGTAAGACGGAACCATCTCCTAAAACACCTCGCCAGACACTCAGTATTAGACAGACCTTTTTGGGATCCAAAACTGATCCAAAGAGCCCACATTCTCCAAAGCAAGAGCTGGAAAGAAAACTTATAAGTAATACTTCATTGTGTAATCACACCTGTTAAATACTGATTTCCTTTTAAAAAATTCTCTACTGTACATTCATTTAATTTAAGTTGGTGCTTACTTTGTAAAAGTTTAATAGATTGATTCTGGTAAATTGGTCGAAATTAACTTGTCCATTTAACTTGTGCTATTCTATAAATATAGTACTTTGAAAGACATTTTATGTTTTTCTACTACTAGCTCTTTCTTGTTATACTTTGCTTTTATATTGAGGTATTGCAGTAATATTAGCAAAAGATGTCTTAAGCACAACTTAAAAATTTGCAGTTGACACTATGGTGGGAGGTTTAGTCACTGCAAAGGAAGAATACAACAAAATCCAGAGAGACATATTGCAGAATGGATATATATTTAGTCAGTGAATTTCAATATTATTAAACGTGAGATGGTATATTTAGTCAGAATGGAGTGAGGCAACAAAAGGATCTCGGGATACAGCTCATTGGTTTAATGTCTGTCATGGGGAAGTTAAGAGTCAATGATTAAGAAGCGTATAGCCAGGCATGGAGAAAAACTCTATAATCAGGAAGAATCAACATGATTTTGGGAAAGTGAAATTATATTTAATAAATTTATTGCACGTCTTTGAAGGAGTAACATGCATTGTTGATATAGAGGAACCTGGAGACATTGTGTGCTACAAAATGTTGTGCAAAGTAGGAGCTTTTCACACTGTTTCAGAAGCTCCTAACCTCCTTCAATCTTTCCTGTTTATGATGCTGGTGTCCCCAAGGGAGAAAGGTTCATGTTGGACTTGATATTAGCTCTTCAGAACAATTGAACGATACCTAGACTCAGTGGGTTTTCTCTTGACAAGAAGGTTTTGCAGACTAGGTTTGTCTCAGTTGGAGTTTAGAAGAGTGAAGTGTGATTTGATTGAAGTTGGGAGTCCTGGTGAATGTGAAAAGGATGTTTCCTCTTGTGGATGTATCCAGAACTGAAACTGTTCAAAAAATTAAAGATTGCCTTTTTAGGACAGAAGAATTTATTGAGTGTTGTACAACTTTGGAATTCTGCCTCAGGAGACAATGTCAGTGAATATTTTTAAGGCAGAAGTAAATTGATTCTTAATAGGCAGAGGATTCAGATGTATCCAAAGTAGATGAGAATATGGAATTTGAAACCCAAATCAACTGTGATCTTGTTGATTGGAGGAACAGACTTGAAGACTGAATGGCCTATTTCTGTACGGGAGACCAATAACTCATTAGTTAAAATTCAATGCATTACTGGTTAAATGAAAATTTAGGTAAAGTTTTGCAAGCCATACAACTGACTTAGTTGAGGTTGTGTTGTAGCACCTGCTGTGCATCACTTAGGAATCTTCACTGAAAAGGTTTTGAACCTTTATGATGAACTAACAAGATGTACCAAATATGTTAATTCATCAAGTAATAATGTGTGCGTGCAATTTAACCACTTACTTGAAAGCACGTTGATTATAAACATTTTTATTACCGCCAAGAGCATAGCTAGTATTATTACTGAAGTTATTTATTTTCATAAGGATCTAAACAATAAATTAAACCTGCAATAATTGTAACCTATTGTCATTTTAGATAATTCCTGTTAATGTTACAATTGTTGACGAATAATCTTTTTTCCAATGTAATCATACCAATGGAAAATTGTTTTGCCATTCAGATGACACAAGTCCACCAAAAGACAAGGGAACATGGCGAAGAGGCATTCCTAGCATAATGAGGAAAACCTTTGAAAAGAAACCAGGTCCTGGTGGAACATTTGGTGTCAGGCTAGACGATTGTCCACCAGCTCTTCACAATAAGGTATGCTGAGTCCAGTGAAGAATCATGAGGTGTGCAAGTGCAACTTTAATTTGTTTTAATGACTGAAGTAACAGTATCTTACTACAAAGGACATTATTTGTTTCATAGATTCTCTTGAAAATGGGATCACTAACATTTTGCTACCCCTATTTTGGGCATTTGAACTCCTTTTCAACCATTTAGGCATAGAAAATTGTGAAACTCAAATTAGTTAATACCCTTAGTTCCACCTAAATCCATAAATATCATTGTGGCTTTAGGCCTCCCACATGCGTGCAATTTGCGCACACGCAGGCACACACGCGCGCGCGCGCGCACACACACACGCAACAACATTTGTTCTCAAATTTGCCTGTGCAATTATTCAGTCGTTTTAATCTCTCCCATTGCCCTTGAGAGAAGGAAGTAATTCAATCTACGCAGCTTGTTGCATCTTGCATCGCAATTGGTCAAAGTGGGAAAATTTCAAGTGTTTTTCTATTGGGGAGTTGCTTCTAATACTTTTACATTCATAGACGTCATCTGATTTATAGTCTATTTTCACTATTAACTTTTAGTGTGTTATTCTTCTACATTGGTGTAGTCTTTTGTCTTGGACTTTCCCTTCTTGATCCTAAGATACAAATAATAACCATTCATTTTAACATTTCATGTTTTCAGGACTAACTTTGCAACCTTCCATTTGCATTTCTTTTTTCAAAACTTCTTACTCCCAACCCCTCTTTGAGTTAGATTTTCCGTTGGGTCTGCACTTGTCCAGGAGTGGGATTGGCGCATCAGTCTCTTGAGAGAGGGATTTCTCATTTGTAGCCTCCAAGGTATTACCCTATTTGGGTGTCACTTGAAGCCTAGTCAAATGACATCAGCTACAAGATCCTCTGTAGTCCTACTATGACAAGTTGGTTTTGGATTTGGCAAGTCAGAAATGTCTTGCTAGCATTGAATAGGTAAACTGCATCTAGACTGGAAAATCTATTGGGTTAGAGGTGAATACTCTGTACTTGGATTAAGCTCAGCTGCGACTGTGGTCTGTCATTGTTGTGGCCCCATCAGTGTGGCTTGGAGCCCCCAGCAAGTACCAGTATAGTTATAGCACCGAATTGGAGCCTTAGGCAACATAATTGTTTGCCCATTTTGGACTGGCAGCAAATTCTACTCTCTCAAATCTCCCTTAAGTTCCCAAAATGCACCACCTGGTGTTGTTTTTTTTTCTCCCAATTTTCTTTGATCCTTCCTTACCGTCTTAATGGTATCTTAGAAACTATCTTCAGTTCTGATCCTTTATGCTGACTTTTTGTTTAAATGTGTTCCTAATTGGGAGACTTTTTTTACATTGACCTGGATCTTTTGAAGAGCAGCAATGATAGCTAGACTGCCACTGCACTTGAAAAGTTCCTGATTTGAATCTGCTGCACATTTGTTTGGGATGGGGTGTCTTTTGAGCTCTTTGCACAAAAATTCGCAGCACATCATCCATTAGGAACTCCCTCAAAGTTTGGGGAGTATGAGATGGACCGTTCTTTCGTGGCTTTGGATATTAAATAATATTAGATATCCAGTCTGAATGATAGTGGATGGATGAAGACAAGGATGGTATAATTGAATGGAAACGGGTGTGAAGAAGTCAGTTGTGTCGGTGCCCATATATAAGATTAGATTTTGATCTAACAATTCCCATTGCCTATCAGTGTAAGTACTACAGAACTGCCAGAGTCTCTTACTCTAATGCAGAGGAACCGGGGCACACAGGATTTATCCCTCAAAGTTAAAACTTTCAGTGCACTTCCCAAGTATATCCATGCATCAGGATTTGGACCAAGCCCTAATGATTATCTTTGGTTGTACATCTGATCGGCAACCATCTAAGAGTTTCATTAAGATCTCGCTCCATATTTTTATTGCATTTTTAACCTGAAAACTGGCTTCCCAACTGCTACATCAATAACCTTCTCTCCATCATGAGGTTAGAAATGGGATGTTTGCCAATGTGGTGATGGTGCTCTTTTAATAAGGTTGTGTTGTCCTTGACTTTTTAAGAGAGATCGCAAAATACACAGAATCCAAAAAGTCTTAAGTTTGGAGGGTTTTTTGGGCCTGTTTCTTAATAGCTAAAAGTTACTGCCTCAGGCAAAGGCTTTGAAGTTTAGAAAAAGCACTTGTACAATGAAAGGAGAGTGTCCAGGTCTCTCTGCTCACCTTTCTCATGTTTGATTTGGTTTTGGCAGTCTGGCTATTTACTGAAAGCAGTCAGGCAGTTTTGAGACTGCTGATCCAAGAAACAGCTACACAGAAGAGGGTGTTCCATGCTGCCATCTCTGACATATCTCCTGAAAGACCCTGTGTTTGATTTTACCTTTTGTGCCAAGGGGTGGTTATGGGGATTGTTGCAAGTATTGGGAGCAGCATCATTAACCTGATTTAATCTGTTGAGATTATAAGTTAAATTATTCAGCTCAGCACCATCCTCATGACCTGTCCTATCTGCCAATCTTCCTTCCCACCTACCCGCTCCAATCTCTTCTCTGACCTAGTACCTTCATCCCCACTTCCATCCACCTATTGTACTCTTTGCTACCTTCTCCCCAGCCACACACCCCCTCCCATTTATCTCTCCACCCCAGAGGCTCCCTGTCTTCATTCCTGATGATGGGCTTTTGCTCGAAATGTCGATTTTCCTGCTCCTCGGATGCTGCCTGACCTGCTGTGCTTTTCCAGCACCACTCTAATCTAGACTCTGATCTCCAGCATCTGCAGTCCTCACTTCTGCTAAGTTATTTAGTATTCTGTCCTCTTTTGTCTCTGTTTCATTTGGTAATCTTGTAAATAAATTCTGTTTTGTTTAAAACTATGGTTTGACAAGCTGCATCCCTCCTGAAATGTCCACTTTACACCTGCTTAAAACAACTAGCAAAGTTAGGGTCTGGGCTACCTTCTTGAAAAGTTTTGAGGGGGTCTGGCCTGTTCCATAACACCGATGATTGCACAATATTCAGCACTATTTCTGACTCCTTAGATACTGAAGCAGTCCATGTTCAGATGCACTAAAATCTGGACAATATGCAAGTCTGGACTGAAAAGTGACATTTGTGCTGCTCAAATGCTAGGCAGTGATCATTGTCAATAACAGACAATCTAACTACTGTCCCTTGACCCTCAATGGCATTACCATCACTGAATCCCCACAGTCCATATCCTGAGGGTTACTATTGAACAGAAGCTCTACTGGACTTGCCAAGTAAATACAGTGACAGTGTGTGATGGAATCCTCCCCACTTGACTGGCTGAGTGCAGCTCGAGAAGCTTGGCATTATCCAGGACAAAGCAACCTGCTTAATTGTGTACCATCCATGGAGTGTAGTGCTGAAATTTGCCAAAGATCCTTAGGTATTTAAGGAACAAAGTGCTGGCCTTGGACTTGGCCCAGATACTAGGAAAGAAGAACTTTTTGTGAGAGTAACAATTGAGGACTCTGGGTCTGTACTCAATGGATTTTTGAAGAAAGAGTGTGGAGGATCTCAATGAAACTTACAGAATGTTAAGAGGCCTGGATAGAGTGAACACAGCCTCAGAGTGAAGGAATGGCTCTTCAGAACTGAGATGGGGAGGAATTTCTTTAGCCAGAGAGTGATGAATCCATGAAACTCATTGCTGCAGAAGGCCGTGGAGTTCATTCGGGTAGTTGACTCGATGGGCTGAATGGCCTTGTACTGTTCCTGTATATTATGGTCTGAGACCTTCCAATCTCATATCCACTCCTCCCTAGAAAGATAAGGGCAATAGATATATGGAAACGCCACCTGAAAGTTCTCTTCCAAGCCACTCATTATCCTGACTTGTAAATATATTGCCATTCCTTCACTGTCACTGGAATTCCCTCCCTAACAGAATTGTGGCTCTACCTACGCTAAATGGACTTCAGCAGTTCAAGAAGGCAGCCAACCGCCACCTTCTCAAGGGTAACTACAAACTAGCAATAAATACTCGTCCAGTCAGTAATACTCACATCCCATGAGTGAATTAAATAAAAGGCTTCGTAATGTAAATTAACTTTATGCAAAAACAGAAGACTGTGGATATTGTGTGATAATCTAGCATGGTAATTATTTTTGATGGTCTTGATTCTGCCTTGGTTTTTCTATCAGAACTGACGTCATTACCATTGACTACAGGGTTTGGCAAAAAAATATTCTTGCATCACCTTGGAGTAATTATAAATTAAGAATAAATGTGCTTTTGCTAGCATCATGAACAGAAAAAGAAATTCTAGATCGCCTAAGTTAAATATTGAATGGACCCTGGTAGTACAGAATTTGAGTACTAGTTTGGGGGAAATGAACCATGTTGACATTTTTAAAGACACTTATCAGGACAGAGCATAAGAATACCAAATTTCAGAGAGAATACAACAAGCGGTGCTGATTGGTTGGCAAAATGGACTCTGACAAGCTCTGTGATATCAAATGGCTGTTATCTAAGTTTTTTTTTAAAGCTATAAAGGTGCAATGTTTGGGCATGTCCCTTCTTTTTGCAGGAAAGGACATGTAAATATGTGTAAGCGAGTCATGCTGTGAGCCTGACTGATAATCTTGAATTGATTGGTGTAATTCTCAGCATAGTTGAGATTGTTGAGCACGTCTTGTCTAATTGTGGAATCACATCTCTTGTTGGACATCACTTAGTATTTTCATAGTAATAATAGTAAGCAAGTACTATTTTCAAATAATATGTTCCCACAAATGATTGGGTCTCGGACCAGAGGGCAAAGTCCTGGAATAATTCTCTGAGGATTGAGCCTTTGGAACTTCTTGCTGCAGAGAGCTGTGGGGGTGGAGTCCTTGCATATATTTAGAGCTGCAATGTATTCTTGATCAGTCAATAAATGTGGATTATGGGAAAATGCATGAAAGAAGAAATGAGGAATGTTGGATCAGCCACGATCCTATTAAAGAGTAGAACAGGCTCTAGAGGCTGAACAGTCTACTCCTATTTCTAATTCTTATGGTCTTAAATTAATGTATTCTGCAATTTATGGTAATTTAAAGTTGGTAACTTCTTTTCAGCAATATTCAGACTTTAATATATGAAGAATTGTGGAAGGGAACCACAGTGCAACTGAGTAGCACTGAAATGGTTTTAAAGCCTGTCAATTTGTTACTTGGACTAAATACAAATAGAAACATTGTGTGGCATCTTTAAAAAATTATTTCATTTTTTGTTTTCTAGTATGTACCACTGATAGTTGAAGTTTGCTGCAATTTAGTTGAAGAGAAAGGACTTGAGTACACTGGAATCTACAGAGTCCCTGGAAATAATGCTGCTATCTCGAGCTTACAAGAGGAGCTGAACAAGGGAGTGACTGATATTGATCTTTTGGATGATGTAAGGTTTTTCAACACGTCGCTTTTGAATGCCTTTGGAAATATTTGTATTAATGTGTTTTAAAATTAACAGATATAAAATTGTTTCCCTTTAAAATGTTTTAAAATACAGAAATGGCGTGATCTGAATGTTATCAGTAGTTTACTGAAATCTTTCTTCAGAAAACTTCCAGAGCCCCTCTTCACAAATGGTGAGTAAATCACTGACTGTTGTCTTTTTTTCTTCTATTTTGATGTGCAAGGATATTGATGGTTACAGGGGCTACATAGGAAAATTAAAATAAAATCTATGATCTTTCTTTTATGGATGACTCCAAGATTGGTGGTATAATGGACAGTGAAGAAGGTTATCTAAGTATACAAAAGAAACTTTATCAATTGGGCCAGTGGGAAATTTGGATAAATGCGAGGTATTGCGTTTTGTTAAAACAAACAAGGACAGGACTTGTACAGTTAATGGAAGTACCCTGAATAATGTTGTCAAATGGAGAAACCCAGGGGTTCAGGTACATACTGTTACTATACAAAGGTCAAACCCCTCTGCTAATTAAAACAAAAACACCCAAGAAATTACTTAGTAAGTTGCTGAAAGGGTGAATGAAAAAATACCTGATTTCCATTCTTTTAATGAAAAAACAACAACAATTTCCAGAGTGATGATTTGATTAAATCAGTCACCGTTTAAACCTTTCTCCTCTCATCTTAATGATCTGAGCAATGAAGGCAAGCATGGTAAATGCTTTAACAATGTGTCTACCTGTGACGCAACTTTCAAAGAACTATTGTTACAAAGTTGAAGAGTACTCTTGGAGAGCTGCTTTTTCAGAACTGAGAGATTGTGACAGCACGTGTCTGTGAGTAGCTAACAGGTGCAGAGTGTGTTGCAAATTGATAATACGTAATAATCAGTTTGGGGTTATATTTTGATGTTAATAGTCCATCACACTGCAATGGTAATGTTGAGCACAGTTTATATCAAGAAATTAAAGACCCAGTAACATGGGTCATACAGTAATACCGGTTGTCTTCAGTTTGCATGGTGACTGTTTTCGGGTTTTCCATAGCAAGGTCTTCTACAGTGTGATTTCTACAGCGGTTTCCCATTGCGCGAAGTTGCAGAGGAACACATCTGTTGCGTTATAGCAGAATGACCTGTACATTGTCTGCAATAGATGTCCATTCCACTATAGTACAGACACTCAAAGGGAACAGTAAGGAAACTGTAACTAACAAAAGAAGTTATGGATTGCATTAGATTGAAGGAAATGGCAACCTGAGGATTGGGAACAGTTCATTACTCAGCATAGGAAGACAAGCAACTGATGAAACAGAATTTAGACTGAGATGACTCACAGTCAGCATTGGAGTGAGGCAGTCTGGGAAGAGATTGCCATGAAGCAATCTGGGGAGGAGTATGTGCCACCTTCAGAATCGCAGTGTCCTGTTGCAGCATTGCAGTGAAGCAGTCGAGAAAGGGTTTTCTGGAACAGTATTGCCGCTTAACAGTCTGGGAAGGGAGTGTCCAACAGTCAGCATTGCAGTCAAGCACTCTGGGAAGAGTATCCAACAGTAGATATCGTAGTGAAGCCAAAATTGAAATTGCTGGAAAAGCTCAGCAGGTCTGGTAGCATCTCTGGAAAGAAAGCAGAGTTAGCATTTTGGGTTGAGTGACCCCTCTTCAGAACTCCAGAACTTGTAGTGAAGCAGTCTAGGAAGTGTCATTTAAGTGATGCAGGGCAAGAGAAAGCAGCTGATTGGGTGAGGCCTCTTTTATGTGCTGTAACCATTCCATGATTCCATTCAATGGCATTTAGCCTCTTTAATTCCAGCGGTTATTTCAGTAATTGGTCATTAGGTGATCAAAACTCCTATTTCACCTCTGCAATTTGAGGACACTTGACCTAATGTTGAGTGCAGTTCAGATAAAGATTTATTAATGATATAAATGCTCTTAGTTTTAAATTGTGCATCATTGTTGGGGATCTCCTTTTGAAGCTTTTCAAAGCCTCAGTTAATCAGCATGGATACGAGCAGTTTTCTAAATGTGTATTAAGTAAAGTATTTGACAGGGACACCACAATCAAATACTATTGCCTTGGTGTTCTGCATATGGAGGTCTGATAGGTACATTCAGTCACCGTTAAAAGCTAACTTGATTATTATTAGTCTTCTCACTGGTGTTTGTTTAAGGAAAGTCATGAAGGGCCAATGGATTGAGGAGTGGCAGACAGAGTTTAATTTAGGTAAATGTGAGGTGCTGCACTTTGGAAAGTCAAATCAGGGTAGGACTTATCCACTTAATAGTAAAGTCCTGAGGAAAGTTGCTGAACAAACAGAACTTAGAGTGGAGGTTCATGGTTCTTTGAAAGTGGAATCGCCGGTAAATAGGATAGTGAAGAAGGTGTTTAGTATGCTTTCCTTTATTGGTCAGAGCATTGAGTACAGGAGTCGGGAGGTCAAGTTGCAGATGTGCAGGATGTTGGTTAGGCCAATTTTGGAATATTATGTGCAATTCTAGTTTCCCTCCTATAGGAAGGATGTTGTGAAACTTGATAGGGTTCAGAAAAGATTTACAAGGATGCTGCCAGGGTTGGACAGTTATAGGGAGAGGCTGAATAGGCTGGGGCTATTTTCCCTGGAGTGACAGAGGCTGAGGTGTGACCTCATAGAGGTTTATAAAATCATGAGGGGAATGGATAGGGTAAATAGACAAGGTCTTTTCCCTGGGTTGTGGGAGTCCAGAACTAGAGGGCATAGATTTAGGGTGAGAGGGAAAAGATTTATAAGGGACCTAAGGGGCAACTACTTCACACAGAGGCTGGTGCGTGTATAGAATGAGTTCCCAAAGGTACTGGTAGAGGCTGGTACAATTACAACATTTAAAAAGCATCTGGATGGGTATATGAATAGGAAGGGTTGAGAGGGGTATGGGCCAAATGCTGGCAAGTAGGACTAAATGAATTAAGGATGTCTGATTTGGCATGGGCCAGCTGGACTGTAGGGTGTGTTTCCGTGCTGTACATCTCTATGACTCAATATTAGGCTTAGAATTGCTGAAGGGGTGTCAGTGGCTATGATATGTTTGAACCTTGAGAAAGCTTTTGATAATCTTCCATGACACATTTTGGCAAAATAAAACACATGGGAAAGAAGCTAATGTACTGGCATGAATTATAGATTGGTTAACTGACAGAAACAGTAGATTAAACAGGTCATCCTTCCTTGGCAGACTGTGACAAGACAAAATTATTGGTCAGTGTTGGATATCATAACAAGTACTTTGGCCTCAGCTGTTCATGTTCATTATACATATCAATGGATTTGATGTGGGGATTCAAGTCTCATTATCTCCAGAGGTGTGTAATAATATCACTGAACAGGTATTTTAGAAAAATAGGTTAAATTAAAGAAAAAACTTGGATGTGAGGATTGACTTAGTGAGTAAACAAGAACATGGCAGATGTAATAAAATGTGAGTTTATCACTTTTTGTTTGAAAAAGAGGTGTAAACCATTTCTCAAATAATAAGAGGTTAGAAAATGTTGGTGTAGAAAGAGACCTGGGTTCTCCATCAGTGAGTAACTGAAAGTTAAATGCAGGTGCAGCAGGCAAGTAGAACAGTATATTAGCCTTTATTACACAGCAGTGACACAACCTGCAGAAGTTTCTTGGGGGATAACTCTTTTAATAACCGAGTGCTTGATTGAGAGAACAGGAATGGAATAGAGGACTGGTTGCTAGAAGCCAACTCCGCCTCTGCCTATGCCTTCTCTACCCTCTTCCTCTCACGCACACACACTCCTTGTCCCTTGGCAAGTGGGATATCTGCCCCGGGTCTTGAATCCTGAGGGAGATCTGTTAGTTACCTGACACTGTATAGTCAAATCAGACCTTTCCCTCCAGCACAAAATGGGTATACCGTCAGTTCTGCAATCAATGAGCTGAGCTCATGTCAATTACATTCAACACCTTCTAAGGTGTTTAATAGCATCAAGTCTGTTTACTGGGCTAGTAGGACATTTCCCTTTCCCTTTCTGTCTTTTCATGTGTTCACTGTGTTTGTTTTCTACTACATTGTGTAGTTGTGCAAGTTTATCTGCAAATTTAAAAGTAATGCACCACTATTTTATTCTCGTGTAATATTTGTCTTCATTTCACCTTAATAAAAACAAATGTTTTCATAGACTACTTCTAATCAGAAATTAGTTGAAGAAATTTGATTTTTTAGTGTTTAAGTTACCAAAAGCCCTATTTAATCAATTATTTTTGCAAAATAGCCATTAGGTTCAAGTAAAGCTCCTACTCTGAAACAGGTAATGCAGCACTTCAACTGAAGAGTCATTCAAGTACTCTTTTACTTTCAAAATCCAATTAGATTATTGAATTTACAATTTGAGCTTAATTTTAGTTCAGTGAATTGCTTTCTAAAGAAAATGTGTTGGGATTCGTGACTCGGTGGAGCCAATGTTGGACTGAGGTGGACAAAATTAAAAATGGCACAATGCCAGGTTATAGACCAGGTTATAGCTCCTTCATCACCTGATGAAGGAGTGGCGCTCCGAGAGCTAGTGCTTCCAAATAAACCTGTTGGACTATAACCGGGTGTTGTGAGATTTTTCTGTGGTGGAATTGTTATTTCAACTGTGGAAAAATTGATCAAATGTGGTCCAGACTATTACGACCTTTCCCACAAATTCACAACAGGGTGTGTAATTCCTATTTACTATAGTCTGATGATTTCAAAATTGGAGAATTCTTCAAAGAATATATATAGGCATTGTCTTTGGCACCATGTTGCCAATTTCACTGTGTATTTATAATTGACACCCTCAAACAATCTATTACAGACAAATATGCTGACTTCATAGAAGCCAACAGAAAAGAGGATTCAGTGGACAGACTCAGGACCCTAAAAAAATTGGTAAATTCTCATTCATGACTGGCATTAAATTACATATATAATTAATATTAAACCTGTTGTCCATATACTCATTTTTTTGTTGATGTTGAAATTATTTCAGATCCGAGATTTACCAGATCATCACTACGAAACATTAAAATTTCTTTCTGCACATCTGAAAACAGTAGCAGAAAACTCTGAAAAGAACAAGGTATCTCTTCAGATTCATCAATACGTTGAATGTTTGTGTATATTTTTTAAAAACGTGAAAATTAAAATGTGATTTCTGTTGCTTGAGAATTTGACTTGTAGCAATGATGGTCAACTTGTTGCCAGTGATTAGAATTCACTTTTTAAAATGTTCTTTTTATTCATTCAGTGGATATGGGTTTCACTGGTTATGTCAGCATTTATTGCCAATCCCTAATTAACTGAACTTGAGAAAGTGGTGGTAAGCTGCCTCATATCTCTGTAGTGTATCTGGTATAGGTACACCCACAGTACTGTTAAGGAAGGTACTCCAGGAGTTTGATCCAGTATTAGTGAAGGAGTGGCAGTATATTTCTAATTCAGGATGGTCAGTGGCTTGGAGGAGAACTTACAGGTGATGGCATTCCAATGTATCAACTTCCCTTGTTCTTTTTGGTGGTATTTGCCTTGGAATTTAAAGATTGTCTGAAGAGTTTTGGTAAATTTCTACAGTGCATCCTGTGGGTGGTATACACTGCTGCTACTATGCATCAGTGGTGGAGGCAGTGAATGTTTGAGAATGTTAGTCCAATTAAGCAAGCTATTTTGTTTTGGGTAGTGTCAAGCTTCTTGTGTTGTTGGAACTGCATTCATCCAGATACATTTCTGACTTCTGCCTTGTATATGATGGACAGGCTTTGGGGAGTCAAGAAGTAAGTTACTCACTGCAGAATTCTTAGCCTCCCAACTGCTCTTGTGGCCAAGGTATATATATGACCAGTCCCATTCAGTTTCTGGTCAATAGTAACCCCTGGGATATTGGTAGTAAAGGATTCAACAGTGATAATACTATTGAAATCCATAGGGCAATGGTTAGATTATCTTTTGTTAGAGATGGTCATTACCTGATGCTAATGTTATATGCTATTTGTCAGCCCAGGCCTGGATACAATCCAGATCATCTTGCATTTGGGGTTGGACTGCTTGTGTATCTGATGAGTTGTGAATGGTGCTGAACATTGTGCAATCATTAGTAAATATCTCCAATTCCGATCAAATGATGGAGGGAAGTAATTGAAGGTGGTTGAACCTGGATCACTACCCCAAGGAACTCCTCCAAAGATGCCCTGGAGCTGAGATGACTTCAACAATCATGACCATCTTCCATTGTGCTTAGATTCTAACCATTGGGGAACTTATCACCGATACCCATTGTCTCCAGTTTTGCAATGTCTCCTTGACGCCATATTCTGTTAAATGCAGCCTTAATGTCAAGGGCAATCATTTTCACCTGTCCTCTGGAGCGCAATTCTTTTGTCGGTGTTTGAATTCAGCCATTGATGAAGTCAGGAGCTGAGTGATCCTTTCAGAACCCAAACTAAGCAATACTTAACAGGTTATTGCTCGGCAAGTGCTGTTTGCTTGTACTATTGATGGCCCCTTCCATCAGTTTACTGATGTTTGAGAGCAGACTGAAGCTGTA
Organism: Chiloscyllium punctatum; assembly: GCF_047496795.1. Lineage (NCBI taxonomy): Eukaryota > Metazoa > Chordata > Chondrichthyes > Orectolobiformes > Hemiscylliidae > Chiloscyllium > Chiloscyllium punctatum. Next base: position 85,361,212 of record NC_092746.1, on the reverse strand, counting down.
ATTGACCTGATGAGATTTGTACTGCTTTGTGTACACACCAGCACAGCTTTGCATCTCATGGGATAGATGTCAGGGTTGTAGCTGAAAGGTGTGCTGATGAACAAATTAATATCTCGCAATGTAACTCACTTAACCATGGCATAATGTTAAATGATATGTAATTGTACTTCCTTGTTTCTAATGATGTTTCAAATTATGAAGTGCATACATTGTGATTTTCAACAAATCATTTATCATTAATCTCAATGTGTAATTGGTGTGACATGATATTGTGCTGCAATGCTTTCATGTTGTTTGTTGCTTTGAAATATATAAAAGTATTATGTCCTCAGATGGAGCCCAGAAATCTGGCCATTGTATTTGGTCCAACCCTCGTCAGAACATCAGAAGACAACATGATGCACATGGTTACGCATATGCCGGATCAGTACAAAATTGTGGAAACACTAATACAACATGTATGTTTATTTTATGTATTTTACTGAATGTTATAATTGGACTTCTAAAGATTTTTTTGAATTGGCAATTAAACTAAAATAAAAATTGGTTTCCCGTTTCAGTATGACTGGTTTTTCACTGAAGAAGGTGATGAAAACGCAACCGTAAGTAGTAATAACTTCAAGGTATACCTAAAGATGTACAACTGAACAAACTGGAACTGATGTCAATCCCACTCAGTATCCTTATTTTTAATAATGGTTGTAGTAACTCTTTTCAAGGTTTTTTTTGTTAGTAGTTTTTATTATAGATGAGTTTATTTTGTTCTTTTTAACACAGCACACTGTTGTACTTGTGACAGCAAGCTAATAAAACTGAATTTCAATCAATGTAATGTTCCCTCAGTACCTATATTAAAAATATAAATGTTATGATATTGAAATTGACTGGTTTGGTATATATGAGTCATTATAAATAAATCAAGTTTGGAAGTACAAGATCTATTAAAAATTCAAAGTTGCAGTGCTGCTGTTTGTAAATATAAAGGCAATATGAACAAAACGAAGATGTGCTAGACCAGTTAAGGGAGAAACTTGCAGCATTCATTGGTTTGGTTTCTAATTTTCCAAATTTGAATGAGCATTATTCAGAAAGATGATCATACTGGCCCTTTAAATGCACATTGATACAATAGAACACTGATTTTGTGTACAGCAAAGGGATGAGGAAATTTTTATTAATATTATATGCATTATATGAAATTACAAAGCCTAATAAAGCTAATAACTTCCTTTATATGAATAATAAATTGAGTTATGAGGTTATTAAAATCTGCTTGTTCTACTGTACATGTTCTCAACTGAAATCTAAATGAAATCCCTTGCTGCATCTTTTTAAGCCATGCTTTGATCTTTTTCCTGTCATCAGTATTAATTATCAATGTGTGATGCTTCACTGTGAGAGAAAAGTAAGCTTTTTATTAAACAGACTGTCATTATTTTGGAAGAATTACTTACAAACAATTGTGATTCATGACTTCAATTGAAGCAAAATGACTTGTACAAAATCTGAAAGCCAAAGGTTACAAGCATTATAAAACTTAGTTTCGAAGTGCCTAATTTTTATCATGGTGGCAAAATCTGTAGCAAGTTAATAAGAAATGCAATCCTGGTGCTACTTGTGGCATCATTATCTAACATTGGCTACAAAGAAACATCATATAATTATAAACAACTGTTCTAATGCTTTTGGGGTGTGAGAGGGATGGAGTAGAGAGATGTGGAAGGTAAGCCACCATCTTGAAAGTGAGTGCTTGATAATCAGCTCCACAGTTTAATAATCATTAAATACCATGTTGGATCTGAAATATTTCCCCAGACTGGAGAAAATTATGAATTTATTGGTGAGACAGTTGAGAAATAGTGCATCAGACCTTCCTTCTAGCTAATTTCCTGGAGGCTATGCTGTTAGCAAAGCAGTTCACTGCAGCATTGTCACTATGCAAACTGTCAATCAATCTTGCATGTTTATAAATGGTCTGTTGAAAAGACAGAGTTGTTTCCAGGATTAGAACCAGTCCTTAAAACTTGTCAATTGGGATCACTGCTTTGATCTACATTAAATAGGTGAAAGAATTTAAAACTTGATACAGTGCACATCTGGGCTGGAGAAATTGTAATTTGCACGATATCAGTGCCAGATTTTTTCAAAAGAATTTGGAAACAGAGAGCATATCCTGTCCAAATTAGTAATTCCATTCTAATTAAAGGTGCATTTGTGCATTTTCATGTACAATAAATTGATTTAGCAGCCATCTCAAAGCCCCCATTTCAAATTTGATTTATTTGATATCTAAACTTGGATTAGAATGTCTCTATTAATGTTATTGTTGCTAGAGAATGAGTTTGCAAGCTAGTGAGCAAGCATGTATAGTATATTTCAAAGCTTATTTTAGTTCCACCCCATTTCCCACAGCCATATAATCATCTTCGTGAAATTTGTTCAAAAATCTATATTTTCCATTTCATGTGTAAATGCTGTCATTCCCTAGTATGGAGTTAAATAACATAACTGACATTTTTATCTTTTCTGGTTTTAATTTCAGCACAGTTGTCAAAACCAAAGATGTTATTTTGCTAATTGGCCATGTGTTTCCTATTGGAAATCTTGTTTTGTCAGCATGCTATGAGTTTAGTTTTAGCATAGTAATGGAAATATCCTTCTATTTGTTAAAAGGGAGTGGGTCTTTGCAGAATTCAATACCAAATGCATTAGAAAATGCTAAATTTAATTTTTGGAAAGTTGGCTTTTAGAAGACAAATGAAAGTGGACTTCTGATGATAAATACCCCAGCGGCCCTTCTCAGCTGTCAATTTACTTATTTGTGGAATAAACAATCACTCAAGGTTTAGTTATTGCTTTAAAAGACAAGCAACCTACCTTTTCAAACTTTGGCTGGGGTATTTCATTGATGGAGATGTACTAGCAAGTAACAATCTTACCATATTAACCAATGTAGAAGTTTAGTATTCATTTAGACTTGGGTTACTGGTGTGTTTTTTTTCCAGTAAAAGGAAAACAACTTTCTGATCTTCTTACTCTTGTGAATGTAGACACCAGTCCAGGAAGAAAGCACAGTTGATACACAGCCAGTGCCAAACATAGATCATTTGCTAACCAACATTGGGAGAACAGGAACTACTCCAGGAGATGTTTCAGGTAACTGCCTGAACAAGACACTACAGAGTCCGGTAACAGACAGTGTCATTGTTACTGACCAGCTTCCTACAGAACTAGACAGCTCACGATTGAAATGCTTGTATTTGCCCATTCAAAGCTGCAAATACTTGTAGGGAGGGAAAATATTGCTGTATTTTGTGGAACAACTATAACCTCAAATGATTTATATAAGTGTTCTTCGTTATCCATGAATATAGTTTTTTGAAAGACAAAAGGTTTTTATAGTACTGTAACATTGAATTTCTATACATAAATCTATATAAATCTATAGTGAGCTATGCACATTTTTTTAACCATAGGACTGAAATGTTTTCAGGAGTTGCAATTTCATTATGTACGTGGTGACATACTTTATTGGTCGTTATTGCAATACTAACTGAAAAATTAGCTTTTCATTTGAAGTCTTAAAAAGTAAAGAGCTAAGACTTTGTGGCTGGATGGTGTTTTTTGTACTTTTGTCTAATCTTGTTTGTGGAACTGTTGTGTGAATGTGTTGGATAGTAACACTTTTTTTTGTCATGTCCTGAGCTGAATTTAAATTATCATGTCAAATCTGCATTCTGTTATTTAATTTCCATTTGCCAGCCTGTCTTAACCTAACTGAATCAAATAACTCTTATTTTGGACTGATGATTTCACTGAGTTTACAGCAAGTGAAAACAAAACAATAGAAATCTAAAGCACTTTAAATGAATATTGTATTTATTTAATGCTGAAATGCACAGTGCAGTTGGAGTGAGAAAAGAGATGCTGATTCTTTCAAGCAAGCTATAAATGCACTTGAAATATTTGATTCAAGTAATGTGATCCCAGCTGAGCTTTTATCAGAGAAATGTTAGATAATTTATATATAAAAATGTGCAAGTTTTGTGATCGTATTCTATAAATTGTTATTAAAATTGCACAATAATTTGTACTTTAGTGTGATACTTCTTAGTGTATGCTCTGCCATTTCTTTTTATCTTCTGACCTTGCTTTCAATATCATTAACCAAGGCCGATTTGGAGGGTGTTTTTGTCCATTAGTGTGACCGTGTCATCTACTCACTGTCGAACTTACTAACCCAGCATGTTCTTTTCCCAAACTTGTCAACTTTGTCACATAGCTCCTGTCTGAGTGTTAAAGGGTTTTTTCCAGCATTTACACAATACTGATCTTGAAACAGGCGAAGTTGGAGGAGTCTATCACACTGTGATGTCACTGATGGATTCTGTGATGTCACTGATGGACAGCTGGAACTGTAGGAAGGAGGAGGACTGTTGCCCTCATTGTAGCTGCCTAGTCTGCAGAAACCCCCGTTTCTTGTAAATGGAAAATTATCGTCTGTGATGTAAATTTGCTGTTACGATTATTTTAAAAAGACCAGTACTACTTTCTTAAAGTCTTTCTGCTGTTTCTTATCATTTCTGAAGCAGACCCTGAGGAGAAATAGCATGGTATGGTCTATTAGTTTTTATAGTCATGTAGCATAAACCATGTTTCAAAAGGGGTGTGGCTGGGGGCTTAGCTCTTAGTCTGTCTCACAGACTTGCAAAGTGAATTGCAGGAATAGTATTAATCTATAGTTTTAAATATTGAAATAAATTGTCAAAAATAATTGGCATTTTGCTAGCCCCTTTCTGCCCCCTCTCATAATTTTATAGCCTCAGCTGTTGCCCCATAGTGAATCTCTTTTTGCAGCTTTCATTCTACATTTCATGCCCCTCTTATTAAATCCACGTTAGATGCTCTTAGATGGATTATAAGTAATTCAATTGAATTTGTATGGAATAGTTCCATTATAACTAAAAAGGCCAGATGATTATTTTTGTGTTTGAGTTCTGTGCATTTTTGTTTAACTCTGCAATTGTTTGCCTTACTTTTCTTTGATGTGTAATGGTCATATAGTATCTTTTAATGTGGCATTTTACAGTTGCAAACCCCTTAGACTGTTAACTGGTATTTGAGTAGATGTAATTCATAAAATATGTATTGAGGGGGTATGAGTGCATAATGCATATAACAATCATAATTAGTTTTTAATAAAATGAAAGAATGAGTTCTGCAAATGGATACAAAATAAATTGTTTAATATGTACTGATGTTTAATTAGTACTGATGATTAATTAGTATTTATCTTTTTTTAATGAGAACAGGGTCCCTTTGCCATCCCTCTCATTGAGCTGGTTTTACCCACAATTTCACAGCATACTTTCATGGTGGTGGCTGTCTGTGCTGCTTTTCATCTCAGTGAGCTATAATTCTCCACTCTGTGCCCTTTTTTTCTATTGCAGTCATACAATTTTCTATGATTATAATTTGCTCCATAATTGCAGTGAATATTTCTGTATTAGATTGTGTGTAACACAAAGTAACATTATTTATCTTGTCTGTTTTAGATTCAGCCACTAGTGACTCAGCAAAATCTAAGGTGAGAAGTTTAGCTGTATTGAACAAAGTAATAGAAACTAATTTGCTAATTATCAGTTATTACAACAGTGCACAACAAGAATGTGTGGCTACGATTTTTATTTCACAACTTGGGCATTTCTCTGAAATTCATTTGTATGTACTGTGTCCCCAGAGGCAGGCGTTTAGCTCATTGCCTGCTGATGCTTAATCCTGAGCTGTTTTCTCAGTCATTCTCATAATGGTGGTTTATCATTGCCATCCACACTCTAAAGCAGGGAAGCAGGTCCCAGGTCTTCCTCTGCCAAAACAGGAATTGAATCTTTGTTGACATTATTTAACGATGAGCAGTATGGTTCTCCAATGTCCAGGCCAAAGTTATTCACAACCAACATCATTAACTCAGGCAATTAAGTCAGTTATATAGATTTTTGTAGAAATTTGTGCAGACATTTGCTGTTAAATTTTCCGATTCTCTAATTGGGACAAAACCTTGTTAAATGACTTAACAAATTGTAAAACATTATGATGTATGAAAATCATAGAATCCCTACTGTGCAGATAGAGACCATTCAGCCCATCGAGTCCGCACTGACCCCCTGAAGAGCATCCTATCCTATTCCTGTAGACTTTGCATTTGCCATACTTGACCTACCTAGCCTGTACCTCCCTGAACACAGTGGGACAATGTAGCATGGCCATTCTGCCTAACCTGCACATTCTTTTGCCTGTGGGAGGAAACTGGAACTATTGGAGGGAACTGACGCAGACACCAACAGAATACACAAATTCCATATAGACAGTTGTCCAAGGCTGGAATCAAAGCTGGGTTCCTGGCCCTGTGAGGCAGCAATGCTAACCACTGTCACCATGTTGCCCTTGAATAGTGGTATAAAAGCTTTTTTTTTTTGAAGAGTCATTTGAAGATTCAAAAATATCAATGTATTCTTTTCATCCAAATGTAGCCATTCGATTTCATTATGCTTGCTCTTTAAAAGTCATTAGCAGTTGCTATTCTCTGGCATTGAATTCAAGGATGTAATGTAAATATTGTTCTTGACAACCATTGATATTAGGGTTAGGTTCAGTATTATTAGGTTTTATGTCCACCCAGTGCCTGCATTTGAATTTGAATTTGATCTTTTGTTCCAGTAACCAGACACTAGGCAGTGACACAAACTGCTTATACAGGACTCTTTCTGATTGTCCCTGCTGCCTAAAAATGGTCTGGGTTGAGAATGGACTGTTCCCAAGTTAGCCATTCAGTTGCTCAGGCCTGATCTACCATTCAATTAGAACAGAACTGATCTAGATTTCAACTCCATTAGTATGTACCTTTGATATGTATTCCTTAATACTCTTACCTGATAAAGATCTGTCAACCAGAGTTCTGAAAACTTATTACTAAAAATCCACAATAGTTTGTAGATTTGCACAATCCTTTGCATGCGAAAATACATCTAAATAACCTAACACTTCCTGTGGATTTCTCCACCATAAGAAATAACTTTTGAATTGCTTTATTGTTTTGGTGTAGAGGTGCCAGTGTTGGACTGGGGAGGACAAAGTTTAAAAATCACACAACATCAGGTTATAGTGCAACAGGTTTATTTGGAAGTACTAGCTTTCAGAGCGCTGCTCCTTCACCAGGTAACTAGTGGGGCAGGATCATAAGACACAGAATTTATATCAAAAGATCACAGTGTCATGCAATTAAAACGAATTATTAAATAAACCTAGATTGCTGTTAAGTCTCTCATCTTTTAGCATGGGTTGCAGGTTTTGGTTCATTAATATGTAAATTCCAGAATTACTTTTACATTCTCAAGATAACTTCCGGTTTTATAAAATAAAAAGTTGACATCTCAGCTCAGTCTATTAAATGTGTGAGGTTAGAGTCTGTCTGGATCCCAATCTAGAGTCAGACTGGTTCTATTTTCCAAAGTAGGAATTTATAAAACATTATATGAATTAACTGCCTGCAGGTTGTGTGCTGTTTGAGCAAAAATAGAGTGTATCTGCAAATACAATTCTGCAAATGCAGATTCACCTCTCAGACTTGTGTGTGTGTGTGTGCGCGCGCGGAATGGAGTATTAGCCTGTCTGGGTGTGTGTGTGTGTGTGTGTGTGTGTGTCTGAGAGAGACAGTGTGTATGAAAGAGGGTCTGCGTAAGTGTGTGTATAGTATAGTGGGGTCACCTGTAGTGTGTCATGAGCCCAAGGTCCTGATTGAGGCCACCCTCACGGGTACCAAACTTGGCCAAATTCGGTACTCAGATAGCTCCACTACACCATTTCCCCTCTCTCTCTCTCTCTCTCTCTCTCTCTCTCTCATACGTTGCCTCTCAGATGTACAAACATGCCCTCTTGCAGGCTTATACTCTGTCACACACTCATGTGCACACGTAAGCGCACTCATATGTGCACTCACTCACTCTTTCTTTCTCTGTCTGTCTGTCTCTCTCTCTTCTCTCTTTCCGCCCCCCCTCAATGCACGCGCACACAAGTCTGTGGGGTGAATTTGCATTTGCAGATACTTACTTTCTATTTTTACTCAAAAAGCATACAACCTACAAGCAGTTAATCCATATAACATTTATAAGTTCCTACTTTGGAAATAGAACTAGTCTGACTCAAGATTGGGATAGAGACAGACTCTAACCTTACACCTTTAATACGTTGTCTGAGCTGAGATGTCACTTTTATGATAAAACCTTAAGTTATCTCAAGAATGTGACTTAAAAGAAGTTCTGGTATTTAATATCCTATTGAACTGGAACTTGCAACCCATTCTAAAAGATGGAAGGCTTAACAACAATGCCGGCTTATTCAGTATATCATTCTAATTGCATGACACTGATCTTTTGCTATAATTTAGTTCAGTGTCTTATGATCCTGCCCCACTAGTTACCTAATGAAAGAACAAAGCTCTGAAAGCTAGTACTTCCAAATAAACCTGTGTAACTTTTAATTTTATTGTTTTAAATATCTTTATAATCTCGTGCCTATACTGAATGGACTGCAAGCCAAGACATATGCAGCCTGTCCTCCAACTTTTTAATTTAATCTGTTTTTCTAATCAACTTGTTTAGGGATGTTATGACACACCTCTGGAGCAGGTCAGACTTGAGCCTGGGCTTCTCGGTCCAGGGATAAGGACACTTCTACCATGCCACAACGGTCCCTTCTCCACATTAATTTTTAAAAATTTAATCTATTTTTTTTCTAATCAACCTGTTGAGAGACGTAACTACATACCACCTGAAGCAGGTCAGTCGAACCCAGGACTCCTTGTCCAGGGATAGGCATGCTACCAGAGACCACCCCCTCCACTATTTAAAAGTTGAGGCAAATTCTTTCAGGTGTCCTGGCAAATCCTTATTGCTCAATTAATTTTTTTAAAAAAGTATTTAGTCCTTATCACGTTGCTGTTTGTGGAGCTTGCTCTGTGGAGATTTGTTGCCATGTTTCACATACTAAAACAATGGCAAGTCTTCAAAAGTACTTAATTGGCAGTAAAACATATGGGAGCCTTAACATTATGAAAAGCACTATATAATGTAAGTTTTTTTTTCTCTTTCCTGATCTCATTCTTGTTATTAATGTTAATAGCTCCCTCTCCCCAGCTGCTGACTGCCTTCCTTACATGTCTGCCTTCATCCCAGGCAGTTCTTTTAATTGCTTTGGATCAAGAACAGTATTTACTACCCATCCCTAATTGCTCTTTTGGAGGTGGGAACAATGTGTAGGTTTACTTAGAATGCTGTTAAGAAATGCAAGGATTTGGACTCGTGTCAACAAGGTGATTTGATTCCAAGTCAGGATGGTGTGGGATGTGGAGTTGAAATTGTAGGTGGCTCTGTTCTAATATACCAGCTGCCTTCTAAGCCATAGAGGTTTGAATGATGGTATGTTGCTTAGTTTCTTTCATGTCTGTTCAGTCATTTTAACAGTTCACTACAATTATCTCCCTTTCTTCTCCTCCCCCATCAACATTTCTGTCAATTATTTGGATGAAAGGATCAGAGTTATGGTTGTTAAATTTGCTGTTGACATAAATATAGGTGGGAAAGTAAGCAAGAAATACTGTGAATGCTAGGAATCTGAAATAAAAACAGGAAGTGCTTGAGAAGCTCACCAGGTCCTGTGGCATCTGTGGAGAGAGATGCAGGGTTAATGTTCAGAGTCTGATGCGTCCTTTTGAAGAAGTGTAAGTTATGAAGAAAACATGAGGCTACAAAAGGATATAAATGAAGGAGTGAACAAGTCAGGCTAGTGTGGGAAAATCTGTCCATTTTAACAGTAAAACAAAAGTTATTTAAATTGAGTTATCTCCAGTACAGAGAGATCTGGGTTTCTTAGTGAATGAATCACAAAATGTTGATATACAGGGTATGGCAACAAATAAGAAATAAATTTATCATTTATTATGAGGGGAATTGAATACAAAATAGCAAGTTCACGTTTTAGCTGTACAAGATATTGCTTTTTAATTTATTCATGGAATGTGGGCATCATTGGCTGGGCCAATATTTGTTTCCAAGCCGAGTGTCCATAAGACATAGGAGTGGAAGCAAGACCATTTGGCTCATAGAGTCCATTCCGCCATTTAATCATGGCTGATGGATGTTTCAATTCCACTTACCCGCACTCTCCCCATAGCCCTTAATTCCTTGCGTGATCAAGAATTTATCAATCTCTGCCTTGAAGACACCCAGCGTCCTGGTCTCCACTGCGCTCCGTGGCAATGATTCCACAGGCCCATCACTCTCTGGCTGTAGAAATGTCTCCTCATTTCTGTTCAAAATTGACCCCCTTTAATGGGGTCCTGGTCTCCCCGTCTCATGGAAACAACTTCCCAGCGTCCACCCTTTCTAAGCCATGCATTATCTTGTAAGTTTCTATCAGATCTCCCCTCAACCTTCTAAACTCTAATGAATACAATCTTGGGGTCCTCAGCTGATCATCATATGTTAGGCCTACCCTTCCCGGGATCATCCGTGTGAATCTCTGTTGGACATGCTCCAGTGCCAATATGTCCTTCCTGAGGTGTGGGGCCCAACATTGGACCCAGTATTCTAAATGGGGCCTAACTAGAGCTTTATAAAGTCTCAGAAGCACATCGCTGCTTTTATATTTCAACTCTCCACCTTGTGGTCCTCCTTACAAGCTCCATTTGTCTCTATATCCACTTTGAGGTTGAACCTCTGACCCATTCCCAAGACCAGCAATTTCCACCTCTGTAATAATGCTTGTAACTGCCTCTGCTTCAGTTCATCGACTGCTGAAGCCCTCATTCAAATCTTTGCTGCTTCCAGTGTCAACTATTCCAGTGTTTTCCTGACTGACCTCTTACCTCACTCTCTAAACCGTCCATAAGTTGCTACCTTTACTATAACTAACTGCTCATCTACCATTCTGTATGCGGATCTGTGGTGTCTCCCAGTCCAATAATACCTCAGTATTAAAATTCTCAGCATTGTGTTCATAGTCCTCCATGACTTTGATCTTGCCCCAACCTCCATCTATCTTTTTCTGACCTTGTTACTTTGTTTGGTAACGTGCCTGTGAAACACCTTGTGACATTGAGATTTTTAACTCATAAAAACAACACCAGGTCATGGTCCAACAGGTTTATTTGGAGGCACTGGCTTTCGAAGATGATTCTGCTCCATAACCACCTGATGAAGAAGCAGTGCTTCGGAAACTAGTGCCTCGAAATAAACCTGTAGGACTATAACCTGGTGTTGTGAGATTTTTAACTTTGTCTACCTCAGTCCAATACTGGCACCTATGCTTTATTCCTCAAGTACATCTTTCGCAGATGACCAGAATGCAGTACTCCAAATAGGATCTGACCAAGACAACATGAAATGAAGCATCATACAGCTTGAGATGAAAGACCTTTATTCCATTAGCCTTTTTGGTTATAATGTCAAGGTGGCTGCCACATGAAACTCTTTCAATTAAACTGCTCTCTTGGAAGTTGAATTCCTAGTTGAGAGAACATACTGCAGCCAATTTTTACTTTTTACATTACTTTGTGATTGGACTACTTGTCTGTATGTTAAGCTCAAGAAGCAATATCTATCTCTGTTCATCATTCCTCTCACGATCAATTTACTTCATACTTGTTTGAAATTTATCCATGTTGTTTTGCACAGATGTCATCAGAATCCAAGTGTACATTCCAGGTTTCACTTGTATTTTCATGATCCCTTATTCGTTCAAAAATTAAATCACCCACAACACAAGACATCCCCCAGGTCAAAATGGCGCATTTAGACTGGTTACACCTGTTTGTGGATTTAATCACATTTCACCCAAAATTTAGGGTACATAGGAACCTATAGTCTGATTTGTATAATTTCCATTATTTAGCACCTATTTCTAATTAATCAGTGTAGAGATGTTGGTACACGTGTCTGGAGCAGGTGGGATTTGAAGCTGGGCCTCTTATACCAGAAGTAGGTACACTCTCATCAATGGTCATGTTACTTTACCATTAATGGTCTGCTGGTGTGGTGAGCAGCTGTCAATTGAAGTCAAGATTAGAATCGTGCTGAAAGAGCACAGCAGGTCAGGCAGCATCTGAGGAGCACAAGAATCGATGTTTTGGGCCGTAGCCCCCCTCCAGGAATGAGGCAGGAAGCCTCTGGGGGTGGAGAGATAAATGGAAGAGGGGTGGGGCTGGAGAGAAAGTAGCTGAAAGTGCAATAGGTGGATGGAGGTGGGGGTAAAGGTGATGGAGAGAAGAGTAGAGCGGATAGGTGGGAAGGAAGATTGACAGGTGGGACAGATCATGAAGGCAGTGCTGAGCTGGAAGGTTGGAACTGGGATAAGGTGGGTGGAAGGGAAATGAGGAAACTGGTAAAGTCCACATTGATGCTCAGAGGTTGAAAGATCCCAAGGCGGAAGATAAGGTGTTTTTCCTCGGGTGTCGGGTGGTGAGGGAGTGCGATGGAGGAGACCACGAGGTGGTGGGGTTGATTTGATGCAGATGTCCCAGAGATATTGTCTAAAGCGCTCTACAATATTGTATCTGTTGCTCCCGATGCGGTCTCCTCTATATTGGAGAGACTGGATGCCTTCTCGCTTTCGAGAACATCTCCGGGACACCCACACCAATTGACCCCACCACCCCATTGCTGAACATTTCAACTCCCCCTCCCACTCTGCTGAGGACACGCAGGATCTTGGCCGCCTCCATTGCCACTCCTTCACCACCCGATGCCTGGAGGAAGAACGCCTTATCTTCTGCCTTGGGACCCTTCACCTCATGGCATCAATGTAGACTTCACCAGTTTCCTCATTTCCCCTCCCCCTACCTTACCCCAGTTCCAACCTGCCAGCTCAGCACCGCCCTCATGACCTGTCCCACCTGTCTATTTTTCTTCCCACCCTCCTCCGACCTATCATCTTTACCCCCACCTCCATCCACCTATTGCACCCCCCAGCCCCACTCCCCTCCCATTTATCTCTCTACCCCCGAGGTCCCAGCCTCATTCCTGATGAAGAGCTCCAGCCCGAAATGTTGATTTTCCTGTTCCTCGGATGCTGCCTGACCTGCTGCGCTTTTCCAGCAACACACACTCAGTCCTTATCTTTACACTCCATTCCCTTTGAAATAAAGGCACGCATTTGATTTGCCTTCCCTATAAAACAGATGAACTTACATACTAGCATTTCTGTGATTCATACATTGACATCTAAATCCCTCTGTGCTGCATCTGTGTGCAGTCTTTCTCCATTTAAATAATTCTTCCTTGGCAAAGTGCATAACCTTACATTTTCTGATATTATGTTTCATCTGCCAAATTTCTGTCAACCCATTTAACTTATCCTTATCCCTCTGCAGATTGTGTCATCCTCACTACTTGACATACTACCTATTTTTGTCATCTGAAATATTGGCATTAGAGCATTCACTTCATCCGTCCATAAATAATTGTAGCCCCAGTACTGACCTCTGTGGCACTTCTTTATCTCAACTTTGTCTTCCATAAGTTGACCAGTCCTCTGTCTATGCTAATATACAATCCCAACACTGCAGCCTCTTATTAAGTAGTTAACTTATTTGTGGTACCTTATCAGAATCTTTTGGATATCCAAATATAATTGCATCTACTGGTTCTCTTTCATCCACCCTGCATTTTATCTCCTAAAGAATTATACAAATGTCTTTGGTATGATTTCCCCTTCATAAAGTCATGCTGATTCTGCTTAATTATATTATGTGTTTCTAAATGCTCTGCTATTGCATCCTTTTTAATTGAATTAACAGTTTCCAAATGATAAATAAGATTTCTGTTCACTGGACTAAATTCACCCTTTTTTTTGTTTTGATACCTTTTTTGGTAAGGTATTATATTATCTACATTATAATTTGCATCATTGTGTACATCCTAAACCCAAGTATAAATAGTGTGATCTGTAAGGGCCTATGCAGTCACGTAGGAGCCTCCAGATCATGTGCAAAATTTGAACGAGTTTGAACAATGCAGAAACTGATGTTGCTTTTGCAAAACTACCTTTTGGCACCAGGTTACGAATTATTAAAGGGCTATCCAAGCTAATGGGGAAATATCAAGCTTATGAATTTGAAACGTTTGCAGTGTCATCTGTTTGTAACATGAGTCTGTAAAAGTTCCACAATTTTAAGTTATCTTCAAAGGTTTAAGTAAAAACTGTTTTGCCATAATCAGTTCATTGCTGTTTAACTGTAACTTTATTTGGAAAGATATTCCAGAGACTGTAAGAATTAAATATTGGATTGTCAGGGATGACATGGTGTAACTGTATCTTCTGCATCTATTTATAGTTGATCCCTGGAGCAAAATTTGGTCCAAAGAACTGTCCTGTTTATACTGTGACTGTTTCTGTAAACCAAGAAACACCGGAAAAGTGCTCTTGCTTCTTTCCTTCCTCTCTCCTCACCCTTTCATCCTTCCCTCTCCAAACTCCAACGTAACTGACTCTTCAGTTGCTGCTTCTGTCACTGGTGTATTCAAATTAAAAGAATTACACAACACCTAAAAAAAAGTAGAAACTGGGGCTGGCTTCCATTGCATTCTTGCTTATCTTTTTAAGATCTGAACAATACTGTGAAATGATGTCAGAGAATTCTAAATTGTGTTTTTTATTCAATGTGGCTATTAGGACAATATTTATAATCATGGTTGTAATATGTTTGTAAAGTGCCATTGTTTAGTGTGCCTAACAGGGGAGAAAGGTTGTTTAATAAATTTCAATTTTTGTCTCTCCTTGACCCCCCCTCAACACACCCAAACAAAAACTGGCCTTTCCATTTAACAGGGTTCTTGGGGATCCGGGAAGGATCAGTACAGCAGGGATTTGCTTGTGTCATCCATCTTTGCTGCAGCCAGCCGTAAAAGAAAGAAAAAGGATATAAAGCCACAACAAAGCAGTTCAGATGATGAATTGGAAAATGTATTTTCCAGGAAAGAACTATCAAACCATTCCAAAACTGCTGCAACTAAGAAACCAGGGAGTAAAGGAGAACCTGAAAATGAAATTGACTTTGCTGAACAGAAGGAAAAACAAAATGACTGGTACGTTGAGCTGCAAGAGAAAGACAGTAAAGATGAAAAGAATCAGACCTTTTCTATGGCCTTGATTGAAAAGTATGGAATGAGAGAAGCAGTCACAGTAGATGAAACAAGCCCCAGAAAGCAAGACTTCCCAGCATACTGCCAAAAATGCACAGATTTGCCTAATGTTAGTTGTCTCAGTTCACAATTAATTTCAAGCACAATGCCTATTTCTACTGCTGAGGTTTCTGCCAGTAATATGAACTCTCACATTGATATGACTTTCTCAGCTTCCACAATCAGCAATTCACCTCTGGTCTCTCTGCAGCAAGCTTACTTAAGTAAGTCAAAGAAGTCAGAAGTCAAAAACATCGATGCAGCATCTGCGGATGTAAGTTCCATCACATCAGACTATTCCACAACTTCTTCTATAATGTACCTTCCAGGTATAGACTCCCACATACTGAATGCAGAAGTCCAGTCAGTGATGGAAAGCAAAGGTGATGAGGCTGACGATGAAAGAAGTGAACTTGTTAGTGAAGGACACCATGTAGAAACAGATAGTGATAGTGACTTTTCTGTTTTTGCTGCAAGTTGTGCACCTGAAAACGTTCTACATGTAATGAAACATAATACAGCAATGAATATCAGGAGAAATTCTGAAGGAAGTGATAAGACTGGAACAGAAGAAAGTTCAACAACAGGGCTGGATGCTAGGACAACATTCAGTTCACATAAGCTAATTGAATGTGATACACTATCAAAGAAAAAGTCTCTTCGATTGAAGGGTGATAGTGAGGTAACAAGTGATACAAAGGAGCAGAAAGAGTCAACTAGACCATACAAAATGTTTGATGTGATGAAGAAAGGGAAATCTACAAGCAGTCTGGCTTCATTCATAAAAAATGAACATGATAAGGTTGAGCCTGCTTGGAAGCTGAAAATCACAGAGCGTTTAAAACTACGGCTAAAGACCTCTGCAGATGACATGTTTGGGGTTGGCCTACAAAAGTCAAGCTCTTCAGAGACCAGTAAAAGAAAAAACATTAGACGAAGACACACCATGGGAGGAAATAGGGATTTTTCAGAGCTCAGTGTTCTAAATGCGTGGAAAGCACAAGAACAGTATTCTCAAAGTAATGCAGGGAGTGGGGGAGATGAGTCACACTTATCAGCAGTGGACCGTCTGAAACCAAAATGCCAATCCCAGGATCTCTCCATTACAGAGTGGCTCGCACGTGAGCGCTTACGAACTAGCACGTCAGATTTGCACACAGAAAAGGCCTCTGAGCCAAGAACTGTGGACATTAATTTAGACAAAGGAACAAACTCAAAGTTGCATGCATCATCCAAAGAAGATGCAGGCAACTGTAGTAGTTTGCCCCAACTCAGCCAGCCTTCTCCTTCGGCATCATCGAGCCCACTACCTTCAATAGGCCAAGTGAACGGTGAAAGCCTCCAAAGCAAGGGAAAAAGCAATTTTAGTACAACTGTTGATGCTCATCCCCATAAAATATCCAGTAATCAAGTAGTCAAGTCTCGCTTCTATCAGTACTTGTAGGTCTGCAATTATTTATGTCTAGTGCTGCGAAAAATTGTACAGCAAATTGCTCATCAAACAGTATACTGCTTTTTTTTTTATGACTCCTGTACATATTTCTCTACTTAAATTCTGAAATGGTGGATGCTCTGCCTATAATACAGGCTGGTTTCTGTGCTGGATGCTGTGGAAGCTCTTTACAGCAGATACTGATGGCTAGAAAAATGATAAACTTTTGTATAAAATGAATTTATGAATTCAGTACAAAAGAGCATCAAGTGCTGAAACCTTCCAGTGTAAAATTCCATAAACTACTCACAGCATGATCAGTAATTCCTACCTTCATCTTACGTGCTCTACAATTGGATACTGCTGCATATATTTTGCATCGGCTTATAAAGGCGAGCAAATCAAACATTTATTGGAACTTAATTGTTTGAACTTCAGTTGCTTAAGAAAGTGCCTCATCTCACAAAAGAAAATTGGTTTAGATAGGGTGCCATATTGTCTTTTAGTTCAAAAATACTAGAAATCTACTGTGAACAAATGAAGTTTTATCTATAAACAAGACAAAAAAAATTAAGATAATTTTCCAGATTTTATTAACCGAACAAATAGAGCTTCCACATGATAGGCATTCCAGTTGAATCTTAACATTTTTTTTAAAATCAGACTTTTAATACAGTCTTTGTATTGGACTTGAATTTTTAAAGTTTCTGTAAAGATACTTAAATGTGTATATAATTTCATGTGTAGCTTTTTCAAATTTGAGATTTGAGAAAAGCTTTGTAACATAGGCATGTAGATAGTGGTCTCTGGAGAAACTGCTCCCTTGCTCATTTTTCATCATCTCCAAAGAGAGTCTTAACTGTGCATGAGAACTGTTTTCTCAGATTCAACATTGTATTTAGCCTGTGTACAGATAGAGACAAATGGTTTGTAAATGTCCCTGGAAACACTGGAAATAAATTTTTTGTTTCTGTGGATTTGGTTTTATTGAATTCAGAAGCACACTTTCTTGTTTAATTTTTTATTGTTTGTCTTAATAGAACTTACTGGTCATTCCTGTTTTTTTCTTCTGATACAGGTTGCTGAAATGGGTAATCATGTGGTAAAGTGTGAAACAATTTACTTTTGTAGGTAAAGGAATATAAAATATAGGGTACAATTCTAAAGTGGATGCGAGAACTGAGGGTGGTATACGTGCCTATTTCATTGAATATGACTAGAGGTTGAGAAAGTGTTTAACAAAATATATATGGTATCTTGGGCTTTGTCAGTCGGGGTATCGAGTACAAAAAGGTGAGGAAGTTGTGATCTGAAGAATTTTGTACAGTTCAGGGCAGCATACTTCAGAAAGGATGTGAAAGTATGAAAGCGTGCAGAAATTAATCTCAAATTGCTCCAGTGGTGAGGAACTACTATTTAACAATAGATAGACTTCTCTTGAAGAGAAATTTGTGTGTGTCTATTTAGTAGAGGTATTCAAAATCGTGAGAACAGAGCAGGATAGAGAGGAATCATTGCCATTGGTGGTTGAATTGAAGACCAGAGGATACAATTTAAGGTGATTTTCAAGAAGGAATGGCAACATGGGAGGAAGACTTTTAAGGCAATGAGTGGTTAGGATTTGGAATGCACTACCTGATAGTGTGGTGCAGCCATATTTAACTGTATTTTGAAGGAGAATTGGACCATTAACTGAAGAGGAAATTGTGCATTTCTCCCAAAATTGTGCATTCCTCATTCTCTTCAGGCAACAGTTTCACAAACATGCATGTCTGCATAACTACAGAAAGAGTAAATCACAAAACGTAATGTCATTGAGCACACTGCATCATAATGATTACTGACAGTGTAGTAACACATAAGATCACCAATAACTTTCAGGAATATAAGGTGCCTCACGTGAGCAATATTGCACGTTATAATGCTAATTTTGTCTACTAATCATCTTAGGAAAAATGAAGAATGTAAAATTAAAACAGGTGGTTCTGTAACACAGTTTAATTATTCTCTTGTAATCACGAAACTCCAGATAAGCTATAATTTAATAGTTAGTTTATTCAACCTAAAATTTCCCATGCGGGTTTTGGAAAGAAATTTGGTGTTTCCGGGTGTTATTCTCCCATCCCAAATAATTTTAACTGGTCCTGCCTGTTGCATGTGAATGGTTATAATTAGACTTGTATCGTCAGCCTGATCACAATGGGAATTTTCTAATGGAACATTTTCCTGAACAGTAAACATGTTGGGATCTTTTATTACTATAATATTTAAATGAATGACCTGTCTGAACTTTTGAACATAAGCATTTATATCCTTAAACTTGTCTGCCCATATCCTTTAAACACACATTAAAGCCTACTTCTTTGATTGTACATTAGTCACTTGTCCCAATATCACAGTACCAAAATTTCAGATTATTCCATTATAATGATCCTGTACAGCATTTTGGGACTTTTCACCGTGTTCAAAATTTGTATAAATGTAAGTTGTTATTGAATTTTTTTTTTTTTGCAGTTGAGTTAACAACATGGGAGGCAGTTAAGATGCCCTGGTGTGGGACAAAATTTGAATAATTTTTCAACAGTGAGCTGTAGGAGGACGCCTAACAGGCAACTGTGCTCTGATACAAATGATACTACAGGCCCAAAAACAGCAGTTTATATAGAGATTTTAACATAGTAAAACATTCTAAGGTGCTTCACAAGCATTGTCAAAATAAAATTTAACAGTAAGCCAAGTGAAATATTGGCGAAGCTGACTAAAAGCAGAGTGAAAGATGGGTTTTAAAAAGTGACTGACTTAAACCAGAGTAGGGATGTGGAAAAGGTTTAGTTTTGCAATTCCAGGATTTAGGATCGAGGCAGCTGAAGGCATTGTTTGTAATTCCTAACATGGGTGATATTCAGGAGGCTAGAGGATGACAGATATCTCAGGGTTGTGGGGCTGGAGGAGATTGGAGATTAAGGAGGTGACAAGGCCATTAAAGAATTTTTAAATAATCAATATTTAAAATTGCTTAATTTTGAACCAATGTAAATGACACTTTTCCACTATCTGATTGGAAACTAATTTCCTTTCTCAATTCTATAATAGTTGTTATTGTCAAAAATCATCTTTTTAAGGCATTATCTTCCTCTTAAAACTGGCTGCTACCATCTTGCAAAATAGACAAAGCAACTTTGTCCTATGAATTTCAATTCCTTGGAGCTTTTATTTTTCTCTCATTCTAAAGTCCCTGGTTTTGAGTTGTAACCTTGTAGCCCTGTCCCTTTTATCTTATTTCTGTGACCAGGCTGAACTATGGAGTCTCTCAAATTTTAAATACTTTGATTTTGGCTTTTGGTTCTCTTGGCTGTTCCTTGCCTCATAGATCCTTTATTCTATCATTCAAGATTCAGCTGCCCATTACCTCAGCAGTCGTCTTCAAATCTAAATTTGTCCATATTTTAAATCCTATCCCTTGTGAACCCATTTCCTGACCAAACTGTTCCACCCTTCCTAAACTGTTGTTTCACGGCTTTTCTGTTCTGCATTATATTGTCATTAACATGTCCAAGACACTATTTGAAATTGTTTTTAAGTAATTATATTCACGTCACCCACCCCTTCTCACAGAGCTCCTGTTGTCCATTCTCTGCTACAGCTGTGGCCAAATATGAAGATTGACTAAAATATTTAGTGTGGGCATCCATTTAAAGATGATCAATAAATGTTTGTGATGCTCACATCTCCTGAATGAAAACTTTAAAAGTGGCACTTGTGGTGTAGGCCTATAATACTGAAGTAACCATAGTAAGTTAGGGAAGGAGCTTCACAGTTACTCATACACCCTAACTTTAGCCTGTTATTCACAAAGGAGCTATTTCATAATGACAAAAATTTAATCAATACCCTGTGGGGTTAATAGTCTAGTCCCTCCTCTATTTTGAAAAGTCCAAAATTGTTCTCTATCAGCTGGTCTCAGCACACAGGGCTGTCTCAAGGGTTTTTGGAGAGCTAATCGATAGTATGCACTTGTTGTCATTAGCACAGTGGAAGGGTCTTATAGTTTGCAGCAGCAGTAGATAAGATGGAACAGCCTCAAGTTGAGCAGCTGTGAGATGCTGATGAAGGGGCTAGGTCTGGTGAGAAGTAAAAGAAAACACACTTCAATCAACAGTCCCATTCTTTACACATTCCGTGTCCTTGAATCCATTTGCTAGCTTTCAAAAATAAGTTGGTTTCAGCTTTTGGCATGGTGATGTTGGAAACAGACCCAATGGCTATAGAAGCAATGGGCTGAAAGCATAAATAAAATATTGAAAATTGAGGTCTAGCAGACAAAGTAAAACAATGGCCACGAGGGGAACCAAGATGGTGGTGATCAGAGTAGATCTGTCTTGCTGAGCTCTACGTCAACAGTAGTGATATTTTAACGCGCTTCCCCCACCCCACCCCATACATACACACACACACACACACTCACTCACTACGTTTTTTTTGGAGAAAATTGATATAAAACAGTTGTGACACCGTTTAAATCCATTTGCAGTGGAGCCTTGATTGAGCGAGGTGGGCGGGAAGTTCAGGTGGCTGGAAACGTGGTAATCCACGAGAGCGGGTTGTTCAAGTGTCTCTAGATTATCCGGCAATTCACATCATGGTGGCAGTTAGCCGATAGCTGACTGAGTGCCAGTTATCGAACATCTCTTGGTTATCTGGCAGTGCACGTCATAATGCTATTTAACTGATAACTGAATGCTGGGTTGCCTGGTGTTATTTTGGCAGGGCCTTGGGACGTTGTTCAGATGGTCCAGGATTCGGATGATTGATGTTCATATAGTAGAGGTTCTACTGTAAATCCTTTTTGAGTGAGTGGGGATGACAAAAGGAAAGCATCCAACAGCAGTTTTAAAAGGGAGAAGAACAGACAAAGGAAGCACATGGTGAGGACAGTGCAGGAGAGAGAGAGAGAGAGAACCTGCACAGTTACTGCCTTTGATGTTTGAATTCATGTATCGCTGGATATCGGAGTGCATCTGGGAAAATTAACAAACAGTGAAATTTACAGCTGATCTTGGAGGAATTGTTGGGTGAAGTTCACAGCACAGAATCGTGCAGTTCTGGTCTCCTTCCTATCGAAAAGATGTGAAACTTGAAAGGGTTCAGAAAAAATTTACAAGGATGTTGCCAAGGTTGGGGGGCTTGAGCTATAGGGAGAGGCTGAACAGGCTGGGCCTGTTTTCCCTGGATCGTCGGTGGCTGAGGGGTGACCTTTATAGAGGTTTACTAAAATTGAGGGGCATGGATGGGTAAACAAAGTCTTTTCCCTGGGGTCAGGGAGTCCAGAATTAGAGGGCATAGGTTTAGGGTGAGAAGGGAAAGATATAAAAGACCTAAGGGGCAACTTTTTCGCACAGAGGGTGGTACATGTATGGAATGAGCTGCCAGAGGATCTGGTGGAGGCTGGTACAATTGCAACATTTAAGAGGCATTTGGATGGGTATATGAATAGGAAGGGTTTGGAGAGATATGGGCCGGGTGTTGGCAGGTGAGACTAGATTGGGTTGGGATATCTGGTCGGCGTGGATGGGTTGGACCGAAGGGTCTGTTTCCATCTGTACATCTCTATGACTGATACAGCCAAGCCCCAAAACATGGGACACTTGCCAAAGACATTGGGCAAACCCGCGACTGCGAATGCAGCAGCTGCTCTCTCGGCAGCCGAGGAAGAAGGACCTGCGCAGCGGAATGTCACTGAAGAACCCGTGGCGGTCTGAGGAATGATCAAGAAATTGTTGGAAGACAATCATACTTGGCTAGAGCCGATTTCGTTCATGCTACAAAAGCATGAGAAGGAGTTGGAAGAGCTCAGGAAGCGAGTTGAAGAGGTTGAATAGTGGGTCGCAATGTCTGAGACAGGTCAAGTCCTTGGCGTGGCAGATCAAGACCCTCACAAAACAGGTCCATGCCTTGACTGAACAGGTCAATGATTTGGAAAATCGAGGTCGGAGGAAAAGAATCTAGGTGGATGGGGTATCTGAGGGAGTGGAAGGTGGGCAGCTAGCAAGCTTTTTTGAAGACTGGCTGCCAGAGTTTCTTGGCTGCAATGCCGAGGCAGACCGGGTGAAGGTTGATAGAGCTCACCGGGTTATGGTGCACAGATCAGGTCTGGATCAGTGCCCTGGTCCTGGTACAATTTCAAAGTTACAGGAGCAAGCAGAGTGTCCTGGAATCTTAGTCATAGAGATTGAAACAAACTCTTCGGTCCAACTTGTCCACGCCGACCAGATATCCCAACACAATCTAGTCCCACCTGCCAGCACCTGGTCCATATCCCTCCAAACCCTTCCTATTCATGTACCCATCCAAATGCCTCTTAAATGTTGCAATTCTACCAGCCTCCACCACTTCCTTTGGCAGCTCATTCCATAGGAGAAAGTGAGGACTGCAGATGCTGGAGTTCAGAGCTGAAAAATGTGTTGCTGGAAAAGCGCAGCAGGTCAGGCAGCATCCAAGGAGCAGGAGAATCGAAGTTTCGGGCATAAGTCCTTCTTCAGGAATGAGGAAGGTGTGCCAAGCGGGCTGAGATAAAAGGTATGGTGGAGGGACTTGGGGGAGGGGTGTTGGGAATGCGATAGGTGGAAGGAGGTTAAGGTAAGGGGGTGAGGGGGTGGGGGCAGAGAGGTTGGGAAGAAGATTGCAGGTCAAGAAGGCGGTGCTGAGTCAGGGTTGGGACTGAGATAAGGTGGGGGGGGGGAGGGGAAATGAGAAATCTATATTCATCCCTTGTGGTTGGAGGGTTCTTAGGTGGTTCCTAGGAAGATGAGGTGCTCTTCCTCCAGGTGTCGTGTTGCCATGGTCTGGTGATGGAGGAGGCCAAGGACCTGCATGTCCTTGGTGGAGTGGGAGGGGGAGTTGAAGTGTTGAGCCACAGGGCGGTTGGGTTGGTTGGTGCGGGTGTCCCAGAGGTGTTCTCTGAAACATTCCGCAAGTAGGCGGCCTGTCTCCCCAATGTCGAGGAGGCCACATCGGGTGCAGCGGATGCTGCATGAAAAAGTTTCCCAGTAGATCTCTTTTATACCTTTCCCCTCTCACCCTAGACCTGTGCCCTCTAGTTCTGGACTCCCCCACCCCAGTAAAAAGACTGTCTATTTATCCTATCCATGCCCCTCATGACTTTATAAACCTCTTTAAGGTCACCCCTCAGCCTCCGCTCCACGGAAAACAGCTCTAGCCTACTCAACCTCTCCCTGTAGCTCAAATCATCCAATCCTGGCAACATCCTTGTAAATCTTTTCTGAACTCTTTCAAGTTTCACAACATCTTTCTGATAGGAAGGAGACCAGAATTGCATGCAATATTCCAACAGTTGCCTAACCAATGTCCTGTACAGCTGCAACATGACCTCTCAGCTCCTATACTCAATACTCTGACCAATAAAGGAAAGCATACCAAATGCCGCCTTCACTATTCTATCTACTTGCGATTCCACTTTCAAGGAGCTATAAACCTGCACTACAAAGTCTCTTTGCTCAGCAACGCTCCCTAGGACCTTACCATTAAGTATGTAAGTCCTGCTAAGATGGATGGGGAAAGATCCACAGGCCCTGATTTATCAGGGAACTAAGATAATGTTTTTTCCAGGATTTTTCTGCTGCAGCGATCCAATAAAGGAAATAATTTGAGGTCAAGAGAAAGTTAAAGGACCTTGGTATTCAATATTCAATGAGATACCCAGAAGTGCTTTGTACTATTAACGAAGAGATGGCGTGATCGTTTGACTTCTTAGAACAAATTAAAAACTTCTCACAAACTTTAAACTAATTTGAATGGATTTATAGACATGGAAAATGATTTTTTTTCTCTTGCTATGTTTCTTGTAATGTTACCCTTGAACAAGCTGTTGGTGTGTTTATTTTCCTCGGATTAGAATTGGTATTCGTATATAGTTGGGGGTGGGCAGAGTGGCGCACTGACCTCTACACCGCTGAAGCCAAACGCCAACTCGAGGACACCTCTTCCTACTGCCCCCTCGACCATGACCCCACACCCCCCCCCCCCCCCCCCCCCCATCACCAAACCATCATCTCCCAGACCATACAGAACCTCATCACCTCAGGAGATCTTCCAACCTCATAGTCCGGGAACCCCACACTGCATGGTTCTTCCTCCTTCCCAAGATCCACAAGCCTGACCTCCCTGGCTGACCCATTGTCTCAGAATGCCCCTGCCCCACTGAACCCATCTCTACCTATCTCAACACTGTCCTATTCCCCCTAGTCCAGGAACTCCCCACATACGTTCGAGACACCACCCACACCCTCCACCTCCTCCAAGCCCTCCATTTCCCCGGCCCCCAATGCCTCATCTTCACTATAGATATCCAATCCCTCTACACCTCCATCCGCCATGACTAGGGCCTCAAGCCCTCCGTTTTTTCGTCTCCCGATGTCCCCAACAGTACCCTTCCACCGACACTCTCATTCATTTGGTCGAACTGGTCCTCACCCTCAACAATATCTCCTTTGAATCCTCCCACTTCCTCCAGACCAAAGGGGTAGCCATGGGCACACGGATGGGTCCCAGCTATGCCTGTCTCTTTGTTGGCTACGTAGAACAGTCGATCTTCCGTAATTACACTGGCACCACTCCCCACCTCTTCCTCCACTACATTGATGACTGCATTGGTGCTGCCTCATGCTCCTGGCGAGGAGGTTGAGCAATTCATCAACTTCAACGCATTCCACCCTGACCTTAAATTTACCTGGACCATCTCTGACACCACCCTCCCCTTCCTGGACCTCTCCATCTCCATTAATGACGACCGACTTGACACTGACATTTTTTACAAACCCACCGACTCCCACAGCTACCTGGATTATACCTCTTCCCGCCCTACTTCTTGCAAAAATGCCATCCTGTATTCCCAATTCCTCCGCCTCCGCCGTATCTACTCCCAGGAGGACCAGTTCCACCACAGAACACGCCAGATGGCCTCCTTTAGAGACCGCAATTTCCCTTCCCACATGGTTAAAGATGGCCTCCAATGCATCTCGTCCACATCCTGCACCTCTGCCCTCAGACCCCACCCCTCCAACCGTAACAAGGACAGAACGCCCCTGGTGCTCACCTTCCACCCTACCAACCTTCACATAAACTAAATCATCTGCCGACATTTCCGCCACCTCCAAAAAGACCCCACCACCAGGGATATATTTCCCTCCCACCCCTTTCCGCATTCCGCAAAGACCGTTCCCTCCGTGACTACCTGGTCAGGTCCATGTCCCCCTATAACCCACCCTTCCATCCTGGTACCTTCCTCTGCCACCGCAGGAACTGTAAAACCTGCACCCACACCTCCTTCCCTCACCTCTATCCAAGGCCCTAAAGGAGCCTTCCACATCCATCAAGGTTTTGCCTGCACATCCACTAATATCATTTATTGTATCCGTTGCTCCCAATGCGGTCTCCTCTAAATTGGGGAGACTGGACGCCTCCGAGCAGAGCGCTTTAGGGAACATCTCCGGGACACCCACACCAATCAACCACACCGCCCTGGGGCCCAACATTTCAACTCCCCCTTCCACTCTGTCAAGGACATGGAGGTCCTGGGCCTCCTTCACCGCCGCTCCCTCACCACCAGACCCTGGAGGAAGAACGCCTCATCTTTCGCCTCGGGATACTTCAGCCGTAGGGTATCAATGTGGACTTCAACAGTTTCCTCATTTCCCCTTCCCCCACCTCACCCTAGTTCCAAACTTCCAGCTCAGCACTGTCCCCATGACTTGTTCTACCTGCCTATCTTCTTTTCCACCTATCCACTCCACCCTCCCCCTGCCCCTGACCTATCATCTTCATCCCCTCCCCCACTCACCCATTGTACTCCATGCTACTTTCTCCACCCCCACCCTCCTCTAGCTTATCTCTCCACGCTTCAGGCTCTCTGCCTTTATTCCTGATGAAGGGCTTTTGCCCAAAATGTCGATTTTACTGCTCCTCGGATGCTGCCTGAACTGCTGTGCTCTTCCAGCACCACTCTTTCACAGTGCTTATTTTGTCTGTTTCCTTCTATTGCTTGGGCCTGGGGTACGGCTCGAGCTGGATGGGAGAATGGAGATGTGTAAGCACCTTTTGTGTTTTGTAGTTAGTTTAGTGCTCTGGTTTTTCATAAATAGACTTCAAGTCTTTTGTAAATGCCCAGCGTGCTATAAGTTGACTTCTTCCTCTTGGCAGGTCAAAGGTGGTTGTAAGGATCATGGCTAGCAGTGTTCTTAAATGGTGCACCTGAAATATTACAAGAATCGATTCGCCAGTTAAAAGGGAAAAGTGTTGTCAAGCCTTAAAAAGGAATGCATGGACGTTACCCTGTTGCAGGAGACTCTCCTTAATGACAAGGAACACTTGAAGTTACAGCATGGTGGGTTTGATCGGGTGTTTTTCTCGTCCTTTAACACTGGCTGGTGGGGGGGGGGGGTGCTATACTAGTCAGGAAGAATCTTCCATTTACTTTAATAGATTGTGTTGAAGATGATTATGGTCGATTTGTTATCCTTGAGGCCCTAATACATGGCGAGGAATATGGTCTTTTGAATGTCCTCTGACCCAACCTCTTAAATTTCTGACTGATGCACAACTAAGCTGATAGCCTTTGCATTGCGGGATATTATTATGGAGGCGGGGGGGACTTTAATTGCCTTATGGATCCTGTGCTGGACAGAAGGTCCAAAGGCCCCCCCAAAGTTTTATCCACAATTTAAACAGTTGGGTGATCTATGTGTGGAACTGGGGTTGGTAGACTTTTGGAGATGTTTCCACCTTACAAGCAGGGACTTTTTATTCTTTTCCAATCCTCGTAAATGCCACAAGGATTTTTTTTTTCCCCCTAACTCCTGCGGCTCTCCTAGATTTGGTATTTTGTTCAGTTGGAAATATTGCCATCCCTGATCACGCAGCGGTATATTTAGTGGTCGAGATTAAGGGGAATGCAATGAGCTCACAGTACTGGCGAAGGGATCCCTTCGTCCTCAAGGACAACATGTTCGGTGAGTACTTTTCTAGGGAATTTTTGAAGCATTTTTGGCCACCAACTCAGGTACAGCTTGTAATCTGTCCATTCTTTGGGAGCCTGCTAAGGCCGATGCTAGAGGGATGATCATCTCATACTTGGCCAGTCAGAAGCAACGGAAGGGTAGCGTGTCTGCTCGAGGCATGAATGGAGGCAGCTGAGATGGCATATTACAGAAGGCAGTCAGGGACTAAGCTGCAGTGGTTCACAGCCCTTTGATCCACCTTAAACTCCATGCTAATGCATACAGCCAGGAAGGAACTTTCCTTTGCAAAGCAAAGATTGTTTGAGCATGATAGGCTGCTGGATAAATATTTGGCATATCTGATTAGGAAGAAGAATGCCTCTCAATCTATTGCTTCTATTAGGGAAGGGCATGGGTCTCTGCATTGTTCTTTTTAACATTACAAATAAGTGTTTCGGAGGTTCTATTCTGAACTGTATCAGTCTGAATATTAAAGATAGATGGGATAAAATTGAGTCTTTTTTTCAGGAACTTGGATCTTCTGGGGGTGTCTGCTGAGCAGACATCTCTCCTTAATGCTCCATTAACAGCACAAGAGATATAGGAGGCAGTGAGGCAACTTCAGAGTGGAAAGACACCCGGCCCTGATGGTCTTCCCAGTGAGTTTTAGAAAGGATTTGTAAACATACTGTCAGGACTGATGCTAGACCTGTATAGCTACTCATATAGCCGTGACTGCCTCCCGCCATCCTTGAAAGAAGCTAATATCTCTCTTATCCTCAAGAAAGGGAAGGCCTCGAAGGGCTGTGCTTCTTATAGACCTATCTCACTCATAAATTCTGATTATAAAATTTTGTCTAAGACTTTGGCATTGAGATTGGAAAGTGTGTTGCCCTCTATTGTTAAAGAAGGTCAGACTGGCTTTATAGAGGGTTGCAGACAAGCAGTGGTTCAGTGGTTAGCATTGCTACCTCACAGCGCTAGGGACCTGGGTT
The DNA here is from genome assembly GCF_047496795.1 of Chiloscyllium punctatum. Lineage (NCBI taxonomy): Eukaryota > Metazoa > Chordata > Chondrichthyes > Orectolobiformes > Hemiscylliidae > Chiloscyllium > Chiloscyllium punctatum. The sequence continues at coordinate 85,332,540 of NC_092746.1, read as the reverse complement.
CAATTCCAGCCTCTGCTGACTGTGTGTGGAGTTTGCACATTCTCCTCACGTCTGAGTTTCCTCCGAGTGCTCCAGTTTCCTCCCACAGTCGAAAGATGTGCAGGTTAGGTGAATTAGCAATACTAAATTGCCCATAGTGTTCAGGTATGTGTAGGTTAGGTGCATTAGCCAGGGGTAAATATAGGATAGTAGGGGAATGGGTCTGGGTAGGTTCGTCTTCAGAGGGTTGGTGTGGGATTGTTGGGCCGAAAGGCCTGTTTCCACACTGTATTAGAGAATTTTTTAAAAGAATCCCTAATGTTAGGTTGCTTAGCATGATTCAAGTCTGCCAGCAGTGACTGGTTCAAGGATTGGTGGTCTCTTTAGATGCATTTGATTGGGTGGAATGGCTGTATCTTTTTTATACCCAAGAGCAGTTTGGCTTGGGTGAAACGTTTACTAGATGGGTAAGGGTCCTTCTTTAGCAGCAGTTCTCATCAATGTATAAGGTCTGACAATTTTAGCATTGGTAGGGGCAATCAGCAAGGCTGTCCCCTTTCACCTTTTGCTTTTCATATTGGTGATTGAGCTGTTGGTGGAGGCCATTCATGAGGGCCCTAATATAGCTGCACCAAAGATGGGCTTGAAGGTGCATAAGGTTACATTATATGCAGATAACGTTCTTATTTTTCTCTTGAACCTGCTGGTCTTGGTGCCCTGTTTGATACCCTGTATTAATTCATTTTGTTCTTTCTCAGGTTACAAGATCAATTTTTCAAAGTTGGAGGCGATGCCTATGGGGGGTCTTGGGGGGAATACCTGATGTGGAATGTGGGTTCCCCTTTAAGTGGGCACAGGAAGGTTTTCTTTACTTGGGCCTCTCTTATCCCTAACTTCGATCAGTTATTCAAGGCTAATTTTGTTCATTTGTTTGACAAGATTAATCAAGACCTTCAAAGATGGGGGGGTCCTTCCAGTATCGTGATGGGGTTGAGTCGCTCATATCAAAATGAATGTTCTTCCTTGCTTATTGTACCCTTTGCAGATGCACCCTTTGCTCGCTCTTAGGCAAGCATTTTGGAAACTGAATGGCTGGTTTAGTTCTTTTATTTGACTGCGTAAGCAACCCCTTATTAAGCTTGCGAAACTGTAGTTGCCCCAGGGATTGGGGGGAGGTGGACCTCCCAGACATTAGAAGATATCAACTGAGCTCATCCTATCTTTTGTAAATGACTGGGCCTGTAGGGACTTGATGTCGACATGGTTGGACATTGAGGTCTCCCAGACAAAGTGTCCTCTTATCAACCTGTTGTTTTTAGATAAAACGAGGACTGTTAAACATTGCGGTAATCTAGTAGTTGCTAACACTGTCACAGCATGGAGGGCAATGAGACAGATGGAGGGTACTATATTTAAAACATTTATTCTTCCTCCCGTAGTTGGCATGCTGGTTTAAACTTTGGGCAGATTGGGGAGTCTCTTGTTTGGGTGATCCGTTTGAGGGTGAAATGTTGATGTCGTTTCATCAAATAACTCTGAAATATGAGTAGGGATCTTTTCCATGTCTTTCAGATTAGAGATTTTTTCTGAAAGGAGACCGTGCTGTTGACTGAGTGTTGTAGATCTAATAGGAAAAGAGGGTGTTTCAGGCGAAGAGCACTCCTTTAGTGAGTACTGTCTATCATTTGTTGGGGGGAGGTTCCTCTGGTGAGATCGAGTGTCCGCATGAGATCTTGGGGGGGGAGTTGAGATCACTTTGGAAACATGGGAGGACACTTGTGAGAATGCGGGGAGGATTTCGATTATGTAATAGGACCCATGCTATGCAGGTAAAATTCTTCATTGGGCTCATCTGGCCCCAAATAGCTAACGAAAGTTAAGCAGGGGGCATCTTCAATGAGTGAGAGTACCCGTGTTTGTGGTCCTGGCACAGGCTCCGTGCATATTGGAGTACTGTGGCAGGAGTAATAGAGAGGATCTTGGGGACCAAAGTCAAGGTGACCTGGTCTCTTTGCTCCTGTGTTTGCCAAATTTACCTCCCTTAAATGTACATGGGAAAAAACTTTTTAACATTCTCACTTCTTGTGTGAGGAAGAACATCCTGCTGTGCTGGGTGTCTGAGAACCCCCCCCCCCCCCCCCCCCAGGTCTGACGAGGTAGCGTAAGTTAATTGTGGAATAGATTCCTTTAGACTTTCTTACAAATATGGTGCACCAGAAATCGGACAACTTTTACAAGACATGGCAGCCCTTTTTGAATTATTTTGAAGCAGATCTATCCGCTGTTTTGATTAGGGCTGATGTTTTAGTCTGATAAACCTAATGTCATGAGAGGAAAAATTTCATACAAATGTGGGTTTAATAATTGATGGTCTCGAAGGTTGAGAGCTATTGTCTTAATGTGCTGAATAAGTGTAGTTTTGATTTCTTTTGTATGCTATATTTTCATATTTTTGTAATGTTTTAATTTGGTAACAAAAAATTTTTCAATAAAAATGCTTTTTAAAAAAAACAGTAGGCCACGAAAGATGTTCAGAAGTAACAGGGACCTAAAACAGAAAGATTTCTGATAGGAATTTGGAAATCAACCCATGAAACTTGTTCAAGGCTCACAGCAAAGATATATTTCAGGTGAGGAAGAAGGACTCGAGGGAAGGGATAAATCATCATTGTTAAACAGGGAACTTAAGCGTAGCATATTGGAAAAAAAGTAGAAAGATTAGTGGTAAACCAGAGGATTGTGAAAGTTTCAAAATTATAAAAGTGAATAATAAATTACAGGAAATAATAAGCTTTGAGGCTGAACTTGCAAGTTATATCAAGATGGATAACAAAACCTTATTAAAATTCATGAAACAGAAATGAGATTCCACATAGGTTCCTTAGAGACCAAAGCTGGGATAATAATGGGAAACTAGCAAAGTGCAAGCAGTTGAATAAGTACTTTGCATCAGTCTTCACAGCAGACAATGCTAGCATTCCAAATTTACTAAATTGTTCAAGGATGAGAGGAAATAAATATAACTGCCACTGGAGAACAAGTGCGAAGGAAACAAAGGGACTAAAGACTGACATCCTATGGACCTAATAGGATGTAGCCGGGGATATTAAAGAAAGTAGTTACAGAGATGCCGGGATGCAGTGGTCCTTCACCGGAAAAGTCCCAGAGGATTGGAAAAACTTTATTCAAATAGGGAATGATCTATAGGTCAGTTAGCTTAATGGCTGTTATTGGGAAAATGTTTGGCTCTTGTGGTGCAGTGTTTGAATCTGGAGGTCTGAGTTCAAGTCCCATCCTGCTCCAGAAATTTGTAATATCGCTAAACAGGTTGATTTGAAAATATCTGGAGTCTAATATAAAGGATGTAATAGCTCAGTTGACTGGATAGCTGCTTAACAATGCAGAGTGATAACACAGCATATGTTCAGTTCCTGTACCAGCTGATGTTACAATGAAGGTGAAGGTCTCTCCATCTCAAGCTCTCCCTTATCTGAGGCATGGTGACCCTCAGGTTAAACCACCATCTCTCTTTAATAAGAGAGCAGCTTGATGGTTCCAGTATTGTGACTGTTCATAACAGAGCAGTTAGAAATATATAATATGATCAGAGTTTCAGCATGTCTTTGAGAATGGAAAGTTTTGCTTGATGAATTTACTAGGATTCTTTGAGGTAACAAGCAGGATGCGGGGAGGTGATGACATAATTGTATTAATATTAGACTAACTATCCCGAGACCGAGATCATGATGTGGGGACCTGGGTTTGAATCCCACTGGTAGAATTTAAATTCAAGATTTTTAAAAAATTGAATTAAGAGTCTAATTGTGACCATGAAACAGCCAATTATCAGGAAAACCCCATCTGTTTGACCAATATCCTTTTAGGGAAGGAAATTGGCCATCCTTACTTGATCTGGCCTACATGTGACTCCAGACCCACAACAATATGGCTGACTCTTAAGTGGCCTCTGGGCAATTAGGGGTGGATAAGAAACGCTGGTGTAACCAGTGATGCCCACATCCCAAGGATGGGAAAAAGGGAAAGGAGAAGCTGTAGTTAAGTTTACTTGGATTTTCAGCAAGTGTTTTGTAAGGTACCACACATTAGGCTACTTAATACAATAATAGTCCATGGTTTTGGAGATAGCTAACCAATCCTCTAGTCATGCATATATAATGACAGAAGACAGATATGGCATGGGGGTGTTGGTGCATTTTCAAGATTGCAACAAGTAAGTAGTGGAGTGGCACAGTGCTACCACCATAATTATTTACAATATATAATGACTTGGACGAGTTAAGTGAAGGTACCATAGTCAATTTGGCAGATGACACAAAAAAGGATGGAAAGGCAAGTGATGAAGATACCAAGTCTGCAGAGAGATTAGATAGGTTAAGGGAGTGAACAGAAATCTGGCAGGTGGAATGTAATGTGAGATTATGCACTGTGGCAAGAAGAGTAGAGGCAGTGAATATTATTTTAATGGAGAAAGAATGACAAATCTAGGAACAGTACACTTTGGAAGTCATTGTGCCCTGAAGTCACAAAAAAAAACCAACATCCAAGTTCAGCAGGTAATAAGGGAATGTTAGCCTGGATGCAAGTTTGCTCGCTGAGTTGGAAGGTTCGTTTTCAGACATTTCACCCTCATACTAGTTAATATAATCAGTGAGCCTCCGGCTGAAGCACTAGTGTTAGTGACCCACTTTCTATTTGTGTTTAGGTTTCCTTGGGTTGGTGATGTTATTTCCTGTTATTTTTCTCAGAGGGTGGTAAATGGGGTCTAAGTCAACGTGTATGTTGATAGATTTCCAGTTGGTATGCTATGCTTGTTGAAATTCTTGTGCGTGTCTGTTTGGCTTGTCCTAGGATGGATGTGTTGTCCAAGTCAAAGTGGTGTTCTTCCATATCTGTATGTAAGGATACTAGTGAGAGTGGGTCGTGGCTTTTTGTGGCTAGTTGATGTTCATGTATCCTGGTGGCTAGTTTTCTGCCTGTTTGTCCAATGTAGTGTTTGTTACAGTTCTTGAAAGGTATTTTGTAAATGATATTAGTTTTGCTTGTTATCTGTATAGGATCTTGCACGTTCATTAGCTGCTGTTTTAGTGTGTTGATGAGTTTGTAGGCTACCATGCTGCCAAGGGGGCTGGGTAGTCTGGCAGTCATTTCCAAGATGTCTTTAATGTAAGGGAGAGTGGCTAGGGATTCTGGACACATTTTGTCTGCTTCTTTACTCAGCGAGTCGTGAGTTCATGGAATGCCCTGCCAGTAGCAGTGGTGGACTCTCCCTCTTTATGGGCATTTAAATGGGCATTGGATAGGCATATGGAGGATAGTGGACTAGTGTAGGTTAGGTGGGCTTGGATCAGCGCAACATCGAGGTCCAAAGGGCCCGTACTGCACTGTATTCTTCTATGTTCGAGTTTATCACTGAGAAATCCAGTGGACTGTGTTCATTGGGTACCTAGTCTTTTTGAAAACGCTGTACATGTGATTTTCCTCTACTGTTAGCCTGTATTTCAAATGGAATGGAGTTGTAGAAAAAAAAACTCCTTTTGTACTTAAGGTGGTACTAGTCAGCCCACAGCTGGAATGCTATGAATAATTTAGGACCTCTTCTATAAGATACTGGGCTTGGAGGCAGTCCAGAGAATACTGATAGCAGGATGGTGGTCATACAAGGAGAAACTGAGTAGGTTGGACCTGTACTTGAATCTGGAAGGATGTATGTTTCAACAAGTTTCCTCACAAGTAAAACAGGATGTGACCAGTGTGATTTGGAAATGTTACTTCTCTCCCTGTAGGGGAGTCTAGGACCAGAGGACATAATCACACAAAGGGTTACAGGTTTATAAAGCGGAGTAATTTTTTTCTTGGAGTTTAGTAAATCTGGGGAATTCTTTATCAGAGGGCTACTGAGGCAGAGATAGATTCTTTTAATCAACAAGAGAATGAGAGGTTATTAGAAGAAAAGCAGGAAAGAGAATTCAGGATTATCAGATCAGCCATGACATTGGCCAAATCGGCTCGGTCATTGATAGTTTGCCCACACTCAGGACCTGAGGCACGGAGCATGTGAGAAAATTGGCAGGGAAGTTACACTTTATGATTTCTGTAGCTGAGTCACACTCAGCTCTGCGACTTGTGGCAGAGGGAGAGGACTGGTTATATTCTTTAATAACTTGATCTGACTGTTCCCCAACCCACTTAAACCACCCGCTTACCTGAAAGGCTTTGGAGCTTTAATCCTATTCGCTTTAAAAGAGGAGTCTGTCCTGGTCTAAACTTTTCTCATGCACGGTATGGTAACGACTACTGAATATTCTGAACCCCCTTCAATATAAGTAAGTGCTAGCAAAAGCGTCAGTTCTGCACCAGTGATGCTTGAGAGTCAGCATAACCACTAGAGGGTGCACACAGCCCACAGCTAGAAATGAGCCTGCCTTATATTTGCAACAAACCAAAATCTGTGCACGGTGAACCCACACAAAAACAGAAACAGCTGGAAGAAACTGAACGCGAAATATTACCTCTGCTTTCTCCTCTGTCGGATGCTACCAAACCTGTTAAGTTTCATCAGCTATTTATTTTTTTCTTTCCAGCATCTTCATGTTTTTTTTGCAGTGAACCCAAACCCACTCCAGATGCATGTAATATGACTGGTTTTTAAAAATATTTTAATATCAACCAGAGTTATTATTTCATCTCAGGCTGGATGCGACGTTTAGGGGGTTTAAGATCTGGCAGATACAGTGACCAAATTATTTCCATTTGAGCTATAAACATCCTGTTCTTACAGCACCCAGGATTGGTAGCATGATTATTATATTAGTTACCTGAAAATAGGAGTTCAAAGTCACCACAGTATCTGGACTAAAAAAATCTTTTAATCAAAATCGACCATGTAACTATCAGACCATCATAAATAGAGTGAACATTCTCAAGGAGAATTATGTTACAGTTGCACCAGTGAAGTCACATTTAAAAAAACTTCAATGGGCAGAAATTCAACTCCAAAACCGCCTATAGTGCAAAAATAAATATTAAGAGGATTATTTGATATTCTTAACTGAAACCAGTAAAGGGTATGATTATTTTGAAATGTCAACGATATGACTGTAAATAGCACATTTTTCATTCTCACAAATGAAATGTGAAAGAAAAGCAAACTGTCTCTCCACAGACTATCCACCAGGTGACTCAACCAATCAAAAGAAATCAAGCCCTTTCACAAAGAGCCACAATTTTATATCCCTTTACCCCTCCTGAAAAATCCCAAGAAACTTCGAAGAGATGTCATTAAAAAGCATATCAAGCAAGAAAACAAAAGCGATTAGACAATAGGTGCAGGAGTAGGCCATTCTGCCCTTTGAGCCTGCACCACCATTCATTATGATCATGGCTGATCATCCTTAATCAGTATCCTGTTCCTGCCTTATCTCCATAATCCTTGAGAGCTCTATCCAATTCTTTCTTAAATGAATCCAGAGACTGAGGCTCCACTGCCCTCTGGGGCAGAGCATTCCACACAGCCACCACTCTCTGGGTGAAGACGTTTCTTCTCATCTCTGTCCAAAACGGTCTACCCCGTATTTTTAAGCTGTGTCCTCTGGTTTGGGACTCACCCATCAGCGGAAACATGTTTCCTGCCTCCAGAGTGTCCAATCCTTTAATAATTTTATACGTCTCAATCAGATCCCCTCTCGGTCTTCAAAACTCAATGGTATACAAGCCCACTCGCTCCAATCTTTCAACATAAGATAGTCCCGCCATTCCAGGAATTGACCTTGTGAACCTACGCTGCACTCCCTCAATTGCCAGAATGTCTTTCCTCAAATTTGGAGACCAGAACTGTACACAATATTCCAGGTGTGGTCTCACCAGGGCCCTGTACAGCTGTTGAGAACCTCTTTGCTTCTCTACTCAATCCCTCTACTTATGAAGGCCAGAATGTTATTAGCCTTCTTCACTACCTGGTGTACCTGCATGCTTACCTTCATTGACTGGTGTACAAGACACCCAGATCTCTTTATATTGCCCCTTCGCCTAACTTGACTCCATTTAGGTAGTAATCTGCCTTCCTGTTCTTGCCACCAAAGTGGATAACCATACATTTATCCAGATTAAACTGCACGTGCCATGCATCTGTCTACTCACCTAACCTGTCCAGGTCACCCTGTAATCTCCTAACATCCTCCTCACATTTCACCCTGCCACCCAGCTTTGTATCAGCAAATTTGCTAATGTTACTATTAATACCATCTTCTATATCATTAATAGATATTGTAATGAGCTGCAGTCCCAGCACTGATCCCTGCGTTATCCCACTGGTCACTGCCTGCCATTCCGAAAGGGAGCTGTTTATCACTACTCTTTGTTTCCTGTCAGCCAACCAATTTTCAATCCAAGTCAGTACTTTGCCCCCAATACCATGTGCCCTAATTTTGCTCACTAACCTCCTATGTGGGACTTTATCAAAGGCTTTCTGAAAATCCTGGTACACTACATCCACTGAAGATGGACGAGGGAGATCCAGAGTTACATCTTCAAAAAGTTCCAGAAGATTAGTCAAGCATGATTTCCCCTTCATAAATCCATGCTAACTCTGACCTATCCTGTTACTGCTATCCAGATGTGTCATAATTTCATCTTTTATAATTGACTCCAGCATCTTTCCCTCCACTGAGGTCAGACTAACTGGTCTATAGTTTCCTGCTTTCTCTCTCGCTCCTTTCTTAAAAAGTGGTACAACATTAGCCACTCTTCAACCTGCAGGAACTGATCCTGAATCTATCGAACTCTGGAAAATGATCACCAACGCATCCATGATTTCTCGAGCCACCTCCTTCAGTACCCTGGGATGTAGACCATCAGGCCCCGGGGACTTATCAACCTTCAGACCGAACAGTCTCTCCAACACCAATTCCTGGCAAATATAAATTCCCTTCAGTTCAGGTCCTTCAGCCACTGTTACCTCTGGGAGATTGTTCACTGGGGATGACACAAGCACAGATCTGCAGTACCAATTCAACTCTTCTGCCATTTCTTTGTTCCCCGTAATTATATGCCCCGGTTTCTGTCTTCAAAGGGCCCAATTTTAGTCTTAACCATTTTTTTTCCCTTTCACATACCTAAAAAAAACTTTTATTATCCTCCTTTGTATGCATGCAGTTGGCTCTAACATTTGGCTGCATTGACCCTGAACACAACCATCATAAAAGGCATTCGTGAATTAGGTGAGGTTTTAAGGGAATGCAATATCAATAGATACGTCACTCAACCAAATAACTGGGCAGGTTGTGTGCTTGCACTGTAATACAGGGCAGTTTGTGGCCAATGAGACTGACCTAGGAAAGTATATTTGCAGATGTCCTCTCTATCTTAAATTTCTGCAAGTAGCATCAACAATGTCAAATGGATGCTTGCTGGCCTGTTGCCAGTACTTCTAAAACACATTTGATCTAAAGCAATATTAGAGAGGTAGGCATATAATTCAATTGCAAGGGGAAACAACAATTGGGAACAGTAGAAAATCCTATTTGGACAGTATCAAGACCCAAGAACTGAAAAAAGTAAGATGATCTCCAGAGACATTGAACAACCTTTGCTGTGGACAACAGTACAATGAGAGTCCGGAGGCTCCACTTGCCAACAGCAGTACAAACACTTTGGGGGTGGATTAATCACAGGGTTGGGTGTTTGGGAGCCAGTTTTTGAGAGATGGTGCCTCTATCCCAGATTGCCTCCCTGAAGTTGATCAGGGCTCAGTCTCCATACATGGGCAGGGTTGCATTTTCATCTCTGGAAAAATACTGCAAGCTGGTACCATTGCCCTTGACTGGTGTCTTAAAATATCTAAATTGGCCACCCTGCTGTATATAGCCAACACACAGTACTACACTTTTGTTTGCTGCAGCTCACTGATACTTTCCCAGCCATCCCACTGCTACCACCTTCAACCTGCCTTCCAAAGGCTAGGAAAATTTAACCCTTAATAACCAGATTATTACTTGAACCATATGCAAACTTGGTAGGGAATATGGGAGGTGAATAGAACATAGAAAAGTACAGTACAGGACAGACCCTTCAGCCTACAATGTGCTGAGGATTAATCCTAATGTAAAATAAAATAACCTAACCTATGCACCCCTTGATTCACTGCTGTCCATGTGCATGTCCAGCAGTTGCTTAACTGTCCCTAATGACTCTGCTTCCACCACCACAGCTGGCAATGCATTCCATGCATTCACAACTCTCTGCGTAAAGAATCTACCTCTAATATCTCCTCTATACGTTCCTCCTAATATCTTAAAACTATGACCCTCTTGTCCCAGTCAATCCTGCCCTGGGGGAAAGTCTCTGGCTATTGACTCTATCCATGCCTCTTATTACCTTGTATACCTCGATCAGGTCACCTCTCTTCCTCCTCCTCTCCAGAGAGAAAAGTCCAAGCTTAATCAACCTCTCTTCATAAGGCAAGCATCTTCTTTGCACAATCTCCAAACCCTTCTGTTTCTTTCCTATAGAAGGGCAACCAGAACTGGACACAATATTCCAAGTGTGGTTTCACCAGGGACTTGTAGATCTCTAGCAAAACCTCATGGTTCTTAAACTCAATCCCCCTGTTAATGAAAGCCAAAACACCATATGCTTTCTTAACAACCCTATCCACTTGGGTGGCAACTTTGAGGGATCTGTATACTTGAACACCCTCTGTTCCTCCACACTGCCAAGAATCCTGTCTTCAATCCTATATTCAACATTTGAGTTCGACCTTCCAAATGCATCACTTCACATTTATCCAGATTGAACTGCATCTGCTATTTCTCAGCCCAGCTAAGCATCCTATGTCATGCTGCAGCCTGCAATAGCCCTTGATACTATCAACAGCACCTCCAAACTTTGTGTCATCTGCAAATTTACTAACCCACCCCTCAATCTCCTCATCCAAGTCCTTTATCAAAACTACTAAGAGCAGAGGCCCAAGAACAGTGTCCTGCGGGACACCACTCAACACTGACCTCCAGGCAGAATACTTTCCATCTACAACCACTCTCTGCCTTCTGTCAGCCAGCCAATTCTGAATCTAGATAGCCAAAACTCCCTGTATCCCATACCTCCTGACTTTATGAACGAACCTAGTACAGGGAAAGTCACCAAATGCCTTGCTGAAGTCCATAAACACCACATCTACTGCTCAACTTTCATCCACCTGCCTTGTCACCTCTTCAAAGAGCTCAATAAAATTAGTTCGGCATGACCTACCCCTCACAAAACCATGCTGACCACACTTGGAATATTGTGTCCAGTTCTGGTTGCCCTACTCTAGGAAAGATACAGAGGGTTTGGAGAGGGTGCAAAGGAGGTTTACCAGGATGCTGCCCTTAATCACACTATGCTTTTCCAATTAGTCATAAATCTATCACTCCGAATTCTTTCCAAAACTTTGCTGACCACAGGCGTAAGACCGACTGGTCTGTAATTGCGAGGGATTTCCCTATTACCTTTTTTGAAAAGAGGAACGACATTCAGCTCCTTCCAATCCTCCGGTATGACTCCCGTGGAGAGTTAGGAAGCAAAGACTTTCACCAGCGGCTTAGCAACCTCCTTTCTCACTTCCTGGAGTAACCGAGGAGAAATCTGGTCTGGCCCTGGGGGCTTATCAATCTTAATGTTCAACAGAATTGCCAACACATCAACTTCATCAACCTTGATCTGTTCAAGTCCATATCCCAGCTTCTCATTCACAACAAGATCCCTTTCCTTAGTGAAAACCGAAGCAAAAAACTCATTTAGGGCCTCTCCTATCTGCTCAGACTCCATGCAGAGGTTCCCTCCACTATCCCTGATCAGCCCTACCTTCTCCCTGATCATTCTCTTATTCCTCACATATGAGTAAAATGCCTTTGGGTTCTCCCTAATCCTCCTGACAAGTCTTTCTCATGCCCCCTCCTGGCTCTCCTCAGTCCATTTCGGAGCTCCTTTCGAGTAAGCCTGTAATCCTCTAAAGCTGGGCTCGATCCTTGCTTCCGCCACCTTCTGTAAGCTGCCTTCTTAGTTTTGACGAGAAGCTTCTCTGTTCTCGTCATCCAAGGCTCCTTAATCTTACCCCTTCTTGCCTGTCTCATAGGAACAAATTCGTGCATCACTCGCAACAACTGCTCCTTAAACAGTCTCCACATGTCTGCTATGCCCTCTCTGTGGAACAATTGCTCCCAGTCTGTACTTCCCAACTACTGTCTGATAGCGTCATAATTTCCTTTTCCCCAATTAAAAGTCTTTCCAGGGTAACTGCTCCTTTCCCTCTCCATGGCTATGGAGAATGTGAGGCAGCTGTGGTCACTGTCAAGAGTGTTCCCCCACCACAACATCTGACATTTGTCCTGGCTCATTGCCAAGCACCAAATCCAAAATGGCCTCTCCACTCGTTGGCCAGTCTACATACGGAGAAAAGAAACCCTCCTGAACACACCTAACAAAATTGGCTCCATCCAAACCATCTGCACTAAGGAGGTTCCAGTCGATACTGGGAAAGTTGAAGTCACCCATAGCAACCACCCTGCTACATCTGCATTCTTCCAAAATCTGCCAGCTTATCAATTCTTCAATCTTCCTACTGCTGTTAGGGGGTCTGTAGAAAACCCCCAAATGAGGTGGCTGCTCCCTTGCTGTTCCTAACTTCCACCCATATTGACTCAGTAGACAAACACTCCTCAATAACTTTCATTTCTGTAGCTGTGATGCACTTGCTGATTAGCAAAGCTACACCCCTTCCTCTTTTTCCACCCTCCCTGTTCTTTTTAAAGATTCTAAATCCTGGAACATCTAGCAACCATTCCTGCCCCTGTGAAACCCACATTTCCAATATGGCCACAACATCATAGCCCCAAGTGCTGATCCATGCTCTAAGTTCATCACTCTTATTTCTGACACTCCTTGCGTTAAAGCAGACAGACATTAACCAATCCTTTTGTTTCAGCATGCGAGAAACCTTCCCAATAGATTCACTACATCCTGTCACTGTCCCATCTATAACTACCCCCCTCTCAGATATGTAGATCTGATTCCCACCCCTTGCCAAACTAGTTTAAACCCTCCCGAACCACACAAATGAATCTCCCACCCAAGACATTTGTACCCCTCCAGTTCGAGTGCAACCCGTCCTTCATGTCCAGGTCCCACCTTCCCCAGAAGGTATCCCAATGGTCTACGTATCTGAAGCCCTCCCTCCTACACCAGCCTCACAGCCCTGTATTAAACTGCATTCTCTGACTGTTCCTTGCCTCACTGTCTCGTGGCACCGGTAACAAACCTGAGATCACTACTCTACTCGTCCTGCTCTTCAGCTTCCACCCTAACTCTCCGTAGTCACTTTTCAGGTCCTCAATCCCTTTCCTGGCTATATCATTGGTGCCAATATGTACCACAATTTCTGCCTGCGCGCCCTCCCCCTTCAGAATCTTGTAAACCCGATCGGTGACATCCCAGAGGCAACATACCTTCCATGAGTCCCGTTCCTGACCACAAAATCTCCTGTCAATCCGTCTAACTATCGAGTCCCCTACCACTAGCACTTTTCTACTTTCCCTGCTTCCCTTCTGAGCCGCAGTGCCAGGCTCAGTGCCAGAGAGCTGACAACTATGATTTTCCCCTGGTAGGCCGTCCCCACCAGCAGCATCCAAAACGGTATACTTATTGCTGAGGAGAACGGCCACAGGGGATCCCTGCCCTATCTGTTGGTTCCCTTTCCTTCCCCTGACTGTAACCCAGCTGTCCTCATCCTATGTCTGGGGAGTGACCACCTCCCTTTACGTCCTCTCAATTTCTTCCTCAGCCACCCACATGATCTGCAATTCATCCAGATCCAGTTCCCTAACTCTGTTTTTGAGGAGCTGGAGTTGGGTGCACTTCCCACAGATGTGGTCAGCAGAGACATGTGTCGTGTATCTCACCTCCCACATTCTGCAGGAGGTTCATGCAACTGCCCTAACAGCCATACTCCGCTAATCTGAAAGCCCACACAGGACGAAACAAGAGAAGGGAAAAAAAAAGAAAACCTGAAAATTTACCGAGTTTACAGACTCTTAGCGAGGTTAGAGGTGGCGGGTGGGAGGGAAGCCCTATCGTGTAGGATCTCAGGTTTAGATCTCACCTACTTAAAAACTTCCCAGCAACCCTTGTTTCTCTCCACCCTCTCTCCTCACCGCTCTGTTCAAAACTTTTGGTTTTTTTTAAACTTACCTTCCCAGCAGTCCTCCACTCCTCAATCGCACTTCTCAGCAAATGGAGGCCCCGATGCGAGAGGTAAGTATTTTAAACTGTTACACTCACCTTCCCAGCAGTCCCCCACTCCTCCCTCACACTTCTCAGCAAATACATGTCTGGAAATGGAAGTGAGAAAGAGAAGTTCCATTTCACAGGACATTGGCATCAGCAGTGGGACAGCAAGAAATTGGGAAGTGCTCCACCTGATCTACGGTAAGATCGCAAGGTAAAGCTGGAGGCAGCAAGCAGAGGGACTCAGGTATTAAACATAGTAGAGATATGAAGCCAAAAGTTTTTCATCTAGCACTCAGGAGTAAAACTCAAGAAAAATCAAGGGTAAAAAGGAAGCAACAATTTGTACAGCACAAAAGGACATCACAATTGATTGAATAATGCTTGGCACGGAGAGCTGTAGGAACTCTACATTGTATTATTTAACCAATTAAATTTAAACCAAGCAGGTTGGCTGACTGGTCAGGGCTTTATCATGGTGGTGCAGCAGAAGTGGATAGGCTCCACACCTCTGATTGGTGAAAAGGGTGCCATGTGTGGACACATTCTTTGCCAAGGGCCTAGTGTGAAAGTAAATGGACCTTTTAGCACACATAGATGAATCACATTGCTAGCCTGACAATGTTAGAATTACACCAGAACAAAATTTAAAAGTCAAGGTTACTTTGTAGATATTATCCAACAGTTGAATCAAAGCCTACAATAGATACAACGTTGTGTTTTGCAAGCGGAGACTGATTGAGCCCCATACTATATATGAAAAGAAACTTGCTAATGTTTTCAAAGTTCAAACTTCCACAAAATACATGAGGTACAAGAGGGTGGTGAGAAGCAACAAAGGATTCACTAAAAATTGATTTTGGTGACGTTGTACATGATAGACAGAGCTATGTGGTCTTGCAATCAAAGGAGAAACCAAAGCTCTGTCATGTGGCCCATATTCAGTACTGAATTGTGGTGGACAAAGATCTAACCAGAGGAAAAGGCTCCACAAGTATTACAAACCTCAACAATGGATTAGGTCAGCACAAATGCTGAAGCATTTGCAACTACCTTCTACCAGACCTAATAATCAATGATCCAGAGACCTCCAGCATCACAGATTCGATTCACTCTGATATCATTAAACAGATAATCCTACAAGATAGATAAAAAGCTATAAGCTGTAATACTGAAGACCTGAACTCCAGAACTAGCCACACCACTATTCAATCTGTTCCAGTACAATTACAAAACTTGAATCAATAACAAAGAGAAACATGAGGAGATATGACCTGTCCACAGAAATCAACACAACATAATCCCATCAAAAGGATTCTGGGTAATCCAAGATGGAGGATGGGAAAAATTTCTGGCTGTAACAGCTGCTCCTTTATTGAGGTGCTGTAGGTGTTGGAGGAGATTTCCTTGAATTCCTTGAGTAGCAATTACTTTTGTATATGCTGTTGCAATGTTTTGGAACTTTGCTGTTTGAATTTGTGTATCGCTGGACATCGGAGTGAGTCTAGAAAAATTGAAAAGTGACATTCAAAACTGATCTTGGAGAAACTTGTTTGGGAAAGGTCACAGCACAGAATCAGACAAGTGGATTTTAAGTGAGGCCTTAAAATAAGTCTGCAGTAGTGAGTAGAGTGGGTTCTTTCTTGATTATATGTTTTATTGATTTATGTTTCTTGATTAAACTTAAAATATAAGCCAGAAGTATTAATTTAACCTGGAGCAGTGTTTTGCAGAGGAATAAGACAGTGCTATTTTCTGGGTCTGTAGATTGAAAGAAGCAAAAAATGGCCCTTAGTAGTGAGATGCTCTTTTTGTCAGATGTGGGAGTTTAGGGAGAATTTATGGGTTACTAAGGATTATATCTACAACAAGTGCCATTGGTTGCGAATCCTACCAGATCGAATGGATCGGTTGGAGGGGCAATGAGGAATTTACAAGAGCAAAGGGGTGTGATAGATGGCAGTTATAGGAAAGGGGAGGGTGAAGTCTCAGATACAGTCACATAGATGGGTTAACTCCAGGAAAGGCAAGAGGGGTAGGCAGGAGTCTTCTGTGGGCAGGGAGATAGTGAGGAAAGATTTCATTCTGACACTGGTACGGTTGAGAACAAAGGTAAGTCAACAGTCAGGGCAGGCAGGAACAAAGCAGAGAAGGTAAGACTGCATTAAACTGCATTTATTTCAATACAAAAGGCCTAACAGGGAAGGCAGATAAACTCAGGAATATGAGTTAGGAACATGGGACTGGGATATCATAGCAATTACAGAAACATGGCTCAGGGATGAACAGGACTGGCAGCTTAATGTTCCAGGATACAAATGCTACAGGAAGGACAGAAACGGAGGCAAGAGAGAAGGGGAAGTGGCATTTTTGATAAGGGATAACATTACAGCTGTACTGAGGGAGGACATTCCCAGAAATACATCTAGGGAAGTTATTTGGCTGGAACTGAGAAATAAGAAAGGGATGATCACCTTACTGGGATTGTATGATAGACCCCCTAATAGTCAGAGGGAAATTGAGAAATAAATTTGTAAGGAGATCTCAGCTGTCTGTAAGAATAATAGGGTGGTTATGGTAGGGGATTTTAACTTTCCAAACATAGACTGGGACTGCCACAGTGTTAACGGTTTAGATGGTCAGGAATTTGTTAAGTGTGTACAAGAAAATTCTGATTCAGTATGCGGATGTACTGACTAGAGAAGGTGCAAAACTTGTCCTACTCTTGGGAAATAAGGCAGGACAGGTGACTGAGGTGTCAATGGAAGAACACTTTGGGGCCAGTGACCATAATTCTGTTAATTTTAAAATAGTGATGGAAAAGGACAGACCAGATCAAAAAGTTGAAGTTCTAAATTGGAGGAAGGCCAATTTTGATGGTAATGGGCAAGAACTTTCAAAAGCTGACTGGGGGCAGATGTTCACAGGTAAAGGGATGGCTGGAAAATGGGAAGCCTTCAGGAATAAGATAATGAGAGTCCAGAGAAAGTATATTCCTGTCAGGGTGAAAGGAAAGGTTGGTAGGTATGGGGAATGCTGGATGACTAAAGAAATTGAGGGTTTGGTTAAGAAAAAAAAGGAAGCATATGTCAGATACAGACAGGACAGATCGAGTGAATCCTTAGATGAGTGTATAAACAGTAGGAGTACACATAATAGAGAAATCAGGGAGGGCCAAAATGGGACAGGAGATAGCTTTGGCAAATAGAGTTAAGGAGAATCCAAAAGGTTTTTACAAATACAGTAAGGACAAAAGGGTATCTAGGGAGAGAATAGGGCCCCTCAAAGACCAGCAAGGTGGCCTTTGAGTGGAGCTGCAGGAGATGGGGTAGATACTAAACGAGTACTTTGCATCAGTATTTAATGTGGAAAAAGAGAAGTGAGAAGTGGCTGATAGAGTTTAATTCAGATAAATGCGAGGTGCTGCATTTTGGGAAAGCAAATCAGAGCAGGACTTATACACTTAATGGTAAGGTCCTAGAGACTTTGGAGTGCAGGTTCACAGCTCCTTGAAAGTGGAGTCGCAGGTAGATAGGATAGTGAAGGCGGTGTTTGGTATGCTTTCCTTTATTGGTCAGAGTATTGAGTACAGGAGTTGGGAGGGTGGGTGAACTGTGAAGAGGATGCAGAAATGCTTCAGTGTAATTTGAACAAGTTGAGTGAGTGGGCAAATGCATGGCTGATGATACATAACGTGGATAAAAGTGAGGTTATCCACTTTAGTAGCAAATACAGGAAGGCAGATTAACAAGTAGTGGTGATAAGATTAGGAAAAAGGAAGGCTCAACAAGAGCTGCTTTTCTTGCACAACATTTGGTGAAAGTTAGCAGGCAGACGTAGCAGGTGAAGACAACAAATGGTCTGTTGGCCTTCAGAACAAGAGGATTCAAGAATAGGAATAGGCATGCCTTGCTGCAATTTACAAGGCCCTGGTGAGACCACACCTAGAGTATTGTGTGCAGCTTTGGTTTCCTTATCTGAGGAAGGATGTTCTGGCTATGGAGGAAGTACAACAAAGGTTGCCAAACTGATTTCTGGAATGGCAGTACTGACGAATGAAGAGTGACTGGATTGATTTGCACTATATTTACTGGAGCTGAGAAGATTGAGGAAGGATCTCAGAAGTCTATAAAATTCTAACAAGACCCGACAGGGTAAATGCAGGAAGGAGGTTTCCAATGGCCAGGGATTCAGAATCGGGAGTTTCAGTTTAAGGATACAAGGTAGACAATTTAGGACTCAGCTGAGTAAAAACTTCTTCACCCAGAGTGGTGAGCCTGTGGAATTCTCTAGCACAAAGCAATTAAAGCCAAAACACAATGTTTTCAAGGAGGAGTTAATGAGAACAGGTCTTTTGGCCCAACCAGTCCACACTGACCATCTGAAGAGTAACCCACCCAGACCCATTTTCCTCTGACTAATGCATCTAACACTACGGGCAATTTAACATGGCCAATTCATCTGACCTGCATATCTTTGGTCTGTGGGAGGAAATCGGAGCACCTGGAGGAAACCCACGCAGACACAGGGAGAATGTGCAAACTCCACGCAAACAGTCATCCAAGGCTGGAATTGAACCTGGGACCCTGGTGCTGTGAGACAGCAGTGCTAATCACTGAGTTACCATGCCGCCCCTTTTAATCTTTGATCCATTTACTTGATGAACTAAGAGGAGAAAGCAGGAACAGGGTACGGAGTTGGATGATCAGCCTTGGTCATATTGACTGGCAGACCAGGCTCAAAAGGGCTGAAAGCCTACACCTGCTCCTATTTTCTAAGCTTGTGTTATTGATTTAAAGGATAATCAAATTTATTGGGATCAGTTTACTTCCATTAAAGTAAATTATCACTTTGTAATATACGTTAAAGGTGCTTTCAAAGCTTTTCCAACAATGGCAGCGACATGTTGATGCTCTGTTGTATCAGTTGTTATGCGTTTATAATTGGAAATCTGATTTTCCCAAAGTGCTGAATATTCCCTTCCCAATTATCGGTTTCAGTAGGATAGTAGTAGTATTTCTGGAGCAACTTGCCTAATAAGTCACTTCAAACAAAAATACCAAAGCAGTCAGATGTAATAATGATTATCTTTCATCTGCTAACCATAAGCAACAATTATAACATCCTTCAAAAGGAAATTTGCTAAGTTTATTATTCATCAATAAAAGAAACAGAACTACAAGCATGCAGCCTTTTATTTCATTGCTTCTTCACAAGGCTAGAGTCTGCAGTTCACCACAATGCTATATTTTACAATATAATATGTTTTACAAATAACAAAACTTTGTACAAAAACCTCTGGATGTGCAAACATGCCCCATCTTATAGATCACATATACCCATTTGTTTCTTAAAATATATCTTCTAATAAAAAGGCATGCAAATAAACAAACTTTGGTACTAGAGTGAAAACTATAAGCATCCCTGCAGATTTATAAGCAGATATATGTGTGTATGTATATAATTATATATGTATAGCTTAATATATACACACACACACACACAAAATATACCAGTTTTACACACTCAGTGTGGGTTAACAATCCTTAATAAGCAACTGCAACTAACAAACTATCATTGACTTTCCTGAAAAATAGGCAAAATCAGTTTTAGAAAACAATTTTACAACTAGATTTTAAAGACTATTAAATGGGGTAGAAAAACACAACTTTGGAGAAATTAGAAAGTAAAGTCAGTTATACATAAACATTGATGCAAAATAGGAAATAGTTTTTCACCCATCACTCTTAAAAAAAGCAATACTTATGTCTTTATTATTTTTTGAGGGAATGGCAGTACAAGAGAAAATATCTACAACAATACACTAGTCTCACATTCATCCAAATCATATGTTTAAACTGCATTACCTGCCCCTTTTCATCGCCATGTAAAACATTAATTATTTATAAGCATTTTCAATCATGGAAATTGCTGACTTATTTGGAATATTGATTACTTTTTTGCTTCAATGAAATGTGTGGCTAAGTATGGTTATTAAAAAATTGCGAAAGATCATACATTAAGCAACAGGCAGCTACTCTTGACCTAGTATTCTTAGCTGCAGAGGTAATGCAACTGCCAACGGTTAAGAAACAACCATTAAATAAAAGCGTTTATACCATATTAATATAGGTGAGATATCCAATAACAAATATGTTGAGTAGGTATAATTCAGTGCAAACTATGTATGTGCAGTTACCTTTTCACCTTTAGACTTATACTGAATATCATCTTAAATCTGGTATAATTCTTCAGGTTTTTCCATCCATATTCTTAAGGTCTTGGTGTGGAATAGTTTATATGTGAGTCTTGAGTCACCACCCCAAATGTTCATTATTCAAACTTTACAATAGTTAAAGCAATATCAACTGTGCAAATTGAAAAAGTACTCTGTATTCAAAACAATGTGTTTGAAATAAAATTGCCAGCAGATGAATGCCTTCGCTATTAGGTTCATAATGTCTTAATGTGCAACTTTTTATTATACCACCTGATTTTAAATCTGGTTAGGTAGAACAATTATTTACAAGAGAAACAATGCAGGTGTCCTTCACAATTCCTTGCATGATTTCAAGGAATATCAATTGGCATTTGCAGTGTACAAAGACCTGTTAATTCTGACTCTGCTGAATGCACACTGAGGAACTTTACAAAATCATAATGAAATTAGTAGCATCCTGCTGCAAATTATTGAAAACCAAAAGAAAATGAAAGATGGACGGGTTCCAACGTGCTGCCTCTATGCCGTTTCTTTGACAGCGGCCATGGTGAATTTGCTCTGGTTCACGTTCTGTTGCTTGTAGCTTGCGAAGCTAGCGGTATGGATTGTCCGGATGCTCTTTGCACCTTGAGTCAGTGAGGTGGGAGAAACTGGGGAGGTGGAAGGGGATGAAGATGATGGAGAGGGCCTACCATTTGGAGTGTGTAGTGGGAATGAAAGAGGCTGACCTCTGCCTGTTAAGGCAGAGTTCTGAGCATGAAGCTTAAGGGAGCCATTAGATGTAGAAGGGATATGGGACACAGATGGAATTTGAACATTACGGCCAGCAGTTGGAGCGACAGAATTAGCAGTAGATAAGGGATATTTACTGGAAGTATTGAGATGGTTAGTGTTGTCATTGCTTGGAGCAGGCACAGAGCTACTTTTCCCAGAGCTAGAAGATAGGGCAGGGATCTTAGAAGCAGGTAAAGTAGGAGAGGTAACCTTACTCTCCCCACCAGCTTTCTTAGCACTTCCATTAGCCTGCAAACAAAGATGGCAGGAGATAAAGTTTGTCAGAAAGCCAGCAACATTTTAACCATGGGGCCTCCACAATAGCCCCAGGCAGACAAAAGAATTAACAGTGCAGAACCTTATTATCCTCGTGAGCCTTGCAGGAGTTTAACGGACCTGGTAAATCCCACAACATATAAATGTGGAAAGGAAGAAAATAAAAGAAAAAAGTATGAATATTAAGGATTATTAAAACCATGCTTTTCTACTATTAGAATGCAGGCATGAAAAGTGTCTAATTAACCAGTAATTCATACTCTAAATCATTCACTTGATATAAATTTCCACAGTAGTTAGTTCAGATGAGTCAGTACTGGTTATGGTCCGGTTAATTCAGCCATTCTAATTACATGCTAAAATCCTCTTAGAAAATAAATTGGAAACATTACAATAGCAAAATAGCAAGTTACTTGTTAAATAGTTTACTGCACAGAAGGATACAGACATACATCACCAAGAAGTTACTGACAGAGGAATGGGAAGATACAGCATTACAACAATGACACAGAACATATCACAGAGTTCATCAGGATTAAGAAGCTGATACCAGGTCCGGGTTCATAATTTAATTCAACAATTGAAATGAGATATAACAACATGGAAATTTAATGTCAACAGATGTAATTAAATTGACAAGTATTATAATTGCTTCATTATTTTCTGGACAGATTGCTAGAATAAAACTACCTGTCGGAACTGTCGCTGGGGGTCCTGAAGCTTCTGTTTTGTCACCTTTTCAGTAGTTCCTTGTTGATGCCTTAGTTTTGATCCTACGGAAACTGGCATTCTGCTGCTTGGGGACATCAGATGTGAACTCTGGAAGAAAGTTAAACATCATATTAAAACATGGCACAGTAGGCTCTTACTTCTGTGAACTTTTATGAATCACGATGAGGATTAGCAGATGTCCAGAAGATCAGAAAACACAAAGATTGGTTATCTTGTAGTATCTACACTGATCACCATTATCCTGTTAGGAAAAACAATTTGCCTTCCCATGCACAGTGAACAGAGTTACAGTTCCCATCTCTACCAGATGTAAGCTTGATTAGAGGGTGCAGAGGCAGAAAACCAGAAGTTATTTTGTAAGAAGCTTACATTACCTGAAGTTCAAACACCCAGTTAGACCAAAGCGTCAAAATACTTTGAAATCAACAAAAATCAAATTGCAATCAGATTAATTAACAATAGCTTTTCCCAACACCACTGTCCACCAAACCATTAAACAGTTATGCTTCAGCTGTTAGATGCCAGAAAGTGAAGTCACATCACCCGCATGAAGCAGATAATAAATAATGCGATAGGACACCTGTGATTCACTGGTTTTTGTGGAGATTTTTGGAAGTAGTGGTGGTTTGGTCTTGGTGTTTTGAGGTGCCTTTGCAGAGGAAAGCAATAGTTGTTCAGTAGATTTGATTTCATTCCATGACATAGCCCCTTGAGATAATTCAGAGCTTTGAAAAGGGCAGGTTGTGTAGTCTTCTTCCTGTTCTGCTATCTTTGGACTCATTTCACTGATTGTTGTTTCTAATTGTTTGATAGTTTGTTCAAGACTGTCTAAGGTCTTGTAAGTATTCTTTCGAATCTGATCAGTTCTGAAAGAATTAGGTATCACATCAGTGGAGTTATGTTGCTTTGATTGCATGGTTTTGGTAGAGGCTTCACCTTTGCAATTTGCTTGTACAATCTCAAAGCGTTTAGCTTCTTTGTGCTGTTTCACTGTTCCATCAAGTTCTTCTTCATCTTCATAAACCACTACCTGCAGGGTTTTCTTCCCGGTCTTTGTACCGGTTTTAATAGCTTGGGTCAGAGCTGCAAGTTGTTTTTTAGGGAATTTGAATTTAAACTTCTTCTTGTTATCTGCCTTATTTGTAAGCAAGCTTTCTGCACAATCTGATTTGGTGTCATCACTTTCTATTGGATCAGATTTACTTTCTTTCGGTGCATTAATTTCAGCAGAACTAAGTTGGATATCGTGGTCGTGACCACTGGATTTATTACATACTGAATTATTTGCCAAATCCAGAGTGGAAGAAATTCTGTTTGAATGTAGTTCATTATTATCCATTCCAGATTCGGATAATGTTTTTGTATCATTGGAGTGTTCCGCAACTTCACTCTCCTCGTCTATTCTCTCTTCTGCCATCATCCTCTCTAAATCTTCATCACATTCCTCAAATACTGTTGACAATCTTTTGTAAGCTGATCGGATATCCATTGGTTCATCAAAGATAATAATTACTGGCTTTTTGTCTGTGAAAAGCATGGAGTCTTCACACCCGGCCTCCTGACCTGCTGTCATTTCTCTATTTGCATCCACATTCAGAGTCTGTATGTCTTCTCCTTTCTTATTCACTAGATCAATGACTTCTCCACTGGACAGAGCCTGGACCTCAGTGTTTGTAATCATAAATGCTATGTTATCACTTGATGGTGAATCTTCTCCAGAGGAACTTGAGGAATCGACATCTTCCAAATATCTGACTGTACCTTTGTTCTTTGGTCTCAATATCACCTGTTGGCTGTAACTTTCCTTCTGATAACTCGGGTCTGCAGATGGCATTTCCCATCTTTGGTGACCAAACTTATTAGAAACTGAATCATGCTGGTCCAGAATTGTAGTGCAATGTTGTACTGCAGGTACTGTCATGTGTGTTCTCATAAGTGGGGAGAGAATGTTCTGTCCAACAACCTCCTCAGATGCTGAAATATTCACCTGTGGAGTTGACAGTTTGGTACATGGTGAAATAAAATGTTTGAGCTCACTTTCTGTTTTAAAATCTGTATCAGATTCTTTTTTTTCCACAGTAGGCACGTACTCTCTCTCTCGAGTGGAATCTTGCTCCTTTACAACAGATTGATGAACATGCATTTTGTTTGGCATAGGTCTCTCTTCATTTTCTAGGTATTTTGATGTATCCTTTGGGTACGTTGAAGGCACTGAAGTGTCATTGTGTGACTGCAACTCTATTTGAGAATGAACATTATGAAATATGAACACGTTGGAAGTCATCGGTGCATCATTAGGAATCTGAAAAAACAAAGAGAAAGTCTACAAATTCAAGAATATTTTGCATTTTCTTCCAATCAAAGTAACGATGGAACATAACAGAGGTTAGTAATTTATAATATAAAAATTTCTTAAGTATCACCATTTTAGGTTACTTACCACTGTAGAATCCAGCAGTGCCTGGTCTTCACTCTCTGTGGGTATGGCTTGTTCATCGACAATGCCTGATCTCTGCTAGGATATTTCATTTTAACAAGTTATTGCATAACAAATGCTCTGTATTTTAGACATTAACTGTACTTAAGCAATGCAGCTTACCTACAATTTAAGGTCTGCAATGCATATTGGACAGCCAGCCACTTATAACACACCTGTTGTGCTTCACACTAAATGCATTACATCACATAACTGAAAATCTCAAACCAACCAACGAAAATGGCTTAGAGCCATTATTCTTTTAGACGTGCCAGAACAAGCATGTGAGTTAAAATTGGTGTTGCAAAACAGGTATATCATAACTGAAAACCCCAAAATTATGTAAAGACTGGCAAAATCAGTGATTGCAGAATAAGCAAGTCTTTCATTAGCCACCGCAATCCAAAATCCAAACAGCCCTTAGCATTAGGTCTTCTAATACAATGGCAGCACCAAATATCACCAATAGTCAAAGCTCTGAAACCAAAACAGTAATTGTAACACCTTGGCACTCAACTGCCAAGCTAACAGAAGCAAATAAAACAAACTTCCTTTAAAAGTTACATTTTGTAATAGGCCATCTTCATAGAAATTTGTATTGTACCACATACAGCAAGCCAAATTATGATGCAAGTTTGAAAAATTGTTAGACATCTGTGATAACACTTTAGAATAAAATTGAGTCCTTTAGTTTACAAATGTTTTCCTATTTAATATTGGTTAATCATTTTATCATTATCTACATTACCTATCACCAGAAATGTAGGCAGAAATCAGTATTCAGTAAAAGGCATTGGTAGACTAATCTAACACAGCTGATAGTTATTCTTGATTTTGGATGAATGTCATTGAATTTTCTGTAACAATCAATAAAACCTGGTTTTTAGGCACCCAAAATCCTTCCTTTGCATTTTCTATAGTGACTGCACCTCTTACAGCAGTAATTTTATGCAGCAAACAGAGACGCTTGAATAGAAGCATCTTTTAATGTCATATATATGTATATAATAAAACATTAAAATACTTCAATTTATATTCCAGCATTTTATATAAAGTTTGTTCAAAATTGAAAGCACAGATGTTTAAAAATACATTACAAATGCAAAACTCCGCACTGAGATCAAACAAGCATCATTTTAAATGCCCATTATCTGAACTAACAAAACGACAAAGTTAAGGTTTTGTTTTGAAAATAAATGTGTAGGCTTCCAGAATTAGATTCAGTAGCTATTTTGTAATACAACTTGAACGCATGCTGTGCAATATAGCACTGTCATGTTTTTTCAGATAATAGGCATTGCATTGAATTAGTAGCCATGATTATCACTAACTTCCCACGAATTGCAACAAGTATAAGAATCAAAAGTAACGTGTTTTTCTTAGATTAAAATTGAAACAGAGAAACCACAGACAATACCAGTTTTATAGTATAGTCTCCTATTGCATACTTCATTTAATTCATTCAGCATTTGCGCATGGTTTTACATTTTATGCAGTTAAGATTGAGCTAAAACACATTTTGATACACTAAGTGTTTGATTTCTAGCATAATTACTTGGTTTTATTTTGAAAATCTTCACTTTCTCATATTACTCTTCTGATTTGCATGAGACAAATCAGAATTTCTTGCTAATGCTCGGAGTACAAGACTCCTCTACATCATTACCCATGATCGAGTGATTCAGTGAACACATTACTGTAGAATTTAAATTATATAAACTGAAGTGTAAATCAATTTTATATACATTTTATCAACGTTCAAACTCATTTAATAATGAACGACTGGTGCCTCTATCTTTCAGTGATAACAATAGACAAATTGGTTCAGAAAATAAGTAAACAAACTTTATTTAAAACGAGAAGGTTAATCTGATGTGCATTTCCAGTATAAATCTGGAGTGGACCACAAAAGAGGAGAAGAGATCGCCTGATCAGCCAGAAAAATCAAGGTTGTTTCCAATATAAAATTATCCCCAATTCATACAGCTTCTTTGGGATCATAGAAAAAGAATTTCAAACTCTATAGCATCTTGGCCAAAATAAGAATTTATTTTAGGAGCAGTTTAGTATGTTCTACCATTCTAAGGCATTAGAAAACAAAGGGCTAGTGCAATTAAATTTGCATGCTTGCAATGGAATGTAATTCACTGAGAAAACCAAAAGCAAAGATTCATGTTGATACTCAGCATTGATCATTTTTTGATCCCACAAAATCTCAAAAGAGCACTGGCAACAAAGGAACAGTCAGCATGAGCAAATGAATTGTCTCAAATAAGTACAATGATATTTTACACTACCTTAATTAAATCATCCATGTTGGAGATTGTCATAAGAATGCCTCAAAATATTTGCTTTTGTGTAACATTTAATTCTTGATGTGTGTTATGGAATTAATATATCACAGTTATGATATTCAAGAAAAGACTACAAACTGGATGCTTTGAACTCATGCAAACATTGTGCTCCATTATTGGATCCACAGTATTCCAAGGGTTCAATAATGTACAATATTTCAAAGCAAAACAATCTCTGAAACACCACATCTTTTACTTTTTTTTTGATTACTGATTGGTTTATGCAATCTGGTTGCAGATGCTAGAAGTGGTTAGCCAGGTGGCAAGCCTCTGACTCCTGGGCAAAAGGGAGGACTGCAGATGCTGGAAACTAGAGTTTAGATTAGAGTGGTGCTGGAAAAGCACAGCAGGTCAGGCAGCATACGAGGAACAGGAAAAAAAAATCGACATTTCGGGCAAAAGCCCTTCATCAGGCATCTGGTTCCTGGGCGGGTGAGTAGCTTGTGTGTTTACAATACAGGGAGAGAAACCTTCAAACTGCAAAGTCAAGTCTCTCTTTCTCTTCGACCCAGAAGATATCTAGATATTCTCTCCCACCAATTGATGCAAGAACAAAAGAACTAGGAGCAGAATCAGGCAATTTAGCCACTCTAAATTGTTCCATCATTTACTGTGATCAGGGCTGACCTCTGGTTGATCTCAACTCCATTTTTCTGACTGCTTCTCCTAACTATGCAACCCATTACCAATTAAACATCCTCTGTATCTCCTCCTTAAATTTGCTAAATGTCCAAGTTGTTGCCTCCACCTAGTGATGCCAACTGCCTGATATTTTCAGTTCTTTGCAGAAAACAATCTGGAAAGAAGAAGGTCAAGAACAGAAAATTTTAGGAAGTGAAGTGGAAACCTGATTGAATTCTATGCACCGGCACTATTGAACTGTGTTACACAGTACCTCTGCAATCTACAAAACTCATGTTTGTTTGTTTATGTCTGTCTACGTATGTACGTAGAGGTTTAGGAAATACGTTACAGCTTAATACGTACTATAGCAATGTTAATAATTCGCAATTTGTTTGCCTGAATAGTAGTTTCTTGTTAATTACAAAAAACTGGTCAGTATTTTCAATAAAACTGAGTCCATAAGGTAGGTAAATTGCAAACTTTGAGCACTTTGATTAAACCTTTAAATTTTTGTGATGGCGCTGGGAGTAGTGGGGGGCTTCAGAATCAGCAGACTTTCCAAAGTGGGTTGTGACACACTATCCTTTGCCAATTTAATAGGATTGTAGCAGAGAACTAGGAAAACTGCCCGATAAAGAAAATTGATAAAAGAATATTTCAGGCAAATAAAACAGTTCTACCTGCTGACAATAAAATCCCACAAGTTTAGTGTGTTGATTGCTGGCAAACTAGCAGAATCCTTTAGGAAAAGTAATATGATATAATTATCAGCACATGGGGAATATAGTGGGCATGTCAAAGCAGGGTAAATTTTAAATACAATACTTGTGGATTTACTTTATTTATTATTCCACTATGGATGTTTTCATTTTTTTTTAAAATGCTCAAACAGCTCATTAATAAAGTAAAGTCACCACACAGCAGTTGCTCCCTCATTACACAGAGACAACTGGTTGTGATTTAACCTGAACCAGTGTGGGAATTGAACTCATGCTATTGATACTAGTCTGTATCTCAAACGAGCCAATATGACTGAATGGATCCCCATGCAGAGTTAATAAACAATAAAAGGCAACATCCTTGCTGATGAGCTACAAATGAGGAAGACTAAAACTACTCACATGGAAAACCTTTTCTTGTTAGCATTTTATGCAATTTCACAAAGTGGTTTGAAGTAACTAATAATTGATTAGTAGAATAGAATGTAAGTACTGTTGAATAAAGAAATTTTGTTGAAATTTTTTATCTTGTATACATCAGGAGAATTCATTGATATTTCTTATGAAAAGAGACCAGTGTGTTTTATATTCTAGAAGAGTGTTTTGATTAATGGCAAGTGGACTATTGGCAGAGGTCTTGCTATGGAGGATACACCACTTAGATGATGACTACAGTTAAGTACCAAACTTTGTTCAAATTTAAACCTGGCATATTGGCTCTGATTGGCTCTGATTTAACCTACATGAAGGAATATAGTTGCAGTTGTTGGAAGTCAGTCATCTCAGCTCCAGTACCTCACTGGAGCAGTTCCTTAGAGTAGTATCCTAGCCCCAACCATATTCAGCTGCTTCATCGTTAACCTTCCCTCCATCATTAAGTTAAAAGTAGGGATATTTGCTGCTGATTAGACAAAATTCAGCTCACAACTCATGCTAAAAGAGGTCATGTACAAATATTCAGGCTTGAGCTAACAAGTAGTAACATTTGCACAACACCAGTGCCAAACAATGAGGGTCTCCAGAAAGAGAATATCTAATCATCATTTCTTGAAATTCAATGGCATTGCCATTTCTGCATCCCCCCTCTCATCTTTGGTTAATCATTGACCAGATATTGGACTGGACTAGCTATATACGCTATGGTTAGAAAAGCTGATCAGAGACTGAATCCTGCAGTAAAAATTCATTTCATGGCGTACAAAGGCCTGTCCACATCAATAAGGCACAAGTCAGGAGTGTGATGGAACATTCCCCACTTGCCTGGATTACAGTAGCTCCAACAACACTAAAGAAACTTATACTATTCAGGTCAATGCAGCCCATTTAACTGGCACTATCTCCACAAACATCTAAACTCTATCACTCCACTCATTGGGAGTTCAGAACGATGCGAGGAGATCTCATTGAAACATTCAAGGGGCTTGACAGGGTAAATGCTGAGAGGATGATTCCCCTCATGGGTGAGTCTAGGACCACAGAAGATAGTCTAAGAAGGGGTGCCAATTTAAGACTGAAATGAGGAAAACTTTCTTCTCAGAGGATTCTCTCTCTTTGGAACTCCTTGCCACCGTGAGCCTTTAGGGTGGAGTCCCTGTGTATACTTAAGGCTTTGGTAGTTAGATTTTTGATTAGTGGAGGAATTAAGGGTTACAGGGAAAATGCAGGAAGTGGATATGAAAAATGTCGTCAGATCAGCTTTGATCCTATTTAATGGTGGAGCAGCTCAAGGAGCCAAATGGTCCACACCAGTTCCTTTTTTGAAATGGTCTTATCCACACCCTTTGCTGCTATTAAGCACCAACTGTAATATGTATTATCTAAAAGGTGCACTGCAGAAATTTACCAAACCCACGTCCATCATCTAAAAGAAGGTGGCACGGTGGTTCAGCGGTTAGCACTGCTGCCTCAGTGCCAGAAATCAGGGTTCAGTTCATGCTTGGGCAGCTACGTGGAATCCAATGGGATTCTTCCAGGTGTTCCAGTTTCCTCTTACAGTCCAAAGACGTGCAGCTTAATGGATTGACTATGCTAAAATGCTCCACAGCACCTTTTTGATTTGATTTATTGTTGTCACTTGTACCCAAGCACAGTGAAAAGTTCTGTTTTGAGAGCGGTACAGGCAGATCATAAAAAAAACAGGGACATATTGATCATAGGGTGCTTAGACACAGCTGGGCTTATAAGGTTATGACTGCACAGGAGATACACAAAAGCAAGATTTGAAATTAGAAAGTGTGTCCAGGTTAGTGAAGACTAGGTAGTTTAGCCAAGGGTAGAGGTGTTTGGGTCTGGGTGGGATGCTCTTCAGAGGATTGAAATGAACTTGATGGGCTGAATAGCCTCTTTCCACAATGTAGGGATTCTATGATTCTATTCTATTCTATGACAAGGACAGCAGATACATGGGAACACCACCTGCAAGTTCCCCTCCAAGCCACTTACCATTCTGATTTAGAAATATATCACAGTTTGTTTAGTGTTACTTGGTCAACATCCTGAAACTCCCAGTCTAACAGAGCAGACCTGCACAAAATGGACACTAGCAGTTCAAGAAAGCAGTTCACCACTCCTTAATGGCAACTGGGAGTTGGCAATGAATGCAGTGCCAGCCTATGATGCCCACATGCTGTGAATTATAGTTGAAAAAATTAATCAGAGATTGGCTGTCCCCTGTTTTGTGGAGCAGGAACAAACCAACGTGTGTTTGTCTTTTCTCCCCTCTGTCTACATAGTAAACATTATTCTTAGCACACCCAATTTAAGACCTACAGTCAGGCTCATAGTTTGATGCACTTGCTTATTGTGGAAGCTGTATATATGAATTCACACAGTCCTCTCCTTTGCAGAGAGAAAGAACAAGGTCACACATTGTGAATATATTTAAACTCATCAACACAGGGATTAGCCATTCCCTGATTCATTTCACCAGGTAATGCATTGACCAATTTAAGATAAGTCGTCTATTTGAATTCAAACCAAACTTGGCAATGTAATTGAAGCATTTTACATGGCAATACCTCAGTTAGAGTCAATTTGCCAATTAGCTCTTTCTTCAAATACAATATAAACATATTGTTTTCTCTTTACTGAAAGCAACAATTGCTGGAGATCACAGTGGGTCAGACGACATTCATGGACAGAGAGCAAGCTAATGCTTAGAGTCTAGACTTTTTATCAGAGCTGAAGGGAAGTGTGGAAGGGACAGCGTTTATGCTACAGTTTGAGGCAGGGATGGGAAGAGTGGTGTGACGATAGAGGAGATGTAGGGTGCTGGTGGAGAAAGGATGTTGATCATTTCAGATTAACTGGCTGGAATGAGAGAAATACAGAACAATTGTGTGTTTCCTGCCAGACTGGCAAGGACAGTAACTGGGCTAGGGGGAGGGGCGGACATGCTAACAAACTAAAAGAAAAAGGAAGAAATGGTTCACAATCTGAAGATGTTGAACTCAAAAATAAAAGTGAAGGTAGTAAAGTGCCTAGTCTGAAGATGGGATGTCGTTCATTCAGTTTGC
Source organism: Chiloscyllium punctatum (assembly GCF_047496795.1). Taxonomy (NCBI): domain Eukaryota; kingdom Metazoa; phylum Chordata; class Chondrichthyes; order Orectolobiformes; family Hemiscylliidae; genus Chiloscyllium; species Chiloscyllium punctatum. The sequence continues at coordinate 85,300,594 of NC_092746.1, read as the reverse complement.
GCTGTGTTTCACTGGAACACTACAGAATGTCGTGGACAGACATGTGGGCAAGTGAGCAGGATGCTGTACTAAAATGACCAGTTATGGGAAGGTTTATGTCATGCTTGTGTGCAGACTGGAGATATTTTGCTCAGCGGTCACCCAGTCGGTGTTTGGTTTCTCCAATGCAGAGTAGGCCACATAGGGTGCAGTGAATACAATGCACAAGATTGGAGTGCTGCTTCACCTGGAAAGGCTGTTGAGGCACTTGGATGGTGAGCAGGGAGGAGGTGACAGGGCAGGAGTTTCATCTTATGCGGCTACATGGGAAGGTGAAGTGGAGAAGGGGAATGATGTTGGTGATTGTGGAATTAGACTCGGGTGTCCAGGAGGGAATGATCCCTGTAAAATGCAGACAGAGGGACTGAGGGGAGGATGTGTTTCGCGGTGTCATTCAACTGGAGTTGGCTGAAATGGTGGAGAATGATCCTTTGAATGCAGAGGCTGGTGTGATGAAAAGTGAGGACAAGAGGGACCTGATCACGGTGTTTAGTGTGATGGGAAGGGGAAAGTGTAGAAGCATGTGTGATAGATTGGATGCGGTTGAGGGCCACGTCAACCACAGTGGGCAGGAAACTATGGTTATGGATGAAGCAAGCCATGTCAGCAGCTGAGTTTTGGAAGGTGGCATCATCCAAACTGATGCGACACAGGTGAAGGAACTGGGAGAGTGGGATAGAATCCTTACAGGATGTGGGTGGGAAGAGCTGTAGTGAAGGTAGCTATGGGAGTCAGAAGCTTTGTATGGCAGTGGTCAGATTATTCCCAAAAATGGACACAGAGGTCAAGAAAAGGAAGTGATGTGTCAGAAGTGGACGATGTGAAAGTTATAGAGGGGTGGAAATTTGAGGCAAAATTAATGAAGTTTTCAAGGTCCTGGCAGAATCCACGTGGGTGCCCATAGCCACTTGTTTGACTTGGCAGAAGTGAGATGAATTAAAGGAGAAATTGTTCAGTGAGAGAATAAAGTTTACCCAGGCAGAGGAAAATGGTGGGGGATGGGCAGTGCTCAGGTCTCTGGTCGAGGAAGAAGCTGAGAGCCTGCAGATTGTCCTGGTGGGGGTTGGAGGTATAGAGGGATTGGACATCCATGGTGAACAGGAAACAGTTAGGGTCAGGGGAACTGTAAATTGTCAATATGGTGGCGTGCCCATCGGAGGAATTGCAGATGTAAGTGGGCGAGGACTGGACAAGTGGAGAGAGGATGGAGTCAAGTTAGGAGGAAACAAGCTCAGTGGTGCAGGAACAGGCTGATACAATGGGCCTACCAGGTGCAATCCAGTTTGTGGATTTTGGGAAGGAAGTAGAAACCGGAATTTTGGGACTGGGTGACTACACGGTTGGAGGCAATGGGACCAAGATCTCTGGAGGTAAGGAGGTCAATGGCAGCCCTGACAACTATGGCTTGATGTTTGGATGTGGGATCATGGTCTGGGGGTGGGGGGGGTGGGGGGAGAGGTGGGGGGGAGCAGTAGGAAGAAGTATCCGAGAGTTGGTATTGACCCTCCGTAGGAAGAACATCGGTGCGCTAGACTACAACCGCACCACCTTTGTTGGTGGGTTTGATAACAAGGTTAGGGTTGGACCCAAGAGTGAAGTGCGGCAATTTCAGAAGGGGACAGGTTAGACTGGGTGAGAGCAGCAGATAAATGATACAACCAATGCCATGTGAACAGCTTTTAATGAAGAGGGATTGGTTATTTCTTGCAAACTGTCTAATGAGTAAAAGATAAACAGCTTCAACAGAAGCAACTAAATGCATATTCAATAGTGTTGGTCATTTTTTGTACTCAATAAATAAATTCTATTTTAATAGACCTAGAAAAACTTGTACATTCCATTTTGCAATTACTGCACCATTTCCTTTAAATAAAAAATGAAACATGGGAGTTAGAGAGCAATAAGTCTGGAAGCTTCCTTGTCTTACCACCATATGGAATTGTAAGGCAAGTATAATTTGCTACTTATGTTTGTATCATAAATAAAATCAATGTAACTGATTGAAGGGAAGAAGGTGGAAGAGAAAAGTGGGTTCATACAATAGATTTTACTGCCCCAAACCCACAGAGCTGGGCCAACTTCTACCTTCTCAGCAGTATTATTTTCTGCCTCAATTTGGAAATCTGTTTCTCTGGCCAGTGTTCAGAATTAAAATAAAGCATTTAAAATCATTTTATTTTAGTATTTAATCCAATTTTAAAGGAGAAAAATTTAATTAACACTTAATAGAAAAAAAATTAATATCTGGTAAAGGGTAGTGTTCCTCAGCATTGAAATGTTCACAATCACCTTAGAGCTTACTTAAAGCATATAGGAAAACATATAGGGTTCAAAGAATGTTAGAAATCAGAGCACAGAGATGATATTTGATTAGTATTGAAGCAGAAAAGATTGGAACACAGCAAGATCATAATCTGTAACCATTGATGTTACCTTCTTTTCTTTGGCTGATAATAAAGCTGTGGACTTTACATCTTTGGCTTGGATTTCAACTTTCGGTTGTTCAACAACTGTTTTTGAACTTACATCCGTAACTGAACATTTCTGGAAAGCCTGAGAGATTAAAGTACATGATGTTAGCTAAAAATCATATAACTTTAGTGCAGAATCTAGGAATTCCACTACTGAAGCTCAGGCACAAAAAGAAATCAAAATCTGAGGTCAAACCTTGCTGTGAGGTTAAAAATTACACCCACTTCCAAAAACTTAAATCAACAAGCACAGGGTACATATCACCAATTCAACAGCAGACTGCTCAACGTCAACAATGACCAAGTTTGTGAAAAGTTTAATTGCAAAGATAGCAGTTTTAAGTTTACTGAATACCAACAAAGTCTGCAAATGATGTCAGCTGTGGCTCAACTGGCAACACTCAGAAGACTGGCTTTAAGAATGAAGCTCCTATACAGCAAACTCAGTTTTCATTATTTGCAAGAGATAGAAGCAATGGACTTCCTGCAGATAACAAAAGATATCCCCCCAAGTTCTGCAAAAGACCAAAGCTGGTCAGATGAGACAATAGGAATTTCAAAAAAAAAAGGTGGCGGGGGGGGGGGGGGGGGGGGGCCTCGGGGTTTGGGGCCAACATCCTGAATACACAGATATGTGGGTAACAAATTAGCAAATAATGAGGACCTTAGCTATTGACAGATGACTATATTGTTGGAGGTCATTTCGTTCAATGAGATGTAAAACTGAGCCTCTGACTGTCCTTTCAAGTAGATGGAAAAAGCCCTGTGACTTTTATCTCTAGTATCCTCACTAGTATTTATTGGTTAACCAGCAACTCTAAAACAGATAAGGTGGCCATTACTGCATTGCTGTTTGGGAGCAGTTATGCCGATATTTACTGATGTGATTCCTGCAATACAACAACCCTTCAAAAGTACTTAAGCAAATGTATAGCACTTTGCAGTAACCTGATGTCACGATAAATACTTTATAAATGCATTTTTTCCCCAGAGATCAACTTCCAATTGGCAATTACTTTTAATAAAAACGGAATAGAACACAAGCTTTGGGAAGGTTCACTTCTACTGCAGAGAGTGTGTTGTTGAGACTATATCTGGAGTAGTGTGTAAGTTTTGGTCTCTTTATTGGGGAAAAATAAAACTGCTTTAGAAGAAGTTCAGAGAAGGCTCACTCGGATTGTTTCTGTGATGAAGGGTTTACATTTAGAAAAGTTGAAACAGATTTGGCCAATATTTACTGGATGTGGCTGTTGATCTTATTGAAAACTAAAAGATCTTGAGGGTACTCGATAAAAGGTATCTTGGGAGGATGCTTCCTCTTGTTGGGCACATTAAAACAAGAGGACATAACATAAAAATGAAAGGTCTTACTCCAAAGTTAATTACATTTTGGAATTCTCTTCAGAAAGTATTGAAGGCTGTGTCTTTAAATAAATTCAAGGCAGAGTCAGATTTTTAATGGACAAGGGAGTCTATGTCTTTTGGGTGCAGACAGGAGAGAATGAACGGAAACCAAAACCAGACCAGCCATAATCTTATTGAATGGTGGAGCAGGCCTGTATCACCAAATTAACTACTCCCGTTCATACAATTTACAACAGACAATAGGGCAAATTTAGAGTTTGCCTCAAAACTACAATTTGTTTGAAAAAAACTGATATCACAGATTGGTGTAAAAGCTGTACAGGGCCCTGGTGAGACCACACCTGGAATACTGTGTGCAGTTCTGGTCTCCAAATTTGAGGAAAGACATTCTGGCTATTTTAGGTTCACTAGGTCAATTCCTGAAATGGCGGCTCTACCTTATGCTGAAAGACTGGAGCGACTGGGCTTGTATGCCCTTGAGTTTAGAAGACTGAGAGGGGATCTGATTTAGACATAAGATTATTAAAGGATTGGACACTTTGGAGGCAGGAAACATGTTTCCGCTGATGGGTGAGTGCCGAACCAGAGGACACAGCTTAAAAATACCGGGTAGACCATTTAGGACAGAGATGAGAAGAAACTTCTTCACCCAGAGTGTGGTGGCTGTGTTGAATGCTCTGCCCTAGAGGGCAGTGGAGGCCCAGTCTCTGGATTCATTTAAGGAGGAGGAGTTGGATAGAGCTCTCAAGGATAGTGGAATCAAGGGTTATGGAAATAAGGCAGGAACAGGATACTGATTGAGGATGATCAGCCATGATCATAATCAATGGTGGTGCAGGCTCAAAGGGCAGAATGGCCTACTCCTGCACCTATTGTCTAAAAAAGGTTACTAAACAGGCAGGTTCTTCCTTTCATTCGTAGGATGTAGGCATTGCTGGCTGGGCCAGCATTTATCACCCATCCCTAGTTGGGCTTGAGGTGGTGGTGATGAGCTATCTTCTAGAACCATTGCAGCTCATGACTGTTGTGGGTTGGAAGGGAGAAAGTTACCATTTATAGAATACACCAAGTTGCTGAACTAAGTACCAAACAATGTTAAATTCATGTAGGACAGCTAAGTGGGTCACCTTCTTACAACAGATTTGTATACAAATAGAATTTATGCATTAAGTGTTACATTCAGAACGTCACAAATTCTGTTAAACATTTTATTTTTTATGGTACAAACTGTACATAGGTGCAAAATGAGATACTTGGCAACAATATTGAATAACAGTCTCTATAGTGAGGTATCCCTTTTTGGCAACAAATAGAAATCATTCCACAATGAACCAGAGTTGAATCATTCATAATACTTCAAGCTTTTAGTGTCACAGACATTTGTAAATATTGTCTAATCTGTAAATGTTTGCAGTTATTCTAAATCAGCATACCCTCTGACTCATCTTGATCAACATATGGGATCACATTGAAAAGCACTGGACATAGGTTCGCTAACATCTCTCCCAAGCTGACCCCATTGCTATGGGACCTGGAGAGTCCTCTTTGAATTCCACGTTTACACATTCTATAGTATTTTCTACACAGGTAACAATTTAGCTTTAGATTTAGATTTTTTTTTAAAAAATCACTTTACAAATTGAAATATAGATTAAATTTGTTCAGAATCATTCTTTTAGAAATGAATAAGATTTCTGAAGTCCACTATTAACACATGTTGTTACCACATCTGATCAGGATACAAAAAGGTGTTTCCCTCTCCCTCACCCCTCACTTCATACCCATTGCCTGTAGCTCAAAAATTCCTCAAGTGCACAGATTGCCTTCTGTACAGGACTTTTGTAAGCTTTTTAAGTTCAATAAAGAGAATTAAAGTTTTTTTTTATATAAGCAGCAGAGAATTAACTGCAACAAGTGTAGAGTCAGAGTCATACAGCACTGAAACAGACCCTTTGGTCCAACCAGTCCATGCCAACCAGAATCCCAAACTAAACAAGTCCCACTTGCCTGTGCTTGGCCCATGTCCCTCCAAATATTTCTTATTCATGTCTTTTAAACATTGCAACTATACCCACATCCACCATTTCCTCTAAGTTCATTCCACATACAAACCACAGCATAAAAACAAGATTGCCACTTACGTCCTTTTTTAAAGCTTTCTCCTCTCACACATGCCCCCTAGTCTTGAAACACTCCAACCTAAGGAAAAGACACCTGCCATTAACCATCAACCTCATGATTTTATAAAAGGTGACCACTCAATCTCCTACGCTCCAGTGAAAAATGTCCCAGCCTATCCAGCGTTTGCCCATAACTCAAACCCTCCATTCCCAGCAACGTCCTGGTAAAATCTCTTCTGAACCCTCTCCAGCTTAACAATATCCTTCCCATAACAGAATGACCAGAACTGGACACCGTACTCCAGAAGAGGCCTGACTAACACCCTCTACAACCTCGACACAATAACCCAACTCCTATACTCTAAAGGTCTGAGCAGTGAAGGCAAGCATGCTAAAACACCTTCTTTAACACACTGTGTACATGTGATACAAACTTTAAAGAATTATGTACCTGAACCCCTAGGTCTCTGTCCTACAAAATTACCCAAGGCAATACTTTTAAGTGTACAAATCCTCCATTTTTGTGTTTTACCAAAATGTATTACATCACATTTACTCAAATTAAAATCCATCTGTTACTCTTCAGCCTAGTGATCCAATTGATTAAGATGTCTTAGTAATCTTCGAAAACTTACTTCAATATCCACTACCATCAACCTTGGTGTCATCCACAAACTTAATAACCACGCCTCCTATATTTTCATCTGAATCATTTACATAAATGACAAACAACAGTCGATCCGGTACTGATCCCAGTGAAACACCACTAGTCACAGGCCTCTAGTCTGAAAAACAACCCTCCAAGGCCATGAAATGACCTTGGTAAGTAGGGTTAAAGAGAATACCAAGGCATTCTATAGATACATTAAAAACAAGAGGATAACTAGGGGGAAGGTAGGACTACTCAAATGTAAAGGAGAGAACTTGTGCTTGGAGGCAGAGGACGTGGGTGAGATTCTAAAGGAGTACTTTGCATCGGTATTCACCCTGGAGAAAGACATGGAGGATTGTGAGATGTGTGTGGAGCATGCTAATATGCTTCGTAGATTAAGAAAAGAGGTATTGGCTCTCTTGAAGAGCATTAAAGGTGGATGAGTCCACACAGCCCAATGGTAACTCCCCCAGGCTCTTGAGAGAGGCAGGAGTGGAGTTTGCTGGGGTTTTGACCAAGATCTTTATATCCTCATTAACCACTGGAGGGGTCCTGGAGGACTGGCAAGTAGGTAATGTTGTACCTCTGTTCAAGGAGGGAAATAGGATAATCCAGGAAACTACAGACTAGTGATCAGTGGTTGGGAAGCTATTTGAGAGGATTCTTAGGCATAGGATTTATGCGCATTTGGAAAAGCATGGCCTAATTAGAGAGAGAGTCAGCATGGCTTTGTGCAGGTCAGGTCATGTCATGTCCTACTAACTTGACTGTCACCTCCTCGAAAAATTCAAAGGTGATCAATGAGGGTAGAGCGGTGGATGTTGTCTACATGGAGTTTAGTAAGGCTTTCAACAAGGTCCCTCATGGTAGGCTCAGCACAAGATTAAGATGCATGGGATCCACATTTTGGCTGCGTAGATTCAGAATTGGCTTGCCCATAGAAGGCAGAAGGTTGTGGTGGGTGTTATTCAGGCTGGAGGTGAGAGACTAGTGGTGTCCCACAAGGATACATACTGGGACTTCTGCTGTTTGTGATATACATAAATGATTTAGATGAAAATGTCGATGGGTGGGTTAGTAAGTTTGGTAAAAACAATGACTGCAGATGCTTGAAACCAGATTCTGGATTAGTGGTGCTGGAAGAGCACAGCAGTTTAGGCAGCATCCAGGGTTTGTAAGTTTGCAGATGACACAAAAATCGGTGGAGTTGTGGATAGTGTAGTAGGTTCTCAAAAGGATACCACGGGATATAGATCAGTTGCAGATATGGGCAGGTATTGAGGTGCTACACTTTTGGGAGATCAAATATCAAGGAAATGTATACAATTAATGGCAGGACTCTGAACCTCATTGATGTGCAGAAGGATCTTGCGGTTGAAGTCCATAGCTCCCAGATAGCAACCACACAAGTAGATAGAGGATAGTAAAGAAGGCATAAGGCATGCTTGCCTTTATTGGTCGGGGAATTGAGTACAAGAGTGAGGATGTCATGTAGCAGCTTTAGGAGACATTGGTTAGTCCACACTTGGGGTACTGCATTCAATTCTAGTCACTACATTATAGGAAGGATATGGACGCTTTGGAGGGGGTGCAGACGTGGTTTAGCAGGATGCTATCTGGAGTAGAGGGTATGAGCTATAAGGAGAGGCTAGAAAAACTTGGGCTGGTTTCGTTTGAGCGGTGGAGTCTGAGGGCGGGGGGGGAACTTGATAAAAGTCCATAGAATTATGAGAAACATAGATAGGATGGACAGTCAGAATAATCTTTTTTTAAAACTGGAGTTGAAATGTCAAATGCATTTAAAGGTTAGCAAGGAAAATTCAAAGGAGACGCAAGGTGCACTTTTTTTTCCACACAGGGTCTGATAAGACTCTGGAATGCATTGTCAGGGTGGTGATGGAGGTAGATACATTAAAGGACTTTTAAATAAGCACATGAATATGCAAGAAATGGAGATATGGATCAAGGGCAGGCAGAAGGAATGTGTTTCATTTGGCGTCATGTTCAGCACAGCATTGATGAGTGAAAGGCCCCTTCCTGTGCTGTACACTTCTATGTTCTACATTCTATCACACGGTCTGATTTTGATTTGGAGATGCCGGTGTTGGACGAGGGTGTACAAAGCGACGCTCCAAAAGCTAGTGTGCTTCCAATTAAACCTGTTGGACTATAACCTGGTGTTGTGTGATTTTTAACTTTGTCTGATTTTGTTAAGCCAATTCTTTATCCAATTAGCAAGCTCACCCTGAATCCCATGTGATCTAACTTTACTAATTAGTCTACCAATTAGTCATAGGCTTTAGTAAAGTTCAAGTAAACAATGTCTACCGCTCTGACCTCAAATCTTCTTGGATAAGTGGGAGGGCAAAAAATGCTAGTTTTTAAAAAATAATTTGGAGAGGCACAACAGCTCAGTGGTCAGCACTGCTGCCTCACAGCACCAGGGACTCTGGTTCAATTCCACCCTTAGGTGACTAAACGTATGGAGTTTACACATTCTGTGTCTGCATGGATTTCCTCCGGTTGTGCCAGTTTCCTCCCACAGTCCAAAGATGTGCAGGTTTGATGGATTGGCCATGCTAAATTGCCCATAGTGCCCTAGGTGAGTTAGCCATGAAAAAATGCAGCAGTAGAGGGATGGATCTGGGGTGGGATGCCCTTTAGAGGATTGGTGTGGACTCGATGGGCTGAATGGCCTGCTTCCATACTGTAGAGATTCTATGATTTCTATGAAAGCAGAAAATAGCACTGCAGATGTATGGCCTCATTTGTGCCACAAAAGGCAGATCCATTTCTGTATAGTTCAGGCTTTATGACAGTGCAAAATGTTAACTATGTGGATTGTTTGAATGACACGGTCTTGTGAAAGTGAAGTTTTCCAAAAACTGTATCTTCAAACAGGTTAGGTAAATTTAAATTGTTGTGCATTGTCCTTTGTCTAATTCTTCCATATGTAATATTATACCAAGCTTCAAGTGCTAGTAGTTTGCAGACCAATCTTCTAAGACAATGTAAATTTATATTAGTGAACACAAATTCAATATTCAGAGAAAAAAAATGAAAATTGAATTTAATACAAATAAAAATACCAACACAAAGCATAAGAAATGCAAATCTGACACACAAATCAGGAAAGCATTAGAAGTCATAACATAGATTACAATCATACTGCACTGCATTTGGTGGAATTTCTAGAGAGGTTCCATCTAGGATTACAGTATTCTAGTAAATAGCTACACTTCCCTTTGTGACAGGTTTACTGCAGAAGTTTTTTTCCCCCAGCTGCCTGTGAGCACTTTAAATCAGTCTTGACAACACTTTTCACCAAAATGATACTATTTGAAAGGAAGGATTTTACTTTTAAGACAACGTGAATACAAAGGCTCCATTATCTTTGTTCATCCATCGAATTGTTGGAATCAAAGTCTGCACAGCTTCCAGTCAGTGATACTTTTGTCCAAGTGTTTTGCTTTGCATTTTGAATGACAGCCATTTTTATAACATCTTTTCTCCAATTTTTATATTTTGAAATAATTATATTTGTCTGTAGTTCATTTTTTGCTCCAGTTTGATGATCATATTATTAACCTCTGAATCGACAAGATCACTGGGTTATAGCTGCCTAACCTGTTTCTGGGCATCATCCAAAGCGACTTCAATATCAGTGCTCACTCCCTGTGGGCAAAGAATCTTTGTCTACTCAATGCCATCAAAAAGCACAGCTTCCTGGAAGAAATCCAAATCTGTGGAGATACTGGCACTCTCCCGTTAGAGTACCTGTGCATTTTAGATTAGATTAGATTCCTACAGTGTGGAAACAGATCCTTCGCCCCAACGAGTCCACACTGACCCTCTGAAGAGCAACCCATACGGACTAATTCCTCTCTAACTAATGCACCGAATACTACTGACTTGCGTTTCTTGCCATTTCTAACTCCCCTGGCTTCTGGTCATCTTGACAATTTGTCAACTATATAAATTGGTTTCAGTGACTTTTTTTCAAATATACATAATATGTTTCAACAGTTCATAAATTCAACCTTCATATAAAAAAATATTTTGCCAGAAGCAAGGCGTGGGCTCTCATGTCACAAATTGGCAGGTTATACAACAAAACAAACTCTCACTGATCAAGAATATCATTTTTCAAAGCTCTCAAAGGCATCATTGCATAACCTGCATTTAAATTGTTTTTCAAAAGATATTTCTATATCCGCAAATTGGTAAAATAATTATTTTAATTAAGTAGGAGTTGAAAACCCTCTTTAATGACTTATTTTAGAACATTTAAGTGAGAATTTTGCAGTGAGGGTGAACTCCCCACACAGCCTGTGCAGACTTGCTTCTCAGTCTTACAAGAAACTTTTTATCACATCACTCACTGTTTTTGATTTTGGGATGGAATCAGAAATAAAATGCATTTGTGTATGTTCTAACCATAAATCCCAGTGTTGCTAAGTACTTCAAAAGGCATTAATAATGTGTATTGTTTGATATCTTCATCATATGTAGAAACGAGCAGCACAATGCTAATGAAATGCTACCAAGTCATTTATTAGATTAACTCAACCATAAGCATTCATTCCAGCTTCTTCATACACAGTGCAAAATAGCCAGTTGAGACTTTATTCACACCACAATTTGGCTTTCTTTACAAAAGCATTCTGTACCTAGTACACTCAGACAGACAGGCATAACAATTTTGCCATCAAAGTAAAGAAAGGGATACAACACAACAGGTGCTGCAAACTTCTTATTCACATCAGCCAATACACCAAAGACCCACTGCAGGTAAATTGGGCTGACAGGCATTTCACAATACAGCATTCAAATGGAGGTCCCAGCTTGCCTTGTCATGTTAAGCAGCAAACAGCACTTGTCAAGTAAATCGCAGCACATGTGCCAGGAAGAATAACGTGCAATAAAAAAGTTTGTGAAAACATCCATGAATAATTCATAATGATGTTGCATCAAGTGTGATCAAGTAACCAGCTGACAAACAAGTTCTGATGTGGACATCCTTTCAAACACATAGCTAATACAATTCCCCCACTCTAAAGTTAGACTGTACCAAAACTACTCAATGTACTGACATTTCTTTGGAAGCACATTTAAACAGCACAATTCATCATTCACAAGCAGTTTGCTTTTCTCAAACTATCAGCACGGTGTCTGACTGAACAAAGGAAGATACATTAATAAAAATTTGTAACTGAGGAATAACCAGTTTTTTTAAAAAAAGTAATGTCTGTAAGTGAACATACTAGTTGGACTGGAGCTCCATTTTGAAATATACAAGACCAATCAGCTCACTAATGTCTCTTTTACAGGTTTCAGGGTTTCTTCTCTCTTCTGGGAAAATGGAGCAGTTACAAAAGCTTTTCTTTTCCCTTTCCCATTCCCATATTTTATCATTGCTAAAACCTTACTAATGCCGATTTTCATTATTGTTCTGTCTATATTAGAAGATGGTTCTTTGAAACAGGCATACAGGATTTACAAGTTCAGGTCAGAAGCAAGGAAGTTACAATAAATGTTTTGTATAACACTTTCAGCCTCAAATCGGCAGATTTTTTCTGACTCTGGGCATCAGTTGTTTGAAAGGGTGAGGAGGCTTTGGGAAGTGTTCAGAAAGATTGATGGGAATGAAAGAAGGGATGAGGGTGTGGGTACACAGGAAAGGATGGGGCTATTATTTTTGAGGAAAGAAGGTTGAGACAAGATTTGACAGATGTTCAAATTAATGAGGGATCTAGGTGAATTACACAAAGATAAACTGTTCCCACTGTCAGAAGGATCATAAAGACAGTGGAAAATGACTTACGGTTAAGAACAACTTTTTTTAATGCACAGAATCATTAGGTTCCAGAATATACTGCCTGCAAGCAAGGTGGAGGCAGTGTCAACCATAATTATCAAAGAGGAATGGGATCAGTTCCTGAAAAGGAAATTGTTGCAGGGATATCAGGAAAGGGTGAGGGAGTAAGATTGAGGTGCTTGTGCTGATGACCATCTTAGACATGACAGGCCAATCAGTCTGCGTTGATGCTGTATCCCTTCAACAGTTCTACCTGACCTATTGTTTTGCTGCTAAATGTATGCTTTATATTGCAAAGAAAAAGTCAGCAATGATGGATTAATTGTGCCTCAAAGTAGCAAAGCAATCACACCAGCATAGAAAGTCAGCTTTCTAAATTCATAAACATGACCAAAGACCCTTACTTGATGTTAGTGAAAGATTATTTGCGGCCAGCCCATTAGTAACCTAACCCAAGATCCAAACTTGGCTGTCATCATGATTTGGAGATGCCGGTGTTGGACTGGGGTGAATTGAGCCCTCCACTACTACCTGAAGGAGCGACACTCCGAAAGCTAGTGTGCTTCCAATTAAACCTGTTGGACTATAACCTGGTGTTGTGTGATTTTTAACTTTGGCTGTCATCAGTAACTCATCAAAAGGGACCCCAGGAAGCTACCCCCTAATAGTTGTTTTGATGCCTTCAACAGCTCTGTTATTGGTTTATTAGATTGCTGGTTTGTCTCTATACAGAGACTGCTTGGTGCAATTCAATTTGATACTTTGGCTGTTTCTGATCCTGAAGTCTTTAAAATTATACAGGAGAATCAAAGCAAATTATACAGGAGAATTCATGGTAAAGCACAACATTCCAGGGGCCACATAGGACTCCATAAGTGTTCAAATTGATGCAGTTTAGCACTTAGTTGCCATTTATACACCCAGACAGCCGCTCTAATGTAAATGGCAATGAAATGTAGTGAATTACTGATGTGATCCCAAGAAGGTGATGTGCACATTTGGCAGCATTACCTCCTTCCTTTTCACAAAAGTGAGAAGAACAGGGTGTTAAAATGTTATGCCAACTATGTTTGTTAGTTGAGTCAGTTGAATAGTTTAACCTCCCGAACTAGCCTATCAATTTTATACCAGTTACCACTGAATCAAATTTGCGAGCCGAAAGCAAATACCATTTAAAAATAAGCATGCCCATGTAAACTTATTTCTACTGTATTCTCTTGTTTTCAGTTAACTCCATTGCAATGGATTTGATTGTTCATCTATACATCAGAATAATTTCCACCACACTATGACCTGAGACACGACTGCAAAATAAAAACATCAGCTGCTGAAATAGCAATGTTACTTTAAATCTTCTAAAGACCCATCATGAAATGATTTTATGCATAAATACAATGACAATGTTTCTCATTTTATAAATTTTAGGATAAGTTACTTTTGTTTTGCCCCTTTGATCTCCTCCATGGACCAACTGAGATCGATCACTTCTCAGCCTGTTGTCAATGCTATTCCCAAACTCAAAGCAACCTTCTCCAATTTTTTTTAGCACTCTTTATTCCACGTTCTGTCTCTTCTATCAGGTGCAGTCCACAATGCTAGAACTGACCCTGGGAATTTGAAAACTTTCTGTCTAGCTTTGGATTTCGATTATGCAGCATCAGATTAGAACATAATAGCGCAGAACAGGGCCTTCGGCCAATCTGCAAAACCAATCTAAAAAGCCCACCTAGCCTACACTATTCCATTGTCATCTATATGCCTTTCCGATGACCATTTAAATGTCCTTAAAGCTGGCGAGTCTACTACTGTTGGAGACAGGGCATTTCGTGCCCTTACTACTCAGAGTAAAGAAACTACCACTGATATCTGTCCAATATCTATCACCCCTCAATTTAAAGCTAAGTGCCCTTGTGCTAGCCATCGCCATCCGAGGAAAAAGGCTCTCACGGTCCACCATATTTAATTCTCTGATCATCTTATATCCCTCTATTAAGTCACCTCTTAACCCTCTAACGAAAACAGCCTCAAGTCCCTCAGCCTTTCCTCATAAGACCTTCCCTCCATACCAGGCAACATCCTGGTAAATTGTCTCTACACCCTTTCCAAAGCTTCCACATCCTTCCTATAATGCGGTGACCAGAACTGTCTGAAATAATCAGAGTGTAGCTGCACCAGAGTTTTGTACAGCTGCAACATGACCTCATGGCTCCAAAAACTCAATCCCTCTACCAATAAAAGTTAACACACCATGCGCCTTCTTAACAACCATATCAACCTGGGCTGCAACTTTCAGGGATCTATGCACATGGACTCAGATCTCTCTGCTCATCCACACTACCAAGAATCTTACCATTAGCCCAGTACCCTGTATTCCTGTTGCTCCTTCCAAAGTGAATTACCACACTGTTCTATATTAAACTCCATTTGCCACCTCTCAGCCTAGCTGTGCAGCTTATCTAAATCCCTCTGGAGTCTGTAACATCCTTCAGCACTGTCCACAACTCCACCGACCTTAGTGCCATCTGCAAATTTACTAACCCATCCTTCTACGTCCACATCCAGGTCATTTATAAAAGATGACAAACAGTGGACCCAAAATAAATCCTTGCAATACACCACTAGTGAATGAACTCCAGGATGAAAATTTCGCATCAACCACCACCCTGTCTACTTTCGGTTAGCTGATTTCTGATCCAAACTGCTAAATCTCCCTCAACTCCCATGCCTCTGTATTTTCTGCAATAACCTTACCAAACGTTTTACTGAAATCCGTATACACAATTGCTTTAGCCTCATCCACTTGTTTGATCACCTTCTCTAAGGACTCGACAAGGTTTGAGAGGCATGACCTACCCTTCACAAAACTGTGTTAACTATCCATAATCAAGTTATTCCTTTCTAGATGATTATATATCCTCTAATAATCCTTTCCAAAACTTTGCCCACAACAGAAGTAAGGCTCACTGTTCTATAATTACCAGGGTTGTCTGTACTCCCCTTCTTGAACAAAGTGACATTTGCTGTCCTCCAGTCTTCTGGCATTATTCCTGTAGACAATTACAACATAAAGAGCAAAGCCAAAGGCTCTGCTAACTCCTCCGTAGCTTCCCAGACAATCTTAGGATAAATCCCATCTGACCCAGGGGACTTATCTATTTTCACACTTCCAGAATTGCTAACACGTCCTCCTTATGAAACCTCAATCCAGTCTAGTCTAATAGCCTGTATCTCAGTATTCTCCTCGACAACATTGTCTTTTTGCTGTGTGAATACTGACAAGAAAAATATTCTTTTAATGCCTCTCCTATCTCTTCAGACTCCTAGACTTACAGTAATGTTTTCTAGCCACTTGGTCTTATCATTAATGTCTGAATTATCCATAACCTCAGATTCATTATTTGCATTGCAAAAATACTGAGTACTCCAGGAAAAACTTTAAGCAATTTGACAACATCTGCACTGGTTTCTTAAACAGGTTACAAAAAGTTTTTGCACTGTTTTATTTCTACTGATAGTTATTATTTACCTGTAGTTCTGCCATTATCCGGTCTCCCTCATCCTCATCTTCCTTGACAGCAGAAGCTTCTACTGGGGCAGAAGTCAAAGCCAATTCTTTCACTTCCACAGGACTTCTTGGTGACTTCAGGGGTGCTGAACTATTCTCTTCAGGCTATCAAATAATAAAAATGACATTGTTCTATTGGAAATTGTCATATGCAACAATCTTACTCGGAGAATGACGGGTATGGAAAGTATCACACAGGTGCAGGAGGTGATGCTCTTCTGAAGTTAGACCTCAGGTACACAGTACTGCAGCAAGTTGCAGGAGCCTTTACTCTGCATCTAGCTCCACCCAACTCTGGATGTCTGAACTGGATGTGCTTACTCCAGTCCCTACATATCTTTGCCTAACAGCACAAAATTCACAGCGAAAAACAAAGAACGAACATTTCAAAATGAAAACTCTCTCAATTATTTTACACATTACCATATCTATGACAGTTCTATGGTACACTCCAAAAATTCAACAAATCTATATCCTGAACAAAACGCTGAAGTTAGAAAAAATGGTCCAGAAACAAAAAATACTAGAAAGAATCAGCAGATTTGGCAGCATCTGTGAAGAGAGAAAAACAGTGATCATTTCAGGTCAATGGCCCTATATCAGTAGGTTCTAGTGTTGGGTCATCAACCTGGAATACTCACTTGGTTTCTTTCTCCACGGATGCTGCCAAACATACATTACTACAGAGGATGCGACAAACATTAGTCATAGAGGTAGTCAATGTTACCCCATTGCTTAAAAAGGATAACAGGGATAACTGAAATTACAAGGCTTTGAGCCTCAGATCAGTGCTGAGAAACTATTGGAAAAGATTCTCAGGGACAAGATCTATATGTATTTTGAAGTGAATGGACTTATTAACAATAGACGGTATGGTTTTCTATGAGAGAGGTCATACCTCACGAACATGACCGTGTTTTTTGAGGTGACAACGAAGATGATTGATGAAGGAAAAGCAGTTGTTGTTTTCTACATGGACTTCAGTAAAGCCTTTGACAAGGTCCCTTATGGCAGACTGGTACAAAAGGTGAAGTCACATAGTATCGGGTTGAGCTGGCAAAATGGATACAGAACTGGCTTAGTCATAGGAGACAGTGTGTAGTGGTGGAAGGATGCTTTTTGGAATGGAGTGTTGTGACTAGTGGTGTCCCACAGGGGTCAGTCCTGGGACCTTTACTGTTCATGGTCTACATAAATGATTTGGAGGAAAACACAGTCTAATTAGTAAGTTTGCAGATTATACAAAGATTGAGGGAGTTGCAGATAGTAAAGAGGATTGTCAGAAGACATAGATCAGTTGGAGGCCTGGCCAGCAAAAACGGCAGGTGAAGTTTAATCCAGACAAATGTGAGGTGATGCATTTTGGAAGTTCCAGTACAGGTGGAAATTATACAGCGAATGGCAGAACCCTTAGAGTATTGATATGCAGAGGGAACAGGGTGTGCAGGTGTACAGATCATTAAAGGTGGCAGCATGGGTAGGTATGGTAGCAATAAAAGGCCTATGGCATGCTTGCCTTCATTGGCAGGGGCATTGAGAAGGATAGACAAGTTATGTTGCAGCTTCGTAGAACTTTAATCAGGCCATATTTTGAATATTGTGTACTGTTCTGGTCACCATACTACCAGAAGGAATGTGGATGCTTTGGAGAGGGTACACAGAAAGGTTTACCAGTATGTTGCCTGGTATGAGGGATTTTAGCTATGAAGGAAATGTTGAATTGACTGGGTTTGTTTTCACTGGAATGCAGGAGGTTGAGAAGCAAAAAGACGTGAGAGGCAAACAGTGCCTGGAATTCACCGTCACAGGTTGTGGTGGAAGCATACACAAAGGCAGCATTCAAGAAACACCTGGACAAAAACATGAATAGAAAAGGAAGAGAGGGATATGGATCCTGTAAGTGAAGACAGTTTTAGTATGGAAGGGCAAAATGTGTTGGGGCAGGCTTAGAGGACTGAAGGGCCTACTCCTTCGTTGGTAAATCAGGAAGGAGGGAGAGGGGAGATTGGTGAAATTATAAGTCAATAGGGAAGTGATACTGAGCAAACAATGGAAGTGCAAGCTGACAAAACTGGTGAATTGCAAGCCCTGGTCAGCCATCTGTTTTGCTTTGGCATTCCCACTGGGCAGTTCCCTGGAACCGGCCTTCTTATCCAGAGTTAATACTGTTTAATTTGATTATTTTAAAACTTGAAACATAACTCTTTTTCTCTCTTCAAGTTCAATGTATCTCTTCTTGGGATCCCAATCTGAAGAATCATGTTTGACTTGAAACATTAACTCTGGGATGGATTTTATAAGTAGTTTGGGCCAGGATCTGGAAAGGTTAGAATTAGGGTTAGCCACATAGTTAAACATAATTTGTCCTGGAAAATCTAACAGAGTTCTTTGATGAAGGTTAATATTTCAACCTTCTGAAAATCCCTGCCTTCAATGAAAGAAAACTAGCATCAACTCAGAAGATATGATTCAGCAACAAAACTAATCAGCCAATACATCAAGATGTGCATGAAAAAGATAATTTAATCTAATGAAGCGACATCTTGCCATGCTTCTGTTCAGCTAGGGATAGGAAAACCCAAAAAGATGTGCCCCAAATATGTAACCTGTTTATTAAGATGGCGGTGGAATAGGACACTCCAGCCAGAGCTTGTCTGCTCCACCCATTCTTTTTCTTTATTTTCTCCCTCTCTCCTCTCGGCCTCTGACACCCAGCCCCAGCTTCTGAAGCAGGCTCGGCAATTGGCAGCCCAAAACAGTGATCACAGCAAATGGAGCCGGTCCACTGGTGACCAGCGGCCTGAGTGGGAACACTGCAATCAGAGCAAGGAGGCCAGAGCCAGCAGTAGTCAGTAGTCAGACCATGTGGAGGCCTCCCATGTTGGTCTGCAGCAGAGAGACACTGATGTTTGTCTTTTTAATTTTGCTTCTTGTTTTTCTGATCTATATACTGTACTTATACTGCGTATAGCTGTAACATTTTTTTTTTCATTTTTCTATTCAGTAACTAAAGATTGTACCTAGGTACCTTTGTACCTAAGATGGTGACTTATAAACTTTTCACTGTACTATGAGTACGTGACAATAAAGCAAATTCAATTCAATTCATTACATTAACGTGGTGTACAAGGATTTCCAAGAGGCATTCGAGAAGGTGTCACAATACAGACTTGTGGGCAAAGTTTGAGCTAAAAAATTTGGAAAATGGAATTGGCTGAGTGGCAGGGAACAGTAGTGGTGAACAATTTTAGAATTTAAAATGTTTTTAAAGGAGTTCCCCAGAATTAATGTTAGGAATTCAGTTCTTCCTCATAATATATTAAAGAGACTAATGAACTTTCAAGAATTTGTGGATGACATTTGGGATGGCACGGTGGCTCAGTGGTTAGCACTGCTATCTCACAACACCAAAGATCTGGGTTCGATTCCAGCCTTGGGTGACTGTATGTATAGGGTTTGCATATTTGCCTTGTGTTTGGGTTTCCTCCCACAGGCCAAAGACATGCAGGTTAAGCAGATTGGCTATGCTAAATTGCCTACAGTATCTTGGATGTGCAGGCTGGCTGGATTAGAGTCATAGAGATGTACAGCATGGAAACAGACCCTTCGGTCCAACCCGTCCATGCCAACCAGATATCCCAACCCAATCTAGTCCCACCTGCCAGCACCCGGCCCATATCCCTCCAAACCCTTCCTATTCATATACCCATCCAAATGCCTCTTAAATGTTGCAATTGTACCAGCCTCCACCACTTCCTCTGGCAGCACATTCCATACACGTACCACCTCTGCGTGAAAAAGTTGCCCCTTAGGTCTATTTTATACCTTTCCCCTCTCACCCTAAACCTATGCCCTCTAGTTCTGGACTCCTCGCCCCCAGGGAAAAGACTTTGTCGATTTAACGTTCGTGAGAAGATTTGTAGCTCGGGTGCTCGTTGTTGTGGTTCTGTTCGCCGAGCTGGGAATTTGTGTTGCAGACGTTTCGTCCCCTGTCTAGGTGACATCCTCAGTGCTTGGGAGCCTCCTGTGAAGTGCTTCTGTGATGTTTCCTCCAGCATTTATAGTGATTCAGAGGTACGATACTTTGTCTCACTGTTTTTGTGTCTCTTCTGTCAGTCCATTGTTCCCGAGTGTGCGTTCTAGTGCTGCTAGGAACTCTGCTGTCTTGGCGTCCCTGTGGTTGTAGTCGAGTCCCTTGGCAGTATTGCTCTTTCCGTGTCTGTGAGCTGTCTATGGGAGAGGTTTCTAACCCAGGTGTGTGTTGGGACGTCCTCTCTGCTGTGTGTTAGTTTGGCCATTTTTTTCTTTTAGTGACGTTTTCTTGCGGTGTGTGGTCCTGTTCTGTACTATGGTGACGGCCTGTTCTATGGTCCGGGTCCATTCCTGATTGGTGGTTTTTGAAATTAAAGATTTTTGGCGTGCAATTTCTTGTCTGTATTTGTGAAGTCTGTTGTGACCGTCTGTAATCATTACCTGGATCATCCTGAATCCATTCTGTCTGGCTGTGTCCCTGGCTTGTGGGTTGTTGACTGGTGGTCTGTATCTGACATGGTGGAAGGATTCGATTCTTTCGGCATTCATGCAGGAACTGGAGTTGTTCGTATCACTACAAGTCACTATAAATGCTGGCGGAAACATCACAGAAGTGCTTCACAGGAGGCTCCCAAGCACCGAGGATATCACCTAGACAGGGGATGAAACGTCTGCAACACAAATTCCCAGCTCGGCAAACAGAACCACAACAACTTTGTCTATTTATCCTATTCATGCCCCTCAATTTTGTAAGTTAACCCCTCATCCTCCGACGCTCCAGGAAAAACAGCTCCAGCCTGTAGCTCAGATCCTCCAACCCTAGCAACATCCTTGTAAATCTTTTCTGAACCTTTTCAAGTTTCACAACAACATCTTTCCGATAGGAAGGAGACCAGAATTGTACGCAATATTCCAACAATGGTCTAACCAATGTCCTGTACAGCCACAACATGACGTCCTAACTCCTGTACTCAGTAGCCTGACCAATAAAGGAAAGCATACCAAACACCTTCTTCACTATCCTATCTACCTGTGACTCTACTTTCAAGGAGCTATGAACCTGCACTCCAAGGTCTCTTTGTTCAACAACACTCCCTAGAATTACCATTAAGTGTATAAGTCCTGCTAAGATTTGCTTTCCCAAAATGCAGCACCTTGCATTTATCTGAATTAAACTCCATCTGCCACTTCTCAGCCCATTGGCCCATCTGGTCCAGATCCTGTTGTAATCGGAGATAACCCTCTTCGCTGTCCACTACATCTCCAATTTTGGTGTCATCTGCAAACTTATTAACTGTACCTCTTATGCTCGCATCAAAATCATTTATGTAAATGACATCATCCCATGATTAGCCATGGGAAATGCAGAGATACAGGGGAGGGGCTATGTGGATGCTCTTCAGAGGGTCAGTGTGGATTTGATGGGCTGAATGGCCTGCTTTCACACTGTAGGGATTCTAAAAATAAAGTGTTTCCTGAAAGAATGAAGTAGTTAGAAATAGTATATTTTTCTTTATCGGTATTACTTTCGATTTATTTGATAGTAAATGTGACAAAAGTGGGCCTATTGTTCTTAAATATTGTTTGAGAGAAGTAGCACAGCCAGGACCATCTTCAATATTTATAAACCTTTAAGATTACTGGTAATTTATTAATTGGGAAACTCTAGATATAACTGTTGCTGAGACGTGTTGGATACGTTTATTTCCACACTTTAAAAATATTGGTATGCATTGTGGCACTGTATAGGTGCTAAGGCAAGATGAGCGTGGTGCTGGAAAAGCACAGGAGGTCCGGCAGCAGGAAAATCAACGTTTCGGGCAGGAGCCCCTCATCAGGAACCTTCCTGACTAAGGGCTCCTGCTCAAAACGTCGATTTTCCTGCTCCTCGGATGCTGCCTGACCTGCTGTGCTTTTTCCAGCACCACTAATTTTGTCTCTGATCTCCAGCATCTGTAGTCCTCACTTTCGCCTGTATAGGTGCTTACACTTGCTAATAGAATGGTAGGGTGTTGCAGCTACATTACCTTCTCAAGATGGTTCTCAAATCCAGCTGGGGAGTGGAGAGAAATCTTCAAGCAAAGATTCCCACAAGGGAGCAAGAAATAGATTTTGTCAATACTTTCAGACAGGCCTAATGGCCAACCAAAAGAAACAATGACTTAATTGAGAGAGCAGATTACTTGCAAATTCTGTATGAGAGAAAGATTAAACTACACAACAATGGGGTTGAAAGTACATCTCATCAGATGTTACAGACTTAACAGGAGATAATTATAGTTCGCTTTGAGAGGATCCCTGGAGTGAAAGACAGAAAAATAACAGTTTGAGCCCTCATCTATGTGTGATATATAGATACTCAATAGAAGCATCTGTAACTGGGTTGAGATTACTTTCATGCATCAGGAATTTCCCCACCCTGTTCAATATTTCGATTCACAGAATTATTTATTACCCAGAAGCAAATACCTACAGTAACAGGGTTGCCTTCTTTCCTTGCTGTAAATATAACTTCTCCTGATCTTGTAGTCGTCAGGCCAGAACCAGGTGGATAGAATCTGCGAGGGGGTGGAGGTGGTGGTGGAGATTTCATGGATTTCTCATTTCCTAGTTCAGGCAGTATTATCTCTTCTGCAAAAGACAACGCAGAATGCGTCATTATACTAGATTCAAAATCAGTACTGACTGCATGTAGGCAGATTGACGTCAAGAATCATCATCCAGGGGTCAGACTAAAACAGGCTTAAATATTACCCTTTTGTTGTTGTTAGGTCTTTAAAGACTTGGAAAATAAGCAGTGCTGTCAGTATGTAATCCTGTGCATCACTGGTTCTTGAGATTATTTCAAACCTTTATTTACTTCCAACTGAGGTAGATATTAACGGAAAGTAGGGTAATTTTATTTAATGACACTTTATTACTTACAGAACAACTTGTTACTACTCTACTCGGAACCTTATCCTTTAATCGCCTATTATTTCTGTGAACAGGCCAGTGACTTTGATGTTGACTGTTCTTAGATCGTGTTCAGGAAAATTTCCTCCAGTCCAACAAGATCTGATATTTCGAAACAAAGCAGATCAAGTGTCAGTGGGGGATCAATGCAGAAACAGTAACCAATGAATCATAAGAAAAAGGAAAATGGGCAATGCAGAGTGAGAAGTAGTAATAGAATGGAGGCTCAGTGGTTAGCACTGCTGCCTCACAGCACCAGGGACCCGGATTTGATTCCACTCTTGGGCAACTGTCTGTGTGCAGTTTGCCCATTCTCAGTATGTGTAGATTTTCTCTGGATGCTTGTGTTTTCTCCCACTGTCCAAAAAAAGTGTGTAGCTGAGGTTGATTGGCCATGCTAAATTGCCCATAGTGTTTAGGGATGTGCACACTGGGTTAGCTATGGGTAGTGAATTCTGGGTGGAATGCTCTTCAGAGGGTTGGTGCGGTCTCTATGGGTTGAATGGCCCACTTCCATACTGTAGGGATTCTATGGAACGTAACTGGAGGACAGCCAACTTCAGCAGGACAAAAACAGTTAGATTAGATGGATTGGAGCCAAATGTTGACCAGAGCTATGGTAGTTTGTTAATGGGCTATCTTCAAAGAGGGCACAGTCAAAGAATATGCCCTCAAAATGAAAAGGTAGGATAAACATATCACAAATTTCACGGATGACAAACGAACTAGAAATTAAGTAGAAAAATTACACTCACCACAGATGACAGGAACAAAATAGAATTGAGAACCAAGCTGAACACAATGCTCAGCAGGGAAGTTAGAAAACAAATAAGAGCAGCAAAGAGGGATTTTGAATAAGACTGGCAGCCAGCAAAGGAGAATCCCAGTCTTTTTAGGCACATGAATAAGGAAAGGATGTAAAAAAAGGAGCAATGCTGATTAGAGACCAAAAAGGAGATCTACACTTGTGACTGAAGTATTAAAATCAATATTTTGCATTGTTTTTAAACAAAGGAGCAGACCTTACCCAGGCTACGGCACTGAGGACAAAACTCAGTTAGGTGAAGAGTTCAAAGCTGATAAGTAGAAAGCATTAACTAAGCTGTTGGCACTTATAATTGACAAGATATCTTGCCCAGAGGAGATATGTCCAATTATCACATGGACATACCCTATATACTCAAGTAATAGTTGAATTATTTTGACTTCTTTTTAAGGTTAAATTTATGGTGTTGATGACTACATGGATCATACTTTTGAGGGACTGAAATTCATGCCTGTCAAAATTCATACCATATCATTAGCAGAAGCCCATTTGATCTCTAATCAAATAAAGAAAAACAACAAATTATGGTGTTCCACTCTGGGTTTGCAGAATTACAACAGCCAGCGGACTGGAAGACCAGGAGCAGAGTGGGGTGGAACAGAACAACCGGCAGACTGGAAAGCTGGAGTGAGATGTGATGGCCAGCAGACTGACTCAAACATTCATCGGTTATCTATGAAGAACTAGGGTCAACTTTTACATGAGATTGCCAATTACTGGAGTATATACGACATGTGGGTTAATTAGGGATCCAGCATGGAATTTTTTTCAAGCAAAATCATGTTTATCCATCTAGACTTCCATGAAGTGGGAAACAGAGAGGGTTGATGAAAGTTAACACTGTTGATGTGATTAGCATGAACCTATAAAAGTCATAAAATTCAAAGCCACACAAAAAAAAAAGTGACGACTGCAGCTGCTGGAGATCAGAGTTGAGAGTGTGGTGCTGGAAAAGCACAACAGGTCAGGCAGCATCCGAGGAGCAGAGGCATAGACGTTTCAGGCATAAGCCCTTCCTGATGAAGGGGTTATGCCCGAAACATCAATGCTCCTGTTCCACGGATGCTGCTTGACTTGCTGTGCTTTTCCAGCACAACACCCTCGACAACGAAAGCCAAACAAAACACTCAAGAAAGCAACAGCTCATGTAATGAGAGAGTCAATAATAACATGAATGCAAAATTGACCGAATGATAGAAAACAGAATAATAGATATTTTTCAGTCTGAAAGGAGGTTTGAAGCGGTGTTCCCCAAAGATAGATATTAGAAGCTTTGCCTTTCCCGTTATATATTAATTATCAAGATCGTGTGGAGGGGACAATTTTAAACTTAATGGATCATACAACATTTGGAAGCATTGTAGACTGAGTGGAGCATAGTATTAAACCTTTAAAAAGAAAATTATGAGGTGATACATTTTAGTGCAAAGAATCTGGAGAGACAATATACAATAAAAGGCATAATTCAAAAATGTGTACAAAAGCAGAGAGACCCAAATGTATATGTGCATAAGTTATTAAACATGCAGGAGAACACAAGAGAACGTATAGAAAAGCACATAGTAAACTCAGCTCTATTTATAGGGGTATGGAATCCAAGAGTAGGGACGCATTGCTGAAGCTCTACAAGATATTAGTTGAATGGCTGTGTGCGCACAGGTCTGGGTATCACACTTTAGGAAGGATACAAACGTATTAGAGAGAGTGCAGAAAAGGTTTATGAGAATAGTTTCCGAGATGAGAAACTTCAGTTGAAGGGAGATTGGAGAAGTTAGGCCTGTTTTCCTTCAAGGGAAGTGGGCTAAGAGGCAACTTTTAAAACCTCAGCCAAATTATGAAAGATCTGGACAGAAGAGACAGGGAGAGAAACTTTTCCCTCCAGTGAAATGATCAAGAGCAGGAGACACAGATTTAAAGTGATTTGTGAAAGTAGTTAGTACAATGCAAGAAAACCTTATGTAATGACTGCTTCAGTTTTGGAACGTACTTCCTGGAATTGTGATGGAGCCAACTTCAACCAAGCATTCAGAAGGGAACCCAAAGATTATTTAAACATAAGTAAATGTATTGGGTTACAAGGAAAGGACAGGGAAACGTACTAAGATATGATGTACATACGGAGAGCTATTTCAAACACAATGGATTGAATGGCCTCTCCTACAACACAACAATTCTGAGATCAGCTAATTAAAACACCTCAACCTACATTTTTTTCAATCAAGATGTTAATCTGCATACCTGGTTGTTTTAACCCATCTGGTTCCTCTAGCTTTGTAATTGATTTCTGTTCAGGTTCTACTTCCAAGCTTGGGATTCCTTTCATCATGTTTGCCTGTGCCTCCTCTAGGAGTCGCTCAAATTCTTTTTCATCATACTGATTCATATTTTGTCTTTTTTCTTCCCACTCTCTCTCTGCTGCCTATAGTCAAAAATAAAAAAATGTAGCTTCTGAGCTTTAAGTACAATTCAACTGGGTTAAAAATATACAAGGATAAAGCAAAGGAAAAAAACTCAAAAAAAGGACCCACAAGGTAGAGGCCATTTAATAACCAATTCAGAAATTAATCACAAGAATACCTCTATGGTCATTTTCCGGTGAATGCCCTTTTTGGTACTTGCAGCATGAATTTCATCAATGAAGAGATTTTGACCAGAAGAAACTTGAGTAGTTGATGATGAGCTCTGAAACTGGTGACCTGGAGCACTTTGGATTGGAGGTATTCCATCTGTTGATTCTTGGGATCGTTTTGTCACTGCTGGAGAGGATTGAACCTGTTGAACTGGTGCATTTTGGGATTGTTTGGGCATAATCAGAGGGCCCTGGGTAGGGTGCAATAACACTGAGGAGTGATGAGATTGGTGAATTTGGACAGGAGAACTTTGGACTTGGTGGACGACCATGTGTGACTCTGATTTCACCACAGAATTCTGCACCTCATGCAGTGACCCTGAGGGGCTTTGAGGCCCAGTTGCTTGTATGAAATTAGTATACTCCTGAACTTGCAAGGGAGAATCTTTGGACATTTCGGACTCCGAAATGGTGGTTACAGTTTCTATGATGCTTTTCTGCAATGAAGGTTTGGATTCTGTTCCTCTTGAAAGGTCTTCAGTTACAAGTCTGTGAACAAAGTGAAGCATTTTAAGACCTAAGCATTTGGTTCAATGTACATTTACACAAACCAAATTAAAAAAAGGCATTCTTAAAAGAATACTGTTGACTCCCTTAGGGTGCAACTTCAACATAATCAAACTTTACATTTAAATTGTGAAATGATATCTATTGTATTTCTTTCAACTCACCATAGGTATTGATGGACTAATACTTTACTCAGCATATGACAATTATCAATGGTTGTGATCAGTTGAACAACTCATTGAGGGAACAGGTTCTACAAACATCCTCATCTTAAATAATAGGATTGCCCAGGACATCAGTGGAAATGTCAAGGCTGAAGCATTTGCCAGGAAGATAAAACATCGCGGCCTCCTCCAGAGGTCCTCTGCATTACAGATGCCAGTCTTCAGCCAATTTGATTCACACCATGTGATGTCAAAAATGGCTGAAGTCTCCAGACACTACAAAGGTACAGGCCATGATAACACTCCAGTAGCAGTATGCAGATGTGCACTGCTGAGCTAGCTGCATCTCTCGTCAAACTGTTCCAGCTCTGCTTTGACATTAAACCTAACCAACAATGTGTAAAGGTGCCCAGATATGTCATGTCCATAAAAATCATGACAAATCCACACAGAATTACCATCCATCAGTCTGTTCTCAAACCTTAAAATGATGGAAGGTGTCATCAACAGAGCTATCAAATGGTAGTTACACAGCAGTAATCTGCTCACTAAGGTTCAGTTTGGGTTCTGCCAGGGCCACTTGACTCCAGTCCAAATACTGATGCAAAAGCTGAACTCCAAGAGGTGAGATGAGAGTGAGTAGCCTTGACATCAGTGGATCATTTAACTAAATATGGCCACAGGACGGCCTGAGCAAGACTGAAGTTAATATGATGTGGGAGAAACTCCCCAATGATTGAAGTTATATCTAGCACAATAAAGGAGGACTATGGATGTTGGATTTCAATCAAGTTCACCCTGAAATCTAATTGCTTCTTCAGGGTAGTGGCTGAGGACATACGTCTTCAAATGCTTCATCAGTTACCTTCCTTCCATCAAAAGTGGGGATGTTCTCTGGACAATTGAGCAAGTCTCAGCACCATACACCATTCCTCAGAAACTGAAGCACTCCATGACCACAAGCAGCAAGATTTGGACAGATAAGTGGCAAATAAGATTTGAGACACAAAAGCACCTGGCAATGACCATAATCAATATGAGAGAATTTAATCATTTCCCCTGGACACTCAATGGCATTACCATTACTGAATCCTCTCTTGTTAACATCCTGGGGATTACCATTGATCAGAATCTGAACTGGACTAGTAACATAAATCCTGTGGCTATAACAGGTTGGAGGCTGGGAATTGTGGGTCAAGTAATTCAACTCCTAGCTTCCCAAATTCTGTCCACCATCTTCAAGGAACAAGTCAGGGAATATGAAGGATAGTCCATACTTGCCTTCATGAGTGCAACTCTTCAGACTCAAAGTGGTCGACAGGAGTACATTAACACAGAAGAAAAAAAATCAAATTTGCAACCCAATGAGCCTAAACAGTATAGCATCTAACCAAGTTAATGGCTACAAAGAGGGTGTGTTCCTCCATAAAGTAGACAAGAGGCTAATTTATGCAATATTCCAGGACTCCCTCTTCAACGACCTGGTTTTCCATAGGAAACAACATAAAAAATGAACCAGCAACTAATGCATCGACTGTGTTTAGAAAACATTCAATACTTAGAATATTAAAAAAGTGAGGAACTGTTGGGAAAAGTTCACAGCACAGAATCAGATAAGTTAATTATTGTTTTAAGTGTGGCCTACAGAAAGTCTGCAGTAGTGAGTAGAGTGGGTTCTTTCTTGATTAAATGTTTTTGGAGATATGTTTCTTGATTAAACTTAAAATACAAGCCATAAACTATTAATTTAACCTGGGGCAGTGTTTGTAGAGGAATACAACAGTGTTATTTTCTGGGTCTGTAGATTGTGAAGGAGCAAAAAAATGGCCTTTAGTAGAGTGATGTGTGCTTGTCAGATGTGGGAGTTTAAAGAGTGTTTAAGGGTTACTGCAGATTATATCTGCCATAAATGCTGTTGGTTGCTAATCTTATCAGATTGAATGGATCGGTTGGAGACACAGTTGGAAGCAATGAAGAATTTGCAACAGCAACAGTAGGTGATAGACAGCTGTTATAGGAAGGGGGGGGGGGGGGGATGTCTTAGATACAGTACATAGATGAGTTAACTCCAGGAAAGGTAACAGAGGCAGGCACCTAGGGCAGGAGCCTTTTGTGGCTGTACCCATTTCAAACAGGTATGCTGTTTTGGAAAATGTAGGGGGTGATGGATTCTCAGGGGAACGTAGCATGAACAGCCAAGTTTCTGGTATCGAGACTGGCTCTAATGCAACGAGGGGTAAGTCGGGTTCCAAGAGAATTGTGTTAGGAGACGGTCTAGTCAGAGGTACAGATAGAAGTTTCCGTGGACAGCAGCGAAAAATCAGAATGGTATGTTGCTTCCCTGGTGCCAGTATCAAGGAGGTCTCAGAGTGGGTGCAGAATGTTCCCACAGGGGAGAGGGGCTAGCAAGAGGTCATTGCCCACATTGGAACCAACAACATAGGAAGGGAAAAGGTTGAGATTCTGAAAGGAGATTACCAGAGAGTTAGGCAGGAATTTAAAAAGGAGGTCCTCTAGAGTAGCAATATCTGGATTACTCCCAGTGCTACAAGCTAGTGAGGGCAGGAAGAGGAGGATAGAGCAGATGAATGCATGGCTGAGGAGCTGGTGTATGGGGGAAGGATTCACATTGTTGGATCAGTGGAATCTCTTTTGGGGTGGAAATGACCTGTAAAGGAGGACGGATTGTACCTAAATTGGAAGGGGACTAATATACTGGCAGGGAAATTGGCTAGAGCTGCTCAGGAGGATTTAAACTAGTAAGGTGGTGGTGGGGGGGGGGAAGGAAGGAAGGAAGAAGTGGAATTTTTGATAAGGCATAGCATTACAGCTGTGCTGAGAAGGATATTCCTGGAAAAAATCCAGAGAAGTTATCTGGGTGGAACTGAGAAATAAGAAAGGGATGATCACATTATAGATCCCCTAATAGTCAGACGGAAATTGAGACGCAAACTTGTAAGGAGATCTCAGTTATCTATAAGAATAATAGTGTGGTTATGGTAGGGGATTTTAACTTTCCAAACATAGACTTGGACTGCCATAGTGTTAAGGGTTTAGATGGAGATGAATTTGTTAAGTGTGTACAAGAAAATTTTCTGATTCAGTATGTGGATGTACCTACTAGAGAAGGTGCAAAACTTGACCTACTCTTGGGAAATAAGGCAGGACAGGTGACTGAGGTGTCAGTGGGGGAGCACTTTGGGGCCAGCGACCATAATTCTACTAGATTTAAAATAATGATGGAAAAAGATAGACCAGATCTGAAAGTTGAAGATCTAAATTGGAGAAAGGCCAATTTTGACGGTATTAGGCAAGAACGTTAGAAAGCTGATTGGGGACAGATGTTTGCAGTAAAGGGACGGCTGGAAAATGTGAATCCTTCAGAAATGAGACAATGAGAGTCCAGAGAATGTATATTCCTGTCAGGGTGAAAGGAAAGGCTGGTAGGTGTAAGGAATGCTGGATGACTAAAGAAATTGAGGGTTTGGTTAAGAAAAAGGAGGAAGCACATGTAATGTATAGATAGGCTGGATCGAGTGAATCCTTAGAAGAGTATAAAGGAAGTAGGAGTATACTTAAGAGGGAAATCAGGAAGGCAAAAAGGGGACATGAACTAGCTTTGGCAAATACAATTAAGGAGAATCTAAAGGGTTTTTACAAATACATTAAGGACAAAAGGGTAACTGGGGAGAGAATAGGGCCCCTCAAAGATCAGCAAGGCAGCTTTTGTGTGTAGCCACAGGAGCTGGGGGAGATACTAAATGAGTATTTTGTATCAGCATTTAATGTGGAAAAGGATATGGAAGATATAGAATGCAGGGAAATAGATGGTGACATCTTGAAAAAGTTCATATTACAGAGGAGGAAGTGCTAGTTGTCTTGAAATGCATCAAGATGGATAAATACCCAGGACCTGATCAGGTGTACACTAAAAATCTGTGGGAAGCTAGAGAAGTGATTGCTGGGCCTCTTGCTGAGATATTTGTATCGTCGACAGTCATAGGTGAGGTGCTGGAAGACTGGAGGTTGGCAAACGTGGTGCCACTGTTTAAGAAGGGTGGTAAGGACAAGACAGGAATCTATAGACCACTGAGCCTGATGTCAGTGGTGGACAAGTTGTTGGGGGGAATCCTGAGGGACAGGATGTACATGTATTTGGAAAGGGAAGGACTGATTAGGGATAGTCAACATGGCTTTGTGCATGGGAAATCATGTCTCACAAACTTGATTGAGTTTTTTGAAGAAGTAACAAAGAGGATTGATGAGGACAGAGCAGTGGGCATGATCTATATGGACTTCAGTGAGGCATTCGACAAGGTTCCCCATGGGAGACTGATTCGCAAGGTTAGATCTCATAGAATACAGGGAGAACTAGCCATTTGGATATAAAACTTGCTCAAAGGTAGAAGACAGAGGGTGGTGGTGAAGGGTTGTTTTTCAGACTGGAGGCCTCTGACCAGTGGAGTGCCACAAGGATCAGTGCTGAGTTCTCTACCTTTTGTCATTTACAGAAATGATTTGGATGCGAACATGAGAGGTACAGTCAGTAAGTTTGTAGATGACACCAAAATTGGAGGTGCAGTGAACAGTGAAGAGGGTTACCTCCGATTACAACAGGATCTTGATCAGATGGGCCAATGGGCTGAGAAATGGCAGATGGAGTTTAATTCAGATAAAATGCGAGGTGCTGCATTTTGGGAAAGCAAATCTTAGCAGGACTTTTATCCTTAATGGTAAGGTCCCAGGGAGTGTTGCTGATCAAAGAAACCTTGGAGTGCAGGTTCATTGCTCCTTGAAAGTGGAGTTGCAGGTAGATAGGATAGGGAAAAAGGCTTTTGGTATGCTTTCTTTTATTGGTCAGAGTATTGAGTACAGGAGTTGGGAGGTCATGTTGCAGCTGTACAGGACATTGGTTAGGCCACTGTTGGAATATTGCATGCAATTTTGATCTCCCTCCTATCGAAAAGATATTGTGAAACTTGAAAGGGTTCAGAAAAGATTTACAAGGATGTTGCCAGGGTTGGAAGATTTGAGCTATAGGGAGAGGCTTAATAGGCTGGGGCTGCTTTCCCTAGAGCGTCAGAGGCTGAGGGGTGACCTTATAGAGGTTTAGGGTGAGAGGGGAAATACATAAGAGACCTAAGGGGCAAATGTTTCACACAGAGGGTGGTACGTGTATGAAATGAGCTGCCAGATGAAGTGAAGGCTGGTACAATTGCAACATTTAAGAGGCATTTGGATGGGTATATGAATAGGAAGGGTTTGGAGGGATATGGGCCAGGTGCTGGCAGGTGGGACTAGATTGGGTTGGGATATCTGGTCCAACCCATCCATGCTGACCAAAGCGTCTGTTTCCATGCTGTACATCTGATTCTGTAGCACCCATATAAGCTTCGTAATCCTGTAGAGTAAGTAGTAAACTACCAGTCTGCTTCGTTTCTGTAGCCACAGTGTATGTACCTGCTGCAAGCAATTGTAAGTGACTGAAGGAAGAGAGCAGATCACATGCATTAAACTATGGAAGAGCATGATCCAAGTCTAAGGGAGTTGGGAGATGGGAAGATGGTATCAGTGCTGTCTACAAACTCAGAAGTGTTGGTAAAAGCTGTTCTGAAATCATTAATGTTATTTCTGTGCCTGTCTGAACCCATTAGCCTCCTCGATAATAACTCAATTAAGTTACAAATTCCTAAATGCTAGGATAGCATGACCCTCAGATATCCTGACAGAGATTAGGTCTACTGTTTCCAATACAGAGGAAATAGATGCATTCAGGACTGTACAAATGTCTTGAAGATCTACTTTTAAGATTTGACGAAGAAATTCTGCAGTCAAGTTTAAAAGCTGTATAACACACAAGATCAGCATAAACACGTTCCTGGCTATTAAAAGAGTATAAAGACTTTTAAGATGAGAAATAGCAATTTTCATAAAGACTAGAAATAGTTAAATTTGAAGGAATTCTTAGATGCTGGAGTTCGTGAGCAGGGTTGGGATCAAAGACTAACTACCTTGTTTAATGACTCAAAGTATTAAAGAAATCCCCATTCAGAGTCTTCCATAGAACATGAAACATTACATTACAGCACCGTACAAGTCCTTCGGCCCTTGATGTTGCGCCGACCTGTGAAACCAATCTGAAGCCCATCCATCCTACACAATTCAATTATCATCCATATGTTTATCCAATGACCATTTAAATGCCCTTAAAGTTAGCGAGTCTACTACTGTTGTAGGCAGTGCATTCCACACTCCTACTACTTTCTGAGTAAAGAACCTACCTCTGTCCTACATCTATTACCCCTCAATTTAAAGCTAAGTCCCCTCGTGCCAGCCATCACCACCTGAGGAAAAAGACTCTCACTGTCCAACCTATCTTATTCCTCTGATCATCTTATATGCCTCTATTAAGTCACCTCTCAACCTCCTCCTCTCTAATGAAAACAGCCTCAAGTTCTTCCACTTTTCCTCATAAGATCTTCCCTCCATACCAAGCAACATCCTGCTATCTCCTTTGCAGCCTTTCCAAAGCTTCCACATCCTTCTTATGATGCGGTGACCAGACCTGTACACAATACTCCAAGTGCAGCCGCTCCAGAATTTTGTACAGCTGCAACACGACTTCATGGCTCCAAAACTCAATCCCTCCATCAATAAAAGCTTACACACCATGCGCCTTCTTAACAACCTTATCAACCTGGGTGGCAACTTTCAGAAATCTATGCACATGGACAATGAGATCTCTGCTCATCCATACTACCAAGAATCTTACCATTAGCTCAGTACTATCTATTCCAGTTACTCCTTCCAAAGTGAATCAGCTCACACTTTTCCACACTAAACTCCATTTGCCATCTGTCAGCCCAGCTCTGCAGCTTATCTTTGTCCCTCTAACCTGCAACATTCTTTGGCACTGTCCACAACTCCACTGACTTTAGTGTCATCTGCAAATTTACTAACCCATCCTTTTACACCCTCATCCAGGTCATTGATGAAAATGACAAACAAACAGTGGACCCAGAACAGATCCTTGCAATACACCAGTAGTAACTGAACTCCAGGATGAACATTTCCCATCAACCACCACCCTCGGTCTTCTTTCAGCTAGCCAATTTCTGATCCAAACTGCTAAATCACCCTCAATCCCATGCCTTTGTATTTTCTGCAATACGCTACCATGGGGAACCTCATCAAATGCTTTATTGAAATCCATAGGCACCACATCAAAGGCTTTACTCTCATCTGCCTGTTTGGTCACCTTCTGAAAGAACTCATTAAGGTTTGAGAGGCACAACCCACCCTTCACAAAACCATGTTGACTATCCCTAATCAACTTATTCCTTTCTAGATGACGGTAAATCCTATCTCTTATAATATTTTCCAACAGTTTACCCACAACTGAAGTAAGGCTCACTGGTCTATAATTACCAGGTTGTCTCTACTCCCCTTCTTGAACAAGGGAACAACAACATTTACTATCCTCCAGTCTTCTGGCACTACTCTTGTAGACAACGATGACAAAGATCAAAACCAAAGGTTCTGCAATCTCCTCCTTAGCTTCCCAGAGAATCCTAGGATAAATCCCATCCAGCCCAGGGGCCTTAACTATTTTCACATTTTCCAGAATTGCTAATGCCTCATGAGCTTCAGTCCCATCTAGTCGAATAGCCTGAATCTTAGTTTTCTCCTCCACAACATTGTCAGTATTCACACAGGAAAAGGAAAAAAAAAATCTTTAAGAACCTCACCCATCTCCTTGGACACCACGCCCAACTTCCCACCATTGTCTTTGACTGGCCCTAACCTTACTCTAAGCATTCTTTTATTCCTGACATACCTATAGAAAGCTTTAGGATTTTCCTTGATCCCAACTGCCAAAGACTTCTCCTGTCCCCCTCCTTGCACTTCTTAACTCTCTCTTTAGGTCCTTCCTGCTAACTTGTAACTCTCAAACACCCTAACTGAGTCTTCCTTACGTAAGTCTCCTTCTTCCTCTTGACAAAAGATTCAACTTTTTCAGTAAAGCACTGTTCCCTCACTCGACAGGCACATCCTTATCAAGGACACGGAGTAGCTGTTCCTTGAACAAGCACCAAATTTCTATTGTGCCAGTCCCTGCTGTTTCCTTCCCCATCCTATGCATCCTAAATCTTGCCTAATTGCATCATAAGTGCCTTTTCCTCAGCTACAACTCTTGCCCTGCATTATACACCTATCCCTTTTCATTGCTAAAGTAAACGTGACTGAATTGTGGTAACGATCACCAAAGTGCTCACCTACCTCCAAATCTAACCTTGAGTGCAGGTTCATAGTTCCTTGAAAGTGGAGTCGCAGGTGAAGGCGGCGTTTGGTATGCTTTCCTTTATTGGTCAGAGTATTGAGTACAGGAGTTGGGAGGTCATGTTGCAGCTGTACAGGACATTGGTTAGGCCACTGTTGGAATATTGCGTGCAATTCTGACCTCCTTCCTATAGGAAGAATGTTATGAAACTTGAAAGGGTTCAGAAAAGATTTACAAGGATGTTGCCAGGGTTGGAGGATTTGAGCTATAGGGAGAGGCTGAACAGGCTGGGACTGTTTTCCCTGGAGTGTAGGAGGCTGAGGGGTGACCTTTATAGAGCTTTACAAAATTATGAGGGGCACAGATAGGATAAATAGACAAAGTATTTTCCCTAGGGCCAGGAGTCCAGAACTAGAGGGCATAGGTTTAGGGTGAGAGGGGGAAGATATAAAAGAGACCTACGGGGCAACCTTTTCACTCAGAGGGTGGTACATGTATGGAATGAGCTGCCAGAGGATGTGGTGGAGGCTGGTACAATTACAACATTTAAAAGGCATTTGGATGGGTACATGAATAGGAAGGGTTTGGAGGGATATGGGCCGGGTGCTGGCAGGTGGGACTAGATTGGGTTGGGATATCTGGTCGGTATGGATGGATTGGACCGAAGGGTCTGTTTCCATGCTGTACATCTCTATGACTATTTAGCTGGGTTCATTACCCAGTACCAAATTCAAATTCAATGCGGCCTCGCCCCTTGTTGACCTAAATACTGTGTCAGGAAACCCTCCTGTACTCATTGGACAAAAACTGACCCATCTAAAGTACTCAAACTATTTCCAGTCAATATTTGGAAAGCTAAAGCCCTCATAACAACTACCCTGTACTTTCACTCTAATCTAGAATCATCTTTGCAATCCCTTCCTCTACATCTCTGGAACTTTTCGGATGTCTACAGAAAACTTCCAGCAGGATGACCTCTCCTTTCCTGTTTCTAACCGCAGTCTATACTACCTCAGTAGAGGTAACCTCAAACATCCTTTCTGTCACTGTAACATTGTCCTTGACTAATGCCATACCTCCCCCTCTTTTACCACCTTCCTTGTTCTTATTTAAACATCTAAACCCCATAACCTGCAACATCCATTCCTGTCCCTGCTCTATACACGTCTCCAAAATGGTCACAACATCTTTTTTGTGACAATGTACAAAAGATTCATCAGAATAGATATATTTCTTCATAGCTAAGTCTTCACAATATAGAAGGACTCAAAAGACAACTAAACGGGCAATCAATAGTCAAATAAAAGCAAAATGCTATGGAAGCTGAAAAATCTAAAACAAAAGCAGAAAATACTCAAGAAAAAAAAATTAACAGGTCTGGCAGCATTTGTGAAGTGGAAAACAGAGACAATGTTTCAAGACTTCAGAACTGAACAGTGCAAGAAAATAGTGATTTTTATGCTGCTGAAAGAGAGGGAGGAGCAGCAAGTGGAACAGTTGGTGAGGGTACCCAGACCACAGGACAAGGGAGGTATTTATTATGGTAAAGGCAAGTTGCAGATGTAAAATAACTGTGTATAGGAGAATCTCCCATCTCCTATTTTTCATCTCTCCCTCTATATTAACACAAGCTTTGTCTTTGGCTTTGGCTTTTGATGTGGCACTGACTAGCTGCTCCTCAACTGCAAAAAAATTGCCATTTCCCAGCCCTCTTCAGATATAAAGCATTATATCAAAATGTTAATAAACAGCCTGTAATCAAATAGTAATATTTCTCAGCAAATGAAAAATATTTTGTTAAACAATGGTGACCACAATACAATAAATATAACAAAGATTTTGTTCTTTTAGCAATTACCTTCTTAAACCTGTGAGCACCTCAGTCATACTTTTGACTCTCTTTAGTAGACTCTCCAACTTGTGAGGCTCTTCCTTTAAGAACTTCACCGCTTCTACCTCCACACGGAGTACTGCCCGCATTTTATTCTGCAAAGTGGGGAACTCGGCTGGAATAAAGACACAAGCCGAAACTTTCAAACCGTACGTACACAAGGAACATTTCTGGTACTTTACAAATCAAGAACAAGGTCAAAGGAATGCTTCTTACATGCAGCTGGTTTTCTGCCTTCCCAACATTAACAGTTGTCTTTACCCAACTATTCTGCCCAAAGCTTGTGGGCAGAATGGCCTATTTCTGTGCTCCAAGTACAGCATAATAATATCAGAGATTGTGCAGCTTATTCATAAAGTATGATGCCAATAGCTACTTACCACACTTACTTTGACAACAGCACAACAAAATATCACAAATGATATTTGATGATTCACAATGTTCTACAATTTTTGACAAGGTCCTTTTCGAATGCAAGTTGTATTTAGAAAAACAGGAGACAACACCAACAATGCAAGTAACTGTACATATTAGTGGAAAAAGAGTACAAAACAAACTCAAGAGTCTGCAGATGCTGAACTCTATAATAAAAGCAAAGTGCTGCAGAGACTCAGCAGGTCAGGAAGCTTCTGTTGAGAGAGAAACAGAGTTAACATTTCAAGTCGAATCAGACAATACTTCAAATCCAGATTTGAAGATGCGATACTCAACTTTAAGTGTTAATGGTTTCTCTCTGTATTGATGCTGCCAGACCTTTTGTGTTTCCCCAGAACTTTGTCATCTACCTAATAGAACTCTAAACAATTTAGGTCATGAAACATTGTTAGAATTTGAATTTATAGAATACCTTTGACACAGAAAAACATCCCATGCGTTTAATGAAAGCATAATTATAGGAGGCCAAATTGGTTCAGGGATGTTTGTTAAGGAAGCTGGAATTTTGGGAGTGGGTGGTTATCAGCAGTGGGAGAAGATAGAAATTGAAATTCAACACATTAACCCTATGAAGCTGATG
The DNA here is from genome assembly GCF_047496795.1 of Chiloscyllium punctatum. Classification (NCBI taxonomy): domain Eukaryota; kingdom Metazoa; phylum Chordata; class Chondrichthyes; order Orectolobiformes; family Hemiscylliidae; genus Chiloscyllium; species Chiloscyllium punctatum. The sequence continues at coordinate 85,262,264 of NC_092746.1, read as the reverse complement.
CATAACTACTACCAGTGCAGTGAAAGAAGCATAAAAGGGTTAAGAAAGAAGAGTACCGTGGAGGTTGTTGTCCAGTAGGAAGGGAGTGGTGAAGGTATGAAATAATTGAAATACAAGGCTATTTTAAATACTTCTTGTGTTTTGGCAGAGATATTGGCAGATCAAGCACTGATGTAGGTCAGCAATGAATGGTGTGGTGGGTATGCATCATTTTACCTCGTTGCTTTTGTCAGCATTCCCAATGTTCTTATACAGTACCTTACCTTTTAGGCCTGCCAGACATTCTCCAACCTGACGCAGAGCAACTGCACCCTCCTCCACATCTTTCAATGTGATTGTTTGCTGGGTTGAAGAGGCATCCTTACTCAGGCCATCTATGGATTTCTCTAAACCACTGTACATCAAAAAAAAAAAGAAATTAGAGCAGTAATAATTCTGCTTTTCAACTTTCGATAATGAAGCTGCTTCGATGTTCTCGTTGCCTATGTGAAACATTTTCCCACCATGTGCAGCAAGTCACTGGTTTCAAGGAAGGTGAGAAAAAGTGGTGTGCTTTCAGAAGCCTTCAGGATAAAACCATTAAGGTTCCATGTTTGAAACACTACTTGGTCTGTTTTCTTCACAGACACTGCCTGACCACCTAAGTGTTGAGTACTTTGTGTTTTTGATTTTCAGCAGTTGCAGTTCTTTGCTATTGCTAAAGAGATTGACCATTCTGGCACTAAAGTCAATGGGGGTAGGAGTATCTTGACTAACCACATAGAAGTATTTGTAGGAATTTATAAGAACCAGAGTTAGCAACTTTGAGGGAGAAAATCCAAGAGGAGAAAGTAAAATTTTTCATTGAGCACAAGAGGGCAGCACATGATCAGAAACAAATCTGAACTCAAATGCCGCATTTCAACATAAATAAGGAACAGTCAAAACACTGATGCAGATTAGGCCTAACTGCAAAGTCAACTTTAACCATTCTTAACTATATAATTTGTTGGCTAAATTGATGCAGTGATTAGATAGTGAAATTTCCACCTGCAGGAACATTTTCTTTCCTCAATTTGCTCATTATCACAACTAGTGGGCTCTGCCTTCAAACACAATGCTCTGATACCTGTTATTTGCTGAAGCTGGTTGATAACCAGTTCCTTCCAGGGGGTATATTTCACTGCAGTAGGCATTCCATTCTGTCAGTTTTAACAAAGCATTGCTCTTAGCAATGTCCCGTCACATCGAGACAGCATTGATTTCTTTGGGAAAAGTCTTATTTCAAGCATGACTGTCCTTTCCTTACATCTGGCTCTAGCTCCATGTCAGTTGAACTTAATTAAAATTCTGCTCAGTTAGCAACTACTTCAAACAAGGTTATAATTTGCTTCATTTAGCACACACCTGTTATTTACAGCAGGATGGGAGGGTGAGGATTGGTACTTTAAGTTTATAATTCAACTTGTTTTAAAAAGAGAGTTAAACAATGCTTTAAAAATAATGCTTTAAACATTTGCTTTAAAAAACAATTTTACGCATGGAGCTGATTGAACTAGAAACTGGTCTACACAGCTAAGATAACATCACAGACATCCAGTTTGTCCTGAGTCCAATAACCTGAGTGAGGATTCTGGGCAAAGCATTTGGTCTCATCTCCCCTCTTGCCTTTTTTCTCTGCTGCTCCCATTCCAGCCCCAAAGAGCAAAACACAACTCAGGTTGGGCTCCCTCTACTGGTCACTATACACAAACCCTGGCCAGAAAGTACATATAGGCACATGCAAAATATCAGGAAAGGGCAGGCTTTTATTCCTGATGAAGGGCTTTTGCCCGAAACGTTGATTTCGAAGCTCCTTTGATGCTGCCTGAACTGCTGTGCTCTTCCAGCATCACTAATCCAGAATAATGTCCATGCTGCCAATTATTGTCAAAGCTCAAACATAAATAACTGCTTGCAGCTGGCAGTGGTGGGTGGAACACAACAATGAATCAATATTGTCAGAAGAAAATACTATCAAGAGTAAAAAGCACTTCTTATTTGTACTTGAATAGGTTTTATTAATTATATCAGCCAGAATAGGCCCAATATTTGCAACTGCTAGTATTCATAATTTGTTCTTTCAGGTGCTTGGTTAGTTTACATACAAAGTCTTCAAGCATAGAGAACACAATGTTCGTCGACACAGCAGCGTTATTCAATTTATGCTATAAAACAGAGACAGAAACAAATCAGTGCTGATATTAAAGCTCCCCTTCGTTCCATTTAGAAATCACAATTTTGACAGTAAGGAGAGAGTGAGCAGTGCATTGATTGCAGGCCTCTTTCTGGTTGACTAAGTTTCACAGGGTTATGCTCTATGACCCAGGAACATTGGAAAAACATCCAAGGTCATTCTTTGGCAACAGAGTTTGTAAAACAGGCATTTGAGTCCATCATTAGTGTCTGATAAAGGGCCCCAACATTCGTTTTAGCTAGCATTTGAGAATTGAGGCTGCTGTTCATTGACTGTATCCAGACCCAGACCAGGTAGAATGCTGCGTCACTCAGATTTTACACAGATGCAGCCTGGTCAATGAAATAACAAGTTGCAAAACATTTCTTGTTAAAATCACAGAGCCAAATTGATCAGGAATGTCCCTCCCAATCCCGAAATGCTCCTCTTGCTAGTGAATGGACATGATCCCCAGCATTTACCAGAGAGCTGGCAAGCAGAGTGATCCAGAATTAACGTGCTGCAAATGGTGCCAACGGTTTATCCAAATAAGTAAAATTCAAAAGAATAAATTTTAGGTTGGCCTTGGGCCTCCCGGTTGGTTTTTGTATAGTAACAATTCTGTGTGTTGGGGCAAAGAGGGTAGAATTTGAAATTTGTCCCAATCACCTTACCATGTACACAAAAATGTCATGGTAAAAAATACTCCAGTAAATACATTGTGTAAAAAGGGTAGGGATAACATCAAAGCATTGCCACACATTTGATTTGATTTGATGGAAAAAGTAGGCTTAATTCACGGATTTAGACTTGTAAAGAAAATAACATTGGTTGAAATGAACCTCAGATTAGCAAAAGATTCCAAGCTCAAAATACAGGATAAGTGAACTGACTCAAGATCAAGAATGTATTTTTAATATAAAATCACAACATAAGAGATAAGGAAGCCCATTCATCTCATCCTAACTGACCCATACAGTAAGATCATAACATACCCTCTTTGCAGCATCCAATGGTTGCATTATTGCAGAGGGATACCCTCCAGAATGACATACAGTGATTATGTTACGCCCGTATCATGAGAAAGTGGGACTGGATACTGTAGTACTGGTGAATCCTAAGACATTTACTACAACAGACAACAGGCACACAAGTGTCTGTACCAAGAATAAGTGATTACGTTTATAGCAGAGAAGCCACTTTCAAGCGAGTGTCATGCTTCAAATGATCAGAGGCAAGATGGGGTTCAGATCTTCATACAGGTCATATGCTATGACACAATAATGATACCTCAAAGGTAGACTGACATTCTAACTATAAGACATAACACAAGAGACCAAAGCTTTTGTGGAAATTAAGGACTGGATTTTCATAGCCCACTAGAGCTTAGCAGACAGCTTCTAGACTTGGCTCAGTGGTAGGGGTAAGGACTCCAAGCAAGCCCCACCGAACTTGTCTAGGATCGGGATCATTCATAAATCACCGTACGCAACAATCCTTATATTGGTTGCCAGGCTGTAAAATCATTTTTATGTAGAAAACAAAAAGGTTGGAGAAATGGCATCTTCATCTTGACATGCCACTTCTCTAGCTTTTTTGTTTAAAAATGAACTTTACAGTCTGCTGCTTCTTTCACACTGGAAGATCGGAGATTGCTCGACTCATGTGTGACTAATTTATTGAGCTTTTTTTAAAGTGCGTTTTAACCAGAGTGGATTATAGGGGAACCAGAAGATGTGTTGTCCTTGGACTTTCAGAAGGCATTTGCCAATGTATCTCACAAAAGGTCTGGTGATAAGAGAAGAGCCCATAATGTTAAAAGTGGTAAACTGGCACAGATAGAGAACTGGCTAACAGGCAAGAATCAGAAAATGTGGATTAGAGCTTCTTTTTCAGGCTGGTGACCTGCAACCAGTGGTGTTCCACAGATATCCATACCTGGCTTCAGCTACTTACAATAAATATTCATGACATGGAGGCAGGGAGTGGACACCTACAGCAAAATTTACAGACAATACTGAAATAAGTGGAAGAGCAAGTGATGAGGGGAATACCAACAGTTTACAGAAATACATTGATGGGTTAAATAAATGGACAAAAGATTGGCAAATAGTGTGTATGGTGGAAAAATGCAAATTTGTTTATTGTATGAGGCAGAACAAAAGAACAGAATATTATGTAAATGGAAAAAACTGCAAAAGGCTGCAGCAAAGACAGGAAGCTAGCACACAGGGGCAACAGGTAACCAGGAAGGCTGATGGAATATTGTTTAGAGTGGAAGGGTCGAGAAGTTCAACTGTATAGAGTGCTGGTGAAACCACATTCAGACAACTGTGAGCAATTTTCATTCCCTTATTTAAGGGAAGATAAAATTTCATTGGAGGCAGTTCAGAGAAGGTTCACTACAATGATCTCTGATATGGAGGGATTATTCTACAAGCAAAACTAAAACAAAGACTAACGGGATTTTACAAGAATGAGAGGTGATTTATTTGAGGCAGACAGGATTCTTAAGGGGCTTGACGCAAATGCTGAAAGGATGGTTCATCTCATTCAGAATCTAGGACCAAGAGCACAGTCTCAGAATAAAGGGGCACAAATTTAAGACAAAATTATTCATTCACAGGATGTAGGCACGACAGGCTGGCATTTATTGCTGATCCCTAATTGCCCAGAGGGCAGTTAAAAATCAACCACATTGCTGTGTATGCAGAATCACATGTAGGTCAGACCAGGTAAGGATGGTAATTTCCTTCCCAGATGTTTTCTTCCTGACAATCGATATTGGTTTCATCAGTAGACTCTCAATTTAAAATTGAATCTAAATTTTAGCATCTGCTAAGGTGTGATTCAAACCCAGGTCCCTGGATCATTAGGAAAAGATGGGGCAGAAGAGACGACCTGGGTGGGTTGCTGTGTTTTGCACCTCTTGTGGTGGCAGTGGAAGGTGCCAGGAGTGGAGGGTGGGTTGGTGGGGGGCGTGAGCTAACAAGGGAGTCGCGGAGAGAATAGTCTTTCTGGAACTCAGATAGGGATGGGAAAGGAAATATATCCCTGGTGGTAGGATCTGTTTACAGGTGGCAGAAATAGTGGAGGATGATGTGATGCATCCAGAGGTTGGTGGGGTGGAAGGTGAGGACCAGGGGGGTTTTGACCTTATTACAATTGGAGGAATGGGGTTCAAGGGGGAAAGGTGTGGAAAGTGAAGGAGATATACTGCAGGGCATTGACGACCATGTCGGAGGGAAAGTTGTGGTCTTAGGAGGCGGCTGCCATCTAGGGTGTTCTATGGTGGAGTTCATCCTCCTAGGGACAGAGGAGTTGAGAATAAGGGATAGCATTTTTACAGGAGGCAGGGTGGGAGGAGGTGCAATTCAGGTAGCTGTAGAAGTTGGTGAGTTTGAAGTAGATGTCCATATTGAGTCGGTCGCCGGAAATGGAGATGGAGAGATTCAGGAAGGGGAGGGGAGTGTCTGAAATAGTCCAGGTGAACTGGAGGTCAGGGTGGAAGGTGTTTGTAAAGTTGATGAACTGTTTAACTTCCTCATGGGAGCACGAGGCAGTGCCAATACTGTCATCAATGTAGCAGAGGAAAAGGTGGGTGTGGTGGTGTAGCTATGGAAGATGGACTGTTCCATATACCTGACGAAGAGGGAGGCATAGCTGGGGTCCAAGACTATCTCTTTGGTCTGAAGCAAGTGGGAGAATTCAAAGGAGAAATTGTTGAGGGTGAGGGCCAGGTCAGCCAACCGAATGAATGCCATTGGAAGGATACTGGTTGGGTCAGCGGGAGAGGAAGAAACTGTGGGCTTAGAGCCCTTCATTATGGCAGACAAAGATGTACAGGGACTGGAGGTCCATAGTGAAGATGAGGCATTGGGGGCCAGGGAAATGAAAGTCATGCAGGAACGGGAGAGCATGGGTGGTGTCCAAAACGTGCATGGGGAGATCCTGGACAGTGTCAAGCTACGCAGAGGTAAGTTCACATGCTAAAAAACCCAACTGCCCTGTGACCGAACACTAACTCCCCCAACCACTCCACCAAGGACATTACTGGGCCTCTTCCATCACTATACTCTAGCCAGAATACTTCATTTTCTGCCTTGGGTAAAGTGATCCCCACAGCACCAGCGTAGCTGCTTTCCTTCATTCAACCGTCTCCACCCAGATTTAAATTGGTCCGGTGTCCAAAATAGTCAGGTATTGCATTTCTCTTCACTGCCATGAAGAAGGGCTAATGCCAGAAACGTCAATTCTCCTGTTCCTTGGATGCTGCCTGACCTGCTGCGCTTTTCCAGCAACACATTTTCAGCTATTGCATTTCTCTGCACTAGTTGAGACTTCCTCCCACAAATCAGGGGGAAAAAAAAAATGCAGAAAACAAGATCTATAACTAGGAGAATCATTATAAAGGCAAGTAACGGTACATTAGCAGGTTAAAGGATAATTCCAGCTAATTATTTTCAAGTATCATGATTAGTGAGATTCGAATGAGAAATGAACAGTAGATTACTGCCTTCGAAGCCTGCCAACAAGGAGACCTTCTTACAAATAGCTGCACTGCCAGTTACAGAACTGGAATGCTACAGCTAAATTCTATTTTTAATGCATATATATATTTGCAGAAAAATGTAAACAATGCAACAAAACACTTAACTTTAGTCAAATCATCACCCAGATTATTCTCAACAAGTGACCGACTCAAACTACGAACTCCAATTTTGACAATGTTGCCTATTGAACTGGGGATGGTCACTGTTACAATGCATCACTTGGTTCCTAATATTTTCCATGTTGCTGTGGGAAGTGATGAACACAAGCTTCCCACCAGAGAGTGGAGAGCAAAGGCAGGGCTGTCCCAATCGCCAGTTAGTGGCACCATTCTTTTCTAAATTAATTGATCACTATTAGTACTTACTGGGTGAGGATATTAAGATCATGGTGGCCTGGCCAGAGAACAGCACCAAGTTAAGCTGGAATAAAGTATGTCCAACTGAATAAGTTTGGACTGTGGGAGGGAATAGACTACGTATAGGTTGGCCCAAGATGCGACTAGCCTACTGGGTAAAAATGGGTAAATGGGTAAAATCATAATTCTTCGAATAAAATGCCTGAGGATGTTAAAGTTTTTAAATTTAGACTTCCAAAAGTACTCATTTTATCTTCCAATCCAGTTGCTTAAAAGCAAACAACAGGAGAGATATTTTTGAGAAAAGGCTAGAATCACTTCAGTTCAGTTGTATTTTTTGCTCAATTGTTGAATCATCTTTGGATATGCCTTTTGCATTTCTGGTTCCTCCTTTTCCCTCAAGAACACTTTTCAACTAATACTCCCACTAATGTCCTCCATTTGAGTGCTCATCTGCTGCATGCCTCACCGATGGCCAATTCAAAAATGTTTTTCAACCCCCAAATCCCACGTCTCTTGGATCTGTTACCTAATTGCCAGCATATGTTTATGTGCAGATTCCAGCTGTTCTCTTAACTGAGAAAGCTTTTTACATCAAAAGCATTCAGCCATCCTGTCATTGACACTGGAATGCGCAAGTGGTTGCAAAAGTCAGAATAGTGTTAACATCTTCTATCAAGTAAAAACAAGGTCAAAGGCGGAGCCTAGTCACATGATGCTGAGCAGCCATGGCTCCCACTGGTCTTCTAAGTTCAACTTTCCTGGCTCCACTGAGTTCCCTTCTAAATACTCCCAAATTGCAAGCCACTATTTATACATTTAATTTATGAGACATGGTAAAAGTATAAAAGCATTTTACATACATTTGTTTCTTGAGCTAAATAAAACTGAGACACTAATTGCAGTTAGGTTAAGATGTTGAGGAAAAAAAGGTTTTATTACAATTTTTATAAAAGTCACTGAATGGAGTAAATTTCATGCACTTGCATCCCAATTAGCTAAAGTCACTTATTTCTTTGCAGCTCCCAATTCTCCTCCTCCCTAAGAAACTAGACTGCACTATCTCCCTACATGGCAGCTGGACTGGCTACCCGATGGCAGTAGCTCACCATGTGGTTCTCTGGACTTTCAGAGAACTTCACCTTCTCCATCACTTTCCTGCATGTTGCATGGATGCCCCATCCTCTTCCAGCCCTCATACCTGCAAGTCAGCATTGCCAAACCATCAACCTCACCACATTTTCATGGCTGCTTTCAGACTGACCTTTGCACTACACTAGCCCAACAGGGCTTCACTTTGGAGCACCAGGACACTTACAATTTACATCCTTCTGCCAGGTTGCTTTGCTCACATGTGCATCTCATTGTAACCATACTGACTGCATCAGATTAGTGTTTTTTGGAAACTACCAGCCTCTATGTCGTTGTATTATTTTTTAGTACAAACGGAAAGGCAGGCAACTTAGTACAATTTGGAATTCTGAACAGTCAAAAGGAAAAGGATATGCAGCGGTAGGGTTGTTGCAATATCAAATTCACATTTACAGTACTTGCCAGCAACTCACTTGGCAAAAGCACAGCATGTGTTTTAAACAGCTAGCCATGTCTGAAAGTCAATGATCAGTCCTTGGTGCAGTCAAGGTGCAACTAGTCAGTCAGATAAGGGGTACCATCACAGTCAATCAAGCCCTCATTAAACCCCAATCTAGAGTTCAGCTATAGTCAGTCCTGCAGGTCAGGTGCAATCGATCCTGGTGCTGTGGAGATATCAGTCGGGATGTAAGGCAACGAAAACACATTTTTTCCTGCAAAGAGATGTAATGGATGGAAGAGCAGCTAGTGGTGCTGGTGAGCACAAGAGATAGTGAAACATCTCCACTGAGTGAGTAGGAAGTGCAGAGGCCAGGAACAATTTATTAATTGGGAAAGTGAGGTGTGCAAGGGCCATTGAGCAGAGGTGATGCATACAATAGTGAGAGTATTGTCCGTGAGTCTTGGTGAGATGAGTGGGCAGTGGCAAGGTTAGAGTGAGTGGGCGGCTGACGAGAAGCTGGCAGCACTTAATGTTGCAGAGGACTGAAGTTCTTTGGCCTTCTCTCTGCAGGACACTGCCCTGAACTAGGCTGCCATCTTGGTCCAGACTAGCTAAGTCTGGTAGCATGGTCTTTTTCAACAACCAGTAGGAGAAGCAGCATCAGCACCTCCCGGTCTGTGTTGGTGAGCTGAGGAGCTAACTTCTCTCTGTGCCATTTCATTGGGGATAACAGTACAGGACCATAGCATGTGGGGCAATTCCTGGCTTGCGGTGTTTCAAGTGCTGCGGAGCTGGGGCTTTGGATGTGATTCCAGCAACATGATCACAAAGTCCGATCCTCTGCAAGCACTTCCATTTCTCGTGCCACACAATTCTGAGATATAGGCATCGCAGAGCAATGGTGCACAATGAGTTGAAGAATGAAGAATTGAATGAGAATAGATGGCATGGGTCATGGAAGCCAGCTCACCACGAATTGCAATAACAAGAACAATTTGCCAGAACGAGAAAATGACACCACCAGTTTGGAAGTTATAAACTCAGAACAGAAGTTAGTGAACTCATATGGATTTTCAAACCCTCACTTCAATCAAACTGTGTAAATCCATTTTCCAACACAATGCTGAAATAGATCAGGAAGGACTTTGGTTGAGGATATAATTTTCAGTGAATTAGCAAACCACATGTGAAACAGCTACTGAGTTCTCCAACTGGTACCAGTGCCACAGATGCAGAATTTATGCTCCTGAATTTTAGAGTGATACCTGCTGGAGTGCATTTGACATTTGTGTGTGCTTATTAATACGGGTTTGGGGTGGAGTATGAATGGGGGGAGTGGTGTTGATAGTGTTTGGGGTGGGTTGGGGGTGCTGGGTGGGGAGAGGAGGAGATTAAGTATAGGATTGCATAGAGTGGAGCCTACCGTAGTGCAATAGCGTGCCAGAACAGTCTACAGTTCTTGTGAAAGAATGGTTGCTTGGGTGAACTTCGCCAATGACATAAATCATCCAGAGCAAGAAGTTTTTAGTAAATGAGAGAATGGGGGGAGGAAAATTAAGGGCGATCCCATTAACACATGAGGAAAGGAAAAAAAGATGTGAAGAAATTGAGTTGTACCTTCATTAAGAAACTTGCACAAGAACTAAAGCAGAGGTTGTAAGAATGAAGGATCAGATCAATGGAGTGCATACCACATAATTATGGTTTCTCAGGTACTCAGCATTAAAAAGAAAACAAGCCAGCCAGGACTGCATGACTCAACAAATACAGAAAGGGAGAGACTGACTGATGATGTAAACTTCAATCTTAGTAGCTCACTTCAAAGCAAGATGGAACAAAACCAATTGGCAACACAGAGAACAAAGTCTGGGAAGTCTGCCGAACCTCCTGTATATTAGCCACAGAAGGAAATACTGCACCACCCATCAAATGCTTGAGTGTGCAGCATTTTGAAATTTCCATCAACATCCTGGCACATCCCACAACCTGAAGTCATTTTCATTGTTTCCGAAATAGACAAACAAACAATGGGCTTTACACAGCAGCTTTCTGTAAAATTGAGCTCTCATACATGGACAACTTTTATAATCTCCAAAGCCTGGTGGTGAAGGATAAAATGGAAGCTAATCTTTATAAACACTTTAAGCATTTACATCAAGGAGAGGTAGACCTTACAAAAATTCCTACCCTAACTCACCGGTTTCAGTGTGTTTCTACTGGCTAAATATAAGTGAAACCACAGTTAATGTCAACCGTCTGTATACAACTAAAAATTGACTCACTTGATTTCTAATATGCTCATTCTATTCCTAGAAAGATGGTTATGTTTAGCTTTCGCATTGATTTATTGTTGTTTTTGCATCAAATTTTCTAAAATTACAAGAGTTGCTGTCAACTCCCACCCAAAACCCACCTGTTGTCAGCCAGTGAGATTTTTGAGCTTTTGTTGACAGTGCTATCTGTCTGTCTCCCCATTTCATCTGGTTTAGATTGGGGAAAGATTGGAATTCATAGTGTCTTGGGTCAGTTTTTTTGAAATAAATTAGTGATTACACTAGGGCTTAGGGAGTACAACATTGGAATTTGCAGCAAAACAATTTGCATTTGGATAGAAGAGAAGGAGGATTGTTAGAGATTCCAGGAGAACATAGAAAGTGGAATGGGAAATGTGTTTCCGGAAATTTTTTAAAAGTACCAATTAATACAAAGGCAAGTCATTAAGTTAGACAAAAAAAGATACAAAGATAGAAAGACAAAGCAAAAATGATGTAATTATTAAGGACAAAGTAATGGTAATTGAAAGGTGTAGACTACAGGAAAAACAGATTGAGGGATACTTACAAGAGGAAGCAAAAGACAGATATCATTTAGAAAAAAAAAGATCCATACAAAAGATCATAAAATTTGAGATGCAAAAACAAACAAGTGTAAATTTTTAAAATTAAACCCCGCTCTCCCATGAAGTGGTTGAATAATAAATGATTCCAAGAAAGTTGGATGTGCACTTGCAGGAAGAGTATGTGCAGGGCTATAGATATAGACAATAGACAATAAGTGCAGGAGTAGGCCATTCAGCCCTTCGAGCCTGCACCGCCAGTCAATATGATCATGGCTGATCATTCCTAATCAGTATCCTCTTCCTGCCTTATCTCCATAACCCTTGATTTCACTATCCTTGAGTGCTCTATCCAACTCTTTCTTAAATGAATCCAGAGACTGCGCCTCCACTGCCCTCTGGGGCAGAGCATTCCACACAGCCACCACTCTCTGGGTGAAGAAGTTTCTCCTCATCTCTGTCCTAAATGGTCTACCCTGTATTTTTAAGCTGTGTCCTCTGGTTCAACACTCACCCATCAGCAGAAACATGTTTCCTGCTGCCAGAGTGTCCAATCCTTTCATAATCTTATATGTCTCAATCAAGCAGGAGTGTAGTTTTAAAGAGACTACTCAATGGAGAGATACATGGACTTGCGTTAAATGATCTCCTTCCAAGTGCACAACCAAAATTTCAAAACAAAGAAAAGATCTTCCGTTCATTCTTTGCAAGCATTGCACTGGGAGACATCTGTCTTCTTAAATGCCCAGCAATTTGCTGTGTTTCTTTTGCAAATTGTATAGTAGCTGAAACTGCAGCCATCCATTTAAATGAAGACGAGATTTCATTTCACTAAAGCATTTGTTTCAAGCCAGCAGTCAATCTATCACCTTTTTCTCATGTCCATATTTCATTGGGAGTCTTTTATGTCACAATGTGTGCATTCAGTGCCTCCAGTATGTGGCATCTCACCTAAAATAGATCTATCTCCTCTCACCACTGTCTCCACAAGTGCCAGTATTTTATTCACTAAAGTACTTTTAACAGTCTCTTTATTTTCCTAGCTTTTCAAGTTAAGGATAGCATTTTGCGTTCTCACGCCCATCCAAAATATTGTGGAACCAGCTGCACGATGATATGCAACAGGAAGTATATGATGTATCATTAAAAATGATTAGATGCATGTTTTTTTTGAGACTTCCAGGGGCAGGAAGGTAATGACACATTTCTGTAGATACCACCTTTTTAATGCTTGTTTACCCCGAAAATATTCTCTACTTTAGAGGATTTCATCATATTTAATGCCAATACATCAAACTAACAATTGGTCTGGTCAACAAATTCACACCTAATTGAATTGGTGAAAGTGTGCAATTGTTCTCTTTTCCTTAAATGCAACAAATTTCCATGATGATCTTGAATAACTAAATGGGTTAATACTGTTACAAACATTGTTATAACAACTTTCTAGCTCTGATTAACTATATAAAGCTACAAATTTAAAAACACAAAAGCCTAACTTCAAAACTTAAATTCTGTTTTAATCTAAGATGACATTTTTCAAATTCCACAGAACCAGCCAATAAGTAATCTTCAGCATGCACCAGGCAGATGCCTGAAACTTTACTTCATGATATCAATTAAAACAAAAGTAGGATCTTTTGTTAGTTAGACATGACCTTTTGTTTAAGGGCAATGCATTCACTGAAAAATAACCTATTATTGAGACCACAGACCCATTTGTTATGTTTCAAAAATTTCCTTCTGTATCTGTTGTCTTTGTCAAGTTTTACAACAACTTCACTCTAAAATACCGTACAGAAATGCACCTATGTTCATTGACCTGCATCCCCAAGAACATGGTCAAGGGGCTGAAAAGATTTTTAAATTTACTTTTTCAACAGTGGGAGAAGCTACTAAAATCTGCATCATTCAGTCACTGTTCAAACCACCTAATAACTAGCTTGGCTTGAGCCTTTTAAGTCCAATCTGTAAATACTTTGTCAGCACAAATTCATTGATGAAACAGAGCTTTATCCAGTAACTAAGAATAAACATCACACTCTCTCCAACTTTAACTCCCTTTGTTTCACCTCTCAGTTTAACCTCAAGTTTGTTGAGAGCATTCTAAGCTTCATGGTTATGAAGACTTCGAACGCTAGTTCTGTTCTAAAACTTTACTGTGACCTTGTTGCTATCAATGAAATGATTTGATAATTGACATGATTCCTTTCAAAGACCATCATGAATGACTTTCAGCTGTGCTGTTCATGACCACAATGTTCATATTTTCACACAAGACTCACCATGGGCTAACTTCTCACAGTTATTAGTCAGAAATTGCACCAGCACCCCAGGCTAAGATTTTGTTTGTAATAATCATTTTATTTTTGCTTTGCGTTACTGAAGCTGCTTTTCCAGCAACACAACTCTGATCTCCAGCATCTGCAGACCTCAATGTCTCCGTACTGAAGATGGACCTGATGACCATATTTAATCTATCAGATGCAGAATGAAAATATCCCCATTTTTGTATGACAACTTTCCACCCATTGTAAATAACTCACTGAGGTAATAAGTCATTGGACCACTTACAAAGTACACTGCACTGGGTTTTGATACTACTTGTTTTATACAGATTTCACATTTCCCTAAAATAAATCTCATTAGCCTCATACAATCTTAATGCATCACACCTGCATTTTCTATCAGGTTATTTAACTTTTGAAAGTGAGATATTAAGTAAGCTTTCATCATCAGTCAAGGAAAATTGTTTTTTTCTAATTCTCTTGGAGTTATGGAAAAACTGAGGATAATAGAAATAGAAATTGACAAAAAGGAAGTTTGTTGGAATAGATATCATTAAAAAGATATATTCCTGGTAAAATAATTATTCACTTCAGTCTTCAGGGAACAAAGATACTTTGCAGTAACACAAGAAAGAAAGATTCAATAATAACGAGCTTTTAAAAATGCCCAGCTACTTAAATGATGACAAAAATATTATGAACAGAGATACACTGAATGAGAAAGAAAGCAACTTTAGCTGACTGACTGTTCGTTCCAAAAATAAATGTCTCATCATGCTCCATATCAAGTCATAGAGATGTACAGTATGGATTCAGACCCTTTGGTCCAATTTGTCCACACCAACCAGATATCCTAAATTAATCTATTCACATTTTCCAGCATTTGGTCTATGTCCCTCTAAACACTTCCTTTTTATACACCCATCCAGATGCCTCTTAAATGCTATAATTGTACCAGCCTGCACCACTTCCTCTGGCAGCTCATTCCATACATGCACCACCCTTTGTATGAAAATGTTGCCCCTTAGGTCCCCTTTAAATCTTTGCCCCTCTCGCCTTAAAGCTATGCCCTCTAGTTTTGGACTCCCCTATCCATGCCCCTCATGATTTTATAAACTTCTAAACTCACCCCTCATCCTCCAACACTCCAGGGAAAACAGCTCCAGCCTATTCAACCTCTCCCTATACCCTCGTTATAGCTCAAACCCTCCAGCCCTGGCAACATTCTCAAATCTTTTCATTGTGCCTTTATCAATATTCAACTTGAATAGACTATATTGTTACTTATAAAATGGCTAACATCAACTACTGTATATTACATGAAATTACAATGTTTTTTAGAAAAAAAAAGTGTGCTGCTATCAGGAATACCAGAGCAAATAGTACTTTTATATTACTTAACCTTGCAGTGATCTTTACAACGTAATTGAATCAACATCAGCATTGTAATCAATTTGTCCCACATACTGTTAATGTACAAGTATTATCCAGTGCTGCACAGTTAAAGTAGTTCACAAATAATATTCACCACAAGACTAAACTCATTATGACTAGTACAATTTGACCAGATTCATCATTATCTTCAGCCACTTCCTCAGAATTCTTTTCCTGGATCTGGTTCTGTTTGTTTGCTCTAGGCAATTATACCTGCAGATCATTAGCTATTCTATGGGCATTCCTGGGATTCATTTCACTTTTATTTTTGTTCCAGCTTTTCTTTCTGCTGCAACAGCCGATGAGCTAAAGTTGCTTTCCTTCTCATTCGGTCTATCTCTGTCCATGATTAAGTAGCTGGCAATTTTAAACGCTGGTAATTAGTGAGTCTTCCTTTCTTGTGTCACCGCAAAGTATCCCTTTGTTCCACGAAGACTGAAGTGAATAATTATTTCCCCAGGAGTATTTTTTTAATGATATCTATTCCAACAAGCTCTCCTTTCCTGAGAACTGAAG
Organism: Chiloscyllium punctatum; assembly: GCF_047496795.1. NCBI lineage: Eukaryota > Metazoa > Chordata > Chondrichthyes > Orectolobiformes > Hemiscylliidae > Chiloscyllium > Chiloscyllium punctatum. Next base: position 85,246,553 of record NC_092746.1, on the reverse strand, counting down.
CCAGTTACAACCAGTTGCCTCTCTCGGAGGTATCGTAACACAATCCAATAATTTAAATGCCAGTACCAAGTCATGGATCTCAAACTGAATTTATAAAATAAACAAAATTCAATTTGATGCTCATTATATGTTCTTCCGTAGAATGGCCATGTTTCCAAAATCTATCAAATACTGATCATGCCTCATTCTCATTTAACAAATCATTCTTGTAGATTTCAGCCATAAACCCTCAAAGAAGGCCCTGATCTTAATTATTCACTTGACAGGCATCCGCCTCAAAAATACTTTATTTCCAATTTCTGAACAAAGTGACAATGTCAAAGTTGTAATGAATAAATAAAAAACATGGATGCTGAAGAAATTCTTTCTCTCTCCATAGATGTTGCCAAATCTGATATAACATTTTGAGTCCAATAACCTTTCATCATTTGTAGAGAGGTAATCCATGTTTCATACATACTTCATTTCTCCACTGGACTTATCGTACAGACTTGGAGAATATTGGACAGTAATCACGTCCAGACATTTTACACTGGCTTTAGCATTTTCATTTGCCATTAGGCAGGGCTCTCTTCTGCCATATTCTAAACCAGAAAATCAGGTGGTGCAGGATTGAATGAGAACTAAGTGTGACACACATGCAATTTTTTTAATAAACAAACAGACAGAGTAACACTGTATAAACATCCACTTCCAAACCCAATAACTAATTTGTTTATTCCTATATTTAGGAGCATTAGTTAATCTCACATTAATGTCTGCAACCTGTAAACAACTAAATACTATTAATAAATAATTAGCAGATACAATTAAATGGATAAGGAGCAGAACAGAGCAAAAATTGTGGATAAAGACAAAGTTATTTTAGAATTCTATTCATCTCTAACATTTCAGTTTTTGTTAAGTGCCATCAACAGCAAACATTAATACTAATTCTGTTTCCAAGGATGCTGATACCTGCTGAGTATTTCCAGTATTACATTTTTATTGAAAACAAACCTGTGGAATGTATGCTGAAGATACAAATTAAATCAGATTCCTGTTTGATGACCAGAGTTTTGATTTCTTTTTGCCATTTCAGAAGTGGCATGGGATCACTGAGCCCCAGCTTTTAAGTAACTATAGTTTTGCAAAGGTAAGGCCCAAGTATACTTTCACATCTGGTCAATTCCAATACAGTAGCTTGGTCAACACATTGATAATATTGATTATATTGATCAATCTCTTCCCAACATGGTTTCTTTGCGAGACTGGCGGAATAATGTTAGTAACAAAAGGTAGAATGTGACCAGAATGGGAGATAGACAATTCAGTTATATTCAAAACTCAAAAGCAACAAAATACGTGCTTTGAGCATGACTGAACAGGCATTTTAAGCCTCCAAATAAACAGAGCATATTATATGTGACCCAGTAGGCACATGGATTACCAACAGGAAATCCCATGATTGCCAGACAAAAATACATCAACATGCAAAAGATAATCTGAACAAGCAATGAAGATGCAATGTTATACAAGTTCTAAATAATAAATAATTAAAAACTGCTACTGAAGGCACTTTTTTCTTTGCATTCCATAATCCATAATGACGCCTGCTGCTGATGCTGACGAGCTGATTCTGTCTCATAATCTCCACCCCCAGGAAAAGGCAGACATTTTGATTGATAACTGCATTCAAAACATGGAGAGATCTTCACACATCACAGTAGTATGTCATTTAATAAAAAAAATCAAGATTTAACAACCATGGAAATGCTTAAATGCAACAAATGAATCAAGGTTCATTGATGTTTGGAGCTTCACAAGTCTGTCTTTGTTCAAGTCTAACATTTACACAATGTTTTTTTTTACATGCACTTCAATTAGAAGCACTTGCATAAATAGCTTTAGTTGATGTGAGTAGTATAAGATTATGTGTCCGATGCAATAGAGGAAATCTAAATGGGCAAAGATCAATGCCACTGCTGCAAATCATCTTCTCAAAGTTATCATGTTTAAAAAGTTACTAAAACTCCATATTTCCTTTTTTGAAACTGACTTTCAATGGTTTTTAACAGCACCGAGTTATACCTAGAATTTAATGAAAAATAAAGTGCAGAGATGAACTCAATTATATTACTTTGGCACTGTTTGCATTGTTAACAGCTTTGTGGGGAAAACTTAAACACATTAAAAACAAGTCTAATTCATACAATACAATTCCACACAAGAACAGGACCTTTGGCCCACCAAGCCTGCACCAATTCCTAATCCTTATTTAAACCCACTATTTTTTGCCAATACGTGGTATCTATCCAGTTGTTCGTCTCCTGTTCAGGTGTCTATCAAGACATGTTGCTAACGTACCTGCTGCCACCACCTTCATTTGCAGTACATTCCGGGCACCCACAAGCTTCTGTGTGAAAACATTTACCCCTCTTAATTTGAACTTTTGTTGTTTGGTAATTAACCTTCAGATCTTAGGAAAAAGCCTCTGACTATCCACTGTACCTATGCCTCTCATAATTCTGTAGACCACTATCAGGTCACCCCTCAGCCTCCGTCTTTCCATGGAAAACAGCCCAAATTTAGCCAGTCTCTATTCATAACTAAAGCTCTCCAGGCATAACCAAAGTTACCAGGCAACACCCTGGTAAACTGTGCCGTCTCTAAAGCATCTATGTACTTCTAGTAGTGTGGTGATCAGAACTGCATACAGTATTTCAAACGTGGCCTAATTAAAGTTTCATTTGGCTGTAACATAACTCAGCAAAAGTGAGGACTGCAGATGCTGGAAACCAGAGTTTAGATCAGAGTGATGCTGGAAAAGCACAGCAGGTCAGGTGGCATCAGAGGAGCAGGAAAATCGACGTTTCAGGCAAAAGCCCTTAAACTGAACCCTGAATCCATGCGACTCTACCATTTGTTCAAACCTACCATGAGGTACCTTATTAAAAAGTCTTACTAAACTCTATGCAGACAATAGCCACTCTCCTTTCCTCAATCATTCTTGTCACCTCCTCAAAACATTCAATCAAGTTGATGATACATGACCTTCCCCACACAAACCCATGCTGCCTATCACTAACAAGTCATTCTCTGGCCACCGTCCAGTCCTATGGAATCTTGCCTGAGGCTAAAGTGGGTGCAAAGATATCTGTTAAGGCCCTAGCCGTTTCCTCCCTTGCCTCCCACAGTATCGTGGAATAATCCCTTCTGGCCCTGGGGACCTGTCTACCTGAATACTTTCATGACACCCAACATTTCCTCTTTTGGCTATGACCACCAGCCAAAGTATTCACACCTTTTCCTGACCTCAGTATTCCTCATATCTCTCTCTTTGATAAATACGGATGTATTAAGGATCTCACCTATTTCCTCTGGCTCCACACACAACCTCTCTCCTTTATCCCAGAGTGGGCCTACTCTTTCCCGAGCTACCCTCTTGCTCCTAAATAAATGTATAAAATACCTTGGGAATCTCTTTAACCCTGCCTGCCAAGGAATTTCACCCTCTTAATTCCCCATTTGAGCTCCTTCCGACCTTCTCTATATTCAAGGACTTGGTCTGTCTTTAGTTGTCTAGACCTTAGGTAGGTTTTTTCTTGACTAAGCTGATAAATTTTCGATGTCATCCAAGGTTCCCGAATCCTGTTACACCTGTCCTTCATTTTCACAGGAACATGCTTATCGTGCACTCTAATCAACTGGTCTTTAAAAGACTCACATGGCAGATGTGAATTTACCCTCAAACAGCTGCTCCCAATCCACATTCTCCAATTCTTGTGCAATTTAGTTATAGTTGGCCTTCCTCCAATTTAACATCTTCATCAAAAGGTCCACTCTTGACCTCATCTCCCCCACTGACTTGGATCACGCCCAGAGTTACATCTTTCCAGAAAAATCTAGCCAATTATATCAGTCATTCAATCTTTTGATCCATTCAATTAGCACCAAACACCCTGGTTAGATTTGTAAATAATACACCAGATAATATGGCTAGAAAACTATCACTGTAATATTCCATTGTTAAAGGCAGCCCTGCAGTTTTCCTAACTACAAATAGCGCTGGAGAAGAACAGTGAATCCATTGGGTTATAACAGGAAAATTTGCATCCTATTTCAAGATACAAGGAAGCATGCATGCAAATGGATTAACATTTAGTATTTTCACCAAATTCAACTGTGCTCAGTAAATGTGAAATTATGTTATTTTCAGCAACAAAATTCTGGCTTTGACTAAGATTAAGGTCACTAAATTCCTGCAAAAACAATGCATGTGGCTTGTTTAGTTTTGAATAACTTCAATAGAAGGCAATACAAAGGTCACAACTACTTGAAGCCAATGAACTGAAAAAAAATAATAATTTTCTCTGATGTCAAATACGTTACTCAAACTTTATGTTAACTAGGGAGGTTCAGCTTCAATCTCCCTGCTCCCCCACCAACTGCCACATTTTCTTTTCTTTCTCGATTCCTACTAGGATAGGCCTCCTCAGTTTTCTGATTGCTACCCCAACAATGAAACACCAACCACAAAATTAAAAACTAAATCCAGAATCTTGGAGATTGGCTTAAAGTCAAACTTTAAGTATCACGAGGCTCGCAATTCTGCTGTTGGAGATGCTGTCTTTTTGGATGAAACACTAAACCAAAGACTGTATCTGCTTTCCTGGGTTGATATAAAAGATCCCATTGAACTACTTCATACAATAGTGGAGGACTAATCCCTGATGCTTTGGTGTATATTTATTCCTTAAGAAGCATCACAAAGATATATTAGCTGTCAGCATTAGGCTTTTATTTGTGGGAGATCACTGTGTGCAAATTAGCTGTTGTTTCTTACATTAGTTACTTCAAAAGTTCATTGTTGGCTGTAAACTGCTGCGAGTATTCAGTGGTCATGAAAACTGCCAAATAAACACAAGCCTCTTTTTCTCTATTCCCATCTGAAATTGAAGCAGAGCCCAGATGTTCTTCAACTTAATCCAGGACAATAAGACCAGTCAAGGCATCCATATTCCTATCCCATTATCAAATCAGCTAAGGAGGCACAGACCAGATATTGAACAGCACCGGAACATCACCTTTTGCCTAGTTCGGGCTCCACAAGATTAGGTAGTTATTCACTGTCACTTGTCACTTCAATCTCAATTCCATTACAGCAATAACATATTCCTTCAAAGGAAATTTAGGCATTCATGAATTTAAATCAAAAGTATAATTTCAAATTTGAAACAAGAGACACCAACTCCCACATCTCCAAAACAATACAGGATAGGGTGCAAATAATTTAAAAACAAAGTTTAAAACAAAACGAGAGAACATCCTAAAACACAATGCAATTATAAATGACTGACAACAAGTTGACATACCATAGTTGCTGTATTATTTTCTCCTCATCAACCAAGTACTTCTGTCTCTCTTCTTCCACCATTATACGCTGTCGCTGTAATGGATCCTCTGTTCTCTTCATTGCTTCAATAACTCTGCTGTTGATTTCAGACTCTGCTTTCTTGAACATTGCTCTGAGTGTCTCCTGGTTCTCGAGCTGTCAGCAGAAAAGAATTCAGTTCAATTTTCTCTGCCTGCCTAATATCCCTGAAAATTAAATTGCTTTACTGCCCCTAGAAGCCAATCCTAATGAGCACCCTCTACAGTTGGATCTTCATTTGATTCACACTCTGAATTGAATTGTTATGTGACAATTCTATGAACTCAAAAGCCACATGGTCATTTCACTGGTAAGAACTGATGAAACAATTACTAGTCAGATTAGTTTCCAAATGTCATGTCAGTAATTAAAGTTGACACCTATAATTCTGTTTCATTCAAGTATTGGAGTCCCCTGTCAAATTGATTAATTAATCTTAGTTATTATAGGTGCACTGAAGAGAGAGGAAGCCAATATTGGATTTGTAAAGACAACATTCATGGCGAAAACTGCTTTCCCAAACCCCAAGATCAGAAATTTAGTTTTCTCAAATTTTGCACGATTCCAGAAATCATTCGAGTATTTGCTTCATATGCAAGCACACCAACTGGCCACCTGTTAGTTAACAAGATTGTTATAAAATGAATGGGGAATATTTCTTATTCAGTTTTCTAAACAAACAGGAAAGATCACCAGACCTGAAACTTTAACACTGATTTCTCTTCACAGCTGCTGAGTTTTTCCAGCAATTTCTGTTTTTGTTTATGATAAAACAGGTCTTTTTAAATCACCCAAACAAGGATTGCTATAATGCGTATTATTTGAGACACACTGTGATTCAGCAAGTGAGAATATTTTAAAATAATAACTCAGTATTCAGGGCCTAGCACACTGCAAGAGATGCATAAAACTTAACTTTCAAATCAGCAATGATTGTCATGGTTCACATGAATGGTTCATAAGTCTTACTTAATAGCATAGCATTTAGGGAACTCATCACAACATTTGACACTGACTAAAAATAAAAGAACAGCTTTTCCTATTGCTAGATATAATTTTAAATGCAGCACCATAACATTTAATTCTTTTCTGGCTTGGTTTATCTTAAAATAATTAACCTTTCATTATTAGTCTGAATGGCTACATAAGCCACTGTGCAGCCTCTCTGTTAATCTGATGATTAAGTAAAGGTGAAGGAAGTGCAATATAAAGGAATTTTTAGAACAAGCAGAGTGATTTCAATGGCAGCTTACTTCCAGGAAGCGAGTGCAAAATTCCTCGAGTCAGAAAGAATTAACCTAGGCTGACACAAGCAGGCACACCAGTGAGACTTAGAGAGATTTATTTGGAAAATGAAATACTTGCGCCGGTACCTTTAGGTGTCACACCTGCCCATGGCATATTTTTAAAAGCTTATCTATGGAATTAAAGGTTTTCAAACTCTAATTATTCTTGAAAATATAATGAGAGGCATTGAATCTCAGAGAAACCAGAAATGACAAGAAAATACCATGATTGGTTCAACTAATTACCATCCTTTCAGTTCCCAAATACTGCAAAAAGAGACCATTTGACCTTTCCAGTCTGCATTGACCCTCCAAGGAGCATCCCACCCAGGCCCAGTCCTCACCCTATTCCCAGAATCCCACATTTACCAAGGCTGATCCTCCTAAATCTGTCTAGAGGCAGTTGAAGAATACCACGTGCTTGTGCTTTATGGATTTCTTAATTTAAATTTAAATGTGAGACATATTTTAAGGGGTATTGTTTGGAAATGCTGATGACAAAAATGACTGGGTAATTGTGAATGAAGAGTATCGCTGTTGACTCCAAGAAGATATTAATGGTTGGTGGACTGGGCAGAAAAAAAAGGGGCAAATAGAATTCAGTCTGGAGAAGTTTATTTGAGATGGACAAAAACAAAACAAGGGAACACACAATCAAGGAGAGGATTTGAGGGAGGTACTGGAAGTGAGAGACTGTCAACATGTCCACCCTGAAGGTGGCAGGACAGGTAGGTAAAGTGGTAAAATGAGGTGTGTGGAATGCTTTACTTCATTGGGTGAACTATTGAACACAAGAGCAGAGATGTAATGTTGGAAAGATATAAGACACTGGTTAAGCCGCAGCTGGAATTATGTTCATACTTTTGGTCACCTTACAGGAAGGATGTCATGGTCCTCTCGAGAGCAAAAGCGATTTACAAGAATGTTGGCAGTGTTTAAAAATTGCAGCTATAACGAGAGAGTGGATAGACCAGGGTGATTTCCCTTAGAACCAAGGTGGCCTAGGGGTGACTTAATTGAGGTGGATAAAATACTGGAGGAGCTCAGAGTGGATGAGAAAGGTCACTTATGGTGGGGCAAAGATTTAAAACAGAAGGGAGTTGAAGATAAGCCTTCAGGAGGTTGGGGGAGCCTAGAATTTGCTGCCAAGTTGATGACTAAGTAGGAAACCCTGAGCTCATTTAAAAGGAACCTGGATCTGCACCTAAAACAATGTAAACTGCAAGGCAATGGTGCAGATCCTGATAAATTGGATGATAACAGGTGGAAGTTTATTCAACCAGTACAGACACAACACATTTAATTGCCTCTTTCTGCACTGCAACCGTTTTATGGTTGGATTTCATTAAAAAAAACTTTCCCTAAGTCACAATCAGCAGAAATAAACTGCAACTTTTCTAATGCTTTCTGCCAACTCCATTTTGAAGACCAACAATAATTGTGTTCTTTTCCTAAGTCATGGTTAACATTGTAATTCCATGTCATGCTTAATTATCCCATTTACAAGCCGAGGATTCCATTGAAAATCTACAATTGAAATCAATTTTTAACTAACCATTGATCGACTTCAAGATTTGCTGCTATGTTGACTGAAGTGTATTCTAATTATTTGTTCCTGCAGATTGCACAATGAATCTGGCACTGAAGGATCAGGAAAAATAACATGCTGTTTGCCACAAATTCACCACTGCAGCAATTTCCAGATCAATCCATTCAAATTCCGAATCACATTAAAAAGCTACCATTCAGAGTAACTTTTTAAAAAAATCAAATTGTTAAACATTTCAGTTAGCTGGCTCAAGCAGTTAAATAGATCAAAATTAGAGCCAAATTGTCTTCATAACATTTTTCAATTGGTCTATGAACTAACCATTTTGTTACTGGTTATCATTCAACATGTAACATTTGGAATCAGTATTTTGACAGGCTCTTGTGATTTTGCTCTTTTTCTGTAGCTTTTCTTTTCCTGTAATATACAAGTTACTTTTTCAGCTGTGCAAATGCATTTGTTTCGGCCTCTCATGTCTGAGTGCCTTTGGCATTTCCATAATTGCTGAGCCAAATCTTAAATCAAGCTAATCCTCCTACTAGTATGGCATTTATTGTATTAAAATGTTGTTGTTCTGAGTGCTCCACAGTGGCAGACAGAGACAGAGACTTTGGCCCAACTCATCCATGCCAATCAGATATCCTAAGTTAATCCACTCCCATTTGCCAGCATTTGGCCCATATCCCTCTAAACGCTTCTTATTTATATACCCATCCAGATGTCTTTTAAATGTTGTAATTATACTAGCCTCCATCATCTCACCTGGCAGCTCATTTAATATGCACACCACTCTCTGCACCCCTTAGTCCCTTTTAAATCTTTCCCCTCTCACATTAGACCTATGCCCTCTAGTTCTGGACTCACCCACCCCAGATGAAAAACCTTATCTGTTTACCCGATGCCCCTCATGATTTTATAAACCTCTCCAAAATCACCCCTCACCCTCCAATGCTCCAGGGAAAACCGCCTCAGCCTCTCCCTATAGCTCCAACCTAGGCAACATCCTAGTAAATCCTTTCTGAACCCTTTCAGGTTTCGCAACATCTTTCCGATAGGAGGAAGACCAGAATTGCAAACAATATTCCAAAAGTGGCCTAACCAATGTCCTGTACAGCTGCAACATGACCTTCCAATTCCTATATTCAATGCTCTGACCAAAAAAAAGGCAAGCATACCAAACGCTTTCTTCACTATCCTATCTCCCTGCAACTCCATGTTTAAGGAACTAAGAACGTGCACTCCAAGGTCTCTTTGTTCAACAACACTCCCCAGGACCTGACCATTAATTGTATAAGGAGAAAGCGAGGACTGCAGATGCTGGAGATCAGAGTTGAGAGTGTGGTGCTGGAACAGCACAGAATGTCAGCGAGCCCCCAAGGAGGAGAATCTATGCTTTGGGCATAAGCCCTTCATCAGGAATGAGGCTTGTGGGCCGGGGAGGCTGAAAGATAAATGGGAAGGGGGTGGGAAGGCTGCTGAGAACACAATAGGTAGATGAAGGTGAGGAAGAAGGTGATAGGGGTGTGGAGCAGATAAATGGAAAAGGTGATGGGCAGGTCAGGAGAGCGATGTCGAGTTGCAGGCTTGGGACTGGGACAATGTTGGGGGTGGGAGGGAATGAGGAAGCTGTTGACATACACATTGATCCCGTGTGGCTGCAGGGTCCCAAGGCAGAACATGAGGCTTTCTTCATCCAGGCATCGGATGGTAACAGTTTGGCGGTGGCAGTGGTCTAGGACCTGCATGTCCTTGATGGAGTGGAAGGGGGAGTTGAAGTGTTCAGCAACGGGGTGATGGGGTTACTTGGTGCAGGTGCCTCAGAGATGTTCTCTGAAACAATCTTCAAGAAGGCATCCTATCTCCCCGATGTAGAGATGACCACATTGGGAGCAACAGAAACAGTAGTTGACATTGATAGAAGTACAGGTAAATTTCTGTTGGATGTGGAAGGATCCTTTGGGGCCTTGGACAGAGATGAGGAGAGTGGTGTGGGCGAAATATATCTCTGGTGGTGAGATCCATTTGTAGGTGGTGGAAGTGGTGGAGGATGATGCGATGTTTGCCTTTTCCATCTGTTTGCTCCACCCCCCTCTCCGACCTATTACCTTCTCAGCGACCTACCCCCACCAACCCCATCCCCCGGCCCACAAGCCTCATTCCTGAGGAAGGGCTTATGCCGAAATATCGATTCTCCTGCGCCTCAGATGTTGCCTGACCTGCTGTGCTTTTGCAGCACCACGCTCTCATCATTAAGTGTATAAGTCACTTGAAAGCATACAAGAAAAGGAGAATGGGTGAGCAAGTTGCAGAAAAAGAATACATGTGGGCTAGCTTGTGTTCCAAATGCTGTCAATTTATACTCTGAACCGAATCATAAATGATAGCTTGACTGGAGTAAACTAGATCAAGACTCCAAAGTTCTGAGCTGATTGTTCAAATAGCTTAGACTTACAAATGAATCCAATTACCATTTGCCACATAAATAGAGCATCAAGTTCCAAATGGGCTGCAATTGATACAATGCGCTCCACACAAAAACTAAATACATGAGTAACACTCCTCACGTGTACGAACTGCAAGATAAATTCTCCATTGATATGACAACTTGTTTACATATGTCCAAATACCAGCATCCACATGGAATGCCACCCACCTTTGAGAAATTTCACAGTTGGGTCGTCAAGGATAGAATGTGCCTTAAGCCCTAAAAATTGTGCAATTTCCAAGATTTGCTTTGCTCAAAACAAACCACATCTCCCAATTTGTCATGGAATGCTGTCACAATCTAAAATATAATACTGTCAGACTGTTAGGTATCTCTCTCCAAGCATATCTAAAATGATGTACACATCAATTCTATTGTTAAAACAACCACCGATACAGGCTGCAGATGATGAAATACCATTCTCACACAAGCAAAGACTTCATTGCAAATTTCACATCTTGTACAACTCTTCATTGAAACATGGTGCATTTCTAGTCAAGTAGAATCGAAAGCACCAATACAAGGTCATTACATATGTTCAGATAAGTACTTGCAAAATCATTCTTGGCCCTAGTTAGAGTTACTCAGTGTCTTAATAAAGATCTGGAATACTCAGGAACATGACTGACTCTACATTTTTTTTTGCAAGGCTGTCATTACATGCTATCTGAATGCAGATCTCTCCAATGGCTACCAGCTACAATTAACTAAATTAAGATTGGAAAAGACGAGATCTAATAGTTCAATTCCATTTCTCATCAATACAATAATTAAGTTCACATGATTGTTAAACTTTGAACCCAGAAAGCATAACTTTATATTTGTGTAACTTGATATTTAACTTTGAATGATTGATTGCAAAACTTACTTCAATTCAGCCTTTGGTCCCACCGGAAATTGATCTTTAAATAAAACTTTTATGACAATATTGACGATGATTGTATTTATATAGCACCTTTAACATTGTAAACTGCTCCACAGAGCTTTATAGAAGCAATTATCAAACATAATCTGACACCCAGCCATATAAGCTAACAATAACACAACAGTTGGCAATAGTCTAGTCAGAAGGAGGTCTTTAGGAACTATTTTCATTTAAGGAAATGACAGGATCACTAGTAAGGGCAGCATGTATTGTCCATTTCTAATTGCTCACAAAGCGGTGGGAAGTTGGCTTCACAAATTGTTGCAGTCCAAGTGGTGTAAGTGCACCTAAAGGGCTATTAGACATAGAATTCCAGGATTTTGACCCAGAGATATTGAAGGACAGTAATACAGTTTCAAGGCAGGATTTTGTCAGTTCAAGTGGAATTTGCATGGGGCTGTGTTTTCACACACTGCCCGCCCTTGTCCTTCGAGGTAGTTTTTGTAAGTGCTGTTGAAAGAGTCTTGGTGAGTTGCTACAATGCACCTTGCAGATGGTACACTACTGCCACTGTGCATCAGTGTTGGAGGGAGTACATGTTGAAGATGGTGGATGAAGTGCCACGAAAGCAATTACTTTGGCCTGGATGGTATTAAGTATTGTTGAAGCTTCACTAATCAAAGCCTGTGGAAAGTATTCAAATGCACTGTTTGTTTCAGCACCCAAGTAGTATGGAATGGTACTGATACTCCATATCAGCAAACATCATCAGTTAAGATAATATGTTGGAGAGATAGTCATTTATGAAGCAGCCTTAAGATAGTTCAGCCTGGGACACTATCCTGTGGAGATGTCCTGGGGTGAGATGGCCCCAGTGGTTGAAGGCCAATCATTTGCCTATGTGCTAGGAATGACCTGCTAGATGGTATGATGGTAAAACATGTTCCCAGAGTAGAATTTTGCTCAGTTCCTTGATACCATGCCTGGTCAAACACTGCCTTCTTGTCAAAGGCAAAAGCAATCACCTTTACCTCACCTCAGAATTCAATTCAACAACTGGCAAATGCCAGATGAATAGATCTATCTCTGAGTACACGCTATTCTATAGCATTACTGATAATATTTATTGCAATTCCTTATTGAGTTTGATTGGAGTGGTTTTCTGGGCCTTTTCAGAGGGCAGTTAAGAAGCAATCAGATTTTTGTGTATTCTGAGTCATATGTAGATCAGACCAGGTAAGGACAGCAGATTTCCTTCCCTAAAAAGGGCATTAATAACCAGATGAATTTATATGATAATGGTTAAATGATCATGATTTGGCCAATTTTTATTCCAGATTTTTATCGAGTTCAACGTTTACCTCTCTGCCATGGTAGAATTTGAAACTACATCTTTAGAACATTAGTCTGGATTTGGGGTTACTAGTACAGTGACAATACCACTACACCATCACCTTCCTCCAATGATTTTCCTGAACAGTGTCGAAGCTAGTTTTAATAATGGAATAGCTTAGTTTAATGGGGCAGCCAGAGATAGAGGCATTTAGGCAATGGTTTTCAGAACTTAGGCAGATGAAGACACAACCACCAATGGCGGAGCGAATAAATACAGGAATGTGTAGGAGCACACAATTGGAGGAATGTGAAGATGCTGCATGTTTGTAGAATTGAATCAGGTTGTAGGTGGAAAGACAACGCCATAGATAGAACAGAATACCAAGATGATTGTTTTTAAAGCCATGTGTTGTCAGGTTAGGACGCAGTGTAGATCAGTGAGTACAGACACTTCTCAAAATAACACATTAGAAATTATAATTCATTGGTTGTCATAATTGTTTGGGGTATGCCAAGGATATGAAGGATGTTGATCAAGTATTATTCTCTATACACAGCACACACATTTTTCACAACTGCTATTTCACTCCACATTTGTATGGTTTTGTTTAAAATTCTCTCATAGACCTGTGCATTTCTTGCCTATCCATAATTTCCCTTAAGATGATGGTGATCAGCCTTAACTTCATTTTTCCTTGAAATTCCCTTGCAATGAATAGTTCTGTATTGATCAAAGGACAAACCTTTGACTTAAAAGCAACAACTTTCAGATTTATAATTCAGCATTAATTGCACTGTACAACTCAAACAGGTTAAGTTAATGAAGAATTATTGTGGTCATCATTTGCACCCTAATGCACATTGATGAAAACCTTGTCAAGGGTTGACATTCAATTAGATCAGCAAATGTGTCAAAGGATTGTTAACATTTATTACAACAGACAGCAAGGTGAATTAATTAACTTGGATCACAGTGTCAGTTGGTTATTGATTTCACAGTACAATTTAAAGTAATTATAGAGCATTATGTTGCAAAAAAGGTTAAGGTCCTTAATTTTAACAACTGGCCAACTTTTCACGACATGCATTATCACCATTTCAGAATTATTCATAAGCAATTACTAAAAATTAACCAGCCATAGCCTGTAAGATCACAACAACCAAGGACAAAAAAAGCCATGGAACCTAGACACGGTTGATTCAACAGCATGTGATGAGCTAAAAGTATTTTACTATTCATTCATATGCATTATTGTTTTGTTTTCACTAAAAATATTTACAATAGTACAGCACTCATACTCAGAAAACAATGCATTTGACCTTGCCACCTTTCCGCTATGATCAGATTTTGCAGTCCAAACATGGCTGACATCATCGATTCATTCAGACTAAACAAAATTCCAGTTGAAGTATATAATCAAACGTAATGATTTCTCTTCTTTTTGACTCCTGTCTAAAGTTTAAGATTTTTCTAAGGAGTTTATAAAGAGTATAGGACTATGTTAACTTTGAATGCAACAAAATCATTTTAAACTGAAAGCCAGAGTGCTAATGGCAAGAAATTATTGCTGTATTTGAAAGTTGTTTCACTTGCCATAATATCCTTACAAATAGTTTATAACACAACAAATCTCAGGTTGATTAATTTTCTTATTCTTCAATTAAATGGTAAATTTGCATAATTGTCAAATCAATAACAAGTAAAATTATGTAACACATTTGTAAAACAATTACTTTTGTATTTTGATTTTCTCCAATCATCTTCTACCATCGAAATTTGGGAGATGAAGTCAATGCAACTAGTTCCCCTCCACATGCACCCAACTTCATTCCTACCACTCCTGAATTTTCATGCAGTTTTACTCTTCGCTGGACAGCCCAGTGTTGCTTCATAATTACAACGTAATGCTTCTCATTTCCAACCTAAATTGCCTAGCTCTTATACAGAGACTGCAGCCTCCGTTCTAGAGACTCCACATCCACACCAGGGAAAACAACTTTCCAGCATCTATGCTGCACAGTCCTTGAAGACATTTGTTTGCTTCAATGGGATCACCTCTCATTCTTCTAAACTCAAAAAGAATATATAGGAGAATATATAGGCCCTGTGTCGTGAAACTCTCAGAACAATCTCATCTTCGCAGGAATCAATTCAATTGTTGCTTTTTTTAAAATATGGACTGAAAGCCAAAAATACAAAGGCTGTTCTGGAAATACAAAGATGATCACCCAAAAGGTTAATATCACTACAGATGCACTCTGACCGACTAAACATTACCAGTTCCTCCTCAAAATGATTTCTTTGGAATTTTTGAAGTTTCTCGTAGCATCAATTGCAGTGAATTGTAGAGGTGAAGCAAGAGTTACTTACCTTGATGTCAAGGCAGCATTTGACTGGGTTTCACATGGCGATGCAGTGGTTAGCACTGCTGCCTCACAATGCCAGGAACCCAGGTTCAATTCCACCCTTAGGTAACTGTGTGGGGAGTTTGCGCATTCTTGCAATGTGTGTGGGGGTTTCTTCCAGGTGCTTCAGTTTTCTTCCACAGTCCAAAGATGTGCAGGTCAGGTTAGGTTGATTGGCCATGCTAAATTGCACATAGTATCCAGAGGTGTGCAGGTTGGGTTGATTAGCCATGAGAAATGCAGGGTTACAGGGAGAAGAGAGGAGTGCTAGATGGGATACTCTTTGGAAGATCAGTGTGGGTGGCACAGTGGTTAACACTGCTGCCTCATAGTGCCAGAGACCCGGGTTCAATTCCCACCTCAGGTGGAAATTGACTGTGGAGTTTGCACATTCTCCCTGTGTCTGCGTGGGTTTCCTCCGGGTGCTCTGGTTTCCGCCCACAGTCCAAAAAACGTGCAGGTTAGGTGAATTGGCCATGCTAAATTGCCCGTAGTGTTAGGTGCAGGGGTAAACGTAGGGGAATGGGTCGGTGTGGACTTGTTGGGCCGAAGGGCCTGTTTCCACACTAAGCGATCTGATCTAATCAATGAGCTGAATGGCCTGCTTCCACACTGTAGGGGTTCTATGAACTTCCATATCACTTTGTAGACTCCTAACATCTTTTTCACAGCTCAGTTTCCTACTTACCTTTGTGCCAACAGAAAATTCAGCTATTATATTTTCATTTCATTCATCCAAACCATTTATCAATTGTAAAGAGTTGAGACCTGAATATCAACCCCAGAGCCATGCCATTAGTGATATCCTGACAGGCTGAAAAAGATACATTTATTCCTACTCTCTGCTTCTAGTTAGCTAATCAGTCTTTTAACCATGTCAACAGGTAGGGTAGGGTGGTGGGATGCTCCTCAGAGCACCAGTGTGGACTCAATGAGTCGAATGGCCTGCTTCCATACCGTAGGGATTATATGATTCAAGCAGTCAGATCAAAACTGCAGTCAAACTGCAGGAGGAAGTAGTTTACTGGAGTCATAACTATCAGAAAGGTAGTTATGATTGGTGGAGGTCAATTATCTCAGCCCACCACATTGTTGCAGAGTTAGAAAAGTCATTGCCCTGAGAAAAGATCTTCTGCTTCTTCATCAATGGTCATCCCTCAATTGCACAATCCTAATTGATTAGGAGAAAGTGAGGACTGCAGATATTGGAGATCAGAGTCAAAATGTGTGATGCTGGAAAAGCACAGCCGGTAAGGCAGCATCCAAGGAGCAGAAGAATTGATGTTTCAAGCACAAGCTCATCAGGGATGGATGCTGCCTGACTGGCTGTGCTTCTCCAGTACTACAATCCTAATTGATATTTGCTAATGATGCACAATGCTCAGTACCATTTACAACTCCTCTGATATTGAAGCAATTGTTCATACAAAGCAAAATGTTAAGCAATATACAGACTTCAAATAACATTTGTGCCCAGGCAATGAATGTTTACAAGTCAGAATTTAACAATCTCTTTGATGATCAAGTACATTATGGAATCCTTTACCACCAACATCCTGGGGTCACTGAAAACTAACTGGTCCAACTAAACTTGCTACAGGAGCAAGTTAGAGGTTGGAAAAGTTTGTGGAGTGTACCTCGCCTCCTGCTCCCCAGTTCTTTACACCCTGTTCGAGACACAGATCAAGTATTAATGCAATACCCGCTACATTCTTGGACAAATGTAGCTCCAACAACATTCAAGGAGCTTGACATCGCCCAAGATGAAGCAGTTCACTTCAAAAGCACACCATCCACTGCCTGCAACACTCACTCCTTTCACAACCAGCACATAGCATCAGAAGTTCTATTTACAAGTAAAGTTGCCATAGTTCCACTGTGCCATAGGGCAGCTCTCTCTAATGAGAGAACTTGTGGTGATTTAACCTGAGGGTCACTGCACCTCAG
The DNA here is from genome assembly GCF_047496795.1 of Chiloscyllium punctatum. Classification (NCBI taxonomy): domain Eukaryota; kingdom Metazoa; phylum Chordata; class Chondrichthyes; order Orectolobiformes; family Hemiscylliidae; genus Chiloscyllium; species Chiloscyllium punctatum. Next base: position 85,229,267 of record NC_092746.1, on the reverse strand, counting down.
GAAACGGGAGGAGAAGTGAGGAAGGACAGTTCTTCAGGATAACCTCACCTCGTGTGGGAATTAAACCCACACTGTTGTTTTCACTCTGCGCCAAAAACCAGCTATTCAGACAACTGAGCTAACCTACCCCTAACATTATCTGCAAGATGCAGCACTACAATTTACCAAGCTTCCTTCACAGCACCTCCATCTTCCAAGCCTGTGACCCTGATGGCTTTGTAGGACAGAACACCACCACATGGCAACACCACCATCTGCAAATTCCCATCCAAGCCACACACCATCCGGACTTGGAACTATATTGCCATACTCTGGGTACCTCTACAACACCAAACTGTTGCATTTCGAGAAAGAAGATCATTATCTTAAAAGGTGGGCATAAAATGCTTTTCAGGCCAGAAACTGTTAAATCTTAAATAAAACATAAAACAGGGAAAAATATCTAATCAAAGATAAATGTGCAAAAGCAGCCATATTAGAAAATATAAGATAAAGAATTAAACCATTCAGGGAGTTCTGAGTGATGCACATTGCTTGCTTGAGAGCATTCATAACACTTCAACTATTGCACAGAACCTTGCCACTCCTCCTCAATTATCCACGAAATCTGGAACCTACAGATGACTAACTTTGACTAGTTGCAGTCAGGTATCTAACACAAAGTAAAGAACCTGCCAGCCTGGTTATCCACTTAAATGCTTTCCAATTATGCGCTGATCAGTCCAAAATATTCTAACAAGTTAAAACTCAGTGAAAATAACCATGGAAATGATCATTGTTGGGCACTCACAAGCCACTTGGCAACAGCAAGAAACAAAACAGGCATGTTCTACCACAATTCTCATATTTCATCTTTCTTCCACAATCTAATGGTGATTGGCATGTTGCACATTTTGGTTTCAATATCCCAAGGATTTAATGCATCATGTGTTGCTATACAATCCTCACTATTTAACTATTTCAATCTACATGGCTGTCTTAGCAGTACACATGTTGTGACTACGTGTAATGCATTCCAGACAATTAGGGACAGGATGTTTAATAGCCTATTCACCAGCCTTACACAACTGATTCTAAACCTATCAAATTTAATGTTATTTAACTGCTTGAAATTTTAAAATGCTGTTGATCAGGAAGCACAGCTCACCAATGAGTGAGATGTTATTACTATACAAACAAACCAATATGATTATGGTCTTAAGTCTCCATACTACAAACCATATGTACGCTCTCTGGAATAATTGGATAGTTTGAGAATAGCTGTGATTTCAACCAAAAGCAGTAATGTTTCACCTGAGGAAGGAAATGAATTTTGCCACCATGAAACTGTACACTTACATATATTTAATGCTAGACAATTACAATTTGTTAATAACAGAGTGGTTAGGATCTGGAATGCACTGCTAGACAGTGTGATAGAATCTGTTCATTGCAGACGTACAAAAGTTGAAAAGAGAGACGAAAGAATGTGCAGGATTACGGCACCAAGTGAGTTGTTCATTCAGAGAACTGGTGCAGAAATGATAAGCTATAACAAGTCTGTGATTCTAAGACACTTTTCTCTAAGTTTCTCTAAATTTCTACAAAGGATTTTGAGGGAGGTCTTTGATTGTGGAAGGGAGAAGTGATCCACCACACAATATCTGGGCCTCGTGACAAATACCACCATTACTGACTTTCAGAATGACCTGTCAAATGTTACAAACAATGAATATCTATACACAGGCAAAAATACAAACAACTCAGCAAATCAAACAAAATGACAAGGACTAGAAAAATAGCAACATGACCTCCCAACTCCTGTACTCAATACTCTGACCAATACCAAACGCCTTCTTCACTATCCTATCTACCGGCAACTCCACTTTCAAGGAGCTATGAACCTGTACTCCAAGGTCTCTTTGTTCAGCAACACTCCCTAGGACCTTACCATTAAGTGTATAAGTCCTGCTAAGATTTGCTTGCCCAAAATGCAGCACCTTGCATTTATCTGAATTAAACGCCATCTGCCACTTCTCAGCCCATTGGCCCATCTGGTCCAGATCCTGTTGTAATCGGAGATAACCCTCTTCGCTGTCCACTACATCTCCAATTTTGGTGTCATCTGCAAACTTACTAACTGTACCTCTTATGCTCGCATCCAAATCATTTACGTAAATGACAAAATGTAGAGGGCCCAGCACCGATCCTTGTAGCACTCCACTGGGAACAGGCCTCCAGTCTGAAAAACCCCCCACCACCACCTGTCTTCTACCTTTGAGCCAGTTCTGTATCCAAATGGCTAGTTCTCCCTGTATTCCATGAGATATAACCTTGCTAATCAGTCTCCCACAGGGAACCTTGTCAAACGCCTTACTGAAGTCCATACAGACCACATCTATGGGTCTGCCCTCACCAATCTTCATTGTTACTTCATCAAAAAACTCAATCAAGTTTGAGAGACATGATTTCCCACGCACAAAGCCATATTTACTATCCCGAATCAGTCCTTGCCTTTCCAAATACATGTACATCCTGTCCCTCAGGATTCCCTCCAACAACTTGCCCACCACTGAGATCAGGCTCACCGGTCTATACCACCCTTGTCTTTACCACCCTTCTTAAACAGTGGCACCATGTTTGCCAACCTCCAGTCTTCCGGCACCTTACCTGTGACTATCGATGATACAAATATCTCAGCAAGAGGCCCAGCAATCTCTTCTCCAACTTCCCACAGAGTTCTCGGGTACGCCTGATCAGGTCCTGGGGATTTATCTACCTTTAACCGTTTCAAGACATCCAGCACTTCCTCCTCTGTAAGCTGGACATTTTGCAAGATGTCACTATCTATTTCCCTACAGTCAATATCTTCCATATCCTTTTCCAAATGCTGATGGAAAATATTCATTTAGTATCTCCCCCATATCCTTGTGGCTCCACACAAAGGCCGCCTTGCTGATCTTTGAGGGGCCCTATTTTCTCCCTAGTTACCCTTTTTTCTTTAATATATTTGCAAAAACCCTTTGGATTCTCCTTAACTTTGTTTGCCAAAGCTATCTCATGTCCCCATTTTGCCCTCCTGATTTCCCTCTTAACTATACTCCTACTTTCTTTATACTCTAAGGATTCACTTGATCTATCCTGTCTATACCTGACATATGCTTCCTTCTTTTTCTTAACCAAGTCCTCAATTTCTTTAGTCATCCAGCATTCCCTGTACCTACCAGCCTTCCCTTTCACCCTGACAGGAATATACTTTCTCTGGATTTCTGTTATCTCACTTCTGAAGGCTTCCCATTTTCCAGCCGTCCCTTTAACTGCGAACATTTGCCTCCAATCAGCTTTTGAAAGTTCTTGCCTAATACCGTCAAAATTGGCCTTTCTCCAATTTAGAACTTCAACTTTTAGATCTGGTCTATCCTTTTCCATTACTACTTTAAAATGAATAGAATTAGGTCGCTGGCCCCAAAGTGCTCTCCCACTGACACCTCAGTCACCTGCCCAGTCTTATTTCCCAAGAGTAGGTCAAGTTTGGTTGAAAAATGTCGTGCTGGAAAAACACAGCAGGCCAGGCAGTATCAGAGGAGCAGGAGAATCAACATTTCGGGCAGAAGCCCTTCTTCAGGAATCCTGGCAATTCTGGTCTCCTTCCTATCGGAAAGATGTTGTGAAACTTGAAAGGGTTCAGAAAAGATTTATAAGGATGTTACCAGTGTTGGAGGATCTGAGCTACAGGGAGAGCCTGAACAGGCTGGGGCTGGTTTCCCTGGAGCGGAGGCTGAGGTGACCATAAGACATACGAGTGGAAGTCAGGCCATTTGGCCCATTGAGTCCATTCTGTCATTTAATCATGGCTGATGCGCATTTCAACTCCACTTATCTGCATTCTCCCCGTAGCCCTTAATTCCTCGAGACAACAAGAATCTATCAATCTCTGCCTTGAAGACATTTAGCGTCCCGGCCTCCACTGCACTTTGCTGCAATGAATTCCACAAGACCACCACTCTCTGGCTGAAGAAATGTTTCCTCATTTCTGTTCTGAATTTACCCCCTCTAATTCTAAGGCTGTGTCCACGGGTCCTAGTCTCCTCACCTAACGGAAACAATTTCCTAGCATCCACCCTTTCCAAGTATTATCTTGTATGTCTCTATTAAGTCTCCCCTTAATCTTCTAAACTCCAATGAATACAATCCCAGCATCCTCAGCCGTTCCTCATATGTTAGACCAACCATTCCAGGGATCATCCGTGTGAATCTCCGCTGGACACGTTCCAGTGCCAGTATGTCCTTCCTGAGGTGTGGGGACCAAAACTGGACACAGTACTCCAAATGGAGCATAACCAGAGCTTTATAAAGTCTCAGTAGCACATCGCTGCTTTTATATTCCAACCCTCTTGAGATAAGCGACAGCATTGCATTCACTTTCTTAATCACGGACTCAACCTGCATGTTGACCTTTAGAGAATCCTCGACTAGCACTCCCAGATCCCTTTGTGCTTTGGCTTTACAAATTTTCTCACCATTTAGAAAGTAGTCTGTGCTTTTATTCTTTTTGCCAAAGTGCAAGACCTCGCATTTGTTCATGTTGAATTCCATCAGCCATTTCCTGGACCACTCTTCCAAACTGTCTAGATCCTTCTGTAGCCTCCCCACTTCCTCAGTACTACCTGCCTGTCCACCTAACTTCGTATCATCTGCAAACTTCGCTAGAATGCCCCCAGTCCCTTCATCCAGATCATTAATATATAATGTGAACAGCTGCGGCCCCAACACTGAACCCTGCGGGACACCGCTCGTCACCGGCTGCCATTCCGAAAAAGAACCTTTTATCCCAACTCTCTGCCTTCTGTCAGACAGCCAATCCTCAATCCATCCCAGTAGCTCACCTCGCTCAGCAGCCTCCTGTGTGGCACCTTATCAAAGGCCTTTTGGAAGTCTAGATAGACCACATCCACTGGGTTTCCCTGGTCTAACCTACTTGTCACCTCTTCAAAGAATACCAACAGGTTTATCAGGCATGACCTCCCCTTACTAAATCCATGTTCACTTGTTCTAATCAGACTCGGCTCTAAGAATTTAGAAACCTCATCCTTAATGATGGATTCTAGAATTTTACCAACAACCGATAGTAGGCTAATTGGCCTATAATTTTCCATCTTTTGTCTTGATCCTTTCTTGAACAAGGGGGTTACAACAGTGATCTTCCAATCACCGGGACTTTCCCTGACTCCAGTGACTCTTAAAAGATCTCAACCAATGCCTCCGCTATTTCTTCAGCCACCTCTCTCAGAACTCTAGGATGTGTCCCATCAGGGCCAGGAGATTTATCGATTTTAAGACTTTTTAGCTTTTCTAGCACTCTCTTTTGTAATGACAACCATACTCAACTCAGCCCCCTGACTCCCTTTAATTGTTGGGATATTACTCATGTCTTCCACTGTGAAAACTGATGCAGAGTACTTGTTAAGTTCTCCTGCTATTTCCTTATCTCCCATCACTAGGCTTCCAGCATCAGTTTGAAGTGGCCCAATGTCTACTTTTGCCTGTCATTTGTTTCTTATGTATTGAAAGAAACTTTTACTATCATTTCTAATATTACTGGCTAGCCTACTTTCATATTTGATCCTCTCCTTTCTTATTACTCTCTTTGTTATCCTCTGTTTATTTTTCTAGCCTTCCCAATCTTCTGATTTCCTACTGCTCTTGGCCACTTTATAGGATCTCTCTTTTTCTTTAATACATTTCCTGACTTCCTTTGTAAACCATGGCTGTCTAATCCCTCCCCGGATAATCTTTCTTTTCTTGGGGATGAACCTCTGTACAGTGTCCTCAATTATACCCACAAACTCCTGCCAATTTTGCTCTACTGTCTTCCCTGGTAGCCTCTGCTTCCAGTCTATTTTTGAGGTAAAAACAATGACTGCAGATGCTGGAAACCAGATTCTGGATTAGTGGTGCTGGAAGAGCACAGCAGTTCAGGCAGCATCCAAGTAGCTTCGAAATTGATGTTTCGGGCAAAAGCCCTTCAATCAGGTATTCCTGATTGAAGGGCTTTTGCCCAAAACGTCGATTTCGAAACTACTTGGATGCTGCCTGAACTGCTGTGTTCTTCCAGCACCACTAATCCAGAATTCCAGTCTATTTTTGTCAGTTCCTCTCTCATGCCCTCATAATTACCTTTATTTAACTGTAACACCATTACATCCGATTTTGCCTTCTCTCTTTCAAACTCCAGACTGAACTCTACCATATTATGATCGCTGCTTCCTAAGGGTTCCCTTACTTGAAGATCTTTTATAAAGTCTGGCTCATTGCAAAGCACTAGGTCCAGAATAGCCTGCTCCCTTGTGGGCTCCATGACAAGCTGTTCCAAAAAGCCATCCTGTAAGCATTCCATGAATTCCCTTTCTTTGGATCCACTGGCAACATTATTTACCCAGTCCACCTGCATATTGAAGTCTCCCATGATCACTGTGACCTTGTCTTTCTGACATGCCTTCTCTATTATGCCTTCTCCATTGAGACCTTATAGAGGTTTACAAAATTATGAGGGGCATGGATAGGATAAATAGACAAAGTCTTTGCCCTCGGGTCGGGGAGTCCAGAACTAGAGAGCATAGGTTTAGGGTGAGAGGGGAAAGATATAAAAGAGACCCAAGGGGCAACTTTTTCATGCAGAGGGTGGTACGTGTATGGAATGAGCTGCCAGAGGATGTGGAGGAGGCTGGTACAATTGCAACATTTAAAAGGCATTTGGATGGGTACATGAATAGGAAGGGTTTGGAGGGATATGGGCCGGGTGCTGGCAGGTGAGTCTAGATTGGGCTGGGATATCTGGTCAGCATGGACGGGTTGGACCGAAGGGTCTGTTTCCATGCTGTACATCTCTATGACTCAAAGTCAAATCCAGAGACTTTTGCATAATTCCATTCCAGTCGAGCATGAAATGACTACATGATAGCAGACAGCAATTACATCATAGAACATAGAAAAATACAGCGCAGTACAGGCCCTTTGGCCCTCGATGTTGCGCCGATCCAAGCCCACCTAACCTACACTAGCCCACTATCCTCCATATGCCTATCCAACGCCAATATGCCTATCCAATGCATCACTACTACTCATTTCATATAGTTTTTAATGCAAAGTCTGAGGAATTCAACAATAGATCAGAATCTGCCTTTCAGGTGACTAACTACTTATTTCATACTGCCGGCTCGGTTTGGAGTTAGGATAGATTACATAAATTTATACTTTCAATTTAATCTCAAAAAGAAAATGGCAGAGGTATATCTTTTCTCAACAACTGCATTGAACAAGACTTTTTGTCCAATTTTAGTATTAAGGAAATCCAAATAAATCCATGGATACAACAGCAAAAATATCAAGAGACAGGCATTGGCTTCATGCTTACACCCATTCTCAAACAGCAGCAACTCTTATTTATATCATACCTTGATATAATGAAACATTCAAAGTTTTCCAACAGGAGAATTATACACTGAGCCCCTGAATATCAGATACACAAGTTTAATCAAAGTGATAGGTTATATTGAATGTTTTGAGTATATTGTAGGAGGCAATGGCATGGAAGGATTTGAAAATTGTAGTAAGACTTTAAAATCAAGACGCTGCTCAACTAGACTAGAAGACTAGAAGAATAACCAGGTATGTATTGCAAGGGAAAGCATGTTTATCAAATTTATTGGCATGCTTTGAGGAAGAAAGGTGTGCTGTGGGTAAAAAGGGAACTAATGGAGGTACGGTGCTTCGACTTCCAGAAGACATCAATCAGGTACCACAAAGGCTTATTGCAGAAAATAAACACTCAGTGTAAGGGTAGCATATTATCGGATATAGATGTCTGACTAGCTAACAAAACAGCAGTCATAAATAGGTCATTTTCTGGTTGGCAAGATGTAACCAGTGGCACATCACAAGATTCAGTGCGGAGGTCAGATTTTTTTTCTGTTTACAATTTATATAAACTTGGATGAGGGCTCTGAAGGTATGGCTGCCAAATTTATTGGTGACAAAGATGGGTAGGAAAATAAATCATGAAAAAGGACATAAGGAGGCTACAGATGGATATACATTAGGTTAAAGGTGAGTGGGCAAAGTCCTGGCAACTGGAGTAGAATGTAGGACAATATGAAATTGTCCCATTTTGGCAAGAAGCATAAATAAAATGTCTGAATAGTGAGACTGCAGAGCTCTGAGATGCAGAAGAATCTGGGTGTCCTGCTGCATATATCATAAGGTTAGTCTGTAGGTACAGCAGTAATTGGGAAGGCTTAATGGAATGTTATATTTTGGAAGGGGAATAGAGAAGAAAAAATATAGACCTTACATTCCAGTTACATGGGGCATTGGAGAGACTACATTTGGAGAATTGTGTACGGCATTGGTCTTAAGAGAAAGATATCACTGCATTGGAAGTAGTACAGGGAGGATTTTCCACACTAATTAGAAAAGGTTGGAAAAGTCAGGCTTGAATCTGGAGTTTGAGAGAGTAAAAGTGACCTGATTAAAACATACACAATGCAGGTGCAGAAAGAATGTTTTCACTAATGAGAGAGAAAAGAGCTATGACACACTATTTAAAATTAAGGTGTCACCGATTTAAAATAGAGAGGAAGAAAGATTTCTCTAGAAAGGGTCATTAGGCCTTTGAAAACTCTCCCTCAAAAAGGTGATAGATGCAGAGCCTTTGAATATATTTAATGCAACAGATAGTATTTCACCTGTCACCTATCTTGGATAGGCAAGAATGTGGTGTAATTGAATCAGGCATGATCTTATTGAATGGTGAAGCAGGCTCAAGGGACATACAGCCTACTTCTGCTTCATATGTTCGGATGTGATATTTCTAGCAAGCATATTGGGCACAAAATGCAGTACAATAAACATTCCTAATATCAAAACCATAATTTCATTACAACCAAAAAAAACAAAAACGGTTAAACACAGTAGCATAGTAACATCTATTCACTTAGAAACTGAAGATACCTGCGACTGTCTCAAATGTTGAAGCTGCTGCCGCAGATCAAAAATATTTCTCCGTAAATCAAACACATTGTTTTGAATTTGCTGCTGACATGACGAAGAAGGTTGGACAACACTGGAAGAATCTGAAGTAATCCCAGAGCTCTTCAATGCTACTGCACTTGTTGCACCTGCAGTGAAGATCACCTCATTAGCATTAACAAACCTCTTCAGGAAAAGATCCAAGTATGGCTGTTAATGATTACAAATTTGATTCATAAAATAAATCATAACTGTCTAAAGGAACACATCCACTTGGATGCAAGTTCCAATTTATCATTAATCAAATATAAAATTAAATAATCAAAACACAAATATCCCTTTAAATGTCAAATGTCTCACACCAGACTGCAGAACTAGTCACAATTCAAATCGCTCAGATTTGAGAGTGACATTTAGTAATGCAACCCATTAGAAGAGGAAATTGCTATATACCTTATATGGAATTACACCAAGTGACTTGAAATAATTAGTACCCAAATGTTACATTTGTAGATATTTTGCAGTAACAATTGGAATTATTTCAACACAGTAACATTTTGAACTAATCTCGTGCTCAACGTGATACTAAAAAGATTTTATATGCCATCTAAGACTTGGAAATAATTTGTAAATCTTGCTCAAGCATGCAAGACTTAACCATGTCTGATTTTGGAAACAACTAAAAATGGAAAATATATTTCATAATGATTTATGATTGGAGAATAATATCAAAATTAAAAGCACCATCATCGCAACCACTCTTCAATCAGTTTCACCATTATTTGATGATAATCATCTGATATACCTGAGCTTCAAACTAATCCAGGCAGAAAGTCAGCGGTCTCTTTCTAATGGCTGCTAAGATTCCCAAGTGAAATCAGTTTGGCCTAGAAACCCTTCATGAGCTTGAGCCCACAGCTCAAAATACCCATAAATCTAATATTAAGTTACATTTAGTCTCATTGACAAATTTACAAGGCTGTTGAATCAGGAACTGAAAATACAACAATGACAGCAGAGCAGAATGAAACTGGATCTGGTTTATATTATCTCACATGATGATTTGATGGGGAGAACATTTGAGACATTAAAGTAGTCTCTCACTCTGGTAAACAGGACAGTCATGGAATCAGAGCTATATAGCACAGAAACAGATCAACCCAGCCACATTGACCAGACATCCTAAATTAATCTAGTCCCATTTGCCAGAATATGGCCCATGTCCCTCTAAACTCTTCCTACTCATGGACCCATTCAGATGCCTTTTAAATGTTGTAATTGTACCAGCCTCCACCACTTCCTCTGGCAGCTCATAAATTCACCAACTCTGCATGAAAACATTGTCTCTTAGGATCCTTTTAAATCTTTCCCGTCTCCCCTTAGAACTATACCCTCTAGTTTTTGGTTCCCTTACGCTGGGAAAAAGACTTTGGCACTTCACAGTTTTATTAGGTCACCTCCTCAGTCTCAGATGCTCCAGAGAAAACAGGCCCAGCCTGTTCAGCCTCTCCCTATTGCTCAAACCCTCCAACCCGGCAACATCCTTGTAAATTTTTTCTGAACCCTATCAAGTTTCACAACATCTTTCTTATATCAGGGCGACCAGAATTGAACACAGTATTTCAAAAATGGCCTAACCAATGTCACAAACAACATCCCAACTCCTACACTCAAGTCACTGACCAATAAGGGCAAGTGTACCAAACACCGTCTTACCCTGAGTACCTGTGACTCCACTTCCAAAGAACTGTGAACTTGCACCCAAGGTCTCTTTGTTTGGCAACAGTCCTCAGGACCCTACCATTAAATATTTAAGTCCTGGCCTGATTTGCCTTTTCAAAATGCAACAGCTCACATTTATCTAAATTGCATTCCATCTGCCACTCCTTGGCCCATTTGATCAAAATCTTGCAGCTTTATCTCGTTAAAACATTGTCTTAAATACATAAAATACACCCACTTTAAGCCTCCACTCAGACTCCGATGAACTGCACAGAAAGAGACCCTTCAGTCCAACCAGATATCTTAACCTAATCTAGCCCCATTTGCCAGCACTTGGTCCATATCCCTCTAAACCCTTCCTATTCAGATGCCTTTTAAATGTTGTAATTGTACCAGTCTCCACCACTTCCTCTGACAGCTCATTCTATACACACACCATCCTCTGTGTGAAAATGTTGCCCCTTAGGTCTCTTTTAAAATCTTTCCCCTCTCACTGTAAACCTCTGCTGTCTAGTTCTGGACTCTTCCACCCCAGGGAAAAGACCTTGTTTATTTATCTTAACCATGCCCCTCATGATTTTATAAATCTATGAGGTCAGCCCTCAGCCTCTGACACTCCAGGGAAAATAAACCCAGCCTATTCAGCCTCTCCCTGTATCCCAAATCCTCCACCCCAGCAACATCCTCGTAAATCTTCTCTGAACTCTTTAAAGTTTCACAACATCCTTCTGATAGGAAGGAGACCAGAACTGCATACAATATTCCAAAAGTGGCCTAACTTTCATGATCTAATGGAACATACATGTTTGCATTTATGATACACACTTCAAAGAGCCACACCTCAAACTATCTGCTCGTCAGCAACTTAACAGCAAATCTTTTACTCATAATGCAGTGAATGGCAAAGGTCACTTCTAAAATGAGTATAACTGAACATACACGAACACAGAGAAACTGACATTTTCTCCCATTAGAGTAGGATTAAGAATAAATCAAAGAGGCATTTCAGAGGGATTTAGTAGGGCAAATAGGGGGCTGGGCAAAACCAAGTGATGAGTCAGTAATTGAAAGACAAATACAATATCATCATCCACAGAATGGGAGGGGAATTCAGCAGGATTTATTTTATCTGTGTTTGTACATGGACATCCTATTAGGAACAGTGGTGGAAGCAGAATACATATGACTTCTAAAAACAAAAGTAATTTGATATTATAGAAAGAAAGAGATGACGTACAGGACTAAGTTGGTAACCTCACTCCTGACAGGCATGAGGGGTGAAGTGATTTACCTCCTATACTGAACAATTCCATAATTACAAGAAAAACGGATTATTGAACCCATCAGATCTGTACTGTATTCTTCCCCGCACACCACCACCACCCCCCAACCCCCCCACCCACCGACAATTGTTTTACTCTAATCGCAATTAAAAATATAAATAATGTTTCTTTGGTTTCCAAGTCCAGGTGATTTGTGGTAATAATAACAACTGAGAAAAATCTCAATACAAGACCCCATTTAATTTTAATCATGTCATTTTCACCTATGTGTTTTGACTTTTGTTCTCCACTTATCTCCATATTCATGTGACCCTACATTAACTTCAATGCATCACTACGCCTATTACAAGTCTCTCATTTGGGACATTAATAATTTTGAAAATACATCAACTACATTACCCTCAATTAGATTCCCTACACTATGAAAACTGGTCATTTGGCCCAACAAGTCCATACTGACCTCCGAAGAGTAATCCGCCCAGACTCAATCCCCTACCCTATATTTATCCCTGACTAATGAACCTAACACTATGGGCAATTAAGCATGGCAAATTCACCTGACCTGCACATCTTTGGATTGTGGGAGGAAACCGGAGCACCCAAAGGAAAACCACACACATGGGGAGAATGTGCAAACTCCACATAGACAGACCCCCGAGGCGGAAAATGAACCGGGGTCCTGGTGCTGAGGCAGCAGTGCTAACCACTGAGCCACAGTGCCGCCCTCCATCTATCCTCTGTTAGAGTCAAAAGGTGTGGCACTGGAAAAGCCCAGTAGGTCAGGCAGCAACTGAGGAGCAGGAGAATCAACATTTCGGGCACAAGCCCTTCATCAAGAAGGCTTTTGCAGAAACATCGACTCTCCTGCTCCTCGGATACTGCCTGACCTGCTGTGCTTTTCCAGCACCACACTTTTCGACTAACTCTCCAGCATCTGCAGTCCTTACCTTCTCCTATGCCCACTGTTATTTCAACAATGAAACCTGTCAAAAATAATGAGGCAATCTACCTCAGCAAAACACTGCATTACTCTACTTGTAGAAAAGAGTACTTGAACTAGTCTTTCACTGATCCAGTTGTTGTCCATTTGCCTGACTCTTTTGCTCCATTTGTGGGGCCAAGGATCACCACGTTTCACGACAATGTTGTAGCTGCAGATTCTTAGTTTTCCCATGGGGAAAAAGTTTACAAGTAAACATATATCTATGGATCTTAGTAACTAAATGTAAAGGATATTGGAAACTTAGCAACAAACACATATACAAATAGGTCAGTGTTCTTCCTATAAATAAATCAAAACGAAGTGCCAAGTGCAACCAAACTTTGGACAATATTAAATTCTGGTATTAAATTAGCAATACTTTCATCCCAAACCAGAAAAACAAGACAGTAATTTATGCTGTATTTTATTAAATTTTCAGGTTACTGTCATCTGCATGTTTACTAATTGTGCTGCAGCGTCAAACAGGGTGAATAAACAATGACAGTTGGGCTGATTTCAATGTCATGGAAATAACCTAAACTTTGTCCTGGTCAAATTCCGAGACACTTCAATAAAAACTGATGCTCAAACTAAGAAAAAAAGCAATTTCACACAAACAGTGCAAAAGCATCTCTGCAACATACAATCTTGATTTTATTTTCTTTAAAACCTTGGAAGTAGCCCATTTCCAGGATGGGAGGTCTTGCAGAGATGCTTGAGACGGTTAGGGATGAGGGATAAAAAGGAATGAGGACAAAATTAGAACATGTTGAGTGATTAGCCATGACGACATTGAATCAAAGCTAAATGATCTACTCCTGCTCTTATGTTCTATGGTTTTGATGGGTGTGTATATATTTTTTTATTAAGCGACCAAATCTTTTTATCCAGTTTACTTGCCTAACTGGAAGAACATACCTAACCTGCACAATTGTGCATGATGTTTTGATAACTACTGTCAAGTTCAGTCAGTTAGTTACACTTGAAATTCTTTTAGGATTTCAGCACAGAATTCAGCCTAATGCTTCAATACAGTACCAACGGGAGTACCAGATTATTACATCAATAGTTCTCAAATGTTACATTAAACTAAAACCATGTGACACAGCTCTGGCGGTTTAGACAAAATAGTTGAATATTTCATATATTTGTTCATGGGATGTGGATGTCACTGGAGAAGCCCTGGAGAGGGTGGTGATGAGCCAATTTCTTGGCCTGCTTTGATCCAATAACAGTGAAGGAATAATGATATAGTTCAAAGTCAAGATGGTGTGGCTTTGGAGGGGAACTTGCAAGAGATGATATTCCCACGTATCAATTGCCTTTGCCCAGGTGGTAGTGTTTGCACTTTGGAAGGCTCCAAGAAGCTTTGATGACTTATTCAATGATTATGAACAAGTGTTAGAAGATATTCCAATGACTGTTGTCAACCTGAAACACTAACAATATTTCTCCCTGCTGCCTGTCCTATTCTGTATTTTCAGCATTTTCTGTTTTTGTTTGTATTTGATCATGTTCATCTCCTGCATTAAAATTATAAGCTGAAAATTTTAACCAGCCAGGTTTTCATTGGGTGCCAAATGTGGGAATGCACAACAATGCACTTATTCATGTTGAACAATACCTATACAACATTACAAACATTTTTGAAAACAGTGTAGCTTTAAATATTGCAGAATGAAGAAAAAATACCTTGTGCCTCAGAACTGCTAAGTGGTGTAGCTTTTATCTTCTCACTGAAACAGAAAAAGGGACATAAATTGATATATCAGTTTTATTTTACGTCAACATACAATTGTCACAATTCTTTAAGGTGTGGAAATCATTACATAAACAACAAAATGTACAAAATCACTCCATTTTCTTACCCAGGAACTTCTTTGGCATTATTACCCCCTTTGAAAAGCGCAGACTGAACAAGACCAGTCAAACTAGCAATCTGCTTCTCCATAGCCTTCATTCGCTCCCTAAAAAGAAAACCATGATTCAGTTCAGTACTAACAGTACAACACCCATTTGAGACTACAATCTATGAAAAGACCTATCCCACAAATATATACTTACACTACAATTTTGAATAATAAGTTTGA
Organism: Chiloscyllium punctatum; assembly: GCF_047496795.1. Lineage (NCBI taxonomy): Eukaryota > Metazoa > Chordata > Chondrichthyes > Orectolobiformes > Hemiscylliidae > Chiloscyllium > Chiloscyllium punctatum. The sequence continues at coordinate 85,214,184 of NC_092746.1, read as the reverse complement.
GTACCAAGTTTAAATAATAAGCCATATTTTAAACATGAAGATTCAGAAGGACGTGATACCCTGAACAAGTAAAGCTCATTGCCTTTATATATTTTAACAAAAGCCTGTTAAGATGTAGACAATCGAGTAAATCCGCATTTATTATTTATTTATCCATTCACTGATTGAGGGTGGTATCAGTTAAGTCAACATTTATTGCCCATCCCTAATTGCGCAGAGGGCAGTTAAGAGTCAACTGTGGATTTGAAGGCACATGCAAGTCAGACCAGACAAGGATGACAACTTCCTTCCTGAAGGGCATTAGTGACCAGACAGGTTTTTCTGACAATTGACAATGATTTCAAGGTCATTCGATTCTTAATTCCAGGTTTTTATTTAATTCAAATTCCACCATCTGAGGAGGAGGGATTCAAATCCAGGTCCCGACAATATTACTTGGGGTCTGTGGGTTAATATCCAGTGATAATGCAATTAGGCCATCACCTCCCATACCTCTAGCTGCCTCGAGGTTAGTAGCATTTCCCTTTTGAGTGCTGGTACGGATGGTATTAATACGATAGGTAGTGCTTGGAGCAAAAATAGTTCTACAAGTCTAACAGGTTGATAAAAGCACTGGGTTTGTAACTTTGTTGAAAGAAGTAACTCAAACTATTCAGAGTACAAACAGTAGTCAGTTCGTTGCATGAATATTTTAGCAAAATGTAGCAAAAATACATGAGGTAACTCGATTGGGAAAGCTGTTACATACATGATAGGCAACAGTAAGGAGAAAAAGTTTGAGCAGCAAAGGACAATCAATATTTAAACATAAAAATCTCTATACAGGTGTTACTTTAAAAAATGATAGTTGAAAAAAGTATTATCATCATTCCAATGGCAATTAGGATGATGGAGATGGGTCATATATAAGAAAATCCAATCACAGCTTGAAAGTAATAGGCCTTTCATACTTCTGAAATCATCATATAAATCAAGTCTATCCCAGGGAAATCCAATCATGTGGAAACGGCCCACCTGTGGGACATTGGTCTGATGGTTTATACTGTTTTATAATAGAATTTTGTACACTCTGGGAAGTGATTTTGAGTGAATTTAATGCCTTTGACAGATGGAGAAAATTGGTGGTTTACTGCAAGATGCAAAGATAATTGACAAATCCAGATTCTTTTATACGCATTGACGACAATAAACATTATGGAAAAATAAAAACGGAACATACACTTTCATATCAGGTGGTGTTCATGTCTATAGTGTGCTCAATCAAAACCTTGGAACTGCCTCCCTAATGGCACTGAGAAGTATACCTCCACCAAATCGTTTGCAATTGTTCAAGTCAGCAACTCACCAACTTCTCAAGGGCAACTGACAATGAATGCTGGCCCAGCCAGTGATACCCACATTCCACGAGTGAATTTAAAGAATCACATTTTCAAAGAGCAGAAAAATTAAACATCCTACCCAGTTTTGTTTAATCTAATAACCAAGAATCAATACTTTTCTAATTTTGTTTTTATTCATTCATGGGATGTTGGCATCACTGGCTAGGCCAGCATTTATTGCCCATCCCAATTAACTGTAAACCTCATAGCAGTGGGTCTGGAGTCCAATGCAGAGCAGACTAGGTAAGACAGGCAGTTTCTGCCTATAAAGGTCACAAGTGAACCAGATGGGTTTTTTGACAGTCAGTCAGAATTAGACTCTTACTTCCTGAATTTATTTTTGTTGAATATAAATTCACAATCTGTCATGGTGGGATTCGAACCCATGTCTCTACAGTATTGCAAAAACAAATTGCTGGAAAAACTAAACAGGTCTGTGGAAAGAGCTGAAAAGCGTGTTGCTGGAAAAGTGCAGTTGGTCAGGCAGCATCCAAGGAGCAGGAGAATCGACGTTTCGGGCATAAGCCTGAAGAAGGGCTTATGCACGAAACGTCGATTCTCCTGCTCCCTGGATGCTGCCTGACCTGCTGCGCTTTTCCAGCAACACATTTTTCAGCTCTGATCTCCAGCATCTGCAGTCCTCACTTTCTCCTAGGTCTGTGGAAAGGAAACAAACTTGTCGTTTAGAGTCCAATGATGCTTCTTCAGAAAGAGAAAATGTTTGCCAAATCATCCTGCAGTGAGAGAGATAAAAATGTGCCTTTTCAGTAATACTCATTCTCTACATCTGACTGCTAACTACATAGTGGGAGCTCGATCTAAGTTGCCTCCATCAAAAACATCCAGGTAGCAGATTTTTTTTTGCACTCTACACACTTAATCTAACTCCCTCCTACTAACTATGGTTGGATTAAACTCAAGGACCTTGTATCCGAATTACAAGATACATCATTGCATATGATCAGGCAATTACCAATGAACATTTATTGCTCACCAGACAGTGGTTTATGCAGAGACATGCTCACCACTTACTCAAGTTCTCCAAGTATGTCATGGATTATTAAAAACTTTTAGTTCAAGGAAGTAAAGTTATTTTCAAAAAAAAGACTAAGATGAAAATAAAAGGATAAAACAAAATGCAATTTGGGAAACAAGACACACATTTTAATACAGCTACTATTATACTGCACAAAACATAAAACCTGCTTGGTTCCTCCTATGGTTTGACTCAATATTGTGCTGACTTCAAGATGAAGGAAAAGTTGATCAACTGAACAATCTTTTGGGTACTATTATTCTGGGTTGTCAGCATACCAAAGCAAAGGTCATGACTCCTCAGATCACATTCACTAAACAAGAAAATAAAAGCCGAGAGAGAATCAGAAATTGCTAATACAAAATGAAGGAACTCAAATCCATTATAAATGGAAACAGTCAAATTTATCAAAGATGACAAAGAAAAATTTAGTCTTAACTTGGGAATGAAGACTAATCACACATCTAAGTATGTTCCTCTTGACACTAGGGGATAGTTTGGAGGTTTGGACCATGCCTCAACTATCAATGGTTCTGTTCCACAAATGCCAGAAGGTACAGGTCTAGAATGCAAAATACGTCTGTTCAGTGATTTTGTATATTTTTCAAGTTATGGCAAAGGAGCAGAAAATTCCCTCATGGAATCTCACCATTAGATTGCATTAACACAGCAAAAGGAGAAATGGAAGTGGAATGATAATGTCACTGGGATAGTATCAAGGCCCAGGCTAATTGCTCTGGAAACAGATGTTCAAATCCCACAGCAGCTGATCGAATTGAAATTCAATTGCTACAATCTAGAATTGAAAACAAGTCTCAGTATCGGCGACCATGAGAATACTGTCAAGGAGGTGCTTGCGGTGTAGTGGTACTGACCCTCTCTGAGTCAGGACGGTGAGGTTCAAGTCCCACCTGATAAGAGGAGTTACATCTCACACTAGGTTGAATAAAAATAATCAAAGCTATCATTGACTTTTGTGAAAACCCGTCCACTCAAAATCCATAAGGGAAGAAAAACTGACCTTATCTGGTTTAGCCTACATGCAATTCCATCTTCTTTGTAATGTGGTTGACTAGTAAACTTTTAGCTGCCTTCTGCAATGGCCTAGCAAGTCAGTTAACTCAAAAGCAATTAAGGAAAGGCAACAAACATTGGCCTTACCACTGATGTCCATATTCCATCCAAGAATAGAAGAAACAAACAAAAACCTGATACAACTCAGCATGTTAGTCTCATCAATGGCTTGCACTAAATCACCTTTACACTACTGAAAGCTTCTTCACGTCCTTTAACTGGAACATTTATTTGAATTGGGACCAATGTCATTGCCTTCTTTTACCTCAATCATTAGAACATATAATATTGCATTTATCACTTACATGTTGAGAAATACTCCACAGTGTAGGGATTCTATTATATTGAAGACATAGTGACTGCATGGTGCGTAGACAAAGGAAGCCTCATGTTTGTACCCTGATCTTTGCTAAGTTATTTCATTTATTCTACAACAATGGTGATGGTACTACCAATTGACTCAGTGTCCCTGAACTGTTGAATAAACAAAGGCAGGTAGGGTGGGAGGAGGAATCAACGTGTTGCTGCTTGCTGAAATCCAATGACTGTGTTGGAGTGCATTGGTCTGTAACTCAGCTATGTACAGGATCAATTCACTGAAGCAACCATTGGGAAAACTTAAAAGATCTAGTTCAGTGAAGCTTGCAGCCCATCAAATCCAATGACTATATAGTTTAAACAATTTATCAGTTGAGCACTTGCATGCAATTCTCCACATGATCGTCCGAGTTAAATTCAAGTATCTTTAACCAAGAATTTGAAACAATACTAAAATAAAGTCTTATGAGGCCACGAGTTCATCGTTTATATTGCTGAATATTTTATACTTCATTCTCTTCTGGAGTATGCAAGAGATTTCCTAATTTATTTTAGTTTAGAAGATGCTGTTATGGATTTTCATATGGAAAAGTTTATAGCATACAAATACATTAAGTAGTTGAAGCAACATTGATAGAACATTTATACTGGCTAGACTGTCACTTATGATTAATGAGCTATTAAATGGCTTTCTTTCAGTGAACATTTATGAGCATGGTTATTAATCTCCTGAGCTATTTTTGTGCATACTTGAAACTTGCCATCACCATTATTTCTTTCAACAGACTTCAGAGAAGTAGGAACAGAGGCTTTTATGAACCTGCACATTGCAGTATCAGCATTTAAATCTCAGCCAGCAGCGACTTACACTTGGCCTGAGTGTTTTCTTCCTGGTACAATATCAAGACACAAAAGAGAGAAAATAATCCATCAGCTTGGTATATTTATCTTCATCCCTTTCTCCCTCACTAAGTGCACAGTTGCATTTAGAGATGTTAATGCTTTATTTACTGCATTTCATGAGGATAAATTTAGAGTTTGTCCAGAGTTAAATAAAGATGATGACCTCTGGGATATTGTTACAACACTAGTGTACTTTCCCTCATAGCTACTATCTCAACTACAGTAACCTTCATTTAAAGTTCCACGACTGCATGCAGTTTTGATTTAACATTGTATTTTTTATGTTCCGCATCCCCAATTCAGATCACATCCCTCTCTTAACATCTGCCGCTTCCAGGTTGTGTGCGCATCATCAGGAATGATAGCAAGGTCAGACCAAATGATTACACCGTCAACACCAGGCCTTATGATTCAATTATGTAATCAAGGAACCTTCTGTTCTCAGAGAAGAATTTTCTGCAGGCAAGTCTACCTCTTTGATTCACCCTTCTTCACTGACATTGATTTGGATTGTGGGTTGCACACAGATGAAACGAATTTGCTTTCCTTGTCTTGGTGCTTGGTTGAGTGATAAATAACAGTACTTGTTTGCAGCAGGTGAACCACAGGAACCATTTTAAAGTGAGACAGCAGGAAAGACAGAGGAGGTATTTCAAAGCCCTAAACCCACACTTGATTTAGTGTTACAATTCCTTTTGAACATAAGCCAGAAATGCCCAATGAACCAGGTGCTTCAAACAAAAAGATCAAGGAAAACCATTATCCTCTCAGTTTTAACATGCTTTGAAGCAGGAAAATGAATAGTTAACCTACACACTACCCCATGGAGAGTTAAAACAATCCATGGCAATATTCACAAAATCAAGAAGAGTGCCAAGTGTTACACCTTTTAAATGCTGGCAAGGTGAGTCACCTATAAGTAGGAAGAACAATATCATGGCAAGATTTTTAGATCATAGATCAAAACAAGTGGCAGACTCTTTTTGATTTGATGGCCATCCAAAAAAAAAACTCATTTGAGGGCAGCTATTAAAGGTGATTACATAACGAACAAATTTACAATGTTAACAAACCAGCCTTTTTTGGGAAACACATGTCACAGAGAATGGATATTTCACAAGAGGAGGATAGGACCATAAGATACAGGAAGAGTAGAAGGCCATTCAGCCCATCAAATCTGGTCTGCCATTCAATGAAATCATGCCTGATCTGATTATCCCCAGCTCTGCTTGCCTAACTTTTCCCCACTACGCTCGATTCCTTTACTGATTAAAGATTTCTAACCTTAGCCTTGAATATACTAATGCCCTAGCCTCTAAGTCCGCTGCAATAAAGAATTCCACAGAGCCACCACCATGTGAGAGAAGAAATCGCTCCTTATTTTAGTCATAAATGGGCAACCCCTTACTGAGATCTTGCTCTCTGATCCTAAGTTCTCCCACAAGGGAAAACAACTGTTTTGCAACTATGTTAAGTCTCCTAAGCATTTTGTAAGCTTCAACAAGGTCACCACTCATTCTTCTAACCTCTAATTAGTTCAGGCCCAAACTACTAAACTGCGATAAGAACACTCTCTCAAAAGGGCACTCTCTCAAAAATGGTTCTCTTTCTGAAGGGAATATTGTGCCAAAGAAAATTTTGCCTTCAATAAGTATATTGCTCCTGTTGGATAATTGCAAAAATCACCCCATCAGTCTTGAAGATGTCTCTTAAAATGGTAAGTTATATTGGATGGAAGGAACTTAAGTCTTAAGCCTACAGTTCACAGATCGGAGAGCCTGAGCAGTATGCAAGGTCCACTACCTTTGATGAGATGAGAGAAGGTACAGCAATGATGAGAATGCACGTCAGGGAATTTTGACTTTGTTACAACATCCATAATGATGTTGCCAATTTCGCTAATTCTCAAGATTAAGTCACATCAATGTGACTGAACGGCATGTGGTAGAGATTGTAACCAGAACATGTCAGTGGTCAAGAAGAATGTCATGATGCACTCTCCCTGAGGATAGCTACGTGTTGATGGTGCTGTTGAATCTACAAGAAGAAAAATTACTGAAGAGTCGCCGAAGTGTTTTCGTCACATGGTTCAAGTGGTTGACAGGACCACCACTGGTGGAGATCAGTGGGTAGTTTGTTACCCTATCCCAAACCATTACACCAAGATAAAGTAAATAATACTTTATGATAGAAATAAGTTAAATTGTTTGCTTAGCACTTTTGTCTATTAAAAGTAGTTAAAGTAAAAAATACAAACCACCCAAACTGTACACAATGTGATCTAGTCAGTGTTCTGACTTTCAAAGTAATTACATGTCACAAAGTTTCACTGTACATTATGATTGGAGTAAAGGTTCTTGGTAATTATTTGCTCCTTCTGATCTGGAAGATGAAGGTGTAATGCTACAATTAAACAATTTGGTGATCAGAGACAGTACACAACACTAGGCACACACTCTACCATAAAAAGTTCCAATCTTAGTTTAATCAAGGTTTGACCAAAAATTTATTTATAATATTGGATAAGGCTAAAGATATTAGGAACTGATAAGAGGCTTTACACTGCGTTGTGGGTGGAATTATGCTCAGTCATTCAGGTCTGTTAGGAGTTAAAACTAATCAGTAACTGCTGTTTCTACTAAATAAAGCATGCATTTTGACAAAATATTCAGAATTGGTCACATGCACGAATAATTCCAAATTAGGCAAACACTTGGCACAGACACTGGTGTATAAAGCAACCCAGAAAACCCCCGATTGTTCAGCAAAACTTCAAAAGATTAACGCTGCAAGTATCCCATATGTCAGGAGGTATGGTAAAGACAGTTGAGCAGAGTTCCAGCCTGGCCAGCTGCCAACTCTCCCAGAAAATAACATTTGGCGATAGTTACAAAAATCAGGGTGGTGAAAGATAGTGGTTGAGATATCTCTGGCAGTTAAAAAAGTGTGTTATTTATTTAAGTACTTAATAAATTAATTGTGTTTTATACAGATCTAAGTGTCTGTGCTATATCTTCATGCACTTGCATTTTATAGTCAGTCAGGGATTTTGAAAGAACTGTTTGCGAATGTGTATTCCTAGATCCATTTGCCCTCCACCCTAGAAACTCACAGCAAGGCATAGCCTTCTTTTCTTCCCACTGAAACGTATTATCCCACACTTGTTGACATTGAAATTCATTTGCCCATTCTGAACACTTACAAATATATCACTTTTTGTTTCAGTTTTCCTCAATATTGACCATGCCCCTCTAATTTGGTGTCATTCACAAATATTAAAACTATATTTATGAAACCCAAGTACAAATCATTTATGTAAAATTAGTCAAATCACCAATCCATGTGAAATGCCGATTTTTAAAATCAATTCATCCATGGGATATGGGCAATGCCAGCATTTACGTTTCATCTCTAGCTGTAGTCCATTTGATACAGATACTCAAATTAGCAAGTATAATAGAGGATGTAACGAATTTTAAACCCAATTTTTTTTTTGTAACCAGCTTGCCAACTACTAACACTGCAACTTTTCACCTTGATAACACAGTCAACTCAAGGCTCAGGATTACATTGCCATCATTTAGTCTGCGTCTTCTGAATTCAGTAAGGTTGACAAAACATGCATAGTATTAAATAAATGTACTTAAATTTGAATCACAGTAGTAAAGAAAAACTAACTTGTTTTGTTAGTTTATTATTTCACAATACATCTGCAAGCATGAAATTTACCGAATCACACAGTCATCAGCCTCCACAGCTTATCTGCAATCATTTATCTGTTCCCCCTTACCTGGTTTCTGGGTCATTCGGTGTTGCAGAAGTGCTGCTGTACCCAGACATTTGCTTGTCAGCTGAAAACGGGATGACATCTGAAACAGAGGGCGAGGAAGCAGCACTGCGCGCCTTGATAGCTGCTGCTTCCATAGCTATAGATGTCCCAGAATCCTTCCTAAGGGAGCTCCGTATGGAAGAGGACCTATCAAGTTGAACAGGATGACTCAGATGGGAACTCTGTCCATGGATATCCATGATTCGCATTTCACTGATCTTCTGAGGAGAAGGTGGGGGTGTTTTGGAGACAATTGATGGAATATAACTGTCAGAATATTTTCTTGGCTTTATTCTATATAGCGACTGCTCCATTAGGTCAGCCTGCACATTGGTGCTTGGATATGTATTGCCAGACCTCAATGAAGGGCGGTGATATAGGATATGGTCTGGGACATCCCCAGGAATTCCAGTGCTGGATGAAGCAATACTCATTCGCCCATCAAGATACATATAAGGATCAGCATACAGACCTTCATTTCTGAAAAGGGCAACATTTTTACCGCTTAAATCCTCATCTGGTTTTACATCTCTTCTTTCCAAGATGGCACTTGGACTGGGGGAGATGGACCTTGATGGTGGCATATTGGACAGTCTGTCCCTGGGAACAGTGGCACTGCCCGGCATAGGTATGGTTCTCCCTCCGTTAAATGGAATTCTAGATGGAGACGGTGGCATTGATTGAGGTATTGGTGGTGAACTTGGTGGTCCATGAGGAAGAGGCCCATGGTGTCGAAAGGATGGAGGGGCATCTTTTGTGTGAACCATCTCCCTTTGCATCTGAAATAAAAGAAAATACATAATTTAGCTTGAAATAATCTTTTTTTCATTGTATGGCTGAGAGATTTTATTCAAAAGAAGAGAGAGGTGTTGAAGGGTTATATGACACACAGCTATTCTTGTAACATACAGTACGAATGGATGCAGATTTGAAGCCTGGTCATATTTCAGTATGACCTGCAGCAAACAGGATGCAACATTTACCTCGTTGCACAGCTGCCCAACATAATGTGAGAAAATTAAAGCAGAACATAATACAAAGGAAATTTCTGAAGTTACAGGAAGTATCAGAAACATTTAAAAATATTTGTTAAACTGGCTATGGGCCTCAACCATTGATTGGGGACACCATGAATGTTGGAACATAAAGGGAATTAAAAACAAAATCCACACTGTCTAGTATCCTCAGCAACCCTGCACCAAATTCTCCCAGCCTCAATTTTTTTTCTCTAGTTATTTTCCATCAAATACAATTTAATCAGATGCTACATCTCAAATTTCCATAACTGTCCAACTCTGGTACTTACCACAAGGTTTTCCACCTCCCCATTGCCCAAACATTTACATACATTGTCATTCATTTAGGTCTCTCCACGTTACTGCTGACACCAGGTTCCCTCCAGTGTTACTGTGCCCAAACATCTTCCTGCAATGCTGTTGAAACCCAGATCATCTAACATCCATCACTCCAATTTCCTGGGACATCACCCCCTTGCCTACTGCTGCCAAACAATAAGATTTCACCTCCCACAAAAGAAAACAACCACATCACAAAAGTCCTCTAGTAATACTTCAGATTCTGTCCCAGTGGTACTAAACGCTAAGCTATCCTTACAAATCACATCCCAATGCCAACCATACCCAGCAGATTTGCTTAATTGCTCCAGAAGTCAATGCATATGTCAGTGGTCAAATAGCAAATTCCTCAATTTCCTCCAATTTACTTGTGTTACGGCTTGTGAAAAACTTGAAGTAAACATGGTCTCCATGTTTACTCATTCATAGTCAATGGGTGAGGCAGCACAGGAGCTTCCTCAAATAGCAATCAGGAGCACATTTACAAGTTACCCAAAAATAAAATCAAAAATTATATGAGAAGATTCTCAAACACTAAAGCAGCAACTCGAGAATCCTGCTTTTTAGCACTGAATTCACCTTTTGTAATACAGAGGAGCATATCAGTGACGCTGTGACTTTAACAGCTTCTTGATTTAAACTATCCTCTGATTCACTAAAGTCATGTCAGGGAATTCAGTAATAACTGAAAGTGTTTAAGCCACATAACAAATTAACCATAATTCTTGGATCACAGTTCTTATGTATCATTCATCTCTGATACTTAAGTGTTGTTCGCTCATTGACACATACTCCAATTTTTTCTAAAATGAGACGACAGGAAAACTTAATGGCAATTGAAGCACATACAAATACCTCAGCAAAAAAGGTGAACCATCAAGATTTATGGATTAATAGCTTAAAAAAATGTATTTCAATCCATCTTTTCCCCATTTCATTTTGTTGGCTAGACGCAGATGACATTTTCTGACAAAAGAACAACAGTAAAAATATACATTTCAAAGTAACAATTAACTCATTATAGCATTTGTGTGCCTTTGATCGTGTCGGTACTTGGACGTGGGATAGCTCAGCATTTTAAATAGCATCGTTTGCAATCAATATTAAGAATAATCAAATTTGTGAAAATTAATTCACAGGATGAACATGTAAAAATACAATGTTGCTTATATTCCCCTTTTTAGATAAGCAGGAGACTGGAAGAACACAGCAAGTCAGGTAGCATCAGGAGATGGAAAAGTTAACATTTCACGTGTAACCCTTTTCCAGGACTTGACCGGAACATTGACTTCTCCACCTCCTGATGCTGCCTGGCTTACTGTGTTCTTCCAGTCTCCTGCTTGTCTTGTCTACCTTGGATTCCAGCATCTGCAGTTTTTTGTCTCTAACCTCATTCCCTTTTGGCAACAGTGGAAAGACCTTCTGTATGAACTATCATTCCCATGGTTATGTTCGACAGGTACAGGAGGCAGTTATGCCAAACAAGAAATATTAAATTTCAGCAAATTACAAAGTGATTACAGCCTACAGAAAATATATTCTTCTCCTAGCTTGGACGCTGAATTGCATTTGCCTTCATGTTTTCGCAGTATTTGCATCTGTTCTAACAGATGCTTTCATGACCAGCCAGAACAGCACTTTTTTGGTAGTTTGATTTCAAAACCACTTCTGAACCCTTTAAGTCAGGGTTTAGCTCATTAACACAAAAGTAACTGATTGCACAGAAGCACTGGTGCTTTCATGTAGAATTGCAAAACAATGATTTACATACAGTTTTAATTATACAGTTGTACTATTTCATTGCACCAAATCTTCAAAGAACAGAAGAAAAACATATTACATTGTATCATTAAAACTTAAAAGGTTATCAGGGCTTTGTGGAGTTTTAAGACCCAGTCTCTCAAGCTGAATAGGATATGCTCAAATCTAAATGAACCGAACATTTGAAAACGGTGGTGTTACTTCAAGCTCATTACCAAATATAGAAATTATATTACTAAATCTTGTAATGATAGTCAGAGAAAGGAAACCACACTGATTACTTATATTGGTATTTTAACCTTTATAATTACATGAAATAGAATACCTGGCAGAAATTATATTGGAAGCTAGTTTAGTTATCCTGAATAATTTCATCACAAGAACTTGTAAACATGTTAAATGATAGGTAGACTTAATGAAACTTAAATGTTCACATGATTCCAAATATTTTAATTGGTACTGACAGTCTAGGAAATTACTTCAACTGGTCAATTAATCAGATTCTGTAAATGTCAAGATGCATTTGCATTCAAGGAAAAATACCAAGGAGGGGCAACATTAAGGCACGGGAAGGCTGATTCCCCAACACCTGTCACTTTGTTGACAATTGCCTTTACAGTGAGCCAACCTGTCAGCTCAGCACCATCCTCATGGCCGGTCCTACCTGCCAATCTTCCTTCCCATCTATCTGCTCCACCCTCCTCTCCGACCTATCATCTTCATCCCCACCTCCATCCACCTATTGCACTCTTAGTTACCTTTTCCCCAGCCCTACCTCCTTCCCATTTATCTCTCCTGATGAAGGGCTTTTGCCCAAAACATCGATTTTCCAGCTCTTCGGATGCTGCCTGGCCTGCTGTGCTTTTCCAGCACCACTCTAATCTAGACTCTGATCCTAGCATCTGCAGTCCTAATTTTTGCCTTTAGTGAGCTCCTAATGCCTGCTCATGATCCAGTGGGAGGGTCCAACATCACTTAAAGCACTTCCCTCAAAAATGTTCAAATAAATCAATGTGAAGAATTGCTCTTTGCCACTAATTTCTTAAAGTGCTTCATTAGTTAAGCACATTGGTAGGAGCTCATGCCCAACACCATATTCTGTAGAACTGGACAAAATAAATGTGTACAATTCTATGCAGATTGGCACAATTTATGGGGTGGAGAAGTACATACAACCATTAGAATAGATACAAACATCTTCCCAATGTCAAGCTTAAGTCACATGAAATATGTGAAGTTAAAAGGCAGTGTGTATCACTACATGCATTTATAGACTATTTCAGCAAACAGTTGGTGATTGTAGTAAGCCTCAGCTTGTGATCATACACCTTGCTGTGCCCTGGAGTGCAGAAGTAAATTGTTTTCTCTGCTGCATACTAACCTCCTGTTGAATAAATACTTGCTCAAACCAAGATTTAAAACCCGTTTTACACCCAGATGAGCTCATTAGATTACTCTGAATCAACAGTTAAGTTTCATGCTTAGTATCCTTTCCTGAGTGAAAGAACAAAAACAAGCCTGTCACAGTTCAACAAACTAATTCTTGGAGCTTAGACATTCCACAGTGCTTTCTAGCCAATGTTGTAATACACAAAGAAGCATCACAGCAAATACCCACAAGCTACAGTGCAACTATGATCAGACTGATTTCTTTTAAAGCACTAATGCTGATTAAAGATGATCATTGACTACGACACTGGGCTAATTCCCTTGCATGTCTTTGAGGAACTGCCATGACATTCTTCACATTGACACAAGTGGACTTCAGTTTGAAATTTCATCTGAAAGATGGCTCCTCTGACAGCGAAGCACCTCGCACACGTCAGTCCATACTTCTGTGCTCAATGGAATAAGACTTGAATGTGCAGACTTCTGACTCAGTTGAGGATGCTACCAACTGAACATCAACTAGTAGACAGAGTGCAGTAGTAATGTTGTACATATTTCTGGTAGTCAAAAGGCGTAATGCAATTGTAAAACAAGATGGTGCAGAGACCACAACAACATAGCTTTTACACTATGTTTGCTTTACTGGAAACCATTACCTAAGGGTTTTAACTATTGTTAAATTTAAAAGAATTGCTTAGTGTTATCCATTTTAAAATTTGTTGATACTGTGTAGGCAATACTAGCAAGGCCAGCGTCCTTTGGAAGATCATGTGCAACTTCAAGGTGATGGTGTTCCCATGAATTGGTTTCCATTATTCTTCTGAGGTGGTAGAGGTCAAAGCTTGGAAGGAGCTGTGGAAGGCAATTCCTGCAATGCATCTTCTAGGTGGTACACACGGCTGCCACTGTACCTCAGGAGGTAGAAGTGAATGTTGAAAGTGGTGTATTGAAGCATCAGTATTTCCCATTTATATGTAGAGTTCCAAAATAATGATTTGCATATAGTTTTAATTAAACAGCTGTTCTATTGCACTACATCACAGCCCAAAATCTTCAAAATAACAGAGGAAAACATATTATTACATAATACAATTAAAACTTAAGTTTTTTTATGGCTTTGTAGAAGAAACACAGTCGGTTGTACCCTGGATGCTTTCAAGTGTCTTGATTATTGTTGCAGCTGCACTCATGTAGACGAATGGAGAGTATTCTTTCATACTGCTGTCTTGTGCCTTGTAGTTGGTGGACAGGCATTAGGGGAGACAGGTGGTGAGTTACTTGTTGCAGAACCTCTTGCCTCTGACCTGTTCCTTCTTGTAGTCAGTGCATTTATACGAGCGATCCAGTTCAGCTTCTGCTCAAATGGCAGGTCCCAGATTACTAATAGTGGGGGTTGCAGTACTGCTAATGCCAATGATAAGATTTTCTCTTAATGGAGACAGTCATTGTCAGACACTTGTGCAGCATGAATATTATTTGCTATTATCGGTCTACGTCTGGATATTGTCTAGGTCTTGCTGCATGTGGACATGAGCTATTTCAGTCTTTGAGATGTAGTAAATAGTGCTGAAATAATAACAATATTTACTGATGATTGTGATCTTCTGATCTTATGATGGAGGGAAGGTCATTGATGTAGCAGTTCAAGATGGTTGGGCCTAGGACACTACACTGAAATTCCTTGGACTAACATGATTGAACTCCAGCAGCCACAATCATCTTCCTGTGTCGCCAACCAGAAAGTATTTTCCATCCGATTCCTACTAACTCCGTCGGCTAGAGCTTCATCATGCCTTACTGTCAAAAGTAAACTTGATATCAAAGCAATTCCTCTCTCCTCGTCTAGGGAATTCAGCTTTCTGTCCACAATTGGCTCAAAGCTCTAATGGAGGTGACATGATGACTGGCCCTATCATGTTGATTCCAGGATAGATAGTAACCAAGTCACTGGGGATAGTTTCCTTGCTCTTCTTCAAAACAGTGCCCAAGAGCAGCAGCTAGGGTCTCAGTGTTATGTCTTATCTGAAAGAGTGCACCTCAGACACCCCGTGGATTGCACTGGGCCACAGAGGACACTTAAAAAGGATCAGTACTGTGAGTTGAACAATTACTTTCCAGAATTCAAATTTCTGTATTGGAAGAACAAATTCATGGTGGAAGACATGGACTCCTTCAACAGCACCTTCCAAATCCATGACCTCTAACACCGAGAACTACAAGGGCTGCAGATACATGGAAACACCATCATCAGTGGTGAAGGAGAGGACCTCCAGCAGTAGCAGCAGCAATACCAGTACCAGTACACTGCTCCACCCAACTCTGGGGATCCCATTGAGCGAAGAGCAGGTCATCTGCTGAGTCACCCAGCCCTGACTCTCAAGTTGGGCTGAGGCTGCAGGTCTGCAACTAGGCCCGGACACCTGAAGGAGTAGAAGCATCGGTGAAAGGGACAGACTGCGACTGGCAGCAACAGCTGGAGGACTGTTGAATGGGGAAAGAAGAGGTTTCTGCTGCCCTGCAATGAGGTGGCTTCCTGTAGCCTGGAGTGGCAGTCTCATCCTAACTGCATCTTCAGGGTATCCCATCATTCTTTAAATCGGCTTTCCCCGAGCCCAGGAACTGTTAACTAAACAGTCATGAACTTTGCCCTAATTTTACTTGTCTTCGATAGTGTATGACTTCTGTCATTAATATAGGTGTCATGGTGTGACAACCTGAAAAATACAGTGAAAAGTTTTATTTAAAAATATATGTGACAATAAATTTCTACTCTATAATACCTGCAGGTTCTCCTCCAATTCACACATCTTGATTTCGAATCTTATTGTTCTTTCTCCATCACTGGGTCAAAATCCTGACACTTCCTTCACAAATTGATTGAGGGGATATCCCTGCACCCCAGGACTATGGCAGTAATATGGGTAGTAAATACAAACCCTGAAATGATACCTACATCCCAAGTATCAATTTTTTTAAAAATTATACAAAATTGATTGCCCATTGCCCTCATTATAATCTTTAAGAGCATTCCATCAGCTGTAGTGTGGCTTTGGACATCCCAAATTCATGAGTCTTGCAAAATAAATACAAAGCTTTATTGATTTTTGGTCTATTACTCAGTATAACAATACAATGCTTATTAAATACCCTTAAAGTGAAAATATGTAAATTTCACATTGTTTAATATAAAATACAACACTCAAAAAGAACACAAATGAACTTGCAAGTCGAGAGTGTGTGCAAAGATCGCCAAGTTTTGGGAGAAAAGCCGGTCTTTTTTTTTTAAAAAGAGCCTACTTGAGTGGATTGAGAATATCCATGATTGGCAAACTTTGTGATAGAGAATACTGAGAGTTCCAACCCTTTCAGTGAAGAATATTTTCCTCATCTCATTCCCAAATAGATACCACCATTACATTCGCACCCCCTCACCCCACCCCCCATGCCATCCTTAAAATATAGCCAGATCTCTGTGCTCCATCACCCTCTTCAGAACTGTATCTCTTATTTTGTATTATTTGCCCATGTTCTTCCTATCAAAATCCATCACAGCACACTCATTGGCATTAACGTTCATCTGCTACCTATCCACCCACTTCAAAAGAACTTACACAAGTTTGGAGGAATTCCACACTGTTCTTCTCTCAGTTTATAAGTTTTCTATCATTTAGAAACTTTGAAGTTGTTCCCGACTTACCAAAAATCTAGATCATTCATATAATCGCAGGAGTAGCAACAGATTCAATGCCACTCCCTGGGGACTTCACTACAAACCTTTCTTCAGCTCAAAAAATATCCATTGGCCATTACTTGGTTTCCTATTAATCAGCGAATCTTGTATTCATTTTGCAACTGTCCCTTTAATCCATGGCTTCTCATTTTTCTCACGTGTTTATGAAGGTGTAGAAGTGAACTGTACCTTTAAAGAGAGTTAAAATCTAGCAGAACTACCTGACAGCATCAAGTATTCTGAACAAGATACAATGTAATCTTTTGGTCCAGCAGTGTGTAGTTGGTTGCCTAGAGACAAAAATAAATTCCAATTCGACCAATTTAAATTATACACCCAAAAATCCAAAACTCCAATCAAGTTTGAATTTAGTATACTGACAATATTAAAAACCAACAACACAATTTGATGCTTTGGGGGTATAAGACCAGGAAAACGTGAACAGTTCAGGGAGAACTGCCAAGCCACCAACGTCTGCAGACTGCCCGGAAAATCAGCTCTCTTAAAAAATAAATGTATCTGTCAACAACCAGTGAAACAGAAATCCTAAGAAGAAGAAAACTACAGAGGAAGATACAAAGCGAAGATTCGACAGCTGCCTGGTTTCGAAATTTGATAAATCTTACTCAGGGGTTCTATTGCACTAGTATTATAGATGAGAAAGTAAAGGATAGGTTAGAGGAAGGAGTTATAAAAAGTTGGTTGTTAATTATTGTGTTATACTTTAAGAAACAAAGTTGTTCAGTTTTTACTTTAAATAGTTTTTGGCCTCCCGAATTTTCAGATTACTGCATGGGACAAATCTTTGTGTTACTCGTTTAAATTAGCGGGGTGGGGGGGATTTACCCTGTATTGTAACAAGTCTGTTGTTCAATATTATGCCACACATCTTCTGAAAGACCATATCAACAACCATGTCCTCATCAACACTCTTACCTCTTAAAAAACCTACAGCAATTTGTTAAACACCATCACACCTTGAGAAATTCATGCTTGCTCTTCCTAATCACCTTTCTCCAGATGACTATTAATTGTATCCCAAATAATTGTTTCTAAAAACTTTCCCCACTATGCAAGTTAAATTTTTATGTCTGTAGTCACTAAGCGTATCCTTACAACCTTCTTTTAAATAGAGGTGTGATGTGCACATCTTCCTGTCTTCTGGCATTTGAGATTAAGGAAGGTTGAAAGATTATGACTAATGCCTCTGCAGTTTCCACTCAATGCAAAATTCGGACCGTATTCACATTTCCTGGAGGCCCCTTCACAACAAGATAATTAATTAAACCTCTCTCATTTTGGCTCTAGTATTGCACACTTTCCTGCTCCAGAGCTAGATCCCAGAAACATAGATCTCAAAAACCCATTTCTATTTCTGCATATTTGGTTGGCCTAGTTTGAGAATTTAAATACCCCCCACCCCCACGATTGCTGTATTATCCGTACCCCTAATTTCCTGATATATCTGTGGTGTAGAACAGTACCTGTCACGAATGTCTGAACAATAAACATCAAGTTTCTGCTCCATTTTGTTTAGTGTCAATCAAAATGATTCTCCTACTTAATTTCCTGATCAAAGATCCTTTCTCCCCACTGTCATTATCCCATCCACTATCATTAAGTCCACCCATCATCCTTTTCCAGTTTGCCCATCTGTTCTAAAAAAAAAAATTTACTTTCTGGAATATGCAATTCCTAAACTTGGTCACTCTGCAGCAAGTTCTCACGATTACTATTAGACCAAATTAAAGGGTGTCACCGGGCTGAGTTGAGTATGGTTGCCATTACGAAAGAGATAGTGCTAGAAAAGTTAAAAAGTCTTAAAATTGATAAATCTCCTGGCCCCGATGGGTTACACCCTAGAGTTCTGAGAGAGGTTGCTGAGGAAATAGCAGAGGCATTGGTTGAGATCTTTCAAGAGTCACTGGAGTCAGGAAAGGTCCCGGACGATTGGAAGATGGCTGTAGTAACCCCCTTGTTCAAGAAAGGATCAAGGCAAAAGATGGAAAATTATAGGCCAATCAGCTTAACCTCGGTTGTTGGTAAAATTCTAGAATCCATCATTAAGGATGAGGTTTCTAAATTCTTGGAAGAGCAGAGTCTGATTAGAACAAGTCAACATGGATTTAGTAAAGGGAGGTCATGCCTGACAAACCTGTTGGAATTTTTTGAAGAGGTAACAAGTAGGTTAGACCAGGGGAACCCAGTGGATGTGGTCTATCTGGACTTTCAAAAGGCCTTTGATAAGGTGCCACACGGGAGGCTGCTGAGCAAGGTGAGGGCCCATGGTGTTCGAGGTGAGCTGCTGGGATGGATTGAGGATTGGCTATCTAACAGAAGGCAGAGAGTTGGGATAAAAGGTTCTTTTTCAGAATGGCAGCCGGTGACGAGCGGTGTCCCGCAGGGTTCGGTGCTGGGGCCACAGCTGTTCACATTATATATTAATGATTTGGATGAGGGAACCGGGGGCATTCTAGCGAAGTTTGCCGATGATACAAAGTTAGGTAGACAGGCAGGTAGTACTGAGGAAGTGGGGAGGCTACAGAAGGATCTAGACAGGTTGGGAGAGTGGTCCAGGAAATGGCTGATGGAATTTAACGTGAGCAAGTGCGAGGTCTTGCACTTTGGCAAAATGAATATAGGAATGGACTACTTTCTAAATGGTGAGAAACTTAATAAAGCCAAAGCACAAAGGGATCTGGGAGTGCTAGTCGAGGATTCTCTAAAGGTAAACATGCAGGTTGAGTCTGTGATTAAGAAAGCGAATGCAATGTTGTCTCTTATCTCAAGAGGGTTGGAATATAAAAGCAGAGATGTACTACTAAGACTTTATAAAGCTCTGGTTAGGCCCCATTTGGAGTACTGTGTCCAGTTTTGGTCCCCACACCTCAGGAAGGACATACTGGCACTGGAACATGTCCAGCGGAGATTCACACGGATGATCCCTGGAATGACAGGTCTAGCATATGAGGAACGGCTGAGGATACTGGGGTTGTATTCGTTGGAGTTTAGAAGATTAAGGGGAGATCTAATAGAGACGTACAAAATAATACATGGCTTTGAAAAGGTGGATGCTAGAAAATTGTTTCTGTTAGGCGAGGAGACTAGGACCCGTGGACACAGCCTTAGAATTAGAGGGGGTCATTTCAGAACGGAAATGCGGAGACATTTCTTCAGCCAGAGAGTGGTGGGCCTGTGGAATTCATTGCCACGGAGTGCAGTGGAAGCCGGGACGCTAAATGTCTTCAAGGCCGAGATTGATAGGTTCTTGTTGTCTAGAGGAATTAAGGGCTACGGGGAGAACGCTGGCAAGTGGAGCTGAAATGCGCATCAGCCATGATTGAATGGCGGAGTGGACTCGATGGGCCGAATGGCCTTACTTCCACTCCTATGTCTTATGGTCTTATGGTCTTATAGTAAATTGGTAGAATTGCTAGAAATGAATCAATTACTAGAGAAGGTGCAAAACTTGACCTACTCTTGGGAAATAAGGCAGGGCAGGTGACTGAGGTGTCAGTGGGGGCCAGTGACCATTATTTTAAATCTAATAGAATTATGATGGAAAAGGATAGACCCGATCTAAAAGTTGAAGTTCTAAATTGGAGAAAGGCCAATGTTGACCGTATTAGGCAAGAATGTTTGAAAGCTGATTGGGGGCAGATGTTCACAGGTAAAGGGATAGCTAAAATATGAAGCCTTCAGAAATGAGATAACGAGAATCCAGAGAACGTATATTCCTGTTAGGGTGAAAGGGAAGGCTGGTAGGTATAGGGAATGCTGGATGACTAAAAAAAGAGGGTTTGGTTAAGAAAAAGAAGAACGTATATGTAAGGTATAGACAAGATAGATTGAGTGAATCCTTAGAAGAGTATAAAGGAAGTGGGAGTATACATAAGAGGGAAATCAGGAGGGCAAAAAGGGGACATGAGATAGTTTTGGCAAATAGAATTAAGGAGAATCCAAAAGGGTTTTTACAAATATATTAATGGACAAAAGGTGAACGAGGGAGAGAATAGGGCCCCTCAAAGATCAGCAAGGCTGCCTTTGTGTGGAGCCACAGAAAATGGGGGAAAGATACTAAATGAATATTTTGCATCAGTATTTATTGCGGAAAAGGATATAGAAGATATAGACTGTAGGGAAATAGATGGTGACATCTTGAAAAATGTCCATATTACAGAGGAGGAAGTACTGGATGTCTTGAAACGCATAAAGATGGATAAAACCCCAGAACCTGATCAGGTGTACCCTAGAACTCTGTGGGAAGTTAGAGAGTGTTTGCTGGGCCTCTTGCTAAGATATTTGTATCATTGATAGTCACAGGTGAGGTGCCAGAAGACTTACGGTTGGCAAACGTGGTGCCACTGGTTAAGAAGGGTGGTAAAGTCAAGCCATGGAACTATAGACCAGCGAGCCTGACCTCGGTTGTGGGCAAGTTGTTGGAGGGAATCTGGAGGGAACAGGATGTACATGTATTTGGAAAGGCAAGGGCTGATTAGGGATAGTCAACATGGCTTTGTGCATGGGAAATCATGTCTCACAAACTTGATTGAGTTTCTTTGAGGAAGTAACAAAGAGGATTGATGAGGGCAGAGCTGTAAATATGATCTATAAGTAAGGTGTTCGACAAGGTTCCCCATGGGAGACTGATTAGCAAGGTTAGATCTCATGGAATACAGGGACAACTAGCCATTTGGATACAGAACTGGCTCAAAAGGTGGAAGACAGAGGGTGGTGGAGGAGGGTTCTTTTTCAGACTGGAGGCCTATCACCAGTGGAGTGCCACAAGGATCTGTGCTGGGTCCTCTACTTTTTGTCATTTACATAAATGATTTGGATGTGAGCATAAGAGGTACAGTTAGTAAGTTTGCAGATGACAACAAAATTGGAGGTGTAGTAGACAGCGAAGAGTGTTACCTCAGATTACAACAGGATCCGGACCAGATGGGCCAATGGGGTGAGAAGTGGCAGATGGGAGTTTAATTCAGATAAATGAGAGGTGCTGCATTTTGGGAAAGCAAATCTTAGCAGGACTTATACGCTTAATGGCAAGGTCCTAGGGAGTGTTACTGAACAAAGAGACCTTGGAGTGCAGGTTCAGAGCTCCTTGAAAGTGGAGTCACAGGTAGATAGGATAGTGAAGATGGCGTTTGGTATGTCTTTCTTTATTGGTCAGAGTATTGAGTACAGGAGTTGGGAGATCATGTTGCGGCTGTACAGGACATTGGTTAGGCCACTGTTGGAATATTGCATGCATTTCTGGTCTCCTTCCTATCGGAAAGATGTTGTGAAACTTGAAAGAGTTCTGAAAGGATTTACAAGGATGTTACCAGGGTTGGAGGATTTGAGCTATAGAGAGAAGCTGAACAGGCTGGGGCTGTTTTCCCTGGAACATCGGAGACTGAGGGGTGACCGTATAGAGGTTTACAAAATTATGAAGGGCATGGATAGGATAAATAGACAAAGTCTTTTCCCTGAGGTGGGGGAGTCCAGAACAAGAGGGCATAGGTTTAGGGTGAGAGGGGAAAGATATAAAAGAGACCTGGGGGCAACTTTTTCACACAGAGGGTGGTACATGCATGGAATGAGCTACCAGAGGATGTGGAGGAGGCTGGTACAATTGCAACATTTAAAAAGGCATTTGGATGGGTATATGAATAGGAAGGGTTTAGAGGAATATGGGCCGGGTGCTGGCAGGTGGGACTAGATGGATTTGGGATATCTGGTTGGCATGGACCGGTTGGACCGAAGGATCTGTTTCCATGCTGTACATCTCTATGACTATAATACGATGCCTTAAGACTGGAAGTTTTTCTAATTCTCCCTGACACTGTCTTAACTATTAAATAAAGAAAATTTACAGACCAGGAACAGGCCCTTTGGTCCTCCAAGCTTGTGCCAATCTAAATCCACTGTCTAAACCTACCGCCCAATTCCTAAGGATCTGTATCCCTCTGCTCCCCACTTACTCATGCATCTTTCTAGACGCACCTTAAATGAATCTGTTGTGCCTGCCTCTACTACCTCTGCTAGCAACGCGTTCCAGACACCTACTACCCTGCGTAAAGTACTTCCGCGTGTATCCCCCTTAAACTTGTCATCTGTCACCTTGAATACGTGACCTCTCATTATCGAATCCCTCACCCAGGGAAAAAGCTTCTCTCTACCCACCCTATATATCCTTCATGATTTTGTAGACCTCAATCAGGTCGCCCCCCCCCCCCCCCCACCCCACCCCACCCCACCCCAACCTCCTTTTTTCTAATGAAAACATCCTAACCTACTCAATCTCTCTTCATTGTTAGCATCTTCCATACCAGGCAACATCCTCGTAAACCTTCTCTGCACCCTCTCCAAAGCGTCTACATTGTTTTGGTATTGTGGTGACCAGAACTGTACACAGTATTCTAAATGCAGCTAAACCAAAGTCTTAATATGACCAATTTTAATATGACCTGCCAGCTCTTATACTTAATACCCCGTCCGATGAAGGCAAGCATACCATATGCTTTCTTGACCACTGTATCCATGTGCACAGCCACTTTCAGGGGTACAATGGACCTGAACTCCCAGATCTCTCTGCTCATCAACTTTTCCCAAGGAGCTTCTGTTTACACTCTTTTGTCACACTCTTTGCCCCTTCTTGACTTTATTAGTACCCAAAGCATTGCTCTGTTCTAGAGCCTTGACATTTCCTTTAATTTTGATTTTTTTTTCCTGAATCTCCTTTAAACGTTTAAAGCTGTGTCTTCCCAAGGAGGGGGCAAGGGGATCTTGGCTAAAAGTTACAGATCTGCACATTTCCTTCAATTTTAACCTCTTTAGTCCAAGAGTCTAAAGAGCTAGTTGGTAAAGGATTAGAAGACAACATTGAGCTATTGACCAGAGCAGTTAGATGGAAGTAGAGAGACATCCACTTCTGACTCAATAAAAGTGATGCTGGGATTGGGCCTATCAAAAGATACAGGCCCAGTTATAAATCCCAGGGAAGGGAATTAAGAGTTTTTCTGACGTCCTGTACCTGGGAAATGTGAACTAGGTAGAGGAATACTTGTCCTGTGGAGCAACATACAAGATTCTCTTTCATGATTTACTCAAGACAAATATTGGGAAATTAATAGGTTTTTTTTCTATGACAACACCTCCGCCACGCCATGCACCACCACATGCATAATCATGCATACACACATACACGTGTCAGAGGTTGTGTTCACTTTAGGAGCTGGCTCTGAGCTACTTGAATCAGTAATTTACTATGCACATGTAAAGAATGGCTGTATAGAATAAGCTGTATAGTCACTTGTTGATGAGGATATTAGCCTTTGTGGAGTTATTTCACTTTCATAATGAATTGATCACATTTAGTGGTTATAAAAATGAGAAGGAGTGGAGGATTTTCTTGGCATCATTCCAAATTTTTCATCCAATTCAAACTTGAGCACCTAAGGCACTCATGCCTATTGATAGAATGGATCAGTCACTTAACACATCACAGAAAACCTACTTTGTTAAGCGGTCACTTAAAATAATTAACATTTAGTGAAACCTTACAACAACAGCAGTAGCCTTTGTACCTGGAAATTCATACAATCACATATGTTAATAAATATTTCAGAAGGTATGTTTGGTTTAGAAGGTGCTACTTTAGAGCATCAGTTTTGCCACGGTTGTTGGGAGTTCTCCAGCACAGAGGTTCCTGCTCTAGGTTTTCCAATTCTCCACAGCATCTACAGGAATTGCTACGGCCTGGTAACAGTGACCTTAATCTTGGATTTTAAATACACTTTTCCTCAGTTGGTCAAAGTTGTTCGATTGGAAATGATAATGAACTCTGTCATCTATATCTGCTTTTAAGGGGAACTCTCAAGGTATGGAAATTGGTCCATGCTTTCTTGAATCTCATTTTAGATCATAAATCGATGGAAGATATGTTGAGCTGTGGGCTGAAAAATGTGTTGCTGGAAAAGCACAGCAGGTCAGGCAGCATCCAAGGAGCAGGAGAATCGACGTTTCGGGCATAAGCCCTTCTTCAGGAATCCATGTTGAGCTGTGGGAAATGGTTTGAAGAGGCCTTTTGTAAAAGGCTTATTTTCTTCATGTGTCTTAGAGCAAGAGTTGCCAGTGACCTGGAACTCTGCTAGAAAGGATTACGGCTTGCATGTCATATAGAAGACAGCTAAGTATAGGGAGGATATTTCTCAAGGTAAAAACAATGACTGCAGACTGCCTTTATTCCTGATGAAGGGCTTTTGCCCGAAACATCAATTTCGAAGCTACTTGGATGCTGCCTGAACTGCTGTGCTCTTCCAGCACCACTAATCCAGGATATTTCTCAAGTTCTCATGTTGACTGGGTCAAAGGCTTTCTTGAGGTTGTAAAAGCAAATATAGCAGTTTGTACAATTCCTTACACAATGTGAATTTACTGTGCAGCAAAAATTATGTTAATGGCATCTCTTGGATGGTGAAGACTGTACTGCAACTCTGGAAGGACTTCTTCAGCCATTGGGAGAAGGCAGTGGAGAGGATCTTCCATGATCTTCCCTCAATAGACAACAAGGTGATTTCTTTATTGTTACAATAACCATACATGTCTCTTTTCTTGAATATAATCACAATTACAGCACCCCAAAATCCCTAGCAGGAGTTTCTTTTCCCAGGTGAGGGACAGGAGGTTGCGTCGCCCTACCCAGAGCATGCCTCTACCAACACTTCAGCATTTTGACTATACCAATGGACACCTACTCAAACTCATGTATTATGCCACCCTAAATTTCAGGTCAATGAGACAAGGCAAAGAAGATTTCTTTCCATTCATTAAAACTAGAATGCAAAAAGGAAACTTGAAAAAGGGGCAGAATTTTATCCAGAGATTCCCTACAGAGTGAAGCAGGCCATTTGGCCCATCATGTCCATACCAATCCTGCAAAAAATGCATCCCGTCCAAACCCATCCTCCCATGCTATCCCTGTAACCCTGCATTTTCCTGGCTAACCCACATGTCTCTGGGCAATTTAGCATGGCCAATCCATCTAGCCTGCAGATCTTTGGACTGTGGGAGGAAACTGGAGAATCCGGAGGAAAAACACACAGATACAGAGAATGTGTAAACTCTACACAGTTGACCAAGGCTGGCATCGAACCCAGGTCCTTGGCGCTGAGAGGCAGCAGTGCTAACCACTAACCCACCATGCTGCCCCAATGTATAGCATGAGAAGGGTATATTGATTAACTGGACAACTGTTGCATAAAGATTCAACAAGACTAGTTAAAACGTTCATTTCAGCTCTCAGACCAGACAGGTTTGGTGAGGCTATCACCATGAAATGCAAAGATTACTGTTTACAACAGCAGAGTTCTACTGCAGAGACTCTATAAAGGCGTTGATCAGAAAAACTTTGGGCCCCATATCTAAACAAGGATGGGCTGGCACTGGAGGGGTTCCAGAGGAGGTTTACAGAAATGATCCAGAGAATGAACAGCTTGTTTTATGAGGAACACTTCCAGACCCTGGGGGTCTGTAATCGATGGAGTTTAGAAGGATGAGTGGAGAATCTCATGGAAGCTGATAGGCCTGGATAGGATGCATGTGGAGAAGATGTTTCCACTAGTAAGAGACTAGAATCAGAGGACACGGCCTTAGAGTGAAGGGACGAGCCTTTAGAACAGAGATGAGGAGGGATTTCTTCAGCAAGAGGGTGGTTAATCTGTGGAACTCATTGTTTCCATAGCCTGTTGCGGCAAAATCATTGAGAGCTTTTAAAACAGAGATGGATAGGTTCTTGTTTGGTAAGGATTACAGGAGAAGGCAGGAGAATACTTTGAAACATATCAATCATGATCAAATTGCAGTGACGACTCAATGGGCTGAATGGCCTAATTCAGCTCATATTTCTTATGATGGTCTGGTTGAATATGAGCTGTACTCTGCCTATTAGGAGCGAAGGAACATGCTGCTTGATTTGTCAGCTCCAGCCTACAGTTGGGACAAATGGCTTACATACCTGGAATCACATTGGTACACACTAATACGTAACATTGCTCACTGGTGTGGTAGGCAGATGTATTTTTGGGCTGAAGGCAGCTTCGTGCCAGTGGAAAATATCATTTGGATAGCCATTACACAGTAGCAACTTGAAACAGCTTCATTAACTCATGATTCAAAGTTTTGAGATACATTGTCACACCAGTGTAACCGGAATAAAAACTGGGTACATGTCAGGTTCAAAAAGTGCTTAAACCATACTTCTACATTTAAATCCTACTTTACTCTAGTTTCAGCTCCTTCACATTTCTCATGCAATCAGCAATCTGTGTACATACTAATACATCAGTGAGATAACAAGTTAATCAGGTGAATTGGCCATGCTAAATTGCCCGTAGTGTTAGGTAAGGGGTAGATGTAGGGGTATGGGTGGGTTGCGCTTCGGCAGGGCGGTGTGGACTTGTTGGGCCAAAGGGCCTGTTTCCACACTGTAAGTAATCTAATCTAATCTAATCTAACCTAATTTCTCAAGTTCAAAACACCTGTTTTCAAAAGTAGCTTGGAGTCAAATGAATTAACCCATAGCAGGAGAGAGAGATTGACTGAATTCTTATTTCTTGGTCATAAATTAATTATAATCTTCAAAAGTAGTTTGTACAAAATGTTAAATCTTTAATATAAACACCAGCTATTAGTTTTGAAACAAGTTTGATGATTAAATGGAATACATAAATTATGCCAAAACACATGCAAATTTAAGTCCTTGTAAATGTGAAAGGATTTCAAATTAATGCCAATAGCTGGTAAGGTGAAGTTTTAGAAACCCACTGTGCCATAGAATAAGAGAAGAAACATCAGACTGAACAAAAAGGTATGGGTTTTGGCAAAATTGTTTGTCTGTCTGAAGGCAGCAAACTTTGGCAAAAACTGCAAGACGACAGCCAGAAAATTAATGGAACTGGTCCAGCTTTATACTGCAGTGATAACTAGAATCACACCACAAAATATATTGTGACCTACAGTACATTCATTACCAGAAAGTTTTAATAAGCTTGTCACTCAATATGTCCTTGAACAAAAGAAGCAACCGTGGTATAAGCAGGCAACTGTTAATACAAAACATGAACATACAGTAAGACTTATTGCTTTGACACTTTCAAATTTTGAAAGGTGTCAAATGAAGACATCTTTAAAACTATGCAAAACAATATTAGCTTCAATGTTTGCAGAGGGAGGAAGAGCCTGCCATAGCCCAATTAGTCCACGTAGCTTTTTCTCCAAAGCCCTGCACGTTTATTTTTACCCTCAATTTATTTTCAAAATCACCAATAGTGTCAGTGAATTCCATGTCATTATCAAACTGCCTCAAAATATATTAAGAAGATACCTTTTTAAAATAAGAAAACATTAGGACCTAGGTTAAGTGTAAGGCATAGCATTCCAGATGCAATTTGATTGGTCAAATTACTCAAATTTATGCAAAGTTAAAAATCACAACACGAGGTTATAATCCAACAGGTTTAATTGGAAGCCCACTAGCTTTCAGAGTGTCTTTATCAGGTGATACCCCAGTCCAACACTGGCATCTCCAAATCAAATTTATGCAAAACACTTTATTGTGTTAAAACACTGATAAAATAACACTCTTTTAGAAGAATTAGCTTGATTGTAACTCTACCAAAATGCTTAACACACTAATGATATATATTATATTAACTGTTCCAATATAGTAACATCCCACAAACTAATACAGTAACATCCTTAGCAGAAGTAAATTCAGAAAAAGACATTGCCTTTCATGTAATTCTAACAGCAGAAAGATAAAACAAGCTTTTAGTTGTAACAGAGAGGAATAAGAGCTTCCACATCCAACCTCAAGATCCCAGCAACTGCTGAAAGTTAAACTAAACATCCTGGTATTGTGGGAGTTCGACCCCACCCATTTAGGCTGCTTCTATTCTTCCAACTTGAAAAACCCAAGGCTCACAAGCTAGTTACATTTTTGGCTTTGAGCATACCACTTGTCACCTCTGTCTCAACCATTCTTCATTTTTTAAATAAAGGACAAAATACACCTCTTAAAGCCACAGTATCACAGTTGCACAAACAGGTTATTTTTCATTCCCCATATTAGAGGTGCATATTGCTGGCAAGTCCAGTAATTTTTGTCCATCCAGAACTATCTCAAATCAAATGGCTTGCAAAATAGACGGCAATTAAGGGTCAACCTCATTGCCATGGATCTGTTTTTACATGTAGGCAAGACCAGATAAGAATATTAGATTTCCTTCCATAAAGTGAACTAAATTGTTTATGACAATACTTCACCATCATTGAGCCTGGCTTTTAATTTCTGATTTTACTAACTAACCGAGTTCAAAATCTGCTGTGATGGAGCATGAACCTATGGATTACTAGATACTACACGACACCACCAACTTCCCTATTGCTCTTGCCCAAAACTTTAAACCCTGATGTTACACCACGAGCTAATAGCAACAGTTTTTCTCTGCCATCTCAAACTTCATAAATAAGCTTCTACTCTGGGAAAGAAATTATCTTGTCCTCATATGTTTTGTGTCTATCTCAAAGCCCAAATCCTTTGATTAATTCACCTTTAGACCAGATCAAACTTTTACTGGAATTTTGTTGCATTATATTAGCTATTGGCAAGGATGTGCGTGGAAGACTAGGCATAACTATATGAAACTGATTCACAGTGCCAGGCAGGAACGGAACACACATACACAAAGGGAGATGTATGGAGAGGTCAGTGGGAAGTTAGGGAAGAGATTGCCGGGCTCCTTGCTGAGACATTTGTATATTTCATCATCACAGGTGAGGTGCCAGAAGACTGGTGGCTGGCTAACATGGTGCCACTATTTAAGAAAGGGTGGTAAGGACAAGCCAAGGAACTATAGACCGGTAAGCCTCACGTCAGTGGTGGACAAGTTGTTGAAGGGAATCCTCAGGGACAGGATTTATATGGATTTGGAAAGGCAAAGACTGAATAGGGTTAGGAGAAAATGAGGACTGCAGATGCTGGAAATCAGAGTAGAGTGTGCAGTGGTGCAAAAACATAGTAGGTCAGGCAGCATCAGAGGAGCAGCAGAATCGACATTTCGAGCATAAGCTCTTCATCAGGAATCTAATGCCCTTTGTCTGATTCCTGAAGAAGAGCTTATGCCTGAAGTACCAATTCTCCAGCTCCTCTGATGCTTCCTGACACTGAATAGAGATAGTCAACATGGCTTTGTGCATGGGAAATCATCTCACAAACTTGATTGAGTTTTTTGAGAAGTAACAAAGAGGATTGATGAGGACAGAGCAGTAGACATGATCCACATGGACTTCAGTATAGCGTTTGTCAAGGTTCCCCATGGGAGACTGGTGAGCAAGGTTAGATCTCATGGAATACAGGGAGAACTAGCCATTTGGACACAGAACTGGCTCAAAGGTAGAAGACAGAGGATGGTGGTGGTGGTGGTGGTTGTGGTGAGGTGTTGCTTTTCAGACCGAGGCCTGTGACCAGTGGAGTGTCTCAAGGATCGGTGCGGAGTCCACTACTTTTCATTATTTATATAAATGATTTGGATGTGAGCATAAGAGGCATAGTTAGTAAGTTTGCAGATGACACCAAAATTGAAGGTCTAATGGACAGCGAAGAAGGTTACCTCAGATTACAACGGGATCTTGATCAGATGGGCCAATGGGCTGAGGAGTGACAGATGGAGTTTAATTTAGATAAATATGAGGTGTTGCATTTTGGGAAAGCAAATCTTAGCAGGACGTAGACACTTAATGGTAAGGTCCTAGGGTGTGTTGTTGTACAAAGACCTTGGAATGCAGGTTCGTAACTCCTTGAAAGTGGACTCTCAGATAGATAGGATAGTGAAGGCGGCGTTTGGTATGTTTTCCTTTATTGGTCAGAGTATTAAGTACAGGAGTTGGGAGGTCACGTTGTGGCTGCACAGGACATTGGTTAGGCCACTTTTGGAATATTGCGTGCAATATCGGAAAGATGTTGTGAAACTTGAAAGGGTTCAGAAAAGATTTATAAGGATGTTGCCAGGGTTGGAGGATTTGAGCTATAGGGAGAGGTTTAGAAGATTTGGGCTGCTTTCCCTGGAGCGTCGGAGGCTGAGGGGTGACCTTATAGAAGTTTACAAAGATATAAAATAGACCTAAGGGGCAATGTTTTCACAGAGGGTGGCACATGTATGGGATGAGCTACCAGAGAAAATAGAGGAGGCTGGTACAATTGCAACATTTAAAAGGCATTTGGATGGGTATATGAATAGGAAGGGTTGGGAGGGATATGGCCGGGTGCTGACAGGTGGGACTAGATTGGGTTGGGATATCTGGTCGACATGGACGAGTTGGACTGAAGGGCCTGTTTCCATGCTGTATATCTCTAGGACTCTGACAAGAAAAGAAAAAAGATGACACTGACACAACTGAGAGAGATGCAAGTAGGAGTGAGTTAAAAAAAAGAGGTCCAAGAGAGAAGGTCCAAAAGCAAAAAAGAAAGAGAGGGGATCTCTGGAATAGTGATGACTGGTGTGGTCTCGCAAGATAAGTCTAACATGCCAGAACTTCAGCCCATCAAGCACCATAGTAACAATGTAAATGAAAAGGTGCCAACAGGTTTGCCAGAGAGTTAAATCAAAACTTCAATAATAAACCAGGTGGAAACAATAAACTTGCTTCCACTTGTGGATCTCCCAACCATAAAAAAATGTCCAAAGCACTTTGTGACCAATTAAGTGCTTTTAAAGTGTAGCCCTGTAGTAGAGACCTACACCACATTTTATTTAACACATTCAGACAATCAGTCTTAATCAAATTTAAGATATGCTAATGCAAATAGTTCAATTTCAGTCAGTGCAACTGGAGAGTTAAACTGTTAAAATGTCTAATGAAGTGTGTAATTGCAGACAAAGGCGGGGTGGGGGGGGGGGGGGGGGGGGTGGAATAGCGGGAAAAGATCCGTAGCAAAAGAAAATTCCTTGGTTATGTACTTAATTTGCAATTTACATCATCATATTAATTCCTGGATTTTTGAGTGAGAAGAAACACAAGGAACTCCATCTGAAAACTCAAACTGTGAAAACTTTCAAAAAAAAGGTAGAATTGTTATCTCTGAATTTGCTGTTATTTCAGCAAAAAAAACTCTGATGCTCTAGATATATATTATGAGTCATACTTCAATGTTCTAATAAATTTGTGTATATTTTTGTGAGCACCTCAAAATCTCAAAACGAAAGATGCAAACCTCAAAATAGATGAACAGAAAAATAAATCTATCCTACTTCCTGAAGTTCACTTATCCACTATTGCTGCTTATTTTGCAGTTCAGTATATTAGATTTTAAGCATCGTAGAACAATTCTAATACGTCCTTTATTTATCAGCAAGAGACAGAGCGCGAGAGTGCAACAGGCAGACACACAGTCACAGAGACAAAAAAAAACATCTCCTTGACCTATCCACAATAGCTAGCTACAAACGGAGAACCTGGCTGTACAAGATCAACTACTGAAATTTTTGCTGCATATTTCTTGCTTCAATAAAGCTAAAAATGAGATTCAAAAGAAGAACCAAATTGTTCAAATGTAATCTTGGATCAAAACATTGCAGATTACGGCTCCATGATCCCTTGTTCCAATCTCTAACAGTTTATTCCTCCCACATTTATTTCTCTATTTTATTTCCATGGTGATGGTGATTCATGCCGAAAATGGTTTTACAAGTATTGACAACTGTTCCACTCCTTTCCAAAGTAAACATTGTTCCAGTGTGAACGCATACACTAAAAGGTCACAAATGTATACCACCCACCCCAGCAATGGTCACTGGCTACACATCAAAAAGCAATGGCTGAGCTGATATGTCCCCCTCGAAAGCTCCAGGTCATGAAAGTCATTTGTAGCAAGTCATCTGTTGTTGCACAAAAAAAAAAGCTAACTTAGAACAGACCAGAGTTCCATGCTGGGACACTTTGGCTTCTATGGCTTTATACTGTATTACTCACCACCCCGTCAAGGAAACCACAAGTATATTCAATAAAAGTTTTTAAATACTTAAATTCTAGTGACACTCATCACAAAAATACATCATTTTTCATCTTAAATGGAATTCCCATCATTTTGACGAGTGTACCTGGGGTTCTAATATGTATTGAATCAGACTGATGTAGTACATTTATTCTCTCACACTCTTAAGTTAAGCTGATGAATTTATTATTTATAAATCAGTGGCAATGTGATGAATCCACACTGAATGTGGCTTGCTGCCTGCCAGAAATGCAGGCTTGGACATTTGGACACACGCCGCCCATGATTTTTCTATCTATTAATAGTAATACAAAAGTTGTACTTTCAGGTGTAATGTCTGTAAAATACCCTCCCCTCCCCACCCTGAGGTTTCTTACCCTTAAAGCACAACCCATGATCAGTAAAATTCATAACCAGCTTCAAAAAGTTTGATAGAAATGTGCACAGAAGAATTTTACTATAAAAAGACAAAAGCCGATACAAAAGTAGATTTCAAAAGAAACAGATGGAATTCTCTCCCCACAGACCAACAGATTCATAGTACTACTTAGTTAGTGGATTGGACCATTCAAAACAAGCTAAGTTGCAAGAGAGGCAGTGCCAGACAAACTGTAATGAGCCAAGAATCCCCCAAACCAGACAAATGTTTGGTATTGGCTACGCTTTAATTATAGTAAACATACCAAATTATAGAATTGAACAGGAAACTATTTAGCACTTTGGAATGACAAAGTGAACAGATTTAAAGTGGCAAGCTAATAAGTAGGCTTTGAGGTACCAGTACAAAGATGATTGCAACAGATGGCAATTAGGGGGATGCATGCCACTCTGCACTACTCGATTAAATCAAAACCACAGGATGCAACTGAAAATACATTTATTCAAATTCTTAAAAATTGGGCTAAACAAACTGCTTTGCGGGAAAGGGTGCATTTTAGTAATTCATTGAGGTATTTAGAATAATCAGCTAACCATTCAACCCAACTAGTCCTTGCCAGTATGCATACTCCACTTAGCCCCACCCAGCTCTGGAGGCAAAACCTAGTTTCTTTTTTGTGTATGTATCTTTCCTATAAATCAGTATGCCATTGATCCTATCTATTCCTTGTGATGGTGATTTCCACATTCCAATCAGTCTTTGGGCAATTATTAATGGTTTTATTAGTTATCAAATTATTTATGCCATCCACATAGACCCCCAGCACAGCCTTCCAAACTCAAGCCCTCGAGGCATAAACTCCAGCACTTTATTTGCATTTTCTAATGAGTTCATTAATCTATCTTGCTCGTTTATGATGTTTACATCTGAACCTTTTGATCTCTTTCACTCAGCACAGATAGGAGGAGAGTTGTCAAAAGGATGGATGGAGGGGTTTTGGCACAATAAACAAAACGTCCTTGTGGATACATGGTTGAGGTATTCTGCATCTGTCTTCACTAGAAATAGGATTTTTACTGATGCAAAAGAAGAGGTAGAAGTGACACAGGATAAAGGCAAAAATGGATGAGAAGAGACACCTAAAAGGTTGATAATCCTCAAAGTTGAAAAGTTCCAACTGAAACATTTGAAGATTAAAAGATAAGAGTGTGTGGAAATTGCAGAAGTGCCAGCTACCATACTGCAATTCTCCTTGGATGTGGGGGTGGCAGAGGAGGATTGCAGAACTGCGTTGTCACACTTCTTATAAATAGCGGGTAAGAAGGATAACTCCAGCAGCAAAAAGGTGAGTAAAACGGCCATTCAGACAATCGGGAAATTCAGACAATAACCCAGAACAAAATTAATTCATACTTAGAAACGCATGAACCAAGAAATAAAAGTCAGCATGGATTTATTAAAGGCAAATTATATTTGATTACCTTAACTATTCATTAAAAGAATGGAATCAAGTCAATCGATGACAGTGCAATTTATACAAAAGCGAATTACTTCAATTCTTGGAAATTCGTAACAAAAGCAGAAGAGGAGATAGTGTTACAGTGTTAATGACAATGTTACTGAATGGGAGACATGGTCCAAACACTAACATTGAATTTACAGGGTGCTTGTGGTGCAGTGGTAGGATCCCTACCTCTGTGTCAGAAGGTTTGGGTTCAAGTCCCACCTACACAGGAAGTGTATTATAGCATATCCCAATAATGATAATCACAGAATCATTACAGTGCACAAGAAGCCATTTGGCCCATCGTGCCTGCACCAGCTCTTCAAACAAGTATCATAATATCCTACCTTTTCCCTATATCCTTACACACAAGAATAAGAACAGAAAATGCTGAAACTCACTCAGGCAGTGAAGTGAACTAAGAAACAGAATTAATATTCTTGGTCAGAGACTTTTTAAAATCAGAATTATATTCATGCAGTCAATATTTTGGCTTTCACATGATGGAAAATTTAACCCCATAGCAGTGGAGAGTGAGTGGCTAAAATACAACACAGGAGGTGCTCCAAGGGATTGAAGTTATGACCACTCAATGGTAGGAACAATTTTGTTTTACTTCATTAGTGGAATATTAACTGGACTAGCATTTATTGTCCATCATGATAGCCATTGAGATGATGATGCGAGCTGACTTCTTGAACAATTGCATTTCTGGTGGTGTAGAAATAGCCACAGTGCTGTTAGAAAGGGAATTCCAGGATTCTGACCCAGCAACAATGAAGGAACTGCAAGATTTTTTGGGACGCCAATCACGTAGACTGATTTGTTCTGGATGGCATCGAGTTTGAAGTGTTATTGCAGCTGTACCCATCCAGACAAGTGGAGAGCTCCATCACAGGCACCTGCCTTGTCGGTGGATAGGCGTAGGAGAGACAGGTTTCTCAGTGCAGAATTCCCAACCTCTGACCAGCTGTTGCAGTCATTGCATTCATGTGGTCAATGGTTACCACTAGGATGTTGATACCAGGTTTTACTATTGGATATGTAGAGGATAGTAACAGACTTCAGGAAACTGATAGATTGATGAAATGAGAAACTCTTGGCAGATAAAATTTTACGTAAGGAAGAATGCAGTGGCATTCAAAGTAAATGGTAACATTTTACAGGTATTCAAGAGGGGAGGAAGCTTCTATTTGTACACTGGTATTGTTAGGTCCCAGTGTCAAACCTGTTGTTATGTCTCAGTGAAAATGTCAGTGTTCCTTTAATGGATCTGTTCACAGTATCACGTTTGTCACATTTGAGTTAAGTGTATAAAAGATCAAACTCCATCTTAGCTCAGATCACTTGAAGCAAGACACTACTGAAATCACGCTCCTCTACTGTAACATAATAACCTATTAGATCAGACACTTATCAGAAGAATGTTTTGTACATTACAGCTGTAATAAATACCTGATGGATTTTTCAATTCCATGATCACCATTATGTGGAGGTGTTGGAGTGGGGTGGATAAGGACAGAAGTCAGACGACACCAGGTTATAGTCTAGCAGGTTTATTTAAAGTTTGTTAGACCATAAACCTGGTGTTGCATGATAACCACACACTCAGTTTATGATGTTACAGGAAACAAAACAACCTCTACAACAGTTCTAATACTACTAGATATATAGAAGACAGTAAGAGACTTCAGGCAAACATAGGTGGATGAGTGAAATGCAAAACACCAGGCAATAAAACTGTATGCAAAATATGCAATGGCATTTTTAGGAGGAAGATAAGAATTCAATGATTCAAATTAAAGAATGTTTAAAAGAGGATACAAGAACTGAGGAATACTGTACTTAAGCATTAAGGCGACATATTAGCAAGGTTACTTAAAAAGCATCTGGGATCCTAACTTTTAATAAGAATGAAGAAAGTGAAATATCAAGATTAGTCTATAGTGGAATAAGGTGTTCTTTTATAAGCAGCATATTCAAACTAGAATGTCAAAGTGTAAGAGATTGTGAAAAAGGTTGGAGTAGATTGGTACCAGGCACGAGGGAGTACAGCAGAGCAGTTAAGGAGATTTGACAAAGATCTTCAAAAGCACTTCGATTTTTTTTAAATCTACTGTCTCCAGGAGGAGGATCTTTGGTAACCTGAGGACACAGGATCAAGGTGACTGACAAAAAGAATCAGAAGCAACAAGTTTTTTGGTTTTATATAATAAACCTGGGTTTAGGAATGCACTGTCCGAAAGGTCACTGGATACAAATTGAAATGTTACATTCAAAATCCAATTGGAAAAATATGAGAAAGCATCTTAAAATAAAGGGGCTATGGGGCAACAATGAGAAATTGGATGTAGTTGGATAGTTTTCTGGAAGAGGCGGGATTGGCTGTGTCATTCTATGAGTCAACCACTGACCTTTAATTTCAGTTCACTGTTTTTGTCAGCTTGCCATCATTATTGTTGTTGTCACCACCTAAATCTAATTGCTTTAGCTTTGGTCAGTTTTACTATTTTGAAAAAATACTACTGTAGTCCCCTGTCGGTCAGGGGTAGATAGTATATTTGGATGTCAATTAAAGCATCATCGTCTTGTCCCTTTTTCTATCATATGATGAGGGCATTGATGGCTAGGACAGCATCCACTACCCAACCCTAATTGCCCAAAGGGCAGTTATGAGTCATTCACACTGCTCTGGATGTGGAATCACAGTCCAGACTAAGTAAGCAAAGCAGATTTCCCTAAAAGACAGATGGGTATATCTTGAGTCAACCATCAGATGGTCTCTACACAGACAACAAGCTCAATCTTGAAATCACATTGGGTAAGATTGGTCAGTAGGAAAAATAATAAAGAAAAGCTGTTTGTTAGCTCGTGCCACACCTGGAATAGAAATGTGTGGGTCAGTGTTGAATTGGGACTGCCTAAAATTATATTTCATGGGACTGTCACACAATTGCCATTGAGTGTGGGTTGTGAATTTGAATCCAAATTATACAGGTGAAAGCTTGGCCAATGCACTGCTCAGCTCATTAATAGCAATATTTAGTGATTATTTTAATTAATTATTTTTAAACTGGCTTTGACCTATATCAATGACATGTCTGTATTGCGTGTCATTAAATGCTTGCAACAGCTTTGGGCCTCCCTAGGGTCATGTTAAAGCAGTATAAAAATGCAAATTCTCTCATTCACACATCACTGTGTTTAAGTCCAGAACACCAAATTAGTTCAAGTCCACCTCTAAATCATTTCATCTATTTGTTGCCATGAAGTGCCATTCATTCCTGAGTATATTTGCCAGTAAAATACTTAGCCAATTGCAGCCAGTTCCATACAAGCTGGTCTGACATGAAAGGTTCCACTGAGATTCAATACTTTGATGTTTATACAAGTCTTATCTTCTACATCTGGACTAAATTCCTATTGCCAAGAGTTGTAACTATAACATAGCAGCATTTTTGCACTGAAGGCTCACAGTCCAAATATTAAACTACATATTATACATTGTGCATGTCCTGATTACATTTTAAACTTTTGAATATGTTGTTTCTCTCTCAGCAGTACAAAAAAAGTATTTGGTTAGTCTAAAATTCTGTTAAAATTATGTCAAGCAACATTAAAAATTCAACACAATTCTCAGACAATTTGCTGACCAGCACTTTTAAAATCAAATACCACCACTGCTGAGCAAATCCAATTGAAAATACGACAATAAGTATATTAAAGAAAATCATACAGAATCCATTCCAGGGCACAGACAGATGTTTCCTTCAAGAAAATACTCTACTTCAATATTTGGTCTAGCAAATACACCAGGTTTTTCTGTCAAAGTCAATGCAAATTTGCGTCAGTGTAGAACTTTTCATACTCTGCTGTGTCAGGTGAAGTCACTTTCCCCATCCATAATAATAGTGTCATTTTAGTTTCATCAATGCTAGCTGGTAAGTTACATCTGTTCTGCCATCATACTTGATAGTTAGAACACAAAATCAATGCAACAAATGAAAAGAAATAAGAATGCAAACTGATTAAAGGCTAGTTAAGTTTGACAAAAGCAATATAATGATTGAAAGGCAAAAGTGATGGAATTATTTAGAACCAAAAGAAATAACAACTGAAAAGGGAAGGACTGCAGGGAAAACAGCAGGAAGGGACAGTACAATGGCTCGCAGTGCCTGGGACCCGGATTCAATTCCAGCCTTGAGCAACTGTTTGTGTGGAGCTTGCACATTCTGCCTGTGCGGGTTTCCTCCCACAGTCAGAAGATGTGCAGGTTAGGTGAATTGGCAATGCTAAATTGCCCAATGTGCAAACTTGGTGAATTAGCCGTGAAAAAATGTAGGGTTACGGAGATAAGGCGGATCTGGGTGTGATGGTCTTCACAGGTAGAGTGTGAACTCAGAACGTAGAACAAGCCCTTCGGCCCTCAATGTTGCACCGACGTGTGAACTATTCTCAGCTCGTCCACCTGCACGATCCCAAAATCATCCATGTGCTTCTCTAAGGATTGTTTAAATCTCCCTCAAATGGCTGAGATGGGTCAAACGATTGACTTCTACACTTTAGGGATTCTATGGTTATTAGAGAGGGGGGAGGGAGATTGTGCAAAAGGGGAGAGCAAGCCTGAAAAATTTTCAGGGTCAGTTTTAGAAATCTAGTCAAGTCTCATTTGCATTAGACTGAAATTTACTGGAAGTTTATGTTTCTTCCACTGAGGAAGCTGTAATTAATTAGTTAGCTAGTTTAATCCAATTTCCATTGCTTTTCTTCAAGGTTCAGGTAATTGGGAAAGCAGATAATATATATAGTTATGGATTAAGAATTAGTTAACTGGCAGAAAACAAAATAGGAATAGAAAGGTCATTCTCAGGATAGCAGTCTATTAGTGGATACTGCAAGAATCCATCCTGCACCACATGATCATAATATACTGTTAATCAAGAAGGGTGCAAGAGATAAATAAGGAAAGTACAGACTGGTTAAGCCAACCTCAGCTTTGTGAAAAGTATTGGAAGCAATTCTGAAGGACAGAATTAATTTGCACTTGTAGATTCAGAGATTAATCAAGAAAAGTCAGTATGGTTTTGTAACTTGATTGAATTTTTCAAAGAGGTGACCAGGAGTGTAGACGAGGGCAATGCATTCAACAGTCTACTTGGATCTCAGCAAGGCTTTTGTTAAGGTCTCACATGGGAAACTGATAAAGGTAAAAGCCCATGGGATCGAAGGAATTTTAGCTAATTGGATTCAGAATTGGTTGAGTGGCAGGAAGCAGAGAGTAATTGTCAAGAGCTATTTAGGTGACTGGATGTCTGTCTAGGAGGGTGCTGTAGAAATCAGTGTTGAGGCCCCTTGATGTTTGTCACTTATATGAATGATTTAAACTTGAAACATAGGAGGGTTGATCAGCAGATTCACAAATTGGTTGGATGGCAAATAGTATGAAACATAACCTTAGATGACAGAAGCATATAGACAGATTGGGCAGATGGACTGATCAACAGCAAATGGAATTTAATCTGGATAAGAATGAGGTGATGCACTGGGGCAGAACAATCAAGGCAAGGGAATACATTATGTACAGTTGGATCCTGGAAAGCACCTAAGGATCAGAGGGAGCTTACTGGTCCCTTAAGGTAGCAAGTCAGGTAGATAAAGTTGTCAAGATGGCAAATGGGACACTTGCCTTTATTAATCGAGACATAAATTGTAAAGAGTTGAGACCCCAGCACCAACCCTTGCAGTACACCATTCATGACATTCTGCCAGCCTGAAAAAGACCCACTTATTTCTATCCTCTGCTTCTAATTAGTCAACCAATTTCTATCCATGCTGGTGTCACCCTCAACATCATGAGCTCTTTCTCGCCACAAATAACTTTGATGTAGCCCTTATCAAATGCCTCTCAAAATCTAAACATAACACATCTGCTGATTCTGCTTAACCTATAGTGAAACTTACTTCTTCAAAAGAACTCTAATAAATCAATTAAAACAGGATTTCCCTTTGACAAGGCACTGCTGATTAGCTTGATCTTATCCAATTATTCCGTTGTAATGACTTTAATAATAGCATCTTATGTTTTCCCTAACGTGGTATGTTGACCTTCATTGTAAGACAGCTGGAGTACATGAGCTAAGAGGTTTTGCTGCAGTTACATACAGCCTTGGTACACGCTGCACCCAAAACATTGTACGTAGATTTATTTTCTCCTTATCGAAGGATGCACCTTACATACAGGAAGTGAATGTTCACAGACTAATCCCTGGAATGGCAAGATTTCTTATGACAAGAGGCTGGGGAAAAAAAAGCCTGCGTTTGCTAGAGTTTTGAAAAAAAATGGGAGGTGATCGCGTTGAAAGTTACAGAATTCTCACAAGCTATGACAGGTGACGTAATAAGAATTTTCCCAATTGATGAAATACAACCAGAGGACATAGGCCCAAGATAAGGAGTAAGTCACACAACTGTGGTGAGGAGAAATTTCTTTACCTGGAGTGGGGTATCTTTGAAATATCCACCTCACTTTCAGAGCATGTTCGAGAAAGACATTTAACATATTTCTAAATACCTGTAACAACATAGATGTGGAGATTGTGCTGAAAAGTGGAATGCAGTAGATGATCAATCATGATCTAATTAAATGATGGAGCAGGTTCAACAGGCCTACTCCTATTTTACTCCTCAAACTAGAGAAGATCTATAGTACTGTAAATTGGGAAAGTGAAATCAGGGGAACATTCAAAAAAATTGAACTCTGGCCATCCAGAGCTGGTGGGAGCACAAACAATCAATGATTTCACAAAGAAACTGGACGGGCACTTTAATAAACATATGCACAGGGCTACAGACATCAGGCAAGTGAATGCAAATGACTGGATTTCTCTATGAGAGCTGGCACAGACGCAATGGGATGAATGTCCTCCTGCCCTGCTGCGAGTGAGTCCAAGAGAAAGAAAACAGTAAATTGCTTCCAAAGGTGGTATGAATACAGCAGAGGTTAGTACCTAATCAACCTGCAGAATCCTCCTCACTAACATCTGGGGACTAGTGTCAAGCTTGGGAAAGCAATAACCTGACATATTCATACTCATGGAATCACACCTTACAGACAATGTCCCAGACACCACTATTACCATCCCGACAATGTTCCAACAGAGTTCCAGGACAGATCCAGCAGAGGTGGCAGCTAAGTGGAATAAACAGGATGGAGTTTTCCCTAGAGTCCTCCGCATTGAATCTGGACCTCACTAAGTCTCATGGCTTGAGGTTAAACATGGGCAAGGAAACCTCCTGCTAATTACCAGTACTGTGCTCCCTCAGCTGATGAATCAGTACTCCTCCATGTGGAGTAAGCACTGAGGGTGGCAAGGGTGCAAAATGTACTGTGTGGGGGATTTCAATGTCCATCACCAAGAGTGGCTCGACAGCAGCATTACTGATTGAGCTGGTTGGTTCCAAAGGACAGTGCAGACCCAATCTAGCAGCAGGTGGTGAGAGAAGCAAGAGGGAAAAACATTTAACCTCATCCTTAACAATCTACCAGCTGAAGGCGCATATTCCCATGACAGCAATGCTAAGAGTGAACACAGTACAGTCCTTGTGGAGATGAAGTCGTGTCTTTACAATGCCATATTGTGAGACATTACCACTGTACTAAATATGACAGACGTCGAACAGATCTGGCAACACAAAACTGGGTATCCAGGAGGCATTATGGGCCATCAACAGCAGAATGGGATTCCAGCACAATCTGCAACCTTATGGCCCAGCATATCCCCCACTCAACCATTACCACCAAGCCAGGGAAACAACCCTAGTTTAACAGAGTGCAGAAGGGCAGGCCAGGCCAGGAGCAGCACAAGACATACTTGTGGATGAGGGGTCAACCTGGTGAAGCTATCCAACAGGATACAAAACAGCATTAGCAACAACTGACAGACAGAGCTAAGTGATCCCACAACCAACAGATCAGATCTAAGCTCTGCAGTTCTGCCACATCCAGTCGTGAATGGTGGTAGACAATTAAAACAACTCACAGAGGAGGTGGCGGTTTCACAAACATCCACATTGATGGAAAAGCCCAGCACATCAGTGCAAAAGATAATGCTGCAAATGCTTCAGCCATCTTCAGCAAGAAGTGCCGAGTGGATGATCCATCTCAGCATCCTCCAGTAGTCCCCAGCATTACAGATACCAGTCTTCAGCCAATTCAGTTCACTCCACGTGGTATCAAGGAATAACTGGAGACACCAGATACTGCAAAGGCTGCATTCCAGCGATAGAATTGAAGTCTTGTGCTCCAGAACTTGCTGCTCCCCTAACCAAACTCTTCCAGTACAGTTACAATACTGGACTCTATCTGACAATGTGGAAAATTGCCCAGGTAGGTCATGTACATAAAAAGTAGGTCAAATCCAATCCAGCTAATTATTGCTCCATCTACTTTTAACATCAGTAAAGTGATGGAAGGTGTCATCAATAGTACTATCAAGCAGCACTGGCTCAACAATAAGTTGGTCAGTGACACCCAGTTTGCTTTCCACCAGGCCACTCAGCTCCTGACCACAGTACAGTCTTGGCTCAAACATTGGACAAAAGAGCTGAATTCCAGAGGTGAGGGGAGAGTGACAGTCCTTGACATCAAGGCTGCATTTGACCAAGCGTGGCATCAAGGAGCCCTAGCAAGACTGGAATCAATGGGGATCAGGGGCAAACTCTCCACTGATTGGAGACATGGCACATAGGAAGATAGCCGTGGTTTTTGAAGGGGAGTCATCTCAGCTCTAGGACATCTCTGCAGGAGGTCCTCAGGGTAATGCCCGAGGCCCAACAATGACCTTCTGTCCACCATAAAGTGGGGATGTTTCCAGGTGATTGCACAACAATGTTCAGTATCGTTCTTGGACTGCTTCAGTATCCAAGGAGTCATGTTCAAATGCATAAAAATGTGGAAAATATCCAGGCTTGGGCTGATAAGTTGCAAGTAACTGTCGCACCACAAAAATGCCAGGCTAGAACCATGACCAGAGACTGAGACAATCTTACCATCATTGAATCCCCCACGAATAACATCCTGGTGATTACAGAAACTTAACTATGCCCACAACATAAACGCAGTGGCTGCAAGAGCAGATCAGAGGCCAGGAATATTGTGGCAAGTAACTCACCTTCTGACTCCTCAAAGCCTGCCCACCATCAACAAGGCACAAGTCAGTAGCGTGATGGAATACTCCCATTTGCCTGAATGGGTGCAGCTCCAACAACAGAAGAAACTTAACACTATCCAGGACATAGCAGACAGTTTGATTGACACTGCATCCACAAGCATTTACTGCCTCCACCACTGACACGCAGTAGCAGCCCCAGCATGTACTACCTACAAGATGTACTGCAGAAAGCGCTTCACAGGAGGCTCCCAAGCACGGAGGATGTCACCGAGACAGGGGACGAAACGTCTGCAACACAAATTCGCAGCTCGGCGAACAGAACCACAACATTCACCAAAGATCCTCAGACAGCACCTTCCAAACCCAGGACCACTTCCATCTAGAAGGACAAGGGCAGCAGATACATGGGAACAATACCTCCTTCAAGCTCCCCTCTAAGCCACTCATTATCCTGACTTGGAAGTATTTATGTCACACTTCTTTCACTGTCACTTTGATCAAAATCCTGGAGGCAATATGGATACATCTGCAATGTCTTCTTCCTCATTGTCCAGGTTCAGGATTTACTTTCCTGGCACTCTGGACATTGTTAAGTCAGGTGCCCTCATACTCCCACAGAGAAACAGTTGCTATAATCTCCCAACAGCCATTTAGTGAAGAAACGAAAATCTGACACAAAGTATTATTTAAAACAGAAGTTGTACAGTTTCAATTTAATTACAATATATGAATTATTAGTTAATTGTCTTCAAAACATATCTTTTCCAAAAGCTTATTCACTGTGCAAGGACACTACTCTATGTAACTTAGGGAAATCACATGGCAAGACAACTAGACTTTGATGGGAGCAGAAGGAGCTAATAATATCATCTAAACCTAAAGCCAA
Source organism: Chiloscyllium punctatum (assembly GCF_047496795.1). Lineage (NCBI taxonomy): Eukaryota > Metazoa > Chordata > Chondrichthyes > Orectolobiformes > Hemiscylliidae > Chiloscyllium > Chiloscyllium punctatum. Next base: position 85,169,432 of record NC_092746.1, on the reverse strand, counting down.
TTCTGTTGGGCATGAAGGGATGAGGAATACAGAAGGAAGATTAACCAGGATGAAACATACCTCATAACACACAACTATGACCTACAAACAGGTGCAGATTAAACATACTAGCTTATAACAGAATTGCGCTCTTATAAAAGAACACAAGTAGGAGGTGGAGTAGATCATACAGAGTCATACAGCATGTAAACAGACCTTCGGTCCAACTCATCCATGTCAACCAGATGTCCCAACCCAATCTAGTCCCACCTGCCAGCACCCAGCCCATATCTCTCCAAACCCTTCCTCTTCATATACTCATCCACGTGCCTTTTAAATGCTACAATTGGAGCAGCCTCCACCACTTCTTCTGGCAGCTCATTCCATACATGTACCACCCTCTACGTAAAAAAGTTGCCCCTCAGGTCTCTTTTATATCCTTCCTCTCTCACCCTAAACCTCTGCCCTGTAGTTCTGGACTCCCCCACCCCAGGGAAAAGACTTGTCTATTTATCTATCAATGTCCCTCATGATTTTAAACCTCTATAAGGTCACCCCTCAGCCTCCAACGCTCCAGGGAAAACAGCCCCAGCCTGTTCCACCTCTCCCTGTAGCTCAAATCCTCCAACCCTGGCAACATCCTTGTAAATCTTTTCTGAACCCTTTCAAGTTTCACAACATCTTTCTGATAGAAAGGAGACCAGAATTGCATGTAATATTCCAACAGTGGCCTAACCAATGTCCTGTACAGCTGCAACATGACCTCCCAACTCCTGTACTCAATACTCTGACCAATAAAGGAAAGCATACCAAATGCCTTTTTCACTATCTTATGTACCTGCAACTCCACTTTAAAGGAGCTATGAACCTGCACTCCAAGGTCTCCTTATTCAGCAACACTCCCTAGGACCTCACCATTAAGTGTATAAGTCCTGCTAAGATTTACTTTCCCAAAATGCAGCACCTTGCACTTATCTAAATTAAACTCCATCAGCCACTTCTCAGCCCATTGGCCTGTCTGATCAAAATCCCGTTGTAATCGGAGGTAACCTTCTTCACTGTCCACTACATCTCCAATTTTGGTGTCATCTGCAAACTTACTAATTGTGCTCACATCCAAATCATTTATATAAATGATGAAAAGTAGTGGACCCAGCACCGATCCTTATGGCACTCTACCGGTCACAGGCCTCCAGTCTGAAAAACAACTCTCGGTATTCTACCTTTGAGCCAGTTCTGTAACCAATTGGCTGGTTCTCCCTGTATTCCAGGAGAGCTAACCTTGCTTATCAGTCTCCCATGGGGAACCTTGTCGAACACCTTACTGAAGCCCATATAGACCACATCTACGGCTCTGCCCTCATCAATCCTCTTTGTTACTTCTTCAAAAAACTCAATCAAGTTTGAGAGACATGCTTTCACATGCACAAAGCTATGTTTACTATCCCTAATCAGTCCTTGCCTTTCCAAATACATGTACATCCTGTCCCTCAGGATTCCCTCCAACAGCTTGCCCACCACTGACGTCAGGCTCACTGGTCTATAGTTCCCTGGCTTGTCTTTACCGCCCTTCTTAAACAGTGGCACCACGTTAGCCAACCTCCTGTCTTCCAGCACCTCACCTGTGACTATCGATGATACAAATATCTCAGCAAAAGACCCAGCAATCACGTCCCTAGCTTCCCACAAAGTTCTAGGGTACATCCAATTAGGTCCTGGGGATTTATCCACTTTTATGTGTTTCAAGACATCCAGTGCTTCCTCCTCTGTAATATGGACATTTTTCAAGATGTCACCATCTATTTCCCTACATTCTATATGTTCCATGTTCTTTTCCACAGTAAGTACGGATGCAAAATAGTCATTTAGTATCTCCCCATCTCCTGCGGCTCCACACAAAGGCCACCTTACTGATCTTTGAGGGGTCCTGTTCTCTCCCTTTTGTCTTTAATGTATTTGTAAAAACTCTTTGGATTCTCCTTAACTATTTGCCAAAGAGATCATCATTCTCCAATATTCAACACAATTATCATTAACTGTGTACTCCAACACCACTTTCTGGTCAGCTCCATATATGCCTCAATTCCCTGAGAGATCAAAGTTCTGGCTATTTCAGCCTTAAATGCATTAATTGGAAGCAGTGAGTATGTGGTAAGGTCATGGGACCCGTAATCCTGAACCCCAGGTTAATCTGTTGTGGATATGGGTTTGAATCCTACCACACCAGATAATGAAATTTGAATTCAATAAAAATTCTGAATTAAGAAAAATGCCTAGTCAATGGGAATCATGTAACCACTATCGATTGTCATTTAAAAAAAAACATCTGGTTCACTACTGTCCATTAGGGAAGTAAACCCAATAAACTCATCAGGTCTACTGCCCTCTGGAAAATTAGGGACAAGCAACAAATGCCATTGAAAAATATATATATATCCCATTAACAAAAAAAATGGAGGGAGCGTGCAGTACTTTCTGCATTAAGGACTTTGATTTCATTTTTATTTCTATTTCCTCCAATGTCATTCATCACTTGTGCACAACTTATGCTTATCTCCGCTCATTTCCTGTCCTCCTCTGCTTGGTGTTTAACAATAACATTGCTGAAGAATTCAGGTGCCTTGAACTCTTCTGGATTTTCAAATATCCCTTCCCCAGATTCCTTTAAAGACTTGTGCTCAGCACTAGTTATGTGATTGGCCTGGAATCTGACCCCGGCCTGGTTTAATCTGAACATTTCAATATTTCCAGTGTTCCGTGAATTGAAACAACTTCTTCCAACTCATTCTTGGGCCTCAAATGTAAATTCTAATCTGCACTGCACATGCCAATTGGCACATGGCTCCACTAATAAGCAAATATGGTTTCCTTTGATGGTCAGCATTTTAATTTGGAACCCAACTCAAATTCTCAACCAGAGCATCATTGCTAGCTTGATATATGTCAAGGTTGCCCACATGGACCATTACAATTGGAATGGGACAGGGAGGATCCAGACTCCTCTCTAGCCTGAAGCTCTAATTTTGGAACTGGACAGATGGTCACATTTACAGAGAACTGTATTCATCTTTCTGACCAAAATGTCTCCTAACGCTGTCACCTTCCTTTTCTATCCCCTCAGTTGCAACGAGTCTTCTACCTTGGTGCTCTGGTCAGTCCTCTTTCCACCCAAAGATTCCCCTCATTCACAAAAGTAGCACAGTGTGTGTGTGTATTGAATACAAATCGGGGATTGAGGTTCCTCTATCACTACATACAGAGGAACCTCGATTATCCGAAAATCAGATTACCCAAAGGAAACATTACATCAAATAAGTGTTTCCAATAGTGATCGCATCTTTTGTTTACAGGAATTAGACAGGCACAGTCTCCAAATGACTCACTTCCTGCCCTCCCTCTCCATCACACTTTCCCGGGGTTCTACATAGGGGTGTACCCTAAACATCCCCCCCCTCCCCCCTTCCCCAGATAATCTCTCCAACATTGGCATGTACAGGGCAGAGATGGAAGCTGTCAAAATGTTGCAGTAAAATGTTGTGGGGGGGGGGGCTGTGGCTGTATGCATGCGCTATTTGGAGACTTACCCCACAAAGGCAGCAGCAGTCTTGTTGGTGTCCAGTCCAGCTGCTCCAGAGAGGGCACGGGTGTATACAGGGTTGAAGGGTGCTGCTGCTGCTACTCTCCTGACTGGGGAGCAGACTTTAAAAACTCGAGTCCCAGAGGAAAAGCCTTTAAATCTATTAACCAAACAATGGATTATCTGAATGAAACAGTGCCCGCCCATCACGTTCGGATAATCAAGGGTCCCCCTGTACAGGTTTCTCATTGGCATGGCTCAAATACTCCCGTCACTCACCACTGACCAACTCTGAAATTGAGTAACCCGAGGGGCTCAACTGCCGCCTGGAACAAAGTTTTCCAGTAACTCTAGCCATACCCAATGACCAGTTAAATATGTATTTCAGACTCTAGCTCAGCAACTGAGCCAAAATTACAAAAGCTGCAGAAATTTAATGCAAATGCAAATTTAATTGCAGTGCATTCCATAGATTCCCACATTCTGTAGTCACAGTACACCACCACTCCTGCCAGGTTTCCCTAATCTTATTTTATTCACCATTCGTCACAAAAAACCTACACTTTACTGTATTGTATGAAAGTAGAAAATGCTCAAACACTGAGGTCTGTCAATATCGAGTGAGTTTTTCAACTCATGATTTTTCATAAAAGCTGGGAAGCGTAGAGTGATACACAGAAGGGTGAAAATGAGACAAGGAAAGTTTATCATAAGGCAGGACTTGAGGTTTTAAACGATAAGACAACTGGCAGGGCAGAGGCAGGTGGGAGTAGAGAAAGAAATAAAGTCAGATCCAGAGGACTTAGAAGTGGCAGGATAATGAATAGCTGACAACTGAAACCAAAACAAAACAAATCAAGGTCAACACATGCAAAGACTACAGAACAAAATGGCAGCGTGAGAGTTATGCACAGATTATGTCTTCAAGCTGCTGATTTCAATTTCTGGTCCAAAAGGCAGTAACAGTGCCACATCGAAAGATGAGACCTGGCTCCCTCAGCTTGTGGATGTCACCTATCATTTTTCTAATGACTGTCCTTTCCTTTTCATTTTCTCCTTCCCACTCCCCATTTCACCTACTTCAAAATTTCTCATTACGAAAAGTCAAAACCCTTAACTTGAGAGAGAACTCGATACTGCCAGACCTTGAACTTCAAGTTTCCATTTTAATTTCCAACTTTAAGCAGTCATTGCATTTTGCTTTCCTTTTCACTACAGGCTGGCTTACTAATTAGTTATTAACTAGCCAAAAAAATTTCAATTTTAAATATATCACAAGCCAAAGTAAACTTGCACAGTAAACATCAAATTTACTCAAATTCTGAAAAAGACTCTGCTTATGTTGCCAACTAGAACCTATCCCACTATATGACAATGCATTTGAAATTTCACATATAAAGAAATCAGTATGATCAAGAATAATTCTACACAGCGAGGATCAAATTGATATCAGGTCTCCCTCAATGACTTTGCAAGTTTAACAAGACCACAGCTGAATCACAGACTGGGGAGGTCCTTGTGTTGATTTATGCTGAGCTACTAAAATTCACTTGCTGCAAGATTACTGTGATTGGATTTTATTCTACCACGGTCAAATACTATTTGCTGATGCCAGTGAAGCATCTCGCGATGTTTTACCAGGTCATAGATACTTGCATAAATGCACATGATTCTGAATAATGGAACAAGAGAACTAAACAGACTATCTCAGTTAATATTCATTACCCAGATCCAAATGCAAAAAATGGCCACTTGAGGGAAGCAAGAGAGCACAACTAGGTATGTTAGAGTTAAATGTATTTTAAAAAGGGCTAAAAATTGACAGAGTATTAATAAGAGTAAGAAAATCATTAGTCTAGATTCAAGCTAGTACTGAATGTCTGCCAAATGAGACATCCTGCCAACAATGTTAGAACGTTAATACAATGTGATTCCCTCCCCCCCACCTTAAAAAGCAAGTCACCAAAAAGACAAACCTGGAACATTTCAAAGGAGCACAAAGTAATTTTACTTTCTCCTTGTCTCATTTAGTTCAACTTCTTCAACTGAGCACATGGTCTATTATAGAACTCCTACATTATCTCTTCAAGGTATTTACATTGATGACAATCTTGCAAAAACAACAAATCAAAATAACATCAACTATACTAGCTGAACATAAATTGAAAATATATCCCAAGTTTTAATTCAAGTTGTTAGTAAACTCCACAAGGCAAAGATTTCAGCGTGAGAACCGCATACAGATGCCTTGACAAATTGTTGTTAGCCCCGATCAAAGACATTCATGATCACTTTAATTTCTCTGCAGACTCTTGTGCAGGTACTGTAACAATCTACTGCTACTGCCAAGCCAATGTGAATATAGACCGTCATTCAGATAGATTTATTTAACCTTGCCACCCCCTCAAAACAGAAACATCAATTCGGTTTTCGACAACTGCCGACTTAATTTCATAAGTGCACATACCTTCACTGACTGGCTCTTCTGGTTGCTAAATCTTCATTTTAAAATGGACTGCAGATGTAAAATGAAAAAAAAGTGTTTGTTCTTTCACAACCAGATTGCGTAGGAGCAGATTCCAACAATAACTTCTGGAATGTTCCTTTCAGAAAACACAATCAAGGTTGTGGTAAATGTGCAGAAAACTCACCTCTGAAGCCAGCCGATGAAAGCAGTTCACTGCTGCTTACCACATATGAATACAAACATGGAGCAAGAAGAAATGATATGTTTATGGTCTTGAAATAGCTACAAGACCACACCTAAAATCTATTGCTGAACACACATTTAAAAAAGCCAACGAGCTCTGACTGCTCCACATGTTTCTATCTGGCAAGGAGTATCAGTACATGCAATATCAGAGAACACAAGGGCATTTGTGAACTCAATACACACTGATGTAATCACTTCGGATTCTGATGAAAAGAAAACCTGCATACAGTGCTGCTGGATATATTAAAGGGGGTCTTTGGCTCTGCTTGTTAATTAAATATAATTTGCTAACTGATTTTAACAAAATTAATTTGTTAACAAAACGACCTTAATTGATTTTTACATGGAGAGAAATATTGACAAGTTCACATACACAAGTTACAAAACGCAGTTGAGTTTTCACACAGTTGTCAATTAGGCAGGCAAGATAAAACTAATTAATACATTGCCAGCTAACACTGCACTCTGGCAGCTACTACACAATGTCTGAATATATATTCTTTGCCACATACATTAACTTACTGTACTGTTATTAACCTCAGTACTATTACCAAATTTCAGAAAAGTCTAGTGGAAATTACCCTGAAGGTTAAAAGTCGGCAGTGATTGCTAATGTTATTTGCTACACCTTGTCTAGAACAATTCAAACCTCTCACTGTTCTTCCTTCCCCTTCACACTGAACAGGTGGCTGACATGTCAACTAGTTTATGTAGTGCTTTGTAATGCAATGACTCACAGGACTAGGCATTAGTGTAAAATCAGTGGCATTCAAAACTAGATAAACTTAAGGAAACTTCTTTTCATAAATGGAATAAACTAAAAAGACATGTCTCTGTAATAGCTCCACCAGTTCAAAAAGGGGTAGTTTACAAACCAGCTTGCTCTCAACAAAAAACCTGTTATCATTATCACAAAAGTGGAAACAGATGCAGTGGGAGTGGAGTTACACAATATCCAAAGGACGGAGAAAGACCAAAGCTTGCAAAATGATATTTTTGCATTGCCCAGTCAACCATTCGCACATAAATACAATCTTGAGTGAACTTTTAGCCAGCTGAACTTCACACAAACATCCCAATGAGATCAGTCAGGAAGTTTAAGCAAATATTTCTCTCTCAGACGTACAAACACATTAGTTATATAACCACAATTGTACTTACCCTTACATCTCCATTGACAGCCCTCGAAGAATGATTCAAAGAAATGTGGGCAGGATCCTTGTGGTAAACCTTTAGAAGTGCACGATCTTGAATGCTCCTAGAATCAAATACATCAATTATTATGGAAGATGACAGAAGATTGAAACAAATGACAGAAATCAAAAACCTTGAACTCAATTTCAATACAAAATGGATACCACAATAACATACTTCACTAATAAAATATTTTATTAGAAATCCACGCTCTCCTGAGCTGTAGGTAGAAAAGTTCTACCTTAATACACTTCTCCACCCACAAGGTCACATGGGAATTATGACTAAACAGAGACTTAACAACACAGCAAGTAATTCCTGACTAGGTTCCAATGTCCACAATAAATAGACAGCAATAACCAGCAGACATAGTGCAATCCTTTGAGTAGCAACACACTTATCATTTTTTAACAATGCTTAAAAATGGCACAATGGCAAAAGGCAGCACCAGAAAACCAATAAGATTTGGATACTTGAGTGGAAACACACATTAGCTTTAAGGATAAGCATTCATTAAACAAAAACAGGTGGGGATCTGACAAATTGCCCCAATCACCCACAGACTGCCCATTATTATAACTTAATTGGTACATTTGTTAAATAATGCAAGTAGATAAAGTGAAAGAATTCTTAGCAAAAGTTATCCAAAAGAAAAACCACTTCTAAAATTGCAGTTCTTTTAGAGAAGAGTGGCAACTGTTAAGCCAATCATGGGGTAACTGTTTGTGCAGAGCCATGAGCACACTCACATTGACACTGTACACCACCAGTATTGTCCTGCATGTCATTTTTTTTTTCAAAACAGTACTCATCAAGTAGCTATCAATCTCCTTGGCTGTTGTTGTATTTGATTCAAGTTTATTGCACCACCAACCTGGGCGGCACGGTGGCACAGTGGTTAGCACTGCTGCCTCACAGCACCTGAGACCCGGGTTCATTTCCCGCCTCAGGTGACTGACTGTGTGGAGTTTGCACGTTCTCCCCGTGTCTGCGTGGGTTTCCTCCGGGTGCTCCGGTTTCCTCCCACAGTCCAAAGATGTGCAGGCCAGGTGAATTGGCCATGCTAAATTGCCCATAGTGTTAGGTAAGGGGTAAATGTAGATGTAGGGGTATGGGTGGGTTACGCTTCGGCGGGCGGTGTGGGCTTGTTGGGCCGAAGGGCCTGTTTCCACACTGTAAGTAATCTAATCTAATCTAACCTGGGGTCACCGTTACTAACCTTTGCACTCCCACATTAACATTGCTCTAAAAGAGAAAATGACTGCTATAAGATTTTCTTTTGAGGCAATCAACAGTCAGAAAATGCAACCTGAACAATTAAAAGGAAATTCACTTCCTTACCCAATATGGTAACTTTTTTAGCCTCTTGCTCATCAAGAAACCATGTACCCCTTCCTTAAAATTATCTAGCCTTAAAACTCCATTGCCTTTTTAGAACACATTCCAAAGATCCATGACCTTCCAAAATAATTTCTCCTTCTCTCAAATTGGTGACCCCTTATTTTTAAATAATGATCCACAATTATAAACTCTCCCACAAGAGGAAGCATCTTTTCCACATGCTTCCTGTCAATACTCTTCAGTATAAGTTTCGATCAAATCACCTCTCACCTGTTCTGAATTCCACAGATATGAGCCTGTCTACCTTTTCCTCATAAGGTAATCTGCCCATTCCAGATATTAGCCAAGTAAACATTCTCTGAACTGCCTTAATCCCTCCTTAAATAAGGAAACCAATGCTGTAAAAACATTCCAGACCTGGCCTCATCGAATGTCCTGTACAAAAGAATAAACTCCCCACTTTTGTATTTAATTCTTCCTGTAATAACCAATAACATTTTATTAGCTTTCTTAACTACTTGCTGAACCTGCATACCATTCAAACATGAGGACACTTCTTACTCAACTCAGAGAGATTGGCAATATATCACCATTTCATTAACATACTTATTTTTCATTCTTCCTAGTAAAAATGGACAATTTCACAATTCCCCACATTCAATCCTATTTGCTACATCACTGCCCACTCACTTAATCTGTTATATCCCAACATATCCTCTTTATATCTTGTTCACAACTTACTTTCGTACCCATCTTTGTGTTAACAGGAAAGTTAGCAATCATACTCAGTCCTTTCATGCAAATCATTCATATAAGTTGTAAGAAGTGGAGGCCCCAGCACAGATCCCTGTGGCACAGTTTTATTCCAATATTTTTTGCCTACTGCTTCCTATTAGCTAGCCAATCTTCTATCAAAGATCACTTCCCACCAAACTATAAGCTTTCATTTCCTGCAATGACCTTTGATGTTTAACCATGTCAAATGACTTTAGAAATCTATGTACAATATAACTGCTGGTTCCGCTTTAGGCAGAGATGTTACTTAGAGCCATCGAGTTACATAGCATAGAAACAGACCCTTCGGTCCAACTAGTCCATGCCGACCAGCTACCCTAAACTAATCTAGTCCCGCTTGCCAGCATTTGGCCCATACCCGTCTAAACCCTTCCTATTCATGCACCCATACAGATGGCTTTCAAATGTCATAACTGTAATCAAAGAAACTCCAGTAAATTGGTTTAACATTATTTCCCTTTCACAAAACCATACTGACTCAAAAAAAAATCAATCTGATTTAAACAAAGTGCCTTGTTACAATGGATTTGATATTAGCTTACTGCATCTTCCTCATGATAGCAATGGTAAGATAGCTGGCCTGTAGTTTCTAGTTTTGTCTCCATTCCTCTTTATTAAAAAAAGAGTCCATTTGCTATTTTCCAATCCAATGTAAACTGCCTCAAAATTAGAAATTTATCAAATTAAATCAATGGAGAAATACTTTCATTAGTCACTTGTTTTAAGGCTGTAGGATGATATTCGTCAGTACCATAAAACTTGTCAGTCACAGCTCCAACAATTTGCATTGTACCACTTCTTTGGTGATAGATCTTATTGAATTGTGTCCCCCCTTCTGGTTCCTGACTTACAGGTATTTGAGATATCACTTGTATTCTCTACGCAAAATACCTATTCACATGCCATCTCCTTACTTACATTATTAATCCCCAGACTCACTTGCAACACAATCAATCACACACACTTCACTGGTCATCTTTGCTTTTTAAAAAGTACATATCCCATTGAAACCCCTAACCTGCTCAATCATCATTACACAATTATTTGTTTTTCTTGTAGTTTAATATTATCTTCAACTTTTTTTAGTTAACCAAGGATGAAAGGTTCTCTCGATAGAATTTTTAAATCTCATTGTAAGGCATCTATTTGGGGTATTCTGAATTATCTTCTGAAATGTCAGCCAATGCATCATTGTGGATCTTTCTATCATTTAACTTGCCAGTTCATTTTAGCACACACTAATTGCTCCTATTTAAACTTTAAATATTAGCCCTGTATCCACTGTTTGTTCTCTCGGGCTAAGTGTAAAATTCGATCTTTTATGATTATTGTTACTTAGGGCCTTAATGCCTTCATCAGAATGTCTTTACCTTATCCAATCTCATTGACAATATCAGGTCTAGTACAGTCTGCTCTCTGGTTGGCTCCAGACAATGCTGCACCAAAAATCTGTCCAGTAAACATTTTATGAGCTCCCCATCTAGATTACCTTTGCCTTGTGATTTTTACTCTATTTGTAAAATAAAGCCCCCAATGATTATCACCATACAGTTCTGACGAGCTGCCATTATTTCTTTGTACACCATTCTACCTTGTCATTAATGTTAGGGGTCTGTACACCATTCTCATCAATGAAAAAGACAAGAAATCAATTATCTCAACCCGAACTGTTTCCACATCCTGGTATCCGGAACTTGGGTCATTCTTCACAACTGAGCGAATACCCTCAGAAAATACCAGAGCTATCCCCCAATTTTACATAGCACCTTGTCCTTTCTAAATGTACCCTTCAATATTCAGGTCCCAATCTATGTTACCCTGCAGCCATGTCTCTAGTGCTGATCTTCCTTCCAGTCATTTGTATCAGTAAATGTTACCCCATACAACATGGGGGGAAAAAAAAGTGTTGGAGAAAGAGAATTAAATGCTGATAATATGAAGTATAAAAAAGTCCGATCTTTGATTCTGTGGGTGAAGACATCATGCAAATCTTCAAATGCACAACTGCTTTGCAGGAATCGCACAGCTATATTATTATGTACATAGTTACTAAGTACATACGAGAGAGCTTTTAGTTGCGTCCCTGTAAACATCAACACTAATGCAGCTTAAAAACAACCCAAAACATTTTAGATGGATTTAAAAAAACTTACCAAATTTGCCACAATACAGTCAACTGAAGCAGTCATCTGGGAAAGGCTTTAAAGCTTTAAACAGAGATCTGCCTTGAAGACCAACATGCCTGCTTGTTCATTTGCCACTGTACTTTATCTGAGTGAATGAATCCCTTTTAAAGGTGGGTTGAACTTTCAGCAGTAATTACTTAAAAAGCAAGTGAAATGCAAAATTACAGGGTTGGCAAGCACATTCCTTCTCTACCCTTCATCATGAATTATAGGATTGCTCTCAATTATCTGCCAGTCAGAACATGCAGTTGCCTACAGTAATAGTAAAAACCCAATCCTGCAAAAGTACATACATTAACACATCAAAAGCACAAGTACAACTATATTCTGGCAGGTAATCAAAGACAGATGCCACTTTCAAGAAATTGTTATGGATGAACTCAACCAGCACAGACAAAACAATCCTGCAAAATTCTACAAGTAAATGTGATGAAGTGAAAGTAGCAAGGTAAAGCATTGAGCAAAAGTCACGTTCAAACCCTGTGGTCTGATAATTTTAAAATGTCTTACAGCTACAGCTGAAATGAAAATAATTTGCACCAATTTTTCAAAAAGAAAAATCAGCTTTAGACAAAAATTAGAGCTATCCCTAAACTCAGCAACCTTTACCTGCCTTTTAAATCTGCTCAGGAACACCGAAGAGCTCCAGCTCATTATTTTCATTAGTAACTCCTGCAGTTATTAATGTGTACACATTCGCATCAGACCAAGCCGTTCACACGGAAATTTATTTAGTTATCAGAGTATTGGGAAATAATATGAAAATAAAGTTGGGAGAAAATCTGAAGAGTCAGAGTCACTGAGGTCTACAGCACATGGACATGTCCTTCGGCCAATTGAGTCTGCTTCAGTCAAAAACCACTTAACAATTCTAATCCTTATTTTTCAGTGTTTGACTCATAGCCGTGTATGGCTTGTAATGCAAATGTAAATCTAAATACTTTTAAAATGTTGAGAGTTTCTACAGCTACCAACCTTATAAACAGCAAGTTCCAGATTCCCACCAACCTCTGCAGGAAAAATAATAGAAACATTGAAGATAGGAGCAGGTGGTGGTCATTTGGCCCTTTGGGCCTGCTCTGCCTTTCATCATGATAATGGCTGATGATCCAACTCAACAGCCGAATCCTGCTTTCTCCCCATAACCTTTGATCTCATTCACCCCAAGTGCTATATACATAGCTGCCTCTTGAATATATTCAATGTTTTAGCATCAATTATTTCCTGTGGTAATGAATTCCGCAGGCTCACCACTCTTTGGCTGAAGAAATGTCTCCTCATTTCTGTCCTAAATGGCCCACCCCAAATTCTCAGACTGTTACCCCTGGCTCTAGATGCACCCACTGTCAGGAGCATTTGCCCTGCATCTACCCTGTCCAGTCGTGCTAGAATTTTCTAAGTCTTGATGAGATCCCCCCTCAAGCATCTTGGTACATGTGACAATAAATTCAATTTAATTCAATACAAAACTCCAGCAAAAACAAACCTAATTTGTCAATCTCTCCTCATATGTCAGTCCCGCCATCCCCAGAATTAGCCTGGTAAACCTTTAATGCACTCCCTCCAGAACAAGAGCATCCTTTCTTAGAAAAAGGAGACCAAAACTGCACATAATATTCCAGGTGTGGCCTCACCAATTCCCTGAATACCTGCAACAACACATTGCTGCTCCTGTACAGAACCGCTCTTAACGAAGGCGAACATATCATCTGCATGCCTGCTGCACCTACACGTTTACCCTCAGCGATTGGTACACAAGGACACCCAGGTCCTGCTGCACACTCCCCTCTCCCAATTTACAGCTATTCCGGTGGTAATCTGCCTTCTTGTTTTTGCTCCCAAAGTGAATAACCTCACATTTATTCAAACTTACACTGCATCTGCCATTGGTTTGCCCACACACCCAATCTGTCCAGATCATGCTGAAGCATCTGCGCATCCTCATCACAATTCACCCTCCCACCCAACTTGGTATCATCTGTAAACTTTGAGAGGTTACATTTTGTTCCCTCATCCAAATCATAATATATATTGTGAATAGCTGGAGTCCCAGCACCGATCTCTCTGACACCCTTCTAGTTACTGCCTGCCAATTTGAAAAGGACCCAGTAATTCTTACTCAGTTTCCTCTCTGCCAACCAGTTTCCTACCCTTCTCACTTGCCCCAATCCCATGTGCTTCAGTCTTGCACAATAATCTCTTAGAATTCTCTTTATGTCCCCTCTAAACCTCCTGCCCCTTATCTTAAATTTATGCCTTTGGAGCATAGTGCTCGTGCTCCAAACTCTGACCTGCAATACCTGGGTTCAAGTCCCATCTGCTCTAGACATGTCTAATGACATTGCTGATCAGTTTGATAGAAAATATCTCTCATATACTATCTTAACCTGTTCTGCTACCTTGGAGGAACTAGTGGACATGCTTACCAAGGTCTCTCCTAGGTGCTTCCTGACCTCATTTATTTCTTTGCCTTGTTTGTCCTTCCAAGAACATCAGATTGAATTCCAATTTCTACTCATCAGTCCATTTGACCAGATGGCTAGATCCTGCTGTGTAATTTAAGACTAACATCCTCCACTCTCCACCAATTTTCAGATCATCCATGAACCTACGTGACAGGCTCCCAGTCACAAAAACAGCCTCAACCATCACCCTCTGCTTCCTCAGTCAATTCTGGATCCAATCAGCTGGATTTCCTTGGATCGCATGGGCTCTTACCTTCACTATCTTACTTCCATGTGGGACCTTAACAAGAGCATTGCTGAAATCCAAGTAGACTACATTAGATGTGTCGCCCTCATCTATACATCTGGTCACCTTTTCAAAAGGTTCAAATAACTTGGTCAGCTAGGAACTCCCATAAGCAAAACCAGCCAATACCCCATCCACCCCTTCCCATGACTACCACCTGCCCCAGTCTGACAGAGCCAACAGTAGCTGCATTGATCTATTCAGTCACCAATGGCCTCACAGAGTGGAAGGGAGTCATCCTCTTCTGCGAGAAACCACTAATGGTTCGTGATTGGTAAGGGGATGAAGTGTTATGGGGCAAGGCAGCAAAATAGGATCGAGAAACATATCAACCATGATCAAAATGGTGGAGCAGACTCAATTGGCCGAATGGCCTAATTCTGCTCCTATTTTTTTTAAATAGTCTACCTATGCCCTCTGGTTCCACACACAATACTATGGTGATCCTAAATGTGCCCTACTCTATAACTAATCTAGTTATCCTCTTATTCTTAATGTTCATCAAAATTAATTAGGATTTGCTTTTATTTTACCTTCCATTATTCTGTCATTCCCCCTTTTTGCTCTTCTGATTTCCTTTTTAAGTTTTCTTTTGCACATTCTAGATTACTCAAGGGCTTCTGCTGTTTGCAGCCCTCAGTATCTGCCATAAACCTTCCTTTTCATCTTTATCCAATCCTGTATATCCCTTGATATCTAGGGGTCACTGGATTTGCTGGCCCCACCTCCTTTTTATTCACTGGACCATGTTGACCCTGTCTCCTTATTTCCTTCTGGACTGTGTCATACTATTCTGACACAGACTTACCCAAAAGTATCTGCTCCCAGTCTACTGTGGCCAAATCACACCTTATCTTATTAAAATCACCCTTCACCCAGTTTAGAACTTTGATTGCAGGCCCATCCTGGTCTCTCCATGGTAATCTTAAATCTAACACAATTATGATCACTGTCTGCAAAATGCTTCCAGATTGATACTTCAACCACTTGCCTGGTTACATTTCCTAAAATTACCATGACTTTGTTGGACCTTATTTAAAAAAGCTCTCCTGGATGCATTTTAAGCATTCTGGTCCCTCAATCTTTCACCCTGTGACTAACCCAGCTAATGTCAAAGTTGAATTCCCTTACTACCTTATTACTTGTACACTTCTCAGAAATTTGGTTGCAGATCTGCACATCTCTCTCTCTCACAGACTGCTAGGGAGCCTATATACACTCCCAGCAATGTAACTGCTCCATTTTAGATCAGGTTCTACCCATATGGTTTCATTTGAGAAGCTTTTGAGAAGTTATCCTTCCTCACTGCTGTGATCAATTCCCTGATCAATATCGACATACCCTCTACTTTGAACTCCTTCCCTGTCATACCTGACAATCCTTTATTCTGGAATATTGTGCGGCCAATTCCGCCCCTCTCTCAACCAGGTCTCAGAGATAGCAATTACATCATACCAGCATGTTTTAATTAGTGTCTCATTTGCCTTTAAAACAAATGCAGCAAATCTTTTATTAACTGACACTTACAGAACCAGAAGTGTGCCGTTTGATCAAATAATAAATCAAATTAGTCTATATAATCAATGGAAAACACACACTACATAATAGAAATGTAATGCAGAGCGTACATACACTGATATACTTTACTTACAGGATAAATTACTTAAATAACAATGCAACTTTGCATTAAATACTTATCAGCAGAGAGCTTTCTTACTTGCACCCTCAACTGACTACTCAGACATCACGGAGTCTGCGATAATACAGTAAACCTCTGGTAGTTCAGATATAATTTTTGTCAGTTTGAAAGATAATGACATGATGCGAACATTGGTGGAATGATTAGTAAATCCACATTATAGGAAGGACATGGAAGTTTTGAAAAGGGTTCAGAGGAGATTTATTAGGATGTTGCCTGGTATGGACGGAAGGACTTATGAGGAAAGGCCGAGGGACTTTAGGCTGTTTGCATTAGAGAGGACTTTGAGACGTGACTTAATTGAGACAGAAACAACAATCAGAGGGTTAGATAGACAGTGAGAGCCTTTTGGCCATGGATGGGGATGGCTAGCATGAAGGGACGTAGCTTTAAATTGAGGGATGGTAGATATAGGACAGATGTCAGAGGTAGTTTCGTTACTCAAAAGGGGTGAGCAACAGTCATAGACCCGCCAACTTTAAGGGCATTTAAATGCTCATACGGATGAAAATGAAATAGTGCAGTTGAGATTGGCTTCAGTTTGGTTCCACAGGCAACATAGAGGGCTGAAGGGCCTGTATTGCGCTATAATGTTCTATGTTGTTTGTAGATGACACCAAAGTTGGTAGTAAAGGGGGACAGCAAAGAAAGTTACCTCAAGAGTACAATGAGGCCTTGATCAGATGGGCAAGTGGACTAAGGAGTGGCAGATGGAGTCCAAGACATAGGTTTAAGGTGAGAGGGGAAAAGATTTAAAATGGATGTAAGGGGCAACATTTTCAATGCAGAGGTTGGTGTGTATGGAATGAGCTGCCAGAGGAAGTGGAGGCTGGTACAATTGCTACATTTAAAAAGCATCTCGATAGGTATATGTTTAGGAAGGGTTTAGATGAATATGGGCCAAGTGCTGTGAAAACCGGAATAGATTAATTTAGGATATCAGATCAGCATGAATGAGTTGGACTGAAGGGTCTGTTTCCATGTTGTACATCTGAGTCTATGAATGTAAGATGCTGCACTTTGGTAAGACAAATCAGGGTAGGATTTATATACTTAATGGTAGGGTCCTGGGTATTGTTGCTGAACAAAAGGACTTTAGTTCCTTGAAAGTATAGTCGCAGGTAGATAGGATAGTGAAGGCAGCATTTGGTAAGCTTGCCTTTATTGGTCAGTGCACTGCAGTATAAGAGTTGGGATGTTACAGCTGTACACGACATCAGTTAGGCCACTTTTGGAATACTGCGTGCAATTCTGGTCTCCCTATGATAGAAAGGATGTTGTGAACTCAAAATGGTTCAGAAAAGACTTACAAGGATGTTGCCAGGGTTGAAGGATTTGAGCTATAGGAAGAGGTTGAGTAGGCTAGGGCTGTTTTCCCTGGAGCATCAGAGGCTGAAGGGTAATTTTGCTGAAGTTAATAAAATCATGAGGAGCTTGGATAGGGTAAATAACCAAAGTCTTTCACCCCAGGTAGTTTCAAAACTAATCTTAAGGTGTGAGGGAAAAGATTTAAAAGGGACCTAAGGGGCAACATCTTCACACAGACAGTGGTGCATGTATGGAATGAGCTCCTGGGGTGGTGGTAGAGGCTGGTATAACAACATTTAAAAAGCATCTGGATGGGTATATGAATATTTTACTCAAATATTTACAATTTTGCCTGCATTAAATGACACTACATTTCAGATAATTGCTTGATTGACTGCAGACCATTTTAGGAATGCCCCAAAAGATAAGAAATAGCAAGTTTGACTTATTTTCCTACTTTTAGGATTGAAGATAATCCTCCCCAAAACCTGGTTAAGAGTCCACAATCATCCCTAACAGCAGAAAAATAAATCCCAAGCCAGCCAGTTTACAGATGTTTCCATAGTTGTCGGTGGTTTTGACATATTAGGTACCATGACTCAGTGTGCAAAACAGTGATGACCAGCACAATTCCTCAAGTTGCCCAGACAACAGTGGAAAAGTTTACTCTAATAAGCTCATTAGCAAATATGATCTCTGCCCCATTTCAGTTTTTTGACTTGAGGAGAAATATTCCAGCTGCAATCTCATGTTACCAGATCTTAAAGATATTTAGATGTGAACATTATTCTTAATTGTTTTTAAATTAGTACAAAGTATCTGGGCTAGATTTGACACCATTTATATTTAGCACACCTATGTTCAGGTAATGCAACTATTTATACAAATTCTAATCCACTTTACTGATTGCATCATCCCATCCCCTTCCCTCGCCATGATCCCAAACCAAACATTTGGGTTGATTTTCCCTCAATCTCTTGTTTCTGTATTTCCCCAATACTCTCAATCTCACAATGCTACTGGACCTTGAACTGAGGTTCGAATCCTATATAGTCTCCACTCAGACTGCTCACAGTTCTGTTTACCAAACAAACCATTAACTTTTTAAGAAATTTGAACTTCTACTGAAGAGCTGAAAGGAAAACTCAAATTTCACATTAAAAAATGTCTACCATAAAAAAAAGCAAACTTAAGGCAACATTAGCTAAACATTGCAGTAAGCAACTTGCATTCTAAATTACAGAAACTATCCTATTTTTAACATTGAAACGGACCAAAAATCTGCTGCTGCAGTTATACTTTACTTTCCTGCAAGTGCATAGTCTATGTCCTGGAAAGCAAATCTTAACTCTTCAGGTATTTTTCCCCAATTCCTTAATCAGCCTGGCAACTCTTAAATCCAAAGCTGGCTATCAGTACAAGAAAATGTTAAGATTCCTCCAAGTAGCTAAAGCTAGACAGATTTTCCAGTCTTTTAAATCTTCATAAACTTGGCCACTTCAATCTGAGCATGCACTCCCATCCACATGGTAAACGATAAAGACTGGCTGGCTCGCTCACTCACTCTTCCCTAAAACCTGGAATACTGATTTGTCCATGAAATTCAGTGATATCCTCTCAGAAGATTATGCAGTCCAATAGTATCTTACGTATGCCTAGTTCTAGATTCTCCAAGAGAAAACATATTTCCTACATTCGCCTGGTCAAGTCCCCTCAGGATCCTTCTGTTTCAATTAAGTCATCTTCGACTTTAAGCTCCAGAGGACTCAGGCCTGCTTGTCTGGTATTTCCTCATCCCAGGTAATAGTCTAGTAAATCTTCTGAATAGCTTCCAACACTTGTAAGGACTGTGCCCTGTACTGCACGATATTCTAGATGCAGTCTTACATTGCCCTGTATACCAACATCGACGAACTGACCACCTATCAAAGGCTGTGATGGCCTGGGCACATCATCCGCTTGATGGACACGAGATTCTCCAAGCTGGTGCTCTACTCCCAACTTCAAAATGGCATGTGAGCCCCAGATGGACAGAGGAAGTGCTTCAGTGATACCCTCAAGGTCTCACTGACAAAGTGCAGCATGTCCAGTAACACCTAGAAATCACTGGTCCAAGACCATCCAAAAAGTAGAGGAGCAGCATCTGGGAAGGTATGGAGTATCTCAAGACATGCTGTTGATAAAAAGTGGGAGCCAGGTGTAAATAACAGAAGGGGTACACAGCCACTCCTATGCTCCACCCACCCCTACCCAACACCACCTGCCCCAAATGTAACAGAGCCTATAGAAGCTGCATTGATCTGTATAGCTACCGGTGGCCTCACCCTGAATTGAGAGAGTCATCGCCAATGAGAGGGGGACTGCCAATGACAACTGATTGTATAACTGAAGCATAACTCCCCATCCTTGCACTAACTCCCCTCCCAATAAAAAAATTCAGTTAGTTTTCCTGATTACTTTCTATACTTGCATACAAGCCTATTAGAACACTTACACCCCTCTGCATTTCAGACCTCTGCAACCTCTCAACATTTAGATAATAGGCATCTTTATTATTCTTCCAAAATAAATGATTTCCCATTTTTCTACACTGATCTCCATTTGCCAGATCTTTGTCTACCCAACCTATTGTTAAGGCCTTTATCTTTGGTTTGGAACTGTGAGCTGCAGTTGAAAATTGAACTTTTAACTTTGAGCAGCAACTTGCATTAAAAACAGAGCAAACAAACTGATGTTTGTTTATGAGAACTGGCCTGGAAAGACAATTGCAGGTTAATTACTGTCCGAAGAACATGACAAGTGTTTTGGCTCTGAGACGTTCCAGACTCAGAGCTGGCAATGATTGGTCAATCAAGGTCAGGTTGGTGCTGGCCAGCCAATTACACAACATTAGTAGAAGAGAGGAAAAAGAAGAGTGAACCAGTTCTGACTGCGATTTCGAAGCCATGAATGTGCTTTACAAAAGCTTCTGGATAGTTCTGCTGTTTTGCTCTCTATTTGGTTTTCACTGCAGTTGTCTACTCGTTAGTTGTTTGACTAAGAAAGTACCCCTCTAAGCAGTGGTGAATAATCCTGGAAAGCTACAGTTTTGCATGAATTGTCTTTGGAATTCAATCATAACCTAGAGTTGGAAACAAAACTACAGGAGAAACTCAGGTCTGGCAGCATCTGCAGAGAGAAAGCACAGTTAATTTTTTGAGTTGAGTTCAGTGACCCTTCTTCAGAACTCTAAGAAGGGTGACTGGACTTGAAATATCAACTCTGTCAGATGCATGGTGGTTCCCCACCAGTTTCTGGTTCTGTTACAGATCTTCAACATCTACTGTTCTTTATTCTACTTTAACACCTAGAGGGATTTACGACAGAATTTGGATAGCATGTCATCAAAGCAGGTTAGTACACCTCCTCTAGTGAATGCTTCTAAAAATATTTACTATTTC
This sequence comes from Chiloscyllium punctatum, assembly GCF_047496795.1. Lineage (NCBI taxonomy): Eukaryota > Metazoa > Chordata > Chondrichthyes > Orectolobiformes > Hemiscylliidae > Chiloscyllium > Chiloscyllium punctatum. Next base: position 85,148,449 of record NC_092746.1, on the reverse strand, counting down.
AGTTAATTGGTTTATCTAACTTATCCAAGTACTTTCACCTGCTTGCAGGAAGCAAAGAGCAACTGCTTCATTACTTCACATTTATAATGTCTTTGATTTATTGGTTAAAAGTCACAGTTTACAGAAACTGGTGAAGGGAAATAAAGTGGCTTCCTTCAGGGTCGAGGCATTTTGTTTTTACCGCAAAGAACTAATGGAGCTTTTCCTTTCCAGAGGTCTGGTGGCTTCTGCGCAAACATCTGTACTCCCACATGATTCAACTGTCTGGGAGGCAGAAGGCTTTTGTGTTTGATAAGTGGTCACCATAACACAGATTAATCAGCTATATCTTGCCTGCCAAATCTTACTTTGTATACATCTGCTAACTTCAGCACCATCTGCAGTCCTTCCCCCCCACAACTGCAGCAAGCAAAGGTCTGAACAGCATTTAAAAGTTAGGGTCACTTGCTGCAGTTTTTAAAAAGCAAGTCCATCAACAGCCCTTGGTTTTCAATACAATTCTTTTCCCATTGCAATTCACAATCAAAAATAGAGAATATACAAAGTTATGGTCTTCACGACCTGTAATTTAAAAAAAAATCTGTCTAATAGTGACCATGTAACTATGTTAATTGTTGTAAATACCCATTTGATTTGCTGGTATCCTTCAGGGAAGGAAATGTACTGTCCTTACCTGGCCTGGTCTGCATGCAACTCCAGACCCAATACTAAAATCCCTCTGAAATAGCCCAAACAAGCCACTGAGTTCAAGGGGCAATTAGAGAAAGGCAATGAATGTAGATCCTGTCATCAATAGCCAAACCCATGAAGAAATATTGGGAAAAAAAAACTGATCGCCCTGGACTGACAACTTGATTCTCCTGTTAGGAGCAAACTGCTTTTCTTATAAATTCAACTTTGGATATTTCTGACTGAAGACAAAAGCTAATCCAATGGCCTCTGAGCTGTTGTAAACTTAGTATTCATTTTCCATCTATTAGCACCATCGTATCCGGTCAGACATCTGACTGAAGTCACAATGCTTACTAGAAATGACATATTTAGGTCACTGTTCTAAATGACTAACCTTTTTAAAAACAAAAATAAAAATCACCTTCACAGTTGACCAAAACCAAAACCTATCTGCTCATCTTTAACATCCAAATTATATACAAAATAAAGTTTTTATAGTTACTTCTACACTCAGCTATTCCAATGCTGGCTGACCTCCCACACATCACCTTCACACTTAAAATCATTCAAAACTCTGCTCCTAGTATTTTAACTCACTGCAAGTCCTGTTTCCTTGTGCCTTTCGTGGTCTTCAGTTAAAAATTCTTATTCTTGTTTTCAAATCCCTCCATGACATCGCTCGTTGCGATCTCTGCATTCACATCCAAACTCAATATTCACCAAGGTATCTGCACTCTTCACTGTAACCCTCTGTGCATTTCCAGTGTAACTGCTCCACTAATGGTATCCATTCTGTTAGTTGCCCATGTGCTAAGCACTGAAATTCCATGTCTACACCACTTTACTTTGTCTCATTTAAGATACTTCTTACAACTAGCTTCTTGACCAAGCAACCAATATCATATAGCTCAGGTGATGTCATGTTTTGTTTTACAATGCTCCTGAAAGGCATCATGGGATGTTTTATTACATTAAAAAAGTGCTATTCAAGTCACTGTTGTCATTGTTAACATCCAGGATCTTCTTGATACTTCTATTTTTACAAACCAGTTCAAACAGATTCCTATTATACAGTCATAGAGATGTACAGTATGGAAACTGACCCTTTGGTCCAACCCGTCCATGCCGACCAGATATCCCAACCCAATCTAGTCCCACCTGCCAGCACCCAGCCCATATCCCTCCAAACTCTTCCTACTCATGTACCCATCCAAATGCCTCTTAAATGTTGCAATTGTACCAGCCTCCACCACATCCTCTGGCAGCTCATTCAATACACTTACCACCCTCTGCGTGAAAAAGTTGCCCCTTAGGTCTCTTTTATATCTTTCCCCTCTCACCCTAAACCTATGCCCTCTAGTTCTGGACTCCCCACACCCCAGGGAAAAGACTTTGTCTATTTATCTTATCTATGCCCCTCAATTTTGTAAACTTCTAAAAAGGTCACCCCTCAGCCTCCGATGCTCCAGGGAAAACAGCCCCAGCCTGTTCAGCCTCTCCCTATAGCTCAAATCCTCCAACCCTGGCAACATCCTTGTAAATCTTTTCTGAACCCTTTCAAGTTTCACAACATCTTTCCGATAGGAAGGAGACCAGAATTGCATGCAATATTCCAACAGTGGCCTAACCAATGTCCTGTACAGCCGCAACATGACTTCCCAACTCCTGTACTCAATACTCTGGCCAATAAAGGAAAGCATACCAAATGTCCTATCTACCTGCAACTCCACTTTCAAGGAGCTCTGAACCTGCACTCCAAGGTCTCTTTGTTCAGTAACACTCCCTCGGACCTTACCATTAAGTGTATAAGTCCTGCTAAGATTTGCTTTCCCAAAATGCAGCACCTCACATTCATCGGAGTTAAACTCCATCTGCCACTTCTCAGCCCTTCTTTTGAGCGGTCGTTTCTTTTCCCATTTAATTGTGCCATTCATCTGAAGATTTCTTGTATAGTTTACATGTATTTTTCTTGCCTATCTTTTCATCTTGTACATTCACTAGTGTGGTTTATAGAAACGTTTTACTTTTTAACCAAGTATTTCATAGTTTGTTGCTTTTACTTCTTCTCTCAAGAATTCTATTTTGTTTACAATCAACATCATCCAATCCTTTCATTTCACTCTATCTCAGTCTGAAGAAAATGTTGATTAAACCTACTTATTCATATTGGCAATTAAAACAATTAATGGAATAGACCCACTAGGCTGGGTTCACATTGGAGCACATCAGATCGGATTGTGGATAGTTTCAGAGACAATTTAAATCTTTGCTCATCAGCATAGCCACAGTATACTTATATGGAGATCAAATCAAGTGATAAGGCTTACTGAAATTAGAGTACTTGCCAATATACCCAGGCCAAAAATTCAGGTACTTTCCAATTTACCCAGGCCCAAAACAGAATATAGCAAGTTCAAATTCCTCATCGTGTGATAACCTCACAGCACAACTGGTTATGTACAAGCACAAAATCTCCAATACACGTTCTAAAGAATAATATATCCCAATGTACCTGGCTCAGAGCATGAGACTCAGTTATTCCTCACAGTTTGATTATAATTATTTTACTCAACATCACAGGCAACAGATTATTTCTCATCTGTAATGAGAAGCCTTGGCTTCAGTTCAATTTCAAAAGAGTCATAGTGCTCAATGAGATGATATTCAAGGCAAAGGACATCAAATCTGTTCAAATAAGTCTATGCTTTTGAAATCCAGATATTTTCACATAAATAATGTAGAAATATTTAGGACTTTGTCATCTAAAAAGTTGACAAAATACTTTTAAGCTGTGAATATCTGACAGGATTCTAAACATTCAAATTATGATTAAAACAAACATTCTTTTGCAGAATGCATAGCTAGGTGTCCAGTGATTAGAATCTGTTTCACATTGGGTTGAGTAATGCTGTGTCATTTCATGACAAATAGACAGCCTTCTGATAATCTTCCTATGTGTTGTTCATAACATTCACAACTTACTTTAAAAACCTTAGTGGACAGTATTGGATTTCACAATTTTTTATATTAAAGTAGCAAAAATTAATCTCAATTTTCCTTTCTGGGTGCTCATGACTTAAACTAAGCTCAATTATGCAAGGAGATAAAAAGAGGAAAAGGGTTTCCTACTGAGGAAAATTAATTAATTCTTAGTTTTGGTCAAGTACATATCAGAATAGACTTTTGGTGTTTGTCTCTAATTAACTACTTATATCAATGATAGATGTTAAAAAGCAGATATTACATGTCACTGCAAATATAACTCCTGTCTACAAAGAGGGAGACAGAAATCAGTAAGCTACAGGATGGTTCATCTAACATTAGTCACAGGAAAATGCTGGAATCTATTCTTAAGGATGTTAAATCAGGGGTGCTTATTGAAACAAAATCAGGCAGAGTCAACATGGTTTTGTGAAAGGGAAATGGAGCTTGACAAATTTATGAGAGCACTTTGAAGTAGTTACAAGCAAAATGTAAAAATGGTGTACTTGAAGGCATTTGACTAGATGCTATACCAAACGTTACTAAACAGAACAAGAGCTTGTGGTATACAGGATAATATGTTACCATGGAGAGAAGATTGACTCTTGTTTCTTGTTAGCTAACCAGAGTGTTAATTTGAGTCAGAATAAGTTGGCAAGATGTAATAAGTAGAATGCCACAGGCATCAGGGGATTCAACAATTTACAATCAATATCAACAGCATGGATAGGATAAATCGGCAAATTCTTTTCCCTGGGGTTGAGTCATCCAGAACTAGAGGACATTGATTTAGGGTGAGAGAGGAAAAGAGACCTAAGGGGCAACGTTTTCACACAGAGGGTGATATGTGCATGGAATGAGCTGCCAGAGGAAGTGATGGAGGCTGGTATAATTGCAACATTTAAAAGGCTTCTGGATGGATATATGAATATGAAGGACTTGGAGGAATACGGGCCAGGTGCTGGCAGGTGGGACTAGATTGGGTTGGGATATCTGGTCAGCATGGACAAGTTGGACCGAAGGGTCTGCTTCCATGCTGTACATCTCTATGACCCTATAACTTTGTTGACTGAGTGGCAACTAAACTGGCTGACAACAAAGTAGAAAAGTAAGTTGTGAAGAGGACATAAGGAGTCTACAAGGTGAGTTAGAAAGATTAAGTGAGTAAGCAAAGATTTGATAGTAAAGTAATATATGGGAAATGTGAACTTGCTCTCACTTTGGCAGGAAGAATAGAAAAGGAAAATTAAAATTGGAGATACTGCAGAACTGAGGTGCAAAGGGATCTGGATATCCTGGAGCATGAATCAGAAAAAGTGAGCATGCAGATGCGGCAAGTGATTTGAAAAGCTGCTACTTATTAGAAGGACAATTGGATACAAAAAGTAGGATGCTGTACAGGGCAATGGAAACACAACTTGAATAATGTATACAATTTTGTTGCCTTATTTAAGGAAGGATATTTTTGCATTTGAAGCAGTGTGGAGAAGGTCTATTCCTGTTATGTGGGAAATGTTGAGCAGGTTGTGCTTCTATCCAGTGGAGCTCAGACGAATGAGAAGTGATTTTACTGAAACGCACAAAATCCTGATGAGATTTCACATGGTAGATGCTGAAAGAATAATTTCCTATCTGGGTTGCCAGAACTAAGGGGGACAGTTTAAAAATAAGCAGGATCTCATTTAATACGGAGATGAGAATTTGTTTTTGAGGAAGCAGAGACTAGAAATTCTTTTTCAAGTGATTAGTGGAAGAGCAGAGGATCATTGAATATTTTAAGACAGCAGTAGATTGATTTCCTAGTTAGTAGATTCTAGATTAGAGTGGTGCTAGACAAGCACAGCAGTTCAGGCAGCATCCGAGGAACAGGAAAATCGACATTTTGGACAAAAGCCCTTCATCAGGGCTAGATTTCCTACTTAGTCAAAAATACAAGGATATTGAAGGTAGGCAAGAAAGTGAAGGGGAGATCATCAGACCAATCATGACCTTGTCAAATAGCACAGTAATCTTGAAGGACCAGTAATCTTGCCATTAACGTGTACAGATTACATATTAAAACACAGAATGAATTTCCCAACCAGCCAGTTCAAATTCTCCAGCATACTTTCTGAAAAAAACTGCAATCCATGATTTTCATTGTGAGCATGCATTTCTGTATCTTTAGAGTTAACCCTGTAAATTAGAAACACAGAGGACACAATATGCATCAGAAGAGGTTCACTTAGTTGTCAAGAACATGGAGTTGGACATCCAAAACTTTGTTACAACTTGTGCAGCTTCTAGAGCTTAGCAATATCATGGTGAGAAGCTGAAGGATTTGCAAATAGGCAACAGGAAATGAATGAAACAAGAAAACTATGAAAATAATTCGAGCAATTGAGAAGGATTGGATAAAGGTTGGAAAAATGGCTGCACCAGAACAAAGAGTCTGAAGGCTTAGCAATGCCTCCCGAAAGTAGGAGGTAGTCTTTTGGTTTTGTTACATTTTGCTGGGAATCTTGGAATTTGGCAAAACTGCAGCGCAGACAGTTTGTCAATACTGTGAACACAGAAAAATGAGGTAAGTATTCCATGGGATCCAGCAGTAGTGATGGCCTAGTGGTTTTATTGCTGGACTGTTAAATCCAGAGACCCAGCTAATATTCTAGGGATCCAGGTTTGAACTCTACCAAGACAAATGGTGGAACCTGAATTCAGTAAAAATCTAGAATTAAGAGCTCAATGACCATGAATCCATTGTCAATTTTTGGAGGTTCACTAATGTCGATGAGAAAAGGAAACTGCCATTCTTACCTGGTCTGGGGTGCCTGTGATTTGGTTAACACTTAACTAGCCTCTGGGCCAATAGGGATGGGCAATAAATACTGGCCTAGCCAGTGATCCCCTCATCACAGGAATGATTAAAGGAAAAGATCTAGGAGCTTTGTAGGGGAATGAAGAGGAACAATTCCAAAATTGGACTTTTTTTGTGAAAAATTGCATAAATAAATTATTTTGAAAGACACCACTAGGAATGGGTGGGATCACGGACAGCTTTCATAAATTACATACACAACTCTAGCTCAAGCTATTCTTAAATCCAAAATATTTCCTCAAAAAAATTTCTCAATTTCATCCCTGAGACAGTTTCTATCAAGTGCTGCAGAATGAAAGGGGAAAAGAGAGAGATGCCCAACTTCAGTGAAGGAATTTGTTTTATAAGTTGTATTCCCTTTAGCAAGAGAACTTAATTAAGCTTAAACTTAGAAACAAAATCAGACACCAAGCAAAAGAAACAATCTGAGAACCAAATAGAAAATATATTCATTTATTTTATAGTAGTTTCTTTGAAATCACTTTACAGTTTTCCATTTTACTGGGAGGTCCAGGGATTCAAATGCAAAATTGTACTTAATAAAGTCCAGATTTTCTTTTTGAAAGGCTGATGCCTGAAGCTGAAAACTTAGGAGGATACTAAAAATAAATGAAAGAATTCCATATATAAATATGACAATGTTGTTGTGAAGAAATGTTTAATATGCAGTAATTAAGTATTACTCTGGACATTTTAAAGAATTTAACTGCTGAGGGGAAAACAATGAAGACAAAAGGCAGTTGTGTGCGCAATATGGTTCTTTCCTTGTAGATTCTCCTAATTGGCCATTTAGATCTGATTATTTTCAGCTCTTAAATGGTTTCTCAATGGCAATTTTTTAAAGGCAGTTCTCACATTTGCAAACCTCCTCTACCACTAATTGATTGGTGCTTTATTTTGAGCTGTGGGTAGAATAACACAATAGAGAAATTCAAGAAAACAACAAACTGTGCACTATATGCAAGTCTTCAAATTGCATCAATTAACCTACCATGGAATTACACTAGGAGTCATGGAACAAATTTGACCTTCAAAACAATCAGAGTTAGAGATTAACTGGACAATGACAAGCAGATGAATTTTAGAGATGATGATTTGAAGGCTGTAGCATAAGGAAGAGTATCCTTTGAAGGATTTTGTGGTGCAGTGGTAGTGCCCCTACCTTGAGTTCTGCTTCAGACACATGTAATAACATCTCTGAACAGTCTAATTAGGTAATATCACCTAGGCCTTGAAGTCACTACTAGTTGTCCTAGATTTTTAAAATCCTTTTATACAAGGAGTTGATTTTACTTATTGTACTATAGGACAAGTCTAAACAAGTAGTTTCCATTATAATAAAACAAACAACTGCACATGCCAGAGATCGGAAAACAAAAAAAAATATAGAAATTGCTGGAGAAACTCAGAAGATCTAGCAGTGTCTGTGGACAGAAAACAGAATTTAGAGTCCTTCTTCAGACCTAGAAGCAGCTAAAAAAATGGTGTTAAAAGGAGAAATAAGTGGAGACAGGGCGAGAACAAATGGTAGCCAGACAAATGGATTGTTGACAGTCAACCTGGGAAGAAGAGAAACTAGTTAGATGATAATGGGGTGTATGAGTAATTGAAAATGGATTGGGTACTTTGAAAGCAACCCATTCATGATGGGACCTAGGGTCATGGGTATAAGTAATAGACAATGAAGTGGGGGGGGGGGCGTTCATGCTCTAAAATTGTTAAACTCAAATGTTGAATCCTGAAGGCTGTAAGGTCACTAAGCAAAGGATTACATGTTGGTCTTCCAGCTGCTCAGAAATACAATGAGAACATGCAAATATTACAGTTGCATCATCAAATACTCCAAGGTTCCCTCATGAAAAAAAAAGATCTGATTAGAACTTGTGCTCAGCCTGGTAAGGAAACAAGACATAAAGGCAATTGAAATGTAAAAAATTAAACAAAATGTCAAGGGGACAGACATATAAACTAGTGAAAGGTAAAAATTGCTTGATATCACAATGTTCTTCTTTATTCAGCATGACTAGCATACACAACATGCATCCAACTGCAGTGATATAGATTTGATAATACACCAAAGATCACAGGACCTTCATAAATGAATGAATTTACTTGGGCCAAATAGATATCCTTCTCTGTAACTTAATTAACAAAAATAATTGAACACTTTGATGTATGTTGAAAGTCATTAAATAATTCACTGCATTATTTTTCCCATTTATTTCAAAAGCCATCATGTACCGGAAGGTACTCAGAAGGATATCAGTAAATTCAAGTCAAGTCATCTGTGACAAAAGTTGATAGAATTTTATAAAATGGGTAATACAAACAATGGTTTGTTTAGTAGCAATGTTTTGTGCTACTCTAAATGAATCATTTCACCAAAGAAAGCAAGACACAGTTATGCCTGCCAAAGCTGATGAAATTCTAGGTGATGAATTATCAGACAAAATGATGAACTAGTCATTCCCAAATTGAAGCCCTGTGAAGTCTGAAGTAAAAGAGAAGGGAATAGCATTGGCAGGTGAGTGTGGCAAGGGACAGCAGAGATAAACAACAGTGATTGATTTTGTGGCAATGGAAGAGGTGAGGGAATAATTGAGTCGTTGAAATGTTGTTTTGAAAGGGTGGAAGATCAGAAGAGAATGAGAATGAGAACACCTGGGGAGGTAGGGAAGAGCAAGCTAGGAGTAAGAATTTATAAAAAACCAAATGAATGCAGTTTATAATGCTCCTCCACAGGTAGGTTTTCTCAGGCATCAGGAACAAATCTCTAAGTAGGAACATACGATCACAAGTTTTCCATTGTTCATGTTTAAAGAGTTCAGGAAGTGAGACAAAGTACATAGGAATAGCTCAAGGCTATAATCAATTCCTCTTCCCTCTTGAAGGCAAGGGTGTGAGGAGATTTTAAGAGCTATGGCTGGTCTTAATTTACCAAGTTTGATCAACAACTTGCCACATGGGAACCAAAGGTCACGTAACACACTGTGTGTCACATAGTTCTGGGTTTTATCAATTCATAAAAGTAGCTAATTTGCATATTTTTATTTTGCACTCCACTTTGTCACACAGCAAAAATCAGTACTAAATAGAACAGAACAGAATAATCTCAGAAAAAATTCCTATAGTCATGGATACACTTGACCTGTAGAATTCAATAACTCAAATGGTATATTTCCTTAACTTAGCAATTGAGGAATACAAAAATTCAAATCTTTTGTCATGTTTGTTAATTCTTCCTTTATATAGCTTTTTAATAGGAGAAAACAGATGGCAGCACAGTTTCAATAAGATACCCAGGAAGCCACTGAAAGTATTTAGAATTAGCTGATCATGAGCGTGGGTGTGTTGGTATTCAAATAGACACACCTGAACAAGAAAAGTTTGCTGAAAGCATCCAATGTATTTTACATGGAATCCTAGAATTAGAAGGACATTCATGTCTGTATGAGCTCTTGGAAGTACTACCCAGCTAGTTCCATTCTCCAGTCTTATCTGTGGCCCTTTTAATCCAATACTTTCAAATATATATCCAGCTGTCTTCTGAAGCCTCCTATGGAATCCACCTCTACCACTCTCCCATGTAGTGAAGTCGCCCGTAGCTCTCTTGCTGAATCTTGAAATTGTGACATCTAGTTACTGACAATGAGTGGCATCAGAACTGTCAAAACTGTTCATAATTGTGAACATCTCAATAGGTCCCCTCTTAATCTTCTCCACTCCAAGGAAAATAAGCTCCATTTCTCTAATCTTTCCTTGTATCTAAAATCCCACATTCCTGGCATCAGTCTAGTAAGTTTCCTTTGCATTCTGCAGGTGGCATGGTGGTTCAGTGGTCAGCACTGCTGGCTCAGTGCCAGGGACATGGATTCTATTCCAGCCTCAGGTGACTGTCTGTGTGGAGTTTGCACATTCTCAGTGTCTGCATGGGTTTCGTCCGGGTGCTCAGGTTTCCTCCCACAATCCAAATCTATGCAGGTTAGATGAAATGACCATGCTAAATTGACCAGAGTGTTCAGGAATGTGTATTAGTTAGGTGCATTAGTCAAGGGTACTGTAGTGTAATGGGGAAGGGGTTTAGGTGGGATACTCTTCAAAAGTGTCGGTGTAGACTTGCTGGGCCGAAGGGCGTGTTTCCACACTGTAGGGATTCTATACGTTCCTATTTAATGTAGGGATTCTTTAAGGCCTTTAATGTCCTTCCTTAAATAAGATACTGAGAACTGAACCCAATACTCCAAATGTGATGTGACCAATGACTTGTAGGGGTGTGGTCTCACATCCTAGCTTTTATACTCTCCACCCTATGTATAAACCCAAGAATCTTACAAGCTTTCTTAACAACCGTTTCCATTTGCCAGAGCACTTTCAGAGAATTATGTACCTGAACCCCACGGTCCCTCTGCTCCTGTACTCCCCTCAATTTTGTACAATTGAGCCTGTACTTTTAATCAAAATGCATTATCCCACATTTCTCTGCATTGAAATTCATCTGCCAGGTGTCTGCCCATTTGGGCAATTTGTCTAAGTCCCTCTGAAGGTGCTCAGCATCAGACTCATAATTCACTATTCTCCCTCGCTTAGTATCGTATGCAACTCAGAGATCTTAACCCTCAATACCAATCTGATTAGATTCCTACAGTGTGGAAACAGGCCCTTCGGCCCAACCAGTCCACACTGACCCATTTCCCTCTGACTAATGCACCGAACACTATGGGCAACTTAGCATGGCCAATTCACCTGACCTGCACATCTTTGGACTGTGGAAAGAAACCAGAGCACCCGGGAGGAAACCCACACAGACATGAGGAGAATGTGTGTGTGGAGTTTGCACAATCACTCAAGGCTGGAATCAAACCTGGAACCCTGGCACTGTGCCACTGTGCCTCCCCACTTATAGAAAAATGCTTCAGCACATTTCCAATCAGTGAGATTTGATGGATATCCCTATTCATTATACCACTACCTCTGAAAACCTCTAAAATATTAAGATGTTCAAAAATGGTTTCCATTAGATGGAAAAATATTTATAACCTGCTGAGACTGTAACATTAACACCATATGAATGGTTTATTAGCAAGAGCACACTTCATGTACACAACTTAGTCTGTGCTACACTAAAAGTCCTATACTTCAGCTGGAATTTCTACTGTTTGCCCAGATTCCAGGACCATCTGGAAGTGATGTTTGAAAGGGTTCCTACTTAAAACAAACTGTTGAATCAGATGAATATAAGGAGGCTTAGAGTGTTAAAGTATGTACTCTAGGGTGAATCTCGAGTTTCTGACTTCCGTTTGTTTACATGGGGTTTTATTTGTTTACTCTGCAATTCACAAGCATTCATCAAAGCTCTATTTATGTGAGGTTTGGTCTCTCACCCTTATGTCCAAATACATGCAGCGACTTGGACATTATGGTGGTCAGAGTGTATTTACATCTTAATGGAACTTTTACAAAAACAACTTGTATTAACAGAGCACGCCGTACATCTTTACAAAGCAGTGAATAAGGTGCAAGGAAAAGAAAAAATTTCTCCTTAGCTCCATTCTGCTAAGTAAAACAAAAGCTTAGCAAGCTTTTGAATAGTGTTTCTGTGCAGGGTGCACAGTGGTTGAGCAAACTTACAGGTCATACACACAGGAATGATTATGGTATTGAGAGGGGGCAGGAAAATCATATTGATGCAGCAAAGCTTTTTATTAAAAAAGTGAAACGGAAGGTTTTGATAGTGAATTAGTAGTGGCATGCATTAAAGTCCTGGTGGCAATGCTGAAGAGATTGAACTCAAATGTGGCTAACTATTGAAAGAAGAAAGTTCTGTTCACAAAAGCGGTCAGAGATGCCGGAGATTCAGCAACATGTGCAAGTTCCAGATAAGATTACAAGGTCAGGTGGTTGGTTAATCAAGAGCCAAATACAAGCAAACAGGAGCCACTGGGATATCTTCAGTCGGGCTACCCTGAACTGAAAACATCTTTACGTTCACCTGCAAATTCTGGACAGCTGTCCTCCAAATAGGCACCTAAAATTCTATAAACCCCTGTGCTGAACAATTGCAAATAGCAAAGAAAAGGAAGAGCACCCAAGACAGAGAGGGATGGAGGCGGGAGGAATGGGTAAAGGTCATCTTGGGAAAATGAATAGCTGCTCATAGGGACCGTTAGTACCTGACAATGAGTTGGTTATCATAGCAGCCCATGTGATGCCCTCACTGCATAAAAGGTTTGAGGTAAGGACATAGGAGAAGGTGCTCAGGCCCTAAAATTAGGGAACTCTATATTGAATGTATCAAAGTGGCATGCCACACTGATTGGTGCTAGGTCCACTGCTTTTTGCCATTTATATTTGTGGTTTGGTTCAGAATATAGGATGTACAATTAGTATGCTTACAGATGACACCAAAATTGGCAGTGTAGTGGACAGTGAAGGAGGTTACCTCAGAGTAAAACTTAGAAGGGAAAATGGGTCAAGGATTGACAGAAGGAGTTTAATTTAGATAAACACGAGGTGCATGTTGGTATGGCAAATCAGGGCAGGAATTGTACACTTACTTTTAGGGTCCCAAGGACAATTGGCAAACAAGGGTTTGAGCTACAGGGAAAGACTGAATAGGCTGGGGCTGTTTTCCCCTGGAGCATCAGACACTGAGGGGTGAGCTTATAATGGTTTAGAAGGTCATGAGGGGCATGGATAGGGTCAACAGCCAAGGTCTTTTCCCCAGATTAGGGCAGCCAAAACTAGATTTAAGGTGAGAACGGAAAGATTTTAAAAGGGACCCAAGGAGCAATTTTTTCATGCAGATGGTGGTATGTATATTAAATGAGCCACCAAAGGAAGTGGAGGAAGTGGTGCAATTACAACATTTTAAAAAACATCTGGATGGCTACATGAATGGAAGGGTTTGGAGGGGCATGAGCCAAATGGTACTCAAACTAATTTAGGATATCTGGTCACCATGAAGGAGTTAGACCAAAGGATCTATGACTCAGTCATGAAGCCCTTAGGGTCCCCAAGCAGAAAGTGTGATGCTGTTCTTCCAGCTTGCATTGGCTTTGCTGAAGCACTGCAGCAAGACCAAGTCAGAAATATTGGCAGGGAACAGGAAGCTCAGGGTCATTTTTGCTGACAGAATATAGACTGATCACTTTGCAGAGCACCTATGTTTTGATTCCCCAGTATAGAGGAGGCTACATTGTAAGCTGTGAATATAGAAGGTTAGATTGAATAAAGTGCAGGTAAATTATTGCTTCATCAGAAAGATGTGCCTGGGGCATTGGATAGCAAGGAGTGAGCAAGTAAATGGGACCCCAGGCCATGAAGATGAAGTCAAATATTTAAGCAATTTCTTTTTATTCTTTTATAACTGAAAATGGTGCCAGGTTGTGGTGACAGAACACACTTCTGCTTTATATCCCTAGTCAAATGTGACAATTAATCAGTCATTGATCCCAATATTTTTAGGATGCTATTCTTGTACTCCTTTGTGAAGCCAGAACCAAAATATGTATTTAAACTTGTCTGCATCACTTTTCTCCCCCATTATAACTTCCCTGGTTCCTGACAGCAAGGTACCTGAATTGTGACTAGAGGTAGTACAGAGATATTGTCAATTTCAAAGACTAGGAAGATTTGTTTAATTCAATTGTTTACTGAGGGTCCTATGGAAACATAATCTATGATATCATAGGAATTCCAAAGTTTGGGACATTTATATTGACAATGTTTTAAAAAAATGGAAAATTATTGCCTCACCAAGACTTCATGGTAAAGCTGATTAAAGGCTTAGTTAAACGGATTCCAAATGTAAACCATTGCAAACAAATCCCAAAAACTTCACATTCAGCCTCAAATTGTTACGTTTTCAAGCCAAGCCAAAATCAGTTGATTCCAGTCTAGTGTCTTGAAACTACAGGATCCACAAAAGGTTAACACTTCACCAAAGAAAAGGCACTTTGCAGCTTAATACAGTAGAGGGATACTTTGTCACAGTTAAATGCAAATAGACTTTGGCATTAATTCTTTAAAATTATGCTATGACAGCTCTGGAAACTTCAACTGAAATTTCTAAAAATAGGTCAGACCAGTTTGATCAAAATAAATTCCTACTTGTGTATCGAAAGATTTCATATAGAGGAAAACTTCAATAATGATAAGCAAGACAACCGAATCCAAGCGACATGATAAGAATGCTTTTCCTAACATTCAGATGCCGATTTCATGGCCTGAATAGCATACTTCAAAAGATTGCAACATGTCTGGATGTGTATGTTGTATCCTATGCGAACAAAAACATTTGACACCATTTGCTTACCTTAAATCAGATAGTTCATAGAAGACATTTCTGGCCTCATCCTTAATATATACAGCTACATTTTGAGATTCCAACATTTTCATTGTGAGCTGCTTAGGGAAGGCACGTACGAAGAGTGCATGAACTGTATCCATAGTTGTGATTTCATTTGGCATTGCAAACTGTGTCACTTCATCTCCGTATTGAAGATACAGCACACCTAAAAACAACAAAAAAGTATTAATCATGTAGATGGAGTCAAAAATAGGCACATTGTAATTGTTCAAGTGAACAGCAGTAAAAGATAAATATTTCACCACACTGATGGTTCAGCCGTGGAGCTTAAAACACGGAACTGCACGAAAAGAAAAAGATCCTAAATTCCAATTTGTAACCTACTTTTTCTCAGCCACAGTTTACATTTGAATTTCAATAGTTGGCTTTAATTTCCTTTAATAAAGTGAGGGAAGAGGGGAGAGAATGGTCTATGAAGAATCCGGTTTTCAGTAGCTGTCCGATTAGCATGTGGACAGGGGACTGTGCTTATCTAAAATGCTACATGCATTCAATATGATCTGGCAGATAGCAGCTGTCACATCTTAGATATCACAAATGCAAGTGTGGCTAAGATACATGCTGTAAATCCAAAGACTATTTTAATTTTCTTCTGACAACTTTTATACAAGAAACCCTTGAGTGAAACACAAGATGCTGGAAATACTTAGCAAGTCTAGCACCATCTGTGAAAAGTTAACATTTCAGGTTGACTGTTGCATGAAATACAGAAATTAAAATACATATTTATGAGAAACTGAAGCAGTCCATTCTGATACATAATGTGCACTGTGTGGACCATCAAGCAGTTCAGTCAGACTGCTCTGACATGCAGTCTCTTGATGGACTTGCAAGTATCTTATTAACTATTGCTTATGACATAAGCAAGCCGAAACGTTTGTGCAAACTGCTTTCATTTATCAAAAAAAAAGTTTCTTCTGCAGAGGTGGATGTATGATCCATCGTCCACATTGACATCAAAAGCTCCCTATACTGAAACATAGGAAGGATGATAGGTGGCAGCCAAGTATAAACCATCAGTGGTTTAGAATTATAGAATCCTTACAATATGGAAGCTGGCCATTTGACCACACTGACCTTCCAAACAGCGTCCCAGCCAGACCCACCACTACCCTATTCCTGTAACCCTGCATTTCCTATGGCTAATTCACTAACCTACATGACCCTGGACACTATGGACAGTTTAGCATAGCCAATCCACCTAACCTGCACATCTCTGAACTGTGGGAGGAATCCCATGCAGACAGGTGAAAATGCAAGCTCAACACTGATAGTCCCAAGAGGCTGGAACGAAACCTGTGACCCTGGCGCAGAAAGGCAAAAGTACTAACCACTGAAAGCAAATATCACAGAATAAGTCTCAGAACCGGTCTGACCTGAAACCATATGATATTCTGATAAAAAAGTTATCAACTTGTTTATCTTGCATTCACAGTGTGCTTATAAATTCCTGATTGAATTGTTTTGAACTAGTAAATTGGTTTAGTTGCTATTAAAACCAAGTGATTGCACAATTTTCTTATGCATCATCTAATGATTAACATAGATTTTTCTATGATTGGGTATAATTCTACACCCAATCTGACAATGCAGTAAAAAGGAGCTGTGTGGAGAAGGGCAGAATAGTTTTGCATCTTGAAGGAGCCAGATCTAAAATCTAGGTATCCTCAGAGTTTCTAACTCTAATCCGATTGCTGCAGTTAGCTACATTAGATTAGATTACTTAGGTGACTTACAGTGTGGAAACAGGCCCTTCGGCCCAACGAGTCCGCACTGACCCTCTGAAGAGCAACCCACCCAGACCCATTCCCCTGCATTTACCCATTCACGCAACATTACAGGGCAATTTAGCATGGCCAATTCACCTAACCTGCACATTTTTGGACTGTGGGAGGAAACCAGAGCACCCAGAGGAAATCCACACAGACACTGGGAGAATGTACAAACGCCACACAGACAGTTGCCAGAGGTGGGAATTGAAACCAGGTCTCTGGTGCTGTGAGGCAGCAGTGCTCACCACTGTACCACCATGCTGCCCTACATCTTGCCTAACAGCCTCCATTCATTAGACTGCATGATGGTTTTTCTCAAAACAGGAGACAAAGCAGGTGTCTCAGATCCTACAATTCCTCACCCGAAACATAAAAGAGAACAGTGACAGCAAAGCTAACTAATGGTGACCAAAGGTTTTGTTAGCTCACACAATAAAAGGTGCCAATGGCGAGTTGCTGAGGATTGAATTTAGGTGTACTGTTGTGACAACATTCACTAATACAGGATGTAGTGTGGCAGTCCCATGACTCTGCACTCAATACTGCAGCAGTCGTATAGGGCAGACGTGTACAGAGCCTCCTAGTTAACACTGCGTACACTCTTATCTTCAAATAAATAAGATACAATATTGTTCAACTAAAAATCACATAACTGGTAATGTTAGCAGAGGAATGTAACTACACAGAATCAGGTCATTTAATCCAATTGGTCTTTGCTAGTTTTAATCATCAACATCAACTACTTCCCAACCTGCTTGACCTAACTCAATCAAAATACTCTGCAGTTTGTTTCTCCCTTGTGTTGATCTCACTTCCCCTCAAGTGCATTAATGCTATTTGCTTTAACTACCTCAGGAAATTAGCAAGTTCCACATTTGAAGCACACTCTGAATAAAGGAGTCCATCCTGAATTCCTTACTGGATTCATCAGCAGCTGCCACTTTGATTCCTAGTTTGGACTCCCCACAAATAGAAACATTTTTTCTACGTCCGCCATACCCTGTTACAACTGGATGAGGAGGGTGGAGTGAACTCATTCTTCCTTTCAGAGAGCAGGAACAAAGGCTTATCTTCTTTTCTCACATGTGGTTATATCTCTCTCCAATTAAAACAATTAACTAAATGGTTCAGCAGCAGTAAGAAATCCATTACAAAGGTTTTCTTGAAGAAAGGCCAGTTTTATTATCTGAGAACAAAATGTCATGCCACGTATGCAAATGCAGGTGCACAGTTAAACAGGGATAGTGTCCAGTAAGGTTAAAGGAATGTACAGTTTAAAATCCTTAAGGCACACTTGTGATGTCAGGTATTAACCTGAAACTACAGAAGCTTATTTAGTATTTTGGATCATCATCAGTGAGTGCTACAGTTGCAGGAGCTTCAGTCCTACAATTACAAAAAGAACTTGCCTGCTCTGCCAAAAACAGTTCTTCGAAATACAAGTTTGTTTTTGTGCATTTCATCTGTGGAGGTTCTTTTTACAGTTTGCTAATAGAACCTTGCTTACAATTCCAATATCTGAAAATTCTCATCAGGACATAAATCAAATAGAGAATGAGGCCATTCTCATTCCTGATGGAGAAGATTAGTTTTTGTGTCTTTAACTAAAAATGTTGATTTTAGTTCAAATGGATTTCATGACGCTTGACTGACCTGTGGGATCAGGCCACGGCTATGGTCATTTCAAGTTGGTTTTGTCCCTTTCAAAAACCATGGCAGACTAAGTTTTTATAAAACATATGATCAAAAATCAAAAGGTTTACTTTTATCATCGTGACAGTCTTAAACAATTCCAATAGGTCAATCTTGCCTGACAAGAATTACTTTGCTGTCCAGGTATTAAACTTATGAATTGTTCTGGTTATGTTTAGAAATTAACCCCAGTGCTTCTATTTCATCATCTGTATTAACCCATAATCTGAACAATTTATCCATACCCTGGATCCCTCTGTTGCACTTGTTCTTCAAAGACATTTCCTATTAGATCATTTTCCAAATTCTTGACTTTTGTTACAATTTCCTCAGTATTAACTAAACCTCACAAATTTGGAAACTTGAGGTACTGATATAACAAATTATTGGTGACAGCAGTTACAATCCAAAAATGTGCCAGATACCTCTGCTTTCTGCAGAAGAGAAAAGGACCCTTTCTATTAGAAATCAAATATGTGAATGCAGGGAAAACATTAATCATTTAATATTACACACACACACACAAACACAAAAGATAGTCTCTCAAGGGACCATTAAAAAAAAAATCACCAAAACAGCACACTTTAGGTGAAATTAATATTAAACAAACACCAAATAAATTGCTGTGATACTAGAAATTGAAAATAAAAATTCAAAACTTGTGGACTAGTCAGAGTCAAGCACCATCCATATAGAAAGAAAAATAAAGCTATAATTTTTGGTAAATAATTTTATTCTGTATTAGTATTTACATGATGTGTCAACAGGAACTTACATAAGAGTCAGGCAAAAGGTAGGAGATGAATTGGTGCCAACTTGTTAGTGGAGCTTTGCAACTTTTGCTGGAAAGGATTCATTTCAAAAGTGCAGCCTACTGAAGCCAACTTATGGGCATATAATCAAGCAATGTTGTTAGGTGCATTGTCTCAGATTTCTCTGGGTAGGCTGGCAAGTGTTGCAGAAAATCCACTTTCTACTTGTATCAAGATATCTTACAAAGCATAGAGACCATTCTGTCCAATGAAGTAAATTCAGATGGCTTTCATAGCGACCGTAACAGCGCAGGGGAAAATTACTGTTGACAAGAGATTACAAAATGTCACCTCACTCCTGCATACTGCTTTCAAGCAAAACTGCAGCCGTGCTGAAGCCCAATCTCAGAAGTATGAACTTTCCACAAAAGAGGTACCTGGACTGAGTGCAGGGGGAGTCTTCCCCAAATAGTTGCTGTGAATTCGTTTCTTGCACAATGGCCTCCACCTCCTCTCTCTTGTGGCAGCTGCATCTGCTCTATTCTTTACTGTTTCTACTTGTCATCCAGCCCTCAAGATAACTTAATGAGACCACCCATGAGTCCAGTCAAAGTATTTACGAATCAGCAATCAACAATCCAACAATGCAGACAAATTGTACTTTCGAGAATGACAAAGCACAATGTGATATCCAGAAATTAACCAGCAGCCTAAAAATGACAAGGCAACTAAACCTTCCAGTTGTGCACATTTAAAATATCTCTAGTGACGAATTGCTCCTCCAGATGTCACTGTGCAAGTTCAGCATGGAATGAGTCTGGAAGAAACATTAAAATCAGGGTAGTTCCTGTGTACATGGCATTCTATGTTTTGAATACAAATGCTACTGGAGAGATGTGATTCATTACGATGGATAACATCTTGCCAGCCAAAATGGACATGTTACCTGCCCACCAGATTTGAGGAGAGGGAATTCATCAGGTGCCCAAAACATGGATGCATTACCTTGGAATTTCTAGGCCATTGTTCTGATCACCTGGGTGGTCTTCATTCCAGATTCTGTTGTGCAGTTTCACCTTCTACATGGAAGGAACAAAATGTACTTGCCAATGGCAGGCTTCCAATTTGTACAGAGGGACATGAAAGTCTCTAATCAACTTAAATTAATTCCAGCTTATGGAGTCTTCCTCTTCCCGATCACTCCCCAAAATAGTGCTCTCCCCAATCATCGTCAAATCTTCATTATGTACATGGCAATACCAAATTGTAAAATATTGACAGGGAGGAATTAAGAACAATTTGTTTGACGTGCAAGCATGAAGTTGCTGTGAATAATAAGTGACAGTCTCTGGCTTTAGGCAGGCTTCCAAAAAAATGATAAGTACATTATTGAATTGCACACAATAACTAAAAATACCCAGTGGTCTACATAACTTACCTATACATCATAAAAGGTCAGGAGTGATATTCACTGTTTGCAGAGTTATTTCTTTAGAACCTCAGCTCATGAAGCAGTCCACATCTAAATACAGCGAGATCAGTGTGAGCCTGCATATTATCCAAATAAATGCAGAGAAATATCTGTGCTCCACCAGTACCCTGCATTGCTCTTCTCCAAAGAAATTAACAATTTCCCCTTGATATTTAATGCCACATTTATTTGTACTGTTAGTGTTAAAAGGTGGCATCTCTTCATCTCCTCTGTTCAGGCCCCTTAATGACGTTTAATGCCTTTATCTCCTCTCCTCTCTGCCTCCTTCCCTCCAAGGAAAATACTGACTTCTCCCAATTATCTTTGGGACAAAATTCCTAATCTTTGCAAACACTTTTTGAATTGATTTTGCACTCTCTCCAAACCTTCATATCCTAACAAAGTGTGGAAATCAGAGTTGGATATAATGCAAAAGAGGTTTAGAGTTTTATGCAAGTTCCGCATAACCTCCTTGCTCTTAAACTCCATTCCCATTAACCTTCCAATTACATACAGTTTATTAACTACTTTCCCAACTAGGCCTGCCATAAAATGGCTTAATTACCTATAGAGGGGGTCAATTTAGAATGGAAATTAGGAGACATTTCTTCAGCCAGAGAGTAGTGGGCCTATGGAATTCACTGCCACGGAACGCAGTAGGACATTAAATGTCTTCAAGGCAGAGATTGATAAATTCTTGATCTCGCAAGGAATTAAGGGCTACAGGGAGTGTCCAGGTAAGTGGCGCTGAAATGCCCATCAGCCGTGATTAAATGGCAGAGTGGACTCAATGATCCAATGGCCTTACTTCCACTCCTATGTCTTATGGTCTTATATACAATCAGGCCAGTGTTCTTGACCTGCTTTGGAGAACTGCACTCTTTAAATATTGCCATTCAATTTTCTTTCAACCAAAATAAAGCATTTCATGTTACTTTGTATTGAACTTCATCAGCCAGCATCAAGTTAGTGGAATGGCTGCCTATTTGCTTCGCGGAGATCACAAAGCTTCCACGTTTTGTGGCATTCAAAAATTTTGAAAAAAATTGTACCCTGTACACTGCAGTAGAGTTTTAGGAAAAGCAAGGGTCACTTGGGGTACTTCACTACAAAATTTGTTACCATTTCAAAAAGCACCCATTAACCAGTACTGCATTCTGTTTCTGGTCATTCAGCCAATTTAGCATCCATGTTGCTACTTTTCCCTTTATTCAGACATCTGCAACGAGTGTTGAAAGTTTTGTATACATCAACTGCAGAGCACATCAATCCATTTTACATAAAACCTTCAGCAAGATAACATGGTTTTCTTTAATTAATCTGCACTTGTCCTTACGATTACCAATTTTGTCCCATGTTGTTGCCTATAAAAGAAAAAAGCCCCTTACGTAGATGTTAAACTGACTGATTTGCTATGCTCATCTTTAAAAGACGTATGAAAACACCAAAGTCACCAGGTTTCCTTACAACACTCACCATTCTGACTTGAAAATATAAAACAGTATGTTCTTCATCATTCCTAAGTTAAACACCAGCATGTCACTACCCAAGGGCAAATTGTGAGCACTTTCACTACGGGAACTGAAACTGCTCAAGAGACAACTCAGCACCACTTACCTAAAAAAGCAATTAGTCAGAGTCAGATTCTTTTTAAAAAGAAGAGAGAGATTAGAAAGGGTTACAGTTAGGATGCAAAACTCTAGTTGTGGCATAACCAGTCTTCTATAGAAGTAACATAACTTCCCTAATTTTATACTCGAACCATTATTTAGAGTCCAGGATTCCATATGTTTTGCTGCAACCTTCAATGATCTCTGCACACGAAAGCCCATGTGCCTCTGTTCCTGCATATATATTAGAATTGCACCAATAAGTCTACATTATCTCCACTTATTTATTCCCTCTTTCAAAGAGCATCACCTCACCTCTTTGTATTAAAATTCCAATTGCTATCCTATGTCCTGTTACAATTAATCAGCATCACCCTCACTGTCTGCAATGCCTCCAAAATTTATCAAGTCACCAAAATTTTGAAGCTTTTCTCCAAAGTATAATTATTTTTATTTTCAATTACATAAGATTATCACTACACCTTGGGAAACGCAACCATCCACCACCGTCTAGACTGAAAAATAAACATTTACTCACGACTCACTGTTGTCTTTCTTTAAGCCACTTCAGGTTACACCTGAAACGTCGATTTCTCCACTCACTGATGCAGCCTGGCTTACTGTGTTCTTCTAGCTTCCTGCCCGTCTATCTTGAATTCCAGCATCTGCAGTTTATTTTGTCTCTTTATGTATCATGATAACACACATTTGACATCAATGAGGCTAAAGAGAAACTGGGCCATTATTTAGACTGAATCTCAAACAATTTTATTTACACACGCTTTGCATTTATTACTCATCCTTAATTACCCTTGTGACAGTAATGGTGAGCTGCTGTTTTGATCCACTGCAAACTTTTTGATGTAGAAACACCCAAAAGGCTGCTAGGGGGAAGTGTTCCAGAATTCTGACCCAACAACAGTGAAGGATGGTGAGATGGTTCCAAGTCAGGATGGTGAATGGTTTGGGTGGAAACTTGCAGGTATTGGTGTTCTTGTGTATCTACTGTCCCTGTCCTTGCCCTTCTACAAGATTGTGGCCATAGGTTTAGAAGGTGCTGCCTTGGTGAATTGTTGTATTACATCTCATAGCAGCAGTGTGTCTGCCTACTGTTTGTCAGTGGTGGAGGGAGTGAATGTTTGTTTTGTGGATGTGTCAAACAAGCAGGTAAAAACAATGACTGCAGATGCTGGAAACCAGATTCTGGATTAGTGGTGCTGGAAGAGCACAGCAGTTCAGGCAGCATCCAAGGAGCAGCGAAAATCGACGTTTCGGGCAAAAGCCCTTCATCAGGAATAAAGGCAGAGAGCCTGAAGCGTGGAGAGATAAGCTACAGGAGGGTGGGGTGGGGAGAAAGTAGCATAGAGTACAATAGGTGAGTGGGGGAGGGGATGAAGGTGATAGGTCAGGGAGGAGAGGGTGGAGTGGAGTGGATAGGTGGAAAAGGAGATAGGCAGGTAGGACAGGTCATGGGGACAGTGCTGAGCTGGAAGTTTGGAACTAGGCTGAGATGGGGGATGGGGAAAATGAGGAAACTGTTGAAGTCCACATTGATACCCTGGGGCTGAAGTGTTCCGAGGCAGAAGATGAGGCATTCTTCCTCCAGGCGTCTGGTGGTAAGGGAGCGGTGGTGAAGGAGGCCCAGGGCCTCCATGTCCTCGGAAGAGTGGGAGGGGGAGTTGAAATGTTGGGCCATGGGGCAGTGTGGTTGATTGGTGCGGGTGTCCCGGAGATGTTCCCTAAAAACGCTCTGCTAGGAGGTGCCCTGTCTCCCCAATGGAGAGGAGACCGCATTGGGAGCAACGGATACAATAAATGATGTTAGTGGATGTGCAGGTAAAACTTTGATGGATGTGGAAGGCTCCTTTAGGGCCTTGGATAGAGGTGAACGAGGAGGTGTGGGCGCAGGTTTTACAGTTCCTACGGTGGCAGGGGAAAGTGCCAGGATGGGAGGGTGGGTTGTTTGGGGGCTTGGACCTGACCAGGTAGTCACGGAGGGAAAGGTCTTTGCAGAAGGTGGAAAGGGGTGGGGAGGGAAATATATCCCTGGTGGTGGGGTCTTTTTGGAGGTGGCAGAAATGCCAGCAGATGATTTGGTTTATGCGAAGGTTGGTAGGGTGGAAGGTGAGCACCAGGGACATTCTGTCCTTGTTATGGTTGGAGGGGTGGGGTCTGAGGGCGGAGGTGCGGGATGTGGACCAGTGTCAAATAAGCAGACTGCTTTGTCCTGGATGGTGTCAAGCTTTGAGTGTATTGTTGAAATTACACTTATCCAGTCAAAATGGGGATTATTCCGTCACACTTCTGACTTGTGCCTTGTAAGTGGTGGACTGGTTTTGGTGAGTCAGGATTCTGGAGTATTTAACCTGCTCCTGAAGCCTGAGTAGGTATATGGCAAGTCCAGTTCAGTTCCTGGTCAATGGTAACTCCCAGTGATGTTGATAATGAGTGTTGCAGTGACAAACATTATTGAATATCGAGACAACGGTTAGGTTTTTTTTTGTTGGAGATGGTCATTGTCTGACACTTCCTTAACATTTGTCAGCCCAGGTCTGAATAGTGTTCAAGGCTTGCTGTATTTGGATGTGGATTTGAGGAGTTGCAATTGGAAATTATCCAATCATCAAGTAATAGCCTTCTAACCTTACGATGCAAAAAAGTTATTAAAGCAACTATGTGTGTTTGGTTATCCTAACATTATCCTAAGGAGTCTCTACAGTCACCTGAGTTGAGATGACTAACTTCCAACAAACACTACCATCTTCCTTTGTGCCAGGTGTTACTCTAGATAGTAATTTTTCTTTTTTTTCCTTTGACTCCAATTTTAAAAAGGTGTTTTATGTCACACTTGGTCAAATATGCCTTTGATGCAAAGGACAGTCACTGTCACCTCCCATCTGGAGTTTAGCTATTTGGTCCATATTTGAACCAAAGCAGTAATGAGGTCCAGAAGCCAGAGGTTCTGTAGCATATTCATTTATACTCTGGATTCTGCCTGAGTCACAGGCTTTGAGAGCTTGAAAAAGGTCAGGTTACTGCTCCTGTCTGCATTTACTTTTAGACTTGTTTTGATCATTTCCTCAGTGCTACTTGATGGACAGAATTCACATTTGTAATTCCAGACTCTGGTTGAAGGAGTAGGAGTTTTGCAATGACTTTCCATTTTGCAGGAAATTGGGAAACCTCTCTGTAGTTACTACAATCAGGTTTTGTCTCCTTTCTTGAAGGTAACAACAACTATGATGTCACATTGACCTATAGTTCTGCTGAACTCCTTCCAGATAAGAGGAAAGAAGCCATGTATCTATGCAAAGATTCCATGTCAGGATTCCACCTGATCAATGGCCTTGATCTTTCTAAGCACTCAGGTGGTCTTTTTAATGTCATTCAGCTTTCATGAATGGAGCACTGAGTTTTCATCAACAGCTTCACCAAGCCAGTACTGCCATTCAAATTTTCCAGAGCTCTAATCTTGCTTGGTTGAGCACTCTCACGCTTTTGCTTCCCTTTTGCTAGGCAGAATTCCCTGAAATTCTCTTCCGAGTCACATTGTGGGTGACTTACAGCAGGTGGACTGCAGCAGTTCAAGAAGGCAGCTCACCATCACCAAGAGCAACTAAGGATGGGCAATAAATGCTCTGAGCCAAGAAACCCCAAGTTCGGGTCCCACCTGTTCCAAAAGGTGTGTAATACCATCCTTGAGCAGGTTTTTGTTTAAATATCTAGACTCAATTTACTCATCAAGCAATGGAACTAGAGAAGCTTCATGAATTGGACAGAATAACCAAATTGAAGATGAAATTGCAACTAAAATTTTATTTTTCCAAGTAAAACCCATACAAAATCAAGTAGTAAACTATGTGGAAGGAAGACTTTGTATTTATTATAGGAGAAAGTGAGGACTGCAGATGCTGGAGATCAGAGCTGAAAATGTGTTGCTGGAAAAGCGCAGGTCAGGCACATCCAAGGAGCAGGAGAATCGACGTTTCGGGCACGAACACTTCTTCAGGAATGAGGAAAGTGTGCCAAGCAGGCTAAGATAAAAGGTAGGCAGGAGGGACTTGGGGGAGGGGCAATTGAAATGTGATAGGTGGAAGGAGGTGAAGGTGAGGGTGATAGACCGGAGTGGGGGTGGAGGCGGAGAGGTCAGGAAGAAGATTGCAGGTTAGGAAGCCGGTGCTGAGTTTGAGGGTTGGGACTGAGACAAGGTGGGGGGAGGGGAAATGGGGAAACTGGAGAAATCTGAGTTCATCCCTTGTGGTTGGAAGGTTCCTAGGTGGAAGATGAGGCACTCATTCCTCCAGCCGTTGTGTTGCTATGGTCTGACGATGGAGGAGTCCAAGGACCTGCATGTCCTTGGTGGAGTGGGAGGGGGAGTTGAAGTGTTGAGCCACGGGGTGGTTGGGTTGGTTGGTTCGGTGTCCCAAGAGGTGTTCTGAACATTCCGCAAGTAGGCAGCCTGTCTCCCCAATATAGAGGAGGCCACATCGGGTGCAGCAGATGCAATAAATGGTGTGAGTGGAGATGCAGGTGAATTGTGGCGGATATGGAAGGATCCCTTGGGACATTGGAGGGAAGGTGTGGGTGCAAGTTTTGCATTTCTTGCGGTTGCAGGGGAAGGTGCCAGGAGTGGAGGTTGGGTTGGTGGGGAGGGGGAGGTTGGGTTGGTGGGGGAGGGGGAGGGGGGGGAGCGGGGGTGGACCCGACAAGGGAGGTCACGGAGGGAGTGGTCTTTTCGGAACACTGATAAGGGAGGGGAGGGAAATATATCCCTGGTGGTGGGGTCCATTTGGAGGTGGCGGAAATGACGGCGGATGATATGCTATATATGGATGTTGGTGGGGTGGTAGATGAGGACCAGTGGCGGTTCTGTCCTGGTGGTGGTTGGGAGGGGTGGGGCTCAAGGGTGGAGGAGCGGGATGTGGTGGAGGGCATCGTTGATCACGTCTGGGGGGGGAAATTGCAGTCTTTGAAGAAGGAGGCCATCTGGGTTGTACGATATGGAACTGGTCCTCCCTGGGAGCAGATGCGGCAGAGACGAAGGAATTGGGAATATGGGATGGCGTTTTTACAGGGGGCAGGGTGGGAGGAGGTGTAGTCTAGGTAGTTGTGGGAATTGGTTGGTTTATAGTAAATGTCCGAGTTGATTCGGTTGCCCGAGATAGAAATGGAAAGGTCGAGGGAAGGGGAGGGAGGAGTCTGAGACGGTCCAGGTAAATTTGAGGTCGGGGGTGGAAGGTGTTTGTAAAGTGGATGAACTGTTCACCCTCCCTCGTGGGAGCACGAGGCAGCGCTGATACAGTCATCGATGTAGCGGAGGAAAAGGTGAGGGTTGGTGCCAGTGTAGTTGCAGAAGATGGACTGTTCCACATATCCTACAAAGAGGCAGGCATAGCTGGGGCCCATGCAGGTGCCCATGGCTACTCCTTTGGTTTGCAGGAAGTGGGAGGATTGGAAAGAGAAGTTGTTCAGGGTGAGGACCAGTTCAGTCAGTCAAAAGGAGGGTGTCAGTGGAAGGGTACTGGTTAGTACGGCGGGAAAAGCAGCAGCGGAGGCTTTGAGTCCTTCGTGATGGGGGATCACCACAAGAAATGCAAAACTTGCGCCCACACCTCCCCCCTTACTTCCCTCCAAGGCCCCAAGGGATCCTTCCATATCCACCACAAATTCACCTGCAACTCCACACACATCATTTATTGCATCCGCTGCGGCCTCCTCTATATTGGGGAGACAGGCCGCCTACTTGCGGAACGTTTCAGAGACACCCGGACCAACCAACCCAACCACCCCGTGGCTCAACACTTCAACTCCCCCTCCCACTCCACCAAGGACATGCAGGTCCTTGGACTCCTCCATCGCAGACCATAGCAACACGACGGTTGGAGGAAGAACGCCTCATCTTCCGCCTAGGAACCCTCCAACCACAAGGGATGAACTCAGATTTCTCCAGTTTCCTCATTTCCCCTCCCCCCCCACCTTGTCTCAGTCAAATCCCTCGAACTCAGCACCGCCTTCCTAACCTGCAATCTTCTTCCTGACCTCTCCGCCCCCACCCCCACTCCGGCCTATCACCCTCACCTTAACCTCCTTCCACCTATCGCATTTCCAATGCCCCTGCCCCCTACCTTTTATCTTAGCCTGCTGGACAACTTTCCTCATTCCTGAAGATGGGCTCATGTCTGAAACGTCGATTCTCCTGCTCCTTCGATGCTACCTGACCTGCTGCGTTTTTCCAGCCACACATTTTCAGCTTAAAACTATGATCTGCCTGGTCACCTCTTTTCCCCTTTTATACATTCCTTAAAAGCTCATTCTTTGATCAAATATCCAGTATCAAAAGCTTAAAGTTGAGAGATTCAACTGACAAATTTTAAAGACGACTCAGCATTTATTTTCATTTTGCTTACTGATGTACAGTGATTATCTTTATAATAGGCAATTAAATATTTGCACGTTTTCCTGATCATCGATGTTAGCATTTCAACAACAGTAAATAGAAAGAGTCATGAAAGGACAAGTTTTACATTATTACCTGGAAGCTACTAAAAACAGCATGACATGAATCAGACGCACTTCAAATGATATTCGATAATGCTATGTAGCACTTTAGGACTACAT
The DNA here is from genome assembly GCF_047496795.1 of Chiloscyllium punctatum. Classification (NCBI taxonomy): domain Eukaryota; kingdom Metazoa; phylum Chordata; class Chondrichthyes; order Orectolobiformes; family Hemiscylliidae; genus Chiloscyllium; species Chiloscyllium punctatum. The sequence continues at coordinate 85,119,655 of NC_092746.1, read as the reverse complement.
TAAAATATGCTGAATGTTGCTGCTATTGAGGAAAAACTGCACATTAATCCCAAACATTTAAAAATGGATTTTAAGACATTACTTCATACTTAGATTCTCTTCATACTTTTTAATTTTAGGAAAAATGTTGAGTTCATTCCCCCAGTGAGTAAGCCAATAATTCAGAAACAGTGAATTAGTGTCAAAATCGGTATTAGACCGCATGCCCTAGGAATCAGGCCAAGACTAAACACACTTCACTCAGAATCCTTTAAGAATGAATCCTGTCTCACATACACTTTTTAAAAAAGAGATCCAGGCCTGAAAAGATGACAAAAAAATGCTGTAGCCACTAAACTAACCAATTTTCAAGAAAAGCGATTTTTTTTAAAACCACATTTTTAAAAGTCAACATGTATTAGTTAGTATCCTAGTAATAAGATATATTGCACCCTCAAATAATACTTTGAGATGTTTCAAGTTCTCTAATTGGGGCCAGAAATAGTGTTTCTCATCTGTATAGAGACATTGTTTGTTTCACCTCTGCATCCTTTCCCAGAACAAACTGCACGTTTTACTAGACAGCATCCCAAGGATGAAAGCCACAACTAATGCTGTTGATTTCAAAATAAATAATAACCTCAATGTAATGGTGTAATCTAAAGACAGGCACACTCTAGACTGAGTTTTCTAGACATGAAAATATTCGCTCTTGCATAGTTGCAAGCTCAGACTGCACAGAGGGTTGCCCCAGGATAGAGGGGGTTGGCGGCTGGGGTGGGGGAGAATGGAGTTCGGAGCAACATCAAAAACAAAACAGGAGTGGAACAACTGTCTGTCAAGCATGACCTATACTTTTATAAAGATCATGGCTGATCTACTCAGGTCTCAATTCCTCTTTCAGCCTAGCTCCTCACAGACCTCAATCCCTCGGTACTTCAAAAGGTTACAATTCATGAGAGTTTGGGTTAAAAGCAACATTGCAGTTTTAAATCACAGAGAGGTTGTGAGAAAACATATATCCTGAAATTGGATACTTCTCACTCACTTCAGAGTTGTTGGATTCAAAGCAATTCAGTTGAATGATCCCATCTGGAAAGTATCTGTTGACTTTTCTGCACTCTGCCTCTAGTGAAACATGAAGCTACCCACCCAATTAAACGTTGGAAAATACCTTATGGGTTAATGTGATCTGCTAAGCACACTTTTTTAATCTCCAAAGCTGGTTTCAGATCCAACTTAATTTTAAAGTTTAATTTCCCTACATTCGCTACAAATAATTCAGATGAAATGAGCTTAGCACTTTAGCACCTTACTAAAAAAAAAAGGGAAAATTCATATATTCACATCTTGGTTCAAGCATCATTACCACAAATAGTTGGAAAGTTCTTGGAACACTACTTTTCTACATAGTACTTCTATAACAGGAGATTACCGGAGTCATGTCATTAAGCCTCTTGTTATATTTCCCAGTAAAAGTCTGCATTTTAATAGAGACAACAGGAGTGTCACCTACTGGCTGGAGAGTTGACAAAAGCCCTGCATGTCTCTTGCAAGACAGGTACATGACATTAAGTGGCCTCTCCACTGCAACAAGAAAAACAAGGGTTTTTATATGACTATCCAATTCATCACCATGTTTATGTAACTTGGAAACAAAAATAAACATAACCTCTGAACATCATACACTTTCAGAAGTAACAGCATTTCATGTTAATCTACCTGCAGCCTTGCTCCTCAATCAGATTGAATTATTATCCTTTCGAATTAATTAGGATACTTGGGGGGGGGGGGGGGGGGAGGGGGGGGGGGGAAAGAGAGAGAGAGAGAGAAAGAGACCATCTTATCTCATTAAAATGAGCCTCCCCCATAGCACAGGGATTTAATATTGACCAACAAATCTGTTTATTCAGAAAGTCAAATAAAAAGATTTAGTACAACAATTAAACTTGAGAAATGAAGGTCAAAGGCATGTCACAGGTGTCAGTTACCAAGCTTTGCTGTTTTTAGCTCTCCAATGACATCTTACATCAATCAAAAAAGGTTTCACTCTGCATCAGTGTTACACAAGTGTCCCTTCTTCCTTCTCTAAGCAGCCTATATAAAACTCAACACTAAATTTTTTCAGAAGGCAGGCAGGTTCGTTGGGATAAAAATATAGTCAATTAAATAGGACATCCATGCTTAAAAGTGGAGTGCAAATTAAGGCATGGAATGGCATGACCAGGACAGGAACAGTGTAGCACAGCATGAAAATTCAAACTGGATGCAAAAATATTTTGCTATAAAAATTCTCAACTCATTATTATCCACTTTCCCAATTTGTATTTGGTAGTTTTGGTCCAACGTGTTGCTGCCACACAAGTTTGCTCTTTTAGTAAATACTACAAATAATTAATTTTAATGACTTAAGAATGGCAGTGCCTTCAAAACCTATTACTATAACATACTAACATTAACATCTTTCTTTGATGATTACTTCAGGTGTTGCTATGACAATACTAAGTCCTAACATTTCAGTTACATTAGGCTTAGATAGTCATAGATCCGTAGGGATATGGTTGAACGTGTAAGGGGTAATTTTAAGATAATTTTGCAGGTCACAGCAATTATTCAGTCTTGAAATGGATTTTTCTTAATGGACTTCAAGCTTGCCAATCTAATTACAGAAGATATATCATTTTAAATTATGGTAATACAATTGTTTCAAGATTCACATAAAACCAAGCCAAGTTTTGCCCACTTAAGACTAATAGACCTCTCCCAACTTGAATACCATTCACTTTAAAAGGCCTCATTAGCTTTCAAAGAGAAAAAAATGTTGGCATTTCTTTTCACAAAGTACTGTATAGCAGCACAGTGACATTACAGAACTTCTCAATTTGAAGTAAAGAAAACAATGGCATCCACCCATTACCAATTACACCCTATCAGCATTTTGCGCAACTTGCGTGGAATCTAGTAATACAGCCCCCTGTTGGTTTAATCCTGACTTTATGTAACAAAGAATCATTGCAAACATACAATACAATATTTTCGGCTGTCATGATGAACAGTGGTACATAATTCATTTCAGGTGGAATGGCAAATAAAATGCACTACACAGAGCTTGATCTACAAAGGAACCTTACCAACGATCTGTCCTTTGTCTGATTAGTTGATCGAACAACTGGTAGACTTGCTCGCAAACGGGTCCCTCTGTTAAAGGGTTTGACGCTTCTGGTTCCGCCATTGCCTCGAAGGAATCTGCTGAGGCGACAGAAAGATGTTCAGCCTGGTCCCCGAGACCAGACTGGGAGCTCTTAAATGTTTCGGGCTTCTACTCTGCAAAGATAAACAGGGATTTTTTTTTTTAAACTTACTATAAAAGTCACACTACAAAAGATCTTCATGTAACCAAAGTTCAGATACAAACCTGAAATAAGACAAGCACAATTTCTGAATAGCATGCACTGTTAGAAGTGACAGCATTTCATGCTAATCAACTGCAGCCATACTCTTTATTCAGATTCAATTGAATATTTTTTGAATGGATATATTTTCACAATAGCAGACAGCAACTTTGGCAAGGACTGTAGCAGAGTTCGACCTTACACTAAAATCTGCAATAGCAAATCTATAATCCAGAAGTACCATTACTTACAAAACCAAATGCCCTTCCCCTTTACTGGATGAATTGGTCTAACGAGTGAAAGGTGAATGTTATAAATACTGGGAGTATGCTTAGACATTAGTCTGTACTTCTCTAAGACTAATGCTTGATTGACCATTTGAATTAACTTTATGAACCGTGAATCTCCAATCTAGGCAAAGGGTCGGTGTAGTGATTGAAATGAGGTTAACCAGGTAGATCACATAGATTTTAGATTAGATTACTTACAGTGTGGAAACAGGCCTTTGGCCCAACAAGTCCACACCAACCCTCTGAAGAGCAACCCACCCAGACCCCATTCCCTATACACCTTAACACTACAGGCAATTTAGCACGGCCAATTCACTTAAACTGCACATTTTTGTACTGTGGAAGAGAATCCGGAGTCAAAACCCACGCAGACCATGGGGAGAATGTGCAACTCCTGAGGCGGGATGATGAACACGGGTCTCTGGCACTTGTGAGGCAGCAATGTTAACCACTGTGCCACTCACAGAGTAGGAGTTCCCCGATTCAGGGTGTTAACTTGGTCCAATCAGGGAGACCTGGCTAACAGATATAAACAGTGAGCGTAAGTGGTCCAGGCAGCGGGCCGTGGAAGGGGGGTCATTAGGGCAGACTGCCTGCCCCTCTTCCGGGGTTACGTTAGAGCCCGGGTGTCCTTGGAGAAGGAGCACGCGGTGTCCACAAACACCCTGGAGTCGTTCAGGGAGAGTGGGGCGCCGCAGGGAGTGGAGTGCGTCATTTCTCCCTCCAACTCTATTTTGATTTAGTCCCTACCCTCCCTTCACTGTTTTGATCACACAGCATTGCCCTGTGGTTTGAAGGGCAGTGCTTGTCACTGGGCCACTCGGGTGTTTTTCATATCTTCCTGGTGGTGGCAATTGAGTAAAGATTCGTGCACCTTGTGTCTCACATCTACACACACACACACACAATGGGTGCTGGGGAGAAAAATGAGCACTACCGCACTTAGGTTGGCTAGTGTGGGGGTTAAATAAAATATTTTTAAAAATAAATAAAGAAAAAAAATAATAATAAATCTAAAAATCCCCCCTTCACTATTTTGCATCACACAAAAAAAAAGAGGAAAAAAAAAAATAATTCAGAGGGAAAAAAACTAAGCACTACCGCACTTAGGCGGTAGTGTGGGGGTTAAATTTTGAAGTAAAGAAAAAAAAAATTAAACAGGAGATCCACTGCAAAAAAAAAGAGAAAAATAAAAAAAGAAAAGAAAAAAAAAAAGAGAAGAGAAAAATAAAAAAAAATAAACAGGAGCGTAAGAGGTCCAGGGCAGCAGGCCGTGGAGGGGGTCGTTAGGGCCGACTGCCTGCCCCTCTTCCGGGGTTACGTTAGAGCCCGGGTGTCCTTGGAGAAGCGAGCACGCGGTGTCCACCCACACCCTGGAGTCGTTCAGGGAGAGGTGGGCGCCGCAGGGAGTGGAGTGTATCATTTCCCCGTTCCAACTCTATTTGATTTAGTCCCTACCCTCCCCTGTCACCTTTTTGATCACACAGCATTGCCCTTTGGTTTGAAGGGCAGTGCTTGTCACTGGCTACTGGGGTGTTTTTCCTATCTTCCTGGTGGTGGAAATTGAATAAAGATTTGTGCACTTTGTCTTTCACTGTGTCTCACACCTACACCTACACACACACACACACACACACACACCATGGGTGCTGGTGAAAAAATAAGCACTACCGCAGTTAGGCGGTAGTATGGGGGTTAAGACTAAAAAAGGGGAGTGTCTTTGATGTGAAGGGCAGTGCTTGTCACTGGCCACTCGGGTGTTTTCCTTTTGAGAATTGGATCAAAGAAAAAAAAATAAACAGGAGCGTCATAAAGATGTATAAACCTGCTGTCTTTCACTTTCTCTCACACCTGCACACATCATGGGTGCTGGGGAAAATATAAGCATACCACTTAGGTGGTAGTTTGGGGGGGGGGGGAAAACAAAAAAAAAGATATATACCTATGAGATTAAAAAAAAGAAATGTATAAACAGGAGTGTCAGAGGTTCTACCCCTCTAGGAGCCGGCTCTAAGGTAGCAGGGGCAATGGACACGGAAGTGAAAGGTGACTTGGTGTTGGGATACTGGCCTTTGACGAGTTATTTCAGATAGCAAGACTAAATAATAATGGAAAGACATATTTCTACAATCACAAGACTTTGTTTTCCTGCTCTTTTCATCAAAAGAAACTGAACCATTAAAAAAAAGAATGGAATAACGAACTACTACATCTGGACATCTCTGAATGCCATTTTGAAAGCTGTTCAACAGATGGTGTGCATGTAGTGCGATTGACCTTGGCTATTATCTTGTTTCTCTATTTTCAGTAAACCATACAATCTCTACTGCCTCAAAGCGTGGCTGAAATAAAAGAAATTATAACAAGGATTATGTCCAACTATATAGTTGACGGAAAGGAACATCACGTGGATGTGGGAATAATGAAGGTAAATATAAAATTGGCCAATCTGATTTTGTACAAAAAAGGTAAAGAATTAGCTGGTTTGTGTTGCAATTTCTATGTACTTCTATACAACAGCAAAGAATATGCCAAGGAACTACATCAAAGGCCTGCATAACATTTCACATTTTAAATTCCCTGTCATGTAGTAAATAAACATCATAACCTAAGCTGACACTTTTGGAAATCAATGTGCTATTCAGCAACTGCATGGACAATCAGATTATTTCTCATTTAAATTAGTTCATGAAATTTTAAATTGTTCAATTATATTTTCATTATTGTTACACAGCTATTGTGTGTTCCCAAAATAGAGCTTTACAGCTTATTCATATAGGAATAACCTTTCTGAAGGGCAATTCTCTCCACCTTTTACCAGGACTTCAGTGCAAATGATTGTTGTTGCAGAGATTCACAACTGGATAAGAAGTGTACACTTTAAACAAACAGTCACACAACATCACAACATGACAAGTTCTCATTTAAAAGGGTACCTGCCTTGCTCTCAATTATTCTGTAAATACAACAGAGTCAGTGTGGCATGTTCAATCGGTTATGCTCAAGTAATATATACCCACAACAGTAAGCACAGAACCAGATGATATACAGGTCTGAGATATTATAGGGGTATTATAGAAATGCAAGTTTTTGCTAATAAACTTCAAGACACTTGTCTCAGTCATGAACTAACAAAGGGCAATACTCAGGCCCTATCATACTGGCAGTTTGGCATAAACGACCATTAGTTTTTTTTGCTGAAATTGTAGTGGGGTTGGTAGGGGGAGGTGGGGGGGGGGGGGGGGGGGAGGGGGTGGTGTAAGAAAGAAATCAGGAATAGAAATTCCAAGCAACAGTATTTTTTATTCAGTATATAACTCCGTTGACAATTACAGTCTTCAAGTCATCACAACCATAGTTGGCGTTAGAAAGTGGACTGTTTTATCATTTCCCGTTCAAGATGATCAATGTTGGATACACATAATTGCATCCAACACAAACTGGGAATGGGAAAATCAATCAAAAATAATCTTGCCTATCATGTTACAAATTGTCATTCATTCATCCAGCCAGTATTGGTAGAACCCTCAACTACTGTTTGCAGCTAAGTAACTTTTAAAAAATGAAATGACTGTGAAAGATGATCATGTTGGTTCAAATAATAACTACAGATTCTAACTAAGTTTCACCCGTATGAAAGAAATTGAAGGGGACAGAACAATGATTCAACTGATCTGCTTATAATTCATTGCCAAGAAACAATGGCTATTGAAATGAAAATATGGATAGCTCTTAAAACAAATTTTAAAAGTCACTCAAAATCTAACTCCTCCTGAGGCCAATCCCCAAAGAAGCAAGCATGTTTAACTCTCACATGCATCTCAACACAAAAATCAGATCACTCATGAGTCCTATCATCCATGTTTAGTAGGTTAAATTAGTTAGGACTAAAAAGAGAAAACATAACACTCCTTCTGGATTTGAATTATAGTTTGGAACTACAAAAGGAAGTAAAGATGTATCAGTCTGAAATATAATATTCCCTGTTTTGGTTCAAAATATACACTTGGCTCCCCGCCTTCCATGCCATTGCTCAAATGACAACACTACGTTGGTGGCAAAATTCCTCCAGACCTTGGCTGCTGGTTAGAGCACCAGCATCAGACAATTCCTTCCCATCTTTTAGACTACCACTCAGGGTAGTGCCTAGTCCCCATACAGAATGCTAAGCTGACAGCCCAGTTGGAATTTGAGAAATCCACAGGTACAAATCCAAAACTTCTAATCCATGCAAGTTAGTGTTCCAAAGTTAACTGTTTTATCCTTACAAGTCTAGTTTTAAAACTGAAGTGTTTCAATCTATTTTGCAAAATAAAATCAGACCATTGGAGGCTGTAAGTTAAATTGCCAGACATTAATGTAATCCTGTGGAGCTTACATCAGTCGTTAGGCTCCAATCAGACAAGCAGACAGTTCCAATCCAAAGTGCAATTGTTTTGACAATTTTAAACTGTGTTAGGAGATGCAGGCACACTTACTGTCAACTGAAAGCAAAAAAAAGGAAATGAAATACTAACTCGCTGAGATATCTCAATTTTCATCAAGAATGTTTGCATATCAAGCTCTGACTGAAGAGAGGCCAACATGCATTGCAAAGTCTGTGATTGACAAAAAGAATAAAAAATGAGGGTTAGGCAGAAAAACATTTCTAAAATTAAATCTGAGAAATGAATCCTGTATAAGTGATTTTAAAAATGTAAAATGTAACAAATACATAGTGTTTCACATCAGCTTTTTGTACAGCACTTACCTACAACACACCGTCTCGATTTTTATAAAATTTAGATTCACAACCAAAATACGAAAGTTTTTGTATTGCATTATCAATTCTATTAATTGAACAGATGAGCACAGAATGTGCTATATTGAATAAAAACATAAAATGGAACCAAATGCAAAAGTACAAAAATGGAATCAAGAAAGTTATTTTCCCTGAAATACAATCAAACTTTTAGGAAATGACATTTCAATAGAGATGGGCACAACAAACAAAAACTCTCCTTTTGACAATAAGAATTAAAGTTATCCAGCAGAACAGATATTTAAATAAGACATACTCTTCCAGGTCACAAGTCTGTACAAGGAAAATTTAATAAAGCAACAAAATTTCAACACATACTTTTGCAAACTGATGGTTAAGTCAGTTAATACAGTGTCTCTGTGCATCAATAACAAGTTTCCATCAAAATATTACAACAATGACTTTCATGGGAAAAGATATTACTTATATAATTCAGCCTGCATAAGCTTGTACACTTAAAACATATGGTCTATGAACTTTGAATCATGTTTGCATAGAATTAAATAGATGCCTGCAAAAAAGTCTTTTCTTGAGAACTTTTTCCTCAATGGGAATGATGTCAAGTTCTGAACAGTGTATGGATGACAATTAGTGTTACAACCAATAAATTGATAGATACAATGACAGCAAAGTAACCTTCAGCATGTGATGCGGACTGTCTTTCAAAATGCATTCACTTGGTTAATCATCCTACCTGCCTTGAGAACGTGATGATCTTTGTTCTAAAGCTGGATATAACCGAACAACTTACTCAGCCTCAGCTGGCAGTAAAAAGCCAAACAAATTTGATTTGATTTATTGTTATCACATGTACTGAGATACAGTGAAAAGAATTGTTTTGCATTCTAACCATACAAATCATACCTTACATAAATACATAGGGTAATAGAACAGAATGTAGGATATAGTGCTACAGCTAGAGAGGTCTATTCCAATAAAAGGAGGTCTGTTCACAAGTCTGAAAACAGATGGGAAGAAGCTGTTCTTGAATCTCTCAGCTGAACATATTCATGTGGAACTCTACAAGCCTGCAGTCTTTCACATGCTAACAAAAGAAGTCACGTATACCCTCCATATGTAGTCTGGTTTAAGTATATAGTCCAGTTGATGCAACATTTTTTTTGTCACTTCACACCAGAAATGTCAGTTTTATATAAAAAATGCAATTTAAAATACAAACGATGCAAATGTATAGTTAACCAAAAACAAAAAAAAAATGCCAGAGATCACAACAGGTCAGGCAGCATTCTATGGAGAAAAGCAAGCTAAATGTTTCAAGACTAAATTACTCTTCTTCAGAGCTGTGACCTCCAGCGTTTTTGGTTTTCATTCAGATTCCAGCACCTGTAATAATGTGCGCCTGCATAGTTAACTAGTCGGGTTCTCTGATCAATTAGCATAACCACTCAACTGCCATACCACTTTCAACATCATGCTCTTTAGAGGATGATAAGCTCTGACTTAACCTAATGTATTGCATTTAAAGAAATGTGTAATTAAGAATAGGAGTGGACAATTCACCCCATGAATCTGCTCTGCCATTTAATTAGTTCACAGCTGATTAATATCACAAATCTACCTATTACCTTGACATCCAGCAAAAAGAAAGAACTTAGCCTTAAAATGTCAGAGCAAATTTCTTGGCAATTACACAAATTTCATCATTCAGGATACTTCTAATCATTCCTGTTTGTGCATGTTTGTCAGATAAGAGTAATTCGAAGAAACTTGTGAATAGATCAACTGAAAACTTGTATAAAAATTGATTCAGTATAAGATAACCCAGCAATGTGTTTTTGTATTGAAATGGCAGGCAGGAAAAGCCCACCTAATCCATTTCCTTGCCTGCTGTACACCTGTGATGGACAGAGCAAACAACCAGTCACTGCCATCACTGCCCCATCCCACACACACCTTCCCCCCCCCCCCCATGCCAGTTCTCATACCATCTGCCAGGAGAGACAAAGAAAAACCCAAAGTCAACATTCATTTGCCTGCAGGATGTTTGCACAACATAGGGACATTAGCAAAGGAATTGTGTTATTATGGTTAACAACAGAATCAGAGCTACATGACAGGCAGAATAATCTGCAAGTACAGATGTTCATAATGCTACAGTACTTTTGTCAGATATGCAAACAAACAATGCATGGTTTCATAATATAAAAATGGTAGATAAATCATCAGGAGCTGATGTAATGTATCCCAGAAAGTCATGGGAAGTAAGGGAGGAAATTACGAGACCCCTCACAGAAATATTTGCACTAACTATGGATGAGGTGTCCGATAAAGCTATAACATTAGCCACCGTCCAGTTAAGAAAGATTGCAAAGAGAAACTGGACAACTGTAGACCTACGAGTCTGACTTTGGCTATGGGTAAATTGAGAGGTGATTATGAAAGATAGGATTTACGGACATTTAGACAGGCAAAAATTGATTAGGGATAGTCAGCATGGTTTTTGGTAAGGAAAATCATGTCTTACAAACTTGATTGAGTTTCTGAGGAAGTTACCTAAAAAGATTGATGATGGCAGAGCAGAAGATATTGTTTATTGGATTTTAGTAATGCCTTAGACAAGGTTCTGCATGTTAGTTTAATTACTAAAGTGGAGTCAAATTGGATTCAGGATGAGTGTGCCAATTGGATACGTAATTGGCTTAACGACAGAAGACGGTAATGGTGGGGGATTGCTTTTCAGACTGGGGGCCTGTGACCAGCAGTATTCCACAGCGACTGGTTCTGGGTCCACTTTTGTTTCTCATTTATGTAAATGATGTGGATGAGAACACAGAAGTCATGGTTTGCAAGTTTGCAGATGGCAAGGTATAGTAGACAGTGAAGAAGATTTTCTAAGATTACAGAGGGATCTTGATTAAGTGGGTCAATAGACTAAAAAAGGCAGATAAAATTCAATCTAGGTAAATGCAAAGCAATGCATTTTGACACAATAAACAAGGGTAGGGCTTAGACAATTAATGGTAGGGCCTTTGGTAATGTTGTAGAACAGAGGGAGTAGGGGTGTAGGTGCATAATACTTTGAAGTTTCCATCACATTTAGACAAGGTGGTTAAAAAAGGAATTTGGCACAGCTGTCTTCATTGCCCAGTCCTTTGAGTACAGTTGTGAAAGTCATGTTGAGGTTGCATAGGACATTGGTGAGGCCTCTTCTGGAATACTGTGTCCAGTTCTGCCCTGTTATAGGAAGGATATTATCAAGCTGGACAGCGTTTAGAAGAAACTTACCAAGATGCTGCCGGGTATGGAAAGTTTGAGTTATAAAGAAATGTTGGATAGGCTGGGACTTTTTCCACTGGAGAGTAGGAGGTTGAGAGGAAACCTTATTAGAAATTTATAAAATAATGAGAGGTATAGATAGAGTTGAAGGAGAGAGGATAGAGATTTAACTTTGCTTGTTGTCTGAATGGGGTCCTTCAAGTTCATTAGCTGCTGTTTTAGTGTTTGGTGGGTTTGTGGGCTACCATGATGCCAAGAGGTCGGAGTAGTTTGGCAATCATTTCCGAGATGTCTTTGATGTAGGGGAGAGTGGCTAGGGTTTCTGGGTGCATTTTGTCTGCTTGTTGCCCAAGATATTGGTGGACTGTGCTCATTGGGTACCCGTTCTTTTTGAATATGCTATATAGGTGATTTGCCTCTGCTCTTTGTCGTTCCTCTGTGCTGCAGTGTGTGGTGGCTCATTGAAATAATGCTCTAATGCAGCTTCATTTGTGGGTATCAGGATGATTGCTTCTGTAGTTCAGTATTTGGTCCACGTGTTGTTTTCCTGTAGATGCTGGTTTGAAGTTTCTCATTGGCTGTTCGCTCTACTGTGACATCTAGGAATGGCAGTGTATTGTTGGTTTCCTCTTTAGAGAATTTTATGCCAATAAAAGGATATTATGGATGGTCCTGAAGGTTTCCTCTAATTTGTTTTAATGACGATGAAAGTTTTATCCACGTAGCAGACCCAAGGTTTGGATGGCTGGCAGAGCTGTTTGTTACAGTCTCTGTCTTAATGCTTCTGCTAAGAACCCTGATAAATTGGAGATCCCATGGGTGTTCTGTTGGTTTGTCTGTAGGTTTTGTTGTTGAAGGTGAAGTGGGTAGTAAGGCATAAGTCCACGAGCTTGATGACATTGTCCTTGCTGATAAAGTTGGTGGTGTTTGGTGTATGTGTCTTTGGTTCAAATGTTTTAGTCTTTGGTGTAGCTCCTTGGCGAATCTGTACATTGGTGCTCCAGGTAGTGAGAATATGGGTCTGAGGGGGGCTCCTGGTTTCCGAATTTTGGGTAATCCATAGAAACGTGGTATGTTGGATCTGTCTCATTCCATTTTTGGGAAGCCTGTCTTATTTCTGAATTTTTATTTTGAGTAGCGCTGTAATTTAGTTCCCTAGCTGTGGGGTCAAGTCTATCATCACCTGTTGGTAAGTGTTCATATCTGCAAGCAGTGCATTTGCTTTCTCAATGTAGTCTCTTTGGTTTAAAATGGCTGTCAAGTTTCCTTTGTCCGCAGGTAAAATAACAATGTTTTTATCTTATTGAAGTCCTTCTAGTGCTTTCTTGTGTGTCTGGAGTGTTTTTCCTTCCTTTTTACTGGTGCGATTATCTGGGTAAAAACAATAACTGCAGATGCTGGAAACCAAATACTGGATTAGTGGTGCTGGAAGAGCACAGCAGTTCAGGCAGCATCCAACGAGCAGCGAAATCGACGTTTCGGGCAAAAGCCCTTCATCAGGAATAAAGCTTTATTCCTGATGAAGGGCTTTTGCCCAAAACGTCGATTTCGCTGGTGCAATTGTCTGTCTAACCTTTCTCTCTCTCTCTCTGGGATCCATCTCCAGATATCATTTCTCCTCCTCCCACAACCCCATCTCTTCACTGGCATAAACACACACCATTTCCTTGCTGCCTTCAGTTCTGAAGTGGAGCACTGGATCGAAACATTAACTTTCTCCACAGATGCTGGGTTTCTCCAATTTGTTTTTCTAAAAACAGATTTCAAATAACGAATTCACTATATTGAAAACAATACAGCACTTAATGATGTTTGATGGTGTGAATACACATTACACTCACATTTCACAAATGTTCCAGACTCCACTGCAGGATTCCAATTCATTTCCAGACTTATAATTCTGGTGTACTTTCAAGAGGTTTCCAGAACACTACATTGCTAGTCACAGAATGCAAATGAGGAGCAGAGATAAGTCATTTGGCCCTTTGAGACATTCAAAAGCATCATGGCTGACCTGTTGACTTTCAAAATTCACAGTCTCATTTACCTCGGATAACCTTTGATTCTTCTGCCTAACAAGAATCTAGCTCAGCATTGAAAATATTCAATTATCCTGCTTCCACTGCCTTCAGAGGCAGAGTACAGAGGAACCTCAATTATCCAAATTTCTGATTACCCAAAGCTGATCTCAAGGTCCCGATGGAAACACCTCTTCGATTATAATGTTTCTAACACTGATCGCATTCTTGTTTACAATGATTTCTGCTTCTTGAAATGCTGCTGAGAACAGTCCTGGACATCGATGGGAACTCAGGCACCATCTCCAAATGTCAGACTACCTGTCTCCCCCCCCCCACTTTCTCCCCACACTTTCCATGGACTTCTACATAGGGGTTTACCCTAAACCACCCTTCCGCAGATAATCTCGCCAACATAGTCTTGTGCAGGGCATAGGTGGAAGTTGTCAAAAAGTCGCAGTAAAATAAGTGTGTCTGTGTGTTATTTTGAGACTCTCCCCTCAAAAGGCAGCAGCCATCTCACAGTTGGTGTCCAGTGCGGGAAGGCCGGGGCCGGGGCCCACCCTTCTGTATTCCAAAATCAGACAGAAAGAATTTCCTCTTACCTTTGTCCTAAAATAAAGTGACCTCTTCAGGATTTAAATGGTGCCTGTAGTTCTACATTGACCCATAAGAGGAAACATCATTTTCCAATCCATTTTGCCACAACTGTTCAGGATCTTACATATTACAATTAAGCCATCTTCACTCTTCTAAACTCCAGTGAAAACATGCCCAGCCTGCTTAACCAAACCTCTCTAGACAGCCTGTGCATTTCAAGACACTAGCCTAGATCTTGAGCAATGGCTATGTTCATTGAATTACCAACACACATGTCTAGTCCAGAAATGTGCCCCATGGCATTCCTGTAGAGAATCTGATGTAGTGGAAAAGAGCGAGGGGAAAAGAGGCCATGCCCACTCTAAGGCTCTACTTGGCATATGGTAATCACAGATGTGTCATGGATTGGTGGCGTAGAGGTTTGACACAATTATACAGCTACACAGATTCTAGACTCAGATTAAAACAAAACTAAATTTCCTTGTTAACTACCAGAGTTAAATATTACAGAACTGTCTGATATTGCAGACTTTAGCCTGGAATAGGGACATTTGTGGAATGTCCATTAAGCAGGGGAGCTGCTCAACAGAATTTTAAACTTCCCAGGTAGTTCCATCATCAGGGTTCCCAAAGTGTCCTATTTGGTCATAGTTTCAGTCTCCAAAGGATCCACAAAACAAAATGAAACATTTGCCCAATACAAAACGTTCCCAACTATCACAAATGTGACTAAAATTGTCTCTCCAACACATGCCCCATTTGCAAACAACCTTTATTTATATAATTTGCATTTGCTTCTAGCCCTAACTGAAGGTCTCCTTTTATTACAAACTCCATTCAAGCTCTGGTCTCTACTTCTATTTGGATGTGTTTTGAGATTCCTCTGTTGTATCATAGCTTTTCTTGTGCAAGAATCACTCAGACTCACTGTTAGCGCTCACACATTCTTACTGTCCACTCTTGTATCCCATCCCATTCCATCTGTCCATGGATCTCGCTTCTTGACCATCTTGAATATTTACCCAATGTTTAAATTACCAATACCATTTCTTGGTACTCTCATCCCTCCATGCTCTTGACCCTTATGAAATATATATCACACGTCCCAATTTAAACAAATGGCCTTTGGGCAATGATAGCCCTTTCTATGCATCATGACAACTCAGCCAGTCAGTCTGTGATCCATGTACAGAGAGTCTCAGAATCTGAATAGCTGGTAGGAGGCACAGTTTGTAAGCAATCTCAATTAACTAAGAGAAACAGTTTAATTACCATGTTGGATAATTACTACCTAACCATCACATCCTATTAAAAAGTGCAGTTAAAAAAAATGGAATAAAACATAATCCCCTCTCAGGCAGGGATCAATCACCAAAGCATAGATGATCATTTGCAATCTTTCCCAAAGACTAATTGTTAGGGCAAGTGTTCCTAAAAACATTAATCATGACCTCTGATGGTATTTCAGGATGTGATTTTGCAGTCAAGAGTTCCAAGGCAATGACAGCTGCCAAACAGATCAGACTGCACGTTAACAATGGCGAGATTCCTTTAAATCCTAGTGTTTCTTTCTAATGGAAGGCATGTCTTACATGGACAGAACTTTCAAGACTGATTGCTGTCATGAAAAGGGAGATACTTGTTTTAAAATAAAACATCTGCAATTTAAACAATTTCTACCCTTCTAAATGTCTCTGTCTCACTGACATCCCATATTTAGCAGCTGAAGCAATTCTGACCACGTCCTCCATCTCCACCCATCCCTTTCCTGAAGTCACATGAAACTGTATCCTCTAACCACCTGAAACAAATCCAACTGCCTGTGCCAGTGCAGTCATTAACTTGCAATTTGATTGATCTGGTAAGATTTTATGCAGCATTTCATCCATCACATTACTCTTTGTGAATATTGCAACAGAAAGTCTTTTCATGAAATGAATTTTAAAACTGCAATGTTCATGTTTTCACAGGTCTCTGAACTTGCCATTAGTAAATTTCCCCTCCATGAATAAGAAACTCAATCTGGACTCAATCCATTGTTACATTACTTTATTGACAAATCACCCTTTTCACCCTTACCATGTTTTGCTGTGGAAAGACTAAATTTTGTTGCAACGTTTTAAAGTGTAAAGTGAAAACATTTGTATTCCACACCATTAGATCAATGACAATGCCTTCATTCAACACATTTCCATTGGAAGCCTTACAATAGGAGATGGCCACGTCCCCTGATCATTGTTACATAGAGATTAATGCAAAAATGTGAACTAAGATAGACCTTCTTTAAATTTTCCAAGTTTAGGCAGCACAGCCTTAAGATTGTTTTTACACCTAGAAGTGCTCTTACACACAATGGCATGATTTGTTTTTCCCCACCACCAAATCACACTGATACTTTTCAGTTATTATCCATGACCACTAAAATCACCTGTGTTTCACATTCTGATAAGGGCAATGTAGATTTTTTTTTAAATTAACCTGCTCAGATATGTTACAACATATCTCTGGAGCAGAAGGGACTTGACCTTCGGCCTCCTGGCTTAGAGGGACATTATCACTGTGCCACAACAGGATTTGCAGTAGCTTGGATTTTTTGGTTTTAAATTGAATTTGAATATCACCATCTGCTTTGGTGGGGTTTGAACCAATGTCACCCTGAGTCTGTGGATTACTAGTCCACTGTCATTAACGGAGACAGTGGCACAGTGTAAATGGTTAAAGGATGGGGACACTTCACATTGACTTGGAGATTTCCTCAACCTGTTCAGAATTATTATTGCACACCTCTGGAGCACATGAAACCTTCTGGCACTCATGCCTCAAAAAGGTAGGGACACTACCACCGAACCACATGAGCCCCCATAACAAGGGCAAAACTGATATTTCTAAATAGAACTGTTCATGCACATTGTGAAATGATTGGGGCTGGTCTGACGTGAACCCAAACTTCTGGCTCAAAAAGGTAGTGCACTACCACTGTGCCACAACAGCCTCCTTAACAAGGGCAGTGCAGATTAACCTGTTCAGAGATATAACAAGGACAATGCAATATTTTTCTTCTGAATTCTCATCACTTGATGCCATAAATACTTACCTAACATTCTATTGAGAGTGTCTTTTTTAAATTGAAGTGCAATAAATAGCTTAGTTGGATAGCCAATAAAATCCTTGACTTTCCAAAAACAATTACCTTTTTGTAAAATAATCTCTCAAGACAGTAAGTCAGTACTAAGGAACCAGCTTACCCATTTGAATAATCATTTTTAGCGACCTCAATGTGCTATCTTCTGGAAAGCTAAAACAAAGAAAATTTTAATATTCCTTAACTTTATGTAAATTCTCACTTCTGAATTAATCTAGATAATATCCTAACCAAACTGCACAACACACTGAGGTTCAATCACTATTCACACAACAGTCAAGAGAAACTACAACTATAACATTAACACCAGATTGAAGTTTCTTGTTGGTAGCTCAACTCCTTCAGGCTGCTCATCATAACTTTGAAATACTCGGCATCATGAGACATTTTAAAGAATGCTGCCGTCCCAACGGAAACGGAAAATTGGAGAAGTTGGCCAATTGAGTTGAGAGTGTGACGCTAGAAAAGCACAGCAGGTCAGGCAGCATCCTAGTAGCAGGAGAAAGTGTGTTTTGGGCAAACGTCCTTCATCAGAATTCCTGATGACTTTCCTGCTCTTTGGATGCTGCCTGCCCAATTTGCCCTTAGAGCTTTCCACATCATTCAATAGGATCAACCAACCTAGTGCCCAACTCCTACATTGCTGTGGGTCTGGAGTCACATCTTGATTAGAGTAGGGGAGAATCGCTGATTTCCTTCCCATTTGCAGAACCCAGAAAGCAGGTTAACTAACCACTTTCTTAGCTGCAGACATTGATGTAGTTCAATACAAAAATGGGGAGGAAAGAGTGTCAGTTTGCTCTGCACTTTTCATAGGACATAATGATACTTTGTAACTTAATGAAGGGCAGAGGGGGAAGGGCAGAGGGGGAAGGGGGAAGGGCAGAGGGGGATAACTGTATTCACACACTTGCATCCTAACAATTTAAGTTGCTTGGGTATCAAGCATGTAATACATCATGGTTAGCCTTTGGAACACCTCTTGGCTGGGGTAACCAAAATGAAGTAGCCAAATATAGGAGACAGTAAGGATTGCAAATGCTACAAGTCTGAATCAATAGATGTGAATCTGGAAGAGCACAGCAGGCCAGACAGTATTGGAGGAGGAGCAGGAAAGTCAAGGTTTCAGGCAGAAACCTTGAGTCAGAAATGGGGAGGGGAGCCCAGAAATAAATGGAGTGGGTGGGTAGGTAGGTGGGATGGGATGGTGATAGGTGTATGCAAGTAGGGAGTTATTGTGATTGGTCAGTGGGAAGGGTGGAGTGGATAGGGGAGTTGGAATCTGGACAGGTTAGGATAGGTCAGGGAGGCAAGGGGGAGGGTTGGGGCTTGACATGGGATAAAGTAAGAGGGATTTTGAAGCTGGTGAAGTCGATGTTGAGGCCATTGGGCTGTAAGCTTCCCAGACAAAATATAAAAATGTGTTATTCCTCCAGTTTCTGTTTGGCCTCACTGGCAGTGGAGGAGGCCAAGGATAGACATGTTGCCGGGGAGTGGGAAGGGAAATTAAAATGGATGGCAACCTGAAGGTTGGTTAGTGCATACAGAGCACTAATGCTCCATGAACTAGTCCCAGAGTCTGCATTTGGTCACCTTGACATGGAGGAGACCACATCTGGAGTAATGGATGCAATAGGTGATATTGGATGAAGTGCAGGTGAATCTGTCGGATCTGGAAGGATTGTTTAAAGGTCTTGGATGGAGGAGAGATGGAGAGGTGTGGAGGCAGGTGTTGCAACTCCTGCGGTTGCAGGGAAAAGCTATCTGCTGCCCGAGAAACACAACCACCACATTATGCACGTACACCAAATGATATCACCCAAATTTACTCTCCCAACATGTCAATTTCCTCCATTGTTTTATATTTGCTCATCTGACAATACTGAACAATCTGACAATCAGAAGCTCTCCTTCAACTAAATGTGAAGGAAAAGTAAAAAGGCAAAGGCATAGTCTTCTATTGATACTACAAACTCAGCTCCCGAGCCAGTGACTCTATCTGCCTCCCCCAGCAAATGTCCAAATGCTGAACCAGTCTCCATACAACATGTATTTAACAAAGCTGAATTACCAATCACATAATTGCTATCCCCTCATAAAAAGGTTACTTATTTCCACACCTTTAACACATCCAATTTTACTGCTGCCTCAGCTCAAATGCTGCTAAAAACCCTCATCTAGTCTTTGGTCACATCCAGGCTCTGCAGATTCACTACAGTGCTGACCAATCTCCCATCTTCAAACCTCCAAAGTGGAGGTCATCAAAAATACTCTGCCTACATCTTAATCATAGCAAGTCCCATTTTACCCTGTGCTTGCTATCTGCAGTGGCTCAACAATGGAGACATTGCTGAATTGTAAGGCAGATGCAGAGTGGTTAACAAAAGGAATCAACAAATACAGGGTAACCAGGGGGAAAAAAAAAGTGGTCAGGGTCACAGACAGACCAACCAAAATCTTATTTAACAGCAGAACAGGCTCAAGGGATCAAATATCCTGTTCCTAGCTTGTGTGTGTTCAAGTGTCAAGTGTCTGTCTTTTGAAATAAAAAATTATCCAGAATAAGTTCAAAGATCCAAACTTGTTATCGATATATTTAACTGATACATACATCAGTAAAATGTTTGAATAAAGTGCCCTTATGTATCTAATGGAAATCTATAATATTCATTTCATGATTGTTTTCCTTTAATTCATTAAGGATTACATTATATACACACATTAGAAAATCTGAAAAATAATCACATCTGGAAATGTTGAGTTTGCACTGTAACAGATGAGCATTTATTAAACTCCAAATGTTACTAAGAAAACAAACAACTTCACACTAAGAATGAAACAATATTATTTCAAAGTGGCAGACTTCTAATTCGGAAAAGTCTCTGAAATTAATGGTAATGTTAACAAATACAAGTGTATTAACTGCACAAGCAAAAACTGAACATACTGGAAATCATTGGAGTAAGAAAATGTGAAATACATATAGAGATAGAAGCAATTTTACAGTTCTGCCCAACATCACAAGTCCCTGTATTTCTGATCATCGTGTTGCATCTTAGTGACATATTTGAGGTGCCAGCAAGATTTTCCACATGCCTGCAGATAATATTCAGATCCTCCTCTTCACCACTTCTTGCTCATTTCACTCCAAAAAGTCACGATGCTTTACGGACATGCCTTACCTGGACAAGAAGAAGTTTCCGCTAATTAAATATTGGGAAGACTGATTTTTTTTTCAGTCCACATCAGAAACTCCTTTCCACAGCTCTTGAAACTGAGGATTAATCAGACTATTTACAATCTTGGTAGTATTATATCTGACTTTGCAGAGCTCCTGACTACATAACTGCCCTGTCTCAAAACACCTGTTGCTCTCATTTATACCTTTGCTCATCAACTTTACTTCTGGCTGACCAGAGCCAGGTCTTCAAGTTATGATTGTCCAAAACTCCACTGTTAGAATTTTTTTTAAAATTCTTTCATGGGAAATGGGTGTTGTTGGTTAGACCAGCATTTGTTCCTATACCTATTTGCCTTTGAGGCCTTCAGTAGCCTTCTTTAACTGCTGCAGTCCATGTGCTATAATGCCATTACCAAGTGACACAGAAGGAACAGCAATAGATTTCCAAGCCAGGTGAATGGCCAGAATGGGAAATAAATAGATGGTGGTGTTGCCATGTATCTGCTGCCTTTGTCTTAAAATGGTAGTAGTTGAGTTGGAATGCTATCTAAAAAGTGCTTTGGTGAATGTCTGCAGTGAATTCACAGACAGCACATAAATATCTTAATTCTCACTACGTTTCACATTCCTATTACTCCCACGATCGCTTACGTACATGGGTTTTCAGTCAAGCAGCACCTAAGTTGACAAAGTATCTGCAATGCGGAGTGTGGTGCTGGAAAAGCACAGTCAGTCATGCAACATCTGAGGAGAATCGATGTTTCGAGCATAATCCCTTCAATATTCCTGAAGAGTTTATGCCCAAAACACCAATTCTCCTGCTCCTCAGATGCTGTCTGACCAGCTGTGTTTTTCCAGCGCCACACTCTTCGACTCTGATCTCCAGCACCTGCAGTCCTCACTTTCTGTGTTGCCAAATCCAAAAGTGCCAGGATTTGTTAAATCATTTTTAGATCAGAAAAGGTAATATAAGTGAAATTCAGAAGAACTAAAAAAAATCAACTGGTGACAAGCAGGGGTGTGTGTGTGTGTGTGGTGGGTAGGGAAGCAGGGAAAGGCATGCATTAGCTTCTTGAGTTCGAAATTGTGAACAGGGTCTGGGAGATGAGCTAATTTGTGCTTCCTCTCAAATCTTACAAAATTCACAACTTCCACTCCAGAATGTTTGACCTTCATGTGAAGCAGTCTCCAGTGGTCCTTTTCAAGAAAGCTGGATTAGTCATCATTAGTTGGCACAAAGGGACCGACCAGATACAGCACATAGGATTCAAAGCATGGCATAAATGAATTCTATGTATGGAAAAGGTGTCTACTGTACATTGTGTACTTTTTTAAAAGTCAGCATAAAAATTGTGTCACAAACATTGGGCTTCCACGGTGCCCTAATTGCTAATCTTCCCCTGGTAGGTGCATTCAGCCAGTATCCCATAAGTACCATTGAAAGCAGACTGTTGAATAAAACTTCATTTTTTGTACAGTGCTGAAAACAAACTGGTTCTTCCTTTGGTAACTTTACTTGTTGCTGTCTCAGACAAGTGTTTTGACTACAAAAACAAACTGAGTGCAGATTAATGAGGTTCTCCTGGCTTGCATCCACCAGTGTTCTGAAATAGACTTACCAAACAAAGATGCCAGGGAGAAAAAAAAAGTCACGAGAGAGAGAAAAAGGGCACAAAACAAGAACACCCTGCCCAAATGGCCCACATTATACAAGACCCCTTTCATCCTTCATTTAATTCTAACGTATCCTTCAATCTGCATAGCTTTCACTTCAGTCTAAATATGATATTGACCTGGAAGAAGTAAATTCAATATTCTAAATTGCTCTGCATAAAGGATGTTGTACAAAGGCTTCAAGAGTCTAGAGAAACCTTATGTCATCGTCATGGGGCTGCAAATCACTGAACATAAACCGCATACAATAGGCAATAATTGTTTTTTTTAAAACATAGAGACTTAGCAATGGAGTTATGAAAGTCTGCATTTGTTATTCAAGCCAAGAAAATACAAAGTTTTATTCAGCAGCTAAAGTTTAAAAATTGAATAAAGATTATGAGTTTGATGGTACACAGTTTTGAATTTGATGCAAAACTACTTTGAATGCAGAAAAGTTGACATAAACAACATTATGGCAACATCTTCACATGTCTTCACTGGAACTTATTGAGTGAAGACATCAAGAAAGTTCTACCCACAATTCTTTTGGAAACAAAATATCTTCATTCATCTCTATTAAGATATTGTATTGATCAAGGAACAACAAAACTTTACTCTGAAAACAGCTGAAACATTTAAACAGTTTTCAGTCCTAGCATTGCAATGCTTTTATTTGATCATGGGTTGTAGGAATCTCTGGCTAGGCCAACATTTAGTGTCCATTATTAATTACCCTTGAAATTGGTGAGTAGCTCCAGCACAGCTGGCGGACAGCAGGGAATCCCTCTGTAGTTAGTGCAGTTGGTCTAGCTTCCTTTCTTGAAGATGGTCACAATTATGGAATCTTTGAGGTATGGAAGCAGGCTGTATTTTGTCCAGCTGAGGCTATACATATATTCCAAGCGTACTTCTCTGCCATATTTTAAATATTCCAGCAGGGATCCCATCTGTGCTGGTAACCTTCTTGGTTGTCTGCTGCTGTCAGGTGGCCTTTTTCACATCCTGCTGGGATAGGGTCATGTGGAGGTGGCGACAGGTACTGTAGTGAGGGAGGTGTTGGAGAGCACCCACATAAACGGCTGATTCTTGACAGTGGTGACCTTTAACATGCCCCCTCTCTGCTTTTGACAACTCCACTCTGTTCTTATCTCAGTGGAGTAGGTCCTTGGATAGTTCAGCTGTAAACAGACTTGATGTGGGGAGATTTAAAAAAACAAAAAAAAAGACTCATGTCATGGCTGTTGGCCAGTTTCTGGATTTTGTGCAATCTCCATCCACCATCTGTTCTTTAGGTCAATGAGTTTCATTGGATCTGGATACTTGTCTGGAACCGGTTTTCCTTCCTTTGCATGGGAAGGTCATTGTGAGAAATCTTAATCACCTCTCAGTGGCCAAAAAGATTCCTCTTGGAGTTGCAATGCAGATTGAGTAGATATTATCTTCATAACAAGATAAGCCAAGCCAAATCCAAGCAAAGCGCGGAGAGCAGTAGCAATCTACATGGTTTTATTAGATCAAAGGAGGCCAATGTCAACTAGGAGGAACTATGGACCATTTACCTCAAATTTGGCTGTTTGTAGAAATTAGTCACAATCTGTGCAATAGCATGCAAATTAGG
This sequence comes from Chiloscyllium punctatum, assembly GCF_047496795.1. NCBI lineage: Eukaryota > Metazoa > Chordata > Chondrichthyes > Orectolobiformes > Hemiscylliidae > Chiloscyllium > Chiloscyllium punctatum. The sequence goes on along the minus strand of NC_092746.1, from coordinate 85,095,741 downwards.
ATCCCTACCAATTCGTCCACCATTGACACTGAATGCAAAACTGGAATCAAACAAGACTGGGTCATCAAACCTCTCCTGCAAAATTCCTTGTTGCAAATTTCCATACTATGCCCATAACGATTCCTGCTGGAGTGGAATTGATCTACAGAATGTGGGAAGCCATTCAAACTGCACTACCTCCACTCCAGAACCAAGATCATCCCAACCTCAGTCATCATGTTGTAATGTGCAGATAACACTTGCATGTGCACACCATGGCAGAAACATAGTCAACACATTCACAAAATGTATAATACAGAATGCTAAACAAACATCCAGGAAGCAAAAAAAAAAGTCTATCAGGCTATTCTCATGGCACCTCAGCTATCAACATCACCTGGCATCAACCTAGGCACCAGAAAAGACAACAATGAACAGCCCCGTCAATCCTGCAAAGTTGTCCTCACTGGCATCTGGGGGCTCATACCAAATTGGGAGAGATGTCTCAGACCAGTCAAGCAACAGCTCGATAGTCATACTCATGCTCATACCTTACAGACAATATTTCATATCCAGGGATAGTGATGGTGGTGTCTATCTTATCCCAGGTGGCAGGATGGACCCAATAGAGATAGATCCCAGTCAGGAGGGAGTTGCCGTGGGAGACCTCAACTTTGACTCTAGATCAATCTGGTCAGGTCCTTAAGGATATAACTTCTGCAGTCAGTCTGTGACAGGTAGTGAGAAAATCAAAGTGAAAAACATACCTGACCTCACCTTTACCATTCTGCCAGCCATTGATGCATTTCACCATGACAACATCGATAAGAACAACCATCTCAGTCCTTGTGGAGATGAAGGCCCACTTTTACATTGAGAATAACATCAATCATAATACCAAAATGTGATAGACTTCAAACAGATCTAGCAACTCAAGACTGGGCATCAACACCACTAGATTTGTACTCCAGCATTATTCGCAATGCCATGGCCCAGCATATCCCACATTCAACCTTCACCATCAAGCAAGGAGCTCAACCCTGGTTCAATGGAAAGAGCAGGACAGCATATCAGAAGCAGTATCAAGCATACCTAAAAAATGAAGAGTCAACCAGTGAAGCTACCAAACAGGCCTAAGTTGCATGCCAAAGTAGTAGACTTAGATAGACACAGTTAAACAAACAAACAAACAACAGATTAGGTCTAAGTTGTGCAGTCCTGCCACATCCAGTCAAGAATCGTGGTGGACAATTAAAGCAGCTGATTGGAGGATGTGGCTCCACAAATATCCTCATCCTCAAAATGATGAAAACATCCAAGACATCAGTACAAGACATAAAACTGAAACATTCATTGCAATCTTCAGCCAGAAGTGCCAAGTGGATGATCCCTCTTGGCTCCTCCAAAAAGGTCCCTAGCATTACAGATACCAGTCTTCACTTCATGCAATATCAAGAAAAGGTTGGAGGCACTGGATACTGCTAACACTATACACCCTTACAACATTCCAATAGTACTAAAGATTTGTGCTCCAGAGCTTGCTGCACCTCTAGGCAAATTGTTCCACTACAGTTACAACACTGGCATCTACCTTACAATGTGGAAAATTTCCTAGCTAAATCCTGTCCACAAAAAAAAGGGACAAATCCAACCCGCCAGTTACCGCCCCAATTATTTTGGCCATCAGTAAAGTGGTGAAAGGTGTCAGGAACAGTGCTGAGCAGCACCTACTCAGCAATATCACTCAGCTCCTGACTTCATTGTTGCCTCGGTTGAATCATAGACAAAAGAACTGAGTTGAGAGAGAGAGAGAGAGAGAGAGAGAGAGAGAGAGAGAGAGAGAGAGAGAGAGAGAGAGAGAGAGAGAGAGAGAGAGAGAGAGAGAGAGAGGCGCAAAGTCTCTGCTAGCTGGCATCAAACCTGGCATACAGGGAGATGGTCAAGATTGGTGGGAGGTCAGTCATCTCAGTCTGCAGGATTTCCCCAGGGTGGTGTCATTGGCTCAACAGTCTTCAGCTACTTCAATGAGCTTTCTTCCTTCCACCAGTAAAGAAGGTAAAAAGGGAGGATGTCCAGTTCAGACCCATTCACGACTCCTCAGATACTGAAGCAGTCCATGTTCAAATGCAAAAAGGGCAGGCCAATAGCCAAGTTTGGGCTGACAAGTAACATTCATGTCACACAAATGCCAGGCTAAGACAATTAGCAATAAGAAACTACTGCCCCTTGGCATTCAAATGGTGTTACCATTACTGAATCCCACAAACATTTGATGAGACCACTGACCAGAAACTCAACTAGACTTGCCACAAACAGTGGCAACAAGTGTAGGTCAGAGGCTAGGAACGGCTGCTGTGAATGCTTCATTTCCTGACTCCCCAAAGTCTGTCCATCATCTAGTCCTGATTTGCTTGGCTGGGTGCTGCTCTAACAACACTCAAGAAGCCTGTTACCGTCCAGGACAAAGCAGCTCACTTGATTGGCATCACATCTACAACTGAGGCTCAGTAGCAACAATATACACTATCCATGCACAGCAAAAATTGACCAAAAGATTCTTAGACAGCACCTTTTCAATCCATGACCACTTCCACCTATAAGAAAAAAAAAGTTATAGATAGCAGATGGACAGAAATGCCACCACTTGCAAGTTCTGCTCCAAGCCAATCACACTGTAAAGTAATCTAATCTAATCTAATCCTAAACTTGGAAATATACTGCTGTTCCTCAACATCATTGGAACTAAATCCTGGAATTCCCTCCATAAGGGCATTGTGGGTCTATCGGCAGCACATGGATTGCAGCAGCTCAAGGGAATCTAAGGACAGGCAGGGATGCCACATCCCATAATTGAATAAATTAACATTAAAAAAAAACAAACATTCAACCCAGAGGCCATCTGAATTACAAATGGAAAAGTAAATGTAAAAGGCAGCTTACTTATGAAGCCAACATGAAAAAAAGCATTTCACTTTTGCCAGTACTAATCCCTTGCCTAGGAATGCTCCTAACACTTGTAAATACCATTGTAGATACTGTTCGCAAGTTACAAAAGAACATTACCAACAAGTCACATTCATTTTTGGGGCAACAATCAAAACATTTGATACAAACATTAAATAAAGCTTGTATAACATTACATCATTTAAGGCATTTTACTAGCATCCATAAAAATTCCAGCACATTATAAATCAAAGCATCCAAATGGGAATGACAAAGAAATTAAATGATATTCATTTGTCTTTTCTTATTTCATACATGAGTATTTAAAACATACCAGACACCAAAGTAAACCCTTCCACTGCAGACAGGTACTTCAACACGAATAGTTCTTTGCTTGTTGCAAAGAAATTCCAAGTCCATGGTTTTTCCAAAATTAATTCAAAACTGTTGACAAACAACAGCCAGAAATGGTCAAAATGCTTTCAAAAGTAATCCCATGATAACCAGAAACTTAAAACGTACAACTTAATGTCATGGTGAGGAAACACTATACAGTTAAAACAGAGAATAGAAATTCAGGTTCGGAGGAACAACCAGCTCTCAGAATTACAATCTCCTTTTATGGCGTGATACCCAGTCAGCCCAGTATTTAACTGTTGAACAGGGAAGATTTATAACTAATATTGCATCATATTACATAGTACATAGAAGCGCTGTTAGGGAAGTCAATGGTTTAAACACCTTCAATGCATAAGACAATTTCTGTTTTCCCTTGCATATAACTATACAAATCTAAAGGAGAAACATCCATCTCTTGTTTACCTTGCCCTAAATGCAACTATTAGTCTAACATAGGCATTGTTCAAATTGAGCTTCTCTGGGACATCATTGCTCATTTCGTTTCTGTACAGAAGAAAATAACATCCTTGCTGATTTCAAATTTCAACTTACTAATGCTGCCATTTTTCCTTTGATTTTACTGCCTACCTGCTTGACCTTCAAATTCTCCATCTATACAAAAACTTTCCTAAACCTTGCTCATTGTCAAATGAGCAATCTCTGACCAGCCACTCCTATTTGTCACTGTTCACATCCTTCTAAACCTACTTTTTGCATTCATCCCAAATTACAACATTTTGAATCCAACATCTAGCTTGTGGCATTCTGTTACCAAGGTACTACTGCAGTTAGTGATGTCCTCAATTACTCCCTTTGAAATCCTTGTATCCAGTAAAACCTTACTTTTTCCTGTTTATTCTCAAACATGCCACCTATCTCCATTCCTTCAAATCTGAGGCACAGAAACTGCAGTGTTTGACACAAAATTGGCATAGCAATCCAATGCCCATTTGGCTGGATATGGAGTACAATCACACCAAAAACTGTGTCAGTTATTCCAAGTTCATCCTGGACAGTAAAGACACCATAGTTCCATAAGTAATCATCTCCTGCTGCTGATGCATTTACCTCCAAGAATCATATAGGCATCTTTGCCATCAAGATGCAGACTACGCATTCAAGTTTCCTCTGGTTCACTCACTAATCTACCATAAACCAGCATCCTTCTCATCTATCATCTCTTATCCCCCAGTAAAGCTCATGAAATCCACCTGCTGCTCGCCACTCCATTCTGAATTGTTCATTTGTCCCATTACTAGGTTCCTTACATTACAGAAGGAGTCCATGCCTCAGGCAATAACGTACCCTATCAAGAGGGTCAGCCTTGCTCAGAAAAGCTTTGATCTGCATCATCCCCAAATTGACTGCTTAATCATCAAAATCATACTGTGACCAAAATATATCTGCATTTTCCTTCCAATTCCACATTCAAACCACTCCAAATCGAATTTCTGCTGAGACCATGGCTTTACTTCAGTTTAAAGTAAGGTTAGTAAGTTTGCAGCCATCACAAAAGATCAGTGGAGCTGTGGATAGCGTAGAAGGTTGTCAAAGGATACAGATCAGTTGCAGATTTGGGTAGAGAAATAGCAGATGGAGTTTAATCTGGGTAAGTGTAAGGTGTTGCACTTTGGGAGATCAAATGTTAAGTACACAGCTAATGGCAGGATTCTGAATGGCATTGATGTACAGATAGATCTTGAGGTTCAAGCCCATTGCTACCTGAAAGTGGACGCACAAGTAGATAGAGTAGTAAAGGCGGCATATGGCATGCTCGTCAGGGAATTGAGTAAGACAGTCATAATGCAGCTTTAGGCCACACTTAGTATTGCATTCAATTCTCCTTGCCTACACGAAGGATATGGAGGGTTTGAAGAGGGTACAGAAGACGTTTACCAAGTTGTTGCCTGGATTAGAGGGTATGAGCTATAAGGAGAGCCTAGAAAAACGTGGGTTGTTTCCTCTGGAGCAGAGGAGGTGAAGGGAAGACTGGATAGAATGCCACAAAATTTTGAAATACAGAGAGGGTTGATAGTCAGAATCTTTTGCCAGAGTTGAAATTCTAATACCAGGGGCATGCATTTAAAAAGGAGAGAGGTGGAAAGTTCAAAAGAAGATATGACTGGCAAGTTCTCTTTTTAAAACAGAGTGGTAGGAGTCTGGTATGTGCTTGGTCAGGGGTGGTGGGGCAACAGGGGTATTTAAGGTACTTTTAGATAGCCACATGAATATGCAAGCAATGGAGGGATATGGACCAAAGGGCAGAAAGAAGAGACCAGTTTAATTTGGCATCACGTTCAACACAACATTATAGAACATAGAATATCACAGCATGGTACAGGCCCTTCAACCCTCAATGTTGTGCCAACCTTTTATCCTACTCTAAAATCAAACTAACCTACACACCCTTTGTTTTACGATCATACATGTGCCTATCCAAGAGTCGCTGAAGCGTCCCTAATGTATCTGACTCCAATACCACTGCTGGCAGTGCATTCCACACACCCACCATTCTCGGTTTAAAGAACCTATCTCTGACATCTCCCTTAAACCTTTCTCTAATTACCTTAAAATTATGATCCCTTGTGATAGCCGTTTCTGCGCTGAGAAAAGGTACCTGGTTATCCATGCTATGCCTCTTATCTTCTACATCTCTATCAATTCATCTCTCCTCCTCCTCCTTCACTCCAATCAGAAAAGCCCTAGCTCCCTCAACTTTTTTTTATAAGACATGCCCTCCAGTTCAGGGAGCAACCTGGCAAATCTCCTCTGCAACCTTTCTAAAGCTCCCACATTCTTCCTATAAATGAGGTGACCAGAACTGAGCACAATGTTCTAAGTGTGGTGTAACCAGGGCTCTATAGAGCTGCAGCATAACCTGGCAGCTCTTAAACTCAATCCTCCTGCTAATGAAAGCGAACACACCATATGCCTTCTTAACAATCCTATCAACTTGGGTGGCAACTTTGAGGGATCTACAGACATGGACCCTGCCTTTAACCCTGTATTCTGCATTCAAATTTGACCTTCCAAAAACGAATCACTTCACATTTTTCCTGGTTGAACTCCATTTGCCACTTGCAGCCCAGCTCTGCATCTATCAATGTCCTGTTGCAACCTACAATAGCCCTCCATACTATCCACAACTCCAGCTGTTCTATGGTCTATGTAAACAAAGTCTCAAATGATAGCAACTTGGGCTACTATGCACAACCCCTTCTCTTTCGGTTAACCACTTTTCAGCATTTCACATTGCTAGCAATCCTTCACCACATTAACTCCATCTCCAGCTTAATGGGACGCATCTTATTTGTTTCTACGTTTAGATAATCATAGTCAGCATATTTCCACCAATTACCCCAAACACTTGTTTATCTCAGAGTCTGTGAAGGAACTGTACTTGACAATGCCTTTCCCCATCTTTGTTTTTGGATGATATTGAACAGAGAATAGAGCGAAGCACAAATGCCCAATACTCAGCTCCATCTGTCCATGATGCAGTTCACCAAATGTATGTGTTGACAGCCTGGTGGCCCAATATCCTATACTGGAAGGTTGCTACACCCTTTAGTTCAACAGTGAGAAAAAAAATTACCTTCAGCCTGTCACAAATTCCAAACTGTCAACACTGCTTGCACCGCCATACATGGTTACCATCATACATTGAACCGGACTATGTGTAGCCTCAGAAACCAAATTAACTCAAGCCTCAAACCTCATCCTTGCCAGAAAGAAAGTCAACTTGCATATCTGTAATATCATCCAACTCTGCATAAAACCTAAGTTATTCTGCCATTGAAACAGTTAAGGAAGAGATCAAGGTCCTGATCAATGTCGTCATATTAGCCTGCTCATTTCTAAAATTGAGCTCAAAATTCTCCGGCTCACATCCTTCCAATTGCTGCTGGATGACTAAACTGTAACTGGACAGTAAATGAAAGAAGGAAGTGATGCCATGTCTCACCCGGTCCAGGATTTACAGGCATAGTGCATATGTTGTGTGCGTTCATGTTATGGAGAATCCACAAATTCACTATAAATTGTCTGACTCCCCATGACTCTAACACAAGGAGTAGATCATATAACACAGACACAGAGTTGCATACCTGTCTTCACTGATTTACATGGTCAGGCCCCCAGAGCATCAATTTTGCCATCATACCAGTTGTGTTTAAAACCACACCCTTTCCTTACTCTAATGTTTACCAGCCTTACAACCTTCTGAAAACTACAGTTTCACTAACCCTAACCTTGAGTATCCCTCAATTCTTTTATTTTTCATGGACAGTGAATGGCACAGTTGTCAAAGTTCCAAGCTCTTCAGCTCACTCCCTAACACACTCTACCACTAAAACCTCCTTATAACACACTGCTTTGATCAACCTTTTAGTCAATCTTAATATTTTTTAAAAATTGATCGCCATCCCATTACACTTAGGACCTTTGGCTATATTAAAAGCTGCATACAACAAAACAGAAATATCAAATTTAGAAAATGTTCTATTCATTGCCCAAATAGCATATCCTATAGTAAGCAAGACAGAATTTCAAAGCGGTACAATTACACACAAAATCAAAATTAACTTATGCTCTAAAAGGAGAAAAAACAAAACAAGTTATAAAAGATGCACCCTTCAAATAACAGTGGATTTCAAAAAAATGGTACAGACGCTGCCTTCATTTTGTATGCACCAAATCTTCAAAGAGGTTTTAGTACATAAATGATGATCATTTAGTGCATGAATGTCATTTTTATTGGCAGAAAATATAACAGATTGCTTTCATTACTCTCTTATACCAGGTTAGCTTGAGTTATTAAAAACATATGAAATTTGTAATGGGAGTGTTGAAAGCAGAGGCTAATATCATGCACAATTCTGGCTAATACCTCATACACTTATTAGTTACTATTGTGGACTATTTACAAAATGTTGTGCTCACAGCAAAACATAATATACTGATATAAATCGATGTGTAAACTATTTTTTATTTAGCTTCACTAATGAAATAAGAGGTAAGCGTACCAAACACATGTATTACTCCATAAAGAGCAATGTTTCCCAACTATTTTCTCTCTGACCCCATTTCAAAGCTTCAAAATTATCTCAGATTTTTTTTTGGGGGGGGGGGGGGAAGGGAAGATGAGGTGGATGTGAAGTGGTTATTGAGATTGGTGGGTACGGCAGAGGCAGACCATGAGAGAACACAACCTCAGGTCTGCTGGACCACTAATAATGATGATGATGTGGTTACTTGACATTTCTGTCTATCTTCAGAAATTTTTTAACCCTTAGTTTATAAAAGAATCTATTAAAAGTATTCACAAACTTTGTTCCTATCACCTTGAGAAGGAGAGAGTGCCAAAATCATGTCACCCTCTGCAAGAAACAAATTTCCCTTCACTTTTGTCTTAAACAGGCTAATCCTTACTTCATAATTCCCCTTGTCCTAAACTTTCTCAAAAGCCATAACATCATTTCTATCTACCCTGTCAAAGCTCTTCAGTCTTAGAAATTTCAATCTTTCCTCATAAGACAAGCTATCCTTTCCATGTATTAATCTAAAAAACCTAATCTAATAAGTAGGATAAAAAGGTAGATTTAGACACCCAAGCCCCTCTGCAAACTTTTAGTGTTGATATAATATGCTTCCTTTTTATTCTTGTCAAAAATGGAAACCCACATTTTATTTCCAAATCTTTGCCCATTCATTCTCTCTCCCTTTGTAATAACTTTACATCCTCTTCACAGCTTAATTTCCTGCATCAGCAAATTTAGTAATTGAACTTTTGGTCCCATCATCCAAGTAATTTGCATAAATTGCTAAACTTTGAGACCCCAGCAAAACACCCTGGGGCACACCATTACTAAAGCCTAGCTAATTGAAAAAGACCCATGCTTCCTGTTAGTACAACCAGCCCATTACTTTCTCAAAGAACTCCTATAATTAAACTTGAATTACCTTTCTTAAAAACACGTTGACTCTACCTGACTACCTAAATTTAAGTGCCCTGCCAAAATATTTTTAATAACAATTTCTAATATTTTCCCTGTGACATGTTAAAATTAATTGGTCTTTAACTTCCTATTTTCTGTCTGTTCCTTATTGAATAAAAGGGAGTTGCATTTGGTAATTTCCAACGTAACGGAGCTTTCCCTGAAATGAAAGAATTTTGGCAAATTTAAACAAATATATTAACTCTCACTAGCCATTTCTTTTAAGACCCTAAACTGAAGTCCATCAGGCCCCAGGGGCTCATCAGCCCACAGTTCCAACAATTTGTTCAGAATCACATTTTTGGTGAATGTTTTTTTAAATGCAGTTTTCTTGCCCTCCCATTTCCTGATTTACAGTTATTTCTAGGATGTTACTAAAGTCCTCCACTAGTGAAGCCTGCTGCAAATTGTCCTAATTTTCCTTTGTTGAATCCCCACACTCATTCGATAAGACGAATGTCCTTTCTTTAAAAATGAAAAGATTTAAACAATCTTTTGAAACTCGTACTGTTTTAAATATTTCCACCTATCGTTTGCTCAATTTTTCCCCTTCTTTTGAACCTTTTGGTTATTCATTTTTTTTATCATGTCTAATCTTCTGACATGCACAAAATGTGTTTAAAGAAAGATAAATCAATTACTTTTTAAAACTTTGTTTGACTGACTATGGATGATATAATGTATTTATGCTACATTTTCTGAAATACCTGCTATCACATCTCAAATTACATAGGACTTTACTTAATTTGTCAGTTCCCTTTAGCTAGGTCCGATTTCATGCCCTTAGAATTGTCCTTATTCAAGTTTAAAACATTAGTTTTGGACACTCTTCTGTTCCTCAAATCTGAACATATAATTGAAATTATATTGGATTGCTGTTACTGGTGAGATTATTACATATCATACCTTACTACACAATACCAGGTCTAGTACAGCCTGCTATCTGTTTGGCACCACAACATGCTATTCTACCAAACTATTCCAAAAACATTGTATGAACACATCTAGACTACCTTTGCCCATTTAGGTTTTTCCAGTCTATTGGTAAATTAATATCTCCCATGATTATCACTGTACCTTTTTGACAAACCCCATTAATCTCCATCTGACAGAGTACTTGCTGTCAGGGGTCTGTACATGAGCCCCATAAGTGGCTTTTCTTTTTATTTTTTCCAGGTATATTCGAGATAGATATCAGATTTCAGTAAGATAAAAAAAAATTGGTTTGACAATAGGAGATGCAAACTTTACTCATCTCTCTTTTTTGAGATTATTCCTAGTTTTTCCATGAACAGGGTCATCCTTCCAGCTTTCCTATCCTTTTTAAATTTCATGTGTTCTTCAGTATTCAGGTCCTAATCAAGATCATCCACAGGTATTTCTCTGTAATGGCTCTCAGATAAATTTTATTTCTATTTGCACTAGTTATTCATCTGTTCAAATATTATCTGCATTCAGATACAGAGTCTTTAGGTATTTTTTAGATTTTGTAACTGTGATGCTGTTCCTTTAACAAGGTTATGTTGCCCTTGGCTTTCCGCCCCCCCCCCCCCCCCCGAGAGATCGTAAAAGGGTTTTAGGGCCAGTTTGATTATAGCTAACAGATACTGCCTCAAAAAAAAAAGGCTTGCGAGTGTTTGAAAAAAAAGCACTTGCACAATGAAAGGGGAGTGGCCAGTTCTCCCAGCTCAGCTTTTCCCTGGTTTGATTTGGTTTTGGTAGTCTGGCTATTCACTGAAAGCAGTCAGGCAGATGTGAAGCCGCAAATCTGAGGCAGCACGGTGGCTCAGTGGTCAGCACCGCAGCCTCACAGCACCAGGAACCCAGGTTCGATTCCAGCCTCAGACGACTGTGTGTGGAGTTTGCACATTCCCCCAGTGTCTGCGTGGGTGTGCTCCGGTTTCCACCCACAGTCCAAAGGTGTGCAGGTTGGGTGAATTGGCCAAGCTAAATTGCCCATGGTGTTCAGGGATGTGTAGGTTAGGTGCATTAGTCAGGGGTAAAACATAGTGTAACAGGGAATGGGTTTGAGTGGGATACTCTGAGGGTCGGTGTGGACTTGTTGGGCCGAAGGGCCTGTTGCAACACTGTATGGATTCTATCAAATTCTTCAATTCTATTAAATAACCTGCAGCCTTATATTGGTTTTCTCTAGATTGGTAGTTTCCATTCCTTCTTGTCCCAATGTGTTTATCACATCCCTTACAAATAAATCTTGCCTTTTCTCTACTCTTTAATTTATTACATTCACCATATTTGATCCCTTGCTATTTTCAAACCCTCTTCGCTTCAGTATTTATATGGCTCAATAGGCAAGGACTGTTTAGGGACAGTCAACATGGCTTTGAGCAAGGGAAATTATGTCTCACGAACTTAAATGAATTTTTTTGAAGATTGAAGAAGACAGTGGAAGAAGCTGTCTTTATGGACTTCAGTAAAGCATTCAACAAGGTTCCACATGGTTGGCTGGTTATTAAGGTTAGATCGCATGGGATCCAGGGGAAGCTAGCCAATTGGATATAAAATTGTCTTCAGGTAGAAGACAGAGGATGTTGGATGGTTGCTTTTTGAACCAGAGGCCTGTGACGAGTGGTGTGCCACAAGGATCGATGCTAGGTCCACGGTTTTTCATCATTTATATAAATGATTTGGATGTGAATTTGGAGATATGGTTAGTAAGTTTGCAGATGACATCAAAAACAAAAACTGGCATTGTAGACAGTGGAGAAGGTTAAGACTATAACGGGACCTTGATTAGATGGGCCAATGGGCAGAGGAGTGGCAGACGGAGTTTAGTTTAGATATATGTCCTATCCTGATTTGCCTCATTTATACTTAATGGTAAGGCCCTGGGAACTATTGCCAAAATTGGAGACTCAGCAGTGCACGTGCACAGTGGAGTTGTAGGTAGACAGGGTGGTGAAGGTGAAGTTTGGCAAGCTTGCCTTCACTGGTCAGAAGATTGAATATTGGAAATGAGATGTCATTTTGTGGCTGTACAGGACATTGGTGAGACCCCTTTTAGAATACTGCATATAATTCAGGCACCCTTTTATAAGAAAGTCGTTGCTACACTTGAAAGGGTGCAGAAACGATTTACAAGAAAGTTGGTGGGACCGGAGGGTTGAAGTCACTGGGACAGGCGGAATAGGATGGGGCTTTTTCTCTCTGGAACTTAGGAGGCTGAGGGATGACCTTGTGGTGGCTGAGGTCATGAGGGGCATGGATAAAGTGAATAGTCAAGGTCTTTCTCCAAGGTTCGGGTGAGTCCAAAAGTAGAGGAGATAGGTTTAAAGGTGAGAGGAGAAAAGATTTAAGACCTGACAGGTTTTTTTTTTAAAAACAAAGAGGGTGGTGGGTGTATGGAATGAGCTGCCAGTGTAAAATGGTGGAGGGGTCACAATTACAACTTTAAAAAGGCATCTGGATTGGTATCTGAAGGGTTTAGAGGAATATGGAAATAGATCAGATTGGGATGTCTGGTCAGTGTGGACAAGCTAGACTGAAGGGTCTGTTTCTGTGCTGTGTGACAATATAAGAAAACACAAGCTTCAGCATACTTCAAGTACAGATCATCCCATTGGGATAGGCCCCATTTTCCCGAGGATTGCTACATCTGCCCTATAAACCAGAACCCATTACTCCCAGTCTTTGAATCATACATTCATTTCTCTAATCAGACTTGCCCAATGGCAATTGACAAGTGGTTCAGGTAATAATCTAGAGATTCTGACTATTGAGTGCTGATCGCTTAATTTGGCCATTAGCAACTCATACTTCTTACATAGAACATTTTCCTTGACTTGCCGAGTGTATCAGTACCTACATGAACCATGTTGATTGGGACCTCCCCTATCTGCTCTAAGTTCCTCTCTAGCCATGAGCAACAATGCCTTCTGGACTCTTGCTCTTTGGGGAGAGGAGAGAATGGTGTCAATACCCCTATTGGACTATCTCCCGATACCACCACATTAAATTTGCTCCCCCATCTGCATGAACGTAATACCGTACAGGAAACCAGTTAAATAGTTCATCCAAACAACCTGAAAGAATTTCAAACTTATTGATCAGTTGCAAAAGTTTGAGGTTCCTGCAATCCTGGTCCCCTCAGCTGCTTCACTAAGCCAAACCCCTGGTGTCCATTTAAATACCATCTCATGACAACTCAGAACATTCCAAAGGGTTTCAGATTCAATTTATTACATTGAGAATAATAAAATATTGAAGTGTGAAAACAGACCAGACAGTTTTACATACAGAACATGAACTTTAAAAAATCTGGTTGGAGGCGTTGACAGAGGTCACAAGTGAATTTTAAAAAAAAACATACACCATTATTCTGTACTAGAACTACTTGTTGCCCCTTCACTTTTCCAAAGCAAGAATCAGACTGTAAAGTTAACTCTGTTCCTCTCTCCAAAGATGAGATTGGAAGTGACATGGCACCAGGTTATATTCCAACAGGTTTACTAACCTGTTGGACAAAACCCTTGTGTCATGTGACTGTGGACCTCATCCACCCCAATCCAACACCGGCACATCATCTCCAAAGATGCTGGCAGTTCCTTTGAATTTCTTCAGCATTTTCCATTTATGTTCACATTTCAAAATATTTGAACTTGTTAACTTATGTTAAAATGATATTTTATGGATTTCCTGGAACGATGAGATGATGTTTCCTCTCATGGGAGAGTCCAGAACAAGAAGACAGTCTCAGAATAAAGGGGCGTCAATTTAAGACTGACATAATGGAGGAATTTTCTCTCCGAGTTGCATGTCCTTTTTGGAACTCCATGTCACAGAGATCTCTGGGAGCAGAGTCCTTCCATCCCGGAGATGGATAGATTCTTAATCAATAGGGCAATCAAGGGTTATGGGGAAATTGCAAATATGGTCTTTTAATACAGAACAATTAGTAATGAATAATCAGCTATGTTGCTTCAATTACGAATCTTACACCAATCTTGCAAAAATGAAAAATCTTTTGGGATTAATTTACATTTGAAATAAAATTCAGCTCGTTAGAGAAGGGTCAAAAGAACAATTTTTATAACTGTATCCAAAAAACTAAGTGGTTGCAGGGTAATCAATCTTTCAGTTCAAAAACCAGTAATCATGTTAACTCAGATTTACATAGGCTGTTATTACTCGTTAGCCATCATAAAGAGTACAGCTTCAACTGAAGAATTAGTGATGGAAATTAAAGTATCATACTCTGCACCACTGGGTTAATTTTGTTTTCAATCATGCTTTGTGATCTCCAACCACAGATTTAAATGAAAAGCAACTGTCTAAAGAAAGAGAAACATGAAATAGGTTCCTGATGACTTAAGTGAGCACATGTACCACCCAGTATGATACTAGCTCACAGATTACACAGGAGCAGACTCTATCCCTGCACGTTAGATAATCTCAGCTGAGATTTTAGCAATATTAGTCTTGTTGCCCCTCTAGTATACAGTACAAGAAATCCAAGTCTTCCACTCAACTGAAAAACAGAAGTTAAATGATGAAAAATGTGCTAAATGGATTAGGTTTGACTATGATATTCCTTCAGAATGGAATTTTGACGTCGTAAAATTCATTATTTAAGAAAAACATGAAAAAAAGCCAGGAAATTAAAGAAGTGTCAGTTCAAGATCTCGTAGGGAAGTTGTCAAAAACCTATAATTAAGGACAGAGTACATATCCACGAGACATTAAAGTTAGATCATGAATTGTTTTAGAAGCTGTACATTTGTGTTTAAATTTTAGAATATATTCTGCTGGTCTAAACCTTTGTCACTGGTACAAGTTGACTGGAATTTCTGGAAAGTTCCAATCAGCAGATAGCAGGATACAACTAAAACCACAATCCTCCTGCACTGCATGAACCATGCAATCAAACACTAAAGACAGTAGCGTTTGGAAACGAAACCACTTTAAAAAAAAACTCTAAAAGGTTTTCTAAATTTGGGCATTTCAAGGTGCTGCGCTCCATTATTGCTTTGCTAGACTATACAGTTCTTATACCGTACAGATGATATATGAACTCAGACAGTTAAAACAAGCACATGACAGGCAAGCTCAATTTTCAGTTCAAACAATATGGTTGCGCACACGTTTTGTATTAGCCAAGGGTCATATTTTCAAGAGATACAGAAAGCAGCACTTCTTTTACATTTGAAGCTACAGAGAGTGTGTGTATTACCTGCATTCCTTCAGTAAAGTACCTAGATAGATTCTACATTTCATATTGTAATTAAATTAAACCCTTGTAAATAATTGATACTAAAACGTTTTCTTGAACATGTACCAGAGGGGAAAAAAAAGGAAAAATCAAAAATGTCAAGCAGCAATGTGCAATTAGTAAAATAGACTTTCGTACACTAAAAACTATATAGGATTAGTTATCTGTTGCAATTTAACATCACTGCTTCGCAACCACACCTGCCAATTTTAAAATAAAATTTAAACAAATGTTTCTTTCAGTACAATGGCATTTACCCTACACACTAAGCACTGAAGCCCATAATGTTAAAAAAAACTGCAGCTCCGAAGTTGTAAATCCTCCTATTATGCACGTCCACGTTTCATGCAGCCTGGAGACTTGTACAAAAACAGAAGTATCACAGCTGTCAGATAAATCACCTACCGGCTTATAGCTCCAACAAGGAAACACAGACTCAACATTTTACAGGAATGGGGATATTATCTTGGAGGCTTAAAACATGTGAACAAAATACCAGAAGTAACAGAAGTATCTTTCCACAAACCAAAAACATCGCTGGATGTACACAAAGTTATTCCACGAGATCTTAACAGGACAGAAGGTGACTATTTAATCCATCTAGACAGTGTTACATCTTTGAGAGAGATATCCAATGAACATCATTTCCTCACACTTCTCCATAGCTATTTTCAATTACTTAAACTTCCTTTTGAAAGTTATAACACATTTTCTACCCAACAGGCTGCATGAATTACAATAACTCAACACTGCAAAGGAATTCTCATCTCCCTGTCGGTTCTTTTGAACAAAAGCACTGCTTAGCAAACTTTGCCAGTGGCAACCATTTCTTCTTTTTTGCCCTCTCAGAGCTTGAGAATTTTGAAAGTCACTTCATTCATCTTTAACATTGCCTGCTTTCAGAATAATCCCTGCTGTTCTGATCTTTCCACATAGTTGATGCCCTATCCATCTGAGAAAAAGAGAAAACACTAGAAAATGTTCAGGAAGCCAGGCAGCACCTCTAGAAGGCAGAAACAAAGTTAAATGTTGCAGGTTGATGACGGGTGGACAGGCTGTATATTATTTGACTGACATCAGAAATACTTGCACATGAACCTGTTCAGAGATGTTATTACATTTCTGGAGCATGAACCCAAGCCTCCTGAATCAAAGGTAGGGAAAATACCATTAAGAGCCCTTAAATGACATCCACAACATGGTTTCAGGAAATCACAGCCTTGTTACCCCAAATTGCCCATCTATCAACTCCAACAAGAAGACATTTTCAGGCTACAAATGGTGAGGAAGTGTTGATAATTTGATTTTAGCAGTTGAAGGGACTTGTTGTAATTTTGCTTTCACATCAGTTAAGATGAGAAATGATCTAACACCCACAAATTGTAGTTATTCATCATAAAATACATTTTCATGCTTCTGCAGAGTCCAAGATATGAATTGGGAGTAAGAGTAGACCATTCACCCCCTCTTGCCTACTCCACTTCAAAACCACAGCTAATTTGATTATGTAGCCAACTTCACACCCCCACCTACCCTCAATAAATGCTTAGATCAAAGGTAGAGTTATTTATGCCTAACTGAAAATTAATCATAATTTGAAAAATCATGTAATAGTAAACACACATTTGTTAAAAGGCCTGCAATAACCAACAAAGGTGAAGATTGCTGATGTAGTGTAAATGGCATCAGGTATAGATATTCAGAAAGCATTTGACAAAAAAACCATATAATTAAAGTTTAGGTCTAGAATCTATAGCAAAACATTCCACTTCATCTGAAACTCAAAACAAAATATGAAGTTCATCTATTAGTACATGTAAATTCATTTCATCCACCACACAGGATTAAAAAGTAAACAGATGCAACCATCCTTCATTTCTTACAAGGCAGGATTCATTTGACCAGAACTTACCTCTTACCATTTACAGGTCAGACCACTTTCTTGCTGATACTACCAGTTCAGGCAGAACTAAGTTTTTTTTTATAGTTTTTACATCTCCAAACATAAGTTCAAACCAATGAAAAATCATTGCACTGATTTTTTTTTAAATCCCAAAAACAAAGAGGCTTTTTCATGCCACCATTCCAACACTACTAATCCCTGAAACAACTATGAAAATTCACATCATTCAAACAAAGACACCTATTATTACAACAGGTTCTCTTTCTCCCTCTGGGGAACAGACAACACAATTCAGGTGACAACAAATCAATGATTATGAATGCACATGGGTGATCCAATGGGAAGAACCCAATTACCAGATCTGTTGGTTGCTCATCAAATGAACCCAGTCACGGACAATTCATGAAGACAAGAAGTTACGATTGCTATTTCTGCATTAAAATATGTTCAATAAATTTCCTCTTAAATGTAAAACATCCAAACACTAAAGTATATCCAATAACCTGTCCATATAAATTTCTTCCTTGAATCTTTTTACAGATTTTTAATGAAATGTTCAAGTTCATATAAAAGTACACCAGTAATTGTATGCGCCTAACATTTACATTAATTCTTATGTGTTGTCTATAAGTGAGAAAACTTGTTTAACAATGTTATTTTATACTCATAATGTTAAACAGAATGTTCAATATCATGAATACTGTGAATAATTCCTCCTCAAGGTTTGAGTTAGGTTTCCAAACCACTTGCATTAACTCTCCAACTTTGACCAATTTCAGTCAGTTATCTGGTAATCATTCATTTAACAGTGATGATACTACTTTGCAATTCAGTGAAATGACCATTCAAAAATATCAAAACCTAGTAAAAGCTGTGTTGTTCATGTCCAGTAAGGAACAATTAATGTATTAACATCATAATAATTTCATTAAGAAGGCTGTTGCAGAATATTCAATTTTTTCTTCTAAACTTGGATTTTCCTTGATATGCACAGATGATGGTAACACTATCAAATTGAGAAGTTGTGCAGACTTTAGATTAGAGGGTGGTCCTTGTGGGCAGTTGAGTGTACTTGAATATTTCAATAACAGGAACTAGCATCTCATTGGTCAACAAGGGCTTAGGTTTCAGTTCCTTCTGAAACATTGGAGTACACATTATGCTCTTCAAAATGATATACATATCTCTAGATAGTACAGCAACCAATTCACATCCTTAATACATGACCTTTCCGACAAAAAAAAGTTGAGCAATCATCTTAACTAGCACCAAGTCCAGTTCACCATCACCGCAGAGTTTACTGATCTATATTGGCCCCTAGACCAACACCTAAACTCTGAAATATTTGTCGTTAAGTTCAAACTTCCTCATGGCCTCATTCTGTCTCATCTCTGTAAACCCCTCCAGCTCTACAACTCATATCTGCTCCCATCTAGTTCTGGCATCTTTTACATCCATGATTTTAATAGCTCTATGGGTGGTTATGCCTTCAGCTGCTGAGGCCTAAGATCTGGACAAAAACAAAGAACTGCAGATGCTGGATATCAGGATCAAAAACTGAAATTGCTGGAGAAACTCAGCAGGTCAGGCAGCATTTATGTAGAGAAAGCAGTGTCAAAATTTTGAAAGGTAGGGACCAATATTCTAAAGATGGATCACTCGACTTGAAACATGGATTCTGTTTTCCCTCCACAGATGCTGTCGGAACTGCAGAGCTTCTCCAGTCAATTCTGTTTTGTTGCTTAAGCTCTGGAGCTTCCTTCTGAAACATCTAAGCAAATCTAATTTTCATTGCTCCTTTAAGATGCATGTAGAAATGCAAATCATTACTTTTATTATTCACAAATTATATGTTAATTCCATGATAAGTAAGTGTACAGTAAGTACTGTACTGGAATGAATAATATAACTAAGAAGAATATGAGATGCTTTCCTGTTGCCTTCCTCACATGTATTTAAAGGAAGTACAATTCCTCTGCTTGGAGGATCCTCCATTTGTAAGTAGCCACAGTCATTTGATATTTTGACACTTCCAATATTATCATTGAAAATCCATGGCTTCCAATTCTTGAACTTGGAACCTTGAACTTGGAACTTTTACATGGACCTAGGCGTATTTAGAAAGGGGCAGAGACAATCATTACCCCAAAGTCTTAAATGATTGCAACATTCTGTCTTGCTATATGTGGCCTGCAATAATCAATCTCAAATAGTATATTCTTTCTTGTCTTTCTGCAACAAATTACAGTTTTTTCTTCATAAGATGTGGGCAAGGACAGTGTTTGTTGCCCATTTGTAATGTCCCTTGAGAAGAAATAGAGTACTTTTTTAAATCAAGAATTAATAATGTTATTCTGGGTCTGGAGTCATACATAAGTCAGACAAAGGATTGTTGTCGTGTTTACCGAATGTACCAGGCAGAATTTTATGATAATTGTTAATAGTTTCATTATCACTATTACTGAAACAAGATTTTAACTTTGATTTATTTAAATAAAGTGATTAATATTGAAACTCAATTTCTATCAGCTACTATGGTAGAATTTGAATTAAAAGTCCTAAAAGCATTAAACCAGCCTTCAAGTCCTTGTTGACCTGAGCTTTCAAATCCCCTTTCAACTGTACAGTTGAAAAAGAAACCAAAGAACAGAAAATACTTTAACTATACTAATATCGACAGGGTTTCTAACAAATGTGAGGGGCATTGAAGTTCTGTGCTGTGCTGTCAAGGCAATTCCTTTCTGAGGGGGACATGATGGCTCAGTGGTCAGCACTGCTGCCTCACAGCACAAGGGACCCAGGTTTGATTTTAGCCTTGGTTGACTGTTTGTGTGGAGTCTGCTTCTTCTCCCTGTGTCTGTGTGGGTTTCTACCTGGTGCTCTGGCTTCCTCCCACTGTCCAAAGATGTGTAGCTTAGGTGGATTAGCCATGTTAAATTGCTCTGTAGTGTGCTAGGTTGATTATCAGTTAGGGTGGGTTAGCTCTTTGGATGCCCAGTGCAGACTCAATGGACCAAATACCCTCTATATGCACTGTAGGGATTCTAATTGAATCATATTGATGGTGTCTAGAATGGCCTGAGTTTGAGGTTCAGTTGAGATTTGCCTAGGACTTAAAGGTCAGGCTCAGCCAAGTAGGGATAATAAATATGCTTAACTATTTCTAAACTAAGTTATTAAGGAATTCACATTACTTCTTCCTATACTCATTTACTTTGACATTAAGAATTAGGCTGCTTGGAGCTAAAGTTACAAGACTCACAAGTTTGCTCAAGAATTCTGAACGCTGTTGAAATTTAACCAGGGGCTTCCCACCACAGGCTTGAAACATTGCAAGAGCAAACAGCTCTGCCCTTGAGTTTTATTCAGTTGGGATCTGTTTTAAGATAAATATTCAATATTGTGTATTTAAAAGAAGCACCTTTCTTGTGGGTTTTTGCAAGTACTGAAGTAAAGGGCTTGCTTTTGTCAGAGTTGTGACACCACAGAACAGAAAAGATCAGGCTAGCCTCTACAAGCAAATGCCTGCACTGAAGCTTTTGTTTCTCCCCTGTCTAGACAACCTAGAAATTGTATTAGGATGAACTACATACACATTTCCTGCAACAAAGCTTAACAACCAGCTGTATATGTAGCAGACAGACATCTAACAATCCGTGCAATATGGTCAAATTTTACAATTATTTTCTATGAAAGCTTGGCACTGTCTTTAAAAATGAACTGTTATTGGCAAATCAATTAACACGTTCCCCAACTATTATTCTAGATTGTGAAATAACATACTCTTAACAATTAACTACTTAGATACCTCTGAAAAGTCTTTTGTTTTCTCTTTAGATTCTCTTTGATCTCATCAATTGAAGTAGGCAGCTTCCAAGTTTCTGCCACTGGTGATCTATGACTAACCACTAGGAGGTGCAAAAGAGCAGTCTGGAATCTTGGTCGTTAATTTCCCCCTTCCTAGATAACTTACAAAAAAGGTATTTGAAAATCACAGCCTACCTGCCTTGTCTGACATTAATCAGCTAGCTATGATTGAAAGTTAACAGATTCAATTGCCTCTCCATGCCAACCAATCAGCATCCTCTTCTCATACTATATATGTTGGGGTTCCCTTTCAAAGGAGAAAGTGAGGACTACAGATGCTGGAGATCAGTGTCACTGGACAAGCACAGCTGGTCAGGCAGCATTCGAGCAGCAGGAGAATTGATGTTTCGGGCATAAACCCTTCATCAGGAATTCCCTTTCAAACTTTGTTTCTTGAATCCTTGTTCTGATAAATGCAAGACTACATTTCTTTTTAGTGATGTTTATTCACTCTTTAAAAAATATACACTATTGTCTTGCAAAAGTGACCACTTTCCAAAAACATTTCAAAGTCTCCAAGTGGAGGGAACAGAGTTAAAGGAATATTGGAGATCATTCAAAATTCCAGGGATGTGATGATAGCACATAAACCTGAAGATCCAAGTATTAGCCATCCAAAAAAAATCAAGACACATGATAATTTGATTTATAGGATTTATTAACTTAATTTATAAACTATGAAAGTCAACATGTGATCTGACACAAACTCATTGCCTTTCTATTCTATTGTGACAACTGTCATCACCTGGTTTCAAGCTCACCTAATCCTCATTTCTCTGTTGGAATTCCATTAATCCAGTTTTTGCCCTTTAAACAGCAGCAAGGTGACTCTGGTTAAGTCACCAAACATTGTCGTAAATATTGGCCACTGTTCACCTCAGTGTAGCATTTGTAATAGTGGACCTCCATGTTCCCCCATCACCACTCATCCATGGTTCACTTCCAATGGACCATCCCCATGTCTCTCTGCTTCTACCTGCTCCAAGTCAGCCAGAATATCTTCAGAATGGTGAAATTCACCTCCCTGCACATTTATACATAAAAAAAACATTGGTGGGCTCTCATTTATATGTTGCCCCATAGGCATATAGTTGATTACTATCTACTATGAACTTTCCATCAGTCCCTTTCACTCCACAGCCTCCGAGGGCATCCATCCTTGATCAAATATAAGTCTACAGAAGTTATAAGCAACATATTGATGTAGATATCTTGGCAAAGTCTTGAAATTCAAAGACAAGTTTCAGTGTGGACCAGTGTTCACCTCTGGAATTCTGCTAAGAATTCTGCCATGAAACAATTAATAACAGGTTTACTATCCAAACAATTTTTGATTTACAAAATAATTTTGGCAAGAAGGATCCAAAGCAGAACCAAGAAAGGTCAGTCCCACTTACTAAACAGAAGAGGAAAGGAATTTAAGGAGAGGAACATGGTCAACCTGTGAAGACGTGGATTAACAGGAATGATACATCAAACTACATATGATTAATTTGTGACTTGAACATATGAACATAGATGAAAATGTACAAATTAAAAAGATTAGGCTATTCAGCTCCATCATTGAATAAGATTATGGCTGATCTAATTGTGATCTCAGTTTCACTTTCCTGCCCATTCCCTACACGCTATGACTCTGCTTTTAATCAAGAATGTAGTTCTGACTTTAAAATATTCAAGACCCAGCCTCCACTGTTCTCTTGAGAAGAAAATTTCACAAACTTGCAACTCTTAGAAATAATTACTCATTACCCTCCTAAATCAAAAAGCCCTCATTTTTAAACTGCCTTCTTTTCCATTCTTTCCCGCAAGATGAAATATTTTTCAGCATCAACCTTGTCAAATTTTCTCAGGATCTTATACTGTACATGTTTGAGCAATATTATTTCTCATTCATCTAAATTAATATAGATCTAAATTGTCCACGCTTCCTTCAGAACATAAACCATTCAAACCAGGAATCGGTTAAGTGAATCTTCTCACAAGTCTGAGGTCTTGCACTTTGGAAAAAAGAATACAGGCATGGATTATTTTCTAAACAGTGAGGAAATTCATTAAGCCAAAGTACAAAGGATCTGGGAGTGCTAGTCAAGGATTCTCTAAAGGTTGACTTGCAGGTTGAGTCTGTGATTAAGAAAGCAAATGTAATGTTATCATTTATCTCAAGAGTTGGAATATAAAAGCAGCAATGTGCTATAGAGATTTTATAAAGGTGTAGTTAGGCCTTTTATAGAATACTGTGTCCAATTTTGGGCCCCACACCTCAGGAAGGACGTATTGGCACTGCAGCGTGTCCAGCGAAGATTCACAGGGATGATACCTGGAATGGTAGGCCTAACATACGATAAACGGCTAAGGATCCTGGGAATGTATTCATTAGAGTTTAGAAGGTTGAGGGGAGATGTAATAGAAAGTTACAAGATAATGCATGGGTTAGAAAGGATGGATGCTGGGAATTTGTTTCTGTTAGGTCAGGAGACTAGGACCCACGGGCACAGCCTTAGAATTAGAGGGGGTCAATTTAGAACGGAAATGAGGAGACATTTCTTCAGTGGTGGGCCTGTGGAATTCATTGCCACGAGCACAGGGGAGGCCGGGATGTTAAATGTCTTCAAGGCAGAGATTGACAAATTCTTTATCTCATTAGGAATTAAAGGCTATGGGGAGAGTGCGGTTAAGTAGAGTTGAAATGCCCATCAGCCATGATTGAATGGCAGAGTGGACTCAATGGACTGAGTGGCCTTACTTCCACTCCTATGTCTTATGGTCTTCTCTGAACTGATTCCCTAGAAATGATTAGCTTTCTCAGAACCGCACACAATTGTGTAAATGTAGTCTCACCAATACCTGGGATTAAACAGCCTTCTCTTCTTCCTATGCTTCTAGAATCAAAGTTTCGGCTTCAGATTATAGACATTAATTAGATTACCTTGTTGTTTATCTGTACTCTGCTAAAATTACATTATTAATAATACACTTTTAAATTTTGTTTAAGTTATAAACTTGGTGTCCAAGTTCTACTATTCATAAAGTCTGGTTAGGAACAATTGAGCAATTTTGAGGGTCATTGAATGCTTTAATTTCACTATGTTGCAAATCCAATGATAGAGAGGTTGATTTGGTTTGCTTATGAATGGCAAGTATTTAATTTTGACTGAATACACATCTGCAAAGAAATTCTGAGATAGGAGGAGATGTCATGGTGGCAGAATCCAAGAGGGAAATGATGAATGGAGTGAATGGAGCAAGCCAGGAGTCATTAAGATAATCCCCCAAATATGGTCAACTGTAAAGATGTGAATGAAGAGGAATGATACATCAAACCAGAGAAGATTAACTTGTGATTTGTATTTAATTATTTGTAATCAATAAACACTGGAAAAATTAAAAACTCTGAACATAACAGTAAATGGTGCCTCAGGATAAATGAAAAGTAGTAGGTGTATTGTGTAGAATTCTCAATTTGCAATTATCAGATATATAACCCATCTTCCACTTGCACTTTTGCCTGATGTTTATCGATTTCATTCCATATTTTAATAACTTTCTATGAATAAATTTTACATTCTTGCACACCCAGCATGGAGCCTTGCCTCACAAAAAAAAAGGCCAGATGAGACATTCAAGCATGGTGCGTCAATTAGGAAAAATGGGAGGATTACAAATCAGTGTCTTCTGCCTGACCGCAAAATTCGCCCTCTATTGATTCAAAACCCAGCCCAAGGGCAATAGCTTGCAAAATATTCTTTTCCCACAAAAATAGTTGTATACATTGCAAGCTCTGATTATAAAACCCTTTGATTCAATAAGCACACATGAAAACAAGATGCTATACAATACAAAAAGAAAGGAAAGTCATTCAATTAAAAAAGATCCATTCCAATGAAGGGCAATCACTCATTAACAAGTACAGTTGCCCACTGTGTCATTGGTCATGGGTTCTATAGGTCCTTGAGTGACTGATGAGCCTGATCCTACTGCTGCTTCTCTGATGCAGGTGTTTCTGAAGGGTGGAATTGGACCTTGGCCTTGAAATCACTGCCATTCCTTTTTCTGGTTGCTTTTCCATATTTCCTCTTCCTCAAAGAATTGTACCCCTTCAACAGGAGCTTCCTCCAAAGTCAGTTTCATCTGAACAAGGGTTTCCCACATGTTGACATTAATGTTGCATTTCTTGACTGAGGCCTTCAGGGATCTTTGAAACACCTTTTTCATCCTCTCATTTGTGTGCCTTCCTTGAGCTGGGCGAAGGAGGTTTGTTTCTGGAGTTGGAACGCAGGTGTCTAGCGCAACAGGGCTGCCTTCAGATGAATTATGGCCTCAATGCTGGTGATATTGGCTCCTTCAAATACGCCATTTATACACCACCTATAATACACCAGCTGATGCAGAGCATTCTTTTCAAATACAATACTTCTCAACGGCCTTGACGTGGAATCTATATAAAATCAATCCTCTTTTGAAGCCATAATGAAGACTTGGACAGATAATTGCCCTATGCGCAATTAGCATAGTATTAGCATGGAAGTCATAGTCAAAGGCGCTCATCGTTAGATGAGTCCATAGGTGATGCTGGCAGTTTGGACACAGAGCTGAATCTCTGTATCAATGTCAGCCTTAGATGAGAGGTAGTTCCAAAGATACGCCAAGAGTTAACCGTGAAATGCTATCCTCCTTTTTCACATTATAGGTGCTAACTGATCTGTTGCACTGCAATGTTTTGTTCTTGCTTTGATTACCCTCCAGACACTAGTAGCAGTTTCAGGCGTCAGAAGCAACTTGCTGATAGGAACATTTCAGACTGATCTGTCACTCCTCATGTCTAGCAAGCAGCAAAATAAGTCAATTTCTTCAACACTTAAAATTCCCTTTTATCGCTAGGCTTAGCTACATGTCAAAACATTTCAACAGATTCCATTCAAAAAATACTGAAAATCCATTTCAGGTCTCAATCTAATGAATGATCAGCTCCCGGCCCATTTCAGTTTTTTTTACTTATTGTGCCATTTCATCAACCCAATACCATCGAAACAAAAATATACTTGACATCACTCACCAACCGCCTTCCAAGACATTAGTTCAACCGAACATGTATGTGGAATGAATAGATAAATTATAGAAACTCTTATTGACACTTGCCATTTATGCAAGGAATGGTAAATAGCCTTGTAAACTTAGCTTTACATCAAAGTGTTCAGTAAATTCAATGTCAGAATAAACAGTAATTAAAGTACACTTCGTCCTTTACAAGTTATTGAAACACACTAAAAAGTGAGAGTTGAATCTAATGATACTTTATAACATGAAGCTAGAAGTCACAGCCAACAGATGTCCATGACCTTATCGCTCCTTCACAACTTTAAATGTAAACAGTTCCCATTACCGAGAGCACTAGAGTGCCAAATTATATCGCCCTCACTGCTGTGTCATAATGCTGACGAGCTAATGATCACTTATTCACATTCACATTCACAAAATTCACCTTCTCATAAATGTAGCAAGATCATCTGTTTACTCTTATTAATGGTCAATCTTTTCCAAGAAAAGTGCTCTCTATCCCTTAATCATTTTGAGCTGACCCCTCTAGTACAGAGGACAAAGAGGTAAAAAGGCAGCCCACTGCTAAGTTTTTTTCTGATGCTGCTTCCAGCAGGGTACTTTCACCTGATTCAACAATATTTATGTAATCTCTTGTAGCATAATAAACTAGGTTTAAGATTTGCAGAAATATCTGCATCGTCTATAACTACGGGCGAGGTGCCTGATGACTGGAGGGTGGCTAATGTTGGACCTTTGCTAAGAATGGTTGTAAGGAAAAACTGGGGAACAAGAGATCTCTGTGAGCCCTGACTTCTGTTGTGGATAAATTGTTGGAGGTGATTCTAATGGACAAAATTTATAGACAGGTAGGCAAAAATTGATTAGGGAAAGTCAGCATTGTTTTGTGCAAGGAAAATCATGTCTTACAAACTTAACTGAGTTTTTTGAGGAAGTTACCAAAAAGATTGGTGATGGCAATTGTTTAATTGGACTGTAGTAAAGCCTTTGACAAGGTTCTGCATGCTGGACTAATTAGTAAAGCTAGGTCACATGGAATTCAGAGTGAGATATATAATTGGCTTAATGGCAGGAGACAGAGAGTAAGGTTGGAGGATTGCACTTTAGACTAGAGGCCTGAGACCAGTGGTGTTCCACAGGGATCGATTCTGGGTCTCTTTTATTTGTCATTTATATAAATGATTTAGATGAGAATATAGAAGGCATGGTTAGTAAATTTGCAGATGATACCAAAATTGGTGGCATAGTAGACAGTGAGGAAGCTTATGCCTGAAACGTCAACTCTCCTGCTCCTCAGATGCTGCCTGACCTGCTGTGCTTTTCCAGCACCACACTTTTTGACTCTGACTCTCAGTATCTGCAGTCCTCACTTTCTCTTATTGAAGAAGGTTTTCCAAGATTATAGAGGGATGTTAATCAAATGGGTCAATGGACTGAAAAATGGCTATTGGAGCTCAATCCAGATATATGTGAAGGATTGCAACAAGGGCAGGACTTATAGGATTGATGGTAGGGCCTTGGGTGATGTTGTAGATCAGAAGGACCTAGGGGTTTGAGTACATAATTCTTTGTAGATTGTGTCACACATAGATATGATGGTTGGAAAGGATTTTAGCACACTTGCCTTCACTGATCAGTCCTTTGAGTATTGGGATTAGGAAGTCATGTCCAGGTTGTAGAGGACATTGGTGAGGCTTCTTCTGGTTTACTGTGTTTAGTTCTGGTCTCACAGTTGTAGGAAGGATATCAAGCTGAAGAGGGTTCAGAAGAGATTTACCAGGATGTTGCCAGATATAGAAGGGTTTGAATTATAAAGAAAGGCTGGATAGGCTGGGACCTTTTCCACTGGAACACAGGTGGTTGAGAGGTGACCTTATAGAGGTTTATAAAATCATGAGGGGTATAGATAGAGTTAATAGTAGGTATCTTTTCTCTAGCATGGGAGATTTCAAGACTAGGGGGCATATTTTAAGGTGAGAGGAGAGAGATTTAAAAGGATGAGGGGCAATTTTTTTTCACAGAGGGTGGTTCGCATGTGGAATGAACGTCATAAGGAAGTGGTTGATGTGAGCATATTTACAATGTTTAAAGGAAACTTAGATGAGTATATGAATAAAAAAGGTTGTAGGGATATGGGAAGGGAGCAGGCAAGTGGGACTAGTTTACTTTGGGTTTATGTTCCGATTGTGGACTGGTTGGACCGAAGGATCTGATTCCATGCTGTATGGCTCTATAACATAGCACTGATAACATTCACAGATACACAAGTGTCTAGGATAGCACAAAAGTGCATTCTCCAAGTGAGAATCCCAATATAATGGTGTACGAGACTTTTTAATACTTTCACACATTATGAAATAGCAATGATATCATTAGCATGTCTCTTAAAAGTATACTGATTGTGAGGCATAACATGACAACCACCCGAGCTAGAATGACCTCCATCAATTTCCCTACCTGTAGGAAATGACACAGGTGCAGATTTTCACCCCTTGCTGCTAAAACATGCTTTTGTGAATTGGTGGGATTGAACCTGCCTGTTTTCACTTCAGCGAAAAGTTCATGCTGTAATGCTCAGTGCCATTACAAGAATTACACAATGATAAAAGCAATACTTCATCTCACCATCCAGAGATGGAACAACTCTTTCTCTTGTGTTATTTGTTTGATTGATGATAAACAAGCTTTCAGCTGGAACATGTAATCAATTAACACAATTGCAAAATAGACATTGGACGTGCATAAAACTCCTAAAAATGTGCATTAATGATTGGAGAAGAAACATGTTCGAGGCATTGTCTTTTCTGGCCTATCTAGTCACATTTCATGGAAGTACTGTATTTGTTCAGACATTTGAATATGTTTGCTTCAGTACTTCCTTGATGAAATACTAAGCTGAAGGTCTCATGGCTAACTGACTGTACTGAGTCACCAGACCTCACCAAGGGCACCAATTGAAGTAAAACTGGCATCATCACCCTGGGTTGGAAATGAAGCAAATTGCCATTATTCATGTTCCTGATCACTATCCAGATAATCTGGAAAGAGCATCCAGGAGGTACATATGAACATAGAGTGAATACCTCCACCTTATACCTGATACCTGATATAGCCAACTTGCTTAAATTTCCCATGTCACAATGGACGAATGGTCATTTGGGTGTAGAAACAGAAATACTTATGGAAATAAAGGATCAGGACTATTAAACAGGGAAATAGAAAGATTCCTGGATGTTGCACAAAAAAAAGCTTTCATATTGTGTAGCACAAGTTCCAAATAAAGATAATTTCACCATGCAACTATAGGTACAGTACCAATTCAGTAGTTTTTTTTAAATCAGTCTTCCAGAGAAGGAAATTTGCCATCCTTACCCAGTCAGCCTACATGTGACTCAAGATCAACAGAAATATGATTGACCCTCAACTACCCTTTGAAATGGCCCGGCAAGTCACTGAGTTCAAGGGACAGTTAGGGATGGACAGCGAACATTGGTCTTGCCTGCCTAGATCCCATGTCAGAATGAAAAAGGTACCTAAGCAAAATATATTTAAGGCAGACAAGATATGAGAATTGGACATATTTAAACAGAATCTTTTTCAAAGCATGATTTGTCTTTGGTGTGATTTTAGAATAAAATCCTTACTCCTCCAGAAGGCAGGACTTGAACATTACTGTTATGGAGAAAGATTCGGTGGACTAGTTGTTTTTCCTAGAACAGAGGAGGCTGAGGAGAGACTTAATTGAGCTAGACAGAATAATGAAGGTCTGTGATAGAGTGGACAGGAAAGACCAGTTTCCCCTAATGGAGAGGTCAAGTATTAGGGGTCACAGTGATTAGTAGAAAGACAAGAAGAAATATTTTTTCACCAGCGGGTCTGTGATGTGCTGTCCAGTATGGAGGTTGAAGCGTAAACATAATTAATTAGAAAGGAACCTGAATTTGTACCTGAGGCACTTTAAACTGCAAGGCTATGGACCAGGTGCTGGAAAGTAGGACAAAAATGGGTAGCTAATTTTTTCAGCCAGTTCAGACTTGGCGGGCTGAATGACGTCTTTTAGTGCTGTATTTTGTCTGTGGTTCAATGGCTCTAAGCGCTAACCCAGCTGAAAGCAATCTCATTCCAGATGAACTCGTCAACACCAGTCCTGCCTTTTGGTGTCTCTGAGGAGCCCAAAAGGCTGCTCTTTAAGTTTATTAAAGTTACACAATCAAGATGGTTAATCCTCAGCTCTTCTCTAAACAACATGGTTAAAAACAAAACTTACTCAAACTCTGTTAGCTTGTAGTTGTTTAGTCCATTATTGCTAGTGAGCTATTATACAAGATTACAGTGCATAAAAGTTTATGTAAAACAAATATTCAACCTTCAGGCAGCACCTGAGGAGCAAGAAAATCAATGTTTCGGGCAAAATCCCTTCATCAGGAAAATCAACGTTTCGGGCAAAATCCCTTCATCAGGAATACATGAAGGGCTTTTGCCCGAAACGTCAATTTTCCTGCTCCTCAGAAACTGCCGGACTTGCTGTGCTTTTCCAGTACCACCCTGATCTAAACTCTAGTTTCCAGCATCTGCAGTCCTCACTTTTGCCTAAGTATTCAACCTTGTCTCAGTTTCCAGTGCACGAACATTAGGAAATAACATATACAGCATTTGCCCCAGAAATGCACCAACTTATCAGGTGTACTATGGATGCACTGGAAGTGCTGCTTTATTGCATTAGAGTAGAACTGGAGTTTGGTGAAAGTGGGAGAGAGGAAGGTGATCAGTACACCCTCTTTTCTTATTGGTTAAAACTTCTGCTCTTTCATATCCCAGACAGGTCTCAGAGAATTTGAGGCATAACGGAAAACAGAAGCCAGCAGGGGTGCGTACTGAGATAGAGCAGGAAATAAAAATAGAGGCCATGGCTCAGGCCTACAAATTCAATGAAATCCCAGAGAGACAGTGAGGTGGCAGAGGCAGGAGATGGGCTGGTGGACAAGTGACTCTGAGACGAGAAACAGTGTAATGAAACAAAGATTTACATCACAGAGAAGTTGTTCGTTCATTGATTAGTAACTAAGTAAGTAGCTATTCTAAATTGCTTTCAGATTAAAAGGTAAATTGCAGAAATATTTTACAGCTTAAACACTAAAGATGAGTAGGGAATTTACAAATACAAATACAAATTAAAAATGAATTAAATAATTTGGAGATGTTGAGCCAGGCAAGCTGGTGTACTTGATTGTAGTGCATAGTGACCATATCAGTCGTGGATGTTGGTTATTCGAGAAATTCAGGCTCAGTTAATGCGCTCAAGTCTGAGCTTTGAACACTGAGACACACCAGGGATGGGGAGAGTCACCTGGATGCTAAATTTCAAGAGGGCATCACACCCTGTAAGTTATGTACTTTAAATTAAAAGTGGAGTCATAGAGTTGTGTAGCACAAAAACAGACTATTCGGTCCAACTCATCCATGCTGTCCAGATATCCTAAATTAATCTAGTGCCATTTGCTAGCATTTGGCCCATACCCCTCTAAACCCTTCCTATTCATTTCCCATGTGGATGTCTTTTAAATGTTATAATTGCACCAGCCTCCACCACTTCCTCTGGCAGTTCATTCCATACACATATCATCGCCTAAAAAAAGTTGCCCCTTCGGTCCATTTTATATTTTTCCCCTTTCTCCTTAAACCTATAACCTCTAGTTTTGGACTCCCCTACCCTGGGAAAAAGACCTTGGGTATTCACCCTTTTCATGCCCCTCTTATTTTCTAAACCTCTATAAGATGACCCCTCAGCCTCTGACACTTCCGGGAAAATAGCCCCAGCTTTTTCAGGCTCTTCCTACAGTTCAAACCTCCAACTCTGGCAACATCTTTGTAAGTATTTTCTGCACTTTTTCAAGTTTAACATCTTTCTTATAGCAGGGAGACCAGAATTGAATGCAGTATTGCAAAAGTGGCCGAATTACTGTCCTGTACAGCCACAACTTATATCCCAATTCCAATACTCAATGCACTGACCAATAAAGGAAAGCATACCAAATGCCTTCTTTAATACCTTGCCTATCTGTGACTTCACCTTCAAGGAACTATGAACCTAAACCTTTAGATCTTTTTTTTCTGTCCCCTTTGTTTAACTTGCTCATTTTCACCTCAGAGAGACTAACTAATTTCAGGCATGATCATCCCTTGACGATCCATCATCTGCCTCCCTTTTTAAATAAGCGATTAGCAATTTTACAGTCCTCTGGGACCCTCACTGAAAAGTAATAGCAAATCTGAACACAGCAAGGTCCCACATACAATAATATTATAAAGATCAGATAATCTGCATTTGTGATCTTTGCTCAAGAAATAAATATTGGTAAGTATTAAAATTGTGCCACTTTACAGTAGGACCTGTCAGAATAGTCAAAAGACATAATTTGCCTATTGCTAAGAAAATACATGTCTTTTATTATTGGAAGGCAGATTGTTTTGATTTATTGTTACATATATACGATATAGTGAAAGGTGTTTTGCGTGGTGTACAGGCAGATCAATCGATACAAATGAAAATTGGTTCAGGCTCAGCTTTAAAGACCCCATCATCAAACAGCCTGCGAGTCTGTACAATCTCACCTTGATACAGTCAAAGTAAAAAGTGGCCACAACAACTAAACAAGGATCAAAAGAATCAGCTACCTGTTGAATCCTACAAAACACAAAACCTTTCAGAAATGTAGGAATAATCAAGGAAAATGTGGAAAAACTAAAATCCACATTGCCCATCATTTGAAAACTGCATGCATTGTCTGTTTAACATTCTTAACACCACAGTGAAAGCCAATGACAAACTTACCAACAATTAATCAATCATTCATGTAAGTTATCATGTGCTCATTACTCAGTAAGCAGTAACAGTAAAAGGGAATGATATGTCCCAAACACAAGCATAGTGATTCCGTAACTACAATGTCCAGTCACTGATTTCAAACTAGTAATTCGATGGTACAACACGTTATGTATAATGTACATTACAGCAGTTTTACACGGGACAGAAAATGCAGTCGTGAGGAGACAATAATTTTTAACACATGGATTATAAGGCAACAATTCAGCTGCGGCAGAATGGTACCAAGACTGACCAAGTAGAAAGTAACAAAATAAATCAAATAACTGCGATTATGAGATAAATGAAACAAAAACAGAAATTGCTGATGAAACTCAGTCGGTCTGGGAGCGTTTGTGAGAA
Organism: Chiloscyllium punctatum; assembly: GCF_047496795.1. Lineage (NCBI taxonomy): Eukaryota > Metazoa > Chordata > Chondrichthyes > Orectolobiformes > Hemiscylliidae > Chiloscyllium > Chiloscyllium punctatum. The sequence goes on along the minus strand of NC_092746.1, from coordinate 85,062,142 downwards.
GAAAGCAGAGTCTGGTCTGATGAAGACTCATTGGACTTGAAATTTTATTTGTGCTTTATCTCGAGACCAGTATTTTGTTACCTTCTAAAACCAAAGCAGAGATTGCTGATGAAACTCAACAGGTCTGGCAGCATTTGTGGGAAGTTAAAATTTCAAGTCCAGTGACTCTTCATCAGACTTGACTCTGCTTTCTTCCCACAAATGCTGCCAGACCAGCTGAGTTTCATCAGCAATTTCTGCTTTGATTTTAGAATGTAACAAAATACTCATCCCAAGAGAAAGCACATCCTGACAGGTGTGAAGGTAAGGTGGTAGCAAAATATTCAGATATTGGAAATCCAACAGCAAGAAACCCACACATGGGATGCCAGATATTGGGCTATCCAAAATGTCCCATTGTAACTTTGTCTTCCAATAGTCAAGACCTCCAACTCACCCTACCCCAAGCTGGTGTAAATGGAGCCATGTATAGGTCAGCCCAGCCAAGGGCAGAATATTTCCTTCTCAGACCTGTTAGTAAATCACCTGAAATGCTTTGTAGCATTTAAGAGATAAATCTAGATGTTATACAAAAAGTAAATTTCTTTCTAAAATTAAACAAAGTTAGCACCTACTTTGATGCCAATTGATACACCGTATTTCATAAGACAATTCTAATCATATCTATTGTGGGCGGCACGGTGGCACAGTGGTTAGCACTGCTGCCTCACAGCGCCAGAGACCCGAGTTCAATTCCTGCCTCAGGCGACTGACTGTGTGGAGTTTGCACATTCTCCCAGTGTCTGCGTGGGTTTCCTCCGGGTGCTCCGGTTTCCTCCCACAGTCCAAAGATGTGCAGGTCAGGTGAATTGGCCATGCTAAATTGCCCGTAGTGTTAGGTAAGGGGTAGATGTAGGGGTATGGGTGGGTTGTGCTTCGGCGGGGCGGTGTGGACTTGTTGGGCCGAAGGGCCTGTTTCCACACTGTAAGTAATCTAATCTAATCTATTCTAACTTAATTGTTGCTGGAGGACAAAAACATTCCTCATACCACATGGTATTAGCTGCTTTGAAGGAAGATCTTAATTTATTACTTAGCCCTTTTTTTAGGATGAGTGACAGATAAAAAGTGCAATCTGAATTTTTTGTCACTACAGTGGAGATTCTACGAAAATGAATAGACCTCTGTTATAGCTGGTCCTCTGTTTAACACTATACAAGACAGGAAATAGGTACACTGTTGGAAGAACAACTGTCTTCCTTTGTAGCTTTTACAGTTAAGTGATTATCAGGAAATGTTTCTTCCTTCTTAAAAAAAGTACTGACACTTCTGAGTTCCATATGCTCCATTAAATTCATTACATGAGAGGTTCCAGTGAGTAAAATGGACATCATGATACTGTTAACAGACACACTTGACAACAGTAGAGCTCTAAAATCTAATTATTTGATTAGACCATAAACATCATTTGCCTGAACTCATGGATAAATATACAACTGTAGATCTGCAATTCACAACACTCGCTAACAAAAAAATGTTTAATATTGCTAGAGTATTGAATGAAAATGGAAACGCTTATTTCCAATTTGACTTCTGAACTATATCCATAACTAAAGCAATAGGTGTCCCAGTTTGGGAATGAAAATTCTAATTCTCTTCAGGGATTTGCTTTGCAAATTAGCACAGCTTAGATCCTCTGGTGTATGTTACAACAAAGAACAAAGAAAATTACAGCACAGGAACAGGCTCTTTGGCCCTCCAAACCTGCACTGATCCAGATCCTTAATCTAAACCTATTTTCTAAGGATCTGTATCCCTCTGCTCCCTGCCCGTTCATGTATCTGTCCAGATACACCTTAAATGATGCTATCGTACACACCTTGACCACCTCCATTGGCAATGCATTCCAGGCACCCACAATCTTCTGCGTAAAGAATTTTCCCGGCAAGTCTCCCGTAAACTTTTCCCCTCTCACCTTGAATTTGTAGCCCCTAGTAATTAATCACCCACTCTGGGAAAATGCTTCTTGCTACCCATCCTGTCTATACCTCTCATGATTTTGTAGATCTCAATCAGGTTCTCCCCTCAACCTCCATCTTTCTAATGAAAATAATCCTAATGCTCTCTTCATAGCTAGCGCCCTCCATCCCAGGCAACATCCTGGTGAACCTCCTCTACAACATCTCCAAAGCATCCACATCTTTTTGGTAATGTGGTGACCAGAACTGTACGCAGTATTCCAAACGTGAACGAACCAAACTTCTATACAGCTGTAACATGACCTGCCAACTCTTGTACTCAATACCCCGTCTGATGAAGGAAAGCATGCTGTATGCCTTCTTAACTGCTCTACTGACCTGCTTTGCCACCTTCAGGGTACAATGGACCTGAATACTCAGACTTTTCTGTACATCAATTTTCTCCAGGGCTTTTCCATTTACCGTATAGTTCACTCTTGAATTGGGTCTTCCAAAATGCATCACCTCACATTTACCCAGGTTGAATTCCATCTGCCATTTCTCTGCTTAACTCTTCAATTTATCTATATTCTGCTGTCCTCTCTGACAATCCCCTTCACTTTCTGCTACTCCACGAATCTTAGTGTCATCTGCAAACTTGCTAATCAGACCATGTATACCTTCCTCCAGATCATTTATGTATATCACAAACAACGATGGTCTCAATACGGATCCCTGTGGAATACCACAGGTCACAGTTCTCCATTTTGAGAAACTTGCTTCCACTACTACTCTCTGTATCCTGTTGCCCAGCCAGTTCTCTATCCAGTTAGGTAGTACATCCTGGACCCATGCGATTTCACTTTCTCCATCAGCCTACCATGGCGAACCTATCAAATGCCTTACTGAAGTCCATGTATATGACATCTACAGCCGTTCCCTCATCAATCAACTTTAGTCACTTCCTCAAAGAATTCTATTAAGTTGATAAGACATGATCTTCCCTGCACAAAATCATGTTCTGTGTTCCAAATTATATTTTATCAATAAGCTAAGACCACCATCAAGACATGAAAAAAATTTGTAAACAGCGTGCATGATGGAAGATATCTAGCTGGGAAACAAAATAATATGAACCTTCTTGGGAGTGGCTGCTAGCTTCATTTTTAATAAATAGTAAAATTTCAACACTTCCAAAAAAATCAACAACTCTGGGTAGCCAATCAAAAGACCATAAGATGTAACAGCAGGAGTAGGCCTTTTAACCCATTGAGTTTAGTCTACCATTCAATGATATCATGCCATGCACAGTATTAATTAAACTCTCTGCCATTTCCTGGTTCCACATTATTATTTCTTCAACTTCATTCTCTTAAGAGTCTATGTTCACTTTGGCTTCCCTCATCCTTTTTACACGTTTAAAGAAGCACTTGCTGTCCATCTTACTAGCACTTTCCCATTTACGCTCAAAGTTTATCTTCTCCCTCATTATAGTTTTGCTTGTCTTTCATTGGTATTTTAAACATTTCCAATACTATGGCTTACCATTAATCTGTGCTGCATTGTCGGTTTATTTTTCCTTTCAATTTGATGCTATTCGGGACAGACAATGACTTAGTGGAATTATTGCAAGACTACTAAGCCAGAGACTCAGCTAATGTTCTGGAGAAAGTGAGGACTGCAGATGCTGGAGATCAGAGCTGAAAAAAGTGTTGCTGGAAAAGTGCAGCAGGTCAGGCAGCATCAAAGGAACAGGAGAATCGACGTTTCGGGCATAAGCCTTTGTTCAGGAATGAGGAGGATGTGCCAAGCAGGCTAAGATAAAAGGTAGGGAGGAGGGGCGTTGGGAATGCAATAGGTGGAAGGAGGTTAAGGTGAGGGTGATAGGCCGGAGAGGGGGTGGGGGCGGAGAGGTCGGGAAGAAGATTGCAGGTCAAGAAGGCGGTGCTGAGTCCGAGGGTTGGGACTGAGAAAAGGTGGGGGGAGGGGAAATGAGGAAGCTGGAGAAATCTGCATTTATCCCTTGTGGTTGGAGGGTTCCTAGGCGGAAGATGAGGCACTCTTCCTCCAGGCGTCGTGTTGCCATGGTCTGGCGATGGAGGAGGCCAAGGACCAAGGCATGTACTTGACAGAGTGGGAGGGGGAGTTAAAATGTTGAGCCACAGGGCGGTTGGGTTGGTTGGTGTGGGTGTCCCAGAGGTGTTCTCTGAAACGTTCCGCAAGTAGGCGGCCTGTCTCCCCAATGTATAAGAGGCCACATCGGATGCAGTAAATGATGTGTGTGGAGGTGCAGGTGAATTTCTGATGGATATGGAAGGATCCCTTGGGGCCTTGGAGGGAAGTGAAGGGAGAGGTGTGGGTGCAAGTTTTGCATTTCTTGCGGTTGCAGGGGAAGGTGCCAGCAGTGGATGTTGGGTTGGTGGGGAGTGTGGACCTGACAAGGGAGTCGCGGAGGGAGTGGTCTTTCCAGAATGCTGGTAAGGGAGGGGAGGGAAATATATCCTTGGTGGTGGGGTCTGTTTGGAGGTGGCAGAAATGACAAAGGATGATACGATGTATTTGGAGGTTGGTGGGGTGGTAGGTAAGGACCAGTGGGGTTTTGTCCTGGTGGCGATTGGAGGGGCGGGGTTCAAGGGCAGCAGAGCAGGAAGTGGAAGGGATGCGGTGGATAGCATCGTTAACCACATCTGAGGGGATATTGCGGTCTTTGAAGAAAGAGGCCATCTGGGTTGTTCAGTATTGAAATTGGTCCTCCTGGGAGCAGATACAGTGGAGGCGAAGGAATTGGGAATATGGGATGGCGTTTTTACAGGGGACAGGGTGGGAGGAGGTGTAATCTAGGTAGCTGTGGGAGTCGGTCGGTTTATAGTAAACATCCGCATTGAGTCGGTCATCCGAGATAGAAATGGAGAGGTCTAGGAAGGGGAGGGAGGAGTCTGAAACGGTATAGTAAACGTCCCCCTCCCCTTCCTAGACCTCTCCATTTCTATCTCGGACGACCTACTCAACACGGACATTTACTATAAACTGACTGACTCCCACAGCTACCTAGATTACACCTCCTCCCACCCTGCCCCCTGTAAAAACACCATCCCATATTCCCAATTCCTTTGTCTCCGCCGCATCTGCTCCCAGGAGGACCAGTTCCAATACCGAACAACCCAGATGGCGTCCTTCTTCAAAGACTGCAAGTTCCCCTCAGACGTGGTTGATGATGCTTTCCACCGCATCTCCTCCATTTCCCGCTCCTCCGCTCTTGAGCCCCGCCCCTCCAATCACCACCAGGACAGAACCCCACTGGTCCTCACCTACCACCCCACCAACCTCCAAATACATCGTATCATCCTTCGTCACTTCCGCCACCTCCAAACAGACCCCACCACCAAGGATATATTTCCCTCCCCTCCCCTATCAGCGTTCTGGAAAGACCACTCCCTCCACGACTCCCTCGTAAGGTCCACACCACCCACCAACCCAACCTCCACTCCCGGCACCTTCCCCTGCAACTGCAAGAAATGCAAAACTTGCGCCCACACCTCCCCCCTCACTTCCCTCTAAGGCCCCAAGGGATCCTTCCATATCTGTCACAAATTCACCTGCGCCTCCACACACATCACTTACTGCATCCGCTGCACCCGATGTGGCTTCCTCTACACTGGGGAGACAGGCCGCCTACTTGTGGAACGTTTCAGAGAACACCTCTGGGACACCCACACCAACCAATCTAACTGCCCCGTGGCTCAACACTTTAACTCCCCCTCCCACTCCACCAAGGACATGCAGGTCCATGGCCTCCTCCATCGCCAGTCCATGGCAACACGACACCTGGAGGAAAAGCGCCTCATCTTCCGCCTAGGAACCCTCTAACCACAGGGATGAATGCAGACTTCTCCAGCTTCCTCATTCCCCCTCCCCCCACCTTTTCTCAGTCCCAACCCTTGGACTCAGCACCGCCTTCTTGACCTGCAATCTTCTTCCCGACCTCTCCGCCCTCACCTCACTCCGGCCTATCACCCCCACCTTAACCTCCTTCCACCTATCGCATTCCCAACACCCCTCCCCCAAGTCCCTCCTCCCTACCTTTTATCTTAGCCTGCTTGGCACACCCTCCTCATTCCTGAAGAAGGGCTTATGCCCGAAACATCGATTCTCCTGCTCCTTTGATGCTGCCTGACCTGCCGCGCTTTTCCAGCAACACATTTTTCAGCTAATGTTCTGGAGACCCAGGATTGAATTACACTATGATAGATTGAATTCAATTTTAAAAATTTGGAATTAGGAATCTACTGGTGATCATACAACCATTGGTGATTAAGGAAAAACTCCACCTGGCTCAGTGATGTCTTTCAGGGAAGAAAATCTGCCACTCTCACCTGGCCTCGCTTTCGTGTGATTTCAGACCCACAGCGATTGATTCTCAACTGCCCACTGAAATGGGCTAGAAAGCACCCAGTTGTATCAATCACTACAAAAGACTCAACAACTAAATGAAATCCTACAGACCACTTGGTGTCTACCTCAGCACTGGAAAAGATAATGGCAGAAACAGCCCTGTCAACCCTGCAAAGTCCTCCTTCCTAACAGCTGAGGGCTAGTGCCAAAATTGAAAGATCTGTCTCACAGGCTAGTCAAGCAACGGAGTTTAAAAGTGTGGCATTGGAAGAGCACAGCAGGTCAGGCATCATCTGAGGAGCAGGAGAATTGATATTTCGGGCATAAGCCCTTCATCAGGTCATTCATGACGACTCTCCTGCTCCTTGGAATGCCCCCTGACCTGCTGTGCTTTCTCCAATGCCACCCTTTTTGACTCTGTCTCTCCAGCATCTGCAGTCCTCACTTTCGAGGTAAAAACAATGACTGCAGATGCTGGAAACCAGACTCTGGATTAGTGGTGCTGGAAGAGCACAGCAGTTCAGGCAGCATCCAAGTAGCTTCGAAATCGCCTTTTTATTTCCCGAAACGTCGATTTCGAAGCTACTTGGATGCTGCCTGAACTGCTGTGCTCTTCCAGCACCACTAATCCAGTCCTCACTTTCTCCTAGTCAAGCAACAGCCTGACATAGCCATACTCACTGTATTATACCTTGAAGACAATGTCACAGATACCGCCATCACCATTCCTTGATATGTCTTGTCCAAACGGCAGGACCAGCAGAGGTGGCGGCACATTGGTATACAGTCGAAAGGGAGTTGCCCTTGGAGTCCTCAATATTAACTCATGACATCTCATAGCTTCAGATTAAACAAGGGCAAGGACATCTCCCGCTGATTACTATGTACGGTCCTCCCCCTGCTGATGAATCAGTGCTCCTCCGTGTTGAACAGTGGCAAGGGCACAAAATTTGCAATGGTGGGGGTTTTCAATGTCCACCAACAAAAATGGCTCACCAGCCGTTCCACTGATTGAGCTGGTTGGGTCCTAAGAGGGAAAAACTTAACTGACCTCATCCTTACCAATCTGCTGGCTGCAGATGCATTTGTCCATGATAGTTTTGGAAAAAGTGACCACCACGCAGTCCTTGTAGATTCAAAGTCCTGCCTTTACGTTGAGAATAACCTCCATCATGTTGTATGGTACTATCACCATGCTAAATGGAACAGACCTCAAACAGATCTAGCAACTCAAGACTGGGCATCCACGAGACGCTGTGGGCCATCAAGAGTAGAACTGTAACCAGCACAGTCTGTAAGCTCATGGCCCGGCATATCTTCCACTCAACCATTACCATCAAGCCAGGAGATCAACCTGGTTCAATGGAGAGCATGGGAGAGCTTTCCAGAAGGAGTACTAGCCAGACACAAAAATGGAGGGGTCAACCTGGTAAAACTACTCACCAAGACTACTTGCATACCAAACAGCATAAATAACAGATGATAGACAGAACTGAGCAATCCCATAATAAAGGATTATGTTTAAGCTCTGCAGTGCTGCCACATCAGGTCATAAATGGTGGCAAAAATTTAATAACCCAGTGGAGGAGGAAACTCCTCAAATCCCCATCCTCAATGATAGAAAAGCCCAGCACATAGTACAAAAGATAAAGCAGAAACATTCACTGCAATCTCCAGCCAAATATTCTGAGTGGTAATCCATCTTGGCCTCCTCCAGTAGTCCCCAGCATTGCAGATATCACCCTTCAGCCAATTCAATTAATTCCATGTGATATCAAGGAACATTTGGAGGCACTGGATAGGGCAAAGGCTATGGGCTTTGAACACATTCCGCCACAGAACTGAAGACTTGTGCTCCAGAACTCGCCACTCCTCTAGACAAGCTGTTCCGGTTCAGTTACAACACCGGCATCTACCCAACAATGTGGGAAATCACCCAAGTATGTCCTATACATAAAAACAGGACAAATCCAAGTCAGCCAATTACTGCACCATTAACCTATACTTGATCATCCTCCTTACTAACAGCTGAGGGCTAGTGCCAAAATTGGAAGATCTGTCTCACACACTAGTCAAGCAACGGAGTTGAAAGGTGTGGCACTGGAAGAGCACAGCAGGTCAGGCATCATCTGAGGAGCAGGAGAATTGACATTTTGGGCATAAGCCCTTCATCAGGTCATTCCTGACGACTGTCCTGCTCCTTGGATGCTGCCTGACCTGCTGTGCTTTCTCCAATGCCACCCTTTTTGACTCTGTCTCTCTAGCATCTGCAGTCCTCACTTCCTCCTACTCAAGCAACAGCCTGACATAGTTAGTAAAGTGATAGAAGGTGTCATCAACATGGCTATCAAACAGCACCTGTTCAGTAATGTCCAGTTTGGGTTCTGTCAGAGCCACTCAGCTCCTGACCTCATTACAGCCTTGACTCAAACATGGACAAAACAGCTGAATTCCAGAGGTGAGATGAAGTGACAACCCCTAACATCAAGCCCACATTCAACCAAATGTGACATCAAGGAGCCCCAACAAAATTGGAATCAATATGAATCGGGGGCAAACTCTCTGCTGATTAGAGTCCTACCTGGCACATAGGAAGATGGCTGTGGTTGTTGGAGGTCAGTTATCTCAGCTCCAGGACAACACTGCCAGTGTTTTTGTCCTAACCCATCTTCAGCTGCTTCATCATCGACTTTCCCTCCAAATTAAGGTCAGAAGTGAGGATGTTCATCTATGATTCAGCACCATTCACAACTCCTCAGATACTAAATCAGTCCATGCTCAAATTGCAATGAGGCGAGAACAACATCCAGGCTTGGGCTGACAAGTGGCTGGTAAAATTCACACCACACAAATCCAGGCAATGACCATCAGCAATAACAGACAATCTAGTCCCTTGACACTCAATGGTGTTACCATCATCAAATCCCCCACTAACAACATCCTGGTGGGTAGGGTTTGCCATTGACCAGAAACTCAATTGGACTAGCCATATAAAAACAATGGCTATTACAGCAGGTCAGAGGCTAGGAATACTGCAGCAAGTAACTCATTTTGTGACCCCCAAAGCTCATCCACCATCTACAAGGTAAAAACAATGACTGCAGATGCTGGAAACCAGATTCCTTATAGAGAGAGGAGGAAAACTTCTACAAGGCCAAGCCAGGGGCGTGATGGGATACAGTCCACTTACCTGGATAAGTGCAGCTCCAACAACACTCAAGAAGCTTGACATCATCAAAGACAAAGCAGCCTGCCTGATTGGCACCACATCCAAGCATCCAATGTTGTTCATTAACAGCAGTGTGTATTATCTCCAAATTGCACTACATAAATTCACCAAAAAAATGTTAGGCAGCACCTTCCAAACCCATGACCACTTCCATCTAGAAGGACAAGGGCAGCTGATACTTAGGAACATTGCTATTTGCAAAATCCCCTCCAAGGCATTTCCCATCCTGACTTGAAAACATATTGTTGTTTCTTTACTGTCACTGGCTCAAAATCTTGGAATTCCCTCCCCAGTGCAAGAGGGCAGCTCACCAACACTTTCTCAAGTACAATTAGAGACAAGCAACAAATGCTAGCCAGCTAGTGACGCCCATATACCACAAATTAATTTTAAATATCCTCAACTTCCCTGGTTAACTTATTCCCTTCCTAGGATCCCCTGCCGAACTGGAATATGTCTTTACTGGGGGATATGAGCTATTTTCATAAGAGTCTGTCATTGTTCCTCAACCATCTTTGTCGCTAAACTCATTTTCCATTCCATCTGCTCTCATTTCTTTGTAATTAGTCTTATTTAACCTTAGCACAGTTGTTTCTAACTTATGTTCCTTCCTCTCAAACTGACAGTGAAATGCTACCACATCATGGTCACTATTTCCTGTGGGAAATTTTACTCTGACATCATTTATTAAACCTGCCTCCTTACACATAACCAGATCTAAAATAGCCTGATGCCTGGTTCAATCCACAACTTATTGTTCTAGGAAATTGTCCTGAATACACTCTTAAGAATTCTTCCTCATGCTCTTTGGATAAGTTTTTTATATCTATATACACACAGACATATTTACAGCCCAGTGGAAAACAACAGCCCTCAATATAAATCTGCATTTCAGTTACTGTTACTTTTGCAGACATGGTCATTATTTATAATTGGAGATGCAGACAGGGTTTGTCACCATACAATTTTAAAACAGATAGTTGGGATTCAGAACCGGCCATTCACAAGCATCTAAAATATAAAATCAGATACCAAAATGTCTGCTTTGGAAAATAATATCCTATTATTTCTTCCCACATGACCATTTGCCTTATTACAGGGACACATGCAAGCTCAAAAGGTGAATATGATTTTCTATGAGTTTTCATCAGCAACAGAATAAAATCCTTCCTCCATCTTGCCTGGCTTTAGACCTGGAAAATCCATCAACCAGAGAGTCGACACAATATCCTTTGCAGAGCCTTTGACATGAGAAATATCACTGAGCCTCAGCACTTTAATTATGTTTTTGCTGGAGTCAGGGAAAAAATAATCTTTGAAGTCTGATGATGGGCATTGCAGATAAGCCACGCTGTTCATACAAACCATTTACATCAAAACAGACAAGGTCATTGCTTGCAATTCATCATGATACACATTTCATTTAAATAGATGCTTTTATAAACTATATATTCTACACAATGGCAATATAAAAACTTCATTAAAATTCCAACAGAATTGCAAGGAGCTAAAATTAGCAGTTGAACAAATTTAGTATAAGGTGACCTCTGCTCTAATCTGAAAAAGGTCCCCATCAAAAACATCATAACTTATGTTTGCTTTCAATAGATACTAACCAAAGCAGCATATTGCATTTATACAGTGGTTTAACATGATAAAATATGGGACCTTATAGAAGTGTTGTTAGGCATAATTTTGACACTGAACCACATAAGGGGATCAAAATCTTGCAATGCATTTTGATCATTTTGTACATTGTGAAAAGAAGATTTATCTTAAATCTGTGTTTTCCCTTGTATCTTGGAGCATCTAGGTGGCTAATTCCCACAAGATACTAACAAACATGAAGAGGCCTGCAGTTGGTTTTGTCTTAGACATCACTTCCTTTCCTGAAGGTAAATATCCCACTCAAAAGGTGGAACAGAGTCATCAATGCTGGATGTGAGATCTGCACCCGTAAATAGATAAGGGAAAGTGTACACGGGTTTCCAGGTGGTTCATGATCATTTAACTCCAGATGCTGCAGTGCTTTACACATTGTTCATTACTTAAAACTCACAGTTATCCAGGTAAATACAATGTGTAATTTTCAAAAAGGAAGGTTTTACTGACAGAGATGATTGACCAACTAATCCGTACTTTTCTTTGGTGATGCAGGTCCGTTAGTTATATCGAGCACATCTGTGTTATCATGGTTATCAATAACATAAGATGCAAGGTAAAACGTGCAAGGCTTTTCAAATTTTAACCTGACAGTCAAAACATAGTAAACTGATGAGAATCCAGATTCATGAAATTTAATTAAACCACACTTGCTTGCTGCTGCAATTGAAACAAGTATTAACTCAGCAGTAATAACTGGATTAAGAAGCTAAGGTAATCATACCTTAATATACGAAGAATTTGTTGAACAGCTCAATCTGTCCAAACTAGCTTTTGTTTTTAAAGCCATGCCTTTGTCACTCCCATAAATGATTCCTGATGCAGGGCTTATGCCCGAAACATTGACTCTCCCGGTCTTCAGATGCTGCCTGACCTGCTGTCCTTTTCCAGCACCACATATTTTGACTCTGGTATAAAAACTGCCTTCACTAGTTGAGGACAAGCACTAGAACAATTATCTGCTACTTTTATATTTACAGCTTATAGTTCTAGTGGAAATATTAATTGACACAATGCCAAAGAGGGAAACAGGTGACATGACCATCATTGGCAGTGGCGTCTTTCAGACTCTGGCACCAAAGATCTCTGGATAGCAGCAGGAAATCCCAAGTTCTACTCAGGTATTTTGTTTCTGAATGGTCTTCTTCTGGCAGTTCATTCCAGACATGTCTACCTCTGCATGAAAATGTTGCTCCTTCGGTCCCTTTTAAATCTTTCCCCTCTCACCTTAAACCTATGCTCCCTAGTTTTCCCCAACCTAGGGAAAATACTTTGACTATTCACCCTATCCATGTCCTTCATAATTTTATAAATTCTACAAAGGTCACCCTTCAGCCTCCGATGCTCCAGGGAAAAGAGCCCCAGTCTATTCTCCCATAAGGTCAAACCCTCCAACTCTGGTCACATTCTTGTAAATCTTTTCTGAACCCATTCAGTTTCACAACATCTTTCCTATAGCAAAGAGACCAGAATCGAATAAAATATTCCAAAAGTGGCCCAACCAATGTCCCGTACAGCTGCAACATGACATCCAAACTCCCATACTCAATACACTGACCAATAAAGGAAGCATACTAAACACTTCCATCACTATTCTGAATGCTGCAAAGGCAATAGGCATTGAAAAATTATCGGCAGCAGTACTGAAGACATGTGCTCCAGAAGCGGCCACAACATAACCAAGCTCTTCCATTAGAGCTATAACACTGGCATCTTCAAAATTATGCAGGTATGTGCCATCTACAAGATGCACTGCAGAAATTCACCAACACTTCTTAGACCATGTCTCCCAAGTCAGTAACTATTACCATTTACAAAATGCAATGCATTAACTCACCCAGATCACTCTAACTGCACCTTGCAAAATCACAACACCTACCATTTAGAAAGATAAGGGTGCATATACATGGGAATATCACATCATGCAAATCCCCTTCAAGCTGCTTACCAACCTTATTTGGAAATTACAACACTGTTCCTTCAGTGTCACTGGGTTAAAATTGTGGAACTCCCTCCCTTTGTGGGTCTACCTACTGTAGTGGTTTATCACATAAGGTTGCCCTGGCTGTTGAAACCAACCTTCAGAGCTTGCACGTAGGTTTGGAGGAAGCAAGATAACATTTGCAAGAAGAACTGAGTTCACCACTACCCTTGCGAGGGCAGTCAGGAATTGTTACTAAATGCTGGCCCAGCCAAATGAAGTCCATATCCCATGACTGAATGAATGAATTAAAAAAGTAATCTCCTGAATCGTTACTCCTTGTGAATGCTCCTTAAATCTACACAATGGCCAACTGTCCTCATATTTCCTATGTGCCTTAATGTCAAGTTTTATTTGATACAGGCCTCTAAAAACTTTTGGGATGCTTTATGAAAGTTGTTTTGCCACAAGAACAATGATGCATGTCGTTACCGTAACCTGCAACATACCAATGGTAAATGAAGGCACAGTACAAATTATGACTACATGACTCAGTAATATATTTAATGTAAAAGCAACAGCATTTCTGGTTTCACTACAGAATGGCAAGAAGTCCCACAGCTAACCCAGTGCAGTGAAAACACTCTCTTTTTAAAACAAGGGGGGTGCCAAGATAGTGAAATAATAGACATCAAAATCAGATAATTTGTGTGGAGCCTTTTGATCTCACTATCAGGGCCATTGGCATATAGAGGCAATCTTCCCAACTGATTTTGAGAATAAGTCATTTCATATAAAATTGCTAAAACTGTTTTAAATATTGCTTTAATGCCAATAGCTCCCAACATGCTGTTCTTACTCAGCCAGCCACAGCAAAATTAAAGGTACAGATTCACAAATGCACAACTTCCAGTTAGAACCAATTGAAAGAAAATGATATTTCTAGCCCAATGCTAGGTTAATCCAGCTTTAGTACTGCTCAAGAATGTACAAAAATTGTACAAAGACCAGATCCACAACAAGCCTGAAAGCAATAAAAGTACCTTAAACTAACAAATGTTAGTGTGTTTGAGTGTTACAAGGGGACATAAATTTAAGGTAAAGGGTGGAAGGTATAGGGGAGATGTCAGGGATGGGTTCTTTACCCAGAGAGTGGTGGGGGCATGGAACGCGCTGCTCGTGGGAGTGGTAGAGTCAGAATCATTGGCGACCTTTAAGCGGCATTTGGATAGGTACATGGATGGGTGCTTAATCTAGGATAGAAGTTCGGCACAACATCGTGGGCCGAAGGGCCTGTTCTGTGCTGTATTGTTCTATGTTCTATGTTCTATGTTCTAACTGCTTGATTGTGACTGATCATTCAATTGCTATTTGTACACTTGTTGTGTAGTACACAGAGCTAAAGACTGGCCTCACCCACGATTATTCTTAAAAATGCTTTTTGGAAATGGCTCAAGAAAAGCTTCATACATCCTCACCAAATTTTTGTCAATCTTGTCCCTCCCAACCCACACCCCCCTCCCCCCCTCAACACACACAAGAAGATGGGCCCAATGTTTAGACAGGCAAAAATGAAGATTATTGCAGCAGCAGCTCAAATTTCAAGAAACAGGTCTGGAATTGTTTCCCTGATCTTCACCAAACATTACCACTGAGCTCTTGAGCAATCTAGTCTTCTCTTTCTTCCCTCTACTCAAAATTAAACTTGTCTATCAAAAATGATCAAAACCACTTAAGCCGCATGAACTGGAGGAGCCAAACATTCGGAATCTTAGAACGGCATAATTCTAGCATCTACATTTTCAGACATTCAGGAGCCACAAAACATTGACAACAATGGGACTTTTTATGCACACACTTGTATGAGGAAATATTTTTATCAAAAATAAAAGGGCAAACAATACGTGCATATTATATATAGACATACACACACACACACACAAGAATGTTTACTAATTCATTTAGTTCCCCACCCATAGCTTGTCCTTCTTGCAGTCCAGCATTCCTTCCCCAGTCTAGCTTTAATCTCTGCATTATACTCCAGCATATGACCAACTTCCTTCTTCACCAGCCCCACTGCTTGCAAACATGCACCTGGACAATGACAGACTCCATGCCTTGCTTCCACTGTTGGAACACCCTCTGTTTACATCAAGAAGTGCATTGTATTTAGGTTGCTGCTAAAAGTTTTGCATTCACCTCTTCAAACCTCAAAGCCTATCCACCATCTCTAAAGGAACACATCAGGAGTGAGATGGAATTATCCCCACTTTAGAGTGCAGCTCTAAAAACACTCAAGAAGCTTGATATGATCCAGGACAAAGCTGCTCATTTGACTGGATTCACATCCATAAATATTCAATCACTCCATCACCACACTCTGTACCAGCAGTATGTTCTTGCAGAAATTCACCAAAGATCCTTAGCACCTTCCATTCCCACAAAATACTACCATCGAGAACTACAAGGGCAGTAGATATGTGGGAATACCACCACCTGCAAGTTCCCCTCCAAGCCACTCACTATCCTGACTCGGAAATATATTGCTTTTGTTTCACTGTCACTGGTTCAAAATCATGGACCCCTCCCTACCGGCATTGTGGATCTACCTACAGACCATGGACTACAGCGGTTCAACAAGGCAGCTCACCACTGCCTTCTCAGGTGCAACAAAGCACAGCAATAAAATCCCGACCCAGCCAGCGATGCCTACTTCTTAGGAGGGTTTTTAAAATTGCGTCTGTTGAACACTTAACGAATGAACAAATCACAAACACAAGAAAAATGAAAGGATTCCAGGCACAACTGTAAACAGTGTGTGGTAGACAATCAATTTGCTACAATCACTTTAAAACATGGGGTCACTCCATCAACTGTACATTCATCTTTCTCACCCCATTCACTGCAGCACTGGTCACTGCAGCATATATTCCATGAGGCCTGGTTGGCCACTTGGGGCAATACTAACCTTTCCCAGCTGGAGGAAACACAGCAGGGGGGACAATGAAAATGCACAGTTCCATTTGCTGCTAATTTCAAGTCTGGTTTTGGCAGTAAATGCAATTCCATCAGGAGTTCCAGTGATAAATAAAAATGACAGTTCTGCCATGGTCTGCATGTCACCCCATATGGCATTTCAAATCACTGCCAGCCCTCTGATAAAAACTGGCAGGATGTTGAAGAATCCAACCAGAAATCCAAGATAATTTATTAAAAACACTCATGTTCAGACACCACAAAGCAAGTCCACTTTGTTACCACCACAGACACTTCAATCACATTCTCCCCACCCCTAAACATTACGTCCACAAAACATTTCTCTCACATCATTCTTGCTGTGTATGTCACTTCCTTTACAGCTGTGACAAAACTTTCCTCCAAATACTAGGAATATTGAAGCCATTACCTTGTCCCTGCTCCAAACTCCATTTGCTCGATACCAGTTCCATGCACCTTCCTAGCAACCAGCCGAGGATAAAACCAGACTGTTCATAACCCTCGTGTCACATTTGACCCAAACAAGACCGTCCAACCACACATAGCATCACAACCTATTTCCATTTCATAGCATCACCCAACCTAGTCACTGTTTCAGTTCATTTGCAGCTGAAACCCTTATGTGTTCCTTGTGTTATTTCTAGACTAGACTATGCCCAATCAGTAAAAACTGGATTCCTATACTTTGCCTTCTAACTCTCGAAGTTTCGAAACCATAACTGCCTGTGTCCTTCCTTAATCCATGTTCTATTTACCTATCATGCTTATTTCACTAATCTACACTATCTCCTGGTCAAGCAATGTCTTGCTTTTTAAACTCTTTTTCTCATTTTCAAATCTCTCCAAGACCTTGGCCTCCCAACCTCTATACTCTTCTCCCAAGATACCTGCACTCCTCTCATTCTGCCCTCTTGTACATTCGTCATTTCAATTGCTTCATCCATGGAGGCTGTGCCTTCAGCTGTCTAGGTCTTAAGTTCTGGAATTGCCTACATAAACCTCTCATATCAACTACCTCTGTTTCCTCTTCTAATAAGCTACCTCACCAAATATTTCATTATATGACTCAGTGTCTAATTTTGCTTTGTGAAACTCCAATTAAATATCTTGTCACATTATATGATGTTATGCAACTAGCAATATATAAAAGTAAATGGTTGCTTTTGTGGACAATAGTTTCTTTTGATTATTAATATTCAGTTTCTCATCCACATAAGTTTGGTACAACCCCACAACTTCATCATTAACAACTTGAAGGAGTTTTCTTCCAGTCCTTCACGATGACAATAACTTGTCCATCTATTTAATTTACCCCATATGTTCCAACACCTTAATGTTGAGACAGAGCAGTAGTAGAGAGGGAAAGAAAGCAACAACATTCTGCAGTACAGATTACATAACATATATATTTTAAAAAATCTTGATCAATTGGGTCAATGGACTAAGGAGTGGCAGATGGAATTTAATTTGGATGTATGTGAGGTATTGCATTTTTGGTAAAACAAACAAGGACAGGACTTATACAATTAATCTTAGGGTTCTGGGTAATGTCACAAAACAGAGAGACCTAGAGGTTCAGGTACATCATGCTTTGAAATTTGCATCACAGATAGATGAGGTAGTTAGGGCATATAGCATTCCTGCTTTCATAGCTCAGATCATTGAGTATAGGAATTGAAATGTCATGTTGAGGTTGTGGAGGACATTGGTGAGGGCTCTACTACAATATTGGATGCAGTTAGCTGTTATTGAAAGGATATTATTGAACTGGAAAGGATTCAGAAAAGATTTACCAGGATGTTACTGGAAGGGAGGGTTTGAGATGTAAGGATAGGCTGGGACCTTTTTCACTGGAGTGTAGGATGTTGAGGGGTAACCTTATTGAGATTTATAAAATCATTAGGGGCATAGATAAGGCAAATGACAAGGATCTTTTCCGGAAGGTGGGGCAAGTTCAAAACTATGGGGCATATCTTTAAGGTGAGAGAAGAAATATTTAAAAATGACATGGGGGCAACCTTTTTACACAGAGAGTGGCTCATGTATAGAGTGAACTTCCTGGGAAAATGGTGGATGCAGGTACAATTACAATGTTTAAAAACATTTGGATAAGTTCATGAATAGAATAGGTTTGGAGGGATATGAGCCAAGCGCAGGAGGGCAAGATTAGATTAGTTTGGGAACATGGTCAGTGTGGACTGGTTGGACCAAAGGATCAGTTTCCATGCTGTATGACTTTATGACTCTATATCCTGTTACATGCACCCAAAGAGACTCATATAAAGAAACTTGGTAGAAAACTGCAACCCTGGCTAAATATCATTCTTGAACCAAAGGATAAGAAATTGCAACAATCTTCCACCAAAAATGGCCAAGCAGTCAAAAATTGTCAGGACTCTTGACGCAGTCTCATGCTGGATTGTCATCGGCTCCCACCAGAATTAAGTTAATTCATTATGTTAAATTCAGTTCTTTCATTGGTACCAAGTTATTCCATTAGGTTTACAATTGCAATTTGATGCTTGAATAACAAAAGAGAGGTCTTGCTCCATTATGAATGTGATTATTTCAAGAATTTATAGGTAGGAAACTAAGTTGTGAAATAAGTTGCAAACAAGACATGAAAAAGGTTACAGAAAGGAATAGATAGGTTATATGAGTACACAAAGAGGTGACAAATGGATTATAACGTATTAATGCATATCATAGTGAGATAGTCAGCTATCAGATCTCACAGCTCTGAAATGCAGATGGATTTGAGTGTCTTTGTGCATGACCTGCAAAAGCGTGGTGTGGAGTTGTAGCAAATAATCAGGAAACCTTGTAGAATGCCATCATTTTCACAAGGGTAACTGAATTCAAAAGTAGGAAGGTTATGTTTTAGTCATACAGAGACATCGGTGGTGGGCAAGTTGTTTGAGGGAATCCTGAAGGACAGGATTTACCTGTATTTGGATAGGCAAGAATTGATTAGGATAGTCAACATTGCTTTGTGCATGGGAAATCATGTCTTACAAACTTGATTGAGTTTTTTGAAGAACTAACAAAGAGGATTGATGATGGCAAATTGGTGGACGTGGTCTATACGGATTTCAGTAAGGTGTTCAACAAGGTTCCTCATGGTAGACTGGTCAGCAAAGTTAGATCACATGGAGTACAGGGAGAACTAGCCAATACAGAACTGGCTCAAAAGTTGAAGACAGAGGGTGGTGGTGAAGGATTGTTTTTCAGTCTGGAGGCCTGTGACTACTGGTATGCCATAAGGATCAGTGCTGGGTCCACTGCTTTTCATCATTTATATAAATGATTTGGATGTGAATACAGAAGGTTTGGTTAGTAAGTTTGCAGATGGGAAAGTTTTAAAAGGGACATAAGCAACACCTTTTTCACACAAAGAGTATATGGAATGAGTTACCAGAGGGAATGGTGAAGGCTGGTACAATTACAACATTTAAAAGGCATCTGGATGGGTATATGAATAGGAATGGTTTAGATGGATATGGGCCGGGTGCTGGCAAATGGGACTAGATTAATTTAGGATATCTGGTTGGCATGGATGAGTTGGACTGATGGGTTTGTCTCTGTGCTGTACATCACTGTAACTCTATGACTATGACCACTCATGAGAGCACATTTGCAGTACTGTGTACAGAATTGGTCACCTTATTGGTACAAGATGTGATCTAAGAAGGATGTGTTCTAATTTGCTTCTTTTCAAAGCAAGTGTTGTAAGCTTGAAGCAGAGCCATCTGCTCTGAGCCCAGCCAGCTTGTATTGTTTTTAAAGTTAAAACAATAGAAGAAGCATTAAAGAGTAGGGGTCAAGGTCCCACAGAACTAGGATTTCAATTTTAGCTTTCAGCAGTTTCTGGAGTCTTGAAGCTGGATGTGCAAGTTGTTATTCCTTTCTTTGTTACAGCTAAAAGCTTGCATTCTATTCTTGTTGCTAGAATTGCATACGAGACAATGTATCTTACTGAATTTCCCTTTGCCATGGGTATATTTACAGGATGTTACCGTATTGGAACAGTTGCTGTTTAGTGATAAAATAATCTATTAGTCTGTTAAGATTTCCAGCGGACTTAAGTTATTCCAATTCTTCTTTCTATTGTTTGTATTTTAACCATTTTGTAAAATTAATTGTGTTTTGTTTCAAGCCTGGTAGTTTGACCAATTGAATTGCATCCAGAACACAACACCTTACATTTGTCTTAAAAATAAAGAAAATTTGGAGTCTAGGCTATCTTAGAAATGCTCCTTTATTATTAGAATCCCTACAGTGTGGAAACAGGCCCTTCAGCCCAATAAGGCCACACCAACCCTCCAAGAAGTAACCCTCTTCTTAATATATTTTGAAGAGGTTTGTTCTGGTCCATAACATTATTTAAGGAACAACGTAAATAAGTCGTAAGCAGCTCAGAGAAGATTTAGTTGACTAATACCTGGAATGGACAAGTTGTTTTATGAGGAAGTTTGGACAGACTAGGCTTGTATTCACTTATTTAGAAGAGGAAAAGTAAGAGATGACATGCTTGGAACATAAAAATCTCGAACTGTCTTGATAGAGTAAATCTGGAGAGAATATTTCTTATCGGAGAATCTAGATCTCGGGATCACTAAAAAATCAAGGGTCTTTGTCTCCACCATCCTTTCAGGAAGAGAGTTTCAGAGTCATTGAATTTTTTTAGGCTGTGCTTGCTGACACCAGCACTGTGGGTAACACATGTACACTCAGTGGGATCGCACAGTTCCAAGCATAGACGTCATCATGTAGACCTATGTATCAGCAAAAGCAGCTCATTCTTAAGGCTGAGGTAAATAGATTCTTGGTAAACAAGGGGTTGAAAAGTTATCAGGGGAAAGAGGAACATGAATTTGGAGGTTAAAATCAGATTAGCCATGATCTTGTTGAATGGCACAGCAGGCCTGAGGGGCTAAGTGGCCCACCCCTTTCTTAATTGTGTGTTCATATGCTCTACAAGCTGTTTTTAAATATTGCAAATGTCATATAAATGAAATCAAGTGCTCCAACTACAGCAACTGGTGTGAAGATATTTAATGTACCTTTTCTCACATTCATAATTTATCTCTTTGAACACTCTCCTATTATGCAAGTGATCATCACATATATTTCAGATGTATGCCTGTACAGACATGCTAACTTTTATAAATAACTATCACACAATACTAGTAAGATGGGTAATTTGGCAGCTACATCCTTGTTTTTTTTCACTTTTTCCCATGTGATATACACACCCATGTAGATCTGTGAGTATTTGCAGAGTTTTGTAAAGAGCAAAACAAAATACTCGAAGTGCAAAATTAACTCAAATGTTCATCCCAGTCTCCACACTGACAGTGATTTACCAAATGGCTTAGATAATTATAGCCTACAGTTAAGCCTTTTGATTTTAGGGTAAAGGGAAAAAAATAAGTTGACTGAATACTTTGAGCACATTTCAAGACTTCCCAGAGTGCATTAAAGGGACAGCAGTTTTGTGTTTTATCACTGTTGTGATTTGAAGGAACTTAGCAGTCAATTTAAGGACTGAAATATGCCAGAAACAAGAACGCAATATATTATCAGATTATTTGTTTTTTAATGCAGTTGGTTGAGGATTACATGTTGGACAGACACCTAAAGAATGTCACAGCATGTCTATGGAGAGTGCCTTGGGGTTTTTCCACATTAGGTGCAAGGGGGCATCTGGCAGACAGGGCAGACTGTTTAAAATTTTTTATGAAAGAAAGATGATTAATACTAACAACTGATCTCGGAAAGATAAACTCTAAACTTAGAACTTAGTAAGTATTTGGGGAGATGCTGGCATAGCGGTAATGTCACTGGAACCCCAAAGGATTAGCCTGATGCTCTGGTAACTTGGATTCAAATCAGTTGACAGAGATTAAATTCAGTTGATACATTTGGAATATTTGCTCAATAATGATGGCATGAAACAATCATTGATTGTTGTAAAAAACCAACTCATTCACAAATGTATTTTCGAAAATGAAATCTGTCAACATGACTTGGTTTGGGGTAAGTCTGACACTAGAACCACACAATATTGCTGACATTTCACTGCCCTTTGAAATGGCCAAGCAGCCAAGGCAAGTAGGGATGAGTAATAAATGCTGGCCTTGCTAGTGTCACCCTCGTCATCTGAAAGAATTTGAAAAAGCCAGCATTTTGAAAATATCCATTTCATTAATGTCCTTCAGGAAAGGGAATCTGCTTTACCTAATTTGGTCTACATGTGACTCTAGACCCATTACAATATGTTTGATTCTTAACACCCGTCTAAAATTGCCACATCATCTCATTAAAGGTATGATGTGGAGGTGCCGGGGTGGACAAAGCCAAAAATTACACATCAGGTTACAGTCCAACAGGTTCATTTGGAAGTACAAGCTTTCAGAGTGCTGCTCCTTCATCACGTAGCTAGTGGGACAGGATCATAGGACACATAATTTATCATAAAAGATCAAAGTGTTCTACAACTAATCTAGGTTTGTTCGATACATCACATCAGTTGCATGACACCTTGATCTTTTACTATAAATTCTGTGTCCTATGATTCTGTCCCACTAGCTACGTGATGAAGGAGCAGCATTCCGAAAGCTTGTAATTCCAAATAAATCTTAGACTATAACCTGGTGTTGTGTGATTTTTAACTTCATAAAAGATAACACAAGTTTATGAGGACTGCATTTAATTACCATACAGATTAGAGAATCCGTATTGATGGTGAAAGCCCTTCTACGTGTCAGTTCATCCACAAACATGAGTGGAGTCAACAAATCATTTAGGGGAAAACAAACAAAAGAAAACATATTTGCAATTGCTTTCACAAAATATAATATTAAAAAAGGGAGTTAGACAGCTGTGACATTCCTCATTTTTGAGCAAGGGACATCATCACTTTCTCCCTGTTTGACTCACAGCATCCAAATGGAGCATACCTTCATTTAGTTGAGAATAAATTTCCTTGTGTGTGAGGGTGCTAAGAATGCAGCATCATCTCATTTTAAGACCATACTTTCTGAAATTAAGTGTGTTTCGGTTCCACTCAACTTCCAAAAAGATTTGTACACCTTCCAAAAGAATTTTGGCTGACTACAACCAAAAAACATCGATTCCCAAAAATTCGCCCTAAAAACACTTAGTTTGTCCCTGACTGATTTCACAGATCTTGACCTGAATGTCAGAATGTCTGTTTACGATCTCTTTTGGTTTTCAAATATACATAATAATCAAATGCACCCACACAAGGTCTCTAGCTATGTAATCGATTTCCTTTGTTACCATAAGGTTTAATTCAAAGCTTTGGTGAGCATCAAATAGCACTGAGGCTATTCTAAATCAGACACTTGGACTGAATTAAAACAGAAATGGAATTTCACAAAAGGCTGGGCTGTCATGTGCTTTCAATTGCTGCTGCCAGATTCACAGCTTGTGCAATTAGTGCAACAATTTGTGAGGGAGAATTAAAAAAAACAATGTGTGCAGTCAAGAGACACAGATGGAGAGAATACATGGACAGAATACAGGGACAGAAAAAGAAGTGATAATACTTTTTGTTCATATGATATTTCAAATGTGAGCATAACTCCAATGTCAACTTTATGCATGGAATTTGATTCTGTTGATATTCTGCTGCTCCCACCTACCACTCTTGATGTTACTTCTGATGGTGACTGGTGCAGCAAAGGTGAGAGGTGGAGGATACAGCAAACATAGTCTTTTATTGTGTAAATAAGGCCTGAAATAAAAGTAGCTTTGGCCTCACACTGAGCTCCCATGGTGGGTTTTTTTTTATCATCTGTCAGAACATGTTCCCAGTTAAAATCAAGCTCATTGTTCTTACTTACGGTGATAAATTGGCATTCTCTAGCAAAACAAACAAACAGTCTATATTCCCATCTCCAGCACTGCTAATTAAAAATGAAAATAATTAAGACTAGTTCTTACCCTGTAATTACACCGCTTGACAGAATAGGGGAGAGCAATGAAAGATGATTTAGCAGTCTGCAAAATTAATGTTGAGAACAAAAACATATGTGTTCACATAAACAAGGTTAATAAAAGGACCATTAATTATAAAATACTGTTCTCAGAGAACACTGAGAAGCTACCATGTCATTTAAAAATAAAAAAAGTGTAAAAATATATGTGCCATTCAATATTTGAGATTGACAATGGTACACTATTACATACAACATTGCTTGGATGGATGTATTGGACCACACCGAGCATGGCCTGAGAAGCATAAAACTTAAATTCATGTATATTCTTGTTTTCTACAGTTCAGACTATACAAGTACAGACCCCACTGCAGAACTAAGGAATACAATCCATACAGACACTTCAAAATATTGTTCCTACATTGCAGGAGATGTTATCATTCAGTTGAAATACTAAATGGATGTCTTATCAATTTAATGGGTCTACACAAAGAGGAACACTGAACCTTCCTTCAACAATTTCAACAATTATTTGACCCTGAATTTATACAGCAGTATTAGCATGGAAATGGTATCCTGATGCACTTTACAATCCCATTGGCAATTCTGGAATGGGATGATTCAAGGAGGAAATTCGAGAGAGTGCAAACTGGGTAACTGAAAGCATGGTTTCTGATGGTGGGGAGAAAAGGTGGGACAGGTACAAGAGCCCAAAGTCACAGGAATGGATAGTTGGAAAGGAGGTAAAGAGGGCTGCAGTGGAAAGGAGGACATGACAAGGCTGCTCATCCATTATTACATAGAACATAGAACATAGAACAATACAGCACAGAACAGGCCCTTCGGCCCACGATGTTGTGCCGAACTTCTATCCTAGATTAAGCACCCATCCATGTACCTATCCAAATGCCGCTTAAAGGTCGCCAATGAATCTGACTCTACCACTCCCACGGGCAGCGCATTCCATGCCCCCACCACTCTCTGGGTGAAGAACCCACCCCTGACATCTCCCCTATACCTTCCACCCTTCACCTTAAATTTATGTCCCCTTGTAACACTCTGTTGTACCCGGGGAAAAAGTTTCTGACTGTCTACTCTATCTATTCCTCTGATCATCTTATAAACCTCTATCAAGTCACCCCTCATCCTTCGCCGTTCCAACGAGAAAAGGCCGAGAACTCTCAACCTATCCTCGTATGACCTACTCTCCATTCCAGGCAACATCCTGGTAAATCTTCTCTGCACCCTCTCCAAAGCTTCCACATCTTTCCTAAAGTGAGGCGACCAGAACTGCACACAGTACTCCAAATGTGGCCTAACCAAAGTCCTGTACAGCTGCAACATCACCTCACGACTCTTGAATTCAATCCCTCTGCTAATGAACGATAATACTCCATAGGCCTTCTTACAAACTCTATCCACCTGAGTGGCAACCTTCAAAGATCTATGTACATAGACCCCAAGATCCCTCTGTTCCTCCACCTGACCAAGAACCCTACCATTAACCCTGTATTCCGCATTCTTATTTGTTCTTCCAAAATGGACAACTTCACACTTGGCAGGGTTGAACTCCATCTGCCACTCCTCAGCCCAGCTCTGCATCATATCTAAGTCCCTCTGCAGCCGACAACAGCCCTCCTCACTGTCCACAACTCCACCTATCTTTGTATCATCTGCAAATTTACTGACCCACCCTTCGACTCCCTCATCTAAGTCATTAATAAAAATTACAAACCGCTGGAGATGGGAATATAGACTGTTTGTTTGTTTTGCTAGAGAATGCCAATTTGGCGGAACTCCACTTGTAACTGGACTCCATGCTCCAGGCAAGTTCAAAGGACCAAATGGGAAACTCTTGCCTATCAACTTTGAATGTTCTAGTGGGATTGAAAATTTTACACTAGAATAGTTAGCAGAAAATAAGTTAATGGAGCTTAATTAGAAAGAATAAAGGTATAGGACTGTAAATATCAGTGCAAATCTAAATAAAGGTGAGAGTTTTCCTGGAGTGAGAGTTATGGAGGACAAAAACTGATAACTTTAGAAAGACTGTTAGAATAATTGATATTAAAGGTGATGATTTCAGGATGAACGTTTCAGACACTAATGTGCTGAAGTGGGAAATGTTACGGAGATGGATATAGGCAAGCTAAATAGTGGCGATGAAATAGGGTCGGAAGCCCAGCTCAGGCTGAAATTTGTAAATAATTTGAATGAATGAGATATGGGTGGAGATTAGGAATGGAATCAATTGTCAGGTCATGCTAAAAAATATTGCTTCAATCCTTATAATAGGTATATGGTAAGTTGGCTCAACTGGGCTGAATGGCCCAAACCTGTTCTTGTGTTCCTATCCAGGATTGGATGTCAGACAAGCAGTCTGAAAATGTAGATGTAGTGGACAGGCCCAAATAGGGGTAGAAAGGAAAAATGAAAAGAGAAAATGCTAGAAATACTCAACAGATTGGGCAACATCTTTGAGGACAAAGCTGTTCTAATGAAAAATCATCGACCTGAAACATTAACTCTCGTTCTCTCTGCACAGTAATGTTCAGACTGTAGTGATTTTAATGAGGTCATCTAGATGGACCTCATAGAATGAGTTCTCAGTTAACACCAGATTAACAACCCCAATCAGGGAGCTTTGGTTGACTGACATAAACAGGAGTGTCAGACATCCTGTTCACGCTGAGAGCTGGCTCTGAGGCTGCTGGACCAGTGTCAAGTACTATTTCTGTGTAAATAAAGGGTGACTTTGTTACGGGATACTGGCCTCTGTGCAGTTCACAGATCTGCTCAGTATTTCCAGCATTCTGGATGTAGGTTTGCTTGCTGAGCTGTAAGGTTCATTTTCAGACATTTCGTCACCATACTAGGTAACATTATAAGTGAATCTCCGGATGAAACACTGGTGGCATGGCTCTCTTTCTATTTATATGTTTAGGTTTTCTTGGGTTGGTGATGTCATTTCCTGTAGTGATGCCATTTCCTGTGGTGACATCATAACCTGTTATTTTTCTTGGGGGATCCAAGTCAATGTGTTTGTTGACAGAATTCCGATTGCTTCTAGGAATTCTCATGCGGGTCTTGTTTGGCTTGTCCTAGGATGGATGTGTTGTCCCAGTCGAAGTAATTTCCTTCCTCATCTGTATGTAAGGATACTAGTGAGTGTGGTTAATGTCTTTTTATGGCTAGTTGATGTTCATGTATCTTGGTAGCTAGTTGTCTATCTGTTTATCCAATGTCTTATGTTTTTACAGTTCTTGCAAGGTATTTTGTAAATGACATTAGTTTTGCTTGTTGTCTTTATTGGGTCTTTCAAGTTCATTAGCTGCTATTTTAATGTGTTGTTAGGTTTGTGGGATACCATGATGCCAAGAGGTCTGAGTACTGAATTGGTTGGCTAGCATTTTATTGCCCATTCCTTGAGAAGTTGGTGGTGAGCTGCCTTCTTGAACCATTACAGTCCATGTACTATTGACAGACCCACAATGTCATAGAAAAGGAATTCCAAGATTTTGATCCACCAACACTGAAAGAACAGTGATATATTTCCAAGTCAGGATGGTGAATGCCTTGGAGGGAAACTTGCAGGTGGTGATGTTCCCATCTATCTGCTGCCCTTGTCTTCTAGATGGAAGTGATCATGGGCTTGGAAGGTGCTGTCTAAGGATCTTTGGTAAAATTTTGTTCTGCATCTTTTAGAGAGTACACATTGCTGCTACTCAGCATTGGTGGAGGAAGGAGTGAATGGTTGTGGATGTGGTGCCAATTAAGCAGGCTGCTTTGCCCTGCATGGTGTCAAGCTTCACTCATCCAGGCAGTATTCCATCATACTCCTGACTTGCATCTTGTAGATAGTGGACAAACCTTGGGGAGTCAGGAAGTGAGTTACTTACTGCAGTATTCCTAGCCACTGACATGCTCTTCTAGCCATAACTATCTCTTATTGAAGGAGATGGTTATTGTCTGGCACTTGTATGGAGCGAATACTATTTGCCACTTATTAGTTCAAGCCTGGATATTGTCCAGTAATTGTTGCATTTGAATATGGACTGCTTCAGTATCTGAAAAGTCACAAAATATGTTGAACATTGTGCAATCATCAGTGAACATCCCCAGTTCTGACCTTATGTGATGGAGGGAAGGTTATTGATGAAGCAGCTGAAGGTGGTTGGGCCTAGGATGCTATCCTGAGGAAGCTCTGCAGAGAAACTCAAAACCATCTTCTTCTGTGCCAGTGCAGAGTTTGCACCCTGATTCCCATTGATTCTAGTTTTGCAAAGGCTCTTCGATGCTACACTTGGTCAAATGTAGCCTGGATGTCAAGGGCTGTCACTCCCTCATCACTGCTGGAATTGAGCTCTTTTGTTCATGTTTGAACCAAGGCTGTAACCAGGTCAGGAGCTGAGTGGGCCTGATAGAAATCAAACTGGACATCAGTGAGCAGTTTATTGCTGAGTACATGCTGCTTCTTTGTATTGTTGAAGCCAACTTCCATCACTTTACTGATGACTGAAGGAGACTGAGGAGTTGAATTTGTCCTGCATTTTGAGTACAGGACATACCTGGGCAATTTTCCAGAACGCCGGGTACATGCCAGTGTTGTGACTGTACTGGAAGAGCTTGGCTAGGGGAGCAGCAAGTTCGAGAGCATAAGTCTTCAATACTATTGCAGGAATGTAGTCAGGGCCCAGTATCCAGTGACCCTAAACAAACTGGCTGAACCCTGGCATCTGTGATGCTGGAAACCACTGGAGGCATAACCTGCAAGCATACTTTCAGCGACTGGTGCATGAGGACACCCAGTATAATGTAGTTCCTAATTGAGCATTCCTCAGTTTAAGTGCATTCAAATAATCTCCCTTCTTATTTTTGCTACTGAAGTGGGTAACCTCACATTTATCTACACCACACTGAACCTATATTCAAAGACTTTGAAGAGGAAAGGAAGATTAGACATGGAGGGGTAGTTTGTACAAACACAGAATTCAAGGTCTGATGATGATAGTTTGGAGAAAGAATGGCCAGTAGCTTAGAAGAGGGAGCCATTGTTGAGTCCTGATGAAGGGCTTTTGCCCGAAACATTGATTTTCCTGCTCCTCAGATGCTGCCTGACCTGCTGTGCTTTTCCAGCACCAATCTAATCTAAACGCTGGTTTCCAGCATCTGCAGTCCTCGTTTTTTGCCTAGCCATTGTTGAGGCCAGGATCTGAACTTGGAATGGTCAGCATTGAGTAGGTAATGGGAATATAATGTTACTAAATCACATATAAAATGAGATGCATATTAAATCTTGTTCATATAGAAGCATTCATTTTTAGACTATAGCCAAAACAAAGTTTGCACCATCAATGTTACAGCAGCTCATATAGGCCAGCATTTCACACTGGCAGGCAACACTCAAGGGCACAGTGCATATGACAATGTTAGTTAAGAGAAAAACACATTGTCATTGATGATGTTCCTCTTTACCAAAGCTTTTTCATACCCAAATCCTTTTGCCACTGGAAATGTTTGGAAGTTCTGTGCTGCGAATAGAAAATCTTATTGGAACATTGACCCAGAACCATTTTCTTCAGGAACTTCACTCAGATTAAAGCCGCAACAGGGAGACAGCAGAGAAAATGAATAGCATGAAGAGGAGGAGGAGCATGACAAATGCTAGGATTGATGATTTGGAGGACAGGGAAACAAAATCTGTGCATACCAGGAGAATGGGGAGGATGGAAATATAATGAGACTAAATGAAACAGCATCTCCTTACAGAGAATGCAAATATTTCAAGTTCTTGAATCTGAACCACAGTATAATGTAGTTCTCAATTCCTGATTCAGGGCAGCATTAGTGGATGCCAAGCACAGGACACCTGCTTGGGTGCACCTGTTGGTTGAGGCAAAGGGCAGCAGGTAGTATGTACTGGAACAGAGATATTATTCAACAATTAGAAGGGACTATCACTGAAAGTTAACATAGATCTGGCAGGCAGAAAAACACCTCAAGAAGGTCCCATTGTCAATTGCATCAATAAGACCATAAAACATAGGAGTGGAAGTAAGGCCATTTGGCCCATTGAGTCCACTCCACCATTCAATCATGGCTGATGGGCATTTCAACTTCACTTGCTAGCACTCTCCCCGTAACCCTTAAATCCTTGCAAGATCAAGAATATATCACTCTCCGCCTTGAAGATCTTCAACGGCCCGGCCTCCACTGCGCTTGGGGCAATGAATTTCACAGGCCCACCGGTCTTTGGCTGAAGAAATGTCTCCTTCATTTCCATTCTTTATTGACCCCGTCTAATGTTAAGGCTGTGCCCACAGGGGAGCAAAACAAAATAACCAGCCTACAAGTGCAACATAAAGAAAATAATCATGGGACAGTCAACAGAATAGAGACAAAATACGGAAAAAAATACATTGAGTGAAATCCAGCTTCAAGAACGAAACCATGACAAAAATGACATATTTTAAGAAATCAATTTTAAAACAGATAATGAATTGAACCGTAAAACTGTTAAGTCCTAAACATACTGATCACTTAAGCGTAAAATTGTGTCTTATCTATGAGGCAAGAGCATTCTTGATTGCATTTGCACCAAGTAACTTAAAGAAAAAGCAACTTACATGATAACTTTGCCTGTGTCTCATTAGTCTTGACACAGACACACCCAGCAGAGAGAACTTCCTACGTGAACTGTGAATGTGTACTCGACTGTGCAAACTAACAAGGAATGTTGTTACTCATTGCTGACTAAACAGAACACCACCTCCACAAAGGGTTCAATCAAACTCTGTCTACAGCCAAAACAAACCTGTGATAGAAGTAATGAGATTACAAAAGGCAACAATGTGCCTGGTATAGCGGA
Source organism: Chiloscyllium punctatum (assembly GCF_047496795.1). Classification (NCBI taxonomy): domain Eukaryota; kingdom Metazoa; phylum Chordata; class Chondrichthyes; order Orectolobiformes; family Hemiscylliidae; genus Chiloscyllium; species Chiloscyllium punctatum. The sequence goes on along the minus strand of NC_092746.1, from coordinate 85,031,172 downwards.
TTGGTGCAGTCAGCTAGTGACACACACAAGCACAGAAATAGGTTCTCATCACACTGATCTGCTTTTATTATTTCTCAGAATAAATACAGATTGAGGCAAGGGAAACCAATCCTTGTAAACATACTTTTTTCTGACAAGCATGTGCACTTCCCGAGTGCAATTTCCTGCACTGAACTGGTTTTACAATTAAGGTCACACTTAATCCAGATAGAGCCAAGACCAGTGGGAATTTAACTGAATCTGGTAAACCCTCGCAACACTGACGGGCTTTACTGTGTTCAAAGTTTAATCCAAGCTGTCACGTAACACTTTAATGAAACAGATTAAAAGGGACAGTTCTCCAAGAATTCTTGTATTAAAAAGTATAAGGTGGAGGCTTTAATTTAGTGGTGGACTGTTACCCCTTTACAGTCTTTATTACAAGAGAGTTTAATTGGATACTTGCTCAAGTACAGGATTGCAGCCAAATTGCACTTCTCCACTATCTTCCGCAGCACTAAATCAGTGATATGAGGATGGTAATCTCTTAGCTCGCTAACAATACCTCAATGTTTATTCTAATTGTGCTGACTTCCCAATCTCCACTGTTTTGCTCTGTCTTCAAAAGCCATTCCAAACTGAAGAAATCATCTAGTTAACTGCAAGTCAATTCCTGATGTAGACCACAGGTACAAACATATATTCTAACATCCCTCACTTTTTACACATACTGTTGACAGTTAAATTTTTAGTTGTACTACTTCAATGTAGTTACTTTTTTTTTTAGTGTTGTAGAGGCTTCTGTGACATTTTTATAGTAATTATCATTTCTGCAACAAGCCAAAATTCTTGATTAAAAGTAATAGCAGAATCTTGCCTTTATCACAGTCCTGCTTGTCAGAATGTAACAGAGATATCTGACTCCCTGTGCTCTAAACTTATAAGTCCACTGAGACAGTTAAATTTGAACATTTTTAAGGTTTGGATGGACCTAATTTTATTCAAGACTGAGTAAATGCAGTAAACTGTTTAAAAATCCTTTGTTCAGACTAGGAATTGATAAACTGAAGGGTTGTTAGTGGCAATAGCTCCACCTTCACCAAGCTTCTGGTTTTATATGCTATGCAAGAATGGAGAGAAGCAAGATGTCTAACTCTTTTGGTAGCCACTCCCTTTGGTGTGTTTAAACTGCTGTTAGCAGAAGTCTTGTCTTACAATTCTGCTTGGGAGAAGAACTAACTGGAAGTGCAACTAAAGTAAAAGAAAAAATGACAACAGAATCTGGTTTAATTTAATTGCAATCTGTTAGAGTTGTGACGCATGTCAATGAAACAATTTGGTCAATCATTTAAAATATTTTTAGCACTCCCCAGGAGGGATAACAAACTGGGACATTAGCTTATGACCTTGACATTTCTTCTCTTCCCATCTCCTGTTTGGTTTTGCCTTTTGAAGCTTGAACTTCCAAAGTCCACATTTGCGCTATATTCTAAGATCTGCAGTACAGATCTGAAAATACCAAATTCTGCAGTTCTCCTGTGATGAATAGATTGAAGTCAAATCCAGGTAATGCTGCTAAGTGGCAATGATGAAGGTTGCAATACTGAAGGTTGTGTGTGAATGCATACTGCATAAGCCATGAAAAGTAATATCTGAAGCAATGAATACCTCAGAAAATTAACTCTTTTAGATGTGGTGAAAATTTCTACAATACAGGAAGTTAAATTAAAATTTGAGTTACCAAGCAGAGAAAATTAAACGAGGCTCAAATGACAACATCCAAATTGCTCCGAATCACAGTGTCTTTGTATAGTCTTCCATTTTTGGCTCATCTAGGTCAAAAGAGATTGGATCTACATGCAGTTCACAAACAGATATCTCTTAAAAGCAAGCAAGCAGCATTTGGGGATCATTAAAGCTTGCAGCTAATGAATGGTTTATACAGTGTCCTGTGCCATCAGGTCTGGCAGTATCACAAAACTGGTTGTACCAGTTTGATTTTGAAACAAGAAATGCTTCCCCTAAATGTATTTGTAAGGCATGGGTACAGCATGGGGGATGGGTGGTGGGGAGACGTTAAGAAAACAACTGGATGACGGGGTAAAAGAGGAAATTCAATAAAATAGTGGCAGAAAGTTAACCCAACAGATGTTCATTCTTGTTTAACTTGTTAGATGTGCTGGTCACATAGACAGTAAGTGTCTGTAAGGTGTAGTCACATCTAGAATTGTGATAGACATCACATTAATTATTTCAGATGCCTAGTAAAGAGGAGCTGTTTGGAGCAAGAGGAAGATCTGTTTTTACATGCATTTGATGGGGAAAAAAATTTAAAAGCTTTTTCGCAGGCTTTAATGCAGTCAGAAAGTTTAAAGCCAAATACAGCTGGTTCATTCTCTTCACTCAGTATTAAAGGGACACCTGTCCAGGTGCATCCTCTATGCATCATAGAAACTAACCACCATAAAAGTTAGTTCAGTTCAAATGTTTCCATTCAGTTCTGCGGCACAAGACACCTTTGAACTGTTTATTTACAGGCATTCTAGAGGACTGTTTGACTAACTGAAGAAGGTCTTTTCAAAAGCAAATTTTGAAAACATATGTAAGCAATAGTCTTGGCCTCATTTTTAAAAAAAAAATCACATTCAGTTCAATGTATTTTGTTTTGAGGAAATGGCTGGAGGGTTGGAGGGAACCCAGGATCAGAGAGCGAGCAGTTCAGCAGCACTGTCAATTGAGGTGGCATCTTCTTGAGGTTGCCATGATATGGAGGAGCCAGTGTTGGACTGGGGTGGACAAAGTTAAAAATCACGCAACACCAGGTCGCAGTCCAAATAACCCTGTTGGACTATAACCTGGTGTTGTGTGATTTTTAACCTTCTTCTTAGGTTACAAGAGGAATAAATATTGGAATTTCCATGTTGAAGTTCCCTTGCAAGGGACCCTAACTCTAACCTCGACCCTAACTCTAACCCCAACCCAAACCTGATAGCTTAGCAGTAAATTTTCTATGACCGTGCTATGGTTAATACTTAGAAAGAATGTTTGAAAATGAGAGATTCTCAATAGTAGTTCTAACATTGGTCACCACACCACTAAGAGGCGAAAATAAGGACTGCAGATGCTGGAGATCAGAGTCAAGATTAGAGTGGTGCTGGAAAAGCACAGCAGGTCAGGCAGCATCCAAGGAGCAGAAAAATCGACATTTCGGGGAGGAGCCCTTCATCAGGAACCACGTCACTAACAGCCTTGTAAACACTGATTTGTTGCACTGCTGGGCATTATGAGTTCCCATTGAATTAGACATCATGAATACTGTCTGAATCCATAATATTTCATCAAATAACTGTCTCTTCACTCCAAAATTACTAAATTGACTCAACACACAATCAGACAAAAATCAGATCACAATTAAAAATCAAAATCTTAAATTCACAATTTATAAAATAAAAGAATGTTTTGTGGTTGATCTTACAGATAACTATTCTACAGCATTGACTGGATATTGCAAATGTTCTGTGTTTCATTATTGCTTGTGTTCCATCTGCTCCCACAATAATGATTTCTAGCTTATAGATACAGACAATAGACAATAGGTGCAGGAGTAGGCCATTTGGCCCTTCAAGCCAGCTGATCATCCACAATCAGTATCCTGTTCCTGCTTTATCCCCATAATTCACTATCTTTAAGAGCGCTATCCATCTCTTTCTTGCAATTATCCAATGCCTTCACTGCCTTCTGGGGCAGAGCACTCCATATATCCACCACTCTCTGTGTGAAGAAGTTTCTCCTCAACTCTGTTCTGAATGGCCAACCCTGTATTTTTAAACTGTGTCCTCTGGTTCTGGACTCCCCCATCAGCAGGAACATGCTTCCTGCCTCGAGAGTGTCCAATCCTTTAATAATCTTATACATCTCAATCAGATCCCCTCTCAGCCTTCTAAACTCAAGTGTTTACAAGCCCAGTTGCTCCAATCTTTCAGCATATGATATCCCTCCATTCCAAGAATTGATCTCGTGAACCTACACTGCACTCCCTCAATAGCTAGAATGTCCTTCCTCAAATTTGGAGACCAAAACTGCACTCAACTCTCCAGGTGCGGTCTCACCAGGGCCCTGTACAGCTGCAGAAGGACCTCTTTGCTCCTATCCTCAATTCCTCTTGTTATGAAGGCCAGCATGCCATTAGCTTTCTTTACTGCCTGCTGTACCTATACAGGAAAAATAACGTCTCGGACATGAGACAAACAAATTCTATAATTGTTTTATTATGACAAGTCTCAGCAATTGAGGCATTTCAAGTTGGGCCTTACTGTGAATTCTAAAAAGAGGTCAAGGCAATTCATATTTTTGTACCTGGATGTTTTTCAACTTCATAATTAATTAATAATGTAAATCCAAGGAAATAACAACTACCATTTTTCAGCATATTTTCTAATCTTGAAACAGTCTGAAAACTAATAAGTGACTTTCTGTTATGACAACATACATTTCCCGACAGAAACGATTCACAATAAAGCGATTACGTCTTCCTAATTTGATTGTCAATACAATTCAGAAAATGGACCACTAAATGTGCTTTGTGTTTGTGTTGAAAATAGTTGACTTCCAGTGCTTTTGAACAGCCAATCCATTGCCAACATTTTAACAATTAGAAAATGCAGAGAACAGCTCAATGTTGTTTGCAAAAAGTAAATTGCACCTTGGCAAAGTTTAATTCTTCTTGTTCAATGCATATGTTCCATATGATTTCAACACCACTTGCCAGTGATCCTAGCTCCCACTAATTCATATTAACATGATTAATAATGATTATTAATAGAGTATTCTAGGTGGAATGCCCTACAATTGTTTTAATTACTACACACTAACGTGTGAGTGGAGGTTTAGCGTTTTTTTTGTATTTCTCAAATCTAGTCATAAGCCTGAGGCATTGAAGGAGCACATTTTGGTGCTCAGCTTCCATTCTCTACAATATAAACTTCTCTTCTTTTCAAAACAACAACTAGGAACTACAAATGAACACAGGAAAGTCAGCTTTAAATCTTTAAAAATCATTTCTCCAAATGTCAGGCCCAGTAACAAAATAATCAAAAACAATTTGTTAAATTAGGAAGGGCTTAATCTAACAAACAAAGGACAGTATAGCAAAGGAACAGGCCCTTCAGCCCACCAAGAGAAAGCTGACACATGATGCCTTTCTAAACTAAAAACTTGTTGTCTCTACACTTTTTGCATCCCTCTGTTCCCTGCTTATTCATTTTTTTCTGTCAAGATGGAACTTAAACATTGTTATTTTATCCATATCCATAACCTCCTTTGGCAGTGCATTCCAGGCACTTACCACCCTCTGTGCAAAAAAAATTTGCCTCTCACATCTCCTTTAAATCTATCCCCTTTTACTTTAAACCTATGTATCCTAGTAAATAACATTTGTACCTTGAAAAAAACGCACTAACTACACATTGTATCCTCACTTCTCATAATCTGGTAAACTTCTATTGAGTTATCCCTCATTCTTCAACATTCAAATAAAAACAAACCAAGTTAGTCCAATCTCTCCTCATAGCCAATATCCTCCCATGCAACATACTGTTTCTGTACCTTCCCCAAAGACTCTGTGGCAACGAGAACTGTACACAATATTCCAATTGTGGCCTAACTAAAACTATTCAGCTGCCAACTTTTGCTATATGCTCTGCCTGATAAAGGCAAGCATGCCATATGCCTTCTTGCCATTTGCATGCGTACTTCCCATCTGCATTAGATCTCCCAAATTGCATCACCTCACAATTGCTCAGATTAATTTCCATCTGCCATTTTTCTGCCCAAGTCTCAAGCCTATCCATATCCTCTGGCAATCCTAACAATCTGCATCACTCCCAGTCTTTATGTCATCCACAAACTTCCCGATCAGACCATCTACATTCTGCTCCAAATCATATTATATATCCATATACTATAACCAACAGGGGTCTTAGCACTGATCCCTGTGGAACATCATTGGTCATAGATTTAAAAAACACCCTTCCATTGCTATTTTGTCTTCTAGAAAGTACACAATATGGTGAAGGTTAGTGGGAAGTTTTTAAAACCTTTTACTATTACTGAAATGCTCCCCCATTTGCCTGGCTTATTTTCCTATAATTAGGCCTAGTATTGCTCCCTCTGTTGTAAGACTTTCTACGTGTTGGCAGAAAAAAATTTCCTAAGACCATAAAAAAAGGAACAGAAGTATGCCTTCTGACCCCTCAAGCCTGCTTCGCCATTCAATAGGATCATGGCTGATTTGACCCTCCTTACGTCCATTTTCCTGCCCTTTCCCCAGAACCCTTGATTTGCTTTGAGGAGGAAGTCCTCCATATTTCAGTAATAGTAACCATAAATCAATATGGATAAGGATAAAGGTTCTAATCTGGGGAAAGCTGATTTTAATAAGGTAAGGCAGGATCTGGCCAAAGTGGATTTGAAGCAGATACTTGCCAGAAGATCTACATAAAATAACTGGTGGATAACATTATGGCAAGACCACAGGCAGTTTAGAAGTATATGAGGGACAGGAGAAAACCAGGGAAACAGCAGTGCCCCTTAGGGCCCAAAACAGGAATCACCATAATGCCAATTTTTATGCCACGTGTGAACTGAATAATTGCGGAGCTGGGAGACAAAGGTGAAGTTTTAAATGAATACTTTCCATTTATATTCATAATGGACGAGGTTGGTTGGTCTAGGAATCAGGGAGGGGAACTGTGATATACTTGAATAAATTAACATTGAGAAGGAAGAGATATTAGCAGTATTGGCATGGGCACAATAGTGATACCACAAATATAGATGACAATGCTTTTTCTTTTAAAAAATACATATGTACTACATGATATCATCTGCAATGAAAATTGTTAAGTCTTCAAATCATGTCTCTTCAACCCTTGTCACTGCAAGCTAATATTGATCATCGTTTGAACAATCTAGTCTCTGTATTAGTATCCAATTTCTTAATAAGTCATCAAAATATATCAATTGTAACTCCCTGCCCGATATTAACTGCAATGTACCCTTACATTGATAGTTTTGCATTACTATTGCTTTCATGATCGCTTATTATCATACTGACCAGCTTACTGACAAACAGAGCACCTACTGCTTTCAGAGACATCTCCAGTAATATAAAGACACCTACTGAATTTTAAAAATCCAAGATTTTAAGTCGAACAATTTTTACTGTTATAACAACTGCAAATTAGAGCAGCTAATTGAAAAACAAAACGTCAACAAGGAATCTGTGCCTACACTAAACAACAAAAAACACAACCTCTCACCTTTCATTAATTCAGTTCAATCAAAGTATCGCATTAAAATATGCAATTTGAATCTGAAATATAGTTCAGGTTAACAGCATACTAACCAAAAAAATCTAACAGCCTTTTAAATTTTACCTGATCATTCTCAGTTCTGTGATACAAAACTAACTGACTCAGAACAGAAAACATAAACTTACTTGAAGCCAAACAGCTGAACACATCCGCAGATCATCAAGTGACCCCCCACTGCAGAGGAAACAACTTACTTATTTCCACAATATACAGCAGTTATCTAATCAGAAAAACACATGAAAGGAAGGGGCAAAAGCTCAAGGGGGTCCTTCTTTGTTAAAAATAATCAAAAATACACTATTTTATCTCAATCCACTACAAAAAACAAGTCCACCATAATAACAAGAACATCATTGATCTTGCAAAGGAACTGAACCATTTTTGTCTTGTCTATTTTAGTAAGTAACAAAATTTGCTGACAAACTGAAATCAATGTATCACATTAAGATATGCAATAGCGAATTTGAAATATAGTTCTCAGGTCAACAGCTTACTTTGCACATCACATGAAACATGCCATTTTAAACTGAAGTAATATGAATAGGCTTAGATATCAGGAAGCTCCAAAACATGCTCCATTTTGATAATATCTCACAAATTCACTATCAATACTAAAATAATACATTTCCAAATGTGTAAATTGGCCACACAACACAGACTGTGGAGGGAATTGAAGTATATCAGTGTAAATGGAATCCTAATTGGACTGAAATATAATCAGAGCTGCAGCTGTTCAGTTTTTAGGTCATTGATCAAATCCCATAACTTAGATGGAATCTCTGTACTATCCATATAATCACAAAAGATGGCACCAGCCTAGATCTTTTTACCACTGCCAGACTTCAAAACAATCCTGAGACAGCTGCTTCTATGAACTTTACCACTGAAAAAATATAACTTGTGACTTACTACTATCACTGTCTTCAATTCATCCACTTTGCACTTTAAGCAAGTCTAAGTGAAATTAAAATGGCTAAAATACGTGGCATCAATCCAGGCACTCACCTCGGGGAGTTTGCATACTGCTGATCAAATTTCTACGTGGTGTTTCTACTCCACAGGTGTCTGTAAACTGACTTTTTTTAATTTTAGAACCTCAGTTATCTATTGCTAGACCCTAATTACTCAAACTCCTCCCATTTGGCCTTGAAGTAACCTTTTAACACGATAACCAACAGAGTTAACACTCCAGCACAACTTATAATCAGAATTGCCCAGTAGGGCTTCATCACTGGAATGAAGTTGTTTGCTTGTTGTGAATTCGAGTGGTAAATGAGAAACGCAAAAGGAAAGTCATTTAACATTTCTAGTTTCTACTTGACGACGGAAAGCAGTTTACTTTTGAAAAAACAGTAATGCTACTTTGTCTGTAAGCACAGCTTGTGACAATAAGTCCGAATGTTGTTGAGAAACATCTTCAAAAGGACAGAATGCAAAAAATGTCTAACAGAAAAAGTGCCTGAAGTACTTCAAAGCAAGCAAATTAATTATACTTCAAAGCACTAACAACCAATCTCTCTATACCTGTAACTTCTTTGTGATATCCTGATTGATGTTCTGTATCTCCAAATGCTTCAGAATACTTCCATGTATTTCAGGGTAATCCTACAGAGGACAGAAATTTCACCTACTACATGCATGAAACGAGCTAACTACTTTGGCAATCTGAAGGAACATGCTTGTATTAACTTCCCTCCCAGCCTACAGGGCTTCCTCACAGGCACAAATGCAACAAACTGCACCAACATGCCCTTTCAACTGTGACATCAGCAGAATCCATGGTTACTAGCACTCCTCTACCTGAGTGCATGCCAAAGCCTACCTGTCAGACCGGCTTCTCCACTTAAAATGACAAAGCACACTGTTGAAAACAAGCTGCACATCCTCTGTCTCTTTACCCTGCAGAATAATATTATCAACTCAAATTGAAAGAATTGTTATATTATTGCAAGCAAGTTAAATAAACAAGTTTTGCATTTTGGTATCCGATAGTTTTGGATAATTCAACACCTAGTGGGAAATAAATAGGTGTGTGAGAAAATTAACATGTATTGCTTACACTGAAGTTGGACAGCTTGTCATAACTTGTGGAAATGATTCTGGTTGGAGCTATGATGAGCTGGTGGATAATAGGGGATTAATTTTTTTGAAAAAAATCTTTGCCTTTTAGAAACAATAATGAACACATTTTGTTAATACAAAATTTTGCTCTGGGGATATGTGAGGTATTTTCTTAAATTAAGCCAAATAAGCAAACAAGCTTCTTACCAAATCTCCTCATAAATAGTCCTTTAATGGTAAATGCTGATCTGGCCACTTGAGCCTGTCTGCCATTCAATAAGATCATGGCTGATCATTATGTGGACTCAGCTCCACATACCCACCTGCTCACTCTACCCTTGATTCCTTAACTGTTCAAAAGTTTATCCATCTTTGCCTTAAAAAGATTCAAGGAGGTAGCCTTAACTGGGCAGGGAATTGCACAGATTCATAGCCCTTTTGGAGAAGAAGTTCCTCCTCAAGTCAGTCCTAAATCTGCTCTGCCTTATTTTGGAGCTATGTCCCCGAGTTCCAGTTTCATGCGCCATTGGAAACAACCTGTCTGCTTCTATCTTGTTTATTCCCTTCATAATTTTATGTTTCTGTAAGACTCACCCCCATTCTTCTAAATTCCAATGAGTATACTCCCAGTCTACTCAATCTCTCCTCATAAGGCAGCCTCAACTTTGAAACCAACCTAGTGAACCTCCTCTGCTTCCCTTCCAGTGCCAATACATCCTTTCTCAAAAAAGGCAACCTAAACACCACACAGTAGTCCAGGCGTAGCCCACATCAGCATTCTATACAGCTGCTGCATAACCTCTCTGTTTTTAAATTCCATCCTTCAAGCACTGAAGGACAAAATTTGTCTTGTTAATTACCTGCTGCAACTGCAAACCATGTTTTGAGAGTGATGCACAAGGACACCCAGGTCCCTCTGCACGGAAGCATGCTGCAATTTTTTAACCATTTAAATTTTAGTCTATAAATAGATGACCTGTATATTTGATATTGAAATCCAAGTCAAAAATCTCAGGTTAGTATTAAACACATTGGGCTGAACCTTTTGACATTGGGTTTTATGGAAGCTTTTTCTCCACTAAATCTTTTCGTACATTATTGTTCTAAATTTGCCTCATTATCTACTTACTCCAGCTTCATGGCATCCCTCTCATTTGATGCTAGCTTGATTGTCTCACTCAGCAGAAGTAATCGTACTGTCAGGATATCCTGCTAAGTGAATGAGCATCAAGTGAACAACCTTAAATGCAGCCTGAACGAATCTGTGAGGTGGGTACCTGTCATAGAGTCATAGAGATGTACAGCACGGAAACAGATCCTTCGGTCCAACTCATCCATGCCGACCAGATATCCCAACGCAACCTAGTCCCACCTGCCAGCAACCAGCCCATATCCCTCCAAACCTTTCCTATTCGTATACTCATCCAAATACCTTTTAAATGTTGCAATTGTACCAGCTTCCACCACTTCCTCTGGCCGCTCATTCCATACACGTACCACCCTCTGTATGAAAAAATTGCCCCTTAGATCTCTTTTATATCTTTTCCCTCTCACCCTAAACCTATGCCCTGTAGTTCTGGACTCCCCCAACCCAGGGAAAAGACTTTGTCTATTTATCCTATCCCCATGCCCCTCATAATTTTGTAAACCTCAATAAGGTCACCCCTCAGCCAACGACGTTCCAGGGAAAACAGCCCCAGCCTATTCAGCCTCTCAGTATAGCTCAAATCCTCCAACCCTAGCAACATCCTTGTAAATCTTTTCTGAACCCTTTCAGGTCTCACAACATCTTTCCGATAGGAAGGAGACCAGAATGGCACATGATAATCCAACAGTGGCCAAACTAATGTCCTGTACGGCCGCAACATGACCTCCAACTCCTGTACTCAATACTCTGACCAGTAAAGGAAAGCATACCAAACACCTTCTTCACTATCCTATCTATCTGCGACTCCACTTTCAAGGAGCTATGAACCTGCACGCCAAGGTCTCTTTATTCAGCAACACTCCCTAGGGACCTTACCATTAAGTGTATAAGTCCTGCTAAGATTTGCTTTTCCAAACTGTAGCACCTTGCATTTATCTAAATTAAACTCCATCTGCCACTTCCCAGCCCATTGGCCCATCTGGTCAAGATCCCATTCTAATCTGAGGTAACTTTCTTTGCTGTCCATTACACCTCCAATTTTAGTGTCATCTGCAAACTTACTAATTGTACCTCTTATGCTCACATCCAAATCATTTCTATAAATGACAAAAAGTAGTGGACCCAGCACCGATGCTTGTGGCACTCCACTGGTCACAGGCCTCCAGCCTGAAAAACAACTGTCCTCCACCACCACACTCTGTCTTCTGCCTTTGAGCCAGTTCTGTATCCAAATGGCTAGTTCTCCCTGTATTCTGTGAGGTCCAGCCTTGCTAATCAGTCTCTCATGGGGAACCTTGTCGAACACCTTACTGAAGTCCATATTGATCACATCCACTGGTCTGCCCTCATCAATCCTCTTTATTACTTCTTCAAAAAAAACTCAATCAAGTTTGTGAGATATGATTTCCCACGCACAAAGCCATGTTGACTATCCCTAATCAGTCCTTGCCTTTCCAAATACATGTATATCCTGTCCCTCAGGATTCCCTCTAATAACTTGCCCACCACCGACGTCGAGCTCACCCGTCTATAGTTCCCTGGCTTGTCTTTACCACCCTTCTTTAACAGTGGCACCATGTTAGCCAATTTGGCACCTCACCTGTGACTATCGATGAAAGAAATATCTCAGTAAGAGGCCCAGCAATCACTTCCCTAGCTTCTCACAGAGTTCGAGGGTCCACCTGATCAGGTTCCAGGGATTTATTCACTTTTATACATTTCAAGACATCCAGCACTTCCTCCTCTGTAATATGGACATTTTCCAAGATGTTACCATCTATTTCCCTACATTCTATATCTTTCCTGTCCTTTTCCACCTGCAGAAACATTCCAAAGATAATTTCTGCTCTGCTCCAAATTGTTGTAGTAAAGTGCAAAGCCATACTGTAAGTGGATTGGAGATGTGCTATGATAATATGGAAAGAATACAACTCAATCGATGCCAGTGTCCATGGACATGGTCTATCTGACCATAGAACATGCCATGATAGGCTGGTGCTGAGTATCCAAGATGGAGATCATAAATGACCACTCTCCACTGGACATTGACAGCTACCCCGTGGAGATCGTGAAGAGCACAAAATTTCTTGGCGTCCATCTGGTGGAGAATCTCACCTGAAGGTCTCAACATAAGCTCCATAACCAAGAAAACCCAGCAACATCTCTACTTTGTGTGTTGACTGATGAAATCCCACGTCCCACTCCAAACCGCACCACATTCTACAGAGAGTTCATTCAGAGTACCCTGAGCTGCTGCATCACTGCTTGGTTCAGGAATTGCTCTATCACGGATCGTACAACACTACAATGGATAGTGAGGACAGCTGAGAAGATCATCAGGATCTTTCTTCCCTCCATTACAGACATTTACACCACACGTTGCATCTAAAAGGAGCATTGTGGAAGACCCCACACACCCCTCACTCAAACTCTTCTCCCTCCTGCCATCTGGCAGAAGAGACCAGAGCATTCAATTTTTCATGGCCAGACTGTGCAGCAGTTTCTTCCCCCAAGCCATCAGGCTCCTTTAACACTGTGTGATAGGACTCTTATCCATTGGAAATTCTTTGCACGACTTTGAACTGCTGTTAGAATAATGTCTATTAATTATCATTCTTCTATTATTCTGTAATTTGCATGTTTCGCACTTCTTATGCATATTATGCCCCTCTGTGTATGATCGTGTAGTTTGTGTTGTTCATGTAGCACCTTGGTCCTAGAGGAACGCTGTCTCGTTTTTTACTGTATTAGTTGTATATGGCAGAAATAACAAATAAAAAAATCTACTCTCTGTAAAGTAGTAAGTGCTGAGCTGGAGTCAGCAGGTAACTACACTGACTTTCACATCCAGAAAACTTGACACCTAGTTTTATCCAGAACGTGGTAGAATATAAGACTGCATATTAATAAGGTGAGATAAATTTGTGGGCGGCACGGTGACACAGTGGTTAGCACTGCTGCCTCACAGCGCCAGAGACCCGGGTTCAATTCCCACCTCAGGCAACTGACTGTGTGGAGTTTGCACGTTCTCCCCGTGTCTGCGTGGGTTTCCTCTGGGTGCTCCGGTTTCCTCCCTCAGTCCAAAAGTGTGCAGGTCAGGTGAATTGGCCATGCTAAATTGCCCATAGTGTTAAGTGAAGGGGTAAATATAGAGGAATGGGTCTGGGTGGGTTGTGCTTCGACAGGTCGGTTTGGACTTGTTGGCCCAAAGGGCCGTTTCCACACTGTAAGTAATCTAATCTAAAAGTAGTAAGTGGAGTGATAACAAGCAAAAATCCTTGTTAATGTTTCTCAATGTCCACAAGATGAGAATGTCATCTCAATGTCCATAACTTAGTTGGAAACGTGACTTCCCAACATTGAGAAAGAATTCTCCCAAATTTCCCACCATACCCAATTATCATTCAAGGCCTAGGAAGATGCTAACCAATATGTGTATTCGCTTAAGGACCAGGGTTAGGACAATAAGCAAAACTGAGCCCCAGCTTTCCTTTTGAAAACACTTCTATCTTTGCTGGACTTCAAATTAATCCTACAGTGATTCACAGAATTACAACATCATCAGATTTATAGTGGAGATACAGTCCATTCAGTAAAACTTGTCTGGGCCTTTTTTAATGTAGCTCATTAACCACCTCTCACCCAGCTTAATCTCAAAATATCTGCCTGACATTATTCATTTACAGAGACATAGGGCCAGAAGTAGGGCATACCGTCTTTGAGTTGGTTTCACCTTTCACTTAAGTTTCGGCTAAGCTGTACCTATACTCCAGTCATCTGCTCCGATTCATAATATTTCTTAATATCATGGCCGAACAAAAATCAAGCAACTTCAGTTTTGAAACTTTTAATTGGAAGAGTCTCTTTGGTAGCTTGTAGGGACAGTTTTTCAAATTTCCACGACCCATTCTGTTAATAAATGCTTTCTGATATGAACTCTTAACAGGCTGGCTCTAACTTGAAGGCGCTGTCTTCTGTTCTGAACACACACACCATAGAAAATAATGTCATTCTATCTATCCTATCAAATCTTTGAATCATCCCAAACACTTCCATTAGATCATCCCTTAATCTTCTACATCCAACAGAATACAAGGCTTGTCCAGGCAACCTGTTCAGATAATTTAATCCTTTTAGCAACAGTAAATCTGCATTGAATCCCCCTGTAAAGGTATACATGCCATTTGCCTCAATCACACCATATGGTAGCAAATCTAATATTTTAATCATTTACTGGGTGAAAAATCTCTTCTTGGATTTATAAGTATGACTTCTAGTTTCAAACTATCTCACCAGTGATTTTTCTTTGTCTACCTTTCAGAATTTAAAAGATAATGAGGCTGTTTAACAAAGGCAATACATGCATCATGAGAAACTTCAATCTGGATGTTGATTGAAATAGTCAGATTAGCTGAGGAAACCATGAGAAAGAACTTAGACTGTTTCCTAGAACAATATTGTGGATCCACCCAGGCATCAAGCTATTTTGGATCTGGTGATATGTAATAAGGCAGATTAAATAAATGATATCAGAATAAATGATCCCACAGGAAATAGTGACCATAATATGGTAGAATTTAGCATTCAGTTTGAAAGGGAGGCACTTGGGTTAGTAACAACTGGCTAAGCTTAAATAAGGGTAATTGCAAAGAATAAGGGCTGAGCTGGCTGGAGTTAACTGGGAAAGGAGTTCAGTAGCAAAGAGAAGTAATGACAGATTTTTTTAATGAAAATAGTTTCATTCCATCAAATACTTGAATGATCCAAAACATTTCAATTAGATCATCCCTTTTCTCACTGCAAAGACATATTCCAGTGAGGAAGAAGGAAGTGAATGACCAACCATGGTTCATCAGGCAAGTTAAGGATAGTGCCAAATTGAAAGAGAAAAACACACAATTGGGCAAAGATTAGTGGTAAGCCAGAGGATTGGAAATGTTTTAAGAACCAATAACAGACAAATAAAAAAGGGAAAAAAGTAAACTTTGATGGTAAACTTGCAGGAAATATCAAGAAGGAAATATAAAAGAAGCCAAAGTATACATAAGACCCCTAGAGAATGAGAATGCAGAAATAATGGAAAACTAGGAAACTGCAGAGAAGCAAAACAAACACTTCGCAACAGTCTTCATAATAGCTTTCTAAAATAATCAAGGGGCAAAAGTGGTCAAGAAATAAATTCAATAACTATCACCAGTGAAAAAATAAAGTGCTAGGGAAAGTAATGAAGCTAAAGATAGATAAGTATCCTGGACCTAATGAGATATATCCTTAGATATTAAAGGAAATAGCTCCAGCGATCGTGTTGCCCTGATTGTAATTTTCTAGGAATCATTAGATTCTGAAAAAGTCAGAGAGCATTGGAAAACTTTCAAGATAACATCTTTATTTAAAAATGAAGGAGATTTAAAAAATTACTTTAAGCCAATTAGTTTAATTATTGGGAAATTGTAAGGGTGTAATGATGGAGCATTTAGAAGTGCATAATATGATCAAGCAAAGACAGCATAGCTGCATGAAGGGGCAATTAGACTTTATTAGGAAAGTAACAAACAGGATAGATAAGGGGAAGCATCAAATGTAATATATTTGGATTTGCAGGTGGCTTTTAACAAGATACCACACATTAGGCTATTTCATAAGATAAGAACCCATGGTGGTGGAGGTAGTATATTAGTCTAGATAGAGGATTGGCCAATTAATAGGAAACTGAGCTGAAATAAGAGGGGCATTTTCAGGATGGCAACCTGTAATTAGTGGATTGCCACAGCTATCAGTGCTGAGGCCACAATTATTTACAATATATATAAATTACTTGGGATTTGATTGAAGAAAGCGAATGTACTATTGCCATGTTTATGGATGATATAACAATTGGTGGAATGGCAAGAGGTGAGGATGACATAAAGAGTCTGCAAAATGATACAGGCAGGATAAATGAAAGCAAAAATTTAGAAGATTAAATATAATTTGACAAAATGTGAGGTTATGCAGGAAGATTAGAGGAGCTGAATATTATTAAAATGGAGAAAGACTACAGAAAACACAGCACAGGGAGATTTGAGAGTCCTCAAATGGAATGTTGGTCTTTATTCCAGTTGAATGGAATATAAAGGGAGGGAGGTTGCTAAAAGAAGGGAGGTTGCTAAAATGAAATGAGGTGCTAGTTAGATTTTCACTGGAATATTGTGCACAATTTTGAGGCTTATCTGAAGAAAGATATACAGGTATTGGACATAGTTCAATGGAAGTTCACTAGACTGATACCAGACATATTGCCACTACCTTATGAGGAATAACTGGAATTAGAAAGGACCTTATTGAAACACACAAAATTCATAGTGGACTCGACAGTGTAAAAGCAGAAAAACTGTTTCCCCTTGTAGGACAGACTAGCACCAGAGGGCATAATCTCAGAACAAGGGGTTGAACAGTCAAAACAGAGTTGAGAAAGAATTTATTTTCTCTGCGAAATTCTTTGCCATTGAGGGCTGTCAAGGACGGGTGATTAAATATATTCAAGGCTGAGACAAACAGATTTTTATCAGAAATGGAATCAACAATTATAGGGAAAGGCAGGAAAGTGCAGTTGAGGTTTATCAGATCAGCCAAGATCTCATTGAATGGCAGACCAGAGTCATTGGGATTTACTACTTCAGTTCCAACATCTTATGGTCTCTAACTTCTCCGGAGATAAGAATCCAAGCTTGTCCAGTTTTCACTAGTTGCTTTGCAAAAAAGCCTTTCCTTTTCATGCTGTATTAATGACATTGATTGTTGCTGCTCACACTACTCGTCTACAAGAAAAAAAACTCAGCATTCAGCTGCTACTTGAGGAAACCGGATAAGCCTGCAAGTTATACGCCTAAAGGGGCAAGATGAGAAAGTGGAAGAAAAAGGGAAGGAGAGGGGGAAAGGCGCAAGGATGAAAAGAATCAAAGGCGAGAGAAGAGGCAAAGCGGAGAAAAGGGGGGAGATTAGAGGAGGGGGAGGAAAGATCAGAGAAGGGCAAAAGGGGGAAAGGTGGGGCTAATGGGGCTGGAGAGGAAGAATGAAGGAGGAAGGAAGGAGAGGATGTGAGGGATAGGGGGTAAAGGGGGGAAGTGGGAGAAAGGAGGACAAAGAAGGAGAGGGACAGAGAAGTCAGTGGGAAGAAGAGAGGTCAGAGAATGGAAGAGCGAGCAAGGTCTTTAGGAGAATGAGATTAGAGGAGGGAGAGGAGGGAGAGAAGGGATGGAGTGGAGGGAAGAAAAGGGATTGGGAGAAGTGGGAGAAGGGGAGGGCAAGAATGACATGAGAAGAGAGGACAGGAAGTGAGAAAAAGAGAATGAAGAAGAAAAGAGGAAAGGGTTGATTTGATTTGATTTATTATTATCATGTGTCTAGGTTCAGTGAAAAGTTTTGTTTTGCAAACAGTAGTACAGACAGATCATAACATACAAAGACACAAATATCACAGAGTGATTGAACAGAGAGAGGAATACAAAGTTACAGCTGCAAATAAGGTATACAAAAAGCAAGGAGAAAGTGAGGACTGCAGATGCTGGAGATCAGAGCTGAAAATGTGTTGCTGGAAAAACACAGCAGGTCAGGCAGCATCCAAGGAACAGGAGAATTGACGTGAAGAAGGGCTCATGCCCGAAACGTCGACTCTCCTGCTCCTTGGATGCCCTCATACAAAAAGCAAGATCAACATTAGATTGGAAATTTGAGAGGCCATCCAATAGTCTAATAACAGCAGAGAAGAAGTTGTTCTTGAAATTGTTGGTACATATATTTAAGCTCTTGTATCTTCTAGGAGAAAGTGAGGACTGCAATGCTGGACATCAGAGTTGAAAAGTGTGGCACTGGAAACGCGCAGCAGGTTCGGCAGCATTCGAGGAGCAGGAGAATTGACGTTTCAGGCATAAGCCCTTCATTGGGAGTGATGAATTCCTGATGAAGGGCTTATGCCCGAAATGTAGATTCCCCTGCTCCTTGGATGCTGCCTGACCTGCTGTGCTTTTCTGGCATCACATTTTCGTCTTTTGTATCTTCTGCCTGACAGAAGAGTTGGAAGAGGTTATAATTGGGATGGAAGGAATCTTTGATGATGTTGGCTACCTTTCCGCAGCAATGAAAAATGTAGGTGGAGTCAATGGATGAAGGTTGGCTTGTGTCATGGTCTGGGCTGTGTTTACAACTACCTGTAGCTTCTTATGTCATGGGTAGAGCATTTGCCGTACCAAACCATGATGCATCCAGATAGAATGCTTTCTATAGAACATCTGTAAAGATTGTTGAGGGTCCTTATGGACGTGCAAAGTTTCTGTGCCATCTTGACCATGGCATCAACATGGGTGGTCCAGGACAGATTGTCAGTGATCGTCACTACTAGGAACTTGACGCTTTCGACCATCTCCACCTCAGCTCTGTTGATGTGTGTCCTCCTCCTTGTTTCCTGAAGTCAATGATCAGCTCTTTAGCTTTTCTGACATTGAGAGAGATTGTTGTCATTGCACCATGTCACCAAGTATTCTATCTCTTTCCTATATTCGATCTCATGATTGTTTGATATCTGTCTACAATGGTGGTGTTGTCAGTGAACTTGTTGATGGAGTTTGGATGACATTTGGCCAGAAAGTCTTGAGTATACAGGGAGCACAGTAAGAGGCTGAGTATGCATTCTTGTGGGGTGCCAGGATTGAGGATTGTCATGGGGGAGGTGTTGTTTCTATCTTCACTGATTGCAGTCTGTGGGTTAGCAAGTTGAGGATCCAGTTGCAGAGGTGGTGAGGAGACATAGGTCTCAAAGTTTAGAGATTAGTTTGGCTAGGATTATAGTGTTGAAGGCAGAGCTGTAGTTAATAAGTAGAAGCCTGACATAGGTATCCTTTTTATCCAATGTTCCAAGAAATGAGTAAAAGGCTAGGGAGATGGTGTCTGCCATTGACCTATTGCAACAGTAGGCAAATTGCAAGAAGTCAAGGCAGGCTGGGAGGCCAGAGTCGATGTAAACAATAACTAACCTCTTGAAGTACTTCATAATTGTGGAGGTCAGAGCCACCGGGCAGTAGTCATTGAGACACATTGCATGTGTTTTCTTTGGTACTGGTGGTCTTCTTAAAGTAGGTTCAGATTTCACATTGTAGTGAGGAGAGATTAAAGAGGTCAGTGAATACAACCACCAGCTGATCCACACAGGATCTGAGTGCACAGCTGGGCACTCCATCTGAGCCAGTCGCTTTCCATGGGTTCATTCTCAAGAAGGCTGATCTCCCGTCTGCAGCAATGACTGAGGGAACAGGTGCTTCTGGGGCTATTGGAGCAGGTGACACTGTCTCACTGACCTTCTGCTCATACCGAGCATAAAAAGCATTAGATGCACAAAGGAAGATGTGTTTTTGACTACTACTCTGGGTTGGGGAAGATAGTGAGAGGGTAGAGAATGGTTGAGAAATGGAAGACAGGTGAAAAGGGAGGGTGGAGAAGAAAGAGGGAGGGTATTGGGAAGGAGAGGGAGAGGGGGCTGGGGTTAGAGAATGTGAGGGATAGGGATAGAGGTGGATGTGGCAGTCAAAGGGGTAGTAGAGAAGTGGAGGTGAGGGGTGGGAAGAAAGGAGAAGGGAAGAGGAGAAGCAAAGGAAGAGCTGAGGGCGGTGGGATGAGTCGGGCGATGAGAGGACTAAGTGGGAAGTGAAGGAGAGGAGAAAGGAGAACGCATAGACCAGAATGGAGCTGGATAAGAGCAGGACGGATGAGAAAGCAGAGGGTCTGGGGCTCAGAATTTGGAGAGTGGGAGGGACAGCAGAGTTGGATGGTAAAAGGGGGAATAGAGCAGAATGGGTTAGGATGAGAGAAATGGAATGGAGGAAGAGAGTGGGAAACAAGGTGGGAGAAATGGGGAGGCGAGAAAATGTGGATTCAGGACAAGAGAAGAACTGGAATGGGTGGGGGTGGAGTGAAGAAGGGAGAACTATAGCAATACACAACAATAGAAACACTATTATATAATAACTAATTATAGTAGTTACAGAAGGCATTGTAACCAATACGAATGACACTATAATGATTACTGCAGTGATTTGTTTACATTAAACAATTACACTTACAACTGGGACTTAGAAAAATGTTGGACACTTGTTTATGTTCTTCCATTTCATGCTTAAATCACAACTATGAGTCATAGCTACAACTTGAGAACAATTCTGACCTCTTGAGTTTTCTTCTCTTGATCGCTTAATCATTGATCAAGCTTTTGTTTCAGCGTACCTTTTCTTTAGCTGAGTTCTAATTATTTTGTTGAATGCAATAGAGCATGTTAAAGCAAAATAAATGTTTGCAACTGAATGTCTTTGGTGTACAGTGTGATTTCATTTTGTGGTCATTGATTTCAATAGATCACTACTAGATGTCAGGTAATCAATGAATAAATGCTTTGCATCTCATATTAAATGCTTTTGAATTCAGATCATCACAAATAAGTGCTTTGGAGTGAAAAATGATGTCAATTTTTTCTGGTAGACTTCATACACAGAATACCTACTAAAGATGCAGAATAAAAGCCGAAAGAACGGCGAATGCTGTAAATCAGAAACAAAAACAGAAGTTGCTGGAAAAGCTCAGCAAATCTGGCAGCATCTGTGAACAGAAATCAAAGTTAACATTTCGGGTCCGATGACCATTCCTCAGAACTGATCATAGACTGGGTGACTGCTTCACATTTACATTCTGTCCACAAAAGCTTCCAGTTGCGTGCCACTTTAACGGCTTTTGCCCGAAACGTCGATTCTCCTGCTCCTCGGGTGCTGCCTGACCTGCTGTGCTTTTCCAGCACCACTCTAATCTTGACTCTAATCTCCAGCATCTGCAGTATCCACTTTTGCCCACTTTAACACACCACCCTGTTGCCTGGCCATTATCTCTGTCTCAGCCTTGCTGCGGTGCTCCAGCAAGCTCAGCGCAAGCTGGAAGAAAAACACACTCCATTTTCTGCTTGGGGACCCTGCACTCCTCTGAATGCAAAATTGAGTTCAATAATTTTAGGGCCTGTATTTCTCCAGCACTAAATGTTTTTATTTCAGATTCCTAACATCCACAGTACTTTGCTTATATGCCAATGAACAGATATTATCCATAATTTTAATGCAGAGAATAGGAAGCAGTCATTTCCTAATGCGTGTTACACAATATACAATCTACACACAGGCTTTAGCAATCTACTTCTACAGCCTACTTCTTTTCTGTTCTGATTACACTTCTTCTGCAATACGAGCTCATATTAAAAAGTGATTAACTAATGGCTAGCTGATAAAGTGGGGCAAGAAGCCCAACAGCAATAAAACATTGACTGCTGTTGCTTGGGTGCAATTTAAGATAAGTCAAATTAAATCTTAGTAAGAGACTCTGACATTATTAAAGTTACCTTCAATTTGGACTAAAAATCCATCATGAGTTAATTTTAAAATTTGTAATTGAAGATTGCATGGGAACATTAATTACACCAATCTACATCCAAATTTACAATTCCAAGTTACTCTTAGCCCAATGTGCTTTTATCATAACTGCTGATGATTAATGCAATGGAAGCTTGAAAACTGGTCCAAACCATAGACCTTTATCATCTAGTAAAGGGATGTGTAATTTACAGCTCACAGACTGCATGTCTGCACAATTTACAGCTCATTCACAGATTTTGCAAGGTGCTACCCCAGCAAACAGAAACCCTTTCTCTCCCTTATGTGCTGCCCCACGCTTATTATGAGCCTATTACTGTAGAAAATCTAGGAGAGAACCAGCGTGTGACGGCAGTGAGCAGCAGGAGACCTGGAGCTGAGGTAGTAAGACTGCAGGCTGGCTCTGGTTTCTGGTTTTGTTTCAGATGTCCAAGGGTCACTTTATTTCACAGACAAAAAGGAGTAAGATTTGGAGTTGGAGGGGGTGGTCCTCTCACCCAGATCATGCTTGTCCCTGGGCACCTTCATGAGAGACGGTTGTTTAGGGGCGGATTGTGGAGGATGGGGGTTCTGCCAACCCACCTTGCCCTTCTTACTTCCTGGGAAGTTCTTGGGCACAAAGTGCACGAGGGTCATCTTGTCTGGAACATCATGGATGGCCACAACAATCAGAGTTGAGTAAGACCAAAGGAGGCTACTCCAGGTTAAGCAGCTCTTCTTGACTGGTCAAGGACAGCCAGCCCAGATCATTGCCACTGCTGAAAGCCAAAGATGAGGCAGGCAGGAACTACTTCCAGGGGCTGCCATTGGAAGGCGCCTGGGCTTTGGCTGTACAGAATGGGCAACCCAGTGAGGGTTGGCATCTCGTGGACACTTGCCTAGCAGGTAGTCAGCCTGGTGGTACATGTTGAAGTTCATGCAGTAGACTGCTAGGTCGAGGACCTGTGGTGTTGTCATGGTACAGAACTTAGGCTACAAGGCTTTTTCAACAACTTGCTGAAGCAGTTTTGTTGTTAATGGACATTCATTTCCCTAAAGAGATTTGTTTTTTGAAAAAAGTTATTTTTAAGATCAGTGAATAAGACATAGGGAAAGGGTTAAGAGAGAGGCAGAGGGAAATAGAGATGGGGAAGCAATGAGAAAGAGAGAGGAAGGGTTAAGAGTATGGGTGAGGGAGCGGGAGAGGGGAAAAACAGGCTATGGGAGAAGGGATCACCAAGCTGAACGTCAACTCACTTTAAATCCCAACTTCCATGTGAATTCCAGTTAGGCTAACTTACCAAAGGTGACCTAAGATCTGTGTTAGTTAAACTTAACTTCAGAGCTCAGCGCTGTCTCTGTCCCCTCCATAGTGATCATGAATGCGGGCTGATTCTCTTTCACTCTTTGGCTCTGCTTCTTAATGTGTCTAAGACCGGAGGGCAGACATTTAGGGTGATGAATAAGCGATTTAGAGGGGATCTCAGTGTTTCTACCCAGAGCATGGTAGAAACATGAAACACACTGCCTGAGAGGGTGGGAGAGGCAGATATTCCTGCAACATTTAAGAAACATCTGGATAAGCACTTAAAATGCCAGGACATCGTAGGCTGTGGACCGATTTCAGGCAAATGAGGTTAGTACAGTTTGGTGTTTGTTGGTCAGCATAGACATGGTGGGTTGAAGGGCAATTTTGTATGCTGATGACTCTACGACTCTAAAAAATGCAAATCTTGGCTTCATTATTAAGATCTGGTACTTGGCAATTTGTAATGGTCATTTCTATCAATTACTTGGCTTTATCAATTTCTTGGTTTTGAAATTTTTTTGATCAAGTTCACATTTCCTGATGTGATCCTGGAGGATGACAGAACTTCAAATTACCCAGCCCCACTTCCATGCAAAGATTGGCCATGACTGACTTAGAAGGATTGGGAGAGAAGATGCATGGGAATAGCATCCACAAGTTTCCCTGCAAGACACATGCTATTCTGACTTGGAGTTACATTGTTGTTCCTTCTCTGTCACTGGGTCAAAACAATGTGACTTCCCTTCCCAAAAGTACTGTGGGTGTACTCCAGGGATTGCAGAAGTTCCAATAAATACAGGTCTAGTGAGCATTGCTTATATCTCATGAAAGAATACAAAAACAATCTATTTATTGGGCAACAAAAAACACAATATTAAAATTAACATCACATATTGACTCAGTTGTTAACTTTATTTATAATTTCATTATCACAGAAAGGAAATAACTTGCTCAATGGATAACAAAAATTACTAGCAACAGAACTTTATCCCAGGAACGCTTTGGCAGTTACTCAAAATTATAGACATTTTAAATCAAAATGCCACTGAATAACACATGGACTGACAATTAGTGATCTAAACCATTTCCAATTATCCTTAATAAAAGCAAAATACTACAGGTGCTAGAAATCTGAAACAAACACAAAATGCTGAAGAAACTCAGCAGGTCTGGCAGCATCAGTGGAGACAGGCAGTTCATATTTCAAGTTCAGTATGACTCTTCTTCAGAAGAGAAGCTGAAGACATGAAATGTTAATTCTATTTCTCTCTCTACAGAAACTACCAGACCTGCTGAGTTTCTCTGTCTTCATTCTCTTTGTCTTCATTCTCCTTACTCTATAAGGAATTTGTGTACTAGACAAGTTGATGAGGGTCGAGCGGTGTATATGGACTTTAGCAAGGCATTTGATAAGGTTCCCAATGGTAGGCCCGATCAGAAGGTCAGGAGGAATGAGATACAGGGAAATTTAGCTGTCTGGATACAGAATTGGCTGGT
The DNA here is from genome assembly GCF_047496795.1 of Chiloscyllium punctatum. Taxonomy (NCBI): domain Eukaryota; kingdom Metazoa; phylum Chordata; class Chondrichthyes; order Orectolobiformes; family Hemiscylliidae; genus Chiloscyllium; species Chiloscyllium punctatum. The sequence goes on along the minus strand of NC_092746.1, from coordinate 85,006,392 downwards.
CGACAGAAGACAGTGAGTGGTAGTGGAAGGAACGTATTCTGCCTGGAAGTCAGTGGTGAATGGTGTTCCACAGGGCTCTGTTCTTGGGCCCCTACTCTTTGTAATTTTTATTAATGACTTTGATGAGGAGATTGAAGGATGGGTTAGCAAGTTTGCAGATGACACAAAGATTGGAGGTGTCGTTGACAGTATAGAGGACTGTTGTAGGCTGCAGCGTGACATTGACAGGATGCAGAGATGGGCTGAGAGCTGGCAGATGGAGTTCAACTTGGGTAAATGCAGAGTGATTCATTTTGGAAGGTCAAACTTGAAAGTTGAGTACAGGATAAAAGACAGGATTCTTGGCAGTGTGGAGGAACAGAGGGATCTTGGTGTGCAGGTACATAGATCCCTTAAAATTACCACCCAAGTAGACAGGGTTGTTAAGAAAGCATATGATATTTTGGCTTTCATTAACAGGGGAATTGAGTTTAAGAGCCATGAGATCTTGTTGCAGCTCTATAAAACTTTGCTTAGACCGCACTTGGAATACTGCGTCCAGTTCTTTTCGTCCTATTATAGGAAAGATGTGGATGCTTTGGGGAGGGTTTAGAGGAGGTTTACCAGGATGCTGCCTGGAATGGAGGGCTTATCTTACAAAGAGAGGTTGACTGAGCTCGGATTTTTTTCATTGGAAAAAAGAAGGAAGAGAGGGGACCTAATTGAGGTGCACAAGATAATGAGAGGCATAGATAGAGTTGATAGCCAGAGACTTTTTCAGAGGACAGAAATTGTTAACACGTGGGGTCATAGTTTTAAGCTGTTTGGCGGAAAGTATAGAGGGGATGTCAGAGGCGGGTTCTTTATACAGAGAATTGTGGGAGCATGGAATACATTGCCAGCAGCAGTTGTGGAAGTGATGTCATTGGGGATATTTAAGAGACTGTTGGTCATGCATATGGTCACAGAAATTTGAGGGTTCATACATTAGGTTTATTTTACATGAGGATCAATGGTCGGCACAACATCGTGGGTTGAAGGGCCTGTTCTGTGCTGTACTGTTCTATGTGTAATATTTGAGCCTGTTAAAGACATTTATAATGTTAACATCAAAAACAGAAATTGCTGGAAACACTCAGCAGATTTGGCAGCACCTGTGGAGAGAAATCAGAGTTAACATTTCAGTTCTAGTGACCGTTCTTCAGAACTGATGGTACCTAGGAAAATGTTGGTTTTTATGCAGAAGGTGGGATGGGGAAAGGGGTAAGGACTAAATGATAGGTAGGATAAAGCCCAAAGAGAAAGAAGACCAGTTGGATGGGCAAAGGAGTAGACAATGATCAGGCTAGAAGGGTGAATAGCTGTTAATGGAGGCTATTAGTGGCTAACAATGTGTGATGTGTAATAACAGACTATCTGGTAACAAGGCCTAGGGTGGAAGGATTGGGGTAAGGACATGGGAGAAGCTCAAACCCTAGAGTTGTTGAACATGATTCAGAAGAACCTTGATTATCCAAAGGACACAGACGGGGAATATTTAGTTTGGTTAATTGAATGCCAGATAATCGAATGCCGGATAACATAGTTTAGCCAAGCATCGAGACCTTGCAATCTTGCCGGATAATCTGATATTCGTATAAGCGAGGTTCCTCTGTATTAAGTCCAGAAGGTTGTAGAGTTCCTAAATGGAAAATGAGGTACTGTTCTTCCAGCTTGTGCTGAGCTGAGCTTCACTGGAGCACTACACCAAGCCTGAGACAGAAATGTTGGCCAGGGAACAGGGTGACGTATTAAACTGGCAGGCAACTGGAAGCTCAGGGTCTTTTTCGCAGACAAAATGTGGAAGATCTGTGAAGCGGTTACCCAGTCTATGCTTCATTTTGCTAATGTAGAACAGAACACAGTGTAAGCAGCAAGTGCAGTAGACTGGATTGAATGAAGTGCAGGTAAAGCATTGGGCCCTTGGATACTGGGGAGGGAGGAAGTAGACCGACATGTTATACATTCTGTGGTTGCAGGGGAAAGTGCCATTGGGCTGTATGGAGGGTGTTGGGAGTGAAGGAGGAGTAGACCAGGGTTTCCAGAGGAAACAGTCTCTGCAGAAGGCTGACAAGGGACATAATGTCAAAATCCAAAATAATTATTCAAAGAAGAACAGTAATATGCAAATATTGTCATGATTAACCATGTTTACTAGATATTTAAATTTTCTAATTGTATACTACAGTATTTGCTTGATTGCATTCTTTCTGGAAAATTGATGTATTCAGTTTACATACTTTATAAAGTCTGACTGTAACAGTCAAAAAATAGACTAAATGCTAACTCAAAAGGGAATGGAGTTAAAACCTGAAAGAAACTTTCAGCTTAAACTGAAACTCCCTGCACATCTACACACTAACACACACAGACAGACAAATGATCATCCTCAAATGAATTAGTTCATAAACTTTCCACAGATGCTACCTGACCTTGAATATTTTCAGCACTTTCTGTTTATATTGCAGATTTCCTGCATCTGCAATATCTTCAGAGTCAACACTATATGAAAGTGGAAATGTCTGAGATAGAATGTCAGGAAGTCATAGCTTTTCTTTCCCGACAAATTGGTTGAAATCAAGTTCAAACTAGAGAGTTTCCCATAATGTAATTTTACGTGCCTTGGGTCAGAGAGGTAACCATACCATTGCTTCAATGAAGATATAAGCCTCCCAGGAGCTTATATAACCAAAGAAAAAGAAGACAGAATATTAATCCAGCTAATACTACTGAATGAAAACCAGCTAATATAAATTTTAAATCTCTATACACTCAGTAATGTTGTTGAACATGAAAAATATTCAGCTTACTCCTGATTGCAGTTAAAATTGTACAATGTGCATACTTGGAACCTATCTCCTGAAGCTACCTCCCCTCATCCCACTATATGCTGCCCCTTAGTGACATCATCTGAAATCACAATCCCAGGTTCCACATGTACATTCTACTGTCCCATACTACCATCTCTCTCTACCATCCAATGTTTTTAAACCATCAATAGACAATAGACAATAGGTGCAGGAGTAGGCCATTCTGCCCTTTGAGCCTGCACCACCATTCAATATGATCATGGCTGATCATCCTTAATCAGTATCCTGTTCCTGCCTTATCTCCACAACCCTTGATTCGACAAACCTTGAGAGCTTTATCCAACTCTTTCTTAAATGAATCCAGAGACTGGGCCTCCACTGCCCTCTGGGGCAGAGCATTCCACACAGCCACCACTCTCTGGGTGAAGAAGTTTCTCCTCATCTCTGTCCTAAATGGTCTACCCCGTATTTTTAAGCTGTGTCCTCTGGTTCGGCACTCACCCATCTGCGGAAACATGTTTCTTGCCTCCAGAGTGTCCAATCCTTTAATAATCTTATATGTCTCAATCATATCCCCTCTCAGACTGCTGGTGCTGGGTTCAAAACTCAAGGAGGTAAATTTTCTTCCAACTCAATATTGGGAAAACTGAGGCCAGTGTCATTGCTGACTCCAACCCTCTGCCTGGCAGTTACCTGAAACTGAATCAGACTGTTCACAACATCGGTGTCATACCTAGATTCGGGATGACTTTCCTATAAATACTTGCAATCATCAGGATCATGTATATCTACATCTAGAAACATTGCTCAACTATGTTCTTGCCTCAGCTTGTCTGCTGTTAACACACATTCATGCCTTTGTTCAGTCCGGGCATGACTATTCTGATGTTCTCCTGTCCACTTCCTATAATCCTGAGATCATTCAAAGCAATGCTGCCCACATCCTAAATTGCATCAAATTGCACTCACCCATCATTCATTTGCTGATTTACCATGGGTCCTATTCATCACGACCTCAATTTTCAAATTTTGTTTTAAACTCTTTCTGAAGAAGTCATACTGGACTCGAAAGGTTAACTCTGTTTCTATTTCCCCAGATGCTACCAAACCTGTTAAATTTCTCTGGCATTTTCTGTATTGGTTTAAATTTTCTCCATTGATTTTAAATCCACCAAGGCCTCACCTCTCCCCATCTCCGTAATCATCTTCAACCCTGCCACCCGCAAACATATTTACACTCCCTCAATTCTGGCCTTTTATGCATCCTCTATTTTAAATCCTCCACCTTTGATAGCCAGGCTTCAGCTGTCTAGGTCCTAAAGCTCTCTAAGTCTCTATCCTTCTCTTCAAATATAAGTCTTTCTTTAAAAAAAAACTTGATCTACGAGTTAGTATTTAAAGTTACACCTCTAACCTCTAAGTTACGCCTCGTAAATGGTTCCGTGTCAAATTTTGTTTCATAACTTTTTTTCAAAGTGCCTTGGGACATTTTAGGATGCTAAAGTTATGACATAAATAAAAACTGTTGCATTGTAGAAAAAGGTGAATAATAAACATCCAATAAGATCCAGTTAGATTGCCAGAAAATCAATTCTGCCTCTTAGCTTGCCTTCTGGCTAAATAAAGAACAATGAAATCAACTCATAGTATAACTGACAACAAAAGCAAAAACTGTGGGAATTGGAATAACAACCAAGAACACACGTCCTTAATACAAAGAAACATTCAATGTTCATTCCAAAAGGGACTGAGATGCTAGGTGACAATTTCTAGTAGAGTTCAGGAAGGTAACAAAAAATGCCTTGAAGCAGCAAAATTTGAGAAAACGTTTGAAGGTGAGAGAAATGTAACAAAATGGATAGATTTGGGAACATTACTATAGAATGGACAGTGAAATAGTTGAAGGCACTACCATCAAGGCTGGGGTGCAGTACAGAATCAAAACAGAGGGAAAAAGTGAGGACTGCAGACGCTGTAGATCAGAGTTGAGAGTGTAATGCTGAAAAAGCACTGCAGGTCAGGCAGCATCCGAGGAGCAAGAGAATTGGCGTATTGGGCATAAGTCCTTAATCAGGGACTCATCATTCCTGATGAAGGGTTTATGCCTGAAACGCCGATTCTCCTGCTCCTTGGATACTGCCTGACCTACTGTGGAGATACAAAACAGACCCAACATTGGAAGACTGAAGGCCGAAAGCAAAGAATTAGGGCTAAAACAGTTTGCAGAAGTAGGATGGTGCAAGGTTGTGACATTAATTTTGCATCTGTCAAAATTTCACTGGGTAATATTTTGTTTGAACGTAAATGAGTTTTATATTTGTTAAAAGAAAATGTTAGGAAGCTCAAATTATTAGGTAATTTGAAATAATGAAGCAGTGAATTCTCATGTCTTCAGTTCCTTGTCTGTCAAAATATTCCAGGATGTTTTCCAAAAGAAGGGTATTAGATATTGAGCCAATACTGTATTGGGCAAAAAAAGTGAGGAGAAATGTTTTCTCTGCCATTTTACTTCTGTTTTATTTTCCTGTTTCTCAGAGCACTCTTAGGTCATTGAGTAGGTTTCTTCAGGGTGCCAGACTGAACACAGAGATATTACAGCTCAGTCTGGTTCCATTCCAATATCTTAACAGCAGACCAAAAATTAGTTTTGCTAGTAAAGAATGGATTTGTTTTCACTTAAAGGTTATTAGTTGCATTTGTAATTGGATAAGCGAGGACATGCAATATTTTCTGGTTTTATTATTTGGAAAGAAACTTATGACTAAATATTGAAGAAAGATCATATAAAAGGCATTGATTAGGAATGTTGTGAAAACCATTCAATGGAGAAAAATAAACCCAGATAAATATCACAACAAAAGATAATCCAATTTGGGGGGGACAAAAATCAACATTTTTAAAACCACCGAATATGTCAGTCATTCATTCAAGTTTTCATGCAGCCTTTTTAAATATGCAATATGATAAACCCAAGTACTTGCCATCTTAGGCACAAATAGGAATATATTGTATAAAACTTGTCAACATGGGTGAGGTGGAAAAAATAATATTTAGCACAATAAACATAATTTAAAATGAAAGCAAAATATTGTATTTCTAGTCTGAGTTTAAGTAGCCATTTTGTAGTTTGACCCCTCAGCTAAATTTAAAGGTTCTTAGTACTTCTGTCTTGCTTTGCTGTGTAGCTCAGATACAAAGCCAGGATCTAGATTAGAGTGGTGCTGGAAAAGCACAGCAGGTCAGGCAGCATCCGAGGAGCAGGAAAATCGACGTTTTGGGCAAAAGCCCTTCATCAGGACCGAAGGCAGATACAAAGCTAGTTTTCTTGTCCTGTTTGACATCTGTGATCAGTCAAAAGAGGGGCATGTTGCTGTACAGCACTGTGCAATGACAATCTCATATCTCTTCCACGTTCCAGCAACCTACAAGGCAAATACACATCGTATGCTTCAACCAATGGAGATTAGACCTCAGACAGCCCAAGGGAGACAGCCTTCAGTCAGGGGATCCAGACACAGCAAGTCAAAATCAGCATCCACTATCAGTTCAGGGGCTTGGACATGGTGAGTTAGCTTAGACAGTCAGGGTCACAGAAATCCACCTCTACATTCTAGGACTGGGCTACAATCATTCAGGGAGTTGAGTACAGGTCAATCAGGAGTCTGGTCAGTCAACAGTCAGGGCTGTTCTTTCAAATCAGTCCAGATGGTGGGGCACAATCACTCCTGGTGGTCAGGTCAATCTAAGTCAAAGGGGGTTACAAGTGGGAGGGGAGGGTGATAGTTACAATGGAAGTGGGGATCATTGATGGTCACATCTGCCCAGGCCTTGACAGGCTGGTTGTGGTTAGAATAACTAAATTGTAGGTTATACTGAACATTGATAGTAGAGTAGTACTTATGCAGGGTCAAAAGATGGAATGAGGGTAAGGATGGGTAAGCTGTGTGGATTGTTTCTTAAATAGCAATATATTTGCAAATGTGTACTTGCATTTGCAGTGCATTATCATCTATGCCATCTTTCTACCCTCTGAAGTATCTTGTATTTGTTTCCCTCCCACTATGTGCATGGTGAAGGGCAACTCCTAGCTGGCAGTGTTTGACCTTCTGCACAACTGAGCTTTAAAAATGTGCCATGGCCAAGAATTCCAGGAAGTCCAGGCAGTGGCAAGTGGAAAGGTAAGACAAATGGGGCATGATGCATAAATAATGAGGCAAGTTTTGGAGAATTGTGAGAGAAAGCCCACTAAGACCCACGAAGAGATATGCTCCAGGAAACTTGCCAACTTTGACATAAAGCCAAATTCTGGCAAAATTTACCTTGTAAAAGAGGTATTGTTACACTTTACATGCAGATGCACAGAGTCCACATTCTCCTTTAAATTTTATCCAAGTCAAAATAAATAAGCATCGCACATGTCACTAAAACAAAACTATTTGCAGGAAATGTTTGCAACCTTACTGATTATTTTAAAATGACATATCATATTAATTAAATTTGGAATAGTTCTTATGTCACAACTTCACTGGTTAGAAACGTTCATAACTGGTGGAGGGGGAGGGTGGGGGCGCAGGCACATTCCAACACCAAGAAGGGCCACAGGAATAAACTTCCTAATATCTTCAATAATCTAATGAGCACAGACAAGATAGAGATGACTAGGTGTGGAGGAGTCACAGATTCTGCAGGTAATAAATTGAGAAGGGGGTTAGTAATACATCAGTACAGACTGTAGCGTATTTCTGAGTGACTGGTGAGAGAGGATTGTTCGAGACTTTCAGGTGCTCAGTCTTCTGGATGCAGCTGAAGTTTAATGAAATAAGAGAGATAATGAAGAAAAACAAATGAATGTAAGAGACAGAAAATAATGGACAGAAAACAGTATGACCGTGGTAGTTTTGATTGTAAAAATCAATCATGACATACAAACAGTGCTTACGGGGACCAACGTGTTCTACAGTAAGGTGTCAATCCAGACTTGTTACCTGTGAACAACACTTTCAACACAATTTTCACTGGAACTTGGAAATTTTGAGCATAGACTGTTGAGAGGTCATATTACTCATCTCTGATTTGGTAAAGAGAATCTTTTTTTGCTTTGGTTTGAAGGCAATCCAACATTTCAAATGCATCACTTAAATGACCAAAGTCTTTGAACCAATGACTGCTCCTAGATCCACACTTGGCTCGAACTGAACATGAAGATTTTTGTTACTATGATTCAAATAATCCATTCCTTTGTATTAGAAACAGTGTACAGATTGGTCAGACAAAATAATATGGCAGCTACTCGATCAATGTACTCAATAGTAAAGTGAAATTGTTGTATATCACGTGTGATTTCTTTGTTTTAATACAAACGTATCCTGTTCACTTGGTAGTGCACCAGAAATTTCTCCATAAACCTGGTTGGATGAATTCTAACAGTCAAAGTTAACCTGCTTTGTTTAGTAGAAATTAGGCTTTCCCAGGATTGATCCCCAGTCTGTCAAGTTACCTGACATCAGCCAGAATAATGCCAGTTCCACAACTACAACTGAACTGGTGGCCATGTTGAGGAGAAGGAAACTGATCCCCACTACTGCTCACTATATGGATATAAATTTATAAACATAAGTAATTCACATTTATTCTGCTATAAAACAATCTAAATGACAAAAGCTGTCACCGGAGCTCCATAGGGAAGTCAAGATAAGAAATGAAAGGCTTGATTGCAAAGATAAAGGAAGGTCATAAACATAAGCAGTAAAGTAGTAATGAGGTTTGCTTTTGGGAGGAATCTCCACAAAACAGGGCCATAAAATCTGCAAAAGTGGTGAGGGTGAGAAAGCACAAGATGAAGCAAAAGCCATGGATCAGGGGACACACAAAGGAATATACAACAAGTCAGGCACAATTCCAAAATTTGTGAAGCTTGTGTAAACTGTTTCAAAGCCCAAACACCCAGAAAGAAAAAGAGTTACATTCAAACAGCACTTCTCACAATCGCAGAAGATCCCAAAGTGTTTCATGATGAATATGGTTACTTTGAACAAGATTGTTGAGGGACTCAAGAGGGCATTGGATGATTATTTGTATAGAAATAATGTTAAGGTTATGGGGAGAGAAAGCAAGAGATTGGTACGAGGTAATGAAGCTTATTTGAAGAGTTGGTGCAGGCATGATGCAGCTGGAAGCCAAATCAGGGATTCTTGAAAGGCTGGGAGAAACAACTCTACACTTAGTACTCAGTAACAAACAGGCCCGTTAGAATCTAGGAATAATTTCAGAATGATTCCTGTGATGACTATAATTCTATAGAGAATGTGAAGTAACATATAAATGGGAATTGGGACATTAGTCATGTTAAGAATGAAAGATGTCTGCAATAATATAGAATTTTATTAGCAGTACTACATAATGTTTAGCTGATACAGATTTTATTTTCTTGGTTACAAGAAAAGTCTTAAAACTTGAAATTGTTTTGTTCAATTCATTTAAGCTGGTCACTGAGTTCAAATTTATTTTTAACTGGTCTCTATGGGGATTGTAACAACATAGACAACAAGATAATTGTTTTTATAATATTGGTTGACTGATCAATGCTGACTGGATGCAGGGACTCCACTCAGTGTCAAAGTGACAGATGTGTGAAAATGAGTTTCAGGATCAGGTAAGTGCAGTGCAGAGTAATGTTGCAGAGAGAAAATTAAATGACAATAAAAGCAAAATACAATGGATTCTAGAGATCTGAAATAAAAACAAACTGCTCATCAGCAGATCCATCTGTGGAGAGAGAAACAAAGTTAATGTTTTGTGTCAAATATGACTTCCACAGAATTAAATGAAGGTAGAAATGTGAAGAGTTGAAAGTGTGGGGAGGGGGGGGGGGGAAGAAGAACAAAAGTAATGATGGCCTTGGATAGAGTAGACAGCAGGAAAGATTAAATGAAAAAGATGTCATGGAACAAGGGGACTGGCAATGGATGTAGTAAAACAAAGCAAAGCATGGAGTGATTGAGAATAGCAGAGTAAAGAACAATTCCTCACAAAAGCAAAACATGAAAAATAAAACTCAGAATGGCACATGGCAAATATAAAGAAAAACAGTAGGCAAAGTTCATGGTCTGAAATTGTTGCAATCAATGTTGAAGTTAGAAAGCTGTAAATTTTCTAAAGGAACCAATCTTACTTTTCTATCAAATGTGAGATTGCCATTCAAGCCTGAGTTGAACAAGACACCAAGGCTGTGTACACTCATTTACATAAGTAAATAATGAGGGTGGATTTTGGAGTCTGTGGCATCAGTGCATCACAGAACACTTTTGGTGAAAAAATAAGTTTGACAAATAGCTTGCTGATGATTGCCATCAAAACTGATACATAGACAATAATTAATTGGACAGATCCTGGAGGGAAATTGGCACCATACCTCAAGGAGAAATTTGTGCCTTCAAAGGGAGGGGGTGTGGAATACCGAAGGAAGATAATTAGCAACAAAGTGGACAGTGTTTTTATACCTGTTCTTTAAGGCGTTCCTGTTGCCCCATGATCGCATTTGCATGATGGGGATATTTCTGTTTCAGATGTTCCAAAAAAGCCTCTCTTTTCCTATCCATTTCTGATGGCTGCATTCCTAGTATTTCTTTTGAACTGCGAGCTCCACCTACAGTGTGTCTTCGTGGGATGTTTCGAACAATTTTAGTAGTTGAAGTACGGTTATTTCCATTAGCAAAGTTTTGCTTTGCTTTAATGCGTTCAGCATCATCTGCTGATGTTACACGCAAATTTGTCTTCCCATGATCTGAAAAATAAAAGGAACATAGTTAAAATAATAAGCAACAGCATTGTTAATTTTCTCCCAGCTACAAAGTACTTGTCATTTGTCTCTTCTCTCGTGTTTAACCAGAAAAGATATTATTTGCACATTCCAAAGATACTGTTCTCACTGTGGCATCCTTGACACCACTCCATCATCACCAGCATCTGCCCCCACTTTCCATGGTACCTGCCTGTGCAAGCACATACAACACCACTTACTCTTATACCTTCTCCCTTCTCATTGTCCAAGGCTTCACACACTCCTATCAGATGGAAACAGCAATTTATTCTGCTTCCTTCAGTATAATAAACTCCATTCATTGTTCATAATGCAGTCTTTTTTACATTTGGGAGACAAAGACAGATTGACTAACACCAGATCAGTTTGCTAGAGTAATCCCAAAGGTCTGGTTCTATAATTTTAATCTTCCATTTCAATCTAATTCTTAATTCTCAGGCATCAATCTCATACTCAACAGAAGCTTGAAGACGACCACGTTTTATTGTATTTAGACATTCTGTTGTTACAAGCCTCTAGAATCATTATCAAGTTTAATAATTTCAGATTATAGCCATTGCTCATGATTTTTTGGGACAGCAGGTCATTGGTATTAATTCTGTTGTTTATTCAGCCATTTGAACCTTCCACCCTATCACAAATCTTTTGTCTTTTTTTCCTCCTCCTGTGTCAGACTTCCTCCCCCTCACAACCTTTTCACTCTGTGCTTGTTTAAACTCTATTCCATCTGTAATATTTTCAAATGCTAAAGAAATGTCACTAGCCTGAACTAATAACTCAGACTCTCCACAAATGCTGCCTTACCTCCTGAATATTTCCAACATTTTCTGCTGAGATGTTGTATATACTGAGAGATGAAGTGTTCCATTCTCAAGAGAAGAATCTCACGAGACCACATTTTAGTCCCATCTCCCTCCCCTCAAAATTTGTCTTGGGTGTAATACAAGTCCCTGAAGGTGTCGATACCAGTTGGACACGGTGATGAAGAAAGCATATGAAATGTTTGCCTTCATTAGCCAGGGCATAGAATATAAAAGCAAGGAAATTTTGTTAAAACTTAATAAAACAGATGGAACACTGTGTACAGTTCTGGTCACCACATCCTTCCAGCCCCCAATTTTGTCTGAGAAAAGTCTGGGATGGTGAGGGGATTGGAGGTGATTGTTCAGATTGACTGGGACCTTGTTCTTGCCTCTGGGGTTGGGAGTTGGTGGGTGAGGGGTTTGCTGTAGGGTCTGGAACTGGAATGGGAGGGGGTGTTAGTTATTTTGTAGAAGGTGCTGAAACTGCAGGGTTTTATCTTCCTTCTTAACCTTCAGGGTGAGGATAACTCCCCTTTATTTATCATTGTTGCTTGTGGGATATCAACCAGACGGAGAGAGAGAGAGAGAGAGAGAGAGAGAGAGACGCAGAGTGGATGTGAGTGGGGTGGAGGGGAGAGAGAAAGATCTAGACAAAGAGAGGGAGAAAGAGCGTGAGACAGAGAGAAAGACTCCCACAATGGTTCCAGAATGAGAAACATCAGTGATGAGGATGGATTGGAAAAGTTGGGACTGTTGTCCTCAGGGGAGGAGAAGGCTGAGAAGAGTTTTCAAAATCTGGACAGAGTAGATAGGAAGAAGCTGTTCCTGCTTAGAAAAGGACTGAGAAGCAGAGGACACAGATTTAAACTGATATGCAAAAGAAACCAGGGTAAAGTGAGGAAAAACACTTTCATCCAGCAAATAGTTAGGGTTTAGAATGCACTGCCAGAATTATGGTGGGGACAGATTCAATTGAGCCATTCAAGAGGGCATTGGATGGTTATTTGGATAGAAATAGTGTGCAGGGACATGGGGAAAAAGTCAGGAGATTGGCAATAGGTAACAAGTTTCTATTGAAAAGTCAGTGCAGGCACTATGGGCATGATGGGCTGAGTGGCCTCCTTCTGGGCATTGGAGAGTGTTGTTGATCAGAGAGACCTAGGGATTCAGGTACGTCATTCCTTGAAAATGACCTCACAGGTAGACAGGGTGGTATGGATGCCCAATGATGATATCGATGGCACTAACTTCCTGTTCACGTGAATTGGTAAGAAATACACCCTTTAAGCAAACAACGTTTACAATACCAGACTTAAAAAACAGCAAATACCATGCATAATATATACTAACATCCAAGATTAACATGAATTAAACATGAATTAAGAGGTTATTTATGGTCAAATGTAAACTACAAATTACCCTTAAATGACAGACAGGTAGATATTTCAAATTGAATCAGCAGTGCACTTAGATCTTCCTAATTCATGGTGATTAATAAGATCTTTAAACTCTGCATTCCTCATGAAGATTTCATGATTCCTCTGATTTCCCTTTGAGAGCAGCTGTAACACAGCCTGGGGACCCTCTTGTTTCTTGCACCTACAAGGTGCTATCAGGAAGCTTTAATTAAGTTCCACTAGTTTACTCCACTCATGAAACAGAAAGACCTCAAGTTCATTTCTCTGGCGAATTTCTTATTTTATGTAATTGGTATCTATTTTGACATAACACATGATCCAAAATAAATATTACATAGAACATAGAACATAGAAAAATACAGCGCAGTACAGGCCCTTCGGCCCTTGATGTTGCGCCGACTGAAGCCTACCTAACCTACACTAGCCCAAGAACCTCCATATGCTTATCCAATGCCCGCTTGAATGACCATAAAGAGGGAGAGTCCACCACTGATACTGGCAGGGCATTCCATGAACTCACAACCTGCTGAGTAAAGAATCTACCCCGAACATCTGTCCTATACCAACCTCCCCTTAATTTAAAGCTGTGTCCCCTAGTAACAGCTGACTCCATACGCGGAAAAAGGTTCTCACTGTCAACTCTATCTAAACCCCTAATCATCTTGTACACCTCTATCAAATCTCCCCTAAACCTTCTTTTCTCCAATGAGAACAGCCCCAAGTGCCTCAGCCTTTCCTCATACGATCTTCCTACCATGCCAGGCAACATCCTGGTAAACCTCCTCTGCACTGTCGGATTCAATGTATTATGTGCCAGTTTCAGAAAATGGTCAGATTTTGTTAATTAAATCAAAGGAAAGCCTCCATTCGCAAACTATGACATTAGAAGAGTTAGTTTCAGAAACCAGGATAAAAGGTAGAAACCCACATTGAAAAGCAATATCAAGACCACAAGTCACAACATGTCAGATTAGAAAATAAGGTGCATTTGTCCTCTCGAATTTAGAAGGTTAAAGGGTAATCTGATTGAAGTCTTCAAGATATTAACAAGGAAACTCAGAGTAGATAAAAGAGAAACTATTTCCTCTGGTCAGGGATTCTAGAACATTGTCTAAAAACTAGAGCCAGACCATACAGGAGAAATGTTAGCAAGCACTTCTACACTCAAAGGGTGGGAGATATTTAGAACTCTCTTCCTCAAATGCCAGATCAGTTGTTAAGTTTATATCTGAGGTAGAGAAAATTTTGTTAGGCATAGGTATTAAGGAACATGGGCTAAAGGCAGATATGTGGAGTTTAGCCACAGATCAGCCATGGTCTCATTGAACAGCAGAACAGGCTCAAGGAGCTGAATTGCTTACTCACATTCCTATACTCCATTTTGCCTCCAGCAAGCAAGTGTACTTACCTAACACGACAACGCTTACGTTAACCTAAGAAACCTGACATGAATAACATTGTATTGAAGAATCCAGCATTTATTACAGCTCATGGGTAGTATTATCACAAGACTATTAATCCAGAATCCCTGTTAAGGTTTTGGGGACCCAGGTTCAAATCCTGCCATGTCAGAAGGTGGACTTTGAATTCAATAAAAATCTGCAATTAAGAGTCAAATGATGACCATGAAACCATTATCAACTGTCAGAAAAACCCATCTGGTTCACTAACGTACTTTAGGAAGTGCCATACTTATCTGATCTGGCCTACTTGTGTGACTCCAGATCCACAGCAATGTGGTGGACTCTCAACTTTAATCTGAGCAATTATGGATTGATTTTTTTTTAACAAGTACAATCACAGATACATCAGTGTCTGGGTTTATATCAAATTATTCAGCTAAAAATTGCAGAACACATTTTGTAGCATGTGTGTCATGCCTCAATGTTAAGATGAAACATGCAATCTACATATCCTCAGGTCACATGCCATGAAACAGGAGTATCATGTAGGAGTGATAACAGTGAGGGAAAGAAAATAATAAAAGGAAAGAGCTTCCTGAAAAACCTTGAAAAATAGCAGAGGTGTGGATTTCCAGCTGGTGTCAAAGGATATAAAGCCAAGAGTATTGAAAGCGGACAAAGAGGTGATAATTGTTTGGTTATTTCTGAATAAGACAGGAACAACTTGAGTTTTTAACAAACTGAATGAAGCAAGATTTTCAGTGGCCTGCTGTTACATATGGAGTCGAACAAAACAGTTAATCAGACTAAATACTACAAGATCATTGGAGCTCACAGCCATTGATCTGAAGGAATTTGAGTCATGTAAATGCAATAACCATTAAAAGAATAAATAACATTATACAGGTTGTTCTGCAAAAATGCGTGTTTCGTTAACGCGACTGATCAATTGAAGAAGTAAAAACAATGACTGCAGATGCTGGAAACCAGATTCTGGATTAGTGGTGCTGGAAGAACACAGCAGTCCAGGCAGCATCCGAGGAGCAGTAAAATCGACGTTTCAGGCAAATGTCGATTTTACTGCTCCTTGGATGCTGCCTGGACTGCTGTGATCAATTGAGGACACTGTTTCTAAAATGCAAACTGTTAAAACATGTTGGCCAACAATTAAAGCACGATTTTTCTATAATGTGGGGTTACACAAGAACACAACCACCGTGTTATAGATGAACTACCTGTATAATAAACAGGAGGCAAAATTGATTGAGAGGATCAGAGCAGGTGGGGAATCAAGGTAGAAAATAAGTTATCAACCAATGCCAACAATTTCAGGTAAATGGATGAACATAAAGATTGATGAGATGACTTGTGATGGTAAGTAACTTACCTCCTAACTCCTCAGTGGGTCCAACATTTACAAAGACATGTCAGGAATGTGATGGTATACTTTACATTTGCCTGGATGGGTGCAGTTCCTACAACACTCAAGAAACTCAACCCATTCAGAACAAAGCATCTCATTCGAATGGCACCTCATCTACTATATTGATCATTCACTCCTTTCACTACTGACGCACAGTGTCACCAATGCATACCATCTAAGTGATACATTGCAGCACCTCATCCAGGCCAATAGATGCATGGGAACACCATCTTTGCAAGTTCACACCAACTGACACATCATCTTGACTTGGAAATATATCAATGTTCCTTCACTGTCACTGGGTAAAAATCCTTGTACATGCTCCTAACTGCATTGTGAGTTTACCTGATGTGCTTTCTGGCTTTTTCATTTTTTAGTCTGCATAACATATCCTAGAGGGAGTCAGCTTGTTTTTGAGACGGATGTCTCAAAGTTTATTGACGATACTAAATATTTACACAGTTACAGAGTCATTGACCTAGAGACACAGTTTGGATTCTGTGTTGACTAATGTTACTGTACAGGCAAAAGTGAGGATTGCAGATGCTAGAAACCAGAGTTTAGATTAGAGTGGTGCTGGAAAAGCAAAGCAGGTCAGGCAACATCCGAGGAGCAGGGAAAATCAATGTTTTGGGCTTTGCCCGAAACATCGATTTTCCTACTCCTCGGATGCTGCCTGACCTGCTGTGCTTTTCCAGCACCACTCTAATGTTATTGTACATCCCACCCACATAAGTGGCAGACTATGCTGTTACAGAGACAACATCTGAAAGAAAAGCAGATACCTTTATACCAGAAGGTCACACATTGTGATGTCATGTAACAATCTTAAATATGCAGGTCTATCAGGCCTGAAATCTATGCCATACAATATCAGTACACACACCCCAAGGACTGTGGTGGTTCCAGGTGTCAGCTCACCACTACCTTGTCAAGGGCAACTAGACATAGACAATAACTGCCAGCCTAACCAGTGATAACCCTATTCCATGATTTTAAAAGAGTCGTGGAATAGATTTCCAATTAAATGTCTCTATGTTTTAAAAAAGTGATTTGAATCAAATTATCAAAAGGGTGAATTTTTGAATTTCCAAGTTGAGTGGGCAAATTGTAACCTTGGGAACTGGTGAAGGATATACTGCACACAAATGTAAAATCTGAGGTCTTTACACTGAAATTTTCCTCAATTCACCTTGACGAATAGGAAATATAAATTCTCAGAATCTTGCTTTAAGAATAGACTGGGTAGACCTTTCAATAAACAGGTTGTCTGCGGCTTTCTGTATTAAATTTCAACTGGAAAATTCAGACTTTCTTTTTGGAATTTTAAAATAAAACATAACTCTACAATCTTTGCTAAACTTTGTTCTTCCATCTAATGAAAACAGACATAGGAGAAGCAGATCTCTTTCAATACATCATTCATGTGACCATTTTACCCTATTAAATGATATATAAACAACCTAGTTGAGGTATTGCTTTTTGTATAAATATTGTTTTCAATAGTAACTTACCAGATATTCAAAGTGAAATTTGGTTGGAGACTTCTTCCTTCAATATTTCCATTAAAATAATAAAGGATTTAATACTGGAATTTTAAAGCTCTGTTGTTGCATGCAACTTACTGGAGCTGGTTCAGAAATATTTCTGTCATTTGAAGCTTTCGTTCATGAAACAAGATTGCATTATAGAATGTCCAATGCTTTTCAACATTGAGATAAAGGCGTTTTAGAGGCCATGGATAATGGATTGCTGGGTATAGAATGGACTGTTCTGGCAGCTGTGTTTGCATTTGTGCACCTGGATGCAGGGGGAGGGGAAGAAGAGAATGATTTAACTCTGTTAATGAAGTGAATATAGAGCAAATGCCAAAGGAAAATGAGGGATTGGTGATAAAGTACACCATGTCTTAAGGAAGTTATTTGAAAAAATGTGTAAACCTGATCAGTAGTATATGAACATTGTTACAATTCATGAACTAGTGAACTGTGAACCAAAATAATCAAATTTACCAAAAAGACCTCCACCATGCAACAATTTAAGAAATTACCAACAAATTTTCACACTTTCGAACATTTATTTAACGCAAGTGCAGATCAATTTAAATTAAATATTATTTAGCAAGTGACATAGAAACCAAACTACAGATGGATTTGCAAAGGTAACATCTCACGACCTTACAAGCATTTGCATCACTTCTCACATATATACGACACCACGTGCAACCTCAGTCTTTCAAATTTGGCTTCCAATACATCAGGTTTCTCACTCAATGGAATTGGTCCTCAGGTTATCTGCTACAGTAACTCCGCTCCTTCAGAGTTTCCCAGAGACAACCATCGCTCAAACTGGGCACTCCTTAAAAATCTCCTTAGCTAACATCAAAACAGCCTTGTGTGGGCAGATTTCCCAAAGACACCTATATCTGACTTTTAAAAATGGTCTGATTGCTCTGAAGCGGAGGCATGAAATTGTCCAATTCACAATCTTAGCTTTAATCCTATTTTCTACTTTTTGTCTTGCTTTGATGTATCATACACACAAGAGCTTCTTATAAATATACCTTCTCAGTCATCTCTCTGCTGCCCCTCAAATCTGCAGCTCTCTCTACTGGTGAAAACAGCAGCAATATCTCAGTTTCCTGCATGTTGGTTACAAACTTTGGATCAGTCTGACGAGAGGGCATTCTCTCCGACAAAGAAGTTGATGAGAATGATATCTAAAACCATAAAGGTACAGAAGAAGCAGATCATTCAGCCTCTTGAGTCTTCTCTAGCATTCAATTAGGTCATGACTGAACTGATAATCCTCAACTCTGTTTTCCTGCCTTTTCCCCATAACCATTGATTTCCTTATTGATTAAACATCTGTCTGTCACAGCCTTTATATATTCAATGAACCAGACTCAACAGCCCTCTGCAGTAAAGAATTCCCTACCTCCAGATTCATTATCCCCAGAAAAACAATCCTCATCTCTGTCCTAAAAGTGTGACCCCTTCCTAACATTGAAGAAGCTCTGCCAATGTAATTCAAGGCAGCTCAAGCACAGAATGTTCCCAACTCAGGTTTAATCCAGCAGGAAAGGAGTTATTCCAGCAAAAGAGTTGGATCACCTGCAGCATTGGATGGCTGAACTGATTTAAGTCCAGGCACAGTGTCATCCACTGAGTGGAACGTGGGGAAGGTGCAATAGTTATGGCAGGAATAACAGATGATTCGACAGAAAAGTGGTCCTCAGGCAACTTGAACAAGTAAGGAACACTTCTATCATTTATTATGGACTATTTAACCAGATCACTGTTCAATGTTTAAAGATGAAATGTGTAATGGAGGAAAGCAGAGCAAGGAGAATGCCACTACTATGGTCAGTACCACGCCTCATAATTTTTTAATCCATTACTAATTAAACATCTGTCCATCTTCCTCTTATATTTGTTCAGTATCCTGGTAGCAGTAGTGAATTCTACAGATACATGACCTTTTAAAATGGATTAATTTCTCCTCATTTCTGTTTTAAACCTGCCATCCCAAGCCTAAAATTATGATCTCCCATTCTAGATTGCCCCACAAGGGGAAATGTCTGCTTTACGTCTACTCTGTTAATCCCCTAGCATCTTATGTAACTCAATTAGATCTTTCATTCTTCCAAGCTCTAGTGAGTATAGGCCTGACCTGCTCAATCTCTGCTCATAGAGGTTATAGATGTTTATAAAATCATGAGGGATATGGATAAGGTAAATAGACAAGGTCTTTTTCCCTGGGATGAGGGAGTCCAGAACAAGAGGACATAGGTTTAGGGTGAGAGGGAAAAGATGTAAAAGGGGCCTAAGCGGCAACATTTTCATGCAAAGGCTGGTTCCATGAATGGAGTGAGCTGCCAGACGAAGTGGTGGAGGCTGGTATAATTGCAATATTTAAAAGGCATTTGGGTGGGTATATGAATAGGAAAGGTTTAGAGACATATGCTGGAAAATGGGACTAGATTAGTTTAGGATATCTGGTCAGCATGGACGAGTTGGACCGAAGGCTCTTTTTCCATGATGTATATCTCTATGACTCTAAGGGAAGCCTTGGGATCTGGAATTGTTATCTGGATTTAATTCTTGGCTCTCAAAAATCACTACCAATGGATCGGGGTAATTAGCAATTTAAAAACCTACTACTAAAGGCAGCTAATCTCTCACACTGTTGAGATGATTGATAAGAATCAAACGTACAACCCTGGAGAGTATGGTCATGATGGAGGTGTGGAAGACGCTGACAAAACCATAACTACCAACAGCTTCTGCTATGCTCTATTCAAACTGACATCAATTGTGCAAGAGACTGAGGATGAGGAGGATCACAGTGATGCAAACTAGCTTGATATTGAGGCTTTCTTCCCTCACCTATTTGTGGCCAACCTTGAAACTCCAGCAAGAAAACCATGGAAACTGAAACCATAGTGACACCACTACCGGTGCCATGATGATTCAGTGATCAGCAATGCTGCCTCACAGTGCCAGGGATTTGGGCTCACTTCCAGCCTTGGGTTACTATCTATGTGGCGTTTGCATGTTCTCCCCATGTCTACGTGGGTTTTCATTAGATGTTCTGGTTACCTTCTGCAGGTTAGTTGGATTAGCCTTGATTAATGTGAGGTTATGGGGACAGGATGGGGATTGGATCTGACTGGAATGTTCTTCAGAGGGTCAGTGCAGACTCAATGGGCCAAATTACCTCTTTCCAAACTGTAGGGACTTAATAATTCTACCATACACCACACATCGGAATTAGGATAGACAAGGCAATTATAGATGCAACAGTTCTTCAGCCAAGGAAATTAATTATCCTGAAGTGTTCAATGAATGCCCACTCACCTGCCCGTCCCAAGCTGAAGCTGCAGAATCTCTAGACATGCTGCAGCACAAAAACACAAAAAAGATATTGGTCCTGCACTGATAATATGGTGGACTATACTGCATTCATTTGATGACAGCACTCAAAGCAATAAAAAATTACTGAGTTTCTCCAGATAACTCTCAACATTTTTCAAGATCTTTCTTTTATAACAAGATACTGTGTCTTTGCAATTTCATTTTATTTTATGCGGAGGTACTGGTTATAGACCAACAGATTTATTTGAAATCACAAGCTTTCAGAGCATGGTCCCTTTGTCAGGTGAAGTGAGAGGGAAACACACAGAAACAGAAATTATGGGCAGAGAGATCAAGGGCAGAAAGAGCAAACGATTATACAAATGGTGTGAGTGGACTGTCAAATAATATGGCTCCGCAAGTGACCAAGAGTGTTAGACGGTGTTGATTTAAGATGAATAACAAAGTGAACAGATGACCTACAATCGGATTAGATGGGGCAGAGAGATAATTACAAAAAATTAAAAATAAAGTGGTGCTGGAGACAAACTAAATGACTGAAATAATATAGAACAAAAACAGAAGCCGCTGGAAAAGATCAGCAGGTAAGGCAGAAAAACTAGAGGAAGGCGTGGAGAAAAACTAGAGGAAGGGTCACCGGACCAGAAACGTTAACTCTGATTTTCTTCACAGATGCCACCAGACAACTGAAACCCCGAGCAAACCTGATCCTGATTTACAGCATCCACAGTTCTTTCGGTTTTTATCTGACTGGAATAACACAATAGGTATAAGAGTCGCATGCCAGGGGTCTAACCAAAGCAATAAGTAATCCAAAACTGAAGAAACTAATTAAGGTAGAGAGATCATAATAATTTATCAACGTAGTGGTGTCAGAACAGGACAGTAGAGTCATAGAGATGTACAGCACTGAAACAAACCCTTCGGTCCAACTCGTCCATGCCAACCAGATATAGTTTAGATTACTTACAGTGTGGAAAGAGGCCCTTTGGCCCAACAAGTCCACACTGATCCTCCGAAGAGCAGCCCAGCCAGACCCATTCCCCTACATTTACCCCTTCACCTAACACTATGGTCAATTTAGCATGGCTAATTCACCTAACCTGCACTTTTTGGACTGTGGGAGGAAACCAGAGCACCCGGAGGAAACCCACGCCGACATGGGGAGAATGTGCAAACTCCACACAGACAGTTGCCTGAGGCGGGAATTGAATCCGGGTCTCTGGCACTGTGAGGCAGCAGTGCTAACCACTGTGTCGCCCCAATCTAGTACTGCATATTCCAACCCAATCTAGTACCACCTGCCAGCACCTGGTCATATCCCTCCAAACCTTTCCTATTCATATACCCATCCAGATGCCTTTTAAAAATTGCAAGCATACTAACCTCCACCACTTCCTCTGGCCAATCATTCCACACACATACCACTCTCTGGGTGAAAAAACTGCCCCTTAGGTCTCTTTTATATCTTTCCCCTCTCACCCTAAACCTATGCCCTCTACTTCTGGACTCCACCACCCCAGGGAAAAGACTTTGTCTATTTATCCTATCCATATCCCTAATGATTTTATAAACCTCTATAACATCACCCCTCAGCCTCTGACGCTCCAGGGAAAACAGCCCTAGCCTATTGAACCTCTCCCTGAAGCTCAAATTCTCCAGCCCTTGCAATATCCTTGTAAATCTTTTCTGAACACTTTCAAGTTTCACAACATCCTTCCAATAGGAAGGAGATCAGAATTGCATGCAATATTCCAACAGTGGCCTAACCAATATCATGTACAGCCACAATATGACCTCCCAACTCCTGTACTCAATACTCTGATGAATAAAGGAAAGCATACCAAATGCCTTCTTCACTATCCTATCTACCCGAGACTCAACTTTCAAGGAATTATGAACCTGCATTCCAAGGTCTCTCTGTTCAGCAACATTCCCTAGGACCTTACCATTAAGTGTATAAGTCCTGCTAGGATTTGCTTTCCCAAAATGCAGCACCTCACATTTATCTAAATTAAACTCCATCTACCACTGCTCAGCCTATTGGCCCATCTGATCAAGATCCCATTTTAATCTGAGGTAACCTTCTTCACTGTCCACTACACCTCAAATTTTGGTGTGATCTGTAAACCTACTAACTATACCTCTTAGGCTCACATCCAAATCATTTCTATAAATGACGAAAAGTAGTGGACCCAGCACTGATCGTTGTGGCACCCCACTGGTCACAGGCCTTCAGTCTGAAAAACAACCTCCACCACCATCCTCTGTCTTTTACCTTTGAGCCAGTTCTGTATCCAAATGGCTAATTCCTCCTGTATCCCATGAGATCTAACCTCACTAACCAGTCTCCCAAGGGGAACCTTGTCGAATGCCTTACTGAAGTGAGGAAGAACTTAATATGAACACTGTGAGTAGGTTATTTGACTTATTGTAATGTACGAGTCCAAAATATAATTTCAGTCTTGATTGCTTCTACCAATTTCTGCTCATTTTCTATGTTTTTTTGGTTCTATTCTATACTAATGAGCATCTTCTGAAATATTTCTTGAGACCTCCACATCAAGCAGAATTCTTTCACATACTCCTGAATTTGCCATGAACAGGACAAGCTTCATATCTCTCCACAACCATACAGTACAATGTGGCTGAGTTAGTAACAACAAATTTCAGTATCGTTAGATAACAATTGGGAAGAAAGGAAGGTCTCTACAAATGATAAAACCAGTTTAAAAGTAAGAGCAAAGGCACGTTAACTCAGGCTAGTCACCTTTAGACATACATTTGGTCAACTTTGATTTATGTTGACACTACATTCCAATTGGACCCTTGTTGCCAAAAGGTCTCAGTCTTCTTAACGACTTGAGTTTCCAATTGCTTGTCTCATATTACGCGCCTAAGATTTCACTCTACTATTGATCTTTGCCTTTATTTACTGAATTTACAGTTCTTTGGGTGCTTGGGGAGTGTTATATTAGCTGATGAAAAATTTTATTCAGTGATCAACTAACTGAAAGCAGAAGTATCAGACGTGTTCTTTCACCACTGTTTGTAACATGGATACCGATCACACGATACCAGGGTGCACTTGGCTCTGCATAATGCTTTAATAATAGAAGTATGTTAATTATGGGATGGCTGTTGCAGCTACAAAAACACTCAAAACTTTTGCTGGCAGGGACCTTCAGTCTACTGTCAGTCAGGTATTGTGCTTTAATTCTACAGTCTACATAGTTATTCTGTTTTTTGCCAATGTGAAGACTCTGGATACAACAAATACAGTAGTATACGTCCTGGGCTCTGGAGTGCAACGACCAGAGTCATATTCATTTATTCAAACTGGAGTCCTTATTGAATTCACACTGGAACCAAAGAATCTGAAAATGGATTTTAACCAAATATTTATGTTGGGAAGATAGTGTGAAATGCTCTCAGTAAGTGCAACTCAATTTCACAAACATCGAGATTAAAACTAAATCAGTATTTAGATCAAACAATTTTTTTTGTATTAGACAAAGGTAACAAATAACTCTTGAGAGGACCCCAGCATTCTCAACTTTCAAACACAACCTCATGGAAGTATTGTAATATGGTGCCTTTCTGTGTGGATTTAGCTGCACTGAAAATAAAAATATTCACCATTATGACAACGTCCAGTTAAACCAGCTACACAGATTAAAATACGACTAAAGAGAAAATGCCAATGAATTTTCTGGTTTATAGATTTTATATAAGAATCAAATGTTCTTCAAATAAAATGCATTAATTCTGGGAGTCAAATATTATCAGTAACTCCAAGTATCACGTGGCCAGATGGAGTTAAATAGTTTACCCAACTTTCCAAAGTTGATATGGTGCACCACCTACTGGACCTTGCAAAATATGTTACTGACTGGAATACAAAATCTACAATTCCATATAATGTACAGTATAGTAAACCACTTATTTCCTTTCCTCTCCCAAAGTTTTTCAACATGTTCTCATCTCTCAAATTCATGCTCAGTTTCTCTGAATGTCAAGTCGAAACCCACTAATCAAGATGTCCATTATTACCACTGTTCCAAAAATGCTCACATCAAAGCCATAAATGACATATTATATGACTGTGCCAAAAGGTAAAGTATCCCCCCTCGTTCTTCTTGAACTGTCAGCAGAATTTGACATGGTTGATCAGCTTTCTCCACTGACTCCCTGCCCTTTCCAATCCAATAGAGCTGCATTAGTTTTGCTTCATTCTTAGGTATTTAACTTGAAGAGGATCACTTATATTTGCATTTTTGCATGATGCCAAGCATCTGTTTGTTTCTTTCCATTTTTTCTCTCAGCCATAGGGCTGCTCTGTTGTTAGACAGAGTTGACTGTTGGTAGTTTAACACAAAGGTCACCACGCCTCAGGCGAGGAGAAAGATTGAGGAGGCTCCTTCATGGTAATCTCAGCCCTTGCAAGGGTTGAACCCATGCTGCAGGCATCACTCTGCTTTGCAAACCAGTCATCTTTGAACTGAGTTAACCTACCCTTGTTCCATCTGACACAATCAATTTCCACAGGTACATTCAATATGCAATTCTATCACTCCGCTACCTCTCTAGAACTGGAGGAACAATAATCTCCGCCAATTAAACATTATGAAGACTGAAGCAATTGCTTTCAGTGGCCATTACAAATTCCCTTCTCAACAGTGACTACAATGATTTCACAGGCAAGTGTGTCTGAGGTTACAGTTTGCAATCCTGGTGTTATATCTGATTCAGAGATGGGCATCCTACCACATATCGATGTCAACACTGAGGTCGCCTATTTCCATCTCTTCAACATTGACCAACTCTGCCCGTCCCACTGATCTGAACTGGTTCCACTTAAGCAATGTTTCATTTTTAAAATTCTCATTCTGGTCTTTAAATTCCTCGATCATCATGTCCTTCCTTAATTCTCTAAACCTCTCCAGTTGCCTATGGATTTGAAATGGCCAATATAGAAATGTGCCATCTGCACCACCAATATGACGATGCCACATGGACTTGCACAGAACACCATAGGATCTAAGGAGTTAGATCTAATTGGGTCTTTCTCAACTTATCTGTAATAATCAAGAGTGTGGTGCTGGAAAAGCACAGCAGGTCAGGCAGCATCCTAGGAGCAGGAGAATGGACGTTTTGGGCATAAGCACTTCATCAGGAAGGACTGATGAAGGGCTTGTGCCCGAAATGTCGATCCTCCTGCTCCTTGGATGCTGCCTGACCTGCTGTGCTTTTCCAGCATCACCCTCTCAATTCTAATCTTTAACATCTGCAGTCCTCACTTTCTCCCATCTCTGTAACAATAGCTATATATTGACTAAACCTATAATTAGTTGCTCACGTGCAATAATCCATATCTGGTTAGTTACAAAAGACTCTTTTAGTTAGACCAGTATGTCATCTCCTCTACTGCATTAAACTGAGCAGGTCTTGCAATTTCCTACACTTAAACAGGGTGGTGGTAACATCCTGCAGTATGAGGAGTTCATACAGAATAAGCAGGTGGGCATGACCGCACAAAAACCCTCCGATATCGCACTCCTCCAATTCTGGTGTCCTGAGCATCCACAGTTTTAGTTGCTCCACCATGGATAGTCCTTTTAGTTGGCATAGCCCTATGCTCCAGAATTCTTACTAAATCTCTCAACACCGCTTTCCTCCTGTAAAACAATAGTTAAAAACTTCTTCTTCAACCAAAATCTTGGAATTCCCTTCCTAAGAGCAATGTAGGTGCACTGATCCCAAATAGTCTGCAGCAGTTGAAAGCTGTGGATGACCACCAACTTCTCAAGGGGCAATTAACAATTAACAACCTCACATCAGTTTCAAAAAATAGCATCTCCTTCATATCGCCTTTTTTGGTTTGGTGCGAAACTTTGGTTCATACTCATCCTGAGAAAAGGCTTGGATGTTTTCCTAAATTAAAGGGGCTCCATAAATATTACAAAAATATATGCTGTTGTTGGACGATCTCTATTTAATGAGATCTCACTGATACCTCAAAATTATTGGCTGTAAAGATTTTTTGGATGACGTGAAAGCTGTCATATTAATGCAAGTCTTGTGTCTTGTCTGACAGAACCAATAAAGTACTATGCTTAACAAAGGAAAATAGAGATTTATGAGAACCATTAGCTTGGTATTCGAATCATAGAATCCCTATGATGAGGAAGCAGGCTATTCGGCCCATTGGTTCCACACCGACACTTCAAAGAGCATCCCACCTCGACCCACCCATCCTGTAACCCTGCATTTCCCATGGCTAATCCACCTAGCTTGCACATCCCTGGACACTATGGGCAATCCACCTAACTTGCACATTTTTGGACTGTGGGAGGAAGCTGGAGCACCCAGAGAAAACCCATGCAGACATGGGGAGAATGGTCAAACTTCACACAGACAGTTGCCGAGGGTGGAATTGAACCCAAGTTCTGATGCTGAGGCAGTGGTGCTAACCATTGAGCTACTGTGCCAACCAATTGGTTATTTCAGATGTATTGAATGCTAATTGAGACATATTGAATGAAAAATTGTGATGTATCTCACCCATAACTGAATTGTTTCAGTTTTTTGGTGAGTGGTTCAATATGACGTTTGTGGGAAAGGAACAATCTTATGTCTTTTTTAGATCTATTTAGCTGTCATGCAAGTATCTAGTTAATGACCATCTACCTCACACAGCATCACTTCTGCGCACTACAACAATCATGGTAAAGCCAGTCTAGTGATTAAATCTTTGGCCTTAAACAATGAAGAAGAGTGTTCACTTAATTATGAGTATATGGATTTAAAAAGTATGATTACAGAAGTGATTGGAACATACAAAATATAAAAGAAAAGCTCATTCAAGTCTTATCAATCAAAATCCTCTCTTTTAATGTCACCGATCAGGCTACAAAACTATTGATCTGTAACTGGATTAGTGGTGCTGGAAGAGCACAGCAGTTCAGGCAGCATCCAACAGGCAGCGAAATCAACGTTTCGGGCAAAAGCCCTTCCATGCCCGAAACGTTGATTTCGCTGCCTGTTGGATGCTGCCTGAACTGCTGTGCTCTTCCAGCACCACTAATCCAGTGTTTGATTTTCAGCATCTGCAGTCATTGTTTTTGCCTTATTGATCTGTAATTTCAAGGCATTAAAGCTTTTAATTTGATGTGGAGTGTAGGTTTCGGTCTTTTTAAGTTCAAGTCTGGTTTCAGTTAAAAATGAAATTTGCTGATAGCTCATCTTCTAACCCACTGACAGCTACAGGAATGTTTTTGCTTTTGGTAATCTTAGATTCCTCTAACAGTGCCCTATGGCAAAAATTCAGAAAAAAACCGCATGACACAAATTATAATGCAATGTTTATTAAAAGGTCAGAAAAGCAGCCAAGCTTCAGGAGGACATTGTGAGCTCTCAGTTAATTCCTCAGCACATAGAAAGTTTCTTTAAAAAATCAGAATGAAAGCAATCAGTTGTCAGATTGCTGGAAATAAGGACTGGTTAAAGCCTCTCTGCACAAAAGGGCATTTGAGGTGGCTGGCCATAAAATTAAGGTGTTCTGTAAGACTCTGCCTATGAAGGCAGCTGTCGGTACTGCATGGAATCCATCATATCTGCTGTTCATTCTTTTTGCTAGAAAATAATAATAAAATACCTTATTGAAAATGTTTGTACTGAACCCTGCCCTGATGAATCAATATTGTACAACAAGGCATGCTACTGAACCCATAAGATCATGAAGAAAAGGGAGGCAGTCATTTGACCTCTCGTGCCCAATCCACTATACTCAATAAGATCACAGCTAATCTAGTTGTGGCCTGAATTTAACTTTCCCACCTGCCCCTCATAACCTTGACTCCCTTGTCAATCAAAAGTTAAACATATTCAAGGTAGTATTTGACAATGACCTGGCCTCCACTGGAGTAAAGAATTTCAAAGTCTATTGGATTCTCAAAAGCAGGGATATATTCCTCATCTCCATATTAAATGGGAACCCTGAAATAAAAATAGAAAATGATGGAGAAAATTAGCAGATCTGGAACATCTGTCAAAAAATGAATAAGAGCTAAAATTGTAAGTTTAATGTGATTGTTCTGTTTTTACTTCAGATTTCTAGCACCTGCAGTCTTTTGCTTTTGGTTAAATTGAAGACCTCTATTATTAAACTCTGCCCCAGACTGTTCTGGACATACACTCAGTCTTTTTATCATGCCATTAATTCAAGCTGTGTGTAGATGAGGCCCCAGATCTAATCCCTGTGGCACTCCCCTACTAAATTCTGTAAATCCAAAAGTGACCCATTTATTACGTGCCACTTCTTCAGAACTGATTTTAGCTACAGCATGGCTGATATATATGCTGAAGATGGGGTGAAAGGAGGAAGGAGCAGTAAACAATATGTGGAGATGGAGCCCAGAGAGAGGAAAAATAGTTGGGTAGACAAAGGAATGTGTAAAAGTCAGTCTGTGAGAATGAATAGCTGCTAATGGGGACTATTAGTGGCTGACCATGGATTATTTGTGGTAGTAGCCCACATGATTAGATTAGATTCCCTAGTGTGGAAACGGGCCCAACAAGTCCACACCTACCCTCCAAAGAGTAACCCACCCAGACCCATTTCCCTCTGACTAACGCACCTAACGCTATGGGCAATTTAGCATGGCCAATTCACCTGACCTACACATCTCTGGACTGTGGGAAGAAACTGGAGCACCTGGAGAAAACCCATGCAGACACAGGGAGAATGTGCAAACTCCACACAGACAGTCACCCAAGGCTGGAATTGAACCAGGGACCCTGGTGCTGTGAGGCAGCAGTGCTAACCACTGAACCACCGTGCTGCCCAAAAGTCCGAGTGTGGGGCTTGGGGTAAGAACATGGGAGAAGATGCTCAGGCCCTAAAATTATTGAATTTAATATTGAGTATGTAAGCTGTGAGGTTCCCCAAGTGGAAATTGAGATGCTGTTCTTCCACTTGCGCTAAGCTTTGTTGGTGCACTGCAGCAAGCCTGAGACAGAGATGTTGACCAGGGAACATGATTGTGTGTTGAAGTGGGAGGCAACAGGAAGCTCAGGGTCATTTTTGTGAACATCACATAGACGTTCTGCAGTCACCCAGTCTACATTTTGTCACCCCACTGTAGAGCAGATCACATTGCAAGTGTTGAATACAGTAAACTATACTGAGTGAAATGCAGGTAAATTGCTAGTTCACCTGGAAGGTATATTTGGGGCTTTAGATGGTGAGGAGGGAGTAAGTAAACAGGCAGGTGTTGCACCTTCTACAATTATATGTAAAGGTGCTGTGGATTTTGGGGACAGGTTGGGAGTGCACTAGGTGTAGACCAAGATGTCCTGAGGGAAACAGCCTCGCAGAAGGCTGACAATGGAGAGGAATGTGTAGCTGATGGCTTCCCATCGGAGGTGGCAGAAATGGTCGGGATTGTGGATGCTGACGGGGTGGTAATTGAGGTCCAGAAGGAACTCTGTCACTGCTGTGGGAGGTAAGACCTAGTGTAGACTTGGAAGATTTGTGATGCATGTTCAGGGTATGGCTTCTCCAGATATTAAGTACATTTAAGCCAACTTTAAGTACATTTAAGTTGTCATTGGACAAGCATATGGACGTACATGGAATAGTGTAGGTTAGATGGGCTTCAGATTGGTATGACAGGTCGGCACAACATTGAGGGCCGATGGGCCTGTACTTCGCTGTAATGTTCTATGTTCTATAATCACTAAATTACGTTGATTCTAATATGTGGAATTTTGGTTTCCACATTCAAGGTAAACAGTGCTTATTTCAAGTAAAAAATCACACAACTTCAAGTTATAGTCTAATAGATTTATTTATAAACACCAGCTTTCGGAGCTCTGACCCTTGATCTTGTCCAACCCAGTCCAACACCAGCACCTCCACATCTTGCTTCTTTCAGGCAAATGCCTCGGATACTTAGAAGTTTTTGGCTTTCAGTCAGTGGTGAGTGCATTTTTGGGGAAGTCAGGCCTGAGAGTTCACGATCTGATAATCAACATCATCGGGGTCACCTTTGACCAGAAACTGAACTGGACCAATTATATACATATTGTGGCTAAAAGAGCAAGTCAAAGACTAGGAAATCTGTGGTGATTTGCTCATCTCCTGTTTCCTCATTGCCTGACCATCATCTACAAGACATAAGTCAGGAGTATAACGGAACACTCTCCATTTGCCTGCATTGTATTTGGAGCTATATCAATCAAAAGCTTGACATGACCCAAAACAAAGCAGCCCAATTGATGGGCACCTCATGAATCGCTGTGAACTTTCACTCCTTTATCATCCAATCACGGTAGCAGTAATATATACATATACATCACAGCAACTCAACTAGGCTCCTTTGATACCATTTCCAAACACAAGATCTCTACCATCTAGAAGGACAAGGGCATCAGAGGCCTTGGAAACCATCACCTACAGATCCCCCCCTAAGCCACATACCATCCTGATGTAACAAGAGATTTGAATACATGGACTGCCCCAAAATCATGAAATAAGGATTCTTTATCAGACTGGAATCAGGTCATTACAAGCATGAAGGGAAATTGAGTGTAAACAAGGAAGTATTTACATGGAATGAAGCCCATAGGCTGAGGAATCCCTAGTCTGTCTGACCCCTTTTGCTATCAGCCCTTCTTCCCGAGAAAGACATTTTTTTATTCCAGCGAGGGTCCATTTGACTTGTTGTGTTACTCTTCCTCACCATTGCCACTGGTTGGTGAAGGTTCTGACAGCTGCTTGAGCTTCATACACAGTGCCCTCCTTCACCAGCGCCACCTACTGCTGGAGATCATGTTAAACTAATTCGGAATTATATCTCTGCTCTTTCCTAACATCACTGTGGGTATTCCTACACACAGAACAGCAGATAAGCACTATTTTATTCAAAGTAATTACAGCTGAGCAATAAACGCTGATACTGCCAGAATTACCCACGTTCACTTAAACACACAAAAGAAACTGAAAAACTACTCACCTTTTTATTCATTCATGGGATGAAGGCATTGTAGGCTAGGGCAGCATTTATTGCCCAGTTTAGAGTTAACCATATTGGTGTGGGTCTGGAGTCACATGTACACCAGCAGTTTCCTTCCCTGAAGGACATTAGTGCACTTGACAATGGATTCATGGTCATCTCTAGACTCTCAATTCCAGATTCTGTTTTCATTGAATTCAAATGCCACCATCTGCCATGGTGGGATTCGAACAATTATCCGGGTCTCTGAATGAACAGTCCAGCTATAATAAACTAGGTCATTGCCTCCCCTTGACCTTATGTGATTTGTAGTTTATTTTTTGCACTAGCCATCCTGTTGGATTTTGAATTTGGTTTGTTCCATGGGTCTGTTTCTGCCTGGAACTGTACTGAATCTTTCAAAAATAAAGAGCTTTAGATCCACGTTTTGTTCAATATGAAAACTTACACCCTAAATTACTTATTCCATTAAATTTTCATTGGAATTGTGCACAAAGAAAATGTATAGTACTTTTTATTGAAAAGGAGCTGAACTATATAGTTATACAATCATGTAAAGATTTATTTTATTTGGGAGTCACAAAATCCTGCACTATAATCGAATTTGCTGTATATTGATCCATGTTATATTGAACTTGCAGTGTGAAAGGAAGCAAAAGCAAACACAAATAAACACGTTTTGATAAAGCAAGTGGTTAATGTCTGAAAGGCATTGCTTGAGACTGTGGTCGAGGCAAGTTCTACTGAAACAGTCGAAAGGAAATTAGACTATTATCTGAAAAAGAACGATGTGATGGATTTTGGGGAGGTGGCAATAGAATAGCATCAAATGCATTGCTCATTTAGACAACTGGTGCAGTCATGATGGGATAAGTGCTACCACTTCAATGAACATTTTATACCAAGCTGCACAGTGACATATTAAACTGGGGGGGAATCGAAGCAGAGAGGTTTAAAGAGGGCATTGCAGAACAAGTTAGCTGAAGGCAGAGTCATCACTGCTGGAATGATTAAAGTTGAGGATGCTCGGGGGGCCCAAATTAAAGGGATGTAAAGGTTTCAAAAGGCTTTAGGGACCATGGAAGGATTAGAAAATAAGGATGACAAATTTTAAAATCAATGCATAATTGGTCTAGGAGCCAAATTACATAAGTCACACAAGAGTGATATAGTAATTAGCTACCTAGAAACATTATTTTTCTCCTTTCTTGTTTTTGCAAAAATTAGCCAGAGTATGACCAGCTTTTTGAATAAGGAGGAAACTGCAATGTGTTCCTGTTACGATAGGGTATTTCCAAATGCAGGAGTCACAGCCACTTGGCACCCCAGATTTAGACAGCTATTACATACAAGTGGGGAGGGGTGAATCAGCTCCCCTTTTTTTAGCACTTTCAGCTAGCTGCAACATGATTTCTATGTTAAAAAGCAGCAATATCATCCTTTAACCAAAACGTAATACTTGTTCAAATTAAGGAGCCAATCATAAGGTTTTCCTGAGTGAAAGGAAGAGGAATGTTATTACTCAGTACATAAAGACAGAATTGTCACAGTGCAGGAACCCATTCAGGCTATCATGCCTGCATTGGTTCTTCGATCCGTATTACCTCACTCCAAGAAAAATGATAAAATACAATACCAAAAGCAAACAAAGATTAAGTTTAAGAGGGGGAGGAGTGTCTAGTACAAAATAAAAGATCAAGAAATGTACAGTACCTTTAAAAAACCCTCACTGAGTCTTTCATGTGCTATATTTTAATCTAAGGCTATGGTTATTTAATTGATGACTTGTGCCCTCAACAGTGGCAAAAATTGTCAATTCTTTTGAGTTTTCAGTGAATGGATGTTTGTCCAATTTTCATCATCACAAAGCGTTAGAGGGAAGATACAGAAGGAGGGATGGCAGTGGGGGGGGGGAAGCGGGGGGAGGGGAGGGGGGGAAGAAGGGATGCAAAGATGCAAAGAGGGGGGAAGGAGGGCAAGAGAGAGGGAGAATAGGTGAAAGAAAAAAGGGGGAGATTGAGGCAAGGAAGGCATGTTGGAGGAGGGGACAGAAGAGTAAAGAGAGACAATGAGAAAGGAGAGCAAGAGGGTGAGAGAGAGGAGAACAAGAGTTAGAAGAAGAGGAAGATGAGAGAGAGGGTGAGACGGAGAAAGAGAGGGAAAGAGAAAGAAGGTGAGAGAGAAAGCAAGGTCTAGAGAGTGTGGCTGAAAGACAAAGGCTGAGAGACAGATGGAGAGAGGGTTTCAAGAGAGGGGGAGGATCAGGAAACACGAGGGGAATGCCAGGTCTATATGTGACTCTATGTCCTAAGTCACATCCAAGGGTAGTTAATGGCCTAATGGTATTTTCCTAGAGTATTAATCCAGGAACTCAGGTAACATTCTTGGAATCTGTAATGGTGAAATTTGAATTCAATAATAATCTGGAATTAAGAATCTGCTGGTGACTGTGAAACCATTGTCAATTGTTGGAAAATCCCATATGGTTCACTAATGTCCTTCAGGGAAGTAAATCTGCTATCCTCACCTGCTCCGGCCTACATGTCATTCAAAACCCACAGAATGTGGTTGACTCTCAACTGACCTCTGAAATGGCCTGAGCAAGTCACTCAGTTCAAAGGCAACTAAGGACGGGCAATGAATGCAGATCATGTGAATTTAAAAAAACTAATAATGATTAACTTTCAATTGAGTTTTTGGCAAAATCTAGCATGGCAACATGGCAAATTGGATCTAAAATTGGCTCAGTGCAGGATCCCTTGCTGTTTACACTGTATATTAATGATCTAGACATGAGGTTCAGATAGCTTCAGTGTGGGTAGGGGCTGCCGTCAGGGATGTCCTCTCTCGCCATTGTTATTTATGCTAATAATTGAACCACTAGCAGAAGCTATACGAGCTGACCCTAATATAACGGCTCCAAGGATTGGTACAGGTAAACATAAAATTACCCTTTATGCAGATGATGTTCTTCTATTCCTTAGTAATCCTCTGATGTCCGTACCTCGCCTAATCCAAGTTATTAATACATTTAGCACATTCTCAGGCTATAAAATTAACTTTTCAAAATCGGAGGCTATGCCAATGGGTGGCCTTGCTATGACACCCCACTTAGGAGGATCCCCTTTTCCTTTTCGTTGGTTCCTGGAGGGCTTCTTATATTTAGGCATTTTTATTACCCCAGTATTTCGTCAGTAGTAGAAGGCTAATTTTGTGCATTTACTGGAAAGGATAAGGCAGGACCTCCAGCGATGGAGAGACCTTCCAATTTCCTGGTTGGGTAGAATAGCACTAATTAAAATGAATGTCCTACCCCATCTCCTATATTCTATGAGAATGCTTCCGGTGATGCTGCCGAGGATGGCACTACGTAAATTATATGGCTGGCTGGGTTCCTTTATCTGGAATCATAGACGTCCCCTCATTAAGCTGAAGAAGCTACAGCTTCCACAGACAAGGGGAGGATTGGACTTCCCAGATTTTAGGAAATATCAGTTAAGTTCCCTATTAAGTTGCATAGCTGATTGGGTCTTGTCTGATCCACAATCAATCTGGCTGGACATCAAGGCTTCTCGAGTAAAATGCCCACTTATTAACCTTTTATTTTCAGACAAGAGGAAAATCATTACAGATCACTGTAAAAACCCTATAATACTAAACACAATTAAGGCTTGGAATATAATGCGGCAAAATGAGGGGAATTCACATAAAACATCCCCCATGCACCGATAGTGGGAGCATGGGGATTCCAACTAGCGTTTACAGATGCCACTTTTAAACTCTGGAGATCCAGGGGTATCTCATGTCTAGGGGACCTATTTAGGGATGGGGTCCTGATGTCTTTTGAACAGCTGCGTCAGAAGTTCGGATTACCTAATGGAGACCTCTTTCGATACTTCCAAATTCAAGGCTATATACAGAAGAAGACTACGTTATTAGATAGTCTTTATAAATCAGATAGAGAATGTAGTGTCCTACGACCAATGGGGGTATCCTCCATCAGTACTATTTATCATTTACTACATGATGAAATATCGGGAGATATGGACAAGCTGCTTAAAATATGGGATCAGGATTTGGGACTAGAAATCTCTATAGAAACGTGGAATGATATTTGGGAAAATGCTAGCAGAATTACTATCTGTAACAGAACCCAGGCTATCCAGCTGAAGATACTTCATAGGGCCCATATAGCACCGGTTCGATTGGCAAAATTTAAGGCAGGAGCATCTCCAGTGTGTCCCAAATACAAAATAGAGGTGGGCACTCTTGTACATTGCCTATGGACCTGTCGTAAGATCCGTAGATATTGGACTAAAGTAGCAAGTACCCTGACAGAAATTCTAGCAACGGAAATTAAAATGGACCCTGTCTCTCTCCTTTTGGGCTTTTCGAACTTACCCTCCCTGGATATGCACGGGAAGAGATTATTTTCTATTCTCTCTTTCTGTGCAAGGAAAAATATTTTGGTGAACTGGGTGGCTGAGGGCCCCCCCCGGACTTTCAAATTGGCACAGATTAATTATGGAATGTATTCCCCTTGACCTCCTTACAAATATGGTGCACCAAAAGACCGAATTATTTCATAAAATATGGCAGCCCTTCTTGAATTACATAAATACAGCTATCCTAACAAGGGCTTTTATTTAATTGAGATTACAAACCTAGCTGGTCCGGGGCCCCTTAGGAGAGGAATCCCGCACGAATACGGGTTTTATTACATCTGATGTTAACACATTCCGAGCATGTAAGAGATTTAAATAAACACTCTGGTTAGATGTAGGTTAGATTAGTAGACAGTTGAGT
Organism: Chiloscyllium punctatum; assembly: GCF_047496795.1. Classification (NCBI taxonomy): domain Eukaryota; kingdom Metazoa; phylum Chordata; class Chondrichthyes; order Orectolobiformes; family Hemiscylliidae; genus Chiloscyllium; species Chiloscyllium punctatum. The sequence continues at coordinate 84,969,997 of NC_092746.1, read as the reverse complement.
TTTGTTTTTTTTTCTTTTTTGGTTTTTTTTTTCTTTTATTAAATTTTGGCTATTGTAAATTTGATTTAATTGTATATCAATGTTTGTATATGAGAGTTTTGTTTATTTTTGTAAACTTGTAAAAATGTTAAATTTCTAATAAAAATATCTATTAAAAAAAATGATCTAGACATGAATGCAAGAGGTATGATTTATAAGCTTGCAGATGACATACAAGTTGGTAAATTGTGAGGTGGAAAGGCTTAGACGACACATGATACAATCTGAGCTGGTCACATAGCCTGAACAGTGGCAAATGGAATGAAAAGTGCAAACTGATGTATTTCAGGACTAACAAGGCAAGAGGGTACATGTTGAATAGTAAGACCCGTGGAACCACAATTTTTCAGGGGCCCTTGTTGTGAACATCCATAGATCCTTAAAGGAAGTAAGACAGGTTGATAAGTTGGTTAAGACATTTGGTGTATTTGCCTTTACTAGTAAAGGCATTAAATTCAAGAACAAGGAAGTTATGATGGAGCTATATATGATGTTTTGAAAGCAAAATGCTGAAGATAATGGAAATCTGAAACAAAACAGAGAACACTCGAGAAATTCAGCAGGACTTGCAGCATCTGTGGAGAGCGAAACAGAATTAAAGTTTTCAGCCCAATAAGACTCTTCTTCAGCACTCCTCCTAAAGTTACATTAGACTCAAAACATTAACTCTGTTGCTCTCCACACAGATGCTGTCAGCAATGCTGAGTTTCTCAATGTTTGTTGTATATAATATTAGTCGCAGCTGAAGTACTGTGTGCAGTTCCAGTCACCACATTATAGGACAGATATGACTGCACTTGAGATGGTGTTGACTGGGTTGCAGTGATTGAGCTTTGAGTCATAGAGATAAACAGCACGGAAATAGACCCTTTGGTCTAACTCGTCCGTGCTGACCAGATATCTTAAATTAATCTAGTCCCATTTGCCAGCACTTGGCCCATATCCCTCTAAACTCTTCCTATACCCGGCCAGATGCCTTTTAAATGTTGCAATTGTACCAGCCTCCACTACTTCCTCTGGCAGCTCATTCCATACACGCACCACCCTCTGTGTGAAAAAGCTGTCCCTTAGGTCGCTTTTATATCTTTCCCATCTCATCTTAAATCTATGTCCTCTAGTTCTGGACTCCCTCAAACCAGGGAAATGACCTTGTCTATTTACCCTATCCAAACCCCTCATGATTTTATAAACTTCTATAAAGTCACCCTTCAGCCTCCGATGCTCTAAGGAAATCAGCTCCAGCCTATTCAGCCTCTTCCTATAGCTCAAGCCCTCCAACTCTGGCAACATCTTTGTAAATCTTTTCTGAATCCTTTCAGGTTTCAGGTTTTAGTTTAGCAGGAGACTTGAAGAAATATGTTTTCACCCAGAGGGTTGTTGTTAGCTGAAACTCAATATCCCAAAAGTTAGAGATATGTACCCTCAAGACATTTAAGAACTGTTTAGAGAAGCATTTGAAACACCATAGCATACAAGTCGAGGAGCCAAATGTTGGAAGTGGGATTAGAATTGATATGTGCTTTAATGGCTGACATGGACACAATGGACCAAAGGGCCTTTTTCCATGCTATAAAACCTCTATGACAAGACATCCAGTTCTGTTCTTACAAATCCACTTGCTTCTGTCTGCTTTTCCCCAAAAGCTAGTGCCAAAAGTACAATTTCTGTGTGTTGCTGTGCCTTACAGGGACAGCACTTTATTCTCAGAGTTGTCACAGAAGTTGAAGACTTTAAAAAGTAATTTGAAAAGACTTTAAATAACAGAAAATATCATAGAATAATAGAATCCCTACAGTGTGGAAACAGGCCATTTGGCCCAACAAGTCCACACTGACCCTCCAAAGAGTACTCCACCCAGACCCTACCCTGTTACTCTACATTTACCCTGACTAATTCACCTAACCTACTTACCTTTGGATAGTGGGAGGAAACCAGAGCACCTGCAGGAAACCCACACAGACATGGGGAGTACGTCTTGTGGAGTTTGCACAGTCACCCGAGGCTAGAATCGAACCTGAGTCACTGGCGCTGTGAGGTAGCGGTGCTAACCACTGAGCCACCGTGCCACCCATAAATCCAAGAAGTTGAGCATTCCTTAAATACCCTGAGCCTGACGTGATTTGAACAGGGCTGGAAGAATTACTATTAATTACAAACAAATGGACTCTAGCTGCAGGTAAACAATTATTAATTATATCCCACAAACAATGGATCACATCTAAGCTCTGAAGTCTTGCCATCTCCAGTTGTGAATGGTGGTAGATGATTAATAATTTGTGGAGGAGAAGGGTCCACAAATATCTCCATCCACAATGATGGAAGACCCCAGCACAGCAGTGCAAAAGGTAAGGCTGAAGCTTTCACAGCAACCTTCAGCCAGAAGTACCAAGTGGATGATCCATTTCAGCCTCCTCCAGTGATCCCCAGCAATACAGATACCAGTTTTCAGCCAATTCGATTCACTCTACTTGATATCAAGAAATGATTGGGGGTGCTGGATACAACAAAGGCTACAAGCCCTAACAACATTCCAGCAATAATGCTGAAGACTTGTGCTTCAGAACTTGCTGTTCCCCTAGCCAAGCTGTTCCAGTACAGTTACAACACTGACATCTCCCCATACTTGGAAAATTGCCCAAGTATGTCCTGTACATAAAATGCAGGACAAGTCCAACCCAACCAATTACTGCCCTATCAGTCTACTGTCAATCATCATAAAGTGATGGAAAGTGTCATCAACATGGCTATCAAACAGCACCTGCTCAGCAACAACCTGCTCAGTGATGTCCAGTTTGGGTTCTGTCATGGCCACTCAGCTCCTGACTGCATTACAGCCTTGGTTCAAACATGGAAAAGAAAAGAGCTGAATTCCAGAGGTGAGGTGAGATTCACAGTCTTTGACATCAAGGCTGCATTCAACCATCAAGGAGCCCAAACAAAACTGGAATCACTAGGTATCAGGGGGCAAACTCTTTGGTGGTTAGAGTCGTACCTGAGACATAGGAAGATAGTGGTGGTTGTTGGAGGTCAGTCATCTCAGCTCCAGGACATCTCTGCAGGAGTTCCTCAGGGTACTATCCTCAGCCCAACCATCTTCAGCTCCTTCATCAATGACCTTCCCTCCACCATAAGGTCAGAAGTGGAGATGTGCACCAATGATTGTACAATGTTGTGGACCATTCACAACTCCTCAGACACTGAAGCAGTCCATGTTCAAATGCAACAAGGTCTGAGAAGTGGCAAGTAACATTCACGCCACACAAATGCCAAGCTATGACCACCACGAATAAGACACAATCTAACCACTGCCCCTTGGCATTCGATGGTGTTACCATCACTGAATCCTCCATTATCACCATCCTGGGGGTTAGCGTTGACCAAAAACTCAACTATATTCATCACATAAACACAATGGTTACAAGAGCAGGTCAGAGGCTAGGAATACTGCGGTAAGTAACCCACCTCTTGATTCCTCAAAGCCTGTCTACCATCGACAAAGCACCAGTCAGGAATGTGATGGAATGCCTCCCATTTGCCTGGATGAGTGCAGTCCCAACAATACTCAAGAAGCTTGACATCATCCAGGACAAAGCAGCCTACTTGATTGGCACTCCATCTAGAAGCATCCACTTCCTCTACAGCTCAGTAACATCAGTTAGTACTATCTACAAGATGTACTGCAGAAATTCACTAAAGATCCTCAGACAGCACCTTCCAAACCCATAACCACTTCCATCTAGAAGGACAAGGGTAGCATATACTGTATATGGAAACACCAAGTTCCCCTTCAAGCCACTCACCATCCTAACTTAGAAATACATTTCTGTTCCTTCAACGTTGCTGGGTCAAAATCCTGGAATTCCCTCCCTAATGGCATTGTGGGTTAACTCACAGCAAATGGACTGCAGTGTTTGAAGAAGGCAGCTCACCACCACCTTCTTAAGGGCAATTAGGGACAGTCAAATGCTGGCCATACATAAAACTACTAGTTAAAACTCTTAATCCCCTTATAACCTTCTCCTCTATACGCACACACACTCACAAATAAAACATGGGTGATATGAGGGGGGAGGGGAAGAATGGAAGGGTAGTTCAAATGTCCCTAACTCATGAGGTTGATGATGACGACATGATTCTTGTGCTGATCAGAACATTGCTTCTCGGTCTTAGTTCTTGAGATGCTTTCACTTGTTTTCAGGAGATACAGGGTGACTGGTTCACATTTATAAAAGGTCTCTGACTTGTTATTTAAAAGTCAGAGTTTACAGCAACTGCTGAAGGAAAAATCAACTGATTTTCTTCAGGCTTAAAGCTTTTACTGAAGAAAACAATGACAGCTCCGAAAATGAAGATCTGATGGCTTCACGAAACCATAAGGCCACACAATATCAGAGCAGAATTAGGCTACTTGGTGCATTCCATTATGGCTGATATGTTTTTCAACGCCATTTGTCTGCCTTCTTCCCGAAACCCTCAATCCCCTTACAGTACAATAAACACATGAACCAAATCTTTATTCACAGCAGTTTGTGATCAATAATTTTAATACAAGAGACCTAATGCTCAAAGCAAAGTTGCAACAAATTGAGAATGACTAGTATGCAGTTCCATCACTGTGGGGTATGTTATGTGGTCACTACTTCACACAGCTTGTTCCTTTCCCTTGCTTTCTAATTTTGCACATCCGTAAAAAAATTGAGATAACCCTCAAAGAATTTCCTTCATTGGTGGAATATAATCCACAATTCTTAATTTAACAAATCTGTATAAACTGCTTCATAAATTAATTCCTATGCCTCATGCCTTGGGACATTTTGCTACATACAGAAATTCAAGCAGCATCATTACTTTAGATAATAACATTTTCTTCACTCGGTAAATAAGTAGGTCTAACATTTCAAGTATTCTAAATATTAAAACAGAATTTCTTTACTACTGTGTAGATACAAAATTATACACACAATGAAATGGCTCCAGACACAAACTTCAAACTAGCTCTGCTGATAGCATTGTTAGTAAAACTTAAACCAGAGTACTAAAAGTAGAAACCCTGGTCACAGATCTTTGCCAAATTAGCTATACTCAACTAGAGCTATATGCTCAATGCCCCTGAGCTAAAGAAAGAAGGGGAAATAAATCTGCCAAGCTTGTATTTCTAGTCACTGCTGCTAGAAATTACAAATAACTGGCATTGCTCACCCCTACATTTACGTTCAGAGACAATGGGCTGAAATTTTACATTTTTTAGACTAAATCCAAGTTGCATCAAGTGTTTGAGGATTTTTCACTTTGAGGCTGAGCAAGTTTTCTCACCATATCTCACCAAACACATTGGTTAATTACCTACTAGGCCTCTATTTTAAATATCACACAGGTATCCAGCCCCATTTTACCAAGCACTGTTCCCAGAGCTCGGCAAATATCTGCTGAAAGTCTGGCATCTCTTCCATACTGTGCCACATGTGTGGCAAGTGATATTTGAAGAGGCAGGTAAGTAAGATGCTCTGGATTTCAAGCACATCTATGGTTTAATGCTTAGTCACCATCTGAGCCTGTCAGAAATGTTTGAAATGGTTAGCATCCTCATGGATGTTTCTTCTCAAGTTTGGGTTGGCTTAGGCAAGAGATTTTTTTCAAGTCAGTGAAACAGTGAAGCTCTGAGGATGCCCTTGAAACATTTCCTTTGCCCTCCCAATAACAGCATGTGTTGTGAAGCTTGTAGTAGAGAGCTTGTTTCGGATGTCTTGTGTTAGGTATTGGCCTATCCAATGCAGCTGATTGACAGTAGTCAGTGCCTTGATGCTGGGGTTGTTAGCCTGAAAGGGGGCATGGATAGTGGAATGCCTATCCCATCACTGGATTTGCAGAAGCGTTGCTCATGATGGCAAGATCCACCATGCTACTGCAAAACTCATGGCTCAAGCATTTGAAACCACTTTTAGCTACAAGCACAGAGAGAACCCAACCATCACAGAATTCAGCTTCCTCCATTTTGATTAATTCCTCATGACAGGAAACAGCTGAGTACACTGGATACAATAAACACGACGGACACTGATAACGTACTGGCAAAAGTGCAGTGTTTCAAGCCACTTCTTCCTGCACATCAAAATACTGGTGTCCCTACCCTACAAAATGAAAAATTACCAGCTTATGATCTGTCCACAAAAAGCAGGTAATATCCCTTTACTGAACCATTGGACCATTCTTGATCATCCACAGTATGGCAGTTTAGGCGAAGTGGATAGCAAGAATGTCATCAATTGATATTTACTTCCCAATGGTTTGTTCACCTGTGCTTAGTGACAGCTGTGCTAGGACCAAGCAGCTGCAAATGTCATTACTACTTTGGTCCCAGTATGGACAAAAGAACTCAATTCCAGGCATGAGGCAAAAGTGATTGCCATTGACCCAGCTTGGCACAAAGAGAGCTAGTAAAATTTATGCTCACCAAAATTAAAGGGTAATACACTCAAACTGGCGTGTTTCATCATAATATAATAAAAGATTACCATAGTTTTTGGTGATCAATCAACTTGTCTTAGAATATCACTGTAGGAGTTCTTCAGAGTTGTGTTCTAGGCTCAAATTTCTTCAAATGCTGTATTAATGATCTTCCTTTCAACACACAACCAGAAGTGGGATGCATTTTGTTTCCATTTTGCATATCATCAGGTAATGGAATCTTCAGAGATTGCATCCGACAAGACTCAGACAACATTCAAGCTTGGACAGATAAGTGACAAATAATATTTATTCCACACTTCATGACTACCTCCAGCAAGAAGAAGGTAACCATCTTCATTTTACATTCATTGGTACTACCATCATCAAATTCTCCTTCACCAAAATCCTGGACACACCATTGACAAGAAACTTAACTGCATCAACCACGTAAATGTTGTGGCTACAAGAGTACATCAGAGTGTGGAAACTCAGCAGCAAGTGACCTATTACCAGATTCTTCAAAGCTACTTCACTGCAATTCCAACAGCCAAGAAACACAACACCACACACAAAAGGAGCCCACTACATTGCTGTCCTCTCCATCACATGAATTATACACTCCTTCCATCACTGGCACATGATGGCAGTAATGTGTGCAAGATGCAGTTCAGTAACTTGCGAAGTCTCCTTCTACAGCTCTTGCCTAACCCTAGACTTATACTGCTGACAGAATAAGGGGAGCAGATACAAAAAGACCACCAGCACTTGAACAATTCCCTCCAAGTCAAGCATCATCTTAGGTTGGTAATAAATCACCATTACATCATGGTAGCTGGGTCAAAATCCTGAATTTCCTCCCACACAGCAAAGTGGGGAATAATGTTCACCACATAAGACTGCTGCAGTTAAAGAGATTGGCCTACCACCACTTCTCTGAGACAATTAAGGAAGGGAAAAAAATGGTTGGCCTTGCTGGTGATGGCCATATCCCATGAGTGAATTAAATAAAACACAATAAATGTTACTGCACTCTATTCAGTTCAGTCTAGGAATAAGTGTGTGCATTTATTAGTTAAAACTGTATGAATCTTTATTTTGCACAAACATAAGTTAGCTGAATCTTGTTTGTAGTTTGAAGTTAATATTAAACTGAAATCAAAGTTCTGCAGTTGGCAGCCTTAAGTAGAGGTTTTAGATTAGATTAGATTCCCTAGAAAATGGAAACAGGCCCTTTTGGCCCAACATGTCCACACTGGCCCTCTGAAGAGTAACCCACTCAGATCCATTCCCCTAATCTATATCTACCCTAACTAATGCACCTAACACTATGGGCAATTTAGCATGGCCAATTCATCTGACCTGTACATCTTTGGATTGTGGGAGGAAATGGGAGCACCTGGAGGAAACCCACGCAGACACGGGGAGAATGTGTAAACTCCACACAGAGAGTCATCTGATGCACGAATTGAACCCGGGTCCCTGGCACCATGAGGCAGCAGTGCTAACCACTGAGCCAACATGCCATCCCAGTTTTGTTTCCAAGTGTTCCAGAGAAACAGCAGCTTAATGAAGAACCCAATGAAATTGGGTCTTCATTGTCACTTGGATAGACCTTTTGTATTGGGAGCAATATATAAGTAGCTAACAAACCTGAATGTGACTTACAAAAGAGTGCTAGAGTTGGTCACCTCAAGCAAAAAGAGGTGGTTGATTGCTTTTCCCTAATCAGAATAGGATTGATGATTACTGATGGACTTTAAAGCAAAAGTATTGTCTTTAGATGGGTTCAGGTGTCCCACCTTTATCTTCTCTCTTTTCCTAAAAATACCTTCAGTTTCAGAGTGAAAAACTTGGGACAGAAACAATTGTGCTCAATTTAAATATGGTTAACTTTAGAGTATAAGGACAGAGTCAGTTGGAGTGAACTGGGAAATCAGTTTAGCAAAAAGAGACAGTAGAAAGAACATTGGCAGCCTCTTAAGAAAATAGCTTGTAGTAGTGAGGAATAAAGATTCTAGGAAGGGGATAAAATAACTCTGGTGAACAAACAAAATTATGGATAATATCAAACTGAAAGCAATCTCACACATTATGGTAAAAGGACAATAATGAGCCAGAAGATTAGGAAAATTTTAAAGATCAAAACAAGATGACAAAAAAGAAAGAGCAAGAAAATAAACTTTGAGGGCAAATTAGCAAGTAATATAAAAATAGACAGTAAGAGTTCCTTTAAATATCTAAAAAAGGAAGAAAGTGCTCAAAGTGAACATTGGCCCCTGGTAGAATAAGTTTGGGGAAATAATAATGACGAACTATTAATGGCAGCAGAGTTGAATAAACGCTTCACATCAGTCTTCATGACATGAAAAACTAATGGCATGCCAAAATTACTAATTAATCAAAGAGCAAAAGAAGGAGACGAAATAAATGCAATGACTAATATTAGAGAAAAAGTACAAGGGATGCGAAATGTGTTAAAAGCTGAAAGGACGTCTGGATCTCATGAGGTGCATTCTAAGATATTAAAGGGAAATAGCTCCAGAGATAATGGATACACAGGTAGTAATCTTCCAATAATTCTTAGATTACTGAAGAGTGCAACAGGATTGGCCAGAGGCCAATATAACACCCTTATTCAAAGAGGCAGGAATACAAAATAAAAGTAACAATTGTTTAATATCTACCATTGGGAAAAGATTAGAATCCACTATAAAGGACGTCAGAGCAGAATATTTATCATAAAGGGAAAATTATGCCTGACAAATTTATTAGAATTCTTTGAGGATCAAATATCAACATAGGTAAAGTGGACCTAACAGTATCTGGATTTTCAAAAGGCATTCAATAAAGTGCCATACATAAGGCTATGCAATAAGATGAGAGGGGATAGTGTCAGGGCATCGCAATAAGCTAACTAATAGAATAAGGAATGGGGGTTGAGGAGTGGGGGGTGGTATACACGCTCTCAGGATGGCAAACTGCAACTCGTGCCAGTGTCACGTGCAATGCTGGGACAATTACTAACTACATATGTTAATGACTTGGACAGGGAGAGTGTACGTACGATTGCCAGGTTTGAGGATGACACAAAAATAAGTGGGAATGCAAACTGACACAAAGAGTGTACAAAAAGAGATATCTTCAGGTTCAAAGGTTGAACAAAACTTGGCAGATTGAATATTATGTGGGAAAATATGAGGTAATGCACTTTGGAAGGAAGAATAGAGGTGCTGCATATTAGTTAATTGGAGAAAGATTGCATAAAGCTGCAGCACAGATGGATTTGGGGGTCGTGGTCCATGAATCACAAAAAGCTAGCATTCAAGTTCAGCAGGTAATAAGGAAGGCAAATGGAATGCTGACCTTTATTTCAAAGTATAGAATGAAGTATAAATGTAGGGAAGTTTTGCTGAAATTATACAAGGTACACATCAGACCAGACTGAGAATATTATAAGACCATAAGACCAGAAAGGACCAGAAGTAAGCCATACAGCTGTCGAGTCTGCTCTACCATTCGATGAGATCATGGTTGATCTGATAATCCTCTACTCCACTTTCCTGCCCTTCCTCATAACCATCGATTCCCTTAAAGATTAAAAATCTGTCTGTCTCAGCCTTGACTATTCTAAATTACCCAGGACCTCTGCGGTCAAGAATTCCATTGATTCACCACCTTTCAGAGAAGAAACTCTTCCGTATCTCTGTCTTAAATGGGTGACCCCTTAGTCTAAGATTATGCCCTCTGGTCCTACACTCTCCTACTAAAGGAACCAACTCTACTACAGCTGTCCTGCCAAATTTCAGAAGAGCCTTGTATGGTTTAGTAAGGTCACCTCTCATTCTTTGAAATTTCAACAAATACAAGCCCAACCTACTCAACATCTGCTTATAAAACAGCCGCTCCATATCTCATATCAAGCTAGTAAACCTTCTCTGGACTGGCTCCATTGTTTTGGAAAAATAGACACTAGGAGCTGGCCATCCAGATCTTTAGGCCTCCTCCGCCATTCAATATGACCATGGCTGATCAACCAATTCAGTACCCCATTCCTACCTTCTCCCCATACCTTTAGATCCAAGAACAAGATTTAACTCCTTCTTGAAAACATTAATTGTTTTGGCCTCAAACAATTTCTGCGACAAAATTCTACAGGCTCACTGCTCTCTGGGTGAAAAAGTTCTCATCTCAGCTCTAACACATTTTCTTAGACTGTGACCCCTGGTCCGGGACTCCCCCCCCCATTATTGAGAACTCCCTTCCTACATTTAGCCTGTCTAGTCCTGTTACAATTTTACACGTTTCTGAAATCATCCTCATTCTTTGAAAGTCCAGTGAATGTAGCCCTAACCAACCTAGTCTGTCTTCATACTTCAGCCCTGCCATCCCAAGAGTCAGCCAGGTAAACCTTCGTTTACCATAGCCAGAAAAATCCTTCTTCAGATAAGAAGATCAAAACTGCACATGAATATTCCATTTGTGATCTCACCAAGGCCCTGTATAACTAACTGCAGCAAGATATGGGTGGCATGGTGGCACAGTGGTTAGCACTGCTGCCTCACAGTGCCAGAGACCTAGGTTCAATTCCCGCCTCAGGCGACTGAATGTGTGGAGTTTGCACATTCTCCCCGTGTCTGCGTGGGTTTCCTCCCGGTACTCCGGTTTCCTCCCACAGTCCAAAGATGTGCAGGCCAGGTGAATTGGCCATGCTAAATTGCCCGTAGTGTTAGATAAGGGGTAGATGTAGGGGTATGGGTGGATTGCGCTTCGGCGGGTCGGTGTGGACTTGTTGGGCCAAAGGGCCTGCTTCCACACTGTAAGTAATCTAATCTAATATCTCTCCTCCTGTATCTGAATCTTATCACCACGAAGGCCAATAAACCTTTTGCCTTCTTCAACACCTACTGCACTTGCCTGCTTATTTTCAGGAACTAATGTACACTAGATCTCATTGCACATTCCCCTTTCCTAATGTATCATCATTCAGATAATAATATGGTTTTCTGCATTTGCCAGGAAAGTGGATAACCTCACATTTATCCACAATGTAGTTCATTTGTCAAGAATTTTTTCACTCTGCTAACTTTTCCAAATCACACTGAAGAATCTCTGCATCCTCCTCAGAGTTCGCACTCCTATCCAGCTTTGTGTCATGTACCAGTATATTTTTACTTAAAAAAAGAGACCCAAAACACAGTTCACAGTATTCCAGCTATGGCCTGGCTATTGGCCTTGTATAGTTTAAGCAAAAATTCCAAAACTAAATACTCCATTCCCTTTAAATAAAAGGGCGACATTCCTTTTGTCTTCCCTACTACCCATTGATCTTGTATACTAGCTTTTTGGATTCATGGACAAGGACTCACAAATGCATCTGTTCCACAGTTTTTTGCGGTCTTTTATCCATTTAATAATATTCAGTTCCCATATTCCTCCTGCTAAAGCAGATAACCTCACATTTTTTATGTTCCATGTTCCCTATATTCTTTTCCAATGGACAAGCTTTTGTCCACTTACTTAACATGGGGACATAGGAACAAGAGCAGGCCATTTAGCCCCTCAAGCCTGTTCCACCATTCATTGAAATCTTGGATGATTTGTGTCCTATATCTAAATTTTGGATTAGTGGTGCTGGAAGAGCACAGCAGTTCAGGCAGCATCCAAGGAGCAGCAAAATCGATGTTTTGGGCAAAAGCCCTTCGCCCGAAACGTCGATTTTTCTGCTCCTCGGATGCTGCCTGAACTGCTGTGCTCTTCCAGCACCACTAATCCAAAATCTGGTTTCCAGCATCTGCAGTCATTGTTTTTCCTATATCTAAATGCCTGTCCTTGTCTTATATTCAGCTTTTCGCATCAGAGAGCGGCGGGAGCTGGGCGAAAGTGAAGGCAGAGCACAAAGCCGGTTGGGAAGGTAAGTGATTGTTATTTAAGAACTTACCTCGACGCCAACGGTCTTTTCGCATCAGAGAGCGGCAGGAGCTGGGTGGAAGTGAAGGCAGAGCACAAAGCCGGTTGGGAAGGTAAGTGATTGTTATTAGAGTGGGTGTGTTCTAGACCCCAGGTCCTACAAAGTAGGGCCTCCCTCCCTCCCTCCTCCTCTAACCTAAATTAAAAGTCCACAGACTTGCCCCAAAAAGAGGGTCCAAGGAAGTTCATGTGGATTGAAGAGTGAGGCTTTAGCTCAGGAGTCTTTGACAAGGAGGTTGAGTGAAGTGATTACGCCACAGTTGAAGAGGGTGAAGACATGACTGCCAAGCTGGTTCAGTGTGCTACGTGCTTGATGTGGGAGGTCAATGACTCTGGTGTGTCTGGCTCGTATAAGTGTGGAAAGTGTGTGCACGTTCAGCTACTGACAGAGCATATTGCAGCACTGATGAAAGAACTCGAGGACCTTAGGCTCATCCGAGAGAATGAGATCTTTCTGGACAAGACCTTCAGCGAGGTTATTACACCAATTGTACCAGAAGAGAGCAGACGATGAGGAAGGCAGAGAGGAGACAGGTGCAAGAGACCCCGGGGGAAGTACCTGTCAGGAAGAAGTTGAATCTTTTGGAAACAGTAAAGATAGATGACACTGCCAGTCCATGAGGCCGCCAGGTCTGTCAATCAAAAGTTGGCGTGGAGGCAGAGCAGAAGATTCGGACATCGCACAGAGCCGCGGTAATAGGGGACTCCATAGTGAGAGGAACTGACCGGGGTTTTTATGGCAGGAGACAGGACTTAAGGATGGTATGTTGCTTTCCTGGTGCCAGGGTTAAAGACATCACAGACAGAGTGCAGGAAATCCTCAAGGACGAAGGTGAAGAGCCAGAGGTGGTGGTACATGTCGGCACAAATGATGTCAGGAAGAAGAGGAAGAGCATACTACAGTGGGACTTCGGAGAACTAGGAAGAAGGCTGAAAAGCAGGACGTCCAAGGTGGTTATCTCCGGTTTGCTTCCAGTTCCTCAGGCTGGTGAGGCCAGAAACAGGGAGATAATGGACTTGAACGTGTGGTTGGGGAACTGGTGCAGGAAGCAAGGATTTAAATTTTTGGATCACTGGGGTATGTTTTGTGGATCACTGGGGTAAGTCAGTGTGGATAGAGCTGAGAAATACAAAAGGTAAAAATACTCTCTTGGGAGTTATCTACAGGCCCCCAAACATGGATGTCGGATGTAAGTTAAATCAGGAGCTGAAATTAGCCTATCGCAAAGATGTTACTACAGTTGTTATGGGGGATTTCAACATGCAGGTAGACTGGGAGAATCAGGATGGTATTGGACCTCAAGACAGAGACTTTGTGGAGTGCCTCAGAGATGGATTCTTAGACCAGCTGGTGCTGGAGCTGACCAGGGAGAAGGTAATTCTGGATCTGGTATTGTGCAACGAACCAGAATTGGTCAGGGACCTCGAAGTGAAGGAGCCATTGGGAAGTAGTGACCATAATACAATAAACTTCAATCTACAATTTGAGAGGGATTTCTGTGTATAACGCAGAAGTTGCAGGATCAGTTCATTCCAAAAAGGAAGAAAGATCCTAAGAGGAGGCATGGGTGGCTGTGGCTGACGAGGGAAGTTAAGAAACATATAAAGATAAAAGAGAAAAGGTATAACATAGCAAAGTTAAGTGGGAAAATGGAGGACTGGGAAGCTTTTAAAGAACAACAGAGGATTACTAAGAAGGAAATACGCAGAGAAAAAATGAGGTATGAAGGTAAACTGGCCAATAATATAAAGGAGGATAGTAAAAGTTTTTTTAGGTATGTGAAAGACAAAAAAATGGTTAAGACTAAAATTGGGCCCTTGAAGACAGAAACGGGAATATATTACGGGGAACAAAGAATTGGCAGAAGAATTGAATTGGTACTTCAGATCTGTGTTCACTGGGGAAGACACAAGCAATCTCCCTGAGGTAACAGTGGCTGAAGGACCTGAACTGAAGGGAGTTTATATTTGCCAGGAATTGGTGTTGGAGAGACTGTTAGGTCTGAAGGTTGATAAGTCCCCGGGGCCTGATGGTCTACATCCCAGGGTACTGAAGGAGGTGGCTCGAGAAATCATGGATGCGTTGGTGATTATTTTCCAGAATTCGATAGATTCGGGATCAGTTCCTGTGGATTGGAGGGTGGCTAATGTTGTACCACGTTTTTAAGAAAGGTGGGAGAGAGAAAGCAGGAAATTATAGACCAGTTAGTCTGACCTCAGTGGTGGGAAGTCTGCTGGAGTCTATTATAAAGGATGAAATTACGACACATCTGGATAGTAGTAACAGGATTGGTCAGAGTCAGCATGGATTTATGAAGGGGAAATCATGCTTGACTAACCTTATGGAATTTTTTGAGAATGTAACTCTGAAGATGGACGTGGGAGATCCAGTAGATGTAGTGTACCTTGACTTTCAGAAAGCTTTTGATAAAGTCCCACATAGGAAGTTAGTGAGCAAAATTAGGGCGCATGGTATTGGGGGCAAAGTACTAACTTGGACTGAAAGTTGGTTGGCTGATAGGAAACAAAGAGTAGTGATAAACGGCTCCATTTCGGAATGGCAGGCAATGACCAGTGGGGTACCACAGGGATCAGTACTGGGACCGCAGCTTTTTACAATATATGTTAATGATATAGAAGATGGTATTAGTAATAACATTAGCAAATTTGCTGATGATACTAAGCTGGGTGGTACGGTGAAATGTGATGAGGATGTTAGGAGATTACAGGGTAACCTGGACAAGTTAGGTAAGTAGTCAGATGCATGGCAGATGCAGTTTAATGTGGATAAATGTATGGTTATCCACTTTGGTGGCAAGAACAGGAAGGCAGATTACTACCTAAATGGAATCAATTTAGGTAAAGGGGCAGTACAGAGAGATCTGGGTGTTCTTGTACACCAGTCAATGAAGGTAAGCATGCAGGTACAGCAGGTCGTGAAGAAGGCTAATAGCATGCTAGCCTTCATAACAAGAGGGATTGAGTATAGAAGCAAAGGAGGTTCTTCTGCAGCTGTACAGGGCCCTGGTGAGACCACACCTGGAGTACTGTGTGCAGTTCTGGTCTCCAAATTTGAGGAAAGACATTCTGGCTATTGCGGGTGTGCAGCGTAGGTTCACGAGGTCAATTCCTGGAATGGCGGGATTACCTTACACTGAAAGACTGGAGCAACTGGGCTTGTATACCCTTGAGTTTCGAAAACTGAGAGGGGATCTGATTGAGACAGATAAGATTATTAAAGGATTGGACACTCTGGAGGCAGGAAACATGTTTCCGCTGATGGGTGAGTGCCGAACCAGAGGACACAGCTTAAAAATACGGGGTAGACCATTTAGGACAGAGATGAGGAGAAACTTCTTCACCCAGGGAGTGATGGCTGTGTGGAATGCTCTGCCCCAGAGGGCAGTGGAGGCCCAGTCTCTGGATTCATTTAAGTAAGAATTGGATAGAGCACTCAAGGATTATGGAGATAAGGCAGGAACAGGATACTGATTAAGGATGATCAGCCATGATCATATTGAATGGTGGTGCAGGCTCGAAGGGCAGAATGGCCTACTCCTGCACCTATTGTCTATTGTCTGTTATTCCTTAATAATTTTGCTAAACAAAAGTCATACAGCTGTACAGCTCAGAAACAGAGTCTTCGGTCCAATTCCTCCATGCCGACCAGATATCCTAAATTAATCTCATCCCATTGCCAGGATTTGGCCCATATCCCTCTAAACCTTCTGATTCATGTACCCATCCAGATGTCTTGTAAAATGTAATTGTTTACCCCTGTCAACAACATGCTTTTCTCCCCTCTATCTACCAGACAACCCTCCACCTCACTGCCTCCATTCCCCGTTCCACTGCTAAACATCCCCCACGCAATAAAGGCAGCATTCCCCTTGTCCTCACCTAATACCCCAGCAGTCTCCGCATCCAATGCATAATCCTTAAACACTTCCGCCAGCTTCAACTAGACCCCACCATCAAGAACATCCTCCCCTCCCCACCCCTCTGTGCCTACCGTAAGGACTGTTCCCTTCGCCAATCCTTGGTTCACCCCACTCTCTCCACCAACTGCTCACGCCATCCCCTGCAACCGGAAAAGATGCAAAACCTGCTCACCTCCATCTAGGGCCTCAAACATTCCTTTCAAGTGAGACAAAGGTTCACCTGCCTCTTCTCCAATCTATTTTACTGCATCAGATTCTCCCGATGTGGTCTTCTCTATAGCAGGGAGACCGAACATAACCTAAGGGAACGTTTCGCCGATCATCTCAACTGGGCCTGCAGGGGCTGACCGGACCTCCCAGTCAGTACCCATTTCAATTCCCCTTGCCACTCCCTTTCCAACATTACCATCCTTGGCCTCTTCCTTCGCCACAACGAATCAAACTGCAAACTGGAGGAACAACACCTCATCTTTCACCTGGGCAGCCTACAGCCCGGAGGACTCAACATTGAGTTTTCCAATTTCAAACCAGAGGGATGCCTCCTGGATCAGGTACCTCTGAAAGATCATAGTTAGGGCAGCTACAATGTACTCCCCTACTTCCTAACACCCTCGGATGGAAACTGCCAGGTTCGGGTGATTTGCCACTGTTTAGATTAGATTCAATACCCTTCAGTATGGAAACCGGCCCTTAGGTCCAAAAAGTCCACACCGACTCTCCGAAGAGTAACCCACCCAGACCTATTACCCTACCCTAAATTTACCCCTGACTAATGCATCTAACACTGTGAGCAATTTAGCATGGCCAATTCACCTGACCTGCACATCTTTGGATTGTGGGAGGAAACTGGAGCACCCAGAGGAAACTCATGCAAACAAAGGGAGAATGTGCAAACTCCACACAGGCAGTCGCCCTCATTATTGATGTTTCACTGATGTCAATTTTATTTAGTCCCTGTTCTTGATTAAATTCCTCAGGGCTTCCAGCAAGCTATCCTCCTTTTCTATTGTTAATACTGAAGCAAAGTAATCTTTCAACATGTCTGCCATTTCCCCACATGCATTGACCTGTCTATATGCCTTTGCAGAGTCATTGTGTCACCCCACCACCACTTTCCACTGATTTTTGTGTCATCTGTAAACTTTGCTACTGTAAATTAAATTTCCTCACGAGTCATTAATATATGCTTCAAATAACTAGCCTCAACTCTGATCCCTGTGGCATACCACTAGTTATAAGTTGCCATTCTGAAAATGCAGCTGTAATCCGAACTCTGTCTTCAATTAGTTAACCAATCCATGATCACATAATGAAAACCAAAAAGTACTGCGAACACTGGAAATCAGAAACAAAATAAAATTGCTAGCAAGACTCAAGTCTGGTAGCATCCGTGAAGAGAAATCAGAGTTAATCAGAGTAAACATTTCTTCAGAACTGACGGTAGCCAGAAAAGGATTGGTATTTATGCAGAAGATAGGGTGGGGGGAGGGTGAGAGTAAACAATAGGTTGAGATAGAATCCAAAGAAAGAGGGAAAACAGTTGAACAGACAAAGGAATGAGTAAAGGACAGTCTAGGAGAATGAATAGCTACTAATATTAGTAGTTGACAATGGGTTGTGTGTAACAAAGCCTGGTGTGTGGGGATTGAGGGAATGATGGGGTGGTGTCGCCGGGCTGGGTGGGGGTGGGGGGGGAGGTGGTGTGCTTAAGCCCGAAAACTGTTGACCTTGTGATTACATTCAGAAGACTGCAGAGTTCCCAAGGGGAAAATGAGGTGCTGTTCTTCAAGCTCATACTGAGTTGCACTGGAGAGTTGTTGGCAAGTAATGTGCTGAAGTGGCAGGCAACTGGAAGGTAAGGGTCTTTATGATAATATACTCCCTCCAAAACAATGCGCTGTTTTCTTGTTAAGTAGCCTAATGTGTGAAGCCTTATCAAAAGCATTCTGAAAATCCAAATATATTAAATTCATTGCCTCCTGTTTAGGTACCCTGCTTGTTACCTCTTCAAAAAAATTGCTGGTAAATTTGTCAGGTATGATTTCCCCCTCATGAAGCCATGCTGACTTTTCTTATGTAATTCTCATTTGCCCTGCTATCACATCCTTTACAATATATACTCATGTAAAACTCAATCTCATGTAAAAGTCGACCCCTTATTTTTGGACAAAAAATCTTGTATTTTACATATATCTCATGTAAAAGTCGACCCTACTATATCAAAACTATAAACCTCTTACAAAGGAAACTGCATGTTCCCATTAACCCACTTAAATGAAATAGCATTCATTCACACCGGTAACTCTACTCATCGCTCTTTGTTTACTATTGCATGTGTATCCATCTATTCATTCATAACTCTACTTAGGCATAAAATCATAGTGATGTATAGCACGGAAACAGACCCTTCTGTCCACCTCATCCATGTCGACCAGATATCCCAACCTAATCTAGTCCCACCTGCCAGCACCTGGCCCATATCCCTCCAAACCCTTCCTATTCATACACCCATCCAAGTGCCTTTTAAATGCTACAATTGTACCAGCCTCCACCACTTCTTCTAGCAGTTCATTCCATACACGTACCACCCTCTGCATGAGAAAATTGCCACTTAAGTCTCTTTTATATCTTTCCCCTCTCACCCTAAACCTATGCCCACTAGTTCCGGACTCCCCCACCCAAGGGAAAAGAATTTGTCTGTTTATCCTATCCAGGCCCCACATAATTTTATAAACCTCTATAAGGTCACCCCTCAGCCTTTAACGCTCCAGGGAAAATGGCCCCAACCTATTCAGCCTCTCCCTATAGCTCAAAATCCTCCCAACTCCAGCAACATCCTTGTAAATCTTTTCTGAATCCTTTCAAGTTTCACAACATCTTTCTGATAGGAAGGAGACCAGACTTGCACACAATTTTCCAACAGTGGCCTAACCAATATCCTGTACAGCCGCAACATGACCTCCCAACTCCTGTACTCAATACTCTGACCAATGAAGGAAAGTATACCAAATGCCTTCTTCACTCTCCTATCTACCTGTGACTCCACTTTCAAGGAGCTATGAGCCTGCACTCCAAGGTCTCTTTGTTCAGCAACACTCCCCTGGACCTTACCATTAAGTGTATAATTCCTGCTAAGATTTGATTTTCCAAAAAACAGCATCTCGCCTTTATCTAAATTAAACTCCATCTGTCACTCCTCAGTCCATTAGTCCATCTGATCAAGATCCCATTGTAACCTGAGGTAACCTTCTTTGCTGTCCACTACACCTCCAATTTTGGCGTCATCCACAAACTTACTAACTGTACCTCTTTTGCTCACATTCAAATCATTGACATAAATGTTGAAAGGTAGTGGACCCAGCATCAATTCTTGTGGCACTCCACTGGTCACAGGCCTCCAGTCTGAAAAACAACCCTCCACCGCTACCCTTGTTCTTCTACCTTTGAGCCAGTTCTGAATACAAATGGCTGGTTCTCCCTGTATTCCATGAGATCTAACCTTGCTAGCTAGTCTCCCATGGGAAACCTTGTTGAACGTCTTATTGAAGTCCATATAGATCACGTATACTGCAGTGCCCTCATCAATCCTTTGTTACTTCTTCAAAAAACTCAATCAAGTTTGAGACATAATTTCCCACGCACAAAACCATGTTCACTATCCCTAATCAGTCCCTGCCTATCCAAACATATGTAATTCCTGTCCCCCAGGATTCCCTCCAACAACTTGCCCACCACCTACATCAGGTTTACCAGTCTATAGTTCCTTGGCTTGTCCTTACCACCTTTCTTAAGCATTGGCACCACATTAGCCAACCTCTAATCTTCCCGCACCTCACCTGTGACTATCGATGATACAAATATCTCAGCAACAGGCCTAGCAATCACTTCCCTAGCTTCCCACAGAGCTCTCCCGTCCACATGATCAGGTCCTGGAGATTTATTCATTTTCATGCATTTCAAGACATCCAGCACTTCCTCCTCTGTAATATGGACATTTTTCAAGATGTCACTATCTATTTCTCTAAATTGTTTATCTTCCATGTCCTTCTCCGCAGTAAACACTGATGCAAAATACTCAGTTAGTATCACCCCCATTTCCTGTGCCTCTCCACAAAGGCTGCCTTGCTGATCTTTGAGGGGCCCTATTCTCTCCCTAGTTACCTTTTAATCCTTAATGTGTTGGTAGAAGCCCTTCGGATTCTTCTTAACCCTATTTGCAAAAGCTCTCTCTTCTGTGGCTATTCCCATTTCAAGCAAGCATGCTGTTTTGGAAAATGTAGGGGGTGATGGATTCTCAGGGGAATGTCGCACGAACAGCCAAGTTTCTGTTATTGAAAATGGCCCCAATGGTACGTCGGGTTCCAAGAGATTGATTGTGTTAGGAGATTCTCTAGTCTGAGTCACAGACAGATGTTTCTGTCACCAACAGAGAAAAATCAGAATTGTGTGTTGTCTCCCTGATGCCAGGATCAAGGATGTCTCAGAGAGGATGCAGAAGGTTCCACAGGGGAGAGGGACCAGCAGGAGGTCATTGTACACATTGGAACCAATGATATAGGAAGGGAAAAGGATGAAATTCTGAAGGGAGAATAGAGAGAGTTAGGCAGGAATTTAAAAAGGAGGCCCTGGAGAGTAGTAATATCTGGATTACTCCCGACACGATGAGCTAGTGAGGGAAGGAATAGGAGTATGGCTGAGGAGCTGGTGCAGGGGAGAAGAATTCACATTTTTGGATCATTGCAAGCTCCTCTGGAGTAGAAGTGACCTGTACAAGAAGGACGGATTGCACCTGAATTGGAAGGGGACCAATATACTGACAGGAAGATTTGCTAGAGCTGCTTGGGAGGTTTTAATCCAGTAAGATGGGAGGGTGGGACCCGGGAGGGTGGGACCCAGGGAGATAGTGAGGAAAGAGATCAATCTAAGACTGATTGGGAAAAGTTGGGAAAAGGAGCGAAACAAACAGTTAGGGCAGGCAGGAACAAAAGCACGGAACGAGGTAGGACTGATAAATTAAACTGCATTATTTCAATGCAAGAACCCTAACAGGGAAGGCAGCTGAACTGAGGATATCATTAGGAACATGGGACTGGGATATCATATCAATTTCGGCAACGTGGCTCAGGGATGGGCAGGATGGGCAGCTTAATGTTCCAGGATACAAATGCTACAGGAAGCACAGAAAGGGAGGTGAGAGAGGAGGAGGTTGGGGGGGGAGGGGTGCGGTGTTGGTGCTGTTTTTGATAAGGGATAGCATTACAGCTGTACTGAGGGAGGATATTCCTAGAAATACATCCAGGGAAGTTATTTGGCTGGAACTGAGAAATAAGAAAGGGATAATCACCTTTTTGGGATTGTATTATAGATCCCTTAATAGTCAGTGGGAAATTGAGAAACAAATTTGTAAGGAGGTCTCAGTTATGTGTAAGAATAATAGGGTGGTTATCATAAGCGATTTTAACTTTCCAAACATAGACTGTGGCTGCCATTGTGTTAAGGGTTTAGATGGAGAGGAATTTGTTCAATGTGTTCAAGAACATTTCTGATTCAGCATGTGGATGTACCTACTAGAGAAGGTGCAAAACTTGACCTACTCTTGGGAAATAAGGCAGGGCAGGTGACTGAGGTGTCAGTGGGGAAGCACTTTGGGGCTCGTGACCATAATTCCATTAGCTTTAAAATAGTGATGGAAAAGGATAGACCAGATCTAAAAGTTGAAGTTCTAAATTGGAGGAAGGCTAAATTTGACAGTTTTAGGCAAGAACTCTCAAAAACTGACTGGGGATGTTCGCTGGAAGGGACAGCTGGAAACTGGGAAGCCTTCAAAAGTGAGATAACGACAGTCCAGAGACAGTATATTCCTGTTAGGGTGAAAGGAAAGGCTGGTAGGTATAGGGAATGCTGGATGACTAAAGAAATTGAGGGTTTGGTTCAGAAAAAGAAGGAAGCATATGTCAGGTATAGAGAGGATATATCGAGTGAACCCTTAAAAGACAGTAGGAGTATAAATCAGAAAGAAATCAGGAGAACAAAATGGGGACATGAGATAGCTTAGCTCACTTGGTTTACTACAGCACGCTTTGATTCATTGTTCATTCAGACCCTGACTCAGTCTATCGGCACGTTGGTCACTATACGTTCAAAAGTTAATATCATTAAAAAGTGAATCATTTTAAGTATGCCATTATATCTGAATAAAAGTGAGACATATTAGCCACACGTATCTTTAATTCTTTGACAAATTTGTTAATGTTGCTGAGGTTGATAACATACGAGTAAATGGGAGGGTCACGGAATTTGGCAGGAAATTTCAAGATGCTTACACATTCAAAATTTAATAAATGTTTCCTTTCTCGTGTGCCATTATACCAGGCCAGGACAATGTTGAACAGTGTGATTTTTGCAGGATTTCAATGAATCTTTGACACGTTAAATTTTCGTACCAGAATGTATAAATAAAATTTTCTACCAGTAATTCATTGTTGTTTCTCTTGATTTTAACCGGTAATTACCTTTACCGTAATTTATTGTATTTTTCTTCTATACCTGGGATTAGTTGTGCGATCAAATCGACTTCTACTAAATAATATGGTATTTCAAACATGCAGCATGAATTTCAGCTCTCAAAACTAGTACCTGTGTATTGGTCGACCCTATAAATTGAACCTTTAAAAATAGTCTAAAAATTCAACTTTTACACAAGTATATATGGTAGATTTTAACATTTTTTCAATAACAGAAGTTAAGCTAACTGGTCTATGGTTATCTTTCTTTACCACTCCTTCCCACTATTACATTCGCAGTTTCAAAATCCTCTGGGACATTTTCAGAATCTAAGGATTCTTAGAAGATTACTGCCAGTACATCCACAATCTCTGGAGCTATTTCCATTAATATTCCAGGATATATTCCATCAGCTCCAGAAGACTTAATGATCTTTGTACACATTAGTTTCCCCTGCACTTTTTCTCTAAGGATGGTTATTGTTTTTGTTTCCTCTCCTCCTTTTGCCCCTTGAATATTTAGTAATGTTGTTAGTTTCTTCTACTGTGAAGGCTGATAAAAAGTATTTATTTAACTCCTTTGTCATTCTCTGGTTTTCCAATATTATTTCCAGTCTTCATTCGCTCAGGAACTTTTACTTCTAATACACTTAAAGAAGCTTCTGTTGTCTGTCTTGAAACTACTTGCAAGTTTATCCGCAAAGTTTATTTTCTCTCTTTTTATTATTTTTCGGTCGTCTTTTGTGGTTTAAAAATATTTTCCCAGTCCTCTGGTTTACCGCTAATCTTTGCCAGGTTATGTTTCAATCTGTTGCTGTCCCTAACTTCCCTGGTTAACCATAGTTGGCGTATCTCCTTCTGAGAATCCTTCTTCCTCACGACGTTCTATCTTTGCTGTGAGCCATAACTATTTTTGTAAAAGTCTGCCATTGTCCCTCAGCCATTTGCAATGGTAAACACCTTTCCCAGTCCACTCCAGTCAGCTCTGTCTCATTCATTTGTAATTACCCTTACTTCAGCTTAGCACAATTGTTTCCAACCTAAGTTCCTTCCTCTGAAAATGAATGCTCAATTCTATGATGCTATGGTCACCACTGCTGAGGAAGATCTTTTACACTGACATCATTCATTAAACCTGCCTCATTACAAATCACCAGATCGAAAATCGCCTGATCCCTGGTTGAATCCACAACATACTGTTCATGGAAACTATCCCAAAACTATGAATTCTTCCTCATGTCTCCTCTGCCTATCTGACTATCTCAAATCTACATAAAGATTAAACTCACCCATGATTAATGTACTGCATTTGTTAACAGCTCTGTTCCTTTATTTGGCATTGGAGGCAGCCCAGAGAAGGTTCATGAGGTTGACATTGGGTATGGAGGGATTTTCTTTCTGGGGAGAGGTTGAGTAGGTTAAGCCTGTGCACAAAGGAATTTAGAATACTCACAGGTAACCTTAATGAAGCATAAGATTTTTAGAGACCTTGAGAGTTAGACATAGATAGGTTGTTTTCCCTTGTGGGAGAGTCTAGGACCAGAAAACATAATCTCAATTTAAGGGATCACACATTTAAGACAGAGATGAGGAGGAATTTCTTCTCTGAGCATAGTGAATCTGTGGAATTCTTTACCAAAGCATAGTAGATGATGAGACACAGATTTTTATTAGTATTGGAATCAATGGCCATAAGGAAAAGACAGGAAAATAGCATTGCGCATTACCAGGTCGGCCATGAGTTCATTGAATCCTAAAGCAGATTCAATGGTCCAAATGGCTGTTTGCTCCTACGCTTTATGGTTTTACCAAAAGTACATCCAAAATCTGAAACTACTACCAACACATCTAAAAGGGTATAACGTGTCTGCTGAACAGAATGGAGTATAAGATTAAATGTTTAAATCAGGTTTAGTGTTTTAGGAATGTAAAACCAGATTTAATGGAGCCACTCTGCTCCTCCAGACTACAAAATAAACCAGTAAATTATTTGGCACTAATCCAGGTGAAGCTCAGTCACAGCTCTTTTACTTGTGTTGAAAAAGATTTCCCTGATTTTATCATCTTAGGTTGGAGCATTGGTTACTGTATTCATTCGCATGTCACATAACGCACACGATGCAATGCAATAGTTAATGCTGACTTCAACTGCTCACTTTCCTTTAGTTTGGAAAGCACAGCCACTGCTCACTATCTCATTTGCTGTGCATGTTACTCAATTTACACTCTGACATCACCATGAACATGCCATATACCGTTCAAGCTATTTTAAGATAGCTTCCTACTAAACAAACAACTCTGGCATACAGCTAGAATCCGTAATCAGCAAATTACTAGTACTTTTGAAGATCATTTCTGAATTATGTAGGACTGAACTTTGGTGCTTACAAGAAAAATTGCTAGTAGCATAATACCGTAGTCTATGCATATAGGGAATTGCTTTCTTACCCACAACGTGTCTGCTGTCTGGCTCTTTCAGACACTCCTTAGGCTCATAGTTTGAATTCTGCTCCATTTTGTCCAGACTGGAACAAATGTTTTACGGAAACCTACACCTCAGAAACATAGTTTACTTTTCTCAAGAACTTTATAAACATAGCACTTCGTCAAACTATCTGACCAAACACGTAAAATAAACTGGCTATCGGCAGTAATAAGTATCCTTTATTTAACAGTAATGGCCCTCAGTGGAATAGTTGGCTTCAGTATTACTGAAAGAAGCTACTGGTTGACTAATCCCTGTACTGCTCTGTTAGCTGTGCAACAGGTGTCTATCTTTTCAACACACCCAACTCTTTCCTGGTTTCCCACAGCAGTACCTCACAGATCAACAATCAGTCTTGCAACTTGAACAACAAAAGCTAAAGCAAAGTCTGCCTTTAAACACAGTTAAGAAACAAAGTACCAATTAGTTGCAACACACTAAACGAAATGAAGATATTTAAAAGGCTACTTTGTCACGTTCTGAACATAAGGCTTATATCGATTATCTATGACATGTAAAATGCCAACTGAAGTAACTCCAGCACAACAGGTTTATGTGTGAACTAAAGCCAATGTTACATTTGTTCAGTCCTATTACGCTTTACTGACAAACTGCATTTTTCTTTCAGGGTAACTATGTTTTTTGCATTGTCAACATTTATTTTATTTTTGGCAAGAATGGAACATTTCTTTGGATTTGAGTCAACACATGGAATAACTAGAAATAAACACAACTGCATCACAATTGCAGCTCATAAAATTATAATTTGTGACTCAACGAAAAGGAATTTTTTTTCAATCATCTGATTTGAACAGATTGCCTTAGCTGCATAGAAATAATTTACTGCTTTTCAGAAAGTATTCCTGCCAAATTATACACTTTTTGGGAATATTTCCTTTGTGCATTGTGTGTAGCTAAATTATAAATTGCTTTATGGTCTCTTGAAGTTTTCATTAATTTCCCCCAATGTATGAGTAGACTTTTGAAAGATGGACCTGACCAATAAATTGGTGGATTTAAAGTTAGAAGTTAAAATTATATTAGGCTTTTAACAGAGTTATTAGAAATTGTGTTGTACACAGTTGCAATTAAATCTCCACTAAAAGAAAGCCAAATAATTTTAGACAAGAATGAATGCCTTCCTTCAAATTCAGTTCCATTTTCTCTTTTAGAATCTGCACCCACCCAGCAGGCGGTGATTTCCTCTCAGAAAATGTAAACAATATGTGGTTTTGTCATTAAAGCATCTGGTTGACATCATTGAAGATTGTAAGTTGCGCATGTAGTTTACCTATGGTCCCAAAGCAGTAATTAAGAGTTAATGGACTGAGCAGTGCCCACATCATATGCTCGTTTATGGCTGAGGCTGTAACAAGCAACCGTCACGTGCAATTCCATTGAACAGTAGCTTCTTATCATATATACAGAGTCATTTCCTGACTCTTAACGGGGAAACTTCAACACCCTCCTCCATATATTGACAATCATCGAGAATTGTTTCATCAACAGAAAGGGGTTATTCTCAGGTTGGCAGGCTGCGACTATGTAGTATTACAAGAATCATAAGCAGATGGTGGCTAGCGATTTACAACCTATATCAATGTCGTTGATGTAGGGAACAAGCATTACACTTCAAAGTTTGCTGATGGTGCAAACCTCTCTGGAAATATCAGTGGTGCGGAGGATGCAAAGAGGTTTCAAGAGAACTTAGACAAGCTGAGTGAGTGGCCAAGAACATTGCAGTTAGAATTCAAATTGAAAATATGTGCCGTTGTCTGACTTAGTACAGAAAATAAAGCTGCATAGGACTTCTTAAATGGTGAGAAACTGGGAAATGCTGATGTCTAAAAGAGCCGGGTGTCATTCTTCACAAGTCTCCAAAAGGTAAAACACATGTGCATGTGTAATCCTGAATCTCTGTCCCTGCATCTCCTTGAAAATTAAGACCATTTAGTTCATATTATCTCTCCTCTTTCTTCTTCCTAAATTATTTCATTTTACACCTCTCTATATTAAATTCCATCTGGCATGTGTCTGTATATTTCACCAGTTTAGATCCTCCTCAATTATTACCATCCTCCTCACAACTGACTTCTAGTTTTCTTCAGCATTCCCTCCCATCTGCAAGAAAACATCATATGTGCAATGCCCAGAAATGCAAACAAAACCAGGCCCTGAAAACAAAGGCCTCAAACTTATATCACAGAACTACAAGTCAGTTCCATGCTGTTCACGGCACATTTTGAGTTAGCAGAATGAGACTGCTTTCACTGCGTGTAGCGAGTTTTGCATCAAGAGACAAGATTGCAGAATTTGCTATTTATTTCCAATATTATTTCAAGGTACTACTAAGTATGACTCCAAGCAACCGTCATGTACCTGACAATATGGGTCTTGCAGGCTCACGGAAAATGCTAGGTGATGGTCTTAACTGGTCTCTGAATGAACTTAAGCCCAGCTGCCACTTGCAAGCAGGTAGCCATCCAACCTGACATCAGAGGAAATGCTTTGGAGGGTGTAATGATGCCTGCAAACTAGCACACGACAAAATCATGTGACTGCCTGAGTCCACTCTTTCCACTTAGCTGGTTAAAAAAATCAGATCCTCATTCACATCATAAATGGTGCTGTCCCAAGCCCTCCAATGTGCTCCAGCTGAAGCTTGTCCACCCCTTCGGTTTATTTCTCGTTTCCATCCCTTTTCCTTTCTTTTTCTCTTGGTTTCTTCCTGACCTCAGTGTGGATTTGGTAAGGCACCCATGGCGGTGTTTCAGCCTGGTCTTTTGGTAGCTCAAGGTAAGTCTCAGCCTTATCTCTTGGTGGCTCGTGGGGTTATATCAGCCTGGTCTCTCAATAGCTCATGGCAGGTCTCTGCCAGGTCTCTTGGTAGCTCATGGAGGGTCTCAACTTGCTCTGCCTGGTGTTTCGGCGGTCTCTCGGCTCAGCAGGCAAGTGGGTCCTCTCTGGGCACATTCCTGAGGCATCTGCAGAGACTGTGAAGGCGGCAGCTTCAGTAGCAACAGCGAAGGCATCGCATCCCAACAAGGGCAAGCATTGAGGGAGGTTCCCCGTACCTACGGTGACAGTGTCGAGAACAGGCAGCTGAGGTTGCCCAGGCAGCAAGATAAGTGAAGGACTCAAAAACTGCTGAACTTTTACTTTAATTCCTTTATTAACAAGTTTAATAGAAGGCTTTAATGTTAACCATTACCTTTTTTCTTTATTTTTTTCTACTTATTCTATAAAGGTAATGCTTAACTTTTTAACTCTGCTTCTAATACTACTTTGAACTTAAGCTTTTTGTACCTCGGTACCTTTGCACATAAAATAGCAGCTTGTGTGGCAATATTATACACTTTTCACTATACTCCTGTACTTCAGTTTACATGACAATAAAATCTAAATTTAAAAATCATTACTGTAGCCAACCTTGGATAAATCGGTAGGTAAGTAAGTTTACAATAAAGAAATAAGAATTCACAAATGCATATGGATAGGTGAGGTGAATGGGCCAAACACTTGCAGATGGAGTTTAATTAGGATAAGTATGAGGTTATCTATCTTGGTTGGAAGAATAAAAAAGCAATTTATTACCTAAATGGAGAGAAACTTACAAATGTTTGAGTGCACAAGGATCTGGGTGTCCTTGTGAATGAGTCACAGAAAACTTGTATGCAGGTACAGCAGGTAATAGGGAATTTTGGTAGTAATTTAGCAGAGTATAAAAGCAGAGAAGTATTGGTGCAATAGTATAAGAAGTTGGTGAGACTGCATCTGGAGTATTGCGCATTTTCATCCCATTACTTGTTGAAGGGTGTTATTGCATTGGAGGCAATTTAGAGAAGGTTCACTAGATTAATCCCAAAGATGAAACACTTGATTTATGAGGAGAGATTGACCAGTTTAGGCCCATACTCGCAACAGTTTAAACAATGAGAGGAGATTTAATTGTGGTATATAAGAAACTAAAGTAGATTTAACAAATTAGACAAAGAGTGGACGTTTGTGGGGCAATCTATAATGAGTGGTTATAGTATTAGGCTAAGGGGTAGAGGATTTCAAACAAATAATAAAGGAATTACTTCTCTAAAAAGGTCATGAATCTACCTAAGGAGGAGATAGACAGGCTCTTCTTTAATACTGTGTTAAAAGGCTGTGGGGAATGGACAAATAAGTGGAATTGAGACCAAGATGAGTTCAGCCATTGTATTAAATGGCAGTGCAGGCTTGAGGGGCTAAATTGCCTTTAGCTGCTCCTAGTTCCTGTGTTCTTATTTATCCTGCTAGTTACCTCCTCAAAAAACTCTAGCAAATTTGCCAGGCATGATTTCCCCTTCTTGAAGCTAAACTAACTCCATTTGATCATATTGTGCATTTGTAAATACTCTGCTATTATATCCTTTATAATAATGTCTAACATTTTCTCAGAGTTAATTTCCACTAAATTTGTTGAGATGTGAATGACACACTTCTGGAGCAAGTGGACTTGAGCCTGGGCCTCCTGGCTCAGATATAGGGACACTTCCACTGCATCACAAGAACCCTAACCAGCTTGTAGTTATCTGTTTTTGTCTCTTTCCATTTTTAAATAAAATGTCCTCGTGACGGTTGTGATGAACTTCCTTCCTGAATGGCTGCAGTTCATGGAAGGTGGCTACGTCATAGTGCTGTTAGGAAGGGAATTCAAGGATTTTTACAAAGTTTCAGTGAAGGAATTACGATACAACACCAAGTCAGGAAGGTGGTGGTTTGGAAGGAGAATCGCAGTTTTTGTTTTCCCCCTTCACCTGCAGTCCTTCTCTTTTTAGGTGGTATTTGTGCTGTTGAGGCAGCTTTGGGGTGAGTTGTACAGTATCATCCAATCTTGATCATAACCTATCATACCAACAAAGGTCGCGTACAATTTAACCCGGCAGGAGGTCAACATCTAAGACTTCCACAACAGAACTGGTGATTAAATGACACTATTGTAAGGTAGGATAGGCCACTGAAGGATATACGTGTGTGTAATAAACAATTTGATGACTTTACATAGAAAAGAACGAGTGATACCATAATCTTGTGTTCTCTTTGATCATTGATTTTAAATTTGAATTCACTCGTTGTTCGAATTGATGAATTAGATATCGTAAATGCAAAACAGAATTTACATTATATCAAACTAAGCACCTATACTAAAAGTAATCAAAGTCTTCTGTATACTTACAAGATAGAATTTTCACTTTAGGCACAATTCTTAAAAAGTGAACAGTTCAGTGCCTTAAAAATGGTAAAACAGAACTGTGCTGCCGCTTGCCAACAGGGGTCAAATGACATGCAGAGAAAGGCAAACAATCCAAAATTGCATCTGGTCTCTGTGCCATATATATCAGAGAGCAAAGATTGCAGGAATTTTAGTTTAGGAAACTCTTCTAGTTACTCAGAAGTTGAAATCACAGTGGGTTTAGTTTATTTGTATTGGTTACCATGGGAGGAGATATTAGCTGAAGTCAAAAAATATATCTTGGGACTGCACAGAATTCTGTCAAAAGGAAACATATGACCGTTGTACCAGCCTTTGCCCAAACAATGAGTTTTAGTGTGGAGAAAGTGGTAAATTTTCAATGAGTTTTGGGTGTTTGTAAGGATATTGCTGGGACAAAAGAAATAATGTGATTTGAATCCTTTTCTGATATCTATAATGAAATCATTCCAATCTTTGTGAGTAAGTATGTTTTGTTTTGTCTCATGCAATGTAATTCATAAAAGTAATTCCTAAAAACATAGCAAATACAGTAGGAGGAGGAGTGGGCCAAATGGCCCTTCAAGCCTGATCCACCATTCAATAAGACCATGGCTGATTGTCCAAATCAGTACCATCTTCCTGCTTTCTCTCCATATCCTTGGATCCCTTTAGCCCTATGAACAATATCTATCTCCTTCTTGAAAACATTTAATGTTTTGGCCTCAAACACGTTCTGTGGTAACGAATGCCACAGGCTCACCACTCTCTGGGTGAAGACATTTCTCTTGGTGAGAAATGTCTCTTCATGTTTTTCTTGTATAATAAATGTTTTATTCGGAGCATTAAATGCACAAAGGGAGCCTGTTGTAAATGTATTCAGTATCTGACCTCCACAATAGAAAATAAAAAGTTCGGATCTAACAAGTGAGGTTTCATTCTAGGATCTGACCTGTCCAATGTTAACATTCGCAGGGGTCATAACATTATGTTCCAGAACCCAAACCAAAGATGATATTTTTAGACAGACTATTCAAACTCCATATTTTTAAAACTGAGCAGAGTTCTTTTGAAAGTTCCTAGAGGCAAACAAGTTTTATGCAAGAAATCAGAGTTGCCCACGTTGAATAATTAATAGATTTTTTGTTAAAAGAAATCCTCACATTGAAAGCTCTCACAAAACATAAAGAAAACCTTGGAATAACTGAACATTTATTTCAAAAAGTAAACTGATACCACTCAGACTTCCTTCTGGCCAGAACTGAAACCAAATACTGCAACCCAAATTCTAGGACTTTCAAGGTCCACTAAACTGAGTGCTGAATTGGGTGCAAGGATCATGACTTTCAAAGGAAAAGGTCATGAAGAACCATTAACCCTAAGTAAACCTGATCTTCAGTGTTGCAAGTCACAGCACATGGTGAAGCTTCTCTGCCAGAAGTTACATCAATTCTGTGTGATGATCAAACAGTTGCATGTATGATGGTTATGGCCAATTTGTTTTTGATATGCAAGGGGAAGAAAGTTTCACAAGGATTTGTGTGCTTGAACTTTTAAATTTTTATATTCATGTTAAACATGATTTTCACATTCAAACGAAATGCTACCGATCCGAGTCAGATCACAGCAGTGTGTGAGGAGTCTGAGCAATCTGGCCTACAGTGAGATATGTAGCAGAATCAGGCAACACATGTGACAAGGCTCATCCCAATATCTTGCTCCAGCATTTATACCTTACACATGTGATGCAGTGAGACATTCACTAGGCAGCACCAAGATGCCAAATGACAGGGATTATTGCTTGTCAAATACCCTTTTAAGCTCCACAACTCAACTCATTAATATTCAGACTCCTTTGCTGCCAAACAAGCTAGACGTTGAGAAATCTTGACAAGAAAACCAAAGTGATCACCTGGTGCATTCAGCTCATCGTTTGCTCCAAATGACCTCCATCGTGGAAACTGAGCATGGACATTTCAAGGGATCTCCATGGGAACAGGCCACATGCACCTTGTCCATGGATATTGGCATCTGACCAAATGCACCCTCAAACATCCCTCATGGCATATCTCTAATCAACTTACAGGTTACTTCTGTACCTCAACGCTGCAAATGATTTTGTTTCCTTTCTTCTCCTTTAAATTGTCAATGGTTTAAAAAAATTTGGCAGAAAGTGGGCGGCACGGTGGCACAGTGGTTAGCACTGCTGCCTCACAGCGCCAGAGACCCGGGTTCAATTCCCACCTCAGGCGACTGACTGTGTGGAGTTTGCACGTTCTCCCCGTGTCTGCGTGGGTTTCCTCCGGGTGCTCCGGTTTCCTCCCACAGTCCAAAAATGTGCAGGTCAGGTGAATTGGCCATGCTAAATTGCCCGTAGTGTTAGGTAAAGGGTAGATATAGGGGTATGGGTGGGTTGTGCTTCGGCGGGGCGGTGTGGACTTGTTGGGCCGAAGGGCCTGTTTCCACACTGTAAGTAATCTAATCTAATCAAATGGGAACTATAATTGAAATGCTTCAGCAAGGGCTTGTGCACTCATTAGCATGCTTCCAGCTCATGGACTGGATCAAGTCATATCTCAAGGGTCTTTGCTTTCTGTCATGGTACTCACTCACTCTGCACCCACCTGAACGCTAACAGCGTCCTTACTTTGCTTTTTTGCTCTTTGCCCCTTCACCTGGAGATACCAGGCCCTTATTACAGCTATTGTGGCTGGCCATTTGATGCAGACAGAAAGCTAGGAAGCATATCATAGCTGTCTGCAGGCCTCAGTCAAATCAAAGTGAATAACCATGATGTAGAGTAGCTGGTGTTGGATTGGGGTGGATAAAGTTAAAAGTCACATGACACCAGGATTCAGTACATGTTTATTTGAAAGTACCGTATAAGCTTTCAGAGCGTTGCTCCTTTGTCAGGTAGCTTGTGGGGCAGGATCATATGACACAGAATTTAGAAGTAAAATATCACAGTGTCATACAATTGATGCAATGTATTAGACAAACATAGATGGGTGTCAAGTCTTTAATCACTTAGAATGAGAATGCAGGTTTTGACTGATTAATATGTAAATCCCAGAACTTCTTTCAAGTCACTGCCCCTGAGGTAACTTAAGGTTTTTTCAGTATAAATAAAAGATGACATCTCAGCTCAGGCGATGCATTAAAGGTGTAAGGATAGAGTCTGTATTCCAGCCTGGAGACAAATTGGTTTTATTTCCAACGTCGCATTAGCTACCTACAGATTGTGTGCTTTTTGAACAAAATAGAATAAATCTGCAAATAAAATTCTGCAAATGCAAATTTACCCCATAGACTTATATATTTCTTGCACACACACACACATATATACGTTTTTGAGATGCATCTGCATTTGCAGATTTGTATTTGTAGATACATTCTATTTTGTTCAAAAAGCACACAATTGGTAGTCAGTCAGTCAATGTGATGTTTCATAAATTCCTACTTTGGAAATGAAACCAGCCTGACTCCAGATTGGGAAACAGATAGACTCTAACCTTACACCTTTGATGCATTGCCTGAGCTGAGATGTCATCAATTTTTTTATAGTACTGAAGAAACCTTATGTTATCTCAGGGGCAGTGACTTGAAAGAAGTTTTGGGATTTACATATTAATCAATCAAAACCTGCATTCTCATTCTAGGTTATTAAAGACTTGACAGACAGCCTGTTTCCACACTGTAATCTAATCTAATCTAATTTAAGTGTGTCTAATACTTCCAATCAGTTGTATGGCACTTTGATCTTTTACTATAAATTCTGTGTCCTATGATCCCACCCCAATAGCTACCTGATGAAGGAGCAGCACTCCAAAAGCTTGTACTTTCTAATAAACCTGTTGGACCATAACCTGGTGTCGAGTGAATTTTAACAGAATGAATAGCTTTTCCGCTTGAAATGAAAGAGACACATGAATATAAGCAGATGAAAAAGGCTGATGAAAATGAAAGTGCTCATCTTTGAAAACTGAGATATTATTTGTGTAACTAATATAACACATGAACGTAGCACAATAAATGCTCCAATATCATCATCAAATTAAACAATTACAAACACTTAACACCTATTACCAGCTTTAATCATCCCCCAAATATTCATGTTTCTTCAGAACCGCCTACAGTTTCACTTCTTGGTGTCACTTAAAATCTTTTTTATGATTTGGCATAAAATGAAATATGACTTTGTCTGAAGAATCAGACATTTAGAATGCTACTTCGAATTTAAACGCACACAGCTTCCCCTCATTGCCAGAATGGTTCCTGAAATATTTATAAACTGTACATACTGGAAATGCCTCAGGAAGTGCCAGAATTGAAACAACTTTGCCAAAAGATACTCAACAATTACTATGAATAGAGATACTTAATTCTATGTTAACCGTTACCTCTTCATGACCTGTGTTGAACGGATAATTAAGTGGTTATTATTTCACTATTTGTGCAGATCAAATTTCAAGTAATAGTGTGAAAGTCAAGTTCATGGAATGCAATGAAGGTAGGTTTTTATAATCAGTTTATCAAGGAACTCACAAGGAAACAGGCTATTTCAAATCAGGTGGGTGGCCAGATTGTCTAAGGCCTGGTGTGTCAAAAAGTTCAGAGAGATAAATAATATTTTTACTGCCAGAGACAGCCCACTCCTAATTCTTACTGCTATGGGTCAGGATAGGGCTGCATGAAAAGTTAAGACTGTATTCTTACTAGGATGATTAGAAGGTCAATAGCTGTCATGGCAAGAATAGCAGAGGCAGCACTATTCTACCATTTTAATAATTCCTGTAACTCTGTTCTTAGCAAGTGATTCAGAGTGGGTATTAAAAGTAACGTCAATCAAAAGCCAGCCTGGTATCTATACAGCCCTTGTCAAAATAGCACATTTTAAAATACCAAGACAAATCACTAATGATTAAGTCATTTAATTACAATCAACTACATTAGTCTTCTGGTAAGCCATCCAACTCATCAACCAGGCATCTCAATGTTAAAAGGTCAGCATCCTACAGTGTATGTTAATAATTAAATTAAAACAGAATTAAAATACTTGAAATTATGTAAACTCCATCCATCATGTCAATATTCACTGTTTCCTAAAGATTTCCAAAATTAACCCCATTGCTCTGAGTCTTCTACTATGGGAAATGACACAATATTCAACAAAAGTCACGAATGTGGCTTGGGACCCTGAGAAAGCCCCTTCGCTGCACACTGACAGTATTTATGCAGAATGTTTAAATCATCTGCTGGCTAGCTTCACTGTGCTCAGGCTGCATAACAAATGAGATTAGACTTCCAGAGCCATGGAGATTTGGGCTGTTTCCTGTATATGTATCTGGCTTTTACACAGCTTTACTTTTCCTTGCAAAAACAGAAGTTACTGGAAAAGCTCAGCAGGTCTAGCAGCATCTGTGAAGAGAAATCAGAGTTAACATTTTGGGTCCCTTCCTCAGAACTCACTTTTACTTTTCCTAGACCTGTTGAGTTTTTCCAGCAACTTCTATTTTTGTTTATTTTCCTAGAATGTGTATAGCTCGTTGATGAGCACAACCTGAAGTAAGTTAACCAGAGTGGACATTGTCAAAGGACAATGCTGACAGTGACTGCCCTGTGCAACAACAATACTCATGGCCAACCCTGCTCCATACAATGCTCATGCCTCCAAATCCATCCTCTCCTTGACCATGGG
This sequence comes from Chiloscyllium punctatum, assembly GCF_047496795.1. Taxonomy (NCBI): domain Eukaryota; kingdom Metazoa; phylum Chordata; class Chondrichthyes; order Orectolobiformes; family Hemiscylliidae; genus Chiloscyllium; species Chiloscyllium punctatum. The sequence continues at coordinate 84,933,696 of NC_092746.1, read as the reverse complement.
TTCCCCCTCCCAACTTGTCTACTGGAAGCTGAGTTACTATCCAGCTGATGTTGTAAACATTAGCATTGTCAGAGTGTGTAAGAGGTGAGCCAGACAGTGAACACAGTTGGCTAGCGTGCAGGGAGAGGATTAACATTATAGGAATTACAAGTAAGAGGGCTAACATTGTTTCAATGTTGGGGGAGGGGGCGGGGGTATGGTGGTTTGCCCAAAGCCAGAAAGATGGGGTGGGTGGGGTTAAACTGTAGGGAGTTACAGAGATAACAGCCTGGTGTTAGAGGTGTGGAGGAGTAGCAGTGAGAACCACCAGGGTGTGAGAGGAAATGGCTGAGAATTGCAGGGAGTTCAGAGGAAATTCAATGCCATCAGGGTGCCTATCCCTAATCAAATTATTCTTCAGTTGTTGGCAAAGTATTGGAAAAGGTTATAAGAGATAGGATTTATAATCATCTAGAAAAGAATAATTTGAATAGGGACAGTCAGCACGGTTTTGTGAAGGGTAGGTCGTGCCTCACAAACCTTGAGTTAGATTAGATTCCCTACAGTGTGGAAACAGACCCTTCGGCCCAACCAGTCCACACCAACCCTCCAAAGAGTAACCCACCCAGATCAATTTCCCTCTGACTAATGCACCTAACACTATGTGCAATTTAACATGGCCAATTCACCTGAACTGCACACCTTTGGACTGTGGGAGGAAACCCACGCAGACCTGGGGAGAGTGTGCAAACTCCACACAGACAGTCACCCGAGGCTGGAATCGAACCTGGGACCCTGGTGCTGTGAGGCAGCAGTACTAACCACTGAGCCACCATGCCGCCCTCAGATTAGATGATTTACAGTGTGGAAACAGGCCCTTTGGCCCAACAAGTCCACACTGACCCTCCGAAGAGCAACCCACCCAGACCCATTCCCCTACATTTACCCCTTCATCTAACACTACAGGCAATTTAGCATGGCCAATTCACCTGACCTGCACATCTTTGGACTGTGGGAGGAAGCCGGAGCACCTAGAGGAAACCCACGCAGACATGGGGAGAATGAGCAAACTCCACATAGACAGTTGCCAGAGGCAGGAATTGAACCCGGGTCTCTGGCACTGTGAGGCAGCTGTGCTAACCGCTGTGCCACCGAGTTCTTTGAGAAGGTGACCAAACAGGTAGATGAGAGTAAAACGGTTGATGTGGTGTATATGGATTTCAGCAAGGCGTTCGATAAGGTTCCCACATTGGGCTATTGTACAAAATGCAGAGGAATGGGATTGTGGGAGATGTAGCAGTTTTGATCAGTAATTGGCTTGCTGAAAGAAGACAGAGGGTGGTGATTGTTGGGAAATGTTCATCCTGGAGTTCAGTTACTAGTGGTGTACCGCAAGGGTCGGTGTTGGGTCCACTGCTATTCATCATTTTTATAAACGTCCTGGATGAGGGCGTAGAAGGGTGGTTTAGTAAATTTGCAGACAACACTAAGGTCGGTGGAGTTGTGGATAGTGACGAAGGATGTTGTAGGTTACAGAGAGACATAGATAAGCTGCAGAGCTGGGCTGAGAGGTGGCAAATGGAGTTTAATGTGGACAAGTGTGAGGTGATTCACTTTGGTCGGAGTAACCGGAATGTAAAGTACTGGGCTAATGGTAAGATTCTTGGTAGTGTAGATGAGCAGACAGATCTTGGTGTCCAGGTACACAGATCCTTGAAAGGTGCCACCCAGGTTGACAGGGTTGTTAAGAAGGCAGACAGTGTTTTAGCTTTTATGAATAGAGGGATCGAGTTCCAGAACCATGAGGTTATGCTACAGCTGTACAAAATACTGGTGCGGCTGCACCTGGAGTATTGTGTACAGTTCAGGTCACCACATTAAAAGAAGAATGTGGAAGCTTTGGAAAGAGTGCAGAGGAGATTTACTACGATGTTGCTTGGTATGGAGGGAAGGTCTTACGAGGAAACGCTGAGGGACTTGAGGCTGTTTTCATTCGGGAGAAGAAAGTTGAGAGGTGACTTAATAGAGACATACAAGATAATCAGAGGGTTAGATAGGGTGGACAGGTAGATCCTTTTTCCAAGTATGGTGACAGCGAGCATGAGGGGGCATAGCTTTAAATTGAGGGGTGATAGATATAGGACAGACGTCAGAGGTAGTTTCTTTACTCAGAGAAGGGCTTATGCCCGAAATGTTGATTCTCCTGTTCCTTGGATGCTGCCTGACCTGCTGCGCTTTTCCAGCCACACATTTTCAGCCCTTACTCAGAGAGTAGTAAGGGTATGGAATAGTTTGCCTGCAACGGTAGTAGATTCACCAACTTTAAGTACATTTAAGTCGTCACTGGACAAGCATATGGACGTACATGGAATAGTGTAGGTTAGATGGGCTTCAGATTGGTATGACAGGTCGGCGCAACATCGAGGCCGAAGGGCCTGTAGTGCACTGTAATGTTCTATGTTCTAGGGTGTAAATAGTGTGGAGAGGGGGGAAAGGGCAGTGAGCACTTCGAGGTTGGTGGGGTTAACAGTGATGGCAGAATGTGTACCATCAGATTGCGAGAGGAGAGAATGAGCACTGCCAGGAAGAGAGTATGATGAACAGTATTGGGGAGATTAGACCATATGTCCATTAGAAATGTCAGGAGGAGGCCATTTAGCCCCTTGAGCCTGCTCATCTATTCAAAATGATCATGGTTGATCTAACATTCCTCACATCCACTTTCTTGCCCTTTCCCTGCAACCCTTGATTCCCCTATCGATCAGAATCTACCTCAGCCTTAAATATTATATAGAGGAACCTCGATTATCTAAATGAGATGGGCGGGCACTATTTCATTCAGATAACTGATTAATCATTAATTGGTTCAATGCCTATCCTCTAGGGCTTGGAGTTTTCTAAAGTTTCCTTTTTCCTCGCTCTGTCTGCCTTGCTCCCCCTCTGGCTCAGGGTTTGTTTTTGAGCAGACACACACTTTTGTGTAAGAGACCAGCAGCATTGCTGAAGCCTCTCTTACCCCCACCCCCACCCCACACCCCATCTAGTGCACAGTACAATGTTGGAGAGATTATCTGGGGAAGGGGGGTTTAAGCTACATCCCGTGTAGAACTTCAGGGAAAGTGTGGGGAGAGACATAGGGTGGGCGGTCAGTCATTTGGAGACGATGCCTGGGCTCCCATCGATGCCCAGGACTGTTCTCGGCAGCATTTTAGTAAGCCTGGTAAATTTTTAATCATTGTAAACAAAAGATGCGATCAGTGTTGAAAACACCTTAATGTTTCTGTTGGGACCTTGAGATCTTCTATGGATAATCCGAAATTCGGAAATTGATATTTGAATAATTGAGGTTCCTTTGTACACGAGGACTCCTGCCCCCACAGCTCTTCGTGACAAGGAGTTCCAAAGATTCTCAACACTCTAAAAGAAAAAAATTCCTTCTCATCTGAGTCTTATATTGGCACCCATTTATTCTGAGACTATACCATCTAGTCCTAGACTCTCCGATGAAGAGAAACATCCTCTAACCATTTACCCTGTCAAGCCTCTAAAAAATCCTACACGTTTCAATGAGATCACCATTTATTCTTCTGAACTCCAGTGGGGAGCGTTCCAATCTATTTGACCTTTGATCTTAAGACATTCCCTCCATACCAAGAACCATCTTAGTGAACCTAATGAATTGATATCTTTGCTTAAGTGAAGGGACCAGAATTGCTCACAGTACTCCAGATTTGGTCTCACCAGAACCTTGTACAAATGCAGTAAGACTCGCAACTCCTATATTCCAATCCTTTTGAAATACAGGTCAACATTCCATTAACCTTCCTGATTACCTGCCGCACCTGTGTGCTAGCTTTGTGTTTCATACACAATTCCACCCCCCCCCCACCAGTCTCATTGTGTTGCAGCATTCTGTAGTTTTCTCCATTTTAATAATATTCTGTTCTTTTGTTCTCCATTTCAAACTGAACAACTTAGCATTTTCACATTGCCAACTTCTTGCCCACTTAGTTAATCTATCAAAATCTCTCTGTAAACTGTATCCCTGTCACAACCTGCCTGTCCACCTATTTTAGTGTTGACTCCAAATATGGCTGCAGTACATTCACTTTCTTCATCCAGGTCATTAATACATATTATAAAAAAGTTGTGGTTCCAGCACTGATCCCTGTGATATCACACTGGCCACGGTCACCAACCTGGCAAAGAACTAATCATAAAAACATACAAGATAGGAGCAGGAGGAGGCCATTTGGTACTTTGCACCTGCTCTGCCATTTACCACATTCATGGCTGATCATCCAACTCAATAGCCGAATCCTGCTTTCTCCCCATAACCTTTGATCCCATTCACCCCAAGTGCTCTATCGAGCTGCCTTTTGAATACATTCAATGTTTTGGCATCAACTACTTCCTGTGGTAATGAATTCCACAGGCTCACCACTCTTTGGGTGAAGAAATATCTCCTCATCTCCATCCTAAGTGGTCTACTCTGAATCCTCAGACTGTGACTTCCTGGTTCTGGACACACCCACCATTGGGAACATCCTCCCTGCATCTACCCTGTATGATCCTGTTAGAATTTTAAAAGCCTTCATGAAACTCCTCCTCCCCCCCCACACCCCCCCACATTTGCCTGAACTCTAGCGAAAACACTCCTAACCTCGTCAATCTCTCGTCATATGTCAATCCTGCCATTCCTGGAATCAGTCTAGTAAATCTTTGCTGCATTCCCTCGAGAACAAGAACATCCTTCCTCAGAAAAGGAGAGCAAGACTACACACAATATTCTAGGTGTGATCTCATCAAGGCTGTGTATAACTGCAACAATACATCCCTGCTCCAGTATTCAAAACCCCTCACAATGAAGGCCAACATACAATTTGCCTCCTTTACTGCCTGCTGCACCTTCAGTAACTGGTGTACAAGGACACCCAGGTCCTGCTGCATAGTCCCCTTTCCCATTCATCCCCACTCACTATTTCTAATCATAAGCCAATTGTCTATCCATGCCAATACATCACTTCCAGCACTACAGACTCTTTCCTTGTGACTTGACCTTTTGGGTGGCACAATGGCTCAGTGGTTAGCACTGCTGCCTCACAGCACCAGGGCCCCAGGTTCAGTTCCAGCCTCAGGTGACTGTCTGTGTGGAGTTTGAACATTCGCCCCATGTCTGTGCGGGTTTCCTCCCACAGTCCAAAGATGTGCAGGCTAGGTGAATTGGCCAAGATAAATTGCCCACAGTGTCAGGTGCATTCGTCAGAGGGAAATGGGTCTGGGTGGGTTACTCTTTGGAGGGTCGGTGTGTGCCGAAGGGCCTGTTTCCACACTGTAGGGAATCTAATCTTATGAGATACCTTGTTGAATGCCTTCTGGAAGTCCAATAGCACGTAACTATACATTTCCCTCTGTCCTCTCTGGTTGAAACTTCCCGAAAAAAACCCTTAATATGATTTGCCTGTGCACTGATATGGTGCTGAGTACTTTATCTCAGCTGGACTGTCAAGGAAGGAGATATTAAGAACAGGTGAAGATAACATTTCTTCCAGTAAGTTAAGCATGCGTTGAAGTTAGAGAAGGTTAAAATTCCTTCAGGTCTATTTTCAAGTGTCAAAGGTGGACTCCTTAAACTGGACCAAATTCTTCATTAAAGCTGCTTGGATGAGATCCCAAGGAGACAGTCACGTTTTATTGATCTTCTAGATTAACTAGCTAGAGGATATCATATAAATAGAAATCATTATTGTGATATCTGTAATCTTGAAATCTTAATTAGTTAAATACAACTTGCTTTGGACCAGCCAGATATTGTCCCCACCCCCCCGTCAACTCACCCACCCAAAATAGTAAAGAGGTAACCTAAACCCCAACTTTTATTAAAGAGAAATGGATAGTCCTATTTTCCAGATGCGATTCAATTGGTCCATCACTAAGCTTTAATCACACCATTTTTTATGCTTACGACACTGTTAAAAATAAGAAAAAGAATTTGCATAACTTTAATTCTATTTAAATACTTAAATGAGATTATGTAATAATTAACCACTAATCATCAACTGTTCTAATATAGCCTGCATCCCATAAACACAACCTCAGCAAGGTAATTTTGCAAAATGGTTTAAGATTCTCCTGTGCTGCCTTTCTCCAGTCCAGCAGAATGAAACACTGAAAGTAACAGACTGTCTCTCCTTATTTCTAAGAGGAAGCCTCTGGTCTAAATCCCTAGCAGTACAGAACTCAAGCTGTTAGCTCAGCAACAGAAACCTTCTCACTCGCTGAAAGCAAAAGTAAACACCTTCCTGGGTGTATGTGAGCCCTGACTCTCATGTTTCTTTTGCCTAACTAAAGAGAAACACTCTGGGATAACTCTAAGCTGTTTACTGACTGCCTGTCTAAAGCAGACATCCCAGTACCAATGTGGAAACACATCTCTGCAAAAGAAGCTGCACAAAAAGAACAGCTCTCTTGAAGGCACAGTACCATCACAACGTAATGAATATGGTAGGGCAGAGGATGTGTTGCAACTATAATATGTGGGATTGCTGAACACCACTGTGATTCACATAATTACATCTTAAACTCCAAGTTAATGAGCTGGAGTCTGAACTTCAGACATTATAATGCATCAGGCACTGGAGCCAATATTGGAGAAAGACAGAGCTGTACCACTGGGTGATCCTTTATGTCTTCATTTGTACTGCCCAGGGATCCTGGTTAATAATATGCCTGGCTTTAAATCCAAAAGCATGAGATAGGGCAGGGTTCACATAAGAGGAGATTTTAGGAATTTAAAGAGAAAGGAAATGACAATACAGCAGAGTAGCAAGAGCTGTAATGGTAACCAGAATATAGCATGAAGGGACAGAGCAAGAATAGGAATGTGCCAGCAATTCGAGTCAGAGTAGAAAAAAAATGGCAAAAAGATAGAATATAAGGCACTTCATGAATGTTGCAAGTGTTCAGATAAAAAGATGGATAAATTGGCTGCATAAACTGAAATTAATGGGTATGATATGATGGCCATTACAGAGACTTGGTTGCAAAATGATAATGGTTGCAAACTGAATATTTAGGGGTATTTGATATTTCAGGAAGATAGGATGGAAAAAGAATGAGGTAGGATATCAGTTAAGAAGGAATAACATCAGCATGGTAGTGAGAAATTATCTTCGCTTGAAAGGTCAAGATGCCAAATCAATTTGAGTAAAAGTAATTAGAAAATGAAAGTAGTCAGTGATGGCAGTAGCTTAAGGTTCCTCCAGCCACTTTCTTTAAGAACTTGGCATGCAGTGATACTGAATGCATTAGTTCATAGATTCTGGAAATGTGCCAAAGCATTGGAAAATTACAGTTCAGGAAAGTAGGGAGGCAAAAAGCACAAAACATTTGACCAGATGCCTTAACATTTGTTATTGGAAAATGCTAGAATTTGTTATTAAGGTAGTAGTAGCATGACATTTAATAAAAAAACACTGTGGTGCAATCAGGTAGAGTCAACCTAGTTTTAGAATTAGAATCCCTACAGTGTGGAAACAGGCCTTTTGGCCCAACAGGTCCACACCAACCTTCCAAAGAGTATCCCATCCAGACCCCTACATCTATTACTCTACATTTCCCCTAACTAATGCACCCAGCCGACACATCCCTGAATGTTATAGGCAACCCGGATCCCTGGAGCTATGAGACAGAAGTACTAACTACTGAACCATTGTGCCATCCCTTTTATGGTAGGGAAATAGTTTTTGTCAAATCTGTTAGAGTTCCTTGAAGATGTAACACACAGGGTTGATAAAAGGCAACTAGTAGATACAGTGCACTTGGATTTCCAAAAGGAATTTCATAAGGTGCCACATGAAAGTCCACCATATAAAATAAGAGCTTCTGGTGCAGAGGGTAATATATTAGCATGGATAGAAGACCAACTAATAAAAGTAAACAAAATCAGGGTAAATGGGTCACTTTCAGGTTGACAAACTATAACTTGTGGAGTGTTATAGTGATCAAAGCTGGGCCACAATGAAGGAGTTGAGTATATATATGGTAGTTACATTTGCTGAGATATTTGTATGAGATGGCACACTTTGGCAGGAAGAATAGAAAAGCTAAATTATTTAAATAGAGCGACTGCAGAAATCCATGGTACAGAGGGAGCCAGCTGTCATGTTACATGTCACGGTGGCACAGTGGTTAGCACTGCTACCTCATAGCACCAGGGTCCCAGGTTCGATTCCAGCCTTGGGTGACTGTCTGTGTGGAATTTGTACGTTCTCCCTGTGTCTGCGTGGGTTTCCTCCGGGTGCTCCGGTTTCCTCCCACAATCCAAAGATGTGCAGGTTAGGTGGATTTGCCATGCTAAATTGCCCACAGTGTTAGGTGCATTAGTCAGAGGAAAATGGGTCTGGGTGGGTTACTCAGAGGGTCGGTGTGGACTTATTGGGCCAAAGGGCCTGTTTCCACACTGTAGGGAACCTAATCTAATCTAAATGTTAACATGCAGGAAGTGAATGTTAACTCGTTGGCGCAACATCAAGGGCTGAAGGTGCTGTAATGTTCTACATTCTATATTCTAAATAAGTCAGACATGTCCTCCTGACTCTGTGATTAGATTATGATTTTCCAAATGGTCTATTATGACTTCTTAATGATTGATCCCCAAATCTTTTCCAACAATAGATGTTAGCCTAATTGGGCTGTACTTACTTGTTTTTTCCCCCTCCCCCACTTCCAGTTTCAGTAGGGGGGTCACATTAGCAGTTTTCCAATTCTCCAGAATCCAATGATTTTTTGGAAAATTATAACCAAAACATCCACTATGTCTGTTGCTACCTCTTTCAGATGCTAATTTTACATATCAGCTTACATATTTTAGATTAGATTAGATTACTTACAGTGTGGAAACAGGCCCTTCGGCCCAACAAGTCCACACCGACCCGCCGAAGCGCACCCACCCATACCCATTCCCCTACATTTAACACTACGGACAATTTAGCGTGGCCAATTCACCTAACCTGCACATTTTTGGACTGTGGGAGGAAACCGGAGCACCCGGAGGAAACCCACGCAGACAAGGGGAGAATGTGCAAACTCCACACAGTCAGTCGCCTGAGGCGGGAATTGAACCCGGGTCTCTGGCGCTGTGAGGCAGCAGTGCTAACCACTGTGCCACCGTGCCGCATCTTCTCAACTTTTATCTTCCTCCTGGGAAAAAAACTCTGTCAGTTTATTCCACATACGAACCCACCCTCTACATGAGAAAGTTGCTCTTCAAGTCAGTTTTAAACCTTTCTCTTGTCATCTTAAAAATATGCACCTTAGTTTTGAACTCCTCCATCCTCTGGTAAAAGACCTTTGCTATTCACCTTATCTATTTGACTCATGATTTTATATTACTCTATAAAGGTCACCCCTCAATCTCCTATGTTCCAGTGAAAAATGTCCCAGCTTCTCCTGATAACTCAAACACTCTAGTCTTGGCCACATCCTGGTACATCTTTTCTGAAGCATCTCCACTGCAAATAATCTACCAAATTGGACAAAATGTAAATCTTTCATGTTTTACAAAGGCCAATGATGACCCTTCTGAGCCTGTCTTTTCTCTAACTCCAGTAATGCCTATTATCCTGATGCTTTTGATTACCAAGACAGGATACATCATTGGATAAGGAAAGGGGAGACAGAGTCTTAACATTCCAGTCATGTAACAAATACTCATTACAATACTCCAAGTACTGCTGAGTCAAATGCTGATGCAGCTTGAGTAGGTCTTAGCATTATGTTGACCTGCCTTTGTAATGCGCTTTAAAATCATATTTGCCAATTCAATGCCCTTGTCCTGATAATTAAGAATCAAAACATGCAGCTCAAGAAAACATGTTCTCCCGTTTAGTTTCCTTTGGTCTGGCACTGCAGAGGAACAGAGATTGAGGACAGATGATAAACTGCTGCCGGGCCTCTGCTAAAATTGTTGGTATCAACCAAAAAGAATTGCTTGCAGATATTCCTCTTCACTATTCATCTCTCTTCACAAGGGAGCAGTGAGTCACATTTGCTTTCCAATTTGAATATATGAGAACATCTCACTAAACTGAAAAGCACAATTAATAAAAAATGATAACTAAAATATTTATCAATTCACAACAACTCAAGTATACTTCAACAGAAAGAGATCATGGGGGCGACACGGTGGCTCAGTGGTTAGCACTGCTGCCTCACAGCGCCAGGGACCGAGGTTCAATTCCAGCCTTGGGCGAATGTGGAGTTTGCACATTCTCCCAGTGTCTGCGTGAGTTTCCTCCAGGTGCTCCGGTTTCCTCCCATAGTCACAAAGACAAGCGGGGCAACTACAGACCGGTGAGCCTGACCTCGGTGGTGGGCAAGTTGTTGGAGGGAATCCTGAGGGACAGGATGTACATGTATTTGGAAAGGCAAGGACTGATTAGGGATAGTCAACATGGTTGTGTGCATGGGAAATCATGCCTCACAATGTTGATTGAGTTTTTTGATGAAGTAACAAAGGAGATTGATGAAGGCAGAGCAGTAGATGTGATCTATATGGACTTCAGTAAGGCATTCGACAAAGTTCCCCATGGGAGACTGATTAGCAAGGTTAGATCTCATGGAATACAGGGAGAACTAGCCATTTGGATACAGAACTGGCTCAAAGGTAGAAGAGGGTGGTGGTGGAGGGTTGTTTTTCAGACTGGAGGCCTGTGACCAGTGGAGTGCCACAAGAATCGGTGCTGGGCCCTCTACTTTTTGTCATTTACATAAATGATTTGAATGCGAGCAAAAGAGGTACAGTTAGTAAGTTTGCAGATGATGCCAAAATTGGAGGCAAAGTGGACAGCGAAGAGGGTTATCTCAGATTATAACAGGATCTTGACCAGATGGGCCAATGGGCTGAGAAGTGGCATTTGGAGTTTAATTCAGATAAATGTGAGGTGCTGCATTTTCGGAAAGCAAATCTTAGCAGGATTTATACACTTAATGGTAAGGTCCAAGGGAATGTTGCTGAATAAAGAGACCTTGGAATGCAGGCTCATAGCTCCTTGAAAATTGAGTCACAGGTAGATAGGATAGTGAAGAAGGCATTTGGTATGCTTTCCTTTATTGGTCAGAGTATTGAGTACAGGAGTTGGGAGGTCATGTTGCGGCTGTATAGGACATTGGTTAGGCCACTGTTGGAATATTGCGTACAATTCTGATCTCCTTCCTATCGGAAAGATGTTGTGAAACTTGAAAGGGTTCAGAAAAGATTTACAAGGATGTTGCCAGGATTGGAGGATCTGAGCTACAGGGAGAGGCTGAACTGGCTGGGGCTGTTTTCCCTGGAGCGTCGGAGGCTGAGGGGTAACCTTATAGACGTTAACAAAATTATGAGGGGCATGGATAGGATAAATAGACAAAGTCTTTTCCTTGGGGTCGGGGAGTCCAGAACTAGAGGGCATAGGTTTAGGGTGAGAGGGGAAAGATATAAAAGAGACCTAAGGGGTACATTTTTCACGCAGAGGGTGGTACGCGTATGGAATGAGCTGCCAGAGGTTGTGGTGGAGGCTGGTACAATTGCAACATTTAAGAGGCGTTTGGATGGGTAAAGGAATAAGAAGGGTTTGGAGGGATATGGGCCAGGTCCTGGCAGGGGGGACTAGATTGGGTTGGGATATCTGGTCGGCATGGACGGGTTGGACCGAAGGTTCTGTTTCCATGCTGTACATCTCTATGACTCTATGTGTAAGTCAGGTGAATTGGCCTGCTAAATTGCCCATAGTGCTAGGTGCATTAATCAGAGGGAAATGGACCAGGATGGGTTACTCTTCGGAGGGTCAGTGTGGACTTGATGGGCCGAAGGGCCTGTTTCCACACTGTAGGGAATCCAATCTTTAAAAAAACCCTGGATTTCCCTCTCTAATGGGACTGTGGGTATAACTACACAATGTGGACTGCAGTGCTTCAAGAAGGCACATCATCAGCACCTTTCCAGGGCAATTCAGAATGGGCAATAAATGCTTGCCTAACGAATGACACCCACATGCCATAAAAAGGCTCCACATGTACACTGATTTCATTTGGTTTTAACTCAAGTTCCCTCCTCTTGACCCCTCCACTCTCTTTAAATTGACAAACTGCTTGTCCAACATCCAGTAATGGGCCATCAGAAACCACATCTCACTAAATATCAGAGGAGCCAGTTGTAGTGAGAACTGTGTCTGTGTGTCCACAGAGACAGGGTACCTGAAAGAATCTTCCAAGGCCATTCTCATGTATCTTGCTTGAATTGAAGTTAAAGTTATTGTCACATGTACCAAGGCACAGTGAAAAGCTTTGCCTTGCGAGCAATACAGGCAGATCACAGAGTTAAATAGCATAGATAAGTAAATAATAGGTAAATAGCAGTAAAAACAAAAATACAGGTACAGGCGAATGTTAAGAGTTTGTGAGTCCATTCAGTATTCTAACAATAGTCGGGTAGAAACTGTTTCAAAACCAACTGGTGTGTGTTCAGGCTTCTGTGCCTTCTCCCCGATGGTAGAGGTTGTAGAAAAACATTGCCAGGGTGGGATGGACCTTTGAGAATGCTGGCGGCCTTTCCTTGACAGTGGACCTGGTAGATGGATTCTATAGATGGAAGGTTGGCCTTTGTGATTGTCCGTGCTGAGTTCACCTCTCTCTGTAACTGTCTCCAAACTGGAATGGTACAGTTGCCGTCCCAGGTTGTTATAAATCCAGACAGAATGCTCTCGATGGCACACCTATAAAAGTTGGCATGGGTATTCGCCGTCATGCCAAATTTCCTCAGCTGCCTGAGGAAGAAGAGATGTTGTTGTGCCTTTGTAACCAGTGCGTCCACATGAAGAGTCCAAGAAAGCTTGTTGTGGATGACCACTCCTCACATGACCTGCCAAAAGCACCTCCATATGTTTTATTTGGTCAACCAGCTCATTTTTGAATCTCCAATACTTTAGTTAAAAATGTCCAATGATATAAAATAATTTTCCTTTGAATTATCTCAGTATTTGCTCATAGTGATATTCAAGAGATCATCCTTAAATTCCAGGAAAATCTCACAAGATTGGCAACCCCAGCAAAGCTGGTATAGTAAGTTGAACAGAGAAAATATTGATGAAGGGCTTTTGCCCGAAACGTCGATTTCGAAGCTACTTGGATGCTGCCTGAACTTCTGTGCTCTTCCAGCACCACTAATCCAGAGAAAATATTAAGTTTTTCACAAAAAGAATCCTTTTTGAATCCTTGAAAATTCCTTTTTTGTTGCAGGTCTAGGAAAACTTGTAAAAGAACAGAAGCTAGTGTGCAACACAGCTGCATTTAAATTGGTTTTGTAGTAGCTCTAACTGACTTGAGAAGCCCCTAATTTCCCATCCTTTCCAGCATTTGTTTTCAGCAATCACTTCCTAAAAATAGATAGTCCATGGCTGCAGCCAAATCAAAATATATATTCGAAATGGAAATTTAGTCGGTGTACAAATCAATAATTAACTTCTGGGTAACATTTTGCACACAGATAAAATCATTTTAACAGAAAATAAGGTATCCTTTATATTAAATCAAAATATTTCTTTTTAAAAAGCAGTACATGTGGCTGTTTGAAAAAGGAGTATATATACGAGGATGTTCTTCATAAAACCCATCTCCTGCACATTGCAAAATATTAAATTTATTTCTGGAACAGCATAACACGTTAGTTTAGTGTTAACCATGAATTTAATAAAGTGAAAATATTTTTTGAATTGCAACGTCTGTTTGTGTTTATTCACCAAACAAGCATAAATAACAGATTTCAAAAGTTCACATTATTATGCAAAATATTTATTATACGTGTCATATAGGAGAATAACGTATTGCTGCTATGGCCTTTCCACAACCACTCCAAATAATGTCTATGAAACTTCAAGTGTCTGATTTTGCAAAGCAATATTTAGTCAAAATTACTATTATCTGCTCACTATAGTGTACCATTACATTGACTATATTTACTCACTAACCATATGAGAATTTTTCCAAATTATTTTCATTACGTGGGTGCTGCTGGCAAGGCATTTTTTTTTAAACTGAGAAAAACAAAAATTGCGGGAAAAGCTCAGCAGGTCTTGCAGCATCTGGGGAAACAAATCAGAGTTAATGTTTTGGATCGAGTGTCCCTTCCTCAGAACTGATGTAGCTAGGAAAATGTCAGTGTTTATGCAGACGATAGGATGGGGGAGGGGTAAGGAGTAAACTGATAGGTGGGGAAAGACCCCAAAGAGAGAGAACAGTTGGCTAAACAAAAGGAGTGGATAACGATCCACATAGGAGGGTAAAAAAGCGACAGTCCCCATTGATAGCTCTTCACCCTCCTAGCCAGATCATTATCCACTCCTTTGTCTGTCCAACTGTTCTTTCTTTGTGGGCTCTATCCCCACTTACTCATTAATCCTCCCCGCCCCCCCCCCCCCCCCCCCCCCCCGCATCCTATCCTCTGCAGGTAAAGTGACATTTTCCTAGCTACCATCAGTTCTGTGGAAGGGTTACTTGACTCAAAATGTTAACTCTGCTTTCTCTCCACAGATGCTGCCAGATCCGTTTAGCTTTTCCAGCAATTTCTGTTTTTGTTTCTTATATACACCATCCGCAGTTCTTTCAGTTTGTATTTATTACTGAGCCCTGGTTACGCTATAGGTAATGACGGCAGGCCTTCGTAAATGTTGCAAATCATAAGAGCGTTCCAAGATGTTGGTGCAGTGATAAAAGAATAGCAGTATATACCCGAGTCATAGTGGTTTATGGTTTAATGGGGTACTTGGATTTGTTCCCATCCTACGCCTGTTCTTGCTATTTTAAGTAGTATGGGTCAAAGGTTTGGGAACAGATAACCTTGTTAAGTTTTGGAATGAATCATGTCTATAGTGCACACTGCAGCAAAAGTAAGCTATTGGTAGATACATTACTTCATTGCTATTTTGCAGTAAGGTACCGTTAAGGTACAATTTAACACTGTGACATCAAGAAACCTCAGTAAACAGAAGTCATTAATAAGTAAATGACTTGAATTCATAACTGATACAAAAGAAGAGGGTTATTGTATTGTTGGATGCCAATTATTGCTGCCTTAGGAGTTCCTTCTGACAGGGTCAAAATTCAACCATCTTCAACTGCTTCATCAATGTCCGTCCCATCACAAAATCAGAAAAACAATACTTACTCATGGTTGCAGGATTCAGTTCTAGCTGCAAATCCTCAAACAATGAAGCAAACCTTACTGGCAAATAAAGGCAAAATACTGTGGACGCTGGAAATCTGAAACAAAGACAGTGAATGTTGGAGAAACTCAGCAGGTCTGGAAGCATCTGTGAACGGAGAAACAGAGTTAACACTGAGTCTGGCATGACTTGAAAACTTCTTCTGTTTGGAACAAGTCATAGCAGACTCAAAATGGTAACTCTGCCTCTCTCTCTCTCTCTCTACAGTTCCTGCCAGACCTGCTGAGCTTCTCTATGTCATTACCTCATTCCTCCAGACCTTGCACCGTTCACCATTAGATTGATAATGTTTACACCACATGAGCAATGGGCAAAGGCCATCTCCAAAGAGTTTTTAAAGAACTGTCTTGACATTTGTTAAGATGGTGTCTTTTTTATTTTGTATTTTCAAAAACTGTGGACTGAAATGAAAAAGAACTTTGGCTGCAGTTTTCAAAGCAAGTAACCCAATGGCAGGCATTGTAAACAACTGTTATAACAAATAGTAATGGAGGTTCACCTTGTAAACAACCTGGAGCTGAGTGCATGTACTGATAGAGCTCATGGGGTGGCACGGTGGCTCAGTGGTTAGCACTACTGCCTCAAAGCACCAGGGGCCCAGGTCTGATTCCAGCCTTGGACGATTGTCTGTGTGGAGTTTGCATATTCTCCCCATGTAGAGCAGTAGGGGAATGGGTCTGGGTGGATTATTGTTCAGATTGGTTAATAAGTCTTTTATCATTGCATTAAATAGAATCATAGAATCCCTGCAGTGTGGAAACAGGGCATTTGGTCCAATGAGTTAACACTGACCCTCTGAAGAGCAGCCCATCTAGACCCAGACCCAATCCCTTCCCTCTCTCTGTAACACTGCATTTCCCATGGCTAATCCATGTAGCCTGTACATCCTTGGACACTGTGGGTAATTTAGCATGGCCAATCCAGCTAACCTGCACATCTTTGGATTTTATTGGACTGTGGAAGGAAACCAGAGCACCTGGAGGAAACCCACATAGGCATGGGGAGACCATGCAAACTCACACAGACAGTCATTCGAGGTTGGAATCGAACCTGAGCCCCTGGCACTATGAGGCAGCATTGCTAAACACTGTGATGCCCCATCGAGACAGCAACAGTTATCAATGACAGTGACATTTTCCTTGTCAACAACTGTTTTTGATTGAATATCTTCAAGTTGGAAACAAGTTATAGAGACAAAGAGAGAGAAAAGGGAGTGTACAGATCTTGTCTCAGCACAGAAGATGTATCTGCTCTGCAGTCAAAAACAGTTTAAGCCTGAAGAAACTAGTGACCTTTTCAAGAACAGTTGCTGTAAGATGCGACTTTTGAATTGATAAGTCAGTGACATTTCCTAAATGCATTAGTTACACTGCACTTCCTACAAACTGTGGAAGCATCCAGTGAAAGACATCTGAACAACAAGGAGGTGAGCCAGCTGAAAAAAGATCATCTCAACACTGGAACTGGGAAGCCAAGATGACTGAACTGATTTTTCTATATTTCTACTTCCAGTAATAATCTATTTTCCCCATTTGTTTACCTGTGAGTATGTGTGTATGTAAAGGGAATTTATAAGTGGATTAGAGCTTTAGTTAGTAGTGTTGTATACCAATGGTTTATATCTGATTACCTGGAGCAATAGTCTAATTGCTTGAAATAAATAATAATTTTTGGATTGTACAGAAACCTGGCCCATGCTTTCTATAAATCTTGGTCAGAAAATCAGGAAAATTGGGATGCATACGCATTTAAAATCAAACCTTAGTATTTGGTACAACTCCAGGATTACTGTGGCTCGATTTATGGCATGCTACTCCAATCATTATTTCAGTACTTAATTGTTTGTGAGATTTCATAATAAGTAACTGAAATAAAGAAACCTTATAAGATTTACTCACAATACCAAGTTAATGCTTGAGGTATGTAAACAAATGTTCTTGAATTTAAGGAAGTAACCTAGGCATTAAATTCGAAACGTGTGGCGCTGGAAAAACACAACAGGTCAAGCAGCATCTGAGGAGCGGGAAAATTAAAGTTTCAAGGCATAAGCCCTTCATCAGGAATGTGGCTTATGCCTTAAACATCGACTGTCCTGCTCCTCGGATGCTGCCTAACCTGCTGTGCTTTTCCAGCACTGCACTTTTTGACTCTGATCCCCAGCCTCTGCAATTCTTACTTTCTCCTAGGCAGGGAATTCAAAAGTGTTAGGCAGAGCAGTTTTGATGGTGGACAAAAGAATTAGAAGCTGTCTGAGAAATTATTCTCTTTGAGGAATTTAAAAACTCACTACCTTCTGTAATAAAGAACCTCATATTGAGGACAAAAGAGTTGCAGCTACTACCGACAGGCAATAATAATGTTGGATGATTATGAATTAATCCATAAAATTTTCCATCCCCTTAAATTCCACAGTGATAGAAAATGGAAGAGTGAAAGGAAAGCAAGCAGCCAAGGTAAGGAATGGATAAAAAAGGAATATGCCAAGATCTTCTCCTCAAATCAAGAAGGAAAGTACTGATGGTGGAAGTGAAAGCCAGAAGCCAAAATGTTTCCACTGGTAAGGTCCTGGGGAGTGTTGCTGAACAAAGAGACCTTGGAGTGCAGGTTTAGAGTTCCTTGAAAGTGGAGTCGCAGGTAGATAGGATAGTGAAGGAGGTGTTTGGTATGCTTTCCTTTATTGGTCGGGGCATTGAGTATAAGAGTTGGGAGGTCATGTTGCGGCTGCACAGGACATTGGTTCGGCCAATTTTGGAATATTGCATGCAATTCTGGTCTCCTTCCTATTGGAAAGATGTTGTGAAACTTGAAAGGGTTCAGAAAAGATTTACAAGGATGTTGCCAGGGTTGGAGGATTTGAGCTATAGAGAGAGGTTGAATGGGATAGGGCTGTTTTCCCTGGAACATCAGAGGCAGGGGTGACCTTTCAGAGGTTTATAAAATCATGAGGGGCATGGATAGGGTAAATAGACAAAGTCTTTTCCCTGAGGTGGGGAGTCCAGAACCAGAGGGCATAGCTTTACGGTGAGAGGGGAAAGATATAAAAGAGACCTAAGGGCCAACTTTTTCACGCAGAGGGTGGTATGTGCATGGAATGAGCTGCCAGAGGAAGTGGTGGAGGCTAGTACAATTACAACATTTAAAAGGATATATGAATAGGAAGGGTTTGGAGGAATATGGGCTGGGTGCTGGCAGGTGGGACTAGATTGAGTTGGGATATCTGGTCGGCATGGACAAGTTGGACCGAAGGGTGTGTTTCCGTGCTGTACCTCTCTGACTTTATGACTCTATGTAATGAGGTGGGTCACATCCTGACAGAACTGATCTGTAAAATCCACAAACTACCAAGTAAACAAAACTAAAATCTTTACTGAACCTCATCTACATCAAGAAACACTTGAGAGAATTCACACCACTGTCCTTCAGAAGGCCAAGCCTGCTTTCACAGAGTGATTTTGGAGTGATCCCACAGATTCAAATGTGGAAGCACCCAGAGAGAACAGTAACAGAGAAGGTATCAAACAATAGCCATTTCTCCTTTTCAACTAAGCAAGATTACTGTAGAAACTCAACAATTCAACAAGGATTTTCCTGGGAAGGAACCAAGGGATCAGTTAAAGTGTGTTTGCTTTAACGCAAGGAGTATCAGGAATAAAAGTGATGAACTTAGAGCATGGATCAGTACCTGGTGATATGATGTTGTGGCCATAACAGAGACATGGGTTTCTCAGGGGCAAGAATGGTTGCTGGATGTTCCAGGGTTTACAGCATTTAAAATGAATGGGGGGGGGGGGGGGGGGGGGGGGGGGGGGAGAAGAGGAGGCGGTGAAGCACTACTAATCAGAGAGGATATCACAGCTACAGAAGCTTCCATTGTTGAGGAAGATCTGCCTACTGAGTCAGTATAGGTGGAAATTAGGAACAGCAAGGGAGCAGTCACCTCATTCGGGGTTTACTACAGGCCCCTCAATAGCAGCAGGGAGATTGAAGAAAGCATAGGTTGGCAGATTTTGGAAAAGTGTGGACGTAGTAGGGTTGTGAAAGTGGGTGACTTTAATTTTCCCAATATTGATTGGAACTTTCTTCGAGCAGAAGATTTGAATGGAGCTGTTTTTGGAGAAAGTGAGGACTGCAGATGCTGGAGATCAGAGCTGAAAAATGTGTTGCTGGAAAAGCGCGGCAGATCAGGCAGCATCCAAGGAGCAGGAGGATCGACATTTCGGGCATGAGCCCTTCTTCAGGAATGAGGAAAGTGTGCAAGACAGGCTAAGATAAAGGGTAGGGAGGAGGGACTTGGGGGAGGGGCGTTGGAAATGCAATAGGTGGAAGGAGGTCAAGGTGAGGGTGATAGGCTGGAGTGGGGGTGGGAGCGGAGAGATCAGGAAGAAGATTGCAGGTTAGGAAGGCGGCGCTGAGTTCGAGGGTTGGGACTGAGACAAGGTGGAGGGAGGGGAAATGAGGAAACTGGAGAAATCTGAGTTCATCCCTTGTGGTTGGAGGGTTCCTAGGTGGAAGATGAGGCACTCTTCCTCCAGCCGTCATGTTGCTATGGCCTGGCGATGGAGGAGTCCAAGGACCTGCATGTCCTTGGTGGAGTGGGAGGGGGAGTTGAATAGTTGAGCCATGGGGTGGTTGGGTTGGTTGGTCCGGGTGTCTCAGAGGTGTTCTCTGAAACATTTCGCAAGTAGGCGGCCTGTCTCCCTCTATATTGCTGACTGACTTGCTGCGCTTTTCCAGTAACACATTTTCAGCTCTGGAGCTGTTTTTGTAAGGTATGTTCAGGAGGGTTTCCTAACTCAGTACGTTGACAGGCCGACGAGGGGAGAGGCCATCTAGACTTGGTGCTCGGAAACGAGCCAGGGCAGGTATCAGATCTTGTGGTGGGAGAGCATTTTGGTGATAGTGACCACAACTGCCTCACATTCTACATAGCTATGGAGAAGGAGAGAATTAGGCAAAATGGGAGGATTTTAATTGGGGAAGAGGAAACTATGATGCGATTAGACATGAGTTAGGAAGCATGGACTGGGAGCAATTGTTCCATGGTAAAGGCACTATAGACATGCGGAGACTGTTTAAGGAACAGTTGTTGCGAGTGATGAATAAATATGTCCCTCTGAGACAGGCAAGAAGGGGTAAGATAAAGGAACCTTGGATGACGAGAGCGGTGGAGCGTCTTGTCAAAAGGAAGAAGGTAGCTTACATAAGGTGGAGGAAGCTAGGGTCAAGCTCAGCTCTAGAGGATTACAGGCAAGTGAGGTAGGACCTCAAAAATGGTCTGAGGAGAGCCAGGAGGAGGCACAAGAAAGGCTTGGCAGAATGGATTAGGGAGAACATAAAGGCATTTTACACTTATATGAGGAATAAGAGAATGGTCAAAGAAAGAGTAGGGCTGATCAAGGATAGCATAGGGAGTCTGAGGAGGTCAGGGAAGCCCTAAATGAGTTTTTTGCTTCTGAATTTACGAAAGAAACGAACTTTGTAGTGAATGAAACCTTTGAAGAGCAGGTGTACATGCTGGAATGGATAGAGATAGAGGAAGCTAATGTGCTGAAAATTTTTTCAAACATTTAAGATTGACAAGTCGCCAGGCCCGGACCAGACTTGTCCTCGGGAAACGAGAAATGCGATTGCTTTGCCACTTACGAAGATCTTTGCATCCTCGCTCGCCACTGGAATCGTACCTGAGGACTGGAGAGAGGCAAATGTAATTCCTCTCTTAAAGAAAGAAAATAGGGAAATCCCCAGCAATTACAGACCAGTAAGTCTCACGTCTGTCGTCTGCAAGGCGTTAGAAAGGATTCTGAGGGATAGGATTTATGACCATCTGGAAGAGCATGGCTTGATTAAATGCAGTCAACATGGCTTTGTGAGGGGCAGGTCATGCCTCACAAACCTTATCGAGTTCTTTGAGGATGTGACTAGAAAAGTTGATGAGGGTCGAGCTGCGGATGTGTTGTATATGGACTTTAGCAAGGCATTTGGTAAGGTTCCCTATGGTAGGCTCATTCAGAAGGTCAGGAGGAATGGGATACAGGGGAACTTAGCTGTCTGGATACAGAATTGGCTGGCCAACAGAAGACAGCGAGTGGTAGTAGAAGGAAAATATTCTGCCTGGAAGTCAGTGGTGAGTGGTGTTCCATAGGGCTCTGTCCTTGGGCCTCTACTGTTTGTAATTTTTATTAATGACTTCGATGAGGGGATTGAAGGATGGGTCAGCAAGTTTTCAGATGACACAAAGGTTGGAAGTGTAGTTGACAGTATAGAGGGCTGTTGTAGGCTGCAGCGGGACATTGACAGGATGCAGAGATGGGCTGAGAGGTGGCAGATGGAGTTCAACCTGGATAAATGCGAGGTGATGCATTTTGGAAGGTCAAATTTGAAAGCTGATTACAGGATTAAGGATAGGATTCTTGGCAGTGTGGAGGAACAGAGGGATCTTGGTGTGCAGGTACATAGATTCCTTAAAATGGCCACCCAAGTGGACAGGGTTGTTAAGAAAGCATATGGTGTTTTGGCTTTCATCAACAGGGGAATTGAGTTTAAGAGTCGTGAGATCTTGTTGCAGCTCTATAAAACTTTGCTTAGACCGTACTTGGAATACTGCATCCAGTTCTGGTCACCCTACTATAGGAAAGATGTGGATGCTTTGGAGAGGGTTCAGAGGAGGTTTACCAGGATGCTGCCTGGACTGGAGGGCTTATCTTATGAAGAGAGGTTGACTGAGCTCTGACATTTTCCATTGGAGAAAAGGAGGTGGAGAGGGGACCTAATTGAGGTATACAAGATAATGAGAGGCATAGATAGAGTCGATAGCCAGAGACTATTTCCCAGGGCAGAAATGGCTAACACAAGGGGTCATAGTTTTAAGCTGGTTGGAGGAAAGTATAGAGGAGATGTCAGAGGCGGGTTCTTTACACAGAGTTGTGAGAGCATGGAATGCGTTGCCAGCAGCAGTTGTGGAAGCAAGGTCATTGGGGACATTTAAGAGACTGCTGGACATGCATATGGTCACAGAAATTTGAGGGTGCATACATGAGGATCAATGATCGGCACAACATCATGGGCTGAAGGGCCTGTTCTGTGCTGTACTGTTCTATGTTCTATCTGTGTTCTATTCTGAAAAATAGTCATGGCTTGACTAATTTGTGGCTTCTGTCTAACAGACATGAGATTGACTCTCTTACTTAATTAGGAACAGATAACAAATACTGATCTTGAGGATGGCACATACTGCTGCTACTGAACTTGAACACATCTCAACCATGTATCTCTAAGAATGAACAACATCAATTCAACATACGTTTGTGGCCGATTCGCTGAAGGTAACAAATGGTGAATGAAAAAGGCGATACTGTTCTGGAAGAGGCCTTTGCCTGTATAATGTTACATTCACTTTCCAGCATTAGCAGTAAGCCTCTGCAGGCTGCGCACTTCCCTCTTAAATCAGAATTCAGCTGCCTGACCTCTAACTCACTCCTTATGTGGCAGCTGGCCAATTATATGAACAATTGTAGTGATGACTGCCCACCCAGCATGGATCTCTGCTAGATAATTTCCATTAAATGTGCATGCACAAATAACAGATGTGAACCCCTGCTGGAATTGTCTCTGTATGTTAATCAATTTGACTCAAGTTAATAAGGATAACAATCTTCATGGATGTCCCATTCAGTTCTGGAGCGCAAAGAGATGGCTCCCTACTGTCCAAATGGTTTCAGACCCAATAAAAATGGTGTTTAGAATCCTGGAATATAATTCTGCATCAAGACGATCTTATTGTATAAATAGAAAATTGTTCCTGTGCAAAACAGACAGAACTCCCAAAAACTTGTTAAATAGTTGCATTTCCCTCAGGTAAAGTCACCATTGTGCCAGAGGACAAAAGGCCCAGTCTCTCATTAGCGAGAGACAACTGGTAGTGAGTTTAACTTGAGCATCACAATGCCCTGGGTGAAGGCGAGATTGAGAAGTCATTTACCTAAAGCCAGAATAAAGGGCAAATATCTTTAATGTAGCTTCCACTATAAGCCTACCCTATAGAACAAACTCACAAAATTTATTGTATCTAGGTATGATAGATACTTAGAAAAGCATTTGTGTCCTGTGGAAAGAACTGGCCAGAGAAATGGAGAAAGTACAGCCTTTCCAAACTTGATCCTGCAATACCACCATGCAATTAGATCACTATAAATTGACAGCTGTCAAATCTCACTAGTCCATGGCCTCCGTTTCCAGCCACTTGGAAGAACATTGTCATAATTACTGCAGTCACTGAAGATGTTTTATAACCATTAGTTCTAGGCATGTGGTGTACCGTTCTAAAAATAGAACCTAAGCAAAAATAATTCAATATTTCATTAAAAAAACTTCAGCATCAAATTTGGCCAAAAGAATAAAAAGGAAATGGCATTTCACCTGAAATATTGATGCAAACATAAATGCATTTCAAAATAGCTAATATTTATGATTCATTTATCAAAACATACCAATAAGAAATCACAAGTTCAGATATTCCAGGAACACTTTACTGAAGTAGTTGGTTAGTTTAACTTTAAAATCTATTGCATAATTTCTTACAACAGTGGGTCACATAACAGAACATTTGGTACAGGGATATAAGCTTATTGCATTACAGCAATTGGACAAGTCAAACAAGAGTATTGAGTATAGGAGTTGGGAGGCCATGTTGCAGCTGTACAGGACATTGGTCAGGCCACTGTTGGAATATTGCGTGTAATTCTGGTCTCCTTCCTATTGGAAAGATGTTGTGAAACTTGAAAGGGTTCAGAAACGATTTACAAGGATGCTGCCAGGGTTGGAGGATCTGAGCTACAGGGAGAGGCTGAACAGGCTGGGGCTGTTTTCCCTGGAATGTTAGAAGCTGATGGGTGACCTTATAGAGGTTTACAAAATTATGAGGAGCATGGATAGGATAAATAGACAAAGTCTTTTCCCTGGGATCGGGGAGTCCAGAACTAGAGGGCATAGGTTTAGGGTGAGAGGGGAAAGATATAAAGGAGACTTAAGGGGCAATTTTTTCATGCAGAGGGTGGTAAGTGTATGGAACGAGCTGCCAGAGGATGTGGTGGAGGCTGGTACAATTGCAACATTTAAGAGGCATTTGGATGGGTATATGAATAGGAAGAGTTTGGAGGGCCAGGTGCTGGCAGGTGGGACTAGATTGGGTTTGGGTATCTGGTTGGCATGGACAGGTTGGACTGAAGGGTTTGTTTCCATGCTGTGCATCTCTGTTACTCTATTCTTTGACCAGAAGAAGAAAACAGCAATATTTTAGAGTTCACATAATGAATTACTGGCTTGTGAATAGTGACATGAATTTTAGAAATGTATTAAAATTTACAAAAATGACCATGATTTAGGAGTAAAGAAAATAACATCTTTCCCTTCACTACTTTGTCGGGATAAATTTAAATGTCTGTCCATTAAGTACTTTGTGGATATAATTGCAGAGAGAAGGCTGGGAGTCATAGAGATATATCGCATGGAAACAGACCCTTCAGTACAACTTGTCCACGCTGACCAGATATCTTAAATTAATCTAATCCCATTTGCTAGCATTTTGCCCATATCCCTCTAAACCCTTCCTATTCATGTACCCATCCAGATGCCTTTTAAATACTGCAATTGTACCAGCCTCCACCACTTTCTCTGGCAGTTCATTCCATATGCGCACCATCTTCTGCGTGAAAAAGTTGCCCTTTAGGTCCCTTTCAAATCTTTCCCCTCTCACCTCAAACCTATGTCCTCTAATTTTGGACTCCCCCAACTCCAGGGAAGAATGCCTCCGCTATTCACCCTATCCATGCCCATCATAATTTTATAAACCTCTAAAACATCACACCTTAGCCTCCAATGCTCCACGGAAAATAGCCTTAGTCTATTCAGTCTCTCCCTATAGCTCAAATCCCCCAACCCTGGCAACATCTTTGTAAATCTTTTCTGAACAGTTACAAGTTTCACAACATCCTTCTAGGGAGACCTGAAATGAATGCTGTATTCCAAAAGTGGCTTAACCGGTGTCCTGCAACCCAACTCTTATACTCAATACTCTAACCAATAAAGGAAAGCACATTAAACATCTTCTTCACTATCCTATCTACCTGCAACTCTAGATTAGATTACTTACAGTGTGGAAGTTGGCCCTTCAGCCCAACAAGTCCACACTGACCCACCGAAGCGTATACCACCCAGACCCATACTCCTACATTTACCCCTTCACCTAACACTACGGGCAATTTAGCATGGCTAATTCACCTAACCTGCACATCTTTGGATTGTGGGAGGAAACCAGAGCACCCGGAGGAAACCGACGCAGACACGGGGAGAATGTGCAAACTCCACACAGAGAGTCGCCTGAGGCAGGAATTGAACCCGGGTCTCTGGCGCTGTGAGGCAGCAGTGCTAACCACTGTGCCACCATGCCGCCCACTCGCAAGGAACTATGAGCCTGCACACCAAGATCTCTTTGTTTAGCAACACTCCCCAGGACTTTACTTTTAACTGTATAAATCTTGCTCTGATTTACCTTTACAAAATGAAGCAGCTCACATTTATCTAAATTAACCGAGGACTCCATAACTATGGCTCACAGTCAAAGGACATGGAGAAGGTCATTTATGACTGAGATGAGAAATTTCTTTGCCCAGAGACTGGCGAGTCTCTGGATTTCTTTGCAACACAAAACTGTTAAGGCCAAAACACTTAATGCTTTCAAGGTGTTAGATACCGTTCTTAGGGCTAAAGGGATCAAAGGGTATAGAGAGAAAGCAGGAACAGGGTACAGAGTTGGATGTTCAGGCATGAACATATTGCTGGAGCAGGCTCAAAGAGCCAAATAACCTACTCCAATTTTCTATGTTTCTTCTTCATTATGGGTGAAAAATCAAAGTATTCAACCACAACTATGTATTGCCTAGCCCCAGCATCATCTTCTCTCATATTCCTGCAGACATCAGGCTATGAGCAATACCACTGCAATCATTTTGTCATTCATCAGCTGATACAGTCCATTCAGCAAGGCCAAGAAAACATTCAGGCTCAGACAGATATGTAGCCACTAACATTCGCACCACATTCAACAGGCAATCTCCCATACAGGAGAATCTAATCATCTTCAACAGCATTGCCATCATTGACTCTCTCAATATCTGGAGGGAGAGTGGGTGGAAAATTAACTGAATAAATACCGTCACTCCAAAAACAAGGCAGAAGTTTGAAATTCTACAACAAGCAACATACCTCTGGGCTTCCCAAAGCCTGTCCATCATTTATTTGAATTTTCAGGAGCATACATTTGAGAGAACATCAGAATACTCTCTACTTGCCAGGATTAGTGCAGCTTAAAAAGCACTGAAGAAGCTTGGCACTAGTACGTCCTCACTTCAACGATCTTTAGCTGCCTCATCATCAACCATTTTTCTATAGTGAAGTCAGAAGTGGGAATGTTCACTCATGATTGCAGAATGTTCAGCACATTCACGAATCCTCAGATTCTGAAGCTGTCCATGTCTTATTACAGCAAGACTGGGCAGATAAACTAGAATCGAAGTCAAAAATCAACTGTGATCCTAATGAATGAGGACCAAAGTTGACGGTCTACTTCTGCTATTAATCCATAACCTGACTCTCACAAATTCACAAAGGAGATTCTCCTGCTCAAGTACGCTAATATGATCTTCATGACAAGTTCAATGAAAGCAAGTAGGCTTTTTTGGAGCCAGTATTGGAAATCACACCTTTATGGAAATTCCTAATCAGGTGTGAAAATGTATCACAGGTTCTAATCACCTTATAGTTCAAGGGCAATACATGTCATTAACGTTTTGGGAGGTGATAGAAATTTGATTCCACGGTTTATAAAATCTGTGTATACAAGTTCACACATCAACAGCAGACCAGTGAAGGCTAAGCAACTATTTTTGATTCAAAGACAAAAACATTAAAATATTCTCAAACATACAAACTGTAAACTTGGAAGTTGGTAGACAAGCAGGAGGCTGGAAGAACACAGCAAGCCAGGCAGCATCTGGAGGTGGAGAGGTCAATGCTTCAGGTATAACCCTTCTTCAAGAATGCACATGGGAGTAGGGAAAGCTGCAGATAAAGTGGGGGTAGGGGGAGGGGGTGGGATGGGTTATGGGTCGGGAGAGGGATAGAATGTTCAGGTAGGTGAGCACCGGTGGTGGGTATGACCCAGTTGATCGAATGGGAGGAATGAATCCAGTTGGCATCTGGAAGGAAGGGTCAGTAGGAGGAATGGAAGGAAGGAGGCGGGGCTAGAAAGGGAGTCATGGAATGAGTGGAAAGGTTATTTGAAATTGGAGAACTCAAATGTTCAGTCCTCCGGGCTGTAGACTGCCCAATTTCACTGTGGCAATGGAGGAGGTTGAGGGTGGAATGTCGGAAGAGGATGGGAAGAGGAATTAGAATGGGCAAAAGCCAGGAGATCTGGCTGGCCCTTACAGGCCTGTCTGAGGTGCTCGACAAAACATCCCCTTAGTTTATGTTTAGTCTCATTGGTGTAGAGAAGACCACATTGGAAACACCAGATATAATAAGCTACATTGGAGGAGAGGAAGGTGAACCTCTGTCTCACCTGGAAGAATTGTTTGGGGTTTTTCACTGTGGCAATGGAGAAGGCTGAGAGTGAACATATCAGACAGGGATGGGTAGGGAAATTAAAATGAGCAGTGACTGGGAGGTCAGGTTACTCCATATGGGCCCGGCTGAGATACCTTGGCAAAACGTTCCCTCAGCTTACATTTGGTCTCATCAATTATTTTTCACTGTGGCAATGGAGGAGGCTGAGAGAGGCTGAAAGAAGCAAAATTCTCAAATCATATTAAGCACAAATTTTATGAATATCATGGATGTGCAGTTCCACTAACTTGGTCTTTGTCAACTTTGTATGTCAAGTTGTTGAAAAGAAACACCTTTTGACAGCTTGTGTACTGTTACCACTATGACTTTTGACAGAGGTTAACTTGATAATGAGTCAGTTGGACTCCTTTCGCAAAACCGTTCCCTATTTCTATTTCTGAATCGGTTTGCTCTTTGGACCTTGTCAAAGAGATTATGTTTGCGCATTTGAAACAAAATCATCAATCATTTTAAAAGAAACAAACTCATGAAAATAGACAGGAGTGCTAAATTTACGCTTCTAGTTTCTGGTTTGTAGTCCATTATATACCTCACCAGTTTCTTGCAGATGTTGACCAAGCTAATATGAATTTTATATTCTATCCTCAATTACTGCATTGTAAGAGAAGGGATTCCATTACAAATGCAATCAAAAATGAAAAACATGTCTCAAAGTTACAGCAACAAATTGACCACTGGTACAAATTGCATACTACACGTGTAACTTATCAAGTTAAGTATGACAACACTTCAGGTATAATGTCCTAAACTGTGGAATCCGCATTCTTTCTGCCTTTATGACATTCCTTAAAATCTACTTCTTTGACCAAGTTTTTGGCTATCTGCCCTTACGTCTCCTTCTGTGTTTCATTATCATATTTTGTTTTATAGTGCTTCTATCGGCATCAGGCATTCTTATGATGTTTAATTACATTATGGATATAGTTAAATAGAACTTCTTGTTGCTACCATGTGATAAATGCTACATACCAATTTTAACCACATTTATCCATTGGATATTTGGACATTTCATCCAAAGATGTTCAGGTTAGGTGGATTGGCCATGGTAAATTACCCAGTGTTCAGGGATATATAAATTAGGTGGATGAGCCATGGGAACTGCAGGATTACAGGACAGGGTCGGGGGATGGGTCTGGATGGGATGCTCTTCGTGGGTTCAGTTTGGACTCGTTGGGCCGAATGGTCTGTTTCTACAATGTAGAGATTCTCTTATGTGAAGCTAGCTTATGGATCTCTAGATTAAAAATCACAGATCCAATATTTGCACAATACTAATGGTTCTGTCAAAATTACTTTTCCCATGTAGCCCTATATCACAGAATCATTGTATGGAAAAAAAACACAATAACAAATTTATTAGTGCATTAGGAATAGTTTTCTTAGAGTAATAGGGCTTAGAGGCAATAGGGAGCAAGCTACCTTTGATCTAGTAATGGATAATGATATAGATTTAATGGATTACCTCAGGTTAAAAGATCCACGAGGAAGCAGTGATCATAACATAATAGAATTTAATACTCAGCTTGAGTGTGAGACTGTTGGTTCAGAAACACTTGCGTTCAACGTAAATAAAGAGTATTGCAATGAAAAGGGGATAGAGTTAGCAAACGTGAGCTGGTCAGATAGATTAGCAGGAATGATGTAAGCAAGCAGACATTTAAGGAGGTAATTCGTAATTCTCAGCAAAAAATACATCCTAGTAAAAATGAAAGATTCTAAAAGAGGGATAAACCAATGAACTATGGCTAACCAAGAAAGAGAGTATTATGTTGAAAGGAAAAATATTTGTGGAGGACATAGCCTTGAAGACTGGTATAAATTCAGAATCCATCAAAAGATGACGAAAAGATAATAAGATAGAGAAAATAAACTACAAGGACAAACTAGCAAGGAATATAAAAACTGACAAGAGCTTTTTAAAATATATAAAAAGGAAATTAAAGGTCAATGTGAACATAGGCCCATTACAAAATGAATCTGGGCAGATTATTATCAGCAACAAGGAAATATTAGAGATGTTAATAGATATTTTGCATCAGTCTTGACTGCGGAAGATAGAACATACAACAGTAAATCAAAGGAACAGGCCCTTTGGCTCACCACATCTGGGCAGATCATGATGTCATCCTAAACTAACCCATCTGCCTGTACATGGTCCATATCCTTCCATTCTCTGCTCATTCATTTGTCTGTCTAAATGTCTTTTAAATATTGCATTATATCTGTTTCTACCACCTCCTCTGGCTGTGTGTTCCACGCACCTACTAAACGGTGTAAAAATACTTGCATCGTGCATCTCCTTTAAACTTTCCCCCTCTCACTTTAAACCTATGCCCCCCCAGTACTTCACAGTTCTACCCTGGGAGGAAGACTCCTCCTATCCACCCTATCCATGCCTCTCGTAACTTTATATACCTCTGTCAGGTCACCCCTCAGCCTCCAATGTTCTAGCAGAAACAATCCAAGCTTGTACAACCCTTCCTTATAGGTAAACCAGGCAAAATCCTGGTAAACTTCTTTTGCACACTCTTCCTACATCCTTCCGAAGTCTGGCAACCAGAACTACATACAAATATTCCAAATATGACCTAACTAAAGTTTTGTACAGCTGCAACATGACTTGCCAACTTTTATACTCAATGCCTCAACTAATGAAGGCAAGCATGCAAAAGCCTTCTTGACCATCGTATTGAGTTGTACTGCCATTCTGGGAGCTATGGACCTGCACCTCAAGATCTCTTGTGTATCAAAGCTCCTAAAGGTATATTTTCCTCTCGCATTTGACCTCCCAAACTGCATCACCTCATATTTGGCTGGATTAATAGCAATCTGCCATTTCTGCAACAAACCTTCCAACAAATTGTATCCTTTAGCAACCTTCCTCACAATTCCATCAATTTTCACATTGCCCACAAACTTATCAGACCATCTTCAATATTATCCAAATCATTTCTATTTATTTTACAAACTACAAAGGTCCCACCACTGATCCTTGTTGACACTTCAAATATCCCATTAATACGAAAGAATACAGCAGAGGAATTAAGAACCACTAAAGGAGTAATATTAGACAAATTGATGGATCAAAAGGCAGATAATTCCCTGGCCCTGATGCCTTACATCTTAGGATCCTAAAAGAGAAATTTTACAGAGATAATAGAAGCATTGCATGTAATTTTCCAGAAATTATGGGATTATCAAAAAGAGGATTGGAAAACTGCTAATTCAACACCCTGACTCAAAACAGGAGAGAGACAAAAAGAAGGTAACTGTGGGCCAATTAAGCAAATATTTATTGTTGGAAAGCATTGGAATCAATTATAAAGGAAGGAGTAGCAAACCTTTGGAAAATCTTAATCTAATCAAGCAAAGTCAGCATGGTTTCATGAAAGGGAAGTCATGTCTGACTAATTTAATAGAGATTTCTGAGGAAGTCTCAACTGGAGTGGATAGAGGGGAACCAGTAGAAGTGTTGTATTTGGATTTCAAAACGCCATTCAACAAGGCACCTCATGAAAAATTAATCCTGTGATAAAAGCCTATTGCATTGCAGGTAGTATGTTATATAGATAGACAATTGGCTCATAGGCAAGAAACAACAAGAAGGGAGAAGAGATTCTTTTTCAGGTTGATAAGCTGTTACTGGTAGCATTCCACATGGTTCAGTGCTGCAACCACAGCTGTTTACAAAATCTATTCATGACTTAGAAGAAAGAAGTGATTGTCATGTAATCAGATTTGCAGACAATACAAAAATCGACGGAAAGGCAGGATGCTAGACAAAGACAAATAGTTTACACAAAGATATCGATAAATTAGGTAAGTGGGCAAAATGTTGGCAAATGAAGAATAATATGAGAAAAAGTGAAGTTGTTCATTTTGAAAGGAAGAACAAAAGAATGGGATATTATGTAAATGAAGAAAAACTGCAGAAAGTTACAGCACAAAAGGAACTTGGGGGTACTTGTCCACAAATCACGGAAAGCTAGCTCAAAGATTCAGTAGGTAATCAGGAAGGCTAATGGAATGCTGGACATTATTTCAAGAGGGCAGTAATATATAAGTAAGGAAGTCTTACTAAAACTGCACAAAGTGCTAGTGAGACCACATCTGGAATACTGTGAGCAGTTTTGGTCCCCTTATTGAAGGAATTATATTATTTTATTTCAAACAACAACAAAAGAAATGCTGTAACTGAAATGTTAACTCGTTTCTTCCCACAAATTCTGCCAGACCTATTCTGCTATCAATTTCTGTTTTTATTTCAGACCTCCAGAATACGCAGTTCTGTTTTATTCTCATTTCATCGGAGACAGTTCAGAGAAGATTCACTGGGATGATTCCTAGTATTCCTGATGAAGAGCTTATGCTTAAAATGTCAACTCTCCTACTTCTCGGATGCTGCCTGACCAGCTGTGCTTTTCCAGTACCATACTTATTGGCTTTGATCTCCAGCATCTGCAGTCCTCACTTTCTCCTGATTCTTAGTATAGATGGATTGTCTTATGAGCAAAGGCTGAGCAGGTTGAGACTCTACTCACAGGAGTTTAGAAGAATGAGAAGCAATCTCATTGAAACATTGGATTCTCAAAGGGTTTGATAGGGTAAATTCTGAGATGACTTCTCCCTTCATGGGAGAGTCTAGGACCAGAGGTATAGAGTCAGAATAAAGGGGTGCCAATTTAAGACTGAGATGGGTCTGGGTGGGTTATTCTTCGGAGAGTTGGTGTGGACTTGTTGGGCTGAAGAGCCTGTTTCCATACTGTAGGGAATCTAATCTAATCTAATCTAATGAGGAAGAATTCCATCTCAAGAGTTGAGAGTCTGGAACTCCTTGCCAAGGAGAGCTGTGGGGGGTGGGGGTGTGGGGGGTGGGGGGCGGGGGGGGAGGTAGAATCCTAGTATACGTTAAGGCTGAGCTACATTGATTCTTGATCAGTAGGGGAAATTGAGGGTAACAGGGAAAGGGCAGGAAAGTGAATGAGAGGAATGTCAGATCAGCCATGATCCTACTGAATGCTGGAGTAGGTTTAAGGCGTTGAATCGCCTACTCTGGTTCCTATTTCATATGGTCATATCCATTCAATGATATACTAGCCGGAATGGCACAATACACAACCTAGTGGAGTGAGCATTCACAGCTCTGCTCACAGTTGTATCCTAACTTTAATATGCATTGCAACCTATTTTTCAGAGAAGGTTTGTCACTTATCATAAAAGGTACAAGAACAAAATACTAGAAAAACAAGACCAGAGTGACTAGTGCTCAAAGTGATAACATTTTCAAGAAAGGAACAGACAAGTTGAGAACAAATGATGAAAACAAATCAAGTTTCATGGACATATTTTGTTATCCAGATAGTAACATGAATTCCACAGTATAACTGGGTCTAACAGTAATTAAAAATCTTACAATAATTGAGCCGAACATGGACAACAGAAATAAAAATGCTATAAGTATGCTGTAAAATTGCATTGTGCTCTTGCTGTCACGGCACAGGGAGAACATTTTGAATTTATTGTCACGTGTACTGAGGCACAGTGAAAAGCTTTGTCTTGTGAGCAAGACAGGCAGATCACATAGTTAAATAGCATAGACAAGCAAATAATGGGTAAACAGCAGCAAAAACAAAAATATAGATAGAAAATAAAAGTGATTAAGTTTGAATAAAACACTAATCATGGAACAGAAGGGAGACCCCATTTGTGGGACTATGGGATAAGAATTAATCGGAATGTTAGCAAACATTCAACTGATTTCACAGTTTGCCCTTTGTGACTGACTGCTACTTGGCCATTGTAGTTGCTGACAGAGCCAAGCATGGCCCAAGTGCCTAAACAAATTGTCCACTGCCTGCACCACTGGGAACACAGCCCCATGCTCCAAATTCTAAGGGTGCCATTCACATATACATATGTATAGAAAAATGCACTGCCTTCCAGTGGGTATTTAGTCTGGAGCCGTGGTGCAAGCACTTCTGAGAGATTATGACATTCTGTACTTCGACATGGTGTGAGATTTATTGCTGATTTTTAAAAACCAGCTGACAGTAGCCAGCACCATCACCATGGTTTACAAAGTAAAATTTTTTAAAATTCTTGTCATAACATACTTTTCATGTGACATTTTCTTAAATTAGAGGGGAATCTCAGAAGCAAAAAAAAAAATTGCTCATTATTTTTTGATAGCATACGCAGATTCAACTATCAATTAATTCCATAAAAAATCTTTCACTATTACCACACTTGTAAAAGAAAAACAGTTATCCTTCCCAACATAAACAGGTTGTTGCCTGAAGTAAAACTCTACCACAGATTCAAAACATCTAACTGCTATCTCCTCAGCTTTTACTGTTAAATCTAATATTCATCATGAACCCAGGTATGCAGCACTATGTTATTAAAAACTATATTATTAAATGACTCCTTGTGAAATCAAGTTTGTATATCATTAGTCACTATAGTTCAGGATTAATAAGGATTATCCATTCAGCATGTCAAGTTTTAAAATTACCATCTGCACTCAACATCATTTCAGTTGATTAAACAACATAGGCTTTTTATTTATCACCACTGGCCATACAATATCTTAGTGCTCCAGAATTAAGCAATTCAAAGTATCAGATTTTCAAAGCAATATTTGAAGCAGTGAAGGGCATAGGACTTGGAGGAAAGAACAAGGCAGCAGGATTAGTTTTGGATTGCTCACAGAATCAGTCCAAAAATTATTTAGCTGTGCAGATTTTTTAAAATCAAATTCAGGACGCATTGAAAAAGATAAGGGAAAGCTTGGTCCCATGTTGATTGAAATGTTGAGAAACCAATGGCAGGAGTCTGGGTGATGTTGTAATGTAGGGGGGTCAAAATAATTTTTCTTTCAAGGACTTCTCTTGAGAATTTCATGCATTATTTCCTTGATTTTCAGGAGCTATCTTTTGATTTGAGAATTATTTTTTCATTCTCATAAACTCAATTAACACATAGGTAGTGTTCTAATATTTTTTGTTGATTCATTGATGGATATGAGCTTTTCTGAATGTGACAGCACTTGCTGCCCATCACCACTTGAGAAGTTAGTGGGGATGAACTGCCTTCTTGAACCACTGCAGTCCATTTGGTGCCTGGCCAGTTCGCATGACGATGCCTTTGTCGATACCATTGAATACTCACAGTAATCAATGACATTGTATGTCATTGTTAAGGACAAGATACTGGAATGGATACAGGATTGGCTGACTGGCAGAGAGTCAGGAAAATTAGGACTTTTTCAGGATGGTAGCTGGTGAATAGTGGGGTTTCGCAGGGGTCCATGTTGGGACCATAGCAGTTCAAGTTATACATTAACAATCTAGTCAAGGTAATTGGCAATGGCCTAGTAGCCTTATCACCAGAATATTAATCTAGAAACTTAGCTCATGTTCTGGGGATCCAAGTTTGAATCTCACCATGGGATATGGTGTAAAGTGAATTTTACCAAAAAAAATCTGGAATTAAGAATCTACTGATGACTATGAAACCATTGTCAATTGTCAGACAAAAAAAAACAATGTGGCTCAGTAATGACATTCAGGGAAGGAAATTTGTCATCCTCACCTTGTCTGGCCGAATTGTGACTCCAGACTGCATTCTCGTTCAGCACAGCAATGTGGTTGATTCTCAACTGCCCTCTGAAATGGCCAAGAAAGCCACTCCATGATATCAATTGCAATAAAGACTCAACAAAGAGGTAAAACTAGACAGACCACCTGACATCGACCAAGGCACCAATAAAGACAATGGTAGAAACAGCCCTGTCAATCCTGCAATGTTGTCCTCATTAACGTCTAGACTAGTGCCAAAATTTGGAGAGATGTCTCACAGACTAGTCGAGCAACAACCTGACACAGGCATACTCACAGAATCATACCTTACAGATATTAAC
Source organism: Chiloscyllium punctatum (assembly GCF_047496795.1). Classification (NCBI taxonomy): domain Eukaryota; kingdom Metazoa; phylum Chordata; class Chondrichthyes; order Orectolobiformes; family Hemiscylliidae; genus Chiloscyllium; species Chiloscyllium punctatum. Next base: position 84,897,858 of record NC_092746.1, on the reverse strand, counting down.
ATCACCATCCATGGAAATGTCCTGTCTCACTTGCAGCAGAGGTGTCAGCACAGTGTTACACAGTCAGGAGGGAATTGCCTGGGTGTCCTCAACATTGACTCTAGCCTCCATGAAGTGTCACAGCTTCAGGTTCAACAGCAAGGAAACCGCCTGCTGATGAATCAATACTCCTCTATGTTAAGTACCATTTGGAGGACCCTGTGGAGGGGCCAGGGTGCAAAATGTACTGGGTGGGGTGGAGGGTTCAGATTTCAAAGTCCATCACAAAAGTGGTTCAACAGTGTACTACTGATTGAGTTTGTTGCGTCCTAAATTACAAAACTGCTGGTTTAGGTCGGCTGTAGATGGTGAGGTAACCAACAAGAAGGAAAAACATACTTGACCTCATCTTTATCAATCTACTGGCTGCGGATGTATCTTCCATTACAATATCCATAACAATAACCAATTTAGTGTTCTTGTGCAAATGAAATTCCGAATTCCCATTGAGAATAACCTCCATTGTGCTGTGTGGCACTATCACTGTGCTAAATGAAACACTTCAAATTGAACTAGAATGCAAGACTGGGCATCCATGAGGCACTGTGGGCCATGAATAGCAGCAGAATTGTAGTCCACCATAACCTGTAATCTCATAGCCTGGCATATCCTCCACTCAACCATTACTATCAAGGAGGCAGTCAACCCTGGTTTAAAGGAGAATGGAGGGGGACATGCCAGGAGCAGCACCAGGCATATCTAAAAATGAGGTGTCAACCTCATGAAGCTACCAAACAGGAGTACTTGTATGCCAAACAGCAAAAGCAACAAATGATAGACAAAACTAAGTGGTCTCACAATCAATGGATCGGATCTAAGTTCTGCAGTCCTGCCATATCCAATCATGAATGATGGTGGACAATTTACCAATGAGTGATTGCAGTTTCAGGAATGTAAAAAAAAACACAGATACAGGTAGTTAATTAGTTACCTCTAGGAAAGGTAAGAGAGGTAGGCAGGTCATGCAAGAGTCTCCTGTGGCTATCCACATCTCAAACAAGCATGCTGTCTTGCAAAATATAGGGGGTGATGAACTGTCAGGGGAATGTAGTACTGACAGCCAAGTTTCTACGTCTACTGCAATGAGGGGTATATCAGGTTCCAAGCGATTGATTGTGAGGGGGGACTCTCTAGTCAGAGGCACAGATAGATGTTTCTGCAGCCAGCAACAAGAAATCAGAATGGTGTGTTGTCTCCCTCAAAGGGTGCAGAATATTTCCAAAGGTGAGAGTGACCAGCAGGTGATTGTTATACACTTTAGTATCAATGACATAGCAAAAGAAAGGGACAAGGTACTGAAGAGAGAATAGAGGAAATCAGGCAGAAGGTTAAAAAGTAGGTCCATGAGGGTAGTAATATCTGGATTATTCCTGATGCCACATACTAGTGAAAATAGGAATAGTAGGATAGAGCAGATGAATGCATAGCTGAGGAGCTGGTGCAGGGAATAACAATTCACATTTTTGAATAATTGGTATCTCTTCTGGGATAGAGGTGACCTGTATAAGAAGGACAGTTTGCACCTGAATTGGAAGGGGACCAATATCCTGGTGGAGAAATTTGCTAGTGCTACTCAGGAGGCTTTAAACTAGTTGGGGGGGAGGGGGGACGGTTGGGACCCAAAGAGATAATCTTTCTGCACTAAGTCTGAGGCTGGTACGGTTGGGAAGAGGAGCAAGTCAAATAGTCAAGGCAGGAAAGAGCATGGCAGAGAAGAAGGCAAGACTGATAAATTAAATTTCATATATTTCAATGCACGAGGCCTGACAGGTAAGGCAGATGTCTTTAGGGCATGTTTGGGAACATGGGACTGAGATATTACACCTATTTTGGAAAAGCAAATAATGTTGTATGTGGGTACTTTTAGAAGAGCTCATCCTTAAGAACTCCTTGTGCTGAATATATACAATGTTGTGACTGTGCATGGCAGTTGGTCTGCTGTAGATCTGCATGCTACACACATAGAAACTAGTTGGCTTACTGTAATATTTGCTTCATAATTTATAATGTGATTTACTGTTTTAAATAAACTAAACCAGAATAAATCAAAATAAAATGGGAAAGAGGAGCAGACCAGGACATTCAAACTGCTTTAAGGAAATTGTTGGGATATCAGGCTATTTAATTAAAAACCATGGCCATCCCAGTAAAAAAATGATTTCTGGTCATCCCAGGAATGATGAGCCAAAGTCTACTGAGTTTCAATATTATAACCAAAACACTTTTCCCCTTACATTTCCAAGCAGCTAATCTTTTGTGATTTACGAAAAATAATGCCTTGAATATCTTCTACAAGATGAGTGTTAATTTTGTGGCCTATCCCCCTGAAGAGACTTAATAAAGCTCCCAGGCAATTAAAGAAATTTTAAAAAGAACAAACCTCATGCAAAATGTTACACAAGCTGTAAAATGCAGAATGAGGCAACAGACACCATAATGATAAATTATGCTGAGGAGCTCTACAGCAATATCATAACATCTTAAGTCAGATTCCAGGTGCTGGTTTACAGCAATCCTTACACATGCATAAATCAACTTTCAAAAGGTAGTAAAGAAACTACAAGCCACCTGGCTCCTTGTCTACGAGAAAGGAAGATGTAAATTGGCAAAAAGCCCAATTTTGGAAAAAATTGGTGGATAGAAAGTGTGGTGTGACAAGGTAGAGGGAAAAAAAATCTTCTGCAGACAAAAAGACATATGTCTACATCAGGAATTAAATGTCAGATCATTATGTATAATAAATATAACTTGTTTCCTTTTCATTTAGAACTATAAATCATCTTTCTCCTCCTCCAAAAGATAAATTTCATACATTAAAGTGCTGTCTAAAAGAAGCTATTCATTACTTTTTAAACAAAGCAATGTTCAGACTTTCTGAACACTTTCTCTGTCCAGCCACTTGCTATTGTGCAAAACACACATGTGAACTTTCTCAGTGTTCTCTACTCCAAAGCAGTTCTCCACAGAGAAGTGCTTTTCATGTGTTGTGTGTAGCTCAGCCCCACACAGTTAGAATACCAAGTTAGAATTTTATTTTTGCTTCCCAATAGATAATGCATAGAGGAATTTCCATCCCCTATGTCTGTATTGCCTCAAGATAATTCTGGATAGTTGATTTCACAAAAAAGGAGAAAAATTAAAACTGTGTAACTAAGTCTACATCCAACCATCCACAAACAGCAAATCAATAAAATTACTCAAAAACTGATCTAATATGATGATATTGGTTTACTATATTAGTGCAATAAACAATGAGCCATAATGTGTGGACCTCATAGTTAGAGGTGTATCTGTATTTTGTTAATGCTTCGATTTCAGCTAGGTGTCCTCAATAACCACCCAGAATGTACTCATCATACTTGTGCAACTGGAGACTTTTTTTTAAACAAACTGCATGTGTTTAGAGGAATTTATTTGAACAGAAGGTGGTTTAACACAAGAGGAAACAATTTAACTCATCAAACCTCCTCCACCCAGAACCCCATAATTATTCAATCTGGCTTCCGAGCCACACCACATGTTACCCACTTCTTCACAGAAGGAATTTCCTTCCTGGCTGCCTCAGAAATTGTTTGAACAAAGTCAAGCAGTGTTAAATATTTCTATAATCCTCAATTCTATCTCAGAACAAATATCAACAATGCTGCTTTGTAAAAGGTATCAATTAACTCAGAAAGCACTTAATTCAGTTTGTTGTACATATTCGCTCTTCGGCAGGGGAGAAAATGGTTTTTCTAATCACTAGCTGTGCCAATGTTTCTGAATTTCCCCATTCCAAGATAAAAATCCCAGGATAAAAATTTGTCAATTCCACCTTATCCATTCATTTCACTATTTTCAAACCTATCACATTTCTCCTCACTTTAAAATGTGTTTAGTCACAAGCTTAAATGAACATAGAAGAGGATAAACACAATTTATCAAAATGCCTCCTTACATCTCACTTGAGAGGTGCTATAATTCTTGTCAATAAAGTACCGGACTTGGAAGATGTAGATAGACAAAGTTATTTTATGACAATGTACATTCATATGTAAATGACGATGGCTCCAAAAAATATAACATGACAGTTTCTGTCTGTAATATTGGACAACTTTCCAACAGCTCCCTGCTAAATGTCAAATGAAAAGTTACAAATGGCTTCCAAAGAATATTTTTCCTGTATCCTACCACCTTTAGTACCATGTAATGGTTTGAAGATACATTGACATTGTGGTCATACACTTTGGCAGAAGAACTGGCTCTACATCTAATAGCATATTCAGGAAAAATTCAAAATTACAGTTCTGAGCACATCAGGTTAATCCCAAAAAATCCCATCAACAACGTATTGCTGTCCTTCAGTTCAGGATGATAGGTGTGGTTCATGTCCATTCTGACCTCCACTTCTATCCCTATCAATGTGTTGAAAAATGTTGTATAATCTAAGGTGGTCACATATTCTTTAGACACTGAACTTGGTCAGTGGTTGGTCAGCATATCAAGAACATTTTCAATATCATTCTTAAATCAAGGATGGAGTGTGGACTCCATTTAATCTAAATAGGTTAATTCCCAAAGTTCTGTGGCACAATCAAAATTCATCAGACATTGTCAGTGGGTAGGCAAGTCAATACCTCTGCTTCTCTCTACTCCCTATCACCTACAAATCCAAACTAATCAGTAATTACTAATTATGAAGTATCATGGATGGCATGTCATGCATATGATTAGTCTAAATATACTATGCAATTTACTTTAACTAAAACAGCAATGAATAACTAATAGCATAATATTGTAGCAAATTGTACTGACAACTAATTGCTTTCTTGCTCACCTTTGAGGTTTTAACTATTCTGCCTCAGCAAACTTCAAATCTCACAATTCAGAAAATTATCACTGAGAATGATTTAGTGGTTGCCCAGAGATCAGGGCTTCTGCTTTTTACATATGGTTTAATTCTCATCATGGCAACCTGGGTGACTTAAATTCAGTAAATTTAAATTAAAATCTGAAATTAAAAGGAATAATACTGTTCATCATGCAACTACTGTATTGTTGTGAAAAATAATTCCTCTCTGGCCTCAGGTGAGATGGCAGAGGACTGGAGAACAGCTAATGTGCTTCCACCTTACAAGAAGGGAGGTAAAGATGGACCAGGGAATGAAACAGCAGTAAGTCTCATATCAGTAACAGAAAACTTATGGAGAAAATTCATCTCCATTTAAAGAGGCCAGATTTGATCAGGGGTAATCAACATAGCTTTGTCAGAAGGAGGTCATGCCTAACATATCTCATTGAATTTTGAGGAGGTGAACAAGTATGTATATGCATTTCATCAAGACCTTCAATAAGGAGACCTTCACAGGAGACCGATGAAGATAAAAGCATCCTGGATCCAGGGTAACTTCGAAATTGAATCCAAAATTGTTTTTGTGTCAGGAGACAGAGGGTGGTTGGTAGTGAGTGGAAGGTTGTTTGTGTAAGTGGAGACCTATTCTCCAGTGCTGGGTCCCTTCTTGTTTGCGATATATATAAACAATGTAGCTGAGAATTTCAGAGGCATGATAAGTAAGTTTGCAGGCAACATGAGATGTAAGGAGGCATTCAGGTGATGGACAGTGAGAAAGAAGGCCTTTGGATACAAGAGATATAGTAAGTGGGCAAAAAGTTGGCAAATGGAGTATAATGTGGGAAAATGTAAAGTTGTTCGTTTTGGAAGGGAGAACGGCATATTACTTAAATGGTGAAAAACTGCAGTCAGCTGCAACACAAAGGGACATGGGTGTATTTCTGCATGAAACACAGAAAGCTAGCACATAGGACTTTTGGCGCTTATTTCAAGGGAGTTGAAGTAAAGGGGTAGGGAAATCTTACTGTAACCGTACAAGGTGCTAGTGTTTTGGTTCCTCTTTTTAAGCAATGATAGCATTTCATTGATGGCTGTTCAGAGAAAGTTCACCAAGGTGATTGCTGGTGTGGAGGGACTTTCTTATCAGCAAAGGCCAAATAGATTGGGATACTACTCACTGGAGGTTAGAAGAATAAGAGGTGATTTCATTGAAACATACAGGATTCTTAATGGGCTTGACAGGGTAAATATGGAGAAGATGCTTCCTCTAATGGGAGAGTCTAGGGGCAGACAGCATCATCTCAGACTAAAGGGGTGCTAATATAAGACTGAGTTGAGGACTTGAGTTGAAGAAAGAGGGTTGAGAGTCTTTTGAACACCTTGCCACAGAGAGCTGTGGGCACAGTTCTTGTGTTTATTTAAAGTTGAGATAGATAGATTCTTGATCAGTAGTGGACTCAAAGTTACAGGGAAGGGGCAGGAAAGTGGACATGAGGAATGTAGGATCAGCGATGCAGCAGGCTTGAAGGGCTGAACATTCCAATCCTGTTTTTATTTCTTATGTTGTTATGTTCTTTTGGATATAGTAAGATTGATCAGATGGTCATGTAGAACTTAACTCTGATAAGTGGGATGTGATGCACTTTGGAAGAAATAACAAGTCAACGGAGTATTCAATGAATGGCAGGACACAAGGAAACTAAGAAGAATAGAGGGATCTTGGAGTGCCTGTCCACAAATCCCTGACTGGCAGGGCAGGTTAATAGGGAAGTTAAAAAAGTGTACCGAACACTTGCCTTTATGAGTGAAGGCATAGATTATGAGAGCAGGGAGGTTATGTTGGAGCTGTACAGGACTTTCATTAAGACACAGCTGGAGTACAGTTTCTGGTTTTGGTCACCACATTATAGGAAGGATGTGTTTACATTGGAGTGGGTGCAGAGGAGATCCACCAGGACATTGCCTGAGATGGAGTATTTAGTTATGAAGAAAAGATGGATAAGCTCAGGCTGTTTTCTTTGGAGCAAAGAAGGTTGAGAGGGGACCTGATAGAGGTGTATAGGGTTATAAAGAGGCATGAGTAATAGGGTGAGGCAAACAGAATGTTGGTCTTTATTTGAAAGGAAATGATATATGAAAGTAGGAAAGAATAGCTAAAAGATACGAAGCGCCAATTAGCCCACACCCAGCATAATGTGAACGGTTCTGGTCCCTTTATTGAAGGAAAGTTAAGGCATTGGAGATAGTCTAGAGAAGGTTCATTGGGTTGATACCAGGTATAGAGAGATTTTCTTATGAGTATGTTGAGCTTGTACTCTTTGGAATTCAGAGGAATGAAAGGTATGTTTGAATAAGGTCACAAGATTGTTCGGGGCTTGATAAGGCATACGCAGAGAGTCTGTTTCCCCTTGTGGGAAAGTCTAGGACCAGAAGAGACAATCTCAGAGTAAAAGGGTCACCCAGTTAATACAGATGAGAGGAATTTCTTCTCTCGGAGGGTAGTAAATCTTTGGAAGTCTTTTCTGGAGATAGGTGTCAAGGACAGATGCATTTAAGCTGAGATGGATTTTTAATCAGTAAGGGAATCAAGGGTTATGGCAGGATAATGGAGTTGAGGACTTAGATCAGCCATGATCTCACTGAATGGCAGAGCTAACTCATTGGGTCAAATTGCCTAATTCTGCTCCTACGTCTTTTGGTCACTCTTCTGTCTTGATTTCATATATACCAAACCACTGAATGGGCACTGACAGGTCTCTTGAAAATGTTGCTTTCATTGAAGAGACTTTTTTTTAGATTAGATTACTTACAGTGTGGAAACAGGCCCTTCAGCCCAACAAGTCCACACCGCCCCGCCGAAGCGCAACCCACCCATACCCCTACATCTATCCCTTACCGAACACTACGGGTAATTTAGCATGGCCAATTCACCTGACCTGCACATCTTTGGAGTGTGGGAGGAAACCGGAGCACCCGGAGGAAACCCATGCAGACAAGTCTGACAGTGTGCAAACATGAAAATGTTTCTTAACTGCAGTTTTATAGAACGCCAGTTTTAGTTCTCCCTTTTCCGATCTGGACCCTCATTCATTCGCAGTAAAATGCTAAAAATTCAAAATTTTCAGGTATTCCACACACCCCCCCTCCAATTTTCCACATACATAAGCAAGAACTTGCAATACAGATATAGAAATATAAAAATTGACAAGACAGTTTGGGGATTAATATCTTGTGACATCCACTATCAGACCACCCTCAATCTGGTGGAATTTTAAAAATACTGCTTATTGTTATTTTCAATGCATCCAATACAAATAACATGGCTTTGACAGAATAACAATGTGTGCACAGTTTGAATGTTCCAAGTGTTATGGAAAATCAAAAGCATCGTAAATTGTACTTTATTTTATGATCATTTAGTGGTTTTTCTCTGCACGATACCCAGTTACCAGATACAAAAAATGCTTAGGGCAGTCAAGGATGCAAGCATCAGGAGAAAACAAGAGAACAAAATAATCTTTACCTTTCAGTGACCACTTGCCAGAATCTTATAAAATACAGAAATATGAGGCTTGAGAATGGCTATGTAGTACAAGGCAATACATTTTTCTTTCCTTGAGTTTGGGGAAACTCAAAGGAAATCTGGTCAAAGTTATATTTTGTTTGTACCTTGCAGAAAGTTTTAGTTGACATAAATATGGTAACAATTTTCATAAATGCTGGCAGATTTAGCACATAAAAATTATATATTCAGAAAATCTAATTTAGCATTTCAAAATCGCAATTTTGGAGTAGTTTCATGTCATGACTACTACACATTTAACATAAAACCAATTTGCCTTTTCCCTTGAATTATAGTTTTAATAAAATATAAAGATAGCCCTGCTTGAGTTAAATCATAATACTTAGTGGCATGTTCACTACTATTTACAACAGCAACAACTCATATTATATAGTTTATTTTATATTGTTAAACAGCCCAAGATGTTTCACAGGAAAATTATCAAACTCAATTTAACATCGAGCACAAGGGGGATAGTAGGAAAGCTAAAGATTAAGGTTTTAAAGGAGCATCTTAAAAAGGGGAAAGTGACTCAACAAAAATCTTTGGAAGGAATTCCAGAGCTTAGGAATTTTGTGGTTGAATGGATGGCTGTTGAAGAAATCAAAATTAGGATGCTCAGGAGGCGAGAATTTTTAGGTTGAAATCTACAGATTTGATTGATAGCTCAGTTGTGATAAGACTAAATATCTATTCACAACCTCAAAAATGTCCATAAATTCATACGTTCACACATTTGGAGATCATATAACTATTGGAAGGAGCATTTACTTCAGCAATTTTGTTCTGTAGAACGGCAGCTTTTAAGTAAACTTTCTATTTTCCCTTTGTAGTCTAGTATTTCTCACTTACAAAAGAATTCAACTTTTGATCCTGGAAAGCAGATGTCTATGTTGCATGCCAAGTGTCTGTGCTACAGTGTAATCAAAAACATAGGAACATGGAACAAGAGTACATCATACAGCCCTTCAGCTTGTTCTGCCAATCAATGAGAACACAGTTCATCTGTGACCTAACTTCACATACCTCAAGTGACCTGTACAAGAAGGACGGATTGTACCTAAATTGGAAAGGGAACTAATATACTGGCAGGGAACTAATATACTGCTAGAACTGCTTGGGAGGGTTTAAACTAGTAAGGTGGGGGGGTGGGACCCAGGGAGATAGTGAGGAAAGAGATTGATCTGAGATGGGTACAGCTGAGAACAGAAGTGAGTCAAGCAGTCAGAGCAGTCAGGGACAAGGTAGGACTAATAAATTAAACCGTATTTAGTTCAATGCAAGGGGCCTAACAGGGAAGGCAGATGAATTCAGGGCATGGTTAGGAACATGGGACTGGGATATCATAGCAATTACGGAAACATGGCTCAGGGATGGGCAGGACTGGCAGCTGAATGTTCCAGGATACAAATGCTACAGGAGGAATAGAAAGGGAGGCAAGAGAGGAGGGGGAGTGGCATTTTTGATAAGGGATAGCATTACAGCTGTGCTGAGGAAGGATATTCCCGGAAATACATCCAGGGAAGTTATTTGGGTGGAACTGAGAAATAAGAAAGGGATGATCACCTTATTGGGATTGTATTATAGACTCCCCAATACTCAGAGGGAAATTGAGAAACAAACTTGTGAGGAGATCTCAGCTGTCTGTAAGAATAATAGGGTAGTTATGGTAGGGGATTTTAACTTTCCAAACATAGACTGGGATTGCCACAGTGTTAAAGGTTTAAATGGAGAGGAATTTCTTAAGTGTGTACAAGACAATTTTCTGATTCAGTATGTGGATGTACCTCCTAGAGAAGGTGCAAAACCTGACCTGGTCTTGGGAAATAAGGCAGGGCAGGTGACTGAGGTGTTAGTGGGGGAGCACTTTGGGGCCAGCTACCATAATTCCATTCGTTTTAAAATAGTGATGGAAAAGGATAGACTAGATCTAAAAGTTGAAGTTCTAAATTGGAGAAAGGTCAATTTTGACGGTATTAGGCAAGAACTTTCAAAAGCTGACTGGAGGCAGATGTTCACAGGTAAAGGGATGGCTGGAAAATGGGAAGCCTTCAGAAATGAGATAACAAGAATCCAGAGAAAGTATATTCCTGTCAGGGTGAAAGGGAAGGCTGGTCGATATAGGGAATGCTGGATGACTAATGAAATTGAGGGTTTGGTTAAGAAAAATGAAGCATATGTCAGGTATAGACAGGATAGATTGAGTGAATCCTTAGAAGAGCATAAAGAAAGTAGGAGTATCCTTAAGAGGGAAATCAGGAGGGCAAAACAGGGACATGAGATAGCTTTGGAAAATAGAATTAAGGAGAATCCAAAGGGATTTTATAAATATATTATGGACAAAAGGGTAACTAGGGAAAGAATAGGGCACCTCAAAGATTAGCAAGGCGGCCTTTGTGTGTAGCCACAGAAAATGGGGGAGATACTAAATGAATATTCTGCATCAGTATTTACTGTGGAAAAGGATATGGAAGATATAGACTGTAGGGAAATAGATGGTGACATCTTGCAAAATGTCCAGATTACAGAGGAGGAAGTGCTGGATGTCTTGAAACGGTTAAAAGTAGATAAATCCCCAGGACCTGATCAGGTGTACCCAAGAACTCTGTGGGAAGCTAGAGAAGTGATTGCTGGGCCTCTTGCTGAGATATTTGTATCATCGATAGTCACAGGTGAGGTGCCGGAAGACTAGAGGTTGGCTAACGTGGTACCACTGTTTAAGAAGGGCGGTAAAGACAAGCCTGGGAACTACAGACCAGTGAGCCTGACCTCGGTGGTGGGCAAGTTGTTGGAGGGAATCCGAGAGACAGGATATACATGTATTTGGAAAGGCAAGGACTGATTAGGGATAGTCAACATGGCTGTGTGCATGGGAAATCATGTCTCACAAACTTGATTGAGTTTTTTGATGAAGTAACAAAGAAGATTGATGAGGGCAGAGCAGTAGATGTGAGCTGTATGGACTTCAGTAAGGTGTTCGACAAGGTTCCCCATGGGAGACTGATTAGCAAGGTTAGATCTCATGGAATACAGGGAGAACTAGCCATTTGGATACAGAACTGGCTCAAAAGGTAGAAGACAGAGGGTGGTGGTGGAGGGCTGTTTTTCAGACTAGAGGCCTGTGACTAGTGGAATGCCACAAGGATCGGTGCTGGGCCCTCTACTTTTTGTCATTTACATAAATGATTTGGATGCGAGCATAAGAGGTACAGTTAGTAAGTTTGCAGATGACACCAAAATTGGAGGTGTAGTGGACAGCGAAGAGGGTTACTTCAGATTACAACAGAATCTGGACCAGATGGGCCAATGGGCTGAGAAGTGGCATTTGGAGTTTAATTCAGATAAATGCGAGGTGCTGCATTTTGGGAAAGCAAATCTTAGCAGGACTTATACACTTAATGGTAAGGTCCGAGGGAGTGCTGCTGAACAAACAGACCTTAGAGTGCAGGTTCATAGCTCCTTGAAAGTGGAGTCGCAGGTAGATAGGATAGTGAAGAAGGCATTTGGTATGCTTTCCTTTATTGGTCAGAGTATTGAGTACAGGAGTTGGGAGGTCATGTTGCCGCTGTATAGGACATTGGTTAGGCCACTGTTGGAATATTGCGTGCAATTCTGGTCTCCTTCCTATCAGAAAGATGTTGTGAAACTTGAAAAAGGGTTCAGAAAAGATTTACAAGGATGTTGCCAGGGTTGGAGGGTCTGAGCTACAGGGAGAGGTGGAACAGGCTGGGGCTGTTTTCCCTGGAGCGTTGGAGGCTGAGGGGTGACCTTATAGACGTTTACAAAATCATGAGGGGCATGGATAGGAAAACATAGACAAAGTCTTTTCCCTGGGGTTGGGGAGTCCAGAACTAGAGGACATAGGTTTAGGGTGAGAGGGGAAAGATATAAAAGAGACCTAAGGGGTAAATTTTTCATGCAGAGGGTGGTACGTGTATGGAATGAGCTGCCAGAGGCTGGTACAATTGCAACATTTAAGAGGCGTTTGGATGGGTATATGAATAGGAAGGGTTTGGAGGGATATGGGCCGGGTGCTGGCAGGTGGGACTAGATTGGGTTGGGATATCTGGTCGGCATGGACGGGTTGGACCGAAGGTTCTGTTTCCATGCTGTACATCTCTATGACTCTTTGACCTCATAACTCTTAATACTTTTGCTTGAGAAAAAACCCTCAAATTCAAAATTAACAACTGACCTAATATCCATGACCAATTGTGGAAGACAGTTCCAAATATCTACGACATTTAACATTTAGAAATGCTTCCAAACATCTCTCCTGAATAGTCTTGCCCTAATTTATAAGTCTGTTCCCACTAGTTCTAGAATCCCCAACCGGTGGAAACAGTTTATCTTTACCTACCCTGTCTTTTCCTATTATTTCTGCATTTCAACTTTGTCTACACAACAGAACTATGAATGAAGACTTTCCTTCCTAGTGAAGTCATCAGAATGTAAAGTTGGACTGGAATGTATAATGGACAGCCAAATCCATCGTACCAAGTTTTACACCTACATTCAAGATGAAATATTTATTCTCTATTTGCCAAAAAGGAATCATCTGGAATTAGCTACTTCTAACATCCCAAAAATGCACTATCACAACTACCCAGCCACATGACCTGGGCTTTTATAAACAAGACTGCAATTCACACACGAAACTAAAACAAGGTGACTTTGGCTAGTCACCAACTGATCTCTGTGCCATTATTAATAAGCATCAATACCAATTTACACAGCACCTTTAAGGCAGAAAAAATTGTTGAAAACATTTCAGCGGAAGGAAGGAACAGGCGCCAGTCAGTGCAGGAAAATTCAGAGTTATCAAAAGCTTGACTGGAGGTGAGATTTTTTAAGGCTTTGGAATACAGGCACAGTTAGCAAAGCAAAAGGGATGCACAGAAACCATTTCCTTTATTACCACCTTGCTCCCTTGCCTCATCTTCTCTTTATTAATTAAATCCTCCAAAACTTGTTCCCTCCCCTCTACCTTATTATTTTGAATCAAGTCCTCTCAACTGCTCTAGTTATACAACTTGTCAGAACAACAGCTCAAGCAAAGACCATCACAATCATATAGATCCCTTGTTCTCTGCTACTGCTTTCAGTGTTCCAAGAATATTTTTACTTTTGTTTATTTCCTTGTGGTATTGGGCGTCACTGGCTGGCCAGCATTTATTGCCTGTCCCTAGTTGCCCTTAAATGATCCAACTGAGTGGCTGAGCTGGCTAGGTCATTTCAGAGAGTATTATTTTTAATAAATATATTTATTATCAAATTGATTTTAACTTTACAAACATATAAAATTATTCAAAAATATAATCAATAACAAATATCAGTATAATAAAAAGAAAACAGACGCAAAAACAATACAACTACTGTCTCCTAACTATTAACCTACCCTCTGATACAAAACAAACCTTAACATTGTGCAAAGAAACACCAAAAAAAAAGCAAAAAAAAACCCCACAAAATTCAGAACAGCTATGCTCGGCGCAAAGCTCCCAAACAGAGGAACGGGAGCATTGTATATATACCCGTATTAACTCAGGAGACTCCCTCCAGGGCCCAGAGCCCATGGGCGGCACGGTGGTTAGCACTGCTGCCTCACAGAAGTTCAATTCCCACCTCAGGCAACTGTCTGTGTGGAGCACATTCTCCCCGTGTCTGCGTGGGCTTCCTCTGGGTGCTCCGGTTTCCTCCCTCAGTCCAAAACTGTGCAGGTTAGGTGAATTGGCCATGCTAAATTGCTCGTAGTGTTAGGTGAAGGAGTAAATGTAGGGGAATGGGTCTGGGTGGGTTGCTCTTCGGAGGTCAGTGTGGACTTGTTGGGCCGAAGGACCTGTTTCCATGCTGTAAGTAATCTAATCTAAAAAAAAATCTAACCATCCTGGTTAAACAAACGCCCTAGTTACGACAACTGACAAATCTGTTTCCAAATAACTCAAGTTGAGCTGCCATGTCTTATAAAAATGGTCTGTTGCGTGGTGCACCATGTTTGTAAAACAGTCCAAGGGAATGTGCTCCATAATTAATTTCTGCCATCCCAGCAAGCCCAGCGGTTTCTCAGACACCTAGCTCATCAGAATATTCTTCCATGCACAGTATGCAAGAATATTAAATAGTTTCTTCCCATGCCCGTCTAAAGATGGTAAATTTGGTGACCTAAGGGGAGAGATATCGGGTCTATTTTGACTTCAGTCCTCAATACCCTCGCTATCTCTCCCGTCACAGCGCTCCAGTAAACACGGAGCCAGTGGCCTGAGTCCATCATACCTGGTCGGAACCCTGGCATGCCAACTGTAGGTGTAAGTGGCGAAGTCTTGGATAAACAACCCTCACCCTGATGCATCGCCCTCCATGCCTTGACTGTACTAATGACAATGGGGTTCCGGCAGTGGTCCATAACCGTCCTCATCTTATCCATGAACAACAGGTTAATAAGAGGGCACTTTGCTTGGGAGGCCTCAATATCCAGACATATTGAGTTTGGATCGTTACCTACCCAAGGACAGGTAACTCAATTGATACCTTCTGATGTCTGGGAAATCAACTCCTCCCCCTCCTTGAGGCAACTGCAATTTAGTAAGTTTGATGAGGGGCCGCCCATGATGCCAGACAAAGGAACCAAACCACCCATAAGCTTCCGCAGCGCTGACCTGGGGGAAACATTATAGGGAGCATATGCATGGGATAAAGTAAAAGAGGGATCTTAATGAGAGATATTCCGCCCAGCCATGAAATTGGAAGAGCCTCCCACCTCTGGAGATCTCACCTAATATTGTCGAACAAGTGAGCAAAGTTAATCCAAAATAACAGATCAAACTTGGGGATAATAAAAATGCCTAGGTACCGGAACCCTGCCCGTGACCACTTAAAAGGGAACTTAGAGCGAACCTCCAACTTCTGGCACATCCTTAAGGTTCCCCAAAGGCATTGCCTCTGATTTTGCCAAGTTAATCTTATATCCTGAAACAGCCCCAAATGAATTGATACGTTGCACCAAATGGGGTACAGAGGTCATCGGGTTCGATAAAAACAGAAGGACATCATCTGCATAAAGTGAAATCTTGTGTGCCCTCGATCCCACTTCTGGAGCGATTATGTGGCTATTCTGACGAATGGCCTCTGCCAGCGGCTCTATCACCAATGTAAACAACAACGGTGAGAGGGGGCAGCCTTGCCGACTACCCCTACCAATTCTAAAATTCCCAGACTTCACCCCATTGGTGATGACTGCGGCCAGAGAGTGGCGATATAAAACCTCCACCCACCAAGCAAAGACTCCACTCAACCCAAACTGTTCTAAGACATAAAAAAGATATGGCCATCCCACCCGGTCAAATGCTTTCTCTGCATCTACGGAAATCACCAACCCCTGAATCGATCGTTGCTGACAAACTTGAACAGCATTCAGCAACCTTCTAATATTATTAGAGGACCTACGGCCCCTTATAAAGCCTGTCTGGTCCTCTTTAATAATATGGGGCAACACCCTTTCCAATCTCAGCGCCAGGATCTTGGACAGAATCTTGAAATCTGAATTTAATAGAGAGATGGGCCTGTATGAGGCACAATCCTCAGGAACCCCCTTCTTAAGAATTAAGGAAATATTAGCTTCTCTCAAAGATAGTGGTAGGCATTCATGCATATAGGAGTGATTGTACATTTCCAACATCGGCCCTGACAGAATCCCTATAAACTCCTTATAAAACTTACCCGGAAGACCATCAGGGCCAGGTGCTTTCCCACTTTGGAGTTGCCTAGCTGCCTCCTGTATTTTCTGAATTGTCAAGGGGGCATTAAGGAGAGAGGCCTGCTCCAAGTTTACCCTTGGGAGGTCCAGATTCTTACAAAGTGTCTCCATTTTAGCCCTCCTGTCTTTGCAACCTTCAGACTGATACAATTCAGAGTAAAAGCTCCAAAAAGCCTTATTAATCTTTTTAACATCGTGTGTAAGGACCCCGGCGCTGTCTCTGATTGTAGTAATGGATCGGGGAGCACGCTTTTTCCTAGTCAGGTATGCTAAATACTTCCCTGGCCTATCCCATATTCGAGGAGAAAGTGAGGACTGCAGATGCTGGAGATCAGAGCTGAAAATGTATTGCTGGAAAAGCGCAGCAGGTCAGGCAGCATCCAAGGAACAGGAGAATTGACGTTTCGGGCATCAGCCCTTCTTCAGGAAGCCCTGAAACATGGGGAGGAATATGGCATTTTAAATGTCTACTGTCCTCTGGCACATCCCCTCAAATTTTTGATTAGTACTTTTTCTAAGTTGAGTGCTTTTGGAACAAGGCACATTATTATGGTGGGGGGGGATTTTAATTGTCTTTTGGATCTGACAGTGGACAGGTTGCCTTGGTGGGCCCCCAACTATTTCTTCGTAGGTCAAGCAGGTGGTTGACTTATGCGAGGAGTTGGGGCTGGTCAATATTTGGAGTTGTCTTCACCCCACCAGCAGGGACTTCACCTTTTCCTGAAGAAGGGCTGATGCCCGAAACGTCGATTCTCCTGTTCCTTGGATGCTGCCTGACCTGCTGCGCTTTTCCAGCAACACATTTTCAGCTATCCCATATTCGAACAGCCTTTGTCTAGCAAAAGCAAGTTCTTCCTTTGTGTTTTGTGTCAGTATTGAATTCAAGGCAGCCTGGAGGGCTGTGATCCGCTGTAGCTTAGTCACCGTGCAAAATGTGCTGCCTCCGCGGCTTTCAACCGCGTCTCAATTAGACGCTGCTGTTCCTCCTTCTGTCATTTCCGGCTAGCCGAATAGGAAATAGCTAATCCCCTAGCAAAGGCCATAGCAGTCTCCCATAGCATGGACGGTCTACTAGCCGTGCCTGAGTTGATAGTCAAGAATTCCTGAAACTCCTTCAAAAAGTATTCCACAAATTTGGAATCCTTAAGGAGAAAAAGGTCCAAATGCCAATGCCGCAAACCTTGCCCTTCACTCTTGGCCTTAACCAACAAATACATTGCCGCGTGATCAGAGATAGCTATATTCCCAACTTTACAACTCATAATCAAATCCAGAAGGGCCGAGGGAGTCAGAAAGAGGTCAATCCTCGTGTGACATTTATGTGGGCTTGAAAAAAAGGTGAAGTCCCTGCTGGTAGGGTGAAGACATCTCCAAATATTGACCAGCCCCAACTCTTCGCATAAGTTAACCACCTGCTTGACCTGCGAAGAAATAGTTGGGGGCCCACAAGGCAACCTGTCCACTGTCAGATCCAAAAGACAATTAAAATCCCTCCCCCCCATAATAATATGCCGTGTTCCAAAAGCACTCAACTTAGAGAAAGTACTAATCAAAAATTTGAGGGGATGCGCCAGAAGACAGTAGACATTTAAAATGCCATATTCCTCCCCATCTATCAGGGCTTTAGGTATCACAAACTGTTCCTGCACATCTTTCACCTGATCTAATAATGCGAACGGAAGATTTTTCTGGATAAGTACCGCCACTCCCCTACTTTTAGTGGTAAAGGATGAAAAAAATACCCGGTCATAACCACCCTGTTGTAATTTCAGGTGTTCCCCATCAAGAAGATGGGTTTCCTGCAATAAATTGATTTCAACCCTTTCCGTCTTAAGGCTAGAAAGCATTTTTTTCCTTTTAAAAGGCAAATGATTTCCCTTAATGTCCCAGGTGCACCATTTAATAAGACACTTAGCCATATCCCCTTTCAGAAACCCTTGAACCCCTCAGAGGGAGAATCTTGCTTACAAAGCGCTGAACATAAGTAAATAAAGACTCATAGAATCAAAAAAAACTATGTATACAAAAACTACTCTATGATAACTACAAACAACTGTTACTACCCAAAAAACTACAAAGAAAACCAACTAGAAAACCTTAAATGGAAGACTCTTCCCTCTGCCCATAGGGGGCACTCACCCTACCCATCCCCTCCTTCACAGTTCCTTCAACCCCAGACTGTATCCCAGCCTTAGGCCAGAAAAAAAAGATGATCCTTAAATCAACAGAAAAAAAGACAAAGTCAGGATGAGCACTCCACCCATCCCTGGCTTCATGTCACCTACTTGTAACTAAAAGAGAAGCAGAACAGACAAAAAAGAGAGAGGCAACAAAGAACATCCACAAAATTTCCTATCAGAAAATTCAGTTGTTAAAAAAAGGAACAACTTATTCCAAAGTCTTTTTCCCCTTTTCCAAAAAGGAAATTATTAGGGAGAAAGAAAGGAATAAACAAAAGGAAGGGAAAACATGAGGAAAGATAGAAAAGAGAACAAACATTAACCATATTCTTCAGGTCAGTCTGTCTATTTTATAGTGTCCACAAAGTTTTTAGCCTTATCCACCGAGTCAAATGTATAAACTGAAACGAAGCACTGTGGGGTATCTTATGGAGTACTGGATGTCCAGGTTCCTCAGCCTCTTTTTAACTTCATCGAAGGACTTCCTCTTTCGAATTACAGCTGCTGTAAAATCCTGGAAAAACATGATTTTTGACCTTTTGTACAGCAGTGCCTGTGGATCTTTGCCCAGGGATCTGGAAGCTTCTATGACTTTTTGCTTGTCCTTATATGAGTGGAAGTGTACTACAGGGTGCTGCACTGGCCTGACCTGTGCACTGTAACCTGATACGCCCTTTCAATCTGCAGCCTGCTGGACTCGATGTGAAGGCCCAAAAACTTTGTAGTTTTCTTTGTAGTTTTTTGGGCAGCCAGTTTTCAAAGAAGTTGACTGGCTGCTCACCTTCCTCACCTTCAGGGAGCCCGACAATTCGGAGATTTATCCTCTGACCTCGATTTTCGAGGTCGTCGATATGGTTTTGCAAGGCCCGCACCTCTCGCTCCATCACCTGGATCCAACTGGATGAGGACTCCATTGCAGCTTCCGAAGCCTTAGTTCGACCTTTCACCTCCTCCAACCTCTCCCCGAGGCCCTGGATCTCCTGCTCATGCTTTTGCAGCATGGATGCAATAGGTTGGACCTGGGCACGAATCTCCCCAAGGATTTCCTCAATCGCAGCCGCAACTTTCAAGGTAAGTCTCTCCATCGCCGCAGCCAATTCCTGTGAGTCTGTCAGGTCCCGGGGTGGTTCAGGAGAGGCTACTGCTGCTGCAGTCTCAGGTATGCCTGGTGCTGCAGAGGAGTGTCCTCCTTCTGCTGTTTGCTCGCTTCTTTTCCCTTTGGCATCTTTCCCACTCCCAAATATTAACAAATACGTGTTCTGTAAGTTTTTAAACCAATAATTCCACCACATAAGTTGACCAGGGATGGTAAAAAACACCAGTATGCTTTGGCTGTTAGGCAGAGCTGTCCACAGCAGTTCTACAGAAATGCCATCATCTTGTCGAGTCTTCAGAGAGTATTTGAGAGTCGGCCACATTGTAATGGCCCTTGTGTCAAATGTAGGCCAGACTAGATATGGATGACAGATTCCTTCTCTGGAAGAGAATCCTTAGTGAACCTTATGTTTTCTTGCCCGAAAATTGACAATGGTTTCATGGTCATCAGGAAATTCGCATTAAACTCACTGATGTCCTTTGAGGAAGGAAATCTACCATCCTCACCTGGTCTTATCCATGTTATTCCAGACCCACAGCAATGTGGTTGACTCTCAACTGCCCTCTGAAATAGCCTAGCAAGCCACTTAGTTGTTTCAAATCACTGTGAAGTCTCAACAAACTAAGCACCAGTAAAGACAATGGTGGAAACAGCCCTATCGACCCTGCAGTGTCCTCCTTATGACACCTGGGAACAAACATCAAATTTGAGAGAGCTGTTCCATAGACTTGTCAAGATAAAGCCTGACATAGTCACACTCTCAGAATCATACCTGACAGACAATTGTCAACACCAGGACCACCATCCCTGGATATGTCCTGTCTCAACAGCAGGACAGACCAGTAGGGGTGATGGCACAGTGCTACACAATCAAGAGGGAGTTGTCCTGGGAATCCTCAACATTGACTCTGAAGCCCATGAACTCTCATGGCTTCAGGCCAAACATGGCTAGGAAACCTCCTGCTGATTACCACGTACTGTCCTCCCTCAGTTGATGAATCAGTGCATCTTCATGTTGAACAACACTTGGAGGAAGCACTGAGGGTGGTAAGTGCGCAGAACATATTCTAGGTGAGGGATTTCAAGATCTACCACCAAGAGTGGCCCAGCAGTAGCATGACTGATTAAGCTGGTTAGGTCCTGAAGGACACAGCTGCTAGACTGTGGCTGATGTTGAGGGAACCAACAAGAGGGAAAAATATACTTGATCTCATCCTTGACAAACTGCCGGCTGCAGACACACCTATCCATAACAGGATCTGTAAGAATGCTCACTGCATAGTTGCCGTGGAAACAAAATCCCACCCTCACATTAAGAGCATGTGTCGTATAGCACTGTCATAGAGTCATAGAGATGTACAGCACGGAAACAGACCCGTCGGTCCAACTTGTCCATGCCAACCAGATATCCCAATCCAATCCAGTCCCACCTGCCAGCACCCAGCCCATATCCCTCCAAGCTATTCTTATTCATATGCCAATCTAGATGCCTTTTAAATATTGCAATTGTATCACTTCCTCTGGCACCTTATTCCATACACCATCCTCCGTGTGAAAAAGTTGCCCCTTAGGTCTCTTTTATATCTTTCCCCTCTCACCCTAAATGTATGCCCTCTAGTTTTGGTCTCCCCCACCCCAGGGAAAAGACTTTGTCTAGTAAACCTATCCATGCCCTCCATGATTTCATAAACCTCTATAAGGTCACCCCTCAACCTCTGCGTTCCAGGGAAAACAGCTTCTAACCCTGGCAACATCCTTGTAAATCTTTTCTGAACCCTTTCCAGTTTCACAACATCTTTCCGATAGGAAGAAGACCAGAATTGCACGCAATATTCCAACAGTGGCCTAACCAATGTCCTGTACAACCGCAACACGACCTCCCAACTCCTGAACACAACACTGACCAATAAAGGAAAGCACACCAAACATCTTCTGCACTATCCTATCTACCTGCCACTCTACTTTCAAGGAGCTATGAACCTGCATTCAAAGGTATCTTTGTTCAGCAACACTCCCACTATGCTAAATGAGACAGATTTTAAACAGAGCTAGCAACACAAGACTGGGTATCCATGAAGTGCAGTGGGCCATTAAGATTGTTCGCTAGCACATTCTGCAACCTCATGGACTATCATATCTCCCACTCAACCACGGATAAATCCTCATTCAATGGACAGTGCAGGACGGCGTGCCAGGAGCAGCACCAAATGTACCTAAAAAGGTGTCAAACTGGTTAACCTACCAAACAGGACTACTTCTGTGCCAAACAGCATACACACCAAGTGATAAACAGAGCTAAGCGATCCCACAACCCATCCATCAGATCTAGGATTTGTAGTCCTGTCACATTCAATCATGAATGAAGTTGGACAAATAAACAACTCACCAGAGGATGAGACTGCACAAATATCCCCATCCTCAATGATGAAGTGTCCAACACAAAAGATGAAGTTGAAGCATTTGCTGTAATCTTCAGCCAGAAGCACTGAGTGGATGATCCATCACAGCATCATAAACACCAGTCTTCACCCAATTCGATTCACTCCGTGTGATTTCAAGAAAAGATTGGAGGCACAGGATGCTGCAAAGACCATGGATCTTGACAACATTCCCAATAGTAATGGGTCAAAATTCTGGAATTGCCTCCTTAATGGCTTTGTGGCTCAATTTACAGTATGCAGACTGCAGTGGTTCAAGGCACGACCTTCTCAAGGGCAGCAAGGGACCAGCAATAAATGCTGGCCAGCCAGCTGTGCCCATGCCAAGAGAGAACAAAAACAAATTCTTAATTCCAGAATTTGTTTAATGAATTTAAATTCCACCATCTGCTGTATTGGGTTTCAAACCTTGGGCTCTAGAACATTAGCTGAGTTTCTGGATTAATGGTCTAGTGATAACACTGCTAGGCCATAACCTCTCTGATTGAAAACTATTTCTGCCACACTAGTGCTGAGCCAAGCATGCTCTCTTAACGTATATACTGTAAGCCATTTTGCACGTGACGCAGATAATAAAGCAAGTATTACTCACCTTAAAATTCTGCCTTTTAATGTAACCCTAGCTGCTCATGTTCTCTCTCTAGGACCTTGTTCCTAGATCTAGCCATCTCACTGGTACAATGACCATTTACTGTATTATATTATTCGTACTATATTATTCATACTATATTGTACTATGATCACTGTATCCATCCCCTTCCACTGCTATCACCCATAAAGGCAACAAGATTACTTCAAACCTGATGGTCAAATGCAGAGTCAAATGTTGCTCCATTCTGACATAAATAACCCTCTTAACTGGTTCATTTGTAGTTGCACAGCGCCAGAGACCCAGGTTTAATTCCCGCCTCAGGCGACTGACTGGGTGGTGTTTGCACATTCTCCCCGTGTTTGCGTGGGTTTCCTCCGGGTGCTCTGGTTTCCTCCCACGGTCCAAAAATGTGCAGGTCAGGTGAATTGGCCATGCTAAATTGCCCGTAGTGTTAGGTAAGGTGTAAATGTAGGGGTATGGGTGGGTTGCGCTTCGGCGAGTCGGTGTGGACTTGTTGGGCCGAGGGGCCTGTTTCCACACTGTGAGTAATCTAATCTAATCTAATCTTTCCCCAAACACGAAACAAGTTAGAAGACCCTATTTTGAAGGCTATGACTGGGAATACAGTCTCTGGTGCTGTCACACTGTTTATGAATCTTTACTGCAGTCCTCATTAATCTCTCAGCTATTGAAAATATCTAAACGTTTCTCTCTTGTATACAAAATATATCTGACCCTTTCCTCATTACTATTACATTTTAGAGAACTATTCAATGGCAATCTGCACGTCTGCTTAAACTTTTGAAATACCTCCATGACGTCAATTTGCCTCCTAATTCATCTTGGGCTCGAGCTGCGCACTTAAGTACTATAGTCATTGCCTTTGCATTTTTGCACAATTCATTATTTTTCCTTTCTTGCATGAATTCGGATTGATTAAAACAGCATGCTGAGATAATGCACTGTGATTCAGCCTGAGTAAACAGTAAGGGATATCATGAAATTGAAGGTTTGATTTTTAATGAGGAATGGGAAGGGGCAAGCAATGGCTGCATTGAGTGCGAAACATAAATTTACTCTAGGTGGGGATTTCAATACCCATCAGCAAGAGTGACTCAGAAGCATGATTAATGAACTAAAGGACATAGCTGCTAAACTGTAACTAGCAGGTGGTGAGGGAACAAAAAAAAACTCACTTGCCTTCATAATTTATCTGTTATAGATCATTGTTATTTTTATGGGATGTGGGTGTCACTGGATAGTCAGCAATTATTGCTCATTCCTAATTGCCCAAAGGGCAGCTATGAGTCAGCCACATTGCTGTGAATCTGGAGTCACATTTAAGTCAAATCTTGTAAAGGGGACTTTAGTGAATCAGATGGGCTTTTCCGAACAATTGACAATGGATTTAAAATTCGAATTTCAGGTTTTATTATCAAATTCAAATTCCACCATCTCCATTGGTGGGTCTCAAACCTGGGTCACAGGATTAATAATCTAGGGATAATACAAAGAGGCCATCACCAACTATCTAGGACAACATCAGTAAGAGTGACCACAGCATAGACAATGTGGGAATAGCCTCCAGCATGGGCGGCACAGTGGCTCAGTGGTTAGCCGTGCTACCTTACAGCGCAAGAGTGCCGAGTTTGATTCCACCCTTGAGTGACTGTCTGTATGGAGTTTTCATGTTCTCCCCATGTCTGTGTGGGTTTCCTCCCACAATCCAATAATGTGCAGGCTCGGTGGATTAGCCATAGAAAATACAGGGTTAGAGGGATAGGGTAGGAGGGTGGGCCTGGATGGGAAGCTCTTCAGAGGGTTCGTATGAACTCAATGAGCCGAATGGCCTGCACCCACATTGTAGAGATTCTAGAATTCTATGATCATGTTGTGTCACACTACCACTGTTGTGAATGGAAAGACTTAAAACAGATCTAGCAACTCAAAATTGTACATTCATGAGATGTTGTGTGCCAACAGCAGCTTTGTACTCACCACAATAGCCGTATTACCAAGCTGAAAAATCAATCCTGGTTCAGTAAAGCATACAACAGAGCTTGCCAGGGACACCACAGACATACCTAAAAGTAGGGTATCAATCTGATTGAGCTACAACATGGAATTACTTGCATAATCAGTGGAATCAGTAATGGACACGGTTAAGAAATCCCACAATCAATAGATTAGATCTAAACTCTGCAGTGTTGCCATATCTAGTATTCAACGGTGGTGGTCAATTAAACAAATAACGGGAATTGAATTGAATTGAATTGAATTTATTGTCATGTGTACTGAGGCACAGTGAAAAGCTTTGTCTTGCGAGCAATACAGGCAGATCACATAGTTAAATAGCATAGAGAGTAAATAATAGGTAAACAACAGCAAAACAAAAACACAAGTACAGGCGAACGCTAAGAATTTGAGAGTCCAAGAATCAGCTTCCATAGATAGTCTTGTCCTCACCAATAATGGAGTCTAGCACATCAGTATAAAAGACAAGGCTACAGTACTTCTATTCATCTTCAGCCAAAAATGGCAAATGAGTGATCCATTTTAGCCTCCTACAGAGGTCACTAGCTTTACAGATACCAGTCTTTTACCAATTTGATTCACTCCATCTGATATCAGAACAGCCCAAGGCACTGGATACTGCAAATAGTACTGAAGATTTGCACTTCAGAACTACCGATGCCCTCAGCCAACTTGTTCCAGTACAGTTACAACACTAGCATCTACCTAACAATGTGGAAAATTGAAGAGCTGTTTCCTGTGCACAAAATGCAGGACAAATCGACCCCAGCCAATTATCACCCTATCAGCTATCAAAGTGATGGAACAGGTTGTCAACACTGCTTTCAAGTGGTATGAGCAAAGGGAATCACTGACAGTCCTGGCTCCGTCAGGACCACTCAGCTTTTAAACTCATTTTAGCCATTGTTCAAATGTGGATAAAACAGCTGAAATTCAGAGGTGATATGAGTGTTTGCCATTGATATCCAGACAGCGTTTGAACAAGTGTGGCATCAATAAACTTAGCAAAACTGATGGGTATTAAGGGGAAAACTTGCTGCTGATTGGAATCATACCTGCCAAAAAGAAAAGGTGGTTATGGTTGTTGGGGGTCAATCATCTCAGCCTCAGGATATCATTGCAGATGTTCATCAGAGAAGCGTATTTGATCCAACCACGTTCAATTGGTTCATCATTGACCTTCCCTCTGTCATAAGTTCTGAAGAAGGGTCACTGGACCCTAAACATTTGCTGATTTCTCTCCACTGATGCTGCCAAATCTGTTGAAATTTCCAGCAATTTCAGATTTTGTTTCAGTTTTCCAGCACCCACAGTTTTTTCATTGTTTTATCCCTCTATCATAAGGTCAGAAGTGGGGACTTGGTCAATTAATGCACCATGTTCAGCATCATTTGTGATTCCTCAGATACTGAAGTAGGCATGTCCTGTTTGTCCTTCCTAACAACACTGTAGGTGTAACTACAATTCAAAGTCTGCAGGGATCAAGAAGACAGCTCACTATCACCTTGCCTAGTGCAACTATGGATTGACAATAAATGCTAGCCCAGCCAGCTCATATCCCAAGAAAAAAGAAACATTGACCTCAGTAGCATGAAAGCTGACTGATTTTAATTCCCTGTACACACCCCAGTGATATGTTGATTTGAAGTGACCAAGAGCTGTAACATAACCTTGGGCAAATGGAGATGATATCATGGGCAATATACTTAGAGGAGAGCTTCACTGTCTTCAGAGTGGCTTCCTGGTGTCCCTTTCAGTGTCATACACATAATGACAATGGACATACTGTTGTAGGAACTGAGACTTGGTAGAGGTTGGTGTCCTTAGCATTCATATAGAAAATGGATATCATGTCGTTGAGCAGCAGTGTGTAAGTAAGGAAAACCCTGGATCAAGGAGACCTTACAGATTGAGCAATGATCCTCTGGGAATACCTTTGGGATTTGGGTCCAAAACCAGTACAAAGTGATGTTATAAATGTTTGTTATATCACTTGTAAAGGAGTTCAGAAAGACCAATTGACTGGTGTGGGAAAAGTATCAAGTGTGACATGGGAGGTAGGGGATAGGAGCGGGGAGGTTGAAGTGAGTGCACTGTTAGGTTGGATTTGAGATAATTTTCTGGGGTAGAAAATAAAAGAACCTTGGTCTGTAGAATAACTCCACAAAGGCTGGTGTCCCGTTACCCTGTATTTACATGTGCATAGTACGTGACACTGACCCAGCTAGTTCAGAACAGGCTCCTACAGCGAGCAGAAACCCCGACACTCCTATTTATATCTATCAGCCAGGACTCCCTGTTTGGACCAGATTAACAGCCCCAATCAGGGAACTCATATTCTACAGGTCCAACCTGACTGATCTCGTTCCAATCACTACAGTCTGCATCTCCCACTGCTGTACCTAATCTAGGAATTCTTTAATGCAAAATGTGTACCTAAATAGATTTCATAACTCAAGGGCTAATAAAAGTTTAAACAAAAAACTTGTACATTTATGCCTCCACAGTCAACATCTATTTAGCCCCCATTATCATAACACATTATGCTGACTCTAAATTCAATTATATATCTTGCTAATGGCTCTTTGATTGCACTTAAAAGAGAAGGAAGATTATTTCTCCATTCAGATGTTATGGGAAATGGAATCAGATGCCAACCATCAGTTTCTCTAATAAACACAATGAAGGTACAGCAGGCATCTGCTGCAAAGGTGCAATGTTCCATTTTTGCATGAGAACTTTGCAGGCATGGTTAAATTAAAAGCTACAGGAGATAGATGTTAATAAATTCACCTTTTTTGAGATAATGAAATGCTGCTTTGTATCATGGGTAGCCCTTGCTGATGGCAGTTAGCACTACTCAGCACCATCTTTGTCTAATATAGAAAATGCACTACTCCAAATCAGCTCTGAGAACACATTAGTGACAACTACTCAAGAATAGGGTGAATACCTAACGTGTTTTTCCCAGAGGAGGGGAGTCCAAAACTAGAGGGCATAGATTCAAGGACAAAGGGGAAAGGGACCTAAGGGCAACTTTTTCATGCAGAAGGTAGTACTTGTATGGAATGAGCTGCCAGAGAAAATGGTGGAGGCAGGTATAATTACATTTAAATGGTGGCTGGATGAGTACATGAATAGGAAGGATATAGGCCAAATGCTTGCATTGGGATTAGATTAAGTTAGGATATTTGGTCAATATGGATAAGTTGGACCGAAGGGTTTGCTTCCATTTTCTATAACCCGATGACTCATTGTCCTTACATAACTAACACTGCTCATTTGACTATGCCTCAGTCACAATTGCCTTTCCCCAGGCACCAGCTCTATACTGTACCCTAGCCACTGTCTTGTGGCTAACCTAGATCATTCACAATCCTGCTGTCCTATTTGGCCCAAGATAGGCTCTATATCTGCTTCAAGACCGAAACCACATTCTTCAACCTTCTTAACATGGCACTTTTCTATCTAAAGTCAATTCTTCTGCTGCTGAAATTCTCATCCTTGCATTCATCAGTTTGATCATTCCAATGTTCGCTTGGTCAAACATACATTTTCCAATGTTCACAACCAACAGCACACCCATGACGGTGTTGCCTTCATCTTAAGTTGAACCAAATTGACTCATCCATCATCCTGGGCTCACACTGTCATCCAAAAACCAATGTCCCAATTTTAAAACCTCTCACCCTGGTCTAAAAATCCCATGACTTCACTCCTTCCTCTTTGTAATCTCTCCCAATCTTACAACCATTGGAAGCCTCTGTTCTGCTACTCACCTTGAAGTAATTATGTGGTTAACACGATCCTTGGACACTAAGCTTGCAAAGTACAAAAGCAACAAAGCGATTTTATTGCAGACATGAATCACATGATTTGTTCCAATAACAAAAATCACAAACATCTCCTGTGGACATCCTGCTAGTTATTTGGCTTTTAGCACTTGCTTTGATCTTGAAAATCTGTTCTGGACAGACACTCAGTAACTGATGTTGTTTCTAGAACTGAAACAGTAAGGTAAGGTATCCTTGACGCACAGCTGATCTTAGAGTCATAGAGATGTACAGCATGGAAACAGACCCTTCGGTCTAACCCGTACATGCCGACCAGATATCCCAACGCAATCTAGTCCCACCTGCCAGCACCCAGCCCATATCCCTCCAAACCCTTCCTATTCATATACCCATCCACATGCCTCTTAAATGTTGCAATTGTACCAGCCTCCACCACATCCTCTGGCAGCTCATTCCACACATGTACTACCCTCTGTGTGAAAACGTTGCCCCTTAGGTCTCTTTTATATCTTTCCCCTCTCACCCTAAACCTAGTTCTGCTCTCTAGTTCTGGACTCCCCGACCCCCTTAAAATAAAATATTCTTTCTCCTTCTTGTGACTGAAGTGAATGGATGTTGCCTGGAGTGTTTGGTTGTGACAATGGCATCCTCTATTTCTTACTTAGATTACATGTGGTGGTTATCCCATGCCATTGTTGTTATGCCCTAAATTCCAGTCAGTCATTCTTAATAGTACCAATCCTGTTGGAGGCCCCACTGTCATTGTAACACAATTAGAACAGTATTTAAAACTGCTTGAAATCCTGGACTGTTGAAGAAGGCTCCTGGTTTACCAGCAGAGGTTGTCTATCCACTGATATAAAGTAAAGGCTGCTTGATATTTCAATGAAAGATCCTTTGTTTAAGATTGGTTTAAAATAATAAAGCATTTTAGAGGTGCTATACAAACATAAGTTGATATAGTCTGCCTGCACCCCAGGATAGAAGTTCTCTTGCAGTCTCTTATCTTTCCCGTCTTCCTGCAACACACTGCTATCCAATGGTAGTGCTAGTTTTAGATGAATGGAGCCCCTTTCTTCAATGCCTCAATTCCTGTACACTACTCCATCGTAAACCTCCACAAATCCACTTTACAGTTTATCCATTCCATTGCTTATTGCACATTTTCCCTCTTTCTCCAGTAGCTTAATCTATTCCTTATCTGTACAAGAGAAAATCTTCAGATACGGTCTTATTAGACAAATGGCAGTTTTCAGTCTGCATAAAAACACTTCATTATTTTGAAACGTCTAGAAGATGATTAAACTATGAGAAATTTGCTACATATAAAAGCATGGCTTATAAAAGGAGGAAAAGAAAAACCAATCTACCTACGGCCAAATAAGTTGTTGCAAGATTCTGTTTCTGTTTACTCTATTCATAACTTTCTGAAGAAACCATTACAATGATTCAAATCTACCCATGCAAGGAAGTTATTTCAAGAGCAGAGGGGTACTGTAATTTATCTGATCACAAACAGTAACTCTAAAAATTCTAAAGAAAGGTCACTGGATTCAAAATGTTAACTCTGCTTTCTCTCCACAAACGCTACCAAACCTGCTAAGTTTCTGCAGCAATTTTAAACGCAGTAACTCATCTAACCAAAACCTTCTCAACCTCTCATAAGAAGAAAGAATGAGATACATGAATGTGATAACTTGTGTGCAGTTAATTTCATTAGAAATAGGTATTTATGCAGTACTTTTCATGACCTCAGCATGTCCAAAATGCTTCCAGCTGTTGAAGTACTCTGAAGTGTTGTTGACATTTTAAAGTAGAAAATATAGTAGTTAATTTCCCCACAGCGATCTCACAAAACAAAATGACATTGACCAATAACAGGTCTGAAAGCAGAATTAGTTTAATTGTTTAATAAGTACACATTACGTATTGTCTCAAGAATATAATTACTCAGATATTCACCCATTAATATGGTGTAGAGTAGATATATAGAAAAATGTTAAAATTCGTCCAGGAGGCCATGCCAACATTGAAAACACTCCCCATCTTAATTTCAACAAAAAAAAACTATCCAAAAGAAAACAGTGCTATAATTGCACAAAATACAATGGATATAATGCATCAACAAAGCATGCATTTTTAAAATAATTACTGGGCGATTCTCCTGCTTCCCTTCACATATATCGTCATCTAACTTAGAGTCATCGGACACTTCAATAATACTTAATAGATAGCTACCCAGGATATGTTAGATTTAAATCTAGTCCAATGCCTAGGCAACTTCACAACTGAGTCCCCAGTCAAACCCACAATCTTCCTTTCATCTCCACCACACCCTGAACTTACTACTCCACCTGACCAACTACTCACCATAGTAACTAGCTCATCTATCCCACACTAACCCAAACCTCCACTCACCCATCACTCATTCATTACCATTCAAACACTGCAACTTTAAACATACCATAAAGCAACTGATGCCATAAAAAGTGGGCATGTTCTGTCTTCTTCTTGACTCTGCTATGCTCCAGCAGAGTTTCCAGAGGGACGTTATGCTGGTTATTTCTTTGAAAATCAAGATTGGAAGACCCTGCACGAAATGCACCACAGTGTTGAGTGGGGAGAATTTAAGAATACACGGCAATCTACTTGTCATTTCTGCTGCTTGGAAGATTCATACCATTCAGTAATCAGGCACCATTGAGGAATCCATGCTATTCAATTGCATAAAACAGCATGAAGTCCGACAAATCTACCAACGTGAGTGCAACTACACATTACAGCCTTAATATCCATACCAGAAACGGGTGATACAAAGCAAGCCAGTGAACTGCAACTATCATTGGAACATTTTGGATCAGAGAATGCTATCAGAATTTACAAGGCAAGCACCAGAACTCATGGGACTTGCTGACTCATCTGTTGTTTGAAAGACTTGTCTGATTTGATGAACATAATCATTACCAGAGCAATCTTGAGGGAAGGGATAATCATAAATGAACTGAATTCCAACATCTATTTCAAGGATTGCCCTGGAAGGCTGAAGAGAAGTGTTTTTTGATTAGAAAAAAATGCAGTCATGTCATTTGTAATTCTCAATAAAACTAAGAAGCTCATTATAAAACTATAAGAGTGCGAATATTAAAGCTATCACTTAAATATCTGCATCCCACAATTAAAAAGTACTTGCATTTATGTAACATTTTGCATAACCTCCAGGTGTCCCAAAGAGCTTCATGCGCTTTTATAAATTAGTCACTGTTGTGGAGAGATTCAGCACTCAAGAGCCCAATAACAACAATGTTCCAGCCAAACTTATTATATTCTTGTAACAAAAACACATATTGCTGGAGAAATTCAGCACATCTATCAGCATCTGCGCAGAGAAAGTAGAGTTAACATTTTGACTCCAGTGACCTTCTTCAAAACTGATTGTTGATAGAAAAAATGGTATTAATGCTGAAAACAGAGGGTGGAGGTGGAAAGGAGTGAGAGGATCAGTGGAGATGGAGCCCGGAGAGAGACAGAAAGTAAGTGAGGCAAACAAAGGGATAGTTAGCCAGGGAAGTAGATAAGATGATAATGGTGACAGTAAGTAGGTAAAAAGGGGTTGGCTGTGGTGAAAGCAGATAAAAACAATGACTGCAGATGCTAATGACTGCAGTGGTGCAGTGGTGAAAGCAGCCCAGGGCTTGTCCACAAAAAAAAGACCCTGAGCTGCCAACTCAACACACCACACACCACTGTATTCCCTGACGAACATTTCTGTTCCAGGCTGCTGCAGTGCTCCATTAAGGCTCAGCACAAGCTGGAAGAACAGCATTTCATTTTCCACTTGGGGACCCTGTAGCCTTAAAAACTCACGATTCAATTCAATAACTTTGGGCCTTAACACCTCCTTCCATATCTGTTACCCATCCCCACACCCTATCATGATATGGGCTGCTTTCAGCACAACAAACTTATTTTCAATATTGACACCATTAGGGAAGGAGTTTCAGAGTTATCAGAGTCTCCATAGTAAGCTTTTCTCCTTTGCTGACTCACTATAAACCATCCTTTTAATCCACCTAACCTTCTCGCTCTCTGGGCTCCCTATCTCGTCATTCCTTTTCACCTTCACCCCCATCATCAGCATAAATACCACCTTTTCCTCACCATTATCAGTTTGAAGGAGGGTCACTGAACTCAAAACATTAACTCTGCTTTCTCTGCAGATGCTGACAGACCTGTTGAGTTTCTCCTGCAATTTCTGCTTTTGTTTCAGATCTTTAGCATCCGCTGTTCTTTGTTTTACTTTCTTGTAAAATTGGGTTCAGAAATAAATGCTAGTACGAACACCAGGAGTAAAGCCTTACTTTCCATTGAGTACTACTAAGGGATCTTTTACAACCGTTTTACAATCAATCTTTTACATCTTGTTGATATGACTGCATGCTTAAAATGCGGCACTCTCAGTGCTATAACATCACCAGAGCTCATGTACTTAAAATTTCTTGAATGGGAATTAAAATACTGGCTGAGAGCTAAGAATTACTAAAACTGAGTGCTGGGCAATACTGGAAATCAGAAAGTGATATGTCCTTATACTTTAAGAGATGCAATTTATCCACAGATAAATATCTTCACTTTTCCACCTCCTTCCCAATATTTCCAACTGACAAGACATCCCAGCATATAGTCCCCTACCAACTTGGATTTGAAAGTTTGGAACCTCCACAAAATCACATCAAATAGATAGTTAAGTTGGATACTTCAATTCACTCAAATACGTGCAAAATTACAATCTTCACCCTTTGGTGCCATTATTATCATGGGCTGTTAGATTAAGCCATTCACTTTAATTTACATGACTTGTTTTAATGCAATGGTTGGCGAAAAAACAACCCTCATTGAACAGGGTTACATTTCACCCTTTCACCACTTCAAATTGCACTTACAGAATACTTACATGATTCATACCAAGTCACCTCCAAGTCATGATTTGGAGATGCTGGTGTTGGACTGGGGTGTACAAAGTTAAAAATCACACAATACCACATAGTCCAACAGGCTTATTTGGAAGCACTCGCTTTTGGAGCACTGCTTCTTCATCAGGTGGTTGTGGAGAAAAAGATTGCAAGACACAAAATTTATAACAAAAGTTTACAGTGTGATGCAACTGAAATTATATATTGAAAAAGACCTGGATTGTTTGTTAAGTCTCTCATCTTTTAGAATGACCGTGTTGGTTTCAGTCCTTTCATATGTAAATCGCAAAAACTTTTTTTTCAAAAAAGTTACATTCTCAAGTGAACCACAACAATTGGTGTCATGTCGGCCCAGATACTGTATTTAAAGTGTAAGCTTCCCTGTGAGATTGTCTGTGCCACAATGGTCAGACTGATTCTAATCTAAAAAAGCGGATCTACAAAATCACATGGATTCATATATTTTTTGAGCAAAGTAAAATGTAATTCTGCAAGCACAAATTCACCCCACAAACCTAGTGTTTGTGTGCACGTGGCTGTGTGTGTGTGTGTGTGTGTGTGTGTGTGTGTGTGTGGGGGGTGGGGGGGTGGGGGAGGGTGAGGGGTTGAGTGTCTGTGAGACAGTGTGTATGTGAGTGCAAAGAGGTATACGTCTGTGAGAGGGTGTGTGTGGGAGTGTATGTGTGAGTGTATGAGAGACCATCTGCATGAGTGTGTGTGTCTGTGTGTGTTTGTGTGTCTGTAAAATACAATGGGGTCACCTATAGTGTGATATGAACCCAAGGTACCAGTTGAGGCCATCCCCCTGGGTACCGAACTTGGCTATCAGCCTCTGCTCAGCCACTTTTCGTTGCTGCCTGTCCTAAAGTCCACCTTGGAGGTCGGTCACCCGAAGTACTGAGGGTTGAATGTCCCAGACTGCTGAAGTGTTCTCCGACTGGGTGGGAACACTCCTTTCTGTTGATTGTTCTGCGGTGTCCGTTCATCCGTTGCCATAGCCTCTGCTGGGTCTCGTCAATGTACCATGCCTCAGGGCATCCTTGCCTGCAGTGCACGAGATAGACAACGTTAGCTGAGTTGCCTGATTACGTGCCAGGTACATGATGGGAAGTGTCTCCCCACGTAATGGTGGTATTCGTATCGACATTCTGACACGTCGTGCAGCGTCTACCGTGACAAGGTTGTATTGTATCGTCCTGAAAGCCGGGCAGCTTGCTACGAACAATGATCTGTATGAGTTTTGGTGGTTGTTTAAAGGTGAGAAGTGGAGGTGTGGGAAGGTCTTGGCGAGGTGCGGGATTCTGGCATAGAGATGTCTACACCAGCATCCTCCACAATGATGGCATTGCGGCACCAGCCTCAGTACTCAACACCAACAACTGCCAATCTCCGAACACCGTCCTACAGCTCATCTGCTTTATCCTCGATCACAACATCTTCACTTTGACAACCAGTTCTTCATCCAGACACATGGAACAGCCATGGGGAACCACACTTGCACCCCAGTATGCCAACATTTTTATGCAAAGGTTCAAACAAGACTTCTTCTGTACATAGGACCTCCAACCAACACTATACACCAGGTACATTGATGACATTTTCTTTCTCTGGACCCATGGCGAGGGGTCACTAAAAAAACTACACAGTGGTATCAACAAATTTCATCCCACCATCAAACTCACTGTATTATCTGTCTCATTCTTGGATACATGCATCTCCATCAAGGATGGGCACCTCAGCACCTCATTCTACTGCAAACCCACAGGTAACCTCATGATGTTATACTTCTCCAGCTTCTACCCGAAACATATTAAAACAGCCATCCCCTATGGACAAGCTCTACGCATACACAGGATCTGTTCAGATGAGGAGGAACATGACAGGCACTTGGACGTACTCAGGGATACCCTCATAAGAACGGGATACGATGCTCAACTCATCAACGGCATTTCCGATGTGCCACAGTGAGGAACTGTCATGACCTCCTCAGGAGACAGACACAAGCTGTAACCAACTGGGTCCCTTCATTGTCCAGTACTTCCCAGGAGCTGAAAAACTATGCCATGGTCTTCGCAGCCTGCAACACATTATCAATGAGAATGAGCACCTCGCCAAGACTTTCCCCACACCTCCACTTCTCGCCTTTAAACAACCACCAAACCTCAAACAGATCATTGTTCGTAGAAAACCGCCTGGCTTTCAGGATGATACAATACAACCTTATCACGGTAGATGCTGTAAGACATGTCAGAACATTGATATCTCCCACCATGTACGTGGCAGGTACTCATGCAACTCAGCTAATGGTGTCTATCCCATATGCTGCAGGCAAGGATGCCCTGAGGCATGGAACATTGACGAGACCAAGCAGAAGCTATGGCAACGGATGAACGGACACCGGAGAACAATCAACAGACAGGAGTGTTCCCTCCCATTCGGAGAACACTTCAGCAGTCTGGGATGTTTGACCTCGGACCTTTGGGTGACCGTCCTCCAAGGTGGACTTTGGGACAGGCAACAACAAAAAGTGGCTGAGCAAATGTATAACCAAGTTCGGTACCCATGAGGATGGCCTCAATCGGGACCTTGAGTTCATGTCACACTACAGGTGACCCCATTGCACTATACCCACATGCAGACAGACACACACAGACAGACGGACACACACACAGACAGACACACACACACACGCACACACATATACCTAGAGGCACACACACTCATGCAGACTGTCTCTCATATGCTCACACATACACTCCCACACACACCCTCTCACAGACTTATACCCCTTTACACTCATAAAACACACATTCTCTCACAGACACTCATAACCGCCACTGCCACCACTACCCACCCACCCACCCCCCCACCCCCACACACACACACATCTAAGGGTGTGGGGTGAATTTGTGCTTGCAGAATTACATTTTACTTTGCTCAAAAACTGTATCACATCACACTGTAAACTTGTGCTATAAATTCAGACAAAAGGGTAAGTAGGGAGAAAATAGGGCCCCTCAAAGATCAGCAAGGTGGCCTTTGTGGGGAGCTGCAGAAAATGGGGGAGATACTAAATGAGTATTTTGCATCAGTATTTACTGTGGAAAAGGATATGGAAGATATAGTCTGTAGGGAAATAGATGGTGACACCTTGCAAAAATATCCAGATTACAGAGGAGGACATTCTGGATGTCTTGAAATGCATAAAAGTGGATAAATTCCCAGGACTTGATCAGGTGTACCCTAGAACTCTGTGGGAAGCTAAAGAAGTGATTGCTGGGCCTCTTGCTGAGATATTTGTATCATCGATAGTCACAGGTGAGGTGCTGGGAGACTGGGGGTTGGCTAACGTGGTGCCCCTGCTTAAGAAGGGTAGAAAGGACAAGTCAGGGAACTGCAGACGCCTGTGGCAGGCAAGTTGTTGGAGGGAATCCTGAGGAACAGGATGTACATGTATTTGGAAAGTCAAGGACTGATTAGGGATAGTCAACATGATTGTGTGTGTGGGAAATCATGTCTCACAAAGTTGATTGAGTTTTTTGAAGAAGTAATAAAGAGGATTAATGAGGGCAGAGTGGTAGATGTGTTCTATATGGACTTCAGTAAGGCGTTCAACAAGGTTCCTCGTGGGAGACTGATTAGCAAGGATAGATCTCATGGAATACAGGGAGAACCAGCCATTTGGATACAGAACTGGCTCAAAGGTAGAAGGTGGTGGTGGAGGGGTCGTTTTTCAGACTAGAGGCCTGTGACCAGGGAGTGCCACAAGGATTGGTGCTGGGTCCTCTACTTTTTGTCAATTACATAAATGATTTGGATGCGAGCATAAGAGGTACAGTTAGTAAGTTTGCAGATGACACCAAAATTGGACGTGTAGTGGACAGCGAAGAGGGTTACCTCAGATTACAACAGGATGGGCCAATGGGCTGAGAAATGGCAGATGGAGTTTAATTCAGATAAATGCGAGCTGCTGCATTTTGGGAAAGCAAATCTCAGCAGGGCTTATACACTTAATGGTAAGGTCCTAGGGAGTGTTGCTGAACAAAGACCTTGGAGTGCAGATTCATACCTCCTTGAAAATGAAGTCGCAGGAAGATAGGATAGTGAAGAAGGCGTTTGGTATGCTTTCTTTTATTGGTCAGAGTTCTGAGTACAGGAGTTGGGAGATCATGTTGCGACTGTAGAAGACATTGGTTAGACCAATGTTGGAATATTGCGTGCAATTCTGGTCTCCTTCGTATCAGAAAGATGTTGTGAAACTTGAAATGGTTCAGAAAAGATTTACAAGGATGTTACCAGGGTTGGAGGATTTGAGCTACAGGGAGAGGCTGAACAGGCTGGGGCTGTTTTCCCTGGAGCGTCGGAGGCTTAGGGGTGATCTTATAGAGGTGTACAAAATTATGAGGGGCATGGATAGGGTAAATAGACAAAGTCTTTTCCCTGGGGTGGGGGAGTCCAGAACTAGAGGGCATAGGTTTAGGGTGAGAGGGGAAAGATATATAAGAGACCTAAAGGGCAACTTTTTCACGCAGAGGGTGGTACGTGTGAGGAATGAGCTGCCAGAGGAAGTGGTGGAGGCTGGTACAATTGCAACATTTAAGAGGCATTTGGATGGGTATATGAATAGGAAGGGTTTGGAGGGATATGGGCCGGGTGCTGGTAGATTGGGTTGGGATATCTGGTCGGCATGGACAGATTGGACCGAAGGGTCTGTTTCCATTCTGTACATCTCTATGACTCAATGAATCAAATAAACCTGTTGGACTATAACCTGATGTTGTGCAATTTTTAACCTCCAAGTCGTGATTCATATCATTTGGCAGCTTTGTTCCTTTCAAGTCGAAATGTGACTTTTCTTCTGTAGTGAAAGGGGTTGGACAGCCAATTCTCCCCAAAATCTTGTAGAGTCCTACTCTGATGATGTTGAATGCTTTATTGAGATATAAAAGTTAGCTAAAGTAGTATAGCTGGTTATCTGCACTTCTCTTTAGAGAAGTTGGCTTATGGTGAAGATCGTGTTAACAGTAAATCTGCTGGCATGAACTCTGCAGTGTGCTTCCAAATATACTTGTTCTTTTAAGAGTGATTCTTTTGAATATGATCTTGGCAAAATAAATTCCCAGTGATGCTAAAATTCCTAACCAGTGTTAGTGGGCTGCATCCTACTGTGTGGGATAACGTGCTATAAGAATCACAGCTCTGAGATGAGCCATTTAAACAGCCTGCACTGCAGGTGAAGAAAAGAGAAACACCTCCATCTCACTGGCTGTTAGCTAAGAGAAGCAGGACAAAAGAGTTTTAATCAATCTACAAAACCAAGAATCTCAAAATTGACTGTTCAATTACCAACTTCAATGTGACCAGTTACATTCATTCCAATGGGTACACTGTTCAATTATCTTCAACTTCATGGGCATTTCAAAGACTGAGCTGTATATATTTTTAAACATTTTTTTTGATTCACCTCTTATTTCTTGTGTGTATGTGTGAGATGTTGCATTTATTAATTAATAAGCTAACTATTTTTGAATAGTTATATTGAATAAAAGTTTATTGCTTGATTTTACAGCAATTGAATTAAGGTTTCTTGTTTAGTATTGTGTGGGCGTTCAGATAAGTCTGGTATGGATGCTAGGGCAGTTGCTTGCTTCTCCTGCAGAATGTGGCAGGTGAGAGACATGACGCATGTCTCCGCTGGCTACACCTGTGGGAAGTGCACCCAACTCCAGCTCCTTGGAAACCATGTTAGGGACTTGGAGCTGGAGCTGGATGAACTACGGATCATTCAGGAGGCTGAGTGGGTAATTGAGAGAAGTTACCAGCAGTTGGTCACTCCTGAGGCTCAGGATAAGGATAGATGGGTTACAGTTAGGGGGAGGAAAGGGGACAGACAGACAGTGCAGAGATTCCCTGTGGACATTCCCCTCAGCAATAAGTATATTGTTTTGGATACTGCTGGGGGGAAATGACCTACCAGAGGAAATCCATAGTGGTCAGTTCTCTGGCACTCAGGCTGACACTGTGGCCCAGAAGGGAAGTGGGCAGAATAGAAAAGCGCTAGTGGTAGGAGACTCGATTGTTAGGAGAATTGACAGGAGATTTTGTGTGCAGGATCGGATTCCCGGAAGGTATGTTGCCTCCCTAGTGCCAGGGTCTGGGACATCTCTGATCGGGTGTATAAGATTCTGAAAGGGGAGGGTGAACAGCCAGAAATCATTTTACATATTGGCACTAATGATATAGCCAGGGAAAGGATTGAGGATATAAAAAGTGATTCCGGGAGTTAGGGTGGAAGCTGCAGAGCAGAACGAACACAGAGTAGTGTTCTCGGGTTTACTACCGGTGCCACGAGACAGCGAGGTGAGGAACAGGGAGCGGGCGCAGCTTAACACGTGGTTGCGCAGCTGGTAGAGGAGGGAGGGCTTCAGATATGTAGATAATTGGGATGCCTTCTGGGGAAGGTCGGACCTGTACATGAAGGACGGGTTGTACCTGAACTGGAAGGGGACCAATGTCCTGGGTGGAAGGTTTGCTCAAGTGGTTCAAGAGGGTTTAAACTAGTATGGCAGGGGGGTGGGAACCTGAGCTATATACCGGTGGTGAGAGTTGATGGAGATGAGGCAATAACAAGAGGTAGTGCAGCCAGTGGGAAGGAATTTCCTGGGAAAGAACCAAGGGATTGGTTAAAGTGAGTTTGCTTTAATGCAAGGTGTATCAGGAATAAAAGTGATGAGCTTACGAGCATGGATCAGTACCTGGTGCTATGATGTTGTGGCCATAACAGAGACATGGGTTTCTCAGGGGCAGGAATGGTTGCTGGATGTTCCAGGGTTTAGAACATTTAAAAAGAATGGGGGGGGGGGGGAGAGGAAGTGGTGTAGCACTGCTAATCAGAGAGGGTATCACAGCTACAGAAGTTACCATTGTTGAGGAGGGTCTGCCTACAGAGTCAGTATGGGTGGAAATTAGGAACAGTAAGGGAGCAGTCAATCTCATTAGGGGTTTATTACAGGCCCCCCAGTAGCAGCAGGGAGATTGAAGAAAGCATGGGCCAGCAGATTTTAGAAAAGTGCGAATGTAGAAGTTTTGTTGTAATGGGTGACTTTAACTTTCCCAATGTTGATTGGAACCTCCTTCGGGCACATATTTGGAAGGAGTTGTTTTTGTAAGGTGTGTTCAGGAGGGTTTCCTAACTCAGTACGTTGACAGGCCAATGAGGGGAGAGGCCATTTTGTATTTGAT
This sequence comes from Chiloscyllium punctatum, assembly GCF_047496795.1. Classification (NCBI taxonomy): domain Eukaryota; kingdom Metazoa; phylum Chordata; class Chondrichthyes; order Orectolobiformes; family Hemiscylliidae; genus Chiloscyllium; species Chiloscyllium punctatum. Next base: position 84,857,327 of record NC_092746.1, on the reverse strand, counting down.
GCTCAGCAATGAGCCAGGGCAGGTGTCAAATCTTGCGGTGGGAGAGCACTTTGGTGATTGTGACCATAACTGCCTCACATTCTACATAGCTATGGAGAAGGAGAGAAGCAGGCACAATGGGAGTATATTTAATTGGGGAAAAGGAAACTATGATGCCATCAGACGTGAGTTGGGAAGCATAGACTGGGAGCAATTGTTCCATGGAAAGGGCACTACAAACATGTGGAGACTGTTCAAGGAACAGTTGTTGCGAGTGATGCATAAATGTATTCCTCTGAGACCAGCAAGAAGGGGTAAGATAAAGGAACCTTGGATGATGAGAGTGGAGGAGCTTCTCGTCAAAAGAAAGAAGGCAGCTTACGTAAGGTGGAGGAAGCAAGGGTCTTGCTCAGCTCTAGAGGATTACAGGCAGACGAGGAAGGAGCTCAAAAATGGTCTGAGGAGAGCCAGAAGGGGCACAAAAAAGGCTTGGCAGGAAGGAGTAGGGAGAATCCAAAGGCATTTTAGACATATATGAGGAATAAGAGAATGATCAAAGAAAGAGTAGGGCCGATCAGGGATAGCATAGGGAACTTGTGTCTGAGGAGGTAGGGGAAGCCCTAAATGAGTTTTTGCTTCTGTCTTTACTAAAGAAAAGGACCTTGCAGTGAATGAAACCATTGAGGAGCAGATAAGCATGCTCTATAAAACTTTGGTTAGACTGGACTTGGAATACTGTGTCCAGTTCTGGTCGCTCTATTATAGGAAAGATGTGGATGCTTTGGAGAGGGTACAGAGGAGGCTTACCAGGATGCTGCCTGGAATGGGCTTATCTTATGAAGAGAGGTTGACTGAGCTCGGACTTTTTTCATTGGAAAAAGGAAGAAAGAGAGGTGACCTAATTGAGGTTATCAAGATAATGAGAGGCATAGATAGAGTTGATAGCCAGAGATGTTTTCCTAGGGCAGAAATTGTTAACACGAGGGGTCACAGTTTTAAGCTGTTTGGCGGAAAGTATAATGGGGATATCAGAGGCGGGTTCTTTACGCAGAGAGTTGTGAGAGCATGGAATGCATTGCCAGCAGCAGTTGTGGAAGTGAGGTCATTGGGGATATTTAAGAGACTGCTGGACATGCATATGGTCACAGAAATTTGAGGGTTCGTATATTAGGTTTACCTTACATGAGGAATCAATGGTCAGCACAACATCGTGGGCTGAAGGGCCTGTTCTGTGCTATACTGTTCTACATTCTATGTTCTTCTATGTTCTATTTTTGTTAATTTAAGAAAAGCTGGTTGAAGTGGCTCCTTTCAAACCTAAAAGAATGAGAGGAAACCTTACTGAAATGCAGAAGATTCTTAGGGGTTGACAGAGTAGATGAGGAGATGTTGTTTCCCCTTGTGGGTGAGACAAAGTCTGAAGAGCATAATCCCAGAGTAATGATACATCTGCTTAAGTCAAAGATGAGGAAAACATTCTCCTCGGGGGGGGGAAGGTGAATCTGTGTAATTCTTTACTATACAGAGCTATAAAGATAGGGGTGTTAATCAATTTCAGCCTTGAATATACTTACTAATCATTAAGATTAAGGAAATCAATGGTTATGGAGTAAACTGGGAAAGCGAAGTTGAGGATTATCAGATTAACCAAGATCTCATTGAATAATGGAGTGAATTTGATGGACCAAATGTCCTATCTCTGACATGATCTAGATATACATTATTCATACCCCATACTTGCAGTAATTTATGCAGACTTGTGTAGTGTTGTTAAATTATTAAAATGGCAGGTATTGTAAAATGTACTCATCAATTATATAATAATTAATAAATTTTTAAGATACTATATTTTTTGTGTATCTGTAATGAAAACGAATAATGAGAATACCTGTAATCTGTAAATCACCTTCAGTAAATACTGAAGCATCGGAGGTTGAGGGTGACCTTATAGAGGTTTATAAAATCATGAGGTGCATCAATAGGATAAATAGACAAGGTCTTTTCCCTGGGGTGGGGAAGTTCAGAACTAGAGGGCATAGGTTTCGGTTGAGAGGGGAAGGATATAAAAGGGACCTAAGGGGCAACTTTTTCAGAGGGTGGTGCATGTGTGGAATGAGCTGTCAGGGGAAGTGGTGGATGCTGGTACAATTACAGCATTTAAAAGGCATATGAATGGGTATATGAATAGGAATGGTTTAGACGGATATGGGCCAAGTGCTGGCAAATGGGACTAGATTAGGTTGGGATATCTGGTCGGCATGGACGAGTTGGACTGAAGGATCTGTTTCCGTGCTGTACATCTCTATGACTCAATGACTCTACAACTTATGATTTAGTTCAAGTTATTGCATTCATTCTTTTCTTGACAATATTCTTAACATTGCGCAATTAATTCTGGTCACTTTTACTCCAGCATCTCCTCAATATTATTCAAGACCATAATTTTTCAGAATGTATTCTCCTCCCTAACAGCATCGATGTCAAAACCAACATTTTTAGATTATTTACTTCTCATCAACTAGTATTTCACACAACTTTAAGATAATATAATAGCACATATCAATCACTTGCCTTTAAACATATTTGAATACATTAACCGTATAACATTTGAGAAACAACCAACAATATCTGATTCTAACAACTACAAAAAGCTATTTCAGATGTACATGTCAAATGAGATTTAATTCGTTGAATTAAAGTCTTCACAATAGAAGAAGCCAGCTTCTGTTAAAGGAAAACTTTACCGAAATCAAGGAGACCATTTCTAATTTAAGTTTACAAATCAATCTATTGTGATATCAAAGAAAGCCTCTGAACTTAAAGCAAAAGTGTTAAACTCTTCAGTATCAATCAGGAAACTAAGAAACTTTCCACAGATCACGGAGGTTGATATAAGCAACTAAAAATGACTCAATTGAAATGACATAGTTTCCAATCTTACCCTCTGACAGTGATACTTCCCTTGCGCCAGAGTGAGATTGATTATATGACGTTCTTCATACAACTCTATCTTCAAAAGTTTAGAATCCGGTGTATAATCCAACAACTCCCTTTTTAAACCAAGTGCCATAGTTTCATCTAAAACCAAAATGGTTTAATAGAAGTATAAACAAAGCGACAGCTGTGTTTGGAATTGTTAAATCTATTTCTCAGATTTCAATGCATATCAAGCCATTTTTCTAATTGCTATTAATGCTAACACTGGTTGATTTGTCATGCTGCTAATTTGAAAGCGAGTCCACATATTCAGCAAACCATATGCGTTGCATTCAATTTTTCAGTAACAAAATGGAGTTGTAATTGGTAAGATACCTTCAAAGAGAAAGGAAAAAATCATGAGGGCAGCATATGCAAACAGTAGGAGTATATTTTCAACATACAAAGGGCTCTTTTCCAGTTTAAAATCGTACATTTCAATGTTGTTGAAAGGGCGTAAGCAGATGCAATCGTTTAATTCCAGGAATATTTCTTAGGGCTAGTCACTGGATTTTCCCATCAAACTATTCCAGAACAACACTAACATGAACTCAACAATGTGGAAAATTAACTTGGTATGTCTTAGACACAAAAAACAGGATAAATAAAGCACAGTCTTTGTAAAGACCTAATAAAAAATTGTCCAAAGAGTACACTCAATCCTTAATAAAGTGGTGAAGGGATCACTGTTCACTTGTTAACTTGATAACTTGTTCACTGATACTTGGCTTAACAAATGAGAGCATCACAGCTTTGGTTCATAGATGGATAATTGGACTGAAGTTTAGGTGGTGACAGCAATTGTCCCAGATATCACAACTGCACTTGACCTAGTATAGCATTAAGCAGACCCATCAAAACTAGTGCCATTGGAAATCTGGGAGAAAACTCTCCACTGCTAGAGTCTTACCTGATGCAATGGAAATTTTTTGAGACTGTTGGAGGTCAATCTACTCATTTCCAGGACATCTGTACAGCAATTCCTCAGGACAGTACTCATCTTCAGCTACCTCATCAATGACCTTTCTTCCATCACAAAGTCAGAAGTGGAGATCTTTGCTGATTGCACAATGTTCAGCCCCTTCATAGCTTCTCAGATGCTGAAGCAGTCTATGCCAAATCCAACAACATCTGGACAATATCCAGGTTTGGACAGACAAGTGATATTTGTGCCACAGAAGTACCAGACAATGACCATCTCCGACAAGTGAGAACGTAATCATCACCCCTGAACATTCAGTGGCATTACTATGGCTGAATCTCCACTATCAACATTCTGCAGATTATGATTGGCAAGAAACAGAATTAGATTAGTCATATAAATATTTTGGCTGTAACAGCAGATCAAAGGCTAGGAATTCTGCAGTGAGTAACTCACTTCCTAACTTACCAGTGCCTGTCTACCAAGTTCAAATAACAAGTTTGGTGTGTGATGGAATACTCCACACTTGCTAGAATGATTTGTACCTCCAACAATATTCAAAGCATTACACTATCTAGCACAAAGCTGCCTACTTAATTGGCACTGACATCACAAATACTCATGCCCTTCATCACCGATGTTCAGGAGCAGCAGTTCACCACACCTTCACAAGGCCAACTAGGGATGGGCAATAAATGCTGGCCCAGCCAGCAACATGCAAATCCCTTAATGAATAAAAAAGTAAACACATTTAATATAAGGCGAAGTCATCGTGGTGAAAAAATCTTATTTGATTACACTGAACAAATTTACAGCAATTTAACTCACTTTCAAAAGTGAACTATGTTATTTACTAAATATGGACAATGTTACCAATGTCTTTGGTTCAAAAGTTGGTTGATTGCCATCTAGGCAATCAAAACTAATATTTACATTGATATTTCAAAATTATGCAAGAGACAAAAAATTACTGGGGACTCCAAGAAATTATTTTATTTGAACCATCTTGCTTCTAAAAGATATCATTACATTTTGTCTTTATTATTTAAATGTTAATATTTGCCCTGCACAATGATGACATTTTCTTAAGGGAAGACTAAACTCAGCTTCCAATAGCTGCATATAAAGTTATTAAAGTTATGGTGAATTCTTATTTGAATTTCAAAATAATTCTGTTTCATTTCTGTAAGATAATATTTGTCCTTTTTATTAGTTCCTGGGGAGCAGATAGTCCAAATGGATTTAACATTCTAGAAGAGCAACATATTTTGCTGACTTCAAATATTCCTTTTAAAAATAGTGAATATTATTCAATTTTTCATGTTTCTGTGACAAGGATAGTAATAATCTTCAAAAAGATAATGGGGGCTGGAAGCAGTAGTCAGGTGACAAATAAAATTTAATGCAGAAAAGTGTGAAATGGTAAAAGATGATGTGAAGAATGAGAGGAAGTAGTATAAAGGGTACAATTTAAAATGGGGGAAACACAGAGGGAATCAAGTGCAGGAGTCATCGAAGATAGCAGGGCAGGTTGACAAAGCAGTTAATAAAACATAAAAATTCCTGGACTGTAAATTAGGGTGTAGGATGGAAAAGAAAAGTTACAATGAACCTAAGTAAAATGCTGCTTGGACCACAACTTAAGAGTCAAAGAGTCATAAAGATGTACAGCACGGAAACAGCCCTTCAGACCAACTCTTCCATGCCGGCCAGATATCCTAAATTAACTTAATCCTATTTGCCAGCACTTGGCCCATATCACTCTAAATCCTTCCTATTTATATATCCATCCAGATGCCTTTTAAATGTTTCAATTGTACTAGCCACCACCACTTCCTCTGGCAGCTCATTCCAGACATGCACCACCCTCTGCATGAAAAGGTTACCCCTTAGGTCCCTTTTAGATCTTGCCCCTCTCACCCTAAACCTATGCCGTCTAGTTCTGGACTCCCCCGACACAGTAAAAACATCTTGTCTATTTACCATATCAATGGCCCTCATGATTTCATAAACTTCTTTAAGGTCACCCCTCAGCATCCAATGCTCCAGGGAAAACGGCCCCACCCCCTATTCAGCCTCTCCCCAGAGCTCAAATCCTCCATCTCTGTCAACATCTTTGTAAAGCTTTTCTGAACCCTTTCAAGCTTCACAACATCCTTCCAAAATTCACTTCTGGAATATTGTGAGGCATGCAAAATTCCAAAAGTGACCTAACCAATGTTCTGTTCAGCCGCAACATGGCCTGCCAACTCCTGTACCCAACGTTCTGACCACAAAAGGAAAGCATACCAAACGCTTTCTTCACTATCCTATCTACCTGCTACTTCACTTTCAAGGAACTATGAACCTGCACTCCAAGGTCTCTTTGTTCAGCAACATTTCCTAGGACCCCTTACCATTAAATTCTGGATTAGTGGTGCTGGAAGAGCACAGCAGTTCAGGCAGCATCCAACGAGCAGCGAAATCGACGTTTCAGGCAAGAGCCCCGATTCCTGATGAAGGGCTCTTGCCCGAAACGTCGATTTCGCTGCTCGTTGGATGCTGCCTGAACTGCTGTGCTCTTCCAGCACCACTAATCCAGAATTTGGTTTCCAGTTTCTGCAGTTATTGTTTTTACCTTACCATTAAGTGTATAAGTCCTGCTCTGATTTGCCTTTCCAAAAATGTAGCACCTTGCATTTATCTAAACTGAACTTCATCTGTCACTCCTCGGCCCATTGGCCCATCTGATCAAGATCCTGTTCGCTGTCCACTACACCTCCAATTTTGGTGTCATGTGCAAACTTACTAAGTATACCTCCTATGTTCATCTCCAAATCATCTACATAAATGATGAAAAACAGTGGACCCAGCACCAATCCCTTGCAGCACAGCACTGGTCACAGGCCTCCAGTCTGAAAAGTAATCCTTCACCACCACCCTCGGTCTTCTACCTTCGGGCCAACTTTGTATCCAAATAGAATCATAGAATCCCTACAGTGTAGAAACAGGCCCTTCAGCCCAACAAGTTAACACCAACCCTCTGAAACGTAATTCACCCACACTCATTCGTAAACACTATTATCCCATATTTACCCCTGACTAACACAGGAAAAAGTGAGGACTCAATCATGGTTGATGGGCACTTCAACTCCACTTACCCGCATTCTCCCCATAGCCCTTAGTTACCCGAGACAACAAGAATCTATCAATCTCTGCCTTGAAGACATTTAGTGTCCCGGCCTCCACTGCACTCTGCGGCAATGAATTCCACAGGCCCACCACTCTGGCTGAAGAAATGTCTCCTCATTTCTGTTCTGAATTTACCCCCTCTAATTCTAAGGCTGTGTCCACGGGTCCTAGTCTCCTCACCTAACGGAAACAATTTCCTAGCTTCCACCCTTTCCAAGCCATGTATTATCTTGTACGTCTCTATTAAGTCTCCCCTTAATCTTCTAAACTCCAATGAATACAATCCCAGGATCCTCAGCCGTTCCTCATATGTTAGACCTACCATTCCAGGGATCATCCGTGTGAATCTCCGCTGGACACGTTCCAGTGCCAGTATGTCCTTCCTGAGGTGTGGGGACCAAAACTGGACACAGTACTCCAAATGGGGCCTAACCAGAGCTTTATAAAGTCTCAGTAGCACAATGGTGCTTTTATATTCCAACCCTCTTGAGATAAGCGACAACATTGCATTCGCTTTCTTAATCACGGACTCAACCTGCATGTTGACCTTTACAGAATCCTCGACTAGCACTCCCAGATCCCTTTGTGCTTTGGCTTTACGAATTTTCTCACTGTTTAGAAAGTAGTCTGTGCTTTTATTCTTTTTGCCAAAGTGCAAGACCTCGCATTTGTTCACATTGAATTCCATCAGCCATTTCCTGGACTACTCTCCCAAACTGTCTAGATCCTTCTGTAGCCTCCCCACTTCCTCAGTTCTACCTGCCTGTCCACCTAACTTCGTATCATCTGCAAACTTCACTAGAATGCCCCCAGTCCCTTCATCCAGATCATTAATATAGAATGCGAACAGCTGCGGCCCCAACACTGAACCCTGCGGGACACCGCTCATCACCGGCTGCCATTCCGAAAAAGAACCTTTTATCCCAACTCTCTGCCTTCTGTCAGACAGCCAATCCTCAATCCATCCCAGTAGCTCACCTCGAACACTTTAAAGAAGCTGGAGCTATGCTCACAACAGAAGATTAGTAGGGTGAAAACAACAAACACTGGAGATCACAGCGGGTCAGACAGCATCCACACAGAGAGAGCAAGTTAACGTGTCGAGTCTAGATGACTCTTCATCAGAGCTGATCTGAAGTGTGGAGAGGACAGCATTTATGATATGGTTTGTTGGGGGAGGGGTGTGGGCGTAGTGGATGTTGGGTGCTGGTGGAGAAATGATATCGATAGTTTCAGATTAAGTGACTGGAATGTGAGAATGACAGAACCGTGGTATGTCTCCTGCCAGATTGAAAGGAGACACAGTCCCACTGGGATGGGGTAAGGGGAGAGAGGGCATGATAATAAAATGTAACTAGCTAAAGGAAAGGAAAGAAATAGTTCATAATTTGAAGGCGTTGAACTCAATATTATGTCCAGTACGCTGTAAAGTGCCTCGTCTGAAGGTGAGATGTTGTTCGCTTGTGCAAGTGTGGTGTATTCCGTCACACATCTGACTTATGCCTTGAAGTTGGTAAACAGGCATTGGAATGTCAGGAGGGGAGTTACTCACTGCAGAATTCCTAGCCTCTGATCTGCTATTGTAGCCACTAAGATTTATATAACTAATCTAGCTCTGTTTCTTGCCAACTAACCCCACACCCTCGTCCCCAACCTATAGCAGAAATGCTTCCCCTTCCATACGACATTTTAGCTCTAGACTCGAAACATTAGCTTGCTCTCTCTCCGTGGGTGCTGTCTGGCATGCTGTCCAGATTCTAGCATCTGCAGTAATTTTCTCCTAAAAATTAGTAGGCTATTTCACTGATGCTTTCAAAATCATGAGGAGTCTGGAGACAAGCGATATAAAAAAACAGCCCCGATTGGCAAAGCGTCACTACAGAATGGTCACTAATGGCTTAAGACAATTGGCAAAAGAAGAAACAGTGACATGAGCATGTGGTTAGGATTTTCCCAGTGTGTGGTGGAGGCATACTCAATGAACACCTTCAAAAGCAAATTGAATAATTATCTGATGGATACAAATTTGCAGGGCTACAGGGAGAAGATGGGGGAATGGAATTAGGTGAGTGCTCTTGTAAATAGCCTCCTTTCATACAGAAATATTTTTATAGTTCTATAAATAAGAGCACGAGAAACAGGAGCAGTTTCCTTTAAAAACCTTGGATGCAGGCCAACAAATCCTAGCAACTTGCCTGACTTCAGTCTCATTAATTTGAAAATTACTTTGTGTCTTATGATAGAGGCTATTACACAACCTTGGTTTTCATTAGCACCTTGCTCATCTGATACCTTTGGGATGTTTACAGTGTTTTCTACCATAAATGCCAATGTAGAACATTGGTTTAAATTATCTGCTATTTCCCCATTATTAATTCCCCAATCGTATCCTCCAAGGGCCCCACACTCACTTTAGCTATGCTCCTTATATAGCCAGTGAAGCTCTTCCTGTTCATTTTTATCATATGAGCAACGTGTTAATGAAAACAAAGGTTGTGTAATACTTGTGGAAGGTAACAGAAAGATTGAATATCCATTAACACATCGCCAGAAAATTGAACGAGTTAACAGTGCTGGAGGCAACTAGGTTTCCACACAAAATACTATACTTTGCAGAAAGCTCACTCATTTCAATAATCAGATTACCAGTCACTTTTGAAAACTGCAATCGTTTATAAATTCTAGCCCTGTTGCAGCAGTTACTATAAATTTGCATTGTTATATTTCAGCTACACTAGCACCTTCCCAAACAACTTTTTGAAAACAAGACTGAATTTATATGCAGCATCTGTTGCTAATATCCCTATCTAGCTTAGACAATCTGATTTATAGATTGCACACATTGTTCAGAATAGTGACACCATGTCTCTACTCATCTTAATTATATCTTGGCATAAGAAAAGCTGAAAAAAAATGCTTTCTGTATATTTTCCCATAGGAAGACTTTCAACACAGATTTGGTAATCAAAGTGTACACTGCACTGAAGGTCTTGCTGTTCTGTTCAGTAGTAAAAGCTGGGAAAGATACTTTGAGGCAGTTCTGTCTAGGTGTGTCAGGTTTAAAAAAAGAGCTGAATACACATATTTCTTCAGTAAAACAAAATGTTTTACAATTACACCACATTTATAAAGGGACCAACCAAATACTGTTGAGTTAATAGTCCTCACATTATGCTAGAAGAAACCATTGCTGATGGAATTTCTAGGGGAAAGTGAGGATGGCAGATGCTGGAGAGTCAGAGTTAAAAAAGCATGACGCTGGAAAAGGCACAGCAGGTCAGGCAGCATCCGAGGAGCAAGACAGAGCAATAACTCTTCTTCAGGACTGGGGAAGGGGACGGGGGCTAAAAAATAAATGGGGTGTGGGGCTAGGGGAAAAGGTAGGTGGGATAGTGATAGGTGGGCAAAGGTAGGAGGTGATTATGATAGATGGGTGAGAAGGGTAGAGCAGCTAAATGGGAAGAAAGGTGAACAGGTAGGTCATGTCAAGAGGGCAGATCTGAGTCAGAGGGTGGGATCTGGGATGGGGTGAGAGAGGGGAGATTTGGAAAGTGGTAAATTCAATGTTCATGCCATGTTTTTGTAGGCTCCCGAGATGGAAGATAAGGTGTTCATCCTCCAGTTTACAGGTGGCCTTGTGTAAGTGGTGGAGGAGGCCCAGAATGGACATGTCATCAGGGAAGTTGAAGTGGATGGCCACAGGAAGGTGAGGTTGGTTGGTGCATACAGATCAGAGATGTTCCTTGAACCATTCCACGAGTTTGTGCTTCATCTCTCTGATCTAGAGGAGACCACATTGAGAGCATCAATGCAATAAATGAGGTTGGAGGATGTACAAGTAAATCCCTGCCAGATTTGCAATGATCCTTTGGGACCTTGGACAGAGGTGAGGGGGGAGGTGTGAGCACAGGTTCTGCTCCTTTTATGGCAGCAGGGGAAGGTGCCAGGTGTGGAGAGGGGGTTGGTGGGGAATGTGGACCTCATGAGGTAGTCGTGAGGAACCGGTCCCTACAGAATGCTGTTTAGGGGTGGGGAGGGAAATCTGGTTTTGGTGGTGGGAGTCTGAATGTAGATGGTGAAGATGGTGGAGGATGATGCACTGGATTTGGAGATTGGTTGGGTGGAATGTGAGGACGAGGGGGGATTCTATCCTTGTTGTAGTTAGGGTGGGGGATGGGGATCGCAGGCAGAGGTGCGGGAAATAGAGAAGACACAGTTGATGGCACTATTGATCAAATGGGAGGAAAATTATGGTTCTTGAAGTAAGAGGACATCTGGAATGCCCTGGAGTTGAATCGCTTATCCTGAGAGCAGATACAGTAGACGCAGATGAATTTGTAGTAGGGGATCACATTTTTACAAAAGTGGAGAGGGAGGAGTTGTAGTCAAGGTAGCTGTAGGAGTCGGTGGGTTTGTAGTAGATGTCACTATTAATGATGGGGTTGGTCGCTAGAGATGGAGACAGAGAAGTCCAGGAAGGGGAGGGAGGTGTTGGAGATGGACCAGGTAAATTTGAGGTCAGGGTGGATGGTGTGGGTGAAGTGAATGAACTGTTCAAGCTCCTCGTGGACTCCAAGATACAGTCATTGATGTAGAGGAGGAAAAAGGTGGGGGATGGTGCCAGTGCATCTATGGAAGAGGGACTGTTCCACATGTATAATGAAGAGGCAGGTATAGCTGGGACCCATACAGCTACCATAGCCATCACTCTGGTTTATAGAAAGTGGGACAGTTGAATGGAGAAGTTGTTAAGGGTAAGGACCAGCTCTGCCCATCAAATGAGTGAGTCAGTAGAGAGGGATTGGTAGGGTCAGTGGAAGAGGAAGAAATGGAGGGCTTTTAGGTCTTCCTCATGGGAGGTGCAGGTGTAGAGGGACTAGATGTCAATGGTGAAGATGAGATGTTGGCGGCCAGAGAATCGGAAGTCATGCAGGAAGTGGAGAGTATGGATGTTGCCTTGAATGTATATGGGAAGTTCCTGGACCAAGGAGGACAAGATGGTGTCGAGATAAGTGGAGAGGAGTTCAGTAGGGCAGGAGCAGGCGGAGACAACTGGTCAACTTGGGCAGTCAGGTTTGTGGATTTTTGGCAAGTGATAGAACCAGGCGTTGTGGGATTGGGAGACTAAGAGATTGGAGGCTGTGGATGGGAGATCCCTAAAATGATGATGGTTTGGTGATGGGAGGGGAGGTTGTGGTTGAAGTATAGAAGGAGGTGTCAGTGAGTTGGTGCCTGGCTTTAGCAATGTAGAGGTTGGTGCACCATACTACCACCATGTCTCCATTGTTGGCTGGTTTAATGGTGAGGTTGGGGCGGAGCAGAGGGAGTGGAGGGCTACATATTGCAAGGGTGGGAGGTTGGAGTGAGTGAGGGGGTGGAGAGATTGAGGCAGTTCATGTCGTGACGGCAGTTGGAGATGAAAAGATTGAGGGCAGGTAGGAGGCTGGAGCAGGGTGTCCAAGAGGCTGGAGAATATTGGAAACAGGAGAAAGGGCCCTTGGAGGGTGGGGTGGGGGGGGGGTGGTTGCCACCGGAAAAGTAGGCATGGAAGCTGAGGCAACAGAAAAATGAATTCAACATCGTGGCGCTTACACAATTCGTTGACATGGGGGCAGAGAGGACGTGAGGACAGACCGAATTTCTCTCATGATATCCATTCCTTGCTATCGTATTTATTCAAATGCATATCAACACTGCTACTCAATCACCCTTTCCTTTCTGACCTGTCCTTTCAAAGAACTACATAGTCCTGAATATTTAGCTTTTTTTGTACTTGTGCCCTTAATTCATTTATTTTTATCTGAATCTAGGCTCATTCAAATAAAGAGCAAATAATTTTGCCTTTTCACAATTCCTCCCTCTTTTGACCCCATTTAGTGGTATTTTTCTATGTTTGTATGCTCTGTCCCTCCCTGTAGCACTCTAAATATCATCCAAACAGTTGTAATGTAATATTGCCATATCCTTCTTACATCCAAGCATGTAAATGCAGGTTAATGGCTACGATCATGGAGTCATTACATAAGTATGGCTACAAGTAGATCAAAGCCAGAAAAGCTAAATATTAAGGGATATGTGATTTTTCAAAAGGACAAGTAGGAAGAAAAGGGTAGTGAGATAGCATTGTTGGTACAGGATGAAGTAATACGACTGACTGCGTGGAGTTTGCACATTCTCCCCGTATCTGCGTGGGTTTCCTCCGGGTGCTCCGGTTTCCTCCCACAGTCCAAAGATGTGCAGGGCAGGTGAATTGGCCATGCTAAATTGTCCGTAGTGTTAGGTAAGGGGTAGATGTAGGGGTATGGGTGGGTTGCGCTTCGGCGGGGCGGTGTGGACTTGTTGGGCCGAAGGGCCTGTTTCCACACTGTAAGTAATCTAATCTAATCTAATACGATATTAAGAAATGATCTTGAATCAGAAGATGTAGAGTCTATGTGGATGGAGGCAAGAAATAAAAAAGGAGAAAAAGACTGTTGGGGGAAGTCCACAGAACCCCTTTCAGCAGGTGTATAATAGGACAGAGAATAAGTCAGGAGATAATGTGGGAACGTAACAAAGGCAGTACATTAATCATTTGTGAAGTTAATCTGCATGTAGATTGAGATAATCAGTTAGGAGAGGAAGCCATGAAAAATAATTCATAGACTGTATTCAGAACAATTTCCTGGAACAATATGTTGTGGATCCAACCAGGGATGAGACCAGCTTGGATCTGGTGATGTGTAATGAGAGAGGTTTAATAAATAATACAAAAGATTCCCTTGGAAATGGTGATCATAAGATGGTGGGTACTTAGCATTTAATTTGAGAGGGAGGAACTTAAGTTGGGAACAATTGTGCTCAGCTTGAAAAAAATGATGTCAGTGGTGGCTGGAGTGGACTGAGCAGCAAAGATAGTTGAGAAATAACAGCAAATGTTAAGAAAACAGTTCTTGGCTCATAGTAAAGACATACTCCCCTAAGGAGGAAGGATTCTTGGAAGATAAGTCAACCATGGTTAAACAGGGAAGTTAAAGGTAGCATCAGATTCAAAGAAAAGGAAACCTTCAATGTGACAAAAATTAGTAAGCCAGAGGATTTGGGAGAGTTTTGAAAACCAAAAGACAAAGACATTAATAGAGAGAAAAAACACTGAGGGTAAACTTGCAAGTAATATCAGGATATTCAAAGGAGTTTCTTATATTTATTTAATATATTTATTTAATATAAATTGAATATTTATAAAAAGGAAGAAAGAAGCCAAAGTAGACACACGCCATTTTGAGATTAAGGCTCGAAAAAAATATAATGGGGATCCAGGAAATGGCTGAGAAATGGAATAAGTACTTTGCATCGTTCTTGGCAGTAGAAGATACTATTGGCATTCCAAAATTGTTCAATATTAAAGGGCAAAAGGACAGGAAATCAATACAATATCTATTACCAGTAGAAAAATACAAGGGAAACCAATGGGGTTAAAGACCAGTAGGATATTAAACAAGGTAGAACATAGAGCATAGAACAATACAGCGCAGAACAGGCCCTTCGGCCCTGGATGTTGTGCCGACTTGTGAACTATTCTCAGCTCGTCCCCCTACACTATCCTATCATCATCCATGTGCTTATCTAAGGATTATTTAAATCTCGCTAATGTGGCTGAGTTGACTACCTCAGCAGGTAGGGCATTCCACGCCCTTAACTTCTCTGTGTAAAGAACTTGCCTCTGACATTTGTCTTAAATCTATCACCCCTCAATTTATAGTTATGCCCTCTTGTACAAGCTGATGGCATCATCCTAGGAAAATGTCTTTCATTGTCTACCCTATCTAATCCTCTGATCATCTTGTATGTCTCTATCAAATACCCCCTTAGCCTTCTTCTTTCCAATGAGAACAGACCCAAGTCTCTCAGCCTTTCCTCATAAGACCAGGCAACATCCTAGTAAATCTCCTCTGCACCTTTTCCAATGTTTCCACATCCTTTCTGTAATGGGGCGACCAGAACTGTACACAATATTCCAAGTGTGGCCGCACCAGGATTGTGTATAGTTGCAGCATGAAAAGGTAGCTAAAGAGATGGTGAATACAATGGCAGGAATTTTCCAGGTCTCCTTAGATTCTGAAAAAGTCCAAGAAGATTGGAAAACAGCCAATGAAACACCTTCATTTAAAAAGGGAAGGAGTCAAAAACAGGTAGCTTTTGTTATAATCTATTATGAAGGACATAAATAGCAGGGCATTCAGATATATAATCAAGCATGGCTTCATGAAGAGGAGATTATGACTGACAAATTTACTCTAATTCCTTGAGCAGGTAACAAGGAGGATAGATATGGAAGCAGCAGGGACTATAATATATCTGGATTCTCAGAAGGCATTTGATAAGATGCCACACATCAAGCTACTTTACAAACAAGAGCACAGTAGGTTGTAGATAGTGCATTTGTATGGATACAGGGTTGGTTAACTAATGGGAGAGAGGGAGTTGGATAAAGGAGGGACGGACGAATTTTCAGCATGGTAACCTGTAAGTAGTTTCTGGATTAGTGGTGCTGGAAGAGCACAGCAGTTCAGGTAGCATCCAAGTAGCTTCGAAATCGACATTTCGGGCAAAAGCCCTTCATCAGGAATAAAGGCAGTGAGCCTGAAGCGTGGAGAGATAAGATAGAGGAGGGTGGGGTTGGGGAGAAAGTAGCATAGAGTACAATGGGTGAGTGGGGGAGGGGATGAAGGTGATAGGTCAAGGAGGAGAGGGTGGAGTGGATAGGTGGAAAAGAAGATAGGCAGGTAGGACAAGTCCGGACAAGTCAAGGGGACAGTTACTGAGCTGGAAATTTAGAACTAGGGTGAGGTGGGGGAAGGGGAAATGAGGAAGCTGTTGAAGTCCACATTGATGCCCTGGGGTTGAAGTGTTCCGAGGCGGAAGATGAGGCGTTCTTCCTCCAGGCGTCTGGTGGTGAGGGAGTGGCGGTGAAGGAGGCCCAGGACCTCCATGTCCTCGGTAGAGTGGGAGGGGGAGTTGAAATGTTGGGCCACGGGGCGGTGTGGTTGATTGGTGCGGGTGTCCCGGAGATGTTCCCTAAAGCACTCTGCTAGGAGGCGCCCAGTCTCCCCAGTGTAGAGGAGACCGCATCGGGAGCAACGGATACAATAAATGATATTAGTGGATGTGCAAGTAAAACTTTGATGGATGTGGAAAGCTCCTTTAGGGCCTTGGATAGAGGTGAGGGAGGAGGTGTGGGCGCAGGTTTTACAGTTCCTGCAGTGGCAGGGGAAAGTGCCAGGATTGGAGGGTGGGTTGTTTGGGGGCATGGACCTGACCAGGTAGTCACGGAGGAAATGGTCTTTGCGGAAGGCGGAAAGGGGAATGGGGAGAGAAATATATCTTTGGTGGTGGGGTCTGTTTGGAGGTGGCGGAAATGTCGGCGGATGTTTTGGTTTATGTGAAGGTTGGTAGGGTGGAAGGTGAGCACCAGGGGCGTTCTGTCCTTGTTACGGTTGGAGGGGTGGGGTCTGAGGGCGGAGGTGCGGGATGTAGATGAGATGCGTTGGAGGGCATCTTTAACCACGTGGGAAGGGAAATTGCGGTCTCTAAAGAAGGAGGCCATCTGGTGTGTTCTGTGGTGGAACTGGTCCTCCTGGGAGCAGATCCGGCGGAGGCGGAGGAATTGGGAATACGGGATTTCCGGCAGTAGTGTGCCACAGGGTTCCATCATGTGGCCACAATTATTTACAATACGTATTCATGAGTTAGATGACAAAAGTGAATGTACTATAGCCAAAAGTAGTGAGAAGGCAAGCGGTGAGGGTGACACAAACAGTTGACAGAGTGATATAAACAGATTACACAAGTGGGCAAAAACGTGACAGATGCAATATAATGGGGAAATGTGAGGGTTATTCACTTTGGTAGGAAGAATAGAAGCGCTGAATTTTAAATAGAGATGGACTGCAGAAATGCATGGAACAGTAGGATTTGGGAGCCCTTGTCCATGAATCACAAAAAGATAACATCCCTGTACTTCACGTAAAA
Source organism: Chiloscyllium punctatum (assembly GCF_047496795.1). Taxonomy (NCBI): domain Eukaryota; kingdom Metazoa; phylum Chordata; class Chondrichthyes; order Orectolobiformes; family Hemiscylliidae; genus Chiloscyllium; species Chiloscyllium punctatum. The sequence goes on along the minus strand of NC_092746.1, from coordinate 84,840,268 downwards.
GGAAAGGCAAATGGAACGTTGGCATGTATTTCAAAGGAGTCTGAGAGCAGGGAGATTTTTCTAAAATTTTACGAGGCACTACTTGGATGACCGCTGAAATACTGTGAATGGTTTTGGTATCCTTATCGAAGGAAAGATGTACAGATATTGGTGGAAGTCCAGAGTAGGTTCAAAAGGCTGCTGATATCAGAGATTGGAGTGGCTATTTTATAGGGAGAGGTTGAGTAGACTGGGTCTGTACTCATTGGAATATAGGAGAACAAGTGTGACCTCACTGAAACAAAGAAGATTCTTAAGAAGCTTGACAGGATAGATGCGGAAAGGCTGTTTCTCCCTTGTGGGAAACTCAAGCACCAGGGGGCATGATCTCAGAGTAAGGGATCACACATTCATGACAGAGATGAGGAGGAATTTCTTCTGCTAAAGGGTGACAAATCTGTGGAATTCTTTACCATAAAGGTCTGTTGAGACTGTGTTGTTATGTAAATGTCTATCTGGAATAGATAGATTTTTAATCAGTAAGGAAATCAAGGGTTACGAGGAAAAGGCTGGAAAATGGAATTTAGGATTATCAGATCAGCCACGATGTCACTGAATGTACAGCAGATTCAAAGGACTACTTCTGTTTTCTTTTTCTTATGGTCTGTGTGTCACTGACACAGCTCAGATCCCTGTACAGTACAAGAGTATGATGACAACATCTTCTCAGCATACCTAGAGTTTTCTAACTTGCAGAGGTCTTTACTGTCACAGTTTGTAAAAGACTGAACTAGCTGCCCCCCACCACCCAGAGAAGAGACTTTGTCTATTTATCCTATCCATGGTTAAAAATCACACAACACCAGGTTATAGGCCAACAGGTTTAATTGGAAGCACATAGCTTTTGGAGCAACACTCCTTCATCAAGTGATAGTGGAGGGCTCGATCGCAACACAGAATTTATAGCAAAAATTTACAGTGTGATGTAACTGAAATTATACATTGAAAAATTGATTGTCTGTTAAGCCTTTCATCTGTTAAAATACAGTGATAGTTTCAGTTCTTTCATGTGTAAATCACAAAACCTTTTTTAAAAGTTGCATTCTCGGGTTAACTGTTCAACAATGATGATAGCTAGACAATATGTTGAAGGAAGGTGTTAGCCCCATGTGTTCTCTGTCTATGCCATGATGTTTAGATTGATTCTAATCTAAAAAGTGAGTTAACAGAGTCTTACATGAATTCATGCAGTTTTTGAGCAAAGTACAATGTAACTCTGCAAGTACAAATTCACCCCACAAAATATATGTGTGCATGCAGGTCTTTGTCTGTGTGTGTGTGTGTGTGTGTGTGTGTCTCTGTCTGTCTGGGGTGGGGGTTGTGAGTGTGAGAAAGTGTGTGTGTGTGTCTAGTGAGTGCAGAGTGTGTTAAGTCTGTGAGGTGGTGCATGTGTGAGTGTGGGAGTGTGTGTGTCTATAAAGGTGTGTGTGGGTGTCTGTGTGCGCGTCTGCGTGTACCTGTGTCCATGTGTATGTGAGAGTGTGTGTGTGTAGGAATATCTGTGAGTGTGTGTATAGTGCAATGGTGATCACCTGTAGTGTGACATGAACCCAAGATCCCGGTTGAGGCCCTCCCTATGGGTACCGAACTTAGCTTTCAGCCTCTGCTCGGCCACTTTTCTCTGCTGTCTGTCCCGAAGTCCACCTTGGAGGATGGTCACCCGAAGGTCCAAGGCTGAATGTTCTGGACCACTGAAGTGTTCCCCAACTGGGAGGGAACCCTCCTGTCTGTTGATTGTTGTGCGGTGCCCATTCATCTGTTGTCGTAGCCTTTGCTCGGTTTCCAAATCATATCCTATCCACGTCCCTCATGATTTTATAAACCTCTATAAGGTCACTCATCAGCCTCCGATGCTCCGGGGAAAACAGCCTATTCAACCTCTCCCTATAGCTCGAATCCTCCAACCCTGGCAACATCCTTGTAAATCTTTTCTGAACCCTTTCAAATTTCACAACATCTTTCCAATAGGAAAGAGACCAGAATTGCACGCAATATTCCAACAGTGGCCTAACCAATGTCCTGTGCAGCTACAACATGACCTCCCAACTCCTGTACTCAATACTCTGACCAATAAAGGAAAGCATGGCAAACGCCTTCTTCATTATCCTATCCACCTGCAACTCCACTTCCAGGGAGCTATGAACCCGCACTCCAAGGTCTCTTTGTTCAGCAACACTATTTGAGAATGGCTTGTAAATCTGGTGCAGAAAGGTAAAAACAATGACTGCAGATGCTGGAAACCAGATTCTGGATTGGTGGTGCTGGAAGAGCACCAGTATGAACTACTGTGCTCTTCCAGCACCACTAATCCAGAATCTGGTGCAGTCAGCTATGAAGTCTGCATACTGCAGATCATGAGAGTCTATTGTGAGCAATTGTGTTCTGGCAGAGAGAAGACATAGATTAAAGAGTGTTACATCTAAATTTGTTTCAGAACTCCCACTTAATGCAGCTGCAGTCATATCAAGAAACAATCATAAATTTGCGATGAAGTTTGTTGCACATCTAAATCTTTGGAACACAATCATCAAGGCTTCAATTTACTTATTAAGGTTAATAAATTTAACTTAAGAGTTTCTGGTGCGTTTCTTGACATTTTGCTTGGATTTTACTGACAACAAACACCGAGTCAGAAGGTCCTTTGGAAGGTCTAAAACTGCATTCTGAAGCAACAGGAAATAGATATTCAGGAGAACGTGCGTTAGGATTTTCACTGCTATGAACAAGAATGATATACCTTAATAGTTTCCACAATATGATTAAATTCTCTCTTGAATGCTATTTTTCTTTCTGAAGATGGGTCCATAAGCATTCAAACAAAAATCCTCCAGAGTAAAATTTAGTGGACTAGAAACTGTGATCAAAAATCTGAAAACCATCTACTCCACCAGGTGCATTCTCTCAAAAGTCCAATATCACAGGGAGGACAAAGAAAATGCTTCAAAGACTCTCTTTGAAAGACAATGGCATGGAGTTTAATGACCAGGAGGAAATGGCTACTAACAAAAATGGCAGCTGTCCAACAAATTGTATCAAACATTGAGTTGCATAGCCCTATTGATGAGACAAAAGTGATGACAGAGAAGGCAAGGACTGGAAAGGAAGGAAATCTGGCAGCTCAGATCCCTGTATCCTGTGGACTATCCTGCCCTTGTTCCCTTAAGTCAAGAATCAGTCTGTTTCTTTAAGTGAAAACCCAGGTAGAAACTCTTGACCCTGAGGAGATAGTATTCTCAAATTACAGGACAGCTGACAAATTAATATAATATTAACTGACCATTTTACCAACTAGAAGAACTGACAAGTTTTGGAAGTGTTTAAAACATGAACACAGCACTCAAATGCACCGACAACAGCTTCACGTTCTATTGGGTAGCATAATCTATTTGGAGAAATGCAAACCATTAGTTAAAGTGGCAGAAGCCTTGGAAAAATGATGGAGTTAGGAGAAAGTATACTGTGACTCTCCCCTCAGAACATCAGTTCTTAAACATTTTCATTCAAAGCAAAACAATAATTCAAAGAGTTTATGACAATCCTACTACTTGCAAAGTCAAACACTAAAATAATAAAACAAATGTGCTCCTCACTGCTGAAGCTGAAAAGGTTTGTAATTAAATGTTCTGGTTCCATCAAAAAGTTAAATATTAGCACAGTTGGACAATTTGCAAATAATCAAAGCTAAGAATCTTAATGTGCTCAAAGGGGCATGCAATTCTAAATATTTCTGTTAACTAGTCGACAACATGCACAATGACAATATTCGCATCAATTACAAATTGCTTGACTGGAGCCAATTTTCAGTGCTTGCAGCCCAGTCTTGACTAATGTTTGATAGTTAATTGTACATTCCATGCATGCAATAAATATGCTGGGAATGTATCCCTAATGTGAACAACTTCTTCCTGTTCCCCTTTAGCATGCTGAGAGCTCCTCCCCCATCCCACAACACACACTGCACTGTTCCCTGTTTTACATCCTCAAAGACAGAACATTCTACTCAAGAGATTTCCTCAAGAGATTTAGCACTCATTAGGCACAGCATTCCAAGGCTGTGTCCCCTCTCAGCAAACATAAAGAAATGTGCTAGAATTATACATATTTCCTGAAAAAAACAATTCAAGCCTAGCACTTCATTTACATTTGATTTGTGACACAAAAGGCTGCAGAACAAAAAGATTTCCTACAGTGCATTCAACCATAATTTAATGTGCTACATCCTTTATGGATAGTAGGATGGAATGGTACATTCAGACTCTCAAATTCCAGTTTATTTCTCTATCAGCTTAAAAAATCTGTAAGGCAGTAGTCCACAGATAAATAACAGAATCATTACACGTATGCCCTCTCAAAGAGTTCCTGGAACAGCAGTTTAGAAAGATACTTTTTTTTTCCCAGCCTATATCAGTAATGCAATCGGATTACTTACTCATCATTTCTGCAGAATTTGCTTTATGCTTCGACTTGCAGTCAAGCTCCAGTCACTGCAGGATCACTAGCAGTTTTTATGCCGTTGCTGTGAAAGTCACATGTAAGTGCCAGTAAAAGCAAATTTCAGGAAGGTGAATTTCTACCTCAGTATACTGCTTTTCTATCTTTAACTAGCAACGGAGTCTTCATTGTCTGCATTTTGAAACTTTATTACAAAGCCTTTAAGCCACATTAATTTGGCCGCTAACTTTAGTTATATTTACTCCTTTGCATTTACACCAGCTGAAAATAATTACATACAGAATGTAATTATAGGTTAAGCCCAAAACAGTCAAGACACTCCTCTTCATAAATAGCTAACAACTAGGTTGATGAGGCAAGTCTTCAAATAAGTAAGCCGATGGAAGCATGCCTTATGTCTCACTTTCACAGGCTGCTTTAGTTTCCATTCCACGTAAAGGATGTCAGTAGTTCTGGAAACATTCCTGGCAAAGCTAATACCAGGGAGCTCTGTTTAAAAGCCCGGACAAATCAGACAGGAAGCAAGATTTTTTGGGGGGGTGTTTCTGGCAATGCAGTCTGTGGAAGAAATGCTGTCTCATTTAAAAGTCTGAGTAAATCCAGATGATGTGCATAACTGAAGGCCTTTGCGAGCATCACAGAGAAAAGTAAATACACTATGCCTGCTCAATCATTGTATAAATATTTCAGCGGAAGAAAGAATGCAACTTTTAGTCAGGTCATCGGCAAGAATATAAAAGGCTAAATAGGTTAATTACATACCCACATTCCTGGAATAGTTTAAGAATGTAGCAGACAAGCTGATAGCGTTTAACTTCCACAGCAATCTGGAAATGATCCCCAAAGACAGATTTTCTCTGCACTTTGAAAGGACCACAGGGGCAAAAGATTACAGATTTCTTTTCGTCTGAGGCTTCTATTACAATCAACGTTGTTACGCAGTTGGTTAAACCAAACTTCATTGAACAAGGTCACCATGCCCCTTTGAAACTCTTCCTTCTGACAAGGTGCATTATTATCCAGATAATATTAATTCACAGCAAATAAAGGAACTTTTAAAGGAACATAAAATGTCCTTGGGAACTCAGGTTAGAAGGATCACGGAGGATTTCACTCAGTGCTTTCCCATGAAGGCATAAATTGGAATAGGTGAAAACTGTGTTAAATTCCTAAGTCCACTGGTTGTAAACAACTCAAAAAGGAGGACCCGCTCCAGATGAATAGGCTCATTAATGCTTTCCAATCTACTGATCACATCCACCATGAAACAATTGCTGATCAAAGATTTACTCTTGAGACTACAAATCTGACAGGAAGCAGGTTGAAGGCATCTATTGTTACTTTGGCTTTGAGGTTGAAGTTTGAAACTCTATTTGAGTCAGACTCTAGTGGGTGACTCATTAAAGAGGCACCAGGCAAGCCACAGGGGAGCAGTTCAGACAGGTTATTTTTGTCTTGTTGGAGTTTAAAATACAGCAATGTATTTAGACTAGAGTTTCTATACTGTAGCATTTGAAACAAAACAAATATATTCATAGGTTTACATAATTCTGTATTGAAGCTGTTATTGTAAAACAAAGGGTGATGATGATTTCACGAATATTTCCCATTCTTTACTGATGTTACAAGCAATTTGTCATTCATACGAATCTCAAATAACTCCTGAAGTTCATACAAATTCAGCTACGTGAACCAACCTTTCACACACAAACACATCTTAAGTTATTTTGGCAGGAAAGTTGTAATTTTTGAGACATCATGAATTTCTTTAGAACTTGCTAACACATTTTCTATTCCAAGCCCCTGTGTTAATATGAATTATTAGACCACAACGAAAAGTGAAAATATTTTATTCTAGAACAAACCACTGCGAGTGACACAGGAAGACATTTCTAAGACAATAGGTCAAACTGCAGGGTTAGATGAAGGGGGTTGGGGGAAGCAGCGCAGACACCAGCAAGTGAGCTGTAGAGTCTTTGCTTAATACAGCCGGAATTAGGACAAGCAGGAGGCTGGGAGAACAAAGCAAGCCAGGCAGCATCAGATAACATAACCTAGCGTTGACAAAGGCAAACCAGTATTACAATAGACTACCTTGAATGTCAAAAGAAGTGCATTCCTGTATATGGGGAATTCAAGTCATTAGCTGACAAGAATATATATTCTAAGGGTGGTATCTCCAAAACAAAGTTGCAACAGGAGTTTAATCAGTATGGGAATTAGTTGCAGATGGGGAAAGGAAATGGTACATTACATAAATAAAGGAGCTACAGTAATTAATCAGAGACCCAAGGAGCATGTATACAGTACAATTGTGATAAGCACATGACAAAACTTAAAGAGAAATCTTGAAGATGCAAAGTCACAACCAGCCTAGAGAACAGAACCTAATGATTATTTACATGTAATTCAGGATAAGCATTTAGATTGCGATTTTAGAGAATGTTTGTAGCTCAGGTTGTGTGCTTGCTCACCATGCTAGGTAACATCATCAGTTATGTCTTTTGGTGGCTAGTTGGTGCACATTTACCAACCTCTCAGGAAAAGAACTGGAAATGATATCACCCACCACACCAGACCAAGACACATAAATAGAAAGCGGGACAGAACACCAGCGCTTCATCGGAGGCTCAATGATTGTGTTACCTTGCATGGTAACACAAGGCTGTGATGAAACTTCTGAGAACAAATCTACCAGCTCAGCGAGCAAACGTACAACCTGATATTCAGTGCTTACCATCACCAAAGTATTGCATTCATTGGTTTTGTGTTTTTAATGATTAACTGGTACTTTAGTGGTCAGAATTTGAGTGTTTAGCTCAACATTTAGCTGAACAATTTTAAAATATTCTGAGTCAAAATCCTGGAATTTCCTCCCTACAGGTGTTGTGGATCTACCTACAGCATATGGACTGCAAGTTCCAGAAAGCAACTCACCACCACCTTCTTAAGGGCAACTAGGGACAGGTGATAAATGCTGACAGAATCAGTGATGCCCACACTCTAACATGTAAACTAAACAAATGCATTTAGCTATTGGGAAGGCACCTGGAACAATGTATACAATTTTGGCTTCTTACTTGAGGGAGATAGTTATATTTGAAACAACTCAGATAAAGTTCATTAAGCGTCCTGGGATGAAGGGATTGTTTCATGATAAATGATTGAGCAGGTTGGGTCTATACTGATTTAAATTTAAATAAAGAAATAATGAGACTTCATTGAACCATATATGATACTGAAATGGCTAAACAAGGTAGATGCTGAGAGGATGTTTTCTCTCATAAGGGAATCCAGAACAAAAAGATACAGTTTAAAGTAAAGTGTTTCTTATTCAAGACATGGATGAAGAGGACTTTCTTCTGTCAGAGAATTGTTCATGAAGAAATAAATGTAGTATGTAAGAAGGATTCTATAATAAGGAGAAAGTGAGGACTGCAGATGCTGGCGATCAGAGCTAAAAATGTGTTGCTGGAAAAGCGCAGCAGGTCAGGCAGCATCCACAGGTTCTATAATAATCCTGGGTTACATTAATAAAGTTGTACACTGGATAAATCAGATTGGTAAATGTAGCCTGAAAAATGAGTTCACAGAGCACATTTGAGACAATTTCATAACAATAGGAGAAGGCCATTCATCCCATCAAGCCTACTCCATATGTCAAGTGCTTCAATAAACTTGATCAGTTCCTGGAGATTTATCCACCTTTATGTTTTTTTTACAACCTCCAGCACTTCCTCTTCTGTAATGTGGACTGTTTTGAAGACATCAAATGTATTTCCCTGAGTTCCCTTGCCTCCACTTCTTTCTCCACGGTAAAAACTGATGTGAAATATTTGTTTAGTATCTCACCCACCTCCTGTGGTTCCACACATTGATGGACTTGTTGATCTTTAAAGTGCCCTTTTCTCTCTTTTGCTCTTAAGGAACTTGTAGAATCTCTTTGGATTATCCTTAACCTTATCTGCCAAGGCTATCTCAAATTCCCATTTGCCCTCCTGATTTCCATCTTGAGAATGCATCTTAATAACCTTACACTCTTCAAGAGATTCACTTGATCCCAGTTATCTATACTGAATGCATGGCTCCTTCTTATTCTTGGCCAGATTTTTGCCTCAATATTTTGATTTGGTTTATTATTGTCACATGTACCTAGGTTCTGTGAAAAGTTTTGCATGCAGTACAAGCAGATCGTAACATACAAAGATCATAGCGTGGTTGAACAGACCGAAGAATACAAAGTTACTGCTGTAAAAGAGATGCACAAAGACCAAGATCGATATTAGATTTGAAATTTGAGAGGACCATTCAGCAGCCTAATAACAGTGGGCAAGAAGCTGTTCTTGAACCTGTTGGTACATGTGTTTAAGCTTTTGTATCTTCTGCCTGACAGAAAAGCTCAAAGAGATTATAACCAGGGTGGGAGGGGTCCTTGATGACACTGGCTGCCTTTCCAAGCACAGTACTGAAACAGACGAGCCTTTTTCCTGATAATCAATAATGGTCATTAGACTCTTGATTCCAGATTTTTATTGAATTCAATTTCCACCATCTGACTTTGCAGCATTTGAACCCACGGCCCCAGAACATAATCCAGTCTCTGGATTATTAGTCTAGTGTTAATACTGGACCATCACCTCCTCAATGGTTTCCAGGTACAGCCCATTCAGTGCCTGCTAGATGCACACATGAACCTATACTTCATCACCCTGGTCATTGGTGTTCAACAACTCACATGATACAGGACAGTGCCCATGGTCAAGTGTACATTGAACCAGGATTTGTAGTCTGCACAGTAGTTTAACATCTAAGGTTCTCTTATTTAATGACTTTTACCTGTACTATATGACCATATGTTTAATTCTATTACCATTTGAAGGGCCTCATGTTGCTCCAAAGTAAGGCACACTCCCTCACATTGTTAGAATGAAACAGATGACCCACTTGGGTATAGTCGCAGCCATTTGGCGCTCCATTGCACACTGTCACGTTTCACACTGAGAGTCTCAGGATCAACCTCTTAACACTTAGAGAGCCTCCATTTGCTTCTTGGGAGCATTCCCTGCCAAACCTATTGGTTTTGCACTTCCCCACATTCCAGGTCAACCTGTCAACTACCCATCTCCCCACTTTACCCTTGAGCCCTAGCATACCATGTTGCCATGCCAGGCATAGTAGTGCACTGTCCCTCTCCAATAAAGCAAGGGTGGTTAATGACTACCACTCTACCGTATTAAAACTTTCCCTCGTATTTTGTGTTATCTTCTCCCATGTTCTTACCCCAAGCCCCACACTAGGACTTTTGGACGGCACGGTAGCTCAGTGGTTAGCACTGCTGCCAGGGTCCCAGGTTCGATTCCAGCCTCAGGCATCTGTCTGTGTGGAGTTTGCACGTTCTCCCTGTGTCTGCATGGGTTTCCTCCAGGTGCTCCGGTTTCCTCCCACAGTCCAAAGATGTGCAGGTCAGGTGAATTGGTCATGCTAAATTGCTCATAGTGTTAGGTGCATTAGTCAGGGGGGAATGGTCTGGGTGGGTTACTCTTTGGAGGGTCGGTGTGGACTAGTTGGGACGAAGGGCCTGTTTCCACATTGTAGGGAACCTAATCTAATAGTGAGTAGAGTGGGTTCTTTCTTCATTATATGTTTTATTGAGATCTGTCTCTTGATTAAATTTTAAAAATATAAACCTTGAGTACTAAGTTAGCCTGAAGTACTGTCTTTTACAGCAAAACGATGGTGCTATTTTCTGGGTTTGTGGATTGTAAAAGAGCAAAGGTGTCCTTTAGTCGAGTGATATGCCCTTCCTGTCAGTCATGGAAGTTGAAGGAGAGTTTCCATGTCAGCGATGATTATGTCTGCAGGAAGTGTCTTTAGTTGTGAATCCTATCAAATGAATTGCTTGGTGCAGCAGTTAGAGGCAATGAGGAATTTTACAAGAGCTAGGGGGTGTGACGGATGGCAGTTTTTGGAAGAGAAAAGCTATAGATACAGTCAGGTAGATAGGCTAACTCCAGGGAAGGTAGGAGGGGTAGACAGGTAGGGCAGGAGTCTTCTGGATATCTCCATTTCAAACAAGTCTGCTGTTTTGGAAAATGTAGGGGTTTGTGGACTCTCAGGGGAATGTAGCATGAACAGCCAAATTTCTGGTATTGAGACTGGCTATAACATAATGAGGAGTACGTCAGATTCCAACCGATCGATTACGATAGGGGACTCTCTAGTCAGAGGCACAGACAGACGTTTCTGTGGCCAGCAGCAAAAAATCAGAATGGTGTGTTGTCTCCCTGGTGCCAGAATCAAGGATATCTCAGAGGGTGCAGAATGTTCTCAAAGGGGAGATGGACCAGCAGGAGGTCACTGTACACATTGGAACTAATGACATAGGAAGGGAAAAGGATGAGATTCTGAAGGGAGAATATAAAGTTAGGCAGGAATTTAAAAAGGAGGTCCTCAAGGGTAGAAATATCTGGATTACTCCTGGTGCTATGAGCTAGTCAGGGTAGGAATAGGTGGATAGAGCTAATGTGTGGCTGAGGAGCTGGTGTAGGGGAAAAGGGTTCATATTTTTGGAACATTGGAAACTCTTCTGGGGTAGAAGTGACCTGTACAAGAAAAACAGATTGCACCTCAATTGGAAGGGAACTGACAGGAAAATTTGCTAGAGCTGCTCGGGAGGATTTAAACTAGTAAGGTTGGGGGGGGTGGGGACCTAGGGAAATATTGAGATAAGACATAGAACAGAGAACAGTGCAGCGCTGAACAGGCCCTTCGGCCCTCAATGTTGCACTGACCTGTGAACTATTCTCAGCTCGTCCCTCTACGCTATCCCATCATCATCCATGTGCTTATCTAAGGATTGTTTAAATCTCTCTAATGTGGCAGAGCTGACTACATTAGCAAGTAGGGCATTCCACGCATTTACCACTCTCTGTATAAAGAACCTGCCTCTGACATCTGTCTTAAATCTGTCATCCCTGTCATCCCTCAATTTGTAGTTATGCCCCCTCAACAAGCTGATGTCATAATCCTAGGAAAAAGACTTTCACTGTCTACCCTATCTAATCCTCTGATAATCTTCTTTGTCTCCATCAAATCCCCTCTTAGCCTTCTTCTTTCCAATGAGAACAGACCCAATCTCTCAGCCTTTCTTCAAAAGACCTTCCCCCCAGACCAGGCAACATTCTGGTAAATCTCCACTGCACTTTTTCCAATGTTTCCACATCCTTCCCGAAATATGGCGACCCAAAACTGTACACAATATTCCAAGTGTGGCCGCACTAGCGTTCTGTATAGTTGCAGCATGATATTGCAGCTCCGGAACTCAATCCCTCTACGAATGAAACCTAACACACCATATGCCTTCTTGACAGCACTATCAACCTGGGTAGCAACTTTCAGGGATACGTGTACATGGACTCCAAGATCCCTCTGCACATCCACACTACCAAGAATCTTTCCATTAACCCAGTACTCTGCCTTCCTGTTATTCTTCCCAAAGTGCATCACCTCACATTTAGCTGTATTGAACTCCATTTGCCACCTCTTAGCCCAAGTCTGCAGTTTATCCAAGTCCCCCTGTAACCTGTAACATTCTTCCAAACTGTCTACCACTTCACCGACTTTAGTGTCATCTACAAATTTACTAATCCATCCACCTATGCCTACATCTAAATCATTTATAAAAATGACAAACAGCAGTGGTCCCAAAACAGATCCTCGTGGTGCACCACTAGCAACTGGACTCCAGGCTGAATATTTTCCATCAACCACCACTCACTGCCTTCTTTCAGAAAGCCAGTTTCTAATCCAAACTGCTAAATCACCCTCAATTCCATGCCTCTGCATTTCCTCCAACAGCCTACCATGTGGAACATTATCAAAGGCCTTAATGAAGTCCATATATACCACATCAACTGCCCTACCCTCATCTACATGCTTGGTCACCTTCTGATCAATCTGAGACTGTTACAGTTGGGAAAAAAGCAAGTTAAACAGTCATGACAGGCAGGAACAAAGCAGAGAACAAGGTATGACTGATAAATTAAACTGCAATTACTTCAATGCAAGAGGCCTAACAAGGAAGGCAGATGAACTCAGGGCATGGTTAGGAACATGGGACTGGGATATCATAGTAATTATGGAAACATGGCGCAGGGATGGACAGGACTAGCACCTTAATGTTCCAGGATACAAATGTTGCAGGAAGGATAGAAAGGGAGGCAAGAGAGGAGGGGGAGTGATGTTTTTGATAAGGGATAGCATTACAGCTGTACTGAGGGAGGATATTCCTGGAAATACATCCAGGGAAGTTATTTGGGTAGAACTGAAAAATAAGAAAGGGATGATCACCTTATTGGGATTGTATTATAGACGCCCCTAATAGTCAGAGGGAGATTGAGAAACAAACTTGTGAGGAGATCTCAGTTATCTGTAAGAATAATAGAGTGGTTATGATAGCGGATTTTAATTTTCCAAACATCAATTGGGACTGCCGTAGTGTTAAGGGTTTAGATGGAGAGAAATTTGTTAAGTGTGTACACAAAACTTTTCTGCTTCAATATGTGGATGTACCAACTGGAAAAGATGCAAAACTTGACCTACTCTTGGGAAATAAGGCAGGGCAGGTGACTGATGTGTCAATGGGGGAGCACTTTGGGGCCAGCGAGCATAATTCTATTAGTTTTAGAATAGTGACCAGATCTAAAAGTTGAAGTTCTATATTGGAGGAAGGCTAATTTTGACGGTATTAGGCAAGAACTTTCAAAAGCTGATTGAGGGCAGATGATCACAGGTAAAGGGATAGCTGGAAAATGGGAAGTCTTCAGAAATGAGATAATGAGAGTCCATGGATAGTATATTCCTGTTAGGGTGAAAGGAAAGGCTGGTAGGTGTGGGAAATGCTGAATGACTAAAGAAATTGAGGGTTTGGTTAAGAAAAAGAAGGCTGTATATGTCAGGTACAGACAGGATAGATCGAGTCAATCCTCTGAGTATAAAGGCAGTAGGAGTATACTTAAGAGGGAAATCAGGAGGGCAAAAAGGGGACATGAGATAGCTTTGGCAAATCGGGTGAAGGAAAATCCAAAGGTTTTTATGAATATGTTAAGGACAAAAGGGTAACGAGGGAGAGAATAGGGCCCCTCAAAGATCAGCAGGGCTGCCCATGTGTGAAGCCACAGGAGATGGGGCAGTTACTAAATGAGTATTTTGCATCAGTGTATGTTACTGTGGAGAAGGATAAGGAAGATATAGAATGTGAGGAAATGGATGGTGACATCTTGAGAAATGTTCATATTACAGAGGAGGAGATGCAAGATTTCTTGAAACACATAAAAGTGGAAAAATCCCTAGGACCTGATCAGGTGTACCCTCAAACTCTGCTAGGGAAGTGATTGCTGGACTCCTTGCTGAGATATTTGTATTCTCAATTGTCTCAGGTGAGGTGTCAGAAGACTGGAGGTTGGCAAACGTGGTGCCACTATTTAAGAAAGATAGTAAGGATAAGCCAGGGACTATAGACTGGTAAGCCTGACATCAGTGGTGGACACGTTGTTGGAGGGAATCCTGAGGGACAGGATTTACATGTATTTGGAAAGGCAAGGGATAGTCAACGTAGCTTGTGCGTAGAAAATCATGTCTCATAAATTTGATTGAGTTTTTTGAAGAATTAATAAAGAGGATTGATGCGGGCAGAGCGGTAGATATGATCTATATGGAGGCTTTTGCCCGAAATGTCGATTTTCCTGCTCCTCGGATGCTGCCTGACCTGCTATGCTTTTCCAGCACCACTCTAATATAGATTATGATCTATATGGACTTCAGTAATGCATTCGACAGGTTCTTCATGGTAGAGTGGTTAGCAAGGTTCGATCTCATATAATACAGGGAGAACTGGCCATTTGGATACAGAACTGGATTGAAGGTAGAAGACAGAGGCTGGCAGTGGAGGGTTGTTTTTCAGACTGGAGGCCTGTGACCAGTGGACTGCCACAAGAATTGGCCCTGGGTCCATTGTTTTTCTATGAATGACTTGGATATGAACAAAGGAGGAATAGTTAGTAAGTTTGCAGATGACACCAAAATTGGGAGTGTAGTGGACAGCGAAGAAGGTTACCTCAGCACAATGGGATCTTGATCAATTGGCCAATGGACTGAGGAGTGGCAGATGGAATTTAATTTAGATAAATGCAAGGTGCTGCATTTTGGAAAAGCAAATCAGAACAGGACCTATACCCTTAATGGTCAGGTCCTAGGGAATGTTACTGAAACAAGAAACCTTGGAGTGCAAGCTCATAGTTCCTTGAAAGTGGAGTCACAGGTAGATTGGATAGTGATGAAGGCGTTGGGTACGTTTTCATTTATTGGTCAGAGCATTGAGTAGAGGAGTTGGGAGGTCATGTTGTGGCTGTACAGGACATTGGTTAGAACACTTTTGGAATATTGCGTACAATTCTGGCCTCTTTCCTATCGGAAAGATGTTGTGAAACTTGAAAGGGTTCAGAAAAGATTTACAAGGATGTTGCCAGGGTTGGAGGATATGACCTATAGGGAGAGGCTGAATAGGCTGGAGCTGTTTTCCCTGGAGCATTGGAGGCTGAGGGGTGATCTAAAAGAGGTTTAGAAAATTGTGAGGGGCATGGATAGGGTAGAGACAAGGTCTTTTCCATGTGGTGGGCAAGTCCAGAACTAGAGGGCATAGGTTTAGGATGAGAGGGGAAAGATATAAAAGGGACCTAATGGGTAACCTTTTCACACAGAGGGTGGTGCATCAATGGGCCAAGTGCTGGCAAATGGGACTGAATTAGGTTAGGATATCTGGTCAGCATGGTCAAGTTGGACCGAAGGGTCTATTTCTGTGCTGTACATCTGTATGACTCTATGTTGCTAGTGATGGGCAATAGCTGACTGCCCATATTTGTCTCTCCATGTGCACAGTGATTTAAATTTAACGAATGCTGGGTTTTCAGCTGATATCGAGGAACAGCCGGTAGTAAAATGGGGATAGAATCAGAGATGAGGGATGCTATAGGGCTGAGTAAGTTACTTAATGAGGTGGATTTTGTAAGATACAGCCAAAGATCTCATTTGTCCTCACAGCAATAAGCCTTCCAAAAACTCAATGCAACAGGCACTGCTTACAGTTTCCAATTAGAGGCAGCTACTTAAAATAAGTAGGAAACTTTCTCTAAAATTGTATACTCTCAACCTCAACCATTCCCTGTAGCAAAGGGTTCTATTATCTGAAGTTACATTTATATAGCATGGTGAACCCATGTTGTAAAGCATTTTGCAAAGGCATTAAAATTGAAGCCCAAACCAACATATGAAGGCATGAAACAAGAGAGAATGGAAAAGAGGTGAAATCAAGAATGTTTTGCTTTATATGCTGAATGATGAAAGGAAAAGAATTGTACTTTCGTAGATGTACAATGACACCTAGCATGGGATGAGGAAGGGAAGTTAGTGTTCAACAATTTAATGTGAATAGGGTTAAGCAGGTAACAAGTCTGATTCAGGAACAAAATGAATTCAGAGAAGCCATATGGTTAGGTAAAGAAAACATAAAAAAAGGTGCGAGTTTAGATGTAAGGCAAATTTGTTTAGAAAGGGGAAGCATTGTTGAGAGACTGATTATATTCCCTACAGTATGGAAACAGGCCCTTCAGCCCAACAAGTCCACACTGACCCTCTGAACAGTAACCCACCCAGACCCATTTCCCTCTGACTAATGTACCTAACACTATGGGCAATTTAGCATGGCCAATTCACCTAACCTGCACATCTTTGGACTGTGGGAGGAAACCAGAGGACCCAGAGGAAACCCACACAGACACAGGGAGAATATGCAAACTCCACACAGACAGTCACCTGAGGCTGGAATTGAAACTGGGTCTCTGGCGCTGTGAGGCAGTAGTGCTAACCATTGAGCCACCCTGCCTCCATATGGCAATGGGTCCTGCAAGTAGGAAACATTCCTCTCAATAGTGCAGCTACTTATTAATTACTTATATTGTTTTCTATTTTCTAAGATAAGAAGAGCTTGCCTACCATTTTGTTTAGAAAAGCCATTGCTTCAGTAGGGACACTCAGATCTTTGAGTCGAGACTTAAAAGTTCAGGTTTAATTCAATCCAGGTCCACACTGCAGGCAGTAATGAGAAAGTAAAGCACTGTTGGAAGTGTGTCTGTCAGTTGAGATATAAAACTGAGGCTCTACTGAAAAGGAACAAAGGAGAAAGTGAGGACTGCAGCTGCTGGAGATCAGAGTCGAAAAGTGTGGCACTGGAAAAGCACAGCAGGTCAGGCAGCATTCAAGCAGCAGGAGAATCGAGATTTCGGGCATAAATCCTTCATCAGGGGAATGTGGTGGGAGGGAAGGGGGCTGAGAGATAAATCTAGGGGGGTGGGCTTGGGGGAAAGTAGCTGGGAAGGCAATAGATGGATGCAGGTGGGGGGGGGGTTGATGATGATAGGGCAGAGCAGAGGGTAGAGTGGACAGGTGGGAAGCAAGATGGACAGGTAGGACAGTTCAAGAGGGCAGTGCCGAGTTGGACGGTTGGATCTGGGATGAGGTGGGAGAGGAGAGATGAGGGAACTGATAAAATTGACTTTGATGTCCAAAAAAAAACTGATGCCATAGAATGAAGATTGCAAATGAGGAAAATGAGAAAAGATTTTTTAAGCTGGGGCTGTTTTCATTAGAACAGTGGAGGATGACGGATGACTAGTTGGGATATACAAAACAATGAGCAGGCAAGAAAAAGTAGGCAATAAAGACTCCAAGTTGAGAGATCAATTATTAGGAGCATTGGTAGAAGAATTAAAGGGGAATCAAGGAAGAAGCTTTTTACCCCAGGATAGTGTGTGTCTGGAATTCACTACATGGTTTGGTGAGAGAGGCAGAAACTCAGTTCATTAAAATAAATCCCTGGATCTGCACCCAAAGTGTTATCATATGCAAAACCACAGACTAGGTAGATGGGATTGGAATGGGCGGCTAGATGTTTTTCAGACAGCACAGATGATGGGCTGAATGGCCTCTTTCTGTGCCACATCTTTTCTATCATTTCGATCATTTTTCTGATGTTTTGTGGTGGGAGGGAAGGGGGCTGAGAGATAAATAGTAGGGGGGGTGGACTTGGGGAAAGTAGCTGGGAAGGCAATAGGTGGATGCAGGTGGGGGGGGGGGGGTTGATGGTGATAGGGCGGATCAGAGGGTAGAGTGGACAGGTGGGAAGCAAGATGGACAGGTAGGACAGTTCAAGAGGGCAGATCCAAGATGTATTGCCTCTGGGTACTCTGGTTTTCTCCCACAGTCCAAAGATGTGCATGTTAGGTGGATTGTTTATGGTAAAATTGTCCATTATGTCCAGGGATGTGCAGACTGGTGTGTTAGCCATGGTAACTCCACAACAAGATGTGTTGCCAGAGAGTGTAGATTTTCAAAAGGTTGAGAAACCACTAACATGTTCGAAGTTACACAACTCCATGAAAAATGCCAATTGCAGAACACAAACGTGGGTTGATTTAACCAAAATATTTCACACGGTCAGCATGAGGAACTGTGGAGGCTATGAAAAAATTGGCAACCTTGAGAAATTCATCATAACAATTTGGCAGTCCCATGACAGCTTGCTCATGCATATCCTGGATGTTGGTGGCTTTTCTGATCCATGCTTCAGTTACTGAGGAACTTAAACACAGCTGCATGCCACATTAACTTTCTTTAGTACGTTTTTCTCTGCATGCTCTCTGACGCTGTCATCGAAATCAGATATTATAGTGACAGGAAGCAGTTCAATCTGAGAATACTCCAAGCAAAGGCCAAGGATTCCCAGGACACACTTTGCAATTTCCTGTTTGCTGATGACTGCCTGTACACGAATCAGCAGCCAGGACTCAACATAGCATGAATTTATCTTCAGTGCATGTGACCACCTCAGCCTTTTGATAAGTACAAAGAAAACTGTACCAGTCAGTTTACTCTGCTCTGAGCAAGCAAGACTTGGACTGTGTACAATCATCATATCAAGAAGCTCAACTAAATTCACTTGAGCTTCCTCTCAAAGCCTCTGAAGATTAGCTGGCAGGACAGAATACCATACACTAAGATGCTCACTTCAGCTGACCTGTCAAGCGTCCACACTGTATTGAAACTATCGCAACTGAATTGGGCTGGTCATGTAGTCAGAAAGACTGACATTGGTTTACAAAGTAAATTCCTGTGGAAAGTTTTAGTGTGACGTGCACTCTGATGGTAGTCAAAGTAAATGCTACAAGGACATTCTGAAGGCTTCTTTTATAAATTTTGGTATTGACTGAGCCTTGGAGAAAATTCATCCAGGATTGCTGCATTTGATGCATACAAATAAAAAAAACACAACAACCAGTTATGTATATTTTTAGTTCTGTAGTTTCTTAAAACTGTGGACTGGAGTGAAAGAAACTGTTTAAACTAAGGATTTGCATGGATGGCTGCATGCTTTGCAAGCAAGCAATTTGACATCTATTAACAAACTGGAACCAAGGGGTTGTTTACATGTGAAGCAGATTGATAACTGTTACTAGCCCACAATGGTGGCTCAGTTACCACTGCTGCCTCACAGCACTAGGGACCTGGATTCAATTCCAGTTTCAGTTGACTGTGTGTGGAAGTTGCACGTTCTCTCCATATCTGCCTCTGGGTACTATGGTTTTCTCCCACAGTCCAAAGAGGTGCATGTTAGGTGGATTGTTTATGGTAAAATTGTCCATTACGTCCAGGGATGTGCAGACTGGTGTGTTAGCCATGGTAACTGTGGGGTAATGGGGATAGGATGGGAGGTGGATTTGGGTCTGGGTGGGATACTCTTCAGACGGTTGGTGCAGACTCGATAAACTGAATGGTCACTGTCAGGATTTTATGATTCTAATGATAAAGGTCCATTGCCTGCCAACAACATGATTGGTTGCCATTTAGTTGAACCAGCTTGGGCTGCGAATACAGAGAGAAACTAATCAGACCAGAAGAGAAACCAGGTCTGCAGTAAGTCACTTTAAATCTGAAGAAAATGAGATTATCTTTCTCTCAGCTGGTGTTGAAGTTGTGACTTTGAATTGAATAAGTGAGAGACCTTTCATAAGTAAACAAGTTGGGTTTTGCCCCTTACAAAGCAATGGAAGCATTCACAAAAATGCAAGTCATGAAGAAACCTTCAGATCAAAAAGAACCAACAGATCTTGTGAACAAAGATGGTGGAACTGCTTTCCCAGATTTCCCTCAACCTACTCTCAAATAGTAAGAGAGGTAAGTAATAATAAGGGCAAGCAATAGTAAGAGAACAAATATGTGAGCAAACCTCAAAGAAGCATAAAAATATTAAGGTAATAAAGAATATTTAACTTCCTAAATGTTAACTGGGATAGATAAAGTGTGAAAGTTCTACAAGAAGTGGCAATGTTGTTCCTAATATTTGGGACTGTGGTCAGGCAAGTGGCAGAAATATCAATGGAAGAGCATTTTGTAGGTAGTGACCGTAAATCAGTATGAACAAGGTAGTCACGGAAAAGGACAAAGATTAACCAGAAATAAAGGTTTTTATTTGGAGGAAGGCATGCAAATCCCAAAAGTGGACTGGGAGCAACGTTTTGGAAAATCTATATCCAAGACATGGGAGACTTTCAAGAAGTAGTGGAAATGTAGAGCTAACACGTTCCTGTAAAGGTAAACTGTGGGAGGAAAAATTCCAGAACACCCGAGGTGTGACATTGCTATGGCTTTATTTTGTCCTTTTTTTGTGAATGAAGAGTGGCTAATACAGAGGTGCAGTATGGTTTGCTCCAAAGCCAAGGAAGTAAACAGCTTGGGAAACCTTGTTTTTTTTTAAAAGTTGAAACAACAGAAGCAACCTGAATAGGTAGGGTCAAGCTCCCACTTGACATTTAGTTTAGGCTTTCTGCAGTTGCTGGGATCTTGAAACTGGATGTGGAAGCTCTTATTTCTCTCTCTCTGTTACAGCTAAAAGCTGGGGTTCTCTTCCTGCTGCAAGAATTGCACGTGAGACAATCTATTTTAGTGAATTTGCCTTTGCCAAGGGTATGGTCATGGGATATTCCTATATTAGAACAGTTAACGAGTAGTTTACTATTTTGTTAAGAATTTCAATAGAGTCACAGTTAAACCAATTCTTTTCTTTTAATTTGTCTGCATTTTAACTATGATATATGAATAAACTGTGTTTTCCTTCAAGTCAGATAGTTTGACCAATCGAATTTCACCCAGAACACAAAGCCTGGCACTTGTCCTTAAAATATGAAAAGTTAGGGTCTAGGCTAACTCCTTGATGTGTTTTGAGGAGGTTTGGTCTGGTCCATAACACTAGATATCAAGAAATGTACAGGATTGGATTAGGAAAGAAAAGGGAAGCTTGTTGTAAGAGCTTAGAACACTAGAAACCCTGAAGACATATACAAAGGGCAGAAGGTTACTTCGAGAAATCAGGAAAGCAAAACAATGCCATTAAAAAAAACACTAGCAGGTAAAATAAAGGAAAATCCAACTTTTTTTAAAAGTGTATTGGGGTAAGAGAAAAGAGGGATCCATCAGGGATCTAAGTGGCAAATTGTGGGTTGAGCTGGAAGACAGGTGAGGCTCTAAATAACACTCTGCATCTATATTTATGGTAAAAAGGATGGTGTAGATATAGAAAAATTGGAAAAATACTGTGATAAACGTGAACAAATTACAATTGAGAGGGTGGAGGTACTAGTGGTTTAAGCAGGCTTAAAATTGGATAGGTCCCCAGACCCAGTGAGATGTTTCCCAGGTTGCTTTTGAAGGCAAGTACGGAGCTTATAGTGCCTCTGACATTAATTTTCAAATCCTCTCGAGATATAGGAGAGCTGTCAGAGGACCGCAGGACAGCTAATCTGATGCCATTATTTCAGATGGATAGTAGTTATAAACCAGGCAAAAGTAGTCAAGTGAGTCTAACATCAGTGGTAGGAAAATAACTGGGAAAATTTATGAAGGAGAGAATTAAACTCCTCTTGGAAAGGCAAGGATTAATCAAGGATAGTCAGCACGGGTGTCAGGGGACATCAGTCTGACGGCTTTGAGTGAATTCTTTTGAGGAGGTGACTAGGAATGTGGGTTAGGGTAGAGCAGTGAATGTAGTCTACATGGACATCAGTAAGACTTTTGTCAAGAAGTAAACAGCCCCTAGGATCCAGGACAATTTGGCAAATTGGGTACAAAGCTAGTGTAGTGACAGAAGCAGAATGTAAAGATTGAAGGTTATTTTTGAGTTTAGAAACTTTATGTCCAGTGGAGTACTGCAGGTGTTGGGTCCCTTGCTGTTTGGTGCATGTTATAATGATCTAGATATGAACATAGAAGCTTTGATCAGTAAATTTGCAGGTGACAGAAAAATTGGCGGTGTGGCAAAAAGCAAGGAGGAAAGCCGTGGACTACAGAACAATATAAACGGGCTGGTCAGATAGACTGAACAATCACAAATGGAATTTAATCCTGAAAATTGAGAGATGATGCATTTTCAGAGGATGACAAAGGCAAGGAAGTACAGAATAAATGGCAGACATTAGGAGGCACAAAGAGACAGAGAGACCTTCGTTTCCATCTCCACAGATTTGTGTAGATAAGGTCGTTTGAAAGGCATACAGAATACTTGCGTTTAATTGTCAGGCACTGAATACAAGAACAAGGAGCGTTTAATGAAATTGTACAAGATGTTATTTAGGCCACTGCTGGAATAATGTACATTTTGGTTGACACACATTGAAATGATAAAAGTATACTGGAGAGGGTGGAGGAGAGAGTCACCAAGTTGTTGCCTGGATTGCGTTTTTCAGCTATAAAGCAAGATCAGATAAAATGGCGTTCTTTTTCCTATAGCAGAGAAGGCCAAGGGAGGGTCTGACTGAGAAGTACAAAATTATGAGCTACATAGATAGGGTTGACATGGAGAAACTTTTCTCCTTAGTAAACGGATCAATAACCAGAGTGCAGAGATTTAAGGTAAACTGCTGGAGGTTCAGAGGGAATTTAAAGAAGTATCTTTTCACCCAAGAACTTTCTTCCTAAAATAGGAGAGAAGCAGGAAGCATTACAATATTTAAGTATTGACATGATCACTTGAAGTACCATAACATATGGCCAAGTACTGGAAAATAGGACGAGAGTAGATAGGCACTTGACGACCCTCATAGACATGATGGTCTGAAGGGCTTCTTTCTGTGCTGTAAAAATCTATGACTCTCATGCAGTCTCCTTTGAAAGCAACCTGTGCCAGAGGGAGAGAGAAAGCATGAGGTGAAATCACAAACCAGCAACTCATCCAAAACCCAACCATCTGTACTCTGCTGCCTTATATTCAGAAGAACACTACAGGAACAGATTAGCCTCAGCAGTGCAGAAACATTACATACATATCTAAATTTTACATAAGTAAGTAAAATTATATTATAAATAAATGGGCCATACATACATAAAACAATTTGCAAACATTTAAATAGTTATGCAAGTGAAAATTCAATCGGTCAGGAAAACACTCCAAAATCAATTTAGTGATTTTTTAAAAACCCAGAGAACTGCAGATGCTGGAAATCGGAAACAAAAACAAAAATTACTGAAAAAAAACCTCAGCATCTGTGGAGAGAAATCAGAGTTAACGTTTTGGGTCTAGTCACCCCTTCTTCAGAACACAGCTTGCTCCTTTCTCTCCATAGATGCTGCCAAACCTGCTGAGTTTTTCATACAACTAGTGAAGATGTACTCCAAATCAAATGCGAAGCACAAGCATCTGCCAAAACCATGGTTTTAATTCAACTGATGTTTACCAGGAGACTCTAGCAAAGACCACAGCAACATTTTGATTTGATATGTCTCATTGTATTTACTGTCACAAATAATATTAGCAAACTCAATCAAATGCCAATTTGTGAATATAGGAAAAGAAGCAGATTAATTTAATTAATATTGATTTAATTTAGTTCAAGAAAAATTAAGCATCATAAATGATGCAATTCTAATTGATACAATATGCTTTCTTCCACAAAGATTATAAAGCAATAAACATAGGAAGAACACAGTTCCTAGCTTCTTATTACTTAAAATGGACATTTGAAACATTTAAGTTAGAAATGAAGAAATGTTCTTACCCACTGAGGAATCAAAATCCTGTTGACAGAGGCCTAATTAAGCTGTATCAGTGAAAAAGATTGGAAAATATTGAGAAAATGCCCTACATAACAGTCACCAAGCATACTTCAACTGTAACCAACTGTGAAGGGCTTTATGACATTTTGGCACAATATGGTGCTTTTGTATGTAGATGAAAGCATTTGTATAATTACTGAATAAAGGTAACTGGAACTATATCAATCTATTTTAGTCTTACATATACTCACATTCAGGAGCGAAAACGTGAGGACTGCAGATGCTGGAGTACCAGAGTTGAAAAATGTGGTGCTGGAAAAACACAGCAGGCCAGGCAGCATCCGAGGAGCAGGAGAATCGATGTTTCGGGCATAAGTCCTTCTTCAGGAAGAAGAGCTTAGGCCCGAAACATCGATTCTCCTGCTCCTCAGATGCTGCCTAGCCTGCTGTGTTTTTCCAGCACCACATTTTTCAACTCATATACTCACATTCAGTCAAGTAATATTTAGTTTCTCTAACATGTTGTGTCACATTATTCAGGTACTTCAGCTGTAACACTGAGGGAGTGCTGCATTATTAGAGTTGCTGTCCTTCAGATGAGATGCTAAACCAAAGCATCATCCGTCTATTTCAGAGGATGGAAACATACATGGTTCTATTTTGAAGAGCAAGCAAATTATCTCCAGTGGCCTCGGCAATAGCTATCCCACAATAAACCTCAGACAAACAAAAACAGAGTTTCTGGGAATAATCACATTGTTGTTTATGTGCATTTGTTTAAACAATAGTTTATCTGGAGCTGTTGAACTAAAGCACTATATAAATAGAAGTCTCTATTCATGTTACTTACTTCTAACTGCTTTGCCAAAATTAATGCATAGAAGACATAGGATGGTGGTGGAAGGCTGCTTTTCAGACAGAAGGTCTCCGACCAGTGGTGTGCTTTTTGTCATTTTATATAAATGATTTGTGTGTGAACATATGGTTAGTAAGTTTGCAAATGACACCAACGTTGAAGGTGTAGTGGACAGCGAAGGAGGTTACTTCAGAGTATAAACTGATCTTGTTCAGATGGGCAAATGGGCAGATGGAGTTTAAATTAGCAAAAATGTGAGGTATTGCATTTTGAAAAGGCAAATCAGGGTAGGACTTATGCACTTAATGGTGAGGTCCTGGGGAGTGTTGCTGAACAAAGAGACCTTGGAGTGCAGGTTTATACTTGCTTGAAAGTAGAGTCACAAGTAGATTGGATAGTGAAGAAGGCATTTAGTATGCTTGCCTTTATTGGTCAGAGCATTGAGTATGGAAGTTGGGAGGTCATGGTGGGACATTGGTTAGGCCACTATTGGAATACTGCATGCAGTTCTAGTCTTCCTGCCATAGGAAGGATGTTGCGAAATCTGAAAGGGTTCAGAAAAGATTTCCTAGGATGTTGTCAGGTTGAAGGGGTTGAGCTATGGAGAGAGGCTGAATAGGCTGGAGCATTGGAGGCTGAGGGGTGACCTTGTAGAAGTTAGTAAAATCATGAGGGGCATGGATAGGGTGAATAGCCAAGGTCATTTTCCCAGGATAGGAGAGTCCAAAACTAGAGGGCATGGGTTTAAGGAAAAAAGGGAAAGACTGAAAAGGGACCTAAGGGGAAACTTTTTTAAGCAAAGGGTGGTGCGTGTATGGAATGAGCTGGCAGAGGAAGCAGTCGAGACTGGTACAATCACAACATTTAAAGGCATCTGGATGGGTATATGAATAGGAAGGATTTAGAGGGATATGGGCCAATTGCTGGCAAATGGGACTAGGTTAATTTAGGATATCTGGTGGACATGGACACGTTGGACCAAAGGGTCTGTTCCATGCTGTACATTTCTATGACTCTATAAACTCATAGCCAGTGACAATAACTTACTTGACAGGCTGCACTGTTGCACCTTCAAAAAAGTGGTGGCACTATCTACACCACTACCCATTTCAAAATCTCCTAAAAACTGGCCACAAGGTTCCCTCTCCCGCCATTGCTATCTTTCACCCTTTTGTGATGTCTGCTTGCTCAACCATGGTCCAAATCCTACCTCAAAGCCCAAGAACCACTAATATCCACCATAATGACAAAAGTAATATTCTGAGATATTGTCCCGAACTGGCCACTAAATTCGAAAATGGCTTTGATACTCCAGAAAGACAGAGGATCAGAAGGTTCCAAAGTCAATTGATGGAGTAAAGGGAGAGGAACACCATTTTGGAAAAGGTAATACATGGAAAGCTAATGTAAATACCAGTTATTCAAATAAAACACACAGCATAATTAAATAATATAGGTTTCCCCAACTCATTACTCAGAAAACCTAAAATGCTAGATTTTACTGTATCAATGTCTATAACAGCGAGCACCGGTATTGCTTCCTCCCCTCCCTCTTGCCACCAACACAATGATGGTCAGTTTGCTTTTCTCCTATGACCAACTTCATTGAGAAAATCTCCATTACCTTGTCACCAGACAAGTAATTTCCAGAGACAAAATTTCAAATCCCACCATGGCAGCAGATGGAATTTAAAATCCAATTGATGAATTAACCAGGATTGAAAAGTTAGTCTTAGTAATGGCAGCCCTAACACCATCAGGTTTTGTTTTAAAAAGAACCATCTGGTTCATTAATGCCCTTCAGAGAAGGACATTTATAGTTCTTACCTAATTTGGTCAAAGTGAAATTTCAGCAATGTGGTTAACTACCCAACTTCAGTTCGGCAAAAGTAAGGACTGCAGATGCTGGAAGCCAGAGTTTAGATCAGAGTGATGCTGGAAAAGCACAGCAGGTCAGGCAGCATCCGAGGAGCAGAAAAAATTGATGTTTCGGGCAAAAGCCCTTCATTAGGAATAGAAGCAGGAAGCCTCCAGGGTGGAAAGATAGTCTTCCTGCCTCTATTCCTGATGAAGGGCTTTTGCCTGAAATATTGATTTTCCTGCTCCTCGGATGCTGCCTGACCTGCTGTGCTTTTCCAGCATCACTCTGATCCAATACCCAACTTCAGTTGTCAACTATCCACCATCCATCACCAACTGCTTCACCAATGACCTTCCATGTCCATATTCAGTTAGACCTGAATAATAGTTAGGCTTGGGTTTGTAAGTGACAAGGAACATTCTTGTGACGCAAGTGTCAGGCAATGACGATCTCCCACAAGAGAAGATCTAAGTCAACCCCCTTGACATGGCATTACCATTATCAATATGCTGAGGGTATCAATGAACAGAAGTTGAAATGGACCAGCAAATAAACACTGTGGTCAAAACTGCAGGTCAGAAACAGGATACTTGTGGTGAATTACTCACTTCTTGTTTCTTCAAAGTCTGTTCCATGCACTGAACATTGATCAAGTGTGTGATAGAATACACCCCACTTGCCTGAATAACTGTAGCTCCAACAACACTCAAGAAGCTCAATGCCATCCAGGATAAAACAGTTCATTGATTGGTACCCAATCTAACACCTTCATCATTCACTCCTTTCACCACCAATACAACAGTACCAGTGTGCCTCACCTACAAAATGCACTGCAACTAATCAAGGCTCCATACCTGTAACGTCCAACAGCTGGAAGGACAAGGGCAGCAAATAAAAGGGACACGCTCCAAGGCACACTCTATACCAATTTAGAATCATATTACTTTTCTTTCATTGTCACTAGGTCACAATTCTGAAACTCCCTCCCAAAAAATAATATGGGTATATCTACACAACATGGATTGTAGTGATTTGAGAAGACAGTCTACTACCACCTATTCAAGGGCAATTAGTGACGCACACTTAGAGTTGGCTGAGCCATGTCACAGGCTCCCCATAAACAATTATAAATATGAACAATCAAATCAGCTGCAATGGCACCCCACAGACAGTGTACTGATATAACGAAAGCCAACTCACCTCATACTTTATCTGAAACAAACAAAACAGTGCCCAGTTCTGAAATTTTAACAAAATGCTCCATTCCTATCTTGCTCTGGTGACCTGACCCATCTCAAATCACAATACCATCTAGTTCTAATCTGATTCAAATCTTTCAAGATGATACCATGATAACTACAACAGTAGAAAAGGATGTAAAGTTTTGATGACATTATTTCTAATGGATAATGATTTCATAACTTAACTCCAACTATTGTTGAGATGTGTTCAAATAAAGTAGCTAATTAGATCATATTGGACTTTTCACAGGCTGAGCTGGGAAAGATATTACCTAAGGAGATGACAAAGTTCAGCTGTTGCCTCTAGCTTTTGGGACTAGCTTTTTTTCTTTAAGAGACAAATGGTCATGATTTAAATTAATCTTGCTTCTCTGGAAAATATGCAAATTACAAGGATAATCACAAACAATTAGAGAACTACTGATGTAACTGGAAATTCTTTGCTATTCTTTTGTTCTGCACGTCACCAATTTCATTAGGTTTCCATGGAGATGTCACTAAATGCACCATCAGGAGGATGTTGCACTGAAAAACAGCAACTGAAAAGAAAATGAGGTCTGAAGCAATTACCTCCAGTGCTAAAAACTAGAAACAAATTGACGCTTTACCCAAGGGAACCGGAACTGCAGTTTTGCATTAAAGGGAGTGAAGCACGTTGTTCAAAAAGACACACAGGTATAATCTGATATTATACAACTAATCAAAGGCACAATGTGACCAATATGCAAAAGTAGCAGTTTGGGAACTAATTATGAATGAATTTGTGAAGGAAGACATAAAAGCACTTCCATTAGTGGTTTAACATGGTTTGTTGCGAAACAAAAAAAAGAGCTTCTGGACTTTACAGCTAAACTTTGTAGAGGATTTGAAGGTATATACAACTCAGCATTATCTTTTAACAGCAGGTTCCCTTCTGGGCTATATACTTCCTTCACTTGATATTTCTGCATTAAATTTGGTGGATTAGCGCTAATTGATGAATTACGGCTAAACACCGCATAGGGTAACCTACCAGTATGCAGTAACTGTCATTGCCCAAGAGTGCAGAGCTTTCTACATCTTACCAAAACCAAGAAGGTATGTCCCAACAAGTTGTAGATATCCAATATTCCTGCCAGAACAGGGAAGATCATGTGAGAATATAGACAGGAATATGCAAACAGATAGGTTATGCCATATTGGTATATCTATTCTAAGTCCTTTATAGTAACTATTTATGTCTTTTCAGGATTTCCTTAGAGTTTAAATCTGATTCTTCATAATAGCACCTGAAGAATTAATATCGCTTCCATTACTGCACACTCAATCTCAGAAGGCACAGATAAACAGCAGAAGTGTCAATGTCCTAAATTTAAATTTAATTTGTGTGACAGTTGATCAGACCAGCAATGTCCCTATCTTAGTACTTAATTATGATCCATTTCACTTGCAGGAAATGTATAAAAGGAGGAGATATTGTAGATCCGAAATAAATAACAGATGCAACAAAAATAGTTTATAAATTGCTACCTATTCATCAGAAATACACAAAAGTAGAAAATAAAGATTTTCTCCTTGTCCAGTAAAGGAATCTTCTTTAACGTTTCAGATATTCACAGTCAGAAAGTATATTGTAAAGTTGCAGGAAAATTCTGCATCCAACCTCTGTTTAATATAACTAAGGTGCACATAAGTTAAAATTATTTTGCAGACTATAGGTAGCTTTCTCGATAATCTGTTCACAACAAGGCAGAGGAAAAACAGTTGTAATATGTTTCATGACCACAAAAAAGGGATTAAAAGTGTGCCATTGGTGTGTGTGTGTGTATGTATTTGTGAGTAATCATTTGAGAGTGTATAGGGCTAGTTCAACGATATTACAAATATTGAATCTGCTACGAACATCACCTTGTAGGTTACCACTGACTCAAAATTGAACTGGTCCAAGCGTATTGATATTTTCGCTGCTGCATTAGTGCATAGTGCTTAGAAAGGCACTACGACTTTAAGACAGCAAGATGTCATCACAGTATTCGACATTCTAATATAAGTGGCTACTAGCATACTTTCCAATCATTCAATAAGTCAGAAGGCAGTCAACGAGTTATCATATCAGCCAGTCAAACATACTGTGTAATAGTAATCTAAGGCAAAAGAGAGGACTGCAGATGCTGGAAACCAGAGTTTAGATCAGAGTGATGCTGGAAAAGCACAGCAGGTCAGGCAGCATCCAACGAGCAGGAAAATCGACGTTTCGGGCAAAAGCCCCCGCTGAAGGGCTTTTGCCCGAAACGTCGATTTTCCTGCTCCTCGGATGCTACCTGACCTGCTATGCTTTTCCAGCACCACTCTGATCTAAACTAACAGTAATCTGTCTATCACCCAGACTCAAGCTCAGTGTCAAAAGGTGTGGAGAACAGCTTCCTGGTCAGAACACTGAGGCCAAAACACAATGTTTTCAAGAAGGAGTTAGCTATAGTTCTTAGGGGATTAGGGGAGAGAGCAGGAACAGAGTAGAGTTGGATGATTAGCCATGATCTTATTGATTGGCAGAGCAGTCTCAAAAGGGTGAATGGCTTACTCCTGATTTTTCTTTAAAAATCATCTTCACTTTAGTGTTCAACAGATAGCTAATAAAGCTAAACAGGCAGTCAAATGTATTAGTGCTTTGGGAAACAAAGGGTTGCAAAGAATCAAATCCTCCGATCAATTATCCAGAGTCAACTTCAGGATAAACAGACTGGTGTTCAAGTCATACCAGCAACAGCCAGATGAAACCATTGACAAATTCAAAGCAGAATGTTGCCAGAAATGGATGAATTCAGATTCAATAAAGCCAAACGTATGACATAGAAGCAGAAGTAGGTCATTCAGCCTGAGTCCATGTTGCCATTCAATGAGATCATGGCTGGTCTGATCATTCTCAAGTGAAGTTGCAATATAATTCTCCAGAGCACCATGTAAAAAGGAGCCAACCAAGGAATGATGTCAAATTTTCATCCATTGCATGCAATTCGTATTTGAGGTTCAACTGTTAACGATAATTTTACAGTTTGTAGACTCCAACCTGTCAGTACATGTATTCAATTTAACACAACCCTTTATATGCTGTCAGAAAAGCTGAAGTTTGTGATTTGATTTAGTTTGATTTATTTATTGTCATGTGTACCAAAGTACAGTGAAAAGCTTTGTTTACAAGCAGTACAGGCAGATCATAGTAATCAGGGATGTACAGATCAGAAAGTCTTCGATAGAGGCACACAGGCTACATTGTACAGGGTATGCACTAGGTGAGAGCAATGTTAGCATGGTCAGAATTATTTGAGGCTAGAGAGTCCATTCATCAGTCTAATAATGGCTGGGAAGAAGCTGTTCCTGATCCTGCTGGTGTATGTGGTTTCAGGCTTCTGTATCTTCTGCCTGACAGCAGAAGTTGTAGGAAATCAGTACTGGGGTGCATTGGATCCTTTATGCGACAGTGAGCTGTGTAAATGGAGTCCATGAATGGAAGGTTGGCTTCTGTGATGGTCTGGGCTGTGCACTCCACCTTCTGTTGCTTCTTATGGACCTGGGCAGAGCAGTTGCCATACCAGACTGTTATGCATCCAGACAGTGTGCTTTCAATTGTAGAAGTTGTATTCAGATATGAACAAAGATCTCTCTCTATGCTACAAAAGGATATTGTTAAATTTGAGTTAGATTAAAATCTTCATATTGATCTGTATTTACAAAGCTTGTATTTTTGAGATAGATCCTAATTGAAAAATGAACATTGAAACACAAACACTGGCCCTCTCAATTTTTAAGAAAACCTAGTCTCTGAACCAATTCTTGTTAAAACTGTACAAATCGAGGTAGAGCCATCAGTGCTTAACAAATTATTATTGCAGTGCAGTATTGAAGACAACAGGATAGATTCATGAAGCTGAGCATAAGCAAAAATATAGTTGATGGAGCTGTGCATTACTTGAAGATAATATTGGTAGATCTATATCATCCAGAAATCATAAACAAAGTTCTATAGACATGTGCTATTTGCGGTGAAGACTGTACTCATGTTTTGAGGGAATTTGTGACCAAGACTGATGTCATACATGGTGTTGACCGGTGAACCAATTCATAAGATCAATCTTAGTTGTGCATGTCATTAAATGTGTAATGTATTGTTTATCAACCACCAGAAATTTATCTGTTAATTAATTTTATTTCATTCTGATCTGATTTCAAGCTAATTCTGGATTATAGACTATAGGAAGTACCCAAGGTAGCATTTAGTATTCTGAAACAAAAACAAATTGCTGTAGAAACTCAGCAGGTCTGACAGTGTTTGTGGAGAGATAGCAGAGTTAATGTTTCAAGTTCAGTGACCTTTCTCATCGGATTCAAAATGTTAACTCTGCTTTCTCTCCACAGAAACTGCCAGACCTGCTGAGTTTCTCCAGCAATTACTGTTTCTGTTCAGATTTCCAGCATCTGCAGTTCTTTGTTTTATTTTCATACTTCGCATTTGCTTTGTTCAAATCTCATTATCTCTTTCTTGATTAAACATGGAATCTTGAGGCTTCATTCTTCGAGGAGAAAGTGAGGACTGCAGATGCTGGAGACCAGAGTCGGGAGTGTGGTGCTGTAAAAGCACAGCAGGTCAAGCAGCATCCGAGGAGCAGGAGAATCGATGCTTCAGACATAAGCCCTTCATCAGAAAGCCCTTCACTAGCGCCATCTCTCCCCCCCCTCACCCCCCACTTCACCCTTATAGTAAATCATTGAAATTTCAAAATTCAGATTTTTAAGACGTTATTGCTCTCAACTGAGATCACAAATTTATTCTCTTACGTTTTGAAAGATGTGATCCAAATATTAATTAATATATTTATGGCTCCACATTTTTTTTGTGAACTTTTCAACAAAGGACAATTTGCTAAGTAGGCACTGGGTACCACAGGAATAATATTGTACCTGCAAGGAGCATGGAGTATGCATTAAGTACTGCCTGAAGAAGATTCAGAGAAAGATCATAAGGCTCAGTTTGAGAGTGAGATAAGACTATTGCATTAAAAACCAAAAGAACTCAGGTGCTGTAAATCAGAGACAGGAGTAGAAATTGCTGGAAAAGCTCAGTGAGCTTTTCCAGCAATTTCTACTTCTGTCTAAGAGTATTGCATTTTTGAATTCAGTAAGAGAGAAATTGAGACCTGCCTGAGAAGCAATAGAATGCAGCACAGCAAAATTTAAAATGAAGATATTTAAATGTAAGGGGTTCCCATTTAAAAGAGGTGAGATTTTTTTATCTCTGTCAATCGTGAGTCTGTGGAACTATATTCCACAAAAGACATTCAAGCACAGTCTATGAATATGTTTAAGGCATAGGTAGAAAGGTTCTTTATAAAGATAGGGATAGACCAGAATTTGGAATGATCAGACCAGCTATGATCTTAATGAATGACAGAGCAGGTTTGAGGGGCTGAATAAGCTAAACCCACTTAATATGCATGTTCTTATGAATGTAACAACTCACCAAGTTCATTGCAACAGTGGCGAGCAGAGCGATATGTAATGTTGAAGAATAGTACTGACTTTGAGTGAATGTGGTGTGGCATAATTGGCAAAGTTACAGAGAAAAGAAAAGATGGAGTAGAGGTGCCAGATGTGATCTTAATGGGAAGGGCAATTGTAGGCTTGAGGAAGGTTACCAAAAGAGGATTGGAGGAAGGGGTGTCAGACAGAAGCAGCATAATGAATCCAGGAGTATTGAGAGTAGAATTCTGAATATGGTAGTTGTTGGAAGATGGACTTGAGTTGCAAAAACACATTGTGATAAATGGCTGCATTTGGGAGGATTTCTGAAAATAACATTAAAAGATTAAATCTAAAGTCTTGGCATCAGAATGTTCTTGGCATCTCAATAATCTTTAACTAATACCTATTTCTCAATTATTTGTTCCAACAACTTAATAATTTATTCCCTAATTGCAATCGTGAAGTATTCAATTGCTGGAGAAACTATATAATTTGAAGTAGCTCGCTGTCCAAAAAGTCTTTCTTTTTGAGCTGTCTTGAACAAAGAACAATACAACACACGAACAGGCCCTTCGACCCTCCAAGCCTGCACACATTTTGCCCTTCTACATGAAAACTGTCTTCACTTACAGGATTTGTATCCCTCCATTCAAGTATTTGTCCCAGTGTTTCTTGAATGCTGCTGTTATGTTTGCTTCCATCACCTCCTCTGGCAGTGCATTCCAGACATTCTCCATCCCTTGAGTGAAAAACTTGCCTCACATATCTCTGTTAAACCTCCTACCGGCACATTGAACCAGTCATTAAAGGCACAAGTTCTTTCCTTTTTCTGTGATATTTGAAGCTGAGAAAGGTTTCACTGGTCAGAAAGATAAGACTCCTTGAATGACAGCTAAAAGTGGAATTCATTTAATAACAGTTAAACCAAAGCTCTTTTGTTATTTTAATTTCTACCTTTCAAGTAACATAACAGAAAATAGAGATATAACTTGATGGAACATTGTTTTGCATTGTACAAACCTTCAAGTAGTTATTTATACACAAAAAAGTAACAACATTGTGCAGGGATAACATTCTGATGCCAAGTCTTTAGATTTAATCTTATGTTCTATCATTTGCATTGTGCTTGATTGGTTCATTAACAACCAAAATGACATGAAAGCTTTTGTTCACTCCTAGACACATATTTCCATTTAGAGTTGATCACAAGGTTTGATAATACGTTGGTCATACAATTGTACCTGAATATTTAAGTAACTAATTTAAGATGCTCCTAAGCACCAGAAACAATTACGTTCTATTAAAAATTCACTTTTAACTTTTAAAATCCACCATGTATGCAATCAGCATAAGGATTCTCTCAGATTCAGATTCAAAGGTTAACAGCACAAAATGAATAAGCAGTGAATGAATAAAACTCCTTTAGTCAACCTAGCCTTTTCGCTTTAATTAACATTCACAAATTTACAGGGACACCCAGCAATGCCCACATTCCACAAATGATGAACAGGAAAAAAATATTCTGATTGTATCCTGTGCTATCATTTGAAATCTCCTCCAATACAGGGGGATTGTGTGAGATGAGTGGTCATTGCATGTG
Source organism: Chiloscyllium punctatum (assembly GCF_047496795.1). Classification (NCBI taxonomy): domain Eukaryota; kingdom Metazoa; phylum Chordata; class Chondrichthyes; order Orectolobiformes; family Hemiscylliidae; genus Chiloscyllium; species Chiloscyllium punctatum. The sequence goes on along the minus strand of NC_092746.1, from coordinate 84,805,568 downwards.
CTCTAAAATAATCAACTTAAATAAGGATATTCCTGACAAAAATGAGGGAAAGTAGGGTTATTTTGTCTTTTTAACCTATTTATCAAATCAACCTATTCAGAGATGTTATTACACACCTCTACAGCAGGTAGGACTTGATGTTGTGGTTCTGTTCGCCGAGCTGGGAATTTGTCTTGCAAACGTTTCGTCCCCTGTCTAGGTGACATCCTCAGTGCTTGGGAGCCTCCTGTGAAGCGCTTCTGTGCTGTTTCCTCCGGCATTTATAGTGGCCTGTCTCTGCTGTTTCCGGTTGTCAGTTCGAGCTGTCCACTGTAGTGGCCGGTATATTGGGTCCAGGTCAATGTGTTTGTTGATAGAGTCTGTGGATGAGTGCCATGCCTCTAGGAATTCCCTGGCTGTTCTCAGAGGCATGGCACTCATCCACAGACTCTATCAACAAACACATCAACCTGGACCCAATATACCGGCCACTACAGCGGACAGCTCGAACTGACAACCGGAAGCGGCAGAGACAGGCCACTATAAATGCCGGAGGAAACAGCACAGAAGCGCTTCACAGGAGGCTCCCAAGCACTGAGGATGTCACCTAGACAGGGGACAAAACATTTGCAAGACAAATTCCCAGCTCGGCGAACAGAACCACAACAACGAGCACCCGAGTTACAAATCTTCTACCAAACTTTGAAGGTAGGACTTGAACCTAGGCCTCTCCAGTCCAGTGGCAGGGATAATACCTTTGTACCACAAAAGGGTCCTCTTCATCGTTATCACAATTGAACAAGGATTGTGTGCACCTGTGCCTTGTTTTTTGATAACTGAAATTCCACCTCCACTACACTGTCATGCAGAATACAGCATTTTAGAGTCTTACAGCATGGAAACAAGACCTTTGGTCCACCATGTCAATGCCAACCAACAAACATCAAACTTCATTGATCCCATTTACTTGCACGTGGTCAATTGCCTAAATTGCCATGGCATGTTAAGTATTCATCCACACACTTCTCAAATGTTGCGAGAATACCTGCGTCCACCATCTGCTCAGGCAGCACGTTCAGTACATTTGAAAATGTTGCCTAGTGGTATTGTCGCTAGACTGTTAATCCAAAGACCCAAGTAATGTTCTGGGGACCCGGGTTTGAATCCTGCCACTGCAGATAGTAGAATTTGAATCCGATATAAATCTGGAATTAAGAGTGCAATGATGACCATGAGTCAATTGTCAGCAAAACTCATCTGGCTCACAAATGCTCTTTAGAGAAGGAAACTGCCATCTTTACCTGGTCTGGCCTACATGTGACTCCAGACTGATAGCAATGTGATTGCCCACTGGGCAATAAACGCTGACCTTGCCAGCAGCACCTTTGTGAATGAATTAAAAAAATACATCTACCACCCACTGGGTGAAAAAAAACGTTTCCCCAAATCCTGTCTAAACCATTTACTCCTCACCCTAACCTCATCCCCTCTGCTTTTAAACATGTCTGCCATGTGGACAGAGATTCTCATGATTTACTCTGTCTGTACCTCTCTTAATTTTGTATACCTCAATTAGATCCCCCATCAGCCTCCTCAGCTCCAAGGAAAACAAACCCAGTCAATCCAGTCTCACCTCATAACTGAGATTTTTCATCCCAGGCAACATCCTAGTGAATCTCCTCTGCACCCTCTATAGTCTAATCATATCCTTCTAATAAATGTGGCAACCTGAACTGCATACAGCATTCCATTTGTGGACTAACCACCGTTTTATAAAATTATAACAAAATTCCCTTGCTCCTATATTCTATGCTTTGGCTAATGAAGGCAAGTTGCATGTGTGTTCTTCACCCCCTCTCTACTCAAACTGCCACCTTCAGGGATCTATGGACTTGTATGCCAAGGTCCCTTTACTCCTCAGTACTCCCTCAGCACCTGCCATTCCAGTGTATATCCTTCCCATATTAGACCTCCTAAAATGCATCACTTGCATTTATTGGGATTAAATTCCATCTGCCATTGCTCTACCAATTTATGAGCTGATCAATGTCAGACTACACTTTGAGACTGCCCTTCTCACTATCAATGACACCCCAATTTTCATGTCATCTGCAAACTTACTAATTATACAATCTACATTCACATCAAAGTCATTAATGTACATAACAAACTATAAGGGTCCCAGCACCGAACCCTGTGGTACACCACTGTTCACAGGCTTCCAATTACAAAAACAATCCTGTACCATCACCCTTTACCTTGTATTTAATTGCAAATTTTGGACCCAGTTTGCCAACTTGCCTTGGATCCCATGGGATCATATCTTTTGGACTAGTTTTTCATGTGGGATTTGTCAAATACCTTAATGAAATTCATATAAACCATATCAGCTGCACTATCCTCAATCAATATATTTAGTCACATTTTCAAAAACTCAATTAAATTAATCACACAGGAAATCCCTCTAACAGATCCATGCTGTCTATCCTTGATCAATCCCTGCATTTCCAAATACTGATTAATCCTGTCCTATCCTGTCCTGGTTGGGACGGTGGCTCAGTGGTGAGCACTGCTGCCTCATAGCACCAGGATGCCAGGTTTGATTCCAGCCTCAGGTGACTGTGTGGAGTGTGCACATTCTCTCTGTGTCTTCGGGTACATCAGTTTCTTCCCACAGTCCAAAGATTTGCAGGTCAGGTAAATTGGCCATGCTAAATTATCCATAGTGTTCATTGAGGTGTAGGTTAGGTGCATTAGTCATGGGAAATGTAGGGTTATTGGTTAAGGGGATGGGTCTGGGAGGGATACTCTTTGGAGGGTCGGTGTGGACTTGTCGGTAAAATGGCCTGATTTCAGGTGTTTTACACATTTTCCAATAATTTCCAGACCACTGACATCAGACTAACTGCAATTACCTGACCTATCCCTGCTGCCCGAAAGCAACCACATTAACTATCCTCCAATCATCTGGAACTTCATCTGTGGCCAGCAATGTCATAAATGCATCTGCCAAGGCCCCAGCAATCTACTCCCATGCCTCCCATTGCAGCCTGAGATATGTCTACAGGTCCTGTAGTTTTATGCACATATATATCTGCTAAAACATGAAATACCTCCTCCTCTTTATTCTTAACATGTTCTTGAACCTCACCATCCTAAATGATATTCCCCAGCTGCAATGTCTAACTTGTCTGTGAATACAGATGAGAAGTATTCATTTCGGACCTCACCCATGTTAACTGGTCCATACACAGGTTGCACTTTTGATCTCTAATATGTCCCACTCTTTCCCTGGTAGTCCTCTTGCTTGTAATATACTTAGAAAAAGCCTTGGGCATTTCTGGAACCCCATCTGTTAAAGTTATTTTGTAGCCCCTCTTTTCCCTCCTAATGTCCTTTGTAAGCAACCTGCTATATTTTCTGTACTTTTGAAGGACCTACCCTTTCTTTAGTGTACTGAAATATGCTTCCATCTTTTTCTTTATCAAGCTCTCGATATCCCTTGATATCCAGTGTTCCTTTAAGAGGAACACACTGGCCCTAAACTCTCAGTATAGACCGTAAGATCATAAGACATAGGAACAGAATTAGGCCATTTGGTCCATGAAGCTTGCTCCGCCATGTGATCATGGCTGATAGGCTATCAACCTCATTCTTATGACTTCTCCCGATAACCCTCGATTCCCTTTTCAATTAAGAATCTTTCTATCTCTGAGTTAAGCACAGTCAATGATTTGGCTTCCGCAGCCTTCTGCGGCAATGAGTTCCAAAGATTAACTACACTCTGGCTGAAGAAGTACTTAGAACATTACAGCGCAGTACAGGCCCTTCGGCCCTCAATGTTTCTCATTTCAGTTCTAAAGAGTTGTCCCTTCACTCTAAGGCTGTGCTCTCGGATCCTCATCTCCCTTACAAGTCAAAGCATCTTCTCATCCACTCTATTCAGTCCTCTCAATATAATGTAAATTCCAATCAGCTCCCAACACACCCTTCTAAACTCCATCAAATACAGACCCAAAGTCCTCACCACTCTTCATATGACAAGCCCTTAATTCTCAAGATCTTTCTTGTAAACCTCCCCTGGAATCTTTCTAATGACAGCACATCCATCCTTAGATACAGGGCTCAAAACTGCTCACAATATTCCAAATGCATCTCTTCCCTTGTATTCCTGCCCTCTTGAAATGAATGCCAACATTGCATTTGCTTTCCTAATTGCCAACTGAACCTACTGCACAGGAGGAGGGGGGGGGGGGGGGGTGTGGGGCAGAGAAAATTCACCAGGATGTTGCCAGGGATGGAATGCCATGGAAAGGGGGCTGGAAAAGCTCGTATTACTGTCTTTGAAGCTGAGAAAGTTGAGGGGGAAATCTGTTTGTGGCATATAAGATGGGGATGGTTAGTGGGGAGCTAGAAAGGGTGGTTAGAAAGCAGATGTTCTCTTTGTTGGACAGTCAGTAACAAAGGGACAGTGGCTCAATGGTTAGCACTGCTGCCTCACAGCACCAAGGTCCCAGGTTTGATTCTAGTCTCTGGAGACTGTCTGTGTGGAGTTTGCACATTCTCCCTATGTCTGCGTGGGTTTCCTCCGGGTACTCCGGTTTCCTCCCACAATCCAAAGGTGTGCAGGTCAGGTGAATTGGCCATGCTAAATTGTCCCTAGTGTTAGGTGCATTAATTAGAGGGAAATGGGTCTGGCTGGCTTACTCTTCAGAGGGTCAGCGTGGACTGGTTGGGCCGAAGGGCCTGTTTCCTCACTGTAGAGAATCTAAATTGCCCGTAGTGTTCGGGCTAGGGGAATGGGTCTGGGTGGGTTGCGCTTCGGCGGGTCGGTGTGGACTTGTTGGGCCGAAGGGCCTGTCTCCACACTGTAAGTAATCTAATCTAATCTCATCTAAAGGGGTTAAGGTGGAAGGCAAAAGGTTTAGAGTGGATTTGAAGACCATTATTTTCACCCAGAGGTCATGGAGTTCTGGAATGCATTGCAGGTAAACGCTCAACATTTAAAACTTATTTTGCTGAGCACATGAAACATCATATTGTGAGAAAGTGGGCCCTTTGTAGATTTATGTAGTTTAGATGGTACAGAATTGATGGGCTGAATGACCTCTTCTGCAATGTATGATTCTGAGAGTTTATGAAAGTTCAAAGCTAGAACTGTTCATTTATTTTTAACTGTGAAAGCAAAGTATCAATATTATTTCCATTATCTATGTATTTCAAGTCCAGTGAGTCATCCACTGCTCTCCACCCAACTCTGAACCTCAAATTCGGAGTATCAAAACAGGCCACATTAGCTAGTGTAAGCTTCAAAACTGGAAACTGTACTCACCAGTGGCATACTCTATTAAGCTTTCATATAGTCAACAAATTTAGTGACCCCTGCAACTTAAATTTCAGCAGGGTAGAGGACAAATAAAGGAATAGCAGGTACAGTATCAATGGCGTGTAAACTCAGTTCAGCTATAAATTTAATCAGCTTTCTGTACAGTTTGCAAAATGATTGGATGACATCCTTTATTTTCTGTAATGTACACATTAAATAAATTGAAGTCACAGTAGCAAAGGTTACCAATGAATATCTAAGATTTGGGTTCAGGAGGACAGTGTGACTCTGGCAAAGACTTCCTCTGCACAGATGGCCACATAAAAATGTCACAAGAAAATTGAAATGGAAGACATTAAACAAGAAAGAAACTAATCAGTACTTAATTTACCAAGGACTTCATGATTTATATTGCTGACTCAACTTGCATCAATAAAAACAAGAAGAAAGATGCACAGATCAGACAGCAGTTCTGGAGAGAACAGGCAAGAACTCAAAAGGGTTGGTCTCTGAAGAACTGACATTGTCTCCATAGATGCTTCCTGACTTTATACATATTTAAACATCTCTTCAAGCTTCTGTTTGTTTCAGAGTTTTCAGCATCCAGACATTTCACTTACATTTTGTTAACACAAAAGCTAAACTACTAATGATCCAGCAAAGGATGAACATATAAGTAACTAATCACACTTGCTTGTGTTCGGAGGAGGATTTGAAAGGGAAAGTAAAATGCTGCACAGCTGCAAACAAACAAACCTCAAATCCCTATTCCTGCTGACTTCTTATAACCTTTCATCCTCCTTTTTAACAAGAAACTATCCATCTCTGCTTTAAAAATATACAAGGACTCTGTTTCCACTGCCTTTCAGAAGAGAGTTCCAAAGACTCTCAACCCTCAATCTTTTGCCTGACTGCTGCTTCCACTGACATTGAGGACCACATGACTGCAGGCATCATCGACCACCGGGTTACTTCCGCTTCTGTTCATGCGACTCCTCCAGCTCACACACCCACTCCGGAGAAGTCTCCACCCCTGCTACTGGCCCCAGCTCCATGCCCAAAACCTGCTATCCCCACCGGACCTCCCCCTCACTAAGGCTGAGCAGTCAGTCTTCAGTAAAGGGCTCATCTTAATTGCCCTATGGCCACACATAAACGAATTCCACACACGTCACAATGTTGAGCTCTTTTTCTGCTGCCTCCGTGCCTATATTTTTGAGTGGGAGTCCCACTCTCATCCTCCCTTGACTCTGTTCTTTCCACTTTGGTCCAGGAACTCCCTACCTACATTCGAGACACAACCCATGTCCTCCACCTCTTCCATTTTCCGGCCCCCAACACCTCATCTTCACCATGGACATACAGGCCCTTTACACCTGTATCCCCCACACATAGGGCCTAAAAGCCCTCCGTTTCTTCCTCTTCCATAGACCCAACCAGTTCCCCTCCACCAACACTCATTCGCCTGGCAGAACAGGTCCTCACCCTCAGCAGTTTTTTTCATTTGATTCTGCCCACTTCCTACAAACCAAAATGGTAGCTATGGACATCCACATGGATTCAAGGTATGTCTGTCGCTTTGTAGGATTCACGGAACAGTCTCTCTTTCACAACTACACTGGCACCATCCCGCACCTCTTCCTCCACTATATTGATGACTACTTCGGTGCTGCCTCATGCTCCCATGAGTTTGAGCTGTTCATCAACTTCTACCCCATCCTCAAATTCACCTGGACCATTTCTGACATCTCCCACCCCTTCCTGGATCTCTCCATCTCCACCTCCGGAAACGGACTCATCACTGATATCAATTTCAAATCCACGAACTCCCACAACTACCTTAACTACACTTCCTCTCACTCACCGTCCTGCAAAAATGCTATCCCATACTCCCAATTCCTCTGCCTCCGCTGCATCTGCTCCCAGGATGAGGCACTCTTCTCCAGGATATCCCAGATATCCTCCCACTTTAGGGACCGTAGTTTCCCCTCTTCAGTAATTAAGGATACCCTCAATGGCATCTCCTCCATCTCCCGCACTGCTGCCCTCAAACCCCCTTCCCCCAACAGCAATAAGGATGGAGTTCCTTGAGTTCTCAAGTAGCACCCCACCAGCCTCCGAATTCAATGCATCAGCCTCTGACATTTCCGCCACCAAAAATGTATTTTCTTCCCCACAGGGATCACACACTCTGCGACTCCATCATGAAATCTACACTCCCCACCAACTTCTTTACCACACCTGGTACCTTTCCCTGCAACTGCAAGAGGTGCAACACCTGCCCCAACACCTCCCAAGGCCCTAAACAATCCTTCCAGATCCAACAGATTCACCTGTACTTCATCCAACACCATCTATTCCATCAGTTGCTCCTGATGTGATCTCCTCTATTTCAGGGACACCAAAAGTAGACTTGGGGACTGATTTGTGGAGCATCAGCGCTCTGCACCCGCTAACAAACTTTCCGCTTGCCATCCACTTTAATCTCCCTCTCACTCCCCCGGCGACATGCCCATCCTTGGCCTCTTCCACTGTCAGAGTGAGGCCAAATGGAATCTAAAGGAACAACACATTTTATATTTCACCTGAGAAGCTTACAGCCCAATGACCTCAACATCAACTTCACCAGCTTCAAAATGCCAACTCCCCCAGCCTTATTCCATGTCTAGCCCCATTCCGCCCTTACCTCCCTGACCCGTCCTAACCTGTCCGTCTTCCAACTCATCTATCTGCTCCACTCTTTCCACTGACCAATCACAATAATGCCCTACCTGCATCCACCTATCATCATCCCACCTATCCTTCCCCCTGCCTCACACCCTCTCTCTCATCCTGAAGAAGGATATCGGCCCAAAACATTGACTTTCCTGCTCCTCAGATGCTGTCTGATCTGCTGTGCTTTTCCAGCTTCATATCTATTGACTCTGGCTTTCAGCATCTGCAGTCATTACTGTCTCCAACTTTTGCCTCATCTCTGTTTTAAATGGGCAACCCTGCCTTTGAAACAGTGACCTCCAGTTCCATTTTCTCCCATTTGGAGGAGACATCCTTTACACACCTAACTTGTCAAGATCTCTCAGGATCTGGTATTTCAATCAAGTCATCTCTCTTCTGAATTCCAAACCTACAAGATACAAGCTTACCTGTCTATCCTTTCCTCATAAGACAACATGTCCATTCCAGGGCTCAGTCCAGTAGACCTTTACTGAACTGCATTCAATGCAGTTACATTCTTCCGTAAGTGAAAGAAACCAATACTGCACACAATAGTCCAAATGTGATCTCACCAGTGCCTTGTATAACCTCTTAACATTTTTATTCAATTCCTCTCCTAACGATTGTAAAGATTCTATTAGATTTCCTAATTACTTGCAACTTGCACACTAGCGTTTTTTGAGATTTATGTACCAAGAAACCCAGAACTTTCTGCATCCCAAAGAAATGAAATCTCTCACCATTGAGATAATATGCTTCTTTTTCATACTTCCAGCCAAAATAAACAATTTCATATTTTCTCATATCATCCAATTGCTTTGACCACTTACTTAACTTATCAATATCCCTCTGTAGCATCCTATATCCTTTCACAATTTACTTTCCTACCTATCTTTATGTCACCAAATACCTTTGTCCCTTCATCTCAGTCATTTACATAAGGTGCAAGCAGTTGGAGTCATAGCACTGATCCTTATCACATGCCACTTGTTATATTTTGCCAACCTGAAAAAGACCAATTTATGCCTAATCTCTGTTTCTTGTTAGCTAGTCAATCTTCTGTGCATGCCAATATGCTGCTCCCTACATCATCATATTTATTTTCTGCAATAATCCTTGATGTGGTACCTTATCAAATGCCTTCTAGAAATCTCAACACAGTACATCAGCCATTATCCTTTTATCCAATGTGTGTTATCACCTCAAATAACTCCACAAAAATGGTTAAACATGATTTTCATTTCATAAAACTGTGTTGATTCTGCCTGATTACCTTGAACTTATCCAAGTGTCCAATTGTGACTTCTTTAATAATAGTTTCTAAAAGTTTTCCTATGTCAGATGTTAAGCTAACTTGCTGGTGGTTTCCTGATTTCTGTCTCCCTCCGTTTTTGAATAAAAGAATTACATTTTCTATCTTCCAGTCCAACGAGTTTTAGAAAGTTTAAAACAATCAACTGTCCCATTAGTCACTTCTTTATGACACAAATGAAGTCCATCTGGACCCTGGCACTTATCACCATACAGTTCCAACAATTTAATCAGTACCACTTCCCTGATGATTGTCATATTCCAAAGATCATCGTTCCCTACCTATTTCTTTGCTGCTTCTAGGATGCTACCCATATTCTCCATTGTGAATTGAACAGGTGTTTTGCAGCTGTTTTGATTTGCCCATTTTCCATTTTCCACCAGACCAATACTCATTTTGTAACTCTTCTCTTTAAATGTTTACAGACACTCTAAATTTTTTTCATACATCAGATCTGCTTTTTCTCAGATTTTAATCTTTCCCTCTATTAATTTTTCATTGTCCTTTGCTGTGCTTTTTATATTATATTCAATATTCTGACCTATGACCTTTCTTTGCACATTTATAGGTATTTTTAATCAACTTGGCCAGATATGTCAAGAACAAGTGGAACCTGAACCCCCAGACCTTCCGGTTCAGAAGTAGGGATACTACTTCTCATTTGATTTGATTTGATTTATTGTTGTCACATGTACCTAAATACACTGAAAAGTTTTGTTTGGTGTGCAGTACAGGCAGATCATAACATACAAAGACATACAGATCATAGGGTGTTTAAACAGAGCAAGGCTTACAAGGTTACAGCTACATAGGAGGTTCATAAAAGCAAGATCAACATTGCATTTGAAATTAGAGAAGGCCATTCAGCAGTCTAATAACAGCGGGAAGAAACTGTTCTTGAACCTGTTGGTACATGTGCATAAGCTTTTGCCTTACAGAAGAGGTTGTAACAGAGTATAACTTGGCTGGGAGGAGTCTTTGATGATGTTGGCTGCCTTTCCTCAGCAACGAGAAATGTAGATGGAGTCCATGGATTGGGTGGGAAGCGGTGGGGGTTGCTTGCATGATGGTCTGGGCTATGTTCACAACTTTATGTAGATTTTTACGATCCTGGGCAGAGTATTTGCCGTATCAAGCCATGATTGTATTTGGATAGTATGCTTTCTATGGTGCATCTATAAAACATTGATAAGGGTCCTTTTGGACATGCTGAATTTCCTTAGCCTGCTAAGGAAGAAGAGGTGTTGTTGTGCCTCCTTGACTGTTACATCTACGTGAGAGAACCAAAACAGATTGTTAGTGATATTCATTCCTACGAACGCGACACTGTCAACCTTTTCCACTTCAGCTCCATTGATGTCGGTAGTGGCGTGTCCTTCTCCTTCCTTTCTGAAGTTGATGATCAGCTCTTTAGCTTTGTTGAGGGAGAGATTGCTATCTTTGCACCACAACACCAAGCATTCTATCTCCTTCCTATACTCTGACTCCCGATACCGGCCTCCAACGGTGGGTGTTGTCAGCAAACTTGTAGCTGGTGTTTTGATGAAATCTGGGGACATTGTCATGAGTGTAAAGGGGATACAGTAGGGGGCTATTGTGAAGGATGTGCTATTATCTATCTGCACTGATTGCATTACAAGTCATACAACACCAGGTTATAGTCCAGCAGGTTTATTTGAAATTACAAGCTTTCGGAGCGATGCTCCTTCATCAAGTCACCTAATGAAGAAAAGCACAGTCCTCAAGAAATTTGCTCACAACAGTCATCTTTGCATTGAGTTCAGCATTTCTGGCATCATCCAGTTATTTGGTAAGATTTACTCATTTGATCCTGATGTTAAAGGCTGGGACCAGTGTGTGGAAAGAATGCATCATTTTTTCCAGGCAATAACGTTGGGGCAGATGAAAACCAATGAGAGATTCTCCTGACACCTTGTAGACCTGGAGCTTTTTCAGTTATTAGGAGAGTTACTTTCCCTGAGGCACCAAATATTAAAACCTTTGAAGAGTTGACGGATTTAGTTAAGGAACATTACAAATGGCAGAAGACAGAAGGTGATGGTGGAGGGTTGTTTTTCAGACTGGAGGCCTGTGACCAGTGGAGTGCCACAAGGATCGGTGCTGGGTCCTCTACTTTTTGTCATTTACATAAATGATTTGGATGCGAGCATAAGAGGTACAGTTAGTAAGTTTGCAGATGACACTAAAATTGGAGGTGTAGTGGACAGTGAAGAGGGTTACCTCAGATTACAACAGGATCTGGACTAGGTGGGCCAATTGCTGAGAAACGGCAGATGGAGTTTAATTCAGATAAATGTGAGGTGCTGCATTTTGGGAAAGCAAATCTTAGCAGGACTTATACACTTAATGGTAAGGTCCTAGGGAGTGTTGCTGAACAAAGAGACCTTGGGGTGCAGGTTCATAGCTCCTTGAAAGTGGAGTCGCAGGTAGATAGGATAGTGAAGAAGGTGATTGGTATGCTTTCCTTTATTGGTCAGGCTACTGAGTATAGGAGTTGGGAGGTCATGTTGCGGCTGTACAGGACATTGGTTAGGCCACTGTTGGAATATTGCATGCAATTCTGGTCTCCTTCCTATCAGAAAGATGTTGTGAAACTTGAAAGAGTTCAGAAAAGATTTACAAGGATGTTGCCAGGGTTGGAGAATTTAAGCTATAGGGAGAGGCTGAACAGGCTGGGGCTGTTTTCCTTGGAGCATTGGAGGCTGAGGGGTGACCTTATAGAGGTTTACAAAATTAGGAGGGGCATGGATAGGATAAATAGACAAAAGTCTTTTCCCTGAGATCAGGGAGTCCAGAACTAGAAGGCATAGGTTTAGGGTGAGAGGGGAAAGATACAAAAGAGACCTAAGGGGCAACTCTTTCACGCAGAGGGTGGTACGTATATGGAATGAGCTGCCAGAGGAAGTGGTGGAGGCTGGTACAATTGCAACATTTAAGAGGCATTTGGATGGGTATATGAATAAGAAGGGTTTGGAGGGATATGGGCTGGGTGCTGGCAGGTGGGACTAGAGTGGGTTGGGATATCTGTTCGGCATGGATGGGTTGGACCGAAGGGTATGTTTCCATGCTGTACATCTCTATGACTCTATGACTCACTTTGTATCTTCATCACAACACATTTCGAACCTAGCTTTGTATCACCTGCAAATTTGGAAGTATATTTAGTTCCCCACTAAGTATATTTAGTTAAAATAATTGATGTATGTTACAAACAGCAAAGTCTTTATGGTGCCGCACTAGTTGCAGCCTGCCAATGTGAAAATGACATTAAAATTTAAAAAGGAGAAATATGAGAACGTGCAAATGGATCTTGAAATAACTCCACAGAGGCCAGTATCCCATCACAAATGCAACCTGTATTCACATCTGGAGAGTCCTTGATACTTATACAGCTCCCTTAGAGCGACCAAGAATGCTAACACTCCTGTTTGTTTTTAATTTTTTTAAAAAATTCTTTTTTTCTTCTTCTTTTTCTTTTTTTTTCAACACTCCTGTTCTTATCTGTCAGCCAGGATTCCCTGATTGGACCAGATTAAGATTCCCAATCAGCAAAATGCATATTCTGCAAGGTCAACCTGACTGACCTTGTTACAATCACTACATTTCTTCCCCCTTTGAGTCTGAGAACATGGATCAGTTTTTTTTTAATAGCTCCTCCAGGTGCATTTTAGTACAGGCTCAGGTTCCTCCAACTCTGCCTCTGATGTGGGTGACAAGGCACAGTGGCTTGCTTCTTGGGCCCTCAGCATTTCGGAAGAAATTCATCCTGTTCAGGCAGCAAAGGCATTGAGGTGGCAATATCTGCCATATCCATCTCAGATTCTACAATCTCTTCAACGCTCGAGGGAGAGAGCAAACCCAAGGATTCCAGAGCAGTTGGAAAGGCTGCCAAGCACATGCTGCTCCTTCACCGTTTGCAAATTTGCAGATTTCATTTGGCCCACATGCTTGTCTAGGACCATCACGCCTACCCGAACTTTATACATCTCTAGATCTGACCTCACATTGACCATGCTCTTACCCATGTGGTGCCATTCCAATTTTCCTACATCAAATATCAAGTAAACTGTCTGTGTTGCTTAGCTGAGTCTTGTATCTGATATTTGGCTTTCCTGATGCTGTTTCACCCTCTTCCCCTTGAAAATAGTCACATAGACAAGCCCTACCTTTTAGGGAAGTGAAGAAACAATTATCATTGTTTAAGGTGTTGGCACAGTCTATCCCAAGCGAAACCTGGTATTGAAGTGATGCAACACCGTGTGGAATCAGGGTAGTATAGCTCATATATGAAGAGGAACATCCAATAGTGTATGCATCCAGGACTTTAACATCGGTGATAGCTGAACCAGCTGCTTCCCATAAGTGACTGGAAATGAAATTGTGTCCTTAATCTGTAAAGGTTCCCCGGTATAGGTTGTCAGTCTAGCCAAGGTCTTGAGGGCTGGAATCCAGAGCGAATTTTGTTAATCACAGTGATCGCAGAACCAGAACCAGCCATGCCAATATCTACCTCCATTAGAATCGGGTGACCAATTAACCAGACGTTTATTTTTGGTTCTGATTTGGATGTAGCTAAGTAATTTAACTGTTCCAATCCAGATGTAGGTGAGCTTTCCAGGGTGTGCACTCTCCCTGATACTGGCTGAGTTCTCTTACACAATTTGGGTCTAGTGGGACATAGTTGCTGTCTCAAATCCATATACGAGTAGAAAGAATAATGGCCTGCTGTCCCGGATCCCGAAGAAAATATTAACTATTTGGCCAAGACTTGGCTTTGTTTTGGAGTTTTGCTGTGGGCTAACCTCGAATACCCCAGGATATGTTCTGAGTGAGGCTGTGCAATTGCTTTTTCTCAAGTAGTGATCCCCAAGCTCAGACAGGCGAGGGTGTCCACTTCCACCCTGCAACTCATATGCTCAATTGCTGCATTTTCCAATGATTAAGCCAGTTGTTGTTTGAAGTCCAGTCGGCCTTCACTAGAAGGCACTTTTGCCTGGTTACATAATTAATCCTACATACCAAATGGTCTGTCAGCATCTTATTAAGGGTTAAACCAAAGTCACATGTCTCTGCCAATCATTTAACCTGGTCAAAAATTCAGGGTGGATGCAAGTAAGATATTTCCACTGGTTGGGGATTCTAGAACCATGGAACACTGTTTTTGAGTATGTTGAAATAGAAATTGACAGATTTCTGATGACCAATGGCATAGCGGTTTATGGAGACAGTGTTGATAAAAGGCATTTGATTAGCCATGATCGTATTAAATGGCAGAACCAATTTGAGTGGGCTGAATGGCCTTCTCCTACCCCTGTGTTCCCACGAATAGTTTTGATAGAGTAAGCAAACAGAAACAAACTTCTGGTAACAGAAGTAGCAGCAATCAGAAAGGCAAGAGTTAAAATGATTGACAAAACAAGCAGAAGTAATGAAGATTTTATTTTCAGCTCCACATAATATAGCCTTGAAACATTAATTCACCACCTAAATTAGCAGATCAATCTCAGCATGTAATTATGCTCAAAGAAATCAGCCTTGCAGTAATGATCTATCTGATCTTCTGGAGGAACTGGCAGCAAATAAACTGAAATTAGACCTGCTTGGTTGCACTGTGTCCACATTACAGTTAAACCCTTGTTATTGCTAATTCATGGAGAACAGTAAAATATTTTTCATTTGTTGATCTTTCCATGGTTTGAACTACCCTACTGTAGTCAATTGCCAGCCCGGAACAACTGCACAACTGTTTTAATGAATTAATAATAGTTTTCGACTGTGTGCACATTTCTGGATAACTTCATCACTCCTCATGTTTTCTCCTTCCTCTCCCTTTATATGCAATATTAACTAAACCCCTCTACGAAATGGGAATTTTGAGAAAAAGAACTAACTGCCATCAAGTAACTTTGGTTAGAGGTTTATGTTCTCCCCGTGTCTGCGTGGGTTTCGTCCGGGTGCTCCAGTTTCCTCGTACAATCACAAAGATGTGCAGGTTAGGCGAGTTCGCCATCCTAAATTGCCCATCGTGTTAGGTGCATTGGTCATGGGTAAATGTAGGGTAGGGGAATGTGTCTGGGTGGGTTACTCTTCGGAGGGTTGGTGCAGACGTGTTGGGCTGAAGGGCCTGTTTCCATACTGTAGGGGATCTAACCTAATCTAAAAAAACCTAATCTGGATTCCTCAAAACAGTTTATAATATTCAGCTCTTATTTTTCATCTGACGTTTTAAATGTAAAATTTAAAGGTAGTAGCTCATGTATAAAGTGCCTTTGCAGCAGAACTGCAGTCTACATTTTGATGAATACTGGAAAGTTTAAAACTGCCCCAGACAATGGTCCTTCTACAGCTAACCCTGACACAGAACTGAAGTCTTCTACATTTGCTCATGTCCGATAGTGATTGGTGATATTAGGTACAGGAAAAACTGCAGTTACAGTTCCTTATTAGAACCACTGACTAATAAAGTTGAAACTAAAATTAATTCGGCTAACAGACATTTATTCATTCAG
This sequence comes from Chiloscyllium punctatum, assembly GCF_047496795.1. Taxonomy (NCBI): domain Eukaryota; kingdom Metazoa; phylum Chordata; class Chondrichthyes; order Orectolobiformes; family Hemiscylliidae; genus Chiloscyllium; species Chiloscyllium punctatum. Next base: position 84,789,706 of record NC_092746.1, on the reverse strand, counting down.
AACAATTTGCAGAATTGTGAATTTTTCATGGAATTTTTCAAAAAGTATTTTGCAATCAGTACTGAGTGATAAAGGAAAAGTTAAGACTTAAAATAAATTGACATGCCTTTTGATTACAAACCCCACTTGTCACTTTCAATGCATGCAATCAACATAAAGTTTGTTTTATAAATGATATTAATGGTTATAAAGCCAATATTCTACATAGATTCAAGCTAATATGAAACATGGCAATTATCCAAAGGAAACATAAAAACATAGAAAATAGATACCAATCGGCCCTTTGAGCCTGCACCACCATTCAATATGACAATGGCTATCATGCAATCTTCGTATCCCACTCCTGCTTTCTCTCCGTTCCCCTTGATCCTTTTAGCTGCAAGGGTGGGATATAGCTCTCTCTTGAATATATCTGATGAACTGGCCCCAACAACATTCTGTGGCAGAGAATTCCACAGGTCCACAACTCAATGAAGAAATTCTTCCTCATTCATGCCTGAATGGCTTAAACACTTATATTTAGACTGTGACACGTAGTTCTGCAGTTCAACAATGAGAACATACTTCCCACACTCACCCTGTACAGGATTTTATATGTTTCTATGAGATTGCCCTATATCCTTCGAAATTCCAGTGAGTACAAGCCCTTTCAATCGAATCTTTTTTCATGTGTCAGTCCTGCCATCCCAGGAATCAGTCTGGTGAACATTCGCTGGATTCCCTCAATAACAAGAGTGTCCTTCCTCAGACTAGGAAACCAAAACTGCACACACAATATGTAAGTTGTCGCCTCACCAAGACCCTGTACAACTGCAGTAAGACATCCTTACTCCAACACTCAAGTCCTCTCGCTATGAAGTCCAACATACCAGTAGCTTTCCTCACCACCTGCTGCACCTGCATGCCAACCTTCAGTGACTGTTCCACCAGGACAGACAGGTCTCACTGCACTTCACCTTTTCCTAAACTGCTACCATTCAGATAATAATCTTCCTATTTTTGCCACCAAAGTGGATAAACTCACATTTATACACATTATATTGCATTTGCCAAGTTGAAAATATAAGCATACATGCCCTGTCAGCTGGCTACAAAACAATAAGAATTAGGAAAAGGAGTAGGCTGTTTGCTCTTCATGCCTGGTCTGCCATTCACTAAGATAATGTCTGATCTGACATTCCTCCTATCCAATTTTCTGTCTTTTCCCCATAACTCTTGATTCCCTACTGATCAAGAATTTGTCTATCTCAATGTTAAATATACACAAGAACTCTGCCCCCACAGCTCTCTGTGATGTGAAGTTCCAAAGAATCTCAACCCTCCAAGAGAAGAAATTCCTCCTCACCTCAGTCTTAAACTGGCACACCTGAGATGATAAGATCTGATCTGAGACTCTCCCATGAGTGGAAACATCCTCGCAGCAGTTACTGTGTCATTGACATTTCTCTGAAATGCCAATCCAATTTCCTCTGCACTTTCTACTTCCATTACTTCGCTGGTTCCCACTCTCCCACTATGATTATGATCCCAGCTGTTGGTACTACTGGAGATGGATGTAAGTTTGGATGTTCTGGAAGGTGCATTTTCAGACATTCCGTCACCATACTAGGTAACATCATCAATGAGCCTCCAGTGAAGCACTGGTGTTATGATCCGCTTTCTATTTATGTGTTTAGGTGCCCTTGGGTTGATGACGTCACTGAATCTGATGATGTCATTTCCGATTGTGATGTCATTTTCTGTTTTTTTTCCCAGAGGGTGATAGATGGGATCCAAATCGATGTGTTTGTTGATAGAGTTCCGGTTAGAATGCCACGCCTCTAGGAATTCTCGTGTGCGTCTCTGGATGGCCTAGGATGGATATGTAGACCCAGTCAAAGTGGTGTTCTTCCTCATCTGTATGTAAGGATACTAATGAGAGTGGATCATGTCTTGTTGTGGCTAGTTGATGTTCATATATCCTGGTGGCTAGTTTTCTGCCTGTTTGTCCAATGTAGTGTTTGTTATAGTTCTTGCAAGGTATTTTGTAAGTGACGTTTACTTTGCTTTATGTCTGTATCAGGTGTTTTAAGTTCATTAGGTGCTGTTTTAGTGTGTTGGTGGATTTATGGGCTACCATGATGCCAAGAGCTCTGAGTATTCTGGCAGTCATTTCTGAGATGGCTTTTATGTAGGGGAGCGGCTAGGATATCTGGATGCATTTTGTCTGCTTGTTTGGGTTTGTTGCTGAGAAATTGGTGGACTGGGTTCATTGGGTATCCATTCTTTTTGAATACACTGTATAGGTGACTTTCCTCTGCTGTTTGTAGTTCCTCTGTTCTGAAGTGTGTGGTGGCTCTTTAAAATAATGTTCTAATGCAGCTTTGTTTGTGGGGGTTGGGATGATTGCTTCTGTTGATTATTTGAGAAAACAACACATACAGACTAAATACACAACTACAGAAAGTGGGGCATAACACCAGTGCTTCACCGGAGGCTCACTGACGATCTTGGATTTTGGATTAGTGGTGCTGGAAGAGCACAGCAGTTCTTGGGTTTTTGCCCAAAACGTCGATTTTGCTGCTCCTCGGATGTCTCCTGAACTGCTGTGCTCTTCCAGCACCACTAATCCAAAATCTGGTTTCCAGCATCTGCAGTCATTGTTTTTACCTCACTGATGATCTTACCTAGTATGGTGACAAAACGTCTGAAAATGAACCTTTCAGCTCAGCGAGCAAATGTACATCCAGCACCTCAACCTGAGCTACAAATCTTCTCTAAACTCGCTAACTGCTGGAGATGTCAGATCCCAGAATGAAATCTGGCTCGAGATATCTTTTAAAAGGTTTTATAACTGGTCACTTAAAATCCTTCATAGAAATGATTCACAGTCATTGGCATCATGGTAAAATTTACCTTCCAAAAATGATATTAATATATGTGAATGATATATCTTTCATCACATAACCATTGGACAAAATGCTTGAATTTAATGCCTATACTCCCCATTCTAAACTTGAGCCTGTACAGATTTTGTGGCATGTCATTGACAGGGTAAAATACAAATGCTTTGTTTCTGAACCTACCAGAAATAACTCCAAAAAATAACTCTATATTCAAACTATTAACATATAATAAGATGGTTAAGAAATACATTCCAATGCTCATGATTGGAGATGAAATTGTCATACAATTAAATAAAATGGTCTGGATGGGAAAAAAAAGCTGAAAATATTCAAAGTCTTGATATCATAATAAATAAGGTTTATTATCTATATTAGTAATCCTTCAGATTAAGCTAGGGGAAACTTTCATCCAAAAGAGTCAGTAATGCCAGAAATAAATTTAATTAAAATATTAAAATTCCTAGAGTGAAAGGGAATTGAACATTTTGCTTTTTTCTGTTAACACAGACGTTTAATTTCATAACTATAGAGTGTACTTTATTTCACAGAATGCCAAATTCCCTCTCCTCCAATCACCTAAGAATTCCACAGTACTAATACTCACTATATGTTCAGGGAGTATTAAATTTAATTATTGAAAAGTAGAAACTGGAATGAATATTGGTGACACAGTTTACCTAATTCAGCAGTTAGCCCACTGATGATCAGTATTAGAGCCTTAATTATTTGGTTCATTGTCATCCTGATATACTTAGGACAATTAATAGTAATAGAATTAAGTAAATTTCATAATGTTAGTGATAATGTAATGGTAATGGTTATGTTGTTTAACAGTCTTTGAGAGGTTTTGATCTACTCTTCAAAACCACATTTTGGCACAGATCATGAGTCAAAATTTAATCACCATCCAATTTCGTATTCTTCCAGGAGATGGAGAAATTCAATTATTCTACCACAAATTTGACAAGACACAGCCAATAAAGCAACTAGAAAATTCTGCTTGTGAAATGCTGCAGTGCCAGTTATTCTATTGAATTTAGACTAAAAATATATTTAAAATGCTGTATGATAACAACTTTAAGCACAGATTTAAGAAACTGATGTCAACCATTATGTGACAGTAGACTGACACTTAGATATGATTAGATTAGATTCCCTACATTGTGGAAACAGGCCCTTCAGCCCAATAAGTCCACACTGACCCTCCGAAGACTAACCCACCCAGACCCATTTCCCTCTGACTAATGCACCTAATATTATGGGCAATTTAGCAAGGCCAGTTCACCCGATCTGCACATCTTTGGACTGTGGGAAGAAACCAGAGCACCCGGAGAAAACCCATGGAGACACGCGGAGAATGTGTAAACTCCACACAGACAGTCGCCCGAGGCTGGAATCAAAACCGGGTCCCTGGCACTGAGGCAGCAGTGCTAACCACTGAGCCACAGTACTGCCCCAAATGCTGTGCATTCAAGCCCAAATCTAATAATTTAAGCATATAATATAGGCAGGAGCTTAAGGAACAACACTAAGGGAGTGTTTGGCTTTTTCAGGTACAATCTTTTGGATAAGATGTAAAGCGAAGACCTCATTTTCTCAGATGGATGTAAAAGATGCAAAGAAAGTATTCAAAGAGGAGTGTAAAACTCTTCAGGCTAACACATCCCTCAAATCAATATTTAAAATAAATAATTTGGTTGCTTATTTCATTGAACTTTAGAAGGAGTTAGGTGTATGCAAACTGGCTGTTACATTTCTTAGAATAGGAGCAATACTTCAAAAGCATTTAATCGTAAAGTACTTTGGGGCACAACAGTTCTGAAAGGCACAACATAAATGCAAAACAACTGCAACTTCAGCATTAGAAACAATTACAAAATGCATTCTACTTTCTTATTACCAACAAGAACATCAGAAAATATATGAATAATGGAATGTCATACAAAATATAACAATTACTAATCTAAGAATATTTCCAAACATTTGTAAACTAACTTATGTATTTTGGAATGTTTGTACAGAAATGTAGTGCTTTTAAGCACACTTCTTAAAGTACTATAATTCAGCTAGAATTTAGACTCCTATTCTCAGATGGTTTATATTTCAGAGTGAATTTCACAGCATGAAAACAGACCCTCCACTCCAAGCCATATTCCCAAGAGGCGCACATGGTCCATGATGTCAGCTGGCCATGACAAGCAGCAAAGATCAACAAAGGGTTGCCAAAAAATGTAATAAAAAGAGCAAAGGTAAATTATGGAAGAAATCCAGCGCAAAACACAAAAACAGAGAGCTTCTGTAAGTAAATGAATGGGAACAGTTTAGCTAAAGTGAATGCTGGTCCTTGGAGGATGACACTGGGAGTTAATGGTGAGAAGCACAGAAATGGAGGAACCACTAAATCAATATTTTGCCTCAGTTTCATGGTGGAGAACCCTAGTGCCATCCCAATAGGAACAAGGAATACAGAGGTTATAGATAAGGAGGAACCAAAAACAAAGTCATTACTTGGGAAAAAGTACTGAGCAAACAAAATGACATTGAACAGACAAGTTCCCAGGACCTGATGGCCTACATCCTAAGGTCTTAAAAGAAGTGGCAGCAGAGATCATGGATCCATGCTTACAATATTCCAAAATTCCCTGGATGCTTAAAAAAAACTTCAGTAGATTGGAAAAATGCTAATATTATACCTAATTCAAAAAGGGAGGGAGGCAGACAGTAGGCAGCTATAGACCAGTTAGCTCAATGTTTTCCATTTGGAAATTGTCAGAATCCATTGTTGAGGAAATAATAACAGATCATTTGGAAAATCAAATCGTAAGCCATCAGAGTCAGCATGGATTCGTATTTCACTAATGTGCTGAAGTTCTTCAAAGATATAACTAGCAAAGTGGACAATAAGAATCCTGTAGATGCACTATAACTGGACTCTAGAATGCATTTGATAAGGAAGGCATTTGACAAGATAAGATCACATTGGGTTGGAGTAATTTATTAGCTTGGACAGAGGATTGGTTAATCAACGGAAAGTAGACACTCAGGATATGTGCGTCTATTTCTGTATGGCAAGGTGTAACTCTTGGGATGCCACAGGGTTCGTTCCTCAAACGCAACTATTTACTATCTATATTAATAAGTTGAACACCGGGATAGAAGATACTATAGCCAAATTTACAGGTGACACTGAAATGGGCGGAAAAGTAAGTTGCAATAAAACAAATTCAAGTGTTCATAGACAGGTTAAGTGAATGGGCCAAAATTTGGCAAATGGAGTTTAACATGGATAAGTGAGAGTTTATCCATTTTGGTCAGAAGAATAGAAAGATAAATTAATATAAATGGAGAGAAACTTGAGTGTTTCAGTACAGCGGGATCTGGGTGTCATTGTGCATGAATGTCCGAAAACTAGTATGCAGCTACAGCAAGTAATAAAGGAAAGGAAATTGAATTTTGGCATTTATTACTAAAGGAATAGAGTATAAAAGTAAGGGGATATTGCTGCAGTTGTACAAAGCATTTGTGAAGTTGCACAGGGAATACTGCATTTGTTTTGGTCCATTTAGTTGAAAAGGAATTTATGTTTCATGAGAGGCAGTTCAGAGATTCCCTAAATTACAAGACATAGGAGCAGAAATTACAATATTCAGCCCATTGAGTCTAATCCACCATTCTATCACAGCTGATAGGTTTTTCAACCCTATTTTCCTGCTTTCTCCCTCTAACTTTTGATGCCCTTGGCAATCAAGAATTGATCTATCTCTGTTTTAAATATACTCAATGACCTGACCTCCACAACTTCTGTGGCAATGAATTCCACAGATTCATCATTCTCTGGTTAAACACATTTCTCCTTATCTCCATTCCATAAGGTCTTCCCTTTACTCTAAGACTGTGCCCTTGGCTCCTCACTTCCAGACAAAGGAAACATATCCCAGTGCCCACTCTATCCAGGCTGTTAAATATTCTGAAAGTTTCAATCAGATCCTCCCTCGTTGTTGTGGTTCTGTTCGCCGAGCTGGGAATTTGTCTTGCAAACGTTTCGTCCCCTGTCTAGGTGATCCTCCCTCACCCTTTAAAACTCTATGAAGAATAGACCCAGAGCCCTCAAACGTTCCTCATATGTTTAAGCCTTACACCCCTGGGATCATTCTTGTGAACCTCCTCCTTCCTGTGACATGGGGCCCAAAATTGCTCACAATACTCTAAAAGTGGTCTGAACAAAGCCATATCAAACCTTAGAAGTACATCCTTGCTTTTATATTCTAATCCTCTTAAGATGAATGACAACAATGTATTTGCCTTCTTAATTATTGACTTAACCAGAAAATTTACCTGAAGAGAATCCTCGACTAGGACTCCCAAATCCCTTTGCAATTTAGCTTTCTGAATTTTCTCCCCATTTAGAAAATAGTCCATGCCTCTATTCTTCGTACTAAAGTGCATAACCTCATGCTTTCTCATGTATTTCATCTACCACTTATTTGCCCACTCTCCTAACCTGTCTAAATCCTTCTGCAGCCTCCCAGTCTCCTCAATACTACCTGCCTCAACATATCTTTGTATCATCTGCAAACTTAGCCAGAATGGTCTCAGTTCCTTCATCCAGATCATGTATGTAAGAAAAGTTGTGGTCCAACACTGACCTGTGTGGAACTCCACTAGCTATCGGCTTCCATCCTGAGAGGGAGAGGGGTAAGGGAAGTATGTGAACAGGAGGATGAAAATTGTAGGATCTGAAGGAATTGATAAATGTAGAGACAGAGGATTTGAACAGGATTGAGTTCAGAGCTGAGGGGCTTGTCTTATAACGAGAGATTGAGCAGTTTAGGCCTATGATCTCTATGAATGAGAGGAAATCTAATTGAGGTTTACAAGATATTAAAGCTGTTTGACAAAGTAAATATAAAGCAGATGTTTCCCCTTGTGGGAAAGTCTCGTCATAGCTTTAGGATAAGGGGTTGCAGATTTAAAACAGAGATAAAAGATAACACATCTCACAGAGTCATGAATCTGTGGAATGCATGACCTCAGAATGAGGTGGATGCCAGGACACTGAGTTAATCTGAGGAGGAGATAAACAGATTATTCATGGGTTGAATGGTTATGAAGAATGGGCAGGAATATGGAGTTGAGGCAGAGATAAGATCAGCCATGAGCGTATTAAATAGTGGAGTAGGCTCAAGGGCTGAATTGCTTAGTGTAGTATTGCTAATCAGAGAGTGTATCACAGATACAGAAATGAAGGTTGTTGAGGAAGGTTTGTCAACTGAGTTAGTATGGGTGGAAGTTAGGAACAGCAAGGGAGCAGTCACCTCATTGGGGGTTTTCTACAGAGCCCCTAATAGCAGTAGGGAGATTGAAGAACTCCTAGGCTGGCAGATTTTGGAAAAATGCAGATGTAGCAGGGTTGTTGTTATGGGTGATTTCAACTTTCCTAATATTGACTGGAACCTCCTTAGTGCAGATGGTTCGGATGGAGCCGTTTTGGTCAGGAGTGTTCAGGAGTGTCCTTACATATTATGTAGACAGGCCAACGAGGGGACAGGCCATTTTGGATTTGGTGCTCGGCAATGAGCCAGGGCAGTGATCACAACTGCCTCACATTTACCATAGCATTGGAGAGGGAAAGGAGCAGTTACCAAGGGAAGGCATTTAATTGGGGAAAAGGAAATTACAACACTATCGGACATGAGTTAGGAAGTGCAGACTGGGTGCAATTGTTAAACAGAAAGGGCACAGCAGACATGTGGAGACTGTTTAAGGAGCAGTTGTTGCGAATGATGCACAAATTTGTTCCTCTGAGACAGGTAATAAGGGGTAGGATTAAGGAGCCTTGGATGATAAGAACAGAGGAGCTTCTTGTCAAAAAGAAGGCAGCTTATGAAAGGTGGAGGAAGCAAGGATCCAGTACAGCTTTAGAGGATTACAGGCTTGCTAGAAAGGCACAAGAGAGGATTAGGGGGAACCCAAAGGCATTTTACTCATTTGTGAGGAAGAAGAGAATGATCAGGGAGAAGGTAGAGCCAGTCAGGGATAGCGTAGGGAACTTGTACGTGGAGTCTGAGCAGATAGGGGAAGCCCCAAATGAGTTTTTTGCTTCGGTTTTCACAAAGGAAAGGGACCTTGTTGTGAATGAGAACTTTGAGGAGCTGGGAAACAGGCTTTTCCAGATCAAGATTGATGAAGTTGATATACTGGAAATTTTGGCGAACATTAAGACTGATAAGTCCCCAGGGCCAGATCAAATTTATCCTAGGCTGCTCCGGGAAGTGAGAAAGGAGGTTGCTAAGCCACTGGCGAAGAGTTTTGCTTCCTCACTCTCCACAGGAGTTGTACCGGAGGATTGGAAGGAGGCGAAAGTTGTTCCTCTTTTCAAGGCGGCAAATTGGGAAATCCCTGGCAATTACAAATCAGTCAGTCTTATGTCTGTGGTCAGTAAAGTTTTGGAAAGAATTCTGATGGATAGGATTTATGACTATTTGGAAAAGCATAGTGTGATTAAAGGCAGTCAGCATGGCTTTGTGAGGGGCAGGTCGTGCCTCACAAATATTATTGAGTTCTTTGAGGTGACAAGACAGGTCAACAAAGGTTGAGCAGTGGATGTGGTGAATATGGACTTCAGCAAGGCATTTGATAAGATTCCCCATAATAGGCTCATTCATAAAGTTAGGAGGTATGGGATACAGGGAGATATGGCTATCTGGATTAGAATTGGTTGGCTGACAGAAGGCAGAGAGTGGTTGTAGATGGAAAGTATTCCAGCTGGAGGTCAGTGTTGAGTGATGTCCCACAAGGCTCTGTTCTTGGGCCCCTGTTCTTTGTAGTTTTTATAAATGACTTGGATGAGGAGGTTGATGGGTGGGTTAGTAAATTTGCAGACGACACAAAGGTTTGAGGTGTCGTTGATAGTATCAAGGGCTATTGCAAGCTGCACACAACATTGACAGGATGCAGAGCTGGGCTGAGAAAGGGCAGATGGAGTTCAACCTGGATAAATGCTATGTGATACATTTGGAAGGTTGAACTCAAATGCTGAATATAGGATTAAAGTTAGGATTCTTTGCAGTGTGGAGGAACAGAGGGACCTTGGTGTTCAAGTACATAGATCCCTCAAAGTTGCCACCCAAGTTGATGGGGTTGTGAAGAAAGCATTTCATTAACAGGGGGGTTTCATTAATAGGAGGGTCGAGTTTAAGAGCCTTGAGGCTTTGCTGCAGGTCTACAAGTCCCTGGTGAGACCACATCTGGAATATTGTGTCCAGTTCTGGTCGGCCTACTATAGGAAAGATACAGAGATTTTGGAGAGGGTGCAAAGAAGATTTACCAGGATATTGCCTGAACTGGAGGGCTTGCCTTATGAAGAGAGGTTGACTAAGCTCAGACTTTTCTCTCTGGAGAGAAGGAGGAAGAGAGGTGACCTGATCGAGGTATACAAGATAATGAGAGGCATGGATAAAGTCAATAGCCAGAGACTTTTCCCCATGACAGGATTGACTGGCACGAGGGGTCATAGTTTTAAGATATGAAGAGAAAGATATCGAGGGGACATCAGGGGAATGTGAATGCATTGAATGCTTTGCCAGCGGTGGTGGTGGAAGCAGAGTCATTAGGGATATTTAAGCGACTGCTGGACATGCATATAGATAGCAGTAAATTGAGGGGTGCGTAGGTTAAGTTATTTTGTTTTACATTAGGATTAATCCTCGGCACAACATAGTGGGCCAAAAGGCCTGTTCTGTGCTGTACTTTTCTATGTTCTTGCCCCTAGTTCTCATATTCTTATTGAATCAGATCAAACATGGGCAAGGAAACCTCATATTGAATAGCCACCAACTGCAGAATCACCCCATCACTACCCCCGCCACACACACACACACAGCTGATAATCAGATTTCCTTCATGCTGAACATGGAGGATGGCAAGAGCATAGAATGTACTCTAGGTGGAGTCTTCAAATCCCATCATGAAGTATAGCCCTGTAGTACCACTAGTTGCTAGACTAGGCCTGCAGCAGGTAATGAAGAACCCACCAAAAAGGAAGAACATAAATTCTCTTCCTCACCAATCTGCTTGTAGCAGATGCATCTGTCCATGACAGTATTTGTAGGAGTGCCTACTGTACAGGCACATTGAAGTTACTCTCTGTGTTGTGTGGGATTACCACTATGCTGAACAGGATAGATTTCAATCATATTGAGCACCTCGAGACTGAGCATTCATGAGGGGTTGGGGGCTACCAGCGGTAGAATTGATATTCAACCACAATAAGTAATCCCATAGTCAGGAGATCAAACCTGGTCCAATGAAGGGTAGAAGTCAAGCAAGGAGCAGCACCTAGGCAAACCTAGGTATAAAAGCCAACTACTTACAGTCATAGAGTCATAGAGATGTACAGCATGGAAACAGACCCTTTGGTCCAACTTGTCCATGCTGATCAGATATCCTAAACTAGTCTTATTCCATTTGCCAGCACTTGGCCCATATCCCTCTAGACCCTTCCCATTCATATACCCATACAGATGCCTTTTAAATACTATAATTGTCCCAGCCTTCACCACTTCCTCTGGCAGCTCATTCCATACACGTACCACCATCTGTGTGAAAACGTTGCCCTTGGGTCCATTTTAAATTTTTATCCTCTTACCCGCCAGTTCTGGACTCCACCACCCCAGGGAAAAGACTTTGTCTATTTATTATATCCATGTCCATCATGTAAGAGTCTGTAAAACCTCTGTAAGGTCACCCCTCAGCCTCCAACGCTCCAGCGAAAACAGCCCCAGCCTATTCAGTCTTTCCCTAAAGCTCAAATTGTCCAACCTTGGCAACATCCTTGTAAATCTTTTCTGAACCCTTTCAAGTTTCACAACATCCTTCCTATAGCAGGGAGACCAGAATTGCACACAGTATTCCAAAAGTGGCCTAATCAATGTCCTGTACAGCCTCAACATGACCTACCAATTCCTATAACTCAATGCTCTGACCAATAAAGGAAAGCATACCAAACACCTTCTTCACTATCCTGTCTACCTGTGACTCCACTTTCAAGGAGCTATGAACCTGCGCTCTGAGGTTTCTTTATTCAGCAACATTTCCCAGGATCTTACCATTAAGTATGTAAGTCCTGCACTGATTTGACTTTCCAAAATGCAGCACCTCACATTTATCTAAATTAAACTCCATCTGTCAATCCTGGCTCATTGGCCCACCTGATCAAGATACCATTGTACTGGATCCCGCTGTCCACTGCACCTCCAATTTTGCTGGCATCTGCAAACTTACTGCCGAACAATCTAAGCAGAATGAATAAACAGGGATAACTGATCAGGTCTGAGTCCTACTGAGCTGTCACCGCAGTCATAAATGGTGGTGGACAATTAATAACTAACAGAAGGTGAAGTTGCTACAAAAGTACCTTGCCTCATTGATGAGGAAGCGCAGCATATCAGTGTAAAAATTCAAGGCTCAAGCATCAGGCAGAATTGCCAAGTGGATAATCTACTTTGGCCTTCTCTGGAATTCCCCAGTTTCATAAATGCCAGACTTTAGCCGACTTGATTCACTCCATACGATAACCAGCAATGATTAAAGGCACTGTATGCTGCAAATATTATGGGCCCCGGCATCATTCTACGCATGGCACTATGGAACACTTGTGCTTTGGAGCAAACTACACCCCTAGCCAAACTGTTCCAATACAGCTACAATACATCATCCACAACAATGTTGAAAATGGGCACAAAAATGCAGGATAAATCTGACCCAGCCAATCCCTGCCCTGTCAGAACACTCTCAATCATCAATCAAGTGAATAAAGGTTTCATCAATGGTGCCGTTGACGAAGTTATCCATTTCTGAAGAAGGGTCACTGGACCCAAAACATCAACTCTGATTTCTCTCCACAGATGCTACCACATCTGCTGAGCTTTTCTGGCAAATTCAGTTTTTACTCCCAGCTCAGAACTGGTCAAAGAACACCAGGAGACTAGCAGAAATATTTCAACGATACCCTGAAAGCTTACTTGAAGACTGACTTTGACATCAACATCTGGGATCAGGGTGCAGAGGACTGCCCACACAGGCAAAAGAAGGATGGAGATGGACAAGCAAGAATGCTCAAGAGGGTGAGTAACCTCTCATCATCCACAGACTAACCAACAGACTAATTAATGATCACTGCTGATGCGGAATATGGGCTCTGAATTTTTAAAAGTCAAAATACTTTTACTTTCCATTCTTTTTCAATTGCTTTATACCAATCTCCTAAAACAGGGAGAACTAGCAATTTGGATACAGAACAGGCTCAAAGGTAGAAGACAGAGGGTGGTGGTGGAGGGTTGTTTTTCAGATTAGAGGCCTTTGACTAGTGGAGTGCCACAAGGATCAGTGCTGGGTCCACTACTTTTCGTCATTTATATAAATGATTTGTAGTAGACAGTGAAGAAGGTTACCTCAGATTACAACGGGATCTTGATCAGATTGTTCAATGGGCTGAGGAGTGGCAGATGGAGTTTAATTTAGATAAGTGCAAGGTGCTGCATTTTGGGAAAGTAAATCTTAGCAGGACTTATATTCTTAAGGGTAAGGTCCTGGTGAATGTGACTGAACAAAGAGACCTTGGAGTGCAGGTTCATAGCTCCTTGAAAGTGGACTCGCAGGTAGAGAGGATAGTGCAGAAGGTGTTTGGTAAGCTTTCCTTTATTGTTCAGTTTTTTGAGCACAGGTGTTGGTAGGTCATGTTGTGGCTGTACAGGACATTGGTTTGGCCTCTTTTGGAATATTGCATGCAATTATGGTCTCCTTCCTATCGGAAAGATGTTGTGAAACTTGAAAGGGTTCAGAAAAGATTTACAAAGATGTTGCCAGGGTTGGAGGATTTGAGCTATAGGGAGAGGCTGAACAGGCTGGGCCTGTTTTCCCTGGACCGTCGTAGACTGAGGGGTTTATAGATGTTTATAAAATCATGAGAGGCATGGATAGGGTAAATAGACAAAGTCTCTTCCCTGGGGTGGGGAGTCCAGAACTAGATTTATGGTGAGAGGGGCAAGATATAAAAGAGACCTAAGGGGCAACTTTTTCACTCAGAGGGTGGTATGTGTATGGAATGAGCTGCCAGAGGAAGTGATGGAGGCTGGTACAATTGCAACATTTAAAAGATATCGCAATGGGTAAATGATTAGGAAGGTTTTGGAGGGATATGGGTTGGGTGCTGGCAGGTGGGACTAGATTGGGTTGGGATATCTGGTTGGCATGGACGAGTTGGACCGAAGGTCTGTTTCTGTGCTGTACATCTCTATGACTCTATGGCTCTATTCTCCCTTTGCCTTTCTCTCTCTCTCTCTTTACTCAGACTCCATGGTAACCATCCATCTCACACCAAGGAGTCTACAAGAGAAAAAAGGACAGGATAGATGTAGAGTGAATCCATTATAAATACAGGAGTCATTAATGAATCCAAAAGTAGAGAAAAGATACATTCTTTACAAGCTTAAAGTGGAACACATGCATGGTTAGAATAAATAGCTTAGATACTTTCAAAAGTAAATTCAACAAGTTCATGATAGAAAAATAGATAAATATATATTGAAAGATGGGGACAAGACAGATGGAATAGGTAAATAGCACAACAGTTTGATGCCTGATTGGCCTCTTTGCGCTGTGTCTTCTATGTACGCAAGAGTACAAGATAACAACTAATGTAATTACAGACAGGAAAGTTAAGACCAAACATAGTTATCAGGCCACAACAGCAGATTGGAAGTTCAGAATTCTGTGACAGGGAACTCATATCCAAGGATGCAGTGTTCAAGAAAATAGTGCACCACCAAAGTCTTCAGGGAAATTAAGGATAGGCAATAAATGCTGACCTAGTCAATGACACCCACATCTCATGAAAAAAAACCTGTAAAGTAGGTTGAAATCAGAAGATAGTTGAAACAGAAAGTGATGATGATCCTGGAAGCCAGAACTTGGACCTGGCAGCAAATCACGTCCAGTCAGAAGACAACTGAACTGTCCCCTCGAGCAAAACCTCATGCAAAGATTCTCTATGAACAACGAGCAGGTACAGATGGGACAATCCTCAGATTGCAGGAGAATGGTGGAATTCTGGTTTGTCTTCTGGTTTGTAAGGAATGTAAATGAAAGACAAAATTAGCTATTTAAAATCTATTCAAACTCAAATTAATGAGACACTGGAAGTGACAAATAGCTTAAATTAGGAGATTCGTTTGATCAGAAAAAGAAACAGTTACAGAATCAGGTCGCATTTTTGATCTACAAACTCCCATTAAGACAAAAGCTGCGAAGTTTGACATTCTAACTAGCTTCAAGAGAAAAGGTCTACAGTGGACATTCAAAACAAATTAAATGCAAGGTTCAGCTTTTCAATTTCCTTGCCTGACCCATCTCTAGATTTATGCTATATCGTACAGAATAAGATGTTCTGCCACAGTTCAATAATTTGTGAAAGGCTTTAAAAATGCTCCAAGATGCATTCTTTAATCACTTTCTGTGGAGAAGTCTCCAGAGGACAAAATACTGCAAGAATGGACCTTGGGAAACTTAATGTGTAAAACACGAAGGTCACTCTAAAAAAGCATTAATGAACAAGGTGAAGAGGTCATGCAATAATCAGTATAGATAGATTAAAATTAACATAATGCATGTATTTTGCGCTGGTAGCAATGGTCTAGCAATGAAGATGTATTTCTTTGAAAATTCAACAATGTTTTGAAAAAAATATGCTTGGTAGCTGTTGACAGTTTAGAAAATCAGGCCATATTCTTCATAGATGATGATTGGATATTTGGAAAATAATTGCCTGATTGGACAGAATCAATGTGGATTTAAGAAAAGGTTAATATGTTTGACAAGCTCGACAGACTATTTTGAGGATGTTGCCAGCAGAGTTGTAGTGTTGGGGGTGTGGGAAACAGTGGATGTGTTGTTTTTGATAACAACCCACAGCGAAGGTCAGTAAATAAAATTAAAGCATGTGGATTGAGGGTAATATACTAACATGGATGGAGGATTGGGTTAAGAGGTTGAAAGCAGAGAATGGATCACTCTCAGGTTGATAGGCTTAAACCAGTAGAGTACCATGAGGATCAGTGCTTGGGTTCGACCTGCTAATAATCTAGATCAATGATTTGGATATCAGGGCTAATTGTAACATTTCCAAGTACACAGTAGATCCAAAGCTTTGTGGGAAGGTGAGTTGTGTGAAAGATGCAAAGACACCTCAAGGAGTGCTCAAGAGCATGACAATGGAATATAATGTGAATATTAATTCATTTTTGGTAAGAGTAAAAGTGTAGTGTATTTCTTAAATGATGAGAAATTGGAAGATGTTTGATGTCCAAAGGGACCAGAGAATCCAAGCTCATAATTCATGGAAAGCTAGCATGTAGGCGTAGCAAGCAATTCAGATGGTAAATGTATGTTAGTCTTTATTGTGAGATTATTGAAAGATGGGAGCAAGAGTCTGTCATTTGTACAGAACACTTGTGAGGCTTCATCTGGGGTATTGTGTCCAGCTCTGGTCTCCTTGTCTGAGGAAGGACATACTAAACCATAGACGGAGGGTACAATGGAGGTTCAAATCAACGAGGTAAAAACAATGACTGCAGATGCTGAAAACCAAATACTGGATTAGTGGTGCTGGAAGAGCACAGCAGTTCAGGCAGCATCCAACGAGCAGCGAAATCGACGTTTCGGGCAAAAGCCCTTCATCAGGAATAAAGCTTTATTCCTGATGAAGGGCTTTTGCCCGAAACATCGATTTCGCTGCTCGTTGGATGCTGCCTGAACTGCTGTGCTCTTCCAGCACCACTAATCCAGTACAATGGAGGTTCACCAGACTGATTCCTACCACGATGGGATATTCCACCAAGGAGAGATCATGTAAACTGAGCCTGTATTTCCTGGAGTTTAGAAGAATGGGAGGTGATCTCAGAGAAACTTACAACATTCTTAAAAAGATAGACAGAATAGATGCAGAAGATTCAACCTCTAGTGTTGGAGTCTAAATTCGAGGGGGACAATCTCAGAATAAAAGACCAATCGTTTTGTAATGACAGGAGGAATTACCTCTCTACTCTGCTGATGATGAATCTTTTGAATTTTCTACCCCAGAGGATTACGGAGGATCAACCATTAAGTTCAAGACAGAGACTGATACATTTCTAATTACTAACGACACCATGGTATATGGGGATATTACAAAATAGGGTTCTAGAATGGTTTACTCCTGTTTCTACATTTCAATATTCCCAGGTTTCTGATTTCACTTAAGTCTTTGTGGGTTGAACATATCTTCAGCATGAATTAATAATCAGGAGAGAGAATTGATTGGTAACACAACTCAGTTCATCCTTGCATATTTGAATCATCAACTATAGCAAAGGATAGAATGCCTAATGTGAAAGAACATACGATAAACAGTCATTTCAAATGGGCATGTGCGTGTTTTCAAGATTTTTTTTAACATTCCTCGCTGAATGCCATAACTGGATCAGTTAAAAAGTAGATTTAGCTTCATACTTAAATATTTGTACAGCCTGTGAACATAAGTAGTAATTTGATTGAAAAAAAAACACACAGAAGACAGGAAAACTAAAATTAAATGTCAGGTTTGTTTTATTCAGCTATTTGTTTTGGAGTCCAAATTTGAATCATAGTACAAATATCAAACCAGTGACTCTGTATTCAGTAAGTTTAGCATTCATTACCCTTAGAATGCAGCCAAAAATATCTACCGCAATGGTTTAGTAGCTTCTCAGGAACAAATTGAATTTTGGATTTTTGTATTAATAAAAACACACAATTATGTTAAAATAATATATTTTCTACTCGAATCATTTCTTATCAGACCATTATGGTACTATTTTTATTTTCATGCTCCATTACCTTTGAAGTAAAGACAAAAATTCCATTTGTCTCCCCTATTATCTGCTAAACTTGAAAACTAGCTTTTTGTGATTGATGCACAAAATTCCAGTATTGCAGTATTCTGCGTCTTTCCCCAATTTAACGATATTCAGTTCCTCTATTCTTCCTGTCAAAGTATATAACCTCAACAGTTTCCTGCAATATATTCCATCTGACAAGTTATTGCTCAGTCAACTAATCTGCCTATACAGAGGAACCTCGATTATCCGAATTTCGAATTATCCAAGAAGATTTCAAGGTCCCGCAAAAACGTTACATCAAAGAGGTAAGTGTAATTGATTTGCCTGTACTGAAGGACATGTGAAAACGCTGGCAAAAACAAAGAAACACAAACAGCTCAAGCGTCAGCGACCGGATACTTTTTAGGTAAGGGTGGTTACACAGCCCTTTGCAGAACTAAGTGTTTTACAAGGTATTCCCGTCACTTTACCGGGCCATTCATGAAAAAAAAGGCTGAGAACGTAAACGCATGTGCAAGGAGGTGCTTCTGCCTTTCTGTCACGACACTGAGTTCCCAGAAACTGACAAATGCTCTTACAATTGTAGAAGATGTTCGGGACCCTGTTTACAGGTAATGGTGTCTTCACCAATCCTTGCCAAATGCTAACTACTGCTACATTTTAAAAAAGTTTTCTCATGTTATCATTGCTTTACTTTGTGAAATTTGTGTCATCTTGCGCTAAATACATTAAAATTATAGATTTAAGCACATTCTCCAGTACAGCCCAGCATTAGATCAGTATGGCTTCCCTTATTTAAGGTAAAATCGATTATCCAAATAATCAATTATCTGAATGAAATAGTGCCCGCCCATCTCGTTCAGATAATCAAGGTTCCTCTGTATTCCTCTGCAGATTCTTTGTCATCATCAACACTCACCTTCCAATTTATTTTTATATCATCTGCAGACTTAACAATAGTACATTCACAACCCTCATCCAAGTTACAAATACATATTGTCAATAATTAGGGCCCCAGCATTGATATCTATGATATTTCACTAGTTACAGTCTGTTATCCTGAAAATGTCTCCTTTATCCAAACATTCTGCCTTCTATTAGTTAGCCAATCCTCCATCAGTGCTGAAGTATGACCCTCAACATCATGGGCATTTACAAGGCACCTTTAGGGCGGTACCTTATTAAATGATATGTATTGCATTAGATGCATTTTTATAAGCATTACAGCCAATCATCTTTCAGATTTCAGTTTTCAGCACAGCATTTGTTTTTGTATTTTGACTTACTGCCATACTGACTTTATCTCTGCTCCCACCAAAACATTTAGTCCACTTTTTTTATTAATGAATCTTATTTGCTCCTTTAAAGCATTTTTGCAATTTTAGCATTTGCATGAATACTGCATGTATTTCAAGTTCAGCAACTTTAATCTCATTTCTCACACAATCACAATATCCTGCCGTGGGTGACTGTCTGTGTGGAATTTGCACATTCTCCCTGTGTCTGCGTGGGTTACCTCTGGGTTCTCCGGTTTCCTCCCACAATCCAAAGATGTGCAGGTTAGGTGAATTGGCCATACTAAATTACCCATAGTGTTAGGTGCATGAGTCAGTGGTAAATATAGGGTAGGGGAATGGGTCTGGGTGGGTTACTCTTCAAAGCTGATTATAAAGCACATACCTCATTGTGAGCAAACACCTCAGCTTTGATTAACATAAAAGGGTTATAACAGACTGAAGAAATGAAAAACTCTCCTGTTGCTGCTTGACGATTTTGTCTTATTCATTTATGGGAAGTGAGCTTCATAAGACATAAGACATAGGAGTGGAAGTAAGGCCATTTGGCCCATCGAGTCCACTCCGCAATTCACTTGCAGAATTTATTGCCTATTCCTAGTTAACCTCGGGAAGCTGTTGGTGATAACCTTCTTAAACTGCTGCAGTCCACTTGGTGTAGGTACACCCAACCCCTTTAGGGAGGGAGTTTCTGGATTTTGATCCAGTGACACTGAAGTAACAGTGATATAGGTCCGAGTCAGGATGAGTCAGAGTGAATGTTTTGGAGGGGAACCAATAGGTGCTAGTGCTCCCATGTTTCTGCTGCCTTTGTCCTTCCAGATGGCAGAGGTCATGGGCTTGGAAGCTCCTGTCTTAGAGAGCCTTGATCAATTTCTGCAAAGCATTTTGTCGATAAGACACTTTGCTGCCACTGTGCTTTGATGGTGAAGACAGTGAGTTCTTGTGAATGTGGTTCCAAACAAGCAGGCTGCTTTGTCTTCAAAAATGAAAAACATCTTGCATATTGTTGGAGGATTTAGCAAAAAATGGGTTATAATTCTTGTCTCCCTCTGAGTTTGGTGGTTAAGTATCTCCCCCTCTGGATATGGTGGTGTTGATCTGTCTAAATTCCAGTGTTCCAGTGGCAGATGGATAAATACCTGAGGAGCAGGGCCTCGACCAAAATTAGTCCAAGCAGCATCAGCAACAGTGCAAAAGAAAGCAAACCTGGGCTTGAGTAGCAGCAGCGGCAGCAGGATAAATATCTGTGGAGTGATGTCAGTCAGAGCGAACAGGGAACTGAATCTAGGGGTGGACTCCAAAAGTGATGTCATGACCCAAAAGTAACATAGACTTGGCTGCTCAGGAACAAGGTTTGCAGATGGGGTGAATAGCATCTGGAGAAAGATAAAGTAGGGGCGCCATGGTGGCACAGTGGTTAGCACTGCTGCCTCACAGCGCCAGAGACCCGGGTTCAATTCCCGCCTCAGGCGACTGACTGTGTGG
This sequence comes from Chiloscyllium punctatum, assembly GCF_047496795.1. Taxonomy (NCBI): domain Eukaryota; kingdom Metazoa; phylum Chordata; class Chondrichthyes; order Orectolobiformes; family Hemiscylliidae; genus Chiloscyllium; species Chiloscyllium punctatum. Next base: position 84,769,126 of record NC_092746.1, on the reverse strand, counting down.
AGTTTGCACATTCTCCCCATGTCTGCGTGGGTTTCCTCCGGGTGCTCCGGTTTCCTCCCACAGTCCAAAGATGTGCAGGTCAGGTGAATTGGCCATGCTAAATTGCCCGTAGTGTTAGGTAAGGGTTAAACGTAGGGGTATGGGTGGGTTGCGCTTCGGCGGGGCGGTGTGGACTTGTTGGGCCGAAGGGCCTGTTTCCACACTGTAAGTAATCTAATCTAAAAAAAATGTACTTACTTTTTGTAGTTGTAGTCTGCTAGGAATAGAGAGTAGGAATGAGAGACTATAGTTTGATGACTAGTGGATCAGGTTGTGTAATCAGTTCCTGGATTATTGTCTGTTGTTGGCAAGGTTGATTTAGTCAATGAGGTTCAATTTAGCAGGAGAATTTGGCCTGTGGAATGCATTTTGTGGGAAATCAGGCACACTTCCACTGTCCATGGTGACTACATATCCAGGAAGTGTGTTCAGCTGCAGCTCCAGTTTTAGCTGCATGAAGCACCTGGAGCTGCAAACTGACTCACTATGGAGCATCCATGAGGCTGAGAATGTTGTGGATAGCAGGTTTAGTGAGTTGGTCATGCTACTAGTAAGGGCTACACAGATAGAGATGAGTTGGGGGACTACCAGGAAGACAAGAAATCACGGACAGCTATTGCAGGAGACTGTTGAGGCCATTTCCCTCTCAAACAGATATACCATCTTGGATACTGTTGCGGGGGTGTGAATGTAAAAGAGTTGAGGGAGTTACATTAATGATAAAGGGAGGGTATCACAGCCATACTGAGGGTGGGCACTTTGTAGGGCTCATCCATTTAGCCCATAAAGGTAACAGGAAGGGTGAAATCACTTCTGATGGGATTGTATGATAGGCTTCCCAACAGCCAGCAGGTGATAGAAGAACAGATATGTTGACAGATTATGGAAAGAATGTGAGAACAAAAGGGTTGTTGTGATTCGTGATTTTAACTTCTCCCACATTCACTGGGATTCACTTAGTGCCACATGCTTGGATGGGGTGGAATTTGTTAGGTGTCCAGAATGAATTTTTGAATCAATGCGGAAATAGTCCAACTAGGGAAGGGACCATAGTCAACCTGGTATTGGTGAATGAGGTGGCTAGGTGATTGAAGTTTCAGTGGGGAAGCATTTTGGGAACAGTGACCATAATTCTAAATTTTAAATTACTTGTGGACAAGGATAAGAGTAGTCCTCCTGTAAAGTATTAAATTGGAGGAAGGTTCACTATGACAATATTAGACAGGAACTGGGGAATGTAGATTAGTGATGGCTGTTTGAGGATAAATCTACAAATGGCTTGTGAGAATCTTTTAAAGGCCAATTTATTAAGTTCAGGACCAGCATGTTCCTGTGAAGGATAATTTCAACAAGATTCAGGAACTTTGGATCACAAGAGAAATTGAGAGCTTTGTCAAAAACAAAAGGAGACATATGTAAGGTTTTGAAAACTAAAGGCAGACATAGCCCTCAAAGGTAGCAGGAAAAGACACAAATAAGGAATTTGGCAAAAAGGGGCCATGAAATGTCTTTGCAAACAGGATTAAGGAAATTCCAAGGTATTTTATACATATACAAGGAGCAAGAGTGTAGCTAAGGAAAGGGTAGGTCCACTCAAGGACAAAGGAAGGAATTCATGCGTGAAGCCAGAGGAAGTCAGTGAGGTCCTTAATGAATACTTTGCTTTGTTATTCACGGTAGATGGTGAGCCTTGGGAGGGTTATGCTAGGGTATTACAATATTAAAAAATGGCATAGGGTGTTTTGAAAAGCATTACTGTAGACAAGTCCCCAGGGCATAATAGGTTGATCTCAGAATGCTAAGTCAGGCAGGTGAGGAAATTGCTGGGGCTTTACCGAGGGCGGCATGGTGGCTCAGTGGTTAGTACTGCTGCCTCACAGCACCAGGGACCTGGGTTCAATTCCCACCTCGGGCAACTGTCTGTGTGGAGTTTGCACATTCTCCCCGTGTCTGCATGGATTTCCTCCGGGTGCTCCGGTTTCCTCCCACAATCCAAAGATGTGCAGGTTAGGTGAATTGGACATGCTAAATTGCCTGCAGTGTTAGGTGCATTAGTCAGGGGTAAAATAAACATAGGGTAGGGGAATGGGTCTGGGTGGGTTGCTCTTCGGAGGGTCGGTGTGGACTTGTTGAGCCGAAGGGCCTGTTTCCACACTAGGAAATCTAACTTTTATATGAAATCCCTGTATCCTCTTTTGTCACTGGCATGGTCGAACAGGACTGGAAAATAGCCAATGATTTTTGTTTGTTTAAAAAGGGCAACAGGAATAATCTGGGGAATGACAGGGTGGTGAACCTTATGTCAATGGTAGGGAAATTACTGGAGAAGATTCGTAAGGATAGTGTTTACTCATTTGAAAAAATATTGACTTATTAGCAATAGGTAGCATGGCTTTATGCAGAGAAGGTCATGTCTCACAAACTTGATTGAATTTTTTGAAAAAGTGACCAAGATAATTATGAGGGCCAGGTGATAGATGTTGTCTACAGACTTTAGCAAGGCCTTTGACAAGGTTTATCATGGAAGGCTAATACAAAATGTGAAATCACATGGGATCTGGAGTGAGCTGGTAACATAGATACAAAGCTGGCTTAAATTGGAAGACAGAGTGGCATTGGAAGTGTATTTTTCTGACTGGAGAGCTGTGACCTGTGGTGCTCCACGCAAGGATAGTGCTGGGACTCCTGTTAATTGTAATACATATACAACTGAGTTGGAGGAGAACGTAGGTGACCTGATTAGTAAGTTTGCCAACAACACAAAAATTGGGGGAACTGCGAAACACAAGGAAGATTGCCAGAGGGCACAGTAAGATATAGATAGGCTGGACACCTGGCAGAGAAATGACAGATAGAGTTTAATATGGACAAATGTAAGGTGATACATTTTGTAAGTTCTAATGCAGTTGGGAAGTATATAGTAAATGGCAGAACCCTTTAGTAGCATCAACATACAGAAGGATCTAAGCATACAGGTCCACAGTTCCCTTAAATTGGCAACACAAGTGGATAGGAGAAAGTGAAGACTGCAGATGCTGGAGATCAGAGCTGAAAATGTGTTGCTGGAAAAGCGCAGCAGGTCAGGCAGCATCCAAGGAGTAGGAGAATCGATGTTTTGGGCATGAGCCCTTCTTCAGGAAGGAGGAAAGTGTGCCAAGCAGGCTAAGATAAAAGGTAGGGAGGAGGGACTTGGGGGAGGGGCTTTGGAAATGTGATAGGTGGAAGGAGGTCAAGGTGAGGGTGATAAGGTGAGGGTGACAGGCCAGAGTGGGGGTGGGGGCGGAGAGGTCAGGAAGAAGATTGCAGGTTAGGAAGGTGGCGCTGAGTTTGAGGGTTGGGACTGAGACAAGGTAGGGGGAGAGGAAATGAGGAAACTGGAGAAATCTGAGTTCATCCCTTGTGGTTGGAGGGCTCCTAGGCAGAAGATGAGGCGCTCTTCCTCCAGCCGTCATGTTGCTATGGTCTGGCGATGGAGGAGTCCAAGGACCTGCATGTCCTTGGTGGAGTGGGAGGAGGAGTTGAAGTGTTGAGCCACGGGGTGGTTGGGTTGGTTGGTCCGGGTGTTCTCTGAAACATTCCGCAAGTAGGTGGCCTGTCTCCCCAATATAGAGGAGGCCACATCAGGTGCAGTAAATGATGTGTGTGGAGGTGCAGGTGAATTTGTGGCGGATATGGAAGGATCCCTTGGGGTCTTGGAGGGAAGTAAGGGGGGATGTGTGGGCACGGAGTCTGTGCGGGGTCAGTCGGTTCCAAAGGCAGGTGCTGAGATGCTAGACTACACCTCCTCCCACCCTGCCCCCTGTAGAAATGCCATCCCATATTCCCAATTCCTTCGTCTCCGCCGCATCTACTCCCAGGACGACCAGTTCCAATACTGAACAACCCAGATGGGCCTCTTTCTTCAAAGACCACAATTTCCTCCCAGATGTGGTCGACGATGCTCTCCACCACATCTCCTCCACTTCCCGCTCCTCTGCCCTTGAGCCCTGCTCCTCCAATCGCCACCAGGACAGAACCCCACTGGTCCTCACCTACCACCCCATCAACCTCCATAGACATCGTATCATCTGTCATCATTTCCGCCACCTCCAAATGGACCCCACCACCAGGGATATATTTCCCTCCCCTCCGCTATCAGCATTCCGAAAAGACCACTCCCTCCGTGACTCCCTCGTCAGGTCCACACCCCCCACCAACTCAACCTCCACTCCCGGCACCTTCCCCTGCAACCGCAAGAAATGCAAAACTTGCGCCCACACCTCCCCCCTTACTTCCCTCCAAGGCCCCAAGGGATCCTTCCATATCAGCCACAAATTCACCTGCACTTCCACACACATCATTTACTGCACCTGATGTGGCCTCCTCTATACTGGGGAGACAGGCCGCCTATTTATGGAACGTTTCAGAGAACACCTCTGGGACACCCGGACCAACCAACCCAACCACACTGTGGCTCAACACTTCAACTCCCCCTCCCACTCCACCAAGGACTTGCAGGTCCTTGGACTCGTCCATCGCCAGACCATAGCGACACGACGGCTGAAGAAACAGCGCCTCATCTTCCGCCTAGGAACCCTCCAACCACAAGGGATGAACTCAGATTTCTCCAGTTTCCTCATTTCCCCTCCCCCCACCTTATCTCAGTCCCAACCCTCAAACTCAGCTCCACCTTCCTAACCTGCAATCTTCTTCCTGACCTCTCCACCCCCACTCCCACTCCGACCTATCACCCTCACCTTATCACCATCACCTTAACCTCCTTCCACCTATCGCATTTCCAACGCCCCTCCCCCAAGTCCCTCCTCCCTACCTTTTATCTTAGCCTGCTGGACACACTTTCATCATTCCTGAAGAAGGGCTCATGCCCGAAACGTCAATTCTCCTGCTCCTTGGATGCTTCGCTTTTCCAGCAACACATTTTCAACACAAGTGGATAAGATAGTCAAGAAGGCATATGGCATGCTTGCCATCATCAGTTGAGGTGTAGAGTATAAAAATTAGCATGTCATGTTGCAGCTGAATAGAAATGTAGTTGGGCTATATTCGGACTTTTGTGTACAGGTCTGGTCACCACATTACTAGAAAAATGTGGTGGCCTTGGAGAGAGCACAAAAATGGTTTACCAGAATTTTGCCTGGTTTGGAAGATAATAGCTAAGACAAGAGATTGGACAAACTTGATTTGTTTTCACTTGAACACCAAAGGATAGGTTGCAACCTGATGGAAGTTTACAATATTATGAGAGGCATGGATAGAATAGATAGCATCAGACTTTTTCCCAGGGTAGAAATATCAAGTACAAGGTGATCTAGATTTAAGGTAAAAGGGGATAAGTTTAAAGATGATGTGAGAGGCAAGGTTTTTTACTCAGAGGGTGCGAAGTGCCTGGAATGTGCTGCTAGAGATGGTGGTGGAAGCAGATACAAAAGAGGCATCTCAACAGAAACATGAATAAGCAGGGTTTAGAGGGATATGCACCGCATAGAGGCAAAAGTTTTTAGTTTAGGCAGGTATCATATGTTGATGTCATTTTGCTGTACTGTTCTTTATATTTTGTGTTTCAGGTTTCTCTTCCTCACTGGCTGGTCCCTCTTTTCATATAAGCTTATCTTTCCAATTGAGTTTATGTCATAAATGTTATGACAAAATCATCAATGGCAACAAAACTACAATGGTAACTGGTATCTACAGCCCCATTCCCCCATCACCCATATTTTGCTTCTTATACTGTCACATCTGATACCAAGTGTGGTATAGACTTTGCTACAGAGTTGACGACAACTAAGTAGATTTCTTGACCACATCCTACAAAACCATCTCTTTCACCTGAATTCACCTGTTCCAAACATAAGCCAACAAACTGTAGCTCATCATGATAATGGATCACAGCTCTGAATTACTGACAGGCATATTGAACTTCAGTAAAATATGCTATTTTGATTTGCTTTTAAAAGGAACTTTCAAACCAAAAATGGCTGAGGATAAAATGCAGTGACTACCTGAAAAATTCCTTTGTGGATTACACTTAGCTTTGAAAGAGACCATGGAACATCACACCCAGAACCCAAAATCTCCAGACCAGCTGCTTAACTACCAGAGACAACACAACCCAAGCATCCAACTTAATGGCAGCAACATTTCACCATCTCCTCCACATGAACAAACCAAGGACTGATGTGTAATCATTGTTAGCAGTTATATTTTTACTCACTTCTCATTTGCAATTTGTGCATATCAAATCTTACATTTCCTCACGTTTTGTTCATAAACTCACAGATGCTCTAACTCAGAAAAACCAGGTTAAATTGTTTTTTTTTAAATGGATACTGTATATTTTAATTGTGAAAGGTATCCACAGGGGAAGGGATCCTTTGCTTTAAGTTGACTTTATTGTGATTGAAAAGAGAGGGAAAAATAAAGAAAGGGAACCAGTTCCTGCCTTCTTATTTGGGGTCATGATGAATTGAAGTCCCTCATCTGTGCAGTAATAATAATATGATTCATCTTTATCTTTGTCCAGCCCTAACCAGTCAATTGCCAACCAGTACATTTAGCATTTATGTTCAGCTCCCAACCATACAGCAGCAACTATCTTAGCTTAAAGTGCATAATTTTGTCCATTGCTTTTTTAAAGCATTGTTCACAGTACCTTCAAATGTACTTTCGTCTCTTCCTAAAATGGCAACTCTGGAACACTGACAACTAATGTCCATTGCACAAGATCACTAAAAGCATGTTTGTTTTACATTTCAATAGTCAGCATTTTCCTTACAAATGCTTCCAGATCATCCGACTTCAAAGCTGAGATAATTTATTCATGATCAAGGAGTCAGACACCATCCAGTACAAAGCACCTCACTTGTTAATCTAATCGCTTCACAACCAGTTCACAGTGGCAACAATGCTTACCATATATAGCGTGAATGCAGCAAATCACCAAAGGCTTCTTTGGAAGCACCCATATCTAGGCCAAGATCCACAGACAGGATTACCACATCCTGTTTGTTCTCCTCCAAGACTGAACTGGGAAATAAATCACCATTCCTTCACAGTTCCGGAGTTCAAAACTTCAAATGTCCTCACTAACAGCATTGTGGGTGTACCGACACCAACAATGGGTCATGATGGAGCTCGCCATTTTGTTTTGAAGGGCAATTAAGAATGGGTGAAAATTGCCAGCCTTGACAGAGATACACATATTGCATGAAGGAACAGAAATAAAAAAACGATAGTCTTCTTAAGCACTTAAATTCCTTTAACATCGGTAATATTGATAACTTTAATATTAACTATAATATCTATCAGAAAGACTGTCTATTCCACTGCTGTAAAATCATCCACCTCTATTCCTTCCTCACACACACAAAATTGTATACACTTATATCCAGCAGTTCCACACTAGGTGGGTATGATATACTGTGTAGTAATAAAATAAAATAAAAACAACACATATATAGAGCTTGAGGGGTAAGGGACAGCACTGTGAGGAAAAAAAACAGAGTTGACTATAAAGGCCATACCTGTATCATTAATCTTGGGCATTAACGGATGGAACAATAAAAAGGTGATTCTGGAAAAATTCCAACAAATTGGAAAACCACAAGTGTAACACCACTATTTAAGGAGGGAGAAAGACAGAAAGAAGGAAACTAAGGGCAGCTAACCTAACATCTGTCATTGGAACAACTGTTAGAATCAATTTTTAAGAATAGTCACAGGATATTTTGAAAATCATTATATGATCAAGCAGAGTCAACATGGTTTTATGAAACAGCAATTTATTAGAGTTCTTAGAGGTTACAACTGGCAGGGTGAATGAATGGGAACCAGATGTAGAAGGACATGCTTGCACAAAGATATAGATAGTTTAAGCGAGTTGACAGAAATTTGGCAGATAAAGGTTAATGTGAGAAACCATGAGGTCAGAGGGAATAGTAGAAAAGCAGATTATTCAGGTAGTGAGATACTGCAGAATGCCACACTGTAGAGGAATCTGGAAGTCCTCAGCCACAAATCACAAGACATCAGCATGCTGATAAAGCAATAATTATGAAGGCAAATGGGATTGCTAAGCTTCTATTGCAATATGGATAGAATGTAAAAATAAGTACTGCATTTGCTACAACAGTATAGGCCATTGGTGAAGCTACAGCAAGGTACTGCATACAGTTTTGAAACATCCTTTACTGAGGGATATGGTTGCATTGGAGATAGTTTAGCAAATGCAAAAACTTATGCTGAATTAATAAATGTTTGCCAAGCATAATGTTTTCAAATTCACTATAAATGTGCAAAGCATAATAAAACATTACTTCTCAATATGATGTGAGAATAAATCAGCTCAAATTATTTATATTATCTGCTTTAATGACATTCAATGTATTCAATAAATAATCCTTTTGAGTAAATGGAATCCATCTGATTTTCCTTATTACTCAAGCTTTCTAATGTTCAACTTGTGTTATTTCCATTATTTGCACACTCCAACATATTTTGCTTTTAATACTACATAATCGACTGCTGTACATTTACAGGTCAAGTATCTTCTATTTTTAGTGAGCAGTGCTCAATGTAGTCTCTTAAACAAAGCCCCTCTGGTTGTGCTTTGAAAACACTCACCACAGTAAGATATCGAAGGCCAAGCGCAAGACCATATTTACCAGAATCAACATTTGAAATGCAGGCGCAAGCCGTAAACATTTTTCTGTTTGTTAATTCTAAAGGATGGAAATTTGGTGGCAGCAAATGATCAAATTTCTATAACATGCTCCTCGCCAGTGTAATTCTTGTGCTGGAATGTTGAAAAACATGTCAAACCACACTTCAAAAAAATCAAGGATCTTAAGAAGAGGGAAAAGGAGGGAGAGGGAAAAGAAGGGAAATAATTTCATTAGCCTGAAATCAAAATTAAAAAGTACATTCCAATCTGTAAAACTCAAAAATAGCAAAACAAATACCTTTGCTTACAAAACTACCTTGGTTCTCACATATTTGAGGATTACAAAAAAAAGACCTAAAACACAATCTTGGTTAAAACTATCATGACTGTGGTCACAGTTGTCCCAATAAACCAACAGGATTAATTGGAAGCACACTAGCTTTTGGAGCGCCACTCCTTCATCAGGTGATAGTGAGGACACAACTGTAAGGCACACAATTTATAGCAAAAATCTACAGTGTGATGTAACTGAAATTATACACTGAAAAATATCTTGATTGTTTGTTGAGTATTTCATCTATTCAAATACCATTATAGTTTCACTTCTTTCATGTGTAAATCACAAAACTTTTTTTTAAAAGTTGCATTCTCAGGTTAGCTGTAACAATTGGTGTTAGCTAGACAATATGTTGAAGGAAGGTGTTAGCCCCATGTGTTCTCTGTCTATGCCATGATGTTTAGATTGATTCTAATCTAAAAAGTGAGATAACAGAGTTGTACATGAATTCATGCAGTTTTTGAGCAAAGTACAATGTAACTCTGCAAGTACAAATTCACCCCACAAACGTATATGTGTGCATGCGGGTCTTTGTGTATGTTTGTGTGTGTGCCTGTCTGTCTGGGTTGGGGGTTGTGAGTGTGAGAGAAAGTGTATATGTGTGTGTAGTGAGTGTAGTGTCTTAAGTCTGTGAGGGGGTACACGTGTGAGTGTGGGATTGTGTGTGTATGTCTGGAATGGGGGGTTGTGAGTGTTCTGTGAGAGAGAGTGTATATGTGTGTGTATGAGTGTAAAGTTGTCTAAGTCTTGCCAAGACACTGCCCACACCTCCACTGCTTGCCTTTAAACAACCGCCAAACTTCAAACAAATCATTGTGCGTAGCAAGCTGCCCAGCATTCAGGACAACTCCATACAACCTTGTCACGGTAGGTGCTGCAAGATGTGTCAGAGTGTGGATATGGATACCACCATTACACGTGGGGACACCTCCCACCATGTACAAGGCAGGTCATCATGTGACTCAGCCAACGCTGTTTATCTTATACGTTGCAGGCAAGGATGCCTTGAGGCATGGTACATTGGGGAAAGTGAGCAAAGGCTATGGCAACGGATGAATGGGCACCGCACAAGAATCAACAGACAGGAGTGTTCCCTCCCAGTTGGGGAACACTTCAGCAGTCCAGGACATTCAACCTCTGACCTTCAGGTGACCATCCTCCAAGGCAGACATCGGGACAGGCAGCAGTGAAAAGTGGCCGAGCAGAGGCTGATAGCTAAGTTCCATACCCATAGGGAGGGCCTCAACCGGGACCTTGGGTTCATGTCACACTACAGGTGACCACCATTGCACTATACACACACACAGACACTCCTAAACACACACACACGCACACACTCCTATATACACACATACACACAGACACGCACACAGACACTCACACACACCCTTACAGACACACACACTCCCACAGGCATCCTCTCAGAGACTTAGACCACTTTACACTCATGCACACACATATACACTCTTTCTCACAGACACTCACAACCCACCATCGCAGACACACACACTCCCACGCTCACATGTGCACCCCGTCACTGACTTAAGACACTCTACACTCACTACACACACATGTACACTCTCTCTCATACTCACAACTCCCAACTCAGATAGACACACACACAGGCAGACACAAAGACCCACATGCACACATAGTGGCATGGTGGTACAGTGGTTAGTACTACTGCCTCAAAGCACCAGAGATCCTAGGTTCAATTCCTGCCCCAGACAACTGTCTGTGTGGGTTTCCTCTGGGTGCTCCAATTTCCTCCCACAGTCTAAAGATGGGCAGGTCAGGTGGATTGTTCAGGGATGTGTAGGTTAATGTACCCACTTCTGATAATAGCTCATACCATTCTCTGTGTAAACATGTTATCCCTCAAGTTCCTTTTGGGCGGCACGGTGGCACAGTGGTTAGCCAGAGACTAACTGGCTGCCTCACAGCGCCAGAGACCCGGGTTCAATTCCCGCCTCAGGCGACTGACTGTGTGGAGTTTGCACATTCTCTCCGTGTCTGTGTGGGTTTCCTCCGGGTGCCCCGGTTTCCTCCCACAGTCCAAAGATGTGCAGGTCAGGTGAATTGGCTATGCTAAATTGCCTGTAGTGTTAGGTAAGGGGTAGATGTAGGGGTATGGTTGGGTTGCGCTTCGGCGGGGCAGTGTGGACTTGTTGGGCCGAAGGGCCTGTTTCCACACTGTAAGTAATCTAATCTAATATATTTTGTGGGGTGAATTTGTACTTGCAGAGTTACATTGTACTTTGCTCAAAAACTGCATGAATTCATGTACAACTCTGTTATCTCACTTTTTAGATTAGAATCAATCTAAACATCATGGCATAGACAGAGAACACGGGGGCTAACACCTTCAACATACTGTCTAGCTAACACTAATTGTTACAGTTAAACTGAGAATGCAACTTTTAAAAAAAGGTTTTGTGATTTACACATGAAAGAAGTGAAACTATCATGGTATTAGAATAGATGAAAGACTCAACAGACAATCAAGGTATTTTTCAATGTATAATTTCAGTTACATCACACTGTAAATTTTTGCTATAAATTCTGTGCCTTACAACTGTGTCCTCCACTATCACCTGATGAAGGAGCGGCACTCCGAAAGCTAGTGTGCTTCCAATTAATCCTGTTGGACTATAATTTGGTGTTGTGTGATTTTTAACTTTGTACACCCCAGTCCAACACCGGCATCTCCAAATCACGTCCCAATAAATCTTCAAGATGTTTAATAACATTTTTGAACAGGTTGACTTGAAAATATCTACAATTTCTGAAGAAAATTGGTCTTGTTATATGCTTAATGTTTGACAGCAAGGCTGTAGCTAGGGAATAAAAACACAGATTATTGGAGTTTCACATTACTCTTTAGGTTTTCCACTTCTAATTTGATGTGGTTTAACCTGTAAATCCAAACCTCTACATCTTAGCTGTAAAAACGTTCAACTTATCAGCTGACTGACTTTACTTTTTAGCAAGTCATTCCTTCTGCCTTTCTAGACAGGAATACCATGCTGTCAACCCTCCCTTAGCTCAAGAAAATAGCATGGCATGATTATGTTATCTCAGTAAAAATAGATAGGACTGCAGGAACAGAACTGAAGACAAGTTGCTTAATGAAACGATAAGATATGATGGCTGCACACACACAGAAGTATTCTTTAGCTTTCTTAATAGTTGCTGAAATTCTGAAAGTGGTTGTTAACGCTCAAATTATTCATCAGCTTCAATGTTCTTTCATGGCAGGAATGATTAGCAGCATATCTTGCAGCACTGCTTATCTTACTACCTGTGTTGCCCATTTTTCTCTGATCTATAATGCCTGTGAGTCTTCCACATCATAAAACTTGGCACATACATTTCCCCTTATGTTATTATATGCTGCCCAATTATCTAGTTTCCACTCAAAGTTTCCGTTGTTGTGCCTGCACAACAAATAATCATGTTTTTGGACTCTAGCTGTTCATTTTGAACCAAGGAGGTCCGTGCTTGTAGGTGTTCACAGATGGAGTTAACTCTTTGCAGTTTGATATGGATGAATACATGCTAGTTTTTATGTAAAATTAATTCATGAGCTGTAGGTATCATTGGCAAGGTCAGCATCCCCAACTTTAATTTGCTTTCAGTTGCCAAGGAACCCAACGGCTGGAATTCCCTCTCTCAATATCTCTTCCTTTTTTTCAAGGATCTTAAATACAACCCTCTTTCCCAAATCGGCTCTAACATTTCCTTATCTAGCTGGGTTAGATAACACTCCTGTGAATTACATTGGAAGGTTTTACTTTGGAATATTAAAGACACTATATAAGTGTAATATCTTGTTGTTTTAATTTAGAATCAATCAGGATGGAGCCACACATGTATGAGATGAGGCAAGCTACAGGTTTCCATGTCTAACACACATTTTAAAAAAAAGTTGTTTCACGAATGACACTCAGGCAACTGCGTAGTAACTTTTGGTACCAGGTTTTGCTTCATTTTGTTTCAGGGTTTCCAGCTTTAATTTGCAACAATTAGGAAGGGCACAGAGCAAGAAGGTTTGAGCAGGAAAGCAGACCCTGTGGAACAAAAATAGGTATCTTTACAGCAAGAAGATTCAAGGAGAATGGGAGAGCAGATAGATGATTTCTTCAACCAGATGGAAACTACAGGCTTAATTCCATAAAGGTTCTCTGTTTTCCTAGCTTAGCCTTTTCTTTCCAAGCATGAAGGGAAATTATGATTCAAGTGGAATAACAAAACCTTGCTTTATATTCTTTGGGACATCTGTAGGCTTAAATCATATATTACATTTCAAAATGGAATTCAAGTTCTCTAAAAATGGGATTTGAACTTACATTTTCTGTGATATTTGCTTAAGACTATGAAGAACTTGTCCAGCATCAAAATGACATGACTGAACAGCTGACCCACCATCTTTCCCTCTTTCCAAGAACTTCTGAGATTTCATGACTGCTTCTCCTTTGTATAAATGACAAACTTTATTCATTATCTGGTTGAAGAGTGTGGTGCTGGAAAAGCACTGCCAGACAGGCAGCATCTGAGGAGCAGGAGAGTCTATGCTTTGAGCGTAAGCCTCATTCCTGATGAAGAGCTTATGCGCAAAACATCAATTCTCCGGCTCTTCTGATGTGCCTGACCAGCTGTGCTTTTTCAGCATCACACTCTTCTACATCAGTTATAGATCAGAGGCAGTAGCATAGTGGTAATGTCGCTGGACTAATAAGCCAAAATCCCAGAATAATGTTATAGAATCATAGAGATGTACAGCATGGAAACTAACCATTCAGTCCAACTTGTCCATGCCGACCAGATATCCAAAATTAATCTGGTCCCATTTGCCAGCACTTGACCCATATCCCTCCAAACCCATTCCACTCATGCACGCATCCAGATGCCTTTTAAATGTTGTAATTGCACCAGCCTCCTCCACTTCCTGTGGCAGCTCACTCCAGACATGCATCACCCTCTATGTGAAAAAGTTGCCCTTTAGGTCATTTTAAAATCTTTCCCCTCTCACTCTAAATCTATGCCCTCTAGTTCTGGACTCCCCCACCCCAGGGAAAATATCTTGTCTATTTACCCTATTCATGCCAATCATGATTTTATAAACCTCTATAAGGTCACCCCTCAGCTTCTGACATTCCAGGAAAAACAGCCCCAGCCTATTTAGCCTCTCCCTACAGCTCAAACCCTGGCAACATCCTTGTAAATCATTCTGAACCCTTTCAAGTTTCACAATATCCTTCTGAGAGCAGAGAGACAAGAATTGCATACAATATTCCAAAGTGGTCTAACCAATGTCCTGTACAGCTGTAACATGACCTCCCAATGCCTACATTCATTGCTCTGACCAATAAAGGAAAGCATACTAAAAGCCTTCTTCATTATCCTATCTACCTACGACTCCACTTTCAAGGAACTATGAACCTGCACTCCAAGGTTTGTACAGCAACATTCCCCAGGACCTTATCATTAAGTGTATAAGTCCTGCCTTGATTTGCCTTTTGAAAGTGCAGCACCTCACATTTATTTAAGTTAAACTCCATCTGCAACTCCTCGACCCATTGGCCCATTTGAGTAAGATCCCGTTATACTCTGAGGTAGCCTTCTTTGCTGTCCAGTACACCTCTAATTTTGGTGTCATCTGCAAACCTACTAACTATACCTCCTATGTTCTCTTTCAAATCATTTATATAAATGATGAAAAGCAATAAACTGAGCAGCAATCTTTGTGGCACACCATTGGTCACAGGCCTCCAGTCTGAAAGGTAATCCTCCACCACCACCCTCTGTCTTCTACCTTTTAGCCAGTTCTGTATCCAAATGGCTACTTTTCCCTGTATTCCATGTGATCTAACCTCGCTAACCAGTCTACCATGAGGAACTTTGTCGAACATCTTACTGAAGTCCACATAAATCACGTCTATTGCTCTGACCTCATCAATCCTTTTCATTACTTCTTCAAAAACACTCAATCAAATTTATGAGACATGACTTCCCATGCACAAAGCCATGCTGACTATTCCTAATCAGTCCATACCTGTCCAAATATATGTACATCCTGTCCCTCAGGATTCCCTCTACTAACCTGCCCATCACAAATGTCAGGACTGCCAGCCTACAGTTCTCTGGCTTTTCCCTAAATCTTTCTTAAGTAGTGGCACCACGTTAGCCAACCTCCAGTCTTCCGGCACCTCACCTGTGACTATCAATGACCCAAATATCTCAGCAAAGGGCCTAGCAATCATTTCCCTAGCTTCCCACAGAGTTCTAGGTACACCTTATCGGGTCCTGAGATTTATCCATCTTTGTGAGTTTCAAGACATCCAGCACCCCCTCCTCTGTAATATGGACACTTTTCAAGACATCACCATCTATTTTCTCATGTTCTGTATCTTTCATGTCCTTCTCCACTGTAAACACTGATGCAAAATACTCCTTAATATCTCCTGCGGTTCTACACATAGGCTGCCTTGCAGATCTTTGAGGGGTCCTATTCTCTCCCTAGTTACTCTTTTGTCCTTAATGTATTTTTGGAATCCCTTTAGATTCTCCTTAACCCTATTTGCCAAAGCTATCTCATGTCCCCTTTTGGTCCTCCTGATTTCCCTCTTAAGTATACCCCACTGCCTTTATATTCTAAGGATTCACTCGATCTCTGCTGCCTATATCTGACATATGCTTCCTTCTTTTTCTTGACAAAAACCTCAATTTCTCTGGTCATCTAGCATTCCCTACACCTATCAGCCTTGCTTTTCATCCTAACAGGATTAAGAGTCTTTCTTTCTGAAGGCAGGAGTAGATAGAATCTTGGTAAGATAAGGGAAGAAAAAATTAATCGGGGCTTTAGATTGTGGACTTTGGAACACAAACAAAATCAGCCATGATCTTATTGAATGGTGGAGCAGGCATGAAGGACCAAATAGCCCATTTCTGTTCCTAATTCATATGTTCTGTAGTCTTCCAGTTTTAAACTGCAACTAAATTCCATCCAAAGAACACATATGTTCTGAGAACATGGATCCGAATCTGCAATTCAAAAAGCTACCAATGGCTACCACATACTGGCTGTCGCTAAAAACCCATTGAGTTAATTGATGCCCAATAAAGAAGAAAACCTTCCATCCTTACCTGGTCTGGCCTATATCTGTTGCCATACGCATATCCATTTTGGTTATCTCTTAACTGTCCACTGAGATGGCCTCGCAAACTATTCAATTTGATGGGAATTAGGGATGGCCAACAGCCAGTGCACTGACATCACATTAATGAATTTTACAAATGCTGTGAAACTTCATGGTTAAAAGCACAATTCCATTCAAGCTCTCAATCTTCATGTCAGGTCAGTGAAGCTTATGATAGGATTAAAATTCAAACCCATCATGCAATTGCTTTCTTACTCAATCTCTGGTCTCAAGTTTCACTACTTTGCAAAAGTCTCATTTATGCACATCTTAAGTTTATGATTTTTTCCAAGTTGCAAACGTCCATTCCACATACTCCTCTGCTTTTCAATTTCTAAGGTGGTACCAGCATGGTAGGTACGTGTCATCAGAACCCATCACTCCAGGCCAGCAGCATTGTTTTCTCCCTGTAGCTTTTGCGTTTTTACTTTTCTTTTTCATTTCTTCTTCCTCTTCGAGGCTGGAGTGGTATTGGTGGTGCAGTGGCTGCAGCATCAGCAGTGTGGACCTGGAATCCTGGTGATGCCCAGAGCATGGACCTCTCGCAGCATAGGCCCAGAGTGTTGCTGTTCCTGGAGTGGGGACTCCTTAAGGACCAGAACAGCTTGCAGAGACCTTGTAAAGCCCCTGGAGCCATTAGATTAGATTAGATTAGATTAGATTCCCTACAGTGTGGAAACAGGCCCTTCAGCCCAACAAGTCCATACTTACCCTCTAAAGAGTCACCCACCCAGACCGTTTCCCTCTGACCAATGCACCTAATGCTATGGGCAATTTTTAATATGGCCAATTCACCTGACCTGCACATCTTTGGACTGTGAAATCATTTCTTTTTATCTTTATTGCATTTCAAAATGGCACCGGATTATGGCGACAATACACTTTTCACTGTATTTTTGAAATATATGTGACAATAAATAAATCATTATCTCATTCTTCATATTCTTGCTATAACAGAATCAGGACTCATCACAGCATTTTCTACTCTGCCTTAGGGGTAGAGCCTGATAAGTATGGAACTCCTCACCCTTCTAAAATATTTAAGGTGTTAAACTCCAAGCATGACACTGTCTAACCAACTACCACTTCTTTAATTTGGTTCCAGTTGTTCTTTATCAGATTATAGCGTCAATCTTCTGCATTCTTCAACTATTTTAAAACTTGATTACTCTTATTCTATCCAGTTCAACATGCTCATCAATTCTGTTCTTACTGCCCCACATTTGTTGCCACAAAGTTTGAGGTTACTTTAATCTAAAATGCCTCCTTACCTCGGAGCTACTAAACATCTTAATTTCCTGAAACCTGCTGTACCAGCTGAAAACAGACATTTTTAATAGACCTTCCTTACCTCTCTTCCTCATAAATCTATAAACACTTTGAGGGCATTGTGTGTTAAAAAGTTAATAAATAAATGAAAATGGGTGCTGTTTTTCAAAGATTTCAGCTTTGGAACTTTCCAGCATTACAAGCCTGGCTCTTTGTTAGATTTTTCAACAAACAGTTGGGGCAATTTTCATTTTAAAACCGATGGATTGTGATGGACCAATTGCTTTGCACAGTAGAAATTGTTCCATAAAATGATTGAATATTGCTGAAAGCATTCACCTAAGATAGTCACAGCAAGTTTAAAATACCACTAGACGATAAAGACTTTATACATTTTAACCATTCAGTATGCATTTAAGTTATATGTAAGAGTATATTTAATTTCAAATTGCTCTTGGATCAACTTCTGCAACTGCAATCAATTATGAGTATGTGTGGAAACAGGGCATAGGTGAAATATGTTTAAAATCCATCGAAAGTAACAAAGTTTAGATGAACATACTTTAAATTTAATTTTATACTTAATAAGTTATCATTGTTAAATTAATGGAAAACTATTTGGAAGTACTTATTAACATGCCACTAAAAATGAAAAAGATCCAAAGAGCCATTTGATGATTCAGCAATAACTCATAAATGAATCTCAAAGTGAAAGGTATAATTAAATAACTTCTCTGTTCAATCTAAAAATATTTTTTGTGAAAGAACAGAATTATCTTTTCACCTTTAAAGTTTCAAAGATAAAAACCTATGTTAAAAAACCTCATTAAACGAGCAGCATAGGGCACTTGCCTAGATGCCTTAATAACAGCAAGTTTAAAATATTGAGTTACTAAAATATGTTGCAGCATGCTAGCATTCCTCAGTGTTGTGAAATACATTTTACAGTTGTAGTGGGTCTATTCAACAAAGAAAATCGCCAGTCTTTTAATACAAGTTAATAGAAAATCCACTGTCACTCTATGTAGTTATAAATAAATGATCAATAATTCCGATCAATTCCTTGCACTCACACAATTAACTCTATCAAAGACTGCTATCAAACAACTGTGTGAAAGGAAAGAATTTCCAAATTATCCAGTTTACTTCTTAAATATTATTAAGACTTATTGCAGTTGAACCACTTAATGAATTATGATGTATACTTACATCAATTAAATATTCATTTACTGCAAAATTCAATTATATTAATACAGTTTTACTAAGTCTATTCACTGGCATTTTCATCTAGTTCCACAGAAATTAACTTATCTTAAATATTAACTTCTAAATATCTTTAATCATCTTCAAAAGATAATTCTGAATATGACCTCATTCTCTCCTTCCTTCCATTTCAACAATTCTACCTTTTAGAGTGCAACTTTTCTTCTGTGCAGTAACATGTGTTACTTGCACTTGCTGTGCTTTATTCAGGGTACCTTCACTCCCCGTCCTCTGCAGCTTTTCACCCAAGCTGCCTGTCTTTGATCTGTAGCTGGAATCTTCTTTATTTATTGCAGATAGCTTAGAAGTTGTACTGACTGATGAAGGTCTGGCCAGTCGCGATGGCTTGGACATTGTTCTCTGTCCTACTCCTTCTATCCTTCAATACGCTCTGTATACAAATTTTACCATCCAGAAAAAAATCCTGCAGGCATCTGCTAGATGCAAGCCATCAGCGTAGTGTGTATGGTTCAACTGAGCTGAAATGCAGTGGAACAGTTCAACATCACTAACAGAAACAAAAAGGCACTGTGTGATTTCACAGACAGTTTATCAGACCTGTGGAATGTGGATGTATTGAGATGAAGCCGATGACTTGTCTGCTGTTGGTGGGTTTCACCACGCACCACGAACAGATGCTCTGTCAGATATTATTAAACCCTCCGGCAAGTAGAGACTAGACACTGGGCAGCACCAAAGCATACCAGAAATTTCACCTTCACCGGCCTCCTCAGGTACGACAGGAAAAATAAACCAGATGTAAAGTCAGAAAGCAATGGATCATCATTTATTTTGACAGTCCAGCTCTCACAATCAGCTACAAAGTTGTTCAAAATATCTTCTGTTTCTGTAATTGGCAGTTAGGATTTAGTCTATAATTATTGAATGCTTGCATCTGTCAAGATTCACTTGCTGACAGTTACACAAATGCTATTGAATGTAGCCATACTAGTCATTCCAGATCAATTGAAAACATTTAGTCAAAACCATATGCAGTTAGACTTTTAAGACAAAGAATCATAATTGTTCTACTGATCACACAATTATTTTCTTAATGATCTGCTCTGCAGCACAAAAATCTCTTGGAAAACTTAAAGAAAGTTGCAGAATTACAGAATTGCTATCACACAAAGGGAGGCAGTTCAGCCCATCTCGTCTGCACCAGCTCTCCTAATGAGTAATTCTCCTTCTTTCATCCTGTATTCCTGAACATTCTTTCTTTTCAGATAAATGTAGTGTCCTTTTGAATACTTCAACAAAAACTGCCTTTACTAAGTTGTGTGGAAATTCAAGCACTCTGAATTTATAAACTTTTGACACAAGGAATGTCAAACCATCAAAAGTAACAGTTTCATCATAAAGCCACAACTTCGTACACCTATATTGTATAGATCAAGTAGCACCACCTATTAATAACATATAAAATTCATAACAGCTGTAAACTCATGGAAAATGAATGATTGTCCAAAATTACCACAGTGGCAAGGTGGGCTTCATAATAACGTAGTTCAACAAACTGTATCGCAAACTGTTGAAAACCAACATCATCATAGTGTCTTTCCAGATAGCTTCAGAGTGCCATCTGGTTTCTAATAGTCAATTTTTGCTTCAAGGCTTCAGAAACACATAAATAAAATAAAAACTATTGTTATATAAAATATTATAAGAACATCTTTCAGTAGAGAGAGTTTTATTATTTGTGATTTTTTGAGGAAAGTAATGATCCAGGTTGTTTTGAATAACAACATTGCATCAACTTTAATGTTCAACTCCTATATTTTAATACTGCACCAATAGTTTGCTTTAGATTAGATTCCCCAGTGTGGAAACAGGCCCTTCGGCCCAACAAGTCCACACAACCCTCTGAAGAGCAACCCACCCAGACCCATTCCCCCACATTTACCCCTGACTAATCCACCTAACACTACAGGCAATTTAGCATAGCCAATTCACCCAACCTGCAGATCTTTGGATTGTTGGAGGAAACCAGAGCACCCGGAGGAAATCCACACAGACACGGGAGAATGTATAAACTCCACACAGACAGTTGCCCAAAGTGGGAATTGAACCTGGGTCCCTGGCACTGTGAGGCAGCAGTGCTAACCACAGAGCTACCATGCCACCCTAAAGTAACCAGCATTGATTCAGCAATCCAGTGTAGACTTGAAATGCTGGTTTCAGATGATGGGGCAACAGAAGCAAAGAAAATCATAATTCACACAAGATGTTTTGAATTCACTGAAATCTCAAAACTAAGTTTCAAGACTAATTTTCATTTCTACTCATTAAAATACATCAATCTCAGCTCCTTGTATGAAATACTGCTTTTGTGAGGTGTGGAAGGCAAACAAAGTCCAATATAGAAAAAAAAATTATACTCCCTGTTTACTTTTAAGAAAACATAACTTGAAAGGGGAAGAATGTTTTTTTTTAAAAAAGCCACAAATGTAAGAATACAACCTTTTATCAAATGCACTCAAATGAATTGCTGCCTTCCTATGCTGCACCAGAAACTTGTCATTGCTCATTTAACAATCATAAATGTATTTTTAAAATTGTTTTGCATGTCAAGTAGATGTTTGATAAATACTAATTGAAAACTGGCCCCTTTCGACCTTCCATGACTATTTTCAAATATTTTACCAGGAAAAGGTCACAGGAGCAATTCCATCAAATAGGATGTGACTGACTAAATTTTAAGAACCACTGTTGCATGAAGATAGAGAAACTAATTTATTTTGTAACAGATTAATGTTGAATCTTGGCATGATTGCACAAGAATGTTCATAGAAGTCAATAACCTGAGCGATTTCCTTGTCATCAATATTAGCATGACATTAAACGGTCAAGACAAAAATATTCCACAAACATCTGTTTCCATGCTGTACATCTCTATGACTCTATATGCAAATCAATATAAACTTAGACCTGCAAGCACAAAGACAGAAACATGAATGAACAGCTGACGACTGACAATGGATTTCTGAGGGTTTTATGCACTCATAGCCTTTTATCATTAGTTTGAAGGGCTGCCAGGACTTTTTTAAATATATCATTAAATGAACCAATAAACTGTATTACTGGAGGGATGCAGAATGTATGCTTGACTGCACAGCAACCATTCCTTCAAGGGTCAGGAAAGAGCAAGAGTTAATGATGTAAATACAGGTTAATGTGCTTTCCTTTCTGAAGATGAACAGTACCGCTAAATGTATTAGAAATATGCTTTAAAAAGAAAACCCATGACATTAGTTAGATCCAAAAACTATTCCAAGTATCTCCTTTTAAATAAAGCAGAGAGAATGATCTTCAGAGCTGCTCCCTTGCAAGGCAGCATTATGTTTTGGAAAATGATCAACTTCTTCTCCAAGTAAAAAAAATCAAATATTTACCCAAATATTATTTTATAATTATTACGAATAAGAAGGCCTATTTTCCAATTTGGAAAATATAGTGTTAATTCTGACAATGGTAACTTAACATAGAACATTACAGCGCAGTACAGGTCCTTCGGCCCTCAATTTTGCGCTGACCTGTCATACCAATCTGAAGCCCATCTAACCTACACTATTCCATGTACATCCATATGCTTGTCCAATGACGACTTAAATGTACTTAAAAGTTGGCAAATCTACTATCATTGCAGGCAAAGCATTCCATACCCTTACTACTCTCTGACTAAAGAAACTACCTCTGACATCTGTCCTATATCTATTACCCCTCAATTTAAAGCTATGTCCCCTCGTGCTCGCCGTCACCATTCTTGGAAAAACACTCTTCCTGTCCACCCTATCTAACCCTCTGATTATCTTGTATGTCTCTATTAAGTCACCTCTCAACCTTCTTCTCTCTAACGAAAACAGCCTCAATTCCCTCAGCCTTTCCTCGTAAGACCTTCCCTCCGTACCAGGCAACATCCCCAGTAAATTTCCTCTGCACCCTTTCCAAAGCTTCCACATCCTTCTTATAATACGGTGACCAGAACTGTACACAATACTCCAAGTGGGCCACACCAGTGTTTTGTACAGCTGTAGCATAACCTCATGGATCCGGAACTCAATCCCTCTATCAATAAAAGCTAAAACACTGGTTGCCTTCTTAACAACCCTATCAACCTGGGTGGCAACTTTCAAGGATCTGTGTACCTGGACACCGAGGTCTCTCTGCTCATCTACACGACCAAGAATCTTACCATTAGCCCAGTAATTTGCATTCCGGTTACTCCGATCAAAGTGAATCACCTCACACTTGTCCACATTAAACTCCATTTGCCACCTCTCAGCCCAGCTCTGCAGCTAATCTATGCCTCTCTGTAACCTACAACATCCTTCGTCACTATCCACAACTCCACCAACCTTAGTGTCGTCTGCAAATTTACTACCCCACCCTTCTACACCCTCATCCAGATAGTTTATAAAATGACGAACAGCAGTGGACCCAACACCAACCCTTGCGGTACACCACTAGTAACTGGACTCCAGGATGAACATTTCCCATCAACCACCACCCTCTGTCTTCTTTCAGCAAGCCAATTACTGATCAAAACTGCTACATCTCCCACAATCCCATTCCTCCACATTTTGTACAATAGCCTACTGTGGGGAACCTTATCGAACGCCTTGCTGAAATCCATATACACCACATCAACCGTTTTACTCTCATCTACCTGCTTGGTCACCTTCTCAAAGAACTCAATAAGGTTTGTGAGGCACGACCTACCCTTCACAAAACTGTGCTGACTATCCCTAATCAAATTATTCTTTTCTAGATGATTATAAATCCTATATCTTATAACTTTTCCAACACTTTACCAACAACTGAAGTAAGGCTCACTGGTCTATAATTACCAGGATTGTCTCTACTCCCCTTCTTGAACAGGGGAACCACATTTGCTATCCTCCAGTCTTCTGGCACTATTCCTGTAGACAATGACGATTTAAAGATCAATGCCAAAGGCTCGGCAATCCCCTCCCTGGCTTCCCAGAGGATCCTAGGATAAATCCCATCCAGCCCAAGGGACTTATCTATTTTCACACTCTGCAGGATTTCTAATACCTCTTCCTTGTGAACCTCAATCACACCTAGTCTAGTAGCCTGTATCTCAGTAATCTCCTCGATAACATTGTCGTTTTCTAGAGTAAATACTATTGAAAAATATTTATTTAGTGCTTCCCCTATCTCCTCTGACTCCACACACAACTTCCCACTACGATCCTTGATTGGCCCTAATCTTACTCTCGTCATTCTTTTATTCCTTAATTACCTATAGAAAGCCTTAGGGTTTTCCCTGATCCTAACCGCCAACAACTTCTCATGTCTCCTCCTGGCTCTTCTGAGCTCTCTCTTTAGATCTTTCCTAGCTACCTTGTAACCCTCAAGCGCCGTAACTGAGCCTTCACATCTCATCCTAATATAAGCCTTCTTCTTCCTCTTGACCAGAGATTCCACTTCCTTCATAAACCACGGCTCCTGTGCTCTACAGCTTCCTCCCTGCCTGACAGGTACATACTTATCTAGGACACACAGTAGCCTTTCCTTGAATAAGCTCCACATTTCTAATGTGCCTGTCCCCTGCAGTTTCCTTCCCCATCCTATGCTTCCTAAATCTTGCCTAATCGCATCGTAATTGCCTTTCCCCCAGACGTAACTCTTGCCCAGTGGTATACACCTATCCCTTTCTATCACTAAAATAAACATAACAGAATTGTGATCGCTATCACCAAAGTGCTCAACTACTTCCAACACCTGGCCGGGCTCATTACCCAGTACCAAATTTAATTTGGCTACACCCCTTGTTGACCTGTCTACATACTGTGTCAGGAAGCCCTCCTGTTAAATAAAAAAGGACTACTCGCTGCTAATGTAAAAAATGACCAATATAGTAAGAGCAAATAGTAGTTCTCACCAATTCACGGGTTAATTTCATGTGCAAAAGGAACCTACATTCTTGTTTGTCAAAACAGGGCTGAGTTTCTCAACAGTACTAAGCATCCACAGCACCATTCTGGATAATCACACTGTTGACTTACATTGATATAAAGGATGTCACAACAACGAAACATAGAAATGTATGCAATTTCAGCTGTTTACAGCAAGTCATCAATGAGTAGAATTTTTAACATAGTACAATGTTTTAGTTCATAAATTAATTAAAAAATTCAAATAAACGTATCATTCTATTGGATGAACTACAAAAGGTAATTACAAGCCACTGAACAAATTGCATTCTCTTATGGAATGCATGGCATGAAAACAGAAGCTAGTATAAAGTGGGAAAGTAATGAGATGTTCTTTTCAGAATCTTCCTGTAGGCTACGAAGAGAAGAAAATCCCCCTGGGCTTTGCTTCTTACAATAATCCTTGTACATAGATTAATGGAAGGAAAATCCTGCTTCGCCCTCAGTCAACGTAGCAGAAGTAATTGAACATACCAAGAATGTATTACAAATTTAAGATCATTATGCTTCAGTAGGAACCTGACACAAGTCACAAATTTACCTTGGTTTCCAACCAGAAGGAAAGAAACATACAACCACAGAAAGCAAAACTGAAACTGTTTTAAGTAAATCTGGTGGATGGATTGAATGCTTTTCCTCATCATTTTGTTATATGTAATCAGAAAAATAATTCATAGCAACTTGTTTTATTATTAGGTCACAGTGTGTAGGCATAACTGGCTGGGCCAGTATTTACTGCTTATCCCCAATTGCCCTCGAGAAGGTGGTGGTGAGCTGCCTTCTTGAAAGACTATAGACTTACAGTGCTGTCAGAAAGGTAATTCCAGGATTTTTACCCAGAGTGAGAGTGAAGAAATAGTGATATATCTCCAAGTCATGGAGGGGAACTTGGTGGTATTCTCATGCATTTGCTGTCCTTGTTCTTCTAGGTGGTAGAAGTTGCTGGTATGGAAGGTGCTGTCAAAGTAGCCTTGGTGACTTGTCTTACTGCTTCATGTAGATGCACACTGCTGCCACTGTGCATCAGTATTGGAAGTGAAGTTTGAAGCTACTACATGATGTGGCAATTAATTGGGTTGCTTTGCTCTGGATTGTGTTAAGCTTCACTCATCCAGGCAAGGGGAAAGTATTTCATCACAATCTTGACGAGTGCCTTGCAGATGGGTTGTGGGTAGCCTCTGATGAGTCAGGATTCCTAACCTCTGACCTTTCTTGAAGCCTCAGTATTTACACAGCTGATAGACTTCAGTGTTTGATCAATGGTAACCCCCAGGATGTTGGGGATTCAGTGAATGTAATGCTATTGAATGTCAATGGGTGATGGTTAGATTCTCTCTTGTTGGAATTGCTCATTTTGCCCAGGCACTTGTACAGCAAATGTTTCTTTCCACCTGTCAGCCCAAACCTAGATATTGTTCAGGTCTTGCATATCAGTTGCTTCAACATCTGAAAAGTTGCAATAGCACTGAACATTGCTTAATCATTAGCCAGCATCCCCATCTCTGACCTTATAATGAAGGTAAGGTCTTGTGAAGCAGTTGAAGATGGTTGAGCCTCAGACACCAACACTAAAGAAGACTAGCAGTGACGTCTTTGCCTGAGATGGTTGACAACTAACAACCAGAACTATCTTCAATCATGCAATCATGGAGACTTGGCTGAAAGAGGGACAGGACTAGCAGCTGAATGTCCCAGGATTTAGATGTTTCAAGTGTGATAGAAGGGCATGTAAAAAGGATGGGGGGGGGATTGCACTATTGGTAAAGGAATATCTCATAGTTGTACTGAGGGAGGATACATCAGAGGATTTGTGCAGCGAGGCAATATGGGTAAAAGTCAGGAATAGGAAACATGAAATCATAATGTTGGGGGTGTACTACAGGCCTTCCAACAGCAAGTAGGCGATAGAGGACGGGATATGTAGACAGATTTTGAAAAGATGTATAAGCTGCAGGGTTGTTGTGGTGGGTGGTTTTAACTTCGCCAATATTGACCAGGGCTCACTATGTGCTAAGGGCTTGGATGGGGCAGAATTTCTAAGGTCATTCAGCAGGGATTCTTGACACAATATGTAAATAGTCCAATCAGCGAAAGTGTTATACTGGACCTGGTTTTGGGAAATGAGCCTGGCCAGGTGAGTGAAGTTTCAGTGGGGGAGCATTTCAGAGGTAGTGACCGTAATACTGCCAGTTTTAACATACTCATAGATAGGGATAACAGCAGTCCTTGGGTGAAGGCAAACTACAACAATATTAGGCAGGAACAAGAGAATTTTGATTGGAAGCAGCTGTTTGAGGGTAAATCCACAACGGGCATGTGGGAGCATTTCAAATGATAGTTGATAAGAGTTCCTGAGCGGCACATTCCTGTGAGAATGAAGGATAGGTATGGTAAGTAATGTGAACCTTGGAGAACCAGGGATATTATCACCCTGGTCAAGAAGAAAAAGGAAGCATACAGATAGTCTCGGGGGATGGGAACTGACAAAGCCCTTGAAGTATATAAGGAAAGTGGGAAAGAACTTAATCAAGGAATTAGAAGGGCTAAAAGGGGTCATGAAAAGTCGTTAACAAACAGCATTAAGGCAAAACACAAGGCTTTGTGTACACATATAAAAAGCAAGAGGGTAGCCAGGGAAAGGGTTGGCCCACTCAAAGACAAAGGCGGATATCTATATGTGGAGCCAGATGAGGTAGGTGAGATCCTAAACAATACTTTTGGCAGATGGGTATATGAATAGGAATGGTTTGGAGGAATATGGGCTAGGTGCTGGCAGGTGGAACTAGATTGGGTTGGGATACCTGGCTGGCATGGATGGGTTGGACCGAAGGGTCTATTTCTGTGCTGCACATCTCTATGACTATTCACCACAGAGAAAGAATTGGTGGAGGATGATCTCAGGGAAGGGAGTGTGGAATTTCTAGCCAAGTTGCTATTAAAATGGAAGAGGTGTTGTGTCTTACAAAATATTAAGGTAGGTCGATCCCCAGGTCCTGATGGGTTCTATCCCTGAACATTGAGGGAGGCAAGAGAACAAATTGCTGGAGCATTGTTAGACATCTTTGTATCCTCTTTGGTCACAGGTGAGATCCCAGAGGACAATGTTATCTCATTGGTTAAGGAGGCTAGCAAGGGTAATCCAGGAAATTGTACACCTGTGGAGTCTCATGTCGGTGGTAAGGAAATTATTGGAAAATGTTCTCATATGCATTTAGAAGCAAATGGACATATTAGTGATAGACAGCATGGTTTTGTGCAGTGGAGGTTGTACTTCACTAACTTGTAGGAGAAAGTGAGGACTGCAGATGCTGGAGATCAGAGCTGAAAATGTGTTGCTGGAAAAGCGCAGCAGGTCAGGCAGCATCCAAGGAGCAGGAGAATCGACATTTCGGGAATGATTCCTGAAGAAGGGCTCATGTCCGAAACGTTGATTCTCCTCACTAACTTGGTCAAGATTTTGAGGTGACGAAAATGTTTGATGAGGAAAAAGCAGGTTAAAGCCATCGACATGGATTTAAGTAAAGCCTTTGACAAGGTCCTTTGTGGCAGACTCGTACAAAAGGTGAAGTCACATAGTATCGGGGTGAGCTGGCAAGATGTATACAAAACTGGCTTAGTCATAGGTGACAGAGGGTAGCGGTGGAAGGATGCTTTTCAGAATCGAGTGTTGTGACTAGTGGCTTTCAGCAAGGATCAGTGTCGGAACCTTGACTGTTTGTGGTCTACATAAATGGTTTGGAGGATAACGTGGCTGGTCTAATTAGTAAGTTTGCAGACGATACAAAGATTGGTTGTGTTGCAGGTAGTGAGGAGGATTGTTAGATGATAAAGCAGGATGTAATTCAGTTGGAGGCATGGGCAGAGAAATGGCAGATTGAGTTTAATCCAGACAAATGTGAGGTGATGCATTTTGGAAGGTCAAGTACAGGTGGACAGAGTGAATGGCAGAACTCTTAGAATTATTAATATGCAGAGGGATCTGAGTGTACAGGTCCACAGATTGCTAAAGGTGGCAGCGCAGGTAGATAAAAGGTAGTTTAAAAAAAAAGCCTAGAGTGTGCTTGTCTTCATTGGAAGGGGCATTGAGGATAAAGATATGGAAGTTATGCCAAAGCTTTATAGAACTTTAATTAGACTATACTTGGAATATTGTGTACAGTTACAGTCATCACACGACCAGAAGGATGTGGATGCTTTGGAGAGGTACAGAAAAGGTATACCAGGATGTTGTCTCATATGGGGGATTATAGCAATGAAGAAAGATTGGATAGACTGGTTTCAGTTTTCACTTGAATGCAAGAGGTTGAGGGTTGACTGGATAGAATTTTATAAGATTGTGAATAACATGGATAGAGTGGAAAGTACATGACTTTTTCCAGGATGGAGGGGTCAATTACTGGGGGACACAGGTTCAAGGTGCAGCGGGGAGGGAAGGAAGGTATGGCAAGGAGGGGAAGAAGTTTAAAAGAGATGCGCAAGGTAATTTTTTCACACAAAGAGTGGTGAGTGCCTGTCAGTCTGCAACACTCAGTCGGGGTCAACTCCTTCAGCTGGAAGATCAACAGGTTTCGGACCACCCAGAGAGCATCCTTCACTGAGTTGATGATCCTCCAGGCACAGTTGATGCTCGTTTCGGTGTGCGTCCCGGGGAACAGCCCATACAGCACAGTGTCCCACGTCATGGCGCTGCTCAGGACGAACCTCGACAAACACCACTGCATTCCTCTCCAGACTTCCTCTGCATAGGCACATTCCAGAAAGAGGTGTGTGACAGTCTCGTCCCCCCTGCAGCCACTTCGAGGGCAGCGTGCGGTGCGGCAGAGAGTCTGGGCGTGCATAAAGGATCTCACAGGCAGAGCCCTTCTCACCACCAGCCAAGCCATGTCTTGGTGCTTGTTGGAAAATTCTGGCGATGAGGCATTCTGCCAAATGACTTTGACAGTCTGCTCAGGGAACCGCTCGATAGGATCCACCCTCTCCTTTTCCCGAAGCGTCTCAAGGACACTGCGTGCTGACCACTTCCTGATGGACTTGTGGTCAAAGGTGTTTTTCTTCATACATTTCTCCAAGAAGGACAGGTGGTACAGAACGGTCCAACTACTCAGAGCGTTCTGCGGCAGTGAGGCCAGGCCCATCCTTCACAACACTGGGGACAGGTAGAACCTCAGTACGTAGTGACACTTGGTATTTGCGTACCGGGGATCCACGCACAGCTTGATGCAGCCACACACAAAGGTGGCCATCATGGTGAGGTTGGCATTGGGCGTGTTTTTTCCCCCAATGCCCAGGTCTTTATACATTGTGTCCCTTCGGACCCGGTCTATCTTTGATCTCCACATGAAGTGGAAGATGGCCCGGGTGACTGTGGTGGCACAGGTTCTGGCGACAGGCCAGACCTGTGCCACATATAACAATACTGACAGAACCTCACACCTGATGACCAGGTTTTTTCTGGCGATGGAGAGTGACCGTTGCTCCCATCTGCCTAGTTTCTGCCTCATTTTCCTGATCCACTCCTCCCAGGTCTTGACACACTCCCCAGCCCCACCAAACCAAATACCCAGCACCTTCAGGTGGTCAGTCCTGACGGTCAAGGGGATAGAGGATTGGTCAGCCCAGTTTCCGAAGAGCATGGCCTCACTCTTGCCTCGGTTTACCTTGGCCCCCAAGGCCCGTTCGAACTGGTCACAGATTCACATGAGTCTGTGCACGGACAGTGGATCTGAGCAGAAAACGGCGGCGTCATCCATGTACAGGGAGGCCTTAACCTGTAGGCCCCCACTGCCAGGAATAGTCACCCCTCTCAGGCTCGCATCCTTCCTGATAGACTCAGCAAATGGCTCTATGCAACACACAAACAAGATCTTACTCTATGCTACTTTCTCCCCACCCCCACCCTCCTCTCATTTATCTCTCCACCCTTCAGGCACTCTGCCTGTATTCCTGAGGAAGGCCTTTTGCCCAAAACATCAATTTTCCTGCTCCTCGGATGCTGCCTGAACTGCTGTGCTTTTCTAGCACCACTTTACTCCAGAATCTGGTTTCCAACATCTGCAGTCATTGTTTTTACCTAGGAGAGAGGGGGCAGCCCTGCCTGACTCCAAATCTGACTGGGAAGCTATCTGATTCTCACCCATTGATTGAGACTGCACTGACAATGTTGGTGTAGAGCAGTCTGATCCAATTACAGATTCCCTCCCCAAAACCCATTTTGGAGAAAACATCCCTCACATATGGATAAAAGCAGAGGGTCAGTTAGACTCGAAACGTCAGCTCTTTTCTCTCCTTACAGATGCTGCCAGACCTGCTGAGATTTTCCAGCATTTTCTCTTTTGGTTCCTCATATATGTATGCTATATCCTGTCAAAGGCTTTCTCCTGGTCCAGACTGATGAGGCAGCTGTCCATCCCCCTGTCCTGCATGTAGGCAATTGTATCCCTGAGGAGTGCGAGACTCTCAGCGATCTTCCTGCCTGGTACAGCAGAGGTTTGGTCAGGGTGAATCACCGACCCCAGAGCAGACCTGACCCGGTTGGCGATGACCTTGGACAAGATTTTGTAGTCTGTGTGTAACAGTGAAATTGGTCTCCAATTTCTAATTTCCTCCCTCTCCCCCTTCTGCTTGTAGATGAGGGCGATAATGCCTTTTCTCATGGATTCACTCATGGTACCTGCCAGAAGCATACTGACATACACCTCCAGCAGGTCCTGATCAATCAAGTCCCAGAGAGCAGAATGGATCTCGACTGGTAAGCCGTCGCTTCCGGGAGTTTTATTCTTTTGGGAGGACTCAAGGGCCTTGGTTAACTCATCCAGAGATAGCGGCTAGTCCAGCCTCTCTCGTCTTCTGTCGTCTAAGACCTCCGTGATAGAGGACAGGAACGACTGGGAGGCCGTGCTGTCAGTTGGCTTCGAGTCATTCAGACTGGTATAGAAGGATTTGCTGATACTCATGATGTCAGCCTGAAATGACGTTACCGAGCCATCTTCTTCCTTCAGGCTGCTGAGCACGGAGCTCTCTTTGTGCACCTTCTGGAAGAAGAAACATGAGCACGTCTCATCCTGCTCCACGGAGCGGACTCTGGACCAGAAGATTATCTTGGAGGCCGCCGAGGCAAAGAGCGAGGCTTGCTGGCCCTTCGTCTCCTGGAGGTCCTCCGTGACATCCACCCCCATCATCTGCAGCAGGTTCTGCATACTTTCCTGGAGTTGGGACAGTTTTCCCCGCCTCTCTCTTGCCTCCTGAACACCTTTGAGGATGAAGAACCTCTTGATGTTCCCTTTTACTGTTTCCCACCAGTCCGCTGGGGACTCAAAGAGGGGCTTCACCGTTCTCCAACCTCCGTAGTCCCTCTTGAGCTCCTCAATGTTTCCCGGGGTCAACAGCTTAGTGTTCAGTTTCAACGTTCCCTTACCAGCCCGCTGCTCGTCCTGTAGGTGACAGTCAGCCAGCAGGAGGCAGTGGTCAAAGAAGAACACAGGCTTGACGTCGGTGGATCTGACCGAGCGCGTTTGGGACACAAACAGGTAATCTATCCTTGAGCGGATAGACCCATCTGCCCGTGACCAGGTGTATCTACACTGCGCTCCGTCTGCAGGTGTGCTGAAGACATCATGCAGCTTGGCATCTTTGACTGTTTCCATCAGGGCTCTGGACGTGGTGTCCAGTTTACTGTTCCCCCCGACAGATCGTCCATCTGCATCAATGATACAGTTGATGTCTCCAGCCAGAACGACCAGCCTGGACATAGCCAGCAACAGTGGAAGCTGCTGCAGGACGGCTAACCGTTCACTCTTACCCGCTGGGGCGTACACGTTGATTAGTCTCAAGGGAGCATTTCTGTACATAGCATCAGCGACGAGGAGGCGCCCACCCACCACCCCCTTAACCTCAGAGATGGTGAAGTTGCCTCCTTGCAACAGGATACCAGGCCTGAGGAGCGGTTATCTTTGCCCCCTGATCAAACTGATGGCCCATGGGCCCACAAGCTTGACCATTTCCTGTAACTGCTGAGGTGTGGTATCCCACACTCATGCAGGAACAGGACATCGGCTTTGACGTTGGCGAGGAAGTCCAACGTTGAAACACATTGTGCAGCTGATTTTATGCTGCGCACATTAACACTTGCAATTTTTAACCCCATTTTTAACAGGTTGTGAGGTTACCAGTGTCCATTTGCCTCTGGTCCTGCCCCTCTGCTGTAGCTGTCTGCATCCTCGTGGTGAACGCAAACTGCTGGACCCTGGTGGGGCTGAGGTAGCTGTCCTGCTCCTCACTGGGCCCATTTGCTGGCTCTGGTGTCATCGGGCTGGGGCCAGGGTCCGCGCAGTCTGGTTCTATATCTGACAGTGGGGCTGTCAGAAGGTCGCTGCTCCCAGTAACCTGGGGCTGTGTGGCGGTGGGGGCCGGTCTTTTCCCATTGCCTCAGGAGGTTTGTCCTTTCTTGTTTGGTAGGTGCTGCCCTCCTTTCTCCCCGCAGTGCTCTGTCTCTTCTTTTGGTGACGACCCTCCTTGCGCCCGTCTTCACTATCCGAAGAGCTGTCCGTGTCTTCCCTGTGCAGCTGCCGTTTCCCCTTTTTCTGGGAGGTTATGGTGGCCTGGCAGGTTTTCTTCCTCCTGTTTTGTACAGGAATCCATTGAAGAGGCGCC
This sequence comes from Chiloscyllium punctatum, assembly GCF_047496795.1. NCBI lineage: Eukaryota > Metazoa > Chordata > Chondrichthyes > Orectolobiformes > Hemiscylliidae > Chiloscyllium > Chiloscyllium punctatum. The sequence continues at coordinate 84,735,754 of NC_092746.1, read as the reverse complement.
TTCGTTCCTTCCTCCTCGTCTGTCTCTCCTGTGGGAGCTTCGATCGGCAGCTATACCTCTCTGGTGGCTGTCATCTGCTCCGCTCCGGTCTGTCCTTCCTTTTGTGTGCCCCCAGACACCGTTCCCTTGCTGTTCTTTTGTGGTCCACCCCCAGCCATCTGCGCATAGGTGGTGGCCCCTCATCTTGGGCAGGCCTTGTACATGTGGCCCGTCTCTCCGCACAGATTGCAGTTCTTGGCCTCCTTGCATTCTTTGGTCGGGTGATCCCCCTGCTGGCAGTTTCGACAGATCGTGACCTTGCAGTCCGCCGCCATGTGGCCTGACCTCCCGCAGGTTCGGCACACTTCCAGCTGCCCTCTGCTCCCTCCAATAGCAAAGCTGGAGGGTGGGTGGAGGATGTTCCCACTAGCATCAACCCTCAGGGTTACCTTGACCTGTCGTTTGCTGGTCCAGATCCAGAAAGGGTCAATCGCATCGGTGCTTTCTCCTTCAACCCGTACAAATCTTCTCAGGAACGTCAGGACATTGGTTACTGGAACATAGGGGTTGTACATATGGATCTTAACAATCCGACTCCTCTGTGCAGGATGCACACACAATGGGACCGCCGACAAGATGGAGAACAGCGGCTCCCCTTCCTTTTCTTTGAAGACCTTCAGGAGCTGCTCACATTGCTTCACGCTCCTGCAGGTGACATCTAAGTAGCCTGCCCAGGGAAATGCTGCAGGCAGTTTACGTCTGCTGCGGCGCACCGACAGCACTCGAGCAAAATCTTCTTGACGAACACCGTCCGATTGACAGGTGTACGCTCCTCCACCTTCCTGACAGTCACCCTGACTGTGTTGCGAATGCCCTGGCTGGGGCTGCGGGCAGCTGCTGAGGCCATAGCTCTGAGGTTGGCTGGTCCATGAATTGGCATTAGGCTGAAGCCAGCATGAAGATCCACCAAGAGCAGGTCAGCACAACCAAACAATCCTCCATCGTCCGATCATGATCCAGCAATGATCTCCACTAGCTCTGATGACTCGCAACTCGGCACCCATCCTGATAAGAACAGACACTTGATCTTAGCCAAAAGGCCATTAGATAGAAGATGGACTAGGAGAAGAAGAAAATGAATCAAGCAACGCTTCAGCTGAAGGCACGATAACTGCCTTCAGCATATCATATACTTTTCTGTCCAATTAACTAATGCATCATCCAATCGATGGAAGTCCTTGGAGAGGGAGCACACTAAGTCCACCATTATACTTCAGATCTACCTTGCTCAGAGAGTACCACAGGGGCTGGAGTACATTACGTCTCCCTAAATGATGTGTTAAATTACCAAGTTTATTTTGATATTTAGATTTTCATTACAGTGGCCCATAGAGTCTTATTAGAATCATAGAGTCATAGAGATGTACAGCATGGAAACAGACCCTTCAGTCCAACCCGTCCATGCCGACTAGATACCCCAACCCAATCTAGCCCCACCTGCCAGCACCCAGCCCATATCCCTCCAAATCCTACCTATTCATATATGCATCCAAATGCCTCTTAAATGTTGCAATTGTACCAGCCTCCACCATATCCTCTGGCAGCTCATTCCGTACACGTACCACCCTCTGCATGAAAATGTTGCCCCTTAGGTCTCTTTTATATCTTTCCCCTCTCACCCTAAACCTATGCCCTCTAGTTCTGGACTCCCCGACCCCAGGAAAAGACTTTGTCTAGTTATCCTATCCATGCCCCTCATAATTTTGTAAACCTCTATAAGGTCACCCCTCAGCCTCCAACACTCCAGGCCCAGCCTCTTCAGCCTCTCCCTATAGCTCAGATCCTCCAACCCTGGCAACATCTTGGAAATCTTTTCTGAATCCTTTCAGGTTTCATAACATCTTTCCAATAGAAAGTAGACCAGAATTGTATGCAATATTCCAACAGTGGCCTAACCAATGTCCTGTACAGCTGCAACACGACCTCCCAACTCCTATACTCAATACTCTGACCAATAAAAGAAAGCATACCAAATGCCTTCTTCGCTATCCTATCTACCTGTGACTCCACTCTCAACAAGCTATGAACCTGCACTCCAAGGTCTCTTTGTTCAGCAACACTTCCTACGGCCTTACCATTAAGTGTATAAGTCCTGCTAAGATTTGCTTTCCCAAAATGCAGCACCTCGCATTTATCTGAATTAAACGCCATTTGCCACTTCTCAGCCCATTGGCCCATCTGGTCCAGACCCTGTTGTAATCTGAGGTAACCCTCTTCACTGTCCACTACACCTTCAATTTTGGTGTCATCTGCAAACTTACTAGCTCTACCTCTTATGCTCACATCCAAATCATTTTTGTAAATGACAAAAATTAGAGGATCCAGCACCAATCCTTGTGGCACTTCACTGGTCATAGGCCTCCAGTCTAAAAAACAACCCTCCACCACCATCCTCTGTCTTCTACCTTTGAGCCAGTTCTGTATCCAAATGGCTACTGTCTCTGGATTTTGAGATCACACTGTTAAAAGCCTCCCATTTGCCAGTCGTTCATTTTCTGGCTCCGAAACTAGGACTACATTTAGACACCACCTCAAGGCCTTTGAGAAGTACCATCAACTCTGCTTGAGATGGGCTCTCTGCAACATCCAGGGGGACAGGTGTACTAACATCAAGGTCATTGAAGGAGCAATAGCACCAGCATTGAATTCATAATCATCCAAAACCAACACCACTGGTACTTTGGATGCCTGCATTCTGACTCCGAAAGCAAATCTTCTTCACCCAGTCAAGGGAGGCATTCAAACGAGAGAAGAACTAACGAAGCACTTCAAACACTCCTGAAGGCTTTCCTCAAGGAATGCAACATAGATATCAACACATGGGACAGCCACTTCCAAAAGAAACTGACTTTGAGGAAACCCCTACGTGAAGGGACACGATTCTTCAAGAACACATGTCAGCAAGAGAGATTATGGGAAAGGAACCGGAGAAAGGAATGCCAATGATCTCAAGGCTAAGGATCTCCTGGAAACTCCTCCCAACTGTGTGGTTGGACATATGGCTCTAGGATCAGGCTCATCAACTGTACTAGGACCCAGAGATCCTATGACCAGTGAGCTGGAACTTCCTAGGCAGACAAACGTACTCACAAGCGAGTGATTGCTAACAATGACAATTGTGTTCACCTGAAATTGAGTTGCTGGTAGTAACTGTAAAAATGCAAGATCTACATTTGTGACTGAACATTAATACTTTTTACTAAACTAACTATATACAGAAGTTAGTAAGCAAGGATATCTTATCTGAGGAATCTTCTCTGGAACCCCACATATTCATGTTCCAGTTTCATGCAAACTGACGTTGCTATAACCTAGCTCAATGCTTCCACACGTGCTCAATATGTCAAAATTAGAGATGTACAGTTCCCTTCTCTCTACAATGTACATAGAATCTCTACAGTGTGGGGATTCCTACAACTCTCTACAACGAGTACACACTGACCTGCAAAGAGCATCTCAGCCAGGCCCATTTTTACAGTTACTACCAGCAGCTCAATTTCAGGTGAACACAATTGTCATTGTTAGCAATCACTCGCTTGTGAGTACGTTTGTCTGCCTAGGAAGTTCCAGCTCACTGGTCATAGGATCTCTGGTCCTAGTACAGCTGATGAGCCTGATCCTAGAGCCATATGTCCAACCACCATATCCCTGTAATCTAGTTTTTCACATGGCTAATCCTGCACATTTCTGGACACCTTGGATAATTTAGTACGGCCGAACCACCTAAGCTGCACATCTTTGAACAGTGGGAGGAAACCCACACAGACAGAGGGAGATCTCTAAACAGTCACCCAAAGCTGGAATCAAATCCGGGTCCCTGGTGCCATGAGGCAGCAGTGCTAACCCCTGAGCCACTGTGTTGCCACAGTAGTATCGGCTTTCTGAGAATGGTAAGGGATCGTGGCACCTCTATCTGGAATACATTTTCATGCATAGTACTAGGGTAACTGTTAATGTTTTTGGGCCCATATGGATTTTAACATTTAATTATGTATCAGAAGACAAATATGAAGCATTTCATGTTATTATTCTTAAAAAAGGACGTCAGAGCTAAATCAGTCAATTCACTGCCTATTTAGTTGAACAATAATATATGTTCTGTGTTCACATACGCTGGAAAGTGTGGAGACTGCCTCAGTTGATACCATGTAAAGTCTTTATAACAAAGAGGAAAATATATTAGTTCACATTGGTTTGGAGCATAGGTTCCTGCTACATAGTCTCCCAATGTTATTATTTTAACAGCACTATATGAATTTTTAAAAAATTTGATTGTAAATTTTTTATTCCCAATCTGCCAGAAGACAGACAGAGATACATAATTTACATTCTAATAAGTCTAAACTATACAAGGAAAACAGTCTAATGACTGTGCAAATCAATAAATAACCAAACATATATATTGTACCTCATTACATGCTGGAATAAAACAAAAGCTTGGCATCACTGGTATGCTTACAAATAGATCACCACTTCATTAGGTGCAACAGTTAGAACTCCATGAAAAGATAGATGGCATAAAAATAGCAAGAAAACAAGATATGATTAAGATTCAACTGCTTTCCTCTTCTATTCATACTCTAACAGTTAAGATTGAAAATTAATTACATTGTCACAGTAAATTATCAAAGTACAAATTTTGGAAGATTTCACTTGTTGGATTTAGAAATAGATCTGCACAACTATGCATTTATAATGAGATCTTGATTACTACATGCAAACTAAGTCTGCTACCTTTAATGATTTCAAGTTGATTTGACTTTAAGCAGCAGCTATTGCTTGATGTCCTGAAAAAGCTGACAATAAAGGCAACAGCTAAAAACTGTAACTAAATGTATCAAATTGTCTATTTTACCTGCTGCTCTTGATATTGAGTATGCTTGTACGGTTGCATGAGAACAATCTAATAAGATAGCTAGCAATCTCTAGTGGTCTGATGCAATGTAAAGGGACTTTCAGGCGTTCAGCAACAGTTGATGTCAAAAAGCAGAGTGAACAGCCCATCATGACATGGACTTGACGAAAGCATTCTCAGACAAGTAATCAGGAAGCAAAATATATAAGGATATTAATAAGCTGGAGAGGGTTCAGAAGAGGTTTAACAGGATGTTGCTGGTTATGAAAGCTTTGAGTTATAAAGAACGGCTGGATACGCTGGGACTTTTCTCACTGATACATAGGAGGTTGAGAAGTGACCTGATAGATGTTTATAAAATAATGAGAGGTATAGACAGAGCTAATGGCAGTCAGCTTTCATCTAGGATGGGGGATTTCAAGACTAGGGGAGTACGTTTTTAAGGTGAGAGGAGAGAGAATTAAAAAAAGACATTTCTTTACACAGAGGATAGTGCATGTTTGGAATGAACTTCCTGACTCTATGACTCTGTAAAAGTGCAGACTAGTCAATGTATGAAATAAATGATGGAAGTAAACACATAGGATTAAGGTAGAATCTGAAAATATCAAACTTTTAAGAACAATTTTATAAAAGTACAATATATTAGAATGGAGACATTTGACTGTCCGCAACTAGGGAGGTGATTACCTAGTGGTGTTATCACTTGGCTATTAACCCAGAGATCCAGGTAATTCATAGAATCCCTACAGTATGAAAGCAGGCCATTTAGCCCAACAAGTCCACCCAGACCCATTCCCCTGCTCCATTATTCTACATCTTCCCTTGACTAATGCACTAATTCTAGGAATCTGGGTTTGAATGCCACCATGACAGGTTGTGGAATTTGAAGTCAATAAAAATCCAAAATTAATAGTGATAATGATTGTCGATTGTCAGGAAAATCTTAACTGGTTCACTAATGTCCTTTAGGGAAGGAAACTGCCATCCTTACTTAGTCTGGCCCACATGTGACTTCAGATCCACAGCAATGTGGTTGACTCTTAACTGCCTGATGTGCAACAATTGCTGGCTTAGCCAGCCATAGCCATGATCAAATGAACAGAATAAAATGATAAGATTTTCAGAGCTGGAGAGCCTGTTTTGAAGTAACTATGAGCTCTAAATGTCATTGGAAGCTCAGCTGCACTTCACTCAGCAAAGGTAACTTTTTTCAAAGATTGTTACAACAAAACTAATAAATAAATTGGCAAGCTCTCATCAGTTCTAATTTATAATTTATTGTGTACCCAGTGGAAAAACTTGAATCATGATACTGCAGCAACTTCTGGATTTCTGGATTTAATTTTATATGGTCATCAGATATGCCAATTTGCTTTATAGACAAAGTTTATGAAAGGTGTAATACAAATACAAGTTCATACTTTACATAACTGTTTTCATGCTTCTTATTGCAGGTTCAAATAGTGAACTTTACTGTAAAAAATAATTTGTATGGGTAGGTGAAGACAGCAGTACTTAGAGCATGGAAATAATTATAGCATTACATTATGGGAAACTGCAGGATAAATCTCCACTCTGGTGTATTAATAATAGCAACATAGATGCCAAACCACGTTTGCACATGTTTGGTGAGGGGAGGAGAGTGGGCAACTACATATTATGGCTTCTGCAAAAGCAGAAAAGGGACAAAGAACAGAAAAAAGAAATTGGCTTATCTAGAAATAAAATATACTGAATTGGTCAGTTGGTAAGGAGCATAAATTAAATATGAACAGAAGTACTGGTAAGGAGATAGTGATGAATGACTGTACAGTTTAAATGATACCGTTCTTTTTGCAGCTGCACACACTGGTTTTACTGAAGAATAAAATTCAAGGTAGGCATTGAAGAAAAAAAGATTCCCAAAACTCAGACAAACGTATAGATGCCAGAAAAACATGGCACATTTCAACAGATGCAACTCAAAATAATGCAATTCTAAATTTAACAGGTCCATCTGTTGAAGCAGTCAATCAGAAATATTACCAAATGGTTAGGATAGCATTTGTGCCCATGAGCACGTGAATCTTAATGGATCAGTCAAACATGTTACATAACGTTTTTGAACAATTATACATCAATGCAAGTTCTTTTACACTAAATAGATACACTATATTGTATTTCAATTACTTACATTTTGAATACAGATTAGTACATGCATGGAATTAATATTAGTTGTAGAACTGAAGCAACTAAAACTCGATGTTATTAAATATGAAAATTTATTTCTTGCAATCCTATCTGCAAGGTTCAATAATTCTAAATTGAAAGGCTTTTAAAGATATCTTAATTAAGTTTTGGCCAACCTGGTTATTGATGAGGGTCAAAATCAGGTCACTTTGAAAAGCAGACCAGGATGGGTGAGTGGGAGAAGGAAAGGAAAATATATTCTTCTTGTTACAAGTTGCTCAGAACATGAAACTATAGTTTCTGCTTTGTGTTTTTTTTAACCAACTTATTCATTACTGACTAGAGGAATTTTACTGCTAATGATGACTGATCATAAACATTGAAGGAATTTGTTTTTCAGGACATTCTGGTCTCCTATTCTGTAATTGAGAGTTAGATTTTTTTTGTCAGATTTAAAAGTATGTTTTGAGAACCAGTTAAGTTGGTGAAGGCTACATGGTAGATTAATTGCCAAGGAAGAGTTAGTGTAAGAACTGTCAACTCTAAATAAAAATCACATTTGTACTAGTAAATCAGCCAGGTATTCTTCATTCAGGTGAACAGATGAATTTTGAAGAAATTGCTCCTGGGCTCAGCATGCATGTGCATATACAAAGTATTATAGAATGGACACAGCATAAAAGGAGATCACTCTGTCTTTTGTTCTCACTCTCTGCAGTAACTCAGTTAGATCCATTGACCTACCTTCACTTCCTTTCTTCTTTAGATATGATCCAATTAATTTTTTAAAGCCACAGTTAAATCTGATGTACTACACTTTTGGGCTCTGCATTTCAGATCCAAACCATTCACTGCACAAACAAGTTTTTCCTCACATTGCCTTTGGCTCTTTTGCTATTTACTTTAAACAGGTGACTTCTGTTTTTTAAATATTTGGACAACGTAAACTGTCACTTCCCGTTTATCCTATCCAGAGCCATCATGGTTTTGTTCACCTGTACCAAATCTTCGGTCCTGTAAGCGAAAGCAACCACCGATTCTCCAGTCAAAATACCCAAACCCCCTAATCTTTGGAATCATTCTCTCTAAAGCCTCGTCCCAAAGTATGCAGCCTGAATTTGATGCAATCCTCCAGTTAAACCAATGTCACATAAAAGGTTACCATAACCTCTTTGCTTTGGTTCTCTGAGCATCCATTAATAAAGCCCAGGATTCCATTTTACTTGCTTTCTCAACCTTTTTACTTGCTTCCTCAACCTATCCTGTTGCCTTCAATAAATCATATACAATTACTCGTAGGAAAGGTCCCTCTCCTTCTGCATCCTATCCAGAACTGTTTCTTTTACTTATTGGCTAGAATCTTATGTAGATCTGATGAAAAGTCACCTAGACTCAAACGTTAGCTTGCTCTCTCTCCATGAATGCTGTCTGACCCGCTGTGATCTCCAGCATTCATTGTTTGCAGTGGATTTGAGCAACATGAGTTATGGTAAGGCTTGTGGTAGAATTGGGTGAAAAATCCTAAGAGGTCTCTCTCATCTTCAGGAACATCTCACCGTACCTTTTACGCTTTTACTATGGAGCAAAGAGAGTTGATAATGAAGGAGGATGAAAGTTTCTAAAACACAATAGATGGAGTAACTCACCTCATTAATATTCAGCTTACTATTTTACAAAATGCGTTATACAAGCCTGACATTGAGTATTCTTGACATGGCAACCAGAGTGTGTACCCAGTGACTTCAACTCACCACTGGCTGAGGAGCCTCGATGTTGTTCAGCACCAAACAGCATCTCAAAGCAAGACATATGGCCAGCAGTCACATGCATGTCTCATCCACAGACACAGACAACTGACAAATGCAAAAAGCACACAAATAACACTCCTCCAATCCACTAGCTGGCTGCTTTTTAAAAAAAAGTCCTCTCATAGAATGTGGACATATCTGGGTGACTAGCATTTATTGCCTATCCCCAGTTGGCCTGGAGAAGTTGGTGGCGAGCTGCCTTCTTGAACCACTGCAGTCCGTGTGCTGTTAGTAGACCCACAATACTGTTAGGTGAGAATTCCAAGATTTCAACCCAGCAATAGAGAAGGGTATGATTAATTTTTAAACTTGCTGTCAGCTTGGCAGAATTTTAACCAGTTTCAGAGTTTTCCTGTACCTGGTGTGCCATTATCAGGAAAGCTGATAAATTGGGGAATTTTACTACTTTGATAAAACCTTTAAAGATTGTGATGATTGAGAATAGCAGGACTTTATTTTCAGTGCACTATCCCAGCAGGCATGACAATTGTGAAATTTAAAATCCGTACTGGATTTAAAATTTACACTATCCCAGTCAAGCAGTGATTTTTTTTTGTGAATCAGAAACTTAGATTGATAACAATTAAAAAAACAGTGATTTTCATTTTAATGTGATTGACAGTTCTTTATCAAACATTTCAAAAATGGCCTGGTCAGCTGCCAGGTTGGGTATATAAGACAAAATGCTATTTTACAAAATGACTGAAATATTAAATGAAAAACAATGTTTTGTGATATTTTTAATATTCATTCTTCCAACTCCTCTTGAACCAGGATTTCAGTTTGTAAAGAAGATGGCTTCTATATTTTCAGAATCAGAATGAGATGCTGAACACTCATTCTCTGCAGGTCTGTGGATCAAATTCTTTTCAATCAATATGAAGTCACTACTATCTTGGCTTTGTCAGGCCTTGTGAATCATCCTTGGGATGTTCGAAAATGGAATAATGAACATGGGAATGTCTTCTCTCTTAGGTGATCAATAGACTGTTGGAGTGAGACTACTCAGCTGTTCCAACGACTGCAGCAAAATATTAACCTTTATTTCTAAAGGTCACCATTAGATTATTCTCTGAGTAACTTAATATTTCAAGGGTGCACCAAGAACATGGACATACATCAGTGAATAAAATAATGTACTTCACCCCTGTTGAAGTTATTTCCAAGAGATTCTGTTATGCTTAAGTATAAAGTTGTGAAGGGTTGGCATGACCAGCATCAATTCTGTATTATTCTGTATAAAAAGTTGAAACAGATTCTTGTTGCCGAGCATTTACTCTTCTGAATATCTTGTTTATTTTTCCTTACTTGTTAGCTCTTGATTGTTAACTTGTTCATTGAGTAATAGTGACATTGCTCGGTATTCAAGACCATTCAGTTTCCAAATGGTAGATTCAGACACATTTTGCCCAAGTCCCTGGAAGTGGATGCAATAGTCAGGTTGGTGTATTTTATCTTGTAAACTGTTTTAAAAATGATGTCCTCTTCTGAGGAATAACGTAAGTTAGATTAACTAGAGACCTAGTCAATAACTTCATCGGCAAGGAATGGTTGATTGTTGTAATCAGCAATAAAAATCTCATGTTGCATTTCTGCCTTAATGTAAACATTCCTGCAGTCCAATGACAGTTGGACTTCATGATTTTTAAAAGCAAAGACTAATTTGCAAATTGGAAGGTAAGATGTTTCTTTCACCAAGGAAAATCAATTTCCTAGTTTAACTGGAGCCTACTTAGTGAAACATCTATGATCTCATTCCTGAGAAAGTTTCCTTTTGGTCAAAACAATTTGACTGGATTCATCTCTTCAGAAGGTTCTGAGTTTTGATGCAAGTGCCAACAATGGTACATCCAATGGAATTTGATGTGAAGACATAGCACAATACAAGGCTAAATATCAGAAGTGTAAATCGTTGTGACAATTTATTTTTTTGTTAATTTCAAACAATTTAGTCATGCTTCCTTTAAGATAGTGCATGAAATAAACATTCAAAATGAACAAATGCCACATTGGGTTGATGCAGTGCCTTTAATGTGGTGAATATGCCAAAGGAACTTCAAAACAGCAACAAAAATGTGACAGAACCACAGGGCAAATGATCAATAACTTATGGTCAAAAAGGATGATTTTAAAGAGAATACTAAAAGGATGAAGGAGAGTAGCTAGGTAAAGAGACTTACAGAAGAAATTCCAGAACTTAGACCCTTGGCAGCTGAAGACAACACCGCCAATGCAAGCAAGTAATAATTAGGGATAATCAAGATACCATAATTACAGAATGCAGATGCCATAGAAAACTGAAGAGCTGTAGGCTAAAGATTAAGGGAGGAGGCAGGTTATAAGTAGGTACAAAAATACTGTTTAAACTTCAAGGCAATCCCTTGAAAAATGAAGTGTTAAATCCTGTCTCACAGATCAGTGAATTGACAGGATCCTACTTATTCACTAAACGTTTGCATGCAATCCCTCGTAAGTTAGTTAAAGCAACAGTTACCAGTTCAGTTCTGAGGCACAAAGCAATAAATCCAATTCTTTAGTAATAAACATGTTTACTGCTAAGGTGAAACTTTGTGCTGCCACTGAAATAAGCACTGTCTCTCAAGGGTTGGCACCTGACCTTCCATATCACCTCTCAGCTTATTGGCGATATTTCTTTGCCATGATTAACTGCAAGTCAAAAAACATCATCCTTTGAAGTGACTGTGGCAGATTCACTTATAGGTCCATTAAGAAAGTTCAAATTTGAAAACAGATATGAAGTGGAGCTTTGAGCTAGACATCATAATGCTTCTCTGGTTGCAAAATGTTGCAAGGATTTGTGATTGGAGTTTATTCAAAGAGGCAAGTTATAATAATAGTCAGACTGATGATTTCAAGTTGTATTATTACCTGCCAATAAACAAACTTTACCATTCGCATGAACTTTTCTGGCATAATTCTAAATTTTCTCACAGCAAAGATTTTTTTTAAAGAAGTATTTTGTCATTCATCAGCCTTAATCGGTGCTAATGAAATCTTTCCAATGTATTCACAAACTAATGTTGTGCTACAAACGTAGAAAAGAAGGGAGAATACATCCATATAGGAGCAGAAGCACAAGTTCAATGAAGGACTCTGTAGGAATGTAGAATATAATCAGCATGTCCACAGAATCAGATACACAAGGGTTTAAGTGAGTTGGCAACTTTAGAGCTTGAAGTATTAACCAAACAAAGGGATTTCTACATCTGCACTGTACTTGTTTTAATGAACCAGGACTTTGGAGCAACATAGTGATGTCACAGAGTTGCAAAATTACTGAGTATAATTAGCAATGAGGGCAGAGTTGGAACACATTAGATAGTCTGGAAGATACCATACCAGTATACAACATGGACACAAAGATAGATAGATTAATCATTACCTAATGTAACTATAAGACAAAGGCAGGTATATCTAGGATTACAATTTATAGCAGTATTTAGTACTAAGGAATAACAAATAGTCCTACTTGCAACCTAAGCCTGAAAATCTTAACTTTGCTTTCTCTTCAACCAGTCTGACACAAATCCAAATTCAGTGTGGCAGCAAGCTATGTGATTGAAAAAAAATCATGAATTTAGTTTCCAGTGATTTCTAAACAGCGATCATAACTATAAAAACAAACTCTTACAATTTGCCTGTTTGAATCAAAATAGCAGCTGATGATGGGTTAGAACTGGTGACAAACATGGGAGGTTTTAGTGAGGACCTAGAAATGCGTCTATCTTCTCAATGTTCAATCTGAAGAAACTGTGGCCCGCTTTAGCATGGACTCTGGACAACTTTGGAAAGATGTTGGTGAGGCAGAACTTAATGTTGCCACTATTTATCTGGTACCAGAGTTTATACCTGCAGAGAATGTGACTGAGGGGCAGAATGGAGGTAAGAAGCAAGAGAATGTTAATGGAGATATTAAGAGAAGCAACAATAAAATTCAGGATTTGGAGATGCTGGTGTTGGTGTGGGGCACATAAAGTTAAAAGTCACACAACGCCAGGTTATAGTCCAAAAGGTTTATTTGGAAGCACAAGCTTTCAGAGTGCTGCTCCTTCATCAGGTGGTTGTGGAGTATTCACATCATTCTCAATTGATAGAATACATTCTGAACGTTTTCATGATTGAACTTACAGTTAAGATTTTATACCAAATATTAACCTTTGGTTTAGTATCTCTGATCAATCACATTGGCAAGCCTCATCAGTCATACTATGGAATTTTCTGCTTGATGTCTATGTGATGGACAGTAACTAAAGATTTCCATCTGTAAATCATTACTGTATTTTGGCTAAAATAACCTTAAGGAACTGCTGATTCTGAAAATCAGAAACTGCAGGAAAAACTCAGAAGGGTTCTGAAGAAGGGTCACTGGACATGAAATATTAACTCTGCTTTCTCGCCACAGATCCTGCCAGACCTGTTGAAATTTTCCAGTAATTTCTCTTTTTGTTACTTTATTTTGTCTATTGGTTTTACCACGCATTTGTATCATCAATAGTCACAGGTGATGTGCTGGAAGACCGGAGATTGGCTAACATGGTGCCACTGTTTAAGAAAGGTGGTCAGGACAAGTCAGAGAACTATAGACCAGTGAGCCTGATTTTGGTGGTGGGCAAGTTGTTGGAGGGACTCCTGACGGACAGGATGTACATGTATTTGGAAAGGCAAGGACTGATTAGGAACAGTCAACATGGGTTTGCGCGTGGGAAATCATGTCTCACAAACTTGATTGATTTTTTGAACAAGTAACAAAAATGATTGATGAGGGCAGAATGGTGGACATGATCTATATGGACTTTAGTAAGGCATTCAACAAGGTTCCCTATGGGAGACTGGTTAGCAAGGTTAGATCGCATGGAATACAGGTTTTGGAAAGGATTATAAGAGATAAGATTTATAATCATCTAGCAAGCAACAATTTGATTTCAGATAGTCAACATGGTTTCGTGAAGGGCAGGTCGTATCTCACAAACCTCATTGAGTTTTTTGAGAAGGTGACCAAGCATGTAGATGAGGGTAGCGCAGTTGACGTGGTATACATGGACTTCAGTAAAGCCTTTGATAAGGTTCCATATGATAGGCTGTTGAAGAAAATGCAGAGGCATGGAATTGAGGGTGATTTAGCAGTTTGGATTAGAAACTGGCTTTCTGAAAGAAGGCAGCAAGTGGTGGTTGATGGAAAATATTCAGCCTGGAATCCGGTTACTAGTGGTGTGCCACAAGGATCTGTTCTGGGACCACTGCTGTTTGTCATTTTTGTAAATGACTTAGACACAAGTATAGGTGGATGGATTAGTAAATTTGCACAGAACACTAAAGTCGGTGGAGTAGTGGACAGTTTGGAAGAATGTTACAGATTGTTGGGGGAGTTGGATAAACTGCAGAATTGGGCTGAGAGGTGGTAAATGCAGTTCAATGCAGCTAAATGTGAGGTGATGAACTTTGGGAAGAATAACAGGAAGGCAGAGTACTGGGTCGATGGAAAAATTCTTGGTAGTGTGGATGTGCAGAGGGACATTGGTCCCTGAAAGTTGCCACCTAGGTGAATAGTGCTGTTAAGAAGGCATACGGTGTATTAGGTTTCATTCGTAGAGGGATTGAGTTCTGGAGCCGCAATATCATGCTGCAACTATACAAAATGCTGGTGCGGCCACACTTGGAATATTGTGTACAGTTCTGGTCCTCATATTTCGGGAAGGATGTGGAAGCATTGGAAAAAGTGCAGAGGAGATTTACCAGGATGTTGCCTGGTCTGGAGGGAAGATCTTATGAGGAAAGGCTGAGAGACTTGGGTCTGTTCTCATTGGAAAGAAGAAGGCTAAAAGGGGATTTGATGGAGACATACAAGATGATGAGAGGATTAGGTAGAGTAGACAGTGAAAGTCTTTTTCCTAGGATGATGATGTCAGCTTGTACGAGGGGGCATAACTACAAATTGAGGGGTGACAGATTTAAGACAAATGCCAGGGGCAGGTTCTTTTCACAGAGAGTGGTAAGGGAGTGGAATGCTCTACCTGCTAATGTAGTCAACTCAAACACACTAAGGAGAGTTAAACAATCCTTAGATAAGCACATGGATGATTTTGGAATAGTGTAAGGGGACGAGCTGAGAATAGTTCACAGGTCGGCGCAACATCGAGGGCCAAAAGGCCTCTTCTGCACTGTATGTTCTAACTAGCCATTTGGATACAGAACTGGCTCAAAGGTAGAAGACAGGGGTTGATGGTGGAAGGTTGTTTTTCAGACTGGAGGCCTGTGACCAGTGAACTGCCACAAGGATCGGTGCTGGGTCCACTACTTTTCATCATTTATATAAATGATGTGATTGTGAGCGTAAGAGGTAGAGTTAGTAAGTTTGCAGATGACACCAAATTGGAGGTATAGTGGACAGTGAAGAAAGTTATCTCAGATTACAACGGGATCTTGATCACTTGGGCCAATGGGCTGAGAAGTGGCAGATGGAGTTTAATTTCGATAAATATGAGGTGCTGCATTTTGGGTAAGCAAATCTTAGCAGGACTTATACACTTAATGGTAAGGTCCTAGGGAGTGTTGCTGAACAAAGAGACCTTGGGGTGCAGGTTCATAGCTCCTTGAAAGTGGAGACACAGGTAGATAGGATAGTGAAGAAGGCATTTGGTATGCTTTCCTTTATTGGTCAGAGTATTGAGTACAGGAGTTGGGAGGTCACGTTGCAGTTGTACAGGACATTGGTTAGGCCACTGTTGGAATATTGAGTGTAATTCTGGTCTCCTTCCTTTCAGAAAGATGTTATGAAACTTAAAAGGGTTCAGAAAAGAGAGGTTGAATTGGCTGGGGCTGTTTTCCCTGGAGTGTCGGAGGCTGTGGGGTGACCTTATAAAGGTTTATAAAATCATGAGGGGCATGGACAGGATAAATAGACAAAGTCTTTTCCCTGGGGTGGGTGAGTCCAGAACTAGAGGGCATAGGTTTTGGGTGAGGGGAAAAGATATAAAAGAGACCTAAGGGGCAACGTTTTCACGCAGAGGGTGGTACGTGTATGGAATGAGCTGCCAGAGGAAGTGGAGACTAGTACAATTGCAACATTTAAAAAGGCATCTGGATGGGTGTATCAATAGGAAGGGTTTGGAGGGATATGTGCCAGGTGCTGGCAGGTGGAACTAGATTGGGTTGGAATATCTGGTCGGCATGGATGAGGTGGACCGAAGAGTCTGTTTCCATGCTGTACATCTCTATGAATCTATGACTCAAATCTTCCTCAACTTCATAAAATCACAGAATAAATACTTAGTTCACCTTAGCTTAGGTTATAAGTTGATAAAAGATTTAGTAAGCAGCAGATATACGAGGCAGAGGTAATTACACACTTCGTTACAACTAACTTGAACTTTTTGGGAGGTTTCTGTTCTTCTGTGAGATGAAATACACATCTTCAAGCTATTATTTTCAGAACCCACAGTAGATATGATGACCAGATAATAGTGTTCAACTGGATAGGTGTATCTCAGTAGTTGGAAAAATCAGAGAGTAGACATTTTCATCTCAAAATCATACCATATAATCATAAACTTTCCTGTGAATAAACTAATGGTACTTTAATCAGACCAAAGGAGTAGCCATGGGCACCCGCATGGGCCCCAGCTATGCCTGCCTCTTTGTAGGATATGTGGAACAGTCCATCTTCCACAGCTACACTGGCACCACCCCCCACCTTTTCCTCCGCTACATCGATGACTGTATCGATGCTGCCTCGTGCTCCCACGAGGAGGTTGAACAGTTCATCCATTTTACCAACACCTTCCACCCCAACCTCAAATTTACCTGGACCGTCTCAGACTCCTCCCTCCCCTTCCAAGACCTCTCCATTTCTATCTCGGGCGACTGAATTAACACGGACATTTACTATAAACCGACCGACTCCCACAGCTACCTAGACTATACCCCCTCCCACCCTGCCCCCTGTAAAAATGCCATCCCAATTCCTTTGTCTCCGCCGCATCTGCTCCCAGGAGGACCAGTTCTAATACCATACAACCCAGATGGCCTCCTTCTTCAAAGACCACAATTTCCCCCCAGACGTGATCGACGATGTTCTCCACTGCATCTCCTCCACCGCATCTCCTCCACTTCCCACTCCTCCGCCTTGAGCCCCGCCCCTCCAACACCACCAGGACAGAACCCCACTGGTCCTCACCTACCACCCCATCAACCTCCATATACATCGTATCATCCGTCGTCATTTCCACCACCTCCAAACGGACCCCATCACCAGGGATATATTTCCCTCCCCTCCCCCATCAGCATTCCAAAAAGACCACTCCCTCCGTGACTCCCTTGTCAGGTCCACACCCCCCACCAACCTCCACTCCTGGCACCTTCCCGTGCAACCGCAAGAAATGCAAAACTTGCGCCCACACCTCCCCGCTTACTTCCCTCCAAGGCCCCAAGGGATACTTCCATATCCGCTACAAATTCACCTGCACCTCCACACACATCATTTACTGCATCCGCTGCACCCGATGTGGCCTCCTCTATACTGGGGAGACAGGCCGCCTACTTGCGGAACCTCTGGGACACCCGGACCAACCAACCCAACCACCCCGTGGCTCAACACTTCAACTCCCCCTCCCACTCCACCAAGGACATGCAGGTCCTTGGACTCCTCCATCGCCAGACC
The DNA here is from genome assembly GCF_047496795.1 of Chiloscyllium punctatum. Taxonomy (NCBI): domain Eukaryota; kingdom Metazoa; phylum Chordata; class Chondrichthyes; order Orectolobiformes; family Hemiscylliidae; genus Chiloscyllium; species Chiloscyllium punctatum. The sequence continues at coordinate 84,718,203 of NC_092746.1, read as the reverse complement.
ATAGCGACACGACGGCTGGAGAAAGAGCGCCTCATCTTCCGCCTCGGAACCCTCCAACCACAAGGGATGAACTCAGATTTCTCCAGTTTCCTCATTTCCCCTCCCCCCACCTTGTCTCAGTCCCAACCCTCGAACTCAGCACCACCTTCCTAACCTGCAATCTTCTTCCTGACCTCTCCGCCCCCACCCCCACTCCGGCCTATCACCCTCACCTTAACCTTCTTCCACCTATCGCATTTCCAACGCCCCTCCCCCAAGTCCCCCCCCCCTGCTTTTATCTTAGCCTGCTTGGCACACTTTCCTCATTCCTGAAGAAGGGCTCATGCCTGAAACGTCGATTCTCCTGTTCCTTGGATGCTGCCTGACCTGCTGCGCTTTTCCAGCAACACATTTTCAGTACTTTAATCAGATTCTAGTATTAATACTTCAACTTTCAATTGAAATTCACTTGGTCCCCAAATAATTTTAAAACATACATTCATTCAATATTTTTGAAACATTTGAAGTAAAAGCTTTTGACATTTGAATTGGCCTTCAATTTATGATTTGCCTTATGATATTAAATGGCTCTAAATACATTGAATGCTGCTGTGCTTAAACAATCCAGTTCCAACATTATCCCCTTGGTTTGTACTCAACTGATGTCCACAAGGTCATGTTTTACTGAACTAATTCAGACTTGTTTTCCCTACAGACACGAACAGAATGACCAACATGACCCCAATATGCCTCAGTGATCACAGAGAAAGAGGCAGCAAAGATACTCACTCAAACCAGTAACAAATCTATCTTATTTTAAAGGGGTAGACTTCTCTTAAATATTTCATGTCCAGACTAATAAATCTGCATGATAAGAATGATTTCATACTTGGTCGTTTGTACTTTCAAGTGCAGACGTGGAATAACTTCAGATCAAACAGAAATTTGTACCTGCTCAGAATGAGTTGCAAGTCTCCATTGGAGGTGCAGCTCCATCTAGTGTAATAAGAAGTAAACAATCTTCAGTGACTTTCAACACTGCCTTCATAGACGAGGGGAGAGTAGAATTAGCAACCATCTCAAACATCTCATAGAAGCTTGAAGACTTTTCATTCTAAATTGACTAAACCCAATAAAATGAAATTCAGGTCAATTTTAATTTTGAAAATGGTTCACAGGTCATTCACCAATGAAGGCAGATTTGAAGTATTAATTGCTTCCACCACTTCTCGTCAAAAGACCTGAGTCAACTTTTTCTCCAGAGATGCTGCATGAATTGATTTTTTTCCATCATTTTGTTTTCAATTCAGAATTTGAGCAGCCATGGTGTTTTGTTTTTTGTTAACTAATTTTAATTCCACTTCATATTTGAGAGTCAAAATTGTCTCATGACTATAAGCTCTAAATAAAATCTACCACAAATCACAAGCTTGTATAATAGTTAAAACAAACATACTTTTCAAATGCCATTGAGCACTTGACTTGACACTATTTGGGGAAGGGCATTTCAAGTTTAAAGTTGATTATTGAATAGAAAAGCTACTTTTGAAAAATGTTTTCTGGAACAAAAACTGTAACCTCAGAAATCATTGCTGGTAAATTTAACTAAATCTTACATCAATTTATGAACATTGGTTCTCCCACAGTATACAAGTACTAACAGAAGATGATGGATACAATAGATCCAGTTACAGTCTTCTGCTTTGAATGTTGTGAATTTCCACCTCTCCCACAAACTTAGCCAGCAAACATTTGCCTACATTGTAATGAATATTTAACATTCGGTGACAGCTCTAAATTAAAATGCTTTTAAGACATTTCATTTGAATAAGTATGAACCTCAGTGAGCTACAGATCATGCTACTTGACTGGTGAACTATAACAGCGAAAACTATTTTTGCACATGTAAATGTGAATATCACATCTATCTATTGGGTTCATTTTAAGTTCAAAATAATAATTAAGGCTATTCATGGAAAGAGATTTGTATCTCAGTAGCTAAAACCTAGATGACTTTCTGTAGCAACTTGATGCAAATTATGCATAAGCAGGCAAACCTGCAACTGCATTATATTTTCATTCCATAAATATAGCTATACGAGGAATCACTTAAAAGCTGTGCAGTTTGTAATTAACATTTTCTTTAAAAAATAATTAATGGACATACCTTCACTTCCTGATTAAAATAAACTGACACAGCATTGGTAGTACACAGCAAATGAATGAATAAAAAAATTAAAAATATACCTAAGTCTGGTAAATTAATTCGCAGCAAAATACTGAGGATGCTGGAAATCTTAAATAAAAACAGAGAATTCAATAAAATGTGTGCAGTTCAGGTAGCATTTGTAGAGAAAGAAACGTAATGAGTATTTCAAATCAATTAATTTCCACTATCCACAAATGCTGCCTGATTTGCTGAGTAGTTTCAACATTTTCTGGTTTGTTTGACACATATGTAAATTTGTCTTTGAAATGGTAAAACTGGGAAAGGAACACACACAAATCAAAACTATATTTGTACTGCTTCTGCAGAGGCTTCAGAGTAAGTTCACCTTACAATTTAGTTCAATTTGATGTATTATCAGTTAGCTAGTGTGGATGCCAAGTTTTGTTTCACTTGTGCTCAGCTTGCTGTTTCTAATGCATTGGTAATGCAAGTTGCCTGCTGATATCATTTGGATAAAGTAAAATCCTAAACGTTAGCAAGGTTCTTTTTAAATTAAATCTGCCTGTGGGGAGGAAAATTGATATTTAAACTAAGGAAATCAATTGACAGAATTCCAGGGAAGATTGGAAAATTCAAGGTTATTTGAATATTGAAAACAGACTACACAATGAAGTCATTCCTCTGTAAAAAGAACATCATCTCAGGCTGTAATCCTGATTCTAGAAATTGCACAGAAGTCACAAATTATTGTTATTTTTAAAATGCAGCACGGTTGCTCAATTGGCACATCATAGTTTTCCTTCTGAATTCAAAATTAAGCAGTGTTTTGCTTGAGGTTGGGAAGGAGATAAAGATCTCATTTTTCTAGTATCTATTAACTACTTTGTTCAGTCACTCGAGGTGGAAGGCAGCCGGTCATGAATAAGGTCAACATCCAAGTAGATTAATGTTTAACTTGTGGGATAGTTGATAGAAGTTTTATGCTTCTAGGTTAATGGTTTTACCAAACACCGAATTCTATCTTTTAAGGCATCAATTTTGCATACCAGATCACCAGTAAATAATCACTGAGTAGGAGATCAAAAATTGCTCCTAAGCAGAGCAAGTGCATTAAAAAAAAGAAAAATTGAAAAAGTAACGGGCATATTCAGCAAGTCATTGTGAAGCTAACATTCTTAGTGACCGAACATAGCAGCAACAAATTTGTCCGATTGATTGTTAATTTCTCTCAACTCAAACTCTCCAGGACTTGCCATAGAAATACAGTAGCTACAAGTGTAGAGCAGAGGCTAGGAACACTGATGAGTAACTCACCTCCCGTGTCCCCACCATCATTTAAAAGGCACAAGTTAGGAATGTGATAGAATACTACCCACTTGACTGGATGACTGCAGTTCTAACAATGAAAGATATTAGAGTCATAGAGTCATAGAGACGTACAGCACGGAAACAGACCTTTTGGTCCAACCCGTCCATGCCAACTAGATATCCCAACCCAATCCTGCCAGCACCCAGCCCATATCCTTCCAAACCTTTCCTATTCACATACCATCCAAATGCCCCTTAAATGTTGCAATTGTACCAGCCTCCACCACTTCCTTTGGCAGCTCATTCCATACACGTACCACCCTCTGCGTGAAAAAGTTGTCCCCTAGGTCTCATTTATATCTTTCCCCTCTCATCCTAAACCTATTCCCTCTAGTTCTGGACCTTACCATTAAGTGTATAAGTCCTGATAAGATTTGCTTTCCCAAAATGCAGCACCTCGCATTTACCTGAATTAAACTCCATTTGCCCATTCTCAGCCCATTGGCCAATCTGATCAAGATCCTGTTGTAATCTGAGGTAACCTTTTCGCTATCCACTACACCTCCAATTTTGGTGTCATCTGCAAACTTACTAACTATACCTCTTATGCTCACATCCAAATAATTTATATAAATGATGAAAAGTAGTAGACCCAGTACCGATCCTTATAGCAGTTCACTGGTCACAGGCCTCCAGTCTGAAAAACAACCCCCCACTACCACTCTCTGTCTTCTGCCTTTGAGTCAGTTCTGAATCCAAATGGCTAGTTCTCTCTGTATTCCATGAGATCTAACCTTGCTAAGCAGTCTCCCATGGGGAACCTTGTCGAATGCCTTACTGAAGTCCATATAGATTACATCTACCATTCTGCCCTCATCAATCCTCTTTGTTACTTCTTCAGAAACTCAATCTAGTTTGTGAGACATGATTTCCCACGCACAAAGCCATGTTGACTATCCCTAATCAGTCCTTGCGTTTCCAAATACATGTACATCCTGTCCCTCAGGATTCTCCCCAACAACTTGCCCACCATAGCATCTGCAGTCATTGTTTTTACCTTGCCCACCACAGATGTCAGGCTCACTGGTCTATAGTTCCTGGCTTGTCTTTACCACCTTTCTTAAACAATGGCACCACGTTAGCCCACCTCCAGTCTTCCAGCATCTCACCTGTGACTATTGATGACACAAATATCTCAGCAAGAGGCCCAGTAATCACTTCCCTAGCTTTCCACAGAGTTCTAGAGTACACCTGATCAAGTCCTGGGGATTTATTCACTTTTATGCGTTTCAAGACATCCAACACTGCCTCCTCTGTAATATGGACATTTTGCAAGATGTCACCAGCTATTTCCCTACATTCTATATCTTCCATCTCCTTTTCCACAGAAAATACTAATGCAAAATATTCATTTAGTATCTCTCCCATATCCTGCGGCTCCACACAAAGGCTGCCTTGCTGATCTTTGAGGGGCCCTATTCTCTCCCTAGTTACCCTTTTGTCCTTAATATATTTGTAATAACCCTTTGGATTCTCCTTCACCCCAAATCTATCTCATGTCCCCTTTTTGCCCTCCTGATTTCCTTTTAGATTAGATTACTTAGAGTGTGGAAACAGGCTCTTCAGTCCAACAAGTCCATACCGACCCACCGAAGTGCAACCCACCCATTCCCCTACATTTACCCCTTACCTAACACTACGGGCAATTTAGCATGGCCAATTCACCTGACCTGCACATCTTTGGACTGTGGGAGGAAACCGGAGCACCTGGAGGAAACCCACGCAGACACGGGGAGAATGTGCAAACTCCACACAGTCAGTCGACTGAGTCGTAAATTGAACTCTGGCGCTGTGAGGCAGCAGTGCTAACCACTGTGCAACCTTGTCACCCACTTTTTTAAAAATATGATTTAAGACTATTTGTTACTCACAGCAACTTCTTAACCAACCCCTGAATAATGGACAGGCACTGGTGAAGTGATAATGCTCTCCCCTTAAGTATACTCCTACTGCCTTTATAGTCTTCTAAGGATTCACTCGATCTATCATGTCTATTCCTGACATATGCTTCCTTCTTTTTCTTAACCAAACCTTCAATTGCTTTAGTCATCCAGCATTCCCTATAGCTACCAACCTTTCCTTTCACCCTAACAGGAATATAAAGTCTTTGGACTCTCATTATCTCATTTCTGAAAGCTTCCCAGTTTCGAGTAATCCCTTTACCTGCGAACATCTGCCCCTAATCAGCTTTTGAAAGTTCTTACCTAATACCGTCAAAATGGGCCTTTCTCCAATTTAGAACTTCAACTTTTAGGTCCTGTCTATCCTTTTCCATCACAGTTTTAAAACTAATAGAATTATGGTCGCTGGTCCCAAAGTGCTCCCCCATGGACACCTCAGTCACCTGCCCTGCCTTATTTCCCAAGATTAGGCCAAGTTTTGCACCTTCTCTAGTAGGTACATCCACATACTGAATCAGAAAATTTTCTTGAACATAGTTAACCAATTCCTCTCCACCAAACCCTTAACACTATGTCAGTCCCAGTCTATATTTGGAAAGTTAAAATCTCCTACCATAACCACCCTATTATTCTTACAGACAACTGAAATCTCCTTACAAACTTATTTCTTAATTTTCCTCTGACTATTAGGGGGTCTATAATACAATCCCAATTAGGTTATCATCCCTTTCTTATTTCTCAGTTCCACCCAAATAACTTCCCTGGACGTATTTCCAGGAATATCCTCCCTCAGCACAGCTGTAATGCCATCCTTATCAAAAATGCCGCTCCCCCTCCTCTCTTGCCTCCCTTTCTGTCCTCCCTGTAGCATTTGTATCCTGGAACATTAAGCTGCCAGTCCTGTCCATCTCTGAGCCATGTTTCTGTAATTGCTAAGATATCCCAATCCCATGTTCCTAACCATGCCCTGAGTACATTTGCATTCCCTGTTAGGCCCCTTGCATTGAAATAAATGCAGTTTATTTATCTACCTTGTTCTCTGTTTTGTCCCTACTTATCCTGACTGTTTGACTCGCCTTTGTTCTCAAACGTACCAGTCTCAGATTGATCTCTTTCTACATTATCTCCCTGGGTCCCATCCTCCCACCTTACTAGTTTAAATCCTGCCGAGCAGCTCTAGCACATCACCCTGCCAGTACATTAGACCCCTTCCAATTTAGGTGCAATCTGTCTTTCTTGTAAAGGTTACTTGTACCCCAAAGCAGCTTCCAATGATCCAAAAATGTGAATCCTTCTCCCATACACCAGCTCCTCAGCCACACATTCAACTGCTCTATCATCCTATTCCCACCCTCACTAGCTCATAACACTGGGAATAATCCAGATATTACTACCCTCGAGGACCTCCTTTTTAAATTCCTTCCTAATTCCTGTAATCTCCTTTCAGAATCTCAATCTTTTCCCTTCCTGTATTGTTGGTTCCAATGTGTACAATATTCTGAATAAATACTTTCCATACAGACCAAAGCACCTGCAAATTGTTATTGAACCATACAGTCACAAAAAGGAAGCAAAATATGAATGAGTTGCACCTCTTTTCAAGTTGGCTGAAATCAAGACTGACATCAGCAGCAAGTTATCCAGAGTTTCATGTGTGGATCTCAATATCTTATTTGACAGGTACCCGGGAAGTAGGCATCTTTCATAATTTGCATAATTTAATACGATGGTGAATTGACTTAACTGTGAGGTGTACATTTTTGCTGAGCCCAAGTGACTTAGGAGTCATTTAAAATGTGCAAACAGTACCTGATTCTGAAATTTTCACCTATATTCAGGGGAAAGTTTTCTGCTGGGAGGAATTGCACCTCATCCAAATGAAAATGGCTGAGTTTGCTGGAATTCAGTCATCTCAGCTGAAGGAAATCTGTGCAGGAGTTACTCAGGGTAGTGTCCTAGCCCCAAACGTCTTTTGCTGCTTCTTCGCTTACCTTCTCTCCATCATAAAGTCAGATGTGGGGATGTCTACTGATCACTGCAGAGGTAAAAACAATGACTGCAAATGCTGGAAACCAGATTCTGGATTAGTGGTGCTGGAAGAGCACAGCAGTTCAGGCAGCATCCAAGTAGCTTCGAAATCGACGTTTCAGGCAAAAGCCCTTCATCAGAAATAAAGGCAGTGAGCCTGAAGCGTGGAGAGATAAGCTAGAGGAGGGTAGGGGTGGGGAGAAAGTAGCATAGAGTACAATGGGTGAGTGGGGGAGGGGATGAAGGTGATAGGTCAAGGAGGAGAGGGTGGAGTGGATAGGTGGAAAAGAAGATAGGCAGGTAGGACAAGTCCGGACAAGTCAAGGGGACAGTTACTGAGCTGGAAGTTTAGAACTAGGGTGAGGTGGGGGAAGGGGAAATGAGGAAACTGTTGAAGTCCACATTGATGCCCTGGGGTTGAAGTGTTCCGAGGCGGAAGATGAGGCGTTCTTCCTCCAGGCGTCTGGTGGTGAGGGAGCGGCGGTGAAGGAGGCCCAGGACCTCCATGTCCTCTGCAGAGTGGGAGGGGGAGTTGAAATGTTGGGCCACGAGGCGGTGTGGTTGATTGGTGCGGGTGTCCCGGAGATGTTCCCTAAAGCGCTCTGCTAGGAGGCGCCCAGTCTCCCCAGTGTAGAGGAGACCGCATCGGGAGCAACGGATACAATAAATGATATTAATGGATGTGCATGTAAAACTTTGATGAATGTGGAAGGCTCCTTTAGGGCCTTGGATAGAGGTGAGGGAGGAGAGAGGTGGGCGCAGGTTTTACAGTTCCTGCGGTGGCAAGGGAAAGTGCCAGGATTGGAGGGTGGGTTGTTTGGGGGCGTGGACCTGACCAGGTAGTCGCGGAGGGAACGGTCTTTGTGAAAGGCGGAAAGGGGTGGGGAGGGAAATATATCCCTGGTGGTGGGGTCTGTTTGGATGTGGCGGAAATGTCGGCGGATGATTTGGTTTATGCGAAGGTTGGTAGGGTGGAAGGTGAGCACCAGGGGCGTTCTGTCCTTGTTACGGTTGGAGGGGTGGGGTCTGAGGGCGGAGGTGCGGGATGTAGACGTGCTGCGTTGGAGGGCATCTTTAACCACATGGGAAGGGAAATTTCGGTCTCTAAAGAAGGAGGCTATCTGGTGTGTTCTGAGGTGGAACTGGTCCTCCTGGGAGCAGGTACGGCAGAGGTAGAGGAATTGGGAATACGGAATGGCATTTTTGCAAGAGGTAGGGTGGGAAGAGGTGTAATCTAGGTAGCTGTGGGAGTCGGGTTTGTAAAAAATGTCAGTGTCAAGTCGGTCGTCATTAATGGAGATGGAGAGGTCCAGGAAGGGGAGGGAGGTGTCAGAGATGGTCCAGGTAAATTTAAGGTCAGGGTGGAATGTGTTGGTGAAGTTGATGAATTGCTCAACCTCCTCACGGGAGTACGAGGTGGCGCCAATGCAGTCATCCATTAATATCATTTATTGTATCCGTTGCTCCCGATGTGGTCTCCTCTACATTGGGGAGACTGGGCGCCTCCTAGCAGAGCGCTTTAGGGAACATCTCCGGGACACCCGCACCAATCAACCACACCGCCCTGTGGCCCAACATTTCAACTCCCCCTCCCACTCTGCCTAGGACATGGAGGTCCTGGGCCTCCTTCACCATCACTCCCTCACCACCAGACGCCTGGAGGAAGAACGCCTCATCTTTTGCCTCGGAACACTTCAACCCCAGGGCATCAATGTGGACTTCAACAGTTTCCTCATTTCCCCTTCCCCCACCTCACCCTAGTTCTAAACTTCCAGCTCAGTAACTGTCCCCATAACTTGTCCGGATTTGTCCTACCTGCCTATCTTCTTTTCCACTTATCCACTCCACCCTCTCCTTACTGATCACTGCAAACTGTTTAGTGTCATCTGTGTCTTCTCAGATACCAAAGTGGTCCATATGGAAATGCAATAGAACCTGGACAATATCCAGGTCAGAATTGACAATTGACAAAAAATGTTCACGCTGCACAAGTGCCAGGTAATAAGCATCTCTAATAAGAGATAATCTAACAATCTTCCCTTGACATTCAATGGCATCACTATCGCTGAATCTCCTGTTATGAACATCCTGGTGTTATAATCCACAGGAAACTAAACTGGACTATCAATATTAATACTGACACTACAAAATGACATCAAAAACCAGGAAAACTGCCATGAGTAGTTTCCATTCTGATTCCACAATACCTGTTCAAGTCAGAAATCTGATTTAATACAGGAATGGAAGGTTTAAGCTATAAAAATAGGCTGGATAGGCTGGGACTTTTTCCACTGGAGCAGAGGTGGTTGAGGGGTAACCTTATAGAGGTTTATTGAATCATTGGCGACCTTTAAGCAGCAATGTCAGAATCATTGGCGACCTTTAAGCAGCAATTGGATAGGTACATGGATAGGTGCTTAAGCTCGGACAAATGTTCGGCACAACATCGTGGGCCGAAGGACCTGTTCTGTGCTGTATTGTTCTGTGTTCTATGAGGAGCATAGATAAGGTGAATAGTAAAGGTCTTTTCCCCCAAGGTGTGGCAATTCAAAGCTAGAAGGCATATTTCTAAAGGAGAGGAGTAAAATTTAAAAAAGGATATGAGGGGCAACTTTTTTTATACAGACAGTGGTTACTGTGTGAAATGAACCGCCAGAGGAAGTGACGAGTGCAGGTACAGTTAAAATCTTTAAAAAACATTTGGATAAGTACATGAATGTGAAAGATTTGGAGGGACATGGGTCAAATGCAGGCAAGTGGGACTAGTTTACAGGCATCACAAAACGTGGCTGCAAGAGGATTTGGATTAGGAGCTGAATATTCAAGGAAATCAATCCTATGGAAAAGATAGGCAGGTGGGCAGAGGGGTTGGGTCACCCTATTAGTAAGGAATGAAATTAAAGCAACAGTAAGAAACAAATTAGGGTCAATTGGTATAGGATCTGTGTGGATAGAACTAAGGAACCACAAAAGCTAAATAAACCATAGTTGGAGCTGGATACAGGCCTCCAAACAGTAGTCAGGAGCTAGGGTGCAAGATCCACCAGGAGATTAAAAAAAAATGTAGGAAAGGCAAAGCTATAGCAATCATTTCAAAATGCAGGTAGACTTGGAAAATCAGGTTGGCAGTGGGTGGCAAAGAAAGGAATTTGCAGAATGTCTACGAGATTGCTTTTTGGAGCAGCTTGTGGTGGACCCCCCTAGGGGGCATACAATACTGGATTTGGTTTTGTGCAGTGAGGCAGACTAGATAAGGGAGTTCAAGGTGAAGGAATCCTTAGGAGACGGTGATCATAATATGATAGAATTTACTCTGCAATTTGAGAGGGAGGATAGAATAGAATCAGAGGTAATGGTATTATAGCTGAATAAAGGCAACTACAGTGGCATGAGGGAGGAACTGGGTAGATTTGACTAAGTGAGGAGCAACAGCAGGAGTTTCTGGAGTAATCCAGGAGACACAGATTCATCCTGAGGAAAAAGGAGCATGGTAAGGGGGGATGACGCACCCATGGCTGACTAGGTAAGTCAAGGAATGCATAAAAGCAAAAGAGAAAGCATATAATGTGGCAAAGGGCAGTGGGAAACCACAGGATTGAGAAACTTACAAAGACCAACAGAGGGCAATGAGAAAAAGAAATAAGGAGGCAGAATATTGAATGAGGGTAAGCTAGCCAATAAATATATAATAAGACTGTAAGACTTCCTTCAGATATAAAAAGGCAAAAGAGAGGCAGAAGTGGAAAATGACACTGAAGAGATAGTGTTGAGGAACAGGAAATGGCTGAGGAATCGAATAATTACTTTGTGTCAGTCTTCACTGTGTAATGCCCCAAAAATTCAAGAGTGTGAAGGGGGCAGAGCTGAGCATGGTGGTCACCACCAAGGAGAAGATGCTAGAAAAACTGAATGGCCCAAAGGTGGCTAAATCACCTGGACCAGATGGACTACATCTAAGAGTTCTAAGGGAGATACCTGAAGAGATAGTGGAGACACTAGTGGTGATTTTACTGAAATTGCTAGAATCAGGGAGGGCCCCAGAGGACTGGGAAATTGCTCATGTAATGTCCCCATTTAAAAAGAGAATAAGGCAAAAGACGGAAAATTACAGACTGATGAGCTGAACTTTGGTCGTGAGCAAGATTCTGGAATCCATCGTGAAGGATGAGATTTCTGAATACTTGAAAGTGTTTAGTAAAATAGGGCAAAGTCAGCATGGTGTGATGCTGCTGCTTCTTTAACAAGGTTATGATGTTCTTTTTTTTTCAGGAGGTTGTAAAAGCACAAGTTCCAGAAACTCTGGAGTTGAAGGTTTTTAGGGCTAGTTTGATGATAGCTAACCGATAATTGCCTTTTGTCTATGGCAGTAAGTTTGAAAAAAAAATCACTTACACAATGAAAGGGGAGTGGCCAGTTCTCCCAGTTCAGCTTTTTTTCTCATTTGATTTGGTTTTGGCCATCTGGCTATTCACTGAAAGCAGTCAAGCGGTTGTGAAGCTGCTGGACCCAATGAAGCAACTCCATGTTGATCCTCCTCTCTCTCTGACATCTCTCCTGTAAGGTGCTGTGTTTGATTTTACCTTTTGTGCCAAGGGGTGTTTATGGGGATAATTGCAAATATTCACAACAGCATCATTAAGTGGGGATGATCTGTTGGGTTTTCAGATGGATTAAATTATTAGGTTTGTGTTTCATTTAGAAATCTTGTAAATAAATTCTGTTTTCTTTGAAACTGAGTGGTTTGACCAACTGTATCCCTCCTGGAATATTCGTGTTATACCTGCTTAAAACAACTGGCAAAGTTAGGGTCTGGGCTACTTTCTTGAAATGTTTTGAGGGGGTCTGGCCTGGTCCATAACAATGATTTCATCTAGAGGCCATGAATCTGCTAGAATTCTTTCAGGAAGTAATGAGCAGGTTAGACCAAGGAGAGCCAATGGACTTTATTTACCTGGATTTCAAGAAGGCCTTTAACAAGGTGTCACATAGGAGGCTACTGATTAAGATAAGGGCCCATGGTGTTAGAGGAAAAATGATAGCATGGATAGAAGCTTGGCTCTCTTGCAGAAAGCAAGAGTGGGATAAAAGGGTCCTTTTCAGGATGGCAGCCGGTGACAAGTGGTGTTCTGCAAGGCTCAGTGTTGGGACCACAACTTTTTACTTTATACACTAACGATCTAGATGAAGGAACTAAGGGCATTCTGGCTAGGTTTGCAGACAATACAAAAGATAAGTTGAGGAACCAGTAGCATTGAAGAGGCAGGGAGGATATAGACAGGTTAGCAGTGTGGACAAAGAAGTGGCAGATGGAGTACAACACGGTGAAGTGTGAGGTCATGCACTTTGGGAAGAAGAAGGAGAGGGGCACGGACTATTTCCTAAATGGGGAGAAAATTCAGAAGTCTGGAGTGCAAATAGACTTGGGAATTCAAGTGCAGGATTCTTTCAAGGGAAACTTGCAAGTTGAGTCAGTATTAGGAAGGCAAATGCAATGAAGGCATTTATTTTGAGTGAATTTGAATTTAAAGGTAGGAATGTACTTCTGAGGCTCTATAAGGCTCTAGTCAGACCAAATTTGGAGTATTGTGTGCAGTTTTGGGCCCCACATCTCAGGAAGTATGTACTAGCCCTGGGGCACGTTCAGAGGAAGTTCACGAGAATGGTCCCAGAAGTGAAAAGCTTAGTGTGTGAGGAATGTTTGAGGACTCTGTGTCTATACTTAATGGAGTTTAGAAGGATGGATGGGATCTATTTGAAACATACAGAATACCAAATGGCCTGGACAGAGCAGATGTTGGGAAGACCCAAGGGCACAGCCTTTGTGTAAAGGGATGACCTTTTAAAACGGAGATAAAGAGAAATGTCTTCAGCCATAGAGCAGTGAATCTATGGAATTGACTGCCACAGAAAGCTGTGGAGGCCAGGTCATTGCATATTTTAAGAATGAGGTAGATAAGTTCTTGAGTATCAAGGGGATCAAGGGTTACTGGGAGAAAGTGGGAGAATGGGGTTGAAAAACCAATCAGCCATGATTGAATGGTGGAGCAGACTCGATGAGCTGAACAGCTTAATTTTTGCTCCTACATCTTATGGTCTAGTTTGGGAACATGGTCGGAGTGGGCCAAAGGGTCTACTTCCATGCTGTTTGACTCTATGGCTCTATAGCACACAAGGTACTGGGCACCATTCAGCATAAAGCAACCCTGCTTGATTAGCACCACATCCACAAGCATCCACTCACCCCATCATGGACGTTCAGTATGTACTATAAGGCGCATTGCAAAAATTCACCCATGTTCCTCAGACAGAACCTTCCAAATCCATGACCCCTTCCATTTAGAAGGACAAGGGCAGCAGATATATAGGAACATCGCCACCTGCATGATCCCCTCCAAGCCACTCACCATCCTGACTTGGAAATATATTGCTGTTCCTTCACTGTCGCTGGGTCAAAAGTCTGGAATTGTGGGTCAACCTACAGCACATGATCTGCAACAGTTCAAGAAGGCAGCTCATCAGCACCTTCTCAAAATGCAACTTAAGATTGTTAATAAATGCTGGCCAACCAGGGACACTCACATCCCATGAGAGAATTTTAAAAATTGGTATACTCAAAAAGTTGCTAGCTCTACAGAATAAAGATAAAATCATAATAATGATATACATTTTGAAACGCAGCATTTGAAGATAAACATTTTTTTAAGAAATGTATATACATCAGGTAAGAGACAATGTATGATTGTGCTGCTATGATGCAGATATGTTTAATGTAATATGGTGCTTCCATGCACAATGTCTACTGTATTAGGTAAGCATGAACTTATTGAGCAAAAGGTCAATTACCACTTAATCTCTGTTGGTGAAGGAGACCTGGCAATTGCAATAAACATTATGGAATTTCTATTTGTAAAATAAAATGGTTGAGGGTGCTTGTGGTGTAGCCAGGAGACCCAGGTTCAAATGCTACCTGTCACAGAGGTTTGTCATAACAGGTCCAAACAGGTTGATTAAAAATTCGTAAAATGGTTGAGGGCTGTTATTTGTGTTAGCAGACCTAGGTTCAAATCCACCTGCTTGATTGATCAGAAAATATCCAAAATAAATTGGTTCTCGACCATTTTGCTACTTAGCACCTCTTCCTACATCACAAGCCTGTAGTGTCACAAGTTTTTTTTCCTTGTATACATGAGTTATACTATTTTTAAAAAAGCAACATTGCTTGACGATATATATTCCATGCCTTGAAAATTTAATGCATTTGTAATATGGAAGGTTTCAAAAGATTCATTGGTTAGAAATTATGCCAGTGCAGGATCAATGGGCCAAATTGTTTCTTCCTACCACTGTTTTATAATTTGTAGCAAAATTTGATCTTGCAGTTTAGGCCTACCTCCACTTCCAGTACAAGCAGAATTGAAATCCAGGTAAATGTCTTCAAATTTCCTGAATTAATGGAATTATTGCCATTTTTATTACAAACCTTTCACATATCTGATTAACCTTGATCCTCTGACTCACAGTACTACAAATTGCCACAGAATCACAGCACAGAAGTAATTCATTCAGTCTCCTGTGTCTGCAACAGTTCTCTATAGTAATAATGTACCACACACCCCTTCTCCAATAGCCCAGTACCTTCCACTCTTTTTGATGCTGTGTAAAAAGATGGTAAGATAGTGGAAGTGGCAATGTCACTTGAACTAGTTATCTAGATACTCAGGTTAATGCCAGAAAGGTCAGAAGTTGTATGACACCAGGTTATAGCCCAACAGGTTTACTTGAAAGCACTAGCTTTCAGAGTGCTGATCCTTCATTAGGTGGTTGTGGAGAGAAGCACACAGGCACAGAATTTATAGATGCAGAGATCATTGCAAGACAATTCCAGGTAATTAAGAGTGTCAAAAGATAGTACAAGTGGTATGAGTGGAGTGTTGACAGACTAAATAACAAGCCTTTGCAGCTGATCAGAATTGTCAAACGGTGTGAGTAGGGTGTCAACAGCTGGATATGATTTGGAGATGTCGGTGTTGGACTGGGGTGTACAAAGTTAAACATCACACAACACCAGGTTATAGTCCAACAGGTTTATTTGAAAGTGCTAGCTTTCAGAGTGCTGATCCTCCATAAAGTGGTTGTGGAGGTTAAGATCATAAGTCACAGAATTTATAGCAAAAGCTTACAGTGTGATGTAATTGAAATTATACATTGAAAAAGACCTGATTTGTTTGTTATGTCTCTTATCTTTTGCAATGAACATGTTGGCTTCAGTTCTTTCATATGTAAATCGCACAACTTTATTAAAGTTACATTCTCAAGTGAACTTTAACAATTGGTGTCATGTCAGCCCAGATAATGCATTGAAGTTGTGAAGTGCCCTGTGTGAGACTGTCTGTGCCATAATGTTCAGACAGATTCTAACAAAAAAAGATTTATAGAATCTGACATGGATTCATGCAGTTTTTGAACAAAATGTAATTCTGCAAGTACAAATTCACCCCACAAGCGTAAATATTTGTGTGTTCATGTGTGTGTGAGTATGTGTAGTGCAGTGGGGTCACTTGTAGTGTGACATGAACCCAAGGTCCTGGTTGAGGCCATCCCTCTGCTCAGCTACTTTTCATTGTTGCCTGTCCCAAAGAACGCCTTGGAAGACAGTCACCCAAAGGTCTGAGGTTGAACGTCCCAGAACATCCATTCAACCATTGGCGAGATCAAGCAGAGGTTATGGCAATGTACCATGCCTCAGGGCATCCTTGCTTGCAGCGTATGAGATATAAAACATGAGTATCTACCATGCACATGGTGGGAGGTGTCCCCACGTGCAACGGTGGTATCTGTGTCGACATTCTGACATGTCTTGCAGGTTGTATGGTGTCATCCTGAAAGCCGGGCACTTTGCTATGATCAATGATCTGTTTGAGGTTTGGTGGTTGTTTAAAGGGGAGAAGTGGAGGTGTGGGGAAGGTCTTGGCGAGGTGCTCATCCTCAATGATAATGTGTTGCAGGCTGCGAAGAACATGGCGTAGTTTTTCAGCTCCTGGAAATTACTGGACAACGAAGGGTACCCTGTTGGTTGCAGCTCCTGTCGGTCTCCTGAGGAAGTCATTATGGTTTCATGCTGTCGCACGTCAGAACTGGCATTCAATGAGTTGAGCATCGTACCCCATTCTTATGAGGGCACCCTTGAGTACATGCCCATCATGTTCCTCCTCCTCTGAACAGATCCTGTGTATCTGTAGGGCTTGTTCATAGGGGATGGCTGTTTTAATAGGTTTTGGGTGGAAGCTGGAGAAGTGTACCATTGTGAGGTTATCAGTGGGTTTGCGGTAGAATGAGGTGCCCATCCTTGATGGAGATATACGTGTCTAAGAATGAGACAGATAGTAGAGAGTAGTCCATGGTGAGTTTGACGGTGGGATGAAACTCATTGATATCACTGTGTAGTTTTTTCAGTGACTCCTCGCTATGGGCCCAGAGAAAGAAAATATTGTCAATGTCCATGGTGTATAGTGTTGGCTGGAGGCCCTACATAGAGAAGTCGTCTTGTTTGAACCTGTACATGAAAATGTTGGCATATTGGGGTGCAAATTTGATCCCATGGCTGTTGTGTGTGTCTGGATAAAGAACTGGTTGTAAAAGGTGAAGACAGTGTAGTCGAGGATAAAGCGGATGAGTTGTAGGACAGTGCTCAGAGATTGGTAGTTGTTGGTGTTGAGTACTGAGGCTGTTGTTGCAATGCTGTCATTGTGGGGGATGCTGACGAGGAATGTTCCCAGTTCGACAGATATCCCTCCACTTCACCTGAAGGAGCAGCTCTCTGAAAGACTGAAATTTCAAATAAACCTGTTGGACTACAACCTGATGTTGTGAGACTTCTGACTTTGTCCACCCCAGTCCAACACTGACACTTCCACATAATGTCCTAAAAACATGGATTCAAATCCCATCACGGTAGCTGGTGGAATTTGAATTCAATTAGTAAATCTGGAACATAAAGCTAGTCTCAGTAATTATATCAATTGCAATTATTAGTTGTTAATTATTATTTTAAAATAAAAACTCTTTTGATTCACTCATGTCCCTTTAGGTGGACACCCCTCCAACCTTCCTTGCTTAGAGAGAGATGTGATTCCAGAACAGCAGAAGTGGAACTGATTTTTAAATGCCTTCTGAAACAACATAGCAAACTGTTCAGTTCAAGAATAATTAGAACCGGGGTGGGGGGGGGGGGGGGGGGGGGGGGGGGAGTGGGGGTGGGGAGGTGGGAAGATGCTGACACCAACATGAAAGAAAATAGATAAAGCATTTTGTCAAATCTGGGAATTCTATATAGGGCAGCATGGTGTCACATTGGTTAGCACTGTTGCCTCACACTACCAGGAACATGGGTTCGATTCCAGCCTCAGGTGGATGTCTGTGTGGAATTTGCACATTTCCCCTGTGTCTGCGTGAGTTTCCTCTGGGAGCTCCAGTTTCTTTCCACAATCCAAAGATGTGCAGGTTAGGTGAATTGACCATGCTAAATTGTCCAGTGTTCAGGGGTGTGTAGGTTGGGTGCATTAGTCAGGGGTTAAATATAGTGGAATGGGTCTGGGTGGATTACTCTTCAAAGGGTCAGTGTGAACCTGTTGGACTGAAGGGCCTGTTTCCACACTGGAAGGATTCTATGTTTTGCTTTTAGCATCTAACAAGCTCTCATCCCAAATCATCATAGGGCCCATCTCCCAAGAATCAAATACTTATTGAATAATTTATATAAGTGATTTAGATGTAAACATAAGTAAGATTGCAGAGCCAAGAAGTTACCTCCGAGTACAATGGGATCTTGATCAGATGGGTCAGTGGACTAAGAAGAGGCAGATGGAGTTTAAGTTAGATAAATGCGAGGTGCTGCGTTTTAGAAAGGGAAATCAGAGCGGAATTTATACACTTAATGGTAAGGTCCTGGGGAATGTACCTGAACTCAGGGACCTTAGAGTTCAGGTTCATAGTTTCTTGAAAGTGGACTCACAGGTACATAGGATAGTGAAGGTGTTTGGTATGCTTCCTTTTATTGGTCAGATTATTGAGCACAGGAGTTGGGAGGTTATGTTGCAGCTATACAGGACATTGGTTAGGCCACTTTTGGAATATTGTGTGCAATTCTGGTCTCCCTCCTATAAGAAGGATGTTGTGATACTTGAAAGGGTTCAGAAAAGATTTACAATGATGTTGCCAGGGTTAGATGGTTTGAGCTGTAGGGAGAGGCTGATTCGGCTGTTTTCCCTGCAGTGTCAGATGCTGAAGGGTCAAATTACACAGGTTTATAAAATCATGAGAGACATGGATAGGGTAATTAGACAAGGTCTTTTCCCTGGGGTGGGGGGAATCCAGAACTAGAGAGCATAGGTTTAGGGTGAGAGGGGAAAATTTAAAAGGAACCTGAGGGGCATTTTTTTCATGCAGAGGGTGGTGCATGTATGGAATGAGCTGCCAGAGGAAGTGGTGGAGACTGGTAAAATTACAACATTTAGAAGGCATCTGGATGGGTATATGAATAGGAAGGGTTTGGAAGGATATGAGCCAAGTGCTGGAAAATGGGACGAGATTAGGTTTGGATGTCTGATCAGCGTGGACAAGCTAGACCGAAGGGTCTGTTTCCATGCTGTACATCTCTATGACTCTATATCACTGGCCTCAATCAATTAGTGAGTATAGGCATTACATCTCAACCTTAAATTGGGTCGACATAATTTATTTGACATGGATGAGCAAATCATGAGAACCCAAATAGGTGAACAATGAAAGAAATAACTCAGTTCCTTCTGTTTGTCTATTCTTTCTCCAACTTTTGATCATCTTCCTTTATGCAGATTGTTATGATAATTTGCTTTATACCTCCCATAGGTATAAAGCTATACACAGAGGAACCTCGATTACCCGAAGGACACCATCATGGAATAGTTTGTTCGGTTAATCGAATTCCAGATAATTAAATTCTGGATAACATTGTTTAGCCAAGCATCCT
The DNA here is from genome assembly GCF_047496795.1 of Chiloscyllium punctatum. Classification (NCBI taxonomy): domain Eukaryota; kingdom Metazoa; phylum Chordata; class Chondrichthyes; order Orectolobiformes; family Hemiscylliidae; genus Chiloscyllium; species Chiloscyllium punctatum. The sequence continues at coordinate 84,698,750 of NC_092746.1, read as the reverse complement.
TGCGATCCAATATTCAGATAATTGAATGCCAGATAATTGAGGTTCCTGTGTACAAATAAGACATTAAATACCCAAATCTAGTGGATGGCAAAGCTGCTGAGCCAGCCCTCCTACATCACAGATTATCGGAGAGACTTCCTGCTAATGACTGAATAGTGCTCTGGAACAGCAAATCAAGCTAGTAGGAGAGGCAATGGCCTAATTGTATTATCGCCAGGCTGTTAATCCAGAGACCCAGATAAGGTTCTGGGGACCAGGGGTCAAATCCCATCACAGCAGAAGGTGGAATTTGAATTCAATTAAAAGAAAAAGCTGGAATTAAGGCGAAGACCATGAATCCACTGTCGATTGTTGGAAAAACCCATTTGGTTCACTAATGTCCTTTAGGGAAAGAAACGGTCATCCTTACCTGGTCTGGCCTATGTGTGACACCAGACCCACAACAATGAGTGCCCAATGGGCAATAAATGCTGCCTGGCCAGCGATGGCCTCATCCCATGAATGAATAAAAAAGTAGGTAGCAGAACCTGTGTCAGAGGTCAGAAGTAGAGAAGAGGTAAAAACAATGACTGCAGATGCTGGAAACCAGTTTCTGGATTAGTGGTGCTGGAAGAGCACAGCAGTTCAGGCAGCATCCAAGTAGCTTCGAAATCGATGTTTCGGGCAAAAGCCCTTCATCAGGAATAGTCCATGGTGTAAGTCAACTAGGAGAAAGTGAGGACTTCTTCAGAAGAAGGGCTTATGCCCGAAATGTCGATTCTCCTGCTTCTTGGATGCTGCCTGACCTGCTGCGCTTTTCCAGCAACACATTTTTCAGCAAACGCCCATGGTGTAACTCATCTAGTTAAGTGTCAATATTACCAACATCTAAAAAATAGAAAGTTAGTGGTACTTATCTCAAAATTATCTACTTGCTCCAGTGAGTTCCTAAGACTAATCTTATACTTTACAGTCTGTCTTCATATGTTTGTTTCATCTCTATGTGGCTTGGTAACAGCTTTCTATTTCAAACATCATGCTGCTGTTGATAACTTCCAATATGAATTCACTCACCTGTGACCATACTGTATACTTTCTTTGAAATAAAAACTCATTCATGGGATGTGGGCATTGCTGGCTGAAGAACATTCATTACCCATCCCTAGTTGCCCTTGACAAAGCGATGAGACCTAGGCAAAAGTGAGACCGCAGATGCTGGAAACCAGAGTTTAGATCAGAGTGGTGCTGGAAAAGCACAGCAGGTCAGGCAGCATCTGAGGAGCAGGAAAATCAATGTTTTAGGCAAAAGCCCTTAATCAGAAATAGAGGCAGGAAGTCTCCAAGGTGGAGAGAAAAATGGGGGAGCGGGGGCTGGGGAAAAGGTAACAAAGAGTACAACAGGTGAATGGGGGTGGGGATGGTGGTGATAGGTCAGAGAGGAAAGTGGAGCGGATAGGTGGGAAGGGAGATAGGCAGGTAAGACAGGTCATGAGGACAGTGCTGAGCTGGAAGATTGGAACTGGGGTAAGGTGGGGGAAGGGGAAAATGAGGAAACTGGTGAAGTCCACATTGATGCACTGGGGTTGAAGTGTTCTGAGGCAGAAGATGAGGCGTTCTTCCTCCAGGTGTCGGTGATGAGGGAGCGGCGGTGAAGGAGGCCCAGGACCTGCATGTCCTTGGCAGAGTGGGAGGGGGAGTTGAAATGTTGTGCCACGGGGTGGTGGGGTTGATTGGTGTGGGTGTCCCAGAGATGTTCCCTGAAGCACTCTGCTAGGAGGTGTCCAGTCTCCCCAGTGTAGAGGAGGCTGCATCGGAAGCAACTGGTGTAACTATGGAAGATGGATTGTTCTACATAGCCAACAAAGAAACAGGCATAGCTGGGGCCCATACGGGTGCCCATGGCTACCCCTTTGGTCTGGAGGAAGTGGGAGGATTCAAAGTAGAAATCGTTAAGAGTGAGGACCAGTTTACCCGCCCTCGATCTCTTCACTTCCAACTGTTGCCGAGACATTAACCCCGCCTCAAACTGTCTACCCCCCTCCCACTCCAACCTCTCACCCTCAATGCACAGCCCTCCACTCCCTCTGCTCCAATCCCATCCTCACCATCAAACCAGCAGATAAAGGGGTGCAGTGGTAGTTTGGAGCACTGACCTCTACACCACTGAAGCCAGACGCCAACTCAAAGACACCTCCTCCTACTGCTCCCTTGACCATGACTCCACCCCCACCACCAAACCATCATCTCCCAGACCGTACAGAACCTCATCACCTCAGGACATCTCCCACCCCCAGCTTCCAACCTCATAAAACCAGGCAGTGCGGGGTTCCCAGACTATCTCCTGCCCAAGTTCCATAAGCCTGACCACCCTGGCCGACCCATTGGCTCAGCCTGCTCCTGCCCACGGAACTCATCTCCACCTACCTTGATACTGTCCTATCCCCCCAGTCCAGGAACTCCCCATACATACGTTTGAGACACCACCCAAACCGTCCACCTCCTCAATGACTTCTGTTTCCCCGGCCCCCAAAGCCTCATCTTCACCATGGAAATCCAATCCCTTTATACCTTCATCCGCCATGACCAGGGCTCCAACCCTCAGTTTCTTCCTCTCCCAACGACCCAACAGTACCCTTCCACTGACACACTCATTTGTTTGGCTGAACTGGTCCTCACCCGTAACAATTTCTCATTCAAGTCCTCCCACTTCCTCCAGATCACGTGGTTGAAGATGGCCTCCAATGCATCTCATCCACATTCCGCACCTCTGCTCTCAAACCCCGCCCCTCCAACCATAACAAGGACAGAGCCTCCTTGGTCCTCACTTTCCACCCTAGCAACCTTCGCATTAACCACATCATCCGCCATGTAAGACACCTTAATGAATTTCTCCAGTGCATCTTGTAGATGGGATACACTGCAATGACTGAACAGTGATGGAAGTAATAAATGCTTATGGATGTGGTGCCTATCAAGCAAGCTGTTTTTTTTAAGATATTGTCAAGTTTCTTGAGTGCTATTGAAGCTGCACTCATGCAGGCAAGTAGCAAGTTTTCCAACACAGTTCTGATCAGTGGACAGGCTTTGGGGAGTCAGGAGGTGAATTACTCACTGCAGGATTCCTAGCCTCTGACCTGGTCTTGTAGCTACGTATATGGCAAGTCCAGTTCAGTTTCTGGTCAATGGTAACCCCTCCAGTATGTTGACAGTTGGGCATTCAGTGACAATAATACCATTAAATGTCAAAGAGCAAGAGTGAAATGATCTCTTGTTGAAGATGGTTAGTGCCTGGCCTCTTGTGTAGCTTTGTTCATTTATATGTACTGTGGAATGTTGAATTCGAGAAGGGATATCACCATATTTTGGTAGGGTAAAATAAACATATTACTTTCACCAAGATATTCCTGAACCTCTTGGTATCTGTTTGACCCTCAAGTTAATCCCTACTTTGTAGTTTTCAGCTTTATTCATCCTTTACACCAATTATTAAACACCAGCACAAGAGGAATACTATTAAAGTTTGCAAATACTAAATTAGAAAGGCACACCAACAAGCTTGGTTCATGTTTGGCAGGTACAGTCCAATGGAACTGCAGAGAACGGAACTGTAAATTTCTGGCGGAGGAATAATCAGGCAATTCTATGTTGTTTAAAAAAAAAACACAGCGTAATTACAAACCAATGATGATTTAATATTTCAAAGTACATTGAAACTGTTCTTTGCTTCCAGTAATTTTATGCTTGCGGTGAGATGCCTTTTAAAAATATTAATGTTAAGTTGATTTGATTTATTCAATTATAGACTGTCTTTGGCAAAGAATGAAGCCCTTCAGTGAATTCTGACAAATGCATAATGAATCAAACCTTAAAACTGTTTCACTCCCACTCTCTTAAGACAACACTTCCTCTAAAAATTGTCCATCTAATTGGTTCAGTTGCTGTGAAATGAATCACAGCCTTGTTGGGAAATGCTTAGTTCAACAAATCAGCCAAAACTTGTAGAAAGGGAATGGTGTTAATAAAATCTGCTCCAAGTACACCCCAACAGCATATGTTGACGCTTAATATATTGTGCTTGAATGAAGCAGTGTGCTGGTCATCCATTTTGCAGAAGATTCCCTGTGCAATAAAATGTTAATCATTGCTGAAACAGCAGCCTGTTGAATGTTACATAAGTTGCTCCCTGCCCTCTTTGGTTTGGATCTGGTCAGTGAAGCAAGACATTCCAGAAGTATCTAGCTGTGCAACATTTGAAAAACTCTTTTTCATTTACATCCCATTCCTCTTCATGAATTGTGATTGCCATTAATTTATCCCCAGTAGTTATTGTACAGCACAAAATATTTATGCTTTAATGAAACATATTCATAGAACAGTTCAAAATGATGGAGGTGACAAGAGTAGGTGGTTTTTGGGTTCTCAGCCTGACTGCTCTCTTATACATGACTGATTGCATCCATTTAGTTCAATTTTTCTTCATTTAATTTTTGAATCAAATTCATGTTTTCTTCTTTCTGTGACTATGGTAGTGGAAAGAGGTTGCAGGGAATGGTTATGCAGCAGATCCAGTTCAGTCCTTGTGGCTATGGTAGTCACAGGCTGAGCAACTGTTTCAGCACTGATAGATTGGGGTTGGTTCTTTTGCAACAGTGTTTCAGTGGCGTTTACAATGGCAGCGGTGTGAATGATCCCTCAATCCTCAGGAGTTAATTTGGATGGTCCATTGTTCCAACTCTGGAGGACCAGTTTCCTGGTAATGGTGGCAGTTGGCGTATCGGTGGCGATGAGCTTTGGCAGAGGTGACATTCTGGGTCTGGTCAGCAGCAGCAGGGCCTGCTTCAGCGTGCTTCCTCCTTAGTGTTGCAGCTTCAGGGACAGCTTTGATGGCTGTGGAGCAAGGAGTGTTCCAGAGCCACTTATGAAATCATGGAACAGAAAGTGAAATCTGTCTTAACTTTTTGTGTTTTTATTTATAATTAATGTAATTAAAATGATGCTGGATTAATTATGATGACAAACACATTACTGTATTTTCAAAAATACATGTAACAATAAATTACTATGCTATACTGGTTAAAAAAACCCTCCTTGAACAAACTCCAAGAATTCATCCACCACTGTGGTTTGCCTATACTATTTGTAGACTGAAGTCAGCCAGGATTACTGTAGCACTCTTGTTACTCCAAGCCTTAATTTCCTGTTTCAGATTATCTTCTGCCTTACAACTCCCATTTGAAGGCCCTAAGGCAACATTGATGAATGCCTTCCACCCCTTGTGGTTTCTGAGCTCCACATTTACATTTTAGAACCAAGATAATTTCTCACTCTTGCACTGATTTTATCCTTTAATAACACATGTTACCTCACCACCTTTTCCCTTTTGCGTGTCCTTCTTAAATATTGAATATCCTTGAATATTCAATTCCCAGTCCTGGTCATCCTGCAGGCATGTCTCCATAATCAACATCATATCAGTCATTTATAACTATTTGTGCTGTTGATTCTTCCATCTTATTTTAAATGCTCCAGGCGTTGGATATTTACTCTTAGATTGATTTGTCTTAACATTTTTGCACTTTATGCAGTATGGCCCTATTTGCTGCTAGCTCTGGTTTCCCCTGCTTTCTATTTTTCTTTCATTTCCATCCTTGTTTCCCTCACTCTTGTCCCCTTACTCAAGTACCTATCCCCCCTATCACTCTGGCATAAACCTTTTCTCCTCAGTACTTGTGAATATCCTTGCAAGGTTAATGATTCTGGTCCTGATAGGATGCAACTCTTCCAGCTTGGTTAGGTCCTAGAATCAGTCACAATGCCTCAGGAATTTAATCCCACCCCCTATACCATCTCTCCAAACACTATTCTATTACAGCATGTGACATTGGCAGTAATCCTGAGATTACCATCTTTGAGGTCATCTTTTTATTTTATTCTCTTGCTCATGAAACTATGCTTATAGGGGTTCCAAGAGATCAATTGTGTTAGGGGACTCTCTAGTCCAAGGCACAGATAAACGTTTCTGTGGCCAGCAGCGCAAAATCAGATGAGCTGGTGTATGGGAGAAGGATTCACATTTTTGGATCATTGCAATCTCTTCTGGGGTAGAAGTGACCTTACAAGAAGGACAGATTGCACCTAAATTGAAAGGGACTAATATACTGGCAGGGAAATTTGCTAGAGCTGCTCAGAAGGGTTTAAAGTAGTAAGTTGTGGGGGTGGGACCCAGGGAGATAGTGAGGAAAGAGATCACTCAGACTGGTACAATTGAGCAAAAAAGTGAGTCAAACAGTCAGGGCAGGCAGGGACAAAGCAGAGAACAAAGGTAGGACTGATAAATTGAACTGGATTTATTTCAATGCAAGAGGCCTAATAGGGAAGGTAGATGAATTCAGGGCATGGTTAAGAACATGGGACTGGGATATATAGTGATTACAGAGATGGACAGGACCAGCAGCTTAATGTTCCAGGATACAAATGCTACTGGAAGGACAGAAAGGGAGGCAAGAGAGGAGGGGGAATGACGTTTTTGATAAGAGATAGCACTGAAGGAGGATATTCCCGGAAATACATCCAGGGAAGTTACTTGGATGGAACTGAGAAATAAGAAAGGGATGATCACCTTATTGGGATTGTATTATAGACCCCATAATAGTCAGAGGGAAATGGAGAAACAAATTTGTAAGGAGATCTTTGTTATCTGTAAGAATAATAGGGTGGTTATGGTAGGGGAGTTTAACTTTCCAAACATAGACGGGGACTACCATAGTGTTAAGGATTTTGATGAAGAAGAATTTGTTAAGTGTGTACAAGAAAACTTTCTGATTCAGTATGTGGATGCACCTATTAGAGAAGGTGAAAAATTTGATTTACTCCAGGGAAATAAGGCAGGGCAGGTGACTGAGATGTCAGTGGGGGAGCACTTTGTGGTGAGTGACCATAATGGTATTAGTTTTAAAATTGTGATGCAAAACGATAGACCGGATCTAAAAGTTGAAGTTCTAAATGGGAGGAAGGCTAATTTTGACGGTATTATTCAAGAACTTTCAAAAGCTGATTGGGGCAGATTTTTGCAGGCAAAGGGATGGCTGGAAAATGGAAGTCTTCAAACACGAGATAATGCGAGTCCAGAGACAGTATGTTCCTGTTAGGTTGAAAGGAGAGGCTGGTAGGTGTAGGGAATGCTGGATGACTAAAGAAATTGAGGGATTGGTTTAGAAAAAGAAGGAAGCTTATGTCAGTTATAGAGAAGATAGATCACATGAATACTTAGAAGAGTGTAAAGGAAGTAGGAGTATACTTAAGAGGGAAATCAGGAGGGCAAAAAGGGGACATGAGATAGCTTTGGCAAATAGAGTTAAAGAGAATCCAAAGGGCTTTTACAAATACATTAAAGGACAAAAGGGTAACTAAGGAGAGAATAGGACCCCTTAAAAGATCAGCAAGGCAGCCTATATGTAGAACTGCAGGAGATACTAAACAAGTATTTTACATCAGTGTTCACTGTGGAAAAGGACATGGAAGATACATAATATAGGGAAATAGATGGTGATATCTTGAAAAATGTCCATTTTACAGAGGAGGAAGTGCTGGCAGTCTTGAAACGCCAAAAGTGGATAAATCCCCAGGACCTGATCAGGTGTACCCTCGAATTCTGGGGGAAGCTAGGGAAGTGATTGCTGGGCCTCTTGCTGAGATTTTGTATCATTGATAGTCACAGGTGAGGTGCCAGATGACTGGAGGTTGGCTAACATGGTGCCACTATTTAAGAAAGGTGGTAAGAACAAGCTAGGGAGCTATAGATCAGCGAGTCTGATGTCAGTAGTGGGCAAGTCGTTGGAGAAATCATGAGGGACAGGATGTATTGTGCATGTATTTGGAAAGGCAAGGACTAATTAGGGATAGTCAACATGGCTTTGTGCATGGGAAATCATGTCTCAAACTTGATTGAGTTTTTGAAGAATTAACAAAGAGGATTGATGAGGGCAAAACAGTGGACATAATCTATATGGACTTCAGTAAGGCATTCGATCTAAGGTTAGATCTCACAGAATACAGGGAGAACTAGCCACTTGGATACAGAACTGGCTCAAAAGGTAGAAGACAGAGGGTGGTGGTGGAGGGTTATTTTTCAGATTGGAGGCCTGTGACCAGTGGAGTGCCACAAGGATCAGTGCTGGGTCCACTACTTTTCGTCATTTATTTAAATGATTTGGATGTGAGCATAAGAGGTACGGTTAGTAAGTTTGCAGATGACACCAAAATTGGAGGTGTAGTGGTCAGCAAAGAAGATTACCTCAGATTACAATGGCATCTTGATCAGATGGGCCAATGGACTGAGAACTGGTAGATGGAGTTTAATTTAGATAAATGTGAGGTGCTGTATTTTGGGAAAGCAAATCTTAGCAGGGCTTGTACACCTAATGGGAAGGTCCTGGGGAGTATTGCTGAACAAAGACCTTGGAGTGCAGGTTCATAACTCTTTGAAAGTGGAGTCTCGGGTCGATAGGATAGTGAAGAAAGTATGCTTTCCTTTATTGGTCAAAGTATTGAGTTCAAAAGTTGACAGTCCAGCACAGACCACTATGGCATTCCACTCATCCTAGGGTTAGTTAGTATTAGTAATGCTATTGAAAAAAGGACAAAAAACAGTTTGGATTCTATCCTGGTGGAAATAGTCATTGCCTTATACTAGTATGGATTGAATTTCCATTTATCAAATTAAATCTCAATGTTGAAAGGTCTTGCTACATTTGGACATGGATGAAGGAGTTGTAAAAGGGGCTGACCATTGTGGAATAATCAGTGGACATCTGCACTTCTGGCCGAAACCTTGGAGGGAAGGTCATTAATGAAACAGTTGAATATTCCTCTGTAAACCCCTCACAATTGTGACTTGACAATATATCATTCCTTCAGTGTCATTGGGTCAAACTCCTGGAATGCTCTCCCCAAACATATTCTGGAGTTGGCTACAGAAAAAGAATTGAGCAATTCAAAGCGGCTCTCACCACCATGTTTGAGGACGAGCAATGAGCAATATACATTAGCCCAGCCAGCAATGCCCAAGTCCTGTGAATGAATTGAAAAGAAAAAGAAAGTGGAGAGAGCAGATGGGCTTGGGACACTACCCTGAGGAATGCCAGCGGTGATGTCCATGCAAGGAGATGGTTGACATCCAACAATCACAATCTTCTTGCTTCATGTTCAGTGAGACTTCATTTAGTAGTTAGGTCCACACCCAAGTCCCATAATTCTCATTGACTTCAGTTTGGCTAGGGGTCCTTGATGGGATAAAGTGAGGACTGCAGATGCTAGAGGTCAGAGCCAAAAAGTGTGGTGCTGGAAAAGCACAGCAGGTCAGGGAGCATCCAAGGAGCAGGAAGTCGACATTTTGAGCATAAGCTGAATGATAAATGAGGGGCCTGGGGGAAAGAAGTAGCAGAGAATGCAAAAGGTAGATGAAGGTGGGGGACAGTTCAAGAGGGCGTGCCAAGTTAGAGGGTTGGATCTGGGATAAGGTGGGGGGGGGGGTAGGGAAGAAGGTGACATAAGGAAACTGGTGAAAATCAATATTGATGCCATACTCTATGAAATGCTGCCTTGATTTTAAATGCAGTCATACTCAGCACAACTCTGCACTTCAGATCTTTTGTCCATGTTTGGACCAAACCTGCAATGAGATCAGTAGTTAAGCAACCCTGAAGAAACTCAGTTGATTGAGCAGCATCTGGGGAAAGAGCAACAGAGCTAACTCAGAGTCCAATAATCACATTTTCAGATCAGTGAGCAGGTTAGTCCTTCGTAAATACGGTTTGATAGGATCAACAACAGTCCTTTCCATTACGTTATTGATGATCAAGAGTACACTGATAGGGTGGTAATCGGTTGGATTGGATTTGTCCTGCTTTGTGTGCAGAACATGCCTGAACAAATTTCCACATTGCTGGATACCATTAATGTATTTTGGATCCAGGTCACAGCTGTCCCTTTTATTTCATGGATTATAACTTTGCTCATAAAGGTCTATTGCACAGTACTTTAATTATGACCTGAAGAAACTTCAAGTTAGTTAAACATAATTTGCCTTTTAATTACAATTAGTAACTGAGGTGATCAGCATAGTTGTACTTCAGGGAATGTTAGATAAGATCACAAGGGAGAAAAGGATATGTTTATGGGTTTGAATGAATAAGGACAGATAGGTTGTGAGTGACAGCTTATTTCTGTGCTGTAAATACCGTTGAATGATATCTAAATGTTCAATGGATTGTTGCAGACAAGGAAGAATGGAGCAAATTTAATTTATGTTAGCTTTGAAATTGCAATGGGAAGATGGACGTATTGTTTGATCTAATCCTTTCCCTTTTCACTTCTGTCCTTTTACTGAGGTAGGCTGAAATCCTGGTTTTCAGATTTTAGATTCCAATTTTTGAAATAAATCCACAGCAAAATGCTTTACAATGAAAAAAAAATAGTATTTATTAACAAGTTGAAAACATAAACGTGCTTTGGTAGTCCATTCACATGTACAAGCCCTCCAGAAATTCAAGGATGAGAGGACAGGAGATAGGTTGCAAATTACAAATGTTGGTAAATGCAGTTAAAAATCACAACATCAGGTTAGAGTCCAATAGTGTTATTTGGAAGCACTGGTTTTCGGAGCACCACTCCATCAGTGGTTGTAGAGGTTAAGATCATGAATGTATAGCCAAAGGAGTCCAGTGTCATCGAGATGTGATAGAGTAAACAATCTTTGATTAAAACTTTCATCTTTTATAATGGGATATATTGGTTTCTGTTCTTTGATATGTGAATCCCAGAACTATTTTTAAATTACATTTTCAAGATAGCTCAGCTTTTTAAACAATAGGTGTGAAGTTTGTCTGTAAGAAACACGTGGGGACACCTCCCACCATGTACAACAGAATACTCATGTGACTCAGCCAATGTGGTCGACCTCATACGTTGCAGGCAAGGATACCGAGAGGCATGGTACATTGGCGAGACCGAACAGATGCTATGACAACTGATGATTGGACATTGCACAACAATCACCATGCAGGACTGTTCCCTCCCAATCGGGGAACACGTCAGCTGTTCGGGACATTCAGCCTCGTACCTTTGAGTAACCATGCTCCAAGGCGGACATCGGGACAAGCAACAACGCAAAGTGGCTGAGCAGAGGCTGATAGCAAAGTTAGGTACCCACGGGAATGCTCTCAACCAGGATCTTGGACTCATGTCACACTACAGGTGCACCAACTGCATAATACACACGCGCACACACACACGCACACACAATCTGTCACTCCTACATGCACACGTATATAAGCTTATGGGGTGAATTTGTTTTTGCAGAGTTACATTTTATTTTGCTCAAAAACTGCATGAATCCATGTGAAACTCAAAAACTATAAGAGGGTTTGTCAGTCTGACAACATTGGGACACAGACAGACTTCACACCTATTGTTTAAAAAGCTGTGCTATCTTGAGAATTTAAGTTAAAAGTAGTTCTTGGATTTATATATCAAAGAACAGAAACTAGCATATCCCATTATAATTCTATGAGCATGATCTTAACCTCGACAACCACCTGATGAAGGAGTGGCGCTCGAAAAGCTAGTGCTTCCAATATACTTGTTAGACTATAACCTGGCGTTGTGAGATTTTTAACTTTAACCACCCCAGTCCAACACTGGTACATCCAAGTACTGGTAAATGCAATGGTATTTAAAATTAGTTCAATGAAGTTAAAATTTCAGAGGCCAGTGTCCAATAATAACTTCCTCAAGTAGTTTTAAATCCAAGAGGTCAATGTCCAATAGATTCCTTGTTGAACTGGGCCAAGTCATTTTCCTTCTACAGGCAAAGTGAAGGCTTCTTTCCAGCCAGCAGCTTGGAGACAGATGTAGGATCTGCTGCAGGCTGCCAACTCAGCTCCTGCTCTCTCTCTGGAGGAGAAACAGCAACGGACGTAGAAATCTAGAATTGGATGCTTAAGTAATTCAATTACAGAAGAGCCTCGATTAGCCAAACGAAATACTCCTCGCCCAAGTCCTTCAGATAATCGAGGTTCCTCTGTATATTAGATTTCAGTGATCAGACAAAGACAAGCACATCATGTATGGAGAAAGTGAAGACTGCAGATGCTGGAGATCAGAGCTGAAAATGTGTTGCTGGAAAAGCGCAGTAGGTCAGGCAGCATCCAAGAAGCAGGAGAATCAACGTTTTGGGCATGAGCTCTTCTTCAGGAATGAGGAAAGTGTGCCAAGCAGGCTAAGATAAAAGGTACGGAGGAGGGACTTGGGGGAGAGGCGTTGGAAATGCAATAGGTGGAGGGAGGTCAAGGTGAGGGTGATAGGCCGGAGTGGGGGTGGGGGCGGAGAGGTCAGGAAGAAGATTGCAGGTTAGGAACGTGGTGCTGAGTTCAAGGGTTGGGACTGAGACAAGGTGGGGAGAGGGGAAGTGAGGAAACTGGAGAAATCTGAGTTCATCCCTTGTGGTTGGAGGGTTCCTAGGCAGAAGATGAGGCGCTCTTCCTCCAGCTGTCGTGTTGCTATGGTCTGGTGATGGAGGAGTCCAAGGACCTGCATGTCCTTGGTGGAGTGGGAGGGGGAGTTGAAGTGTTGAGCCACGGGGTGGTTGGGTTGGTTGGACCAGGTATCCCAGAGGTGTTCTCTGAAACGTTCCACAAGTAGGCGGCCTGTCTCCCCAATATAGAGGAGGCCACATCGGGTGCAGCGGATTCAGTAAGTGATATGTGTGGAGGTGCAGGTGAATTTGTGCCTGCTTGGCACACTTTCCTCATTGCTGAAGAAGGGCTCATGCCCGAAACATCGATTCTCCTGCTCCTTGGATGCTGCCTGACCTGCTGCGCTCAAGCACATCATGTATACCATGTAGACCAATTGGAAAGTCATTAAGCTAACGGTGTGGCTTTACCTCCCTTATTAGGCATTCCATTATGAGGGGAAGAGAAAACTAAGCATCAGCACTCATTTTAGCACAATGAATATTGATGTTTACCATTGTCCAGAGCTGGCTATAAGCAGAAAGCTCATCTGCAGCCCCTTTGACTAAGGGGATTGAGGATTACAGGCAAGAGAATGGGTTGAGAAACAAATCAACCCTGTGTCCAAAGTTAAAAATCACACAACACCAGGTTTAACTGGAAGCACAACCTGGTGTTGTGTGATTTTTTAACTTTGTACACCTGAGTCCAACACCAGCATCTCCAAATCAACCCTGTGTATTGATTGTAATGAGGTCAGCCAGGTGGACAGAGAATAAGAGTGTCCTGATTGGAGCAGATTAACAGTCCCAATCAGGAAGTCCTGGCTGACCGATAAAAACAAGAGTGTCAGACATCCTGACACTCAGAACTGACTCTGAGGGAACTGCATCAGTGTTTCCATGTATAAATAAAAAAGGTAACTTGGTGACAGGATATCAGCCTCTGTGGAGTTATTTCACCATGACCAAATGGCAGAGCAGACTCAATGGGCCAAATGGCCTAACTCTACTCCTATACCTTATGGAGTTATGAATATCTATGCAATCTAGGGGCTTCAGAAACTTCTAAGAATACAATCTTTTGATTAGATTCATTTCTGTGAGACTATTTTAAAACAGCAACAGAATCTAAGCCTAAAAATATAAAAAGGAGAATATGGTTTTCTTTGGGATTGCTCTTCATGCCCTCTGGTCATGACAGGACGCATTCATGGATTATGTATGTATTATTTAAAACATACAGACAAAGATGTTGAATTCTGCTGACCTGTAGTAGAACCTGTTGTCCATTATGACTGCCTAAGGTGCAAAAGTAGCAGCTATTACGTATTATAATTCACATTCAAGTACAGCAAGAGCCTTTCATTATTGCAAACTTTAAGCAGTGTGATAGCATCAGTTCAATATTCAAACATCTATGTAGCAGAACACATCCATTTTCAGTGGATAATATTAACCAGATCTTACCAAATCTTTAGGTCTGCCATTAACAACAACACATTCTAGAACAGAGAGAAGACATGCCATAAAATGGCACTTGACAGTAGTAATTTTTCTACATTGGGAGTCCTTTGAAAAAATGAAAGGAAAGGAGAACTCAGGAGGGGTTATTAAAGTCTCCAGCATACAAACCGGGAATCAAACTTCAAGCATGCTGGATAAACGAATGACAATGAGAAGAGGTACGGTCAATACAGGACTGAAGTTGTTGTATCTGAATGTGTGCAGAATACAAGATAAATGAGCTTGTGCCGCAGATCAAAATTGGCAGGAAAGATGTGGTGGGCATCACAGAGACATGGCTGCAAGGGGATCAGGATTGGGAGTCAAATATTTCTACTCTTTGTCATTTACATAAATGATTTGGATGCGAGCATAAGAGGAACAGTCAGTAAGTTTGCAGATGACACCAAAATTGGAGGTGTAGTGGACAGTGAAGAGGGTTACCTCAGGTTACAATAGGATCTGGACCAGATGGGCCAATGGGCTGAGAAGTGGCAGATGGAGTTCAATTCAGATAAATGTGAGGTGCTGCAGTTTGGGAAAGCAAATCTTAGCAGGAATTATACACTTAATGGTAAGGTCCTAGGGAGTGTTGCTGAACAGAGACCTTGGAGTACAGGTTCATAGCTCCTTGAAAGTGGAGTCGCAGGTAGATAGGATAGTGAAAGCGGCATTTGATAGGCTTTCCTTTATTGGTCAGAGTATTGAGTACAGGAGTTGGGAGGCAATGTTGCGGCTGTACAGGACATTGGTTAGGCCACTGTTGGAATATTGCGTGCAATTCTGGTCTCCTTCCTATTGGAAAGATGTTGTGAAACTTGAAAGGGTTCAGAAAAGATTATAAAGGATGTTGCCAGGGTTGGAGGATATGAGCTACAGGGAGAGGCTGAACAGACTTGGGCTGTTTTCCCTGGAGCATTGGAGGCTGAGGGGTGACCTTATAGAGGTTTACAAAATTATGAAGGGCATGGATAGGATAAATAGACAAAGTCTTTTCCCTGGGGTCGCGAAGTCCAGAACTAGAGGGCATCGGTTTAGGGTGAGAGGGGAAAAAAAGATGTAAAAAGAGACCTAAGGAGCAACTTTTTCACACAGAGGGTGGTAATTGTATGGAATGAGCTGCCAGAAAATGTGGTGTAGGCTGGTGCAATTGCAACATTTAAGAGGCATTTGGATGGGTATATGAATAGGAAGGGTTTGGAGGGATTTGGGCCGGGTGCTGGCAGATGGGACTAGATTGGACAATAGGTGCAGGAGTAGGCCATTCTGCCCTTCGAGCCTGCACCACCATTCATTATGATCATGGCTGATCATCCTTAATCAGTATCCTGTTCCTGCCTTATCTCCATAACCCTAGATTCCACTATCCTTGAGAGCTCTATTTAACTCTTTCTTAAATGAATCCAGAGACTGGGCCTCCACTGCCTTCTGGGGCACAGCATTCCACACACTCACCAAGCTCTGGGTGAAGAAGTTTCTCCTCATCTCTGTCCTAAACGGCCTACCCCTTATTTTTAAGCTGTGTCCTCTGGTTCGGAACTCACCCATCAGCGGAAACATGTTTCCTGCCTCCAGAGTATCCAATCCTTTAATAATTTTATACGTCTCAATCAGATCCCCTCTCAGTCTTCTAAACTCAATGGTATACAAGCCCAGTCACTCCAATCTTTCAACCTAAGATAGTCCCGCCATTCCAGGAATTGACCTTGTGAACCTACGCTGCACTCCCTCAATAGCCAGAATGTCTTTCCTCAAATTTGGAGACCAGAATTGCACACAATATTCCAAGTGCGGTCTCACCAGGGCCCTGTACAGCTGCAGAAGAACCTCTTTGTTTCTATACTCAATCCCTCTTGTTATGACGGTCAGCATGCTATTAGCCTTCTTCACTACCTGCATGCTTACCTTCATTGACTAGTGTACAAGAACACCCATCTTTGTACTGCCCCTTTACCTAACTTGACTCCATTTAGGTCATGATCTGCCTTCCTGTTCTTGCCACCAAAGTGGTTAACCATGCATTTATCCAGACTAAACTGCATCTGCCATGCATCTGTCCACTCACCTAACCTGTCCATGTCACCCTGTAATCTCCTAACATCCTCCTCACATTTCACCCTGCCACTCAGCTTTGTATCATTAGCAAATTTGCTAATGTTACTATTAATACCATCTTCTATATCATTAATAGATATTGTAAAAAGCTGCAGTCCTAGCACTGATCCCTGCAGTACCCCATTGGTCATCGCCTGCCATTCTGAAAGGGAGCTGTTTATCACTACTCTTTGTTTCCGGTCAGCCAACCAATTTTCAATCCAAGTCAGTACTTTGCCCCCAATACCATGCGCCCTAATTTTGCTCACTAACCTTCTCTGTGGGACTTTATCAAAGGCTTTCTGAAAGTCCAGGTACGCTACATCCATTGGATCTCCCTTGTCCATCTTCAGAGTTACATCCTCAAAAAATTCCAGAAGATTTGTCAAGCATGATATCCCCTTCACAAATCCATGCTGATTCTGACCTATCCTGTTACTGCTATCCAGACGTGGCGTAATTTCATCCTTTACAATTGACTCCAGCATCTTTCCCTCCACTGAGGTCAGACTAACTGGTCTATAATTTCCTGCTTTCTCTCTTTCACCTTTCTTAAAAAGTGGCACAACATTAGCCACCCTCCAATCTGCAGGAACTGATCCTGAATCTATCGAACTCTGGAAAATAATCATCAACGCATCCACGATTTCTAGAGCCACCTCCTTCAGTACTCTGGGATGTAGACCATCAGTCCCCGGGGACTTATCAGCCTTCAGACCTAACAGTCTCTCCAACACCAATTCCTGGCAAATATAAATTCCCTTCAGTTGGGTTGGGATATCTAGTTGGCATTGAGGGGTTGGACCGAAGGGTCTGTTTCCATGCTGTACATCTCTATGACTCGATGTATACATTCTATCAAAAAGACAGGCAGGTGAGCAGAGGGGGTGGGGTTGCTTTATAAGTAAGAAATGAAATTAAGTCAATTGTAAGAAACTAAGTAGGATCAGATGATGTCAAATCTGTGTGGGGAGAGTTAAGAAACTGAAAAAGGTAAATAAACCAATAGTTGGACTTATGTACAGGCCTCCAAACAGCAGTCAGGATTTGGGGCACAAGATACATCAAGAGACATAAAAGGCGTTTAAGGTAAGGTTACACTGAGCAGGAGGGATTTCAATAAGCAGGTATACTGGGAAAATCAGGTTGATAGTGGATCTCAAGAAAGCAAATTTGTGGAATGTCTAGGAGATGGCTTTTTGGAGCAGCTGATAGAGCCCATTAGGGAACAGGCATTTCTGGATTTAGTGATGCGCAGTGAAATAGACTAGATAAGGGAAATTATGGTTAAGAAATCCTCAGAGGCAGTGACCATAATATGATTGAATTTACTCTACATTTGCTTCCACCTTCTACTTCTCAAATTGCAATGGGTATTACAATTGAATGAAGACAACTACAGAGACATGAGGGAGGAGCTGGGTAGAACTGACTGGGAGAGGACCCTTGCAGGAAAGACAGTGGAACAGCAATGGCAGGTGTTTCTGGGAGTAATTCAGGAGACACAGCAGAGATATATCCTGAGGAAAAAGAAGCATGGTAAAGGAGGATGAGGGAACCATGGCTGACTAGGGAAGTCAGGGGATGCATAAAAGCAAAAGCAAGCTTAAAATGTGGCAAAGGGCATTGGGAAGCTTACAAAGACCAACAGAATACAATAAAAAAAGGAAGAGGATTAAAGATGAGGGTAAACTAGCCAGTAACATAAAAGATTGCAAGAGTTTCTTCACATATATAAAGGGCAAAAGAGAGGCAGAAGTGGACATTGGACTACTGGAAAATGATGCTGAAGAAGTAGCAATAGGGAACAAAGAAGTGGCTGAGGAACTGACTAAGTACTTTGCATCAGTCTTCACAGTGGAAGACACAAGTAATATCTCAAAACATTGAGAGATTCGGGGGCAGGTACGGTGGTCATTACCAAGGGCGTGGTGCTAGAAAAATGTAAGGAACTGAAGGTGGATAAATCACTTGGATGAGATGGGCTACAACCAAGTGTTTTGAATAAGATAGCAGAGGAGATAGTGGAGGGATGAGTGGTGATCTTTCATGAATCACTGCAGTTAGGGAGGATCCCAGAGGACTGGAAAATCGCTAATGTAACCCCCCTGTTTAAGGGACTACTTGAGTAAAGGGTGGATATTTAAAAGCCACAAGCATCTGTGGAACTGGATGCCAAAACAAATTGTCGCAAAGGAGAGGCCAGTGCATTATTGACAGCATTTATTGTACAACCCTCATGAAGCTTCTATAAAACTATTAGCTACGATATTTATAACAGCAATTTAATTTCAAACAAAAAGAACGCAAAGGGGTAGCAAAAATGTAAATTATTTTGGTATAGAAATACCAACACTATAAAGTATTTTTACTCCACTGGTTGTGAAAGAAGCTTTTACATCTAATGTTGTATTCGAGAATTTATTTCTTGTTACTGATAGTTTAGAAGGGAGGTTTTAGAAATGTACCACCCAATGGACTGGCAGATTCATCTTATAATTTCCTACATAATACACTCTTACTTCTAAATCTTATTTCCTTGCTCTGAAGGCACAGGAAAAGGTGAGTAAGGAATTACCATTGTATATAATTTAAGTGCTAGTTCAAAGGTGGAACTAACAGAAATAGATGGCAATTCCTCAGTTTATCTCTTGCGAACATGGGATTAATTGCAATGTATGAGCTAAACAACCTGCATCCAAACTTTTATTATCTCTATTTACAAATGTACAGTGTATTCTAGATGTTAATACTACTGGAAGTGGTAATGTTATTTTGTCCTGTAGGTTAAATACAAACATAAATATTGGACATGGGAAAAAAAAGCTAAGCATAATGAACTGCAGTATATGCAGGGAACACCAGGGAACTATAGACTAGTGAGTCAAACATCAGTGGTAGGGAAGCAATTGGAGAAAACGGTGAAGGAGAAAATTAATGTCCACTTAGAGAGGCAAGGTTTGAACAGGGATTGTCAGCATGGCTTTGTCAGAGGGAGGTCCCACCTAACAAATCTGGTGGAAGTTTTTGAGGTGACTAAATGAGGGTAGGGCAGCTGACATTGTTTATATGGATTTCAGCAAGACTTTTGACATGGGAAACTGATGAAAAAGGTAAAAGTTCATGGAATCGCTTAGTGATGGTGGTGGTGTAACTGGGGCCTAGTTTGTGGTGGAGTACCAAGGGATCAGTGCTAGGACCCTGTTGTTTGTGATATTCAAAAATGATGCAGATGAAACTGTGGGGGAGTGAGGGAAGTGGTAAAATAATAAGCAAGTTTGCGATGGACTCAAAAGATTGGTTGAGTAGTTGACAATGAGTAAAAGATATTAGGTTACAGGAGAAAATAAAAAGATTAGTCACAAGGCTAGATCAGTAGCAGATGAAACTTAACTCTGATGAATATGATGTGATGAACTCTTGAAGAAGGAACAAGACAAGGGAGTACTCAATAAATCGCAGGACACTAGGAAGCACAGAGGAACACAGGGATATTGAGGTGCTTGTTCAAAGATCCCTGAAGGTGGCAGAACAGGTTAATTGGGTAGTTAAGACAATATACAGGACACTTAACTTTAAATTAGTCATGGCATAGATTATAAGAACAGGGAGTTCACATTGGAGCTATACAGAACTTTGGTTAGGGTACAGTTGGAGTGCTATGTGCAGTTCTGGTCACCGCACTGCAGAAAGGATATGGTTGCATTGGAGGGGGCGCAAAGGAGATTCACTCTGATGCTGCCTGGGATGATGCATTTTAATTATAAAGGGAGGCTGGATAAGACCATAAGACATAGAAGCAGAAATTAGGCCATTCAGCCCATCGAGTCATTCTACCATTCAATCATAGCTCAAGTTTCTCAACCCCATTCTCCCGTAACTCTTGACCCCAGTGATACCTACTCTATTCCCGATGAAGGGCTTTTGCCTGAAACGTCGATTTTCCTGCTCCTCAGATGCTGTGTTTTTCCAGCACTACTCTAATCTAGATGCTAAAGAACCTGTCTATCTCCATTCTTAAATATACTCAATGACCTGGCCTCCACTGCCTTCTGTGACAGTGAATTCCATAGATTCACTACTCTCTGGCTGAAGAAGTTTCTCCTTATCTCTGTTCTAAAGGGTCATCACTTTACTCATAAGCTTGGATTGTTTTCTTTGGAGGAGAGAAGGTTGAGGGGGAACCTGATTGAGGTGTACAAGATTATGAGGGGACTAGACAGGGTGAATATAAAGCAGCTGTCCCTCTTCGACAAAAAGGTCAATAACAAGGGGGCATAATTTTGAAGTGAAAGATAGAAGGTTTAGAGGGGATTTGACAAAAAAAAATCACACCCTTTAAAAAAAAATGTACTTGGCTGAGCACATGAAGTGTCATAAGATTCAAGGCTATGGGCCTCAGGCTGGGAAGCGGTAAAAGGAGGTGGCATCGTATTTTCAGCAGTACAGTTTCGATGGTACAAAGGGCCTCTCCTGTATCATATGATTCTGAGTTTTATAGACAGAATCACTGCAAGAAACAGAATGCTGATATTCTAATCTAAACTGAAATAGAAACTCCTTTGCAGTAGTTATTCAATTTCTACTGCAGACTCTACATCCTAGACTCTACATCCTAGACTCTACATCCTAGACTCTACATCCTAGACTCTACATCCTAGACTCTACATCCTAGACTCTACATCCTAGACTCTACATCCTAGACTCTACATCCTAGACAGCCAGTTGGCGAACAATACTAATTTTTTTTCCTCAGTCTTAAGTTTATTTATAGATAGAAATATTACAAGCATACACCTTGCAACTTAACCCCCACCAAGAGTATTTGAAGTCTGTGATTTTTAAAAACCTGAAACATTAATTCGGTTTTCCTCTCCTTATTTGCCGTCCAAACCCAAAACACTGTTTTATTTCAGATTGCAGTATGTGCAATATTTTTTAGTGCTTCTATTTATAATTCTTCAATGTATGTTGTTACTAAAATGCACAAGTAAAACAATTTAATCTAATTTAACAGTTGACGTACAAAACCCTGCGAGTTCCATTTCATTAATGAAGGAAGCCAAAGTGTATGCTTCTGCAGAAGTTTCCAGTGGATTAATCTACCCAAAGTTTTAACTGGAAGAGAGATCATACTAATTACCATAAGTAATTAGTTATCATAGGATGTGCTGACCATATTAATGGGATAAATATATTAAATAACCGCAGTCATGTAGGACCAGAGAAAGCAATGATTTCAGTGCTTTTGTTTATTCACAAAATCAAAGTTTAAATGCAATTCTAGAGCTGTAACTGAAATGCAGTTAATAATGACACTATTGAATTGAATGTAGTAATACTGTAATGCATTTTGGATTTCTCTGCTGCATATGTTATTATGCCTCAATTGTCTTAATCCAATTAGATTAACATCTAAAACATTCTTTATGTTAGACTAATACTTTAAGCACATAAAGACCCTTTCCTTTGGCAATTTAGCTTTGTCAATGAGGCATGATTACATTTTCTCACACACATTCACTTTTGTTCACTTCATATTCCTGAGCTTGAAAATTGATGCTCTGTTCTTTCTCCATTATAAATTATTTGATGAATTTTTGCACGACTCACATTAACACATCAAGGAGATATCATTTCAATTTTCATCCATGTGCTAAAGACCATTATTTCTGCTAGTGCATTTGAACAGTTTTCACTTTTTTTAAATTAACTATTAAAAATTTAAGCAACTTGCAATGATTTCTTCGACATGAATTCACCAGCCTTGATAATAAAACTAAAAAAAAACACAGCTCCAAGCTGGTGTCAGAAATTTTTATTGTCAAAAGTAAACATTCCAAATGCACCACATGCTATAATTTCAAGAAAAGTGAACATTTTGTAAAGCTAAAATCATGCCTTCTTCAAGTCTGTATAGTTGTGAAAATGTCAAAGAATTTTTAAAAACATTTTCCTAAATTCACGCTCTCATTCTCAGAATCAAGAACTAGATGAAAAATGCCATGAAATGTTATTATCATATATGAAGAGACTGTTGTCAGATTTGCAGCTAACCAGAGCACAGATTTAAGAAAATTCACACAGCGAGTCAGCAGGATTGGCATATCACTATGTGAATGAATGACAGAAACTGATTCATTAATAACTTCTGAGAGGGAACTGAATGATTGCTTTGGGTAGTGTTTAATGGCCTGCCCCGAGGGAGTTTAGATGCAGATGGAGGCCTGTGATCAGTTTGCAGGCTGCCTTCCTGCGTAAATGCCAATTGAGGCCTTTTAACTTTGCAAGTAAGGCCCACTTAAGGGCATCGTCCAAGTGCCGTTGGTATTCAATCCCTAGGAGCAGGGAGAGGATTCCCACCAAACAGGAGGCCATCCAAGAAACCCTGGTGAGTTTGCTGGTGGCCTAATGGTTGGGGAAGAGGGACATGGGGTTCATTCAAAGCTATTCTGGCCATGGGTACCAGCCCCAAGAAGAGGGAAAGCCTTTTGACAGTCAGCCCATCTTGTCCTATAATTATTTCCCTTTCTTCAACAGCATCCTTTACCTCCACGACCCATCCAGTTCTTGCTTACCTTTTGCTCCAGTTCTGACAATGATATCTGGCCTGAAGGAATGAGCAACAGCAGCCCCTGCTCCTGATGGCACTGCCAGAAATAAACAAACACTCAGGGTAGGGACCCCTGCTCTACTGAGGGACATACAGCACTTCAGTGCTCCACCCCAGCTTTCCCAGAGACATAGTGTCCAATGCCAATTAGGGACTTAATTCCCGGAGGCTCCCATAAATCATGTCAGCAGGAGCACTGCTGGATTTGATGGCACTCATCAGCTTCTCACCCACATGAGACAATTTGCAACATACATATAAATACGTTGAGTTTAAAGCAATACCCAACAGTCCCACGATCTCAAAAATCTGATGAAGGTAAGTTACGGTCTGTTGGGATATTTGTTTGTAAAAAAAGGGCTTGTATTTATATCTTGTGTTTCAGAAGTAGTGAGCCTCTCAAAGAGCTTTACAGTTAATTACCAAGTTTCAGCACCTTGTAATGTCGACAGTGTTGCAGACCATAGGGGTGGAACGGTGGCTTAGTGGTTAACACTGCTGCCTCACAGCGCCAGGGAACCAGGTTCGATTCCAGCCTCGGGCAACTGTCTGTGTCCATTTGGATTCCCTCCACAATCCAAAGATCTGCAGGTTAGGTGAATTGGCCACGCCAAATTACCATAGTGTAGATTAGGTACATGAATTAGGGGTAAATGTAGAGTATGAGTGGAATGAGTCTGGGTGTGTTACTCTCTGGAGGGTTGGTGTGGACTTGTTGGGCCAAAGGGCCTGTTTCCACACTGTAGGGATTCTATGATTCTAATTGTTACAACTCAAATAATCACAAATGTTAAACCATATCTTTAGTTAAAAGTAATTGCAAGTTTATTTCTTTAGAGTTTTATTCGATCATGAGAAATGGGCAATGCTGGTTAAGCCAGTATTTATTAGATTCTCGCTTTGATTCTCGCTTTTATTTATATGGCACAAAAGTTATTATTACCCGGCAGTCTGAGCCTATGTTGTCCAGGTCTTGCTGCATTAGAACAGAGATTGTTGCAGTATCTGAAGTGTTGCAAATGGTGCTGAACATTGCAGTGAATATCCCTAACTCTATCTTATGATGGAAAGAAGACAGTTGAGCCTAAGTAACTCTACTAGTGATGTTCCCAGACCAAGATGACTGATCTCCAACTACAAACATTTTCCTTTGTGCTAGGTTTGACTCCAAACGGCAGAAATTTATGTCCTGACACCCCCTCCCAACCCAGATTCACATTGACTCGAGTTTTGCTAGGGCTCAATAATGTTGTACTCAATAATGTCTGCCTTGATGACAGTGAGGAGGTTATATGACTAATGACCCCTTCCAGCTTTTTGTTGATGATCAAGACTAGACTAATAGGGCAATAGTTGACCAGGCTCGATTTGTGTCAAGATTAGAGTGGTGCTGGAAAAGCACAGCAGGTCAGGCAGCATCCAAGGAGTAAGAAAATCAACATTTAAGGCAAAAGCCTTTCATCAGGAATTATTTTCGTGCTCCTCGGATGCTGCCCGACCTGCTGCGCTTTTCCAGCACCACTCTAATCTTGACTCTAATCTCCAGAATCTGCAGTACCCACTTCTGCCAGGTTTGATTTGTCCTGCATTACATGCACAAAGTATATGTAGGCAATTGTCCCATTGTCTTGGAGATAACAACATCTTAGCTGCACTGGAACAGCTTTGCTAAGACCTTGGCTATTTCTAAAGCCCACGTCTTCAGCACTGTTCCTGGAATGTTGTCAGGTCTACAACCTTTGCAGCATCCAGTGCCTTCAACAATTTCTTGCTATCATGTCAAATTGGTTAAAGAACAGCATCCGTGATAAAACAAAAGTAAATACCAAGAGAAGGAACCTCAGCAAAGCGAAATGCAGTAACAAATAGAATACAACTTTAAACGTAAAATTGATGAAATTGGTTCAACTTTTGCTGCCCAAAACATCTGGAGATCCTGAAGCATTTTCAGATTCTGATGTAAATGGAATATAATGTAATAAACAGTGCTCATTGATCATCAGGGGAAACATAAGTGAATCACCCAGGAAAGTTAGCAATTCAAAGTGGGAAAACAAAAGAGCATCATGATGAAGGTATTGCCTAACTATCAGCTAGCAATGAGCCACAAACATTCCTGCTCCCTCTGACCCCACAAAGACTCCTAAGAAAATGTTCAATAGCAATTACCAGTGATCCTGAAAAGGACCATTGGTTTGATTCTATAACCAAATGTTTCTTTAAATGATCAGTAAGATCTGTCTCATTCTATCTATAACAGCATTGAAGTTAAGCTATTAAAAATTTAATACTGCAGAGCCCCATTAGTCCACTCCCTTCCCACACAACCCATAATCCCACTGTGCAATGTTACTAGCTACTAGTGATCTTTGGAGGATTGAGGAGAGCAGAGCAGTGGACGTGATTGATATGGACTTCAGTAAGGCATTCGACAAGATTCCTCATGGTATACTGCTTCGCAAGGTTAGATCACATTGAAAACAGGGAGAACTGCCATTTGGTTACAGAAAGGGGAATCCCTTTGAAAAGGACCTAAGGGGCAACGTTTTCATAGAGGGTGGTACGTGTATGGAATGAGCTGCCAGGTGAAGTGGTGGAGGCAGGTACAATTACAACATTTAAAAGGTATCTGTACGGGTATATGGATAAGAAGGGTTTAAGAGGGATGAAGGCCAAATGCTGGCAAATGGGACTAGATTTATTTAGAATATCTGGTCGGTATGGTCAAGTTGAACTGAAGCATCTGTTCCCCTGCTGTACAGCTCTCCAACTCTGTAGCTCTATCACTCCTAAGCTTGATGCGACGACTTCATCATTACCAGAAGGAATAACTATTATATGGGGTAACAGGCATTTTTCAGCAATTTTCCTTCTCCATGATCCAAATCCTTGATTTTTGTACATGTTGGAAGGTGGCTTGACATGACTACGAGGACAGAGAGCATGATCTACAAACCATCCAGACAAAGTGAAAACAAAAATACAGCACACCTTGGGAAAAGCACACTGTTGACGTCGTGCTAGTCACTTGCATAGAAACTCAACAAAGGCTCATGGATCATTTCTCCCATATCTGTAGCTTGTTCTGCTCAATGATTAATCATCAAGACTATAGTTATGGAACAATACATCAAATACCCACTCTTGATCACAATTAAAAAAACATGCTGCTGAAAGAGGTTAAGAAATTCTGTCATTGTGGGTCCATGGTGACCAAAAATAAACTGAATGCATATAAGCAGCCACCACCTTTGGACGCCTGGCGAAACACGCATGGAACGAGTAGCATCAAGCTGACTTTTCGGACAACCCCGTTTGACTACCAAATATATATGATCTACAGCTCAAATTCCACCTTTTCTGCAGACAGCAAATTCATAATATCTGGTGAAAGGACAATGTCAGGAGTGCAGCAATCCTTACAAAGGCAAAGTTCCCATGTATCTTATCAAGTGAAGGAGACTTTGCACTCTTGGTCACACTTACAGGAGGGAAAGGGTTGCATACGTAGAAATTTGCTTTGTAACCAGAGCCAGCAGACAAGTAGGATGTCCAAGCTCTGCCTCAAAGGTGCATGGCATTAGGGCCTTAAAACATTCATTTTCATGCTTGGGAGACACTAGCTGAGGACAGAGGAAAATAGCAAAAAAAAAAAATCAGCTGAGAGCTAACATGGATCATCATGCTGATCAACTATTATAGCAGCTTGGCAACAAGTGCCAGCATCCAAAATCACAAACAACATCACCTGATGACTATTTCACATACAGCATTTATGCTCAGACCAATTTTTCCAATTGGTCTCTTCAGCCATAAGTACAAGTGCACTATACATTTGCAATACATTCACAATCTTACATAAATGGAAAGATGCTAAAAATTGAGATTGAGATTGATCCACCATACTGGTTTTCAAAATTCTGAACCCAGTGTATTCATAGAATCCCTGGAGTGGAAACAGGCCATTTGGCCCAATACGTCCACACTGACCCTCACCTTCACATCCCTGAACATTATGGCGCAATTTGAAATGGGCAATTCACCTAATCTGCACTTCTTTGGACTGTGGGAGGAAACCAGAGCACCTGAAGGAAACCCACGGAGACACAGGGAGAACGTGCAAACTCCTGCAGACAGTCGCCCGAGGCTGGAATCGAACCCGGGTCCCTGGCACTGTGAGGCAAGGAATGATTGTTAGCATCTTTCCATTTATGCAAAATTATGAACATATAGCAAATGTATGGTGTACTTGTACTAATGGCTGAAGAGACCAATCAGAGAAATTGGTGTTGGCATAAATGCAGTATGTGAAATAGTTCAGGTGACATTGTCAGTGATGGAGAGAGAAAGAAACCTACACTGCTAACCAACACAGCAGTGAATCTGCACAGTTACTGTCTTTGCTGTTTGAGTTCATGTATCTCTAGACATCGGAGTGCACCTGGGAAAAATGAACAAACAGCGAACTTCACAGCTGACCTGTGTGGGAAAGCTTATAGCACAGGAACAGATAATTGCTTAGGTTTTAAGTGTAATCTTGCTGTAAGTCAACAGCAGCGAGTAGAGTGGGTTCTTTCTTGATTTTATGTTTTATTGAGATCTGTCTTATTAAATTTTAAAAATATAAACCATGAGTACTAAGTTAGCTTGAAGCACTGTTTTTTAGAGCAAAAAGATGGTGATATTTTCTGGATTTGTAAATTGTGAAGGAGCAAAGATGGCCTTCAGTAGAGTGATATGCTCTTCCTGTTGAATATGGGATTTTAGGGAGTTTCCATTAATAAATGATTGTGTCTGCAGGAAATATCTTTGGTTGTGAATCCTATCAGATCACATGGATCATTTGGAGCGGCAGTTAGAGGCAATAAGGAACTTGCAAGAGTTAGTGGGTGTGATGGATGGCAGTTATACGAAGGGAGAAAAGCTGCAGATACAATCAGGTAGATGGGCTAATACCAGGAAAGATACGGGGTAGGCAGGCAGTGCAAGAATCTTATGTGGCTATCCCCATTTCAAACAAGCATGCTGTTTTGGAAAATGTAGGGGTTGATGAGGGGTACGTTGGGTTCCAAGTGATCGATTGTGATAGGGGATTCTCTAATCAGAGGCACAGGCAGACGTTTCTGCGACCAGCAGTGAAAAATCAGAATGGTGTGTTCCCTCCCTGGTGCCAGGATCAAGGATATCTCTGTGAGGGTGCACAATATTCTCAAAGGGGAGAAGGACCAGCAGGAGGCTATTGTACACATTGGAACTAACAATATAGGAAGGGTAAAAGATGAGATTCTGAAGGGAGAATATAGAAAGTTAGGCAGGAATTTAAAAGGGAGGTCCTCAAGAGTAGTAATATCTTGATTACTTCCAATGCTACAAGCTAGTGAGGGCAGGAATAGGAGGATAGAGCAGATGAATGCATGGCTGAGGAGCTGGTGCAGAGAAGGATTCACATTTTTGGATCATTGGAATCTCTTTTGGGGTAGAAGTGACCTGTACAAGAAGGACAGATTTCACCTGAATTAGAAGGGGACTAATATACTGGCAGGGAGATTTGTTAGAGCTGCTCAGGAGGATTTAAACTAGTAAGGTGGGGGGGTGGGACCCAGGGAGCTAGTGAGGAAAGAGATCAATCTGAGACTGGTACATTTAGGAAAAGAAGTGAGTCAAACAGTCAGGGCAGGCTAGAACAAAGCGCAGAACAAGGTAGGACTGATAAATTATACTGCATTTATTTCAATGCAAGGGGCCTAACAGGGAAGGCAGATGAACTCAGGGTGTGGTTAGGAACATGGGACTGGGATATCATCGCAACTACAGAAACATGGCTCCGGGATGGGCAGGACTGGCAGCTTAATGTTCCAGGATACAAATGCTGTAGGAAGGACAGAAAGGAGGCAAGAGGGGAGAGGAGGGGGAGTGGTGTTTTTGATAAGGGATAGCATTACTGCTATACTGAGGGAGGATATTCCTGGGAACACATCCAGAGAGTTATTTGGGTAGAACTGAGAAATAAGAAAAGGGATGACCCCCTAATAGTCAGAGGGAAATTGAGAAACAAGCTTGTAAGGAGATCTCAGCTATCTGTAAGAATAATAGGGTAGTTATGGTCAGGGATTTTAACTTTCCAAACATAGATTGGGTCTGTCATTGTGTTAAGGGTTTAGATGGAGAGGAATTTGTTAAAAGTGTAAACAAGAATATTTTCTGATTCAGTATGTGGATGTACCTACTAGAGAAGGTGCAAAACCTGACCTACTCTTGGGAAATAAGGCAGGCAGTGGGGGAGCACTTTGGGGCCAGCAACCATAATTCCATTAGTTTTAAAATAGTGATGGAAAAGGATAGACCGGATCCAAAAGCTGAAGTTTAAATTGGAGGAAGGCTAACTTTGACGGTATTAGGCAAAGATGATTGAGGGCAGATGTTTGCAGGTAAAGGGACGGTTGAAAAATGGGAAGCCTTCAAAAATGAGATAATGCAAGTCCAGAGACCACGTATTCCTGTTAGGATGAAAGGAAAGGCTAGTATGTGTAGGGAAAGCTGGTTGACTAGAGAAATTGATGTTTTGGTTAAGAACAAGAAGGAAGCAAAAGTCAGGTTGAGACAAGAGAGATTAAATAAATCATTAGAAGAGTATAAAGGTAGGAGTATACTGAAGAGGGAAATTAGGAGGGCAAAAAGGAAACATGAGATAACTTTGGCAAATAAGGTTAAGAAGAATTCAAGGGGATTTTATAAATACATTAAGGGCAAAAGGGTAACTCAGGAGAGAATAGGGACCCTCAATGCAGAGTTCCAGGTCAATAGGATAGTGAAGGCGGCTTTTGGTACGCTTTCCTTCATTGGTCAGAGTACTGAGTACAGGAGTTGGGAAGTCATGTTGTGGCTGTACAGGACATTGGTTGGGCCACCTTTGGAATATTGCATGCAATTCTGGTCCCTTTCTTATCAGTAGAATGTTGTGAAAATTGAAAGGATTCAGAAAAAATTGACAAGAGTGTCGCCAGGGTGGCAGGATTTGAGTTATAGAGAGAGGCTGAATAGGCTTGGGCTGGTATTCTTGGAGTGTCGGAGGCTGAGGGGTGACCTTATCGAGGTTTATAAAATCATGAGGGGCATGGATAGGATAAATAGACAAAGTCTCTTCCCTGGGATAGTGGAGTCCAGAACTAGAGGGCATGGGTTTAGGGTGAGAGGGGAAAGATATAAAAAGGGACCTAAGGGACAATGGTGGTCCGTGTATGGAATGAGCTGCCAGGGGAAGTGGAAAAGGCTGGTACAATTACAGCATTTAAAAGGCATCTGGATGGGTATAGAGGGATATGGGCCATGTGCTGGCAACTGGGACTAAATTAGTTTAGGATATCCGGTCGGTATGGACAAGTTGGTCTGAAGACTCTGTTTCTGCGCTGTATATCTCTATGACTCTATAAACATCTGTCATTGGATCCTCACCTACATCTCCTTTCAGGATTGTGTTTCTTCGATTAATCCTGCCACCTCTCTCCAGTCTTCCCTCACTATCTCGCCCAAGCACATTGTGGCCAGAAAGAGTTCCTAATATTCTCCTTTTTGGAGCCAGCTTTGTTCACAAAATTAAAGTAACACATAGCAATCTATACCCAGCACATTTATCACATTGTGTACATTAACAAACATGTACTCAAACATTTTTACTGCCTTGCATTTGCCCCTTGTCTACTCCCTCTGACAATCTGAAAATGTATTTAAAATTTATTTACTCTCGGGCTATTTTTCTCTCCTCAGTCTTCTATGCATTATGAACATCCTGTCAAGTTCTATTCTTGTGCCCATCCCCATGGCAAATTGGAAAAAATAGCAATTGCTAGAGAAACTTAACAGGTCTGGCAGCATCTGTGGATAGAAAACAATGTTAATGTTTCAAGTCTGTAACCCATAGCAAATTAGCAACCTTCTCCACTGTGTCAGGTAGCTTCCTCACAGGGAATTAGTTTCCAGTTCTAAAGGTACAACTTGTTCAAATTGGCCAGGTCTCTCCTGTCCCAGAAAGCTTTCCTCCTTTCACCATTGCTGCAAACACCTTTATTTTACCTTATTTCAGTGCTCCTATATTATCGCATGTTTGCGAAGTAATGGCCTTGAAGCTGTATATAACTAATTGCCCCTCTTTAATGGAAAGGGGCACCAACATTCCTTTGTAAACTATGACCAATTACTAAACAACATTCAATCTTCACTAGCACATTGCAAGGGGATGAATCCAAGGATTACTAGGTTTGGGGTCCAATGTTTTAAACCTCCTCTCTAGTACCCAAAACTGATTTGCAGGATCCAATTCTTTTTTCTTAGAAAGTCATTAATTTGAATGTTTGCCAGAGAGATGAGCTGCTCTCCATTAAAATGTTCTATTTTATCACAATGCTGTCCTAGAACCAGGTAGACAACGTAGCACGTAACATGTATATCAGACACTGCAGCACACCCTGTCCGTCTGTCTCACCTATTGAATTGCCGAGAACACTGCATTCCTATACTATTCTATCCCTCTGCATAAAATAATTTACTCAAGGTGCCCTATGGACTGCAATCCTTCAAGGCAGAGTCACCCTCACATCAATAGTGAAAATCAGTTAATAAACATCATGTTACAGTAGGATTCCTGAACTTCTTGCCACCTCCTACCCCTCAAAAAAAAAAGCTGCCTACTTCTGGTCCTGAACACTTTATAGGTGTCGGTTGTCCATCTCAGAAAATGCACAGCCTGTCTTGCAAACGATCCCAACCACTAAAACTCAAACTCAAGGTGAAGTTCAAGCAGCAGGAGGTGTTTATTGCATACATGGTTATACAATTCCCATACAGTTTAGGAATTGCAGGGATTGATCTCAAACATTCCACCAATTTATGGTGATCCAAGGTAAAAAAAAAGCATTATATATACCAGCAGAACGATTCAAGCCTCAAAAGGAGCAAAGCAATTAAAAACAACTGGATTTGCACCCAAAAATGTCAAGACACAGTAAATGAATTTCTTTTAAAATACAGTCAATGGTTTGTAGGTATCCATGGCAGCTAGCCCCCACAAATAAGATGCAAAAACCAGATAATTTTTCTCAAAAAGCAAAGTGTGTTAGTTGAAGGTGAATATTGTCAAAGATTCAGAAAAACACCTGCTGTTTTTAAATTATACTATAGATACCTTTGCCTACACCTGTGCAGACAAACAGGATCTTGATTAAAGAACTTGCATGGAAGATAAATTCCTACCCAAAAGATGGAAGATATGCATATCTATTCTTTATGAAATTTGCTTAAGCACCAAGTAATTTTTCTTCCCTTCTAAAGCATTGAATTTTCACTCATTCTGAAGCATTTATCATTTGATCCATTTTACCCAAGTAGATTTGATGTATTTTCCGTATTTTTGCTGCAACTTTCCTCTAGAACTAGGTGACACATTTAAAAAAAGGATTCTCCCGTTCTAGATGAATACAAACAGAAATATTTTCTTAGAGATCATTCCTTTATTGAATTCTCTTCCCCAAATAGCATTGTGGGCTGCGTCATTGAATTAGAGGCGGAGTTAGAGAGATTTGTTTGATTGGTAATGGTATTGAGAGTCATGAGGGACAAACAAGAAACTGCTGTAGAGGCCACAATCAGATCAGCCATGAAGTTATCAGAGCAGGCTCCTGCTTTGTTTTTTTTTGGTGCAACAGTAATTGCATCCAATATTAAAGTTGCAACCATACTAGAAACCCCATTGATTGAAATGGTGTTTTGAACTCATGGGTGCTCAGCATACAGGCATATAATTAATCATTAGATTGAGTGCAGTACTGTTGTTTCTCCTTTTGAAAGCAATCTCTTATGAAAAATCAGCTTGAAGGACAAAAGAATATCACTGAATTATTTAAAACTCACTTTCCAATGCATTAAATCTCCCACTAAAGTTGCAGTGACATGAGAACTTCAAATTTGTAGCTAGGTCTAGCCTTTTGCGATAATAAAAAAAAATAAAAATAAATTGCTGGAGAAACTCACAAGGTCTGGGCAGCATCGGAGAGGAAACAGACCTAACATTTTGGGTCCAGTGACCGTTCTTCAGAACAGCTTGTTACTGTTAGTTGAAAACGATTAGTCGTAAACAGACTAACACTATCATTTCTGCTTCTGTTGTGAGGAGGATGTAGTGTAGTGACCTCTACAGTAACAGTTTTAGATTAGATTAGATTACTTACAGTGTGGAAACAGGCCCTTCGGCCCAACAAGTCCACACCGCCCCGCCGAAGCGTAACCCACCCATACCCCTACATCTACATTTACCCCTTACCTAACACTATGGGCAATTTAGCATGGCCAATTCACCTGCACATCTTTGGACTGTGGGAGGAAACCGGAGCACCCGGAGGAAACCCACGCAGACACGGGGAGAACATGCAAACTCCACACAGTCAGTCGCCTGAGGCGGGAATTGAACCTGGGTCTCAGGCGCTGTGAGGCAGCAGTGCTAACCACTGTGCCACCGTGCCGCCCACTATTTTATTGATATTTGTAGATCATGGCATGCTTTTGTTTGCCTAAAAGTAATTTTCTGCTCCAAGATCTGACCTTAGTCTACAGGTGCTGTGCTGTGGCATCTGATTGGAAGTGAAAGGTACTGTGGTGCACGTTTATTGAAGCACCTAATATGAGTGGGTAGGTTGCAGAAGAGATTCAATGCAGAGAAGTGTGAAGTGATTTATTTTGGTCAGAAGAACATTAAAAGACTACAAAATGGGGGTACAATTATAAAGGGTTGCATGAACAGAAAGACTGGCTGTATATGTGCACATATTGGATTAGTGGTGCTGGAAGAGCACAGCAGTTCAGGCAGCATCCAACGAGCAGCAAAATCGACGTTTCTGGCAAAAGGTGAAGGGCTTTCGCCCGAAACGTCGATTTCGTTGCTCGTTGGATGCTGCCTGAACTGCTGTGCTCTTCCAGCACCACTAATCCAATATTTGGTTTCCAGCATCTGCAGTTATTGCTTTTACCTTGTATATGTGCACAGAACATTGAAGGTGACAGGACAAGTGGAGTCAACAGTAAATGATGCATAGCATTCTTGACTTTGTCAATAGGAACACAGTGTACAAGAGCAATGAGATGATATTGAAATTGTAAAAGATCCTTACTTCAGCTAGAATATTGTGTGCAGTTGTGGTCACCACATTATAAGAAAGATGTGAATATATTGGAGATGGCATGGAAGCAATTTACAAGGATGGTTCTGGAATTGAGAAACTACAGTTATGATATTAGATTGAAGAATTTGGGACTATTCTATCTAGAGAAAATGCATTTGATGGGAGATCTGATAGACATCTTTAAAATCATAAGCAGGCTGGATAGAATAAATAAAACTTTTTCTCAGTGAAGAATTAGGATATGGAATGCACTGCATAGAAATGCTGTGGAGGCAGGTTCAATTTAGGCATTTGATAGGGCGTTGGATGATTATTCAGATAGAAATAGTGTGCAGGTAGTTGGTTGGCATCAGATAGTAGAACCAAGCAAACACAATGGCCGAATGGCTTCCTTCAGCACTGTAACTATTCTGTGATTCTATGTCAATTGCAATTTTAGGTGGTCTTTTGAAAGCATCACTATAAAGCTATATGGCTCCTGATCGAGTGAAGCCTTAGAAGAGTATAAAGGAATGATGAGTATATTTAAGAGGGAAATCAGGAGGGCAAAAAGGGGACATGAGAAAGCTTTGGCAAATAGAATCAAGGAGAATCCAAAGAGATTTACAAATATATTAAGGACAAAAAGGTAATGGGGAGGCAGGGGGGGGGGTGGGGAAATAGGGCCCCTCAAAGATCAGCAAGGTGGCCTTTGCGTGAAGCCGCAGAAAGTGGGGGAGATACTAAATGAGTATTTTGCATCAGTATTTACGATGGAAAAGGATATGGATGATATAGACTGTAGGAAATAGATGGTGACATCTTGCAAAATGTCCATATCACAGAGGCGGAAGTGCTGGATGTCTTGAAATGGGAAAAGGTGGATAAATCCCCAAAACCTGATCAGGTGTACCCTAGAACTCTGTGGGAAGCTAGGGAAGTGATTGCTGGGACTCTTGCTGAGATATTTGTATCATTGATAGTCACAGGTGAGGTGCCGGAAGACTGGAGGTTGGCTAACGTGGTGCCACTGTTTAAGAAGGGTGGTAAGGACAAGCTAGGGAACTATAGACCAGTGAGCCTGCCGTCGGTGATGGGCAAATTGTTGGAGGGAATCCTGAGGAACAGGATGTAAATGTATTTGGAAAGGCAAGAACTGATTAGGGATAGTCAATATGGCTTTGTGTGTGGGAAATCATGTCTCACAAACTTGATTGAGTTTTTTGAAGAAGTAACAAAGAGGATTGATGAGGGCAGAGCAGTAGATGTGGTCTACATGGACTTCAGTAAGATGTTTGACAAGGTTCCCCATGGGAGACTGATTAGCAAGGTTAGATCTCATGGAATACAGGGAGAACTAGCCATTTGGATACAGAACTGGCTCAAAGGTAGAAGACAGAAAGTGGTAGTGGAGGGTTGTTTTTCACACTGGAGACCTGTGACCAGTGGAGTGCCACAAGGATCGGTGCTGTTTCCTCTACTTTTTGTCACTTACATAAATGATTTGGATGAAAGCATAAGAAGTACAGTTAGCAAGTTTGCAGATGTCACCAAAATTGGAGGTGCAGTGGACAGCAAAGAGGGTTACCTCAGATTACAACAGGATCTGGACCAGATGGGTCAATGGACTGAGAAGTGGCAGATGGCGTTTAATTCAGATAAATGCAAGGTACTGCATTTTGGGAAAGCAAACCTTAGCGGATTTATACACTTCATGGTAAGGTCCTAGGGAGTGTTGCTGAACAAAGAGACCTTGGAGTGCAGTTGCATAGCTCCTTGAAAGTGGAGTCGCCGGTAGATAGGATAGTGAAGGCAGCATTTGGTATGCTTTCCTTTAAATCGGTCAGAGTATTGAGTACAGGAGTTGGGAGGTCATGTTGCGGCTGTACAGGATAACATCGATTTTCCTGCTCCTCGGATGCTGCCTGACCTGCTGTGCTTTTCCAGTACCACTCTAATCTAGACTCTGGTTTCCAGCATCTGAAGTCCTTGTTTTTACCTGTACAGGACATTGGTTAGGCCACTGTTGGAATATTGCATGCAATTCTGGTCTCCTTCCTATCGGAAAGATGTTGTGAAACTCGAAAGGGTTCAGAAAAGATTTACAAGGATGTTGCCAGTATCAGGGGATTGAGCTATAGGGAGAGGCTGAACAGACTGGGGCTGTTTTCCCTGGAGCATCAGAGGCTGAGGGGTGACCTTGTAGAGGTTTACAAAATTATGAGCGGCATGGATAGGGTAAATAGACAAAGTCTTTTCCCTGGGGTCGGGGAGTCCAGAACTAGAGGGCATAGGTTTAGGGTGAGAGGGGAAAGATATAAAAGAGACCTACGGGGCAACTTTTTCACACAGCGAGTGGTAGGTGTATGGAATGAGCTGCCAGAGAAAGTGGTGGAGGCTGGTACAATTGCAACATTTAAGAAGCATCTGGATGGGTATATGAATAGGAAGGGTTTGGAGGGATATAGGCCGGGTGCTGATAGGTTGGACTAGATTGGGTAGGGGTATCTGGTCGGCATGGACGGTTGGACCGAAGGGTCTGTTTCCATGCTGTACATCTCTGTGACTCTATGACTCTATTAGTTACAGGACTATTTCAAGTACAAACACGTTTTCACAAGTTTTATAGAATCTATGCCAAAGCGAACGTAGATTCCCCAGAGAATGAGGCTATAGAAATGAAATGGGGACTCAGGAAATGGTACAAGAGTTATTGTAAAATATTTTGCATCAGTCTTCACAGTTGAAGATAATAACAGCATTACAAAATTACTATATATTCAAGGGCAAAAGGAATCGAAGAAATAAATACAATAGCTATCGCTAAAATAATAGTGTGAGGAAAGCTAATGAGGCAGAAGACTGAGAAATCCCATGGACCTGATAGGATACATTCAAGGATATTAAAAGGAAGTGGCTACAAAAATAAAGCAGCACTGGTACAGGTGCATAATCCTTTATCGGAAATGCTCAGGACCAGCTGGTTTTCTGAATTCAATTTTTCAAATTTCAGACAGTTTCATAGTGAAATTTTTAAAACCTTGCTGGAGGAGCAGAGCACACTCACTGAGTAAAACACGCCCTGAAACAGAATTAAGGCCTGCCAGTGCTAGGCCATGCCCACCCACGTCGCATCTGAGTGACATGCATTGAGTGGGTGTCAACTTGGGTTAACTGTTTGCACTCCAAACAACCATGCTAATGAGAAAAAAAACTTCACTAAAAGACCTTCGGACTTTGGAGCTTTTCAGATTTTGGATAAAAGGTTGTCTACCTGTCGTAATCTTCTCAGAATCCTTAGATTCTGTCAAAATCCCTGAGAATCTTAAAACTGCCAATGCCTTTATTTGAAAGGGAAAGGAGAAATAAAACCTGGTAATTATAGACATTACGCTAACTGGCCTATTATCTGGAAGATGTTCGAGTCTATTGTAGAGGATGTAATGGCAGAACATCTAGAAAAGCATACCAGAGTTGGTATGACTTCAAGTAGGTGGAATCTTGCCTGGCATATTTACTAGAATTGTTTTAGGTAGTAACAAGGAGACTAAGATATATGTAATTTGTAATTTCAGAAGGTGTGTGGTACCTTATCAATCATTAAGCTACTTAATACAATAAGAGCCCATGGTGTTGCAGATAGTATATTAGCATGAATAGAGGATGGGCTAACTATTTGAAGACAGAGTTGGCATAAAGCGTTATTTTCAGGATGGCAACCTATAACCAGAGTGCCACAGGAATCAGTACTAGGGTTACAGTTATTTACATTAATGACTTGGATGAGGAAAAATGTACTGTAGCCAAATTTGTCAACAACAAAAATTTGGCGGTAGGAAGGCAAGTGGCGAGGATGACACAGTCTGTACAGGATATAGATAGGATGACTGGTTGATCAAATATGTGGGAAAATGTGAGGTTATGCATTTTGACAGGAAAATATAGAGGAACTGGACATTATTTAAATGGAGAAAGATTGCAGAAGACTATCAAACAAAAGAAATCTGGAGTCCTCACTAATGAATCACAAAACGCGTTCACCTAATTTCAGCAGGTAAAAACGAAAGCAAATGGAATTCTGGTCTTTATTTCAAAGGGAATGGAATATGAAAATAGGGAGGCTTTGTTAAAGCCAGTTAAAGCATTAGGCAAATTTGGGTCCATTAACTAAAAGGAAGAATATACTAGCATTGGAGGCAGTCCAAAGAAAGAAGGTTGAGTGGATTGGGTCTGTACTCATTGGAATAGAGAAAAATGAGAGGTAACCTTATTGAAACATACACAATTCTGAGGACTTGACAAGGTAGATCCAAAAGGCTATTTCATCATGTGGGAGAGTCTCGGACCAGAAGGCATAATCTCAAAACAAAAAGGTCACACCTTCTTAATAAAGATGAAGAGGAATTTCTTCTGAGGTTGTGAATCTGTGGAATTTTTCACCACAGAGTGCTGTTGACATTAAGTTGTTATGTATATTCAAGGTTGAGAAAGATGTTTAATCAGTGGAAAATGGAGGGTTATGGAGAAAAAAACCCAGCAAAATGGAGTTGAGGAGTATCAGATCAGCCACAATCTCATTAAATTTGGAACAGACTTTATTGACTCTCCTTCGTCTTATGATTATTATATCAAGTACAAACGGAATGATAATGTATGAAAGCACGACATTCTGCTTATCCACTTTGGGATGCTAATTTGCGACACTGGATGACTGGGCACAGGTCTCCTGCTCTGTTGATTCATGAGTGAGGACCCCAAAATTCTCCTTTTGTCTTCTCATGCGTCAAACTGTTAAAACCCATACATATTAACCCTAGTCACCCACTCCCCTCTAAGAATGATGAGGCACCTTGAATTATAATTGGCTTATTAGTGTATGATCAACTCAGACAATCTTGTAAAACCAAACTCTTGCAGATATTGGAAACCTGAAATTCAAAAAAAAAGAGGTAATACAGAAGAAACTTACCAGTCCTAGCATTTGCAATAGGTATCAATAATTTGGATGGAGGAATTAAATCACCATTTTTCCAAAGTTTGCTGATGACACTAATCTAAGTGAGATTGTGAATGATGAGGAGGATGTAGAGTTCAGGGTGATTTAGACAGATTGAGGAGTGGGTATTCACTTCTCAGATGTCAGATAATGTGACTAAGTGAGAAGTTGTCCACTTCAGGAGGGAAAAAAACAAGAGTGCAAGAGTATAATACGAGATGTTGAAGTACAAAGGGACCCTGGTGTCCTAGTGCATCAGTCACTGAAAGATTAGATTAGATTAGATTAGATTACTTACAGTATGGAAACAGGCCCTTCGGCCCAACAAGTCCTCACCGCCCCGCCGAAGCGTAACCCACCCATACCCCTACATCTACATCTACATCTACCCCTTACCTAACACTACGGGCAATTTAGCATGGCCAATTCACTTGACCTGCACATCTTTGGACTGTGGGAGGAAACCGGAGCACCCGGAGGAAACCCACGCAGACACGGGGAGAATGTGCAAACTCCACACAGTCAGTCGCCTGAGGCGGGAATTGAACCCGGGTCTCTGGCGCTGTGAGGCAGCAGTGCTAACCACTGTGCCACCGTGCCGCCCACAAAGGAAGCATGCAGGTACAGCAAACAGCTCTGGTGTTTAGGAGAAGAAGAGGGGATCTCTCAAACATTTAAAGTTCTGACAGGACTGGATAAAATTGACAGAGATAATGTTTTCCCTGGCTAGGAGGTCTAGAACAAAAGACTCTGTCTTGGGATTTGCTATATGCCACTGTGGACTGATTGGGAGAAATTTCCTGACTCAGATGGCTCACCTGTGGTATTCTATACTGCAGAAGGCTGTGGAGGCCAGGTTACTGAATATATGTCTAAGAAATAGATGCCTGGAATCTGTAATTGTCATGGAGTATGGACAGATTGTACCCCCTAGTTTGTGAAGTCTTTTAATTGCCATATTGAATGGTGGAATGGGTTTGATGGGACGCCTCGTCTTCTCCTGCTCCAATTTTAAAATGTTTCTATTTTTAATCTGTGTGTCGAACTAAGTAGAAAGAATTCTAGCTCCATGCGCAACTATCCCTTTGTTTCCTTCTACACCATGGGATTTCTAATGAATGTTGCTACCTGGTCAATCTTGAATAGGGGTCTGGAGTATTACAAATTGTTTATTTCGTATGATTACAATAGCGTTTGACTTCAGTTCTAAATCTTCTATCATCAGTCATGTCCAAGCCAACCTAATGCTGTTTACTTATTAGCAGATAAGTATCATTGGTGACCAGACAACTGAAAAATGGAGATAAGTGGCGAGGTTGAGAACAAATTTTGAGGGACTGCTGCATAAAATGTGAACATTTTACTTGTTTCTATCCAAACTTGGTGAAATGGCAATTCATTAGATAGAACTGCAAATTATCAATGATAATTTTCTCTTTGCCATCCCAATAAATGGACAGTACTAAACCTTGAAAATATGATTATATTCTTTTGTAGAGCGCACAAAACTGTCTCAGACTCCAGAGACTGCTTGTTTTTAAAGGGGCGCTCTAGACATGGACATCCCATGATATTTATGATTACTCTCCAGTTACCTAAATATGCTTTTAGGTACTTGATGGTAGGTTTATGACCCTATCACTGTTTGGAACACCATACATATTCTACTTATTTGCAAAGAAGTGCTTCACCAAGGCTTTTCTTTTTATAACTTTATTGCTGTTCCATCTAAATGTGTTCCTACTATGTACTGCTTAATGAGGAAAATTGAAATTCAATATAAATCTATAACAAATCTGAAAAGATAATATTGACTGTAACTTTTGAGAAAAGTGGACTGATTCTTCAGTGTAAATTGAACCATCCTCCCACCAGCTACCTGTCAAGTCCACTCAGGAATTTGGCATTTTAAAAAGATCACATCCCCATCTTCTAAACATGAAGGAGAATCAGCCAAAACTTCTCAACCTTTCTTCAAATTAACTCCTTAATCCCAGGATTCATTTGACAGCCTTCTCTGGATGGCTTTTAATGCAATTACTGCACATCCTTTCTTAACTAAAGGTGAGCAAAACTGCCAATAGCAGTTCGGATTGTCGAAGACCCTGCACAGTTGTCGCAAATCTTCTCCATTTAATTCTGTGGTATAGTGAGGGTTCTTATCCATGATAATGTCCCTTCATCTAAGACAGGATGCCTGGTTTCAAATCCCATCTATACAATAACATAACTGAGCAGGTTGATTAAAAAATATATTTTGTGGCACAGTCATAGTGTCCTTAGTTCTGGACTAAAATGTTCAGACACAAAACCAATCTGCCTCTGACAGTTGTCATAATATGAAAAAACAGGTTGGTTAAAAAAAAATTAACCTCTTTCACTTTCTTTGTTATAAATGATAACATGATCTTCCTAATGTTCATTGGAAGATGGTCGTTGTTGTAGGAGGTCAGTCATCTCAGCAGGAGTTCCTCAGAGTAGTGCCTTCAGCCCAGTCATCTTTAGCTGTTTCAACAATGAACTTCCCTCTATCATAAGGTCAGCAGTGGGGATATTT
Organism: Chiloscyllium punctatum; assembly: GCF_047496795.1. Taxonomy (NCBI): domain Eukaryota; kingdom Metazoa; phylum Chordata; class Chondrichthyes; order Orectolobiformes; family Hemiscylliidae; genus Chiloscyllium; species Chiloscyllium punctatum. The sequence continues at coordinate 84,657,347 of NC_092746.1, read as the reverse complement.
TCACGGATGATTGCACAATGTTCAGCACCATTTGCGACTCCTCAGGTACTCCTCAGCAGTCCACATTCAAATGCAACCAAGATCTGAATTATTTATCGCCTTGGGCTGACAAGTAATATTCACGCCACACAAATGACAGGCTATGACCATCACGAATAAAAGACAATCTAATCACCGCCCCTTGGCATTCAATGGTGTTACCATCACCGAATCCCCCACTAGCAACATTCTGGGAGTTCCCATTATCCAGAAACTCAACTGGAATCATTATGTAAACACAGTGGCTACAAGAGTAGGTCAGAAGCTTGGAATACTGCTGCGAGTACCTCACCTCCAAACTCTTCAAAGCATGTCCACCATCTAGGGGACAAGTCAGGAGTGTGATGAAATACTCCCCAATTGCATGGATGAGCACAGCCCCAACAATACCCAAGACACTTGACAGATATATGGGATCATCACCAGCTCCAAACTCCCCTCCAAGTCACTTACTATCATGACCTGGAAATATATTGGTGTGCGCTGGGTCGAAATCCTGGAATTCCCTCCCTAATGGCACTGTGGGTCAACCCACAGCAGGTAGACTCCAGCAGTTCAAGAAAGCAGCTCACTACCACCTTCTTAAGGGCAACTAGGGAAGGGCAATAAATATTGGCCAGCCAGCGATGCCCACATCCCACAAAAAAAATGAATTTAACAAGAAAAAAAAACTTGCTGAGCCTGCATACTAACTGTTGTGACTCATTTAATTGGTCACTTCTGTACCATAGATTTATGATGTTCTTTCCATTCAAAGAATACTGCTTTTCTATTTTTTTTGCTAAGGTGGATAAGTTCATATTTTTCCACATTCTGCTCCATTTGCCTATTCACTCAACCTAATTATATCTCTTTGCAGACCCCTTATACCCTCTCCACAATTTAATTCATCCAAGTCAATATCTTAAACCAGGTCATGTTATCACTGGTGCCCTTGCCAATATTTATCTTTCAATCAACACCCCTAAAAGTCTATCTGGTTTAGTTTAATTTGCTGTTTGTTGAAGCTTGCTGTGGCAACAATTGTGTCTTTTAGTACAACAGCAGTTACACTCAAAAAGTGTTCCAATGAAGAATCACTAAACATGAAACATTAACTCTTTCTCCCCACAGATACTGCCAGACCTCAGCTTTTCCAGCAATTTGTTTTAATTTCAAAGTTCTCAATTACTTTGAGACACTTTGAAGTTGTGAAAGATATTACTTAAATGCATGTGTTTCATTCTCCTATACGTCATGCAAATTTTTTTATTTGAAAGATTAGCAAGAAACCAAGCAACAGTTTTAAAATTTTATTAATCAAATCCAGCTGTATAACAGGTATTCAAAGCTGGCATGAAGTGAGGAGTTTTCAGATGCTTTAAATGAATTTGATTTCTATCAAATTAACATAATCTATTGGAGCAAAGTCATTTTCCATATCCTTCAATATCTGGCTCCACTTTATCACCATTTTTAAAGTTCACCATCACCATTGTTCAAGGTGATGACATGTCCAACTAATCAAAGTTATTTTGCTAAGCTCCTGCTAAAATCTCAACACAAATAGCTCAGACTGAACAAGACAAGGAGCAGCCTCAAATGCCAAGATCCCAACCCAATTCATTATCAGCAGCATCTAACACCAGTTCTGCAACATTACCTCACTATCGCTCCATTCAAATCACTACTGAACCTCTCATTGGATCTCTAAACTTCCTCAGCATTCCCAGATGGACAGACATATGCTTATTATGTTATCACAATTGAAATGATGTGCCTTTAAGAGATCAACATACAAATGAGACAAGTCCCCAAATGTTGTAACATGCTACAGGCTTTCTGCACTGCAACACTTGAGCACAGACTTCTTATGAAGATTACTCTATATTCGACGTATTTAGTTTAGCTGCAAATAAACCTACTAGAGATCTTCAAGTAAATATAATCTACATATCTCATTCGTTTTGCATTTAAATTACACAAGAATATTATCACAGTGCTTTCAGCTAGTGTAGGAACAGGTTAAACACAAGAATTCAACTAAAGCCCAAGGTGATATTCATAGCCTACCCATGTCAACTTGCTCAGCATTCAACCATTGTATAACTTTTGAAATATTAAACTCTCAGCAGTGACAAGTAACTGAAATAGTTGAGCTATTAAGACCACTATTTAAAATTTCAGAACCAATATATAACAATTGCATAATGCTTATATGTTCATACTGGACTTTTCATTTGATAGTTATTTCCTATTCATAGTGTGAGCAGGTCGTTCTTGCAGTTAATATGAGCCTAATTCTCTAATCATTACACATTGAAAAAAATTTACATGCCAGTGAAGTAGAAATGAATTTACATATCATACATATTTAAAAAGGAAAAACGTTCACAAGCACTGAATTACAGAACTGTGTCATGAGCATCACGATCCCAAAGTACAGGATAATTGTTTTTAACTTTCAATTTAAAGAGAGGGCTGATACAGCTAAAAGTGGCTGTGAATATAAATTAAGTGGTTGTCTGGACAGAGAACCCCATGGAGTATACAGGCTATGGATGCAAAGTGAACATCAAGCAACAGCATTTTAAAAAAGGTGCAGGAGGAGGAGTGAGAGAGAGAAGACAGCCAAGTCAAAACAGACTGAATTGTGATCTTGCGAATGCAGAGATAATGAAGGGCTGCTGACACACTGCTCAACAGCAAGCCACTCCCTGAGGATTATTTTCCAAAATACAAAACACATTGTGTGTTTTCTTTTAAGAACAGGGATTAAAGCATCAGTTTCAGTCCCACTACAGTATGCTAGTGGACTGAATGGCTGTGTGCACCATCCTGTATTTGAGCATTATTGTGCCGTGAAAGTCATAGGTGAAGAACTATCCGAAAGTCACCCACATTGCAGACTCACTCTCAATGCTAAAGGTAAGCTAACTAGCAGCCAGACGAGAGGAAATAGGCCAAAAGGACTTTTTCCCTCAGCCTGAATTCAATCATTGTCTCTAAGTTCATAGAGCATAATAGTGCATTACAGGACCTGGGGCCCTCGATGTTGCACTGACCTGTGGAACCAATCTGAAGCCCATCTATCCTACACTATTCCATTTTCATCCATATGTTTATCCAAGACCATTTAAATGCCCTTAAACTTGGCAAGTCTACTACTATTGCAAGCAGGATGTTCCATACCCCTACTACGCTTAGTAAAGAAGCCACCTCTGACATCTGTTCTATATTCATCACCCCTCAATTTAAAGCTATATCCTCTCATGCTAGCCATCACCATCCAAGGAAAAAGGCTCTCACTGTCCACCCTATCTAACCTTCTGATTATGTTATATGTCTCGTTTAAGTCACCTCTCAACCTTCTTCTCTCTAATGAAGACAGCCTCAAGTCTCTCAGCCTTTCATCATAAGACCTTCCCTCCATACCAGGCAACACCCTCAAATCACGTCTGAACACTTTCCAAAGCTTCCACATCTTTCCTATAATGCAATGACCAGAACTGTACACAATACTCTGTTTAATGCCTTTCCTCTCATTACCACTTGGGCGTCTATATACTGCCCCCAATGTCATTTTCTGCAGCTTGATATTTCCATGCTCTATCCATACAGATTTCAGTTTACTAAAGAGCCAACGTGACCAAGGATCATGATGTACCAGATAAGTTTCCTGCTGATCACTAAGAATTGAATACTTCCTAAATGAAAATGACTACATCGCTCATTCCCTCCAATAGCTCACCACGTGTCTCTAATGACTAGTTAAAATATGAATGTAAGGCTGGTTCCAAGTTCAATTCTGACTGCTGTTTGTTGATGTCACGGCAGCTGGTAAGGGACATTAAATCAGTAGCAGCTCCCTTCAGTTAGGGAATAGAGCAAGGAAGAAAGAAACGAATATAAGTACTAATATTCCTGGTACCAAGCAGTAAGATATAGGAGCAGCCCATCAAGTCTAACCTGATAGGTTCTTCATTGGTAATGGGATCATGGGGTTAAGGGGAATGGGTTGAGAAACCCATCTGTCTTAAATATACTCAATGAACCCTCTTCTGCAATGAGTTCCACATATTAACACCTTTTGGCTGAAAAGATTCTTGGTCATCTTAGTTCTAAAGGGTCATCCATTCACTGAGGCTGTGCCCTTGGGACCTAATCTCTTCTCTAATGGAAATATCTTCTCCATGTCCACTACACTCAAACCTCTCAGTATTCTGTAAGTTTTTATCAAATATATACCCAGATCCCTCAACCACACCTCAATGACAAGCCCTTCACCCACAGGATCATTCTTGTAAGATGGGCCAATGGGCTGAGAAGTAGCACATAGAGTTTAATTTAGATAAATGTGAGGTGCTGCATTTTGTTGAAGCAAATCTTAGCAGGACTTATACCTTTAATGGTAAGGTCCCAGGGAGTGTTACTGAACAAAGAGACCTTGGAGTGCAGGTTCATAGCTCCTCGAAAGTAGAGTCACATGTAGATAGGATAGTGAATGTGACGTTTGGTATGCTTTCCTTTATTGGTCAGACTAAAGAGTACAGGAGTTGGGAGGTCATGTTGTGGTTGTACAGGGCTTTGGTTAGGCTGCTTTTGGATTATTCCATGCAAATCTGGTCTCCTTCCTATTGAAAGGATGTGTGAAACTTGAAAGGGTTCAGAAAACATTTACAAGGATGTTGCCAGGGTTGGAGGATTTGAGCTATAGGGAGAGGCTGAATAGGCTGGGGCGGTTTTCCCTGGAGCACTAGAGGCTGAGGGGTAACCTCATACAGGTTTATAAAATCATGAGGAGCATGGATAGGATAAATAGGCAAAGTCTATTCCCTGGGATAAGGGAGTCCAGAACTAGAGGCCATGGGTTTAGGGTGTGAGGGGAAAGATATAAGAGAGACTTAAGGGCAACTTTTTCACTCAGAGGGTGGTACGTGTATGGAATGAGCTGCCAGAGGAAGTGGTGGAGGCTAGTACAATTGCAACATTTTAAAAAAGGCATCTGGATGGGTATATGAATAGGAAGGGTTTGGAGGGATATGGGCCAGGTGCTGGCAGGTGGGACTAAATTGGGTTGGGATATCTGGTCGGCATAAATGAGTTGGGATCGAGGTGTCTGTCGCCATGCTGTACATCTCTACAATCCCCTCGAATACCAATGCATCCTTCCTTAGAATTGGGGCCCAAAACTGCTCACAATATTCCAAATGCAAACTAACTAGTCCAATGAGCTTTGATAGAATTGTACTTACATGTGGACATTAAGGATAGGACTGAGCTTAGCTGTGATTCCCTCATGACAAAATGCATGAGGGATGCACAAGTTTAAACATGCAATATAACTTTTTTTTCTACTCATGGGACATGGATGTCACTAGCCAGGCCAGCATGTATTACTCATCGCTAGTCACCCTTGAGAAGGTAGTGGTGATCCACCATTGTGAATCACTGCAGTCCATTGATGGTCGATTTCAAAGTCAGGATGGGGAATGGCTTGGAGGGGACTTTGCAGGTGGTAGTATTCGTATGTGTCTGCTGCCGTTTTCCATCTAGATGGACATGTTCATCAGACTGAAAGATGTTGTCTGAGGAGCCTCTGTGAATTTCTGTACCTTTTAGATGGTACACACTTCTGCTACTGAGTCAGTGGTGGAGGGAGTGGAAGTGGTGTGAATCAAGCTTTTGGCAAAATAACAGAGATAGCATCTAGTTGTGAGGCTGTACTCAATTCAAAAGTCAATATTTTGGAATGGGGAAACAAGAGGGACAAGATAGTAAAATAATGACAAACGCATCATGGAGGTACACACCAAGTGTGCCAATTTTGCTTTAGTCATAATGCTAGACACATCTAGAAGACAAAAATGGACAAGAGCAGCATTCTATGGAAACACCCAGGAAATGCTTATACAGTTCAAATAACTACATTGATAAATGCAAACCCAACTACTTAAAGTGTCAACATTTATTTATTTTCTACATAGTATAACCTCTTAAAAAAAACAATTTCTAATACTTTTGCAAGCAACTAATAAAACAAACAAGTGATGATTCATCGCAATATGCTGAGTATTTGTTCCAGTATAGTTTTCTCTGGGGAAGTATTAGAAAACAGCTGTTCAACATCTCAAATCAGGGCCTCCCAAATCAGAAAATGGATGGCGATGAACCAATTTATATAAACTGGGTGAGAGGCATGAAGTTTACATAATAAATATATTGGTATCTATGCGAAATAGCTGTATGATTCTTCAATGTACATTTTGGAAATTTCTGAAATTAGTTATTGAAAGATGCAAGTTCTCAGCACAGAAGTTACAAAAGACCTTCCAGAACAACCAAGATCCTCAAAAAATAAACAAATTTCATGCATCTTCACAATTTATCAAAGTCAGGTTGGCATAAGACATTTCAGAGCATCTTCTGTTCTTGTCCTTCAAAAGGTGGTGAAGGTCAGTCGTTTAAGGATACTTTTGAAATAGCTGCAATAGTGAGTTGCTGCATCACATGTTTAAAAATTAATATACAAAGGAGAGACTGAACTGATCATGTGGACTACTTTGTACTGAATAACGTCAAGTGTCTAGCATATTGTCACAGCTACACTCACCTAGGCAAGTCAAGAGTATTCCATCATGTGCCTGACTTTTGATGAGTGGATGGTTAAAAAGTCACAAGGAAGTGACAAGTGAGCCATGGAGTAATAGCGACATACGCATGGAAATAGACCCTTCCGTCCAACTTGTCCATGCCGACTAGATATTCTAAATTAATCTAGTCCCGTTTCCCAGCACTTGACACACATCCCTCTCAACCCTTGCTATTCATATACTCATCCAGATGCCTTTTAAATGCTGAGATTGTACCAGCATTCACCATTTCCTCCGGCAGCTCATACCATACAAGCAAGACCCCTGTGAAAACGTTGCTTCATATGTCCCTTTTATATCTTTTCCCCTCTCACTCTAAACCCATGCCCTCTAGTTCTGGAATCACCCACCTCAGGGAAAAGATCTTGTCTATTTACTCTATCCATGTCCCTCATGATTTTATAAACCTCTGAGTTCACCCCTCAGCCTCTGACATCCAATGGAAACAGTCCCAGCCTGTTCAGCCTCTCCCCCCAGCTCAAATTCTCCAACCCTGGCAACATCACTAAATCTTTTCAGAATCCTTTCAACATTTATCCAGAATTAAACTCCATCTGCAATTCCTCGGCCCATTGGCACATCTGATCAAAATCCCATTGCACTCTGAGGTAAGCTTCTTTGCTGTCCACTCCACCTCCAATTTTGGTGTCATCTGCAAATACACAAACTATTTCTCCTGTGTTCACATCCAAATCATTTATATAAATGACAAAAAGCAGTGGACCCAGCACTGATCCTTGAGGCACACCACTAACCATAGACCGCCAGTCTGAAAAGCTACCCTCCACCACCATCTGTTTTCTACCTTCGAGCCAGTTCTGTGTCCAAATGGCAGGTTCTGCCCGTATTACATATGATCTAACCTCGCCAACCAGTCTACCATGAGGAACTTTGTTGAAGTCCATATAGATCATGTCGGCCACAGTTCCCTCATTAATCCTGTATTTGCCAGAGTATCCAATCTCTGACCTGTTGTAATCATTGAATTTCTGTAACTGTTTTCTTCATCCTTTGATCAATGGGGTCATGCTGGATATTGATGGTGGGAGCTTGGTGATGGTAATGTCACTAAATGTCAAAGGATTTTAGTTGAGTTTTATTGTGGGGAATGTCATTGCCTGAAAATCAAGTGGAAGTAACATTTATAACACTAATCTCAAGCTTGTGCAAGACAAAAGAAAACGGCAAATTGTCTTTTTTTCCTACAAATTAATGGTCAGGTATTGGTCCTGAGGTCTGTTACGTTATAATGAATGAAAGATGCGCTACGAATAGGTACAGAAAGTTTCTTTGCTAGCTTCATGACCCACAAGTGTTTACATTTAAAAACATAAAAGAAAACTTGATTCATAAAAGCAAACAATAATTATAAAAGTGGAAGCACATGGGGAGAAAAACAAGCTAACACAAAGCATTCCAAACTGACAAAGAAACTTCTACATATTATTTTACACACTCAGGGAGTTCCATAAATCCTTTATAGCAGTGAGGTACTGTTGTAGCATATTTACTGTATTATTTTGGGAAAAATAGGCCAACGTTTCAGTCAAAGTTTCACAAATTAACAGACCAGCTCATCTGTTTCAGATGTTAGTTAAGCAATAAACTTTGGCCAGCACAGAAGAAAAATGCCCGTTTTTTTTGCAAACAGTACCAGGAAATAGTTTGTGTCCACCCAAAAGGGCAGACAAGCTTTGGTTTAATGTTTAAATCAACTCTGGCAAGTGCATTAGTGAGTGATTGCTGCACGAAGTGTCAACCAAGATTATGTGCCAAGTCTCTTGAAAAGAATTTAAACCCATAACTTTGTGATTTATGAATGAAAGAGGAACTCAGGAATGGTGAGCAAAAATTTTTTAAAAAGTGAACTTCAATTCATTGAAAGCCTGAGATGCTATGCCAATTTCACTGTGCATTTCTTTACCAGTAAGAATGACATCATGCAGTTTCAGCAAAAAACAAACTACAGTATATGCATTCTTCTAAGAACTTACTAACCCAGTAGTGGACAGATTCCAAAGTATTAAGTTCCAAAATTCTGAATAGTACTGAATTTTGCAGAAACATTTTTGAATGGTGTGCATAACTAGATCTGAAGTCAACTTTGTTTCTCAGAAAGAAAACAGAAATGCTGGCAAGATCATAACAGTTAAAAGGAATAATTCATGATTATCCTTCCCCAATGATTATAGTCAATTCTTAAAAACGAACTCTTTGCATATATAATTTTTATCCAACTTTTTGTACTTCACACATACAGGCTAGTTGGCATCTTTAAAAACAAAAGATAGCTTAATATTTTAGAAATATACATTTCACGGTTTTAATGTTACTAGTTGCAGGACCAGCCCTGCTTATAATACAAACTAATCTTGTAACTTCAAACTTCCTTGAAATTAAAGGTTGCATGTCCCATGGCCTGTAGAGAAATTTGTAAAAGGCTTCTTCGATTTGCTCATTTGCACTCAGTTGGCTTAAAAGCCCATATGAAAATGAACACAAACAAAATAACTAAATGGAAATTTCTGTGCAGCTTAAAAAAATGAGTTCAGCATGCAATCTTCAGGTGTAGATTGGGGAACAAATTGATTGGAGGGATCGTGCACAATTCTCATTTTCTAATATTATTGCATGTCTCAACAATACTACTACGATGCTTGTATAGCAACTGACCATACATTTGCAATCTGTACCAAGATAGTTGCTCTACATCAGGAAGAATGCACAACATTCCAAATGTAGACCTCCAATCTTTCCATGTTCAAAACTAAAGGCAGACATGGTGTGGGAATCATCCTGCACAAATGTAAATCACGCCATCTGCAGGGAATCTTCACAAAATACAAACTCTCTCACACACAAAACTTGATCACTGCTGCTGGAAAAGAGTTCAACAACCTCATTACACTAGTGCTTTCTCCCCTCCCACTCTTTTTCCATACTTGCGACCAGGATACACTGACTCTTAGACAGTGTGGGTTAATCACCATAGGAATAACAAGTATAGTTTGTCACCTCGATGTCATCCATTTCTTTGATTTTCTTCACTGCAAAAATTAAAGGTGAGCCAAATATCACAGGCTTACATTTTTATAACAACCTCTTTCTCGTCAAGTTTTAACCTTGGATGATCCTTGGGTATTAACTGAACATTAAGTGGAATAAATACTCTTTCATGCAGACTTTATTCAATCTTGAACGTAAGCATCACTGGCAACACCAGCATTTATTACTTATCCATAATTACCCTTAAGAAGGTGGTGGAGACGAGCCAGCTTATTGACCATTGCTATCCAGTGGTCCATGTGCACCTAAAGTGCTTTTAAAGGAAGGAGTTTCAAGTTTGAGCAATAACTGTGATATCTCCAAGTCAGGGCAGCGAATGACCTGAAAAAGGAACTCTAAGCTGGAGATGTTTCCTTACATGGGTGGATACCTCTATGCCATATAGATGGCTTGCACTTGATTCTTGGGAAATGAACGATCCCATAAAGTTGTACAGTCCTATCCATACTAGACTTCTTGCTCCACTGAAGTTCACGTGCTGTAGTTAGATGTTGTTCGGGACAGAGTTCCAGTATTTGACTCTAAAGGAATGGTAATATGGTTACAAGTCAGGCTGATCAGAGGCTTAGAGTTTCCCACTACCTGCTGCTTCGAGATGGAAGTGGTTTTGGGTTTGGAAGATTTTGTTTAAGGAGCCTTCATGAATTTCAGCAGTACATCTTGTAGATGGTAAACATTGCAGCTGAGTGTCAATCATGGAGGAAGTGAATATTTGTGGATGTGGTGGGCTGTTTTATCCTGGATGGTGTCAAGCTTCTTGAGTGTTGTTGGAGCTGCACTCATCCAGACATGTGGGCAGTACTCCATCACAATCCTGACTCATGCATTATTGATGAGGAGGAGTTAGGAAGAGACTTACTTGCTGCTAAATCTCTAGCCTCTGATCTGGCCTTGTAGCCCCAGTATTTACATGGTGAATACAGCTCATTTTCTGGTCAATACAGTTCATTTCTGGTCAATGGTAACCCCATGATGCTAATAGTAAATTGATGGCTTAATGATAACCTGACACTGATCTGAATGCAATGTCTATACGTGACTTTTAGCTATAATAGTAACAAGTGTTATGGAACTTTGATTTCATGATTCATGGGCTTTGGGAATAGAACTTTTAATTAGATAAATGAGAAAAAGCTGGGTAAGAAAACACGAAACACCACTTACTGCCTGGCTTACTATAACACATTGCTAATAGAGATGTAAATATAGTAAACAATAAGTTTCATTTTATTAATAAATCTTTAGTAACAATATTTACATCTAAATTTATGTTACTTGAGATAACCTACAGTTGCTACATCAAGTAAAATATTGGAGACATCTTAAATGCCATACCAATGCATGAACAGTATATGATTATTTTCAAATTGACTAGCCATTGTGAGATTAGGTTCTTAAGAGTTCAAGATTATCTTAACTGATATCAGTTCCTATTTTCTCCGGATTGATTCTCCAAACTGTCACTTTAAAAACAGCATCATCTTTTACAGTCTTCCTTTGTCCTCCAGAGGTAGGTATCATATAACATGAGTCTCCTCAACAGACTATACCACAATATCAGGAATCAAATCTTACCAATTGTCAATCTAAATTAAGAAATTATATAAAGCTAATTATATAATTTAAATATCAAGTGTTGCAGTTACAAAACTAAATTAATTTAAAAGTTTTTCCCCCAAGACAACTTTTAAGTCAAATGAATTGTAAAAAGCAAGTTCCTTCAGCAAGGAGTCTATTAACCTGGGGCCACATGATCTATCCTTTCTTTGACAACACACAGCGACAGGAAAAGACCCACATGCTTTTGACACCAGCATGTTTTGTTCGCAATTGAACAGAATATACAATAAGCCCTTTCATGCTTAAATGTGTCACATTACTAAATTCAAGCTTGCCGAACATGCCTTAAGAGAAATGCAAAATGACTAGTGGAATACAAAAGCTCTTAGAGTCAGAGATGTGCAGCATGGAAACAGACCCTTCGTTCCAACCTGTCCATGCTGACCAGATATCCCAACCCAATCTAGTCTCACCTGCCAACACCCGGCCCATATCCCTCCAAACCCCTCCTATTCATACACCCATCCAAATGCCTTTTAAAATGTTGCAAATGTTGCAACGTCTCTTTTATATCTTTCCCCTCTCACCCTAAACCTGTGCCCTCTAGTTCTCGACTCCCCAACCCCAGGGAAAAGACTTTGTCTATTTATCCTATCTATGCCCCTCATAATTTTATAAACCTCTATAACGTCACCCCTCAACCTCCGATGCTCCAGGGAAAACAGCCACAGCCTGCTCAGCCTCTCCCTGTAGCTCAAATCCTCCAACCCTGGCAACATCCTGGTAAATCTTTTCTGAACCCTTTCAAGTTTCACAACATCTTTCCAATAGGAAGGAGACCGGAATTGCATGCAATATTCCAACAGTGGCCTAACCAATGTCCTATACAGCTGCAACATGACCTCCCAATTCCTGTACCCAATACACTGGTCAATAAAAGAAAGCATACCAAACGCCTTCTTCACTCCTATCTACCCATGACTCCACTTTCAAGGAGCTATGAACCTGCACTCCAAGGTCTCTTTGTTCAGCAACACTTCCTACGGCCTTACCATTAAGTGTATAAGTCGTGCTAAGATTTGCTTTCCCAAAATGCAGCACCTCGCATTTATCTGAATTAAACTCCATCTGCCACTTCTCAGCCCATTGGCTTATCTGGTCAAGATTCTGTTGTAGTCTGAGGTAACCCTCTTTGCTGTCCACTACACATCCAATTTTGGTGTCATCTGCAAACTTACTAACTGTAACTCTTTTGCTCACATCCAAATCATTTATGTAAATGACAAAAAGTAATAGACCCAACACTGGTCCTTGTGGCACTCCACTGGTCACAGGCTTCCAGTCTGAAAAAACAACCTTCCACCACCACCCTCTGTCTTCTACCTTTGAACCAGTTCTGTATCCAAATGGCTAGTTCTCCCTGTATTCCATGAGATCTAACCTTGCTAATCAGTCTCCCATGGGGAACCTTGTTAAAAGCCTTACTGAAGTCCATATAGATCACATCTACTGCTCTGCCCTCATCAATCCTCTTTTTTACTTCCTCAAAAAACTCAATCAAATTTGTGAGACATGATTTCCCATGCACAAAGTCATGTTGACTATCCCTAATCAGACCTTGCCTTGCCAAATACACACACATCCTGTCCCTCAGGATTCCCTCCAACAATTGTCCACCACCTACGTCAGGCTCACTGGTCTATAGATCCCTGGCTTGACCTTAACACCCTTCTTAAACAGTGGCACCACGTTAGCCAACCGCCAGTCTTCCGGCACCTCACCTGTGACTATCAATGATGCAAATATCTCAGCAAGAGTCCTAGCATTCACTTCCCTAGCTTCCCACAGAGTTCTAGGGTACAACTGATCAGGTCCTGGGGATTTATTCACCTCTATGCGTTTCAAGACATCCAGCACTTCCTCCTCTGTAATATGGACATTTTGCAAGATGTCACCATCTATTTCCCTACAGTCTATATCTTCCATATCCTTTTCCACAGTAAATACTGATGCAAAATACTCGTTTAATATCTCCCCCATTTTCTGCAGCTCCACACAAAGGCCACCTTGCTGATCTTTGAGGGGCCCTATTCTCTGCCTAGTTACCCTTTTGGTCCTTAATGTATTTGTAAAAACCCTTTGGATTCTCCTTAATTCTATTTACCAAAGCTAGTTCATGTCCCCTTTTTGCCTTCCTGATTTCCCTCTTAAGTATACTCTTACTTCCTTTATACTCTAAGGATTCACTCGATCTATCCTGTCTATACCTTACATATGCTTCCTTCTTTTTTTTTAAACCAAACCCTCAATTTCGTTAGTCATCCAGCATTCCCTATACTCACCAGCCTTTCCTTCACCTTAACAGGAATATACTTTCTCTGGATTCTCGTTATCTCATTTCTGAAGGCTTCCCATTTTCCAGCCGCCCCTTTACCTGCAAACATCTGCCCCCAAATCAGCTTTTGAATATTCTTGTCTAATACCGTCAAAATTAGCCTTTCTCCCATTTAGAACTTCAATTTTTAGATCTGATCTATCCTTTTCCATCACTATTTTAAATCTAATGGAATTATGGTCGCTGGCCCCAAAGTGCTCCCCCACTAACACCCGAGTCACCTGCCCTGCCTTATTTCCCAAGAGTAGGTCAAGTTTTGCACCTTCTTTAGTAGGAACATCCACATACTGAATCAGAAAATTGTCTTGTACACACTTAAATTCCTCTCCATCTAAACCCTTCACATTATGGCAGTCCCAGTCTATGCTTGGAAGGTTAAAATCCCCGACCATAACCACCCTATTATTCTTACTGATAGCTGAGATCTCCTTACAAGTTTGTTTCTCAGTTTCCCTCTGACAATTACAGGGTTTATAATACAGTCCCAATAAGGTAATCATCCCTTTCTTATTTCTCAGTTCCACCCAAATAAACTTCCCTGGATGTATATCTGAGAATGTCCTCCCTCAGTACAGCTGTAATGCTATCCCTTATCAAAAACGCCACTCCGCCTCCTCTCTTGCCTCCCTTTCTATCCTTCCTGTAGCATTTGTATCCTGGAATCCTTCTCCCAAACACCAGCTCCTCAGCCATGCATTCACCTGCTCTATCCTTCTATTCTTGCCCTAATTAGCTCATAGCACCGGGAGTATTCCAGATATTACTACTCTCAAAGACCTCCTTTTTAAATTCCTGCCTAAATCTCTGTAATCATCCTTCAGAATCTCAACCTTTTCCCTTCCTATGTCGTTGGTTCCAATGAGGACAATGACCTCTTGCTGGCCCCTCTCCTCAGTGAGAACATTCTGCACCCTCTCTGAGACATCCTTGATCCTGGCACCAAGGAAGCAACACACCATTCTGCTTTTTCACTGCTGCCCACAGAAACATCTGTCTGTACCTCAGACTAGAGAATTCCCTCACATAATTGATCTCTTGAAACCAGACGTACCCCTCATCGCATTAGAGCCAGTCTCAATACCAGAAACTTGGCTGTTTGTGCTACGTTCCCCTGAGAATCTGTCACCCCCTACATTTTCCAAAACAGTATATTTGTTTGAAATGGGTATAGCCACAGAACACACCTGCACTAGGTGCCTACCTCTCTTACCTTTCCTGGAGTTAACCCATCTATGTGACTGTATCTGAGACATTCCCCCCTTCCTATAACTGCCATTCATCACATACTGTTGCTGTTGCAAATTCCTCATTGCTTCTAACTGTCTCTCCAACCAACCCATTCGATCTGATAAGATTCGCAACCAATACCATTTATTGTAGATACAATCTGCAATAACCCTTAAACTCTCTTTAAACTTCCACATTTGACAAGAAGCACATATCACTATACTAAAGGCCATTTTTGCTCCTTCACAATCTACAGACCCAGAAAATAACACCATCTTAGCCCCCTCAAAACACTGCCCCAGGTTAGATTAATAGTTAAGGCTTTATTTTAAGTTTAATCAAGAGACAGATCTCAAAAAACATACAATCAAGAAAGAAGCCACTCTACTGACTACTGCAGACTTTCTGTAGGCCACTTAAAACAACTTATCTGATTCTGCGCTGTGAACTTCGCCCAAACAGTTCTTCCAAGATCAGTTTAGAATTTCACTGTTTGTTAATTTTCCCAGAAGCACTCCGATATCCAGCAATACATGAATTCATACAGCAAAGGCAGTACTGTGCAGGTTCACGGTGGTGTCAGTTTCTTTCTCTCTCTCTCCTGCACTGACCTCACCATGTGCTTCCTTTGTCTGTACTTCTTCCTTTTAAAACTGCTGTTGTTTTGAATTTTTTTCCCCCAAAGTTCCAAAACAATGCAACAGCATATAAAACAATAATTACTGCTCCTAGAATTCGAAGAATCACCTCCAGCATCTAAAATACCTCAAAAAAACGAGCAGCTGTTACAGCCAGAAATTTTTCCCGTCCTCCATCTTGGATTACCTCCTCCATCTTTGATTACTTGAGGTGTAACATCTCACTTAAAGGCGTGACATAAGTTTTGCTAACTGCTGAAGATTATATATGACCCATCCATCACAATCTTAGTCCTTACCCCAACAGTTGAAATTGTAGACGGTTACAGATCAGAAGACGGTGCTTCCCACTGCATCTGTGCTGGGTTGCCAAAGGAGTAAATCACTTGATGCGGTTTCACAACATTTTATCTTTAACCCTGGAAACATCTCCTTTTCTGCTAATAACTAATTTCTATTTGAAACCCTCAACTAACTGTCTACATCAATCCGAGCATCGCACTCCAGATCCTAACCATATGTGCACGAAAGAAAGATTTTCCTCATGTTATCATTGGATCAAGAATCAATGACCTGAAAATGTGTGCCCTCTGGTGCTGGATTCTTCCACTAAGAAGTAAAGCTTTTCTCCCTATCTACTCTATTCAAACCCTGCCTCCCTCCATGATTTTCAATATTTCTATCAAACCCCCTCTCCTCCATGGAGGACAGTGTCAGTTTTTCCAACCTTTCCTAACTGAAGTTCCTGATCTCAAATAATTCTCATGAATCTTTTCTCCACTCTGTTGAACACAAAGCTTTTTGAAAGCATGTTTCCCAGTGAGTGTTAATATTCTGACCCCTTTATGAAAACTCAGTTTATTAAATATTTTATTAGAAGCTCTCAATCAGACTTCCAATCTTCAAAGGTTTAAATACATTAACAAAGTCCCTCTGTTTGCATTGGTTCTCTGAACCTGTGATTTCAAGGTGAGAGCATTAACACTCCCAATTAATGGACTTAAGTTTGCCCACTGAGCTGGAAGGACCGTTTTCAGACATTTTATCACCATACTAGGTAACATCAGTGAGCCTCCTATGAAGCACTGGTGTTATGTCCCACTTTCTATTTGTGTATCTGGTTTCTTCAACACACTGCAGCACCCAAGAACCATGAACAGAAGAAAAATGCCTACACAGCATATTCAAGAAGAACAGGTTCCCAATAAACACGGTCTGCCGATTTCTCAACACCCCAACAAGCAGATACAACACGCCCAGAAACTCTAGCCATATTACCTTACAAAGGCATCTTTGAAATGACTTTCAGACTACTCTGACTCCTGAGCATCATGGGAGCCCACAAACCTACCAACGTGCAAACATCAACTAATGAACCTAAAAGAATCCCATAAAAACAAACAGCAAAACAAATGTTATTTACAAAATACCATGCTAGGACTACATGAACAGCAACCAGCCACCAAAAGACATGACCCACTATCACTAGTATCCTTACATACAGACAAATATGGACACCACTTTGACTCGGACAACACAACTATCCTTGGACAAACTAAACAGAGACACACACAAGAATTTCTAGAGGCCTGGCATTCTAACCAGAACTCCATCAATGTATACATTTATTTGGACCCATCTACCATCCTCTGAGAAAGAACCGGAAGTGATATCACCCACCTTGAGAAACCATGACACATAAATAGAAAGTGGGATATAACACCAGTGCTTCACAGGAGGCTCACTGATTATGTTATTTAGTATGATGACAAAACATCTGAAAATGATCCTTCCAGTTCAGCAAGCAAACTTACATCCAGAACCTCAACCTGAGCTACAAGTCTTCTCAAAAATCATTAATTCCACATTTTAAACTTTGTTTTTTACTGTAATCAGAATTACATAAGGCTAGTAATATTTTGATTTAACATGACATTTTGTTAACATATTTCAGCAGAATGTTTAACGTATCACCACTTTGCATTCGCCTCGTTAGTTTTCCTATATATTCCAGCATTGAGGAATGTGTTCCTTCCCCTGAGGCAAGGTGTGGTAGCACTCTCAAGAATTCACTGCTTCTCTTCAGTTGTCCAATTGCCTTAAACTTCAAGGGGTCACTTTCTCTGCAAGTATTCCATTGTTGATCTGTGAATTTGGATCTTCATTTCACAGATGGACTTAATAATAATTTCTGCTTACCAAATTCAACTCAGGAAGTTTCTAATGGCCTTTATACCCCTTGGCCTTGACTGCTGGAAGAAACAGCCTCCTCAGTCTTCCAACCTTGCCTTACAGGGAAAAAAAACACGATAAACCCAAAACAATACTACTTCTATGTACCTTGCACTTATCTGCTTTAAACTCCAGCTACCACTTGTCTGTCTAGTCAACCAACCTGCTTATATCTTTTTGAAAGTTTTGTACTATCCACCTCATAGTTCATAATATTTCCAAGTAATTCAAAGTTCCACATCATGTGTGCTTTTTCAGCACCACACTCTGATCTCCAGCATCTGCAGTGCTCACTTTCTCCTAGTGTCTTCCTACTTTGAGTCAGTTTTTTTCTCCCCGGTCCAGTCCTTGCCCATATAAATCCATGATTCCTCTGATGTTTTATGCCATTTCCAGAATTTCCAGTTTGCAGACTCCTCTTTACAATGGATATTGTACATCCATCCCTCACTAGGTGGGTCTCAAGGCTCTCTACTCCTACCTGGAGAAGAGGCCTGAACCGTCCCTATCCACCACCATCCTCTTCCAACTGGCCAAGCTCATCCTCACCCTCAACTTCTCCCAACTCTTCAGGTCATAGGGTGGCCATGGGTACCCACATCAGCCTCAGTTATGGCTATCTCTTTGTGGAGTACTTGGAACATTCCTTGTTCAGGTCCTATTCCGGCCCCCACCCACAACTCTTTCTCAGATATATTGATATCATCAGTGCTGCTTCCCTCTCTCCCCAAATTAGAAGGGTTTAATTGAATTTGTTTCCAATTTCGAGCCTGCCTTCACTTTCACCTGGTTCATCTCTGACTCCTCCCTTCCTCAACATTTGTTTCCATTTTGGAGGATAGACTGGTCACAAATATGCACTATAAACCCACTGACTCCCACAGCTACCTGGACTATACAGGAAATGGGGTACAAGGATGTAAAGACTCCATTCCATTCTCCCAGTTCCTGTTTCCATCGCACATGTTCTCATGAGGCCAACTTCAACAAGGAAGCCTCTGTGATGTCCACCTTCTTCCTCAACTGAGGATTTCCCAACACCATTGTCGACAGGACCCTCACCCGGATCTGACCCACCTCCTGCACTTCCCCCCTCACCCATTGTCTTCTCTCCTGCAACAGTGGAGGGATTCTTATTTTCCTTAGCTACCATCCCACCAGCATCCATATCCAGAAGATCATCAGCCACGCCACCACCAGCGAGATGTCACCACCAGACACATATTCCTTCCCTCTCCCTCGTCTGCCTTCTGCAGCAGGGGTGTTCTGGTCCACTCTTCCCTCACTCCCAACACCCCATAACAGCATCTTCCCCTGCAATCGCTGAAGATGTAACCCCTGCTCATTTATCTCCGACCTCGTATGTATCCATGGGCCTAATATACCTTCCACATGAAGCAGCGCTTTACCTGCACTTCTCACAATCTAGTCTACTGCATTCACTGCTCACAATGTGGTCTCCTCTACATTGGGGAACGAAGCCTAGACTGGGTGACCGCTTCGCAGAACATCTATATTCTGTCCGCAAAAAAAGACCCTGAGCTTCCAGTTGCCTGCCACCTCATTCTCTGGCCAACATCTCAGTCTCAGGCTTGCTGCAGTGCTCCAGCGAAGCTCAGTACAAGTTGGAAGAACAACACATCATTCAATAATTTTCAGGCCTGAACCACCACACATACTAAGTCTTGTAATCAGAGTCTGCTATTGCACACTACCTATTGTTAGCCACTAACAATCTCCATTAATAACTATTCACCCTCCCAGCCAGATTGTTACCTACTCCTTTGTCTGTCCAACTGTTCTCCTCTCTCTTTGAGCTCTATCCCTACCTATTGTTTGCTCCTTATCCCCTATCGGCTGCATATAAACAGACATCTTCCTAGCTACCATCAGCTGAACAAGGATCACCGGACTGAGTCATTTCCTTTGATTTCTCTTCATAGGTTGGCAGGCCTGCTGAGCTTTTCCAGAAACTTCTGTTTTTGTTTCTGATTTATAGCATCAGCAGTTTATTCGGTTTTTATTACAGATGGTGATGCTGCGCTTGACCTTCAAAATGGGAACGGTCATGGACTTGGAAGTTACTGTCTCAGGAGCTGGATGAATTTCTGCAGTGCATTTTGTAGCTGGCACACACTGATGCGATTTCGCATTGATAAATGTTGGTGGATATGGTGCCAATGAACAAGCTGCTTTGTTTTGGATAGTGTCAAGCTTATTGTGTTCTTAGAGCTGCACTCATACATGCAAGTCAGGAATATTCTATCACATTCCTGACTTGTACTCTGTAGATTGCGGATAGACTTTGGAAACTTACTCACTAAGATGCTTAGCCTCTGCCCTACTTTTGATTCAATTCACATTTGGGTCATCCATGATCATCTTTACATTTCCTGGGGGTATGTGCCTCCTACCTTGGTTGCTGTCACAATGCCTATATCCTGGAGCACTCTCTTGTCGCTGTGTTCGAGGGTCCAGGTGTCTTAAAAGGATAAGAGCTGCCCGCTGCAATCACAGATCTGACACTAATTAAAACAAAGTGCAGATGCAATGTGCCGCCGATGCTTCGACTAGGGCCATGATGGAGCAGACAATTGGGATGCTGAAGAGGCATTCCTACTGCTCTGACCGGTCTGGAGATGGGCCTCCTCAATAGTCTAGAAAAAGCCTCTAGATCCTCCTCGCATTTTGCTCACTCCAATTGTGCGGGACACAATGAGGCAATCTGTGTTGAGGAACTGGAAGGGGAACGTTCTCCTCAATAGAAGACGGAGAACATTGTCATTGGACACTACAAGCCAGGCAGTACATGATTGAGAGGTGCTTCCAGTAGATGCAAGCAGAACATCATGGGATGTAAAATAATACTTAGTCAAGTATTTGGTCTGCATTGTGGACAGGACTTGCAGCCTCTATTCACTTTGTTTTTATTTAATTTTGCTGGCTGTAAATAAACATTCCTGTTTGGAATTGACCATCTGTTTGCCTGAATGTGATATGTTCCCTTATTGGACAATGACAAGATGCAGGCTGTGGGTAAGAGACTGTGTAGTAGGGACGTAGACAGGGTGTTTAGTTGAAATGTAGCTAATGACAGATACACTGTCTGGTGTAATGATTAAAACTAATGCCCTTTAGGGAAGAAACTGCCATCCTTACCTGGTCTGGCCTACATGTGACTCCAGCTCCATAGCAACGTGGTTGACCCTTAACTGCCCTCTGGGAAATTAGGGATGGCCAAGAAATACTGACCCAGCTGACAATATCCTCGTCCCATAAATGAATAAAAGAAAGCAGTGGCAAGGGAGGGAGAATAGGGCTGTGTGTGTGTGCAAGTCAGCCATGCCAGCTATGTGCCACAAACAGAGTGCCTTTGTGATTGAATATCATTATAATGCTGGTGATGGGCAAAAACAAATTGCCAACATTACAAACAGTGCTTTTTAAAAGATAGAGCAGGCACAAGGGACGCTAGTCTTTCAGAGATCTTGTGAGTGGCAAGTTCTTCCAGGAATTGCATGTGGTAAGGTGGGGATAGAATCGGATGAGAAGGGTACCATACCAATATGGTAGGTTCTTCATGAGATGAGTTTGCAAAGATCCAGAGATTTTACTCAGAGTCATAGAGCTGTACGACACAGAAGCAGACCTTTCAGTCCAACTTGTCTATGCCGACCAGATATCCTGAATTAATCTAGTCCCATTTTCCAGCATTTGCCCCACACCCCACTAAACTCTTCCTTTTCATATACCCATCCAGATACCTTTTAAATGTTGTAATTGTACCAGCCTCCACCACTTCCTCTGGCAACTCATTCCATACATGCACCACCCTTTGAGTGAAGAAGTTGCCCCTTAGGTCCCTTTTAAATCTTTCCCCTCACCCTAAACCTACGCCCTCGAGTTCTGAACTCCCCTACCCCAGAGAAAAAAAGATGCGTCTATTTAACCTATCCATCCCCATGATTTTACAAACTTCGATAAGGTCACCCCTCAGCCTCTGACACGCCAGGGAAAACAGCCCCATCCTATTCAGCCCCTCCCTATAGCTTAAACCCTCCAACCCTGGCAACATCCATGTTAATCTTTTCTGAACCTTTTCAAGTTTCACAACATCTTTCCTAAAGAAGGGAGACCAGAATTGCACACTGGGTTTCATGGCATGATCCGTCCAAAAAAACTCAAAGCAATTTGCACTTAAGGAAGCACAAACCCATGAAACATTGGTACAGAAGTAAGCCATTTGACCCCTCAAGCTTGCTCCACCATTCAAGATGATCATGGCTGATTTGACATACCTCATATCTACTTTGCTGCATTTTCCCCAAAATCTTCCCCTACTATCAAGAACGAATGTTGGACCTATTATTTCTCTGATTGAACAAGTCTTGGGCAGTTAACATTAGATGACTTCAGTGCTGGAGATTCCAACATAAGGGCCTATTGTTACAAACTGGTCTAGGAATCCACCATTTCAGCACTGAAAAAATTAACTATGGAAACAATACCAACTTTGATATCAATAATGCATCATATTCTATGATTTCAATGTCCAGCAGCATAGTCATGTTGACAGTTCCTGTGAAAGGAAAAGTAAAGCAAATGAGGGATGAGTTGCCAGATAAGTGGCTGAATGCTCGGAGTTTTCTTTAAAAATCATTCATGGGATGAGTGCATCACCAGCCAGCATTTATTGTCCCCATCCCTAATTGTCCAGAGGTTGTTAAACACTAACCATATTGTTGAGAGTCTGGAGTCACATGTGGGCAGTTTGGGTAAGGATGGCAGTTTCCTTCCCTAAAGGACAGTAGTGAACCAGATGGGTTTTTTTTCCAAACAATTAACAATGGACTCATGGTGATCATTAAACTCTTAATTCCAGATATTTATTGAATTCAAATTCCACTATCAGTCATGCATTTCAAATCTGGGTTCTCAACATTATCTGGGTATCTGGATTAACAGTCCAGTGATAATTCCATTAGGCATTGCCTCCTTGGTGGTGTGAGACCAGCAGAATTGAGTAGCTGTTGGGTCCAACAGCATGGGATGTCACACAGAAGGGTCAGGTTAAAAGCCATCCCAGGACAATGTGGAATTCTGTTTGCTGGGGAACGGGGATCTGGTCAGGAGGGTTATTGTCAGAGGTCACTAGAGGATGTAGTCAGGGAGTGAATAGCAAGTGGGGTATTCAGTTCAATAGTTACTCAGGAGTTACAGTAAGTTTTGTAATCCTCTAGCCTTTCCTGGATAACTACTTTCTTAACTGAACTGGATCTCCGCAATTTTAAACAGACTTTCTTGGCTGGTTCCAAAAACAAGTGAATTTCCCTTTGGAATCTCCAATACCTGGGAAATTCCCATGGAGTCTGCTACAGGGATTCTGCATAGTCCCAATGCATAACTCTAGTCCAACAACTGTTGCCATCGCTTTTATAGCAGATTATAGAAGAGTTTGGAGGGGTTTACGAGGGGGAATTCCAGAGCCAAAGGCAATCAGTTGAAGACATACCATTAGCTGTGGATCAGTTGATACTACTCACCTGAGTCACAATGTTCAAGCCAGAGATGGACCAATATTTAATGGGTAAGGGAATCAAGGGTTTTGGGGGAAAAAAGCAAGAAAGTTGAGTTGAGCATTTTCAGATCAGCCATGGTCTAAATGAATGGTGCAGGCAGATGCAGTGGGCCAAATGGCCCACTTCTACTACGACATCTTACGGACGTAAGTTTACTTTCATTGCGATTACATAGAATGTCATTCAAGATTGTCAAAAAACAAACTTTTGCTGCTTATTCTGAAATGTATGGAATTCTATACAGAACATAATTAAGTACAGGGATGAATAAAACACTTGTCTTTTAAAAACATGTACAGCTTTTCTTTCAGAACCTTTTTCAGGCTCTCTGTGATGCTTGTGTTTAAATTACTTTAAAGTTAATCCTGTTGGTTCATTAATTCATAACTCAAATAGACACATGCAATGTACAGTCTGGGCGTTTATTGTTCAGGTCAACAGGAAAGATTCAAAACCACAAATGTAACCAGGATGTATTAAAAAAAACATGCCACTACCACATGGTTATTTTTGATTTTGCTTTCATGCTGCATGCACTAAATTATAAATCCTTATTGAACACTTAAAGACTTGCACCAATGCAGTTATTGACTAAGATAACAGAAAAAGTTTTAAAATTATAATATCACCAAGATTTATTTTAAAATTAAGAATCACGAAGACTTTAAAAAGTGCTCAATTGTTAGATACGCTCTGCTAGAAAAATGCCATGGGTTTGGACTTTGCCTGGATGCAAATTAGCAGTAACTTCCCTATTCCCATGACAACAAGCAGTTCTTTGTCAAATGAGATAGGCAGTTTAACAAATATGACAGTCAGACCCTGGATATTGTTGAAATCTGCATACAACTCCCTTCATCTTTTCTCTTAGTAGGGCAGAGGATGAATAACAAATGTTCAATGTGTTACAAGTCAAATAATGAGCAATTCCATATGTCAGGATAAGTGAAGTCTATTTCCTGGAATGTATCATCAACAAAAATAGATAAACGCTACTGAAAAGTCCCCATTTGGAAGCAAAGTCAGTCCTTTCTATTAAAAGGAAAGGGGATGCCCTTGTACATCATCAATTCAACAGGACTTTAGGCCAGAAACTATTATATCTTGGTGGAAATTTCTCAAAAATAATAAAACATTGCAGATAACGTACTCCAAATATTAAAAGTTTTGTAAGGGCTGCCATACCTGCTGAGTTTTTCCAATAAACAGATTACCTGACCAGTCATATTTCCATTTATATGAAGTTGCCATATGCAAATTAGTTGCTGTATTTCCCCCTTTACAACAAAACATTCTGTCATGGACAAAATGTGTTTTTGCTTACTGTGAAGAATGTATATTAAGTAAGGGGTGTTATTTCCTTGTCCTCAGAGTGACTGTCAATTAAATAATTTACAGCAGAAAGCTTGACTTCCAAGATTTTTTTAAAAATCACACATGTTTAAACTGTGATATCTTATTCAAAGTATCACAAAATTAGATCCCGATGACTTTAAAAGAAAAGTTATGAGTCTCTTTTGTGACAAGCTTGTAGTTTTAGTTCATGGTTAGCATGAATCATTTTGGGCCAAAGGGCCTTGTCTCCGTGCTATAGGACTCTAAGACTCTAATGCTTTAATTAAAGTGAATGATCTTTTAAAGCAGACAAGTATTAGTAAGCCACAAGGCTTTTAGTAGCTGAATTTCTAAGAGCATGATTTACGGGTGAACTCGAAGTTGGAACAATTTGAGGTGGGGTTGGGGTGGGAGGGGTGAGATGATGTAGTTGTGGGAAAGGAAACTTTTCTCCTGCTTTCAAGGTATTACTGTTTATTGACTAACTTGTCTAACCTTCGATGTCAATGATGGAACTCCACAGAGCAGATTATTGCTTTTACTTTAAAAGCAGGCAACAAAATGACTCTTCGTGTGACTTGTAGAAGTTCGTAGTCTTTTTTCCAGAGGAAAAAAAACTAGCATAGATTATAATTCCTGTGTTGACCTTCAGCAGTTTGCAGTTCACTCAATCTAGATTAGTGGAGGGAAATCACCATAAATACGTTGAGTTTTGATGTTTCTTTTCTCCATGATGAAACGGAAAAATAAGCCAGCTGGTATATTGTATCACTTTTGTTTCCTGGATAGGTCACTAAAGATAGATGCGAATTTCTCAAATGTGAATGTCGCCACTTAATTAGGTATTTGCCAGAGTCTCAGGACTGTTTGGAACTTAGAATGCCGAAGGAGGGCTCTTGTGGTGCAGTGGTAACATCTCTACCCATTGACTAGGAGGCCTAGGTTCAAGTACCACCTGCTCCAGGAGGTGAGTAATAACATTCTGAACAGGTTGATTAGAGAGTAAAAAAGAATACTGAAGGACCTGTAGTTAGAGTAGTCATTTTATTCAAAATGTTAAAGTACGAACTGAAACTGTACTATGCTTAGAATGTTCCATTCTTTTCCAGAAGTTTCACACACAAGGTGCAATATGCACACACCAACTTCTGCAAACAGTTAAAGTTTATTAAAGCTTGTACAAGCTAGGTGATCCCTTTGACCCTCTTCATAACCGTGTGAAGTTGAGTCAAAGAGGCCCCGAACATAGAAAACATATCTCCTTTAGACAGGTCAGTTGGTAATACTCACAGATACTCTGGCCAGCTCCCCCCACCCCCCCCCCCAACCCCCCCCCCCCCCCCCCCCCCCCCCCCCTCCATAACCACATGTTACCCCAGGTATAATGGTAGGATAAGGTCATCCTCAGAGATAATATAAATGTGAATGCCCTAATCCTGGGGAATCATAACGCAAACAATTTCCTCACCCAGTGATTCCTTAAGACATCTCTCAGTATTCAAAGTTTCAAATCATTATAGTGTCAAAGTCAAAGAGGCCTACAACATAAAAACAGGCCCTTGACTCAAGTTGCCCATGCCGCCTGGATTTCACAATTTAAACTAGCCCCATTTGTCTGCATTTGGTTCATATCCTTCCATATCTATCCCATCCACGTACCTGTCTAAATGTTTCTTAAAATGACAAAGCTGTACTCACTTCCACCACTACCTTCAAAAGCCTATTCTAGACATTTCTCATACTCTGCGTGAAAAAACTGCCCCTCTAGACCCCTTTGTATCTCTCCACTTTCCCCTTAAAACTTACGCCGTCTAGATTTAGACTCGCCTACCATATGAAAAAGCTGCTGGCTATGCCTCTTATGATTTTATCGACCTCTACAAAATCACCTCTCAGTGTCCTATGCTCCAGGGGAAAACAAATCCCAACCTGTGCAACCTCATAACTCAAACTTTCCAGTTCCGGGTAGCATTCTAATAAATCTTCACCACCCTGTCTACTGTGGCTCCACTTTCAAGGAGCTATGAAACTGTACCCCTATATCTCTTTGTTTTTTAACACTCCACAGGACCTTGCCATTGACTATATAAGTCTGACCCTGGTTTGACACATCAAAATGCAACACCTTACATTTATCTAAATTAAACTCCATCTGCCAATCCTCAGACTGCTGGCCAAGTTGATCAAGATCTCACTGCATTCTCAGACAACCTTCTTCACTGTCCACTATCCTACCACTTTTGGTGTTATCTGCAAACGTACTAACCATATCTCCTAAATTCTCATCTAAATCATTTACATAGATGATGAATAACAGTGGACCCAGCACTGATCCATTTGGCTCATAGGCCTCCAGTCTGAAAAAACAAACCCTCGCCCACTACCATCAAGCCAATTTTGTATCCAATTAGCTAGCTCTCCCTAGATCCTGAGACTTAACCTTACTCAATAAACTTACCATGCAGTACCTTATCAAAGGCCTTGCTAACGTCCACGTAGACGATATCTACTGCACTGCCCTCATCTTTCTTGGTCACCCCTTCAAGAAAACTCAATCAAATTCGAGAGACAAGATTTCACATGCACAAAGCCATGCTGACTATTCCAAATGAGTCCTTGCCTCTCTAAATGCCTAGAGATTTTGTACCTCAGAATTCCCTTCTAACAACTTATCCACCACAGACTTTAGGCTTGCCAGTATGTAGTTCCCAGGCATTTCCCTGCAGCATCTCAAATATTGACAACATTAACCACTCTCCAATTTTCACCTGGGGCTGTCAATTATAAAAATATCTCTGCTAGGGGCACCCCAATTTCCTCCCTAGCCTTCCACAGGAGCAATACACTTCATCAAGTCACGGGGATTTATCTACCTTAATGCATTTTAGGACTTTCAGCAACTCTTCTGTAATGTAGACTCTCTTCAATGCATCACTATTTATTTCCCCAAGTTTGCTAGCATCCATGCCTTTCTCGATGGTAAATACTAACAAGAAATATTCATTTAGGATCTCACTGATCTCTTGAGGCTTCACACAGCCTAGCTTTTTGATTTTTAAGTGGCCCTATTCCCTCCCTGGTTTCTCTTTTGCCCTTCATGTACTTGCAGAATCTCTGGATTCTTCTGTACCTTATTTACCAAAGCTATCTCATGTCCCCTTTTAGCCCTCCTGATTTCTCTCAAGAGGACTTTGACATCATCTATACTCCAAGGAATTCACTTGATCCCAGCTGCCTATACATATCAAGTACCTCCTCCTTTATCTTGACCAGGGCCTCAATAACTTGAGTCATCCGAAGTTCCCTACTCCTGCCAGCCTTACTCCTCACTAAGAGGAACATGCTGGCACTGAACCCTCATTAACTCACTTTTGAAAGCTTCCCATTTACCAGAAAACCTTTGCCTACAAACAGCCTCCCCAATCAAATTTTGAAAGTTCCTTTCAGAAACCATCAAAATTGGCCTTGCCCCAATTTAGACCTTTAACTCGTGGGGCAGACCCATCCTTTTAGTCACACAGTCATAGAGATGTATAGCACAGAAACAGACCCTTCAATCCAAATTGTCCATGTCAACCAGATATCCCAACCCAATCTAGTCCCACCTGCCAGCACCCGGCCCATATCCCTCCAAACCCTTCCTATTCATATACCTATCCAAATGCCTTTTAATTGTTGCAATTGTACTAGCCTCCACCACTTCCTCTGGCAGCTCATTCCAAACACATACTATCCTTTGCGTGAAAAGGTTGCCCCTTAGGTCTCTTTTGTATCTTTCTCCTCTTAACCTAAACCTATGCCCTCTAGTTCTGGAGTCCCCCACCCCAGCGAAAAGCCTTTGTCTATTTATCCTATCCATGCCCCTCATAATTTTGTAAACCTCTAGAAGATCACCCCTCAGCCTCCAATGCTCCAGGGAAAAAAGCCCTAGCCTATTCAACCTCTCTCTATAGCTCAAATCCTCCAACTTTGGTAACATCCTTGTAAATCTTTTCTGAATTCTTTCAAGTTTCACAACGTCTTTCCGATAGGAAGGAGACCAGAATTGCACGTCCATAGCTATTTTAAAACAAATGGAATTACGATCACTGGTCCCAAAGTGTACTTGCACTAACACTTTCATTACATGCCCTGCCCTATTTCCCCAAGAGGAGGTTAAGTATTGTCCCTACACTTGTCGAGCCATCCATATACTGTGTGAGAAATTCTTCCTGAATCTGCTGAACAAATCCATCTCCATCCAAGCCCTTAACACTATGGCAGTCCTAGTCAGTGTTAGGGAAGTTAAAATCTCCTATTATAACCTTATTACTCTTCTAACTATCATTGATCTCCCTATATATTTGCTCTTCAAATCTCCTGTTGACTACTGGGGGGCTGTCAAAGTGATCTCCACCTTTTTCTCCCCAACATCAGTTCTACCCATTTACACTCAGTGGAAGAACTCTCAAAAATGTCTTCTCTTCGTACTGCCGAGATGTTCTCCCTAATCAAAAATGTAATTCCCCCTCCTCTCTTGCCTCTCCTTCTATCCTTCGTATTGCATCTGTATCCTGGAACATTGAGCTACCAGTCCTGTCCCTCTCTTAGCCATACTTCTGTCACAGTTACAATATCCCAGTCCCATGTATTCATCATGCCCCAAGCTCATTTGCCTGTCAGGCCTCTCGCTGGTTAACCCAGACTTCCCTTGCTTCCTGCTGTGCTCTTGCCTGCCCAGTCTTACACAAGGATCACTAACACTGCCTTTACTGTTTAACTTGCTCTCATTAACCTCTGAACTGTCCTGAACCGTCTCTTTTGTCTCCCTATTGCTTTGGATCCCACACCCCCTACCAAACTAGTTTAAACTCTCCCGGGCTCTAACAAATCTCTCCACTAGAATATAGGTCCCCATTCAGTTTAAGTGCAACCCAGGTCACCTCTATACCAGAAGAGAACTGAATGATCCAAACATCTGAATTCCTGCCCCCTGCACCAGCTCTCATGCCACGCATTCACCTGCCAAATCCTCCTATTCCTACTCTCACTAACATGTGGCACCAGACGTAGTCCCGAAACTACTACGCTTGAGGTCCTGCTTAAACCTTTTGCTTAACTTCCTATAATCACTCTTCAGGACGTCATCCCTTTCCCTACTTATGTCATTGGTACCATAATGTACAATGACCTCTGGCTGCTCACCCTCCCACTTAAGAATTTCATGCAGCCACTCCTTGACCCAGGCATCTGTGAGGCAACTCTCCATCCATGGGTCTCAATTGCGGCGACAGAAGCATCTCACTGTGGCCCTGACTAGTGAGCCCCTGATTAATGCATGCTTGGATTTTTCCAGACCCTAGTCTACAGAAGAGCCAGTTATGGTGCCATAGCCCTGGCTACCACTCCAAACAGTATGGAAAATGGTAAACCATAAAGCAGGGAACAACCACAGGAGACTCCTGCACTATCTGCCTGCCTCTTCTGGCAGTCACCCATCTACCTCATTGAACATATCACTATAACTAGTGTCTATCACACTGTTCCCTGTATACTCCTCTGTATTGGACCTCTGGGTCCAACTGTCTCTCCAACCAGAATATGTGGCTGGTGAGTAGCTGCAGCCGGTCACATATTCTGCAGACATAGTAGTCAGGGACACCAGATTTCACCCTGATCTCCCACAACTGACTGGAGGACCATGCTGCTGCCCTAACTGCCACCTCTGGCCCTTCACAATAAGACAAAGAACTGAATTTTACCTTAAGACAATCCTGAACTAGAGAAACTCAGCAGGTCTGGCAGTATCGGTGAACAGACAGACTTAATGTTTCGAGAGATAGGATAATTTTCTTTAAAACATGCACATGCTGAGTTGGAAATCATGGGAGATGACATGGGTCTTTTTCTTGTCCTCTGTCATATTGGCAGCCGACTCCAGGAACTCAATAGCAGTCAACTAGGTAGGGACAGCATCCTTGATATACTGACTCTTGTGCACTAGCTAATGAATGCAGACGTGCAGGTACTAGCTGCTGAGGTTGCTGTCAGTCAGGGAGGAGCTGCTGTTGGCTCTGCATTCTGTCCTGCATTTGTTCCCTTGATAAATTTGTTCAGTAACTTTGTACTTTGAATTGACATTTCTAAAAAGCTGCCATAAAGCACAACCGATTGACAAGCATGTTTTTTGCACTGCACTTTTGAGGAAAAAAATCCAAGTTGTCAGTGACTTTCTGAACTGGAATACAACATGAAGTCTCATTCCTTATGTTAACTTTTTCTGTAGATTTTACACCATGCTGTTTTGCTTATAGCTGAGCAATTTATATTTCATTGTGTCAAATAATTAGAATTTGAGATGAATCTGATCTTAGTTTATTATTGTAAACTGGAAAATTTACTTACACTCCAAATTTGAGATAACCTATGAAGGAACTAGGGGACAAAATAGTATTATGGACTCTCTATATAATAAGATTTTTAAAAAGTCCCAAAAACCAAAAGTAGCTCTCAAGAAAACCTTAAGCATCCTTGGGGGAAAACCACTGACTCCTGCTCTTTTACTTAAAAAACAGTTACTACACTTTAGAATTAATCCATTGCCTATGAAGCATGTTGGTACAGGTTAAGGACCTGATAGCAATATAAATTAACATGATTTATTTCAAGTAATTGCACAATCTAAAAAGGAAATCCATACATTACTGATCTGGTTGTGGTCTCAACTCTACTTTCCTCCCTGTCTTCATTTAGACCTAAACTCTCTTGTAGATAAAAATAAACTAACTCTGCCTCTGCACTTTTTTTTATTATTCATTTCCAAGATGTGGATATTGCTGGCTGGGCAGCAGTTATTGCCCTTGAGGTGGTTACCTGCCTTCTTGAACTGGTGCAGTCCACCTGCTGTGGGTTGACCATGAGGGAGGGAATTCCAGGATTCTTATCCAGCAACAGTGAAGGAATGATGGTGAGTGACTTGGATAGGAACTTGAACATAGTGGTGTTCTCAGGTACTTGTTGCCCTTGTCCTTCTAGATGGAAGTGCTCATGGGTTTGGAAGGTGCTAGCTGAGGATCTTAGGTGAATTTCTGCAGTGTATCTTGTAGCTAGTACATACTGCTGCTTCTGAAGTGAAGGAAGTGGATGCTTGTGGATGTAGTGCTAATCAAGCAGTCTGCATTGTCCTGAATAGTATCATCAAGGTGTTTCTGGACATTGTTGAAGCTGTACCCATCCAGATCATATGAAGATCGTATGAGGAAAGGCTGAGGCACTTGGGGTTGTTTTCATTGGAGAAAAGAAGGTTTAGGGGTGACTTGATAGAGGTGTACAAGATGATTAGGGGTTTAGATAGGGTTGACCGTGAGAACCTTTATCCACGTATGGAGTCAGCTATTACGAGGGGGCATAGCTTTAAATTAAGGGGTAGTAGGTATAGGACGGATGTTAGGGGTAGGTTCTTTACTCAGCGAGTTGAGAGTTCATGGAATGCCCTGCCAGTAGCAGTGGTGGACTTTCCCTCTTTATGGGCATTTAAGCAGGCATTGGATAGGCATATGGATAGTGGGCTAGTGTAGGTTAGGTGGGCTTGGATCGGCGCAACATCGAGGGCCAAAGGGCCTGTACTGTGCTGTATTCTTCTATGTTCTATGTTTTATGTAAGTGGAGAGCATTCCATCACACTCCAGACTTCTGCTTTATAGATGACCGACAGGTTTTCTTTGGGGTGGAGATGGGTGCCAAGTACTGGCATAGTATTTGTAGACTCTGACCTGCATCTTGTAGCCACTGTGTTTATGTGGTGAGTCCAGCTGAGTTTCTTGTCAACAGCAACCCTCAGCATGCCGATAGTGCGGAATTCAGTGATGGTAATCGACCATTGAATGTCAAATTCCTGTGGTTAGATTATCTTTTATTGGCGATGATCAAAGTCTGGTATTTGTGTGGTGTAAATGTTACTTGCCACTGGTCAGTTCAGGCCTGGATATTGCCCAGATCTTGTTGCATTTGAACATGGACTGCTTCAGTATCTGAGGAGTCATGAATGGTGCTGAACATGGAACATAGGACATAGAACAATACAGTGCAGAACAGGCCCTTCTGCCCTCAGTGTTGTGCCGGCCTATGAACTAATCTAAGCCCATCCCCCTACACTATCCCATCATCATCCATGTGCTTATCCAAGGATTGTTTAAATGCCCCTAATGTAGGTGAGTTAAATACATTGGCAGGCAGGGCATTACATGTCATTACCACTCTGAGTAAAAATCCTGCCTCTGACATCTGTCTTAAATCTATCACCCCTCAATTTGTAGTTATGCCCCCAGTACAAGCTGACGTCATTGTCCTAGAAAAAAAGACTTTCACGGTCTACTCTATCTAACCTCTGATCATCTTGCATGTCTATATCAAATCCCCTCTTAGCCTTCTTCTGTCCAATGAGAACAGACCCAAGTCTCTCAGCCTTTCCTCATAAGACCTTCCCTCCAGACCAGGCAACATCCTGGTAAATCTCCTCTGCATCTTTTCATTGCTTCCACATCCTTCCTGTAATGGGGCGACCAGAACTGTACAAAATATTCCAAATGCAGCTGCACCAGCGTTTTGTACAGTTGCAGCAAGACATTACAGCTTTGGAACTCAATCCCTCTACCGATAAAACCTAACACATCATATGCCTTCTTAACAGCACTATCAACCTGGGTGGCAACTTGCAGGGATCTATATACATGGACTCCAAGATCCCTCTGCACAACCACACTACCAAGAATCTTTCCATTGACCCAGTATTCTGCCTTCCTGTTATTCTTCCCAAAGTGCATCACCTCAGTTATCTGTGTTGAACTCAATTTGCCACCTCTCAGCCCAATTCTGCAGTGTATCCAAGTCCGCCTGCAACTTGCAACATTCTTCCACACTGTCCACTACTCCACCGACTTTAGTATCACCTGCAAACTTACTAGCCCATCCACCTATACCTGCGCCCAAGTAATTTATAAAAAAAATGACAAACAGCAGTGGTCCCAAAACAGATTCTTGTGGCACATCACTAGTAACCAGATTCCAGGGTGAATATTTTCCATCAATCACCACTCGCTGCCTTCTTACAGAAAGTTAATTCTTAATCCAAACTGCTAAATCACCTTCAATCCCATGCCTCCGCAGTATCTCCAACAACCTACCACGTGGGACCTTATCAAAGGCTTTACTGAAGTCCATGTACACCATATCAACTGCCCTACCCTCATGCACATGCTTGGTCAACTTCTCAAAAAACTCAATGAGGTTTGTGAGACATGACCTGCCCTTGACAAAATCATGTTGACTACCTGCAATCAAACTGTTGCTTGCTAGATGATTATAAATCTTATCTCTCATAATCCTTTCCAAAACCTTTCCTACAACAGATGTAAGGCTCACTGGTCCATAATTACCTGGGCCATCTCTACTGTCCTTCTTGAACAAGGGCAACATATTTGCAATCCTCCAGTCTTCTGGTACTAAACCTGTGGATAATGACGACTAAAAGATCAAAACCAAAGGCTCCACCATCTCCTCCCTAGCTTCCCAGAGAATCCGGTCGGGGACTGGTCTACTTTCACTTCTTTTAGAATCTATAACACTTCCTCTTTACGAACCTCGATCCTTTTAGTCTAATTGCCCATACCTCATTCTTCTAATCTACAATATTCTCTTTTTCCTGAGTGAAAACCAATGAGAAATATTCATTTAGCACCTCTCCAATCTCCACAGAGTGTACACACAACTTGCAACTCGCCTTTGACTGGCCCTATTCCTACCCTAGTCATCCTTTTATTTCTCACAAACCTATAAAAAGCTTTAGGGTTCTCCTTTATTCTACTTGCTAAAGACTGCTCATGTCCTCTCTTTGCTCTTCTTAACTCTCTCTTTAAACCCTTCCTCGCTAGTCTGTAACTCTCCATTGCCTCATCTGAACCATCTTGTCTCAACGTCACATAAGCCTCCTTCTTCAGTTTAACAAGAGATGCAATTACTTTAGTAAACCATGGTTCCCTTACCTTATCACTTCCTCCCTGCCTGACAGGGACATACCTATCAAAGACATGCAATATCTGTTCCTTAAACCAGCTCCACATTTCAATTGTCACCATCCCCTGCATTTTGCTACCCCATTCTATGCATCCTAAGTCTTGCCTAATCGCATTATAATTGCCCTTGCCCCACCTATAACTCTTGCCCCGTGGCATGTACCTATCCCTTTCCATCGCTTAACTAAACATAACCGAATTATAGTCACTCTCTCCAAAGTGCTCACTTACCACCAAATCAAACACCTGGCCTGGTTCATTACCAAGCACCAGATCCAGTATGGCCACCCCCCTCTTGTCGGCTCTTTGATATACGTGTCAGGTAACCCTCCTACAAACATTGGACAAAAACTGATGCATCCAACGTACTAGAGTTACAGCATTTCCAGTCAATGTTGGGGAAGTTAAAGTCCCCGTAATGACCACCATGTTCCTTTCACTCCTAATCAGAATAGTTTTGACGATCCTCTCCTCCACATCCCTGGAGCTCTGCGGAGGCCTCTAGAAAACTCCCAGCAGTATGACCTCTCTTCTTCTGTTTCTAACCTCAGCCCATAACACCTCAGTGGATGAGTCCTCGTCAAAAGTTCTTTTAGCCACTGTTATACTGTCCTTGACTAACAAGGACCTCGCCCTCTTTTACCACCTTCCCTGTTCTTCATAAAAGATCTAAACCCTGGAATGTGCAACATCCATTCCTGACCCTGCTCTATCCATGTCTCCAAAATGGCCACAACATCGAAGTCACAGGTACCTATCCATGCTGCAAGCTCACCTACCTTATTTCAGATGCTACTGGCATTGAAGTAGACACACTTCAAACCAGTTTGCTATCTGTCAGCACATTCCTGTTACTGTAAAATCCTGTCCATGCCCTCCCTACTCTCACCCTCCTGTGCACTGGAATTACACCTCAGGTTCCCATTCCCCTGCTGAGCAATCATTGGCAAACATCTCCTGTTTTGACCTTATGGTGGAGGGAAGGTCATTGAAGCACTGAAGATGGTTGGGTCTAGGACACTATCCTGGATGGCCTGGAGCTGAGATCACTGACCTCCACTACCATCTTACTGTGTGCCACGCATGCCTCCAACCAGCAGAAAGTTAGCCCCTGATATCTATTGATTCCAGTTTCGCTTCCCGGACGAGCCCTCATTTGGGTGGCATGGTGGCTCAGTGGTTAGCACTGCAGCCTCACAGCACCAGGGTCCCAGATTCGATTTCAGCCTCGGGGAACTGTCTATGTGGAGTTTGCACATTCTCCCCGTGTCTGCGTGGGTTTCCTCCA
Organism: Chiloscyllium punctatum; assembly: GCF_047496795.1. Classification (NCBI taxonomy): domain Eukaryota; kingdom Metazoa; phylum Chordata; class Chondrichthyes; order Orectolobiformes; family Hemiscylliidae; genus Chiloscyllium; species Chiloscyllium punctatum. The sequence continues at coordinate 84,621,307 of NC_092746.1, read as the reverse complement.
GGTGCTCCGGTTTCCTCCCACAGTCCAAAGATGTGCAGGTCAGGTGAATTGGCCATGCTAAATTGCTCCATAGTGTTAGGCGCATTAGTCAGAGGGAAATGGATCTGGGTAGGTTACTCTTCAGAGGGTCAGTGTGGACTGATTGGGCCGAAGGGCCTGGTTCCACACTGTAGAGAATCTAATCTAATCTAATCTACAGCTTCTTGATGCTACACTCATTGAATGCAGTATTAATGTTAAGGGCTGTCATTCTCATCTCTGGAATTCAGCTCTTCTGTCTATGTTTGAACCAAGGCTGTAATGAAGCCAGGAGCTGAGTCGCCCTGGTAGAACCGCAACTGGACATCACTGAGTAGGTTATTGCTGAGCAGGTGCTGATTGATAGCACTATTTTGGATACCTTCCGTCACCTTATTGATGATCAAAAGTAGACCAACGGATCAGTAACAGGCTGGGTTGGATTTGTCCTGCTTTTTGTGTACAGGACATACCTGGGCAATTTTCCACTTTGTCAGATAGATACTAGTGTTCTAACGGTACTGAAAGAGCTTGGGTAGGGGAATGGCAAGTTTTGGAATGTCATCAGGGCCCTTGGATTTGCACTGGTCAGTGCCTCCAACCAGTTCTTGATATCACGTGGATTAATCTCCTTGAATTAACTCAGTGATGCCATTGCTTTCTAGGGAGGAGAATTCCTCCTTTGTTATTTTAATCTGTGTCCTCAATTCTAGTTTTGCCATCAGTGGAAACATCTTCCTGGTATCCACTTTAACAAGATCCTGAAATTTAAATGTTTCAATAAGCTTGCCTCTTATTCTCTTAGCAACAATGCGTGCATACCCAACTTATTCAAGTCTCACTCCAGGAACAAGTCCAGTGAACCTTCTCTGAACTGTATCTAATGCAATTATCCTTTATTCAAATAAGGGAGTCAAAACCATGCATGGTACTCTTGACATGATCCAATTCTTTACATATTCCTTCACTTTAAATCATGGGAAATGGCTGGCATTACAATCACGGCTGCATAAATAAAATAATTACTTCCAGTTGGAGTGATCAGTCAAATGGATATTAGATGTGAGATGAAAAATAGCATGAAATAAGACAACTATATATTTCAATATTTGAAATTCTTGAATCTCCTTAAAAAATGTAGTGTTACAACATTTGAAAAAGACATTTAAAAAGTACATGAATAAGAATGTTTTGGAGGGATATGGGCCAGGAGCAGGCAGGTGAAACTAGTCAAGTTTGGGATTATGCTCAGCATGGACTGGTTGAACCAAAGAATCTATTTTCATGGGATATGACTGCATGGCTATGACTGTATGACTTCTTGCTGGTTGTTTAGCAGTTCAAAATACAAAGTTTTAAAAGCTTAGGTAAAGGTAAACTCAGTAATGATGAAGCTGGTATGGAGTTAATTCTACGTGTAAGCACAAATCATTGAACAATCTCATTTCATTTCTTCATTATCTTGTCTTAACTTGTCCAAATAATAATAAATTAACTTTATTTTAGCTTCTTATCAGAAGAAAATAAAACTTTTCATTATAATTCCAGTAACTGTTACATACCACTAGTACAGGACCATAATAGTTACAAGCACCATACTGACTAATGAGTATTAAGTCAGTACATTATACACATTTTATCACCTTAACAGTCAACAGTTATATGATCATGAGTGACACATGCAACCCACAAGAGCAACTTCTTTCTGTACTTCAATGTTATAAATAAAAATAAAACATTCACACCAAATTCCATTCACCCATCAGCCCTGTACTCATTGACCTACAGTAGTCTTAGTTAAACAATACATCAATTTTAAAATTGCTATCTCAGTTTTCAAATCCTTCATGGCTTCACTCTGCCCCAACTCTAAGCTGCTTCCGTATCATAACCTCATATTGGCACTCCTCCGAATGTGGCCTCTTAAGCTTCCTTGATTTTAATAACTTCACTATTAGTAGCTATGCTTTCAACTGCCAAGGTCTGAAGCACTGTTATACCCTCCCTGACCCTTTGATTCTTATTTTAAGATACCCCTGAAAATCTATCCATTTGAGCAAGTTTTTTTATACCCACTGCAATACTGTGTTATGTTACTTGCTGTCAAATGTTTGTTTGCAGTGATCCTGTGAAGTACCTTGCAATATTACTATGTTAAGTATTGTGTAAAGAAGTACAATTTGGTGTTGTTATTGAAACAACTTTAACTTACAACAGTCACACAATATTTGGGAAGGCATTTTTTTCTTTTTCTATTGGGAAAAGTGGCTACACAGGCACAGAAGCTATCGAAAGAAATATTGGCAATTTGAAGCATAACTTACCAGGATGTTTGTTGATGAATGTGCATAAATCACAGGGGAAAAAATTATGCAGATTGGCATAGATACACAACATAGAAAAGGAACAGTCCCGGAAATGAGGATAAAATACCTTATGTTTTGTTTTCCAATAAACTTAAATTTGTCAAAGAGAGAATAAACTAAATGTAAAATAAATGTAAAACATGATAATATGTGTAACTTGTACATTCGGTACAGTAAATCATAGGGCTGAGGACAGATATAAATCTTAAACACTGGAATTTAAACAGCGTCTTTGAAAAGACCAGAACGCAGTGACAGACTGTTCAGTGTTAAAGCACTGAAGTAAAGTTAGAAGTAGCTCTCGGTCGATTAATTCTGCAAAAGCTCAGTAAAACACAATATCCTAAACCACCACCACTCCTTCAACCCAAATCCACTCGCTAAGGATGCGAGAAGGTCACAGGCAGGATTAACAGTTTTCTTTCTGCCAATAAAACATGCCTAAACTCAGAATAAGACAAAACTTTATCTTCTCCAAGAAAATACACTTACGTGCTACTCCGTGGCGATCCTGTGCATCTCTCGGAGGTGGTAGCCCTGCGAACTGAACTCGATTTCCAGACATGACCGTGGTGATTTTCTATATATATATATTATATATCACGGAGAAGTCGAGTGTTCTTCCACCCCGTCCTTTTTTGTTTGGTATTAAGTATATGTGGGTATTTGTGTGGGGTGTCAAGTCAGCAAGAAGCGAAAGAAACGCTTTGCGGAACTCGGGAGAATGGCAGTCCTGTCATCCTCTCACGTTATGCCTCATTCGGTCTCATTCCAGGAGCGGCTGCTGTCACAGTGCAGCGCAGCGCGCTCGCTTCACGCTAGGACTGCAGTCCCAGGCCCGCCCATTCAGCTCGCCGCCCGCTGCCCTCCCGGAAGCTGCCTTCATTCACCTGGCCAGCTGTTCACAGCGAGTGGGTTGCAGAGATGGGGGGCTTCGCGAGGTACAAGGGGGGAGGTGGGCACTCGCGCTCTGCTCAGCTGCGTGCTCTCACTAATTATTAATAACAGGATTGCAGTTGGACTGCGTCACCTTCAGACCAGTTGCTGTAAGCTTGTTCCACGTAAATGCAAAAAAAGGGCCTAGATATGTGTTTTTAAAAATTGTTTTTAATGTGTCTTTATTAAAAAGTGATAGGAAATGAAGAATGTAGGGCGTGACTTCAATGAGGCAGACAGTATGCATATTAAGTTTCTAGCGCGATAGCACGCACTTTAAAAAAAACTCCAAGTAAAATTGTAGCCTCATTGATATTCATTTCGAAATCTTAACAGTAGTTTCGTTCGAAATGAATTGATTCAGTAATTTCTATCGAAGGTGTCATAACATTTTTTTGTGAATATTGTTTTGGCCTTTTTGTTTACTTTTGGTTTTGTATTGCCGTGATTAAATTATCTTTCCTTCCATTCCGACTGTGTTCACCCAACTTCATTTTAAACATCAATCCGTTATTCATCTTGCTACACAGTACTGCTTAAAGGAAAGGAATATCAGGATGAGTAAGCAGAAGAAACCAGCAAGTTGAGAGAAATGTTAAGTTCTAAATTATTGTATGTTCAGGTACCAATGTTATCCAATTAAATAGTATTCTGCAAATATACATGAGGTCGAGCATATAAAATGTAAATAAAAGTTTTTGTGTGAAATGTAAACATTATTTTCAGGTTTATTTGGAAGGAATTATTATATATCTATTAAATGCCATTTGGTGCAGGTTCATTTTCAATGTATCATATTCATCACTGAAATTGTTTGACATTTTTGTAATGTTCCCATCATTCAAAATGATTTGATTCATTGTTATTAATTCTCTGGAGGAAATGCTGTCTCAACAAAATTGTGCTGTGCTTCTGATTTCTTTGTTATTAATGGTCATCCAAAATTATTTGAGGTCAATAATTAACTCTAGGTTCATACAATAGATTGGCATTAGTTTTGTTTCTTATACCTTTAAAGGATACTGACATAATTCACTGTTAAGTTGCAAATTTTTGTTCCACAATTTTAAAATACTTTTCTGTACCCTTCACCATCATTTCTAAAACCTTATGAGATATTCATGGATTTCTTTACCATGAAGTTTAAGATCAGCTAAGATTCTTCTGTCCACAGTTGCTTTTATTCTTTACTTTTATCCCTTCACATCAAAACTTCTTCCCTTGTCTTTTTTACTTTCCCCATTCTTTATTTGCTTTATTCCAGTTGCTTACTTGCTCCAGCTCTCCCAGAATCGTCTTCCAGTTTCTCTCATATATCTCCAATCTCGTCTAGCCCATTTTCCTATACACAGGTATTATTTTAGTTAATTCATAGAATGTGGGCATCACTGGTGGAACCAGCATTTATTGCCCATCCCTAGTTGCCCTTGACAGGATGGTGGTGAGCTGCCTCCTTGAACTGCTTTCGGTAGACCTACAAAATCTAGGGAGGGAGTTCTAGGAATTTGACTCAGCAAAATTGAAGGGATAATATCAGGATGGTGAGAGGCTTGGAGAGGAATTTGCCACATATCTGCCTTGTTCTTCTACATGGAAGTAATCATGGGTTTGGAAGGTACTGGCTAATAAGTCTTGGTGAATTCTTAGTGTATCTTGTTAAAGATATATACTAATTTGGTGGCACAGTGACTCAGTGCCAGGAATCTGGGTTCAATTTCAGCCTTGGGTGACTGTGTGGAATTTGCATGTTTTCCCCATGTTCAAACGGGTTTCCTCCAGATGCTCCAGTTTCTTCCCAGTCCAAAGATCTGCATGTTAGGTGGATTGGCTATGATAAATTGTCCAGCATTGTGCAGGCTGGATGTGTTGGCTATGGGAAATGCAGCGTTATGGGAATGGGTAGCAGGGGGCTCGATCTGGATGGGATGCTCTTTAGAGGGTCCATGCAGACTTCATAAGCTAAATGGCCTTTTTCTGCACTAGAGGGATTCTATGCTGAGTGTCAATTGTGGAGGGAGTGAATGTTTCTTTATAATGGGAGATGAAGATAATGGCATAGGTATTCCCTGTACTTAGCTAATCAGAAGTTGACTCTGCCGTGCCTAAGATAAGCAGTCTGACACCACAAAGGTGAATGGAGCCTGAGGGAAAGGGGAATATGGATGCAGCATATATTTAACAAAATTTATTCTGAGAGATGATGTAAAAAAGGACAACATGGAGAGGATTTAAGGACAAGTCAACTGATGACAATTGTATAGTAAGAGAATCCTGTGTTGGAAAGATGTTGGCTGTGTTTGAATTATTAGATAGGTAGGGTTGGTACCTCCTAGATTCTGGGAGTTTGGCTAACTGATCAGTTACAAGTGTCAGAGTTCTTATAACTTCAGAACTCTCGGCTACAGAGAGAAAATAATCATTCCTGGACAATATACCATCAATTGGCATGGCAAATTGCTGAGGCCAAAAAATGTTTTTCAACTGGTGTGCTGGGATAAGGTGTTAATGGGTTGCAAAATGTTTGGAAAGCGGCATTTTATCTGAGTGTTGAGGCTTCCATCTCTGGAGCCTTGGTTTCTATTAGAGAAGATAGTATTAGCTAATATCAAGTGCCCCTATCAACTGTATATGCATGAGCCTCCAGAGTCACGCATGCGTAGACTTCCAAAACCACACATGCATTATGATAAAAGCAAATGCACTGTGACATTGTTTGTCTCACTGAAGTGTAACTTGATATTGAAAAGGTTGGGAACCATTGATCTAGGGATGAGTGGCTTTTCTCAGTAATGAGGGAACTAGGTACTTTGATTGTCCAGGTTGCTTTCGTGGATGCAAATGAAAGCAAAACGCTATGGGTGCTGAAAACTGAAATAAGAAGAGAAACTCAGCAGATCTGGCAGCATCTGTGGAAAGAGTAACAGAGTTAACATTTAGAGTCTGATATGAGTTTTCTTCAAATCTAAGAACTTCTTTGTGGCACTTCTGAGTCAGTCTTCTTAGTGACAAAGAGTCATACTGCACTCAAACTGTTAACTCTTTGTCTCCCTGTGGATGCTGCCCAATCTGCTGAGCTTTTCCAGAATTTTATGTTTCTCTTATTTTGTTTCTCAGAGGCCTTTTTCACCTGACTACCAACTGGAACTGTGTGGAATGAGCATGGGTGTCCCATTGAGTACTAAAATGGTACTTCGTACATTAAGGAACGTTTGCCTGACTTGTACATCATTTGACCAGAATGGCAGCAGATTCTTTAACTATGACAATATTGCAGCAGAACCTGATCTCATAATCAAAAAAGGAACAACAACTAGAAATGAAAAGCATGAATTAATAAGTTGCATGATATTTTTAGCTGTTTTTAGATCTGTAATTGACCAACATCGTCAATAAGACTCTAACCAGGCTATTTAACTTAGTATAATGCCAAATAATAATTAGAACATAGAACATCACAGCGCAGTACAGGCCCTTCGGCCCTCTGTTGCACCATCCTGTCATACTAATCTGAAGCCTATCCCACCTATACTATTCCATGTATGTCCATTTGCCTGTCCAATGATGACTTAAATGCACTTAAACTTGGCGAATCCACTACCGATGCAGGCAAAGCATTCCATACCCTTACTACTCTCTGAGTAAAGAAACTACCTCTGACATCTGTCTTAGACCTATCTCCCCTCACTTTAAAGTTGTGTAATATTTTTAATCAATCTTTTTGGACATGTTATGACTTGCTTCCAAGCGCTGATGCTCAACACTGGTCATCTACACCATAAGAGTCCTGTTAATAAAGGGTTATAGATATTTATAATCAACCTGTTCAAGTAATTCTCTGGAACAGGTGAACTTGAACCCAGATCTTCTGGTCCAGAGGTAGGGACATGAATACCACATCATAAGAGCCATTTGAAACATGGTTATATCTGGGCTCTAATGAGTCCATATAGTTAAATACCAGATAGATTACTATTTTCCCAATGGAACCACTAACAAATAAACAATCAAAAGCCTTCAAATGAACAATTCATTCCAAAGGAAATACTTTCCAGTCGCAATTTTTTAAAAAAATATTTGGTTTCAGGTTGGGTGCTGTGCCTAAAGGACTGGAGAAATGTAAGATTGTTTTGATAATTTCTTGTGAATCTCCTGGTATTTCAATATATGTAACATGTCAAGTAAATGTGTGTGGAATTGATTTAAGTTAAATTGACATTGCAGTCAATTTTACTGAGCAGAAGTTTGACTCATATTAAATATTTGTTGAAATTAGATTATTGTTCTCAGCAACCAAAGGAAGGATTCTGGAAAATATATGAATTTAAAGAGATAAACTGATTAATTTGTGCAATCATTAGTATTACAAACTAGTGATTGTTATTGTACATATATGACAAACTTCTGAAATCCATAAACTGAGCTTTTTGAGTTCCATGTTCATTGAAGAACAATAGCATATTAAACAATGCTTTTGATCCCTCCAATAGAGCCAAGCAATTTTGTTTTGATAGGTTATTTAATATGATCAATAAACAGCAAATTGAATTCATGTTTTCCTTTAACACTGTAAAATAGCTTGGAGAGGAAATTGGGTGAATGTCAGTCCTTTGTTAGGAGCATTTGAACAAGTGGATTCAAATCTAGTTGGAGCTCTAAGACTATTTTAACTATAGGAAAGGAGGTCTAGAAGACCAGAGGTAATTGTGGTTGATGGTGCAGTGAAATTTGCAGATGAATCTTATGTTAAATCTTGGAAAATGGGAAGCCAATGTCATTAAATGAGGGAGAGGTGATGGATGAACAGGATGAAGGTGGTGGAAATATGAATAAACAAAATGCCATGGAAGTTAGAAGTTGGCCAAACATTGGATAAGAGTTTAAATGCATTATAGTTTTAATGGCAATAGGATGAGCACTGTTGTGAAAATATGTAGAATGACTTAGTTCAGTGGCAAATAGAATGGTTCGGTTGTGGAAAGTAGTCAAAGAAGTGCATGGAATCAATCATCTTGATGGTCAGTTAGGAAATTATGGTTCATCCATGATTTGATGTTCGATAGGTGGGCTGACAGAGTGAGGTTGATTTCAAAAAGTGATGAAGTAAGATTGGCTGTTTTTGCAAAATAGGAAGTGAGGCCCATGTTTTTGAATTGTGTCACTGAAGGGCATGAATTGCTGAAGTTGGAAAGGTGAGCTCATAGCTTGGAGGTATTTATATTTTCAATGAATTTAGACAAAATGGAAGGTTAAAGACTGTACAAGTTCAGAGTTAGCATTTTTTTTGGAAGAAACGGGGCAGAAATAGAGGGATGATGGTTGTTTTAAAAGTGACTGTCAGATGGGCATATCGCACAGTCCTGGATCAAAGCTAAGTAGTTAAATGATTAGATGTTGGTGTGGAAGCGTTTCTTAGAATTAAGTTTGAGGGAAATGTGAGATGAATTGTAAAGTAGCAGGGATCAGGAAAAGGATTGCATTGGCATTTTGAAGATGGGCAGCTTGGATAATGTGTCGGTATCTGAGATAATTTTAGTGTTTTGGAAAATACATCTTACTTTTATATGTATTACTTCTTAACTTTAGCAATGAACAGTTGGTGTTGTTCTCCAAGTTACTTGTGGAGTAACCAAAATATTTGGCTGTGAAGAAGAAAGTGTGGTTGTGCTTTACAAGATATTACCAAGTTTGGTATGTACTAATTCCGTAGCTCTTGGGCTTAGCGTATAAATGTGGAGGTTCCAACTAATGAAAGCTTGGAGTGAGAGATGGCGAGTGACTTGCTTCAAGTGAGGGTTTGAATGAGAGAATGTTTATAGAAGGCCCATTATGGAAATGCTGTCAGGAGAGTTATAAGGTAAATGAGGTGTGGTGGACATGGCTATTTAACTGAGGCATGAAAAGATTGAAGGCAGTGACATGCAGAGAGAAAAAAACTGCACTGATTGGTGTCAAACCTAGCACAGAGGAACATAGTTGTGGTTGATGGAGGCCTAACCCTAGATCCAGGACAACACTGCAAGAGTTCCTTAGGTGATGTATTTCAGGCCTAATCATCATCAGAAACCTTCCCTTCATCATAAGAAAATGAGAGATTTACAGTGATAAAGGAGGAGCTTTTTACGGTAGTTGTATCACACAGATTTGCTGCAAAAATATCAGACCATTGACCCCAGATTAAAATTAATGCATTTCATTTACATATTTGATGAGACTTTATAACTTGATCCTCTACTGATGCAGTTATTTTCATACAAGAATTATGATCTATTTAGTTTCACAACTTGTGTTCCGAAATAATTTACAAAATTCAACAACCCCTTTGTCTTTTTCTTTATTCATATTTTGTCCTCTTCAATCTCAATTCTTTCTGTCACCTTTTACTCCTCAATTTTTTTTTCTCTTTTCCATCTCTTGATGTTCTTCTCTCTCAAAATCAAAAGGGAAGAAACGTCATTCCTAGTTTTTTAAAACCCTGGACACAAATTTTTAAAAGAAATTGAGACCTACAAATTTTGTGTGACAATGCTGCTCCTTTAACAAGGTTATGTTCTCCTTGGTTTTTCTTTCAGCGAGGTCGTAAAAGACACAGAATCCAAAAAGTCTAAGTTTGAAGGGTTTTAGCGCTAATTTGATTGCAGCTAACAGATACTTTCTCAGGAAAAAAGGCTTTTAAGTTAAAAAAAACACTTGTACAATGACAGGGGAGTGGCCACTTCTCCAGGCTCAGCTTTTCTCTGCTGAAAAATGTGTTGCTGGAAAAGCGCAGCAGGTCAGGCAGCATCCAAGGAGCAAGAGAATCTACGTTTCGGGCATAAGCCCTTCTTCAGGAATCTTTTCAGCTTTTTTCTGGTTTGGTTTGGTCTAGCTATTCACTAAAAGCAGTCAGGCAGTTGTGAAGCTGCTGGACCCAAAGAAACGGGTCCAGGCTGATCCTCCTCTCTCTCTGACATTTCTCCTGTAAGACGCTGTGTTTGATTTTACCTTTTGTGCCAAGGGGTGTATATGGGTATTGTTGTAAGGATTTGGAACAGCATCATTGAATTGAGATAATCTGTTGCATTTTCAGATAATTCTGTATTCTGTTCTCTTATTGTCTTTCATTCAGTAATCCTGTAGATACATCCTGTTTTGTTTAAAACTGAGTGGTTTAATCAGTTGCATCACTCCTGGAATATCTATGTTACACCTGCTTAAAATAACTGGCAAAGTTAGGGTCTGGGCTACTTTCTTGAAATGTTTTAAGGGGGTTTCTCCATCTGGGATTTGAACTCACGTGCCCAGAGCATTATCTGGGTCTCTCTGTAACATTTGTCAAATCTTTTTTATGTTTCTGCCTGAGCAATGTTTCATTTTATATACTGTCTCCAAGATAACAGCATAATTTTTCCCCTTACCTACCTTCCAGATTTCTTCCACCTCCTTACCATATTACTTCGCACACGTACATATATATGCACCCATACACATATGCGTACAGACATACATTCAAATTAGAAATTCAAACTTACAAATTTGTCTGGAATATTAACAAATTCACTGCAGCTTTATCTTTAACAACAGTAAACTGCATGCACATGGGAATTTCATTTTTTATTGAATCAAAGAATGTGGGCATCTCTGTTTTCATGTCTTGTTTTTTAAGCTCGGCAGTTTTGCACATATAATTTTCTGTTTAAGTAGGCTTGTCTATTTGAGTGCGCCAACTAAAGATGGCAAAAAACTATCCTATGAAATATAAGTTCAAGTAAATGTGGTTTGTTACATTGCCTACAGAGTCATTGCAAATATTTCTGTTGATTTAATTGTCGCATATAATAATTTTGTATTGTTGGGGTATATGCAGACAAATACAGTTTTTTTAATCAATTCATGGGGTGAGGGCATTGCTGACTGGGCCAGCTTTCAGTGTCTATCCCTAATTGCCCAGAGGGCAGTTAAGAGTCAACCAGATTACTGAGAGTCTGGAGTGACACGTAGGCCAGACCTAGTAAGGATGGCAATTTCTTTCCCTAAAGGACATTAGTGAATCAGATGGCTTTCTCCATCTGGGATTTGAATTCAGATCCCCAGAGCATTACCTGGGTCTTTGGATTAACACTCTGGCAATAATACCACTAGACAACCAGTTCCTCGTAGTGCATGTATCAGCATCTGGCATATTGAACATGCTGCCTTTTTGTGTTTCCTTATTTTGAGCATATACTTATTTAAGATCAAAGTTTCATCAATGATGGATCAATTCTTTTTGCGTTGAAGGTTTGATATAAACAGAGTGTTGCAACATTAGTTACACTCATTTGTCAGTATTGGATGCAGTCATGGAGTGTGTTCAGTGAGAGTCAAGAAAACAAAGCCTTTGAGTCCATGAAAATACAAGAAATCGGATGCAACAGAGACTGGAACTTGAGAAGGCCAGAGGAATGGAGTCCAAATTGTTCTTGACTCTTTAGGACCATTTTCTACTCTTACATTTTGAGAATTCTGCATCATTAGGTAGCTTGCTATTGTACTTACAGTACTGTCTTGATACTTTGTCTGTATTCCAACTTGTGGAATCCTTAATGAAAATGAGTTGCCATAAACAAACTAAAATTTCAAAGTGATCGTTTATTTAGACAATGTATACAAACAAAAACATATTCAAGCATGTAATGTCTTTCTCAGCAGAGGATGGTTTTTGAAAACAATACTTTATGCAGGTTGTAAGTTTGCTCACTGAGCTGGTAGGTTTATTCTCAGATGTTTCATCACCACGCTAAGTAACATCATCAGTGAGCCACCGGTGAAGGACAGATGTTCTGTCCTGCTTTCTATTTGTGTGTCTTGGTCTGTTAAGGTGGGCGATATAATTTCTGGCTTTTTTTCTCAGAGGTTGGTAAATGGGGTCCAAATCCATGTGTTTATTGATGGCATTCTGGTTTGAATGCCAGGCCTCTAGGAATTCCTGTGCATGTCTCTGTTTAGCCTGTCCTAGGATGGTTGTCCCAGTCAAAGTGGTGTCGTTCTTCATCTGTGTGTAAGGACACCAGTGATAGTTGGTTATGTCTTTTCTATTACTAGTATCACTTAGTGTCCTTACACACAGCTGAAGAAGGACACCAGTTCAACATTTCCCTCTTAGGACTGGTTAAACAGAGATACACACAGGAATTCCTAGAGGCCTGGCTTTCAAACTGAAACTCCATCAATAAACATATCATTTGGACCCCATTTACCAACCTCTGGGAAAAAAAACGGCAATGATATCACCGACCATAACAGACCAAGACACACAAACAGAAAGCAGGACAGATCGCCGGAGGCTCACTGATGCTGTTACCTAGTATGGTGATGAAACATCAAAGAGCAAAGCTACCAGCTCAGCGAGCAAATTTACAACCTACATAAATTGCAGTATTTTATGCCTTTGTCAACCAAAAGAAATCCAATTACTTTCGAAACTCGATTATCCGAACACAATCTCAAGGTCCCGTAAAAATGGTATCAGGGAACTCAGCACTCAGTTATCAATTTGATGGCATTATGCAGTGCATTGCCATATAACTGAGAAATGTTCAATAACCTACAGTCAAATTACTGCTTATTTCCAATAGATCAGTTATCGGTTAAACAACGTTATGGCATGCATTGCCAGAAAACCAAGAAATGTTCCAATAACTGGCACTCATAAATTACTGTTTGTTTCCGGTAATCCGAATGATCAATTATCTGAACAAAATCCTCCCCAACCGTCTTGTTCAGATAATAGAGATTCTACTGTATTCATTTTCAATTTCCAGCCAGTTTATATCAAAGATTAGGAGAAGGAAATTAAATATGATAACTTTTCCATTAAAGAAAAACAGAATATATGCTTGTTCAAATTATTTTATTTTGATCTATAAAGGTCAATGAAATAATCCAAAGGTGTTAGTAATGACCAATAGTGTATAGTTTATATTGGGGAATAAAAGGTGATGTATTAAATTTTAAATGTTCTTGAAAGAAAGGGTGTTTTGTAGTCTCTTAGGAAAAGGAAAAGATCTTTGTCTGTCCCAATCTCAACATTTCAAAGTTCTATTTAAATTCAGAAAGTTATTGGCATGTACTGAAAATTTTCTATAAATCACACGTGCATAGATGCATTAGAGAAATTGTCAGTTGTTCCGTGAGAACAAAGCTTTGGCTTTGGTGACAGGTTACAATCGAAATAAAACACTTAGGGATATCTTTAAAAGAGACAAGTCAATTGAATAATTAAATCTAATTTTATACTGTGAAATATTTAACAATTTTGTTCAAATCATATTTTAGGCATTAGATGGCTCAGTTACTGAGAAATTGGTGCAATTGTTTCAGTATTTTGAATATGAAACACACATCTACTAACCCATTATTCTTTCTCAATATGAATAACAGAGCTCTTTTGTGCCTGTAACTTTTACAAACATCTAAACCAATGATTAATACTGTCTGAAATTGTAGCTTTGCTTCACTGTGTGTTTCACCACCTACCTAATGGACATGGTTCGAATATATTTTTTCCTTTCATCTTCAGTTGAACATTCTCTGTATACCTTTGCAGTAACATCCTACCTAAGCCTGATAAGCCAAAGGGCTAAATTGCTGGTCAGAAAGTCCTCCCATTCTCATATTCCAAATAATTCCAGAGGTTGGAAACCACCATCTGCAAGTTCCCATGCAAGCCACTCACCATCCTGACTGGGAAATATATTACTGTTCCTTCACTGTTGCAGGACCAAAATTGTGAAACTCACCCCCTCATGGCATGTGGGTCTACCTACAACACATATAATAGAGCAATTCAAGAGGCAGCTCACTATCACCTTCTCAAAGGCACCGAGGGATAGGCAATCAATACTGTCCTTGGTAGTGACGCCAGCACCCCACAAATGAATAACGCAGTGAATGGCATTCAGGGACTAATGTAAAAAGAAATTACCCTTTATTTATGCGTGGGATGTAGGTGTTGATGACTAGGCCAGCACTTATTACCTATCTATAATTGCTCAGAAGGCATTTAAGAATCAACCCACATTGCTGTATTCTGGCATGGTAGGGATGGCTAGTTCCTTCCCTAAAATACATTAGCTGGGATTTTCCCCTGCCAATTATTAATATCTTCATGGTCGTCATTAGATTCCTAATTCCAGAGATTTATTGAATTCAACTACCACAATCTGCTATGGCAAGATTTGAACACAGGTCCCCAGTGCATTAGAAGGGACTTTGAATTAATAGTCTCATGATAATAACACTAGACTTTGCTACCCTGAGGACATAATCAATCAGTTCAGACTTGTTATGACACACCTCCAGCACAGCTGGGTCTTGAACCTCAAACTTCTGAACCAGAGTTTGAGACACGACAACTGCACCATGAGACCTTTCCAAAGGGGTAATTCAAAATAAAAGGTATTTTAATGAAACGGTTTTGATGCACAACTTTAGCAGGTAGGACTTGAACCCAGACCTTCTGATCAAGAGAGGACACTACCACTGTGCTGCTCCCCAACACCTCTGCTGGAGAGGGAAAACACAGTGTCCAATTGTGTACTGGAGCTTCTATGACAATAGATTCTGTCGAGGCTGGAGTGAATTGTTAATAGCAGGAATGGTATTCTGATTTGACATGTTTCCTTTTATAATTTTCTTTCAATTGCTGTCATATCAAAATACCAGTTAAAGAGATCAGCAATGTTTATGTTTCTATATTTGATTATTAGTCTTTTAAAGAGACACTTATTGACACTTTTGGTTGTAATGTTAGAATATTTACATTTGTAATAATTGTGAAGAAATTTAAAACTGAACAACAATTGACTTTAGTCTTCTCTACCAACTCACTGTCATTGTTTAGCAGATTGCATTGTTAAACCTTTCTGATTTTTGTCATCAATTACAACACAGACTGCCTACCTGAACTGCTAAAAAAATGTCAATAGCTGCAAAAAAGGGAAACCTACGTTTCAATGACAAATTCATGTACAGTGAAAACAGCATTTTAATGTGTTATTATTACTTCTGTTAACAATCTTTGGATCTCAAGCAATGATAAGCCTCTATAATCCCTTTACGCATTTATTGCCTACAATATTGTTGAGCATATAATGAGATACTATTAAAGTTACCCAGGAGTATGGTATATTTTCTTTTAAATTAGAAAATTAATTCAAATGTAGTAGCGGAGCATTAAAGAGGAGCAAGAGGAATAAAACTTATATCTTTATTAACTGGTTGACTTGACAATTGACAAATGTTAGTGAGCAACTTGGATTGCATGGATTGAATATCATAGCAGATTATGGCCCTTCTTTATAGTATGATGATAAGTAACAAAAATGCTTCGACCAGAAACTGTACTGATGGATAGGTTGTGACTGAATATTTTTGTCCTCTGCAATGTTCTACGTTCTTGGTGTTCTCAACTCCAAGAAAAGCAAGAAAAAGAGTCATGGAATTGTGCTCCATTTAACTTTAGGTCTGCAGATTTATGTTTATGATATAGCTCAATAATTAAACTATGTGCCTAATTTGTCCATTCAGTCCGTACAAATAGACCATTACGTCCACAACCAGTTATTTAGTTCTTTTTGATGATTAACTGTTTTTGTTATTTACATTTATTCACTTAAAAAATCAGCCTAAATTATCCTTGCAATTTACAGTGATTCTGAGATGAAGTTTATTTATTCTTATGGAATAGGTATTTGATTTCTTGTCTTGCAAAAGCTGTATTCAAATAAGGGAATAAATTGTCATTGTTATAGCTGTGTCTCATTCATTCATGAATGCTCTAACCAAAGGTAATTCTTTTGCTAATTGTCTACTGATGCTTTTGAACATTATTTTAGGCAGCTTTATAATTAGTGGTTTACCATTCTTTTCCTCACCCAGAACAAGAATCAAACCCTTGCTGTTGATATTCAGAGCCACATATATGCCATCCAGCGAACCAGAACCCTATTGCACTGCCTGTCCATGAACTAAATTTCACCTTAAAGGTTGATTACTTTTCAGTGTTCCTTGAGGCTCACGGCATGTGTTTGAAATTGCATACATTCTGAAACCTTCAAAGAACCCAGCTGGCATTTTGTAGTACTCTTCAGCAGACAGAAAAGACCCCCTATATTGAATATCATCTGATTGTAGATCATTTGGTAATATGGCTAACATTTAACTTATTTTGGAGAATGCCTGATTTCTTTGTACTCCTCACTAAATCTAGAACCCAGTGAACCATCGACATCTTCCATAGCTTTTGAGGTGATCTCTTGTCAATGATGGGAATAAACTTCTTGTTATTTTAATGGCCAGTTGCTTCCAGACCAATCAGAATGAAAAGACCCTAACTGATGCTTGTTTTATCATATCCATCATAAATTATAATGTTCAGAAGGAACTCTTAAATGTTTTATACTTAATTTCAATTGCTAAAAATAAATGCTAAAGAGTTCATTTTGAAATGCATAAAACAGCACTAAGTAAAAGTAAACTTAAAAACCTGAACAGCCTAATCCTCTTTGTAATCAGTATATAATGTAGAGAGCATAGTGAGCACCTGTCCTTTGTTAGTTAACAACATTTCATCTTTTAAGTTTAACATTCTTTTATTTTATTGCAATCACTAGAAAAATAATAAGTTTTAAACAGACATATTAAACTTCAAGTGACCAGGCAATGTATTACATTAGAAGATATCACATTTTAAGACTTTGACGATAAAGACAAATTGAAATCAACATTAACTGGATATTATTTAGTTGGTAACTAATGCAATATACTACAAAAATGTTTTTTGCAAACTTAATACCAACAATATCTCCATTTACATATGCATTATGTCACTGAAAGATAGTCTTGTTTTAACACCTCAAACTCTTCCTGGCTTAATAGGATCTCTACTCCCTGTTCCAGCATCTTGAATCTTCCAGTATCATTTTAAACAAAGTTCCCCTCATCTAACCCACTGTAGCATGAAATCCACTTTGTGATTCTGTGGTAATTAACTTTCTGCAATGCTTGTTTCCTTTAACATGGGATCCTTCCACACCAGCCTTTTGAGAGGCGATTAACCCAAAATTAATCCTTTGTTTTCCAATTTGACATAGCAGAACATGCTGTAAATCATAACCTGGGTGACATCTCTCAATGTAACAGGGTCTAGACAGCAATATAGTCAGTTGCCACTTCCTTTGTGTCAAGGTATTAAGAGAAGAGGTCAATCATTTATAACTGAGATGTGGACACCCCATTTCTGAACACAGTTATGGTTGGGAATGACAGGTTTTTGGTATTAGGTAGAATTGAGGGGTATGAAGCAATGAGAACATGGAGTCCAAGGTTAAGATCAGCCATGGTCATATTGAATGTTGGAGGAGCTTCGAGGAGCCATATTATCTACTTCTCCAACTTGTGTTATTTGTATCTGTCTTAGATATAAGTTTCAGTTTGAATTTCCTTCTCCTTTACAATTAGCACAACTCACAATTAGCTTGGCTCTGGACAGATCATGTAGACGTTCCCATCCCAATCTCTAAATTACTCTATTTTATCTTGAATTAATGAAGACAGGTTAAAACTGAACTGTCTTTTATAATCCAGCATTCACAACTTAAGACTGTGTTTGTTCTGTGATACTTTGTCCATTAATGTGTGATTTCTTGCTTCACTATTTATTTGTTCTTGCATATTTATGCATTGAACTGCCAAATGGAACATGTTATTACTTAAAATAATTTACTGAATACTTGTACACTGTGTGGGATGAATTTGACAAGGCTTGTAAAAAGTGAAGTGTTTGCAGAGTACAAAGACAGCATGATTGGAATTAGAGGGCACTAAATAAATATGTAAACCCAAATTCATATTAATTTAAACCTGCACTTTTTTAAAATGGCAAACTGTTACTTGACTGAACAAGCAGCAGGTTTATACTTCCTTCAATGTTTTTTACAGATTAGCAAGCCTGTAGGGAAATTACTAAGTACAACAAAGAGACAAAATAGCAGGAAATCATGTAAAAAAGTATTAAAATGCATACTTTGCATAAAATGCTTGTGTTTTCTCAATCCAATGGAGAATGGTAAATTCTTGTAAGGAAGGATTCATGATGGTGCCAAATAAAATGGGTATTGATTTTTGAATTCCATTGACTGACTGAATTTAATTCCTGCTGCTTTAATCAATTGAAATGGTTTTGATAAAATGACAAATTTTAATTTTCACCTATCTGGCAAGTTTAAAATATTAGAAATGAAACATCACCTATGATTATCAAGATTGGAAACAAAGCCCTCAGACATGGAAACCAGCTTCTATTTATACCAAATACAAAATTAATACTAAATTTATTTACTCAGAAAATAGTGAGCCTATGGAATTCTCTGCCATGGAAAGCAGTTGTAGCCAAAACTTGACATGTTATTAAGAAGGTATTGGACGTAGTTCAGAGAGCTAAAGAGATCAAAATGTATTGGGAGCAAACAGAAATTAAGTACACAGTTGGATGATCAGACATGCTCACAGTGAATGGAGGAACAGGCCTGAAGGGCTGAATGGCTTATTCCTGCTCCTATTTTCTATGTCTATGTTTTAAGGAATTTGTTTTGGTAGTGCAGGGAGATAGATTTTTAACTGCAGTTAAAATCATTCGAGAAAGTGTTCTCTTGGCTTCTCAAGTAGGGAAAATCCCCAGTAATGAAATTGAATAAAAAGAAACATCATCACAACAGGAACTCAAAGGACAACTGTAATGTTAGCTATTGCTGATGGTTGGAGACATCAATTCGCAACTGTTATTCCACAACAAACTCTGATACCTTAAAGGCATCAAAAATTTTAAACTCTATATTCCTTTAATTTTCCTTCTTAATGAGTATTCTTTCACACAAAAACTTTATAATTGGCTCCTTACTGTTACAGTGGACATTGGTTAAGTATATTTTTATTCACAAGAGGTATAATCTTGTATTCAAAAAGAACAGTGACATGGTGGCTCAGTGGTTAGCATTAATGCCTCACTGCACCAGGGACCCGAATTCGATTCCAGCCTCGGGCTTTGTGTGGAGTTTGCATATTCGCCCTGTGTCTGTGGGTTGCGTCGGGTGCTCTGGTTTCCTCCCACAGTCCAAAGATGTGACGCCAGGTGAATTGGCCATACTAAGTTGCCATAGTGTTAGGTGCATTAATCAGAGGGTAATACTTGTGGGTGGGTTACTCTTCAGAGAGTCAAAGTGGACTCCTTGGGCCAAAGGGCCTGTTTCCACACTATAGGGGATCTAAAAAAACATAAAATCTTTGTTGCAGCTTAACGGAGAGGTTGAAAGGGCGTAACTAAGGGAGCAAAGAGAAAGCAACTTGACTAATTTAAATCTGATACTGAAAGCCAAACTTACTCTGAGGATCCCCTAACCTAATGTTTTTTTTCTCATTGTCTCTGACTTCTGATCATATCTTGTCCAAACTCCTCTCACCAATGAGACCTACCTCCTGATTTTACTAAACTGCTGACAACTCAACATTTGTGCTCAACCACCCATTTTTTATGAAGTCAAAAATCTACACTCTGGATGCTCTGTAACCTTTGAATATTAATGCATGTAAACACCTTCTGTCCTTGTACATTCTTTAGTCCATTTTGCCTCTCCCTATCACTTCAGTCAGAATATATCACATCACACCTTTCTGTACTAAATTCTATTTGGCACATCTACCCATTCTATACCCTATCTATGTTCTATTGCAGTCTTTGGTATCATCTTCAACGTCAAAGCCACCTTGAATTTTTGTATCTTCAGTGAAGTTTGAAATTTTACCCTGTATTTCAGTATGCAAATTTTATTCATAGGATTTGGGCATCAGGGTTGGTCCAGCATTTATTGTCCAACCCTAATTGCCCAGAGGGCTATTAAGAATCAACCACATAGAATCATATGTAGGTTAGGATGCAGTTTATTTCTCTAAAGGGCATTAGGGAACCAATTTTTTTTTTAGCCCCTGACAATGGTTTCTTGACCATTATTAGATTCCTAATGCCAGATTTTTACTGAATTCAAATTCCACCATTTGCCATGGCAGGATTCAAACCTGGGTCCCCAGAACACTACTTGGGTCTCTGGATTAACAGTCCTGTGATAACACACTTGGCCATTGCCTCCTACTGAACCATGGATACACCATTACTTAACATCCTTCTACCTAAAAAAACAATCATTTGTCATACTTTTCTTCAACTGATCTGATATTTATTCTGTTTTTAACATCTACTGTGGACCAATGCTTTGTCACTTCTCTACAACTATTACCACTTCCTTTGCGCTTTGTCCATGGCACAGTTTATTTTACTTTTCCCC
Organism: Chiloscyllium punctatum; assembly: GCF_047496795.1. Classification (NCBI taxonomy): domain Eukaryota; kingdom Metazoa; phylum Chordata; class Chondrichthyes; order Orectolobiformes; family Hemiscylliidae; genus Chiloscyllium; species Chiloscyllium punctatum. The sequence goes on along the minus strand of NC_092746.1, from coordinate 84,600,633 downwards.
CTGCCACACCTTTTCCTTCACTTCCCATTATTCAACCTGCCTCAACACCTTAAAGCCATCAAGTTTCCAACTCTCTTCAGATCCTAAGAGTCCTACTGGAAATGAAACATTAACTTGTTTTCTTACTCCATGGATTCTGCCAGACATGTGTTTCTCCAGCACATTCTGCTTTATTTTTCACAACGTGCTATTTTCTGAAATTGATACAATTTCAATTCCATGCTGACACTGGCTTATACTCTGTGTTTCAATTTTGTTGATGAGCCTTTGGTATGGTATTTTGTCCAAGGCTTTCTTAAAATCTATGGACAACATCTATTACAGTGCCTTCATTAAATATGTCTCTTATCCCATCAAAAAAATTAATTAAGTTAGTTAAGCATGATCTAGTTTTATCAAATCTATTAAACTCTTGTTAATTAATATACCTTTCATTATTAATTGTTGATTCCCCCACCCGTGATTGTTATTTCGAAGACCTTAGATTAACTAAGGTTTTAAATTAACTAGCCTGTAACGAGTAGGAATGCTCCTTCTCAAATGAGTGTGTCATTTTCCAACATGTCATTCCTATCAATTTTCAATCAATACATTACTTCTACCATCTCTATTTCTGCCAATATTTTGTTAACAGCACCCAAACAAAACATTCATTAAGCCTTGCCTTGCTCTTCTAAACATGCATTACCAGTTTACTATTTAAAAATCAGTAGAACATATTTTAGAACCATTAATATCCTTGAATATGTTAAGAGTTCACCTTTTATTATTTTTTAATCCATGATTCCATTGTTGTCACTACAGAAAGTTCACACATGGCTATTTGAGGCTTGACTCTCATCAACTTTATTCAGTTAAAAATCACACAATACCAGGTTATAGTCCAACAGGTTTATATGTGGAAGCATATTCATGATCTATCCTTGGAAAAATGAGATACAATTTCAAAATTTGTAAATTGCATGAAACGTGGGATCATTGCAAGCTATGAGAACAGTAGTGATAAACTTCAGAAGGACATAGACCATACAACCATAGAACAATAAAATACCATGCAAACTGTGCCACTTGAATAAAGCTGAATAAAGCTAGTGCTTCCAAATAAACCTGTTGGACTATAGACTGGTGCTGTGTGAATTTTAACTTTGTTCATCCCAGTCCAACACCAGCTCCCCCACATCAACTTTATTCAGCACATTTGTGTGTTTATATACATGCAAACAGTCCTTCTTAGTCTGCTCCTATTTAATAAGGAACTATTGCCTTCTGTAGTACTATCCAATGCATTTACTTTTTTATACATTGTATTCCTCCTTTTCTGATTTTATATGCTGGTGCCCAATCCCTGTGCCAATTTAGTTTAAATCCTGCTCAGCCTTACTGATGCACCTTACCACAACCATCAGTGCTCAATTATTTGGATTTCCATATTTGAATCCCTCTGGTTTCCATCCCTGCTAAAGCATCAAAGCTTTAGCAAAGTCACAAATTACATAGTTGGTGACGGTGACAAAGGAAAAGCATCCCACCTCATCTTTATTGATCTGCTGCAGCCTTTAACTTTATTGTCCTTCAATCTTCCTTTGATATGACGCTGCTGCGAGAGGGCTGAAGAAGTGAAATCTTAATCTTATTCTGAAAAAAATTTAAAGATATACCCAGCAATTATAAGACAATCAGTTTGAGGGCCATAGTGGGAAAGCATCAAGTTAAAGGTGAATTGCAACTAACTCAATTGAGTTTTTGACAAAGCTAATATGTTTGATGAGGGTGATATAGTGATGTTATGTACATAAACTTCCTAAAAGTCTTTTGACGAAGGGGCTCTATCAGCTGAGTGACAGGAAAGAAAAGTACAGTCATGATGTACATTTGTTTTTTAGATTGTAGAAAGCTGTACAGTTAATTCCTCATGAGTCTTTGGAGGACCATGTTTTTTCTTTATATATATTCGAGATCTATCCTTGGATATGAGTTACAATTTAAAAATTTGTAAATGACATGAAACTTAGGAACATTGCAAGCTGTGAGAGCAATAATGATAAACTTTAGGAGGACATAGACCATAGAACCACAGAAGAGTTACAGAACAATAAAAATCCACACAAACCATTGTGCCTGTGCCATCTGAATAAATTAACTACCCATTCTAATTACATCTGCTAGCATTTGATATGTAGTCTTGCATGTTACAACATTTCAGGTGGAGATTCAGGTTTGTTTTAAAGGCAACTAAGGGTGAGTAATAAATACTGGCCCAATCGGTGATGTTCACATTGCATGAATGATTTTTTTAAAATGTTGTGAGTTTGCACCTCAGCTACCAAACTGGGTAGCAAATTCTGGATGTGCACTGTTGATGAAAAGATTTTTTCCCTCATTTCCCCTGAAATCCTTCAACCAGTTACCTTCAATCTGTGCCCTCTACTAGGGGAAACAGGTCTTCCCTGTCCATTCTATCCAAATCCCTCATTATTTTGTACACCTTGATTAAGTTACTGTCAGTCTCCTCTGTTCTGAGGAAAACAACCCTAGCTTACTCTATGATTAAATTCCCTACAGTGCGGAAACAGGCCCTTCGGCCCAACAAGTCCACACTAACCCTCTGAAGAGTAACCCAGCCAGACCCATTCACCTACTCCCTACTAATGCACCTATGGGCAATTTAGCATGACCAATTCACTTAACCCGCACGTCCTTGGACTGTGGGAGGAAACCGGAGCACCTGGAGGAAACCCATGCAGACACGGGGAGAATGTGCAAACTCCACGCAGACAGTCGCCTGAGGCTGGAATCGAACCCAGGTCCCTGGCACTGCAAGGCAACAGTGCTAACCACTGAGCCGCCCCTACAGTGTGGAAACAGGCCCTTCGGCCCAAACAGTCCACACCGACCCTCCGAACAGTAACCTACCCAGACCCATACTAATGCATCTAACACTATAGGCAATTTAGCATGACCAATTCACATAACCTGCACATCTTTGGACTGTGGGAGGAAGTCCACACAGACACGGGGAGAATGTGCAAACTCCACACAGACAGTTGCTCCTGGGACCCTGGAGCTGTAAGGCAGCAGTGCCTACCACTGAGCCACCATGCCGCCTATGTTTGTTCATAACTACGATTTTCAAGACCTGGCAAGATTCTTGTAAATCTCCTTTGTATTCTTAAACAATATGTCCTTCTAGTAATGTGATCAATAGAACTGTAACAAAACAAAAGGTATGGCATAACCAAAGTTTTATATAGTTCCAGCATTACATCTCTGTTCTTTTATTCAAAATCTTGCCCAATGAAGGAAAGCAAGCTGTCTTTACCACCTTATTTACTTACCTTACCACCTTAAGGGACCAGTGGGCATACACTCTAAAGTCTATCACATCATTTACCTCTTTCAAACCAATACCCCCGCCTACCCTCATAAATTGTGTATTCCATTGCCTTAGATTCAATTTGTCTCTTTTCCACCCACTCAACCAAATAATTAATATCTCTTTGTAGTTGACAGCGTCTTCACTATCACCTGCCATTTTTATTTCATCTGAAAACTTCTCAATCATTTGAGTATAAATTTTAATTGCAAGGGACCTAACACCAAGCCCAATAGAACACTGCTGGAAATGTTTTCCATTCATAAAAAACCTCAGTTGATGCTGGGACCATTTTGTTTACTGGAGCACAGGAGTTTGAGAGTTGCCCTGATAGAAGTTTATAAAATAATAAGAGGTATAAATAAAATTAATGGTAAGTGTCTTTTCCCTCAGTGGGGGGGTGGGGGGGAATGCATTTCAAGATTAGGGGACATATTTTTAAGGTGCGAGGACAGAGATTTAAAACAAGACCTGAGGGGCAAATGTTTTACACAGAGGGAGGTTTACATCTGGAATGAACTTCCTGAGGAAGTGGTGGATGTGGGTGCAATTACAACATTTAAAAAACATTTGGATAGTTACATGAATAGGAAAGGTTTGGAGCAATATGGGTCAGGAGCAGGCAGGTGGGACAAGTTTAATTTGGGATTAAGTTCAGCAAGGACTGGTGGCACTGAAGCGTCTGTTTCCATGCTGTATGACTTTATGATCTATGACCTTTGTTTCCTGTCACTGGGCCAATTTTGAGTCTAACTCACCACATTCCTCTATCTCCCAGGGCTTTAAATTTTCCTAACTTTCTGCCACAGCTGACAGGCTGGTGGAAGACATAGCCATCAGGCCCCTGAACTTTAATGCAGAGAAGTAAGAAGTCACATATTTTGGTTGGAAGCAACATAAAATTTATTATCAGGATGATATGCTATGGTGCCACATCCAAATCACATAATAAACCTAGGCAGATATGACTATTCATCTGTATCCCACAGGGCTGTATATAATCAGGACATCATGCAGATGCTCAATGTCAAAATGAGGAAGTTAGTTTTTGTTGTATTTTTGACAGAGAATATGTAGAAAGAAAAATATGCAATGGTTAGACAAACTTCTGCAACTAGAAAAATCCCTCACTTGTTACTGACTTTAAGTGTTGTCAAATGCAAGTTTGCTAAACTGACCTTTACAGAGATGGAAATTTGTACAATACTGTATCTTAAAATTCATCATAAAACATTAATTTTATAGTTTTTCACAGTAAAAATGTAGTTCAAATTATTTTCAATGTCTCGAGGAAGCAACAGATCTTATTTAAAATTGCAGCATAAAACTACAGCAATACATTTCACAATAATAATCCAACTCTGGTTAATTTTCCTTTCTAACTGAGCCAAAACTGTGTTGTTTTTACATAATAGCTTTGTTGAGACTGAGATGTTTTGTATAATTAGAATAAAGTGAAGACATCTCTATGGAATTCCTTCTAATCTCAGACTCTTAGCAATGAATCACCTTACTTTTCAGTGTCACAAACTTTTATAGACCTTATTGCTATTGTTTCTTTTATTTCCTTTCAATAGGCCATTAACATCATTGTCACATTCCTGCATTTACACATCAACTGATGTGCGTTCTTTCTCTGGAAAACTTGCATCACCTGGGTATCTGAGAGAAATTCCAGTTCTTCTGGAATTCTTCTAGATAAATTGGCTCCTTTTAAAATACAAATCCGTTTGGTCTGGGAGAAAGACATCCACACATGAGGGATTTTTGAAAAAAACCTTATAACCAAACAAGGAGGGGTAAGTGAATAAAGAGGGGAGCTAGTTTATCCCACCTCACACTGGAATGTATTTGGGGTATCCTGTCTGGAACCATAACCAACTGAGAAACCTCACCCAAGGGTTGGTTGTAACATCAGTTTAGTTTGGAATTCAAGCTTAGCTTAGCTTGATTGTAGCCCTACCCAGTTTAGAATTAAAGCTAAATATTCGACACAGTAAAAAAGACAAAGAAGCAATTCAAAAATGAAAAGAAAAATTAGTAAGGATTATTATATATTTCTTGCTATCATTACAGGAAGCATTTGTGCATGATTCTGAGCAGTGACATTTTCTTTATTTTGCAGCTAAGAATATCAGGGCATTTATATTCCCTAGCTAGCATTCACCTTCCATTTCTGGTGTCAGCTTTGGCTCAGCTGGTAGAAATCTCACTTGTGAGTCAAAAGATTTATGTTCAAGTTCAACTTGAAAGGCTGGAGCACGTTTAGGCCACCACTCCAGTGCACTGCTGTGGGAGTGCTGTGTGCACTGATCAAAGAAAAGCACAGAGATTCTGTCTCTGGTGTCCTGGACAACAGTAATTCCTCAACCAATACTTGGTAGTTATTATTTTATTCTTTATGAAGCTTTGCTTTGTGCAAACAGATGATTGTTTTTCCCACAATACAACAGTAACTATACTTCAAAAATATTCCATCAGCTTTAAAGTATTTTGGAACATCCTAAGATTGTCAATCTGTTTTGCCACGAATCTCATTCGGATATATTTGTGGACAAAATCTGTTCATGATGCAACTGGCAGCTGATTTTGTAAAAGACTATCACTGAGTATCATTACATTCTTGTTATCATTCTTAAGAAACAAATACTGCAACCACCTTTGTAGGCCATCTAAGCTGTCTGATATTTGTTGTAATGCCAATCAGTTAAGGCTTTGAGTCTATGGTAGTGAACATGCTCTTGATTTCTTATGGCTATTCTCATAGTTATACATGATCCAACAGTTGTGAGAAATTTAAAGTGACACTGTATTTGGTTTCTGCCTTCATCTTGTGTATATTGCTTTGTTTACTTAATATTTTTGAAGCAGATTAATAAAGTTCACCTTCTGGCCAGCTCAGTCTACTGGTTTATTGGCTTCAGGTTAACTATGATGATACATTTGCGACTAAGTAGCATGGACAGCATGTTGCATTGAGAGGTCACAAATGAGAAGCTGGTGATTCAAAGTGCAAACAATGTAGAACAAAAGACATTAAAACTTATTTACACAAAGCTATGAGGTTGTACTTCTGAGGATGGTGGTTGAATCATCCTTGTTCAATCATGTGTTTCTTACTGTGAATAGAACTGCACATAGTACTCCAGCTGTGGTCCAATTCGTATTTTATACAGATCCAATATAGCCTCTCAGCTTTTATTTTCTGTGTGTCGGCTAATCAGGATGAATATTGTATACGCCTCCTTGCCCATAATAGCCACATTCCAGGATCCAACATGCACAACAAAGTACCTCTATTCCTGTACAGTTCTCAGTATCTTACCACTCTTGCCTTGTTAGCCTTCCATAAATGCATTACCTCATACATACCTTGATTCAAATTTATTTGCTACTATCTCACCCATCTATCTAATCTATTTATATGTTTCCTCAGCATTTAGCTTTAGAGTCAGAGTTAACCACAGCAAAAAAGGAGGCAATTTAGCCCATCAAGTCCTTGCCGGCTTTCTGCTCAATCTTTGTAGTTATATTTAGTCCACCTGTTTGGTCATATTATGCACATCTCCAGGTTAGTTGAGACATGAACCTGCACCTCTTGGCCTAGATACAGAGACACTACCATTGCACCACAGATCCTTTCTACCCTGCAGTTCATTTCTTTCAAGTGCCTATCCAAATTCCTTTTAAAATATTTGTTTCTGCTTCCACCACTGTTGTGGGTAGTGAATTGAAGGTCATTAGCATTCACTGTGTAAAATTTTTCCTCCTAAGTTTATCTCTGCAGCCCTTGCACAAAACCTTAAATCTGTATCTTCTCGCCCTTAGTATTGTCAATTAATTGAAACTATATTTCACAATGTACCTTATACAAACTTGTCATAATCTTGTACACTTCCATTATATCTCCCCCAATTTCCTTTGCTTCTCAATTATCAAGTATATGGCCTATTTTTGTATTGTTTTCAAACATTTTCATTGTATGCCTACATTCAAGTCCAAAACTTTGAAACATGTCACAAAAAAGGGACGTTAGTTGTGATTGTACAGAAATCCACTAGAAATAACTTTCCAGTTACAAAAACATCTATCAAGAACATAAGACCATCAGGAATAGGAACAGGAGTTGGCCATTTGGTCCCTCAAACCTGTTCTGCCATTTAATAGGATCACGGCTAATCTGATACTTCTCACATCCATTTTCTTGCCCTTTCCATATAACCTTAGATTCCTGATCAATAGGGAAATCAATCTATTGACAGTTCTCAAGAAGATCACTAGACCTGAAACATTAACTCTGCTTTCACTCCACAAATGCTGCCAGATGTGCTGAGTTTCATAGAATCCCTACCATGCAAAAGCAGGCCATTCAGCACTTTGCGTCCACACTGACCCTCTGCAGAGCATTCCACCCAGACCCACCCTATCTCTGCAAAAACCTTTTACCCGAAACATCAATTTTCTTGCTCCTCGGTTGCTGCCTGACCTCCTATCCCATCTAGCCTGTACACTGCAGGGCAATTTAGCATGGCCAATCCACCTAACCTGCACATCTTTGGATTGTGGGAGGAAACATGAGTACCTGGAGGAAACCCACATAGACAGAGGGAGAATGTGTAAATTCCACAAAGACAGTCCCCTGAGGATGGAATCAAACCTAGGTCTCTGGCACTATGAGACAGTAGTGCTAACCATTGAACCACCATGCCACCACATGGTCCAGAATTTTCCTGCAGTTTCTGATTTTTACCATCCACAGTTCTGAGTGGTTTATCTTTTATCTATTGACAATTATTTTCTTCTTATTTATAAGTGAATTTGGCACACAACATTTTTTTTAAGATTAGATTAGATTCCCTAGAGTATGGAAACAGTCCATTCGGCCCAATGAGTTCACAGCGACTCTCTGTAGAGTCACCCACCCAGACCCTTCCCCGACATTTACCCCTAACTAATACACCTTACACTATGGGGGATGCTGCCTGACCTGCTGTGGCTTTTCCAGCAATACATTTTCAGCTCTGATCTCCAGCATCTGCAGTCCTCACTTTCTCCAAGCAAATTAGCATGGCCAACCTAACCTGCACATCTTTGGACTGTGGGAAGAAACTGGAGCACCCGGAGGAAACCCACGCAGACATGGGGAGAATGTGCAAACTCCACACAGACAGTTGTCCACGGCTGGATGTGAACACGGTCCCTGGCGTTGTGAGGCAGTAGTGCTAACTGCAGCCACCATGCCGTCCCAATGATCTCATGGACTTGTACTTTATGACCAGATTATATATGAGACCTTGTCAAAAGCCTTGCTAAAATTCAACAGACTAATCAAATGCATTACCCTCATCAATCTCACTTGTTATTTCTTCAAGAACATATTTTTAAAATACTGGACCATTCCTTAAATAGTGCTGACTGTCTTCTCACAAGGAAAAACATCTGTGTGAGGTTAGTGGATGATTAGTGCCTGTCGAATTGCACCCGAGCAGCACTTTCAAAAGGTGACAGAGGGAGGAAATTTAGAATGCTATTTAACTATGCATTAAAGGATATTACCTACTTTTGTCATTGTAATTTTATAATGGAAACACTGGAAATGGGTCGATGAAGAGAATAAAAAATTCAGTTGCTTATGATGTTTAGGACAATTATTTTATTTCATAGGAATTCCAGAACAATCCTACAGAGTTGATACTTGTACTTTGTAGGATAATCAATGGAAATTGTGCAAACAATTGACTGGAGATGGTTAGAGGAGAATGAAGGTTAAAAATTAAAGAGAGAATTCTAGCAGAAGAGCTACTTTCCTACCCCTTTTCCCTCAATCTTAAATGTTGACTACCTTAGTGGAGTTTCCAAAACTTTACTGAGTTTCTGAGTTTATTAAACTCATTTGAGATACATTTTACTAAGATCACAATCACAGCAACATTTTTTTGCATGTCACATGAATACTTTGAAAAGAGTGTAGAAGTGTGCTCAGTGTTGTTGTCATGCCTTTAACCTTATCGTACAAAATATTTGAAATGTTTTGGTTTTATTAATGTTGATTACTTTCGTCAATTTACAGCATTGTTCTTTAAACCATTTTCCGAACTAAAGCATTGATATCGACAACTGAAGAGCTGTTTTCTAGAAATACATCTGTACTTAACACTAGCATTTAAATATATTTTCTTATTCAAAGCTGTGGCTTAAAAATAATTTGTGTTTGGTTTGAAAAAAGGGCTGCAGTCATCTTATTAGGAGGTGATGTATTGCAATTTATGTTTTAAATACATCCAACTCAATTATTTCAAAACAATGGAGAACAGTTTGAGATAATACATGTGCTAAGCAGTGTGAAATCTCAAATGTTTAGAACTTACAAAGGAAAGAAGGTCATTCTTCATATATAATTAAAGGAAAGAGTCCAGAGGGCAAATGAGCAACTCTGCTTTAATGTCACAAAAGCTACAGGCTATATATACTGAAAATTTGAAACCTAGAGTAGAAATAGTCAAAACACTCAACAGGTGAGGCATCTTATAATATTCTTGCATTTTGCAGATCTGTAGAACTTTGCTTTCACATTCTCCATCATATTAGCCTAGCATTATTCCACTAAGTTGGTTACATGTTCTAATCTTATTCTACTTTCCTCTGGCTACTCATGTGACTCATACTTCAGCTCTAGTAAATGAACAGCATGATTGATGGTACATGAAATTTAATGTCAATAAGTGTGAAATACACAGTGAGTAAAAATAGTGAGATGCCTACTCACTGTTAAAGTTGCCAACCCTTCTAGGCTGTCCAATGGTTTCCTAGAATGGATAATTAACTTTCTGGATACTTGAGGAAATAAAATACTTGAAGTTCAAGTTTGCAGCTGGAAAGAGCAAATGTCAATGAAACGTGATACAAACTCCAACAGTAGAGTATAACTCTGCAGAGATTATTTTGTAAGAACATATATGAAAGCAGGAATAGTATTTGTGTATTTGAAAGCTCAATAAACCATTTATTACTGAAGGAGATGTAATATCCTGCACTAAACAAATTAATGAGGTAGAAAGCAGTTAGTGGTAAATAGATTAAACTCTGTTAGAGGATTGGTGACTTCATACACTTGTACAGTTGTCTTGTGGATAAGAAAATCTTCTCAGAAACACAATGTATCTAGAACATAGAACATAGAACAATACAGCGCAGTACAGGCCCTTTGGCCCTCAATGTTGCGCCGATCCAAGCCTACCCAACCTACACTAGCCCACTATCCTCCATATGCCTATCCAATGCCCATTTAAATGCCCATAAAGAGGGAGAGTCCACCACTGCTACTGGCAGAGCATTCCATGAACTCCTGACTCGCTGAGTAAAGAATCTACCCCTAACATCTGTCCTATACCTACCACCCCTTAATTTAAAGCTATATCTTTAGACCTTCCAGAGGAAACTCCAACATGGTCTTTGTTACCAGCAAATCTAAGAAAAACGTCAAGAACAACACAAAGGTATATTCCATCATACTGGACTCAAATCATTCGTGATGAAGGGCTTTTGCCCAAAACGTCGACTTTCCTGCTCCTCGGATGCTGCCTGACCTGCTGTGCTTTTCCAACACCACACTCTCGACTGAAAACATTAACAGATGTACATTTAAAAGAGGAAAGACAAGTGGAGTGCTGAAGAGCTTTAGAGAAGAAATCACACAGCTTGAGGCCTTGGTTTCCGAAGGCACAGGTATCTGTGCTCGAATAATTAAAATCAGGGAAGCTCAAGAGTATACTTCAATACTCTGAATCATTAGATATCAGCCCATTCTCCAGGCTTTGGTAGCTGTAAAAGGAGTCCCTTGTATAAAATTTGTAGGTAATGATCCAAGACTCCACATCAAAAAGCATGATTACAAAAATGTCTAGATGGCTTTGATGAGGACCTGCAGAGTTTGAAGCACTTTCACAATAAACTATTGTTGTTTCTTCCCCTCTTACCTGTGTCTCACATACTTGATTTTTCCCCCACTTCTCTTAATTGCTCAAAGTGCCTGAGTAACTCATTAAATGATTCCAGGATTATCTTCTATTTAGAAGTCTCTTCTACCCAATGATGTGCAGTTTTTAATATTTAATTTTAAGTTAATGGTGCAGGACTTGGATCAATCAATTTTTGTTGTTGTAAGCAATGGAAATAAGTCTGATAGATTGAATTGAGTGTCAGAACAGTATTGAGGGGCTGAATGGCTGTTTCCTAGTTCCTAGTAGGCTCTAACTAGTTCTAATGTAGATAGGCCAATTAGAGGGAAGGCCATATTGGATTTGGTGCTTGGCAACAAACCATGTCAGGTGTCAGATCTCTCAGTGGGAGAGCATTTCAATGATAGTGATCACAACTCCCTGATCTTTACTGTAGTCATGGAGAGGGTGAGGAGCAGATGATATGGAAAAGTATTTAATTGGGGGAGAGGGAATTACAATGCTATTAGGCAGAAACTGTGAAGCATAAATAGGGAACAGATATTCTCGGGAAATGCATGACAGAAATGTGGAGATTGTTTAGGGAGCATTTGCAAGTGCTGGATAGGAAAAGAAGGGATGGTATGGTGAAGGACCTTTGGATGATACAAAATGTGGACCATCTAGTCAAGAGGAAGAAGGACGCTTACCTAAGGTTGAGGAAGCAAGGATCAGACAGGGCTTGAGAGGGTTACAAGGTAGCCAGGAAGGAACTGAAGAATGGACTTGGGAGAGCTGGAAGGGGGTATGAGAAAGCCTTGGTGGGTAGGATTTAAGGCAAACCGAAAGTGTTCTACACTTACATGAGGAACAAGAGGGTGGCCAGTGTGATGGTAGGTCCAATGAAGGACAGTGAAGGGAACTTGTACCTGGAGTTGGAGGAGGTAGGGTAGGTCCTTAATGGATACATCGCTTCAGTCTTCACTAGTGAGAGGGAACTTTGTGAGGACAGCGTGAAACAGGCTGATACGCTCAAACATGCTGATGTTAAGAAGGAGGATGTACTGAAACTTTTGAACAGTATAAGGATAGATAAATTCCCTGGGCCAGATGGGACATATCCAGGATTACTGTGGGAAGTGAGGGAAGAAATTGCTGCACCTTTGGATGATCTTTGCATCCTCACTGTCCACTGAAGTAGTGAGAGATGATTGGAGGGTGGCAAATGTTATTCCCTTGTTCAAGAAGGTGAATAGGGATAATCCTGGGAGTTATAGACCAACCAGTATTATGTTGGTGGTGAGCAAATTATTGGAGAGGATTCTGAGAGACAAGATTTATGATTATTTGGAAAAGCATAGTTTGATTAGAGATAATCAATATGCTTTGTGAAGGTCAGATCATGCCTCACATGCCTTGTTGAATTCTTTGAGGATGTGAAGGTAGATGTGGCATATATGGATTTTACCAAGGCTCCCCATGGTAGGCTCATTCACAAAGTAAGGAGGCAAGGGATACAGGGAAATTTTGTTGTCTGGATACAGAATTGGCTGACCTGTAGAAGACAGAGGGTGATAATAGATGGAAAGTATTCAGCCTGGAGCTCAGTGACCAGTGGTGTTCCACAGGGATCTGTTCTGGGATCTCTGCTCTTGTGATTTATATAAATGACTTTGATGAGGAGTGGAAGGGTGGGTTTGTAAGTTTGCCGATAACATGAAGGTTAATGGAGTGGTAGATAGTGTGGCGGGCTGTTAGAGGTTGCAACTGGACATTGGCAGGATGGGCTGATAAGTGACAGATGGAGTTCAACCTGGAAAAGTGTGAATTGATTCATTTCAAAATTGAATGTAGAATACAGGGTGAAAGCAGGATTCTTGGCAGTGTGGAGGAACAGAGGGATCTTGTGGTTCATGTTCATAGATCCCCCAAAATTGCCACCCAGGTTGATAGCGTTGTTAAGAAGGCATATGACATGTTGGTTTCAATTAGCAGGGAGATTGAGTTTAGGAGCCGTGAGGTTATGCTGCAGCTCTGTGAAGCTCTTGTTAGACCACACTTGGAATATTGTGTTCAGTTCTGGTTGCCTCATTATAGGAAGGATATGAAAGCTAGGGCTTTTCTCGTTGGAGTGAAGAAGGATGAGAGGTGACTTGATAGAAGTGTACAAGATGAGATGCATAGATAGAGTGAATAGCTAGAGACTTTTTCCCAGGGCGGAAATGTTTATCACAAAGGGGTATAATTTTAATGTGCTTGAAGGAAGGTTCAAGGGAGATGTCAGAAGTTGGTTCTTTACAGAACGTGGTGGGTGTGTGCTGTGCACTGCCAGCAGTGGTAGTGGAGTCAGATACATTAGGGACATTTAAGTGACTATTGGCACATGGGTGATAGTAAAATGAAGAGTGTGTAGGTTAGTTTGATCTTAGAGTAGGATAAAAAATCAGCATGACATTGCGGGCCAAAGGGCCTATTCTGTGCTGTACTCTTCTATGTTTTAAGTAATCTGATGTTAAAAAACATCTTGCCCCTGTGTCATTCGAAGTGTTCTCAAAATCTTTCTGGAACTGATGCATGCTCTTCAAGTAAGTATGATAGAACTGGTAATCACAAAAAGTAGACACCAATGCCTTTTATTTTAATGGAGCTATGCCTGCGATTGCCATTTTTAATATATATTAAATTGATTGATTGGTAAAAGATTTATCAAAACAATGCCATTCAGCAATAGTACATAACATTTAAAACTATTACACATTATCCACTTTAATTTGTTTACAATTGTCATTTTCTAATTGTCGTCAGCCGGCAGGGTAACAGTTGAAAGAGGATTTGAAAGAACCATTGGGATTCTGAAAATACAATGTGAATGCTATATTTTAAAACTGTGCCTCTTACAGATTTTCCATTGTATTTAAGAAGCGACAAAGGCATCATCCTGGTTCTTATATTTGATCCCTCGTATTTAGGGGAGGAGGAAGACAACTTTTTGTGTCTGCAATGCAAATTTATAATTGCATTGTCATCAATTCATACTCATATTTGGCTTGTTTCTGTACATTTGATTTTTGGAAATTGAAATATAAGCATCCTCTTTGACAACCAGATGATAATTAAGCTTGAATGGACAAAACATTCTTTTGGAAACATGAGTTTATTCTCGTAAGTTTGGTGTTATTAATCATTTAAAGTTGTTAAATGACAGATTAATTATAAATACTCCCAATGTCAGCAGATTATTGCCCTGAATAATATGCTGCTCCTATAGAGTGATTATACATTACAACAATTTGGATTTGAAATGTTTTGAAATAGGCTGAGTATGTGGAGTCAATCTGGCTTTTGCTCTGAATGATGAATGCACGGCACCAAATGCTTGTTTGATATGCCATTTTCTATTTCTTTGGAATATTTAATTGGTCAGCAATAAAGTACATCCATGCAGCCATTAGAGTTGCACAAGCCAGATAACAGCCCTCAGATTCTTGTTTTTAATTGATGATCTCCAGTCAAGTTGATGTCAGATTTAACCTCAAATAATGATGAGTATTTTCAGCTTCACTATGTTTACAGCAGAATTAAGCTCACTAAGACCACAAGATATAGGAGCAGAATTAGACTGTTTGAGTCAGCTCTGCAACTCAATCGTGGTGGATAAGTTTGTTTTTTTTATTCATTCACAGGATGAGCTCAATGCTGGTTAGGCCAGAACTTATTGCCTATCACAGAGGGCAGTTAAGAGACAACCATATTGCTGTAGGTCTGGAGTCACATGTAGGCCTGATCAGGTAAAGATGTCAGTTTCCTTCCTTAAAGGACATTAATGACTCAGATGGGTTTTTCCAACAATCGACAATGGATTCATGGTCATCATTGCACTCTTAATTCCAGATTCGAACCCGGTTGCCCAGAACATTACCTAGGTTTCTGGATTAACAATTCAGTGATAATACCACTAGGTGATTACTCCTCCATTCATAACCCCATTCTTTTGCCTTCTCCCTGTAACCTTGACCCCTTACCAATCCTAAATACAGAGCTGAAAAATGTGTTGCTGAAAAAGCGCAGCAGGTCAGGCAGCATCCAAGGAGCAGGAGAATCGACGTTTCAGGCATAAGCCCTTCTTCAGGAATGAGGAAGGTGTGCCAAGCAGGCTAAGATAAAAGGTAGGGAGGAGGGACTTGGGGGAGGGGCGTTGGAAATGTGACATGCAGGTCCTTGGCCTCCTCCATCGCCAGACCATGGCAACACGACGCCTGGAGGAAGAGCCTAGGACCCCTCCAACCACAAGGGATGAATGCAGATTTCTCCAGCTTCCTCATTTCCCCTCCCCCCACCTTGTCTCCATCCCACCCCCCGGAATCAGCACCGCCTTCTTGACCTGTAATTTTCTTCCTGACCTCTCCGGCCTATCACCTTCACCTTAACCTCCTTCCACCTATCGCATTCCCAACGCCCCTCCCCCAAGTCCCTCCTCCCTACCTTTTATCTTAGGCTGCTTGGCACACCTTCCTCATTCCTGAAGAAGGGCTTATGCCCAAAACATCGATTCTCCTGTTCCTTGGATGCTGCCTGACCTGCTGCGCTTTTCCAGCAACACATTTTTCAGCTCTGATCTCCAGCATCTGCAGTCCTCACTTTCTCCCAATCCTAAATACACTCAATGACTTGGTCTCACAGCCCACAACAACAATGATTTCCACAGATTAACCACCACCTTGTTGAAAAGATTCTCCTCAAGTCAGTTCTAAAGGGCCATCCCTTCACTTTGAGGCTGTGCCCTTGGAATCTTGTCTGTCCTACTACTGGAAACATCTTCTGCACATTTACTCTAGCCAGGTCTCTCAGTATTCTGTATGTTTCAATCAAATGCCCCCTCATCCTTCTCAACTCCATCGAGTACCGATCCAGAGTTTGAACCGATTCTCATATGATACACTCTTCATTGCCAGCATCATTCTTGTAAACCTGCTATAGACTCCCCCAATGCCAACACATCCCTCATAGATTTGAGGCCCAAAACTGATCACAATATTCCAAATGCAGTCTGACCAGGCCCTTTTTCAGCCTCAGCAGTACATCTCTGCTCTTGTATTCTAACCATCTTGAAATAAATGCTAACATTGCATTTGCCTTCCCAACTGCTAATGAACCCACATGGTAACCTTAAAAGAGTCTTGAATTAGGACTCCGAAGTAACTTTGTGCTTTAGAATTGCAAAGCCTTTCCCCATTCAGAATATATTTACACCCCTATCCTTCTTACCAAAGTGCTTAACCTCAATTTCCTACATAATATTCCATCTCACACACTCTTTGCCCACTTTTCTAGTCTGCCCAAGTCCTTCTGTAGCCACCCACTTCCTCAACATATTCTACTCCTCCACCTTCTTCATATCATCTGAAAACTTAGCAGTAAAGCCTCAGTTTCTTTATTCAGATTGTTATGGTATAACATGAATAATTGTGGTCCTAAAACGGTGGAATTCCACCAATCACTAGCTGCCATCCTGAAAAAGACTCCTTTATTGCTACTCTGCTTTTTGTCAGTCAGCCAATGCTCAATCCATGCTAGTACTTTGCCTCTTTCAGCAAGGGCTCTTATCTTATTTAGCAGTTTCCAGTGCGGCACCTTCTCAAAGGCCTTCTCAAAGTCCAAATAGATCATGTCCATTGGCTCTTCCTGTTTGTCACCTCCTCAAAGAACGTTAACAGATTTGACAAAGCTCTGCTGATTCAGCTTTATTTTATAATGCACCTTCAAGTACTTTGCAATCTCATCCTTAATAATGGATTCTAAAATCTTACCAACAACTGAGGTCAAGCTAACTGGACTATAGTTTCCTGTCTTGCACCTCCCTCCTTTCTTAAACAGAGGTGTTACATTGACCATTTTCCAGTACTCTGGGAAACCCCATGACTCCTGTGATTCCTGAAAGATCATCACAATGCCTCCACAATCTGCTCAGCCATCTCCTTGAGAACTCTGGAGTGTAGTCCATTTGGTTCAGGTGATTTATCCACCTTCAGCCCTTTCGGCTTCCCTAACACCTTCTACTTAGTGGTGGCCACTACATTCACCTCTAACTTGCCTCTCTTGAAGTTCTGGTATGCTGCTGGTCTCTTCCAATGTGAAAGCAAATGCAAAGTACCTATTCAGTTCATCTGCATTTCTTTGTTCCTATTACTACTTCTCCAGCCTCATTTCCTGCAATTCAATGCCCACTTTTGGCTCTCTCTTACCTTTTAAATATCTAAAAAAACTCTTGTAATCTTCTTTTATATTACTAGCCAGTTGACTTTCATATTCTATCTTCTCTTCCCTTAATTTTTTTTAGTTATCCTCTGCTGGGTTTTAAAGGCTTTCCAATCCTCTGACTTCCCAATAATCTTCACCACATTGAATGCTTTATCTTTTGCTTTTTTGCTGTCCCTGACTTCCTTCCTCATGGTTGCCTTGTCTTCCCTTTAATATGCTTCTTTTTCCTTGGGATGAATTTCAGCTGTGCTTCCTAAATTACTCCCAGAAACTCTTGACATTGCTGCTCCGCTGTCTTCCCTCCTAGGATCCCCTCCCAATCAATCCAGGCCAGCTTTGGCCTCATGTCTTTGTAGATATCGTTACTCAATTGAAATACTATTTCATCTGATTCCATCTTCTCCCTCCCAACTCAGGGTGAATTCTATCATATTATAGTCACCGCCCCTTTGGAGTTCCTTCAATGTAAGCTCCTTAATCAAGTCTGCTCATTGCACATCAACAAATCCAGAAATGCCTGCTCCTTAGTGAATGGTATCACAAGCTGCTACAAAAGACCATCTCGCAGACATTCCATGATTTCCTTTTCTTGAGATCTGCCCAAACCTGATTTTCCCAGTCCACCTGTATATTGAAGTTCCCTGTGATTATTGTACTGGTGCCTTTCTTACATGTCTTTTCAGTCTCCTGATCATTCCTGTGCTACATCCTCCCATACCATCCTGGTAAACCTTTTCTGTACTGTCTCCAAAGCATGCACATTCTTCTGATAGTATGGCAACCAGAACTATACACAATATTTCAAGTGTGGCCTAACTGAAGTTCGATACAGCTGCAGTATGACTTGCTTACTCTTATACTCAATGCACCTTTCAATGAAGGCAAGCATGCCAGAGGCCTTATTTACAAACTTATCTATCACCTTCAGTGATCTGTGGACCTGTACACACAGATCCCTCTTCATATCAATACTCCTAAACGTTCTGCTATTCATTCTATAATTTCCAACTGTACTTGACCTTTCAAAATGCATCACCTCACACTCCATCTGCTATTTTTCTGCCCATGCCTTCAACTGATCGATATCCTGCTGTATCATGTGACGGTCCTCCTCACTATCCGAACTCCACCAATCTTTGTCTCGTCTGCAAACTTACCAATCAGAGCAGCCATGTTTTCCTCTAAATCATTTATGTAGACCACAGACAGCAGATGTCCCAGCAGTGATCTTTGTGAAGCACCACTAGTAACATCATTTCATTCCGAAAAACATCCTTCCACTTCTACTCTCTATCTCCCACAACTAAGCCATATCTTGCCATCTCACCTCCGACACCATGTGACTTCACCTTTATACCGGTCTGCCATGAGGGACCTTGGCAAAGGCTTTACTGAAGCCCATATAGGTAACATCAACCACTTTTCCCCCATCAATCATCTTTGACACCTTCTCAAAAAACTCGATCAAGTTAGTGAGGCACGATCTCCCCTGTATAAAACCATGCTGTCTATTGCTAATAAGTCCATTTGCTTCTAAATGCATGTAGACCTGTCCCTGAGAGTCTTTTTCAATAATTTCCCAACCACCAACATGAAACTTAGATCTGTAATTTCCTGGATTATCCCTGCGACCTTCTTAAACAATGGGACAACATTGGCTGTTCTCCAATCCTCTGGGACTTTACCTGCAGTGAAAGAGGCTGCAACTATGTCTGTCAGTGCTCCAGCAATTTGTTCTCTTGCCTCCCTCAACATTCTGGAATAGATCCCATCAGGACCTGGGGACTTATCTACCTTAATACTTTTTAAGACTTCTTTCTTTTTGATAGCAACTTGGTTTAGAAATTCAACACTCCCTTCCCTGAGATCATCCTCCACCACTTCCTTTCTCTTTCTCTCTAATGATACAAAGTAATAGTTTAGGACCTCACCTACTTCTTCTGATTCCCTCCTTTGTCCTTGAGTGGGCTAACACTTCCCCTGTCTTAAATATATATAGAAAATTGGGATTCTTCTTAATCCTGTTTGCTAATGACATTTCATGACGCCTTTTAGCCCTTTTAATTCCTTGTTTAAGTTCTTTCCCGCTTTCCTTATATACTTCAAGGGCTTTGTCAGTTCCCATCCTCCTAGACCTTATGTATGGTTACTTTGACTTTTGACCAAGGCCATAACATCCCTGGTCAACCAAGGATCACCTAACTTGCCACAACATATATTGCATTCTCGCAGAAACTCTTATCAACTGCCATTTAAAAACTGCCACATGTCTGATGTGGATTTACCCTCAAATAGCCACCTCCAATCAAAATTCTCCTGTTCTTGCCTAATATTATTGAAGTTCACCTTCCCCAGTTTAACTCCTTTCACCTGAGGACTGCTGTTATCCCTATCAATGAGTATCTTAAAACTTACAGTATTATGGTCACTCTCGATTAAGTCGCTATATGTGCAATTTTTATGTTTCTAGCATCTTCTCTGTATGCTCACACAGTGTTTTTGCAGCACATCATAGAGTCTATTAATCTTCCAATAGAAAGTCAATTTAAAGAATTTTGATCATATAAAGTGACTTTCCTCAGAACTGATAAATATTTCTCTAAATTATGTTGCACAACTAAATATATGATAGAGCATCTATTAAGATTCTAAATTGAGGGCTGTGAAAAACTATTTATTCTAAAACTGCATGATTTAGTTTATCAGTCCTGTAGCTTCCTTTTGTGGTGACTGATATTTTGAATGTTTTTATATGTGTGCTTCAACATCTGGCTATATGTAGTAATTTTCACTGTCCCCTCAGTCCGTGCAATCCTACAGGCTGTTTGTGTTTCCTTAATTGTATGTGGTATAACCACCATAATTGACCAATTAAGATATATATCACTCTTCATTATGGCAAACAACAATTGTACAATGGCCAAATTTTAGATTACATTAGATTCCTGACAGTGTGGAAACAGGCCATTTAGCCCAACAAGTCCACACCAAGCCTCTGAAAAGCAACCTACTCAGACCCAGTTCCCTCTGATTAATACACCTAACACTATGGGCAATTTAGCATGACCAATTCACCTGACTTGCACATCTTTGGACTGTGGGAGGAAACCAGTGCACCCAGAGGAAACCCACACAGATGCAGGGAGAATGTGCAAACTCCATACAGACAGTTGCCCGAGGCTGGAATCGCACTCGGGTCCCTGGCGCTGCGAGGCAGCAGTGCTAACCACTGAACCACCATGCTGCCCCAATTGTTATCTCTATGTTGGTTTAGTCAATTGGTCCAGTACTGCAGAAAACTGCTTGATTTCCCCAAATGTGTTGGACAGATACAAACATAATAATCTTACTGTCAGTTCTGCCACACTCCATAATCCTGATGGCCACTACCACTTGATGAAGGAGTGATGCTCCGAAAGCTAGTGTGCTTCCAATTACACCTGTTGGACTATAACCTGGTGTTGTGATTTTTAACTTTGTACACCCCAGTCCAACATTGGCATCTCCAAATCATCTATGATCCTGGATAGCTATGAATTCTAATGCGATTTGTTAAATTTTGACCACATGACGCTCAGAAACTGAGCAAATTTTAAATAAGTGTAAAAGAAATTATAGTTTTAAACAGATTGTCAGTGGAACTAACAGTCTAACCCAAAGTTCTATGGAATTTTTCATCAACTTAATATCCCTAATGCAATGTACATTCTGTGTTTATATACCCTTGTCTTCAATTAGACTATACATGAGACATGCAAGTCTATAGCAAAGAAAGAAGTTAAGTAATTACGTGATATAAATTGAAACAAGAGTGCATCCAATTAATACTGGGAAGATTTTTAAGAGTCAATCTTTAATTTTAAGTATTATAAATGTTAACATTTCCTCTTAATTTCCTTATCAGGGATCATGGACCTTTGCTTGGGGTCTAGAAACTTGGTTGACTTGCCCTCAGATACACCACTTATCACACCTCTCTAGCACTGAGGTATTGGGCTATAATAACACTCATTATCAGGAAGGCTAAGATCAGCTAGTTTTGCACCAACTGGGATTGAATACGGGATATCTGAACTCTCTGGGTCAGTCAATTAATGTGACAAATGGGGAACAGCAATTATTTTTTTGCTGATCAAAATTTATTCATGGTTTATTGGAATGAACAAAAGATAGAGGAAACGAGATGTTTACACATTGTATCAAAGATTGAACTCACTATATTTTATTAGGTTGCTGTAAATGTGTCAGATAAACTATATGGTAAAAATAAGAAATAGGTGATCAAAATAATAAATATAAAAGATAAATTATTTTGAATCCCTTGTTAAACGAAAAGTAAGTATTGACATTTAAGAGTTTGTTCTTATTTGACATTCAGCTGAATCTGAACAACCTCTTCCTCACCTCCCCAACTCCATTATTGAGTTGAGCCCCAAAGTCGACTGGATCCTATTTCACTTGTGGATATGAATTGATGTCCACTGACTGAAGCGCACCTCAAATTGCAAAGATGTGACTATTTTCATGCTGGATTGGAACCATCGACAATGAAAGGTATTTAACTGTTTCAAATGTCTTCCTCTCATTGCATTCACTCAGTTTAATACAGGTAGTTCTTTTATAACGCCATAGTTCAGTTCCTGTGCGATCTCGCTTTATAAGAAAATCGTGCAATACCGGCACCATTTAAACTAATGGGGCCAGAATCGTGTTATAGTCAACAGAGATAAGGAAAGTTCAAGTTCTACAAATATCGGTCTAAATTTTGCAATCGTGTTAGAGCCAACTTGTGTTGTAGAAACACGTGCTATCGGTGAACCACCTGTAATGTATCCAGGATACCATAAATATGACAAAGCATGCTGCTCTGAGGTCAAGTAAAAAGTCAATGCTGGAAGGTGAGAATGACAACTTGTAGGGAATTATATCCAATAATACAAGTATGAGATTTGTAAAATGCTATGTATCAGAGATTGGAGAAATTTTGCAAGATTACATAGGCTAATCAGCTTAGGAAAAGACCATTTGGCCCAACCAGTGCAAGATAGTGTCCATGCTCTACTTGAGACACTTTTTCTTTGTATGAATATCAATCACAACCAAACAACCAAAGAGAATCAAAATAAGCAAGACAGCCATTTCACACTAAAATTATTTTTAAAAATGACTTGGAAGGAGATGAATACATCAATCTAATTGGTAGATTTATTTGTGTTTTCCATCTCTGGGGCACTGAAAATTTGTTTCCTCAAGCTATCATAGGCACTTTTTTTATGAGGAGAATCAACAAATCACCTAACTACAAATTGTGGAATGCTATCATACCTACCATTCCCTTCATGTTTTGAAATGTGATGGTAAGATTGGCTGTTCTCATTTAAAGATTTGATCCATATTTGCACTAATGGATAAGCACTGACTGCATGAAACAATCACCTTAGTTCTACAGCTATGGTAAGTACCTAATGCAAGAATAACAATTTTGACACCTCAGGAATGCCCCCAAAATTCCAAGGCAATGTGAAAAGAACATATTTGGAAAATATAGTCCACGGTCTCTTTTCCTGATCCTATCTACCAGGGAAATGAACAGTCTCCAGGGACAAAGGCCAAGAAAATTAATTTTTACATTTTGAGCATGGGTAATATGTTATTATTCTGTTATTCATGAAATATGTGGCTTTAATAACTTTGCTGTATTACAGCAATAGGCAACTCATAATTGTATCAGGCTACTTAGAATCATGGCTAAAAATCAAAAATTGTGCTCCAATTAGAAATACTATGACTATCACCATATGTGAACTACAAGATGATGTAGTCAGCCACGCTTTGAAAACTGAATGTTTTTTATGGAGATCTCCACAGATAACAGATGGTTACTGATGTGGATAAGAATATGATGATTCATAATGCTACAGGAAACATGAAACATGTGTACACAATGTGGTATCCATTAGCAAATGTGGAAAAAAAGACTAGGTGATTAATGTTGACAGATCATTTAAAGTTTCCAGTCAATGTGATGCCCTTGTTAATAGATAATGTCAAGGCCAAAAATCAGCTAATAAAATATAAATTGTTCATATAACAAGTAGCATATGTCAACATGGGAATGCAAAATAGAAGAAAATAAGAACCTCGTCCCAGAAGCATGACACTAATTACGCACCTGCGCTTCCACAGTTCTCCAGTGAAGTAGAGCTCAGTGCCCAAAAGGAAAGCAAGTGAATAGCACACACTGATCTAACTCATCATGTGTATTTCAAACTGGAGCTTCAGTAGGACCAGCTTATTAATTTCTAAGTATTGCTAATTCTTTTTAACTACTTTTCTTTCAGTCAGGGTGGGCAAGAAAATGAAATAAGTATCTGGAATTTCACACCATTTACCTCATTTACTGTCTTCATTAAATGTGCAATGTAAAAGTTAACTGTATGTAATCTAATACACTTGGATTGATTGTAAGAAGGATATTTTATCAGAGATCCATCTTAAAATGTTGGTTCTTTTCTCGTAGCATTACAGAACACCACAATCAAAAAAACATGTCTTGTCTGAATGTTACAAATTGAGCATTTGAAAGTATTTCAGAAATCATTTAATAGCAAATACAGCCAAGACGAAAGCCTATTTGAAAATAATGTGAAAAAATATGCAGCTAAGCACTTTGGCAGATAGAGGAGCTGAATATGATTTAAAAGCAGAAAGCTGCACTACAGAATGTTTTGGGGTTCCTCGCTTGAATGACAAAACACTAGTACAGTATACAAGTTCAGTGGCTTTTTGGGAAGGCAAATGGAATGTTGGCCATTATATCAAAATGAATGGAGTATCCAAAACAGAATATCTTGCTAACGCAATACAAGACATTAGTTGGACCACAGCTGGAATAACTATTTTCATTCACTCAGGGGACATGGACATTGATAGCTGGGAGAGCATTTATTGTCCAACCTAGTTCTTTATTCACTTATGGGAAGTGGCTAATATTTATTTCCTGTTCCTGGTTGCCCTTGAGAGATGGTAGCCAACTGCCTTCTTGAACTGTTGCAGTCCATGTATTGTGGGTTGACCCACAATGTCCTTAGGGAGGGAATTCCAAAGTAATGACCCAGCAACTTTGAAGTAATAGTGTGTTAAGTCAGTATGGTGAGTGGCTTGAAGGGGAACTTTCAGATAGTGGTGTTTCCATGTACCTGCTGCGTATATCCTTCCAAATGGTAGTGGTCTTGGGTTTGGAAGATGCTAAGGATCTTTGGTGAATTTCTACAGTTCACATTACAGATAGCACACACTGCTGCTTTTGAGAGATGGTGGTGGGCAGAATGGATGCTTATAGATATGATGCCAATCAAGCAGGCTGCTTTGTCCTGGATGTTGTCAAGCTTCTTGAAGCTGCACCCATCCAGGCAAGTGGGCAGTACTCCATCACACTCCTGACTTGTTCTTTGTAGACAGTGGATGGGCTTTAAGGTGAGTTACTCGCTACAGTATTCCTAGTCTCTAACCTGCTGTTGTAACCATTGTATTTATATGATGAGTCCAGTTGAGTTGGTAAGCTCCAGAATGTTGAAAGTGGGGATTCAGTGATGATAACTCCATTGAATGACAAGGGACAGTGGTTAGATTATCTATTATTGGAGATGGTCATTTCATGCTTTTGTATGGTGCAAATGTTATTTGCCACTTATCAGCCCAAGCTTGAGTATTGTCCAGAGCTTGTTGCATTTGAACAAGGACTGCTTTAGTGTCTGAGGAGTTGTGAATGGTGCTGAATATTATGCAATCATCGGCAAACATCCCCACTTCTGACTTTATGATGGAGCGAAAGTCATTGATGAAGCAGCTGAAGGCCGTAGAATCATAGAATCCCAACAGTGAAGAAGCAGGCCATTCAGCCCATTGAGTCCACACTGACCCTCCAAATAGCATCGCACCCAGATCCAGTCCCCTCATCCTATCCCTGTAACCCTACATTTCCCATGGCCAATCCACCTAGTCTGCACACCTCTGGACGCTATGGGCAATTTAGCATGGCCAATCCACCAAACCTGTTGTGGGAGAAAACCAGAGCACCTGGAGGAAACCCACGCAGACTTGGAGAGAACATACAAACTTTGCTCAGACTGTTGTCTGAGGCTGGAATCAAACCCAGGTGCTTGGTTCTATGAGACAGCAAGATGGTTGGGCCTTGGACACCACCCTAAGGAAATTATGAAGACATATCCTAGAACCAACATGACTGACTTTAAACAACTACAACAATCTTCCTCTGTGCCAGATATGACCCTAACCAGTGGAGGGAGTTTAAACCCAATACCTATTGATTCCAGATTTGCTAGGGTTTCTTGATGCCACACTCAGTCGAATGAGGCCTTGATGTCAAGGGTGGTCACTCACTTCACCTCCAGAATCCACCTCCTTTGTCCACATATGAACCAAGGCTGAAATTATGTCAGCAGGTGAGTGGCCCTAATGGAGCCCAACTGGGTATCACTGAGCAGGTTATTGCTGAGAAGTTATTGGTTGATAGCAATGTTAATGCCCCTTCCATCACTTTACTGGTGACTGAGAATAAGCTGATGGGGCAGTAATTGGCTGAGTTGAATTTGTCCTACTTTTTGTGAACAAGACACACCTGGGCAATTTTCCACTGTTGGGTGGATGCCGGTGTTTTAATTGTACTGGTAGAGCTTTGCTAGGGGAGTGAAAAGTTCTGGAGTACAAATCTTCAATACTATTGCCAGAAGGGTGTCAGGGCCCACAGCTTTTGCACTGTTCAGTGCCTCCAGTCGTTTCTTGATATCACATGGAGTGGGTCAAATTGGCTGATCACTGGTATCTGTGATGGTGGAAACCACTAGAAGCAGCCGAAATGGATCATCCACTCAGCACTTCTGGCTGATTGCTGCAAATGCTTCAGTCTTATCTTTTACAGTGATCTGTTAGGCTCTTCTATATTGAAAATGGGGTTCATTGAATCCCTACAGTGTGGAAGCAGGCCATTCAGCCCATCAAGTCTACATTGACCCTGTGAAGAGCATCCCAACCTGACCCACCCCCTTACCCTATCCCTATAACCTCACATTTTCCATGGTTAATCCACCTAGCCTCACATTTTTGGACTGTGAGAGGAAACTAGAGCAGATCAATGTAACCAAGGGGAGAACATGAAACTCCACACAGACAGTCATCCGAGGTTGGGATCAAACCTGGGTCCCTGACGGTGTGAGGTGGCAGTGCTGACCACTGAGCCACTGTGTGTCTGAACAACTGACAGGGAGCATTTCTTCTCAGAGTGCTGTCGGCCCAGTGACAGATTAGATCAGCATGCACAAAGTATGGAATCCTGGCAAGATACTCAAAAAGGGACCTGAACAAGCTCCTGAGAGAACACAGTATAATGGGAATAGCTGGGATTAGCAAAACTCATGAGTTACTATGGGATTTGCTTGCATTCAGGAATGGGGAGGAATTCCAATATTGTCTTCCTAAATTGACTTTAGATTTTTTTTCCCCACAGTACCAGAAAATTGCATAAATGCAAATCCCAGGGATGATGGCCCTATTTCAACGGCTATACAATTCTGAATAGAAAGGTTTTGTTGGGACAAATGTTCTTTTCCCATCATTCTTTTCCATTTGCAGACCTGTAAATGTATCTACAATTATATTTATTGTACATGAAGATTATGGATAATAGGCTAACAGTATAAAATTTAAATTGATTTCAACAAGGTTTTTCATGGTAAGAAAATTGGCTGCTGGAAATATTGGCAATACAGGTTCACTCAGATATGTTCAGATGTTCCAGTTGCAACCAAGTTCAAATGGAAAGACAGTTGTAGCAAGGAGAAGCTAATTATTGCCACAGAAAAAGGATGGGGGGGGGGGGGGGGGCGGGGGTGGGGAGGATACAGGAAAGAGGGGAAAAGCTTTAAATTTTAAAAATTACATGACATATCAACCTACAATATATTAGAAATCTTTTACATTCCTTGAGAGTAGAATACTGTATCCACATGCATGGAAATGCCACTCAAGTCCTCGTACTGCATGTAAAGTTCCTGCAATTTTTGTGAAGGTGACGTTATTATTTAAACAGCACAACTGTTATTTGTGGAGCTTCCTTCTCCAGGGAGTTGTTTAATTGTGAATCACCATTAAAGACTGGATGTAGGAGGACGACAGAGCCTAGATCTAATCCATTGATTGTAGGAATTCTTCACTCTGGCGTTTACTGTTTACGCTATTTGGCATGCAAGTAGTTCTATCTGGTGGCTTCATGAGGTTGACACCTCAATTTTAAATATGCTCCTGACATGCCCTCTTATCCTGTCCATTGACCCAGGGTTGATCCATAGTTGATTAGATTGTCTACACAGTGGAAACAGGCCCTTTGGCCCAACAAGTCCACACCACCCTTCCGCAGAGAAACCTACCCAAACCCATTCCCCTAAACTATATTTACCACTGACTAACGCATCTAATACTGTGGGTAATTTAGCATGGCAAATTCACCTGAACTGCACATCTTTGGATTATGGAAGGAAACCAGAGCACCCAGATGAAACCAACTCATAGGGAGAATGTGCAAACTCCACACAAACAGGGGGGAATCAAATGCAGGACCCTGGTGCTGTGAGGCAGCAGTGCTAACCACTGAGCCACCATGTCACCCTATATTGAGTAGGGGATATGTCAGGCCATGAGGTTACAGATTGTATGGGAGTACAATTCTGCTGCTTTTGACAGTGTACAGTGCCAAGTCTCGAGTTGCTAAATCTGTTCAAAGTCTGTTCTATTTTTTACAGTAATAGTGCCACACAACATTCTCAATGTGAAGGGTGGGACTTTGTCTCCACAAGGACTGTGCGGTGGTCAATCTTACTGTTACTGCCAGATTGGCAAGGATGAGGTCGAGTATGTTTCTCCCTCTTGTTGGTTCCCTCACCAATTGCTGCAGGACCAGTCTAACAGTTATGCCCTTTAAGACCCGATCACTTCCACTTGGCTAGTGCCAAACCACTTTTGGTGGAGTACCTTGAAATTCCCAACCTTTGCACATGTTGCACGCTTGCCACCCTCAGAGCTTCCTCAAGTATTGTTCAACATTGGAGAGTACTGATTCATCAGCTGAAGAAGGACGGTACATGGTAATCAGCCGGAGGCTTTCTTACCTTTGTTTAACCTGAAGCCATGAGACTTCATGAGGTCTGAAGTCAAATGTTGAAGACTCCCAGGCAACTCCATTTCAACTGTATACCACTGTGCTACCACCTCTGCTGGGTCTGTCATACTGGTGAGACAGGACATATCCAGGGATGGTGATAGCAGTGTTTGGGACATTGTTTTTAAGGTGTAATTCCATGAGTATGACTGTGTCAGGCAGTTGCTTAGCTCAGCTGAGAGACAGCTCACCCAGTTTTGGTACTAACCCCCAGATATTATGAAGGAGGACTTTGCATGGTTGACAGGGTTTCTGCTGTTGTCTTTCTAGTGCCGAGGTCAAGGCTAGGTGGTCCATTCATTTTGTTTCTTTGTTGAGTCTTTGTCACAATTGGTACTAGTGGGAAGCTTGCCAGGCCATTTCAAAGGGCAACTGAGAGTCAACCACATTGCTGTGGATCTGCAGTCACACGTAAGCCAGACCAGTGAGGATGGCAGATTTCTTTCCCTGAAGGATATTAGTGAGTCAGATGTTTCTTTCCAACAATTGTTTCATGGTCATCAGTAGCTACTTAATTTCAGATTGTTTTTTGTTTAATTCAAATTCCACCATTGGCTGGATTCAAACATGGGTCCCCAGAGCATGAACTGAATGCCTGGATTAATAGTCTAGCAATAATACTACTAGGCCTTTGCTGCCCCTTAAGAAAGCGATGGTGATCTACTCTCTTGCATCCATATACTATAGGTGGACCCACAGTGCCATTAGGGAGGGAATTCCAGGATTTTGACCCCATGATATTGAAGGAACAATGAAATATTTCCAAGTCAGTGTGGTGAGTGGCTTGGTGGGGAACTTGCAGGTGGTAGTGTTCCCAAGACCTCCTCCACATCCACGTCAGATCATACTTGCAACACCACTTGTCCCTTCTAAGTGAATCCATTTGCAGAAAGTATTAACAGGTGTAGAAGTTTGAATTCTGGGTTTCAGAGCTTTAGCAGTGGCTACAGTCACTGAGGAAGTAGAGAGCTATGTAGCTAACACATTCACAGATTGGGCAAACTACAGGTTCTGGACAAGCAGGCAGAGAGGATATGAGTCACTGCCAGGCAGTCCAAGAGAAACATGATTATGGATTAGTGGTGCTGGAGAATAGGCCACTAATGCAGGAGTCCTGAGAGGACCCATTCACTTACCAGTTTTCTGTTCTGAAAATGGTGAGGGTGATAGATCCATGGAAAAGTACAGTGAGATGTCTGTGGCCCCATGGGCAGGCCAGTTGTACAGGAGTGGAGGAGAAAAAGTAGAAGGGCATTACTGATAAGGGATTCTTTTGTTCGGGGAACAAACAGGCATTGTACAGCTGTCAATATGACTCCAGAATAGTATCTTGCCTCCATAATGCTACGGTAAAGGATGTTATAGAATGGTTGTCCAGGTGAGCGTTTGGGGGACGGGGTCGAGGCTGGGGGGTAAGGGGAGCAAACAGACAGAGCTCATTCTACATTGGTAGTAACAACATTGGTAGAAAGGGATTTGTAATCAGAAGTTAAGAAGTTGGGTAGAAAAATGACAAATAGGATGTCAAAGATAGTAATCTCTGAATTACTCGAGGTGCCACATGCAAGTGAGTACAGAAATAGGAAGGTAAGACAGATGAATGTGTTGCTGGAAAGATATTGCAGAAAGAAGGGCTTAGGCTCTTGGGACTGGGTCGGGCGAGAAGGCACCTCCATGAGCTGGACAAGTGACATTTGAACTGAGCTGGGATTGAGTTCTTTGTAGTGCATTTTGCTAGTTTAGATTAGATTATTTACAGTGTGGAAACAGGCCCTTTGGCCCAACACGTACACACTGACCCTCCAAAGAGCAACCCACCCAGACACATTCCCCTTTTCATCTAACACTGCGGGCAATTTAGCATGGCCAATTCACCTAACCTGCACATCTTTGGACTGTGGGAGGAAACCGGAGCACCCGGAGGAAACCCACACAGACACGGGTAGAATATGCAAACTCCACACAGACAGTTGCCTGAGGTGGGAATTGAACCCGGGTCTCTCGTGCTGTGAGGCAGCAGTGCTAACCACTGTGTCTCCGTGCCGCCCAATTTTGCTAGTGCTGTTAGAGAGGGTTTAAACCAATTTTGCAGGACTGTGGGAACCAAGAATGAATATTAGAAATTAATACCAGGGTACATAAAACACTGGGAAAAGTAAATGGTATTAGAATTAAGAAAAGTAAGTTAATATATGGGATTGACATAAGGGAGTGGGTAACGAAGCCAAATTCAGGGTTACGCTGAATGCATGTGAATGCATAAAAAGTACTTAGTAAATTGGGGAGTCATAAGCATAGCTTGCCTTTTGAGATTATAAATTGTGATGATAACAGGATTACAAGGCATTCAGAAAAAAATAGGAAAGGAGAAAAAGAGAAAAAGTGGCACTTTTGGTTTGGGAGGGCATTGTAGAATTGGAGAAAGAGGTTATTTCAAAGGTTTCAAGAACAGAATTGGTTTAGCCAGAGTTATGGAAAAGAAGGATATAATTACATTCCTTGATGTAATCTAAAGACTACTAACTAGTTTGAACAATCTAGAGGAATTAACTTACAAGGAAACTACAGAGATTATTGTTAGAAGTCCCAAGACCGCAAGAAACTGTCGAGAGTCATGAACACAGCCCAGTTCATTATGCAAACCAACCTTCCATCCACTGAAGCCATCTATGCATTCCACTGCTCTGGGAAAGCAACCAATATAATCAAAGACTCCTTCCACTCTGGTTATATACTCTCACACCCTCTTCCATTGAGCAGAAGATATAAAAGTTTGAATTCCCTTACAAACAGATTCAAGAACAGCTTCTTCCCAGCTGTTATCAGAATTTTGAACAGACCTCTTAAGTGTTAATTCTGATATTTCTCTGTACCTTCTCTATGGCTGTAACACTGTTTTTGGCACTCTGTTCTGCTACTATGATGCATTTTGATTGGTACGGTCTGCCTATATAGCACACAAAACAACACTTTCTACTGTATCTTGGTACATGTGACAACAGGAAATCAAACTCAAACTTTGTTTCCTCTTAGACCAGATAAGACTCGGGCTTTTTTTTATAACCAAATTCATGCATCCATTGAGAGAACATATCAAAAAAAGGTGCACAACTCAAATCTTCATCACAAGACCAAAGGTTTTATGCCACTATTACAGACAAGAAGCTTCTAATTGACGACTTCTACCAGTAATCCTTCCAATTAAACTGTCATACACTTTTCACTTTAATATTTGTCCAACCCTGGCTGCATAACTTGCTCAAGGTTTGTGTAAGGATTTATAGCTCAGGTGCTCATTGCTGTAGTTGGGGAGTTGAATTGCAGACATTTTGTCCCCTGTCTAGGTGACATCTTCAGTGCTTTGGAGCTCCTGTGAAGGGCTGCTGTACTGTGTCTTCTGGAATTTATTTGGTTCCATTCTTGCTGCTTCTGGTTGCCAATTCCAGTTGTTCATTGAAATGGCTGGTATATTGGGTCTACGTCTATGTGTTTGTTGATGGAGTCTGTGGACGAGAAATTCTCTGCCTGTCCCCTGTTTAGCTTGTCTTATGATTGTTGTGCTGTCCCAGTCAAATTTGTGGACCTTGTGTACTACAACCAGTACAGCTGGTTGTGGTATTTAGTGGCTAATTGGCGTTCATGGATGCGGACTGCTAGTTCTCTGCCTGTTTGCCCTATATAGTATTTTGTGCAGTCTTTGCATGGAATCTTGTAAATTACGTTAGTCTTGCACATGGTGGGTACAGGGTTTTTTTTGTTCTGGTGAGTTGTCTGAGTGTGGTCGGTTTATGGTCTGTCATAAAGCCGAGTGGTCAGGGATATCTGGCTGCCAGTTCTGTGACATTTTTTATATAAGGTGGAGTGATTAGTGTGTTAAGTCATGGCATGTTTCTTTCCTAGGCATCTACGGATGAGGTTGCGAGGATATCTGTTCTTGGTGAAGACTCTGTAGAGATCTTCTTCTCTTCGTAGGTCGGAAGTGCTGCCCTGTGTTGTAGCCCTTTAGAACAGGGTCCTAACGCAGCTTATCTTGTGTGTTGCTATTGTAGTTCAGGATCTGGTCCATGTGTGTGGCTTTTCTGTACCTGTTTGCTGTGCATTCCCCATTCTGTGTTCTTTCTACTATCACATCCAGGAATGGGAATTGGTTGTTGGTTTCCTCCTCTCTTGTAAATTTGATCCCTGTAAGCATGATGTTGATAATCCAGTGTGTGCTCTCAATCTTTTTTTCTCTTAATTATTACAAAAGTGTCATCCACAAACCTGATCCAGAGTTTGGGTTGGATTTGTGGGAGGGCTGTTTGTTCTAGTCTTTGCATCACTGTTTCTGCTATGAGCCCGGAGATGGGTGAGCCCTTAGGTGTCCCATTGATCTGTTCATATATTTGGTTGTTGAATGTGAAGTGTAACATCAAGCACTCATCTAGCAGTTTCAGTATACAGTCCTTGTTGTTAGGTTCCCCAACACATCATCTGTTCTGTTTGTCCAGGACGTTGGCTGTGGTCTCTCAAACTTGAGTTTTGTCAATTGACAAAAGCATGCTCTAGCTTATACATGTGATGACATTATCTAATCATATTAGTACACATTGGCATCTCATATTGTTAACATGTACTTGTTGTTACAGGAAACCTATTATATTTATTTTTTGCCTGCTATTGGTCCCTTCTATTCTTCATTTTTAGTTCCTTTCTGTTCCTCATTGTGGCCCAAGTGGACCAAATACAGTTCCTAATACTTTGAGGGTATTCCTCTCCCAAATGGGAATGGGGTGACTTCAAATACTTTCTCACCATCTGCATCTTGGTCATCGAAAGCCATTGCTTACTAATTTTTTCTAGATATTTTCTAATCAACTTGTTCAGGAATGTTATTACACATCTCTGGAACAGTTGAGACATGAATTCATGCCATCGAGACATAGAGACATGGCCACTGCACCACAAGCACCCTAGTAATTCTTTCCAAGCCATAATGCACAACATGATCAATTACATAATTACACCCTGATAGGCCTAAGGTAAACATAAATTTAAGAGTGATGGACTTCGACTGAATTCACACCCCATTCTCTCTTGATAGACTCCCTAAGTTGTCAATTATCAATGGATCCATCCTCTTCATCTTTATTGTGACTTTAACAATGAAGCAAAGAATATTTATCTTCGCAAAGAGAAAGAGATTTCAATACAATCTGGATTCAAAGATTGTTGTCTTGAGCTCATGTCTCTATCCTTATTTAATTGGAGAACTTCCCATTGAGTCAGACTCTTAATTAGTTTTTCTCTGGTTTGATTCTGCTGTGCAGTTTATACTCCTTACATACTTTAGTAGAGAAGCCCATAATATTAACTTTGAGAAATTGTTATAAAGTTTATTGATCAATTTTAATATAAAGGTTACATTTAGTCAATGTCCTTTCTATAACTTCTTGATAAAGCTGATTAGCTTGGGAGCATCATCTCTCTTATTTGATCTTGGAAGGTCAAATAAATACAGTCTCTCAATCTTGTATCCGCATTTCTAACTAATTTCCCAACATTTTATCTTCTATTTGCATGCTGTAGAATCATACAATCCGTACAGCACAGAAACAGACCATTCAGCCCACCGACCCTCCGAAGAGCATCCCAGACCTCTCCCCTATCCCCATAATCCCACATTTACCATGACTAACACATCTCGCCAATGCATTCCTAGACACTACGGACAATTTTACCATGGCCAATCCCCCTAACCTGCATATCTTTGGGCTGTGGGAGGAAGCCAGAACACCCAAAGGAAACCCACACAGACATGGGGAGAACATGTAAAGTTTACACAGACGGTCACCTGAGACTGGAGCAAAGAGAGAAACAGCAGCAATGATTCCATTGTGGGGAGCATGGAAGCAGCCATGGATCCTGAGCAGTGTTGGGTAGAGGTCCAGTGCGTGGAAGTGGCTGTGGGTTTGAGCCCAATGTGGTTAAAGTGAGCCTGAAGTGTCAGTGAAGGAGGTGCCCCAGAATCTGTGCTGTCAAAACTAGGAAGCCTGAGAGAGCAAGCCAAAGCAGAGGACACCCTGCCCTTGCAGAGAGAACACTTAAGAAAAACTGTTGAACTTTTACCTTTATTTTCCCACTTAATGTTAAGAAGGACTGTCGTGTTAACTTTTAACTTTATTTCTTTATTTTTCTACTTATATTAAGAACACGGTAATGCTTTACTTTTAACTTTGTTTCTCTATGTTGCTACTTGTTCCCAAGTTTTGTTTGTATGTACCTTTGCACCTAAAATGGCACTGTGTATGGTGTATGGTGACAGTGTATACTTTTCACTGTACTCCTGTACTTGAGTACGCATGACAATAAAGTTTAAATCAAATATTAATGCCTCTAAGGGTTTTGCTGTTTACAGTATGCTTTCCTTCCTGCATTAGACCTTCTAAAATATTTCACCTTGTATTTGTCCAGATTAAATTCCATGTGCCATTACTCCGCCCATTTCTCCATAATCTTTGAATAATATAAATTCAAATTTATGCTCCTTTATTTGATTTGTTATTCTCTAGTTCTCTACCTACTGATCACTTCACTTAAGAACATTAAAATAATACCATACATGAACTTAAATTCTCCTGTTCTTTTTCAACAATTTCCCTCTCGAGAATACTTCTTATGACATGATCCTATTCCAAAATCCTGGGTTGTTCAAATCCATTTTTTTTTTCCTTTTTCTACTTTTGCTCTCTTCAACATTATAAATATATTTAATTCTATCCTAATTGTTTTGAGGTCAGTTTCTCCAAGGAGTAGGTGTCATTGAAAACCACCAAGATCACAGCAGGTCAGACAGCATCCATGGAGAGAGGGCAAGCTAATGTTTCGAGCCTTGGCAACTCTTCCTCAGAGCTGAGATAGGGGTGTAATTGTTCTGTTAATAAGATGTTCTCTTACTTTACTGGCCACATTAACCATTTCATGCCATACTGTTAGTCAAGTGATTGAAACCCATTCCTCAGAGCAACATTTCTCATCTGTTGTACCAGTCTATATTGAACATGTTTCAGCATATTCTCACACACTCATGCAATCCATTTACTTGTTGATCTTTGATTGGTTACCCATTTGCAATTCATTTAATCTGTAAATTTAGTACAATAAGAATATCATACTTTTCCTTTTATTCAGTTGAAATGTATTTTTTGAACATGTCTGCACAAATAGCATCAGCATGTTTAAACCTGAGTCTTGTATGAGCAGCATTCTGCAGCCCTGTGGGACATTCATATTTCCAATACACCACATTTTTTCTGCTCTGAGTGTTTTTGTTACTCTGTGAACCAAATCCAAAACAAGATTCTGCTGTACCATAATACCTTTATGATGCATTTAGTTTCCATTTATTGAAGTTAACACACTGTAGATGAAAAGAGATCATTTAGCTGTTGAGTGAAGTAGCAGATGTGCTGGTGCATTTATCCTGCACTGATGATGATAGAAGTGAAAGTGTATATGCAAACGTCATCCTGCCCAAGGCCACATTGACAAATTGGATTCAGTAATATTTTATAATTAAGGACAAACAGAAGCAACCTATATCTTTCATAATCCAGAAAGTGTTGGTCATTCCATTGTATTTTTCTGATGTTACTTTTTTTTAAGCAATTTTTCTGATTTGATAAATTTATCTAACACGTCACTCCCATTCACTTTGCACCCCACTCAGGTGTCTCACCTTCCCTCCATAAAATTGAATCTCATGCTGTTGTTAGGAGCCACTTGTCTCCAAAACTTAACCACATTCCTCAAGTGCAGACTTATGTGAAAAAGTGGTTTATGACTAAGTCAGACTGAATACAGGATCCTGGAAGTAGCGAGGTACCACAGGATGGATGAGAAGTAACAGCTTGGAAGTAACAAACAGCAACCAGATCTGATCCCTTCACATACCACAGCGATAAGATCACACTGATGTATGGCTGGACCCTACCAGTTACTGCCTTTCAAAATGGACAACATATCAAGTGTTACGGGAGTAAATTGAACAAAGTCTGGGATGGAGTGCCATTAGTCTATTGGTGTTCTCAAGTTAGCACCTTCTGGCAACTCCTGCAATTGACTAGGCCAGATTCATAGCTTTTTGTCTTTTCTGTGGATACTAAACTGTGATGTCAGGGACGGGGAAGTGGTGAGGTGCAGATGCTAGACAAGTCTGCATTACCAGAAACCATGCCTGGGATCCACAGAAAACACAAAAAGACAACTTTTTTATTTGAAATATGATACATGAGGACAATATGCTCTACAGGTATAAACAATCATCCATGATCTACATACAGTAAGCAGCATAACATTACAGTAAGCAGCATAACATAAGTGTTGAAATTGCCACTATGCATGAAACCAGATTAGCTGCTACTGGCTCTTTTTGAAACATTAATTCCATTCACAGGAAAAGAGTGCTGAAGACTATCATGAATTTGGTGCAGGTTTCAATGTGATCAACCATCTGACAGTCATTTAAGCAGTGTATAACAAACTCTACCTATCATCTATATTTGATGGATAACCAATCAATATGACATCAGCCTTTGCACCAACTCTATGTGACAGCATGTCTGACTAAAAACATTTCTACAATTCTCTCGATAATGTTTTGAGAATGTTCCAAATAGGAAGAGGCCATCCATCCTGGGTAACTTTAATGCACATGAGGAAGCAGTCAGTGATTTGTGGTGGATGAGTCATATTCTTCATGGATTGGGCAACTTCAATAATAATGGGTCATGCCTTCTTGAGCTTTGTGCTCTGAATGACCTCTTCATCACCAACACCAGACATTGCAGCAAGGGATCATATACTGACACCCAATGTTTAGGCATTGGTATCTACTAGCCCTGGTCAACATGAGAAGGCATAATCTATCCAATGTTCTCCATACCCTCACTTTCCACAATACAGATTGCAACACCAATCACTCCCTAGTCAATGTGGTCTGCACTTCACCTGACAAAGTAGCAGTGCTCTGAAAGCTTGTGATTTCAAATAAACCTGCTGGACTACAATCTGGTGTTGTGTGACTTCTGACTTTCTCCAGTCAACAGCAGTAAAGATACAGCCCCAAAGATTTCACAGTTCAAAATGCAAAAGCCCATCATGCTTCAACAATTATTTGCACAGCAAAAATGCAAAATAC
Organism: Chiloscyllium punctatum; assembly: GCF_047496795.1. Lineage (NCBI taxonomy): Eukaryota > Metazoa > Chordata > Chondrichthyes > Orectolobiformes > Hemiscylliidae > Chiloscyllium > Chiloscyllium punctatum. The sequence continues at coordinate 84,562,654 of NC_092746.1, read as the reverse complement.
TAGCATTTTGCATTGCTGTTAGAATGATAGTTACCACCAAAGATTTACCAGGGAATGTCAATGCTGGTATCAGTGAAGATTGTAAGTCACTGTAAGTCATCTTTGAAGTAGGAGAACATTATTTGGTAAAGGTCAAACCCACAAGGATGGTCAAAGGTCTGTACTCACCTGAATGGCATCAGTCATTGATGCAACAGCTACAGCCTACATGATGCATAGCATAAACCAAAAAGCTCAAACACTGCATGTTCTGAAATCAGCCATGACAGCCATACTAGAGTAGAAAATGTGATGCAAAAACATGAAACAAACATAAAATTTACTTGAGTTAAGAAATCCAAACTACCTGCAATAATGCAAATCTATGAAATATAAGATAAATATATACAAAAGGATCAGCCACTCACCCTTCCTATCCCCTGAAGTCAGCCAATGGTGAGGTTCTCAATATCAGAAGTAAACACATAAGTCATTGGGTCAAACATTTCTGTGAATTCTACTCCTGAAAGACAAGACAGTTCCCAATCTGCACTTGATGCTCCCCTGCAGAATCCGGTCATAAATAAATTAGATGAAGGGCCCTCTTCACTTGAACTTGAGAAGACCATAAACACTTGCAAACAGAAGGGCACCCAGAAAGGATGGAATCCCAACTTAATCATTGCAAGTGCCATCAACCCTGCTGTGCAATTTAATACGACCATAGTAATTTGAGTGCTTTTTATCTGCACTATCCACATAATTCTTTATGCTATTGATAATCAGAAATCTGTCAAACTCTACTTTAAAAATAGTCAAAGATGGAACCTCAACAGAGAAAATTCCAAAGATTCAGAACGACTGAGTTAAATAAAAATCTCCTCATCTTGATGCTAAATGGTATCCCCTTCTTTTAAAACTAGGGCCTCCGGTTTCAGACTCTCCAATCAGTGGAAACAAATAACCTGCTTCTACTTTGTCTTTTATAGGTTTTTTAGGTATTTTATAGGTTTCAAACAGCTCACCTCTCATTCTTCAGACTCAGTTTGCTCAATCTCTCTTCAAAGCATGGTTCCTCCATTCCATGAACAAGTCTGGCAGCCTTCACTGCACTTCCTCTATGGTAATAAGGTTCTTCCTGCAGTAAGGAAATCAAAACTGCACTCAGTACTCCAGGTGCTGTCTAACCAAGCTTCTTTATAATTCAAGTAAGACCACACTATTATTATGTTAAAGGCTAACATTTCATTAGCCTTCTTAATAGTGTGTTACATCTGCATGTTACCCTTCAAATGTCTTATTGATGAAGTGCATTTTATCATTTGTACACTTCCTAATCTCATACTATTTAAGAAATACTCTAAATAACTGTTCCTGCTATCAAAGTGGATGGCCTCAAATCCTTTCATAGTATATACCATCTGCCATGCTCTTCCCTATTCACTAAGCCCAAAGACTGATCCTTTGGGTATTCTACTAGTCACAGCCTGCTAACATGAGAATTACCCATTTCTTATTCCTGGTTTTCTGTCCGTTAGTCAATCCTTAATTCATGCTGGCTCATTACATCCCATCCCATGTGCTTTAATATTGCTTATCAACCTCTTATGGGGTCCTTGTCAAACAATTTCTGAAGATCCAAACTTAGTATGTTCATTAACTCCTCTTTATCAATTTTATTCATAGCATTCTCAAAACATTCCACCAAGTTCATCAACAGAATTTCTTATTTGTGAATCAATGCTGACTATGCCCAATTAGATCATTATTATCAAAATGTTATTATCCAAGTTCTGAAGAAGAGTCATATCAGACTTGAAACATTGACTTTATTTCTCTCTCCACAGACCTGCTGATTTTCTCCAGCATTCTCTCTATTTGTTTCAGATTTCCAGTACCCACGGTATTTTGCTTTTATTAATATTCAAGTGTCCTTTTGTCACATCCTTTACAATAGATTCTAAAATTTTCCCTATTATCTGTAGAAGCTTTTACAGTCCATGTTTATGTATTTTACTAGATTACATTCATATTCTATACACTCTTTCCTTATATTTCAAACATAATGTGGTATTCTATCATATTGTGATTCCTTAATGAACACTTCATCTTTACAAAATAGTGGTTCTAAAATACTTATGTTCTAGTTGGCTCCTCAATATACTGCTCTGGAAAACTGTACTGAGCACTTCCCAGAAACTCATCCTCTATAGCTTTAGTGCTCAGTTAATTTGCCCAGTATATATGCAGAAAGAAATCACTCATGACTATTGCATTACCCATGGTATACGTTCTTTTATCTGCTGATTAAAGCCAGGCCCCACACTATCACTGCTATTTATTAATCCATTGTAAGTAATTTAAACCAAGTCTGCTGCCCCTTGTTGTTTTTTACTTCCATCAAAACAGATTCCAAATTTTCTTATAGGGATCCATAAGCTTGAAAGAATCTAAGTGACATAGGCTATGGCAAGATATGTGGCAGAATCATATGGTACAGTGATGCCTGCCTCAACTTTGGAAGCACCTCACTCCATTTTTCCTGTTGTAACCAAGTGATTAGAAGAGTTTCTCACCAAGCAGCAGTGAGGTGCCAATTAAAAGGGATTACAGCTTGTTATAGCCTTGCTAATGGCCCAACCCACCTCTTTGATATTCAGCTTTCTTTCTCACCAAACTTGTCAAACAAGCTCAACATTGAGAACCTTTGACATGGACATCAGAGCAGGTACTTGGCAACATAAACCCACCCTGTCTGTGAGGACCACCATGTTTCTCGGCACCAAGCAGGTACTAGCTACATGCACCCTCCTTCATAAATATTGGCATTTGACACTCACTAACTCCTCACAACCTTAATGGCATCTCTCTGATACAGTTGCAGGTCAGGCATCAAGATCTACAATCTAGCAAGATTGAAAGAGAGGACAAAAACACATTAAATCCTGATAAGGGAGCTCCTCTCATCTGACGATGCTGTGCCATTCATTCACAAGTAACTCAACAAAAAAAACTTATGGATTATCTGTCCTATGACTAAACCCTGACTAATTCCAGAAAACTGTGTTTCATATCCTTCTTGATCACACTAAATAACGCCCAACTGGAAGTAGTTAACAAATTCTGCTACTTGTTGAGATGGTGACGGAAATCTGGCTCTTGTTGCAGTGTTTGATACACTCATAAGGAAAGCACCTTCCACTTTTGGCTAATTCGCGAAATATATTTAACTTGAAACTAAGCCTTAGGATCCAGCTGACATTTATGAGGGCTGTGTTATCAGTATCTTGTGGTATATCTGTGAAGCATGAACAGCTTCCAAAAAGCAAAGTTCAATGATTCCTATCTTTGCTATCTGTAGGTATTATGGGCTTAGCTTGGTAAGACAAAATGTGCCAGTATTCTCAAAGACAGAGCTTTCAAGTGTGTTAGGACTAATCAGAAGTGTGTTGGCAGTAACAAACAGAGATGGCTCCAGTAGCTCGGTCCATTTGCAAGATGGAAATAGTTGCATACCCAAAGGCCTTGTGTTTGGTAATGTAGCCAGAGACAAACAACCAGTAAGGCATCCAAGGCTCTGCTCCAAGAATGCTCATACGAAGGCCCTCATCATTGATTGTTACACCGAGGAGTCACTTGCTAGCAGAAGAGGGAAATAACAACATTTCCTGTGATTTGACATTCTACCAGAAAGATTTGCGGCTGTGGGAGTTTGGCAACAGATGCCAATGCTGAAAAGCCCAATATCATTTGGCAACTTCATATATGGAGCTTGTGGTAGAATCTGTCTTTCAAGGATTGACATTCAACCCATCAGCAAAGGTACACCAAATGGAGGCACCTCACTTAAATGAATTATTCGTTGCTTGTCCATCATCTCTAAGTAGAAGGATGCCAAAACATACACACCTTAATAATGGGCAAGAAAATCTACTTGCCCTTAAAACTGGTAGCCTGCAGGCACCAAAAGCACATCCCAAAGCAGCACAATGGTCAAGGTCTGAAAAGGTTCAATTAGCTCAAAGGTCAATCCAGCTGTTAAATAGGTCTGACAGAAACACAGGCTGGGAATTGAACTGAAGCACATGATGGGATGGGTGGAGGTGGTTGGTGGTGGTGCATGAACCCATGGTGACCTGAAGTACCAAAATGCAATCCAGAGGAAAATTCCTAATTTTATTTTGTTCTAGAGAATATAACTTGCTAAATATTCTGTGCCCACATTTAAGTCACTTCTAGCATTCACTGTTAGAAAAGCAGGTTAGGTAAGTTAAGTTCTTGTACAACTAGATGCAGCTTGAGGCAACTCCTGCATCTATGTTGATTACACCCAACTGCACCTATTTTTCTGTACAACACCAAGTCTGGATCTTGTAAGAATTTATTTTAGTTCATAGTCAAAGCCATATTTCTCTACTCTAAATGAGTATTTATGTACAAGTTGTTCTTATTCCAACAACAACCACAGTTGTTGGTAGAAATTCGATCCAATGGTGCACAAGTTCGGCATATTTGACTCATGGAATTTCAGATGCACCATTCTCGTTGCTCCTAAACACCAGACCTTTCATCTAAGTGCTCATATCAGTGCTTTCTGAAACTTGCACCCCTTTTCCAATCCCAGGATCATCATCTCCATGTTAGCAAAACTGATGACCGTACAGTGCCTAGAATCTGTCCCATTCTAATTGCAACCTAGAACAACTTCCTTACATATTTCTCTGTATCCTTGGCTTTCACTTGTAAAAAGAAATTTGTGGTAATATTAACAACATAAATCATATTTTAAATAGAAATCATTACCACTGATTTACAATTTCCATACAAATGTGTGTACAATCACATAATCAAGATTTGAATATGTTGATAAGTCCCTGTAATAAAAATGCAATTTAATGCCAATCTCATTTGATTTTCCTTTGGTAATGTTCCTTCTGGTGTAACTGCTTGCACTGGAATGTTCATCATTTATAAAAGACCATTTTTCAAAACAAAAATCACTGCTACTGTGCTTAGTATACGCACCAGTTGAAGGGATAGCATAGTTCAGAATGGCTACTGGATTTTAGTTCCCTTAGTTGACTGTGGACTCACTGAATGTCAATATAGTAGTATATGATCATGCTAAAAATTATGGTATGTGTGGACATCCACCTGTCTGGCAGATGTTACGTTATAATATCACAGGAGCCATACAAGTGGATATTCAGTTCCATAGACTATTTTGTCCCCATCTCCCCATAACTTTTCTGAAACATGGCAAAGACAGAGGAAGATCCTGCTAATTCAATAACTCTAAATTGTAACCATGCACATGAAATAAAATTAAATATGTGCTCTGGAATCAAGGAGATACCACAGAAGAATTATGTTTTGCTTTATGCTTCATGACAACTTGGTAAAACCTATTGCATGGAGGAGAAAGTGAGGACTGCAGATGCTAGAGATCAGAGCTGAAAATGTGTTGCTGGAAAAGCGCAGCAGGTCAGACAGCATCCAAGGAACAAGAGAATAGACATTTCGGGCATAAGCCCTTCTTCAGGAAGAAGGGCTTATGCCCGAAACGTCGATTCTCCTGTTCGTTGGATGTTGCCTGACCTGCTGCGCTTTTCCAGCAACACATTTTCAAAACCTATTGCATGTTGATTTTCAGCTAAGTGATGAGCCACTGAAAGGTAAGAGCAAATTTTCAGTCACATTCTGCCCTCCAGTCCCATCACTTTTATTTGTTTTTGTTTGGATCTTTTCCTATTGAGCTTTCTTTTCATTTCCCACAACAACAGCAAATTCACTAGTGACCTTTAATGACTGATAGAACAGAGCAGCGATCCAGTACCTTTAGGCATTTTTGCAAAGTTAGTGACATGTAACTGAATGTTGTGTACTGATAGGAAACAAGATATATGTGAAGGATCAAGAGCAGTCCTGTTCTAAAAAATGTCTAAACAGATTCATGGTGCATTGAACTGGGAAACCAATTTTAAAGCATTTGAAGGTCATTCGTTATATAACTTGCAATGTCTAGGTGATTTACATTGAACACTTTGAACCAATGTACTGTGCTAAATAATGTTTGCACATTTGTCTCTTTTCTCCTTCAGCAAAATCACAGCACCATACAGTTGTAAAGGACAGAAGAATTTCATTTGGCCCATCATAGTGATGCTATCCCTTTGCCAAACTATCCAATTCATTCACCTCTTTTGCCCTCTGGTTTGGAGAATGAAAGGATTAACAGGAATCTTGCTGTACTGCACAATATGGGTTTCTATTTGGTTCATTCCAAGTATTTCAGTACTTTTCCCACTTCCTTTGTTTGTCTTTGTGAGAAAGTGAGACTATTGTAGGTCGTATTGTATTTTTGCCAGGACAGACTTGATAAGATGTTAGGCCCCTTCTGTATTATATGATTCTATGATACTTTAAATAACACCAGAAAGAGTGATTGGCTACTTGCTGGAAATTTTTGAGGTTTATTCTTTAATTGTAAGTCTTAAGTTCTCTTTGCTTCAAAACATTTTAAAAAGCATTTCTGCTCTCATTTCTCTTAAAAATTCATCTTTCATACTATTACCTTCTACCTGTATCTAGATGGTTTCACCATCCCTTTAACATTGTTTCCTTCATTTTGCATTATATGGCTAATTGCATTATGAATACTACTGGAAAGGGATGTTTTCCAAGGAATTTATTTCATACTTCCAACATTTGTTCAAACAGTGTGTATTTACTTGCAAATTTAACTTTCATTAAAACAAGAAGTCTATCTTGTTTGAACAAAATTATGAGAAACATGGATAGGATAAATAGACAAGGTCTTTCCCCTGGGGTCAGGGAGTCCACAACTAGAGGGCATAGGTTTAGGGTGAGAGGGGAAAGATATAAAAAAGACCAAAGGGGCAACTTTTTCACGCAGAGGGTGGTACGTGTATGGAATGAGCTGCCAGAGGATGGTGGACGCTGGTATAATTGCAACATTTTAAAGGCATTTGGATGGGTATATGAATAGGAAGGGTTTGGAGGGATATGGGCCGGGTGCTGGCAGGTGGGACTAGATTTGGTTGGGATATCTGGTCGGCATGGACAGGTTGGACCGAAGGGTCTGCTTCCATGCTGTACATCTCTATGACTCTATGACTCTATCTAAACTGAATATTTTATCAGTCTAATAACTTAAACACCAGCAGGGTTTGTGGAATTTTCAAACTGAATTTCTCCATTCTTGAATATAATCTACTGAATTCCATATATGTTCTTTCAATGAAACTATCTTCACACTTCTTGAATTTGTCAAACTATCTCATAAGTAATTAGAAAATCATTTTTTGATATGATTTTTGAAAGTTAATAATAAAAATCATCTCCAATTCTGAAAACAACACATTGCTATTTATCATTTAATGGCAGCAAAGGAACTGAGGCCATACCTTATTTCTCTTTAGTAAATTAGCAACACAGGTCCAGATGACTTCTCTACTCTATCACTGATCATGTTTGCATTCAGAAAATAGGGGTGTATAATCATATACCACTACTTTAGGTTAGTTAATAATCTTCTGCTACCAATATTAAGTACCAGAGATGAAATGTTGGTTAGACAGTAGTTAAATACTTTCCTAATCTTATTCTATTCCAACTGTAAGAAACTATGTATTTTCCTTTCTCGGGCTTTAAACTGAAATGGAAGTTGAACTGCCACAACTGAAATACTAGCAAGGTTTTGTGGCTTGAAAATTAAGTATTTTTTGAGCTGTGTGACAAAATGTTGTTGTTTCTGTTTGAGACAGAGTGGCACAGAGATTCTTCTAAACTGAGTACATTGTACCTGACAACACCTCTGATTAGATGAGTTGCAGTGTGTTAAATAAAACCCAAGTGCCAATGCAGCAGCAGAGGAAAACAGCAAACAGAGAGCCTACAGATTGGAAGTATCCATCTCTCCTGCTCACTCTGTGTGGGAGAAATATAGACTAGGCCCCCCTGATCAATTATTAAATTAAAGAATGACCATCACTCTTGAAACAGCAGTGTGTCATCATTCTAAAGTTAAAAGGACAATGAGAAACTCTTTTCTCTTTTTGGCCTGCATTTTTAAAATTAATTTATTGTTGTCACATGTACAAAAATACAGTGAATCATACCTTACGTAAATACACCAGCCTAATAGAACAGAATGCAGAATATAGTATTACAGCTACAGAGAAAGATCAACTCTAATCCATGACAGATCCTTCCATAAATCTGATAAAAGCAGGGAAGAAGCTGTTCTTGAATCTGTCAGTACATGCTTTCAAACTTTTGCATCTTCTGTGCAATGCAAGAGGATAGAAGAGAGTATAACCAGGCTGGGAGGAGTCTTTGATGATAGCTGCTTTCCTGAGACAGTGGGAAGTGTAGACAGAGTCAATGGAACCAAGGCTGGTTTTCATGATTGCTGGGCTGTGTTCACAACTCTGTAATTTCCTGGGGTCTTGGGCAGAGCAGTTGCCATACCAAGCTGTGATGCATCTGGATAGATGCTTTCTATGTGCATATATAAAAAATGGTAGGAGTTATTGTAGACATGTTAACCTTTAGAATTGCGTTTATCTTGTCTACTCTTTTTCACATAATGTTGGTGTAAAGCCATTTATCTTTTGTCTGTGTTAACTATGATTGCATGCTTGTGTGTTTGGGCTTTTAAAGGTTTTAATGTTTAAGCTACATAGTCGTAGGATTAGAGATACTGTATTTTCTGTCTTTGGTTAACATGAAGTAGGATTACAATAAATTGAGGTTTTTTTTATATTGACAAAAGCTGTTATAAATTGTTTTTTCCCTAGTACCAGTCAGTTAGGGAAATTATGCATTTTAGTGATCTCGTCGGGATTTAACATAATTATGCATTTTGTGACAGCTTGTAGAAAAGTGGGACATGAGTGTCAGTACACCAATTTCCAGTTATGGCATGGCAGAACTCATTGATTACAAAACTCCAAGCCAATGATTGTTTGTTTCCAATTACACCAAGGCCAGTGCACACCTAATAATTCCTTAATTAGCTCCATTTGGTCTCACATATCCTTGCAAGAACCAACTAAATAATAACCCTTGTAAATAATCACCCTTTAAACTTCTTGTTCAGTGGTCATGGCTGTATTTGGTTTCCTTTTGGTAAACATCTGCATTCACATATAGAGTCATAGAGATGTACAGCACAGAAACTGACCCTTCGGTCTAACTTGTCCATGCTGACCAGATATCCCAACCCAATCTAGTCCCACCTGCCAGCATTCGGCCCATATTCCTCCAAACCCTTCCTATTCAGATACTCATCCAAATGCCTTTTAAATGTTGCAATTGTACTAGCCTCCACCACTTCTTCTGGCAGCTCATTCCATACATGCATCACCCTCTGTGTGAAAACGTTGCCTCTTAGGTCAGTTATATCTTTCCCCTCTCACCCTAAACCTATGCCCTCTAGTTCTGGACTCCTCCACCCCAGGGAAAGACTTTGTCTATTTACCCTATCTATGCCCCTCATGATTTTGTAAACCTCTATAAGGTCACCCCTCAGCCTCCAAAAGTCCAGGGAAAACAGCCTTTTCAACCTGTCCCTATAGCTCAAATCCTCCAACCTAAATAACATCCTTGTAAATCTTTTCTGAACCCTTTCAAGTTTCACAACATCTTTCCAATAGGAAGGAGACCAGAATTGCACACAATATTCCAACAGTGGTCTAACCAATATCCTGTATAGCTGCAACATGACCTCCCAACTCTTGTACTCAATTCTCTGACCAATAAAAGAAAGCATACTAAACGCCTTCTTCACTATCCTATCTACCTGCAACTCCACTTTCAAGGAGCTATGAACCTGCACTCCAAGGTCTCTTTGTTCAGCAACACTCCTGAGGACCTTATCATTAAATGTCTAAGTCCTGCTAAGATTTGCTTTCCCAAAGTGCATCACCTCACATTTATCTAAATTAAACTCCATCTGCAACTTCGCAGCCCATTGGCCCATCTGATCAAGATCCCATTGTAATCTGAGATACTGTCTTTTTCAGTTAATGTCTCTTCACGACATTCCTAAACAAACTGCTAACAAAGTTCACACGTGTTCTTATAATCATACATTTAACAGCATAGTAGGATGCCTTCCCCTCTGATGCCATAAAGCTTTTTATCTTCTGCAGCTTTATTCTTACTGACCTTTAAACCAAACAAGACTTCTTTTCAGCCTGAACTGATTTCCAGACTGCTAAACTACACTGCTACTTTTACAAGTCTTCTCTCTGAATCACCTACTTCTCTCTGAAAGACACCTACTCACTCAGTAATTTTCTGGATGGTTCTGCATCTCTTTATAAAGGAAAGCTTGTGTATCTCTCCGAATCCCCAAATCATAAAACACCATTTATAACAGCCCATGTTTTTTTCCTTTCTTCTGATCTAGTTTTCTAAAGCACTGAACTTTTCATCTTAGGTGTTTTTTAAAGACCTCATTTAAATACATGTAAGTTCATTTCCAGATAACAGAACACCATTCACAGAAATGTTAACTAAATTAAAACTACTCCCTTCCTTCTTAGCACATATAATACAGAAGTACAAGTCAAACTTAAACCTATTTATGGTTGTTTCCACTTTAGAATCTCAGTTTCCAAAAATAGTAATAAATCATGAACACTCATCAGAATTGAAGTTAAAGTGCAGCTGTTCATCTCAGGAATTAACTGATCAAAGATGTTTTTTTAATCCACTTGTGGAATGTGGGCACAGCTGGTGACATTTATTGTCTATCCTTAGTTGCCCTTGAGAAGTTGGTGGTGAGCTGCTTTCTTAAACTACTGCTGTCCATGTACAGATATATCATTGATAAGGGAATTTCCTGAGATTACATCAATCAAGTTTGCTCAAGCCTTTTTTTCAGATTAGACATATTTTCATAGAACACTGCTGGCTGAATTTTCAGTGTACTTGCTGCTGGTGCCACATTTAAAGCTCAATTCCATACCATTTCAAATGCTGCAAACTAGCATGTGAGATCTCTGAAAGATAAGGCTGATTGAGGTGAACTGACACCCCACTTTGTCAACAGGAACATAGAAATTCTGGTGGATAGAGTGGTGGAGAGAACTCTAATCTTGACTCTAATCTCCAGCATCTGCAGTCCTCACTTTTGTCTGGTGGAGAGAAGTGCCATTCTTTTTTTGGAGGAATGCCAGATGAACTCTCAGCACCAGACTCTGTCAGCCTGGTCCAAAGTTGCTACCCAGGATCGTGTTGTTTCCACATTCTGGATGAAAACCTGCCAGTGCATGAAGAAGGTAAATGATAGATTCAGAGATAAGTGCCACCATCTTCTCTCTATTACCTCCCACTCTATCTCTACCACTGCACCTATCTTCTACCAAGGTCTACCACCCTTACTATTACATGCAGCATCTTGCCCCCACCGTCCCCCCAGCCCCCATCCCCACCAACCTATTAACCTTTTCTGTTCTCTGTGTTTCTTACTTATTTATTTAGGACACTTCACCACCTTTTCCCTCACTTGCACCAAAATTAACAGCCTCAGCTACTTTCATCCCACTAGCAAGCGATAATAGAGATTGCTGATGTGGTGATGCTGAAATTTCCATGTCCTGACAAACAAGTAAGTTCATTGTCAAGTGCTGTGCTGCTTTCTCATTACCACCACTGTGAACATTTGTTAACAAGCTCAAGTTTCTGCTCCTATTATGCAACTCATTTCCTTTCCTGTCTTCTGAAGGCATAGTGGCAGTCACACAGTTTCTGCCTTGAAGAGAACAGAGCCTCACCCTGCCAGTTTCTGTTGAAGAAGACAAAGATCCTTCCAAAGAGGCGAGGCTGCCTCTTGTACTCTCCATCAGCTCAAATACTGACACCTCTGGATACTTTAGCTAGATTAGAATCACGAACACATTCTCATGAGAACATCACTGCCATGCCTCCACAGCTGGCCACGAAAGAAAGGCACAGGTCGTGGTATCCAGAAAGCCGCTGGAGAGCAGGCTCCCTGGTGTCGGTCATTAATAACTTCATTAAAATGCACAAAAAGAGAGACAGGAGAAGCAAGTTTGTTGAACTGTCCCGGGAAAATAGATCAAACTTTGGAGGAGTCCATCAAGATGCTAGGTATCGTGCTGATTTGGCATGATGTCTCCAATGACAGGTTAGTGGCTACATTCCCTCTAATTTTGTTTCTCTTCTGCACAGACCTCCAAGCTCCATGCATGGCAACAACTTCCAAACTTGGAAGTCAATGCTGGGAATGGTGTCAGGACATCAATCACTGATCCTCAGAGTGGCCATGCAGATGCTTGATCATGCAGCTAAGAGGGAACACCTTATAGCAACTGCCACAGACAGTCACATTCAGCAGGATACCTGTTGGCTGCCAGGGATGCACACAGACCTGCACTCCATCTCTGTAGCCATGTATGGTCAACATCATGAACAAAGTGACAGGGGCACCAGCTGTTCCATCCTCACAAGGAGTCAGCCGAGTGCCAGCAGGCACACAGCTGAAGGAGAAAACACAGAGTCCGGACAAGTCTCTTCTCAAAGCACTGCAGTGGTTCCTGGCCAATTTACCTTCACAATGTCTGCGACTCTCAACCGTGAAGGTAAGCCTGCATCTGGGCAGGATACTGGAATATGTCTGGGCTCCTTAGCCATAAATGCCTCCAGGCCATCTGCTCAAAACAGTGAGGTGAACAATCTTCAGTTGTGGACCCTGAGACTGCACTTACACATAATGTGAGGGAAAGAGAAAAGAAGTGCTTCTAAGGACACCCTTCAATATAAGTGGAATAACACATTTGTGAAATATATTTCACTTTACATTACGACCTGTTTGATCGAATGCTATTTTAGCAGTGGCTACAAGAATAATTCTAAGGGAATCTACCTTCCTTTATTTTAGAACCCTGTGTGAAGGAGTGCTGCTTTTTCTCTAATGCACATCATAATGTAAGATATTGTCATTTTTGAATATAAGAGCATGATGTGAAATACTGATAGTTGAATGCATGAGGAAAGCAACTCAAGGGCCTTGGGGAGCCTATGAGACCTTGAAATGTATTTGCAAATTTTATAGGTGACATTTTATCAGTCACCAGTAGTTACGTCCGTTTCACAGAGATTACTACAATTAATTGGCTGTCAGTAATGCCATGGCCAAGATTGCTTCTTCCCATGATTTCTGATTGGCAAGTTGGTCACCGCATGAGATACACATGCAGAATTTTGTGATTATAGATGTCTTTAACCCGTAATCTGTAAGTGCTTTATTCATGCAATTATCACTTGAAGGGCCTTATATAATCACAAGTGGAGCTCATTCTGTCAGACAAAAGAAAACGTACTCTGAGTGTGTTGGCAATCATTTTTAAAAATTTCATTACACTTTTGTGACTCGAATGAGCATGGAAGGCAACACAGCTATCGCTCCAGAGAGTGCACTTCAGGCTCAGCATGTCAATCTAAGGATTTCTGTTTTGGGTTTTCTGTCTACCCCGTCAGGTTTGAGCCTTCCCACATTCCCATTTGAGTCTTTCATTTAACTCTTCATCTCCCACTTTACCCTGAGCCCTAGGCCTTCAGCTTAGTCATGCCAAACACTGTTATGACACCTCCCTCCAAAGCCAGGATGGTGTTGACAAAAGATACCCCGCCTCTTGGAACCCTATACTCTCCTAGACCAAACCTTCTCCCAACCTTTTATTGAGTCACTCCTACGTATTTATTGTCCCCTTTGCCTCCAATCACCACACTTAACTTTCTCAACTTAACTACCATAGAAGAGGCAATGGAGAAGCAATGGCCTGGTGGTATTGCCGCTGGACTGTTAATCCAGAGACCCAGATAATGTTCTGGGACCCAGGTTCAAATCCCGCCACAGCAGATAGTGGAATTTGAATTCAATAAAAAAAATCTGGAATTAAGAGTCTAATGAGGACCTTGAATCCATTGTCACTTGTTGTAAAAACCCAACAATCACTAATGTCCTTTAGGGAAGGAAACTGTCATCCTTACCTGGTCTGGCCTACGTGTGACTCTAGACCCTTAGCAATGTGGTTGACTCTCAAGTCCCTACTGGTCAATTAGGGATGGGCAATAAATGCTGAACCAGATGAATAAAAACGAACTGGCCCAACTCAGGCCAGGGGACTTCAGAATTTTGTTTTAACAAAGGAAGACTTCCTCCGCCTATTATGTGTAACTAACTTGGAAATGCAAGCAACTACCATCTCCCAGCATATAATTTTGAAACCACAGCATAATAACGATCTGCGAAAACGTCACATCAGAAATTGAGGCAAACACAGATGTGTTAATAAAATGTAAACTTCATAGTTGTGTATGATTTCCTATTTCGTTTACAACAGCCTGAAGTTTGCAATGTTCCATTGGTACTCTTGGCATTTTAGTGTTTCTTATAAATGTAATTAAATGAGTTAATGTGGCTGGTAAAAAAAAATAAAAACGAACTGGCCCTTGATAACCCACCATGCTGGCTTTGCACAGACTCCCTGGACTGATCATGGGCCAGCTCCTAATTGATTTAGAACAACAGCCCAACTAATCATGGACTAGACAACAATAGATTGATTAACTGCTAATCCCAGATTGGTTTAACTTGACTTGCAGGACTGAACATGGCCCACTCCCTGCTCAATAATGGTGTGGATTCTCTGATGTTGAACACACCAAGAGGCAAAGTGAATGTGTCCAGTCTCTGGACTGAGAAGCAACTATGCCTTTGGCTGTCTGTGGCAGCATCCTTTGATTAATCAGAGTCCGACTTGACTGCTCCCCTTAGGTTTTGAAAAATGGCCATTTGGTTGAAGCACATGCAATGTGTTTCTACTGAAGCTGCTGGTGTGTGCTGCAGGTCTGACATTAAAGTAGCATGGTGCCATAGAGCAACATGTCCTCCTTCTTGACTGATCATTGCAGACACACATATCCAGCTGCTTGGCTTTCTGTCTGTGTAAAAGGTAGCTGAAAATGTGTTCCTGGAAAAGCGCAGCAGGTCAGCTAGCATCCAAGGAACAGGAGAATCGATGTTTCGGGCATGAGCCCTTCTTCAGGAATCCTGTATAAAAGGTAGGTCAAGATAAAAGTACCATCTATTTGCAAAAGTTAGCTGTAGTTCTGTACCAACATTGATAAGAAAATTTCCATATATAACAATAATGATTAGTATTTTAAATATTTTCAAATTCTAACCTAAGTACCATAAACAAATTATTTTAATCTATTTTGCATGTTTCATCACAAGTTTCCTTTCCTGAATTTCAATTAGATTTTTTTTAATCTTCTCTCTGCTCCAGTGTTCCTGCATATGAGAAGTTCTTGATAGCATTTACTGTGACATCCCTTTTTGTTGCTATAAATGTGATATCTTACTAAGTTACAATCAAATATGAAAGATGCTAACAAAGTTGGGGAACATTCAGTTTACTTGCTAAGATGTATC
The DNA here is from genome assembly GCF_047496795.1 of Chiloscyllium punctatum. NCBI lineage: Eukaryota > Metazoa > Chordata > Chondrichthyes > Orectolobiformes > Hemiscylliidae > Chiloscyllium > Chiloscyllium punctatum. Next base: position 84,547,182 of record NC_092746.1, on the reverse strand, counting down.
AACTTGTTTTGAAGGCTTTGTATTTGTCTTCTACTGACACACTTACTAGGCACAATTAAGTTCCACATTATTGGTTGAACTCTGTAGTGCTTCACATGGAAGCAATTCCTCAGTCTGAGTCATATTGAATCACACACTCACTTTTCATCTACAGTCAGAGATAATTCAATGTTGCTAAATTATATCTTGACACAAATCACAATGCAATTGTGAAAAACATGGTTCATTTGACAGACTGTAAACACTGGTCCCATTCAGGTTTCAAATACAACCACTGGTGCATATTTAAAAGATACTCGAGTTACAGTATAGACCAGCTGTGTATTGTGGTATAATGCTCTCTGTTAAACATTTATGCGAGAAATAGCAGATGCTAGTTGCGCAGATCAAACCAATGTAAGAAGTATCAATATCTTTCAATAATCTTGTTTGATTAAATTTCGCAGGTCGAAGTCACAATTTGGAACAGTATACTTGAGGTGCAACTTTCAGTAATGTTATGGGACAGAAGTGGTTAGAAACATCAGAATATAGAATATAGAGCAGAAAGAGGCCATTCAGCTTGTCATGTCTTTGCTGATCCTTTAAAAAACTAATTTACTTGAAGCCTGCCTTCTCCATGTAGCTCTGCAATAGTTTCCTTTTTAGATAATGATCCAATTCCCTCTTGAAAGCCACCACTGAACCTGCCTCCATGACGTGCAACACATTCCAGAACCTAATCACTCACTATGTCATGTTACTTTTGACAATTACCTTAATTCTAAAGAGTATTATTGCACTTAAAGTATTCATTCTGTTTCTCTCTCCACTGATGCTGCCAAATATGCTAAGTTTCTCTGCCACTTTCTACTTTTGTTTCCTTAAATTTTTGCCCTCTGGCTTTCTATTCATCCTGGGACCGGTTTCTCCCTGTCCACACTGTGCATATTGTTTGCAGGTTTGAATATCTCTGTCAAATTGCCTCCTATCCAATCTATCAACAAAACCGAACTTCATTTCCATGCAACCAATCTCATGAATCTTTTATGCACACTTTCTAATGCCATCACAGTCCTTCTAAAGTATTGGGCCCAGAGCTAGACATAACACTCCATTTGTGGCAGAATCAATGTTTTATAGAATTTTACTGTAACTTTTTTGCTTTGGTATCCATGTCCCTATTGATAGATCCCTGGGATGCCATATGCTTTAACTCTCAACCAGACTTATAATAATTTATGACTGTATACACCCAAGTCCCTTTGCTCCTGCACCCCCTTTTAATTATACACTTTATATTACATAGTCTCTCAGCTTTCTTCCTATGGTGTGAAGACGACATCTTTTTATTTTACTTTATTTCTGAATATGGATTGAGTTGAGGAAATTACTATGTTACAACAAAGGACTGAGGAAGAAGTGGTGTATTTTTAAACAGTGAGTTATTGAAACTCATTCTAAGTCACATTAAATTGTTATTTTGCAAACAATGGGGGAGGTGACATAGGTGGCACATGGCTGCAGCCTTTTGTATAAAGTGAGTTTTGGCTAACAACAGTAAATGATTAGATTTGGGCAATGGTGACTAGTCAGAGATGCCTAAGATTATCACTCTGACAACAACCTTCTGGTTGCTGGATAGTTGAATGGCTTTTGGGTGTGAATGATACAGTGAGAAGCACTTGGACCCTTGGAAGAGGAGGTGCAGTATGATTCTCTCTCACTCTCTCATTCCAGTAAAATGCCTGAAGCTAGAGAAAGCCAGTTGCTGAAATCTTGCTTTTAATCAATAAGTCTGATGCTTTATCAATTGTGTATCAGTTGCTCTATGCCTCCCATGGATAAGTGAAAGAACCTGGAGGAAAATCTTGGATATGTGAAGGATTTGGAAAACAACAGGAACCGCTCCAACAAATCACAAGCACTGCTGCTATTAAACTGTTTCCCCAGTATTTCTTGCTCCTCTACCAATAACAACAAATTCCTTTGTCTGTGTGTGTGTGTAGGAGGGGTTTAGAAGGGAGTTAGAATTTTAGCCTGTAGAGTTATATGTCAACACTTCATAGTTCTTTATCTATAGTTAGAACTTATTTATTAATAAATAGCTATTCTTGTTAAATACAGCAATCTGGTCCATACTTTCTGTCAACTTGGGTCTAAAAGATGGGTAAACTGGGGAAATGTAGGTACTTTTTAAAACCACATTTTTTTGTTTTGGCTCCAGGAATAGTGAGGCTTGATTTCCAGTGCACTGCCCCAGTGAGGCATGACAAAGAAAATAAATCACTTCACAATTCTTGCAATAAATTTCATCTGATGCTTGTCCATCCTTTCCACCAATCTGTCTGTTCTTTCAACGTCTACACTATCGTCCTCATCATTCACAATACTTACAAAATTTTGTATAATTTGTAGATCTTGAAAGTGTGCCCTGTATTCCAATGTTTAAGTTGTCAATACATATTAAGAACAGCAGAGATCCTAACACTGATTCCAAGGGAACTCCACTTAAAATGCCTTTCTCCTGTCAAAGAAAATATCAGCCATCAATATTCGTTGTTCTCTGTCACAGCCAATTTCATATCCATTTGTGAATGTAACTTTTATTTATTGAGGTCTAATTTTGCACACAGATCTGTTGCACAGCACTTTGTCAAATGTGTTTAGGAAGTGCATGTACACCACTCAACAGCATTACCCTCATCTAATTGTTTCTGTTACCTCTTTAAAGTGCTGCCTGGAATTGGAGTGGGAAAAGGAGAGTGATTTAACTATGTCAAAATAATCAGGGTGGTCACTTTGTTTTCACTTTCTTACTCAACTCTATCCAGTTTTACCAACTCCATTTTCAATATTTTATCTTCCCGGAATATTTCCTCATGTAGCACTTACACTAATGTCAATGATTGGCTAAAATGACACATTTTGTGCATTCGAGAAGCAGTTGATAAAATACATGATATGCAAAATGCAAAACATTTCTTTTCCATTAATAAGCTTTTCTACCAATGTGTTTGACATCAGTTTCAGAAAGCATCACAATGTGTCACATTCAAATTATTTGTTGTATTCATTGACCCTAGCTTAAAAATCTAAGTTCCTTAGGAAATTCCATGTTATTTTTCAGCTGGCTTTGGCCCGTCTGTTTTTCGTGATGTTGATATGAGATGTATGAAACTGGAAAATGCACATTTGATGATGTTAACATCCATCTTGTCAATCACAAAAATAATTTTGAATATGAGGCATAATCTTGTGTTTGCAAGGTAGGCAAGCTTTGAGGTAGAAACATAGAGAATAGGAACGGAAGTAAGCCACTTGGACCTTCAAACCTGCTCTACCATTCAATACAATCATGGCTGATTAGTAGCTTATTCTAGTTTTCATCCAAATCTGTTGATCCCATTGACCCTAAAAACTATAATTAACTCCTTCTTGAAAACGTTCAATATTTTGACATCAGCCACTTTCTGTGGCAGAGAACTCCACAGGCTCACTGCTCTCCAGGTGAAGACATTTCTCCTCATCTCTGTTCTAAATGGTGCTGATCCTTAAATTGTGATCCTTATCAAGTCCTGACAGAAATTCATAGGTTTCTGTCAGATTCTCCCTGATTCTTCTAAACTCCAGTAAATATAGTCCTAACCAATCCAGTCTCTTTTTATACGTCAGTCCTGCCATCCCAGAAATCAGCTTGGTAAACCTTGCTGCAGTCTCTCCAGAGCCAGAACATCTTTCCTCAGATAAGGAAACCAAAACTGCACTCCAGGTGTTATCTCACCATGGCTCTGTACAATTGTAGCAAATCATTCATTCTTCTGTACTCAGATCCTTTTGCTACGAAGGCCAACATATCATTTGCCTTCTTCACTGCTTGCTGCATTTGAATGCTTACTTTCAATTACTGATGTACAAGAACACCCAGATCTCATTGCACCTTCACCTTTCCTAATCTATCACCATTCAGATAATAATCATCTTCCTGTTTTTGCTATAGAAGTGGATAGCTTCACATTTATCCTCATTATACTTAATCCATAATGCATTTGCCCACTCACTCAATCACATTGAAGCATGTCTGCATCCTCCTCACAGTTCACCCTCCCACACAGTTTTGTGTCATCTACAAACTTGGAGATATTACATTTAATTTCCTCATCTAAATGCTTAATATAAATTGTGATTAGCTGAGATCCAAGCTCTGATTCCTGCAGTACCCTACTGGCCACTGACTGCTGCTCAGAAAATGACCTGTTTATTCTTACTCAACATTTCCTGGCTGCCAGCAGTTCTCTATCCACATTAGTACACTACCGATGTCAAGCTGTTGCTTTTTAATTTCTGTTTTCTTTCTACCTCCTTTTTTAAATAGTGGGGGTTACATTAACTACCTTCAATCCATAGGAACTGTTGTTGAGTCTGCAGAATCTTTAAAGATGTCCACCAATGCACCCACTATTTCTGGGGTTACTTCCTTAAGTACACTGGGTAGATTATCATGCCCTGGTGATTTATTGACCTTTAATCCCTGTAATTTCTCCAACATCACTGAGCTACTAATGGCAATTTCCTTCAGGTCCTCTCCCTCACAAAATGCAACATTTTTGGGACATTATATGTGTCCTCTTTTGTGAAGACAGAATCAAAACAAAGGAGGACATAAATTACACCCCAAAAATGTTGGAGAGCACACAGCTACCTAATCAGATGGAGTGGCAGCAAACCTGAACCCTGACATCTTTCCACCCCCTTTGAAATTAATTTCAGGGTCTACAGTTGGCCCTCAGCCCTGCCAGAAATTGAGGACATTGAGTGATCTATTAAGAATCACCCAAGGGCCTTTGCCCACTGCTGGTTCAACCAAACTACAAACAGACCTTTCACTCCTGACAGATAAATCTGAAAGAGTTGGCATAAGTTGGGGAACAGTCTGCTGATAGCCACACACTTGTTTCCAATCCCCTTACCCCTTCTCCCTGTGATCCTAACCCTCAAAACAAACACTTTCACAACTTATCTCACATGTTGCTAAAGTAGGTATCCTTCCAACAGCAGTCATGGCTTCATATGTGGTGCTGCTGAGTGTGAGAACTGTCAGAGTCTTAATTCAAGACTAAGAACATTCAGTATCCTTGTTTATGTTTGGTTGGCCACTAGATTTGGACAGCCTTGCCAGCCTTGTCTACTGCAGCACTCACCAGCTCTCGAGCTGTGTGCCGGGAACTCAACTTCCTCAAGAAAATTCTGCCTGTGGTTACAATAAAAGAAAAGAAATTAATACACATATTTATAATAACAAATATTAGGAAAACTAAGCAGAATTAATGATTATTTTAAAATTTTACACTATGATGCATATTGCAACGGATGACTTATCAACAATTGACTTGGTCCAAGTAAAAAGACAGCAGGTCAGGCAGCATCCGAGGACCAGGTGCTATTCTCCTCAGATGCTGCCTGAATTGCTGTGTTTTTCCAGCACCACACTCTCGACTCTGATACTCCAGCATCACTTTCTCCTTGGTCCAAGTAAATATTGTTTCTTGAAACTAATATTCCTGAGGGTACATTGTACATAAGAAATTTCTCCCCAGGGCATAATCCTTCTGTTGGCAACATAATAAACTGAAATGAAAGCAAGAACTGAAACAAAAATGTACATTAAAACCTTATGATGTCAAATCCATGAAGGTGACTTCTGTCAACAACTTATTATTGGCATCTGGAACACCACATGATAAGGCTTCAGAACCACTTTTATTTGTTAGTGTGTCAGAGAGTATATTAAAAAGTACAAAAATGTTTCAATTATTTGTCAATTTTCAACATTTTTACATGATCTTGTGATTACTTCCCTTTTTATATCCGTTTTGCGCTATAGGAACTAACAATCTGGGAATCATTGTAACATCCAGGGAACAGTCAGTTCCAAAAGGTGACTACATTTGACTGTAAACATAATAGCAAATAAATAATAGTAAATCATAATGAGTAATTATAAATAATAATAAATAAATATTAGCAAAATAAAAGCAAAAGGAAAATCATCCAATGTGGTGAAGATTCATGGGAAGCCAAAGGATTCAGAAGCGTTTGAAAACCAACAAAGAACAACTGAAAAAGCAATAAGAGGGGAGATAATGAAAAATAAGGGTAAACTGTCTAGTAATATCAAAGGAGATTGTAAGTTTTATTTAGATTTTTGAAACATAAGAGAGGTGCTAAGTGGACATTGGATCAGTGGAAAATGAGGCTGGAGAAGTAGTAATGGGGAACAAAGAAATGGTTGAGGAACTGATTAGGTACTTTGCATCAGTTTTCGTGGTGGAAGACACCAGTGGCATACCAGAACTTCAAGAAGCTCGGGGGCCATCACTAAGAAGAAGGTGCTAGGGAAGCTGAAAGATCTGAAGGTGGATAAATCACCCAGGCTGGATGGACTACATAGGGTTCTGAAGGAGAAAGCTGAGGAAATTATGAAGGCATTGGAGGCAATCTTTCAGTAATCACTGGAGTCAGGAAGGTCCTAAAGGACTGGAAAATGGCTATTCTAATATCCCTTTTGAGACGGGAAGGAATCAGACCAGGAATCTGTAGACCAATTAGTCTGATTTTGGTCATTGGTAAGATTTTGAAGTGCTTAGTAAAATACGGCTGAATCAGCACGGCTTTATCGAGAGGAGATCATGACTAACAAATCTTCCAGAATTTTTTGAGGTGGTGAGTACAGGTGATCTATTTAAATTTCCAGAAGCCTTTGACAAAGTGTTGTATAGAAGGCTGTTAAATGAGATAAGAGTCCATCATGTTTAGGGCATGGTACTGGCATGGATAGAGAATTGGTTGACTGGCAGAGAGTGGAGATAAAGAAGTCTTTTCAGGATGGCAGTTGGTGACTTGTGGATTCCTCAGGGGTCAGTATGGGGACCACAACTATTCACATTATACATTAATGATCTGGACGAAGGAACTGAGGCCATTGTAGCTAAGTTTGCAGATGACACAAAGATAGGTGGTGAGACAGGTAGTGATGAAGAGGTCGGGAAGCTGCAGAAGACCCTGGACAGGTTAGGAGAGTGGGCAAAGAAGGGGCAGATGGAATACAATATGCAAAAGTGTGAGGAAGAATACGCGTAACTATTTTGTAAATGGCTAATGATTTGGAAATCTGAAGCATAAAGAGAGTTGAGAGTCCGAGTTCAGGATTCTCTATTGGTTAACATGTAGGTTCAGTTGGCATAGGAAGACAAATGTAATGTTGGCATTCATTTCAAGTGGGCTAGAATACAAGACCAAAGACATGCTGCTGAGGCTATATAAGGACTGAAAAATGTGTTGCTGGAAAAGCACAGCAGGTCAGGCAGCATCCAAGGAGCAGGAGAATCGATGTTTTGGGCATAAGCCCTTCTCCTGAAGAAGGGCTTATGCCCGAAACGTCGATTCTCCTGCTCCTTGGATGCTGCCTGACCTGCTGCACTTTTCCAGCAACACATTTTTCAGCTCTGATCTCCAGCATCTGCAGTCCACATTTTTTCCCGAGGCTATATAAGGCTCTGGTCAGACCACATTTGGAATAACATCAGCAGTTTTAGGCCCTGTATCTGAGGAAAGATGTGCTGGCCTTAGAGGGGTCCAAAGAAGTTTTGCAAGAATGATCCCAGCGATAATGAGGTTTTCACATGAGGAGCAGTTGTGGACTCTGGATCTGTAGTCAATGGAGTTTAGAAGAATGAGGACACTAAAGGCCTGCACAGAATGGATGTGGCGATGCTTCTACTCATAGGAAAGACTTCGACTCAAGAGCACAGCCTCAGAATGAAGGGATAGATCTTTAGAACTGAGATGAGGAGGAATTTCTTCAACTACTGGGGTGGCGTTTGTGTGGAACACATTGCCACAGAAGGCTGTGGAGGCCAAGTCTTTTAAGACAGACATCGATAGGTTCTTGATGAAAAGGGGATCAAGAGTTACAGGAAGAAGACAGGAGAACGGTGTTGAAAATCATATCAGCTACGATCAAATTGCACAGTCAACTCGATAAGCCAATTGGCCTAATTCAGCTTCTCTATCTTATCGTGTTATGGTCTAATAATTGCATAATATCTTGTCTGTGAACAAGGGTGGGGTTTATTGCAAAGTTTTGAATCGGCCACTCAAAACAGATTAGAGATCAGTGAAAAGAAGTTCCAGGGCCACAGTCAGTTGGAATGAGAAACAGGTAGAGAAAGAAGAAAGTTTCATGCAGAAAATAATTGTTTGGCTGGAATGCTGAAAATGCAACAGAATTGCATAGTGTTTATGTATTCGGGAACTTAGTAAAAAGGCAAGAGCAGTTGGATAACTTGGTTCATTCAAAACTCAGGAAGTGATTGTAGGAGTCAGTAAGTGTAGCTGCATGTTGGAGTTAGGGATAAGGAAATGTTAGTGAGTTTGAGAAGATTTGTAGCTCAGGCTGAGGTTCTGGATGCAGGTTTGCTCGCTGAGCTGGAAATGCATTTTTAGATGTTTCGTCATCAGGCTAGATAACATCATCAATCAGCCCCTGGATGAAGCAGTGGTGCCATGGCCCACTTTTTATTTATGTGTTTAGGTTTCCTTGGGTTGATGACACAATTGCCTGTGGTGATGTTATTTCCTGTGGGTGATGTCATTTTCTGGTATTTTTCTCAGGGGGTGGTAAATGGGATCCAAGTCAATGCCTTGTTGAAAGAGTTCCGGTCAGAATGCCATGCTTCTAGGAATTCTAATGCATGTCTCTGTTTGGCCATCCAACAGAGCACCACCCGCAAACAGCTGTACTTCCTGCATGAATGCCTGAGGAAACAGATACTACCTGAATGTCTTAAATACAAACCTCCCCTTAACACCCCACCCGCCAAAATAATAGCAGAGCAAAACGGATCAGTGTGCTTAGAGAAATGATTAATGATGCCCACAACAGGCCTCATAAATAAAACAAGGAAATTTCCTCATTAATGCAACAGACCATGAATGGATAGACACTGTACAACAAGCCATAAACATTAGACAGCGACAAACATAGAAAATGAAAATACTAGACCTGCAAAAAAAACTAGATAAACTTACACAAAGTAACAACACTGACAACACAGAAGCATGGATAAAAAACTTATTTGACCGACCCTTAACAGACACTGAAAAAGCTGTCTGAGTAAGAGGATTAAATTGCAATTTCCAGGATGTGGACAAGAAAGATTTCTCAGCAGCATTAAAAACAAGACAACCAACTCACAGAGAAAACCCAGCAAACCATTAGACAGACAGTTGCACCAAAGGAAGGAAACACACTCAATACACAAGAAAGCAAAGTGCTAGAAATACTAAAAAAAGATAAAAACATTGTTATCCTACCTGAAGACAAAGGTCGCTTAACAATCATTTTAAATCAAAGAGACTACACCGAGAAAGCGAACGCACTACTTGCAGATGCCAATACTTACCAACAAGTGATGATAGACCTGACCCCACAACTAGAGAATCAAATCACAGCCCTACTCAAAAACGTCAGCAATCTGGAGAAATAAATAAGACCAACTTCCAAAAAATGAAACCAGACAGATCCAACACTCAACGCTTTTATGGATTACCCAAAATTCACAAACCAAGAGCCCCCTTCAGAACCATAGTCTCGCTACCTGGAACACCAACTTACAGATTGGCCAAGGAGCTACACCAAAGACTAAAACATTTAGTCAAAGACTCATGCCACTACATCCACTTCACCCATCAAAGGCACCAAGATAAAAGAGGATGAAATAATGTTCTCCTTTGATGTAACAGCCTATTCACATCCATCAACATCAACCTGGCCAAGGAAACACTGACTACACTATTAGAAGAACCAAAGACACATACAACAAACACCACCAACTTCATCAGCAAGGACAATATCGTCAAGTTAGGGACCTATGCCTTACCACCCACTTCACCTTCAACAATAAAACCTACAGACAAACCAACGGAACACCCATGGGTTCTTAGCAGAGGCAGTAGTGCAGAGACTCAAACAAACAACTCTGCCAACCATCCAACCCAAACTTTGGGCCTGCTACGTGGATGACACCTTCGTCATCACTAAACAAACAAATTAGAGGAAACCTTCAAGACCATCAATAATACCCTTACTGGCATAAAATTCCTTAAAGAGGAGGAAAACAACAACAAACTGCCATTCCTAGATGTCACAGTAGAGCAAACAGCCAATGGGGAACTTCAAACCAGCGTCTACAGGAAAACAACACATACTGACCAAATACGAAACTACAGACACCATCATCCCAACACCCACAAATGCAGTTGCATTAAAACAGTAGTTCAACGTGCCACCACACACTGGAGCACAGAGGAACTACGCAGAGCAGAGGAAAATCACCTATATAGTGTATTCAAAAAGAATGGGTACATAATGAAAACAGTCCGCCGATTTCTCAGCAACAAGCCCCAACACGCAGACAAAACCCTTCCAGAAATCCTAGCCACTCTCCCCTACATCAAAGACATCTCGGAAATGACTGCCAAACTACTCAGACTTCTTGGCATCATGGTAGCCCACAAACCCACCAACACACTAAAACAGCAGCTAATGAACTTGAAAGACCCCATACAGACAACAAGCAAAACTAATGTCATTTACAAAATACCTTGGAAGAACTGTAACAAACACTACATTGGACAAACAAGCAGAAAACTAGCTACTAGGATACATTAACATAAACAAGCCACAAAAAGACATGACCCACTCTCACTAGTATCCTTACATACAGATGAGGAAGGACAACACTTTGACTGGGACAACACATCCATCCTAGGAAAAGCCAAACAGAGACACACGTGAGACTTCCTAGAAGCATGGCATTCCAACCAGAACTCTATCAACAAACACATTGACTTGGATCCCATTTACCACCCCCTGAGAAAAGGAACCTGAAATGACATCACCAGAGGAAATGATGTCACCACAGGAAATGACAACACCAATCCAAGGAAACCTAAACACATAAATAGAAAGCAGACCATGCCACCAGCGCTTCATCTGGAGGCTCATTGATGATGTTATCGAGTATGGTGACAAAACATCTGAAAACAAACCTTCCAGCTCATCAAGCAAACCTACATCCATCAGGAAATGTCTTCAGATCTGTGGGGATTTGGAAAAAGCTGTGTCATTCACAATTTAGTGCAACTGTGAATAAGAGTGAAGGAAACTCATAGGCAGTAATTACTTAGCGCAAAAGAGTTCAATCAGAGCTCAGGCAGCATACCTAATGGCAATACAGAAGAACCTCAATTATCCAAATTTCGGATTATCTGTACAAGTACATTAGGTCCCGATGCTTGGCTAAACTGTGTTATCCGGCATTTGATTATCTGAACATTCGATTATCTGAACAAAATGCTCCCCACCCAAAGTGTTGGGATAATTGTTCAACTGACTTGGTGATCTACACAGTTTGAGAAAAGCTGCAGTTGTGCTATGAGTCAGCGCTGGATTACAATTTCAGAATCCAGGGAAAATTGTCTCAGAAAAGGAAGGTGAGCCACCAGAAAGTGAGCAGTCAATGAGACAGTCCACAATGAAAAAGCTAAAGAGAATTTCAAGGTCTAGTCGTGAAAAGTGAAGAATCAAAAGCCCTTGTAGAATTTAATGAAATTTTTAGTGGCAGGACTTTTTTGCAATAACCTAGTTATTCCTTATTAACTGAAAAACAAAACTGGCTGAATTGTTCATAATACTAAACCAGAAACAATTTAAAACCAATGGCTGTTTCACCAGCCTGATAAAATGTAAAATTCATTCTGACCAGTAGACCAGTGGCTACATACTAGTTCAGAAACTGGGAATTCTGCAGACCGTAGTTCACTTCCTGACTCCCCAAAGACTGTCTACCATTTAGAAATCATGACTCAGGAGTGAGATGGAATACTCTCCCCTGGCCTGGTCAATGCAGCTCCAACAACCTTCATGAAACTTGGTGACATTCTAGACAAAGTAGACCACTTGATTGCCAGCACATCTCAAGCACAGTGTATAGAAGTTATACTATGCACTGAAACTACTCATAAAAACTCCTTTGATAGCACTTTCCAAACCCATGGCCAGTACTACCTAGAAGGATAAGGGCAGCTTATACATGGGAACAGCACCACCCATCCTGGCTTGGAAATATTTCCTTCAGTGCCACTAAGTCAAAATCCAGCCAGTCTCTCCCTACTGGTACTGTGAGTATATCTGTACCAAATGGACTGCAGTGGTTCAAGGAGGCAGCTCAGTTTCACCTTCTGAAAGGCAACTAGGGATGGACAATAAAAGGTGGCCCAGCCAGTGACACCTACATTCCATGAGTGAATAAAAAGAATTCTGACCAGAAACAAGGCACTTTTCAAGGATAATTAGGGAAAAGTAATCAACAAATTATTCTATAGTACACTTATAGACAATCCAGCATTATTTGAGAACGGCAGTTTATAGAGTTTGGGGTGGACTTGATAAAATAGTTTAGGCAGACAAGATAATTCATCACACAGACAATTCATATACCTGGGCAACAGAATTTTTTTATCACATTTACCCCACACGCATATTAAGTATTTCACATATTGTAATCCCAATCATTGGAACTCCTGGACAAGTAAGAAGCCAGATGAAATCTTTCCTGATAGGTAGTAAATATTTTCTTGCAGTTGTCTACTGTGGGAGTTAGTCACTGAACGTATTCATCTGAGGCTTCAAATGTTGTTTTAACACAAGAAACCAACTTATTCAACAACACACAAAAAAAATTGAGTTGAGTTTCGTTAAGTCTAGTGGCAGCATCTCAATATCAGGGTATTTCTTCTCCCTTCTAAATGTTGAGTAAATGCTTTAACGTGATCATTACAAGATCCTCCTTCTGTTTCTGCCTTCAACTTGTCTGTCAACTCTTGTCAAAAGGTTCCAAGTAATCCACTGTTATGTTTTCTACTCCCAAATTTTTCTTAGTAACAGTCAAAAACTTTTTAAAGTCCAACATGTAATAGACTTCAGAACAACTCCTTTTTTTGTGCGTAGTGCCCCCACATACTTTAAAATTTCACAGATTTATCTAAAATTCAACGAATTCCTCTCTTGGATGAGCCCTCCACTTTATGATCCCAGCTGATGATAATACTAAACAGCTCAGATCCTAAAATGAAACATGACCTGATATGTTATATTTCAGTTTTGCAGTTGATCGCTGTGGTGTTTAGTAGCTAGTAATATTTGTACTGCCAGTGCTTTTTTAGCATAAGAATTTAAGTTTATTAATTAAAAGAAAGAAGATAAAAACTATATATGTGTGAAAGTCAATGTGAAACAATCCATTTTTCATAGCAACATCCTTTTCATATACTCAATCCCAGTGAAACATTACTCTTAACTCTTTATTTTGTTTCTTATTTGATTCATTCCAGCTCTCCTTTTTGAACTGCTGATCACTACAAGATGGGTTTAAAGACTTCCTTCCAACTTTGATGATCTGTTTCCTTTCCATCCTGAAGGGCTGGATTCCTTTTCAGTTCTGACAGCAAAGAGCTCTCTACAAATTCTCACAACCTAGAGAATCTGCCTTGCTGCTAAGGCAAAGCTGTTAACCTGAATCAAAAATGCTAGGGAGTCTTCTGCAAGAATGGAACTGTTCTTCTGCTAAGATGAAGCAGAATCCTGATTCCTATGAATTCAATTCAAACTAATCTGTCAGTGTCTCCGATCTTTTGTTTTATCTGGATGTCATGAACACCTAAATGTAAGCAATTCATCAATTAACATCAGAGGTATCTAAGTCATGATTTTTGGAAATTATGTCCTTAGGTAACTTTTCCAACTGATATTTTTATCTCCTAAAGATCATGACTGGAAGCTGAAACCCAACAATCCCTGTTTTAAAAAAATTAAATTCTCAAATGCTGATAACATATTATTTAACCTTATCTCACACATCAGGTACAGAAATGATTATGCAATGATAAAGGTGCTCTATCATAGTGGCTCAGTGGTTAGCACTGCAGCCTCACAGTGCCATGGACCAGGGCTCAATTCCAGCCTCCAGCCGATGTCTGTGTGAAATTTGCACATTCTCCCAATATCTGCATGGGTTTCTTCCAGGTGGTCCAATTTTCTCCCACAGTCCAAAGATGTGCAAGTTAGGTGGATTGGCTATGCTCAAATTGTAGGCTAGGTGGATTAGCCATGGGAAATGCAGAGTTACAGGGATAGGGTAGTAGGGAGTGAGTCTGGTTAGGATGCTTTCCGGAGAGTCAGTGTGGACCCGTTGGGCCAAATGGCTTGTTTTCACACTATTGGAATTCTAGGAATTTACAGTCCACAATAACTTGTCTCTAAATCAATATAACATAACCCTCAAATTCCAAAATAGCCCCCATCTTCAGTGTTATCTCACTATTAACACTCGTGATCATGGACTTTCTGAAGACATTTATCAATTTATTTATAATTAGAACATAGAACATAGAACATAGAACAATACAGCACAGAACAGGCCCTTCGGCCCACGATGTTGTGCCGAACTTCTATCCTAGATTAAGCACCCATCCATGTACCTATCTAAATGCCGCTTAAAGGTCGCCAATGAATCTGACTCTACCACTCCCACGGGCAGCGCATTCCATGCCCCCACCACTCTCTGGGTGAAGAACCCACCCCTGACATCTCCCCTATACCTTCCACCCTTCACCTTAAATTTATGTCCCCTTGTAACACTCTGTTGTACCCGGGGAAAAAGTTTCTGACTGTCTACTCTATCTATTCCTCTGATCATCTTATAAACCTCTATCAAGTCACCCCTCATCCTTCGCCGTTCCAACGAGAAAAGGCCGAGAACTCTCAACCTATCCTCGTACGACCTACTCTCCATTCCAGGCAACATCCTGGTAAATCTTCTCTGCACCCTCTCCAAAGCTTCCACATCTTTCCTAAAGTGAGGCGACCAGAACTGCACACAGTACTCCAAATGTGGCCTAACCAAAGTCCTGTACAGCTGCAACATCACCTCACGACTCTTGAATTCAATCCCTCTGCTAATGAACGATAATACTCCATAGGCCTTCTTACAAACTCTATCCACCTGAGTGGCAACCTTCAAAGATCTATGTACATAGACCCCAAGATCCCTCTGTTCCTCCACCTGACCAAGAACCCTACCATTAACCCTGTATTCCGCATTCTTATTTGTTCTTCCAAAATGGACAACTTCACACTTGGCAGGGTTGAACTCCATCTGCCACTCCTCAGCCCAGCTCTGCATCATATCTAAGTCCCTCTGCAGCCGACAACAGCCCTCCTCACTGTCCACAACTCCAGCTATCTTTGTATCATCTGCAAATTTACTGACCCACCCTTCGACTCCCTCATCTAAGTCATTAATAAAAATTACAAACAGCAGAGGACCCAGAACTGATCCCTGCGGAACTCCACTTGTAACTGGACTCCATGCTGAATATTTACCATCTACTACCACTCTCTGACTTCGACCGGTTAGCCAGTTTTCTATCCAATTGGCCAAATTTCCCTCTATCCCATGCCTCCTGACTTTCCGCATAAGCCTACCATGGGGAACCTTATCAAATGCCTTACTAAAATCCATGTACACTACATCCACTGCTCTACCCTCATCCACATGCTTGGTCACCTCCTCGAAGAATTCAATAAGACTTGTAAGGCAAGACCTACCCTTCACAAATCCGTGCTGGCTGTCCCTAATCAAGCAGTGCCGTTCCAGATACTCGTAAATCCTATCCCTCAGTACCCTTTCCATTACTTTGCCTACCACAGAAGTAAGACTAACTGGCCTGTAATTCCCGGGGTTATCCCTATTCCCTTTTTTGAACAGGGGCACAACATTCGCTACTCTCCAGTCCCCTGGTACCACCCCCGTTGCCAGTGAAGACGAGAAGATCATTGCCAACGGTACTGCAATTTCCTCTCTTGCTTCCCACATAATCCTAGGATATATCCCGTCAGGCCCGGGGGACTTGTCTATCCTCAAGTTGTTCAAAATGTCCAACACATCTTCCTTCCTAACAGATATCTCTTCTAGCTTATCAGTCCGTTTCACACTCTCCTCTTCAACAATACAGTCCCTCTCGTTCGTAAATACTGAAGAGAAGTACTTGTTCAAGACCTCTCCTATCTCTTCCGACTCAATACACAGTCTCCCACCACTGTCCTTGATCGGACCTACCCTCGTTCTTGTCATTCTCAGGTTTCTCACATACGCATAGAATGCCTTGGGGTTATCCTTGATCCTATCCGCCAGGGATTTTTCATGCCCTCTCTTAGCTCTCCTAATCCCTTTCTTCAGGTCCCTTCTGGCTATCCTGTATCCCTCCACTGCTCTGTCTGAACCTTGTTTCCTCAACCTTATGTAAGCCTCCTTCTTCCTCTTTACTAGACATTCAACCTCCCTCGTCAACCAAGGCTCCCTCACACGACCATTTCTTTCCTGCCTGATCGGTACATACATATCAAGGACACGTCGTATCTGCTCCTTGAAAAAGTCCCACATTTCCACCACATCCTTCCCTGACAGCCTATGCTCCCAACGTATGCTCCTCAAATCCTGTCTTACAGCATCGTAATTTCCCTTCCCCCAATTGTAGAAACTTCCTTGTTGTGCGCACCTATCTCTCTCCATAACCAAGGTGAAAGTCACAGAATTGTGGTCGCCATCACCAAAATGTTCACCCACTAACAAGCCCACCACTTGTCCCGGTTCGTTACCGAGTACCAAATCCAATATGGCCTCCCCTCTGGTTGGACAATCTACATACTGCGTTAGAAAAGCTTCCTGGACACACTGCACAAACACCGCCCCATCCAATCTACTTGATCTAAAGAGCTTCCAATCAATATTTGGGAAGTTGAAGTCGCCCATGACTACGACCCTGTGGCTTCTGCACCTTTCCAAAATCTGTTTCCCAATCTGTTTCTCCACATCTCTGCTGCTATTGGGGGGCCTATAATAAACACCCAACAAGGTGACTGCACCTTTCCTATTTCTGACTTCAGCCCATACTACCTCCAGAGGCAGATCCCCCTCAAACTTCCTTTCTGCAGCCGTTATACCATTTCTAATTAGCAATGCCACCCCCCCTCCTTTTTTACCACCCTCCCTAATCTTACTGAAACATCTGTACCCAGGAACCTCCAACAGCCATTCCTGTCCCTCATCTATCCATGTTTCCGTGATGGCTACAACATCGTAGTCCCAGGTACCGATCCACGCCTTAAGTTCACCCACCTTATTTCTGATACTCCTTGCATTGAAGTATACGCACTTGAGCCCATCTCTGTGTCTGTAAGTAGTCCCTGTCAGTGCTACCTTCTCCACAGCCTCCCTACAGTCTTGGACATCCTGACACACAGCTAGCTTACTTGCTGGACTACAAGTCCGGATCCCATCCCCCTGCCAAATTAGTTTAAACCCCCCCGAAGAGTGCTAGCAAACCTACCCCCCAGGATATTGGTGCCCTTCTGGTTCAGGTGCATTTGCAGTCATCATATACTCAGGGCCTCACAAACCTGGCTTGAAGTTTAGCATCATACAGGGAGAAGAGGACCATTTTGATTTAATGAATTGGACCAGGTGTAAAGAGAAACTTGCTAATCTTGTGAATCACTCAAATTCCCCTTTTAAGTAACAGTACCTTGATTATGGAAATCATTCAGTATGGTATGGTATGGTGCTGGTTCATACAGAGCAGAAGAGATTCAAATCTGATTTTTGCTCTTTGTCGAGTTAATAGCTCTAAATATTTTTGTTAGTAAGTTTGAGGATGGCACCAAAATTGGTGGTATAGTCAACAGTGAAAAAAGCTATCTAAGAGTACAAAGGGATTTTGATCAGTTGGGCAAATGGACAGATGGAATTTAATTTGGATAAATGCAAGATATTGTATTTTGGTAAAGTGAACAAGAATAGGACTTATACAGTAAATAGTAGGACGCTGAGTAGTGTTGTCAAACAGAGACACCTAGGGGTTCAGGTACATAGTTTTTTTGAAAGTTGCATCACAGATAGACAGAGTGGTTAAGAAGGTGTTTAGCATGCTTGCTTTCATTGCTCAGACCATTGAGTATAAGAGTTGGAACATCATGTTGAGATTGCATAGGCTGTTGGTGAGGTCACCTTTGGAGTATTGTGTACAGTTCTGGTGGCTCTGCTATAAGGATATTATTAAATTGGAAAAAAAAGGTTTATCAGGATGCTACCAGGATTAGAGGGTTTGGGTACCAAAGATAGGCTGGATAAGCTGGGACTTTGTTCACTGGAACATAGGAGTTTGAAGGTTGACCTTATACAGATTTATAAAAATATAAAGGTTAAATAAGGTGACTAGCAAAAGTCTTTTCCCTAAAGTGGGGAGTTCAAAACTAGGGGACATATTTTTTATGGTGAGATGGGAAAGATTTGAAAAGGACCCGAGGGGCAAGTTCTCCCACTGAGGGTGGTACATATGTGGAACGAACTGCCACAGGAAGTGGTAGGTGCAGGACTAATTACAACATCTAAAAGACATTTGGACACCTGCATGAATAGGAAAGATGTAGAGGGATATGGGCTAAACACAGGCAAGCTAGACTAGTTTACTTTGGGAAAATTGATTGGCATGGACGAGTTGGATTGAAGAGTCTGTTTCCATGCTGTATGACTCTTTGACAATTACTCTAAGTGAGGACAATAGTAAAAAGACTACAATATGCTTCAGTACACAGAGATAGGGCAGTAGAAGGCTATGTTTGATTTTGATTTTAATCTGATAACCTCATGTGAGAAACTGTGTGTATACTAGCGTAGAACACCGATGACAATAAGGTTAGGCTTACCCTGCATTAATTAGGCTCACATGCAAAAATGCAATTTGTGTGAGAAATGGAAGCAGCATTTTTCAAAGTTCTTTAATGAGATGTGAATGTCAATGGCAAGGCCAGCGCTTGTTGTTCATCCTTAATTCTCTTCAAAAAGTCATGGTGGGATGCATTATTGAACTGTTGTAGTCTCATGGTATACCATGTAGAGGGGGGAGAAAACTAAAAGAAAAGAAAATGGTAAGTGGCTCAATTCCTAAGAGTACATGGTTATGAAATTTTAGTATAATTTTCAATTTCCATTCAAGATCGTTTCAAGGCTCATGTTTTCTAACTTAGTTTATTGAGCAAGAAATTAAATATTTATATATAATTGATTCATTCAGTGCAGTCATGCACTCAAAAGTGAAAGAATACTTATTTTGGTATATAATTAATGGCCCACTAATAAACTGAATGGAATTTAATTTTTTTAGTGTGAGTCTTTAATTACAGAGAAAAGTAATCATTGTGCTTCTCTTTGCTTAATGGGACATTTGGGTCCTTTTATTGTGGAAGTGAAATTGGTTTTTGTAGCAAAAACCACATCCCATTATGAAAGAGCAATCTATCAATATTACTTTGCCCCATACTGAGCTGTTTCCAGACATTGAGAATTATTGTTTCAAGGGGAAAATTGAATGGTGTACTTGCTAATGAATTGGCAACCTGTTTGATATGATGCCAACTTTTGATAAAGAGTCAAAGCTTTGATGTTACATTGATTATATTTTATGCTTTTAAACTGAAAATTTGCAACACAGAAGGAGCCCCAGGTTATCCAAGTAGGCTGTCCAAGCCTAATTCTACTTTCCAGTTTTGGATCCATTCTTTTAAGTTATCAGACTACATGTACATATCCAAGTTTTTAAAAAAATGTGTTGAAGGTTTCTATCTCAACCATACTTGTAGGTTGTGAATTCCAGACTCCACCACTAGTTTGATGTAATATTTCTCCTCTACTCTAATCTTTTTATCTATTACTTTATATGTCTACCCCCTGATTATTGACCTCTTTGCTAATGTGAACAGATTCATCCCACCCATTCTACCTGGGCTCCCTACAATTTTATGCATCTTGATTAAATCTCCCACAGTCTCCTGTGTTCCATGTTCTAACTTATTTAATCTATCTGTTCTACTATTTTCAGGGACCTGTGAATATGCACTCTAAGGTCCCTTGGTTGTGTTACACTTCTTAGCATCCTGTCACTCATTTTGTACTACTACACTGCACTTACCTTTTGCAAATACTCAGCTCTGCACTTCATGGAATGGATTACCTTTGTCACCTTTCTGCCCACCTGACCAGTCTATTAATATGTTCTTGTAGTCTACATTTTTTTTTCTTAATATCATTTGGGCAGGTTTAGTAGTATTTGCAAATTTCTTAGTCATGTACATTACATTTAAATCTAAATTACAGTAATGTACCATGAATAGTAAAATCCCAGTACTGAGTCCTGTGGAACTCCACTGATAACAGCCACTCAAAAAAAGGTCACAGAGAAATCTAGCTAAAATCAAGAACTGCTGGAAACCAGAGTCTAGATTAGATTGGTTCTGGAAAAGCACAGCAGGTCAGGCAGCATCCTCAGATGCTGCCTGGCCTGCTGTGCTCACAGAGAAATCTGTCAACAATGGGGAGGAAATGGCCTAATGGTTTCATCACTATACTATTAACCCAGAGTCCCTGGTAAAGTTATGGGGAAATGAGGTCAAATCCTGCTGTGACAGATGGTCAAATTTGCATAAAGTAAGTATCTGGAATTAAGAGTCTAACGATGACCATGAAACCATTGATGATTGTCGGGGGAAAGCCCATCTGGTTCACCACTGTCCTTTAGGGAAGGAAATTTCCATCCTTACTTGGTCTGGCCTACATTTGATTCCAGACCCACAGCAATGTGGTTGACACTTAACTGCCCTCTGTGCAATTATGGATGGGTAATAAATGTCAGTTCAACTAGTGATGCCCACATCCATGAATGAATAAAAAAACTGCTTTCTGCCTCTGAGCCAATTTTGGATTCAAATTGTTCCTTCTTTCGGTTTGCATGTTCATTTATTATGTGATCTGTGTATTCGGTGGGGCATTGCTGAAATCTGTATAGACTGTGCCACATGTGCTATACTCATCAACTATTCCTTGTGTTTCCTCAACAATTCAGTCAAGTTGGTCAGAAGTGACCTTACCTTACTAAATTTAAACTGACGTTATTTGATTACTCCCTATCTTTTAAAATTATTACTTTTGCTTATCCTCAAAATTATTTCCAATAAATTTTCCCACCATTAAGGTTAAATTGACTGATCTATGATAACTCACTCTATCTATTTCTTCATTTTTAAATAATCTACAATATTTGTAGTTGTCCAATTCTCCAGTACCACACTTGTAATCAGAGACAACTGGAAAATAATGGTCAAAATCTTCATTATTTTCTTCCTTGCTTTACTTAACAGTCTGGGAAACATTTCATGTGATCCTGTAGCGTTAACTACTTCAAAAATACTAGGCTATTTAATATTTTCTCTCTAACTGTGCTTATTCCATGCAAATATTTCAGACCCTTATTCCTTACCTACAATATCTATATCAAACAATGCCACCCCGACTCCTTTTTGCCAGAGAGTTTGTAAAAATAAGCTTTGTGGTGCCACAGATATTAGTGAAGATTAATTTCAAGCAAATCTTTGTCCCTCTGCTGCCTTTGTCCTTCCAAGTTGGAAAGGTCACAGGTTAAAAAGGAACTGTTGAAGGATCCTTGAAGAGATGCTACATATCAGATTGCCTGTGGGACATATATATCTGTCACTGTGTATCAATGGAGAAAGGAGCCAATATTTAAAGTACTGGATGGGTTTTTAAAAATAATGTTGAATAGGATATGTTTAATGATAAAGCCAGCATCTTTTGCCCAGTGATTTAGTACAACTGAATGAATCACCAATCATTTCAAAGGGCAGTTCAGAATGAACCACAATTTGTGGGTCTGGAATCACATGTAGACCAGACCAGATTGGAACTTCAGAGACAAATGTGGAGGTAGAGGTGAAGATGGAGCTAACAGTAGGTTGTCTCCTCTTTCTACACCTGCTGAAAAGATCTGCAGTAGAGGACCATGGAGCAGACTATCTTGGATCTGGTGAGGCAGGTTGAATAAGTGACTTCTGAGTTAAAGATCCTCAAGAAAGTAATGATCATAACATGCTAGAATTTAATATTCAGTTTGAGAGTAAGAAACTCGGGTTGGAAATAACTTTGTTTATGTTAAATAAAGAGAATTACAATGAAACGGGGATCGAGTTAGTTAAAGCAAACTGGGCAGACAGATTAGCAGCAATAACAGTAAGCAAGAGGTAGCAGACACGTAAGAAGGTAGTTCATATTTCTCATCAAAAATACATCCCAGTAAGGAAGTAAGAGTCTCAGAGAGGAATAAACCAATCATAGTTAACCAAGGGATTCTAAGGAAAGTATTAAATTTAAAGGAAAAGATTTTAAGGAGGCTAAAGTCAGTGACAGCCCTGAAGACTGGGATAAATTCAGAATCCAGCAAAGGAGGACGAAAAAAGTAATAAACACAGAGAAAATAAACTATGAGGGCAAACTAGCAAAGTATATAATAACTGGCAATAACAGCATCTTTAAATATGCATAAAGGAAGAGAGAGGTCAAAGTGAACATTGGTCCCTTAAGAAATGTATCTGTGGAGACAGTTTTGGGGGCCAAGAAAATTCCAGAGGAGTTAAACAGATATTTTTCATCAGTTTTTATGGTGGAAGCTGCTTTGAACATTCTACTAATACTAAAGAATATGGGGAAGAACTTATGTACCATTGCCATAGTGGTGTTAGACAAACTAATGGGGCAAAAGGAGGATATGTCCCCTGGACCAGATACCTTTCATCCTTGGATTCTAAAAGAGGTAGCTACTGAGATAGGGGATGCATTAGTTGTATTCATTTTCCAAATTGCCAAACATTGTTGGATTCTGGAGAAGTATCAGGGGACAGGAAAACTTTAATGTGACATTAAAGGGAAGGAAGCTAATTAGCCTAACATCTATTGTTGAAAAAGTTTTACACTTTTTAACAAAGTAATAGCTAAAGGTTTGGAAGATCATAATTTAATCAAGTAGAGTCAGCAAGGTTTCATGAAAGGGAAATCATGTCTGACTGACTTATTAGAGTTTTTTGAGGAGGGGATAGTGAGGACTGCAGATGCTGGGGATCAGAGCTGAAAATGTGTTGCTGGACTTGGACACCCCGTGCTGGCCTCTTACCCTCCCTCGATCTCTTCATAGCCAACTGCCGCCGCAACATTAACCACCTCAACTTCTCCACCCCTCTCACACACTCCAACCTCTCACTCTCGGAACGTGCAGCCCTCCACTCCCTCCGTTCCAACCCCAACCTCACTATCAAACCGGCAGACAAGGGAGGCGCGGTAGTAGTTTGGCGCACCGACCTTCACACCGCTGAGGCTAAACACCAGCTCGCGAACACCTCCTCCTACTGCCCCCTTGACCATGACCCCACCTCCCACCACCAAACCATCATCTCCCAGACCATCCAAAACCTCATCACCTCAGGGGATCTCCCATCCTCCGCCTCCAACCTCATAGTCCCATAACCCCGCACCGCCCGTTTCTACCTCCTGCCCAAAATCAACAAATCTGACTGCCCCTACCAACCCATTGTCCCAGCCTGCTCCTGCCCCACTGAACTCATCTCTGCATACCTCGACACGGTCCTGTCCCCCTTAGTCCAAGAAATCCCCACCTACGTTCGGGACACCACCCACACCCTCTACCTCCTCCATGATTTTCGCTTCCCCGGTCCCCAATGCCTTATCTTCACCCTCCTTCGACTGACTGAACTGGTCCTCACCCTGAACAACTTCTCTTTCCAATCCTCCCACTTCCTCCAAACCAAAGGAGTAGCCATGGGCATCTGCATGGGCCCCAGCTATGCCTGCCTCTTTGTAGGATATGTGGAACAGTCCATCTTCCACAGCTACACTGGCACCACCTCCCACCTTTTCCTCCGCTACAGCGATGACTGTATTGGCGCTGCCTCGTGCTCCCATGAGGAGGTTGAACAGTTCATCCGCTTTACCAACACCTTCCACCCTGACCTCAAATTCACCTGGACCGTCTCAGACTCCTCCCTCCCCTTCCTAGATCTTTCCATTTCTATCTCGCGCGACCGAATCAACACGGACATTTACTATAAACCGACCGACTCCCACAGCTACCTAGACTACACCTCCTCCCACCCTGCCCCCTGTAAAAACGCCATCCCATTTTCCCAATTCCTTCGTCTCCACCGCATTTGCTCCCAGGAGGACCAGTTCCAATACCGTACAACCCAGATGGCCTCCTTCTTCAAAGACCGCAATTTCCCCCCTGACGTGATCGACGATGCCCTCCACCGCATCTCCTCCACTTCCTGCTCCTCCACCCTTGAGCCCCGCCCTTACCTCCCTCCAAGGCCCCAAGGGATCCTTCCATATCCGCCACAAATTCACCTGCACCTCCACACACCATCATTCATTGCATCTGCTGCACCCGATGTGGCCTCCTCTATATTGGGGAGACAGGCCACCTACTTGCGGAACGTTTCAGAGAACGCCTCTGGGACACCCTTACCAACCAACCCAACCACCCCGTGGCTCAACACTTCAACTCCCCCTCCCACTCCACCAAGGACGTGCAGGTCCTTGGACTCCTCCATCGCCAGACCATAGCAACATGACGGTTGGAGGAAGAATGCCTCATCTTCCGCCCAGGAACCCTCCAACCACAAGGGATGAACTCAGATTTCTCCAGTTTCCTCATTTCCCCTCCCCCACCTTGTCTCAGTCAAATCCCTCGAACTCAGCACCACCTTCCTAACCTGCAATCTTCTTCCTGACCTCTCCGCCCCCACCCCCACTCTGGCCTATCACCCTCACCTTAACCTCCTTCCACCTATCGCATTTCCAACGCCCCTCCCCCAAGTCCCTCCTCCCTACCTTTTATCTTAACCTGCTGGACACACTTTCCTCATTCCTGAAGAAGGGCTCATGCCTGAAACATCGATTCTCCTGCTCCTTGCATGCTGCCTGACCTGCTGCGCTTTTCCAGCAACACATTTTCAGCTTTTTTGAGGAGGGCTCAACCAGAGTGGATAAAGGGGAACTAGTAGATGTGTTGTATTTGGATTTCCACAAGGCATTCAACAAGAAACCTCACAAAAGACTAAAACATTAGATAAGAGCCCATGGTGCTGGAGGTAGTTTTTGGCATGAATAGCAAATTGGTTAGGCAGAAAGCAGCAAGTAGAGAATATGAGGTTCTTTTTCAGGTTGGTGACTTGTGACCAACAGGGATCCACAGGGATCAATGCTGAGACTGCAAATGTTTACAATATATATTAACCACTAGGAGGAAGAAAGCAAATGTAGTGTAGACAAATTTGCAGATGTCACAAAAGTAAGTGGAAAGGCAGATTTTGAGTTGGATGCAAACAGTTTACAGTGAGATATTGATTGGTTAAGTAAGTGAGCAAAAAGTAGACAAAAGGACTATAATGTGGGAACATGCAAAGTTGTTCAATTTTGAAAAGAGAACCAAAGAAAGCGTATTATTTAAATGGAAAAAGATTGCAGAAAGCTGCAACACAAAAGGGAGGTGAAGGTACTTGGGTACAAAACACAGGAAGCTGGCACATAGGTGCAGCAGGTAAACAGAAAGGCTAATGGAATATTAGATCTCATTTCAAGGGAGTTGAAGTATAAGAGTAGGGAAGTCTTACTTACTTAATTTCCCAAGATGGCAGTCGAGTAGGCAGCGTTCAGGTTTGTCCATTCCATCGCTTTCCTTTTTCTCATTTTCTTTTCTCATTTTTCTTTTTTTTCCGCTATTTAGTCTCATTTTCTCCTTACTTACCTTCTGGAGAGAGATCATTTGTGGAGGCAGTGGCAGCATTGTGACTTCACTGGGGTCTAGAGTGGGATTTTGGCAGATGGTGTCATCACGGTGTTTTGAGGACGGGAGCATGGCAGATGCTGGGGACCCAGATTGGACTTTGGCAGTCAATAACGAGATAGCTAGTGGGGGCATTGAGAGCAGGCAGCCCAAAGTCTCCTGGCATCTGCAGGGGAGGTTGAGACAGCACAAGGAGGGAGCCCATCATGGCTGAGCATTTAATAAGGACTATATAATGTTTAACTTTTTACTTAATTTATTTTTCTACAATATATTAAAAACACTGTAATGTTTAACTTTATTTCTTATTTTTCAACTGATTCCTAAGATTTTGTACCAGGAATGGTGACTTGGTACACTTTTCAATGTACTCCTGTACTTCTGTACTTGAGTACCAGTGACAATAAATTCTAATTCTAATTCTAATACTGCAACTGTACAAGTGCTGGTGAGACCACATCTGGAAAACTGTTTCATTTGATCTGATTTAGTTTGATTTATTGTTGTGACATGTACTTAAATACAGTGAAAAGTTTGTTTTGTGAGCAGTACAGGCAGATCATACCACACAAGGACATACAGATCATAGAGTGTTGAGACAGAGTAAGACATACAAGGTTGCGGCTGCACAGGAGGTGCACAAAAGCAAGATCAACATGAGATTTGAAATTAGAGAGGTCCACTCATCTGTCTAACAACAACAGGGAAGAAAGTATTCTTGAACCTGTTGGTACATGTGTTTAAGCTTCTGTATCTTCTGTGAGCAGTTTGGGCTTTCTTATTTAAGGAAAGATATTATTTCATTGGAGGTAGTTCTGAGAAGGTTCACTGGGATGAGCCCTGGTGTGGAGGGATTGTTTCCTGAGCAAAACTAAAACAGGTTGTGACTCTATTCACTGAAGTTTAGAAGAATGAGAATTGATCGCATTGAAACATATAAGATTCTTATGGAGCTTGAGAGGATCATTGCTGAAAGGATGTTTCCACATGGGAGAGTATAGGACCAGAACGCATAGTCTCAGAGTAAAGGGGTGCCAATTTAAGTCTGAAATGAGGAAGCATTTCCTCTTTCAGAGGGTTGTGAGTCTTTAGAGCTCCTTACCATAGACAGCTTTAGGGCACAGGCCTTCTGTGTTTTCAAGGCAGAGATATACATATTCATGATCAGTAGGAGAATCAAGTGTTATGGGGAAAGAGTAGGAAAGTGGATATGAGGAACGTCAGATGAGCCATGATCTTACTGAATGGTGGAGCAGGTTCCAGAAGATGAATGGCCTACTGATGTTCGTATTTCTTATGATCTTATGGTTAGAACAAAAATAATTAGCTGATGGTTATATACACAATTTCAGCAACAGTCCCCAGGACCTTACCATTAAGTGTAAAAGTCCTGCTCTGATTTGCTTTTCCAAAATGCAGCACCTTGCATTTATCTAAATTAAATTCCATCTGCTACTTCTCAGCCCATTGGCCCATCTGATTAAGATCCCATTGTACTCTGAGATAACCTTCTTCGCTGTCCACTACACCTCCAATTTTGGTGTCATCTGCAAAGTTATTAACCATACCTCCTATTTCACATCCAAATCATTTATATAAATGACAAAAAGCAGTGAATCCAGCACTAATCCTTGTGGCACTCCACGGGTCACAGGCCTCCACTCTGAAAATCAATCCTCCACCACCACCCTCTGTCTTCTTTGAGTCAGTTCTGTATCCAACTGGTGAGTTCTCCCTGTATTCCATGAGATCTAACCTTGCTAACTAGTCTCCCATGAGGAACCCGTTGAATGCCTTACTGAAGTTCATATAGATCATGTCTAGCACTCTGCCCTAATCAATCCTCTTTGTTACTTCTTCAAAAAACTCAATCAAGTTGTGAGACATGATTTTCCATGCACAAAGCCATGCTGAGTATTCCTAATCAGTCATTGCCTTTCCAAATATATGTAAATCCTGTCCCTCAGGATTCCCTCCAACAATTTGCCCACCACCAATGTCAGGCTCACTAGTCTATAGTTCTCTGGCTTTTCCTTACTACCTTTCTGAAATAGTGTCGTCACATTAGCTAACCTCCAGTCTTCTGGCACCTCACCTGTGACTGTCGATGATACAAATAAAATACCAGAGCAGAACACCCATACCCTGACTGGAATTGAACCCAGGCCGCAGTGGTGAAAGTGCCAAATCCTAACCACTAGACTACCAGGGAAGGCAAAGAGCAGGCACAGACAAGGATGGGATTCAAACCCATACATGCAGAGCACAATGGATTAGCAGTCCATCACCTTAACTACTCAGTCACCTGCTCCAGCTCATCAATGGCTAAAGTCGCAGGTAGATAGGATAGTTAAGATGGCGTTTGATATGCTATCCTCTATTGGACAGAGCATTAAGTATAGGTGTTGGGAGGTCATGTTGCAGCTGTACAGGACATTGGTTAGGCCACTTTTGGAATATTGCATGCAATTCTGGTCTTCCTATCGGAAGGATGTTGTGAAACTGGAAACTATGAAACCCTGGATTTGGCAAGGGTTGGAGGATTTGAGTTGTAGGGAGGCTGAATAGACTGGGGCTTTTTTCCCTGGAGCGTCAGAGACTGAGGGGTGACCTTATAGAGGTTTACAAAATCATGAGGGGCATCGATAGGATAAATAGACAAGGTCTTTTCCTGGGGTGGGGGAGTCCAGAACTAATGGGCATAGGTTTAGATCAACGAGGTAAAAACAATGACTGCAGATGCTGGAAACCAGATTCTGGATTAGTGGTGCTGGAAGAGCACAGCAGTTCAGGCAGCATCCAAGGAGCTTCGAAATCAAAAGCCCTTTTTTTGCCTGAAACGTCGATTTCGAGGAATAGATTTAGGGTGAGAGGGGAAAGATATAAAAGGGACCTTAGGGGCAGCTTTTTCACACAGAGGGTGGTGCGTGTATGAAATGAGCTGCCAGAGGAAGTGGTGGAGGCTGGTATAATTACAGCATTTAAAAGACATCTGGATGGGTGTATGAATAGGAAGATCTTAGAGGAATATGGGCCAACTGTTGGCAAAAGGGACAAGATTAGGTTAGGATATCTAGTTAGCATGGACGAGTTAGACCAAAGGGTCTGTTTCCATGCTGTATATCTCTATGAGTTGATGACTCTATGAAAATTTATATTCTCAGCAATGTTTCAGGCATTAAAATTGTGTATCCATTTGTCACTAACAGACTGGAAACATCTCCACTGGATTACTTTAAGACTCTGATCTCTCTGTTGGTACAGATTATAAGATCCCAGTCCTTCCAAGCAAGCTTGATAGCTGCTTCTTCAAAATGGGTGAATATTTGAATATCCCTTCTCCTTTTTCTTGAATTCTGCCATTTATAAGCTCTTTCTCTCAAATACAGGCATACAGGGTTGAATGTTATCCCAATGGATGAATTACCCATTTATGGGTGCATTTATGACAACTTCTGAACTCCTCTCACTAAGTATTTGACACGCACATGGTCCCCACCTAATACAACATATGCTGCAATGACGTAGCTCCCATGCATTAAGACTGCAAGCTTCATCTGTTGCTGAAGCCTAACTGACACTCCTCTGCATCAATATGTTGTTTAATGCACTTGTAATTGTCATCTTGCAGTGGCTACACAGTGCCACTTACATTTGCAGAATGCAGCAGATCATTCGTCCTTTTTTTGGGACCGAACCCAAGTTCTTCTGAGGACCACACTACCTCTAACCAGCAAGAAACCCTCTTATCTGACCAATGTGGTCTAGACAGAGTTAGACCACATTGGTCAGATAAGAGGGTTTCTTGCTGCAATTCCTGGGAAACAGGACCTGTATTTCCCATAAGTCCTAAAGGAAAACCAACATTGAGATCTTGCTGAACCATGGTGCTCCTTATTGTTGGCACTCAGACATAGCAGAGGGTCACAGTCAATTGCTGGAGAGGAGCCGGCAACAGTTTCAATGCCTAAAAGCTGCCCAAGCAGTAAAAATAGTACTCCTGGCTTACAGGAAATGAATGCCTATCTGCGTGCCCTTTTAAACGGTACTGAGACCGATGATCCTGTAAGTTAACAAGCTATCTGTACCCTTCAATTCTGTCCTCTTGCACATCCCCAAATTTAATAAATTCCTCAGTGGCAGCTGTGGTTTCAGTTCAATTGGCCCTAATCTCTGAAATTTCCTTCCTAAATCTTTCCTCTCCTCTATCTCTTTCTCTCCAGGTGAAAAATAATGAGTAAAAATAAATGAAACATTTTCAGGTTGGTATGTTGTTGCTATTGTGGTCCTGCGAGAATCTGGGTTTGGATTCCAGCAATTCACAAACCATACTAATGATTTAGAGATGGGGATTAAATGTATTTCCAAGTTGCTAGGTACAAATTTAGATAAGAATGTAAGTTATTGATTTCTCAAGGGAGTGGGCAAATATTTGAGAGATGGAATACAAAGTGGAGAAACATGTTATTCATCTTGGCAGGAAAGACAGAAATGCTGTTTTTTAAATGGTGAATATGCCCGGAATTGTTGAGTTTCAAAGGGATGTGTATGTCCTTGGTCATGAGTCCACAAAATTTAACATGCAGGTACTGCAAGCAATTAAGAAGGCAATCGTATTTTTACAGGAGAACGTAAGTGTAGAAGCAAAGGTGCCTTATTGCAATTACAGTAATCTTGGTGAAACCATGCTTGGGGTAAGGTGTATGGTTTTGGTCTCCTTACCTAAGGAAAAATATTCTAGACTGTATGCAATGAAGGCTCACCAGGCTGATTCTTGGGATCGAGGGATGGTCCCCTGAGTAAAGATTATGGACTGGGCCAATATTCTCTCCAGTCTGGAAGAATGAGAGATGGTCTCATTCAAGCATATAAAATTCACATACATTGACAGAGTAGATTGGGGAAGGATGTTTTCCTTGGTTTGGAGTTGGTCTAGGACTAAGGGACGCACTGCGAATAAGAGGCAAGCCATCTAGAACGGAGATGAGAATATTTTTCACTCAGAAGTTGGTGAATGTTTAGGATTCTCTGCCACTGAGAGCTGCGGAGGCTCAGTAATTGAGTTTGTTCAATACTGAGGTTGATAGATTTATATATATTAAAATATCAAGACCTTGATAGTACTTCCTGTGAAAAGCCTTAAAATGTTTTTTTGCTGCATTAAAGGCAAGATATAATGTAAGATATTGCTAATGCAATGATTTACTGACAAAGGTCATAGTTTTGGTCGATTGTGGAAGGTGTCAGGAAGACTAGGACCAAATAATAGGCAGTGGACTTCAGATAGATTCAAAGTGGGCTTGGCAATCAGATTGAAAATCGCACAACGCTAGGCTATAGTCCAACAGGTTTATTTGAAAATGCAAGCTTTTGGACGGCTGCTCCTTCAAATAAACCTGTTGGACCATAACCTGGTATTGTGTGATTTTTAACTTTGTCCATCCCAGTCCAACACTAGCACCTCCATATCATGGCAATCAGAGCAGCAAACAAAAAGCAGTAGGCTCTGGCCAGAAACAATTTGGAATAGAGACATGGCTAGTGGGTAGAAGTGGACTTAAAGAAAGTGCAGAATTCTGACCAGGAATGAAAGCAGAGGCAAGGAAGCAATATCAGATCTTTCAGTCAATGGCACTGTCAATGCTTATGGTCCTATCTTTTTCCATCTTTACAGCTGTGTCTTCCTGTCGAGGCTTCAGCGGTGATCTTTCTGCACAGCTATCCATCAAGAATAATGGTGAAGAGAAGTAGCAGACACACCATGACCTCATTTTGACACCAGCTACCAATTCAGGTCAAGGTTGAAAGTTTTAAGGCTTTCAGTGGAGTGAATGAGTGAGTGAGCAGTCAAATTGGGAAGCAAAGATAGCCAGGGTTACATTGGGTGGGGAGTAGCCAGTTTGGGGATGGGTGGTCAGAGTGTGAGTAATGAGATGGCAGGTAGTCAGGGGGTGGGTGATTGGGGAGTGGCTAATCAGGAGGTGATATCTGTGGGTGTGAGGTGTCTGACAGCTGCATAGGAGATGGAAGAGACGCTCGGTTACTCATTGATCTACACCAGAAATTAACAGGGTATTTCCAAACACAAGTCTCCACACTGAGGTCAGTGTCACAGACATTCTCGGTGGGATTGCATGATGCCAATCTGCCCATCAGAAGTTTAAACATGAAGAGAAAACAATTACCATGTATGGGCATGGGTCATGACTTCTGAAATGTGTCAATGTACAACAGCACTTAGAACATTTCAACATTCTCTACTTTTGGCAACTAGCCAAATGTTGATATTAATTTTAATGCTAAAGGGACTGGACAATGAGCTCAGCAGTTGATTACTCCCAGAAATGGGAGAGAAAAGCCATGTTTGAAATCTGTCCAGCTATACAGGGACACATTGGGGTGGAACTAAGTGAAAACTGAGCCATTGAGGAGAAATTATGCAGGAAGAAGTGATGCCATGGACTTGAACAATCCAGAGAAGATATAACTTGCCTTACATGAAATCACAAACGATGTAATAGGTAATTTTCACTAGAAAGATCGTGGCCCTGAGACTCAGCAGAAGGTTTCCATAGAGAGGTGAACATGTAATTAGCTGGATGAAAGGGAGCTTAAGAACAAAGATTGAGGTTGGGATTTTAGGAGAGGGTGATAACAGTTTTGAAAAGGAGAAAAACAGTTTACATTTTAGAAGGAACCATAAATTATACTAGTGAGGATAGGGAAAAGAATGTTGACTCATGGAATCTGATCTCATAAACACTGTTCATCCACCAGAGAGTTTTAACTATATTGATAGGCTCTTCTGGTGTGGGTGAATCACTACGAATCAAATCTCATGCTCAATTGTTAATTGCATCTTTTGCTCAGGCCACTGTCACAATTCCAATCTCCAACAAGACAAAGACATTCCCACCTGGAGTTGCAGCATGATGATGAGTAGTAGGACATCTGAGTGACTTCCCTCTTCCTCACACAAGGCCACTGATCTAACAGTAATGTTCTCACGAAAGCAACTAATTCAAACATAACCATGGATTGCTCATGTCATCTTTCAAAGGCTCAGCCATCAGGGAACACTCAACAGTTACAGAACTCTGGTAAATAATTGTTTTCTATTCAATCATGCATTATGAGCATGGATCAGCAGTTTTTTCCCATCCCTAACTATGCTAGCAAGCCTCTTGAACTAGGCAAAAGTGAGGATTGCAGATGCTGGAGATTAGAGTCAAGATTAGATTGGTGCTGGAAATGCACAGCAGGTCAGGCAGCGTCTGAGGAGCAGGAAAATTGATGTTTTAGGCAGGAGCCCTTCATCAGGAATTCCTCAAAATGTCGATTTTCATGTTCCTCGGATGCTGCCTGACCTGCTGTGCATTTCCAGCACCACTCTAATCAAGCCTCTTGAACTGTCATCTCAAAGGCAGCTAAGAGTCAAACAATGGTCTGTAGTTCTGGAGTCACATGTAGTTCTGGAGTCACATCAGAGGGTTAGATAGGGTGGACAGGGAGAGCCTTTTTCCAAGTATGGTAACGGCGAGCACGAGTGGGCATAGTTTTAAATTGAGGGATGATAGATATAGGACAGATGTCAGAGGTAGTTTCTTTACTCAGAGAGTAGTAAGGATATGGAATGTTTTGCCTGCAACGGTAGTAGATTCGCCAACTTTAAGATTAGATTACTTACAGTGTGGAAACAGGCCCTTCGGCCCAACAAGTCCACTCCAACCTGCCGAAGCGCAACTCACCCAGACCCATTCCATTACATTTACCCCTTCACCTAACACTACAAGCAATTTAACATGGCCAATTCACCTAACCTGCACATTTTTGGACTGTGGGAGGAAATCGGAGCACCCAGAGGAAACGTATGCAGACACGGGAGAATGTGCAAACTCCACACAGAGAGTCGCCTGAGGCGGGAATCGAACTTGAGTCTCTGGCGCTGTGAGGCAACAGTGCTAACTACTGTGCCACCGTGCCACCCATAAGTGCATTTAAGTCGTCATTGGACAAGCATATGGAATAGTGTAGGTTAGATGGGCTTCAGATTGGTATAACAGATCGGCGCAACATCGAGGGCCAAAGGGCCTGTACT
This sequence comes from Chiloscyllium punctatum, assembly GCF_047496795.1. NCBI lineage: Eukaryota > Metazoa > Chordata > Chondrichthyes > Orectolobiformes > Hemiscylliidae > Chiloscyllium > Chiloscyllium punctatum. The sequence continues at coordinate 84,513,221 of NC_092746.1, read as the reverse complement.
GCGCTATAATGTTCTATGTTTGTTCTATCTATGTAGATCTAGGAGGATAGCAGACTTCCTTCCTGAAAGTAAATCAGGTAGGCATTTATAACAATTGACAATAGTTATCTGGTTGCCATTGCCCTAATAATTAATTTCAGATTTAAAAAAAACTGAATTAGCTTTCACCATCTGCTGTAGTAGGATTCAAGCCCATGCCCTCACAGCATTAACCTTGGATTCAGGATTGCTAGTCCAGAGACAGTACCAGTACACGACTGCCTTCCAACATCCATCCCTTTGAGTTATCAACAAAATTGTTAAGTTAAAATAATAGTTCGAGGAAACATTTTTGCTCTATAAAGTGAATTTTATATTTGTCAATTAAGTTAAACATTTGGAATGTTAATGACATTTTGGCACAGTTCCCAGAAGCTGTTGCATGTTCTGCAGCAACAGAGATCCTGTCAAGCAGATTGCTGACCTAATTTGCTGAGTAAAGTGCCGTAATGAGTCCATCAGATAAAGAAATTGGAAATGAAGCATAAGAACAATTAATTTTTAATTGAATTCTCATGTGTTAGTAGCTATTTAGATTACTTTCCGCTTTGTAAGGGGTAAGGTGATAAAAATGAGTATCAATAATAGTAGTACAGCATTTTAAAGCAATTTTAGTGGAAGTGAAATAATCAAAGTAACCGGGTAACGTAATTGTGCTAATTTCATTCTATCCTCTTTCTTCCATTTTCATTTGCATGCTAGGTTGTTTTTAACACAGACTGAAAGCCATGTAATTCTTCAAATCAATGCTGCAAACTTTATGATTTATCTAAAACCAGCCTTATACATCTAAACATTTACAGTCACTTCTTCAATAACATGATGGTTGTGTTCTTGTGCAACCCCACGTTAGAGAAAAATCGCACTTTAGAAGCAGCATTCAAAGAGTTGGCACTGTAATCACAGTACAGCCAACACATGTTTTAAACGTTTTTGCTGTAGAAACAGCGTCCCCAGTTCATCAGTCGCATTACAACAAACTTGCGTTGACAAAACGCACCTTATAACAGAACGACCTATATAAGATAATGGAATTATCTTTTTACAAGCTTCTTCTCTGTATAACACACCATTGTTGACAGAAGAGATATTTCTGGTCTTCATTTTTAAATTAATTCACTAACGCAGGGTTGCACAAGAACACAACCATTGTGTTATTGAAGAAGTGACTGTAAATGTTTAGATGTATAAGACTGGTATCGATAAATCATAAGCCAAATACTGCAGATGCTGAAAATCAAAATTAAAAACAAAATATGCCGTCCATGTAGCATCTGTGAAGGAGAATAGAATCAAAAGGTCATTGACATCAAGTACAAAGCATTATGTGGAAGTTTGTCACACATGACTGGAGTCAGATGGGTGGAGAAATTCATATAGCTATGCCATAACAGCTCTTTGATGCAGTTCAATCTCTGGATGTGTTTCCCTGTGTTGAGTATCCCAAGAGAATTGACAGCCTACATTATGGAGACCTATTAATGCCCAACTTAATGCCCATTTTCAGAACCTATGGTATTTCCCAACATAAGACCAGTTCCTGTCCCATCTATTCCAGAGCTGTGTCAAAACATGTATGAACAAGTTGATAATAAAACTGTGGTCTTGTTGATGGGGTCTTGTGGCACAGTGATTGTGTCTCTATCTCTGGTCTAGAAGGCCTGAGTTCAATCTTACGATGTGTGCCATTACATGTCAGAATAGAATGATCAAAAAATAAGGCCTGTTCCCTGCAGAGTCAAATGGTCAGCAATAACTTGGAGGTAATCTCCCAGTGGGTTATCGGTGCTTCTCTCATTGGTATTTAGGATAAATCACAAGTGTGAAAATGCCAGCCAAAACCATTCAAGTCGAGCAGTTTCCACCCACACAGATGGCCATAAAAATTGTGGGGTTTCTTTAATTTTAAACTTCCAATAGATTTACAAGAAAGCCTCCTTTTTGAGGTGTGTCAAATTGGCATTTCTGCTTTAGTCACACCTACCTGTCCCAGTGAGATTGCAATCCATCCAGAGCTCCGTGCTTTCACATTGAGTTTCCTGTCTCAGGTACACTGTTCCTAAGGCTCACCTCATGACCACCATCTCAATTATAATCAGGCAACTAAGGTCATTGGCATCTCATAAATGCATTAAAAAAATCAGAATGACAAGTGGGTTGATCGTCAGTTAGGAACCTGCATTGCAGTGGGGAGCCTTGACAAGGGCTCAGGACCCACTGTGGTCCTGATGATAGACTCTCAGCATCCAGAGAGAAGTTTAATCTGCTAACACCGTTCTTTCATTCCAGGAGTGCAGACCGATCAGCAGAGTATTTCCAGAATTTTCTATTGCTACTGTTGTATAAGAGCACATTTAGAGGTGGGCCTGAACACTTAATACATCGTGGTATGTCATTCTCCAGTATCAAGATACCCATTTCACCTCAGTCGCATTCTTTGTGTCTTCAACTCAGTATATTATTTCCAGTCAGTCAGCTACGTGTGCATGTAACATACAACATCAATAAGAGCAGAACCCAACTCTGTGTGTAAGTCTGTGATGTGATAGCTATGTAAATGGTTAGTGTTGGAAGTAAACTTCAAGATATCTTTTTCAACACTCTCTGCGATATATGTTATCCAGGGTAACATATAAAAAACTACATGGTGCCAGTCTATGGGCATTAAAAGCCATTGATGACAGTGAGTTAGTGACAGTAAGTTGACACTAAATGCTGAAAAGGTGGTAGTTGTAGCAGTCACCCATCAGTCTGTCAAAATTCAGAGTTGAAGTTACAACTATAACCAAGACTAAAGAGCTACAACCAACACTAATGTACAGTGAGAACCCTACCCTTCTCTCTAATGAAAAAAGCAGTTTAAAATATGCTGAACGGAGAATTCAAATCTAAGAAACTAATGCTATAGCAAAACACAGCTTCAAACAAGAGAGAAAAAAGTACTAAAAAGGCCTTTCTTGTGTCCAGATATTAGTCAATTCTGCCATTTCTTTACTTGAAACTGCACAGAAGTATCTTAAAAGATGTGTGTGACATCATTATTGCTTTTGTTTTGGCAGAAAAATGGCCTATAAAATAAAAAACTGCAATTTTCAATGGGGCAGCAACATTTAGTAATACAGTAAAGAAAAGTTAACATAAATAACAGGAAAAGCATTATATTGCAATATTGAATTTTACTTTCAGTTCTTAAAAACAGGAAGCTACACAATAGAAAGATGGAAAGTAAACAAAAAAAATGAATTGGTGATTCATTGATATTCTGTCAGAATATTAGTTATTTAAATAAAGAATCAATATTTATTTTACCGATCAGTAGATAACTCACCAAAAAAACAACAGGAGTCAAACTTCTTACTTTAGATACTGAAGGCTCAAGAAGAATAAATTCCTTTGGTTTTTCTAATTATGACTGCGAGGGTCCTCACACAAGTTTTCAGATTTTAGAGGACCAACGTAAAGTGCAATTCACTTTCAGGATGTGCAGGCTTGATTGAGCTTATCATATGAGCAGTGTTTGAGGACTCTGTGTTTCTACCCAATGGAATTTGGAAGCGGAGGGTGGGGCGGGGTGGGGGGGGGTGCAGGGGAGGGCTGATCTCATTGAAACTTACAGAATATTGAGAGGTTTGGATACTGTGGACATAGAGAAGATGTTTCCACTAGTCAGAGAGACCTGAGGACACAGCCTCAGAGTAAAGGGATGACTTTTCCAAACTAAAATGAGGAAGAATTTCTTTAGCCAGGGGATAGTGAATCTGTGGAATACATTGTCACAGAAAGCTGTAGAGGCCAAGTCATTGAGTGCATTTAAGGCAGAGATAGATAGGTTCTTGGTTAGTGAGGGGTTCAAGAGTCACAATGAGAAGACAGGAGAATGGAGTTGAGAAACATATTAGCCATGATCGAATGGCCGAATTGTGCTCTTATATCTTATGTTCTTATACTGTTATGATTTCTTATACTGTTAATAGCACCAGTATCTAGGTGAAACAGTTGACCAATTTGTAGGCATGTTTTGACACAGAGGGACAGAATGTGATTTCAGGGAACCTAATTTAGCTGGAAGGCTTATAGGAATGGTCTATTGCTACTGTTGTATAAGAGCACATTTAGAGGTGGGCCTGAACACTTAATACATCGTGGTATGTCATTCTCCAGTATCAAGATACCCATTTCACCTCAGTCGCATTCTTTGTGTCTTCAACTCAGCATATTATTTCCAGTCAGTCAGCTATGTGTGCATGTAACACACAACATCAATAAGAGCAGAACCCAACTCTGTGTGTAAGTCTGTGACGTGATAGCTATGTAAATGGTTAGTGTTGTAAGTAAACTTCAAGATATCTTTTTCAACACTCTCTGCGATATATGTTATCCAGGATAACATATAAAAAACTACATGGTGCCAGTCTATGGGCATTAAAAGCCATTGATGACAGTGAGTTAGTGACAGTAAGTTGACACTAAATGCTGAAAAGGTGGTGGTTGTAGCAGTCACCCATCAGTCTGTCAAAATTCAGACTCTATGCCTCTATGCCTCTATGCCTATCAAGTCCTTCAGAAATGCTATTTTGGACAACTCAAAGAATACAACATTGATGTTCTACTGGAAGAAGAATGCAAGTTTGATTTAGTTATATCAAACTGTCAACAGCATCAGCAATTGTTTGGCACCTGAAAAACTCTTGCAACTGTCAGTGGGTCCAATGGAGCAACCAAATGTTGTATGAAGTGTGGCTTGTCTCACCAACCAAGACAGTCTCCAGTATTTAATGATATATGTAAGCTATTCAAGTGTATCCCAGAACATTGTGGGAATTTAGGGAAGAAATTGCAAGGCCCCTAACAGAGATATTCATATCATCTACAGCCATAGGTGGGGCATCAGAAGACTGAAGGGTGGAAAACGTTGTGTCTTTATTTAAGAAAGGGAACTATAGACCAATGCATCTGATGTCAGTGGTGGGTAAGTTGTTGGAGGAGATTCTGAGAGAAAAGGTTTATGTGCATTTGGAGAGGCAAGGCAAGGACTGATTATGGATAGTCAGCATGGTTTTGTGCAAGGGAAATTGTGTCTTACAAATGTGATTTGAGTATTAACCAAAAAGACTGATGAGGGAAGAGTGGTAGATGTTGTCTACATGGACCTTTGACAAAGTTCTGCCTGGTAGACTAATTAGTAAAATAAAATCATATGGGATTAGGGAGAGCTTGCCAATTAGATATAAAGTTGGCTCGACGGTAGGAGACAGAGTTTAGTGGTGGAGGGTTGTTTTTTGGAATGGGGTCCTGTGACCTCTCATCTGCAGGGATCAGAGCTGGGTTCACTTTCGTTTGTCGTTTATATAAATGATTTGGATGAGGATTTAAGAGTCATTGATAATATGTTTGCAAATGACACCAAAATTGGTGGTACAGTCAACAGTAAAAAAGGTTATCTAATATTACCAAGGGGTCTTGATCAATGGGCTGAGGAGTGGCAAATGGAATTTAATTTGGATAAAGGACAAAGTGTTGTGTTCTGGTGAAAACAAACAAGGTCAGGACTTATACAGTTAATGGTAGGGCTCTGGGTAGTGTTGTCGAACAGAGAGACCTATGGGTTCAGATACGGGTTGTTCTTCTATAACACACACTTCATTAACACAAATTTGCTATACCATAATTGGCAAATTGGGGATACTGTTTCTAAAGCGTAAAGGATTAAAGCGTGTATTGATTATGTGAGATAATGTGTTATAGACTATCTTTATTAACTCACTCACCAGCTCACTATATTCATTAATACCGGTTTCCCATTCATTCATACATAACCTTTATTTACTATAATATGGTTTTATTCATTCATTCATAACACTGCAGTTCTGTAGTGACCAAATTTTAAAACCAATCCTTTCGAACCTATTACTGCATTTTCACACCTTAGCAGCCCTTGCTACAAGCAGTGTTTACATCTGAATTAGTGTAGCATACAGAACAAAACCATCCCCGTCAAGTTTCCACAAAACCTTATATTAATTAACCCTTGCCAACCATATCCAGGATCTGAATAGATTAAGTACCTGTTAAATACCTTTTAATTGGGCTATTATCCCTTTATAACACAAACTGACAAAACAGCGCTTCCATGAAATTGCATGAATGACTGAAACTCATATTGGCAAATAGTAAATAAATCTCATAACCCAGCTGCAGTAATCAGTTTAATATTCTTTCTTCTTTTATTAAGCATAGGTACAATTTTTAATTTATTTAAAACCAAAAGACCTAGTATGTTTATGAATACTTGATAACTTAAAAGACAAAACCTCCAAATTATGCAAGCAGACCAGACACACATCAAATCAGAAGTAGCAGTCAGCACATGTTTTCTGTCTCCCAGGACAGAAGCCCTTCAAACCTTTGTGTACTTGAGATAAAAAAATGTACCACCATAGTAATGGAATTTTAATATATGTAAGAACTGTCTATAAAGGGGCTCTTGTAAGACCTGTATTTTGGGATTCTATTGCCACTTCAAACTTGTGCTGTGATTGCTGAATAAAAGAGGTTATTTTCACCACTCACTAATTTCAGTCGTTATTTGAACACAATCCCACAGTTATAAAGTGATTCTGACCCCATTAGTTTAAACGGTGCTGCTATTACACGATTTTCTTATAACACGTGATTGTACAAGAATGAAACTACTGCATTAAAGCAGAACTGACTGTACGTATGATGTGGAGGAGCTGGTGCTGGACTGGGGTGGACTAAGTTAAAAATCACACAACACCAGGTTATAGTCCAACAGGTTTATGTGGAAGTACAGCTACCTGATGAAGAAGCAGCGCTCCGAAAGCTAGTGCTTTCAAATAAACCTGTTGGACTATAACCTGGTGTTGTGTGATTTTTAAGTTTGACTGTACATAATTCTTTGAACTCCTTAATTCTTTGAAAGCAGCATCACAGATAGACAGGGTGGTTAAGAAGGCATTTAGCATGCTTGCCTTCATTGCACAGATCATTGAGCATAGGAATTGGGACATCATGTTGAGATTGTGCAGGACTTTGGAGAGGCCACTTTTGGAGTACAGTTCTGATCGTCCAGCTATAGGAAGGAAATTATTAAATTGGAGAGGATTCAGAAAAGATTTACTAGTTGTTGCCAGCACTGGAGGGCTTGAGCTATAAGGAGAAGTGAGATAGGCTGGGACTTCTTCATTGGAGCATAGGAGAGCAAGGGGTGACCTTATTGAGGTTTATAAAATCATGGGGGCATATATAAGGTGAATAGCAACGGTCTATTCACTAGGGTGGGGGAATTCAAATCTAGGGTAAATACTTTTAAAATGAGAGGAGAAAGTTTAAAAAAATAATTTGAGGGGCACCTTTTTCGCAGAGTTCGTATGTGGAATGAACTGCCAGAGGAAGTGATACATGCAGTACATTTACAACCTTTAAAAAGTATTTGCATAGGTACATGAGTAGGAAAGGTTTAGAGGGATATGGCCCAAATGCAGGCAAGTGGGATTAATTTAGTTTGGAAAACTTGGTCAGCATAGGTGACTTGTACCAAAGGGTGTTTTTCTGTGCTGCACAACTCTATGTCTCTATGACTCTACGACACATTGGCACAGGAGAAAAAACAAGAGTTTTAATGCTTATATCCATAACCAATATTTTCTAAGCAATCTGCCTGGAGATTTTATTCCGCACTTCTGGAGCAGGTGGTACCTGAATCTACATCTTCTGGGTTAGAGGGAAGGACGCTGTCGCTGCACCACTAAAGCCTACCAGATCTGTCGATTGGCTCAACGTCAATAGTGATTCAAATAATCAAGTCATGTGGAACATCAAATCCATTAAACTCAACAATCAAGAAAACATTTTCTTCCACAAGAAATTTCTTTCACGATATGGGGCACATTTTGACTGACATTTTCTTTGCTTAATGATACAATTTTATTCTGGCGACTGACTATTTCACCAAATTCTCTTTCGTGTGATAAACCAAAGGTGCCACTAGTACAATAGTTGTTCAGACGCTGACCACCATATTTAGAATTCAACGTAACTCACCAAATTGTGTCTAACAACAACCCACAACATATTCAAGTACCCTTCTAAGTCATTGGCAGGAAATGGAAAATTAAGAGGTATGTGGAAATTTAATTTCAGAGGGCATAGAAAGGCAAAATGGCCAGGTGTTTAAAGGATACATAACCACTCAATTTATATTCTCATCAGTTAATATTAACTTAATCATATTATGTTGGTGCTTAGGTAAACATTTTCTTCAACATTTGAATTTGAGTGCAGAAAAAATATGAAAACACTATTGCAAACAAAAGGTACTACTAAATACTGTCAGTCAGCTTTGCTTGATAACCAAATTAATGCAGCTTTACAGGAGGCCATGTATAAATCCTGATAATGCATTTAATGGGTAAAAGAAATCAATAACAGTGATGGTTAAAATAAAATGTTGATAGTTCAAACTAATAAGGTTGTTAACATATTCCTTAAGGCAAACAATACCATGTGAAACAGATTGGCACACTGCCCTTTGATTAACGCTTAGTCTTAACAAGCTGGGACAACCAGTTACCACATCAAAAATCCTTATGGTTCCTTAGAGAAAGATTATCAATTAGTGAATAAACATTCATCTGGGCTGGATTACATTTCAGACATGAAAGGACAGTGTTCCAATCAATTACATCACCATCTTCAGTTTCTATTCTACTGTGTGCGCTGACATTTTCACAACTTATTTTGTTAATGGAGGTAGTTAGGATTAGAGAAAATAAAGATCAGTTAGCTTTTAAAACAATAATGTCACTCTATACTTTATATTTTAAAATGTATTAAGAGCAACAGAAAAATTCACTCCAGGAATTATGCTCAAGGCTATCTTTCAGCTAAATGACCCAAGTCTTATGCATTTTTGGGGTAGTTAGAGTTAGAACATAGAACATATAACATAGAACAATATAGCGCAGAACAGGCCATTCGACCCTCGATGTTGCGCCGACCTGTGAACTATTCTCAGCTCGTCCCCCTACATTATCCCATCATCATCCATGTGCTTATCCAAGGATTGGTTAAAGCTGTGTTGAATTTTTGTAGGAATTTCTGCTGTGAGGCCTAGCAAGTTTGCACACCATATTTTGTTGCATTAACTACCTAACCTAACAATATAGTGTCCCTGGTATTTGATTCCAGCCCCAGATCACTAGGTACAGTTCCCAGAACAACTTACCATCAGAGGAGAATGAAGGTGCAAAAGCTCCTTCCACCCATGCCATCTTTGAAAGTCCGCTGTGTACCTGGGCAAGCATTAGCAATCCAATGTTGCCCCTCAATGGCAATATCAAGGCACAGCAGCTCCAAAGTCATACAGCCCACATTGCATTTCTCTCATTGCCAACCCAGTTAAACCACCACACCACACGCTTTACCAGTCCATAGCTAAATCCTGTCTGAACAGCCTCTAAGTCAACACTTTTCCAATGCCCACCTGCAGACTTATAGCTTGCAATTGTCCAGTAGGAGAACATCACATTCATGGAAGGAACAGACCAATCCAAACATGTGTTTTTACTTAGAGAAAGCAAAAACAAAAACAAATAAAATCACTAGAGACTGAAGTTAGCTCTAACAATAAAAACCAAATTTCGGCATCATGATAAAGACTACCTTACAATTCAAGGTGATCTGCTGCACTAAGCTCTCCTCTATTGGAAGCAGATCTTAATGAAGTTCTGTCCAGCTTGTAGCCTCTGAAACAGGTGAGCTTTGTCATGGACAATGATATCTTTGTCCTATCCCTTGGCCTTGTCCTCCTCCTTAGAAGTGGCTAGTAGTAGGGGATTCAATAGTTAGACGGATTGACAGGAGATTTTGTGGTTGGGAACAGGACTCCCGGAAGGTATGGTCTCCCCGGTGCCAGGATCTAGGATGTCGCTGATCGGGTTTACAGGATTCTGAAGGGGGAGGGTGAGCAGCCAAAAATCGTGGTACATATTGGCACCAATGATGTATCAAGGAAAAGGAATTGAGGATCTGAAAAGTGACTACAGAGAGCTGGGTTGGAAGCTGAAGAGCAGGACGAGTAGAATAGTGATCTCAGGTTTGCTACCGGTGCCATGAGATAGTGAGGTGAGGAACAGACAGCAAGTGCAGCTTAACATATGGCTACACACTTGGTGCAGGAGGGAGGGCTTCAGATATTTAGACCATTGGGATGCCCTCTGGGGAAGGTGGGACCTGTACATGAAGGACAGGCTGCACCTGAACTGGAGGGGCACAAATGTCCTGTGTCTGAGATTTGCTCGTGGTTTGGGAGGGTTTAATTTCATTTGGCCGGGGGGTGGGAACCAGAACTACATATCTGAGAAGGGGATAGTTAGATATGGGACAATGACAGGACGTAGTGAATCTGTTGGGAAGGTTTTTCATGAGATGGAACAAATAGATCTGTTAAAATGTGTTTGTTTTAACGCAAGGAGTGTCAGAAATAAGAGTGATGAACTTAGAGCATGGATCAGTACTTGGGACTATGATGTTGTGGCCATAATGGAGATGTGGGTTTCACATGGGCAGGAATGGTTGCTAGATGTTCCAGGGTTTAGAACATTTAAAAAGAACAGTGAGGGTGGAAAAATAGGAGGGGGTGCAGCATTACTAATCAGAGAGTCTATCACAGCTACAGAAACGAAGGTTGTTGAGGAAGGTTTGTCTACTGAGTCAGTATGGGTGGAAGTTAGGAAAAGCAAGGGAGCAGCCACCTCACTGGGGGTTTTCTAAAGACCCCCTAACAGCAGAAGGGAGATTGAAGAACTCATAGGCCGGCAGATTTTAGAAAAATGCAGATGTAGCAAGGTTGTTGTTATGGGTGACTTCAACTTTCCCAATATCCACTGGAACCTCCTTAGTGCAGATGGTTTGGATGTAGCCGTTTTGTCAGGTGTGTTCAGGAGGGTTTCCTTACTCAGTATGTGGACAGGCTGATATGGGGAGATGCCATTTTGGATTTGGTGCTCCATAATGATCCAGGACAGGCGTCAGATCTCATGGTGGGAGAACACTTTGGTGACAGTGACCACAACTGCCTCACATTTACCATAGACTTGAAGAGGGAAAGGAGCAGTTACCAAGGGAAGACATTTAATTGGGGAAAAGGAAATTATGATGCTATCAGACAGAAGTTGGGAAGTACAGATTGGGAGTAATGGTTCCACAGAAAGGGCACAGCAGACATGTAGAGACTGTTTAAGGAGCAGTTGTTGTGAGTGATGCACAAATTTGTTCCTTTGAGACAGGCGAGAAGGGGTAAGATTAAGGAGCCTTGGATGATGAGAACAGAGGAGCTTCTCATCAAAAGGAAGAAGGCAGCTTAAATAAGATGGAGGAAGCAAAGATCGAGCACAGCTTTAGAGAATCACAGACTTAATAGAAAGGAGCTCAGAAATGGACTGAGGAGAGCCAGGCAGGGGCACAAGAAAGGCTTGGCAGGGAGGATTAGAGAGGCCTCAAAAGCTTTTTACTCATATGTGAGGAATAAGAGAATGATCAGGGAGAAGGGAGGACTGGTCAGGAATAGTGTAGGGAACTTGTGCGTGGAGTCTGAGCAGGTAGGGGAGGCCCTAAATGATTTTTTTGCTTCGGTTTTCATGAAGGAAAGGGACCTTGTTGTGAATGAGAACTTTGAGGAGCTGGGATACAGGCTTGCACAGATTAAGACTGATGAAGTTGATATGCTGGAAATTTTGGCAAACATTAAGATTGATAAGTCCCCAGTGCCAGACCAGATTTGTCCTAAGTTGTTCCAGGAAGCAAGAAAGGAGGTTGCTAAGCCACTGGCGAAGATCTTTTCTTCCTCACTCTCCAGGGGAGTCATACCGGAAAATTGAAGGGAGGCGAATGTTGTTCCTCTTTTCAAGAAGGGGAATAGGGAAATCCCTGGCAATTACAGACCAGTCAGTCTTATGTCTGTGGTCAGCAAGATTTTGGAAAGAATTCTGAGGAATAGGATCTATGACTATTTGGAAAAGCATAGAGTTGTTAAAGGCAGTCAGCATGGCTTTGTGAGGGGCAGGTCATGCCTCACAAATCTTATTGAGTTCTTTGAGGAGGTAACAAGACAGGTTGATGAAGGTTGAGCAATGGATGTGGTGTATATGGACTTCAGCACGGCACTTGATAAGTTTTCCCCATGGTATGCTCACTCATAAAGTCAGGAGGTATGGGATACAGGGAGATTTTGATGTCTGGATTCAGAATTGATTGACTGACAGAAGGCAGAGAGTGGTTGTAGATGGAAAGTATTCTGCCTGGAGGTCAGTGGTGAGTGGGGTCCCACAGGGCTCTGTTCTTGGGCCTCTGCTCTTTGCAGTTTTTTATACATGACTTGGATGAGGAGGTTGAGGGGTGGGTTAGTAAATTTGCCGATGACACAAAGGTTGGAGGTGCTGTCGATAGTATCGAGGGTTACTGCAGGCTGCAGCATGACATAGACAGGATTCAGAGCTGGGCTGAGAAATGGCAGATGGAGTTTAGATTAGATTAGATTACTTACAGTGTGGAAACAGGCCCTTCAGCCCAACAAGTTCACACCGACCCACCGAAGCGCAATCCACTCAGATCCATTCCCTTACGTTTACCCCTTCACCTAACACTATGGGCAATTTAGCATGGCCAATTCACCAAACCTGCATATTTTTGGACTGTGGGAGGAAACCGGAGCATCCGGAGGAAACCCACGCAGACACGGGGAGAATGTGCAAACTACACACAGAGAGCCGCCTGAGGCTGGAATTGAACGTGGGTCTCTGGCACTGTGAGGCAACAGTGCTAACCACTGTGCCATCGTGCTGCCCACTGAATTCAACCTGAATAAATGTGAAGTGATGCATTTTGGAAGGTCAAACTTGAATGCTGAATATAGGATTAAAGACAGGATTCTTGGAAGTGTGGAGGAACTTGGTGTTCAAGTGCATAGATCCCTCAAAATTGCCATCCAACTGGATAGGGTTGTTAAGAAAGCATATGGTGTTTTGGCTTTCATTAGCTGGGGGATCGAGTTTAACAGCCATGAGGTCTTACTGCAGCTCTACAAGACTCTGGCGAGACCACACTTGGAATATTGTGTCCAGTTCTGGTCACCCTATTGTAGGAAAGATGCAGAAGCTTTGGAGAAGGTGCAAAGAAGGTTTACCAGGATGCTGCCTGGACTGGAGGGCTTGTCTTATGAAGAGAGGTTGACTAAGTTCGGACTTTTCTCTCTGGAGAGTAGGAGGAAGAGAGGTGACCTGATCAAGGTATACAAGGAAATGAGAAACATGGATAGAGTAATAGCCAGAGACTTTTCCCCAGGGCAGGATTGACTGGCATGAGGGGTCATAGTTTTGAGATATTAGGAGGAAGGTATAGAGGAGATGTCAGAGGTAGGTTCTTTACACAGAGAGTTGTGAATGCGTTGCCAGCTGTGGTGGTAGAAACAGAGTCACTAGGAACACTTAACTGCCTGCTGGACATGCACATGCAGCAGTGAATTGAGGGGTGCGGCGGTTAGGTTATTTTATAATCCTCAGCACAACATCATGGACCAAAGGGCCTGTTCTGTGCTGTACTTTTCTGTGCTCTATGTTCTATGTAGAAGGCTGACCCATTCTCCAAGTTCTTCAGAATCTACACACCGCCTCACTGTCTGCTCCAATGGTGCAGAGCACAGCATGTCAAGATTATGGGCCACACTCTTGGAAGTTGCATGAAGAATAGTTCCCCTTTACTAGATCTGGTCATTTATAGAGCTCATTGATGCTAACTTCAACATCAGTGAGAGGTCCAAGTTGAGTTTACAAGCACAAATTGCATGTTGCATATTGCCTTTGACAAATATTTGACCACTAAGCACCTTCATTCCAAATGTATAGAAAATGGATGATTAAATGATGCAAAGTAAATGCAGTTAGGCTTTGGAAACAGTTGCTTAATTGTTTTTGCTACAATGTCCTAGCATCCATCAAACATGGATCCTGTACTTTTGTCCACCAAATTGGCATTTACACCATCCACACTTGGCATTGTCTCAACAATTTTCTAGTAGGACTTCACCCATACTTGGCCTCCCTCCCCCGAACCCCAGCATTACACTTTAATTATGCCTTCTCTGCTCCTCAAGCTCCCTCTGTGGAGGCCACAGTGATGGTCACTGCCACTGCCCTCCCGTAGCCTACTATGCCCTCTGATGCTAGTCTGCATACTTACCCAATCAACTTGAGTTTGTTCCCATCATCATCTTTGTCCCCACATCTATAAATGCCTCTGCTTTCCCACCTTCAGTCTTGACTCCCCCACATCTTCTTGCAGTGATTCCACCATTGCCTTACACACACTCCCTTGAACCCTCCTGAAAGATCGACAGACAAGAGTGCATTTGCTCCAGACCTCTGACTGACTGTGATGAGCAGCCCCTAGACATGACTGACCAGACCATTGACGCTGTGTTTGAAGCTTCCTGATTGACAGTCTGCAATTCCCTTGTCTGCTTGTTGGCCTGACAACACTGACTGCTGAACATCTCCCAGTGTACTGGGACAGACCCCCTGGCCATATACAATACACACCAAGTGGATGACTGACCATGACAAAACCACTGGACGGTGTGTTTATTTGTCTGTGACTGACAATACTGGAATTCCCTAGCTGACGGTGCTATCCCACCTTTCCTGGACTGACGACTAGCCCTCACAAATGGCCATTTTGTTGAATGAACATGCAGTGAGTTTGTTGCGTAATGACATGGTACATGGTGCAAGTGTTAGATTGATGACTCAATGTGCAATACATTGAGATATGCCTCCCTAACCCCATGGAACCAACACACGAACAGCCATGGCACGGCAATTCAAAGCACACATAATGCAAGAATGCAGGTAGATGGTAAGTGAGCAAATGCTATAAGAACCAGCAAGCAGCTCTGATATGCAGCCTCATACAATTGGCAACTCACTGTTGCCTTGTGAGAATCTTGCCATGCTGCTCAGTGTGTGTGTGCATGTGTGTGCGTTAGTGACCAAAACTTCTGATAAACATGCACAGATCTGCTGAGTATTTCGAACATTTTCATGTTTATATTCCCAACACCTAGCATTTGCAATATTCTTGCTTTGATAACAACAAAACATGTTGATACAGAAAAAATTAATGCACATTTCTGTTCCGGAAATGGTTTGTGAAGAAATTATTTTGCATTGTACATATTTTCCAGGTGCAAAACAGAAGCACAAATGACTAGTTTTGCAGAGCTGTGCCATATGCTTCAAGTATAGGTGAGAAACATCCTATATTGGTCTCAAACAATTTTGGGGCATTTTGGATGGCTGTCTAACAACATTTTGGGCTGATGTCTGATATTCCCAGCTTGCTGCTCCTAAATTATGACTTTTCTTTTCAAATTCAGTGCTATTAGCCAGTTCCTACAGCTCCCACTCTCTTGCCCACTGTACTCAGCTGAAGCCAGCTATCAGTGAGGTCAGTGGCCTAAAATTCATCTTCTGCAATGATTAACTTCTTAAAGTACCATGATGGTACCAGCAGCTCAGCTAGATTATTGAAATGAGGCTCAAGGTTTAATCTCAACACTGAGCATTCCAAATAAGTCGTACTCAGGGCTGATCTATGCTTTCAGGTCTGAAAATAGACCAGACCAGTTCTATTCCTATTGTCATCACATTTTAGTGATAATGTGAAACCTTATGCTAGGTTAATGCTGAAATTCATAATTTTTGTGAGGATCTTTGAATAAAGTATTACTTTGGCTGGTTCAAGTGTTTCACTCTATAAATTAGTAAAGCACACAGTCAATTCTTCTTAACTGGAGCTACACTAGAGACGTTACAATTGGTCTGACCTTTCCTAAGATAGGGAGCAGTTATAATTGACCATGCTACTGATCCTGATTGCTGTGCAGTGACCCCTGCTAGAAGTGGGCGTATGTGGATGTTAGCATTGGGCTCAATGTTAGTGCTGCTCCCTTTCCATAGTAGAAAAACCTGACTAAGCCCACTGCCAAGGCTCATGTGTTAATAATGGCTACTTGAGAGAAGTGACAGAAGACAACTTTGCTTGTCGAACTATACCACAGCAGGGAATCAACAATTCTGTGGAAAAGGGAGAGCGTGTTGGTGTGGGGTGGGGGGGAAGAGAAAAAAACCAAAGGGAACAAAGTGACAGGTTTCTTGACATGTTAATGTACTTGGCAAAGCTTTTTTTAGTGTTGTTGCCATACATTATGGAGTACCACAATCTACACAAAAAAAGTGCCACTGTGTTGCATGAGCATCATTGCACCTCTTGCTAACTATTATCACTTTATGTTGAATTATTAACATTGCTTTTTTAAAATATATTAATGATTTCTTTTCAGCAGCAGACAAACCTCACAGTGCTGATTTAGGTCACTCTGTTTTCATCTTGCAAAATAAAGTGTGATGTGGCTATTGTTTTTGTTAATCTAAATTAGAATTAGGTTGGCAAGAATTAATTCAACTTTTTTCTCCGTCTCCTCATACTGGAATATCAAGCAATGGATAAAAGTAGTAAAATCCCATTCTACCCTAAATTCTGGCCTCATTCCTCTGTGGCTGCTCTTCACCCTCTCTTGCTTACAGAATTATTGTGCTTTCATGTTTTTTTTATTTTAATGTTGACTCAATTATTGATTCATTGACCACAACCATAACCAAAATATTCAGATTAAAATTTCTAATCCCAGTATTAGGAGGGGCATTCACTAAAATAACAACAACCTGAATCTTTAGCAAAATCCATCGCTTCGACTAGAGGTTATTAAGATCTGACAGTACTTTATGGTATTAAGTTTTGGCATAATCAAAAGTTTGTCGATTAGCATGAATGTTGCAAGGTCTTAAATTTTCTGGATTCCTAAACTTGGCAGTCAGTCAATCTGCAATGTTCAGATGATGACCAAGTACTTAATTGTGAGTTTACTAAAACCAAAATAAAATCGTTGAAATATCCTATCAGAACCCGAAGTGATTTAACTGAAGGGTTGAAAACTGAAGGATGGCATAAATTTAATATAAACATTTGTTGCAACGATGAAGAAGGTCAAGACCATGTAAGAGATATAAAATGAAAACAGGACTTTTTTTCTAAAGAAGTTTGTGGAGTTAGGAAAAATAATACTGGACTTAGAGATTTCATGAGAGATCATAGCCACAGTTAAGAAATAGATTTTAAAAACTTCAGATAGGTGGCTGAAGGAAAAGTAAATGTAGGTGTCTGAGAACTGAACAACTATTTGGAATTAGTACTGTCTCTTGAGTTGGGGGTAAGCATCAATATGGATTTGTTGTGCCGAATACCTTGTTGTGTTGTCATTTCTAATGAATTTCATGAATGATAATCTTGTTACATTTGATCCAAGCACAGAAGTGTTCTGATTAGTTAAAGCAACTCTAGAATGGTGCCTAAACCTCATTTCTTGGAGATAAAAACAGAAATGTTAGAGAGGCTTAGCAGGTCAGTCATCACCTGTGGAGACAATAGATAAACAAAATGTTTTAGGTACAGCATGTATTATCAGAGTTGGAAGAAATTACAAGTGGAAGATTTTCAAAAATTAAGCAACAGAACAAAAGGTGAGAGGAACACCCACTCAAGAGAATTAGCATAACTTGTAAAGCATTTAAGGTGAAAATCAGGAAATGGCCAATATGGTACTGACAAGCAATAAAGAGAGAAATTAAAGTTTTAGTGAATATGTACATCAATGAGGCACTGGGAGTGAAGCGAGGTTTAGTGAAATAATTCTTGAGCATGGTTGATGTACAACAAAAAGAATAAATTTTAAAAAGTATTATGTTGTGTTGAAAGTAAAATTAAGCTAAGGCTCTTTTGATATAGTGGCTGAATTTTTAAACTGGTCAAACTGAAAAGTAAGGAAATTGGGTGCTCATAGTCAGATAGCCACATGGCCACTAGATGGCTCAAGTGTTTGTAAATTAGAATTGCTTCTATACAGCTTTCGAAGTGCAATGTTTGGAAGAGTGAATAATCAAAGCAATATAGTACATCAATCACATGTGTAACTAACTGCTATGCAGTCTTTTATGCCTATGCTACATGCACAAAGAGAAAATTTAATTAGTAATTGTTGTTCGAGAAGATGTTTTGCAGTTATATAAAATAATTTTAAATAATTGACACAAAATGAATGACATTATGTTTTATTGGCGTGAACTATTGACAATTTAGAAATTGTGAGCAACAAATACCTTTCAAGTGACTTGGTTGTCAGATTGTATTTGCAAATTTAGCTGCTTCTGTCAATTACAATCAATGTTTGTGCATGTACTCACTACATATACATGGCACGGTCTGGAGGCGAGGACCGGCAAGGACTGAAGGCTAGGTGCTTGTGTGGACTGGGTTGGAAGGACTGTTATTCTGAACTTTTTATTTTTCTAATTTATTCCTGTGATGTTGTACTTTTGTTCCCAAGCTGGCATGAAGGTCTGTAATGCTGGATTTTTTATTTCTTTATTTTTCTCATTTTTTCCTAAGAATTTGTACTCAAGAATCTGTACCTAGGTACATTTGTACCTAACATGGCACTGTAACTGGCGACTTGTAAACTTTTCACTGTACTCATGTGAGGACTTGTGACAATAAAAGCTAATTCTAATATCCTTTTAATGAAAGACATCTGATGATTAAAAGAATAAGTGACCATGACTGACATTTTCTCATGTTTTCTTAATTAACAAAACTCACTTTGCAATTATCCCTTTTACTCACTACAGATTTCAATGATTCAACATCAGTCTGATTTGTTTGTCAGTCATGACTGACAATTAAATTTAGTGTGACAGCTAGTTAAAGCAATTTTACTGATGCATAAGAAAAAAGGGGCTGTAATCCTGAGTGTGTTTTCTGATCTCTCAGTAAAGGAATTGGTCCCAATCATTGGTTTAAACAGGCGCTTTGTGTCTGATGGCATTTTTGTTCTTAACAGAGTCTTTGAAGCCCAGAACGCCTGAGATGTGTTCCTGAAGTTAAAAGTTTATGGACTTTTCCGGTTGCTGTGACTCCTGTTTTGTCTTCAGCAATAAGTCTGGATGGGAAAAATGCAATTCCTTGTGTAGCCTACGACCTCCTCTGGCCTTACTGAATAAACTTTCTGTGTGACCACTTGGTTTTCAACAGCCATGGCCCACCATTGAAATGCTTTGACCTATGAAATTAATCTAACACAAACAGTATGTTTTTCTTGTCTTGAGTTCTTTTATTCATTTCAATAGGTAGAGTGCAGTACTTCTTGTACCAGACAAGAATATGTTATCTGGAATAAGAAATGCTACTGAGTGAAAACGTTGTTAATATTAAATGCCAGGTTAGGCTTTTCTCATAACTTAAGTGTTTTCAGTGACTTTTTTTGAAGAATATATGCGTGGATGTATGCTGTTTGAAATGTATTAACAGTATAGAATTCATGTTGACTTTGTTTTGTCTTTATTGCCACCCCATTAACACTTCTTAGACTTAACTTTTTAAAGAAAAATCTATTAATTGTTGTTTTTTTTCAATTTGCATTGGATTTCCATGTCTTATGTCAGACTGGGATGCCAGTGTGATGCACAGAGCTGGAATATGAACTGCAAATGCTCACACATAATACAGGACATTGTTTCTGACTGCAGATGGCCCATTGTTTGGATGTAGTGGGGGTTCTTAACAAGCAGCCTGAGGGTTCACTCTGATACAGCTAGTATGCTGGCGCACATGACTTCAGCATAAGCAGAAAGGCAAAAACAAGGCAATAACTGTTTCCTTGAAGTGAAAGCAACATACTGAGAAATTGCATTTTGCATGTACACAATTTTAAAGAAATCAGAAAGTAAGATGTTAGAAGGAGTTAATATAACAATATTCATTTGGTAGCATCAGTCTGATTCAAGCTTTAGTGATCTGCTTAATTTGTGGTAACCATGTGTTATTAGTATTTATTAGTAATCACCTGGCTACCAATATATATTCCAGTTCCTTAGTAAATGTCCCCAGTTTTTATGGGTGTCTCTCACACCAGTCTCAATTTTGCCTTGGTGCCCATACTCTCTTTTTGACATACTGCAGGTCTGCGTTTGCACACAAAATGCCAGATCCATCAGCCCTGCTATGGGAGTCCATGCTTGTTATTATTTAGCAGGGCACAGGGGGGAATGTCTGAGACCACATGGAACTAGAGTATATTTAATAGATATGTGTTAATTAAAGGATAATTGGGTGAGAGCTTATGGATTCATAGAGCCATACAGCATGGAAACAAACCCTTCGCTCCAATCAGTCCACGCCAATCATGTTCCAGAACTAAACTAGTCCCATCTGCCTGCATTTGGCCCATATCCCATCAAATCTTTCCTAATCATGAACTTATCCACATGTCTTTTAAAATGTTGTAACTGCATCCACCACTTGCTCTGGCAGTTCATTCCACAAAAAACCACTGTGTAAAAAGGTTGCCCCTCATGTTCTTTTTAAATTTTTCTCCTCTCACCTTAAATATATTTTTGACTCTCCAACCTTAGAGAAAAAGCCCTTGTCATTCACCTTAGCTTTGCCCCTCACAATTTTACAAACCTCAATAATGTCATCCCTTAACCTCTTACACTCCAGTGAAAAACATTCCAGCCTTTTTAGTCTATTTTTATACGTCAAACCCTCCATTCCTGGCAACATTCTGGTAAATCTTTTCTGTATTCTCTTCAGTTTAATAATATCCGCCTTATAATAGGGCGACCAGAACTACACACAGTATTCCAGGAGAGGCCTCACTAATGTCCTGTACGACCTCAACATAATGTCCCAACTCCTATATTCAAAGGTCTGAGCAATGAAGCCTTTTTAACCACCCTGTCTATCTGATGTGCAAATTTCAAAGAATTATGTACTGGAATCCCTCGGTCTTTCTGTCCGCAACACTACCCTGAGCCCTACCATTAATTGTATAAGTCCTGTCCTTGTCTGCATTGCCAAAATGCAATACCTCACATTCATCTAAATTATGTATTTGGAAAGGCAAGGACTGATTAGGAATGATTAGGAATAGTCAACACGGCTTTGTGCATGGGAAATCATGTCTCACAAACTTGATTGAGTTTTTTGAGGAAGTAACAAAGGGGATTGATGAGGTAGATGTGACCTATATGGAGTTCAGTAAGGTATTCGACAAGGTTCCCCATTGGAGACTGATTAGCAAGTTTAGATCTCATGGAATACAGGGAGAACTAGTCATTTGGACACAGAACTGGCTCAAAGTTAGAAGACGAAGGGTGGTGGTGGAGGGTTGTTTTTCAGACTGGAGGCCTGTGACCAGTGGAGTGCCACAAGGATCGGTGCTGGATCTGCTACTTCTTGTCATTTACAGAAATGATTTGGATGCGAGCATAAGAGGTACAGTTAGTAAGTTTGCAGATGACACCAAAATTGGAGGTGTTGTGGACAGTGAAAAGGATTACCTCAGATTACAACAGGATCTGGACCAGATGGGCCAATGGGCTGAGAAGTGGCAGATGGAGTTTAATTCAGATAATTGCGAGGTGCTGCATTTTGGGAAAGCAAATCTTAGCAGGACTTATACACTTAATGGTAATGTCCAAGGGAGTGTTGCTGAACAAAGAGACCTTGGAGTGCAGGTTCATAGCTCCTTGAAAGTGGAGTCAAAGGTAGATAGGATAGTGAAGAGGGCTTTTGGTATGCTTTCTTTTATTGGTCAGAGTATTGAGTACAGGAGTTGGGAGGTCATGTTATGGCTGTATAGGACATTGGTTAGGCCACTGTTGGAATATGAGGGGCATGGATAGGGTAAATAGGCAAAGTCTTTTCCCTGTGATTGGGGAGTCCAGAACTAGAGGGCATAGGTTTAGGGTGAGAGGGGAAAGATATAAAAGAGACTACAGGGCAACCTTTTCACACAAAGGGTGGTATGTGTATGGAATGAGCTGCCAGAGGAAGTGGTGGAAACTGGTACAATTACAACATTTAAGAGGCATTTGGATGGGTATATGAATAGGGAGGGTTTGGAGGGATATGGGCCGGGTGCTGGCAGGTGGGACTAGATTGGGTTGGGATATCTATTCGGCATGGACAGGTTGGACCGTAGAGTCTGTTTCCATGCTGTACATCTCTATGACTCTAAACTCCGTCTGCCACTCCTCAGCCCATTTACCCGATTGCTCCTTGGAGAGCAAATTATCAGGGCATTGGAGTTTTGTCATATGCAGGTTGAATCAAAACTCTGACTAGAACTATACATGTCTCGGCTTGGTCCACCCAACCTTTAACCTGTGTTTAACAATCTTCCCCAACATTCACTCTTCAAAACCAATCACTACCTGTCTGCCAATATTTGAGGCATGCCTCCAACACTCCGTTGCTTCCCAAGAGCAATCTTAAATGCCCAGTTTTCCCCAACCCAAAAATTGCAACAACTGATATGCCAGCTTTGAAATTAAGACAAAGAATACACTTGGAATCCCACACAACATGCAACATTCGGCTGAACTTCAGTGTATCATTGAGACACAGTTTATTTTAGTGATTTTTCTTTTTACTGATCTTGGTCATGCAGCAGAAGAAAGTAAAATAATAACTTTTAATATGTGCAGTTAAATTTTATTCCCTCTACCTGGGTCAAGATGGTAGACATAGAGGAAACAATGAAATTGTGCACTCTATCAAAGTCACTATTCCTGTGGCAATTTTATCAGTGCAGGTGGAGATATTGGGAGACTTACCTGGCTATCACTCAGTTGAAACCCTTAGATCACCAGTTGATGGCCACTTAAGTGTTACCTCTTATCAATGTTGGGATTCAACCATTGACAGGTGAGGCTGGTGCCATTGCCCATCCAGGGAGCTGTAAGTGCTTCACGTTTTCTCTGCTCCCTCATATCTAGCATTGGGTCTAGCCTGATTTTGAATCCCAACCTGATCAGCGGCATCCCACGGAGTCACTTCTACTAAAGAACCATGAAATCCACCCCATCTCCCAGTCACACTATTCATTCTGTCTGTAGGACAAGAAGAGACATACATGGGAGCCCACATTGAAGTGAATTTCTATAAATTAGGTGCAGCAATTGTCCCAATATCAATGCATGAAACGGAACCAGTGTCAAAAAATCGAGTGACAGGCTGAGCACTACGCGGGGTTCTCATGTTGGAAAGAATAGCTGCCGGGGAAGCCTGCTAAAGAGTTAGGATTTCTATCTGACCTTCCAGACATGCTCCCAACGCCATCCTGCTTCTCTGATTTTGGATTTATTCTGACATTAAAGCAGGCTTCCAGTGGGATTTTCATTGCCAAGAAGTTCACAAATATGAGGGCAGAAAGGAACAGAAAAGGAAAGGTTAAGCTTGCACCTCACAGCAGCATTGTGAGGAATGGATAAGTGTCCAAAATTGTCAGTTAAAGTGGTGATTAAAGGCCCAACCAAGACTGAGTCTATTAGCTGGGAACTATATTTGGCCAATTAAAGCAGAGAAGGCTGGTACACAATTTCTTGCTGTGAAAAGGAACTTCAATCTCTTTATTGTCACTCTTACTGTAAAATTTGGGGTTTAATTATAGGCTGATGGTTTCACAAGTTTCATAGAATTTCACAAAGTTTATCAAAGTGAGCATAAAGGAATTGACACTTAATAAGACTGTGGACCTGGTTGATTTGCAATGGCATACTGGCTTTCAAATTCCCGCTGACTAGGTTGCTTTTCTTCTTATTTTCTGTTGATTAAAGTTCTCCTTCTGTCTTCTTTCAACAGTGTCATAATGTAAGACTTGAGAACACAGACAGCACAAAGATCATGAAGCAATGATTCTTATTCTACTGGCCTCAGGCCATTACAAACAGGATGATAAATTAGAATAAACTAGAACTATCTACACGACAGTCATAGCATGAATATCAGGGTTATATTGAGCTGAGGAATTTCTTTTGTCTGTCTCCTCTCACTTCCCATTAACTCCCTCTGTGTTTAGGGCATCTTTTTCTAATGAGAGTCCATTTGTCTTCTCCAGCTGCCCTTCCTCACTGCCATCATGTACTGCCAGAAGTCCCAGAGAATTGCTCAGCTCCTTTCTCAGTGCCCTTCATCACTGTCGCTATGTGCTCCTGGAGGTCCAGTTCCAAATTTCCATGCTTAAAACTTGCCATCTCAGCAACCACAAACAGTACAAGGTGACTGAATGTGAAGTGCTTGTTTGATTAGTATATTCAATTGCACAACAATGACTCGAATGCTCGAGTCCACATTAATGGTAGTGTTCTCTTCTTACACCACTGATCTGGGCAAATGGTAAGTATTGGGTGATGTCCAGGATTTGCTTCAGAATACTTTCTTTGCTTTTTATCTGTACTAGTACCTTTTAGAGCTCCGAGTTCTGTGATGGGTCACCCACTGTCGGATCGAGGTCAGTCAGGGCTCTTGTCATATGATCAATGGCACTTGTTGCTTCAGTTTCTGGTTGCTGCCAGGTCCTGTGCGCCATTTTCCAGGACAGCTGTGGCTTCCCTGCAGTAGATGCACTCCCTAGACACACCAACACACATGTCACTTCAGTATTTCACATTACTGTTCAACTCCATTTCGCTCAAGCCATCACACACCAACCTGTCAAGTTCTGCAATACCACTTAATGAGCTGCTTGCCTCTAGAATCCACCATATTCCTGACTTCAAGCAATTCCCTGCTGAACTGTTTCCTGATATTGCCCTACAGCAACTGATGCAACAACATTGGTATGATGACCCTAGTCCAGCTGCCTGATGACTGGAGGGTTCAGGGTAACACACATCCTGTATATTCCCAACATTAAATTTCTTTATTTGACATTTAAAACAATAAGATGGTAAAAGACAATCTAGTGTAGTAGATCAAGAAATTTTACTTTGGTTATAAATAATACCTATTAAAGGAAGTCAGCTCTTGCACTGTTCCACATGTTCATCTTCCTTCCCACCTATCTGTTCCACCCTCCGCTCTGACCTATCACCATCACCCCCCTGCATCTACCTATCACCTTCCAAGCTATCTACCCCCTCAGCCCCACCCCACCCCACCTTCCCCCTCCTCCCTCCTCCTCCCTCCTCCCTTCTATTTATCCCTCAGCATCTTTGCTCCCCACCCCACCCCCAATTTCTGATGACGGGCTTATGCATGAAACTTTGACTCTCCTGCTCCGCTTTTCTAGCACTGCCCTTTTTGACTCTGATCTCCAGCATCTGCAGTCCTCACTTTCTCCCCGTGACTTTTCTAGTTATACTACTGCTTTTGCTTTCAGATTCAGCTTAGAAAGCAAGTTAACAGTTGGCCTCCGGTCTCTTTCCAATGCTTCAAGGGCCTTCCACTTCCCATTGGATGATTCAACTTTCAAACTTCTCAGGCCATGGTCACTGTAAACTGTCACTTATCTTTGCAGGCCATAGCCCACATCACGATCAATTATATCATTACATTCTAATTGGTTTAGTTTACATGAGACTTTGTGCTAATTATTTTAAGGGACATATGATCAATCTCTAATTGACTTAAGGAATATGGATGCTGACTGATGTCACCTCCCACTGTCTCCTGACTGGATCCTTAAGTTGTAAACTATACATGCATCCCTTCTATTTAATAAGTTTTGTTGTTGTCACTTTATGATTTTTACAATGAAAAAAGTATTGAAACTTTTTTACTTCCTTGCTGAAGAAAAAAGGAGACACATGCCGTTGGAACTCAATGATTGATATTCTTGAGCTCATATTTCAATGTTTGCTTAATTGGTGAAGTTCCCATTTAATCAGACACATATCACTGATCATTTGCTTTTCCTTAGAGTCATCCGAAAGTTTGTTTCTCTTTTGTTTCTGATGTGTTTGAAAGCTTAGAAATAGTTTCTCTTACCCTTTATACTTTAATAACAAAAAAAAAGAAGATCATAAAGTACTAAGAGGACTATAAAATCTATACAGAGCAAACTGAGTGGAATAGTGAAATATTCTTCATTACGCAATCTTGAGTGTAAAGGATCACACAATTATAAACTTTACAAAATTAATTCGAATACATAGCTTTATTTTGTTAAAAGACCTGCCAACAGGCCCTCTATCCGTGTCAGTATACTACCCCCAAACCAGCTGGGATGTAGAGAGAGCCTGCCCTATGGTGGAGACTGTAGCCTTTAGGCTTTTGAGTGGGTGATCTTGGAGCAGTTGTTGACAGAGAGCCCAGGCATGCTGAAATCATCTGGCCAAATGCTGGTTCATCCTTCTCAACCTAAACTCTCACAGGGTTGGGCATTGTAGGCAGGGTGGAAGTGGAGTGTCTGGGCACATTTGGAATGTCCTGAGAAAAGACTTCTGGGGGGCCTGTGTGTGTTTTCTACTCTGACGGGGTACTGATTGGTGCAGTTCAGGTGCACTTCAGGTGAGGTCAAGGTCCCTTGTCCCCCTTTATTGCCTTGCAGTTAGTGCTGAATTAAAAGCTAGAGTATTGATGTGCAGGTCTGTGTACATATCCAGCAGGTACTGAGTATGCTGGACCTGGGTCTCCATGACAATCATCAACTTGTCCATAGAGAAAGCCAACTGTACAGATGCTAGAAACAGCTCTGCACAGATAACATTGGTCGACTACTTCAGAATTTAATCCACTTTACCAAGAGTTTTTGACAAATCTGATTTGCTATTTCTGAGTCTTTCTGATTATATGTTTGAATTAAATTATTAATGGCAAAGACCATGGGATACTCTTCTTCCTGGGGCTGAGCAGTTACCCATGTATTTGGTAGTTTTGTGTGCCAGTGGAGGAAGTGGAACTCTCAGATCTGCAGATGAAGAATTGATAGCTTTTCATCAGATAGTGGTACCTCTAGGATATTGTAAAGAGATATTGTGAATTGAACATGAGATTGCTATGGCAAAATGTATAGGAATATTGAAAAAGCAGGTCTCTACAAACAGGTATTTCACATGGCTAGGACATCATAATGATATGGTGCAGTTCTGTAGACATGGCACACATGTCAAGTGGTAGGAAAACCTCAATATGTAATCAGACCAGCACCTTTGATACTGTTATGAAGTTTTGAAGAACCTCTTAGCCAAATGTTAATAGATTGTGTAGAAACTCTACCAAAAATAAAACATGCCTTCAGTATGTCCTGTCAATATGGACATGATAACTCAATGCCCAGCGGGTATTCCTGTAAGAAGGATCACTTCTAGGATAGTAACAGAAAGGACATGCAGCTATCTAATCATGATGGACTACCAACTGAGATATGGTGTTCTAATCAATGTTCTAACTTCATGTCTAAAATTTTCCAGGAGATCATTAGCAAGTTAGGAATAAAAGTCGACTGGAAACACAGGAAAAGGTAACAATCAGACTCACTAAACCATGCTTAAGGCATACTGTCATAAATATCCACAGGATTGGGATATTGTTTCTTTTATAATTTACTACCAGAGATTCCAAGTGTATTTACTGGATTTAGTCCATTTGAATTGATTTATGGTTATTTGTTTTGAGACGGCTAGAATGCAAGAGTAAGGATGTACTGCTGAGGCTGTATAAGGCTCTGGGCAGACTGCATTTGGAATATTGTGAGCAGTTTCAACCCCATAATAAAGGAAGCATGTGTTGGCCTTGGAGGGAGTACAGAAGATGTTCACAAGAATGATCCCAAGGATGAAAGGCTCATCATGTGAAGAGCTGTTGAGGTCTCTAGATCTGTACTTCACTGAGTTTAGAAGGATGAGGGGGATCTCATTGAAACTTACAGAATATTGAGAGGCCTGCATAGAGAGAATGTGTAGAAGATGTTTCCATTAGTAGGAGCAATTAGGACGTGACAGCACAGCTTTATATTGAAGGAACAATGCTTTAGGACTGAGATGGGAATGTATTTCTTCAGCCAGAGAGTGGTAAATCTGTGTAACTCATTGTGGCAGAATGCTGTGAAAGCCAAGTCATTGAGTGTCTTTAAGTCAGAGATAGATAGGTTCTTAATTAATGAGATCAAGGGTTACGAGGAGAAGGCATGGGAATGGGATTGAGAACCATTTCAGCCATGATCAAATGGCAGAGAGGACCTGATGGGTTGAATGGCCTAATTCTGCTCCTATATCTTATGGCGTTATAGTCATGAGTTTATGGGTCCATTAAAATTGATTAGGGACAAGATTTTGAGTGAGAAAGACGAATCATCCATGTTGGATCATATGTCCATGTTTCTAGAAAGACTTGCAGGAGCATGTAGGATAGCACAGGAACTTTTAAAGTCTCTCAAATGAAATTGAAAGAAGAGGGAGTAGACAGTTCTCAAAGTGAATCACCTGCAATCTGACCAGCTAAAATGGAAATACTGACTGAGTTAGACATTGTATTCTCATATTTAGAGAAAGGACAGTGGAAGATATTGTAAGTCTACTAAGAAAGTCCGAGTTAACCTGTAATGGTACACCTGCATGAGCTAAGCATGATGTAGACATAGGAGAGTCAGGGCCAATAAAAAGGACATCTTTATTGGCTGAGCCCAGAAAATCAAACTCATGAGGAAACAAAGGTTCAGTGTATGCCAAAAAACCAGTTGTTTGAACTTAGACAAAGCAATTTTCACCAATAGTGTAGGTTCCTAAACCAGGTGGATCAACCTGATTTTGTCTTAGTAATAGAAAGGTGAATGTGGCCATTAAAATATATTTGTGCTAATTCCACAAGGAGAAGATTGTGCTGGTTGAATTGGCAGTGCCTCTTTCCTTTCTAAGATTGATCTATTGAAGGGATACTAACAAGCACCATTAACAGCAAAGGTTAAAGAAATTTCTATTTTTGTCATACCAAATGTGTTACACCAATGTTGGATGATGCTGATTAATTAAGGAATGACCCAGCAACATTTCAGAGGCTTATAAATCAGGTCACAGTTAGATTTCAAAATTGAGGTGTGTGAAGAGCATTTAAGACAAGACCTGTTTAAGCAATTATGGTTGACTTGTTTTGGGATAAGTTGAGCAAAAAGTTAATTTTTGAAAGCAAAAGTGACCTACTTAAGACACGTGGTTAGACAAGGACAGGTGTTTGCAAGGTTTTCACAGAATTCCCAGTTCCTAAAACTAAATAAGAAATTGAGAGGTTTTTAGGAATGTGTGGATTTACCAAAAATGTGTGCATAATTTCAGCATGATTGCTGTACAAATCTGTCAAAGAAACAAACAGAAGTAATATGATCAGCAGAATATGAAGCAGCATTTGAGCAGCTGAAGACAAGCTTCGTAAATGAACCAATACTGGCCATCCTTGATTTTTCCAAACCTTACAGAGTGGTAGTTGACTCCAATGATTTGGGGTGGGTATGGTGTTGCCACAGGGATAGAGAGCTAGTGGAGTACTTCTCCAAGAAACTCATCCAATACAAGAAGGAGTACTCTTCCACAGAGAAAAAAAGAATTTGGGATTGTTGTTAGTTCTTCAGCACTTTGACATTTATACCTGACATGGAAACAAAGAAACACAAATTTATATGATCACAATCCACTCATCTTTAAAAATTAGAATGCACAATCATTCATTCAGATGGACACTTTAGTTGCAACCACTAATGTAAAAGTCATTCATATTAATGCAAAGATAATCTAACAGCACATATGAGGGTTCTTGTGGTGCAGTGGGAGAATCCCTACCTCTCAGCTAGGTAGCCTGGGTTCAAGTCCCACCAGATCCAGAGTGTGTAATAATGTCTCTGAATAGGTTGATTAAAAAGTTTCTAGTTGAGAATACGTTATTTCCAAATATGATTTGTTAGAAGAGGCTACAGTTTGAGAAATTCTAGAATTGTATAAAGGGGGAGAAGAATGAATAGATTTAAGTTTACCTTGTTGGAACATTACAGTGCAGAACAGGCCCATTGGCCCACGATATTGCACCACTCTGCAAAACCAATCTGAAGCCCATCTAATCTACACTATTCCATTCTTGTCCATATGCCTATCCAATGACTGTTTAAATGTGTGTAAAGTTGGATAGTCTACAACTGTTGCAGGCAGTGTGTTCCACGCCCCTACTACTCTCTGAGTAAAGAAACTACCTCTGACATCTGTCCTATATCTTTCATCCCTCAATTTAAAGCTATGTCCTCTCGTGCCAGCTATCACTATCCTCGGAAAAAGGCTCTCGCTGTCCACCTGATCTAACTCTCTGATTATCATGTATGCCTCAATTAAGTCACCTCTCAACCATCTTCTAACGAAAACAGCCTCAAGACCCTCAACCTTTTCCTCATAAGACCTTCCCTCCTTACCAGGCTACATCCTAATAAATCTCCTCTGAACCCTTTCCAAAGCTTCCACAGCCTTCCTATAAGTAGAACTGCATGCAGTATTTCAAGTGTGGCTGCACCAGAGTTTTGCCCAGCTGCAGCATGACCTCGTGGTTCCGAAACTCAATCCCTCTACTAATAAAAGCTAACACACCGTATTCCTTCTTAACAACCTTATCAACCTGTGTGGCAACTTTCAAGGATCTATGTACATGAACACAGAGATCTCTCTGCTCATCTACATTGCCAAGAATCTTACCATTCACCCAGTACTCTCCATTCCTTCACCCATTACTCCTTCCAAAGTGAATCACCTCACAGTTTTCTGCATTAAACGCCACTTGCCACCTCTCAGCCCAGCTCTGCAGCTTATCTATTAATGCAAAGATAATCTAACAGCACATATGAGGGTTCTTCTGGTGCAGTGGTAGAATCCCTACCTGTCAGCGAGGTAGCCTGGGTTCAAGTCCTATCAGATACAGAAACTACAACATCCTTCAGCATTATCCACAACTGTACCCACCTTAGTGTCATTGCAAATTTACTAACCCATTCTTCTACGCCCACATCTAGGTCGTTTATAAAAATAACAAATAGCAGTGGACCCAAAACAGATTCTTGTGGTACACCACTAGTAATTGAACTCCAGGATGAACATTTCCCATCAACCATCACCTTTTTTCAGCTAGCCAATTTCTAATCCAAACCACTGAATCACCCTCAATCCCATGTTTCCATATTTTGTTCAGTAGCCTACCATGGGAAACCTTATCAAATGCCTTACTGAAATCCATATATACATCAATGACTTTACCCTCATCCACCTGTTTGGTCACCTTCTCAAAGAACTTAGTAAGGTTTGTGAGGCATGACTATCCTTCATAAAACCATGTTGACTATCCCTAATCAACTTATTCCTTTTGAGATGATTATAAATCCTATCTCTTATAACCTTTTCGAACACATTACCAACAACTGAAGTAAGGCTCTATAATTACCAGGGTTGTCTCTACTCCCCTCCTTGAACAAGGGAACAACATTTGCTGTCCTCCAGTCTTCTGGTACTATTCCTGTAGAAATGATGACATAAAGATCAAAGCCAAAGGCTTGGCAATCTGCACCCTGGCTTCCCAGAGAATCCTAGCATAAATCCCATCCATCCCAGGGGATTTATCTATTTTCACACTTTCCAAATTTCTAGCACCTCCTCCTTGTGAACCTCAATCCCATCTCGTCTAGTAGCCAGTTTCTCAGTATTCTTCTTGACAACACTGTCTTTTTCCAGTGTGAATGCTGATGAAAAATATTCATTTAGTACTTCCCCTATCTTCTTTAACTCCATGCACAATTTCCCCCCACTATCCTTGTTTGGCCCTAATCTTACTCTAGTCATTCTTTTATCCCTTATATACCTATAGAAAGCTTTAGGGTTTTCCCAATCCTATCTGCCAACAACTTCTTATGTCCCCTCCTCGCTCGTTTTAACTCTCTCTTTAGGTCTTTCCTGGCTACCTTGTAACTCCCAATCACCCTAACTGAGCCTTCACATCTCATCCTAACATAAGCCTTCGTTCTCTTGACAAGAGATTCAACTTCCTTAGTAAACCATGGCTCCTGTGTTCGCCAACTTACTCTCTGTCTGACAGGTACATACTTACCAAGGACACACAGTAGCTATTCCTTGAATAAGCTCCACATTTCTAGGTTGTCTTAGATCTCTGCAGTCTCCTTCAACAAGATCTACTGACTACCAGGTCATGACTTATCTGTGATGAAGAAAGTCAATATCCCCTTAATACTTTTGCCATAGGATCATTCCAGGATGCTGTAGAGAATGTTACTCAATATTAGTCTGATAGTTATAAATGCAAATCCCTCTTTGACACGGTCGACAATTCCACAGCCTGCTATCAGAATCATAGAGTCATACTGACGTACAGCATAGAAACAGACCCTTCGGTTCATCTCGTCCATGCTGACCAGATATCCCAACCTAATCTAGTCCCACCTGCCAGCAACCGGCCCATATCCCTCCAAAACTTTCCTATTCATATACCCATCCAAATGCCTCGTAAATATTGCTATTGTACCAGCCTCCACCACTTCCTCTGGCAGCTCATTCCATACACGTACCACCCTCTGTGTGAAAAAGTTGCCCCATAAGTCTATTTCATATCTTTCCCCTCTCACCCTAAACCTACGCCCTCTAGTTCTGGACTCCCTGACTCCAGAGAAAAGACTTTGTCTATTTATCCTATCCATGCCCCTCATAATTTTGTAAACCTCTATGTGGTTACCCCTCAGCTTCCGACGCTCCATGGAAAACAGCCCCAGCCTGTTCAGCCTCTCTCTATAGTTCAAATCCTCCAAAGCTGGCAACATTCTTGTAAATCTTTTCTGAACCCTTTCAAGTTTCACAACATCTTTCCGAAAGGAAGGAGACCAGAATTGTACGCAATATTCCAACCATGGCCTAACCAATGTCCTGTACAGCCACAACATGACCTCCCAACTCTTGCACTCAATACTCTGACCAAGAAAAGAAAGCATACCAGAAAAGAAAGACTTACCATACAAGAAAAGAAAGACTTCTTCACTATCCTATCTACCTGAAACTCCACTTTCAAGAAGTTATGAACCTGCACTCCAAGGTCTCTTTGTTCAGCAACACTTTCTAGGACCTTACCATTAAGTGTATAAGTCCTGCTAAGATTTGCTCCCAAAATGCAGCACCTCGCATTTATCAGAGCTTTGGAGTTCTCTGGCTGGCTTTCCTTACATGCACAAGGGCAAATATGGAGCCAACAGAATCAGACAGGTGCATTTGTTACTGGGAAAATACTTTGTTCAATTGACTGTTCAGTTGTTCAAAGAGACTCCTACAAAATAATCGAATGTTAATGTCAGTTTATCAGCTGGTAGTCAGAACTCCTTCGTTCTATATGAGTCAACCAGTGAGACCTTAAGACCATAAGTCATAGGAGCAGTATTAGGCCATTCAGACCATTGTGTCTGCTCCACCATTCAACCAGAGCTGATACTTTTCCTAGTTCCAATTTCCTGCCCTCTCTCCATAACCCTTACCAACCCAGAACCTACATTTAGAGGAAACTCAATTATCCTGCATTCAATAACTGAATTTCAGATTACCTGACCAAGAATGCAAGATCCCACTGCGTGGCTCACTATGTCATCCAGCATTGATTATCCAGCATTCAATTAACCGAACGAAATACTCCCTGCCTGTGCCCTTTGGATAATTGAGGCTCCTCTGTACTCAAATGTCTTAAATATACTCAATAACTTGGGCCTCTGCATTCTTTTGCAACAATGAGTTCCACAAATTAACCACCCTTTGGCTGAAGATATTCTCCTTATCTCAGTTCTAAAGGGTCCTCCCTTCACTCTGAGGCTGTTCCCTCAGTTCCTAGTCTCTCCTACTAGCAGTAACATCTTCTAGACATCCATTCTATCCAGACCTTTCAGTATTCTGCAAGTTTCAATTGGATCATCCCCCCGGCTAACCACCCCCCCCCAAGCCCCCCATAATTCGAAACTGCATCGAGGACTGACCCAGAGACCTCTCCATTCCTCATATGACAAGCCTTTTATTTCAGGATCATCCTTGTAAGTTTCCTCTAGATCCCATCCAATGTCATCATATCCTTCATTAGACATAGGCCCAAAACTGCTTATAATATTCCAAATGTGGTCTGACCAGAGGCTTATACAACCTCAGCAGTACATCTCTGCTCTTGTATTCTAGCCCTCTTGAAATTAATGCAAAATTGTATTTGCCTTTCTAACTACCAACTGAACCTGTATATTAACTTAAGAGAATCTTGAACTAGGACTCCCAAGTCCACTATTGCTTCCGATTTCTGAAGCCTTTCGGCATTTGGAAAATAGTTTATTTTCACCAAAGCGCATAAGCTCACACTTTCCTATGTTGTACTCTATTTATCACTTCTTTGCCCACTCTCCTAGCCTGTCTAAATCCTTCTGCAGCCACCTGCTTCCTCAACACTACCTGCCCTTTCACCTATCTTTGTGTCATCTTCAAACGTAGCAACAATGCCCTCAGTTCATTCATCCAGATCGTGAACATATAACCTGAATAGCTTTGGTCCCAACTTGTATCCCCATAGAACGCCATTAGTCACTGACTGCCATCCTGAAAAAGACCCCTTTATCTCTACTCCCTTCCTTCTGCAAGTGAACCAATCTTCTATCCATGCCAGTCGCTTGGCACTAACAATATAGACTTTTATCTTATTGAGCAATCTTCTGTGCAGCAGCTTGTCAAAAGACTTCTGGAAATCCAAACAGATAACATCCAATGTCCCTCCTATGTCTAACTTGCTCATTACCTCCTCAAAGAATTCTAACAGATTTGTCAGGCATGACCTCCCTTGATGAAGCCATGCTGACTCAATTCTATTTTACCATGCATTTCCAAATACTCTGCAATCTCATTCTTAATGATGGACACGAAAATCTTAACAATAACCAAGGTCAGGCCTATAGTTTTCCATCTTCTGTCTCCCTCCCTTCTTAAACAGTTTCATTAGCCATTTCCTAGTTCTCTGGGATCCTTCCTGACTCCACTGATTCCTGAAAGATCACAACGCCTCCAAATCTCTTGAGCTACCTCCTTCAGATGTCTGGTGTGCAGTCCATCTGGTCTGGGGGATTAACCCACCTTCGGAATTTTCAGCATCCCTAGCATCTTCTCCTAAGTGACTGCTATTACATTCACCTCTGCCCCCTGACTCTCTTGAAATGCTTATATCCTGCTGGTATCTTCCTCTGTGAAATGCAAAATACTTGTTCAGTTCCTCTGCCATTTTTCTGCTCCCCATTACTACTTCACAATCTCATTTTCCAGTTGTCCAAAGTCCACTCTTGCCTCTCTCCCACCTACTACTCTACTATTCTTTACTAGCTAGTTTACTCACAAATTTCATCTTCTACACCCTTATGTGCTGTACCATAAGCTTCTGCAAAAAAACCATCTCGTAGATATTCCTCTAATTCCATTTCTTGAGAGATCTTTCTTGATTTTCCCAGTCCAACTGCATATCAAAATCCTCATGATTATTATAACAGTTCATTTCTTGCATGCCCTTTCTATCTCCTTATTTTCTGTACTTTCATTAGCACATCCTGACAATTTCCATGAGACCTCTAATCAACTCCCATCAGGGAGTTCCTTTTTGGTTCCTCAACTATACTCACACAGATTCTATGCCTTCCCAACCTATATCACTTCTTTCTATTGATTTAATTTCATTTCTTACTAACAAGGCAATCCTGTTCGCTCTGCTCATTTGCCTGTACTTTCAATACCACAGGTATCCCTAGATATTTAGTACCCAGCACTGATCCCTTTGCAGCCAGTATACGCTGGTTTCAATCTGTGCTACAAGCTCCTTTACCTTGGATCATATACTGCATGCATTTAAGGGCAATACCCTTAGTCCTGCTTTGACTACCCATCTTCTCAAAGTTGTTCCCTCATCTGTTGTGCCTGAAGTTAGATTCCTGACCCTTTTCATACTCTCTGCCCTATTACTTGTTCAGGAAACAGTGGATACTAAAGAACAAGGGATTATGAATCCAACATAACTTCATACCTATGGTAAAACCAGAGCCATAGGGCCATTTGGATAATTGACAAACATATATCTTGAAGCAACAGTTTAATGTCAGGATTGGACGAAGGACTTGCTTCAGTACAACATAGTACAGAAAATTCTGGTGATTTGGTAGCATACTGCATGTTGCCCAATGCTTAAAAGGAAAAGAATAGCATATGGAGGAAGAAGACTCTGATGAATTTTCCCTGTCAGACAAGGAAGCAAAGACAGTGGTAGATTACTGACTGAGCACTCGCACTGTTATCTCTAATTCACCAGAGATACTGTCATCTCTGTCTCCTTAATGCTAAGGGGATTCAACGTTATTGTTTTAAACTCTTGCTTTCTGCCAGTGTACTACAGAAATAGATGACACAACAGGAGATATGTGATGATGAAGAGGATGGCAAAGACCAAACTACCAAGACTCACATCTCTAAAATACAATCATCACTCATAATAGCAACATACGTCAGACCAATTTTTCAAACAAGTAAATCAGAGAATGGTTCTATGATCCACACAAAACCAAGCACTACAAAAATTCAACACTGTTCTTATGCCTCTAAGATGATGAGAATACTAATCTGACTGGTGGGAATTCACTCCAGCTGGCTCATGGAGGTCAATTTACTTAATTGGATTGTTTCCAAAAACAAATATTTCTTTCCATTCTTCACAAAAGATTACTGAAGTCTATGAAACATTTGGTGCAACATTTTAATAGTAGTTATGGCCCATGCAATTTGGGGAAAACTTTACAGTTTCTGTTGGAGTCAATGGCCTATTAGAGAACTAGCAGTGGACTTTGTTTTTAAATGTGGGGTGAGAATGTTTAGGTAGTGATTATCATGCCACCCCCACCAGCAAGATAACTCACCTGACTCACTACCAATCAGCTCATTAATAACTGATAGGCAAGGGACACCAAATTATGTTACTATATTACATATTGCATTGGCAACCTCGGTCATCAGAAACTGCCAACCAATCAGAGGCCAACAGATTCAGCATTCTAAAGTCTGTAAGTCTTGTTCCTGGTCCAGCTGGTAGATTGAGTGATGGAGAGGACATGAGTACTTATTCCTGCAGATTGCCAAAGAGACCACCAGACACAGTCAGCTTGGACCCAGATTAGCAGCCGGGTCAGTGTTGTGTCCTAGATTAAAAGGAATATCCAACAGTGCAGGAAAATGGTCTATGATATTCTGCACTCCACAACAGTTAGTGCCACCATCTTCTCTCTGTTACCTTACACTCAAGCCTGCACTCATCGAACTCTGCAATTGCACACTTATTGCACAAAGGTCAATGCACTGCAACACTAAGTATTGCATATATCATGTCCACTCTACAGCTCTCACCAAGTCATCCTCCAAGAGTAATGTTCCAGCCCTTTATGCTTCCTATTCACTCATGGGGAAATCTCACACTTATCCACAGCTGTGAATACACCAATCAGAATGGTTGGCTACTTTTTCCTGCAATAAGACAAGGGGAGAGATTGAATATGATAGAAGTGGATGGAAGAGCAGTTAGGGGTCAAAATCATCATTGAGCAACAATTCTTGATGAGGAGTGAATCATCTAACCAAATAACCTCATGAATTTGAATGGTGCTCTGTATCTAATTGGGAACAAGTAATAATAGATACACTTTAATAAATGCATAGAGAAGCAAAGCAGAGACAATCTTGAAAACAGTTGCTTTTTATATAGAAGCAAAAAGCATCAAATCCTTTTACCTCCTAGAGTTTGTAAACATCCATTTTTTATTAATGGTCAATCATAAGGGCGATCTGTTAAGTTTTTCATTAAGTGAGTTATGTGCAGATAAATATAATAGGTCATAAGATTTTTGTATGAGAATTATACCGAACAGCACAACTCACAATAAAATGTTTAAGTGTAATGCAATCATTCTTTTGACCGCCAAACTCCTACCATTCCCATGATTCTTTGTTCCACCAGTTCAAAGTATGGAGGTTCAACAGTTGTTTTACTCTCTGCAACTTAATCATGGTAAGCACTAAGATTACATGTAAGTATGTCCTGATGGATATTTGAAAGTGCTTGCTTGCTACCTGTAAAGATTGCGGATCTAAACAAGCTATTAGAATTCTGCTAGCATTGATGGAATTATAACTCAATGAGGAAATGAATGCAGAAGTAGAATTTTTTTAAAAATTCAAATGAGTAATTTGTAAACATTAGTATAATCATGCTAACAAAATACAGAATATATGTAGCCAAAATACACCTAAACAAAGTACATGCAAGTTAATGTGAATTAAAATAGTTTGGCATGTGGGTGTACCTACAATTTTGAACATAAACCAGTCCAAACATTCCTTGTTGAAATAATTTCATTTGCATTTAGGAGACCAGTTCTGTAAACAGATTCATGACAAAAGATTTGCTGTAATCTTCTTCAAAGGATTTTATGTTGCTATCTTAAGAATCTGCCAAAAATCCAAGAAAATTGTACTAGACTGCCTGATTATTCAATAATACTGTTTATATTCAGTGATGCACATTCCCTATGCTTCCCAAAATGTACAGAAGTCTTGTGCAGTAGTGTGAATCAATAATGCTGTGCAGAGCAACTGCATTGTTTGGGTTAATCTCATTAACGGTGGCTATGCTGCTAAAATACTTCTTTGTGTATCTGTTTCCTGATCTGATTTACTTATTATCCATTCTACATGATCAATGGTTATTTAAGCATAAGTTTATGAAGCTGCAATTCACCCAAACATATGCTGAGATATAAATATATATAAATAGGGATGCAACACATATTAACTTCATTTGTTAAAAATATAGCTTTTCCTGCTGGTTTGGTGAATGGCCCTTTAACAGGTAAATTACCAATTCCAGGCGCTGCTCACATTTTATTGTACAAAAACTGCTGAAGCTGCAAACTTAGCAATGTTCAGCTCTCATCCATTATGTTAGATGCTAATCCTATCTGTTTCTCTCTCCCACCCTAATAATTCTGAAGATATATAGATCCTGCAGTCTCTTGGGAATGCACAACAACCTGCCTGTGCTGAGGTGTTCTAACGAAGGGTCACTCAACCCAAAATGTTAACTCTGGTTTCTCTCCATAGATGCTGCCAGACGTGTTGAGATTGACAATTTCTGTTTTTGTTTTTGTGCCCTTGCTTGCTGGACAGGGCCCTGTGTTCCTTCAAAGTGAGTAATCCTTCCATGTTTTAACAAATATTTACAAATTTTGCTGCCATTTATAGCAACTACAAAAAAATATGCTCTGAAGACTGCTGGAAAATTAAGATAACAATTATGCTGTATGGAAACTGACATGCAGAATGACCATGATGGCCAAACATAACTTGCAGACTGAATGAATGGAAGCCTTTCATTGACAAAGGTAACAAGGAGCCATTTGGGTGCCAGCTGCCTTACATTTGGAGTGCTTTGCATTCTCGGAAAGCCAGTTCCAGTTGTATTCTACTTTAAAATACATATAATCCCTGGAGAAATCAGTATCTGCTTGAGAGAAATGAAGTGTTTGCTGGCTGATTTAATATTCATTGCGAGAAGCCTGACACTGGGGTCAGAAAAAGGCCATTAGACGCATACATGTTGTGCCATACTTTTTATCGGACTTATCCTCATATTTGGTGAAAGTGAGGACTGCAGGTGCTGGAGATCAGAGTCGACATTAGAGTGGTGCTGGAAAAGCACAGTAGGTCAGGCAGCATCTGAGATGCAGGAAAATCGATGTTTCGGGCAGGAGCCCTTCCTGGTGAAGGGCTCCCGTCCGACATGTTGATTTTCCTGCTCCTTGGATGTTGCATGACCTACTTTGCTTTTCCAGCACCACTCTAATCTTATCCTCATATTTGCCTTTCCATCTTTTTCCTCCAAAATGATCACATTCTCAGTTTTGCATCATGAGATTGCCGAGTCATCACTCATAACTGACAACTCAATAATGTACTAGAACCTAGTATGCATTTCTGCCTATGAATGTCGGACTTGCTTTTTATGATTGACAACAATATATTAGTCCTCAATTTAACCAGGAGATGTTCTTTATTTCCCAACTGTCAGGCAACTTAAGTATGTCACAAAACTCAGTTGGATGCTACCTAATTCAAGTTGATACTATACTCAATATCAAGATTGACATGAAATCAGCAAGGTTACTTTAAATTAGACAATATATAGCTGAGAAATTTGCAGATTTAAATAGCTATTCTATTGAATAGATTATATTTTTAGTTCAGTTTATTGGTATGTTTGCAGCTTTAATCAAGATTTCAGGAACATAAGAAAACTTTCTGAGTCAGTGACGTGGTGAAGCAATTTAAGGAGGACTTCAAGAGCAGAACAGCACCTGGGCTGGAGTGAAAGGATTGTGATGGACAGGACTGGTGACACACTCTTTCTGCACATTGTGCTGGTTGTGACTAGAGGGTCTAAGTTTTAGTAAGTAGTATGGGAGATGGTTTTAATTGGAATGCTCAGGTCTGGCTCTGCGATCCAGCATAATAAATCTCTGTCAGGTATCTTAACAACCTTCCATCTTCCAATACTAGTTCTTTTGCCAAACAAAAATGTTTTAGAAACATAGAAAATAGGAGTAGGAATATGCTATTTGGTCCTCTGAGCCTACACTATCATTCAAAATGATCATGAGTGAGCCTACACTATCATTCAAAATGATCATGGCTGATCAACCAGCTGTTTCCACTTTCTCGTCATACTCTTTGAGACCTTTAGCCCCCAATGTTATATTCAACTCCTTCTGGAAATCATATCTTGCTTTGGCATCGGCTATCTTTTGTGGGAGTCGATTCCATAGTTTTACCACTGTCTGGGTGAAGAAATTGCTCGTCATCTCAGTCTTAAATGGTTTGCCTCCTATCCTTAGAGCACGACCCCTGCTTCTGGATTCATCCACCATTGGGAATATCCTTCCTGCATCCACCTTGTTGGTAGTTAGAATTTTATAGGTTTCTATGAATATCCCTCTCCATAACCCTTACATTCTCCTAACCTCAGCAACTATAATCCTAACCTTCAACTTCTCCTTAAATGTCAGTCCTGCCATCCTAGGAATCAGTCCGGTAAACTTGTATTGAACTCCCTCCATAGCCAGAACATCCTTCCTCAGATAAGGAGACTAAAACTGCACACAATATTCCAGTGTGGTTGCACTCAGTCCCTGCAGAATTACAACAAATCTCTGTT
Organism: Chiloscyllium punctatum; assembly: GCF_047496795.1. NCBI lineage: Eukaryota > Metazoa > Chordata > Chondrichthyes > Orectolobiformes > Hemiscylliidae > Chiloscyllium > Chiloscyllium punctatum. The sequence goes on along the minus strand of NC_092746.1, from coordinate 84,471,941 downwards.
CCTACATCCAAATCCTCTCACTGTGAAGGCCAATTTGTCTTCTTCACAACCCGCTGCACCTATATGCTTATTTTTGAGGACATCCAGCTTCTCACTTTCCCCTTTCCCAAACCATCGTAATTTAGATAATAACCTGCCTTTTTATTTTTGCTATCAAAGTGAATAATCTCACATTTATCCACATTATACATCATTGGCCATGAATTTTCCCACACAGTCAGCTTTTCCAAATCACACCAAAGCATCTCTGCATCCTCTTCATCATTCACCCTCCCATCTAGCTTTGTGTCCTCTGCAAACGTGGAGATATTATTGTGAATAAATAATGTTCAAGCACTGATCCCTGTGCTACCCCATTAGTCATTCCCTGCCATTCGGAAAAAGACCTGTTTATTCCTACTCTATGTTTTCTGTCCGTCAACTGGTTCTCTATCCATGTCAGGGAACTGGCCTCTTTGTCTCTGGAAAGATGTTCTGGCTAAGCAGGGAGAGCAATGAATGTTTACCAGACTAATTCTTTGGAGGGAAGGACTGATATATGAAGAGAGACTGAATCCAGTTTGACTGATTCGGGATAGTCAACATGGCTTTGTGCATGGAAAATCATGTCTCACAAACTTGATTGAGTTTTTTGAAGAAGTAACAAAGAAGATTGATAAGGGCAAAGCAGTAGATATGATCTATATGGACTTCAGTAAGGCATTCGATAAGGTTCCCCATGGAAGACTGATTAGAAGGTTAGATCTCATGGAATACAGGGAGAACTAGCCATTTAGCCACCAAAGGTGGTGGTGGAGGGTTGTTTTTCAGAGTGCCACAAGGATCGGTGCTGGGTCGTCTACTTTTTGTCATTTACATAAATGATTTGGATGCGAGCATAAGAGGTACAGTTGGTAAGTTTGCAGATGACACCAAAATTGGAGGTGTAGTGGACAGCGAAGAGGGTTACCTCAGATTACAACAGGATCTGGACCAGATGAACAAATGGGCTGAGAAGTGGCAAATGGAGTTTAATTCAGATAAATGCGAGGTGCTGCATTTTGGGAAAGCAAATCTTAGCAGGACTTATACACTTAATGGTAAGGTCCTAGAGAGTGTTGCTGAACAAAGAGACCTTGGAGTTCAAGTTCATAGCTCCTTGAAAGTGGAGTTTAAGGTAGATAGGATAGTGAAGAAGGCGTTTGTTATGCTTTCCTTTATTGGTAAGAGTATTGAGTACAGGAGTTAGGAGGTCATGTTGCGGCTGTACAGGACATTGATTCGGCCACTGTTGGAATATTGCGTGCAATTCTGGTCTCCTTCCTATCGGAAAGATGTTGTGAAACTTGAAAAGTTCAGAAAAGATTTACAAGGATGTTGCCAGGGTTGGAGGATCTGAGCTACAGGGAAAGGCTGAACAGGCTGGGGCTGTTTTTCCTGGAGCGACGGATGCTAAGGGGTGACCTTATAGTGGTTTATAAAATTATGAGGGGCATGGATAGGGTAAATAGACAAGGTCTTTTCCCTGGGGTCAGTGAGTCCAGAACTAGAGGGCATAGATTGAGGGCGAGAGGGGAAAGATAAAAGAGACCTAAGGGGCAATTTTTTCACGCAAAGGATGGTACGTGTATGGAATGAGCTGCCAGAGGATGTGGTGGAGGCTGGTACAATTGCAACATCTAAGAGGCATTTGGATGGGTATATGAATAGGAAGGGTTTGGGGGGATATGGGCCGGGTGCTGGCAGGTGGGACTAGATTGGGTTGAGATAACTGGTCGGCATGGACAGATTGGACCGAAGGGTCTGTTTCCATGCTGTCCATCTCCATGACTATGACTATATTAGAAGTCATAATTTTTATATACATGTGACATATTAAAGTCATCCATGATTGTTGTACTACCTTTGTTATTTGCCCTCATTACCTCCTGTTATATCTAGGACTTCTGATGAAGGGTCACTGGAGTTGAAACATTACTCTGCATTCTCTCCACAGATGCTGCCAGACCTGTCGAGTGTCTCCAGCAATTTATATTTTTTCTTCAGATTTTCAGCATCTGCAGTTTTTTTTTAATGGATTATCAGATCAGCTACAATTTCCTTGAATGGCAAAGCAGACTCACTAAGCTGAATGGCCTACTTCTGTTCCTACGTTTTATGGTCTTATTCAGATGGTTGTATACCTTGAAATTCTCTACAACGGAAGGCTACAGAAGCTCAATCACAGAGTATATTTAAGGTAGACACTGATATATTATTGATTACCAGCATGCACAGTACAAGTGTGTAAAAGGCATTTACAGTTTGATCAGCCATAACCAGAATGAATGGTGGAGCAGGCTTTATGGGAAGAATGGCCTACTCCTGTTCCAAAGCACCAAGGATTGTGTAGTGGTCACTTAAACCAACACTGCCAAGGATAGTTACATTTGCATCAAGTCAGTTGGTGAAATGAGCAGATTTTTCCCTCATTTTGATTCACTTATCACCTGCTGCAGGTCTGTGGCAGACATGTCCCTCAGGGCTTGCAACTCAACCAGTAACAGTTCCATTCAAGCACTCTCTGATGGACTTTGAAATCCCCTATACAAAAGGGATTATGTGCCCTTGCTCGATTCAAATATTCTTCCAAATGGTGTTTAACATGGAGGATCAGTGATTCATCAGTTGAGGGAGGATCATAAAATCAAGAAGAGGTTGCCTCTTAGTCATCAAATCGTAGAACTGTACAGTATGGAAACAGACCCTTCGGTTCAACTCATCCATGCTGACTAGATATCCTAAATTAATCTAATCCCATTTTTTAGCACTTGGCCCATATCCCTCCAAAGCCTTCCAATTCATATACACATCCAGATGACTTTTAAATGTTGTAATTGTATCAGCCTCCAGCACTTCCTCTGGCATACATGCACCATTGTCTGCTGCAAAAAGTTGTCCCTTTTAAATCTTTCCCCTCTCACCCTAAACCTATACCATCTGGTTCTGGATTCCCCGATCCCAGGGAAAAGACTTGCCTATTTATCTAATCCATGCTCCTCACAATTTTATAAACCTCTATAATATCACCCCTCAGCCTCTGACGCTTCAGGAATAACTGTCACTCCCTATTCAGCCTCTCTCTATAGCTCAAGCCCTTCAACCTTGGCATCATCCCTGTAAATCTTTCAGAACCCTTTCAAATTTCACAACATCCTTCCAATAGGAAAGAGACCAGAATTGCTCGCAGTATTCCAAAAATGGTCTGTCCTGTACAGCCGCAACATGACCACCCAATTCCTACACTCAATGCACTGACCAACAAAGGCAAGCATACCAAACACCTTCTTCACTATCCTCTCTACCTGTGACTCCACTTTCAAGGAAATATGAACCTGCACTCCAAAGCCTCTTTGTTCAGCAACACTCCTCAGGACTTTACTATTAAGTGCACAAGTCCTGCCCTAATTTGCATTTCCAAAATGCATCACCTCACAATTATCTAAATTAAACTCCAGCTGCCACTCCTCGGCCCGATGACCACCTGATCAAGGTCCCGTTGTACTCTGAGATAACCATTTTTGCAGTCTATTACACCTCCAATTTTGGTGCCATCTGCAAACTTACTAACTGTACCTCTATGTTCACATCCAAATCATTTACATAAATGACAAAAAGTAGTGGACCCAGCACCGATTCTTGCTGGGCACAGGCCTCCAGTCTGAAAACAACCCCTCCACCACTACCTTCTACCTTCAAGCCAGTTCTGTATCTAAATGGCTACTTCTCCCTGTATTCTATATGATATAACCTTACTAATCAGTCCAACATGAGGAACCTTGTCAAATGCTTTCCTGAAGTCCATGTAGATCATATCCACTGCTCTGCCATCATCAATCCTCTCCGTTACTTCCTCAAAAAACACAATCAAATTAGCGAGACACTATTTCCCAAGCATATAGTCATGTTGACTATCCCTAATCAGTCCTTGCCTTTCCAAAAATATGCAAATTTCGTCCATCAGAATTCCTTCCAATAACCTGCCCACCACCGATGTCAGGCTCACTGCTTTATAGTTCCCTGGCTTTTCCTTAGAACGTTTTTAAAATAGTGGCACCATGTTTGCCAGCCTCCAATCTTCTGGTACCTCACATGTGGCTATCGATGATACAAATATTTCAGCAAGGGGCCTGGCAATCACTTCCCTAGCTTCCCACAGAGTTCTCGGGTATACCTGATCATGTTCTGGGGAATTATCCACTTTTATGCATTTCAAGACATCCAGCACCACCTCTCCTGTAATATGGAGATTTTCAAGATGTTGCTATTTATTTTCCCATGTTCTCTATCTTCCATGTCCTTCTCCACTGTAAACACTGATTCAAAATACTCATTTATTATCTCCTCCATCTCCTGTTGTTCAAATTAGTGGATTATTATTTCAGAAACCTGGACTAATGCTTGTGAGGTATAAATTCAAGTCTCACAACAGCAGTTGGTGAATTTAAATTCATTTTGGGAAAGCAAATCTTAGTAGGACTTATACACTTAATGGTAAGGTCCTAGGGAGTGTTGCTGAACAAAGAGACCTTGGAGTGCAGGTTCATAGCTCCTTGAAAGTGGAGTCACAGGTAGATAGGATAGTGAAGATGGCTTTTGGTATGATTTCCTTTATTGGTCAGAGTTTTGAGTACAGGAGTTGGGAGGTCATGTTGTGGCTGTACAGGACATTGGTTAGGCCACTGTTGGAATATTGCGTGCAATTCTGGTCTCCTTCCTGTCGGAAAGATGTTGTGAAACTTGAAAGGGTTCAGAAAATATTTACAAGGATGTTGCCAGGGTTGGAAGATTTGAGCTATAGGGAGAGGCTGAACAGGCTGAGGATGTTTTCCCTGGAGCGTCGGAGGCTGAGGGGTGACCTTATAGAGGTTTACAAAATTATGAGGGGCATGGATAGGATAAATAGACAAAGTCTTTTCCCTGGGATCGGGGAGTCCAGAACTAGAGGGCATAGGTTTAGGGTGAGAGGGGAAAGATATAAAAGAGACCTAAGGGGCAATTTTTTCACGCAAAGGGTGGTACGGGTATGGAATGAGCTGCCAGAGAAAGTGGTGGAGGCTGGTACAATTGCACCATTTTAGAGGCATTTGGATGGGTATATGAATAGGAAGGGTTTAGAGGGATATAGGCGGGGTGCTGGCAGGTGGGACTAGATTGGGATGGCATACCTGGTCGGCGTGGACAGGTTGGACCGAAGGGTCTGTTTCCATGCTATACATCTCTATGATTCTATGACTCTAAATACATTATATGATCACGTCCTGTAGATACGGTGTTTAGAAAATCAGTTTCACAGACGATAAAAATGTATAGTTTTGATTGCGCAAGCAGACCTTAATATCTTGAATAGTTTCAAATTTCAAAGTATGTTGTTTTTAATTGACTGTAAGAGACCATAAGATACAGGAGCAGAGTTAGGCTATTTGGCCCATCAGATCTGTTTTGCCATTTGATCATGGCTGATATGCTTCTCAACTCCATTCTCCTGCCTGCTCTCGGTAACCCTGATTCCTTTATCAAACAAGAACGTATCTATCTCAGTGTTAAATAAACTCATTGATTTAGCCTCCACAGCCTTCTGCGGTAACAAATTTCACAGATTAACCTTTCCGGCTGAAGAAATTCCTCCTCATCTCAGCTCTAAAGGCATATACCTTCACTCTGAAGTGGTACCTTCGAGTTCTCATCTCTCCTATTATTGAAACCATAGAAATTTAGAAAATAGGTACAGAAGTAGCCCTTTTAACCCTTTCAGCCTGCACCACCGTTCAATATGATAATGGCTGATTATGCAATCTCACTGTCCCAGTCCCACTTTCTCTCCATACCCCTTGATCCCTTTAGCTGCGAGGGCCATGTCCAACTCCCGCTTGAATGTATCTAATGAACTGACCACAACAACATTCTGTAGTAGTGAATTTCACAGGTTCACAACTCTGCGAGTGAAGAAACTCTTTCTCATCTCAGTCCTGAACGGCTTACCCTTATTCTTAGACTGTGACCCCTAGTTCAGAACTTCTCCAACATCGGGAACATGCTTCCCGCATCTAGCCTGTCCAGATTTTATGTTTCTATAAGATCCCCCCTCCCCCCACCATCCTTCTACGTTCCAGTGAGTACAAGCCCAGTCAATGCAGTATTTCTTCAAATGTCAATTATGCCATCCTGGGGAATCAGTTTGGTGAATGATAGCAGGACTCCCTCAATAGCAAGAACGTCCTTCCTCAGACTAGGAGACCAAAACTGCACACAATACTCAAGGTTTGTGGCCTCACCAAGGTGATGTAAACTGCAGCAAGACATCCCTACTCCTATATTGAAATCCTCCCACTGTGAAGGCTAGCATGCCATTAGCTATTCTCACTGCCTGCTACACCTGCATGCCAACCTTCAGTGACTGTTCCACCATGACAGTCAGGTCTCATTGCACCTCACCTTTCTCTAAACTGGCACCATTCTGGTAATATTCTGCCTTCCTATTTTTGCCACCAAAATTTATAACCTCACATTTATTCACATTATATTGCCTTTACCAAGTATTTGCCCACTCACTCAGCCTGTCCAAGTTACTCCTCCTCATAGAACACACTGTCACCCGGCTTAGTGTCATCTGCAAATTTGGAAATATTGCATTTAGTTGTGAACAACTGGGGTCCCAGCACTGAATCCTACTCATCCCTGCCTATTGCTCTGAAAGGGACCTGTTTATTCCAACTCCCTGCTTCCTATCTGCCAACCAAATCTCTATCCATGTTAATACAATACCTCCGATACCATGAGCTTTCATTTTGTATGTGACCTTTTTATGTAAAAGCCTTTTGAAACTCCAGATATACAACATCCCCCATTTCACCCTTGTCCACTCTCTGGTCACATCATCAAAATGTTGCAGTAGCTTTGTCAAGCATGATTTTTCTGTAGTGAATCCATGCTGACTTGGACCGATCCTATCACTGCTTTCTAAATGCTCAGTTATTTCATTCATTATAATTGGCTCCAGTATTTTCCCCACCACTGATGTCAGGCTAACTGGCCTATAATTCCCCATCTTCTCTCTCTTTTAAAAAGTGGAATTACATTAGCTACCCTCCAGTCCATTAGAACTCTTCCAGAGTCTACAGAATGCTGGAAATTGATCATCAATGTGTCTGCTATTTACAAGTCCACATCCTCAATTACTGTGGGATGCAAGGCATCAGGCCCTGGGGATTTCTCAGGTTTTAATGCCATCAAAATCCCCAATACCATTTCTTGACTAATAAGGATTTCCTTCAGTTCCTCCTACATGTTTGATCCTCTGTCCCCTAGCATTCCCCCTACATCCTCCTTAGTGAAGACAGATCCGAAGTAATTCAACTAGTCTGCCAGCTCTTTGTTGTTTTTATGAATTCACCTGATTCTAACCTCTGTAAGGGATCTATATTTGTCTTCATCAGTCATTTTCTTTTTACATATCTATTGAAGATTTTGCAGTCAGTTTTTATATTTTCTATAAGCTCACTCTTGTATTCGATTTTCCCCTTCCAAATTAAACCAGATGTCCTCCTATGCTGAATTTTAAATTTCTTCCAGTCCTCAGATTTTCTGGCCAATTTATATGCCTTCTCTTTGGCTTTTACATCATACCTTATTTCTCTTGTTAGCCATCATTGTACCACCTTCCCTGTTTTACTCTTACGCCAGACAGAGATATACAGTGTACATCCACTCTATCAAAGCCACTCAGTAATCTGTAAGTTTCATTTAAATTGCCCCCTCATTATTCTAAACTCCATCAAGTACAGACAGAGAGTCCTCAAATGCTCATGTGACAAGCCCTTCATCCCTGGGATAATTCTTGTGAACTTCCTCTGAACCCCCTCCAATGCCAGCACATCCTTATTTAGATTTGGGGCACAAAGGTGTTCCAAATTCCAAACACAGTCTGACCAGAGCCTTGTACAGCCACAGCTGTACATTATTTCTCTTGTCTTCCAACCCACTTGAAATGAATGTGAAACTGCTTGTGCCTTCCTGCCACCTGAACCTGCGTACTAACCTTGAAGAGAATCTTGAACTAGAACTCCCAAGTCCCTTTGTGCTTCATATTTCCGAAGTCTTTCCCCGTTCAGAAAACAGTCTGTGTCTCTATTCTTTCTATCAAAGTGCACAACCTCACACTTTCCCACACTGTATTCCATCTGCCACTTATTTGCCCCTCATTCCCCTGGCCTGTCCAAATCTTTTTGTAGTACCCCCAGTTTCCTCACCATTACCTGCCCCTCCAACTTTCTTTTGTCATCTGCAAACATAGCAACAATGCCCTCAGTTCCTTTGTCCAGATTGTAAATATATAATCTGAAGAGATGTGCTCATGACATGGACTCCTGCAAAACTGAAAAAGCCACCTTTATCCCTACTCCCTGACTTCTGCCAGTCAGCCAATCCTGTATCCATGCCATTATCTTGCCCCTAAAATCTTGGGCTCTTATCTTGTTTAGCAGTCTTCTGTGCAGCATCGTCAAAGGTCTTTAAAAATATGAATAAATTACGTCCACTGACTCTCAGTTCTGTAACTGACTCGATACCTCCTCAGAGAATTCTGGCAGATTTGTCAGGCATGACCTTCCATTAATGAAGCCACGCTGACTCAGATCTATTTTAGCAAGGACTTCCAAGCACTCTGCAATCTCATCCATAATAGTGAATTTGAAAATCTTACCAGTTACCAAGATCAGGCTAACCGGCCGAGTTTCCCTTCTGTCTCCCTCCATTCTTAAATAGGAGTGTTACATTAGCCGTGTTCCAATCCTCTGGGACCCTCTCTGATTCCAGTCATTCCTGCAAGATCATCACCAACATCTCTAAATCTTCTCAGCCTTGAGTTTCAGAACTCTTTGGAGGATTGGGGATGGGGGTAGAAAGTATTCCATATGATCCATATTATCCACTTTCAGACCTTTCAGCATCGCCAAAATCTCCTTATTGATGACCACTACACTCACCTCTGCCTCTCTTCAAGTTCTGGTATGCTGCTGGTATCTTCCATTGTGAAAACTGATGCAAAATACTCATTCAATTTCTCATTCATTTCTATGTTCCTCATTACTTGTTCTCCTGCCTAATTTTCCAGCATTCCAATGTCCGCTCTTGCCTCTCCCACCTTTTATATATCTAAAAAACTCTTTTATATAACTGGCTGGCTCTCAACTTTCATCTTCTCCAACCTTATTTCTTTTTTTAAAATTATTTGCTGGTTTTTAAAGGCTTCCCATTAATCTTCACCACTTTGTATGCTTTCTTTTGTTTTTATGCTGTCTCTGACTTCCCTTGTCACCCATGGTTACCTCATGCTCCACTTTGTATAATTCTGCTTGCTTCGGATGAATTTCTGTTGTGCAATTTGTTCAAATAACCCTCAGACACTCTTGCCAATGCTGCTTCACTGTTTTCCCTCTTCGGCTCCCCATCCAATCAACCCAGGACAGCTCCTCCCTCACATCTTTGTAGTTATCTTTGCTCAGTTGTAATGATGTTATAGCTAATTCCAGCTTGTCCTTTTCAAATTGCAGGGTGAACTCATATGGTCTCTGCCCTCTAGGGGTTCCTTCACCTTAAACTCCCTAATCAAGTCTGCCTCTTTACACACCACCAAATCCAAAATACGTTCCCTAGTGGACTGTACCACAAGCTGCTTCAAAATCCATTTTGTCAGCATTTCAAAAATTTATTTTCTTGAGATCCACTACCGACCTGATTTTCAGTCACACTGCACACCAAGACCCCATGATTATGGAAATGATGTTCTTACATACTTTTTCTATTCCAGATTTATTTACTTCCTCACATCCTGATTTCTCTAAGAGTCTTGTACTCAATTTCCATCATGTTTTCCTTTACAGATTCCCTTTCAGCAACATTGGACCTACCGATTTGAATCTGCATTACAAATTTAATTAGCTTTTATCATATACTTATTGCATTTAAATACAACACCCTCAGTTCTGCATTGACTGCCCTTTTCTCACAGTTGTTCCCTTATTCATTGTGGCTGAAGTTAGTATGGAAAGGGTCAGGAATCTGTGTCCTATTACTTGTTCTTGGTCCTCCCCATTTAACTTTTGCCATAAATTTCCATGCAACCAAATCCTCCCTCCCACTCCAAAATTATTATAGCCCATGCAGGGAGAAGAGATAGACTGATTTGTACTTCTCTTCAAGTAAGGCTTCCTTTATTTAAAAAAACATATTATTTCCTAAGTGAAATACAGATCATAATCATTAAATGTTTCATACATGAGTATATACTTCCCTCCCATTAATAGACATACATTTGCCTTATCTCAACTTGTAATAAAGGATGATATATGAAAAGGAGAAAGTGAGGACTGCAGATGCTGGAGATCAGAGCTGAAAATACATTGCTGGAAAAGCGCAGCAGGCCAGGCAGCATCCAAGGAACAGGAGAATCGACGTTTCGGGCATAAGCCCTTCTTCAGGAATGAGGAAAGTGTGTCCAGCAGGCTAAGATAAAAGGTAGGGAGGAGGGACTTGGGGGAGGGGCATTGGAAATGCGATACGTGGAAGGAGGTCAAGGTGAGGGTGATAGGCCGGAGTGGGGTGGGGGCGGAGAGGTTAGGAAGAAGATTGCAGGTTCGGTGCTGAGTTAGAGGGATTTGACTGAGACAAGGTGAGGAGAGGGGAAATGAGGAAACTGAAGAAATCTGAGTTCATCCCTTGTGATTGGAGGGTTCCTAGGCAGAATATGAGGCGCTCTTCCTCCAACCGTCGTGTTGCTATGGTCTGGCGATGGAGGAGTCAAAGGACTTGCATGTCCTTGGTAGAGTGGGAGGGGGAGTTGAAGTGTTGAGCTACGGGGTGGTTGGGTTGCTTGGTCCGGGTGTCCCAGAGGTGTTCTCTGAAACGTTCCGCAAGTAGGCAGCCTATCTCCCCAATATAGAGGCCACATCGGGTGCAGCGGATGCAATAGATGATGTGTGTGGAGGTGCAGGTCAATTTGTGGCGGATATGGAAGTATCCCTTGGGACCTTGGAGGGAAGTAAGGGGGGAGGTGTGGGCGCAAGTTTTGCATTTCTTGCGGTTGTAGGGAAAGGTGCCGGGAGTGGAGGTTGGGTTGGTGGGGGGGTGTGGACCTGACGAGGGAGTCACGGAGGGAGTGGTCTTTTCGGAACACTGATGGGGGAGGGAAGGGAAATATATCCCTGGTGATGGGGTCTGTTTGGAGGTGGCGGAAATGACAGTGGATGATACACTGTACATGGAGGTTGGTGGGGTGGTAGGTGAGGACAAGTGGGGTTTTGTCCTGGTGGCGGTTGGAGGGGCAGGGTTCAAGGGCAGAGGAGCGGGAAGTGGAGGAGATGCAGTGGAGGAAAACCCTATTTATATAACTTAAGTGTGGATTTTGAAAAAGTAACATATAGCCATTTGTGTGGCTGAAGAAAGAAATAGCTAACGAGAGGTTCTGAAGGACTGCTGATCTTTTTAAGCTTGCAAGGGCTGGTTTTCATAACTTTATTTGCCTTTGACATTTTGTTACTTCAATTTGTTCTTAATGCATGAGTGAGAGACCCTTGAGAGAGATCACATGATATTCACGGACTTCAATAGTCAGTAGCCTCAGAAATTCACCTTAGGCTGTAATTACCATTTAACAAACATTTGTGGGATCACTTGTATCATTTTAGTGGTACCTGCCTTGCACTGAGAAGAAGAGTTGAGCTATTCTGCTTGAATTGGTTTTATGGCTAATAACCCTACACAAAGCAATACAGAGCCACTACTATATTACTCATGACAGTTTTATCCCTTTGGCCAGAGACTCCAGTCTTTATTACAAGATTGATCAGCGTTTCAATGGAGTACATGTTGTCCAGATAGAAGTGTTACTGTTTTACCATCCCCAAAAGGTGGCTAACAGCTACTTGACAAATGAGTCACAAGCACTACATCATAACTAACCAGTTTTTGGTGTAATCGCCTTGAAGAATTAAAGAAAAATCTTTGGAAGATGAAAACATAACTAATACACTTGCATATGATGGGGAAACCTCTACCAGCATAAAATATTTACATTAATTCATTTCAATTATTTTGAAAAAAGATATAATTAGATTACTTACAGTGTGGAAACAGGCCCTTTGGCCCAACAAGTCCACACCACCCTGCCGAAGTGCAACCCACCCATACCCCTTCATTTACCCCTTACCTAACACTACAGGCAATTTAGCATGGCCAATTCACCTGACCTGCACATCTTTGGACTGTGGGAGGAAACCGGAGCAGACACGGGGAGAACGTGCAAACTCCACACAGTCAGTCGCCTGAGGTGGGAATTGAACCCGGGTCTCTGGTGCTGTGAGGCAGCAGTGCTAACCACTGTGCCACCGTGCCGCAATGACTTGAAATCAACTCTTGAAAAGCTATCCAATGAATTTCATTTGCCTGCACTTTCTCCTAGCTTGCAACACACTGCTTTACAAGCATGCATCCATTTCCCATTTATACGTACAACTGAACCTGCTTCCATATGCTTTCAGGGAGTGCCTTTAAAATCATAACGAGCTACATCTAAATGCTATTTATTGCAAGTCACTCTTTTAGTTAATGACAAAGTATGTGATATTCAGAGTGTAGTATATTTGCTAAACATTTATAGAGGTTATCATTGTACTCTGTACAAAATACCAGACTGATAGCTGAATCATTCATTTAAATAGCTTCATATTATGTAGCATGTACAGAAAAATTACTCCAATTTTAAAATAGTTGCTCCATATAGTATAGATCCACATATAAGCTGAACATTTTTCGTCCATTCTTTAGGTTTACTAAATACTGAACTGTTCAAAAATCAGTAATCAATCACCCAATATAGAACAGAAAACAATTTAACATTACTGAAGGTCTTCTGGTTTGAATAATCTAACACTTTTACCAGTGTTGAAATTAGAAACTTAAATTGGAGATTTTAATTCATATTTTTCCACAAAGTTCAATCTATATTAAAATGAAGTTTTAGTGGAGTGTCATAGCAAAAGCCCTCTGTTTCTAGTTAGTGTGAAATATTTATTCTCTCACACTGCTTGGGAAATGTTACATAACTTTTATTCATTCCATGTTGATTAATAACTTTACAATCAATACAAATACAGTAATTGCAAACTGGTTACAAGTTTGACCCTGCAAACCACTTTAGGAAGTCAATACATCTTGGACAGTATATAAAAAAGTCAGTGAAATGGCAAGAAACAGATGGTAACAAATGTTAGTAATGATAGCTAAACTATAAAGATCAGAAATTTCTAATCTAACCAATTATAAAATCAAGGTGGCAATTTAGTGGCAACCAGCCACCTGCCTGAATACCAAATACAGAACGTAATGAAGGAAGTATGACAGTAACAAACCAGCAATTGCAAAAAAATTGCAATAAAAAGTCTCTTAAAAAAAAGCATTCTTCAGAAAAAAACTCTCCAAAGCAGAGATTAAACATCAGTTGTTTTCCAAACATCAGAAGTTTAAATTTTTAAAAAAACTTGCCTAATGAGGCAATGCAGTCCCATTCAATCCTATGGTTTCTTATTTCCAATAAACCTGATTAAAAATTCAGGTGCCCCGCAACCTTCATTAGTTTGAGCTCAAACATTTGGTAAAACATTTAGGAATTCACACATTTAATTAAGGCGTTACTTAGAGTTGATTTTATGATCCGTTTTAAAGTGCTGTTAGCCCAATCAATGTGTAAGCATATAAATATAAATAAGAACCATATTAACAACCTTTACATTTCTACTTCTTACTAGGCTTGCTCATATCAGTTTCATCAGCTTATGCAAAAAGTCTTAGGTCCTGAACGGAACCTTTTATCAATAGTATTAGGGAGGAAAAATCACTTAAAAACATCCATTTTGCTCAATGTACATTTTTGAAAGAGAAGCTGCCATGGACTTCGCTAACTCCTCGTCTCGTTTCCTCTGAACATGTGTTTGCGTGCACCAGGTTTCATACTCTGGGTTGGGTAGAGACTGACCAAACACAGCGTCGTAGTGTCCATTGCTTAGCCAACTCAACCATATGCTGGATTTTGATTGATCTTCTGGGCCGAGGCAGTGCACCATGGTGGAAACCGTTGGGCTTTCCAGGCTACCTCCTGTGGTCAAGTATATATTAACGTTCAGCATTTGACTCATAGTAAGTAGCTCTGGGTAACCAGCCCAGGCCCCATCCTGGGCAGCGTTGATTAAAAACTCCCCAACGTCCCCCTCGATGATGGGGTTAAACTCGTCCAAGTGATCTGCGATGTGATGGACTGTCTGCTCTCTCAGCTCCTTGTGCATGTTCTGGTCGCCGTACACCGCTTTACTGACGGCCCTGTACAAACAGTTGCCGTCTGGAATAATATGGAACCTGTACTTCTGTCGCTCCCTCAGGTAACTGTTCTGCTTCTCCACCTCTGCCAGGTAACGCGCCACCTTGTCGTTTTTCTCCGCCCTATTCTCCACCACCAGGTCCACCGTCCTGAAGCCACCGTCCAGTTGCCAGGGGCGGCTACTCTGCTGTTCATCGGCCTCCGGAGCCCGGCACTCAGGCCCAGTCCCAGGCCCAGGCCCAGGCCCGACCCAGTCCTGGTACCCCCGCTCGGTGCTCTCACCGTCCGACAGGTCGAAGGCGGTCTCCGGCCCTTCCGAGGCCGCCTGCAAGTCCGTCTCTGCCCGCCGCTGCAGGCTGTCGCCCGGGATTCGATCCTCGGGCCAGGCCGAAACTTTCCGCGATCCTTCCGCCAGGATGTCCTCCGCCCAGGCGCCCCGTCCCTGATGGGCTGGAGCCGGGAGCTCGGCTTGCGCTCTCTCGCTCAGGACCTGGATCGGCACCATCCTCTCGAGCGGCCGCAGGGGGATCCTGGCGGTGGAAGTGTAGATGAGGGAGGCCGGGGATGGAGATGATGGAGCCGGGCCCGGGGGCAGCAGTTCGCATGACGAGAAGGCGGGCATGGCGGCGGCGGCAGCAGAGGAGGAGGAGGCGGCGGCGGCGGAGGCGGGCTCAGTCTTCACTCCGACACTCGGGCTCTCGGCAGGCGCTTTCTCTCCCCCTGCAGTGGGCACTTTGAAGGCGGCGCCGGGATAGTGCGTTAACACGCTGCTGTAAAGGTGCATGTCGCAGCTGCGGCCCCTTTTATAGCTGCCTCCGGCTGACGATGGCGGTTAAAAATAGCCGCTGTCATCACCAGCTCCAGGAACAGCCCGAACCGGTGGATATGAGAAGATGGCGATGGGATCCGATCTGATCCCTCTCGTTCACTCACTCCCGCCTGCTCGCTCTAATTCCAACTGCGACACTCGGGCCTAACTTTATCCCCATTACGTCAGCACCGCTCCACTGAAGAACAGAGGTTTCTCCGCATCAAAGGTACATCGTCTCGGCCGAGACCGTTCTGGAAAACACTCGGCCCCTGCTCCGGTTCCCCGCCCCGGTCCTCCCCTTTTGGGCGGCTTCACCTTGTTTACTGCCACCGTTTTGGAATGTGAGCTCCGCACCCCCAGTGCTTTTGGTAAAACCGTCCTCAGCCTCACTAACTACCTGCCCACACCCCAACACCACCAAACCCAAATCTCTTTTCCCCCCTCGCTGCCACCCTCCAGTCTCTTCCTCACCTCCACCTCCGAGTCTCTTCTCCTCTCCAGGTGTCTTCACTGCTACTTCTCTTCCCCTTCAATACTCCCTTTCTTAATCTTTCCCTTCCTCCCCCATTTCCACGCCTTTTTCTGCCCTCTAAGCCCCTCCCTGACTCTTTTTGGAGTCGCTAAGTCCCTCCATTCCTATCCCTTTTCCAGCCTCTAACATCCACCTTTACTGCCTCTTGCCTCTAAAGCCCACCCTTCTCCCCATGCCCTATCCCTAGTCTCCCTCTTCCTCTATTGATTACCACCCATTTGTCCAGTCTGCCTCACCTTTTTTGCAGTCTCCTCCGCATTCACCCCTTATCCAGCTTCCTGACCTGATTCTTTTGCATCCCACCAAATGTTGTCACCTCCCCGTTCTCACACTACCCCAGCACTGGTCTCTCCACTAATACCTCCTCCTCAACTCCGTCTCATCCCTAATTCCCTCTCCTCTCTCCTTTCCCAAAAGATCTCTCCAGCCCAGCACCCAATGCATTTTTGCAATGTCTCCACACCTTTTCCAGCATTCTACCTCACCTGTTCTCCACCTTATCCCTGATCATTCTCCCATTTTCCTCCAGAGCCCCCCACACACAATCCCTGAAGTGCTCAGACTTAGGCACATTTGTTTCATTTTTGTCTGGAAATTATTCAGTTCACAGCAGAGGCAATGGGTAATGTGGGATTTTGATGAATGAGGGACCAATAATGTATCACCATAACCAACAGGATTAAAGGATTGAGAAACAAACAGGAAGGACTGAACCTAGGTGAATTCAGTGTCAATTCAGATACAGAAAGAGAAATCCATGCACCACGTGGGATACAGTGCTTTATATCCTCCAATTCCATTTGAATGTAATCCCTCTTCCTCTCCCTAAACCCCTTTCACTTTTTGATGTTAGCATTGCCTTTAACTGGCTTTACTTCTAAATATTCAATTGGCCACATTGGTGTTTTGTGGACAAAAAATGTAGTGCTCCTATATAAAAAGAAAAATCCAGTAGAATAAAACTGAACGGACAGTGAGGTGCCCTGGGAGCAGGTAGCAAAGAGTACAATAGGTGAATGTAGATGGGGATGGAGGTGATAGGTCAGAGAGGAGGGTGGGGGAAGGTAGCAAAGAGTACAGTGGATGGATGGAGGTGGGGATGGGGATGAAGGTGATAGATCAGGGGGGAGGGTGGAGTGGATAGGTGGGAAGGGAGATTGGCAGGTAGGACAGGTCATGAGGACAGTGCTGAGCTGGAAGATTGGAACTAAGGTAAGGTGGGGGAAGGGGAAATGAGGAAACTGGTGAAGTCCACATTGATGCCCTGGGGTTGAAGTGTTCAGAGTGTTGCCTACCCTGAAATGCAGGCGTACTAGTCAGAGATAGAGATGTATCACTGCACACAAGAATCCTCCCCCCATTTCTCAGTGTAACGTAGTTCCCAACCATCTTCATTTGCTTCATCAATGACCTTTGTCTTTTATAAAGTCAAAAGTGAAAACACCTGCTGATTGCACAACATGCAGCACCATTCACAATCTGGTATATATTGAAAGTCGATACCCAAATGCACAAGACCTGAACACTTGCACCATTCCAAGTGCCTGATCAACTGATTTCAAAGTTCTGTCTTCTTTTGAAATTAATCCATGGGCTTGCATTTACCTATTTCTGTAATCTCTTAAATCCCACAATCCTGTGAGATATCTGTGCCTCTTATGCATGCCCAATCTTAATTGCACTGTCATTTGTGGCAATAGTTCCTTGGCCTAGTGGTCTGAAATTTCTCTCTATCTCCCCTCATTCTTGCATTTCCTCTGCTCAAACTCACCAGCACTATTTTTTGTTTTTATTTTAGATTTCCACATTATTTTTACAAAGTTTAGTAATGTGAGCCAATAGATATTCATGTGGCTCATGGTCATGCTTTGATTTATAATGCTCCTCTGAAGTGCCTTGAAACAGTTAAATGTGCTATATTCATGTTAGTTGTTGCTGTAGTGAACGCACCAACAAACAAGGTGAGCAGCAAGCAAAAATGTGTTGTCATAGGAATACAGAATGATATAGCAATTACATAAGAACATAAGAACTAGTAGCAGGAGTAGGCCGCCTGGCCCTTTGAGCCTGCTCTGCCACTTAATGAGATCATTGCTGATCTTTTTGTGGACTTAGATCTACTTACCCGCGCTCTCATCGTATCCGTTAATTCCTTTATTGTTCAAAAAAAAAGCTACCTTAGCTTTAAAACATTTACTGATGTAGCATCAACTCCTTCACCTGAGCAAGGAATTCCATAGATTAACAGCCCTCTCATTTCAGTCCTAAATCTGCTCCCTCTAACCTTGAGGCTATGCACTCTTGTCTGAGCTTCATCTGCCAGTGGAAACATCCTCTCTATCTTTGTCTTATCTATTCCCTTCAGAATTTTATGTTTCTATAAGATCCCCCCTCAATCTTCTGAATTCCAATGAATATAATCCCAATCTACTTAGTCTCTCCTCATAAGCCAACTCTGGAATCAACCAAGTGACCCTCTTCTGTACCCCCTCCAGTGCCCGTACATCCTTTCTCAAGTAAGGAGACCAGAGCTGCACACAGTACTCCAGCTGTGGCCTCACCAGCACCTTGTATAGCTTCAACATGACCTCTCTGCTTTTATACTCCATCCTTTTAGAAATGAAGGACAATTTGCCTTCCTAATTACTTGTTGTACCTGCAGACCATTCTTTTATGATTCATGCACAAGGACGCCCAGGTCCCTCTACATAGCAGCATGCTGCAACTTTTTACCATTCAGGTAATAATCCTTTTTGACTATTACTCCTACCAAAATGAATGACTTCACATTTATTAACACTGTATTCCACCTGCCAGACCTTGGCCCACTCACTTAATGTATCGGTGTTCCTCTGCAAAGTTTCACAGTCCTGTGCACATTTGCTCTGGCACTCGTGTTAATGTCATCTGCAAACTTTGATACCCTACATGTAGTCCCCAACTCCATATCATCTAAGCAATATGGAAACAGACCATATATCCTAACAGATTTCAATTCATATTTGTTCTTCATGTGAGTCGTAGTCTTAAACCCATGTGGCCATACACCTTTTTCCCTTTTCCCTCAAAGCTAACATCTTACAATGAACAGGAAACCTGCCAACAAGTCAATTACTTAGTGGAGTGGTAGTAGCAGTAATTACTATAATTAGAGACACAGCAACAAATCAATAAACTGTTCAACTGAACAGAACATACCAGGCAATAGATGAATTGTGCATTAAACTATTAATCAATGTCTATTATTGCCATCAGAGCTATTATGTGGAACTTACACTGATATTTCAAGACAATGCTGACCTTTGAGTTATTAGTCCAATAATATTACTACTATACAATCATTCCCAATTAGATAATGCTTTTACATCCACTTGAGAGAAGATGGAGGCTTACTTCATGTTGGAGGAATGTTTCATTTCCAATAAACCTTGTACGCAGACCTTGTGAAATTGACACATTTATTTCACAATATTGTGGGAAGAGGTCAATGACCACTCAGTTTGGAGTGACCACTCAGCACTGCTGAGTCATAACCTCTCTGCTCAGCTACAGGCATAAACAGCTTATAAAGGGTTACAAGTGGCTAATTGTTGATTACAGAACAATACAGGTCTATCTTGGAGTTAGGAGAAAGTGAGGACTGCTAGATAGTTTAACAATATTAAAAATCTAACAATACTACTGGTCTAACAACATTGATAAATTGAACAACGGTAGCAGGAGGCTGGCAATATTACTGGTCTAAGAACGTTAATTAGTTGAACAATTGAAACTGAATGAGTAGCATCCTGTCACAGCCAGTTCCTGTGAATGGCTTCAGTAATTTAGCTAGCACGTCTGCTCTAAGCAGGAAAATGGATTCCAGAGCCAAAATTGTTTCCCTTCTCCCACAATCACCTCTCTATTTTTTTTCACCATCAAAGGAGCAGGAAGGGATCTTCGGCAAAAAGGGGAATGTAGCCCAAGCTGTGGGGTTGTCTGGTTGGGGAGGCTTGGAATCAGATGGGTAGTCCTCAGAATTGGAGTGGTCAGACTCAATGAGTTCTGGGTCTGGAGGTTCTGCATCATTGCAGGAGCTTTCAGTGAAGTGAATTTTTGTCAACTGGATCATCAGTGGTGCAGGAGGCAGCAGTTGTGAACACAAGTGCACACAACACCACTTAATGAACATAATGAGGAACGTGAGAAGGACAAAGGTAACAAGGACAATAAACACTTGTAGCAGGGCACTGCCTCAGGATTTGAGCCAGGAGCCCATCCAACTACACAAGTCCTACTGGGAACGCAGAGGCTGCCTGTTGAATGTGTTGGGCGAGGTTGGTAATGTGCTCACTGGGGTCAGGGATGTAGGCACAGTAGTTGGAGCCTGATGAGTGTGCATGTGCCCCCTTTTTTGGCTAGCAAATAATTGAAGGCCAGCCTGTTTTGCAAGGCAACAGTGCGAATGGCAACCGCTTCTATGTTAAGCTGGCCCAGGGCTGTTTCTGTGGTGTTTGCCACTTCCTCCAGGGTAGTGGTCTTCCGCCGGCTCTCTATCTCCTTCCGGACAGCCGCATAAGAGTGGAGGAAGATAGGAAGAACCTGGTCAAGAATAGTAATTGCTCTCTTGCTGCGAGCCCATGGCTTCTTGAAGGGAGTATGAATGGGAACCAAACAGGACCACATCCCCCAGACAGCAGTTCCCAGTCCAAGGGAGCAGCAGCCAGGGGTAGGCCTTGTGGCCGCAAATGAAGTCAGTGCCATGATAGGTTCTCAAACGGTCAGTCTTAGTCCAGTCCAAAAGGGAGTGAATGTGGTGTTTTTGGCGGTTTTTTTGAGTATGCTCCCATCTGGTTTGGACTGAATAACTGCCGCAGTGAGAAGCAGGGAATGAGCAAACCTGCTGATGCCAGTACCCCATCCTGATGAATGGTTGCTTCTCAAGCAGATGGACCCTATGGGTGTACCTCCTCTAGTAGTGTCAGTAAGGGGCAAGGCCGGGGGTTCATGAGAGAGATTGTACCGAGGCACTGATTTCCAGCATATCAGGTTCTCTCTGGGTCCCATGCATCCAGTTGGGCCTTCCTTCTACCTTCACAGCCTTTCAGGTTGTCAGGAGTACGAGGAACTGGCCTTGTCACCTTGGAGAGGAAGAATTAGTTTCAAACTATTTTATCATGACATAGTCCCCAGGTTTGAAAGGATGCAGTGGCCCACTTTTAGGTGTGGGAATGGCTTCTTTTACTAAATCGTGATTGCAAGTAATCATTTTGTTGAGTGTTTGGACATAGTCCAGCAGGGTCAAGAGTAAAGTGGTGCTGGAAAAGCACAGCAGGTCAGGCAGCATCTGAGGAGCAGGAAAATTGACGTTTCGGGCAAAAGCCCTTCATCAGGAATGAAGGTGGGGGGCTGGGGAGAAGGTAGTCAAGAGCACAATAGGTGGATGGAGGTAGGAATGGAGGTGATAGGTCAGAGAGGGTGGAGCAGATAGGTGGAAAGGAAGATTGGCAGGTAGGACAGGTCATGAAGATAGTGCTGAGCTGGAAGGTTGAAACTGGGGGGAGGGGAAATGAGGAAACTGGTGAAGTCCACATTGGTGCCCTGGAATTGAAGCGTTTCGAGGTGGAAGATGAGGCATTCTTCCTCCAGGCGTCGGGTGGTGAGTGAGTGGCAGTGGAGGAGGCCCAGGACCTGCATGTCCTCAGAGAGTGGGAGGGGGGAGTTGAAATGTTGGGCCACGGGGCAGTAGGGTTGATTGGTGCGGGTGTCCCAGAGATGCTCCCTAAAGCGCTCTGTGAGAAGGCGTTAATTCACAAGGGTCTAACCTGCTAACTTATTCTCTGACAAAGAGATGCCCACTGAGAACTCCCAAATGTCTTTGAAGTGGGCAATGAAATCAAGGCTGGGCTTATTAGCTTTTTGCAGGCAATGGGTAACTTCCCTAAAGTTGGCATCTTTAATGCTATTCCCAAGCCAGGTGGAGGCTGCACTTGCATTAATCCATGGCTCGGCAGGGAATTCAGTAGAAGTCTTCAGAGTGGCCCAGTGAGTCCCGTATACTAACCACAGTAAAGCCTGGACATCCTGCGGTAAGCAGTAGTAGTTATCACATATTTGTCATGATTTGGAGATGCCGGTGTTGGACTGGGGTGTACAAAGTTAAAAATCACACAACACCAGGTTGTAGTCCAACAGGTTTAATTGGAACCATGCTAGCTTTCGGACTACCACCTGATGAAGGAGCAACACTCCGAAAGCTAGTGTCTTTCCAGTTAAACCTGTTGGACTATAACCTGGTCACATATATGTAGTAGCCAATGGAGGTATGGTACCGGGCACTTTAGCGGCTGGGGACATCCTGGAGCATGCTTCGGACCTCAGCCCGAGTCCAGGGCTTGTCGAGAGCGTAGTGCCTAACATAATGCGGCTGTGCTGGTTATCAGGGGGTCTGGGGCTTCAAGGCTGTGGCCGCACTGTGAGTAAGTCTGGTGTTGGAGGCGGGATTGGTTTCTGCTTGATCTCAGTGTCCTGTCCCTGAAATGCCTCTTGAGACCCCTTGATTTGCAGTAGTGGGTGGGTGTGTG
Source organism: Chiloscyllium punctatum (assembly GCF_047496795.1). Classification (NCBI taxonomy): domain Eukaryota; kingdom Metazoa; phylum Chordata; class Chondrichthyes; order Orectolobiformes; family Hemiscylliidae; genus Chiloscyllium; species Chiloscyllium punctatum. Next base: position 84,449,649 of record NC_092746.1, on the reverse strand, counting down.
TGTGGGTGGTGTGGTGTGTCAACAAATGCAGCAACCTTGCTTACTAGTGAGTTTGGCTCCAGAGTTGGGAAAGGAACTTTAGGATATTGAGGGGTATAGAGTAGTGGGGGCAGTTGGCGCGGAAACAGAAGATGCAGGCATGTCTGAAAGTTAACAGCAACCTTTATTTTTAGGGAGCTGGTGCCCTTCCGTGACTTTCTTCCACTTTTCTAGGCATTGAATCCTACAGTCAGTGTCCCAAGAGCGGACTCCCTGTCCACCCTCAATATGGGTTTTCCAATACTCTATTTTCTCCAATTTAAACGAGCCTCCAAATGGCCAATTTCCATGGGACCACCCATGGAAATCTGAGGTAAAGGGAATGACAGATCTATTGTCACTCATTTCCTTCCATACCGGACCAGCCGGTGACCCTGGTGTTACCAGAGGATCTCCTACCTTGTTCTTATAGCAAACATATTTACCGTGGCACTTCTGTGTTCCTTGTGGGCGCGGACCATCCTGTGTCAGCGGGACGAGGTAGCCTCGTCCCCGGGAGTCAGTCCTTCTCCCGAAGATTTCGAGTTCTGCAACCCCATTTACCTGTGAACGGTTGTACGGTAAGCAAAGAACAGACAACAATATGAACGAACACTGACAGGACAAGCCGGTAAGGCTAACGAACAAGACAAACACAGGCCGCCCTGGTCAATTTCAAGGTTTCCCTATTTGAACTTGAATTATTGCTCGACAGTCGTCTTTCCCGGGTCCCATCTTGCCTTAGCGTCTCTCCCCAACTTATGATAAGCCTCTTGGCTCAGGATGGGATCACGTAGTCAGCTGAATTTTAGGCAAAAAATGTTAGAAATTTAGAGAGGCGATCTTTCTGTTCTTCCATCTGTCCCTACTTTAGGATCAGCCCCCCCACCCCCGCTCAGGTCAAGATCATGCGATTGGCCGAATTTTAAAAACTTTGGTTCGCTTTGGAGCCCCATTGTAAGCAAGGGGTCCTGACGACTTACGCCAAACTGTCGGAGAAATGTCTTGTTTCCAATTAATCTTCTCTGCAGACCTTGTGAAATTTGCACATTTGTTTATTTCCCGATATCATGGGAAGAGGTCAATGACCACTCAGCTCAGAATGACTGCTCAGCACAGATGAGTCATAACCGCTCCGCTCAGCTTCAGGTGTACTGTATACAGTTTATAAAGGGTTACAAACGGCTGATTATTTATTGAGAACAATACAGGTTAACTACGATAGTTTAACAATATCAAAAGGCTAACAATACTACTGGTCTAACAACATTGATTAATTGAACAATGGTAATAGGTCGCTGGCAATATTACTGTTAATTAGTTGAACAATTGAAACTGATCGAGTAGCATCCTGTTCATAGTGGCAAAGGTCAGTAGCTATCAATATTAAATAGTTTGGTGACATCTTGTCTGCATGGGTATTGTTTCAGCTGGAGCTCCCATGGAGAGAGAGACCCCTCAGGGGACTCATCAGTGGGTGCAGAGGTACAACAGCATTGTCAGTGAGAGAATCCAATTTCTGGGTCACTTAACTAACGTGTTTCCTCTGTTCAGGGAAATGGCTGTCACAGCCAGTTCCTGTGAATGGCTTCAGTAATTTAGCTAGGGGAAATGGCTTCTAGAGTCAAAATGGTTTTCCTTTTTCCAACACTTCACTATCTTATCCAAAACGACAACATTGCATTGGAATGTAGGCTTGATTTTTGTGCTCCATTCCTATTGGGAATGTTAAACTTTCAAAAACTGTTCCCAGCAAGCTGCAACTGACACCACCATGATCAGATAGTTGAGACACAAGATGGATGCTGAAAATATGTTGCTGGAAAAGTGCAGCAGGTCAGGCAGCATCCAAGGAACAGGAGAATTGACGTTTCGGGCATAAGCCCTTCAATAATGAGGAAAATGTGTCCAGCAGGCTAAGATAAAAGGTAGGGAGGAGGGACTTAGGGGAGGGGCATTGGAAATGCGATAGGTGGAAGGAGGTCAAGGTGAGGGTGATAGGCCGGAGTGGGGTGGGGGCGGAGAGGTCAGGAAGAAGATTGCAGGTTAGGAAGGCGGTGCTGAGTTCTAGGGATTTGACTGAGACAAGGTGGGGGGAAGGGGAAATGAGGAAACTGGAGAAATCTGAGTTCATCCCTTGTGGTTGAGGGTTCCTAGGCGGAAGAGGAGGCGCTCCTCCTCCAACCGTCGTGTTGCTATGGTCTGGCGATGGAGGAGTCCAAGGACCTGCATGTCCTTGGTGGAGTGGGAGGGGGGAGTTGAAGTGTTGAGCTACAGGGTGGACAGGTTATTTGAAGAAATAAATATCTCAACCATTGAAATCACATAGTGCCCACTAAAACCACTGAGGCCTTATTGACCAGTAGGGGCAGGAGTACATTATCTCCGCGCATTTTAATTTAAATTTTGTCATTTGAACATTTCACTTTTGTTACAGTGGGTCTTCAAAAGAGTACATCATACAATCCAAAGCATGTAATGGCCACCAGAATACTTGAGGCCTTCTGCAGTCAGTTGGCACTGTGAGGGATTGAGTGTGACCCTCCATCTAAAATTTAAGTAATTTTTTTTTTAGTTTAACTTGAACATTTGATTTTTGTTACAGTGTTCCTGGGCTGTTATCCTTGAATTTGATTCCAATCAGTTTAATTTGTTTCAATTAATTTCATCCAATTCTGAGTTGATTTCATGAAGTACTGAAAATAGACAATAGATGCAGGAGTAGGCCATTCTGCCTGTCGAGCCAGCACCACCATTCATTATTATCATGGCTGATCATCCTCAATCAGTATCCTGTAACTGCCTTATCCCCATAACCCTTGATTCCACTATCCTTAAGAGCTCTATCCAACTCTTTCTTGAAAGTATCCAGAGACTGGGCCTCCACTGCCCTCTGGGGCAGAGCATTCCACACACCCACCACTCTCTGGGTGAAGAAGTTTCTCCTCAACTCTTATCTAAGTGGCCTATCCCTTATTTTTAAACTGTGTTATCTGGTTCTGGACTTACCCATCAGCGGAAACATGCTTCCTGCCTCCAGAGTGTCCAATCCTTTAAGAATCTTATACGTCTCAATCAGATCCCCTCTCAGCCTTCTAAACTCAAGCGTATACAAGCCCAGTCGCTCCAATCTTTCAGCGTAAGATAGTCCCGCCATTCCGGGAATTGACCTTGTGAACCTACGCTGCACTCCCTCAATAGCCAGAATGTCTTTCCTCAAATTTGGAGACCAAAACTGCACACAATATTCCAGGTGCAGTCTCACCAGGGCCCTGTACAGCTACAGAAGGACCTCTTTGCTTCTATACTCAATCCCTCTTGTTATGAAGGCCAGCATGCTATTAGCTTTCTTTACTGCCTGCTGTACCTGTATGCTTGCTTTCATTGACTGATGTACAAGAACACCTCAATCTTGTTGTACTGCCCCTTTACCTAACTTGACTCCATTTAGGTAGTAATCTGCCTTCCTGTTCTTGCCACCAAAGTGGATAATCACACATTTATCCGTCCACTCACCCTGCCTGTCCAGGTCACCCTTCTCCTAACATCCTACTCACATTTCACCCTGCCACCCAGCTTTGTGTCATCAGCAAATTTGCTAATATTACTTTTACTACCTTCATCTATATCATTAATGTACATTGTAAAAAGCTGCCGTCCCAGCACTGATCCCTGCGGCACACCACTGGTCACCGTCTGCCATTCTGAAAGGGAACTGTTTATCACTACTACTCTTTGAAAATTGGTTGACTGACAAGAAACAATCTATGTCAGTATTTTGCCCCTAATACCATGTGCCCTAATTTTGCTCACTAACCTCCTATGTGGGACTTTATCAAAGGCCTTCTGAAAGTCCAGGTATACTACATCCACTGGATATCCCTTGTCCATCTTCAGAGTTACATCCTCAAATAATTCCAGAAGATTAGTCAAGCATGATTTCCCCTTCATAAATCCATGCTGACTCTGACCTATCCTGTTACTGCTATCCAGATGTGTCATAATTTCGTCCTTTATAATTGGCTCAAATCATTTTTCCCACCACTGAGGTCAGACTAACTGGTCTATAATTCTCTGTTTTCTCTCTCCCTCATTTCTTAAAAAGTGGGACAACATTATCCACCCTCCAATCCACAGAAACGGATCCTTAAATCTATAGAATATTGGAAAATGATCACCAATGCATCCACGATTTCTAGAGCCACCTCCTTCAGTACCCTGGGATGCAGACCATCAGGGTTCGGGGACTTATCAGCCTTCAGACCTAACAGTCTCTCCAACACCATTTCCTGCCTAATATAAATTCCCTTCAGTTCAGGTCCTTCAGCCACTATTACATCTGGGGGATTGCTCGTGTCTTTCCCAGTGAAGACAGATCTAAAGTACCAATTCAACTCTTCTGTCATTTCTTTGTTCCCCATAATAAGTTCACCCGTTTCTGTCTTCAAGGGCCCAATTTTAGTCTTAACCATTTTTTTTCTTTTCACATACCTAAAAAAGCCTTTACTATCCTCCTTTATATTTTTGGCCAGTTTACCTTCGTACCTTGTTTTCTCTTTGCGTATTTCCTTTTTAGTTATCCTCTGTTGTTCTTTAAAAGTTTCCCAATCCTCTGATTTCCCATTCGTCTTTGCTATGTTATACTTTTTCCCTTTTTCTCTTTATCTCTTTATATGGTCATTTCCCAGGCCCTGTCCACTTGAAGCCACATCTCAGTTATCCCCACAACATCATAACTGCCAATTTCCAAATGAGCATCAAGCTCATCCACCTTATTTCTAATGCTTCGTGCATTCATTTATAATATTTTTAATTTGCTACTCCCCTCACCCTTCCTATCAATCCCTATTTCACTTGACCATATAGCATGATCCTTTTTTGAGTTTTCTGCTCCATTGATTCCATTGTCTTTCTTGACTTCTCTTGTTCTAACTTGCCTTTTAACTTCCTTCTTAAACTTCCAGTTTGTCCCCTCCTCCCCCCTGCTATTTAGTTTAAACGCAACAGTGTTGCAGTGGCAAACCTACCTGCCAAAATGCTGGTCCCCCACCTATTAAGGTGCACCCTGTCCCTCTTGTACAATTTATCCTTACCGCTAAACATACCCCAGTGATCCAAGAATTTAAATCCTTGCTTCCTGCACCAGTTCCCCAGCCATACATTCAAGTTCATTATCTCCCTGTTCCTGTCCTCTCCAGCCCGAGGAACTGGAAGCAAACTGGAGATAACCATCTGGATGTCCTGCTTTTCAGCCTTCTTCCGAGTTCTCCAAAGTCCTGTTGTAGAATGTCCCTCCTCTTCTTCCTGATGTCATTTGTGCCGACATGCACCACCACGTCTGGCTCTTCACCTTCGCCCTTGTGGATTTCCTGCACTCTGTCTGCGATGTCCTTAATCCTGGCACCAGGAAGGCAACACACCATCCTCAAGTCCCGCCTGTTGCTGCAGGAACCCCTTTCAGTCTCTCTCACTATGGAGTCCCCTATTACCATGGCCGTGTGTGATGGCTGACTCCTCGGCTCTGCCTCCACACCAATTTCTGATTGGCAGACCTGACTGCCTCTCAGACTGGCAGTGACGTCTGTCTCTACGGTTTCCAAGTACCACCTGACAGGTACTTCCCCCGGAGTCTCGCACTTGTCTCATCTCTGCCTTCCTCATCATCTTCTCCCTTCTACTCTCTTCTGGTATGCTCGGTGTAATAACATCGCTGAAGGTCCTGTCCACACCTACTTAAATAACACTCACCCACCTTCCCAACAGCCTCTGCACTCCGACTTCACTTCCACCCAGCTCCCGCCGCTCTCTGCTGCAAAACAAAATTATATTATGGCCTGATTGGGATCTTCTAATCTCTCAGATCAATAAGAGTCAATGAAGCAAGAAGCATCACTCAAAACCTCACCTTCTCCATGAGTGATGCCCTAGTTATTTGCACTACACCATCACACTGCAATTGCATACCTTCATTCAAAAGACAAAGGGTGCTAGAAGAAGTCTTTGATGGTTAGGTTTGGTTGGGGGCAATGGGGTGAAGTTGCCAGGGCATTTCTGGCAGTTGCTTCATGTCAAGTCACACTGACACTTCCTTGGGCCATCTTAGATGAAATTAGGATTACGATTTTGCACATAAACAGGTATTGTGTATTGTACAGCTAGTAGGTATTACATCAATAGTAGATGCCTCCAAGCTCTTGTAATAATGATGGCAAGGAGTTGGCCTCTTAAGTCACACAGCAATGCAGAATCACATTTCTTGGCTGGGGCCTTGGCCAAGTGCGAGAGCAAGTTCAGTGAGAGCATAATCTGGATTTTCTCAAGAAAATAATGTCAGAGCTAAAACTCTTCTTCACTAAGACTATGTGCTTTCACTTACTGTTGACAGAGTTCACTATTCACTGAAAGTGAAAAGTCAGGGCAGAGATGATCCAGTTCTTCTTGCATTCCCTCAACTGGAAAGGAACAGCAGCAGCAAACAGCAACAAGCACAAGCTGCTCTACAACCTGCAGAGGGAGAAGCAACAGGACATTAACCATCACATAAAACTCTTGAGTGAAACAGAATCTATAGGCTTATGTACAAATATCTGCAGGTGAGTGACAGCCATTGCTGAAGATGACTCAGAATGTCCCCAGCCACACCAATGCCAGCTGCTGGACAATGAGCTGAGGTTCCAAGGCTGGGGTAGCAATCACCTCTGAGCAGCCCTGATATTAAAGCCGTTTTTAATTTCTTTGTCAACAGATCACTTCAGCAAGCCACTGGGAACTTTTGTCACATTTCATAGTCCTCAACTCATTAGTGCATTCAGGATGTCACTGATCTTCACAAGAGTTCAGCAATGCATGTCTTTGCTTCTTGATGGAAGGAAATTCTAAAGCTAAGGACTCTAGGCCATCACCAATTTCCCACAGTTTCAGGGTGCAATCGATTGCATCGGCATAACAGTCATAGCACCCAATAATGAAGCAGCAACTCTCATCAATAGAAAAGAATGATGCACTATGCATGTTCAACTAATTTGTGATCAAAATAGCCAGATATTGTAGGTCTGAGCTAGATATCCAGGTACCTGCCATGGCTATTACATCCTGGGCCATTCAAAGGCGCGAGGTCTTTCAGAGGCTCTTAGCACATGCAAGGATATTCCTAGGTGACAAGGGATAGCCCTGCACACCTAGGAAATGATTCTTGTAAGGAATCCTTAGATTACTGTCAGGAGAGATACAATGCTGCCCAGGTTTTGACCAGGACCATTATAGAACAAACCATAAATCTTCTGAAAATGTTGTGCTGTTGCCTGGACAGATCAGGTAATACCATACAGTAAAGGAATAAGTTGGTTAGAGATAGTCAACACAATTTTGTGGAGGGTAGGTCGTGCCTCACAAACCTTATTGAATTCCTTGAGAAGGTGACCAAACAGATGGATGAGGGTAAAGTGGTTCCTGTGGTGTATATGGATTTCAGTAAGGCATTTGATAAGGTTCCCACAGTAGGCTATTGCACAAAATATGTGGGATTGAGGGTCATTCAGCGTTTTGGATCAGAAAATGGCTAGCTGAAAGAAGACAGAGGCTGATGGTTGATGGGAAATATTCATGCTGGATTTCAGTTACAAGTGGTGTACCACAAGGATTTGTTTTGGGGCCACTGCTGTTTGTCATCTTTATAAATGACCTGGATGAGGGCATAGAAGGATGGGTTAGTAAATTTGCGGATGACACTGAGGTCAGTAATGTTATGGATAGTAACAAAGGATGTTGCGGGTTATAGCGGGACATAGATAAGCTGCAAAGCTGGGCTGAGAGGTGGCAAATGGAGTTTAATGCGGAAAAGTGTGAGGTGATTCACTTTGGAAGGAGTAACAGCAATGCAGAGTACTGGGCTAATGGTAACATTCTTGGTAGTGTAGATGAGCAGAGAGATCTCTGTGTCCAGGTACATAGATCCTGGTAAGTTGCCAACCAGGTTGATAGAGTTGTTAAGAAGTCATATGGTATGTTAGCTTTTACTGGTAGAGAGATTAAGTTTTGAAACCATGAGATCATGCTGCAGTTGTACAAACTCTGTGGCCACACTTGGAGTATTGCATACAGTTCTGGTCACCGCATTATAGGAAGGATGTGGAAGCTTTGGAAAGGGTTCAGAGGAGATTTGCTTGGATGTTGCCTGGTATGGAGGGAAGGTCTTACGAGGAAAGGCTGAGGGATTTAGGCTGTTTTCGTTAGAGAGAAGAAGGTTGAGAGGTGACTTAATTGAGACATATAAGATTATCAGAGGATTAGATAGGTTGGATAGTGAGAGCCTTTTTCCTTGGATGGTGATGGCTGGCACGTAGGGACATGGCTTTAAATTGATGGATGATAGATATAGGACAGATGTCAGAGATAGTTTCTTTACTTAGAGAGTAGGAGGGGTGTGGAACACACTGCTTGCAACAGTAGCAGACGTGCCAACTTTAAGGAAAAAGTGATTTCATTCCTGATGAAGGGCCCCTGTCCAAAATGTCGATTCTCCTGCTCCTCAGATGCTGCATAACCTGCTGTGCTTTTCCAGCACCACACACTCTTGACTTGCCAACTTTAAGGGCATTTAAGTGGTCATTGGATAGGCGTATGGATGAGAATGGAAGTGTAGGTTAGATAGGCTTCAGATTGGGTTCACAGCTTGGCGCAACATCGAGGGCCGAAGGGCTTGTACTGCGATGTAATATTCTATATTCTAAACTTCAAAGGGATTGTCCTGCATTACAGTGGTGTGCTGCGCCCTCCACTACTGAAGTTGCCAAGGGGAGATTGTGTCACTGATGAGGTGAAGTGGGAGTGAATAGAAACATCAAAAGGAGAAAGATAAGGGTCAGAATCCTGGGATGGGCCAGGATTACCATTAAAAAGATGGCAAAGGAGACCACTGTCGAGGAACACTTCAGCGGTCAGGGACATTCAGCTTCAGATCTTCGGGTGACCATCCTTGAAGGCGAACTTCGGGATACGCAACAACGCAGAGTGGCTGAGCAGAGGCTGGTAATCAAATTCGGTCCTCAACTGGGACCTTGAGTTCATGTCACACTACAGGTGACCCTACTACACTATACACTCTCCCATACACACTCACGCAGACCCTCTCTACTACACACGTGCGCGCTCTCTCTCTCTCTCTCATACACTCCACACACACACACGCTCTCACTCTTATACTCCATCACATGCGCACACACACACACACACACTTTAGCAATCATGCGCACACACACACACTCTCTCACACACACTCATACTCAAACGCACACAAGTCACATGCTCACACTCACACTCTCATGCATGCACACACACATAAAAGTCTATGGAGTGAATTTGCATTTGCAGAATTATATTTGCAGATAAATTCTATTTTGCTCAAAAAGTGCACAACCTGCAGACAGTCAATCCATGTCTGACTGAAGATTGTGATACAGACAGACGCTAACCTCACATCTTTAATGCATTGTCTGAGCTGAGATGATATATTTTATTATAAAACCTTAAGTTATCTTGAGAATGTGACTTCAAAGAAGTTCTAGAATTTACATATTAATGAACTGAAACCTGCAACCCATTCTAAAAGATGAAAGACTTAACAGCAATCCAGGTTTATTCAATATATCATTTCAGTTGCATTACACTGTAATCTTTTGCTATAAATTCTATGTCTTAGGACCCTGTTCCACAGGTACCAGATGAAGGAGTAGCGCTTCAAAAGCTAGTGCTTCCAAATAAACCTGTTGGACTATAACCTGGTGTTGTGTGATTTTTAACTTTGTCCATCCCAGTTCAACACCCGCTCCTTAGATCAAAAGGTGACCAAGCCAGAGAAAGTCTTGTAGTAGCCCACTTCCAGTGTGGCTGAGGTGGCTAGAAACTTTCTGTTCATGTGAGAATTTCACTTGCACAGTTGGCTGTCAGCCCACTGCATGATGTAAGACATATTCCTTAAAGTTTTTTTTCCATTTAACTACAACATAAAGTGTTGACATTCCTTTCACCTGTAGTGCTGATCTCTTCACCTCTGTGACAGCAAAAGAAAATATGCAACTATGCCCTGGATTAATGGTAGCTCTAAAATAACTGTGATATATTGAGCACTTCTTTGATCATGCATCTCTTGACTGCACTAAAATGTTCCTTGCACTAAAGACTTTTGTGTCATATTAATTTTACTCCTTTGTAAATACTACGGTGTCATGCCACATCCTGTTACTGCTCCCTATGTGCCTTATACCTTCTCTATCCCTTCAATGCTGCACAATGCAATTCCCTGTACCCTTGCCATGTCTCAGCATCATCACTAACAACACTAATTACTTTCGGCTACAAATTTTGGATCTGTTCCCTACATTTGGCTGCAGTACATATTATTTGGCCTTTGCTCATCTCACAGCCTTATATGTTTTAGTGTAGCTTTGAGAACATCATACTTGGGGCAAATCTTCCTCTCCTGGAGCATATAGCTATATGACAGACACTGGCATCACTCCGATAAGGTGTATGTGTGGTCATACCTGGTCCTGGTTCCTCCTCTAGATGTTATTGTCACCCTGAGTGCAACCAAGAGTAATCCCCAAATTGAAGATGTGTGATTCCCTAATGAATAAGGCAATCTTGAGTCACCCATTTTGCTGATGATACCAAGGTGTGGTGATTATGTTATGGACCAGGCCAGATCCCCTCAAAACATTTCAAGAAAGTAGCCCAGACCCCAACTTTGCTAGTGGTTTTAAACAGGTGTACAATGGATATTCCCAGGAGAGAAGCAGCTGGTCGAACCACTTAGTTTTAAACAAAATAGTATTTATTTACAAGATTACTGAATGAAACAGAAACAAAACAGAACAGAATACTGAATAACTTAACCTATCCAAAATCCCAACAGATCATCCCAACTTAGTGATGCTGTTCCAAATACTTGCAACAATCCTCATGAACATCCCTTAGCACAAAAGGTAAAATCAAACACACACGTTCTTAAAGGAGAGAGGTCAGAGAGAGAGGGGGTCAGCATGGGCCCAGATGCTTCTCTTGGGTCCAGCAGCTTCACAACTGCCTGACTCCTTTCAATGAATAGCCAAACTGTCAAAAGACAAATCAAAGCAAAGCAGAGAAAAGCTAAGCTGGGAGAACTGGCCACTCCCCTTTCATTGTATAAGTTTTTTTTAAACTCAAAAGCCTTTTGCCTAAGGCAGTATCTGTTCACTATAATCAATCTGGCCCCAAAACCCTTTAAACTTAGACTTTTCAAAGTCTGTGTCTTTTAAGACCTCTCTGAAAACAACCCAAGGACAACATAACTTTGTTAAAGAAATAGCACTACCACAATTGAAATGCAACACATCCTCTTGTTAGGGGAAGATGCTTCACATTTTTAATTTAAGAGAATCTTTTTATCTCTTACTGGTAAAATTAGATTAGAACAGATATTAGCAGAGTGCATGTAAATATATATTTTCAAAGGTGCTGATTATAAACAATGATTGAACCACTATGCCAATGATGTGTCCTCAAACAGTTTTTCTCCTCTTCCTCCCACTACATCTAGGTGCAGACGCACCTTTCACATCTCCATAGGAAGCCTGCTGACAGGTACACTGTTGACTTTGAAATGTACCTAACAGCCTATTGAATGTATCCTGCACAGGTGCAGGTACATCTCCTTGGCTTCAGCTGCTGGAGACAATAGGGTCACTGGTCAAGGGGAGGTGATGGGGGAGGGAACATGTGGAATGTCCTTAGAGGAATCTATGGTGTTCTTGCCCATATTTTCTCCTCCCTGCTAGCTTGAGAAGAAGGGGCACCTGAGTGAGGTCAAAGTTTCTTGTCTCCCTCTCACCTTGCCATTGCTACTGAGCATCTGCCTAGAGTAACTGAGCGCAGGTCTGGGCAGGAAATGAGCATTCTGTTGGATCTCAATTTCACGGTGGCTGCTATACTTTCCAAGAGGCAGCCAAGTGCTTGTATGCTGCAGCCTCCACAGTAGTGAACGTGTGGATGGAATCCTCTATTTTTCACACTAATCCTCTGAGTATCTCTGGCATACTTACCAATGTTCCCCTGCTTATCTTTGCAGATTGAGCAATGCAGTTACAGTCAAGTAGAGGGGCATTTCTTCTGGGGCTCAGCAGGTGTCAGCTCTCCAGAAGTTCTCAGTTTCAGTGACCTCAGGTGTTTCTTACCTCACCAGTTGCAAACACATGCCAGTGATGTGCTCATCAGATTGTGTCCTAGAATCTACTCAGGCTACTTTGGCCAGTGAGCTGACTTTCTCCATGCTAATGGAGAGGGCAAGTGTATGCCTTGTCTGTGAGTCCATGGGATTCAAAGGTTTCCTCCACAGATATGTGCTGGTGCAAAGGGGTTCAAGCTGTGGTCTCTTGGCTGGGCCTAATACTGTGCTGGTTGTGCCTGCAGAATTGAAGAGAAAAAATACTTTGTGTAGAAGCTGATTAGCTTAAGCAGACCAGTGTTTATCTTTATGCACATCCAAGAAGAGCAGAGCGCAATATTGCTGACTGGGTCCTGGCACATTTATTTCTCCCAATCACTATAGGTACAGTTCTGATCTTCCTCAGCCAACTACATCGGCTATTCCTTGAATCAGATGAAGATCCTAGTGTTTGACACTCTGCTGATCTTGGCCCTCTACCTACGACAAAGGTATGGCTACGTATCCTGCATGGAGATAAAAAGATTGAGTGCAGAATAACTTTGTAAGTATGTATATCTATTCACAGGCATCCCCGTTAGTGTGTAAGAACTGCAGTACCCAGGAAGGGGGTAATAGTTTGAGAGCATGAGTGAGAGTGAAACGTGATTGCATGTCTTGTCTGTGATGTTGAGGTTAGCCTTAGTTAGGCGCCTGTACATTGACACAGTTGGACTGAGTTTAATTACTTTTAGGTGAATGAATCTATCATCTGTCATTTCCAGAAAACTGCTGGAATATACTATTAAGTCTTAGCAGGACATTGAAGAATTGTAATGCAAGATAATCAGGTCAAGTCAACTTGGTTTTCTGAAAAGGAAATTGTGTTTGACAAATTCATTTCAATTCTTTCAATAAGCAAGGTGAATTTAATATAACATGTGCTAATTTATGTGCTTGAATTTCCAAAAGACATTCAATAGGGTGTGATACAAAATAGTTACTGCACAAGATAGATGTCCATGCTGTTGGGACTGATATAATAAACAACAACAGAGAATTGGGTAACCAATATGAAACAGAGACTAAGAATAAATGGCTCATTTTCAGTTTTGCAAACTGTAACTAGTGAAGTGTTGCAGGAATCAATGCTACATTTTGATTTATTTATTATCTCTATTAGTGACTTTGATGAAGGGGCAGAGTTTATTGTAGCCAAATGTGTTAATGGTGCAAAGATTGGTAGGAAAGCAAATTTTAAGGAGAATAAAAAGACGTGCAAAAGGATTTAGATAGGTAATTCGGTGGGCAAACTTGTTGCCATTTGGAGTATAATATGAGAAAACATGATATTGTCCACTTTTGCAGGAAGAATAGTACAGCAGAATGTTTTTAAATGAAGAGAGAACACAGAATGCTGCAGTACACTTTAATCTGTGTATCCTGAACCACAAGAAGTTAGCATACAGGTACAGCAAGTATTTAGGAAGGCAAATGGAATGTTGGCTTTTTTGCAAAGGCAATGGACTGTAAGCATAGTTGCTTCTCGCTACAAACGTACATGGGCATTGGCAACATCACATGCCAAGTATTTTATACATTTTTGGTCTCCTTACTTAGGAAGGGATATACTTCCATTGGAAACAGTTCAGATATGGTTCACCAAGCTGATTCCAGAGATGAAGGGTGACTTATGAGAAAACGTTCCGAGTCTATATTGATTGGATGAGGGGTGCTCTTATTGAAACATAAGGCGAACTTCTGAGTGGGCTTGGCAGCTGGATGTTTCCTACCCAGGGGAACCTAGAACTAGTGGGGTACAATTTAAAGTGAAGATGAGGTAGAATATCTTGGTCATAGTTGTTCAGTGGTCAGCACTGCTACCTCACAGTGCCAGGGACCCAGGTTCAATTCCACCCTCAGCTGACTGTATGGAGTTTGCGTGGGTGTCAGCATGGATTTCATCTGGGTGCCCCAGTTTCCTCTTACAGTCCAAAAATACACAATTAGAGGGATTCGCTATGTTAAAGTGTCCAGGGATGCAGGCTAGGTGGGTTAGCTACGGGAAATGCAAGGCTAAAGGGTAGGGATTGGGTCTGGCTGGGATGCTCTTTGGAGGGTCAGTGTGGACTTGATGGGCTGAATGGCCTGCTTCCACACTGTAGGGATTCTATGATCCATGTTTAGAGAACCCTTAGTGTTTGGGATCCTCTTCCCCAGCCAGCAGTGGAGGCTGGGTCATTGAATATACTGAAGAATGAGTTAGACATACTTTTTTTAAAATCAACACTGGTCCAAAGGTTATAGGGGACAGGTAGCAAAGTGAAGTTAAAGCCACAATCAGATCAGCCACGATTTGGGGAGAGGCTCGATTGTTTGAATGACCTATTTCTGAACCATTTCATATTATTGTTTTAACTGTTATGCTTTTGTTAAATGACAATGAATACCCCCACATTGTGCCTAATACCAATTTCGGTGTCTTTTCTGAATCACATGTTTGCTTGAAGAAAATAACAATTCGACGACTGGATCCATTGGGATCTCTGACTAAATTGAGACCCCAGCAAATCATATCCAGTATACCATCCCTGCTGAAAGGAAGTCTGCTTGAGGGGTCTAGGAGCTGATGCCGCTGCAAACTACCCTCCAAGCATCGTCTCACACACAAAAAAAAGAACTTCATATGACGTGAATTTCATTATATTCATTGACCATACTTGTTATTAATACTATGCCTAACCCTGGTGCTTCCCTGTGTTATGATGAAAAATACAGGTATACTGATGCTCACAGTCTACGTTTGAATATGACGCTTACCTAACATCCTTTTAAGAATCCAGCCTTTCTGATTTAGTCACGGGATATGACTTTAGCCCTCGCTTCCGAATGTCAGCTCCTATTTTTACTTTTCCAATATCGCGGTGTTAATGAATGAAGGAATGACAAACATATAGATCGAGAGCAATTGTCAATGGGAGAAGATTACTGGATCGTAAGTTAAAAATCACACAACAGCAGGTTATAGTCCAACAGGTTTAATTGGAAGCACACTAGCTTTCAGAGCGACGCTCCTTCATCAGGTGATCAGAAAGCTAGTGTGCTTCCAATTAAACCTGTTGGACTATAACCTGCTGTTGTGTGATTTTTAACTTTGTACACCCCAGTCCAACACCGGCATCTCTGAATCATGACTGGATCGTAAATCAGCCTTGCAGTTCAAGAAGAGGCAACAATCATTTTTCCACACAACGTGTCACGTTCCTAGCAGATCTCTGGCCCCAACCCCCAAATGGGCTGTTGTTCCTTTTCCTAAACAAATACGAAATATTTCATTGAATGATCTGAAGTGTTGTTTCGAATAACATCGATCATGGTTGTACTGGACGCTAGTGAGAGAATGACAATGAGGAAAGTAAAATGCCGGCTTCGAAGGCACTTGACAAAAAACTTCTCCATTATGAATTTCAGTCTCCTCTAAAAAGCAGATTCTATTGTATTCAAATATTGGGCTTGGATATACAGTAGCTACCCAGTGTTTGATTTTAATTTCTGTTCAGCTAGTTTGTCGAAAGATGTACCGATGTTGTACCCTTGTTTATAAAAAAATTGACGGAAATGCCGCTGGGTTCTTCTATTTGCCAGCAGCGCCGCTCTTCCCGGGATCAGGCTATTACAGCAGCAGAGGAAATAATTTCCTTCTATTTGTCTAAATGTGAATCCAGATAATATTACACTTCAGAATTACAAAAATCGGAGTTATAATTGTTATTCCGTCAAGTCAGTTTGTTTGAATACGTGTTTTGACAGGAAAAAGTTGTCCTTAAGTCTGTGAAACTTTTTTCTCTCTGGCAGCTTCCTGCAATGTTTAAAATTAGGCTTGTTTTGCAAACGATCGGGAACCGATTTTAGAAAAGGTTCTGAAATATATCTTCAGCTCACAAGTTGCTGGTCTGAAGCTATTTTTTAAATATTTTCTAAGCAACCTATTCAGAGATGTCATTGTACCTCTCGGGAGCACGTGGGACTTAAACTCCGGCCTCGTCGTTCGGTGTTAGGGACATTACCAGAATAACTCTCTAATGCCAACTTCAGACATGATTTGGAGATACCGGTGTTGGACTGGTGTGGACAAAGTTAAAAATCACATAACACCAGGTTATAGTCCAACAGGTTTATTTGAAGCACACGCTTTCCAGGCGCTGCCTCTTCATCAGGCGGTTATGGAGCAGGACCAGTAGATACAGAATTTACAGCAAAAGGGTTACCGTGTCACAGAGTTGTAATTATATATTAAACAAACTTAGATTACGTCTCGCATCTTTTAGGATGGGATATGCTGGTTTAGGTTCTTTAATATGTAAATTCGAGAACTCCTTTTAAATTACATGATGCCCTCTGGTTTTGGACTCCCCTACCTCGGGGGAAAGACCTTGCTATTTACCCTATCCAAGATTTGGAGATGCCGGTGTTGGACTGGGGTGTACAAAGTTAAAAATCACACCACCAGGTTGTAGTCCAACAGGTTTAATTGGAAGCACACTAGCTTTCGGAGCGACGCTCCTTCATCAGGTGATATCCTAACAGAATTTATAGCAAAAATTTACAGTGTGATGTAACTGAAATTATACATTGAAAAATTGATTGTTAAGCCTTTCATCTGTTAGAATATAGTGATAGTTTCACTTCTTTCATGTGTAAATCACAAAACCTTTTTTTAATTAAAAATTTGTATTCTCAGGTTAGCTGTTAACAATGGTGATAGCTAGACAATATGTTGAAGGTGTTGGCCCCTTGTGTTCTCTGTCTATGCCATGATGTTTAGATTGATTCTAATCTAAAAAGTGAGATAACGGAGTTTTACATAAATTCATGCAGTTTTTGAGCTCAGAGTTCTACATGAATGTATGCAGTGTTTGAGCAAAGTACAATGTAACCCTGTAAGCACAAATTCACCCCACAAAATATATGTGTGCATGTGGGTCTTTGTCTGTGTGTGTGTGTGTGTGTGTCTGTCTGGGTTGGGGGTTGTGAGTGTGTGTAGTGAGTGCAGAGTGTCTTAAGTCTGTGAGGGGGTGTATGTGTGAGTGTGGGAGTGTGTGTGTCTGTAAGGGTGTGTGTGGATGTCTGTGTGCGTGTCTGTGTGTGTCTGTGTGTATAGGAGTGCCTGTGTGTGTGAGAGAGTGTGTGTGTGTGTAGGAGTATCTGTTTGTGTGTATAGTGCAATGGTGGTCACCTGTAATGTGACATGAAGCCAGGGTCCCAGTTGAGGTCCTCCCTATGGGTACCGAACTTAGCTAACAGTCTCTGCTCGGCACTTTTCTCTGCTGCCTGTCCCGAAGTCCACCTTGGAGGATGGTCACCCAAAGGTCCGAGGCTGAATGTCCTAGCCCACTGAAGTGTTCCCCAACTGGGAGGGAACCCTCCTGTCTGTTGATTGTTGTGCGGTGCCCATTCATCAGTGGTTGTAGCCTTTGCTCGGTTTCCCCAATGTACCATGCCTCCGGGCATCTTTGCCTGCAACATATAAGATAGACAACGTTGGCTGAGTCATATGAGTACCTGCCATGTACAAGGTAGGAGGTGTCCCCACGCGTAATGGTGGTATCTATGTCCACATTCTGACACGTCTTGCAGCATCTACCATGACAGGGTTGTATGGAGTTGTCCTGAGAGCCGGGCAGCTTGCTACGAACAACGATCTGTTTGAGGTTTGGCAGTTGTTTAAAGGTAAGTAGTGAAGGTATGAGAAGGTCTTGGTGAGGTGCTCGTCCTCATTGATAATGTGTTGCAGGTCACGAAGAACATGGCGTAATTTTTCAGCTCCTGGGAAATACTGAACAATGAAGGGTACACTGTCGGTTGCAGCACATGTCTGTCTCCTGAGGAGGTCATTACGGTTCCTTGCTGTGGCACGTCGGAACTGGCAGTCGATGAGTTGAGCATCGTAACCCGTTCATGTGAGGGCATCCTTGAGTACTTCCAGGTGTCCATCACGTTCCTCCTCATCTGAACACACAGACGCGCACACAGACACCCACACACACCCTTACAGACACACACACTCCCACACTCACATATGCACCCCCTCACAGACTTAAGACACTCTGCACTCATTACACACACACATACACTTTCTCACGCTCACAACCCCCAACTCAGACAGACATACACACACACAGACAGACAAAGACCCTCATGCACACATATATTTTGTGGGGTAAATTTGTACTTGCAGGGTTACATTGTACTTTGCTCAAAAACTGCATACAATCATGTAGAACTCTGAGCTCAAAAACTGCATGAATTTATTTAAAACTCCGTTATCTCACTTTTTAGATTAGAATCAATCTAAACATCATGGCATGGACAGAGAACACAGGGGGCCAACACCTTCAACATATTGTCTAGCTATCACCATTGTTAACAGCTAACCCGAGAATTCTACTTTTTTAAAAAAAGGTTTTGTGATTTATACATGAAAGAAGTGAAACTATCACTGTATTCTAACAGATGAAAGGCTTAACAGACAATCAATTTTTCAATGCATAATTTTAGTTACATCACACTGTAAATTTTTGCGATAAATTCTATGTTAGGATTGAGCCCTCCACTATCACCTGATGAAGGAGCGTTGCTCCGAAAGCTAGTGTGCTTCCAATTAAACCTGTTGGACTATAACCTGGTGTTGTGTGATTTTTAACTTTGTATACCCTACCCAATCCCTTCATGATTTTCGAAAGTCATCCCTCAGCCTACGACGCTCCAAGGAAAATAGCCCTAGCCTATTCAGCCTCTCCCTGTACCTCAAATCCTCCAAGCCTGGTAATATCCTTGTAATTCTTTTCTGAACCCTTTCAAGTTTCACAACATTCTTCTTATAGCAGGGAGACCAGAATCGAACACAGTATTCCAAAAGTGGCCTAACCATTGTCCTGTACAGCCACGACATGACCTCCCAATACTCAATGCACTGACCAATAAAGGTAAGTATACCAAACATCATCTTTGTACTACAATGTTAAGGTTCCTTACTGAGGAAAGTATTGGGAAGACCATAGCAAAGGTCTCACATTACAGACAATCAAAATTACTCTCTCCAGAGACATTTTTGTCTTAATAAATGTATGGTGATATTCTGGTCCCTGTACACATTTTTCTATTTTATCTGTTTTCTATATTTTTAAAACTCTTCTGTGAAAATCCATGTCAAATTATCAGCTAAGTTGCAAACTGAAATGAACATGGTATTGTGATAAGTAGCAGGATGATCTGCAAAATGGCTAAAGATTTTCTCACCTCACTATCTCATTAAACGACAAGGAAACCAATCATATTGTTTCCTTTCCTTACTAGCTTACCACACATTATATACTCTTTTGACATATAAGTACACAATTATATTAATGAACAGATGAAGTAGAAAACTATAACTGAATCAACTAAGTAATGCAGCAATTAGAAGATTAATACTGCAAGTTCCTATCTCAAGACTGACTTTTGATGCAGATTTACTAAATAATCCATGACTAGTTTATCTTTTGCTGACTTCACCTGTGAAAATATATTTGAACAGAAACAATTTCAATTATTAACTTGCTTTCAATATGTAGAAAATTTTGCCATTATAATAATATAATTCAAAATATCAAGCACAACCTCAACTATATCATTGCATATTTGCAGTTTAAAAAGGTATTCTGCAAAATTTCTTCTCAAGATAATTGTGGTATAAATAATTGTCAATTTTCAAT
This sequence comes from Chiloscyllium punctatum, assembly GCF_047496795.1. NCBI lineage: Eukaryota > Metazoa > Chordata > Chondrichthyes > Orectolobiformes > Hemiscylliidae > Chiloscyllium > Chiloscyllium punctatum. The sequence goes on along the minus strand of NC_092746.1, from coordinate 84,429,699 downwards.
ATTATGCAACCGTTATTCTTTTCATAAGGTTTTGATGATAGAATCAGAAATGCTGAGAGCTTCAAATAGATCCAAATTCCTGGGTTTGCACTATTTTGTTATAGAGGGATCAACCTCAGCTTTTATCTTTTGTTATTTTTCCATCTTGCTGTTGTGCCTCCTTCGCATTGCCCAATTTAATGCAAACAGCTCTGTGTGGGTAGAGTTGAGGAACCGAACAGAGAAAAAAGGACCCTGATGAGTTGTGTACAGGTCTCTTTGCAGTAGTTAGGATGTGGGGCAGAAAGTAAATCAGGAGATAGAAAAAGCATGCAAGAAAGGCACTATTACATTAGTCATGGGGACTTCAATATCCTAGTGAACTAGTAAAACCAGGTTGATAGTGGATCTCAATAAAAGGAATTTGTGAAATGTCTCTGAGATGGTTTTTTGAAGTAGCTTGTAGTCGAGCCCACTGGAGAACACATAATTCTGGAATTGCTGATATGTAATGAGGCAGACTTGATTAGGGAGTTTAAGGTGCAGTGACATGACAGAATTCACCCTGTATTTCAATTGAGTAATGGTAATGACAAAGATGTGAGGAATAAGCTGGCCAGAGTTGATTGGAAAGGGAGCCTAGCAAGGAAGACATTGAAGCAGCAATGGAAGTGGTTTCTAGGGGTAGTTCAGGAGGCAGAAATTCATTCCAAGGAATAAGAAACATATTGAGGGGAGGATGAGACAACCATGGGTGACAAGGGAAGTTAGGGCCAGCATTAAAGCAAAAGAAAGAGGATACAATGCAGTTAAGATTAATTGGAAGCCAGAGGATTGGGAAGCCTATAATAACTAGCAAAGGATAATTTAAAAAGGCAATGTGAAGGTGGTGGTGGTGGAGGGGGAGTGGATGAAATATGAGGGTAGTCTAGCTAGTAATATAAGAATATTGAAAGACTATTTTTAGATATCAAATGATAGAAGAGGGGCAAGATCAGACACTGGATTGCTGGAAAATTAGGCTGGAGAAAGAGTAATAGGAACAAGGAAATGATCGAGGAACTGAAAAGCACTTTGTATCAAATTTCATGGTGTAAGACACCAGGGGCATACCAGAACTTGAACAGAGTCAGGGGAAAGAGGTGAGTGCAATAGCCATCACTAAGGAGAAGGTGCCAAGGAAGCTGAAAGGTGGAGAAATAATCTGAACCAGATGGACTACAGCACAGTTTCCAAAGGAGATTGCTGAGGAAATTGTGGAAGCATTGGCTGTGATATTTCAGAAATCAATCGAGTCAGGGAGAGTCCAAAAGGGCTAGAACATGGCTAATATAACACATCTGTTTAAGAAGAGAGGGTCACAGTATATAGGAAACTATAGGCCAATTAGTCCCACCTTGGTCATTGATAAGATTTTAGAGTCTATTATTAAGGATGAGTTTGCGGATTACTTGAAATTGCATGGTAAAAAAGGGCCAAGTTACTATGGCTTTGTTAAATCCATTATAATTGTTTGAGGAGGCAAGAAGTCAGTTTGACAGCAGAGAACCAGTGGACTTAATCTATTTGAATTTCCAGAAGGACTTTGACAAGCTGCCACATAACAGGCTGCTAAATAAGACAAGAGTCCATGATGTTCGATGCAAGAACTAGCTAAAGGATTGACTATCTGGCAGAAGAGAGAGAGTGGGGATAAATGGGTCTTTATCAGGATGGCAGCTAGTGACTAGTGGAGTTCTGCAGCAGTCCATGTTGGGACAATTACCATTCATGTTATACATTTATGATCTGGACGATAGAACTGAGGGAATTGTTGCTAAGTTTGTAGATGACTTAATGAAAGTGGAAGGAAAGACAGCATTGAGGAAGCGGGAAGGCTGCAGAAGGACTTGGACAGGCTAGGAGAGTGGGCTAAAAACTGGCAATACAAGATGGGAAAGTATGAGGTTACTCATTTTGGGAGGAAGAATAGAGGCGTAAACTATATTCTAAACAGGGAAAGGCGTCAGAAATCTGAAGCATAAGGGGTCATAGGAATTCTAGTTCAGGATTCACTTATGGTTAAAATGCAGATGGCAGTTAGGGATCTCCCACCCACAGCTTCCAACCTCATAGTCCGGGAACCCCGCACTGCCTGGTTCTACCTCATTCCCAAGATCCACAAGCCTGACCACCCTGGCCAACCCATTGTCTCAGCATGCTCCTGCCCCACTGAACTCATCTCTACTACCTCGACACTGTCCTATCCACCCTAGCCCAGAAACTCCCCACATACATTCGAGACACCACCCACGCCCTCCACCTCCTCCGAGACTTCCGTTTCCCCGGCCCCCAACGCCTCATCTTCACCATGGATATCCAATCCCTCTACACCTCCATCCGCCATGACCAGGGCCTCCAAGCCCTCCGTTTTTTCCTCTCCAGACGTCCCCAACAGTACCCTTCCACTGACACTCTCATTCGTTTGGCCGAACTGGTCCTCACCCTTAACAATTTCTCCTTTGAATCCTCCCACTTCCTCCAGACCAAAGGCGTAGCCATGGGCACACATATGGGCCCCAGCTATGCCTGTCTCTTTGTTGGCTATGTAGAACAGTTGATCTTCCGTAATTACACCAGCACCACTCCCCACCTCTTCCTCCACTACATTGATGACTGCATTGGCACCACCTCGTGCTCCCGCGAGGAGGTTGAGCAATTCATCAACTTCACCAAAACATTCCACCCTGACCTTAAATTTACCTGGACCATCTCTGACACCTCACTCCCCTTCCTGGACCTCTTCATCTCCATTAGTGACGACCGGCTTGACACTGACATTTTTTACAAACCCACTGACTCCCATAGCTACCTGGATTACACCTCTTCCCACCCTATCTCTTGCAAAAATGCCATCCCGTATTCCCAATTTCTCCGCCTCCACCGTATCTGCTCCCAGAAGGACCAGTTCCACCATAGAACACACTAGATGGCCTCCTTCTTTAGAGACCGCAATTTCCCTTCCCACGTGGTTAAAGATGCCCTCCAACACATCTCATCCACATCCCACACCTCCGCCCTCAGACCCCACCCCTCCAACCGTAATAAGGACAGAACGCCCCTGGTGCTCACCTTCCACCCTACAAACCTTCACATAAACCAAATCATCCGCCGACATTTCCGCCACCTCCAAAAAAGACCCCACCACCAGGGATATATTTCCCTCCCCACCCCTTTCCGCCTTCCGCAAAGACCGTTCCCTTCATGACTACCTGGTCAGGTCCACACCCCCCTACGACCCACCCTCCCATTCTGGCACTTTCCCCTGCCACCGCAGGAACTGTAAAACCTGTGCCCACACCTCCTCCCTCACCTCTATCCAAGGCCCTAAAGGAGTCTTCCACATCCATCAAAGTTTTACCTGCACATCCACTAATATCATTTATTGTATCCGTTGCTCCCGATGTGGTCTCCTCTACATTGGGGAGACTGGGCGCCTCCTAGCACAGCGCTTTAGGGAACATCTCCGAGACACCCGCACTAATCAACCAAACCGCCCTGTGGCCCAACATTTCAACTCCCCCTCCCACTCTGCAGAGGACATGGAGGTCCTGGGCCTCCTTCACTGCCACTCCCTCACCACCAGACGCCTGGAGGAAGAACGCCTCATCTTCCGCCTCGGAACACTTCAACCCCAGGGCATCAATGTGGACTTCAACAGCTTCCTCATTTCCCCTTCCCCCACCTCATCCTAGTTTCAAACTTCCAGCTCAGCACTGTCTCCTTGACTTGTCCGGACTTGTCCGACCTGCCTATCTCCTTTTCCACCTATCCACTCCACCCTCTCCTCCTTGACCTACCACCTTCATCTCCTCCCCCACTCACCCATTGTACTCTATGCTACTCTCTCCCCACCCCCACCCTCGTCTAGCTTATCTCTCCACGCTTCAGGCTCACTGCCTTTATTCCTGATGAAGGGCTTTTGCCCAAAACGTCGATTTCGCTGCTCGTTGGATGCTGCCTGAACTGCTGTGCTCTTCCAGCACCACTAATCCAGTATTTGGTTTCCAGCATCTGCAGTCATTGTTTTTACCTGGCAGTTAGGGAGGCAAGTGCAATTTTGCATTCATTTTGAAAGGGCTAGAATACAAGAGAAGGGATATACTGCTGAGGCTGTATAAGGTTCTGGTCAGACCACATTTAGAGTTTTGTGAGTAGTTTTGGGCTTCTGATCTAAGGAAAGTTGTGCTGGCCTTGGAGGGGGACCAAAGGAGATTTACAAGAATGATCTGACGACGAAGGGATGAACAGCAGTTAAAGATTCTGGGTCTCCATGGAGTTTTGAAGGATAAGGGGGGATCTCATTGAAACATTACAAAATACTGAGAGGTCTGGATAGAGGGACCATGGAGAAGATGTTTCCACTCATAGGACAGACTCGGGCCAGAGTGTACAGCACTAGAGTGGAACAACTCTTTAGAACTGAAATGGGAAAGAATATTTTCAGCCAGAATGGTGGTGAATTTGTGAAACTCAATGCCACAGAAGCCTGTGGGGGTCACGTCATTAACTTTATTCAAGACAGAGATATATATGTTACTGTTTAAGAAGAGCATCAACGTTTACAGAGAGCTGGCAGGAGAAATGGGTTGAGAAATGTATTGAGCATGATCAAATGGTGGAGCAGACTTGATGTGCCGAATGGATTAATTTGGCTCCTATATCTTATGCCCTTATTAAAAAGTATTGTAACTTGCTGTTGATGTTTGCCCAATTATTTGGAATTTTGTGTTGTGGCACGATAATGACTAAGAAATGGATTGAGATTTTATAGCTACCAAATAAAATGTTACTTGTTTTGCCTTTTTTTTTCTGATTCAAGGTGCAAGGAAACTGTGGAGATAATGTAAAATTAGAACCAAGACATTTCCTTTCCAAAGCTTGTCTTCTCACATTTTTGCCATATTTTAAAAATTGTAGAAATTACTATGTGAATACTTATTTCATAATAGTAATACTTCATTCTAGAAGTTTTCTCTATAATACATGATGTAACTGAGAGTAACATGCACCAGAGGTGCAATTCATTCCCTGCACTAAAAAAACCTGGAAACACTGAGCTGCAATTTATCTGATAAACAGAAAAATATTTTGTTACAGATCATTATAAAGGCTCAATTTGATGATTAAAAAGAAATATACGTACAAACTATTGAAACCAGCATATGATATGGCACATTTTGGTGATTGAACCTGGTTCTGACAATTTAAATCATTCACAGGTATCAAAATAGAATTTTTTTTTACTTATCAGAATCCTATAAATTGAGATGTTTGATAAGATTCTTCTGTGAGCACACTGCATACCCATCCAGTCACAAAGTTCTGCCTTGCCATAATCAGCTGGAACTATGGTGAAACTGAATGATCTAACTGAACGAATAAGGCAAAACACAGCAATTATTATAACTGGAGTGATAGTTTCCTGCATGTGAGATCAAAAAAGTCCTTTCTCAACAGGCAGACAGACATGTTTTCAATCAATTATGCCTTTCAGCAATGTAATGCTTGAAATGCCAGCTTTTGACAAGTGAATAAGTTTTGAAACTTCAAATATTTAAAAGGCATCACAAATAATCTGATTGTAAGTAATCATTGTGCATCACCTTTCACAGTGGAAATCTTGCATGTATTAATGTTTTATAATCGTGCCAAATTTGACTAGACTATCTAAGCCTGACTAAAGACCTTTTATTGGCAGTGACATAATAGAGACTCATCATCCTATTTGAATATTAAGGTCAAACTCGGATAGCATACATTATTCCCTTGCCTTCCACCAGTTCCTGGCCCATACTTCAAGAAAAACAACAGAGAAAATCTCATCAGACATAGCAGTCCAACTTTCATTACAAACAGCTCAGTACCTAGAGATACCTAAGATCCTAATGTAAAATAAAATGTACAATGCATAATAATACAATACTTAATTTGATGAACATCATAGTTTAAAATATTAATTATGGATTTCAGAACAATTAGATAGTAGTGTTTAACTAAATTGTTAACTTCTTGAACAATAAAATGAAATATGTATATATTTATAGTGTAATCAGATGGTTTAGTATTAAAATATTGAATAATTTCATTCAGTGAACAAACCCTATTTTAAGGTTAATTATTTTAACTTTTCCTCTTTAAAAGGAAGGATGCTTTTATAACTGGAGGTCTGTTTCCATTGGGGTTCCACAGGGCTTGGTGCTGGGACCCTTGCTATTTGGTGTACATTAATGATTTAGACTTAAATGTAGGGACTAGGAAATATGATCAAGATGTTTGCAGATGAAATTAAAAATGGGAGTGAATAATAAAGAGAATAGCTGTAAAATGCAGGAGAATATTAACAGGGCAGAACTGTCCTGAACAGTGTGAGGCAATGCACTTGGGGAGTACTAACAAGACAAGGTTTTAGGCTCTGAATGATAGGACCTTAGAAAGTACTGAAGATCAGAGGGACCTTGGTGTGTATACCTACAGATCCCTGAAGATGGTCATACAGTTAGATAAAAAAATCAAGAAAGCATATTGGATATTTGCCTTTATTAGCTTAAACAGAAATTACAAGAACAGGGTGGTTATACTGAAACTATGTAAAATGCAAGTTTGGCCACAACTGGAGCACTGTGTGCAGTTCTGCTCATTATATCATGATGCACTAAAGAGGATGCAGAGAAAATTTACCAAGGTGCTCCAAGGGCTGTTGGTTCTGAGCTCTGAGAAATGATTGGATCGGCTGTTTTTGTTTCTTTAGAGCAGCAAAGGCTCAGGACCTGATAGAGGTGTATAAGATTATAAGGGGCATAGATAGAGTAAAAGGAAGGCACTTTTTCCAATCATTAAGTGGTCAATAGCTAGGGGGATTTAAGGTATGAGGTAGAAGGCCAGGAGGACAGTTGAGGAGAATTTCCTTTCACCCAGAATATGGTGGGAGTTTGGACCTTATTGCCAGAAAGTGTGATTGAGTCATTAAGACTTGCAACATTTAAGAAGTATTTAGATATTCACTTGCATTGCTGTTGCTTCAAGAGCTATGGGCCAAGAGTTGGAAAATTGGATTTGTGTACTTAGATACTTGTTGACCATCACAGATATAATGGGCGGAATGTCCTCTTTCTGTGCTGCAAGCATCTAAGTGTCTACAAAAAAACAATTTGCTGAATTTTACGCAATTTCTGTACCTATCATATTCAGCAGAAATAGGTTTTCACTCTATTTGGACTTCATCCTGAAATGCTTTGAGTACCAGGACAGTATTACATATATAATAAAAGAGAAAGTAATGGAAATATTCAACAGATTAAGCAGCATCTTTGATGAGGGAAATAATAGACATTTCAAGTGCATGACCTTTTCTTAAAGATGTAACAAGCTTTAAGCAAGTGAAAAGGGGTAAAAGTTATATTTATTTTTGTTTTCTGTAATCTTGAATGTCAACCCAGAAGTTATTGATTATTTATTTGTTCATGGGATGTGGGCATTGTTGGCAAGTCTAAAATTTATACCCATTCCTAATTGTCCACGGCAATTAAGGCTGTAGGTCTGGAGTCAAATGTAAGTCAGACTAGTTGAGGATGGCAGATTTCCTTCTCTAAATGACATAATTGAACCAGATGGGCTTTTAAGGACAATAGATAATGATTAGAAATTTGTTAGGCTAGCTTTTTAATGCCATAATTCTATTGATTTCAAATTTCACCATCTGCTATAGTTGGATCTGAACTCATGTTCCCAAAACATTAGGCTGGAGTTCTGGATTGTTCATCCAGTGATATTAGTACACCACCAGAAGCTCCCTTGAAAGGAACAAATACATTTATGTATAGAAGGTGAGGACTGCAGATGCTGGAGATCAGAGTCGAGAGTGGGGTGCTGGAAAAGCACAGCAGGTCAGGGAGTGTCCGAGGAGCAGGAGAATCGATGTTTCGGGCAAGATCCCTTCATCAGGATTGAGCTCATTCAGCTCCAACAGTGCACAAGAAGCCCAAGACCATCTAAACAAAACAACAAATCCACACATGGATTGACATGAAGGTTTTAGGGAGTTTGTGAATATGGTTTTGAGAATGGGTCCAGGCTTGTGGGAAAAGCTGAGACTGTTATCCTTAAAGGAGAAGTTTAAGAGGAAATCTAAGCCTGAAATTCAAAATCAAGAAGAGACTAGACAGAAGAGGTAGGGAAAATCTGATCCCCTTGGTAGAATGTCAATAAGAACACCTTAGGATTTGAACTTCACTGTCAAGACCAGAATTTATTTCCCAATCCTAAAAATAGAAAAAAGTAATGACCTACTCTCTCGAACTACTGCAATTTATGTGGTGTAGGTATGTATTCCCATTGTGCTGTTAGGAAATGTTCCTGTGTTTTCACCCAGCAACAGTGAAGGAATAGCAATTGTTCCAAATCAAGGATATATAGCCTGGCTGAGAACTTCAGTGATGAAAACTTCAACTGGTGTTCCCATGCATCTGCTGTCCATTTCTTTTTGTGGTAGAGGTTGCCGTTTGGAAGGGGCTGTTGAAGGAGCCTTGACAAATTGCTGCAGTGCATTTTATAAAGAATACACACTTCTGTTACTGTGCATTGGTGGTGAAAGCTTATGGCATTGAGATAAAGGATTAGCTATGCATGTATTGAACAAGTTCAATGGGCTGAATGGTCTGTTCTGCTCGTATTTTCTACATTTTAGTGTTTCTACTTGGTTGTTGATGGCTAAATCAATTGTACATCATATCATTTTAAGCCTGCGTTCCATAGACTTAAGGGGGTGGAGATGAGGGCTGTATGGTGGTGGTGGTGGTGGTGGGGTAGGGGACAAGGAATTGGCCTAGGAAAGACAGACTAACAGCTTGTTGAGGATTAGTTTAACAAATTTGAGAGTGAGGGTGCAGGCAAGTAAACCAACAGGTGCAGAAATGTTGTGGTGAGTGAAGGACAAAAGGCTAGGTAGTGCCAATTTCAAAAGCTCAGTTCAACTGTGGAATAGACTTTCCCACCTCAGTTCATAATGCTTGCAAGTCTTGTGACATCTGCAAATCTTGGAACAATGTTATAGTGAGGCCTAGGTCATTAATGTATATCAAGATCTTGGTACTGATTACTGGAAAATTTCACAATATATCTTCCTCCTGTCCAAATGGCATTTTATTAACTGCCTTTAGTACTTCTATGTATACTACATCAACCACATTGCCCTTGTGAATCCTCTCCATTCATCAAAGAAGCTAATCAAATTAGTAAAACACGATTTGCCTTTAAGAAATAACTGCTGGCTTCCAATAATTAATTCAGTTAAAAATCACACAACACCAGTCCAACAGGTTTAGTTGGAAGTACAGTACTAGCTTTTGGAGTGCTGCTCCTTCATCAGGTAGCTGTGGAGCAGGATGATAAGACACAGAATTTATAGCAAAAGATCACATTGTCATGCAACTGAAATGATATATTGAACAAACCTAGATTGCTGTTAAGTCTTTCATCTTTTAGAATGGTTTGCAGGTTTTGGTTCATTAATATGTAAATCCCAGAACTTCTTTTAAGTCACATTCTCGAGATACCTTAAGGTTTTATTAAAAAAGATGATATATCAGCTTAGACAATGAAGGAGTAGCATTCTGTAAACTAGTACTTCCAAATAAACTTGTTGGGACTATAATCTGGTGTTGTGTGATTTTTAACTTTGTCCACCCCAATCTAACACCAGCATCTCCACATAATAATTAATTCACATTTGTCCAAGCTCTGCTGTATCCACTCTATTACATAATACCAGATCCAGTAATGGTTTCTTCTTTTTCTTACTGAAAATAAGGCTATTTGTCATTTCTTTAAAAAGTCCCATTTTATTCTGTAAAGAAATTACATTATTATATTGCATTATGTTCTTTCTAATTCTGTACCTTTTTAAACAACACTCTTGAAAAACATCAAATTCACTTAAAATACTTGGGCTGCAGCCGTTTCATGGTTGTTGGTGATTACAGCACTGAAACATGAAGTTCGTTTTTTCAGTAAATACTTTTTTTATATATGCTATCACTGTTTTGCATGTTTATGTTTAGGTATATGCAATTATACTATTTTATTTCATTGCTTGCTAGTGAAAAAAAGTCACAGGAAATAGCTTAAGTTGATCCATGTCCAGAGTTTTTCTACTGTGTTAATAAACGTTGATGTCAGTAAACAGATGTCAGATCTTTTATACTTTAGACAGTCTGAAGCTGTCTTAGACAATAAACCATGACTAGCTGTTTAGGTAGCTGGTACTTACTTGAGAATATTTATAGTCCAAAGGTTTTGTCTGGACAAAGCTTTGAATATGTATACTCCTCTGTTTGGCCATTGTCAGCACGGCATAATTTTTGTGTTGTTTTAATGGAATTAAATTAAGTTCAATTATTTACTAAAATGTTTAATGTCTATAACTCAGCAAGGTCAGAGATTAGCTATAATTCATATTATGGTTTCCCATAAACAATAATAGTTTGCATTAACGCAGACCCATTTAGATACAAAAATCCCAAGACATTTTAAAATAGAAATCAATGAGATAACAGACCCTGAGCTATGGAACATGAAATTAGGAGGGATTCAAAGCTGGGTAATTGAAAGTGATGTAGAGAAGCCATTCAAAATAGAGAGAATAATGGAGAGGCAAATACCCTTAAGGAGGATTTCTTAATGAGGAAAGTCAAGGACTCTTTTTTTTCATTCATTCACGAATGTGGGCATCTCTGGCTAGGCCAGCATTTGTTGCCCATCCCTAATTGCCCATCTGGCAATTACTAATCAACCACATTGCTGTGAATCTGGAGCCACATGTAGGCCAGATCAGGTAAGAATGACAGATTTCCTTCCTAAAAAGATATTAGTGAATAAGCTTGATTTTTCTGACAGTTGATGATGGCTTCATGGTCATCATTAGACCCTTAATTCCAGATTCTTTAATGTATTCAAATTCCACAATCAAACATGGCAAAATTTGAATCTGGGTCCCAGAACATTACTGAGTTTCTGAATTAATTGTCTAGCAATAATACCAGTAGGCTATTGCCTCTCCTGAAGGTATTTCCATCAATGGCAGAGCAAGGAAAGGGTCATTTGCAGAAGACTGAAGTCATAGGTCTAAGTGAACATAGAAAGTTGGAGTAGGAGTAGGCCTGAGCTTACTCCGCCATTCAATATGATCTCGGCTAATTACCCAATTTCTGCTCTCTCCACATACCCTTTGATCCCTTTAGCCCTAAGAACAATATCTAACTCTTTCTGTTTTGGCCTGAACTGCTTTCTGTGACACAGAATTCATTCTCTGGGTGAAGAAATGTGGTCTCATCTCAAACCTAAATGATCTAGCCTTTATCCTTAGACTGCTTCCAGGATTCTGGAAAGTTACATGGAAGGATATATGACTGGAAACAGTTGTGAGGTTAGAGTGGGATGAATGTATGGAGAACTCTGAAACAAGGAAGATTTTAAATTAATGCATTGAGACAAAGAATCAATGTATGCCAGCAATGATGAGGATAGTCTGCTTGTGCACAAGTTCAGGTATTTGCCTTTAGGTACAAAATAATGCTAGTCTATACTAGCTTAAAATGAAAATGTTTTTACAACTGGGAGGTGATCATTCACCTGGCTAATGAGATGAATAGGTGGACTCATCTCCTATGAAACGGATACTGCTATTGTTGGAAAATAGAAATCTTTTATTCTTGGACTTCTAGGATTCCTGCTAATCTGAAAAATTATAATGCTCTGCCTTGTTTCTATTGATAGAGCAGAGTAAAACTGAATGCAGCTCCTTGAGCCTGTTGCACTATTAAATTAAATCACTGCTAATTTGAAGCTGAACTCCAGTTATCTGTCTTTGCTCAATATCTCTTCATACTTAACAAATTAAAAATCTAATTTCTATTGATACTTTTGAGGTATAAGTTTTAGATTTTCACTAACCTTTGTGTGAAAACATGCTTTTTGATTTCACTTCTTTTCAGCTTAGTTCTAACTTTTAGATATTTAGATTTTTGTTCCAAAATTCTTCATCAGAAGAAAAATGTCTCTGTATTTTTAAAATATTCATACTTGGGATGTGAGCATTACTGGCAAGACTTGCAGTTATTGTGCATTGCTAGATAGCCTACTTCTTAAAAACTGAGTAGCACTTTGGTACAATATCAACTGCAGAGGGCAGGTAAGAATTAATCCTCTTGATGAAGAACTGGACTCACACATAAATCAGATTGGTTAAGGATAACAGACTTCTATCCTTAAAGAAAGTCAGTGAACCTGTTGAGCTTTTAATAACAATTCAACAGTTCCATAGCCAGCTTTTCTTAAACACTGTTTTCTTCAAACAGAATTTTGTTCTTCAAATTCCTATAGTGGGATTTAAACTCACATTCTCTGGATTATTACGCCAAGCCCCTGAGTTAGCAGTTCTATGACAGGACTACTGTACACCTGACTATCAATTCTCTTAACTATTTTGCATACTACTATTATATTATTCTTCAAAATTCCATATTGAAGGGAATATAGCTGAGATCTCCTTACAAGTTTGTTTCTCAACTTCCCTCTGACTATTGGGGGGGGTCTATAATGCAATCCCAATTGTATGGGCTGATTAGAGAAGCTTCGTTTTTTTTTTAAATTTTTAAATTCCAACCTCCTTGATATAAAGGCCAAAACACTATTCAATCCAGCTGGTATACAGCTTAGGATGCAGAGGGAATCTATCATTGTAATAACAGAAGCTCTCATCACAATACTTAAATGCTACTTTAAGGTCAGACGGGTGCCAGAGAACAGGAAGACTGCAAATGTTCCACACCTATATTTCAATTGTGACATGGGGGGGAATCATAGATCTCTCTGCGCCAAAAAATACTAATGTCTGCCTCAATATATTGCTTTTACTTTCTTTCTCCCAGTGAACAAATTTACATTATCCTACATGATACTCCATTTGCCAATTGTTTGACCCACTTACTTCATCTTTCTAAATTCCTTTGTAAACTGTTCATGTATGCTTGACAACTTTCTTTTTGTACCTGTCCTTTGTTATCAACAAATTTAGCTACCATATAGTTGGTCTTGTTATCCAAGTAATTGATATAGATTGTAAGTACTCGAGGGCACACGACTAATCCTTGTGACATTCCAATAGTTATTCTTTGCCAATCTGAAAATGACCCATTTATCCCTATACTGATTCTCTGCATCTCTTGTCCTCTCCTCTCAGATGAATGCAAGAGGTTCTTTGGGACTACCTTTCAGAACACCAGAGGAGTTATCCTCAGTGTTCTGCACAATATTTATGCCTCAGTCAACAACATAAAAACAGATTATCTGGTCATCACCACATTGCTGTCTGTCAGAACCTGCTGCATGCAAAGTAGCTCCTGCATTTTATCCATGACATTATTGATTATACTTACAAAGTACCTCATTTCCTGTAAAATTATTTTGGATGTCTAATAATCATGAAAGGCAATATTGAAATGCAAGATCTACTTTTCATATTTCTGCTGTTCCACAATGGGAAGAGGGATAAACTACAATTTTGCTGAAGAAGGGTCACTGGAGAAATAAGAAAGGGATGATCACCTTATTGGAATTGTATTATAGACCCCCTAATAGTCAGAGGGAAATTGAGAAACAAACTTGTAAGGAGATCTCAGCTATCTGTAAGAATAATAGGGTAGTTATGGTAGGGGATTTTAACTTTCCAGACATCGACTGGGACTGCCATAGTGTTAAAGGTTTAGGTGGAGAGGAATTTCTTAAGTGCATGCAAGACAATTTTCTGATTCAGTATGCGGATGTACCTACTACTCTTGACCTACTCTTGGGAAATGAGGCAGGGCAGGTGACTGAGGTGTCAGTGGGGGAGCACTTTGGGGCCAGCGACCATAATTCTATTCGTTTTTAAATTGTGATGGAAAAGGATATACCAGACCTAAAAGTTGAAGTTCTAAATTGGAGAAAGGCCAATTTTGATGGTATTAGGCAAGAACTTTCAAAAGCTGATTGGAGGCAGATGTTTGCAGGTAAAGGGACGGCTGGAAAATGGGAAGCCTTCAGAAATGAGATAACAAGAATCCAGAGAAAGTATATTCCTGTCAGGTTGAAAGGGAAGGCTGGTAGGTATAGGGGATGCTGGATGACTAAAGAAATTGAGGGTTTGGTTAAGAAAAAGAAGGAAGCATATGTCAGGTGTAGACAGGATAGGTCGAGTGAATCCTTAGAAGAGTATAAAGGAAGTAGGAGTATACTTAAGAGGGAAATCAGGAAGGCAAAAAGGGGACATGAGATAGCTTTGGCAAAAAGGGTTAAGGAGAATCCAAAGAGTTTTTACAAATATATTAAGGACAAAAGGATTACTAGGGAGAGAATGGGGCCCCTCAAAGATCATCAAGGCAGCCTTTGTGTGGAGCCACAGAAAATGGGGGAGATACTAAATGTATATTTTGCATCAGTATTTACTGTGGGAAAGAAACATAGACTGTAGGGAAATAGATGGTGACATCTTGCAAAATGTCCAGATTACAGAGGAGGAAGTGCTGGATGTCTTGAAACGGTTAAAGGTGGATAAATCCCCAGGACCTGATCAGGTGTACCGAGAAATCTGTGGGAAACTAGAGAAGTGATTGCTGGGCCTCTTGCTGAGATATTTGTATCATCGATAGTGACAGGTGAGGTGCTGGAAGACTGGAGGTTGGCAAATGTGTTGCCACTGTGTAAGAAGGGCGATAAAGACAAGCCAGGGAACTATAGACTGGTGAGCCTGACCTCAGTGGTGGGCAGGTTGTTGGAGGGAATCCTGAGGGACAGGATGCACATGTATTTGGAAAGGCAAGGACTGATTAGGGATAGTCACCATGGCTTTGTGTGTGTGAAATCATGTCTCACCAACATGATTGAGTTCTTTGAAGAAGTAACAAAGAAGATTGTTGAGGGCAGAGCAGTAGATATGATCTACATGGACTTCAGTAAGGCATTCGACAAGGTTCCCCATGGGAGACTGATTAGCAAGGTTAGATCTCATGGAAAAAAGGAAGAACTAGCCATTTGGATACAGAACTGATTCAAAGGTAGAAGACAGAGGGTAGTGGTGGAGGGTTGTTTTTCAGACTGGAGTGCCACAAGGATCGGTGCTGGGTTCTCTACATTTTGTCATTTACTTAAATGATTTGGATGCGAGCATAAGAGGTACAGTTAGTAAGTTTGCAGATGACACCAAAATTGGAGGTGTAGTGGACAGCGAAGAGGGTTACCTCGGATTACAACTGGATCTGGATAGGCCAACGGGCTGAGCAGTGGCAGATGGAGTTTAATTCAGATAATTGCGAGGTGCTGCATTTTGAGAAAGCAAATCTTAGCAGGACTTATACACTTAATGGTAAGGTCCTAGGGAGTGTTGCTGAACAAAGAGACCTTGGAGTGCAAGTTCATAGCTCCTTGAAAGTGGAGTCGCAGGTAGATAGGATAGTGAAGAAGGCGTTTGGTATGCTTTCCTTTATTGGTCAGAGTATTGAGTACAGGAGTTGGGAGGTCATGTTGCAGTTGTACAGGACATTGATTAGGCCACTGTTGGAATATTGCGTGCAATTCTGGTTTAATTCCTATAGGAAAAATGTTATGAAACTTGAAAGGGTTCAGAAAAGATTTACAAGGATGTTGTCAGGGTTGGAGGATTTGAGCTACAGGGAGAGGCTGAACAGGCTGGGGCTGTTTTCCCTGGAGCGACGGAGGCTGAGGGGTGACCTTATAGAGGTTTACAAAATTATGAGGGGCATGGATAGGATAAATAGGCAAAGTCTTTTCCCTGGGATCGGAGAGTCCAGAACTAGAGGGCATAGGTTTAGGGTGAGAGGGGAAAGATATAAAAGAGCCCTAAGGGGCAACTTTTTCACGCAGAGGGTGGTACGTGTATGGAATGAGCTGCCAGAGGATGTGGTGGAGGCTGGTACAATTGGAACATTTAAGAGGCATTTGGGTAGGTATATGAATAGGATGGGTTTGGAGGGATATGGGCCAGGTGCTGGCAGGTCGGACTAGATTGGGTTGGGATATCTGGTCGGCGTGGACAGGTTGGACCGAAGGGTCTGTTTCCATGCCATACATCTATGACTCTATGATGCTATGACTCAAAACGTTAACTCTGCTTTCTTTCCACAAAGGAGAAAGTGAGGACTGCAGATGCTGGAGATCAGAGCTGAAAATATGTTGATGGAAAAGCACAGCAGCACTTTTCCAGCCACACATTTTCAGCTCTTTCTTTCCACAAAGGCTGCCAGACCTACTGAGTTTCTTGAGCAATTCCTGTTTCAGATTTCCAGCATCCGCAGTGTTTTTGTTTCATTCTGGGATGAGTGATGCATAAACAACTAGAATCCATTGTCAAGGTTAAAATTAATTCTCATTTGGAGAATTGGAAGCTAATGTAATTCTGAGGCAGTCAATTTTTATACCTTCTACATCGGTTGCCTGGGCTAGTCAGGTGATCACAGAAGCTATTTTAGGTTAGCAATGTTCTTTTGAAAATATAATTTTTACTTCATGAAATTCTCACATAATGAAAGTTGAATATTGATAGTGCATTTTCACTTCCATCAAAACATTACATATAAATAACGTGTACTTGGTTATAAAGAGTACACTTTTAAAGTTTGTAGTTGACCAAAAACTAGCCAGTCACTAAGACAGCAAGATAGAAACAAACTTCTGAAGGATATTAACAGACCGTTTAAATAAGCAAAAAAATGACATGCAATGTAATGGTAAAAGGAAAGTGATGCACATTTTGAAGAAACAGTTTGGAGTGGCAATATAAATAATACAGAAGTAAATCTTCAGCCTTTGTCAATAGCACTGCCTCTCATTGAGTCACACATTCAGAAGCTCAATATCACTGACATTCATCCTTTTATATCAGCCAGGTCTCACTAATTGGACCAGATTAACAGCTCCATTTAGGGAACTCTTATTCTATGATGTCCAGCTGGCTGACCTTGTTCCAATCTCTACAAATACGATGTTGTGGAGCTGCACAAGTAGAGGAATGGAAGATGTATTTTCACAAATCTCAGAAGGTGGCATAGTAAGTTGAAAAACTGGTTAAGAGAGTGCAGCAGATACTTGGCTTTCTATATAAAGTAACCGAGTACAAAATGAAAAGAAGTAGGTTATTCTAAATTGCATCCAACTCTCTGGTTCGACATTATATCAGACTGATTTCCAGAAGCTGGGACTATTTCTGGGTCAGAATGTAGAAACAATAGGTTGCCCATTAATTGATTGTAAACACAGGTTATCTATTCAATTTGGGAGTGGGGAAGTATATGGGTGGTTTTGAAGCTAAAGGGTCAATCTGAGCCCTTCCAATTTGAGAAGAGCAGCAGGCACGATTGGCAGGTAAGTAACAGAGAGGGAATTTCAACAAGGAGCACACTTGCTTTGACATTTTGTATTTATAATTATTAAATAAATTCAGCAATCAGTACATCACTGTGGGAATGAGCCTGGCAATTCCACCTACATTGTGGCTTGTGGTTGCTCAAACACATCAGCAAGCGCAACACTAGGCCAGCCTGAAGCTGCTGACGGATGACTGCCTCATAATCTGATGTGCGAAACGGGAGGCCATTGAAAATTCTGTCAACCTCCTTTAAATGGTGTTTATAAGGCCAGTTGAATACTCACTTTGTGGAAACTGATGGCCCTGCTGGCCACTATTCCAACTCAAAAAAATATCTGAGGTAAAAAATCCTGCCATTTTATATAATTTGGCACTAGATTTTAATAGGGATGTCAAGACTCTGAAAAGAGTACAGAGGAGTTCTACCAGATGGCATCAAGGAATGAGAGATTTCTGTCAGGTCAAGAGAGTAGACAAACTGGAATTGATCTTCCGTCAGTGAAAGTTAAGGATAGCTCTAACAGACTTACTCCATATTTTGAAGAATTTGCTTAGGCATTTACAGTAAAGAGAAATTGTTTCCTCAGCAAGTGGATTGTTAACCATATTTCATTGATCTATAAGAATTGACAGAGATACAGAGGAGTCGAGAATGTGCTGCTGGAAAAGCACTAGGCTACAGTTCAAGAGGGCGGTGCCGAGTTGGAAGCTTGGGACTGGGATAAGGAGGAGGGAGGAGAAATGAAGAAACTGGTGAAATCCACATTAATCCCGTGTGGTTATAAGGTCCTAACGCAGAAGATGAGACGTTCTTCCTCCAGGCGTTGGGTGGTAAGGGTTTGGTGATGGAAGAGGCCTATGACCTGCATGTCCTTGGTGGAGTGGGAGGGGCAGTTAAGTGCTCAGCCACAGGGTGGTGGGGTTGGTTGGTGTGAGTGTCCCAGAGATGTTCTCTGAAATGATCTGCAAGTTGGCGTCCTGTGTCCCCGATATAGAGGAGACCACATCGGGTGCAACGCACCGCCCGATTCTATCCTACCAAAGATTCGCAAACTTGACTTCCCCAGTTGACCCAATGTCTCAGCCTGCTCCTGTCCCATTGTCCCATCCCTGCAAACCTCGACACCGTCCTTTCCCCCTTAGTCCAGCAACTCCCCACCTATATTCCCTTCACCTCCTCCAAGATTTTCATTTCCCTGGCACCCTACGCCTTATCTTCACCATGGACATCCAGTCCCTGTACACATCTGTCCGCCAAGACAAAAGCCTCCAAGCCCTCCCTTTCTTCCTCTCTTGCAATCCCAACCAGTACCCTTCCACTGACCTCCTCATCCGCCTGGCAGAACTGGTCCTCACCCTTAACAACTTCTCCTTCAAATCTTCGTCCTTTCTCCAAACCAAAGGGGTAGCCATGGGCACCCATCTGGGCCCCAGCTATGCCTATCTCTTAGTCAGGTATGTGGAACAGTCCATCTTTCACAGCGACACCAGCACCATCACCCACCTTTTCTTCCGCTACATCAAGGACTGTATCGGTGCTACCTCGGAGATGGAACAGTTCACCAACTTCATTAACACCTTTCACCCTGACCTCAAATTCACCTGGACCAATATGTCTCTCCAGCGACTGACTAACTACAAACATCTACTACAAACTCATGGACTCCCACAGCCAACTAGACGACATCTCCTCCCACCCTGCCTCCTATAAAAATGCCATCCATTATTCCCAACTCCTTCATCTTCACTGCAATTGTTCCAAGAATAACCAGTTCCACTATAGAAAATTCCAGGTGGCCTCCTTCTTCAAAGACCACAATTTCTCCTCCCACATGGTCAACAATGCTCTCCAGCACATCTCCTCTGCCCTTTGCCCTTTAACCTCACCCCTCCCAAAGCAACAAGGACAGAACCCGCTTGGTCCTCACCTTCCACCCCACCAACCTCCATATACATAGAGTCATAGAAATGTACAGCATAGAAACAGACCCTTCGGTCCAACCTGTCCACGCTGACCAGATATCCCAACCCAATCTGGTCCGACCTGCCAGCACCTGGCCCATATCCCTCCAAACCCTTCCTATTCATATACCTATCCAAATTCCTCTTAAATGTTGCAATTGTATCAGCCTCCACCACATCCTCTGGCAGCTCATTCCATACATGTACCACCCTCTGCGTGAAAAAGTTGCCCCTTAGGTCTCTTTTATATCTTTCCCCTCTCATCCTAACCTATACCGTCTAGTTCTGGACGACCCCACCCCAGGAAAAAGACTTTGTTTGTTTATCCTATCCATGCCCCTCATAATTTTGTAAACCTCTATAAGGTCACCCATCAGTCTCTGATGCTCCAGAGAAAGTAGCCCCAGCCTGTTCAGCCTCTTCCCATAGCTCAAATCCTCCAACCCTGGCAACATCCTTGTAAATTTTTTCTGAACCCTTTCAGGTTTCACAACATCTTTCTGATAGGAAGGAGACCAGAATTGCATGCAATATTCCAACAGTGGCCTAACCAGTGGCAGTGGCTGCAACATAACCTTCCAACTCCTGTACTCAGTACTCTGACCAATAAAGAAAAGCATACCAAACACCTTCTTCACTATCCTATCTACCTGCGACTCCACTTTCGAGGAGCTATGAACTTGCACTCCAAGGTCTCTTTGTTCAGCAACACTCCCTAGGACCTTACCATTAAGTGTATAAGTCCTGCTAAGATTTGCTTTCCCAAAATGCAGCACCTCGCGTTTATCTGAATTGAACTCCATCTGCCACTTCTCAGCCCATTGGCCCATCTGGTCAAGATCCTGTTGTAATCTGAGGTAACCTTCTTCACTGTCCACTACACCTCCAAATTTGGTGTCATCTGCAAACTTACTAACTGTACCTCTTATGCTCACATCCAAATCATTTATGTAAATGACAAAAAGTAGAGAACCCAGCACCGATCCTTGTGGCACTCCACTGGTTACAGGCCTCCAGTCTGAAAAACAACCCTCTGCCACCACCCTCTGTCTTCTACCTTTGAGCCAATTCTGTATCCAAATGGCTAGTTCTCCATTTTTCTGTGAGATCTTCTAACCTTGCTAACCAGTCTCCCATGGGGAACCTTGTCTGAATACCTTAGTGAACTCATATAGATCACATCTACCGCTCTGCCCTCAACAATCCTCTTTGTTACTTCTTCAAAAAACTCAATCAAGTTTGTGAGACATGATTTCCCATGCACAAAGTCATGCTGATTATCCCTAATCAGTCCTTGCCTTTCCAAATACATGTATATCCTGTCCCTCAGGATTCCCTCCAACAACTTAATTCACTAAAGGCTTGTCTTTACCACCCTTCTTAAACAGTTGCACCACGTTTGCCAATCTCCAGTCTTCCGGCACCTCACCCGTCACTATCGATGATACAAATATCTCAGCAAGAGGCCCAGCAATCACATCTCCAGCTTCCCACAGAGTTCTCGGTACACCTGATCAGGTCCTGGGAATTTATTCACCGTTATGCATTTCAAGACATCCAGCACTTCCTCCTCTGTAATATAGACATTTTGCAAGGTGTCACCATTTATTTCGCTACTTTCTATATCTTCCATATCCTTTTCCACAGTAAATACTGATGCAAAATACTCGTTTAGTATCTCCCCATTTTCTGCAGCTCCACACAAAGGCCGCCTTGCTGATCTTTGAAGAACACTATTCTCTCCCTAGTTACTCTTTTGTCCGTAATATATTTGTGAAATCCCTCTGGATTCTCCTTAACTCTATTTGCCAAAGCTATTTCATGTCCACTTTTTGCCCTCCTGATTTCCCTCTTAAGTATACTCCTAATGCCTTAAACTCTTCTAAGGATTCACTGATTCCTGATGAAGGGCTTTTGCCTGAAATGTCGATTTTCCTGCTCTTCAGATGCTGCTTGACCTGCTGTGCTTTTCCAGCACCACTCTCATCTAAACTCTGGTTTCCAGCTTCTGCAGTCCTCACTTTTGCCTCAGGATTCACTTGATCTATCCTGTCTGTACTTACACATGCTTCCTTCTTTTTCTTAACCAAACCCTCAAATTCTTTAGTCATCCAGCATTCCCTATACCTACCAGCCTTTCCTTTCACCGTAACAGGAATATACTTTCCCTGAATTATCATTACCTCATTTCTGAAGGATTCGCATTTTCCAGCCGTTCCTTTACCTGCGAACATTTGCCCCCAATCAGCTTTTGAAAGTTCTTGCCTAATACTGTCAAAATTGGCCTTTCTCCAATTTTGAACTTCAACTTTTAGATCTGGTCTATCCTTTTCCATCGCTATTTTAAATCTGATAGAATTATGGTGGCTAGCCCCAAATTGCCCCCCCAGTCACCTGCCCTGCCTTATTTCCCAAGAGTAGATCAAGCTTTGCACCTTCTCTAGTAGGTACATCCACATACTGAATCAGAAAATTTTCTTGTAAACACTTAACAAATTCCTCTCCATCTAAACCCTTAACACTATGGCACATCGCATCATCCTCTGCCACTTCTGCCACCTACAAACAGACCCCAACATGAGGGATATATTTCCCTCCCTCCCCACCCTATCAATGTTTCAGAGACCATTCCCTCCGCGACTCCCTTGTCAGATCCATGTCACCCCCGCCAGCCCTCACTCAACGCCCGGCACATTCCCTTGCCACCACAGGAAGTGCAAAACCTGCGCCCACACCTCCCCCCTCACCTCCAACCTAGGCCCCAAAGGATCCTTCCACATCCGACAGAAATTTATCTGTACCTCCATATCATCTACTGTCTCTTTTGCACCCAATGTGGTCTACTCTACATTGGGGAGACAGGACGCCAACTTGCAGATCATTTCAGCGAACATCTCTGGGACATCCACACCAACCAACCCACTGCCCCCTGGCTGAACACTTCAACTCCCCCTCCCACTCCACCATGCAGGTCCTGGGTCTCCTCCATCGCCAAACCCTAACCACCCAATGCCTGGAGGAAGAACGCCTCATCTTCCGAGTTGCAATCCTGCAAACACACAGGATTAATGTGGATTTCACAAATTTCCTAATTTCCCCTTCCCCCTCCCCCCACCCCCCCATCCCAATGCCAAGCCTCCAACTCGGCACTGCCCTCTTGACCTGTCCATCGCTTTTCTCATCTATCCGCTCCACCCTTCTTTCCAACCTATCAGCTTCTCCCCCACCTTCATCTATCTATTGCATTCTCAGCTACCTTCACCCCAGCTCAACCCCCTCTTCCCATTTGTCTCTCAGCTGGTTGGCCCACAAGCCTCATTCCTGATGAAGGGCTTATGCCTGAAACGTCAATTCTCCTGCTCCTTGGATGCTGCCTGACATGCTGTGCTTTTCCAGCACCGCACCCTTGACTCTGATCTCCAGCATCTGCAGTCCTCACTTTCTCCTAGAAATACAGAGGAACAATGAAGAGAAATCTCTTCACGCAGAAAGTTCTTAAGATCCAAAATACACACTTGACAAGAGTGTGGAATCAGATTACATAACTGCTTTCAAATACATGTATTTAAGGAGGTCTCATTTGCAGGGTGATTTGGAATAGCTCACTTCCTTCAAATAGCTGCCATAGGCTGTGCTGTAACATTCTATTTTTGTGTCTGTGCAGTAGCTGTCAGTAATGTGCATATGGACACTTAATCCATTTGCTCCGTCACAGCTCTTAATCTCTCACCACAATATGAACATATTGTCTTTCTCAGATTCAAAGAGGATGACCTCATAATTCTCCACATTTTCCCATGCAGTTCATATGCTTTAAATATAGGAGCTCAGGACTTAATAGCAGGTGTCACCGATTCAGCCCTCTATCCTGAAAGCATGTGTCAGGGTCCTCTTGTGGTGCAGTGGTAAAGTTCCCTACCCTGTCTAAGGAAGCCAGGGTTCATGTCCCACCTGCTCCAGAGGTGTGTAATAACATCACTAAAGAGATTGATTTGGAAAGATTAGTTAATAACAAATTGAGAATGTATGCTAATCCCTTCCTCATTTTTGATGGATTGCATTGCCTGTAGTGGGCTTACATCTAAATATCCAATTGTCTGTACAAGTGTTTTATTGGTGGTGGTTGAAAATAAAAGTAGTGCTTTGGTGTAATAACACTTCCAGATATTAAATAAAATGAACATATGTTGGGGTCTCTTGTGGTGCAGTAGTTGTGTTTCTACCTCAAACCAGCAAGCCTATATTCAAGTCCCAGAGGTGTGTAATAATATGACAGGATTGATTCAAACCATCCAAAAGCAGGTAATAATTCGTCATATTCTCAAAAATGTGATTTCAAGTTCTGGTATATTGCTTCAGAGCTCACTCATTACTTCAAACACCCCAAAAATTGAACTTGAGACCATTTTGTTTTTATAATACAAGTTGTATCCCAGCACTTTGGTCTTCCTAATGTGCCTACATCTCTTTGTATGTCATACATCAGTGAGAGATATCATTTCAGTTTAAAAACAGAGTGCGTTTTGAAATGTGATTCGGGAACAATACCTGCCATCATGAAATCTAAAGGAATTGCAGGTATTCCGTCACCTTGGGACGCGACCAGCTGGGTCAACTTTTCAGTTGTACGCTGGTTTTGTAGGTTAACATGTCTGGTGTTGTAACCACTCTGATCTCATGAAAGCGGAACGTCGGAAACTCGATACAACCCAAATGCGCAATGAGCACCGACAATATTTCTATTTACACATCGACCAACTTGGATTTCAGTCGCTCAGCAACCAGACGCCAACGTTCACTGCGCATGCGTATTCTGTGCCAGTGATTTCTCGCTCAGGCATATTCAAGGACATCTCTGTCTTGGAGTGGAGGGGCCTTCCAGCCGCCCTGGTGGGTTACCATGGTGACAGCCGCAGCAAATGAAGGGGCTGGTTGTGAAATGGCGACTGATACAGCTTCTGCTCCTCTGCAGTCAGTGCACAGCAATGATCAGGACTTGGTCCTCTTATTGTCTTATTCGTCCGGAACCAACCGTTTCACTGGGTAAAGGCGGTTCTGATTTGTTATAGTCCGTGGACGGGAGAACTGTTTTTAAACAAAAAATAGAAATTGCTGGGAAGACTCAGCAGGTCTAGCAGCAGCGGTGGAGAAAAAGCAGAGTTGAAGTTTCGGGTGCAGTGACTCTTCAGAGCTGTTTTTAGTTGCATTAACCTCGATCCTCCTCCCCTGAACGCTCACTGTGTGTGTAAGCTGCTGTCAAAATTATGTCCTTTAGCAAAAAAAAAGCTATTGAAGAATTGATATTTGTTCCTTCTGTTCGCATTTCCTTTTGCCACTTGTCAGATTCCCCATCCCCCGTCTAAATTGCTGATTGTCTTCATGCTGTAATGAAATTTAGTGGGCAGTCGCTGGGACGTTACAATTCAACTGTCTTTTGATCATGTATACATCTTGACAGTTCACTGCAGATTGTACATTACAGTGAGCATTACAGAAACAGTACCTGCAAATATGTACCATGTGGTGGGGATTCTCGAAATTGATCAATGAGCTGAATTCTCCCGTTCTAGCCGCTGTCCGGCTGATTTCAGGTCATGACCAAGCGAGACGTTGGGTGCGATTTTCCCGGGGGTCCTCAGTTAAAAGGCTGTCTCTGAAACAGTCCACAGGTTGGGATGCCCCCGGTGAAGTGCGAGTATGACAGCCTGGAAGGACCATTTAGCGCAGTTGAATTGGAAGGTGCCCAGCAGACTAGCTCTGAAGATTGTGTCCTGATCAAATGAATGGAGAAGGAACCACGGTAGCTCAGCAGCAGCTAGTTGACATGCCCAGCACCATCCAATCGCTCCATATGCAGGTGAAAAGCAAACAGTTTGAAGCCTTTGCTCTATGTTTGCCCATGTTGCTCTTTAAAAGTGACCAGGGATGTGAATTCCTTGGTACTCATGATTCAATGACGTGCAGAAAGTTTGGGTTCTACAAGGGCCACTCAACTCCTGACCTCATAACAACCTTAGTTCAAACATGGACAAAGCTGAATTCCGGATGTAAGGGGAGAGTGACTGCTCCTGACTTCAAGTCTTCATTTCACTGAGTGTAGATTCAAGGAGTCGAAGCAAATCTAGAGTCAATGCAAATCAGGAGTAACACTCTCTGCTGATTGGAAACATACCTGGCACAAAGGAAGGTAGTTGTGGTTGTTGGAGATCAGTCATGCCAGCAGTTAGATATTTTCTATTCAGCCTGTTCAGAGATGTTATTACACACACCTAGAGCAAGTGAGACTTCTGGTCAAGAGGTAGGTACACTACAACTGCACCACAAAAGCCCCTAGCAGCTCCTCAACTTACTGTCCTAGACCCAACCATCTCCAGCAGCTTCATCAACGATACTTGCTCTTTCTCGTGGTCAGAAGTCTCTTTGAATACATTCATGCCATAGGGTGTCAGGCAATGATCATCTCCAATAAGATTGAATCTAACTATTGCCCTGTGACATTCAATGGCAGTAGCACCACTGAATCCATCACTATCAACATCTTGAATTGGACCAGTCATATAATGTTTGCAGGTCAGAGCTAGGAATCCTGCAATGAATAACTTATCTCCAGAACCTGTCCATCATCTACAAGGCCAAAATCAGGAGTGTGATGGAATACATATGAAGCTTGACACCATCCAGCTCAAAACAGCCATAATCATCCATTCTCTCCACCACTGACATTCAATAGCAGCAGAGTGTACTACCTAGGAGATGCACTGCTGAAATTCACCAATTTGTTTAATAATTTCTAAAACAATGACCCCTACCATAGAGCAGGACAAGGACTGTAGATACTTAGGAACATCACCTTAAGCAAATTTCCCTCCGTGCCACTCACTACCTAAACTTTGAAATATATTGCCATTCCTTTAACATTACTATTAAAATCCTGGAACATCTTCTCAGACTGTCTTGTGGGTCTGCCTACAAAATATGGACTGCAGTTGTTCAGGAATGTAGTTTACCACCACCTTCTCAATAGTGATTAGGAATGGGCATGAAATGATGACAATAGCCAATGACACCCAAAGTCCAGGAATGAATCAAAAAAAGACAGGATTTCATATACTGCTGATGAAATTTCGCAACCTTTCAAAATGTCTAATGACCTTGATAAAAAACCTTAATTACCTTTTAATCATGCATGTATTGGTTAGTCAGGGTAAGATCTACATTGGAACAATGCAAGGGGATGGAAACACTTCTAGATAGTGGGAAAACATAAGCTTATATCGTAAATTTTCTCTGCTCCCCGCCTAATGCTCTCCACCCAAAAAATGCATCAGAACCCATACTGAGTATTCATTTCACTTATCGTGCAATTAAGACTTTTTATGTTAAATTATTTATCGGAATTAAACCTGCTCAGTATGGATCAAATTTGCTTGGGATTAAACTGAGAAAGTCTTCAGCATCACCTGAAATATGCTTCTCTCTGCACCTAGCATTCTAAATTTTCATTTTCTAACGTACTCCTTCCTTACTCCATTTCCTAACTTCCATCTTCTCTCACATTTGAACAATGTAAGTTCTTTGTGTTTTCTTTTCTTTGAAAGGATTCCATATTCTATTAATTATGTAATGCCTAGAAAACTGCCAGTTTATTTATTTGGTTTAACAGCATTGTCTGTGCTGTGATTGAATGACAATTATTGTAAAGATATTTTAACTACTTCACGTAATATCAAGAAATTAATAAAGCCAACAAATACTGCAAAGATTATAACCCTGGCTTGCCTTAGCAAAGCTGTTCCAGTACAGTGACAACACTAGCATTTAAACGGCAATGAGGAAAATTGCCCAAATATTCCCTGCGCACGAAAAAGCAAGATAAATCCAACTAATACATTATATCCCATTCAGTCTGCTCATGATTATTGGCTAAATAATGGAAAGGGTTATTAAAAGTGCTATCAAGCAGTACTTATTCAGTAATAATATTTTCACCAATGCTCAGTTTTGTTCCATCTGGACCACTCATCACCTGATCACATTGCAGTTTTGGCCAAAAACATGAACAAAAGGGCTGAATTCTAGACATGAATTGAGAGTGACTGACCTTGATATCAAGGCAATAGTTGGCTGAGGATGACATCAAGGAGCCCTAAGAAAACTGGCCTCAGTGGGAATCAGGAGAAGACTCTTCACTGATTGGAGTCATAATTGGCACAACAGAAGATAGTTATGTATGTTAGAGGCTGATTATCTCAGTCCCGAGACGATACTGCAGGAGTTACTTAAAGTGGTATCCTAGTCCCAACTATCTACAGCTGCTTTATCAATGACCTTCCTTCCATCATAATGTCAGAAGTGGGGATATTCACTGATGATTGCACAATGTTCAGCACTATTCACAACTCAGATAAGTAAATAGCCCATGTCTATAAGCAGAAATACTTGCACAGCATCTAGGCTTGCACTGATTATTGCTAAGTACCATTTGTGTCACAAGTAATGTTTGCATCACAAGTGCCAGACAATGATCATCACCTACAAGTGAGAATCCAAATGTATCCCATTGACATTCAACACCCTTTCCATTGTTGAGTCCCTGACTAAAAACATTCTGCTTACCAGACTGGGCCAGCAATATGCAAACTATTGTCTACAAGAACAGGTAAAACATTAGGAATTGTGCTGCAATAACTAACTTCCTGTTCAACATTTAGAAGGCACAAGTCTGGTAAAATATTCCCCACTTGTTCAGATGGGTTCAGTTCTAACAACTCACAAGAAGTTTGACACCATTTAGGTTAAAGCAGCCTGATTGTTTGCCACCCCATCCAACACCTTCAGGGTTAACTCCTATCATTATTAATGCGCAGAGGCAGCAATGTATACCATCAACAAGATGTATTGCATGAATTCGCCAAGCCTCTCTTGAAGCTCCTTCCAAACCCATGACCTGTACCAGCTCAAAGCAGCTACATAGGAACGGCATAACCTCCAGGTTCCTCTCCAAACCACACACCATCTTGATTTCCAATTACATTGCTGCTTCCTCACTGCCTCGGGTTCTACATTCAGTTGCTGCTTTCCTAACAGCTTTGTGGGTGCACCTACACTACAACATTAGGTCTGTAGTGATTCCAGAAAGTAGCTCACCACTGCCATTTCTAGGGCAATTAAGGATGAACAATGAATACTGGTCTAGGCAGTGATCTGTACATCCCATGAATGGATAAGTTGCAATATTTTAGTATTGCTTCTGTTACATGTTTTATCTCTTTCATTCCAGCTCTGGCCCATCAAATCATTTGAAGGTTGGCTTCTTTAAAACAGATCGTGCCACTCAAACCGATGACAGTGACATACTGGAACTAAAGAAAATGAGTAATGATGTTGAGTCACTAGTAAAGGTACTCAATATTGTATTAAGCCTTGTGACTGGAGTGTTTAGTATTTCAATAAAAGAATATAGTGCTATAAGTTGGTAGTAAAAGAACAACAGCATGGGTACAAAATTAGTTAAAGGACAGAAAGCATGGAAGGCGAAGATTTGAACATGAAAAAGTGATTGTAGTTGTGTTTTTTAATGCATGTGCTCAGATAATTCACTTATTTGGTAATAAAGAATTAGGTAGTTGAGAGTGAAAATAATATTATGCCTATGAAAGTTAGCTCGCTGGGCTGGAAGGTTTGTTTTCAGATATTTCGTCACCATGATTAGGTATCATCATCAGTGAGAGTATCTGGTGAAGTGCTGGTGGTATGTCCCATCTCTCCATTTATAGGTCTTGGTTTCTTAAGGTGGGTGATATCATTTCTGGTTCTTTTTTCAAGGGAAGATAGTTTGGACCC
Source organism: Chiloscyllium punctatum (assembly GCF_047496795.1). NCBI lineage: Eukaryota > Metazoa > Chordata > Chondrichthyes > Orectolobiformes > Hemiscylliidae > Chiloscyllium > Chiloscyllium punctatum. Next base: position 84,400,460 of record NC_092746.1, on the reverse strand, counting down.
AAGTCAAAGTGTTTATTGCTGGAGTTCTGATAAGAATGCTGTGCCTTTAAGAATTCTCATGCATATCTTTGTTTTGCCTGTCCTAGGATGTGTGTATCTTTTGGTGGCTACATCAACAAGCAGGAGACTTTCTCCTAGGATACATGAACACCAACAAATAGCCACCAAAAGCCACAACCCACTATCACTAGTTTCCATACAGACAAAGAAGGACATCAATTTGACTGGGACAATACACACATCCTAGGACAGGTGAAACAAAGAAATGCATGAGAATTCTTAGAAGCATGGCATTCTAACCAGAACTCCATCAATAAGCACATCAACTCAGATCCCATCAACCTTCCCACCTCAAGAAACTAAGACCTATAAATAGAGAGGTGGAACATATCACCAGCGCTTCACCAGAGACTGCCACTGATGATGTTACCTAATCATGGTGACAAAATGTCTGAAAATAAACCTTCCAGGTCAGCAAGCTAACTTACATACTTATCATCAACCTGAGCTACAGATCTTCTCAAAAAACAATAATATTGTGCCTCAAAGTGTATAACTACTCAATTGTTACAATTTAATGATCCATAGTACCAGAAGGTAGCAAATTAAACTTCAGTATGAGTTAGCCAGTCATCCTTTTGAGCTTGCTCTACCACTCAAAGTATTTTCTAACCAACTTGCTTAGATATGTTATTACACACCTCTGGAGAAGGTAAGACTTGAATTTAGGCCTCCTGGCTCAGAAGTAGGACAATACCACTACATTACAAAAGTCCTTGCTCTACCAGTCAATTTTCTAATCAACTTATTCAGTGATACTATTATTCATCTCTGGAGCATGTGGGACTTGAACACACACCTTCTGGCTCAGAGATGGGGATAGTACCACTGCAACACAAGAGACTGCCAGTCTCAGCTGATCCACCTTACCTATGTTTTCTTGTACTATCAACTTTTGTTTGGTCCTGCTTGTGAAATAACTCTTCATAGGGAGGCATTACATCACTAATCACCCTTTATTTACAAATGCATAGCCTTTGACAATAGCACTGCCTCTCAATGAGTAAGGCATTTGGGGAACAATATACCTTCCATTAATTCTTTTACATCAGCCAGATCTCCCTGATTGGACCAGATTAACAGCTCCAATCTCGGATTTCATGTTCTGTGAGGTCCAGTTGGCTGACCTTGTTACAATTACTACAGCTTGTAAAGTGCCAGATGCATTTATTAATGTTCCATATAACTGGAAGTTTCTGTATTTGTACAATCTCCATTCATCTTAATTCTTGATTTCCACCTTGCATAAACTCAATGGCTGAACATCCACAGCTCTCTGGGGTAGAGAATTCCAGAGAGATATCCTTTGAGTGAAGTAATTTCACCTTATGAAAGTCCTTCACGACTGACTGCTTATTCTGAAACCATGGGCTGGATTTGTAGATCTTTAAAGAAGGCCAGAATAGAAACATGGAAAATAAGAACAAAGGTAGGCTACTTGCCCCAACAAACTGACTCTGCCATTCATCATGATTATGGCTGTTCCTCAATCTCAACACTATATTCCTGGTCTAAGAATAAGAGATAGGCCAATCTGGACTGAGAATAGGAAGATTTCTTCTCTCAGAGAGTTCTGAACCTATGGAATTCTCTACCACAGAAAGTTGTTGGGGCCAGTTTGTTATATATATATATTCAAGAGGACCTGGACATGACCGTCACAGCTAAAGGGATCAAGGGGTATGGAGAGAAAGCAGGAGTGGGATTCTGAAATTGCCTCATCAGTCATGATCATGTTGAATGGTGGTATGGACTCAAGAGGCTAAATGGTCTATTCGTGCACCCGTTTTCTATGTTTCCATCTAGTCGTAATAGCTATAAGGTAATACCCATTAACCTGTATTTGTGCCATTAGTTCATTTATTTTGTTCCAAAAAACTGTATGTTTTCAAGTAAAGCGCCATTACTTTTGTCTTTTCACCATTTTCCCCCTTTATTGCCCTGTTTACTGCTGTTTTCAATTTTTGTACACTGTATGCCTTCCAGTCCCACTCTCGGTATTGTTATTCAAATAGCTACCCTGTATACTGCCAAATCCTTTTGTTTGTAAGCCTCTATTTCTTCTCTCCAAAGCCCTCCCCAATTTAACTAATTTAAAGCCCTATCCACAACCTTAATTATTTGATTTACCAGGTCACTGGTCCTAACACAGTTAAACTGAAACTTGAAGAAAGTGAGTACTGCAGATGCTGGAGATCAGAGTCAAAGAGTGTTGTGCTGGAAAAGCACAGCCGGTCAGGCAGCATCCGAGGAGAATTGACATTTTGATCAAAAGCTCTTCATCAGGAATGAGGGGGTGGCCCAAGGGGGCTGAGCGATAAATGGGAGGGTGGTGGGATTTGGTTGAGAATGCTTTAGGTAGATGAAGTTGGGGGTGAAGGTGATAGGTCAGAGAGGAGTGTGGAGCGGATAGGTGGGAAGGAAGATGGACAGGTAGGACAGGTCAAGAGGGCATTGCAAAGTTAGAAGGTTGGATCTGGGATCATGGTGGGGTGAGGGGAAATGAGGAAACCGGTGAAATCCACATCGATCCCATGTAATTGGCAGGCCCAAGGTGGAAGATGAGGCTTTCTTCCTCCAGGTGTCAGGTGGTAAGGATTTTGCGATGCATGTCCTTGTCCAAGTGGGAGGGGGTGTTAAAGCGTCTGACCATAGGGCAGTGGGGTTATTTCTTGCGTAGGTCCTGGAGATGTTCTATGAAGCGTTCAACAAGTAGGTATCCTGTCTCCTCAATGTAGAGGAGACCACATGGGGAGCAATGGATACAGTAGATAACGTGTGGAATTGCAGGAAAATTTCTGATGGATGTGGAAGGCTCCTTTGGCCCTTGGAGGTAAGGGTGGGGGCGGTGGGGGGTGGTTGTGGTATGGACGCAGGTTTGCAATTCCTGCGGTGGCAGGAGAAAGTGCCTGGAGGGGAGGGTGCATTGGTGGAGGTGTGTGGATTTAACGAGGGAGTCTTGGAGGGAATGGTCTGCATGGAATGCAGATAGGGTTAGGGAGGGAAATATATCCCTGGTGGTGGGGTTTGTTTGTAAGTGGTGGAAATGGCAGAGGATAATGCAATGTATCCAGAGATTGGCAAGTCCGAGGCTTCCTCGACCGCCAAACCCTAACCACTCGACGTCTGGAGAATGAATGCCTCATCTTCCATCTTGGGGACTCCAACCACATGGGATCAATGTGGATTTCATCAGTTTCCTCATTTCTCCTCCCTTATCCCAGATCCAACCTTCCAACTGAGCATCAGTCTTTTTACCTGTCCTACCTGTCCATCTTCCTTCCCACATATCCACTCCACACTCCTCTCTGACCTAACAACTTCACCCCCAACTTCTTCTACCTATCACATTCTCAGCTACCTTACCCCCAGGCCCACCACCCTCCCATTTATCTCTCAGCCCCCTTGGGCTACTCCCTAATTCCTGATGGAGAGCTTCTGCTCGAAACATCAATTCCCCTGCTCCTCAGATGCTGCCTGACTGGCTGTGCTTTTCCAGCACAACACAGCAGCTCCTATCTACCCCAATACTGGTACTAGTGCCCCATGAACTAAAACTCATTTTACTCACACCAATCTTTGAGCTGTGCATTTAATTCCTTGACTTGTTTCTTTTCTTGTTTGCCTTTAGCTTAGGCAGTAATCATTCAGTATTACCTTTGAGGTGAGAATCCTGATTGTGACCCCGCTCCCCACTCCCTGGAAGAAGGCCTGGACTGCCCTTGACTTACTGTGCTGGGAACCCTAAGTGAAGATTACTCTCCTTGACTTGATTGAAGCCTGTTGGCAACTATGACAAGTTTCCTGGCTTTGTGTCTGTGCTAAACAGCAAAGCAAAATAACAGTAACATGAGTTATCTCTGGATAAGGGGGTCAAAGTACAAAAAGGCAAGGAATTGAAAATGCTGGAGCATCCAGGTAAGCTATGAAAGCAAGTGAATAACCAGGTAATGCAGTCAGGTCCAGTCAATAAGCTGAGAGTACGTATTTAAGCTTGATGAAGCCTTATAATGATAGTTTCCAGTGCATCCTGCGATAAGTTTATAAAGGCCGTGACATGGCAGATGTCGACATCTGTGGATATGGGTATGTGTGGTCATGCCAGTGAAGCATGCCTGGTGATGTTGGTGCCTATTTCCAACATGGAGGTCATTCAGAGTAAGTCATAAACTTTATCTGCCTGGTGCTCACTCTGGTTTCCTGGTCAAGTTTACTCAATGGCTAGCTTGTTTAGCAAATTTGGTAAGAATCTGAATATTAATGTAATGAGTTGTATCATTAGTAAGGCACTTAACAATCAATACTGCTGAGCAATAATCTTGTCATGCTGCTTATGGAAAGCATTAAAGATAGGTCAAGATAATCTTAGTGCTGACATAGGCCTAACCACACTTATCGCTCAACTCTAACATACAGGTCATCATAATCCATGCTCTCAGGCCCCTAAAAGATTCTGACATGATTCTCCCTAAGTCTCAGCAATGTATAGCAGATATTAAGAAACAGTTGTAATGCCAGCTAACCCTTTACTTCTACAATGACACAAAGTCAAGATCAGGCTAGCTAGGACATAAAATAAGAGCATTAGGACTTGGAGGGAGGCAGTGGCCCAGTGATATTATCACCAGGCTATTAATCCAGGAACTCAGCTAATGTTCTGGGGACCATGGTTCAAATCATGCCATGGTAGATAGTGGAATTTGAATTTAATAAAGAATCTGGAATTAAAGGTCTAATCAGGCCCATTTTTGAGTGTCAGGAAAAAAAACCCATGTGGTTGACTAATGTCTTTTCGGGGTGGAAATTTGTCATCCTTACCTGGTCTGGCTTATATGTGACTCCAGACCACAACAATGTGGTTGACATTTAACTGCGCTTGCAGCAATAATGGATGGGCAATAAATGCTGCCCTAACCAGCACATCTTGTGCATGAATTGAAAAAAAAAACTAGGAGCAGGAGTAAGCAATTCAGCCTCTCAAGCCTGCTCCAACATTCAATTTAATTTCGCCTGATCTCATCTTGATCTCAACTCCATTTTCCTGCCTGATCTCCATAACCCTTCAACCATTAATAATTAAAAATCTGGCAATGTCCTCCTTAAATTTACTCAATATTCCAACAACCACCACAGTCTGCGGTAGTGAAATTCACATATTCACAACCATTTGAGAGAAGTAATTTCTCTTCATCTCTGAATTATACCTTATTTATATTTTGAAAACCCTTTTACACTACTTACTAATTTTTCTTGTACTCGCTCCTTGCCATTCTCATGAATCCCATTTCCAGTTTCCTCCTGAAGCATGGTCATTATGAAATTTGTCATAAACCTTTTTTTATACTAATTAATTTAATGTGATAAAGTATTATGCTAATATGCGTAATACTTTGTGTCTTACTCAGGATGTTACCATTCTTAAAAGAGGTTTACAATCCAAAACATTGCTCCTAAAAGCAGACTACGAAAAGAAAGTGAAGCAGCAATCTTTAGACCTATATAATAGAATTAATGACTACACTTCATATCTTCAAGATATGTATCTACAGGTAACACTTACATTTGAGTTCCTTTGTTCATTTGTTATAAATGTATTGGAATATTTGTATTTATATGGTCAGGGCAAGTAGAACTCGGAGGTTTATTGATTTCACCATAAATCATGCAGAGTCTTTATTTTAGCTGAAAGTGATGCATGGATTAATTATTGCTCTAAAACAGATATGGCTATGGAAGTGATCATTTATTGTGAAAGCCCACCTCATTCTGTGCATAAAGCAATTTTTCTAAATTTATTCAAGAGACGTCTGGCCACCAATGCCTGACCCAAGAGCAGGCAGTGGAGAGCTGCCTTCTTGATGCACTGTAGTCAGTTTTGTTTAGGTGAACCCACAAAGCCATTAGGAATGGAATTTCAGGATTTTAACTCAGTGACACTGAAATAGAGGCGATATACTCAAGTCTGGACAGTGAGTCCTTGAAATGGGACTTGCAGGTGGTGCTGGGTTGGAAAGATGATGTCTGAAGAGGCTTGGTCAATTTCTGCAGACCATCAACAAGTTTGATGTGGATCAATTTATTGATTAATTTATGGTTTATTTGAATCTGGAGTTTCAAAGCTTTTTTTTTGACACATCATAATTATAAAAGGAAATATTAAAAGAAAATTGAGCCTTCTAGTTTCTGAGGAAACTTAGGCTGAAATTGAGATTGCTACTGGTTGAAACCATATAAAAGAGCACAGTGCCTTAAGAGCTCAATCTTGATGATTCCAGTCATATCGGTTAGGTAAGTTGAAGCAAACATATGCTCAACCCAAAAGCTATGAATAGACAAGCATACAGTTGCTATAGCTGCTTCTGTCACTTGGAGATAATGTTGGTAGATCTATAGGTTCTGCAGGCCTGTGGAGTTTTGGTGAAGACTGTGCTTATGGCATTCAGGTTGATTGTGCACTGATGTTGGTTGGGCACCAGGCTAAATCCTAGAAGAAGAACTAAAATTCTTTGTGAAGGACACAATATTGAACAATATTGAACACTGTGACGAGGTTGATGTTGCATTTGCTTAGTGGCACTGTTGGCACTGTTTCTTAGGCTAAAAGGATGAGGATGAAATGGAAAACAGGACAGAGAGCTCTTTATTCCATTTGCTTAACTGTTGCAAATTAAGTTGTGGTTCTAATATGCACTACAAAAAGTGATATTGTTAACCTGCACCTCTGAGAGTATTGCTACCTCAAACTACAGGAACACTTGGCAATAGAGATGATCATGTCCTGGCAATGGTTGACTGAAGTCTTTGCTTCCACTGGGGTGATTAGTTTTCATCTGTCATAGGTCTATGGCTATATGTTGAGCCAATGTACATTGATTTTTTTTTGTTACAAAACTTGAATAGAAGAAAAAATGCAAGACACTATCATATACTTGATGTAGCATTCAGTACCATAGAATCCCTACAATGTAGAAGCAGGCCATTCAGCCTATCAAGTCTACACTGGCCCTCTGAGGAGCATCCCACCCAGACCAACCTCCCCTACCCGATCCATGTAACACTGCATTTCCTATGCCAAATCCATGTGGCATGCACATCCCTCAACACTCTGAACAATTTAGCATGGCCAGTCCACCTAACCTGCATATCTAAGGACTGCATACAGACAGTCGCCCGAGGCTGGAATCGAACCCAGGTCCCTGGTGCTGTGAGGCAGCAGTGCTAACCACTGAGCCACCATGCTACTGACTTTTTAAAATTTCCCTTCCCTGCACTGCCCCTAAGTTCCCTGGCTCACTAGTGGAACTGACCCAAACACTCAACGATGGCCACTGCTACTGGAATCCATAGGCTGCTGGACCTCCTCAACATTGCCTACACTCTCTTGCATGATGCAGATCTACTAACATTATCTCCAAGTAACAGAAGCAGCTGTGGCAACTGTATGCTTGTCTATTCACAGCTTCTAAGTCTAGCCATGTTTGCTTCAACTTAATTGGCCTACATGACTGGAATTGTCAAGATTGAGCTCTATTGGCACTGTTTTCTTTTATATAGTTTCAACCAGTTGCAATCTCAATTCCAGCCACACCACAGGACCCAGCCCAATCCTGCATTTATTTGCTGCCTAGTCTTATAATTTTACCCTACCCACTACAAAAGCTGCCTCACTCTCTTCCTACAGCTGCACCAGATTACCCCCACACTCCCCATCACTGCCCCACTGCCAGAGGTCCCAACCTGAGCCCCAACCTGAGCTCAATAGGAAGGAAAGTACTGTTGCACAATTGCTCATTGAATTAACTAGTTTGTTTTAATTTTTGCAGAGAATTGAAGTCCTTCGTAATAGTTTTAAACAGCAACTTGCGAATGAAGTAGCAAAGATAAATGCTGGATTTGAGGTTTGTATTACTAAATCGTTAACTTGCACAAGTTTTTAAAAATAATTTATTTTGTTAATGCACAATCTGATTTTTCCATTTCTTACAGTATAAGACCCCAAAGTTTAGCATTGCGGCACCATAGTTTGCCAGTTTTCCTTTGTGCCTTTATCAGATCCAGTGCTCCAAAGCTACTTCAATTACTGCAACGGCACTGGTCGAAGGCTGCTGATTTTCAATGGAAGAGACTGCAGGTTACCTTGCAGGAAACCCTCATGCAATCTGGACCTTGGGGGTATGCCTTCAGATTTCAGCATGTGTGGCAGTTGCGTGGGTGACTGGAAACAAACAGGCAACTGCAAAGTCACTAATGCTGTAAGTCCGAGAAAAATCAATGAAATCACAATCACTCCTCCAGAGTAGTTTTCCAGCAATCCTCTTCATCTGCTGTTGCACTGTATTATCCCCTACCAGCATTGGTATCCACAGTCAAGATGGCTGCAATTTGAGCTTTCATGGCACTAATTGTATCATAAAGAGAAGAAACGTCATAATCTCAGTCTGCAGGACTTAGTTATTGGGTGATCTCTGCCTGCACTGAAATACAAACATTGGACATGAGATGTTGAATTACATCTGGGTCCTCACATTGTTATATGGAAGTGGCCATGAATTCTAACCTGGAAAGGACAGACTTTGAACTCTGTGCATATCCCTGTGCCAAGTTGCAGCTGGTCTCCTCCATGATGCTTCATGGTGATAACAGGCTCTGTGCCAGGACTGCAGTGCACTGAGCATTTTGGTTTACCTATCTATCAGCATTATCTTGTCAAACATGGCATTACAGTTCTCAGCTGAGTCCTCTGCAATAGAACGAACTGGGGGGAACACTACCCCTGCTCATGACTCCACCCCCATTCCCCCCACCATCACACCCACTCCAGTTACAGGTTCCGCCGCCTCCACTCCCAGCTCTACACACACACCAGCTCCCAGCCCTGCCGAGTTTTCACCATCCCCTCAGACTTCCCCCTCACTGAGGACGAACAACCTGTAGTCAGCAAAGGACTCACCTTCATCCCCCTCCGTCCACGCATCAATGAATTTAATACACACCGTGACGTCGAACAATTCTTCTGTCGCCTCCGCCTCCGAGCTTACTTTCACAATCAGGATTCCCGCCCAACTTCCAAGGACCCCTTTGCCCACCTCCAACACACCGCATCCACCTGGACACCAAGCGCTGGCCTATTACCTGCCCTCGACCTTTTCATTTCCAACTGCCACCGGGATATTAACCGCCTCAACCTGTCAACCTCCCTCCCCCACTCCAACCTCTCACCCTCACAACGCCGTCCAATCCCTCTGCTCCAATCCCAACCTCACCATCAAGCCAGCGGATAAAGGGGGCGCAGTGGTAGTCTGGCGCACTGACCTCTACACCGCTGAAGCCAAACGTCAACTCGAGGACACCTCTTCCTACTGCCCCCTCGACCATGACCCCACCCCCCATCACCAAACCATCATCTCCCAGACCATACAGAACCTCATCACCTCAGGAGATCTCCCACCCACAGCTTCCAACATCATAGTCAGGGACCCCCGCACTACCCGGTTCTACCTCCTTCCCAAAATCCACAAGCCTGACCACCCTGGCCGACCCATTGTTTCAGCATGCTCCTGCCCCACTGAACTCATCTCTACTTACCTCGACACTGTCCTATCCCCCTAGTCCAGGAACTCCCCACATACGTTCGAGACACCACCCACGCCCTCCACCTCCTCCAAGACTTCCGTTTCCCCGGCCCCCAACGCCTCATCTTCAGCATGGATATGCAATCCCTCTACACCTCCATCCGCCATGACCAGGGCCTCCAAGCCCTCCGTTTTTTCCTCTCTAGACGTCCCCAACAGTACCCTTCCACCGACGCTCTCATTCGTTTGGCCGAACTGGACCTCACGATTAACAATTTCTCCTTTGAATCCTCCCACTTCCTCCAGACCAAATGGGTAGCCATGGGCACACGTATGGGCCCCAGCTATGCCTGTCTCTTTGTTGGCTACGTAGAGCAGTTGATCTTCCGTAATTACACCGGCACCACTCCCCACCTCTTCCTCCGCTACATTGATGACTGCATTGGCGCCACGTCGTGCTCCCACGAGGAGGTTGAGCAATTCATCAACTTCACCAAAACATTCCACCCTGACCTTAAATTTACCTGGACCATCTCTGACACCTCCCTCCCCTTCCTGGACCTCTCCATCTCCATTAATGACGACCGACTCGACACTGACATTTTTTACAAACCCACCGATCCCACAGCTACCTGGATTACACCTCTTCCCACCCTACCTCTTGCAAAAATGCCTTCCCGTATTCCCAACTCCTCCGCCTCCGCCGGATCTGCTCCCAGGAGGAACAGTTCCACCACAGAACACACCAGACAGCCTCCTTCTTCAGAGACCGCAATTTCCCTTCCCACGTGGTTAAAGATGCCCTCCAATGCATCTCCGCACCTCCGCCCTCAGACCCCACCCCTCCAACCATAACAAGGACAGAACGCCCCTGGTGCTCACCTTCCACCCTATCAACCTTCGCATAAACCAAATCATCCGCTGACATTTCCGCCACCTCCAAACAGACCCCACCACCAGGAATATATTTCCCTCCCCACCCCTTTCCGCCTTCCACAAAGACCGTTTCCTCCGTGACTACCTGGTCAGGTCCACGCCCCCCTACAACCCACCCTCCCATCCTGGCACTTTACCCTGCCACCGCAGGAACTGTAAAACCTGCGCCCATACCTCCTCCCTCACCTCTATCCAAGGCCCTAAAGGAGCCTTCCACATCCTTCAAAGTTTTACTTGCACATCCACTAATATCATTTATTGTATCCATTGCTCCCGATGCGGTCTCCTCTACATTGGGGAGACTGGGCGCCTCCTAGCAGAGCGCTTTAGGGAACACCTCCGGGACACCCACACGCCCCATGGCCCAACATTTCAACTCCCCCTCCCACTCTGCCGAGGACATGGAGGTCCTGGGCCTCCTTCACCGCCGCTCCCTCACCACCAGACGCCTGGAGGAAGAACGCCTCATCTTCCGCCTCAGAACACTTCAACCCCAGGGCATCAATGTGGACTTCAACAGTTTCTTCATTTCCCCTTCCCCCACCTCACCCTAGTTCTAAACTTCCAGCTTAGTAACTGTCCCCATGACTTGTCCGGACTTGTCCTACCTGCCTATCTCCTTTTCCACCTATCCACCCCACCCACTCCTCCCTGACCTATCACCTTCATCCCCTCCCCCACTCACCCATTGTACTCTATGCTACTTTCTCCCCACCCCCACCCTCCTCTAGCTTATCTCTCCACGCTTCAGGCTCACTGCCTTTATTCCTGATGAAGGGCTTTTGCCCGAAACGTCGATTTCGAAGCTCCTTGGATGCTGCCTGAACTGCTGTGCTCTTCCAGCAGCACTAATCCAGAATCTGGTTTCCAGCATTTGCAGTCATTGTTTTTACCTAATAGTATGCATAGACAACCTTGTCCTCCAGTGAACTGTCACACAAATTATCCTTCACCCTTGCATGTTTGTAGCCCACTTATTCCTGGTGTCTCACCATGTGCAGATTTTATTTCTGTGCTGCCTTTTATAAGGTATCTGAGCTGGTGGCTGAGAGTGTCAGACTAATTATGTTTTCTCCTCAGAGATGTGCTCTTCCACAGAGTCTTCACAGACAACAGAATTGTTACAATGCAGAAGGTCATTTCGCCCATTGTGTCTGCGCCAAGTCTTTAAATGAGCAATTTGCATATTGCCCTTCTCTCGCTTTCTTCCTCAAGCTCTCCAAAGTCTTCAAATAAGTGTCTAACTCTCTTGAATGCTTCAATTGAAAGTACTCCCACACCACTCTCACTGCAGCAGTTAGTGGTGTGAAAATTATTTTTCTCATGTACTACTTAGTGCTTTTTCTAATTACTTTAAATCTGTGCCTTCTCTCTATTGATCTGTTCACAAGTGGGGATAGAATGTCCTTATCTATCTGTTCTGTCCTGCCCCTTCACAATTTTGTATACCTCAATCAGATCTCCTCAGTCTGCTTTCCTCCAAGAGAAACAGTCCAAACTGTCCTCATAGCTGAAGTTCTTAATCTGTCGAAGCATTCTTGTGAATCGTTTCTGAACTCTGTCCAATGATTTCACATCCTTCTTTAAACTGCAACTCCCAGAACTGAATGTAACAAACTGGCTGTGGTTGGTATCCTATATAAATTCAGCATAATCTCCTACTTGTTGTCTGTGCCCTATTAATAATGCCTAAGATACTGTTTGCTTTATTGTCTGTTCTCGCAATCTAGGCAAAAGTGAGAACTGCAGATGCTGGAAATCAGAGTCTAGATTAGAGTGGTGCTGGAAAAGCACAGAAAGTCAGGCAGCATCCGAGGAGTAGGAAAATCGTTGTTTCGGGCAAAAGCCCTTTATCAGGAAACACAATCTGTCTTGCCACCTTTGATGGCCAATGTACATATACACCCAAGTCCCTTAGCTCCTGCACTCACTTTTAGAATTGTGCTCTTTATTTTTAAATTGTCTCTCCATGTTCTTCCAATCAAAATGAATCACTTCACATTTTTACATATTGAAATTATCTACCACCTGTCTGCCCATTTTCTGCTCAAGCGCTTCGATGCCACACTCAGTCAAATGCAGCTGTGATGTCAATGACAGTCGTTCTCATCCCACCTCTGGAATTCAGCTCTTATCCATTTTTGAACTAAGGCTGTAATGAGATCAGGAACTGAGTGGCCCTGGCAGAACCCAAATTGGGTGAGCAGGTTATTGCTAAGCAAGTATAGATTGGTCGTGCTGTTGATGACACTTTCCATCACTTACTGATGATCAAGAGTCAACTGATGAGGTGTAATTGTCTGGGTTGGATTTGTTCTGCTCTTTCTGTACAGGATAATACACACATTAATGTTGGAGGAGGTAGCATGGATAGAGAATTGTCTAACTAATAGAAGACAGAGAGTTGGAATAAGGGACACATTTTCAGGATAGCAACCCATAACTAGTGGTATGCCGTAGGAGTTGGTGATGAGTTCACAATTAGTTACAATTTTATCAATGATTTTGATGAGGAAAGTGAATGTACAATAACCAAGTTTGCAAATGACAAAAATATGTAGGAAAGTAAGTGGTGAGGATGGCACTAAGAATACAGAGGGACACAGCCAGGTTAAGCAAATGAGCAAGTACTTGGCAGATGGAATATAGTATTGAAAAATGTGAGTTTATGCACTTTGACAGGAAGAATAGAGGAGCTAAATGTTATTTAAATAGAGAAACTGCAGAAAGCTGCAGAAAGATTTGAATCATCATCCATGAGTTACAAAAAGCTAGCTTCTAAGTTGGTAGGGAAAGCAAATCGAATGTTGATCTTTATTTCAAAGAGAATGGAGAATGAAAGTGAGAAGGTTTTGCTAAATCTATACAAGGCACTAGTCAGACTACAGGAATAATATGATCAGTTTTGGTCTAAGGACAGGCATACTGCATTGGATGCAGTCAGAGATGGGTCATTCAGCTGATACCAGGTTGAGGGATTGTCTTATGAGGTGAGGTTGACTACATTGGCCTTGTACTCGTTCAAATTTGGAGGAATGAGAGGCGACCTTATTGAACCTATGGATTCTGAGGCCTGCAGCATTGAGTATATTTAAGGCTCTGGCAGACTGTTAATCCTGAATGGAATCAAGGGTTATGGGGAAAAGGAAGGAAATTGGAATTCAGGCTTATCAGATCATCCATGATCTCGTTGAATGGTGGAGTAGAATGTTCCTACATCTTATAGTCTTATAGCCTTAAAGCTATAATCTGATCTGTTGGCTTTTCCTTGTGAATTTCCTTTTCAGACTCATTTTTGCAAACTCCAAAAGCTCCTATGATTTCCCTTTCAACATACAGCATTCCGAACAAATCTGTCCCACCTTGTTAGAATGGAAAGACCTTGCCACCGATTTTCACCTCCAACCTCAGTAATTTGCCTGCTGATCTGATGAGACTTTCAGGCATTCCCAGTATCCATTCTTTACCTTGGTGACTTGCCCTCCTTTCACTCTTCCATTTTCTGTTCCTTTTGAATTTATAAGGGTCACGGAAAAAATCTTTAGTCCTATGGATTAGCTCATGATCATCAGCCACTAGTTACAAACCTTTGGTCCTCAACATGTATTCTTTCTACAAAAGGAAGTAATTTTTAAAAAAAATTGTGCGAGAATAACCTCTTTAAGGGTTTCATAAACGATTTCACTTTGTAATGCTCTAATCCATTTGTCAATATTACTTTGCTTAACACTTTGAGTTTAATATCGCTTTGCTGAGGCATTTTCCATAAATTCCAGAACCTTTATCTATAAGCCTCAGGCACTAACTGAAATGCAATCAATATAGTTTTCTTCACTGCATCACAAACCCGACAAGCCTCCTCTGACACTGAAGCATAAATTTCCAATTGTTTATCCATTAACCTGCTCTGCATGAGCAATGGAGAAAGTGAGGATTGCAGATGCTGGAGATCACAGTTGAGAGTGGGGTGCTGGAAAAGCACAGCAGGTCAGGCAGCATCCGAGGAGCAGGAGAATTGATGCTTCAGGCAAGAGCCCTTCATCAGGAATGAGCCTCATTCCTGATGAAGGGCTCTTGCCCGAAACGTCAATTCTCCTGCCCCTCGGATGCTGCCTGACCTGCTGTGCTTTTCCAGCACTCTACTCTCAACTCTGCATGAGCAATGTCCAGTCCACTTTTTCCCAATTAATTTGTCTAGCTATTTTCTCTCCTGACATGATGAATGCCTCCACATCATCTTCCTCGAGTTTCAGAAGGGCCTGTGCAAATTTAAATATTTCTTACTGAGCTTTCAGTTATGACTCAGGTTCTCTTCCCAAACGCCTTCAATAGCATCTGACATCTTCTGTTTCAACTGTGTCATTTTCTCTCCTCATTTTCCTTGTGCTTCTAATTCTAATTTTCTCAGTTCTATTTTTGAATTTTATCTCCATTTCCTTCTCTTTTGCTGCTCTTTTCTTATTTTTTCTGCCATCTCAAGTTTCCTCATTCTATTTTTTATGCTCCAGTCACTTCACTGAATATCACCTGATTCCAACATTTTACCACTTGAAGTAATCTTAGAATCCCTACAGGCCCTTCAGTGAACAAGTCCACACCGACCCTCCGAAGAGTGTCTCACCCAAACCCAATCTCCATTACTCTGCATTTACCCCTGATTAGTGCTCCTAACCTCCACATCTCTGAACACAATGGGCAATTGAGCATGTCCAATTCACATAACCTGCATATCTTTGGACTGTGGGAGGAAACCGGAGTACCCGGAGAAAACCCACACAGACACGGGGAGAATGTGCAAACCCACACAGACAGTCGCCTGAGGCTGGAATCAAACCTGGTCCGTGGCGCTGTGAGGCAGCAGTGCTAGCCACTGAGCTACCATGCCACCCCTTGGTTCTTTTTTTATTTTTTTAAAATCCAAATGCTGTCTGTGATGGTATTTCGGTTACCTCTGCCTTTTTAGGAAATGCTATCTCCAGTTTACCTGCCAAATTAATCAATCAACCTTAGATTTGAGATTTCCTTTCACACTCCCATCAACAATTGTGCCATCTTTAGGAACTCCTTTGCTGTTTCTCACGCCATATCACATTCAGTTCAAAGCGTGATGTTCAACTTCACCTATATTATTTACCAAACCACACCCAAATCCTTGTTACATCTTTTCCTAATCCAATCCAAGTCAAATCCAATTCAAATCCCAAATGAGTCTCTAAATTTTGCGACAACCCACTGGGATTGTGTGCACAAATCAAGCTCTGTTATTCCGGGAGTCATAGAAAATGTTAACACTTTTTTTAAAGGTGCACTAATTTTCCGGACTTTTAGCCCAAGATTGATATAAAGCATGGACCAGATTTCCATTCAAAAATTACTATTTATTACAAGTAATTAGACTGTATAAACAGATATAAACCATTGGCATATGGCTATAGTAACTAAAACTCTAATTCACTAATAGACTACCTTTACACACATAAGTATACAAACTACAGGGAAATTAGATTATTGGCAGAAAGAAAGGTTTTCTTCAAATGCGACCTGTTTTTGTCAAGAGAAAACACTTTCAGCTGAGGAGAACAACAGAATTGGACAGAAAGTATCCATGGAGCGTGCAGGGACATTGTGGTGAAGACAGTTGTTTGAATGCCGGGAGAAGTGAATAGTGAGCTGTTACTGCTAGATAACCACTCGGACTTTAATGTCAGGAATTAACACTGCTGTCTAGTTTCTCAAGAAAGATGAGGAAAATTGGGAGCTGTTTAAAATGATGAAAGATCAGTTAAAGTAATGTAAAAGCATGGAAATAAGGTAGATGTTGCTCATTAGTGAGATTAAGAAATCACAATTTAAATTATAAAGCGGGAAATTGGAACATTTTTCTTGACATTGAGAAACTGATTTTCCATTTTTGCTCTATTTTCTCAAATTTCTCATAATTGCCCATGCTATTCAAGTGAGCAGAAAACTCCACTTTTTGTGACATTATGATTATGAACTGGGTGTTATGAGCGCCATGATTCCTGCTTTGACCTAGCTAAAATGTAATGGGGAGCCTGTCCACATTTGCTCTGCATGTCATTGTTTGCCCTGCAACATTTTAACATTTGAAGTAGCATTTAATTGGTTTAAGGAAGGATTCCATCCCTTTCTTGGGAGGAGTTCTGCCTTACAGAGCTGATAGCCAATCGGATGGCTGCCAGCTCTTCAGTCATAGCAGTGGCAGTCAGGAATAATGGTCACTGCTCCCACCACACTGAGGTGCCTGAGTAAGCCAAGGCTCAGGAGTTGCAACAAGGAACTTAGAGAGCCAGGTTCATGAGGCTAGGAAGCAGTAGAGTTAGGGAGGTTGACCTTAAGGAAAAGTGCATTTGCGTAGACCTCCTCCACAATTGCCTGACCCTGCGTCTTGCAGCTAAAGCTACTTGGCTGTCCATATGATGTGCTACCACTCCACCCATTACAGCTAAAAAGCCAAGATATAGGATGATATTTGAGCGTCTCAACAGACTCAAAGGCAGGCAGGCAGGCTGGAAGATGCCCAACCAACACCTTCCCCCTGCTCAGTTCTTCTTGTCTTGTGAAGATAGGCCAGCCGCTGGATTTTATACACTTCCACTCTGCCAGTTCTGATCTGTTGGCCAGGAATCATACCTTCCAAACCCATGTGTTTGATAATCAGTTACCATCTATTTCAGCAATCTGAACAGAGCTGTTAGAACAGCCAAGAAGCAGTTCAATATTTACATTTATGGCTCATTGATATCAGAAAGTGATTTTTGTTTAGTTTTAATTTGTTACACAAAGTACTGTATGTATTTCAAGATTAAACCCTTTTGAAAAATATTCATTTCAATCATTATCTTTCAGTGGTTAATTTGGAATGGTACCAATAAGGCACTACTTTCTCTTCCTCATATGATAGCATCTATGCCCTTCTGTCACTATGACTAGTATCATACTGTTGGGTCCTATTTCTGTAAATATGATTGATATGCAAAATACACAATTAATAGGTTGCTTATCTCCCCTCCTGTGACTAGTTCCTTGTCATTGTGTTAAAGCTTTAAAATGATTAATGAGAGGTCAGTTGCTTTCTAAACATCAAGGGTTGAAACAGACTAAAAGCAGCATGTGGTTGTAACACAAAAAGCAACCATATCTGCTTTGCCATCTTGTGGCCAGTTGACAAATGCATTTCTCATGCACTTGAGACCCCTGTGATGCTTCTTTGTTAGCTTGCATTAGCCTCTGCTAGCTATCAAATGATAAGCTTCACATTCAGGTCATTGAATCTTTAAAAGCTGTTAGACATTTCTATAGTCAAACACTAATTGTTTAATAGACTTTAATTAATATTGATTCTTATATTTTCAAAATACTCATGATATACTGTGTGTGGAATTTATGTATAAATGCCTTTTTAAAAACATTTTCTGTATAACACTTTTAAAGTTTCTTCAAGATCACTTACCCTTCTTAGTAGTGTACAGTTGCTTAATTGAGAAGGTAAATGGCTAAACTCCTTAAAGGTTTTTTTCTGTTGTATAACCATTCTGTTTTATAACTAACAATAATTATAATTTGGATTTAAATAGCACCTTTATTATTATAAAATGTCTCAAAGTAATTCACAGAAGCATTATCAAGCACAAAATGTACATCTAGCTGCACAAGAACAATAAAGACAGTTGAGTAAAAATGTGGAGAACTATGGAGATGTGAAAGTAGCAGAAAAACGTAGAGAGACAGAGAAATTTAGGGAAGGAATTTCAGATTTAGGGCCGAAGCAAGTGAGGGGATGGCTGCCCATATAGAGCAATCAGAATTTAAGAATGTGAATTTTACAATTTTAAACCAGTATGCTGTGATGTGTAATAGAATGCAGCTGTGATTTTTGTTTGATCCTTATTGAGACAATTCAACCCTTTGTTGTGTTCCCATTGGCTTTCATCCGGATGAAGCAAGAAACTCACTCATGTTCTGGTAGGGTGAACACAGGACCTTGTAAGTCTGTGAAGCAACAACCCACTTTGTAAACTTAATGGCTATCATTTGAAGGGCACTGCTTATTTAAAAAAGAAACATTAAACATCCGGTTAAATATTGTGAATTTCAATTGAAATAATCCACGTCTCCTGACTCCTTAAAGGCCGGCACCATCTACAAGGCAGAAATGTGATGGAATACACTCCACTTGTCTGGATGAGTGCAGCTCCAACAGTACTCAAGAAGCTTAATACTATGCAGGACATATGCAGGGTGAAGGGGTTTGCTTTTTAATTAACAATGTGTGGTGCATGGACATTGCAACCCTGGGCAGCCATTGCTCCCCAAACCTTGAATTCTTCACCATCAAATGCTGCCCCTTCTATCTACCATGGGAATTTACCGCTGCTATACTATCTGCTGTGTACATACACACAAGCAAAAGTTGAGGAAGCTCTGGATGTGCTGTACTCCACCACTAACACCCTGGAGATAGAATACCCTGAGGCCCTGTTTATTGTAACTGGTGACTTCAATCAAGCCAATCTAAGGAAGGTGTTGCCCAAGTACCACCAGAACATTACCTGCCCCACCAGGTGCCCGAACATTTTAGACCACTGCCCGAAATATCAATTCTCCTGCTCCTCGGATGCTGCCTGACTTGCTGTGCTTTTCCAGCAACATATTCTCGACTCTGATCCCCAGCATCTGCAGACCTCATTTTCACCACTGTGAAGGATGCCTACCGCTCCATCCTCTGCCCTCATTTCTGGAACTCCGACCACAATACCATGCTTCTTCTGCTTGCTTACAAGCAAAAGCTCAAGCAGGAGACCCCCTCATGTCAAGTGCAGGACGAAGGAGGCAGAGGATCAACTCCAGTGCTGTCTGGAATCGGCTGATTGGGCCATATTCAAACAGTCCGCAGGTACCTTGGACGAGTACGCCACCACTGTCACAGACTTTATCAGCAAGTATGTGGAGGACTGTAGACTGAGGAAGTCAATCCGGGTGTTCTCCAACAGGAAACCCTGGATGAATCAGGACATACAGAACCTGCTAAAAACCAGACATGAGACCTTCAGATCAAGAGACCCACTCAAATATAAGGAATCCAAGTATTGCCTTTGCAGAGCCATTAAGACAGTCATGGATTGATGAAGGCAGAGTGGTAGATGTGATCTATATGGACTTCAGTAAGGCGTTCGACAAGGTTCCCCATAGGAGACTGATTAGCAAGATTAGATCTCACGGAATACAGGGAGAACTAGCCACTTGGATACAGAACTGGCTCAAAGGTAGACGACAGAGGGTGGTGGTGGAGGGTTGTTTTTCAGACTGGAAGCCTGTGACCAGTGGAGTGCCACAAGGATCGGTGCTGGGTCCTCCACTTTTTGTCATTTACATAAATGATTTGGATGTGAACATAAGAGGTACAGTTAGTAAATTTGCAGATGACACCAAAATTGGAGGAGTTGTGGACAGCAAAGAAGGTTACCTCAGATTACAACAGGATCTTGACTAGATGGGCCAATGGGCTAAGAAGTGGCAGATGGAGTTTAATTCAGATAAATGCGAGATGCTGCATTTTGGGAAAGCAACTCTTAGCAGGACTTATACACTTAATGGTAAGGTCCTCGGGAGTGTTGCTGAACAAAGAGACCTTAGAGTGCAGGTTCATAGCTCCTTGAAAGTGGAGTTGCAGGTAGATAGGATAGTGAAGAAGGCGTTTGGTATGCTTTCTCTTATTGGTCAGAGTATTGAGTACAGGAGTTGGGAGGTCATGTTGCTGCTGTACAGGACATTGATTAGGCCACTGCTGGAGTATTGCATGCAATTCTGGTCTCCTTCCTATCGAAGAGATGTTGTGAAACTTGAAAGGGTTCAGAAAGGGTTTGTGGGCGGCACGGTGGCACAGTGGTTAGCACTGCTGCCTCACAGCGCTAGAGACCCGGGTTCAATTCCCGCCTCAGGCGACTGACTGTGTGGAGTTTGCACATTCTCCCTGTGTCTGCATGGGTTTCCTCCGGGTGCTCCGGTTTCCTCCCACAGTCCAAAGATGTGCAGGTCAGGTGAATTGGCCATGCTAAATTGCCCGTAGTGTTAGGTAAGGGGTAGATGTAGGGGTATGGGTGGGTTGCGCTTCGGCAGGTCGGTGTGGACTTGTTGGGCTGAAGGGCCTGTTTCCACACTGGAAGTAATCTAATCTAAAAAAAGATTTACAAGGATGTTGCCAGGGATGGAGGATTTGAGCTATAGAGAGAGGCTGAACAGGTTGGGGATGTTTTCCCTTGAGCATTGGAGGCTGAGAGGTGACCTTATAGAGGTTTACAAAGTTATGAGGGGCATGGATAGGGTAAATAGGCAAAGTCTTCTCCCTGGGTTTGGGGAGTCTAGAACTAGAGGGCATAAGTTTAGGATGAGAGGGGAAAGATATAAAAGAGACCTAAGGGGCAACTTTTTCATGCAGAGGGTGGTATGTGTATGGAATGAGCTGCCAGAGGAAGTGGTGGAGGACGGTACAATTGCAAAATTTAAAAGGCATTTGGATGGGTATATGAATAGGAAGGGTTTGGAGGGATATGGGCCAGGTGCTGGCAAGTGGGACTAGATTGGGTTGGGATATCTGGTCGGTATGGATGGATTGTACCGAAGGGTCTGTTTCCATGCTGTACATCTCTATGACTCTATGACCAATACCAATCCAAACTAGAGACTCAGACAGACACCCGGCGACTATGGCAAGGACTGAATGACATCACAGGTTCTAAAAGAAGACAGTGCAAGTTAGCAGGCAATGACACATCCCTCCCAGATCATCTCAATGCCTTCTATACTCGCTTTGAGCAGAAGTTTGGCGGAGATGTAACACCTCTTCCAACAAGTCCTGACGACCCTATCCCAACAGTCACGGCGTCAGAGGTCAGATCATTTTTTCTTCGTGTGAATCCAAGGAAAGCGATGGGACCAGACGGAGTACCAAACTGTGCACTCAGAGCATGCACAGTTCAATTGACAGAGGTTTTCTTGGACATCTTCAACCTCTCCCTGCAGCAGGCCACTGTCCCTGCCTGTTTCAAGAGGGCCAACATCATCCCTGTGGACAACGTATTTTGAACAACGTATGTATGTTTTTTTATCTTTCGCATTTGCTCATGTCAGTGTTTCATTACAAAATAGCACTCTTAGAGCAGAGCTGAAAATGTGTTGCTGGAAAAGCGCAGCAGGTCAGGCAGCATCCACGGAACAGGAGAATCGACGTTTCGGGCATAAGCCCTTCTTCAGGAATCCTGAAGAAGGGCTTATGCCTGAAACGTCGATTCTCTTGCTCCTTTGATGCTGCCTGACCTGCTGCGCTTTTCCAGCAAAACATCATCCCTGTGCCTAAGAAGGCTCATGCAGCACGTCTCAATGACTACCACCCAGTGGCCCTAACTTCGGTAGTCATGAAGTGCTTTGAAAGGCTGGTCATGGCATTAATCAACTCCAGCCTCTCCACTACTCTTGACCCACACCAATTTGCCTATCGGACCAACAGATCCACGTAAGATGCCATATCATTTGCCCTTCGCTCCTCCCTGGAACATCTCGACACCAAGAACAGCTACGTAAGAATCCTACTCATTGACTACTGTCCAGCCTTCAACACTATTATCCCCTCGAGACTGATTACTAAACTTAGTGATCTTGGACTGAGCCCCACTCTTTGCTACTGGACCCTCAGTTTCCTTACCCACAGGCCACAATCAATGGAGATTGGGGGCAATATTTCATCCTCACTAACACTCAACACTGGAATCCCCCCAGGGGTACATACTCAGCCCCCTGCTGTACTCACTGTATAACCATGACTGCGTCACCAAATTCCAGATGAATGCCATTTACAAGTTTGTTGATGACATCACCATAGTCGATTGAATCTCAGATGGCGACGAAACAGACCACAGATGGGAGGTGGAAGACCTGGAAAAATTGTGCACTGAGAACAACCTAGCTCTCAATGCCGGCAAAACCAAAGAACTCTTTACTGACTTTCGGCGGGATGTTACTCATGCCCCTCTTACTCATTAACAGCACAGAGATGGAACGAGTGGAGAATGTCAAGCTGCTGGGAGTGATCATCCACAACAAGCTTTCTTGGACTCTTCATGTGGACGCACTGGTTACAAAGGCCCAACAACGTTTCTTCTTCCTCAGGCAGCCAAGGAAATTTGGCATGACGGCGAATACCCTTGCCAACTTTTATAGGTGCGCCATCACAAGCATTCTGTCTGGATGTATCACTACCTGGTATGGCAACTGTACCATTCAAGATCGGAGACGGTTACATTAAAATTAAATCTAATTTTAGCATTTATTATAAACAAAATTTGTTCTCAGTATTTTAAAAATGTAATTTGGTGGAATTTTTTAAAATAAGCCAGGATTTTCCCATTGGTGATGAGTGAGTTTTGTGGCATCATTTCCACCATGACTTGGAGAGCGCTATCTTACACAATCACATGCTTCTCAGCTCATTATTTATGCAAGATGTTGGGTGCATTACTTGGTGAATTGCATGGCAAGAAGTGCTTGATATTGCAGGACCACTGCCATCTAAAAGAATAGAACAACAGATAAATGGAAACAACACCATCTGCAAGTTCCCCTCAAAGCCACTCACCATCTAGATGTGGAAATATATCGCCCTTCCTTCACTGTTGCTGGGTCAAAATCCTGGAATTCTCTCCCTAGTTGCATAATGGGTGTACCTTCACCAAATGGATGGCAGTAGTTCAAGAAGGCAGCTCACCACTACCTACTCAAGGGCAATTAGATATGGGCTATAATGCTTGTCCAATCAGTGATGCCCACATCCTCTGAGAATAAATAAAAATATACAGGAGCTACCCCTCACAGTGTGGTGCTTGCCTCTAAAGTTCCAACTCATGGCACAGAAGAGTTTTAAGAGCATGAAGGTTATGTTGGAAACTGTACAAAATGTTGGTAAGGGAACAGCTACAGAATTGTGTGAAATATTGAAATCCACATTATAGGAGGGATATGATCGCACTGGAAATGGGGCAGAGATTTACCAGAATATTGCCTGGGCTGGAGATTTTCAGTTATGAAGAAAGATTGGACAGACTGGGGTTGTTTTCCTTACAACAGAGGAGATTGAGAAGGGGACATGATTGTGACATACAAAATTATAAGAAGCATCAATAGGATAGACAGGAAGAAACTTTTTCCTTTGATGGAGTGATCAATAGCTAGGGACATAGATTTAAGTTAAGATGTTTAGAGAAGGTGTGAAGAAAAACTTTTTCATTTGGAGAGTGGCAGGAATCTGGAACTCACTGGCTGTAAGTGACAGAAACATTCATAGCATTTAAGAAGTGTTTAGATGTGCACTTGCAAAGGCATTCAAAGCTATGGACCAAGCTTTACTGCAATACTGGGCTATATTGCAAAACCCCATAGGAATTGTCCAGGCATTGAAATCTAATTTTTGGACTGTCCAGACTGGCTCTAATTGAAGCACGAACAGCATTCTAGCTTTGGTCCACATCCATCTGTGGATTTTCTAAAGGTGTCATGACCAAGTTTGGAGTAGTCATCCCTGTATGGGCCAAGGACCTTGGAAAGAGGCAAGCACTTGTGTTACTCCAGAATATATGAGTCATGGTAATTCCAGGTTATTTAGCACAGACTCTCGAATCTTGGTTTCACTTATCACAAATAATTGAACAGTAAGGGCATATTTCCTACTCTCAAAACTGCTGGTTGGCGATATGATTTGGAGGTGCCAGTGTTGACTGATGAGGGTTTTTGCCTAAAAAGTTGATTCTTCTGCTCCTCGGATGCTATGTGACCTCCTGTGTTTTTCCAGCACCACCCTGTCCACTCTGATCTCCAGCATCTGCAGTCCTCACTTTCTCCGAAGTTAAAGATCACACAATAGCAGGTGATAGTCCAACAGGTTTATTTGGAGGCACTAGCTTTTGAAGCACTGCTTCTTCATCAGGTGGTTGGTGATAGCTTGCTCTCAAAACAAATGTGGCACAATCAACTTCATGAAGTATCTGGGGAAGTCAACGCAGGCAGAAAATCATAATGCCCAGCTGGTGAGTCACTTCATCAAGGTTGAAGGCAATGAAAAGGTTGGCTTTGGCAACCTTGGGAGATGATATATAATTGAGAAATGATATATAAATATATATAAATGAGCTGCAAGTATAAGAATTAAGGGTAGCTGTGACTCTAATGGTTGTAGGTTGGGATTGCAGCCTAGTATTTGTTTATGTAGGTCCTCATTCAGCAGCTGGCATAGGTTTGAGATTATGAAACAGGACATTCTTAACTTCTCTGTAGATATTTACAGATAATTGCAGTGAAGCTTTTGAAACCCTGGTTCTCAGTAACTTGCCGTGGTTCGTTGGTGAAGTTTGTTTTGCTGCTTCAACCTCTAGAGGTTACTTTTATTTCTGAGCTTGCTGAAACTTTTGTAATGATTCTTTCTTTCTCTGTTACCTTCTATTTAAAAGCAAGGTCATAAGAAAGCCAAACAAGACATCACATTTCAGTTCCATGAGCAGATAACTTGTGGGAAAGTGAAGGAAATTACAGTGTTATTGGAGAAATGCCTGAGCCTTCACATTCTTAACGATCAAGCTGAATGTACTGAATTGAATCAGTATTAGTAGGGAAATAGTGTTGGGGAAATTTATGAGACTGTAGGTGGATAAATCCCTCTGCTCTGATAACCTATATAACAGAGTTCTTAAGGAAGGAGTCCTCAATATATTGTGTGCATTGGTGATCATCTTTCAAAATTCTATACTCTGGAACAGTTTGTATGGATTGGAGGGTAGCTAATGTAACCCCACTGTTTAAATAATAAGGTAGAGAGAAAACCAAGAATTATAGACCAGACAGCCCCATGTTGGTGGTATGGAAAATGCTACAGTCACATTATAAAAAAACTAATAGCTGAACATTTGGAAAACAGTGGCAGGATCGGACAGATTTACAAAATGGATTTACGAAAGGGAAATCATGCTTCACAAATCTATTGGAATTATTTTAGTATGTAAAAAAAGTTGATGAAGGGGAGCCATGGATGTAATTTATTTAGACTTCCAGAAAACTTCCGACAAATGTCCTACGTAACAGATTAGCATGTAAAATTAAAGATGATGGGATTTAAGGTAGTGTATTGAAAACTGATTTGCAGACAGGAAACAAAAAGAGGGATAATGGGTCTTCTTCTGAAAGGGGAGTAACTAATGGAGTACTGCCAGGATTGGAGCTACAATCCTAGCTATTCACAATATAAATGATTTGGATGAGGGAGCAAATGTAATATCTCCTAATTTGAAAATGACAGAAAGCCAGGTGGGAGGGTGAACTGCGAGGAGGATCCAGAGATGCTCCAGCGGGATTTGGTCAAGCTGTGCAATTGTATGGCAGATACACATTAATGTGGATAAATACGGTGCTATCCACTTTGGTAGCAAAAACAGGGAGGCAGATTATTATCTAAATTAATCTAAACTGTGAGAGGAGGATGTGCAATCAGATCTGTCACCGAAGGTAAGCATGCAGGTGCAGTAGGCAGTACAGAAGGCAAATGGCATGTTGGCCTTCCAAGTGTGTGAATTTGAATACAGGAGTAGGGATGCAATTAAAAAGGTTCTTGGTGAGACCACACCTGGAATATTGTGTGTAGCTTTGGTCTCCTTATCTGAGGAAAAATGTTCTTGCAATAGAGGAAGCGCAGCAAAGGTTTATCAGACTGATTCCTAGGATTTCAGGACTGATGTATAGGGAGAGGTTGAATTGGTTAGAATTATAACTGCTGGAATTTGGACGAATGGAGGGATAGAACCTCAAAGAAATCTATAAAATTCTCTAACAGGACTAGACAACATAGATGGCAGGGCAGGCTCAAAGGGCAAACTGGCCTACTCTTGACCTATTTTCTATGTTTCTGTGAAAGTTAGGCTGTCATACAGTATGGCAGGGAGGCTTTGCAAGGAGGTTATTGTTATGCTTTGATAAGGAGCTCTGAGTTAGTGACCTTACCAAACATACAGTGGCTTGTTATACATTAATAGATAACTGTTTTTAACCAGAATACAAGATCACACTTTTATTGAGAGCTTTATTTCAGTTCACGGCATTCTATAAAACTCACACCTCTGATAAGGAGCTCCAAATATTTACACAATCAATTCACACCTAATTGATATAACCTGTTCCTTCATTCAAATAGGCCACAGATACGTCTTCAGATCATATTAGATGACAACAGATTCCAGTTTCTTTAATAAAAATCTATATTACAGATGCAACATGACAACACAGTTCACATTTTTATTTATTTGTACATTAAAGCCCCAAACATCTTTCCTTCACTACGTCCAACAGTTTCTTAGCACTTATTCCTTTCTTTGTGAAACAGTCAGCTGCCTGCTCTATCAATCCATTTCAATTTAAAGATTTCTCAGTTTTCCAGCATCTGTTTTAAGACTGTAATATAGATCCTCAATCCGGTTTTTATTCACACATTTTGTTGAGTGTACATTATCCCATAGTAACTTACTCTCAATGTGAACACTTAGGGAGTCTTTCTATTGAGTGCCTGTTTTGAATTTCTTCCAATATTTTCACGAGAAAAACACCATATCCGCCAATTCACTAAGAGTGAGACTTGTTGCTGCAAAGGCACTTTTATCGACTGTTCTGATCATTTTAGCTTCTCAAGTTAAATGGGAATATTTACTTCCCTTTCACAAAAAAAAATCCCTGCGGTCAATAATACGTCACATAGATTTATATAAGAAGCATCACTAAAAACAAGTTTCATGTTTCTGGTATATCCCAAAGATGGAAACTTATAAACAATGCTCCATTGTAAACTTTACATTGTTTCCTGAATTATATCTTCCATCTTGGGAATTTTTAAAGTTGTACTCAACTGTAATATTTCAAAACTGACATCTGGCCTTATGTGGGTGCCCAGTCAGTTCAGCTGTTCAAAAAGCCTCACAATATCTTCCATTATAGTCTTCAGAGGTGCTGCATTTTTTGAGAGGACTAACTTTGACTATTAGCAATAGGGTTAATATTTTCCATATAAATTCCTGATGAAAAGTGGCACTTGATGCATTCTGTCTGATTTCCAATTTTGAATCTTGTTTTAAGCTCATATATAGCAATAACGTGGAAGTTTACTAACCAAGAGAAATTAAGATAAAATAGAATACACCAAGCTATTTACTTATAACACCAAATTCAAAGATTTTTAGACACAGTAAATGTATAGTCAAATTAATCCCAAAACACTTATTTACACGTTCTAAAACAAAATCCTTTGTAAAGCACATCTTGC
The DNA here is from genome assembly GCF_047496795.1 of Chiloscyllium punctatum. NCBI lineage: Eukaryota > Metazoa > Chordata > Chondrichthyes > Orectolobiformes > Hemiscylliidae > Chiloscyllium > Chiloscyllium punctatum. The sequence continues at coordinate 84,372,527 of NC_092746.1, read as the reverse complement.
ACAGTACTCACACCAAAGAAATATTTTCCAAACACTTCAATAATCCTATGCTAACTGAGTTTAATTTGTAGACTAGAAACACAAACAGCTTCTTCTTAGAGCTATCTACACCTGGGCTTAAATGTAATTCAAGAAACCTTTTCAAGGTTTTATCCCAACACTTTTACTTTATCAGGAATATCACTAACTTCTTACTTGAAAATAATCTAGTCTTTCTATATTTTCCCCTTTTCAGGAGCATTATACAATTATCTTCAAACAAGAGCTTTGTATAACTGCCTAAAACAAAGTAAAACTAAAATAAAAATCACTCCATTTTAAGCTATAGGAATTTTCCCAAGTTGAAAAAGACCCAAGTCTAGAAATTTCTAACAGACCTTAAAACATGATGTTTTACCTTGATAAGTCATAAAACATCAAAAATAAACAAAATTCTATCAGTGCTCCAAAAGAAGCTTTTGTAAAAGAAATCACGATGTACAAAAATATTTACAAGTTAATTATTAACTTCAGACACAGAAAACATACATTTAAAACATATAATATCAAAATATAAATAAATCTGACAATTGTATTATATATAGCAATCTATCCAATTTTGACAAGACAGATTTTATTGAGAAGTATTGATTTCTAGAGGCATTATTCAGGCAATATGCACATTTATTTAATTTCCACAGAGTCCACATTGTGGTGCCTCATTTGGAACACAAGAAACTCTGCTCATGAGCTGATCTTCCTGTGGAAATGTACTTTTAATACTCCCTCAAGCATTTTTGCTAACAAAGTTTTGAAAATTTTCAAAGTTGCATTTCTACAATTGATGAATTTATTCTTTTATCTTAGTCACCCAAACTTTGTTTAAAACCTTGTACCACTAACCTTGCTACTTTTAAATTCAGTCAAGAAACTCCTTTTCCACGTGATAGGGCTCGTTGTCCCCTATCTTGCACCTCTGAGTTTAACCCAAATTCTTTCCAGCTTTGTAGTTCCTCATTGTTTGGCATCTTTTGTTAGGCACCTTTTGTTCTCTTGTCTTCCAGTTTGTTCATGGACACTGTAACTTTCTGATCACATGGGCTTCTGCTCCTGATGGTATTTTTGCTTGTACAATATTTCTTGTCCTTGTTGAATTAAGCCCTCTATTTTGCCAGCTATGTCCTTCTGGATTGTCACTGTTTGACCTCTCCATTCAAATAATAGGTTTGTGATCTCTTTTTCAGGATGTTTGTTCCCAGATCCATTGTTTGAGGTTACACTGCATTTTATTGCCTTCAATCTTTATGTTCCTCATCCATAAGCCGAACTTCCTACCATCATTCTGAAATTCAGTTCTTATATTATCCAGTGGTCTACGTGCTGTACTTATAATGGTCACATTTATCCAATGACTAGCTGTTTCTGGTAAATATTTGACTTTATTTCCCATTTTTGGTAGTTGCCTTTTAGCCACATATTGACCATTAGAACTGATCTGTCCATCAGTTAATTCTAGCTGTTCAATATTTGGATGTGAGAGGTACATTGCTCCTCATTTTTTCTATAACTTAATTGGATTCTGCAAATTTGTAATCCAAACCAAACAACCTTGAACAATGTATTTGAATGTTCTGGTTTCCATGCTGTAAATTATTATTTTTCCATCTTTGCCAAAAATCATACCCAGTCCTTTTCCTTCCTTTAAGTCTCTTTCTCTTATTACCTGATTGAAGCTGGTTTCAATGGCCTTACCTCATATTGTCAGGCTTGCTTTTTTTTGACACTTCTGCTTTAATAAAAAACATTCTGCCTGCATTTAGTGCATGCAAGTGTTTGATAATTGTAGCCCTTCACAAGCTGGAGGCTGATCATCTACTATTGATGGTACTTTAGGATTCCTACCAAAAATTAATTGATGTGGACAGTATCTTCCAACAATCTGCAACAAATACTTAGCATGGACAGTCCACACTAGAGTATAGAGTCATAGAGATGTACAGCACGGAAACAGGCCCTTCAGTCCAACATGTCCGTACCTACCAGGTGTCCTAAACTAATCTAGTCCTATTTGCCAGCACTTGGCCCATTTCCATCTAAACTTTTCCTATTCAGATGCTTTTTAAATACTGTAATTGTACCATCTTCCACTACTTCCTCTGGCAGTTCATTCGATACACACACCACCCTCTGTCTGATGTCCAGAGATATATGAACTCAAACAGCAAAGGCAATAACTATGCTGACCCACTGCTGTGTCAGTTAGCAATGTAGGTTTCTTTCTACCTCTCCCTTACTGACTATGTGGTTCCTGTCTTTCTTTATTGTTTGCTTCCTTTAAAAGTGCCATTGTTTTGATCTTTTTTCCCCCAAAGTTCTCATACAACGCAACAGCTTATAAAATAGTAATTGCTGCTCCTGGAATTCAAGGAAATCACCTTCAACATCTAAAATACCTCAAAAAAGGAGCAGTCTTACAACCACATTTTTCCCAGTCTTCCATCTAGGATTACCCACTAATGCAGATGATAATTTACTGTTTGGCTGATCTGCCATTTCATCTGTTACTGCCTAGTTCTTTTCACATACCGCATTGCTAAAAGGGCTTTCTGCTATCTCACTATAATGTTCATCTTCACATATCTAAATTATTCATTACCAAATATCTCCCCCATTATCATTGAGAAAGCTAGTCAGTGGCTCTGTTACCTTTATCTTTATATATTATAGTTGGCTGACAAAATCTGGGGGCCAAAACTACAAACTGTAAAGTGAAAATGCTTTTACCATTATCCTATACCTTAAAATCAACAGCCAATACCTCAGTGAAATCTCTTGCCAAGCACAGGCCTACGCTATGCCTTGGTAATGTCCTTCAATATTTCTTACAAATCTCACATAGAACATAGAACAATACAGCACAGAACAGGCCCTTCGGCCCTTGATGTTGTGCTGACCTGTGAACTAATCCCCCTACACTATCCCATCATCATCCATATGCTTATCCAAGGACTGTCTAAAACCTATCAGCTATTTCTTCTGAGCTTATTGTACTTCCCATCCCTTATTCCCTCATCCTATTTTTCACATTTTAAAGAACAGATGAACAAACTGCCCATTTAATGTTAACCCCATTTTTTTGTCTTCTATATTTCTACCCCAAAGTCAGTAACATTTTTTTAAATGGAAAGTTGTATGCCATTCAATGAATGTACCAGTGTAAATGGAAATTTCTTAAGTTTTCCAAATATAATAGCTTTGTCATTTTTTGTATGCAGTTTCATCTGTGCATTTTTCATTGATGGTATGTTTAATAACAAAGGTATTTCACTTCAGACTCTATTCATGCTCTATCTATATCTCATTATATTATAAATTTCTATCAGGCCACCTCTCAACCTCCTACGCTCCAAGTGAAAAGGCCCCAGCCTATCTAGCCTTTATAACTCAAACCTTCCATACCTGGCAACATCCTGGTATATCTCTCCTAAACCCTCTCTAGCTTGATAATATCCTTCCAATAACTGGGTGACCAGAACTGGACACAGTATTCCAGAAGAGGCCCCATCAATGTTCTCAATATAACGTCTCAACTTGTATGCTCAAAGAACTGAGCAATGAAGGCAAGAGTGCCAAACTTCTTTTTAATCATCCTGTCTATATGTGACACAAACTTCAAAGTATTATGTACCTGCAACCCTTGTCCCTCTGTTCTACAACATTACCTAAGGCTCTGCCATTAATTATACATCCCTACCCTTGTTTGTTGTACCAAAATGCAATACTTTGCATTTGTCCATATTGAACTCCATCTGCTATTTTTCAACCCATTGACCCATTTGATCAAGATCCGTTTGTAATCTTAGAAAATCTTCTGTATTGTCTACTATGCCACCAATTTTGCTGTCATCTGCAAACTTACTAGCCATGCCTTTTATATTCTCATCCAAATAATTTGTATACATGAGAAACAAAAGAGAACCCAGAACCGATTCCTTTGGAACACCACTGGTCACAAGCCTCCAGTGCAAAAAGCAACCCTCTACCATAAGTCAACACTTCTGATATTAAGTCAATTGTGTATCCAATTGGCAAACTCACCCTGAATCCCATGTGACCAACTTTACTCATTAGTCTACCACGTGGAACTTTGTCAAAGGCTTTACTAAAATTCAAATACACATGTGAGTCTATTGCATGATTCTTCTATGACCCACCAATTTCTCCCACTCTCCTTTATGTTTCAGTCCTCCATATTTCCTTTATGTTGCAGTCCCTGTGACCTTGATGACCTTCATCCTCTTTCAGATGAGTCCCTTCTCATCAGTATTAACTTGTCCATGACTCTGGAGGTCCCTATGCCCTTGTTGGTCATACACACTCTTCATGTTGAGGCCAAAGTGGCCATAACCTGGTTGAAACACTATTTTGAGAGCTGCCTGTCCCTTCCAACATACCATGAGGCCCCACCCTTTTATTTGTAATTGTTCCCTGTCACTTCACTATTCCCTCAATTGCAATTAAACCTATTGTCAGACTTATTCTATCTGCTTTCCCCAGCTTTCCATGATAAGCTACCTGATTATAATGAGCCAAACTCCCAACTGCACTTCAACTAGTGTAATCCTCATACTTGAACTTGAGGACATTCTGTGCCCCAATTCCTGGAATGCAAGGGCACTTAGCTCAGGATTCAACATAGAATCAAACACCTGACTGACTATTCTCAACCCCCTGGCGTGGAATCAGACCAGCCCTATGAAAGACTAGGGTGGTACCTTTCACTGGCTAGTTTACACCCTCACTCCCCAAAACACTTGTCCACTTTAACTTTCACACATCATTATTTTCTTGACAAATATGCAATGTGATCACTGCATTAGCTGTTGGAACATACTGAAGCTCTGATATTGATATAGCATTATGCCATTCAGTGAATCCCAAGCCCATCTGTATTTGATACATTTACTCTTCTCTACTCCCCACCATCACAAGCTATCCAACTCCTATGCAAAAAAGCAGGCTAAGTCACAGGGCAATATGAAAGAGCTTGTGCATGAAAAAGCAGGTTAAGAGCCAGTAGGTGCAACAGGAGGCAATGATAATGTTAATTGGACTGCAATTGAAGCTCAGGCCAATGTGTTGGGGTTTAAATCTCCCCATAGCAGATGGTGGTATTCAAATTCAACACAGTCTGGAATAAAGACCTGACCTAGTGGTGGCAATGTAACTACTGTTGATTAGTGCTTTAAAAACCCTGTTGGTGTCATTCCTGATGAAGGGCTTTTGCCCGAAACATCGATTTTCCTGCTTCTCGGATGCTTCCTGACCTGCTATGCTTTTCCAGCACCACTCTAATCTTGACTCTAATCTCCAGCATCTACAGTGCCCACTTCTGCCATTTTAAAAACTCTTCTGGTTCACTGAGTCCTTTGATGAAGGATTCTGCCATCCTTACCTAGTCAGTGATTCCATTGTTATGTGGTTAACAATAGGGGATGGGCAATAAATGCTGGCCTAGTCAGTGGCACCCACATTGTGTGAATGAATTCTTTTTAAATATTTGACAGAAGGTCAGTCCTAAAAAACCTGCATGGATACATAGATATCTGGCTGTACCCTTAGATCCAGGGTCTACAGTGGTGATTGAGTTGAGTCAAGAGCAGTCATGATGAAGTTGTGAGGCTGGGTGCTTTGCTGAGGCCAGTTTGTGTGGATGAAAAATCCAAAAAGAGCATATCCATTCACTATGGAGGCACCTTGGGCATAAGAAGTGATTCAATCTAGGGAGAAGCTAGTTAGCCAGGTCAGCCATTCCAAAGGTTGCATTGATGAAACAAAATGCCGATACCCATTTTGTCTTACCTGTCAAAATTTTTGTGCCATTGAGTTTCTCAGTTGTGAAGAGAAAAATTATAAGTACGATGTTATTATAGAAAATTGGAGTATTAATAAGATTTGAATACATGAAAATATGCATGAAGATTCTGAACTTGTCTCTAAGGGTGAAGGAGCGGTGTGTCATCTCTAAGATGGTGGCAAAGTGAGATGTTTCAGCTGGAGCTCCTCTGCTCCACCAATCCTTTTCCTTTTTTACTCTTCTTTTTTCAAAATTTCAACTTTTACTTACTGGAGGTGAATGGTAGAGACCAAAGGGGTCTGTATGGAGGCAGCAAGTCCACATAGGTCCCAGAGGCCAGGCCCAGGCCAGGCCAGTGTAACGGCAGCAAGTCCAGGCGAATCCCAGAGTCAAGGCCCAGGCCAGGCCAGCTTGGCGACAGTGAGTCCAGATGAGTCCAGGAGGCAAGGACTGAACCAGGCCAGCATAGAAGTAGCAATTCCAGGCCAGGACAACTTGAGAGGCGGCAAGCCCAAACGGCAAGTCCCAGTCTAGACCAGCATGAGGGCAATAAGTCCAGGTGAGTCCTAGAGGCAGGTGGAGCGTACGCCAGTGCACAGTCCTTGGGCGTTGCAAGCGAGGCCTCCAGGATTGATGCCCAGCATCTCCTATACACTTGGCCAGCAGTCTAAAAGCTGGCACAAAGTTGGTTAAAAGACTAAAGTGTGAGTACTTTTTAAAGACAGCTTCTTAAACTTACGCTGAACTTTTAGTTTTAGATTAGATTAGATTACTTACAGTGTGGAAACAGGCCCTTCGGCCCAACAAGTCCACACCGCCCCGCCGAAGCGTAACCCACCCATACCCCTACATCTACCCCTTACCTAACACTACGGGCAATTTAGCATGGCCAATTCACCTGACCTGCACATCTTTGGACTGTGGGAGGAAACCGGAGCACCCGGAGGAAACCCACACAGACACAGGGAGAATGTGCAAACTCCACACAGTCAGTCACCTGAGACGGGAATTGAACCCGGGTCTCCGGCCCTGTGAGGCAGCAGTGCTAACCACTGTGCGACCGTGCCGCCCAGTTATGATTCACTTAGTTCTGTAACACATACTTAAGTATCCTGTATCTAAGATGGCACTGAGAGGTGACATTAAAAACGTTTCACTGCACTCAGAATCCCATAGTGTGGAAACAGGCCAACCCTCCCAACAAGTCCAAACCAACCCTCCAAAGAGCATCTCACCCAGACCCATCTCCCCTGTTGTTTCTTGTAACCCTATATTTCCTAAGGCTAACACACCTAACCTATACATCCCTGAACACTATGGGCAATTTCACAATGGCCAATCCACCTAATCTGCATGTCTTTGGACTGTTGGAGGAAACCAGAGCACCCAGTTGAAACCCACACAGGCACAGGAAGAACGTGCAAACTCCACACAGTCAGTTGTCCAAGGGTGAAATTGAACCCTGGTCCCTGGCGCTGTGAGACAGCATTGCTAACCACTGAGCTACCATATTGCCTCATTGAAGTGTACATGGCAATAAAGGCTAATTCAGAACTCATTCAGGCAAGCTTTTCTCAATGTTGTGAATGTTATTTTTTGATTCTTGTCCACTGAATTCGTTCTTCCTCAAGGAGAGTAAAATCCCACTCATAGAAACCAAGGGTTAATCTTCAAGCCTATTCCACCATTTAATTACATTAAAACTTATCCATGTCATATCTATATTCAATCACTTGCAGTCTGTAACAATAATATCCATCCTTAACAAAACTTTGTTGGTTACAGTTTTGAAATTATCAACTGACCTAGCTTTGCCTTTTGGCACAATACTTACTAAATACCACCGTCCTTTGTGTGCCAACATGTTTCCTGACATCACCCCTGAAATGTACAGCTCTAATTTTAATGTTATGTCTCCCTTTCTTAAGACCTCCACTAGAATTAGTTCCACCCAAGCTATCAAATCTTGAAGTCACGTTGAACTGCTCCTGACCTTATAATGAAAGGAATGCAATTGATGAAACATAAGAACCATAAGAAATAGGATCAGGAGTAGATGGTTTTCTGCTATTCAGTATGTTTGTGATTGACCTTTGGCCTCACATTCATTTGGTGCCTTGAGACTGTTCCACTATTCAGTATGATTGTTGCTAAATTTGGGGTTTCCTGCCTCCCCTTAAAAAATGTAAATCCTCCAAGTTTAAAAAAACCTTGAACTTAGATATCTTCAAAGAAACAATGAATTCCAAAGATTATTTAAAATTTAGAACTGAAAAAAATTCCTCCTTATTTCTCTCTTAAATGTGAGACTCCCTTTTCAAGAAACCCCCACAAAGGTAAACAAGGGTATTATCACTCCCACAAAGATTTTACCAATCCAAACCCATGGCCAATTTTTACCAGGATTTTCCAACCCCTTGCTAATAGAAAAGTAGGCAATGTAATTTCTCCAGCATAAGTCCAACAGATCAAAGGGCATGAGACATTCCCTTTCGAAGACATTAATTGCTGTATTCATCTAAATCTTTACAGGTCCAGTCAGGAATGAGTTTGGGTTACTGAATGGTTAAACGGATGTGATAGTTGAAGTGGATAGTTGAGTCCGGTCAGAAGGGAGTTGGGGGTTGTTTGGTTTCGGACAGGGGGATTTGGTTAAAGGATGTATTTTTTTTGTGTGGGGGAAATGTCTTTGTTAGGTCAGTGGGATGGTGGATGGATGTGATTTGGTGATTGGGGGCTAGTTGTGTCAGGTGGTCAGATCTGTCAGCAGATTGTTAGGTATTTTTGGGAGGTGGTTAAACAGGTCTAGTTGTGAGTGGGGTTTACTCAAGTCTATTTGGGATAGGTTTGACTGAGGTTGAAAATTAGTTAAGTCTAGTTGAGATAAAAACAAATTACTGCGGATGCTGGAACCTGAAACCAAAAGAGAAAATGTTGGGAAATCTCAGCAGGTCTGGCAGCATCTGTAAGGAGTAAAAAGAGCTGACATTTCAAGTCTAACGGAGCAGAATGAAAACAGAGGGGTCGAGATGGGATAATCATCTGAAGTTGTTAAATTCAATGTTGAGACCGGCAGGCTGTAACGTGCCTAGCCGGAAGATGAGATATTGTTTCTCCAGTTTGCGTTGTGTTTCACTGGAACATTGCAGCAGGCCAACGATAGACATGTGGACATGGGAGCAGGGTTGTGTGTTGAAATGACAAGCCACGGGAAGGTCCAGGACCTGATTGCGTACAGACCAAAGGTGCTCAGCAAAGCGATCACCCCTCCCACAACTGCTTTATCGGTAAATCGATGACTATCTCGGTGCGGCTTCATGCTCTCGTCCTGACCTGGAAAAATTCATAAACTTAGCTTCCAGTTTCCATCCCTCCATCAACATCACCTGGTCCATCTCCGACATTTGCCTTCCTTTCCTTGACCTTTCTGTCTCCATTTCCAGCAATAGTCTATCCACTAATATCCATTACAAGCCCATTGACTCCCACAGCTATCTGGACTACAGCTCTTCTTACCCTATGTCATGTAGGGACTCTATCCCTTTCTCTCAGCTCCTTCGCCTCCGCCGCATTTGTTCCGATGAGGCCACTTTCCAAAGTGGTGCTCTTAATATGTACTCCTTCTTCTCCAACCATGGCTTCCCACCTACAGTAATTGACAGGGCTCTCGACAGCGTGCAGTCCATCTCCTGCGCCACGACCCTCACCCCCTCCCTCCCCTCCCAGAACAAGGATAGGGTCCCTCTTGTTCTCACCTTTCACCCCACCAGCCTTCACATGCAAAGAATAATCCTCTGCCATTTTCGCCAACTCCAACATGACCCCACCACTAAACACATCTTCCCTTCCCTCACCATCTGTATTCTGCAGAGATCGTTCCCTTCGGGACAACCTAGTCCACTCCTCCATCACACCGAACACCTCTCCCATCACACACGACACCTTCCCATGCAATCGCAAAAGGTGCAACACCTGCCCCTTTACCTCTTCCATGCTTGTCATCCAAGGCCCCAAACACTCATTTTGAATTAAGCAGCATTTCCCTTGTACCTCTTTCAATTTGGTCTATTGCATTCGTTGCTCCCAATGTGGTCTCCTCTATATCGGAGAGACAAAACGCCGACTGGGTGATCACTTTGCTGAGCACCTTCGGTCTGTATCCAGTCAGGTCGCAGACCTTCCCGTGGCTTGCCATTTCAACACACAGCCCTGCTCCCATGTCCACATGTCTATCGTTGGTCTGCTGCAATGTTCCAGTGAAGCTCAACGCAAACTGGAGGAACAACATCTCATCTTCCGGCTAGGCACTTTACAGCCTGCCGGTCTCAACATTGAATTCAACAACTTCAGATGATTATCCCATCTCGATCCGTCTGATTTCATTCTGCTCTGTAATTTTATTTCATTTATTTTATTTATCTTTTTAAATTTTTTTTTCACTGTTCTGTACCTTTTATTTCTTGATTGTCTCTCTTTCTCTCGCTCCCCACTCTCTCATCACCTTTTTCCTCTCCTTTTCCCCCTTTGCTATCCTTCTCCCCTGTTTTCCATGTTGCCTCTGCTTCACCCATCCCCCCAATCCCCCACATATTTTGTAACATAGCACTGGCTTCAACCATGGTCATTCACAGCTCCTAATCTCCCTATAATCTCTCTATGTGCTGTCATTCTCACCTCTTTATTGCTACCTTTGCTTCTGGAGCCATGACTCACTTCTCTCAGCCTAGTATAAATACCTCCCTGTTTCTCCCTTTTTTAGCTTTGACAAAGGGTTAGTTAGACTCGAAATGTCAGCTCTTTTCTCTCCTTACAGATGCTGCCAGACCTGCTGAGATATCCCAGCATTTTCTCTTTTGGTTTAAGTCTGGTTGACGTTGAGGGCTAGTTGGTGTTAGTTGGTTGGCTCTGGTTTGGGTTCATCAGGTCTGATTGGCTGGCATGTTAAGCAAGCCTGTTTGAGAGACCTGGTCAGTGTGAAGGCAGATAGTTAGTTGGGTCTGGTCATGGTGGATGGAAGGTGGTTAGTGGACTATGGTTAGGATCTGTTGGGAGGGGGAGTGGTTAGTCAGATCTGGTAAGGATGTTTAGGTGATTGTTCTGGTCCGTTTGAGGGGTGAAAAGTAGTTGAGTCTACATAATAAAAACATAAGAAAATAAGAACTAGGAGCAGGAGTAGGCCATCTGGCCCCTCGAGCCTACTCCGCCATTCAATAAGATCATGGCTGATCTTTTTGTGGCCTCAGCTCCACTTACCTGCTCTCTCACAATAACCCTTAATTCCTTTACTGTTCAAAAAATTGTTTATTTTAGCTTTAAAAACATTTACTTCACTGGGCAGAGTATTCCATAGATTCACAACCCTCTGGGTGAAGAAGTTCCTTCTCAATTCAATCCTAAATCTGCTCCCCTTAATTTTGAGGCTATGCCATCTTGTCCTAGTTGCACCCACCAGTGGAAATATTCTCTCTGCTTCTATCCTATTTATTCCCTTTATAATTTTATATGTATACATGTTTCTATAAGGTCCCACCTCATTCTTCTAAATTCCAATGAATATAATCCTAGTCTGCTCAGTCTCTCCTCATAAGCCAACCCCTTCAACTCTAGAATCAACCTAATGAATCTCCTGTACATCCCTTCTATTGCTAGTACATCCTTTCTCAAGCAAGAAGAGCAAAATTGCACACAGTACTCCCGGTGTGGCCTCATCAGCACCCTGTACAGATGCAACATAACCTCCCTGCTTTTAAACTCAATCCTTTTAGTAATGAAGAACAAAATTCCCTTTGCCTTCTTAATTACCAGTTGCACCTTCAGACCAAACTTCTGTGATTCCTACACAAGGACACTCACGTCCCTCTGCAAAGCAGTATGCTGCAATTTTTTGCCATTTAAGTAATTGTTCTTTTTATTGTTATTCCTACCAAAATGAATGACTTCACATTTATTAACATAGAAATCCATCTGCCAGACCTTTTCCCACTCACTTAAACTACCCATGCCCCTTTACAAAGTTTCACAGTCCTCAGCACACTTTGCTCCACCACTCACCCTCGTGTCATCTGCAAACTTTGACACAGCACATGTGGCCCCCAACTCCAAATCATTGATGTAAATTGTGAATAATTGCTACCTCAATACTGATCCCTGAGGCACGTTACTAGTCACTGATTGCCAATTAAAAAAACACTCATTTATCCCCAATCTTTGCCTCCTGTTCATACATTGCCCAAAATGCCATGCATTTTTATCTTATGAAGCAGCCTTTTTTGCGGCACCTTGTCAGATGCCTTTTGGAAATCTAGACACACCATATCTACTGCGTTCCTGTTGTCTACCATGTTCATAACGTCTTCCTAGAATTCCAGTAGATTAGTTAAACATGACCCTTCATGAACCCATGCTGCGTCTGCCCAGTGGGACAATTTCTACCTAGATGCCTTGTTATTTCTTCCTTGATAATAGACTCAAGCATTTTCCCCACTACAGAAGTTAAGCTAACCAGCCTATAATTCCCCATCTTTTGTCACATTTGCTGTTTTCCATTCTGCTGAAACTGCCCCCAGAGTCCAGTGAATTTTGGAAAATTACCCCAACTGCATTCGCTATTTCTTCTGCCATCTCTTTTAGTTCCTGGGATACATTTCATCAGGGCCAGGAGACTTGTCTACCCTTAGCTCCATTAGCTTGCCCAATACTACCTCTTTCATGATAATGATTGTTTCCAGGTCCTTACCTACCCTTATCTCTTTGTCAATTAGACACCCATGGCAGATGACCCCTTTTCCTACAGTCATTCCTTTTCACTGGTATTTACTTTATCTGAGCACTTTGAAAAATTGCTTTTAAAGTCCTCCACTGTTTGTCAACTGTCCCACCATAAAGCCTCTGCTTCCAGTCTACTATAGCCAACTTCTCTCTCAGCCTATTGTAGGCCTGGTTGGTGAGAAAAGTGGTTAGTTGGGTTAGATGGGGAACCTCTTTCTAACGATCTCTAATGCACGTATATACTTTCTTCAGTATGGGTACCAAAACATGTCACAGTACTCCAGGTGCTGGCTCACCAATATTCTCTACCTTGTAATGAGACGACTCACTTTTTAAACTCCAAATTCCTAGAAATAAAGACCAAAATTCCATTTGCCCCTCTAATTACTTACTGCATTTGCATACTAATGTTGTTGTTTCATACACAAGATTACCCAGATCCCTGTGTTGCACTTTTTTGGAGTCACTCTTGAAACAATAGTCTGCCTTTTGATTCTTCCTACCAAGCGCATGGTCTTACACTTTCCTCTATTCAGTTCCATCTGTCAAGTTTTTACCCAATCACTCAATCTATCTGGATCTCCCTGCAGATTCCTTTTGTCCTCATCACAACATGCTTACCAACCTATTTTTTGTAGATTTGGATGCATTACTTTGTCACCTCCCCCCTCCCCATTCAAGTCATTTGGCACCAGGACTAATTCTTGTGGCATTCTACTAGTCTTTCCAATTTGGAAAAGACTCTCTAATCACAATTCTCTGTCTTTTGAGTGTTAACCAATCCTCAATCTATGACAAAATATTACTATATGCCCTTAACTGGTTCAATAATGTTTTACGTGGCATCTTATTGAATATCTTCTGGAAATCTATATGCATTGGATCTACTAGTTCCCTTTTATCAACTCTGCTTTGTCAAACATGATGTCCCTTTCAAAAAACTATGTAGATTTTGTTTGCATTAAGCTTTTCTAAATGTTCTGCTTTTTCTTCCTTAATAATGGACTTTAGAATTTTCACAGCAACAGATGTTAGGCTAACTGGCCTGGTTTCCAGCTTACTGTTTCGCTACCTTCTTGAACAGGAGTAGCACTTTAACAATTTTCCAATCCACTGGAATCTTGCCAGAATCCAGTGACTCCACTGACCAATGCCCCCACTAGCCCTCCAGCCACTCCCTTTAAAACCCTATTTTGTACTCCATCAGGTCCGAGTGATTTGTCTGACTTTAGTCCAATTTGCTTGTCAAATACTTTGTTCTTCGTAATAGAGACTGCTACAATGTCTTTCCTCTCATTATAACCACATTGATCTGTTATTTGTAGGATGCTTGTAGTGTCCTTTACTGACGCGAAATATTGGTTTAAATTATCTGCCATTTCCTTGTTTTCCATTATAAATTCATCAGTTGCACCCTCCAAGGGTTCCAGATTCACATTTTATAAATGTGTAAAATCTCAGATCTTTTGTTTTTAGATTTTCTCGTTATTTACTTCCATAATCAATTTTCTCCCTCTTTATTAATTTTGTGATCCCTTGCTGATTCTTAAAAATTTCCCAATTCTCAGCTCTACCAATAGTTTTTGCTACTTTGTATGCCTTTGTTTTTGAATGGATATTCTCTTTGCCTACTTTTGTTAACGCGGGTGGTTCATCATTCTTATCAAGTCCTTCTTTTTGACCTGTGTAAATTTTTGCTGAGCATTATGAAAAATCTACTTAATTGTCTGCTACTGCTGATCCACTGATCTTTCCTTTAGTCTACTTTTCTCACCTCTGTAATTGCTGTTATTTACGTTGAAGACATGAAGATCTGAGTTGCACATCCTCAAACTGAATTTGATATTCTATCATGTTGTGTTCGCTACCCCCAGAGGATCCTTAACTACGAGATTTCTTATTAATCGTACCTCTTTACACATTACTAGCTTAGTGAATTCTGCAACATACTGCTCTAAGAAACAATCCCTGATGCACTCCACAATTTGCCAATCAAATTTATCTAGTCAATACGCAAATTAAAATCACCCATTAACAATTATGTTCCCTTCTTGCACGGCTTCAGTATTTACTGATTTATACTGTGTTCGAAAGTGAGGCAATTCTTCAAGGGTCTATAGACATCTCACTTCATTACTTATTTCCCTTGCTATTCCTTATTTCCAACCAAACTGATTCCACATTACAATCTATTGTATATATATCACAATTCACTACTCTACTGATATGTTCCTATGTGAACAAAGCTACCACATGCTTTTTATCTATTCTTCCAGAATATCAAGCACTCTTGAGTATTGGGTTCACAGTCTTGATCACCCTGCAACCACATCTCTGTAATTGCAATCAATTCATATTCATTTGTTTCTACTTTTACCACCAAATCATCTATCTTCTACAAATGCTGCATGTATGCAGATAAAGAGCTTTGTCATTTTACCGTTATTACTTAATAATTCTAATTAGTGTTAATCTAGCTCTAATTTCTGCTATACTCTTCTGCTTATATTTTAACCCCTGCCTATTACAATTTGATTAGCATTTACCTGGTCAGTACCTTGCACCTCTATTTTCTTGAAAAAACCCAGAAAATACTGGAGAAACTCAGCAGGAACAGAAACAGTTAATGTTTTGAGTCTGATATGAGTTCTTCAGAACTCTTCAGATTCTTCTTCAGAACATCTACTCTCATTTCTTTTCGATTTGTTAAACTTCCCTACAATTAGGCTCCATAGGCTGTATCCTCTAAATCCAGAACCATTATTATCTGGAAGAACAAGGGTGGCAAATGCATGGGAGCGTCACTACCTGCAACTTCCCTTCCAAGACACAACATACAGACTTTGAAAAAAATGAGGGCGGCATGGTGGCTCAGTAGTTAGCACTGCTGCCTCAGAGTGCTAGGTACCTAGATTTGATTCCTGCCTCAGGCGGAGTGGAGTTTGCACATTCTCTCCACGTCTGTTGGGTTTGCTACAGTTTCCTCCCACAATCCAAAGATGTGCTGGTCAGGTGAATTGGCCATGCTAATTTGCCCATTGGCCTTCTCTAGCTGCAACATATTCTTGATGACATATATCATTCCCTGAGCTTTGAATTTGAGTATTCTCAATTTAAGCATTCTCATCATTTCTGCTGCAATAAAGAATGATTTTGACACATAATGCAGGCTTATCATTTCTGGTTGTGTTTGTATATTTCTTTATCATTCTCATCAAACCAGTCTCGACATGTGGGAAGTTCAGACTCAATTGTCTGGGTGCATGTCTTTTGATAACGTATCTCCTCTGGTCCCAAACACCCTTCCACATTGGTATCATTGGAGCTTGTCAGAGCAAGATGAGATGAAAGTTGCACATAAAATTGTTTTCTTGTCTTTTTATCTTGGAGAATTTGGATGTTAAATATTTTCCTGGATTTCTTCAGTGTTTGATGCAAGGAATCTAAACATGTTGGAGTGTTCAAGTCTGAGATCTGTCTAACAGTTTTTTACACTAATGAAGACTCAAGCATTGTGTACATCTTTCCTATCCCAAGCGCAGACAATTGCGAGTGTTCATGAAGTGCCATTTCTCGGATCAGTGATGGTTCCACATTTCCTTGCATTTGATGCCAGAATATGTTTCTGGCAGTGAGTTCAGGTTCAATTATATTTTATGAAGAGGAGATGATGGCATGTGATTTCCTGTGCTCATGCTTCCTCAATGGCACACTTGGAGAATTTGTATTTCCATATTACTCTGGCATTAAAATTTTCCAGTGGAATTATTTTGACTGCAATTATATTTTTTGATGCCAAAGCCAAATCTATGATCTAATGCTACTCTTCTGGATCCCCCTTATGGAATAAAGTATAACCTATTAAATTGGTCTTCTATAAGGAGTCAGATTTCACTTATTAGCAGTTTAAATTTTAAATCTCATAAATTCTTGAAAAATTATGTCCATTCTCCCAATGGAGCATTTGCTTGTTTGTCTATAAGGATGCAAACTTTCCAGGTACAGAAAAACATTTATTTGTATGTATGTATTTTAGTCTTGTATGACTCCTTCCCCATTCTTCCACTCTGTCAATGGTCAATGAAAATCATTCAATACCAATGCATTTTATCTGTAAAAGGAGGATTCATAATGATATAACAAAAAATGAATTCATGATTTGGTAATGGATAAGGTTTACAGTTTTGCTGTGTTCCATTGTTGCCTGAGAGAATTCTTCACTCCATGATAAGCCAAGGCTTGCCTCCTATCTTAAGATGAGAAGTTAAAGTCAGATACCACCTACCTTCTTAGGTTCATGTCATATATCCCATGCGTTAGTGAGCAACAGCAGAACAATTCTACTTGTTGACTTAGAACATAGAACAATACAGCATAAAACAGGCCCTTTGGCCCTCGATGTTGCACCAACTTGGCAATGTTAATCATCCAATATCAAAACCATAACATGTAGGACCGAAAAAGGCCATTCAACCCATTGAGTCAGCTTTGCTATTCAATGGGATCATGGCTGATCTGATTTTTCTCAGCTCCACTTTCTTGGCTTATCTTGATAACTCTTAATTCTTTTCTGATTAAAAATCTGTCTATCTCAATTGTGAATATACTTCACAACCCCGCTTCAATAGCCCACTTCAGTAAAGAGTATCACAGATTCACTGCCTTTTGAGAAAATAAATTCCTCCTGATCTCTTTCTTAAATGAGTGACCCATTGCTTTGAAATTATACCCTCTGGCCTTAGACTCTTCCACAATAGGAAATAACTTCTCCACTTCTACTCTGTCAATCCCCTTAAAAATCTTATGTATTTCAATAAGGTTGCTTTTCATTCTTCTCACCTCCAATGAGTATAAATCTAACCTACTCAACCTCTTCTCATAAAAAAATCCATCCAGATTTGGAATTAAGCTTGTGAATTGGCTCTGGACTGCTTCCAATGCCAGTAGATAAGGAGACCAAAACCATTCACAGTATTCCAGATGTGGTTTAACTTTATCTTCTATAGTTTTAACAATTGCCTATTTTTATACTGCATTCCTTTTTAAATAAAGGCTAACACTGCATTTGCCTTTTCTATTAGCTGCTGGACTTGGATGCTAGTTTTTTGTGATTCACAAATTCCTCTGTGTTGCAGTTTTCTACAGTCTTTCTGCATTTAAATAATATTTAGCTTTCCTATTCTTCCTGATAGAGCGCATAATCCCACATTATATTTCATCAACCAAGTTTCTGCCCACTTGCTTTTCTTTATTCATTTATAGCACATGGGCAATGCTGTCTGGCCAGTATTTATTGACTGTTCCCAGTTATCCTTTAGATTAGATTCTCTACAGTGTGGAAAAAGGCCCTTCATCCCAACAAGTCCACACTGACCCTCCGAAGAGTAACCCACCCAGACTCATTTCCCTCTGACTAATGCACCTAGCACTATGGGCAATTTAGCATTGCCAATTCATCTGACCTGCACAGCTTTGGACTGTGGGAGGAAACCCACGCAGACACAAGGAGAATGTGCAAACTCCACACAGACAGTCGCCCGAGGCTAGAATTGAACCAGGGACTCTGTGAGACAGCAGTGCTAACCAATGAGCCACTGTGCCAGTTGCCTTAGCCAAGTTGGTGGTGAGCAACCTACTGCAGTCCATGTGCTGTAGGTAAGCTTACAAAGCCAGTAAAGAGAGAATTCCAGGATTTTGACCCAGTGACAGTGAGGAATGCAATATATTTCCAAGTCACAATAACAAGTAGCTTGGAGAGGAACTTGCAGATGGTGATGTTCCCATATATCTGCTGTCTTTGTGTCTCAAGATGGATGTGATCATGGTTTGGAAGGTGCTATGTAAAGACATTTGGTAAATTTTTGCAGTGCATCTTGTAGTTGCTATAAGCTGCTGCTAATGAGCGTCAGTGGTGAAGGGAGTGGGTATTAGTGAATATGGCATCATTCACGTGAACTGCATTGTTCTGGATGTATCAAGCTTCTTGTTGGAACTGCACTCATCCAGGCAACTAGGGAGTATTCAATCACACTCCCTAACTAGATTACATCCATCTTTGAACACTTAGTGTCCTTCAGACTACTTTTGTGTCAGTTGCATACTTGGCAACAATACATTTCCTTCTGTCATCCTAGCTATTTATTCTTAATAACTGTGGCCCTAGTTTTCTCTCTGGCACACCACTAGATACAGGTTGCCATCCTGAAAATACCTCTTTATCCCAAATTTCTGTCTTCTATTTATTAGGCAACCTCTATCCATTCTAATATACTACCCCAAAGACATGATCTTATTAAGTTGCCTTATATGCGGTACTTTACTGAATACTTTTGAAAATCATATATATTACATCAAAGGTTCCCCTTTAAAAATCCTACCTGTTACTTCACAAAAAATTGGAATAAATTTGTCAGGCGTGATTTCCCCTTCATGAATCCATGCTGACTCTGCTTGTTTAGATTATTTATTTCTAAATGGTCTCCTGTTACTTTTTATAAGAAACTCTAACATTTTCCTAAATACAGATGTTAACCTGTGGTTACTTGTTTTTTGTCTACCTTCCTTTTTGTATAAGAGTGTTGCATTGGCAGCTTTCCAATCCTCTAGGCCTTTTCCGAAATTTAAGGATTCTTGGAAGCTTACTACAAGTGCATCCACTATCTTTGTAGCTGCTTCCTTGTTAAAATCCTTGATACAATCCTCAGGTACAGCAGACCTGGCAGCTTTTAGCCCCTTTAGTGACCCTTGTACTTCTTCTCTTATGATAGCTATTTCATTGATTTCCTTCCTCCCCTTTCGGCTACTTGGTTATTTAGCCATTTATGTCTTTGTCTTTGAAGACTGATGCGAAGTATTTATTCACCTCCTTTACCATTTCCTAGTTCCTCATTATTATTTACCCAGTGGTGTTTTCCAAGGAAATATTTGAATAACTTTTCTGGTCAATGCCACATTTCTACCATGTGGGATCTGCTGTGTGCAAAATTTGTTCTGGAATTGAAGTAGCTACATGTCAAAAGTTCTAAATGGCTGCAAAGTAGTTTGGACCAGCATGTGGGTGTGAAGGCACTTTATAAATATATGTCTTTGTTCTGACGGTGATTAAGGAGTGGATGATGTGCTGGGTTACCAACTTCAAAGTATGTCTCATATTTTGACTTTTCAAAGCTTCAACATCATTCAAGTGCTAAGGCACTCAAGAAGCTTGACAACTTCCAGGAAATTCACTTGTTCACTTTGTTGACAGTTGTGCCATTGGATATAGAATCCATCCATTTACTGACTTCTCACTGTAGCTGCAGTACATCTGATCTATTGGGTGCAATGTAGTAATTCTCCAAACTTATTTCATCAGTATTTCTTTCTCTTGTGAGTCGACAATCAAAAAGAACAAATACATGGTTATGGGAACATTAACCTCCACGTTTCCCTCCAAATCACCATCCTAACTTGGGTTGTGATGTTATTGCCACCAGGGCAATATCTTTGAATTTTGTCCATTACGTATTTCACTACCACAATATATTTAGGGGCATGGAAATTACTCTCTGCGGCCAAGACCAAGAGTCTTGAAGTCTGTGTTACCTTCGCAGTACTAAGGTTCAGGATATCTCATCTGGGCTGCTGAGGAGCTTGGAGTGAGAGGGGAAAGATCCCAGATGGACATGGTCCACGTAGGTACCAATGACAAAGGTCAGATGAAGAAAGATGTTTTGCTGAGGAAATATTATCAGCTAGAGGCTGAATTAAAAATTAGAATCAAAAAGTAATAATATTCAGAATATTACCTGAGCCATGAGCTAATTGATGCATGATCAATAAAATTAAAGTGGTAAATGCTTGGCTCAAGTATTGGTGCGAGAGAAATGGGTTTGAATCCATGGAACATTGGCACCAGTAGTGGAGAAGGATGGAGCTGTTCTGATGAGATGGGTTTCACCTGAAACATATGTGACCAGAGTCCTGGCGAATTGCATAAGTAAGGCTGTAGAAAAGACTTTAAACTAAATAGTTGGGGGAAAGGTTAAATTACATGTGTTACAACATGGGTAAACTCCCCTGCTAAATTTAAACCTGCAACACAGAAATGATTTAACCCATGCTGTAATCTGTTAAAATTCAGGAGGCAAAGAACTATCCCAAAAGTCACTATTTAAAGTAAAAATTAATAACTTTAATTCATTAAAGTCTAACAGACAATAATTAACTCACAACTACTTATAATTCATTTATCTAAACCTATTCTTTACCTTCCCCCCCTACAATACTAATCCGATAAAACCCCCAATTAAGATTTACCAAAAATTCAAATTTCAAAGCAGCTGTCAAATCTTCCATTTGTATCTTCCTCTGTCGATTTTCTTCTTCTTAGGGATTTCTTTTTCACAGGTCATTGATAGATAAAGGTACCTTTAAGAGAGCTTGTTTTGGGCAATCTGTACATGCTGATGGTTTGGCAGTTCTTCCCTCAACTGTTCAATTTTCCCCGGTCTTATACCCCAAAGCATTGTATTGTTTCATTGGTTTTTACTATTGTCAATATGCTGAATTCAAACTTGATTAGAGATTGTTATTTTGGAGTATAATTTAAACTGGTAGGCTGGATTTGAATTTGTTTTTTGTCTCATAGCAAATTGGTTAATGGTGCCACTACACTGCTAAAGTTTGGAATAAACTCCTGATAGAATCTGCTGAGTCCTAAGGATTGAAGCACCTCTTTCTTTGAGGTTGGTCATGGAAATTCCTCAATGGCCTTCATCTTTGCATTCTGTGAGGACAACCTTCCATGACCGATGTTATGTCCCAAGAATATCACCTCATGCATTCCAGGCCAATAGTAATGTTTTTGTACCTTAGCCAGCCTAAGTCTTTCATACACCTAGGTGACCTCCTACAGGTAGTTCATGTGCTACCTGTAACACTTCCTATCTGTAGGTTGGCAACATAACAAGCTGCACTTTGGCCCATTTCTGCTCTGCACTAACCTAAGTTGGTGTCCATTTCCATCTTAGGATTCTATCTTTCAGATAATAACCCTCAGGAATATTCTCTGCTTCCTTTTCAGAGTACGCATCCACATACGCATCTTTTATCGTTTTGTCTTGTTGTTGTAAGTCTCTTAGCCTTTCAGGACTAAATACTTATGTCTCACCCTCTGCCTGTTCAAGTTTTTCCTGCACCATTATGTGAAACAGGGTGTCCACTAACTGAACCTCAACTCCTTCATCTTTCTCTTCACTTTTTGCTTTGTGCTGTGAGCTATGATAGTGTGACCTGGTGACTACATAGTCTAGGAAAATACCAGGATATTTCTGTTTAACTCCTCAGTTTCTTGGTCTTCCTTGGGCTCTCCACAACAAGGGGTGTCACTCCTACCTTGGATCCTGCCAAATCATTCCCGAGAACAAACTGAATTCCTGGAACTGACACTCTGTCAATCACTCCCACTGTTACTTCCCCAGTCTTGAGTTGGCTCTCCAACCTGATCTTATATAAGGGAATGCTAAATTTCTGTCCATTTATCCCACAAATTACCAAACACTTGGGTAACAGATCAGAAAGAGTGCATATTCGCTTATCCCTTACTTTTTGCAACTGGTTAGATCCTGTATCTCTCAAAATTATAACCTCTTGTCCTTCTCCCCCTGTACCTTCTGGGTACACTTTACCCAGAGGCGAATTCTTTGTAGAGATCAGGTACTAACTCCATACCCAGCCCCAAATAGTAAGGAAAAGAAGTCCCTAGTGGGAGTAATTTATAGGTCCTCAAACAGTAGTTTTGCATTGGTGCACATTATAAACCAGGAACTACTGCAGGCTTGTAACAAAGTAACAATAATATCACAGGAAGGTCTCCTTACTTGAGAAAGGATGTATTAGCGCTGGAATGGGTGCAGATGAGGTTGACTAGGTTGGTTCTAGAGATGGGTGGGTTAGCTTATGAAGACAGATTTAGTAGACTGGGAATATACTCATTGGAATTTAGAAGAATGAGAGGGGATCTTATAGAAACATTTAAAATTATGAAGGGAATAGATACGATATTGGTAGGGAGGTTCCTCCCACTCATGGGTGAAACTAGAACTCGAGGGCATTGCCTCAAAATAAGGGAGAGCAGATTAGGGACTGAGCTGAGGAGGAACTTTTTCAACCAAAGGGCTGTGAATCTGGAATTCCCTGACCAGTGAAGCAGTTGAGGCTATCTTGTTGAATTTTTTTCTTGAGTAGATAGATTTTTGAACAGTAAAGGAATAAAGGATTATGATAAGTGTGCAGGTATGTGGAAATGAGTGCACAAAAAAATCAGCCATGATCTTATTGAATAGCAGAGCAGGCTTTAGGGATCAGATGGCCTGTTCCTGCACCTATTTCTTATGTTTTTATGTTCTTATGTAATTGCTCTGGAGAGAGTGCAGTGAAGATTTGCTAGAATGTTGCAAGGAGTAGCGAATTGTAGCTACAAAGAGGAATTGGAAAGGTTGTTTTCCTTGGAACAGAGAAGGTTGTGGGGTGACAGGATTGAGGTATACAAAATTGTGAGGGGTAGAGATAGTGTAGACAGCAAGGGAAACAGATTCATCCTCTCTCAGAACCATATAAACCCTATAGCATGGAAGCCACCCTCAGTCCATCAAGTCCACACAAATCCTCCAAACAGCATCTCACTCAGACTCACCCCAAACCCTATCCCAGTAACCCTGCATTTTCTATGGCTAACCCAACCACCCTGCATCTAGAGTAATCTTACTATCCCAGCTCACAGTACCTGAGAAGCTATACTTTGTCATTCTTTTATGTTTTGATAGTAACTGTCTGGGCCTGGCATTTATTTCCCATCTCTAGTTGACCCTTGAGAAGGTGATGGTGAGCTGCTTTCTAGAACCGCTGCAGTCCATGTGTTGTAAGTATACCCACAATGCCTATTAGGGAGGGAATTGCAGGATTTTGATCCAGTGACACAGAAGGAATGCTGATATATTTCCAAATTAATATATAGAAGCTTACATCTCAGAACAAGGCCATTTAGTCCATCACGTCCAGGCAATGTTTAGACGTGGCAGCATGACGGCTCAGTGGTTAGCACTGCTGCCTCACAGCTCCACGAACTTGGGTTCATTTCCTCCCTCAGGCGACTGTCTGTGTGGAGTTTGCACATTCTCCCCGTGTCTGAGTGTGTTTCTTCCGAGTGCTCCAGTTTCCTCCTCAGTCCAAAGATGTGCAGGTTCGATCGAGTGGCCATGTTAAATTATTCATTATGTCCTGGGATATGCAGGTTAGGTTGGTTAGCTATGGGAAATGCAGGGTTACTGGGATAAGGTGTGAGGGTGTGTCTGGATGGGGTGCTGTTTGGAGGCTTGGTGTGGACTCAATAGGCTGAATGACCTGCATCCATGCTGTAGGGTTTCTATAATTCTAAGACAGAGGAATCTGTTTCCCTTGGTAAACATTCAAAACTTAGGTTCAAGCAAAGTAGCAGAAGGATTAGAGGGGGTATGAGAAATAACCTTTTTTTATGCAGAGGGTGGTGGGTCTCTGGAATTGGTTGCCAAAGTTGGTGGTGGAGGAGACGGACGCATTGAATGCTTTAAAAAGTACCTGGATCTACACTAGCTTGCACGTGATATAGAAATAGATAGCAAAAACTTTTCTAAGTATACAAAAGGGAAGTGAAAGTGAAATTTAGTTCATTGGAGGATGAGACTGGGTATTTAATAAATGGGAACACAGAAATATGGAGATAATAAATCATTATTTTGCCTCAGTTTTTATGGTGGAGGTTTGTAGTAATATCCCAGTAGTAACAGGTAATGCAGTGGTTAAAGAAAGGGAGATAGGAAAGATGGGGTTATCGAAACCTAGAATAATCATTATCACTGGGGAAAAAGTACTGAGTGAGCTCTTGGAATTAAAGGCAAGTCCTACTGACCTTCATCCTGGAATCTTAAAGGAAGTAACAGCTGTGATAATGGATCCACTGATTATAATATGCCAAAATTTCCTGGATTTAGGAAAGATGGATTGGAAAAATGCTAGTGCAACATTCTTATTCAAATAGGGAGGGAGGCAGAAAGTAAGACAGTATAGATCATAGTTTAATATCTGTCATTGGGAAATTGTTAAAATACATTATTAAGGAAGTAATAACAGGACATTTGGAAGTAAAAAAATGTGATCCATCAAAGACAGCATGATGTTTGCCTATTTTGATCGAGTTCTTCAAAGACGTAACAAGCAAAGTGAATAATGGGGATCTTGTAGGTGTACCGTATCTGAACTTCTAGGAGGCATTTGAAAAGGTGCTGCATCAATGATGAATACACAAGATAAGATCACTTGGGGTTAGGAGTGATTTATTAGTTTAGATAGAAGATTAGGCAAAAGTGAGGACTGCATATGCTGGAAACCAGAATCTAGATTACAGTGGTGCTAGAAAAGCACAATTTGGCTATGGTAGCTTCTATCCCTGAATCCAAGACATTAATATAGATTGCAAATAGATGGGTCTAAGAACTGAATACAGTAGCACCCCCCCCCCCCCCCCCCCCGCCACCAGTTATACTTTGCAAACCAGAAAAAGATCCATTTATCCTAGTTCTCTGCTTTCTGTTGGTTAGCCAATCTTCTACCCAAGCAGAGAACTGTGATAAATGGGTCTTTTTCTAGTTGGCAAGGTGTAACTGGTAGGGGGGGCACTGTATTCAGTCCTCAGACCCAACTATTTGCAATCTATATTAATGTCTTGGATTCAGGGATAGAAAGTACCAGAGCCAAATTTGCAGATGACACTAAAACAGATGGGAATGTAAGTTGCAATAAAAATATAAGAAATTTGCAAACGGATATGGATAAGTTAGACGAATGGGCCAAAATTTGATAGATGGAGTTTTAACATAGCTAAGTGTGACATTATCCATTTTGGTCAGAAGAATAGAAAGCAATTTATAATCTGAAAGAACAAAGTGCTTCTGTGCAGTGGGGTCTGGATATCCTCATGTACAGGTACAGCAGGTAATAAGGAAGACAAATGGAATATTGGCATTCATTGCTAAAGGAATACAGTATAAAACTACCAAAGTATTGCTGCAATTGTACAAGGCATCAGTGAGACTGCACCTGGTGTATTGGTTACATTTTTGGTCCCCTTACTTGAGGAGGAATGTAATTGCATTGGAGGAAGTTCATAGGGAATTCATAGAATCCCCACAGTGTGGAGGCCTTACTGACCCTCCAAAGAGAATCACATCCAGACCAACCCCACCCCCCCCCCCACCCTATCCCCGAAACCCTGCATTCTCCATGGCTAATCCACCTAGCTTGCCCATCTTTTGATTGTGGGAGGAAACTGGTACACCCACAGGGGACCCAAACAGACTCAGGGAGAACATGCAAACTCCATAGATAGTCGCCCAAGGGTGGGATCAAACCCAGGTCCCTGGTGCTGTAAGGCAACAATGCTATCCGCTGAGCCACTGTGCCAACCCTTATTGGGATTCATTCGATTGATTACAGAGATGAAAGGTTTGTCTTATGAAGGAAGATTGAGCAGTTTAGGCCTGAGTCCTGATGAAAGGTTCCAACATAAAACATCAACTCCTCTTCTCTTCTGATGCTTCTTGACCTGTTGTGTTTTTTTCCAGCTCCACTCTTTATCCACTTTGACTCTCCAGCATCTGCAGTTCTCAATACCTCCAAAGTATATAAGATGCTAAAAGGGATTGGCAACGTAGACATAGAGAGGCTGTTTCCTTTTGTGGTGAAATCTGCAATGAGAGATCGTAGTTTTAGTATAAGGAGTGGATTTAAAACAGAGACAAAAGAATTATTTTTCTCAAAGGGTTGTGTATCTGTGGAATTCATACTCCAGCATGCAGTGTATGCCAAGACATTGAGTAAGTTTAAGGAGCAGATAGAGAGATTTTTTTAATTAGTCATGTTGAAGTCTTAAACACAGTGGGTAGAATAGTAGAGCTGAGGCCAAGATGAGATCAGCCAACATTATATTGAATGTTGGAGAAGGCTCAAGGTCTGAATTACTTGCTCCTGTGCCTAATTCTTATGTTCGCGTGTATCTGCAGTCAATAGAAGAGGAGATGAAATTCTACCTTTTCAGTGTGTGGGAAGCACTGAGTTGTTACAGCACAGAAGGCCCTTTGGAAATCACATTCCTATCAGATCTCAGTAGGAGCAATTTACCTAGTAGAGAGTGTGGTACTGGAAAAGCACAGCAAGTGCTTTTGCCATTGCCTAGTGCCATTACCTTCTCCCTGTGGTCCTGCATAATCTTCATTTTCAGGTATGAATCAAATTCCCTCATAAATGGACTTAGATAACATTTTTAGACAGTGTATTCCAAATCTGAATCACTCATGTAAATAAGGATTTTTCTCATGGCATCATTGTTTCTTTTGCCAATCACCTTATATTTGTACCTTTCCATTTTTGTTTTTCCACCTATAAGATGATTTTTTTCTATCTTCCCTTTCCAGATCCCCCATGATTTTGAATACATCTAGCATATCTCCATCAAATAAAATATGCTTTGACAGTAACTTTTAACATGGTTGAGTGAATGTACAGATACAGTTAGTTTAAACCATCTTCTCAAACTTGGGAAAACAAATATCGATGTAATGAAAACAGTTCACCTTATAGAAGAGGAGGTGCTGGCGATCTTAAAAAACATGGTTAAAAAATCACACAATACCAGGTTATAGTCCAATAGGTTTATTTGGAAGTACCTGATGAAGGTACAGCACTCCGAAAGCTAGTGCTTACAAATAAACCGGTTGGTTTATAACCTGATGTTGAGTGATTTAATCTTTGTACACCCCAGTCCAACACTGGCATCTCCAAATCTTAAAAAATATGAAGTTGGACAAATCTCCGGGACTTGATGAAGTATATTTCAGGACATTGTGGGAAGTTCGGGAAGAAATTGTGGAGCCCCTGGCAGAGCCATTTGTATCATCTGCAGCCATGGGGGGTGAGGTGCTGGAGGACTGGAGGGTGGCTAATGGGGAAAAGGCTGTAGGGAACACTAAACCAGTGAGTCTGATGGCAATGGTAGGTAATTTGCTGGAGGGGATTCTGAGAGACAGGATTTACGTGCATTTGGAGAGGCAAGAACTGGTTAGGGATAGTCAGCATGACTGTGCATGGGAAATCGTATCTCACAAACTTGGTTGAAGTTTTTGAGGACATAACCAAAAAGGTTGATGAGGGCAGAGCAGTAAATATTGTCTACATGGACTTTCATAAAGCCTTACTATCAAGGTAGTGAATCAACCCTGGTTCCATGAAGACTGCAGGAGGGCATGGCGGGAGCAGCAGCAAGCATAAAAAACTGGTGAACCTACAACACAGGTCTACTTGTATGCCAAACGACAGGGCTAAATGATTCCACAGCCAGTGGAATCCACTCCTGTAGATGTCCCCAGAATCACAGATACAGGTCTTCAGCCAATTCATGCACTTCACATGATATTAAGAAACAGCTGGAGGCACTAAATAACACAAAGACCATGGTTTCTGACAACATTTGGCAATAGTATTGAAGACTTGTGATCCAGAACTTTCTGAACCTCCAGTGAAGCTATTCCAGTACAGTTACAACACTCGCATCTACCCGACAATGTGGAAAATTGCTCAGGTATGTCCTAAATACAAAAAGCAGGATAAATCCAAGCCAGCCAGTTATCACCCTATATGTCTACTCTTGATCATCAGTAAAGTGATAGAAGGTGTTATCAACAATGCTATCAAACAGTACTTGCTTCTCAAAAACCTACTCTCTGCTGCTCAGTTTGGGTTCCAGGGCCACTCACTATCCTGATATTTCTTTTCTTGTGTGCATTGGTGTGCGTTACAGCCTTGGTTCAAAAATGGACAAAAGAACTGAATTCCAGAGATGAGGTGGGAGTGACAATCCTTAACATCAAGGCAACATTTGATCGAATGTGGCATCATGGAGCTCCACCAAAACTGGAATCAATAGGAATGAGGGGAAAACTGGCTTCTGGTTGGAGTCATACCTGGTGCTTAGGAAGATGGCTATAATTGTTGGAGGTCAGCTATTTTGGACCCAGGACATTTCAGCAGGATATCTTCAGGATAGTGCCCTTGGCCCAACCATCTTCAGCTGCTTCATCAATGACCTTCCCTCTTTCTTAAGGTCAGAAGTGTGAATGTTCAGTGATGATTACATAATGTTCAGAATTAGTTCTGACTCCTCAGGACTAAAGTTGTCTGTGTCCAGTGCAGAAGACCTAGACAATATCCAGTCTTGTAGGAGAAAGTGAGGACTGCAGATGCTGGAGATCAGGAGAATCGACGTTTTGGGCATGAGCTATCCAGTCTTGGGCTTACATAAAGAGAGAATCTAACCATTGCCCCTTGACCATTAATAACTTTAACATCCCTGAAACCCCTACTATCAACAACTGAAGATTACCCTTACTCAGAAACCAAACTAAACTAGCAATATAAATTCCTGATGCTTTTGTCCGAAACATCGACTCTCCTGGTCCTTGGATGCTGCCTGACCTGCTATGCTTTTCCAGCACCGCACTCTCAAATCTAATCTCCAGCATCTGCTTTCCTCACTTTTGCCTTGCCATATAAATACTGTGGTTACAAAAGCAGGTCACAGACTAGCAATTCTGCAGCACGAAACTCATTTCCTGACTCCCCAAAGCCTTTTCAATATCTAAAAGGCTGAAAGTCAGGAGTATGATAGAATATTCTCTACTCCCAACAACAATCAAAAAGCTTGACACAATGCAATCTGCTTGAC
Source organism: Chiloscyllium punctatum (assembly GCF_047496795.1). NCBI lineage: Eukaryota > Metazoa > Chordata > Chondrichthyes > Orectolobiformes > Hemiscylliidae > Chiloscyllium > Chiloscyllium punctatum. The sequence continues at coordinate 84,343,131 of NC_092746.1, read as the reverse complement.
TGGCACCACATACTCAAACATTCAATCCCTCCATAATCAATGCACAGTAGCAGCAGTGTGTACCATCTACAGTTGCAGTGACGAAATTCACCAAGGCTCCCTCGATGAACTTTCTAAACCAATAACCGTTACCACCTAGAAGGACAGGGCAGCAGTTACATTGGAAAGACCACCAGATGTATGTTTCCTCTGAGCCACTCACGATCCTGATATTTCTTTTCTTGTGTGCGTTGGGCATTGCTGGTTGGCCAGCATTTATTGTCTATCCCTACTTGCCCTTAAGAAGATGGTGGCGAGTTGCCTTCTTGAGCCACTGTGGTCCATGTACTGTGGGTGCGCCCATATATTTCAAAGCCAGGATGGTGAGTGGCTTGGTGGAAAACTTGCAAGTGGTGGCGTTCGCATGTATCTGCTGACCTTGTCCTTCCAGATGCAAGTGGTCATGGTTTTGGAAGGTGCTATCTAAAGATATTCGGTGAATTTCTGTAGTGCATCATGTAGAGAGTACATAATGCTGCTACTGAGTGGCTGTAATGGAGAAAGTGTGTGCTTGTGGATATGGTGCCAATCAAGCAGTCTGCATTGTTTGGAGCTGTAACCATCCAGGCGAGTAGGAAGTATTCCATCACATTCCTTATTTGTGCCTTGTAAATGCTGTATAGGCTTTGGGGAGTCAGGAGGTAAATTACTTGCAGCAGTTTTCTTAGCCTCTGACCTGCTCCTGTTGCCACTGTATTTATATGGCAAATCCAGTTGAGTTTCTGTTCAAAGGCAACCTCCAGGATCTTCATAATAGGGGGTTAAGCTAGACAGATAAATGAGTGGGCAAGGATCTGGCAGATGGAGTACAATAATGGTAAGTGTGACGCCATCCATTTTGGCAGGAATAACAGCAAAATGGCCTATTATTTAAATGGTGAAAAATTGCATAATGCTGCTGTGCAGAGGTACCTGGGTTCCCTTGTGCATGAATCATAAAAAATTGATTTGCAGGTACAGCAGGTAGTTAAGAAGGCAAATGGAATATTGTCTTTCTTGCTTGAGGGATGGAATTTAAAAATAAGGAGGTAATGCTGCAGTTCTTAGGGTGCTGGTGAGGCCACACCTGGAGTACTGTGTACAGTTTTGGTCTCCTTACTTGAGAAAGGATATACTGGCGCTGGAGGGGATACAGAGGCGGTTCACTAGGTTGATTCCGGAAATGAGAGTGTTGGCTTATGAGGAAAGATTGAGTAGACTGTGACTGTACTCATTGGAATTTAGAAGAATGAGAGGGGATCTTATAAAAACATATAAAATTATGAAGGGAATAGATAAGATATAAGCAGGGAGGTTGGTTTCCACTGGCAGGTGAAACAATAATTAGGGACCATTGCCTCAAAATAAGGGGAATCAGATTTAGGACTGAGTTGAGGAGGAACTTCTTTTCTCAAAGTGTTGTGAATCTGTGGAATTCCCTGCCTAGTGAAACAGTTGTGCCTACCTTGTTGAATGTTTTTAAGGCAGAGATAAATAGATTTTTGAAAAGTAAAGGAATTAAGGGTTATGGTGAACGGGTGAACAAGTGGAGCTGCGTCCACAAAAAGATAAGTCATGACCTTATTGAATGGTGGAGCAGGCTTGATGGTCCAGATGGCCTACTCTGGCTCCCAATTCTTATGTTCTTATGTTCTAACTAGACAAGGTCCTTTCCCTAGGGTTGGGGAGTCCAGAATAGAGGGCATAGGTTTAGAGTAAGAGGGGAAAATTTGAAAGGGACCTAAGGGGCAACTTTTATGATTCAGTGATGATAACACCATTGAATGTCAGGGCAATGGTTAGATTGTCTCTTATTGGAAATGGACATTGTCTGGCATTTGGGAGGTGCAAATGTTACTTACCACTTGTGACCCCAAATGGATATTGTCAAGATCTTATTGCATTTGAACATGGAGTGCTTCAGAATGTGAGGAGTCGCAAGTGGTGCTGAACATTGTGCAATCATCAGTGAACATCCCCACATCTCTTATGATGGAGGAAAGGTCATTACTGAAGCAGCAGAAGATTGTTGAGCCGAGGACACTACCCTGAGGAACTCCTCCATAGATATCCTGGAGCTGAGTTGACTGACCTCCAACAACCAAACCCATCATCCTATGTATCAAGCATGACTCCAGTCAGTGGACAATTGCCCTTGGAACTAGATTGTTGTTCTTTTACTATTGCTAGATCAAAATCCTGTAATTCCCTCACTAAAGTTTTGTTTGATCTATCTACAACCACTTTCAGAAGTCAGCTGTCCATCACCTTGTCAATGCCAACTAAAGAGAGGCAATAAATGCCAGTGATGCCTACATCCCATGAATGAATTATAAAAAGCAAAATTAAATTAAAGCCAAAAGTGTTTTAGAAATGCATAAAAAAGAAGAGGGCAACTAAAGAAAGTAGAACTAATGAAAGAATGTACGGATAACCTATATGTGGAGATGGAAGATATTAGGTGGAAGCAAGATGTGAAGTTGGGGGGCTTTAAAATTGCAAGTAACCATATCAAATCAACTCCCCATCACAGTCCTGCCATCAGACCATTTTACCAATATATTAAGGTGCTTTACTTCTTAGTGTAATTACCTGTTCTTAATCCCCTTTGCAGTGCTTTGTTGCAGAATTGTTGTAGAAGGCTGATGTGTTTCACTGATGAAGAGTGCTGATAGTCTTGAGGATACTGTGAGTGATTCTGTGCTGGAGGACCTTGCTATGGAGCATCTTGGTATGAGTGGCAACAGTCTAATCTGTTTGTAGATAAGGACAGTAAATGGCCTGATCAAGTGACAGGGATTGGCGACAACTACAATCATGCTAAGAAAACACAGCAAGTTTGTGCTACATGGGATCACTGTCACTCCCCCAGGATATTGTCTCAGGTATCCTGATTTTATTGGAGGTTAAGTTGCTGATCTACTCAAACACTCTGTAAGCCCTTTTGACCACTGTAACCCACACCCATGATGCAGCAGACTGAACTATGCATTTAGAACAGACTGAGCTTGCAGTCCAGCACTCAACATTGTGTGGCTGCTGTTTGTGCTACAATCAAAACTACTTCATCATCCAACAGGTGTTCCATCAGAATTGGGTCCACAAGTTTACAAACAGAGTAATGTGCCATGTCCATGCTGGGACGAATGGGTTCCAAACCCTGTACAATCCCTGAATCCCAAGCTTGACCCCTTCGCATTGAATGTTACCTAGCAGACTTCCAAATGCCGGAGAATTCCTACCTAGACTGCAGCCAGTTGTACCCAGTGTCTCACCATGTGCAATTCCTTGTGCTATTCTTCAAATTGCACATAATGGCAGTATCTGAACATGTGGCTACACATTTGAAATTAAGTGATGCTATGGTTTCATTGTCACTACCTTTTTGTTCCACCGCTGATTGGTCAGGCTGCACTTCTTGGATGTCTGAAAGAAGAAAGGCCCAAGGGTATGGCTGTGATATGGCTGAGGTGGGGGAGTAAGATGTGTTGCTTATGCCATCTTGAACTTGTATATCAGAAGAGAGTGTAAGATGAGTGATGTGAGGTGTATTAGGTATGAGGGTACTGCCATTTTCATTGGTTTCAACCTTGTTGTTGGTCACAGCCTTAGCAATGGCAGTGTCAATCCCCTGACTTGATCTAAATTCCAGTGGATATAAGCCAAGCCAGTTTAACCTTTCTTCATGAGACAACCTGTTCATTCCAGATATTTGTCTAATAAACCTTATCTGAACTTTCTCCAACTCATTTATATCATTACTTAAATCAGGAGACCAATGCAGTACATTGTACTCCAGATGTGGTCTCAACCATGCCCTGTATAACTGAAGCATAATCTTTCTACCTTTGTACTCAATTTCCCTCATGATAAATTATAACTTTTCATTAGTTTTCCTAATTGCTTGCAGTATATGCATTCTGACCATTTGCAATTTATGCATGAAAACAACCAGATCGCAATGGGTGTCAGAGCTCTGCAATCTCTCACCATTTATATTAATATGTTTCTTTGTATTCCTACCAAAATGGACAATATCACATTGCTCCCTTGTTTAACATATCAATATAATATTTGTAATCTCCTTGTGCACTCTTCACAACTTATTTTCCTAAGTGTTTTGTGTCATCTATAAATTTGACATCCAGACCTAGCATCCCTTCATCTAAGTCATTTATAGAAATATTAACAGTTGAGATCCCACCACTAATCCTTATGGCATACTACTCATTACACGTTACCAAATGTGAAAAAGACATAATCTCACATGATGTCTACTTCTTACAGGCCAGACATCTTCTATCCATGTCAACATGCTATCTTGTATACCATGAGCTTTTATTTTCTGCAATAATCTTTGATGTTGGACCTATCAAATGCCTTCTTGAAATCAAAGTACAGTACATCTACCTGTTCTCCTTAAAATAATCATTCCAAAGATTATTATGAAAGTGGATAAGATTCTTCTTCCACATTCCACTGGTGAGAATTCCAGAGTAATGGAGAATAACTTTAAAATTAGAAGTACACCATTCAGGGTGAGCTAAGGGAACACAAAGTGTAGTGGAAATCTGGAACTAGCCACAAACACTCATTTAGCCTAGATAAATTAAAAATTTGAAAAACAAGATGTGCAGATCCTTTTTAACCAGTCTTCAAAATGTTAACTCTGTCTTTTCTCCATAGATGCTACCTGACCTGCTGAGTTTCTCCAGAGATTTCTATTTTTGTTTCAGATTTCCAACATCTGCAGTTCTTTGTTTTATTTATAGGTCTTCATCAGCAAGGTTAGTTGGGAACATGGAACCAAAATAGAAATGTGGAGTTATATGCAGATTAGCTATGATCTAATTGGTCACCAGCACGGTGGTACAGTGGTTAGCGCTGCTGCCTCACAGCGCCAGAGACTTGGGTTCAATTCCCACGTCAGGCAACTGTCTGTGTGGAGTTTGCACATTCCCCCCGTGTCTGCATGGGTTTCCTCCAGGTGCTCCGGTTTTCTCCAACAGTCCAAAAAAAAATGTGCAGGTTAGGTGAATTGGCCATGCCAAATTGCCCCATAGTGTTAGGTGAAGGGGTAAGTATAGGGGATTGGGTCTCGGTGGGTTGCTCTTCTGAGGGACGGTGTGGACTTGTTGGGCCAAAGGGCCTGTTTCCACACTGTAAGTAATCTAATTGAACAATGGGACATGCTCAATGAGCAAAATGATATATTCTTGGCCATGTGTTTCTGTGAGAATGTGAAATTTAAAAAATAGTTCTGCTACATGTGTTGCCCATATCTTTCATAATGTCTGTTTTTATGAATATTCGATGTCATTAAACATTACTTACAAAAATCAAAGGTATTTCATATTGACAGGGTTTCTTTTCAGTGCAGAAGTGGTGGTGTGGTAGTGTCACTGGGCTAATAATCCAAAAACCCAGTTCTAATGTTCTGAGGACATAGGTATGAATCCTTTCATAGCAGCTGGTGCAATTTGAATTCAATAATACTCTGGAGTCAAGACTTTCTAATGGCAACCACGGTTGATTGTTGTAAAAACCAAGCTGGTTTATGAATATACTTAAGAGCAGAAAATCCAACATCTTTAACTAGTCTGGCTACATGTGCCTGGAGACCTACAGCAATGTAGTTGATTATTAAGTGCACTTTGGAATAACCTAAGAGGCCACTCAATTCCAGTGCAGTTAGAGATTGGAAATAAATACAGGTCTAACCATTAACCTCCAAATTCCATTAACATGAAAATAGATGCTTGATTATTGTTTTTATTGTTAAAATTTTCATTGCAGAAATACTGTACAGAAGTGCGTGCAAGGAATCAAATGTCTCTTGATGATAATTCTGTGGTCGCGAATATACTTAAGCAGAAGGATTCATTAATTTCATCTTTGAGAGAACAATTACTAGGCTATGAGCAAATACATCAGGTATATATTTGTGACTTACAAGTTTTTGCTTCTACCTATTTTAGTATTTTACTGTTTATTTTGGTCATTAATGCGTTTGAACTTTATGTTATGGCTTTTAAGAAAACTTTCTGCATTTGATTGCTTTGCAAAAGTTTTGCATTCAAACATAATGAAGGTATTGTGTTCTTTGTACACATGATTGGTTTCAATCGATGAACATACTAAAATAACAGGTAAGAAAAGATCAGCTGATCCACAAAGCATTTCCTACAACATGACTGTAATGGCTAGATACTTTTTTCTATCCTTTCCCTTTCATCTAAATTCCTTGCCACATTCATGTGAGCTCCTGGAGAAGCCAAAAGAAGGAAGAAAAAAAAAACTCCAGAAGATTCTTCTTGGCTTACCTTGGATGATCAAACCAGTTCAAGAGTCACATAGTCCAAATGTTAATCAATTAAGATATTTCAGTTCTATAGAATGCAATTTGTGGCCTGGACCAGACTTGCTGCAGTTCTTTTTTGGATATCTGTAGTATCATCACCCATCACATTAGCCAATAATATATTCCAAAGCTCTTGATCTGTCCAAAGAAATCGCTGCTAAGCATCCAGCCTACTCCTGGCATTTAAATTGTTCATAAAACATTGTCCTGCAAATTACTGACCAGTTTGCATTGTATAAATGAAAACTTATAATTAAAAATGTGACAATTGCATCGTGACATACATTGATTAAGTAAATAGGCAATAGGGAGTATACAAAGAACCAATTAAATTCAGCATTGAAATACACAGGTCTTCTAATGTATGTTATAAAAGAATGGAGATGGTGATGAACCTTCATAACGGGTAGAATTTTTTCCACTAAGTAGGCAATTTTGGATGCAGTGGGTGTTAAAAACCCTGAAGGGCCAACATGACCACACATACAAACTTCCAGGTTTAACTGGGGTGAGTTTAGAAATGAACAGGAAATCTCTGTAGAGTTGTCAGGTAAGTGCTTTTAATGCTTAAAAAATCAATTAATTGTAGGATTAACCCCAGGATTCTGGGTGGTTCACAGCTAGTGCATGTGTGAAACTTGCCACAGACAGCAATTTAATTGATGTATTTGAACATTTTAAGTGCTGAATTGCAGGGCTATTGGACTTGTGGTCACAGCATGTGTGAAATTGAGATTTTTTTGCCATTTTTTCAATTTGTTACAACAGTGATGAGAGTAATGCACTGCAAGTCAAGACCTTCAGCTGTCACATCATTAGTGTAAATGTATTTATTCAATTCACAAAATGGTCAATTCTATTCTTAGGTACTGTACTGCTAATCAGAATAAAAGAAACATCAACCAGACATTTTTCATGAATTCAAAATAATCTGTTTGTTATCAACAAAATTTATTCTTAAAGCAGGTAGAAAACTCTGGTTAACACCTAAACTGTGATCCAGAATTAAAACTATATCTCTTAATTCCTCGCACAAACATACATACCAAAATATGGAGCAAGTATCTCCTGATGATTTTTTTAAAATGCCTGGAAATAAAAGATAAAATAACTTCTCACTTCCTCTGAATTATGTACTGAGACTGCTGAATAGCTGACAACTGTAGATTGATGATACATGTCAAGTTTTGATTCCAGTCAACTTGAATTCAAGTTGTTGAGAACGGGTCACAGTCCACTAGAAAGGCTCCACCAGGCAGATAGACATACTGGTATTTGGAAGAGATATGAGTAGCAGACCATAGAGGCCTATTCATTTTGTTGCAGTAGTAACATTCATATAGGTAGTCTATGACTACATACATATGTTAATCAAGATACCTGAGTGTTCATCAATCCATTAATCTGCACTTATCCAGGTAGTTATGCATTTTGTGTCATATATCCTGGAAACTGTCATGATTCATTCATTCTACGCCAGTCACAACTTGCACAGGTTTTCATATTTCCAACAACAGGTGTAGGTAATGTCTTAGAGACAAGGGCTACTTCCTGAACAATTGACTGATGTCCTGTAAAGATCTCATAACCAGTACAGAAGAGTGGTGCAACTGGAGCCATTTGATTCCAAGGACAATCATAGAGCATGCAATGCTGCTTCAGGCTACTGAAGGTGGAAATCAAATTCATTGATGGGCTTGTGGTACTGTTCTGTACCGTTCTTGTGGTACCTATCAAGGGTCTTTAATGTGGTTGTGGTCTACTGTGCCTCACAAAATACCATACTACAGAGAGTAGAATTGTAGCAAGTGGAATATGCAGATTTACTGGCCTCTGAGGAGAAGAAGGAGATAGATATCTGGTCATGTGCCTGCAGCCACTTACCTGGCACCAGAGAAGCCCACACTTTACTCACACAGACATTTGGCTAATCTGAGTGCTTGATGCTATGGGATTGTGTCATCTCTGTCCCCGTTTCAACTTCAATCCCCTTAGATACAAATTAATCCAACAGTCGTAAATCCAACTATCACATTCGTACCTTTTCCTCTTCCAAATTTGGTTGTACCATGCTGCTGGAGATTACTGTCCCAAGTGGAATTTGGAAATCAACAAAATAGAGGTGAGAAGAATAAGAGGTTCATTTGACAATAGACAATAGGTGCAGGAGTAGGCCATTCAGCCCTTCGAGTCAGCAGCACCATTCATTATGATCATGGCTGATCATCCACAATCAGTATCCTGTTCCTGCCTTATCCCCGTAACCCTTGATTCCACTATCTTTAAGAGCTTTATCTGTCTCTTTCTTGAAAGTATCCAGAGACTTGGCCTCCACTGCTTTCTGGGGCAGCACATTCCATAGATCCACCACTCTCTGGGTGAAGAAGTTTCCCCTCAATTCTGTTCTAAATGGCCTACCCTTTATTTTTAAACTGTGTCCTCTGGTTCTGGACTCACCCATCAGTGGAAACATGCTTCCTATCTCCAGCGTGTCTAATCCTTTAATAATCTTATACATCACAATCAGATTCCCTCTCATCCTTCTAAACTCAAGTGTATACAAGCTCAGTCACTCCAATCTTTCAACATATGATAGTCCTGCCATTCTGGGAAGTGACCTCATGAACCAATGCTGCACTCCCTCAATAGCCAGAATGTCCTTCCTCAAATTTGGAGACCAAAACTGCACACAGTACTCCAAGCGTGGTCTCACCAGGGCCCTGTACAGCTGCAGAAGGACCTCTTTGCTCCTATACTCAATTCGTCTTGTTATGAAGGCCAGCATGCCATTAGGTTTCTTCACTGCCTGCTGTACCTGCATGCTTGCTTTCATTGACTGATGTACAAGAACACCTAGATCTCGTTGTACTTCCCCTTTACCTAACTTGACTCCATTTAGGTAGTAATCTGCCTTCCTGTTCTTGCCACCAAAGTGGATAACCACACATTTATTCACATTAAACTGCAGCTGCCATGCATCCGTCCACTCACCTGGCCTGTCAAATCACCCTGTATTCTCATAACATCCTCCTCACATTTCACCCTGCCACCTAGCTTTGTGTCGTCAGCAAATTTGCTAATATTACTTTTAATACCTTCATCTATCTCATGAATGTATATTGTAAATAGCTGTGGTCCCAGCAGTGATCTCTGTGGTACCCTACTGGCCTGCCATTCCGAAAGGGACGCGTTTATCAATACTCTTTGCTTCCTGTCAGCCAGTCAATTTTCAATCCAAGTCAGTATTTTGCCCCAATACCTTGTGCCCTAATTTTGCTCACTAAGCTCCTATGTGGGACTTTATCAAAGTCTTTTCTGAAAGTCCAGGTACACTGGCTCTCTCTTGTCTATAGTTACATCCTTAAAAAATTCCAGAAGATTAGTCAAGCATGATTTCCCCTTCATAAATCCATGCTGACTCTGACCTATCCTGTTACTGTTATCCAAATGAGTCGTAATTTCATCTTTTATAATTGACTCCAGCATCTTTCTCACCACTGATGTCAGGCCAATCGGTCTATTATTCCCTGTTTTCTCTCAATCTTGAAAATTGGGACAACATTAAACACCCTCCAATCTGCAGGAACTGATCCTGAATCGATAGAACATTGGAAAATGATTACCAATGCTTCCACGATTTCTAGAGCCACCTCCTTAAGTACCCTGGGATGCAGACCATCAGGTCTTATCAGCCTTCAGACCTAACAGTATATCCAACACCATTTCCTGCCTAATATAAATTCCCTTCAGTAGGTTCAAGTAAAGTATTTCATTCAGTGAAATAAATAGCAACGTCATGGCATGGAATATGTCATGCATACCTTGTGCAATTCGTAGATATTTTACCCCAACATAGTGCCTCTTCTGTGGCGTCAGCAGAGCTGGTGTCTAGTTGCTCTTTCAGATGAAATGGCTAGCCATCACTCATTTCCTTTACTCTGGCTTCCAGAGCCAATTCATTACATCGCCTCAACTTACTGTCTCTCTAACATTTTCGCAGTCTTTATGCACTTCTTCACATCCAATGTGCCAGTTGGTTGGGCCAATCGGGATCCTCTTCTCATGCTGTATAAATTGGTGTACCTTTTCTCAGGTTGGTCTTGCCAACTCATAGTCCTGACGAGTGCAAGAAGTGGACATTTGATTCTTTGTCTCTTTCTGGCAATGCTTACATTCTGTACTACCAAGTAATTACTTGCATCTTCTTATGTTATCAGTTCTAATTTGTTTCCCCCAGGTACATCATGTGTGCCACAGAGAATGGTGCAGAAGAGTAACAAAAACTTCATACAATAAGTAAGATTCTGAGGGGATATAGTCAAAGGACTTATGCAGTTCTCACTCTAGCTCTGATACAGATACTTCAGTGGGACTTCTAAACCAGCTAGTTGAACTTTAACTTCATGAGTCATATAATAAGTGAGCAAGAGTAAATGTGAGTCTGTTTTGGAGGGCACACAATGCTCCAATGAAAAAACTCTTTTGTTTAAAATTATGTCTCCTCGTTCTAGATCCTCCTTTAGGTCCCTCAGGATCTTATCTGTTTGAATAAGATAACCTCACATTTATCCAAAACTTCAAGTGACACAGGCCCAATCTGTCCAATCTTTCCTCAAAAGATAACTTCTTCATCCCAGGATAAACACTAAATAAAACCTGAAAGAACTGTGGATGCTGTAAATAAGAAACAAAAACAGAAGTTCTCTTCACAGATGCTGCCAGACCTGCTGAGCTTTTCCAGCAAGTGAATCTTTTCTAAATTGCTTCTAATGTAATTAACTCTTTCTTAGTAAGGAGACTAAAATTGTGCACAGTGCTGTATAACACTCCAGACGTGGTCTCAGCAAGAACCTGTAGGACTGTAGCAATATCTTTATATTCCATTCCCATTTCAATAAATGATAACATGTAATTATCCAAATTATTTGCTGTATCAGCATCCTAACCCTTTTGTGAATCATAGACTACGACAGCCAGATGCCCCTGCACAGCAGAGTTCTGAAATCTTTCTCCATTTAACTAATCTTCTATGAGGCAGAAGATACAAAAGTTTAAAAGCACATGCCAACAGATTGAAGAACATCTTCCCCACTGTTATCAGACTTATGAATGGACCTCTCATATATTAGAGTTGATCTTTCTCTGCACCTTCTCTGTGGCTGTAACACTATATTCTTAATTCTGTTCTATTACGCTGATGCATTTACATAAGATATGATTTGTCTGGTTAGCATGCAAAACAATACTTTTGACTGCACCTCAGTACACATGACAATATTAAATCAAAATCAAATAATAAACTGATTCTCTGTTCTTCATCTCCCAAATATTTTTGCCCATTCACTTAGCCTATTTATATCTAGTTGCAGATTCCTAGGAATTCCTCATAACATGTTCTCCTACCTTTCTTGGTACCATCAGCAAATTTAGCAATCATACATTTGATCCTTTCGTCCAAGTAATTGATATAGATTGTTGATCGCTGAGGGCCCAGCATTAATGGCAGTGGCAGATTGCAATTCTGAAAATTACTCATTTATCTTAACTCCCTACATCTTGTTACTTAAGCAATCCTTTATCCATTTTACTTAGGGCTGGTGTATCTGTGATAGTGTCCCTGCCCCTGGATTAGGAGGCCTTGGTCCAAGTCCCATTGATTCCAGAGGTGTGTATTAGCATCTCCATACAGGTTCATTAGAAAAATTGGTTAAATTAAAAAACAATTTAAAAACTTTTCCATGGTGCTGCCTACTCATGAATGCTTATTTTGTTCTGTAACTTTGATGTGCTATCATATCAAATGCCAATTTACCACATCCATGGTTCCCCTTTAACCACATTGTTTATTATTTCTTCAAAGAGCTTCAAAAAATTAAACATACTCACCTGGATCCAAATCCTCAAGGGCTAGTGATGAAGAGGATAATTTGGGAACATCAGTAAAACATGATTGAGATATTGACATACCAGCCACAATGTGAAGTGTTGCAGAGAGATTTGAGGAGTTTATCTCAGCCACGAATGCTATGAGGTTTACAATCCATTAATCCATTGAAAGAATATAGAAAACCTCAGCCAGTGATCCACAGCAATGTGGATCCGTGATCCATTCAAAGAACAAAGAAAATCACAGCACAGGAACAAGCCCTTCAGCCCTCCAAGCCTGCACAGATCCAGATCCTCTATCTAAACCTGTTGCCTATTTTCTAAGGATCTATATCCCTCTGCTCCCTGCCCATTCATGTATCTGTCTAGATACATCTTAAATGACGCTATTGTGCCTACTTCTACCACCTCCACTGGCAATGTGTTCCAGGTACCCACCACTCTCTGCATATCTCCCTAAAACTTTTCCTCTCTCACCTTGAACTCATGACCCCTAGTGATTGAGTCCCCCACTCTGGGAAAAATGCATCTTCATATCCAGCCTATCTATATCTCTCATGATTTTGTAGACCTCAATCAGGTCTCCCTTCAACCTCCATCTTTCTAATGAAAATAATCCAAATCCTCTCTTCATAGCTAGTGCCCTTCATACCAGGCAACATCCTGGTGAACCTCCTCTGCACCCTCTCCAAAGCATCCACATCCTTTTGGTAATGTGGCAATCAGAACTGTACGCAGTGTTCCAAATGTGGCAGAATCAATGTCCTATCCAACTGTAACATGACCTGCCAACTCTTGTACTCAATACCACGACCAATGAAAGAAAGCATGCTGGATGCATGCTTGACCACACTATCGACCTGCATTGCCACCTTCAGGGTACAATGGACCTGAACTCCCTGATCTCTGTAAATCAATTTTCCCCAGGACTTTTCCATTTACCATATAGTTTGCACCAGAATTAGATCTTCCAAAATGCATCACCTCTCATTTGCCCGGATTGAATTTCATCTGCCATTTCTCTGCCCAAATCTCCAATCTATCTATATTCTGCTGCATTTGCTGACAGTCCATTTCACTATCTGCGACTCTACCAATCTTAATGTCATCTGCAAACTTGCTAATCTGACCACCTATATGTCCCTCCAGATTATTTATGGAAGCAACAAGCAACAGTGGTCCCAACACGGATCCCTGTGGAACACCACTGGTTGCAGTTCTCCATTTTGAGAAACTCCCTTCCACTACTACTCACTACCCAGCCGGTTCTATATCCATCTAGTTAGTACACCCTGGAACCCATGCAACTTCAGTTTCTCCATCAACCTACCATGGGGAACCTGAACAAACGTCTTACCGAAGTCCATGTATATGACACCTACAGCCTTTTCCTCATCAATCAACTTTGTCACTTACTCAAAGAATTCTACCAAGTTAGTAAGACATGACTTTCCCTGCAAAAAAACCATGTTGCTATCACTGTTAAGTCCATTTTCTTCCAAGTGTAAGTAGATCCTGTCCCTCAGTATCTTCTCCAGCAACTTTTCTACTCTTGGAAAATAAGGCAGGGCAGTTGACTGAGGTGTCAGTGGGGGAGCACTTTGGGGCCAGCGACCATAGTTCCATTAGATTTAAAATAGTGATGGAAAAGAATAGACCAGATCGAAAAGTTGAAGTTCTAAATTGGAGAAAGGCCAATTTTGACGGTATTAGGCAAGAACTTTCAAAAGCTGATTGGGGGCAGATGTTTGCAGGTAAAGGGACAGCTGGAAAATGGGAAGCCTTCAGAAATGAGATAACGTGAATCCAGAGAAAGTATATTCCCGTTAGGATGAAAGGAAAGGCTGGTAAGTATAGGGAATGCTGGATGATTAAAGAAATTGAGGGTTTGGGTAAGAAAAAGAAGGAAGCATATGTAAGATATAGACAGGATAGATTGAGTGAATCCTTAGAAGAGTATAAAGGCAGTAGGAGTGTACTTAAGAGGGAAATCAGGAGGGCAAAAAGGGGATATGAGATAGCTTTGATAAATAGAATTAAGGAGAAACCAAACAGTTTTACAAATACATTTGTAGTATTTTGCATCAGTATTTAATGTGTAAAAGGATATGGAAGGTATAGAATGTAGGGAAATAGATGGTGACACCTTGCAAAATGTCAAGAGAACAGAGGAGGAAGTGCTTTATGTCTTGAAATGCATCAAGGTGGATAAATCCCCAGATCAGGTGTACCCGAGGACTCTGTGGGAAGCTAGAAAAGTGAATGCTGGGCCTCTTGCTGAGATATTTGTATCATCAATAGTCACAGGTGAGGTGCCAGAAGACTGGAGGTTGGCTAACGTGGTGCCACTGTTTAAGAAGGGTGGTAAGGACAAGCTAGGGAACTATAGACCAGTGAGCCTGACATCGGTGGTGGGCAAGTTGTTGGAGGGAATCCTGAGAGACAGGATGTACATATATTTGGAAAGACAAGGACTGATTAGGGATAGTCAACTTGCCTTTGTGTGTGGGAAATCATGTTTCACAAATTTGATTGAGTTTTTTGAAGAAGTAACAAAGAGGATTGATGAGGGCAGAGTGGTGGATGTGATCTATTTGGACTTCAGTAAGGCGTTCGACAAGGTTCTCCATGGGAAACTGGTTAGCAAGGTTAGATCTCATGGAATACGGGGAGAACTAGCCATTTGGATACAGAATTGGCTCAAAGTTAGAAGACAGAGGGAGGTGGAGGGTTGTTTTTCAGACTAGAGGCCTGACACTAATGGAGTGCCACAAGGATTGGTGCTGGGTCCTCTACTTTTTGTCATTTATATAAATGATTTGGATGTGAGCATAAGAGGTACAGTTAGTAAGTTTGCAGATGACACTAAAATTGGAGGTGTAGTGGACAGTTAAGAAGGTTACCTCAGATTATAACAGGATGTTGATCAGATGGGCCAATGGGTCGAGAAGTGGCAGATGGAGTTTAATTCAGATAAATACGAGGTGCTGCATTTTGGGAAAGCAAATCTTAGCAGGACTTATACACTTAATGGTAAGGTCCTAGAGAGTGTTGCTGATCAAAGAGACCTTGGAGTGCAAATTCATAGCTCCTTGAAAGTGGAGTCACAGGTAGATAGGATAGTGAAGAAGGCTTTTGGTATGCTTTCTTTTATTGGTCAGAGTATTGAGTACAGGAGTTGGGACATCATGTTGCAGCTGTACAGGACATTGGTTAGGCAACTGTTGGAATATTGCCAGAGGAAGTGATGGAGGCTGGTACAACTGCAACATTTAAAAGGCATTTGGATGGGTATATGAATAGGAAGGGTTTGGAGGGATATGGGTCGGGTAATGGCAGGTGGGTCTAGATTGGGTTTGGCTATCTGGTCGTCATGGACAGGTTTGACCGAAGAGTCTGTTTACCTAATCTTTACCTAATCTGGTCCATGCTGTACATCTCTATGACTCTATAACATCAGGCTCACTGGTCTGTAATTACCTGAATCATCTCTGCTACTCTTCTTAAACAAGAGGACAACATTAGCAACTGTTCAGTCCTCCGGGACGTCACCCATGTTCAGGAAGGCTGCAATGACATTTGTTAAGGCGCCAGCTATTTCCTTTCTCGCTTCCCTCATTAACCTGGGATAGATCCTATCCAGACCTGGAGACTTATCCACCTTAATGCCTTTTAGAATAACCAACACTTCCTCCCTCCTTATGCCAACTTGACCTAGAGTAATCAACAGCTATCCCTAACCTCAACATCCACCATGTCCCTCTCCTCGGTGAATACCAATGCAAAGTACTCACTAAGAATCTCACCCATTTTGTCTGACTCCATGCATATCTTTCCTCTTTTGTCCTTGAGTGGGCCAATACTTTTTCTAGTTACCCTCTTGCTCCTTATATATGAATAAAATTGGGAAGAAAAAAGAGAAATTTAGTAATAATAGGGGATATCATAGTTAGAGATACTGTTCTCTGCAGCAAAGACAGAGTTCCAAAGATTCTGTTGCCTATCTGCTTAAGAATGTCTCTTCTGATCTGGAGATGAACTTAGAATTGGGTGGGGAAGGTCTGCATTGGTACCAACAACACAGGGAGGATTAAGAAAGAGTTTCTGCTGGCGGACTAAGAGCAACTGGGGGGTAAATTAAAAAACAGAAGCACAGAGATAATGACCTCCAAATTCCCACCTAAGGCACATAAAAATTGGCATAAGGTAAATAAGATTAGAAAGGTAAAATTTTGAAGCGGAAGAAATAAGTAACAACTTATGAGGCCCTGGCAGCAGTTCTGGAAATAGAGTGTTCTGATCGGACAGGATTCATTTCATCTATGTTGGGACCAGTGTACTGGTGAATTGTTAGAACTAGGGTCATAGATAGGTCATTAAACTAATTAGTGAACAGGAGGGTTCAGTGAAGGGATGTTTTAAAAATCCAAATTAAGTGAGGGAGCAGAGGTGGAAGGTGGTAAAGAGGTAAATGATAAAGTTGGATAGAAAGTGGCAGAAAATATAAACAGAACAGTGTAGCAGAAATTCAAACCAGAATAAGTGAAAGTCATCATAGAAAACAGCATAAAGAATTTGTAATAAGATAGGTAAGTTGACAGCATAAACTGAACTAAATTAACATGACTTAATAACTATTACAAATATATGGTTACAGGATGACCAAGGCCAGGAGCTCAATATTCAATGGTTTTGATGTTCCAGAAGAATAGGCATAAGCGAGTTTTGAGAAGATTTGTAGCTCAAGTTGAGGTTCTGGATGTAGGTTTGCTTGCTGAGCTAGAAGGTTCGTTTTCATATGTTTCGTCACCATACTAGCTAACATCATCAGTGAGTCTCCGGATGAAACACTGGTGGCATGGCCTGCTTTCTATTTATGTGTTTAGGTTTCCTTGGATCGGTGACATTATTTCCTGTGGTGACACCATTTCCTGTGGTGATTTCATTTCCTGTTCCTTTTCTCGGGGATGGTAAATGGGATCCATGTTAATGTGTTTATTCATAGAGTTCCGGTTGGAATGCCAAGCTTCTAGTAATTCTTATGCATTTTTCTCTTTAGCTTGTCCTAGAATGGATGTGTTATCCCAGTCGAAGTGGTGTCCTTCCTCATCTGTATGTAAGGATACTAGTGAGAGTGGGTCATTTCTTTTTGTGGCTAGCTGATGTTCATGTATCCTGGTAGCTAGTTTTCTACCTGTTTGTCCAATGTAGTGTTTGTTACAGTTCTTGCAAGGTATGCAACAAGCAAAACTGACGTCATTTACAAAACTCATGTCATTGATTTGGATCCCATTTACCACCCCCTGAATAAAATAAGAGGAAAAAAATCACCACATGAAATTACATCACTACAGGAAATGACATCACCAACCCAAGGAAACCTAAACACATAAATAGAAGCAGGCCATGCCACCAGTGCTTCATCCGGAGGCTCACTGATTATGTTACCCAATATGATGACGAAACATCTGAAAACAAACCTTCTAGTTCAGCGAGCAACCCGACATCTCGAATAGTCATAAAGAAAAAGGAGGTAGGGTAGCACCACCTTAGTGATGTGTTGTGATATAGGTGTAATAGATCATGATATGAAGGTAAAAATAAGGAATAGCAAGGGAAATAAGACCATAAGACCATAAGACATAGGAGTGGAAGTAAGGCCATTCGGCCCATCGAGTCCACTCCGCCATTCAATCATGGCTGATGCGCATTTCAGCTCCACTTGCTAGCGTTCTCCCCGTAGCCCTTAATTCCTCTAGACAACAAGAACCTATCAATCTCGGCCTTGAAGACATTTAGCGTCCCGGCTTCCACTGCACTCCGTGGCAATGAATTCCACAGGCCCACCACTCTCTGGCTGAAGAAATGTCTCCGCATTTCCGTTCTGAAATGACCCCCTCTAATTCTAAGGCTGTGTCCACGGGTCCTAGTCTCCTCGCCTAACGGAAACAATTTTCTAGCATCCACCTTTTCAAAGCCATGTATTATTTTGTACGTCTCTATTAGATCTCCCCTTAATCTTCTAAACTCCAACGAATACAATCCCAGTATCCTCAGCCGTTCCTCATATGCTAGACCTGTCATTCCAGGGATCATCCGTGTGAATCTCCGCTGGACACGTTCCAGTGCCAGTATGTCCTTCCTGAGGTGTGGGGACCAAAACTGGACACAGTACTCCAAATGGGGCCTAACCAGAGCTTTATAAAGTCTTAGTAGTACATCTCTGCTTTTATATTCCAACCCTCTTGAGATAAGAGACAACATTGCATTCGCTTTCTTAATCACAGACTCAACCTGCATGTTTACCTTTAGAGAATCCTCGACTAGCACTCCCAGATCCCTTTGTGCTTTGGCTTTATTAAGTTTCTCACCATTTAGAAAGTAGTCCATTCCTATATTCTTTTTGCCAAAGTGCAAGACCTCGCACTTGCTCACGTTAAATTCCATCAGCCATTTCCTGGACCACTCTCCCAACCTGTCTAGATCCTTCTGTAGCCTCCCCACTTCCTCAGTACTACCTGCCTGTCTACCTAACTTTGTATCATCGGCAAACTTCGCTAGAATGCCCCCGGTTCCCTCATCCAAATCATTAATATATAAGTCACGAGCTGTGGTTGTCTCTCAACCCCCAAACAATTACCTCACAATAGGACAAAGTATAAATCAAGAAATAATATCAGTGTGGAAGAAAGGACTACAATTGTCATAGTGGTTTTAATCTACATTTGACAAGACCTGACAGAGAGATGATGATGGCTTAGCGCAACTACCACTAGATTATTAATTCAGTGACACAGATAATGTCTTGGTGATCTCAGTATGAATCCCATAAATTTGAATTCAATAAAAATCTGGAATTAAGAGTGTAATGATAACCATGAAACTATTGCCAATTTTTGGAAAAACTCATTTGTTTACTAATATGCTTTAGGGAAGGTACCTGCCGCCCTTACCTAATCTGGTCTGCATGTAGCTTCAGACTCATGGGATTGCAGTTGACTTTCAACATCCCCCTGAAATAACCTAGCAAACCACTCAGTTGTAATAATCACTAGAAAGTCTCAAAAAAGAAATGAAACCAACAATCTCCTAAGTATCAACGTAGGCACCAGAAATGGCAATAGACAAAAAAAATGCTTTATATCTGAGGGCTGGTACCAAAATTAGGACAGCTAGCTCATACACTAGTCAAAGTAACATCCTGACATAGTCACAATCTCAGAATTATACCATACAAACAATGTCCCAGATACCTGCATCACCACCTCTGGATATGTCCTGTCCCAACGATCTGATGGAGGTCCAATGGAGGTGGTGGCATAGTGATATACAATCTGGAGTTAGTCGCTTTGAGAGTTCTCAACATTGGCTCTGGACTCCATGAAGTCTTATGGCACCAGGATAAACAGTTCAGGCCTCTATACATTGCAGTTTAGCAGAATGAGGGGCATTATATTTGATTTGTATTGAAACATATTTTGAGGGGGTTGACACAGTAGGTCGTGAGAAGACATTTCTACTTGTATGGGAAATCTTAAATCGTGAACACAGAAGGTAAAATCACTATCGTTCTAACAGATGACTGGGCTGCCGTCATTAGAAAGAGTTGACTGGTGTTGGTTTAATCTCAGGGTCACCACACCTCAGGCAAAGGGAGAGAGGTTGAGAAGGAGAGGCCTTCAAGGTAACCTCAACTGTTGTAGGAATTGAATCCACACTTCTAGCATCATTGTGCATTGCAAACCAGCCATCCAGCCAACTTAGATACCTGACCCCTTCAGAATAAGCTGACATTTTGTTTAAAACAGGGATATGAAGAAATTTCCTCTCTGAGGGTAGTGAGTGTCTGGAATTCTCCACCCCAGCAAATTATGAAGGCTGGATCACTTAAAATATTTGAAGGTGTTTAATTAAAAAAAAGTAAGTTGTAGGCTGTGATGAGCTAGCATGTAAAAGGAGTTGAGGTCTGGGGCAGATCAGCCATGATTTTGCTGAATGGTCAGAAATCACATGACAAATTCTAATCCAACAGGTTTATTTTAAATCACAAGCTTTTGGAGTGCTGCTCCGTTGTTAGGTGGAGTCAGGAAGGAACAACACTCCAAAAGCTTGTGAATTCAAATAAAGTCGGGCTGTAATCTGGTGTCGTGTAACTTCTGATCTTGTCCAACATGGGCATTTCCACATCATTGCTGAATGGTGCAAACAAGGATTATGAAAAGATGGCCTAACTCCATGGATCACACAATCTGGTCCAGGATGGCATTTTTCACCCATTCACAGAGTCTCCCCAACTCCATGACGATCTAGACCACTAATTTGTCTTTTTACCCCTCAAACACCATTAATGTGGGTAGTTATTGTGATAAAAAATAGAAAGTGTTGGGAAATCTCAGCAGGTCTGGCAGCATTTGCTGAGAGAGAACAAAAGTTAACATTTTCAAATTGGTATGACGGTCAATTGGGATTTGACACGTGAACCTTGCTTCACTCCCAATACATGCTGCCAGACGCAGAGTTATTGTTTTTATTTCAGTTCTGCAGCACAACATCTATAGTAATTTGCTTTTTTTTTGAGTTATAGTGTTGTTGAGTAGATAAGTATTTATGAACCATACTGTATTTACACCTCATTACTTTCAAATTAATGCAAACACAAACTAGTAATTAAATGTTAGTAGTCTTTAATCGGAATCTGTAATTAGCTGGAGTGAAATAGTTTCTTGCTGAAATCTTTTTCCTTCACTGTTGTACATTGCAAGTTCCTTGCGTTTTTTGAAGCTCAGGACTGCTGCTGGGGGCAGATGGCAGAGAACACCAGCACAAAACCTGCCACTCAAAATGTGACAGATGACTGCAGCAACTGAAAACCGTCCCTTTGTTTGTCTTGCTAATGAGTGTCCTCATTGCGGCAGGAGACTTGAATAGTTAATTATTTGCAATCCATAACTTCAACAGGTGGTGGAGCTAGAGGTAAGTGTTAACTGCTCAAAGGATAAATCAAAACTGGAAAGATGATAATGTCAGCAGTTTTTTTGGCAGTTTCGAAAGAAACAGTTACCTTTATCTCTCGACGAGCAGTTACTTATCCAGTGTGAATATTTCATTGTAATTTGTACAAGTTATTTTAGTATAAGGTCAAGTATTTAAAATATTTAGCATATATTTCTGCAAGGGCTTCTCAAATATTTTCTTGCCAAATTAACTTTTAATCCAGACTTCATAGAGATGCTGTAATGGTGTAGAACTGCATATCCAAATAAAGCATTGCTGTAACCCATTATTAACAAAGGATAGAAGATTTTTGTATTATATCTTATTGAGTACATCTCAAACACTTTATATTCAAAGGAGTTGTTTTATACATATATTTTCTATACTACCAAGACTGCCTATTTGACTCAAACCATTTCTATGAATGTAAGCTAGCAAGTGTAATAGTGATTACTTTTCAATAAGCTACTTTAAATGAAAATACAAAAATTACCAAATTGAAATTACTTTGATAAAATGATACTCATAAACAATTGCTTTAACAGATATTTCCAAAAATAAATTACACTGGTGAACAGTAAAACTGGTGTTTCTATAAATTAAAGAGAAGCGTTCAATAGCATCAACCCGCCTGCACAGCCTATGCGTGACAGGCATGCAAAGCCATGTTAATGTTCAGAATATGAATTATCTCCGGGTGGTTCCATCACAAAGTAGAAAACCAACTGTGTATATATCAGCAGACCTGATGGACTCCATGCGGCTTCAAGCCTGAAAACTTCACTACTTTGACATGTGACGTGCTCTTTATGACTGTGGCAGTACTGTCAGTGAGGAATGGCAACAATGGCAACAAGCCCCCTCCTTAGCTTTGCGCTCTGCCACCCCTGGTGTTGTCCGGCTACACACTACCCTGCCTGCCTAGTTACGGACAGCAGTCCTCGAGCACACGGGGGGATGTGGGTGGATGGGCCACAGCTGCCTGCCTGGACACAGCTTCCACAATACATAGACCTGAATGATGAGGGCACGCAAACAGTATGATATGTATTATTCTCATCAATAAAATGTCCCCATGAATTATTGTCTTTGTATGTAATGTACTACCAGCTTTTTACCAAGATTCGGTTTTGGAGGGGTCTACTTTTTTTTCCCCTCTGCACATTTCTCTTTTTTTTGTGTTGTTTCCTATTCATATTCCAAATGATTCATAAAAGCCAGAATGTTGGATGACAGCTCTGTTGTGGAATAATTTTCATATTGGCTACACAGCTTGCCATTTCAGCTTTCTGTTTTTTGTTCTGACAAAAGACTTATGTGATTTTGCAGCTCAATATGGACTTCAAGGATGAGTTTGAGAGAGATCAACTTGTTCAAGAAAATGAAGAACTGAAGAATCAAATTTACTTAGTGAAGAAGAATGCCGAAAAGATGTCAGAAACCATTAATTTGAACGAAATGCAATTAAAAGATTTAGGTATTTTAAAAAAATACAAAATGAACTATAATGCAGAAACTCAGTATTTATTTGAGAGATCTTTCACTTGAACTCAATTTATCTGAGGATGTGTAATATCATGGATTGTCATACAGGAATATGAAAAATTATATTCTACTTGTTCTGGATAAGGTAATTGCAAGGTGCATATTTTTATGAGTGTGTTTGAGGAAGTAAATATTCAACAGGTGTTATGTTTGCCACGCAAATGATGC
The DNA here is from genome assembly GCF_047496795.1 of Chiloscyllium punctatum. NCBI lineage: Eukaryota > Metazoa > Chordata > Chondrichthyes > Orectolobiformes > Hemiscylliidae > Chiloscyllium > Chiloscyllium punctatum. The sequence continues at coordinate 84,320,159 of NC_092746.1, read as the reverse complement.
AGGTGCTAACGTTTACACATGGTAATTGTTTTATTTTATCTGTGCTGTCATTACTTAGATTGCCTTTCTTCCTAGTACTAAAACATAGTTATCATACACAAGCCGATATAAAAAAGTATTCTTAGTTATTATTATCTTAGCCTAGTTTAGAAAAATGTTTGTATATGGTTTTCATGAATTTTTAACTTCTCACATATATTCTTTACTTGTCTGAAAATGTTCTACCCCCACACCCCGAGAATTAAGAACATAAGTGATAAACTAACAGAGTGGAATTATTAACTATTCCTAAGCAACTCAGTGAATTGAATGAAAAGGCATAGCCCCTAACTAAGGTGGTACCAATGGGAAGTTCAACAGTTTCTTTCTCTTAGTTGTTTCCCCAAACATTTGAGAGCTGTTGAAGCTCTTTATTCATGCAAGTGTTCTTAATCAACCTGTTGAGACGTGTTATGAAACACCTCTGGAGTTTGTGAGTCTTGCACCCAAATCTCCTGGCTCAGAGTAGAGGCACAGCCACTGTGCCACAAGACCCCTGTTCATCCAGAAGGTGATTTGGACAGCTCACTTCATATGCATTTCATTTCGATTGAATATTTGTGATATGCGTTCTTGTTTAATTGCAATGTATTGTTGCATGGTTTCCACAAACACATTAATGTAGTGTTTCACTCCATTCAATTGAAAACCACAAACATGTTCTTTCTTCTTTAGTTGATTAAGTGCAGCACAAGAAAATATTAAGTTGTATTTGACAGATACCTTATTACTTATTGTTGTCTGTGAGCTAATTTAATGGTGTGTCTTGCTTTTGATAAGAATTGCATTGAGCAGCTAAAGAACCACCTGCTAAACCACTTTGTATTGGCTGTGACTAACAGAATACGACATTCATGGGTTGGGCACACAGCCACACTTGGCCCTTGAACTACTACCTAATATCCATTAGACCAGCCGGCTAAACAGCAGGGGCAAAGCAATGAAGGTCAAGGGTAGCGTTTAGGGTTAGAATCCTGCTAGGTCCTCCATCCAACGTGGATTCCAGTAGGCTATGGAGTCTGACCTTCAGCATTAAGAAGTAACACAGGCATCTGAAGATCTGATTTTCACAGTCTGCTTTCCTCTTTGTTTTCAGAGAAGGAGCTTCAAATGCTGAAAGAGCAAAGTGAAAAAAATGAAAGCAAACTGAGAAAGGTACATTTTCAATAAATATAAAATAACTTCCTCTTTGATTCACCTTACAAGAAGTATATTATATATCTTAGAACAATAGCAAGTCACAAACATGTTAGATAGGAAATTATGTCTTTATAGATACAAAAAGTTTGCTTTGTTATATTAATCAAATAACTATCTTTGTGTTTAAGTAAAATTTCACTTTAAGTAAAATATGTGACGATAATAAATACAACTGTGTGTATATTCATGCAATGCCATTAAAATATAGGTGTCCGCTCAATAAATATGTTGGGATTAAATAAGATTATAGCTATTTTACTTTCCTATGTTGGATGATTAAGTACTCATTTACCTTGTTCTCTGATTGTAGTTGATTAAATCTGAAGATTATTTGAGAAAACAACTGGAAGCTGAAAAATCCAAAAGGGAACATATGGTGAGTAAACTATTAAACTACATCAGTTGCCTTGATTATTGCATTAATGGAATTGTAGGTTAGAACATTGCAGTCAATTTTATATTATTTGCAAGATGTCTATGCATGATTCCATTTATATCTATATAGTTGCGTCTTAGATTAGTGTATAAGTTTCATTTTGAAATTGAATACTAGAAAGCTGTTCATGTAAACCAGGCCTTGTGTAAATTTCTATATGAAGGTGATCAGTAAACATCCTCAAAACAGATTAAAAGCACTTTAGGCTTGTCCATATTTTAAACTGTACATTCACCCAGAGAAAAAAAAGTCCTCTTCCTGTCTTAAATTGGCACCTCCTTACTCCGAGACTAGGCCTTTTGGTCCTAGACTCTCCCACAAAGGGAAACAATCTCTCTGCATGTACCCTGTCAAGTTCCTTAAGAATCTTAATTTTAACTAAAGTCTCCTCTCATTCTTCTCAACTATAATGAATACAAGCCCAACTCACTGAACCTAGCCTCATAAAAAACTCCCAATTTGCCCAGGATGAACCTGGTGAATCTTGCCTGGACTGCCTCAATGTTAATATATCTTTCCTAAGATAAGGGAGCAAAGCTGTTCATACTATGGTCTGATTAGTGCCTTGTATAGTTTTAGCAAAACCTCCCCACTTTTATACTTTATTCTGTTTGAAATAAGGGTCAATATTCCATTTGCCTTCCTTATTAACTGCTGAATTTGATTTTTGTGATTCACAGAATCATGCAGAATAGAAGGGGTCCTTTGACCCATTGAATTTGTATGCCTAAAATGCACTACTTTCTACACAAGTCTCACTTTCCTGCACTAGGCTCATAGCCTTGAATGTTATGACACTTCAAGTGTTCACCTAAGTTCTTTTTAGTGGTTGTGAGGTTTCCCACCTCAATTACCCCCCCCCCCCCCAGAAAGTGCATTCCAGAATCCCACCACCCTTTGTTTGAAAACAATTTTTCCCAAATCTCCTCTAAACTTCCTGCCTTTAACTTTAAAATTATGTTGCTTTGTTATTGACTGTATGGCTAAGGGGGAAAAGCTACTTTCTATTCATTCTGTCCATTCCCCTCATAATTATTTACACCTCTATCATGTTCTCACCTCAGCCTTCTCTTCTCCAAAGAAAGCAACCTGAGTTTATCCAGCCTCTCTTCATAGCTAAAATTCTCTATTCCAGACAACAAATTGGTGAATTTCATTTGCAACCATGTCTGTTCAATCACATCCTTCCTATAGTGTGTTGACTAGAACTGCATACCACACTCCAGTCGTGGCCTAATCAAAGTCCTGTATAGCTCCTGTAATCTATGCCATGATTAGTAAAGGCAAGTTTTTCTTATGGCTTCTTAATTAACCTATTAACCTGCTCTGCTGCCTTCAGTGATCTGTTAATAAGCATCTGAAGTTCCCTCTGTTCTTCTGAGTTTCCTAGTGTCCTGCCATTCGTTAAGTACTCCCTTGTCTTGATCCTTCTTTGAAAATGCATCACCTCACGTTTATAGAGTTGAATTCCATCTGCCACTGATCTGCCTACCTGACCAATCCGTTTATAGGATCCTTTCTCCTTGAAGTCAACCACCCAGGCAAACTTTCTGTCATGCGCATCTGATTCATGCGTGAGGACCTCCCTGTTCCTCCCTGCTGCAGCTTTCTGCATTCTTTCCCAATTTGAATAATATTCAGTTATTTTATTTTCATACCAATGTAAATAACATCACATTTTCCCAATTTGAATAATATTCAGTTATTTTATTTTCATACCAATGTAAATAACATCACATATTCCCACATTATATTCCATCTTCCAAGTTTTTGCCCTCTCACTTAATTTGTCCATTCTCCTCTGTAGACTCCTTGTAAAATCTTCATTACTTGCCTTCCTATCTACTTTTGTGTCATCTGCAAACTTTGCAATGTTACATGCACTTCAGTCAAGAATGTGGTGCTGGAAAAGCACAGCAGGTCAGGCAGCATAAAAGGAGCAGGACGAAGGGCTTATGCCCAAAACATCAATTCTCCTGTTGCTTTGATGCTGCCTGACATTCTGTGCTTTTCCAGCACCATACTCTCGACTCTGATCTCCAGCACCTGCAAGTCCTAACTTTCTCCATGCACTTCAGTCATCCAAGTCATTAATACATAAGTTGTAAATAATTGTGGTTTCAATACTGGTCCCTGTCACACTCCATTAGTTGCCATCCTGCTAATGCCTTTAACTTAACCCTCTGCCTTGTATTAGTTCAAGTCAAAAAGTGTGGTGCAGGAAAAAGCACAGTAGGTCAGGCAGCATCTGAGGAATAGGACAGTCGACGTTTCAGGCGTAAGCCCTTTATCAGGAATGTGGGGGTGGGGAGGGGAAGGAGACTGAGGGATAAATGGGGGTTTGGGATGAGACTGGTGGGAAGGCAATATGGCAATAGGTGAATGCAGGTGGGAGATGCTTACTATAGGTTGGTGGGGAAGGTGGAGTGGATAGGTGGGAAGGGTGGTGAACAGGTAGGTCGAGTCAAGAGAGTGGTGCCAAGTTGGAGTGTTGGACCTGGGATGAAGTTGGGGATAGGGAGATTTGGAAACTGGTGGTCAATGTTGATGCCATGTGGTTTTAGTTCCTGAGGCAGAAGATGAGGTGTTTTTACTCCAGTTGGCAGGTGGCTTTGATTTGGTGTTGGAGGAGGCCCAGGATTTGCACATCCTTGTGGGGATTTAAACGGTTGACCACAGGGCAGTGGAGTTGTTTGGTGTGTGCCAATCCTCTATTCATGGTAATAAACTACCCCGTACACAATGTCATAAAATAGAATAGAATCCCAAAAGTGTGGAAACAGACCCTTCGGCCCAACAAGTCCACACCAACCTCCAAAGAATAACACACCTAGACCCATTCCCCTACCCTATATTTACCCCTGACTAATGCACCTCGCCCTGAACACTATGGGCAATTTAACATGACCAATTCACCCAACTTGCACATCTTTGATTGTGGGAGGAAGTCAGAGCACTCGAAGTAAACCCACGCAGACATGGGGAGAATGTGCAAACTCCACACAGACAGTCACCTGAGATGGGAATCAAACCCAGTTCCTTGGCACTGTGATGCAGCAGTGCTAGCCACTAAGCCACCCCCATGTGCTGTTGTCTTATTAAGTAGCTTTATGCACAGTACTTTACAATTGTCTTTTGGGAATTCAAATGTAGTATATCTGTCAGCTCCCTCTATCTGCACTGCATGATACCTCAAACAATTGAAAAAAAATGTCAGGCATGATTTCCCCTTCAAGAGGCTATGCTGATTCTGCTTGATTGTTTATCTGTTTCTAAATGCTCTGCTATTACATCGTTTGTAATATTGTATCACTTCTCCAGTAAGAGATCTTTTTTGGTCTCCATTCTTTTTGAATACTAGTTGGTCCATTAGTCTATTGGACCAAAGTTGTAGTGTTGATTTTTAGTTTGAATGAGAGCTTTTAGCATCATTGATCAAACAGGTGTCAGGAAGATCAGGTTGTTGCACCAGAAGCAGCAACAGTGCTGTGCATTCTTGGTTTGTTAGATATTCCTCCAGCTTCTTCAGCTTTCTCCATAGCATCTGGAAGATGCCTTCCAGTAATTTCCACTTTTTAAAATGTTGATTGAAAAGAGCCCTCAATTAGGAGAAGCAAATGGTTCACTCCATTCTGATGTAATTCTGCAACCACAGAAATGTTATTGGTTCCCCTTAAAGTAGAATCCCCTCTCACTTTTGTTATCCCGCTCTTTCCTTATCTTCCCACGCAGCTAAGTCACTCCTATGGTGTCATTACCAATAAAAACAGAAATTGATGGGAAAATGTAAAAGGTTTGGCAACATCTGGAAGGAGAAAGCAGAGTTAATATTTTGGACTCATTGACCCGTCTTCTGAACTGTTTATGGCTAGGCAAGGTTGGTAGATATGCTGAAGATAGCGTGGAGGGGAGGGAGTAGTGTAAAAGATAGATGGAGATAAAACCCAGAGAGAGAAAGAACACAGTTCGACAGACAAAGAAATGGGTATCAGTCTGGTGGTATCAGTTGCTGCTAATTGGAGCCATTAGTAGCTGACAACAGGATGACAAAGCTTGGTGTGTGGAGGTTGTTTAATAACAAGGAAGAAAGTGTTCAGGCCCTGAAATGTTTGAACTCAATATTTAGTCCTGAAGGCTGTTGACTCCTCAAGTGGAAAGAAAGGTGCTGTTCTTCCAGCTTGTGCTGAGCTTCACTGGAGCACTGCAGCAAACCTGAGACAAAGATGTTGACCAGAGAACACAGTGTTCTGCAAAGCGGTTGCCTAGTCTGCGTTTTGTCTCTCCAGTGGAGAGGACAGTACATTGTGAGTAACAAACACAGTAGACTAGATTGAGTGAAATGTAGATAAATTGCTGCTAGACCTGGAAAGTGTGTTTGGACTGTTGGATTTGGAGGAGGGAAGATGTAAATGGGCAGGTGTAGCACCTTCTGTAATTGCATGGAAAAGTGTTTGGGAGTGTTGGAAGGTGTTGAGAGTAGAGGAGGAGTGGACCAGGGTATCTGGAGGGAACAATCCCTGAGGAAGGCTGACAAGGGAAAGGTGGGGAATATGTGTCTAGTGGTAGCATCCTCTTGAAAGTGTCAGAAATGGCAGCTGAAGATCCTTTAGATGTGGATGCTGTTGGGGTGTAAATCAGGATCAGGGTGACTCTATCACTGTTGTGGGAAGGAAGAGAAGGGATGAGGGCCAAAGTGCAGGAGGTGATTGAAAAGGACTGAGAGCCATGTCAACCATGGTGTTGGGTAATCCTCGATTGAGAAAGAAGATGGATATTTTTGAGGCCCCTTGCAGAAGCTGACACCATTGGAACAAATGCAGAGGAGACAAAGAAGCTGAGAGAATGGAATAGAGTCTTTACTGGAAGCAGGGTGTGAGAACGTGTAGTAATGGTAACTGTGGGAGTTATGGTAACTGAGTTTGTCATGGATATTGGTGGCTAGCCTATCCCCAGAAATTGAATCCAGACAAGAGAAGAAAGTAGCACTGATGATGTCATCAATGTACTAGAGAGAGTTGTGGGTGGGGACCAGAATAAGACTGAAACAAGGAAATTTTCACATATTCCATAAACAGACAGTCATAAGTGTGCCTAAATGTGTACCCATAGCCACACCTTTGACCCGAAGAAAGTGAAGTGAGTTAAAGAAAAATTGTTCAGTGAGGATGAGCTCGGCCACATAGAGGAGAGTGGTGATGAATGGGGACGGTGCAGGCTCTTTTTCCAAGAAGAAGCAGAAACCATCCAAATGGGGATGGACATTCAAGGGATTCCATATCCACAGTGGCTGAAGCCCACAAACTGGAAGTTATGAAACTGGCATAAAGTGTCAGAAGAATCATGGATGTAAGTTGGAAGGAATTGAAAAAGGAGAGAGAAAATGCTGCCATCCATGAATATCTCAAAACTCACTCCTCTCATGAAACTTTTCAATTCCTGGTGATGTTGAGGTTATAAATAGATAAAGAAAATTGAAAAAAAAATCCATTCCTCTCCTTTTCACCAACCCTGCCATAATACCACTCTGCATGAGACCATCAGAGACAGAGTACATAACTTTCTTATTTATACTACTGGCATTCAGATCTCTGTCTGCTAACTGGCAATTACAAATAACAGTTAAGACAGTTACTTACTTGGCTGATCTCACCTGCTCTCTAGCAGAGGTCTTGATTTGTTTGCTCAGTCCTATCTCTAGTCTTAGATTAGATTAGATTCCCTATAGTATGGAGACATGCCCTTCAGCCCAACAAGTCCACACTGACCTTCTGAAGAATAACCCACCCAGACCCATTCCCCTACCCAATATTTACTCCTGGCTAATGCACCTAACACTATGGCAATTTAGCATGGCCAACTCACCTGACCTGCACATCTTTGGACTAAGAGACTTTAAGTTTAAAACAGTAACTTTAAATAAAATGCTAAATTTTAAGCAAGCAGTCTTAGATTTTACACAAGGTTAATGCAGGATTAATATAAAGTTCTTGCCTCCCCTTCACCAATTCAGTCTTACCAGTATCTACTGGAACAGAGCAATTTGAAATAGTTTCGATGTAACCTGCAGTCTGAAGTATGCATGTCTCAATGTTCAGTTTCTTGCACCACATAGAGTTTTCTGAAAAAGTGACAGTGAAAACATAAAACAAAATTGTTTTCTCATACTCTTCCCTCCCCAAAACCATGTCAAAAGGAATTGACATTGAAGTATTAGCTGATATTACAAGATTATAAAATAATTTTGGATTAAGAAAGCCATTCAACTAATTTGATTCATCTTTCCAAAGAAATCATAATGTGATTTCTAATAAAGAAATGTGAATCTCCTCTCTTGCCTCACTTTGTAGTGTCCATTTCCAGTGCTTTTTCCTTCCCTGCTCTATCTGGAAGTTTATTGTTGAAGATGATCATTTGGTAAATGAAGAATAATTTTTTGACAGTTGCTGTAAAGTTAGCATTTCTAATTTGAAGCTATATCTTTAGCTCTTTTCCGACATTTTTATTTCAAAGCATTTATTAGATTAACTTCTTTTACTGTTCATGATGTCTCAACTTTATATGATTATATTTCAGGCACTTTCCTGCTTTGCTGAAAAGCCAACTTCCTTTGGTCTTTTCTCATAACTCTAGTCCCTTAAATAATGCTTGAATGCCTTGAATGCTTTTCTTGCTTCTTACCGACTAGAACTGGATGGAATATTCAAGGTGTCACCTGACTGGAACACTTGATCACTATCTCCCTTAACTTGCTTTCTACTGTTTTGTCTGTGAAGTTTAGCATCAAATTATTTTACTGTTTTATGTCCTACACTGCTTAGTGTTATGTCTCCTAAGACTTAAAGTTATCTTTCAGCTTCAACCATAGCTATTTTAATGTAATTCATGTAGAGTTATCCCCTTTATCTTTATCCGAACACTTCATGTGTACCCATGTTAAACTCTGCTATTATTTTGTTCAACCCACTTGATGTAATTTAACTATTTCTCATTGTGTTTTTGAACCTACTTTGTTCATCTGTTTATAAGCAGCATTCATCTCAACACTGAACTATACGGCAGTATTCACCACTCTCCCACCCACACTCTGGTTAAACCTGACGGTTGCAAGCAATTGAATATTTTAACCTAATTCTTGGAAATTCAAATCTGTTTTGACATAAAATTAAACTTTAATAAATGATGAACTGGTATGAGAATTAAGCATTTGTTGCTATGTTTACATGCTTATTATTTGCATTGGATTGTGCCAAGTCTTGTTGAATCTATGTACATTATTAATTTCAAAAGCAATTCTAAAAGTTTATTGAGATAGTTCAAATACTTTATTAACCAATGGTAAATAAGGGATGAAGTATTTATGGTATACTTTATCTACCTAAATCTTCAATTAAAAATTCCCCATAGATAAGTATGTTTTTTTTAATACTTGCTGAATCATGATTCGGTAACAGGACACCATTTGGTAGATGTGTTTTCAGCAGATAAACTTTGAAGTTTGATTTATAATTTAGTTTTATTACTATTGTAAGATTATCAGTTCTATGCCAAAAGATAGATAGATCAATCAAAATCAGCCAGGGTATTATATAATCCAGGACTCACACATGAGCTACATCATATGTGAGTGATCCTAACATTACCTCATAATTTGAGATGTGTTTACTTTTGTACCTCTTAAACAATATGTTCTATTTCATATCCTTTTTAAAAATAATGCAGTAACACTAATTGAAGATATGTTGGGGTCCACCACTGTGAGACTTTTTGGAAAAACCTGGAAATCTATAAAACTTTAATCTCAGAATGACATTTTCTCCCAAACATGAGTGCAATAATTTTCATTCCCTTTAGTCTATGAAATGATAAGAAGAATGCACAGAAATTATACTGGGTAGGGCAAGCTTTTGGAAGAGGGAGCAGGTGAAGAAGAAAAGGGTGTTCTTACACAGAAAACAGAAATCATCAGGCTAACTATATAATTAACTACAGAATGCTTGGTACTGAGTTTTGCATGAGTACAGAGAATTCAGGAGTTAGTTGATTGAGGGGCATATATAGGTCAATCCTTCTCTAAAGACATTTTTGTTTAAATTTAACAACTAGCTATCCAAAAATATCATCCAATAGAGACATTGTTGTTTAAAAGAAGTAAGTTAGTTTATTTTCTCAGCTCATAAACGGGATACACAAGCTCTCTGAGAGCAGCTGCAGCTAGTTAATTGAATGTTGGACCATAATTTGCTGTAAGACTGATCCTTACTGTATCTCTGGTTAGTTACAGATTGTCTTGTACATTTAGATATTACAATATATTGAAGTGAATTAGTTAAGTTCATGATGGAATATCTGTGCAGGAAAGCCTTTTAAGAAATGCTGGGAAGAAGTATAGGTATTCAGAAGTCTGCAGCAGATCTTTGAAGTACTGCTGAGGAATCACATCACCCAGATTATGGGGAAAGGTTGAACACCTAAGATCAGAAAAGAGGTAATTGCAAGTGAGGTTTACAGTGGCATAATGGCTCAGTGGTTAACACTGCTGCCTCACAGAATCAGGAGCCCAGTTTGATTCCAGCCTTGGGTGACTTTCTCCCCATGTGTGTTAGGGTTACTGCTGTACGCTCCGGTTCTTCCCAGAGTCCAAGGATGTGCAGTTTTAGGGAGGATTGGCTATGCAATATTGCCCAGTAGTGTCCAGCGATGTGCAGGTGAGGTGGATTAGCCTTGGGAATCGCAGATTACAGGGAGAGGGGTTAGGTGGGATGCTTTTTGGAGGGTCAGTGCAGACTCGAAGGCAAATGAACAGTTTCCGCACTTCGGGATTCTAACTTACAGAGGTAACAGTGCGGACAGAATGTAGACCTCTGGTGATTACTACAAATGCACAGACACAGTCCTCGCTGTTCTATCATCATAGCCAGTCTGTATTTGTGACAGGACTGATCACTTCAAATGAGACTACCCTCAAAGATCTTGGCCGGAACTGCCGTCAAGCAAGAGACCCCATCCAATCCACAAAAGACAGGAGGTGAGGGTTCTTCAGCAAGAGGCTTAGTTTTACGTAGAGCAATGGAGTCTTGCCTTCGAGTGAGTGTGAAATTTGGCAGACACATTGGCTAATTGACACAAAAGCGGAGGAGTCAACCGTTACTCACTTCTTTCCATTTAGCATCTTGCTGAGTGCTGTGAACTGATGACGCCTCTTCCCTCATGTGGGTCTCTGCTACACAGGGGTTAGATATCCCCTACTTGTACTCAATCACACTTTTCTCATAGCTTGGGGTTTGTGGAACTTGTGGAGCTCCTCCTGTGAGTTGTTTAATTCATGACTGGAAGTGGCAGAACTGCAAAGTTTTTAGATCTTTGTTGTAGAATTGCTTAGCTCTAAAATTTGCTCTTCACACTGTTTAGTCCTGTTTTTGTAGCTTCGCCAGGTTTGCACTTTATTTTTAAGTATGTCTGGAGCTGCTTCTGACATGCATTCCTGTGTTGAAGCAGGCTTGAACCCCTGGCTTGATGGTAAAATATGCTGTGTTCCAACTGTCAGGTATTCAATGCAAAGTTTCATGAGGTTGCTTACCTTTTACCTATGATTGATGAAGCATTGCAAGTTCTCAAAGATGCAAATTATATCAGCACTCTGGCTCATGGTTATAACCATTTACTATTGCTGAATAAGACATTGAAAAGAGGATAATCAACAGGCACCAGGAAGCTTTTCAAATAAGTGAGAATGCTGTTTATGCTCTGACACACCTCTACAACCTTCAAGCATGATAAAGGCTTTAGTGACTTTTGTTCAGTCCCCTCTTGTGTATCTGGACAACATCCAACTGTAGTTCAGCATTCAAGATTCTTGCAAGCCTGGACACAATCTTAGCCTGCTTGTTGCCATTTAACTTGCAAGTCAAACCAGAGAAGTACCAGCTCTTCCAGACAAAAGTACAGTATCTTACTCACTTCATTGTCAGGAGTAATATTTTTCTTGTTAATGAAAACATCTGAGTTGTGCAGGAGTGATCCTAGTCCATGATGTGGAGGGAACTGCGTGGATGTCTTAGTCAAGTTTGTTTACAATAAGAAGCTTTGCAAGGCCACACTTAGTTGACTTCTCCACTGCGTGATTTGTTGAAGAAGTAAAAGAATGCTGAAGTAGTTCTTGGGAAAGTGTGTACACAGCATATTTCACAGAGCATCACAGGGCATTGGATCCCAAAGTGTGAAGACTCCTTTTGCACTCTCCTCAAGCAGAAGCTTTTCTTTAGGTGTCCAACTTTCCAATTCATATTTTTATACTGGAAACCAATGCCAGTTTCCTTGGCTTTGAGCAGTGCTGACACTGGTTCAAAGGCAGAAAAAAGTGGTAATTGCTTATATCCCAATCAATCTCAAGTCAAACAAGAGATGTATGAGGAGTATGAGGAATTGCTCCAGTATGAAACTCAAACTGCTAGCTTTGAGGTAGGCTATTTCCCACATATTAATAGACATTGTGATCAGTGCAGAGTTTGAGGTGTTTACAGATGACAACCCACTCAGCCACTTCAAATGTCATCTGGAGCAACAGAAATCCAATAGGCTGCTGAACTTGTGTCATTTTGATTCCAGATCCAGTGCAATTAAGGCAAATGTAATGAAAATGCTGATTCCCATTGACTGACAAGGGGGAACCTATTCCTGTCAGGCTGGAAGGGTCTGTGGCCCACATCATATCTGTGCCCAAAGTCAAAGACAGTGTTCCAACCTCCTTTCCCTATGACATTTTCTTAGGGACCCTGCTTTAAAAATTAAGGCGTTTTTGAGTGAAATCCAGAGAAGATCCAGACAGGTAGAGCCATGTTTCATCTTTACCATCTAGCTCGAAATTAAGCAGTTCCAAAGATAGCTACTGACACTGCCACCTACATCAGTTTTGGAAGACCCAATATCCACCAACTCAGCACCAGCTGTTGAGGCAATTCAAACTGGCGTAGAGACTGTTGCAATGCTGAAAGAAAATGGAGTCCTCTATCATCTGGAGAGAGAGGTGAAGAAACTCATCCATCCTGACATCTCCTATGTCAAGTGTTAATTGCAGGACACCAAGCAACAGAAAAGGTAACTGCCCTGACTAGAAAGTGTCTCTGACATGGGATGGCTGCTGATATTGATGATTACTGTCAAAATTGAGAGGTGTATTTTGACCAAAGTAGGGAAGTAATTTCACCCTGGCATTGGATGACTGGTTGCCAAGAGATCTCTAGCATCTCAACGTCTTCCTGGAAGGAAGGTTTGAATCAGCCCCACCCACAATCAACTCTTTCCCCCCGCTGAGCTTGACCTCACATTGAACAACTTCTTTAACTCCTTTTTCAGGTCAAAGGTGTGGCCATGGGAACCGCGTGGCTCTCAGTTATGCCTGTCATTTTGCAGGGGTACGTGGAACACTTCTTGTTCAAGTTTTAGTCAGGTCACTCCCCCAAGTCTCTCTCCAGTAGTTCAATGACATCCTCGGTGCTGCTTCCCTCTCTCATTCTAAACTGGAAAACTTTTCTTCCAATTTCCATTCTGCCCCCACCTTTACCTGATGCATCTCCGACACCTCCCTTCTCTTCCTAGACATCAGTTTCCATTTCTGAGGATAGGCTATTCACTGATATCCAATGCAAATCCACCCATTCCCGCAGTTATCTTGACTGTATATACTTACACCCTGCTTCCTGTAATGATGCCATCCCATTTCCAGTTTCTTCATCTCCGTCACTTAGGTTCTGATGTTGCCACCTTCTACGGGAGGGAGCCACAGAAGTGTCCACCTTTTACCTCAACTGAGGATTCTGCCCTCATCACCTTTCTTCCCTCCCATAACAAGGAGAGGGACTCTCTGGTCCTCACTTACCACCCCATCAGCACTGTAAGCCACCATTTCTGTCACTTCCACTGGGATATCACAACAGACACATTTTCCCCTCCTGTCCTTTGTCAACCACTGCCTCCTGGACACTCTGCCACTCCTTCTCTGTTCCCAACACCTCCCCTTATCACCATTGCATCTTCCCATTCATCGCAGAAGGTGTAACACTTATCTGTTTACCTCCTCCCTCTTCATCATTCAAGGCCCCAGACATACCTTCTAGGTGAAGCAGATATGTACTTCATTAAATGTAGTCTACTGTATTTGCTACTCACACTGTTCACGGTCTACAATGGGGAGATAAAATACTTTGCAGACAACTACATTCTGTCTGTAAAAGTGATCTCGAGTTTCCAGTCACCTAGCACTTCAACACACCACTATGTTCCCACACTAACATTTCTGTCACAGGCCTGCTGAAGTGTTCCAGCAATCCACAATGCAAACTTGAAGAACATAATCAGGTTTTCCACTTGGGACCCTGCAGCACAGGGACTCAGCATCAAGTTCACTAAATTTAGAGCCTAGTTCCATCTTTCCATGTTTGTTACCCACCCCTACAACCAGTCCTTAAGACCATAAGGCCATAAGATATAGGAGCAGAAATTAGGCCATTCAGCCCATTGAGTCTGCTCGCCATGGCTGATAAGTTTCTCAACCCCATTCTCCCGCTTTCTTCCCTTAACCCTTGATCCCCTTGATAATCAAGAACCTAGATATCTCAGTCTTAGATATACTCAATGATCTGGCCTCCACAGCCTTCTGTGGCAATGAATTCCATAGATTCACCACTCACTGGCTAAAGAAGTTTCTCCTTATCTCCATTTCAAAATATCTTTCCTTTATTCTAAGGCTGTGTCTTCAGGTCCCAGTCTCTCCTACCAATGGAAACATCTTCCCAACATCCACTCTGTCCAGGCCATTCAGTATTCTGTAAGTCTGAATTAGATTCCCCCTCATCTTTCTAAACTTCATCAAGTATAGACCTAGAGTCTTCATATGTTAAGTTTTTCATTCCTGGTATCATTCTCATGAATCTCGTCTGAACACACTCCAGGACCAGTACGTCCTTCCTGAGATAGGGGGCCCAAAACTGTGCACAATACTCCAAATGTGGTCTGATCATAGCCTTATCGAGCCTCAGAAGTACATCACTGTCTTTATATTCATGTCTTCTCAAAATAAATTCATCACTGCATTTGCCTTCCTAACTATTAACTCAACCTGCAAATGTACCTTGAAAGAATCCTGGACAAGAACTCCCAAGTCTCTTTGCACTTCAGATTTCTGAATTTTCTCCCCATTTAGAAAATAGTCCATGCCTCTATTCTTCCTAACAAAGTGCACGACCTTACACTTTCCCATGTTGTACTCCATCTGCCACTTATTTGCATACTCTCCTAACCTGTCCAATTCCTTCTACAGCTTCCCCACCTCCTCAATGCTACCTGTCTCTCTATCTACCTTTGTATCGTCTGCAAACTTAGCCAGAATGCCCTCACTTCCTTCATCTGGATCATTAATATATAAAGTAAAAGGTTGTGATCCCCAACACTGAGCCTTGCGGAACACCACTTGTCACCGGCTGCCATCCTAATAAAGACCATTTATCCCCAGTCTCTACTTTCTGCCAGACAAATGGGCTTCTATTCATGCTAGCACCTTGCCTCTGACACCATGGCTCTTAGTGGGTGGCACAGTGGCACAGTGGTTAGCACTGTTGCCTCACAGCGCTAGAGACCCGGGTTCAATTCCCGCCTCAGGTGACTGACTGTGTGGAGTTTCCACGTTCTCCCCGTTTCTGTGTGGGCTTCCTCTGGGTGCTCCGGTTTCCTCCCATAGTCCAAAGATGTGCAGGTCAGGTGAATTGGCCATGCTAAACTGCCCGTAGTGTTAGGTATAGGGGTATGGGTGCGTTGCGCTTCGGCAGTTCGGTGTGGACTTGTTGGGCTGAAGGGCCTGTTTCCACACTGTAATGTAATCTAATCTATCTTATCTTAGTGGCCTTCTGTCAAAGGCCTTCTTGAAGTCCAGATAGATGACATACATTGTCTCTCCTTGGTCTAACTTGCTCAAAGAATTCCAGCAGATTTGTCAGGCATGACCTCCCCTTGATGAAACCATTTTGACTTTGCCTCATTTACCATACATTTCCAAATATTCAGAAATCTCATCCTTCACAATTGATTTCAGGATCTTACCCACAACTGAGGTTAGGCTAATCGATCTGTAAGTTTCTGTCTTTTGTCTTACTCCCTTTTTAAAAGGGGTGTCACGTTAATGATTTTCAAGTCCCCTGGGACCCTCCAGTTATGACATGGCTTGCTTTTAACACTGCCAACTTATTTTCATCCAGTCTCAGGCCCATTGTCACAGAACATGGCTTGCTTTCAACACATTCTCTACTATCCTCAGCTGTCATTATCACTTACTCAGCTTTTCTTCTGACCGAGGAGAAGGTGAGGACTGCAGATGCTGGAGATCAGAGCTGAAAATGTGTTGCTGGAAAAGCGCAGCAAGTCAGGCAGCATCCAAGGAGCAGGAGAATCAATGTTTCGGGCATGAGCCCTTCTTCAGGAATGAGGAGAGTGTGCCAAGCAGGCTAAAATAAAAGGTAGGGAGGAGGGACTTGAGGGAGGGGGCGTTGGAAATGCGGTAGGTGGAAGGAGGTTAAGGTGAGGGTGATAGGCCGGAGTGGGGGTGGGGGCGGAGAGGTCAGGAAGAAGATTGCAGGTTAGGAAGGTGGTGCTGAGTTCGAGGGTTGGGACTGAGACAAAGTGGGGGGAGGGGAAATGAGGAAACTGGAGAAATCTGAGTTCATCCCTTGTGGTTGGAGGGTTCCTAGGCGGAAGATGAGGCGCTCTTCCTCCAGCCGTCGTGTTGCTATGGTCTGGCGATGGAGTCGTCCAAGGACCTGCATGTCCTTGGTGAAGTGGGAGGGGGAGTTGAAGTGTTGAGCCACAGGGTGGTGGGGTTGGTTGGTCCGGGTGTCCCAGAGGTGTTCTCTGAAACGTTCCGCAAGTCGGTGGCCTGTCTCCCCAGTATAGAGGAGGCCACATCGGGTGCAGCGGATGCAATAAATGATGTGTGTGGAGGTGCAGGTGAATTTGTGGTGGATATGGAAGGATCCCTTGGGGCCTTGGAGGGAAGTAAGGGGGGGAGGTGTGGGCGCAAGTTTTGCATTTCTTGCGGTTGCAGGGGAGGTTGGGTTGGTGGGGGGTGTGGACCTGACAAGGGAGTCACGGAGGGAGTGATCTTTTTGGAACGCTGATAGGGGAGGGGAGGGAAATATATCTTTGGTGTTGGGGTCCGTTTGGAGGTGGCGGAAATGATGACGGATGATATGATGTATATGGAGGTTGGTGGGGTGGTAGGTGAGGACCAGTGGGGTTCTGTCCTGGTGGCGATTGGAGGGGTGGGGCTCAAGGGCGGAGGAACAGGAAGTGGAGGAGATGCAGCGGAGAGCATCCAGTCCCTGAACACCTCCATCCCCCATCACGAAGGACTCAAAGCCCTCCGCTTCTTCCTTTCCCGCCGTACCAACCAGTATCCTTCCACTGACACCCTCCTTCGACTGACTGAACTGGTCCTTACTCTGAACAACTTCTCTTTCCAATTCTCCCACTTCCTCCAAACCAAAGGAGTAGCCATGGGCACCTGCATGGGCCCAAGCTATGCCTGCCACTTCGTAGGATATAAGGAACAGTCCATCTTCCGCAGCTACACTGGCACCACCCCCACCTTTTCCTCCGCTACATCGATGACTGTATCGGCGCTGCCTCGTGCTCCCATGAGGAGATTGAACAGTTCATCCACTTTACCAACACCTTCCACCCCAACCTCAAATTCATCTGGACCGTCTCAGACTCCTCCCTCCCCTTCCTAAACCTCTCCATTTCTATCTCGGGGACTGAATCAACACGGACATTAACTATAAACCGACCGACTCCCACCCTGCCCCCTGTAAAAATGTCATCCCATATTCCCAATTCCTTTGTCTCCGCCGCATCTGTTCCCAGGAAGACCAGTTCCAATATCGAACAACCCAGATGACCTCCTTCTTCAAAGACCGCAATTTCCCCCCAGACGTGATCGACGATGCTCTCCACCGCATCTCCTCCACTTCCCGCTCCTCCGCCCTTGAGCCCCGCCCCTCCAATCGCCACCAGGACAGAACCTCACTGGTCCTCACCTACCACCCCATCAACCTCCATATACAACATATCATCCGTTGTCATTTCTGCCATTTCCAAACGAACCCCACCACCAGGGATATATTTCCCTCCCCTCCCCTATCAGCGTTCCAAAAAGACCACTCCCTCCGTGACTCCCTTGTCAGGTCCACACCCCCCACCAACCCAACCTCCACTCCCGGCACCTTCCCCTGCAACCGCAAGAAATGCAATACTTGCGCCCACACCTCCCCCCCTTTACCTCCCTCCAAGGCCCCAAGGGATCCTTCCATATCCACCACAAATTCACCTGCACCTCCACACACATCATTTACTGCATCCGCTGCACCCGATGTGGCCTCCTCTATATTGGGGAGACAGGCCGCCTACTTGCGGAACGTTTCAGAGAACACCTCTGGGACACCCGGACCAACCAACCCAACCACCCCGTGGCTCAACACTTCAACTCCCCCACCCACTCCACCAAGGACATGCAGGTCCTTGGACTGCTCCATCACCAGACCATAGCAACACGACAGCTGGAGGAAGAGCACCTCATCTTCTGCCTAGGAACCCTCCAACCACAAGGGTTGAACTCAGATTTCTCCAGTTTTCTCATTTCCCCGCCCCCCACCTTGTCTCAGTCCCAACCCTCAAACTCAGCACCACCTTCCTAACCTGCAATCTTCTTCCTGACCTCTCCGCCCCCACCCCCACTCCGGCCTATCACCCTCACCTTAACCTCCTTCCACCTACCGCATTTCCAACGCCCCCTCCCTCAAGTCCCTCCTCCCTACCTTTTATTTTAGCCTGCTTGGCACACTCTCCTCATTCCTGAAGAAGGGCTCATGCCCGAAACATTGATTCTCCTGCTCCTTGGATGCTGCCTGACTTGCTGCGCTTTTCCAGCAACACATTTTCAGCTTTTCTGACCTAGCCTGCCTTTTATAATTCCCTTGTTTACCTACCCTTTTCATATCTCTCTCTCTCTGAACTCTAACTCTGCCTATCTGCTCACCTCCCCCATTTCCCACCCCCCTACTCTTCTGTATCATAAGTACCATTTTACCTAGTTGTCATCAGTTCTGATGAAGAGTCACTGGACTTGAAATGTTAACTCTGTTTTTCTCCCACAGATGCTGCCAGACCTGCTGAGTTTCTTATTTTGTTTTAGATCTCTAGAGGGCTTTGCAACAGATTTTGCGATTCTTGACCCCATTAGTGATAGTTCTGAGCATGTTATTGTATTCATGAATGTCTTCAAGATCACTAAGGCTATTTACACCCATAACTAAGAGGTGTCAAATATAATCAATGTTACTGTGCCTCAAATGAATTGGAGTCGAATAATGATCCAGAATCATGGAGTGATCTGTGTGTTTGTACCATCTTCAAGAGCAAGATACTGCAGGAGCTTTGCAAGGTCTATGGCATTGCCATGAGCCATGTCACTCTGCATCATCCGAGGGTAATGAACAATGTAAATGATTCAATCATACTCTGCATGACTGTCTACACACCTTGCCTCCCTGAAGGCAAAGGATTGCAGCTTGAGAACCTTTCTGGAGCTGGTTGATACTTACATTAGTAGCCCACGCTCATCCACAGGCTATTGTCCATATTATGTTTTAATTTTAGGATGAGAGTTGACAAAGTGTGGTGCTGGAAAAGTGTGGCATCTGCAGTCTCACTATCTCCTTCTTTAATATGAGACCTAGTCCTTCCCTTTTGACTATCTCCCTGGCCTCACCACACTTTCATATGGAGATAACCAACACAATGAGTGAACAGCTGAGCATCACAATGGGCTAAGCCTGGCATTTGAGATACAGTCCAGAAGCACTGAAAGAAAAACATTGAATCATTCCAAAGCTAAAATAAGATCTTCCAGTTGGTGTAAGGGTATCCCTCCTAAATTGGAATATCAAGGGCTAGAGTAAGATACAGATGGTGTGGGACCCTGAACCACACAGTCATCCAACAGTTGGACATAGGTGGCTACTCCAGTGTTGTTGAACCAGTAGCTGTAGGGCAGCCTCAGGAAACAGTTCAGAGGGGATTTGTTTGAGGCCTAAAGTCTGATAGATGAAGTAGATACACGCAGATCATTCAGCGGTATTGTGCATCTTAAGAGTTGGTAAATGATGTCACAAGTGAAGTGGAGTTGGATAGCAATGCAGCATTCTGGAATGACCTGTGTATTGAATCCAATACTGTGAGGCCGGTTCCCTGTATCAGTTTCAAGGGTGAGAGGACCTTCCCGAAAGGCAGAAATTGAAGCATCAAGTGCCATCAACCAAATCCTTCATAAAGTGCTGATTGAACTAGACCCTAACTTGGATGATCCATCAAAGAGCCATGTCCAGATTGGTGATTCTAGAAGAAAATGCTGATCTTAGGCATCAAGGTGTAATTGAACCTGCCAACAGCACTACCGCTTAGCAAACAATTTGTTGTGTGCTAAATGTAGGTACAGCAACAGCAAGTTTCAAGCAGGAAACTGTGTAATGAAACCTCCAGTAGGTGGTGTTGATGAGTGAGGTCAGCAAGAGCAGTCAGACTATTTTTCTGGAAAAGGGGTGTCTCTGGTGGAGGGAGGGTTCATGGGAAGAAAGAACAGAGAGACAACTGAGCCATCAACCCTATGTAAGCCAGGATTCTTCCATGTAAATTGTTCCTTGTTTAATCTTATTTTCCTTTTGTGTTGTGTTAATCATAGAATCCCAAACTTTGGAAACAGGCCATTTGACCCAACAAGTCCACACTGACCGTCCAAGTATCCCACCCAGACCCATTCCCCTATTATTCTACGTTTCTCCTGACTAATGCACCTAACCTACACATCCCTGAACTCTATGGGCAATTTAGCATAGCCAGTTCATCTAACCTGCACATCTATGGACTGTGGGTGGAAACCCATGCAGTCACAGGGAGAACATGTAAACTCCCTGCTGATAGTCAGCCGAGGCTGGAATTGAACCCAGGTTACTGGTGTTGTGACGCAGCAATGCTAACCACTGAGCCACCATGCTGTTAATATGATGCCAGCAACATAAAGAAGCTCCGTTTCAATATCTGTGAGACTTCTATGTGTTCAAATCTCATGTTATACAGTTTTGAAAGTATTGATTAGAAGTTCATAATATACTGGACCATGTTTGAGATAAAAACCGTGCATGCAGTAATTGATAGGATGTTATTACCTGTTTATATAGGGACCTTCATGTGTCCTCAGCATTTCAAAAAATGTACAAATAATTTTAACAAATGAATAGAGATCCAAGTATCTAATTTTGCTGACAAAACCAACTTAAGTGGTATAATCAATAATGTGGATGGGAGGTGAAAGTGGCAAAAAACACAGATTAGGTGGCTAGACAAAAGTTTGTCAGGGGTGTTTACTATTGAATAAAGGTCATTCATTTTGAATATAAGAAATTAGCTCAGAGTAATGAAGAGTACTAGAAGGCATGCCAAGGGGCATGCTTAAAAATGAGGTGTCAACCTGGTAAAGCTACACAACCAGGCTACATGCATGACAAACAACATAAGCAGCAAATGATACAGCTAAGCGATCTCACAACCAATGGATTTGATCTAAGCTCTGCAGTCCTGTGTCATTCAGTCGTGAATAGTGGTGGACAATTAAACAACTCAGTAGAAGAGAATATCCCTAACTTCAGTGGGAAGCCCAGCACACCAGTGCCAAAAATAATGTTGAAGCATTTGCAACTATCTTCAGCCAGAAATGCCAAGTGGTTGATCCATCTCTGCCTCCTTCAGAGGTCCCCAGCATCACAGATAATGGTTTTCAGACAATTTGATTCATTCCATATGATATCAAGAATCAGATGGAAGCATTGAATGCTGCAAAGGTTGTGGTCTGTTAGTATTTTAAACATCAGATTGCTAATCGATAACAGTAACATGGTTCCTGCACACATGCAGATGCAGCTCATAATATCAGCTGCCATGAAAGGCCATAGGAAATATCACTGCCACCACTATGAGACTGCATCTGTGCTAGTGATGTCACCAGATTAGGAATGAGGAATTTGAATTGAAGTCACAGATGAAGCCTGAGGCTGGTGAATTAGAACTTCCCCTCCTGAACAAGGCTTTCTGTGGAGAAGGTCTTCTCAGCAACCGTTCCTTTGCCATACTCTTCCTGCTGTCAACACCTTCTCAATGTCTGGCACCTTCCAGCCACTATGTTGCCTGGAGAGGGGACCTTTTTGGGGCCACAAGGCCATGTCTATGGGCCAAGACGGTTTGCACTTTAATAGGTTAGGGATCAGCATTCTGGCATGCAGGTTTGCTACTGCAACGCAGCAACATTTAAACTAAGTAGCGGGGTGTGGGGGGTGGGGGGGGGGCGGAGACAAACTGGATGTATAAGAAAGAAAGAAATTGAAGGGAAAGTTAGAACAAGGGGAGTCAAGAAAGACAACTATATCAATGAGGCAGAAAACTCAAAAAGGGATCATGCTGTAAGGTTGAGTGAAATAGGAGTTGATGGGAAGGGTGAGGCCAGTAACAAATTAAAAATACTAAACATGAATGCACAAAGCATTTGAAATAAGATGGATGAGCTTGAAGCTCATTTGGAAATTGGCAGGTACTGCAGGCATAGCATGTGGGAGAGGTTCGATATCAGTATGATCTATGGTAACCTCAATGACAGTAAATATTCTGCAGCTCAAATAAATTCTGCTTGAAGTTGAGGAGTCATAGTCCAAGCTTTAGACACTGTTGTACACAGGGCATGAAAGTATATGCCAGACACATTGGAGGAACTTCAGTGTGACAATTGTTGAACAGGTTCTGCAGTTTGGATGGATGAAAGCAGGAGCTTCAAGGTCAATGACAGACTTACCAAGGAAACATGGTGCTGTGAACCATTCAGCTGTGAGGAATGGAGGGAATTTTGTTCTGCACTACTGCTGCACTGTCAAAATACCTTTCCTTTTCTGCCCACTGGGCCTTGATACAACTGTAACATCATTAGTTGATGAGCTAGCAGGCTGATGATAACACCACTCCTTTACACAATGAACTTCTGCAGACACTTCTGTTTTCCAAAGGTCATGAGGGTCATTCTGTGGATCTCCTAGATTGGTATCTCCACCAGTCTCATCTACTGGAGGCTCAGGGAGTATCAGCAGAGTGAATGAAAAACACCTGCTCACTCTGGGCTTACCCTGAAAAGATTATCCAGAACAGATAGCACAGTGCTCCTCTTCTCTTTCTTTGTGTGCTTTGGCACCTGCTTGTATCCCTGCAGAGAAGGGAAACCTGGAAGGAAATCCAAAAGTGCAGCGGGATGAGAATGCAGGTGATGAGGTCCATATTGAGCCTGAAACTCATAAAGTGGCTCTGGTCTTGGTCAGGATAAACCTGTTGGAAATGAGCAGACAGGCAGGGGAAGAGATCCAGGTGGCTCATTCCCCTCTTGCCTAACCACTGCTGTAATGAGTGTGGTGGCTAGCTTGATGCGACACAGGTCTTCATGTATATTGGTCATGTGATAAACCTGGTTCTGCATGGGGTTCACCAGCCTCCACATGGAGGAAGGCATGATCTCAAGGCTTGAATGCACTCCTCCACTGTCCACATGAGTTTCCACATATTCTCCGGTACTTTGAACGTGTGGCTGGGGAACTGGTGCAGGAAGCAAGGATTTAATTTCTTGGATCACTGGGGTATGTTTTGTGGTAAGCATAAATTATACAAGAGAGACGGTTTGCACCTTAATAGGTTAGGGATCAGCATTCTGGCAGGCAGGTTTGCTACTGCAACACAGCTACGTTTAAACTAAGTAGCGGGGGTGGGGGGAGGGGACAAACTGGATGTATAAGAAAGAAATTGAAGGGAAAGTTAGAACAAGGGGAGTCAAGAAAGACAACTATATCAATGAGGCAGAAAACTCAAAAAGGGATCATGCTGTAAGGTTGAGTGAAATAGGAGTTGATGGGAAGGGTGAGGCCAGTAACAAATTAAAAATGCTAAACATGAATGCACGAAGCATTAGAAATAAGATGGATGAGCTTGAAGCTCATTTGGAAATTGGCAGGTACGATATTGTGGGGATAACTGAGACATGGCTTCAAATGGACAGGGCCTGGGAAATGAATATTCAAGGCTACACGTGGTATCATAAGAACAGACTGACGGGCAGAGGGGGTGGGGTGGCCATATTGGTAAGGGATGATATTCAGTCCCTTGTGCGGGGGGATCTAGAAACAGGGGATGTAGAGTCAGTGAGGATAGAGCTGAGAAATTCTAAGGGTAAAAAGACCCTCTTGGGAGTTATCTACAGGCCCCCAAACAGTAGTCTGGATGTCGGATGTAAGTTGAATCAGGAGCTGAAATTAGCCTGTTGCAAAGATGTTACTACAGTTGTTATGGGGGATTTCAACATTCAGGTAGACTGGGAGAATCAGGATGGTATTGGACCTCAAGAAAGAGACTTTGTGGAGTGCCTCCGAGATAGATTCTTACAACAGCTGATGCTGGAGCCTACCAGGGAGAAGGCAATTCTACATCTGGTATTGTGCAATGAATCAGAATTGATCAGGGACCTTGAAGTGAAGGAGCCATTGGGAAGTAGTGACCATAATACAATAAGCTTCAATCTGCAATTTGAGAGGGAGAGGGTACAATCGGAAGTGACAATATTTCTGTTGAATAAAGGGAACTATGGAACTATGAGGGAGGAGCTGGCCAAAGTTCAATGGTGCAATACCTTAGGAGGGATGACAGTGGAGGAGCAATGGCGGATATTTCTGTGTATAGTGCAGAAGATGCAGGATCAGTTTATTCCAAAAAGGAAGAAAGAACCTAGGAGGAGGGATGGGTGGCCGTAGCTGACGAGGGAAATAAAGAAACATATAAAGTTAAAAGAGAAAAAGTATAACATAGCAAACATAAGTGGGAAAACGGAGGACTGGGAAGCTTTTAAAGAACAACAGAGGATTACTAAGAAGGAAATACGCAGAGAAAAAATGAGGTACGAAGGTAAACTGGCCAAAATATAAAGGAGGATAGTAAAAGCTTTTTAGGTATATGAAAGGCAAAAAAATCGTTAAGACTAAAATTGGGCTCTCGAAGACAGAAACAGGGGACTATATTACGGGGAACAAAGAAATGGCAGAAGAATTGAATTGGTACTTCAGATCTGTGTTCACTGGGGAAGACACAAGCAATCTCCCTAAGATAACAGTGGCTGAAGGATCTGAATTTAAGGGAATTTATATTTGCCAGGAATTGGTGTTGGAGAGACTGTTAGGTCTGAAGGTTGATAAGTCCCCGGGGCCTGATGGTCTACATCCCAGGGTACTGAAGGAGGTGGCTCGAGAAATCATGGATGCGTTGTTAATTATTTTCCAGACATCAATAGATTCGGGATCAGTTCCTGTGAATTGGAGGGTGGCTAATGTTGTACCACTTTTTAAGAAAGGTGGGAGAGAGAAAGCAGGAAATTATAGACCAGTTAGTCTGGCCTCAGTGGTGGGAAAGATGCTGGAGTCTATTATAAAGGATGAAATTACGACATATCTGGATAGTAGTAACAGGATAGGTCAGAGTCAGCATGGATTTATGAAGGGGAAATCATGCTTGACTAATCTTCTGGAATTTTTTGAGGATGTAACTTTGAAGATGGACGAGGGAGATCCAGTAGATGTAATGTATCTGGACTTTCAGAAAGCTTTTGATAAAGTCCCACTTAGGAGATTAGTGAGCAAAAGTAGGGCACATGGTATTGGGGCCAAAGTACTAACTTGGATTGAAAGTTGGTTGGCTGATAGGAAACAAAGAGTAGTGATAAACGGCTCCATTTCAGAATGGCAGGCAGTGACCAGTGGGATACTGCAGGGATCAGTACTAGGACCGCAGCTCTTTACAATATATGTTAATGATATAGAAGATAGTATTAGTAATAACATTAGCAAATTTGCTGATGATACAAAGCTGGGTGGCGGGGTGAAATGTGAGGAGGATGTTAGGAGATTACAGGGTGACCTGAACAGGTTAGGTGAGTGGTCAGATGCATGGCTGATGCAGTTTAATGTGGATAAATGCATGGTTATCCACTTTGGTGGCAAGAACAGGAAGGCAGATTACTACCTAAATAGAATTAATTTAGGTAAAGGGACAGTACAAAGAGATCTGGGTGTTCTTGTACACCAGTCAATGAAGGTAAGCATGCAGGTACAGCAGGTAGTGAAGAAGGTTAATGGCATGCTGGCCTTCATAACAAGAGGGATTGAGTATAGAAGCAAAGAGGTTCTTCTGCAGCTGTACAGGGCCCTGGTGAGACCACACCTGGAGTACTGTGTGCAGTCCTGGTCTCCAAATTTGAGGAAAGACATTCTGGCTATTGAGGGAGTGCAGCGTAGGTTCACGAGTTCAATTCCTGGAATGGAGGGACTACCTTACGCTGAAAGACTGGAGCGACTGGGCTTGTATACCTTTGAGTTTAGAAGACTGAGAGGGGATCTGATTGAGTCGTATAAGATTATTAAAGGATTGGACACTCTGGAGGCAGGAAACATATTTCCGCTGATGGGTGAGTGCCGAACCAGAGGACACAGCTTAAAAATACGGGGTAAACCATTTAGGACAAACATCTTCACCCAGAGAGTGGTGGCTGTGTGGAATGTTCTGCCCCAGAGGGCAGTGGAGGCCTAGTCTCTGGATTCATTTAAGAAAGAGTTGGATAGAGCTCTCAAGGATAGTGGAATCAAGGGTTATGTAGATAAGGCAGGAACAGGATATTGTTTAAGGATGATCAGCCATGATCATATTGAATGGTGGTGCAGGCTCGAAGGGCAGAATGGCCTACTCCTGCACTTATTATCTATTGTTTATATTCTCCAGCCTGTCACCGCATTTCCAGCAGGCTTATTCTGACTGAGACAAACTATCAGTTTGGAGCTCAACATGGACCTCATTCCCTCATTCCCTCCATCTATTAGCAATATCTGCTGATACAGTTTCTCCTCAGCTTTTTGATGTGCCCATGATGTGAACAGCATAGTACTCTGATTCATGAGCCTTCCGAGTTCTATTTGAGTATAGCTGAGCTGATTGAGAATAGGTCAGGCACTCATCCTACATTGTTCTTGTCTCTCTCTCTGTGCATAGCAAGGTGGAAATAGATAGACATGTTAAGAGACACCTAGCCCCCTTAGGTCATAAGATCTTGCCTCGATGTATTTCTGTGCCACAGATTAGCCGCACGTTCTAACTGGTACCCACTTGCATACCCACAATTGTTACATGGTCTGACCTCTTTTGCTTAGAGGCATTGATGATGACAATGTTTCCATCTGGTTTCTGCCCACACCTACAGATTTTCCTGATACCCTTGCGAGAAGCCTTTTGATCCATTCCAACATTGCCTCTTCTCCTACAGGATCTGTCAATCATTTTGATGCTCTGTTCCCATGCTCATGTCTGGATCGAATGGCTGTTCACCTCCTGTGCAATTTCTGACCATTCCACTTTGGTGAGATATTTTGTTTCCCTCTCTGGGAAAGAGAACCGCATGCCTTTCTCAGATTTTTTGCCTAACTGAAGAAAACTTAATGAATGGAAGGAAAGGGATAGGTGTCCAAGAAGATGACGTTGCAACTGAACATAGTGATTGGGTCAAAGAAATTAATTGGCAGATTTAAAGGGAAAATGATGCAGTTTGCTTCCTGAAAGCTGAAGGCTTTTGTTTCAAAAAAATGTTCAATCTTGCTGCAAACTTGCTACAAGTTAGAACATAGAACATTACAGCACAATACAGGCCCTTTGGCCCTCGATGTTGTGCCAACCTGTGAAACCAATCTGAAGCCCATCTAACCTACACTATTCCAATCTTGTCCATAAACCAACTAATGACTATTTAAATGCCCATAAAGTTGGCGAGTCTACTACTGTTGCAGGCAGTGCGTTCCACACCCCTACTACTCTCGAAATAAAGAAACTACCTCTGATATCTGTCCTATATCTATCACCTCTCACTTTAAAACTATGTCCTCTTGTGCTAGCCATCACCATCTGAGGAAAAAGGCTCTCACTGTCCAACCTATCTAAGCCCCTGATTATCTTATTTGTCTCAATTAAGTCATCTCTTAACTTTCTCTTTAACGAAAACAGCTTCAAGTCCCTCAGCCTTTCCTCATAAGACCTTCCCTCCATACCAGATAACAGCCTAGTAAATCTCCTCTGAACCCTTTCCAAAGCTTCCACATCCTTCCTATAATGTGGTGACCATAACTGTATGCAATACTCCAAGTGCAGCTGCACCAGACTTTTGTACGCCTGCAGCATGACCTCATGGTTCCGAAACTCAATCCCTCAACCAATAAAAACTAACACACCGTATGCCTTCTTAATAACCCTATCAACCTGGGTAGCAATTTTCAAGGATCTATGTACCTGGACACCAAGATCTGACTGCTCATCTACACTACCAAGGATCTTACCATTAGCCCAGTGCTCTGCATTCCTGTACGCCCTCCAAAGTGAATCACCTCACACTTTTCTGCATTAAACTCCATTTGCCACCTCTCAACCTAACTCTGCAACTTATCTCTGTCCCTCTGTAATCTACAACATCCTTCATCACTATCCACAGCTCTACCAACCTTAGTGTCATCCACAAATCCTCCTTGCATGTAAAGGATAGATGTTTTTAACAATAGGCCTTTGAAAGCCACCTGATCTACAATTGAATCCTGCTGTGTAATTGTACATAGGGCATGTGCAAACACACTTATGATTGGTATTGTATTTTCTGCACTTTAGCTCTCAACATTTGAGGAGAAAACATGTGAACAGAAGCATTGGCCACTTCTGCTCAAATAATTAGGAGTTATGTCTTCCTCATTACAAGGATGACTATGAGCAGAATTTATTGAAGGAAATACAGCAGGTTTGTTGTGCACAGTAAACCCCCACAAACAGCAATATATGATGTCCAATTTTTTTTTGATGAAGAAATATATATACTTGGCCAGGACACTGGGGATAATTCCCTCGCTCTTATTACAAATAACAATATGGGATCTTTTACAACCGCTTTAGCAGGAACATAAATCCTTGGTTTAATATCTCATCTGAAATATGTAACCGCCAACAATATGATACTTCTCCACTGCTGCATGGGACTGTCAGTCCTGAGTTTTGCTCTCAATCCCTGAAGTTAGACTTGAACCTTGAAGTTGTGACTCAGAGGCAAGAATGCTACTAACTAAATCACAGCTGACCAAAATTGAATTTTTTCCTTATCTTGGTTTTAAATGATCAACCCTTTATGCTGGGACTGTGACAACCCCCTTCCCTCAATATTCTAGATTCCCTAACCAGGTAAAATAATCTCTGATTATTCTGTTAGCTCTTACAGAATTATTTATGTTTCAATGTGATTGCCTCACATTTTTCTTTAAGTCCAAAAATCACAGACCCAAATTGATGAGCATCTAATTGTAGGGCAATCCCCTCAGTACAGGAGATCATTCAGTGAATCTTTGTGGCACTGCTTCCAAATCATGTGCATTTCTCTTAAAATATGGTGTCCAACTGCCCACAACACTACAGATGTAGTTTCAGTAAAGCCTTATGGAATTGCGTAGTCAGTTCACTCAGTTGGCTGAACAGTTAATTTGCAATGCAGAATGATACCAACAATGTGGGTTCAATTCTCACCATGAATGAGGTTATCACTAAAGACTCACTTCTCAAACTCTCCCCTTGCCTGAAACATAGTCATCCTCAGATTAAACCACCACCAGTTGTCTCCCTCTCTCTCTCTCTCTCTCTCTCTCATCAGTTGTAAATAACTGAGACCCCAGCATGGGATTGCATGGTGGCTCAATGGTTAATACTGCTTTTGCCCGAAACGTCGATTTCGAAGCTACTTGGATGCTGCCTGAACTGCTGTGCTCTTCCAGCACCACTAATCCAGAATCCCAATGGTTAGTACTGCTGCCTCACAGCTCCAGGTACACGGGTTTTATTCCAGCCTCAGACAGCTGTGGAGTTTGGACGTTTTCCTGTGTCTGATAGCAACCAGTTAGCAGGTTGTTTAGAAAATTTCTTAAAATGCCAACTTAAGCCTAAAGATAGCAGTTTATTTTTCCTTTTCGGTTGCTATAAACTGTGGATGTTAATTGATAAGTTAATTGATAACCTTTTCTCAGTATGATCCAGTCAACCTGTGCTTCCGATAATCAAATGAAAGTACCTGGAGAAGTAAGATCAAGAAACCACGCATACACTCGTGCGCGCACACACAAACGTACACACACACACACACGTGCACACACAATCAAACCTGGGCCTCTGGCACTCGAGGCAGCAGTGCTAGCCACTGTGCCACACAGACCTAGTCATTTGTCCATAGTTCAACCGGCTACTTCAGGCTAAATCTCCATTCGTACACAGCTCCCTAATTCCACCTCTCCTCCACCTATTTACTACTTCTGCACTCACAGCAGTGATTACCTCCAGTCCCATATTATAGTTAAAGTTACAATCGGATCTAACCAGTGGCTTTTTTGAGTTTTCTTTTTGGCCTCATTCATACAAGTTCCAATAAGTTTCCCTCACAAGTTGCATCATTCTAAATGAATGTGTACAACCTTTTTACACTGCAAATACCTCAGCTTCTGATTTTCACGTCCACCCTCAGAACTTTCTCTTCTGATTTGAGGAAGAGACCTTGCTGTATTCCCAGCTATCCATTTCTTAAGCTTATGCTTTCTTTTCGATCTCCCATTTTCTATCCTTTTTGAATTTATGGGGCTGTAGTTAGAAGTGCTTAATTTTAAGGGTTAGCTCATAATCATAGAGTCATAGAGATGTACAGCATGGAAACAGACCCTTCGCTCCAACTCATCCATGCCAACCAGATATACCAACCCAATCTAGTCCCACCTGCCAGCACCCGGCCCATATCCCTCCAAACCCTTCCTATTCATAAACCCATCCAAATGCCTCTTAAATGTTGCAATTGTACCAGCTTCCACCACTTCCTCTGGCAGCTTATTCCATACACCTACCACCCTCTGTATGAAAAACGTTGCCCCTTAGGTTTCTTTTATATCTTTCCCCTCTCATCCTAAACCTATGCCCTCTAGTTTTGGACTCCCCCACCCCAGGGAAAAGACTTTGCCTATTTACCCTATCCATGCCCCTCATAATTTTGTAAACCTCAATAAGGTCACCCCTCAGCCTCCGACGCTCCAGGGAAAACAGCCCCAGCCTATTCAGCCTCTCCCTGTAGCTCAAATCCTCCAACCCTAGCAACATCCTTGTAAATCTTTTCTGAACCCTTTCAAGTTTCACAACATCTTTCCGATAGGAAGGAGACCAGAACTGCACACAATATTCCAACAGTGGCCTAACCAATGTCCTGTACAGCCGCAACATGATCTCCCAACTCCTGTACTCAATACTCTGATCCATAAAGGAAAGCATGCCAAATACCTTCTTCACTATCCTATCTAACTGTGACTCCACTTTCAAGGAGCTATGAACCTGCACTCCAAGGTCTCTTGATCAGCAACACTCCCTCGGACCTTACCATTAAGTGTATCGTCAATCATTATTGCTGCCTGTTACAATACTTTGGTCCTCAATGTAGGTTCTTACTCTGGAAAGTAGTGAGTTTTAAAATTCTTCAAAGTGAATAATCTCTCTGAGATTCATACGTGGCATCTAATACTTCTATTCACCTGTCAAAATTAATTTTATTAACATGGTTGAAATCAATACAGGTTTGCCCAGGCTGTCTCTTTAAATTCTGGAACCTTTATCTGTATGCCTCAGCCACTAACGTGTACACAGCCAAAGTTTTGCAGCATCATAATCCCTTGAAACCTAACTTGACAGTGAAGCATAAATTCCCTGTGTGTTACTAATCAATTTACTCTGCATGAGCAATGTCCAGTCCTGTTTTGCCCAATTCATTTATCTAACCATTTTCTCAAATGGTATGAAGAATGCCTCCACATCCTTTACCTCAAATTTGGCCTGCTCTGTGCAAATTTAAACATTTCCTTACTGGGCTTCAAATTGTAATGAATATTGTCCCCACCAGGCCTCCATCATAACTGAAGTCTGTTGTTTCACTTGCATCATTTTCAGATGATTTACATATTCCTTTGCTTTCTCTTTTTACAATTGTAATTCTAATTTTATTGTTCCATTCTTTTTAATTGCATTTCTCTCCCCTTATCTTTCTCTATCCTTTCCTTGTCATTTTCTGCTCTTCCTTGGTCTATTTCTTCCCTTTTAGAATTCCAACTCCACTTTTCTTCAAAATTGTCTCATGCCAAAGTTGCTTCAAACATAATTGAATAGCACCTAATTCTGATTTTTCACAGCCTGAAATACTTGATCTTTCTCATTTATTTCCTCTAAATCCAAGTGCTATGCCAGAACCTCAATTATCTCTGCCTTCCTAGCTCTGCCAGGAAATGCCACCTCCAGTTCACCTGCCAATTCAACCAACCTGTATTTTAAAGTTCCCTTGAGACTGCAGGGTCAAATCTACCACCTATAAGGAGTCCATGACCATATCCAGTATTGTGTTTTAAATGTAGCGCAGAACTTAGTGGTTTTCTTCACCTCTGTTATTTACTAATACCACACCCAAAATTCTTGTTGCTCCTATTTAAAATCAATCGTGAACCAGCTTACAAGTTTTGTTATGCCTCATTGGGTTTGCAGCTGACAGTCAAACTCTAGTGTTCCTGGAGTTGTCACAATATTAAAGGTTTTTCAAATGTGTGCAATTCCCCAATTTACCCTGTCTTTTAGACCCAGGTTGATAGAAAACACAGACCAGGTTTCTTTACTTAACAGAAATTGCAGTTTATTACAAATAAATAGATTTTAACTGCAGATAAGCAATAATGAAAACTCAACATGTACTGCTACAAATTAAAATTCTAACCCACATGTAAAATTCACCCTCTGTACACATATATTGACTGTGAGAAAAAACATATACTATGAGTCATGGATAATACTGTGAAGACAGTTCAGTGGTCCCTGTCCACAGGATTAATTGAGATGTTCCTTTTTGCTGAACAGAACACTTCTTCTCAATCTTCCTTCTGCAAAGGCAGGGTAACTAAGGATGGGCAATAAATGCTGGCCAACCAGCCTTACCCACATCCCACAAATGAATTAAAAAGGAGGTACAGGGTGACGGAATCTGAATTATGAATTAAAATCAAAGCTTATAACTTTAAAGAGGAAATGAATTGGCAATCTTTAGGCTTGAAATGGTTTTTACTACTGAATAGAAGTGCACTCCTTCCCTTCCAGAGGTCCAGTTGCTCCTGACTCAAATATTCGCACCCCCAAGCTTTTCAGTTATCTGGGAGCCAATCATATAGTTGTTGGCAGGATGGAGGCTAATGGTCTGTGGACTAGTGGTCACTTATTTATCAA
This sequence comes from Chiloscyllium punctatum, assembly GCF_047496795.1. Classification (NCBI taxonomy): domain Eukaryota; kingdom Metazoa; phylum Chordata; class Chondrichthyes; order Orectolobiformes; family Hemiscylliidae; genus Chiloscyllium; species Chiloscyllium punctatum. The sequence goes on along the minus strand of NC_092746.1, from coordinate 84,286,966 downwards.
AATCAGTCACTTGTTGCTGGCTAAATCTCCATTCAAACCAATCCCTCTGGCTGCAGCTTGTCTATAACTAGGCTTCTACTATTGGTTGAACAAGCAGCTGTATAAACAGCACTTACAATATCAGGTTTAATTCCAGAAGTGAAGTGAGGGTAATGACCCTTGACATAAAGGCTGCATTTGACTGATTGTGGCATTAAGGAGCCCTAGCAAAACTTGTATTGGGGTAAGTACTGGGCGGAACCTTTCCAATATTTGGAGTCATTGTTGTAGTTGTTGGATGTCAGTCATCTCAGTACCTAGATGTCTGTATAGGAGTTCTTCAGGGTAGTGTCCTAGGCCCAACCATCTTCAGCTGCTTCATCAATGACCTTCACTCCATCATAAGGTCAGAAGTGGGGATGTTCACCTATGTTTGCATGATGTTCAGCACTGTTTGCAACTCCTCAGATACTGAAACAGGCCATGTTCAAATGCAAATAGTTCTGGACAGTATCCAGGCTTGAGCTGACAAGGGGCAAGTAATATTCGCACCACACAAATGCCAAGCTATGACCATCACTAATAAGAGACAATCTAACTGCCATTCCTTGACTTTCAATGGTGTTACCATCACTGAATCCCTCACTATCAATATCCTAGGAGTTATCATTGATCGGAAACTCAACTGGACTCACCACATAAACACAGTGGCTACAAGAGCATGTCAGAGGCTAGGAATACTGTAGTGAGTAACTCACCTCCTGACTCCTGAAAGCCTGGCCATCATCTACAAGGCACATGTCAGGAGTGTGATGGAATACTCCCCACTTAGCTGGATGAGTGCAGTCCCAACAACACTCTAAAGAAGCTTGACACCATCCAGGACAAAACAGCCCGCTTGATTGGCACGTGATCCACAAGCATCCACTCCCTCCACCACCAACGCTCAGTTGCAGTAGTGTACTAGCTGCAAGATGCACTGAAGAAATTCACCAAAGATCCCCAGACAGTATCTTTCAAACCCACAACCATTTCCATCTAGAAGGACAAGGGCAGAAGATGCATGGGAACACCACCACCTACAAGTTTCCCTCCAAGTCACTCACCATCCTGACTTGGAAATATATCGCTGGATCTTCACTATTGCTGGGTCAAAATCCTGGAATTCCCTCCCTAATGGCATTGTGAGTCTTCGCAAAGCAGGTGGACTGTAACAGTTCAAGGAGGCAGCTCACCACTACCTTTTCAAAGGCAAATAGGGACAAGCAATAAATGCTGGCCAACCAGTGATGCCCGCATCCCACAAATGAATTTAAAAATGTTACTTGCTTCTAAAAGTTGCAGCAATCCGTCAATAATCCTTGGCTATTGAAGCAGTTTTTTCATTTCAGTTCACAATCAAAAGTACAGAAAAGCAAAGTATCACCTTCACAACTCAATCAATATTAGCCAGCTCGCTCTTGTACTTATGCATTAATTTTAGATCTTGTTTTGGAGTAAGATTACATCACTTTCAAAGTTTGATTAGAATTCATATGTATTGTGATCATTTGTTTCCCTGGAATCTTTAGCTATGATATTTCTAATTAACCCAGCCTTATTGCACAACACCCGATCGAAAATAAATTTATGGGCTTATCCACAGTGTAATTTTACAGGAAGATGTCAAAAGTATTCCACTAACTCTTTTTCATATTAGCTTTGCAAATTTGATTTTGTCCAGTCTGTATGTAGAATAATGCGTCCCACTATTGCTTTTGTTAAAAGCTCAGAATATTGTTTATTGTTCCATCCAACAGTATAAATACTGTTGGGAGTATATTATAGGGGTAAAAACAATGACTGCAGATGCTGGAAACCAGATTCTGGATTAGAGTGGTGCTAGAAAAGCACAGCAGTTCAGGCAGCATCCGAGGAGCAGGAAAATCAAAAGTGATGAAGGGCTTTTGCCCGAAACGTCGATTTTCCTGCTCCTCGGATGCTGCCTGAAGTGCTGTGCTTTTCCAGCACCACTCTAATCCAGTATGTAATCTCATCACAAAAAACATTGTTTGACTAGTCATATTCCTAATATCTATTAGTATTCTACCCCTGATTGTCTGAGCCAAGATCCTTTCTCATTATCTTCTATGTCAGATTTTATTGTGAGTGCTACTCCTCCTTTTACAAGCTGTCTTTTCAGAGTGTCATGTATTCTTGATGATTAATTAACATTAGTCACCTTGTAGCTGTGTTCATCTATTTGATAATGAATCTTTTATGCATTCTGATAAAGAGCCTTTAATTTTTACTTTACTATCAACACGGACGTTATTTACTAGTGTACTATTCCTGTCTTTTCCATTCTTTCTTTTCAATTTGTTCACAGGATGTGGGCATCATTGGCAAGGCTAGCATTTTTTGCCACTGACAATTGCCCTTGAGGAGCTAGTGGTGGGCTGCCTTCTGGACCCAATGTGTTCTGGATGGAAGAATAGATACACATCCAAAGTTGTTAGGAAGGATATTCCAGGATTTTGATTTAGCAACGATGAAGGAATGATGATATCATTCAAGTCAGGTTTGTGTGTGGCTTGGAGGTGAACTTGCAGGTGGTGGTGTTCTCATGCACCTGCATCTGCTGCTCTTGTCCTTTTAGATGCTAGAGATCACAGCTTTGGGCTAAATGTTTGAAAGTTAAGCTTCAGAAAATCAGGAGCTCAGTTGCTCTCTGCAGAATGCCTAGTGCCTGACCTGCTGCTTTAGCCAACCTATTCATATGGCTAGTCCAGTTCATTTTCTAGTCAATTGTAACCCCCAAAGTTAGTGGGGAATTCTGCAATGCCATTAAAGAGGGATGATTAGACTTCTCTTTATTTGAGATAGTTATTTCCAGGCACTTGTGTGACACAAATGTTACTTACTCCTTACTAGTCCAAGTAAGAAGCTTGGCATCATCCAGGACAAAGCAGGTTGTCCAGGTCATGCTGCATATGAGCACAGAACGTTTCAGTATCTGAGGAGTTGTGAATGTTACTAAATATTGTGCAATCATCAGTGGACACCCCACCTCCTAATTTTGAGATGAAAGGATGGTCATTGCTAAAAGAACTGAAGATGTTTGAGCTTGGGACACAATCCTGAGGAACCAGTGGAGACCTTTCCTCCACTGATTCCCATGACTCAAGTTAACTTAACTGGCTTTGTTTTTGACAATACATTGGTGGACTGTTTCAAATTTGTCTATGGATTTCTAAAAGTCCCTTACCCTGAGGCCTCACTCACTTTTCAGTTCAAAGTCCTATCCACAGCCCTGGTTATACAATACACCAGCCTTGGTTGAGTGGAGCTTACGCCAATGAAACAGCTCTTTTCCATGGTACAGTTACCATTTGTCCAAAATCTCATGCCCACTTCACTTTGAGCTATGTATTTAATTCTCTGATCTGCTTGACCCAATGCCAATTATTATGCAGCTGGAGCAACAATCTAGAAATTGTCCATAACTGCCTCACTCAGTCACCATGAGCAGCAACTCTGAGCAGAAGTTGCAAAAGCTACATTCACCCAAGGAGAAAATATATTGCAATTCTGTCTGCAAAACCCACATGTTGCAATTTCAGCACACCATCTTCCCTGTCATGTCTACCAAACATTTTTAGTTTATTTGATTAGTTATTAATTTAGAATATAATAGAAAGGTAACAAAACACATAGGATCTCAAAATGCATCTATAAAGGCCTATCTAATGGCATGATAATTGGATAGTGCCTTTATCCAATTAAATGCAAAGCTAGAAATGTTGATGGATGGCCTTTTTTGCTGTCTAATCAACATTTGACATGCTGTTCAAGGTAGATTGGAAAAGGTGAAAACATTGTGTCATTTAAGAAACTTGTTGAAATATGGGCAATGTTTCAAGGCAGCATTTATTATCTATCTTCTGTTGCTTTGAGAGCCTCTGGGTCAATGATATAGTTGAATTTATTGTAAGCTACTGGATTGGGAACTCATGTTGAAGGGGAAAGGATGTAGGATTACACAAAGACTACATGTCAGAGCCCTGACACCAAGAACTCAGTGTCAAATTACACAAGAGACAAAGAGGCACTTCTGGGTCTGCCATCAGGACCACATTGTCAATATAAAATTATGGTTGTAATGTGGAATTGAAGGTATGTAACATCAGAGAAAGAGTAACAATTTCCACTCATAGAGTCATTGAGATGTGCAGCACGGAAACAGACCCTTTGGTCCAACTCGTGAATGCTGACCAGATAGCCTAACCAAATTTAGTTCCATTTGCCTGTACTTGGCCCATATCCCTCCAAACCCTTCCTATTCATATACCCATCCAGATGCCTTTTAAATGCTGCAATTATACCAGCCTCCACCACTTCCTCTGGCAGCTCATTCCATACACGTACCACCCTCTGCATGAAAAAGTTGTCCTTTATATCTTTATATCTCTTTTATATCTTTCCCCTTTCACCCTATGCCCTCTAGTTCTGGACTCCCCGACCCCTTTGTCCATTTATCCCATCCATGCCCCTCATGATTTTATAAACCTCTATAAGGTTACCCCTCAGCGTCCAGTCCCAGCCTATTCAACCTCTCCCTATAACTCAAATTCTCAGCCCTGGCCACATTCTTGTAAATCTTTTCTGAACCCTTTTGAGTTTCACAACATCCTTCCTATAGGAAGGAGACCAGAATTGCACGCAATATTCCAAAAGTGGCGTAACTCTTGGAAAGAAATTAGTGTATCATTCAGGTGTCAATAATAATGCTGCAGTTTCACAATAGTTTATTTTTACTAGTAGAGCCTGCCAGATTTACTAAATTAAATTTCACTACTATACTTTTGATGGTAGGATTCAAACTCAATTCTTTATCATTGCTAGCAGAGGATCCCAATGATTATATTTGAAGATGTGAGTTCAAAGAAAAGTAAGAAGTTATGGATCTTTTTTAGATGCATAAATTGAGGTGTTTTCAATGGCCTGTGTTACCTATATATATTATATGAAGTTAACTGAGGTTGATTTCACACATCCTGAAGTAGAATCTACAGAGCTGTATATGATGCAATGCTAGTTGAGGGAGAAAATAATTTAATGAACAGAATATCTAATTGTTTGACAGTAATGCAGATTTCCTAAGAAATTGGCAAGCAGGAACTGCCCAAGTACAGTACCTAATAAATTGTGTTTATATTTTTGTATTGACAGTTGAAAGCACAGAAATTAAAAATGGAAAGTGTATTAAATGCTACATTGATTCAGGTACGTGGACCACTACTAGCAACTCTGAATTTCAAAGCAATCAGGTACGTGTTGTCATAAACAGAACAAGTGTTTTTGACTAAATTCTGGCTTAGTCAGCAGATTAGTAAAGGTTTTTCTGAAAGATGCTGCATTAACAAATCTTGCACTGAAGAATTTAAAGGAAGTTATAGAAGATAAAATCAATTTTGATATGAAACAAATGATCAATGTGAAAGATTCAGTGTATTATTGTATAACTATCGACAGCAATTAGCTAGGGGAGATGAAGCTCACCAGTCTTCTTACTGAAATTTCATAAACTGTCTTTGGCAAACATAACAGGTAAATGAAAGTGTGTACTACTTATTCCGCATCGATCTATCTCTTACTCTCGAGTTTTAGAGTTCAGCCAAAACTGCTTAGATATTGTTAATCAACTTGTTCAGGGATGTTGTTACACAGTGCTGGAGCAGCTGGGACTTGAATAAAGGTCTCCTGGCTCAGAGGTAGGGACTTTACCACTGCACCACAAGCACCCTAGATAAATTGCTGAAAACAGACCTGAAAACTGTTGTCAGCTGAGTAGTTTGCTTTACTCATGCTATTCAAGCAGTCTCCTCCTGAGTCAATATGGAGCAGTATTGAGTTGGACTATTTTGCCTATCCAATGAAAGCACAACATCATAAAGGAGACCAATAATTAATTAATAGGAAGGCAAGGCAGAGACATCTCTTATGAAGGTATACAGATGTGATTCATCCAACCTCAATTTTTAAAATACAATTTACTTCAAATCCAATTTCTTATTATATATATTTTACTCATTTTTTGCTTTACTTAATAAAGTAACAATGGTGCCAATTGTGATGTGGTAGTTGTTGTATGACGGATCCTTACCACAATCACCTTGATGAAATATACATTGAGTACTTTGCTTCCATCATTGTACTTTTAAGTTGGATCTAAAAGACCTGACTAGTCTTGTGTGGTTAAGGAATACTATTTGTTATCAGACAAGAAAAGGCTTTCGTCTGAAGTAAGATGCAATTTATTGCATGATAACAATCAGGTACAAGTCACTAAGATTGTTAAGGAGATCTGGACAATAGGCTTTTGTCCTTTCGATATCCAGAGTTGCTTTTCTACCCAAGTGTGTATGTCATCATCATACTGCGTGGTGCTTAAACCTTTCAGAGCTAAGTACCGTATAAATCAAGAGAATGCATAAATTCAGCAATTAAATAAACATGCAGCAAAGATAGAATGGATTTCATGGGCAGTTTTGATTGATTGATTTGATTTATTGCCATGTGCACCTAAGTACAGTGAAAAGCTTTGTTTGCGAGCATTATCTAGTAAGCAAGGAATACAGATCATAGGACGAACAAACTTGACAGATTGAGTCGTACAGGTTACTCTGCACAGGAAGTGCATGAGGCAAGATCAACATTAACAAGACCAATATTATTTGAGGTTAGAGAGTCCAATCATTAGTCTAATAACAGCAGGGAAGCAGCTATTCTTGAAACTGCTGGTGTGTGTGTTCAAGCTTCTGTATCTTCTGCCTGATGGAAGAGGTTGTTGGAGAGTATCACCAGTGTGGGATGGGTTTGCTGATGTTGGCAACCTTTCTAAGGCAATAAGAGGTGTAAATGGAGCCCAGGGATATGAGGTTGGCTTCCATAATGGTCTGGACTGTCTGTAGTTTCTTAACAGTTCCAGGCAGAGTAGTTGCCGTACCAGGCTATTATGCTGCCAGACAGTAAGTTTTCTATGATGCCTCTGTAAACGTTGGTGAGAGTCCTGATGGACATGATGAATTTCCTGAGCTACCTGAGGAAGAAGAGGCTTTGTTGTGCCTTCTTGACCATCGCAGCTACTTGGGAAGTCCAGGACAGGTTGTTGGCTATCGTCACTGCTAAAAACTTGACACTGTCAATCCTGTCAACCTCCACTCTGTTGATGTAGATGGGCTGTGTTCTCCTCCTTTCATTCTGAAGTCAGTTTAAGTTTCGCACAGATTGAGTTAAGCATGCAATGTCATATCAGAAAAACCTTTTTTGACTGTTCAGGATAGCCATCTGCAACATTTTTTTTATAGAATCAATAAGGATGAAGGTCATTTTGACTTAGTAATGTTATTTAATACTGACTAATATGATTAAGCTCTAAATTGTGTTTGAAGCAACAACTGACTGACATTTGAGCTGTGGGCAATTACTGACTTTTTTTTAGATTAGATTCCCTACAGTGTGGAAACTGGCCCTGCACCCAACAAGTCCACACAACCTCCAAAGAGTAACCCACCCAGACTCATTTCCCTACATTTACCCCGACTATGCACCTAACACTATGGGCAATTTAGAATGGCCAATTCACCTAACGTGCACATCTTTGGATTGTGGGAGGAAACCGGAGCACTTGGAGGAAACCCACGCAGACACGGGGAGAATGTGCAAACTCCACACAGACAGTCGCCCGAGGCTGGAATCGAATGCAGGTCCATGGCGCTGTGAGGCAGCTGTGCTAACCACTGAGCCACCATGCTGCTCCAATTAATGATGCCATTGCTGTGGAATGAATTGATGCCCCCTGATAGTTAGTCGAATATGAAGGAACATCTCTGCTGCATGATCCAAAGTTATAATGATCTGCTGGCTGAGAACACACACTTCTGAGGGGACTGTTACACCAGCCTTTTTCTGCATCACTCTGCATTTTGCCAAGTGAATGTGCAGCAAGTCACAGTCTTGCAAACAAGCACAGAAGTCCCGATCAAGAGCAACTACTTACACTCAGAGCTAAACTCTACAGTCCCTCATAAAGCTCAACTCCATATAACCTCACCAGGGAGTGTAGGCAATGATTAATCCTTTGACTACTCTCAGCCTTACTTCATTCCAAGACATGTCTGCTGTCAATGGGTTCTGCAATGGAAATGTTGCTGCAGTGTCATTCTGACACACGTAAAGCAGTAACACTTGAGAAGCTTGACACCACCCAGGACAAATCACCCCGCATCATATCCAGGCTCTCCATCACTGATGCTCAGTAGCAGTAATATATTCCATCTATAAGGGGAACTGCAGAAACTCACTACAGACCCTTAGACAGAACCTTTCAAACCCCAAGACCACCACCATTTAAAAGGACAAGGGCGGCAGATACATAGGAACACCAGCAGCATCTGTAGCTGAAGCAGGACTCATGATCCCACGGCAGCCTAGCTAGCAGCTATCGGCAAATCTGTCACTGATATGTCAGATCACAAAGTACAACCCCATCCTGCCGAGCTGTTGATCTACCACACGTGGGTGACACAAATACTGAACTATGCACATTTTCTTTTAATTCACTCATGAGACGGGATCACTGGGCCAGCATTTTTTTTGATTGTCCCTAATTGCTGTTGAGTAGGTGGTGGCAAGCTACCTTCTTGAACTGTTGCAGACCATGTGCTGTAGGTAGACCCACAAAGCCATTAGGGAGAGAATTCCAACATTTTGACGCAGTCACACTGAAGAAGTGGTGATAAATTTCCAAGCCAGGGTAGTGAGTGGCTTGAAGGGGAGCTGACAGCTGAATTGCATTGAATTGAGTTAGCTTTATTGTCACATGTACTCAAATGAGTATAGTGAAAGCTTTAAAGTCGCCACATTACAGCACCATCTTAGGTACAAGGTACAGATACTTAAGATCAAATTCTTAGGAAGCAAACAAAAATCGAAAAGTAAAGAAATAAGTAGTCCAGTATTCTAAGCCTTCCTGATGAAGGGCTTGTGCCCGAAACATCTATTCTCCTGCTCCTTGGATGCTGCCTGACCTGCTGTGCTTTTCCAGCACCACACTCGACACTTATAAGTCATAGGAATAAATTAGGAAAATAAAGAAGTAAACAGTTCAGAATATTAGTCTTTCTAACACAGTCCATGCTCTCACCTAGCCTCAACGGAGACCTCCCGTGTCCCCCGGCTGCCTGTGCCAAACCCACCAATGTAAAGGTTACCCCACTTTAGGAGCCATCTCTTCACCACTGGGCCCAGTTCACTGACACTGCTCAATGTACACTTGGCGCACAACCAAGAATCCCTGGCTCTGCTGCTAGGCTAGGCATGAGTCCTGCTTCAGCTACAGATGCTGCTGGTGTTCCTATGTATCTGCTGCCCTTGTCCTTTTAGATGGTGGTGGTCTTGGGGTTTGAAAGGTTCTGTCTAAGGGTCTGTAGTGAGTTTCTGCAGTTCCCCTTATAGATGGAATATATTACTGCTACTGAGCCTGGATATGATGCATGGTGATTTGTCCTGGGTGGTGTCAAGCTTCTGAAGTGTTACTGGAGTGCTCATTTTGGCAAGTAGGAAATATTCTATCATACTCCTGACTTGTGCCCTGCAGATGGTGAACAGACTTTGACGAGTCAGGAAATGAGTTGCAGTGTCCCTGACCTGATATGTCTAGTCCAGTTCAGCGTCTGTCAATATTAATCCCCAAGATATTGATAGCTGGGGATTCAGTGATGGTAACACCATTCAATATCAAGGCACAGTGGTTAGTTAGTCTCTTATTGGAAATGGTGAATGCCTGGTATTTGTGCAGCACTTATGTTACTTGTCACTTGTCCAGTCTCTACATTTAGATATGAACTGAGGAGTCATGAATTGTGCTCAACATTGTGCAATGATCAGTGTACATTCCCAGTTCTGACCTTATGGTGGATGAAAGGTAAAGGGAAGGTCATTGATGAAATAGCTGAACATGTTTGAGCCTAGGACACTTACCTGAGGAACTCTCACAATGATATCAGATTAGATTACATTACAGTGTGGAAACAGGCCCTTCGGCCCAACAAGTCCACACCGACCCCTGAAGCGTAACCCACCCATACCCCTACATTTACCCCTTACCTAACACTACGGGCAATTTAGCATGGCCAATTCACCTGACCTGCACATCTTTTGGACTGTGGGAGGAAACCGGAGCACCCGGAGGAAACCCACGCAGACATGGGGAGTATGTGCAAACTCCACACAGTCAGTTGCCTGAGGCAGGAATTGAACCTGAGTCTCTGGCGCTGTGAGACAGCAGTGCTAACCACTGTGCCACCGTTGCATATCCTAAAGCTGCAGTGACTGAGTTCCTCCAACAATCAAATCTTCTTATGTGCCAGGTATGACTTCAACCAGCAGAGGACTTTCCCTCAGATTCTGATTGGTTCCAGCTTTGCCCAGGGCTCCTTCATGCCACATTTGACACCAAGGCTGCATTTGTCCACGGGCTGTCACTTTCAATTCACCCGTGGGATTCAGCTCTTTTACCCATATTTAAAATAAAGTCAGGTGCTGAATGCCCTGGCTGAACCCAAACTGGACATCAATAAGCATCTATTCATCTTTTGCAATGTCAGGATAGCTGAAATAAGAAGCAGCCAGGAGAGTCAGGGCACATGAGCTCCAAGCCTTAATAACTCAGCCGTGAATTTCCTGTCCAGGGGATTAACAGCAGGAGGAGAATACCCTTACTAACAAAGTGCATTATCACCAAGAGAGTGTGGATGCAGATGTCACAGGTGGTCAGAGCCTTCTAGGGAGTATTGTTGAACCTAGTTCAGTGCCATAAGTGGCACAAGTGAGATACTATACTCTGGCAAGATGAGTGATATTTCTACCAACTCTGTCATAGCACACAGCATGCAAAACGTCTAGGAGACAGAGGGCACATGCTGATCCCTAACCCTGGATGTATGCCTTTGTCTCTGAAACAGCAGCAAGTGCAAATTTTGCCTAAGAGACAATGCTACTTCAGACAGTGGAGGTAATTCTCTGTCCATCGATTCAATTTCTGCTATATTCCTCTTCTTCTTGTACATGTAGAGAAAAAGGCACATAACACCAGAGAAAGCACCAGAGTGACCTCCCAACATTCAGGTCTAAAGATCCAGGTTGGCTTCCTTCAGTTGTCCCTGCATCACAAATGTCAGTCTTCAGCTAATTCAATTCACTCCATGCAGCATCAAGAAATGGTTGGATGCTGCAAAGGCAACATTCTGGCAATAGTACTGAAGATTTGTGCTCCAGAACATGCTGCACCTCTAGCCAAGTTGTTTCAGTACAGTTACAACACTGACATTTACCTGACAATGTGGAAAGTTGCCCAGTTATTGTCCTGTGCATAAAAAGCAGGACAAATCCAACCTGATCAATTTCTGCCCCATCAGTCTACTCTTGACCATCTGTTAAGTGATAGTAAATGTCATCAATGGTACTATTAAGCGGTGCCTGCTGAGCAACAACCTGCTCACTGACCCTCAGTTGAGTTCTGTCAGGCCCATTCAGCTCCTGACGTGATTGCAGTCTTAGTCAAACATTAGCAAAAGAACTGAATTCCAGAGTGAGGTAAGAGTGACAGCCCTTGGATAAATGTGCCTTGATGTCATAAAGTCATTGATTCATATAGATGTACAGCATGGAAACAGCAAGTATGGCATCAAGGAACCCAGTAAAACTGGATTCAATGGGAATCAGGGGGCAAACTCTTCAATGGATGGAGTCATATCTGTCACAAAAGAAGATGATTAAAGTTGTTTTAGGAGGGTCACTTCAGCTCCATGACATCTCTACAGGAGTTTCTCAGGTAGGCCCAATCATCTTCAGTTCCTTCATCAATAATCTTCCCTCCATCATAAGGTCAGAAGTAGGGATGTTTGCTGAGGATTTAACAATATTTAGTGCCATTCATGACTCCGCAGATATTGAAGCAATCCCTGATCAAATGCAACAAGATCCAGATTTAGCCTAACAAGTGGCAAGTAACATTGGCACCACACAAATTCCAGGCAACAACCATTTCCAATAAGAGACTATCTCACCATTACTTCTTGACATCCAATGATATTACCGTCACTGAATGCCCCACTATCAACATTCAGGGGAGTCACCATTGATCAGAAACTCAACTAAGTTCAACCCTATAGATATTGTAGCTACAAGAGCAGATCAGAGACTAGAAATACTGCAGCAAGTAACTCATCTTCCTGACTCCCCAAAGCCTGACCACTGTCTACAAGGCAGAAGTCAGGAGAGTGATGGAGCACTCCCACTTATATGGATGAGCTCTGCTCCAACAACACTTAAGAACCTTGTATTGTGGATAGTGAGGAAGGTTATCAGAAATTGCAGCAGGAACTTGATCAGCTGGTGAAGTGGGCTGAGAAATGGCAAATGGAGTTCAGTACAGATAAGTGTGAGGTCTTGTATTTTGGAAAGTCAAATCAAGATAGGAGTTTTGTGATGAATAGTCAGGCCTTAAGGAGTGTAGTGGAACAGAGGGACGTTGGAGTTCAAGTTCACAGTTCTGTGAAAGTGAAGTCATAGGTAGACAGGGCAGTGAAGAAAGATTTTTGCACTCTGGCCTTCATCAGTCAGGGCATTGAGAATAAAAATTAGGACGTTATGTTGCAGTTGTACAGGACATTGGTGAGGCTGCACTTGGAGTTTTGTGTTCAGTTTTGGCCACCTTGCTATAGGAATGATGATATTAAACTGGAAAGACTGCAGAGGAAATTTACAAGGATGTTGCCAGGAGTCAACGGTCTGAGCTATAGGGAGAGGTTGGACAAGTGAGGACTTTTTTCTTTTGTGTAGGAGACTGAGAAGGGGATCTTATAGAAGTATACCTCATGAGAGGTATGGATATGGTGAATGCATTCAGGCTTTTTCCCAGGGTTGAGAAATCGAGAACTAGAGGGCATCAGATTAAAGTTAGAGGGGAAAGAATAAAAGGGAACTTGAGGGGCCATGTTTTTACACAGAGGGTGGGACGAGCTGCCAGTAGAAGTGGTTGAGGTGTGTACATTAACATCATTTAAAGGCATTTGGACAAATACATGGATAAGAAAAGTTTAGAAGGATATGGGCCAAGTGCAGGGAAATGGGGTTAGCGTGGATGGCCAATTTGGTTGGCATAGACTAGTTTGGACCAAAGGGCCTATCTCCTTGCTGTAGAACTCGATGATTCTAAGCTTGAAACCATTCAGAACAAAGCAGCGGACTTGATTGAAATCCATAAACATTCACTCCCTCCACCACTAATGCTCAGTAGCAGGAAACTGTATTATCTACAAAATGCACTGCATATATTTATCAAATATCCTTGCAGAGCATCTTCCAAATTCACAACCACTTTCATAGAACAGGACAAGGGCAGCAGATACATGGGATATCTGCTAGTTCTCCTCCAAGTTACTCACCATCCTGGCTTGGAAAATGTCACATTTCTTCACTGTCACTGGGTCAAAATCCTGGAATTTCTTCCCAGGGTTGGAGGATTTGAGCTATAGGGAGAGGCTGAATAGGTTGGGGCTGTTTCCCGTGGAGCATCAGAGGCTGAGGGTGACCTTCTAGAAGTTTGTAAAATCATGAGGGGCATGGATAGGATAAACAGACAAAGCCTTTTCCCTGGGCAAGTTGGACCAAAGGGTTTGTTTCCGTGTTGTACATCTCTGTGACTCTATGAGGTGCATGGATAGGGTAAATAGACAAAGTCTTTTCCCTGGGGTGACAGAGTCCAGAACTAGAGGGCGTAGGTTTAAAGTGAGGGGGGGAGATATAAAAGGGACCTGAGGGGCAACTTTTTCACACAGAGGGTAGCGCATGTATGGAATGAACTGCCAGAGGAAGTGGTGGAAGCTGGTACAATTCCAGCATTTAAAAGACATCTGGATGGTTATATGAATAGGATGGGTTTAGAGGGATGTGGACCAGGTGCTGGCAAGTGGAACTAGATTAGGTTAGGATATCTGGTCAGCATTGACAAGTTGGACTGAAGGGTCTGTTTCCATGCTCTATATCTCAATGACTCTGACTCTACGTGAATAAAAAAGCAATGCAGAATCTTAAGTGGAGATTATGTATATCTCTAGGTCTCCATCTAGAGAAAATCTGTTGACTGTAAATCCTCCATTCCAGCTGTTCAGGGACATGGGCAAACTAGCACACTAGACTAGCTCAGCAGACTGACTGTACTAGGAAAGGTGGTGGCATAGTGATGATGTCACTGGGCAAGTCATCCAGAGTCCCAGACTAATGTTCTGAAGATATGGGTTCAGATCCGGCCATGGCAGGTAGTGAAATTTGAATTCAGCAAAAAAAATCTTGTTCCATGTGAACACAGTCAAATTGTTGTAAAAACACATCAAGCTCACCAAGTTTGACTCCTAACTGCCCTTCGACCGAGGGATAGGTAATAAGTGCTGGCTCAGCTAGCAATATCCACGTCCCACAAATAGAGTTAAAAAGCATCAATTTAGATACTTTGCACCTTGGTGATTCCATGTGCAATTCTGGTGTTGGTTACTGGTTGAGGATCGCAGCGCAAATGTGTAGGAGGCAGAAGCATCTGTGAACAATGAAGAAATACTGTATTTTGTTTTCTTTCACTATGGAGGACAGACAGATATTTTGCACTGTTTACCCTTAGTAATTTTCAAGCCCCTTTTAAAACTGGATAATTCATAATGCATCTGCTTCTTCTCTGAGGTTTTCATGTCTGTTTGCATTGGAAAATATGGCATCATGCTAATTATGCTTTATAAACAAGTATTTTCAGTTGACCAATGTACAATTGTCTTTCCCTTCAAAACACTTTTTGGTAAACTATTTTTCTTGTTATGCCTATTAATCAATTTATACTTCAGTTTTCTAATTTTTTAAAATAAGTACCCGTTTACAAAGATCTTTCTTACAGCTTTTCCTGCTAAAGATTTTTCTCTCAGCATTTTCTATTTTTTAAACAATGGTAACAAGTATGTTTGCCTAACATAGTATTTTACATCCTTTTGCTCCTCAGCCTGGAATTTCTCTTTAAATAAGAATTTTTTTTTATTTTTCACCTAAAGGATACAACTCATTTTGGGTGCCTAATATTGACCACTGTATCCAAGGTTTATGATTTGGTTTATGATTTGTAGCTCTGTTAAGAATCTCTGTAGTCGACTTGAGTTTTCTTTCAGCTGTTTTAAGGTTTTTCAGGCACACTTAGTATTGCTTTTTGTGTTGCTGCTCTTTTATTAAGTGTTGGTGCTGCATTCACAAAAGCTGAAAGGCTCTGTACTTTTGTTTTTAAAAAAATATTTAACAATAAACTGAGTTTTTACTTCTTTTTTCTCCTCGGATGGCTGTGACTTTTGTAGAACTGAATATCTTCAAATACTGTTGCAACTTTATGTGAGACGTTGGTGCCCACTGCTACTAACATTTTATAGTGGACATCTTATTTAAATCTCAGATAAATGCCGCTGTTCACATGTATCATAATGGGAAAAATTCATACCTCTGTTCTTCCTATTATAAGGAAGGCTGAGAAGCTTTGGGTTGTTTCCACCACCAATATTTCTTGCTGGTACTGATACCACATGTGGAAGGATTCCCATGCAAAGAAGATTGAAAGAAACTTGGTAAACAGTGAATGGGTTAATTACACATTACTTAATAACTACTTACATTGTATCTGAGATACGTTATGGCACCTGGCGAAGCATTGGACTCAACTTCAAAGAAACTCTAAATAGGCTTTATATAATAAATTATAACATTGTTACTGAAGAAATCTAAAGTTCATCACTCTGTGTTTCTATTGGGAAGCACAGTACTGTATAAAGGTTTTTTAAAAAAATCACTTTCTCAATCTATAATCAATGCTTTGTGCTCAAATGTTCCAGGATCTCTGAGTTCCTGTTACCCCTGTCCCCCCGTAGAATTATACGTTTTGTTTGAATAGACAGTCCTTGTTCTTCCACACAGAATCTATTACTTTAGATTTCTTTGCATTAAATTTCATTCACCTCATGCCTATATCCTCTTGATGTCAATTGGTGTCATTCTCATATTTTGCCAAACTCCAGGCTTTGTAGTCATGTGCATAAGTCACCAAAGATGGCAGGATGGAGATCCAACATGGCAGCAGTCTGAGTGGTCTGCTGTGCTGGGCTCTGTGCCATACCTCTGAGCAAGGTGGACCTTTACCCCCCCTTGTAAACCACCCCCAGGAGAAAAAAGTATTCATTTAGACTTGCTGACTATTTGGAGCTGCTGAAATTGTATGGGACAGCTTTAAGGCCAGGATGAAGTCGAATAACGGAAAGGGGCCTAAAGGAGTACAACAGATGGGGCACTCCCTTACTGCTTTTTTTTTGCTAAACTCTGAGAGTGGATTCAAGCAGCAGGTTAGCCACTGTCTGCCATGCTAAAAAAGCATGAACAGGAAATCCAGCTGCTGGATCGAAGAAAGGAGGCAGGACTACGGTATCGGAGACCGTAACAGAGGTCCCGGAAGGAAGAATTTGAACACTGCAAATCCAAGTTTGGCTCCTTCAGGATTAAGTCGATGACGTGGAAAATAGAAATAAAAGGAAAACCTATGGATCATGGGTCTCCTGGAAGGCAAGGAAGTTGAGGCCCTTGTTGGCTTTTTGCAGGGTGGCTCCCGAAGTTCCTGGGCTTGGAGTTGGAGTTGGCTCTGGTAAGCATGGAGCGGGCCCACTGGATCGCAACGCACAGATTTGGGCCGGACCTGTGCCTCAGCATGGTCCTAATGCAGCTCCTGCATTAGAAAAACGATTAATAGTTGAAATAGCAAGAAGACTGGGAAGGAATTTACAAGATTTAATGTACAAAGGCTCAAAGATATGTTTTTTCAGGACTTTCCAGGAGCCCTAATTAAGAAGAGAAGGACATTTGATGATGTCAAGGAGGAATTAAGGGACCTGAACATTCAATACACCTTGAGGTACCCGCCCTTACCATTAAGTGTACAAGTCACACTAAGCTTTCTCCCATGGGGGAACGATATATAACTTTGACTCTGCAGAAAAGGTGAAGGTCTTTGAATTGAAGGACCTGAATCGGGGTGGGAGGGAAGGGGGCATCATTGCGGACAATGGTATGGGATTTTTTTATTACCCCTTTTTTTACTTCCCTCTCCCCCTTCTTTTTTGTGGTTGTTGGTTTTATTTGAGAAGATTTGTAGCTCAGGTTGAGGTTCTGGATGTAGGTTTGTTTGCTGAGCTGGAAGGTTCATTCCAGACATTTTGTTACCCTCCTAGGTAACATCTTCAGTGGGCCTCAGGTAAAGCACTGCGGATAAGTCCTGCTTTCTATTTATATATTTGGGTTTCTTTGGGATGGTGATGTCATTTCCTGTGGTGAAGTCACTTCCTGTACTTTTTCTCAGGGGGTGGTAGATGGGGTCTAACTTAATGTGTTCGTTGATAGAGTTCCGGTTGGAATGCCATGCTTCTAGGAATTCTTGTGCGTGTCTTTCCTTGGCTTATCCTAGGATGGATGTGTTGTCCCAGTCAAAGTGGTGTCCTTCCTCATCCATATATAAGGATACTAGTGAGAGAGGGTCATGTCTTTTTGTGGTGGTTGGTGTTCATGTATTCCTGGTGGCTAGTTTTCTGCCTGTTTGTCCAATGTAGTGTTTGTTACAGTCCCTGCACAGTATTTTGTAAATGACGTTAGTTTTGCTTGTCTGTATAGGGTCTTTCAAGTTCATTAGCTGCTGTTTTAATGTGTTGGTGGGTTTGTGGGCTACCATGATGCAAAAGGGTCTATACAGTTTTGTTGTAAAATTGGAATTATTTTAGATATTGGTCAGTTGGGTATTATCTAGGGCTCCTTTTCTTTACTGCTATCCTTTTAATTTTGTATTGGGGGGTGGCTGTATTTATGGTTAAGATGAGTTGGGGGGGGGGAGGCATCTATTGTTAGCTTTCAGAATGTAAATAACAGGTTTTCCTCATTTGTGAATTGCTTGGGGCTAGGGCACGGCCTCAGCTAGAGGGAGTTAAGATGGTGGTAAGGATTGGGAGGGGTGCCCCCTATGGGCAAGGGGGAAGATCTCAAGAGAATTGGGGTTGTTTGGGTGTTTGCTTCAAATAAATACAGCGTTTTTTTTAGTTGTATTTGTTTTTATAAGAATAGTTTTTAGATCTCATAGAGTTAATATCTTTGTAGCTCATCACACCTCAGATAAGCTCTCTCCTCCTGGGAAACCACGGGCTGCCCTGGACAACCATGGCTGTATCTATTTGAGGTCCTAGAGTGCTTTGGTTTGGGAGGATCCTTTGCCAGATGGGTAGCAGTACAGTATAATGATCCTAAGACGGCAGTCATTACAAACGGTATTAATTTCAAATAACTTTAATATTGGAAGAGGTAGTTGACAGGTGTGTTATTTACCTTAGCAATTGAACCGTTAGCCGGCTATCAGGAGGGATCCTGAAATAGTAGCACCAAAGGTGGAAATGGGGGAGCATAAGATCACCCTATATGCTGATGATGTCCTTTTGTTTTTGGCCAATCCAGAGAAGTCTGTTCCTCAACTGATTCAAACAATTAATTCATATGGTAGTTTCTCGGGTCACAGGATCAATTTTACAAAATCGTAAGCAATGCTGGTAGGGGGATTATTAGAGGTGCCTAATCTGAAGGATGGAATGCATTTCTCATTTAGATGGTCATCAAAAGGTTGTTTGTATTGGAAATTTTTATTGCTCACTCCTTCCACCGGCTGTATAAATCTAAATATGTACAACTATGAGAGAGGATAAAACAGAATTTACAGTGGTGGGAGGGGTTACCATTATCATGGTTGGGCTGAATAACCCTGATTAAAATGAATGTTCTTCCTTGACTGCTGCACCCCATGAGAACGCTCCTGTTGTTGTTACCTAGACAAGTGTTACGGAAGCTTAATGGTTGGCTAGGGTCCTTTATTTGGTGACACAGGTGTCCTCTAATTAAATTCACTAAATTGCAGCTTTCACAGGGTGAGGGAGGGGTGGATCTTCCGGATTTGAAGAATACCAAATAAGTGCCCTGTTAACATATGTTGGTGACTGGGTACGGGGGAATTCAAAGTCGATTTGGCTTGATATTGAAGCCTCGCAGTTGAGATGTCCTTTAATTAATTTATTATTCATGGACAAGATGAAATCCATGACCCAGCAGTGTAAAAGCCCAATTATGTTAAATACGATAAAAGCCTGGAGGATAATGAGGCAAGAAGAGGGTAATTGGTCTAAGACTTTGTCATTTTACCCTGTTGGTGAGAGCTCAAGGATTTAAACCTGGGGCAATGGACTCGGCTTTAAGGCATGGGAGAATAAGGGAATCTTCTGTCTGGGAGATTTAGTCGAGGGGGAGGTCCTGATGTCATTTAGTCAGTTAAGTCAGAAATATGGATTGTCTAATGGGGATCTTTTCTGATACTTCCAGATAAGGGACTATATACAGAGGAAGACCATGCTCCTGGTCCAGTGTTACAAATCAGACATGGAGAAAAGAGTACTCCGGTGTGTGGGTGCTCTTTCACTCAGTACTTTATATCATTTACAGAAAGGTCGCACCCTGGGGGACATGGAAGGACTCTGTAGCATGTGGAATCGAGAATTAGGAGAGGATATTTTATCAGAGGTATGGGAAGCCATCTGGGGGAATGTAAGGAAAATCTCAATATGTAGAGAGCACAGGCCATGCAATTGAAGATCTTATACAGGGGTTATATGGCACCAGAGAGGCTAGCTAAATTTAAGAGAGGAGCATTTTCAGAGTGTCCCAAATGTAAAATTTGTATGGGCACTCTCACACACTGTTATTGGTCATGTTGTAAGATCCAGAGATACTGGAGTGCTGTAGTAAGGGAGCTAAAGGAAATCCTGGGGATTGAAATTAACGTGGACCTGGTATTTCTTCTTCTGAGGTTGCCAAATATGCCCTCTCTGGGGGAGCACGGGAGGAGATTGTGTAACATTCTTACCCATTGTGCGAGGAAGAACATTCTACTGAATTGGACGTTGGAAAACCACCAGGTTTTATGGGGTGGCGCAGGTTGGTGATGAAGCATCTCCCCCAAGACTACCTCACAAATATGGTGCACCACAAAATGGAACAGTTTTACAAGATGTGGTGACCCTTTTTAAATTATATTGACGCTGACTTGTCAGCAATATTAATTAGGGCTGTGGTATAGCCGTGGGAATCAATATGGGTGCCCGTGGGACCCAGGGAAGAGGAGACTGGGGGAAAAAGAATACGGGTACTGTAGATGGTGCTTCCAGGCTTGGGAGCCTCAGTGGAGGTGTGATGAGTGAGATGGTATTCAATTTAAGTTATTTGAATTTAGTTTAAGTTAGTATTTATTTAATATGTTTGTAGTTTTGTTTAAGTTAACGATATATGTTCTGGTAGAATAGTAGGTTGATCATTAACAAATGTACTGTGTTATGGCTTTGTCGTACTGCCTTTTTTTCTGTTTTGTTGGTGTATTTTTTGTATATAAACGTGTTGTAAAAGATTTTAAAAGGTTTTCAATAAAAATATTTATAAAAATGTTGCAGGACAGAAAGAGAGAGAACAGTTGATAAAATATACAGTAGTGCAAATTTCATTAATAAGAGTATTGGCCTGATCTTATGATATTCTGGCTAACTGTCAATTTTGTGAAGTCTCATGGAATGTTTCTCTCCATGAAATCTAGTAATATTTTTTGCATTTTCATCCCAAACCTACCCCATTAATGACCCAAATCCTCCCAAGGCACTCCTTTTATCCAATACCGGCAGCATTCTACCATCTCAGCCTATCCAGAAGAACTTGCCACTACCAGGATTTTCGAAACAGACCGGTATCCCACTATTTTTGTATTACACTTGGACAAACACTCAGTCCAGAGCTGCCCTGCATGGTTTGTGACATTTGCCCCAAAATGGTAAATAAGACGAAACTGGTGTCCCACTTTTCAGTCAGACACCTGGAGGTCCTGGTGGATGGGTTGTGCACAGCAGGGATGACCTTGTCTCCTCTACCCATATTCTCTCTCTCTCTCTCTCTCTCTCCCCCCACACCCCCCCCCCCCCCCCCCCCCTCCCCCACCACTCTGGCCTGAGGTGGCAACTTGGTTCATTGCGATTTCAACTATCTGGAACTTTGCCCAGCAGTGAAGAAAAAAACTTCCTTGCTTGGGCAGATAAATGCCAATGTCTTTTCTTTTTGACCTCACAATCATTGCAACTCTGCACCCACTTGCCACTACGGCTTACACTCTACCTGCCTCTCTATTGTATGCAACATCTTCCCACACTTGCTACAACCCATCCTGACCTCCCTCCCTCTAAACGCCTGGTCTCTGTGCTGCCAACTCAGTCGCTCAGGACATCACATTTCCCCAACAACAGCTATGCCTCCCACTTTCATCTTTGCAGGAGAAAACAGTTGTTGTCAACATTGAGAAAAGTCTCACCTAACGTCTGATGCAATTGTCCCACATTTCTTGCCATAGCCCATGTCATTCAGGCCCCTGTAAGATTTCAGACAAACAGAGAACACCGAACGGAGAATTCACCACAAAGGTTTACAGGAAAGCCACATACACAGACCAAGTCCTAAACTATGAAAGCAACCACCCCAACACACACAAACGAAGTTGCATCAGGACACTATTCAAAAGGGTCACAACACACTGCAGCACACCAGAACTACAAAAAGAGGAAGAGGAACACCTATACAAAGTATTCGCCAAAAACGGATACCCTCGCAATTTCATCAACAGATGCCTAAGGGAGAGACAACGGAACGAGGACATGCCGCAACCCAAAGGACTAGCCACACTACCATACATCAGGAGCATTTCTGAACTGACAGCCAGACTACTGCGACCACTGCGACCACTTCACAGGAGGCTCCCAAGCACTGAGGATGTCACCTAGACAGGGGACGAAACGTTTGCAAGACAAATTCCCAGCTCGGCGAACAGAACCACAACAGCTTTTGTAAATAATGTATTAATTGAATGTGAGTGTCACTGGCTATTACAGATTTATTACCAATCCTTAGTTGTCCATGAGAAGGTGCTGGTGAGATGCATTCTTCAACTGTTGCATTCAACTTGTAGGTAGGCCCACAATATCACCAGAGAGAAAGTTCCAAGATTTTGATTCAGGACACTGAAGAAAGGTTGTTCTATATCAAAATCAGGATGATGGGTGGCTTTGTGGGGAAATTTTCTGGTGGTTGTGTTCCCATGTCTTCCCTGCCCTTATCTTTCTGGATGGTAGTGGTCTTGGGTTTGGAAGGTGAAGATCTAAGGATCTCTGATGAATTTATGCAGTGCATCCTGTAGATGGTAATGTTGCCATAGTCCCAGACGACCAAGAAGCTGCTCATTAGATAGAGAGTGAGACAACTGGTTGTGGTTTAGACAGAAAATCACCATGCCTCAGGTGAGGAGTAATATTAAGAAGGTGGAAGCTTCTTGGTAACTTCAGCCATTATGGGACTTGAACATACACTTCGGTGTTAACCTGTATCATAAACCAACCAACTGGGTTAACTGACCCCCATAAGTACACACTTCTGCGACTGAACATTGGCAATTGAATGAGTGAGAGACTGTTTGCAGATGTGTCGTTAATTAAGCAGGCTACTTTCTCGTGGATGGTGTCAAGTTTCTTGACACTTATTGGAGCTGCACCCATCCAGCCAAGTGTGGAATATTCCTGATGTGTACCTTGCAGAGAGTGGACAACATTTGGTGCGTCAGGAAATGAGTTCCCTCTTGCAGGAATCTTAGCCTCTGTGCTACTCTTGTAGCCTCAATATTTATGGTAGCTAGTCCAATTCAACTTTTGATCAATGGTGTGACGATACTATGGCTTTAAGAGGTTTACTTTGTCCTTTTTTTATATAAAGAAAGGTTGAGATAGAAGTGATGATCAGCCTGCCCCAAGCCAATAAAGTAAACAGCTTGTGAGACCTTGGGTTTTTTTAAAAGTTGCAATAGTAGAAGCAGCATAATGGGTGGAGTCAGGCTCCCAAAGAATCAGTGTTTTTGTTTAGCTTTCAGTTGGGATTTTGAAGTTAGTTGTGGAAGCTGTGATTCACCTCTCTCTTTTACAGATAAAAGCTAAAAGATGTGAGAACATACATTGCTAGACCCATATGTCAAGCCTTCTCAGGTTAACTGTCGTGGCAACTTCGGGTCGAAATGTATTGATACTCCTGATCTTTTTAAAGCTTGCTTCATCTTCTGGTAAGCCACCTCACATTTCTAGTCCATTTTCACAGTCGGCCTTTCCCCAGTAACCGATGCAGGGGCTTTAACATGGTTGCTACATCCAAGATGAACTTGTCATAATAAATGACAAGTCCCAAGAATGATCTCTGTTTAGACACATTGTCTAGCATAGGGGCATTAATAAGCCTGTATTTGTCCCTATTTAACAATAGGCTGTGCTGTTGCAATCTTTATCGGGTCCCCTCTAGAATTTTCAAATGCTGCTCTTCAGAGAATCCAGTGATCAAAGTGTCTTCCAGACAACACTTAATATTTGATCCATGGCCCTCTGAAACAGAGCTAACGCTGACTTAATGCCGAAAGGAAATTGCTTAGAGTCATGGAGTTATGGAGAGGTACAGCACGGAAACAGACACTTTGGTCAAACTCGTCCATGCTGAATAGATATTCTAAATTAATTTAGTCCCATTTACCAGCACTTGGCCCATATCACTCTAAACCACACTCAGGGCTGGGTTGACTGCGACCTTAAAGGCACCACAAATCTTTACCATGCCATTTGTTTTTAAGAGCGGAATAATTGGAGATGCATTCACTGTTGAATACTTCTTCCAACACTCCCAGATTCATCAGCCATTCCAGTTCTGCTTCCACTTTAGGCCAGATGGTTTATGGTACTGGACATGCCTTCAGACTCCAAGGAGGAGCCTCTGGCTTCAAATGTAATTTTGTTTCGACACACCTTTCATTCCCCACAGAGTTCCTTTGAAGACATTTTTGTACTTTGCCAGAATTTCCTGAAACTCATGTTTGAGTCCAACAGCCTTTTAACCAGTTCAACTTTCATTTTTGTAACCAGGAGCATACAAATAGTGTTAGATATTCGCCTTTTAAATGTAAAGTTGCAATTCTGCACACTGGTTCCTTAACTGCACTTTCACCAGTGCATTATCCTTTGAGGCACCGTGTTGTTTCATGCAAGTCCATAATGTAATCTTTACCAGCTTCAATGGTAATGTTCTTAACTTCTCCCTGTGTACCAATTTGTGAGTCAGGAACACCACTGTGTTCATTTTCATTTTTACTGTTCTCCCCTCCATGGGAAGATTCCAAAAAAATTAGCTTCACACTGTTGACAGTATGCATAAGCAGAACGCTGCTGATTCTGGGCCTTTGGCGTCACCCGAATGCCCAGCTGACTCCTTGTCTATTTCCTGGCTGGTGGCATGTATCTTATGCCTTGCCCTCCGAACCATCTACTTTAGATATCTCTTCCCTTGATTGAGTTGTACCTGGCAATTTCCAGCAATATGAATGCTTACATCTGTGGCACTGGGCTCCTTGAGTTCAACGCATTCACTCCTTGTGGCCATTTTGCCACATCGGTGGCACTATACAGTTCGTAGAATCTCAATCTGCCGAGTTGCCACTACTTAATGCAAACAGGTACCATTACTCAACTGAGGTTGCTTTGCTGCAACTAACTCCATCAAGATAGCAATTTCGAAAGCCATCTTGAAATCCTTGTTCCTAGTTTCATTGCATAGCTTTGTGTCAGAGGCCATAAAAACTAATGGTCTTGCAAAGCATCTTGGAGGAACCCTCCAACTTCGCAATGTTCTGCTAACTTCTTTAAGGCAGCTACATATTGAGCAATGGGCTTTCCTTTGTGCTATACCAACATGAATCATCAGCCTTAAAGTTATGGTAGCATGCAGTGGAAAGATTCATGGGAAAGTTTTAATTTATTCATGTTTGTCGAGGCTAACTCAGCAATTTGTGTATATTTGGAACTTATGACTTATTTCACTTTTAGCAGAAATTATAAGATGCAAACAACTAATGATGAACACTATTAACTTGTCATAAATGTTTGAGTCAATACTGTATCTATTGTTAAAACAATCAGGTTGACTTTGTAGTTAAGCCTTGAGGATTACTGCTGTTTTAAATATGCCAGTATCAGCTTGAACCATTCAGAAATTGACCAACTAATTATTCCAAATAAAATACTAAATTTTTTAAATGGTTTACTCCAAGCTTAAATATAGTTGATTAAACATCTTAAAATTCACCATTATGCATATTAAAATTGTTTTTATTTAGATCTACATACTTAACTATTTTGTACCCAGAAATATTACTTAATATCAAATATGCATTTAATTTCTGAAATAATCAATATTTGAGTTAACACAGTCTATGGTAATCTTTTATTTTGATTTAACTTAAGTTCATCAAAAGTAAAATTTCATGTGTATGTAGTTCTAAATGTGAAAATGTTCCTCTCATTGAATGTAATCATTTCGTTTGGCCATGACATTTGGTGAGAACAGCACATATGCTGAGATAAGCTGAACTTGAGAAAGTTATATGTTGAATTCTGTGTTATCCATTCAACAAAATAGGTATTGTATAATCACTCCTTTTACTGCAAAATCTGTAAACAGGCCCCAACTGTGCATATTTCTCATATAGACAGATCAAAGTAGCTCTTTCAAAATTCAAATATCCTGTTGTTTAATCTTTACCCACTTCATTTTCTTTTTTTTAATTTAAACACCTAGTGCTAAGCACAACCCTGAATTACTGAGCTGGAGAAGCTGCTGTGTTAGACCATTTTAAGTGACAAATTTAGAATACATAATTCGTGCAGGATCATTGAAAACAGAAAATTTAATACTTTCTGCATCCAACTTTGTTCTAACATGCTTAAAACTAGGTGATGAATTCCTTCGCTCAAAACACTATCAATAGCATTTCTATTCTCTGATGCAAACTGTTACCAGCAGAATTATTAAAGTTGCTAATTCTACACAATTAACCCAATCCATAATGCATTTGAGAGTATTTAAATTCCACCTTCAGTAAAATGCCAAGGCTTGCATGGAGAATATAGATAATATTTTATTTATATATGTAGAATTACTAAAGTAATGTTAAAATCGTTTTGAAATAAACTTCAATAATTGAGAAATGTACAGTCATTTAAAATTATCCTTCCACTATTGGGATCTTACTCAGGACAGGGGAGGCTGGCACATTGCCCAACCTGACAAGTGAAACCTGATGGGCTGTTGGCCAGAGTGGAGTGGGAGCAGAAGAAAGATAGTTGTTTACCTTTTCTGGCCCCTGTGCCACTGAGGCACCTCAAAGTTATTTATCACCCCTCAGTACACCTGCCTCAGATTCCTTGTATATTCTATTCACAACTATTCCTGTTACACCAACAATCTGGACCAAAGAGCTGAGGACATTGTTGCTAAGTTTGCAGATGACACAAAGTGGAGGGAATACAGGTAATATTGAGGAAGCAGGGAGGCTATAGAAGGACTTTGTCAGGTTAGAAGAGTAGGCAAAAAATTGGTAGATGGAACACAATGAGGGAAAGCATGATGATATGTACTTTGGTAGATACAATAGAGGTGTACACAATTTTCTAAATGGGAAAGGCTTTGAAAGTCTGAATCACAAAGGGCCTTGGAAGTCCTAATTCAGGATTTTCTTAAGGTTAACATGTGTTTCAGTTGACAGTTGGGAATGCATTGTTACAATTCATTTGGAGAGGCCTTGACACAAGAGCGGAGATGTATTGCTGACACTGTGTAAGGCTGTGATCAGACTGCATTTGGAATATTGTGAGCAATTTTGGACCCTGTATCTAAGAAAGGATGTGTTGGCTTTGGAGGTTGATAAGAATAATCCCATTGTGTCATATGAGGGGCAGTTGAGGATGTTGGGTCTGTACTTGATGGAGTTTAGATGGATAAGGATCATTCGTGGATGCATTGGTGATCATTTTCCAATGTTCTATAGATTCAGGATCAGTTCCAGCGGATTGGAGGGTGGCTAATGTTGTCCCAGTTTTTAAGAAAGGACGGAGAGAGAAAGCAGGGAATTATAGACCAATTAGTCTGACCTCAGTGGAGGGAAAGATGCTGGAGTCAATTATAAAGGATGAAATTACGACACATCTGGATAGCAGTAACAGGACAGGTCAGAGTCAGCATGGATTTATGAAGGGGAAATCATGCTTCACTAATCTTCTGGAATTTTTTGAGGATGTAACTCTGAAGATGGACAAGGGTGATCCAGTGGATGTAGTGTACCTGGACTTTCAAAAAGCCTTTGATAAAGTCCCACATAGGAGGTTAGTGAGCAAAATTAGGGCACATGGTATTGAGGGCAAAATACTGACTTGGATTGAAAGTTGATTGGCTGACAGGAAGCAAAGAGTAGTGATATATGGCTCCCTTTAGGAATGGCAGGCCAGTGGGGTACCGCAGGGATCAATGCTGGGACCGCAGCTTTTTACAATATACATTAATGATATAGATGATGATATTAAAAATAATATTAGCAAATTTGCTGATGACACAAAGCTGGGTGGCAGGGTGAAATGTGAGGAGGATGTTAGGAGATTACAGGGTGAACTGGACAGGTTAGGTGAGTGGACAGATGCATGGCAGATGCAGTTTAATGTGGATAAATGTGTGGCTATCCACTTTGGTGGCAAGTGCAGGAAGGTAGATTACTACCTAAATGGAGTCAAGTTAGGTAAAGGGGCAGTACAACGTGATCTAGGTATTCTTGTACATCAGTCAATGAAAGCAAGCATGCAGGCACAGCAGGCAGCGAAGAAAGCTAATAGCATGCTGGCCTTCATAACAAGAGGAATTGAGTATAGAAGCAAAGAGGTTCTTCTGCAGCTGTAGAGGGCCCTGGTGAGACTGCACCTGGAATATTGTGTGCAGTTTTGGTTTCCAAATTTGAGGAAAGACATTCTGGCTATTGAGGGAGTACAGCGTAGGTTCACGAGGTCAATTCCTGGAATGGTGGGACTATCTTACGTTGAAAGATTGGAGTGACTGGGCTTGTATACGCTTGAGTTTAGAAGGCTGAGAGAGGATCTGATTGAGACGTATAAGATTATTAAAGGATTGGATACTCTGGAGGCAGGAAGCATGTTTCCTCTGATGGGTGAGTCCCGAACCAGAGGACACAGTTTAAAAATAAGGGGTAGGCCATTTAGAACAGAGTTGAGGAAAAACTTCTTCACCCAGAGAGTGGTGAGTGTATGGAATGCTCTGCCCCAGAAGGCTGTAGAGGCCAAGTCTCTGGATACTTTTAAGAAAGAGTTGGATAGAGCTCTTAAGGATAGTGGAATCAAGGGTAATGGGGATAAGGCAGGAACAGGATACTGATTGAGGATAATCAGCCATGATCATAATGAATGGTGGTGCTGGTCGAAGGGCAGAATGGCCTACTCCTGCACCTATTGTCTATTGTCTAAGGAGGGGATCTCACTGAAAATTACAGAATACTGAGAGGCCTGGATAGTGTGGATGTGGAGAATGTGTTTCCAATAGTAGGAGGGCCTACGATCCCAGGGCACGGCCTCAGAGTGAAGGGACAAGCCTCTGGAACTGAAGTAAGGAGGGTTTTTTTTAGCCAAATGGTGGTGAACCTGTGGAACTCATTGCAGCAGAAGGCTTTGGAGACCAAATCATTGAATGTAAATAAGGCAGAGAGGGATAGATTCTTGGTTTGATCAGCCATGATTGAAAGGTGTAGCAGACTTGATGGATTAGACTTTAGGGAGGTGATGGTTTAGTGGTATTATCTCTGGACTGTTAATCCAGGGATCCAGGTCATGTGTGGACCTGAATTCAAATCCTGCCAAGGCTGATGGTGGAATCTGAATTCAATAAATCTCTGGAATTAAGAATCTAATAATGACCATTAGACCGTTGCTGATTGTTGGAAAAATCCATCTGGTTCAATAATGTCATTTAGGGAAGGAAACTGCCATCCTTACCTGGTAAGGACTACATGTGACTCCAGATCCTTAGTAACATGGTTGATTCATACCGTGAACCAAAAAATGGCTTAATTCTGCTCCTATATCTTGTGGTCTTATTCCCACACCCTGACAAAACAAGGTATGTACATGTAAAATATCCTGATTACCACAGTACCTCATAACACTGCCATTTGATTGGCCAGCCAGTCTCTTCGCTGGAACTTCCTTCCTTCTTCATGAGCATTAAATGGCTGTGGATAAGCTAGCCAAGCGGAAGCAGTTTCTTCATGGTGTCTTACTTTGGGGAGCAGGGACCCCATATTGTAGAGTTCAGACTAAAGTTTCTGGCCGATGACATTTTATCAGAACTAGAAAAATGTCATTTGCTTGTGTGGAAGGAAATTTTGATCTTGACAAGCATGTCAACTTGTGTGCGGACGGTGGTGTGTGGATTTAATGTCGGGAAACAAAGATGTGTGCTCCAATCAGCCAGCCTCTGGGTTTAAATTAAACACAAAAGGCTGGTTATGAGCAACAACCTGGGAGAAGGCCAATTAACATGGAAAATGGTTCATATGACTAAATAGGAACAGTTTTGGATGTAGTTAGAAATTAACATCATATCCATGAGTTTAACAGGCATCCTGAAAGTTTGATTTTCATCTTGCTTTCAATGTTAATAGCAACTGAGAGAGCAGATTAAACCATATGAAGACATTACTCAACACTCTCATCTTCTTTCTTCCCGACTGGTGAGAATGAGCTTACTCACCACTTTTACTGAGAGTTCATTTTCTACATTGTGGAGATTTTATGAATGACATGAGGTTGGGTATACCCTGGCTGCTTCAGTTGGACTCATCGTAAATGATTATGATGTTGTAGGCATCACAGAGACTTGGTTGCGGGGTTTCAGGACAGAGATCCAAGGATTTACAACTCATCGAAAAGACAGGGAGGTAGGCAGATGGGGTGGGGTTGCCCTGTTAGTTAAGAATGAAATTATATCTATGGCATTAAATGATATAGGATCAGATAATGTGGAATCTGTGTGGGTGGAGTTGAGGAACCACAAAGGCAAAAAAATCATAAGGGGAGTTATGTACAGACGTCCCAGCAGTGGTCAGGACCAGGGGCGCAAGATGTACCAGGAAATGGTTAGGGCATGTCAGAAAGGTAAGATCATGGTGATCATGGGGTCTTCAATGTACAAGTGGACTGGGTGAATTATGTTGCCGGTAGATCCAAAGAAAGGGAATTCATGGAATGCTTATAGGATGGCTTTTTGGAACAGCTTGTGATGGAGCTCACAAGGGAGTAGGACTTAAGTGCTATGTAATGAGCCAGACTTTATAAAAGATCCTGAAGTCAGGGAATACTTAGGAGGCAGCGATCATAATATGGTAGGTTCAGTCTGCAATTCAAAAGTGAGAAGGCAAAATCGGATGTAATGGTGTTACAGTTAAATAAAGGTAATTACAGGGGCATGAGAGAGGAACTGATGAAAGTTGACTGGAAGCAAAGCCTAGTGGGGAAGATAGTAGAGCAACAATGGTAGGAGTTTCTGGGTGTAATTGAGGGCACAGTACAGAGGTACATCCCAAAGAAAAGAAAGATTACTCAGTTGGGGGGTGGGGGGGAGGGTTAGATAACCATGGCTGATGAAGGAACTCAAGAAATGTCTCACAGAAAAAGAGGGAGTCTATAAAGTGGCCAAGAACACTAGGAATTCAGAAGATTGGGAAGACTACAAAAACAAACAGAGGGTAACAAAGAGAGAAATAAGGAAGGAGAAGATCAAATATGAAGGTATGCTAACTAGTAAGATTAGAAATGGTAGTAAAAGTTTCTTTCAATACGTAAGAAACAAACGAGAGGCAAAAGTACAGATTGGGCCACTCGATTGATGCAGGAAGGCTAGTGATGGGAGATAAGGAACTAGCTGAAGAACTTAATAAATACTTTGTGTCAGTCTTCACAGTGGAAGACATTAGTAATATCCCAACAATTAAGGAGAGTCAAGGGGCAGAGCTGAGTATGGTGGCCATTACAAAGGAAAAGTACTTGATAAGCTAAAAGGTCCAAATGGGCTACATCCTTGAGTTCTGAGGGAAGTGGCTGAAGAAATAACAGAGGCATTGGTTGTAATCTTTCAAAAATCACTGGAGTCAGGGAAAGCCCCAGATGATTAGAAAATCACTGTTGTAACCCTCTTGTTCAAGAAAGGATCAAGACAAAAGGTGGAAAATTATAGGCCAATTAGCCTAACCTCCATTGCAGGTAAAATTCTCGAATCCATCGTTAAGGATGAGATTTCTAAATTCTTGGAAGTACAGGGTCAAATTAGAACAAGTCAGCATGGATTTAGTAAGGGGAGATCGTGCCTGACAAACCTGTTAGAATTCTTTGAAGAGGTAACAAGTAGATTAGACTAGGGAAACCCAGTGGATGTTATCGACCTAGACTTCCAAAAAGCCTTTGATAAGGTGCCTCACGGGAAGCTGCTGAGTAAGGTGTTCGAGACGAGCTACTGTCATGGATTGAGGATTGGCTGTCTGACAGAAGACAGAGTTGGGATAAAAAGTTCTTTTTCAGAATGGCAGCTAGTGACAAGTGGTGTCCCACAGGGTTCAGTGTTGGGGCCCCAGCTGTTCACTTTATATATAAGTGATCAAGATGAAAAGACTGGAGCATTTTGGCAAAGTTTGCCAATGATACGAAGTTAGGTGGACAGGCAGATAGTTCTGAGGAAGTGGGGAGGCTACAGAAAGATTCAGACAATTTAGGAGAATGGTCCAAGAAATAGCTGATGAACTTCAATGTGAGCAATGGGATGGGACCATTCACCACAGCAGATTCGCCACCGATAATTAGCCACTGCCCTTTGTCTCCTGAGGACGCTTAGCCACCGCCCATTGGCCAATGAAGACGATTCACCACTGCGGATAAGTCGTATATTTTGAATATTGGTGGTAGCGTTTACTTGTTTAAATAACCATTTATTTTTGTTAATAGATTTTTAAAAAATTTAACAACATTTAAAATGTTAGAGAAAAAGTATATCTAAACTATATAAAATTGTTGTTATATTGTTTGCATTGCGTTGTTCTTGAATACGATGAAAGAGATTGTTTATTTGGAATATCTTAGAGGAATAGTGCATAACTATCAAATGAACTGAAATTTCATTGTTTAATATTAATGTGAGATTTTGCTGCCATTATGAAGATTTTTAAAATATATTTCCTTTTTCTGGTTAAAGTTTGTAACTCATTTTTATATATAAACCAATAAAATGATATTTATTTTACCTCTTTTTTTAAATCAATATATAGTATGTAGTTGTATAAATAAAGGAGACTGAGAAGTATGAAAGAACAGGTGGGAGGGAAAACAATCAGTACATATATATATATTTCCGGTGGCGAATAGTCTCCAGAGGTCAAATGACCCCAGTGGAGAAACGCTGGTGGAGAACTGGCAGTGGCTAATCATCGGCGGCGAATCTGCCGTGGCGAATCGTCACCAACCCGTGCAAATGTCTTGCACTTTGGAAGAAAGAAACAGGCATGGACCATTTTATAAATGGTGAGAAAATTCATAAAGCCAAAGTACAAAGGGATCTGGGAGTGCTAGTATAGGGTTCTCTAAAGATTGACTTGCAGGTTGAGTCTGCGGTTAAGAAAGCAAATGTAATGTTGTCATTTATTTCAAGAAGGTTGCAATGTGAAATCAGTGATGTGCTACTGAGACTTTATAAAGCCCTGGTTAAGCCCCATTTTTGTGCCCAGTTTTGGGACTCTCATTTCAGGAAGGACATACTGGCACTGGAGCATGTCCAGCGGAGATTCACATGGATAATCCCTGGAATGGTAGGCCTAACATATGATGAACGGCTGAGGATCCTGGAATTGTATTCATTAGAGTTCAGAAGGTTGAGGGGAGATCTAATAGAAACTTACTAGATAATGCATGGCTGAGAAAGGGTGGACGCTGGGAAATTGTTTCTGTCAGGCTGGGATACTAGGACTCGTGGGCACGGCCTTAGAATCAGAGGGGGTCAATTTAAAATGGAACTGAGGAGACATTTCTTCAGCCAGAGAGTGGTGGGCCAGTGGAATTCACTGCCATGGAGTACAGTAGAGGCTGGGACGTTAAATGACTTCAAGGCAGAGATTGATAAGTTATTAATCTCGTAAGGAATTAAGGGATATGGGGAGAATGCAGGTATGGGGCGTTGAAATGCCCATCAGCCATGATTGAATGACGGAGTGGACTCGATAGGCTGAATGGCCTTACTTTCACTCCTATTTCTTATGGTCTTATGGACTTCAAATGAGGAACAATATGACTCATAGCAGCAACCTGCTATTGAGAAATCTGCAACTGGACATTAGAGAGCAAACAGCTGCAGAAACAGTCTGCTGTTTAGAGACCTGAATCTATGCAGCAAAGCATGTCACATGAAGTGCCATGAACACCAGTGTACCGACAGAAGTTAGTTGTCTTACCATGTCAGAATAGCAGTGCTTCAGAAAATGCCTGTCATTGCATTAGGTGGCAGCAGACAGCTGCAGCCTTTTGGTCCTATTGGTCACGTGTTACCAGTAGCTTTCAAAGAGTCCATTGTTTCAACAGTTTTGGATCTTTTCAGGGCTGTGCCAAGAATGTTTCCAAAATCTTTTATTTGCTGGTCCATAAAAGCAGAAAGGCATGTTGTTTGCTAGCTGGAAATAATGCCAACTTTGTTTGCAATAACATTAATCAAAATAAATTTGCATTCACATTTCTGGACCTGACTGGCTTCCCATAGGTGTACTGTATGCACATTGCAATTCCTGCACCCCCAGATTAACAAGAAAGGTTTGTGAACCACCAAGCTTCCATCCATCAATGTATAGTTAGTATGCATCCATAGAAGTGTTTGAATATCGGAAATATGATTATGTAATTCATAAATGATACAAAATTGCTTATGTGGTAAATAATGAGGAGGAAATCCTTAGACTACAGAACAATAAAGACAGGCTGGCCAGGTAGGTTGAACTGTGACAAATGTAATTCAAAACCTGAAAAGTGTGAAGTGATGCGTTTTGGGAGGATAACAAGGCAGTGGAGTAGATGTTGAATGGTAGGATCTTAGTAAGTACAGAGGATCAGAGGGACCTTGGTGCCCTTGTCCATAGATCCTTGAAGGCATCAGGACAGATAGATAAGGTCGTTAAAATGGCATATGAGATACTTGTCTTTCTGGTCCCCTTATCTAAGGAAAGATATAATTGTATTGTAGGCAGAGAAAGTTCCCTAAATTGATATTGAGAATGGAGGTTGAGTCAGTTAGTCTTTTATTCATTGGAGTTTAGAAGAGTGAGAAGAGACCTTATTGAAACATCATTTTCTTAGAGTGCTTGAAAGGGTGGATGCAATACGGTTGTTTCCCCAATGGGAGAGTTGAGGACCAGAGATCATGATCTCAGAATAAGGAATTGTCCATTTAAGGCAGAGATGGAGGATCTTTTCCTCTTGGAGAGTTATGATTCTGTGCATTTTTTTATCACAAAGGGCTGGCAAAGCTGGCCAAAGTTGACAGTCTTTTAATCAGTAAGGAAATCAAGGACTATTAGGAAAAGACAAGAAAGTGGAGTTGAGGATTATCAGATGAAGTCATAGAGTTATGCAGCACAGAAAAAGACCCTTTGGTCCAACTCATCCATGCTGACTAGATATTTTAAATTAATCTAGTCCCATTTTCCAACGTTTGGCCCATAACCCTCTAAACCCTTCCTATTTATATACCCATCTAGATGCCTTTTAAATGTTGTAATTGTACCAACCTCCATCACTTCCTCTGACAGCTCATTCCATGTATGCAGCACCATCTGTGTGAAAATGTTACCTGTTAGGTCCATTTTAAATCTTTCTCTTCTGACCTTAAACCTATGCCCTCTAGTTTTGGACTCCCCACCTCAGGAAAAAGCTTAGATTATTCACCCTTTCAAAGCCCGTCATGATTTTATAAACCTCTACAGGGTCACCTCTCAGCCTCTGACATTCCAGGGAAAATAGCCCCAGCCAATTCATCCTCTTCCCACAGCTCAAACTCTCCAACTCCAGCAACATCCTTGTAAATGTTTTCTGAACCCTTTCAAGTTTCACAACATCTTTTCTTTAGCAGGGAGACCAGAATTCTAAAAGTGGCCTAACCAATGTCCTGTACAGCTGCAGCATGATCTCCCAACTCCTATATTCAATGCATTCATTAATAAAGACAAGCATAATAAATGCCTTCTTCACTATCCTGTCTACTTGGGACTCCACTTTAAAGGAAATATAAACCTGCACTCTAAGGTGTCTTTGTTCAACAACACTCCCCAGGACCTTACCATTAAGTGTATAAGTCCTGCCCTGATTTGCCTTTCCAAAATGCAGCACCTCACTTTTATCATAATTAAACCCCATCTGCCATTCCTTGGCCAGTTGGCCCATTTGATCAATATCCCATTGTACTCTAAGGTAACCTTCTTCACTGTCTACTACACCTCCAATGTTTGTGAAATCTGCAAACTTACTAATCTTACCTCCTTAGTTCATATCCAAATTGTTTATGTAAATGATAAAAAGCAGTGGACCCAGAACTGATCCTTGTGGCACACCACTGGTCACAAGCCTCCAATTTGGAAAGCAACCCTCCACTGTCACCCTCTTTTTTCCTACCTTTGAGCCAGTTCTGTGACCAAGTGGTTGTGCAGGTTCTTCACCTCCTGTTCCCCATCCAATGTTCCTCCACATGCTGTTGCCAGTCTGCCATCCGTCCCTTTTGCTGACACTTCCGCTCTTTCAGGCAACCGAACCTAGATGCGGACCCGGATCCTTGCCCATGAGCTAATAAGTTGCAGATAGCCTAAACTATTGACATTCTGGGGTTTGGATTTGACCAGAAGCTAATTGGACCACCTACATAAATACTGTGGCTCCAAGTGCAGGTCAGGACTGAGAACTCTGTGATGAGAAGTCACCGTCTGACCCCCCACAAAGCCTGTATTCCATATGACCTAACCTTTCTAACCAGTCTACCATGAGAACCCCTCTCAAATGCCTTAGTGAAGTCCATATAGATCATGTCCACCACTCTACTCTCATCAATCCTTTTTGTTACTTCCTCAAAGAATTCAAGTTAGTGAGTCAGGATTTCCCACGTACAAAGCCATGTTAACTATCCCAAATCAATCCTTGCCTTTCCAAATACATGTAAATCCCATCCGATAGGATTTCCCCCAACAACTTGCCCATCACCTAGATCACACTCACCACTTACCTTTCTTAAATAGTGGTACCACTTTAGCCAACCTCCAATTTTCTGGCACCTCACCTGTGGCTATCAATAATAAAAATTCAGCCATGATCTAATTGAATGGCAGATTGGAGTCAATGGACCAATGGGTATATTTACGATCCTTTGTCTTATGGTCTTCCTTTACTTCCTATCTTTATATCATCATTAGATTTAGTAGACATACATTTAGTGCCTTCATTGATGTCATTCAGATCAAGAATCTAGTACTAATCCCTGTGACATTCTACTGGTTTTACCTTGATAACCCAAACCCACTTATCCCAATTCCTTGCTTCCTATTAGCTAACCAATCCTGTCGCAAATATAGTTATAAAGCAACAGTTACTCAGTGACAAACTGCTCACTGACTCTCAATTTGGGTTCTGGCAGGGCTACTTCACTGCTAATCATTTTACTGTCTTAATCCAAAACATGACTAAAGACCTGTATTCCAGACTAGAGGTAAGAGTGACCATCTTTAGCATCAGTACAGTATTTAACCAAGTATAACATGAAGAATCCATAGCAAAACTGGAGCCAATAGGAACCAGGGGGAGCTCTCCACTGATTGTTGTGGCTCTTGGAAACCAATAATGTCAACCTTAGGTTATCAATGCAAGAGTCCCTCGGCATAGGTACGCAAAGTGTCGCCAAGCTCCAGTGTCATCTTGAAACATTGAATAAAATGCAAGATTTTACTGCAATAGCAGGCATCTTTCTCTCTTATCTTATTCCTCCTCCGCTGCTATTCCAGTCATTGCTTGTCATCAGGTGCAGTCTCTAAAACAGGCTTCTGAATCTCTGTAATGGGATTTGGGGTCTCAGTTATGCGCCTCCACTACCATCACTCCAGTGACTGCTGTGTCCAAGTTGAACCATGGGCCTGGGATTGCGCAGGTTCTGTACCTCCTGTTCCCCATCCAATGTTCCTCTACACACTGTTGCCGGTCTGCCTTTTGCTGACACTTCCGCTCTTTCAGGCAACCGGACCTAGCTGCGGACCTGGACCCTTGGCCCATGTGCCAATAAGTTGCAGAGAGCCTCCACTGTTGACATTCTGGGGTTTGGATTTGACCAGAAGCTAATTAAACCAGCTACATAAATACTGTGGCTACAAGTACAGGTCAAGACTGAGAACTCTGTGATGAGAAATCACCGTCTGACCCCCCACAAAGCCTGTTCACAAATTATAAGTCAGGAAAGTGATGAAATATTGTATATTTGCTCAAATAGGTGAGTGCAACTCCAACAATATTCAATGAGCTCAACATCAGCCAGGACACAACGCACCACATAGTTGGCACCCTAACCATTATCTTCAACATTTATTTGCTTCATCATTAACGCCTAGTGGCAACAAGTTGCACCATATTCAAGATGCAGTGCAGCAGCTCACCAACTCAGCAACGTCCCAACCCACAACCTCTACCACTTCGAAAAAACAATGACAACTGCTGAGTGGGAATGCCAAATCCTGACCTGGAACTGTTTCATCATCCCTTCAATGTTACTGGGTCAAAATCCCAGAACTCCCTTAATAGCATTGTGAATGTAGCTACACCTACACAGGAAGGGGAAATCATGCCTGACAAATTTATTAGAATTCTCAGAGGAAGTAACCAATAGATAGATTAATAAGAAGAAGTGCCTGCAATAGATTTGGATTCTCATACAGCATTGGATAAGGTACCACACTTCAGGCTACTAATAAGGTCAGAAACTGTGGTGTTTTAGGTAGTATATTAGCATGAATAAATAATTGGTTAACTAATAGAAGACAGAGAGTTGAAATAAGGGGGCCATTTTCAGGATGGCAACCTTTGACTAGTGGCATGTAACAGGGATCAAAATAATTTCCTATATCTTAATGATTTGGATGAGGAAAGCGAATGTACTATACCAAGTTTGCTGACGACATGAAAATAGATGGGAAGGCCAGTAGTGAGGATGACACAAGAGTTGACAGAGAGATGTAGACAGGTTAAATGAGTGGATAGAAACCTTGGCAGGTTGAATATAATGTGGGAAAATGTGTGGTTGTGCATCTTATCAGGAGAATAGAGTTGAATATGATTTAAATGGAAAAAGGCTATGGAAGGCTGCAAAATAAAGGGAATTGGGAGTCCTCATGCATCCAATTCAAAATGCTCACACATGAGTTAAACCTTCCAAGGGAATGGAGTGGACAAGTAGAGAAGTCTTGCTAAAACTATATAAGGCACTAGGCAGACCACATCTGGAATATTGTGCACAGTTTTGGGCCACTTACCTAAGCAATGATATGCTGTCATTGGTGACAGGCCAAAGGAGAACAACTGGGTATGGAGTGACTATTTTGTGAGAAAAGGTCAGTTAGGTTGAGCCTGCAGTCATTGGACCTCGGAAGAATGAAAGGTGACCTCATTGAAACATCTCAGATTCTTAGGGGACTTGACAAATTCGATGGGGAAATGTTTTTTTTCCATTTGTGGGAAATCTAGGACCTAGGGCATAATTTCTGAATAAGAGGTTGCCCTTTTAAGACAGAGATGAGAAGGGATTTCTTCTCTCAGACAGGAGTGAATATGTGGAATTCTTTACCACAGAGAGCTGTTGAAGCTGGGTCATTAAAACAACAATGTAAGAACTAGGAGCAGGTGTAGGCAATTCTGCCCCTCGAGCATTCTCCACCATTTAATATGATCATTGCTGATCTTATCTAGGCCTCAACTCCACTTCCCTGCCAGGTTCCCATAATCCTTTAACTCATTACTAATTAAAAATCTATTGTTTCCTCCTTAAATTCATTCTGTCTCCTGACGTCCACTGCGCTCTGGCACAATGAATTCCATTGATTGACAAACTATTTCCTCCTAATCTCTGTTTGAAATCTTCAAACCTCTTTAGCATACAATATATCTCAATTTGATCTCCTCTTATGCTTCTAAATTCTCACGAGTACAGGCTTAAACTGCTCAATCAGTCCCCTCTCTCTTTCTCTCATCTCTGGAATTAATCTCATCTGAACAGCCTCCAATGCTTCCTTAAGGGGACCAACATTGTACTTAGATGGCGTGGTGGCACAGTGGTTAGCATTGCTGCCTCTCAGTGCCAGGGATCTGGGCTTGATTCCACTCTTGTGTGGAGCTTACGCATTCTCCCCTTATCTGTGTGGGTTTCCTCCCACAGTCCAAAAATGTGCAGGTTAGATGGACTGGCCATGCTGAATTGCAGATAGTGTCGAGATTAGGGGGATTAGCCATGGGAAATGCAAGGTTATAGGGATAGGGTAACGTGTGTGGGTTTGGGTGGAATGATCTTCAGTCAGTGTGGACTTGATGGACTGAATGGTCTACTTCCACAGCGTAGGAATTCTATGAGTACTCCAGTTAGGGTCTCATTAAAGCCTTGTACAATTGCAACAACACTTCCCTGCTTTTATACTCCATTCCTGCACCGATAAAAGCCAAAATTCCATTTGTTCTCCTTATTACCTGCTGTACTAGTTTCTGTTAAGTATATTCAGGATTGGGATCCACAGATTTTTAATCAGTAGGGGTGTAGTGATTATAAGGAAATCAGCCAACTGGACCTCACAGAATGGGAGTTCCCTGATTAGGGCTACTAATCTGTTGGAATTGGGGAGTCCTGGCTGACATTTGGGTGAGTGTCACGGATACTGACACTCTGGTGCCAAACTCTGTGTAGGCAGTATTATAGTCAAGGACTGTTCACAGGTAAATAACGATTGTCTTGGTGATGGGATACTGGCCTCTATGGAGTTATCTCAAGAAGAATCAAAGGTAATAGGGAAAATGCAGGAAAGTGAGGTTGAGGAATATCAGATCACCAAAGTCTCATTCAATAGTGGAGCAGACTCAATGGGCTGACTGATCAATTGGTGCTCCTATCTCTTATGGTGTATGGTCTCAACTATCTTCCTAATAGCAGTATGGGTATGCCTATACCACATGGACTGCAGTTGTTCAAGAAAGCAGCTTACTACCACCTTCTTGCAGCAATTAAAGAACAATATCCAGACTTGGGTTGACAAGTGGTAAATAATATTCACACCACACAAGTGGCAGGCAATCACCATCTCCAACAAGAGAGAATTCAACTATGACATTCAATGGCTTTACCATCATTATCATGCCCTGCTTTTAATATCCTGAGGTTACAATTGACCAGGAGAAACTGAGGACTGCAGATACTGGAGATCAGAATCGAGAGTGTGATGCTGGAAAAACCCAGCATCTGAGGAACAGGTGAATTGATATTTTGGGCATAAGCCCTTCATCAGGAATTGACCAGGAACAATTGACCAGAAACATAGCTGGACTAGCCATAGAAATACTGTGGCTACTAGGCGACAGTGGTATTATTGCTAGACTATTAATCCAGAAAGGTAAAAATAATGACTGCAGATGCTGGAAACCAGATTCTGGATTAGTGGTGCTGGAAGAGCACAGCAGTTCAGGCAGCATCAGAAACTCAGCTAATGTTTTCAGAATCAGGTTTGAATCATACAACAGTGGATAGTGGAAACTGAATTCAATAAAACAAACCTGGCATTAAGAATCCAGTGATGATAATGAAACCCATCTGGTTCAATTACTGCCCTTCAGGAA
Organism: Chiloscyllium punctatum; assembly: GCF_047496795.1. Lineage (NCBI taxonomy): Eukaryota > Metazoa > Chordata > Chondrichthyes > Orectolobiformes > Hemiscylliidae > Chiloscyllium > Chiloscyllium punctatum. Next base: position 84,245,927 of record NC_092746.1, on the reverse strand, counting down.
AGGAAATCTACCATTCTCACATTCTGGCCTATATGTAACTTAAGACCCACATCAATCTGCTCGTGGCAAATGCATCTTTCCATGACAGTATCGGTTATGAGTGACCACCACACAGTCCTTGTGGAGATAAAATCCAGCTGTCATGTTGAGATTATCCTCCATTATTTTGTGTAGCACTATCACTGTTAAATGGGACAGACTTCAAATAGACCTACCAACTCTGAACTGGATGACAATGAGACGCTGTGGACCATCAATAGCAGCAGAATCATATTTTGACACAAGCTGCAACCTCATGGCCCAGCATATCCCACAAGCAACCATTACCATCAAGCCAGGCATCAAACCTGGTTCAATGGAGAATGGAGGAGGGCATGCCAGGAGCAGCACCAGGCATACATAAAAGTAGGGCATCAACTAGTGAAGGTACCGAACAGGACTACTTGCCAAACAGTGTAAGCAGCAAGATTTGGCAGAGCTAAGTGATCCAACAATCAATAGATCCAATCTAAGCTCTGCGGTCCTACCACATCCAATCATGAATGGTGGTCAGCAATTAAACAACTCACTGGAGGGAGAGTCTCCAGAAATATCCCCATCCTCAATGATGGAAAAGCCCATTGAAAAACAGAAGATGGAAGTATTTGTAACAATCTTCAACCAGAGGTGTTGAGTGGATGATCCATCTCAACCTCCTCCAGTAGGCCCCAGCATTATAGATACCCAGTCTTCAGCCAATTTGAATCAATCAATGTGATATCAAAAAAAAGGTTGGAGGCACTGGATACTACAAAGGCTATGGGCTCTGAAGACTTTCTGGAAATAGTACTAAAGACTTGTGCTCCAGAACTTGCTGCACCCCGAGGGGTTGTAAACTTGCATCTACCTGACAATGTAGAAAATTGCCTAGGTGTATCCTGTGCACGAAAAGAAAACCTAACCTGCCAATTACTGGCTCATTAGTCTAATCTTATTTTGTATGACACCTTGACTCTATGATTAAAGCTGTCATCAACAGTGCTATTAAACAGCACCTGCTTAGCAGCAGGTTACACCGAGGCCACTCAACCCCTGATCTCATTGCAGCCTTGGTTCAAACACAGACAAAAGAGCTGAATTCGAAAGGTGAGATGAGAGTGAAAACCTTTGACATCAAAGCAACATTTGACTAAGTGTGGCATCAAGGAGCCCTCGCAAAACTGGAATCAATGAAAATCAGGAAAACTCTCTGCTGATTGCATTCGTACCTGGCACATAGAAAGATTTTTGGTGAAAGGCAATCATCTTAGCTTCCGAACACCTCTGTAGGAGTTCTTTAGGTCATGATTCCTCCATCTTCATGCTTCACAATTACCTTCCTTCCATCATAAAGTCAGAAGTGGTATGTGAGCCAATGATTACACAATGATACTGAAGCAGTCCATGGTCAAAGGAACAAAATCTGGACAATGTCCAGACTTGGACTGACAAGTGGCAAATAATATTCACGCTATACAAATTCCAGGCAATTAACATCTCCAATAAGAGACAATCTAATCAGTCCTTCGATATTCATTGGCAATACCCTCAATACCTTGGGGGCCACCATTGACCAGAAACTCAATTGGACTGACTATATAAATACAGTGGCTACAAAAGTAGGAAAGAGGCTGGGAAAATCTGCAGTGAGTAACTCACCTCCTGACTCCTCAAAGCCTAACTACCATGTACAAGGCAAAAGATATCAGTGTGATGAATTATTCCCCACTTGTCTGATGCATGCATCACCAAGAGCACTCCATCCATGTCAAAGCAACTGCTTGACTGGCACCATATCAACAAGCATTCATTCCCATCCACCGATGCTCAGTAACAGTAGGGTACACTGTCTACAATTTGCACTATAGATATTCACCAAAGGGGCAGCACGGTGGCTCAGTGGTTAGCACTGCTGCTTCACAGCGCCAGAGACCCGGGTTCAATTCGCCCCTCGGACAACTGTCTGTGTGGAGTTTGCACGTTCTCCCCGAGTCTGCTCCGGTTTCCTCCCACAATCCAAAGATGTGCAGGTCAGGTGAATTGGCCATGCTAAATTGTAGGGGTGAATGTAGGGGAATGGGTCTGGGTGAGTTGCTCTTCGGAGGGTCGGTGTGGACTTGTTGAGTCAAAAGGCCTGTTTCCACACTGAAGGGAATCTAATCCTGAGGCAGCACCATTTCTACCTAGAAGGGCAAAGTTAGCAGATACCTGGAACCTCCACTATCTGCAAGTTCTGCTCCTGAATGGGAAGTGTATCATTAAACCCTCACTTTCGCTGGGTCATAATGCTGGAATTCTCTCCTTGACAACATTATGAGTCTACCTACAGCACATGGACTGCAGCAATTCAAGAAGGCAGTTCACCACCATCTTCTCAAGGGCAAGAAAGGATGAGTCATTATGGCTGCCCAGCAGTAACAAAAATGTAAATAATGTGATGTATTCCAAGTGTTCTGGAATCTGTGTTCAAATTTTTTATTTTTGTCTGGCCAATTATATTAGAAAATGAAACCTCTGATGGAACATTATGGAAAAGAGACGAAAGTGAGGACTGCAGATGCTGGAGATCAGACTCAAGATTAGATTGGTGCTGGAAAAGCACAGCAGGTCAGGCAGCATCCAAGGAGCAGGGAAATCAACGTTTCGGGCAAAAGCTCTTCATCAGGAATGAGGCTGGGAGCCTCCAGGGTGGAGAGATAAATGGGAGGGGGGTGGGGCTGGGGAGAAGGTAGCTAAGGTGGATGGAGGTGGGGATGAAAATGATAGGTTGGAGAGGAGGGTGGAGCAGACAGGTGGGAAGGAAGATTGACAGGTGGGACAGGTCGGGAGGATGTTGCTGAGCTAGAAGGTTGGAACTGGGATGAGGTGGGGGGAGGGGAAATGAGGAAACTGGTGAAGTTCACATTGATGCCCTTGGGTTGAAGTGTTCCAAGGTGGAAGATGAGGTATTCCTCCTCCAGGAGTGGCGGTGGAGGAGGCCCAGGACCTGCATGTCCTCAGCAGAGTGTGAGGGGGAGTTAGAATGTTTAGTCACGGGATGGTAGGGTTGATTGGTGCGGGTGTCACGGGGATGTTCCCTAAAGCGCTCTGCGAGGTGGCGCCCAGTCTCCTCAATGTAAAGGAGACCGTATCGGGAGTAATGGATACAATAAATGACATTGGTGGATGTGCAGGTGCATTATGGAAAATAACCAGTTGTAATGTAGTTCAGCCATATGCAGAAATACTGACTGGTTTACCTCAAATTTTTCTCTAATGTATTAGTAACAATTTAAAATTTTCAATATTAGGGTACAAAGTGAATTTTTTTGCCACATCAGATCTCATATTGTTGACATTGCTTCTAAGAAAAATGTGAAGGTAAGATGTTGCAAAAGGTCCACAAATAATGAATTCATGAAATGATGACTACATGCAGCTGGTTCAAGTGACAAAGTGACATGATATTTATCTTTAAATATTGCATTTAAGTCAAAGCACTGCACAACAGGAAGGTCATTGTACAAACTGTAAAGCACTTTGTCTTTATTCAGTGCAAGTGAGATCTCTACAGCACACGTTTTGCTACACAAGAGTATTGATTTGCTATGTTAGATTTGTTAAATTGCAACCAAGAGATTCTGCTGATAAAGAGGAAGAAATAACTACACTGTGAATAATGTTTGCCAGTGTTGCTGACAGCATAATTAACTGAGGAAATTCTTATATTGACAAGTAATTAATTAATTTCTTGTATTCAACTTAACTTATTTTTTTTAAATTGTGATCTTTGATTCTGATCTGCACCTTTTCATTAAATATTTACATACTCTTTCACAAATTTCCAACTTTAATTCATGCCAGAACTTATAGTTTCAAAGTTTTAGGGTCTGACAGAATGCATCTCTTCATAGGTGTACGCATGATCATTGTTAGAACTGCCCATTCAACTCAATCCCTTCACATAGCTCAATTCTCTCATATCAAAAATCTATCCAGTATAATATTGTTGACCCTCTTATAAGACAAATGTATCCTACAATTTTTAAGTAGGCCAAATTGCCATAGAGTCTGATCTCTATAATGTATAGTATAATTACAGCAAAATGTCATTACTCTTACATTTATTATGATCCCAGATCAGACCATTATGTCTCAGTTTTGATGTGGTTAGGGACATATAGCATTTACTTTTGAAGTAGGCAGAAGGTGGAATCTAGGGGACTTATTAAGAGAACAAAACATAAGATTCCAAGGTTTTGAACTAATGTTAGAAGGTTACGATATAACTTAGAACTATAACACAATCTACAATATATGTGTAACTTACTTCTAATGTGAACATGGGTAATGTACAAACAACGAGCAGCACACATCAAATAGTAAATGCAATCAAGCTATGTCTCACTTATGTCTCAACAACTCCCTCAAACTTAATGACATGATGAATCATCAAATCTGATTAAACTTCACAAGCTATAACAGTTCTTCACTTGCTGATCTGGTCTTGAAACTTTCTTTCAAAACATTCTGTCATAGATTGCCTCAACAATTGTTCCAGTTCAAGTCAATCACCCTCTTGTCCTGGGTTCATGTTTCCCTAGATTCTGAAACTGCATCCATTATTTATTCACTGACACAACTCCAGTTTTTCATCAATGGCCAGATTCACCAAGCTTATCTTTGAGATAACGAGAATCCAGAGAAAGTATATTCCTGTTAGGGTGAAAGGAAAGGCTGGTAGGTATAGGGAATGCTGGGTGACTAAAGAAATTGAGGGTTTGGTTAAGAAAAAGAAGGAAGCATATGTCAGGTATAGACAGGATAGATCGAGTGAACCCTTAGAAGAGTATAAAGGAAGTAGGAGTATACTTAAGAGGGAAATCAGGAGGGCAAAAAGGGGACATGAGATAGCTTTGGCAAAGAAAATTAAGTAGAATCCAAAGAGTTTTTACAAATACATAAAGGACAAAAGGGTAACTAGGGAGAGAATAGGGCCCCTCAAAGATCAGAAAGGTGGCCTTTGTGTGGAGCCACAGAAAATGGGGGAGATACTAAATGTGTATTTTGCATCAGTATTTACTGTGGAAAAGGATATGGAAGATATAGACTGTAGGGAAATAGATGGTGACATCTTGCAAAATGTCCAGATTACAGAGGAGGAAGTGCTGGATGTCTTGAAATGGGTAAAGGTGGATAAATCCCCAGGACCTGATCAGGTGTACCCTAGAACTCTGTGGGAAGCTAGGGAAGTGACTGCTGGGCCTCTTGCTGAGATATTTGTATAATTGGTAGTCACAGGTGAGGTGACGGAAGACTGGAGGTTGGCTAAAGTGGTGCCACTGTTTAAGAAGGGTGGCAAGGACAAGCCATGGAACTACAGACCAATGAGCCTGACATCGGTGGTGGGCAAGTTGTTGGAAGGAATCCTGAGGGACAGGATGTACATCTATTTGGAAAGGCAAGGACTGATTAGAGGTAGTCAATATGGCTTTGTGCATGGGAAATCATGTCTCACAAACTTGATTGAGTTTTTTGAGGAAGTAACGAAGAGGATTGATGAGGGCAGAGCGGTAGATGTGATCTATATGGACTTCAGTAAGGCATTCGACAAGGTTCCCCATGGGAGACAGATTAGCAAGGTTAAATCTCACAGAAGAACTATCCATTTGGATACAGAACTGGCTCAAAGGTAGAAGACAGAGGGTGGTGGTGGAGGGTTGTTTTTCAGACTGGAGGCCTGTGACCAGTGGAGTGCCACAAGGATCGGTGCTGGGTCCTCTACTTTTTGTCATTTACATAAATGATTTGTATGCGAGCATAAGAGGTACAGTGGAGTTGTAGTGGACAGCGAAGAAGATTACCTCAGATTACAACAGGATCTTGACCAGATGGGCCAATGGGCTGAGAAGTTGCAGATGGAGTTTAATTCAGATAAATGCAAGTTGCTGCATTTTGGGAAAGCAAATCTTAGCAGGACTTATACACTTAATGGTAAGGTCCTAGGGAGTGTTGCTGAACAAAGAGACCTTGGAGTGCAGGTTCATAATTCCTTGAAAGTGGAGTCGCAGATAGATAGGATGGTGAAGGAGGCGTTTGGTATGCTTTCCTTTATTGGTCAGAGTATTGAGTGCAGGAGTTGGGAGGTCATGTTGCGGCTGTCCAGGACATTGGTTAGGCCACTGTTGGAATATTGCACGCAATTCTGGTCTCCTTCCTATCGGAAAGATGTTGTGAAACTTGAAAGGGTTCAGAAAAGATTTACAAGGATGTTGTCAGGGTTGGAGGATTTGAGCTATGGGGATAGGCTGAACAGGCTGGGGCTATTTTCCCTGAGGCTTATAGAGGTTTACAAAATTATGAGGGCCATGGATAGGGTAAATAGACAAAGTATTTTCCCTGGGGTGGGGGAGTCCAGTACTAGAGGGCATAGGTTTAGGGTAAGAGGAGAAAGATATCAAAGCGATCTAAGGTCACGCAGAGAGTGGTACATGTATGGAATGAACTGCCAGAGGAAGTGGTGGAGGCTGGTACAATTTCAACATTTAAGAGGCATTTGGATGGGTATATGAATAGGAAGGGTTTGGAGGGATATGCGCCAGGTGCTGGCAGGTGGGACTAGATTGGGTTGGGATACTGGTCGGCATGGACAGATTGGACCGAAGGATCTGTTTCCATGCTGTACATCTCTATAACTCTATGACTCTGTGTTTTCCTTGAACTCTAATCTTGGGCAGTTGCATCAAGCAAATACTGCATGAGCATTTATTAATCTCCATTGCACAGAAGATTTAATGTTTGCGTCATCTATGTTCCTCATGACTTGCTCTACAGCCACTTTTGTGACCATCCCACTTTTGCAGCTGCCCATGACTGCTTCTGATTTCTGACTCCAATTTGGTTCTTCTATTTCACTAAGTTACTTCTCCATTTGCTGTCTGAATTCCCCCTGCATTTGCATATCTTTGCACAGTCACTATAGTATCTGATATTCTGTCTACCTCTTGTTTTCTGTCATTTTCTTTTAATTGCAGTCTATTGCTGGTGGTTAGGACCTCACTGGAAAAAAAACGTTGTAGTTCTTTGCTTCCTTCACGTGCCCTTCTTGACCCATGATATAATCCAGTTGGGTTTTTCAATCATCACAGTTGTAGGTTTAAGGGCAGTTTCTCAGTTTTTGCAACCAGATATTTAATTTTCCAGTTTGTGTGACAACACAAACTCCAGGATCGTGATACGTTCCTCCTTTTCTGCAAAATAATGTCCATTATGCAGAAATTGTATCCCATGGTTTCTCTTTCCCATGTCAGTTTTAGCCACCAGCCACCACAATCCCATCATTGATCGATGCTTTAAAAATATGTAATTGACCTGTTCCCAAAATTTTTCATTAAAATAACCAGTTCTTGAACATCCACTTTATAAAGCCTATAAAAACACAGCGATCTGTTAACATTGTCAATCTTCCATTCCCAAAGACAGTTATCCAATTGTGAATTATAAGTTGCTAAGCATTCCCAGAAATAGGAACATAGGAGTAGGAGTAGGCCATCTCATCCTTCAAGTCTGTTCCACCATTCAATATGACCACGGCTGATCATCCAACTCAGTATCCTATCCGTATCTTTTGATCCCTTTAAACCGAAGAAATATATCTACCTCCTTCTTAAAAACATTCAATAATTTGGCCTCAACCTCTTTCTGTGTAGTGAATTCTCCTCATCTCTGTCCTAAATGACCAACTCCTCATCCATACATTTGTGACCACCCCTGGTTCCAGACTACTCACTCATGGAAATTATCTTTTTAGATTTTATGGATTTTTATGAGAGCTCTGCCTAATTCATCTAAACTCAAGTGAATACACTAACCAATCAAGTCTGTCTTCATATGGAGACCGTCAACCTTCTTTGCACTCCCTCTGTAGCTAGAACATTCTTCCTTAGGTAAGGAGTGTAAAACTACACACCATACTATGGGTCTGGTCTTATCAATGCCCTGCACAGTTATAGCAAGACATCCCTATTCCTGTGCTATGAAGGACAATTTACCATTTGCCTTCTTCACCACCTGCTGCACCTACATAGTCACTTTCTGCAACTGCTGTACGAAGAACACCCAGATCTTGTTGCACTCCGCCCTTTCCCAATCTTTTGCTATTCACATAATAATCTGCTTTCCTGGATTTGTTACCAAAGTGTTCTACTTTGGTATTTTACCTAAGTTTGTTACCTTATATCTTTTCCACATAATAGTTCATCTGTCATGTACAAAGAAAGAAACAAAGACAATTTACAGCCCAAGAACAGGTCCTTCGGCCCTTCAAACCTGAGCCGATCCAAATGTACTGTCTAAACCTGTCAGTCAATTCCTAAGCATTTGCTCCCCACCTACTCATGCATCTGTCCAGACGCATCTTAAATGAATCTACCATGCCTGCCTCGACCACCTCTGCTGGCAATGCGTTTCAAACGCCCACCACCCTCTGTGTGAAGTATTTGCCACATGTATCCCTCTTAAACTTTCCACCTCTCACCTTGAAAGCATGACCTCTTGTTATTGAATCCTTCACCCTGGGAAAAAGCTTGTCTCTATCCATCCTGACTATACCCTTCATGATTTTGTAAACCTCAATCAGGTCCCTCCTCAATCTCTTTTTTTCTAGTAAAAATAAACCTAACCTACTCAACCTCTCTTCATAGTTAGCACCTTCCATACCAGTCAACATCCTTGTAAACCTTCTCTGCACCCTCTCCAAAGCGTCCACATCCTTTTGGTAATGTGGCGACGAGAACTGTACACAATATTCTAAATGCGGCCAAACCAATGTCTTGTACAATTTTAACATGACTTGCCAGCTCTTATACTCAACACCCCGTCCAATGAAGGCAAGCATACCAAATGCTTTCTTGATCACTCTATCCACCTGTGCAGCAACCTTCAGGGTACAATGGACCTGCACTCCCAGATCTCTCTGCCCATCAACTTTTCCCAAGGCTCTTCCATTCATTGTATAATTCACTCTAGAATTAGACTTGCCTAAATGCATCACATCACATTTGTCTGGATTGAAAGCCATCTGCCACTTTTCTGCCCAACTCTTCAATCTATCTATATCCTCCTGCATTCTCTGATAGTCCCTTATGCTTTCTGCTACTCCACCAATCTTTGTGTCATCTGCAAACTTGCTGATCATACCAACAGTGCCCTCTTCTAGATCAATTATGTGTATTACAAACAACATTGGACCCAATACTGACCCCTGTGGAACATCACTGGTCACCTTTTTCCATTTCATGAAATGGTCACCATTTCAAGAAACTCCCTTCAACTACTACTCTCTGTCTCCTGTTGCTCAACTAGTTCTTTGTCCACCTAACTAGAACACCCTGCATACCATGTGACTTCACTATCTCCATTAGTCTACAATGGGGAACCTTATCAAATGCCTTACTAAAGTTCATGTAAATGACATCAACAGCCCTTCCTTCATCTAACAACTTGGTCACTTCCTCAAAGAACTCTATTAAGTTGGTAAGGCACGATCTCCCCCGCACAAAACCATGTTGCCTATCACTGATAAGCTCATTCTTTTCTCAATATAAATAGATCCTATCTCTTAGTACCCTCTCCAGCAACTTCCCCACCGCCAATGTCAGGCTCATTGGTCTGTAGTTACCCAGAATATCCCTATTACCCTTCTTATACAGAAGGACAACATAAGCTACCCTCCAGTCCTCCGGCACCTCACCTGTATTTAAGGATGCCCTAAAGATATCTGTCAGGGCCCCAGCGATTTCCTCTCTCACCTCCCTCAGCAACCTAGAATAGATCCCATCTGGTCCTGGGGATTTGTCCACCTTAATAACCTCTAGCACACCAAACACATCTTCCCTACTTATGCCAACATGATCCAAACTAATCAAACTTCTATCTCTAATCTCCAGATTCATCATGTTCCTCTCCTCAGTGAACACTGCTGCAAAGTAATCATTCAGAATCTCACCCATTCTCTCAGGTTCAGCACACAGCCTTCCTTCATTATCTTTTAGTGGACCAATCCTTTCTCTAGTTACCCACTTGCTTTTTATATCAGGATAAAATACTTTGGGATTTTCCTTAATTCTGCTTGCTAAAGCTACTTCATGACCCCTTTTCGCCCACTTGATTCCTTGTTCCGATGTTCCTCCAGGGCCCGTTCTGTTCTTAGCTGCATAGATCTTATATACACTTCCCTTTTCCTCTTGGCTAGTCGTACAATTTCTGCTGTCATCCATGGTTCACGAATCTTGCCCTTCCTATCCCTTTGCCTTCAATGGGACATGCCTATCCTGCACTATCTTCAACCTATCTTTGAAAGCCTCCCACATCTCAAATGAGGACTTCCCTTCAAATAGCTGTGTTCAATCACAATTTCCCAGCTCCTGCCTAATTTTGGTATAATTGGCTTTGGCCCAGTTTAGTACTCTTCCCTGAGGACTACTATCATCTTTATCTACGAGTATTCTAAAGCATACAGAATTGTGGTCAATGTTCCCAAAGAAATCCCCCACTGCAACATCTACCACTTGTCCTGGCTCGTTCCCCAGTACCAGGTCCAATATGGCCCATTCCCTCATAGGACTACTGATATACTGCTCTAGAAAACTCCCCTGGACGCTTTGTACAAATTCTACTCCATCCAGAACTCTGACGCTAAGTGTATCCCAGTTAATGTTGGGAAAATTAAAATCTCCCATCACCACTACCCTATTCATCTATTCATAATCTGTTTACCTATTTGTTCTTCTACCTCATGCTCACTATTGGAAGGTCTGTAATACAGCCCAATAATGTAACTGCACCCTTCTTATTTCTCAGCTCCACCCATAATGCCTCACTACCCAAGACCGCCACAGTGTCCTCCTTTAGCACAGCCGTGATATTGTCCCTGCCCAGCAATGCAACTCCACCCCCTCTTTTACTTCCCTCCCTGTCCTGTCTGAAGCATCTATATCCTGGAACAGTTAGTTGCCAATCATCATGCCCTTCCTTCAACCAAGTCTCTGTTATGGCAATAATGTCTTACACCCAGGCACCAATCCAAGCCCTAAGTTCATCTGCCTTACACACTATACACCTTGTATTAAAGTTGATGCATTTCAGGCCACCAGTTCTTTTGTGCTCACCTGCTCTCTGCCTATTCTTCCCTTTATTAATGTTATCTTCATAATTCTTACAGTCTCCAGTCTCCACCACAGTGCCTACTTGTTTTCTCTTCTGGTTCCCAGTCCCCTGCCACATTAGTTTAAAATGTCCCCAACAGCAGTAGCAAAAACTCCTCCAAGGACATTGGTTCTGGTCTGGTTCTGATGTAGACCGTTCCTTTTGTAATAGTCCCACCTTCCCCAGAACCGGTCCCAATGTCCAACAAATCTGAACCCCTCCCTCCTACACCATCTCTCAAGCCACGTGTTCATCCTGCCTATTTTTTCATTTCTACGCTGGCTAGCATGTGGCACTGGTAATAATCCTGAGATCACTACCTTTGAGGTCCTCCCATTTAACTTCTCTCCTAGCTCCCTGAATTCTTTCAGGACCTCATCTCGCTTTCTACTATTATCATTGGTGCCTATATGCACCAAGACAACTGGCTGTTCACCCTCCCCTTTTAGAATGCTCTGCAGCCGATCGGTGACATCCCTGACCCGAGCACCTGGGAGGCAACATACCATCCGGGAGTCTCGTTTTCAGCCACTGAACCGCCTATCTACTCCCCTCACAATAGAATCCCCTATGACTATGGCCCAACGAGTCTTTTTCCCGCCCTTCTGAACAGCAGTGCCCGCCACACTGCCATGATCTTCACAACTGCTGCCCTCCCCTGGTGAGCCATCTCCCCCAACAGTATTCAAAACGGTATACCTGTTTTGGAGGGAGATGACCGCAGGGAACACCTGCACTACCTTCCTACTCTTTTTCTGTCTTTTGGTCACCCATTCACTTTTTCCCTCAGCAATCCTAACCTGCGGTGTGACCAGTTCACTAAAAGTGCTATCCACGACCTCCTCAGCATCGTGGATGCTCCACAATGAGTCCATCCACAGCTCCAGAGCTGTCATGTGGTCAAACAACAGCTGCAGCTGGACACACTTCTTCCAAGTGTAAGAGTCAGGAATGTCAGACACGTTCCTAAGCTCCCACATCAAGCAAGAGGCACATGCCACAGGTCTGAGGTCCCTGCCATTGTAAACTTAGCTTTATATGAACTAACTGAAACCAAACAATGCACTTAACTAAATGAAAAAGAAATATAAGAAATAAAAGCCTTACCTTACAGGGTCTTTTTCTTCTGGTTAGAGGAGTTTGGGGGTGGCGGGGGGGCTGGGGGGAGCGGAAGAGAGATACTACACGTGTAGTATCTCAGTTTTGGCCACTGCCCAAATATATATTAACCCCTTATCTTCCCGGCAACCTTCGCTTCACTCCTCACCGCTCTGGCAAAATGGAGGCCCGACTCCCAAGGTAAGTCCCTTTATATGCAGGAAAACTTATCCTTCCCGGCAGCCTTCGCTTCACTCCTCCTTCTCTCCTTGCCACTCTGGCAAAATGGAAGCCTGACTCCCAAGGTAAGTCCCTTTTTATGTGGGAAAACTTACCCTTCCCGGCAACCTTTGCTTCACTCCTCCTTCTCTCCATGCCACTCTGGCAAAATGGAGGTCCGACTCCCGAGGTAAGTCCCTTTTTATGTGGGAAAACCTACCCTTCCTGGCAGCCTTCGCTTCACTCCTTGACGCTCTGGTAAAATGGAAGCCTGACTCCCGAGGTAAGTCCCTTTTTATGCGGGAAAACTTACCTTTCCCGGCAACCTTCGCTTCACTCCTCTTTCTCTCCTCGCCGCTCTGGCAAAATGGAGCTCAATTACTTGTCCAAATCACAGTGAAATTTCCCTAGGAGCAAATTTCTGCAGATACTAGAAGCTGTACTGAAAACAACAAATGCTGCAGATCACAGCCGGTTAGACAACATCCATGGATTGACAGCAAGCTAATGTTTTGAGTCTATATTACCCTTCATCAGAGCTGAAGTGAAGTGTGGAAGGCACAGTATTTATTCTATAACTGGGAGTGTTTGGCAGTGTTGGGTGCAGAGTGCTAGTTGAGAAAGGATGTTAATGATTCAGATTAAGCGATCGGAATGTGAGAATGGCAGAAGAATGGTGTGTCTAACTGCCAGACTGGAAAGAGAAGACAGTCCCACTGGGGTGGGGTGTGGTGGTGGTGGTGCTGTGGGGGTGGTTGTAGAGAGTACATTGTGACAGAGAATGTAACAAACAAAGCTGCAAGAAAGGGAAGAAATGGGAGTTTGTTCACAATTTGAAGGTGTTGAACTCAATAATTATTAGGTCCAGAGGGCTGTAAGGTACGTATTCTGAAGATGAGATGTTGTTCCTTCAGTTTGCACTGTGACTAACTGGAGCACTGCAGCATGTCGAGGAAAGAGCAGTGAGCATGTGAACAGAACATTGTGTTGAAATGACTGGCTATGGGATGATCAGGGTCATGCTTACACACAGACATGAGGTGTTCTGCAAAGTGTTCACCTAGTCATTGTTTGATTTCTTCAATATAGAGTCAGCCACATTGTGTGCAATGAATGCAAAACACAAGACTGGAGGAGGTACAGGTGAATTGCTGCTTCACCTGAAAAAACTGTTGAGGCCCTTGGATGGTGAGCAGGAAAGAGGTGAAGGGGCATGTGTTGCACCTTCTGTGGTTACATGGGAAGGTGCCGTGGGAAAGTGGTGTATTATTGGTGGTTGTGGAATGAACTAGGGTGTCCAGAGGGATCGATCCCTGTGAAAAGCAGATAGGGGAATGAGAGGAAGATGGGTTTGGTGGTGGTAACCTGTTGGAATTGTCTGAAATGGTGGAGAATGATCCCTTGAATGCAGAAGCTGGTGGAATGAAGACAGAACAAGTGGGACCTGATCATGCTGTTGTGAATGATGGGAAGGGGCAAGGGCAGAAGCACGGGTGATAGATCAGATGGGGTTGAGGGTTCTATCAACCACAGTGGGCAGGAAACTGCATTTATGGAAAAAGCAAGTCATATCAGCAGCACTGTTTTGGAAGGTGACATCATGCAAACCGATGTGACGTAGGTGAAGGAATTGGGAGAATGGGATGGAGTCCTTGCAGGACGTGCAATGCAAAGAGTTATACTGAAACTTCCCTACATCCTCCTTATCGCATATGCTCACTCAGCTTTATGGCATCTACAGATTTGATATGATATTATTCATAATGTAATTCCACTGAGCAATTGTATAACCAAACCCTCTTCAGGTAACTCTGGTAAAGCTTTAAACAAAGCTGGAAACTCTTACAGCTACCAAAGCTTTGAACTATTCAGACATATGACTGAGCTGAACTTCAAAGACAAAATCTAAGCGATGAGAACATTTCAAAACATTTGATCTGGATTGTACTACTGTAAAAAATTATTAAACACTTTATTTAGTCAGTCATGCACTATAATGAATCTGAAGACTTTTCTACTATCACAATACTTCCCATTGCCTTGACAGCTTGTCAGATGCCAGAAGTGACAATCTGGCAACTACAATATTTGATAGCCTCTTCTTTTTTAAAAACAAAGCCTATCACTAGTCCTGAGCTCCTTGCCTTATTGGAGGTGACATTGGAGGGGGAGCGAGAAAGCTTTCAAGAAAGGGATCGTAGTGGAAAAAATAACCTACATTTATCTCTGCCTTTCACAATGATCCCTTTTGATCTTCACTTTTGGAAAAGGATTCTTCCCAGAAATCAGGCCTTGAAGGGGGTGGAGACTAGAGGAAGGCTTTTAGCTAAGCCATGGGGCTGTTTGTGATTTTCTGTTCCATAGTGAAAACGACGGAAGAAGGAATTGAAAGCTGTGTACTTAAAGCTATTCTAAAGTCAGATGTTTCAGTCAGGTGACCAGGATTCCTGGATGTGAGTTCACTTAATGATATATTTTTGATGCATGTGGTCAAAACTATTGTTCAGAATTGGCTGAGGTGGTCATCTTGTCTGTAGTGTTTTTGTGTTGGTTTGACTGGACTATTTACACAAGAAGCGAGGTACCTGGAGAGTAACAGGTTAGGTTTTATTCACTGGACATTTCTGGAAAGCATATTCTGTGGCTAAAAGCATTCATTTTAAGCCCAGAAAGTTCAATTTTAAAAGTAATCTTCGCAAGATAATATAGTTTATAAATGTACAAACTCTCTTCATGCCCTACTGGATGTGAACACTTATCTCAAAACACTACTTTATGAAATTTCGTTCATATTTATATAACTTTGACAGTCAGTTACTTCAGTACCCCCGGATGATTTTCTGTCCTCTATCCTCCATAAGCTAAATTGCATTATTGACACAGTTGCCCCATTCTTACATGATACCAATCTCTAGTCACCCATGACCTAATTTTATTGGTTACTTTTCAATCTATCAAGTCTAAAATTTTGAATTCTCACATTTGTTTTTAAATCACTCTCTGAAGGAACTGGAAGGCATTTTGGTCAGAGCAGTGCTATATAAGAAAATTCTAGAAATGTGTGAGATTGGCATCAACCTTTCCTAAACTAATATGGTCATGAAATCTCTTTGAACACCATATCCCGATCCTCAGCAGCACACCCCTGGTACTGACAATCTCTGTTAATCTAGCCACACTTGCTTTGTCAGCATGGCTAGTTAAATTGATGGTTGGCAATTCACAAAGCCAACACACCACCATTTTAATCCCACCAACTCTGGTCATATGGAAGATACTCTCTAATAAGTTTAATTAGAAGCTCAATGCAGTCAAGGCAGTCATGTTTAATCCAGCAGTGCCAGTGAAAGTCAATGGCAAGTAGAGTAATGGTCAAAAGGAGCCCAGGAAAGTTCACTTTATTTAAAGCTTTCTCTGTGTGCTCAGATAAGTGAGAGTATTCCATGAGGTCCTACAAGGAAACATGGGCCTTCTCTCCCTAAGCTTACCTTTGTTCACTCTGCCAATTTACCAAGTGTTACACTGGTGACCATACCTGCAATGTCTACAATAGAATTCTTAAACATTGACCTTCTCATGATTCTGCTGGAATTGAACAGGAATACAGCCTGGAGTTTCATAATGCAAGCTAGGAGTTAAAGTTGTGAGCCAGAGTTAAAATCTGGCTCGTATATTTTCTAATTTCAAGGTTCATAAGACAAATTGGAGGTCTAATAAGTGACTGCTTAATTAGACGCAGTTGAAGTTACAATTTGTCCTTATATAATTTATTTTTAGCATCTTTTGATAAAATTCAAAAAAGATAATCAGCAGAATTTTTGTTTATCTATAGAGATCATTAACAAGGTCTCGCCTTTTTTTGAAAGGAGTCGCTTTTAAGAGATAGCTGTATGTGCTAGTGTCAATTTACATTTGTGAACCATTTTTCTCATTGCTTGTTTATTTTCTGTCAACTTACCGCTGCATGTGGCTCAAATGTCACTTCTATCTTATCTGGCATAACTATAAAGGTACTGTTATAACTATAAATACTTGGTGAACAAGCTGCCAAAATTAATTTTAATATGTAAAATAAAAAAGGCTTTCAAAGGCAAATATTCTTCTAGCATTTATCATGTAACCAAAGAAAGAGTTACCATGGTGCTGCCTTAAGCTTTGATTTTTCTGAGAGGTATGCTGTGATAAGAAAATAATGCATTGGTTTTGTATTGTAACCTATGGCAAATCTGATACTGTTGCTTTTAAGAAAAACAATTCTAATATGGTACAAAGTGTTGGTATATAGCAGAACCATTTATACTAAACAAATCCTAGAATTCCAGTCAGAAGCAACAGATAGAAATCTTATTACAGCATCAGCAGTCTTCAACGTTCTCTACTTGTCAATGTGGTAGAGAAGTAGCAAGAGACATTTATTGCCTCTTTAAGGAAGAGCTTTGAAACAGTTTCACAGAGGTCAGTAGCCTGTCATCGAGTCACCCTTTATTTACACGTGACACTGGTCCGGCTTCCTCAGAGCCAGCTCTCAGAGTAAACTTTTGTTTATTTTTTAGGGACTAAATCAAAATAGAGTTGGACGGGGAAATAATACACTCCACTCCCTGCGGCGCCCAACTCTCCCTGAACAACTCCAGGGTGTTGGTGGAGATACTCCTGTTTATCTTTTTTTTATTCTTTTTTTCTCTTTTTTTCTTTTTATCCCCACACTACCGCAGTTAGGCGGTAGTGCTTATTTTTCCCCCAGCACCCATGGTGTGTGTGTGTGTGTGCAGGTGTGAGACACAGTGAGAAACATAAGGTGCACGAATCTTTATTCAATTTCCACCACCAGGAAGATAGGAAACCACCAGAGTGGCCAGTGACAAGCACTGCCCTTCACATCAAAGGGCAATGCTGTGTGATCAAAACAGTGAAGGGGAGGGTAAGGACTAAATCAAAATAGAGTTGGAGGGAGAAATGATGCACTCCACTCCCTGCGGCGCCCACCTCTCCCTGAACGACTCCAGGGTGTCGGTGGACACCGCGTGCTCCTTCTCCAAGGACACCCGGGCTCTAACGTAACCCCGGAAGAGGGGCAGGCAGTCGGCCCTAACGACCCCCTCCACGGCCCGCTGCCTGGACCTGTTGATGGCCAGTTTGGCCAGGCCCAGGAGCAGACCCACGAGGAGGTCCTCGGACCTGCCCTCCCTCCTCCGTACCGGGTGCCCGAAGATCAGGAGCGTGGGACTGAAGTGCAGCCAGAAACAGAGGAGAAGGTTTTTGAGGAAATCAAAAAGGGAGTGCAAACGCCCACACCCAATATATACATGGTCCACGGACTCCACAGCGCCACAGAACAAGCAGTTGGGCTGGGAGTCCGTGAACCACCGCAATCTGCGGTTGCAGGGGACTGCTGCGTGCAGCACCCTCCACCCCAGATCCCCGAGAGAAAGGGGGAGGACTCCCGCGTAGAGAGCCCTCCACTGGGGATCTCCACCGCCCGGTGGCAAATGGGCACGCCAAGGCGTGTCCGGACGGTGGATGAGGGAGAAGAGGTGGACGGTGTGCAGCAGCAGTCGATACAGGGCCCTCCTTTTTATGTCCCTAAAAGCAACAAAATTAAAAATCCGGAGGCGGCTCAGGTTGTGGGGCACAGGCTCCCGCGGGAAGTACGGGACCTTGGGGCCAATGTGAAATTCTGTCTGGGCCGGGGTGAGCGCGGACGGGATCCCACCGCACACCTGAGCGTCCTCCAACTGGTGCACTACGTCGGGTCCGAGCACCGCCGTTTTAAGGCGTCGGATGGCGGTGGCCACGTACCGGACGTCTACCGCTGCCCTGCTCGCTATGTCCTGCGGCAGCGTCCAGCCCAGGCCCCCGGCACCCAGCACGTCCCCGACCCTGGTCGCCCTCGCCGCCACGGCCCTCCCCTCCGACAGCCACTCGAACCCGCGAGTCCGGAGGTGCGGATTCCTGAGCAACGGCTCCCTGACGACAGCCGCTACTCCAGCCGGAGGGTAGGCGCGACGCGATTCGACCATGTTCCAGACAGTGATCAGGTCCTGGTAAAAGACAGGCAGCACCTTGAGGGCGACCTCCAAACCGTCACGGTCGACGAACAAGAGCTGCGTGTCGTAGTTGAGGTTACGCACCTGGCGGAAAAAATACATCGCCAGGGCGCACCACCTAGGAGGAGGCTCGACGTAATAAACTTTTGTTTATATCTGTCAGCCAGGGCTGTCTGATTGGACCAGGTTAATAGCCCCAGTCAGGGAACTCATATTCCATGAAGTCCATCTGGCTGACCTTGTTACAATTACTACAGGCCTATCATACCACAAGCTAATTTAGAAGTTGTAAGGCCACCTGTTTGCCTTTCACTGGAATCAGAACCGCAGGAGTGGAGGTCCTGCCCTGCAAGAGCTTATGGCCAGTTAGAAGCCAACAGTATTCAGCTGTAGCTACTGCCTGAAAAATACTTTCTTGAGTTCAAAGATTGTAGATGAGTCAGGATAAAGGTAAGTGATGTGAGATTGTAGGTTCTTGGGTTATTGTTAGTAGGGTGATGGGAGCCAGGGATGTCAGAATTAAGAGCAAAGAGTGCTTCCAGTGTGCACTAATTTCGCCCAAGAACCAGTCCCTTGATCAAATGCTGATTGCCTTTGATCAAGAGAACTGATTACTTCCCACTTCATGACAAGGAGCCTGTGCAGTTTGATGGTCACCTATGCCTTTAACGGCAGGGCCACTGGCCACTGGCTTAATCCCAATGGTAGCTGAAGCCCTGATGTAACCTTCAACCAGCCGTTTAAGAGCTACAGTTAGCAATTCATTGAGAAGATTGACTATGGACCTTATCATATTGAACTTAATTCTGATAGAGGCAAGAAATTTCCAGGCTTATGTGTGCTATCATACTGCTTAGGTAAGTGCCCTTGCTGCCTCCAGGCTCGACAATTCAAGGAGCGGAAGATTCTACCTCATATATCACAGCTAAAGCATAAACGTGACTAAAACTGACAAGCTGGGCTGTCATGTGGTTGATAAGATTTGTCTTTTACTCATTTTTTCAGTAGTTTGCCCCATAAATTTTATTTTCTTCTATTTTATCTCATTTTTATATTTCTCTTTTTCTCTCCAATCAGATTTGAGTGTTTGATGTTAGGTCCACTGAATAAGGAGCAGGACAATATATGCCACAGGCATTTTTAAAAGGATAATGCATACTTCATAGTGATAATGAAATTAGCAAACTTTAGTCTTAAAAGAAGACTTTTAGCAACACTCTAAATGCTGGGATGGCCCATTTCCACAGTATCCTTTTATGTTCTTAAACTTGTTTGCATAAAACAAATTAAATATTAATTACCAACAATGTGCAATTGCTTTCACATAGTTCTACCAACTCTCATCTGTGAGACTGTTACTAGTTAAGGCTTGGCATTCAAGTGGTCTGTTTTTGTACTAAAATTGAAAAGAGAAATGGAAACAATCACCCAGGTCTAGTGTTATTCTTGGTAATCAGCAATTCATGGGTCTGAAGGTGGAGATAGCTCACCCAATATTCTTCTATCAGAAGAATTTAAAAAATGGAGGGTTTATTTACATTTTTAAAAGAGTCCCTGTGGAATTAATATTTGATTAGATTTAAGTGCAGTGGAAATTTGTTTTAAGTGCAGTACAGTAAATCATAACATACAAAGACACAAAGATCGTAGGTGTACGAAAAGCAAGATCAACATTAGATTTGAAATTTGAGAGGTCCATTCTGCAGTCTAATAATAGCGAGGAAGAAGCTGTTCTTGAATCTGTTGGTACGTGTATTTAAACTTTTGTATCTTCTGCCTGATGGAAGCGATTATGACCTGGGGAGTGGATCTTTGATGATGTTGGCTGCCTTTCTGCAGTAATGAGAAGTGTAGATGGAGTCAATGGATGAAGGTTGACTTGTGTTCTAGTCTGGGCTATGTTCACAGCTATCTGTAGTTTCGAACAGTAGTGACAGTTGCTGTACCAAGCCATGATACATCCAGATGGAATGCTTTCTATGGTGCATCTGTAAAAGTTGATGAGGGTCTTTATGGATGTGCTGAATTTCCTTAGCCTCCTCAGGAAGAAGAGATATTGTTGTGCCTCCTTGACCATCACATCCACGTGAATGGTCCAAGACAGATTGTTGGTGACTGTCACTTCTTGGAACTTGACATTTTCAACCATCTCCACCTCATCTGCATTGATGTAGATAAGGGTGTGTCCTCCTCCTTGCTTCCTGAAGTTGATGATCTGCTCTTTAGTTTTGCTGACATTGAGGGCGAGATTGTTATCTTTGCACCCTGTCACCAAGCATTCTATCTCATTCTTGTTTTCTGTCTTGCCATTGTTTGATATCTGGTCTACAATTGTGTGTCATCAGCAAACTTGTCGATGGAGTTCAGATGAAATTTGGCCATACAATCATAGGGAGTACAGTAAGGGGCTGAGTACGTATTCTTGCGGGTCCCAGTGTTGACGATTGTCGTGGAGAAGGTGCTGTTGTCCATATTGCAATCTGTGGATCAGGAAGTCAAGAATCCAGTTGCAGAGAGCGGAATAGAGACCTAGGTCTCGCAAACATTCTTTAAATTGTTTCAGAAGATCATATAAATTGTTGAGCAATTCTGTGAAACAACAGGCTGAACTTTAGCATTCAACTCACTGAGCCCAACAGTGCAAGGAACCTGTGAATTTCAGTCACTAGTTGATGAATAGCTTTTGAAAGCAGCTACTCATTTGTATCTGACTTTTGGTTACCTCCTCAATCAGAACAAGCAGGCATGAGGTGGAGTTTAATTTTAGCAGAAGGCACTATTCAAGGATCAAACTAGAAACATTGTACAGGTCTCCAAACAATGGTAGATGCTTCAGGAATTGAGACATAAATCAAGGAAGCATCATAGCAATCTCCGTTCCATCCTACAGCATGTTTCTGCAGACTCTAAGGATTCATAAGAACACTCTATTTCTCGTGAAGAAGTAAAAAGGCCTGCCTCTGAATATTAGTGCCAAAGGTAGGGACTAGGTGAGTGTGACCCCGCATTAGATGTAGTGCCAGAAAAGATTCAATTGTCTAATTAGAGCAGAAGAAATGAGTGGACTGACACATTAAATTACAGGGAGAAAGTGAGGACTGCAGATGCTGAAGAAGGGCTTATGCCCGAAACGTCGATTCTCCTGCTCCTTGGATGCTGCCTGACGTGCTGCATTTTTCCAGCAACACATTTTTCAACGTTAAATTACATCCTGATCTAACCCCACTATCTTCACTTTATCTTCCCAAGCTTCTACTGTATCTCATTGTTCACGTTGATCTCCCAGAGAAGGGAAATGGTTATCAGATAAAGAGAAATTGAGGTTTATCTAGAGGTTTTCCAGCAATCTGTTGACAAAATTAAAATCACATAGGCTTTACGTTGAATGTTGGCATATAACATACAATCACGTTAGCCTGATGTCACTAGCCATCAAAAATTGATAATGTAGACAATGATGATTTAGCACTCATTTTCAGTTCTAATACACATATTTATATCCAACAGTCCCCTCAAGCAGGTAGAGCAGAGAAGAACCCCATCAAAAAACATGCAATCTCCAACTTCAGTCAGCTGGACAGAGATACTGAGTTTCAGAGGCTTTTGATAAAGAGCAGTAGCAGAAAGTATGTAAGTTCCTGTAAGCATGTCCAACCACATGGTGCCTATTTGGTGGAGTTTGTCTCTAACCTGAATACCATGGTGTCTCAGACACTGATGTCTACATCAAAAAGGATACATTTTTGCATGGATCATCACATACTGCAATTCACTGAATGTCCTTATAATGCTAGTCCTCGCAAATTAGCTATACATTCAGAATGACAAGTTAAGCAGGATGGATGAAAATGTTTGGTCATTCAATGTTTCACTGAATGCTTTGATGTCTATCTTTTAGCTAGAAGGGAAGGACCAGGAGACCAGGACAGGAGACATGGAAAGGAGGAAGAATGAGAAGTTAGAGCATTTCAGGTCAATAAAAAGTAAACGGCACTCGAGAGAGAGAGAGAGAAGCGTTTCAGGTCTCTGTTGCCATTTGGGGTATGCCAGAGCTCTGTTTCAAAATTAAGGAACAACATCACAAAAAAATCCCTAGGTGATTAGCTGGTATGTTTTGCTCTTTAGGATATGAATCTGTACAAGTGGCAGATTAAAATGGTGATAATTAGATAAGGTGCATAGGTATAGTCAATGTTATGTAGTAGTAGCAGAGTTGATTATTTAATCAAGGAATGTCAGTATTCAATCTTGGATATACACTTCCTGTGCAGTGAGGGAATTCCGGAATTTTTCCCATGCCTGGATTACCATTTCTGCAGGAATTGTCATCAGTTGCAGCAGCTTGAGCTCCAAGATTCAGAACTTAGGCAGCAACTCGTACCATTGTAGTATATTGGTGAGGCTGAGAACATTACGGAAATGTGGTCCACTACCTCATAAGTACATACAGAGAGAGAGGGAATGGGTGACCATCAGGTAGTCAAAAAGAAACAGGCAGATAGCACAAGAGTCTCCTGAGTGCACTGTATTCACCAACCAAAGTCACACCCATGTCACCATATGTGTCTGAGCTATGCTATTTGGGTACAAGGAAATCAAGAAGAGCAATAATGACAGGTGATTCAATAGTTCGGGGAAGAGATAAACATTCCTCTAGTCACAGAAGTGAACTTAAGATAATGCACTGTCGTCATGATGCCAGGTTCAAGGATGTCACTAAGTGGCTGCAGAGCTATTATGATCCCAGTTGATGATAACATTAGACAAGCCAGATCCTAGAGTGAAACTTGGCTTTGTTTCACTTTTGCAATTTAATAACCATAGTGGAGTTTGTTTTAATATTTATGGGTTCCAAGATTTGTTGATCAGGTTGGTGACATATGGTGGAGAGGCCTTCAGTTTTTGAGTGGACTATATTTGTAGCAATGGAACTTGAAGGAGTTGACCATGCCCTCAGGTCAGATACAAATGTGACAACTTGGCTTGATAGACCATGTTTAACTTTTATTTGGTCACAATGGAGGTCAATCACTGAGCATATTCATAAGTGTAATCTGACATACTTTTAACAAAATATCATAAATTTATTATATGAGAAAAGTATGAACTACATTACACTCAATCATAAACTTTTGAAAGATCTCATTACAAACATCAGAAAGAAAGAATCATCCCTAGTATCCAAAACACACCATTACAAGCACTCAAATCTAAATGAAGAGTCATGCCTTTGTCTTTGCTAAAGCTTTTTGCTTAGTTGGCACATTTGTAACCAGATTGCTTTTCTACAAATTTCTGGCATTCACCCAACATTATTTTCTTCAGTTAATTTCTTTTCTTTAGACAGCTAACTCAGCTCACTTACTGCATAACACCAGTTCCTTAAGCTCATGTCTTCTCCAGCCTTGCAGGAATGCACTGCCTGGCAATGTGTTGGAGGCAGTTTCAACTGAGACATTCAGGAGGACACTAGATTATTAACTGGAGAGAAATGGTGTGCAAGGATGTAGGAAAAAGGAAGGAGATTGGTGCTAGGTAGAACCTGTGCAGGTATGATGGGCTTAGTGACTTCCTTCTGCATTGTAACAATTCTGTGATGTTTTCCTCTGAAACTTCCAGAACCTTCTGTTTCTGAAGCTTCTTTTCACCGACTTTTACACAATTCAGGATTTCCCCATTAGGTAGTGAAGTTCCCCAGGTATCAGTTTTGGCTCCCTTGTTTTTGGTGTCATATTTTAATAATCTGGGGAGCACAGGGATAATTTTAAAATTTGCAGATGGTACTAAACTTATAAGTATTGTAACTTGAAGAGAATAGTGCAGACAGATACCTGGCAGGTGAAGTGCAACATGGAGAAGTGTGAGGTGATACATTTTAGCGAGACACTAAAGGTAGTACAGGTGCAGAAGGACCTGGGAACATATATGTATAAGTCATTAATATAGCAGTACAGGTTGACAGAATAGTTATAAAACCGCATAGGTTTTAAAAGCCACTTCAAGTACAAGTGCAGAAGCCTTATGTTGACACTGGATCCGCTGTCATTGGAATTTCGCATCCAGTATGAACGCCACACTTTAGCACACTTTAGAAAGTATGCTAAGGCATTGGAAACAATGAAAAATATGTTTACAATGGTGTTTCCAGGAACGAGTAATTTCAATAATGAAGATAGATTGGAGAAGTGGAATTGCTTTCCTTGGAAAAGAGAAGGCTCAGAGGAAATTTGATGAAAGTATTCAAAATCATGAGAATCTAGACAGCGTAGATAGGGAGCTGACACAGATTAGACTACTGACTGGAGAGCTGCCAAGCTACCCACATTGTTTCTCTTCAAGAAGATCTGCCTCCCACTCAGGTACTTAAAAGTCAGATATAAGCCTGTTTGCTGGAATTAAGGAGCTCAGGTAGAAATCCTGCCTGCACAGTTCCCTGTCAGTCAGAAACCACCAGCTCTCCTTCTTTCAGCACCACCAACGGGAAAGCGGTTGCTATTGCTGGTATGATACTTACCTGAGCCTTGGATCAAGTGGTGTCCAAAGCATAAAAGAGTGATGGTAAGAAAGGCTTTTCAGGGAGGGGAATCGGCAGCATGTGTCACTCACTGAGACCTGCACTCCCCAAACCCTACACCAGGTGCAATATCGTTCAATAAGGTCCTGAATGGCTTTGAGAGAACATAGAACATTACAGCGCAATACAGGCCCTTCGGCCCTCAATGTTGCTCCAACCAGTGAAATTAATCTAATGCCCATCTAACCTTCACCGTTCCATTATTATCCATATGTATGTCCAATGCCCATTTAAATGCCCTTAATGTTGGGAGTCCACTACTGTTACAGATAGGCCGTTCCACGCTCCTACTATTTGCTGAGTAAAGAAACTACCCCTGATATCTGTCCTAGATCTACCACCCCTCAATTTAAAGCTATATCTCCTCATGTTAGCCTTCATCATCCAAGGAAAAAGGCTCTCACAGTTCACCCTATCTAACATCTGATTATCTTATATGTCTCGATTAAGTCACTTCACAACCTTCATCTCTCCAACGAAAACCGATAAATCACCTTGAATCCCGGAACTCCGTATTTTGTGCAATAGCCTACCATATGGAACCTTATCAAATGCCTTACTGAAGTCCATATACACCACATCAACCGCTTTACCTTCATCCACCTGTTTTGTCACCTTCCCGAAGAACTCAGTAATGTTAGTTAGGCATGACCTACTCATCACAAAACCATGTTGACTATCCTTAGTCAAATTATTCCTTTCCAGATGATTATGAATGCTTATCTTATAACCTTTTCCAACACCTTACCCACAACCAAAGTAAGGCTCACTGGCCTATAACTACCAGGGTTGTCCCAACTCTCCTTCTTAAACAAGGGAACATTTGCTATCCTTCAGTCTTCTGACACTACTCCTGTCGACAATGATGGCATAAAAATCAAAGCCAAAGGCTCTGCAATCTCCTTCCTGGTTTCCCAGAGAATCCAAGGCTAAATCCCATCTGACCCAGGGGTCTTATCTATTTTAGATTTTTCAAAATTGCGAAAACCGCCTCTTTGTCAACCGCAATTCCATCTAATCTAGTAGCCTGTATCTCTATATTCTCACTAACATTGCCCTTTTCCAATGTCAATACTGACGAAAAGAAGAATACTGAAGAATCCCTTACTTTTGGGTTTCCCATCTGGCAAGTCATCCCTCTACCACTATAGATGTATACTTCAAGAGGGCGTTAATTGCACACCTTAAGGGATTCAATTTGTGTAATAGTAAGGCCATTTATTGGCTAAAATATGGAGTTGATAAATAAGCTTTTGTGTAAGGCTGATGCCTTCAAGTATCATTTTGTTAGAAATATTAAGAGGCTCAAAATTAATCTCAAATTACAAATATCCAAGTGTCCTAGGCCCAACAATCTTTAGTTGCTTTATTAATGATCTTCCTTCCATCATAAAGTTAGAACTGGGGATGTTTACCACATTCACAACCTAGGTCTCTGCTCTGCCCTCTGCACTTAGATCCTCAGCTTCCTGACCCATAGACCTTAATCAGTGAAGATAGACAACAGCACAACTTCCACGACAATCCTCAACACTGGCACACCGTAAGGATGCGTACTCAACTCCTGCTGTACTTCTTGTACATTCATGACTCTGTGCCCAAATTTCATCCAAATCCCATCTACAAGTTCGCTGACAACACCACCATTGTAGGCCGGATATCAAACAATGACAAATCAGAATACAAGATTGAAGGCTTGGTGTCATGGTGTTAAGGTAACAATCTCTCCCTCATTGTCAGCAAGACTAAATAGCTGATCATTGACTTTAGGAAGAAAGGAGGAGGACACGCCCCTATCTACATTAATGGAGTTGTGGTGGAGATGGATGAGAGCAACAGATTAGTAAGAGTGATGATAGCCAACAATCTGACCTGGACCACCCATACTGATGCAATGGTCAAGAAAACACAGCAATGCCTCTTTTTCTTTCGGAGGCTAAGGAAATTCAGCATATACATATGAACCCTCACCAACTTTTACAGATGCGCCATACTATCTGGGTGTGTCATGGCTTGTAATGGCAAATACTCTGCCCAAGACCGTAAGAAACTATAGACAGTTGTGAACATTGCCCAGAGCATCACACAAGCAAAACTGCCATCCATTGACTTCATCTACATTTCTCGTTGCCGTAGAAAGGCAGCCAACATCATCAAAGAGCCCTCCCACCCCAGTTATAATCTCTTTCAACCTCTTTTGTTAGGCAGAAGATACAAAAGCTTAAACCACTGTAACAACAGATTCAAGAACAGCTTCTTCCCCACTGTTATTAGAATGCTGGATTGACCTCTCAAATTTCAAATATAATGTCAATCTTGCTTTTGTACACTTCTTGTGCAGTCATAACTTTGTATGCCTCGCTCTGTTCTCCTGCTCCTTTGATGCTGCCTGACCTGCAACACATTTTTTCTAGCAACACATTTTTAAGCTCTGATCTCCAGCATCTGCAGTCCTCACTTTCTCCTCTCTCTGTTCAATCACTGTATGATCTGTATATCTGTATGTGGTAATCTGCCTGTACTGCATGCAAAACAAAATTTTTCACTGTACTTAAGTACATATGACAACAATAAATCAAATCAAACAACATTCAGCACTATTAACAACCCCTCAGTTATTGAAATAGTCGCAACCATGGGCTTAGAAGTGGTAAGTAAAATTTTAGCCACAAAAGTGCCAGGCAATAATCATCTCTAATAAGAGAGGTCTAACTATCTCACTTTGACATTCAATAACATTGCCATCACTGAATTGCCCCACTATCAATATTTTGGATGTTGTCATTAACCAGAAACTGTAGCAGATTTATATTTATTGTCACTACTGAAACAGGTCAAAGGCTAGGAATCCTTTAGAAAGTAACTGACCTCCTGACACTCCAAAGTCTGTCCACCATCAAAAAGGTACAAATCTGGAATATAATAGAATACTCTCCTTGAGTGAATGCAGCACTCACAACACTCAATACGCTCAACACCATCCAGGACAAAACAGCCTATTTAATTGGCAAACATTCAATCCCTTTACCAACTGATGCATAGTGACAGCATTTATCTACAAGATGCATTGTAGCAACTCACCAAGTTCCATCGATAGGGTATTCCAAGCCAATAAGGGCAAGAACAATTGATGCCTGAGAGCACTATCACTTACAAATCCATTTTCAAGCCATATGCTACCCTGAATTGGAAGTATGTTATTGTTCCTTCAATTATTGGGCCTAAGACCTGGAACTCCCTAATAGCATCGTGGGTGTGCTTGCACTACATAACTGTGGTGGTCGATGAATACAGCTTACTAAGACCCACTCTCAAGGGCTCTAGGGATTGGCAACAATGCTGAACTAGCCAGCAATGCCCATATCCCATGAAAGAATTCTTTAAAATGTAATTCTATATTGCCATGTTTAAACTGCTTTATTTCATTTAAACATTTATTTTGCATATGATAAATTTTAGTAATTTCGGACAAAAGCAACAAATCAGAAATATTTTAAGCAATGACCAAGTCAGATGACAAGTTTATTAGCATTATTAATAAATACAAATAGCACAAATTCATAAAAATAACTGACACAAAAAAACTGATACAAAAGTGAGACAAAAGACAACAGTTGTGAAGTTGTAAACAGGCAAATTATATAGATAGAAAGTTCATGTACATGAGGATTTTTGTGTACCATGCTAAATAGTGGTTCTGATGAAGAGTCGCTGGGTTCAAAACGTTAACTCTGCTTTCTCCCCACGTATGGTGCCAGGCC
Organism: Chiloscyllium punctatum; assembly: GCF_047496795.1. Lineage (NCBI taxonomy): Eukaryota > Metazoa > Chordata > Chondrichthyes > Orectolobiformes > Hemiscylliidae > Chiloscyllium > Chiloscyllium punctatum. The sequence continues at coordinate 84,217,026 of NC_092746.1, read as the reverse complement.
TTCTGATTTTGCAAACAATTTCTGTTTTTGTTTCAGATCTCTACCATCCATAGTTCTTTGTTTGATGATTTGTTTTATTGCACCAAATAGCATGTTCCAGTCCTGGCTAGCCCTATCAAACAACATGTTCATTGACAATTCACCACAGGCAATGTGCCAATTGTGCTCAACCAGCATGCAAACCTTAGCACACTATCTTCAACATTAGATGTCATTCTGCCATTAGACAACATTCATCAAATAATCCAGATTGCGCTAAGAATTACATGGCAAGCCTATCTAAGATTATCAATCAGGCTGACAGTGAGGTGGGTTTGCAAATTTTTGAAGCTACATATGTTAACACACAGGACCTTATTTTATATAGACAAAATAAATTTGTATATACATTGGGAATACATGCATACATTTCTCATTGAGAAAGAGGACCATAGTAACCGCGGAATTCTGCTGCATTCCCATGGTGTCATTCTGACCAATTAGAGTTGACCTGCCTGAGTACCAAGATTGACTGTTCCTACTGTTCCTGCAGAGCCGGATCAAAGGGCCGAATGGCCTCCTCTTGCTTCTGCCTTCTTCTGTTTTTTTAACTCCCTGCCAAAGTTGGCACCATCAATCAGCACCTCCAGCTGCATAAATTGATGTTCCTTTTTCAAGTCTGTTTTCTTAGATATTAATCCTGAAGGGTGCAAGATGAAAAACTTCAATTTCATACCTCATTTTAACAAGGCCCTTTTACAATTATATTGTTAGGTTTCCCCTTGATTAAGTATTTTTGTGAATTGCCCTGATGAGTGCAAGACAAAAAGCTTTACCAAAATGTGTTTTTTTCCAGTAATAATTAATTATTGCTTTGCTGTTATAGGGCAAGCTACACTAGAACTGATATGGCCCTAACTTTTTTTTTGGCTTGTTTATTTCATATTTATAAGTTTAGGAAGCAAATGTCATTCAAGTATTTAAGTGGTGAACAATATGACATTTTAGAGGAGTATTTTATCTGAAACAGCAACTTTTGAATTTCGATATTCATCTAGGCTTTTTGTGGTTGCCAGAAATTACTATCTGATTTCCACATAAATAACAACAAATATTGTTAGCCTGATTATTATTATGTCAGCAAATCGAATACATTGAGTTTGTGGCCAGAAGGCTTGCTTAATGTAAACAGTTTTGAAGTACAAATGTGAGTGTTTGTTTAATTGCAACATTTTAAAAATGTAGCGACACATTTAATAAAATAACACCAGAGTTTACTGAAGCTCTGTGGAAGTCAATATAGGTTTTTCAGAGTTTTCATTTGCATTGTGTTCACTATATGCAGATAAAGCAATTCAGTTCTGTTTCAAAAATATATGGATCGTACATCGCCACCTCTACCTATTCTTCTTCTGTCACATGTCTGCAACTGTCAACAAACTGACCCCATAGAGAAAAGCATTTATAATACAGAGAAAGTGGAATGTGTCAGCAGCTGACAAAACAAAGTGAAGGTTTAGAGTGGAAAGAGCTAGGGTTCATTATATTTTGTAATAGCAAAGTTGAAAGTACAATTTATAAGGAAATGCAAACAAAATACCCAGCATGTCCTTTAAAGGTGATATATTCCTTTTAAGTAGCACTTGGATTTACTTCACCTGTTCTGATCATTTGATTAATATGCAGCTGGAATTTTCATCTTTCCTCAATTGAAGTCTGGAGTAACAAATATTACCATAATACAATTATTATGTGAAATGAGACTGAAAATCACTAAGAACATTGCTGGATATTTGAGGGATACTTGTAAACTTTAAGCTAAAAGATCCAATTTGCTTTAATCATACAAGCATCATGTTAATCAAAATTTCTGACTGATTTAATATGTTGTTTGTTTAAAATTTTCAATGACCTAATTTATGTTATAAATCTGTTCATATAAAACTACCAAAGCTAATGCAAAGAGAGTTTGACACCATTATTTGTAAAACTAGCATAGCTGGTTGATATCAGATATTCAAAGCAAAACTTACTTTGTCCACTATAGAAAATAGTCTACTTATGGCAGATGGTCGGCTGTTATTTTGTACCTTGAACTTTTGCCCTCTCAGGAAAAAAAATTTCCATTTAAATAGCTGTCTGTTTTGGTGTAAAAAGGCTTTTTTTTGTGAGGGCAAAGGGTTAAAAAAACGTATAAAAATGGCAAAAAGGATCCCTTCCCTGTCAGAGCAGAGGTATAATGCCATGATAGCCTACTTAAAATCTTCAGAGATTGTGTAAAATGCACATTTAAAAATAGCTCAATCCCTAGTATGACATTTGTTTCTATATCAGACAATTTTTCTTCTGCTGTCAGTTTTGCATAGCTCTATTTCCGCTTTCTTTCATTTGTCTTTTATGGTTTACTTCCATTACTTCCTTTTGTTTTAATAAATAAACTTGATTTTCCTCAAGTTATCTTACTATTATCACCAATTTCAGCCGTTTCTTCGAAAATGCAGTCAAAGTTTCCATTTTCTGAAGTGTGATAGCAATAATTACACTTGTATCATAATTTTCTACTAAAAGTTCCTAGCATTTCTTTCAAATGTTGCATTAAAAATTGGCAAAGATTTTACATTGCTTCCAAGTCCCTGAAGCAGATTGAGAGGTGGAGGGGATGTAAAATAGTGCAGGATGGTGGGAGTATCATGCCTGTCACTTTCTGTTGCCACTTATCAAGTGGGGATGTGAGGTTCTCGCAACCACACACCTTTAGGACGTATGAGGCCTGGAAGTGTCCTATTAATGTCCATTTGAAGACTTAGTCTCACCATCCTCATTGCCCAATATACCCACAGAACTCTTGACACCATTGGCTTGCACTCCAATCTCCTCAGTGGCTGTTACTTGGGATCTGACAGCAGTACCAGTCATGGTCACTATTCCTGCTCTCTGATTAGCTGGCAGTTTGTAAGCCTTCCATTGAAACTCATGGCTGAAGTAGAGCTTACAGTCCTCTAGTTATCTTCTGCAATACAAAGAACAAAGAATAAAGAAAACTTACAGCCCAGGAACAGGCCCTTCGGCCCTCCAATCCTGAGCCGATCCAAATCCACTGTCTAAACCTATCACCCAATTCCTGAGGATCTGTGTCCCTCTGCTCCCCACCTACTCTTGCATCTGTCCAGATGCACCTTAAATGAATCTATCATGCCTGCCTCTACTACCTCTGTTGGCAACGCGTTTCAGGCACTTACCACCCTCTGTGTAAAGTATTTTCCGCATGTATCCCCCTTAAACTTTTCATCTCTCACCTTGAACGCATGACCTCTCGTTATTGAATCCCTCACCCTGGGAAAAAGCTTATCTCTATCCACCCTGTCTGTACCCTTCATGATTTTGTAGACGTCAATCAGGTCCACCCTCAATCTCCTTTTTTCTAATGAAAACAATCTTAACCTACTCAACCTCACTTCATAGCTAGCACCTTCCACACCAGGCCATATCCTTGTAAACCTTCTCTGCACCCTCTCCAAAGTTAGAGTCATAGAGTCATAGAGATGTACAAAGTGTCCACATTCTTTTGGTAATGTGGCGACCAGAACTGTACACAGTATTCTAAATACGGCCGAACCAAAGTCTTATACAATTTTAACATGATCTGCCAGCTCTGGTACTCAATACCCTGTCCGATGAAGGCAAGCATACCAAATGCCTTCTTGACCACTCTATCCACCTGTGTAGCCACCTACAGGGTGCAATGGCCCTGGACTCCCAGATCTCTCTGCTCATCAACTTTTACCAAGGCTCTTTCATTTACACTATAGTTCGCTCTAGAATTACGCTTCCCAAAATGCATCACCTCACATTTGCCTGGATTGAACTCCATCTGCCACTTTTCTGCCCAACTCTACAGTCTATCTATATTCTCCTGTATTTTTTCACTATCCCCTATGGTTTCTGCTACTCCACCATAGAGATGTACAGCATGGAAAAGATCCTTCGGTTCAAACCGTCCATGCCAACCAGATATCCCAACCCAATCTAGTCCCATCTGCCAGCACCCGGCCCATATCCCTCCAAACCCTTCCTATTCATATACCGATCCAAATGCCTCTTAAATGTTGCAATTGTACCAGCCTCCACCACTTCCTCTGGCAGCTCATTCCATACTCATACCACCCTCTGTGTGAAAAAGTTGTCCCTTAGGTCTCTTTCATATCTTTCCCCTCTCACCCTAAATCTATGCCTTCTAGTTCTGGACTCACTGACTCCAGGGAAAAGACTTTGCCTATTTATCCTATCCATGCCCCTCATAATTTTTTAAACCTCTATAAGGTCACCCCTCAGCCTCCGACGCTCCAGGGAAAACAGCGCCAGCCTGTTCAGCCTCTCCCTGTGACTCAGATCCTCCATCCCTGGCAACATCCTTGTACATCTTTTCTGAACCCTTTCAAGTTTCACAACATCTTTCCGATAGGAAGGAGACCAGAATTGCACGCAATATTCCAATAGTGGCCTAACCAATGTCCTGTACAGCCGCAACATGACCTCCCAACTCCTGTACTCAATACTCTGACCAATAAAGGAAAGCATACTAAATGCCTTCTTCACTATCCTATCTACCTGCGATTCCACTTTCAAGGAGCTATGAACTTGCACTCCAAGGTCTCTTTGTTCAGCAACATTCCCTAGGACCTTACCATTAAGTGTATAAGTCCAGCTAAGATTTGCTTTCCCAAAATGCAGCACCTCGCATTTAGCCGAATTAAACTCCATCTGCCACTTCTCAGCCCATTGGCCCATCTGGTCAAGATCCTGTTGTAATCTGAGGTAACCCTCTTCGCTGTCCATCTGTTTGTTTCGAATGCTGTGTGAGTTCAGAAATAGGGACTTCAGATTTGTTCTTTTATGATTTTTGTAACTTCAAGTCATTCTGTTGAATTATGCTCAGGTTTGTAGTCTCTCTGTCTCTCTTCCTGTCACAGTTTATTCATCACTTCCCACATTAATACTTGTCTCTCCTGTCTTGTTTGTATTCTTCATCACATCTTCCCAAATTTGATCACTTGTCCTCATTATTTTGTTTAAAATCCTCTGTACTTCTGTAATTGTATACCTTGCCAGAATACTGACACCAACATTGTTAAGCTATAGACTGGCACACTGGTACAGACCCCACATTCCCCAGTACTAATGCATATATCCCCATGAACATAGAACATAGAACATAGAAAAGTACAGCACAGAACAAGCCCTTTGGCCCACGAAGTTGTGCAAAGGATTAATCCTAATGTAAAAATAAAACCTACGCACCCCTCAACTCACTGCTATCCATGTGCATGTCCCTAATGACTATGCTTCCACCACCACCGCTGGCAACACATTCCATGCATTCACAACTTTCTGTGTAAAGAACCTTCCTCTGACATCCCCTCTATACTTTTCTCCTAATATCTTAAAACCATGACCCCTCATGCCAGTCAATCCTGCCCTGGGGAGAAATCTCTGGCTATTGACTCTATCCATTCCTATCATTATCTTATATACCTCAATCAGGTCACCTCTCTTCCTCCTTTTCTCCAGAGAGAAAAGTCCAAGCTTAGTCAATCTCTCTTCATTAGACCAGCCCTCCAGTCCAGGCAGCATCCTGCTAAACCTTCTTTGCACCATCTCCAAAGCCTCTGTATCTTCCCTATAGCAGGGCGACCAGAACTGGACACAATATTCCAAGTGTGGTCTCACCAGGGACTTGTAGAGCTGCAGCAAAACCTCACGGTTCTTAAACTCGATCCCCCTGTTGATGAAAGCCAAAACACCATATGCTTTCTTAACAACCCTATCCACTTGGGTGGCACTTTGAGGGATCTATGTACTTGCACACCCAGATCCCTCTGTTCCTCCAAACTGCCATGAATCCTGTCTTCAATCCTATATTCAGCATTTGAGTTCAACCTTCCAAAATGCATCACTTTGCATTTATCCAGGTTGAACTCCATCTGCCATTTCTCAGCCCAGCTCTGCATCCTGTCTATGTCACACTGTAGCCTGCAGTAGCCTTCTATACTATCAACGACACCTCCAACCTTTGTGTCATCTGCAAATTTATGAACCCACCCATCAACCTCATCATCCAAGTCATTTATAAAAACTACAAAGACCCAAGAACAGAGCCCTACGGGACCCCACTCAACACTGACCTCCAGGCAGAATATTTTCCAACTACAACCACTCTCTGCCTTCTGTCAGCCAACCAATTCTGAATCCAAATTGCCAAATCACCCCTTATCCCATACTTCCTGACTTTATGAATGAGCCTACTATGGGGAACCTTGTCAAATGCCTTGCTGGTCCATATACACCACATCCACTGCATGACCTTCGTCGACCTATCTTGTCACCTCCTCGAAGAATTCAATAAGATTTATGAGGCATGACCTGCCCCTCACAAAGCCATGCTGACTGCCTTTAATCACGCTATGCTTTGCCAAATAGTCATAAGTCCTATTCCTCAGAATTCTTTTCAAAACTTTGCTGACCACAGACGTAATTGCCAGGGGTTTCCCTATTACCCTTCTCGAAAAGAGGAACAACATTCGCCTCCTTCCAATCCTCTGGTACGACTCCCGTGGAGAGTGAGGAGGCAAAGATCTTCACCAGTAGCTTAGCAACCTCCTTTCTCCCTTCCCGGTGCAGCCTAGGATAAATCTGGTCTGGCCCTGGGGACTTATCAATCTTAATGTTTGCCAATATTTCCAGTACATCAACTTTATCAATCTTGATCTGGAAAAGCCTGTATCTCAGCTTCTCAAAATTCTCATTCACAACAAGGTCCCTTTCATTTAGTGAAAACCGAAGCATAAAAACTTATTCAAGGCCTCGCCTACCTGCTCAGACTCCACGCAAAAGTTCCCTATGCTATCCCTGATCAGCCCTACCTTCTCCCTGACTATTCTCTTATTCCTCACATATGAGTAAAATGCCTTTGGGTTCTCCCTAATCCTACTTGCCAAGCTTTTTTTGTGCCCCCTCCTGGCTCTACTCAGTCCATTTCTGAGCTCCTTTCTAGCAAGCTTATGATCCTCTAAAGCTGTGCTAGATCCTTGCTTCCTTCACCTTACATAAACTGCCTTCTGTTCTCATCATCCAAGGTTCCTTAATCTTCCCCCTTCTTACCTGTCGCAGAGAAACAAATTTGTGCATTACTCACAACAATTGCACCTTAAACAGTCTCCACATATCTGCTGTGCCCTTTCTGTGGAACAATTGTTCCCAGTCTGTACTTCCCAACTCCTGTCTGATAGTGTCATAATTTCCTTTTCCCCAACTAAATATCTTCCCTCAGTAACTGCTCCTTTCCCTCTCCAAGGCTATGGTAAATGTGAAGCAGTTGTGATCACTGTCACCAAAGTGTTCTCCCACCGCGAGGTCTGACACCTGTCCTGGCTCATTGCCAAGCACCAAATCCAAAATATCCTCTCCCCTCATCGGTCTGTCTACATGCTGAGTAAGGAAACCCTCCTGAACACACCGGACAAAAACAACTCCATCCAAACCATTTGCACTAAGGAGGTTCCAGTGCAACTGGTCTTTGAGCCACACATTAATTTCTCTAACAGGTTTCTCTAAATTAACTATGCCAATTTACTCATGTCTCAAGTAATAAACTAGAGATCATTACTTTCCAGGATCTGCTCCTTAGTTTGAAACCTAGCTCTTCACACTGTCTATGCAATACTTCTTTCATGGTCCTATCTATATTGCAGTTACCCATATGAACCATGTCAACTAGATCCTCTCCAACTTTGATTCTGATGTCTGAAAACCTGGCACTAGTACAGCAATATAGCTTTCTACGTTTTGTTCTTTGTTGTGGAGTACAGAGTTAATACCTCTCATGAGTATAGTCATCTATAACCACATTCCCTTTAGTTCCACCACTTCCCATAACAGCTTATCCATCCTGCAGCACTTCATTTAATTCTAACTCACTGAAAGATGCTTAAAACTGTTGAACAATTGCAAAGACTAAGGCTGTTGTACTCCTGCCATTTTTTTTTTCAGTCATGGGATGTGGGTGAGACTGGCTGTCCCATCCACTGTTTATTGTCCTTATTTATTGCCTATCTCTAATTGCCATTGAGAAGGTAGTGGTGAGCTTCCCTCTTGAACCGCTGCAGTCCACATGCTGTGGGTTGTGCCCCACAGTACACTTAGGGAAGGAATTCCTAGATTTTGATCCAGCAGTTTTGAAAGAACAGCGATATATTTCCAAGTGAGGAATGGGAATGGTTTGGAGGGGAACTTCTGGTGTTTCTGCTGCCTTTGTTCTTCTAGATGGAATTGGTTATGGATTTTGGAGATGCTGACTAAGGATCTTTGATGAATTTCTGCAATGCACTTTGCAGATAGTACACACTGCTGCTACTGACAAGTTGGGAGGGAATAGATGCTTGTAGATGTGGTGCCAATCAAGTGGGCTGCTTCGTCAAGGATTGTGTCAAGTTTCTTGAGTGTTGTTGGAGCTACACTTACCCAGGCAACTGGGGATTATTCCATCACACTCCTGACTTGTACCTGGTAGATGGTAGACAGGCTTTAGGAAGTCAGGAGGTGACTTACTTGCCACAGTACCCCTAACCTCTGATCTGCTCTTGGTGCCACTGTGTTTATGTGGCAAGCCCAGTAAAGTTTCTTGTTATTGGTTCCTTCTAAATATTGATAGTAGGCAATTCAGTGATGGTAACACCATTGATTGTCAAGGAGTGGTGATTAGATTGTCTCTTACTGGAGATAGTCATTGCCTAGAATTAATGTGGTGGGATTGTTACTTGCTAATTGCCAGCCCAGCCTAGATATTGTCCATATCTTGCTGCATTTGAACATGGACTGCTTCATTATGTGAGGAGTCAAAAATGGTGTGAACATTGTGTAATCATTAGCACACATCCCCAGTTTTGATGAAGCAACTGAAAATGTATGGGCCTGGGACACGATGCTGTGGAAGTCCTGTGCAGATGTCCTGGAGCTGAGGTGACTGATATCCAACAACCACAACAATCTTCCTATGGGTCCAACCAGAGAGACTTTGTCCACTCCTTCCTATTGATTCCAGCTTTGCTAAGGCCCTTGATCCATACTTCATTGAATGTGGCCTTGATGTCAAGAGCTGTCACTCATCTCACTTCTGTAATTTTGCTGTTTAGTTTGTTTTTGAATCAAAGCTATAACCAAACTAGGAGCTGTGTGACCCTGGCAGAACCCAAACAGAATGACAGTGAGTAGGTTATTGCTGAGCAGGTGCTGCTGGATAACATTGTTGATGACACCTTCTATCACTTTACTGTTGATTAAGGAGTGCTAATTGGCTGGGTTGGATTTGTCTTGCTTTTTGCATACAGGACATATCAGGGTAATTTTCCACATTTTCGAGCAGCTGCCAGTGTTAGAAGAGCTTGGCTATGGAAGGAGCAAGTTCTGGAGCACAATCCTTTAGTATTCTGGATGTAGGTTTGCTCATTAAGCTGGAAGGTTCACTTTCAGACATTTTGTCACCATACTCAGTAATGTCCTCAGTGAGCCTCTGGACAAAGCACTGCTGATGATTCCTGTTTTCTATTTATATGTTTGGGTTTCTTTGGGTTGGTGACGTCATTTCATAAATTGAGGTCTCTAGTATTTTTTTTCAGGTACCTTGGCCTTTGCAGTAATCAAACTGGTTAAAGACTGGTATCTGTGATGCTAGGGACCACTGGAAGAGGCCAAGATGGATCATCCGATCAGCACTTCTGGCACCTCTATTTCCTCCTAACTGCCTCACTCAAATGATATCTACCAATTCCTGACCACCAAACCGAAGAGAGGTCCAATCCCAAGAGTATGACTGCCACTTCAAGCAAGTTGTCAGTAGTGATTGTGCCGAGGTCAGATAGATGGACCTCATAGAATATGAGTTCTGTGATTTGGGCTGTTAATTTGGTCCAATCAGGAAGTCTTGGGTGACAGATATAATTAGGAGTTTCAGAGGTTCTGTTTACTCTGAGAGCTGACGCCGAGGGAGCTGGATCTGTGTCAAGAGCTCTCCACATGTAAATAAAGGGTGACTTGGTGACAGTATTCTGGTCTCTGTGGAGATATTTCAGTGGTGACAAGTGAAAAGCATGCTCCTGAAGAAATTTACTTGCAACAGTCAACTTTGAGTTGCAGTAAATATTTCTGGCATCATGCCATTATTTGAGCAGCTAGACTTGTTCCATCCTGCCAACAAAGACTGGATCCAGTATGTGGAAAGGATACATTATTTTTTCCAGGCAAATGACATTGGGACAGATGAAAAGCAATTAGTATTCTCCTGACGGCCTGTGGACCCGCAACTTTCTCTATTATTTGGACCCTAACTTTCCCTGAGGCACCAGATACTAAAACCTTTCATGAGTTGACGAATATAGTTAAGGAATATTGCAACCTCAAGCCTCTTCTAATTTTGAGATGCTATTGTTTTCACTCGGCAATTCAAGAATTCATGTCGAGATTTTTGACTAGGTTAAGACAACTTGCAGAGACATGTGACTTTGGTTTAATCTTAATAAGATGCTGACAGGCCATTTGGTAAGTGGAATCAATGATGTAACCATGCGAAAGCGGCTCTAGCTGAAGCCCAAATGGACTTCAAACAAGCACTATATCTGACTTTATCATTGGAAAATGTAGCAAGTGGAGCATATAAGGTGCAGGGTATTGTGATGGAAGTACACACCCTCGTCAGTCCGACTTGATTGAAGGCAATTACATAGCCTCACTCAGGACATATCCTGAACAGAGGGACTCTAAGTTAGCCCACAGCAAAACCCCAAAACAAAGCCAAGCCTCGGCCAAACGATTAAAATTTTCTTTGGGATCCAGGCTGGCAAAACATTGTGGTTGCTGCTGGTATGTGGACTCAAGACAGCAAAAGAGTCCCACTGGACCTAAGTTCTGTATCCAGAATAGGCCCGTATCCAGGAGAGTGCACAACCTGTAAAATCCACCTTTGTCTGGTTTGAAACAGTTGCATTACTTAGCAATGTCCAGATCAGAACCAATCAAAATAAACGCCTGGTTAAGTGGTCACACAGTTCTAATGAAGTTCAATACCAGTTTGGCCATTTCAGTGATCGCAAACCAGTGTTTAACAAAATTCGCTCTGGACTCCCACCCTTAAGTTTGCGCAAGACTTTGGCTAAACCGAGAACCTATACCAGGGAACCGTTACAGATTAAGGGTACAACTTCAGATCCAGACTCCAATGAGAAGCAACTAGTTCGGTTACCACTGATTGTAGTAAAAGGTTTGGGCCAAAGCTTGATGGGGCAAAATTAGTTGAGAGAGACTCACTTAGATTGGCCCAACATTTTTCAATTAGAAAATGGCTGCTTGAGTGAAGTCCCGGACATTTTTCAGGAAGGTCTAGGGACTATCAAAGAAGCCAAGGCTACTTTGTATGTTGACCAAGATGCAATTCCATGACTCTGCAAGGCCTGTCCATGCCATTTACCTTATGTGCAAAAGTGTAGGCAGAAATCAGGAGGCTGGAAAGGAAGGAATCATCAAACAAATTCATTTTGTGGAATGGGCAGCACCAATTGTACCATTTGTGAAGCCCGATGAGTTGGTTCGCCTTTGTGGGAATTTTAAACAAATTCGCAGCTGTATAAAGACCCATTCCATCAGGATTTATGCACATGTACGAGACCGCCACTTGGAGTATCGTCAGCCTGAGTAATTTTCCAGCAGACAATGGAGAACACCTTACAAGGTGCACCCCAATGCACCACTTATGTAGGTAACAGGAAAGACCAAAAAGGAGCACTTAGAGAACTTGGACATAGTCTTTAGACATTTGTCCCAGGTGGGTACATGCTTTAAAAAGGAAAAATATATGTTCCAGGCACCCCAAGTGACCATCTTGGGCTGTAGAATTGACAAGATCTGGATATACCTGTTGGAAGATAAAATGAGGGCAATCATGGTGGCTCAATGGTTAGCACTGCTGCCTCACAGCAAGGACCCAGGTTTGATTCCACCCTGCGATGATTGCCTGTGCAGCGTTTGCTCATTTTCCCTATGTCTGCGTGGGTTTCCTCTGGGTATTCCAGTTTCCTCCCACAGACAAAGATGTGCAAATAGGTGGATTGGCCATGCTAAATTGCCCATGTGTCCAGGGATATGTAGGTTAGGTGGATTAGCCATGGGAAATGCATGGTTACAGAGATAGGGTCAGGGAATGGATCTGGGTGGAATACTCTTCAGAGGGGGACCTGTTGGGCCGAATGGCCTGTTTCTGCACTGTAGGAATTGTATTCTATTCAAAGGTGCCCTAGCTCCCACGTGTGTCCAGGAGCTTAGGTCTTTCCTTCGGTGAAATATTGTGGAAAGTTCCTGCATAACCTGGCATCCATCCTGGCACCTTTGCATCAACTGTTAAGAAAAGGTCAGCCCTAGAAAATGTTGCATAGCCAAGCCACAGCTTTTGGATAAGAGAAGAAACAGCTATCATCCTGGAAGGTGTTGTTGCACAATAGTCCCAGTGAGATCTGGTATTGACATGTAATGCCTCCGTATGTGTCATCAGGGTGGTACTACCTCTTATTTGGCCCAATGGAGAGGAATGCAAATAATGTTTACATCCAGGACTTTGGCTAATACAAAGCATACATTTGCCCAGATAGAGAAGGAAGGTTTGGCCGGCATACTTGGAGTTAGGAAATTCCACCAATACGTTTACAGATGTGAATTTGTAAGAATAACAGACCACAAATCCCTGCTAGTTCTACTTATAGAGGTCAAGACAGTGCTGCACAAACCTTCATCCAAAATCAGTGGTGGGCTTTAATTCTAGGTGCATATAATTATAAGTTGGAACACCATCTGGGAGGTCAATTAGTATTGAGCCATGTCTCACTACAGTTACACCATGGTGGTATTGCTACTAGAAGAGTCCTTAATGGTTTTAAATTTTCTCGACACACTTCCAGTCACAGTTGACAATATCAGACTTTGGACACTGAAAGATCTGGTCCTGGCAATACTGAAGCAGCTGGTGATGACGGGAGAAACCAAAGAGCCATCACAACCAGAATTGAAATCTTTTTGGACCTGGAGAGACCATATTGAAGTAGAAGATGGCAAATTATTATGGAGAGCAAGAGTGATTGTCCTGAGCAAAGGTCACCACCAGACATTGGTTGAACTCCACTAGGGTCATCCAGAGGTTTCCAAAATGAATATGTTGGCGATAAGTTATGTCTGGTGGCCAGAACTGGATGCAGACATAGCTGCATTGTTGGGGCACTGCCCAGAGTGCCAACAAGGACAGACATTACCACCAACAGCTCCCCCACAATCATGGAAATGGCTGGGTAAATCTTGGATTCGGTTACACATTGGTGATGCAGGTCCTTTCATGAGCTCAGTGTTCTTAGTCATTGTGGCCAACCACTTGAAATGGCTGGACATGCACATTCATCATACATGGGGATGACAATAGAAAAACTGTGCACGTCTTGATGATAGAATATCTGTGGCATGGTGGCTCAGTGGTTGGCACTGCTACCTCACAGTGTCAGGGACCCATGTTCGATTCTCTGCTTGGGTGACTGCCTGTGTGGGGTTTGCACATTCTCCCCATCTGCGTGGGTTTCCTACCACAATCCAAAGATGTGCAGGTCAGGTGAATCAGCCGTGCTAAATTGCCCAGTGTTAGCTGCATTAGTCAGGGGTAAATACAGGGTAGAGGAATGGGTCTGAGTGGGCTGCTGTTCAGAGGTCCGGTGTGGACTTGTTGGGCCGAAGGGCCTGTTTCGTACTGTAGGGAATCTAATCTTTTGCAATACACAGACTCCAGGAAGCATTGGTCAAAGATAACTGACCATCATTTACTAACAGGGAATTTGTGTATTTCCTAAAGTCAAATGGGTTTCAACATACAAGGATAAGTCCATGCCAAGCATTATCCAATGGTCTGGCACTAAAAGCAGTCCAAACTTTGACATCAGGTTCAAAGAAGCAGCCTACAACTTCACGAGATACAAAACTGCTCTAGTTTCTATTTGATTACAAGGATCACCCCTCATGTAACTACAGGGACAACTCCAATAGAGTTACTAATGGGGAGAAGAATCCACACCAGGTTAAATCTGATCCTCCAGGACCTAGGGCAGGGACGGTGAAACAGTATCAGGAATACCAATGCCAGACACAACACTCCACTAAGCAGGAGAGACAGTTTACTTCAGGAGACAAAGTTTGGTGTGGGAACCATGGGAATGGGTCTGTATGGATAGGAGGCATGGTCGATGTGAGGTCAGGTCCATTGATGTATAAAGTTTGGGTAGGTGTGACAGTCCAGAACAAGCACCATATGAAGCTAAAAATTAACAAATGGTGCAGGACCAAAACATGTCTGGCTCCCCGACTGTTTTGGAATCCGTGGGTTTTCCTACTTCACCAAGCATTGAGAATACCTGGGAATCTGAGATGGGCACAGCAGATGTCATTGCCTCAATGTCTTTGCCACCTAAAGAGGAGAATTATTTCTTTCCAAGATGCTCCGGGCACATGAGGCAAGCTACTCTGCCTTAAATGCTGCTCATGTCAGAGGCAGAGTTGGAGGATCCTGACCCAGTGCTAAAATTCCCCAGGAGGAGCTACAAAAAGAAAGAAGCAACCTATGTTATTAGACTCAGAAGGGGAGGGCTGTAGTGATCATGATGAGGTCAGCCAGGTGGACCTCTTAGATTATGAGTTCCCTGATTGGGGTATTAACCTGGTCCATACAGGGAGCTATGGCTGACAGATATAAATAGGGATATCAGAGGTTCTGTTTACTCTGAGACCTGGCTCTGAGGGAGCTGGATCAATGTCAAGGATTCTCCATTTGTAAATAAAGGGTGTCTTGGTGACAGGATACCATGCTGTGTGGAGTCATTTTGATATCCAAGGAACTTTCTTCCTCCCTATGTCCAATAATCGGTGTAGTTCAGAGACTAAACTCCAATCCAAAGCTTCTTGAGTGACAGATATTTGCTTGCAGATGCATTTATTTTGGATCACACCTGGATCCAGGAATTCATACATGCTACCAGCCTTAACACATCCCCTGTCCTCTCATCCTTAATATGTTTTAATTGACTACTTAATTATTCTATTCAATTTTTAATGTTATTTTTATATATTTTATTCACCTTACTATTGATGCTTATCCTCTTTTAAATCTTAGGAACAGAAGATGCCTTAACTACTTTGAGTCATCAAGTCATAGAGATGTACATCACAGAAGCAGACCCTTCAATCCAACATATCCATGCCAACTAGATATCCTAACCTAATCTAGTCCCATTTGCCAGCACTTGGCCCATATCCCTCTAAACCCTTCCTGTTCATCTACCCATCCAAATGCCTTTTGAATGTTCTAATTGTACCAGCCTCCACCACTTCCTCTAGCAGCTCATTTCATACACATACCACCCTCTGTATGAAAATGTTGCTCCTTGGATCCCTTTTAAATTTTTCCCCTCTCACTCTAAACCTATGCCCTCTAATTCCGGACTACCTCAACCCAGAGAAAAGACCTTGTAGATTTACAGTAAGGCTGCACTTAAAAAACTATGCAGTTATCTGTTCCTATGCTATGAGTCCTCCCAAGGTTCCTCCAAGGTCAGCTGTGAATTTCGCTGTCTGTTTATTTTTCCTAGACACACTCTGATGTTCAGAGATATTTGAGCTCAAACAGCAAAGTCAGTAACCGTGCAGATTCAGTGCTATGTGAGACAACAGTGAAAGTTTCTTTCTCAGACCATGTGGTCACTGCCTTCGCCTGTCTTCCTACTTTTAAAAGTGCTATTGTTTTGATCTTTTGTCCCCCAAAGTTCCAAAACAATGCAACATGAAATAAAACAGTAATTGCTGCTCCTGGAATTCAAGGAAATCACCTCCAACACCTAAAATACCTCCAAAAAAGGAACAGCTCTTACAGCCACAATTTTTTCCCGTCCTACATCTTGGATTTGTGAGATACTCAACCTTCTTCTCTTCTAGTTGAGTAGGAACCAGTTTGTACAGGATGAAACAAGTTAGTAAAAAGCAAATGAGCACTTCTTTCTTTTTCCACCTAACTTCATCATTCTGTTCAAAGTCTCACTCACTGCTAAGTCACAATAGAGATGCCTCTATTGATATTATCTGAAGATGAAGCAATAGCTGAGCCCTGGGTCCAGAAAATAAAACAGTTTAAGCTAGTTTCCTTAAGTAACTTGTGTCTCCATGCTTAAGCTTGAATGAAATTTAGAGTTGAAGTAGTAAATTGCAGCTAAATGTGCAATATGAAATACAAGCAATATTATATTTTTAAAGGTGATTAAATTTTCTCTTACTCACCCAACTCTTAGCATTTAGTTCAAAGTTGTTATCTTAACAAGTGAAAGACCCATAATGAATGCAATGAAAGTGTTGATGACCTCCTGTATGCATTGGTAAGGTTATGCTAAATACTAATATAATCTTTCCAGGTCTTGGAAGGACCCTCTGGTGAAGCATTTAAAAGTACATTAGAAGTCCTTAGACTGTGTTTCAAAAATATTCAAATGTCAAAATCTAAGTTGCCAGCTCACTGGTGTCAACGGGGACTTCGAATGGATTCCCTTACCTTATTTGTTATTACACAGATTGCATAGACGTTAGTAAGAATAATAACAGTAACAAGCAAAGACATCTGTCACAATGCAAAGCACTCAGATGGAGAAAGTACAGATTTTATACCTGAAGTCTAAATCATGACATAATGAAACTGTTATAATTAGATTGAACAATCAAATTAAATTTACTGTGAGCAAATTTCCAAATAGAGTGAAGCTGCTGTAGAAATACATGTGCACTATGTATAATAAAAATAAATGTTGAAGAATATTTTTGTCACAAAAGTAAGCAGAGAAAGTCTGCCCTTGAAATATAGATATCTTTATAAATCAGTAATAATACTCATGATTTAATGTGCAGTGCAGAATTAATCAATTCTGAAAGAGTACAGAATACTTACACCACCCATTTTAAAATATAATGTATTATTTTGCCAAAGTTTGGAACTTCAAAGCAAACTTTAGGCCTGGGAAAAACAGGTAACAAATGTATGCAGACTTAGACAATTCAAACATCTACATTTTATCTGGCATTCACAATGAAATTCAGTGTGAGATAAAGGTCCTCTTTGCCTCTTATGCAACTGGAGAATTTCAACCCATATTTTCTATTGTGTAATATCAATTGGTTATTAAGTAATAGTAGCAATTCATAAAATTTCTTGTCCTGCACTGATAACTAATTTTGTTTCATGCAGCTTCTAAATTCACGATATCACTGTTTATTCTTTCTTTTGATGCAGATGGAAGAGCAGGAGCGAGCTGCTCAAGAGCTGGCTGTGTCCTTAAAAGAAAAGGAAACGGAATTAGCTCACCAGAGGAAAGTCTCTGCTGAACAGAAGGAAACTGTCAAGGAGAAGGAAGTTTGTCCAGTGCCAGAACAGGTAATAGAGATCTATTTTCTGTACATAAGGTTTGAGGAAAGTTGCTGTAGAAATACATGTGCACTATGTATAATAAAAATAAATGTTGAAGAATATTTTTGTCACAAAAGTAAGCAGAGAAAGTCTTCCCTTGAAATATAGATATCTTTATAAATCAATAATAATACTCATGATTTAATGTGCAGTGCAGAAAGAGGCCATCAGGTCTATTGATTCTGCACCAACCCTCTGAAGAACACTCCTTTCAGACCCCACAATATCCTCATAGCCCTGCACTTACCATGGCTAACCTATATAGCTTATACATCCCTGGACACTATGGGGAAATTTACCTCAGCCAATCCACCTAGCCTGTACATCTTTGGACTGTGGGAAGAAACCGAAGTACCCAGTATAAACTCCAGACAGACAGTCACCAAAGCCTGGAATTGAACCTGTGTCCCTGGTGCTGTGAGGTAATAGTGCTAAATATTGAACTCTAAATGGTACTAATTTTTGAAAAGAAGTTCATGGATGCAGCTGGCAAGAATTTTGGATAGCCTTTTAGAAAACAATTGTTCTTCATTTTCATGTTTTTCACAGGTGGAAACTGAGCCTGTGAGTAAAGACAAAGTCATTGAAGATCTTCAGAAACTCAAGAAGATAGAGAAAGAACAAAGAAAACTTAATGAGAGGTAGATAGTATGATATGTGCTGTAAGTGGCTAAGTAGCACAGTGTATTGAAGCCTCAGTATTAACTAAAAATATTTTCACTATATTCATCCGCACAGCAAGTAATTCTTTTGGCTGTATTGTTGACTACCTAATTAGATACTTAAGCCTAAATATTTATGAAATTGGCTTGATTTGAGAGGCATTTAAAAGTAGCGACAGGACCCATTTACAGGATTCACCCAATTCCCTACACCAACTTGAGATAAAGGTCATCTGCATCCTGCACTTTCAATCTGGCCAGCTACGTTGTGACGGTAGGTATCTTATCAACCCCACAATTCTCATGGAGTTGAGCCAGCTTCTTAGTGATTCATCATCCAGGGCTTGTTGGAGTCTTGAATTTTGTACATTACTAGATTTGGGAAAATTTTGAATGACAACTTTAAATTGTCTTACCCATAATTTGATACACAGTGGTATTATCATAACTAAATTCCTCACTATCAACATAAAGTCATGGAGTCATGCAGCAAAGTCTGTTGCTTTGGCCTAACTCATGCATGCTGACCAGGTTTACCAAAACTGAACTAGTCCTATTTCCCTGCATTTAAACCATATCCTTCTAAAACTTTCCTATCCATGTATTTTAAATGTGATTGTACTCAACTCTACCACTTCTTCTGGCAGCTCATCTGGCACACCATCCACTGTGTAAAAAAGTTGCCCCTCAAGCCCTTTCTAAATTTTTCCTTTCTCACCTTAAACCTATTCCCTCTAGTTTTAGATTCCCCTATCCTGGGGAAAAGACATTGGCTATTCACCATATCAATACCCCTCATGATTTTGTAAACCTCTATCAGGTTATCCCTCAGTTTCCTATGCTAATTGGGAAAAAAAACGACACTCTCCAGCCCTTCCATATAACTCAAACCTTCCAGTTTCAGTAAAATCCTTGTAAATCTTTTTTTGCAACCTTTCTGGTTTAATAACATCGTTCCTTTAGCAGGTCAACTAGAATTGTACACAGTACTCCAAGTGTCACCTTACCAATGTCTTGTACAGCCACAACATAATGTCCCAACTCCTGTACTCAATGCTCAGATCAATGAGTGAAGTGTGCCAATGGCCTTCTTCACTGCCCCATCTACCTGTGAGGCCACTTTCAAGAAATTATGTACCTGCACCCTTAGGTCATTATGAGAAACAACACTGCCCAGGGACCTACCATTACCTGTGTATGTCCTGCTCTGGTTTGCAAACCAACATGCAACATCTTGCATTTTTCTGAATTAAACTCCATCTGCCATTCCTTGGCCCACTGGTCCAGTTGATCAAGATCCCATTATACTCATAGATAACCTTCTTGACTTTTCGCTATACCACCAATTTTGGTGTCATCCATAAACTTATTAACCAATCCTCCTTTATTCTTATCCAAATCATTTGTATAAATGACAAACAACAGTGGATCCAGCATCGATCTTTGCGGCACATCACTGGTCACAAGCCTCCAATCTGAAAAACATCCCTTTTCTACATCCTCTGTCTCTTATCATCATGCCAATTTAATATCCAATTGGCTAGCTGTGTCTAGATCCCATGTGATATAACTTTACTGACAAGTCTACCCTACAATATCATGTCAAAGGCCTTGCAAAAGTCCATGTAGAGAACAGCCACCACGCCGCCTTCATGCATTGTTTTGATCATCTCTTCAAAGAACTCAGTCAAAACATCCTGGGTCTTATTTTTCACACAAAACCTATTGGACAAATCATACAAGTGCAGTGGCTGCAGAAGAAGGTGAGAGCCTGGTAATTCTGCAGTTAGTAACCCACAGAGAAAAATAGGAACATAAATAGGCTATGCATCTCTTCAAGCCTGCTCCAGTATTCAGTATCATCATGACTGATCATCCAACTCAGTGCTTTGCTCCTGCTTTTGCTCCATACTTTTTGATCCCTTTAACCCTCAGAATTATATCTCAATCTTCTTCTTGAATGCATTCAATGTTAGCCTCAACCACTTTCTGCATCCTAACTCTCCAAAGCTTGTCCATCATTTAAAATGTAAAAGTTAGGAATGTAAGGAAATATTCTATCTTGCCTGGATGAGTGCAGCTCTGACAATACTTCAAACAGATCTAACAACTCAAGACCAGGCATCCATGAGGCACTGTGGGCCATCAGCAGCAGCAGAATTGTACTCCAGCACAATGTGTAATCTCTTGGCCTGGCTCAAACATTATCACCAAGCCAGAGGATCAACCCGGTTCAAAGGAGAGTGCAGGAGGACATGCCAGGAGCCGCACCAGACATAACTGAAAATGAGGTGTCAACCTATTGAAGCCACTAATGAGGGCTACTTGCATGCCAAACAGCATAATCAGGAAGTGATAGATAAAGCTAAGTGCAGATCTAAGCTCTGCAATCCTGCCACATCCAGTTGTGAATGGTGGTGGTTGATTAAACAACTCACTGAAGGAGGAGGTTCCACAAGTATCCACATCCTCAATGATGGAAGAGCCCAGCATATCGGTGCAAAAGGTAAAGCTGAAGTTTTCATAGCAATCTTCAGCCAGAAGTATCAAGTAGATGATCCATCACAGCCTCCTCCAGTGATCCCCAGCATTCAACCAATTCGATTCACTCCATGTGGTGTCAAGAAACAGTTGGAACCACTAGATACTGACATGCTATGGGCTCTGATAACATTCAGCAACTCTACTGAAGGCTGGCGCTCAGAACTTGCCACTGCCTACCCAAGCTGTTCCAGTACAGTTACAACACTGGCATCTGCCTGACAATGTGGAAAATTGCCCAAGTATGTCCTGTACACAAAAAGTAAGACAAATTCAACCTGGTCGTTAATCACCCCATCAGTCTACTCTCAATCATCAATAAAGTGACAGAAGGTGTCATCAACAGTGCTATCAGCACCTGCTCAGCAATAACCTGCTCACTGATGCCCAATCTGGGTTTTGTCCGGGCCACTCAGCTCCTGACCTCATTACAGCCTTGAATGAAACGTGTACAAAAGAGCTGAATTCCAGAGGGGAGGTGAGATTGACAGCCCTTGGCCAAGTATGGCATCAAGGAGCCCGTGCAAAACTAGAATCAATCAGTATCGGGGGGCAAGCTCTCTGGTGGTCAGAGTCGTACCTGAGACATGGGAAGATGGACATAGTTATTGAAGGTCAGTCATCTCAACTCCAGGACATCTCTGTACAAGTTCCTCAGGGTAGTGTCCTAGGCCAAACCATCTTCAGCTGTTTCATCAATGACTTTCCGTCCATTATAAGCTCAGAGTGGGGAAGTTCGCCAATGATCGCACAATGTTCAACACCATTTGCAACTCTTTAGACATTGAAACAGTCCAAGTCCAAATACAACAAGACCTGGACAGTATCCAGGCTTGGGCTGACAAGTGGCAACTAACATTCATGCCACACAAGTGCCAGGCTATGACCATCACCAACAAGATACAATCTAACCACCATCCCTTGACATTTAGTGGTGTTACCAGCACTGAATCCCCTATTATCAACATTCTGGGAATTTTAATTAATCAGAACTCAACTGGACTCACCACATAAACAAAGTGACTGCAGGGCAGGTCAGAGACTAGGAATACTGTGGCAAGTAACTCATCTCCTGAAAACCTAAAGCCTGTCACCATCTACAAGGCACAAGTCAGGTGTGTGATGGAATGCTCCCCATTTGCCTAGATGAGTGCAACCCCAACAACACTCAAGAAGCTTCATACCATCCAGGACAAAGCAGGCAGCTTGATTGGCACTACATCTACATGCATCCACTCTTCCACCACCAATGCTCAGTAGCAGCTGTGTGTACTATCTACAGGATGCACTGCAGAAATTCATCAAAGATCCTCAGACAGCACCTTCCAAACCTACCACCATTTCCATCTAGAAGGACAAGGGCAGAAGATATATGGGAGCAGCACCACCTTCAAATTCCTCTCCAAGCCATTCACCATCCTGACTTGGAAATATTTCACCATTCCTCCAGTGGCACTGGGTCAAAATCCTGGAATTCCTTCTCTAATGGCATTGTGGATCTACCCACAGCAGATGGATTGCAGCAGTTCAAGAAGGCAGCTCACTACCACTTTCTCAACTTGGGATGGGCAATAAATGCTGGCCAGCCAGTGATGCCCATATCCCACAAATTAATTTAAAAGAAGTCCTCCACATATTTGATAATGAAGTGTGTGACCATGGTAGCAGCATTCATCGAGATTTTCCACTGAGTATCTGAATACGGTCCAGTCCACCAACTCCAAGCAGTTCCCGAGACTGTCTTTTGCTGCCTTGGACTAGCATTATACTTCTATTTGTGAAGGATCCTTTCATTTCAGCTTCCGCTTGTAAGGAGCGCTGTGATCTGTGATTTATAATTTAAGCTAGATTTTAACTTTAAATTCTAAAGCTTTTTACACTATGATCTTGCATTGAAGGTATTGGGGTGGACATTTGACAAACTATATACTGGTGAGCCTGGTGTCGCTGCTGGATAAGTTGTTGGAGGGGATTCTGACGCATAAGATTTACATGTATTTGGAAAGGTAAGGACTGCTTAGGGATAGTCAACATGGCTCTGTGCATGAGAAATCATGTCTCACTGACTTGATTGAGATTTTTGAAGAAGTGACAAAGAAGATTGATTAAGGCAGAATGGAGGAAGTTATGTATATGGATTTCAGCAAGCCGTTTGACAAAATTCCACATGGGAGACTGGTTAATAAAGTGAGATTACATTAAATCCAGGGAGACCTAGCGATTTGGATAGAAAATTGACTTGAAGGTAAGAGACAGAAGGTGATGATAGAGGATTGTTTTTTTTGGACTGGAAGCCTGCGACCAGCGGTGCTGGGTGCACTGCCTTTTGTTATTTATATAAATGATTTGCATGTGAATAGAGGAAGAATGGTTAGTACATTCGCAGGTGTTACCAAAATTGACAGTGTAGTGGAGAGTAAAGAAGGTTATCTCAGAATACAAAGGGACCTTGATCAGATCAGCCAATTGGCCGAGGAGTGGCAAATGGAGTTTAAGTTAGATAAATGTGAAGAGTTGCATTTTGGTGCGGCAAATCAAGACAGAACTTGTACACTTAATAGTAGAGTCATAGGGAGTGTTGCCGAAGAAAAAGACTTTAGGCTGCAGCTTCATAGTTCCTTGAATGTGGAATCGCAGATAGACAGGATAGTGAAGAATGCATTTAGTACACATGTTGTTATTGGTCATATCGCCACTGAACAGGACATTGGTTAGGCCACGTTTGGAATACTGCATTCAATTCTGATCTCCCTGATACAGGAAAAATGTTGCTAAACTTGAAATGATGCAGAAACGATTTGCAAAAATGTTGACAGGGCTGGAGGGTTTGACCTGTAGGGAGAGGCTCCATAGGCTGGGGCTATTTTCCCTGGAGCATCAGAGGTTGAGGTGTAACCTTATAGAAGTTTATAAAATGAGGGGCATGGATAAGATGAATAGCCAAGGTATTTTCGAGGTCCTTCTAGGTTGTAGTGGCCTTGAGTTTGGACAGTGCTATCCAAGGGCCATAAGTGAATTTCTGCAGTGCATCTTGTAGATAGTACACATGCTGCTACTGTGTATCAGTGGTAGAGGGAGTGAAATGTTTGCTGATGTGGTATTTTCCACAGGGTAAGGGAGTCCAAAACTATAGGGCATAGGTTTAAGGTGAGAGGGAAAGATACAAAAGGGACCAAAGGGGCAGTGTTTTCATACAGAGGATGGTACACGTATGGAATGAGCTGCCAGAGGGAGTGGTGGAAGCTGGTACAATTGCAACATGTAAAAGGCATTTGAATGGGTACAAGAATGCGAAGGTGAGAGGGATATGGGCCAAATGTAATTAATTTAGGATATCCGGTCAGCATGTACAAGTTGGATCGAAGGGTCCGTTACCTTGCTGTATAACTCTTGACTCCATAACTCAAAAAGTTAATCTTTATTTGAGGAGAATACTCAACAATATATCCTTTATTTCAACCCAAACATATCTTCTGATTGACCATTTTACTGTTGTTATAGTTAACATTGTAAAAATAATATATGTTGAAATAAAAGTTAAAAAATGACAAAAGAACTTAGCGTAAAAGATAAAACCTTTGAAATAAAAATCCTGAAACATTGACTGTTATCCTTTATACAGAGACTGTGTAATGTATTATTTCCAATATTTGTTCTTATTTCAGATTTCCAACATCCACAGTATTTTACTTTTGATAAATGCCAATTTGATTTGTTAAATTCAAAGCTTTTATTTTCAAGAGAACGGATGTGAAGCTACAGAAAGAATGTGATCTCCATCTTCAAGGAAGATAATCCTTTATCATATGCTTTAAGCAGCTACCTGCATATTGAGATACCATTGTGGTGGATCTCTGGGCTATTTGGGCCTGCACATACTGTCCCTGAATCTGCTTGCTCCTTAAGATTATCTAAGATTCCTGAACTCTTTATGTATTTGAACACTTCTTTAACTGCATCCATTAGTTGTAGGTTTGCAAATATAGCTGCCCCTTTTAATGTCCAAAATGTATCTCTTTACATGCTCATTACAAACTTGTGTCTTCTCTCGTATGATGTCAGAGCCACATCATTAGTCACATTATCATAATTTGCATGCATCTCTTTATACCATAGAGTTATTTCAATGCCTGGCAGAATGTTCTACTTTTATGAATGAAGAAATCATTTTTAAAAATTAATTTAAGAGATATCAGATTCACTGGGTGGACCAACATTTATTGCCCATCTTTAATTACTGTTACGAAAGTGGTGGTGAACTGCCTTCTTGAACCACATCAGTCCATTTGATATAGATACACCTACAGTACTGTTAGGAAGGGTGTTCCAAGATTATGTCTGAGCTACACTGAAGAATCAGGGATACATTTCCAAATCAGGAAGGTGAGTGGCTTGGTGAAAGATGTGAAGGTGTTGATATTCCCATTTATCTGCAGCCCTTGCCCTTCTAGGGTGTAGT
This sequence comes from Chiloscyllium punctatum, assembly GCF_047496795.1. Classification (NCBI taxonomy): domain Eukaryota; kingdom Metazoa; phylum Chordata; class Chondrichthyes; order Orectolobiformes; family Hemiscylliidae; genus Chiloscyllium; species Chiloscyllium punctatum. The sequence continues at coordinate 84,191,816 of NC_092746.1, read as the reverse complement.
GGCCTTAGGTTTGGACAGTGCTATCTAAGGGGCATAAGTGAATTTCTGCAGTGAGTGGAAGACTATCAACTTGGTGAAAGATTCTCTTTGGTTTGCTGGAAATCTATTGGTCTTCCAGTGCAAAGAGTTGACCTTGGCCAAGTGTTGCAGACTGCCAGGTTTCAAGATCCAGGACATCGTGCTAAGGAAAGCACTAAAGCTTGGGTCAGCAGCTGCCAGGGGATAGTGGGGAAAGAGTACCATTTAAGGTTGTTCTGCCAAAGTACAATGAAAATCTGTATTGGACCATCACAATGCCTCAAATGTAAGTAAATAATGTCCTATAGACAAATGTCTTGGGCTTTTTTGCAACTGCAGGAAATGACAAATTCCAATATTTATTTTTTCTTCACGTGCAAAGATTACCCAGAACTGCTTTAGTAATTGTGTATGTACATAAATATTTTTTAAGAAAAAAGTATATCTTTGTAATGTAAAAAATAATGGTTGTCGTTTTAGTCTAGTCAAATAGACAGCAAGAGTTAGAGACCTGAGTTTGGTGACTAGTGAATTAGGTTGTGCAATCAGTTCCCGGATTGTTATCTGTAGTTGCTAAAGTTTGAAATGATCGAAGAACTTGGTCCTGTGCAATTCTTCTGTCGTATGTGGCAAATCAGGGACACTTCCACTGAATATACTGACTATGCATGCAGGAATTGTGTTGACATACATCTCCTGATTACCACATGCAGCACCCGGACCTGCAGATGGACTCACTACAGAGCATCCATTAGGCTGAGAATACTTAGTGAGCTGGTCAAGCAACCAGGAAGGACTACAGTAACAGAGATACCCATGCTTACTCAGGAAGATGAGTAAGAATAGCCAGGCAGTACATGAGTCCCCTGTGGCCACTCCCATGTCAAACAAGAATACCGTTTTTAATGCTACTGGGGAGATGCCTGTAAAGGGAAAGCAGCCAAGTCAGTGGCACCACAACTGGCACTGTTGTACAGCAGGGGGTGTCAAAGTATAGATGTTCAGTAGTGATAGGGGGCTCTATATTTAGTGGTGCAAATATAGAGTCTCACAAGTGAGACTCCAAAATGGTGTATTGCCTTCCTGGTGCCAGGATCAAGGATGTCTCTGAGCAGGTATAAGACATTCCGAAGGGTTTGGTTGAGCAGCCATATGTTATGGTCCATGTTGGTACTAATGACACAGGCAGAAAAAGAGTTGAAGTCCTACAAAAGGAGTTCAGGGAAGTAGGTAGGAAGTTGAAAAGCAGGACCTCTAGGTTGTAATCTCAGGATTGCTTCCTGTGCCATGTGCCAGTGAGGCTAGGAATAAGAACTTACGATAGTTAAATATGTGGCTAAAAAGCTGGTGTAGGAGGAAAGCCTTCAAGTATGTCAGTCATTGGGAAGTCTTCTGGGGCAGGTGAGACCTGTACAAGAGGTTGGGTTGCATCTAAACTGGAGGGGCACCAATATCCTGCAAGGGAGGTTTGCTAATGCAGCTTGAGAAGGTTTAAACATTGGGAGCTAGAGCAGTAGGTTAGCAAATAAAATGATAAGGAGGGGTCAGAGACTAAGGCCAGTAAGGCTCGAGGAAGAACACACAGGGAGAGGTTATTCAAACTTACTGATGTCACAAAGCTGGTTCTTTTTCCTAAACACTGTTCCTTTTCTCAAGGATACTGTGTCCTTGATTTTTCTTTTCAGCGGGGTCATAAAATACTCCAGGCTCCAAATGGCTGGGTTTGGTACAGAAATAAAATGATATTGTGACACCTTTTTGTTTATATGTAAACAGATGAGACTTTAGGCCGAAGCTTTTATGTTTTTAGACATAACCTGTATCAGTCAGGGGGGTGTGGCCAGCTCTCTAGCTGAGCAGGTCAGTCCAGAACTAATGGGAGTTCAGCTGTGGGCTGTGTGGAAACAGGCTGTTAAACTCTCTGTCCTTCTGCCCTTTTAACTTTGACCTGTAAGCCTATGTTTCATTTTTATTGTGTTTAAGGGGTTTGCTTATTGGCGACTGTTGTGTATATTTGGAATAGTACAATTAAGTCTAGTTTGGATATCCCGAGTTCTGTAGGAGTTCTTTATTCTGTTCTTTGTGTTAAGTTTTGTAATTTTGGGAATAAATTTTTGTCTGATTTAAAACCTGATTGTCAACCTAGCTATCGTATTCCAGGTAAGTTTCACTGTACACTTACTGAAACAAATTGCAAAGTTATGGTATGGGCTGCCTGTGAAGAGTGTTTTGAGTGGTCTGGCCTAGTCCATAGCAGATTGGGCTCTAGTGCTACTCCTGGCATGCACTCCTGTACTCTCCATTGAACCAGGGTTGATCCCCTTGCTTGATGGTACTGGTTGAATAGGGGATATACTGCACCATGAGATTGCAAATTGTGTTGGAGAATGGGTCTATTGCTGTTGCCTACGGCACTTCTTGGATGCCCAGACTTGAGTTATTAGACCGTTCAAAGTCAATCTCATCAGTGGATATATGATGGAGGATATTCTCAATGTGATGGCGTGACTTTATCTCCATAAGAACTGTGCAGTGCTCATTCTTACCAATGCTTAAGGACAATTGCATCTGCAGCAGGCAAGATAAGGTCAAGTATGTTTCTCCATCTTGTTAGTTCCCTCACCACCTGCTGCATACCCAGTCTAGTAGCTATATAACCCAACTTGATCTGTAATGCTGCTGCCAAGCCATTCAGTGGTGGACATTGAAGTCCAGCACCAAGAGTACATTCTTTGCCTTTGCCATGCTCAGTGATTCCTCCAAGTGTTTTCAAACTGCAGGAGTACTGTTTCATCAACTGAGGAAGGATGGCATGTGGTAATCACCAACTCTCCTCGGTCTGTCCTGCCAGTGAGACAGATTTTGTCCAGGGATGGCAATGGTGGTGCCTGGGACATTGTAAGTTTGATTCTGTGGGTATAACTATGTCAGGTTTTTGTTTTTTGCTTCATCGGGGAGACAGCTGTCCTAATTTTGGCACTAGGCCCCAAATGTTAGTATGGGTCACCAGCATGTTGTTGTTGCTTTCAGTGCCCAGGACAATGCTAGAGAGCTGTTCATTTTCATTTCTCTGTTTAAACTTTGTGGAGATTGATACAACTGAGTGACTGACTAGGCCATTTCCAAAGACAATTAAGAATCGAACATACTACTGTGAGACTGGAGTCATGTGTAGGCCAGAGCAGGTGAAGATGGCAGATTTTCTTCTGTAAAGGACTTCCACACCTTGGTATATCCAATCGCATTGCCAATACAGCCCCAGGAGAATTTGTGGCACAATGAAGATTCCATGAAGTGTAATGGTGTCAGGGCAAATATGGGCAAGGAGGCTTTCTCCTGATTATCACATTTCATCTTCCATCAGCTGATGAATCATTACTCCTCAGTGTTGATGCTTTAGACATTAGATGGTGCCACACAACACATGAAGGATGTTCTCATTGTGAAAATGAGATTTTGCCTCCACAAGGACCATCTAGCGGTTACTCCTACTGATACTGTTACGGACAGTTGCAGGCAGATTTGTGAATATGTGGTGAAGGATGTTTTTTCCACTTGTTGGTTCCCTCACCACCTGCTGCAGACCCAGCCTAGAAGCTATGTCCTTTAGATTTCAATCAGTCTGGTCAGTAATGGTGCTGCTGAACCACTTTTCAATAGAGACTGAAGTTCACCCACTGTACGCTTCGCATCCTTGCCACCCTCAGTGCTTCCTCCAAGTAATGTTCAACTCATCAGTGGAGGGAGAATGAAATGTGGTAATTAGCAGGGAATTTCCTTCTGTATTTGCCTTAATATCATTATGTTTCATGGGGTCCAGAGAATGTTGGGAATTTCAAGGACAATTCCCTCCCAAATGTGTAAAAGTGTATCACCACCTCTGCAGATTCTGACAGTGGGATGAGAGATACCCAGTTATGATGAGGGCAATGTCTGGGACAATATATGTAAGGCAAATTCCCTGTGTATTACTATGTCAAGCCATTATTTGCTTAGTCTGTGAGACAGCTTTCTCCATTTTAGCCTCCAGATGTTAATAAGGAGGACTTTGCAGGCTGAGTTTGCCATTGTTGTTTCTGGCACCCAGATCAATAACATGTGGTCCAATCAATTCTGTTCCTCTTCTGAGATTAGTTAGCAGTTTTACACAGCTGAGTGACTTGCTAAGCTATTTCAGAGGACAGTTAAAAGTCAATCACATTACAGTGGTTCTGAAGTCACATGTAGGCAAGATTGGGAAAGAATGGCAGTTTTTCTTCCCTGCAGACCAGAACAAAATGCACCTTCTACACACTATTACCTACTCCCCACAATAATTTAACCATCAATACTTTCTCAGCAGTGCTGTAGGAGATCTGTCTTTGCTGATGAAGGGCCTTTAGAAAACAGTACCTGCTGAATATGGAAGTATACTATGTGGTATTTTTCAGCTTTCAGGGCAAGAAAAGATATAATTAAATGAATATAGTATGTTAAAGGTATTAGCTTTGGATAGTATCTGTCTTTCATCCATTCATTAATTATGTTGTTTTTTAGCCTTAAAATTCAGCTGGAACGAACAAATCAAATGTGGGAAAAGAAATTTGCTATACTGAAGCAAAGGTATAATTTAAAGTTCATAAACAAAATTTATTTTCTTAACAGTTAACATTATATTAATTTTTCAGTTTATCGTTGCTTCAACAAATCATTAAGTTCATTTTACCCCAGTTGCTGTGCAATTTTTCTCAGACAAATCTGTTAACTTTCAGTTACCATGCAATAAAGGATGAGATGTATCTGAGATGTTCTTTGCAACGTCAAGCACCAATCCTTCACTGTGCTTTTACACGTTACACAGTAAGTACCTATTAATGAAATGTGTAATTGTAAAATCATGTATCCATTCATTGCAGGTCATTTTTGTAATGATCAATCTACAGTATAAATGAGTTTCTGTTGATAATTAGGTAACAGCAGGAATTTGATTAATGTAATCATAATCATAAGTGTATAATTGAACAATTATTGCAAAACGTAGCTGAAATGCCAAAGCCCTTTCCTCAGGACACCATTAAGATTGACAAAAGTAAGATAGAAGTTATTTTGCAAGTTCTCTACTGAAACAATGTTAAACTAATCTGCTCCTCTCTCCCTGTTCTGTGTCTGCTCCAAATAATGAACAATGTTCCTTTTAAAAATATTAATTCTCCATGTGCCAAGTCATTCAATGTTCCAGAAATCCTCAAAACTATACATTTACCAGAAAGTTGGAGATGCAAATTTCAGACTTCAAATAAATAAGCCCCTGAACTGCAAGTGTAGGAGATAAAGCCTTAAGTAGAACTTTGAGTTTTATACATAGTAGCAAGGTATCCAGAGTCAATCTTTTTTTAAACCATTTTTTGGGGCACAGAGTAATATGTGAAGATTTGAATGCCGCAATAAAGCTCCTCTTTTCTTCCTGTTTATTTTCTATCCAAACTACCAGTGTTTAGCCCTGTGTAAAGAAGCTCCCCCCAACCTTTCTTCCTATTCTCTGCAATTTTAAACTGATGATCATTGACATCTCAATCAGAAGATCAATCACCTTACCATAAACCCTTCTTGCTTTATAATTTTAAAAATTAATTGTCATTGTAGCTTTCTTTATTTCAAAGGAACGTGTTCTGGTACCTCACATTTCTCCTCATAACTATAACCTTTCATCTCTGATGTCTTCCTGTTAAATTTATACTCTATGTTGAAATAACTCCACAGAGCCACTTCTCTTTATCTGTTAGCCAGGACTCCCTGATTAGACATGATTAACAGCCCCAGTCAGGGAACACATAATCTATGAGGTCAATCTGGCTCACCTTGTTACAATCACTACATCACCCCCACTGAGTCCAAGGACATAGGCCAGTCCTATTTCTTGAAGAACGTCTTGGGGCATTTTAGCACCAGGTCAGTTTCCTCCAACTTGGCATCAGACAGAGGTAGTGTGTAACGCACGGGAGCTCGCCTCTTGCGTCAGGAGCACCTCAGTAGAAATTCACTCTCTTCTTCCGGCAGCAAAAGTGTTGATGCAGCTACATCCATCATATCCATCTTTGATTCAGAGATCTCATCTACGCTTGCTAGAGAGGGTGAACCCATGGGTTCTGGCAGCCTTTCTGATTGTTCCAAGGAGCAAGGCATGATTTTCTCCCACACCGTTTGTGAGTTCATGTTAAAAATGACCACCAGTCTTTCTTTCTCTGTCTGGGCATGTTTAAGCTCTGCATTAGCCAAAGTTCTAGATGTGTATGCTATTGGGCATTCCTCTCAATTGGGCCAGCTATGAGCTAATACTACCCAATGCAGTACCAGGAGATATCGCATATCAATACCAGTTCTCACTTGGAATTGTGGTGTGTCAATGATAGCTGTGTCTTCACTTCACTGAAGACTATAGCTTGGTCACATGACCATTTCCAAGCCAGACCCTTTTTTTAGGAGTTGATGCAAAGGATCAGGTCAGGTTATATATGAACTTTCTGCATTAATTTATCATTCAAAAAAATGACCCAAGCTCCTGGACAGAAATGGAAGCCAGGCATCTTTGATCACATTTACTTTATCTTCCAGCAAAGTTAAAAATCACACAACACCAGGTTATAGTCCCAGGTTTAATTGGAAGCACACTAGCTTTCGGAGCGACGCTCCTTCATCAGGTGCGTCGCTCCGAAAGCTAGTGTGCTTCCAATTAAACCTGTTGGACTATAACCTGGTGTTGTGTGATTTTTAACTTTGTACACCCCAGTGCAACACCGGCATCTCCAAATCATATCTTCCAGCAGTATAACCCAGTCTTAATCACTCTGTACCCCAAGTAGGTGATGTGGGTGCCTGGAAGACACATTTTACCCTTCTTAGGCAAATGCCTACCAGGGAAAAATACCTAAGGATTATGTCCCAAGTTCTCTAAGTGTTTTCTATCATCCACTGAAAAATTGAATAGACTGACAATATTCCAACTGACAGCCTCGTATATTGGCACAAACCCTTATGGGTATTAATTATCAAGTCTTGGAGTCATAGAGATGACAGCTTGGAAATATACCCTTCGGTCCAACTCATCCATGCTGACCAGATATTCTGAATTAATCTAGCCCCATTTGCCAGCATTTGGCCCATATCCCTCTAAACCCTTCCTATTCATGTATCCATCCAGATGCCTTTTAAATGTTAAAATTGTACCACCTCCACCACTTTCTCTGGCAGCTCATTCCATACAAGCACCATCCTCTGCATGAAAAAGAGACCTTTAGGTCTCTTTTAAATTTTTCCCCTCTCACCTTAAATCTATGCCCTCTAGTTTTGGACTCCCCTACCCTGAGAAAAAATCTTGGCTGTTCATCATATCCATGCCCCTCATGATTTTATAAGCATCTAAAAGGTCATCCCTCAGCCTTCGATGCCTCAGAGAAAATAGCCCCAGCCTATTCAGCCTCTCCCTATGGCTCAAATCCTCCAACCCAGGCAATATTCTTGCAAATCTTTTCTGAACCCTTTCAAGTTTCATAACATCTTTTCTATAATTAGGAGAGCAGAGTTGAATGAAGTATTCCAAAAGTGACCTAACTCATATCCTGTATAGTTGCAATATGAGCTCCTAACTCCTATACTCAATGCACTGACCAATTAGGGCAAGCATACCAAACACTTTCTTCACTATCCTGTCTACCTGGGACTCCACTTTAAAGGATCTATGAACCTGCTGTCCAAAGTCTCTTTGAATGGCAACACTCCCCAGGACTGTATCATCATGTGTACAAGTCCTGCCCTGATTTGCCTTACTGAAATGCAGCACCTGTCATTTATCACAATTAAACTCCATCTGTCACCCCTCAGCCATCAACCTATCTGATCAATATCCCTTTATATTCTGAGAGAATCTCTTGGCTATCCACTACACCACCAAAGTTGGTGTTATCTGCAAACTTATTAACCATACCTCCTATATTTGTACCCAAATCATTGATTTAAATGACAAAAAGCAGTGGACCTAGCACCGATCCTTGTGGCATATCACTGGTCACAGACCTCCAGTCCAAAAAAGAACCTGCTACCACCACCCTCTGTCTCCTACCTTCAAGCAGGTTATGTATCCAAATGGCTGGTTCTCCCTTTAATCTAATTTTACAAACTAGTCTACACATGCAGAACCTTGTCAAGCACCTGACTGAAGTCCAAATAGACCACTTTGGAGCATACTCCTGCGAATCCTCATTGCATTTGCAAGTAAGCATAGTTCATGTCCAGCTTTGTGAAGGACAGCTCTGCTGCCAGCTTTGCGTGCAAATACTCTATTTGAAGGATTGGATAATTATCCAGCCACAAGAAGCAGTTTGCCATTTGTTTAAAATCCCACAAAGTCGAATCGACTCATCGAGCTTCAAAATCAGTATGACTGGTACTGCGTATTCCACAAGTTGTTCTGGATTGATGATTTCTTCACTTTACAGCCTTCTGATTTCTGCCTCTTATAGAGTCATAGAGATGTACAGCATGAAAACAGACCCTTCGGTCCAACCTGTCCATGCCAACCAAATATCCCAACCCAATCTAGTCCCACCTGCCAGCACCCGGCCCATATCCCCCCAAACCCTTCCTATTCATATACCCATCTAAATGCCTCTTAAATGTTGCAATTGTACCAGCCTCCACCACATCCTCTGGCAGCTCATTCTATACATGTGCCACCCTCTGCGTGAAAAAGTTGCCCCTTAGGTCTCTTTTATATCTTTCCCCACTCACCCTAAACCTATGCCCTCTAGTTCTGGACTCTCCCACCCCAGGAGAAAGTGAGGACTGCAGATGCTGGAGATCAGAGCTGAAAATGTGTTGCTGGAAAAGCACAGCAGGTCAGGCAGCATCCAAGGAGCAGAAGAATCAACATTTCGGACATGAGCCCGAAAAGAAGAAGGGCTCATGCCCGAAACGTCGATTCTCCTGCTCCTTGGATGCTGCCTGACCTGCTGCGCTTTTCCAGCAACACATTTTCAGCTCTCCCACCCCAGGGAAAAGACTTTGCCTATTTATCCTATCCATGTCCCTCATAATTTTGTAAACCTCTATAAGGTCACTCCTCAGCCTTCGACGCTCCAGGGAAAACAGCCCCAGCCTGTTCAGCCTCTCCCTGTAGCTCAGCTCCTCCAACCCAGACAACATCCTTGTAAATCTTTTCTGAACCCTTCCAAGTTTCACAACATCTTTCCGATAGGAAGGAGGCCAGAATTGCATGCAATATTCCAACAGTGGCCTAACCAGTGTCCTTTTCAGCCGCAACATGACCTCCCAACTCCTGTGCTCAATACTCTGACCAATAAAGGAAAGCATTCCAAACGCCTTCTTCACTATCCTATCTACCTGTGAATCCACTTTCAAGGGGATATGCCCACAAGACAAATGGCACTGGGCAGGCCTTGTAGAATCTTGGAATTGCTTCCTGTTCACATGCAAGGTGACCCTCCCTCCTCTGATAGTCTTCAGAAGTTCCTGGGAGACTTCCGGATATTTAATTAGGACTTCACTCAGGCAGCCATTTTCTAATTGAAAAATGTTGCTTCAATCTCGATGAATCTCTCTCATCCAATTTCGCCCCATCAAGCTTGAGCCTAAGCTTCTTACTGCAATCACTGATATCTCAAACAGCTGCTTTTCATAAGAGACCGAAAACGAAGTAGTACTCTTAATCTGTAAGGGTTCCCTGGTGTAGTTCTGAGCCTAGCCAAGATCTTGCGCAAACTGACGGATTGGAGTCCAGAATGAATTTTGTTTAAAAGCTGCTTCTGTGATCGCTGATACAGCCGGGCTGGTATCAACTTCTATTAGAACCGGATGACCATTTGACCAGACATTTATTTTGATTGTTCTGATTTGGATGTTGTTAAGCAATTTAACTGTTCCAAACTAGAGTGTAGATGGACTTTCCAGGGTGTGCACTCGCCTGGATATCAGCCTAAGAGTTATCTTACTCAATTTAGATCTAGTAGGACTCTTTTGCTGTCTGGAACAGCAACTAGAATGGCTTGCCAGCATGAATTGTGAAGAAATTTTTTACCATTTAGCCAAGGCTTTGCTTTGTTTTGGGGTATTGCTATGTGTCAGTGGTCCCCAAGCTCAATCAGATTGACTAAGATGTCCGTTTCATTGAAACACCCTGCAACTCATATGCTCCACTTGTCACATTTTCCAATGAGAAAGCCAGTTATCGTGCCTGTTTGAAGTCTATTAAGGCGCATTTGCATGGTTACAACACCAATCCCACATACCAACTGGTCTTTAAGCATCTCATTTAGGGTTCAACAAAAGTCACATGTCTCTGCCAGTCATCTTAACTTCGTCAAAAATTCCAACATAAATTCTCCTGGTTCTTGAATTGCCGAATAAAAACAACAGCATCTCGGAATTAGAGGAGGCTTGGGGGACACAATATTCCTTAACTAAATTCATCAACGTTTGGAAAGTTTTAGTATCTGGTGCCTCTGGAAAAGTCACGCTTCTAATAACAGAAAAAACTGTGGTTCCACAGGTTGTCAGGAGAGTTGCTCATTACTTTTCATCTGCCCCAATATCATTTGCCTGGGAAAAAATAACACATTCTATCCACATACTGTGCCCAGTCTTCGATAACAAGGTCGAACAAGTAAAGCTTCTCAAATAATGGCATGATGCAAGAAGTGCTTCCCCCAACTCAAAGATAATTGTGAGCAAATTTCTCCAGGCTTTATTCTCATTGCCACAGAAATAATTCCACAGAGGCTGATATCCTGTCACCAAGTCACCCTTTATTCATACATGGGAAGTTCTTGACCATGGTACAGCCAGCTCTCGAGTGTAAGAATCTCTGACACTCCTTGTTTTATCTGCCAGGCAGGGCTCCTTAATTGGTTAAGATTAACAGCCTCAATCAGGGAACTCATGTTCTATGATGTCCAGCTGCTGACCTCATCACAATCACTACACATGTCCTCTATGGTTTTAAGACATCTCAGTTATGGGATACCTATAAATGCTGTACACCATATTCTGAAGCCTAATTAATACTTTTACTCCTTAGTCTCATCTCTACCTTTCAATGTCTTCACATTAAATATAAAGTCCAATAACTTGCAAGATATTTCCTGATCAGCAAAAACACAAACTTCCTCATACTTATATAAAATCAAGAACTGCAGCTGCTGGAGATCTGAAACAAAAACAAATTGCTGAAAAAACTCTTCGGTCTCCAGATTCAAAACTCTGCTTTCTCCCCACAGGTGCTGTCAAACCTGCTGAGTTTCACCAGCAACTTTTGTTTTTGTTTCAGCCCCTCATTCGTGTGTTTCTAAATTGCATCAGTTAGCTAATTTCCCATTCCACTATTTAAATGGACATTGTGCATTCAGACAAACACTATCATGGTTTGTGACTTTTGCCCTGAACATGACAGGCCAGGGGAAAATCACTACCCTGCTTTGAGTCCTGCAGCTCCTGTTGTGTAGGGTAGTGCACAGGCAGGATTTTCTCTTCCTCCAAGGACAGCAATATAGGTCACAATACCAGACCATGCATGCTTGGTCCAGGATTTCCATCCAAGTTGAAACAGACTTAGCCATTTGAAGGAATGCCCAGCACTTTAGGAAGAAGGTCAATGTCCTTCTCCACTCTATTAGAGAATGTGCCATCAATTTTTCCCAGGTACATCGCACTCACTCTCTTTGCTATTGGACTCACCTCTCACCAAGACACATGCTCTAGCATTCTCACTAATGCATGCAAGATTTTCCCCACTCACCCACCCCGACTTATGACACTAATAATCCTGCATATGGTCTGTACAACCTAATCCCTTGCTGAGGGAACCTTTCAAACTTGCACCAACAGTAACAGCTGTTCCACCCACTTTAGTCTTCCATAATACCTCTCTCTCTCTCTCTCTCTCTCTCTCTCTCTATCTCTATCTTTCTCCATCTCGGAGCAAAACTGCTCACAATAGGCAGATAAAATCAAGTTGGGTAGTGTTATGCTGTCATTCAGTTCTTCATTCCTTATGAAGTGAGCACCCTAACTCTGACTAGCCCAAGCAGGGCCTGGACTGGTATGGAAGGCTGCCCTTGATTTACTGCACTGAGATCCCTTGAGCGAAGACTATCCCCCGTAATTGGCTTAAAGCCTGCTGCCAACCTTGGCAAGCTCCTGGCATTGTCTCTGGGCTTTTAAAATGGTGCATGAGTGAAGCAAGGGTGATATAAGAAAACGCTTTATCACACAGTGAGTGCTTTGGGTATGGACTGCACTGCCTGGAAATGTAGTGGAGGCAAATTCAATTAAGGCATTCAAGAACGCAATGGATGATTATTTGAGTAGAAACAGTGCACAAGGATATGGGAAAAAGACACGAGATTGGTGTTGATCAAGTCTACAAATTCAGCTCTAAAAACTGAGTTAGTCTTTGTGTGTTCTAATTCTTGCATTTTGTGTATCCCTGACGTTAGCTCCTCAAAAGCCTTCTTCTGTTTGTGAGAGTGTTACAAGGAGTCCTTCAAAGGGTTTGTCTTTGTAAAGTCCATCCCAGGATTAAAAGCCTGTCAGAGAGACTATCTCAGAAACATTTTACAGCAAACACTCAGAGTCATGGCCTTGGATGCCAAGGTATTGGTATTGGAAATAGGGCTGTGAAGGGTTTACATAGTCAAAAAGGCACAGTGTCAAAATCAAATATTACTTTTTGCAATTATTTGTAATATGTTTCTGGAGTATTTCATTCTAGAAGAGCTTAATGTTTACTTCTCACATATGATAAGGTAGAACAGATAATCAGCTGCTGTTGATGTTTAGGTAGGGGCATGATGACTAGCTATCCATTTTGCTGTTATTCCTACCAAAATGGATGCCCTCACATTTACTAACATTGTACTCCATCTGCTGGACCCTTGCCCACTCATATCCTTCTACAGACTTTCAGTATCCTCTGCACAGTTTGCTCTCCCACTCATTTTACTGTCATCTGTGAACTTTGACACATTACACTTGGTCCCCAGCTCTAAATTGTCGATGTAAATTGAAAACAATTGCAGTTCGAACACTGATCCCTGAAGCATGCCACTAGCCACTGATCACCAACCAGAAAAGCTCCCATGTATTACCACTCTTTGCTTTTCTATTGGTTAACCAATCTTCTATCTGCGTTAATACTTTACCATAACACCATGCATCTTTACCTTATGCAACAGCCTTTTGTGCAGCATCTTGTTAAATACCCTCTGGAAATCCAGAGACAACACATCCACTGTTCCCCATTGTCCACCAATACTCATAATGTCCTCAAAGAATTCCAGAAAATTAGTTAAACATGACATGCCTTTCATGAACCCATGCTGCATTGCTCGGTGAGACAAGTTCTCAGCCAGATGTCATGCTACTTCGTCTTTGATTTGGAGATACTGGTGTTGGACTAGGGTGTACAAAGTTAAAAATCACACAACACCAGGTTATAGTCCAACAGGTTTAATTGGAAGCACACTAGCTTTCGGAACGTCGCTCCTTCATCAGGTGATAGTGGAGGGCTCAATCCTAACACACAGAATTTATAGCAAACATTTACAGTGTGATGTAATTGAAATTATATTACTTACAGTGTGGAAACAGGCCCTTCAGCCCAACAAGACCACACCAATCTGCCGAAGCGCAACCCACCCAGAACCATTCCATTACATTTACCCTTGCTGCCAACACTAGGGGCAAGTTAGCATGGTCAATTCACCTGACCTGCGCATTTTTTGGAGTGTGGGAGGAAACCCACGCAGACAATGTGCAAACTCCACACAGTCAGTCGCCTGAGGTGGGAATTGAACCCAGGTCTCTGGTGCTGTGAGGCAGCTGTGCTAACCACTGTACCACTGAGCTGCCCAGTGTTGCATTCTCAGGTTAGCTATCATATTGTCTAGCTATCATGATTGTTAACAGCTAACCTGAGAACGCAACTTTTTAAAAAAAGGTTTTGTGATTTACACATGAAAGAAGTGAAACTATCACGGTATTCAAACAGATGAAAGACTTAACAGACAATCAATTTTTCAATGTATAATTTCAGTTACATCACACTGTAAATTTTTGCTATAAATTCTGTGTGTTAGGATTGAGCCCTTCACTATCACCTGATGGAGGAGCGATGCTCCGAAAGCTAATGTGCTTCCAATTAAACCTGTTGGACTATAACCTGGTGTTGTGTGATTTTTAACTTTGTACTTCTTCCTTGGTAACAGATTCTAACATTTTCCCCACTACAGAAATTAAGTTAGTTAGCCTATTGACCCACCTTTTGTCTATCTCCTTTTTTAAACAGTGACATCACACTTGCTGTTTTCCAATCTGCTGGAATCACCCCAGAGTCCAACAAACTTTGGTAAATTACCACAACCGCATTTGCTATTTCCCCCGCCATTTCTTTTTGTACCCTAGGATGCATTCCATCAGTGTCAGTAGACCTGTCTGCCTTTAACCCCGCTAGTTTGCCCAACACTAACTTATTAGTGATAATGATCATTTCTCAATCCTCACCTGCCACAGCCTTCCTGTCATCAATTATTGGCATATTATTTGTGTCTTCCACTGTGAAGACCTACATAAAATACCTGTTCAACGCCTCAGCCATTTCATCATCTCCCATTATTAAATCCCCCCTCCGATCCTCTAAAGAACAAATGTTTACCTTAGCCACTCTTTTCCATTGTATATATATTTCAGGAAGTTTTTGCTATCTGCTTTTATATTCTGAGCTAGTTACGCTCATAATCCATTTTACCTTTCTTTATAGCATTCTTCATGGCTTTCTATTGCTCCTAGTTTCCACTAATCTTTGCCACTGTTTATGTATTTGCTTTCAATTTGATGCCCACCTTTATTTCCTTAGTTATTCATAGCTGATTATCCCTTTTCCTACAGTCCTTCCTTTTCACCGGTATATACTTTTGCTGAGCATTGTGAAAAATCACTTTGAAAGTTCTCCACTGTTCCTCAATTGGCCCACCACGTAGTCCTTGCTCCCAGTTTAAGTTTACCAACTCCCTCCTCAATCCTTGTAGTCTCCTTTCTTTAAGCACAAGACGCTGGAATTGGAATTTATCTTTTCACCCTCCATCTGTATTTTAAATTCAACCAGACTGTGAACACTCCTTCCAAAAGGATCCCTAACTATGCGATCATCAATTATTCATGTCTCATTACACAGGACTAGATCTTGGATAGCTTTCTCCCTTGTAGGTTCCATTGCATACTGTTCAAGGGTACTATCGCAAATACATTCTATGAACTCCTTCTCAAGGCTACCTTCACTGACTTGGTTTGACCAGTCAGTGTGTAGGTTAAAAATCTCCCAAATTTGATCCTGTTACAGCAAAAGACACAGAATAGAAATGATTTCCTTGATAATTTTTTACAATGTTATCTAATTTGTAATACCTGTATTTTTACATAGGTCAGCGATTCTGTTGGGATTGATTCTAAGGAAAGAAATAATATGTCTCCATATTTCACATTGGTAGGTAAAAGTTTCCCCAGGAATGTTTAAATTAAAGTGTTCATTGGCTGAAAGGAATTTGACTTCATTTTTCACTGTCATCAGCCCCAAATAGGGTCCCACTCAGCACCAAGTACAGCACAAACAGAGCCTAACATGAACAGAACTCCAAGTGCCCCAGGTGCTATTAATTTAAGGTGAGATGTTTAATAATCATTGCAAAATAATTTTGATCTTAGAAAATATTACTGCTTTTCTCTTTCTACTCTATAATTCTTAAGTAGCCTCACTGAATATATATACAGAAATATTGCCTTCCTTGCTCAGACCATTGAGTATAGGAGATGGGACGTCATGTTGTGGTTGCACAGGACAGTGGTTAGACTACATTTGGAGTACAGCATATAGTTTTGATCACCCTGCTATACGAAAGATATTATTAAATTGAAGATGGTGCAGAAAAGATTTAAAAGGATGGACTTTTCTCACTGAAGCAAAGGAGGTTGAGGGGTGACTTTATAGAGGTTTATAAAGTCATGAGGGGCATAAATAAGGTGAATTGCAACAGTCTTTTCTGTAGCTTGGGGAATTCAAAACTAAAGGCCATAATTTTAAGGTGGGAGGAGGAAGAATTAAAAGGGACTTGGGGGGCAATCTTTTCGCACGGAACGAGGTTCATATGTGGAATGAACTGTCGTGCAGATGCAACTACAACATTTAAAAGACGTTTGGATAGGTACATGATTTGGAAACGTTTAGAGGGATGTGGGCCAAATGCAGGCAAATGGGACTAGTTTAGTTTGAGAAACCTGGGTGGCATGAATGAGTTGGACCAAAGGATCTGTTCCATGCTGTATGACTCTATGACTGTATGACAGAATTCCAATAACATTGTGTTATTACTTAGTAAATTATCAATTATTTAAAAGTAGTTGGAGTTCATTATAATATTGTCATGCATGTAATTTGTATTGGCACGTATCCAGCATCAAATTGTTACTATAATAGGTGCCTCTATGAATGTCTACAATGTGACTCTTCACCAATACTTTTGTCCTTCATTAAACAAAGTATAATTTCACATCAAGTCACTTGGAATCTCTACAATGAGAATGGTGTCCCTTCAGTTTACTTACTAATGTCAATTTCATTGAGCCCTGCTACCAGAGTTGGTAACCACATAACAAGATAGGTATCTCATTTTCTGATTTGGGTAAGCCACACAAACCTGTGCTCCATTTCCATCTGTACTCACAGAAACACTGCACCGGCTCAGGCACTACCATCACAGTGATACTCTGACTTTTATTTAAAATTGTTAGTACAGAGGTATATCAAGAAAGGTGAAAATGAAACAGTACTGTTTAATTCTCATTCCACTGGCTCACTCAGTTATATACAGCATTGTTAAGTAATAATGTTTTTTGTTTACAATGCTTAACTATCAGTTTCTGAAATTTATTTGAGTATGTTCAGATTTATATATATCAGGCTAAAGATTAGAAAAATCTGAATAAGGAATTTTGTGGTAACATGTTTATGCTGATTTGATATTTTAATAATAGTAATCCACTAGATTGCCTGATATGCTATAAGACTGTATTCAATAACATCAATTGCAACAGGTGTGAAATTAAAAAAACTTAAGCACACATTTTAGTCATTAAACCTTCCTCAAAGAGTATCGACCAAAAAAAACTAAACTTTGCTCATTTTCTTTGGTATAAAGGAGGCCTAAGTGCAGAAATCTGCTTTTTTACCAGCTGGCATTTAATGCAACCGCAGAATTAGAATTTGTCCAGCTTTAGATTTAAAATTTGTTACCTTCTTTGTTATAATAGAGCATAGGTAGAGGTATTTTTAATATTTCATGGTATATTGCAAGAGAGATATGAACCAAATGCAGACAAATTGGACATTATTCCATGTATAGGGAACATGTTGTTTTCCAAAAACATAAATAATTGCCTATTTGCATCATCTTTTAAAAAAAAGTTAGTCATATGTGCCAAGATATTAAGTCCTTTTTTTACATTTTGGAGGACTTGATTTGACTAAATCCTTACACAAGTCGCACGAGAATACAAGTTCCATTTCTTAATCTTTGTTACTGTGTAATTTATACACAATGTAACTTGGCGTGAAGCAGCAATCACCTGTTTTCAGATTAGTTGTAGACTTCCTCACAAGTTAGCAGCTTTTTGCTACTTAACGTTTTAATTTTACAATTATGTTGCATTGGAAAATGCTAAAAGCCTCCACCTTGTTTTTTCTTCATCATGAAGAAAATCCTTCTCTCAACATGCGAAATGGTAGAGATTCTGTAGTATATGCATTCAACAACGGTGGGCAATAAATGCCAGACTTGTCAACAGTTGTTGTCAAGTCTGAATAACACATGTTTAATGCAAGTTTTTTTTATTTGACAGGAATTATTGATAAATATAAATTCCACTGCATGGCTAAATATAATAACATTGTCTAAAAAAGTTTTAACTTCAAAATAATTGAATTATTAGCATTGAATTAGGTGTGACCTTATGAAATTCTACCTAAGGTGCAGTTGAGCTCATTTGTTAACTATTTTTGAAACCTGTTGGAAAAATAGGAATAGTTAAATTGCTTGGTACTATGGAAATTTGTGAGGGTAACAATCAAGATACATTGCAATCAAGATATACATTGCATTCAAGATATAATTCCAAAATCAGTATAAATGCATTTATTGTGAGTAGAATCATCTATTCATGTAAGAGCGGTAGAGCTGCATTTTTAGGTCCAGATGACAGCAAGCATGGAAATGAGTGAGTGAATTTTGGCTCCGTCCCATCCCCAGACCATTTTCTTCTTCCTGATTGGTTGGCTTCAGTTGCAGCTACAGGTAGCCCTCTGGAAGAAGTTGAAGACAAGAGGGGACCTTTATTTTTGGTGTCCCCTTTCTGTCTTGCCTTGAATGACCGATTTCTGCTTCTTCAATATTAGAGAATTGCCTTGTAGCTGTCCAGCTTTGAGAATCTGCTCATGATCCTTAATTGAACATCTAGCCAATAATTCACTGTTGAATAACTGTTGCCCATATATTGCAGGTCTTTAACCTCAATTTTCACCTGGCCCAAAGCCTGCATGGAAAATCCTACCCTTGGATACTAAAGATCTACATGAGGCAAAGTAATCATGGCATGAACATCCTCATTTGGGACCTCGGCTATTGATTCTGATAAAGTGCATGGGTCATTGAGAAGTTCTTTATTTAACCTGGCAGACACTTGTACTACTTTGAATGGATCTAGGCAATCAGCCACATTAATAGATTCATAGGATCATACAGCACAGAAAAGGTCCTTTGGTCTATTGAACCTGCACCGGCACAACTACCATAACAAGTGCACTAAACCTAATTTCCTGCACTTGTCCCATATCCTTGAATGTTATGATAAAGGCTGTAAGGTTTCCAACCTCCACTTCCAGCCTCCACTATCTTCCCAAGGAGTGCATTGTAGATTCCCATCACCTGCTGAGTGTAAAAGTTTTTGCCCAAATCCCTTTTGATTCTCCTGCCCCTTACCCTAGAATTATGCCCTTTCTTGATTGGCCCTCAACCAAGGAGAACAGCTCCTCTCTATTCACCCTGTCCACATCCTTCATAATCTTATACACCTCAATCAAGTCCTCCATCAGTCTTCTCTGCTCTAAAGAAAACAATCATAGCCTATCTAGTCTCTCTTTACAGTTGAATTTCATTCCAAGCAACATCTTGGTGAACCTCCTCTGTATCCCACCCAGTGCTGTCACATCCTTCCTGTAATCAGGTGACTAGAACTGCACGCTGTACTCCACTTCTGGCCTCACCAACACTCTGTACAAATCCAACATTAGCTCCTTGCTCTTATACTCTGTACCACGACTGATGAAAGCAAGTGTCCCATGTGCCTTCTTAACTCTCCTACTTACATGCTCTGCTGACTTCAGGGATCTGTGAATAATTACCCCAAGACCTATCTGTTCCTCTAATCTACCCAGTGTCTTCTTAACTCTCCTACTTACATGCTCTGCTGACTTCAGGGATCTGTGAATAATTACCCTCAGACTTTTCTGTTCCTCTAAAATACCCAGTGTCCTGCCATTTATTAAATGCTTTCTTATCTTGTTTCTTCTTCCAATGTGCATCACCTCACACTCATCAGGGTTAAATACCATCTGCAACTAGTTTGTCCATCTGACCAACCTATCTTTCTCTTCCTGTAACTCACAACCACTTCTTCACTATTAACCACTATACAAATCTTGGTGTCATGTATGTAGGTTTGCTCACTGAACTGAAAGGTTCATTTCCAGATGTTTCGTTACCTTGTGAGGTAACATGTTCAGTGGACCTCATACGAAGCAATGCTGAAAATTCCTGCTTTTTATTTATATATTTGGGTTTCTTTGAGTTGGTGATGTCATTTCCTGTGTTGATGATATTTCCTGTGGTGAAGTCACTTCCTGTCCCTTTTCTCAGGGGGTGGTAGATGGGATCTAACTCGATGTGTTTGTTGATAGAATTCAAGTTGGAATGCCATGCTTCTAGGAATTCTCGTGCGTGTCTTTGTTTGGTTTGTCCTTGGATGGATGTATTCTCCCAGTCGAAGTGGTGTCCTTCCTCATCCGTATGTGAGGATACTAGCGAGAGAGGGTCATGTCTCTTTGAGGCTAGTTGGTGTTCATATATCCTGGTGGCTACTTTTCTGCCTGTTTGTTACATTCCTTGCACAATATTTTTGTAAAAATATCGTGCAAGGACTGTAACAAAAACTACATTAGACAAACAGACAGAAAACTAGCCACCAGGATACATGAACACCGACTAGCCACAAAAGACATGACCATCTCTCACTAGTATCCTCACATATGGATGAGGAAGGACACCACTTCGACTGGGACAATACATCCATCCTAGGACAAGCCAAAGAAACACACACATGAGAATTCCTAGAAGCATGGCATTCCAAACGGAACTCTATCAACAAACACATCGAGTTAGATCCCATCTACCACCCCCTGAAAATAGGAACAGGAAGCGACTTCACCACAGGAAATAACATCATCACAGGAAATGACATCACCAACCCAAAGAAAACCAAACACATAAATAGACAGCAGGAATTTTCAGCATTGCTTCGCCTGAGGTCCACTGAATATGTTACCTAGTAAGGTAACAAAACATCTGGAAATGAACCTTTCAGCTCAGTGAGCAAACCTACATCCAAAACCTCAACCTGAGCTACAAATCTCAAAACTTGGCGTCATCTGCAAATTTGCTTGGTAGTCTAATAGAGATTGAAAACCACCACCTACTCATCAGAAAGTGGTTTTAGGTGCTGCCTGCAGTTCATTTTGTAAGGATGACACTTTTAAGTGGTTGTGAAAGAAAACTAGATAACCTAAAGCCTCATGTGGGTTCCCCTTTCATCTGCTGTTTAATAATAAGTACCTATGCTAAATTCCTCTCAAAGTCAGAGACAGGAAGTTCTGATGGAAAGATTGGCAGATTTCCCCTTCTACTACATTGATGACTTTCTTGGGGTGAGCAAAAGCTTTGTTTCTAATACAGCATACAGGAAACCCTGGAGAAAGATTTAAAGAAATGAGTCCTAGCTGAATTTGCAATCCTTTCAGTACAATTCTGTCATATCTAAAACAGGAATACCCTGAAGGATCACAGAATCCAGTTGCTTAGTTCAGGGCTGAGTAAATTGTGTTTACCATATATCAAGTATTGTATAAAATAAGTTGACAGTACCTCTATAAGGCTCCATCAATAGGAAATGTATTTTAAATCTCAACACTTCTTTGTAGTACATGTTACTCTTGAAAGTGATAGTTAGGCAAGGATTAATTTCAAATGCTAGACCAATCCTGATATAAACAGGTTGTATTAGGATGAAGGTTGAACGGGCTAAGCTTGAGTTCATTGGAGTAAGAGGCAACTTATTTGAAACATATAAAATCTTGAAGGGCCTTGACAGGGTATGTGCTGAGAGGATATTTCCTCTTTTGGAAGAATCTAGACCTATGGTTCACTATTTAAAAATTAAGAGTCTCCCATTTAAAACAGAGATTAGTCAAAATATTTTCTCTCAGAGGGCTGTGAGCCTTTGGAAATCTGTTCCTAAAAGGTGGTTGAAGCAGAGTCCCTGAATATATATTGGTAGAGGTAGATGGATTCTTGTTATGCAATGGATTGAAATGGCAGATCAGTCTAGAGAAGCTGAATAGTCTACTCTTGCTCTTGCTCCTGATTCAAATGTTTCAAAACATTAAAGAATAGTTACTACCATATTTTAAGAAGTAATGCTGAAGAAAATGCACATTTGTTGAAACTTTTCATCTTGCATTCATCAGGATATTTCCACCACATTCAAATTCAAGGGGAAAACCAACATTTACACTGCATGAGAAGAGAGTACTGATTATTTGGAAAATGGACCTTAGGAGTATAAATGCAGTACAAATAGTACTGCTTGAATTTGTATTGTTGCAAAATGTCCAGATAGATGACCGTAAGAAAGCAAGACAAAATCTTCAACAAAACTTGTCTTTTTTCAGCAACACTCAAGTTCTGCACTGCCACATACTATTTTAAGAAGTTTCAAAAGCATTTGTGTTAAATTTGCACACACTTGCAGAAGGTTGCTTGGGATTTGTTATGCTTAGTATAAGTAACTAGAAGCTTTTGAATCTACATTATAATGTGCTTTAATCATTTTCCCATTTAGAGATGTCCTGTATCTTCTTCCTACCTGAAGTTCTCCAGTTTGCTGATTTTATTTCTCGTGTTATTGCCCACTTCATTTCCTTGAGATCCTGGAACCCACTCTGTTGGTTGATGCTCCACCTGCTGGTTGAATTAACTGGCCCCACAAGCTCTTATTGCAGCCATTGACAACCTCACATCCACTCAATACCTCCTGTCATTTCTGTTCTTTTCTCTAACAATTGCCTTGCTGAGAACTTAGACTTATTATATCCCACTTGGTATTGATGCAACTTTTATCTCCCTCCTTTCAGTACTGTTCAGGCTTTATTGCATTTTAAGCTTTTTCACACTGCAGTGCTCCACTAGCACCAATCCAAAGATATGTGCTTGTTCTCAAATCATTTGTCACAAACCATTAGTGCTACCGATCAGCATTTCTTCAAGAAAGCTTTTGTGCTTAGGATGCACTAATATCGATATGTTCAGGATGGGGTGAGGGTCATTGATGTCTAGCCCCATTACAGGAGCCAAGGTTAAATTCAGGCATTGCAATGGGTAGTGTGAGAATTAAAAAGGATTTTGAAAAAATAACTATAGATATTGAGAGGGCAAAGAGAGAAATTGTGGGACAAAGATATTAAAGGATATAGAAACAGATATTGAGGAATCAGAAGACAGTTTTTGAAGAAATAATGAAAGAGAGCATTTGATAGGGGGAGATGTATTGAAAGATGATATAGAGAAATACTTGACAGTCAGGGAGATGTGTAGAGAGGGCTAGAGAAAGAAAGCAATTCACAGAAAAGGCTAAGATTGAGAGCTACAAATTCAGGGGACAGAGAGAAAGGGATATTAGAGAAACAGAAAGGAAGACAAATAGATTGGCAGTCAGAGAGATAGGCACTTGAAACAATACCCAAAACAAGAAAAAAAGACTGATGGGCTGGAAAAACATACAGCAGGTAAACAAGTCAGGGAGAAACAGCTGAAGAACACAGAGAACTGTTGACAACACACAGAAGATTACACAATTATCAAGTAAACAGAGGATGCACTGTGAGCAAAGCATCAGGAAATCGAATGGATTATTAAAAGGAATATATTAGCTTCCTGTAAACTCCCCATACATTTTTCAGCATTAATTATACACATACCCTATTACATTTTTGATTACATCTCGCACCTGTATGTGTCACTGTATTAGGATTTCATTTTTGAAAGCATGACACTTTGGTCAATTTTTCACAGTCACAAAATCATAGACTCATGCAACAGAATCACTACAGTATGGAACCAACCATTTTGGCCCATTGGATCCACACTGACCCTCTGAAGAGCATCCCACCCAGACCCACCCCATTTCTATAGCCCTGCATTTCCTATGGCTAACCCACCTAGCCTGCATATCCCTGAACACTATGGCCAATTTAGCACGGCCAATGCACATCTTTGAACTGTGGGAAGAAACCAAAGCACGTGAAGGAAACACATACAGACATGGGGGTAATGTGCCCACTCCACACAGACAGGCACCCAAGAGTGGAATTGAACCCAGGTCCCTGGCACAGTGAGGCAGCAATGCTAACCACTAAGCCACAACGCTGCCCATGGTAATCATGGCTCAATATTATTATGAAAATAAGGGAGAAAGTAAATGAGTATTTTGTATCAGTATTTACTGTGGAAAAGGATATGGAAGATATAGACTATAGGGAAATAGATGGTGACACCTTGAAAAATATCCATATTACAGAGGAGGAAGTGCTGGATGTCTTGAAGCGCATAAAGGTGGATAAATCCCCAAGACCTGATCAGGTGTACCCTAGAAGTCTGTGGGAAGCTAGGGAAGTGATTGGTGGGCCTCTTGCTGAGATATTTGTATCATCGATAGCCACAGGTGAAGTGCCAGAAGACTGGAGGTTGGCTAACATGGTGTCACTGTTTAAGAAGGGTAGTAAGGACAAGCCAGAGAACTATATTGCAATTGTACCAGCCTCCACCACTTCCTCTGGCAGCTCATTCCATACATGTACCACCCTCTATGTGAAACAGTTGCCCCTTAGGTCTCTTTTATTTCTTTCCCCCCACCTCACCTTAAATCTATGCCCTCTAGTTCTGGACTCTCCCACTACAAGGAAAAGACTTTGTCTATTTACCCTATCCATGCCCCTCATAATTTTGTAAACCTCTATAAGGTCACCTCTCAGCCTCCGACGCTCCAGGGAAAACAGCCCCAGCCTGTTCAGTTTTTCCCTATAGCACAAATCCTCCAACCCTGGCAACATCCTTGTAAATCTTTGGTGGGCAAATTGTTGGAGGGAATCCTGAGGGACAGGATGTACATGTATTTGGAAAGGCAAGAACTGATCAGGGGTAATCAACATGGCCTTGTGTGTGGGAAATCATGTCTCACAAACTTGATTGAGGTTTTTGAAGAGGCAACAAAGAGGATTGATGGGGCAGAGCGGTAGATGTGATCTATATGGATTCAGTAAGGCGTTCAACAAGGTTCCTCATGGGAGATTGGTTAGCAAGGTTAGATCTCATGGAATGCAGGGAGAACTAGCCATTTGGATACAGAACTGGCTGAAAGGTAGAAGACAGAGGGTGGTGGTGGAGGGTTGTTTTTCAGACTGGAGGTCTGTGACCAGTGAAGTGCCATAAGGATCGATACTGGGTCCGCTACTTTTTGTCATTTATATAAATGATTTGGATGCGAGCATAAGAGGTACAGTTAGTAAGTTTGCAGATGACACCAAAATTGGAGGTGGAGTAGACAGCGAAGAAGGTTACCTCAGGTTACAACAGGATCTTGATCAGATGGGCCAATGGGCTGGGAAGTGGCAGATGTTGTTTAATTCAGATAAATGTAAGGTGCTGAATTTTGGGAAAGCAAATCTTAGCAGGACTTATACACTTAATGGTGAGGTCCTAGGGAGTGTTGCTGACCAAAGACACCTTGGAGTGCAGGTTCATAGCTCCTTGAAAGTGGAGTCACAGGTAGATAGGATAGTGAAGGCGGCGTTTGGTATGATTTCCTTTATTGGTCAGAGTATTGAGTACAGGGGTTGGGAGGTCATGTTGCGGCTGTACAGGACATTGGTTAGGCCACTGTTAGAATATTGTGTGCAATTCTGGTCACCTTCGTATCAGAGAGATGTTGTGAAACTTGAAAGGGTTCAGAAAAGATTTACAAGGATGTTGTCAGGGTTGGAGGATTTGAGCTATAGGGAGAGGCTGAACAGGCTGGGCTGTTTTCCCTGGAGCGTTGGAGGCTGAGAGGTGACCTTATAGAGGTTTACAAAATTATGAGGGGCATGGGTAGGATAAATGACAAAGTCTTTTCCTTGTGGTAGGAGAGTCCAGAACTAGAGGGCATAGGTTTAGGGTGAGAGGGGAAAGATATAAAAGAGACCTAAGGGGCAACCTTTACACACAGAGGGTGGTACGTGTATGGAATGAGCTGCCAGAGGAAGTGGTGGAGGCTGGTACAATTGCATCATTTAAAAGGCATTTGGATGGGCATATGAATAGGAAGGGTTTGGAGGGATATGAGCTGGGTGCTGGCAGATGGGACTAGATTGGGTTGGGATATCTGGTCGGCATGGATGGGTTGGACCGAAGGGTCTGTTTCTGTGCTGTACATCTCTATGACTCTATGATTTTATGATATCACAAAGGGCCAAGTAGATGAGGCAGGATTCAAGAACGACCTTATTCAGTAAGGAAATTGAAACAGCATTCCAGAGCACCAACCCCAACCAGCTGTTTCAGTTTCCATACTGAATAAGGTAATTCTTGAGGCCTGCCAAATGTGTGGTTAGATGTGGCTCTAGGATTGGGGTCATCAGTCGCGCATGTACTCAAAGACTCCATGACCAGTGACATGGAAGTTCGTAGTAGGCAATCATATTTGTTAGTGACTGATTGCCAACAATAATATATAGGCGAAAGTGAGGACTGCAGATGCTGGATATCAGTGTCAAGATTAGAATGGTGCTGGAAAAGTACAGCAGGCCTGCTCCTCGGATGCTGCCTGACCTGTGCTTTTCCAGCACCACTCTAATGTTAACAATAATGTATAGTTTAGCATGTGAGCATAGAGTCTGACACTTTGATTCTTTAATATTTAATACCATTAAAAAATCCAGCTTACATTATTAAAACTAAGTGAAGCACTTTCAAAGAAACAAAAAGAACAAGTTGTTAAGAAAGAAGATGATGATATGATAATAGCTACAGGGATTCCTTTTATTCAGTTGTGGAATGTGGCCACAGCTGGCTGAGCCAGCATTTATTGTCTATCCCTAGTTGCCTTTGAGAAGGTTGTAAGCTGTCTTCTTAAACTGCTGCAGTTCATGTGCTGTAAGTAGTCCCACAATACCCTGAGGGACAGAATTCTAAGATTTTGATCAAACAGCACTGAAGAAATGAGGTTACATTTTCAGGGTATTAAGTTTCCTGGAGGGGAACTTGCAGGTGATAGTGTTCCCAGGTTTCTGCTTCCTTTGTCCTTCTAGATGATAGAGGTCAAGGATTTCTAAGGAGTCTGGGTCAATATTTGCAGTGCATCTTGTAGATGGTATACACAGCCATTGCTGAATGTTGGTGGTGGAGTGTGTAGATGTTTGAGAAAGTGTTGGCAGTCAAGCAGGTTGCTTTGTCCTGAGTGGTGTCAAGCTTCTTGTCTGTTGTTGGTTTAGCATATTACAGCTTATCCATCATACTCCTAACATGTGCCTTGTAGTCAGGAGTTGAATTACTCTGTCCAGGATTCCTAATCTCTGACCTGCCTTTGTCACCACAGTATGTTTAAATGGCTAGTCCAATTCAGTTTCTGATCAAAGGTAATCCCAGCATGTTAATAGTGGAGGATTTAGTGTGGTTATGCCATTGAATATTGCCAAGGATATTGTCCAATTTGGATATTGTCCAGGTCTAGCTGTATTTTTAGACATGATCAGCTTCAGTATCATGAATAGTGATGAACATTACACAATCATCAGCTAACATTCCCACTTCTGATCTTATAATGGAGAGAAGGTTTTTAAAAAGCATCTTAATAAGTATTTTTAGGTCAGGACACCACCCTGAGGAACTCCTGTAGAGCTGAGATGACCAACCACCAACAACCACAACCGTTTTCCTCTGTGCCTGAAATAACTCCAATCAGCAGGGAGTTTTTCCCCAGTTCCCATAGACTCCAATTTTGCTAGGAGTCCTTCATGCCTCGCTTGGTCAAATGCAACCTTGATGCTAAGGGCATTCACTTTCACATCACCTCTGGAATTCAGCTCTTCTGTCCATGTTTGGGCAAGACTAAAATGAGGTCAGGAGTTGAGTGGCACTGGCAGAATGTAATCTGGAAATCAGCAAGTTACTTCTGAGTAGGTGCTGTTTGATAGCATTATTGATGACATCTCCCATCATTTTACTGATGATCAGTAGACTTGCTTAGTAATTGGCCATGTTGGATATATCCTGCTTTTTGTATACAGAACATATCTGTAGGATAGATGCTAGTGTTGTAGCTGTACTGGAATTGCTTGGCTAGTGGTGTGTCAAGTTCTGGAGCTGTTGTCCGAATGTTCTATGGACCCAAAGCCTTTGTAGTATCCAATGCTTCCAACAACATTCTTGGTATCATATGGAGTGAATCAAATAAGCTGAATTGGTGATGCTGGGGACCTCTGAAGGAGGCCAAGATTGTTGTCAATGCTTCAGCCTTATCTTTTTCATTCATGCTGGGCTTCCCCATCGTTAAGGATGAAGATAGTTATGGAGCCTACACCTCCATTCAATTGTCCACCACCATTCACAATGGGATGTGACAGGACTGCAGAGCTTAGACCTGTTTATTGGTTGTGCGATTACTTAGCTGTGTCTGTCGCTTGTTGCTTTTGCTTTTTGGAAAAAGAGAGGACTGCAGATGCTAGAGATCAGTCAAAAAGTGTGACACTGGAAAAGTACAGCCAGTCAGACAACATAGCAGGAGAGTCAACATTTCAAGAATAAGCTCTTGATCAGGAATGGGGTGGGCTGGGTAAGGTAGGTAGGAATGTGATAGGTGGATGAAGGTAGGGGGCGATGGTGATAGGTTGGAGCAGAGGATGGAGTGAATAGGTGGGAAGGAAGTTAGAGAGGTAGGACAGTTCAAGAGGGCGGTGCTGAGTTGGAGGGTTGGATCTGGGAGAAGGTGAGGGGAAGGCAGATGAGGAAACTGTTGAAATCAACATCAATTCTATATGTTTGGAGGGTCCCAAGGCAGAAGTTGAGGTGGTTTTCCTCCAGTCATGGGGTGGCCACAATTTGGTGGTGGAGGAGACCCGGGACTTGCATGTCCTTGGTGGAGTTGGAGGGGTTGTTGAAGTGATCAGCTGCAGGGTGGTTGGGTTGTTTAGTGTGTGTGTCCCAGAGATGTTCTCTGAAATGTTCCATAAGTTGGTGTCCTGTCTCCCCAATGGAGAGGATACCACATCGAGAGCAACAGACACAGTAGATGAGGTGATTGGAGGTGCAGGAAAATCTCTGCTGGATATGGAAGGATCCTTTGGGACCTTGGGTGGAGGTGAGGAGGGAGGTGTGGGCACAGTTTTACACCTCTTGCGGTGGCAAGAGAAGGTGCCAGGAGTGGAGGGTGGGTTGGTGGTGGGGGAAGGGAGCGTGGACCTAATGAGGGAGTCGCGGAGTGAATGGTCTCTGCGGAATGCTGAAAGGGATGGGAAGGGAAATGTATCTCTGGTGGTGGGATCTGACTGCAGATGGTGGAAATGGCAGAGGATGAAGCGTTGTATCCGGAGATTGGAGGGTAGAAAGTGAGAATCAGGGGTGATCTGTCCTTGTTGCAGTTAGAGGGTTGGAGTTCAGGGAGGAAGGTGTAGAACATGGAGGAGGCACGCTGGAGGGCATTGTTGACCACGTGGGAAGAAACTTGCAGTCTTTGAGGTAAGAAAAGCACAGCTGGTCAGGCAGCATCCAAGGTGAGTCAACGTTTTGGGCAGAGGATCTTCATCAGGTTTGTGGGGTGAGGGGCTCATGGGGGCTGAGAGATAAATGGGAGGTAATGGGGCTGGGGGAAGGTAGCTAGGAATGCGATAGGTGGATTAAGGTGGGGGTGATGGTGATAGGTCAGAGAGTGGAGTGGATAGGTGAGAAGGAAGATGGACAGATATGACAGTTGAAGAGGACAGTGCCAAATTGGAGGGTTGGATCTGGGGTAAAGTGGAGGGAGGGGAGATGAGTAAGCTGGTGAAGTTGACATTGATCCCGTGTGGTTGGAGGATCCCAAGGCGGAAGATGAGGGAGGGGACTGGGGCTGGGCAGAAGGTAGCTGAAGGTGGGAGGTGATGGTGATAGGTCGGAGTGGAGGGTGGCACAGATAGGTGGGAAGGAAGATGGACAGGTAGGACGGTTCAAGAGGGCGGTGCCAAGTGGAGGGTTGGATCAAGGGGGCGGTGATGAGTTGGAGGATTGGAACTAGGCAACACCCTCTTGAACTGTCCTACCTGTTCATCTTTCTTCCCACCTATCCGTTCCACCCTCCACTCCAACCTATCACCATCTCACCCTTTTGTGTCTGAAGAAAGTGTGAGGATTCAAAGGAGAAATTATTGAGGGTGAGGGCCAGTTCAGCCAATTGAATGAGGGTGTCGGTGGAAGGGTACTGGTTGGGTCAGCGGAAGAAGAAGTCGTGGAGGGCTTGGAGGCCTTCATCATGGTCGATGAACATGTATAGGGACTGGATGTCCATGGTGAAGATGAGGCATTGGGCTTGGGGTAGCTATGGGTACTCACTTGGGCCCCAGCTATGCCTGCCTCTTTGTCAGCTATGTGGAATAGTCCATCTTCCGCAGTTACATCGGCACCATTCCTCACCTTTTCATCGATCTCTGTATCATCACCACCTCATGCTCTCACAAGGAGGTTGAACAGTTCATCAACTTCACAAACACCTTCCACCCTGACCTCAAGTTCTCCTGGGCCATCTTGGACACCTCCCTTCCCTTCCTGAACCTCTCTATCTCCATCTCTTGCAACTGACTCAACACGGGCATCTACTTCAAACCCACTAACTCCCACAGCTACCTGGACTACACCTCCTCCCACCACCCCTTCCTGTAAAAATACTATCCTCTCCTGCTAATTCTTCTGCCTCTGCCGCATCTGCTCTTGCGAGGACCAATTCCACACCACTTCACTCCACCTAGATGGCCTCCTACTTTAAAGACTGCAATTTCCCCTTCCTCACGATCAACAATGCCCTCCAGTGCATCTCCTCCACTTCTCCACCTTTGAACCCCATCCCTCCAACCACAACAAGGACAGAACCCCACACCTGGTCTTCACCTTCCACCTCACCAACCTTCAGATACAATACATCATCCTCTGCCATTTCCACCACCTACAGTCAGACCCCACCACCAGAGATTTACTTCCCTCCCCACTCCTTTCAGCATTCCACTGAGACCATTCCCTCCGCAACTCCCTCCTTAGGTCCATGCCCCCACCAACACACTCTCCCCTCCAAGAACCTTCCCTTGCCACTGCAAGAGGTGTGAATCCTGCACCCCCACCTCCCCGTCACCTCCATTCAAGGCCCCAAAGAATCCTTTCTCATCCAGCAGAGATTTTCCTGCACCTCCAAACTCCTCATCTTTTGTGTCCATTGCTCTCGATGTAGTCTCCTCTACACTGGGGAGACAGGATGCCAACTTGTGGAATGTTTCCAAGAATATCTCTGGGACACACGCACTAAACAACCCCACTGCCCTGTTGCCAATCACTTCAACTCCCACTCCCACTCCACCAAGGATATGCAAGTCCTGGGCCTCCTCCACCACCAAATCATAGCCACCCAACAACTGGAGGAAGAACACCTCATCTTCCGCCTTGGGGATCTTCCAACCACATGGAATTAATGTCAATTTCACCAGTTTACTTCCCCCCCTCCCCCCATCTTATCCCAGATCCAACCTGCCAACATTTGCACCAACCTCTTGAACTGTCCTACCTGTCCATCTTCCTTCTCACCTATCTGCTCCACCATCCACTGCGATGTATCACCATCACCCCCTACCTTAATCAATCTATCGCATTCCTAACTACCTTCCCACAGTTCCATCACAATCTCATTTATCTCTCAACCCCCTTGCCTCCATCTCCACATTCCTGATGAAGAGTTTATGTTTGAAACGTCGACTCTCCTCCTCCTCGGATGCAGCCTGACCGGCTGTACTTTTCTAGCACCATTCTTTTTGACTCTGGTTTTGCTCTTTATAATACAACAAATTGTCATATTTTGTGGCTTCATCAATATGACAATGTTTTTAAGTATGCCTAATGCAGCTCCTGACATGTCCTCCTGCGCTCTTCATTGAACTAGGATTTATCCTGTAGCTTGATGGTAATAGTAGGGTGGGGAAATGTCAGCTATGAGGTCTTAAGTTGTGTTGGAGCTGCTGATGAAGGCTCACAGTCCCTCATGCATGTCCAGTCTTGAGTTACTAAATCTGGTTAATGTCTTTCCCATTTAGTAAAGTGATGGTGCCACAGAAAATGATATAAAATGTTCTCATTATGATGGTGGGACATCACCTCCATAAGGACAGTGCAATGTTCACTGTTATTGATATTGCCAGGGATAGATGCATGTGCAGCAAGCAGATTGGTAAGGATAAGATCAAATATGTTTTTCCACTTTTTGGTTCCTTCACCACCTGTCACAAATCTAGTTGAACAGTTCCATCCTGTAGGGCTCAACCAGCTATTACTGAGCCACTCTAGATGGTGCACATTGGAATCCCCCACCCAGAGTACTTTCTGCATCTTTTCATGCTCAGTGCGTCCTCTAGGCGTTGTTCATCAGCCGAAAAGGGAGAGCAGTATGTGGTAATTAGCAGGAGACTTGCCCACATTTGACCTGGTGCCATGGGAATTCATGGGTATGGAAATCTACTGCTGATTAGCGAAGAAGCTTCTGGCCCTTTTTACCCTTAGTGGAAGTTGAAGATGTGAGTAGAAAGTTAAGGGTTAGAAACCAATAGCAGATCAACAGGAGGAACGACATTGATTGCTCGGCAATTTCAAAGGAATGAATATGATAAAAGTAAAAGTCTTTGGAAATGCAAGGATAATTATGGGAGGGAATAAGAGGAGAATCACTCTTGGTCATATTTTTATTTGTATTTGTAAACAGCAACCATTGATGGCTTTACACCAGACCTTTCACCCCTTCTGCCCATGTGTAAAGAACAAAGATTAGATAAAGAAACAGAAGAGAGAAGTTTTAAAAAAAGACTTAAGAAGACAGAAGTAGAAAGAAACAAAGAGCCAGAGCTGAAGGGGAGAGACCAAGATAATCAGCTATACAAAGGCAACAGTGATAGACAGGAACCTGTCTCACTGTTATTACATCATACCATATGATTACGGCAATAACTTGCCTAATATGAGCATAATGTACATATCTCTACCTACATTCCAATTTGGCAGTTAAATCAAAGTAAAATAAGGTATCAGTGTCAGTCAAACAAGTTAAAAAAAACTATGTAAGTATCTAAAATATATTAAAAACTTACATCTCAAGAAAAACATGCCCTAGCAGGTTGTAAATTCAACAATCTGTTTTCTTCAGTATGGTACCTTTAATTATCTGCAAAGTCAGACAGCAAGTGCTTAATAGGGATCCTTCACTATGTGTACTCTAGAGAAATAAAGTGTTTCTATAGGAACTTCCTCCAGAAAAATTCTGATCACAGACAGGAAACTGCAGCAATGGCTTGAAAAGTAATTATGTTGCTTATGGAGAAGTCTATACAAAAGAAGTGGGCAAATGTGTTGTAAAGGTTCAAACTATTTCCCAGATTGAAATTTCATGGAGTGGTTTTGGATGATCTGAGAGACATACATACAAACCAATCAACCATAAGAAATGATTGAAGGTGCAAATGTCTTTTAGTTAATTCCAGTTAATACATGTTGAAATCAAGTCTGTGAATGTTGCAATAGAGATTAAGAGGCTGTTTAGTTTAGAACGCAATCTTTCTCCTCAATTTCTATCCTTAGAATACGTTAAACGCAGTTTTGTTCTCATATCTTACTCTTGCATATTGTTCATACAAAAAGTACTTTAATACACCATATATTTTATCTGGGCATTTGTGCCTCTGGTTACAATTTGCATTTTATTATAACATTTAAAGAACTCTAGACTTTAGAATATATTCATTTCTTTATTTCACATTCCTTTCAATGAAGTGACAGACATACTAATTTATAAAAATTCCAACATAATTCAAAAGCCAGAATTCAAAGAAAACTGCATGAGGTGACATTTTTCGGAATAAGAATACAATAAGAATTAATTAATTGATTCTGTGTGGCTTGCACATTCGATGTCTGCATTATTCCAAAGTAGATTATGTATTTTGACTAATAACAGCAACATCCTGTAGTGTATAACACTATAGTTTTCAAGTTGAATATGACATTTAAGTTGTAAATACACTTAAAGTTTGAGATGTTATTAAGAGCCTGTGTGAATAAAAACACTGGGAGTGCTTGTAAAACAGTTTCAGTCCTATTGTAAGGGAGGAATAATGGATTTCTCAGAAGCCGTTTTGATTTTATGCATGTGCAGTGCCATTGTGAAGTTGTAGCATTGTGCAGCTTTCAGTGACATCATTTATCATTTCAACACCTCACCCCACCCCTCCCCCCCAAAAAATCACAAACAAAACACTTCTATCGGGACTTGCTTATGTTTCTTGCAAACACTGAGACAGAATCAATGATAAACCACAATGGAGTTTTGTCACTTACTGTGACATGCAGGAGATTGGCAGATTTACGCAAATATTGGTAGGGGTCTTACTTTTCCAGAATAATGTAGTGCCACTCGTATGTTTGTTAGAGTCTTATATTTAAACCGTACAATTCTGAAAGCAGAGTCACCAATGACAAAACTTTATCCAATGGTTAGAAATAATATCACTAGAACATGATAGTGAAATTACTAACTTTGTAAGAAAATCCAAATTCTTTGAAGTTATATTGTCCAATTACATTTCATTCTGACTGCTCCAGAGCTGAAAGATTTAACAATTGGTTGTGTTTTTCAAATTGAATTCATTCTTGACTGCTGAAATTCTGCTTAGCTTTTTACTATTTTTCAAACTAAATTATTCTGTGCAATATGGTGGACAATGAGGACAAAATCTTGATTCACTCCAGCTTATCAGTCACAATTAATCAAACTTAACAATAGAAATAATGATGTGTTCAAAGAATCTGAAACCTCCAGGTCATTTCTAGGGCAGCTTCTCTCTTTTTAGCTTATAGCTTTGAGAAAAATACCATTTTCTAAAATGTGACTACGGAAAGCATTGTGATT
Organism: Chiloscyllium punctatum; assembly: GCF_047496795.1. Taxonomy (NCBI): domain Eukaryota; kingdom Metazoa; phylum Chordata; class Chondrichthyes; order Orectolobiformes; family Hemiscylliidae; genus Chiloscyllium; species Chiloscyllium punctatum. The sequence goes on along the minus strand of NC_092746.1, from coordinate 84,157,160 downwards.
CTAGCCATGGTAAATCATGAATAAGCTGCAACATGAAATCTTGAAATCGGTTTATATACAAGTTCTAGCTGTAGTTTATGTTTCAATGCTTTCATGAGAAGCTTATTGTAACATTTCCAATTCCAATGCTAGCAAAATGGCTAACCTGCAGCTTGAGCTGGTTACACGCTTTAGTTAAGTGCTCCCACCCACTGCCTTTGGTTCTATGCAAGGTCTGTGACCTGTTTAGAATTTTCAAGTGAAATGTCATGTTGCCCCTCCCAAATGGGAGTTTCTGTTCTCATTTGGTCAACAAAAAAACGATTGGGGATGGTAAAATTTGTGTCTCTGTATTGTAATGTGGAAAAGTTTACAAAAATGCAGCAAAGCTAATACTCATTGCATTACTAGTGAGATCCCTATAAAATTTTAAACAGAATTTAGCCTTTTAAAACTGAAATCCAAATACTTTAATACATGCTAATTACACAAAAATGGAAATGTAAGAGTTTTAAAAATGTTTCTTCATTGTAAAATTATATTTTGTTATCTTTATATGATGTGACATGATTATTCTCTATTTTTGGAAATTCTCATACAGTTTATGTATCAGTTGTCTTGTGTTTTTTTAAATGTAATCTTAAACTTCAGGAAGATAATTAATCATTTTACAACTATAATTAGTTGAAAAAGAAGCTAGTCTAAAATTATACTACATCAGTTAAGATTATATTGAATAACCAAGATAGTACACCAGCAAGAACAGATTAGAGGGCATACAAATGGGAACAATTGTCTTAATTGTTCATTTCCTAAACAAGAAAGGTCGTCAAAATGATCAATTGAAGTAAACGTCTTATCCTTTGAACTACCTCTGTGGCTTTGTTTATTTTCAGTTTTTCCAACGTTAGCTTTCTGCATTAGAAATGCACTAAAGGAAGCTAACCATTTTGGAAATAACATTAATACTGAAAGCAACAGAGGTGTTTGAGGTTCATATTAAAGAGATACCTGGAGAATATACTGATTTACAAAAACAGTATACGCAGACTCTTCCAAGACAGAACAAAATTTCAAGATCATTTATGGATTATGAATACTTATCTAATGACTGAGCAAAATGCTTTAGAATAAAGCTTTCAATATAAATGGCCATCTGAACTATAAGCTGTTCTTTTCTTGTTTTGAACAAAATTATTCAGCACCTATTTAAAAAGGTGCTGAATAATTTTGTTCAAAACAAGAAAAGAACAGCTTATAGTTCAGATGGCCATTTATATTGAAAGCTTTATTCTAAAGCATTTTGCTCCTATCAAGCCAGAGCTCCATTGCTGAGGAAACCACATTTTATTTTCATAGGATCTATTTAGACTTTGACCAAATTAAATATTCCTTTTGTATCTGAAGGAAGATACTAATATACACAAAGTAGCCATTTTGATTGATAATGATGCAGGGCATTGCATTGATGCATTAATGGCAAAAATAGTAATTGTATTAGATGAGTGGTTGTCTACCAACTTTGACATACATCAGTTGGGTCACTATAACAGCAAGAGGTGCCTACTGCTACATCCAACTTCTTAATAAAAAGTATATTATAAAAATCTTTTGTTGCATTGTTAAATTTGTGACCCTTTATTTCTACCCTCTTCAAAATTCTACTATCTAAAAAATATTAGAAACGATAATTTTTAAAATTTAAGAACATCATTTTAGCTCTAAAATTGTTGCCGTGACTAGATCTTGAAACAATAATGAATATACGATTCCACAATACTATATGAGAGATTTTAAAAGTTAGAATTTCACCATTCTATGCTTTCAAACAGCACTCACAAACTAATGACCTGTTCAGTTTGGATTCCATCAGGGTCAACAGCTATTGACTTCATTACAACCTTGATCCAAACGTGGACAAAGCCTTGACATAAAAGCAGCATTTAACTGACTATGGCATCAAGCAGCTCTCGCAAAAGTGCAGTCATTGAAAATCATAGGTAAAATTCTCCACTGGAGTCATGCCCAGCACAAAGGAACTATAAACCTGTACTCCAATGTCTTTTTGTTCAGCAGCATTTCCCAGGACCTTATCATTAAGTGTATAAGTCCTGCCCTGATTTGCCTTTCCAAACGCAGCACCTCACATTTATCGACTTAAACTCCATCTACCACTCCTCGGCCATTGAACCATCTGATTAAGATCCCACTGATCTCTGAGGTAACCATCTTTGCTGTCCACTACACCACCAATGTTGGTGTCATGTGTAAATTTCTAATCATACTGTGGTCAGTGACCTCAACTCCAGGAAATCACTGCAACAGTGTCTCAGAGTTGTGTTCTGGGTCCAACCGCATTCAGTTACTTCATCTTATGTTTCATTTTCACCTTTCCTTCATCATCAAATCAGAGGTGGGGATGTTACTGATGATTTCACATTGTTCAGCACCATTCATAACTGACCAAATACTGATATAGTTCTTGTCCGTATGAAAAGATCTCAACAATGTCCAGCTTTGGGCTGACAAGTGGTAAGTAGCATTCATACCTTGAAAGCACCAGGCAATCACCATCTCCAATAAGGGATAATCTAATCACCTTCCCTTAATGTTTAACAGCATTGCTATCATTGATACCACCACTATTGTCATTTTGTCAATGACCAGAAATTATTCAGGACCAGTCATATGAATGAAAATCACCATAATATGCTTTTCCATTCAAGAGGAATGACTGGTTGTGAACTTAGCCTGCATAAGAAGACAGGACCTTCATGGTGACCTCAGCTAGGTCAGGAATTAAATCCATGTTGTTGGTGAGACTCGACATCACAAATCATCCAGTCAACTGAGCTAAGCTACATATTAGTGCTCATAAGTAAAAGAGGAGGTGAAAGGCTGGGAATTCTACAGCAAGTAACTACACTTTTTGTCATTTATAAAAATGATTTGGATGTGAAGATAGGAGGTATGATTAGTAAGTTTGTGGATGACATCAAATTTGGAGGTGTAGTGGACAGCAAAGAAGGTTATCTCAGAGTTCAATGGGATCTTGATCAGATGGGTCAATGGCTGAGGAGTGACAGATGAAGTTTAATTTAGATAAATGTGAGATGCTGCATTTTGGAAAGGCAAATCAGGACAGGACTTATACACTTAATGATAAGATCCTGGGGAATGTTGCTGAACAAAGAGACCTTGGATTGCAGGTTATAGTTCCTTGAAAGTAGAGTCACAGATAGACATGATAATGAAGAAGGAATTTGGTATGCTTGCCTTTATTGGTCAGAGCATTAAGTATAGGAATTGGGAGGTCATGTTGTGGCTGGATAAGACATTGGTTAGGCCTTATTTGGAATAATGCATTCAATTCTGGTCTCCCTTCTATAGGAAGGTTGTTGTGTGACTTGAAAGGGTTCAGAAAAGATTTACAAAGATGTTGCCAGGGTTGGAGGGTTTGATCTCCAGGGAGAAGCTGAATAGGCTGGGGCTATTTTCCCTGGAGTTGACGGGTGACCTTTACAAAATCATGAGTGGCATGAATTGAGTGAATAGCCAAGGTCTTTTCTCCAGGTTGGGGGAGTCCAGAGCTAGAGGGCATAGGTTTAAGGTGAGAGGGGAAATATTTAAATGGGACCTAAAGGGCAGCTTTTTCACACAGCGGGTGGTGTATGTATGGAATGAGCTCCCAGAGGAAGTGGTGGATGCTGGTACAATTACAACATTTAAAGGGCATCTGGCTGTGTATATGAATAGGAAAAGGTTTGGAGAGATAAAGGCCAAATGCTGGCAAATGGGACTTGATTAATTTAGGATATCCAATCAGCATAGATGAATTGGACTGAAGAGTCTGTTTCCGTGTTGCACATCTCTATGACTCTCTTACTCCTGACTCCCAATGCCTGTCCACCATCCCCGAGGCTCAAGTCAGAAGTGTGATGAAATATTCTCCATTTGCCTGGATGAATGCAGCTGTAACAGCACTCAAGAAGCTGAACATTATTTAGGACAAAGCAGCCCACTTCATTGGCACTCATCCAACACGAGTGAATCCTTAGAAGAGTATAAAGGCAGTAGGAGCATACTTAAGAGGGAAATCAGGAGGGCAAAAAGGGGACATGAGATAGCTTTGGCAAATAGAATGAAGGAGAATGCAAAGGGTTTTTACAAATACATTAAGGACAAAGGGGTAACTAGGGAGAGAATAGGGCCCCTCAAAGATCAGCAAGGCGGCCTTTGTGTGGAGCCACAGAAAATGGGGAACATACTAAACAAGTATTTTACATCAGTATTTACTGTGGAAAAGGATATGGAAGATATAGAGTATAGGGAAATAGATGGTAACACCTTGCAAAATGTCCATATTACAGAGGAGGAAGTGCTGGATGTCTTGAAATGCATTAAGGTGGATAAATCACCAGGACCTGATCAGGTATACCCTAGAACTCTGTAGGAAGCAAGAGAAGTGATTGCTAGGCCTCTTGCTGAGATAGTTGTATCATCGATAGTCACAGGTGAGGTGCTGGAATACTGGAGGTTGACTAATGTAGTGCCACTGTTTAAGAAGGTAAGGACAAGCCAGGGAGCTATAGACCAGTGAGCCTAATGTCAGTGGAGGGCAGGTTGTTGGAGGGAATCCTGAGGGACAAGATGTACATGTATTTGGAAAGGCAAGGACTGATTAGGGATAGTCAACATGGCTTTGTGCATGGGAAATCATGTCTCACAAACTTGTTTGAGTTTTTTGAGGAAGTAACAAAGAGGATTGATGAGGGCAGAGCAGCAGATGTGATTTATATGGACTTCAGTAAGGCGTTTGACAAGGTTCCCCATGGGAGATTGGTTAGCAAGGTTGGATCTCATGGAATGCAGGGAGAACTAGCCATTTTGATGCAGAACTGGCTGAAAGATAGAAGACAGAGGGTGGTGGTGGAGGGTAGTTTTTCAGACTGGAGGCCCGTGACCAGTGGAATGCCACAAGGATTGGTGCTGAGTCGTCTACTTTTTGTCATTTATATAAATGATTTGGATGTGAGCATAAGAGGTACAGTTAGTAAGTTTGCAGATGACACCAAAATTGGAAGTGTAGTGGACAGCGAAGAATGTTACCTCAGATTACAACAGGATCTGGATCAGATGGGCCACTGGGCTGAGAAGTGGCAGATGGAGTTTAATTCAGACAAGTGCGAGGTGCTGCATTTTGGGAAAGCAAATCTTAGCAGGACTTATACACCTAATGGTAAGGTCCTAGGGAGTGTTGCTGAACACAGAGCCCTTGGAGTACAGGTTCACAGCTCCTTGAAAGTGGAGTCACAGGTAGATAAGATAGTGAAGAAGGCATTTGGTATGCTTTATTTTATTGGTGAGGCTTAGGAGGTCATGTTGTGGCTGTACAGGACATTGGTTCGGCCACTGTTGGAATATTGTACGCAGTCCTGGTCCCCTTCCTATCGGAAAGATGTTGTGAAACTTGAAAGGGTTCTGAAAAGATTTACAAGGATGTTGCCAGGTTTGGAGGATTTGAGTTATAGGGAGAAGCTGAACTGGCTGGGGCTGTTTTCCCTGGAGTGTCAGAGGTTGAGGGGTGACCTTATAGAGGTATACAAAATAATAAGGGGCATGAATAGGATAAACAGGCAAAGTCTTTTCCCTGGGGTGGGGGAGTCCAGAACTAGAGGGCATAGGTATAGGGTGAGAGGGGAAAGATATAAAAGAGACCTAAGGGACAACTTTTTCACGCAGAGCGTGGTACGTATATGGAATGAGCTGCCAAAGGAACTGGTGGAGGCTGGTGCAATTGCAACATTTAAGAGGCATTTGGATGGGTATATGAATAAGAAGGGTTTGGAGGGATATTGGCTGTGTGCTGGCAGATGGGACTAGATTGGGTTGAAATATCTGGTCGGCATGGATGGGTTGGACCGAAGGATCTGTTTCCATGATGTACATCTCTATAACTCTATGAATACCTTCAACAGTTCTTATTTCACCACTGGTTCACATCGGCAGCAGTGTGCAGCATCTGCACTATACACTGCAGTAACTCATCAAGGCTCTTCCAGTAACACCTTCCAAACCAGTGACCTCTACATCTTAGAAAGACAAGGACGGCAGATTCATGGGAATGCCATTGCCTGCAAGACTCCCTGACTTGGAACTATATTACCATGCCTTCACTATCACTAGTCAAAATCCTGGAACTCTTTTCCTCACTGTGGATGTACTCACATACCACATACTACACTAGTTCAAGAAGGCAGATGACCAACACATGTCCAGGGCAATTGGGGCTGGGGAATAAATGCCCAACTAGCCAGCAATACCTATATCCCATGAACAAAAAATAAAAATTTTAGAATTTTAATCAGATTTGCCATTGACCTCTGGAAAATAATGTTATTTTTATTAGCTCAGTTCTATGCATTAATTTGTAAGACAATTTTCTTTATGTGGCATATTTCAACTGTTGAGGATATCTTAAAGTGCTTCTTGGGAAATAAATAACTTTCAAAGTAATTTCAATTGTTGGTTTGGACATATCAAATTTGTATACAGCAAGGTCCCACAAACAAAACAAAGACCCAATTAATCTGTTTGATGGTATTGAGTGACTAATGACTGTTATTTCACTGCTGTTGTAAGTGCTCTAAATCTGTTTTGTCCACCAGAGAAAAGTGTTTGGAGCCTCATTTTAATGCCTAATTTTAGCACTTCTAATAATTCTTTATTCCCTGACTGTTACATTATATCAATCTGATGTGCCCATATCCTGGAATGAGAATGCCACCTTCTAAATCAGAGGTGAGATTTCCACCACTGAGCTGCAGATCTGCTATAGATGCTTATGTGAGTTAAATTACATCCGTTTATCTTTTTGTATGGATTGAGCATCTTCAGTTTATTAGAATTCATTCATACTGAATCAAATTGACACTTCTGTAATACAGTATTCTCTTATGATCTGAACCAAATATGTGGGTATTATGCAAAATATATACATGATCACTTCAAGGCAAACTGAGCTTATAAAGTAAGCTTAATTTTGAGATGAGTCATTCAAGTGTTTTATTTTACACCAAGTGAAAATGAATGGTAATAATTATTAACAGTATTTTCAAATTAGTTCAAGTCAGTGCAAATTATCTTGATGGTTGACAATCATAGAACATGTTGTGCTTCCCAACAACAGAGGGGTATCAAGCTTGAATTAAACAAGATGCATTCTAACTGTCCTCAACTGTTTTAACCTTTTCTTTTGCGTAAAGGTCCACACTACCTAAAATGCCCAAAGATATCTATTGCAGATATCTATATCATGATTCAAACATTTTTGAAGTTCTTGATGTACTTTGTTTCCTTTCTGACAGTTATTAAAGAATTTTCCAACACCATGGTTGTGAGGTTTTTTCCTCAGTAAACTGATGAATTACTTATTGAGTAATCGTTCTGTAAAACAACTTAGATTTTTGCATAATAACCACCATGCATCTGGGTGCCTTTGTTTTATACTAACATTCTGTTACCTAATTAACAGTAATAATGCTCATTTATGTTTATGTTTTTACCTTGAGTATAAATTGACTGCACAGTGAAGAATGGTGGAATACTAAAGCTATTTTGTCAGGATTAAGGTCTTTATAACCCAAGATGAGGAAGTTCCCTGGGGGGTTGTGAACTATTCCTCATTTGTGAAACAAACAGCTTGTCTCACTTTTTTGACATATGTTCTAAGACAAAAGACTGCAAAACACAAACGTCATTTTAAACACAATCACGTCTAAGTAGATGATTGAAGGCTATCAGCTATTACTTTATGAACCATGTTTGGTAGAATATTCATGAAATTATCAGAGATCACTGAGATCAGTACTTCCACTAATCCTCTGATTCCATTATTTCATGAGACATTGTTCTTTGTTACCAGCTAACTTTTAGAGCTAGACTATTTTGCAGATTTTGGATTAATTTGATGTACCCTTAAATTACACAGATTAAGAATCTGTAAGTAATTCAATTCTTTGTCAATCAGTTTAACCTCAGATTGCTTATCAGAAGGTTGGGGCCGAATTTGAAATCAACACAGGAGAAAGGTTTACCACTCCGAACTTTAGTGCTAAAGTTACAAAACACTTTCGTGATCGTTCAAGTGTTTCATGTTTGGCTAGGGCCTTCTGTCGTAATAACTCCTTGCTAACATAATAGAACATTTTGAATTCTATTGTGCAGAACCATGTAATTTTGTTCTGACTTCCCACGTGATTTGGACGGCTTCGCCTACGGTATAACGCATCTGTATCTTCGAATATTATGGAGAAGTACCCTCTATGCATCTGACCTAATACGCCAACTTCAGTGTAGATTGGATCCAATGCACAGTGATCATTGTGTTTCCACACGTTGGTTTAATTTAGCCTGACTCGTGAAAAGATGAAAAAATACCAAATGTCACATCTTCAGGATGCAGTGAAATAATAATATATATCTCAACCCTATAATGTGATTGTGAAGAGTTCGTGTTTTCATTTCTACAGTAGATACTGATATTTTTATTCACTCGTGGTTAGTGTTAAATTAATTTACAAGTGTTGTTTGCATGTGTCTTTAATTTCAAATACTAGTACTGGTTTCAAAACTTTCCATTGAAGCACACGTACTTCGCATATTCTTATTCAGTGTTCAAAAACTGCTGGCTGGTGATTTCTTTCGAATTGTGTATTCACAGATCGCCTGATAATATATGCTAAAGGAAACCACAGTACATGGAACCCGTCTCTCCCGATCCAACCTACAGGCTTAATGCAACGTGAATAGTTAATCGAATTGTCAATACCAACAAACCGTTTTTCTTTCCTACATTGGATGGATTTAACCTATTAATATTGGTACACGATGTCCAGTACAAACCGTGAAATTTTGCGATAGACTGTTTTATAAAGGTCACGTAAAAATCAATGCAGTCTTCCACGCTAAGCTGTTTTCTTTACTCCCTGAAGTTCACAGTAGGGTCTGCATAAGTAATGGCTTGTTGAAGTAAATACAACGTTCAACTGTGTTGCAGTTACATCCATTTACCCCCATCTACAATTATATGTTTAAAACGAATACGTTAATAAACTAAAAATTAGGCACTGAAGACAATAATTCAAAAATGTACTCCGCCGTTAAGAGAATGATTTCTACCATGTTAAGAATCTGAATGGGTTCGCAACAATTTTCCTAAACTTTTTTGCAGAGTCATTACGGCAGAGTAAACATTAAAAGCCCGTTAACGCAATTATGGCGTCTGGACTGTTCATTTTTCAGATACTGGAAAGGGATTGTTTTATTCGCTGGTATTGATATCTATATCCAGTACATTAAAATCACGAGAAACCCTATAGTTTTATGCATAGCTGTTGATCCACCAGAGAGCCACCCAGAATCAACAGCGCCAACTGTTTGTACAGAGTAGAATTTACACTCTGCCTACTCACTTTTGACACAAAATGCTTTATTTTTCTTCCAATTGTGTAGTGCAACCGGTGGCGTCTGCTGCAACACCAAGAAGGTAAAGGATGTTTGAAAGATTTGAATAGTCAATCGCTTTCGTTTTCTAATGCGTTTGTCATGGTAAAATACAGCCCCTGTCTTTCACCCTCTCATAAATCAATATCGTCGGACAGAAAGTTTTATGGTGAGTTTAACACTAATTTAAATATTTAATAGGCAATTCCCGGTGTTGTATTTTAGTAAGCATTTGAACGTTGTTATACAAAGAGTATGTTTCATTAGATACCTTATTAAAATATCTTGCCGATTTTTTTTCTCTTTCCTACCGAGAGCTTCAAAGTTTTGATCGTACAGAAACATTTGAGTCGTGCATATTTCGACCTTTCAGCATTGAACTCCACACATTTTAACTGGAAGTTTTTGTCATACCTGTTATATATGAACAAGCTCGACAGTCTACAAGAGCGATTATGTTAAAGGATGTAAATATACTAGTATTATGGAAATAACGGAGACTTTGGAACGTATTAACTAAAGAAATTAATCGTTTGGGTGACACCGAGTCGATTGGGGATGGGGATATGGGTTGACGACACTTGCTGTTGTGCAGGGTCCTTAACCTGCTCACAACCTGTCGAAATTCAGCGAGAGGGTTAATCCCAACAGTGCTGGCTCTCAACCACTTCCACAAATCCTCCATACAGGCTAAACACCTCTATTACCAAACCTTTAACCCAACAGTGACCTTTAAACGCTAACATTTATCAATTTCTACAAACACTGGTGGAAAATCAAATTGAGTAGGCATTAATTGTCTATTGACGAGTTGAACAAGGTAGTCAAGGTGTCGAGCCACCAAGGACAGGGCTATAAAGTGTGAAGCAATAAGTAATAGCATACTGTTTGAATGTTTCAATCCTTCTGTTCATTTGCAATAGTGTCATTATTCGATTACATGAACACAAAAAGTAGTCATCTGCTCAGCAACCTTTCAGTGACTCCTATCTGAAAAAAGATGTCCATAAGAATGTGTTATTCCTTCACAGTACACAATACAATTTCTTACTCTTTAAAACAAACTTTGTAACACCACTAAAAATAATTTCACCTTTTAACATACATAAGGCATATAACTGTATAAAGCTGAAGTATTAAAACTTGACCATTTTCCTTCCTTCTGGCCAAATTGAGGACGTGTATGTAAAAGATCATGTAATAGTGATCAACATAGAGACGTCTATCATCTGTGCCGGAAAAAGGAATGTCCGTACATCTAAATCTAGTTCTGTCAATGCTGATTTTACAGTCAGCCACAATATTCAAAATTAACGCTTTGGATAAGAACTACATGGCAAAACATGTTAAGCATACAACTCATAAACGTTTGTTTGCTTTTCATCAAACCAAAGATGCACAAGTTTCACGTGTATTCATCTAACTTTGGCGGGAGCACGTCTATTCTGCTTACCTATTTCGCCCTTACGGTGACAAATGCATTCATAACTACTCCCAACTGCATTAATCTTGCAAAAACATACCTGTGCAAATAATAGGAAAAACAGATCGGTTGGATAGCAAAGTAATTAATGCCTAAAAGGGCTGAGGGCTGGTTTGATAGTTGTCTTTTGAGGATGAGACGAACTGGGTGAAAAATGACGCATGCTTTTGCACTTCGGGAGTTGGCAACTGGCGAAGTCCCTACTTCATAGAGATGAACAAAGGAGATCTACTGGGCTAGATAAATTGCAATGGATTTCTACGTTCCCGGACACATTGACTTCATCATGAAAACACGAGTATCCTATAGTTTCTCCGGAATACGGTGTGCAAGGAAAATATAAAGCTTTATTTCGCTACCTCGGGTCTTGGCTGATCGACTGAAATATTCAAAAAATAATTCTGTCACGAGTAAGATTTACACTTCGGTGTTGCTGACATAATTTTCCAAGTTAAACTAAATTTAAAGCACTAACTGGAAATTCTATCTTACATATTTGATAAATATGAAAATGAATTTTGACGCTGGAATACATCAGTTTTAATTTTAAAAATTACCGTTTAAAAATCCGTATTGGAAATATTCCTATCAACTCGTTTGTGGTGTATCATTGCTTCCTTGTTGACTGAATCCTTGTTGTGCATAGTGACTTTTAACCTCATTTTGCAAGATGTGTCTGAAAAGTTAAAAGATACAAAGATACTATTCTATAGCTTTAACAAAAACCAGCTAAACACTAAACAAGATCTTCAACTTGACCTTGAAAAAGGGGTTTTGTGCCTCTCGCTAATCTATCAAATCCACCATCCATGACAATGATGCATTTAAAAGTATTGTCAGATGAATGGTTTGATAAATACGCTGCTGAAAACATTAGGGTCATTTTAATGATATGTTCAAAAACTAACTCTGTTCAGCAAAAAGTTTTGTGACACCGTGTAAGAAAATGAATCGCCAAATCAGCACTGTAATATTTCTGGGGACCAAAAGAAAAGCTGGGAACAATACTTATCATATTAAACGCGATATTTAGATGCTTTAGTTTGGAACAAAAGTCATAGCAAGACGTCTTTATGGCTAATTCAGTCAAAGGCACATCCCTGGTTTTCCCGCAGAAAGGTCACTGTCGTTGTGTTTGGTCCACCGAGGGGGTGTTTTCAGATTGAAAACTGAGCCAGCTGTCTCTGTCATCCTCTCGCCATTGGAGAGCACCAACTGTGCATGGTTGTTAGCCACATTCTACACCTGCAAAATCTACCGATTACCAACACTTTTCAATTTTTTAACATCGCATAAACAATGCAAGCAGTGGCTGACAGCATTTGACTAGTATAGCAACTCTAGTAGGTACCAGCACTGCAATTGCGGGGCTGCCCATACATTGGCCTCAGGGAGCCGAGATCAAAGAAGCCTCAAACTAGTGTAAAAAGTTTGCATAATAACCAATAACTGGTCGAGGCTATCCCACCCACCCTACATTAAGTTTTATTATCAATTCTTCTACTTCTGAACTTTAATCCTTGGTGCTTTTGGATAGTTGACGAAGGAACTGTCAAAAGTATTTACGATGAAATGTATGAGATACACAAAATTAACACAACAAACTAATAACTATTATTTTATTAATCACAGACATTGGTTGAAAACTATCTTTTGACATCTTCCAGTGAAAGTTTGACCTTATAAACACTACTTTACCTGTGTTGTACACCTTGCGATTCGCTGTCAGCTGCAGGAACAGCTGCCATTTCTAAAGTTCAGTTTTTAAGAGAAAGCTTTTCACTGAAAGTATACGATGTTCAATTCAGCGGGATTTTGCCAGAAAAAGTTGTGCACTCACTTGCAATCAGCATTTGTCTTAATCGTTCATAAAGCGTACAGATTCCTTAAAACGTTTGCATAAAATATTAAGGCTTACTGAAAGTCAATATTAGAACTGAATACTCTCTGGCCCTCATGAGCTCCTTCCGTGTCAGCGCTGTGGAAAGAACTTCAGCACCATAAGTGGTTGAAGTTCACATCTGATATTCAACTCCCACTACTTGTATTACATCTGCATCCTTTCCACGTTCGAAACTCTTACTATAATCTGGGCATCTAAAGTCTATACTAAAATATAAAAAAAGATATTGCAGTGTCCCCGGAATTATTGCATTGTTAGAACGGTTTGTGAATTTCCAATGAAATATTCTCCCTCTTACTAATATGGGACACATGTTTTAATGCGCTTAATTGGTCAGTCCATAAGTGGAAAGTAATTGCATCAGTGCCATTATCTCAACGTGGATTTTGGTAATATGCTTTTCAAACGTTACTTTTCTGGTGGGGGTGGGTAGGGTGGGTGTGCGGTTGTGGTGGGTGAGGAATTTTTTTTCTTTAGACCGAAATGTTTGACCTGGTTGACGTGCACCTTGAGTTGAAAAAGCCTCCAAACTGGGACTCGTAAAACAGTGCGCAAGTTCACGGCGGACGCATGATGTTACCATGTGCACACATACATTTTAATATTTACATGGATTGTATTAGCAACGATTCTCATTCAGATGGACAGCACTTCACTTGGACCTTTGTTTTTCTAAAAAAAAACTTCGTTGTTAGAGCTGTGCCAAGTTGTCATGCGAACTTGGACTATGTGAGAAAGTACTGACTGTATCCCTTGATGGTAAATATTTAATAAAGCAATTTGATGGTGCTATTAAAACTAGTTGATGCTAGTGTCCTGCTGGTTACGTTGTCTGTAAGTAGGGTGTGTGAAGTTTCAGGTACATCAGTGAATTTGGAGATTCTATTTTGGCCAGCTCTGCTACAGCGCATCCAGGGAGCCCAGCTTCAAGGGGACTTAAACGCACCAATGTGACTACTTCAGAGGGTTTGCTATTCAAATAACAACAAATTAAACAGCCACGAGCAAAGTTTTGGAGGAAAAGGTTA